>NC_064635.1:9555292-19555292 GCF_023864275.1 Schistocerca cancellata | reverse complement strand
TTTTGTAAAATTCCACCTTGGTCGAGGGTAAGACCTTATTATCGGGATGGATAGACCGATATTAATAAGCACAGGGCGGTGCTGGCTATGAGGGAAGTCCGTCAGGACCCTTCTAGAGGCTGTCAGTGGTTTATCGCTTGTATACCTCGAAACAAAGCACAGATCCGGGTTATAGTCGCAGTTCCATGCGGCTGATCTGAATGTCCCTCGGTCCTTGGCATCAAAGACCAGATATGTATTTTGTTCCTCGGACCAATCGACCAGCATGTCTCCATTGCTATCATTCGTACTATATTTCCACATTTCGTGGTGACTATTATAGTCCCCAACGTATACGCTTGGATGTGGGTGGATCTTTATCACTTCAGCTGGCCATGTAGTAGCAGGAGGTTTATAGATGTTAGTTACTGTAACTTCTCCTATTTTGATGACAACTTCATGGATATCATTTGCAATGGAGGCTTCAACTGGAAAGGCGTCCTCTATGTCCCCACGCACATATGTCGCAACGCCATAGTGTCTGTCATACGTGGCTCCAAGTAGATCATATCCCAGAATCCTTCCTCTAGCTTCAAGTTGGGCTCTATTTTCAGCATGAGTTTCCTGTATGGCTACCAGGTCAATGTCGTTATCGTGTAAAATTCTCTGCAGTACCTGACATTTTGCTCTGCTTATGCCCTCAATGTTGAAATGGCAGATTCGGATGCATGGTCCGAGATCCTTTGTCAGTTGGTCCCTAAAAGGACCGTTGTATGTATCTTGCATAGCGCTTTGTCTGTCGTTCTGTTTCACTGTGATGTGGGGCAGGAATTCTTCGTTCGGTCTGCCGCCAGTTGTGTTAGTTCATTTAGCGTTACCCAGGGTGCACCACGTGGAGGCGAACTAACTTTACACCCCGGATATGTGGAAAATATCGTACTATAGTGTTTCCCAGACCGCAGCGCCATCTGTTGTTGACAATTGTAACTACTGTAATTTCGAAAGTTTGTCTGCCTGAAAATGTACTGTTGTCCCAAGCATACTGCAACAAACGGTGTATTTCTATCGCTGCTCGTTTAGTTTTTATTGCCGTTTCAAATATACCGGTCATTTTTGAAACACCCTGTACATGTAATAGCAGTATCGCGTATACAAGATATAAGAGGGCAGTGCGGTGGTGGAGCTCTAATTTCTACTTAGATAATTCATGTGAAAATGTTTCCGACGTGATTGTGGCCGCACGACGGGAATTAACAGACTTTGAACGCGGTAGACGGACCTAGACGCAGGGGACATTCCGTTTCGGAAATCGCTAGGCAGTTCAATATTCCGAGATCCAGAGTGCGAAGAGTGTGCCCAGAATATCACATTTAGGGCATTACCTCTCACCACGAACAAGGCAGTTGCCGACGGCCATCACTTAATGACCGAGAACAACGGCGTTTGCGTGGGGTTGTCAGTGCTAAGAGACAAGCAACACTGCTTGAAACAACCGCAGAAATCAATGGAGGACGTACGACGAACGTATCCGTTAGTACAGTCTGGTTGTGGCCGAGCGGTTCTAGGCGCTTCAGTCCGGACCCGCGCTGCTGCTACGGTCACAAGTTCCAATCCTGCCTCGGGCATGGATGTGTGTGATGTCCTTAGGTTAGTTAGGTTTAAGTACACTACCAGCCATTAAAATTGCTACACCAAGAGGAAATACAGATGATAAACGGGTATTCATTGGACAAATATATTATACTAGAACTGACATGGGATTACATTTTCACGCAATTTGGGTGCATAATTCCTGAGAAATCAGTACCCAGAACAACCACCTCTGCATCCAGTAAGGCCGGTACAGGACCTGCAACATGCGGTCGTGAATTATCCTGCTGAAATGTAGGGTTTCACAGGGATCGAATGAAGGGTAGAGCCCGGGTAGTAACACATCTGAAATCAAAGAGCCGAGGTGACTGGCACCCCATACCATCACGCCAGGTGAGACGCCAGTATGGCGATGACGAATACACGCTTCCAACGTGCGTTCACTGCGATGTCACCAAATAAGGAATGCGACCATCATGATGCTGTAAACAGAACCTGAGTTCATCCGAAAAAATGACGTTTTGCCATTCGTGCAGCCAGGTTCGTCGTTGAGCACACCATCTCAGGCGCTCCTGTCTGTGATGCAGCGTCAAGGGTAACCGCAGCCACGGTCTCCGAGCTGATAGTCCATGCTGCTGCAAACGCCGTCGAACTGTTCGTGCAGATGGTTGTTGTCTTACAAACGTCCCCATCTGTTGACTCAGGGATCGAGACGTGGCTGCACGATTCGTTACAGCCATGCGGATAAGATGCCTGTCATCTCGACTGCTAGTGATACGAGGCCGTTAGGATCCAGTAAGGCGTTCCGTGTTACCCTCCTGAACCCACCGATTCCATATTCTGCTAACAGTCATTGGATATCGACCAACGCCAGCAGCAATGTCGCGATAGGAAGACCGCAATCGCGATAGGCTATGATCCGACCTTTATCAAAGTCGGAAACGTGATGGTACGCATATCTCCTCCTTACAAACGTTTCACCAGGCAAGTCCGGTCAACTGCTGTTCGTGCATGAGAAATCGGTTGGAAACCTTCCCCATGTCAGCACGTTGTATGTGTTGCTACCGGCGCCAACCTTGTGTGAATGCTCTGAAAGGCTAATCATTAGCATATCACAGCATCTTCTTCCTGTCGGTTAAATTTCACGTCAGTAGCACGTCATCTTCGTAGTGTGGCAATTTTAATGGCCAGCAGTGTAGTTCTAGGGGACTGATGACCTCTGATGTTAAGTCCCACAGTGCTGAGAGGCATTGGAACCATTTTTTATTTTAGTATAGTGCTAAGGCAGCAGACGAGCTACGCGAATGCCTTTGCCAACAGCACGACATCGCCTGCAGCGCCTTGTCTGGGATAGTAGCCATTATCGGTCGGACGTTAGTCTAAAAAACTGCCGCCTGGTCAGGCAAGTCCCAATTGCAGCTGACGATAGCTGGTGGAGGGTTCGAGAGTGGTGCAGCACCCGCCAAGCCATGGATCCATGGTGTCAACGAAAACTGCTGCCTGGTCAGGCAAGTTCCAATTGCAGCTGACGATAGCTCGTGGAGGGTTCGAGAGTGGTGCAGCACCCGCCAAGCCATGGATCCATGGTGTCAACGAAAACTGCTGCCTGGTCAGGCAAGTCCCAATTGCAGCTGACGATAGCTCGTGGAGGGTTCGAGAGTGGTGCAGCAGCCGCCAAGCCATGGATCCGTGGTGTCAACGAAAACTGCTGCCTGGTCAGGCAAGTCCCAATTGCAGCTGACGATAGCTGGTGGAGGGTTCGAGAGTGGTGCAGCAGCCGCCAAGCCATGGATCCGTGGTGTCAACGAAAACTGCTGCCTGGTCAGGCAAGTCCCAATTGCAGCTGACGATAGCTGGTGGAGGGTTCGAGAGTGGTGCAGCACCCGCCAAGCCATGGATCCATGGTGTCAACGAAAACTGCTGCCTGGTCAGGCAAGTCCCAATTGCAGCTGACGATAGCTGGTGGAGGGTTCGAGAGTGGTGCAGCACCCGCCAAGCCATGGATCCGTGGTGTCAACGAAAACTGCTGCCTGGTCAGGCAAGTCCCAATTGCAGCTGACGATAGCTCGTGGAGGGTTCGAGAGTGGTGCAGCACCCGCCAAGCCATGGATCCGTGGTGTCAACGAAAACTGCTGCCTGGTCAGGCAAGTCCCAATTGCAGCTGACGATAGCTGGTGGAGGGTTCGAGAGTGGTGCAGCAGCCGCCAAGCCATGGATCCGTGGTGTCAACGAAAACTGCTGCCTGGTCAGGCAAGTCCCAATTGCAGCTGACGATAGCTGGTGGAGGGTTCGAGAGTGGTGCAGCAGCCGCCAAGCCATGGATCCGTGGTGTCAACGAAAACTGCTGCCTGGTCAGGCAAGTCCCAATTGCAGCTGACGATAGCTCGTGGAGGGTTCGAGAGTGGTGCAGCAGCCGCCAAGCCATGGATCCGTGGTGTCAACGAAAACTGCTGCCTGGTCAGGCAAGTCCCAATTGCAGCTGACGATAGCTGGTGGAGGGTTCGAGAGTGGTGCAGCAGCCGCCAAGCAATGGATCCGTGGTGTCAACGAAAACTGCTGCCTGGTCAGGCAAGTCCCAATTGCAGCTGACGATAGCTGGTGGAGGGTTCGAGAGTGGTGCAGCAGCCGCCAAGCCATGGATCCGTGGTGTCAACGAAAACTGCTGCCTGGTCAGGCAAGTCCCAATTGCAGCTGACGATAGCTGGTGGAGGGCTCGAGAGTGGTGCAGCAGCCGCCAAGCCATGGATCCGTGGTGTCAACGAAAACTGCTGCCTGGTCAGGCAAGTCCCAATTGCAGCTGACGATAGCTGGTGGAGGGTTCGAGAGTGGTGCAGCACCCGCCAAGCCATGGATCCGTGGTGTCAACGAAAACTGCTGCCTGGTCAGGCAAGTCCCAATTGCAGCTGACGATAGCTGGTGGAGGGTTCGAGAGTGGTGCAGCAGCCGCCAAGCCATGGATCCGTGGTGTCAACGAAAACTGCTGCCTGGTCAGGCAAGTCCCAATTGCAGCTGACGATAGCTGGTGGAGGGCTCGAGAGTGGTGCAGCAGCCGCCAAGCCATGGATCCGTGGTGTCAACGAAAACTGCTGCCTGGTCAGGCAAGTCCCAATTGCAGCTGACGATAGCTGGTGGAGGGTTCGAGAGTGGTGCAGCAGCCGCCACGCCATGGATCCGTGGTGTCAACGAAAACTGCTGCCTGGTCAGGCAAGTCCCAATTGCAGCTGACGATAGCTGGTGGAGGGTTCGAGAGTGGTGCAGCAGCCGCCAAGCCATGGATCCGTGGTGTCAACGAAAACTGCTGCCTGGTCAGGCAAGTCCCAATTGCAGCTGACGATAGCTGGTGGAGGGTTCGAGAGTGGTGCAGCACCCGCCAAGCCATGGATCCATGGTGTCAACGAAGCACTGTGTAAGCTGGTGGTGGCTCCATAATGCGTTTACATGGAATGGACTGCGTCCTGTGGTCCATCTGAGCCTACGATTGACTGGAAATGGTTATGTTCCGCTGCTCGGAGGCCATTTTCAGCCATTCAGCGATGGAATTATTACGGAATACAATGCGCCATGTCAACGGACTACAACCGTTCGCGAATGGTTTGAAGAACGTTCTGGAAATTCGAGGGGATGATCTGGCCACCGATGTCGCCCGGTGAAGATCCTACCGAACGTTTATGGGTCACAATCGAAACGTCAATTCGTGCATAATATCCTGCTCCGGCAGCACTTGCGCCAGTATGGACGGCTGTTAAGGCAGCATGGCTCTGTATTTCTGCAGAGGACTTCCAATGAATTGTTGCGTCCACGCTACGTCGAGTTGCTGCGCTGTGCCGGGGAGAAAGAGCGCCGGCATGACATCAGGAAGTTCAAATGGCTCTGAGCACTATGGGACTTAACATCTGAGGTCATTAGTCCCCTAGAACTTAGAACTACTTAAACCTAACTAACCTAAGCACATCACACACAGCTATGATCGAGGCAGGATTCGAACCTGCGACCGTAGCAGCAGCGCGGGCCCCGACTGAAGCGCCTAGAACCGCTCGGCCACAACGGCCGGCTACATTAGCAGGTATCGCATGACTTTTGTAACCTGAGTGTACACAGCATGCACAATAATTAGTAGCGGAAACTGACACGGATAAAAGGTTTTCGAGATACATGGGAATACGCGGTTACTTGCCAACACTCACTGCATCAAACATTGTCCTATTTACTAGGAGTGTATCTGACATTTTCCGTAAGGCTCCATCTAACTGGATTCAAATTTCACCCACGACCAACCATAGCAAGAAATGCAGTACTGCTTCAGCTCTTTACTTGTTAAAACAGCAAAAATAGCAAATGCGGAAAGATGAAAAGAAATTTCGCAAAAATTAAGTTTCACTACCGCAAAATATACAGGGTTATTACAAATGATTGAAGCGATTTCACAGCTCTACATTAACTTTATTATTTGAGATATTTTCACAATGCTTTGTACACACATACAAAAACTCAAAAAGTTTTTTTAGGCATTCACAAATGCTCGATATGTTAGTGATTCGGCAGACATCAAGCCGATAATCAAGTTCCTCCCACACTCAGCGCAGCATGTCCCCATCAATGAGTTCGAAAGCTTCGTTGATGTGAGCTCGCAGTTCTGGCACGTTTCTTGGTAGAGGAGGTTTAAACACTGAATCTTTCACATAACCCCACAGAAAGAAATCGCATGGGGTTAAGTCGACAGAGCGTGGAGGCCATGACATAAATTGCTGATCATGAACTCCACCATGACCGATCCATCGGTTTTCCAATCTCCTGTTTAAGAAATGCCGAGCATCATGATGGAAGTGCGGTGGAGCACCATCCTGTTGAAAGATGAAGTCGGCGCTGTCGGTCTCCAGTTGTGGCATGAACCAATTGTCCAGCATGTCCAGATACACGTGCCCTGTAACGTTTTTTTCGCAGAAGAAAAAGGGACCGTAAACTTTAAACCGTGAGATTGCAAAAAACACGTTAACTTTTGGTGAATTGCGAATTTGCTGCACGAATGCGTGAGGATTCTCTGCCGCCCAGATTCGCACATTGTGTCTGTTCACTTCACCAATAAGAGAAAATGTTGCTTCATCACTGAAAACAAGTTTCGCACTGAACGCATCCTCTTCCATGAGCTGTTGCAACCGCGCCGAAAATTCAAAGCGTTTGACTTTGTCATCGGCTGTCAGGACTTGTAGCAATTGTAAACGGTAAGGCTTCTGTTTCAGCCTTTTCCGTAAGATTTTCCAAACCGTCGGCTGTGGTACGTTTAGCTCCCTGCTTGCTTTATTCGTCGACTTCCACGGGCCACGCGTGAAACTTGCCCGCACGCGTTCAACCGTTTCTTCTCTCACTGCAGGCCGACCCGTTGATTTCCCCTTACAGAGGCATCCAGAAGCTTTAAACTGCGCGTACCTCCGCCGAATGGAGTTAGCAGTTGGTGGATCTTTGTTGAACTTCGTCCTGAAGTGTCGTTGCACTGTTATGACTGACTGATGTGAGTGCATTTCAAGCACGACATACGCTTTCTCGGCTCCTCTCGCCATTTTGTCTCACTGCGCTCTCGAGCGCTCTGGCGGCAGAAACCTGAAGTGCGGCTTCAGCCGAACAAAACTTTATGAGTTTTTCTACGTATCTGTAGTGTGTCGTGACCATATGTCAATCAATGGAGCTACAGTGAATTTATGAAATCGCTTCAATCATTTGTAATAGCCCTGTACTTTTTCGTTACGGCGAAAGACAAATTTTCATTAGTGCCAAATTAAATTAACAATTAAATCTAAGTTTTCTACCTCCGCGTTTATTCTGTCGCATCTTGCACACGTAACAATTGCTGCTTGTAAATGGCCCTAGATCGAAGATTGTGTGTTCACTCTACGACCACAGGCGAAAGTTACACAAGGTAGAGGACTGTATGTTGCATTTATTACGGTACGTCGATAATTTTTACTTTTGGAACGTCTAGTCACAACTAGAGATGGGTCGTTCGCGAACTAACGGGGCCAGCCGGAGTGGCCGAGTGGTTCTAGGCGCTACAGTCTGGAACCGCGCGACCGCTACGGTCGCAGGTTCGAATCCTGCCCCGGGCATGGATGTATGTAATGTACTTAGGTTAGTTAGGTTTAAGTAGTTCTAAATTCTAGGGGACTGATCACCTCAGAAATTAAGTCCCATCGTGCTCAGAGCCATTTGAACCATTTTTGAAGTAACGGGTCCAAAGGAACGGTTCACCAAGATGAACAGAACAAGCGACGAACGAATTCTAAGGAACGGTCTTTCATAGATAGTTCCGTCTCGGTCTTCCTCGGCCGGACTCGTCCTTCTTCGCGTTGGCACTCGTCGCAGTTCCACTGCCGACTGCTCCTAGCTAATTCAGTATAGAGTTGTTGTTTGTTTCGTTCGCTTCGCATGCCCATTCTACATCTGTTTCAAACCTTTTTGATCTCTGAACTTCTGGTTCTTTTCGTATTCTATTCAGCGTCCACGACCGGCAATTAAAATGTATTTTATAATTACGTAAACTACATAAAAAGTACGTGGTATGTAATACACACGTCTTTTCAGGTATCAAAACGACGTATCAGCTTACTTCACTATTTCGATAAACAGCAGAAGAAATACCTGTAAAAAGGCAAGATTCATGCAAAGGACGTCGGTAGGGCACGCACGACTGGCCATTTTCCGTCTTCTTTTGATCCAAGGTAAAAGACCATGTTCATTGTTGCGGAAGGTTGACCGACTTACAACCGAATGATGCCCGCGCTCCATAATCGAGTGTCTGTGTCACATTTTGTTTAGAGAATATGGTAACTCCTGCAATATTATTTCAATGATACAGGGTGGCGCACGAAAAATCGGCCCCGAGTACTACACTGCTCATTGTCGCTTACCAGTCGTCATCTATTGTTTCGAACTTGTTTGCATTACCTTATTTGTTACTTCTTCACTGCCTAATTATTACATGTTTATCTATTCTGCTCGTAGCGGTCAACAAATAGTGCGTAATTGCCGAGTAGTCTGTACTCGGGGCCGGTTTTTCGTGCGCGACCTTATATTACTTCACTGCGATCAGCCACATAACATCCTGTACACCTCCCGCAAACTCGATCCTCCTCACCCGCTCGTCTCCCCGCTCCTCTCCCACCCCCGCCCGCTGCCGCGCCTGTATTCCCACGTCCCACCCGGTCTCCATCTCTCCACCCTCCTTACCCTCTCCCGAGGTGGCTTCCGCCAGCTCCCCCTCCCTGATGATGTCCTCCTCCCGTCCATCTACCCCTCCTACCAACTTTGATCCTCCCCCTCACTTCCTGTGTCCTTTCCTTTCGGCACCCTCCCTCCTTTCTCTTCCCTTCCCTTCTCTTTCCTTTTCCCCTGTCTCCTCCCTCCTCCCCTCTTCCCCCGGGCTTCCCCTCCCCATTCCTCCCTTCCACCCGTCTACCCTGCCCTTGGCATCTGCTCTCCCCTCTCCCTCTCCCACCCCCCTCCTCCTTTCTTGGCAGGTCCCCGGACTCGTACACAGTTAGTGAACATTCGCGCGCCGGAGATCTACGCCTCGTGTTCTGTGTGTATCGTCGTTTTGTGCTTTAGTGTTTATGTATTATTCGTTTTGTGCACCTCTGTTCACGTGTGATAATTTTCGTCTCTGTCCAAGTGTCTGAACAAATGTTACCTTGGACTCTACGCCCGTGAACGGCTCCACGTGTTTTCTATAGTGCTTGTCTCCGTTTCTATGTCCACCCTCTTTTTTCTCTCGATGTCCTCCTTTATATCTTGTGTGTATATCTGAGGCCGAAGAGCGGCGTAGCATGCTGCTGCTGGCCTGCCTGTACCCGGGTTTGAAAATAACAATAAAGAAAAAAAAAGCCAGATAACGCTACAGTTGGCTAAACGAGGTGTTTGGCAGAATCACGAAAATTACAAGTGTGTGAGAATTCTGCTACGAGTAAAAATTCTCTACTCCAGAGGGGAGGCAAGTGCCCCCTCTTGGTGCCCTCCATCCTTCAGTCACATAGGCTACTAATTTTCAGTGTTGTGACTTGGCAAGACAGCCAAGCCACTATGATTGGTAGCCGAAAGGCACGCGTCTAAGCTCACGCAGGCTGGCGTGAGGTCTGGAACAGTTATAGGAGTTTATAGTAGGAAGAAAAGTACGTAGCTTCTGGAATGCTTAACTTTAATCCATAATTGGTGAACATCGGTCTGATGGTACATGCATCACAAGATAAATAACAAATGATAATGGCGCCTTGCCAGGTCGTAGCAAATGACGTAGCTGAAGGCTATGCTAACTATCGTCTCGGCAAATGAGAGCGTAATTTGTCAGTGAACCATCTCTAGCAAAGTCAGTTGTACAACTGGGGCGAGTGCTAGGAAGTGTCTCTAGACCTGCCGTGTGGCGGCGCTCGGTCTGCAATCACTGATAGTGGGGACACGCGGGTCCGACGTATACTAGCGGACCGCGGCCGATTTAAAGGCTACCACCTAGCAAGTGTGGTGTCTGGCGGTGACACGACATTCAGTTTTTCATAAGAACCATATACCAAGCACAATGAACGGTGATGACTGGGTGTTGTGTGACGTCCTTAGGTTAGTTAGGTTTAAGTAGTTCTAAGTTCTAGGGGACTGATGACCATAGATGTTAAGCCCCATAGTGCTCAGAGCCACAATGAACGGTGAACGAGTAAAAATGAATGGTTCCCAAAAAAGGGCGATCACCAGTGAAGTAGTTCCCAAGGATGAACGACTTTGTCAATCACTAATCACAACTGTATGAAACACTATTCTCATACCACACGCCGCGCGGGATTAGCCGAGCGGTCTGGGGCGCTGCAGTCATGGACCGTGTGGCTGGTCCCGGCGGAGGTTCGAGTCCGCCCTCGGGCATGGGTGTGTGTGTTTGTCCTTAGGATAATTTAGGTTAAGTAGTGTTTAAGCTTAGGGAATGATGACCTTAGCAGTTAAATCCCATAAGATTTCACACATATCTGAACTTTTTTTCATACCATACGCGTTTCGCCTTTATTGTTTGCAAGGCATCGTTGTCCATGGATTTTGCCTGCAAGACTTCTCAGTCGTTGACAACAAATGTCAGCAGTGACGGTTACACCTCGGGGAAGCAATTCTAAGTACACCACACCGTCGCTGTGGCATCAGATGGATAACGTTAACCTTTGTGGATGGGCGGAGGTCTTTGTATAGGAAGTCGCTGCTTTGTTTCGAGTCCACCAATCCTTTCTTTACAGCATGTTAGCATCAAGACACCAGTAACGATACACATATGACACATTGCACCTATGAAAACCCACTTACTGTGATTTTGGCTTAGAGGATGCGGTACCCATACACCCAATTTTTGAACCTTTCCCATTTTATACAGGGTTATTACAAATGATTGAAGCGAATTTACAGCTCTACAATAACTTTATTATTTGAGATATTTTCACAATGCTTTGCACACACGTACAAAAGCTCAAAAACTTTTTTTAGGCATTCACAAATGTTCGATATGTGCTCCTTTAGTGATTCGGCAGACATCAAGCCGATAATCAAGTTCCTCCCACACTCGGCGCAGCATGTCCTCATCAATGAGTTCGAAAGCATCGTTGATGCGAGCTCGCAGTTCTGTCACGTTTCTTGGTAGAGGAGGCTTAAACACCGAATCTTTCACACAACCCCACAGAAAGATATCGCATGGGGTTAAGTCGGGAGAGCGTGGAGGCCATGACTTGAATTGCTGATCGTGATCTCCACCACGACCGATCCATCGGTTTTCCCATCTCCTGTTTAAGAAATGCCGAACATCATGATGGAAGTGCGGTGGAGCACCATCCTGTTGAAAGATGAAGTCGGCGCTGTCGGTCTCCAGTTCTGGCATGAGCCAATTTTCCGCGGGCTACGCGTGAAACTTGCCCGCACGCGTTCAACCGTTTCTTCGCTCACTGCAGGCCGACCCGTTGATTTCCCCTTACAGAGGCATCCAGAAGCTTTAAACTGCGCATACCATCGCCGAATGGAGTTAGCAGTGGGTGGATCTTTGTTGAACTTTGTCCTGAAGTGTCGTTGCACTGTTATGACTGACTGATGTGAGTGCATTTGAAGCACGACATACGCTTTCTCGGCTTCTGTCGCCATTTTGTCTCACTGCGCTCTCGAGCGCTCTGACGGCAGAAACCTGAAGTGCGGCTTCAGCCGAACAAAACTTTATGAGTTTTTCTACGTATCTGTAGTGTGTCGTGACCATATGTCAATGAATGGAGCTACAGTGAATTTATGAAACCGCTTCAATCATTTATAATAGCCCTGTACATACGTCTCACGATGGTGGAATGAGCACTAACGTGGATCATTGTGGATTATTGCTTTAAACGATCTTCATCAAATCCCGAAGGCTTTCCTGAATGTGGAGAGCCTTTAATGTCTAAACGGTCCTCCTTAGCCGCGCGGGATTAGCCGAGCGATCTCAGGCGCTGCCGTCATGGACTGTGCGGCTGGTCCCGGCGGAGGTTCGAGTCCTCCCTCGGGCACGGGTGTGTGTGTTTGTCCTTAGGATAATTTAGGTTAAGTAGTGTGTAAGCTTAGCGACTGATGACCTTAGCAGTTAAGTCCCGTAAGATTTCACACACATTTTTTGATCCTCCTTAGAACGAGAAAACCATTTTCTTGCCGTGCTCTGTGCAATGCCATCATCCCCATACACAGCGCAAATGTTTCTGGCTGCCTCGCTGCTGTCACCACTCCATTCAACAGAAACAGAAGAATACGCCGGAAATGTGCCGATTTCACCGTTTGGCACCCTTTTTCTGAGGCGTAGATTTCCACAGCTCCACTCACTATCCCCCAAATTTCAAAATTACAACATGTACACTCAAATAGCAACAGTGGACCACAAATAATAAATGGCAATAGATATATAAACCCATAGCATCCGGAATACCAGCATGCAAAAACAAAAATCGCTACGAACTTATGCCTCAACCTACTTTCATAGCCAGAGATAAATACTCAAAACATTCCCGTGGAAATGGATTGTACCAAGTTCAGTAAGTCTTCACATCTCTGCTGTACTAAAGCCAAAGAATATTTTTGGTGTTATGAACTACTGGCCATTAAAATTGCTACACCAAGAAGATGACGTGCTACAGACGCGAAATTTAACCGACAGGAAGAAGATGCTGTGATATGCAAATGATTAGCATTTCAGAGAATTCACACAAGGTTGGCGCCGGTGGTGACACCTACAACGTGCTGACATGAGGAAAGTATCCAACCGATTTCTCATACACAAACAGCAGTTGACCGGCGTTGCCTGGTGAGACGTTGTTGTGATGCCTCGTGTAAGGAGGAGAAATGCGTACCATCACGTTTCCGACTTTGATTGTGGCCTACCGCGATTGCAGTTTATCGTATCGGGACATTGCTGCTCGCGTTGGTCGAGATCCAATGACTTTTAGCAGAATATGGAATCGGTGGGTTCAGGAGGGTAATACGAAACACCGTACTGGATCCCAACGGCCTCGTATCACTAGCAGTCGAGATGACAGGCATCTTATCCGCATGGCTGTAACGGATCGTGAAGCCACGTCTCGATCCCTGAGTCAACAGATGAGGACGTTTGCCATCTGCACGAACAGTTCGACGACGTTTGCAGCAGCATGGACTAACAGCTCTGAGACCATGGCTACGGTTACCCTTCACGCTGCAACACAGACAGGAGCGCCTGCAATGGTGTACTCAACGGCGAACCTGAGTGCACGAATGGCAAAACGTCATTTTTTCTTATGAGTCCAGGTTCTGTTTACAGCATCACGATGGTCGCATCCGTGTTTGGCGACATGGCGCTGAACGCACATTGGAAGCGTGTATTCGTCATCGCCTTACTGGCGTATCACCCGGCGTGATGGTATGGGGTGCCATTGGTTACACGTCTCGGTCACCTCTTGTTCGCATTGACGGCACTTTGAACAGTGGACGCAACATTTCAGATGTGTTACGACCCGCTTCTCTACCCTTCATTGGATCCCAGCGAAACCCTACATTTCAGCAGGATAATGCACGACCGCGTGT
Organism: Schistocerca cancellata; assembly: GCF_023864275.1. NCBI lineage: Eukaryota > Metazoa > Arthropoda > Insecta > Orthoptera > Acrididae > Schistocerca > Schistocerca cancellata. The sequence goes on along the minus strand of NC_064635.1, from coordinate 19,541,651 downwards.
TGAAAGTCCTGTACGGGCCTATCTGGATACAGAAAATGTTCGACTGCTGCCCTGGCCAGCACATTCTCCACATCTGTCACCAACTGATAACGTCTGGTCAATGGTGGCCGAGCAACTGGCTCGTCAGAATACGCCAGTCACTACTCTTGATGAACTGTGGTATCGTGTTGAAGCTGCATGGGCAGCTGTACCTCTACACGCCATCCAAGCTCTGTTTCACTCAATGCCCAGGCATATGAAGGCCGTTATTACGGCCAGAGGTGGTTGTTCTGGGTACTGATTTCTCAGGATCTATGCACCCAAATTGCGTGAAAATGTAATCACATGTTAGTTCTAGTATAATATATTTGTCCGATGAATACCCATTTATCATCTGCATTTATTCTTGGTGTAGTATTTTTTAATGGCCAGTAGTGTAGTTCCACTCAATCGCCTCCCGGAGCAAACCAATGAACCTACCGCTATAGCGGAGAGTGGTTTCGTCTGGCACACCGCTCCTGCACACTCACTTTTGAGGCGACCCTGGAGAGAAAAATCCAGAGGAGTCATGCAAGCAGATCTCGGAAGTCAATGTCCGGGCTGCACTGCTCTAACTATCCAAGTTGGACCATACTGGCGCTTAACACGGCACTGACATCAACGGCAAAACGTGCCAGTATCACATCATGAATCACCACATAGTACAACGTTGCGTAAGACGTAACACCCTCGACCAATCCCGGCTCCCCTCCAAATGGCTCTGAGCACTATGGGACTTAACATCTATGGTCATCAGTCCCCTAGAACTTAGAACTACTTAAACCTAACTAACCTAAGGACAACACACAACACCCAGCCATCATGAGACAGAGAAAATCCCTGACCCCGCCGGGAATCGAACCCAATCCCGGAAGGTTCCGTCACAGAAACGGGAGGTACTGTCGTCCAAATTAACATGGAAGAATGTGTGACCCAGCGACATGATCACCTGGTACCTCTCACCACACATTCAGTGAGAAATGTTGTGAGGAAAACGCGTTAACAGGTACACCGTCACGCACCGGCTCTTAGTAAAAAAAAAAAAAAAAAAAAAAAAAAAAAAAAAAAAAAAAAAAAAAAAAAAAAAAAAAGCTAACCGAGAATCTGACTAGATCTGCGCCTGGATCCAAGACTTCCTTGCAGACAGAACTCAACTTGTCACTCTTAACGGAAAAAAATTAATAGACGTAAATGTAGTTTCCGGAGTACGACAAGATAGTGTGGTAGGACCGTTACTGCTTACAATGTATAGAAATGATCAGATAGAAAGTGTCGGAATCTCTTCAACACTGTTCGCGGATGATGCGATTGTCTACAAGAAAGTAGCAACGCCAGAAGACAGTACAGAAGACACACGGGGGGTGAGTGGTGCTTGGGTAGCTCAGATGGTAGAGCACTTGCCCGCGAAAGGCAAAGGTCCCGAGTTCGAGTCTCAGCCCGGCACACAGTTTTAATCTGCCAGGAAGTTTCACAACTAGCTATTCTCAGAAAGTAATGAGTGCTATCGACATGGGATTTCAAACTGATTCCATATTTTTAGATTTCTAGAAGGCTTTTGACACCGTTCCTCACTAGAGACTTCTAATTAAATTGTGTGTCTGTGGAGTATCGTCGCAGTTGTGTGACTGGATTCGTGATTCCGTGTCAAAATGGTCATTGTTCCTTGTGACTGACAGAAAGTCATCCAGTACAACAGAAGTATTATCTGGCGTTCCCCAACGAAGTGTCATAGGCCCTCTGTTGTTCTTCATCAGCATGAACGATTTAGGAGACAATCTGAGCAGTAATCTTAGATTGTTTGCATGTAATGCTGTCGTTTACCGTCATCTAAAGTCATTAGACAATCAAAACAAATTGGAAAATGGTTTAGGCAAAATATCTGTATGGTACAAAAAGTGGCAGTTGACTCTGTACCACGAAAAGTGTGAATCTCTTTAACACTGTTCGCGGATGATGCGATTGTCTACAAGAAAGTAGCAACGCCAGAAGACAGTACAGAATTGCAGGGGATTGATGAATGATGCAGGCGCTGGTAGTTGACTCTGAACGTAAAGAAATACGAGGCTTGGAACTTTAATAGTGGCAACTATTTATTTACAGCTCGCACAAAATAGATACGTGTTTCAAAGCTTTACTGACTTTCAAAGTAGTCACCAGCACTGTGTATAACACGTTGCCAGCGATGTGGAAGTCGTAGGATACTCTTAGCAGTGCCAGTTGTGTTGACAGTTCCAGCGGCGCGGTCTATTGCCCGACAAATTTGTAGCAATTCTGAAGCTAATGCCGTGAAGTGTTTCCTTCAGTTTAGGAATCGAGTTGAACTCACGAGGGCTTAAGTCAGGGGAGTGCAGTAGGTAGTATAGCACTTAGCAGTCACATCAGTCAAACGAATCAGTAACAGCTTGCACTGTACGTGCTTGAGCATTGTCCTGCAAAATAAGGGTCAGGTCCTGGAGAAAGTGTCACCAGTTCTGTCTCAATGCTGGTCGTAGGTTGTGTTAAAAAAATGAGCAGCGTAGAGACAGAAGTGATGACACTTTCTGCAGGACCTGACCATCATTGCCACTATTAAAGTTCCAACGCTCGTATAAACGCTCTTTTGAGACGCCATGTATCATCTGAAGCGCCTTCTTTTGATTATTTCGTGCACTCTTTTTCTTTTTAATAAAACCGCGTTATTTCAAGGGTGTGTCAAGAGAAAGTGAACGATAAGCAGTTCAGACAAGAAGACAATTGAAGCTTGTGAAATGCGGTGCTACAGAAAGATGCTTAAGATCGTAGGGTAGATCGCATAACTGATGAAGAGCTGCTGAATCGAACTGGTGAAAATAGAAATTTATGGAAAAACTAGGCTAAACGATAGGATCGGTTGTTAGGCGGCATCGGGATCGTTAATTTGCTGACAGAGGGAAATATAGAGCAGGAGGGGGAGGGGGGTAAGAATTGTAGAGGGTGACCGAAAGATGAATGCAGTAAGAAGATTCAGAGGGATGTAGGCTGCAGCAGTTATTCGGAGATGAAGAGGCTCGCACAGGATAGAGCAGCATGGAGAGATGAATCAAGCCAATCTTTGTACTCAAGATCACAACGACAGGTGCGTAACGTAATGAAGGAGACCACCAAATGTTATTCGGCGACAGCGGCAGAGAGTCGTAGATTGTGTTCAAAAAATGAACCGCATAGAGACACACGTGATGACACTTTCTGCAGGACCTGACCATCATTTTGCAGGACAATGCTCAAGCACGTACAGTGCAAGCTGTCACTGGTTTATTTGACTGATGGGACTGCTAAGTGCTATATCACCTACTGCACTTCCCTGACTTAAGCCCTCGTGAGTTCCACTCCATTTCTAAACTGAAGGAAACACTTCACGGCATTGGCTTCAGAACTGCTACAAATTCGTCGTGCAATAGACCGAGCCGCTAGAACTGTCAACACAACTGGCACTGCTAAGAGTGTCCAACGACTTCCACATCGCTGGCAACGGGTTATACACAATGCTGGCGACCACTTTCGTCAGTAAAACTTTGACATTCGTATCTATTTTGTACGAGCTGTAAATAAATATATGCCACTATTAAAGTACCAACCCTCGTATAGCGTATTGCGCATACGTAGCAAAAGAAATGTACTGCACGACTGCACGATTGATGACAAATTTCTGAAGACGATACCTACTGTAAAATATTTAGGGACAACTATTCACGACAACGCAAGTGCAGTAATCACATAAGGCAAATGATAGGAAAAGCAGACGCCAGAATGAGATGCACAGGAAGAATCTTAAGGGGCTCCGGAACGCCTTATACTTGCAATGTTAAAATAACGCTTGTAAATTACGTCTTTCCTCACAAAGTATTTGAGGTAGGAAGTTGAACTTTTTACAGATTATTTATTGGAATATGGGCTACAACTTAACACAGGGATTTTACAAACTTTTAGTTCAGTTATTAAAGATGATTTTTTTTTCAATTGTAATGAAAATTCACAACATTTTTTTGCAATTTTTTATTTATATATTCAAAAATATACAGTTTTTTGGAAAAAAGCTGTGTTAAATTATGCAGAAGGTACTGTGTAACATTTACTGAAAGTTTGAAACAAATATGCTTGGAAGATCCTTAGAAAACATGTAATTAGTATGAGAAAATAAAAGTTTTGGGAATCGAGCGACAAAGATTGGATTAACTTTTTAGTGCATTCCAGGTCCATAGGATGGATTATCTTCATCCTCTGCAAGCTCCTCCTCCAGCTTCCTCTTGTTCCTCCTCCTGTGTACTCTTGCTTGTATTTCTAGACTCTTTACAGCCCTGTCTGCAGCGCGAAGGCGTTCCTTGTCTAAAGCAAGCATCGCTCGTACCATGTTAGAACCTGTCTTCATTCCCATATTTCTAAATACCTTGCACCTTACAGTGTTGTCATCATTGAAAGTCGCAACAGCTATTACTTTTACTCATTATTATACTTCAACAAAACAGAGACTCAAGAAACAGAATTAATTACGAATATTTTCGAGATAACGACAGAGTAAATAAACATGAAACAATCGACAATCACACCAGCGATATATATTGAATCATCACAGGTTAGCCACAACACATACTTTATCTCACATCACTAAAATGTACCTGATGAACACGGACGTTGATAATAACACCATTTGACAGCAGTTTAACAGCGCCACAGTGGGTCACGCCCATGTAGAACACATTTCAAAAAAAATTTAAAAATAGTTGTAGTCTTCGGAATTGAATAAATTATGTATCTATTAAAAGGTAATAGTCTGCAGATTCAGAAAACGCAAAAAAGTAAAATTTGAACTTTTCATGATTTTGAGCCTTTCCGGAGCCCCCTAACATCAGGATCGATAGTCATGAAGTAGATGAAGTTAAGGAATTATGCCTCCTAGGCAGCAAAATAACCAATGATGGACGGGGCATAGAGGACATAAGAAGCAGACTAGCACTGCCTAAGAAGGATATTCCTGGCAGCGCAAGTCTACTAGTGTCAAACGTAGGCCTGCATATGAAGAAGAAACTTCAGAGAATATACATTTGGAGCAAAGCATTGTGCATTGTGTGGTAATGGAAGTGAGCGTTTGGCGTGAAGCGTGAAGTCGTTCACATGAGCACTAAAAAAAAATTCGCTAAATTTCATACAAATCTAAAGGCTTTAATCTCAATTAAATACTTAGGTATTACAGTTACGAGTAACTTAAATTGGAACGATCACGCCGGCCGGAGTGGTCGAGCGGTTAAAGGCGCTACAGTCTGGAACCGCACGACCGCTACGGTCGCAGGTTCGAATCCTGCCTCGGGCATGGATGTGTGTGATGTCCTTAGGTTAGTTAGGTTTAAGCAGTTCTAAGTTCTAGGCGACTGATGACCTCAGAAGTTGAGTCGCATAGTGCTCAGAGCCATTTGAACCATTTTTGAACCAACTTTCACCTCAAACTTTGAAAATATTTTGTAGGCGAAACCTACATAGGAAGAAATGGTCATCGTAACAAACTAAGAGAAATCAGAGCTCGCATAGAAAACTTTAAGTGTTGGTTTTTGCCGCGCGCTGTTCGAGAGCGGAACGGCGGAGAAGTTCGAGGGTTCGAGGGTCACTCCAAAACAAATGCACACTATTTTTGTAAAAATACTGTTTTCATTCTGCACGTGTGAAAGTTTTACAGTGTGTAGATACATCCTTCCCGCTTGTTTCCAAACTTAGTTCAACCTGTTCCTGTCAGTGGCGCCGTCACAGCATGTCTTGAAGATGGCTGCTACACTTGACGTTCGTCAGAAGCAAAGTGCTGTCATAGAATTCCTGTGCTGTGAAAACGAGACAGTGGGAAACATCCACAAGAGGCTGACAAAGGTGTATGGAGATGCTGCTGTCTATTGCAGTACACTTAGTGATTAAAGCGGGCACGGCAACATTGAGGATTGTCCTCGCAGCAGCAGGCCTCGTACTGCACACACTCCAGACAATGTGCAGGGAGTTAACGAATTGGTGACTGCTGACTGACGCATCACAGTAAACGAATTGTCACGCTACGTTGGGATAAGGAAAGGAAGTGTTTGCACAATACTGAAAGCGTTGAAGTTAAAAAAGGTTTGTGCCAAGTGGTTTCCCAGGATGTTGACAGTGGCTCACAAAGAAACAAGAAAAACGGTTTGCAGCGAACTTTTAGAAAAGTACGAGAATGGTGGAGATGAATTTCTTGGAAGAATTGTGACAGGTGATGAAACATGGCTCCATCATTTTTCACCAGAGACGAAGAGACAATCAATGGAGTGGCATCATGCAAATTCACCCAAGTAAAAAAAAAAAATTCAAAACCACACCTTTTGCTGGAAAAGTTATGGCTACGGTATTTTTCGATTCCGAAGGACTCTTGCTTGTGGACATCATGCCAAGTGGAACCACCACAAATTGTGATCCACATGTGACGACACTGAAGAAACTTCAAGCTCGACTGAGTCGTGTTCGACCACATCGGCAAAAGCAGGATGTTTTGTTATTGCACGACAATACACGGACACATGTCAGTCAAAAAAACATGGAAGCGATCGCAAAACTCGGATGGACAACACTGAAACACCCGCATTACAGTCCTGACCTGGCTCCATGTGACCATCATCTCTTCGTGGAACAAGGTTTGGAGATGATGATTCCCTTGTGAGCCGGCCGGAGTGGCCGTGCGGTTCTAGGCGCTACAGTCTGGAACCGCGTGACCGCTACGGTCGCAGGTTCTAATCCTGCCTCGGGCATGGATATGTGTGATGTCCTTAGGTTAGTTACGTTTAAGTAGTTCTAAGTTCTAGGGAACTGATGACCACAGCAGTTAAGTCCCATACTGCTCAGAGCCTAATTGAACTCCCTTGTGCACGCTGCCAAACAGTGGCTCCAACAGGTTGGTCCAGAATTTTACCGTGCGGGTATACAGGCGCTGGTTCCAAGATGGCGTAAGGCACTTGAGAGGGATGGAAATTATGTGGAGAAATTAAAATATTGTTCCTAAAGAATGTATCTACACACTGTCAAACTTTCAAACATGTAGAATAAAAGATGAATTAAAAAAATAGTGTGTATTTCTTTTGGAGTGACCCTTGTAGCTTGAAGGTGGTTCGATGAACTGCAGAGTAATCACGTAGATGTAGCTGTAGATGATATGGTACAGGTACAGAGAACTGCGATGTATGACTGTCGACACTCCATTGTGGATTAATGTAGGCACCTGTGCAGCTGTTCTACCAGCGGAAGCTGCTGGAGAGAGCAGTTTCGCTGCAAGAATCACATCCTCAACTGCGGGAGTGACGTGTGCAGACCTTGTTGTCTCCTCTGCCATATGCGAAGCTCTCCGTGCCGTCGCAGAGGCAGGTGGGTCCTTGTTGTGAGTGCACGAGTGTTACGGTGTCCTCAGTCGGGCTATTTTTGTTGGTACAGACGGGCAGCTGGAGCGCACGGCCTCACGCTATCCGCTGCTGTGACGCCAGCTGAGAACTGTTAAGACAGGCGTCTAAAGCAGCTGCTGCGGCTGTATCCGCCCTGTACGCGTAGTCTGATTACAGCTCCGACTCTCGGCAGTGACCACTTCTCTAAAGAACACCACATAGCATGGTGCTTCTTATGCTAACGAGCAATGCGTAATGATACAGGGTGTTTCAAAAATGACCGGTATATTTGAAACGGCAATAAAAACTAAACTAGCAGCGATAGATATACACCGTTTGTTGCAATATGCTTGGGACAACAGTACATTTTCAGGCGGACAAACTTTCGAAATTACAGTAGTTACAATTTTCAACAACAGATGGCGTTGCGGTCTGGGAAACTCTATAGTACGATATTTTCCACATATCCACCATGCGTAGCAATAATATGGCGTAGTCTCTGAATGAAATTACCCGAAACCTTTGACAACGTGTCTGGCGGAATGGCTTCACATGCAGATGAGATGTACTGCTTCAGCTGTTCAATTGTTTCTGGATTCTGGCGGTACACCTGGTCTTTCAAGTGTCCCCACAGAAAGAAGTCACAGGGGTTCATGTCTGGCGAATAGGGAGGCCAATCCACGCCGCCTCCTGTATGTTTCGGATAGCCCAAAGCAGTCACACGATCATCGAAATATTCTTTCAGGAAATTAAAGACGTCGGCCGTGCGATGTGGCCGGGCACCATCTTGCATAAACCACGAGGTGTTCGCAGTGTCGTCTAAGGCGGTTTGTACCGCCACAAATTCACGAAGAATGTCCAGATACCGTGATGCAGTAATCGTTTCGGATGTGAAAAATGGGCCAATGATTCCTTTGGAAGAAATGGCGGCCCAGAGCAGTACTTTTTGAGGATGCAGGGACGATGGGACTGCAACATGGGGCTTTTCGGTTCCCCATATGCGCCAGTTCTGTTTATTGACGAAGCCGTCCAGGTAAAAATAAGCTTCGTCAATAAACCAAATGCTGCCCACATGCATATCACCGTCATCAATCCTGTGCACTATATCGTTAGCGAATATCTCTCGTGCAGCAATGGTAGCGGCGCTGAGGGGTTGCCACGTTTGAATTTTGTATGGATAGAGGTGTAAACTCTGGCACATGAGACGATACGTGGACGCTGGCGTCATTTGGACCGCAGCTGCAACACGGCGAACGGAAACCCGAGGCTGCACCTGCTGCACTAGCTGCGCGTTGCCCTCTCTGGTTGCCGTACGCGGTCGTCCTACCTTTCCAGCACGTTCATCCGTCACGTTCCCAGTCCGTTGAAATTTTTCAAACAGATCCTTTATTGTATCGCTTTTCGGTCCTTTGGTTACATTAAACCTCCGTTGACAACTTCGTCTTGTTGCAACAACACTGTGTTCTAGGCGGTGGAATTCCAACACCAGAAAAAACCTCTGTTCTAAGGAATAAACCATGTTGTCTACAGCACACTTGCACGTTGTGAACAGCACACGCTTACAGCAGAAAGACGACGTACAGAATGGCGCACCCACAGACTGCGTTGTCTTCTATATCTTTCACATCACTTGCAGCGCCATCTGTTGGTGAAAATTGTAACTACTGTAATTTCGAAAGTTTGTCCGCCTGAAAATGCACTGTTGTCCCAAGCATATTGCAACAAACGGTGTATTTCTATCGCTGCTCGTTTAGTTTTTATTGCCGTTTCAAATATACCGGTCATTTTTGAAACACCCTGTACTTCCTGGCCGATTAAAACTGCGTGCCGGACCGAGACTCGAACTCGGGACCTTTGCCTTTCGCGGGCAAGTGCTCTACCATCTGAGCTACCCAAGCACGACTTTCTTTCAGGAGTGCTTGTTCTGCAAGGTTCGCAGGAGAGATTCTGTTAAGTTTGGAAAGTAGGAGACGAGGTACTGGCAGAAGTAAAGTTGTGAGGACGCGGCGCGAGTCGGTCGTGCTTGGGTAGCTCAGATGGTAGAGCACTTGCCCGCGAAAGGCAAAGGTCCCGAGTTCGAGTCTCGGTCCGGCACACAGTTTTAATCTGCCAGGAAGTTTCATATCAGCGCACACTCCGCTGCAGAGTGAAAGTCTCACTCTGGAATGCCTAATGTTGTTTACAACAGGCGGAGTCGGCGCCAGCTGGTAAGCACACGTTCGTCTCATTGTAGTGTCCCCTAGGCGATTGTTACGGACAGTCCGTGTGCAATGTATATAAAAATAGTGAATAGCATAAGATAGACAAGACTTAAAAAGGCCATTGTGAAGAACTGTATTAGCAATATTTATGAAAACCTGTAACGTAAATACTCTGATGCAAAAATGACTTTATCTCTGATGACTAATATCGTAGTGAAAAACATATCGAAATCAAATATTGGTATCTTTGTGTAATTATATATACGATGATCGGAACAAATCTTTTTCTTCTGCTTCTTTTGTTCGTTAGAGATTGTGGGTCGCGCTTAACGCTTACAGATGTTCGTAATTTTTTCTCTCCTAGATGCTGTTAAGGTGTGTATGTAAAGTATTATAAAGTATTACCTAAATTATCTGTATAAAAACTAGCTCATTTTATTATTTCAAGGTAATATAAGCACCTCATGTCAATTTCACTTGCAGAGAAAGATTAATAAGTATTTTTCAGCTGCTACGACGCCAAAAAGCCCTTATCGATGACGGGCAACAATTGGCCGCCATTACGCGGCAGATTCAAATATTAAGTTATTTTGCAGATTTCATTCATTGCAGTGACTACTGAATCATTATTTACTTTGAGTTTGAGGATTTCAGTAATTCGCATTTTCAAGAGTTCCGATATTTTCGGCGATATCAGTTAAGGGGCTCCGGAACGCCCCTTACTTGCAATGTTAAAATAACGCTTATAAATTACATCTTTCCTCACAAAGTATTTGAGGTAGGAAGTTGAACTTTTTAGAGATTATTTATTGGAATATGGGCTACAACTTAACACAGGGATTTTACAAAATTTTAGTTCAGTTATTAAAGATGATTTTTTTTTCAATTGTAATGAAAATTCACAACATTTTTTTGCAATTTTTTATTTATATATTCAAAAATATACAGATTTTTGGAAAAAGGCTGTGTTAAATTATGCAGAAGGTACTGTGTAACATTTAGTGAAAGTTTGAAACAAATATGTTTGGAAGATCCTTAGAAAACATGTAATTAGTATGAGAAAATAAAAGTTTTGGGAATCGAGCGACAAAGATTGGATTAACTTTTTAGTGCATTCCAGGTCCATAGGATGGATTATCTTCATCCTCTGCAAACTCCATCCTCCAGCTTCCTCTTGTTCCTCCTCCTGTTTACTCTTGCTTGTATTTCTAGACTCTTTACAGCCCTGTTTGCAGCCCGAAGGCGTTCCTTGTCTAAAGCAAGCATCGCTCGTACCATGTTAGAACCTATCTTCATTCCCATATTTCTAAATACCTTGCACCTTACAATGTTGCCATCCTTCAGAGGATTTCTAATAACTTTACTTGTACTCATTATTATACTTCAACAGAACACAGACTCAAGAAACAGAATTAATTACGAATATTTTCGAGATAACGACAGAGTAAATAAACATGAAACAATCGACAATCACACCAGCGACATATATTGAACCATCACAGGTTAGCCACAACACATACTTTATCTCACATCACTAAAATGTACCTGATGAACACGGACGTTAGTAATAACACCATTTGACAGCAGTTTAACAGCGCCACAGTGGGTCACGCCCATGTAGAACACATTTCAAAAAAAAATTTAAAATAGTTGTAGTCTTCGGAATTGAATAAATTATGTATCTATTAAAAGGTAATAGTCTGCAGATTCAGAAAACGCAAAAAAGTAAAATTTGAACTTTTCATGATTTTGAGCCTTTCCGGAGCCCCTTAAGGCAGATCAGTGAACTCTGCCCTGGACTCCACTTCGTGAGATCATTAACTCGCAAGGAGCCCGGCGCTCACCTGAAATAAAATCAAGCATTTATTTGGCGTCCTACAAAGTATTCAGCTTATATTGGCCCCGCTTACTTAATGAAAATAATTAATGTTGAAGTCTCAGCTTACGTAGTTTAAAGTAAGGGACGAAAAAAAAAACTGAGAACTGTTAAGACAGGCGTCTACAGCAGCTGCTACGACTGCATCCGCCCTGTACGCGTGGTCTGAGTACAGCTCCGACTCCCGGCAGTGGGTCTAAACAATACCACATCGCAGGCTGCTTCTTATGCGTAACGAGCAATGCGTAATGATGTTTACAGCGGGCGGAGTCAGAACCCAAGCTTACTGGCACGTCACCTCATTTATAATGGAGTAGGCTGCTGCGAACAGAGTCAGCTGACATAAAAGTTTACTGACAAGGGAACTTCCCCATCGCACCCCCCTCAGATTTAGTTATAAGTTGGCACAGTGGATAGGACTTGAAAAACTGAACACAGATCAATCGAGAAAACAGGAAGAAGTTAGATGGAACTATGAAAAAAATAAGCAAAATATACAAACTGAGTAGTCCATGAGAAGATAGGCAACATCAAGGATAATGTGAGATTAGGAGCGCAGTGGTCCCGTGGTTAGCGTGAGCAGCTGTGGAACTAAAGTTCCTTGGTTCAAGTCTTCCCTCGAGTGAAAAGTTTTAATTTTTTACTTTCAGACAATTATTATCTGTCCGTCCGATGCGATAACTTTTTTGGGAGTGATTATCACATCCACAAGAAAACCTAAATCGGGCAAGGTAGAAGAATCTTTTTACCCATTTGCCAAGTGTACAAGTTAGGTGGGTCGACAACATATTCCTGTCATGTGACGCACATGCCGTCACCAGTGTCGTATATAATATATCAGACGTTGTTTTCCTGTGGAGGAATCGGTTGACCTATGACCTTGCGATCAAATGTTTTCGGTTCCCATTGGAGAGGCACGTCCCTTCGTCTACTAATCGCACGGTTTTGCGGTGCGGTCGAAAAACACAGACACTAAACTTATTACAGTGAACAGAGACGTCAATGAACGAACGGACAGATCATAACTTTGCGAAAATAAAATTTTCACTCGAGGAAAGACTTGAACCAAGGACCCCTCGTTCCGCAGCTGTTCACGCTAACCACGAGACCGCGGCATTCCTAATCTAGTACTGTCCTTGTATTGCTTATGTTGCACATGGACTACTCAGTTTGTATATTTTGCTTTTTTTTCTTAGTTCCACACAACTTCTTCCGGTTTTCTCGATTGATCTGTGTTCAGTTTTTCAAGGCCTATCCACTGTGCCAACTTATAACTAAATCTGAGGGGTGTGTGATGCGGATGTTCCCTTGTGAGTAAGACGCCTTTTCGCATTCTAAATTTACCCACTCATTAGCACTGTACGAATTACACCGTGATTTACATCTGCATCTACATGGATACTCTGCAAATCACATTTAAGTGCCTGACAGAGGGTTCATCGAACCACCTTCACAATTCCCTATTATTCCAATCTAGTATAGCGCGCGGCAAAGAATCGACACCTATATCTTTCCGTACGAGCTCTGATTTCCCTTATTTTATCTTGGCGATCGTTCCTCCCTATGTAGGACGGTGTCAACAAAATATTTTCGCATTCCGAGGAGAAAGTTGGTGAATGGAATTTCGTGAGGACATTCCGTCGCAACGAAACACGACTTTCTTTTAACGATTTCCACCCCAAATCCTGTATCATTATGTGACATCTCTCCCTTATTTCGCGATAATACAAAACGTGCTGCCTTTCTTTGAACTTTTTCGATACATTCCGTCAGTCCTGTCTGGTAAGGATCCCACACCGCGCAGCAGTATTCTAAAAGAGGACGGACAAGCGTAGTGTAGGCAGTCTCCTTAGTAGGTCTGTTACATTTTCTAAGTGTCCTGCCAATAAAACGCAGTTTTGGTTTGCCTTCCCCACAACATTTTATATCTGTTCCTTCCGACTTAAGTTGTTCGTAATTGTAATACCTAGCTATTTAGTTGAATTTACAGCTTTTAGATTAAACTGATTTATTATGTAACCGAACTTTAACGAGTTCCTTTTAGCACTCATGTGGATGACCTCACACTTTTCGTAATTCAGGGTCAACTGCCAATTTTCGCAGCATTCAGATATTTTTTCTAAATCGTTTTGCAGTTTGTTTTGATCTTCTGATGACTTCATTAGCCGATAAACGACAGCGTCATCTGCAAACAACCTAAGACGGCTGCTCAGATTGTCTCCCAAATCGTTTAGATAGATAAGGAACAGCAAAGGGCCTATAACACTACCTTGGGGAAAGCGAGAAATCACTTCTGTTTTACACGATGACGTTCGATCAATTACTACTAACTGTGACCTCTCTGACAGGAAATCACAAATGCAGTCATATAACTGAGACGATATTCCATAAGCACGCAATTTCAATACGAGCCGCTTGTGTGGTACAGTGTCAAAAGCCTTCCGGAAATCCAGAAATACGGAATCGATCTGAAATCCCTTGTCAATAGCACTCAACACTTCATGTGGATAAAGAGCTAGTTGTGTTTCACTTGAATGATGTTTTCTAAACCCATGTTGACTGTGTGTCAATAGACAGTTTTCTTCGGGGTAATTCATAACGTTCGAACAAAATATATGTTCCAAAATCCTGCTACATATCGACGTTAACGAAAGGGGCTGTAATTTAGTGGATTACTCCTACTACCTTTATTATATATTGGTGTGATCTGTGCAACTTTTTAGTCTTTGGGTACGGATCTTTCGTCGAGCGAACGGTTGTATATGATAAGCATGGAGCTAATGCATCAGCATACTCCGAAAAGAACCTAACTGGTATACAGTGTGGACCAGAAGACTTGCCTTTATTAAGTGTTGCTTCACTACTCCGAGGGTATTTACTTCTGCGTTACTCATGTTGCCAGCTGTAAATAAACGGTAAGTGCGTTTCAGCTATTCGTTCTGTAATTTCATTGCATTTACTTTAAACTTACCAGGGCTACTTTTATCTGCGCGACTCGATACTTTGTTTTCATTCCATTTCTACACTAAAAACCTATCATTATAACATGTCATTTGTCTTATTACTGTATCTATACTCGTTGGAACTTAAATAGTGACAACACTGCTGTGGAGACACTATGCAATGGAATCTACTATTGTCGCTGATAGCACACGTTGTTGACATACATACCTTACCTCCGAGCAAATGGACTCACCCGTCCCACGTCATCTGCGTACGCACAATCGATGGAAAGACAGTCACTTGTGAGCGTGCGAGGTGCCGGGGCTAGCAGTGTATTTAACACTCAATTCTTCTAGAATCTACATATGTACATGATGCTCTAAGCCCCCCCCTATTCTAACTCCAACTTTTGCTGTTGCACAAGGATAAAAAAAATACGCGAACTGACTCTAATCAACCCTGCCAGTGGAGTAGAAGAGAGTTTGGCACCTGCAAAATGGTTCAAATGGCTCTGAGCGCTATGCGACTTAACTTCTGAGGTCATCAGTCGCCTAGAACTTAGAACTAATTAAACCTAACTAACCTAAAGACATCACACACATCCATGCCCGAGGCAGGATTCGAACCTGCGACCGTAGCGGTCACGCGGTTCCAGATTGAAGCGCCTTTAACCGCACGGCCACACCGGCCGGCCCAGGCACCTGCAATAATTTAATTTGATAAATAAGTTAAATAAACGAAGGTTTCATTAACATAGTGAGGAATGATGGGGTTGCTCTACCGATTTACAGAATGAAAGTTCTGTCCAAAATAACAATATGATTTATTAAGACTAAACACAAAATAATAAACAAAAACACATGAAACAATACATCAAATTGGCTCAAATTGGATACTCATACAAACGCTGTGAATGTGAAGTTGTCCCTAAACTAGATTGTGAGGATTATGACGAAGTGGTATGTGCAGCCAATTCCTTGCAACTCAAATCTTAGAGAAAACACATAGCGAACCCAACATTAATTGCTGCTACCCAAGACAGAACAAAGTTAGAAAAAAGACGAACAGGCGCGCTCTGCTGAGCTCTGATTATCACCTAGGAAAATCCCTATCTGCCGGTGCTGCGGACATACATTACCAGACTGTCTTGTTGACTGCCAGGACACGATCTGGCGTACTGGAGCCGTTGGCTGGTTGCTTCGACGTCCTCGACCAAAAGGCGAGAGCCGACTACTTACAAGAGCACCTGTACAAAACCGAACACAGAACATTCCCGTCCCCACGACAGTGGCCGTGGTTAAACGTTCCAATCAGCAACTCGAAAACCGGCGGAAAATTCCACTCCATTGCCAGAATGCTACCATTCCACCAATGGAGATTCTTGGCGCCAATTTCTGCGCCGATCTTGCTACGTCACGGATCTATGCCCTGAGCAAGCCAATCACAGTTACTATTTTGCAGAAAGCGCGGGAATTTTCCCGCCACAGCTGCCTGGGTACACAAGTCATTCCCACGCCTCGCTGGTAGCCCGCCAGAAAGTGTTTTCGCTAAGTTTCTGCGAAGTAACGGAACCTCTAGCCCAGCCTCTACTTCAGGCCCTGCGGGCGTGCCTCTTGACAATGTCGGCGTCTGGAAAGCATTCACTCGACTCCCTCACACCTATCGGCTTACCCTTTCAAAGTCATCAGAGCCCGCCTGTCACTGGACCACCCGGGTGACGAGAGACGCTGCGTGGGAAGTGCGCGTGTGAAGGAATAGCAACTTTCCACCGCATGCAATTAGAGAGGGGAATCGTAAGATAGAAATATGAGAGGGGGCTCATGCCACCTCTCAAGCGAGCGGTCTAACGTAACGGTGTCACTATGGTTTCGAAACAGGAAAAACGGAATTGGATAAAAATTTGATGTCAGAGTTCGTACAGCACGACAGTGCGATCAAGGTCTTCAAGAGGCGTTCGGGGAATCGCCATTACCATACAGAACAGTGGCACGTTGGGTAAAGGCCTTCAACGAAGGTCGGCAAACTGTGGCAGACATGCATCGGGCAGGTCCTCCTAGTGTCTCTGAAGAAGTGCATGCTGTTGCCGCGTTAGTGGGCAGTGATCGACGCCATACGATTCGTAAGCTCGCCCACGAAGCCGGATTAGCGCATACGACTGTGCTTCGCATCCTGAAGGAACACGTGGGCAAACGAAAATTGCATCACGTTGGGTTCCGCACGACTTGACGGAAATGCAGAAATGGATGTGCTGCTCAGACGTAGTTGGAGCGCTATGAGCGCGAAGGAGAGGCTTTCTTACGCCGTATCGTAACACTGGATGAGACATGGGCCATATCGTACGAGGCAAAACCGAAACACCAATGCAACGAATGGCGTCATTATGGGTCGCCGCGAAAGTCGAAAGTGCGTCAAGAGCCCCAGTATGGTGAAAGTTGGGTGATTCTCGTATACGACTGTGATGGTGTCATTCTAACGCATTACGTTCCACCATGTCAGACCGCCAGTGCACAGTATTACTGTTCGTTTTTGGAGCATCACCTGCGACCAGCTTTGCGAAAGAAGCGGCGACACTTTCTGTGCAACCCGCCCATCATTTTGCACGACAATGCGCGGGCGCATACAGCGCAAGCTCTGTTCGGTCGATGGGACTGGGAAGTACTGTACCATCCACCATACTCCACGGACTTAAGTCCTTGTGACTTTGATTCGATTCCGAAGATGAAGGAACCACTTCGTGGCATTCGCTTCAGAATTGTTTCAGAGATTCGACAGGCAGTAGACCGCTCCATTCACACCATCAACAGAACAGGCTCTGCTAACGGCATACTACGCCTTCAACATCGCTGACAACGGGTTCTACACAACGCTGGTGAGTACTTCGAAGGACAGTAACAGGTGCAAACATGTTGAACCGTGGTCCTACCCAGTTCTTTAGAAAATCAGATTTGCAATCTCGCCACACTTACTTAAAAGAAATAGGAGGCCCAAGATCGCTGGTGATGGACAAGCTTCTGATTGTTTTATAGTTTTAATTTGACTCAAAACAGACTTTATTACAAACCTCAATTCGGACATTTTCTCTCTTACTAAGGCAATATATAAATTATTCTGATTAACACGAATACGAATCATATGATTTTGCGTCCGATAGCAAAGTCATTGATAGTAGCACGATGAATAATCAATCACAAACAACTCTTCTTGTTAAACCTTGTCTCAGGAGACTAATAACATTAGACATTTCCAACAAAAGTTACACAGCCACATAATACCACAAGTTCATAAAGAACAAAGACGCCTTAAAGCTTAATAAAACAACTGCTCGCATAGAGGTCCACAGTGAAACAAGCATATCCTAAAAATACAAAGTGGTCCAATCAAGGTCGCAAAACTTGCACACAGGAATAATAACAAGTTGCACGTTCATTAGATATACACAAATGATTAACGTAAGTGTACATAAGAGGAGCTAGTAATAACCAATAAAATGAGATACAGAAACGCCAATATTAACAAGGTCGCCTCACTTAATTAACAGACACAGTGGCTCAGAATGGCTCTGAGCACTACGGGACTTAACTTCTGACGTCATCAGTCCCCTAGAACTTAGAGCTACTTAAACCTAACTAACCTAAGGACATCACACGCATCCATGCCCGAATCACATAGAAGGCGGCGGTATATATTTATATATAATCCGACCGGCCTTATATACACTACTGGCCATTGAAATTGCAACACCAAGAAGAAATGCAGATGATAAAAGGGTATTCATTGGACAAATATATTATACTAGAACTGACATGTGATTACATTTTCACGCAATTTGGGTGCATAGATCCTGAGAAATCAGTACCCACAACAACCACCTCTGGCCGTAATAACGGCCTTCATACGCCTGGGCATTGAGTCAAACAGAGCTTGGATGGCGTGTACAGGTACAGCTGCCGATGTAGCTTCAACACGATACCACAGTTCATCAACAGTAGTGACTGGCGTATTGTGACGAGCCAGTTGATGGGCCACCACCGACCAGACGTTTTCAGTTGGTGAGAGATCTGGAGAATCTGCTGGCCAGGGCAGCAGTCTAACATTTTCTGTATCCAGAAAGACCCGTACAGGACCTGCAACATGCGGTCGTGCATTATCCTGCTGAAATATAGGGTTTCGCAGGGATCGAATGAAGGTAAAGCCACGGGTCGTAACACATCTGAAATGTAACGTCCATTGTTCAAAGTGCCGTCAATGCAGACAAGAGGTGACCGAGACGTGTAACCAATGGCACCCCATACCATCACGCTGGGTGATACGCCAGTATGGCAATGACGAATACACACTTCCAATGTGCGTTCACCGCGATGTCGCCAAACACGGATGCGACCGTCATGATGCTATGAACAGAACCTGGATTCATCCGAAAAAATGACGTTTTAGCGTTCGTGCACCCAGGTTCGTCGTTGAGTAAACCATCGCAGGCGCTCCTGTCTGTGATGCAGCGCCAAGGGTAGCCGCAGCCATGGTCTCCGAGCTGATAGTCCACGCTGCTGCAAACGTCGTAGAACTGTTCGTGCAGATGGTTGTCGTCTTGCAAACGTCCCCATCTGTTGCCCCCGGGATCGAGATGTGGCTGCACGATCCTTTACAGCCATGCGGATAAGATGCCTGTCATCCTGACTGCTAGTGATACGAGGCCGTTGGGATCCAGCACGGCGTTCCGTGTTACCCTCCTGAACCCACCGATTCCATATTCTGCTAACAGTCATTGGATCTCGACCAACGCGAGCAGCAATGTCGCGATACGATAAATCGCAGTTGCGATAGGCTATAATCCGACCTTCATCAAAGTCGGAAACTTGATGGTACGCATTTCTCCTCCTTACACGAGGCATCACAACAACGTTTCACCAGGCAACGCCGGTCAACTGCTGTTTGTGTATGAGAAATCGGTTGGAAACTTTCCTCATGTCAGCACGTTGTGGGTGTCGCCAGCGGCGCTAACCTTGTGTTAATTCTCTGAAAAGCTAATCATTTGCATATCACAGCATCTTCTTCCTGTCGGTTAAATTTCGCGTCTGTAGCACGTCATCTTCGTGGTGTAGCACTTCTAATGGCCAGCAGTGTATAATCGGACCGATCCCGCAGTGAGCGGTCCTGACAAGAAACCATAACCGCGCCGACGCCAGGGTACGAGCAGTCTTAACAAATGGGCTGCAGCAGAAATAGGATTCAATGAAAACAAATATATAATAAGCACGCCCCCAAATTCTTAAGGAGCAATACTCTGACATTACCCGTCTCCCAGTAAATTAGCAGGAAACTTAGAGATCAGTTCCAGTTGCCTTAAGGCGCTTTCAACATTAAACATACCAAATGCTGCCGTGACAAATGATTACACCATTAAATCTACGGTTGCCGGGCACGTACAGTAGCCAGTCCCAAAGCGGACAATATGTCATAAAAAAGTTACAATTTGCATGAAAAACCATGAAAACACACACTCCACGGATGAGCAAAAAAGGAATGAGGGAATATCAGCCTCCTTAACATAGCCACTGTGGAACCAAGTTCAGAATCATCTCCGGCAGCTACCCATACCACAATAAGTTTCAAGAACCTTCTTAGTTAAACACAGAATAAAAGTCATACGTAACTTGGAGCTAGCAAATTACGAGCTGGGAAGCTGTTCAGCGTGAGACGACAAACCCACCACAATTTTGCACGTCAAGGCGCCCAATGATCGGCACCGTACAAAAGACAAGGGCGGCGAGCACGGCGAGGCCCATGCACCACGGTTAGGGACGCGGGCATGTTTTCAACACAAGTTGGCTCGTTGAACGCCGACCGGAGACCCACTCGTCACACGATCACCCGGAGAACCCGCCGTGGGAGCAGTCAGACCCAGCAGGACAGCAGAATATCGATATCAGCGATCGATGTAAGTCGAACACTCTAGCGCCAGCCGCCACGGCTCACATGCAACTCTTTTGTATCGGTTGTGAATAAATAGTTGCCACTGTTTAAGTTCCAACTCTCGTATAAAAGATTGTTGTTGTTGTCGTCTTCAGTCGTGAGACTGGTTTGATGCAGCTTCATCGTGCAAGCTTCTTCGTCTCCCAGTACCTACTGCAACCTACATCCTTCATCTCTTGGTCTCCCTCTACGATTTTTACCCTCCATGCTGCCCTCCAATACTAAATTGGTGATCTCTTGATGCCTCAGAACATGTCCTACCAACCGGTCCCTTCTTCTTGTGAGGTTGTGCCACAAACTCCTCTTCTCCCCAATTATATTCAATACCTCCTCATTAGTTATGTGATCTACCCATCTGATCTTCAGCATTCTTCTGTAGCACCACATTTCGAAAGCTTCTATTCTCTTCTTGTCCAAACTATTTATCTTCCATGTTTCACTTCCATACATGGCTACACTCCATACAAATACTTTCAGAAACAACTTCCTGACGCTTAATTCTATACTCGATGTTAACTCTTCTTCAGAAACGCTTTCTTTGCAATTGACAGTCTATATTTTATATCTTCTCTACTTCGACCATCATCAGTTATTTTGCTCCCCAAATAACAAAACTCCTTTAGTACTTGAAGTGTATCATTTCCTAACCTAATTCCCTCAGCATCACCCGACTTAATTCGACTACATTCCATTATCCTCGTTTTGCTTTTGTTGATGTTAATCTGATATCCTCCTTTCAAGACACTGTCCATTGCTCACTGAAAAAAATTCGTAGAATAACTCGCACAATAGCCAAAAGACGCACCAAGAGGTCACGTATTTCCCCTCTGCTGGCCACACGTCAAAACAATAGCAAGCACGAAGTTCGCTCGAAACGCTGCGTTCCGCGGTTGGCGCACATACGCCCCTTCTACTGCCCATGCGCGGATCCACGGCAGAAAAATAGATCGGTTCCTATTGCTCCCGGGCGGATAAACCGTCTGCTGAAATCCCAGCTTCACTCATTCTGCCGATAGGCAACCTTCACGTTGGGTGATTCGTGTAATGTCGGCCATAAGCAGCCATTCTGCTTGCGATCCATACGCGACTGGAATCGGGAAGAAACCTAGACCCAGCATGTACTCGAGTGGTAGGCGCCCACTTCACAGAAGTTTGCGGAGTGTGCGTGTACGTGCAAAAGTCTTGTAGCTACGTATGTACGATTTTGTAATAAGACAGAGCAGTTGAGAAGAACATCGCGGCCGGCCGGAGTGGCCGAGCGGTTCTAGGCGCTACGGTCTGGAACCGCGCGACCGCTACGGTCGCAGGTTCGAATCCTGCCTCGGGCATGGATGTGTGTGATGTCCTTAGGTAAGTTAGGTTGAAGTAGTTCTAAGTTCTAGCGGACTATTTGACCTCAGAAGTTAACTCCCATAGTGCTCAGAGCCATTTGAACCATTTGAAGAGTATTGCACGTGGAGACTGTTACGTATTCATTGCTTCGATACGAGTTCGCTCATAATAATAAAGAAACTCTACATATACATCTACATCCATACTCCGCAAGCCACCTGACGGTGTGTGGCGGAGGGCACCTTCAGTACCTCTATCGGTTCTCCCTTCTATTCCAGTCTCGTATTGTTCGTGGAAAGAAGGATTGTCGGTATGGCTCTGTGTGGGCTCTAATCTCTCTGATTTTATCCTCATGGTCTCTTCGCGAGATATACGTAGGAGGGAGCAATATACTGCTTGACTCTTCGGTGAAGGTATGTTCTCGAAATTTTGACAAAAGCCCGTACCGAGCTACTGAGCGTCTCTCCTGCAGAGTCTTCCACTGGAGTTTATCTATCATCTCCGTAACGCTTTCGCGATTACTAAATGATCCTGTAACGAAGCGCGCTGCTCTCCGTTGGATCTTCTCTATGTCTTGCATCAACCCTATCTGGTACGGATCCCACACTGCTGAGCAGTATTCAAGCAGTGGGCGAACAAGCGTACTGTACCGTACTTCCTTTGTTTTCGGATTGCACTTCCTTAGGATTCTTCCAATGAATCTCAGTCTGGCATCTGCTTTACCGACCATCAACATTATATGATGATTCCATTTTAAATCACTCCTAATGCGTACTCCCAGATAATTTATGGTATTAACTGCTTCCAGTTGCTGACCTGTTATTTTGTAGCTAAATGATAAAGGATCTATCTTTCTGTGTATTCGCAGCACATTACACTTGTCTACATTGAGATTCAATTGCCATTCCCTGCACCATGCGTCAATTCGCTGCAGATGCTCCTGCATTTCAGTACAATTTTCCATTGTTACAACCTCTCGATACACCACAGCATCATCTGCAAAAAGCCTCAGTGAACTTCCGATCTCATCCACCAGGTCATTTATGTATATTGGGAATAGCAACGGTCCTATGACACTCCCATGCGGCACGCCTGAAATCACTCTTACTTCGGAAGACTTCTCTCCATTGAGAATAACATGCTCTGACGGAGTCTTTTCCAGCACTTTTAGGACCTCCTGTAAGGTCAACTGGCTTGTATCTCGCAAAGAGCGGATACAGCGTTTGCTTGCAACCCGTTAGCGGTTGACAGTTTGTTGCGATAAGCGAGGCGCGGCGGCCGCTTACAACGTGGGAGGGGAACGTCTGCGGGCGACCTTGGGCCACACGCGGCAGCTAAGATACGCGAAATAAGCTTACTGCGCTGTGACTCACACTGACCGAAGCCCGCCCGCACTCTGGGGCATGAGGCGCTCCTACACTCACGAAAAGTAGTAACGCTTCTATAGTCGTGGTTTCACTTGACCCAGCTGTTCTGAAATGATGATAAAAACAAAACTTCATCATTAACAAACTTAGTATTCAGCAAAACGAATGATAAGAACTTTCATTGTTTATTCTAATTTGCACTTACTTAAAGCGGTCGAAACTAAGAATATGCCATCGAAAATGGGTGCTGTGTCCTTCGAACAAGACACACAGCCAAGGCAAAAGCCTGCTTTTGTATTGTATTACAAGCAGTAGTGCAGACTTCATTATTGAACAAGTCCCAAAGGTAAGCAAATCTTTTTCACTCATTTGCGTGACTTGGTTACTAATTTGTTACCTGACCCTGGGGCATAGCTGTCTGATAGTGACAGGCAGAGACTGGCTAAGTGGTGTACTGCGCCAGAATCCATTCCACGAACTCACAAACTCGGCCTACCCGTAATAACAGTGGCAACTCTGTCTCCACAACAGTAACAACGACGCCTTTACAAAACTGGCGACAAGGCTTTACAAAAATACGAGAGCAGTTCAATAAGTAATGCAACACATTTTTTTTCTCGGCCAATTTTGGTTGAAAAAACCGGAAATTTCTTGTGGAATATTTTCAAACATTCCCGCTTCGTCTCGTATAGTTTCATTGACTTCCGACAGGTGACAGCGCTGTACGGAGCTGTTAAAATGGCGTCTGTAACGGATGTGCGTTGCAAACAACGGGCAGTGATCGAGTTTCTTTTGGCGGAAAACCAGGGCATCTCAGATATTCATAGGCGCTTGCAGAATGTCTACGGTGATCTGGCAGTGGACAAAAGCACGGTGAGTCGTTGGGCAAAGCGTGTGTCATCATCGCCGCAAGGTCAAGCAAGACCTCCCGCGTGCGAGCCGGCCGTGCACAGCTGTGACTCCTGCAATGGCGGAGCGTGCGAACACACTCGTTCGAGATGATCGACGGATCACCATCAAACAACTCAGTGCTCAACTTGACATCTCTGTTGGTAGTGCTGTCACAATTGTTCACCAGTTGGGATATTCAAAGGTTTGTTCCCGCTGGGTCCCTCGTCGTATAACCGAACACCATAAAGAGCAAAGGAGAACCATCTGTGCGGAATTGCTTGCTCGTCATGTGGCTGAGGGTGACAATTTCTTGTCAAAGATTGTTACAGGCGATGAAACATGGGTTCATCACTTCGAACCTGAAACAAAACGGCAATCAATGCAGTGGCGCCACACCCACTCCCCTACCGAGAAAAAGTGTAAAGCCATACCCTCAGCCGGTAAAGTCACGGTTACAGTCTTCTGGGACGCTGAAGGGGTTATTCTGTTCGATGTCCTTCCCCATGGTCAAACGATCAACTCTGAAGTGTATTGTGCTACTCTTCAGAAATTGAAGAAACGACTTCAGCGTGTTCGTAGGCACAAAAATCTGAACGAACTTCTCTTTATCCATGACAACGCAAGACCTCACACAAGTCTTCGCACCCGAGAGGAGCCCACAAAACTTCAGTGGACTGTTCTTCCTCGTGCACCCTACAGCCCCGATCTCGCACCGTCGGATTTCCATATGTTTGGCCCAATGAAGGACGCAATCCGTGGGATGCACTACGCGATTGATGAAGAAGTTTTTGATGCAGTACGACGTTGGCTCCGACATAGATCAGTGGAATGGTACCGTGCAGGCATACAGGCCCTCATTTCGAGGTGGCGTAAGGCCGTAGCATTGAATGGAGATTACGTTGAAAAATAGTGTTGTGTAGCTAAAAGATTGGGGAATAACCTGGTGTATTTCAATGCTGAATAAAACAACCCCTGTTTCAGAAAAAAAATGTGTTGCATTACTTATTGAACTGCCCTCGTAGGTATGTACAAAAATAAATTACGCTTTTTCCTAAAACTCTTTACTGTTCTTAAAAGTATCAAAACGGAAGCTTAAAACCTCCTTCTATAAAAATGTTGGCAGTGGGCCGCACGGTGTGACCGAGCGCTTCTAGGCGCTTCAGTCCGGAACTGCGCGACTATATGGTCGCAGGTTCGACTCCTGCCTTGGGCATGGATGTGTGTGATGTCCTTAGGTTAGTTAGGTTTAAGTACACTACTGTCCATTGAAACTGCTACACCACGAAGATGACGTGCTACAGACGCGAAATTTAACCGACAGGCAGAAGATGCTGCGATATGCAAATGATTAGCTTTTTCAGAGCATTCACAGAAGGTTGGCGCCGGTGGCGACACCTACAACGTGCTGACGTGAGGGAAGTTTCCAACCGATTTCTCATACACAAACAGTAGTTGAGAGGCGTTGCCTGGTGAAACGTTGTTGTGATGCTTCGTGTAACGAGAAGAAATGCGTACCATCACGTTTCCGACTTTGATAAAGGTCGGATGGTAGCCTATCGCGATTGCGGTTTATCATATCGCGACATTGCTGCTCGCATTGGTCGAGATCGAATGACTGTTAGCAGAATATGGAATCGGTGGGTTCAGGAGGGTAATACGGAACGCCGTGCTGGATCCCAACAGCCTAGGATCAGGAGCAGTCGAGATGACAGGCATCTTATCCGCATGGCTCTAACGGATCGTGCAGCCACGTCTCGATCCCCGAGTCAACAGATGGGGACGTTTGCATGGCAACAACCATCTGCACGAACAGTTCGACGACGTTTCACTGGACCCAGCTATTCTGAAATGATAATAAAAATAAAACCTTGTTTCATGTTTGGTTTATTCAATTTGAGCTTCAGCACTTACAAACTTAGTATTTAGCAAACTGAACATTAAGAACTTTAATTTTTTATTCTAATTTGCACTTACTTAAAGCCGTCGAAAGGAAGAATATGCCATCGAAAATGGGTGCTGTGTCCTTTCTAGAAGACACAGCCAGGGCAGAAGCAGCACAGGCGCAAAGATGCGAGCTGGTGCCGCTGCCATAGAGACTCGACAATTGCGCGAGTTCCACCAGCGCCAAGGGCGGCGCTGAGGATCAGGATATCGACTTCGCATCCGCCAGTCGCCGGCCGAATACAAACCGCCAATGACTGGACAACGGACACAAGTCTACTCGGAGGATAGAAGAGTAGCTGTCGCCTACTTGGTTACAGATCATCGCCCAGGACTGCCTTAGGCAGGGACGTCATTTCTTAGAAATTCGAGAATGAATGGTCAGATTCGCACCTTACATGAGACCTCTACAAATTGCAATGAGAAGGTGAAGATGACAACTAACGGAAATCGACAGTTATGAGAACATTTGCCTATCAATATGTAATGCAAAAAGGGATGACTATCAATTAAGGGGCTCCGGAAAGGCTCAAAATCATGAAAAGTTCAATTTTTACTTTTTTGCGTTTTCTGAATCTGCAGACTATTACCTTTTAATAGATATATAATTTATTCAATTCCGAAGACTACAACTATTTTTAAATTTTTTTTGAAATGTGTTCTACATGGGCGTGACCCACTGTGGCGCTGTTAAACTGCTGTCAAATGGTGTTATTATTAACGTCCGTGTTCATCAGGTACATTTTAGTGATGTGAGATAAAGTACGTGTTGTGGCTAACCTATTTTCAGAGACTTAGCAGCACCTGAACTGTTGAAAAAGTGTATTCACGGGAAAACTCAAAACCCCAATGAAAGTGTAAATAGTGTTATATGGTCGAGAATCCCCAAGACTGTATTTGTTGGAGTAGAAACACTTCACTTTGGTGTGTATGATGCTGTTGCGACTTTCAACGATGGCAACATTGTAAGGTGCAAGGTATTTAGAAATATGGGAATGAAGATAGGTTCTAACATGGTACGAGCGATGCTTGCTTTAGACAAGGAACGCCTTCGGGCTGCAGACAGGGCTGTAAAGAGTCTAGAAATACAAGCAAGACTAAACAGGAGGAGGAACAAGAGGATGCTGGAGGAGGAGTTTGCAGAGGATGAAGATAATCCATCCTATGGACCTGGAATGCACTAAAAAGTTAATCCAATCTTTGTGGCTCGATTCCCAAAACTTTTATTTTCTCATACTAATTACATGCTTTCTAAGGATCTTCCAAGCATGTTTGTTTCAAACTTTCAGTAAATGTTACACATTACCTTCTGCATAATTTAACACAGCCTTTTCCCAAAAAACTGTATATTTTTGAATATATAAATAAAAAATTGCAAAAAAATGTTGTGAATTTTCATTACAATTGAAAAAAAATCATCTTTAATAACTGAACTAAAATTTTGTAAAATCCCTGTGTTAAGTTGTAGCCCATATTCCAATAAATAATCTGTAAAAAGTTCAACTTCCTACCTCAAATACTTTGTGAGGAAAGATGTAATTTATAAGCGTTATTTTAACATTGCAAGTATAGGGCGTTCCGGAGCCCCTTAAGTCCGCCGCTCGTGGTCTCGCGGTAGCGTTCTCGCTTCCCGAGCACGGGGTCCCGGGTTCGATTCCCGGCGGGGTCAGGGATTTTCACCTGCCTCGCGATGACTGGGTGTTTGTGTTGTCCTCATCATTTTCATCATCATCCAGGAAAGTGGCGAAATTGGACTGAGCAAAGATTGGGTAATTGTACGGGCGCTGATAACCACGCAGTTGAGCGCCCCACAAACCAAACATCATCATCATCACCCGGAGCCCCTTAATAGTAATTAAGACACCATTTCTGTACAATACATGTCTTTGAGAGGAAGGTACAACAGGAAACGCGAGTCGAGTCGCTTTTAGTTGTGAAAAGCCAGCTCGCCAACGGCGTAGCGAAACGGCGCTGTGGAAGTTACGCCGGCGACTAGTTAAAGGGGTGGCAGGAAGGAGGACGGCGACCCCGGGCCAGGTGATTCGAGCTGGAGGGCCGCCTGTAGCGAGGGCATCGGTACGAGAGCAGAGAAGAAGCTTTAGAAAACTGCGTTTCGAAATTCCAACGGGATACGAACAAAAGCAAGTGACGCATTTTCGTCCGCCGAGTGCGACACACGGTAAGGTCAATGTACTTTAGGCGTCTGGAACGGGCACAAAACGTCCGATTGGCGGAAACTCACTAGGAAGGGGAAAACTAATCAAGTTTCGACGCAGTTTGATAGAAGGGACGTTGCGATTGGTAGAGGGTGTTTCTACAAAATGAGAGGAACACCCCTGTTGGTCGAAAACAAGCCGTGACGTGAAAAAGGAACTCACGTGGAGGGAGGCAGTTCTGCCACGAGTAGGACAAGAGAGAGAATTTATGTGGGGACTCTTCTCTGAACTGACGTCGAGTGCAGAACGGAGCGCTTAACGCTCCGTATGACGCAGAGAAGAAGCTGGTGTGGACTCTGCACTCACAGCAGCTGTGTGGTGTCACCGCCAGACACCACACTTGCTAGGTGGTAGCTTTAAATCGGCCGCGGTCCATTAGTACAAGTCGGACCCGCGTGTCGCCACTGTCAGTGATCGCAGACCGAGCGAACCACACGGCAGGTCTAGACAGACGTACTAGCACTCGCCCCAGTTGTACGACGACTTTGCTAGCGACTACACTGACGAAGCCTTTCTCTCATTTGCCGAGAGACAGTTAGAATAGCCTTCAGCTACGTCAATGGCTACGACCTAGCAAGGCGCCATTAACCATACCTGAGAGTCTCACTTGTATTATCAAGAGCGATGTACCACAAGGATGAATTAAAGTTAAGTATTAAAGAAGCTACGTACTTTTCTTTATAGCATTCATTAAGTATCCTGTTTCAGACCTCACACCAGCCGGCGTGTGTGTACGCGTGCCTTTCGGTTACCCGTCACTGTGGACTGGCTGTCTTGTCAGTCCACAACAAGCTGCACTCCAGCTAAAGTTAGCTGTAGCAACGTTTAGCTCCGACTGTGGAGAAACGAACCAGCCAAATTAGTTAATTGTTCTTGTGAGAACTGAGAGGGCAGTATAATATGCATGCTGCTCCAACCATGCACGTGTATATTGCCACATAATAAGACTGGCGCTGAATACATGTTTTCTCGCTTAACGAGAAACATAGGGAAAGTTTCTGCTGGAAACTTCAGCAAAGGCCAGATTAGTTTTGTAGGAATTTCAGTGGGAGAGAGCGGCCTTGCAGACAGCAGCACGTCACAGCTTAAGGTAAATACCGCGGGCAGAGGCGTAAACTTTATTGGTTCAGCACCTTGCGTCCACTGTAAACTCGAGTGGCCTTGGGTAATCTTGCACTCAAACTTGTCACTTGACTAGCCATCCACCATAGACTTGATTGTCATCCTAAATAGTACCGAACTTTGAACCGGGATCGGACGATTTTCGTAGTACTGACCAACATCATAACGTATGTGTAGGAGCAGTTTTGTAAAGAAACGTCCAATTAAACTTTCATATTATTGTACTTAGGATTAATGTAAAGAAACTTCCACTAAAACTTTCATACGAGGTGTGGCTAGAAAAAAACCGGACTAGTACTGGTGAAACAATAAAACGAATGCAATAAGGCTGAAAGTCGCGTGGCCTGTCACGTGACTCTCGCTCTGCCTACTCCTCGAGTTTCATCTGCCTCCTGCACTCAGTCTGCCCGTGGCGTCTGTTTTAAGTAGTTGACGTTTTGTCTGTGCGTCGGAAAATGTTGAGTGTACAGAAAGAACAGCGTGTTAACATCAAATTTTGTTTCAAACTAGGAAAATCTGCAAGTGAAACGTTTGTAATGTTACAACAAGTGTACGGCGATGATTGTCTATCGCGAACACAAGTGTTTGAGTGGTTTAAAGGATTTAAAGATGGCCGCGAAGACACCAGTGATGACACTCGCACTGGCAGACCATTGTCAGCAAAAACTGATGCAAACATTGAAAAAATCGGTAAACTTGTTCGACAAGATCGCTGCTCCGCTCTGATTGTTAAACGGCGATCTTGCCGAACAAGTTTACCGATTTTTTCAATGTTTGCATCAGTTTTTGCTGACAATGGTCTGCCAGTGCGAGTGTCATCACTGGTGCCTTCGCGGCCATCTTTAAATCGTTTAAACCTCTCAAACACTTGTGTTCGCGATAAACAATCATCGCCGTACACTTGTTGTAACATTACAAACGTTTCACTTGCAGATTATCCTAGATTGAAACAAAATTTGATGTCAACACGCTGTTCTTTCTGTACACTCAACATTTTCCGACGCACAGACAAAACGTCAACTACTTAAAACAGACGCCACGGGCAGACTGAGTGCAGGAGGCAGATGAAACTCGAGCAGTAGGCGGAGCGAGAGTCACGTGACAGGCCACGCGACTTTCAGCCTTATTGCATTCGTTTTATTGTTTCACCAGTACTAGTCCGTTTTTTTCTAGCCACACCTCGTAATATTGCGCTTAAGATAAATGTACTTTCAGAGAGTTAATATTTAACATTGTTGTGTATAAACTTATTTCACTTTTTTATGTTGGCAAGATGCGTTATCCATTGCGCTGTTTTGATGTTGGCGAGTTGAAAACTGTGTGGAAACCTGTAATTTGCTGAGAAACATTGCGACAATAAACTTGTCATTTTACCTTGCACAGTGTTCTCAATCAAGAACAAACAGAAAACACCCGCAACCTTACAAAGTGAACTGACAGTTTGCTGTAAATTGCATTTGCCATGTACTGTGAAGTTTACCTACGATTATTTGCACTTAACTATTGTGGGCCTGCTTTTGTATTGTATTACAAGCAGTATTGCAGACTTCATTATTCAACAAGTCACAAAGATAAGTAAACCTTTTTAACTCATTTGTGTGACTTTGTTACTAATTTGTTGGAGTGTTGTAGAACCTTCGTTCTCCTATCCTGTTACCCGACCGTGGGGCATACCTGCGTAATAGTGACAGGGAGAAATTGTCTTAGCGGTGTACTGCACCAGAAGCCCTTGCACGAACTCACAAACTCGGCCTACCGTAACAACAGTGGCAACTCGGTCTCCACAGCAATACCGACGAGGCTTTTACAAAACTGGCGGCGAGGGTTTACAAAAATAGGTATGTACAAAAATAAATTACGCTTTTTGCAAAAACTCTATACTGTTCTTAAAAGTACCAAAACGGAAACTTAAACCTTCCTTCTATAAAAATGTTGGCAGTGGTCAGTGTGAGCCAAGTTTGCGCAAATCGATCCAGTGGGCAGACTTCGTCTTTTTTTTTTAAATTTTATTTTATTTTTTATTAGGCGCACGGAATGAGCATATCTCTTTTAATCATTATTGGCGCTGCTAGCTGACGTTTTACAGGCGTGGCAATGCCTGTCCTGAACTGACGGCTAGCCTTTGGTTATTTTTGCCAAATGGTTGAGTAAGTCTTGGTCGAGAAGTGGCACATGGCAATCTGGAAATATTATAGCTCCTGCCACGAGCGTTTCTGGTATTTTTTTTTCTAAAAAAATTTCGTGGAAATAGTCTATTCATTCACTTCAAAACCATCTTGATGAATCTCTTCGCTTAATTAGGGGTTCTAGTCACGATCACTCGTTGTAACAAACTCACCGCCATCGTCGGAAAACTCATTTTCTGGGTGTGTGGAAGATGATTACGCGCAGGTGCTGAATTTCCTCCAATTTTCACTGTCATAGCTGATGATGGTCGAAGTAGAGAGGATATAAAATGTAGACTGGCAATGGCAAGAAAAGCGTTTCTGAAGAAGAGAAATTTGTTAACATCGAGTATAGATTTAAGTGTCAGGAAGTCATTTCTGAAAGTATTTGTACGGAGTGTAGCCACGTATGGAAGTGAAACATGGACGGTAAATAGTTTGGACAAGAAGAGAATAGAAGCTTTTGAAATGTGGTGCTACAGAAGAATGCTGAAGATTAGATGGGTAGATAACATAACTAATGAGGAAGTATTGAATAGGATTGGGGAGAAGAGAAGTTTGTGGCACAACTTGACCAGAAGAAGGGATCGGTTGGTAGGACATGTTCTAAGGCATCAAGGGATCACCAATTTAGTATTGGAGGGCAGCGTGGAGGGTAAAAATCGTAGGGGGAGACCAAGAGATGAATACACTAAGCAGATTCAGAAGGATGTAGGATGCAGTAGGTACTGGGAGATGAAGAAGCTTGCACAGGATAGAGAAGCATGGAGAGGTGCATTAAACCAGTCTCAGGACTGAAGACCACAACAACAACAGCGGCATAATTCATCGTTCCAACACTGCTATAATATATCACATCGATTTCTAGAAGCACTCTCTAGATTTTCCATTAGAAATACCTGAATTTCAACAGTAAAACTGAAGAAGAAACAAAAACAAATGAAACGCACATACAGCGTGATTTTTTTCAGCGGTGTACTAACTCTAGTGATTTATCGATGAGAGTATGTGGAACAAAAAAGGTCTAATGAACGTATGCCCGGAAATGCACGGTTCCCATGCTAGAGACCTTTTATTCAGTCATTCATTGTTACAGACACTGCGGTCTGATACGCGCTGTACCATGTACCCACGGTTAGAGTATGTGTTGAAAATGGTTTTCATTCGCCGTAGTATGTTCTGTCCCACACGTTCAAATCGGCCAGGCCGCATGCGAACAGTCTCAAAGGCAGCATGAATACGCTGATGCACAGTCGCCACATCTGGAGTGGACTCTGCATACGCGACACTTTTGAGATGTCCCCATAACCATAAATCACACGGGTTAAGATCCGGTGAACGAGTCTGCCATACAACTGAACCCCCTCGTCCGATCCATCGACCAGTTACGTGCATTCTGACGAGACAACTGACCATCACAGGTTGTGTTCAAAATGACGACTGGCAGCGGCAATGCACGCTTCCAGTCTAGTATGGAACGACTGCTGCACACATGCCAGCAATCCAGCTTCCTCGCTAATCACCGCAACTACACTCCTGGAAATTGAAATAAGAACACCGTGAATTCATTGTCCCAGGAAGGGGAAACTTTATTGACACATTCCTGGGGTCAGATACATCACATGATCACACTGACAGAACCACAGGCACATAGACACAGGCAACAGAGCATGTACAATGTCGGCACTAGTACAGTGTATATCCACCTTTCGCAGCAATGCAGGCTGCTATTCTCCCATGGAGACGATCGTAGAGATGCTGGATGTAGTCCTGTGGAACGGCTTGCCATGCCATTTCCACCTGGCGCCTCAGTTGGACCAGCGTTCGTGCTGGACGTGCAGACCGCGTGAGACGACGCTTCATCCAGTCCCAAACATGCTCAATGGGGGACAGATCCGGAGATCTTGCTGGCCAGGGTAGTTGACTTACACCTTCTAGAGCACGTTGGGTGGCACGGGATACATGCGGACGTGCATTGTCCTGTTGGAACAGCAAGTCCCCTTGCCGGTCTAGGAATGGTAGAACGATGGGTTCGATGACGGTTTGGATGTACCGTGCACTATTCAGTGTCCCCTCGACGATCACCAGTGGTGTACGGCCAGTGTAGGAGATCGCTCCCCACACCATGATGCCGGGTGTTGGCCCTGTGTGCCTCGGTCGTATGCAGTCCTGATTGTGGCGCTCACCTGCACGGCGCCAAACACGCATACGACCATCATTGGCACCAAGGCAGAAGCGACTCTCATCACTGAAGACGACACGTCTCCATTCGTCCCTCCATTCACGCCTGTCGCGACACCACTGGAGGCGGGCTGCACGATGTTGGGGCGTGAGCGGAAGACGGCCTAACGGTGTGCGGGACCGTAGCCCAGCTTCATGGAGACGGTTGCGAATGGTCCTCGCCGATACCCCAGGAGCAACAGTGTCCCTAATTTGCTGGGAAGTGGCGGTGCGGTCCCCTACGGCACTGCGTAGGATCCTACGGTCTTGGCGTGCATCCGTGCGTCTAAGCGGTCCGGTCCCAGGTCGACGGGCACGTGCACCTTCCGCCGACCACTGGCGACAACATCGATGTACTGTGGAGACCTCACGCCCCACGTGTTGAGCAATTCGGCGGTACGTCCACCCGGCCTCCCGCATGCCCACTATACGCCCTCGCTCAAAGTCCGTCAACTGCACATACGGTTCACGTCCACGCTGTCGCGGCATGCTACCAGTGTTAAAGACTGCGATGGAGCTCCGTATGCCACGGCAAACTGGCTGACACTGACGGCGGCGGTGCACAAATGCTGCGCAGCTAGCGCCATTCGACGGCCAACACCGCGGTTCCTGGTGTGTCCGCTGTGCCGTGCGTGTGATCATTGCTTGTACAGCCCTCTCGCAGTGTCCGGAGCAAGTATGGTGGGTCTGACAGACCGGTGTCAATGTGTTCTTTTTTCCATTTCCAGGAGTGTAGTTGGTGTGTCCTGGTAGGCAGCGTCTGTCAGTGTTCCCCGCAGGAAGCAGCCCACAGGCGTCAGATCAGAGGAATGGGCTGGCCGAGGTACAGGTTCTCTGTGTCCAATTCAGACAATTCGTGAAGGCATGCTGTAGTACTTCGTGCACAATGGGCTGAACAGCAATCATGCTGGCACCAGCAGGTTACACCTAGTCTGTAGAGGGACACCTTAAAGCATCTGCGGAAGAACGTCTGTTAGGAGGCTGCGATACTTGTGCACGTTCAGTATTCCGTCAATGAAAAACACGCTATGAGCTGATCGTTCACTAACCCACAGCACAGGTTTATACTCCATGGACGCTGACGTTCCACCTAACGAATCCAACGGCGACGGTCAACAGTCCAGTAATAGATGTTTCGCCGGTTTATCTCTCCATGCCCGCTCCCAGGAGCTGAGGTCAGCGTGGCAGAATGTCAGTCCTAATTGCCTGGATTCCATTCCCGGCTGGGTCAGAGATTTTCTCTGCTCAGGGACTGGGTGTTATGTTGTATTAATCATCATCATTTTATCCCCATTGGCTCACAAGTCGCTGAAGTGGCGTCAAATCGAAATACTTGCACCCGGCGAAAGGTGTACCCAACGGGAGACCCTAGTCACACGACATTTTATCCCTCCATGACAGGTAAATGTGATTCATTAGATGATGTATCAGGAGTATCTGTTTTAATGGCCATGTACATAAATTAATACAATGGTTTCCATGTAGTTCTTGATGGAGAGATGTGATAGGAATGGAACCTACATCAATGGAGAATGCATAGTGCACTTCCCTGACTCACAGCACTTCCTCCTGATATTGTGCAGGACCTAACATTTGGATCAATTGTGAGAGAGTACAAGTTACTCTCTGCTCTATTTTTCACATACAGAAGATCATTGAAGATTTTATTATAACCTGACGCACCTTGAGCGAAGCTCCAGAAAGTTAATGGCTTGAGCAGACGTTGACGGAGCCTGGTAGGGCACTAAAAGCATGATGTATTTTTATGATTATTAGCTAGTAGAAACGGCATGTTGGGAGTTGAAAGCAATTGGTGGCGAGCCCATCTCTGAGTAAATCTTGCTGGACAGGTCCACAGCCACATAGGGCAGACAGGGCAGTGGCTCGTCGAGACAGGGCTCCAGCAGAACAATGCCGTGATACCTGCTGCGGTGCCACAGAAGCCTGGGCTGGGGGCGACAGTCTGAAGAGGACACATGTACACAGTGGAGTCGTAAGCCACCCATTGTGTGCAGAACCACGAATAATAAAAATTCACTTTTTTTTTCGCTGATACTGCAAGAATGCCAGCCCCTGTTGTGCAAGAAAAACTCCACCATCTGAGAAATGTTTAGAGTTGGAATCTTTATTACATCTCATAGCTAGGACTAACATGCTCCAAGGCGCAGGTGGTTTAGATAAAGGTCTTTGAGATTGTATGTGTTCGCTTATTATTGTGGGAAGAGACACAAAAAAAATGTTCAAATGTGTGTGAAATCTTATGGGACTTAACTGCTAAGGTCATCAGTCCCTAAGCTTACACACAACTTAACCTAAATTATCCTAAGGACAAACACACACACCCATGCCCGAGGGAGGACTCGAACCTCCACCGGGACCAGCCACACAGTCCATGACTGCAGCGGCCCAGACCGCTCGGCTAATCCCGCGCGGCGAAGAGACACAACTTTGGAGAAAATCATCTTTTCCCCTCTGCGAAAACTTAAAAAAAAACAGTAATTGGCGATTTCTTTTTTTTTTTCAGAGATGCGGGTGTCTCAACTCTTGCCCTGGTTCGACATGAGTTTGTGCTGTCGTGTGGGAGGAGAAATTTAGCGCCTCTACAGCCTTGTGATTGGCTAAAGACAGTGTGAAGGCGGTGTCGTTGATGCACGTTGCGGGAAAACAGAATTTTTTTCTGCATAGGTGGGAAACACTCAGGTGTGGGACTTTGGTCTGGTAAGCACTTCTGGATATATGCATCTGGCATATATGGTTGGCACTTGGGTCCTGTCCTGAGACTGACTTTACTTGCGAGTAGTTTAGACTGGGGAGCCTGTGGTGAGTTCTTACTGTATCAACATCAGCGTGACTTCAAACATCTCGGATTACTCGTTTGCTGTGGGCACACTTATTCGTTTTTGGTTTACCAGTCTTGGCGTTTGGTGTCATTGAGCTCTCTGTCGTATAAGTGAGCCAAATTGGCCCTCGATACGACCAGCGAACGGGTGTGTCACACACTAAAATCTACGGTGATTTCAGGGCTCTAGTAGAGAGTAACTTGTGATCTGTCTGCCTGATCGCTAGACCGTGAGATTTTTGCATTTCTGCCATGGCCGCAATCGATTCACAGGTGCCGCCTCCACGCGTCACCTCCTCCGCCGCACACGTCTCGCCAGCTGCAAGTCACATCACTGTATGAAGTAAACAGGGTAATGTCAGTATAGGCCATAGAAGATTTCACCTACCTCCCAACCTGATCAAACTTTACCATAATAGCATCCTAACACCCTTAGTAGGATATGCGAGCGGGGTCTGGGCACACAGGCTCACGAGGGTGGTGCCCGCAGTGAGCGTGAGAAGGGCGCAGCGGAACATGCTGTTGCGATCAGTCGGGGCATACCGAACAACACCTGGGGGGGGGGGCCTTACTGACAATAATAGGATTATGTCCCTTAGACATAAAAATTAGAGAACAAGGAGCATGGTACTGGGTGTCAAAAGAAAAGATAGAAAAGACTAGGGAAATCATGGGGGTACAAGTTGGGGATAGATATGCAATAAAGAGAAGGGGCGAAGAGTTGTGGCAACAGCAATGGGAAACTGAAGAAACGGGAAGAAGGGTATTCCGACTACTACCGAACATCAGAGAAAGGCTTCAAATGAGCCACTTTGAGCCGAGCAGAGGTCTGCTGCACTTTCTCACAGGTCATGGGTCATATCCGACATATTTATGTCGATTTGGGAAACGGGCAACACCAGCGTGCGACTGTGGTGCTCCGGATGGGAACACCCGAACATGTCGTCTACGACTGCACGTTGTATGACGATGTGGCGCTCGAACTTGGGAATCAACTGCCAAACAGAGACACATGTAACCTACTGCGACGTGCCGAGACCTTCAATGTCCTCAACAATTTGGCAAATGAAATATCCCAGAAGATCTTGAGGGATTATATTAGTAACCAACACGGATAGACATCAAAAATAACCCGATGAAGACTCAGGTGCACCTGCAATTCCGCCGAGCGCCGTACTGGCCGGCTGTCTCACAACCGGAATCCGCCGCGCTGTTGAATTAGCGGAGCAGGGGCACCATTCCCGGACTTGACATATGCACTAAGATCTCATAGGAAGTACACTCCTGGAAATGGAAAAAAGAACACATTGACACCGGTGTGTCAGACCCACCATACTTGCTCCGGACACTGCGAGAGGGCTGTACAAGCAATGATCACACGCACGGCACAGCGGACACACCAGGAACCGCGGTGTTGGCCGTCGAATGGCGCTAGCTGCGCAGCATTTGTGCACCGCCGCCGTCAGTGTCAGCCAGTTTGCCGTGGCATACGGAGCTCCATCGCAGTCTTTAACACTGGTAGCATGCCGCGACAGCGTGGACGTGAACCGTATGTGCAGTTGACGGACTTTGAACGAGGGCGTATAGTGAGCATGCGGGAGGCCGGGTGGACGTACCGCCGAATTGCTCAACACGTGGGGCGTGAGGTCTCCACAGTACATCGATGTTGTCGCCAGTGGTCGGCGGAAGGTGCACGTGCTCGTCGACCTGGGACCGGACCGCAGCGACGCACGGATGCACGCCAAGACCGTAGGATCCTACGCAGTGCCGTAGGGGACCGCACCGCCACTTCCCAGCAAATTAGGGACACTGTCGCTCCTGGGGTATCGGCGAGGACCATTCGCAACCGTCTGCATGAAGCTGGGCTACGGTCCCGCACACCGTTAGGCCGTCTTCCGCTCACGCCCCAACACCGTGCAGCCCGCCTCCAGTGGTGTCGCGACAGGCGTGAATGGAGGGACGAATGGAGAAGTGTCGTCTTCAGCGATGAGAGTCGCTTCTGCCTTGGTGCCAATGATGGTCGTATGCGTGTTTGGCGCCGTGCAGGTGAGCGCCACAATCAGGACTGCATACGACCGAGGCACACAGGGCCAACACCCGGCATCATGGTGTGGGGAGCGATCTCCTACACTGGCCGTACACCACTGGTGATCGTCGAGGGGACACTGAATAGTGCACGGTACATCCAAACCGTCATCGAACCCATCGTTCTACCATTCCTAGACCGGCAAGGGAACTTGCTGTTCCAACAGGACAGTGCACGTCCGCATGTATCCCGTGCCACCCAACGTGCTCTAGAAGGTGTAAGTCAACTACCCTGGCCAGCAAGATCTCCGGATCTGTCCCCCATTGAGCATGTTTGGGACTGGATGAAGCGTCGTCTCACGCGGTCTGCACGTCCAGCACGAACGCTGGTCCAACTGAGGCGCCAGGTGGAAATGGCATGGCAAGCCGTTCCACAGGACTACATCCAGCATCTCTACGATCGTCTCCATGGGAGAATAGCAGCCTGCATTGCTGCGAAAGGTGGATATACACTGTACTAGTGCCGACATTGTGCATGCTCTGTTGCCTTTGTCTATGTGCCTGTGGTTCTGTCAGTGTGATCATGTGATGTATCTGACCCCAGGAATGTGTCAATAAAGTTTCCCCTTCCTGGGACAATGAATTCACGGTGTTCTTATTTCAATTTCCAGGAGTGTAATTACTAGAATAACGTAAATTTTAGAACACTAACACCACTAACGTAGGTAGGGACTGCAGCGATTCCAAAAAGTAGTAGGCCAGCCCAGTGCGAGGGGCACGCTCACTGGGATTAGCTCAGTGAGCAGGCCGGTTTAGTAGGTTTCTACTTCGTCTGGCACACCTGTAACGCTGCAGAGTAGCTAGATTTAGAATAACCAGAGTAGGTAAGTAGTTAGATTAACCCTGTCCATAGTAAGTGCCATTAATTAAGTAGTAAAAGCTGCTTGTTTTCAAGTATAATAATTGGACCCACTAATTAGATAAGGTGGTGGGTTAGTGTGTAGCCTACAATGTTTGTTGTTATGAATAATTTGTATCACAATATCTTCTTTTATTGATTGTTTCATAATTGTGTTGTTGTATCAATAAAGGATTTTTAAAAAAAAACAAAAAAACAACAACAGTGTAACGTACTGCCGCTCTGGCACTGTCGCCACTTGCTCTCAGCTGCACCTATCTAGAGAAACTTCAGTAGATCTGATCAATCAAAGTCTGCTCAGCCTCAGATCAATTCAGCTTGCGTTATCCACAATTTTAGGGCCAGAGTACTTGACTCACTGATCACCTAGTCTTTGCCAACCAGGCGCCACCCAGTGGCGTGTTAAATCATCTGTTAGTCGTTTAGGGAATTCAATCTATAGCTCGTTTAGTATAATTTATGTCTTGTTTGGAAAAATAAATGTTTTTAGTATACGAAATTTTGCCATCACTCTCAATTAGTTAAATAGACCAAACAAGTTACCTTTCAACTGCAACAGCAACAAGAATACTAATTTCTGTCTCTTCTGTCGTCTCTTGGTTTCTTTCCACGGAACTCGTTGAAGAGGTTCAAATGGTTCAAATTGCTCTGAGCACTATGGGACTTAACAGCCATGGCCATCAGTCCCCTAGAACTTAGAACTACTTAAACTTAACTAGACCTAAGGTCATCACACAACACCCAGGCATCACGAGGCAGAGAAAATCCCTGACCCCGCCGGGAATCGAAC
This sequence comes from Schistocerca cancellata, assembly GCF_023864275.1. Taxonomy (NCBI): domain Eukaryota; kingdom Metazoa; phylum Arthropoda; class Insecta; order Orthoptera; family Acrididae; genus Schistocerca; species Schistocerca cancellata. The sequence continues at coordinate 19,501,428 of NC_064635.1, read as the reverse complement.
CCGGGAAACCGGGCGTGGGAAGCGAGAACGCTACCGCACGACCACGAGCTGCGGCCTCGTTGAAGAGGTTGATAAATAACTGCCTAGATGGTTCATGTCTGTTGGGATATCTTGCCGCGAACACCTACAAGAACGGACTGCATTCTTCCTACACCCTCCATACACTATGAGCATGTCGGCATTTTTTGCGTTGGTAAAACCCATCGGCCACACACGAGCTGTCTCACACCAACTGTCCAGCAAGTCGCAACGCACCCACGGAACGCACAAGCCCACTCACAGCAACGTCGTACCTAGCAACTAGGCAGACTGAATGGCACAAAAAAGTGTTGATGCGGAAACTTTTCAGAGTACGATATCTCGTAAGCGACCCGCACCACAATCCTGCAACCAACACCACTGACATTCTAATTTAGCCTACTATTGTTTGCTAATGTGAACAGGCATTGTTCCATTTAATAAAAGCGTATATTTGCACAAAAGTACAGTTTCTAAGTATTAGTACAACCTGTTTATTGGCTAACAACATGAGCCCCTGAGTGCCAATCCATTCTGTGAAAACAGCTCACCAATAGTGCTTTCCGTTTTCGTTATAATTGCGGTGCAAGTTTAGGTGATTCATCCTGTAAATACGATATCATTTATAAGGGTGTTAAAAAGTACCCAGTATTTTGAGAAGTGGTGTTGTGGAGCAAAACAAAAACGAAAAAAGTCTAGTAAACATGGGATATAAAAAGAAAGCTTTGAAAGTTATGAGCAAGTTTTGTAAGTAGGCTGTTTATGTTTTCTTATTGGCAACGTTACGTAGCGCTCTGTATGAAAATCACTGGCTGTGCTGTGTGCAGTCTGTGCCTAGTTTGCATTGTTGTCTGCCATTGTAGTGTTGGGCAGCGGCAGCTGGATGTGAACAGCGCGTAGCGTTGCGCACAGCGTTGCCAATTTAGCGACTTTGTCGCTAGAAATGGCGACTTTTGCCTTCGTCTTAGCGACAAAAAAACTTTTTAGCGACAAAAATTATTTAGCGACTTATCTGGCGACTTTTGGAGTACTGACGGCTCAAAACTATTTTGGGCCAGTATTTTCATTAACAAAACTAAGATTTTTAACTATAGACATTGTCTGAGTCAAGTTTGTCCGAAGAAAATAAAGTTTATGTGAAGAAGAGATGCATTCAGTTTAGCCTGAAACTCATAAAAGAAATTCAACAAAGACTGCCAAGTAAAGTTACGATCCTGAAAATAATTTCAATGCTGAATGCTGAAGAAACACTAAAAGTGAATAAAAATAATGCTGTAGCGGATGTAGCCAAAGAACTGGGTTTTAGTGGCGATTTCATAGACTGTATGTTGCAAGAATGGCATAATATCAACTTCATTAGGTGGAATAACACTACTAACACTGTTTTATTTTGGAGTGAGGTTTTGCAGTATGAAAATGCCACAGGGGAGAATCCTTTTTCTTTGATTTCACAGCTAGCAATGACTGTTCTATGCCTACCGCATTAAAATGCAGAAATTGAAAGAATATTCAGTTCTATGAACATTATAAAAACCAAACAACGTAACGGATTATCGTTAAAGACAATTAATGGTTTGATCATATTGAGACCAGCTGAAGAAACAAAATAAAGATTGTGCGTGTTTTGACATACCGTCAGACGTATTGGAGCTTGTTGCAGCGAACAAAAGCTACCCATTTGCGAAAAAACCAGTCGAACTGCAACAACATCTTTTGAACGACGTTCAACCCTCTGCATCAACTACAGTTCTGTCAGAGCATGAAACAGAAGTTTTTCCATCATCTGAGTGACGGCGATGAATAGCTCACATATCGGTATGTATATATTTGGCAACCTAATTTGTTTTCTTGCTTTCTTTTGTTGCAAATATAGTTGTATATTTCTAGTATATTTGACTACTGTGATTGAAACAACAATTTGTGTTGCGTCAATTATGTAACACGTTTAATTAAACGTTTGCGTATTTTATATATATGTTGTTGCAAGCGATGCGTCATTTAATTAAGACAATATAGCAATTACGTATGAGAGTTTTTATTAATATTTTATCCCCCCCCCCTCCACTGGCTTATTGCACCATTCACAGCACGAAATTTTCAGTACACCCCTAGTAAAATCAGTTTTAGCGACTTTATAGCGACTTTTGATATTGAATCTAGCGACTCGGGTTTTTTAGAGTTGGCAACACTGGTTGCGCAGTTGGAGGTGAGCCGCCAGCAGTGGTGGATGTGGGGAGAGAAATGGCGGAGTTTTGAAATTTGCAATACTGGATGTCATGAACTGCTATGTATATTATGATTTTTCAACACTATTAAGGTAAATACACTGTTTGTTCTCTATTAAAATCTTTCATTTGCTAACTATGCCTACTAGTAGTTAGTGCCTTCCGTAGTTTGAATCTTTTATTTAGCTGGCAGTAGGGGGCGCTCGCTGTATTGCTGTAGCTTGAGTAACGAAGATTTTTGTGAGGTAAGTGATTTGTGAAAGGTATAGATTAATGTTAGTCAGGGCCATTCTTTTGTAGGGATTTTTTATAGTCAGATTGCGTTGCGCTAAAAATATTGTGTGTCAGTATAAGCTCAATCGTGTATAATTGTTCTAAGGGGACGTTTCAGTTTTCCATCTTCGCCACTGCTGCGTGCTATGTTACGAACGACCTCCAGAAGACCGTAAACAAATCAGGGCACATTATTCTGTTACTATGAAACAGCAGAGCTTCCAATGTAATCTGCTTGCTGTTACATACGATCTGCATTTCAGTCATCGATATGATGTCCATGCTGTTGCTAAGTGCAAAGATAACACTACAGGGATAAGGTGTTTCACAAACTTACCAACACACAAACTGGTTCCATTAGAACTAACGTATGCACTGCACTTACCCAGAAATGCGAAAACGGTTAACATTCTAGCAGATGTTTACCACATGCTCCATCGATAGACAATAGTCGGCCGCTGTGGCCGAGCGGTTCTAGGCGCTTCAGTCCGGAACCGCGCTGCTGCTACGGTCGCACGTTCGAATCCTGCCTCGGGCATGGATGTGTGTGATGTCCTTAGGTTAGTTAGATTTAACTAGTTCTAAGTCTAGGGGACTGATGACCTCAGATGTTAAGTCCCATAGTGCTTAGAGCCATTTGAACCGTTTTGATGGACAATAACAGAAGAATGTATCATCATTTGTTTACTTGCGTTCTGTAGATCGTTCATAACAGCAAATAATGTTTACAGATAGTTCAGGAAACTCAGCCCGAAAGAGAGCGACAGCGATTACAGCATGGCCTGATGGCTGGAAAAGAATACAGTACTGAGCAGCCTCAGTAAGAAGACAAACAGACGAGAGCCTCGTTGGTTTCAGTTTTTTTCTTAGTTGTAAAGGACTGTTAGAGATGTTATTTGTGCCATATTTTGATGAAATAATTACTGACAACAAAGTGGCAAAGTCTTTCTACAGATTGTCGAGGAATAAAGAAATGTAAGTACGAATATACACTGAAGCCCCAAAGAAACTGACATAGGGATGAGTATTCAAATACAGAGATATGTAAACAGGCAGAAAACGATGCTGCGGTCGGCAACGCCTATATAAAACAACAAGTGTCTGGCGGAGTTGTTAGATGGGTTACTGCTGCTACAATGGCAGGTAACGAAAATTTAAGTAAGTCTGAACTTCGTGTTAACAGCCGGCGGACGAGCGCTGGGACACAGCAATGAAGTGGGGATTTTCCCGTACGAAAATTTCACGAGTGTACCGTGAATATCAGGAATCCGGTAAAACATCAAAACTCCGTCATCGCTGCAGCCGGAAAAAGAACCTGCAAGAACGGGACCAACGATGACTGAAGAGAATCGTTCAACATGATAGAAGTGCAGCCCTTCCGCTAATTGCTGCAGATTTCAATACTGGGCCATCTACAAGTGTCAGCGCGCGAACCATTCAACGAAACATCTTCGATATGCGCTTTCGAAGCCCAAGGCCCACTCGTGTTCCCTTGATGACTGCACGACACAAAGCTTTACGCCTCGCCTGGACCCATCAACACTGACATTGGAGTGTTGATGACTGGAATCATATTCTCTGGCCGGACGAGTCTCATTTCAATTGGTATCGAGCGGACGGACGTGTAGGGTTTGGAGACAACCTCATGAACCCATGGACCCTGAATCTCATCAGGGGACTGTCCAAGCTGGTGGAGGTTCCGCAATGGTGTGAGGTGCGTGCAGTTGGAGTGATATGGGATCCCTGATATGTCTAGATATGACTCTGACATGTGGCACGTACGTAAGCATTCTGTCTGATCACATGCGTCCATTCATGTTCATTGTGCATTCCGACGGACTTGCGCAATTCCAGCAGGACAATGCGACACCATAAATGTACAAAATTTCTACAGAGTGGCTCCGGGAACACTCTTCTGAGTCTACACACTTCCGCTGGCCACCAAACTCCACAGACATGAACACCATTGAGCCTATCTGAGGTGCCTTGCAGCGTGCTGTTCAGTAGGGATGTCCGGCCCCTCGTACTCTTACGGATTTATGGACAGCTCTGCAGGATTCATGGTGTCAGTTTCCTCCATCACTACTTCAGACATTAGTCGAGTCCATGTCACGTCTTATTGCGCCACCTCTGCGTGCTAGCGGACGCCCTACGCAATATTAGGCAGGTGTACCACTTTCTTTGGCTCTTCAGTGTAAATTCGAGGTTAAAGTTTCTAGTGTTTCTCAGTGAGTTAGTTTTACTTCGCATAATTATTGTAACTTTGATTCAGTTATTATTACATGTAAACGATTCGCAGTAAATGATGTAAATGATTCGCAGTATGAGAGCAGATCTTGATGAAACATTTAGAAAAGATGCACCAGAGCATTTAAGTAGGAGTCGTGTAGTATGCTCCGATCATTTTGTAAAGACGGACTTTAGAAATAAGAAATTACTATGCCAGAGGTAAGGATTGTCTGTAAAGCAACAAAGTAGCTATATTTGAACTCCTGTTCAATTATCCGTTACATTATTGCTGTCACATACGAGTTTTTTCTCCTCGTTTCAATATTTGGCTTAGCTCTGTTTCTTTAGTTTTGCCCGAGAGAAAGGAAAGTAATTTGAGACGAACCCAAAGGAAAGAAAGACGGAAGAGGAAGCGGAGCAACAATAATCGGTCGCCGAATTGAGATAGAAGTGGACGATAGTGTCAGTTCCAAAGCTGCAAAAACCTCTGAAAAATGTTTGTCATTCGTGGTAAAGTGCAGAGTTTTACAGAAGACAGTATCGAGACGGAAAGGTGTGATTCGTGCTTTGAGATCCGAGATGTCTAATTTAAAACGCAGAGTAATTAAATGCAATACTGTCAAAAGAAATGTATGTCATGACGTGACAGGCAAGTTTATCAGTCTACAGGACGTTATGAAAAACAGGAAACCTAAGGGAAGAGAGTATGCAGAGCAAGGCAGAGGGTTTGCTTTGGCGTTTAATTTCTGTTCACCAAAATCGGACAGCTTTTTGCAGACATATTTTTGTTTACCTACTGGAAGAACACTAAGGAGCTGATTGGTAAATTCAGAGTTTAACCCGGTATTAGTAGCCTAGCGCTCAGTCTGCCGCAACTAAAAGCCGAAAAAACGAAACCAGAGGAAAAAGATGTGTCAGTAGTATTTGATGAAATTTCTCTTAAGTCACTGTTGACCTACAGTCCACAAAATGACTTATTCGAGAATTTTGTAGACACTGGTGCAGAAATGAAATGAAATGATCGTATGTACAGAAATTTGTAGCGACTGATAGTTAACTGAACGATACTTATATAACCAAGCCATGGTAGCGATGGTCAAACAATATATCATTATTTGTCCTGAGAAGCAATGCCATGGGAGATAATGCAAGATATGTTGGTTAACATTTTGGTTCAAATTCAGGAGAGTGTTCTGATACCTAGAACTGTAGTTTGTGATCAAAGTACAAATAACGTAAAAACTCTTAGGTATTAACTCAGAAAAACCATTTATTCACGTGACTGGAGAAAAAATATTTTTTTCTATTATGCCCCTCACTTGTTCAAGTCACTGAGGAATAATGTGAAGAAATATGACTTCCAGTGGAAAGGCAAAGTCTATAGCTGGATTCATGTTGATGAAAATTGTATGAAAGACTCAGCAGGTACCTAGACTTGCCCCTAAGCTCACAAAATTATGCATCACACTTCTTCCATTCTCACCAACAAGTGTGTGTTTAGCATTGAATCACTCTGCTGGCTGTGGTATTCAAGTAAGGATGAGATATGGATCTTTGCCATTCTCAGCTACTGTTATAGCTGATTTAATTGAAATGTGTGATAACCTACTTGACATTTTCAATTTCTCAAAATGTAACGGTCCCAAACAGTACAGGAAACGACTCTGGAGTGACCTTAAACATTTAGAGAAACTATTAGAAATTTAGGAAAATTTAAAGTAGTTACGTGTTCTTAATCCATAGTGCATTCAATGCTGGATTGATAATATAACTGCTCTAAAGCCCTTATGTTCAGAATTAAATGAAAAGTTTAATTTTAAACTTCTTTTTACTAGAATACTAACACAGGATTGTACTGAAAATGCATTTGTCATAGTGGGAGATAAATGGGGAAACAGTGTTACCCCAGATGCATGAAATTTCAGTTGTGATAAAGAGGTTGTTATGCCCATCACAAAGCAGTAACTGAACTCGATGCTGCAGCATTTCTTGTTACAGAAAGAGACATGTAGATGAGGAACCTCACTGTTTGTGACAATGACAGATCTATCTGTAATGAAGCCACTGATAAAGTTTAGGGTGCAGTAGATGCAGGACTAAGAAACGCAGATACATATGTTATGTATTGGACCACAAGCAGAATTGAGCACAATAAGTGTAAAATTGCTTTCATGTCAACTGAACAAAATTATCATGACTCTGATACCCTTTCATATACTGGTGAAATGTATGAAACAAGCAAAACGCTTTTTTTCAATGAATGTGCCAAAATCTTGTCTTATACAGTGCCTAAATTATTAGGAGCCCTTCAGTGATTTTTAATTTGAAAGCACTGAGTTCAAAACAAACTGGTCGACATACTAATGAGTCAATGTGCTGCTGTGGAGGGTGTTCGGGGAACTGGTTTCCTCTTATTTCGCAACAAATACTTTGCGGTGCTGATTAAAGCATATATAAACAAAATAAGCAGCTCTTCTACATCCCACTTATCAAAAAGAGAATGTCAAAGTGCAGAAAATTATGCATATGTGATCAAATAACTTTTATATGGCGCCAAGTGTAAATAGTGATATAGTCTATCACATCCAGTTCTCTGACAAATAAAACTGCTTAAAAATATTTCCTTTACGCCAAAATTACCACCTTGTGATTCAGTAAATGTCGTTATACACCCATTACTTTAAGTATGACAGCCAATTCCAAGGCACCTGAAACTGGTATTTCATGCACAAGGTATTACATGCTAGCAGACGATAAGAATATTGTTACCATTTCGAACCGCTAGATGTCATAGCTGTGCGCTGTTTCGCTCGGAACTACTGCAGTCTTGCGAAAATTTCCGCTGTTATCTTTATACGCTACTTCGTAATAGCTTTGCAGTAGTAGAGATGTGTTTTACTGTGTCAAAGACGAATAACTGCTCGTAGTTCTCAAGGTATGCACTATAGAGTCCATGTTACTTGCACATGTTTGTCTCTTCTTGGGTCCACGCTGAAGCCTTAAAAATATGAAATATATTTTTGATACCCTGTGTACGACAAGACCCACGAGGAATGCTTGTAGCGATCAATCTCCAATCTCAGTATCCCGTTTCGGTGGGCTGCAGACGTGAAAGAGGCGGTAAATGACAAAACAAATCCTTTACTAAAAAAAAGTACATTATTCGTCATAAGAATAAACCTTACGTAAACAAACACAAAAGCGATGATTGGTCAGCAGCGTAGCACACATAAATTAAACGAAACTTTAAGATATTCTAATGTATTATCAACTATCAATGTTTTTCTTAATCATAGTTTAGCTACGTAGTTTTTGTTTCTAAACAGGTGCCGGCCGTTGCGGCCGAGCGGTTCTAGGCGCTTCAGTCTGGAACCGCGCGACCGCTACGGTCGCAGGTAAAATCCTGCCTCGGGCATGGATGTGTGTGATGTCCTTAGGTTAGTTACGTTTAAGTAGTTCTAGGGGACTGATGATCACCGCAGTTAAGTCCCATAGTGCTCAGAACCATTTGAACCATTTTTTCATCAAATATACGCTAATTAACATATCTAATCAGCATTATTTACGAAAAATGCTCGTCGTACTCAATATTTTAATTTTCATTGCAAATATAAATTGTTAATTATCGATATTTTATAAAGGATTGTTAGTAGAGATTGTTTAAATGAAGAAAAGTCAATATATTAAAATTTTAGGACAAAAATGAAAAATCAGATACTCATTATTTGGACGGTGTCTATCATTTTACACCACAGATGTGGCCTTAGTGCGAGCCAGAGTGATAAGCACAGTAGAAACATGGAAAACAATCATTTTTACGCATCGGGCACACAGTACAAATGCTTCATTTTGATAGTTATGATTGTGGCAATACTTTATGAACGCAACAGAACTGATCTGGAGCCAAGTTAAGGGATCTGTCGCGAGAAATAACAAGACGTTCAAGATGCCAGACGTACTGGAACTAACGTACGAAGCTCTGTCATACGTCACTGACGAACACTAACGGGGTACAGAAAGGCACGTCATAAAAGAAGAGAACAAAATCAGGCGCTTGGATGGCTCCGTGTATTCTGTCGTTGACGTCTCGTTAGCAACGTAGAAGACTACATTTCCAGCACTGAAAAGTATTCCACCGATTCGGATACACAGGTCACGCCAATATTCAAGAAAGGTAGTAGGAGTAAACCACTAAATTACAGCCCCATATCGTTAACGTCGATATGCAGCAGGACTTTGGAACATATTGTGTTCGAACATTATGAATTACTTAAAAGAAAACTGTCTATTGACACGCAGTCAACATGGGTTTAGAAAATATTGTTCCTGTGAAACACAACTAGCTCTTTATTCACATGAAGTGTCGAGTGCTATTGACAACGGATTTCAGATCGATTATGTATTTCTGGATTTCCGGAAGGCTTTTGATATTTGTACCACACAAGCGGCTTGTAGTGAAATTGCGTGCTTATGGAATATCGTCTCAGTTATGTGACTGGATTTGTGATTTCCTGTCAGAGAGGCTACAGTTCGTAGTAACTGACGGAAAGTCATCGAGTAAAACAGAAGTGATTTCTGGCGTTCCCCATGGTAGAGATATAGGGCCTTTGCTGTTCCTTAAACGATTTGGGAGACAATCTGAGCAGCGTTCTTAGGTTGTTTGCAGATGACGCTGTCGTTTGTCGATAAATAAAGTCATCAGAAGATCAAAACGAACTGCAAAACGATTTAAAAAAGATATCTGAATGGTGCGAAAAGTGGCAGTTGATCCTAAATAACGAAAAGTGTGACGTCATCTACATAAGTGCTAAAAGGAACTCGTTAAATTTCGGTTACACGCTAAATCAGTCTAATCCAAAGGCCGTACATTCAACTAAAGACCTAGGAACTACAATTACGAACAACTTAAACTGGAAGGAACACATAGAAAATGTTGTGGAGAAGGCTAACCAAAGACTGCGTTTTATTGGCAGGACACTTACAAACTGAAACAGACCTACTAAGGAGACTACTTACACTACGCTTGTCCGTCCTCTTTTAGAATACTGCTGCGCGTTGTGGGATCCTTACCAGATAGAACTGAAGGAGTTCATCGAAAACGTTCAAAGAAAGACAGCAGGTTTTGTATTATCACGAAATATGGGAGAGAGTGTCAGAGAAACGATACAGGATTTGGGCTGGACATCATTAAGAGACAGGCGTTTTTCGTTGCCACGGAATCTTTCACCAAATTCCAATCACCAACTTTCTCCTCCGAATGCAAAAGTATTTTGTTGACACCGACCTACATAGGGCGGAACGATCACTACGATAAAATAGGGAAATAAGAGATCGTACGGGAAGATATAGGTGTTCATTCTTTCCGCGCGCTATACGAGAGTAATAGAGAATTGTGAAGGTGGTTCGATGAACACACTGCCAGGCACTTCTATTTGATTTGCAAAGTATCCATGTAGATGTAGATGTATATGGAAGGTGTTGAGAGATTATCAGACAAATGATTGCAGATAATAACTTCTGGGTCCGCAGTTATCTGTACCACGAAATCCGTGCACTTTTGAGTCACAAGTAGCGCGGGCAGAAAAATTACTCTGTGTTAAAGTCACGAATTTTCATCACTCTTTTTCTTTAATTACAATACTATGTTAGGAAAGAACGGGAGCATATTATGTTTTCCGTCTAGTCCACTAAGGAGCGTGCGGTAATGATGCGGTTTTGCCGAATATTATTTCGTTCAGTTCAAAGATAAAATGACATTCGAAGCTATATTATTTCTCTGCTCGCCTCTTTTTACGTCTCAACTGCAACTGTTCAAATCCCTGCAGGTTAGTTGGGCCAGCTGGTTGGCATGTACTGTCCACAAATGCGCAGGTAGAGCTTTTGTCCCGTATTATCGCACAGTCGATCTGCTCGTAAAGCATGTGTGTGTGAGATGTTATGGGACTTAACTGCTAAGGTCATCAGTCCCTAAGCGTACACACTACTTAACCTAAATTATCCTAAGGACAAACACACACACCCATGCCTGAGGGAGGACTCGAATCTCCGCCGGGACCAGTCGCACAGTCCATGACTGCAGCGCCCCATACCTCTCGGCTAATCCCGCGCGGCTTCGTAAAGCATGAAACATATCCTCAACATCGTACTTGACTGTACTCGAGACAGGTTGACTTCGGCTCCATGTAAAACGAATTCCAATGAAATTGCAGCAGACGCGGAAGAGTACACGGTGCAATGTTTACAGCAGGTTTATTCTTGTGACGAACACAGCGTGTTGTCAACGGAGCGTTGAACTCTCTACCTGCGCCTTCGCAACCTACTTAGCCACCGAGCAACGTCACAGGGCGTGAGAAATGGCGAACAGTGCTGAGGTGGACGAACTTGACTTACCGCCCCCAGGAAGAGTTTGAAAGCCCCGTCGCTGTAGCCCGCTGTTAGGTGTATGACGTAAGCGTGTGCCGTACCTTGCCCACAGACGGGAAACTGCTCGGCAGCTGCGGGCGTGTGTGTGTGCCGCGGCCGCGATAAAGGAAGACTGCCGCCAGCGGGCACGGCCCTCGCGAGATAAGCATCTCCGCACAGCAGTAGCAGGGCGGTGCGCGGATAAGATAACCGCCGTGCAGAGGTGTATGTCAAGAGCTGTGCTACAGCGCACCATATAGACAGACCGTGGGCAGTCGTTTTTTTTTTTTTTTCTTTATTGTGTTTCAATTCCCCATCGGGGCGGGCTGGCAGCAGCATAGGCGCTGCTATTCAGCCGAAAGACAGTACAAAACAATAGAAGACATTGAAAAAACAGCAAAGGAGAGAATAAGGTGAACATAGATAGAAAAAAGGGGGAACAGCATGGAAGACAAAACAAAACAAAACAGGGTGACTGTAAAATGGAGATAACAAAAAAACTGTTTAAAAGTAGCACATATAAAAAGCCACACACGGCGACGGTTAAAAGAACACAAGGCACAGTATGACTGGAGCATAAAAGTAGCGACGGATGGCAGAGCACATAACGTAACACTGACGGCGAGCCTCAAGGCAGGACACAATTAAAATCACATCTCTTGACGCACACGAGTAACAGCACTAAACACAACACTGATGTGGCACACTGATGATGAGCAATACAGAGGATCTGCCAGGCGCTAGGAGATGAGGGAGACCTGAAGAAGGGAGGGAGTGGAAGAGATGGGGGAGGTGAGCAGGGGGCGCACGGGAGAGGTCCAGGTAGGGTGGGAAGGAGAGAGGCAAGTATGGGGTGCAGGGTCTCAGGGGAGGGGGGACGGAGGGAAATCCGCTCTGGGAGAAGGAGGAAAGAGGAAAGGGGGCCCTGGGGAGGGGGGGGGGGGCAACAAGGCCAGGTTATAGTTGGAAGGAAGGGTAGATGTCACGGCGAAGTTCGTCATCCGGGAGGAGGAGGCGTTGGAAATTGCCCTGAAGAAGGAGATGGAGGGTGTGGAGGTGGAGAGAGGGAGGGATACAGCGATAGAGGCGCGGCAACGGGCGGGGGGTGGAGAGGAAGGAGGAAACCAGAGGGTGGGGGGGATCAAGTCTGCGAACAATGTAAAGGATGCGGAGATGTTGGAGGATCAGGAGGAGGTGGGGGAAGGGGATCAGTTCATACAGGAGCCGTGTGGGGGAAGGAAGGCGGATACGGAAGGCAAGACGGAGCGCATGGCGTTCAAGGATTTGGAGGGCCGTGTAAAAGCAGGTGGGGGCGGAAATCCAGGCAACGCTGGCATAACAGAGGATAGGACGGATGAGGGATTTGTAGGTGTGGAGGATGGTAGAAGGATGCAATCCCCAGATCCGGCCAGACAGGAGTTTCAGAAGGCGGAGGCGGGAATGGGCTTTCTGCTGGATGGTCAGGAGATGAGGGGTCCAGGTGAGGTGTCGGCAGGGTGAGGCCAAGGTATTTCAGGGTGGGGGTGAGTTGGATAGGACGACCATAAAGGGTGAGGTAGAAATCATGGAGGCGAAAGGAGCGAGTGGTGCGGCCTATGATGATTGCCTGGGTTGGCCAGTCGTCAAGTGGGCGCCATGTCTATTTCCATACCGCGTGCGGCATCTTCGAGATCTGTTCAAAAAACTCCGTAACATTCGTTAATTTCGCGCCAAAGATGTGTTGGCATCCCTGTACACGTCTGTGCTTAACGTGTAACGGCCGGAAGTTTCATTGTTGTATGCCTGTTAAGCCTATAGTTGAATTCTTTTATCTTGGCGGCTCGCGCATGCCCGTCCAGCCGCGGGAGATTGCTGCGTTGCCAGTTGCACACGACGCACGCGCCAAGAGAAGCCGCGCCATAGTAACGTAACGTTAGCGACAGCCCCGGACGGTGCACAAGTCCCGCCCAATCACCCCCCTCCACACCAACCCATATCCTAAGCTCCGCGCATGGTCTGCCGCATGTTCCAACATCAATGTTGTTCGTATCACAGATATGGCAGTCGTAACAAGGGAGAAAATCAGTAGTTATTACGAAATACCATTGTGAAAAGAATTAGAAATATGTTCATTGAATATGCGAGTTGAAAAATTATCAAGAAGAATGAAAAATAAAAATGGTATCCACACTGTCTTATGTCAAAGCGGTAGGTGGATCAAAACAAAATGTCCAGACACTCTGTGACCAAAATGGTACTGAAACAGAGGATGACAGACTAAAGGCCGAAATACTAAATGTCTTTTTCCAAAGTTGTTTCACAGAGGAAGATTGCACTGTAGTTCCTTCTCTAGATTGTCGCACAGATGACAAAATGGTAGATATCGAAATAGACGACAGAGGGATAGAGAAACAATTAAAAGAGCGTAGCGTTCCAAAGGATTGGAAAAGGGCACAGGTCATCCACGTTTTCAAGAAGGGACGTCGAACAGATGTGCAGAACTATAGACCTATATCTCTAACGTCGATCAGTTGTAGAATTTTAGAACACGTATTGTGTTCGAGTATAATGACTTTTCTGGAGACTAGAAATCTACTCTGTAGGAATCAGCATGGGTTTCGAAAAAAACGGTCATGTGAAACCCAGCTCGCGCTATTCGTCCACGAGAATCAGAAGGCCATAGACACGGGTTCACAGGTATATGCCGTGTTTCTTGACTTCCGCAAGGCGTTCGATACAGTTCCCCACAGTCGTTTAATGAACAAAGTAAGAGCATATGGTCTATCAGACCAATTGTGTGATTGGATTGAGGAGTTCCTAGATAACAGGACGCAGCATGTTATTCTCAATGGAGAGAAGTCTTCCGAAGTAAGAGTAATTTCAGGTGTGCCGCAGGGGAGTGTCATAGGACCGTTGCTATTCACAATATACATAAATGACCTGGTGGATGACATCGGAAGTTCACTGAGGCTTTTTGCAGATGATGCTGTGGTGTATCGAGAGGTTGTAACAAAGGAAAATTGTACTGAAATGCAGGAGGATCTGCAGCGAATTGACGCATGGTGCAGGGAATGTAGACAAGTGTAATGTGCTGCGAATACACAGAAAGATAGATCCTTTATCATTTAGCTACAAAATAGCAGGTCAGCAACTGGAAGCAGTTAATACCATAAATTATCTGGGAGTACGCATTAGGAGTGATTTAAAATGGAATGATCATATAATGTTGATTGTCGGTAAAGCAGATGCCAGACTGAGATTCATTGGAAGAATCCTAAGGAAATGCAATCCGAAAACAAAGGAAGTAGGTTACAGTACGCTTGTTCGCCCACTGCTTGAATACTGCTCAGCAGTGTGGGATCCGTACCAGATAGGGTTGATACAAGACATAGAGAAGATCCAACGGAGAGCAGCGCGCTTCGTTACAGGATCATTTAGTAATAGCGAAAGCGTTACGGAGATGATAGATAAACTCCAGTGGAAGACTCTGCAGGAGAGACGCTCAGTAGCTCGGTACGGGCTTTTGTCAAAGTTTCGAGAACATACCTTCACCGAAGAGTCAAGCAGTATATTGCTCCCTCCTACGTATATCTCGCGAAGAGACCATGAGGATAAAATGAGAGAGATTAGAGCCCACACAGAGGCATACCGACAATCCTTCTTTCCACGAACAATACGAGACTGGAATAGAAGGGAGAACCGATAGAGGTACTGAAGGTACCCTCCGCCACACACCGTCTGGTGGCTTGCGGAGTATGGATGTAGATGTAGATGTAGATATTTAATGAGCTTTAATCTGCACTATATCAAAAAATCTGATATTTGTTCATTGCAGTGAGCGCAAGTTTCCGTCACCTCGCGTAGTGTAAGAAATTCTGTTGGGAAATATTAATAAGTAGAATCGCCAAGGATGCTGTCCATTATCTCGATTGTGTAAAGTCAATGTTGTGCATAAACAAGGCAAAGTCGATGTCTTGGTTTGTTTCTGATTACCTCATTAAGACTAAAGAATATAAGAGTGGGATAATGTAGAAATGCGTAATGCAAGCAGTCAGATATTTATACAGTGACATTCTTGATTAATATTTGCCTGTGTAATGGGTGAATTGTTACTTGTGAACTGTTATGACTGCTTGCTTATAGCAGACACGCGATTCTTATCGTACTTTAATGTCTGTTAGATATCAGTTTTGACAGCAATTGGCCACAACAGTCAAGATTAGGTACCTTGTGTATGATAACTTTATTGAGAGTGCATATCTATGTTTCATTTTGACAGCATTACACAAACTGCTAAGAAGTACTAACAGCACAACACAGTTCGCATGAACAACCGCGGTAAACCAAAAAACGACGAACAAAAATACGACAGCGACGAGGACTACCAAAGATCATATTGATGCGCTCTTGGTTGGTGTGGCGGGGGGTAGGTGTGGAGGGGCGATAAATGGGCGGGGCTTGTGCAAATGTCCGGGGCTGTCGCTAACGTTTCCTGCCATAGTATAGTATAGTTCGCAAATTTACGTTTAGAGGGGAGCGCGCAGTTTATGAAGTAAAGCCACCACGGCCGCATTAACCCTTTCGCTGCTGCAGACACGTGCTCGCCGCATTCCGCGATGTGCGCGATTATGTCATCACTGCACTGCTCGCTTGTGCTGACACATGGTGTTCCCACTGCTTTGACACACTTATCATTCGATTTCACAAAAACTATTTGCCCCAAAAATTTGATTTTTACACATCTTCTTGACTGATACCTCCCCCCCCCCCCCCATAAATGACTTAATTTTGTTTCGATGTTCAACGCAGTTATTGTACAGCATTAAATGTAGTAAACCATTGAACGAAATTTTGAAGAGTTTGCAGAGGTAAAAGTCCATAGCGTATACTTTCCTTATGGTCGATTTTAGTTGCCACAACGTTGAGAATGAAATGTGGACAATATAACTAAATTTCATATAAAATTTACTGCATAACAATATCTCATTTAATTTAGGTACCAGATAGGTGTCATATGTACTATTGACAAATATTCCGTCTTTCGCGACTGTAATAAAAGTTTTATTTATACCAGAGTCATTTCGCTTTTTTTCTAAAAAGTTCTGATTAAAACAAAATTGGCGAAGTACACAAAACGGAATTATGGATGTAATAAAACATAGAAACTAAAATATATTGTCAGTGAGGCGCAATGCGCAAAAAAATTGTGTTTGTCACAACGGACGGCAAATACTTGCCAAAACATAGGTCAGTTGACGAAATCATTGAATATGATGATGTTGCCAAAGCAGTGAAGCAAAGAACTGCGTCAGACAATCAAGTAGCTCGGCAACGTACGAGCCGAAATTCTGCTCTAAATATTACTTTTAATACTGTTGCAAAGAATATATTTCAATATGAATAGTAAAACAGCGACTGCGGAAGAGAAGATACACAAACAAAACAGATAACATGAATATTGTATGTATGCCTTTTCATTGTTTTTAATTGCTCTGAAAAGAAATATTGTAGGACAAAATTAGAAAAACCGAAAACTTATTATGATTATAATGAAGAGACAAAGAATTAGAAATTTAAAAAAAAAATTACATTCAAACGAATAAAATTCATGAAGTAAGACACTTTGATATTGTTTTCAAATAAACAAAGTAAGACACTTTGATATTGTTTTCAAATAAACAAAATATTAAGCACCCTAATAATGTTTGAACTCAGAACTTTTCGCTTGGCAGTGAAACACCTTAGGCATTACACTAACGCAGCTCGTCATTCGAACAAACTCCTGGAGGACTTTAACACGTCACGCAAAATACCGACAAACACTTGGTATGACTGAATTATTCACATTTAGTCGAAGTGCAATAGGAAATAAACAATTACCGCTGTTCTTTATTGTGAAAAAGCGGTTCGTGAGAATGATACAAACACCTTTCCTTGCTATTGCCTGAATTAGGAGGCTTATTGCTTGTTTGGTTTAATTAATTAACAGAATATGAAGCAGTTGGTATAAAGAATGCTTTTTCCAAACTTTCTATAAAAGAATGTCTGCTATCAAGACATTGCTTTTGTTCAATTACTTTATTTATTACTGAACGTTTCTAAAACTGAAGCCACTCGTCCGTGTTCTGCACTGCAGTCGAGCTCTGGCAACGTAGTTCTGTGTTCATTGGCTGACTGTGTTTTGTGATCGTTAGATGCGCAGAACGAACCTAAAGTCGGCCGCCGTCGTAAATGACGCGCACTTTAGTTTACACGGCGACATTGGGTTGCGCCACTCGTTGCGTGGAATGGGTTGCACGCAAATGGTTTCATATTTGACTGTAGACACGGCGAAACCAGTATTTACAACGGTTTCGTCGTTTTGTGGATCCCTGAGTCGTGTCAGAAATGCAAGTTTTGGCAGCTGCACGTCGCACGAGTTTTGATGGAGTTGAAGCTTGTTGCGTGGAATCGCTGCATAAGAAAAAAATAAGAGACGTGTTTCGATTCGTGACTGGATGAAGAAAAGACGTCAGTTCAGTTGCTCAGCATCCTTGCTGAAATAATTTGTAATGGAAGACCCAAAAAGTTATTTTATTTATCTTAGATTGTCACCAGAATTGTTAACGTTTCTTGTAAGTAGAGTTAATTATTGCGATAAGGAATAAACACATTGTAAAGCACGAAGCACTGTCGCCAGAACTGAAATTACATATCACATTGCATGCATTACAATTGAGTACACTCGGCATGCTATAAGATGCGGTTTTAGTTGGTGATGACGCTTTTTCGTTAACACCAATAATTATTAACAGTAATGATTATTAACATTAACAGCAGTAACTATTCAAAGCAGGCGCCATTAAGAAGAGAATGGTTTGCAAACTACTCTCCTGAAGATAGATTTGCCTGCCGGGGTGGCCGAGCGGTTCTAGGTGCTACAGTCTGGAACCGCGCGACTGCTATGGCCGCAGGTTCGAATCCTGCCTCGGGCATGGATGTGTGTGAGGTCCTTAGGTTAGTTAGGTGTAAGTAGTTCTAAGTTCTAGGGGACTGATGACCTCAGAGGTTAAGTCCCATAGTGCTCAGAGCCATTTGAACCATTTGAAGACAGATTTGTGTAGAGGCAATATTTCAAAATTCAAACATATGTGAATGGGGAGCACTGCTGTGACGTTTTAAATAGATGAATACTGAATGAAGAATGCAGCTTCTTGATTTGTGTAGCCTTCCCTCCTGTGAACAATATCCCTTAGAAAAATAGAAGAGTCGGCCAACGCGAAAGATGGCATTTTAGTCTTGTAGACGAGAGCATTTCCACATCTAGAATTACATTTGCTTGTATTTTTACGAATTCAGTTGTATATGTGCTCCTAATTCAACAAATTTTGCCCTGCAGCTCAGATATTGTCAAACCATCTATGTTATGATCGCACGTGACAGTCTCAGGAGCAGCAATATGTTGCTTATTTTTGTAATCAGGATCACTGAAATCCCCGAAACACCTTCGCAAAGCATAGATATCCATTATTCTCCGTTCCCCACTTCACATTTCAGTTTATCTACACTCTACGAACACACATATCCTCAAAACCCATGCAGTTAGTGTCGCCAAAGTTGGAACACGCCGAAACTGTTTAGTTTCACTGACGAGTTGCGCAAACTCGCGATGCGCATGCGCAGTGGCCAGTAGCACAGTTGCCTGCAACCCAGTGTCGTCATGTGAACTAGACTTTAGTTACTGTTTACTGCTGTGTCGAGTAGCGCATTGTGTCGCACAGTTTGCGAATTTCGGGATGCCAGAGTTAGAGGAGCGATGGGTCTGTGTTAAATTTTGCGTGAAACTCAAGAAAAACTTTACAGAGATAGACCAAATGATGCAGGAAGCCTACGGTGATAAATACTTGAGCCATATTCGCTGTTGCGAATGCTTCACACGGTTTAAAACTGGCCGGATGGAAGTTAAAGATGACCTCACCCTTGACCGTTGCCTCTCCTGGACCCCCCACCACCGGACAATCCAAGCCAAGGCACGCTTCCGACTCTGTCACCTCAAGCTCCTTTCTGGCCGTACATGGGGTCTGGACCCCTCCACCATCCTCCATACCTATAAATCCCTCATCCGCCCTATCCTCTGCTACGCCCACCCTGCCTGGATCTCTGCCCCTCCTACCTTTTACAAATCCCTTCAGATCCTCGAACGCCATGCACCTCGCCTATCTCCGTCTCCCCTCCACCACACGGATCCTGTACGACCTTATTGCGTTCCCCCACCTCCTCCTTTTTCTCGAACGGATACGGATCCTCTACACCGCCCGTAAACTCGATCCTCCTCACCCACTGGTCTCTCCCATCCTCTCCCACCCCCGTCCGCTGCCGCACCTGTATTTCCACGTCCCACCTGCTCTCCATCTCTCCACTCTCCTTACCCTCTCCCAAGGTGGCTTCCGCCAGCTCCCCCTCCCTGATGATGCTCTCCTCCCCTCCATCTACCCCTCCCACCAACTTTGATCCTCCCTCCCTCTTCCTGTGTTTGTTCCTATTGGCACCCTCTCTCCCTTCTCTCCCCCTTCCCTCCCTCCTCACTCTCTCCCTACTCCTCCCCCGGGCTTCCCCTACCCCCATACCTTCATTCCTCCCCCCATCTCCTCTGCCCTTGGCATCTTTACTCTCCCCTCTCCCTCCCCCACCCCCTTCTTCCACTCTCGGCAGGTCCCCGGACTCGCACACGTTAAGTGGACATTCGCGTGCCGGAGATCATCGCCATCCGTTTCTCGTGTGTGTGCCATCGTGCTTGTGGATTAATGTTCTTCACCGTCACGCTCCTTCGTTCACCTGTACTGTCTACGTCGTCAGTGTTTGCGCGCAGTGCCGACAGTTTTTAGTGTTTTTTTTTCGTTGAGTGTGAACAGCTTCGTGCTATTTGTTTCAGTGTCTACTGTTTCTTGCCCCCCACTTGGTTCAGTATCTTCTGTGTCTCCTTTGTATTTTCATTGTTAAACTTGTGGCTCAAGAGCAGCGTAGTATGCTGCTACCAGCCCACCTTATGTAAGATGTTCAAATAACAATAAAGAAAAAAAAAGTTAAAGGCGAGCCTCGTTCAGGACGCCCTTCAACGCCTACTGACGACGCTCGTGTCAGGAACGTCAACGAAATTGTGCCTGTCAATCGAAGACTGACTGTCCTAGAGACTGCAGAAGAATGTAACATTTCAGTTGGATCATGTCATGAAATTCTGACACAGCATCTTGCAAAGCATCGTTCAAAAATGGTTCAAATGGTTCAAATGGCTCTGAGCACTATGAGACTTAACATCTGAGGTCATCAGTCCCCTAGACTAGACATCACACACACCCGTGCCGGAGACAGGATTCGAACCTGCGACCGTAGCGGTTGCGCGGTTCCAGACAGAAGCGCCTAGAACCGCTCGGCATCATCGGCGGCAGAAAGCATCGTGTTGCCGGCAAGTCTTTCCCACGCTTCGTGAGTTAAGACCTGAAAGACCTTGGCCTCGCAATCTGTGAAGAGCTTTCGGATCGCGCAAATGAGAACGAGATGTTCTTAATGAGAATCATAACTGGTGATCAGACGTGTGAGAAGGAAACGACCTGAAATGAGGCGAGAAAATTCATGGCTCTTGCAGCACGGTACGCACCCGCACATTGATCCCTGTTGGTGCGTGACTATTGCATAAAAAAAAACGAGATCAGTTTGCTGCCTCATCCTCCGTGCTCTCCAAACCTGGCCCCTGCGGGCTTTTTTTTATTTCCGAAGCTGAAAACCCAGTTGAAAGGATGAAGATTTGCAGC
Organism: Schistocerca cancellata; assembly: GCF_023864275.1. Taxonomy (NCBI): domain Eukaryota; kingdom Metazoa; phylum Arthropoda; class Insecta; order Orthoptera; family Acrididae; genus Schistocerca; species Schistocerca cancellata. The sequence goes on along the minus strand of NC_064635.1, from coordinate 19,480,514 downwards.
GCTAGAGGAGATAATAGAAAATTCGCTGGAGGTGCTACGCGCGATCCAGCAAGTGGCGTACCAAGACAGCTAGCTCGCATCTCGTGGTCGTGCGGTAGCGTTCTCGCTTCCCACGCCCGGGTTCCCGTGTTCGATTCCCGGCGGGGTCAGGGATTTTCTCTGCCTCGTGATGGCTGGGTGTTGTGTGCTGTCCTTAGGTTAGTTAGGTTTAAGTAGTTCTAAGTTCTAGGGGACTGATGACCATAGATGTTAAGTCCCATAGTGGTCAGAGCCATTTGAACCATATTTGAACCAAGACAGCTTCCTGAAGTGGAAACGGCGTTGGAAGCGGTGTATCATTGTGGAGGAGGGTATTTCGATGGAGACCAATCACAATAAGTAAAATTTAAGCGTAGAAAAGTTTTGTGGACGAAGTTCCAGAATTTTTTGATCAGATCTCGTACACTGCAGGAACGAAAATGTAACGCCCTCAAGGACAACGTCTTTTATTGAAAGTGTTGTGGCAAGGAGTATACAACAACAATAATAACAATAATAATAAGAGTGGAATTAAAATTCATTGTGAAAGGATATCAATGATAAGATTCGCTGATGATATCACTACCCTGACTGAAGGCGAATAAGAATTACACGATTTGCTGAATGGAAAGAACATTCTAATGAATACACAGTATGGATTAAGGTAAATCGAAGAATGACGAAAGTAATGAGAAGTTGCAGAAATGAGAACAGAGAGAAACTTAAGGGGCTCCGGAACGCCCTATACTTGCAATGTTAAAATAACGCTTATAAATTACATCTTTCCTCACAAAGTATTTGAGGTAGGAAGTTGAACTTTTTACAGATAATGTATTGGAAGATGGGCTACTACTTAACACAGGGATTTTACAAAATTTTAGTTCAGTTATTAAAGATGATTTTTTTTCAATTGTAATGAAAATTCACAACATTTTTTTGCAATTTTTTATTTATATATTCAAAAATATACAGTTTTTTGGAAAAAGGCTGTGTTAAATTATGCAGAAGGTACTGTGTAACATTTACTGAAAGTCTGAAACAAATATGTTTGGAAGATCCTTAGAAAACATGTAATTAGTATGAGAAAATAAAAGTTTTGGGAATCGAGAGACAAAGATTGGATTAACTTTTTAGTGCATTCCAGGTCCATAGGATGGATTATCTTCATCCTCTGCAAACTCCTCCTCCAGCTTCCTCTTGTTCCTCCTCCTGTTTAGTCTTGCTTGTATTTCTAGACTCTTTACAGCCCTGTCTGCAGCCCGAAGGCGTTCCTTGTCTAAAGCAAGCATCGCTCGTACCATGTTAGAACCTATCTTCATTCCCATATTTCTAAATACCTTGCACCTTACAATGTTGCCATCATTGAAAGTCGCAACAGCATCATACACACCAAAGTGAAGTGTTTCTATTCCAACAAATACAGTCTTGGGGATTCTCGACCATATAACACTATTTACACTTTCATTGGGGTTTTGAGTTTTTCCGTGAATACACTTTTTCAACAGTTCAGGTGCTGCTAAGTCTCTGAAAATAGGTTTTATCACCTCCATTATATACCTGATGAACACGGACGTTAATAATAACACCATTTGACAGCAGTTTAACAGCGCCACAGTGGGTCACGCCCATGTAGAACACATTTCAAAAAAAATTTAAAAATAGTTGTAGTCCTCGGAATTGAATAAATTATATATCTATTAAAAGGTAATAGTCTGCAGATTCAGAAAACGCAAAAAAGTAAAATTTGAACTTTTCATGATTTTGAGCCTTTCCGGAGCCCCTTAACATCAGGATCGATAGTCATGAAGTAGATGAGGTTAAGGAATTATGCCACCTAGGCAGCAAAATAACCAATGATGGACGGGGCATAGAGGACATAAAAAGCAGACCAGCACTGCCAAGAAGGATATTCCTGGCAGCGCAAGTCTACTAGTGTCAAACGTAGGCCTTCATATGAAGAAGAAAGTTCAGAGAATATACATTGGAGCAAAGCATTGTGCATTGTGTGGTAATGGAAGTCAGCGTTTGGCGTCATTGGCCGGGAGGCCCCTTGCGGGGCAGGTCCGGCCGCCTTGGTGCAGGTCTCACTACATTCTACTCCACATTTGGCGATCTGCGCGCCGGATGGGGATGAAGACAACACAACACCCAGTCCCTGAGCGCAGAAAATCCCAGACCCAGCCAGGAATCGAACCTGGGCCCGGAGGACGGCAATCCGTCACGCTGACCACTCAGCTATCAAGGGGGACATTGTGTGGTAATGAAATACGGACTGTGAGAAAACCGGAAGAGAAGAGGATCGAAGCATTTGAGATGTGGTGCTATAGTAGAATGTTGAGAGTTAGGTGCACTGACAAGGTAAGGAATGAGGAGGTTCTTCCCAGGATCGACAAGGGAAGAAATGTATAGAAAACATTGAGAAGGAGCAGGATGATAGGACATCAGCTAAGACATCAGGGAATAATTTCCATGGTACTAGAGGAAGCTGAACAGGGTAAAAACTGTAGAGGAAGACAGAGATTGGGATACAACCAGCGGATAGAGGATGTAGGTTGCAAGTGTTGAGATGAAGACGTTGGCATCGGAGAGGAATTTGTGGCGGGCCGCATCAAGCCAGTCAGAAGACTGATGACTAAAAGAAATGTTATTTCGGGGGAAGGGGGGGGGGGGAGGTTGTTTGGGGAAGGAGACCAGACAGCGAAGTCATCGGTCTCATCGGATGAGGTAAGGACGGGGAACGAAGTCGGCCGTGCCCTTTCAAAGGAACTATCCCGGCATTTGCCTGGAGCGATTTACGGAAATCACGGAAAACCTAATCAGGATGGCCGGACGCGGGACTGAACCGTCGTCCTCCCGAATGCGAGTCCAGTGTGCTAGCTACTGCGCCACCTCGCTCGCTACTAAAAGAAATGTAATAATAATAATAAATGCAGACCAAATGAAACACACCTGCCACAGTATTGGGTAACCAGACAGTCGGATCAATACACAGCGCCACCCACGCAACGAATGCGTGTATTCTCGCACGGAACCTTTACATGAAGGTGTTGGATGGCAACCTACGATAGGCTGACCCAACCATCTTGCTCTTCCTCTTCTTCTTCCTCTGCTGAAGAGGGTTGCCTCTGTCTGTCTGCCAGACCAACTCCTGTCTCACCTCTAGGGTGGTCGTCCGGGTAATCGTTTCCCTTGTGGTCGTCCATGTTTATAAATTTTAACTATCCTTGAACGGTCTATCTTTTCCGCATGATACTTCCAATTTCTTTTTCTTGTTTTCATCCATTTATTTCCATTTTGTATTCCACACTGCTTCGTTATCGGCACATTTGTTCCTTTGCCCCACATGGTTATGCATTGGAACAGTATTAAACCCTTCCACTGCCATTTTTTGTTTTATCTTTTTCGTTTCTGTTCTAGGTTATGCTGCTTATATCAGAACAGGCCGCACCATTTATTTACATATTTCTATTTTCCCCTCAGTTGTCATAAATCTGTTTCTACATACAGTATTTTGCAGGCATCCGGTTACCCTTACAACCTCCGTCACTTGATTCTTCACTTCCATGGTTACGTCTTTATAGCTAGTGATAACAATCCCTAGGTAATTAAAGCTCATCACCTGTTCAATTGACACACAATCTACGAGGGTCAATCCAAAAGAAATGCACACTATTTTTGTAAAAATACAGTTTTCATTCTGCATGTATGAAAGTTTTACGGTGTGTAGATACATCCTTCTCGCTTGTTTTCAAACTTAGTTCAATATTTTCCCGTGAGTGGCGCCATCACAGCATGTCTTCAAGATGGCTGCTACACACTCAGAAGCAACGTCCTGTCATAGAATTCCTGTGCCGTGAAAACGAGACAGTGGGAAACATACACAAGAGGTTGAAAAAGTTGTATGGAGATGCTGCTGTCGATCGGAGTACAGTTTGTCGGTGGGCAAGCAGGTCACGTCATGAAAGCGGGCACGGCAATATTGAGGATAGTCGTCGCAGCGGCAGGCCTCGTACTGCACACACTCCAGACAATGTGCAGAGAATTGACGAATTGGTGACTGCTGACAGACGCATCACAGTGAACGAATTGTCACGCTACGTCGGGATAGGCGAAGGAAGTGTTTGCTGAATACTGAAAGTGTTGGCGTTAAAAAAGGTTTGTGCCAGGTGGGTTCCCAGGATATTGACAGTGGCTCACAAAGAAACAAGAAAAGCGGTATGCAGTGAACTTTTGGAACAGTACGAGAATGGTGGAGATGAATTTTTTGGAAGAATTGTGACAGGTGATGGAACATGGCTTCATCATTTTTCACCAGAGGCGAAGAGGCAATCAATGGGGTGGTATCGTGCAAATTCACCCAAGAAAAAAAAAAAAATTGAAAACCACACCTTCTGCTGGAAAAGTTATGGTTACGGTGTTTTTTCGGTTCCGAAGGACTCTTGCTTGTGGACATCATGCCAAGAGGAACCACCATAAATTCTGATGCACTTCAAGCTCGACTGAATCGTGTTGGACCACATCGGCAAAAGCAGGATGTTTTGCTGTAGCACGACAATGCACGGCCAGATGTCAGTCAAAAAACCATGGAAGGGATCACAAAACTCGCATCGACAACACTGAAACACCCGCCTTACAGTCCTGACCTGGATCCATGTCTCTTTGGGAAACTGAAAGACTGTCTTCGTGGAACAGGGTTTGAAGACAATGACTCCCTTGTGCACGCTACCAAACAGTGGCTCCAACAGGTTGGTCCTGAATTTTACCGTGCGGGTGGGTATACAGGCGCTGGTTCCAAGATGGCGTAAGGCACTTGAGAGGGATGGAAATTATGTGGAGAAATGAAAATATTGTTCCTAAAGGATGTATGTACACACTGTAAAACTTTCAAACATGTAAAATAAAAGATGGATTTAAAAAAATATATTGTTCATTTCTTTTGGCATTACTATACTCTTAGATTTTTCAGATATGCTTTCCATAAGCATAACATACAATATTTACCGCTTATCTCTCATTTTATAGCCCAGTTTCTCTCTTACATCATCAGTGTAGTAGTACATTATTAAACTGAACAGAAGTGGGCTTAGTGAGTGCCCTTGTCTAATTCCTGTATCTATAATAGTATAATTTAATCCGTGAATTCTGTGTGTGTTTTAACATTGGGCATATACGTTGATAATTTTGAAGTGAGGAGTTGGTAGCGAAGAAGCCCAAGGACAATCCTTACCATAATCTAAAATGTAAGATATAAATTGAACTTTAAAAGCAAATTGCGCCCTGTAGTCAGATGCTAAATGAAACAAGAAAGATGTTGGTTTAATTCATTTTACAATAGGACTGTTGATTTGCTTGTAATTAAAAAGTGGTTCAAATGGCTCTGAGCACTATGGGACTTAACTTCTGAGGTCATCAGTCCCTTAGAACTTAGAATTACTTAAACCTAACTAACCTAAGGACATCACACACATCCATGCCCGAGGCAGGATTCGAACCTGCTACGGTAGCGGTCGCGCGGTTCCAGACTGTAGTGCCTAGAATCGCTCGGCCACTCCGGCCGGCGCTTGTAATTAAGGTTTGAACTCGAGTCTCCATAGTAAAGACTCCGATATTAGGTAGGTACTGTATTATTGTGATCTGTGGTTTGGCTTAGCAGTTAGTTTAAAATTACTTGATAGTTGACGTCTGTCGCTTACCGCTACATCGTTGCCACATCGGCTGCCGATTACCGTTCAGTTATAGGTGACACAGAAACACAGCAGGTCACTTCGTAAATGGTGATAGTGTAAAACGCGGAACAATGTTGGATGTGGTCGCCGCGAGGCACGTCGAAAATAACTGCACTGCCGCAGGAGAGGCGTTTAGTAGCCTTAAACTGAAACTCATGTCCTAGGTTGACCACTATGTCATAATGTGCAATGCATCTTAGAAAGCGGCGGCAGAACTAAAATCACGATAGCTTTGTTCACGGCCATTAAAGCTAACCTCAATGAGCAAACTCGAGGCAGAAAAAGTCATTTCAGCACTGAGAGTAAACTTCAATTTCTTGTTTTTGTTGGTTCAAAAATGGTTCAAATGGCTCTGAGCACCATGGGACTCAACTTCTGAGGTCATTAATCCCCTAGAACTTAGAACTAGTTAAACCTAACTAACCTAAGGACATCACACACATCCATGCCCGAGGCAGGATTCGAAGCTGCGACCGTAGCGGTCGCGCGGTTCCAAACTGCAGTGCCTAGAACCGGACTGCCACTTCGGCCGGCTTTTTGTTGGTTACCTTAAACTATCCTCTCACTGGCTACACAAGCTGCTGCATTACAACGAATCAGCTGTCCTCATTGGCACTTGGTTGCAGGTTATAGGCGACAAAGGCGGATTCCAGACGAAAAAAGGGTAGGCTGAAAAATAAGAGGAAATAAAAACGTCAATACGATGATGAAAATGACATGGCAGAGTATTAGAGAAAAGGTTTAAACCGATTAATTGAATAAAAAAGGTAATGAAACATTTTGATTAGGTTCCTCATCATCATCATCATCATTTAAGACTGATTATGCCTTTCACCGTTCAGTCTGGAGCATAATCCCCCTTATACAGTTCCTTCATGATGCCCTATTCAGTGCTAGCATAGGTGCCTCTTCTGATGTTAAACCTATTACTTCAAAATCATTCTTAACCGAATCCAGGTACCTTCTCCTCGGTCTGCCCCGACTCCTCCTACCCTCTACTGCTGAATCCATGAGTCTCTTGGGTAACCTTTCTTCTCCCATGCGTGTAACATGACCCCACCATCTAAGCCTGTTCGCCCTGACTGCTACATCTATAGAGTTCATTCCCAGTTTTTCTTTGATTTCCTCATTGTGGACACCCTCCTGCCATTGTTCCCATCTACTAGTACCTGCAATCATCCTAGCTACTTTCATATCCGTAACCTCAACCTTGTTGATAAGGTAACCTGAATCCACCCAGCTTTCGCTCCCATACAACAAAGTTGGTCGAAAGATTGAACGGTGCACAGATAACTTAGTCTTGGTACTGACTTCCTTCTTGCAGAAGAGAGTAGATGGTAGCTGAGCGCTCACTGCATTAGCTTTGCTACACCTCGCTTCCAGTTCTTACACTATGTTGCCATCCTGTGAGAATATGCATCCTAAGTACTTGAAACCGTCCACCTGTTCTAACTTTGTTCCTCCTATTTGGCACTCAATCCGTTTATATTTCTTTCCCACTGACATTACTTTCGTTTTGGAGATGCTAATCTTCATACCATAGTCCTTACATTTCTGATCTAGCTCTGAAATATTACTTTGCAAACTTTCAATCGAATCTGCCATCACAACTAAGTCATCCGCATATGCAAGACTGCTTATTTTGTGTTCAAATATCTTAATCTCACCCAGACAGTCTATTGTTTTCAACAAATGATCCATAAATAATATGAACAACAGTGGAGACAGGTTGCAGCCTTGTCTTACCCCTGAAACTACTCTGAACCATGAACTCAAATTACCATCAACTCTAACTGCTGCCTGACTATCTATGTAAAGACCTTTAATTGCTTGCAAACGTTTGCCTCCTATTCCATAATCTTGTAGAACAGACAATAACTTCCTCCTAGGAACCCGGTCATATGCCTTTTCTAGATCTATAAAGCATAGATAGAATTCCCTGTTCCACTCATAACACATAACACTTTGATTAGGTTCAGAATAAAAAAAAGTTCATGATGTTTGACGAGCTTCGGACCTATGACCTTCATCATGGCATGTTGACAAGCTCAGCATTGCGCTAAAGTAAAACACTTGTTGCGGTATTATTTTGGAACAAATAAGCCCTCGGTCACAAATATTAAGTCAAAATTGACCTGGTTTCGACGCTACTATGAGCGTCGTCTTCAGAATTAGTCTAACTGTTCTAAAACATATTACGTATACAGTACATTAATAAAATTAAAATTTGTACTGACTGGAAAAGATGCAGTACTTACAAGTCACATATTAAGTACTGCATCTTTTCCAGTCAGTACAAATTTTAATTTTATTAATGTACTGTATACGTAATATGTTTTAGAACAGTTAGTCTAATTTTGAAGACGACGCTCATATTAGCGTCGAAACCAGGTCAATTTTGACTTAATATTTGTGACCGAGGGTTTATTTGTTCCAGTATAATTGTGACACGGTCACTAAACCTTAGCAGCTATGTTCAAAGTTTTACTTGTTGCGGTAGTTTGGCAATAGTGAACGATCCGGGCGTGATTGTTGAGCAATTTGGAGGAAGCCAGCTCCAACGCGTGAAGTGTCAGCTACCAGGTAATTTTAGTCAGACTACAGTCGCAGGCAGTGGCGTGTTGGCATCGAATCGAGAACAGCCGGCAGACGAGTCGCCACAGGCTGGCGCAAGGCGGGACGGATTGTGGGCGAGAACCCGGCCTGCACGCAGCTGCGCGTGTTGTGGGCTGGCGTGCCGAGCCGGCGAGTCGCGACCGCGTGTTTACTTGCCGCAGCACGCTCACGCCGCACCTGACGCGCAGTTCGGCCCAGCATCCTGTGCCGACAGCGGACCAGATGTTCGCAGTCTCTCTCTGGAGGTCTCCGAGCTGTCTCCCTCCGACATTTTCTGTTCGATTTTACACAGAGTGCGCGAAGGAACTTGCCCCCCTCCTTGCAGCGGTGTACCGTAGGTCTCTAGAAGAGCGTAGCGTTCCAAAGGATTCGAAAAGGGCACAGGTCATCCCCGTTTTCAAGAAGGGACGTCGAACAGATGTGCAGAACTATAGACCTATATCTCTAACGTCGATCAGTTGTAGAATTTTGCAACACGTGTTATGTTTGAGCATAATGACTTTTCTGGAGACTACTCTGTAGGAATCACCATGGGTTTAAAAAAAGACGATCGTGTGAAACCGAGCTCGCGCTATTCGTCCACGAGACTCAGAGGGCCGTAGACACGGGTTCCCAGGTAGATGCCGTGTTTCTTGACTTCCGCAAAGCATTCTATACAGTTCCCCACAGTCGTTTAATGAACAAAGTAAGAGTATATAGACTATCAGACTGATTGTGTGATTGCATTGAAGAGTTGCTAGATAACAGAACGCAGCATGTAATTTTCAATGGAGAGAAGTTTCCGAAGTAAGAGTGATTTCAGGTGTGCCGCAGCGGAGTGTCGTAGGACTGTTGCTATTCACAATATACACTCCTGGAAATTGAAATAAGAACACCGTGAATTCATTGTCCCAGGAAGGGGAAACTTTATTGACACATTCCTGGGGTCAGATACATCACATGATCACACTGACAGAACCACGGGCACATAGACACAGGCAACAGAGCATGCACAATGTCGGCACTAGTACAGTGTATATCCACCTTTCGCAGCAATGCAGGCTGCTATTCTCCCATGGAGACGATCGTAGAGATGCTGGATGTAGTCCTGTGGAACGGCTTGCCATGCCATTTCCACCTGGCGCCTCAGTTGGACCAGCGTTCGTGCTGGACGTGCAGACCGCGTGAGACGACGCTTCATCCAGTCCCAAACATGCTCAATGGGGGACAGATCCGGAGATCTTGCTGGCCAGGGTAGTTGACTTACACCTTCTAGAGCACGTTGGGTGGCACGGGATACATGCGGACGTGCATTGTCCTGTTGGAACAGCAAGTTCCCTTGCCGGTCTAGGAATGGTAGAACGATGGGTTCGATGACGGTTTGGATGTACCGTGCACTATTCAGTGTCCCCTCGACGATCACCAGTGGTGTACGGCCAGTGTAGGAGATCGCTCCCCACACCATGATGCCGGGTGTTGGCCCTGTGTGCCTCGGTCGTATGCAGTCCTGATTGTGGCGCTCACCTGCACGGCGCCAAAAACGCATACGACCATCATTGGCACCAAGGCAGAAGCGACTCTCATCGCTGAAGACGACACGTCTCCATTCGTCCCTCCATTCACGCCTGTCGCGACACCACTGGAGGCGGGCTGCACGATGTTGGGGCGTGAGCGGAAGACGGCCTAACGGTGTGCGGGACCGTAGCCCAGCTTCATGGAGACGGTTGCGAATGGTCCTCGCCGATACCCCAGGAGCAACAGTGTCCCTAATTTGCTGGGAAGTGGCGGTGCGGTCCCCTACGGCACTGCGTAGGATCCTACGGTCTTGGCGTGCATCCGTGCATCGCTGCGGTCCGGTCCCAGGTCGACGGGCACGTGCACCTTCCGCCGACCACTGGCGACAACATCGATGTACTGTGGAGACCTCACGCCCCACGTGTTGAGCAATTCGGCGGTACGTCCACCCGGCCTCCCGCATGCCCACTATACGCCCTCGCTCAAAGTCCGTCAGCTGCACATACGGTTCACGTCCACGCTGTCGCGGCATGCTACCAGTGTTTAAGACTGCGATGGAGCTCCGTATTCCACTGCAAACTGGCTGACACTGACGGCGGCGGTGCACAAATGCTGCGCAGCTAGCGCCATTCGACGGCCAACACCGCGGTTCCTGGTGTGTCCGCTGTGCCGTGCGTGTGATCATTGCTTGTACAGCCCTCTCGCAGTGTCCGGAGAAAGTATGGTGGGTCTGACACACCGGTGTCAATGTGTTCTTTTTTCCATTTCCAGGAGTGTATATAAATGAGCTTGTGGATAACATCGGAAGTTCACTGAGGCTTATTGCGGATGATGCTGTAGTATATCGAGAGGTTGTAACAATGGAAAATTGTACTGAAATGCAGGAGGATCTGCAACGAATTGGCGCATGGTGCAGAGAATATCAATTGAATCCCAATGTAGACAAGTGTAATGTGCTGCGAATACACAGCAAGATAGATCCTTTATCATTTAGCTACAGTATACCAGGTCAGCAACTGGAAGCAGTTAATTCCATAAATTATCTGAGAGTAGGCATTAGGAGTGATTTAAAATGGAATGACCATATAAAATTAATCGTCGGTAAAGCAGATGCCAGACTGAGATTCATTGGAAGAATCCTAAGGAATGGCAATCCAAAAACAAAGGAAGTTGGTTACAGTACACTTGTTCGCCCACTGGTTGAATACTGCTGACCGGTGTGGGATCCGTACCAGATAGGGTTGATAGACAAGATCCACCGGAGACCAGCGCGCTTCGTTACAGGATCATTTAGTAATCGCGAAAGCGTTACGGAGATGATAGATAAACTCCAGAGGAAGACTCTGCAAGAGAGACGCTCAGTAGCTCGGTACGGGCTTTTGTTGAAGTTTCCAGATCATACCTTTACCGAGGAGTCAAACAGTATATTGCTCCCTCCTACGTATATCTCGCGAAGAGACCGTGAGGATAAAATCAGAGAGATTAGAGCCCACACAGAGGCATACCGACAATCTTTCTTTCCACGAACAATACGAGACTGGAAAAGAAGGGAGAACAGATAGAGGTACTCAAAGTACCCTCCGCCACACACCGTCAGGTGGCTTGCGGAGTATGAATGTAGATGTAGATGGCGATGCATGGTGACAATTATTGAACTATATGAAATAAAATCGTCATAACTTCTGAACAGTTTGTGTTAGGTCGTTCAAACTGCACGGTTGGCCGCGGGGCATGATGGGAAATCAGTATACGCTGTGTGGTTTGTTTTAGCGATGAAGCCCACATTTGGATAGGCTCGTCAATCAGCAAAATTTGCGCTTTTGGGGTACTGAGAATCAGCATTTCGCGATCGAGAAGTCTCCTCATCCTCAACGGGTGACTGTGTGGTGTGGAGTGTCCAGTCACGGCATAATCTGTGCGATATTCCCCTGATGGCACGTTAATTGACGAACGGTACCTGGTCGTCTCCATTATCCAAAGTGACTGTGATTTCGACTAGATGTGCTTCTCGGAACACGACCCGATCGAAGCAGGAGAGTGTTTGATGTCTTGGAGGAGCACTTTTGGGGACCGTATTTCGGCTCCGGGGTGCCAAGAGGCCACTGGCATGGGCCTCGATTGGCCACCTTATTCTCCGGATGTGAACACTCGCTGGACCGTGGCGGGACTGGCGCCAGGCATATCTTTGGCTTAGGCACTATCGATTCCCTCTGGCCAAAGACCTTGTAAAAAATAACTAGACTCACTGATGGCGCTGCAGTCGCGGGATAATTTGAACCTTCGGCTGGACGCCATTATAGTGGTTGTAGTCTTGAAGTGTTGTGTAGTACTGTTGTTTATGAAGACCCTGACTCATCGTTGTATATTTGTTGGGGCGTACATACAGTATTTGTTACTCGTAATTCTACTGTCTGTACGTTCCAATCAAAAGAAGTACAATGGTGAAGAGTTGTGCAGCGATTAATTGTACAAATAAATTCGAGAAAGGAACGAATATTACATATCACAGGTATGTGGATATTTTAAGTTGTTTTGTATGTCAGTGCACTTGCTTAGTAAATGTTTTTGTAACACGGTATTAGCATAATGTCTGTGCATATATTGGCAGGTTTCCTTTCTCAAAACCACAGCTGTTACAAAAATGGTTACACGCTGTCAGGAGGCAAGATTTCCGACCGACAGAATACCATTTTATATGTTCCGATCATTTTGAAGAAAGTTGTTTCCTTGAAAATTACGTAAATCGCAGAAAGCTGAAAGATGATGCTGTTCCATCCATCTTTTGATTTCCAGACCATATACAGCAGAAGATAAATTTTTCTTTGTGAACCACATTTTATTTCAACTATAAAAGTTGTTTCCGTGAAAATTACGTAAATCGCAGAAAGCTGAAAGATGATGCTGTTCCACCCATCTTTTGTTTTCCAGACCATATACAGCAGAAGATAAATTTTTCTTTGTGAACCACATTTTATTTCAACTATAAAAGTTGAGTTGCAAGCAACACGAAATTTGAGTTAGCAGGCTTTTTATCGTTATAAAATGCAACTGAATGTGTGTAATTGTAATCTGATTTCACAACTTCTCTCGATGGAACAGTTGTTGAGTTTTATTTATTGTATGAAAAAACCACACATATAAACTGAAGTGTACATCTTCGAAAGTAAATATTGTGACTAATGCGATACTGGATGCCTGCCTGAAGTCTTGTTTGTTGTAGCTGGCTGATCGGTAGTGTTTTCATGGTCTAGGTTAGGTTGAAACTTGATAATTTGGTCGTGAGTTGGCAAAGCACTACGCCATATATAACGCACTTTTCGTCATAAAATCTAAAGCAAGGTAGAGTCAGAAAATATCTATTAACATAGTGGGCACATCTTCGAGTATTTTGATGCATTTTGCGTACATCTATCGTAAATGAACTACGAAAAATGCTAGGGGTCCAGTGCATAACTTTTAGCTGCGGCAGATTCCATGTACTACGTAACATAAAGTCATAAACAGTGACTAGTTGCTGTTTGTTCATAAATTAAAAACTATATTGTAGTAAAGTATTTAAATGAGGCATTATGTTTGTGACCTAACTCTAGGGAAGGCATTTTATAACCAAAAGCGATGTATAAACATTCGAAATCCGCGCGTCAGTTTACCAGTCTAATGGCCGCCGGCCAGCTATTCAATTTGTCCGCTCTTCACAGTCGACCACACGTGCGGTTGTGGGGGCATGCCTCTGGCAGAAGTTTGTCTTTGGAGCCTGGGCCGGCTCAGGATATGCCGAGTGGAAGGGAGAGAACAGCGTGGGGCACGGCACGCGGAAGTGCGCGTGTCAGCGAGACGCTGGAGAGACGACAGCGAGCGCCGTGTGCCCGAGTACGGGCGGCAGTTGGCGCTCGATCGTACTGGGGTCAGGAACAGCGGGCCGGCGCTGTGGCTTCTTGGCAACCTCGCGAAGCTATGCGAAATGGTTCAAATGGCTCTGAGCACCATGGGACTCAACTTCTGAGGTCATCAGTCCCCTAGAACTACTCAAACCTAACTAACCTAAGGATACCGAGCGGGGTGGCGCAGTGGTTAGACACTGGACTCGAATTCGGGAGGACGACGGTTCAATCCCGCGTCCGGCCATCCTGATTTAGGTTTTCCGTGATTTCCCTAAATCACTCCAGGCAAATGCTGGGATGGTTCCTCTGGAAGGGCACGGCCGACTTCCTTCCCAATCCTTCCCTAATCCGATGAGACCGATGACCACGCTGTCTGGTCTCCTTCCCCAAACCAACCAACCAACTAACCTAAGGATATCGCACACAGTCATGCCCGAGGCAGGATTCGAACCTGCGACCGCAGAGGTCGCGCGGTTCCAGACTGCAGCGCCTAGAACCGCTCGGCCACCCCTGCCGGCCGAAGCTATGCATGTGTTCGCTTCCGTGAAGGAACACGCTGTTACTGTCGGACTAAGCAACGTCTGGTGTCTTCGCCACATCGATCCAGCAGCTGGCATCAAGTTAAGGGGCTCCGGAAAGGCTCAAAAATCAGGAAAAGTTCAATTTTTACTTTTTTGCGTTTTCTGAATCTGCAGACTATTACCTTTTAATAGATACATAATTTATTCAATTCCGAAGACTACAACTATTTTTAAATTTTTTTTGAAATGTGTTCCACATGGGCGTGACCCACTGTGGCACTGTTAAACTGCTGTCAAATGGTGTTATTATTAACGTCCGTGTTCATCAGGTACATTTTAGTGATGTGAGATAAAGTATGTGTTGTGGCTAACCTGTGATGGTTCAATATATATCGCTGGTGTGATTGTCGATTGTTTCATGTTTATTTACTCTGTCGTTATCTCGAAAATATTCGTAATTAACTCCGTTTCTTGAGTCTCTGTTTTGTTGAAGTATAATAATGAGTAAAAGTAAAGTTATTAGAAATCCTCTGAAGGCTTTTAAGAAAAGGAGAAATGTTGGAAAGCCAAAGGTATGTGTTATTACTGTAAAGAATAAAGACGAGCGATGCTTGCTTAAGACAAGGAACGCCTTCGGGCTGCAGACAGGGCTGTAAAGAGTCTAGAAATACAAGCAAGAGTAAACAGGAGGAGGAACAAGAGGAAGCTGGAGGAGGAGTTTGCAGAGGATGAAGATAGTCCATCCTATGGACCTGGAATGCACTAAAAAGTTAATCCAATCTTTGTCGCTCGATTCCCAAAACTTTTATTTTCTCATACTAATTACATGTTTTCTAAGGATCTTCCAAACATATTTGTTTCAGACTTTCAGTAAATGTTACACAGTACCTTCTGCATAATTTAACACAGCCTTTTTCCAAAAAACTGTATATTTTTGAATATATAAATAAAAAATTGCAAAAAAAATGTTGTGAATTTTCATTACAATTGAAAAAAAATCATCTTTAATAACTGAACTAAAATTTTGTAAAATCCCTGTGTTAAGTTGTAGCCCATATTCCAATAAATAATCTGTAAAAAGTTCAACTTCCTACCTCAAATACTTTGTGAGGAAAGATGTAATTTATAAGTAAGTATATTGCAAGTATAGGGCGTTCCGGAGCCCCTTAAGTAATTCAAGTCCTACCAACGATTAGTGAAATATGATGATGATTGCTCTTGAGGGAGCAAAGCGTTGCACGGACTGTGAAGTGATATTTCCTGCCTCTTATTGTGTGCTTCGCTCCTTAATAGTATTGTTCTTACTTCATGTGGTAAGTGTCTAAAACACTGATACGTGTGAGCAGCCTTACCGAACGATCTATATTCCGTGTCTAAAGATTTCCGTGTGGTACCTTACAGGCCCACATAAGGTGCTCCATGTGATGCTTGGGTTTTAATGAGCCAGTTCCGTTTGCATCATTCGTGTACGTGGTTCTGCTTAAAGGAATGAAATCAGTTTTATTATTGTCAAATTTATCGAAGTAGTTGTGTGTATATGCTTGAGTATTCAGGTGAAGGAAGGGTTGTTTGGGTCCCTGTTGACGCTTCTGATTTATGTTTCAGAGATCGGAAGCAGTGGGCCACCGGAGTGCGCAGCCTCCCCTTTTAAATTACTAGCTGGCGTACGGGCGGTGGACTTCGCCTGAGCTCGCGTGTGCTTTTCGGTTCCGGTTCCTGTGTTCTGAACGGGGTGGAAGTACAGACGGAGTCCACATCTTAATTCTGAGATGAGTACTCAGTCGCCTCCACCGTTCGTGGCCAAGTCGCGGCCTCACAATCTCGGGCCTCAGTTATTGTACAAGGGCAGTTCAATAAGTAATGCAACACATTTTTTTCTCTGAAACAGGGGTTGCTTTATTCAGCATTGAAATACACCAGGTTATTCCCCAATATTTTAGCTACACAACATTATTTTTCAACGTAATCTCCATTCAATGCTACGGCCTTACGCCACCTTGAAATGAGGGCCTGTATGCCTGCACGGTACCATTCCACTGGTCGATGTCGGAGCCAACGTCGTACTGCATCAATAACTTCTTCATCATCCGCGTAGTGCCTCCCACGGATTGCGTCCTTCATTGGGCCAAACATATGGAAATCCGACGGTGCGAGATCGGGGCTGTAGGGTGCATGAGAAAGAACAGTCCACTGAAGTTTTGTGAGCTCCTCTCGGGTGCGAACACTTGTGTGAGGTCTTGCGTTGTCATGAAGAAGGAGAAGTTCGTTCAGATTTTTGTGCCTACGAACACGCTGAAGTCGTTTATTCAATTTCTGAAGAGTAGCACAATACACTTCAGGGGTACACTTCAGAGTTGATCGTTTGACCATGGGGAAGGACATGGAACAGAATAACCCCATCAGCGTCCCAGAAGACTGTAACCGTGACTTTACCGGCTGAGGGTATGGCTTTAAACTTTTTCTTGGTAGGGGAGTGGGTGTGGCGCCACTCCATTGATTGCCGTTTTGTTTCAGGTTCGAAGTGATGAACCCATGTTTCATCGCCTGTAACAATCTTTGACAAGAAATTGTCACCCTCAGCCACATGACGAGCAAGCAATTCCGCACAGATGGTTCTCCTTTGCTCTTTATGGTGTTCGGTTAGACAACGAGGGACCCAGCGGGAACAAACCTTTGAATATCCCAACTGGTGAACAATTGTGACAGCACTACCAACAGAGATGTCAAGTTGAGCACTGAGTTGTTTGATGGTGATCCGTCGATCATCTCGAACGAGTGCAGGAGTCACAGCTGTGCACGGCCGGCCCGCACGCGGGAGATCAGACAGTCTTGCTTGACCTTGCGGCGATGATGACACACGCTTTGCCCAACGTCTCACCGTGCTTTTGTCCACTGCCAGATCACCGTAGACATTCTGCAAGCGCCTATGAATATCTGAGATGCCCTGGTTTTCCGCCAAAAGAAACTCGATCACTGCCCGTTGTTTGCAACGCACATCCGTTACAGACGCCATTTTAACAGCTCCGTACAACGCTGCCACCTGTCGGAAGTCAATGACACTATACGAAACGAAGCGGGAATGTTTGAAAATATTCCACAAGAAATTTCCGGTTTTTTCAACCAAAATTGGCCGAGAAAAAAAATGTGTTGCATTACTTATTGAACTGCCCTCGTACAAGCTGCAGTTTTCTAAAACTTGTAGTGGCTCTGCAAGGTTGCCCGGGTTAAATGTTTTAAACATTTGTCTGGCGAATTTTGTGGAATTTCTAGAAGAATGTGTCTTAATTGAAACATTTTTCTAAAATTGCGGTACAATTCAGCCTTCGTGGCGTATCTCAATTTTGATGGGGAAATAAACGGGTTATTATTGATCACACTGTCTATAACCTTGTAAAGGTGTTTGGTAATATCTCGCCCGGGAGGGGCGGTTTACAATCTATGTGGAAATAATAATTGATTTCTCGTTATTTGATGTAAAGGTTATTTTAAACGATTTACTTGGTCCGAGTGGCGATTTTTTAAAAATGCTTTTAAAGAGATTAACTCATTTGTGGTTTTATATAACAAGCAGTTTGTAAACTTTGCCTGAATGGCGCTTCGTAAAGAAATTATTACCTGAGTTATGATTGTAATTCTCTTAATGATTTATCTATGATGCAGATAAATATGTTGAAATGAAATGGTCACTGTATGGTGTAATGGTACTTGAATTACGTAACCATTACGGCACCTCGTCTGAACCTCTCGATATCAGTAATATTCTACTGTGTTTCTGTAAAGTAGTTAACGTATTTATGAGACAACATTCAGATTTGATTTCATTTGTGATATATCGATATGTTATTTTGCAATGATATTATTCTTATGTGTATTCTTTCTTTTGTCACTATGATCTATGACGTACTTTTAACTCTGATGTTTGGGCGCGTAATCGATAGTTAGTTAGTTGTTAACTTGTTAGAGAGTCGGACGTTGAAAAAGTCAAGTCGTGGACGTCATGTTGGAAAGACGCGTAACGTAGTCAGCTTATAAAATGTGAACTTTAACAGTGACTGTGTGGAAGATGTTTTCAAGTATGTTTTGTATTGTGAAGTGATGTTTTGTGTTTACGTGATATTGCAATTAAAAGGAAGCGTAACTTAAATTCGGAGTGCCGATTGCATTTTTTACATCACTATTGTCCTGCAAAAGTGTAATCTTGAAGAATGTTTTGTGAAGCGCATCTACATAACTTTTAAAGACAGCACGATAAAACCTAGGCCTCTTTGCATCCGAGCTTGGAATCATAACCACCTAGATTTTCAACGATTCAGCCATGATTTTACGACGAGACCAGCGTGGGAAACACAAAAAGATGAGTGCCTAGTTTTTTCATTATTACATGAAATGACTTTATTAACTGTGCTCTAATGACACCTGCCACATAATATGACTGCTGTTGCCCGAAAATGCAGTATTTAGCAGCGTGAGCAACACCACAATCGTTATTAAAATTTTGACCTTTGTTGTGGTAGGGTTGTTAGAATGGGTCAAGTCCTTCCACTCCCTTTATATTAAAGGTTAAGGAAATTGCAGTTCAAAATGGATCTAACGTACCACTTGCGACTACTTTTTTTGGGGCTATATTAAAGACAAGGTGTACACCAATAGCCCCAAGACGTTGTAACTTCGAACAGCTTTCGCCTGTTGCTAAAAATCTGAACATAACCATGAGACGATCTTTAGCAGACATCGTCTTTAATAAATGAGTATCGTTTCCAAACATGATGGGGTATTTTCGTAACGAGGAAATATAATAGTTGTTGTCCATACTCAAATAATTTTCGTAGCTTTTTGTGCGCTTGCACTGTAGTTCTGGAAACACTTCGTCCTTCTCGTCTCGCCATCCATTGTTTCACATACAATCGTTTCGTCTATTTTTCATTGCAGACAGCGTGCTTACCGTCAGCGTTACAGTAAATGCTGCCGTACAGACGGTTAACTGTTCGGCATCCGTTCTCAAACAGCTATGACGAAAAATTAGATAGAGTAATAGCTCCGGTGAAGTACTTTTGAAAGAGAAGTCTGACAAAATCTTTGACAATCATTTTTGATCATGAACTTTGGCAGTTAATACGGACCGAATTCAATTGCGCAACGAGAGTAGCGCATTGTCAGAAGACAGTGGGTGTTCCGGTTTTCCTACAGACACGAGACTAGGATACGTCCATCCGCTTTGACCATTGACGCATTCACTATGCCAAAACCCCCATTTCTAGACTATTCAATAAGACCACCAAAACATTGATCATAAGACTATGAGGAACACTCGAAACTGCCAAAAAATAATATTTGGTAAAACCGTCAAAAAACGCACCAGAATGTCATGGTATTCCAACCACCAGATAACCTATAAAGCTCAAACCTAAATCAGGATACCAATAACCACTTCCTTCCCTCCACAACTATATGAACCGGTAGCCCAATTTTCAGTTCACTTATATAGCTCAATCCTAAACTGGGATACCAATAACCATCCACTCAAAAATAGAAAAGCCGGTAACCCGATCACCAGTTCACCTATACAGGCTCAACCTCATTCCAGGACCAATAAAACCTCCCCATAACTACAACAACCAGTATTCCAATTTCCAGTTCACCTATATACCACAACGCTAGACTGCGATACAAATAACCCCCCCCCCCCAATTACAACTACAGAAGCCGATACCCCAGTCTCCATTCACATATATAACTCAGCCCTTGATCAGGGTACCAGTAAAACCTCACCAGAATCACAAAATCCGGTGTCCCAATGTCCATTTCACCTATGTATCTCAACCATAGACTGGGATACCAATAAACCCTCCCCACAACTACAAAAGCCTAAATTTCCAGTTCACCTATGTAGTTCAGTCCTGGCTGGAATACCAATCACCACCTTGCCCGCCCCCTCCCCCCCCCCCCTCCTCCTCGCAACTACAAAAGGCGCTATCCGAATCTCCATTTTACCTCTGCAGCTTATCCCTACAGTAAAAATGCACTTACGGTGTCCTCGGCTTTTTCTGTTACGTCTTGTTGTTGGTAAATGGTAGCACCATGGGAAGTGAACATGACGAATGAAGAGTCCCATAGGACAAGTCAGCGAATGCCATGAGAAAATAGTTTTCAACGAACATCGTAAGTGGATCGATGTTTTCAATTAAATCATGGGAGAAGGTAGGAGGTTGAATCTTCTCAATTGCACCATGGGAGAGGACATGTGGATCTACGTATGTTTTCAATTAAATCCTGGGAAAAGATAGGTGGGTCAATGTTTAACAATAATAGTCGCACGTTCGATGTACAGGGTTATTACAAATGATTGAAGCGATTTCACAGCTCTACAATAACTTTATTATTTGAGATATTTTCACAATGCTTTGCACACTCATACAAAACTCAAAAAGTTTTTTAAGGCATTCACAAATGTTCGATATGTGCCCCTTTAGTGATTCGGCAGACATCAAGCCGATAATCAAGTTCCTCCCACACTCGGCGCAGCATGTCCCCATCGATGAGTTCGAAAGCATCGTTGATGCGAGCTCGAAGTTCTGGCACGTTTCTTGGTAAAGGAGGTTTAAACACTGAATCTGTCACATAACCCCACAGAAAGAAATCGCATGGGGTTAAGTCGGTAGAGCGCGGAGGCAATGACATGAATTGCTGATCGTGATCTCCACCACGACCGATCCATCGGTTTTCCAATCTCCTGTTTAAGAAATGCCGAACTGGCATTCTGCTTTAGCCTTTTCCGTAAGATTTTCCAAACCGTCGTCTGTGGTACGTATAGCTCCCTGCTTGCTTTATTCGTCGACTTCCGCGGGCTACACGTGAAACTTGCCCGCATGCGTTCAACCGTTTCTTCGCTCACTGCAGGCCGACCCGTCGATTTCCCCTTACAGAGGCATCCAGAAGCTTTAAACTGCGCATACCATCGCCGAATGGAGTTAGCAGTTGGTGGATCTTTGTTGAACTTCGTCCTGAAATGTCGTTGCACTGTTATGACTGACTGATGTGAGTGCATTTCAATCACGACATACACTTTCTCGGTTCCTGTCGCCATTTTGTCTCACTGCGCTCTCGAGCGCTCTGGCGGCAGAAACCTGAAGTGCGGCTTCAGCCGAACAAAACTTTATGAGTTTTTCTACGTATCTGTAGTGTGTCGTGACCATATGTCAATGAATGGGGCTACAGTGAATTTATGAAATTGCTTCAATCATTTGTAATAGCCCTTTATTAACAAGCATTAATGTACCTACCGGACCCGTGATTTCCTTAAAACCATTGATCCCCTTACTCAGTGGTTATGCAGACACCTAAGAGTGCAGTTTAAATTTTACGCGTATTTTGTTTTATATGACAGCATTCGGCACAATATATTCCATTGCGCCACCACGTATTTCGTATATTCCTCATCACGGTGACTCTGGCACACTAAATGACAAAATAACATACCTCGTAAACACATCGCCACCACATAATTAAACCACTGGGGCACGCTAACTCTTCACACTCCGCGCTCTCTACAAAATTTGGAAATTTGTAGTAAGATCTTATGGGACCGAACTGCTGAGGTCTTCGGTTCCTAAGCTTACACACTACTTAATCTAACTTAAACTAAATTACGCTAAGGACAAAACACACACCCATGCCCAAGGGAGGAGTCGAACCTCCGACGGGGAAAGCCGCGCGAACCGTGGCAAGACGCCTGAGACCGCGCGGCTACCCCGCGCGGCAACGCTCTCTACAACATTCCACTTCCCCTCCAACACACGCACGCACGCACGCACGCACGCACACACACACACACACACACACACACACACACACACACACACACACAGCCACTCTCACACACACACACACCGCCACTCCATGACATCACACAACACTTCACGGCACAGCGCAGCTACGTCATGGGTCAAAGCAGACATGTGGGATCCTACAACAAAGTATACCCCTACCAAGGAACGGATAGCAGGTGCATCACAGAACGGTGGCAAAATGGCGCGGAAGCTGGAAATGTACTGCAAAGTTGAACTACGCCAGGCAGTACGATTCTTAGGCGCAAACCGTGTAAATTGCACACAGATTCGTCGCGAAATTGTGGCGGTATATGGAGCAAATGCAATGTCTCCTCCAGCCGTAAGGAAGTGTTGCCAACAACTTGACCACGGCCGCACGTGCGTCAGTGACGCTGATCGGGAAGTAAGGGCGTCAACATTGACACTCAGATGACAATGCTGACTAGAATCCACAGCTCGTGGTCCAGTGGCTAGCGTTGCTACCTCTGGATCACGGCATCCTGGGTTCGATTGCCCGCCGGGTCGGAGATTTCTCCGCCCGGGGAACTGTGTGTTTGTGTTATCCTCATCATCTCATCATCATTCAGGAAGTGCCGAGACTGGAACTGGAAAGATCTGGAACTTGTACGGGCGCTGATGTCCGCGATGTTGAGCGCCCCACAAACCAACATCATCATCATCATCATCATCGTCAGATTTTTTGATGGGGAGAACAATCACACACTGGTTCTCAAAACGCTCCGTGACCAAGGAGCAGGTTTCCAACGTCGAGGGACTGAATGAGTGGTAGAACCGAACGTCCCGATCGTCGTTTTCAGAGACCTGGTGACCATGTTGAAAAATCGCGTTGTGTCCGGCCCACTCGTCTAATATAGGTTGCCAAGCCTAGCTAGACAACAATTCAACCAAATCATATTAATGGAGTTTATGACTAATGGTAGAAAAGGAGACAATCAAAGAACAGACATGTTGGATATACAAACGTAGACATACAAAATTATAACACACGGAGCCGCTCACGGGCGCAGTGTCCAAAATGAAAAAGTTCAGAAACGTGGACATGCCAATGCTTAAGTTGGAAGGGAAATCATCTGGAAAGGAATAGCTGGACTGAAAGCCTACATGTTGAAAGTAATGAGAAATGGAGCAACAATATGATTATCAGAGCACATATCCATTCATGGAACTGCCAACAATGAAAGAGACAACAGACTCAATCAAAATACTAAAAAACGACAAAGCTCCAGGGAAAAATGGCATAACAGCTGAATTGTTTAAGAAGGGAGGAATAAAAACAAATACACAAACTTGTTATGAACATCTGGAATGAAGAAAGAATATCAGAGGAGTGGCCAGAAGTGATAATAATACTAATTCATGAAAAGGCTGACAAACAACAATGCAGGAACTACAGAGACATCTCATTAATTAGAACCACCTATAAAGTGTTCTTCGAGATCCTCCAGAAAAAATTGGAACCATATTTAAAAGGGACAATAAATGAGAGAGCAAGTGGAATTTATGAAGATTCATTCAAATACTGACCAGATATTCATACTGAAAGAAGAAAGAGATGACAGAGATGAAAGAGATGACAGAGACGACACAAGCGAACGACGGAACACAAACGATGAAACACTGGAACACGAACACGACAGCACACGCAAACACTAGGCGATGATCTCCGGCGCGCGGTAGTTCACTATATGTGTATGAGTCCAGTGACCTGCCAAAAAGAGGAAAAGGTGGGGGAGGATGGAGAGCGGAGGCTGTAGATGCCACAGGCAGAGGAGATGGGAGGGGGACGAAAGAAGGTAGGGGGGTATGGGAGGCCTGGGGGAGAGAAGGGAGGAGGAGAGAAGGGAGAGAGGGTGCCCTTGGGAAAAAAACACAGGGGGTGGATGGGAAGGATCAAAGTTGGTACGAGGGGTAGATGGAAGGGAGGAGGGCATCATCAGGGAGGGGGAGTTGGTGGAAGCCACCTTGGGCAAGGGTATGGACAGTGGAGAGATGGAGAGCAGGTGGGATGTGGGAATGCAGGTGCGGCAGCAGACATGAGTGGGAGAGGATGGGAGAGATAAGCGGGTGAGGGGGATCAAGTTTGTGGGAGGTGTACAGAGGATCTGTATCCATTCAAGGAAATGGACTAGCTGCGGGAACAGGATAAGGTCATATAGGATCCGCATGGGGGATGGGAGGCAGATGCGATAGGCGAGGCGGAGCGCATGGTGTTCTAGGATTTGAACGGATTTGTAAAAGGTAGGAGGGGTGGAGAAACAGGCAGGACGAGCGTAGCAGAGGATAGGTCAGATGAGGGATTTATGGGTGTGGAGGATGGTGGAGGGGTCCAGACCTCATGTATGGCCAGAAAGGAGCTTGAGGAGACGAGTTGAGAGCGTGCCTAGGCTTGGATAGTCCGCAAATGGGGGGTCCAGGAGAGGCGACGGTCAAGGGTGATGCCAAGGTACTCGAGGGTGGGGATGAGAGTGATACGATGGCCATAAATGGTGATATAAAAGTCGAGGAGACGGAATGAAGGGGTGGTTTTGCCTACAGTGATCGCCTGGGTCTTGGAAGGATTGACCTTGAGCAACCACTGGCTACACCAAGCAGTGAACCAGTCAAGATGGGATTGGAGAAGGTGTTGGGAGTGTTGCAGGTTGGGGGCGAGGGCAAGGAAGGCGGTGTCATTGGCGTACTGGAGAAGGTGGACGGGGGGTGAAGGCGGCGGCATGTCCGCTGTATACAAAAGGTAGAGAAGAGGGGAGAGGACGGAACCATGGGGCAAACCGGCGGAGGGGTAGAAGGTGTAGGAATCCGTGTTATGGTTGGTGGCATAGGAAGGACGTTGGGTGAGAGAGGACCCGATCAGACGGACGTAGTTGATAGGAAGGGCGAAGGTTTGGAGCTTGAAGAGGAGACTGGAATGCCATACACGGCCATAAGCACGTTCAAGGTCAAGGGAGAGGAAGACGGTGGAGCGACGGGAATTGAGCTGTTCGGAGAGGAGATGAGTGAGGTGAAGGAGAAGGTCATCGGTAGAGAAGGACGGTCGAAAGCCACACTGGGTAGCGGGAAGGAGGCGGTGCTGGCGGAGATGCTGGTGGATGCGTCAAGTAAGGATGGATTCCAGGCCACAGCTAGGTGGTGCGGCGCTTATATTCTCTTTGTATAGGGACCGCTCGTGTCGTGATGCGGTCCTACTCAGCGTCCTATTGGCTGAAGTCGTCTCACAGCCTTCTCAGCTGTTACGTTCTGGGCCAACGTCCGGCGCTTGAAGTTACCCCGAAACAAGTGTGTCATTTTGAAGCACGGGGTCCAACGCAAGTGGACTGTGAGCTATGACGTCACCCTGAACTCTCTTATCATGCTGCACTGCAATTGGGCTTCTTGGCACGCATGTTTAACTCATAAGTAGGTATGAATGTAATCTAGATTTTCCATGTCTTATTGTATTTACTGTTATTATTAAGCTTTACATCAGTTAGACTGTCTTTTCTACGGTCAGTGAAATGCTAGAGCAAAGCCTCCAAAGGACTTCAACTTCTTTCACGCCTCCGAGGGCAATGCTTTTTATCTGCAAGAAGAGACACACACAGCTTTAGACCTCACAGACCTGTAGTATGGAGAAACCTCCTATAACGTCATTTTAAACTCTGTAGCTGTATTATAAGGTTTCCTTCTCCTATTCTAGAAACTTATGTCACAACTTTGTTCAGTTTTTGGTTTTGTTCAGTCTAAGTTCGATAACATTTGAATTTTTTTTTTGCCTTGTTGATAGATTTTTATTCTAATGCAAGTGCATGTCCTTGCAAAACACGTTACAGCAAAGTCCAGACAAAAGATAATGCATTATAACGTAAAGTCGCAGCATTTGATGTGTTACGATGACCAGTTAGTACAGTGTGCTTTCATAACCACTTGCTGTTGACAAAAAAAGCCCTGACTCACCTTTTAATTTCAGTAACTCACTGCTACATTGAGAGAGAGGATCCTCTAAATCTGTATTCCTAAGGTCTTTTATTTCTGTTTCCATAATTTCTAATTGTTGGTGTAAACACTCACTGTCAAATGGTTCAAATCGCTCTGAGGACTATGGGGTTTAACGTCTGAGGTTATCAGTCCCCTAGAACTTAGAACTACTTAAACCTAACTAACCTGAGGACATCACACAGATCCATGCCCGAGACAGAATTCGAACCTGCGACCGTAGCAGTCGCGCGGTTCCAGGCTGAAGCGCCTAGAACCGCTCGGCCCCCCGACTGGCCCACACACTGTCGAATTTGTAACACCTCCGATTTAAATTTTCGACCCGACCCTGATCTGATCTGATCGAATAACAGCCCAATAATTATTATTTAATGTGACCGTTTACCTAATGGGGCTGGCAATCGGAATTGACTGCTACGGAGTTGTTACTTTCCAGTTTGTCCTTCTCAAATGCTGTAATAATGAAATGTCTGGTAACAAGAAGAACACCAACACAGTTTCACTAATCGAGAACTTATATTCGTCTCAAAAACACAAAAGGAGGAGACAGCCACTGCCTTCGTCATACATATTTAATTACGGCTAATCTCGGCACAGGCTTCTTCGTTATTCATATCGTCACACGCTAATCCAATCACTGCAATCCAACACTGCAATCCAACACTGCAATCCAAAATGATGCCGGCGCGGTAGACGCGAAACCAAAATATCGGCACTGGAAATATCACTGATCACTCTCGTAATTATACTTCTTCACTTTCCCAGTATTACTCTAGCACAAAGGAGTTAAACGGCGGCGATGGCCACTCCCTTTGTCGTTAAAGCCTTGCATTACAACAACAGGCCTCCACACAGCTCGGCCCGGAACGTGGGACTGACTCAACTCACACTCGCTCTCGCAACACGACACAATCGATTGTTTGCCCTATCGACCTGTGCCGAGTGCAAACTTATAGTAAGGGCCTACGGACCCCTTACAAATTCACAGCTGTGTTTGTTTTCACTGTTACCATTTTCTCTAACAGTACTTTCTTCATTAGTCGGTAATGCACTTTACCTCTAAAATACCTTCTACTTCTTCATGGCAGCTTCGTTTTTGAGGCCCAAGATTTCTCTCATTGCACCGGAGGAGGACACATTTACAGCTCAAACAGAACCATTCTTCTACTTGCATTATGAATGAATATGTAACAGTTAACTTTCAAGATTCCTTTCATAATCCGAATCAGTAAAATGTGTTGAGCAGACGCGAGCATTTTCGGCTGGACATGAGCTTATTCAACTGAAAACCGATCTGCACATTTACAAGGGTACATCCATTTTAGTTTCGTCTCATTGTTTTTAGGAAATGTATGAAACTTAATTCCTAGTTTATTTATTTGTCTGCAGTGATTAGTTAAAATGGCGATCATGCAGGAATCCATTATTTTTCCCTTAAAAACTTACTCTAAAAATGCCTCAGTATACTAATAATTACAGTGTAGCTCCGTACTCCATCGGCATTTTCTAATAAAAATATACTGCCATAATCAGCCTCGTTTTCACTCGTAAACGTAATTACCACACAGTACGTTATGGCAATTGCGGGCCACTGAGCGCTGGTTGGGTTCACTCTGACGTCAGCGGCGCGGTTTGCTACGGGGAATACACCCCTGTGATCCCTACCTTGCGTTCTAGCGTCCGTGTTCTGAAGTGTAATGCTGCATTCTGTAAAAGTTACTTGGCCTGTCGTAGTACAATAACTGTAACTTACTTTTTGAAGTCCCACCGTAACTGCACAGAACGACCCATTTGCTTGCGGTTCGTTACGTTCTGGAACAATGCTGGTGCGCCAGAGCGACGCTCCTGCCAGCGAAAGAAGGATGCCAGCCCCAGTGTACAGTACTAGTGTGGCAGACGCTACACTATTAAGGCCGCAACACGTGATCAAACTTATTTGTCAAATTTACTCTTATCTATCCACCGATTTGTCAAACAAACCCGTACATCCATCCATTAAATTTGTCAGTTTAATATCAGTTTTGAAGAAGATCCTGATATGTAGTGGGAATGGCTGGAAATACAGATAAAGCGTTTCTAAGACTGATTTGGGAACTGTGTTTAAAGAAAAAAACAAGGCTCCGTTCCAGGGAATGGTTTAAAACGAGAGAGAAGTATACACATGAACCCCTGTCAAATTAAATGTTTATACTCGAAACCTTGACTTTGTAATTCTGTCAGAGACAGCAAAGGACTTGGAAGAGCAGCTGAACGGAATGGACAGTGTCTTGAAAGGAGTGTGTAAGATGAATATCAACAAAAGCAAAACGAGGATAATGGAATGTAGTCAAATTAACTCGGGTGATGCTAAGGGAATTAGATTAGGAAATGAGACACTTAAAGTAGTAAAGGAGTTTTGCTATTTTGGGAGCAAAATAACTGGTGATGGTCGAAGTAGAGAGGATATAAAATGTAGAATGGCAATGGCAAGGAAAGCGTTTCTGAAGAAGAAAAATTTGTTAACATCGAGTATAGATTTAAATGTCAGGAAGTCGTTTCTGAAAGAATTTGTATGGAGTGTAGCCATGTATGGAAATGAAACGTGGACGATAAATAGTTTAGACAAGAAGAGAACGGAAGCTTTCGAAATGTGGTGCTAAAGAAGAATGCTGAAGATTAGATGGGAAAATCACATAACTAATGAGGAGGTATTGAATAGGACTGGGGAGAAGAGGGGTTTGTGGCACAACTTGGCTAGAAGAAGGGATCGGTTGGTAGGACATGTTCTGAGACATCGAGGGATCACCAATTTAGTATTGGAGTGCAGCGTGGGAGGTAAAAATCGTAGAGGGAGTCAAAGAGATGAATACACTAAGCAGATTCAGAAGGATGTAGGTTGCAGTAGGTACCGGGAGATGAAGAAGCTTGGACAGGATAGAGTAGCATGGAGAGCTGCATCAAACCAGTCTCAGGGCTGAAGACCACAACAACAAAAACTCGAAACCTAATGATTACCTGATTTTTATCCGAGTGGACAGTGAAACTTTTGATAACTTACTTAGAGATACTTCGCCCTCTCATTGAGAAAGAAGACACAAGTATGCCAAAACAGAACATTCATTATCTTGTACTGGATCCCCTAATGATGACGATGCTTAGTTTGTGGGGCGCTCAACTGCTCGGTCATCAGCGCCCGGGTCTACTTTGAAGTCTTAAATAGAAACGCTCATTTTTTTTTACTGCAGATTCGGATTCTACGGAAAAATACATAAATTTTGTCTGAAATATTTGATGAAGAAGCTTGCACAGGGTAGAGTAGCATGGAGAGCTGCATCAAACCAGTCTCAGGGCTGAAGACCACAACAACAACTCGAAACCTAATGATTACCTGAATTTTATCCGAGTGGACAGATGGGGGTTTAATCAGAGACAATTAAGGTGGGTAGAAAACTGTATGTTTCAAAATGCTATCAAATAACACTTGCATTAGCCGCCGACCTCCACGGTGCGAGGTCAGGCAGGGAATTGTTTCGTAACTTTTAATGGGACTGCGCTGCCTGTTATGATGAGTCGTACTTGACGGTTCACAGCGACGCGTCAAGCACTCGCGTCTTCGTTTCGTCGGAGGAATAGAACGTTGAGAATGGGGTTTCCAATTAAATGTCGTACCCTCGCACCATGGAGGTGGAGGTGGGGTTTGATTCGAGTGTCATTGGACAGCGTTTTGAAACATACGATTTTCCACCGGTTTAGATTTTTCAGATTATAGCTTCATCTCTCGAGAAACAAAAAACGAAATGTTCCAGGCAAAGCTTACGTATTTTCTTCCGTAGAATCCGCCACTGACTAATGACGGATTCGTTTACATAGAATATGTCAACTTTTTTCCCGATGTGAATGTTATTAGGAAGCCTAATTCTTAGTTCTTTAGTCAGTTTT
This sequence comes from Schistocerca cancellata, assembly GCF_023864275.1. Classification (NCBI taxonomy): domain Eukaryota; kingdom Metazoa; phylum Arthropoda; class Insecta; order Orthoptera; family Acrididae; genus Schistocerca; species Schistocerca cancellata. The sequence goes on along the minus strand of NC_064635.1, from coordinate 19,450,524 downwards.
ACTGTCACGTCTATGCGCCGTTTACGAAGGAGATTATCACTTGTCAGGATATCTACTTTCTCTGTATGTATTACACTTAAGTGCCAAAGAAACTGCTATAGGCATGCCTATTCGAATATAGGGATATGTAAACTGGCAGAACGCGTCGCTGCGTTCGACAACTCCTATAGGGCAAGTGTCTGGCGCAGTTGTTAGATCGTTTACTGCTGCTAAAATGGCAGGTTATCAAGATTTAAGTGAAACTTCCTGGCAGATTAAAACTGTGTGCCCGACCGAGACTCGAACTCGGGACCTTTGCCTTTCGCGGGCAAGTGCTCTACCATCTGAGCTTTCGAAGCACGACTCACGCCCGGTACTCACAGCTTTACTTCTGCCAGTAGAGCACTTGCCCGCGAAAGGCAAAGGTCCCGAGTTCGAGTCTCGGTCGGGCACACAGTTTTAATCTGCCAGGAAGTTTCATATCAGCGCACACTCCGCTGCAGAGTGAAAATCTCATTCTGGAAGATTTATGTGAGTTCGAAAGTGATGTTATAGTCGGTGCACGAGAGATGACACACAGCATCTCCGAGGTAGCGATGAAGTGGGGATTTCCCCGTACGATCATTTCATGAGTGTACCGTGAATATCAGGAATCCGGTAAAACATCAAATCTCCGACATCGCTGCGCCTGGACCAACGACGACTGAAGAGAATCGTTCAACGCGACAGAAGTGCAACCCTTCTCCGAATTGCTGAAGATTTCAGTGAAGGGCGATCAACAAAATGTCTGAGTGCCATCCATCCAACGAAACATCATCGATATGGGCTTTCGGAGCCCAAGGTCCACTCGTGTACCATTGATGACTGCACGACACAAGTCTTTACGCCTCGTATGGGCCCGTCAACACCGACATTGGGCTGTTAATGACTGGAAACATGTTACCTGGTCGGACGAGTCTCGTTTCAAATTGTACCGAGCGAATGGATGTGTACGGGTGTGGTGACAAACTCATGAATGTATGGATCCTGCGTGTAAGCAGCACTTCGCTCTAGCCACGGAGTCAGGAACAACGCAGAACAACAACCGCCCAACAGCAAGGTTTTTCTTCCGTTCATTAGTAAGATCACAGATCGCATTGGGAAGGTGTTAAGCAAGTAAGAGCTGGAAAATATTTTCAGATCCACCAGGAAATGAAAGATATTTAAGATCGGCAAAAGATGCATGACATCCTTTGGCTACACCGGGGGTATATAAAATTCCTTATAGTTCTGCACAGGTTTATATCGGTACCACAAAAAGAATTATTAACATCCGTCTTGTTGAACATAAGAGGAATTGCCACATGGGTCACAGAGATAATTTTTTTCCCGTCACGCTGACCACTTTTTTGTTTTTGTTTTTTATTATTTTTTGTTTTTTCTTTTTTTCTTTTTTCTAAAGACCAACGCCTTAACCACTTTTTTATATCTTTTTTAAGCACTTTTTTCTTTTGGAACTACAAAAAACCTTAAGTGCCACTGCCACTTTTCATCCTAACAAAAAAAAAGTCTGGTCCACTTCAGGCGTTGCCTCCTGGCTAAACCTACTCCAGAGAGCTGCCTATATACCAGGGGAAATATGGGAAATCAAGGTTAGGGCTATCCTTACAAACAAAACAAAACCTTCCTTTTTCTGAAATTTATTTTTATTCTTATTCTTTTTATTGTTATTTTTTTCCTCTTTTCCTTTCTTTTTCTTTTTTTTCCTTTTTGTTGTGTAATTGATCAGAGGCCTTCTGCGCCCCACTGGTAATGTGTTGAGTCACGTCTTCTCGAAATTGATGTGCTCCGTTAAATTGTTCAGAAATGTTCATTGGTTCAAACAGGAAACCTTCTTCCCTCTTGGCTTAACACATTCCAGCTGCGAGGCGGGTCGTGGAAAGCACTCCCAAGGAAGTTCGAGAAAAATTGTCTGTATTTTGGGTGACGGACAACGACATAATGACGGTCATTGAGGTATGTCCAAAAATCGAGTACAGAGTCTACAGTTTGTCCAAATAGGTAGTGAATGGCATGTCCGCGAATCCAATTCACAGCATTGGTCTTTGTCCGAGGAAAATAGTCACGTCCCGGAAATAATAATGAAAGGGGAGTAATCCGATCCGGAATGTCCCGCGTTAGAAAAGCCACAATACGTCGAACCAAGTGCCAAACCTCCGCCGCCGGTCCGCAGACAAACTGATGTTCATCATTGTCTGGCACTCCACACGTGGAACATAGAGGTGATTGGGCGAGGTGGATACGATGAAGGCGAAATTGGTTGATTTGCTTACCATTGACAGTTAGGTACCAGACAGACTGAACATTCGTGTCAAGGTAACAGGCGAACACCGCGCGCCATACATGACGCCAGTCAACCTGAGATAAATAGGCTGAAGCAGAAAATGTTTAACAGGAAGGTAGTCACGTAATAAAATTTAGCGAGAAGTGCGTTATATCTAAAACTTCACATTATTATGCGCGCATGTATAGAGGGGCTATCGAGGTCGATAAATACCGTAATAATTTTAACAGGAAAGAGGAAGGTGTTAAACTGGACAAAATTTGGATGTCAGCGTTGCACCGAAAGAGTGGCAATCGATTATTTTCAGTCGAGAATGTTGGTTTTAACGAAGACAGTCGCATAACCGACGCCACGTGATGGACAGTGGCCTCTGTGCTGCCTATATAATCATTGCTTCCTCGAGTTCTCTTTGCAGTTCGCCGCTTTATCTCGCAGTCAGTGACGAAACGTCAGGGGAGAGTTTTATACATCGACCACGGCCTATCAGCCTGGAAGTTTTAAGTGGCGCCTAGATCCATTCATGTCCATTGCATATTCCGATGGACTTGCGCATTTCCAACAGGACAATGCGACACGCCACACGTCCAGAATTGCTACAGAGTGGCTTCAGGAACATTCTTCTGGGTTTAGACGCTACCGCTGGCAACCCAATTCCCCAGACATGAACATTATTGAGCATTTCTGGGATGCCTTGCAAGATGCACTTGGGAAGAGATCTCCACCCCCTCGTACTCTTACGGATTTGTGTGTCAATTCTCTCCTGCACTACTTTAGACAGTAGTCGAGTCGATGCGACGTCGTGTTACGGAACTTTTGCGTGTTGGATATTAGTCAGATGTAGCAGTTCCTTTGCCTCTTCAGTGTACAATTCTCCTATTCACTGAGTGCATGAGATTTGTCAAATCCTGAAGTAATTTTGTAGGGTCAACGTTCTCGCTTTCAAATGCCTTGGTTGTGTTTTGCATAATCCCATGCGGCTGGTCCCGGCGGAGGTTCGAATCCTCCCTCGGGCATGGGTGTGTGTGTTTGTCCTTAGGATAATTTAGGTTAAGTAGTGTGTAAGCTTAGGGACTGATGACCTTAGCAGTTAAGTCCCATAAGATTTCACACACATTTGAACATTTTTGAACATAAGCTTCTGTTGAATTAACAATGGCTTTAGCTGTACCAGATTCGTATTCCTCCAAACCCAAGAACGTGCACACTACTCTTGGCCTTGAGACGCTGAAACAGTGTATACAAACGCCAAGTAATTTTGTAACGGATATATCTGTTGGTTCATCTAAAACTAAACTGAATCCATTTTCATCTATATTTTTACGCAGTAATTCCGAAAAGTGTGAAGCTAAAAGTTTACAATTTCTCTGCACTTAGTTCCGTGTAACTGTAGTTCTGTGGCACATTTGCTATCTGAATATTGCTTTTTTTACGTTATTCTGACAAGTGACCATACGAAAGAAATGAATTGAGTTCCGCAATGAACATGCAGATTCCTGCTTCATATTATTTATTGGCATTTGTTTTAATCCAGCTTTTAAACGTAAGCTTTCGTTGTCGAGAACTTTCGAAAGGATCCGAAAATTTTCTGTGTTTCTGTGTTCTAACATCCTTTATAAATTCTATTAATTTTGCATCAGCAGGAAGTACAGTATTCTCTTGCAGCGTCACATTCAACAGAACGTAGCCACCCTTTAAATTGAGGGCAGGACTACCAAACCTATCTGTAATGTTGTCTGTACGAGATTTACGAATAAGTCCCATCGCTAAACGCCAGCGCACACGGACACAGTGGGAACCAAACACTGAAGTGAACGTAATTCAACACCGCGAGCAAACTGTATAACAGTATGATACACTACATTCTACGGGACTCATTGTTGTAACTTGTTGTAACTCGATGAGAACGGGCGAGTTCACTGCACAAGTTGCTCTTGCTTCATTAGTGGTGCAGTACAGGAAAACTCTACTGATTATTGTTGGTGAGTGTAGTGTCAGGAATACGCTGAAATAAGGCTTACTCACTTCTTACAATGGAAAACAAGTGCTCCCTTTCCCCTCACTCACTAAAGAACCCACAGTCGCAACAGAGGTATTTGGTGTACATATTTTCTGAATATGCAGAAGTATTATAGAAGTACCAATTATAGAGTATAATTATGGAATTATGATAAATTCTTTAAATTATGATAAATTCTTTAAATTTTCCATAATACACTCCTGGAAATGGAAAAAAGAACACATTGACACCGGTGTGTCAGACCCACCATACTTGCTCCGGACACTGCGAGAGGGCTGTACAAGCAATGATCACACGCACGGCACAGCGGACACACCAGGAACCGCGGTGTTGGCCGTCGAATGGCGCTAGCTGCGCAGCATTTGTGCACCGCCGCCGTCAGTGTCAGCCAGTTTGCCGTGGCATACGGAGCTCCATCGCAGTCTTTAACACTGGTAGCATGCCGCGACAGGGTGGACGTGAACCGTATGTGCAGTTGACGGACTTTGAGCGAGGGCGTATAGTGGGCATGCGGGGGGCCGGGTGGACGTACCGCCGAATTGCTCAACACGTGGGGCGTGAGGTCTCCACAGTACATCGATGTTGTCGCCAGTGGTCGGCGGAAGGTGCACGTGCCCGTCGACCTGGGACCGGACCGCAGCGACGCGCGGATGCACGCCAAGACCGTAGGATCCTACGCAGTGCCGTAGGGGACCGCACCGCCACTTCCCAGCAAATTAGGGACACTGGTGCTCCTGGGGTATCGGCGAGGACCATTCGCAACTGTCTCCATGAAGCTGGGCTACGGTCCCGCACACCGCTAGGCCGTCTTCCGCTCACGCCCCAACATCGTGCAGCCCGCCTCCAGTGGTGTCGCGACAGGCGTGAATGGAGGGACGAATGGAGACGTGTCGTCTTCAGCGATGAGAGTCGCTTCTGCCTTGGTGCCAATGATGGTCGTATGCGTGTTTGGCGCCGTGCAGGAGAGCGCCACAATCAGGACTGCATACGACCGAGGCACACAGGGCCAACACCCGGCATCATGGTGCGGGGAGCGATCTCCTACACTGGCCGTACACCACTGGTGATCGTCGAGGGGACACTGAATAGTGCACGGTACATCCAAACCGTCATCGAACCCATCGTTCTACCATTCCTAGACCGGCAAGGGAACTTGCTGTTCCAACAGGACAATGCACGTCCGCATGTATCCCGTGCCACCCAACGTGCTCTAGAAGGTGTAAGTCAACTACCCTGGCCAGCAAGATCTCCGGATCTGTCCCTCATTGAGCATGTTTGGGACTGGATGAAGCGTCGTCTCACGCGGTCTGCACGTCCAGCACGAACGCTGGTCCAACTGAGGCGCCAGGTGGAAATGGCATGGCAAGCCGTTCCACAGGACTACATCCAGCATCTCTACGATCGTCTCCATGGGAGAATAGCAGCCTGCATTGCTGCGAAAGGTGGATATACACTGTACTAGTGCCGACATTGTGCATGCTCTGTTGCCTGTGTCTATGTGCGTGTGGTTCTGTCAGTGTGATCATGTGATGTATCTGACCCCAGGAATGTGTCAATAAAGTTTCCCCTTCCTGGGACAATGAATTCACGGTGTTCTTATATCAATTTCCAGGAGTGTATTTTCTGAATATGCAACTCTACATCATTTGCAGAAGTATTATAGAAGTACCAATTATAGAGTATAATTATGGAATTATGATAAATTCTTTAAATTATGGTAAATTCTTTAAATTTTCCATAATATATCCAAGCAGACCCAAAAAAGTCGCCAATCCCAAACATGAATTTTAGTCGCTGTTGTCCTTGTCAAATAACCCATATTCACTGACTTTTCCCCCAAATTGGCTACACTGCTGCTAAATGTACAATATTTATTTGCTCGAGAATATGTGTACATAGTTATTTGCTCGAGAATATGTGTACATAGAATCGCACCATATTATATTTAGAAGCCAGTACGTAACGCCTTTTTACTTCATCCATTGTGTCTTGTTTTGTTTCTAAATGTCAAATAACATCCAAAACTGTTTTTCATCTTCAGTAGAGCTCGCTTACTCGCGGCTGAAACAATTTTCGCGAAAAAAGGTTAATCCTTTATTTACGTTACTATTTGTGCCCAGTGTAAGCTTTTTCTTTGTCGACGTATTGTAAAACTTAAATATCTTTGGGTTTTGAGATATCTGGTATCTCTTGTGGGGGAACATAGGTAGCAAACTAGAACAAGTCTTCGTACAACCTTTGCAACATGTCACGCAAACAGAGCTGAAATGAAAATGACGTGAGTGAGAACGTGGGAGTTTCGAACTCTACACTCGCTACGGTCGTCATCATTGACGTCACAGATCCATTCACGCCATCGTTGACGACTGATTTAAACGCCGCCACGTTTCACACACTCGTCACGATGGTCGATTTCCACCAGAATCTAGGATGTGTAAAGTTGGCTTGATCTACAACACGTCGTTTATAGGCTAGAGTATTATAATAACGTTCAAAAAGCTAGGAATGAACATGCAAAATATGTGTGCGTGTGTGGGTGAGAGAGAGATAGTTCTTTTTTGATTTCTTTTTATTTAAAAAAAATTGTAACCCACCGCTGATTTTCTAATTTACGATACATGCGCTCTGGGAAAGGCAATTGTATGGGGAACAGATCTTGATAAAAATAGTTTGGATTGCGAAGTTGATACGAGATCTTGGAATACAACTTCGAATGGAACTGACGCCGTATGCAAAACAACAGCAAAATGTTTGGGTATGCGATGTCTGGTCCTTTATGCCATTAATGTAACCAGTCTTAATTAATGTCAGTTAGGTCCACTTAATTCTTCATACTGATACAATGGCAACCACAGACCATTTCCGTCCCCTTCTCCATAATGGCGGAATCGAACTGTTTTTCTGAAAAAAAAATGGACAAATGTACTCTCGCTCTACGGAAGGGGAAACATAAGAAAGTAGGCAGAGATGTACGAGGGCAGTTCAATAAGTAATGCAACACATTTTTTTTCTCGGCCAATTTTGGTTGAAAAAACCGGAAATTTCTTGTGGAATATTTTCAAACATTTCCGCTTCGTCTCGTATAGTTTCATTGACTTCCGACAGGTGGCAGCGCTGTACGGAGCTGTTAAAATGGCGTCTGTAACGGATGTGCATTGCAAACAACGGGCAGTGATCGAGTTTCTTTTGGCGGAAAACCAAGGCATCTCAGATATACATAGGCGCTTGCAGAATGTCTACGGTGATCTGGCAGTGGACAAAAGCACGGTGAGTCGTTGGGCAAAGCGTGTGTCATCATCGCCGCAAGGTCAAGCGAGACTGTCTGATCTCCCGCGTGCGGGCCGGCCGTGCACAGCTGTGACTCCTGCAATGGCGGAGCGTGCGAACACACTCGTTCGAGATGATCGACGGATCACCATCAAACAACTCAGTGCTCAACTTGACATCTCTGTTGGTAGTGCTGTCACAATTGTTCACCAGTTGGGATATTCAAAGGTTTGTTCCCGCTGGGTCCCTCGTTGTCTAACCGAACACCATAAAGAGCAAAGGAGAACCATCTGTGCGGAATTGCTTGCTCGTCATGTGGCTGAGGGTGACAATTTCTTGTCAAAGATTGTTACAGGCGATGAAACATGGGTTCATCACTTCGAACCTGAAACAAAACGGCAATCAATGGAGTGGCGCCACACCCACTCCCCTACCGAGAAAAAGTTTAAAGCCATACCCTCAGCCGGTAAAGTCACGGTTACAGTCTTCTGGGACGCTGAAGGGGTTATTCTGTTCGATGTCCTTCCCCACGGTCAAACGATCAACTCTGAAGTGTATTGTGCTACTCTTCAGAAATTGAAGAAACGACTTCAGCGTGTTCGTAGGCACAAAAATCTGAACGAACTTCTCCTTCTTCATGACAACGCAAGACCTCACACAAGTCTTCGCACCCGAGAGGAGCTCACAAAACTTCAGTGGACTGTTCTTCCTCGTGCACCCTACAGCCCCGATCTCGCACCGTCGGATTTCCATATGTTTGGCCCAATGAAGGACGCAATCCGTGGGAGGCACTACGCGGATGATGAAGAAGTTATTGATGCAGTACGACGTTGGCTCCGACATCGACCAGTGGAATGGTACCGTGCAGGCATACAGGCCCTCATTTCAAGGTGGCGTAAGGCCTTAGCATTGAATGGAGATTACGATGAAAAATAGAGTTGTGTAGCTAAAAGATTGGGGAATAACCTGGTGTATTTCAATGCTGAATAAAACAACCTCTGTTTCAGAAAAAAAATGTGTTGCATTACTTATTGAGCTGCCCTCGTACATTCGATCCACATCTGTAACTTTACATTGTGTGAGACCGAGGTTTCTCACTGGATTGGCATTTTTAACAGTTTACTAAAACTTTACTACGTAATTTGTAGCCACGAGGTAAGGTGGAAAACATATGAGATATTGGTTCGCGGCGCGCACCATCAACAAGAAACCGATTTGGACCAGAAAGTCGGTCGTGTTAAAACTGGCTTTAAATACCTCGAGAGTATATTTACCATGATAAGGTGCAGCGAAACGTGCGAGCAGCGTGTGTGTGTGTGTGTGTGTGTGTGTGTGTGTGTGTGTGTGCAAGCAAAGTCGTCCTTCAGGCAGAAAAAGAACCGTCAATACGGCATGGGTGTTTGTTATCGTTCAGTTTTTAACCGTCGCTTCCTAAGTGAGTGGGCGTTGGAAATAGCCAGCAATTTCGTGGATGAAACACCACGTCTTCTGGCTTATGCCTCCGTCAGAGATGAAAACTATTTCATGACCGAGGCTGTTAAAAATTGCACATAAACATGTGTCGCACACTCATTGGGGGTGGCGCTAACTCCGATTAAAAATTTTTGTGTGGCAATTAAAGGGATCTGCCGAAATGTAGAACACTCAGATGAGACTGCAGCTTCTTATTAAAAGACATCTTCTACACAGCACGAGCTGCACTGGAAATACTGAGTGTTGTGTGCTGTCCTTAGGTTAGTTAGGTTTACGTAGTTCTAAGTTCTAGGGGACTGACGACCATAGATGTTAATAGTGCTTAGAGCCATTTGAACCATTTTTTTTTTGCACTGGAAATGTTTTATTTGTAAGAAAAAAGAAAAAAAAGAAAACGGATTTCGAGTTTACAACAAATCATCACTGGCATCAGATACAGGGGAGCAAACGACTATACGTGCATCGATTTCTACAAAGCGATAATCATACATATACACTCCTGGAAATTGAAATAAGAACACCGTGAATTCATTGTCCCAGGAAGGGGAAACTTTATTGACACATTCCTGGGGTCAGATACATCACATGAGCACACTGACAGAACCACACGCACATAGACACAGGCAACAGAGCATGCACAATGTCGGCACTAGTACAGTGTATATCCACCTTTCGCAGCAATGCAGGCTGCTATTCTCCCATGGAGACGATCGTAGAGATGCTGGATGTAGTCCTGTGGAACGGCTTGCCATGCCATTTCCACCTGGCGCCTCAGTTGGACCAGCGTTCGTGCTGGACGTGCAGACCGCGTGAGACGACGCTTCATCCAGTCCCAAACATGCTCAATGGGGGACAGATCCGGAGATCTTGCTGGCCAGGGTAGTTGACTTACACCTTCTAGAGCACGTTGGGTGGCACGGGATACATGCGGACGTGCATTGTCCTGTTGGAACAGCAAGTTCCCTTGCCGGTCTAGGAATGGTAGAACGATGGGTTCGATGACGGTTTGGATGTACCGTGCACTATTCAGTGTCCCCTCGACGATCACCAGTGGTGTACGGCCAGTGTAGGAGATCGCTCCCCACACCATGATGCCGGGTGTTGGCCCTGTGTGCCTCGGTCGTATGCAGTCCTGATTGTGGCGCTCACCTGCACGGCGCCAAACACGCATACGACCATCATTGGCACCAAGGCAGAAGCGACTCTCATCGCTGAAGACGACACGTCTCCATTCGTCCCTCCATTCACGCCTGTCGCGACACCACTGGAGGCGGGCTGCACGATGTTGGGGCGTGAGCGGAAGACGGCCCAACGGTGTGCGGGACCGTAGCCCAGCTTCATGGAGACGGTTGCGAATGGTCCTCGCCGATACCCCAGGAGCAACAGTGTCCCTAATTTGCTGGGAAGTGGCGATGCGGTCCCCTACGGCACTGCGTAGGATCCTACGGTCTTGGCGTGCATCCGTGCGTCGCTGCGGTCCGGTCCCAGGTCGACGGGCACGTGCACCTTCCGCCGACCACTGGCGACAACATCGATGTACTGTGGAGACCTCACGCCCCACGTGTTGAACAATTCGGCGGTACGTCCACCCGGCCTCCCGCATGCCCACTATACGCCCTCGCTCAAAGTCCGTCAACTGCACATACGGTTCACGTCCACGCTGTCGCGGCATGCTACCAGTGTTAAAGACTGCGATGTAGCTCCGTATGCCACCGCAAACTGGCTGACACTGACGGCGGCGGTGCACAAATGCTGCGCAGCTAGCGCCATTCGACGGCCAACACCGCGGTTCCTGGTGTGTCCGCTGTGCCGTGCGTGTGATCATTGCTTGTACAGCCCTCTCGCAGTGTCCGGAGCAAGTATGGTGGGTCTGACACACCGGTGTCAATGTGTTCTTTTTTCCATTTCCAGGAGTGTATAATAGTAATACACCGAATTACCAAAGAAACTGGTACACCTACCTAATATCGCACAGGGCGCCTGCGAGCACACAGTGGGAGTGTTTAAACTCAGAAGAGTGTTTCTGGAGCCACTCTGTAGCAATTCTGGACGTGTGGGGTATCGCATTGTCCTGCTGGAATTGCCCAAGTCCGTCCGATTGCCCAATCGACATGAATGCATGCAGGTGATCAGAAAGGATGCTTAAGTACGTGTCACCTGTCAGAGTCATATCTAGACGTATCAGGGGTACCACATCACTCCAACTGCCGGCCGGTGTGGCCGAGCGGTTCTAGGCGCTTCAGTCTGAAACCGCGCGACCGCTACGGTCGCAGATTCGAATCCTGCCTCGGGCATGGATGTGTGTGATGTCCTTAGGTTAGTTAGGTTTAAGTAGTTCTAAGTTCTAGGGGACTGATGACCTCAGATGTTAAATCCCGTAGTGCTCAGAGCCATTCGAACCGATTGAATCACTCCAACTGCAAACGCCCCAACACCATTACAGAGCCTCCACCAGCTTGAACAGTCCCCTGCTGACATGCAGGCTCCATGGACTCAGGAGGTTGTCTCCATACCCGTACACGTCCATCCACTCGATACAATTTGAAACGAGACTCGGCCGACTAGACAATATGTTTCCTGTCATCAACAGTCTAATGTCAATGTTGACGGACCCAGGCGAAAACAAAAAAGGTTCAAATGGCTCTGAGCATTATGGGACGTAACTGGTGTGGTCCTCAGTCCCCTAGAACTTAGAACTACTTAAACCTAACTAACCCAAGGATATCACACACATCCATCCCCGAGGCAGCATTCGAACCTGCGACCGTAGCGGTCGTGCGGTTCCAGACTGAAGCGTCTATAACCGCTCGGCCACACCGGCCGGCAATCACTTGCTAAAAAATATTCAGCAGCGTAGATCGCAGAAAACATTTCTTTATTTAAGACAACCAGTTTCGGCAGACTTAGCTGTACACTTGACAATCTCGCGTGATGTTCAACGTAAAATGAACGCGTTTTCCGCAATAAAATATTTTTAAGATCTGGAGGTGACAGCATCTAAATCTTCACGGGTACTCTGTAAATCACATTTCAGTGCCTGGCACAGGGTTCACCGAAGCAACTTCACAATAATTCTCTATTATTCCAGTCCCGAACTGCGCGCGGGGAAAACGAATTCCTATATCTTTTCTTGCGAGCTCTGATCTCCCTTATGTTATTGTGATGATCGTTTCCCCCTATGTAGTCGGCGTAGTATTTTCGCATTCGGAGGGGAAAGATGGTGATTGAAATTTCGTGATAAGATACCGCCGTAACCAAAAATGGCCTTGTTTTTACGATGTCCACCGCAAATCCTGTATCATTTCAGTGACACTCTCTCCCATATTTGGCGATAGTACAAAACTTGCTGCTTTCTTTGAACTTCCTCGATGTAGTCCGTCAGTCTATCTGGTAAGAATCCCAGACGGGTGCAGCAGTATTCTGAAAGAGGACGGACAAGCGTAGTGTAGGCAGTCTCTTCAGTAGATCTGTTACATTTTCGAAGTGTCGTGCCAATAAAACGCACTCTTTGATTAGCCTTCCCCACAAAATTTTCTGTGCTGCTTTTTAAGTTGTTCGTAATCGTAATTCCTAGGCATTCAGTTGAATTTACGTCTTTAAGATTTGACTCATTTATCGTATAAACGAAGTTTAACCGGTTCCTTTCAGCACTCATGTCGATGACCACACACTTTTCATTATTTAGAGCCAATTGCCAATTTCGCACCATACAGATATCTTTTCTAAATCGTGTTGCAATTTGTTTTGATCTTCTGATGACTTTACTAATCGATAAAAAACGGCATCATCTGGAAACAAACTAAGACGGCTGCTTAGATTGTCTCCTAAATCATTTACATAGATATGGAACAGCAAAGGGCCTATAACACAACCTTGAGGAACGCCAGAAATCACAGTTAACAGCAAAGTCTGTCGAAACTGGTTGTCTTAAACAAGAAAGTATTTTATGCAATCTAGGCTGTTGCATTCTCTTGGAACGTAATCTGTCGGAGTTTCTACAGTAAATTTCTCCTTGGAGCACCAAATCTCTCACGTAGTGTCTGTCGCTGGAGTTCGTTGAATGCATCAGTAATGCTGTCTCGGTTAATAAACGATCGTGTGATGAAACGCGCCTCTCTTCCAGGGATCTTGTCCATCCCTTCTACTATCCGGCAACGGTTCGAAACTAAGAGCTGTACTGCTACGGCACAGAATAGTAGGGGGTAGAAATCAGGAAAAAAATTTTAAAACTCAGTCCCATTGCCTCTGGCATATTGAAGTCTTGCCAGAGACAAAGGCACAAGCAGGAAGCGAGTCACTACGTCGTAAGTGGATCAGGTCAACGACACTGCCGAGTAAGGAATAAGCTTTTAGCAAAAAAGAGGACGGAAAACGACAGGAAGCGTGACAAGCATAATCGTTAGCTCGTAAGGCATGTTGCACGAAACTCTGTGTACTTCATAAGGGCACATAGCGAGGGACCGACAGAGCAGTTAACGGCCTCTTAAGTAGATGTAGGAGAGTAAGGAGGACGCATTCGGTCATTACGAGCCGAGATTTGCGTCATAGCCTTACGATAGCTCCCATTAAGGGGCTCCGGAACGCCCTATACTTGCAATGTTAAAATAACGCTTATAAATTACATCTTTCCTCACAAAGTATTTGAGGTAGGAAGTTGAACTTTTTACAGATTATTTATTGGAATATGGGCTACAACTTAACACAGGGATTTTACAAAATTTTAGTTCAGTTATTAAAGATGATTTTTTTTCAATTGTAATGAAAATTCACAACATTTTTTGCAATTTTTTATTTATATATTCAAAAATATACAGTTTTTTGGAAAAAGGCTGTGTTAAATTATGCAGAAGGTACTGTGTAACATTTACTGAAAGTTTGAAACAAATATGTTTGGAAGATCCTTAGAAGACATGTAATTAGTATGAGAAAATAAAAGTTTTGGGAATCGAGCGACAAAGATTGGATTAACTTTTTAGTGCATTCCAGGTCCATAGGATGGATTATCTTCATCCTCTGCAAACTCCTCCTCCAGCTTCCTCTTGTTCCTCCTCCTGTTTACTCTTGCTTGTATTTCTAGACTCTTTACAGCCCTGTCTGCAGCCCGAAGGCGTTCCTTGTCTAAAGCAAGCATCGCTCGTACCATGTTAGAACCTATCTTCATTCCCATATTTCCCATATTTCTAAATACCTTGCACCTTACAATGTTGCCATCATTGAAAGTTGCAACAGCATCTTTACTTTTACTCATTATTATCCTTCAACAAAACAGAGACTCAAGAAACAGAATTAATTACGAATATTTTCGAGATAACGACAGAGTAAATAAACATGAAACAATCGACAATCACACCAGCGATATATATTGAACCACCACAGGTTAGCCACAACACATACTTTATCTCACATCACTAAAATGTACCTGATGAACACGGACGTTAGTAATAACACCATTTGACAGCAGTTTAACAGCGCCACAGTGGGTCACGCCCATGTAGAACACATTTCAAAAACAATTTAAAAATAGTTGTAGTCTTCGGAATTGAATAAATTATATATCTATTAAAAGGTAATAGTCTGCAGATTCATAAAACGCAAAAAAGTAAAAATTGATCTTTTCATGATTTTGAGCCTTTCCGGAGCCCCTTAAATACTTCAGCTTTCCAGCTCTTGAGTTGATCATTGGCACCGATGGCATTCACAGAAATAGCACTCGATTCTGTGATTATGATACTATAGGCAACCCGTGTCCCAGATGCACCAGCACAGTCTGTGAACTAGCCAAAGATGTACTCTAGACGATGACCTTGACCGTATGAACTTCATGCAGCTCGGCGCCTACCATCTACTGATGTAGAAACTGTCTCCCGACAAAACTGCACCTCAGACTGCTGCCAGTAACCGACTTCGACACGGAAGCCAACAACAGGGCCTCTCGGGGACCGTATTCCTGGTCGACACAGAGGCGCCTTCTGATGGTGAAACCTACCAGAGGTAGGGAGCAGATCAACCGACCACAGGACTACCGGCACCAGGTGCATCGCGGATGCGCCATCGAGGGCCACCGCAGGATTCGGAGTGGGAGCCAGCACACTCGGCAGCTGGAGCGAGCACCACATCACGCTGGGCAGCGTAGCTGACGTCACCTCCTGGGCGAGCAAACGCTGATTCGACGGACGTCAGCTGCAAGACGACTTGTAAACATTGTGAATAAATAATTGAACTCGAATAATGCTTTACTGGCGTCGCTGATGCTTCAAAGGCTCCCGACAGGTATCCTGACTTCACGCAGGCCTGCCTCCGCTCTGCCTGTAGAGTCTTGTGCCGTATGGAACTCAGATGCACACGTTGATTAATACGGTTGTTTATTTACATGAACTTGATCCTTAACTAGGATAGAGTCCATGCTATGTGGTACAAGGTATTCAGTAGTAGTCCTGTTGAAGACACTATCGGTAATCTTGGTATTACATTTATAAAATGACTTTTTCATTAATAATATGAATATTTATATATGTGTTTGGAGAGAGAGAGAGGGAGAGAGAGAGAGGGAGAGAGAGAGAGAGAGAGAGAGAGAGAGAGAGAGAGAGAGAGACTGATTTTTGATTGAGACTTTAGCAGTCTTCGAAAGGGAGGTAAGAAGGAAATGACAAGTATTTTGGACAGCTCAGGAAAACTGCTGGTGAATCCTGTGGATGCCTTGGGCAGATGGAGGAAATATTTTGAAGAGTTGCTCAATGTAGGTGAAAATGCGATCAGTAATGTTTCAGATTTCGAGGTAGAATGGTATAGGAATGATCATGGAAATAGGATCACATTTGAGGAAGTGGAAAAAATGGTCAGTAGATTGCAGTGCAATAAAGCGGCTGGGGTGGATGAAATTAAGTCGGAACTCATCAAATACAGTGGAATGTCAGGTCTTAAATGGCTACACAGGATAATTGAAATGGCCTGGGAGTCGGGACAGGTTCCATCAGACTGGACAAAAGCAGTAATCACACCAATCTTTAAACATGGAAACAGAAAAGATTGTAACAAATACAGAGGTATCTCTTTAATCAGCGTTGTGGGTAAAATCTTCTCAGGTATTGTTGAAAGGAAAGTGCGAGTATTAGTTGAGGACCAATTGGATGAAAATCAGTGTGGGTTTAGGCCTCTTAGAGGTTGTCAGGACCAGATATTTAGCTTACGGCAAATAATGGAGAAGTGTTATGAGTGGAACAGGGAATTGTATCTATGCTTTATAGATCTAGAAAAGGCATATGACCGGGTTCCTAGGAGGAAGTTATTGTCTGTTCTACAAGATTATGGAATAGGAGGCAAACTTTTGCAAGCAATTAAAGGTCTTTACATGGATAGTCAGGCAGCAGTTAGAGTTGACGGTAATTTGAGTTCATGGTTCAGAGTAGTTTCAGGGGTAAGACAAGGCTGCAACCTGTCTCCACTGTTGTTCATATTATTTATGGATCATATGTTGAAAACAATAGACTGGCTGGGTGAGATTAAGATATGTGAACACAAAATAAGGAGTCTTGCATATGCGGATGACTTAGTTGTGATGGCAGATTCGATTGAAAGTTTGCAAAGTAATATTTCAGAGCTAGATCAGAAATGTAAGGACTATGGTATGAAGATTAACATATCCGAAACGAAAGTAATGGGAAAGAGAGCCAAATAGGAGGAACAAAGTTAGAACAGGTGGACTGTTTCAAGTACTTAGCATGCATATTCTCACAGGATGGCACCATAGTGAAAGAACTGGAAGCGAGGTGTAGCAAAGCTAATGTAGTGAGCGCTCAGCTACGATCTACTCTCTTCTGCAAGAAGGAAGTCAGTACCAAGACTAAGTTATCTGTGCACCGTTCAATCTTTCGACCAACTTTGTTGTATGGGAGCGAAAGCTGGGTGGATGCAGGTTACCTTATCAGTAAGGTTGAGGTTACGGATATGAAAGTAGCTAGGATGATTGCAGGTACTAGTAGATGGGAACAATGGCAGGAGGGTGTCCACAATGAGGAAATAAAAGAAAAACTGGGAATGAATTCTATAGATGTAGCAGTCAGGGCGAACAGGCTTAGATGGTGGGGTCATGTTACACGCGTGGGAGAAGCAAGGTTACCCAAGAGACTCATGGATTCAGCAGTAGAGGGTAGGAGGAGTCGGGGCAGACCGAGGAGAAGGTACCTGGATTCGGTTACGAATGATTTTGAAGTAATAGGTTTAACATCAGAAGAGGCACCAATGTTAGCACTGAATAGGGGGTCATGGAGGAACTGTATAAGGGGGGGCTATGCTCCAGACTGAACGCTGAAAGGCATAATCAGTCTTAAATGATGATGATGATTTTTACTTTGAGTCGTAATTGGTACCTGAATTTTGGTTGCTGCCTCGTTGAATGATCAACTTCTGAACCAGTTGGTGACGTATTACAATTTGGAGGAAGTTACTGTTCTTTAAGGTTTAAAATACGACTCTGTAGTTACTTGGTCGTATTGCGGATAGCTTTGAGCCCAAGTTTTCGTAGCTTCTTATACCTAAGGGACCACTGTTGTAAGTAAATAAGATCAAACAGCAATCTGCTTTTCGTTCATTTCTTTTCCTGTATTTTAGTGAACTTTGTACACTTACAATTCTGTCTATTGATAGATGGCGGCGACAATGAAGTTCACCTCCTTTTCCAAAAACAAGATATTTCTATTTTTCACTTCCAGAAATTTTATATGCATGAATGTTTGGCAACTCTTACACATACTTTACTCGGTTTTATCACTAAAATATCAATTTTCATTAAATGTACAATACGTTCTGAGGGACGGCCTAGCAACACGTCCTCTTACCACAAGACACAGAGTAACAGTTCTCTTTTTTTTTAATAAATCAATTGTCTTTTTTTTTACAGTCCATACTCAAAGATTCACAACTACTATCGTTGCAGGAATTGCGCGCTAAAGAGTTTGATGCTGTCCAGCTGCGCTTCACTTCGCTTCAAGTACTTTCTGAATCAAATTTACATTTATGGTATTTACATACATTATTGAGTTTCTCAGAATAAAATCAAACGCAAGTTAATTAAAAAAAAAGCAGTGAGGCACACTTGAAACGTCCCCTTTGAACAATTACACAAGACTGTGCTTAAACTAACACACAATATTTTTAGCGCAACGCAATCTGACTTTCAAAAATCCCTACAAAAGAATGGCCCTGACTAACATTAACCTATACGTTTCACAAATCACTTACCTCACAACGCAATCTGACTTTCAATAATCCCTACAAAAGAATGGCCCTGACTAACATTAACCTATACCTTTCACAAATCACTTACCTCACCAAAAATCTTCGTTACTCGAACTACTGCAATACAGCGAGCGCCACTACTGCCAGCTAAATAAAAGATTCAAACTACTGAAGGCACTAACTACTGATAGGCATAGTTAGCAAAAGAAAGATTTTGATAGAGAACAAACAATGTATTTATCTTAATAGTCATCAAAAGTCATAATATATACAGCAGCTCATGACATCCATTTTTACAAATTTCAAAACTCCGCCATTTCTCTCCGCACATCCACCACTGCTGGCGGCTCACCTCCAACTGCGCAACGCTACGCGCTGTTCACATCCAGCTGCCGCTGCCCAACACTACAATGGCAGACAACAATGCAAACTAGCCACAGACTGCACACAGCACAGCCAGTGATTTTCATACAGAGCGCTACGTAACGTTGCCAATAAGAAAACATAAACAGCCTACTTACATAGCCCCCATGCTCCCCACAAAAATTTTACAAATTGTTTTGGGCACTGGGCAATAATGATTTGATAAAATTTTTCATAATTACAATAACAAAGATATATAAAATGCACACACTTATTGATACAATGTTGGTCAAAAGCTAAAATTTTCTCACAGTCCATAAAGATAGTCCTGATCAGTCATCATAATAGTAATTACAGTTTTTTTCACAAAGTCTCATTAGTAACAGAAATTGCACACAGAGGTAGTGGATTTCCATGCAGTCTTGAAGAAGTAGTGTTGTCCTTCCAACGGAAAGACAGTGCTGACTCTTGACATGCAGACAGGTAATGGGCCACAACAGAGCAAACCCACAGCAGAGTCAGTCGAAGTTTTGAAGAATATTGGTAGGCAATATTGTGTGTTAGTTTAAGCACAGTCACTATTCCGGTCGCTATGTATTATCGTAGCCTGTGATGTGAATTGCGAATATACCGACGGACGCCAAACTGAACTGTGAGTCAGTGAGGCCCTCCGGTCAGCAGCGGCGGCCTAAATACCTGCTGTTGGGAGGGCGTTGGCGGCGCGTTGCTTGTGGGTGTGTCTCTGGCCTCTCTCGTGATAGGCGCGCTTCATCCAGCGCCTGCTGTCGATCTTCGCGCTACATCTTTGCCGACTGGTGTCCTGGCGAGAGCTTACACCAGCCCACAGCTCTCTGTACAACTCTAGAATTGGTGGATGAAGGGTTTTCCTAGCCATTGTTTTCGTGGGTCAGTTACGTTGCCTTACAGTTCTTGCAGTGAATCTCAGACTGGCATCTGGTTTTCCAGCAGTTTGTTTTCCGTGGTCATTCGTCTTTAGATCGCTCTGCACAGCTTCTCCTTGGTATTGTATGGTTGTCACTGTTTCCAATGCGTTTTCTGCAATAGTGTAATCGAACAGCACTGTATTGCTTCTGCTATTTATGTGCAATGATTTACATTTATTTACGTTCGTGGTCAGCCGCAGCCACTGCGCCAATAGCTGATATTTTACAGATCTCCCTGCATTTTGCCACATTCTTTCTGGTGTTGCAACCTTGCTATAGACAACAGCATAGCCTGGAGTTTCTTATGTCATTCACTAGATCAGTGGTCGTGAAACTGCGACCTGCGTGCCGTATGCGGCCCAAATCAAGTTTTCATGTAGTTGGCGGTTCTCAGCCGTATTTTTACAATAATATGCTTCTAGCAACTAACAGCACAATGCAAAATCGCCAGCTAGTGTTAAGAGCTTCTTAACGGTGTATTTTTCTTGCTCAGTAACAAACAGGTAGCTGTGGTAAGTTCCTATGGGACCAAACTGCTGATGTCATCGGTCCCTAGGCTTACATACGCTACTTAATCTAACTTTAAATAACTTACGCCAAGGACAACACACAACCACGTCCGAGGGAGAACTCGAACCCCATTAGGAGGGTGCTGTGCGATCTGTGGCAACGCGCCTCAGTGACAAACAAAGATACTGACAGTGACAGTAACATTTTAAGATTTAATTAACATTGGTGAATTCGGCCGTAATCTAATTAGAATTTGCCGTTTCCTTCAGGGGCATAGTGGAATGTAGCCGGTAGTGCGGCTATTGCTGCGTTAATGCAAGTGAGATGATGATAAGGTCCCCTACTCCGGGGAGTGTAGGGGACGATGTGGGAAACCCGCACCACCGTACTAGGAAGGGTCCTAGCGGAGGTGGTTTGCCATTCCTCTGACCATTATGGGGATGAATGATGATGATGATGATGATGAAGAAAAAATGGTTCAAATGGCTCTGAGCACTATGGGACTTAACTGCTGTGGTCATCAGTCCACTAGAACTTAGAATTACCTAAACCTAACTAACCTAAGAACATCACACACATCCATGCCCGATGCAGGAGTCGAACCTGCGACCGCAGCGGCCGCGCGGTTCCAGATTGTAGCGCCTAGAACCGCTCGGCCGATGATGAAGACGACACAACAACACCCTCTCATCTCGAGGCAGGGAAAATCCCTGATCCCACCGGCAATTGAACCCGGGACCTCGTGCGCGAGAAGAGAGAACGTGTAAGTAGGCTGTTTATGTTTTTTTATTGGCAATGTTACGTAGCTCTCTGTATGGAAATCACTGGCTGTGCTGTGTGCAGTCTGTGGCTAGTTTGCATTGTTGTCTAACTTTTGAAGATTTTGTTCCATTGTGTGTAACTTTTGAAGATTTTGTTCCATTGTGTCTAACTTTTGAAGCTTTTGTCCCATTCGTTGCATTAATTGTAATAACAATGCACTGGTGTCTGAACCATGTTCCTCAGTGCTTTTCGGCAATGCATTTGAACTGGCAATATTCGCAGTTTGAAAAGCAGAAAATGTGTCTTGACTTATTTGAGAAAAGGGTGAGGACGCAAAACCTGAATCTACAGTATTTGCAAGATTGTGTCCTGTCATTTCGGATTCCTGAGGCAAGCTGTTGCCGACCGATCGATCGATAATGCTTCCCTGTTCACTAATTGTTTCACTGCCTACACCATTGTTTGCAGCCCGCTCCATTTCCCTATGTACAAATACCAAATTACTACTTTGAACATTACTTAATTCATTACTCGGTGGCGCTAACACACTGCTTTCGTCTTCACTGTCATTTCTCAGTTTACTTTGGAGCCTAGTATTACGTTTTTCACACGCCATTATTGTCACAATATTTCACACGATAACACAGAAAAACACAATTTGAAGAGGAAAAATAAGAGAACACATTAACATAGAACTGAAAATAATATCTAGTTAATTGCAAGCGCAGCTGCGAAATACTTGGTGCAAAACTACATGCATGCCACAACTGTTTTACTGTACAACAATGAAAGACTGCAACTACAAAGGAGATTCTCTCTACAATTACGGAATAGCAATAAACAAAATCTACACTAATTACACAAACTACAAGAAAAAAATCAGAAGATTCCAGTGAGGTATCCTAGGCTAAGGGTCGACATATGAAACGTCCCCTTAGAAAAATTATACACGACTGTGCTTAAACTGACACACAACATTTTTAGCGCAACGCAATCTGACTTTCAAAAATCCCTACAAAAGAATGGCGCTGACTAACATTAACCTATACGTTTCACAAATCACTTACCTCACAAAAATCTTCATTACTCGAACTACTGCAATACAGCGAGCGCCACTACTGCCAGCTACATAAAAGATTCAAACTATGGAAGGCACTAACTACTGATAGGCATAGTTAGCAAATGAAAGATTTTGATAGAGAACAAACAATGTATTTACCTTAATAGTGTTGAAACATCATAATATACATAGCAATTCATAATACCCAGTATTACAAATTTCAAAACTCTGCCATCTCTCTCCCCACATCCACCACTGCTGGCGGCTCACCTCCAACTGCGCAACGCTACGCGCTGTTCACATCCAGCTGCCGCTGCCCAACACTACAATGGCAGACAACAATGCAAACTAGCCACAGACTGCACACAGCACAGCCAGTGATTTCCATACAGAGAGCTACGTAACGTTGCCAATAAAAAAACATAAACAGCCTACTTACAAACGCTACCGCAAGCTGTGGACAATACAGGTGAGACGGGGAGAACTTTCTTGTTTGTTTTCTAGTTGTGACAACTCGCGAGCGTGCGCAGCTGACGCCCATTAGCTGTTGTCGGATAAATGCCAAACAGAAGTAACATGGGTTCCTGACTGCGTATCACAGAGACGGTCACCTTCAAATGTGGCAGGCTACATGTTCGTAGCATGAAACACTAAATAAGATTAAGAATTCTGGAATAAATGATGGTGCACGAAATACCGGCCTCGACTAGTAGACTCCTCATTGCCGACCACAAGGTGTCATCTATTGTTTCGAAGCTGTTGCTTGCATTAGCATATTTATCATTTCTTTATTGGTCAAATGGCTCTGAGCACTATGGGACTTAACATCTGTGGTCATCAGTCCCCTAGAACTTAGAACTACTTAAACCTAACTAACCTAAGGACATTACGCACATCAGTGCCCGACGGAGGATTCGAACCTGCGACCATAGCGGTCGCGCGACTCCAGAATGTAGCGCCTAGAACCGCTCGGCCACTACGGCATACATTTCTTTATTTATTAAATAATTATTAAATGTTTATCTATTTGGTGTTGTATCTGCTCGTGGCGGCCAACAATTCGTGCGTAATTGGCGAGTAGTCTCTACTCGGGGCCGGTTTTTCGTGAGCCATCCTTCATAGCGCAATGAGTAAAAAAGAAAAACAAACCATTCGAAAGATTTAGTAAATATTTCTAACGGTGTCTCGTATTGCACTTACTGTGTCCTCTCTACTTAGACCATCATCAGTTATTTTGCTGCCCAAATAGCAAAACTCATCTACTATTTTAAGTGCCTCGTTTCCTAATCTGATTCCCTCAGCATCACCCGTTGTAATTCGACTATATTCCACTATCCTCGATTTTCTTTTGTTGATGTTTATCTTATATCCTCCTTTCAAGATATTATCGGTTCCGTTCAACTGCTCTTTCAAGTCCTTTGCTGTATCTGACAGAATTACAACGCCATCGGCAAACCTCAACAATTTTATTTCTTCTCCCTGCACTTTAATTCCTACTCCAAATTTTTCTTTGGTCCCCTTTACTGCCTGTTCAATGTACAGATTGAATAACATTGGGGATAGGCCACAGTCCTGTCTGACTCCATTTGTAATGTCCCCCTTCCTGAACTGCCTACTGTGTTGCGATATAACTGACCCTTATCGCATATGCCTAATGACATTTTGCAGGGAGTAAGGCTATGGTTAGAGAAGGAGAAAAACACCGGTTAGTTGGAGGAATGTGTACAACATACCCTTCTGAAGGAAGAATCTACTCTAAACGTAAGCTGAATACTGATGATTATTTTGAAATGGGTGTAATACAGTGCAATCGATCACAAACCGCGCAGGGAGGAACAGGGTGCTACGTAATATTTGCTCCAAAGTCACTGATAACACGAGGAAAACACTGATTTGCTAAAAAGAGGGATAATTAAACGGCCGCCAGCCAGCCAGGGCAATAAATCTCCAGAATATTATGAAAGGTAATTGCAAAGAAATCAAGCAATAATGACTGGCGTGGCAACAGATGGTCGTCACGATTTTTCGCAGCACAACAGTTCACAAGAAAATAAATGAATCAGAAAGCAATGAGTTTGCAGTTACTTACTCTGAAATACTAAATTTTGAAAGTAAAATTAAATGAAATTGCTGGTTAAGTAAATGACTGGCTTGACTCAAACTTTGTTATGTAAAAAAATTACTTTCAGTAACCTCAGTGTAACGTAACGCAAAATTTAGAAAAAGACAAGCAATTTACTTTTCATTATCGAAAGATTGAACTGAATTTCCCTAAGCAAATGAGCAACTGATTTTACTTTCAAAATAACAATAATAAAATATAAAAATGTTCAAGTATGTGTGAAATCTTATGGGAATTAACTGCTAAGGTCATCAGTCCCTAAGCTTACACACTACTTAACCTAAATTATCCTAAGGACAAACACACACACCCATGACCGAGGGAGGACTCGAACCTCCGTCGGAAGAATAAAATAAATACGAAGTCAGAAGAAATCACTCGCTAAGCTAAATACAGAATAAATAAGATTGTGCACCCTTAATTTGTGGTGTATCTTTAGTTACTAGTTTTGCCAGTGAAATTTTATGTCACTTTAAGTGACTGAAGTTAATACTTAAAACCGTAGATTACTTAAGCCTCTCTTACAATAGATAATTACTTAAGCCTCTTTTCTGCAATACGAG
Organism: Schistocerca cancellata; assembly: GCF_023864275.1. Lineage (NCBI taxonomy): Eukaryota > Metazoa > Arthropoda > Insecta > Orthoptera > Acrididae > Schistocerca > Schistocerca cancellata. The sequence continues at coordinate 19,425,907 of NC_064635.1, read as the reverse complement.
AATGAACAGTTACTGAGGCACAAAATTTAGACTGAAACTGGTCATTAGCAAATAAACAAAATTGGAAGTAAACTGTCATTCAATTTTCATACTCTTACGACACTCGGTGACTGCATGGGAAGGAAGTGGACTCTGCCTGGTAATAATGTCTGAGGACAATGAGAACACGAGTGCCCTACAAGTTTTAGCTACTGCAAGTTATTATTCAAGTTTGTCACACTTTCTGAAAGAAATGCTAAATGGTAAACCCACTACATTACTGTATCTTTCAGTTAACAGTCTTATGATGATGTAACTGTGCGGACGACGAAGAATGTAGCCGACGACAATGCTGAGCTGCTGCTGCTGTTTGAGAAACCCGAGTCGCTCCAAAGTCAAGGATAATTACAGAGCAGGCAATAGTTAGAATTGCAGCTTCCTTCGTCTGTCCACTCCTATATGTTCATCTACCTCTACATGGTTACTCTGAATTTGACACTTAAGTGCCTGGAAGAGTGTTAATGAAACCATTTTCATACTACTTCTCTACCGTTCCACTCTCGAATGGCGCGTGGGAAAAAGGAACACCTAAATCTTTCCATTCGAGGTTTGATTTCTATATTTTTATAATGATGCCCTACAAGTTTTATCTATTGCAAGTTATTATTCAGGTTAGTCATATTTGTGAAAGAAATGCAATATGGTAAACCCTCTATATTACTACCCTGCTGTCAATACTCGCGGGTTAACGAACTAGGAGCGCCTACACTGGCGCGATTATACAGGGTGTTTCAAAAATGAGCGGTATATTTGAAACGGCAATAAAAACTAAACGAGCAGCGATAGAAATACACCGTTTGTTGCAATATGCTTGGGACAACAGTACATTTTCAGGCAGACAAACTTTCGAAATTACTGTAGTTACAATTTTCAACAACAGATGGCGCTGCGGTCTGGGAAACTCTATAGTACGATATTTTCCACATATCCACCATGCGTAGCAATAATATGGCGTAGTCTCTGAATGAAATTACCCGAAACCTTTGACAACGTGTCTGGCGGAATGGCTTCACATGCAGATGAGATGTACTGCTTCAACTGTTCAATTGTTTCTGGATTCTGGCGGTGCACCTGGTCTTTCAAGTGTCCCCACAGAAAGAAGTCACAGGGGTTCATGTCTGGCGAATAGGGAGGCCAATCCACGCCGCCTCCTGTATGTTTCGGATAGCCCAAAGCAATCACACGATCATCGAAATATTCATTCAGGAAATTAAAGACGTCGGCCGTGCGATGTGGCCGGGTACCATCTTGCATAAACCACGAGGTGTTCGCAGTGTCGTCTAAGGCAGTTTGTACCGCCACAAATTCGCGAAGAATGTCCAGATAGCGTGATGCAGTAATCGTTTCGGATCTGAAAAATGGGCCAATGATTCCTTTGGAAGAAATGGCGGCCCAGACCAGTACTTTTTTAGGATGCAGGGACGATGGGACTGCAACATGGGGCTTTTCGGTTCCCCATATGCGCCAGTTCTGTTTATTGACGAAGCCGTCCAGGTAAAAATAAGCTTCGTCAGTAAACCAAATGCTGCCCACATGCATATCGCCGTCATCAATCCTGTGCACTATATCGTTAGCGAATGTCTCTCATGCAGCAATGGTAGCGGCACTGAGGGGTTGCCGCGTTTGAATTTTGTATGGATAGAGGTGTAAACTCTGGCGCAGGAGACGATACGTGGACGTTGGCGTCATTTGGACCGCAGCTGCAACACAGCGAACGGAAACCCGAGGCCGCTGTCGGATCACCTGCTGCACTAGCTGCGCGTTGCCCTCTGTGGTTGTCGTACGCGGTTGTCCAGCACGTTCATCCGTCACGTTCCCGGTCCGTTGTAATTTTTCAAACAGATCCTTTATTGTATCGCTTTTCGGTCCTTTGGTTACATTAAACCTCCGTTGAAAACTTCGTCTTGTTGCAACAACACTGTGTTCTAGGCGGTGGAATTCCAACACCAGAAAAATCCTCTGTTCTAAGGAATAAACCATGTTGTCTACAGCACACTTGCACATTGTGAACAGCACACGCTTACAGCAGAAAGACGACGTACAGAATGGCGCACCCACAGACTGCGTTGTCTTCTATATCTTTCACATCACTTGCAGCGCCATCTGTTGTTGAAAATTGTAACTACTGTAATTTCGAAAGTTTGTCCGCCTGAAAATGTACTGTTGTCCCAAGCATATTGCAACAAACGGTGTATTTCTATCGCTGCTCGTTTAGTTTTTATTGCCATTTCAAATATACCGGTCATTTTTGAAACACCCTGTATATTAAATATGGTTTCTGTAATACAGCTTACAGATTCAGAATAAGAAGTACAGTACAAGTAATCAATGGATATGAAACGGAAAAATTTTTGGGTGGTGCAGAAGGTATTTTATAAGGATGATTTGAAAAGTTCGGAAACATCACGAGAGGCCAGCGCTATCTCAACGAGGAAGAGAGCTGTGACGGTGACGTGGTGGTTGATGTTCCTGCGTAGTGATTTGCGAATAGGGAAAAAATCGCGATTCGAGCACTGATTCAGTATTTCTTAAAGAAATGTATGAAAGCAAAGGACATTCATGCCGATTTCCACAATACACTGGAGGACTCTGCTCCTTCATATTCAACTGTTGCCAAGTGGACAAATGAATTTAAATTTCGTCGGGAGAACTTAGATGATGATCCGCGCAGCGGTCGGCCGAGATGTGTCACTAAGTGCACTTGTAAAAGTGCACAAAATGTTCATGGAGGACCGCCGATTGAAAGTGCGTGAAATTTCTCACGCTTCCGAGATGTAATCTGAAACGATATATCACATTTCAAATGAGGAATTAGAAATGAAAAAATTATCTGCTAGATGGGGGTCGCGACTCATGGCGCGCGCCCGCACACACGAGCTGCCGCCATGACAAAATTACACAGCAATGGTAAGAAAAGCGTTTCTAAAAAAGAGAAATTTGATAACATCGAGCATAGATTCAAGTGTCGGGAAGTCATTTCTGAAAGTATTTGTATGGAGTGTAGCCGTGTATGGAAGTGAAACATGGACGATAAACAGTTTGGACAAGAAGAGAATAGAAGCTTTCAAAATATGGTGTAACAGAAGAATGCTCAAGATTAGATGGGTAGATCACGTAACTAATGAGTAGGTACTGAATAGAATTGGGGATAAGAGAAATTTGCGGCACAACTTGACTAGAAGAAGGAATCAGTTGGTAGGACATGTTCTGAGGCATCAAGGGATCACCAATTTAGTATTGGAGGGCAGCGTGGAGGATAAAAATCGTAGAGGGAGATCAAGAGGTGAATACACTAAGCAGAGTCAGAAGGATGTGGGTTGCAGTAGGTACCGGGAGATGAAGAAGCTTGCACAGGATAGAGTAGCATGGAGAGCTGCATCAAACCAGTCTCAGGACTGAAGACCACAACAACAACAACAACAACAACAAGGTATGAATTGTCTCCACACTGGCCTTATTCACCTGATACGGCTCCGTCAGACTTCCATCTCTTCCCAAAACTGAAAATTTTTCTTGGTGGACGAAGATTCACTTCAAATGAAAACTAGATAGCCGGAGTTGACAACTATTTTGCAGGTCTGGAGGAAACTCATTTTCGAGATGGGATCAAGGCACTTAGAACACAGTTGGTCCAAGTGCGTTAATCTACAAGGAGACTAAATTGAAAGATAAAAAAGGTTTCAGTGATGCAAGTACTTTTTTTCTATTCCGTTCCGAGAACTTTTCAAACAAGCCTTGTATCTACATTTTCGTTGCCACACCTTCACAACCACTGCTTTGCTTTCGAGCCCCTCAGCTCTTATAACTGCCATGTGGTTTCTGTGGCATAGCCTTTCGCTCTCTGTGTTTTACCCCTGCCACCTTTAGAATTTGAAAGAGAGTATTCCAGTCAACATTGTCAAGAGCTTTCTCTAAGTACAACTGCTATAAATGTAGGTTTGCCTTTCCTTAACCAATCTTCTATGCGAAATTGTTGGGTCAATATCACTTCGTGTGTTCCTACATTTCTCCAGAATCCAAACTGTTCTTCCCCAAGGTTGGCTTCTACCACTTTTTCCATTTTTCTGTAAAGAATCCATGTTAGTATTTTGCAACCTTGACTTATTAAACTGTTTAAGTTTAATAAGTCATCTTCTAATGAGTAGATTGAAAATGTGTAAGTGGTAAGTTTGTATCAATAACCAACGTATGATGAAAATTGAATTTCTGTCTTTGAGTGACCATTTTTCGCCCCCCACGCTCCATTATCCCAGGCGGCCCGTGGTGTTTCCCTGACGGCTACTGCACTAGGTCATTAAATTAATATGTGGGAAGAGCACCACGCGAGAAATGAATACTTCGACAGAAATGCAGATGCTAACCATGCCTGCTGGTTCCACTGTTTTATATGATCATGAACGGCACCTGTGCTGTGTCCTCAGCACGTTGCAATTGTCAGTTGTGGTCAGGGCAGTGTACTTATGAGTGCGTTATGTCAGAGCTAAGTGAATTCAAATGTGTGTTCCTATGGCAGCTGCTTCCGTAACCAAGGGAGTCAAAGTGTTTGGTGTTTGAACAGACACCGTATCGGAGATTTATACCGCCTATAGGGAAAGCAAAGAAACATCACCTTGATGGGTCACAATGCAGACGAAACTATGTGTTGACTGATCGCGACGGAAGGTCATTGAAGAGGATGGTGACGAAAACTAACACGACGACAGCTGCAAAAAACACTACAGAACTAAATGTCGCACTCGCGAACCCTGTCACCACCAAAACAAAACGAAGGGAGTTCCCAAAGCAGGGAGTTATAGGATGAGCTAGAATTCCACAACCACTCATCACTGATGCAAATGCCCATAACAGGACAACGTCATGCCAAAGCTACAAAAGCTGGACTGTGGAGCATCGCAAGAAATTCATCTGGCAGACGAGAATTGTTGCTCACTGTTTCCAGTTTCTGGCTGAGCTTACGCCCCAAGACTGAAACATGGCTGAGGTTGCACGATCATTCGGGCAGCTATATACCATGGTATTACATGAGCTGTGTGGTTTCTCCGAAAGGTCACGTTACTGCCAAGGACTGTGTGACCATTCCGGCTCATTGGGTCCATTACATGACACAATGTTTATTCCCCAATGGTGATGCTGTGTACCAAGACGACAGGGCCCATGTTGAAACAACTCGCATCGTTCAGGACTGGTTTTGCGAGCACGTCGTATCTCCCCTTACCAACACAGTCAGCAGGTCTCAGTATTGTTGAGCCTTTATGGTTTTCTTTGGAGAGAAGTGTGTGTGATCGCTACCCACCTCCATTATCGCTTTTATTTTGCAGGAAGAGCAGGGTAATATTCCGTTGCAAACCGTACAGGACCTGCTGGCCTATATATCCGTCCTGACACTACTGGAAGCTGTTTTTAATGCCAACGGTTTCCCTACACCGTTCTAGGCACGGCAATGTGTTGTATTTGTGGTGATCCCGCATTCTTGTCCACTTACTGTATGTCGTCACGTCACGAGTACTTGAAACACTAACACTGCTGGCTCCTGCAGAGCACACAGACCTCCCTGTCTCTGCTGTGTGCATATCATGAAAGAGGGGATTTTCGAATTTACTTTACGTCCAAGCTGTAAATTTCCGGAAAATCGGTTCCTTGTCAAAAATCTACATTCGAAGTACTCTCTACAACTTCCAGATGCCTGTAATAGGAATTGTAAAACACCATGTATACCGCTTCATTCGTTCACAGGCGTCGCATTGGATAATGTTGTGGAAGCTGCACGATATTTAAACGAGACAGCTGCTTGTCATCTTCAGGTAATCACTGATGTATTGCTGCTTTTTCTTGTTTTTTCCTTTATTGTGATTTCATTCCCCTGCCCCATATGGGCAGGGGAGGGTCGGGAGCGGTACAAGGCGCCACTCTTCAGCAGAGTGATACATCTAATAAAAATATGAAAATAATACATATAAATGGTGATAAAAAGGACATAAGAAGAGGAGACAGTGGGGGTTAAACTTACATGGAAACGTTCATGTGTGACAGCTAAAAAAGTCCATATAAAGTTAAAAAACACAGTTGGCGTTTCATGAAGCATGTAAAATACACTGAAGTCTGAAGCACGGGTAAAAAGTTGGCCACAGTCTTAAAACACACCAGAACGTTGTCACTTTAAAGCCACTGAACGAGACAGAGCACACGTGACAAAGAGCAAAACCTGCGGGGAGGGACCTGCCAAGAGAGGGGAGGCCGGAGTGGTGGCAAACAGAGGGGACAGGAGGGGGTAGCGTGGGACGCGGCTGGAGAGGGGGGAGAGGAGGAAAAGAAAACAGGTCAGGGCACACCAAGGGCAGGAGATGGCCAGCGAGAGAGAGGGGGAGAGGAGGAAAGTCAGGAGGGAGCACAGAGACGTGGAAGGGATGCACTAGAAAAGGAGAGGGCATTGGAGAGAGGAAAAAATGGCTTGGGGGAAGGGAAAAGGAGGGGCAATGGAGCCCTGAGGAGGGGAAGGTGGGGTTAGAGTTGGTAGGAGAGGTAGATATCAGGGTAAATCTTATCATCCAGGAGGGGTAGGCGCTGGAAATTGCACTGGGAAAGGAGGTGGAGGGTGCGGAGATGGAGAGAGGGTGGGATACCGACGTAAAGGTGCGGCAATGGGCTGGGGGTAGAGAGGATAGAAGGTGCCATGGGGTGGGAAGATCGAGTCTGCAGGCGATGTACAGGATGCAGATGTGTTCAAGGAAAAGGAGAATATGTGTAAAGGGAATGAGGTCATAGAGGATCTGTGTGGGGGACGTGAGGCAGATGTGGAAGGCGAGGCAAAGTGCATGGCGTTCAAAGATTTGGAGGGCTTTATAGAATCTGGGTGGGGTGGAAATCCAGGCGACACTGCCATACAAAGGATGGGTTGGATCGAGGATTTGTAGGTGTGAAGGATGATGGAAGGATGCAGCCCCCATGTCCGTATGGACAGGAGTTTCAGAAGGTGGAGTCTATTGCGGGCTTTGTGTTGCATCATAAGGAGATGGAGACAGCAGGTGAGGTGACAGCTAAGGCATTTCAGGGTAGGAGTGAGGTTCATAGGACGACCGTAAATCGTGAGGTAAAAATCATGGAGCCAAGAGGAGTGGGTAGTACGACCTGTGGTGATTGCCTGGGTCTTGCAAGGGTTGATGCGAAGGAGCCATTGGTAGCACCAGGCACTGAACTTGTCAGGATGGGTTTGATGGGTTCGTTGGGACCGTTTAAAGGTAGGATAAAGGGCCAGAAAGGCGGTGTCATCAGCAAATTGGAGGACGTGGACAGGTGGGGGAGGCTTGGGCGTATCTGCAGTATACAGGAGATAGAGGAGAGGGGAAAGGACAGAGCCTGGGGGAACAACGGCGGTGGGATAAAAATTACCAGTGTTGGTATTGTGGATAGTGACATAGGAGGGATGGCGAGAGAGAAAGGGGCAACGAGATGGACGAAATTGATAGGAAGAGAGTAGGTCTGGACTTTAAAGCGGAGCTTGGGATACCAGACATTTTCATTTGCGTTCTGGAGGTCGAGAGAAATAAAGGTAGCGGAGTGAAGGGAGTTGAGGTAAAGAAGACTGATAAGTTTAAGGAGCTGGCAGTCGTCTGCAAGGAGGCCAGAAGCCACAATGGGCAACGAGAAGGAGGTGATGATGGTTAAGGTGGTGTCGAATACGGCAGAAGACCTTACTGAACACAGACGATAGCAAGAGGTGTCAGAGGGGGATTTGTTGGGTTTAGGGAACAGCAAGGACAAGAGTGGAGAGTTGGAGAGGAGGACGTTATACATGGTAGCAAGGGCAGCCAGGAAGGAGGGGGCGATTCGTTGAGGTGGTGGTAGGTGACACCGTCGTGACCAGAGGCTGTTTTGCGTTTGGAGCGGAGGACGAGTTTGATGTCGCGACGTGTTGCTGCAATGGTTCACCAATATACAGGGCTATTACAAATGATTGGAGCGATTTCATAAATTCACTGTAGCTCCATTCATTGACATATGGTCACGACACACTACAGATACGTAGAAAAACTCATAAAGTTTTGTTCGGCTGAAGCCGCACTTCAGGTTTCTGCCGTCAGAGCGCTCGAGAGCGTAGTGAGACAAAATGGCGACAGGAGCTGAGAAAGCGTATGTCGTGCTTGAAATGCACTCACATCAGTCAGTCAGAACAGTGCAACGACACTTCAGGAAGAAGTTCAACAAAGATCCACCAACTGCTAACTCCATTCGGCGATGGTATGCGCAGTTTAAAGCTTCTGGATGCCTCTGTAGGGGGAAATCAACGGGTCGGCCTGCAGTGAGCGAAGAAACGGTTGAACGCGTGCGGCAAGTTTCACGCGTAGCCCGCGGAAAATTGGCTCATGCCACAACTGGAGACCGACAGCGCCGACTTCATCTTTCAACAGGATGGTGCCCCACCGCACTTCCATCATGATGTTCGGCATTTCTTAAACAGGAGATTGGAAAACCGATGGATCGGTCGTGGTGGAGATCATGATCAGCAATTCATGTTATGGTCTCCACGCTCTCCCGACTTAACCCCATGCGATTTCTTTCTGTGGGGTTATGTGAAAGATTCAGTGTTTAAACCTCCTCTACCAAGAAACGTGCCAGAACTGCGAGCTCGCAACAACGATGCTTTCGAACTCATTGATGGGGACATGCTGCGCCGAGTGTGGGAGGAAGTTGATTATCGGCTTGATGTCTGCCGAATCACTAAAGGGCCACATATCGAACATTTGTGAATGCCTAAAAAAACTTTTTGAGTTTTTGTATGTGTGTGGAAAGCATTGTGAAAATATCTCAAATAATAAAGATATTGTAGAGCTGTGAAATCGCTTCAATCATTTGTAATAACCCTGTATATGCTCACTCACTAGAAGCGTGCAGGCGCCAAGGGGTGGGGTTATAACGTCATCGTAGACGAGTCACAGGCCACGGTGACATCCAGAGCCCCTGCTGGTGAAACGGGCCACAGTCTTCGCATCACAACACGGGGAAAGCGCGGCCGCAGGTAGCAGCCCAGCGCGCGCGAGCAGAGTGTTGGCGTCCAGTTTAAACGTGCCGAGTCCCATTCTCCGTCTGTGTTGACTCGGATTCGTTCGTCGGCGGCCGACGATGCCTTAGCACCGCCAATGCTGGTTCACATGCCCTGCTCAGTTGAAAGCTCGTGTCACTGTTGATTAGGTCGTTATTTATACATATTTCGACTCCTTCTTTAATGAAGGATTTCCAATATGTGGAAGCGGACGAAAGGATCTTTGTCTCTCTGTAGTTCATGCTGTGTCCTGTGTCGAGTGAGCGTTCAGCCACAACAGGCATTTCTGGCTGATCCAGCCAGTGTGATGTCTATGTTCAGCGCATCTATACTTAACAGTGTTGCATGTCTGTCCAATATATGAATTCCCACATTGGCACAGGATTTTATATATCTCTGGACTCCTTAGAGCTACGTTTTCGTTAACAGAAGCCAGCATAGTTTGCACTCACGTTGGAGGGCGGAAGACACATTTTATTTGATATTTTTTGAACAGCTTTCCAACATAAACTAGGAAAAATCCTCGTGGATTTCTCTGTTTCTTCTGGCTGTTATTGAGCTTTAATGCGTGCAGGTTTTAAAGCATTATGGATCTTTTTATCACAGCACCCGTTTTGTAGAAAGACAGAGCGGAAATGGCTCAGCTGAGCTGATAAGCTCCCTACATCTGAGATTATTCTAACACTATGAACGAAAGTCTGTAAACATTCCACTGTGTTGAGATGGGTGATGGCAGCACGTAGCTGGTAGATATAGGTCAGTGTCAGTTGGTCTATGAAACACACTGTGACGCAAAGAACCATCTTCTTTTCAGAAAACCAAGAACGGGAAGTCTCCATTTTTCCCCACCTCCATGGTGAAGCAAACGCTCGAATGGAGGAAGTTACGGTGTTCCAGAAATGCAGAAAGCGTTGTTGTTCCATGTTGTCAAACTACAAAACTACCATTTCTCCAGCACATTGCACTGGATGTCGCAATGCTCTATGATTCGTCTACAATGACGTCAGAGCCCCACAGCTTTGGCGCCTGGGCTTTTCTAGCGAGTCAGCGTATATATTGACGAGTCATGCCAGCAATACGTTAGTAATCACCTGAAGATGATGAGCAGCTGTCTCGTTCAAATACTGTGCAGCTTTCGGAAAATTATCCGAAGCAACACTCGCAAACCAGTGAAGCAGTTACTACATCGGGAAAAATCTCAACCAGCATACCATGCATATTGTATGTGTGCATGGTCTTGCAGCGATATTAATTAATAAAATCTTCTTGGGCTTACATAGGTGGTTAAAATCCCATGAGCTTTCCACCGAACTCTCCTCGCCCATTGTCAAGAGGTGAGTGAGTGCTGTGCCGCCGTGCCCTCTCCATTATACAGGGTGATTCAAAAAGAATACCACAACTTTAAAAATGTGTATTTAATGAAAGAAACATAATATAACCTTCTGTTATACATCACTACAAAGAGTATTTAAAAAAGGTTTTTTTTCAGTCAAAAACAAGTTCAGAGATGTTCAATATGGCCCCCTCCAGACACTCGAGCAATATCAACCCGATACTCCAACTCGTTCCACACTCTCTGTAGCATATCAGGCGTAACAGTTTGGATAGCTGCTGTTATTTCTCGTTTCAAATCATCAATGGTGGCTGGGAGAGGTGGCCGAAACACCATATCCTTAACATACCCCCGTAAGAAAAAATCGCAGGGGGTAAGATCAGGGCTTCTTGGAGGCCAGTGATGAAGTGCTCTGTCACGGGCTGCCTGGCGGCCGATCCATCGCCTCGGGTAGTTGACGTTCAGGTAGTTACGGACAGATAAGTGCCAATGTGGTGGCGCTCCATGCTGCTGAAATATGAATTGTTGTGCTTCTGGTTCGAGCTGAGGGAACAGCCAATTCTCTAACATCTCCAGATACTGTAGTCCAGTTACAGTAGCACCTTCGAAGAAAAAGGGACCAAAAACTTTATTGGCTGAAATGGCACAGAAAACGTTCACCTTAGGCGAGTCACGTTCATACTGAGTTGTTTCCCGCGGATTCTCGTCGATTCACTTCTGCCGTACTCAATAACACAAAAAGCTTTCTGTTGAGCGGTCGCCATCTTAGCATCAACTGACGCTGATGCCTAGTCAACAGCGCCTCAAGCGAACAAATGTACAACTAAATGAAACTTTATAGCTCCCTTAATTCGCCGACAGATAGTGCTTAGCTCTGCCTTTTGTCGTTGCAGAGTTTTAAATTCCTAAAGTTGTGGTATTCTTTTTGAATCACCCTGTATAACGCGCTTGTGGCTGTGACGTCACTAGTGCCCTCCTCCTCGCCAACTATGGTAATGTTTTCGTTACAAGTCCGGCGCGCTCACTGCGTCGTTACAACGGCCGGGTCCCAGTCTATGCTGAACCATAATCTGCCGTCCTTGTTGATGGTGTTTTGAGATATTTTTATTTGTACCACTTCTTTTATGACACTATCCCAACGTCCCGTCTTCCTCATGATGACAGATGTTTCGTCGAACAGAATTCAGTCATGTTCTGCCACAGTTGATTTTTCAGGAAAGTACAGGGGTAAGCACCTCTCGCATCCCATCCGATGTTGCTTCAAAGTGTGTACTGTTTGTACGACGTGGTAGCAGCTGGACTGACATGATATTTTGTACACTCGAGATGTTCTAAGCCATAGATCGTCCTTCACAGGCCTCATAAGCTGTCGTATTTTCGCTGGGGGCCTCAACACCGATGAGATGCTGTGTTTCTTCAGGAGATGGCTATACTTTCCCGACACTTTGCCACAGAAAGGGAAAAAAAAAAAAAAAAGAAAAGAAAAAAAAAACAAGTGTCTTGCTCTCTTCTTTGGTGATGTTTCTCCTACGTGTCTCACCGTTGTAAATCGTAGGAAACAATTGCTTTTACGACAGAGAAACTAAAGTTTATAAGGAAGGATTTAGATGTTCACTTTCAGCTTGGTGTATTCCAGTGTGGAAGAGTATATATATAATTTGAAAGTGTTGCCATGTAGATACAGATAAAAATAGTTCAAATGGCTCTGAGCGCTATGGGACTTAAGGTCTATGGTCATCAGTCCCCTAGAACTACTTAAAACCTAACTAACGTAAGGACATCACACATGCCCATGCCCGAGGCAGGATATATTTTTCGGTAGATACCATTCCCTGAAATTTTTCATCAATCGTTTAGTTATGGGATAGTTGTTTTCTTTTCCTATGTATGCGCAATATGTTACGTTTATTTACGTTCAGCGTCAACTGCCAGAACCTGCATCATTCATCTATCCTCTGGAGGTCATTGTACAAATCGATACTGTCTTCCGGCATTGCTATTTTCTTAAAGACAACCACATCATCTGTGAACAGCCTTATATATAGTGCTGAGATGTACGTGCAAAGGAGTTTTAAATCCAGTAGCTAATCTGGTCCGATATTCGGCAAGCTCGTATTTTGTTCACAAAACGGCACTGCGGGACTGCGTCAGACTCCTTCGTGAAGTCAAGGAAAGCAGCATCAACCTCAGCGGTGTTGACTGCAGTGCTATTGATCTTATGGAGGAAAGGAGCGAGCGAGTTTCACATCTCTGTTTGAGGGATGCACGTTGATTATTATAGAGCAGATTTTTGTTTTCCAAGACCGACAAAATTATTGAGCATAAAACATGTTCTTTAAGCCTACATTGACGTCAACGCTATAGGCCATTAATTATGTGCATCTGTCCTACGACCCTTCTTCATATAAGATCACGTAAGCTACCAGTCGGCATTATCGTTTTATTTCCTTTGAAATAGCTGATACTGTAAAGAAATATATAGAAAACAATACATATACTCGATAAAACACTCTGTTTAATTTACAGGGTGATTCAAAAAGAATACCACAACTTTAGGAATTTAAAACTCTGCAACGACAAAAGGCAGAGCTAAGCACTATCTGTCGGCGAATTAAGGGAGCTATAAAGTTTCATTTAGTTGTACATTTGTTCGCTTGAGGCGCTGTTGACTAGGCGTCAGCGTCAGTTGATGCTAAGATGGCGACCACTCAACAGAAAGCTTTTTGTGTTATTGAGTACGGCAGAAGTGAATCGACAACAGTTGTTCAGCGTGCATTTCGAACGAAGTACGGTGTTAAACCTCCTGAAAGGTGGTGTATTAAACGTTGGTATAAACAGTTTACAGAGAATGGGTGTTTGTGCAAAGGGAAAAGTTCTGGACGGCCGAGAACGAGTGATGAAAATGTAGCACGCATCCAGCAAGCATTTGTTCGCAGAGAATTGGCTGTTCCCTCAGCTCGAACAAGAAGCACAACAATTCATATTTCAGCAGGATGGAGCGCCACCACATTGGCACTTATCTGTCCGTAACTACCTGAACGTCAACTACCCGAGGCGATGGATCGGCCGCCAGGCAGCCCGTGACAGAGCACTTCATCACTGGCCTCCAAGAAGCCCTGATCTTACCCCCTGCGATTTTTTCTTACGGGGGTATGTTAAGGATATGGTGTTTCGGCCACCTCTCCCAGCCACCATTGATGATTTGAAACGAGAAATAACATCAGCTATCCAAACTGTTACACCTGATATGTTACAGAGAGTGTGGAACGAGTTGGAGTATCGGGTTGATATTGCTCGAGTGTCTGGAGGGGGCCATATTGAACATCTCTGAACTTGTTTTTGAGTGAAAAAAACCTTTTTAAATACTCTTTGTAATGATGTATAACAGAAGGTTATATTATGTTTCTTTCATTAAATACACATTTTTAAAGTTGTGGTATTCTTTTTGAATCACCCTGTATAATCAACTGTTGTTGGTTTACGATTAAGTGTTGTCATGAAAGAGTCGCTGGTCCACTGAAATGTTCACAGAAAGTCTGTCGGACGTTACTCCTGTTCTGTAGACTTTCTGCTTGCGTTTTGCGTGGCCCGCTACTCAGTCGCAGTACATGTCCGTATCGCCGAGCGCCGACATGTTCTCAGTAAAGACCGACTTATTATAAACTCGTGACAGACATAAATATTGCCCAGCAATGTAGTAGTAGTAGTAGGTTTATTCATCCATAGATCTTTTATTAAGAGCATATAGGACATGTCAAAGTATTTACAAGTTTAGACCAATTTAAAATAAGCTCATTCGTATACAGATACATTTACAGACTTTTAGTTAGAGACAACCATTAGATTTACTCCTGGTATACCATATCTTTTTTACAAATAAGTTATTAAATAATGCAATGCCACACTGTTCCCTCATATCCTCACTATCAGTGACTGCACACACTATACACACATTGTTCCATAACAATTCACTCACTGCACACACAAACACACACACACTGGTGACCTCAGGGCCATTTTCTGTACCCAACTTCCCATTTGCTATCCTGAAAAACTGAGTCAGCATCCCTCTATAATGAGATGTTGAGCTCAGAAAGAAGACTAAGTGTTAGTATTGTAAGTAGGCTGTTTAGGTTTCTATGTTAGTAACGCCACGTAGCGCTCTATACGAAAATCACTGAGTGTGCTGTGTGAAGGCTGTGGTTGGTTTGCATTGTTGGAGTATATGCTATTGTAGTGTTGGGCAGTTGGCTGTTAACAGCGCGTAGCGTTGCGCTATTGGAGGTGAGCCGCCAGCAGTGGTGAATGCGGGGAGAGAGATGTCGGAATTTTGAGAGCGCATGATCTGGACGTGTATCCATCAGAGACAGTGAATTTGTAAGACTGGATGTCATGAAATGCTATATATATTATGACTTTTGAACACTACTAAGGTAAATACATTGTTTGTTCTCTATCAAAATCTTTCATTTGCTAACTGTGCCTATCAGTAGTTAGTGCCTTTAGTGGTATGAATCTTTTATTTAGCTGGCAGCAGTGGAGCTCGCTGTATTGCAGTAGTTCGAGTAACGAAGATTTTTGTGAGGTAAGTGATTTGTGAAAGATATAGTTTAATGTTAGTCAGGGCCATTCTTTTGTAGGGACTATTGAAAGTCAGATTGCGTTGCGCTAAAAATATTGTGTGACAGTTTAGTGTTGAGCGGAATAGGTAAAGAGCGAAATGTCTGAGTTCGTTCAGTTCTGCTCAGCTTCTTTGAAAATCAAATAATGTAAGAGGTTTATCAGCACAGTAATTCATAAATTTTTCTTAGGGGACGTTTCATAGTATTGTGCAATGCATAGACTGGTGGTAAGTTTTTCTAATAAAGGATAAAAGAAGGAAAAAAAACATAGTGTGAAAGTGTCATGTGGAATGTTGGATGTTTTATAATCATTATTATTTATTTTTATAACTTTTTTTTATCAAACCGCTACTCTGTTTTATCTAAATAAGCCTTCAATGCGTAAAATGTATTGCATAACAGGTACTTTTCAGCTGCCTTTTTAAATAAGTGTATTTTTGCAATTTCTTTTATCTCTTGCCGTTCTCGGCCTCGAGCTTCCGCGTAATGTACAGGGGGAACCAAAAAGGAATTTACACCTTTGAATGATATAGAACTTTATTGAGATAACTTACAGAATCGGTAGATGTGTCACTTTATAGCAAACAATCTTAAATTTGATGCACATAGGACGCCATTCCGCCACCAGGAGCGCCAGCAAAGTGCACAGTTAAAATGGCTGCTTTCACTGGTGCGGAGCGTACTGGCTGTGTGTTTTGGATTCACTTAATGAACACTGCAACAATCCTACGGCGTAAATTTCGCACCAAATATGCCAAGGAACCTACAAGGAAGCCTACAGTTTGCTCTTGGCGCAAGAACTTCGTCGAGACGGGTTGTTCTCTGCGACATGATAAATCACCAGGTTGCCCGCGTGTTGATGATTATGTCGAACAGGTTAGGGAGAGCCTTGCCCGCAGTCCACAAACATTAACGCGATGTGCGTTTCGCGAGACTGGCATTCTACAGAAGACTGTTTGGAGAGTACTGCGTAGACGTTTACACTTGAAACCATACACATTCACAATGGAACAGCACATGAGTGGGGCAGATACCGTTGATCGTGGGGAATTGTGTGCGGAAATGCTGCATCGGGTAAAGAACGGCGAGACATACCTTAACATAATAATCTTCAGCCATGAGTCAACATTTCATATCAGTGGCAAGGTGATCGCCCACACTGCACGATATGGGGCGGCGAAAATCCAGATGCAAACCTGGAACACGTTCGGACAGCCCCGAAGTTAATGTGTTTTGTGCCCTTAGCAAATTAAAACTGTATGGCCCTTTCTTGTTCGTGGAGAAAAGTGTGATTTATATTGTGTATCTGGATATGGTTGAAAACCTTTTAAGCCCATAGATCAATGAAGATCAAACACTGGAAAATCTAGGATGAAATGTAACAATACCAGAGAGGGAAAGTTGCTACCCACCACATAGCGGAGATGCTGAGTCGCGATAGGCACAACAAAAAGATTCACCAATTATAGCTTTCGGCCATAAAGGCCTTTGTCAGTAGTAGACACACATACACACACGCACGCACACACACACACACACACACACACACATACACACACTCACGCAAACGCAACTTGCACAATGGTGCTGCTGCTCGCAGTGTGTTATCAATTCTCTGAGAGTGCAGACGTGTGTGCAAGTTGCGTTTGCGCCAGTGTGTGGTTGCGTGTGTGTATGTGTGTTTACTGCTGACAAAGGCCTTTATGGCTGAAAGCTATAATTGGGTGAATCTTTTTGATGTGCATATCGCGACTCAGCATCTCCGCTATATCGTGAGTAGCAACTTTCCATCTCTGAAATCGACGAAGATGATAGAGATGGGACGGTTTACTACCAGAAAGACGGGTTACCATCTCATTTCCTCTCAGAAGTTCGAGGTTTCCTTGCCAGGTTAGCGGATTGGCTGTTAAGGGCCGATCGCTTGGCAACCTCGCTCCCCAGATTTGATACCACTGGATTTGGTTCAAATGGCTCTGAGCACTATGGGACTTAACATCTATGGTCATCAGTCCCCTAGAACTTAGAACTACTTAAACCTAACTAACCTAAGGACAGCACACAACACCCAGCCATCACGAGGCAGAGAAAATCCCTGACCCCGCCGGGAATCGAACCCGGGAACCCGGGCGTGGGAAGCGAGAACGCTACCGCACGACCACGAGATGCGGGCCACTGGATTTCTTTGTCTGGTGTTTCACTAAAGACAACGTATCAAACAATGTAGCCGAGCCGAAAAATCGAATCTACGCTGCCTTTGCGCAAGTTACGCCCGATTTGCTGCAACTGCAACGACTGTGGGAGGAGATTGATTACCTGTGTGATTTTGTTACCTGTGGGATTTTTCCGCTTCACAAGCGATAGTCACATAGAGCCAAAATGACACTTGGCACGTTTATATGAAACTTGATGTTGTTTGCTACAAAATGACAGATCTACCATTTCTGTGAGTTAGCTCAATAAATTTTTATATCATTTTAAAGTCGTTAAGTCCTTTGTGAGGTCACTTGTTTTGTTAATTGTAGTGAGCCAGTGGGGGCCGCTTTAAAAAGTCACTGAAATATGGCTCCATTCGCAGTGGACTCGAGCGAACGGTTAAGCCGTCGGCACACGGACCGTGCTGTCGAAAGTTAACGTTGAGCGTGCCAAGTTCAACGTGCTGCTGAACGCTCAGGAACAATGTGACTCCTCCATACGGTACGTGGGCCCCAACGTGGTATACGCGACCGCAATGCACTCCAGCGGCAGTTGCGGGATGTTTTTAGTCGTAAATCACACTGTTTCCTCAACGGGCGCGCCTAAAATTCCCATGTTAGCTCTATTAAAACGCACATTTCCTCCATCGTCCATGAAAAGGAAAGTACCAGGTCCAAACAATAAGGACACAGGCTTATAAAAGTTCCATTACAAACAGTGCGGTACAAATTTGGAATACTTCTCCGCATAAGATAAACATTATTTCATCATTCCCCCATTTTAGTAAAAACTCAAAACTTGATCACAGTTCCTACCCAGTAGCAGAATCTTTGCAACACGTGAATAACGAAGCGTGAAAGGAAAAGGAGCAAAATATCTTCATGCAAGTAGCACAAGCTGTCCTGTAGATTAAGCCAATCGAACAAAGTCACCCCCTGAAAAGAAGGTGAACTTATATTTACATAACATCAAATATTATAGTATATAGTTCTATTAAACTAATAATAAAGTATCAGAACCTAATAAAAATGCGAATGTTACAGAAAAAATTTGGAAGTGTGAAGATGCGAACAACCGCCCCATCAAAAAATTCGACAGCGGACATTGACGCTAGTTATTACGGTACACCAATAACACTCGCTTTATGCCTAAAGATATTGTATTACCTCTTGCTGAAAACCTTAATCGAAGATACGGTACTAATTGAAATTTAATTATAACAAATTGTACCAAGAACAATGCGTTTTGAGTAGATCTTCAGTGTGTCGTTTGCTTCAAATGGCCTACTCTCATAATACGCAAGTTACAGTAATTCTTTTGCCACGAATATGATGTCTCTCATTATTTTATTGGAACGAATCACACAGTTAACTACGGGTTTTCCAGTGATTCTGAATTTGCTGATGCTCAGAAACGGCATATATACATATAGGCTTGAAATGAATGCCAATATGGCGCCTCACAACTCTGTACTGAAGGGAGACGGCGTGCGTGTGACGTAGGTCGCGTTGTGCCATCTCATTGATCAACGCTCAGACGCACGCTCAGAATATCTGACATGCCAGATATTGCTCTGCACGAAAGATTTGGTTGGGTTGGGTTCTTTTGTGGGAAGAGACCAAACTGCGAGGTCATCGGTCTCGTCGGATCAGAGAAGGACGGGGAAGCAAGTCGGCCGTGCCCTTTCAGAGGAACCATCCCGGCATTTGCCTGGAGCGATTTAGGGAAATCATGGAAAACCTAAATCAGGATGGCCGGACGCGGGATTGAACCGTTGTCCTCCCGAATGCGAGTCCAGTGTGCTAACTAGAGATGGGCAAAACTGTTCTTTTCAGAGATCGGATCAGAACTGTTCACTCCCTGAAATGAATTAGCTCTTTTTCATGACTCACCACTCATTTACAATATTTATTCCAGTACTATACCTGTATTTTGATCTTATTTGATCCTATTTTGAAGTAACACAGATAATGAGTAAGAATTTTGTATTGTTTATTGAAATTTCCACGATATGACAAAGTTTTTGATTACTGATTTATTTTGCACTATTGTGGTTTTTTGGGTGATCGGAAAATGTTGTAACTTGAGATTTACATTAACAATATATTTGGCTATAATGTATTAAAATTTCATTAACCTCATACAAATACATCGCAAGCCATATATTTTTAAAGTGAACGTTTCCTTCCGAAGACGCCTAAAATCGCAAAATCCGTACCAGAATAGGAAAAAAAAATATAAATTTGACTGTAAAACGAAAGTGCTGCATATAGCCTTACGCAGAATAAAACAAGGAAAATATTGGTGTATCACATTTTGCGATACGTTTATCGGTTCGCTCGTAATTAAAGCGTAAATTCGAGTGTCCATAATAAAAATCCTATAGTAAGAGGAGTTGTCAGGAACCTAATCTGATCAGTTTAAACAAATAAAAATAAAATAAAAACATATGATGTATACATAACATAATAATGTAATATACATAGCGGTATTACTACGAAGAACAATATCCAGTAGAGACGAACTCCGATGCAGAAGCACTGAGTCGAGCAGGTCGAGCCGCGAGTTGTATTACTGCGTGAGCTGAGACCGCAGAGACCAGAGTGACACCTGAGTTGCTTTGCTCAACGCTCTGGCTAGAGTCGAGAACGGTGGGGTGAGCGTTGAGCAGGCGAGTTCCGAGGGTGGGGGAAGCGGTGAACGGCCACCACTCACCCGCTCTGAGACAAATCGTCCGTTCCCTTGCGAGCAGGTTGTTGCAAGTAGTTCCTATGTTATCCGCTAGGTGGCTCTCTGTCCTGTTGCTCGCATCAACTGCCCAGAGGGCAGGACGTGCGACTGAAACGATCGCCGACAGAGTGCGATGCGAAGTTAAGCTGTGCCAGACACTGCACACGGCAGACGACGCACAGAGACGGCACGGCATATGTGAAACACAAAATCCAATGGGGCACTGCACAATGCAGGCAGCCAAGGTAGAAGCAGGGCAGAGGCCGGCGCTGGCTGTGTTGTGTGGCGTGCACTGTGCTGTGACCAGCAGAGGCGCCGCTGATATGCTCCGTCTCCCTCTCTCTCTCTCTCTCTCTCTATCTCTCTCTCTCTTTGCTGTGGGAAACGTTTGGAGCTACCGTTCTTTTTTTCTGAATCACTGATTATTCACTCCTTTGAAAGATTCAACTCTATGAATCAGTTCAAGAGCGGACCCCCATCTCTAGTGCTAACCACTGCGCCACCTCGCTCGGTGCACAAAAGACTCCCGGACGCGCAATTCCACGCTATGACGTCAGAAACTCGGCACGCTCAACGCTCAACGCTCGGATGCACGGTCCGTGTGCCGACGGCTTTAGGTGGGTGTGTAAGAGGCATCCCGAGCCTAGGTGGAGAGAACTGCAGGGCTGGTGTGGGAACAGACCGGACGTGTTGTCGCCGCAGTCGACCGAGAGGCCAGATAGCCGCTATCGTCGCCTCTGGTGGGCCGCGCGGCGCGATATCCGGGGTCGATTGTTCCCTGGAGAGCTGGACACGCGTAATCACCCGCTGTGTTCTTTCGGGGCACGCCGCTGTGCGTGTACGGCCGAGCCGCATACAGTACTCTCGTTATAAGTTCCGAGCACGGCACTCAGCCGCGTTCTGTGACGTCACATATGAACCGTCAATTAGGGCGGTTGACAAACAACAACTCAAGTACACGTGTTATTCCAAAACGTAACCGTGGAAGTAGGGGCCAGGAGGTGCTGTTGAAATAACACACGCTGCTAAAGATACCTTTTTATTTTAAAACTTTCTCAATAATTAATATTTAAGTTTGGCATTTCTTTAAAAATATAATTTCAAAACAATTTCAAATAGCTTGACAATTTTCATTATGAGAAGGAGATTACCAGGTATGACATTAACAACTTGCGAATAAAGACAACAGTTAAAAAACTCCTTTAAAAATAGCTCTATACAGAGTTATTACAAATGATTGAAGTGATTTCACAGCTCTACAATAACTTTATTATTTGAGATATTTTCACAATGCTTTGCACACACATACAAAAACTCAAAAAGTTTTTTTAGGCATTCACAAATGTTCGATATGTGGCCCTTTAGTGATTCGGCAGACATCAAGCCGATAATCAAGTTCCTCCCACACTCGACACAGCATGTCCGCATCAATGAGTTCGAAAGCATCGTTGATGCGAGCTCGCAGTTCTGGCACGTTTCTTGGTAGAGGAGGTTTAAACACTGAATCTTTCACACAACCCCACAGAAAGAAATCGCATGGGGTTAACTCGGGAGAGCGTGGACACCATGACACGAATTGTTGATCATGATCTCCACCACGACCGATCCATCGCTTTTCCAATCTCCTGTTTAAGAAATGCTTCTGCTTTAGCCTTTTCCGTAAGATTTTCCAAACCGTCGGCTGTGGTATGTTTAGCTCCCTGCTTGGTTTATTCGTCGACTTCCGCGGGCTACGCGTGAAACTTGCCCGCACGCGTTCAACCGTTTCTTCGCTCACTGCAGGCCGACCCGTTGATTTGGCCTTACAGAGGCATCCAGAAGCTTTAAACTGCGCATACCATCGCCGAATGGAGTTAGCAGTTGGTGGATCTTTGTTGAACTTGGTCCTGAAGTGTCGTTGCACTGTTATGATTGACTGATGTGAGTGCATTTCTAGCACGACATACGCTTTCTCGGCTCCTGTCGCCATTTTGTCTCACTGCGCTCTCGAGCGCTCTGGCGGCAGAAACCTGAAGTGCGGCTTCAGCCGAACAAAACTTTATGAGTTTTTCTACGTATTTGTAGTGTGTCGTGACCATATGTCAATGAATGGAGCTACATTGAATTTATGAAATCGCTTCAATCATTTGTAATAGCCCTGTATAAGGGATATTGCAAGGTTTGACGTTAACAATAAGAAGATTTTAAACTTGTTATATCAATAAGACAACAATTAAAAAAAACTTTAAGTAGCTAGCTTGTACTAAGCAAAAATAGTTATCTCTCGCCAGTTACATAACTTATATTTGTTACAAGATGAATGTGAATACGCCAGCACACAAACCTTCACATTAAAGCCAGTTCCCAAAAAAAATAATTTTTCCTTAGCTCGGTGAGGGAGTGACACGTCTAAAGGGGCCCAGATCACAATAGTCGGAACAGTTACTGGTGCTCTACAGGGCCACAGCAGATCAGCCCCAAAACTTGCATTACAAGCCGCCACCTCCCCGAGTTACTCAAGACCAGAAGATGTAGCGAGCGCGCTGCCTGCACAGACCCCGAACCACAGACACACGCGACACCGACCCTAAATCACCCAATCGAGGTGTGAATGAAACGGCCCGATCAAGAAGTGGTGGTGGTGGTGTGTTGGGGCTTATGGGCGCTCAACATCGAGGTCATCAGCGCCCTGACACACATTAAAAGGAACGAATGTGGGCAGACCTAAGAAACCTAAAGCACACACTCAAAGAAAGCAGGAAAAGAAGGACAATGCTACATAAGAAAGTAAAACCTAAGGAAAGGGGAAACATAGCAACAAAAATGTCACAGGAAATTGTTATTGGCTGGCCACTTACATAAAAAATGGGCGAGCTTGTCACACAGTGAGCAAATTAAAATCCTCTCCCTAAAATCTTTGTAAAAACAATTGACAGGGCACAGAACTTTAAAACTTCAATCACATTCGTCCGAGTGTTGCCTAAAAGAGATGGCAGGTCCGCTGGCAAGTCAGCCGCGACCCGCTGGTCAGAAAATAAAACGCAATCCAATACAACGTGGCGCACAGTGACCTGGACGCCACAAGCACCACACATTGGAGGGTCCTCTCGCCGGAGAAGGAAGCCGTGCGTCATAGGGCTGTGGCCTATTCGAAGCCGAGCGAGGAGAACTTCGTCCCGTCGATGGGGCTGAAAGGAAGTACACCTCACACGCGTTGTCAGTCACTTCCAGCCACTCATCCTCCCACTGTCGCATGACCAGTGAGCTCAACAGCGAGGTGAGTGCGTGCAAGGGGAGAGCACACTGAGATATGTGTGGATCGAGACACGCCTCCTTGGCTGTGAGATCTGCCCTTTCATTCCCAGCAATGCTGACATGCCCCGGAACCCAGCAAAAAGCTACAACCTTCCCCAGTCGCTGTATTCGGAGGAGGGCATCCTGGATGGTCTGGACTATTTTGTCTGCCGGATACTAACGTTGCAATGAGTGAAGGGCACTGAGGGAATGTCTCAATTACCACATTCCCGCGGACAGACAAACAAAACTGTGTTGGGAAGACCCCAACGAAACCACTGCTGAAGAAACTCATTCACTTCACTAGAATTTGAAAAACCCCTATGTAACTAAGTCTGTTACACAAAAACAGTACTCAACTTGTGACACTCCACCACAGCGCCGGGAACACGTCGCACTTCTTTATGCTCGTCAGAGCCAACCGCTGCCAGTGGCTTCAACGGCCGATAAGAGGACATACGGCCCCACGCGCTGATCTCCTACACCGCGGCTTCTAAGCTTCGTAAGCGACGTACATGCGGGTAAGGCAGACGCAGCCCCTGACAGCCGAGAGGTCGGGCAAAGCACGTGGCGAGCAGCTGACGACCC
The DNA here is from genome assembly GCF_023864275.1 of Schistocerca cancellata. Classification (NCBI taxonomy): domain Eukaryota; kingdom Metazoa; phylum Arthropoda; class Insecta; order Orthoptera; family Acrididae; genus Schistocerca; species Schistocerca cancellata. The sequence goes on along the minus strand of NC_064635.1, from coordinate 19,402,092 downwards.
CCAGCAGCAGGGCCCCGCTCGCGCCACCACCTCCCTCGGTCACCCCCCAGTACGTACCCCTCGATCGTCACGCGACCGTACACTTGCTCCGCCTCCCGCCAGAGGGCGGTAGCGATCCAAACAGCGCGCCAAACCGAAAGCGCCACCGCAAACACTGGACGCGAACCGAAAGCACTCCGCCTGGCGCGCTTTCCGAAGAGCCGGGCACAACTACGGCTCAACATACACTGTCTCATGAAAAGAGTATCCGAACACCTTTTACTGGCCAGCCTTAAGGGGCTCCGGAAAGGCTCAAAATGATGAAAAGTTCAATTTTTCCTTTTTTGCGTTTTCTGAATCTGCAGACTATTACCTTTCAATAGATATATAATTTATTCAATTCCGAAGACTACAACTATTTTTAATTTTTTTTTTGAAATGTGTTCTTCATGGGCGTGACCCACTGTGGCGCTGTTAAACTGCTGTCAAATGGTGTTATTATTAACGTCCGTGTTCATCAGGTACATTTTAGTGATGTGAGATAAAGTATGTGTTGTGGCTAACCTGTGATGGTTCAATATATATCGCTGGTGTGATTGTCGATTGTTTCATGTTTATTTACTCTGTCGTTATCTCGAAAATATTCGTAATTAATTCTGTTTCTTGAGTCTCTGTTTTGTTGAAGTATAATAATAAGTAAAAGTAAAGTTGCTGTTGCGACTTTCAATGATGGCAACATTGTAAGGTGCAAGGTATTTAGAAATATGGGAATGAAGATAGGTTCTAACATGGTACGAGCGATGCTTGCCTTCGCCTTCGGGCTGGAGACAGGGCCGTAAAGAGTCTAGAAATACAAGCAAGAGTAAACAGGAGGAGGAACAAGAGGAAGCTGGAGGAGGAGTTTGCAGAGGATGGAGATAATCCATCCTATGGACCTGGAATGCACTAAAAAGTTAATCCAATCTTTGTCGCTCGATTCCCAAAACTTTTATTTTCTCATACTAATTACATGTTTTCTAAGGATCTTCCAAACATATTTGTTTCAAACTTTCAGTAAATGTTACACAGTACCTTCTGCACAATTTAACACACCCTTTTTCCAAAAAACTGTATATTTTTGAATATATAAATAAAAAATTGCAAAAAATGTTGTGAATTTTCATTACAATTGAAAAAAATCATCTTTAATAACTGAACTAAAATGTTGTAAAATCCCTGCGTTAAGTTGTAGCCCATATTCCAATAAATAATCTGTAAAAAGTTCAACTTCCTACCTCAAATACTTTGTGAGGAAAGATGTAATTTATAAGCGTTATTTTAACATTGCAAGTACAGGGCGTTCCGGAGCCCCTTAAGCCTTTGCCGGCCGGAGTGGCCGTGCGGTTCTAGGCGCTACAGTCTGGAGCCGAGCGACCGCTACGTCGCAGGTTCGAATCCTGCCTCGGGCATGGATGTCTGTGAGGTTTAATTACTTCTAAGTTATAGGGGACTGATGACCTCAGAAGTTAAGTCCTATAGTGCTCAGAGCCATTTGAACCATTTGAACCTTAAGCCTTCAACGTCCCGTTGACGAGGAGGTCATCAGATACCGAGCTCAAGCTCTCACTGTGTCAAGGATGGGGAGGAAAACGGTCGCACCCTTTCATAGCAACAATCCCGGCATTTGTCTGAAGAGATTTAGGCAAATCACGGAAAACGTCAATCAGGATGGCCGGAAGCAGATTTGAACCGTCGTCACCCCACATGCGAGTCCAGCGGGCTAACCACTGCGCCACCCCGCTCGGTGATGTGTCTGGAAGTCCGAAGACGATTGGCAGCCCATTCGCCCCGTCCTCTAGTTGAGAAGGCAGACAAGCCACAGACAGTTGCTTCCGGGGTAGAGATGGCGGTTATCGCTGAAACAATATCAACTTTATTTAAACGCCAGTACATACTGGAGGCGGCGTGGATTGGCCTCCCTATTCGCCAGACATGAACCCCTGTGACTTCTTTCTGTGGGGACACTTGAAAGACCAGGTGTACCGCCAGAATCCAGAAACAATTGAACAGCTGAAACAGTACATCTCATCTGCATATGAAGCCATTCCGCCAGACAGGTTGTCAAAGGTTTCGGGTAATTTCATTCAGAGACTACGCCATATTATTGCTACGCATGGTGGATATGTGGAAAATATCGTACTATAGAGTTTCCCAGACCGCAGCGCCATCTGTTGTTGACAATTGTAACTACTGTAATTTCGAAAGTTTGTCTGCCTGAAAATGTACTGTTGTCCCAAGCATATTGCAACAAACGGTGTATTTCTATCGCTGCTCGTTTAGTTTTTATTACCGTTTCAAATAGACCGGTCATTTTTGAAACACCCTGTATTAGCTGCTGATGACTCACCATGTGCATCAGTAGCGCGACAGGAAATGAGTGTCGGGCGGAGATGAACGTTCTATGGGTTATATGTATTACACTTAACAAAATCGACATCGTGGACATTCAATAAATGTTCAAAACAAATCATTACCTTGCACCATGAAAAGCCGGCCGCTATGGCCGAGCGGTTATAGGCACTTCAGTCCGGAACTGCGCTGCTGCTACGGTCGCAGGTTCGAATCCTGCCTCGGGCATGGATGTGTGTGATGTCCTTAGGTTAGTTAGGTTTGAGTAGTTCTAAGTCTAGGGGACTGATGACCTCAGATGTTAAGACCCTTATTGCTTAGAGCCATTTGGACCATTTTTTTTTGCACTATGAACAACGAATGAAAAATGGGCGTCACAGTGATCACAAAGCTTCGCACCATCGAGATCGAAGGCGAGCTCCTTGGGAGATACAAACCATGCACGATGTTCAGGTAGGTAACCACTGTTAAAAAATGCTTGTAGAATCATATTGGTGTAACGGGGTGATGAGGGTTTGTAACCTCCCCCTCACTTATCGACCTTAATGACAGTGAAAAATTAAACCGCGTGTACCTAATGGAAATTTGGGAAAAGCAATCGTCACTGAGGTTAATTTGTCGGTAAAGAGGGAGGAAAGGGTTACATCTAAATGAAAGGAAGTTTGCTAATGAAACTGGTGGAAATTAATTTTGAAATAGGGGTAAAGTTAATAAAGAAAGTAAATGTGCGGCCGTTACGTTAACAATCAACTAGCGGTAATTAGATATTTGAGGGAAATTACGGTCGCCAGTCCTAAGGACAATTACTATAGTAACTGAAAAAGAAAGGTTATTACACATGTAATTAGCACTAGAAGCGTGGCAACTGAAGGTTGACAAGTGTAGTTCTGAAAACTGAAAGTTTGTCAGAAGTAATAAATTTCGCTACACACTGATTTAATTTAGCAAAAGAATTAATAAAACCGGAAAATCGAAAGTTAATTTAGTGACTGAAGTTAATAGTGAGCTTTCTTTCTGAAGCACATCGAAATTCAGTAAAATACAGTTAGTCTCGGACTACCTCAACAATAATTTCAAAAGCTACTTGAATATATGCAATTTAGAAATAAGAGATTTAACTTTGAAGGATGTATTAAATGATTCTGAACAATTAACAATAGTAAAATTTAGTACGTACCAAGCTGAGCTGCAGTCACAGGTAAGCTAAAATACGGTAACGAAACTCGCACTCTTAATTCGTACTTGTGTAATCTAAATATTGTAGCCAGCTATGAATACTTTAACTGAACTTTTAAATTAAAGCAGTGAAATAGAATATTACTTTAATGCTGGCGTTTGAATTTCAATGACACTCGGGTTCATTTCGGAAAAGGAAGGGACCCTGCTTGGCAATACAATTGGGACAATGAGCAACAAAGGTTCATGCTAAGTTGCTGTAATTTTGTGATGCAACAATTTTAAAAGTTTGAAAAGCTGAAGTCTGCCATACAGTTCTAAAACTTTACGTGCTTCCAGTCTTCCTTGTTGGTTGATTGAAGGTTTGAAGCCGTCGATCGAGGAGGTGGCGACAGTCACTCGATGTCGGCCGTCGCTGTTGCAGAAGCTGGATGTTGGCGCGCCTTCTTCTCGACACTGTCACCAGACGAAACGGGATCTTGATGTGCGCCAGCTAATGCTTCCCGTCCGCGACAAACCATGTCAGAAACTATCATCGCAAGTCGAGCGCAATTACATGCTGCCAAACCCCGAAAGCGCGGCAACTCGCAGGAGCTTCGCACAACACACCTGCTCCACTGCACCACCCCAGCCAGACTCCCTCTGCCCGCGTTCCACGCGGCAGAGTTAACACTACCAAAGATCCTAAACACTCTGGTTCTCCACACGACCTATCGACGTATTCGTTCGATAACATAGTTTTCCCTAGGCAAGACCTAGCGTAAAAATACAAATAATATTTACAAAACAACCAATTATACATCGACATAAGTGCATAAATATATATATACAAACAGTAAAACAATTACAATATATAAAGAGACAGAAATGTCATATCTTGAGGTAACAAAACAAGGGAAAAAAATAATAGTACAATAGATGGAAATAGGAGGATATGCATTTCTGGCGTTACAGGCTGATGGAATGTGATGACACGCAACCGAATGCGAAACAGTCTGTGGTGTAGCTTATCGTGAAACTTGCTGTGCTTTTAGGCGTAGCTACAGACCGTGCGGTAATGTGTCTTGTTGACACGGAAAAACGAACGTCCAGAGGCTGAATCTGTCCAGTGGTTCCAGGTGGTATGAACTGCAATGTCACACTTTTTCCGGGAAGATTGGTTTGCTCTAAGGGGGCATGATTTCTATATGCAGACCAGCAATCAAGCAATAGCACGTTACTTTGCCGAGCTAGTGGCATTAAACGGTGCTTATACCATAGTTCTAGTCCTCTTTTGCCCATTTTCTCAATCTTACTTGCTGTGACGTAAATATACCCTACTGCCCTTGCAAAAATCACACAAAGCTGTTTCACAGAAGAAGACTGCACTGTAGTTCCTTCTCTAGATTGTCGCACAGATGACAAAACGGTAGATATCGAAATAGATGATAGAGGGATAGAAAAACAATTAAAATCGCTCAAAAGAGGAAAGGTCGCTCGACCTGATGGGATACCAGTTCAATTTTACACAGAGTACGCGAAGGAACTTGCCCCCCTTCTTGCAGCGGTGTACCGTAGGTCTCTAGAAGAGCGTAGCGTTCCAAAGGATTGGAAAAGGACACAGGTCATCCCCGTTTTCAAGAAGGGACGTCGAACAGATGTGCAGAACTATAGACCTATATCTCTAACGTCGATCAGTTGTAGAATTTTGGAACACGTATTATGTTCGAGTATAATGACTTTTCTGGAGAATAGAAATCTACTCTGTAGGAATCAGCATGGGTGTCAAAAAAGACGATCGTGTGAAACCCAGCTCGCGCTATTCGTCCACGAGACTCAGAGGGCCATAGACACGGGTTCCCAGGTAGATACCGTGTTTCTTGACTTCCAGAAGGCGTTCGACACAGTTCCCCACTGTCGTTTAATGAACGAAGTAAGAGCATATGGACAATCAGACCAATTGTGTGAATGGATTAAAGAGTTCCTAGATAACAGAACGCAGCATGTCATTCTCAATGGAGAGAAATCTTCCGAAGTAAGAGTGATTTCAGGTGTGCCGCAGGGGAGTGTCGTAGGACCGTTGCTATTCACAATATACAGTACATAAATGATCTTGTGGATGACATCGGAAGTTCACTGAGGCTTTTTGCGGATGATGCTGTAGTATATCGAGAGGTTGTAACAATGGAAAATTGTACTGAAATACAGGAGGATCTGCAACGAATTGATGCATGGTGCAGGGAATGGCAATTGAATCTCAATGTAGACAAGTGTAATGTGCTGCGAATACATAGAAAGGAAGATCCTTCATCATTTAGCTACAAAATAGCAGGTCAGCAAGTGGAAGCAGTTAATTCCATAAATTATCTGGGAGTGGGCATTAGGAGTGATTTAAAATGGAATGACCATATAAATTTAATCGTCGATAAAGCACATGCCAGACTGAGGTTCATTGGAAGAATCCTACGGAAATGCAGTCCGAAAACAAAGGAAGTAGGTTACAGTACACTTGTTCACCCACTGCTTGAATAGTGCTCGCCGCTGTGAGATCCGTACCAGATAGTGTTGATGGAAGAGATAGAGAAGATCCAACGGAGAACAGCGCGCTTCGTTACAGGATCATTTAGTAATCGTGGAAGCGTTACGGAGATGATAGATAAACTCCAGTGGAAGACTCTGCAGGAGAGACGCTCAGTAGCTCGGAATGGGCTTTTGTCAAAGTTTCGAGAACATACCTTCACCAAGGAGTCAAGCAGTATATTGCTGCCTCCTACGTATATCTCGCGAAGAGACCATGAGGATAAAATCAGAGTGATTAGAGTCCACACAGAGGCATACCGACAATCCTTCTTTCCACGAACAATATGAGACTGAAATAGAAGGGAGAACCGATACAGGTACTCAAGGTACCCTCCGCCACACACCGTAATGTGGCCTGCGGAATATGGATGTAGATATAGATGTAGATGTAGATGTACAAGGGATAGTAGGGGGCAGAGCACCTCCAACTTCTCGCAGCACAATAAATAACTTTCCAGCCATTTTGCCATCCAGATTAACTGTCGGCATGATTGTGTACGAAGCCGTTAAGGGATTGATGGTAGCTGATACAACTCTCCCGGTACCTCTAATTTCAGGGTTTCTTTCGTATGCGTTTCATCTTCAAATCCCGATTGGCGGAGGTTGAAAACAAACTCCATACTGAAGGATGGGATAGTTTGTTTATCGCGTCTACAAACTTTCTGGTCGACCCCGTGCTGTGCAACGCACAGTTGACGCTTTGTTTGAAATTTCGTTATCTCACATCTTCCAGTTCTGTAGCACTCTTTGAAGATGTGCAAACATCCACTGCTTCCCGTGAAATCACTGTATGCTGTGCCGCGCGCAGTTCGTTGCGCTTATCGTAGTATATCACTACCAAGCACATCTCACTAATTGTATCGAACATCCCTGAAGCTCTTGAACAATAGTTTTTGCAATTAGTGCGGCTTGTCCTCCATTGTACTTCCGCAGTATTTCTTATGCACTGCACGGTCAGATTGCTGCGAACCCATTCGAACTCTGTTCTTAATTTTTTTTTGTTACTTTGATGTAGATGACCTTCCAAATACCTAATTATGTATAGCACCTGCTCCTTGGACAACGATTGTCCTTTACGACGTTTCATTGCAAACGAGATACGAGGCTCCTTGTCTGACATGGATGACGAAGAACATAGCTCGGCACCAATTTCAGCATCACTTCCACTCGTTAATCACGTATCATCATCATTGTACTCCTCATGTACATTATCCCCACAGTCAAGCTTATACGACATCACACATTCCACTCACTCATCTTGAGGGAATGCTAACACTTCATCTGCCACTTCTTTCTCACACTATGCAATTCCATGGGTTCCTTTCTGACGAAATGTCAACTTCAGCAACTGGGTTGTAGATACAATGCAATGCTTGCTTTATTTATCATTGCCGTTCCTCTGCTTTGTCGGTTGGCTGGTTGATTTGGGGGACAGGACCAAACAGTGAGGTCATCGATCCCATCATATTAGGGAAGGGTGGAGAAGGAAGTCGGCCGTGCCTTTTCAAAGGAATCATCCTATCATTTGCCTGATGGAATTTGCGGAAATAATGGAAAACCTAAATCAGGATAGCCAGATGCGAGTTTGAACCGTCGTCCTCCTGGATCCCAGTCTAGTATGCTGACCACTGCACCATCTCGCTTGGTACTCTGCTTCATATCATCACCACTAGCACTGCAGCACTGTTGTGAGTTACTCGTCCAACTACGCTCCATAGCCTCATGCTGTGCTCACCACTGGATATCTCCGGTCCTTCCCCCAGTTTCTGTAGCCTCAAGCTGTGCTCACCATTGGATATCTCCAGTCCTTCCCCCTGTTTCCGTAGACTCATGCTGTGCTCACCATTGGATATCTCCAGTCCTGCCCCTGTTGCCGTAGCCTCATGCTGTGCTCACTATTGCATACCTCCAGTCGTGCCCCCTCTTGCCGTAGTCTCATGCTGTGCTCACCATTGCATATCTCCAGTCCTTCCCCCTGTTGCCGTAGCCTCATGCTGTGCTCACCAATGCATATCTCCAGTCCTTCCCCCTGTTGCTGTAGCCTCATGCTGTGTTCACCATTGCCTATCTCCAGTCCTTCCCCCTGTTGCCGTAGAGTCAAGCTGTGCTCACCATTGGATATTTCCGGTCCTTCCCCCTGTTTCTGTAGCCTCATGCTGTGCTCACCATTGGATATCTCCAGTCCTGCCCCTGTTGCCGTAGCCTCATGCAGTGCTCACAAATGCATATCTCCAGTCCCGCCCCCTGTTGCCGTAGCCTCATGCTGTGCTCACAATTGCACATCTCCAGTCGTGCCCCCTCTTGCCGTAGTCTCATGCTGTGCTCACCATTGCATATCTCCAGTCCTTCCCCTTTTGCCATAGCCTCAAGCTGTGCTCACCATTGCATATATCCAGTCCTTCCCCCTGTTTCCATAGCCTCAAGCCGTGCTCACCATTGGATATCTCCAGTCCTTCCCCCTGTTTCTGTAGCCTCATGCTGTGCTCACCATTGGATATCTCCAGTCCCGCCCCTGTTGCCATAGCCTCATGCTGTGCTCACAATTGCATATGTCCAGTCGTGGCCCCTGTTGCCGTAGTCTCATGCTGTGCTCACCATTGCATATCTCCAGTCCTTCCCCCTGTTGCCGTAGCCTCAAGCTGTACTCACCCTTGGATATCTCTAGTCCTTCTCCCTGTTACTGTAGCCTCACGCTGTGCTCACCATTGGATATCTCCAGTCCTGCCCCTGTTGCCGTATTCTCATGCTGTGCTCACCAATGCATATCTCCAGTCCCACCCCCTGTTGCCATAGCCTCATGCTGTGCTCACAATTGCATATCTCCAGTCGTGCCCCCTCTTGCCGTAGCCTCAAGCTGTGCTCACCATTGCATATCTCCAGTCCTTCCCCCTGTTGCCGTAGCCTCAAGCCGTGCTCACCATTGGATATCTCCAGTCGTTCCCCCTGTTTCCGTAGCCCCATGCTGTGCTCACCATTGGATATCTCCAGTCCTGCCCCTGTTGCCATGGCCTCATGCTGTGCTCACCATTGCATATCTCCAGTCCTTCCCCCTGTTGCCGTAGCCTCACGCTGTGCTCACCCTTGGATATCTCCAGTCCTTCCCCCTGTTTCTGTAGCCTCACGCTGTGCTCACCATTGGATATCTCCAGTCCTGCCCCTGTTGCCGTATCCTCATGCTGTGCTCACCAATGCATATTTCCAGTCCCGCCCCCTGTTGCCATAGCCTCATGCTGTGCTCACAAAGGCATATCTCCAGTCCTTCCCCCTGTTGCCGTAGCCTCAAGCCATGCTCACCATTGGATATCTCCAGTCGTTCCCCCTGTTTCCGTAGCCTCATGCTGTGCTCACCATTGGATATCTCCAGTCCTGCCCCTGTTGCCGTAGCCTCATGCTGTGCTCACTATTGCATATCTCCAGTCGTGCCCCCTGTTGCCATGGCCTCATGCTGTGCTCACCATTGGATATCTCCAGTCCTTCCCCCTGTTTCTGTAGTCTCACGCTGTGCTCACCATTGGATATCTCCAGTCCTTCCCCCTGTTGCCATAGCCTCAAGCTGTGCTCACCATTGCAGATCTCCAGTCCTTCCCCCTGTTGCCGTAGCCTCAGGCCATGCTAACCAATGGATATCTCCAGTCGTTCCCCCTGTTTCCGTAGCCTCATGCTGTGCTCACCATTGGATATCTCCAGTCCTGCCCCTGTTGCCGTAGCCTCATGCTGTGCTCACTATTGCATATCTCCAGTCGTGCCCCCTGTTGCCATGGCCTCATGCTGTGCTCACCATTGCATATCTCCAGTCCTTCCCCCTGTTGCCATAGCCTCAAGCTGTGCTCACCCTTGGATATCTCCAGTCCTTCCCCCTGTTTCTGTAGCCTCACGCTGTGCTCACCATTGGATATCTCCAGTCCTGCCCCTGTTGCCGTATCCTCATGCTGTGCTCACCAATGCATATCTCCAGTCCCACCCCCTGTTGCCATAGCCTCATGCTGTGCTCACAATTGCATATCTCCAGTCGTGCCCCCTCTTGCCGTAGCCTCATGCTGTGCTCACCACTGGATATCTCCAGTCCTGCTCCTTGCTGCCATTAGCAGCCAATATTGTGGTTGCATGGGGACAGTACTTGGGGCGCCGAATGCTGTCATTAGCCTTTTGCCACCTTGCACTCGAAGGGTACCTTTTAAGTGCTTTGTAGAGGTTTGATACCACTTCCAGACTATTTCTCGACAGTTAAACTCTTCAATAGCGCGAGGAGAAAAAGGAGCACCTAATGCCTTCTATGTGTGAGCTCTGATTTCTTTTATTTGATCACTATGACCTTCACTGCATGTGCTATCAGGGATCAACAAAATAATTTCGCCTTCGGCGTAGAACGCTGGTGATTAAAGTTTCGTGAACAGATTTTGCCACAACTGAAAATGACTTTGTTTTAATGCTTGCCAACCCTAACTGGTGTGCCATGTCCATAACAGTCTCTCCCCTACATCGCGACACCACAACAAAAATAACAGGTCAGACTAGGCGCAGTTTTAATAAGCGGTTTAAATAACATGTGCATCTCGCTCTATTTCTATAAGGATTTTGCGTATTGTGATTAAAGAAACGAAAGGCAACGTTTTAAATTTTTTGGAGGAAATACATGAAAGCGAATCCCAGGTTCAGCTTTGAATAATCAGATTGAATTGAGACACTACAATATCATATCGAATTTTATCTGAATGCTCGCCAATAGTACTAGGATGGTTTTCAGGTTAATCTATCAAGGATATAATACTGAAGTACTTTTCATTTCGTAACTTTATAATACTGAGATACTAATGTAATATACATTGTTTTATCTTTTATATCCACAATAGACCACGAATTTTTAAAGTTATGTAACGCAGTTACGAGCGTTCTTTTTCCGCCTTCCAGTGTATTTCTAGCCTCCATGGGCTGCTTTCATCACATCGCCTTCTCAGTCACGCGGCAGATGTCAGCGTCACACAGGATTTTAAGCTTTTCTTACGTCGGTTGGTGCCTACCGAATTCAGTAATGTATCCTACGGTATGTTATGTGGTAAGGTATTTTTCAGATTGCTTCCATTCTCGACATTTCGGTTCCATACTACTGAGTTAATTTTTGGATAATATCTTCCCGTGTACATAGAGTACTTTTCCTAGACGTTAGTTAGTTTTCGGGCATTTTATCCCCGTCCACATTGCTGTGCCATTCGTTGCTTTTTTCCACTTTTTTCTGGGTCTGGCTCATTCAGCAGTCAAGCTTTGTACACTTTCGACAAATATCTTTTGGGTGTAGTTCCTTTTACTGTGACAACCATCCAACACGGTTTGACTGTTAGCGAGTCCCGAATGCTGAGATTCCCAACTGTTATGAAAATGTAACCATCGTTTTTTGTGTTTCTACCATTTCATACAGTTTTACACAGTGATCTGTATATGTGGCAGATACACCTGGTGATGCGTCTAGTGAAGTCACACCGGCATCTGCCAATACAGCAACGCCGCAGAGGTGCGCGCCTTTTGACAGTACCTCATCTTTGTAGACTTTTTTAATTGTTATAATTTTTACGGTAGTTTAAACAGTTATTGAGTGTTGATTGCTTTTATAGTTTATCGTAATACAAAACTCGCTGCCCTTATTTCAACTTTCGCGACGTCCTTCGTCAGTTCTCCCTGCTAATTATCGGCTGGGGTAGCTTTGAACGCCTTATCCCTTTCAGACCCGAATTTTTTCTGGAGGAAGAAAAATTTTTATTCATGTGGTACTGGTCTTAGGTGATTTTTTTTAATGATTTTAGGAGCAAGATTTATACAAAAATATGTACCCGTTTCCAAAACGTACTTTGTTCACTTTAAGGACTAAAATAACTAATTATAAAATATTCTCTATTGTAACAATTAGTAAAATGATCATTCAATAATTTCCATGTAAAATAACAACAGCAATATTCAATTATACACTGGAATATAGCGAACCATGTATTCTGGTGGTCACGAGTTTCTGCGCGTTGCTACATTGACTTGCTGATATTTTTATAGTGATGCCCAACGGTTGGCAGCATTTGCGCGTGATGAAAAGGTTGAACATTTACAAGTGTGTAGCTCAGGTTCGCTTAGGCAACAAGTACTTTTATTGCAGCTAACAAACTGTAAAAGTTAATGTACACAATTGTAGCCAGAGGGCCTGAAAGGGTTAAATAAATTTTGAATTGTTCTGTGCAGTGCAGAAGCCATTTCCCGTTGTACAACCCTTGCTGTATATTTTTCTCGCGTTTTCTTTGTTCATAAGCTCTACTTCCGATACAGCACAACTTTCGTACCTTCTGAAGACTATTCTGCCTGAGTTAAAGATTTTGACATCCATCTCGACCATGTACTGACCGCAGCAGTACCTGATAGCGCCGATTTTCTGTCCGTGAGAAACGGTTCTCACACTGAACTAGGCCTTTACTTCTATCGTTTTAGCGCTCTCCACCCAGCGAGGTGAGTACAGCACGCTGGGGAAGGTTTGTGCCAAAGAAAGTTTTGAGTTTCTAGCGTAAGCACGTCGCCGCGATATCTGAACCGGTTGACTGCAGTTGTTTACTTGTATTTCTTTATCGGGGTATCTCTCTAGAGATTACCGGCCAGACAGGGCCCGCTCTGTTGAGATAGGCTGATAAGGGCCGGACTGTGTAAACGTTCGGAGCGAAGCCAGCTGGCAACGTCTCGGCGAAATCCACGGCGTAAACAAGTTGTTCAAAATGTTCAAATGTGTGTGAAATCTTATGGGACTTAACTGCTAAGGTCATCAGTCCCTAAGCTTATATACTACGTAACCTAAACTATCCTAAGGACAAACACACACACCCATGCCCGAGGGACGACTCGAACATCCGCCGTGGTCTGCCGCACAGTCCATGACTGCAGCGCCTCAGACCGCTCGGCTAATCACGCGCGGCATATTTGTTGTTTCAGAACCTCTTTGTCTGCCGCTGTCGCCGAATAACATTTAGTGGTCTCCTTCATTACGTTACGCACCTGTCGTTGTGATCCTGAGTACAAAGATTGGCTTGATTCATCTCTCCATGCTGCTCTATCCTCTGCTAGCCTCTTCATCTGCGAATAACTGCTGCAGCCTACATCCCTCTGAATCTTCTTACTGCATTCATCTTTCGGCCTCCCTCTACAATTCTTATCCACCTCCCCCTCCTGCTCTCTATTTCCCTATGTTAGCAAATTAACGATACCGATGCCTGAGGTTGTGTCCTAACAACCGATCCCATCGTTTGGTCACGTTTTTCCATAAATTTCTGTTTTCACCAGTTCGGATCAGCAGCTCTTCATCAGTTATGCGATCTACCCTGTGATGTTCAGCATCCTTCTGTAGCGCCGCATTTCACAAGCTTCTATTCTCTTCTTGTGTGAACTGCTTATCGTTCACTTTCTCTTGACACACGCTTGAAATAACACGGGGTTTTATTAAAAAGAAAAAGAGGACACGAAATGACCAAAAGAAGGCGCTTCAGATGATACATGGCGTCTCAAAAGTACGTTTATACGAGGGTTGGAACTTTAATAGTGGCAACTATTTATTTACAGCTCGTACAAAATAGATACGTGTTTCAAAGTTCTACTGACCTTCAAAGTAGTCACCAGCATTGTGTATAATCCACTGCCAGCGATATGGAAGTCGTAGGATACTCTTAGGAATGCCAGTTGTGTTGACAGTTCGAGCCGCGCGGCCTATTGCCAGACGAATTTGTAGCAGTTCTGAAGCGAATGCCGCGAAGAGTTTCTTTCAGTTTGGAAATCAGACGAGGGCTTAAGTCAGGGGAGTGCAGTAGGTGGTATAGTACTTAGCAGCCCTATCAGCCAAATAAATCAGCAACAGTTTGCACTGTACGTGCTTGAGCATTGTCCTGCAAAATGATGGTCAGGTCCTGCAGAAAGTGTCATCAGTTCTGTCTCTACGCTGCTCATTTTTGGAACACAACCTACGACCATTTTAGGGACAGACGTGGCGACACTTTCTCCAGGACCTGACCATCATTTTGCAGGACAATTCTCAAGCACGTACAGTGCAAGCTGTTACTGATTTGTTTGAATGATGGGGCTGCTAAGTGCCATAGCACCTACTACACTCCCCTGACTTAAGCCCTCGTAAGTTCAACTCGATTTCTAAACTGAAGGAAACCCTTCACGGCATTCGCTTCAGAATTGCTACATATTCGCCGGGCAATAGACCGCACCGCTAAACTGTCAACACAACTGGCATTGCTAAGAGTATCCTACGACTTCCACATCGCTGGCAAAGAGCTATACACAATGCTGGTAACTACTCTGAAGATCAGTAAAAGCCGGCCGGAGTGGCCGAGCGGTTAAAGGCGCTACAGTCTGGAACCGCACGACCGCTACGGTCGCAGGTTCGAATCCTGCCTCGGGCATGGATGTGTGTGATGTCCTTAGGTTTAAGTAGTTCTAAGTTCTAGGGGACTTATGACCACAGCAGTTGAGTCCCATAGTGCTCAAAGCCATTTGAACCATTTGATCAGTAAAACTTTGAAACACGTATGTATTTTGTACGAGCTGTAAATAAAAAGTTGCTACTATTAAAGTTGCAACCCTCGTATTTGATGTGTCAAAGTAAAATAGAGGCTGAAGTCTATCGACAAAATCCTTATTATTGAAATGTACCGTTTAGGAATTACTTTTATTTAAAATCCAGCACGCCTACGGCACTCACTTAAACAATGAACAAAATTTCTGCATGACGGCTCGGCATGTAGACACTGTGATGGCGTGGGGGCCAATTTACTAGGTGCATTCAAGTTCTAAGGCCTCCGATTTTTTTTCTCCGGACTGGAAAGAGATAGAAACATGCGCATTGTTTTAAAATGAGGCCGCGTTCATTGTCAATACGTCCCAGAGATAGCAGCACCGTACGGTAGATGGAATTTTACTTCCAGCGGCGAGAATGAGAACTGTTTTAAATACTTAAAATGGCGACGTTTTCCTTACTTGAACAGCGTGCAATCATTCGTTTTCTGAATTTGCGTGGTGTGAAACCAATTGAAATTCATCGACAGTTGAAGGAGACATGTGGTGATGGAGTTATGGATGTGTCGAAAGTGCGTTCGTGGGTGCGACAATTTAATGAAGGCAGAACATCGTGTGACAACAAACCGAAACAACCTCGGGCTCACACAAGCCGGTCTGACGACATGATCGAGAAAGTGGAGAGAACTGTTCTGGCGGATCGCCGAATGACTGTTGAACAGATCGTCTCCAGAGTTGGCATTTCTGTGGATCCTGTGCACACAATCCTGCATGACGACCTGAAAATGCGAAAAGTGTCATCCAGGTGGATGCCACGAATGCTGACGGATGACCACATGGCTGCCCGTGTGGCATGTTGCCAAGCAATGTTGACGCACAACGACAGCATGAGTGGGACTTTCTTTTCGTCGGTTGTGACAATGGATGAGACGTGGATGCCATTTTTCAGTCCAGAAACAAAGAGCCAGTCAGCTCAATGGAAGCACACAGATTCACCGCCACAAAAAAAATTAGGGTAACCGCCAGTGCTGAAAAAATGATGGTGTCCATGTTCTGGGGCAGCGATGGCGTAATCCTTACCCATTGCGTTCCAAAGGTCACTACGGTAACAGGTGCATCCTACGAAAATGTTTTGAAGAACAAATTCCTTCCTGCACTTCAACAAAAACGTCCAGGAAGGGCTGTGCGTGTGCTGTTTCACCAAGACAACGCATCCGCACATCGATCTCACGTTACACAACAGTTTCTTCGTGATAACAACTTTCAAGTGATTCCTCATGCTCTCTACTCACCTGACCTGGCTCCTCGTGACTTTTGGCTTTTTCCAACAATGAAAGACACTCTCCGTGGCCGCACATTCACCAGCCATGCTGTTATTGCCTCAGCGATTTTCCAGTGGTCAAAACAGACTCGTAAAGAAGCCTTCGCCGCTGCCATGGAACCATGGCGTCAGCGTTGTGAAAAATGTGTACGTCTGCAGGAAGATTACGTCGAGAAGTAACCCCAGTTTCATCGATTTCGGGTGAGTAGTTAATTAGAAAAAAAATCGGAGGCCTTAGAACTTGAATGCACCTCGTATGTCAGCCCCCCTGGATGTCAATTTGTCAGGGAAATTTCCACAAACTCCCGGTGTAGAGGAATTGGACATGTGTGCTGTGGCCCCGTCATGCTGTAACAATGTTCTTCGGTTACAACCAGGAAAGTGTTGCAATTCAGGCACCAAAAAGTCATTTAACACGGTCACATAACGTCTCGAATTCACTGTACTGCAAAAAGTAGCGGTCAATTATTCCTCGAGCGGACATAGCAACCCGTACAGTAACTTTTGGTGGATGAAAAGGTATTTCAAGCTTCTGTTTATGGTTCGTTGCACTCCAGTAGCGGCAGTTTTGCTTACTGACGTGACCGTTAAGGTGAAAATGAGCTTCATCAGAAAACGAGATGTTGTTCAATGAAAGGCACTCAGCCATGTCGTTAACCAACTACAGGCTATGTCTGCCACCCTGAGGCTTGAATTCCTGCACTAATTGTATTTTGTAAGAGTGCAAATTTCGCCGCAGTGATGATCTGTGCACGTTTAGAGTACTTTCACGCTCACGAATGAAGAGATTAGGACCATTACGAAGAGACCGCTCTACGCTCTTCCTCGGATTCGCCAGTTCTTGGTGTCCTCGGTCCCCCGGATTTCTGTTTGCCCAGTCTTCACCTGGTATCCTCTAACGGTTTGTTCCATTCCCGGATAAGGGGAGCAATTGGAGCATCATCTACAGGGTTATTACAAATGACTGAAGCGATTTCACAGGTCTACAATAACTTTATTGTTTGAGATATTTTCACAATGCTTTGCACACACATACAAAAACTCAAAAAGTTTTTTTAGGCATTCACAAATGTTCGATATGTGCCACTTTAGTGATTCGGCAGACATCAAGCCGATAATCAAGTTCCTCCCACACTCGGCGCAGCATGTTCCCATCAATGAGTTCGAAAGCATCGTTGATGCGAGCTCGCAGTTCTGGCACGTTTCTTGGTAGAGGAGGTTTAAACACTGAATCTTTCACATAACCCCACAGAAAGAAATCGCATGGGCTTAAGTCGGGAGAGCGTGGAGGCCATGACATGAATTTCTGATCGTGATCTCCACCACGACCGATCCATCGGTTTTCCAATCTCCTGTTTAAGAAATGCCGAACATCGTGATGGAAGTGCGGTGGAGCACCATCCTGTTGAAATATGAAGTCGGAGCTGTCGGTCTCCAGTTGTGGCATGAGCCAATTTTCCAGCATGTCCAGATACACGTGTCCTGTAACGTTTTTTTCGCAGAAGAAAAAGGGGCCGTAAACTTTAAACCGTGAGATTGCACAAAACACGTTAACTTTTGGTGAATTGCGAATTTGCTGCACGAATGCGTGAGGATTCTCTACCGCCCAGATTCGCACATTGTGTCTGTTCACTTCAACATTAAGAAAAAATGTTGCTTCATCACTGAAAACAAGTTTCACACTGAACGCATCCTCTTCCGTGAGCTGTTGCAACCGCGCCGAAAATTCAAAGCGTTTGACTTTGTCGTCGGGTGTTAGGGCTTGTAGCAATCAAAAACGGTAAGGCTTCTGCTTTAGCCTTTTCCGTAAGATTTTCCAAAACATCGGCTGTGGTACGTTTAGCTCCCTGCTTGCTATGTTCGTCGACTTCCGCGGGCTACGCGTGAAACTTGCCCGCACGCGTTCAACCGTTTCTTCGCTCACTGCAGGCCGACCCGTTGATTTCCCCTTACAGAGGCATCCAGAAGCTATAAACTGCGCATACCATCGCCGAATGGAGTTAGCAGTTGGTGGATCTTTGTTGAACTTGGTCCTGAAGTGTCGTTGCACTGTTATGACTGACTGATGTGAGTGCATTTCAAGCACGACATACGCTTTCTCGGCTCCTGTCGCCATTTTGTCTCACTGCGCTCTCGAGCGCTCTGGCGGCAGAAAACTGAAGTGCGGCTTCAGCCGAACAAAACTTTATGAGTTTTTCTACGTATCTGTAGTGTGTCGTGACCATAAGTCAATGAATGGAGCTACAGTGCATTTATGAAATCGCCTCAATCATTAGTAATAGCCCTGTATTGCACAATAGAACACTGGACTATTGCACTAATTGATATATAACAAGGCATTTCTATATTTTTACTGGAACTTTAAATTCGTTTATTATTGTATATACATAAATATTATTCCTATGAAACTTCCTGGCAGATTAAAACTGTGCGCCGGACCGAGACTCGAACTCGGGACCTTTGCCTTTCGTGGGCAACTGCTCTGCTAACTGAGCTAGCCAAACACGACTCACGCCCCCTCCTCACAGCTTTACTTCCATCAGTACCTCGCCTCCTAGCTTCCAAACTTTACAGAAGCTCTCTTGCGAACTGTGCAGGACTAGCACTCCTGAAAGAAAGGATATTGCGCAGACATGGCCTAGCCACAGCCTAGGGGATGTTTCCAGAATGAGAATTTTCACTCTGCAGCGGAGTGTACGCTGATATGAAACTTCCTGGCAGATTAAAACTATGTGCCGGACCGAGACTCGAACTCGGGACCTATTATTCCTTATTTGCCTTACATTTTACTTTTTTCGGCACATATCAAGGAGGGAAACTTTCCCGTTCAAAATTTTTTTCTAGGCATTTTTTTGCACCATACAATACAACAAGTTCGGAGAATTTCAGTGTGCTGCAAATTGCATAACATCGTTTATGCGTGCAATGGCTTCTTCAAGCGTATTAATTTTTCTAGGGACATCATTTTGCTTCTTTCCTCCTTCCTTTGTTTCTTGTTCTTCATCATCATCCTCTGTGTTGCGGATTTCTATTAAATCTGTTGTCGAAGTGAAAGCGGAGTGAGTTGACAGTCATCACTTCGAATGTAATCATTTGCATTACACGAAATGTTTCTTATTTTCATTAAATCAGCATTTGCTGCTCCATTTTCTTGAACTTCGATGGCCACAGAAGAGTCTTGTTCTTGGCCCCCAAATCCCGCATTGTTGAAGCGCTTGGTGACAGTTTCCAGTTTCGGGTTTTATTTCCTTTACTGCCAAGCCAATCCAATTGACTGCATCCAGGACAGAAACTGACCGTGCAAGAGCAAACGCACTTTCGGCTTCTTCAGCGCTAAGAATAAGTGATTGCATCAGTAATCGCCTATAATGACACTTGAATGAGTAAATAACCCCATGGCCCATGGGTTGTGTGAGGCTGGTTGAACCTGGAGGCAGCCAAGCCTATAGAATACATTGTTAGGTGCCAGTGACAATTTAATATTTCGGCTTTTGATAGTTGCAGAGCAGGCCTGATAACTGGTAGGATGGAAAGTACCCCTGCCTTGTACTTCACAGCGGTTTGCAGAGCGTGGGTGTTGAGGCATGCTGTGTCGTATGCACCCGACGGTTTCTCTCCCAGCGCCATCGCCCACTGTGCAGCGTGGAGTGGCGCGCTGTTTACTGGTTGCGAGCGGTGTCCGTCCACCGGCCGGGCTTTGCGGACGCTTAAGCCGCTCTCGTGCGGGATATCGCCCGACTCCCGGCGGCAGCCGCGCCGCTGTCGACCCATCGGTGCGATAATGGATGGCCCAGCGTGCTGCCCAAACCACGGTAGTCAAATGATCTCGCTCACCACAGACAGATGGAGGCTCACTGACACACGGGGTCTATTCAAAAAACTCCGCAACTTTGTCCACTACATTTTTCTGCGCCTACTTCTTACTTCTTGTACGTGGTCCCCCACAATAATTGATACGCCGCTCGCAACGCCGTCTCCACTTCCGGAAGCAGTCTTGTTACGCCACTTGCTGGATCGCGCGAAGCGCCGTCTGCTAATTTTCTTTTATGTCGTCTATCTTTGCAAATCTTCGTCCTTTCAAAGGAGTTTTCAACTTCGAAAATAAACAAAAAGTTCTTAAGGGGCTCCGGAAAGGCTGAAAATCATGAAAAGTTCAATTTTTACTTTTTTGCGTTTCCTGAATCTGCAGACTATTACCTTTTAATAGATATATAATTTATTCAATTCTGAAGACTACAACTATTTTTAAATTTTTTTTGAAATGTGTTCTACATGGGCGTGACCTACTGTGACGCTGCTAAACTGCTGTCAAATGGTGTTATTATTAACGTCCGTGTTCATCAGGTACATTTTAGTGATGTGAGATAAAGTATGTGTTGTGGCTAACCTATTTTCAGAGAATTAGCAGCACCTGAACTGTTGAAAAAGTGTATTCACGGAAAAACTCAAAACCCCAATGAAAGTGTAAATAGTTTTAATATGGTCGAGAATCCCCAAGACTGTATTTGTTGGAATAGAAACACTTCACTTTGGTGTGTATGATGCTGTTGCGACTTTCAATGATGGCAACATTGTAAGGTGCAAGGTATTTAGAAATATGGGAATGAAGATAGGTTCTAACATGGCACGAGCGATGCTTGCTTTAGACAAGGAACGCCTTTGGGCTGCAGACAGGGCTGTAAAGAGTCTAGAAATACAAGCAAGAGTAAACAGGAGGAGGAACAAGAGGAAGCTGGAGGAGGAGTTTGCAGAGGATGAAGATAATCCATCCTATGGACCTGGAATGCACTAAAAAGTTAATCCAATCTTTGTCGCTCGATTCCCAAAACTTTTATTTTCTCATACTAATTACATGTTTTCTAAGGATCTTCCAAACATATTTGTTTCAAACTTTCAGTAAATGTTACACAGTACCTTCTGCATAATTTAACACAGCCTTTTTCCAAAAAACTGTATATTTTTGAATATATAAATAAAAAATTGCAAAAAAATGTTGTGAATTTTCATTACAATTGAAAAAAAATCATCTTTAATAACTGAACTAAAATTTTGTAAAATCCCTGTGTTAAGTTGTATCCCATATTCCAATAAATAATCTGTAAAAAGTTCAACTTCCTACCTCAAATACTTTGTGAGGAAAGATGTAATTTATAAGCGTTATTTTAACATTGCAAGTATAGGGCGTTCCGGAGCCCCTTAAGGGCCAGATTTCGAGAACAATGAGGATCAGCCAGCAAACTTGTAACGTTCTTTAGATTTGTTGTTTTTCTTTGCCAATCAATATGAAATGCGAAATGTTTGTGTCATGCAAATTTACTGTGTGATCCGTTGACGAGCAAATCACTTAATCTGCAAAACCTACACGGAATTTTCGTAGCGAAATCAATCCCTCCGAGATTTACACAGTCTCCTGAGCACCGAGTTCTATGGCCCTGTACAAAAACTGACAAAATTCCCTGTGCAAATAAACAAATAAATTTTTCTTAGCTCTAAAGTCGCGACGGAAGTAATGTTGGTATTCTGTTCTCTCCACGGTAGGCATACCAATTTTGGCACAGCGAAGTGCAATGCCGGCCGTAAAATGGCTTCATGCAAATAGTATCAGTAGATCGGTTGATAAATGAATAACCTTGCAAATATTGGATATTGGCTCTGCGCTGTGCAGTGCTGCCCGCAATGAAGCTGTTACAAACATTAACACTTTTCTGATTCTGGTTCATTAATATTTTTGTGACTCTGATTGAAGAATGATTTCTTTAAAAAATATATTCCTTGGGCTCAAATAAACATAACATGGAATAGGATGAGGTACTGATCAGGGGATATCCTAAGACCAAATGCCTAAGTTTGAAAATTGTTTTCAAAATAAAGTTTCTCCTTGGCCGGCCGGTTTGACCGAGCGGTTCTAGACGATTCAGTCCGGAACTGCGCGACCGCTACGGTCGCAGGTTCGAATTCTGCCTCGGGCATGGATGTGTGTGGTGTCCTTAGGTTAGTTATGTTTAAGTAGTTCTAAGTTCTAGGGGACTGATGACCCCAGATCTTAAGTCCCATAGTGCTCAGAGCCATTTGAACCATTTGAAAGTTCCTCCTTCACAGAATCGGATACGAAACGCTTTACATTAACTTCAAAATCAGTGAAATTCTCAACTGTTCTACAATTCTCACCAACTGTCGTAATTAGAAACACTTGGATTGTTACATGACAGAGAGTCTGACATCGTTTGACAAAATAGATTCCAAAATTTAACTTCTCTTTTTCAGGATTAGAAAAGACCACTAAAATATTACAAATCGGGTATACCAAAATCGATCTATACATTAAATCTGAGGGAAAATACTTGGGTTCTACATTCAAGGGTTAGTACTTTAAAATTCAGCCAAATCCACAAATTGCTTTGATGCATACTTAAAACGAAATATACAACATTTCATTACCTTACGAATTTGTTCCAGTTGCTTTACCTCTGAGTTACAGTATCAATTCATTGCTCTTCTCTAATTGCCATGGACAATGGTCACTTTTGTTAACGATCCATATAACTACAATTCTTGATAATCTTAGTTCCTTACAAAATAATGATACACACTTTACACTTTTATAGAAACAACTACGACCTAATATTTACGGGCTCTCTGTGAGTATAAACAATATCATTCGACCAACTGAATTCTCCCAGCTAGCTACTAGCTTTAAGTACTACATCCTATCTATGACAGACTGCAACGGCAACTTATGCTGCGCTTCGCGCACTCCTATTTACAATCGATTCTGCCACTCAGGCAACATCTTTGGTTCAGTGGTGTCAAAAATACGATATCTTCTACAAGTGGCCGGCCGTTGTGGCCGAGCGGTTCTAGACGCTTCAGTCAGGAACCGCGCTGCTGCTACGGTCGCAGGTTCGAATCCTGTCTCGGGCATGGGTGTGTGTGATGCCCTTAGGTTAGTTGGGTTTAAGCAGTCTAGGGAACTGATGACCTCAAATGTTAAGTCCCATAGTGCTCAGAACCATTTTTTTTTCTACAAATGACAATCGTTTCAGGTAATTTTTCACGAATTATATTACAAAATCGGGCTCCCCACAAACCGATTTTTTTGTGCAATAGTCACGCACCAACACGGGTCAATGTGAGGGAGCGTTGCCGTCATGCAAGAGCCATGAATTGTCTCGCCACGTTTCAGACAGTTTCACTTCTCACTCTTTCTGGCATGCGTCGCTACACGTCCCGATAGCAGCATCGATTAACACTTTGACCCTGTAGCATGATTTCAAGATGAACTAATCCTTGACAATCAGACAAAGCTATCAGCACGGCTTTGACTTTTGATCTGACCTGACGAGCTGTTTTTGATCTTGGAGAACCTTTCCCGACCCATTGTGAACATTGAACCTAACCCACTTCTCATCACCAGTTACGATTCTCTTAAGGAACATCTTGTTCTGCGAAGGTCTCCCTGGTCTTGACTCATGAGACGTGGGATGAACTTGGAGGCAACGCGATGAATTCCAAGATGCCGTGTCAGCATTTCATGACGTGATCCAACTGAAATGTTACATTATTCTTCAATCTCTCGGACAGTCAGTCTTGGTTTGGCACGCTCAGTTTCGTTGACGTTCCTGACATGAGCGCCGCCGGTAGACGTCAAAGGGCTTCCTAAACGAGAGTTACCTTTAACTTCAAAAAAATGGTTCAAATAGCTCTGAGCACTATGGGACTTAACATCTATGGTCATCAGTCCCCTAGAACTTAGAACTACTTAAACCTAACTAACCTAAGGACATCACACCACACCCAGTCATCACGAGGCAGAGAAAATCCCTGACCCCGCCGGGAATCGAACCTGGGAACCCGGGCGCGGGAAGCGAGAACGCTACCGCACGACCACGAGCTGCGGACACCTATAGCTTCCCTCCGGCCGATTTTAAACCGTGTGAACAATTCGTAACACCGAGTACGGCTGAAGCACTCATCACCGCAGGCTTCCTGCATCATTTGGTGCGTCTCTGTAAAGATATCCTTCAGTTTTACGCAAAATGTAGTGCAGACACTTTGCTCCTCCACTCTGGCATTTCGAAATTCGCAAACTGTGTGACAACGTTCTACTCGATACAGCACTGCACAATAACTAACAAACATCCAACAATGAAACTTCCGGCAGTTAGAAATGAAGAACAGGCGTGTGCAGGGATATCAACTGCACTTCGCCCAACACACGATTGGCGGGAAGTTACGTATGTTCCGGAATTTTTGAACCGACCTCGTATACGAGGCTCGTTTAATAAGTATCGTGCCAAATTTATTGTAGAGCCTTTTATACAATGGTGATTCAAACGAAACCTTAGAAGTTCCTTAAAATTTCGAAACATTTTGCAGTGGAGGTGACATGTCGCGCAGGATTAGCCGAGAGGTCTTGGGCACTGCAGTCATGGACTGTACGTCTGGTCCCGGCGGAGGTTCGAGTCCTCCCACTAGGTTAGGTTAGGTTAGGTTAGGTTAGGTTAGGTTGGGTGTGTGTGTTTGTCCTCAGGATAATTTAGGTTAAGTAGTGTGTAAGCTTGGGGACCCCCCCATGAACCATGGACCTTGCCGTTGGTGGGGAGGCTTGCGTGCCTCAGCGATACAGATAGCCGTACCGTAGGTACAACCACAACGGAGAGGTATTTGTTGAGAGGCCAGACAAACGTGTGGTTCCTGAAGAGGGGCAGCAGCCTTTTCAGTAGTTGCAAGGGCAACAGTCTGGATGATTGACTGATCTGGCCTTGTAACAATAACCAAAACGGCCTTGCTGTGCTGGTACTGCGAACGGCTGAAAGCAAGGGGAAACTACGGCCGTAATTTTTCCCGAGGGCATGCAGCTTTACTGTATGATTAAATGATGATGGCGTCCTCTTGGGTAAAATATTCCGGAGGTAAAATAGTCCCCCATTCGGATCTCCGCGCGGGGACTACTCAAGAGGATGTCGTTATCAGGAGAAAGAAAACTGGCGTTCTACGGATCGGAGCGTGGAATGTCAGATCCCTTAATCGGGCAGGTAGGTTAGAAAATTTAAAAAGGGAAATGGATAGGCTAAAGTTAGATATAGTGGGAATTAGTGAAGTTCGGTGGCAGGAGGAACAAGACTTCTGGTCAGGTGACTACAGGGTTATAAAGACAAAGTCAAGTAGGGGTAATGCAAGAGTAGGTTTAATAATGAATAGGAAAATAGGAGTGCGGGTAAGCTACTACAAACAGCATAGTGAACGCATTATTGTGGCCAAGATAGATACGAAGCCCACACCTACTACAGTAGTACAAGTTTATATGCCAACTAGCTCTGCAGATGACGAAGAAATTGAAGAAATGTATGATGAAATAAAAGAAATTATTCAGATAGTGAAGGGAGACGAAAATTCAATAGTCATGGGTGACTGGAATTCGAGTGTAGGAAAAGGGAGAGAAGGAAACGTATTAGGTGAATATGGATTGGGGCTAAGAAATGAAAGAGGGAGCCGCCTGGTAGAATTTTGCACAGAGCACAACTTAATCATAGCTAACACTTGGTTTAAGAATCATGATAGAAGGTTGTATACATGGAAGAACCCTGGATATACTAAAAGGTATCAGATAGATTATATAATGGTAAGACAGAGATTTAGGAACCAGCTATTAAATTGTAAGACATTTCCAGGGGCAGATGTGGACTCTGACCACAATCTATTGGTTATGAGCTGTAGATTAAAACTGAAGAAACTGCAAAAAGGTGGGAATTTAAGGAGATGGGACCTGGGTAAACTGAAAGAACCAAAGGTTGTACAGAGTTTCAGGGAGAGCACAAGGGAACGATTGACAGGAATGGGGGAAAGAAATACAGTAGAAGAAGAATGGGTAGCTTAGAGGGATGAAGTAGTGAAGGCAGCAGAGGATCAAGTAGGTAAAAAGACGAGGGCTAGTAGAAATCCTTGGGTAACAGTAGAAATATTGAATTTAATTGATGAAAGGAGAAAATATAAAAATGCAGTAAGTGAAGAAGGCAAAAAGGAATACAAACGTCTCAAAAATGAGATCGACAGGAAATGTAAAATGGTTAAGCAGGGATGCCTAGAGGACAAATGTAAGGATGTAGAGGCTTATCTCACTAGGGGGTAAGATAGATACTGCCTATAGGAGAATTAAAGAGACCTTTGGAGATAAGAGAACCACTTGTATGAACATCAAGAGCTCAGATGGAAACCCAGTTCTAAGCAAAGAAGGGAAAGCAGAAAGGTGGAAGGAGTATATAGAGGGTCTATAGAAGGGCGATGAACTTGAGGACAATATTATGGAAATGGAAGAGGATGTAGATGAAGATGAAATGGGAGATATGATACTGCGTGAAGAGTTTGACAGAGCACTGAAAGACCTGAGTCGAAACAAGGCCCCCGGAGTAGACAACATTCCATTAGAACTACTGACGGCCTTGGGAGAGCCAGTCCTGACAAAACTCTACCATCTGGTGAGCAAGATGTATGAAACAGGCGAAATACCCTCAGACTTCAAAAAGAATATAATAATTCCAATCCCAAAGAAAGCAGGTGTTGACAGATGTGAAAATTACCGAACAATCAGTTTAATAAGCCACAGCTGCAAAATACTAACACGAATTCTTTACAGACGAATGGAAAAACTGGTAGAAGCCGACCTCGGGGAAGATCAGTTTGGATTCCGTAGAAATACTGGAACACGTGAGGCAATACTGACCTTACGACTTATCTTAGAAGAAAGATTAAGGAAAGGCAAACCTACGTTTCTAGCATTTGTAGACTTAGAGAAAGCTTTTGACAATGTTGACTGGAATACTCTCTTTCAAATTGTAAAGGTGGCAGGGGTAAAATACAGGGAGCGAAAGGTTATTTACAATTTGTACAGAAACCAGATGGCAGTTATAAGAGTCGAGGGACATGAAAGGGAAGCAGTGGTTAAGAAGGGAGTAAGACAGGGTTGTAGCCTCTCCCCGATGTTATTCAATCTGTATATTGAGCAAGCAGTAAAGGAAACAAAAGAAAAATTCGGAGTAGGTATTAAAATCCATGGAGAAGAAATAAAAACGTTGAGGTTCGCCGATGACATTGTAATTCTGTCAGAGACGGCAAAGGACTTAGAAGAGCAGTTGAACGGAATGGATGGTGTCTTGAAGGGAGGATATAAGATGAACATCAACAAAAGCAAAACGAGGATAATGGAATGTAGTCGAATTAAGTCGGGTGTTGTTGAGGGTATTAGATTAGGAAATGAGACACTTAAAGTAGTAAAGGAGTTTTGCTATTTGGGGAGCAAAATAACTGATGATGGTCGAAGTAGAGAGGATATAAAATGTAGACTGGCAATGGCAAGGAAAGCGTTTTTGAAGAAGAGAAATTTGTTAACATCGAGTATAGATTTAAGTGTCAGGAAGTCGTTTCTGAAAGTATTTGTATGGAGTGTAGCCATGTATGGAAGTGAATCATGGACGATAAAGGGTTTGGACAAGAAGAGAATAGAAGCTTTCGAATTGTGGTGCTACAGAAGAATGCTGAAGGTTAGATGGGTAGATCACATAACTAATGAGGAAGTATTGAATAGGATTGGGGAGAAGAGAAGTTTGTGGCACAACTTGACCAGAAGAAGGGATCGGTTGGTAGGACATGTTCTGAGGCATCAAGGGATCACCAATTTAGTATTGGAGGGCAGCGTGGAGGGTAAAAATCGTAGGGGGAGACCAAGAGATGAATACACCAAGCAGATTCAGAAGGATGTAGGTTGCAGTAGGTACTGGGAGGTGAAGAAGCTTGCACAGGATAGAGTAGCATGGAGAGCTGCATCAAACCAGTCTCAGGACTGAAGACCATAACAACAACAACAAGCTTGGGGACTGATGACCTCAGCAGTTAAGTCCCATAAGATTTCACACACATTTTTGGGAGATGACATATGGCTGTGGTGTTCCTTGAAGTGAATGAGGAGGACTGAATCGCATTGGTAAGAGCCGGCCGCTATGACCGAGCGGTTCTAGGCGCTTCAGTCCGGAACCGCGCTGCTGCTACGGTCGCAGGTTCGAATCCTGCCTCGGGCATGGATGTGTGTGATATACTTAGGTTAGTTAGGTTTAAGTAGTTCTAAGTCTAGGCGACTGATGGCCTCAGATGTTAAGTCCCATAGTGTTAGAGCCGTTTGAACCATCTGAATTGGTAAGAAAAGGAATTTGTGGCAAAACTTGACTCAAAGATGAGTTCAGTTGATGAAGCACATCTAAAGGCATCAAGAAACAGTCCATGTTTCACTCCCCTGCAAGGCTGCTCTCCAGACGAAAACCTGAGAAGCGTCCACGGTGCCAAGAAACCACTATTAGATTCAGTCGTTTATTCACAATGTTTACAAGTTGTCGTTCCTCTGTAGCAGCCTCTGCTGTTGCTAATGCAGCTGCGTGTCGGATTCCAGCTGACGTCCGTCGAGTCAACTCAGCGTCTGCACAACCAGGAGGTGACGTCAGCGGCCGCGGCGGCGCGGCGCCTGCCCAGCGCAAAGTGGTTCTCGCGCCGGCTGCGACGTACCTGGTGTCGGTAGTCGTATGCTCGGCTGATCTCTTGCCTAACCCTGGTAGGTTTCAGCACCCGAAGACGCCTGAGTGTTAAACAGAAATATGGACCCTGTGAGGCCCTGTTGCTGGCTTCTGCCTCGAACTCCTGTATTGGCAGCAGTCTGCGATGTGTTGTTTGAAGACAGTTAGTTTCTCCACCAAAAGGTGGTAGGTGGCAGGTTGGCCACCAACTTCAGTACATCTTCAGCTAGGTCAGTGCTGGAGCATCTAGGACATAGATCCACTGTAGTATCATGGAATCGAGTGCTATTACTGTGAATGCCATCGATCCCAGTGATCAAGTCTTTACAAGAGCTAGAGAGCCAGACCGAGGCTACGAAGCAAATCTCGGTTCGTGACGACGGAATGTATCCTCTTTATCCTGCTACATTCGTTTAACAGATTGTTAGCTGCTGTGTCAGTCCCTCGTTATGTGACCTATGAAATACACTCATGCTAATAAATTAAGGATAATTGCAGAATGTGGTACAACAACAACGTGGCACTACACAACACTGGCGCTAATAGCATAGGCACATAGGGAACACACACGACACAGATCTGTAACTCCACGGTATTGGTGATAAGTTGAGAAAACAGTTCCGAAACACACGTGCTACAAAGCGCTACTGTTTCCTGCGCTTGTACCACGACATCAGTATGGGATATGATCACCATGCACACGAACACAGGCCGCACAACGGGCTGGCATACTCTGGATCAGGTGGTCGAGCAGCTGCTGGGGTATAGCCTCCCATTCTTGCACCAGTGCCTGTCGGAGCTCCTGAAGTGTCGTAGGGGTTTGAAGACGTGCAGCGATACTTCGACCGAGAGCATCGCAGACATGCTCGATTGGGTTTAGGTCTGGAGAACAGGCAGCCCACTCCATTCGCCTGTTATCTTCTCCTCCACGATGGCAGCTCGTTGGGGCCGTGCGTTATCATGAGGAAGGTCAGACCCACTGCACCCCTGAAAAGGCGGACATACTGGTGCAAAATGACGTCCTGATACACCTGACCTGTTACAGTTCCTCTGTCAGAGACATGCAGGAGTGTACGTGCACCAATCACAATCTCACCCCACACCATCAAACCACGACCTCCAAACAGGTCCCTTTCGAGGATATTAAGGGGTTGGTATCTGGTTCCTGGTTCAC
Source organism: Schistocerca cancellata (assembly GCF_023864275.1). Taxonomy (NCBI): domain Eukaryota; kingdom Metazoa; phylum Arthropoda; class Insecta; order Orthoptera; family Acrididae; genus Schistocerca; species Schistocerca cancellata. The sequence goes on along the minus strand of NC_064635.1, from coordinate 19,372,403 downwards.
ACCGGATGAAAACCCGGCGAGAATCACTGTTCAGGCCATACCTGGAGTCGTCCATGAACATAACCTGGGACCAATGACCATGTACTATGTTCTTTACACCAGGTTTTACGGACTCTCCTTTGAGCAGGGGTCAAAGCACCTCGCAGGTCTCCGGGCGAATAAACCATGTCTGTTCAGTCGTCTGTAGACTGTGTGTCTGGATACAGCTGTTCCAGTGGCTGCAGTAAGGTCGCGAGCAAGCCTACCTGCAGTACTCCGTGGCCGTCTGCGGGCACTGATGGTGGGATATCAGTCTTGTTGTGGTGTTGTACACTGTGGACGTCCCGTACTGTGGCGCCTGGACACGTTTCCTGTCTGCTGGAATCGCTGCCATAATCTGGAGATCACACTTTGTGGCACACGCAGGTCCCATGCTACGACCTGCTGTGTTTGTCCGGCCTCCAGTCGTCCTAGTATTCTGCCCACCATAAGGTCATCAATATGTGTTGTATGAGCCAGTTTCAACATAGAATAACCAGTAGCGCGTCTGAAAACGTCTGCACACTTACTCGCTGCACAGTACACTAACATACACCAACACACATCTGCGTATGTGGACTGCTGCCAGCGCCACCGTGCGACGACCGCAGGTCAAATGCACTGCATGGTCATACTCCGAGGTGATTTAAACTCGCAAACCGCCCACTAGAGCCCTGTTTCACCATGTATCAGATTATCCTTAATTTATGAGCATGAGTGTAGATACAGCTCCTTTCCACATGCCTTCCGAGCTACAGAATATGCTTGTCTCGCTTCCTTTGGCTTTCCGTGCTCTGTTCTGGTGAACGCTTATTTCTCATTCGGTCGGCAGTGTCGTCGACCTGACCCACTAACGACCCAATGGCTCGCTTGCTGCTCTCGCCTCTGTCTCTGGCATCACTTGAATTTGCCTGGGGCAATGTCAGTGAGTTTTGATAATTTTTTTCCAATTTCTCCACATTTCAGTCCTGTGCTGCAAGAGTTATTTTGCTACCAAAATAGGAAAACTTATCTCTACTTCGTCATTTAATTTTCTCGGTATCACAAGATTCTTCGCGACGTTCCATTACCGTTGTTTTGTGTGTTTGTGAATTCCTAAGGCACCAAACGGCTGAGGTCATTGGTACCTAGACACACACTACATAAACCAACTTAAACTAACTTATGCTAAGAACAACACTTGCACACACACACACACACCCTGAAACTTCCCCTTATGTATGAAAAGAATGACTATCTATCTATCTATCTATCGCTTGAGCCTTGTCACGCAGGGTCAGCCATCGTTAATCGGATTTGGCATGTTAATGGTTAAGGGGCTCCGGAACGCCCTATACTTGCAATGTTAAAATAACGCTTATAAATTACATCTTTCCTCACAAAGTATTTGAGGTAGGAAGTTGAACTTTTTACAGATTATTTATTGGAATATGGGCTACATTTTCCGGGATGTGAGGTCGTGGTCCAAGAACTTTTTCTGCTCCTTACGTTTCGTCCAGGACTGCGCTGGACGAAACGTAAGGAGCAGAAAAAGTTCTTGGACCACGACCTCACATCCCGGAAAGTATATCAACAGCCATGTCAACCGGTCGTGAAAGCCTTCATTCTACAATATGGACTACAACTTAACACAGGTATTTTACAAAATTTTAGTTCAGTTATTAAAGATGATTTTTTTCAATTGTAATGAAAATTCACAACATTTTTTTGCAATTTTTTATTTATATATTCAAAAATATACAGTTTTTTGGAAAAAGGCTGTGTTAAATTATGCAGAAGGTACTGTGTAACATTTACTGAAAGTTTGAAACAAATATGTTTGGAAGATCCTTAGAAAACATGTAATTAGTATGAGAAAATAAACGTTTTGGGAATCGAGCGACAAAGATTGGATTAACTTTTTAGTGCATTCCAGGACCATAGGATGGATTATCCTCATCCTCTGCAAACTCCTCCTCCAGCTTCCTCTTGTTCCTCCTCCTGTTTACTCTTGCTTGTATTTCTAGACTCTTTATAGCCCTGTCTGCAGCCCGAAGGCGTTCCTTGTCTAAAGCAAGCATCGCTCGTACCATGTTAGAACCTATCTTCATTCCCATATTTCTAAATACCTTGCACCTTACAATGTTGCCATCATTGAAAGTCGCAACAGCATCATACACACCAAAGTGAAGTGTTTCTATTCCAACAAATACAGTCTTGGGGATTCTCGACCATATAAAACTATTTACACTTTCATTGGGGTTTTGAATTTTTCTGTGAATACACTTTTTCAACAGTTCAGGTGCTGCCAAGTCTCTGAAAATAGGTTTTATCACCTCCATTATGTCCCTGATGAACACGGACGTTAATAATAACACCATTTGGCAGCAGTTTAAGAGCGCCACAGTGGGTCACGCCCATGTAGAACACATTTAAAAAAAAATTTAAAAATAGTTGTAGTCTTCGAAATTGAATAAATTATATATCTATTAAAAGGTAATAGTCTGCAGATTCAGAAAACGCAAAAAAGTAAAATTTGAACTTTTCATGATTTGGAGCCTTTCCGGAGCCCCTTAAGGGGTGGCCGGACGCCCTTGCTGCCGCCACCCCTTACCCCCCGGGGCGGAATTAGTGTACCCCAGCTGTCTGCGTCGAGTGTAATCCATGGATTAGTGCGAAAGTGTTCAGATGTCTGCGAGCCGTGAGACTGAGGCGGAAGATGGGGACCAGCCCGGTATTCACCTAGCAGGATGTGGAAAACCGCCTAAAAACCACAACAATCCTGGCCGGCACATCGGCCCTCGTCGTTAATCCGCCGGGCGGATTCGATCCGGGGCCGGCGCGCCTACCCGAGCCCAGGAAGCAGCGCGTTAGCGCTCTCGGCTACCCTGGTCGCTTATGAAAAGAATGACTGTGCTGGTAAAACTTCTACGTTACTTGATTTTCAAACACCAGAGCGAAACTGAACGTACTGAGACTGTTTTCTCTTTACATATTCCGATTACTTCTGAACTGACACACAATATTTGCCGGCCGATGTGGCCGAGCGGTTCTAGGCGCCTCGGGGATGGATGTGTTTGATGTCGCTCGATTAGTTAGGTTTAAGTAGTTCCAAGTTCTAGGGAACTGATGACCTCAGATGTTAAGTCTCATAGTGCTCAGAGCCATTTGAACCATTTTGAACACAATATTTTAGCGCAACGCAATCTGACTTTCAATAATCCCTACGAAAGAATAGCCCTGACTAACAATAACCTATACCCTTCATGAATCACTTACTTCACCAAAATCTTCGTTACTCGAACTACAGCAAAGCAGCGAGCGCCAATACTGCTAGCTGAATAAAAGATTCTAACTACTGAAGGCACTAACTACTGATAGGCATATAGTTAGCGAATTAAAGATTTTGGTAGAGAAAAAAAAACGATGTAATTACCTTAATAATGTTCAGAAGTCATTCTTGATATCCATTTTAACAGATTTCCTTTTTCTAACGGACAGACGTCCAGATCGTCCGCTCATATTGACATCTCAGGACTCGTGCCATCTCTCCCCACGTCCACCACTGCTGGCGGCTCACCTCCAACTGCCCAACGCTACGGGCTGTTCACATCCAACTGCCCAACACTACACTGTAGAATAACTTCCGACAACGAGTCCAACAAGCCACAGACGGCACACAGTGCAGTCAGCGATTTTAATACAGAGCCTACGTGGTGTTACCAACATAAAAACGTAAACGGTCTACTCACAACCCATGCCCGAGGGAGGACTCGAACCTCCGACAGCAGGGGACGCGCAATCCGTGACATCGTGACCCGAACCGCGTGGCCACTCCGCGCAGCACCCTTGTTTTAATTCCGTGGATGTGCACCATGTAACCTATTTTTCGGTCACTATCCGCTCTGTTCAGTAACTGTTCTACCTCCTCTGCCATCTTTGACGGAGTTACGTGTCCTGTTTTTTAAGTAAGTACCGTTTTGAACAAAAGACGTGCTAAAATATCTCAATAATTTTATTTTTACATGAAAGCCTGTACGTTAATCTACTTTTCTACATAATTTCGTCAATATTGAGGCACTTGTCATAACGTTGTACCAGTTTTTGTATACCCTCATCATAGAAGTCTGCCGCCTGACTTCTTAACCACTGCATCACCACTGTTTTGACTTCGTCATCGTCTTGAAGACGCTGACCGCCCAGGTGTTTCTTCAAGTGCAGGAACAGATGGTAGTCACTGGGCGCAAGGTCGGGGCTGTACGGAGGATGATCCAGAGTTCCCCATCGAAAAGATTTGATGAGATCTTTGGTCTGATTCGCCACATGCGGACGGGCATTGTCTTGCAGCAAACCGATGCCCTTGCTCAACTTCCATGGACTGTTGGTCTGATTCTGGTGTAGCGCAGGCCACCCACGTTTCATCGCCCGTAATAATTTGGCCTAAGAAATCATCACGGTCGTTGTGGTACCGCTCAAGGAAAGTCAATGCACTGTCTAAACGTTTGGTTTTTTGCACATCCGTCAACATTTTCGGTACCCAATGTGCGCACAAATTTCGGTAATTCAAGTGATCGGTCACAATGCCGTACAAAACACTACGAGAAACATTACGAAAGTCATCCCGCAAGGAGGAAATCGTAAAGCGTCTGTTTTCTCTCACCTTGTTGTCCACTTCCTGCACCAAACTTTCATTAACGACCGAAGGACGCCCACTCCGTTGTTCATCGCGCACATTTGTGCGGCCATCTTTAAATGCTCTCACCCACTTTCTTAGCATTCCATGTCTCATAATGTTTTCTCCGTAAACTGCACAGATCTCACGATTAATATCGATCGCTTTTAGGCCTTTAGCACTAAGAAATCTCATAACAGCCCGTACTGCACAGTCGGCGGGACTCACGATTACCGGAAGCGTCTTAAAGACTCAGTACACAACGTAAACAAGCAAGAATCAGACTCTAACGGCGTCAGTGCGTAGATTAAGGTACAGACTTTCATGTAAAAATAAAATTATTAAGATATTTTAGCGCGTCTTTTTTTAATTTCAAAACGGTACTTACTTAAAAAACACGCATCGTAGAGTGTCATCGACAAATATCACAGTAGTTTTCTGTTTCGTCTTCCAGAACTTGAAGTTCTGTTCCACATTTCTCGTAGATTGCCTGTGCTGCTTTATTCAGTGTACAGTCCGAATAATGTCGGGGACAGTTTACAACGTTGCCCCACTCCCTTCTCAACCACCGCTTCCGCGTGAAGCTGTTCGACTTTTATGAATGTAGTCCGGTCTCTGTACAAGTTGCAGATTGCATTTCCCTCACTATATTTTTATGGCAACTACCTTCAGAATTTCAAACAGTATATTTCAGTCATCAGTGTCAAAAGCTTCCTTCAAACCTATGAAACTGTGTCCGCCCCGATAGCTGAGTGGTCAGGGTGACGGACTGCCGTCCTACTGGCCCGGGTTAGATTCCCGGCTGGGTCGGAGATTTTCTCCGCTCAGGGACTGGGTGTTGTGTTGTCTTCATCATCATTTCACCCCCATCCGGCGCGCAGGTCGCCCAATGTGGCGTCGAATGTACAGGGTGTTTCAAAAATGACCGGTATTTTTGAAACGGCAATAAAAACTAAACGAGCAGCGATAGAAATACACCGTTTGTTGCAATATGCTTGGGACAACAGTACGTTTTCAAGCGGACAAACTTTCGAAATTACAGTAGTTACAATTTTCAACAACAGATGGCGCTGCAAGTGATGTGAAAGATATAGAAGACAACGCAGTCTGTGGGTGCGCCATTCTGTACGTCGTCTTTCTGCTGTAAGCGTGTGCTGTTCACAACGTGCAAAGTGTGCTGTAGACAACATGGTTTATTCCTTAGAACAGAGGATTTTTCTGGTGTTGGAATTCCACCGCCTAGAAGACAGTGTTGTTGCAACAAGACGAAGTTTTCAACGGAGGTTTAATGTAACCAAAGGACCGAAAAGCGATACAATAAAGGATCTGTTTGAAAAATTTCAACGGACTGGGAACGTGACGGATGAACGTGCTGGAAAGGTAGGGCGACCGCGTACGGCAACCACAGAGGGCAACGCGCAGCTAGTGCAGCAGGTGATGCGACAGCGGCCTCGGGTTTCCGTTCGCCGTGTTGCAGCTGCGGTCCAAATGACGCCAACGTCCACGTATCGTCTCATGCGCCAGAGTTTACACCTCTATCCGTACAAAATTCAAACGCGGCAACCCCTCAGCGCCGCTACCATTGCTGCACGAGAGACATTCGCTAACGATATAGTGCACAGGATTGATGACGGCGATATGCATGTGGGCAGCATTTGGTTTACTGACGAAGCTTATTTTTGCCTGGACGGCTTCGTCAATAAACAGAACTGGCGCATATGGGGAACCGAAAAGCCCCATGTTGCAGTCCCATCGTCCCTGCATCCTCAAAAAGTACTGGTCTGGGCCGCCATTTCTTCCAAAGGAATCATTGGCCCATTTTTCAGATCCGAAACGAATACTGCATCACGCTATCTGGACATTCTTCGTGAATTTGTGGCGGTACAAACTGCCTTAGACGACACTGCGAACACCTCGTGCTTTATGCAAGATGGTGCCCGGCCACATCGCACGACCGACGTCTTTAATTTCCTGAATGAATATTTCGATGATCGTGTGATTGCTTTGGGCTATCCGAAACATACAGGAGGCGGCGTGGATTGGCCTCCCTATTCGCCAGACATGAACCCCTGTGACTTCTTTCTGTGGGGACACTTGAAAGACCTGCTCGTTTAGTTTTTATTGCCGTTTCAAATATACCGGTCATTTTTGAAACACCCTGTAGTAAGACCTGCACCAAGGCGGCTGGACCTCCCGGCCAATGACGCCACACGCTCACTTCCATTGTCTTTTTATGAAACTGTGACCGTACTGAGTCCGAAGCCAAGCAGTGACAGCTCGCCCCCCTTGCGCCTTAGCACTCTGGGCCGTGCCTCTGCACACACCGGCTTGCTGTGCGACTGCTATATCGACCCTTTCCCGCTGTTTACCGGGTCGCGATTCGAGTCAACACCTGCCCTGGTCAGCAGCAGCCATCCATCAGCGCCGAGCGCCACACCCTGTTTGTCGCTGAGGGCTCAGGGCACAACCATCCTCAGGCTGTTCTCCCAGGCGCTACTGCGCCACCACACGCCACTTCCCAGCGGGCAGACCACGGAAAATACAGTACATTCTACCCTTTTCGTACCATCGCATCCTCGCAAATCTCTGACGCGTACTCATGAAATTGCTGCGTTCAGAACGTTACTATTTTTATTTATTTACTAGCAAATCCGGCAATGCCTTGCAGTTGCTAAATATGTATGGCAATTGCATGTATGTCCCAAATTCTTTGCCTCCCCTCTCTCTGCCCACCTTCTAATCCGTCCCTCTCTCTCCCTACATCTGCTCCTCTCCATTCTCGTCTGAATTTTCACTAGAGTATCATGTAAAAATCTGAAGTAAATCTGTCAAGAAGTTTTTGAGATTTTTGGCAACGTTTCCCCTTTATACACTACTGGCCATTAAAATTGCTACACCGTGACGATGACGTGCTACAGGCGCGAAATTTAACCGGCAGGAAGAAGATGCTGTGATATGCAAATGATTAGCTTTTCAGGGCATTTACACAAGGTTGGCGCCGGTGGCGACACCTACAACGTGCTGACATGAGGAAAGTTTCCAACCCATTTCTCATACACAAACAGCAGTTGACCGGCGTTGCCTGGTGAAACCTTGTGTTGATGCCTCGTGTAAGGAGGAGAAATGTGTACCATCACGTTTCCGACTTTGATAAAGGTCGGATTGTAGCCTACCGCCACTGCGGTTTATCGTATCGCAGCATTGCTGCTATCGTTGGTCGAGATCCAATGACTGTTAGAGGAATATGGAATCGGTGGGTTCAGGAGGGTAATACGGAACGCCGTGCTGGATCCCAACGGCCCGTATCACTAGCAGTCGAGATGACAGGCATCTTATCCGCATGGCTGTAACGGATCGTGCAGCCATGTCTCAATCCCTGAGTCAACAGATGTGGACGTTTGCAAGACAACAACCATCTGCACGAACAGTTCGACGACGTTTGCAGCAGCATGGACATCAGCTCGGAGACCATGGCTGCGGTTACCCTTGACGCTGCATCACAGACAGGAGCGCCTGCGAATGTGTACTCGACGGCGAACCTGGGTGCACGAATGGCAAAACGTAATTTTTTCGGATCAATCCAGGTTCTGTTTACGGCATCATGATGGTCGCATCCGTGTTTGGCGACATCTCGATGAACGCACATTGGAAGCGTGTATTCGTCATCGCCATACTGGCGTATCACCTGGCGTGATGGTATGGTGTGCCATTGGTTACACGTCTCGGTCACCTCTTGTTCGCATTGAACAGTGGACGTTACATTTCAGATGCGTTACGACCCGTGGCTCTACCCTTCATTCGATCCTTGCGAAATCCTGCATTTCAGCAGGATAATGCACGACCGCATGTTGCAGGTCCTGTACGGGTCTTTCTGGATACAGAAAATGTTCTACTGCTGCCCTGGCCAGCACATTCTCCAGATCTGTCACCAATTGAAAACGTCTGGTCAATGGTGGCCGAGCAACTGTCTCGTCACAATACGCCAGTCACTACTCTTGATGAACTGTGGTATCGTGGTGAAGCTGCATGGGCAGCTATACCTGTACACGCCATCCAAGCTCTGTTTGACTCAATGCCCAGGTGTATCAAGGCCGTTATTACGGCCAGAGGTGGTTGTTCTGGGTACTGATTTTTCAGGATCTATGCACTCAAATTGCGTGAAAATGTAACCACATGTCAGTTCTAGTATAATATATTTGTCCAATGAATACCCGTGTATCATATGCATTTCTTCTTGGTGTAGCAATTTTAATGGCCAGTAGTGTATATTAAAGGGTGACAATCTTTGAACTATATGAAATTAAATAGTCATACCTTATGAACGTTTTGCGTTAGGACGTTCAAACTGCGCAATTGGCCGCGCGACATCATGGGAATTAGTATGCGCTTTACGGTTTGGTTTAGCGGCGAAGACCACTTTCATTTCGATGGATTCGTCAGTAAGCCAAATTTGTGCGTTTGAGGGACTGAGAACCCGCATTTTCGCGGTCGAGAAGTGTCTTCACCCTCAACGTGTGACTATGTGGTGTGCAACGTCAAGGCACGGAATAATGAATATTCCTTTATGGCACGGTGACTACCGAATGCTACGTAAAATATTTAGAAGACAATTTCTTCCCCATTATCCATAGTGACCCTGATTTCGGCGAGACGTGGTTCATGCAAGACGGAGTCCAACCCCATCGAAGCAGGAGAGCGTTTCAAGTCCTGGAGGAGCACTTTCGAGACAGCAGTCTGGCTCTGGGGTACCCAGAGGCCACTGGCATTGCCCTCTTCGATTGGTCGCCATATTCTCCGGAGCTCAACACACGTGACTCCTTTTCGTTGGGCTATATAAGAGAGCATGTGTACCTCAATAACCGCAAAACCATTGCTGGCCTTAAAACAGCCATTCAGAAGGACATCGACACCACCCATGTTCCGATACAGGTCATGCAGAATTTCGCTATTCGTCTGCGTTTCATCATCGCGAATGAGGGCATGCATATCGAACGTTTCATAACCTAAGTCCGGATAACTGTAGTGACGTTTACATGTTGAATAAAGTGTGTGGGCGCCGTAGTTTGTAACTTATTTACGATTTGTTCATTTAGTACAGAAACCAGATGGCAGTTATAAGAATCGAGCGACATGAAAGGAAAGCAGTGGTTGGGAAGGGAGTGAGACATGGTCGTAGCCTTTCCCCGATGTTACTCACTATGTATATTGAGCAAGCAGAAAAGGAAAACAAAGAAAAATTCGGAGTAGGAATTAAAATCCATGGAGAAGAAATAAAAACTTTGAGGTTCGCCGATGACATTGTAATTCTGTCAGAGACAGCAAAGGACCTGGAAGAGCAGCTGAACGGAATGGACAGTCTCATGAAAGAAGGATATAAAATGATCATCAACAGAAGCAAAACGAGGATAATGGAATGTAGTCGAATTAAATCGGGTGATGCTGCGGGAATTAGATTAGGAAATGAGAGGTTTAAAGTGGTAAATGAGTTTATCTATTTGGGGAGAAAAATAACTGATGATGGTCAAAGCAGAGAGAATATAAAATGTAGACTGGCAATTGGAAGGAAAGCGTTTCTGAAGAAGAGAAATTTGTTAACATCGAGTATAGATTTAAGTGTCAGGAATTCGTTTCTGAAAGTGTTTGTATGGAGTGTAGCCATGTGTGGAAGTGAAACGTGAATGATAAATAGTTTGGACAAGGAGAGAATAGAAGTTTTCGAAATGTGGTGCTACAGAAGAATGCTGAAGATTAGATGGGTATATCACATAACTAATGAGATGGTATTGAATAGGATTGGAGAGAAGGGAAATTTGTGCACAACTTGACAAGGAGAAGGGATCGGTTGGTGGGGCATATTTTGAAGCATCAAGGGATCACCAATTTAGTATTGGAGGGCAGCGTGGAGGGTAAAAATGGTAGAGGGAGACCAAGAGATGAATACATTAAACAGATTCAGAAGGATGTAGGTTGCATTAGGTACCTGGAGATGAAGAAGCTTGCACAGGATAGAGTAGCATGGAGAGCTGCATTAAAGCAGTCTCAGGACTCAGGGCTGAAGACCACAACAACAACACACACACACACACACACACACACACACATATATATATATATATATATATATATATATATATATATATATATATATATATATATATCTCCGGCCGAATGCTTATTAGAGTACCGTGTAAAATTGGAAGTAAATCAGACAAGAACTTACCGATATTTGTGGTAGCAACGCATCCCGTCAAATATATATATATATATATATATATATATATATATATATATATATATATATATATATATATATAATCACGAAAATATGTAACATTTGTCCGTCCGAATGTTCATTAGTGTGTCGTGTAAAAATTTGTAGCAAACCGGTCAAGAATTTTTCAAGACCTCGGTGACAACGTTTTCCATTCATATATTACATACGTATTAATACACTCCCGGAAATTGAAATAAGAACACCGTGAATTCATTGTCCCAGGAAGGGGAAACTTTATTGACACATTCCTGGGGTCAGATACATCACATGATCACACTGACAGAACCACAGGCACATAGACACAGGCAACAGAGCATGCACAATGTCGGCACTAGTACAGTGTATATCCACCTTTCGCAGCAATGCAGGCTGCTATTCTCCCATGGAGACGATCGTAGAGATGCTGGATGTAGTCCTGTGGAACGGCTTGCCATGCCATTTCCTCCTGGCGCCTCAGTTGGACCAGCGTTCGTGCTGGACGTGCAGACCGCGTGAGACGACGCTTCATCCAGTCCCAAACATGCTCAATGGGGGACAGATCCGGAGATCTTGCTGGCCAGGGTAGTTGACTTACACCTTCTAGAGCACGTTGGGTGGCACGGGATACATGCGGACGTGCATTGTCCTGTTGGAACAGCAAGTTCCCTTGCCGGTCTAGGAATGGTAGAACGATGGGTTCGATGACGGTTTGGATGTACCGTGCACTATTCAGTGTCCCCTCGACGATCACCAGTGGTGTACGGCCAGTGTAGGAGATCGCTCCCCACATCATGATGCCGGGTGTTGGCCCTGTGTGCCTCGGTCGTATGCAGTCCTGATTGTGGCGCTCACCTGCACGGCGCCAAACACGCATACGACCATCATTGGCACCAAGGCAGAAGCGACTCTCATCGCTGAAGACGACACGTCTCCATTCGTCCCTCCATTCACGCCTGTCGCGACACCACTGGAGGCGGGCTGCACGATGTTGGGGCGTGAGCGGAAGACGGCCTAACGGTGTGCGGGACCGTAGCCCAGGTTTATGGAGACGATTGCGAATGGTCCTCGCCGATACCCCAGGAGCAACAGTGTCCCTAATTTGCTGGGAAGTGGCGGTGCGGTCCCCTACGGCACTGCGTAGGATCCTACGGTCTTGGCGTGCATCCGTGCGTCGCTGCGGTCCGGTCCCAGGTCGACGGGCACGTGCACCTTCCGCCGACCACTGGCGACAACATCGATGTACTGTGATGACATCACGCCCCACGTGTTGAGCAATTCGGCGGTACGTCCACCCGGCCTCCCGCATGCCCACTATACGCCCTCGCTCAATGTCCGTCAACTGCACATACGGTTCACGTCCACGCTGTCGCGGCATGCTACCATTGTTAAAGACTGCGATGGAGCTCCGTATGCCACGGCAAACTGGCTGACACTGACGGCGGCGGTGCACAAATGCTGCGCAGCTAGCGCCATTCGACGGCCAACACCGCGGTTCCTGGTGTGTCCGCTGTGCCGTGCGTGTGATCATTGCTTGTACAGCCCTCTCGCAGTGTCCGGAGCAAGTATGGTGGGTCTGACACACCGGTGTCAGTGTGTTCTTTTTTCCATTTCCAGGAGTGTATATTGTGCATATAAATGTCAAAAAAATTCTTTTTGTTATGAAAACATGTGACAGCAGAAGAGTCAGACTGAACGCAAAAATTCTTTTTTTTTTCTTTTCCATACCAAAACTACTATTACCATCCACAAATACGAACACAAAAAAAGACAACCAACTCGGTGGAGACGTTCTTAAGTGATCACTTTCCACAATTGATTTTAATTTCCGACTTTTTATGCGGATTTTCCTAAAATTTTCTTTCACACAAACGTCTTCCTGATAATTACGAACGCAACAAAGACAAAAATCAACAATATCTGTCGAGCCATCCTTAACTGTTGATATTTCATACATGCGGCAGTTATGTTAACTTCCGATCCTTCTGTTGCATTTTCCAAAAATTTTCTTCCATACATATCTTATCCTAACTGTAACGAATTCTACCATAAAAAAATGAACCAAATCGGTGAAGTCGATCTGAAATGATGACCTTTCATATTTTCGACAATTGATTTTTATTTTCATAGATTTACTTAGGACTGAGGGTAGATGGAAGGCTAGCTTGGAAGTACCACATTCAGGACCTAATGCAGAACCTGAATGCTGCTACAGGATGTAACGAGACAAATTGCAGGGCACATTCCTCACACGTAGACGAAGAAATTATTGTGTATGTCCGGGTTTGCAAACCCTTTGTTTCCATGTTACAGCTCATTTTTTCCAACTCATTAATCATGAGTCGTAGTGAATTTCGGATGCGCTGATGTATCCCTGGAGTATTGCGTATGGTTTCGTAGCCTTCTATTGCACGGGCAGGGAGAGCTTTGAAATGCCCCTGCAAAGTAAAAAAAGTGCAGTGGTTTGGTCATGAGAGCATGGAGGCCAGGCAGTTGGTCCGTCTCGAGTTATCCACCCATCACCGAATCTGTTATTTTGAACCTTACGGACATTTACACTACAATGAGGAGGTGCTCCATCGCGCATGAAGTACATGTTTTTTAGCACAGCTAAAGGTACACCTGCCAACAGATAAGGTAGAGCCTTGTCTACGAAATTACGAGGACTTTGTTGTTTGAGCCAGGGTGAAATGAGATAAAGCCCTACCAGTCACCAACAATGCCGGCGCAAACACTGACAGAAAATCTTTCTTGATGAGTTGCTTCAACACTTGCACGAGGATTGACGTCTGCCCATAAATGCCTCACCTGTGAACAGCACCATTGTTCAAAAATTAGGGTTGACAAGTGTTAAAATGTGTGTGAAGTCTTATGGGACTTAACTGCTAGGGTCTTCAGTCCCTCAGCTAACACACTACTTAACCTAAATTATCCTAAGGACAAGCAGACACACCCGTGCCCGAGTGAGGACTCGAACCTCCGCCAGGATCAGCCGCACAGTCCATGACTGCAGCGCCTTTGACAGCTCGCCTAATCCCGCGCGGCTAGGGTTGACACTTTGCTGTACAAACCACTATCAGGAGAGTGCCCCTGCAGGAAAACCAGCTGCTGGTAGTGTCTGCACACTCTGTAAATGGTGTGGATGCAACTGGTACTCATGTCACAGTCGCCACACAACCATGTGGTCAACGCTGAATGTTGCAGCTACTTGTCTTGTACTGACACTAGGCTCGGCGCCAACTGCACGAAGAATTGCCGCCTCCTGTTGCGATGTCCTCGTCCTTCTAGGCGCGATTGACATTATTGGAACTAAAATCGATTTTTTAAATATATGTCATGTTCCCGATTTAAATTTACCCTTGCCAGCAATACGATGATTTTCTGAATAAATGTAAATAAACGGTTTCTATCCATAATTTTATTGAAGCCTTGTTGAGCGCAATTTTCTACTTTTTCATTTTCTCGGTATTTCCGGAATAGAACCTGCCATATTTTGTGAAAGAAGTTCGATTGTCTTTCATATTAAATTCATTTCCGCAGATTATCATTTTGTAATCATCTGTGTACTCAATTTCAAAAAGGAATCGATGCCAAACAGCTTATAAGTCTAGCTACGAACAAGAATATTCACTAAAAAGAATTTAAAGTAAATTAAGGTTAATCAAAACAATTAAAACATGTACAAGCCATTGCGCACCGTCCTGTAGCAAAAGTAGGGGGGGACATAATTTTTATCTACGTGCTGCTTCCTGGAATCGGGTAGGCGCGCCGGCCCCGGATCGAATCCACCCGGCGGATTAACGACGAGGGCCGGTGTGCCGGCCAGCCTGGATGTGGTTTTCAGGCGGTTTTCCACATCCTACTACGAGGGCAGTTCAATAAGTAATGCAACACATTTTTTTTCTGAAACAGGGGTTGTTTTATTCAGCATTGAAATACACCAGGTTATTCCCCAATATTTTAGCTACACAACACTATTTTTCAACGTAATCTCCATTCAATGCTACGGCCTTACGCAACCTTGAAATGAGGGCCTGTATGCCTGCACGGTACCATTCCACTGGTCGATGTCGGAGCCAACGTCGTACTGCATCAATAACTTCTTCATCATCCGCGTAGTGCCTCCCACGGATTGCGTCCTTCACTGGGCCAAACATATGGAAATCCCACGGTGCGAGATCGGGGCTGTAGGGTGCATGAGGAAGAACAGTCCACTGAAGTTTTGTGAGCTCCTCTCGGGTGCGAAGACTTGTGTGAGGTCTTGCGTTGTCACGAAGAAGGAGAAGTTCGTTCAGATTTTTGTGCCTACGAACACGCTGAAGTCGTTTCTTCAATTTCTGAAGAGTAGCACAATACACTTCAGAGTTGATCGTTTGACCATGGGGAAGGACATCGAACAGAATAACCCCTTCAGCGTCCCAGAAGACTGTAACCGTGACTTTACCGGCTGAGGGTATGGCTTTAAACTTTTTCTTGGTAGGGGAGTGGGTGTGGCGCCACTCAATTGATTGCCGTTTTGTTTCAGGTTCGAAGTGATGAACCCATGTTTCATCGCCTGTAACAATCTTTGACAAGATATTGTCACCCTCAGCCACATGACGAGCAAGCAATTCCGCACAGATGGTTCTCCTTTGCTCTTTATGGTGTTCGGTTAGACAACGAGGGACCCAGCGGGAACAAACCTTTGAATATCCCAACTGGTGAACAATTGTGACAGCACAACCAACAGATATGTCAAGTTGAGCACTGAGTTGTTTGATGGTGATCCGTCGATCATCTCGAACGAGTGTGTTCGCACGCTCCGCCATTGCAGGAGTCACAGCTGTGCACGGCCGGCCCGCACGCGGGAGATCAGACAGTCTTGCTTGACACACGCTTTGCCCAACGACTCACCGTGCTTTTGTCCGCTGCCAGATCGCCGTAGACATTCTGCAAGCGCCTATGAATATCTGAGATGCCCTGGTTTTCCGCCAAAAGAAACTCGATCACTGTCCGTTGTTTGCAACGCACATCCGTTACAGACGCCATTTTAACAGCTCCGTACAGCGCTGCCACATGTCGGAAGTCAATGAAACTATACGAGACGAAGCGGGAATGTTTGAAAATATTCCACAAGAAATTTCCGGTTTTTTCAACCAAAATTGGCCGAGAAAAAAAAATGTGTTGCATTACTTATTGAACTGCTCTCGTATGTGAATACGGGGCTAGTCCCCACGTCCTGCCTCAGTTACACGACTCACAGACATTTGAAACACATTCGCAGTATTTCACGATTTACACTAGACGCAGACTGCGGGGGTACACTAATTCCGTCCTGGGGGAGGGGGGGGGGGGTACGAGGTGGCTGCAGGTACGGCATCCGGGGTACGGCATCCGGCCACCCCTTACAATCAACATGCCAAATCCGGTTACCCATGAACGACCCTGCGTAACTGCGGGACTAGGCGCAAGCGATACATACAATACAATGGTAAAAAGAGGAGGTGAAAATAGTGCAAGAGTTTTTATAATGCGCCAGAAAAACAACTGACGACATCAGAAACAGAGAGGGTATGAAAAGTAATCCGGAATAGCAATAAAAGCATTCCTGAAAAGGAGAAATATATTAATGTTAGTAATGCCAGTTTTCTAAGGAATCGATCACTTACGTATGAAACAACTTCCAACGTCCTTTTAATTTACAAATTAGTTAATGCGTTAAATATCTGACTTTAAGCTTGTATCATCATCATCATTCATCATCATCATCATCATCATCATCATTTAAGACTGATTATGCCTTTCAGCGTTCAGTCTGGAGCATAGTCCCCCTTATACAGTTCCAACATGATCCCCTATTCAGTGCTAACATGTGTGCCTCTTCTGATGTTAAACCTATTACTTCAAAATCATTCTTAACCGAATCCAGGTACCTTCTCCTCGGTCTGCCCCGACTCCTCCTACCCTCTACTGCTGAATCCGTGAGTCTCTTGGGTAACCTTGCTTCTCCCATGCGTGTAACATGACCCCACCATCTAAGCCTGTTCGCCCTGACTGCTACATCTATAGAGTTCATTCCCAGTTTTTCTCTGATTTCCTCCTTGTGGACACCCTCCTGCCATTGTTCCCATCTACTAGTACCTGCAATCATCCTAGCTACTTTCATATCCGTAACCTCAACCTTGTTGATAAGGTAACCTGCATCCACCCAGCTTTCGCTCCCATACAACAAAGTTGGTCGAAAGATTGAACGGTGCACAGATAACTTAGTCTTGGTACTGACTTCCTTCTTGCAGAAGAGAGTAGATCGTAGCTGAGCGCTCACTGCATTAGCTTTGCTACACCTCGCTTCCAGTTCTTTCACTATGTTGCCATCCTGTGAGAATATGCATCCTAAGTACTTGAAACCGTCCACCTGTTCTAACTTTGTTCCTCCTATTTGGCACTCAATCCGTTTATATTTCTTTCCCACTGACATTACTTTCGTTTTGGAGATGCTAATCTTCATACCATAGTCCTTACATTTCTGATCTAGCTCTGAAATATTACTTTGCAAACTTTCAATCGAATCTGCCATCACAACTAAGTCACCCGCATATGCAAGACTGCTTATTTTGTGTTCACATATCTTAATCTCACCCAGCCAGTCTATTGTTTTCAACATATGATCCATAAATAATATGAACAACAGTGGAGACAGGTTGCAGCCTTGTCTTACCCCTGAAACTACTCTGAACCATGAACTCAATTTACCGTCAACTCTAACTGCTGCCTGACTATCCATGTAAAGACCTTTAATTGCTTGCAAAAGTTTGCCTCCTATTCCATAATCTTGTAGAACAGACAATAACTTCCTCCTAGGAACCCGGTCATACGCCTTTTCTAGATCTATAAAGCTTAGATACAATTCCCTGTTCCACTCATAACACTTCTCCATTATTTGCCGCAAGCTAAAGATCTGGTCCTGGCAACCTCTAAGAGGACTAAACCCACACTGATTTTCATCCAATTGGTCCTCAATTAATACTCGCACTTTAAGCTTGTAAGCAAGAAAAAATTTAGAAAGAGATTGAAATTAGGTTTAAACATTATTGTGGAAGCCGGTAAGTGTTTTCATAATCAAAATACGCTGGGTCAGTATAGTATGGGAAATTTGGGCTCTGTGAGTTAGGCTGCCTCCTGACATATACACGGTTTACAACTGTAACACTCGTCTCTCCCTGTTATGCCTGTGACATAACATTGTATGTCGTAATGAACAGATTACGGCAGCATTTTAAATTTATCATGTCAGTCATAATTACTATTCAGAAATGTTTGTTGCGCTACAGGCCAGTACATCGGCCACCTGGAATCGAAACCGGGTTACCGTGCCGCCGGTTAGTCGCCTGGTAACATTCACCCTGTAATAAAAATACACGGTGCAAATCGCAGGATACAGTCCTCACACGTAGACGAAGAAGTTATGTCGTATGAACATGCGTCTGGAAACTCATATCCTACAACTCGTTAATCATGGGAAACACACAAGGACAGACCTTTAGAATCGTGGGGGACACACCGTCTCGGTGAGGTCTGGTTACTAGACTTGGGCACTGTTTCTATGTTTCGATACAGTGTATCGGTACGTGGAACTGTTTCAGTGTTTCGGAACGGCTGTGGTTCACTGTTTCGAAACAGTGGTGTTTCATTCTGCCCCTGTCTCGGATAAGCGCACCAGATTCGATCTCGAGCCAGACACAGAAACTGTATCGTTGTTTCAAAATAAGGCTGTTTCAGTCCACCTGCGCTTGGAACGGACTAATTGTATCGAAACAGTGATGTTTCATTCCGCTCTGTGTCGTACGAGATTCGGGCTCGGCACAGATACTGAAACACAACAAAATCTTTTTGACAAGCAATAGAATGAAGCTTAAGATATCCGAAAATAAAGCTTCGTTTCTAGCTGACTGTCCTATTACGAAATGGCGTAACATCTGCTTTATAAACACTAACCAAACAATGAAACAAAGCATACTATTCACATTTAAAATAATAAATATGTGAAAATCATTCGATTAAATTACACTTTTTTTATAACATACGCTTCTCTTTTCGTGTACAGTAATCGTGTTAAGAAACGCAAGTTAGCCTACAACATTTTGAATAAAAAAAGGTGTAGAGTGACAGTTATTAGACATATACATAAATTTGATCTAGGTATAGTTGCAAGCAATCTGTTTGACATATCACTGATAGTGTAATGGTGAACGGGAAGGGCTGGGAAGCATGGTGACTTTATAGTAACGGTTCGAAACACCTTGAAAGACAAAATTTTTTTCTGTTATATTTTGTTTTTTATTCGAATTATTTGGCATTATTTGTGAGTCTATAGTCACTGTGCCTATTGTCCACAATAATTCCCTTTGTGTGCATGGAAATTAGCAGGATGGGTATGTTACCCATATTAACGGAATGTGGGAATCCCGGTACCATATCCGTTGTTTCTGCAGTTTGCTCATACCTCCAGTTCCGTTCGTGGTGGTTCTTCTGTCTTCAGCTATGGCTGTCCTCAGCCAAGTGAAAAGTAAGAAAGTCACACCACACGAAAGCAGCGCATTTGCTGCAGGAAATACGAAACTGCCAAGACGCCCAAGTGACAGTTTCATACTTTCTGCGAAATGATAAGCGCTCTCGCACCTCATTTGTGTTTATATGGACATACTTATAAAGAAGACATTCAAGATGATAAAATGTGTAGGTTTATTAGTTTACAAAACACAAACTGTTTCACTGTTTCGAAACAGCGTATCGAAACATTACATTGTACTGTTGCATTTGTTCCGAAACTGTTAAGTGTTTCAGTTTGCCCATCTCTACTGGTTACGTTGTGCACCGCCGGTGTTTTGTTTTACACGCCATTGTTGCCACTCGACGTACGTCATTGCTTGGTTACAGATAACATCAACTGTTCCAGCGATCAGTACGGCCTTCGCAAGCTCACGGGTTACTACGTAGAGTTAATCACATACCTGGCTGGTGCGGTGGTAGTGTACACAAAGGAACAGACGGCAGATGCCATTTGATGTATGGATTAGCCGACGACAATGGCGCTCGCACTCAACGTTTGTACCGGGAGAGATTTCCTGGACGAAGGTGCGCCGACAGGAGAACGTTTGTGGCCACTGATCGTCGACTTAGAGAACATGGGGCATTTGAGCCCAATACTCGGGACTGGGAGAGGCCTAGAAGGGCTTGGTTGTTTGGGGGAGGTCTCATCGGATTAGGGAAGTACGGGGAACTAAGTCCGCCGTGCCCTTTCAAAATCACACCAATACCCAAAAAGGGAAGTAGGAGTAATCCGCTGAATTACAGGCCTATATCACTAACATCGATTTTCAGTAGGGTTTTAGAACGTACACTGTATTCCAACATTATGAAGTACCTCGATTTATTGACATATAGTCAGCAGGGATTCAGAAAATATCGTTCTTGTGAAACACAACTAGCTCTTTATACTCATGAAGTAATAAGTGCTGTCGACAGGGGATGTCAAATTGATCCCATATTTTTAGATTTCCAGAAGGCTTTCGACACCGTTCCTCACAAGCGTCTTCTAATCAAACTGCGTGCCTACGGAGTATCGCCTCAGTTGTGCGACTGGATTCGTGATTTCCTGCGTCTTAGATTGTTTGCAGATGATGCTGTCACTTACCGTCGTGTAAAATCATCAGATGATCAAAACGACTTGCAAAATGATTTAGATAAGATATCTGTTTGGTGCTAAAAGTGGCAAATGACCCTGAATAAAGAAAAGTGCGAAGTTATTCATATGATTACTAAAAGAAATCAGCTAAATTTCGATTACGCGATAAGTCACACAAATCTGAGGGCTGTAAATTCAACTAAATACTTATGGATTACAATTACAAATAAACTAAATTGGAACGATCACATAGATAATATTGAGGGTAGAGCAAACCAAAGACTGCAATTCACTGGCAGAATACTTAGAAGGTGCAACAGGCCCACTAAAGAGACTGCTTACACCACGCTTGTCCGCCCTATTCTGGAGAACTGCTGTGCAGTGTGGGATCCCCATCAGGTGGGACTGACGGATGACATCGAAAAAGTACAAAGAAGGGCAGCTCGTTTTATATTATCGCAAAATAGGGGAGATAGTGTCACAGACATGATATGTGAATTGGAGTGGCAATCATTAAAAAGAAAAAAAGGGTTTTTAGTTGTAACGGGATCTTCTCATGAAATTTCAATCACAAGTTTTCTCCTGCGATTGCGAAAACATTCTGTTGGCACCCATCTACATAGGGAGAAATGA
This sequence comes from Schistocerca cancellata, assembly GCF_023864275.1. Taxonomy (NCBI): domain Eukaryota; kingdom Metazoa; phylum Arthropoda; class Insecta; order Orthoptera; family Acrididae; genus Schistocerca; species Schistocerca cancellata. The sequence goes on along the minus strand of NC_064635.1, from coordinate 19,351,187 downwards.
TCATCACGATAAAATAAGAGAAATCAGGGCTCGCACGAAAACATTTAAGTGCTCGTTTTCCCGCGTGCCCTTCGAGAGTGGAACGGCAGAGAGACAGCATGAAGGTGGTTCACTGAACCCTCTGCGAGGCACCTTATTGTGAATAGCAGAGTAATCACGTAGATGTAGATGTAGATCCCGGCATTTGTCTGGAGGGATTTAGGGAAATCACGGAAAACCTAAATTAGGATGGCCAGACGCGGGATTGAACCGTCGTTCTCCCGAATGCGAGTCCAGTGTATCAACCACTGCTCAACCTCGCTCAGTGTTTCTCCTCGGAGTATGAACATGTTCTGTTGGTGCCCACCTAAACAGGGAGAGATGAGCATCACAACAAACTAAGAGAAATCAGAGCTTGCACGGAAAGATTCAAACGTTCGTTGTGCTGGGTGCTGTTCGACAGAGTTGAACGGTAGAGAAACAGCTTGGAACTGGTTCGATGAACCCTCTGCCAGTCACTTAATTGTGAATTGCAGCGTAATCTTGGACACGTAGACTTATGTGTTAACAAACGTTTATAGATGTTCATATCGATTTGTTTTTCTGCAACCAATAACTGAATTACAATACGTTGCTTGTATCGAGTGTCTTGGGGAAACACCTTTTTTATAAGTCACTACAGGTCTGTCATCAGTCGCAATTGTTCAAAACTTCGCACACGTACAGAAGTACATCAAATCTAAAGTATCTAAATGACGCTTTGCTTCATACACTGAGGCGCCAAAGAAACTGGTACAGGCATGCATATTCAAATACAGACATAAGTAAACAGGCAGAATACGGCGCTGCGGTCGGCAACGCCTATATACACTCCTGGAAATTGAAATAAGAACACCGTGAATTCATTGTCCCAGGAAGGGGAAACTTTATTGACACATTCCTGGGGTCAGATACATCACATGATCACACTGACAGAACCACAGGCACATAGACACAGGCAACAGAGCATGCACAATGTCGGCACTAGTACAGTGTATATCCACCTTTCGCAGCAATGCAGGCTGCTATTCTCCCATGGAGACGATCGTAGAGATGCTGGATGTAGTCCTGTGGAACGGCTTGCCATGCCATTTCCACCTGGCGCCTCAGTTGGACCAGCGTTCGTGCTGGACGTGCAGACCGCGTGAGACGACGCTTCATCCAGTCCCAAACATGCTCAATGGGGGACAGATCCGGAGATCTTGCTGGCCAGGGTAGTTGACTTACACCTTCTAGAGCACGTCGGGTGGCACGGGATACATGCGGACGTGCATTGTCCTGTTGGAACAGCACGTCCCCTTGCCGGTCTAGGAATGGTAGAACGATGGGTTCGATGACGGTTTGGACGTACCTTGCACTATTCAGTGTCCCCTCGACGATCACCAGTGGTGTACGGCCAGTGTAGGAGATCGCTCCCCACACCATGATGCCGGGTGTTGGCCCTGTGTGCCTCGGTCGTATGCAGTCCTGATTGTGGCGCTCACCAGCACGGCGCCAAACACGCATACGACCATCATTGGCACCAAGGCAGAAGCGACTCTCATCACTGAAGACGACACGTCTCGATTCGTCCCTCCATTCACGCCTGTCGCGACACCACTGGAGGCGGGCTGCACGATGTTGGAGCGTGAGCGGAAGACGGCCTAACGGTGTGCGGGACCGTAGCCCAGCTTCATGGAGACGGTTGCGAATGGTCCTCGCCGATTACCCCAGGAGCAACAGTGTCCCTAATTTGCTGGGAAGTGGCGGTGCGGTCCCCTACGGCACTGCGTAGGATCCTACGGTCTTGGCGTGCATCCGTGCGTCGCTGCGGTCCGGTCCCAGGTCGACGGGCACGTGCACCTTCCGCCGACCACTGGCGACAATATCGATGTACTGTGGGGACCTCACGCCCCACGTGTTGAGCAATTCGGCTGTACGTCCACCCGGCCTCCCGCATGCCCACATACGCCCTCGCTCAAAGTCCGTCAACTGCACATACGGTTCACGTCCACGCTGTCGCGGCATGCTACCAGTGTTAAAGACTGCGATGGAGCTCCGTATGCCACGGCAAACTGGCTGACACTGACGGCGGCGGTGCACAAATGCTGCGCAGCTAGCGCCATTCGACGGCCAACACCGCGGTTCCTGGTGTGTCCGCTGTGCCGTGCGTGTGATCATTGCTTGTACACCGCTCTCGCAGTGTCCGGAGCAAGTATGGTGGGTGTGACACACCGGTGTCAATGTGTTCTTTTTTCCATTTCCAGGAGTGTAAGACGACAAGTCTCTGGAGCAGTTGTTAGATCGGTTACTACTACTACAATGGCAGGTTATCAAGATTTAAGTGAGTTTCAACGTGGTGTTATAGTCGGCGCACGAGCAATGGGTCACAGCATCTCCGAGGTAGCGATGAAGCAAGGATTTTCCCGTACGATCGTTTCACGAGTGTACTGTGAAATCAGGAATCCGGTAAAACATCAGATCTCCGACATCGCTGCGGCCGGCAAAAGATCCTGCAAGAACGGGACCAACGACGACTGAAAAGAATCGTTCAACGTGACAGAAGTGCAACCCCTCCGCAAATTGCTGCAGATTTCAGTGCTGGGCCATCGACAAGTGTCAGCATGCGAACCTTTCAACGAAACATCATCGATATGGGCTTTAGGAGGCGAAGGCCCATTCATGTACCACTGACGACTGCACGACAGAAAGCTTTATGCCTCGCCTGGGCCCATCAACACCGACATTGGACTGTTGATGACTGGAAACATGTTGCCTGGTCGGAAAGTATCGTTTCAAATTGTATCGAGCGGAAGGATGTCTACAACATCATGAACCCATGGACCCCGCATGTCAGCAGGGGACTGTTCAACCTGGTGGAGGTTCTGTAATGGTGTGGGGCGTGTGCAGTTGGAGTGATATGAGGCCCCTCATACGTCTAGACACGGCTCTGACAGGTGATTACGTGCATCCATTCATGTGCATTGTGCATTCCGACGGACTTGGGTAATTCCAGCATGACAATGCGACATCCCACAAGTCAAGAACTGCTACGGAGTGGCTCCAGGAACATTCTTCTAATTTTAAACACTTCCGCTGCCCACCAAACTCCCCAGGCATGAACATTATTGATTGTATCTCGGATGCCTTGCAACGTGCTGTCCAGAAGACATCTCCGCCCCCATCGTGCTCTTACGGATTTATGGACAGCCCTGCAGGATTCATGGTGTCCATTCCCTCCAGCACTACTCCAGACATTAGTAGGGTCCATGCCACGTCGTGCTGTGGCACTCCTGTGTGCTGGCGGGGGCCCTACACGATATTAGGCAAGTGTACCAGTTTCTTCGGCTTTTCAGTATATATCAACGGCTGTAAGAGTATTGGGCCATTATTCTCACATGTGCTGTTTTATTATTCGCAATGAACAAAGAAAATTACGTACGTGTACTTTTCGCGAAGTTCATAAATGGTTCAAATGGTTCTGAGCACTATGGGACTTAACAACTAAGGTCATCAGTCCTCTAGAACTTACAAGGGAACCTCCCCATCGCACCCCCCTCAGATTTAGTTATAAGTTGGCACAGTGAATAGGCCTTGAAAAACTGAACACAGATCAATTGAGAAAACAGGAATAAGTTGTGTGGAACTGTGAAAAAATAAGCAAAATATACAAAGTGAGTAGTCCATGGGCCATATAGGCAACATCTAGGAGAACATGAGCTCAGGAGCGCCGTGGTCCCGTGGTAGCGTAAGCAACTGCTGGAGGAGAGGTCCTTGGTTCAAGTCTTCCCACGAGTGAAAATCTTGTTTTCTTTATTTTTGCATAGTTATTATCTGTTCGTTCGTTCATTGACGTCTCTGTTCACTGTAATAAGTTTAGTGTGTGTGTTTTGCGACCGCACCGCAATACCGTGCGATTAGTAGACGAACGGACGTGCCTCTCCAATCGGAACCGAAAACATTTGGTCGCAAGGTCATAGGTCAACCGATTCCTCCACAGGAAAACACATCTGATATATTCTATACGACACTGGTGACGGCATGTGCGTCACATGACAGGAATATGTTGTCGACCCACCTAACTTGTACACTTGGCGAATGGGTAAAAAGATTCTTCTACCTTGCTCGATTTAGGTTTTCTTGTGGATGTGATAATCACTCCCAAAAAAGTGATGAAAACATAGGAGTTTGTCACATAAACTGAAAATAAAAAATTAAAATTTTCACTCGATGGAGGGTTAGAACCAATGACCTTTCGTTCCGCAGCTGCTCACGTTACCACGAGACCACGACGCTCCTGCGGTCACATAGTCCTTGATATTGCTTATCTTCCCATGAACTACTCAGTTTGTATATTTTGCTTATTTTTTCACAGTTCCACATAACTTCTTCCTGTTTTCTCAATTGATCTGTGTTCAGTTTTTCAAGGCCTATCCACTGTGCCAACTTATAACTAAATCTGATGGGGGCGCGATGGGGAGGTTCCCTTGTTAGAACTACTTAAACCTAACAAACCTGAGGACATCACACACATCCATACCAGAGGCAGGATTAGAACCTGCGACCGCAGCGGTCGCGCGGTTCCAGACTGAAGCGCTTAGAACCGCTCGGCCACAGCGGAGGGCTTTCTCGAAGTAATACGGCCCATTTTTCTGCTCAGTCGTCCAATTTACCTCCATGCAACAAAACAGTCTCATACAACGCACCCAAACAGAGGAATATTAATATTTGTTTGCGCTCGTTCAGGCGCGCTATGTTAGCAAGTGACATAGAAAAGAAATTACGTAAGAGTATCTTTTTCTATTGCACTTTTGGCCGAACTAATCCTTAGCTTAAATGCGATAATTTACCACAAGTGAGCAGTGTAGGGAACAGCTGTATTATTTTTTACCAGTTAAAATAAAATACTGTGTGTCCATTCAGAAAGACTACAACAAGATAACTACACACTGTCAGAATGTACCGCAGTACTCCTTAGTCTGGGTTTTTTTCCTAACCGGGGCCTAAGACGTAACACTGACCAGCTTCGTATTTATGATTCGCAAATTGTCAGAAACACTGTCTGCTTTCAAAAACTGGAAGTAAACAGAGCCTTTTCTCCACACAGTTTTCTTCATAGCACTCTTTTGTTTTACTTTTATAGAGACATCACGGTGATTTTTAGGTTCAGCATGCGACCGAACCGCTGAATCTTTCCATCAGTAAATGGGGTATGTTCTCCACTGACTCGGTTGTTTTAACCCCCTCCACTGACGGAATGACCCACTTCCCAACTCCGTATGTATAAAACCAATACGGACTTGTAGCTGTCACGCCTTTGCGCTTACTGCTACGTATTTTAACTGTAAATAGCTCAGTCCCAATGGTAAGAGGCAGTAGTGAATTCACGTAGTTAATATTTGAATCCAGCACAGCTGCCACAAGCTCAGCTCACTTTTACTCCACTCCTACCCTCGCCCTTGCACCACATTAACTAGGTGCTACGTGGACCTGGCTAAATTCACTTGCGTATACATTTTTGACCGTTACTCGCCAGTATTTACCTAATGATTAGTACACTCCTAACCGGACTATTTCCCTAAGAGCTGTGATGATTGAACGGGTTCGATCCATGGCCTACAGTGCCCTACAGTTCACACGGTAACACTGCCTACCTGACCCACGTAACTAGGTAGTGAGCTTGTGTATCCAATCACCACTGTTAGCAGCAGTGGATAATCCTATCAGCACGACGAGAGCAGCAGACTTACCGTCGAATCCTCCTGAAAATACTTATAACTACGGTCGCCAGCTCTGAAGGAGCAAAAGAATAAATCAATTTTTGAGCTCGTTTCAAAGTGAAATGGCTTGAGTTGAATTTAAACTTAATTCTGAATATTACTATTTCTGATCATTCTAGATAATTCTACAAAGCAAATACTCTCTCAATTTCTGTGAGGTGGCTTGGTAATTACTACCAAGACAGGTTATGCAACTTCGGTTAACAAAATTCTATCCTTCAACTTATTTAATGATTTTGGATATTACTCTTTGGACCATTGATACAGAATTAGTTAAGTGACTTTACTTGAAAGGTTGCTCAGAAAAATTTAAGTAACTGTAAATAGGCGACTCATTCTGGTGTGACCATTGCTCTTTTCAACATTCTTATACGCTAAAGTATTCTACAACCAAAAGAATTGTAAATGAAAGAGGCGATGGTGGCCTCAGTCTGATTTCACTATACTATGTTTGAGGATACTACACTTTACAATGAACAACATGCGTCATAATTTTGCTCATTACTATATTCTGTCCTCTGCACTTGCATAAAAGAAAACTGGTATTCTCCTTTTACATGTATACAAAGTTCGACTTAACAATTGCAAGCAGTCTTGCCTTGGGTAGACGTGTCGGTGCTGGTGGTGAGATGTATGTGGCTAACGCAGCTCTTCACGCCTCATGCTCTTAATGGCGGCTGGAACTATGAGCTGTAGCACTCGTATAAGCTACTGCACGTCCGCGATAAAATCTGGGCACAGGAACTCTTACAATCAGCCCCAGTGGCATAGAGGCGGCTTCAACAACCATTCGTCGCGTTTTACTCCAAAAACGGCGACGATATTCGCCTCTTCGCTGTTGCACAATCACTTTTGCGTGAGCACAGTTACGCACGTCCGATCACGTCAACACTCCCCAGGCCATCTCATTGTTCAGTCCCTGTGTCTCCAGCTACCCCTAGCTACGCTCGTATCACCAAGAGTGGGGGCATTCCCCTACCACCTTTTTACCGAAATCATTTAGTATTTAAGAATATTTATATTTACTACCCTGGAGTCCATACCAGTCATAATAATTTACTACTAGCGTTTTACAACATTAAATTATACAGTAATAACTTATAATTACCAAGAAAAAGAATACATTTGACTCTGAGAGCTTAGTGCTTTGTCTGACAGCGCTAATTCCCAGTTTCGCCAATAGATGGCATCAGGGTGCACTCCCTGGCAGTCTCACACAAGCGCGCCCGTTTCCGACGCGCGGGCTCCAAATTACTGTCAGCCCACCCTCATTTCAGTTCCGTTACAAGCACTATTTCTCACGGATTGCAACTGTCAACAACTTCGTTTTTATTTTTTTCAAAACCCATCGATGATAGCTCAACTGACCTGTCGTTCTAGGTTGGACATTTGTGGCTCTCATTTTAACTTGAAATACACACAATAGATATTATTATACATCCAACTCACTCCTTATTAGGAACAGTATAATTTCTCAATTTAACTGGAAATGCAGACAGTAGGCATTATTATACACCCAACTCACACCTCCTTAGGAACAGTATAATTTAAGATATTTCAGACAATTAGAACATACCGTATAATCACACTGGCGTGGTACAGCACACAGATGTTCTCCTTCCATATCTGAAACAGAACAATAACGTGAGTATGAGTATTTTATACTATTAAATTTCTATTTTACAGTGCAAGAGCCGGCCGGTGTGGCTGAGCGGTTCTAGGCGCTTCAGTCTGGAACCGCGTGACCGCTACGGTCGCAGGTTCGAATCCTGCCTCGGGCATGGATGTGTGTGATGTCCTTAGGTTAGTTAGGTTTAAGTAGTTCTAAGTTCTAGGGAACTGATGACCACCGATGTTAAGTCCCATAGTGCTCAGAGCCAATTTTTTTTACAGTGCAAGAAGATACACTTTTTTACTTATTCACATTTGTAGCCTTCGCGTGTTCATATTTAATGCAGACACAGTATGCTCCCAACATGCAGTAACTTGTGAACATACAGGATGTAACACTTGTTTTGGGAGATTTCCGTTCCGCTAACATGCGTCATCTGTGGGTCGGAAATGATACTGTGTCCACACTTTCAACAGTATTGACACTACCTAGCGTACAGCGAGGCAGCTGATACCGTCAACTGTGACAAATCGCTCACGGAAACGCGACAGATAAAATTTTCAGCTAGCGGTTGGAAAACTACTCCAGAAGCAAAAAGCAACGTATGGTCCGTGAAACTGAAAACTGGGGGCTCTGCTCTCAGGCTAAAGTAACTTTTTAATGCGGACGGTATTCTAACATTTATAATAAAACGATGTTGTGATATGCATTATTTGCACTATTTGCAATAAACAGAGAACCGGCACAGATTCTCAAAAGATCGATCACGTGAAAGCCAAGTTGCTATTTTCTCACATAACTTTCTGAAAGCTGTAGATAAACGCAGTTACGTAGATGCTATATTTCTTGACTTCCGAAAAGCATTTGGCTCTGTACCACAGCAAACATTCCTAACAAAAGTACTATTATGAGGGGTATTAAACGAAATTTGTGACTGGATTGTCTAAGATGGAGAGCCACTGACAAATCTAGAAGCAACTTTAAGTGTTCCCCAAGAAACTGTATTGGAACGCCTGTTGTTAATGTGGTTCATTAAAGACCTAGTAGATAACATTAACAGCTTTCGCAGTTTATGCTTTTACCTGTGATGGTGTATTGTCTGAAGAAAGCTGCGCAAGTATTCAGTCACATCTTGATATGATTTCAAAGTGGCGCAAAGGCGGGAAACATGGTTTCTTCTGTTCAAAAATGTAAACCTTTTTCCTGGTGGATGATTGTATTATGAATTTGCCCATTGAGAAGACATAGATAAAAGAATCCGAGAATTTGGTGTAAAGTCAAAATTAACAAATCTAATTCGTGAAATAGTCACAGACACAGTATCTAATGTGACATTTATTGGAGAAATGCCTCAGCGCTTCTAGATAAACATAGGTGTACTGCAAGTTGATGATGGTTACCTGGCTTCCGGAAAAAGCAGTTAAGACTTTCAAACAGAAGTCTGAATGAGTGGGATTTCACAAATAAGATTGGGTAGAGGAGACAAAAATATCGGAATAAACTGTCTCGCACTTGTAGATGACTTTTGTATACTTTCTGAAAATGTCATATCGCTCGAACACAAATGAACCTTTTTGAAGGAGCGGAAGAATGTATGCGGAAAACACCAAATTTTTAACATAAATCAAAAGTGAAGCGAAATTTCTGAAAACGGATGTTGGGCAAATAGAGAATGTTGAAAAATTTAAATACCTTAGGGAGATAGAAAATGGTTTGGAAAGAGCTGCTAGACAGAAAATATTACATAGGAAAAGGCCCATATAAATGTAAAAATAAAACATTACAACAGTGAAGCCTGGTTGCCTGAATCCATGCGAATATCTAACATTATACTGCAATTTAGATTAATTAGAAATATTAGAAAGACGAAACACACGGGAAATTATGGAAAGTTGGAAATTACGAGATAACGATGAAATTTACCGAAATATAAAAAATACAGTATATCAGAGGTACTGAGAAAGTGAATACTGCTATTTTCGGGCATGTATATCGAATGCAGGAGAGTAGGTTAATCAAAAGGAACCTTGCAATATTTGTCGGATATGAAGCCAACGAAAAGATGGATCCTTGAGTTTGAAATAGATTTAGAAGAAAACCCAGTAAGTATATCCCCCCCTGCCCCCCCCCCCCCCCCCCACCTACCCCGACCTCTGAAACAATGGCATTGCCATGCATAACAGCTTTAAAAGTCTGATTACGTTAGAAATAAGTTTCTGCCTTAAATATTTCACGTTGAGCATATTAGCGAGAAGTAGTTTAAAAACTCTTTGTAATTATGTTTCCAATCTGTCGGAAGTCGCTAAGTGGTGTATTAACAAACGCTGCATGAGTTCAGTATGTGTAATTTGCGCACCGTTTTAAGCAAAAGCTTGTTTTCCATGCATCTCAATGTTAATGACCTGATATCTCTTGAACTATGTATCGTAGAGTAACGTAATTCTACAGTTTGTTTTAGTGTATATATGGATAGTGCCTGCAAAGCTGGCTACGAATAGAGTTAGTAGTAAAGAAGCAATAAATTTAAATGTCGTAACTCATTGTGAATTATTGTATGAAAGGTGAAAATATAGCAAGTGATAAAGTTTCTCCCTTTCATCATTTTGTGGGGGAAACAACAACAAAAATTTTCTTGAGGGTTTGGAATTGTGTGCAAAGTTTGTTGTAAGTCGCTAAGTGCTCCTTTTCTCAAATACTGAATGAAGGTAGTCTGAATGATTTGCGGGTCGTGACCAATATTGCCTCAAGACATGTAAAGACATATACACAGTTCCCAACTGTAATACTTGACTTATTCTGCTAAATCTGTAACACCATAGCTATTAACGAGTAGGTTATGACAGTATTTAATTTTTTAAAAAAACATCTGTCAACAACCGTATAAAATATCAAAAGTCAAGTTTTTGTTACGTGTAGAAGCTATCAGATAGGCAATCGGCAAAAGGAACCGTGGCACGTGTTAGCCAGCTTGTAAAGTACGAGGACGTGCTGAAAAGTAATGACTAAGAACTTTTTTTATGTGAATGCTCTTAAAGCTTTGTAATAAAAACAAACTTGACTAACATTCTACATATTTATTCTTCACGTCTGCATACTTATTGCCGACTGGGGTGGCCGAGCGGTTCTAGGCACTACAGTCCGGAACCGTGCGACCGCTACGGTCGCAGGTTCGAATCCTGCCTCGGGCATGGATGTTTGTGATGTCCTTAAGTTAGTTAGGTTTAAGTAATTCTAAGTTCTAGGGGACTGATGACCTCAGATGCTAAGTCCCATAGTGCTCAGAGCCATTTTTTTGCATACTTATTTCTCAACATAGACACCCTGGCGGTGAACACATTTGTTCCAATGAGACTAGTTTGCCGGTCGCTGTGGCCGAGCGGCTCTAGGCGCTTCAGTCCGGAACCGCGCTGCTGCTACGGTCGCAGGTTCGAATCCTGCCTCCGGCATGGAGGTGTCTGATGTCCTTAGGTTAGTTAGTTTTAAGTAGTTCTAAGTCTAGGGGAGTGATGACCTCAGATGTTAAGTCCCATAGCGCTTAGAGTCATTTCAGACTAGTTTGTTAATATCGCCATTGTTAAATGTTTGACTTTATTTACGGATCCGCAGCCTGACCTCTGCTTGCACCGCTTCATTACTACCGTAGTGAAGTCCTAGAAGGTGTTCTTTAATTTTTGCAAACAGGTGAATATCTGATGGGGTCAAACCGGGAATGTATGGAGGATGAGCGATGATAGTGAACTTAGATTAGATTAGTTTTTCGTTCCATTGATCCGTGCAGAGGAGATCCTCGTGGATGTGGAGCACGTCCATTTTTTTAAGCTTAAATAACCACACTGATAGTATGAGTATATACAATACATCATTTTTAAGCTGAAATAACAATACTAATAGTATGAGTATATACAATACATCATTTTTAAGCTGAAATGACAATACTAATAGTATGAGTATATACAATACATCATTTTTAAGCTGAAATAAGAATACTAATCGTATGAGTATATACAATACATCATTTTTAAACTGAAATAACAATACTAATGGTATGAGTATATACAATACATCATTTTTAAGCTGAAATAACAATACTAATGGTATGAGTATATACAATACATCATTTTTAAGCTGAAATAACAATACTAATAGTATGAGTATATACAATACATCATTTTTAAGCTGAAATAACAACACTAATGGTATGAGTATTTAAAATACATCATTTGTTTCAATTAAAAAATTCGTCAATGGAGTAGAAGGACTTGGCCACGAGTAAGTCTTTCAGGTTCCTTTTAAACTGATCTTTATTTGTAACTAAATTTTTTTATGTTCGCTGGCAAATTATTGAAGAGGAGTGTTCCTGAGTAGTGGACCCCTTTTTGAACTAAAGTAAGTGCTTTTAAGTCCTTGTGCAGATCATTTTTGTTCCTGGTATTGTATGTATGAACTGAGCTGCTTGTTGGAAAAAGAGATATATTATTTAGGACAAATTTCATTAAGGAGTAAATATACTGAGAGGCAGTAGTTAGTATACCCAGTTCTTTGAAGAGGTTTCTACTGGACGTCCGTGAATTTACTCCACAAATAATACGTAATAAGGCGTCAGATTGTTGCAGATTTCGCTGCGCTCGTGTGTGTGTGTGTGTGTGTGTGTGTGTGTGTGTGTGTGGTCTTGCAGTGTCATGCTGAGCAGATGGTGTCCCATGCGTGGACGAACACTTCGAATTCGTCAAACTCGATTTCAGCACGCTGTTTCTCACTCACAGACGTCAGCGAAGCCAGAAAGTAAAAAAAAAAAAAGAAAAAAAGGGACTTAACATCTGTGGTCATCAGTACCCCAGAACTTAGAACTACTTAAACCTAACTAACCTACGACCGCAGCGGTCACCCAGAAGGTCAACCCAGTAATACGCACGGCACGTGATACATCCACCGATATTCCGAACGGAATAAGAGAAACCGAGCCATCACTTTTCAGTGCGCCCTTGCAGATAATCTAAAAGATGAGGAAACAACTGACACATAGGTCTTGTAAGGACATTATGTGTACATTAATCCAAAACGCTGATTTGTGTAGCAGCTTTATTTTCATTGGCTATAGGCCTTTGAGCCGAAATACGCCTACAGCCAATAAAAATAAAGTCACGATAATAACTGTTGTGTCTAGACAAGACAGTCTAGACACAGGGTGAGGTTACCGAAGGGCACGCGTACACACACGCCGACTGGCGTGAAGTCTGGAACAGGATACTTTGTGAATGCTATAGAGAAAAGTACGTATCTAAGTTAATACTTATCTTTATTCCATCATTGTGGTACATCGCTATTGACGATACAAATTAGACTCTCTCCAGATAGGGTTAATGGCGCCTTGCTAGGTCGTAGTCATGGACTTAGCTGAAGGCTATTCTAACTGTCTCTCGGCAAATGAGAGAAAGGCTTCGTCAGTGTAGTCGCTAGCAAAGTCGTAGTACAACTGGGGCGAGTGCTAGTACGTCTTTCTAGACCTGCCAGGTGGTGGCGCTAGGTCTGCAAGTACTGACAGTGGCGACACACGGGTCCGACATGTACTAATGGACCGCGGCCGATTTAAAGCTACCACCTAGCAAGTGTGGTGTCTGGCGGTGACACCACAATAACAACTACTACACAAAGCAGCGTTTTGGCTTAATGTACACATAATGTCCTTACAATAGATATATAACGCTACAAGCCCAGAAGAAATTAAAATATTGACACAGAGCTATTCAGGGTAAAACTTTAGTATATGAGGTGATTCCAAAGTGTTTTTATTCTTGTGGTCTTCAGTCCGAAAACTGGTTTGATGCAGCTCCCCATGCTACTCTGGCCTGTGCAAGCCTCTTCATCAGCGACTAACTACTGCAACCCACATCCTTCTGAATCTGCTTAACGCATTCATCTCTTGGTCTCCCTCAATGACTTTTACCCTCCACACTCCCTCCAATGCCAAACTGGTGATCCCTTGATGTCTCAGAATTGGTCCTGTCAACCGATCCCCTGTTCTAGTACCGTTCTGCCACAAATTTCTTTCCTCCCAGTTCTGTTCAGTGCCTCCTCCTCAGTTACCTGTTCTACCCATCTAATCTTCAGCATTCTTCTGTAGCACCACATTGCGAAACTTTTTATTCTCTTCTTGTCTAAAGTGTTCAGCGTCCATGTTTCACTTCGATACATGGCTACACTCCAGCCCTTCACAAAAGACTTTCTAACACTTAACTCTATGTTAGATGTTAACAAATTTCTCTTTTTCAGAAACACTTTTCTTGCCATTGCGAATCTACATTTCATATCCTCTCTACTTCGACCATAATCAGTTATTTTGCTCCCCAAATAGCAAAATACATCTACTCTTTCAAGTGTCTCATTTCCTAATATAATTCCCACATCATCACCCTGATTTAGTTCGACTACATTGCATATCCCCATTTTGCTTTTGTTGACGTTCATCTTATATACTACCTTCAAGACACTGTCCATTCTGTTTAACTGCTCTTCCAGGTCCTTTGCTGTCTGTGACAGAATTACAATGTCATCGGCAAACCTCAAAGTTTTTACTTCTTCTCCCTGAACTTTAATTCTTATCCCAAATTTATCTGTGGTTTCTTTTACCACTGGCTCAGTGTACACACTGAATAACATCGGGGACAGGCTGCAACCTGCCTCACTCCCTTCTCAACCACTGCTTCCATTTCATGGTCCTCAACCCTCGTAACTGCCATCTGGTTTCTGTACAAGTTATAAATAGCCTTTCGCTGCCTGTATTTTTCCCCTACTACCTTCAAAATCTCATAGAGAGTATTCTACTCAAACTATCAAAAGCTTTATCTATGTCTACAAATGCTATAAACGCTAGGAGAGTGAAAACAAAAACTAGTCTGAAGTCGTCAGAAGGCAGGAAGAGAAAAGAATGAACAGATAGAAGAGTACGTAGTGTAAACGAAAAACTAGTAAGGAACTGAAATTGTCACAGGTTTTTCAGACAGACAGAGAAAAAGAGAGAGAGAGAGAGAGATCGCTTTCTTCCGCCTTCAAGTGTCAAATTGTACAGCAAGTGTAAAAAAAAAAGGCCTAGATTTCAAAGAGTGTATTAGGGTAATGCGCGCAGTGTACTTCCCAGTGACGTTAAACGGCAGCCACGGACAGCAGAATACTCGGTAAGGATCACGAGGTGTATGCACAATAGCAAGGTGCGCCGCTGACGTCATAGTGAACCCACCCAGCGCTCAGTAGCCCTCAACTGCCACAACATGTTGTGCTGTAATTGCGTTTACAAGAGGAGAAAAAAAGGTTGTTTACGGCGACTGAGTACAGAGTTAAGTGGTAGTTATCAGTGTATCGACAGACTTTTGGAGTAAGTTCTTAGGCGAGAAATAATGGTTTGTTGCACTATCACTAACTGTATTGAAGACAATAGGTAAGAACGTCATATTGGTTGGTTGGTTGGTTTAAGGATTAAAGGGACCATACTGCAGAGGTCATCGGTCCCTTTTTCCAAAATACTAAAAATACCCACAGAGAATATAAAAAAAAATGTTCAACAAAATAGGAGACAGACGACACAGAACAAAAGAAACATAGACAAGGACGAGACAAAACGAAATAAAATCACACGGAGTGTGACGGTGGTTGGCCGACCATAGGAATAAAAAAAAAGGAAAAGCCAACCACCGAAAACACATTAAAAAACTTAGTTTAAAACCGTAGGCCAAAGGCCAGAATCAACACAAAACAATAAAATAAAACGGAAACACTCAGATTAAATAATAAAAACCCCCTGCTCGAATAAAACGTAAAACTAAGTCAGCCATAGCAGAGTCATCGGTTAAAAGGGCAGGGAGCGAGTCAGGCAGTGCAGACGACTGCCTGAGCACAGATAGAAGTGGACAGACCAACAAAACGTGGACCACTGTCAATGCCGAGCCGCAGCGACAGAGACGTCATGTCTTCAAAATGTAATCAAGAGATTCTTGAGAACTAGTTTTCCAAAGTAAGAGGACTGGGGAGATCTATGATCACCGTCTCGCCACAATGCGAGCGATCAGTGAGAAATAATTTTATACTTTAAGTGCTAACATACTGCCAGACAGTCGAGATACAACTGTAGAACCATCATGTTCTGCGAAGTAAGAGACTTATTGTCTACAGGAAAGAGAATGTGACAACAAGGAAGCTGAAGAGATTACTTGATAAGTGGGAGAAAATTTTTCAGAATTGTACCGAATATGAAGCGGAAAATGTAGCAGATTTGAAGGACAGTGTTGAGTTATTGGCGCATCATATGTTGCTTATAGAGTTAAACGCAAACACCTCAAATTAGCAGACTTACATGGTAAACTAACTGATCACGTGCATGTTTCAGGACTGCAGTGGCTTCAGACAATTTCAAAAGGACGTCCAATAAACCCCACTGAAAGTTTCATGGAATTTGCTTTGTAAATGGAAAGAGAATTTCTACAATTCCTTGACAATTTTATTTATCGTAAGGTTAAAGGAGGCTATAAATGATATGTATTCAGTAATGAAGGACTTTGCTGTGAAGTGTCTTGTAAGAACTCGCCATTTCATCAGAATGAAAGCTATCAGCAAGAGGGAGGGAGGAGGAAGTGGGGAATGCGGAAGTAACTAAGAGTGAATAAAGACAAAAACTAAAAATATGATTAAAGTTGTAACATAACTTTAGAGAATAGAAAAAGAAACCATGTTCAGACTGTCAAACAGTTTAAAGTAACATTATAGCGGGTTGCTCTGTATTAAATGTCTATGTGGTTTAAGCCTGTATGATCCTCTTCCCCCAGAAAAAAAAACAGTCCTTCGGAGGCTTTACACCAGCACCATAGAAAAGAATAGTCTAAATAATACCAAGGTTAGAAATAACAACAATAATGGATGGATCACAGGTGGCGGATAGTGAATGTTCCGTCAGATATTGTGGACAGCTGCGGATACCGAATAAGCAGTCCCAGATCAAGGCAAAAGAAAACTAAATTCACTTTGCACCTCTCTTGTAGCAAGCGGCAAAGTGGTCAGTGTCTGTTCGCCAGTACTGCGGCTGAAGTTTATATTCTAGAACCAGAGTGTGCTCGCTGCCGCCGTTGGATAAGCAGCTGCCAACAGCAAGTCGTATACTCTTAGCTCACTTATTTGTTACATAGTTTAATTCTTAATTTCTTTGCGTGTTTTTGGGTACTTGCATTGTTTAATTCATAAATTTCTGGCGTATTATAGTATTTGAGAGTTGTAGCATCGCGTTTTAGTACCTGAATAGTGTAAAATCGCGTAGTCTTTTTCCGCCGCCGAGCAGTGTGTCAGCAGTGCGCAAGTAGCAGCATTACTGCATTTACTAGGCAGTCTTGTATTTTAAGAACCGTTTAAATTTTGTGTCGAACATTTTTGCTCTCTGTAGATTAGTTCAGACGTTCTTTGCACAACAGATTTTAGCATGGATAAGGACTGCAACTGCTGTGTTCGGATGCGGGCTGAGTTTCGCAGCCCGCAGGTTCGAATACATTTCATTATCATTCGGTTAAACGGCGAGACTGCACTATAAGAAGAGTGGGAATTCGTACTGACGATGATAATGGCGTCGTTCAGCGTCTCACAAACCAAACATCATCATCTTCAGCAATGTCGTGCGAAGCTTAGCTAACGTAAGGCGATATCTGTGGTTATGTGAGGCTGAACCGCGTCTTGTGCGGAAATATCGAGTAGTTTTCAAGTGTAGTGGTTCCCAACATGGAGGTAATTATCGCTGAGGGGTAAAATGAAATTTTGTGAGGGGTAAAAACCAAAAGATTCGATTCTGCTTCACGCACAAAACTAAATTATTTTTAAAAGGACAATACTATTACCACAGTTTTGTAAGACTCTAATATTGATTATAGAAGTTATGAACAATTACTTTTTCTTAATTAGCGACATTAATGCGGTGGAGGTTACAGATCCCTCACGGAGTCCACCCACTAACATATATGCTGCGCTTTGTCCCGTACATTGCACATGATAAAAGTGAGGCATATACGTAACAAATGCTAAATATGTCAAGAAAATGTCTGCTTCAAGTTATAGATAGTACCTGCAGTAGTCCAGAAATTGCTTCATTGGTCGCTTCGAAACAGATAATTGAATTAATTGATACACGACACAGCAGCAACTACATCACGGCCACTATAGTGCTGCACAACATACTACTGTTATTATTATCATTTTTACTGTTACATTACTGGCTGTGGTTGGATACAAAACATTAATAGCCTGAAGTCTTCAAATTTCGGTCAGTACAGAAGTATGAAATTGAGCAGTGATTCACGAACAGAAAGTATATGGCTTTGGGCCCTATGGGACTTAACTTCTGAGGTCATCAGCCCCCTAGAACGTAGAAATACTTAAACCTAACTAACCTAATGACATCACACACATCCATGCCCGAAGCAGGATTCGAACCTGCGACCGTAGCGGTCACGCGGTTGCAGAAAGTATAGTGCTCACGTTTCAACTTGGTTGACTTTAAATGGGGTCGCAGTGTGCATGGCAAGCAAGTGCAGTAACGGAGACGAGTAATGTAGGGGAAACATGTTTTGTAACGAGTGTCTACCCTCACTGTGGATAGATAGATTTCTTATCTGAGAAGGAGTTGTGGGTAGCACTTGCGATGCACCACGAATTCCTCGGCCATTCATCCTAACAATCCCCCTCCCACCCGTCTACCTCTACACACACACACGCGCAAACACACACACACAAACGAAATATCATTGATCTTTCATCAAGAAAAGTCTTTCATTTACAGTTTAGTTCGATGCTAAAGATGGTGATAATGCAGGGGAGGACAACAGACGGCAGGGGGCGGGGTGGGGTGGGGGCACTGGGGGTACTAGGTAATGTCTGATTTCACTAAGAGGTATTTATCTAAGAATGGCTGGGAACCGGTGGTTTAGTTAGTGCGTCGTGTGTGAAACTTGTGTATTTCATTAGCTTCCTTGTGTGTGTGTGTGTGTGTGTGTGTGTGTGTGTGTGTGTTGTTTTTGGTGTGGTTATCATGTATCTACATCTACATCATACTCCGCAAGCCATCTAATGGTGCGTGGCGGAGGGTACTTTCGGTACCACTGTCTGATCCCTCCAACCTTCCACTCGCGAATAGTGCGTGGGAAGAATGATTATCGTTAAGCCTCTGTATCGGCTCTAATTTCTTGAATTTCCTCCTCGTGGTCAGTACGCGAGATGTATGTGGGGGGAAGTAATATGTTGTCTGAGTCCTCCTGAAAAGTGCTGTCCCGACATTTCGATAGTAAATCCCTCCGTAATGCACAACACCTTTCTTGTAACGTCTGTCAGTGGAGTTTGTTTGGTTCAAATGGCTCTGAGCACTATGCGACTCAACTTCTGAGGTCATCAGTCGCCTAGAACTTAGAACTAATTAAACCTAACTAACCTAAGGACATCACACACATCAATGCCCGAGGCAGGATTCGAACCTACGACCGTAGCGGTCGCTCGGTTCCAGACTGTAGCGCCTAGAACCGCACGGCCACTCCGGCCGGTGGAGTTTGTTTAGCATCTCAGTAACGCCCTCTCGTCATATAAACGATCCCAAGACGAAACGCGCCGGTCTTCGTTGGATCTTCTCTATCTCCTTTCCTATGTATGCGCAATATGTTACATTTCTCTCAGGG
The DNA here is from genome assembly GCF_023864275.1 of Schistocerca cancellata. Classification (NCBI taxonomy): domain Eukaryota; kingdom Metazoa; phylum Arthropoda; class Insecta; order Orthoptera; family Acrididae; genus Schistocerca; species Schistocerca cancellata. The sequence continues at coordinate 19,332,108 of NC_064635.1, read as the reverse complement.
TCAACTACCAGATTCTGCACCATTCATCAATTCTCTGCAGGTAATTCTTACTATCTTCTGACGTTCCTACTTTGGTATAAACAACTGCATCATCTGCGAATAGCCTTAAAGAGCATCCGACGCTTTCCACAAGACCATTTATGTATATATTGTAAACAGCAATGGTGCTATCACACTTCCCTGTGGTACTCCGGATATTACCTTTACAGCTTTCGATTTAGTTCCATTAAGAGGGACGTGGTGAGTTCTATCTGCAAGAAAATATTGAATGCAATTACAGGTATGCTCCGAAACTCCGTATTTTTTTGATTCGTTTATGATGAAATACGAAATAAAAGTGCCAGATCCATGATTCGGTATCCAAAGACATCAAGAAAATGTTGTGTCCCACATGCAAACTACCAACTGGAAAGTCGAAATGAATGACAACTTAGAAGATTTATTCTGAAAACAAGGTGAAACATATCTCAGCGTAACCACTCGTGCCCAGGTACGTTGTCAAAGTTTATCTCCCATAAACACTAAGACACTAACAGTGTCGTGACTGAGAGGTGAGCTACTCAGTAGTCCTGCAGGCCCACCAGAGGACTGCCGTTCTGGGCCGGGACGACGCGACTTAATCCCGTGGAGCTGCATCCTGATTGGCTCCTTCGACTGCGGCGGTACGACTGCTACGTCTCTCGTAACGCCCCCTCTGTGAACACTTTGAAGTATGCCGCGCTGCTTCCAGTGGAGCATTGGCACTAGAGATGGGGGATCCGCTCTTGATCTGATTCATAGAGTTGAATCTTTTAAAGGAGTGAACAATCAGTGATTCAGAAAAAAAGAACGGTAGCTCCAAACGTTTCCCACGGCAGAGAGCAGAGAGAGAGAGAGAGAGAGAGAGAGAGAGAGAGAGAGAGAGAGAGAGACGGAGCATATCAGCAGCGCCTCTGCTGGTCAGAGCACAGTGCACGCCACACAACACAGCCGGCGCCGGCCTCTGCCCTGCTTCTACCTTGGCTGCCTGCATTGTGCAGTGCCCCATTGGATTTTGTGTTTCACATATGCCGTGCTGTCTCTGTGCTTCCTCTGCCGTGTGCAGTGTCTGGCGCAGCTTAACTTAGCATCGCACTCTGTCGGCGATCGTTTCAGTCGCACGTCCTGCCCTCTGGGCAGTTGATGCGAGCAACAGGACAGAGAGCCACCTAGCGGATAACATAGGAACTACTTGCAACAACCTGCTCGCAAGGGAACGGACGATTTGTCTCAGAGCGGGTGAGTGGTGGCCGTTCACCGCTCCCCCCACCCTCGGAACTCGCCCGCTCAACGCTCACCCCACCGTTCTCGACTCTAGCCAGAGCGTTGAGCAAAGCAACTCAGGTGTCACTCTGGTCTCTGCGGTCTCAGCTCACGCAGTAATACAGCTCGCGGCTCGACCTGCTCGACTCAGTGCTTCTGCATCGGAGTTCGTCTCTACTGGTTATTGTTCTTCGTAGTAATACCGCTATGTATATTACATTATTATGTTATGTATACATCATTTGTTTTTATTTTATTTTTATTTGTTTAAACTGATCAGATTAGGTTCCTGACGACTCCTCTTACTATAGGATTTTTATTATGGACACTCGAGTTTATGCTTTAATTACAAGCGAACCGATAAACGTATCGCAAAATGTGATACACCAATATTTTCCTTGTTTTATTCTGCGTAAGGCTATATGCAGCACTTTCGTTTTACAGTCAAATTTATATTTTTTTTTCTTATTCTGGTACGGATTTTGCGATTTTAGGCGTCTTCGGAAGAAAACGTTCACTTTAAAAATATATGGCTTGCGATGTATTTGTATGAGGTTAATGAAATTTTAATACATTATAGCCAAATATATTGTTAATGTAAATCTCAAGTTACAACATTTTCCGATCACCCAAAAAAAAAAAAAAAAACGGTAGTGCAAAATAAATCAATAATCAAAAACTTTGTCATATCATGGAAATTTCAATAAACAATACAAGATTCTTACTCATTATCTGTGTTACTTCAAAATAGGATCAAATAAGATCAAAATACAGGTATAGTACTGGAATAAACCAAGTTTAAAGGGCAATGTGCCTTCCATTTATTTTCTATTGTAAATGAGTGGTGAGTCATGAAAAAGAGCTAATTCATTTCAGGGAGTGAACAGTTCTGATCCGATCTCTGAAAAGAACAGTTTTGCCCATCTCTAATTGGCACACGGTGCACGAGAAGGCGGCAGCCGCGTCTAAGGTGCGGCGACCACGCTGCGTGAACACACGGCACAACAGAAAGCATGCCGGACGAGGAACTGGAGGTGAACCGACCGACTGTGGTGGCAGTCTGGCAACGGCGAATGGCTCGGGCGTGGCGTTGGGTGCTCTGATTGGAGGAAAGCAGCTCCAACGCATGAAGTTGGCAACTATTGAGTAATTTTAATGATACAGGGTTACCCGCAGACCGCAACCGGCGCTAGACGAGACCAGCCGCTGGCCTAAAAATTGGCGCATCACTCTTAACGAAGGGGAAACTCAAGCCATCATAGTTACCCGCAGACTAGGTGAACGGGCTCCCGCTCGACAGCCACTCCTACTCAAGCTGAACGGCCAAGAACTTCCGTGGCGACGAACCGCCAAATATCTAGGAATCACCCTAGACACCATGCTCACCCGGAGGGCACACATCGAGGACTTGCGCCGTAATGCCTGTGGTAGGACGCTCTTGCTGCATCCTATCCTCAACACCCACAGCACTCTGTCAGCAGAAACAGCAGTCAGAACATGTTGTTGTTGTAGTTGTGGTCTTCAGTCGTTAGACTGGTTTGAAGCAGCTCTCCATGCTACTACATCCTGTGCAAGCTTCTTCATCTCCCAGTACCTACTGCAGCCTACATCCTTCTGAATCTGCTTAGTGTATTCATCTCTTGGTCTCCCTCTACGATTTTTACCCTCCACGCTGCCCTCCAATACTAAATTGGTGATCCCTGAATGTCTCAGAACATGTCCTACCAACCGATCCCTTCTTCTAGTCAAGTTGTGCCACAAGCTCCTCTTCTCCCCAACTCTATTCAATGCCTCCTCATTAGTTATGTGATCGACTCATCTAATCTTCAGCATTCTTCTGTAGCACCACATTTCGAAAGCTTCTATTCTCTTCTTGTCCAAACTATTTACCGTCCATGTTTCACTTCCATACATGGCTACACTCCATACAAATACTTTCAGAAATGACTTCCTGACACTTAAATCTATACTCGATGTTAACAAATTTCTCTTCTTCAGAAACGCTTTCCTTGCCATTGCCAGTCTACATTTTATATCCTCTCTACATCGACCATCATCAGTTATTTTGCTTCCCAAATACCAAAACTCAATTACTACTTCAAGTGTCTCATTTCGTAATCTAATTCCCTCAGCATCACCCGACTTAATTCGACTACATTTCATTATCCTCGTTTTGCTTTTGTTGATGTTCATCTTGTATCCGCCTTTCAAGCCACTGTCCATTCCGTTCAACTGCTCTTCCAAGTCCTTTGCCTTTCATACTCCTTGACTCTTATAACTGTCATCTGCTTTCTGTACAAATTGTAAATAGCCTTTCGCTCCCTGTATTTTACCCCTGCAACCTTCAGAATTTGAAAGAACATACTGCTCCCTTATCCGACCCGTAATGAAGTACGCTTGTCCTGTCTGGGGTTATGCGGCACAATGGCACATCCGCAAACTCCAGTCAGTACAAAATCGAGCACTGGAAAGGGGCCGGCCGGAGTGGCGCTTCTACGCGCTTCAGCCTGGAACCACGCGACCGCTACGTTCGCAGGTTCGAATCTTGCCTCGGCCATGGACGTGTGTGATGTCCTTGGGTTAGTTAGGTTTAAGTAGTTCTAAGTTCTAGGGGACTGATGACCTCCGATGTTAAGTCCCATAGTGCTCAGAGCCATTTGAACCGTTTTGAACTAGGACGATACGACACCACAAATGACACCCAAAAACGACCAAAAAGCATTCTCGCAAATTAAGCCAACCTGCACGGCCACAGAGTAACATGACACACACTGCACCACGACAAACACGACGTACCACACAAAGCACAGACAATACACACCGACAACACTGAGGAGGAAATGTCCCCTAGGACAGCACCCTCCTCCACATATGCTCTCCTCGACTATGAGGAAAGAGCAAATGCAGTAGTCGGGACTGTAGTATCCGTGACGGCAGCCGTTGTGGGTAACGCAGCGAGCGACGGAAGAAGCGTCGTGGAGCCGGCCTGTGGCCTAGGGGCTGCTGCTGCAACTGGTAGGATCGACAGAAGCAGGGAGCGTCCGCTGTGGAGAGCGTGTCAGGTGCAGCTGCAGCGGCACGAGAACAAAACAAACAGCCAGCGCGCAGTACGTCAGGCAGCAGGTGTACGTACGTACACACTCACACACACACACGCCCACGCGCGCACACGTGCTGGGCTGCGCCGCGCGGCGCTTTCTGCGCTTTTCATGTTCACCCGGAACGCCGTCCCACTCTCCTCTGTCACTTCTAGTATAATATATTTGTCCAATGAATACCCGTTTATCATCTGCATTTCTTCTTGGTGTAGCAATTTTAATGACCAGTACTGTATTTTGGCTTTCTCGAAGGCATCGGTACAGGTCTCTGTTGTCAAGACTGAAGGTATCGTTCTGACTGTTGGCAGCCATTCGAGCAGACGCATTAACGCAGAAGCTCTTTATACGAGGGAGCACGAAGAAAATGAATAAGGCCGGTATCACACTATAAAATTTCTTTGTCAAAGATTCGATCAAATATTCGTCAAATATATTTGATATAGATCTTTGACGTGGTGCTAAAAAGGGGTCATACACTGTCATCATATTTTTCGTCAAAGTTCAAGATGGTTGACAACAACAACTTGTTATTAACCGCACCAGTTGCATGTACCAAATGGTTCAAATGACTCTGAGCACTATGGGACTTAACAGGTGAGGTCATCAGTCCCCTAGAACGTAGAACTACTTAAACCTAACTAACCTAAGGACATCTCACACATCCATGCCCGAGGCAGGATCTGAACCTGGGACCGTAGCGGTCGCGCGGTTCCATCTACATCTACATCTACATCCATACTCCTCAAGCCACCTGACGGTGTGTGGCGGAGGGTACCTTGAGTACCTCTATCGGTTCTCCCTTCTATTCCAGTCTCGTATTGTTCGTGGAAAGAAGGATTGTCGGTATGCCTCTGTGTGGGCTCTAATCTCTCTGATTTTATCCTCATGGTCTCTTCGCGAGATATACGTAGGAGGGAGCAATATACTGCTTGACTCTTCGGTGAAGGTATGTTCTCGAAACTTTGACAAAAGCCCGTACCGAGCTACTGAGCGTCTCTCCTGCAGAGTTTTCCACTGGAGTTTATCTATCATCTCCGTAACGCTTTCGCGATTACTAAATGATCCTGTAACGAAGCGCGCTCCTCTCAGTTGGATCTTCTCTATATCTTCTATCAACCCTATCTGGTACGGATCCCACACTGCTGAGCAGTATTCAACCAGTGGGCGAACAAGCGTACTGTAACCTACTTCCTTTGTTTTCGGATTGCATTTCCTTAGGATTCTTCCAATGAATCTCAGTCTGGCATCTGCTTTACCGACGACCAACATTATATGATCATTCCATTTTAAATCACTCCTAATGCATACTCCCAGATAATTTATGGTATTAACTGCTTCCGGTTGCTGACCTGCTATTTTGTAGCTAAATGATAAAGTGAAACGTCCCCTTAGAACAATTATACATGACTGTGCTTAAACTGACACACAATACTTTTTTAGCGCAACGCAACCTGACTTTCAAAAATCCCTTCAAAAGAATGGCGCTGACTAACATTAACCTATACCTTTTACAAATCACTTACCTCACAAAAATCTTCGTTACTCGAACTACTGAAATACAGCGAGCGCCACTACTGCCAGCTAAATAAAAGATTCAAACTACGGAAGGCACTAACTACTGATAAGCATAGTTAGCAAATGAAAGATTTTAATAGAGAACAAACAATGTATTTACCTTAATAGTGTTGAAAAACCATAATATACATAGCAGTTCATAATATCCAGTATAACAAATTTCAAAACTCCGCCATCTCTCTCCCCACATCCACCACTGCTGGCGGCTCACCTCCAACTGCGCAACGCTACGCGCTGTTCACATCCAGCTGCCGCTGCCCAACACTACAATGGCAGACAACAATGCAAACTAGCCACAGACTGCACACAGCACAAGCGCTACGTAACGTTGCCAATAAGAAAACATAAACAGCCTACTTACATAAAGAAAACATAATCAGCCTACTTACAAAAGGATCTATATTTCTTTGTATTCGCAGCACATTACACTTGTCTACATTGAGATTCAATTGCCATTCCCTGCACCATGCGTCAATTCGCTGCAGATCCTCCTGCATTTCAGTACAATTTTCCATTGTTACAACCTCTCGATACACCATAGCATCATCTGCAAAAAGCCTCAGTGAACTTCCGATGTCATCCACCAGGTCATTTATGTATATTGTGAATAGCAACGGTCCTATGACACTCCCCTGCGGCACACCTGAAATCACTCTTACTTCGGAAGACTTCTCTCCATTGAGAATGACATGCCGCGATCTGTTATCTAGGAACTCCTCAATCCAATCACACAATTGGTCTGATAGTCCATATGCTCTTACCTTGTTCATTAAACGACTGTGGGGAACTGTATCGAACGCCTTGCGGAAGTCAAGAAACACGGCATCTACCTGTGAACCCGTGTCTATGGCCCTCTGAGTCTCGTGGACGAATAGCGCGAGCTGGGTTTCACATGACCGTCTTTTTCGAAACCCATGCTGATTCCTACAGAGTAGTTTTCTAGTCTCCAGAAAAGTCATTATACTCGAACATACTGAAGCGCCCAGAACCGCTTGGCCAGTCCGGCCGGCTGCATATACCAGAATTGCACTGTGTGCACATTTGTAAGAAGAGAAGCAGGGGAAAAAAAGGAAATGTACCTTGGTGGAGCCATGGCTTTTACGAAGACACGATAAAAGCATTCAAAAAAACTTGTTACGTGAGCTTATAGTGGAGGACGTCGTACATCAATTACTTAAGACTGGATGAGCATACATTTCAGGATGTGCTCAGCGAAGTGTATCCTCATATCACAAAGCACAATACTCATTTAAGAACTGCTGTATCTGAAGAAGACAGGCTCACTGTTAACACTTCGATTCTTTGCTACAGGAGAGTTAGGTTAGTTCATGTCTCCAATCTTCTTAATCTGTTTTTGTATTCAGAGTGCCTCACGTTGTAAAGCGCCTCATCAGCTTCATACGTCTCTATTAATTTTGTAGTTGTCGGAACACACCAATTGTATTTACTGGCGATGTTTATAAAAACACTACAGATGACAGAACGCTGCAGCGATGCTAGCGCTCCGCTTGGTAACATGTCACACTGTAGTGAACAGAAGACAAGCGACTTCTTTGATCAAATCTACAGCGAGGCCCTAGATTTGATAAAATTTATTTGACGACAGACGAGATTTGGCAAAGTTCCCTGTTACACCATCAATTTTTCTTTGACAAAGATATTTGATAAAGAAATTTCATAGTGTAATACCGGCCTAACACTGTCGTGGGCGGATCCTGTGCAGTACGCATTTCTGCCGCTAGGCGTGTATAGTGCAACTCATTGCCACTTCGGTGTCGCCTGTGTTGTCGACCTGGCTCGATTGGTTGGTTGGTCTCGTGGAGGGGAACCAAACAGCGAGGTCATTGGTCCCATCGAATTAGGGTAGAAAGTCGGCCGTGCCTTTTCAAAGGAACCATCCCGGCATTTGCCTGAAGCGGTTTACGGAAATCACGGAAAAGCTACATGAGGACGGGCGGACGCGAGTTTGAACTATCGCCCTCCCGGCCTGTCTTGTTCTGTTCATTTTGCTCGCGCTGTTCTGTTCTTGTCTCGTTTATTATAATGGCAGGTATAAGTGAACAACGTGCATCTTTAAAATTTTGTTTTCTGCTGAAACTGTTTTAATGTCGAAAACTACTTACTGAGATGACGCTATGGGTGAAACTCAAGAGTACGAGTGGTTTGCTCGATTTAAACAGGGCGACACGTCGGCTGATGACAAACCTCGTGTTGGACGTCCATCAGCTGCCCGAATCGACGAAAATATGGAAAAAATTCGAGAGCTTGTGCTCACAGACCGTCGACAGACAATTGATCAGCTGTCAGAGATTAGTGCGTTATCTTGGAGCTCAGTTCAGCGAATTTTAATGGAAGATTTAGGAATGAAAAAAGGACTGCTGCCAAATTTGTTCCTCAGCTTCTTACTGACAATCACAAGGAAGGTCGAGTTGAAATATGTCGTGCTTTGAAACAACAGCTTGAAACTGATCCAGATTTTCTGCCAAAGGTCATTACTGGCGATGAGCAGTGGTAGTATGGTTAGGATGCAGAAACCAGTCAACAGTGAAGCCAGTGGAAGATGTCAACGTCAGCCTGTCCAAAAAAGTCGTCAAGTCAAATCAAACATCAAAATAATACTGATTTGATTTTTTGATGCCAACGGCATAGTTCATTCATAGTTTGTTCTCCCAGGTCAGACCGTCAATCACGCCTTTTATTTGGAAGCTTTAAGAAGATTGTGCAACAGTGTTCGTCAAAAAAGATCCGATTTGTGGCAGACAGGAGAGGGTTTCTTTCATAACGGCAACGCACCTTCGTACACAGCCATTCCTGTTAAGGCAGTTTTTGGCTAAAAACGGCATGGTACTGCTGCCCCACGCATCTTACTCGCCTGACTTGGTTCCATGCGACTTTGTCTTACTTCCACACATGAAAAGATGCATAAAAGGATACTGATTTCACAACTTTGAAGAAGGCAAGAAGAAACGAGGCAATAGCTGTCAGCCATCTCTAAAAGTGACCAAGAAATGTTTCCAGAAGCACTGGTGGGACTAATATATCAGTTGTAATGGAGAGTATTTTTGAGGGGATAAGGTTGTTTTGTGAACATTTTGAAAATATACAGCTTTTAAAAATTAATTCCGGTTTTTTCTGGGTACCCCCTCTTATATTCAGATGGATTGTTCAATGTATATTTGGAAAATAGTGCTGTCTTTTCTTACTTTCAAAGTGAGAGGCTGCCCACTTCATCCTCGTTATTTTCATAGTGGTACATATCACAAAATTTACTTAAAAAGCTCCCCACAGCTCAATAAATATGCTAGTTGTGTGAAGTATGTTCTAATTTCTGCGAAAATTACTATTTACTGCCAGTAAAGTAATTTCTTTCTTTGCTCTTGAAAGTAACTGAAACAACTAGGGCCGGCCAGGGTGGCCGAGCGGTTCTAGGCGCTACAGTCTGGAACCACGCGACCACTACGGTCGCAGGTTCGAATCCTGCCTCGGGCATGGATGTGTGTGATGTCCTTAGGTTAGTTAGGTTTAAGTAGTTCTAAGTTCTAGGGGACTGATGACCTCAGATGTTAAGTCCCATGGTGCTCAGAGCCATTTGAACCATTTTTGAAACGACTAGGAAAAATACTAGCAGATAATCAACGTGTATCTAATATTCACTCGCATTCCCGTGTTTCATGCTTAATTTGTAAATTATTGACAATCACAAGTCCCAGAAGCTCTCAGAAACGTGAAGGCGAATAATAAAATTTTGTGCCAATTATAGGACACGAACCAAAATTGTTGTATTTGTAATAGCATTTCTTCATCTTCACTCACTACACAGGATCCCACCCATTACACAACAGTGACGTCGTCCAAGTCAGAACTCGGTCCTGTATCAAACGCTTTCTGCAAACTGTAGACGCCGATAATTCATTATTTGACATTCAGTATCGATAAACTGCACCTATTCGGGGAATCCTCAATGTGCTAATGTACTGGGATAGTATTCATTCATAGAACGTAAGTTATGATGTGGTTGTAATATAAAACGCACCAGATACGAGGTTAATGAAATCCGATACGGCCTCGCCAATATGGGTAAATCAGTGAAAGGAGAGCAGCAACAGTACTTCTCGTAACGTAAATGCAGGTACGGGCTCGTACACTACAGCTGGAGACAACTGCACAGCAGGACTATCTGGAGAGTAACCTGCGTTAAGGCCCGCGCGGGTAGCCCCGGGGTCTAAATCGCGGCCAATTACAGTCGAGGTCCGGATTGCCGGCAAGTCTGTCGACGGTTTTTAAGGGGCTCCGGAACGCCCTATACTTGCAATGTTAAAATAACGCTTATAAATTACATCTTTCCTCACAAAGTATTTGAGGTAGGATGTTGGACTTTTTACAGATTATTTATTGGAATATGGGCTACAACTTAACACAGGGATTTTACAAAATTTTAGTTCAGTTATTAAAGATGATTTTTTTTCAATTGTAATGAAAATTCACAACATTTTTTTGCAATTTTTTATTTATGTATTCAAAAATATACAGTTTTTTTGGAAAAAGGCTGTGTTAAATTATGCAGAAGGTACTGTGTAACATTTACTGAAAGTTTGAAACAAATATGTTTGGAAGATCCTTAGAAAACATGTAATTAGTATGAGAAAATAAAAGTTTTGGGAATCGAGCGACAAAGATTGGATTAACTTTTTAGTGCATTCCAGGTCCATAGGATGGATTATCTTCATCCTCTGCAAACTCCTCCTCCAGCTTCCTCTTGTTCCTCCTCCTGTTTACTCTTGCTTGTATTTCTAGACTCTTTACAGCCCTGTCTGCAGCCCGAAGGCGTTCCTTGTCTAAAGCAAGCATCGCTCGTACCATGTTAGAACCTATCTTCATTCCCATATTTCTAAATACCGTGCACCTTACAATGTTACCATCATTGAAAGTCGCAACAGCATCATACACACCAAAGTGAAGTGTTTCTATTCCAACAAATACAGTCTTGGGGATTCTCGACCATATTAACACTATTTACACTTTCATTGGGGTTTTGAGTTTTTCCGTGAATACACTTTTTCAACAGTTCAGGTGCTGCTAAGTCTCTGAAAATAGGTTTTATCACCTCCATTATTGCATGAGGCAGACTATGCTTATGAGTGTACACTTCACCAGTTAGCAATCCTTTGTTATATTTACACCGACTGTCTTCTTCTTTGGGACACAAGCTATGTTGGGGATTTTCATCGGTTGAAGAAGTATGAAAAAGAGAGCCCAAACAGCCTTCTTCATTTCGTCGACACTTTGGATTTCTAATTTCTAATAACTTTACTTTTACTCATTATTATACTTCAACAAAACAGAGACTCAAGGAACAGAATGAATTACGAATATTTTCGAGATAACGGCAGAGTAAATAAACATGAAACAATCGACAATCACACCAGCGATATATATTGAACCATCACAGGTTAGCCACAACACATACTTTATCTCACATCACTAAAATGTACCTGATGAACACGGACGTTAATAATAACACCATTTGACAGCAGTTTAACAGCGCCACAGTGGGTCACGCCCATGTAGAACACATTTAAAAAAAAAATTAAAAATAGCTGTAGTCTTCGGAATTGAATAAATTATATATCTATTAAAAGGTAATAGTCTGCAGGTTCAGAAAACGCAAAAAAGTAAAAATTGAACTTTTCATGATTTTGAGCCTTTCCGGAGACCCTTAAGGCGGTTTCCCATCCGCCTCGGCGAATGCGGGCTGGTTCCCCTTATTCCGCCTCAGGTACACTATGTCGGCGATTGCTGCTCCAACAATGTCTCCATGTACAGGTATACCATATTTACTCTACCATGCAAACATTTGGGGTTACACTCGTCTGGTATGAGACGTTTCCTGGGGGGAGGGAGCACTGGGGCCGAACCGCACAATAACTCTGGGTTCGGTGTGGAGCGGTGGTGGGGTGGGTGGACTGCTGTGGCCTGTTTGTGGGGCTGTGAACCACTGAGGGCTACGGCGGGACGAAGCTTCCCTGTCGTTTCTAGGTTCCCGGTTTAAGGGGCTCCGGAAAGGCTCAAAATCATGAACAGTTCAATTTTTACTTTTTTGCGTTTTCGGAATCTGCAGACTATTACCTTTTAATAGATACATAATTTATTCAATTTCGAAGACTACAACTATTTTTAAATTTTTTTTGAAATGTGTTCTACATGGGCGTGACCCACTGTGGCGCTGTTAAACTGCTGTCAAATGGTGTTATTATTAACGTCCGTGTTCATCAGGTACATTTTAGTGATGTGAGATAAAGTATGTGTTGTGGCTAACCTGTGATGGTTCAATATATATCACTGGTGTGATTGTCGATTGTTTCATGTTTATTTACTCTGTCGTTATCTCGAAAATATCCGTAATTAATTCTGTTTCTTGAGTCTCTGTTTTGTTGAAGTATAATAATGAGTAAAAGTAAAGTTATTAGAAATCCTCTGAAGGGTTTTAAGAAAAGGAGAAATGTTGGAAAGCCAAAGGTATGTGTTATTACTGTAAACAATAGAGACGAGCGATGCTTGCTTTAGACAAGGAACGTCTTCGGGCTGCAGACAGGGCTGTAAAGAGTCTAGAAATACAAGCAAGAGTAAACAGGAGGAGGAACAAGAGGAAGCTGGAGGAGGAGTTTGCAGAGGATGAAGATAATCCATCCTATGGACCTGGAATGCACTAAAAAGTTAATCCAATCTTTGTCGCTCGATTCCCAAAACTTTTATTTTCTCATACTAATTACATGTTTTCTAAGGATCTTCCAAACATATTTGTTTCAAACTTTCAGTAAATGTTACACAGTACCTTTTGCATAATTTAACACAGCCTTTTTCCAAAAAACTGTATATTTTTGATATATAAATAAAAAATTGCAAAAAAATGTTGTGAATTTTCATTACAATTGAAAAAAATCATCTTTAATAACCAAACTAAAATTTTGTAAAATGCTTGTGTTAAGTTGTAGCCCATATTCCAATAAATAATCTGTAAAAAGTTCAACTTCCTACCTCAAATACTTTGTGAGGAAAGATGTAATTTATAAGCGTTATTTTAACATTGCAAGTATAGGGCGTTCCGGAGCCCCTTAATACACTATACACAACCTGTGTTACCGTGTGTAACGTGCCAAATAGTGGCCGCTACGTATGTTGTTGTGGTCTTCAGTCCGAAAACTAGTACGACGCATCTCTTCATGCTGCTCTATCCTTCACACTTCCCTCCAGTAATAAACTCGTGATCCCTTGATGTCTCAGAATGTGTCCTATCAACCACGCCTTTCTTCTAGTGAAGTTGTCCCACAGATTTATTTTCTCTCCACTTCTATTTAGCACCAGTTCATTAGTTACATCGTCTACCAATCTAATCTTCAGCGTTATTCTGTAGCAGCGCATTTCAAAAGGTTCTATGTCCTTCAAGCTTCTATCCTCTTCTCGTCTAAACTGTTTAATGTCCACATTTCACTTTCATATGTGGCTACACTCCAGACAAATATCTTCAGAAAAGATTTACTGACATTTATATCTACATTCGATGATAATAAATTTCTCTTTTTCAGAAACGCTTTTCTTGCCATTGCCAATCTACATTTTATATCCGCTCTTCATAAGCTATAGTCCATTATTTTGTTGCCCAAGTTTGAAAACTCTTCTACTACTGTAAGTGTCTCGTTTCGTAATCTTACTCCCTTAGCATCGTCTGATTTTTCTCAAATTTTGACAACATTGTCCGTGGAGAGCAGCAATCTGCTGCTATAATTAGGTTAAAATCAAGAGTCGAGTCTTGTTTATTATGGCCGGCTTATGTTAAAGCCATCGTAAGATCTTTTTGGCCCCCTATGGCTGGTGCTGGGGGCTCCTCGGTTTTTCACGTGATACCACGATCGTTCACTGTACAGTGCGATCTAGATTGTTGTTTTAATCAAATCATCTGATTTAATCTGACTAAATTCCGTAATCCTTGCCTTGCTTTTGCTGATGTTCATGTTATATCCTAATTTCAAGGCACTGTCCATTCCGTGCAGCTGCTCTTCCAAGTCTTTTGCTGTATCTGACATAATTACAGCGACATCGGCAAAGCTCAAAAGTTTTTATTTCTTCTCCCTGGCCTTACTTCGTACTTAAAATTTTTCTCTGGTTTCCTTTATTTCTTGTACTGTGTAGAGATCGAATAACATCGGGGATAGGCTAAAGCTCTGTCTCACTCCCTTTTCATACCCTGCTCATCTTTCATGCCCCTCGGCTCTTATAACTGCCGTCTGGTTTCTGTACAAGTTATACGTAAATTGCCTCTCCCTTCCTGAATTTTCCGCCTGCCACCTTTAGAGTTTGAAAGAGACTATTCCAGTCAACACTGTCGAAGGCTTTCCCTGAGTCTACAAATACTACAAACATAAGTTTGCCTTTCCTTAACCTATCTTCTACGATATGGTCAGTATTACGCTACATGCTCCTACATTTCTCTGGAATCCAAACTGATCGTCTCCGAAGTCGGCTTCTACAAATTTTCCATCCTTCTGTAACGAATTCGTTTTAGTATTTTGCAGCCCTGACTTATTAAAGTAATAGTTCGGTAATATTCACACCTGACAGCGCCTGTTTTCTTTGGGATTGCAATTATTATATATTTTTTGAAATCTTAAGGTATTTCGCCCTTTTCATACATTTTGTCATGCCTGACTTTCCCAGTGCTATCAGTAGTTCTGAGGGAAAGTCGCCTACTTCTGGGGCCCTGATTCGACTTTCTTTCATTGCTCTGTCAGTTTCTCGTCGCAGTATTATATCTCCCTTCTCGTCTTCATCTACGTCCTCTCCCGTTTCTATAATATTGCCCCCAACTATATCTCCATTTTAAGGAGACACTCCCCTCCCCCCATATACTCCTTTCACGTTTCAGCTTTCCCTTCTTTGATTAGGACTGAGTTACCATCTGATCTCTTGATATTCTTACATCTTCCTCTCTATTCTCCAAAGGCCTCTTTAATTTTCCTGCAGATGGTATCTATCATTCCCCTGGTGATATCCATCCCCTGGATCTAAATCCTTATACACTCCTGGAAATGGAAAAAAGAACACATTGACACCGGTGTGTCAGACCCACCATACTTGCTCCGGACACTGCGAGAGGGCTGTACAAGCAATGATCACACGCACGGAACAGCGGACACACCAGGAACCGCGGTGTTGGCCGTCGAATGGCGCTAGCTGCGCAGCATTTGTGCACCGCCGCCGTCAGTGTCAGCCAGTTTGCCGTGGCATACGGAGCTCCATCGCAGTCTTTAACACTGGTAGCATGCCGCGACAGCGTGGACGTGAACCGTATGTGCAGTTGACGGACTTTGAGCGAGGGCGTATAGTGGGCATGCGGGAGGCCGGGTGGACGTACCGCCGAATTGCTCAACACGTGGGGCGTGAGGTCTCCACAGTACATCGATGTTGTCGCCAGTGGTCGGCGGAAGGTGCACGTGCCCGTCGACCTGGGACCGGACCGCAGCGACGCACGGATGCACGCCAAGACCGTAGGATCCTACGCAGTGCCGTAGGGGACCGCACCGCCACTTTCCAGCAAATTAGGGACACTGTTGCTCCTGGGGTATCGGCGAGGACCATTCGCAACCGTCTCCATGAAGCTGGGCTACGGTCCCGCACACCGTTAGGCCGTCTTCCGCTCACGCCCCAACATCGTGCAGCCCGCCTCCAGTGGTGTCGCGACAGGCGTGAATGGAGGGACGAATGGAGACGTGTCGTCTTCAGCGATGAGAGTCGCTTCTGCCTTGGTGCCAATGATGGTCGTATGCGTGTTTGGCGCCGTGCAGGTGAGCGCCACAATCAGGACTGCATACGACCGAGGCACACAGGGCCAACACCCGGCATCATGGTGTGGGGAGCGATCTCCTACACTGGCCGTACACCACTGGTGATCGTCCAGGGGACACTGAATAGTGCACGGTACATCCAAACCGTCATCGAACCCATCGTTCTACCATTCCTAGACCGGCAAGGGAACTTGCTGTTCCAACAGGACAATGCACGTCCGCATGTATCCCGTGCCACCCAACGTGCTCTAGAAGGTGTAAGTCAACTACCCTGGCCAGCAAGATCTCCGGATCTGTCCCGCATTGAGCATGTTTGGGACTGGATGAAGCGTCGTCTCACGCGGTCTGCACGTCCAGCACGAACGCTGGTCCAACTGAGGCGCCAGGTGGAAATGGCATGGCAAGCCGTTCCACAGGACTACATCCAGCATCTCTACGATCGTCTCCATGGGAGAATAGCAGCCTGCATTGCTGCGAAAGGTGGATATACACTGTACTAGTGCCGACATTGTGCATGCTCTGTTGCCTGTGTCTATGTGCGTGTGGTTCTGTCAGTGTGATCATGTGATATATCTGACCCCAGGAATGTGTCAATAAAGTTTCCCCTTCCTGGGACAATGAATTCACGGTGTTCTTATTTCAATTTCCAGGGGTGTACTTTCTAAGTGTCTCATCTTACAGTGGATTATATCGTATGAGTCTTCGATGTGAAAAACTAATGCCAAGTGAATTTAACGAGGCAAGACGGGCTACACCCGGAAGTAAATGCATTATCACAGTGTTGACAAATACTTGCTACGACGCTGCCAATTCTCGGCTCTCTTACGAGGCAGCTCTTAAGCGAAATGCTTGTCGTGATTGTCCGACACTGTTCTTCAGAGCGAGCACGTTTGGTTTCTTTGCGTCGTTCTCCCCTGATAGTTTCTGACGTAGCCTTGTCGGCTATCTATACATCTGAGGCATTCAATTATCATTAATCCAGAATGATCCAAGTTTCAGTTTCTGGCGTGGAAGAAGGCCGTGATGCCGACATTATATCATTTCAACGTAGGGAAACAAAACGGATGATTCAGTGTTTCTCATTCAGCAAAAAGCACGTGAGATAATTTTCCATAACGTTCATAATCATCTCAAAATACAAAGGAAGTAAAAATACATCTAAATATAATGTAAATATAATGTAAGATATACAATCGGTTTGCACACCGATGTGGAATGTGTCCACGTACAATCTTTTGCAGCATACATTTAGAATGTCATGGTTACCACGAGAATGAAGAAATATGTTGGTAGGGTTGGAAGCAAGAAGAGATGCAATCAACAAATATTCGATTCCTTATGGCAAAAAAGACGAGGGCTAGTAGAAATCCTTGGGTAACAGAAGAAATATTGAATTTAATTGATGAAAGGAGAAAATATAAAAATGCAGTAAGTGAAGCAGGCAAAAAGGAATACAAACGTCTCAAAAATGAGATCGACAGGAAGTGCAAAATGGCTAAGCAGGGATGGCTAGAGGACAAATGTAAGGATGTAGAGGCTTATCTCACTAGGGGTAAGATAGATACTGCCTACAGGAAAATTAAAGAGACCTTTGGAGATAAGAGAACCACTTGTATGAACATCAAGAGCTCAGATGAAAACCCAGTTCTAAGCAAAGAAGGGAAAGCAGAGAGGTGGAAGGAGTATATAGAGGGTCTATACAAGGGCGATGAACTTGAGGACAATATTATGGAAATGGAAGAGGATGTAGATGAAGATGAAATGGGAGATACGATACTGCGTGAAGAGTTTGACAGAGCACTGAAAGACCTGAGTCGTAACAAGGCCCCCGGAGTAGACAACATTCCATTGGAACTACTGACGGCCTTGGGAGAGCCAGTCCTGACAAAACTCTACCATCTGGTGAGCAAGATGTATGAAACAGGCGAAATACCCTCAGACTTCAAGAAGAATATAATAATTCCAATCCCAAAGAAAGCAGGTGTTGACAGATGTGAAAATTACCGAACAATCAGTTTAATAAGCCACAGCTGCAAAATACTAACACGAATTCTTTACAGACGAATGGAAAAACTGGTAGAAGCCGACCTCAGGGAAGATCAGTTTGGATTCCGTAGAAATGTTGGAACACGTGAGGCAATACTGACCTTACGACTTATCTTAGAAGCAACATTAAGGAAAGGCAAACCTACGTTTCTAGCATTTGTAGACTTAGAGAAAGCTTTTGACAATGTTGACTGGAATACTCTCTTTCAAATTCTAAAGGTGGCAGGGGTAAAATACAGGGAGCGAAAGGCTATTTACAATTTGTACAGAAACCAGATGGCAGTTATAAGAGTCGAGGGACATGAAAGGGAAGCAGTGGTTAAGAAGGGAGTAAGACAGGGTTGTAGCCTCTCCCCGATGTTATTCAATCTGTATATTGAGCAAGCAGTAAAGGAAACAAAAGAAAAATTCGGAGTAGGTATTAAAATCCATGGAGAAGAAATAAAAACGTTGAGGTTCGCCGATGACATTGTAATTCTGTCAGAGACAGCAAAGAACTTGGAAGAGCAGTTGAATGGAATGGATGGTGTCTTGAAGGGAGGATATAAGATGAACATCAACAAAAGCAAAACGAGGATAATAGAATGTAGTCGAATTAAGTCGGGTGATGTTGAGGGTATTAGATTAGGAAATGAGACACTTAAAGTAGTAAAGGAGTTTTGCTATTTGGGGAGCAAAATAACTGATGATGGTCGAAGTAGAGAGGATATAAAATGTAGACTGGCAATGGCAAGGAAAGCGTTTTTGAAGAAGAGAAATTTGTTAACATCGAGTATAGATTTAAGTGTCAGGAAGTCATTTCTGAAAGTATTTGTATAGAGTGTAGCCATGTATGGAAGTGAAACATGGACGGTAAATAGTTTGGACAAGAAGAGAATAGAAGCTTTCGAAATGTGGTGCTACAGAAGAATGCTGAAGATTAGATGGGTAGATCACATAACTAATGAGGAAGTATTGAATAGGATTGGGGAGAAGAGAAGCTTGTGGCACAACTTGACCAGAAGAAGGGATCGGTTGGTAGGACATGTTCTGAGGCATCAAGGGATCACCAATTTAGTATTGGAGGGCTGCGTGGAGGGTAAAAATCGTAGGGGGAGACCAAGAGATGAATACACTAAGCAGATTCAGAAGGATGTAGGTTGCAGTAGGTACTGGGAGATGAAGAAGCTTGCACAGGATAGAGTAGCATGGAGAGCTGCATCAAACCAGTCTCAGGACTGAAGACCATAACAACAACAACAACAACAATGGCATTCATTTCATTTGAGATTTAAGACGAGGAAAAGCGGGATATTACTTTCGTTAACACGAAAGATATTCCGCACATATGGATAATGAAGAAGTCTGCGTGTTCATACGTTTCCTCCTTGGAATCTGTATGCTCTATTATATACTAAGTAGCCTGATCATTGTTCCCGTGATGTTACCCTCTTGTTTGGCCCCTTAAACGATGAACAGATTGCAATTCCATGTCTCTGCATGAAAGTAGTTGTTCGAACCCTTCCTGCGTTGTTTTTTGTGTTTTTTGCTTGGAATTCATGAAGCAGACCGCTGTGTCCCCCCTCCCCCCCCTCGAGTGTTAGGTCTCAAAACTAAACCGTTTTTTATCCACTGGCATAATTTATTCAGTCAGCATCAGCGCAAGACTATCAAACAAAGCCTTGCATTTACAGTTGCAACACTCTAACCAGCAGCTGACCCAAGGGTAATCCGCTGTCATGGTCCGAAAGTAGCAGCTCTCTGCTACTGTGGCAAAGCCCGTACTACATTTTCGATTCCGCAGCACCAGTTTATCTGGTAACACTGTGTTAAATCAACAAGAGTAGTTGCAGAGTTGTGCCACCATATCTGTCCTCCCATTGTCAACTTTATGTATCTCGCTTCTGCTGTAGCGTTGATCACGAGGTGCCGAAGTAAATGAGTGTATTCTGCATGACGTAACATTCAGTATTACCTTCTTTCATAGGCACTCTTCATGTGCATCGATACCAAATAGGGATGTGAAAACTCTTGCGAGTGAGAGAATGACAATTAGAATCGTAACGAGAACAAGCAAATACTGAATGTAGTTTAATGCCATGCAGAACGAGAATGGCTGTGAAAATGAAAACCTATAAAAATAGGTTGATCGTTGAGTTGGCACAATGCAAATATCAAAAAATGGTGCAAATGGCTCTGAGCACTATGGGACTCAACTGCTGTGGTCATAACTCCCCTAGAACTTAGAACTACTTAAACCTAACTAACCTAAGGACATCACGCACATCCATGCCCGAGGCAGGATTCGAACCTGCGACCGTAGCGGTCGTGCGGTTCCAGACTGTAGCGCCTTTAACCGCTCGGCCACTCCGGCCGGCAATGCAAATATCTTCTTAGCATTTTGCTACTGAATTTAGTTCTGGAAGTTTGCAGAGAAAAAGGAAAATTCGGTACTTCTCGCTATTGTAATACAATGTTAACCAGCAACTACCCTTTCCTTAGAACACGACTCAAGCAGGTTCCCAAGTAGCTACCAATGCACTGCTGCATTCTGTTCCCTAACATTGTTCTGATGACCATTAATGCAGATGGTTCCGATTATATGAAACACAAAACGTATTGCAGCGTAGTTCCTAGGACCGTAGTATTAAATTTGCGATGTTGATGGCACATGAACGTGACGACATCCAGATTACTCATCAGTGTAAAAAGATAATGTTATGGGAGTTGAGCATGGAACCTCGGCACCAATACTGAAAGAGAGTGAATGACCACAGGTCAGTTGCAGCATTAGAAAATTGTAGCGAAATGCAGGAAGATCTGCAGCGGATAGGCACTTGGTGCAGGGAGTGGCAACTGACCCTTAACATAGACAAATGTAATGTATTTGGAATACATAGGAAGAAGGATCCTTTATTGTATGATTATATGATAGCGGAACAAACACTGGTAGCAGTTACTTCTGTAAAATATCTGGGAGTATGCGTGCGGAACGATTTGAAGTGGAATGATCATATAAAATTAATTGTTGGTAAGGCGGGTACCAGGTTGTGATTCATTGGGAGAGTGCTTAGAAAATGTAGTCCATCAACAAAGGAGGTGGCTTACAAAACACTCGTTCGACCTATACTTGAGTATTGCTCATCAGTGTGGGATCCGTACCAGATCGGGTTGACGGAGGAGATAGAGAAGATTCAAAGAAGAGCGGCGCGTTTCGTCACAGGGTTATTTGGTAACCGTGATAGCGTTACGGAGATGTTTAACAAACTCAAGTGGCAGACTCTGCAAGAGAGGCGCTCTGCATCGCGGTGTAGCTTGCTCGCCAGGTTTCGAGAGGGTGCGTTTCTGGATGAGGTATCGAATATATTGCTTCCCCCTACTTATACCTCCCGAGGAGATCACGAATGTAAAATTAGAGAGATTAGAGCGCGCACAGAGGCCTTCAGACAGTCGTTCTTCCCGCGAACCATACGCGACTGGAACAGGAAAGGGAGGTAATGACAGTGGCACGTAAAGTGCCCTCCGCCACACACCGTTGGGTGGCTTGCGGAGTATAAATGTAGATGTAGATGTAGATGTAGGTATTCCAAACACTTTCAAAACGTCTGCCAAGTACCAAAAACAGTAGCAATATGAAGAAAGCATTGGACAGATCAGGAAGGCCTCACTGCTGTCCACAGCCTGTTTGTGTCAGCCCTAGTAGAGCTGCGCTGCCAGATGCCAACCCGATAGCACGTTACACCACTGAAAGCTACGAATGAGTTCTGTACTGATACTGATCAGCATCAGTGAAATTTGTTATACATGACTAGAATATCAGGTGTTATTACGGATAATAGTCCAACACATGGAACACATACAGTGGATTCACAAAGAAGAATGTAATGTGAGACTACTGATGAAGAAAGGGAACAATGGGAAAATGCGCTGATGTGCATTTTCGTACGTTTTTATCTTCATAGCTGCCATAGTTAATACATCAATAATAACCTCGTTTATTGCTTCAGTAATTGTTACCGTCTTGTTTGACACCTAGATGATGTAAACAACACAAATTTGTGTCGATGACAGTGTAAGTAGGCTGTTTATGCTTTCTTATTGGCAACGCCACGTAGCGCTCTCTGTATGAAAATCACTGGCTGTGCTGTGTGCAGTCTGTGACTAGTTTGCATTGTTGTCTGCCATTGTAGTGTTGGGCAGCTGGACGTGAACAGCGCGTAGCGTTGCGCAGTTGGAGGTGAGCCGCCAGCAGTGGTGGATGTGGGGAGAGAGATGGCGGAGATTTGAAATTTGTAAGAGTGGATGGCATATATATTATGATTATTAAGGTAAATACATTGTTTGTTCTCTATTAAAGTCTTTCATTTGCTAACTATGCCTATCAGTAGTTAGTGCCTTCAGTAGTTTGAATCTTTTATTTAGCTGGCAGTAGTGGCGCTCGCCGTATTGCAGTAGTTCGAGTAACGAAGATTTTTGGTGAGGTAAGTGATTTGTGAAAGGTACAGGTTAATGTTAGTCAGGGCCATTCCTTTGTAGGGATTTCTGAAAGTCAGATTGCGTTGCGCTAAAAAATATTGTGTGTCAGTTTAAGCACAGTCCTGTATAATTTTTCATAAATGTTCAAAGGGGACGTTTCAACAGTTAATTCTAGTCTCTGCAGGGACTTAGTCTTGTTTTGTTGTCGATGTAAATTGGTATTCGTGAAGAGTACTACTGCCACAAATGCTGAGAGGTTTCCAGAAAACATATGATTCGGAGGGTGTATGAATGGTCTCTTAGTTGTGACCTTTAGAATAGCAGTTGCCGCGTGGGGTGGGCGGGCGGTCTGGGGCGCCGTGTCACAGATTTCGCGGCTCCTTCCTCCCTCCCCCGGGCATGAATGTGTGTGTAGTTGGTTTAAGTTAGTGTAAGCAGTTTCTCCGTCTAGGAACTGATGACCCTAGCAGTTTGGTCCCTTAGGCAACGTAAAAAAAGAGCAGTAGCGGAAGGAATTGATAAGATAAAGCTTTTGCAGAAAAACTGGAACTAATGAAAAAGACACACATATAGTAGAGTGCTTTTGAGTTAGGAAACGTATTTCAGTTCAAAATGGTCGCTTCATGCAAAAGGTGGCCGTACCCTCATGTTTCACGTTGCGGGCTGTATACGTCGGCTACGATTATGGTAAGGGCAGTATTTACTCCTGTGTGAACAAGGCACTGCTGCAGGCCTACCTGCGTGTTACAACTGGCGCCTTAAACTATATTACCATTCACTCTGTATTCCTCATCTCCGTTCCAGCACCCTTCCCTTGTCAATGTAGGTTTTTGTCAACAGCTATGGGCAAAGTATTTTGGAATGTGGAATTCTCCGAATAATTTATAAACCTGTAGCTTAGACTACAGAGCCATTGCAGTTGTCGAATTTTTTCACAGTATGGAAATTATGTATTCATGTATTAGTCGGAAGTATTTAATTTCTGTGTTAATGGATGATCATTTCTTTATAGGACCATAGCGCGATTCATAATAGCACAGCCGTCCAGACCTGGTTCGTTCCAAGGTCGGCAGAGAATAAAACTTCTTCCCTCCGTGCCAAAATCTCCGGACCTCAAGCCCACTGAAAATGTGTGGGCGGCGGTTACGGGGTCGTTACCGCCTGGGTCAAGGAATATAGAAACTCTGTGGGAAAGTATAGAGAATACATGGTGGGAGATAAACGATCATCACAATCTCTCGAGGAATTGAGCCTTGTCACTTCGCCGACGCCTTCGAGCAATTATAGAAAACTAGGGAGGATGGGTAGGGTACAGAAAGAAAAATGAAGGCCAAACCAGTTGTGAGGTCCTAAAGTGTTGCAGAAACCTACTAAAGCTAAATGGTCCCTGTGTATTCTCATTAAATGTGTCACTGCGTGTTTGTTACACATAGTAACTAATAATTAAATTCTTTACTCAAAGAAATAAACAAATGTATGCGCAACGGATAAATGTTTGATTTTGAAATGTTAACCCCAAATTTCGTACACTGCTAATCAACCGACTGTGTTTAAAGAAAATGCGTAAGTAACCGGAATTGTGACTGGGCCTGCATAATAACTCCTCTTCAGTTCTGTAAGCTATTTCTTTTCTTTTCTGTTCATTCTGTCTTACTTTCATCTTTCAAAACATACTAACGGTATTACCAGTAACATACAGGATAAAATTGCCTAACAGCTGATCTTGTAACAGCACATATAAAGATATTTCTACTTCCTATGGTCTCTTACGAAGATAACCTCACCCACGGGAAGGAATGAAGGATAACCCACAATGCTTGATTCATTACGTCACAACAACACACTATCACTCTTATTACCATTGGGCAAAGCAATGATGGTATTTCCACGCGGACCAGCACCAGAAAAATTCTATAACTTCTTCAATCACTGTCTGATCCCAAAAACACCTCTCATTTATTGACGTTCCTCGACGTTAACTAACTCTCGCGTGGCTGGAAAGTTCGCGCGGTCGCGATTCAGAAATTTACGTTCCCCTCATATTCGTGCGCGGCACGTTATTGCAACCGAAAAAAAACCTCCACAAGTTACCTAGACTGATTTCCTAATTACACCTCTGCACCATTAAATAATATACCATCCAGAACCTCAAGTCAAAAAGATACTTAAATAAACACACAGAACTTTTCACAATACCTACAGTTCTTGTATAGCGTGCATAGTATAGCTACATGAATTACTATTATGCTGTTTCCCCTTTATTCAATTCAGGAAAGCAATCTCGCTGATTCCCACGTATCTGTCAAATCTTCACACGTAAATTTCTACTGACTCAGTTCACAAAAGGTGACTTCTTAATCTTTCATATTAAATTAGCAACCTTGCCTTTATCCATGAATTTCAGAAACTCGTCGAATTACAGATTGAAACACGCGCAAGATACAAATGACTTCTTTGAAAACTAATTCTTTCAGGTCAAAATTAACAGCATTACTTTCTCCCATGAATTTCTGTTAGCAGCTCGATCAGTTAAAGCCACGAGATAGTATTTTCCTACACTTCCACATCATATTTTGAAACAAACTAACCAAAATCACGAAATTAAATTGACCATTACTAAAAAGAATTATGGTAAATCAACACACTCCTACTTATAAACTAATGGTTCCTAGCACTCAGTCATCCACTCTTCATCATTTTCTTCATCAGACCTTTGCGGTCAGTGCCAGGTCCTTAGGCTATAATACACTCCTGGAGATTGAAATAAGAACACCGTGAATTCATTGTCCCAGGAAGGGGAAACTTGATTGACACATTCCTGGGGTCAGATACATCACATGATCACACTGACAGAACCACAGGCACATAGACACAGGCAACAGAGCATGCACAATGTCGGCACTAGTACAGTGTATATCCACCTTTCGCAGCAATGCAGGCTGCTATTCTCCCGGAGACGATCGTAGAGATGCTGGACGTAGTCCTGTGGAACGGCTTGCCATGCCATTTCCACCTGGCGCCTCAGTTGGACCAGCGTTCGTGCTGGACGTGCAGACCGCGTGAGACGACGCTTCATCCAGTCCCAAACATGCTCAATGGGGGACAGATCCGAAGATCTTGCTGGCCAGGGTAGTTGACTTACACCTTCTAGAGCACGTTGGGTGGCACGGGATACATGCGGACGTGCATTGTCCTGTTGGAACAGCAATTTCCCTTGCCGGTCTAGGAATGGTAGAACGATGGGTTCGATGACGGTTTGGATGTACCGTGCACTATTCAGTGTCCCATCGACGATCACCAGTGGTGTACGGCCAGTGTAGGAGATCGCTCCCCACACCATGATGCCAGGTGTTGGCCCTGTGTGCCTCGGTCGTATGCAGTCCTGATTGTGGCGCTCACCTGCACGGCGCCAAACACGCATACGACCATCATTGGCACCAAGGCAGAAGCGACTCTCATCGCTGAAGACGACACGTCTCCATTCGTCCCTCCATTCACGCCTGTCGCGACACCACTGGAGGCGGGCTGCACGATGTTGGGGCGTGAGCGGAAGACGGCCTAACGGTGTGCGGGACCGTAGCCCAGCTTCATGGAGACGGTTGCGAATGGTCCTCGCCGATAGCCCAGGAGCAACAGTGTCCCTAATTTGCTGGGAAGTGGCGGTGCGGTCCCCTACGGCACTGCGTAGGATCCTACGGTCTTGGCGTGCATCCGTGCGTCGCTGCGGTCCGGTCCCAGGTCGACGGGCACGTGCACCTTCCGCCGACCACTGGCGACAACATCGATGTACTGTGGAGACCTCACGCCCCACGTGTTGAGCAATTCGGCGGTACGTCCACCCGGCCTCCCGCATGCCCACTATACGCCCTCGCTCAAAGTCCGTCAACTGCACATACGGTTCACGTCCACGCTGTCGCGTCATGCTACTAGTGTTAAAGACTGCGATGGAGCTCCGTATGCCACGGCAAACTGGCTGACACTGACGGCGGCGGTGCACAAAAGCTGCGCAGCTAGCGCCATTCGACGGCCAACACCGCGGTTCCTGGTGTGTCCGCTGTGTCGTGCGTTGATCATTGCTTGTACAGCCCTCTCGCAGTGTCCGGAGCAAGTATGGTGGGTCTGACACACCGGTGTCAATGTGTTCTTTTTTCCATTTCCAGGAGTGTAGTTCGTCACATGCATCCTATTTGTGTCCTACCTTCTTTACAACTGAATTCTAACACTTTACCGTTCACCGAATTACTCAAAGGAAATATCAAATTCCGTTAACTTTCAAGTTACTTTTCGCCTATCATCGAATGTAGTGAGGTGGTTTGATTTCGTCCCAGTCTATAAAATTAATTTCTGGCCATACAGATTTCAAGGAGGAAACGTATGAAGACGCAGACTTCCTCATTGTCCATATGTGCGGCATATCTTGCCGATTAATGTAATACAATACCCATCTACTAATCAGGGCGTCTGTCTCCGTTGCTTTCGAGCGAGAATGGAAATTGTAGAAATTTCCTGTGGACTAACATTTAATAATAAAGCGTTTTAAATTATGAAAAGCGATGAGCGGTAGCAGGCGCTTTCGGTACAGAACAGGGGTGCGCAGCGCCGGTGCTGTCGCCACGGCCGCTGCCGGTAGCCAGCAAATGGATCCCGGAGCTTTGCCGCATACGGCGACCAGAAGACGACAGTCTGCAAGAAATATGCCGCAAAATTGTTACTGGATAAAATTTTGTTATCGGTGTGTCAGAAAGTGAAATTCATTTAATCTGCGCTATCATCACATTCACGTCTTCAGCATTCAGAGAGAAGAGGCTATAAAAATTTTCTGCACCAGCTGGTCTCGATCCACAGACATTGTAGACAGACACAGTGAATGCTACCACTTTTTTTTAGACGCTACCCCTTTTTTCTTTTTTTTTCTTTTTATTTTTTTAGAACTTAGAACTACCTTTTTTTATTTTTTATTTTTTCTCTACCAACCTTTTTATTTATTTTTTTGTTTTTTTATATTTTTTTAGACGCTACCCCCCTTTTTGGACCACTTTTTTCCCTTAAAAAGCCCCTTAGGAAAATGGAACTAAAAAAATAAGTAAAAAAAATAAAAAACCTAAGTGCCACCGCCACTTGGCATCCTATAACAAAAAAAATCCGATCCACTTCAGGCGTTGGCTCCTGAGTAAACCCACCCCAGAGAGCTGCCTATAGACCAGGGGAAGTATGGGAAATCAAGGTTAGGGCTATCCGTTGCCACTTTTTTTTATATGATTACATTTAGGGAGCGTGTACAAATGAGAATTCTAGTAACTAAGTGTTTCAAGTAAGTGTCACAACAACAAAGGTGGCATAAAAGAGTAATCAAAAAATAAAAATATAAACCACTGATGTAATTCTAACTAAAAGGTTCTTCAATAATGTAACTGGTTCCACTTGGAGCCTCGCCATCATTATGTGAAATCTCCAATAGCGCCTCTGAAGGGCATCTGTAACGGAGGCATTCTGCTTCGCTAGTGCCTCAAGGAAAACAGTATCCTTGCAGCAGCTTGTCTCTTCCTTTGGTCATGGCTGACAAGGCAGAACGTTGAGCCACCGCTAGACCACGAGCGTATATAGCCTACCGTTTGTCTAACATGGGACAAGACTTCCTCCAGGAAGTGCTGCAGTCTACAGTGTTGCCAGATTGTGCAGATAGCCGGACTTAAGAGAATTAGCGAGTTGGCCAGTTTATTTGTCCCATGTCGCGATCGGCGCGGACTTGGCCTCTGCAGCGGCCGGCCGCCGGTCGAGTTTTTTGTCAAAGAGTGTACGTCTTCAAGGAGCTAGGCATTTTAACTGTGTCGTCGAGATGTATATTTTCGCTAAATTGTGCTTCACAATTTTAGAAGAACAGTGATTGACATATCTACAACACTAGAGGGAAAAATGACCTTCGTTGACCATTGTTAAAGCTGTCAGTAGCTCAAAGAGCAGTTCAGTGTGCAGCAAAAAAAAAAAATTATCACTTGCCCAGTAATACAAAATGTCTGGCAGGTAGCGAAGCAAGTTTTAAATCTAATTTAAAATCATTTCTCCTGAACAACTCCTTCTATTCTATTGGCAAATTTCTGCTTACAAACAGGTAGCCACTTAAAAAAAAACTTGTTTTTAAGTGTGGTTGCATGAGTAGTAATAAATGATGATGTATTTACTAGTGTTAACAGTAATCACGTCAACATATCTTGTAAACTGACTCGTTCCACACCATTTCGAAAAAAGAATCTCTCAAACGCACTATGAAATATGGAACTGACTAACTAAATAACTCACAACTATTATTCCATTCACAAATCCGCATGACCAGGGTCGTGATGTAGTCACGGACACCGTGTCTGGTGCGCCATATAACGGTGGCCACTACAGTTTGGCAACGTTCGGTGCGGTCGCAGCCTCCACACGCGTCCACAACAGCCATCGCGATGTCGTACCGCTGAAATACGACCCGTTGTGTGTCTGGGCTTGTCGTGAAACTGGCTTTCCAGGGAGCGAGCGGAAGCGAACACTGTAAGACTGCAACAACCTGACTTGAACTGTCCGCCATGTTTTCCCCAAAGTACAGGATACCCATACTTGTCTACATACGAGTCGCGATGTGAGTGGAGATTTCCAATCAAATGTATTGAAGAATTTGGGTAAATATGGCAGCCTGCTCAGCTGCGAACCGTATTGCAAAAATGTCTTTTGCATGTATAGATTTCCTAGCGACCCTGAATGAAGAAAAAGACGGGCGTTATTAGGCTGCCCGAGGGACACCTGGAAACCACCCGGCGCTCAGTTGTGTTTTTGTAAATATACATCAATATTTTTTAATAAAAGTAGTTACTAACTTGAAACCAGTTTTACACAATTGCGTTTCTTCCCAGTCGAAAACTGTGCTGAAGCAGTTCGTCTCAAATTTTTTCGATTCCTGAGATATTTTCGCAGTTGGCAAGATGGAGCGGAATATTTTTTATGTATTTATACTCCTTATCGTAAACATACATACACAAACTGAATAATATTTAACCCCATTTCTTATATAGGCACGATAGAACGTGTGATGATTCAGATGTTTTTATACCGAATTGGCTATTATGACGGAACCTGCACAAGTAACATAATCTTCAAAGAGTAAAGTTTTTACCACAATTCAACAAGCAGCAAACCTGTCATAAAGTACATAAAACGAATACTGGTTAAATGATAGTTGAAACTATTAATAAAAATTCGTTTCACTGCAAGGTGAAACTATACTTTCGCCCACCTCTGTACAAAAAGAACGTGGCATTTCTGTACCACCTTTTCAATAAAAATAAACACCTCCCTTACTAGTGGCTACATACAGGCAAAATTAATAAACAGCCATAGGTTGTTACTGTATAACATCCATATTTGACGACGTTGGTACCTAATTCTTAACTCATCAAATTTAATATTTACAAACTAACACACTACGTTTCAACAGCCATGCAATATTATATTTCAATTTTTTCTGTTATATGAAAAGAGCATTCTAAATATCTCTATAAACATTAATCACTGTTTGGTTCACATTATAGTGTAATATCAAATATTTTATAAGAAACACCGTAAAAAGATGCGTTAATAGGTTAATCACCCACAAGGTAAAGATTGTTGAATCCTCAGAGACGGGAAACGTATGGCAGACAACTCAGCCTGTTATACAGGAGCTCTGGAAAACTAGCATTCGTAGACGATTCGCCGCTATTTACTAAAATTCGCTCTTGGGTGTGACCAAGCCTTTACAGCGGAGCGATCTACCGTACTGCAGTGGAATGCTCCTGAAAAGCAGTGAAGCTCACGTAAAAGCTGGTTGAAACCTAAAACAGACCAGCTGTTATACAATTTTTATTTACTTTTTACAGAAGGCTAATTCCGTTCACCCTTTTATACGTTCAGATTGGGAAAGAAACTCCAAACTTTTGGTTTACCAAATAACATCTCCTGTTGTGACCTTTAGTTCTAATAAATAAAGTTATTCCACATGAACAACAATGTATGAATACTTCTTTCCGTTACTGTACATACAGTTTCTAACTTTAATACTTAACTTGTTGTGTAAATCCCTTTACCGTATCATTATACACTGAAGCGCCAAAGAAACTGATGTAGGCATGCGTATTCAAATACAGAGGTACGTAAACAGGCAGAATACGACGCTGCGGTCAGCAACGCCTATATAAGACAAGTGTATGCGCAGTTCTTAGATCGGTTACTGTTGCTACACTGGCAGGTTATCAAGATTTAAGTGAGTTTGAACGTGGTGTTACAGTCGGCGCACCAGCGATGGGACACAACGTCTCCGAGGTAGCGACGAAGTAGGGATTTTCCCGTACGACTATTTTACGAGTGTACCGTGAATATCACGTAAAATATAAAATCTCTGACATCTCTGGGGCAGGAAAAAGATCCTGCAACAACGGGACCTACGACAACTGAAGGGAATCGTTCAACGTGACAGAAGTGCAACTCTTCCGCAAATTGCTGTAAATTTCAAGCTGGGCAAGTGTCAGCGTGCGAAGCATTTAACGAACCATCATCGAAATCGGCTTTCGAAGGCGAAGGCTCACTCGTGGACCCTTGACGGCTCGACGACACACAGCTTTACGCCTCGCCTGGGCCCGTCAGCACCGACTTGGACTAGTGATGACTGGAAAATGTTGCCTGGTCGGACGTGTATCGTTTCAAATTGTATAGAGCGGATGGACGTGTACGGGTATGAAGACAACCTCATGCATCCATGGACCCTGCATGTCGGCAGGGGCCTGTTCAAGCTGGTGGAGGATCTTGCAGTGTGCAGTTGGAGTGATATGGGACTCCTGATAGTCTAGATACGACTCTGACAGGTGAAACGCACGTAAGCATCCTGTCTGATCACCTGCGTCCATTCATGTCCATTGTGCATTCCGGCTGACTTGGACAATTCCAGCAGGACAATGCGACGCCCCACACGTCCAGAATTGCTACAGAGTGGCTGCGGGAACAATGTTCTGTGTCTAAACACTTCCGCCGTCCTCTAGACTCGTCAGAAATGAACATTATTGAGCATATCTGGAATGCCTTGCAACGTACTGTTCTCCACCCCGTCGTACTCTTATGGATTTAGGGACAGCCCTGCAGGATTCATGGTGTCAGTTCCCTCCAGCACCACTCCAGTCATTAGTCGAGTCCATGGCACGTCGTGTTGCGGTTCCTCTACCTGCTCGTGGGGCCCCTGCACGATATTAGGCGGCTGTACGAGTTTCTTTGGATCTTTAGTATAATTTAAATACTTACTGTGTTAAACCTTTAACGTAACATTGTGCCTCTTACTGAGTAGGTTATGATATTATTTAAAAAAAATTAGGTCAGTAATCACATGAAATCCTGAAAATCAAATTCTTGTTGCCCTCGGTAGCTATCAGATAGGCTGACTGCAACCGAGGTCTTCTGCGTAGAACCAGGTTAGACGTTTACTGATGGGTAATTTAGTTAATTATTTTATACAGCGTGTTTCCGTAACAGGGTGCTAAAATTTAACAGGGCAGCATAGGGAATACTCCACGGAACATTTGGAGGTAGGAAACTTGGGGTTTGAGAAACAAGCTTAAGGAGATATGGAAGCAAACTTGTCTACCGCTTTGTCTAGCATTACTGTTCTCCATCTTATTTACAACTAACGAGCGTACTAGTTTACACTTGCTGTGCTGTCTGTTTACATGAATATTCTTTACGAGGAGGACGAGCCTTATTACTAAGAAGTATCTCCTGGTCGCTGGATTGGAAGGCCTATTCCATGGCCTGCGAGGTCACATGACCTTCACTGCCGTTGTACAGGGTGTTTCTCAGCTCATGTTACACATTTATGGAGGTTGTAGAAGACACTTAGTGCATCATGTTCTACATTGAGCGCATGTCTGAAAACGTCATCCAACGACGCCAGAGAGAGTCACAGTTATTGGCACTGGAGCCTGTAAATGTATGTATATCTAGGACGATTACGTGATGATGGTACAAACTTTCACGGATGACGGAGAAGGATACATTTATCAACTTGAGGTAAGGGTTCCTGTTTGGGAAACGAACGAGTCGAGAGTTACAAGTGAAAGTATTCTGGTATCTCTGACAGTGGAATAAATTTAGTAGTACATTTGTCGTTAAGATTTTACGGTAGGCAACTTTCATAAATGGCTGTATGGACCAAACCAAGGAAAAATCTAGTACACATGGGCTCTAAAATGCATACTCGAGGATCGATGAATACTTGTTCATCTCCGCTACTGCGGAAATCTCTATTGAACAAGTGCTCAAAGCTCTTAAGATATGCATTTTAGAACCCATGTTACTACATATTTTTACCTTTTTTGGTTCCTAGTGCCACATCTGAAAGTTTCATACCCTGCAATCTTAGCAATAACCGTACCAGTACGAGTTCCACTCTCAGTGGTATCAGAATAACAGTTTTCGCCTAAAATTTATGAGTAGTTCGTTCCCGGTACAGGGACCCTAATCTCAAATTAATACATTTATAGTTCTCCATACAGGCAATACTGACTCTACGACTTATCTTAGAAAATAGATTAAGGAAAGGCAAACCTACGTTTCTAGGATTTGTAGACTTAGAGAAAGCTTTTGACAATGTTGACTGGAATACTCTCTTTCAAATTCTGAAGGTGGCTGGGGTAAAATACAGGGAGTGAAAGGCTATTCACAATTTGTACAGAAACCAGATGGCAGCTATAAGAGTCAAGGAGTATGAAAGGGAAGCAGTGGATGGGAAGGGAGTGAGACATGGTTGTAGCCTATCCCCGATGTTATTCAATCTGTATATTGAGCAAGCAATAAAGGAAACAAAAGAAAAATTCGGAGTAGGAGCCATGGAGAAGAAATAAAAACTTTGAGGTTCGCCGATGACATTGTAATTCTGTCAGAGGCAGCAAAGGACTTGGAAAAGCAGCTGAACGGAATGGACAGTGTCTTGAAAGGAGGATATAAGATGAACATCAACAAAAGCAAAACGAGGATAATGGAATGTAGTCGAATTAAGTCGGGTGATGCTGAGGGAATTAGATTAGGAAATGAGACACTTAAAGTAGTAAAGGTGTTTTGCTATTTGGGGAGCAAAATAACTGATGATGGTCGAAGTAGAGAAGATATAAAATGTAGACTGGCAGTGGCAAGCAAAGCGTTTCTGAAGAAGAGAAATTTGTTAACATCGAGTATAGATTTGTCAGGAAGTCGTTTCTGAAAGTATCTGTATGGAGTGTAGCCAGTATGGAAGTGAAACATGGACGATAAGTAGTTTGGACAAGAAGAGAATAGAAGCTTTCGAAATGTGGTGCTACAGAAGAATGTTGAAGATTAGGTGGGTAGATCACGTAACTAATGAGGAGGTATTGAATAGAATTGGGGAGAAGAGGAGTTTGTGGCACAACTTGACTACAAGAAGGGATCGGTTGGTAGGACATGTTCTGAGGCATTAAGGGATCACTAATTTAGTACTGGAGGGCAGCGTGGAGGGTAAAAGTGGTAGAGGGAGACCAAGAGATGAATACACTAAGCAGATTGAGAAGGATGTAGGTTGCAGTAGGTACTGGGAGATGAAGAATCTTGCATAGGATAGAGAAGCATGGAAAGCTGCATCAAACCAGTCTCAGGACTGAAGACAACAACAACAACAACTTCTCCATCACCCTAGAAAGTTTGTAACATCATAACGGACCCGCCCTTTATACACAGTATATACACTTACAGGCGTCGGCGCCTGTAATTCTGACGCTCTGCAGCGTCGTTGAATGATGTTTTCGGACATGGGTTCCTGTGTAAAACTTGATCTACTATGTCCACTCTACTACCTCTAGGAGCGCGCAAGGTGAATTGTGAAACGTCGTGTTTAAATTTTCATAGGCCGCAACAACAATGAACACGAACAACGCCAGTACAGTCTGGTAGCCGTTCTCCCTGTTACAGAGAACTGCAGCTATAATCATTTACAGACCAGACGAAGCAGAGGCAGTTACGCTGACATTCGATCGTGTCTTCATGGTGCTTCTCCTTTTTTATGTCACGCCGTGTAGATGGCATCACACCAACGTACTTTGCATGATCGCGCTGAAATGCTGATCAGTTCCACAGCCATGCGCGTAGCGCGGTCGATGCGAATGTAACGTTTGTTACGTGGTGTTCCAGTTTCAAAAGCCAGCTGTGTAGCACTGTAGTAGGGAGGGTAAGACTCGTTTCACAACACTGAATATCGACGACCGCATGATCGGCTATCGAGTTTGTGACAAGGAAGAATACGAATGTTGTTGCTCCTCGGTTCACTCGCTGCAGTTTAAGTTGTCCTCTTGTGGTCCTGCCTAACCACGGAGTCGGAAATCGCTAAATATTTATAAATGATAGTTAACTGAAACCCTCAGCTGCCTACAGGTATTGTTGATATACCTCGATGGGGACAGCTGAAAATGTGTGTCCCGACCGGGACTCGAACCCGGAATCTCCTGCTTACATGGCAGACGCTCTATCCATCTGAGCCACCGAGGACACAGACGAATAGCGCGACCGCAGGGACGTATCGCTTGCACGCTTCCCGTGAGACCCACATTCCCAACTGTCCACAATCTACACACGTAATGTACCTAATAGATATTTGCCCATCCACTCATTACTCGCGCACACTAAGGTGACGATCCCCATAAGAGTTCAGGCAACTTGTGCGTATTCGCACAGACGAAGATCAATGGCTGGGTCGCCTTTAACTATATACAGGGTGTTTCAAAAATGACCGGTATATTTGAAACGGCAATAAAAACTAAACGAGCAGCGATAGAAATACACCGTTTGTTGCAATATGCTTGGGACAACAGTACATTTTCAGGCGGACAAACTTTCAAAATTACAGTAGTTACAATTGCCAACAACAGATGGCGCTGCAAGTGATGTGAAAGATATAGAAGACAACGCAGTCTGTGGGTGCGCCATTCTGTACGTCGTCTTTCTGCTGTAAGCGTGTGCTGTTCACAACGTGGACGTGTGCTGTGGACAACATGGTTTATTCCTTAGAACAGAGGATTTTTCTGGTGTTGGAATTCCACCGCCTAGAACACAGTGTTGTTGCAACAAGACGAAGTTTTCAACGGAGGTTTAATGTAACCAAAGGACCGAAAAGCGATACAATAAAGGATCTGTTTGAAAAATTTCAACGGACTGGGAACATGACGGATGAACGTGCTGGAAAGGTAGGGCGACCGCATACGGCAACCACAGATGGCAACGCGCAGCTAGTGCAGCAGGTGATCCGACAGCGGCCTCGGGTTTCCGTTCGCCGTGTTGCAGCTGCGGTCCAAATGACGCCAACGTCCACGTATCGTCTCGTGCGCCAGAGTTTACAGCTCTATCCATACAAAATTCAAACGCGGCAACCCCTCAGCGCCGCTACCATTGCTGCACGAGAGACATTCGCTAATGATATAGTGCACAGGATTGATGACGGCGATATGCATGTGGGCAGCATTTGGTTTACTGACGAAGCTTATTTTTACCTGGACGGCTTCGTCAATAAACAGAACTGGCGCATATGGGGAACCGAAAAGCCCCATGTTGCAGTCCCATCGTCCCTGCATCCTCAAAAAGTACTGGTCTGGGCCGCCATTTCTTCCAAAGGAATCATTGGCCCATTTTTCAGATCCGAAACGATTACTGCATCTCGCTATCTGGACATTCTTCGTGAATTTGTGGCGGTACAAACTGCCTTAGACGACACTGCGAACACCTCGTGGTTTATGCAAGATGGTGCCCGGCCACATCGCACGGCCGACGTCTTTAATTTCCTGAATGAATATTTCGATGATCGTGGTATTGCTTTGGGCTATCCGAAAGATACAGGAGGCGGCGTGGATTGGCCTCCCTATTCGCCAGACATGAACCCCTGTGACTTCTTTCTGTGGGGACACGTGAAAGGCCAGGTGTACCGCCAGAATCCAGAAACAATTGAACAGCTGAAGCAGTACAT
Source organism: Schistocerca cancellata (assembly GCF_023864275.1). Taxonomy (NCBI): domain Eukaryota; kingdom Metazoa; phylum Arthropoda; class Insecta; order Orthoptera; family Acrididae; genus Schistocerca; species Schistocerca cancellata. The sequence continues at coordinate 19,295,797 of NC_064635.1, read as the reverse complement.
CTCATCTGCATGTGAAGCCATTCCGCCAGACACGTTGTCAAAGGTTTCGGGTAATTTCATTCAGAGACTACGCCATCTTATTGCTACGCATGGTGGATATATGGAAATTATCGTACTATAGAGTTTCCCAGACCGCAGCGCCATCTGTTGTTGACAATTGTAACTACTGTAATTTCGAAAGTTTGTCTGACTGAAAATGTACTGTTGTCCCAAGCATATTGCAGCAAACGGTGTATTTCTATCGCTGCTCGTTTAGTTTGTATTGCCGTTTCAAATATACCGGTCATTTTTGAAACACCCTGTATATGAAGATAGTAACTGTTCTCGAAAGAACAGATAGCACTCGTGACCGTGCAGCTTCTCTAGAATGAATGATAATTAATCGAAACCCTCAGCTGCGGTGGGTCTGACGGGAAGCGTGCAAGGGATAAGTCCCTGCAGTCGCGCTATTCATCTGTGTCCTCGGTGGCTCAGGTGGGCACATTGAATGTGTAGCGCAGACGTTAGCGTAATGGAATGTGAACTATATGACGTTACTGCCGGCACGGAAGCTGAGCGTGTTCCGTCAGAGGGCTGCTCGCCGTCTGTAGTAAAAAAAACTGAGTAAAGGAATCAACGATCAACTTGAACGGATGTCTTGTGACGTCCGCCCAGAACAAACGCAACGAACAATAACGAACAAAATGAAAAAAAAAAGAAAATCTATAGAGCGTCTGCCCTGTAAGCAGGAGCTCCCGGGTTCGAGTCCCGGTCGGGGAACACATTTTCAGCTGTCCCCATCGAGTTATCTCAACAACACCTATCGTCATCTGAGGGTTTCAATTAATTATCATTTATTCTAGAGAAGCCACACGGTCATCAATGGTATTCGTTCTTTCGAAAACAGTTACTATATCATCATCATCATCATCATCATTTAAGACTGATTATGCCTTTCAGCATTCAGTCTGGAGCATAGCCCCCCCCCCCCCTTATACAGTTCCTCCATGATCCCCTATTCAGTGCTAACATTGGTGCCTCTTCTGATGTTAAACCTATTACTCCAAAATCATTCTTAACCGAATCCAGGTACCTTCTCCTCGGTCTGCCCCGACTCCTCCTACCCTCTACTGCTGAATCCATGAGTCTCTTGGGTAACCTTGCTTCTCCCATGCGTGTAACATGACCCCACCATCTAAGCCTGTTCGCCCTGACTGCTACATCTACAGAGTTCATTCCCAGTTTTTCTTTGATTTCCTCATTGTGGACACCCTCCTGCCATTGTTCCCATCTACTAGTACCTGCAATCATCCTAGCTACTTTCATATCCGTAACCTCTACCTTGTTGATAAGGTAACCTGAATCCACCCAGCTTTCGCTCCCATACAACAAAGTTGTTCGAAAGATTGAACGGTGCACAGATAACTTAGTCTTGGTACTGACTTCCTTCTTGCAGAAGAGAGTAGATCGCAGCTGAGCGCTCACTGCATTAGCTTTGCTACACCTCGCTTCCAGTTCTTTCACTATGTTGCCATCCTGTGAGAATATGCATCCTAAGTACTTGAAACCGTCCACCTGTTCTAACTTTGTTCCTCCTATTTGGCACTCAATCCGTTTATATTTCTTTCCCACTGACATTACTTTCGTTTTGGAGATGCTAATTTTCATACCATAGTACTTACATTTCTGATCTAGCTCTGAAATATTACTTTGCAAACTTTCAATCGAATCTGCCATCACAACTAAGTCATCCGCATATGCAAGATTGCTTATTTTGTGTTCACATATCTTAATCTCACCCAGCCAGTCTATTGTTTTCAACATATGATCCATAAATAATATGAACAACAGTGGAGATAGGTTGCAGCCTTGTCTTAACCCTGAAACTACTCTGAACCATGAACTCAATTTACTGTCAACTCTAACTGCTGCCTGACTATCCGTGTAAAGACCTTTAATTGCTTGCAAAGTTTGCCTCCTATTCCATAATCTTGTAGAACAGACAATAACTTCCTCCTAGGAACCCGGTCATATGCCTTTTCTAGATCTATAAAGCATAGATACAATTCCCTGTTCCACTCATAACACTTCTCCATTATTTGCCGTAAGCTAAAGATCTGGTCCTGACAACCTCTAAGAGGCCTAAACCCACATTGATTTTCATCCAATTGGTCCTCAACTAATACTCGCACTTTCCTTTCAACAATACCTGAGAAGATTTTACCCACAACGCTGGTTAAAGAGATACCTCTGTAGTTGTTACAATCTTTTATGTTTCCATGTTTAAAGATTGGTGTGATTACTGCTTTTGTCCAGTCTGATGGAACCTGTCCCGACTCCCAGGCCATTTCAATTATCCTGTGTAGCCATTTAAGACCTGACATTCCACTGTATTTGATGAGTTCCGACTTAATTTCATCCACCCCAGCCGCTTTATTGCACTGCTATCTATTGACCATTTTTTCCACTATATCCCTAAATATTTATTTCATCCTTCGTTCTCAGATCAGACGGAATGTAAATAACGTCGAATGTTGTAGAGTGTGTGTGGAGACAACTGTTCGAGTGGCTGCGGTTAGGTCCTGAGCAAGACTACCTGCAGTATTCCGTGGCCGTCTGCGGGCACTGATGGTGAGATATCCGTCTTCTTGTGGTGCTGTACACTGCAGATGTCCCGTACTGTAGGGCCTGGACACGTTTCGTGTCTTCTGGAATCGTTGATATAATCTTGAGATTACACTTTGTGGCACACGGAGGGCCCGTGCTGTGTTTGACCAGCCTCCAGTCGCTCTAGTATTCTACCCCTCATAACGTCATCAGTATGTGTTCTTTGAGCCATTTTCAACACACAGTCACCATTAGCACGTCTGAAAACGTCTGCACACTTACTCGCTGCTCCGTACTCTGACGTGCACCAACACACCTCTGCGTATGTGGACTGCTACCGGCGCCACCGTGTGACGACCGCAGGCTAAATGCACCGCATGGTCTTTTTTTTTCTATATTGAATTTCAATTCCCCCCCGAGGGGGGCGGGCTGGCAGCAGCTTAGTATGCCGCTCTTCAGCCTACAGACTTTGTGTGAGAAAGAGCAAGAGAATAAATAATAAAAAACAGGCGATAAAATCGGAGACTTAAAGAGTTACATGGCGTAAAGAAATCGTGGAACTTAAAACAAAGAACAGAGGGATGATGATGCTAATAAAATACATACGAAGCAGACAGGGATAACAATAGACAGACAATTAAAAAACACGGCGACAGTCTGGATTCTGTTCGCAAAAGACATAAAATTCACACCTAGCGACAGCATGGTTTCTGTTCGCAACACGAGAAAGACAAACAACACTGAATAGTCACTGGAACACTGCACTAAAAAGCTGGCAAATGTGACGTACCACAGTCGAGAGCAGGTGGGGGGAAACTGGACAGAAGATGGGAAAACAAAAAAGGGGGGAAAGGAGAGTAAAAGCGAAGGGGGGAACCGGGAAAGGAGCTGATGGAGGATGAGGACCCATAAGAGGGGTGGGGGGCAGACGCGACAGGGAGTGGGGTAGGCAGAGGAGGGGAATACAAAAGGACTTGGGGGGGGGAGAAGGGAGGTAGGGAGAGGTTTAGTGGTGAGAAAACAGGACGGAAGGGGGGGGGAGGGAGCCCAGGGAAAGGACAGAGGAAAGGAGGGGGAGTGAGGATCAGAGTTGATGAGGATCAGAGTTGATAGGAAGGATAAATGGATGGAGAGAGGGCATCGTCCGGGAGGGGGAGTTGATGGAAGCCATCTTGGGAAAGGAGATGTAGGGTGTAGAAATGGAGGGTAGGGGGGACACAACGGTGAAGACGTGGCAGGGGGCGGGGATGGGAGAGGAGAGGAGCAACCAGGGGGTGAGGGGGTTCAAGACGGCGGGAGGTGTAGAGGATGCGGATATGTTCGAGGAATAGGAGCAGATGGGGGAAAGGAATGAGATCATAGAGGATCCGCGTGGGGGACGGGAGGCAGATACGGAAGGCGAGGCGGAGGGCATGACGCTCAAGGATCTGGAGGGATTTATAGAATTTGGGGGGGGGGCAGATATCCAGGCAGGATTGGCATAACAGAGAGCGCATGGTCGCACCCCGAGGTTATTTAAACCCGCAAACCGCGCACCAGAGTGTTGTTTCACGATGTATCAGCATTATCCTTAATTTATGACCATGAGTATATTTCAGACGAGTTTAGTTAGTCTTGATTGCGTGTTTTAAGTGCATGCATGTCCTCGATAGCACAGGACATAATTAAGACCTTAAGGGGAAACCGACTATACTTTGTTCATCATAAGAATAAACCTGATGTAAGCATTATGCCATGCATTCTTCCGCGTTAGCTTGAATCTCATTGGATTTCGTTTCACGTGGAGCGGCAGCCAAGCTGTGACCAGTACAGTGAAGTACGATCGTAAGGACACGTTCTATGCTGCGTTACATGCACACAGATTGAGCGATAGTGCGGGACGACACCTTTACCGACGCAGTAAACTTGAGACATCACTGCCCAGCCAGCGATCCAACTAACCTGTAATGACGTCAGCAGTTGCAGTTCAGAAGTAGAAAGAGACGAGCAAAGAAACTATATAGCTTCGATTCTCTCGTTCTCACCTCACATAGTATTCTAATTACAAAGAAGAGTGATGAAAATTTCTAACGTAAACACGGGGTAATTTCTTTGAGTGAGCTGTGTGCGATGCAAAAGCATAGTACAGAGATTTCACTATGCTGTTGAATGCTGAAGCCACTGAAGGTATTAATTACCGCCAGTCGTCTGGTAATCTCTTAGCTCCTTTGTAAGTAGGCTGTTTATGTTTTCTTATTGGCAACGTTACATAGCGCTCTGTATGAAAATCACTGGCTGTGCTGTGTGCAATCTGTGGCTCGTTTGCATTGTTGTCTGCCATTGTAGTGTTGGGCAGCTGGATGTGAACAGCGCGTAGCGTTGCGCAGTTGGAGGTGAGCCGCCAGCAGTGGAGGATGTGGGGAGAGAGATGGCGGAGTTTTGAAATTTGTTATACTGGATATTATGAACTGCTATGTATATTATGGTTTTTCAACACTATTAAGGTAAATACATTGTTTGTTCTCTATTAAAATCTTTCATTTTGCTAACTATGCTTATCAGTAGTTAGTGCCTTCCGTAGTTTGAATCTTTTATTTAGCTGGCAGTAGTGGCGCTCGCTGTATTGCAGTAGTTCGAGTAACGAAGATTTTTGTGAGGTAAGTGATTTGTAAAAGGTATAGGTTAATGTTAGTCAGGGCCATTCTTTTGAAGGGATTTTTGAAAGTCAGATTGCGTTGCGCTAAAAAAATATTGTGTGTCAGTTTAAGCACAGTCATGTATAAATTGTTCAAAGGCTTCCATATCCGAATCCGAGAAGTACATTTCAGCTCTGGAACTGCCATCTGCTACGTTGATAACGAGTCGATCAACAACAGAATCCACGAAGCCACCCAGATGCCGCCTTTTCTCCCTCTTCTTTCAAGACGTGCCGTTCTATATCCCGCGACTGTTCGGCAGAGACATGTGGAAAAGCTGTGTGCGTTAGTTCCATTACGTCTGGCAGCTTAACAGTCGTGCTATTTCTCGTGCTAAGTCCCGTAACTTGGTCGCACATTAGTTCTGTTGGGTTCATATTGTAATGGTACAGTGGCAAATGTAAAAATGCAAAAAAAAAAAAATGGCTCTGAGCACTATGGGACTTAAAATCTATGGTCATCAGTCGCCTAGAACTTAGAACTACTTAAACCTAACTAACCTAAGGACATCACACACATCCATACCCGAGGCAGGATTCGAACCTGCGACCGCAGCAGCCGCGCGGCTCCGGACTGAGCGCCTAGAACCGCTAGACCACCGCGGCCGGCGTAAAAATACAGCATTTGTATGGTGTGCTCCATGCTGTGAAAATGGTTGTTTTCCGTGTTTCTACGACACTTACCTACGTCTGTGGTATAAAACAATGGATTTGGTCCTAATAAAGAGTATTTGGTCTTTCTTTTTTGCCTTAAAAAATAATTTGTTATGTTTCCTTAATTTAAGCAACTTTTGTCAACAGTCTTTAATAAAATATCGATAATTAATAATTTATATTTGAAATGAAAACAGGAATTTCGCGTGGAATATGTAATTAGAAACAATACGATGTGCATTATTCACAAAAAAATGATGATGAATTTTACAATTACGAGATGTAGGTATTTCAAGTTGAGCGAGAAAAAACAATGACTAAGACGAGATTTCAACCAGCAACCAATGAACTCTAATGGAATTTCAGTCAATTACGCCACCGATTCCGCTACGTTCAAACATGGTTCAAATGGCTCTTAGCACCACGAGACTTAACATGTGAGGTCATCACTCCCCTAGACTTAGAACTACTTAAACCTAACTACCCTAAGGACACCACACACATCCATGCCCGAGGCAGGATTCGAACCTGCGACCGCAGCAGCCGCGTGATTTCGGACTGAAGCGCCTAGAACCGCTCGGTCACAACGGCCGGTCATTCCGCTACGTGACTTGTATATATTTGCGTCAGCTGAATCTGATACAGTCCCACGGAAAACTTCAAAGCCGACTATCTCTGTAATTTTATGAAAAACATTACGAACAACCTACTTCTCAGCACTTTTTAACAGAGTTCCACAGGCGTGTTTGAATACTGTAACGTTCTCTGGCAGCGCGCATCCAAAGTGAAAGTTGAAAGAACATTTCGATGTGTAATGCTCACTGTAACAAATCATTTATATGTATTTCTATTAATTGACTTTCAAAAGGACACTTAATTTTGTGAGGAAAAAGACAATTATGAATTTTGTTATTATAAACGATTATTCAACGAGTGTGAAATACTATCTGGGGCGGAGGATGTGAAAACCACCGCAGAAGAAACAATATGTAATTAAAAATGACAAAGACTGTACAACAATTAGTTAAGATATAAATAGGCAATATATTGTAATAGAATCGATTGTCTTCTGCACGGACTGAATGGGAGAGGAACCCTTGACTTTGCATTAGGCTCTTAGGTAGTCTTCATTTGTCATAAGCTGATGATCGACGCCATTTGTAGCTGGGATTGTAAAAGGTGTGTAAAGATTTCAATTGTTTCTGTTAAAACATATTTATCTAGTAAAATCCGTTTGTCACAATTACTGCAAAGTTCGCAGCGGACATTACCCACTTTATTTAAGAAATATCAGCATTTTATTGGGTATCGCGGGCGGTGCGGAGCTGCGCCGCGAGCGAGCAGTCTCCAGCAGCGGCAGATTTAAATATACGATCGCAATAACGACCACATTCTAAAAAGGGTACAGGTAAAGGTGAAGGAAAATAAAGAGTGTTTCTTTTCACAGCATTTCAGACGCAGAATAAAAAGACATAGTAGATTTTATCTTGTGCATTCACAGGTGGATACAAGCTGCAGTTTTTGTAAATTTTCATTCAAACAAGTGATAAATTCTGAGCATGTCGTAAAGTGTATTTAAAAGTGGATAATTTTCATGAAAGCTGAGCACTATAATAAAAAAGAAGACATTTTCATATAGTAAAGATAGTCTTATGCTTCAAAGCTTGTCGAGGTATATCCAGTAAAACAAAAATCCACTGCAACGTGAAAATGTTTGCTTTTAAGTTCGATGGACAATAATATTTTCATTCTTGAACAAACAGCTTTAGTACTTGCATAAAAGTAAAACTTGAATCATTATTTTGGAATATTCAAAGAAATTCATTTTTATTAATCTCCAACAGAATATTTCATACGTAAAGTAATAATCACAGATGAAAAATTTATAGCAACCTCCCATATCTCACGTCCATCCATGTACATGTTAAGTTCAGTCCCAATGGTTTTCCAGTCCAATTAAACGTAACAGGCAAAGAAAGTTTAAACCAGACGGTCGACACCCGTATAATTAAAACAGACAGAATCGCATTAAACTACGGAACAGGTAGGAGCCTCAGCTATTTTGATACTACGCACGAACAGCTCGACAATCGGAGCTCAACAGTGCAGAGGCTATGACTATACACGACGTTTGATATGAAAACTACATTGTTAAAGGGTGATTGAGACAAACGTTGATGGCTGTTAATAATTTGAAGACCTTAAAGTTTCATTTAATATAACTTAGTAATACACAACTGGCCATTACAATTGCTACAGCAAGAAGAACTATAGATGATAAACGGGTATTCATTGGACAAATATATTATACTAGAACTGACATGTGATTACATTTTCACGCATTTTGGGTGCATAGATCCTGAGAAATCAGTACCCAGAACAACCACCTCTGGCCGTAATAACGGCTTTGATACGCCTGGGCAATGAATCAAACAGCTTGGATGGCGTGTACAGGTACAGCTGCCCATGCAGCTTCAACACGATAGCACAGTTCCTCAAGAGTAGTGACTCGCGTATTGTGACGAGGCAGTTGCTCGGCCACCATCGACCAGACGTTTTCAGTTGGTGAGAGATCTGGAGAGTGTGCTGGCCAGGGCAGCAATCGAACATTTTCTGTATCCAGAAAGGCCCGTACAGGACCTGCAACATGCGGTCATGCATTATCCTGCTGAAATGTACGGTTTCGCAGGGATCGAATGAAGGGTACAGCCACGGGTCGTAACACATCTGAAATGTAACGTCCACTGTTCAAAGTGCCGTCAATGCGAACAAGAGGTGACCGAGACGTGTAACCAATGGCACCCCATACCATCACGCCGGGTGATACGCCAGTATGGCGAAGACGAATACACTCTTCCAATGACGTTCTCTGCGATGTCACCAAACACGGATGCGACCATCATGATGCTGTAAACAGAACCTGGATTCATCCGAAAAATGACGTTTTGCTATTCGTGCACCCAGGTTCGTCGTTCAGTACACCATCGAAGACGCTCCTGTCTGTGATGCAGCGTCAAGGGTAACCGCAGCCACGGTCTCCGAGCTGATAGTCCATGCTGCTGCAAACGTCGTCGAACTGTTCGTGCAGATGGTTGTTGTCTTGCAAACGCCCCCATCTGTTGACTCAGTGATCGAGACATGGCTGCACGATCCGTTACAGCCATACGGGTAAGATGCCTGTCATCTCGACTGATACGAGGTCGTTGGGATCCATCACGGCGTTCCGTATTACACTCCTGAACCCACCGATTCCATATTCTGCTAACAGTCATTGGATCTCGAACAACGCGAGTAGCAATGTCGCGATACGACAAACCACGGTCGCGACAGGGTACAATCCCACCTTTATCAAAGTCGGAAACGTGATGGTACGCATTTCTACTCGTTACACGAGGCATCACGTTTCACCAGGCAACGCCGGTCAACTCCTGTTTGTGTATGAGGAATCGGTTGGAAACTTTCCTCATATCAGCACGTTGTAGGTGTCGCCACGGGCGCCAACCTTGTGTGAATGCTCTGGAAAGGTAATCATTTGCATATCACAGCATCTTCTTCCTGTCGGTTAAATTTCGCGTCTGTAGCACGTCATCTTCGTGGTGTAGCAATTTCAGTGGCCAGTAGTGTATGTAATACACAAGTGGGACCTACTTCTAAGAGCGTAACAACACCAGCGTACGTGTGCTACGGCTTCTGACCAATCGGCGCGTTTGTGTTTGTTTACATCTGGTTTATTCTTACGATGAACGGAGCGTAGTGCAAGAAATGGTTCAAATGGCTCTAAGTACTACGGAACTTAACATCTGAGGTCAATCCCCAGACTTAAAACTACTTAAATCTATCTGACCTAAGGACATCAGACATATCCGCGCCCGAGGCAGGATTCGAACCTGCGGCCGTAGCAGCAGCGCAGTTCCGGACTGAAGCACCTAGAACCGCTCGGCCACAACGGCCGGCGGAGCGTAGCGCGATGTCGCTAGTTCGTTACTCAGTCCGTCTCCAGGCCACGAGTGGCCTACCGGGACCATCCGACCGCCGTGTCGTCCTCAGAGGAGGATGCGGATAGGAGGGGCGTGGGGTCACGAGGCTGAGTGCACCCCGAAAAATGGCAACAGCGCATGGCGGCCCGGATGGTCACCCATCCGAGTGCCGGTCACGCCCGACAGCGCTTAACTTCGGTGATCTCACGGGAACCGGCGTATCCCCTGCGGCAAGGCGGCACTAGTTCGTTGCAGGGCCCGAATATCTCGTTGGCCCCGTGTGAAGTCAAACAGACAAAACGTTTACAGGGAGTGTTGTGAGACGAGCGTTAAGCCGTCGGCACACGGACCGTGCAACCGAACGTTGAGCGTTGAGCGTGCCGAGTTTCTGACGTCATAGCGTGGAACAGCACGCTCGGGAGTCTCTCCGAACGTGCAGAGCAATATTTCGCATGTCAGATATTCTGAGCGTGCGTCTGAGCGTTGACCAATGAGATGGCAGAACGCCACCTACGTCACACGTACGCCGTCTCCCTTCAGTATAGAGTTGTGAGGCGCCATATTAGCATCCATTTCAAGCCTATATGTATATATGCCGCTTCTGACCACCAGCAAAGTGAGAATCACTGGAAAACCCTTTGTTAGTTGTGTGATTCGTTCCAATAAATTAATGAGAAACATTATATTCATGGCAAAAGGATTATTGTAACGAGCGTATTATGAGAGTAGGCTATTTGAAGGCAGCGACACACTGTAGATCCACCCAAAATGCATGGTTCTTCGTGCAATTTGTTACAATTAAATTTCAGTTAATAACATAATTATCTACGAGTAACGTTTTTAGGAAGGGGTAAAACAATATTTTTAAAATGCGTTACGTGTTACTGGTTTATCGTAATGAGTAGCGTCTCTGTCTGGTAACTAGCCTTTGTAGGGGTAGTGGTTCGCGACCCAATACTTGCAAAAATTTTTTTCCTAACATTCGCGTTTTTATTTAGTTCTGATACTTTATTATTAATATAAGTATATGCTATAATATTTGATGTTATGTAAATATAAGTTCACCTTTTTTTTGAGGAGTGACTTTGTTCGATTGGCTTAATTACAGGACAGCTTGCGCTATTTGTATAAAGATATTTTGCTCGTTTTTCTTTTACGCTTCGTAATTCACATGTTGCAAAGATTCTGTCTGCTACTGGGTAGGAACGGTGATCAAGTAAGACTGATCTTGGGATTTTACTAAAATCTGGGAATGATGAAATAATGTTTACCTTATGCGGAGAAGTATTCCAAATTTGTACCGCACTGTTTGTAATGGAACTTCTATAAGCCTGTGTCCTTATTGATTGGAGCTGGTACTTTCCTTTTCGTGGACGAGGGAGGAAATGTGCGTTTTAATAGAGCTAACGTGGGAATTTTAGGCGCGCCCGTTGAGTAGCAGTGTGATTTACGAACTAGCAACATCCCTCAACTGCCGCTGGAGTGCGTTGCGATCGCGTATACCACGTCGGGGCCCACGTACCGTGTGCACAAGTCGCATCGTTCCTGAGCGTTCAGCAGCCGACGGCTTTGCCCTAGTAGTGGAGAGAGGGCCGAGGCCGGGCGGGCGCGCTACCTGCTCCCAGTGATCCCTCGCCGGTCGCCGACTGCACTGCTGCTGCACTGCGGCTGCCGATAGCCGCGGGCCGACTGGGGTCCGCCGCGCCGCAACGCATCGCCGGCTGGCCCGCCGGGCGTTTTCCGCTGACGGTGCGTCAGATTACGACGGCGGCGCTAAAATTACCCCGCGATGACAGCCGCCGCCGCCGGAGGCCGGGGGCCCTGACCGACATTCCCCGCGCGTTCGCTCACAGCTGATCTCCCACGTGGCTAGCCAGCCGTCACACGGAGCGTGCTCCCGAACGTCGACGTTGCGGTTGTCGAGTTCGGCGAACTGCTCAACGCTCATAAACTTGTGTATACGGTGCGTGCACGCATACTGGACTGAGAGGTCGGTAATTTCCAAGAATGATTGCCTATCTAAGTCGGAGGACTCCAAACGATACACACCGAGCGAGGTGGCGCAGTGGTTAGCACACTGGACTCGCATTCGGGAGGACGACTGTTCAATCCCGTCTCCGGCCACTCTGATTTAGGTTTTCCGTGATTTCCCTAAATCGTTTCAGGGAAATGCCGGGATGGTTCCTTTGAAAGGCCACGGCCGATTTCCTTCCCAGTCCTCCCCTAACCCGAGCTTGCGCTCCGTCTCTAATGACCTCGTTGTCGACGGGACGTTAAACACTAACCACCACCCAACCACAAACGATACATATCGAACGTGCGATAGTAAATCGATTATGGAAGATGTAAGTAGGCTGTTCATGTTTTCTTATTGGCAACGTTACATAGCGCTCTATATGAAAATCACTGGCTGTGCTGTGTGCAGTCTGTGGCTAGTTTGCATTGTTGTCTGCCATTGTAGTGTTGGGCAGCGGCAGCTGGATGTGAACAGCGGGTAGCGTTGCGCAGTTGGAGGTGAGCCGCCAGCAGTGGTGGATGTGGGGTGAGAGATGGCGGAGTTTTGTAATTTGTCATGAACTGCTATATATATTATGACTATTAAGGTAAATACATTGTTTGTTCTCTATTAACATCTTTCATTTGCTAACTATCCCTATCAGTAGTTAGTGCCTTCCGTAGTTTGAATCTTTTATTTAGCTGGCAGTAGTGGCGCTCGCTGTATTGCAGTAGTTCGAGTAATGAAGATTTTTGTGAGGTAAGTGATTTGTGACAGGTATAGGTTAATGTTTGTCAGGGCCATTCTTTTGTAGGGAGTATTGAAAGTCAGATTGCGTTGCGCTAAAAATATTGTGTGTCAGTTGAAGCACAGTCTTGTATAATTTGTTCTAAGGGGAAGTTTCAAAGTCTCGTCACGCGCGTTATGATAAATTATTTGTGATCGTCATTTTTATCAGTTTTGCGCTGTTTCTTCATTTGGTGTACATTACATTCCCACCGAAACTGTTTGTGATTCCATTGCGAAGTCGACACGGTTTTTCTTGATAGCGAGTGTAATGTGTGCTGGTTCTCACGTTTCTTCTGCGGATTGCGTCACACGGAAAACTCTAATTCCACGCACTTCCAGCATAGACAAATGTTTGACCATTTGCCGGAAAGGAGGGACTGTGTTGACTGTGGTGCTGCGAAGTCTATGGCCGGCCGGCGTGGCCGAGCGGTTCTAGGCCCTACAGTCAGGAACCGCGCGACCGCTACGGTCGCAGGTTCGAATCCTGCCTCGGGCATGGATGTTTGTGATGTCCTTAGGTTAGTTAGGTTTAAGTAGTTCTGAGTTCTGGGGGACTGATGACCTCAGAAGTTAAGTCGCATAGTGCTCAGAGCCATTTGAACCATTTGCGAAGTCTGCGAAACTGCGTAAGAGGAGTGTGGACACTGAGATTTCGTTGCAATTTCATTGCGGACTTTGAAGAAAGCGAACCGGCCTCAGGAAAAATACGTGGTTCGAGTCCTCCAAATTATCGATTCAGACGAGCGTAATTCTTGTGTCGTGCTGGATTCGAGATTACACGTTGCAAGCCACAACATCAGAAACTGAGTTATCGGCAAATACCGTGTGTGACTACTTCGGGTTTTGCCGAGAAGTGTGCTACGTGATAGTGAGAAATGACAGTGTGCCAACTGGTGGACCGAGTAAAATAGTAGAAGTAGACGAATCTCATATAGCTAGACGAAGGAATCAGAGAGGACGATCTTCTAAAAGTGAAGTAAATTATATTTGGGTTTTTGATGGGCTAGAAATGGAGTCTCGCAAGTGTTTCGCTGTGAGGGTATCGTCCCGAGACAAGGTGACTCTAGTGGGTCTCATAAATCATTCCATACTGGAACAAAAGTCATCACAGACGGGTTTCAGTCGCTCCAGACTCTGAAAGGTGAAGGGTTCGAGCACGAATTCGTGCTTCGTGCAGACTTGCACGCGAATGTCCTTTCGTTCGGGAATCAACAGTCTTGGGACCCACCTCGCACAAACACGTGTCATGTGTAATTTTTCTGTCACCAGCGTGTGGGTGGCACCCAATGAAATGGTCAGTATTTCAGAAAGTAATCTTAACGTAATTCGTCGGTCCTCTCTCACAATGACGGCAGCGGTGTCGATGTTATCTTCCGTAAGAGCAGTAACTGGAGTACCGGGCGCACCTTCCTTTGAAATTGATTGTCTCCGCTCTTCAAACATATTAAAAGACCTTCGAGTTGCGCTGTAGGGAAGAACAGACTCTCCACAGGCTTCCTGTAACACTGTATAGACCACAGCTGAAGATTTGGTGAGACGAAAGTAGAACTCCAAAGCTGCATATTGTTCCACGCGTGTTATCTCCATTGCACCGGTAGGCGATACTGAATATGTCTGCCTTGCCTGCCTCTCACAGGTGGGAACCAGGAGTCCCAACCATAAAACTACTACGGTTTGTTTGTTGCACATTAAGCTAACAGATAATCGTAAGATTAAATTGTAGCGCGAGAAATTATGACCATAAAATAATATGATCATTCTTTATTGTACAGCCCTCATAATAAGTAAAAAACATGTTCGATCAACGAAGTAAAAAGGGATTTAGAAAAAATATAGAAACTCAAGAAACAAGTAACACAGAAGTGTTTAGGGTAAAAATATTGAAGGATTCCAGGGTAGAAGAACTCCAAAGTATGAAGTGGTCAGAAGACAGGAAGAAAAAAATATAGTGAAAAAATCAAAGGGTGCTAAAGAAAAGAAGAGAACTAGGAACTGGAACTGACTCGTGTTTCTTAGTTGTCCCAAGTGAAAAAGAAGAAAAATTGGGAGCGGTTACTACAGTTTGTATTTTCACTCGTTATTCGTAACGGCGGTCACAGACAACCTAACGCAAAATATTCTCGGAGCACTTTTGTTACACTTTGGTAAGGGCTATGCAGACCTGTTAGGACCCTAGCAGGGCAGCTGTGAGTTCGTTCGGTTTCTGCTGTCCTACCTACGTGAATGGGACTCCAAACACTGGAACATGACTCTAGAATCGTTCGGAAGAGCGTCTTGTGCCGACAGTCAAGAAATGTTCAAAACAAACCATTAATTTGCACCATGAACAGCCGGCCGCTGTGGCCGAGCGGTTCTAGGCGCTTCAGCCGGAATCGCGCTACTGCTACGGTCGCAGGTTCGAATCCTGTCTCGGGCATGGATGTGTGTGATGTCGTTAGGTTAGTTCGGTTTAAGTAGTTCTAAGTCTAGGGGACTGATGACCTCAGATGTTAAGTCCCATAGTGCTTAGTGCCATTTGAACCATTTTTTTGCACCATGAACAGCGAATGAAAAATGGCACGCCACAGTGATCACAAATCATCCCACCATCCAGATCTAAGGAGAAATCCTTAGAAATTGCAAACCGTGCAAGAAGTTGGGCTAGGTATTCACTCTTAAGTAATGCATATGATGAGAACTGATGGAATGTGATGGTATGCAACTGGCTATCCTTTAAGGCGTAGCTGCAGATAGTGTGGTAATATGCTCTTTAGGCACGGAAAAACAAACATCCAGAGGCTCAATCTGTCCAGTGGTTGCAGATGATATGAACTGCAATGTCACACACTTCTCAGTTTGCTCTAAATGAGTATGATTTTTATATGCAGGCCAGCAATCAAGCAAAAGCAAATAATTTTGAACAGCTGTTGGCCAAAAGCAATGCTCATAGGATAGTTGTAGTACTCGTACGCCCATTTGCCCTTTCTTGCTTGCTGTGACGTAAGTATATCTACTGCCGTTGCAAGATCACGGACGAGGAGAAAGAATCGAAGAAGACAGCACCTCCACCTTCTCGCAGAACAATATATAACATTCCAGTTAGTTTACCATCTAGATTAAAATGGTTCAAATGGCTCTGGGCACTATGGGACTTGACACCTGAGATCATCAGTCCCCTAGGCTTAGAACTACTTAAATCTAACCAACCTAAGGACATCACACACATCCATGCCCGAGGCAGGATTCGAACCTCCGACTGTACCAGCAGTGAGGTTCCGGACTAGAGCGCCTGGAACCGCTCGGCCACATGGCCGGCATCTAGATTAACAGTCTGCATAATTGTATGTGAATGCCTTAATGCACCGATGTTATTTGACCTTGATACAACTCCCGCGCTGCTTCTAATTTTCAGGGTTCCTTCCATAAGCATTTCCTCTTCAAATCGCGATTGGTCGCAGTTGAAAACAAATTCGTTACTGAACGATGAGATGTTGTTGTTGTTGTGGTCTTCGGTCCTGAGACTGGTTTGATGCAGCTCTCCATGCTACTCTATCCTGTGCAAGCTTCTTCATCTCCCAGTACCTACTGCAACCTACATCCTTCTGAATCTGCTTAGTGTATTCATCTCTTGGTCTCCCCCTACGATTTTTACCCTCCACGCTGCCCTCCAATACTAAATTGGTGATCCCTTGATGCCTCAGAACATGTCCTACCAACCGATCCCTTCTTCTTATCAAGTTGTGCCACAAACTTCTCTTCTCCCCAATCCTATTCAATACTTCCTCATTAGTTATGTGATCTACACATATAATCTTCAGCATTCTTCTGTAGCACCACATTTCGAAAGCTTCTATTCTCTTCTTGTCCAAACTATTTACCGTCCATGTTTCACTTCCATACATGGCTACACTCCACACAAATACTTTCAGAAACGACTTCCTGACACTTAAATCTACACTCGATGTTAACAAATTTTTCTTCTTCAGAAACGCTTTCCTTGACATTGCCAGTCTACATTTTATATCCTCTCTACTTCGACCATTATCAGTTATTTTGCTCCCCAAATAGCAAAACTCCTTTACTACTTTAAGTGTCTCATTTCCTAATCTAATACCCTCAACATCACCCGACTTAATTCGACTACATTCCATTATTCTCGTTTTGTTTTTGTTGATGTTCATCTTATATCCTCCCTTCAAGACACCATCCATTCCGTTCAACTGCTCTTCCAAGTCCTTTGCTGTCTCTGACAGAATTACAATGTCATCGGCGAACCTCAAAGTTTTTATTTCTTCCCCATGGATTTTAATACCTACCCCGAATTTTTCTTTTGTTTCCTTTACTGCTTGCTCAATATACAGATTGAACAACATCGGGGAGAGGCTACAACCCTGTCTTACTCCCTTCCCAACCACTGCTTCCCTTTCATGTCCCTCGACTCTTATAACTGCCATCTGGTTTCTGTACAAATTGTAAATAGCCTTTCGCAGCTTGTATTTTACCCCTGCCACCTTTAGAATTAGAATGAGAGTATTCCAGTCAACATTGTCAAAAGCTTTCTCTAAGTCTACAAATGCTAGAAACGTAGGTTTGCCTTTCCTTAATCTTTCTTCTAAGATAAGTCGTAAGGTCAGTATTGCCTCACGTGTTCCAGTATTTCTACGGAATCCAAACTGATCTTCCCCGAGGTCGGCTTCTACTAGTTTTTCCATTCGTCTGTAAAGAATTCGTGTTAGTATTTTGCAGCTGTGGCTTATTAAACTGATTGTTCGGTAATTTTCACATCTGTCAACACCTCCTTTCTTTGGGATTGGAATTATTATATTCTTCTTCAAGTCTGAGGGTATTTCGCCTGTTTCATACATCTTGCTCACCAGATGGTAGAGTTGTGTCAGGACTGGCTCTCCCAAGGCCGTCAGTAGTCCCAATGGAATGTTGTCTACTCCGGGGGCCTTGTTTCGACTCAGGTCCTTCAGTGCTCTGTCAAACTCTTCACGCAGTATCGTATCTCCCATATTATCTTCATCTACATCCTCTTCCATTTCCATAATATTGTCCTCAAGTGCATCGCCCTTGTATAGACCCTCTATATACTCCTTCCACCTTTCTGCTTTCCCTTCTTTGCTTAGAACTGGGTTTCCATCTGAGCTCTTGATGTTCATATAAGTGGTTCTCTTATCTCCAAAAGTCTCTTTAATTTTCCTGTAGGCAGTATCTACCTTACCCCTAGTGAGATAC
Organism: Schistocerca cancellata; assembly: GCF_023864275.1. NCBI lineage: Eukaryota > Metazoa > Arthropoda > Insecta > Orthoptera > Acrididae > Schistocerca > Schistocerca cancellata. The sequence continues at coordinate 19,277,904 of NC_064635.1, read as the reverse complement.
GCCTCTACATCCTTACATTTGTCCTCTAGCCATCCCTGCTTAGCCATTTTGCACTTCCTGTCGATCTCATTTTTGAGACGTTTGTATTCCTTTTTGCCTGCTTCATTTACTGCATTTTTATATTTTCTCCTTTCATCAATTAAATTCAATATTTCTTCTGTTACCCAAGGATTTCTACTAGCCCTCATCTTTTTACCTACTTGATCCTCTGCTGCCTTCACTACTTCATCCCTCAAAGCTACCCATTCTTCTTCTACTGTATTTCTTTCCCCCATTCCTGTCAATTGTTCCCTTATGCTCTCACTGAAACTCTGTACAACCTCTGGTTCTTTCAGTTTATCCAGGTCCCATCTCCTTATGTTCCCACCTTTTTTGCAGTTTCTTCAGTTTTAATCTACAGGTCATAACCAACAGATTGTGGTCAGAGTCCACATCTGCCCCTGGAAATGTCTTACAATTTAAAACCTGGTTCCTAAATCTCTGTCTTACCATTATATAATCTATCTGATACCTTTTAGTGTCTCCAGGGTTCTTCCATGTATACAACCTTCTATCATGATTCTTAAATCAAGTGTTAGCTATGATTAAGTTGTGCTCTGTGCAAAATTCTACCAGGCGGCTTCCTCTTTCATTTCTTAGCCCCAATCCATAATCACCTACTACGTTTCCTTCTCCCCCTTTTCCTACACTCGAATTCCAGTCACCAATGACTATTAAATTTTCGTCACCCTTCACTGTCTGAATAATTTCTTTTATTTCATCATACATTTCTTCAATTTCTTCGTCATCTGCAGAGCTAGTTGGCATATAAACTTGTACTACTGTAGTAGGTGTGGGCTTCGTATCTATCTTGGCCACAATAATGCGTTCACTATGCTGTTTGTAGTAGCTTACCCGCATTCCTATTTTCCTATTCATTATTAAACCTACTCCTGCATTACCCTTATTTGACTTTGTGTTTATAACCCTGTAGTCACCTGACCAGAAGTCTTGTTCCTCCTGCCACCGAACTTCACTAATTCCCACTATATCTAACTTTAACCTATCCATTTCCCTTTTTAAATTTTCTAACCTACCTGCCCGATTAAGGGATCTGACATTCCACGCTCCGATCCGTAGAACGCCAGTTTTCTTTCTGCTGATAACGACATCCTCTTGAGTAGTCCCCGCCCGGAGATCCGAATGGGGGACTATTTTACCTCCGGAATATTTTACCCAAGAGGACGCCATCATCATTTAATCATACAGTAAAGCTGCATGCCCTCGGGAAAAATTACGGCCGTAGTTTCCCCTTGCTTTCAGCCGTTCGCAATACCAGCACAGCAAGGCCGTTTTGGTTATTGTTACAAGGCCAGATCAGTCAATCATCCAGACTGTTGCCCTTGCAACTACTGAAAAGGCTGCTGCCCCTCTTCAGGAACCACACGTTTGTCTGGCCTCTCAACAGATACCCCTCCGTTGTGGTTGTACCTACGGTACGGCTATCTGTATCGCTGAGGCACGCAAGCCTCCCCACCAACGGCAACGTCCATGGTTCATGGGGGGGAGAGATGAGATGAGATAAGGTTCCAGAATGAGATTTTCACGCTGCAGCGGAGTGTGCACTGATATGAAACTTCCTGGCAGATTAAAACTGTGTGCCGGACCGAGACTCGAACTCGGGACCTTTGCCTTTCGTGGGCAAGTGCTGTACCATCTGAGCTACCCAAGCACGACTCACGCCCCGTCCTCACAGCTTTACTTCTGCCAGTACCTCGTCTCCTACTTTCCAAACTCCTCTTTCAGGAGGGCTAGTTCTGCAAGGTGCGCAGGAGAGCTTCTGTAAGGTTTGGGAAGTAGGAGACGAGGTACTGGCAGAAGTACAGCTGTGAGGACGGGGCGTGAGTCGTGCTTGAGTAGCTCAGATGGTAGAGCACTTGCCCGCGAGAGGCAAAGGTCCCGAGTAGTTCGAGTCTAGGTTCGGTACACAGTTTTAATCTGCCAGGAAGTTTCATGAGATAAGGTTGTCTATCTCATCTACAAATTTTCGAGCCTATTCCGTAGTTTGCTGTGCATGGTCAAATCGACGCTTTGTTTCAAATTTCGTTGCCTTTCGTCATCCAGTTCCGCAGCACTGTTTGAAGTTATGCAACCATCCACTGCTCCCCTCGAAACCATTGTAATCCATGTCACGCGCAGTTTGATGTGCGTAACGTAGTAGGTCACTATTATGCACATCCTGCAAATTCTATCCAGCATCCTTGAAACCCGCAAACGCAAGTTTTCGACGTAACAAGTGCGCCTTGTCCTCCCTTGAATATCCCTAGTTTTCCTTATGCACTACGTGGTCATATTGCTGCTGACTAGTTTGAAATATGTTCATAATTGCTCTTTACGAGAGCTGACTGAAAACTAATGCCTCTTCCTCCGTAACTCTTCAACAGTTGGCAGCATTGGTATGCGGCGGGTACTGGCTTGTTCCGTAGCCTCTTCTCTACAGCTCCAGTTGGTGGGAAGACTTAGCATTGAACGGTTGTGTTGTTACAGTGTAAAGTATGGAACACTGCGCAGACGGTCGGTCAATGCAACGTGCAGTCACTGAACTCTTGACAACAGAAGGTGTTACCCCAAAGGAGATTCAGCATAGAATGAAAGCACTTTATGGTGATTGTGTTGATGTGAGTACTGTGTGCCGTTGGGCGAGTAAGTTTAAAGATTTTGAGGAGGGAACATCTGACCAGCGTGACAAACAAAGATTTGGACGTCCTGTGACAGCAACCACCGAGTTTCACAGGCAAAATGTTGACAGACTGATTCAGGACGATCGTCGTATCGCTCAGAGAGAAATTGCGAGCACAATCGGCGTTTCACAAGAACCTGTGGGTCACATTATTGCTTTGCTTGGTCATCGGAAGATCTGTGCACCATGGGTATCCCGCATGCTGACTTCAGAGGCTGAATGTCACCACCGTATGGCATCCTCCATACAGTCCAGATTTAGCACTGTCTGACTTCCATCTGTTCCCAATAACGAAAGACGATCTGCGGGGACATCATCATGCTTCTGATGAAGACCTTGAGAGAACTGCGAGACTCTGGTTGCGGAAACAGTGTGTCGACTTCTTCCGTGACAGCTTCAGAAAACTTGTTCATCGTTGGCAGACATGTATCCGATTGGCTGGTGATTATCTAGAGAAGTGAATATTAGTAATTAAAGATCACATTCTAAGGATTATTTGTGCGGTTTATTTATTAAAATATTTCCATCCAAACCCAATTAACGAAGGTGGAGGAATTACTTTTCATTCAATCCTCTTGCTATGTTGCGGAGGATCTTCCACGTACACAATTACCATTAGTACCTGCTCCTTGGACAACGATTATTCTCTACTACGTTTCACTGCAGACGGGATTTCTGGCTCCTGTCCGACAAGAACAATGAACTACATGGCTCGACACCTGTTTCAGTACCACTTTCACTTGTTGCACACGTATTTTCATCACTGTACTCATCATGTACAGGGTGTTTCAAAAATGACCGGTATATTTGAAACGTCAATAAAAACTAAACGAGCAGCGATAGAAATACACCGTTTGTTGCAATATGCTTGGGACAACAGTACATTTTCAGGCAGACAAACTTTCGAAATTACAGTAGTTACAATTTTCAACAACAGATGGCGCTGCGGTGTGGGAAACTCTATAGTACGATATTTTCCACATATCCACCATGCGTAGCAATAATATGGCGTAGTCTCTGAATGAAATTACCCGAAACCTTTGACAACGTGTCTGGCGGAATGGCTTCACATGCAGATGAGATGTACAGTTTCAGCTGTTCAATTGTTTCTGGATTCTGGCGGTACACCTGGTCTTTCAAGTGTCCCCACAGAAAGAAGTCAGGCGCTGCAGTCCGGAACCGCGGGACTGCTACGGTCGCAGGTTCGAATCCTGCCTCGGGCATGGGTGTGTGTGGTGTCCTTAGGTTAGTTAGGTTTAAGTAGTTCTAAGTTCTAGGGGACTTATGACCTAAGATGTTGAGTCCCATAGTGCTCAGAGCCATTTGAACCAACCAGAAAGAAGTCACAGGGGTTCATGTCTGGCGAATAGGGAGGCCAATCCACGCCGCCTCCTGTATGTTTCCGATAGCCCAAAGCAATTACACGATCATCGAAATATTCATTCAGGAAATTAAAGACGTCGGCCGTGCGATGTGGCCGGGCACCATGTTGCATAAACCACGAGGTTTTCGCAGTGTCGTCTCAGGCAGTTTGTACCGCCACAAATTCACGAAGAATGTCCAGATAGCGTGATGCAGTAATCGTTTCGGATCTGAACAATGGGCCAATGATTCCTTTGGAAGATATGCCGCCCCAGACCAGTACTTTTTGAGGATGCAGCGACGATGGGACTGCAACATGGGGCTTTTCGGTTCCCCATATGCGCCAGTTCTGTTTATTGACGAAGCTGTCTAGGTAAAAATAAGCTTCGTCAGTAAACCAAATGCTGCCCACATGCATATCGCCGTCATCAATCCTGTGCACTACATCGTTAGCAAATGTCTCTCGTGCAGCAATGGTAGCGGCGCTGAGGGGTTGCCGCGTTTGAATTTTGTATGGATAGAGGTGTAAACTCTGGCGCACGAGACGATACGTGGACGTTGGCGTCATTTGGACCGCAGCTGCAACACGGCAAACGGAAACCCGAGGCCGCTGTCGGATCACCTGCTGCACTAGCTGCGCGTTGCCCTCTGTGGTTGCCGTATGTGGTCGCCCTACCTTTCCAGCACGTTCATCTGTCACGTTCCCAATCTGTTGAAATTTTTCAATCAGATCCTTTATTGTATCGCTTTTCGGTCCTTTGGTTACATTAAACCTCCGTTGAAAACTTCGTCTTGTTGCAACAACATTGTGTTCTAGGCGGTGGAATTCCAACACCAGAAAAATCCTCTGTTCTAAGGAATAAACCATGTTGTCTACAGCACACTTGCACGTTGTGAACAGCACACGCTTACAGCAGAAAGACGACGTACAGAATGGCGCACCCACAGACTGCGTTGTCTTCTATATCTTTCACATCACTTGCAACGCCATCTGTTGTTGAAAATTGTAACTACTGTAATTTCGAAAGTTTGTCCGCCTGAAAATGTACTGTTGTCCCAAGCATATTGCAACAAACGGTGTACTTCTATCGCTGCTCGTTTAGTTTTTATTGCCGTTTCAAATATACCGGTCATTTTTGAAACACCCAGTACTTTGACCGCACAGTCGAGCGTATACGACACCATACATTGCATTGACCCATCGTACAGCAACGTTAAAATTTCTTCTGTCACTTCTTTCTCATTCTGCAAAATTCCTTGAGTTCCTTTCTGATGAAATGTCAGCTTTGGCAACTGTTTTTGTAGATTTAATGCAATGTTCGCTTCGTTCATGTTGCCCTTGCTCTGCTCTGTACCAACACCACTAGCACTGTAGCACTGTTGTTAGTTACTCGTCGAGTAAGCGGTTTAGCAACGCTCCGTATCCTCCAATGTTCTCACCACTGGATATCACCAGTCCCCGCCCCCCTGTTGCCATTAGCAGCCAATGTTGTGGTTGCACGGTAGACGGTATGTGGGCCGTCAAATGGCGTCAACATAATCCGCCTTTTGCGACCTCGCATTCGATGGGTTCCTTTTAACATATACACTACTGGCCATTCGAATCGCTACACCAAGAAGAAATGCAGATGATAAAGGGTATTCATTGGACAAATGTATTATACTAGAACTGACATGCGGTTACATTTTCACGCAGTTTGGGTACATAGATCCGGAGAAACGAGTACTCAGAACAACCAGCTCCGGCCGTAATAACGGCCTCGATACGCCTGGGCACTGACTAAAAGCAGAGCTTGGATGGCGTGTACAGGTACAGCTGCCCATGCAGCTTCAACACGATTCCATTGTTCATCAAGAGTAGTGACTGGCGTATTGTGACGAGCCAGTTGCTCGGCCACCATTGACCAGACGTTTTCAATTGGTGAGATATCTGAATAATGTGCTGGCCAGGGCAGCAGTCGAACATTTTCTGTATCCAGAAAGGCCAGTACAGGACCTGCAACATGCGTTCCTGCATTATCCTGCTGAAATGTAGGGTTTCGGAGGGATCGAATGAAGGGTAGAGCCAAGGGTCGTAACACATCTGAAACGTAACGACAATGCGAACAAGAGGTGACCGAGACGTATAACCAATGGCACCCCATACCATCACGCCGGGTGATACGCCAGTATGGCGATGACGAATACACGCTTCCAATGTGCGTTCACCGCGATGTCGCCAAACAAGGATGCGACCATCATGATGCTGTAAACAGAACCTGGATTCATCCGGAAAAATGAAGTTTTACCATTCGTGCACCCAGGTTCGTCGTGAGTACACTGTCGCAGGTGCTCCTATCTGTGATGCAGCGTCAACGGTAACCGGAGCCGTGGTCTCCGAGCTGATAGTCCATGCCGCTGCAAACGTCGTCGAACTGTTCGTGCAGATGGTTGTTGTCTTGCAAACGTCCCCATCTGTTGACTCAGGGATCGAGACGTGGCTGCACGATTCGTTACAGCCATGCGGATAAGATGCCTGTCATCTCGACTGCTAATGATACGAGGCCGATGGGATACAGCACGGCGTTCCGTATTACCCTCCTGGATCCACCGATTCCATATTCTGTTAACAGTCATTGGATCTCTACCAACGCGAGCAGCAATGTCGCGATACGATAAACCGCAATCGCGATAGGCTACAATCCGACCATTATCAAAGTCGGAAACGTGATGGTACGCATTTCTCCTCCTTACACGAGGCATCACAACAACGTTCGACCAAGCAACAACGGTCAACTGCTGTTTGTGAATGAGAAATCGGTTGGGAACTTTCATCATGTCAGGACGTTGTAGGTGTTAACACCGGAGCCAACCTTGTGTGAATGCTCTGAAAAGCTAAACATTTGCGTGTCACAGCGTCTTCTTCCTGTCGGTTAAACTTCACGTCTGTAGCACATCATCTTCGCGGTGTAGCAATTTTAATGGGCAGTAGTGTAGCTCCTGTAAATTTTCTGTAACTCTTCCATCGTTTCCTCGCGATCTTTGCGGGGGAAGGTGGCCGCATGAACAAGACGTCTCCTCGAGCGATAATGAAGAGGTTTACCGAGTGTAGCGCGCGTTCCTCTTTCCCAGTACGAGTGCAGACAACTTCTGTAAGCTGTGGCGCAACCCGACCACCTGTTTCAAGTCCTCGTTCCCACGTGACGTAAGTCTCCTCTGCGACAACAGAACGAAAACAATGTGTCTTGTTGTGTCGGGAGCTGTCAGTGGCAGAGGTGTTTACTTATTTGCCTAATTGGAGGAAGTCGTCGCCGTCCAATGTCTGACGTATGGTAGTGTGAACACTGGCTATTTGTTCAGTGAGTGATTAGCACGCCTTGTAACCGGCAATTATTTTACTATAGTCGGCGTATTCGTAGTTAGAGATTCCGCTACTGTGCTGATATTTAAAATTTATTTTGCGGTCACAGCCGCACACTGTAATTTAATGATGTGACTAGTTTCCGAGTAGCGTGACCCCGCCGCATTTGACAGTACACAGACAAAAGGGCATCACGTCATTCGTCGTCCGGTTTGCCACCTATTTTAAATGTCAGTTAGCCGACTGTGGGGTCGGTCGCGGTGGCCGTGCGATTCTAGGCGCTTCGGTCCGGAATCGTTCGACTGCTACGGTCTCAGGTTCGAATCCTGCCTCGGGCATGGATGTGTGTGATGTCCTTAGGTTGGTTAGGTTTATGTAGTTCTAAGTTCTAGGGGACTGATGAGCTCAGATGTTAAGTCCCATAATGCTCAGAGCCATTTGAACCGTTTTTGAACCGACTGTGGTACTTGTTTTACGGATTTTCGCAATGTCAGATTCGTTCCCTAAATATTTTGGGCGATGTTTTTACTCTGTTACCAGGGTAACACATACGTCTCATCCGTATTTCTTCGTAAGTGATCACCTAACCATATTTTCCTTCTGTCTTAGATTTCCTCTTGTCTTACGTGTGTTTTAATTTCCAGTTTTAACGCTGTCTTAAATGATGTGAACTAGTGTGATTGTGCGGGCGATCATAGGTGAGAGTGAGTGCGATTTATCTTAGAGTGCTTTTTATGTTTTCTGTCGCAATAAAATTATAAACAGCCGACCAGTTGCAATGGATAAAGAAATCTTTACCTAGGTTTCAACAAATTTAAATTTGTCTTCTTCAGAAGGTGGCAATTTCCATTAGTATGGATAGATGTATCATCGTCGTTTTTACAAATATCTGCATAGATCCATTTCTCCAAATTAAAATATAGCTCTGAAAATAGGGTTTGTCACGTAAATGTAAATTAGTACATGACAAACCCTATTTTCAGGGCTAAATTTTAATTTGGACAAATGGATCTATGCAGATATTTGTAAAAACGACGATGATACATCTATCCATACTAATGTAAAATTGCCACCTTCTGAAGAAGACAAATTTAAATTTGTTGAAACCTAGGTAAAGATTTCTTTATCCATTGCAACTGGTCGGCTGTTTTAATTATACTGAATTTTCTGTCGCAGTTTGTACGGTTTCACTGCAGTCGTTGAGTGCCTCTAAATCCACAAAAACACACACACACACACACACACACACACACACACACACACACACACTCACATGACTCTGCCGAACAAAAGATGTTTGTGGAGTGTAGTTGTAGGTGTAGAGTTACAAGGGCGTGCTGGAGAAAAGTGCCTCCGAAATTTATGTTTTGTCCACAGTATTGGTGCCTTCTCTGCGCGTTAGCAACGGAAATACTTTCGATGACAGTGCTGCAAAAGCAGAGATACTAACACAGGCCGTCGAAATTACTTCACCGGAGACGAAGTAAATATTCCAGAATTCGAATTAAAAACAGCTGCCAACATGAGCAACTTACAAGTAGACATCCTCGGAGTAGCGAAGTATCTTAAATAACTCTATAAAAGCAAGTCTTCCGGTCTAGATTGCATACCAGTTAGGGTCCTTTCAGAGTATGCTGATGCTAAAGCTCCGTAGTTAACGATCATACACAATGTCTCACTCGACGAAAGATCCGTACCCAAAGACTGGAAAGTTCCACTGGTCACACCACTGTTCAAGAAAGGTAGTAGGAGTAATCCACTTAATTACAGGCCCATATCGTTAACGTCGATATGCAGCAGGACTTTGGAACATATATTGTGTTCTGACATTATGAATTACCACGAATAAAACTGTCTGTCGACACACAGTCAACACGGATGTAGAAAACATCGTTCTTTACTCACACGAAGTGCTGAGTAGTATCGACAAGGGATTTCAAACTGATTCCGTATTTCTAGATTTCCAGAAGGGTTTTGACACTGTACCACACAAGCGGCTTGCAGTGAAATTGCATGTTTATGGAATAATGTCTCAGTTAGGCGACTGAATTCTTTATTTCGTGTTACAAGTGTAGTTACTGACGGGAAGTCACCGGGTAAAACAGAAGTGATTCTGGCCCTCCTGAAGGTAGTGTTATAAAAGCCCAACTACTCTTCCATATCTATAAAACCATCTTAGGTTGTTCATCGCCTAGTAAAGACATCAGAATATCAAAACCAATAGGAAAACAATTTAGATATCTGTATGGTGCGAAAATTGACAGTTGACGCTAAATAGTGACAAGTGTGAGGCCATCCACGTGAGTGTTAAAAGAAATCCGATAAACTTCGGTTACACTATAAATCAATCAGATACAAAGGCCGTAAATTCAATTAAATGCGCAGGAAGTACAATTACGACCAATTTAAATTGGAAAGAACGCATAGAAATTGTTGTGGGGAAGGCGAACCGAGAGACTGCGTTTCGCTGGCAGCACAGAAGATGCAACAGATCTACTAGAGAGACTGCTTGCGCTATGCTTGTCCGTTCTCTTCTGGAGTACTGCTGCGCGGTGTGGGGTCCGTATCAGTTAAACTGTTAATGGAGTACATCGAGAAAATTCCAGGGCAGTACATTTTGTACTATCGAGAAATAGGGCGGGATCTTCTCACGAAATTTCAATCATCAACTTTCTCCTCCGAATGTGTAAAACATTTTGCTGATGCCGACCTACTTAGGGAGAGACGATCATCGTAATAAAATAAGGAAAATCAGAGCTCTCTCGAAAGATACAGGTGTTCGCCTTTTTCGACGTGCTGTTCGAGAGTGGAACAATAGAGAATTATTGCCCGCATCTCGTGGTCGTGCGGTAGCGTTCTCGCTTCCCACGCCCGGGTTCCCGGGTTCGATTCCCGGCGGGGTCAGGGATTTTCTCTGCCTCGTGATGGCTGGGTGTTGTGTGCTGTCCTTAGGTTAGTTAGGCTCTGAGCACTATGGGACTTAACATCTATGGTCATCAGTCCCCTAGAACTTAGAACTACTTAAACCTAACTAACCTAAGGACAGCACACAACAACCAGTCATCACGAGGCAGAGAAAATCCCTCACCCCGCCGGGAATCGAACCCGGGAACCCGGGCGTGGGAAGCGAGAACGCTACCGCACGACCACGAGCTGCGGACAGGTTAGTTAGGTTTAAGTAGTTCTAAGTTCTAGGGGACTTATGACCACAGCAGTTGAGTGCCATAGTGCTCAGAGCCATTTTTTGAGAGAATTATTGGGAAGGTGGTTCGATGGACCTTCTGCCAGACACTTAAGTGTGACTTGGAGAGTAGACATGCAGCTCAGTCAACATGTAGCGTGTAATACGGCGGTCCGCAACATAAATTACGCCGATATACTGCGCGACTCTCAGAAAACTGAAAGCACGTAAACAGTTTTAGATGTCGCTGAGCAACTATCACACAATAATTTTTAAATGAACACACCGCCATTTGACCGTACTGTTGTTTACTTAACTACGACTCAGGTATCGAAATCTTATGCCATTTTGAACTGACTGAGTTTATGTCATTAACATATATTGCAGGACATCAAGCTCAAAATTGGCCGTAAATTAAAAAAAAAAAAGTATTCGCTCCCTATGAAATGACAGATGTAACATCATCATATTGTAAAAAGAACAGTAAATAATAGTGGGAGCGCGTCATATTTAATAAAAAAAGGTTTACTTTGAAGAGTTCGTCCACACCTGCAGACAATTCCAGACCTCAGACGAGCGCTGCGACACCTGCTTCTTCCCGATGCCACGGGTCCCCCTGTCATCGATCAGCCTCCAGGCAGCCCCGACCTGACCCCGTCCGATTTTCATCTGCTGTTCATTTCTGGAATACAACCTACGACCAGCTGAGAGACAGAAGTGATGACACATTATGCAGGACCCGACCATCATTTTGCAGCACAATGCTCAAGCACGTACAGTGTAGACTTGGCCACTGTTTCTATGTTTCGATACAGTGTACCGATACGTGGAACTGTTTCAGTGTTTCGGAACGGCTGTGATTCACTGTTTCGAAACAGTGATGTTTCATTCCGCCCATGTCTCCGACAACCGGACCAGATTCGATCTCGAGCCAGACACAGAAACTGTATCGTTGTTACAAAACAAGGCTGTTTCAGTCCACCTATGCTTGGAACGGACTAATTGTATCGAAACTGTGATGTTTCATTCCGCTCTGTGTCGGACGAGATTCGATCTCGGCACAGGTACTGAAACTCAACATACCACTTCGTGAAACACTTTCAAGAGTGTCGGCCAAAGAGCGGCGTAGTATGCTGCTGCAGGCCTGCCTGTATACAGGTTTCAAAATGACAATAAAGAAAAAAAAATCAAGAGTGTCGAAATATTTCTGACAAGCAATAGCATGAAGCTTAAGATATCCGAAAATAAAGCTTCGTTTCTAGCTGACTGTCTTATTCCGAAATGGCGTAACATCTGCTTTTTATAAACACTAACCAAACAATAAAACAGCGTATACTACTCACATTCAAAATAATAAATATGTGAAAATCATTCAGTTAAATTACACTTTTTTCATAACATACGCTTCTCTGTTCATGTACAGTAATCATATTAAGAAACGCAAGTAAGCCTACAACATTTTGAATAAAAAAAGGCGTAGAGTGACAGTTATTAGACATATACATACATTTTATGTAGGTATAATTGCAAGCAATCTGTTTGACATATCACTGATAGTTTAATGGTAAACGGGAAGGGCTGGGAAGCATGATGAATTTATAGTAACAGTTCGCAACACCTTGAAGGACAAAAATTTTTTCTGTTATATTTTGTTATTTATTCGAATTATTTGGCGTTATTTGTGAGTCAATAATCACTGTGCCTATTATCCACAATGATTCCCTTTGTGTGCATGGAAATTAGCAGGATGGGTACATTACCCATACTAACGGAATGTGGGACTCCCAGTATAATATCCGTTGTTTCTGCAGTTTGCTCCCACCTCCAGTTCCGTTCGTGGTGGTTCTGTCTTCAGCTATGGCTGCCTAAGCCAGGAAATACGAAACTGCCAAGACGCCTAAGTCATAGTTTCATACTTTCTGCGACATGATTAGCGCTCTCGCACCTCATATGTGTTTATATGGACATACTTATACAGTAGACATTCAAGATGATAAAATGTGTAGGTTTATTAGATTACAAAACACAAACTGTTTCACTGTTTCGAAACAGCGTATCGAAACAGTACATTGTACTGTTTTCTTTGTTTCCAAAGAGTTACGGGTTTCAGTTTGCCCATCTCTAGTACAGTGCAAGCTGTTACTGATTTGTCTGACTGATGGGGCTGCTAAGCGCTATACCACCCACCTACTGCTCTCCCTTGACTTAAGCCCTCGTGAGTTCAACTGGATTTCTAAACTGAAGGAAACACTTCTCGGCATTCGCTCCAGAACTGCTACAAATTCGTCGGGCAATAGACCGCGCCGCTCGAACTGTCAAAACAACTGGCACTGCTAAGAGTATCCTACGACTTCCACATCGCTGCCAACGGGTTCTACACAATGCTGCTGACTACTTTGAAGGTGAGGAAAACTTTGAAACACGTACGTATTTTGTACACTATTCCAACCCTCGTATTTCCCCATTATGCTTACAGGATTTTTTTATTTAATTGCAGGCCGGAGTGGCCGTGCGGTTCTAGGCGCTACAGTCTGGAGCTGAGCGACCGCTACGGTCGCAGGCTCGAATCCTGCCTCGGGCATGGATGTGTGTGATGTCCTTAGGTTAGTTAGGTTTAATTAGTTCTAAGTTCTAGGCGACTGATGACCTCAGAAGTTAAGTCGCATAGTGCTCAGAGCCATTTGAACCATTTTTTATCTAATTGGGGCTACAAAGCTCTAAAAAAAAATATGAGAATGTTGAACGAGTGTCACTCACTGAACAACATTTTAGACTGGTATGTATTGCGTCATGGAAATTCAAGTATTAAATGATTTTTTATTGTTCTCTTTTCAAACGCAATTTTCTTTATTTTTAGATCTGAAGATGGCTCGGTAATAAGCCGAAACCGACAATCAGTAAAGAAAATTTGCGATCTTCGCCTAGGATGTTTTTACGCACACATGTCCGAAGATTTGGCACCGTTAAGAATAGCGTACTCCGTTCTGTTTTTGTAGTGGACTGACAAGACAGCCAGTCCACAGAGACGGGTAACCGAAAGGCACGCGTTTACACACGCAGGCTTGCTTTAGGTCTGAAACAGGATACGTAATGAATGCTATAAAGAAAAGTACGTAGCTGCTGGAATACTTAACTTTAATCCATCATTTGTATACAGCATTCTTGATGATACAAGTGAGACTCTCTCTTGAAATGGTTAATGGCACCTTGCTAGGTCGTAGCCATGGACTTAGCTGAAGGCTATTCTAACTATCTCTCGGCAAATGAGAGAAAGGCTTCGTCAGTGTAGTCGCTAGCAAAGTCGTCCGTACAACTGGGGCGAGTGCTAGTCAGTCTCTCTAGACCTGCCGTGTGGTGGCGCTCGGTCTGCAATTACTGACAGTGGCGACACGCGGGTCCGACATGTACTAATGGACCGCGGCCGATTTAAAGCTACCACCTAGCAAGTGTGGTGTCTGGCGGTGACACCACAGTTTTTTAGGAATGCTTTAACCCATTGACATCACTGGTGTGATGTTCTGCACTCTCGGCTGTTGCTTATTGGGTTGCAGTGCGGAACTGTCTTATTGGGTTGCAGTGCGGAACTGTACTGAACTCCGCCCGGAAGCCAAGGACCACGGCACTGCAGCTGGTCGCCGCTACCTGGCGACGTGTGGGTCTGGCCGGGTGGCACCACGGCTGTGACGTCAGGGAAGGCGCCCGCCTCGCCCTGATAGGCCTGCCCCTTAGAGCAGCCGTGGTAACGAGCCAGCCACGCGCCGCCAGCGCCGCTAACGAGGCGGGCACACGCTGCAACTGACCAGCCGCCCCACACCTTGCCGTCTGCTGGCTGCTTGCCATATGTAGTCAGTGGGGAAGACGAGCGCTCTGCGCCTGCAGTTAGCCGTCTGCACAGGTATCGCCGGCTATCTGCCCTTGGGACCCACCTCGCACAAACACGTGTCATGTGTAATTTTTCTGTCACCAGCGTGTGGGTGGCACCCAATGAAATGGTCAGTATTTCAGAAAGTAATCTTAACGTAATTCGTCGGTCCTCTCTCACAATGACGGCAGCAGTGTCGATGTTATCTTCCGTAAGAGCAGTAACTGGAGTAGCGGGCGCACCTTCCTTTGAAATTGATTGTCTCCCATCTTTAAACATATTAAACCACCTTCGAGTTGCGCTGTAGGGAAGAACTGACTCTCCATAGGCTTCCTGTAACACTGTATAGACCACAGCTGAAGATTTGTTGAGGCGAAAGTAGAAGTTCAAAGCTGCATATTGTTCCACGCGTGTTATCTCCATTGCACCGGTAGGCGATACTGAACATGTCTGACCTTGCCTGCCTCTCACAGGTGGGAACCAGGAGTCCCAACCATAAAACTACTACGGTTTGTTTGTTGCACATTAAGCTAACAGAATATCGTAAGATTAAATTTTTGCGTGAGAAATTATGACCATAAAATAATATGATCATTCTTTATTGTACAGCCCTCGTAATAACTAAAAAACATGTTCGATCAACGAAGTAAAAAGGGATTTAGAAAAAAATATAGAAACTCAAGAAACAAGTAACACAGAAGTGTTTAGGGTAAAAATATTGAAGGATTCCAGGGTAGAAGACCGAAAAAAACAAGTATGAAGTGGTCAGAAGACAGGAAGAAAAAAATATAGTGAAAAAATCAAAGGGTGCTAAAGAAAAGAAGAGAACAAGGAACTGGAACTGACTCGTGTTTCTTAGTTGTCCCAAGTGAAATAGAAGAAAAATTGGGAGCGGTTACTACAGTTTGTATTTTCACTCGTTATTCGAAACGGCGGTCACAGACAACCTGTTGTTGTTGTGGTCTTCAGTCCTGAGACTGGTTTGATGCAGCTCTCCATGCTACTCTATCCTGTGCAGGCTTCTTCATCTCCCAGTACCTACTGCAGCCTACATCCTTCTGAATCTGCATAGTGTATTCATATCTTGCTCTCCCTCTACGATTTTTACCCTCCACGCTGCCCTCCAATACTAAATTGGTGATCCCTTGATGCCTCAGAATATCTACTACCAACCGATCCATTCTTCTACTCAAGCTATGCCACAAATTTCTCTTCTCCCCAATTCTGTTCGATACCTCCTCATTAGTTATGTGATCTACCTATCTAATCTTCAGCATTCTTCTGTAGCACCACATTTCGAAATCTTCTATTCTCTTCTTGTCCAAACTATATATCGTCCACGTTTCACTTCCATATGTGGCTACACTCCATACAAATACTTTCAGAAACGACTTCCTGACACTTAAATCTATACACAATGTTAACAAATTTCTCTTCTTCAGAAAGGCTTTCCTTGCCATTGCCAGTCTACATTTTATATCCTCTCTACTTCGACCATCATCAGTTATTTTGCTCCCCAAATAGCTAAACTCTTTTACTACTTTAAGCGTCTCATTTCCTAATCTAATTCCCCGATTTAATTCGACTACATTCCATTATCCTCGTTTTGCTTTTGTTGATGTACATCTTATATCCTCATTTCAAGACACTGTCCATTCCGCTGCTCTTCCAGGTCCTTTGCTGTCTCTGAAAGAATTACAATGTCATCGGCGAAACTCAAAGTTTTTATTTCTTCTCCATGGATTTTAATTCTAGGTCCAGGGTATTTCATACATAAGGCTGTTTTCAAAAATGCAATAATTAACCGAGCGAGGCGGCGCAGTCGTTAGAACACTGCACTCGTATTCGGGAGGACGACGGTTCAATCCCGCGTCCGGCCATCCTCATTTAGGTTTTTCGTGATTCCTCTAAATTGCTCCAGGCAAATGCCCGGATGGTTCCTCTGAAATAGCACGGCCAGCTTCCCTCCCTGCCCTTCTATAACCGAATGAGAACGATAACCTCGCTGGTGAATTCTTCTCGGGTTATCAGCCGAGTGGTGGCGTCGTCTTGCCGCGAAGATGATGGGTATTAAACACATTGAAACGTTACGACAAGACGATGCCACCACTCGGCTGATAACCCGAGAAGAATTAATCAGTGCAATACGCCGAGAAAGACTGCAATCGCATACGATGACCTCGCTGACTGGTCTCCTTCCCTACAGCAACCCAACCCAACCCTCATATGCAGCAACACCTTAATGCAATAACAAAGTCAACAAAAATCGAAGTAAAAAATTCTTTGTTATTTTCATCTACGTACGAGGTAGGTTCCAAAAGTTTCCAGCCTGACTACATTTTTAAAGCTGTTAAAATGAAACAGTAACGCTATTTTTCAAATTTACTTTTCACATCTCAGAATTAACAACTTTGTGCCTTTACAAAAATAATCTGATTCTTTATCAGCAAAATGTCGCATATCAGCAGCTTTCAATTCATCACCATCATCAAGTTTCCTTCCTCGAAGTTCGCTGTTGAGTTTGGAGAAGAGACAGTAGTTGCTCGGGGCTTGATATGGAGTACAGGGTGGGTGGTCAATTTCCTGGAAGCCACATTCCTTTACTGTAGCCTTCGCAATTGCCGCTGTATACACTGGCGCTTTGTCGTCGAGAAGACCAACAAGTGACCACCTTTTACTCCTCTTTAGTTCGATGGAGAGGTTAATTCGTGCAGAAGTCAAGCATAGTATTGTGTGTTCACTGTGGTACTCATTTCTTTGTAATCAACTGAGAGAATCCCTCTGGAATTGCAAAAGACTGTTTCCATGACCTTTGTGGACTGTGTCATCGTTGTCGTTCTTGGTGAAGCTTCACAGGATTTACGCCATTCAAGAGATTCTCTTTTACGCAGAGGATCATAATAAAGATCCATAGTTTCATCCCTTGTAACAATAGGTTCCAGTACTTCTTTCTGGCTGCCACGGCACAGGTCCAAAAACTTAATGCATGAAGTCATGCTCTGCTGCTTCTGCACCCGTCTTGCACTGACCTTTTTCATGTGCAAATGACCGTGCGTGATCCCGAAAATGCTTGTTTTAGGTGCTCCTAACCTTGCTGCTATTTTCTTGCATTTTGAAAGTCGAGGAATATGGCATCAACCTGGGAGCCGGTATCTAGAGCCTGTTGCATATCATGCCCAAACAGGGCCAGTGGTGTCTCGCATTACCGCTGTTTCCTAAAACCGTGCTGGTTTCTGCAGATGAGCTTCTCAGTCTAAAAATGTCATTACGTCTGAACACGAAATACGTTCCATGATTCTACAACAAATCGATGTCAGTGAAATTTGCCGGTAATTATGTGCATCCGATTTTCTATCCTTTTCATAGATCTATGAAGATCGTGATGACCGTTCCACAGACACCTCTGTTGATCCCATGTGTGGTGTCACCGCCAGACACCACACTTGCTAGGTGGTAGGTTTTAAATCGGCCGCGGTCCGCTAGTATACGTCGGACCCGCGTGTCGCCACTGTCAGTAATTGCAGACCGAGCGCCACCACACGGCAGGTCTAGAGAGAGGTACTAGCACTCGCCCCAGTTGTACAGCCGACGTTGCTAGCCATGGTTCACTGAGAATTACGCTCTCATTTGCCGAGACGATAGTTAGCATAGCCTTCAGCTACATTTGCTACGACCTAGCAAGGCGCCGTATTCAATTGATATTGAGAGTCTATTAATGTATCATCAAGAGCGATGTTCTACAAATGTGGATTAAAGTTAAGTATTCCAGAAGCTACGTACTTTTCTTTATAGCATTCATTACGTATCCTGTTTCAGACCTCACGCCAGCCTGCGTGAGTTTAAGCGCGTGCCTTTCGGCTTCCTCTCATTGTATCTAGGCTGTCTTGTCTAGACACAACACCATGCATGTCCGTCTTTTCAGGGGTGGTTGCGACACCTCGGCTGTTCAGTACAGAGCATCAAATCAAACATTTTTCAGTCGTCTAAAGCAAGATGCTTGGTTACACGATATGTCGGAAAGCCGATATTACTCACTATAGGACGGAAGGAACCCCTTCGTCGTGTATCTTTGGAAGGCCATACACCTTAGAGAGAACAGCACTATAGGTGTTAAGTGTCCTGCGACAAACCACTTCTCTACAGGAGGCTGTTGGTTTTTCTCTCAATTCTTTTCGTGGGGACAGCATCGATCCTGCGATATGCCGAGTCAGATAATAAACATTGTATCTTTTGTACAGAATCGTGTTCGTTTAAAACAACGGTGGCATTGTCCTTGTCCGCAGGTAAAATAACGATGTCAGGATCAACTTTGAGAGAGGTTGAAGCAGCCCTCTCTGGTACTGTTACATACTCTTCGTTGGACGAGACCTAGTCAACACACGACATGCCTACCTCCTAACCTCCTCTGCAGGTAGTTTGCAAACTTCCTGTTCAACTGAACTAAAAAAATGAACTATTGGCAAACTCTTCAGTGTGGGTGCAAAATTTAAACCCTTCCCTAGCACCGGTAACGTTGCGTCCTCAAACGATTTATTTGCGAGATTTATTACAGAACATCGAGATATAAAATCAGACTCCGAGTGACGGAAACGTTCAAACTTTGGCAAATTCCGAGCAGTAACAGAATTATATTCCCAATCAGCTTGAGTCCACTCACTTTGATCATCTTTGGTGGAACTAGTGTTCAGTGTGTGTGAATTTTATCTTTCCTGAATTACTCCGAGAACCGAGGTTTTAAATTTGCCTGTACATCGCCTGTCCGTTGCAGTTTGCCTTGCAAATAGCCGGGCGTACTCCCGCCGAAATATCGGCGGTCGCTGTAAATATTACATGGCTGAATTCCTGTAAGTTGTTTGAAAATTGTGTACGTCAGGAGAAACTCAGGTCTTGGACTGTAATAATCTGTCGCCACAGAACGTTACTATACAGGATATAAACTTTATAAGCTGCCAAAATTATACAGACGGTACTCCTCGGTGTGCTTTACAAAAAAAAGTGTAATGAAATGTCGTTGTATTACTTGCTTCATTTTTGCATTTCTACAAGACAGATATTTGTAGGTTTGGTAGTAGACGCAATCTGTTTACACTGTCAGCTGACGGCACGCGACCTTGCTCGTGTATTGTCGACATCGACGCGGCGGTCAGAGAAAGGTAACGAGCGAACCAGAGCAATGGAAACATTGGACGTGCACAACGACGAGGCGCAGCGGCTAGTTACTACCGAAGCGAGCAATGTAAACAGTCACTGGGTCCTAAAGAACGTGTAATTCGTTTTACGTAAACAATGAATTACGTACAACGAGACGTTTTCTCTTTTACAGCATAACGAAGGTCGTTGTAGTAAAGAAAATTAAATATCAAATAAAAGGTATTTCCCTCAGTGGAGAAGCAAACAATTACAGTGTAATTTGTTGTGTGTTATAGTATAATCAACTATTTCCTCTTTTCACAACAGTACCATAACGAAAATTAAATTCAGATTATTTTCCTTTCTTACAACAGCATCGTAACGAAAGTGAAACCCACATTACTTTGTTTACTGTTACACAAGTGCTACAATAAAGTGTTCAGAATGCCCAATATTAGATTTTGTCATACTCGTTCACAGATACGAACATTTGCATTTATGGTATTGGAAGCATTGGAACTCCTCTGCGTTAAGTTCGTCCACATTATTTATTTTCCGAGCATCATTAAGTTCCCTCATGTGGCCCCAAAAGTAAAGGAAAAAAAAGAGGCAGTGGATTCAAATCAGGACAGAGTGCTGGACATCGGCGTGGATTAAACGTCCTATCCATCATCCTGGAAATCATCTTTTCTAAAATCTTCGTACTCTCTGACCAGTGTGGGGTGGAGCACCATTGTGGAGGAACCACGTGTTACGACGTGCGACTAACGGAATATTTTCTAATAAAGTTGGTAGCAATGTTTCCTTTGGTAAGGTTCGGTAATTGTTACCAGTCAGTCGTGCAGGTAAAGCGAAGGGCCCAATGCTGTAATCAACGATTATACCCGCCCACACATTTACGGAAAAGTTACTCTGAAAATGAATTGCTATTACTTGGCGCAGACAGTGTAGACTCCACGTGTGCATTTTATGGAAACTGGTTATTCCGTCGCAGGTGAAAAACACTTCATCTGTGTCGAGTATTTTGTTCACTAAATAATGCTGCGCATTTTGTAACAAAAACGACTTTGAGAACTCTCGTTGCGTGGGGAAATCTTGCTCTTCAAACTCTTGTACAAATTGAATGTGGTAAGACTGTAGTCGCTCCTCTTTCAAAGTGCGATTAACGACAGTGTGCGAGACACCCACATGGCGGGCCATGCTACCAGTACTGTGTGGAGGATCTTCGTGGATGCGGTTCAGAATTTGTTCCTCACCTTCCAACGTACGTTCTTCGCACTGTGTGCCTGTTTTCCGCGCGAGGTTAAGTACAGAGCCGGTATCTCTTAAACTACGCAAATTAAATACACACGTGTAAGCTGTATTCTGTTGTGATTTACTTAATAATAAAACGAAAGCACATCAGAGCAGACAATACTTTGGGCATACATAATTATAGGTAAAGATAACTATTGTACTTTGTTGTGAGTGAATCGTAAAATAATCGAGTAAAAGTACAAAATTATGACGACACAAACCTTTGTTGAACAGCGACAAACGTCGGTCGTGCACAGAGTCTTCGTTGTGGGAATCGTTCTCGATAAATTCGTATAACTGCCCTCCAAACACTTTCTTCCTCGCCGTAAATTAAATAAATTTCGCGTAGTTCAGTGATAGTAAGTCTCCCTCCTATCCTAACATTTAACAGAGTTGCAGGCACATCTGCACAGTTAACTTGACGACTGCCCACGATCGGCGTATGAAAGTGACTCAGCCACGCAGGCCGTTGTGGCTTACGTGTTTGCGACTCATACTTGCGATGTCAATATGCGCAACAGTAATGTCTACTTTTCCAAACACATTCTCCTGAGTTGGATGTTTTCTTTTCTGGGACTATCGTAGGAAACGGACAAACTTGTTACTGGACGTTTTAAAACAATTACTTGTGATCTAATAACAGGATATTTTTGGCTGATTATACCATTTACGCCCTATACAGGGTGTTACAAAAAGGTACGGCCAAACTTTCAGGAAACGTTCCTCACACACAAATAAAGAAACGATGTTATGTGCACATGTGTCCGGAAACGCTTAATTTCCATGCTAGAGCTCGTTTTAGTTTCGTCAGTATGTACTGTACTTCCTCGATTCACCGACAGTTGGCCCAATTGAAGGAAGGTAATGTTGACTTCGGTGCTTGTGTTGACATGCGACTCATTGCTCTACAGTACTAGCATCAAGCACATCAGTACGTAGCATCAACAGGTTAGTGTTCATCACGAACGTGGTTTTGCAGTCAGCGCAAAGTTTACAAATGTGGAGTTGGCAGACGTTCATTTGATGTATGGATTAGCACGGGGCAATAGCCGTGGCGCGGTACGTTTGCATCGAGACAGATTTCCAGAACGAAGGTGTCCCGACAGGAAGACGTTCGAAGCAATTGATCGGCGTCTTAGGGAGCACGGAACATTCCAGCCTATGACTCGCGACTGGGGAAGACCTAGAACGACGAGGACACCTGCAATGGACGAGGCAATTCATCGTGCAGTTGACGATAACCCTAATGTCAGCGTCAGAGAAGTTGCTGCTGTACAAGCTAACGTTGACCACGTCACTGTATGGAGAGTGCTACGGGAGAGCCAGTTGTTTCCGTACCATGTAGAGCCTGTGCAGGCACTATCAGCAGCTGATTGGCCTCCACGGGTACACTTCTGCAAATGGTTCATCCAACAATGTGTCAATCCTCATTTCAGTGCAAATGTTCTCTTCACGGATGAGGCTTCATTCCAACGTGATCAAATTGTAAATTTTCACAATCAACATGTGTGGGCTGACGAGAATCCGCACGCAATTGTACAATCACGTCATCAACACGGATTTTCTGTGAACGTTTGAGCAGACATTGTTGGTTATGTCTTGATTGGGCCCCATGTTCTTCCACCTACGCTCAATGGAGCACGTTATCATGATTTCATACGGGATACTCTACCTGTGCTTCTAGAACATGTGCCTTTACAAGAACGACACAACATGTGGTTCATGCACGATAGAGCTCCTTCACATTTCAGTCGAAGTGTTCGTACGCTTCTCGACGACAGATTCGGTGACCGATGGATTGGTAGAGGCCGGCCGCGGTGGTCTAGCGGTTCTGGCGCTGCAGTCCGGAACCGCGGGACTGCTACGGTCGCAGGTTCGAATCCTGCCTCGGGCATGGGTGTGTGTGATGTTCTTAGGTTAGTTAGGTTTAAGTAGTTCTAAGTTCTAGGGGACTTATGACCTAAGATGTTGAGTCCCATAGTGCTCAGAGCCATTTGAAAAAAAAAATTTGATTGGTAGAGGCGGACCAATTCCATGGCCTCCACGCTCTCCTGACCTCAACCCTATTGACTTTCATTTATGGGGGTATTTGAAAGCTCTTGTCTACGCAACCCCGGTACCAAATGTAGAGACTCTTCGTGCTCGTATTGTGGACGGCTGTGATACAATACGCCATTCTCCAGGGCTGCATCAGCGCATCAGAGATTCCATGCGACGGAGGGTGGATACATATATCCTCGCTAACGGAGGACATTTTGAACATTTCCTGCAACAAAGTGTTTGAAGTCACGCTGGTACGTTCTGTTGCTGTGTGTTTCCATTCCATATTAATTGTTTGAAGAGAAGTAATAAAATGAGCTCTAACACGGAAAGTAAGCGTTTCCGCACACATGCCCACATAACATATTTTCTTTCTTTGTGTGTGAGGAATGTTTCCTGAAAGTTTGGCCGTACCTTTTTGTAACACCCTGTATAGTAAGAGTATGGGAGCAGAGCCATCTTTTTTCTAGTATTCCGCAAGACAAAAGTTTATTTAAACACAAACAGCTGTGAAAGTTCACTTTTATGACGACCAGTAACAATGACAGTTTGAAAACTATAGTCCGATTAAGGGGACTTGTACGTGAATAACTGTCAAAAAAAACGATTTTTTAATTTTTATCTTCAAAATCTCTGGACGAGAAAAAGTTTCCTTCCAGGAAAATGGACCACAAAAGTAGAGGAATTTAAAAGTGGCTGCACGCACCTCGTCGTCCCCACGGCACTCGGTCAGCTCTGTTGAAAATAAACTTTTCTCCTCATTTGTTTCATTTTTATGACTATTTAGTTCCTTAAGTTGGCTAACCTGCGAAAGCTTTAGAGTTCCTTTTCTGTTTATACCTTCGACCATAGATACTAGTAGACTGGCCTTGCTGTGCAGAAGCTATAGGGCTGGTGTGGCTCCAACATAAACCACGTGACTGTTGGCAAAACGTGGCGGGATTTCAAATCAGCGGTCTGCCATCCTATGTTTGTATCGTATTTTCCCCACATTTTTCAATTGACTGCCAAACGCTTCCGACGAAAATTTCTTTTTAATTTGCGAAAAATTATGCCAGAACTACAGTTGACCTGGATTTGTTCACAGTACCATTTATAAAATCTAACAAATATAGCGAACGCCACTCTGGTGGGCAGCGGGACGAAATTACTGTAAACTATCAATTAAAGTAAAATGTCGTTAACATTCTTTTAAACAGTAAGAGTGGGCTCGTGTCGAAACTTTAAACATTGGATTCGCCGCGTTATGAGCTCTAGTCACTTATAAAAGAAAATGGGATATGGGAATTATGTCTACTATAGGTACCAAAATTGTCGACTTTAGGAGCAGGTCCATTTTAGAGTATCAATTTTAGGTGCACTTCAAAGGTTCAGTTCCCACTATTTTTACAAAAGTTTAAACTATCAGTTTAAAAAAAATGATATTTTAGATGAAAGGTGAGACTTTGAAGTTTCAGAAAATAATTTTGAATCCTAGGTTCAAAAATGACAAACTGTAAATATAAATTATAAATATACATTGTAAATAATAACTAACCTTTGCTTCGAGCAAAGGCGCGTATGTGAAGATGGCTTAAAGTTTTTCCGTTTCAGGGCCTGTATGCAAAGCTGCCTTCGGTTTTCATCCTTAGGGAACTATGAGTAGGAACGAGAAACAATTACACTTACTTCTGTAACCGAATTATCACAGATACTTTCCAAAATGTAATATGAGTGACTTTACAGGCATCACTTTCAACACTTTAATTTACGTGATACTCTATTTCAAGCGTAAAAAACATATAAAAGTCACTTCAGCAGATTTCAATAAATGGATCTGCACTATCATAGAAACACTTACACGTGAAATGTAATGCCATTTCCCCCGCCAAAACGCTGAATGCAGCCATAAGCGCAACACGAAACAACCATGTTTTGCCAACATTCACGTGACTTCAGCCCAGAGATGTTGGAGCCACGAAAATGACGTCAGGGCCAGTCTATTATATTTATGGTCGAAGGTTTATACAGAGACTTTAGCCATTGTCTGCTGTTATTTTGGCGCGAATATTTTGGTTAGAGCGAAGTAATTTTGTGCACGAGTTTCTTGTCGTGTGCGTACTGAGTTTCTTATTCCACTTGAAAGCATTTGGAAGAATTAAGAAGTTCTGTATTAAACAACGTAAATTTTATGGAAATCGGTTCATCACCCAGATTAACTCTGTTAATACTGAAATACAACGTGATACAACACTAGAATCAGCTTCAGCTACTCCAAGTGCTTCCAAGTTAAAACTGAAATATTTGGACAATGGGCTTAATAGTATTAATGCTGATAATATACAGGGTGTATAATAATTAATGGCGTAAACGAAGACAGTTGAAAGTACACGATACTGGAAGCAAAACAGTCTAATTAAACATAGGATCGAAAATGGGTACCTTAACAGCTACGGCAATTTTTCATCTTCGATACTGTGAAGTAAATCTCTTCTTCTGCAAGCTCTTTGCTTTCCATATTTTGGGAAGTGATAATGTGGAGCAAAACATGAAAACAATGTCCTGTAAACATGTGCTCTAAAATGCATACCTTAAAAGTTATGAGCATTTGTTCATTAGAACAGTTGTGTTCCAAAGCACCGAAGATGAGCAAGTGCTCATAGCTCTTAAGGTATTCATTTTAGACCACACGTATACTGGACCTTTTTTTCTTGTTTTGGTGCATATTATTACTTTCCAAAATATGGAAAGCAATGAGCTTGCAGTAGAAAAGATTTGCTTCACAGTATCGAAGATGAAAAATTGATCGTAGCTCTTAAGGTATGCATTTTCGACCCTATGTTTACTGAGACTTTTTTGCTTCTAGTATCGTGTACTTTCAACTGTATGCGTTTATGCCATTAATTATGATACACCCTGTAGAGACGCCAACTATTGATACAGGTTGTGTTATTGTTGAACTCTCTGCTCTATCTGAACTAGTAAATAAAGCTTTGCAATATTATTATGAACAAGCCATAAGACAAAATAAATGCCTTTAGGGAATGAGAAAGGCTGTACGGGCTTCCTTCTTTCATAAATCTTCCACAGACGACAACCCATGTCATGCACTCTGCCCACCTGTCAGTGATTCATTGTGAGGCTACCAGAGGGCTGTTACTCAAGGTGAGACCTACAACCATAAACATTTTTTGCCATTTGCTATAATGAAAGTTATAAAACCTATATGTAGGGATCTTAGTGACTCAAGATTATTAGAGAAGTGTTTACATGATAGGACTCAAAATCCAAATTAAAGTTTCAACAATTGTATATGGGAACGGATACCACAAACTGTTCTAGTAGGACTAAATACTTTGAAAATAGGTGTGCTAGGTGCTGATCTGTGTTTCAGTGTCGGTGCAGTGTCAAGGCTGAATCTTATGGAACTGACATCAGTGCCTGGTGGACTAAATATGCATAGAGCTCTAATAGCCATTGACTGTAGGAGATTCTTCGAGGCAGAAAAATCAATGTTGGAAACCACCAAAGAAGCAGGGATAAGAAGAAATAGTGTGAGAAAGAGAAGGGTGGAAGAAAAACGAAGGAAACAAGCTGAATATGGACCTGGGATGCATTAGTGCAAAGCAAGTTTAATAGAAAAAAAAAACAAGTTTTAACTTTAACTGGAATTTCCCGAAAGTTAAACTATTTCACTGTCTGGTACACTTTGGCTAAAAACTATTAAAGATAGGGAACTGAAATTTTGTATACTGTCTCAAAGAATGCTTAACTAAAAAGAAGACTAGTCTTGTGAGTTAACTTTGAAGATAAAAAGTTTTTTTGAAGCAAAACCCTGATGTTCATTCCCGAAATTTATGATAATGATACTTAAAATTTTTTTGTATCACAATTTATGACAGCACCATCTTCTCAATAGTCTGTTCTAAAGATAATAGTGTTAGGAACTTACAAGAGAAACTAAACCTTCTACTTTGTATTTTGAGTAATGTGTATGTATGATGTACATAAATATTAGCATGGTTTATTCCACTTGCAACAAAAAAATACAGTTAAAAAAAAGTGTGAGAGCTAAAGCTGTGGTTCATACATAAAAATGTTCCCAAAAGATGTCTTAAAAGATGGTAAGCATTATATGGCCTTACAAATGTTACTCTTTCAGTTACGCTGTTTAGAAAACTGACAAGTTTTCCAAGGTTTCCCCTGATATCGACAGACCAGTCCACTTAAATTTACTTGATAGCTGGAGTGTGTCACTTGCTGCTAAATTGTTGTTGCCACATCAACTGCCGGCCACCGCTCGGTTACAGGCGACGCACACGCACGGCGCGCCACTTCACAAATGCTGTTAATGTGTAACGCGAAGCTATGTTGGAAGTGACTGCCGCGATGTATGTCGGAAATGCGAGATGCTTTGTCGACATCCGAATTTAAGGGGCTCCGGAAAAGCTCAAAATCATGAAAAGTTCAATTTTTACTTTGCGTTTTCTGAATCTGCAGACTATTACCTTTTAATAGATATATAATTTATTCAATTCCGAAGACTACAACTATTTTTAAATTGTTTTTTGAAATGTGTTCTACATGCGCGTGACCCACTGTGGCGCTGTGCGATATGTTAATTACCTTGGTGACGGTGATTCTAAAAGTTTCAAAGATGTTCAAGGACTGAAGCCCTATGGTGATGATGTTGTTGTGCAGAAATTTGAGTGTATTGGACACGTACAGACGCGAATGGGAACAAGACTTCGGCGACTGAAAGCTTCGTACAAAAAACAAAAACTCAGTGATGGTACAGGGTTGGATGGGAAGGGAAGGTTAACTGACAGTGTAATTGACAAAATACAGAACTATTATGGAATGGCTATTAGGCAAAATACACAAAGTGTCGACGAAATGAAGAAGGCTGTTTGGGCTCTTTTTTTTTCATACTTCTTCAACCGATGAAAATCCCCAACATAGCTTGTGTCCCAAAGAAGAAGACAGTTGGTGTAAATATAACAAAGGATTGCTAACTGGTGAAGTGTACACTCATAAGCATAGTCTGCCTCATGCAATAATGGAGGTGATAAAACCTATTTTCAGAGACTTGCAGCACATGAACTGTTGAAAAAGTGTATTCACGGAAAAATTCAAAACCCCAATGAAAGTGTAAATAGTGTTATATGGTCGAGAATCCCCAAGACTGTATTTGTTGGAATAGAAACACTTCACTTTGGTGTGTATGATGCTGTTGCGACTTTCAATGATGGCAACATTGTAAGGTGCAAGGTATTTAGAAATATGGGAATGAAGATAGGTTCTAACACGGTACGAGCGATGCTTGCTTTAGACAAGGAACACCTTCGGGCTGCAGACAGGGCTGTAAAGAGTCTAGAAATACAAGCAAGAGTAAACAGGAGGAGGAACAAGAGGAAGCTGGAGGAGGAGTTTGCAGAGGATGAAGATAATCCATCCTATGAACCTGGAATGCACTAAAAAGTTAATCCAATCTTTGTCGCTCGATTCCCAAAACTTTTATTTTCTCATACTAATTACATGTTTTCTAAGGATCTTCCAAACATATTTGTTTCAAACTTTCAGTAAATGTTACACAGTACCTTCTGCATAATTTAACAGAGCCTTTTTCCAAAAAACTGTATATTTTTGAATATATAAATAAAAAATTGCAAAAAAATGTTGTGAATTTTCATTACAATTGAAAAAAAATCATCTTTAATAACTGAACTAAAATTTTGTAAAATCCCTGTGTTAAGTTGTAGCCCATATTCCAATAAATAATCTGTAAAAAGTTCAACTTCCTACCTCAAATACTTTGTGAGGAAAGATGTAATTTATAAGCGTTATTTTAACATTGCAAGTATAGGGCGTTCCGGAGCCCCTTAAGCGACCAATGACTGAACTGCGGCAGAGGACGTAGTTGGTAGCCCAGAATTTAGACTCATATTCTACGCTAACCACACAGTCGTTATGTGTAATGTATCCGAGAAAACGACGATTAACAATCTGCGGCAGAACTAAAATCACTATCGCTTTGTTCGTGGCGTAAGACTAACCTCTACAAGTCAATTCAAGACGGAAAAATTCAGTTTCAGTGCTAAAACCAAATTCCAATTTCTCGCTATCATTGGTTACCTGAAACTACCCTTATACTGACTGCTCGAGCTGTCGGGTTACAAACCGTTGAGCAGTCCACGTTGTCACTTGGTTTCAGATTGTAGGTGACACACGCAGATACCAGACGGAAAAAGGAAGATAGGAAGAAAAATAAGGGCACATATAAAAGTCAGTGCGATGATGAAAATGAGTGCTAAAGAATTATAAATGCAAAAAAGCAATTAACTGAATAAAAATAATAATCAAACTCTTATGATTAGTCTTAGAAATGGAAAGATTTCGTTACTTTACGTGATTCGAACCTACGACCTTCTGCAAGTCCAGTTTGTAAGCTAGTCATTGCGCGGTTCGTAGTGTCACTTCCTTCCAGCACGACTTCAGACATTATTCGAGTCCATGCCGTGTCGTGTTGCGACTGTTTTGCGTGCTCGCGGAGGGCCCTATGCGATATTAAGTGTACCAGTTTCTTTGGCTCTTGAGTATATTAGGGATAGAGATCCACATAGCACTGCAAGACCGTATTCCATGAATTAAAATACTCCCTCTGCACTTGGTTCTATATTTTATCATCAGGTGGTGAGAAGCTTACTTGGATTCATGGTGAAGAAGAGGAACATTTTCGAAAAGAAGAATGTAAATGAACAATACTTGAAGTTTTATGAACAAGGATCTAAACTAGCCCCCCCCCCCATGAACCATGGACCTTGCCGTTGGTGGGGAGGCTTGCGTGCTTCAGCGATACAGATAGCCGTACCGTAGGTACAACCACAACGGAGGGGTATCTGTTGAGAGGCCAGACAAACGTGTGGTTCCTGAAGAGGGGCAGCAGCCTTTTCAGTAGTTGCAAGGGCAACAGTCTGGATGATTGACTGTTCTTGCCTTGTAACAATAACCAAAACGGCCTTGCTGTGCTGGTACTGCGAACGGCTGAAAGCAAGGGGAAACTACGGCCGTAATTTTTCCCGAGGGCATGCAGCTTTACTGTATGATTAAATGATGATGGCGTCCTCTTGGGTAAAATATTCCGGAGGTAAAATAGTCCCCCATTCGGATCTCCGGGCGGGGACTACTCAAGAGGATGTCGTTATCAGGAGAAAGAAAATTGGTGTTCTACGGATCGGAGCGTGGAATGTCAGATCCCTTAATCGGGCAGGTAGGTTAGAAAATTTAAAAAGGGAAATGGATAGGTTAAAGTTAGATATAGTGGGAATTAGTGAAGTTCGGTGGCAGGAGGAACAAGACTTCTGGTCAGGTGACTACAGGGTTATAAACACAAAGTCAAATAGGGGGAATGCAGGAGTAGGTTTAATAATGAATAGGAAAATAGGAATGCGGGTAAGCTACTACAAACAGCATAGTGAACGTATTATTGTGGCCAAGATAGATACGAAGCCCACACCTACTACAGTAGTACAAGTTTATATGCCAACTAGCTCTGCAGATGACGAAGAAATTGAAGAAATGTATGATGAAATAAAAGAAATTATTCAGATAGTGAAGGGAGACGAAAATTTAATAGTCATGGGTGACTGGAATTCGAGTGTAGGAAAAGGGAGAGAAGGAAACGTAGTAGGTGAATATGGATTGGGGCTAAGAAATGAAAGAGGAAGCCGCCTGATAGAATTTTGCACAGAGCACAACTTAATCATAACTAACACTTGGTTTAAGAATCATGATAGAAGGTGGTATACATGGAAGAACCCTGGAGATACTAAAAGGTATCAGATAGATTATATAATGGTAAGACAGAGATTTAGGAACCAGGTTTTAAATTGTAAGACATTTCCAGGGGCAGATGTGGACTCTGACCACAATCTATTGGTTATGAACTGTAGATTAAAACTGAAGAAACTGCGGAAATGTGGGATTTTAAGGACATGGGACCTGGATAAACTGAAAGAACCAGAGGTTGTACAGAGTTTCAGGGAGAGCATAAGGGAACAATTGAAAGGAATGGGGGAAAGAAATACAGTAGAAGAAGAATGGGTAGCTCTGAGAGATGAAGTAGTGAAGGCAGCAGAGGATCAAGTAGGTAAAAAGAAGAGGGTTAGCAGAAATCCTTGGGTAACAGAAGAAATATTGAATTTAATTGATGAAAGGAGAAAATATAAAAATGCAGTAAATGAAGCAGGCAAAAAGGAATACAAACGTCTCAAAAATGAGATCGACAGGAAGTGCAAAATGGCTAAGCAGGGATGGCTAGAGGACAAATGTAAGGATGTAGAGGGTTATCTCACTAGGGGTAAGATAGATACTGCCTACAGGAAAATTAAAGAGACCTTTGGAGATAAGAGAACCACATGTATGAACATCAAGAGCTCAGATGGAAACCCAGTTCTAAGCAAAGAAGGGAAAGCAGAAAGGTGGAAGGAGTATATAGAGGGTCTATACAAGAGCGACGCACTTGAGGACAATATTATGGAAATGGAAGAGGATGTAGATGAAGATGAAATGGGAGATACGATACTGCGTGAAGAGTTTGACAGAGCACTGAAAGACCTGAGTCGAAACAAGCCCCCCGGAGTAGACAACATTCCATTGGAACTACTGACGGCCTTGGGAGAGCCAGTCCTGACAAAACTCTACCGCCTGGTGAGCAAGATGTATGAAACAGGCGAAATACCCTCAGACTTCAAGAAGAATATAATAATTCCAATCCCAAAGAAAGCAGGTGTTGACAGATGTGAAAATTACCGAACAATCAGTTTAATAAGCCACAGCTGCAAAGTACTGACACGAATTCTTTACAGACGAATGGAAAAACTAGTAGAAGCCGACCTCGGGGAAGATCAGTTTGGATTCCGTAGAAATACTGGAACACGTGAGGCAATACTGACCTTACGACTTATCTTAGAAGAAAGGTTAAGGAAAGGCAAACCTACGTTTCTAGCATTTGTAGACTTAGAGAAAGCTTTTGATAATGTTGACTGGAATACTCTCTTTCAAATTCTAAAGGTGGCAGGGGTAAAATACAGGGAGCGAAAGGCTATTTACAACTTGTACAGAAACCAGATGGCAGTTATAAGAGTCGAGGGACATGAAAGGGAAGCAGTGGTTGGGAAGGGAGTAAGGCAGGGTTGTAGCCTCTCCCCGATGTTATTCAATCTGTATATTGAGCAAGCAGTAAAGGAAACAAAAGAAAAATTCGGAGTAGGTATTAAAGTCCATGGAGAAGAAATAAAAACTTTGAGGTTCGCCGATGACATTGTAATTCTGTCAGAGACAGCAAAGGACTTGGAAGAGCAGTTGAACGGAATGGACAGTGTCTTGAAAGGAGGATATAAGATGAACATCAACAAAAGCAAAACGAGGATAATGGAATGTAGTCTAATTAAGTCGGGTGATGCTGAGGGAATTAGATTAGGAAATGAGGCACTTAAAATAGTAAAGGAGTTTTGCTATTTGGGGAGCAAAATAACTGATGATGGTCGAAGTAGAGAGGATATAAAATGTAGACTGGCAATGGCAAGGAAAGCGTTTCTGAAGAAGAGAAATTTGTTAACATCGAGTATAGATTTAAGTGTCAGGAAGTCATTTCTGAAAGTATTTGTATGGAGTGTAGCCATGTATGGAAGTGAAACATGGACGGTAAATAGTTTGGACAAGAAGAGAATAGAAGCTTTCGAAATGTGGTGCTACAGAAGAATGCTGAAGATTAGATGGGTAGATCACATAACTAATGAGGAAGTATTGAATAGGATTGGTGAGAAGAGAAGTTTGTGGCACAACTTGACCAGAAGAAGGGATCGGTTGGTAGGACATGTTCTGAGGCATCAAGGGATCACCAATTTAGTTTTGGAGGGCAGCGTGGAGGGTAAAAATCGTAGGGGGAGACCAAGAGATGAATACACTAAGCAGATTCAGAAGGATGTAGGTTGCAGTAGGTACTGGGAGATGAAGAAGCTTGCACAGGATAGAGTAGCATGGAGAGCTGCATCAAACCCGTCTCAGGACTGAAGACCACAACAACATCTAAACTAGATTATTCATATTTATTTTACCATCTGACACATTTAAACTTAGATCCGTATAGGCGTTTGCTACCGCATTACTTGTTCATTCAGATCTCTGAGACTACTAGTGTTTATATTTTAGCTAACATACATAGCCATACCTCTTCTGCATTAGACAGTATTTGTTTTATTATATACACATTTCATAAAAATCTTTACACACTTGTTTACATGTCCGTTAGGTAAATTCCATTTCGTACGGAATGTCGATCCATTCGTCCCTTCCCAATATTCCATACTTTCGTATCCCGCCTGGAAGGCGGCGCGTGGGTCTGCTCAAGTAAACTGAAGGGTAGGCCGAATGTAGGAAGTGAGTAGGAGCGGGTGAGGTGAGATTCTCGGTACAGCTTTTTACGTGAAAGTACATTTAATTATGAGTCAATGAGATACGTAACTTTTCACTGAAGAGCCCATAGGTGCGAAACCGTATTTCCGCCGTATGTAGAGCAAAGCTGAAGCGAAGTGTCCCGGCCGTCTGCTCTTGATCAAATGTAGACTAGGCCACTGTTTCTATGTTTCGATACAGTGCATCGATACCTGGAACTGTTTCAGTGTTTCGGAACGGCTATGGTTCACTGTTTCGAAACAGTGGTGTTTCATTCCGCCCCTGTCTCGGATCTCGAGCCAGACACAGAAACTGTATCGTTGTTTCAAAATAAGACTGTTTCAGTCCACCTGTGCCTGTAACGGACTAATTGTATCGAAACAGTGATGTTTCATTCCGCTCTGTGTCGGACGAGATTCGGGCTCGGCACAGGTACTGAAACACAACATACCACTTCATGAAACACTTTCAAGAGCGTCGAAATCTTTTGATAAGCAATAGCATGAAGCTTAAGATATCCGAAAATAAAGCTTCGTTTCTAGCTGACTGTCCTATTCCGAAATGGCGTAACATCTGCTTTATAAACACTAACCAAACAATAAAACAACGCATACTATTCACATTCCAAATAATACATATGTGAAAATAATTGAGTTAAATTACACTTTTTTTTATAACATACGCTTCTCTGTTTATGTACAGTAAGCATATTAAGAAACGCAAGTAAGACTACAACATTTTAAATAAAAAAAGGCGTAGAGTGACAGTTATTAGACATGTACATAAATTTGATGTAGGTATAATTGCAAGCAATCTGTTTGACATATCACTGATAGTGTAATGGTGAACGGGAAGCATCGTAAATTTATAGTAACGGTTCGAAACACCTTGAAACACAAAATTTTTCTTCTGTTACATTTTGTTATTTATTCGAATTATTACCGTTACTTGTGAGTCTATAGTCACTGTGCCTATTATCCACAATGATTCCCTTTGTGTGCATAGAAATTAGCAGGATGGGTATATTAGCCATACTAATGGAATATGGGAATCCCAGTAGCATATCTGTTGTTTCTGCAGTTTGCTCCCACCTCCAGTTCCGTTCGTGGTGGTTCTTCTGTCTTCAGCTAAGGCTTTCCTCAGCCAATTGAAAAGTATGAAAGTCACATGACACAAAAGCAGCCCATTTGCTGCAGGAAATACGAAACTGCCAAGACGCCTAAGTGATAGTTTCATACTTTCTGCGATGTAATTAGTGCTCTCGCACCTCATTTGTGTTTATATGGACGTACTTATACATTAGACATTCAAGATGATAAAATGTGTAGGTTTATTAGATTACAAAACACAAACTGTTTCACTGTTTCGAAACACCGTATCGAAACATTACATTGTACTGTTTCATTTGTTTCGAAACATTTACGTGTTTCAGTTTGCCCATCTCTAATCAAATGGGGAAAATCTGCAGCGGAGCTCGTAAATCTCAACAGCGCCTTCTAGAGGCCGCTGTCGTCGGTGTCTCGCAGTGCCAACTTATGAACTGGCACCTACGCCGTGGCATCGTTGCTATCGATACCACACATACTGTCGCCCAACCGGCGGCCATGTCGTTTGACTCTGATTCCCTTTCACAAAATTATCCTAAAAGTTTCAGTGGTCGTAAACCTATCCTTACTCACCACAAGTGTGTATACAGGGTGAGTCACCTAACGTTACCGCTGGATATATTTCGTAAACCACATCAAATACTGACGAATCGATTCCACAGACCGAACGTCAGGAGAGGGACTAGTGTAACTGGTTAATATAAACCATAAAAAAATGCACGGAAGTATGTTTTTTAACAGAAACCTACTATTTTTTAAATGGAACACCGTTAGTTTTGTTAGCACATCTGAACATATAAACAAATACGTAATCAGTGCCGTTTGTTGCATTGTAAAATGTTAATTACATCCGGAGATATTGTAACCTAAAGTTGATGTTAGAGTACCACTCCTCCGCTGTTCGATCGTGTGTATCGGAGAGCACCGGATTACGTAGGGATCCAAAGGGAACGGTGATGGACCTTAGGTACAGAAGTGACTGGAACAGCACATTACGTCCACATGCTAACACCTTTTTATTGGTCTTTTTCACTGACGCACATGTACATTACCATGAGGGGTGGGGTACACGTACACACGTGGTTTCCGTTTTCAATTACGGAGTGGAATAGAGTGTGTCCCGACATGTCAGGCCAATAGATGTTCAATGTGGTGGCCATCATTTGCTGCACACAATTGCAATCTCTGGCGTAATGAATGTCGTACACGCCGCAGTACATCTGGTGTAATGTCGCCGCAGGCTGCCACAATACGTTGTTTCATATCCTCTGGGGTTGTAGGCACATCATGGTACACATTCTCCTTTAACGTACCCCAAAGAAAGAAGTCCAGAGGTGTAAGATCAGTAGTATGGGCTGGCCAATTTATGCGTCCTCCACGTCCTATGAAACGCCCGTCGAATGTGTAGCTCACCCCGCATGGTAATGTACATGTGCGTCAGTGAAAAAGACCAATAAAAAGGTGTTAGCACGTGGACGTAATGTCCTGTTCCAGTCTCTTCTGTACCTAAGGTCCATCACCGTTCCCTTTGGATCCCTACGTAATTCGGTGCTCTCCGATACGCACGATCGAACAGCGGAGGAGTGGTACTCAAGCGTCAACTTTAGGTTACAATATCTCCGGATGTAATTAACATTTTACAATGCAACAAACTGCACTGATTACGTATTTGTTTATATGTTCAGATGTGCTAACAAAACTAACGGGGTTCCATTTAAAAAAACCTAGGTTTGTGTTAAAAAACATACTTCCGTGCATTTTTTTATGGTTTGTATTAACCAATTACACTAGCCCCTCGCCTCACGTTCGGTCTGTGGAATCGATTCGTCAGTATTTGATGCGGTTTACGAAATATATCTAGCGGTAATGTTAGGTGACTCACCCTGTATACTGAATAGCAACAACTCACCACCAACGTATTCTAGTTACTTACAAAATAGTATTAAGATTCATTTAGTGACAACCTAGGGCGTTATTAAGAGTAGGGCAATACCTGGTCACATTTATTTTGTCTTAGTTCAGTCATAATTTGAAAGCATTACGATGCCTATATGAACAACTAATAAATATGACATACAAAGAACTGTAATTTAGGAGCCCGTTCTACTTATGTACTGGCTGTAAATATTTCTTACGGTATCTGTGTGAATTAAGTCCTTCAATCTTTTTAGTATCAGGATATGTCAACAAGTGACTGATTTAGACTGAAATTGCCCCCACCCGTTCTGTTGATTCGTTGTTGTGTAATGCGTGATAGTGTGTGTAATATATCACGTTCAGTGTATCGTGTCATAATCGGGAAGACGATAACCACTTGGGTTCACGTCAGTCTCGTTTTATTGGCACAAGGCAGCCCGCGCTGTGTGTGGCGTGCGAACGTAAGGGCCACGTCATCGCTTGCGTCACGTAATTGACGCCTCCTGCGTGGGACGTAATGCGACAGCAAAACTTTACATGCGGCTGCGGAAAACAACACGCGCCGCAACTGTTACTGTACAGTCTGATTAAACAACACAGTCAACGCTTGACGCTTTGGAGCTGATTCCTGCCGATGAGAGCGACCAGCGTCACGTCAGAACCGCTCACCGTTGCCAAACTGCCTCAACAATTGGTCAGTTCACTTTCAATTCCTCGCCCAGCATTCTGTCTTGATGTGTTTGGATCCCAAATAATGGGTCTGGCAATTTCATTCCGTATTTCGTAGCACACGACACCGAAAACAACCCAGCGCTGTCCATAAATCCGTAAGAGTACGAAGAGTGAAGATCTCCTCTGAACAGCAAGTTGCAAGGCATCCCAGATATGCTCAATAATGTACATGTCCGTGGAGTCTGGTGGCAAGCGGAACTTTTTAAACTCAGAAGAGTGTTCCTGCAGACACTCTGTAGTGATTATGGACGTGTTGGATGCCGCATTGTCCTGCTGGAGTTGCCCAAGTCCGTCGGAATGCACACTGTATATGAATGGATGTAGGTGATCAGATGGGACGCTTACGTACGTGTCACCTGTCAGAATGGTATCTAGACGTATCAGGTATCCCATATCACTCCAACTGCACACATCCCACACCATTACAGAGTCTCCACCAGCTTGAACAGTCCTCTACTGGCATGCAGGGTCCATGGATTCATGAGGTTGTCTCCATACCCGTACACGTCCATTCGCTGGATACAATTTGAGACGAGACTCGTCCGACCAGGCAACACCTTTCCAGTCATCAACAGTCAAATGAGTTGTTGATGGACCTAGACGAGGCGTAAAGCTTTGTGTCATGCAGTCATCAAGGGTACACGAATGGGCCTTCGGTTCAAAAGGCGACACGGATGATGTTTTGATGTTTCATTGAATGGTTCACATGCTGACACTCTTGATGGCCCATCACTGAAATCTGCAGCAATTTGCGGAAGGCTTGCACTTCTGTCACGTTGAACGATTCTCTTCAGTTGTTGATCCCGTTCTTGGAGGATCTTTTTCCTGCCGCAGTGATGTGGGAGATTTGTTTTACCGGATTCCTGATACTCGGATACCTCGGAGATACTGTGTCCCATGACTCGTGCGCCAACTATAACACCACGTTAAATCTTGATAACCTGCCATTGCAGCAGCAGTAGCCGATCTAACAACTGCGCCAGACACTTGTTGTCCTATTCTGCCTGTTTACGTATCTCTGTATTTGAATTCGGATGCGTCAGTTTCTTTGGCGCTTCAGTGTAGATATAGGGTCAACATTAATAAAACTAACAAATTGAAGGGACGGATTCCTGACTGGAAATGGTGGAAAAAGCGTCCTATGAGCATGTTCCCGGAATGGACGGTATGCGTGCAACGACAACGTATCGTTACGGAACACAGTACAGATCTGCATCGCATCCATATCTCAACAAATGTGCAAAGTGCCCTCCATGGGATGCAATGCACGCGTTCACATGCACTCTTCCGGCACATTCCGGCCTCTCTCCAAACAACATCACAGGTGTCATGAACACGTTGTTCAAGGGTCTGCACAGCATGAACTGGTTCAGCATACACAACGCTTTTCAGCTGCCACCAGAGGTAAAAATCCAGGGTTTTAAGTCCAGTGACCTAGTAGGTCACGCTACAGGGCGTCCGCGTCCAGTCTAACGTCTAAGCAAGACCATGTCGAGGTGTCCGCGAACTGTAATGTGGAAGTGGGATGGTGCTCCGTCACGCTGAAACCACGTAACCTGTCGTATCGTCAAAGGTACATTGTCAAGCAGCCCAGGCAGAGTATTGCGCAGGAAGTCCAGGTATGTTTCTCAAAAATTGTTCAAATGGCTCTAAGCACTATGGGACTTAAAAAAATGGCTCAAATGGCTCTGAGCACTATGGGACTTAACATCTATGGTCATCAATCCCCTAGAACTTAGAACTACTTAAACCTAACTAACCTAAGGATATCACACAACACCCAGCCATCACGAGGCAGAGAAAATCCCTGACCCCACCGGGAATCGAACCCGGGAACCCGGGCGTGGGAAGTGAGAACGCTACCGCACGACCACGAGATGCGGGCTATGGGACTTAAGATCTGAGGTCATCAGTCCCCTAGACTTGGAACTACTTAAACCTAACCAACTTAAGGACATCACACACAGTCCTGCCCGAGGCAGGATTCGAACCTGCGACCGTATCAGCAGCGCGGTTCCGGACTGAAGCGCCTAGAACCGCTAGGCCACAACCGCCGGCCAGTACATTTCTCCTTCGGGGTGTTGTGGAATAACAAGTGGTCCAAGTATGTTAACGCCGAGAACCCCTGCCCACACACTGATGCTGAACCGATGATGACGAGACGCCTCAACCATTCCCCGAGGACTGTCTGTAGCCCACAGATGACGATTATGCAGATTGATGATGCCAGATTTGCTGAAGGTTGCTTCGTCGGTAAAGAGCACTGATGACAGAAATCTCGTAATTGGGATGGTCTGTTGCAGAAACCGCCGACAAAATCTTTCCCGTAGAGGGAAACCCGCTGATGATAATCCTTGCACTCGTTGTGGGCGACAGGGGTGGTAGCGGTAGTCATGCAGGGCACACATAATCATACCTTGCATTACACCATGTCGGCAGACCACTTGCCTGGAAACTGTACTAGGGTTCGTCTCAGTATCCTGTAGAATGCGGTCCTTCAAATCAGGTGGACGCAGAGTCCGCCACCTCCCTGCACGTTCGTCTGCCAAAAACGGCCCATGATCACACAAACGCCAAAAACGGGCTTGAAATTTTGCGTGACGTCGTTGGTGTCTGTGAGGATACTTGTTTTGGTGCAGCCATGCTGCCTCTCGACCGTTTCCATGTGCTTGGCCGTTCACAGACACCATCTCGGCTTGTTCCCGATATGCATACCGGACCAAACGAGGTGTGGCTAGAAAAAAACAGGACTAGTACTGGTGAAACAATAAAACGAATGCAATAAGGCTAAAAGTCGCGTGGCCTGTCACGTGACTCTCGCTCCGCCTACTGCTCGAGTTTCATCTGCCTTCTGCACTCAGTCTGCCCGTGGCGTCTGTTTTAAGTAGTTTAAGTAGTCTGTCCGTCGGAAAATGTTGAGTGTACAGGAAGAACAGCGTGTTAACATCAAATTTTGTTTCAAACTAGGAAAATCTGCAAGTGAAACGTTTGTAATGTTACAACAAGTGTACGGCGATGATTGTTTATCGCGAACACAAGTGTTTGAGTGGTTTAAACGATTTAAAGATGGCCGCGAAGACACCAGTGATGACACTCGCACTGGCAGACCATTGTCAGCAAAAACTGATGCAAACATTGAAAAAATCGGTAAACTTGTTCGACAAGATGGCCGTTTAACAATCAGAGCAGTGCCTGAGTTAACAGGAGTTGACAAGGAAAGTGTTAGGCAGATTCTTCATGAAAGTTTCAACATGAACAAAGTGTGTTCAAAAATGGTTCCAAAGTGTCTCACAATTGAACAGAAGGAACGCCGAAGAATGATTTGTTCTGACATCCTGGAAAACATTGAAAGTGATCCCACCTTCTTACAAAATGTTATTACTTGCGATGAATCGTGGTTTTTTACTTACGATCCCGAAACTAAACGCCAATCGATGCATTAGAAAACTCCTGGTCCTCCACGACAAAAAAAAGCACGAATGTCAAAATCGAAATTCAAGGCAATGGTGATTGTTTTTTTTTTTTGACATCAAAGGGATTGTGCACATTGATTGGGTACCAGAGGGACAAACAGTGAATCAGCATTACTACATTAGCGTCCTGGCTACCCTACGTGAGCGAGTACGGAGAAAACGGAACGATTTGTGGAGAAAAAAGTCATGGATCCTTCACCAAGACAATGCCCCAGCTCACAGTGCGTTGTCAGTGAAGACGTTTTTGGCAAAACACAACATTCCCATCTTAGATCATCGACCCTACTCACCTGATTTGGCCCCCTGTGACTTTTTTCTTTTCCCTAAAGTCAAGTCAGCTTTGAAAGGAACTAGATTTAAGACTGTTGAAGCAGTAAAAGAAAAAGCGACGGAAGTAATGTATGGACTTACCGAAAATGATCTGCAGCATTGCTATGAACACTGGAAAATTCGAATGGAGCGGTGTAGAGACCGAGGAGGAGAGTACATTGAAGGAGATAACATGAAATTGTAAATAATTGTAAATAAATGTTTTTTCCAGCATCAGTCCGGTTTTTTTCCAGCCGCACCTCGTACTGCTGCTTGAAGTTCACTGCATCAATCACAGGGTCAAGTCCTCAGCGCCATCTGCCGTGGGAGCGATGCATTTCCGGACACATGTTGACAGGACATTTTTTCTTGCTTTTCCACTCACGAATTCGTGCCTGCAGTTTGTCGTTTTTATAAATGTTCACCATAGCTCGACCAGTTAGCCATGCGGTCGAACGCACGGCTTTCCGGATTGGACCCGGCGGGCTTGTTCGAGGTCCGGTGAGCCGGCCAGTCTGTGGATGGGTTTTAGGCGGTTTTCCATCTGCCTCGGCCAATGCGGGCTGGTTCCCCTTATTCCGTCTCAGCTACACTATGTTGGCGATTGCTGCGCAAACAAGTTCTCCACGTACGCGTACACCACCATTACTCTACCACGAAAACATAGGGGCTTCACTCGTCTGGTGTGAGACGATCCCTGAGGGGGTCCACCGGGGGCCGAACCGCTCAATAGCCCTGAAAGAGTGGTTCGGTGTGGGGCGGCGGAGGGGTGAAGTGGACTGCGGTAGTCGTCGTGGGGTTGTGGACCACTGCGGCTGCGGCGGGGGCGGCGCCTCTCCGTCGTTTCTAAGCCCCACTACCTCATCGTAACAAACAAAAGGTGTAAAAGCGCTTGTAATGAATCTGACAATAAACAATTTGTATTGGTAATGTAATCTAGAACGTGTAAAGACACTTTAGCCATTATAACTGCTAGCAATGAATTGTGCTCTGCATACAAGCTATAACTATAGTATTACCTTGCATGAACTTAAAAACCATCACCTCTCAATGAAAAGTTATGAGTACATGATGGTCAGCTGATGTTAAGAATTACCCTGACTGAATAACGTTATCTTCAGTCCTCAACGTAGAGCACAGAATAAGGAATTTTTTAGTTGGTGTTAACAATTAAGAAAATTTGTGGTTGGTACAACACGTAGATGTCGCTGACTGACATGTTAAGGAGTCGTGCTTGGGTGGCTCAGATGGTAGAGCACTTGCCTGCGAAAGGCAACGGTCCCGAGTTAAAGAGTCTCGGTCCGGCAAACAGTTTTAATCTGCCAGGATGTTTCATAATAGCGAACAGTCCGCTGAAGAGTGAGAATCTCATTCTGGAAATATAAATTGTTCTATAAGTAAGGCAACAAGAAGAGAACAAATTTGATTCACTTTGGCTACTAGTTGCGTTATGTGTATCTAAGAGTGCTTACGATGGGAAAGAAATGAAACGGTGATAGACAGCGGTGCGAGGTCTAATTACGAATAAACTACGTGAATGTAAAAGTACATTTCGCTTACCTGTGGTGGGACGTTGCGGAAGTGAGCAGCAGTTATATTCACAGGAGTCTTCGCTTCGAACAATGAACTGCTGGTGAACTGCTAGTGATACACGCCTGTTGAATATTCACTAAATCGACAACAAGTGTGTGCGCGCCAGTCGGCGTGGCAGCACGGCGCAATACAAAGAGCCGGCCGCTGCTGCTCTGGTGATGTAAGACTCAGTTGTTGTCGGTGTTCTGATTCAGACGCCTATATTCTTAATGTTGAACGGACAAATCAAATTTACTTTGAAATGACAAAACGATGATCGAGGACACTTTCTGCGCCTATGTTTAGTAGTCCCCATACTGAATATACACTGTAATGAAAGCGGCCTATAAAACTGTGTTACAAATTATTAAGTCTGAACAAAACAGTTTCATTTAAAACTGTATATTTCTTTTGGATACAGATTAGTCACTTAACTGAAAAAAAAACGAACTTCAAGGAGATTCTACACTCCTGGAAATTGAAATAAGAACACCGTGAATTCATTGTCCCAGGAAGGGGAAACTTTATTGACACATTCCTGGGGTCAGATACATCACATGATCACACTGACAGAACCACAGGCACATAGACACAGGCAACAGAGCATGCACAATGTCGGCACTAGTACAGTGTATATCCACCTTTCGCAGCAATGCAGGCTGCTATTCTCCCATGGAGACGATCGTAGAGATGCTGTATGTAGTCCTGTGGAACGGCTTGCCATGCCATTTCCACCTGGCGCCTCAGTTGGACCAGCGTTCGTGCTGGACGTGCAGACCGCGTGAGACGACGCTTCA
Organism: Schistocerca cancellata; assembly: GCF_023864275.1. Classification (NCBI taxonomy): domain Eukaryota; kingdom Metazoa; phylum Arthropoda; class Insecta; order Orthoptera; family Acrididae; genus Schistocerca; species Schistocerca cancellata. The sequence continues at coordinate 19,234,634 of NC_064635.1, read as the reverse complement.
TCCAGTCCCAAACATGCTCAATGGGGGACAGATCCGGAGATCTTGCTGGCCAGGGTAGTTGACTTACACCTTCTAGAGCACGTTGGGTGGCACGGGATACATGCGGACGTGCATTGTCCTGTTGGAACAGCAAGTTCCCTTGCCGGTCTAGGAATGGTAGAACGATGGGTTCGATGACGGTTTGGATGTACCGTGCACTATTCAGTGTCCCCTCGACGATCACCAGTGGTGTACGGCCAGTGTAGGAGATCGCTCCCCACACCATGATGCCGGGTGTTGGCCCTGTGTGCCTCGGTCGTATGCAGTCCTGATTGTGGCGCTCATCTGCACGGCGCCAAACACGCATACGACCATCATTGGCACCAAGGCAGAAGCGACTCTCATCGCTGAAGACGACACGTCTCCATTCGTCCCTCCATTCACGCCTGTCGCGACACCACTGGAGGCGGGCTGCACGATGTTGGGGCGTGAGCGGAAGACGGCCTAACGGTGTGCGGGACCGTAGCCCAGCTTCATGGAGACGGTTGCGAATGGTCCTCGCTGGTACCCCAGGAGCAAGTGTCCCTAATTTGCTGGGAAGTGGCGGTGCGGTCCCCTACGGCACTGCGTAGGATCCTACGGTCTTGGCGTGCATCCGTGCGTCGCTGCGGTCCGGTCCCAGGTCGACGGGCACGTGCACCTTCCGCCGACCACTGGCGACAACATCGATGTACTGTGGAGACCTCACGCCCCACGTGTTGAGCAATTCGGCGGTACGTCCACCCGGCCTCCCGCATGCCCACTACACGCCCTCGCTCAAAGTCCGTCAACTGCGCATACGGTTCACGTCCACGCTGTCGCGGCATGCTACCAGTGTTAAAGACTGCGATGGAGCTCCGTATGCCACGGCAAACTGGCTGACACTGACGGCGGCGGTGCACAAATGCTGCGCAGCTAGCGCCATTCGACGGCCAACACCGCGGTTCCTGGTGTGTCCGCTGTGCCGTGCGTGTGATCATTGCTTGTACAGCCCTCTCGCAGTGTCCGGAGCAAGTATGGTGGGTCTGACACGCCGGTGTCAATGTGTTCTTTTTTCCATTTCCAGGAGTGTATATACACGAAATATACTTCATGAAAATACCAATGAATCCTACATTGAACATTAAAGACATTTTTCCTTTTTTACAACACTTCCTCCAAAAGGAAAAATAAAACAGTCATATGAAAACAAAGAGTTACTGTTTGACTTCCTCCACACCAGTCTCTGCACGCAGCAAATTAAATCGAACTCGCTCGAGTGGCTTTGTCAGTAGATCAGCTAACTGGTGTTTTCCATCTATACGTTCTACCAACATTTCACCATTCAGAAATCTTTCACGAACATAGAATTGTCGGGCCTCTATGTCTTTTGACAGACAATGATATTCAGGGTTTTTTGCCAATTTTAACGCACTGGCATTGTCAATATAAAGTGTTGGAGGTTGTTCCGGCATTTCAACCAAGTCACTTAGTAAACGACGTAACCAAATTAATTCTTTGGCTCCTTCACTTACTGAAATGATTTCTGCTTCAGTTGTAGATATAGCCAGTACCTTCTGCAACTGACTTGTTCATGATATTGCCCTTCCATGGTACTTTGGCACAATGCCAGTTGTTGAACGTCTTGTCTGTTTGTCTCCAGCAACATCAGCATCACTGTAAATTCTCAGATTTTCTTCTCTATCGTAGCTAATGCCATAATTTTATGTAGCTTTCAGATACCTAAATATGCGTTTAACTCGATTCCAGTCTGAAGCAGTTGGTTTTCTCATAGCTCGAGCAGCTTTATTGACTGCAAAACTTGTCTGGACGAGTTGCTGTTGAGAGATACATAAGACATCCAATTGCCTCACTATAGGGCACTGCCTACAATTAGGCCGTCATCAACGTAAATAGCTACATAAAGTCTTTTTTCATTGCATTTGCGATAAAACAAACAAGGATCTGCAGCACTGTTCAGAAAACTGCTTTCTCCCTAACTCCCATAACCCATTTGTTCCTGAAGCATGGTGCTTGTTTTAGACCATAGAGACTCCGTTTCAGGAGACACACTCGATGCGTACTTCAAAGCCTTCTGGTTGTTCCATGTATACTTCATCTTGAAGTATTCCATTCAAAAATGCCGTCTTCACATCAAATTGTTTCAACACCAGTTTTTTTGAAGCAGCTACCGCTAGCAAAACTCTGATGGTGTCATAACGTGCAACAGGGCTAAATGTATCTTCATAATCTATTCCTCCTTGCTGCTCCTTTAGCAACTAATCGGGCTTCGAAGCGAGTGTTTCCATCAGCTGAAACTTTTCGACGTAGAACCCAACGATTTTGTAATACTTTGGCATTCATAGGACGTTCAACTAACACCCAAGTATTGTTTCTCTTTAGTGATTCTAGTTCTTCCTTGATAGCTTGTATCCATTTTTCTTTCTCATTCGACTGTAATACATCAGAAAAACAGTTTGGATCTTTTTGTTCGCCAGCAGTAAGTTTTGAAAACATCAAGAACTCATCACTTTCTATCCAGGCTGGTTTTCTTGGTAGTCGTCTGTTCTCCAGTTCATCTACGTTAGAAGATTCTGATGCTTTGGCTTTAGGAATTCATCTGATTTTTTGTTATTGCCATCTGATTCCTGACTTCCTCCAGATTCAAGTCCGTTAAAGTTTTCCTCACTTTGACTTCCTCCAGAAGCAGATTGCCGAGGAATGTCTAAAGTAATGTAATCACTACACACTATCTCTGGTTTCAATTTTATATCATGCCTCAAGACAACTTTCCTTTTGGAAGGAACCCAGACCATAAATCCATCTTTGTCATTGACATACCCAACGAGTTGTCCAAAAACAGCCTTGTCATCAAATTTTGAACGGAATTGTTTGCTTATATAAACGTAGCAATCTGTGCCAAAAATTCTGAGATGATCAAGTTTTCCCACTGCACCACCGCTCATATGGAAATTTGTCTGGAACCGAAGACCTTCCAATATGATTTATCATATCGACTGCTGTGTTGCATTCTTCTGCCCACAGTCCTCTTGGTAGCTTACTTGTGTTTAGCAACGGACGTAAGGCTTCAACAATTGTTCTGTTTTCACGTTCGGTCACACCGTTTTGTTCAGGAGTATACGGTGGAGAAATCAGTAATTCTATTCCTTTATCCAAGAGTAATTTCTTAATCATGTTGCTGTTAAATTCCTTGCCTCCATCACATCGAAATTATTTAACAACATGTCCTCTGGTTTGTGCTTCATTTAAAAACTGCTTAAGCATATCGTACACTTCATGTATGTGCTTAAGAAAGAAAATTCGACGAAATTTACTGGACTCGTCTTTAGAACATACATAATATCGAGCACCTCCAAACGACTCTGTACTCATTGGTCCATTGACATCTGCGTGAATTAATTCGCCAGTAATTGTGGAGCGGTTTGTTCGTTGTTTGAATGGTATTCTATGCATCTTACCTAATGCGCAACCGTCACAAGATTCATCATTACAACCTTCTACACTGATGTTAACTTTCTTCAAAATGTTCTTGATGTGTTGCTTACTTTGATGACGGAATCTTTCATGGTACATTTGCAGTGTTTCAGATGTCGCTATATTTACTTGATCACTGTTTTCTGGTCTGACAACACGCATATTCAACACGTACAGACCATTTTCCACATAGCCTGTCGTGACGATGTCGCCGCTGACTTTTTTTTTTTAATCGTAACACTTTTATAATCGAACGTTATACTGTAGCCGTTACCTGCAGCTGCTCTGGCAGAGAACAAATGAACGCTTGCATAGGACACAAACAACATATTTTCCAACCTGGCCCTATACCATTATTTCGATGTAGACTGTGCGTTTACCAAGTGCATGCATGTTAGTACCTTGTCTTCCTAATGAAACCACTTCAGGAACATCAAATTCGCTGTACAAGACGAAGTATTGTTTATTCGGGGTGATATGCTTCGTAGCACCACTATCACAATACCATTTATTTTCATCAATATAATTTACAGTAGACGCACCCATGGCACACGAAGTAAACACAGCGTTTTCACTCACCTTCTCTTCTTGCCGCTCGTTGTTGCAGTCACGAGGGTTCTGTGGACACTTCGCTGCCCAGTGTCCTAGTTGTTTACATTTGTTACACGGAAATTTCTGTTTTGCCCGTTGTTTTGACATCTTCTTTTTTCGTGAGTTATACGCAACCAATGCAGTTACATCCGCTGTACTTTGTTCACGCAGTTCTATAGCACAAAGGTTTTCAATAAGTAAATTCAAATTCTGGTTTTCAACCGGTATTGTGTCCCAGAGATCTTTAAAATTATCGTATTTCTTTCCCAGCGTAGATAAAATTCGACCATTTAATATTCTTTCTGACAACGTATTCTCTTCATGTTTCGTTAATCCATCATTTAAATCTACAAATAACTTTTGTAGCTTAGCAACATGTGAGCTAATATCTTCTGCGCTTCGTCACGTTTGACACGGAAGAATGTTTCAATTAACATGTTCAAGCGTTGCGTGCTACTACGTTCAAATCTCGCATGTAGTTGGTCCATTATTTCTTTAGCGTTTCTACACGTCAATACAACTTCAGCTACTGGTTTGCTTAGCACACTTGCTGTCAAACTTGCCGCTTTCGCGTCATTCTTTTGCTATTCTGCGTACGCTGCCTTCTGTTCACTTGTTGGTTCCAGAGGCAGCACCGATGGTTCGCGCGTACCGATAATAACGTGTTCCAGTTCGTATGAACGGAGTACCGTAGAGATATGCCATTTCCATGTTGCGCAATCTTCAGGCCCTTCGAGTTTATCGATAATCGCTTTATAGTCTCCGTTTGTAGCCATATTCTTACCGTACAGCTTGATTCAACAACAGATAGCTTCTACCAGCACACACTGAACTGAATCAAACTTGAAAAAAAACTGTATTTTGTTCAGTTTCACGTAGCCTGGGCCCATAACCTGTTGAAAATTATTAAGTCTGAACAAAACAGTTTCATTTAAAATGGTATATTTCTTTAGGATACAGTTTTGGCACATTACTGAAAAAAAAGACTTCAAGGAGATCCTATATACACAAAACATACTTCGTGAAAATACCAAGGAATACTACACTGAACGTTAAAAACATTTTTCCTTTTTTACAGTAAACTGTCTACACTAGTGGTCGTAAAACTACGCCTCGAATCAATTGTTTGTGCGACCCGTGGTTCCCAGCCATATTTTATAATACAAGTAATATGCTGCTAGCAACTAACAGCAGAATCCAAAGACGCCAACTAAAGTCAAGAGCTTCTTAAGAGTCTCTTTTCTTTGTTCAGTACCAAACAAAAATACGTACACACACACATTTTAAGATCAGCTTGATTAAAACTGACGTTGGTGAATTCGGCCGTCAACTAAGTGAAGTTTACCGCTTACGTCAGGAGCAGAGTACACTATAGCGTAACCTCTTCGGGGTTAGTAGGACTTGAGAAGATTCTGTTTGCCTTCCAACGCTGACAATTCACGAACGTGCGCAACTAGCGCCGATCGGCTGGTGCGGTATATTTAAAAGGAACATAAACAGTTTTCGAACGCAAGAAACCTTTACTTCTGTCATTATCGGTTTCGGTCAGTTACTGACCATCTTCACACCTCATAACATGATGGTAGACATTGCACTGCAGACAACACGGTGTCGAGAATACACTCCTGATGGAGGCCAGCCCACTTGTGCTAGTAACAAGGATCCCACAGTAAATGCACCAAGAAAATCAAGTACTCTTTTGGCAGTGGTGGGACCTGAGGATGATGGCAAGGTGCCACCGAAACTATTCGTGTGATAGAATAAACACATTTTCAAGATACAGCTGTGGTGGTACTTTTTCTCATATACACTCCTGGAAACTGAAATAAGAACACCGTGAATTCATTGTCCCAGGAAGGGGAAACTTTATTGACACATTCCTGGGGTCAGATACATCACATGATCACACTGACAGAACCACAGGCACATAGACACAGGCAACAGAGCATGCACAATGTCGGCACTAGCACAGTGTATATCCACCTTTCGCAGCAATGCAGGCTGCTATTCTCCCATGGAGACGATCGTAGAGATGCTGGATGTAGTCCTGTGGAACGGCTTGCCATGCCATTTCCACCTGGCGCCTCAGTTGGACCAGCGTTCGTGCTGGACGTTCAGACCGCGTGAGACGACGCTTCATCCAGTCCCAAAAATGCTCAATGGGGGACAGATCCGGAGATCTTGCTGGCCAGGGTAGTTGACTTACACCTTCTAGAGCACGTTGAGTGGCACGGGATACATGAGGACGTGCATTGTCCTGTTGGAACAGCAAGTTCCGTTGCCGGTCTAGGAATGGTAGAACGATGGGTTCGATGACGGTTTGGATGCACCGTGCACTATTCAGTGTCCCCTCGACGATCACCAGTGGTGTATGGCCAGTGTAGGAGATCGCTCCCCACACCATGATGCCGGGTGTTGGCCCTGTGTGCCTCGGTCGTATGCAGTCCTGATTGTGGCGCTCACCTGCACGGCGCCAAACACGCATACGACCATCATTGGCACCAAGGCAGAAGCGACTCTCATCGCTGAAGACGACACGTCTCCATTCGTCCCTCCATTCACGCCTGTCGCGACACCACTGGAGGCGGGCTGCACGATGTTGGGGCGTGAGCGGAAGACGGCCTAACGGTGTGCGGGACCGTAGCCCAGCTTCATGGAGACGGTTGCGAATGGTCCTCGCCGATACCCCAGGAGCAACAGTGTCCCTAATTTGCTGGGAAGTGGCGGTGCGGTCCCCTACGGCACTGCGTAGGATCCTACGGTCTTGGCGTGCATCCGTGCGTCGCTGCGGTCCGGTCCCAGGTCGACGGGCACGTGCACCTTCCGCCGACCACTGGCGACAACATCGATGTACTGTGGAGACCTCACGCCCCACGTGTTGAGCAATTCGGCGGTACGTCCACCCAGCCTCCCGCATGCCCACTATACGCCCTCGCTCAAAGTCCATCAACTGCACATACGGTTCACGTCCACGCTGTCGCGGCATGCTACCAGTGTTAAAGACTGCGATGGAGCGCCGTATGCCACGGCAAACTGGCTGACACTGACGGCGGCGGTGCACAAATGCTGCGCAGCTAGCGCCATTCGACGGCCAACACCGCGGTTCCTGATGTGTCCGCTGTGCCGTGCGTGTGATCATTGCTTGTACAGCCCTCTCGCAGTGTCCGGAGCAAGTATGGTGGGTCTGACACGCCGGTGTCAATGTGTTCTTTTTTCCATTTCCAGGAGTGTATATCATGAACTGAAGTCTTTCGTCCATGCAATAAGATTATCCATAAATTGACTTCTAAACCCTTTCGTATCCAAAGCTATCATCCACCACACTATCCCTTTGTGGTGATTGGAATTTCGTGAGAAGATTCCGTCGCAACTAAAAACGCCTTTCTTTTAATGATGTCCACCCCAAATCCTGTGTCATTTCTGTGACACTCTCTCCCATATTTCATGATAATACAAAACTTGCTGCCATTCTTTCAACTTTTTCGATGTACTCCGTCAGTCCTATCTGGAAAGGATCCCACAGCGCGCAGCAGTATTCTAAAAGAGGACGGACAAGCGTAGTGTAGGCAGTCTCCTTAGTAGGTCGTTACATTTTCTAAGTGTCCTGCCAATAAAACAGAGTCTTTGGTTAGCCTTCCTCAAAACATTTACTATGTGTTCCTCCCAATTTAAGTTGTTCGTAATTGTAATAGCTAGGTATTTAGTTGAATTTACGGCCTTTAGATTAGTCCGATTTATCGAGTAACCGAAGTTTAACGAATTCCTTTTAGGATTCATGTGTATGACCTCACATTTTTCGTTATTTAGGGTCAACTGCCAATTTTCGCACCATTCAGATATCTTTTTTAAATCATTTTGCAATTTGTTTTGATCTTCTGATGACTTTATTAGTCGATAAACGACAGCGTCATCTGCAAACAACCTAATACGGCTGCTCAGATTGTCTCCCAAATCGTTTATATAGATAAGGAACAGCAAAGGGCCTATAACACTACCTTGCGGAACGCAAGATATCACTTTTGTTTTACTGGATGACTTTCCGTCAGTTACTACGAACTGTGACCTCTCTGACAGGAAACCGAAAATCCAGTCACATAACTGAGACGATATTCCATAAGCACGCAATTGCACTACGAGCCACTTTGGTGGTACAGTGTCAAAACCCTTCCGGAAATCCAGAAAGACGGTACCAATCTGAAATCACTTATCAGTAGCACGCAACACTCCTTACGAATAAAGAGCTAGATGTGTTTCACAAGAACGCTGTTTTCTAAATCCACGTTGACTGTGTGTCAATAGATCGTTTTCTTCGAGGTATTTCATAATGTTTGAACACAATATATGTTGTAAAAACCTGCTACATATCGACGTTAACGATATGGGCCTGTAATTTAGTGGATTACTCCTACTACCTTCCTTGAATATTGGTGTGACCTGTGCAGCTTTCCTGTCTTTGGGTACGGATCTTTCGTCGAGCGAAAGGTTGTATATGATTGTTAAGCATGGAGCTAATGCATCAGCATACTCAGAAAGGAACCTAAATGGCATACAGTCTGGGCCAGAAGACTTGCTTTTATTAAGTGATTTAAATTGCTTCACTACTCCGAAGGTATTTACTTCTACGTTGCTCATGTTGGTAGCTGTTCTGAAATATTTACTTCGTCTTCTTTTGTAAAGGCGTTTCGGAAGGCGTGGTTAGTAACTCTGCTTTGGCAGCACTGTCTTCGATAGTATTTCCGTTGCTGTCACGCAGAGAAGGCATTGATTATGTCTTGCCGCTAACATACTTCACATACGACCAGAATCTCTTTGGCTTTTCTGCCAGGTTTCGAGACAAAGTTTCGGTGTGGGAACTATTACAAGCATCTTGCATTTAAGCCCGCGCTAAATTTCGAGTTTCTGTAAAAGATTGCCAACCTTGGTGATTTTGCATCTGTTTAAATTTGACATGTTTGTTTCATTGTTTCTGGAACAGTGTTCTGATCCGTTTTGTGTACCAAGAAGGTTCAGCTCCGTCGTTTGTTAATTTATTTGGTATAAATCTCTCAGTTGCTGCCGATACTATTTAACTGATTTCAAGCCACATCTGGTATACACTTATATTATTAATTTGGAAGGAGTAGAGTTTGTCTCTCAGGAAGGCGGCAAGTGAATTTTTATCTGCTTTTTTGAATGGGTATATTTTTCGCTTATTTTTCGAGGATTTGGGGATTACAGTATTCAGTCTCGCTACGACAGCCCTGAGTTCAAAAAACCCTGTATCCGTTTTGATGCTCGTTATTAACTCAGGCTTATTTGTTGCTAAGAGGTCAAGTGTGTTTTCACAACCGTTTACTATTTGCGTGGGCTCATGAACTAACTGCTCGAAATAATGTTCAGAGAATGCGTTTAGCACAATTTCGGATGATATTTTATGCGTTCCTCCGCGATTAAATATGTATTTTCGCCAACATATGGAGCGTAAATTAAAGTCACCACGAAATATAATCGCATGACTCGGGTACGTGTTTGAAATCAGACTCAAGTTTTCTTCGAACCGTTCAGCAACTGTATCATATGAATTGGGAGGTCGATAAAAGGATCCAATTATTATTTTATTCCGGTTGCCAACAATGACCTCTGCCCGTACTAACTCACAGGAAGTATCTACTTCTATTTGGCGACAAGATAAACTACTTCTAACAGCAACACACACGCCACCGCCAACCGTGTTTAGCCTATCCTTTCGGAACACCGTTACGTTCTTCGCAAAAATTTCGGCTGAGCTTATCTGCGGCTTTGGCCAGCTTTCAGTGCCTATAGCGATTTGAGCATCAGTGCTTTCTATCAGCGCTTGGAGCTCTGGTACTTTCCCTACACAGCTACGACAATTTACAGCTGTTATACCGATGGTTCCTGTATCTACGTTTTTACTGCGTTCAGGCTCCACCCTTTGTGACTGAAGCCCTCCTTGTGTTTTCCCGAGACCCTCTAACCTAAAAAAACCGCCCAGTCCACGCCACACAGCCCCTGCTACCCGTGTAGCCGCTTCCTCCGTATAGTGGACACTTGACCTATTCAGCGGAACCCGAAACACAACCACCCTTTGGCGCAAGTCGAGGAATCTGCAGCCGACACGGTCGCAGAACCGTCTGAGCCTCTGATTCAGACCCTCCACTCGGCTCTGTACCAGAGGTCCGCAGTCGGTCCTGTTTAATGAAATTATACTATTTAAAACTGTCTCTGTTCTGCTATATTTGGCCTAATACAAAGGTCCGATTGAAAACGGTCAGCTGCAACCGCTTGGTATTCTTTCAGATAGCAGTTGCCTAGGAAATGTGCACAGAAACCAGAAGATCACAAATGGCATTGGCCACCTGCAAAAGGGTGATGACTAAGTAAACCTTCGGAAAAATATACGGTTACAATATATTATTTTCTTTTTGGATTAAAAAGGTGCACATTAACAAAGGGAAAGAACGCTAATGGAATGTAATCGAATGAAACCAGATGATGCTAAGGGAATCAGATTTTGAAACGAGACACTTACGGTAGTAGATGAGTTTTGCTATTTTGGCAGCAAAATAACTGATGGTGGCCGAAGTAGAGAGGATATAGAAAGTAGACTGGCAACGGCTAGAAAAGCGTTTCTGAAGAAAAGTAATCTGTTTATACTGAATACAGATTTAAGTGCCTGGAAGTTTTTTCTGGAGATGTTAGTCTGGAATGTAGCCGTCTATGGGAGTGAAACGTGGACCATATACATTTGAGATAGAAAGAGAATAGGGAACGTAACTAATGAGGGAGTTCTCAATAGAACTAGGGAGAAAAGAGATTTGAGGCACAACTTGACAAAAGAAGGGACCGGTTGAGGACACATTCGAGACATCAAGGGATTACCAGTTTAGTACTTTAGGGAAGCGTGTATGTGTGTGGTGGTGGCGGGGGGGGGGGGGCGGAAATTGTAAAAGCTAGACCAAGAGGTCGAATACAGTAAGCAGATTCAGAAAGATGTAGGTTGCAGTAGTTACTCGGAGGCTCACAGAGGATAGAGTAGCATGGAAAGCTGCATAAAACCAGTCCTCGGACTGAAGACAACAACAACAAAACATTTTAGTATGTAGATTCAAAATAGGTAAGTGGTAGGCTTTTACCAGTAAGCATGGAATTTCTCTTTGAGAGGGATCTTCACACGCGCGCGCGCCCACACACACACACACACACACACACACACACACACATACATACATACATACCTTCCCATGGGCGCAAAGCGTCGCCATACAGTGTCAATATTGGCTCTTAAGCAAGGTAATTTGACGACCACCGACCTACAGTGTTCCGTAAATAAATTGTGCTAAAGTAAGACTCTCACAGCCATGAGAGAAGACAGGCACCTCGAATTTATACTCTCGGGAAACCCTTACGAATCAGTGCTGGTGCAAGTAACAACGACTTTTATCGGACAAGAAGAAGACAGATTGGTTAAACCCTGTTTTTGTCGCACGTGTAGGTATCTCGTAATCGCAGCTATTCTAACATGCAACTATCTATTTTTTCCATATTATCCGCCGAATGTGGGTGTTGTCATGATCTCCTGGAATCCTATCCTGAACGGCCTCGAGGTATCCTGTTGATTAGTTCCGAAAAAACTCTTCCTGTATGGTCTTGGTTTCAGATGTTGTGTCCTAAGACATCTCGCCATCGCGGATGCAGTCCTGTGCACCTGTTCCACGCATACGCCACCAGTCGCATCCAGATGAAGCCTCCATTTAAAATTCACTAACCAGTTTTTATCCAGCCTTTTAAATAAAAGACTAATACAGTAACCAGGTCCACTTGTGCTTTGATGTTACGTGCTGAAGAATCAAAAGAACTAGGTGTTGTACAACTATTGCTAGTGACAATTGTCTAACTGATGTGACTCTCGAAAATTTACGAACTATTGAACCAATTGACAACCGAACATAAAGAAGAACGAAATTATTTATCTACCTGCATTTCAACAATGTGTAGGTCTGATAAAGAAAATAGTGAAAGACTTTATTTCTGCCCACAGGTAAACACTTACTTGAACTTTTGATCTACTTCAAACAGTAAATATTTGTCGTTTCTGGACATGTAGAATAAGTGAAAGACTTTTAACTTTGATTTCATCAAGTAAATATGGTCATTCCTTGAATCAGTCAAATTGGGCTGTCTACTAAGATATTAGTAAATTTCTCTTCTATTCTTGTTTTAGTAAAATTATATTTAAGATCAAATACAACAGTGTGTGATCAAAAAAAGACTCGCATATGTGAAACATGCAGTCATAATGTCTAAAGTCTGAAGTTATCAGCTCAGTAATAGTTATCTTTGTAAAGCAATATCCGTCTTTTGTCTGACGTACTTCACTTGTTACTTCCCTCGTCACTTTTTCTTCTCCTAACCACAATCAGCTAGGGCACATATATCAACGTAAGTTTCTTTAAGTGAGAATAATTGCTCATTTTTGGTCAAACATTGGAGCATATTCCTTTATTTTGTACCACTGATACCCTTGCTATGTTATTGAGAGGTTCTACAGTGTAAGTACGGGTGAGTGATTGTATGAAGGTGGAATAACCGTCATGGGCAATGTCTGTTCAGCAACCATTACGGCTAACTCACTGTGATCGCTAGGAAATGTAGTAATTACCCAGGACAAGCTTGCTATTTAATTTTCAAGTCCGATTTTCTATTGAAAACAATATTGGCGCCCTTGGCCCTTGAGATATCGCCGGCCGGAGTGACCGAGCGGTTCTAGGCGCTAAGTCCGGAATCGCGCGACCGCTACGGTCGCAGGTCCGAATCCTGCCTCGGGAATCGATGTGTGTGATGTACTTAGGTTAGTTAGGTTTAAGTAGTTCTAAGTTCTAGGGGACTGATGACCTTAGAAGTTAAGTCCCATAGTGCTCAAAGCCATTTTAGCCTTCAGATATCTGAAGCTGACACGGTCACAGAAATAGAAAATCAAGCCAGTTACCCCCGAAACATGTAATATTTTGTCCAAATTGAAGATTTTCTGTTCATTGTGAATTTAACTGTACACTGGGGTTAACGGGGGCTATTAGAAATGACAACTGGACTGCTTTTGTTACCAAACTGCGTATTCCAACAAGGTATTGCGGACTCCACAGTGCAGTCCACACCAGAATGGAAAATTCTGTTCTCATACCCTTCATGACCAGCGTACCAAACTGCAAATTCCAGCAAAATAGCGCAAGACTCCACAGTGCAATCCACACTGGAATGGAAAACCCTGTTGTCATAAGCTTCATGATCAGAATATCAGTCTGCATATTCCAGCAAGATAGTGAAATTCCCCACAGTGCAGTCCACACCTTGCTAGCATACACCTCATGACCAGGGTACAAAATTGCATATTCCAGCAAGAGTGCTGTCCACACCAGAATGGAAAACCTTGTTATCGTACACTTCAGGACCAGGGTATCAAATTACATATTTCAAGAAGATAGTCCCAGACCCTACAGTGCAGTCCACACCCGAGATGCCTTGAGTAAAGTACAGATCCTTTCCTAGCTTGCCGGTCCCCTGGGACCTGTAGAGTGTGTCTGAGTTGTGACAGGATGGTGTGGACTTCCATGCCAGCCTCCTGCCAGCAGTCTTCACGAGCTGATACATTGTGTGTTACAGGTACGTCCAGAAATTCCCGAACATGTCATGCGGAAGCTGTTTGCTTCTACACAAAAGTGTGTTCAGACCACCTCTGTAGCCGAACGGATAGCATCACTGCCTTCGGTGAGGAAGGCCGCAGATCCGGTTCCTCGGTACTTCCTCAGCAGATTTCCTGAGGTACGAGGCTCTGAAATGGGGTCTGCTTAGCCTCATGGGCCAAGTGTTGAGCTACTTGAAGGAGTGGGATCACTGGGGTTTGTCATCAGTGGCATCTATTGGCAATTAGGGCTAGAAGGATTAGTGACACTCTGGTCGCATGTCCGATGATCATAGATGGCTCCTCATACTGCCCCGTAGGTAGCGGTTGGCTAGTGGCAACATGGCTACGGCCTAATCCCTGAGTTGTGGGACAAACGTGTATTCCTATACGTGAGGATTATGGCTGTTGCTGATACTCTAGTTTCCAGCAGTGCATGACGATGTAAGACATAAGCTACAGGTTGAAACGCGTACGTTTCATAGGCAGCGATGGCGAGCCATGACAATCTCTGACCAGAGAGCATGTAGTCAGTTCAGTTGCGAGAGAGTAATAGCGCGCGAGAGTTCAGTCCTGTTGCGATGAAGTAGTGGTACGTAGCGAGTAGCAGTTGCATGTAGGGAGTCGGTAGTTACAGTTGCGAGTTAGCTGTTGTGTGTGAGGAGTCGGCGGGCGTGGACATGGAACTCTGGTCGGGATTCACGACGAGGTATATTGTTAAATAAGGTAATGAAGCAGCTTTGCGCTCAACTAATAATGTATTGTAATGGATCTTAAGTGTAATTAATTTGTTCAAGAATCGCCCCAATAATAATTTCGTTTTGAAACCAACCATTTTTAACAAAGAATCCCTTTTTGAAATAATATTTTCCATGCATTTCCTTTGCTTTTCCTCCAAGAATCAATTTATCACGCTAATTATTGCACAGGGCCTAAGGTTAGCGCAGCTGGTCTTATAAAATTTATCAGGTTTAGCATAACGTTATTTTTGTAGGGACTTAACATTTTTGCACATTTTTATTATCACTGACTTTTATTACTGTGGGAAGCTAACATATGGGATTATTTGCATTTCTTATTGAATTCATATCACTTAAAAAAAAATTGCGTGGAGGTTACAAGGTCTTGGACAGAAATGTGGGGAGAGCAGAAATTCAGCACATTACCATGCCTAATACAGTGTGGGAAACCTATTGACATTCAAAACAGCTTCCGGACGTGTTTAGAGGTGTAAATACTGGTTCTGCATGGTTTTCAAGGGTATCTAGTACCACTGTTCCGACAGTATAGTAGCAAATTCAGTTGACGATGCTGGAGGTGGATACGGATCACGTGCCCTTCTCTTCAAAGCTGATCACAAAGGCTCAATACGACTAAGATGTGGTGAGTGCAGCAGCTAGGGGAGATCCAACTATGGACAGGAACTGTGGACAGGAGCTCTGATTTGTTGACCGTGGGGGAACGGTCATTGTACCACAGGACAGACCTGAAGAGCCAAAATGGTCACTTAGTTGTTAGCAGTAGTGCAACTTTCCAGAATAAAAATGAGGCCTATGGAATACCATTATATGGCTGCCCAAATCATCACCGAATCCCCGCCATGGTTCACTCTTGGTACGTAAACTCGGCAAGGGGTTCTAAAATGGTTCAAATGGCTCTGAGCACTATGGGACTTAACATCTGAGGTCATCAGTCCCGTAGAACTCCCCTAGAACCTCACTAACCTAGGGACACCACATACATCCATGCCCGAGGCAGGATTAGAACCTGCGACCGTAGCAACAGCGCGATTCCGGACTGAAGCACCTAGAGCAGCTCGGCCATAGCGGCCGCCCGGCTAGGGGTTCTCAACAGTGTGAAACAAGACTCTTCCGAGCAAATGACTTCCATCCATTGCTCAATAGTCGAAGTTTAATGGCTCCGGCGCCACACTTTCCCATTACGGCCATTTGCATCCGCTGCTTATGGAGCCCCCTTCGTTTTGTTTCGGTGCCGACGAGTTTCACGAGTGCGACATTCAGCTCTGCACTGACTTTTGCAGCTGTTTTCCTCGTATTTTTCGACGCAATCCTCTCGAATTACCGTCTATGACGCTCGCTCACCACGCACTTTCGTCCGCGTTGTGACTTTCAGCGGATGACGTTTTCCTGCGTTCACTGTATGTGGTTCAAAACTTCGATCTGGTACCTCTCGAAACATCATACACTTCGATCTCTGTTGATCCATCGTGGATACTCGACAGCGCACGGTCAAATATTTACCAAAGAAAAACAGCCAAACAATGTATGTCTTCAAAGCTGTTTGATTTAGACGTCCAGTTTCGGCATCTCATTAATGCCATCTTCAGACTCCTATGCACTCCATATACAATCAGATATCTTGATACTTGCATAACTGGAGGCCTTAATATCTGGATTTCCTGAATTCGTTTTTGGAGTATTTACTTACAAGAAGCTAACGGATTTGCTCGAGTATCATTTCGTTTTTGGAAACCCAGAATCTACTCTGTAGGAGTCAACATGGATTCCGGAAACAGCGATCGTGTGAGACCCAACTCGCTTTATTTGTTCATGAGACCCAGAAAATATTAGATACAGGCTCCCAGGTAGATGCTATTTTCCTTGACTTCCGGAAGGCGTTCGATACAGTTCCGCACTGTCGCCTGATAAACAAAGTAAGAGCCTACGGAATATCAGACCAGCTGTATGGCTGGATTGAAGAATTTTTAGCAAACAGAACACAGCATGTTTTTATCAACGGAGAGACGTCTACAGACGTTAAAGTAACCTCTGGTGTGCCACAGGGGAGTGTTATGGGACCATTGCTTTTCACAATATATATAAATGACCTAGTAGATAGTGTCGGAAGTTCCATGCGGCTTTTCGCGGATGATGCTGTAGTATACAGAGAAGTTGCAGCATTAGAAAATTGTAGCGAAATGCAGGAAGATCTGCAGCGGATAGGCACTTGGTGCAGGGAGTGGCAACTGACCCTTAACATAGACAAATGTAATGTATTGCGAATACATAGAAAGAAGGATCCTTTATTGTATGATTATATGATAGCGGAACAAACACTGGTAGCAGTTACTTCTGTAAAATATCTGGGAGTATGCGTGCGGAACGATTTGAAGTGGAATGATCATATAAAATTAATTGTTGGTAAGGCGGGTACCAGGTTGAGATTCATTGGGAGAGTCCTTAGAAAATGTAGTCCATCAACAAAGGAGGTGGCTTACAAAACACTCGTTCGACCTATACTTGAGTATTGCTCATCAGTGTGGGATCCGTACCAGATCGGGTTGACGGAAGAGATAGAGAAGATCCAAAGAAGAGCGGCGCGTTTCGTCACAGGGTTATTTGGTAACCGTGACAGCGTTACGGAGATGTTTAGCAAACTCGAGTGGCAGACTCTGCAAGAGAGGCGCTCTGCATCGCGGTGTAGCTTGCTGTCCAGGTTTCGAGAGGGTGCGTTTCTGAATGAGGTATCGAATATATTGCTTCCCCCTACTTATACCTCCCGAGGAGATCACGAATTTAAAATTAGTGAGATTCGAGCGCGCACGGAGGCTTTCAGACAGTCTTTCTTCCCGCGAACCATACGCGACTGGAACAGGAAAGGGAGGTAATGACAGTGGCACGTAAAGTGCCCTCCGCCACACACCGTTGGGTGGCTTGCGGAGTATAAATGTAGATGTAGGTTTGCCGGAGTGGTAACATCGGTTCCCGTCAGATCACCGAAGTTAGGCGCTGTTGCGCTGGGCTAGCACTTGGATGGGTGACCATCCGGTCTGCCGAGCGCCGTTGGCAAGCGGGGTGCACTCAGTCCTCGCGCGGCAAACTGGGGAGCTACTTGTTCGAGGAAGTAGCGGCTCCGGTCTTTCGAACTGACAAAACGGCCGGGGGAGCAGTGTGCTGTGCCGACCACACGCCCCTCCGTATCCGCATCCACTGATGTCCGTGGGCTGAGGGTGACACGGCGGCCGGTCGGCATTGTGGGGCCTTCGTGGCCTGTAGTCTTCTTTAGTTGGTGTTTTACTTGCAAGAATTGACAACAACTTGTTCCGTGAATTCGCTTTCGGAATGTTTACTTCTAAGAGGTGGCAACCAGTCGATGGCTTCCGTTATGCATGTATCGATATATGTGACTGTCTGTTCGTGGAGTGCAAAGGGGCCTGAAAATGGCGTTAATGAGATGCCGAAAATCAAAGGTCATCAGTCCCTGAGCTTACACACTACTTAACCTAAATTATCCTAAGGACAAACACACACACACCCATGCCCTAGGGAGGACGCGAACCTCCGCCGGGTCCAGCCGCACAGTACATGAGGGCAGCGCCCCTTGACCGCTCGGCAAATCCCGCGCGGCTGAGATGCCGAAATTGATCGTTTAAATAAAATTAATTCTGAAAACATATGGCCAACACAAAATAAGCAGTCTTGCACATGCGGATGACTTAGTTGCGATGGCAGATTCGATTGAAAGTTTGCAAAGCAATATTTCAGAGCTAGATCAGAAATGTAAGGACTATGGTATGAAGATTAGCATCTCCAAAACGAAAGTAATGGCAGTGGGAAAGAAATATAAACGGATTGAGTGCCAAATAGGATGAACAAAGTTAGAACAGGTGGACGGTTTCAAGTACTTAGGATGCATATTCTCACAGGATGGCAACCTAGTGAAAGAACTGGAAGCGAGGTATAGCAAAGCTAATGCAGTGAGCGCTCAGCTACGATCTACTCTCTTCTGCAAGAAGGAAGTCAGTACCAAGACTAAGTTATCTGTGCACCGTTCAATCTTTCGACCAACTTTGTTGTATGGGAGCGAAAGCTGGGTGGATTCAGGTTACCTTATCAACAAGGTTGAGGTTACGGATATGAAAGTAGCTAGGATGACTGCAGGTACTAGTAGATGGGAACAATGGCAGGAGGGTGTCCACAGTGAGGAAATCAAAGAAAAACTGAGAATGAACTCTATAGATGTAGCAGTCAGGGCGAACAGGCTTAGATGGTGGGGTCGTGTTACACGCATGGGAGAAGCAAGGTTACCCAAGAGACTCATGGATTCAGCAGTAGAGGGTAGGAGGAGTCGAGGCAGACCGAGGAGAAGGTACCTGGATTCGGTTAAGAATGATTTTGAAGTAATAGGTTTAATATCAGAAGAGGCACAAATGTTAGCACTGAATAGGGGATCATGGAGGAACTGTATAAGGGGGGCTATGCTCCAGACTGAACGCTGAAAGGCATAATCAGTCTTAAATGATGATGATGATGATGATGATGATGATCAATCAAGCACGAGAAGCACCCACTGAACGAGAACCGACAATCTGCCTGTGTGCGAGGTCACGAATGTCCGACATAACGGATTCACAACTGCATAGAATACTATCCTGACCAAAACTGATACTTGCAACTTACTGAGAACATTGCACAAGTGACGTTTGTGGTGAAATACAACATCGCAACCGGCAGGCTCGTGTTCAAGGGCACGTGCCTCTGCCCCCCCCCCCCTTCCCGGTCACCCATCCGCCGACAAAGAAGGAGAGAAAGAATCTCTATATAATCACAATTTTTACCTGTGGGGAGCATTTAAATGCTGAATGCATGGAATTAACAGAATGTTAGTATGACTTCTTGTGTTATGCGTTCGTTTTTCAAAAAATGGCTCTGAGCACTATGGGACTCAACTGCTGTGGTCATAAGTCCCCTAGAACTTAGAACTACTTAAACCTAACTAACCTAAGGACAGCACACAACACCCAGCCATCACGAGGCAGAGAAAATCCCTGACCCCGCCGGGAATCGAACCCGGGAACCCGGGCGTGGGAAGCGAGAACGCTACCGCACGACCACGAGATGCGGGCTGCGTTCGTTTTTCTTTTTTGTCAGAATTTACAATAGAAGTACAATAAAATGCGACATCGTTTATCGTTTCGTGAGTGTGTAGCAGCTAAATGAGCTATTGCGTAGGTTTTACTTGCTATGAAAGTAAAGTTAAATGCTTTACTTTGTGAAAATTAGATATGTTCGGTAAATACCGGGTGATCAAAAAGTCAGTATAAATTTGAAAACTTAATAAACCACGGAATAATGTAGATAGAGAGGTAAAAATTGACACACATGCTTGGAATGACATAGGGTTTTATTAGAACAAAAAAAAAGTATTGCTAGACGCCTGAAAGATCTCTTGCGCGCGTCGTTTGGTGATGATCGTGTGCTCAGCCGCCACTTTCGTCATGCTTGGCCTCCCAGGTCCCCAGAGCTCAGTCCGTGCGATTATTCGCTTTGGGGTTACCTGAAGTCGCAAGTGTATCGTGATCGACCGACATCTGTAGGGATGCTGAAAGACAACATCCGACGCCAATGCCTCACCATAACTCCGGACATGCTTTACAGTGCTGTTCACAACATTATTCCTCGACTACAAGTATTGTTGAGGAATGTTGGTGGACATATTGAGCATTTCCTTTAAAGAATATCATCTTTGCTTTGTCTTACTTTGTTATGCCAATTATTGCTATTCTGATCAGATGAAGCGCCATCTGTCGGACATTTTTTGAACTTTTGTATTTTTTTTTTTGTTCTAATAAAACCCCATGTCATTCTAAGCATGGGTGTCAATTGGTACCTCTCTACCTACATTATTCCGTGATTTATTCAGTTTTCAAATTTATACTGACTTTTTGATCACCCGTTATTTGATCTCTGTGGATTCTTTTCCTACTCAGTAAGAAGTATGAGGGTTGAATGAAAAGTAATGCCTCCACCTTCGTTAACCGGGTTTGGATGGGAATATTTTGATAGATCAAACGCAGAAATAATCCATAGAATTTGATATTTAATTACCAATATTCACTTTTCCACGTAATCACCAGCCAATTGAATACATTTCTGCCAACGATGAACAAGTTTTCTGAAGCCGCCACGGACGAAATCGACACTCTGTTTCCACAACAGTCGCACAGTTCTCTCGTAATGGTGTATCCACGTTTCGTCTCCTGTCACAATTGAATGGTGAAAGGCGTCACCTTCATTCTCGTAACGCGAGAGGAGTTCCTGGCAAATTTCACGTCGTGCGCTTTCATTTCAGGAGTCGGCATCCCATCGTGCACAGATCTTCCGATAGCCAAGCAAAGAAATAATGTGATCCACACGTTCTTGTGAAATGCCGATTGTGCTTGCAGTTTCTCTCTGAGTGACGCGACGATCGTCCCGAATCAGTCTGTCAACGTTTTGCTTGTGAAACTTGCTGGTTGCTGTCACAGGACGTCCAACTCTTTGTTTGTCACGCAGGTCAGATGTTCCCGCCTCAACATCTTTAAACTTACTCGCCCAACGACGCACAGTACTCACACCAACACAGTCACCATAAACTGCTTTCATTCTCTGACGAATCTCCTTTGGGGGTGACACCTTCTGCTACCAAGGATTCAGTGACTGCACTTTGCTTAAATCTCACTGACCGACCGTCTGCGCTGTGTTCCATACTTCACACTGTAACAACACAACCTTTCAATGCTAAGACTTACCGCCAACTGGAGCTGTAGAGTAGAGGTTACGGAACAAGCCAGTACCTGCCGCATACCAATGCTGCCAACTGTCGAAGAGTTACCAAGATGGAGGCATTACTTTTCAGTCAATCCTCATAGTACTGCCACGAGTTACTGCCACAAACAGCTTTATTTGAAGCTACACGTTTCGATTTTCCATCGCTGTCAGGTTTCTTACAATCAGTACATTTGTTGTTCTGTGCGGCTTGACATTTCGCCAAAGTCCTCTTGTTTACAAGTAGTACCTTGTGCACTGTTGTGCGTTTTGATCGGGAACCAGTGAATTTCAGACATGATACAGCACTTTACATCTTGTTGAGAGGTACACTGAGTAATCAATAAGATACTAATTCATAAACGTGAAGGACCGATGGCCGTAGCAGTCTGGTTCCTTCAATCCCACAAACCAATCATAAACGTGAAAAGTATGTCTGTCACCTTTTCGCTGCAGAGCGACTGAATCTCATTTGATGAAGTTTGGTATGGAGATAACTTGAACCCTGAGAAACAACGTAGGACACATTTTTCCCCAAAATTTCTATTGTGCCACATACCAAAATGTGCGGTTCTAAGTTTTTTCTTTGCTTCAGAGGTGCAAATCAAGCATCATATAGGAGGTCACAAGCTGCGACATTGTCGCGAATAAAAGAGTGACCTGTATATACAATAAGTTTCCTTTAATTTACGTCTATGGTCACAAATTTTTTGTTAACAGTTTACCGGTTTCGGTCTATAATGACCATCATCAGATCTGTTTTATAAAAACAATGTGGTGTCACCGCCAAACACCACACTTGCTAGGTGGTAGCATTTAAATCGGCCGCGGTCGGCTAGTATACGACGGACCCGCGTGTCACCGCTGTCAGTAATTGCAGACCGAGCGCCATTACACGGCAGGTCTAGAGAGACGTACTAGCACTCAGCCCCAGTTGTACAGCCGACGTTGCTAGCCATGGTTCACTGACAACTACGCTCTCATTTGCCGAGACGATAGTTAGCATAGCCTTCAGCTACTTTTGCTACGACCTAGCAAGGCGCCTTACCAATTGATATTGTGATTATAAAGCCTGTACAGTAATGAGCGATGTTCTACAAATGTGGATTAAAGTTAAGTATTGCAGAAGCTACGTACTTTTCTTTATAGCATTCATTACGTATCCTGTTTCAGACCTCACGCCTGCCTGCGTGAGTATATAGCGTGCATTTCGGCCTCCTCTAAAAAACAGTGTTGGCAATTCTGCCGACACTTCAAACAAAGTCGTAATGTACTGCAGCGATAGTGGCTTCCTCAAATGTTAAATGCAGAATCAGCACCAGCATTATTGGACGATGCTGGTGCTGATTCTGCATTTAACTTTTGAGGATGCCACTATCGCTGCAGTACATTAGGACTTTGTTTTTATAAAACAGATCTGATGATGGTCATTATAGACCGAAACCGGTAATCTGTTAACAAAAAATTTGTGACCATAGACGTAAATTAAAGGAAACTTGTTATATACGAGGTCTGCACAAAAAATTACGTAACTTTGTCGACAAATTTTTTTTACGCGTACATATTACTTATTGTGAATGGTCTCCTTCAAAAACCCTACAGTTGATTCACCGTACCCAACGCCGTTTCCACTCCCGGAAGCAGTCTTGGTACGCCTCTTGCTGGATCGAGCGAAGCACCGTCTGCGAATTTTCTTTTATCCTGTCTATCGTCGCAAATCTTCGTAGATTCAAACGGATTTTCAACTTTGGAAATAAAAAAAAGGTCTCAGAAGCCAGGTCTGGAAAGTACACAGGATTTCGCTTTTTGTGCAATAGTCAAGCACAACAGGGATTACTGTGCAGGTGCGTTATCGTGATGGAAGAGCCACGAATTGTCTCGCTACATTTTAGGCCGTTTGCTTCCCACATTTTCACGCAGGCGTCGCAACACGTTCCTGTACTGTCACCGATTAAGAGTTTGTCCCTGTGCCATGAATTCATGCTGCGCTAATCTTTCAGAGTCAAACAAAACTATCAGCATGGCTTTGACATTTGACCTGATCTGACGAGCTTCCTTTGGTCTTGGAGAACCTCTCCCGACATATTGTGAAGACTGAATCCTGGTCTCAACATCGTAACTATAGACCGACTTCTCATCACTAATTTTTATTCTCTTAAGGAACATCTCATTCCCATTTGCGCGATCGATGAGCTCTTCACAGACTGAGAGGCGGAGGTCTCTTATGTTCTTCACTCATGAGCCGCTAGATAAACAAGGCGGCAATACGATGCATACCAAGATGTTGTGTCAGGATTTCATGAGATGATCCAACTGAAATGTCACATTCTTCTGCAATCTCTCGGACGGTCAGTCTTCGACTGGCTGGGACAATTTCATTGGCGTTCCTGACATGTGCGTCGTCGAAGGACGTCCTGAACGAAGATCATCTTTAACTTCCGTCCTCCTATTTTTAAACCGTGTGAACCATTCGTAACGCCGAGTCGGCTCAAGCACTCATCACCGTAGACTTCCTGCGCCATTTGGTGTGTCTCTGTAAAGGTGTTCTTCAGTTCCACACAAAATTTATCGCAGACGCATTGCTCCTTGTTGTGTACATAGTTCCGCGTACACAACTTTCCCACTAGAGCGCGCCCCGCTAAGCACAACAGCGCAGGCGCAGCGCTCGTCCGTCTCCGCACTACGAGATGGCGCTGCCATAAAGACGGACCAAATTCTGCTTCCGCCGATCCGCGTATTAATATGTAACGCAGCCAATTAGATTGATGCTTACGTAGAACCATTTCTCCTCGCGGATCACACTCGCGCAGTGATACATGAACGCGCGAGGTGTACAGACCTCGGATTAGTCAGTCTCCATTTGTCTGCACCAGTCTGTACCAGTCTGCATTAGTGTACCAGCCTATAGTCAAGTTTCAGTCTGCGCCTAGTAAGATTACCATATTCCTGTACATAGCCATGAAGATAAATGTATAGACACTTTTGTCAAGTATCAGAGATATATGTGAGAGTAAGATTAACGTACCAATACCAAAGGAACTCCAGATTGTCAATTGTAAATAGAATCCAGAACCAAGTTAAGTAATTTTTATGTTTGTTATTATTTTAAGAAATATGTGTGAAAATTAATCAAGTTCTCTTCACTTAAAACTTCCGGGCTGATAGGCCGTGGTCGAAGTATAAAACACTCTGCTGACGTTTCGTCTCCGACTGCGGGAGACATCCTCGGAGGTAAAGCGGCGAACTGCGAAGAGAACTCAACGAAGCGCTGATTATATAGGCAGTACAGAGGGCGCCACAGTCGATCACGTGGCGTCGGCTATGAGGTTGTCTCTGGTAATGCCAACATTCTCGATTGAGAATGTTGGCATTACCAGAGACAACCTCATAGCCGACGCCACGTGATCGACTGTGGCGCCCTCTGTACTGCCTATATAATCAGCGCTTCGTTGAGTTCTCTTCGCAGTTCGCCGCTTTACCTCCGAGGATGTCTCCCGCAGTCGGAGACGAAACGTCAGCAGAGTGATTTATACTTCGACCACGGCCTATCAGCCCGGAAGTTTTAAGTGAAGACAATACCGGCCGTGAAAGCTTACATTGTATAATCAAGTTCTGTTTAAAGTTGGTCACCGTCAATCTGCTACTGTAAGCGTGCAAGTGGCATTTCTATCGTCTGACCTAACGGCAAAAGATAAACACGCCACGGTAAGACCACGAGACATATTGCTGACACTCGCCTACTTCGTTAGAGCGACAAGTCAAATAATCTGATGGTGTGTGTACCGAAGGTCTTACAGAACGTACACCGCACTCCTCTAGCTGTACCATCTCGGAATTCGCAAAATGTGCGACACAACGCTCTACTCGATGCAGCACTGAACAATAACTAACAGACGTACAATAACGAAACTGTGAGACCTTCACTTTTCCCGAATTGAACGTTCAACTAACTGACGGGTTTGCTGCCGGGAGACGCCGTCGAACACCGCCGATATTTCGACAGGAACGACGACACCCGGCAGCAAACCCGTCAGTTATTTGAATAACGAAACTTCCGGCAGTTACATATTAACTGGCAGGGATGCCAACCGCATTTCACTCCCACACACACACACACACACACACACCTGCAGAAGAATGTAACATTTCAGTAGGATCATCTCATGAAATCCTGACACAACATCCTGGAATGCATCGTGTGTGTGTCTTTCTTTGTATTCAAATCAGACCCACATAGCCTATAAGGATATGTTGACACCTCGGATCCTTGTGCCCCTCCCAGGACAAAAAAGAGTTCTGTATCCACCGCTGCTTGCGTAGCATCTGTACAATACAGAGGGGTACAAAAAAATGTATCCACTGTTTAACTTACAAACTAATTGACGGAGTTGTCTCATTTTTAGCGAAAGTGTAGCTTAAAGTCCAACTTAAAGATATCACTGTAGGTGTTCGAAATGGTCACCATTAACATCCACACACAAACGATGCCGCCGAACTGCAGCACGAACTACTGACTGCAACGTGTTCAGTTGTATATTTGCCCATGAATGTACGATGGATTCTCGAAGTTCATCCAATGTGCCTGGCTTTTGTCGATAAACGACGTCCTTTATTGTTCCCCACAGGTAAAAGTCCAGAGAAGTTAGGTCTGGGTAATGTGGTGGATACTCCACAGCACCTCTACGGCCTATCCATCTTCCTCTACATCTACATACATACTCCGCAATCCACCATACGGTGCGTGGCGGACGTACCTCGTACCACAACTAGCATCGTATCTCCCTGTTCCACTCCCAAACAGAACGAGGGAAAAATGACTGCCTATATGCCTCTGTACGAGCCCTAATCTCTCTTATCTTATCTTTGTGGTCTTTCCGCGAAATATAAGTTGGCGGCAGTAAAATTGTACTGCACTCAGCCTCAAATGCTGATTCTCTAAATTTCCTCAGAAGCGATTCACGAAAAGAATACCTCCTTTCCTCCAGAGACTCCCACCCGAGTTGTTGAAGCATTTCCGTAACACTCGCGTGATGATCAAACCTACCAGTAACAAATCTAGCAGCCCGCCTCTGAATTGCTTCTATGTCCTCCCTCAATCCGACCTGATAGGGATCCCAAACGCTCGAGCAGTACTCAAGAAAAGGTCGTATTAGTGTTTTATAAGCGGTCTCCTTTACAGATGAACCACATCTTCCCAAAATTCTATCAATGAACCGAAGACGACTATCCGCCTTCCCCAGAACTGCCATTACATGCTTGTCCCAGTTCATATCCCTCTGCATTGTTACGCCCAAATATTTAATCGACGTGACTGTGTCAAGCGCTACACTGCTAATGTAGTATTCAAACATTATTGGATTCTTTTTCCTATTCATCTGCATTAATTTACATTTATCTATTATAGAGTTAGCTGCCATTCGTTACACCAATCACAAATCCTGCCCAAGTCATCTTGTATCCTCCTACAGTCACTCAACGACGACACCTTCCCGTACACCACAGCATCATCAGCAAACAGCCGCACATTGCTATCCACCCTATCCAAAAGATCATTTATGTAGATAGAAAACAACAGTGGACCTACCACACTTCCCTGGGGCACTCCAGATGATACCCTCACCTGCGATGAACACTCACCATCGAGGACCACGTACTGGATTCTATTACTTAAGAAGTCTTCGAGCCACTCACATATTTGGGAACCAATGCCATATGCTCGTACCTTAGTTAGGAGTACAGTTACCGATGAGGTGTACCTTCAGAAGCTTCAGACGTCCGTTTTACCTGCCATCCGAGATAAATATGGAGACGGAAGAGTTTACTTTTAAGATGGTGCCCCAGCCCACTACCAAAACCGTGTTAGGGCGTATCTCAACGAAAATCTACCAGGAAGGTGGATAGGTCGCAGAGGTTCTGTGGAGTATCCACCACGTTCCCCAGACCTAACTCCTCTGGACTTTTACGTGTGGGGAGCACTATAGGACGTCGTTTATCGACAAAAGCCACGCACATTGGATGAACTTCGAGAATCCGTCGTACATTCATATGCAAATATCCAACTGAACACGTTGCAGTCAGTAGTTCGTGCTGCAGCTCGACGGCATCATTTGCGTGTGGATGTAAATGGTGACCATTTCGAACACCTACAGTGATATCTGTAAGTTGGACTATAAGCTAGGTTTTGACCAAAAATGAGACAACTGCGTCAATTAGTTTGCAAGTTATGGACTTTTAAACAGTGGATACATTTTTAGGACCCCTCTGTATTTACGAAAATCAAATGGCTCTGAGCACTATGGGACTTAACTGCTACGGTCATCAGTCCCCTAGAACTTAGAACTACTTAAACCTAACTAACCTAAGGACAGCACACAACACCCAGCCATCACGAGGCAGAGAAAATCCCTGACCCCGCCGGGAATCGAACCCGGGAACCCGGGCGTGGAAAGCGAGAACGCTACCGCACAACCACGAGATGCGGGCCTTCTGTATTTACGTTCAAGCGTAACTTCGAGAACCCATCGTACATTCATGTGCAAATATACAACTCAACACTTTGCAGTCATTAGTTCGTGCTGCAGTTCGACGGCAACGTTTGTGTGTGGATGTTAATGGTGACCATTTCGAACACCTACAGTGATGTCTTTAAGTTGGACTATAAGCTACACTTTCACCAAAAATGAGACAACTCCGTCAATTATTTTGCAAGTTGTGGACTTTTAAACAGTGGATACATGTTTTTGGACCCCTCTGTATTTACGATCATGCGTGCATTTCTTTCGGTGTGATCCCGAATTTTGGTCCAAACCCTGCAGATGAGAGGAAACAGGAAATGTCTTACCTCACAGCGTGATAGCTTGCGCTCGCTCCGAGTACAGAAGGTTACCGGAGCCGCAGCGTCGTGTGCGCAGTCCTGGAGCGCCACTCGTCCAACTGGTGCGTGGTGGCGAGTGCTTACCGGCTCCGACCGGCCGTGAGTCAGCTCCACCGTGACAGGCAGGCCGCAAAGTGTGCAGACGGAAGGAGGCGGCGGCGGCGACCTTGCGATGCCGGAGAGAGCGGAACTGCCGACCGTGACCGTGCGGGTCAACGATCAGCGCCGGTCGTGGTGACACGAGTTCGCACGACCAGCTGCAGCCATTCGTCGGCCAGCCAGGTCTTATCGCCTGCCGAAAGTCCCAAGTCGCCGCTCGGCGGAAGCGCGTGGTACTATATAGTGCTTGATGCCGATGATGACGTCATAGCTGCAGCTTTTTGTCACGTAGCCGTGTAGCGACAGTCTATTGCCTAATGGCTAGCTACACAAGGCCGTGCTTGGATCGCGTGTTGCTAACACAGAGCAGGAATAGCTGTGCAGTGGTACAGCATCCAGGCACCTGTTAGGGGATATTACACTGAGGCGACAAAAGTCGCGGGATAGCGATAAGCCCATATGGCAATGGCTGTAGCATCGCCTGCACAAGGTACGATAGGGCAGCGAATTGGCGGGGCTATCGGTTCTACTCAGGTGCTTAATGTGAAAATGTTTCCCTACAGTCTGGAACCGAGCGACCGCTACGGTCGCAGGTTCGAATCCTGCCTCGGGCATGGATGTGCGTGATGTCCTTAGGTTAGTTACGTTTAAGGGGCTCCGGAAAGGCTCAAAAATCATGAAAAGTTCAATTTTTACTCTTTTGCGTTTTCTGAATCTGCAGACTATTACCTTTTAATAGATATATAATTTATTCAATTCCGAAGACTACAACTATTTTTAAATTTTTCTTGAAATGTGTTCTACACGGGCGTAGCCCACTGTGGCGCTGTTAAACTGCTGTTAAATGGTGTTATTATTAACGTCCGTGTTCATCAGGTACATTTTAGTGATGTGAGATAAAGTATGTGTTGTGGCTAACCTGTGATGGTTCAATATATATCGCTGGTGTGATTGTCGATTGTTTCATGTTTATTTACTCTGTCGTTATCTCGAAAATATTCGTAATTAATTCTGTTTCTTGAGTCTCTGTTTTGTTGAAGTATAATAATGAGTAAAAGTAAAGTTATTAGAAATCCTCTGAAGGCTTTTAAGAAAAGGAGAAATGTTGGAAAGCCAAAGGTATGTGTTATTACTGTAAATAATAACATTCTAACATGGTACGATCGATGCTTGCTTTAGACAAGGAACGCCTTCGGGCTGCAGACAGGGCTGTAAAGAGTCTAGAAATACAAGCAATAGTAAACAGGAGGAGGAACAAGAGGAAGCTGGAGGAGGAGTTTGCAGAGGATGAAGATAATCCATCCTATGGACCTGGAATGCACTAAAAAGTTAATCCAATCTTTGTCGCTCGATTCCCAAAACTTTTATTTTCTCATACTAATTACATGTTTTCTAAGGATCTTCCAAACATATTTGTTTCAAACTTTCAGTAAATGTTACACAGTACCTTCTGCATAATTTAACACAGCCTTTTTCCAAAAAAACTGTATATTTTTGAATATATAAATAAAAAATTGCAAAAAAATGTTGTGAATTTTCATTACAATTGAAAAAAAATCGTGTTTAATAACTGAACTAAAATTTTGTAAAATCCCTGTGTTACGTTGTAGCGCATATTCCAATAAATAATCTCTAAAAAGTTCAACTTCCTACCTCAAATACTTTGTGAGGAAAGATGTAATTTATAAGCGTTATTTTAACATTGCAAGTATAGGGCGTTCCGGTGCCCCTTAAGTAGTTCTAAGTTCTAGGGGACTAATGACCTCAGCAGTTAAGTCCCATAGTGCTCAGAGCCATTTGAACCATTTCTTGAAAATGTTTCCGACGTAATTATGGCCGCACCACGAGAGTTAACAGAATTTTAACGCGGAGTGGTAGCTGAAACTAAACGCATGGAACATTGCATTTCGGAAATCATTAGGGAATTCAATGTTCCGTCACACAGAATGACAAGATTGCGGCAGGAACACCAAATCTGAGACGTTACCTCTCACTACGGGCAAGGCAGTGGCCGATGGCCTTCACTTTACTACCGAGAGCAGCAGCATTTGCATAAAATTGTCAGTGCTAACAGACAAGCAAAAGTGGGATGCACGACGATCGTATGCTTTAGGAAAGTACGGCGAAATTAGGCGTTAATGGGCTATGGAAGTAGACAACCGACGCTACCAGCATGATACTGTATCGCCTTTCCTGGGCTCGTGACTTTCTCGGTTGTACCCAAAGTCAGGCCTGGTCGGGTGAGTACCGATTACAGTTGGTGAAAGCCGATGGTAGGGTTCGAATGTGGCGCAGACCCTACGGCAATATGGATTGACAGTAACTCGAAGAAGACGAACGTAATGAGAATAGCAGAAATGAGAACAGCGAGAAACTCGACATCGCAATTGGTCATCACGAAGTAGACGATGTCGAGGAATTCTGCTACCAAGGCAGCAATATTACTCACGACGGATGGAGTAAGGAAGACATAAGAAGAAGAGTAGTACTGGCAAAAAGAGCGTTCCTGGCCAAGAGAAGTCTACTAGTATGAAATTAGTATCAAATATTGGCATTAATTTGAGGAAGAAATTTTTCGGAATGTATGTACGTTTGGCGCACAACGTTGTATGGTAGTGAAACATGAACTGTGGGAAAACTGGAAAAGAAGAGAACCAAAGTATTTGATATGTGGTGCTACAGAAGAGTGTTGAAAATTAGGTGGACTAATAAGGTAAGGAATGAGAAGTTTCTGTGGAGAATCATTAAGGAAAGGAGTATGTGGAAAACACATACAAGGAGAAGGGACAGTATGATAGGACATCTTTTAAGACATCACTGATTAACTTACATGATCGTAGAGGGAGCTGTAGAGGGTGAAACCTGTAGAGGAAAACAGAGATTAGAATAAATCCAGCAAGTAATAGAGGACGTACGTTGAAAATGCTATTCTGCTGCTCTAAGATGAAGAGATTGGCGCAGAAGAGGAATTCGTGGCGCGGCCGCATCAAACCAGTCAGAAGACAGAAAAAACCCACACAATCTTTACATTGTAGTCAAGTAAATTTCCGTTATTCCCAACAGCGCAACTCCACTATAGTCTATCGGTATATGGTCTAAAACATAATGTTCCTCCGACAGCCCATCTGATAATGAGTCTGCAATAGTAGAATAAATGAAATGAAATTAAAAAAGCGGGTGGTTTTGTACGATACTAACAAAAATCACCAATTTAAACTACAGTTGCAGTTTGTAGTGGGACGCGAAATTCAAGCGTCACCCATCCACCAGTGTCAGACCAGTTTGCAGGTGAATATAAGTTTAATTTAGTGTTTTGTTTATGTATTTTGTAATATTTGTAATGTTTGTGAATTATCTGAAGTTTTGTATTTCTTTTTATGTTTCATGTACGGAGAGGGCGGCGCAACGAATGCAGACAGCATCTTCACTGCCGGGACCAGAGAGAAAATTGCTGGCCACTATACGTCGCGGGTCGACAGCCAAAGAGCAACAGAAGATCCTGAAATCGAGTTGTTGCGTCGTGCTTCTAAAAACTGAAAAAATAAGAATTTGTAATGTTTCTACAACAATGACATCATAGAAAGTTTAATCATGTTCTAAATGTTCAGTCCTATCTTATCAAGGCTCATGTTCATGTCTATATGTAGTATATATGAAGATAATAAACTAGTGTATACTACAAAAGTTTAAATACGTGTTCCGAGAATTTATTTATGAAGAATTATATTAAGGAAGAAGCATTACTAATTTATTTGACAGGATTATTAATTTTTGACAACGTTCATCGCGAGTTTGAATCTTATAAGTTTATTCAATGTGGTTGTAATATTTATTAAAGCAGATAACTTGCATTCATATAATTTCTGAGAAGAAACAAACGACATCTAAATTGAAAAAAGTTTGCGCAAACCAATTGGACTGAGTGACGTAATTCTGCGCATACGACTCAAATGATGATGTTTTAATTACAATTTCGTTCACGAACCATTCAGAGACAACTTTAAAAAGAATTTAAATAATTTTGAAGTGTTTTGTAACTGACGTAGGTGACGAAGTCTGCACATGGTCATATGTCAAAAGAAAATGATTTACACAAAACGTACGTCGTTACACTACAATTCAATTTCAGAAATCTACATCTCTACTCTGCAAATCACATTTAAGTGCCTGGCAGAGGATTCATCGAACCATCTTCACAATTCTCCATTATTCCAATCTCGTATAGCGCGCGGAGAGAATGAACACCTGTATCTCTCCGTACGAGCTCTGGTTTCCCTTATTTTATCGTGATGATCGTTCCTCCCTATGTAGGTCGGTGTCAACAAAATATTTTCGCATTCGGAGGAGAAAGTTCGTGATTGGAATTTCGTGAGAAGATTCCGTCGCAACGAAAAACGCCTTTCTTTTAATGATTTCCAGCCCAACTGCTGTATCATTTCTGTGACACTCTCTCCCATATTTCGCAATAATACGAAACGTGCTGCCCTTCTTTGAACTTTTTCGATGTACTCCGTCAGTCCCGTCTCGTAAGGATCCCACACCGCGCAGCAGTATTCTAAAAGAGGACGGACAAGCGTAGTGTAGGCAGTCTCCATAGTAGATCTGTTACATTTTGTAAGTGTTCTGCCAATAAAACGCAGTCTTTGGTTAGCCTTCCCCACAACAATTTCTGTGTGCTCCAATTTAAGTTGTTCGTAATTGTAATTGTGATGTCACCGCCAGACACCACACTTGCTAGGTGGTAGCCTTTAAATCGGCCGCGGTCCGTTAGTATACGTCGGACCCGCGTGTCGCCACTATCAGTGATCGCAGACCGAGCGCCGCCACACGGAAGGTCTAGTCTAGAGAGACTCCCTAGCACTCGCCCCAGTTGCACAGCCGACTTTGCTAGCGATAGGTCACTACTTAATACGCTCTCATTTGCAGAGACGACAGTTTAGCATAGCCTTCAGCTACGTCATTTGGTACGACCTAGCAAGGCGCCATATTCAGTTACTATAATCTGAACAGATAATATTGTGACTCACGTACCGTCAAGAGCGACGTTCATCATCAATGGATTAAAGTTAAGTATGAAACTAATTACGTCCGCTTTCTGAATTCTCATTCCTTGTCGTCTTCCAGACCTCATGTCAGTATAGTTCTTCCCTCCTCACGCCAGCCTGCGTGAGCTAAAACGCGTGCATTTCGGCCTCCTCTGCTAACACGGTGTTAGCTCTTATGCCAACACAACATACATCTACATGGATACTACATTTAAGTGCCTGGCAGAGGATTCATCGAACCACCTTCACAATTCTCTGTTATTCCAATCTCGTATAGCGAGCTCTGATTTCCCTTATTTTATCTTGGTGGTCGTTCCTCCCTATGTAGGTCGGTGTCAACAAAATATTTTCGCATTCGCAGGAGAAAGTTCGTGATTGGAATTTCGTGAGAAGATTCCGTCGCAACGAAAACCGCCTTTCTTTTAATGATTTCCAGCCCAACTGCTGTATCATTTCTGTGACACTCTCTCCCATATTTCGCGATAATACGAAACGTGCTGCCCTTCTTTGAACTTTTTCGATGTACTCCGTCAGTCCTATCTGGTAAGGATCCCACACCGTGCAGCAGTATTCTAAAAGAGGACAGACAAGCGTAATGTAGGCAGTCTCCTTAGTAGATCTGCTACATTTTCTAAGTGTTATGCCAATAAAACGCAGTCTTTCGTTAGCCTTCCCCACAACAATTTCTATGTGTTCCAAGTCAAGTTTTTCGTAATTGTAATACCTAGTTTTAGTTGAATTTACGACGAGCCGTGGTAAAAAATTTGCTGTTTTGAAGAGCGCGCCGCAGTGCGTAGTGTGAAGCAGTCGCCCTCCGTTTCTGGGGGTGGCGCTGCTGTGGCAATCGCAGCTTTGGTGTCTCCCTCTGGTGGGAAAGCGGAGAGATTGCCTGTTCACGTGCATTTAAGGGGTGCTATGAGCTCTGTCGAATCCTCTGTTATGCCAGCGTTGCCTGGATCTCCGCACCCACCCGTTTTTATAAGGCCCTCCAAATCCTTGGACGCCATGCACACCGCCTTGCCTTCTGTATCCGCCTTCTTTCCCCCACACGGCTCCTATATGACCTGATCCCCTTCCCCCACCTCCTCCTGTTCCTCCAACATCGCCGCATCCTTTACATTGTCTGCAGGCTTGATCCCCCCCACACTCTGGTTTCCTCCTTCCTCTCCACCCCCCGCCCATTGCCGCACCTCTATCGCTGTATCCCCCCGCCCTCTCCCCACCTCCACAACTTCCATCTTCTTCATCAGGGCAATTTCCAGCGCCTCCCTCTCCCGGATGATGAACTTCGCCGTGACGTCTACCCTCCCTTCCAGCTATAACCTGACTTTGTTGCCCCCCCCCCTCCCCAGGGCCCCCTTTTTCCTCTCCCCTCCTTCTCCCCCCCCCTGGGACCCTGCACCCCATCCTTGCCTCTTTCCTTCCCACATCCCTCTACCTTCAGCGCCCCCCCCCCACCCATCTCCCACCTCTCTTCCCCTCCCTCCCTTCTTCCCTTCTCCCTCCTCTCCTTGCGCCTGGCAGATCCTCCGTTTTGATCATCGTCAATGTGCCACGTCAGTGTTGTGTTTAGTGCTGTTTCTCCTGTGCGTCAAGAGGTGTGATTTTAATTGTGTACTGCCTTGAAGTTTGCTGTCAGTGTTTGTTATGTGCTACGCCATCCGCCGATACTTTTTATGCTCTGGCCATAAGCCTTGTGTTCATTTAATTGTCGCAGTGTGTGGCTTTTTGTTTGCGCTACTTTTTTATAGTTTTTTATCTCCATTTTACAGTCGCCCCTTTTTTTGTCTATTGCCTTCCATGATGTTCCCCCTTTTTTATATCTATGTATCCCGATCGGAGCTGAGTTTATGCATGTGAGTCTGCGCGTTAGCCCTCCAGTCTGCTAGAGTTGCTCGGGCAATGGTCATTGGCGGTTAGATCGGTCGGTTGGTTGGTCGCGCACTGAGACACGAGATGACTAGTCCGTCTTGAGCGTCGGCGCATGTAAGGTCACCACGTGAGTCCAGTGGCCAACGCCGTATGGAAAGGGGGAGTGGCTTCGCAGTTCACAAGAGAGCAACAGGAGCGGAACCACGACATCGGTCTGGCCGGGGCGAGCTGCGACGCCGTGAGACGGGAGATCGGCGCGCCTTCCTGCGTCCGTTTGTGGGGCGGCGAGTAACTCGTGAAAATTAAATTTTGCTGTATACATGCTTGCAATTCAAAATGTTTGAATGTTGAATCAGTTTCAGGCTTTTAGAATGTTGTTAATGCTGTCTTTCGCCGTTCTCAACACTGGCTCTCTATTTACTTTTTTAGCTCCCAGAAAGTGATTTAACCAAACGTGAAACCGGTAATTAGAGATCCTAGTGCCCACTTCATCTGAGAGTACCATTATAGCTGCAGCTTATAGCTCTGAGGAATTAGGAGATTGTCCGGAATTTCTAATCAAAAACGATTTTCCAAAATAATTGAGTATATTCTGAAATTCACTGATAAAAAACACAAGTATCCCTACCACCTAACTAACAGAGCAGTTCAGAGTCTAATGCGCTGATGCAACTATAAATGTCCGAATTAAATGTTAAAAAGAATGCTCGCCAAGATTTGATGAGAATATTTCATCAAACGCCACGCTAAATAATTGGTAGAATGTCTGTCCCGCGACGGCACGTGAAAATACGACAATACGCAAACTGAAGCTAGATAATGAAAATCATCCCAGAATTAATCCTTCACTTGAAATGATTTCATGGTTCCGCGTATCTCTAGTAACTTAATACGGCACCCGAGGCTGTTTGTAGCAGCGCTACCGAAGCGACGCGACTCCCGACACAGCTGACGTGCTATTCACCGTCTGGAGAGAACTGGGGCCCTCCTTCCTCGCGCAGCGCTCTTATATATATAGCCGCGGTGCGGACGGCTAAGGGAACGCCTGATCAAATCGGCTCTCCCGACGAGCCGCTGGGCTAGTAACGCACCACTTCAAGTTACATAATAATTTATAGCTTCTTTTGCTGATGGCCGATGAAGCTCTTAATTTAAACGTGCATTCAGCATGCGGGTAAGTATTGATAATAAAATTTTGACGTGGCTAAGTTAAATATTTTGGGCGAGAGAATTACTTAAATTACACTGCACGCAGTAGATGAGCTCTGAACTGGCTCTTTTGAGATCCGCTATCGCTATAATTTTATAGGTATTCAAAAGAAACTTTTCATATCTTCACAGTCATAGCGGACCTCCAACCTATTTAAATCTAAACATCCTAGCCTTATTTATTAGCCTACTTAATCTATCTTGCTTCCTTCAGTTTTGAGACGAAAACCAGAAAATCATGAATTTCCACTAAAGTCTTACTCTGTGAAATCCAAAGTACTGTTTTTATTAAATCATTATGAAAGATGAATCTAAATATAAATTTTGAAGTCTCTAGCTCTTTTCTGTTGCGCCAATGATTTTTTCAGAAAAACGTCCAAATTTCAAAAATGGCTGAAGTTATCGAACTGATATTTAACACACATTAATTTAGTATTATTCCTGACATGCTAGAAAAGTTTTAGGTCATTTGCTTGATTTTTAAGGTATTGCGCAACATTTATGATGTCAGAGCTAGTTACAGCAGACTGGCTGGCACACAATGGAAACTGATGTGAATTTACTACAGCGTGAGTAGGCTGCTTTCCTACATCACCCTCTACTTAAATTTTTTTGTTTATGAATTGTTAATGAATGATAAAAAATTTAATTACAAAAGGGAAGCAAGAGTACAGTTTAACTCCCTATAAAAAATCAAAATTGAAATATAAACATGTAGAAACATTAAAGAAAACTGATTACCTACATTAATTATTTAAATTGTGGGCATGTTCACTGCCTTTTAAACTATGTCATTACTCAAAATTGTAAGCAAAGTCAATGAAATATTTTGGCATACATATTGCCTTAGACAAACAAACACATACAAATTGAAAAATTATGAAAATCTTAGATCCATTAAATACATTAAATACATTTTTACATACACAAATTCAAAGAAAATAACATGATACATAAACAGATGATTAATCTCTTAGCAGTCTTTTCTAAACCTGAAAGAAAAGTTCACAAATAATTTTTACACACGTGGTTGTAGCCACTTTGGCTGGCGTCCTACACTTCCATTCACAAGGGTAGAGGAGGGGAAGTTGCTATGGTGTGCGTCCTTCACGTTCACTCTAAATTACATGGGGGAAAGGGGAGGGGTCACTGTGAGTTGTGTCCAAGTCACTCCACGCTTTCACGCAGCTACCAGGCTGCCATTATCTGGTTTGTCCTGTAGAACAAACAAAAAGAGTGCCTCAGACTCTGTTCACTTAATAGATAAGGGTGGGTCACAATAAAATGGGTATATATACATTTTATCCTTCAATATTTTGCTGGAACAAAGTTAACAGAACTTTTTCAATATTACTCTCGTGGTTACTTAATTGTCATAAAATCGGTAAACAAATGGCTCAGAACGCCGTTAGTCACTTACTAGAGAAAATTTATGCTCAAGGCATACAATCATGAATCCTATTTAATTTCAATTTATTATTCCTGCGCCGGAACACTGAACCAATGCTCGGTACATTCCTGACAAATCTGCATTTTATTTACTTAACTGACTCATCTTTGATTACCTTATGCTTAGAGATAGTATGAGTATATTTGATTAGTGGTTGTTTTCTCAGCTTCTTTGTACATGTGAGTAACTTTTGGTAATAGTACAGTTCTGAGTGTTCAAAACACACTACGTTTATTTGACTACAAAATCCACTTATTGGTCCTCTGCTGTTGTCAGTTACACATCTGCAATTAGGTACTTACTTACTTTGAAGTGTATTTATGCTGAGCTAAAATTAATGTTTCACGTCTGTCAGTATGTTACTCAATTATATTGCTAGTGTATGTACTTATTTAACACTCACTCTATTAATATTTAAAGCATAGGATAGCACGTATAGTGTATTGCAGCTGATTAGTTTGCTCACGTGGCAATCCATTTCCACTCAATCGGACGCTGAAACCTCAGGTAGTCTCTCTCAGACCTACCACTAAAGTGCATCAAGTAATTATGGACGAGCGTAATGCTAAATTCCTTAAATCTATAGGACACCATGAGCTGCTCTGTCTCATCTAACATAAGGGTACCTATGGTTGCATTCACGCCTCCAACTCATAACCTCAATACGTGTAGGTGTATCCTGTCACACACTACACTAAAATAATGGCCAGCTCCAACCTTATAAATACTTCAGGGACGTGTCCTTCACGTCTCAACCACAAACACTGCTCAATTCTATTACACTGCCTTTCCTTGCTACACCAGGTGAGTTTAATCTTACAACTTACCTGCATTTTTTTTTCTAACACTAAGCAATCTCTTTTTTACTATTTCTTAGTTAGCTCTAATGCATACACTAGGTTTCACTACCACTTCAGATCCTGCTTGAACACGAATTTGTACATCTTTTTTAAATTACTGTTGGTGGACCATTTCCAATAAAACAACACTTTGTACTTACTATATTACCAGGGTACTATACATAATTGTTACTCAAATACATTGTATCTTAATTACATCATACTTCTCTATTGTTTGTCACTATTAGGTTTGTTCTTCACTAATCGGTAGATAGAATGGTTACATAACTCATGGCTTGATAGTCATGACAGAAAATTTTCATATCTGGAAAGAAGAGGTCGAAATTTTTGTGGATAGGAAAGATGAAAAATGAGTGAGACCTGAAAGGGAAAGAAGATCTCACACAGCTGGGACTGCACAGCTGCCACACTGTGTAGAGGTTACAGAACAACCTCCTCCCTACAGCATTCATTGGCTTAATGCTGGCTTGATAGTCATGACGGAAAATTTTAGTATTTGGAAAGAAAAGGTCAAAATTTTTTTTTGTGGATAGGAAAGATGAAGAATGAGTGAGACCTGAAAGGGAAAGAAGATCTCACACAGCTGGGACTGCACAGCTGCCACACTGTGTAGAGGTTACAGAACAACCTCCTCCCTACAGCATTCATTGGCTGAATGCTGGCTTGATAGTCATAACGGAAAATTTTAGTATTTGAGAAGAAAAGGTCGAAATTTTTGTGGATAGGAAAGATGAAGAATGAGTGAGACCTGAAATGGAAAGAAGATCTCACACAGCTGGGACTGCACAGCTGCCACACTGTGTAGAGGTTACAGAACAACCTCCTCCCTACAGCATTCATTGGCTTAATGCTGACTTGATAGTCATGACGGAAAATTTTAGTATTTGGAAAGAAAAGGTCGAAGTTTTTTTTTTTTTTTGTGGATAGGAAAGATGAAGAATGAGTGAGACCTGAAAGGGAAAGAAGATCTCACACAGCTGGGACTGCACAGCTGCCACACTGTGTAGAGGTTACAGAACAACCTCCTCCCTACAGCATTCATTGGTTTAATGCTGTATTGATAACCATACCGGAAAATTTAATGTATGAAAGAAGAGGTCGAAATTTTTGACGAAAGGAAAGAGGAAGAATGAGTGAGACCTGAAAGGGAAAGAAGATCTCACACAGCTGGGACTGCACAGCTGCCACACTGTGTAGAGGTTACAGAACAACCTCCTCCCTACAGCATTCATTCATAACCTTTGACCACGCCACGTCGATCTGAAAATACCTTATGATGCCTTTTTAGAACCTGTCTCAGTTCTTCCTTTTGATTGTCTGAAATCTTATCGATTTCCTGCAATTTATCCTCTATTTTGTCTAAAATAATTGCTCCTTCTTCTTCTTCTGTGTTCAGCTTACTGTTACTAAGATTAACACCTTCGTCCCAATACCTCCTATTTTTCAGAACTCGTATAGGCAGCTCCCAAGTTTCATAATCAGTTACTACATGTTTATCACTAAAAGGTACTATAATTACTCCGGTTATTGGCAAGACCATTTTTAACTGGCTTCTTTCAAAGTCAACAACACTCTGATATTTTGACAAGAAATCTATGCCAATTAAAACCTCAATACTGAGATTGTTTACAATTAAACATGGATGATCAATTAAATTACCATTAATGTTAAAGGGCAGCAAAGCTTCTTGCTTTATCGTTTTTGACACCTTGCCAGTAGCACCAATTATTCTTAGTCCTGATACCCTCATTACTGTAAGCTTGTCTTTACCAGGTAATGCATCAAAGAAGGACTGAGATATTGCACTCACCTCACTTCCACTGTCTAAGAGACAACGTACATTGATACCCAACATATTCACTATTATTATAGGGTGGCTTATTCTAGGTTGTACAGGTGGTTCCTCAAATTCATCTAGTAGTTCCTTTTGGATTTGTCTCCAACTAAAGTGATCGACATCTGTCTTCATTACATTTAGGTCACAGTGTGTAGGGGTTTCCTGAATTACATTTTCAGCTGCCTTTTCCAGTCGGTCTATTAATTTTAAATCGAAACACCGCATGACTTCATTACATTTAGTTTGCTGAACATAACCCAAATTACTGTAGTCTGAGCGATTCTGCGTCTCCAGACCGGGCATAACACTAATTACAGCTAAACCACTTTTACCATTATCGTCGGTTTCCTTCTCAAGTGACAACTGGTCACAGCTACTGGGTTCATCGACCCTCAA
This sequence comes from Schistocerca cancellata, assembly GCF_023864275.1. Classification (NCBI taxonomy): domain Eukaryota; kingdom Metazoa; phylum Arthropoda; class Insecta; order Orthoptera; family Acrididae; genus Schistocerca; species Schistocerca cancellata. Next base: position 19,193,686 of record NC_064635.1, on the reverse strand, counting down.
CAGCCTACCCTCTACATTCTCACTTATCTCCTGTCCTAAATCTATTAGTACATTATCAACATCCTGCACAGGCACTTTAGATAAGAGCACATCATCTTCATCGTAAATATAAGCATGAATTTCTTCTGCTTCTTCACCTGTCAATTCAGTATTTTGCAGCTCCTCCCTATCGTTACACTGCTGCGCCTTCTCTTTCTCTTCCCACTTAGAAAGCGTCTCTAACACGGTATCTATCAAATACTGTGAGTGATCTAATATTTCTGTTGTATCCTTAGATGCTACCGAATCTTCATCCACATGTTCAGTCTGAGTATTCTGATCTGTCTTACCAATTCCCTTAACTACTGGCTTAGGAGAAGTAACCGCCTGGTGAGCGCCAGTGTCCTCATAGACGGGAACTAGTTTTCCTGCCTCGGCCTACTGCTGTTTCCTTTAGTTTCATTATAGTTGACTGGCACAGCATTACTTTCCGTACTGTTGTTTACATGCATATTTCTGTTTGGAACAAAATTATTATCCCTTGGACGCCATTGTTGGTTCTGATAATTATTTCTCCAATTCCTACCTCTCTTAGGATGGCGAATGCCTACTGTTCTGATGTTTACATTGCCATTTGGCTCATTCCTAAAATTACTATTATTGTTACTGGCATTTCTGTTATTACGTGCTTGCTCCTCATTGGCAGCAACACGTTCTACACGTTCCAGATACTCAATGAAACGATCCAGATTGTCTCTAGGGGCAGATATAATTCTAGTTTGCCAGTACCATGGCAGTTTGGCTTCAAGACCCAGTATTATCATTTCAGGTTTCAGCTTTTCCGCCAAATGTGACAAACGTGAAATCCATGACCTAGCAAATTCTTTAATAGATTCCTTGCCTGCATTGAAGCGTTTTCCACTCCAAAATTCTCTCAACACTTCATTTTGCTTGTTACTAGACCAATACTCATTAATGAAAGTTGTTTTAAACTCCGCTAATGTTTTACACTTCAACATAACATCAGCTGACCAACGCATGGCGTCACCTGCTAAATAGCTTCTAATAAATGAGATTTTCTCTCGTTCAGACCAAGTTGGTGGAATCACATCTTCAAAATCGTTCCAGAAATCTAGCGGGTGGATATTTTTATCTGGATCGAATCGCAAGAACTGCCGACACCCGATAAAAGCGGCGTTTGCAGCTACAACTTGTTGTATACTACCATTACCAGAAGTTACTGAAGCTACTTTACTCTCAATGTTAGCAATGTTAGTACTGATATTTTCTACTCTCAATTCAACATTATCTACTCTTTGTACAATATGAGTAGTATCAGTTTTAATTGCATCTACGTCTGCTTGACATATGTTTACTTTAAGATTAACATCTTTAAATCTATCTGAGCACAGTTCAGATTCCGCCTCGATCTTTTGTGTTAACTTGTGCTCCAGCTTCGCATCTTCCATTTGGAAGTCTTTGCGAACCTCAGCAACTTCGGATTTTACTGTTTTATACATTTCAGAAAATTGTTGAGCAACCTTTTTCATAATATCTTCATGGTTGTAGTCAATTTTATAATTCAAACTGTCTAGATCCTCTTTCAACTTATTGCAACCAGCCTTGAAGGTATCGTCCATTACCTCCAATCGTTTATTAAAATTAGTTTGACTGGCCACAATCCGGTTATTTACCTCACTTATATTAGATTTTAATTCAGCATTACTGCTTTTGACCTGTTCACTTATTTCAGATTTTAAATCAGCTGTCATTTTTGCATTACTGGCAGCTATTGCTTGTAATATAACATTTAAATCAACAGCCCCAGCATCTTTGGGTTGCTCACTCGCTGGCTTTTTATCACACTCAGGTGACGAAAAACTAGCTCCAACACCAGAGCCATCAAAACTAAATGAAACTTCTGATTGATTAGTCATATCTAAATGCTCCTTCTTAAACTCTACCATCTCTGATGACTGTTTCAATTTTAATTCACCAGAGAAACTATCATCCAATAAATTTACAATTTCTACTTTCTGCTTTACTACAGGGGTCTCTATTATTGAATCATTGCCGCTTCCCACACTACTGTCAGGAGACAATACTTCATATTTCATTTTAACATTATTACTTTCATGCATATTAACACTTGAAACGTTGTCTGAATTTACAGTTCCCTCAACAGACATAGGTTCTAATTTAAGTTTAAACTCAGTTTCTTTTGGCGGTTCCATCGCCGACAGTCTTTTAGTGCAGGTTAGTAAAATTTTTAACAGCTTTTCACTTAACTTAGTTCCTTCTGCACGACGTATGGCGTTGCCGGCGCGGCGTACCAGGGTTCCTGAAGCGACGTGGCACGTTGAACTGCAGACGGCTCTCCGACGGCTGATGTGTGTTTGAGTGGCCCGCAACTGCAGGCGCGGCTCCGGCTGCTGCGGCGGACGACTGCGTTACGGCGAAACTGGCTTCTCGCGATGCCGGCAGCGCCGCTAGACTCAGTGCCAGCTCCGTCAATCCAGATGCGTTGTTCATCCAATCGCGTCATCCACATGCACACGTAACACTTTCACTGTTCTATTACTCAGCTGTGTGTCGCATTTCACCCGCGAATCCGAATAGTTAAAAATCACTTTCACTTAGTTACTTTCCCGGCCGATGCACCACATGTGGGGCGGCGAGTAACTCGTGAAAATTAAATTTTGCTGTATACATGCTTGCAATTCAAAATGTTTGAATGTTGAATCAGTTTCAGGCTCTTAGAATGTTGTTAATGCTGTCTTTCGCCGTTCTCAACACTGGCTCTCTATTTACTTTTTTAGCTCCCAGAAAGTGATTTAACCAAACGTGAAACCGGTAATTAGAGATCCTAGTGCCCACTTCATCTGAGAGTACCATTATAGCTGCAGCTTATAGCTCTGAGGAATTAGGAGATTGTCCGGAATTTCTAATCAAAAACGATTTTCCAAAATAGTTGAGTATATTCTGAAATTCACTGATAAAAACACAAGTACCCCTACAACCTAACTAACAGAGCAGTTCAGAGTCTAATGCGCTGATGCAACTATAAATGTCCGAATTAAATGTTAAAAAGAATGCTCGCCAAGATTTGATGAGAATATTTCATCAAACGCCACGCTAAATAATTGGTAGAATGTCTGTCCCGCGACGGCACGTGAAAATACGACAATACGCAAACTGAAGCTAGATAATGAAAATCATCCCAGAATTAATCCTTCACTTGAAATGATTTCATGGTTCCGCGTATCTCTAGTAACTTAATACGGCACCCGAGGCTGTTTGTAGCAGTGCTACCGAAGCGACGCGACTCCCGACACAGCTGACGTGCTATTCAGCGTCTGGAGAGAACTGGGGCCTTCCTTCCTCGCGCAGCGCTCTTATATATAAAGCCGCGGTGCGGACGGCTAAGGGAACGCCTGATCAAATCGGCTCTCCCGACGAGCCGCTGGGCTAGTAACGCACCACTTCAAGTTACATAATAATTTATAGCTTCTTTTGCTGATGGCCGATGAAGCTCTTAATTTAAACGTGCATTCAGCACGCAGGTAAGTATTGATAATAAAATTTTGACGTGGCTAAGTTAAATATTTTGGGCGAGAGAATTACTTAAATTACACTGCACGCAGTAGATGAGCTCTGAACTGGCCCTTTTGAGATCCGCTATCGCTATAATTTTATAGGTATTCAAAAGAAACTTTTCACATCTTCACAGTCATAGCGGACCTCCAACCTATTTAAATCTAAACATCCTAGCCTTATTTATTAGCCTACTTAATCTATCTTGCTTCCTTCAGTTTTGAGACGAAAACCAGAAAATCATGAATTTCCACTAAAGTCTTAATCTGTGAAATCCAAAGTACTGTTTTTATTAAATCATTATGAAAGATAAATCTAAATATAAATTTTGAAGTCTCTAGCTCTTTTCTGTTGCGCCAATGATTTTTTCAGAAAAACGTCCAAATTTCAAAAATGGCTGAAGTTATCTAACTGATATTTAACACACATTAATTTAGTATTATTCCTGACATGCTAGAAAAGTTTTAGGTCATTTGCTTGATTTTTAAGGTATTGCGCAACATTTATGACGTCAGAGCTAGTTACAGCAGACTGGCTGGCACACAATGGAAACTGATGTGAATTTACTACAGCATGAGTAGGCTGCTTCCCTACACGTTGAAGCGGCTGGCAGCGGACGGTTCAATAGAGCGTTGGGGGTGCTGCGCCAGGTCTTCGCCAAAAATCGCAGTTTATTAGAAGTTAAGTGATTGGAGATATGTTGTTTCATTTACTTGTTAAATTTTACTTGTTTTCTTTGTGAGAGCACCAACCGCTTTGTTTTGGGGTCATCCCACCATTCTTCTCCGATTGCCCACCCGCGGGAAAGTGGTTATTGTGAATTGGGTGGTCTGTTATTCCCTTGTGTAATTGGGGAGGTTTAGAGCAATCTGCAGTTCGGGTTGTTTAGTAACCCCCCCCCCCCATCAATCTGCCGTACGTTAATAGATGCGTTAATGAATTTATAGAATTAAGGTAAGGGCCGAATTCCTTAACTATGTTTTTATCTTGCCTATCATGTTGCGAGGCTGTATATGTGTAATGTAGAGGATGTTGTACACTTTATGTAAGTCTGAATTTCATTGGTTTTATTTAAATAGTCATTTTTGTAAAGTTGCCATCCTTCCACCGTAAGAGCCCTTTTAAAAACAAATATCACTTTTGGTGGAAAATAAGTTCTTAGTGTGAGTGTTTGTACCATTTCCATCGCTCTTACGGGGTGCATAGTTAATGTGTTTGTGTGAGTTGTTAAAAATTTTAGTTTAAAGTAATCTGGTGTGTTGCAGATTTGCACCAGAGTAGTCTTTCAGAGGTCGTTGTGAGCGGTCGTGACTACGGCCGTGTTGAAAGGGAGCGGCAAACTTCTAAGCCCGATGGCTCCTACTGTAGCAAAAAATAAATAAATAAATTTATTCTGCCTCTGAATAATTGTAACTTGAGATTTCTAGGTTACTTTTCTGCTTATAATTTTAAAACTGTTTTGAAAAAGCTTTTAGGAATAAAATTCACATTTGTTAAGTTTTAACTTGATATTTCGATTCTGCTTATAAATTTTAAATCTGTTTTTGAATAGGCTTTTACGGATAAAATTTCCATTGGTTGAACTTTAATTTGTTTCCATCAGTTACTGCTTGGCAACTACTTCCAAGCTCACATAGTGTGTTAATGTTCTTGACGAATCGCTAGTAAATAAAGTAAATTCTTTAAGAAAAGATTTTGAAAGTAAATTTTCACGGTTCATATGGCAGCGGAACAGGCATGATTAACAGCAGGGCAGCGATAACAAAACTAACCTAGCAGCTCGAAAATTGCAAAAATATAAGAACAAATAAACAAAGCATTCGTCGTCAACGTAAAACGACAGTACTACCAAAATAAACAAAAATATAACTAAATTGCGAATAATAATTGACTTACCCTCGTACACTCCTGGAAATTGAAATAAGACCACCGTGAATTCATTGTCCCAGGAAGGGGAAACTTTATTGACACATTCCTGGGGTCAGATACATCACATGATCACACTGACAGAACCACAGGCACATAGACACAGGCAACAGAGCATGCACAATGTCGGCATTAGTACAGTGTATATCCACCTTTCGCAGCAATGCAGGCTGCTATTCTCCCATGGAGACGATCGTAGAGATGCTGGATGTAGTCCTGTGGAACGGCTTGCCATGCCATTTCCACCTGGCGCCTCAGTTGGACCAACGTTCGTGCTGGACGTGCAGACCGCGTGAGACGACGCTTCATCCAGTCCCAAACATGCTCAATGGGGGACAGATCCGGAGATCTTGCTGGCCAGGGTAGTTGACTTACACCTTCTAGAGCACGTTGGGTGGCACGGGATACGTGTGGACGTGCATTGTCCTGTTGGAACAGCAAGTTCCCTTGCCGGTCTAGGAATGGTAGAACGATGGGTTCGATGACGGTTTGGATGTACCGTGCACTATTCAGTGTCCCCTCGACGATCACCAGTGGTTTACGGCCAGTGTAGGAGATCGCTCCCCACACCATGATGCCGGGTGTTGGCCCTGTGTGCCTCGGTCGTATGCAGTCCTGATTGTGGCGCTCACCTGCACGGCGCCAAACACGCATACGCCCATCACTGGCACCGAGGCAGAAGCGACTCTCATCGCTGAAGACGACACGTCTCCATTCGTCCCTCCATTCACGCCTGTCGCGACACCACTGTAGGCGGGCTGCACGATGTTGGGGCGTGAGCGGAAGACGGCCTAACGGTGTGCGGGACCGTAGCCTAGCTTCATGGAGACGGTTGCGAATGATCCTCGCCGATACCCCAGGAGCAACAGTGTCCCTAATTTGCTGGGAAGTGGCGGTGCGGTCCCCTACGGCACTGCGTAGGATCCTACGGTCTTGGCGTGCATCCGTGCGTCGCTGCGGTCCGGTCCCAGGTCGACGGGCACGTGCACCTTCCGCCGACCACTGGCGACAACATCGATCTACTGTGGAGACCTCACGCCCCACGTGTTGAGCAATTCGGCGGTACGTCCACCCGGCCTCCCGCATGCCCACTATACGCCCTCGCTCAAAGTCCGTCAGCTGCACATACGGTTCACGTCCACGCTGTCGCGGCATGCTACCAGTATTAAAGACTGCGATGGAGCTCCGTATGCCACGGCAAACTGGCTGACACTGACGGCGGCGGTGCACAAATGCTGCGCAGCTAGCGCCATTCGACGACCAACACCGCGGTTCCTGGTGTGTCCGCTGTGCCGTGCGTGTGATCATTGCTTGTACAGCCCTCTCGCAGTGTCCGGAGCAAGTATGGTGGGTCTGACACACCGGTGTCAATGTGTTCATTTTTCCATTTCCAGGAGTGTATTTTGTCGGGACAACGCGACACACAATCTAAGTAAGGGACGATTCCGTAAAATACGGTGCGTCTGACCACCGTCGCGTAGCCGCTATTGCGGCCATCTCACACAGATAACTACAAAGTGTAGTGACTGTTCAGGACCTGCACTGAGGTGACAGAAGTCGTGGGATACCTCCTGATTTGATGTCGGGCCTCCTTTAGACGGGCGCAGTGCAGCAGCCCGACTTGGAATCGACTCACCAGGTCACGGGAGGTCTCCACCAGGGATCTACATCTACATCTACATCCATACTCCGGAAGCCACCTGACGGTGTGTGGCGGAGGGTACCTTGAGTACCTCTATCGGTTCTCCCTTCTATTCCAGTCTCGTATTGTTCGTGGAAAGAAGGATTGTCGGTATGCCTCTGTGTGGGCTCTAACCTCTCTGATTTTATCCTCATGGTCTCTTCGCGAGATATACGTAGGAGGGGGCAACATACTGCTTGACTCTTCGGTGAAGGTATGTTCTCGAAACTTTGACAAAAGCCCGTACCGAGCTACTGAGCGTCTCTCCTGCAGAGTCTTCCACTGGAGTTTATCTATCATCTCCGTAACGCTTTCGCGATTACTAAATGATCCTTTAACGAAGCGCGCTGCTCTCCGTTGGATCTTCTCTATCTCTTCTATCAACCCTATCTGGTACGGGTCCCACACAGCTGAGCAGTATTCAAGCAGTGGGCGAACAAGCGTACTGTAACCTACTTCCTTTGTTTTCGGATTGCATTTCCTTAGGATTCTTCCAATGAATCTCAGTCTGGCATCTGCTTTACCGACGATCAACATTATATGATCATTCCATTTTAAATCACTCCTAATGCGTACCCCCAGATAATTTATGGTATTAACTGCTTCCAGTTGCTGACCTGCTATTTTGTAGCTAAATGATAAAGGATCTATCTTTCTGTGTATTCGCAGCACATTACACTTGTCTACATTGAGATTCAATTGCCATTCCCTGCACCATGCGTCAATTCGCTGCAGATCCTCGTGCATTTCAGTACAATTTTCTATTGTTACAACCTCTCGATACACCACAGCATCATCTGCAAAAAGCCTCAGTGAACTTCCGATGTTATCCACAAGCTCATGTATGTATATTGTGAATAGCAACGGTCCTACGACACTCCCCTGCGGCACACCTGAAATCACTCTTACTTCTGAAGACTTCTCTCCATTGAGAATTACATGCTGCGTTCTGTTATCTAGGAACTCTTCAATCCAATCACACAATTGGTCTGATAGTCCATATGCTCTTACTTTGTTCATTAAACGACTGTGGGGAACTGTATCGAACGCCTTGCGGAAGTCAAGAAACACGGCATCTACCTGGGAACCCGTGTCTATGGCCCTCTGAGTCTCGTGGACGAATAGCGCGAGCTGCGTTTCACACGATCGTCTTTTTCGAAACCCATGGTGATTCCTACAGACTAGATTTCTAGTCTCCAGAAAAGTCATTATACTCGAACATAATACGTGTTCCAAAATTCTACAACTGATCGACGTTAGAGATATAGGTCTATAGTTCTGCACATCTGTTCGACGTCCCTTCTTGAAAACGGGGATGACCTGTGCCCTTTTCCAATCCTTTGGAACGCTACGCTCTTCTAGAGACCTACGGTACACCGCTGCAAGAAGGGGGGCAAGTTCCTTCGCGTACTCTGTCTAAAATTGAACTGGTATCGCATCAGGTCCAGAGGCCTTTCCTCTTTTGAGCTATTTTAATTCTTTCTCTATCCATCTGTCGTCGATTTCGATATCTACCATTCTGCCTCTACGGCTGCCCATAATTGCAAAACTGTTGCCAGGCAGGATTTTGTGAGCAAACGGACATCTCGATTATGTCCCATAAATATTTGATGAGATTCATGTCAGGCGATCTGGGTGACCAAATCATTCACTCGAATTCTCCAGGATATTCTTCAAAGCAATCTTGGAAAAATCGTGACCCAATGACATGCACGGTACATTGTCGTCCATAAAAATCCCTTCGTTGTCTGGCCAGGTAGCCGAACATAACCATTTCCAGTTACCGTCCGGGTTCAGTTTGATCAGAGGTCACAGTCCATTCCGTATGAACACAAGCCATACGTTTGTGAAGCAACCACCACATTGCACAGTGCCTGCTTGAGAAATTGGGTCCATGGTGGGTCCTACGCCACACTCGAATGTTGCTGTCAGCTCTGGCCAACTGAAATATGGGCTCATCTGACCAGGGCACGGTTTTCCAGTCGTCTAGGATCTAACGGTCACGAGCTTAGTTGAGGCGCTGCAGGCGATGTCGTGCTTTTAGCAAAGGCACTCGCGTCCGTCGTCCGCTGTCAAAGCGCATTAACGCCAAAATTCGCCGCACTGTTCTAATGGATAGCTTCGTCGTATGCCCCACATTCGTTTCTGCTGTTCTTTCACGTAGTTAGTGCTGTTCTTTCACGTAGCTCTTTCACGTAGTTTGTCTGTCATGACTGACAAGTGATACGTGGGTCCCTATTCGTACCACACTTACCCACCATATCTTACAAGGGGAGGCCGCCAATTGTGAAATTCGGATTCGGTTCATACTGCGCATAATAAAAGCCCATGGCCAGAGGTGTAATGTGGCAAAGCACCAAGATGCACTTCTCAACCACTGGCGAGAAAATCGACAGTTAAAAGAAACCGTTGCGGTGAAATACTCTCTACGATTAACAATTTTCCACAGCCCCGTGGCGCAGCGGTAAGCGCTCGGGTTCGTAATCCGAAGGTCGCCGGATCGAATCTCGCGCCATGTAACTTTTTTTATTATTTGTTTTTTTGTAATTCAAATGTATACACACACTCTCTCTCTCTCTCTCTCTCACACACACACACACACACACACACACACACACACACACACACACACACACACACACACATATATATATATATATGTATATATATATATATATATATATATATATATATTCCCGGTAATCAGTTGCAACAATTATGCATATAATAAGTTGTTGAAAGTCGTTTGTCGTGCAAAAACTGGTGACTTCGAACATCATTATGTTTTCCGCAAACAAAGTTGTATTTCACAAATGTTATTCTTTGTCTTCATAATGTTTACCACGTATAGTCAACGGAAGACGTAGAAACGATACTCCGAAACGAATACGTATAGTGTAAGTCAAACGTTCGAATTAGAATAGACACCCCATTAACACAAATTTGCTGTGGCAAGTATGAAATATAAACTCCGTTACTCGCTCGTTACACTTGAAGGACAGATGTTGAATGGGCCGAAACGAGCCCCCGCATAACAGCGTAGTTGCCTGCTAACTTCGAAAGAAGGTAGATGCGGTCCCTAGCGCAACGAGGTTTGGTACACCCTGTTAAACAAACGGAAACAAGGAGGCGGTACAATTGGAGAGCGATCCGGGCCCTTCGCATGAAAGTGCTGTGATCGAAGAAGATTCTATACACAGTGAAGTGGCGAAACAACAGTTGAAAGATGCGTTGGTGTATTTCGAAAGCCTCCTTCGTAACAGCAATCGCAGCAGAACCGTCATCATCAATTATATATATATATATATATATATATATATATATATATATATATATGTGTGTGTGTGTGTGTGTGTGTATACATTTGAATTACAAAAAAACAAATAATAAAAAAGAGTTAAATGGCGCGAGATTCGATCCGGTGACCTTCGGATTACGAACCCGAGCGCTTACCGCTGCGCCACGGCGCTGTAGAAAATTATTAGTCGTAGAGAGTATTTACCGCAACGGTTTCTTTTAACTGTCGATTTTCTCGACAACGGCTGAGAAGTGCATCTTGGTGCTTTGCCACATTGCACCTCTGGCCATGAGCTTTCATTATGCGCAGTATGAATCAAATCTGGATTTCACAATTGGCGGCCTCCCCTTGTTAGATACCATAAAAGAGGAAGCGAGATGGAATCATGGTTGGTAGTCACAATTTATAATTAAGTCAGTTTACTGACATTACGCCTTTTAAGGAATTTGACAGTTACAAATTGTGGACGAGCCACTAGATAAAGCTTTGCAAATACAGTTAGAAACCCAACGTAGTCAGTACTCAAATAAACAGCCCCTTAAGAGAACGTTATAAAAAACTTAATGTGCCAAGCATTTATAGAATCTTAAGGATAGCAGTAATCAATTAGTTCACATACCCACTTCATCAAGATCCTTAAAAACCAGTTATTACATTAAGATGGCCACACTTAACATTCTTCACTAAAATACCCTTACAAACGTACTATTTAAATCCGTTAAAGAAGCACTTGTTAAAAGGTCAATAACAAACCTCACGTTGCCAGGCACTAATACTCCTCGCTTTATTTTCCCTTATTAAGAAAACAGAATTACTGACAAAGTTCAGAAAACTGCCTATTGGCTCCTGTCTCGGGTTCTTCGGCCGACGTTCATCTAATGATTTTTCTGACGTTTCGCCAGCACGAGTGGCTGGCATTGTCAAAGCTTCACCCTCCACCGGCAATGGAGGGTGAAGCTTTGACAATGCCAGCCACTCGTGCTGGCGAAACGTCAGAAAAATCATTAGATGAACGTCGGCCGAAGAACCCGAGACAGGAGCCAATAGGCAGTTTGTCAACAAGTGGCCACGAAAGCCTTAACAATTTTGTAAAGTTCAGAAATTCAAACTCCCATACAGGATTTCCCTCAAAATACATAGAATGAAAACAGTTACCAATAAAGGGTGACTTCAACACTAGTGCCAAGTTAAGATCCAATTACATAACAAAATAGAACCACTTACATAAAAAAACTTCAGCAGAAACACTGATCTTTAAAAATGAATGTTCATGTGCTCGGACGTGTTAATAAGAGACTACTAGAAAGAGCTGCGCAAGGAACTCAACAGATGCTATGCAATTTAAAGTTTAGCCAGATGCCAGTCGCTAATATTTAAGGAAACAGGTTCGTATAAGAACAGATTACATGCAATATATATTTATATATCCACCAGCTTAACCCGCCTTGACGGAAGGGAGATAAACACTAAACTTTGGAAGGCGGTATGTGAACAACTGCCGTTAGTGGCCAGGTTCTTGAGAACACTGCCAGGCCTAGACCTCGGATGACATTTCACTCTCCGCCAAGGCGCTGGCACAATCAAACGCTTTTGCGCGAATCACGAATACATTCAAATAACTCTTAAACACAGAAACACTCGGCAGAACCATTGTCTCGATATGCGGGTAAGCGAGTAAAGGAACACGTTACACTACTAACAAATGCGCAACTTTGACCTTAAGCATTTTACACATGGACAACTGTATTAATAGAGTGCAAGCTTTGAAAACGTCAACATAAAATCATTTGATTACAAGAAACACACAGCACTAGTAAAACTACTGAGAAAACTTTCAAATAACGGCCACCGTTTAACTAGACCAACTGAACTCTTCCACACCGTCTTAAAGTTCGACTTTGAGAGTGTCACCATAATAATAAAATTTAAATGCCTCTGAGTGCTTCGGTCAACAAAACACAATTACGACCACTTACTTAATATCACGTACACAATACGAAGGAGCGGGTTCCACAGCTTCACCGCTTCATTTCAAATTTTGTTCCCAGCGTAGTCACAGAACTTGTATCTCCAGGGTCTAGTGCAGCAGGGGATACAACCACCACCACCTAGAGACAAGGCCGCGGCGCGAAATTCATAGCAGGTCGTGACGTCACTCCAAGCGGGCCACCATGTTGTGTTTCGAAACGTTTGTTTATTTACACGTTTGTTGGATCAAGTGCTATATTCGTGCTTAAAACTAGCGATTACCGTGTTTGCGTGTAGTGAAGCTACTGTGAACATGGTTTAAAAGTGCTGTGTGCCAAGGTGTCGTGTGAATTACGGAACTCGACCGAAAGTAATGTTGTTTTCCTTTCCGAAAGATGCGAATCTGCGTTGGAAATGTCTTTCGGCGATTCATCGGGACAATTTCCAACCCACTGAGCACACGAAGGTATGTAAAAACTATATACCTAGTACAATTGTTATTTTTTCTGGTGGAATATCTTGCATTTTGGATACATTTGACTACAATTGTGAGCAAAAGTTCGCAGTAAGTAGGCCTAGTATTCGTTATCAAGTGGCTTTATTTTGATTTTGAAAACGAAATATAAATTTGTGGCTCGTGTTACTTTTTATTCGTGTTTAAATTTCTCTGCAGTTCGTATTTTGTTACGCATTAGGCCTACCGATACGTTTTATTTTCTATTTGTGAGTGGGTGTTGTTTTTAACTCTCGCGTTAGTTAGCATGAGTGCTAACGAATGTTGAAACTGCTGTTTTCACGTTTAAAAAGCGATCTCTCTGTATGAAGCATATCTGTGTTATTTTTCGATGTGTCATACAATGGAACAAATTAATCTAGAAATCGGTTAAATTTATTATTGACGTTTTTAGCTTGACACATTGTCTCATTCCAACTGCTGAAAATGTCTGCTGAAGGTTTGTAGATTTTCACTGTTGACTTATGCTCAAAATCTGCCATATTTTTACAGGAAAGAAAATTTACATTACAATAACAACGCATAATTGTTTTTGTGAGGTGAGTTAAAAGTGATTGTTTGCTTGGGGAATGTACTCAGCTTTCCTGAGGGAGCTCTATAAACAGCTACACAATATTTATTTAGGATACTGAAGGCAGAGGAATTTAATATTATACACTGTATTAGTGCAGAATTTTTCGAGTGAGTGCAAATATTAGTTGTCTGGTCCAGAAAGAATGTACTTTATCACAGTGCATTTTTCACAAATGTACCTTGTTTTATCATGTATATCGCAATATTATTTACATCCCGCACTCGTACGTTTTCACTGGCTATTGATAAGTCTTATGCAATTACATTACCGGTAAAAAATAATTATAAACTATAGTTTCTGCTATATCGCGATTGATAAAGTTACTTATTTTAACCATTCGGCAAAGTACTCTCCTCTTTGCGTGGTATCATTTGCCAAGATCTCGTTTCGTTATCTCCAGCGGTTTACGAGATATGACAGGCGTTATGAATATTTCATTCCTGCGCGTTGCGATCGGAAGTGAAGTTGCTGCAGATGCTCAATTTTTTCGAGATTGGAAGCAGATATTGATCCAAAGTTTTACGAAAATTTCAAAACCTCATCTGCATTTCATACTCAGCAATAGAATGTGTAATATGCATCAAACACAAATTCATAGCGACCTCTATTTTTGATGGCAACGTTCTCAAATTTGATACTCATCTGTGAAATACCACAATAGTTATGACCATTATCGAAATGATTGGCACTTCATCATGAAGCTGCCATATAAGGCTAAAAGGATTTCAGAAATTAATTATTTTTCACGGAATAGGTTCTGTAAAACCGTTTGACAAAGATTTGCAGGCCGTGCGTCTCGATTCTTTAAGCGCAGCGCCAATCCAACCCCGGCCCGCTTTGCGTGACGTCACAAGAGCGCGCCGCGGCCTTCTCTTTAGGTGGTGGTTATACAACCCGTCGGCTTTGAACAATGACGTCACAAGTCGCCAGAGACCATGTATTAGAAAGATGAAAGAGCTGAGGAGAATGTTGAGAAACAAAGGAATGCGAGAGAGATAAACATTGATCTTGTCAAAAGCCGAGAAGCGATTCTTCTTAGTGTTGTAGCTCCCTTCAGTAGCTAATAAGTGTTTTTTGGCTTTTAAAAAAAAATCTCACGAGATAGAATAAACTGATCCTACTTTATTAAGCAATAGTGTTTTTTGGCTTTAAAAAAAAATCTCACGAGATCGAATAAACTGATCCTACTTTATTAAGCAATATCTTGTCAAAAGCCGAGAAGCGATTCTTCTTAGTGTTGTAGCTCCCTTCAGTAGCTGATAAGTGTTTTTTGGCTTTTTAAAAAAAAATCTCACGAGATGGAATAAAGTGATCCTACTTTATTAAGCAATCAGTAAAAAAACGAAACTGAAACATAACAGCAAAAGCTGTTATGTTTTAGTTTAGTTTTTTTATTGATTGCTTAATAAAGTAGGATCACTTTATTCTATCTCGTGAGATTTTTTTAAAAAGCCAAAAAACACTTATCAGCTACTGTGCCTTGGACGCTAATAGTATCCCGTTCGTTACTTGAGCTGTATAGCTATACGCAACATTTTTATCTTGCTCGCGAATTGACATATATAGTGTCAGTGTGAAGGCGAAGTGAAGTACGGGATACAAATTATAGTTGTGTCGTCAGTGTAAAGGCGAAGTGAAGGATGTTGTTGTGATGGGGGTTTCGGAAGTACACATTCGAAAATGTCATGCTGATACTAGAGCTGGAAAACGAAAAAAGATCGCCAGCTCCCACCCACCTCCCCAGGAGTCGGAACTCTCGCACCCATTAGAAGATACAGATGCTTCAGTAGCTGATAAGTGTTTTTTGGCTTTTTAAAGAAAAAATCTCACGAGATAGAATAAACTGATCCTAAGATACGGATGCTTCAGTAGCTGATAAGTGTTTTTTGGCTTTTTAAAAAAAAAATCTCACGAGATAGAATAAACTGATCCTACTTACGAATAGGTGGAAATACACGTACGTTACATTTGCAACCTGTTTCATTTTATATGTTTTGATTGTTTATTTAACCTTTGTCTTTCACTTGTCTTTTGCTGTTATGTTTTAGTTTAGTTTTTTTTATTGATTGCTTAATAAAGTAGCATCAGTTTATTCTATCTCGTGAGATTTTTTTTTAAAGCCAAAAAACACTTATCAGCTACTGAAGCATCTGTATCTAATATCAAGCGATCGCTTTTAGATTCACATTCAATTATTTTAATGATAGCGCTTATTAGAACACAGAACTGCTTTATTATCTATGCCTCGAAGTGAAGACATTACTATCTGTGACTAAGGAATGACGTCATTGTTCAAAGCCGACGGGTTGTATCCCCTGCTGCACTAGACCCCATCTCCAAGCTGCCCGTGTCGCCGAAACGCCCGACCAACTTCACACGACAACATGTACCGGTCATCGCGCCCGTTCGGCAGCCGTTGTTGCTCGTCTCCTAGCGAATGTCACGAGATCTCGAGGTTTGCCCGTCGAAGGCTAGCAACCAAATCGCCAGCCCGGAAGATAAGAAACGCGAAAAGCAAAGATAGCTTAGCTCAACCACAATAGATCTCAACGGCAAATGAACAAAATAACACTGGCTGCTGCTCGCCCAGGCCCCCACAACCGCACGAGTGGTCGACTGTGAAGAGCGGACAAATTGAATAGCTGGCCGGCGGCCATTAGAGTGGTAAACTAACGCGCGGAGTTCGAAGGTTTATACATCGCTGTTGGTTATAAAATGTCCTCCCTTGAGTTAGGTCGCAAACATAATGCCTCATTTAAATACGTTACTACAATATAGTTTTTAATTTATGAACAAACAGCAACTAGTCACTGTTTATGAATTTATGTTACGTAATACATGGAATCTGCCGTAGCTAAAAGTTATGCACTGGACCCCTAGCATTTTTCGTAGTTCATTTACGATAGATGTACGCAAAATGCATCAAAATACTCGAAGATTTGCCCACTATGTTAATAGATATTTTCTGACTCGACCTTGCTTTAGCTTTTATGACGAAAAGTACGTTATATATGGCGTAGTGCTTTGGCAACTCACGACCAAATTATCAAGTTTCAACCTAACCTGGACCATAAAAACTACCGATCAGCCAGCTACAACAAACAAGAGTTCAGGCAGACATCCAGTATCGCATTAGTCACAATATTTACTTTCGAAGATGTACACTTCAGTTTATATGTGTGGTTTTTTCATATAATAAATAAAACTCAACAACTGTTCCATCGAGAGAAGTTGTGAAATCAGATTACAATTACACACATTCAGTTGCATTTTACAACGATAAAAAGCCTGCTAACTCAAATTTCGTGTTGCTTGCAACTCAACTTTTATAGTTGAAATAAAATGTGGTTCACAAAGAAAAATTTATCTTGTGCTGTATATGGTCTGGAAAACGAAAATGGATGGAACAGCATCATCTTTCAGCTTTCTGCGATTTACGTAATTTTCAAGGAAACAACTTTCTTCAAAATGATCGGAACATATAAAATGGTGTTCTGTCGGTCGGAAATCTTGCCTCCTGACAGCGTGTAACCATTTTTGTAACAGCTGTGGTTTTGAGAAAGGAAACCTGCAAATATATGCACAGACATTATGCTAATACCGTGTTACAAAAACATTTACTAAGCAAGTGGACTGACATACAAAACAACTTAAAATATCCACATATCTGTGAAATGTAATATTCGTTCCTTTCTCGAATTTATTTGTGCAATTCATCGCTGCACAACTCTTCACCATTGTACTTCTTTTGATTGGAACGTACAGACAGTAGAATTACGAGTAACAAATACTGTATGTACGCCCCAACAAATATACAACGTTGAATCAGGGTCTACATAAACAACAATACTACACAACACATCAGACTACAACCACTATAATGGCGTCCAGCCGAAGGTTCAAATTATCCCGCGACTGCAGCGCCATCAGTGAGTCTAGTTATTTTTTACAAGGTCTTTGTGCTCGCCGCGGCTCGAAACGTCGACGCAAACGCCGCTGCCCTGGGTCGCCACGTGGACGCCGTCGGCCACTGCGTTTTCCGAGCTGAGAGGAAACGCGCGAAGTCTACTGTTCTCGGCACGCTGCTGGCACTGTGGACCTCAAAATACTGAATTACCCAAGGATTTTTGAAACGGAATGTCCCATGCCGTCTTCAGAGTCTGTTAATTCCCGCCGTGCGGTCATTACCACGTGGAAAATCTGTTTCACGTCATTCACGTGAGCACATGTGACAGCTCCGCCAGTGCACTGTCCATTTATACCTCGTGTACGCGACACGTAGCTGTGCACATCGCTATCCCGTGGCATTTACAGGGTGTTTCAAAAATGACCGGTATATTTGAAACGGCAATAAAAACTAAACGAGCAGCGATAGAAATACACCGTTTGTTGCAATATGCTTGGGACAACAGTACATTTTCAGGCGGACAAACTTTCGAAATTACAGTAGTTACAATTTTCAACAACAGATGGCGCTGCGGTCTGGGAAACTCTATAGTACGATATTTTCCCACATATCCACCATGCGTAGCAATAATACGGCGTAGTCTCTGAATGAAATTACCCGAAACCTTTGACAACGTGTCTGGCGGAATGGCTTCACATGCAGATGAGATGTACTGCTTCAGCTGTTCAATTGTTTCTGCATTCTGGCGGTACACCTGGTCTTTCAAGTGTCCCCACAGAAAGAAGTCACAGGGGTTCATGTCCGGCGAATAGGGAGGCCAATCCACGCCGCCTCCTGTATGTTTCGGATAGCCCAAAGCAA
Organism: Schistocerca cancellata; assembly: GCF_023864275.1. Lineage (NCBI taxonomy): Eukaryota > Metazoa > Arthropoda > Insecta > Orthoptera > Acrididae > Schistocerca > Schistocerca cancellata. The sequence goes on along the minus strand of NC_064635.1, from coordinate 19,175,384 downwards.
TCACACGATCATCGAAATATTCATTCAGGAAATTAAAGACGTCGGCCGTGCGATGTGGCCGGGCACCATCTTGCATAAGCCACGAGGTGTTCGCAGTGTCGTCTAAGGCAGTTTGTACCGCCACAAATTCACGAAGAATGTCCAGATAGCGTGATGCAGTAATCGTTTCGGATCTGAAAAATGGGCCAATGATTCCTTTGGAAGAAATGGCGGCCCAGACCAGTACTTTTTGAGGATGCAGGGACGATGGGACTGCAACATGGGGCTTTTCGGTTCCCCATATGCGCCAGTTCTGTTTATTGACGAAGCCGTCCAGGTAAAAATAAGCTTCGTCAGTAAACCAAATGCTGCCCACATGCATATCGCCGTCATCAATCCTGTGCACTATATCGTTAGCGAATGTCTCTCGTGCAGCAATGGTAGCGGCGCTGAGGGGTTGCCGCGTTTGAATTTTGTATGGATAGGGGTGTAAACTCTGGCGCACGAGACGATACGTGGACGTTGGCGTCATTTCGACCGCAGCTGCAACACGGCGAACGGAAACCCGAAGCCGCTGTCGGATCACCTGCTGCACTAGCTGCGCGTTGCCCTCTGTGGTTGCCGTACGCGGTCGCCCTACCTTTCCAGCACGTTCGTCCGTCACGTTCCCAGTCCGTTGAAATTTTTCAAACAGATCCTTTATTGTATCGCTTTTCGGTCCTTTGGTTACATTAAACCTCCGTTGAAAACTTCGTCTTGTTGCAACAACACTGTGTTCTAGGCGGTGGAATTCCAACACCAGAAAAATCCTCTGTTCTAAGGAATAAACCATGTTGTCCACAGCACACTTGCACGTTGTGAACAGCACATGCTTACAGCAGAAGGACGACGTACAGAATGGCGCACCCACAGACTGCGTTGTCTTCTATATCTTTCACATCACTTGCAGCGCCATCTGTTGTTGACAATTGTAACTACTGTAATTTCGAAAGTTTGTCTGCCTGAAAATGTACTGCTGTCCCAAGCATATTGCAACAAACGGTGTATTTCTATCGCTGCTCGTTTAGTTTTTATTGCCGTTTCAAATATACCTGTCATTTTTGAAACACCCTGCATCACCTCATTGTAATTAAAGCCAATAACGTTTGCTCAGTGGGAACTACATGATCGTGCTTGAGACATTCCAGATTCACACGTCGTTGAGAAAATGCGGAGCCAAGGCAGTTATTTCGGGTCAATAATATTTTGTGTCCTAATCTCTTTAAAATCGTAGAACCTTCGCCACTTCAACTTACCCAGTTCTTATTGAGCCAGTAGGCTGAACTTCAAGACATTAGTCAGGAAGAATGAATACGCAAAGAAGTGGGATGCGGAAGTACTAAGGAATGACGAGATAGAGTTGAAGTTCTCCAAGGCTATAGATACAGCAATGAGGAATAGCTCAGCAGGCAGTACAGTTGAAGAGGAATGGACATCTCTAAAAATGGCCATCACAGACGTTGGGAAGGGCAACATAGGTGCAGAGAAGGTAATTGCGAAGAAACCATGGGTAACAGAAAAAATACTCCAATTGATCGATGAAAGGAGGAAGTACAAAAATGTTCCGGGAAACTCAGGAATAGAGAAATAAAAGTGGCTGAGGACTGAAATAAATACGAAGTGCAGGAAAATGGCTGCAGGAGAAATGTCAACACATCGAAAAAGAAATGATTGTCGGAAGGACAGAATCAGCATACGGGAAAGTCCAAACAACTTCGGTGACGTTAAAAGCAAGGGTGCTAACATCAAGAGTGCAATGGGAATTCCACTGCAAAATGCAGACGAGAGATCGGATAGGTGGAAAGAATACATTGAAAGTCTCTATGACGGGGAAGATTTGGCTGATGTGATAGAAGAAGAAACAGGAGTCGATTTAGAACAGATAAAGGATACAGTATTAGAATCAGAATTTAAAAGAGCTTTGGAGGACTTAAGGTCAAAAAGGCAGAAGGGATAGATAAAATCCGGCCCGTGTTGCCGAGTGGTTCTAGGCGCTTCAGTCTGGAACCGCGCGACCGCTACGGTCGCAGGTTCGAATCCTGTCTCGGGCATGGATATGTGTGATGTCCTTAGGTTAGTTAGGTTTAAGTAGTTCTACGTTCTAGGGGACTGATCACCTCAGATGTTAAGTTCCTAGTGCTCAGAGCCATTTGGATAGTAAAATTCCATCGGAATTTCTAAAATCATTGGGAAAGTGGCAACAAAACGACTGTTCACGTTGGTGTGTAGAATGTATGAGTCTGGCGACATAGCATCTGACTTTCTGAAAAGCATCATCCACACATTTCCGAAGTCGGCAAGAGCAGACAAGTGCGAGAATTTTCGCACAATCAGCTTAACAGCTCATGCATCCAAGTTGATTACAAGAATATTATACAGAAAAACGGAAAAGAAAATTGAGGATGCGCTAAATGACGATCAGTTTGCATTAAGGAAAGGTAAAGGCACGAGAGAGGTAATTCTGACGTTGCGGTTAATAATGGAAGCAAGACTAAAGAAAAATCAAAACACGTTCATAGGATTTGTCGACCTGGAAAAAGCATTCGACAATGTAAAATGGTGCAAGATGTTCGAAATTCTGAGAAAAGTGCGGGTAAGCTATAGGGAGCGACAGTTCATATACAATATGTACAACAGCCAAGAGGGAATAATAAGAGTGGACGACCAAGAGTGAAGTGCTCGTATTAGAAAGGGTGTAAGAGCAGGATGTAGCCTTTAGCCCCTACTGTTCAATCTGTACATCGAGGAAGTAACGATGGAAATAAAAGAAAGGTTCAGGAGTGGAATTAAAATTTTAGGTGAATGGGTATCAGTGATACCATTCGCTGATGACATTGCTACCCTTAGTGAAAGTGAAGAAGAATTACATCATCTGCTTAACGGAATGAACAGTCCAATGAGTACACAGTATGGTTTGAGTAAATCGGAGAAAGACGAACGTAATGAGAAGTAGTAGAAATGAGAACAGCGAGAAACTTAACATCAGGATTGATGGTCACGAAGTAGACGAAGTTAAGGAATTCTGCTACCTAGGCCGCAAGATAACCAATGACGGAAGGAGCAAGGAGGACATCAATAGCAGACTAGAAATGGCAAAAAGGGCATTCCTGGCCAAGAGAAGTCTACTAATAGCAAATACCGGCCTTAATTTGAGTAAGAAATTTCTAAGAATGTACGACTGGAGTACGGCATTGTATGGTAGTGAAACATGGAAACATGGGAAACTGGAACAGAAGAGAATCGAAGCACTTGAGATGTTGAAAATTAGGTGGACTGACAAGGTTAGGAATCAGGGGGTTCTACGCAGTATCGGAGACAAAAGGAATATGTGGAAAACGCTGATAAGGAGAAGGGATAGGATGATAGGACATCTGCTAAGACATGAGGAAATGACTTCCATGGTACTAGAGGGAGCTGTAGAGGGCAAAAACTGTAGAGGAAGACAGAGATTGGAATACATCCATCAAATAACTGAGGACCATAGGTTGCAAGTGCTACTCTGAGACGAAGAGGTTAGCGCAGGAGAGAAATTCGTGGCGGCCCGCATCAAACCAGTCAGAAGAGACTGATGACAAAAAATAAATAAATAAACAAATAAAATAAAATAAAATGTGTGTATGGTGGTCTTCAGTCCAGAGATTGTTTTGATGGAGCTCTCCATGCTACTCTATCCTGTGCAACCTACATCCTTATGAATATGTTTTGCGTATTCATCTCTTGGTCTCCCTCGCCAATTTTTACCCTCCACGCTGTCCTCCAATACTAAATTAGTGATCCCTTGATGCCTCAGAACATGTCCTACCAACCAATCCCTTCTTCTAGTCAAGTTGTGCCAGAAATTTCTCTTCCCAATTCTGTTCAGTACTCCTCACTAGTTACGTTATCTACTCATCTAATGTTCAGCATTCTTCTGTAGCACCACATTTCGAAAGATTCTATTCTCTTCTTGTCTAAACCAATTTCACTTCCACTCATAGCTAGATTCCATACAAATACATTCAGAAACGACTTCCTGACACTTAAATCTATACTAGATGTTAACAAATGTCTCTTCCTCAGAAACGCTTTCCTTGCCATTGCCATTCTACATTTTATATCCTCTCTACTTCGAACGTCATCAGTTATTTTGTTCGCCAAATAGCAAAACTCATTTACTACTTTAAGCATCTCATTTCCTAATTTAATTCCCGCAGCATCACCCAGTTTAATTCGACTACGTTCCATTATCCTCGTTTTGCTTTTGTTGATGTTCACCTTATATCCTCCTTTCAAGACATTGTCCATTCCGTTCAGCTGCTTCTCCAGATCCTTTGCTCTCTCTGACAGAATCACAATTTCATCGGCGAACCTCAAAGTTTTTATTTATTCTCCATGGATTTTAACTCCTATTGCGAATTTTTCTTTTGTTTCCTTTACTGCTTGCTCAGTATACAGATTGAATAACATAAGGGATAGGCTGCAACCCTGTCTCACTCTCTTCCCAGCCACTGCTTCCCTTTCATGCCCCTGTACTCTTATAACTGCCACCTGGTTTCTGTACAAATTATAAATAGCCTTTCGCTCCCTGTATTTTACCCCTGCAACCTTCAGAATTTGAAAGAGAGTACTCCAGTGAACATTGTAAAAAGCTTTCTCTAAGTCTACAAATGCCTTTTCTTAATCTATTTTCTAAGATAAGTCCTAGGGTCAGTATTGCCTCACGTGCTTCAACATTTCTACGGAATCCAAACTGATCTTCCCCGAGGTAAAATTAAGCGCGAGTTGAACTAGTCAAATTGATGTATTTGACCACCAAGCAAAGCAGCGCAATGTCCTGAATACGTTTAAAGTGCCAGTCGTGGTCAGAACATTGTCCCATGTAGTTTTCGGTTCATTACGCCGGAGATAAGTGATTTCGAATCTGGGTAAATTGTTGGTGCTCCTGTGATGGGTTATTCCGTAACCGATGTTGCGGAAGTCTTTTGTGGTTAAAAGGGCACCGTATTAAAGATTTACGCCGCATACAGGGAAATCAGAAAAACATCATTCGCTGAGTCACAACAGGGACGAAAGAATGTATTGAGTGATTGTGACAAACCGTCACTGAAGAGGACTGTGAAGGAAAATAAAAGACTACACATGCGAAAGTCACTGCAGAACTTAATGTCGCATTCGCGAACTCTGTCAGCACCAAAACAACACGAGGGCTGCTCCATAATCATGGATTTACAGGGGTCTAGCGGAGAAAGATTAAGGAAAGGCAAACCTACGTTTCTAGCATTTGTAGACTTAGAGAAAGCTTTTGACAATGTTGACTGGAATACTCTCTTTCAAATTCTAAAGGTTGCAGGGGTAAAATACAGGGAGCGAAAAGCTATTTACAATTTGTACAGAAACCAGATGGCAGTTATAAGAGTTGAGGGACATGAAAGGGAAGCATTGGTTGGAAAGGGAGTAAGACAGGGTTGTAGCCTCTCCCCGATGTTATTCAATCTCTATATTGAGCAAGCAGTAAAGGAAACAAAAGAAAAATTTGGAGTAGGTATTAAAATCCATGGAGAAGAAATAAAAACTTTGAGGTTCACCGATGACATTGTAATTCTGTCAGAGACAGCAAAGGACTTGGAAGAGCAGTTGAATGGAATGGATGGTGTCTTGAAGGGAGGATATAAGATGAACATCAACAAAAGCAAAACGAGGATAATGGAATGTAGTCGAATTAAGTCGGGTGATGCTGAGGGTATTAGATTAGGAAATGAGACACTTAAAGTTGTAAAGGAGTTTTGCTATTTGGGGAGCAAAATAACTGATGATGGTCGAAGTAGAGAGGATATAAAATGTAGACTGGCAATGGCAAGGAAAGCGTTTTTGAAGAAGAGAAATTGGTTAACATCGAGTATAGATTTAAGTGTCAGGAAGTCATTTCTGAAAGTATTTGTATGGAGTGTAGCCATGTATGGAAGTGAAACATGGACGGTAAGTAGTTTGGACAAGAAGAGAATAGAAGCTTTTGAAATGTGGTGCTACAGAAGAATGCTGAAGATTAGATGGGTAGATCACATAACTAATGAGGAAGTATTGAATAGGATTGGGGAGAAGAGAAGTTTGTGGCACAACTTGACCAGAAGAAGGGATCGGTTGGTAGGACATGTTCTGAGGCATCAAGGGATCACCAATTTAGTATTGGAGGGCAGCGTGGAGGGTAAAAATCGTAGGGGGAGACCAAGAGATGAATACACTAAGCAGATTCAGAAGGATGTGGGTTGCAGTAGGCACTGGGAGATGAAGAAGCTTGCACAGGATAGAGTAGCATGGAGAGCTGCATCAAACCAGTCTCAGGACTGAAGACCACAACAACAACAACAACAACAACAGCGGAGTGGCCGGGCTGTTTGAGGCGCCGTGTCACGGAATGCGCAGTCTCTCCGGCCGGAGTTTCGAGTGCTCCCCCTGGCATGGGAGCGTGTGTTGTACTTGGCGTAAGTTAGTTTAATTTAAGTAGCGTGAAAGTCTAGGGACTGATAACCTCAGCAGTGAGGGCCCTTAGGAATTCACGCACATTTGAATTGCAGAGCAGCTGGAATTCGAAAACTGCTCATCAGTGATGGAAATGTCCTGAACAGGAAAACGTAGTGGGTGGGAAGCCATTAAACCTGGACTGTAGCGCAATGATAGGAAGTAATTTGCTCCCACGAATGTTGTTTCATACTCTTTCTACACTACTGGCCATTAAAATTTCTACACCAGGAAGAAATGCAGGTGGTAAATAGGTATTCATTGGACAAATATATTATACTAGAAATCACATGTGATTACATTTCCACGCAATTTGGGTGCATAGATCCTGAGAAATCAGTACACAGAACAACCACCTCTGGCCGTAATAACGGCCTTGATACGTCTGGGCATTGAGTCAAACAGAGCTTGGATGGCGTGTACAGGTTCAGCTGCGCATGCAGCTTCGACACGATACCACAGTTCATCGAGAGTAGTGACTGGCGTATTGTGACGAGCCAATTGCTCGGCCAACATTCACCAGACATTTTCAATTGGTGAGAGATCTGGAGAATGTGCTGGCCAGGGCAGCAGTCGAACATTTTCTGTATCGAGAAAGACCCGTACAGGACTTGTAACATGCGGTCATGCATTATCCTGCTGAAATGTAGGGTTTCGCAGAGGTCGAATGAAGGGTAGAGCCACGGGTCGTAACAAATCTGAAATGTAACATCCACTGTTCAAAGTGCCGTCAATGCGAACAAGAGATGACAGAGACATATAACCAATGGCATACCATACCATCACGCCGGGTGATACGCCAGTATGGCGATGAGGAATACACGCATTCAATGTGGGTTCAACGCCACGTCGCCAAACACGGATGCGACCATCATGACGCTGTAAACATAACTTGCATTCATCCGAAAAAATACACCATCGCAGGCGCTCCTGTCTGTGATGCAGCGTCAAGGGTAACCGCAGCCGTGGTCTCCTAGCTGATAGTCCATGCTGCTGCAAACGTCGTCGAACTGTTCGTGCAGATGGTTGTTGTCTTGCAAACGTCCCCACCTGTTGACTCAGGGATCGAGACGTGGCTGCACGATCCGTTACAGCCATGCGGATAAGATGCCTGTCATCTCGACTGCTAGTGGTACGAGGCTGTTGGGATCTAGCACGGCGTTCCGTATTACCGTCCGGAACGCAATGATTCCATATCCTGCCAACAGACATTGGATCTCGACCAACGCGAGCAGCAATGTCGCGATACGATAAACCGCAATGGCGATAGGCTACAATCCGACCTTTATCAAAGTCGGAAACGTGATGGTACGCATTTGTCCTCCTTACACGAGGCATCACAACAACGTTTCACCAGAAAACGCCGGTGAACTGCTGTTTGTGAATGAGAAATCGGTTGAAAACTTTCCTCATGTCAGCACGTTGTAGCTGTCGCCACCGGTGCCAGCCTTGTGTGAATGCTCTGAAAAGCTAACCATTTGCATATCACAGCATCTTCTTCCTGTCGGTTAAATTTCGCGTCTGTAGCACGTCAGCTTCGTGGTGTAGCGATTTTAATGGCCAGTAGTGTAGCCTCTGGCAGAATTTACGTACCAAGACTGAAACCTTGCGAGAGTTCGTTGATGATTTGGGCAGTCATTTCACAGTGTACTATGGGCCACATGGTTACTCTGCAATGTCGCACTACTGCCAAAGATTACGTGATTATTTTCGCCGATCAGTTACGAGATCTGTTCAAAATATTTCCGAAATAGTTTCGCGCCAGTGGTGTGTTGGCATCCTTGAACACACGTGTGTTTAATGTGTAACTGCCAGAAGCTTCATTGTTGTATGTCAGTTATGTTCAGTGATGTATTAGGTAGAACGTCGTGTCGCACAGTTTGTCAATTTTGAGATGGCAGAGTTAGAGGGCAATTCGTCTGCATTAAATTTTGCGTGGAAGGAAAACTTTACAGACACATTCACCAGGTGTTACAGGATGCCTACGGTGTTGAGTGCTTAAGCCGTACTCGGTGTTGCGAGTGGTTTCACACAGTTTAAAAATGGCACAGCGAAAGCTACAGATCACTTTCACTGAGGACGCCCTTCGACGTCTACCAACGACGCTCCTGTGACGAACGTCAACGAAGTCTGTCCGAGAGACTGCAGAGGAATGTAACGTTTCACTTGGACCATGTCAGGAAATCCTAACACAGCGTCTTGGAATGCATCGTGTTGCCTCCAAGTTCGTCTCACGGCTCATGAGTCAAGGGCAGAAAGAACTTCGCCTCGTAATCTGTGACGAGATTCTGGATCGCGGAAATGAGAACGAGATGCTCCTTAAAAGAATCATAACTGGTGATGAGATGTGGGTCTACCGTTATGTTGTTGAGACCAAGGTCCGATCTTCACAGTCGGGCGGAACAGTTTCTCCAAGATCAAAAAAAGCGCATCAGGTGTGGTCAAATGTCGAAGCCATGCTGATAGTTTTTGTTGTGACTTGGCAAGACAGCCAAGCCACTATGATTGGTAGCCGAAAGGCACGCTGAAACGTCCCCTTTGAACAATTTTATACATGACTGTGCTTAACCTGACACACAATATTTTTAGCGCAACGCAATCTGACTTTCAAAAATCCCTACAAAAGAATGGCCCTGGCTAACATTAACCTACGCGTTTCACAAATCGCTTACCTCACAAAAATCTTGGTTACTCGAACTACTGCAATACAGCGAGCGCCACTACTGCCAGCTAAATAAAAGATTCAAACTACGGAAGGCACTAACTACTGATAGGCATAGTTAGCAAATGAAAGATTTTAATAGAGAACAAACAATGTATTTACCTTAATATCATCAAAAGTCATAATATATGTAATTTCAAAACTCCGCCATTTCCATCCACACATCCACCACTGCTGGCGGCTCACCTCTAACTGCGCAACGCTACGCGCTGTTCACATCCAGCTGCCCAACACTACAATGGCAGACAACAATGCAAACTAGCCACAGACTGCACACAGCACAGCCAGTGATTTTCATACAGAGCGCTAAGAAAACCTAAACAGCCTACTTACAACGCGTTTAAGCTCACGCATGCTGGTGTGAGGTCTGGAGCAGTTAAAGCAGTTTATAGTAGGAAGCAAAATACGTAGCTTCGGGAATACTTAACTTTAATCCATAACTGGTGAACATCGGTCTGACAGTACATGCGTCACAAGATAAATAGCAAATGATAATGGCGCCTTGCTAGGTCGTAGCAAATGACGTAGCTGAAGGCTATGCTCACTATCGTCTCGGCAAATGAGAGCGTAATTTGTCAGTGTGGCATCTCTAGCAAAGTCGGCTGTACAACTGGGGCGAGTGCTAGGAAGTCTCTCTAGACCTGCCGTGTGGCGGCGCTCGGTCTGCAATCACTGACAGTGGCGACACGCGGGTCCGACGTATACTAGCGGACCGCGGCCGATTTAAAGGCTACCACCTAGCAAGTGTGGTGTCTGGCGGTGACACCACAGTTTTCTTTGGCTTTGAAAGATTAATTTATCATTAATTCGTACTACAGGGCCAAACTGTTAATCGATGTTACTATTGGGACGTACTGTGACTCCTCCGAGAAAATGTTAGAAGGAAACGGCCTGAAATGTGGCGAGACAATTCATGGCGCTTACACCACTATAACGCAGCCGCAGTTCATCCCTGGTGATGCGTTACTATTGCACAAAAAACGAAGTTACTGTGGTGCCTCATCCTCTGTGCTCTGCAGACCTGGCCGCTGCTGACATTTTTATATAAAGTTGAAAACTCCGTTGAAAGGACGGAGATTTACAACGACAGACGAGATAAAAGAAAGCTGCAAGACGGCGCTTCCTGCGATCCATCAAGAGGCGTACCAATACTGCTTCCGGAAGTGGAAACGGAGTTGGGGGCGGTGTATCAATTGTGGAGGAGATTATTTCAAAGGAGACCACGCACAACAAGTAAAAGGAAAGCGCAGACAAATTTTGTGGACGAAGTTCCGGAATTTTTTGAATAGACCTCGTACATCCTGTCGTACAATACTTATTCCCCAATGTAATGATGCGTTCGAAGATGACAGTGCTAAATGTCCTACCGGGAGATGCTTGTTAAGAAGTAATAAGACACAGGTGAACAAGATGGAGAGCGTTACGGCGTAAAGTCCAGCGTCGGGACGCCAGTCGGGAACTAAAGAGCAGGGAGGGCTGTGAGAAGACGTCAGCGAATCCCGCACTGACCGACCCTTCTCCAGGACGACAACGCGACAGCAGCGGCCTATATTCAAAGAAAACACGCGGCCAAGTTCTACAGAAGCTTCAGCACTAGCGATGTGAACAGAAGCTCCAACCGTATTTCTTGGCTTGTACCGGGCGATCAAAACGTCAGTATAAATTTGAAAACTGAATAAATCACGGAATAATGTAGATAGAGAGGTACAAATTGACACTCATGCTTGGAATGACATGGAGTTTTATTAGAACCAAAAAAATACAAAAGTTCAAAAAATGTCTGACAGATGGCGCTTCATCTGATCACAATAGCAATAGTTAGCATAACAAAGTAAGACAAAGCAAAGATGATGTTCTTTACAGGAAATGCTCAATATGTCCACCATCATTCCTCAACAATAGCTGTAGTGGAGGAATAATTTTGTGAACAGCACTGTAAAGCATGTCTGGAGTTATGGTGAGGCATTGGTGTCGGATGTTGTCTTTCAGCATCCCTAGATATGTCGGTCGATCACGACACACTTGCGACTTCAGGTAACCCCAAAGCCAATAATCGCACGGACTGAGGTCTGGGGACCTGGGAGGCCAAGCATGACGAAAGTGGCGGCTGAGCACACGATCATCACCAAACGACGCGCGCAAGAGATCTTTCACGCATCTAGCAATATGGGTTGGAGCGCCATCCTGCATAAACATCGTACGTTCCAGCAGGCGTTTATCAGCCAGGCTGGGGATGATGCGATTCTGCAACATATCGGCGTACCTCTCACCCGTCACGGTAGCACTGACGTTTTGCTGTCCAGCGCCATCTGTCGGACATTTTGTGAACTTTGTTTTTTTTCGGTTCTAATAAAACCCCATGTCATTCCAAGCATGTTTGTCAATTTCTACCTCTCTATCTACGTTTTTCGTGGTTTATTAAGTTTTCAAATTTATACTGACTTTTTGATCACCCGGTATTAGAATTGTTTATAGTGAAGAACCTTGTTTGTTTTGCATGTCGCCCTATGCTTGCGACACATCTACGTAATTCTCAAAGTATTGTTATTTACTTTTCGCAATAAAACTCATTTATACGATTTGCTTGAATTGTTGTTTAGCGATCCGATGAAGCAGGTTTCCTAGACACACCATACTCGACGACTGGGCAGGATTAAATAGAGGGTTTATTATGACCACAGGAGAGATATTTAATAAGGAAGGAAAATTCTTCTCAACGAAATGTAATGCAATTTCTCAGACACTAACAGGTATGAGCCTGGAACGCGCAGTGAACAATCGTAGTGGGATGGGAAGACTATGCCACTGATAATCCGCAAGGACGGAGATTGAGCGTTGGAAGTAGCTAGAATCTTCGTTCTTGGGTAACACCCAGCGGTAGAGCAATGAGGTTGTTGTTTCTTATGTATCGGCATCGACGTCACAAACAGAACACTGATTAACTGAACTCGCGACTTGTGCGATTTCAGTTTACTTCCTCCAATGTCGTAATTAAATCGTTTACAATCGATGGTTTATCAGTTGCTATTTAAATATTAATGATAAGTTCAAATTAGTTCCAGCGACTCCAAATTCCCTATAGACTGGTTGCAATCTCAAATCTATAATCGGTCGTAACAGTGTTATTAATTCCTAACATCAAGGAGTTTCTATAGAAGCGCCGAGCGCTTCAGTCAAATATTATCGCAGCACGTTATCTCCATAAATAATACAGGGTGATTCAAAAAGAATACCACAACTTTAAAAATGTGTATTTAATGAAAGAAACATAATATAACCTTCTGTTATACATCATTACAAAGAGTATTTAAAAAGGTTTTTTTTTTCACTCAAAAACAAGTTCAGAGATGTTCAATATGGCCCCCTCCAGACACTCGAGCAATATCAACCCGATACTCCAACTCGTTCCACACTCTCTGTAGCATATCAGGCGTAACAGTTTGGATAGCTGCTGTTATTTCTCGTTTCAAATCATCAATGGTGGCTGGGAGAGGTGGCCGAAACACCATATCCTTAACATACCCCCATAAGAAAAAATCGCAGGGGGTAAGATCAGGACTTCTTGGAGGCCAGTGTTGAAGTGCTCTGAACTTTTCCCTTTGCACAAACACCCATTCTCTGTAAACTGTTTATACCAACGTTTAATACACCACCTATGAGGAGGTTTAACACCATACTTCGTTCGAAATGCACGCTGAACAACTGTCGTCGATTGACTTCTGCCATACTCAATAACACAAAAAGCTTTCTGTTGAGCGGTCGCCATCTTAGCATCAACAGACGCTGACGCCTAGTCAACAGCGCCTCAAGCGAACAAATGTACAACTAAATGAAACTTTATAGCTCCCTTAATTCGCCGACAGATAGTGCTTAGCTCTGCCTTTTGTCGTTGCAGAGTTTTAAATTCCTAAAGTTGTGGTATTCTTTTTGAATCACCCTGTATTGTAAAACTTGAATGATAAATGCATGAATTGACGCGACATGCTGGTTTATTACACAATATTAGTCACTTCCTAACAGAGCCGTGAGGAAGAAACTTTCCGAGGTGTTGGGGGGAATTATAAATTATATGCTTCGTAACTATCGCCAAGTTCCAGAGTCCATTAGTTATTACGAATCAAATTGTCTATCTGTGTTCACTTCCTAAATAGTGTTAACTTCAGGTTATCTACTTAAAAGTCACTTCTGTCTAATATATGCAAGTCTTCTATCTGAATTCTAAATAACGGTCATAGTAGACCGCAATAATCAATTCTGAAAAAAAAACAATGTAATTGCGCCTACATATATGAGCATTCAAAAGTATGACCTGCTTCGGCTAACTCTCGTAACGCAGTGACAATGGATTGAATTATCCTTAGCTATTACTCAAGAATCTCAAAGACTACTCACACGGAGTATTCTTTGGGAACGTTGTTCTACTTTGCGAATTTTAATTATAATGATTTTGCGATTTACTACGATTTTGAATTTTGAGTTTGATTTTACTAGAATCCTGTCTTTCTTTCGCATGTTAATAAATTACTAAGTATTAGATTCATGATTCAATTACTGGTTAATATCCAAATAATAGTGTTAACAGGAAATTTGTTTGCTTGTTCATTTTTCATTGAATTTGGAACTTGTTTCGGGGAAATCTTTGGGAATTTTGGAGCTAAGTTTTGATTTTCATTTCTCGCCCGAGGAAGTGGCATTACACTGGCCGACAGGTACGTCTTGAGATGTCGCTGGGAAGTCGCAGGTCCAGCTGCGGCGGCTTCCTACCGGGCTCTCAGTGACGGGCTACTAAGAGCCGGCGCGTGAGTTGGCCCAGACCTCCGGTGAGGCGAACAGCCGACGTGTTTTTTTTCTTTTTTTTTCTTTTTTGTGATTTCTTCCCCCTGACCCTTGTGGCAGCGGCACACTGACGCCGCTCTTCCGCCTAGCGAAACATAAAAATGTATAAGAAAGAGATTTTAAAAACGACAAGGGAATAAAATATTAATGAATTAAACAAAAGGAGGAGAAAATAAATGGGGAACGTTGTCACAGTTAAAACCACAGAGTGAATAAATAAAAATCAGATTGGACGAAGACAATGAAGAAACGCGGGCGGCAGTTATAACACGATGAAAACGTAGGTCACAGCATTCAAACCCACATGGCACGAAAATATTTTACAACACCGTACTTGTATGAGGGCGAGTCAAAGAAAACCTTAAATCTGTAACAACAAATAGAAATTTCGCGCCGTTATCCTGTAAGTTGGTAAGCGTGCTACAAACAGCGTACAGAATCGCCTGTAGGTGGCAGCATAGTGCAGATGCACACATATCGTGAGAGTATCAGTACAGGGTTATTACAAATGATTGAAGCGATTTCACAGCTCTACAATAACTTTATTATTTGAGATATTGTCACATGCTTTCAACACACATACAAAAACACAAAAAGTTTTTTTAGGCATTCACAAATGTTCGATATGTGCCCCTTTAGTGATTCGGCAGACATCAAGCCGATAATCAAGTTCCTGCCACACTCGGCGCAGCATGTCCCCATCAATGGGTTCGAAAGCATCGTTGATCCGAGCTCGCAGTTCTGGCACGTTTCTTGGTAGACGAGGTTTAAACACTGAATCTTTCACATAACCCCACAGAAAGAAATCGCATGGGGTTAAGTCGGGAGAGCGTGGAGGCCATGACATGAATTGCTGATCATGATCTCCACCACGACCGATCCATCGGTTTTCCAATCTCCTGTTTAAGAAATGCCGAACATCATGATGGAAGTGCGGTGGAGCACCATCCTGTTGAAAGATGAAGTCGGCGCTGTCGGTCTCAAGTTCTGGCATGAGCCAATTTTCCGCGGGCTACGCATGAAACTTGCCCGCACGCGTTCAACCGTTTCTTCGCTCACTGCAGGCCGACCCGTTGATTTCCCCTTACAGAGGCATCCAGAAGCTTTAAACTGCGCATACCATCGCCGAATGGAGTTAGCAGTTGGTGGATCTTTGTTGAACTTCGTCCTGAAGTGTCGTTGCACTGTTATGACTGACTGGCGTGAGTGCATTTCAAGCACGACATACGCTTTCTCGCTCCTGTCGCCATTTTGTCTCACTGCGCTCTCGAGCGCTCTGGCGGCAGAAACCTGAAGTGCGGCTTCAGCCGAACAAAACTTTATGAGTTTTTCTACGTATCTGTAGTGTGTCGTGACCATATGTCAATGAATAGAGCTACAGTGAATTTATGAAATCGCTTCAATCATTTGTAATAGCCCTGTATAAAGATGGCCGCCCCACTTGCGACTTGCACCAGGGAAGAACAGCGTTCTGTTATTCGGTTTTTGCGTAGTGAAGGTGTGAAACATGTTGAAATTCCTCGACGAATGAAGGTTCAGTAAGGTGATGCGTGTTTCTCACAGCAGCAAGTCTGCAAATGGAGTAGGAAGTTCGCAAATGGTGTGACTTCAGTGGAAGATGCTCCTCATCCAGGTCAGGCACAACGTGTTGTGACTCCACAGAACATTGCAGCAGTTGAAGCCATAGTGAAGGAAAACCGCCGAGTGACACTGAATGACATTCCAGCATGTTTACAGATTAGTCATGGGTCAGCACACCACATTGTGCATGATGTGCTCCAGTTTCAGAAAGTATCTGCAAGATGGGTGCCACGGCAGCTGACTCCTGAAATGAGAGAACGACGTGTTGATGCTTGTGAAGAACTTCTTCGGCGCTTTGAACGAGAAGGTGATGGCTTCCTTGCAAGAATCGTTACTGGGGGCAAAACCTGGGTTCACTTCCACCAACCGGAAATGAAGAGAGCGAGCAAGGAATGACGCCATTCCTCATCACCAAAACCAAAGAAGTTTCCAACAGAACCATCAGCAGGGAAGGTTATGTTGACACTCTTTTGGGACGAAAAAGGCGTCATTTTGGAGCATTACATGCCTAGAGGGACCACTGTCACCAGTGCATCGTACACAGATCTCCTAAAAAATCATCTGCGACCTGCGTTCAAATAAAAGCGACGTGGATTGCTGTCAGCAGGTGTCCTTTTGCAACATGACACTGCTAGGCCCCACTCTGCCTGTACAACAGTTGCAACCATCACATACCTGCATCCACCATATTCACCAGACCTTGCCCCAAGTGATTTCCATATGTTTGGACCACTCAAAGATGCAATGGGAGGAAAGATGTTCCATTCTGTTGAAGAGGTACGCCACGCTGGGCATGAGTGGTTGGGCGGGCTACCAAAAGAATTTTTTCTAAAGGAGCTTTGAAAACGCTGGAGGACTTGCATTGAGCGTGAGGGAGATTATGCTGAAAAGTGATACAGCTTTGTACCACTTCTGCACAATAAATAATATTTAAAAATGTATTTAAGGTTTTCATTTGATTCACCCTCGTAACAGAACACGAACTGAAGTCACGAAGCATTCCACAAGTTAAAACGAGAAGGACCTGTCAAGGTAAGGGAGGACAGAGGGAGGGAGGAGAGGAGTGTGATAAAGGGGAGGTAGGGTGTGGCGGCAGGGGAGAAGGACCTGGGAGCACACCAAGGGAGAGGGGACGGGGTGGCAGAGGGAGCAATCTGGGAAGGAGTGCACAGACAAGGAAAGGAGAGGGGAAGGAGCAAGAGAAGGATGGGAGGGGGCGGGGCAGGGGGTGGGATGCCGCGAAGGGAAGGGAAGGAGGGGGAGCCCTAGGGTGGAGGGGAGACGAGGGTTAGTGTCAGATTTGGAAGAAAGGATTGATGTCGGGAAGAAGCTTATCATCCGGGACGGGTAGATGGTGAAAGTTTCTTTGGGGTAGGACATGGAGGGTGTGGAGGTGCAGGGTGGGTGGGATGCAGCGGTACAGGCGCGGCAGAGTATAGGGTTTGGAGAGGAGCGGAGGTGCCAGAGGGGGGGGGGGGGAGGGGCAGAGTTTCTGGATGGTGTAGAGGATGCGGATGTGTTCGAGTTAATTAAGGAGATGTGAGGAGGTGAGTAGGTCATAAAGGATCCTCGTTGGGAACGGTTGAAGGATATGGAAGACGAGATGGAGTACATGGCGTTCAAGAATCTAGAGAGATTTATACAGAGGGGTCCAAAAAAATGTATCCACTGTTTAAAAGTCCATAACTTGCAAACTAATTGACGGAGTTGTCTCATTTTTTGTGAAAGTGTAGCTTAAAGTCCAACTTAAATATATCATTGTAGGTGTTCGAAATGGTCACCATTAACATCCACACACAAACGATGCCGCCGAAGTGCAGCACGAACTACTGACTGGAACGTGTTCAGTTGGATATTTGCATATGAATGTACGATGGATTCTCGCAAATCATCCAATGTGCGTGGCTTTTGTCGATAAACGACGTCCTTTAGTGTTCCCCAGGTAAAAGTCCAGAGGAGTTAGGTCTGGGGAACGTGGTGGATACTCCACAGCACCTCTACGGCCTACCCATCTTCCTGGTAGATTTTCGTCGAGATACGCCCTAACACGGTTTTGGTAGTGGGCTGGGGCACCATCTTGTTGAGAGTAAACTCTTCCGTCTCCAGACAAGTCTCAGATGGCATGTAAAATGGATGTCTGAAGCTTCTGAATGTACACCTCATCGGTAACTGTGCCGTCAAAGAAGAATGGTCCAATCAAGCCCCGGTAAGACAACCCACGCCACACATTTACTCCTGTCAAATTTCACGGGCACATTGTCTCACAGACCTCTGTGGTGAGCGAGTGAATTGTTGTAACACACGACGGGAGTTAGCTGGACTTGTTACTGTTACAGGTCGTCCAGATCGTTGTTTGTGTACATCTTTAACACAGCCTTCGGCCTCGAATGCGACGAATCGTTAAACGTGTCGGTGGCTCTGTTTGATACTCATTTCGCCATTCCCGTTGAACCTCATTAATGTTTTCGTACTTAAAATATCACTTCAAAACTGACTTCCTTTCATCGAACGTAAGCCTTGCGCCAGCCATGCTTACTCGAGTAACTAGGTGCAACTAAGAACAAAACACTGACTATCTGTGCGACTGTCATCTGACAAAACAAAACAACGCAATACAACGCTTGTGTGGCGATTGCCGGAACTACAAACTATTACACTACCAAAGATGAGACAACTCCGTTTGGAAGGTAGGAGACGAGATACTGGCAGAAGTAAAGCTGTGAGTACCGGGCGTGAGTCGTGCTTCGGTAGCTCAGATGGTAGAGCACTTGCCCGCGAAAGGCAAAGGTCCCGAGTTCGAGTCTCGGTCGGGCACACAGTTTTAACCTGCCAGGAAGTTTCCGTCAATTAGTTTGACAGTTATGGACTTTTAAACAGTGGATACGTTTTTTTGAACAACTCTGTAGAATTTAGGAGGCGGCTTGTCATTTTGTTTTATAGGGTGGAGCCCGTCCACGCCCAAACCGGCCTGATGGCCAACACAAAAGGTCTACTGCCATCTCTGAGTATCGGTTAGTTTTCACTGGGGTCTCGCAGGATGTGGGTACTGCGATGTTTGCGTAGTCTAGTTATGATTAAGCATTAATACCCGCTTACCTGGAGATAGATTGGGTCGAAAGTTGAACAAAAGGTAGCGATTTGGAGGGCAGAGGAAAACAAATACCAAGGCAAGAGACAAGGGAAAAAAATCTCTGCGATAGTTGGGTCGGGTTGTAACAGCAGTAGCGGTTTTCTTGCTGCCTGCAACAAGTCGTCCAAGGATAGGCTTTGTTAGTAGTGGGTATCATGCATGTGCATACCTTTGGCGTTATGGAGCGGTGTTACTAGGTGGCTGCAGCTGGGTACCGAAGTTGGTTTCTCGGTGTTAGCATACCTCTAACAGTTCGGTTTATCATCGTTTAGTTTCCGATAGGCCATGTATCGGATTCACAGTGTAGGGTAGTGCTGGCGGTTTGTTTGTGCGTTAGTGTGCGAGATTGTCGGCCTCTCTGCTGTTTGGTTGGCTTTAATAGCAGCTAACATATCTAGTCAATGTTGCTGATTTCCAGGGCCTTACCGATGTTGTCACTTGTCGGTATATGTCCATCTACATCTACATTTATACTCCGAAATCCACCCAACGGTGTCTGGCGGAGGGCACTTTACGTGCCACTGTCATTACCTCCCTTTCCTGTTTTAGTCGCGTATGGTTCGCGGGAAGAACGACTGCCAGAAAGTCTCCGTGCGCGCTCGAATCTCTCTAATTTTACATTCGTGATCTCCTCGGGAGGTATAAGTAGGGGGGCGTAATATATTCGATACCTCATCCAGAAACGCACCCTCTCGAAACCTGTACAGCAGGCTACACCGCGATGCAGAGAGCCTCTCTTCCAGAGTCTCACACTTGAGTTTGCTGAACATCTCCGTAACGCTATCACGCTTACCAAATAACCCTGTGACGAAACGCGCCGCTGTTCTTTGGATCTTCTCTATCTCCTCCGTCAACCCGATCTGGTACGGATCCCTCACTGATGAGCAACTATAGGTCGAACGAGTGTTTTGTAAGCCACCTCCTTTGTTGATGGACTACATTTTCTAAGGACTCTCCCAATGAATCTCAACCTGGTACCCGCCTTACCAACAATTAATTTTATATGATCATTCCACTTCAAATCGTTCCGCACGCATACTCCCAGATATTTTACAGAAGTAACTGCTACAAGTGTTTGTTCCGCTATCATATAATCATACAATAAAGGATCCTTATTTCTATATATTCGCAATACATTACATTTGTCTATGTTATGGGTCAGTTGCCACTCCCTGCACCAAGTGCCTATACGCCGCAGATCTTCCTGCATTTCGCTGCAATTTTCTAATGGTGCAACTTTTCTGTATACTACAGCATCATCCGCGAAAAGCCGCATGGATGTTCCGACACTACTAGGTCATTAATACATATTGTGAAAATTAATGGTCCCATAACACTCCCCTGTGGCACGCCAGAGGTTACTTTAACTTCTGTACACGTCTCTCCATTGAGAACAACATGCTGTGTTCTGTTTGCTAAAAACTCTTAATTCAGCCACACAGCTGGTCTGATATGCCGTGGGCTCTTACTTTGTTTATCAGGCGACAATGCGGAACTGAATCGAACGCCTTCCAGAAGTCAAGGAAAATGCCACATACCTGGGAGTCTGTATCTAATATTTTGTGGGTCTCATGAACAAATAAAGCGAGTTGGGTCCCACACGATCGCTGTTTCCGGAATCCATGTTGCTTCCTACAGAGTAGATTCTGGGTTTCCAGAAATGAAATGATACGCGAACAAAAAACATGTTCTAAAATTCTATAACAGATAGACGTCAGAGTTACAGGCTTATAGTTTTGCGCATCTTCTCGACGACCCTTCTTGAAAACTGGGGCTACCTGTGTTCTTTTCCAATCATTTGGAACTTTCCCCTAGAGACTTGTGGCACACAGCTGTTAGAAGGGGGCAGTTCTTTCGCGTACTCTGTGTAGAATGGAATTGGTATCCCTTCAGGTCCAGTGGACTTTCCTCTGTTGAGTGGTTTCAGTTGCTTTTCTATTCCTTGGACACTTATTTCGATGTCAGCCATTTTTTCGTTTGTGAGAGGAGAAGGAACTGCAGTGCGGTCTTCCTCTGTGAAACAGCTTTGGAAAAAGCTGTTTAGTATTTCAGCTTTACGCGTGTCATCCTCTGTTTCAATGTCATCATCGTCCCAGAGTGTCTGGATATGTTGTTTCTATCCACTTACTGATTTAACGTAAGACCAGAACTTCCTAGGATTTTCTGGCAAGTCGGTACATAGAATTTTACTTTCGTATTCACTGAATGTTAACTCGCCATAGGTGGTTATGCCCTAGTTAGTAGTGTCTTTGGCCGCCTATGCTTCCATTATGGTTGAGCAAGGCGGATGGGGAGTGGGAATCATATCGGCTTGCGCCGCCCTATGTAGCCGGGGCGGGGACGAATTCGTGCCGATCCCGCTCCGCACGCGTGACACGGCGAAGGAAATAGGTTCGTGGCACGGAGGAGCTCTGGCGGCGCCTGTGCTGCCGTCTGTCGTCGCTGTGACCGACGCAGTCCGGGGATGCGACGACTTGTGCTTATGCAACCACGTGATACTCAAGTGTCTGAGGGGTTGCCGGTCAGTTTAGGCGAACGGCCGGTATATGGCAGACAGGGGTCCTGTTCACATGATGCGAGAGAGTTTTTGTGAGCACAACGATGAATTTTTGCATCTCCATCGGACACTACAGTCACCAGATCTCAATATTTTTGAGGTGTTTTGCCTACTTTGGAGAGAAGGATGTGTGATCGCTATAGGCTTGAACTTGCCAGTATTTTGCAGCAAGAGTGGTATAAGATTCCCTCGAAAATAATGCAGGGCCAATATTTATCCATTCCGAGATGTCGGGAAGCTGTTTTGAACAACAACTCTTTTCGTACAGCGTGTTAGGCACGGTAAAGTGTTGTGTACGAGGTGTTTTCTATTTTTTTTGTCCACTCCCCCGCATTCCTCCCCACAGTATTGCTCTAAGCATTTTATTCTGTAATTTAATACATCTCAAGTCAAAGCTCGCGATGTGATAAAGTGTGATATCTAGCATCATCATACTCTTCCCACATACGTTCTGTATTTGTCTGCTGCAAAAGCAAGTCCATCTAGATACTGTGTGTGTGTGTGTGTGTGCGCGTGCGCGCGTGTATGTGTGTGTGTGTGTGTGTGTGTGTGTGGCAAAATGTGCTTTATCAGAAGGAATTTCTTATGAATAAAATTATGTAGTGCCGTGTAAGTATTCTAAAACATAGCGAAGAAGCAATGAAAGGGTCTCAATGGTAAGATTCACTGTTGGCGTTGCTATCCTTAGTGTAAGTGAAGAAGAACTGCAAGATGTGCTGAATGGAATGGGGAGACTAGTGTATACGCAGTATGGATTGACAGTAAATAGAAGAAAGACGAACGTAATGAGAGATAGCAGACATGAGAACAGCGAGAAACTTGACATCGCAATTGGTCATCACGGAGTACGCGAAGATGAGGAATTCTCCTACCTAGGCAGCAAAATAACTCACGACGGAGTAAGAAGAAGACTAGCACTGGAAAAAAGGGCATTACTGGTCAAGAGAAGTCTACTAGTATCAAATGTAGACATTAATTCGACGAAGAAATTTTACGGAATGTACGTTTGGAGCACAACATGAACTGTGGGAAAACTGGAAAAGAAGAGAACCGGAGTATT
This sequence comes from Schistocerca cancellata, assembly GCF_023864275.1. Taxonomy (NCBI): domain Eukaryota; kingdom Metazoa; phylum Arthropoda; class Insecta; order Orthoptera; family Acrididae; genus Schistocerca; species Schistocerca cancellata. Next base: position 19,152,985 of record NC_064635.1, on the reverse strand, counting down.
TGATATGTGGTGCTACAGAAGAGTGTTGAAAATTAGGTGGACTAATAAGGTAATGAATGAGAAGGTTCTGTGGAGAATTACTAAGGAAAGGAATATGTGGAAAACACGGACAAGGAGAAGGCACATTATGATAGGACATCTTTTAAGACATCACGGATTAACTTACATGATCGTAGAGGGAGCTGTAAAGGGTAAAACCAGTAGAGGAAAACAGAGATTAAAATAAATCCAGCCAGTAATTGAGGACGTACCTTGAAAATGCTATTCTGCTACTCTACGACGAAGAGATTGGCGCAGAAGAGGAATTCGTGGCTGGGCCGCATCAAACCAGTCAGAAAAAAAAGCCACACAATCTTTACGTTTGGTGCCCATTGGAGTCAAGTAAATTTCCGTTATTCGCGACAGCGCTACTCCACTAGAGTCTGTCGGTACATGGTCTAAAAATTAATGTTCCTCTGATAGCCCATCTGATGATGAGTATGCAATAGTAGAATAAATCGAATAAAATTATAAAAGCTGGTGGTTTTTACGATGCTAACAAAAACCACCCATTTAAATTACAGTTGCAGTTCGCTATCCGCAATGGATCTAATGATCATGCTTTAGAGCACGACGTGATGCAATAAAGCAATCGTCGCCAAGAATATATACTCTAAAGACAGTGATTGAACTTGAATGTTACATGATTATTCAATTTTCCCCTTTTTTATGTTTCCTTCTTATCCTTTTTATAAAACCTCTTCATTCCTTGACTGTGTTCGTGTGTCCTTTGTACTATCCATATTTTCCCTGGTTCCTTTCTTACTTTTACTTCAAATTTCGTGCTCATATATTTGTTTCTGAACTTGTTTCTTTCATCTATCGTTTCTTCATTGATTCCTGCCTGTTTAGGTCTTCTTCTATTTCATGAAACCAATTGGTTTTTTTGGTTGAGCTGCTGACTACAGCAAAAATCCTCTTTGTGAGTCTGGCGTTCGTTCTGTGTATGTGCCCAACGTATGTTAATCGACGTTTCCTGATTATGTCTGTGAGTCTGTCTGTATGTTCGTATAGTTCTTTGGTTGGCCTCTTCATCCGTATACCATCTCTATGTACAGCTCCAAAATTTTTTCGAAGGATCTTTACGTTCTATCGTTTCCGTCTCTGTGATGCCTGATGACCCGATTCTGGTCGTTTCTGATTCATAGAGGGCTTCTGGTAGTGCAACTGTATTGTAGTGACTGAGTTTCGCCTTTCTTGAGATGCTTCTTTTACTGTAGTGCGTCCGTGTGAGTTCGTACGCTATCCGAAGTTTTTCTGTTCGTTCTGTATTGGATGCCTTGTTTGATACTGCTATTTGTATGTATTCTCCAAGATACTTGAATTTTTCCACTCTGTTAACCAATCCCTATTTGTATGCATGGCTTGTGTATTGTTCTTTTTCCATATATTGTGTTCGCTATATGATATCTGTGACCTCGTTTTAGGGGAGACTTCACGTAAATATTCCAAGGCTTCTTGCGCTTCTGCTCTGTTGCTGCTGAGTATTGCTAAGTCATCTGCAAATGCTAGGCATTTTATGATTGACTTGTTTGCACGTGTTATTCCTAACTGAACTCCTTTTACTTTTTCTTCCCACTGCTTGATAATTTTGTCCATGACTATGTTGAATAGAAATGACGAGAGACCATCTCCTTGTCTGCCCCCTGTATGTATCTCAAATGGCTCTGAGATTTCTCCGATAAATTTTATTTTTGGACGTAATGTCTGTGAGCGTCTGTTCTATCAGTGCCCTAGTTTTTCTGTCTGTTCGATATTCTTCTAGTGTGTCGAAGAGAGGCTGTGTGTCAATGGAGTCTTAGGCATTCTTAAAGTCCACAAATGTAACTACAGTGTTTTTCGCCTGTCTGACCTTCAAGGGTGTACAAAGGTTCCAAATTTGTTCAATACAGAATCTTCCCTTTCTGAACCCTGCCTAGTATTCACCTACCTTTGTATCCACTTGTGGTTCCAGTCTATTCAGTAACGCCTTTAGAGAATTTTGTAAGTGACCGGTAATAATGAGATCCCTCTGTAATTATTAGGGTCTGTCCTATCTCCATTTTTGTGGAGTGGATGAATCAGTGCGCATCTCCATTCCCGTGGAATTTTCTCTGCAGTCAACATTTACAAGAGAATTTTTTGACTTTTCTTCAGTCTGTGAGGCGATGGTGCCATCTTCCCTAGGGGCTCTGTTGTTCTTTAATTTTTGTATAACCTCCTCTACCCTCTGCGATTGTAGGCTAGAGATGGGTAGTTCGCGAACGAACGGGTGCAAAGGAACGGTTCACCAAGATGAACGAAAGGACCGAGGAACGAATTCCAAGGAACGATCGGTTCATAGTTCACTTCGGTCGCGGCGGTCTACTTATAGTTCCCGGGAACGAGGAACGATCGGTTCATAGTTCGCTAGTTCACTTCGGTCGCGGCGGTCACTTCGGCAGTTCTCGTTCCAGCCTCGGTCGCGTGCTCGCCTCAATCTCTCGGTCTCCCTCGGCCGCACTCGTCGTTCTTCGCATGACCACCTGTCTCAGTTCCACTGCCGACTGCTCCTAGTTAGTTCAGTATCCAGTTGTTCATTTCGTTCACTGCGCTCGCCCATTTTACATGTGTTCCAAACTATTCTTGCACTTGGTTCTGGCTATTTGGCGTCCATGACCGGTAATCAAAAAGTATTTTATAGTTACGTAAATTACGTATAAATTACTTTGTATGTAATAGGTACGTCTTTTCAGGTAACAAAAGGGCATATCAGCTGACTTCATTATATCGATGAACAGCAGAAAACATAACAAGGCAAGTCTTTTTTGTTATTCATATATTTTTTGGTTTCATCGACTTGATTTAGCAGCTAACTTTCAATAATTTGCTTAATTTTTAGTGTAAGAAAATTCATATAAAACGATTTTCGTGTATCTTTCATATGCAAAACATTACATTTAGGAAGTTTCTAATAATTTTTAAGTTTGGTTGTTTTCAATTTGCATTACCTGCTAGTTTGGTTTCTTTGAAAAAAGAAAACAAAAGTGGGTTGTGGGTCATTTTGGCTCAGTAGCAAAAGCGGTGCCTCTCCATTTGAGAAGACATAGAGTGCCATAAAATCGTATTTACTTATTATCTCAAAAAATATTTGTTCAGAAGGAGCTTTCAAACCAAAAACTTTATTACTACGTGATTAATTATTATTATCATTACTGCATCAACTTTAATAATGCAACATAAAAACCAAATTTTTACTAGGCGTGTGACGCAAGTATGAGAAAACCACATTTTATTTTATGCTTCCATAAAGTCTCTACTTCGCCTATGAACTCAGAGACAACGTGAAGTATATATAGGGTGTAAACGATTATTGTTTACAACGTAACATAGCGATGTAGCGGAAGTCGAAACGAAGAATTTTATACAAGACACTTGTGGTCTATTAACTTGGGAAACAGCCACCAACAGGTTTACAAGAGTACATGAGCTATAGCCCATGCGCGTCGCGTGAGATTTCTCCAGCTCTCTATACATCATCATCGATTGTTTCGCAATTGTTGCTTGCATTAGATTGTCATTTATTCACTGCCTAATTATTACATGTTTGTCTGTTTGTTGTATCTGCTCGTAACGGGCAACACATCGTCCGTAATTGGCGAGCAGTCTGTACTCGGGGCCGGTTTTCCGTGCGCCACCCTATATTATTTCCCTGCGATCAGCCACACAAAGCTACAGTTGGCTAAACGAGAGGTTCTGCAGAATCACAGAAATTACTTCTAAAAGTGTGTAAGAATTCTGTAATGAATAAAAACTCTATACTTCAGGGGGGAGGCAAGTGCCCCCTCTTGGTGCCCTCCATCCTTCAGTCACCTACACTACTAGTTTTCAGTTTCTCATAAGAAACATATACCAAGCACAAATGAACGGTGAACGAGTAAAAATTAACGGTTCCGAAAAAAGAACGAACAGCAGTGAACTAGTTCCCAAGGATGAACGAGTTTGCCCATCTCTATTGTAGGCGGCTTCGAGTCTGGGTTTGGTAGTGTTTTCGTGAAGCGTAATTTTTCTTTGGGTTGCTCACAGGTGAGAACTTTATCAAAGTATCCTTTAAGAATATTGCAATTTTTTTAGTGTTTGTTTCTAGAGTTCCATTTGTTCTTCTGAAGCAGATATTTGGAGGCTGATAACCCATTATATTTTCCCTGAATGTTCTGTAGAAATTTCTCGTATTATTTCTCTTGAAGTCGCCTCGATTTCATTTAGTTTATATTTGGCGTATGCCCACTTCACTGCTCTAATATCTTTCGGGGATTGTTTTTGGACTTTGTGGAAATCCTGCCATGTTTCAGTTGTTCTGTTGCTGCTAAACTTCTTCCATGCCTTAACGCCTTAACTCTTCGTTCAACTACCTGATCACAGTAGCATTCCATTATCTATGTTTGCGTTTCCTGGGAGGCTGACCCCAACGCATTGTATTCTGAATTTTCTTCGCCAAGTCTATCCAATTCTCTGTTGTATTCTGATTAATTTCTTAAATAATTTTATCTTTGTTTATCTTTATGTATTCTGGATCTGGTCTTATAATTTTTTTTCTATGTTGTCTTTCTATTCTTAGAAATTGCAGTAATCTTTTCTTGTAGCAAGCGATGGTCGGACTCTAAGATTTTTGGCGAGGTCTCACATTTAGAATTTCACTTGAATTTACCACTTGTTATTGCTACCTGCTCTATTTGGAATTCTCCCCATATGTTTTTGGGCGTTTTCCACGTTGTGATTTTTCGTCTTCGTTTCTGAAATTGTGTCGACATAACTTTTAAGTTAAAATTTTGACAGTACTTTATGAAATGCTCCCCACTGTTGTTTGTGTGTTTGTATGCTGTATGTGGGGCTGTGATTTGCTTGTACTTCTTCTCTTTGCCTAGTTGTGCACTGAAATCTCCTCGTACAATTCTGACGTGTCTTTCTGGCATTTTGTTTGTCGTTTCTTCCATGTCTGCCCAACAGTATTCGACTTCTAGTGATCTCTTCCTGTTGTGATCATTTGTAGGTGCATGTGCGTTGTTGATTGTGTATCTTCTGTTCCCTAATTTGAAGGTTATTGTGGAGAGTCTTTCTGATACTGAACTCAAACCTATGATGCTGTCTATGACAGATTTGTGTACAGCAAATCCTGTGCCGAACTTTGTTTGGTGTTCCCCGCCTGTCAGCCGGTTTCCTTCCCTTTGTATATCCTGTAGTTTTCCATGTTTAAATGGTTCTCGTCAATAGAACGCGTCTCTTGTATTGGGAGGAATTTGATGCGAACTTTTTCTAGTACATCAGTAAGCTGTTTCAGTTTGCCTCTCTTAACCAATGTACTGGTGTTGAGTGTGCCAATGTTTGCGAAGAGGTTTCGAGAAGCTCCGACTTTTCTCTATTTCACGATATATCGATATATATTCTGGCATACCGGCAGTGACGCGGTTCTGGCAGGATACTCGAAACCCAGCTTCGATGAAAGACGAGCGAGAAAAGCCGAGTTGTAGGTTGTGTACGCGGGAACAACCTTGGAGAAGAAAAATAAGAAGCGAACTAGAAACCTCGGGCAAGTCGCTGCCCAAACAAGTGACACAGCGTTTCAACAGAACGGAGCGTGACTTGCGGACTGTGCAGAGACAATTGGGTTGTCCTTTCCAGTTAGCGGACAGCGTCGCAGCAGGGAACGGGGCCTTGGAGGAAAAAGTATCTAAGGCCGCGGTTTCGCTAGGGAGGAGTCATGACCCTAGCAGTGCCTCGCGTTGCACGACATCACAGGGAGTTAAAATCAGGGTGATTCAGATGTCCGACAGTTTTGTCTGGGAAAAAAAATTAGCTAGACTTAATAAAATGATTAAGGGGCTCCGGAACGCCCTATACTTGCAATGTTAAAATAACGCTTATAAATTACATCTTTCCTCACAAAGTATTTGAGGTAGGAAGTTGAACTTTTTACAGATTATTTATTAGAATATGGGCTACAACTTAACACAGGGATTTTACAAAATTTTAGTTCAGTTATTAAAGATGATTTTTTTCAATTGTAATGAAAATTCACAACATTTTTTGCAATTTTTTATTTATATATTCAAAAATATACAGTTTTTTGGAAAAAGGCTGTGTTAAATTATGCAGAAGGTACTGTGTAACATTTACTGAAAGTTTGAAACAAATATGTTTGGAAGATCCTTAGAAAACATGTAATTAGTATGAGAAAATAAAAGTTTTGGGAATCGAGCGACAAAGATTGGATTAACTTTTTAGTGCATTCCAGGTCCATAGGATGGATTATCTTCATCCTCTGCAAACTCCTCCTCCAGCTTCCTCTTGTTCCTCCTCCTGTTTACTCTTGCTTGTATTTCTAGACTCTTTACAGCCCTATCTGCAGCCCGAAGGCGTTCCTTGTCTAAAGCAAGCATCGCTCGTACCATGTTAGAACCTATCTTCATTCCCATATTTCTAAATACCTTGAACCTTACAATGTTGCCATCATTGAAAGTCGCAACAGCATCATACACACCAAAGTGAAGTGTTTCTATTCCAACAAATACAGTCTTGGGGATTCTCGACCATATAACACTATTTACACTTTCATTGGGGTTTTGAGTTTTTCCGTGAATACACTTTTTCAACAGTTCAGGTGCTGCTAAGTCTCTGAAAATAGGTTTTATCACCTCCATTATTGCATGAGGCAGACTATGCTTATGAGTGTACACTTCACCAGTTAGCAATCCTTTATTATATTTACACCAACTGTCTTCTTCTTTGGGACACAAGCTATGTTGGGGATTTTCATCGGTTGAAGAAGTATGAAAAAAAAAAAGAGCCCAAACAGCCTTCTTCATTTCGTCGACACTTTGTGTATTTTGCTTAATAGCCATTCCATAATAGTTCTGTATTTTGTCAATTACACTGTCACTTAACCTTCCCTTCCCATCCAACCGTTTACCATCACTGAGTTTTTGTTTATTGTACGAAGCTTTCAGTCGCCGAAGTCTTGTTCCCATTCGCTTCTGTACGTGTCCAATACACTCAAATTTCTGCACTACAACATCATCACCATAGGGCTTCAGTCCTTGAACATGTTTGAAACTTTTAGAATCACCGTCACCAAGGTAATTAACATATCGCACAGCGCCACAGTGGGTCACGCCCATGTAGAACACATTTAAAAAAGAATTTGAAAATATTTGTAGTCTTCGGAATTGAATAAATTATATATCTATTAAAAGGTAATAGTCTGCAGATTCAGAAAACGCAAAAAAGTAAAAATTGAACTTTTCATGATTTTGAGCCTTTCCGGAGCCCCTTAAGGCAGTGTGTAATACACCGAAGTGCCGAAGAAACTAGTATAGGCATGCCTATTCAAATGCAGAGACATGAAAAGAGGCAGGACACGGCGCTGCGGGCGGCGACGCGTGTATAAGACAACAAGCGTCTGGCGCAGTTGTTAGATCCGTTACTACTGCTACAACGGCAGGTTATCAAGATTTAAGTGAGTTTGAACGTGGTGTTATAGTCGGCACAGCATCTCCGAGATAGCGATGAAGTGGTGATTTTCCCGTACTACCATTTTAAAGAGTGTGCCGTGAATATCAGGAATCCGGTAAAAGATCAAAAAGATCCGAAAAAGATCCTGCAAGATCGGGCCAACGACGACTGAAGAGAATCGTTCAACGTTACGCCTCGTCTGGGCCCGTCAACACCGACATTGGACTGTTGATGACTGGAAACATGTTGCCTGCTCGGACGAGTCTCGTTTCAAATTGTATCGCGCGGACGGACGTGTACGGGTATGGAGACAACCTCATGAAGCCACGGACCCTTCGTGTCAGCAGGGGAGTGTTCAAGCTGGTGGAGGTCCCATAATGGTGTGGGGCGTGTGCAGTTGGAGTGGTATGGGACCCCTGATACGTCTAGATGCGACTCTGACAGGTGACACGTAGATAAGCATTCTGTCTGATCACCTGCATCCATTCATGTTCGTTGTGCATTCCGACGGACTTGGGAAATTCCAGCAGAACAATGCGACGCCCCATACGTCCATACTTGCTACAGTGTGTCTCCAGCAACACTCTTCTGAGTTTAAAACCTTCCGCTGGCCACCAAACTCCCCAGACATCAACATTACTGGGCCCATCTGGGATGTCAGGCAACGTACTGTTCAGAAGGGATCTCCACCCCTCGTACTCTTACGGATTTATGGACAGCCCTGCAGGATTCATGATGTCATTTCCTTCCAACACTACTTGAGACATTAGTCGAGTCCATGCCACGTCGTGTTGTGGTACTTCTGCGTGCTCGCGGGAGTCTTACACGATATTAAATAGATGTACCAGTTTCTTTGGCTTTCCTGCGTACAACAGCTCTGTGGGCTACCGAAATTTTTCCTTGCTATTTTACTTTTCGATGTATTTTTCTATGAATCTACGTAATTGTACTAATGATTGTATGATGAAATGAAATGTTTCCTCACTCTGAAGTTAAATAAATGATAATTCTAAGCACGTTGTAAGAGATACGCTGGCTTAGTCAGGTCGATGCGATATTGACAGAGTGTATACTGAACTGGCAGTTTTATTATGGGGGCACAAGCGCGCCAGCAGTTGAGTTCAGTGCAGAGCAGGACGTGGAAGAGTGTTGAGAGAGAGAGAGAGAGAGAGAGAGAGAGAGAGAGAGAGAGAGAGAGGCAGTCGAGTTGAGTCGCGAAGCTACTCTTGTTTGAGAAATGGTCGTGACGCAGTGGTGTTGAAGTACATAATGGCTCGGCGTACGTCTGGAGTAGACGGACTGAGTACCGGGTGATCAAAAAGTCAGTATAAATTTGAAAACTTAATAAACCACGGAATAATGTAGATAGAGAGGTAAAAATTGACACACATGCTTGGAATGATTTTTTTGGGGTTTTATTAGAACCAAAAAAAAAAGTATTGCTAGACGCGTGAAAGATCTCTTGCGAACGTCGTTTGGTGATGGTCGTGTGCTCAGCCGCCACTTTGTCATGCTTGGAATCCCAGGTCACCAGACCTCAGTCCGTGCGATTATTGGCTTTGGGGTTACCTGAAGTCGCAAGTGTATCGTGATCGACCAACATATCTAGGGATGCTGAAAGACAACATCCGACGCCAATGCCTCGCCATAACTCCGGACATGGTTTACACAGTGCTGTTCACAACATTATTCCTCGACTACAGCTATTGTTGAGGAACGATCGTGGACATATTGAGCATTTCCTGTAAAGAACATCATCTTTGCTTTGTCTTACTTTGTTATGCTAATTATTGCTATTCTGATCACATGAAGCGCCATCTGTTGTACATTTTTTGAACGTTTGTATATGTTTGGTTCTAATAAAACCCCATGTCATTCCAAGCATGTGTGTCAAATTGTACCTCTCTATCTACATTGTTCTGTGATTTATTCAGTTTTGAAATTTATACTCACTTCTTGATCACCCGGTATATGTCATTGAAATGGCACACTATAATCACCTCAAGAGGATGCAGATCAACATGAAGAGTATTGTGGACCCAGTTTCATTTGTTACGGAACTACAAGAAGAAGAGTCTGTGCCACGCATTGTAAACGAACAATGCCTTAGAATGCTCCAACGACATCTCAACCTGAAGTAAGATCCAACCAAGTACTTGATCAGACTTTTATACGGCTAGCCAGAGTTGTAGTTTATTTTTTATTTGAATAATACCGAGTTATACAGGGCTATTACAAATGATTGAAGCGATTTCATAAATTCACTGTAGCTCCATTCATTGACACATGGTCACGACACACTACAGATACGTAGAAAAACTCATAAAGTTTTGTTCGGCTGAAGCCGCACTTCAGGTTTCTGCCGCTAGAGCGCTCGAGAGCGCAGTGAGACAAAATGGCGACAGGAGCCGAGAAAGCGTATGTCGTGCTTGAAATGCACTCAGATCATTCAGTCATAACAGTGCAACGACACTTCAGGACGAAGTTCAACAAAGATCCACCAACTGCTAACTCCATTCGGCGATCGTATGCACAGGCCTCTGTAAGGGGAAATCAACCGGTCGTCCTGCAGTGAGCGAAGAAACGGTTGAACGCGTGCGGGCAAGTTTCACGCGTAGCCCGCGGAAGTCGACGAATAAAGCTAGCAGGGAGCTAAACGTACCACAGCCGACGGTTTGGAAAATCTTACGGAAAAGGCTAAAGCAGAAGCCTTATCGTTTACAATTGCTACAAGCCCTGACACCCGATGACAAAGTCAAACGCTTTGAATTTTCGGCGCGGTTGCAACAGCTCACGGAAGAGGATGCGTTCAGTGCGAAACTTGTTTTCAGTGATGAAGCAACATTTTTTCTTAATGGTGAAGTGAACAGACACAATGTGCGAATCTGGACGGTAGAGAATCCTCACGCATTCGTGCAGCAAATTCGCAATTCACCAAAAGTTAAAGTGTTTTGTGCAATCTCACGGTTTAAGGTTTATGGCCCCTTTTTCTTCTGCGAAAAAAACGTTACAGGACACGTGTATCTGGACATGCTGGAAAATTGGCTCATGCCACAACTGGAGACCGACAGCGCCGACTTCATCTTTCAACAGGATGGTGCTCCACCGCACTTCCATCATGATGTTCGGCATTTCTTAAACAGGAGATTGGAAGACCGATGGATCGGTCGTGGTGGAGATCATGATCAGCAATTCATGTCATGGCCTCCACTCTCTCCCGACTTAACCCCATGTGATTTCTTTCTGTGGGGTTATGTGAAAGATTCAGTGTTTAAACCTCCTCTACCAAGAAACGTGCCAGAACTGCGAGCTCGCATCAACGATGCTTTCGAACTCATTGATGGGGACATGCTGCGCCGAGTGTGGGAGGAACTTGATTATCGGCTTGATGTCTGCCGAATCACTAAAGGGGCACATATCGAACATTTGTGAATGCCTAAAAAAACTTTTTGAGTTTTTGTATGTGTGTGCAAAGCATTGTGAAAATGTCTCAAATAATAAAGTTATTGTAGAGCTGTGAAATCGCTTCAATCCTTTGTAATAACCCTGTACTAAAGGCTTTACCTCCACTTTTAGCTAAGACAAAAGTAGGATCCCTCCTATCCATCACTGACGACCCGAAAGGGTCCAAATGATTGATAAACCATTGCAGTGTTTTATGAAAGAAATGACAGCAACTAAAATGTCAATAACTTGCAAATCAATATTCAATGCAAGTGCTTCAAAGTAGTAACGAGTAATTTCACAGACAGTGCTTAACAGAGTAAAATTCAGTAAAAGATATTTTTTGATATACTTTTTTTTCATGGATAAATAAGTTTTCAATTTTATGCAACAGCAGTCAGTCAGAAATACCTGTTAACGCCTTGAGCCAATGATAATAGAAACTGCACAAAATGATTAGCAGTAATTGTTAACACTGATGAAAGTTGAAGTTACAGGAAACGAATGAGTTGGTAAAATCTTATCATGAACTTTGCCATAGTTTTACAATCGAAATTTGACTCTGCAAATTACGTGACTTTGTCACATAGGAAAATGATCACTGAATCACGTTATATCATTTCGATAAATTTTAAACTAAATGACAACATTCAGCAAGGAATAAATACAAATACCTTTTTTTGGAAAATTAAACGGTGTAAGCATTACTGTGAGTGGCGTTACGAGTTTCTGCATTTCCCCAACTGCGATGAGGTTTTTTTGGTTTTGTGATTATTAATAATCACACTACTGGCCATTAAAATTGCTACACCACGAAGACAACGTGCTACAGACGGGACATTTAACCGACAGGAAGAAGATGCTGTGATAAGCAAATGATTAGCTTTCAGAGCATTCACACAAGGTTGGCGCCGCTGGTGACACCTACAACGTGATGACATGAGGAAAGTTTCCAACCAATTTCTCATACACAAACAGCAGTTGACCGGCGTTGCCTGGTGAAACGTTGTTGTGATGCCTCGTGTCAGGAGGAGAAATGCGTACCATCATGTTTCCGAATTTGAAAAAGGTCGGATTGTAGCCTATCACGATTGCGGTTTATCGTATCGCGACATTGCTGCTCGCGTTGGTCGAGATCCCAACGGCCTCGTATCACTAGCAGTCGAGATGATAGTTATCTTATCCGCATGGTTGTAACGGATCGTGGAGCCACGTCTCGAACCCTGAGTCAACAGATGGGGACGTGTGCAAGACAGCAACCATCTGCACGAACAGTTAGACGACGTTTGCAGCAGCATGGACTATCAGCTCGGAGACCATGGCTGCGGTTACCTCTGACGCTGCATCACAGCGACGAACTCAACGACGAACCTGGGTGCACGAATGGCAAATCGTCATTTTTTCGGATGAATCCAGGTTCTGTTTACAGCATCATGATGGTCGCATCCGTGTTTGGTGACATCGCGGTGAACGCACATTGGAAGCTTGTATTCGTCATTGCCATACTGGCGTATCACCTGGCGTGATGGTATGGGGTGCCATTGGTTACACGCCTCGGTCACCTCTTGTTCACACTGACGGCACTTTAAACAGTGGACGTTACATTTCAGATGTCTTACGACCCGTGGCTCTACCCTTCATTCGATCCCTGCGAAACCCTACATTTCAGCAGGATAATGCACGACCGCATTTTGCAGGTCCTGTACGGGCCTTTCTCGCTACTGAAAATGTTCGACTGCTCTCCCTAGCCAGCACATTCTCCAGATCTCTCACCTATTGAAAACGTCTGCTCAATGGTGGCCGAGCAACTGGCTCGTCACAATACGCCAGTCACTACTCTTGATGAACTGCTGTATCGTGTTGAAGCTGCATTGGCAGCTGTACCTGTACACGCCATCCAAGCTCTGTTTGAATCAATGCCCAGACGTATCAAGACCATTATTACGGCCAGAGGTGGTTGTTCTGGGTACTGATTTCTCAGGATCTATGCACCCAAATTGCGTGAAAATGTAATCACATGTCAGTTCTAGTATAATATATTTGTCCAATGAATACCCGTTGATCATCTGGATTTCTTCTTGGTGTACCAATTTTAATGGCCAGTAGTGTACGTCGTTGCATATCATGGGGTGTAGTTGGAATGTCTTTGTACACAGCGTCTTTCGACTTTCACCGAAGAAAAAGTCTACCAGCGCCAAATACAGGGATCGAGCCGGCCAAAGTACAGATCCTCTGCCTCCAAACCAACGATTTTGGAACAAGTGCTTCGTGCGCTAAGGGCTCGACAGCCATCATTTTAGTACCATAGGTTCCTCTCAGTCTGCTGAGGAACGTCTTCCAGCATCCGTGGAAGATGGTCTGTTAGGAGGCTGCGATTCTTGTGCACGTTCAGTGTTCCATCTACACTCCTGGAAATGGAAAAAAGAACACATTGACACCGGTGTGTCAGACCCACCATACTTGCTCCGGACACTGCGAGAGGGCTGTACAAGCAATGATCACATGCACGGCACAGCGGACACACCAGGAACCGCGGTGTTGGCCGTCGAATGGCGCTAGCTGCGCAGCATTTGTGCACCGCCGCCGTCAGTGTCAGCCAGTTTGCCGTGCCATACGGAGCTCCATCGCAGTCTTTAACACTGGTAGCATGCCGCGACAGCGTGGACGTGAACCGTATGTGCAGTTGACGGACTTTGAGCGAGGGCGTATAGTGGGCGTGCGGGAGGCCGGGTGGACGTACCGCCGAATTGCTCAACACGTGGGGCGTGAGGTCTCCACAGTACATCGATGTTGTCGCCAGTGGTCGGCGGAAGGTGCACGTGCCCGTCGACCTGGGACCGGACCGCAGCGACGCACGGATGCACGCCAAGACCGTAGGATCCTACGCAGTGCCGTAGGGGACCGCACCGACACTTCCCAGCAAATTAGGGACACTGTTGCTCCTGGGGTATCGGCGAGGACCATTCGCAACCGTCTCCATGAAGCTGGACAACGGTCCCGCACACCGTTAGGCCGTCTTCCGCTCACGCCCCAACATCGTGCAGCCCGCCTCCAGTGGTGTCGCGACAGGCGTGAATGGAGGGACGAATGGAGACGTGTCGTCTTCAGCGATGAGAGTCGCTTCTGCCTTGGTGCCAATGATGGTCGTATGCGTGTTTGGCGCCGTGCAGGTGAGCGCCACAATCAGGACTGCATACGACCGAGGCACACAGGGCCAACACCCGGCATCATGGTGTGGGGAGCGATCTCCTACACTGGCCGTACACCACTGGTGATCGTCGAGGGGACACTGAATAGTGCACGGTACATCCAAACCGTCATCGAACTCATCGTTCTACCATTCCTAGACCGGCAAGGGAACTTGCTGTTCCAACAGGACAATGCACGTCCGCATGTATCCCGTGCCACCCAACGTGCTCTAGAAGGTGTAAGTCAACTACCCTGGCCAGCAAGATCTCCAGATCTGTCCCCCTTTGAGCATGTTTGGGACTGGATGAAGCATCGTCTCACGCGGTCTGCACGTCCAGCACGAACGCTGGTCCAACTGAGGCGCCAGGAGGAAATGGCATAGCAAGCCGTTCCACAGGACTACATCCAGCATCTCTACGATCGTCTCCATGGGAGAATAGCAGCCTGCATTGCTGCGAAAGGTGGATATACACTGTACTAGTGCCGACATTGTGAATGCTCTGTTGCCTGTGTCTATGTGCCTGTGGTTCTGTCAGTGTGATCATGTGATGTATCTGACCCCAGGAATGTGTCAATGAAGTTTCCCCTTCCTGGGACAATGAATTCACGGTGTTCTTATTTCAATTTCCAGGAGTGTATGAAAAATGGACCTATGGCCTGATGGTTCAGTGTCCCATACCACTACCTTACGCACTGTGGACGATGACGTTCCGCCTGCCGAAGAACACGAGGATTTTCAACAGACGAGTAGTGCACGTTTCGGTGGTTTACCTGGCCGTGATTGGTAAGTGTGTCGTCACTAATCAAGGCAGGTGATACATCCGGAGTATCCTGTCCTAATGGCCCTGTGCAGAAGTTGACGCGATTCTCATAATCTTGATGAAGAGAGACGTTATAGGGATGGAACCTATGCCGATGGAGGATGCGTACGACACTTGCCTGACCCGTACCACTTCCTCGTGTGATTGTGCGGGAGTTAACGGATCAACTGCAACAGCAGAAGGAACACTAATTTCACCCTCCTCTGTCGTCACAAGTTTCCCACTGTTATGTTGTGTTTGTGTTGCACTACCATTTTCACGCAACTGGTTGAAGAGGATGATAAATAATTACCGAGATGGTTGACGTCTATTGGGGTACATTGCCGTATGCACCGTACAAGAACGAACTGCATTCTTTCTATACTCTCCACACACTGTGGGCATTTAGCCTTTTCTGCAGTTGTAAATCCTATCGTCCACTCACGACCTACTGTCTCGACTGTCACGCACTTACTGCCTAGTACGAGGCGTGTCTTTTTTTTTTTTAAGTAAGAACCGTTTTGAAATTAAAAAAGAGACGTGCTAAGATATCTCAATAATTTTATTTTTACATGAAAGCCTATACCTTAATCTACGCACTGACGCCATTACAGTCTGATTCTTCCTTGAGTACATCTACATCTACATCTACATTTATACTCCGCAAGCCACCCAACGGTGTGTGGCGGAGGGCACTTTACGTGCCACTGTCATTATCTTCCTTTCCTGTTCCAGTCGCGTATGGTTCGCGGGAAGAACGACTGCCGGAAAGCCTCCGTGCGCGCTCGAATCTCTCCAATTTTACATTCGTGATCTCCTCTGGAGGTATAAGTAGGGGGAAGCAATATATTCGATACGTCATCCAGAATCGCACGCATTCGAAACCTGGACAGCAAGCTACACCGTGATGCAGAGCGCCTCTCTTGCGGAGTCTGCCACGTGAGTTTGCTAAACATCTCCGTAACGCTATCACGCTTAACCAAATAACCCTGTGTTGTGTACTGACTGTTTAAGACGCCTCCGATAATCGTGAGTCCCGCCGACTGTGAAGTACGGGCTGTTATAAGATTTCTTAGTGCTAAAGGCCTAAAAGCGGTCGATATTCATCGTGAGATCTATGCAGTTTACGGATCAAACATTATGAGTGATGGAATGGTAAGAGAAAGAGATTGAGAGCATTTAAAAATGGCCGCTCAAATGTGCGTGATGAACAACGGAGTGGGCGTCCTTCGGTCGTTAATGAAAGTTTGGTGCAGGAAGTGGACAACAAGGTGAGAGAAAACAGACGCTTTACGATTTCTTCCTTGCGGAATGACCTTCCTAATGTTTCTCGTAGTGTTCTGTATGATGGCATTGTGACCGAGCACTTGAATTACCGAAAATTGTGCGCACGTTGGGTACCGAAAATGTTGACGGATGTGCACAAAACCAAACGTTTAGTCAGTGCTATGACTTTCCTTGAGCGGTACCACAACGACGGTGATGATTTCTTAAGCCAAGTTGTTACGGGCGATGAAACATGGGTGGCCTACGTCACACCAGAATCAGAGCAACAGTCCATGGAAGTTGAGCAAGGGCATCGTTTTGCTGCAAGACAATGCCCGTCCGCATGTGGCGAATCAGACCAAAGATCTCATCACATCTTTTCGATGGGGAACTCTGGATCATCCTCCGTACAGCCCCGATCTTGCGCCCAGTGACTACCATCTGTTCCTGCACTTGAAGAAACACCTGGACGGTCAGGATCTTCAAGAGGGTGACGAAGTCAAAACAGTGGTGATGCAGTGCTTAACAAGTCAGGCGGCAGACTTCTATGAGGAGGGTATTCAAAAACTGGTCCAACGTTATGACAAGTGCCTCAATATTGACGGAAATTATGTAGAAAAGAAGATTAAGGTACAGGCTTTCATGTAAAAATAAAGTTATTGAGATATCTTAGCACGTCTTTTTTTAATTTCAAAACGGTACTTACTTAAAAAAAACACGCCTCGTAAGTTGCAGTTCACTCAAGCAACAGACAAGCACACTGTAAGCAAACATAACAACATCGTAGCTAGTAACTACGCAGGCTGAATGGCGCAGACAGGTGACAGTGTGGAAACGAAATACGATATCTCGTGAACGGCTAGAATCCTGTAACAAGCACTACTGTCGTTCTAATTTACTTCTAAATATTAGTACAATCTGTTTCTTGGCTAACAATACGAGCTTATGACTACCAATCCATTCTGTGAAAAACGCACATCAACAGCACTTCCCATTTTCCCTATATCTGCGGTGCAAGTTTTAAGTTGTAACCCTGTGTACTACACAGTCATCATTACTTAGCGGAATGAGATCTCTCCTCGTGAATCAATCTACTAGTGAAAACCTTAACGAAATTCCTGCTGTAGTTCGTGAGATGAGCCCGAACAATACAGACAGAAGCCGCGGTAAGGGGCTTTTATATGCGAGCGTCATTCCAAATGAAATGCACACGATTTCTTTTAAAATCCATCTTTTATTCTGCATGTATGAAAGTTTTACAGTGTGTAGATACATCCTTTAGGAACAATATTTTCATTTCTCCACATAATTTCCATCCCTCTCAACTGTCTTACACCGTCTTGGAACCGGGGCCTGTATACCCGCACGGTAAAATTCAGGACCAACCTGTTGGAGCCACAGTTTGGCAGCGCGCACGAGGGAGTCGTCATCTTCAAACCTTGTTCCAAGAAGAGAGTCTTTCAGTTTCCCAAAGAGAGTCACACGGAGCCAGGGTAGGACTGTAAGGTGTGTGTTTCAGTGTTGTCCATCCGAGTTTTGCTATCGTTTCCATGGTTTTTTGACTGACATGTGGCCGTGCATTGTCGTACAACAGCAAAACATCCTGCTTTTGCCGATATGATCGAACAAAGCTTAGTCGAGCTTGAGGTTTCTTCAGTGTCGTCACATATGCATCAGAATTTATGGTGGTTCCACTTGGCACGATGTCTTGGCACGATGTCCACAAGCAAGACTCCTTTGGAATCGAAAAAAACCGTAGCCACAACTTTTCCAGCAGAAGGTGTTGTTTTGAATTCTTTTTTCTTGGGTGAATTTGCATGATGCCACTCCATTGATTGCCTCTTTGTCTCTGGTGAAAAATGATGGAGCCATGTTTCATCACCTGTCACATTTCTTCCAAGAAATTTGTCTCCACCATTCTCGTACTGTTCCAAAAGTTCGCTGCATACCGTTTTTTTTTGTTTCTTTGTGAGCCACTGTCGACATCCTGGGAACCCACCTGGCACAAACCTTTTTTAACGCCAACACTTTCGGTATTCTGCAAAGACTTCCTTCCCCTATCCCAACGTAGTGTGACAATTCGTTGACTGTGATGCGTCTGTCAGCAGTCACCAATTCGTTGACTCTCTGCACATTGTCTGGAGTGTGTGCAGTATAAGGCCTGCCACTGCAAGGACAATCTTCAATATTGCCGTGCCCGCTTACATCACGTAACCTGCTTGCCCACCGACCAACTGTACTGCGATCGACAGCAGCATCTCCATACACCTTTTTCGACCTCTTGTGGATGTTTCCCACTGTCTCGTTTTCACAGCACAGGAATTCTATGACAGCACGTTGCTTCTGACGAACGTCAAGTGTAGCAGCCATCTTGAAGACATTAGAGTTGTGGCGATTCGTGAATGAGTCGTTCATTTGAACGACTCTAAATAAAGAATCGTAAGAATCGAATCGTGATACGGACGAATCGTCGTTCAAAAGAATCGTAAGAACGATTGCGCGTTTCCGAGTCGTGACGATTCGAAATTCCAACGGTTCATCGATTCTTAGTACGCACTACGCTATGCTTCGATCGAAGGCAACTTCCGAATCATGCCGAGTCGTGCCGAATGATTACGACCGCCAGATGGCAGTCAAGTCGAGGATGCGTGTGAACAAATGAAGCAATTTTGCGCCACCTTCTGCACAAATCGAATCCTCTTCCCTGGCATACTGAAAGAAAACAATAGATGCAATCAAATCAAACGTGACATTTCGTCAATTAAGGCATTACACGTATAAATCGAGAATCACACTTGTAACGTCATCTGCATGTTTACTCATAAATAAACTATTTCTGACACGGTTCGATTCTAACCCCGTTGACGATTTCAGACATGTCCTGCCATCTGTGGGTAAGATGTAGAACGTTTTGCATTCCGTAAGAATAGTGCCATCGCAGACTAGAATGAATCGTGAAAGAATCGTGAACGAATCGTAGGAGTCGATTCGCAATGTGAGATTGAATCGTAGGAATCGAATCGGGAAAAAGAATCGTGTTGCCCAACTCTAGACATGCTGTGACGGCGCCACTCACGGGAACAGGTTGAACTAAGTTTGAAAACAAGCGGGAAGGATGTATCTACACACTGTAAGACTTCCACACATACAGAAGGAAAACTGTATTTTTACAAAAGTAGTGTGCATTTCTTTTGGAGTGACCCTCATATATAGTTGATAGAGGGTTTGCTTGGTAGCTTTATAGCGTCCTTGGTGACAGGATGGAACCACCATTCCCATCTGAACTCGAAACGAATCCTCTGAAATTGTGGGACCTAATCAAGAGGTCAGCTCCTCCACAAAATCCTCTACCGGCCACACTTCCGCAGTTATGGACAGCTGTAGAGGGAGCATGGCTCAGTACTTACGCAGAGGACTGCCAACCACTTGTTGAGTCCACGTCACGTCGAGCTGCCGCACTTTGCCGGACAAAAGGAGATCCAACGCGATATTAGCAGGTATCCCATGCTTTCTGTCACCTCGGTGTATATTTCTGAGTATGAAACTTAGCTAACATAATTGAAATTTCCTTTAAATTTGGGAGGACATTTATCTATGTCTCCAGTCTCAATAAAATGAATTATATGTAATGAACTCCCCACCAACCACATGCTCAAGCAATACAGGGCAGTGAACTATGCAAAATATCCATTGCGCATCATAAATACACTACTGGCCATTCAGATTGCTACACCAAGAAGAAATGCAGATGATAAATTGGTATTCATTGGACAAATATATTATACTAGAACTGAAATGAGATTACATTTTCACGCAATTTGGGTGCATAGATCCTGAGAAATTAGTACCAAGTACGCCTGGGCATTGAGTCAAACAGAGCTTGGATGGCGTGTATAAGTACAGCTGCCCATATAGCTTCAACACGATACCACAGTTCATCAATAGTAGTGACTGGCGTATCGTGACGAGCCAGTTGCACGGCCACCATTGACCAGACGTTTTCAATTGCTGAGAGATCTGGAGAATGTGCTGGCCAGGGCAGCAGTCGGACATTTTCTGTATTCAATAAGGCCCGTACAGGATCTGCAACATGCGGTCGTGCATTATCCTGTTGAAATGTAGGGTTTTGCAGGGATCGAATGAAGGGTACAGCCACGGGTCGTAACACATCTGAAATGTAACGTCCACTGTTCAAAGTGCCGTCAGTGCGAACAAGAGGTGACCGAGACGTGTAACCAATGGCACCCCATACCACACCCCTGCTGATACGCCGGTATGGCGATGAGGAATATATGCTTCCAATCTGAGTTCACCGCGATGTCGCCCAACACGGATGCGACCATCATGATGCTGTGAACAGAACCTGGATTCATCCGAAAAAATAACGATTTGCCATTCGTGCACCCAGGTTCGTCGTTGAGTACACCATCGCAGGCTCTCCTGTCTGTGATGCAGCGTCAAGGGTATAACCCCAGCCATGGTCTCCGAGCTGATAGTCCGTGCTGCTCCAAACGTCGTCGAACTGTTCGTGCAGATGGTTGTTGTCTTGCGAACGTCCACATCTGTTAACTCAGGGATCGAGACGTGGCTGCACGATCCGTTACAGCCATGCGGATAAGATGCCTGTCATCTCGACTACTAGTGATACGAGGCCGCTGGGATTCAGCACGGAGTTCCGTATTGCCCTCCTGAAGCCACCGATTCCAAATTCTGCTAACAGTCATCGGATCTCGACCAACGCGAGCATCAATGTCGCGATAGAATAAGCCGCAATCGCGATAGGCCTACAACCCGACCTTTATCAAAGTCGGAAACGTGATGGTACGCATTTCTCCTCCTTAGACGAGGCATCACAACAACGTTTCACCAGGCAACGCCGGTCAACTGCTGTTTGTGTATGAGAAATCGGTTGGAAACTTTGCTCATGTCAGCACGTTGTAGATGTCGCCACCGGCGCCAACCTTGTGTGAATGCTCTGAAAAGCTAACCATTTGCATACCACAGCATCTTCTTCCTGTCGGTTAAATTTGGCGTCTGTAGCACGTCGCCTTCGTGGTGTAGAAATTTTAATGGCAAGTAGTGTAGTAAAATTATATCAGGTGTCATTGTTGAGTTATTATTACTATTATTAATATTATTGCCAGTGGTTGCAGTTCTGTTCATGATCATAACTGTCATACAGCAGTCGCTGTTTCATAATTTCAAATCCAACTGAATCAAAAAAATTTGTGAATATTTAAAATGTATGCTCACGAGTTGGCACTGCCGCGAATATCACATTTCAGGCATTACCTCTCACCACGAATAACGCACAGCCTGACGGGCTTCAGTTAACAACCGAAAACAGCGGCGTTTGCGTAGAGTTGTCATTGCTAACAGACTGCGCGAAATAACCGTAGAAATCAGTGTGGGCCGTACGACGAACGTACCCGTTAGGGCACTAAGGCAAACAATGGCGGTAGTAGTGAAGCAGCTTAAATCAATTAATACAGGGTGTTTCAAAAATGACCGGTATATTTGAAACGGCAATAAAAACTAAACGAGCAGCGATAGAAATACACCGTTTGTTGCAATATGCTTGGGACAACAGTACATTTTCAGGCGGACAGACTTTCGAAATTACAGTAGTTACAATTTTCAACAACAGATGGCGCTGCAAGTGATGTGAAAGGTATAGAAGACAACGCAGTCTGTAGGTGCGCCATTCTGTACGTCGTCTTTCTGCTGTAAGCGTGTGCTGTTCACAACGTGCAAGTGTGCTGTAGACAACATGGTTTACTCCTTAGAACAGAGGATTTTTCTGGTGTTGGAATTCCACCGCCTAGAACACAGTGTTGTTGCAACAAGACGAAGTTTTCAACGGAGGTTTAATGTAACCAAAGGACCGAAAAGCGATACAATAAAGGATCTGTTTGAAAAATTTTAATGGACTGGCAACGTGATGGATGAACGTGCTGGAAAGGTAGGGCGACCGCGTACGGCAACCACAGAGGGCAACGCGCAGCTAGTGCAGCAGGTGATCCGACAGCGGCCTCGGGTTTCCGTTCGCCGTGTTGCAGCTGCGGTCCAAATGACGCCAACGTCCACGTATCGTCTCGTGCGCCAGAGTTGACACCTCTATCACTACAAAATTCAAACGCGGCAACCCCTCAGTGCCGCTACCATTGCTGCACGAGAGACATTCGCTAACGATATAGTGCACAGGATTGATGACGGCGATATGGATGTGGGCAGCATTTGGTTTACTGACGAAGCTTATTTTTACCTGGATGGCTTCGTCAATAAACAGAACTGGCGCATATGGGTAAGCGAAAAGCCCCATGTTGCAGTCCCATCGTCCCTGCATCCTCAAAAAGTACTGGTCTGGGCCGCCATTTCTTCCAAAGGAATCATTGGCCCATTTTTCAGATCCGAAACGATAACTGCATCACGCTATCTGGACATTCTTTGTGAATTTGTGGCGGTACAAACTGCCTTAGACGACACTGCGAACACATCGTGGTTTACGCAAGATGGTGCCCGGCCACATCGCACGGCCGACGTCTTTAATTTCCTGAATGAATATTTCGATGATCGTGTGATTGCTTTGGGCTATCCGAAACATACAGGAGGCGGCGTGGATTGGCCTCCCTATTCGCCAGACATGAACCCCTGTGACTTCTTTCTGTGGGGACGCTTGAAAGACCAGGTGTACCGCCAGAATCCAGAAACAATTGAACAGCTGAAGCAGTACATCTCATCTGCATGTGAAGCCATTCCGCCAGACACGTTGTCATAGGTTTCGTGTAATTTCATGCAGAGACTACGCCATATTATTGTTACGCATGGTGGATATGTGGAAAATATCGTACTATAGAGTTTCCCAGACCGCAGCGCCATCTGTTGTTGAAAATTGTAACTACTGTAATTTCGAAAGTTTGTCTGCCTGAAAATGTACTGTTGTCCCAAGCATATTGCAACAAACGGTGTATTTCTATCGCTGCTCGTTTAGTTTTTATTGCCGTTTCAAATATACCGGTCATTCTTGAAACACCCTGTAAAAGCAAGTCTTCTGGTCCAGACTGTATACCAATTACGTTATCTCTATACTTAACAATCCTATACAACCGCTCGCTCGACGAAAGATCCGTACCCAAAGACTGGTAAGTTGCACAGGTCACACCAATATTCACGAAAGGTAGTAGGAGTGATCCACTAAATTACAGGCCGATATCGCTAACGTCGATATGCAGCAGGATTTTAGAGCATATATTGCGTTCGAACATAATGAATTACCCCGAAGAAAACTGTCTATTGACCCACAGTCAACATGGGTTTAGAAAACCTCGTTCCTGTGGAAGACAACTAGCTCTTTATTCACATGAAGTGCTGAGTGCTATTGACAAGGTGACAAGGGATTTCAGATCGATTCCGTATTTCTATATTTCCGGAAGGCTTCTGACGCTGTACCACACAAGCGGCTCGTAGTGAAATTGCGTGCTTATGGAATATCGTCTCAGTTATGTGACTGGATTTGTGATTTCCTGTCAGAGAGGTCACAGTTCGTAGTAATTGATGGAGTAAAACAGAAGTGTTTTCTGGCGTTCCCCAAGGTAGTGTTATAGACCCTTTGCTGTTCCTCATCTATATAAACGATTTTGGGGACAATCTGAGCAGCAGTCTTAAGTTGTTTGCAGATGATGCTGTCACTTATCGTCTAGCTAAGTCACCAGAAGATCAAAACAAACTGTAAAATGATTTAGAAAAGATATCTATATGCTGCGAAAACTTACAGGTCATCCACACGAATGCTAAAAAGAATCAATTAAACTTCTGTTACACGATAAATCAATCATATCTAAAGGCCGTACTTTCAATTAAATACTTTCAAATTACAACTACGCGTATCCGTACTCTATTGGAGTACTGCTGCGCGATGTGGGATTCTTACCAGATAGAAGTGACGGAATACATCGGAAAAGTTCAAAGAAAGGCAGTACGTTTTGTATTATCGCGAAATATGGGAGAGAGTGTCACAGAAATGATACAGGATTCGGGCTGGAAATCATTAAAAAAAAAAAAGGCGTTTTTCGTTGCGACGGAATCTTCTCACGAAATTGCAATCACCAACTTTCTTCTCCGAATGCGAAAATATTTTGTTGACACCGACCTACATAGGGAGGAACTATCACCAAGGTAAAATAAGGGAAATCAGAGCTGGTACGGAAAGATACAGGTGTTCATTCTTTCCGCACGCTATACGAGATTGGAAAAATAGACAATTGTGAAGATGGTTCGATGAACCCTCTGCCAGGCACTTAAATGTGATATGCAAAGTGTCTATGTAGATTTACAGGGTGTTTCAAAAATGACCGGTATATTTGAAACGGCAATAAAAACTAAACGAGCAGCGATAGAAATACACCGTTTGTTGCAATATGCTTGGAGCAACAGTACATTTTCAGGCAGACAAACTTTCGAAATTACAGTAGTTACAATTTTCAACAACAGATGGCGCTGCGGTCTGGGAAACTCTATAGTACGATATTTTCCACATATCCACCATGCGTAGCAATAATATGGCGTAGTCTCTGAATGAAATTACCCGAAACCTTTGACAACGTGTCTGGCGGAATGGCTTCACATGCAGATGAGATGTACTGCTTCAGCTGATCAATTGTTTCTGGATTCTGGCGGTACACCTGGTCTTTCAAGTGTCCCCACAGAAAGAAGTCACAGGGGTTCATGTCTGGCGAATAGGGAGGCCAATCCACGCCGCCTCCTGTATGTTTCGGATAGCCCAAAGCAATCACACGATCATCGAAATATTCAGTCAGGAAGTTAAAGACGTCGGCCGTGCGATGTGGCCGGGCACCATCTTGCATAAACCACGAGGTGTTCGCAGTGTCGTCTAAGGCAGTTTGTACCGCCACAAATTCACGAAGAATGTCCAGATAGCGTGATGCAGTAATCGTTTCGGATCTGAAAAATAGGCCAATAGTTCCTTTGGAAGAAATGGCGGCCCAGACCAGTACTTTTTGAGGATGCAGGGACGATGGGACTGCAACATGGGGCTTTTCGGTTCCCCATATGCGCCAGTTCTGTTTATTGACGAAGCCGTCCAGGTAAAAATAAGCTCCGTCAGTAAACCAAATGCTGCCCAGATGCATATAACCGTCATCAATCCTGTGCACTATATCGTTAGCGAATGTCTCTCGTGCAGCAATGGTAGCGGCGCTGAGGGGTTGCCGCGTTTGAATTTTGTATGGATAGGGGTGTAAACTCTGGCGCACGAGACGATACGTGGACGTTGGCGTCATTTGGACCGCATCTGCAACACGGCGAATGGAAACCCGAAGCCGCTGTCGGATCACCTGCTGCACTAGCTGCGCGTTGCCCTCTGTGGTTGCCGTACGCGGTCGCCCTACCTTTCCAGCACGTTCGTCCGTCACGTTCCCAGTCCGTTGAAATTTTTCAAACAGATCCTTTATTGTATCGCTTTTCGGTCCTTTGGTTACATTAAACCTCCGTTGAAAACTTCGTCTTGTTGCAACAACACTGTGTTCTAGGCGGTGGAATTCCAACACCAGAAAAATCCTCTGTTCTAAGGAATAAACCATGTTGCCTACAGCACACTTGCACGTTGTGAACAGCACACGCTTACAGCAGAAAGACGACGTACAGAATGGCGCACCCACAGACTGCGTTGTCTTCTATATCTTTCACATCACTTGCAGCGCCATCTGTTGTTGAAAATTGTAACTACTGTAATTTCGAAAGTTTGTCCGCCTGAAAATGTACTGTTGTCCCAAGCATATTGCAACAAACGGTGTATTACTATCGCTGCTCGTTTAGTTTTTATTGCCGTTTCAAATATACCGGTCATTTTTGAAACACCCTGTAGATGTAGATGTAATGGGCTATGGCAGCAGACTACAGACGCGAGTGCCTCTGCTAACAACACGACGGCGCCTGCAGCGCCTCTTCTAGGCTCGTCACCAAACACTATGCGATCAAATGTATCCGGTCACTCTCCCCCCCCTCCCTCCCCCCCTAAAAAAACGTTTTTCATGTTAGGTGCGTTGCGTTGCTACCTACTACCAGGTACTCCATATCAGCTACCTCAGTAGTCATTAGACATCATGAGAGACCAGAATGGAGCACTCCGCGGAACTCACGGAATTAGATCGTGGTCAGGTGATTGGGTGTCACTTGTGTCGTACGTCTGTACGCGAGATTTCCACACTCCTAAACATCCCCAGGTCCACTGTTTCCGATGTGATAGCGAACTGCCGGCCGGGGTGGCCGTGCGGTTCTAGGGGATACAGTCTGGAGCCGCGCGACCGCCACGGTCGCAGGTTCGAATCCCGCCTCGGGCAGGGATGTGTGTGATGTCCTTAGGTTAGTTACGTTTAAGGGGCTCCGGAACGCCCTATACTTGCAATGTTAAAATAACGCTTATAAATTACATCTTTCCTCACAAAGTATTTGAGGTAGGAAGTTGAACTTTTTACAGATTATTTATTGGAATATGGGCTACAACTTAACATAGGTATTTTACAAAATTTTAGTTCAGTTATTAAAGATGATTTTTTTTCAATTGTAATGAAAATTCACAACTTTTTTTGCAATTTTTTATTTATATATTCAAAAATCTACAGTTTTTTGGAAAAAGGCTGTGTTAAATTATGCAGAAGGTACTGTGTAACATTTACTGAAAGTTTGAAACAAATATGTTTGGAAGATCCTTAGAAAACATGTAATTTGTATGAGAAAATAAAAGTTTTGGGAATCGAGCGACAAAGATTGGATTAACTTTTTAGTGCATTGCAGGTCCATAGGATGGATTATCTTCATCCTCTGCAAACTCCTCCTCCAGCTTCCTCTTGTTCCTCCTCCTGTTTACTCTTGCTTGTATTTCTAGACTCTTTACAGCCCTGTCTGCAGCCCGAAGGCGTTCCTTGTCTAAAGCAAGCATCGCTCGTACCATGTTAGAATGTTATTATTTACAGTAATAACACATACCTTTGGCTTTCCAACATTTCTCCTTTTCTTAAAAGCCTTCAGAGGATTTCTAATAACTTTACTTTTACTCATTATTATACTTCAACAAAACAGAGACTCAAGAAACAGAATTAATTACGAATATTTTCGAGATAACGACAGAGTAAATAAACATGAAACAATCGACAATCACACCAGCGATATATATTGAACCATCACAGGTTAGCCACAACACATACTTTATCTCACATCACTAAAATGTACCTGATGAACACGGACGTTAATAATAACACCAATTGACAGCAGTTTAACAGCGCCACAGTGGGTCACGCCCATGTAGAACACATTTCAAAAAAAAAAAATTAAAAATAGTTGTCGTCTTCGGAATTGAATAAATTATATATCTATTAAAAGGTAATAGTCTGCAGATTCAGAAAACGCAAAAAAGTAAAAATTGAACTTTTCATGATTTTGAGCCTTTCCGGAGCCCCTTAAGTAGTTCTACGTTCTAGGGGACTGATGACCTCAGCAGTTAAGTCCCATAGTGGTCAGAGCCATTTGACCCTTTTTTTCTGATAGCGAAGTGGAAACGTGAAGGGACAAGTTCAGCACAAAAGCAGACAGGCCGACCTCGTATGTTGACTGACAGAGACCGCCGACAGCTGAAGAGGGTCGTGATATGTAATAGGCAGACATCTGTCCAGACCATCACACAGGAATTCCAACCGGCATTAGGATCCACTGCAAGTACTACGACAGTTAGGCGGGAGGTGAGAAAACTTGGATTTCATGGTGGAGCCGCTGCTCATAAGCCACACCTCACGCGTGTAAATGCCAAACAACGCCTCGCTTGGTGTAAAGAACGTAAAAATTGGACGACTGAACAGTGGAATAACGTGGAGTGACGAGTCAGTAACAGCTTGCACTGTACGTGCTTGAGCATTGTCCTACAAAATGATGGTCAGGTCCTGCAGAAAGTGTCATCACTTCTGTCTCTAAGCTGGTCGTAGGTTGTGTTCCAAAAATGAACAACACAGAATCAGAAGTGATGACACTTTGTGCAGGACCTGACCATCATTTTGTAAATGGTTCAAATGGCTCTGAGCACTATGGGACTCAACATCTTAGGTCATAAGTCCCCTAGAACTTAGAACTACTTAAACCTAACTAACCTAAGGACATCACACACACCCATGCCCGAGGCAGGATTCGAACCTGCGACCGCAGCAGTCCCGCGGTTCCGGACTGCAGCGCCAGAACCGCTAGGCCACCGCGGCCGGCATCATTTTGGAGGACAATGCTCAAGCACGCAGAGTGCAAGCTGTTACTGATTTGTTTCACTGATGGGCGTGCTAAGTGCTATACCTCCTACTGCACTCCCCTGACTTAAGCCCTCGCGAGCTCAACTCGATTTCTAAACTGAAGGAAACACTTCACTGCATTCGCTTCAGAAATGCTACAAATCCGTCGGGCAACACACCGCGCCGTTCGAACTGTCAACACAACTGGCACTGCTAAGAGTATCCTGCGACTTCCACATCGCTAGCAACGGGTTATACACGATGCTGGTGACTACTTCGAAGGACAGTAAAGCTTTGAAACACGTATCTGTTTTGAAACTTCCTGGCAGATTAAAACTGTGTGTCCGACCGAGACTCGAACTCGGGACCTTTGCCTGTCGCGGGCAAGTGCTCTACCAACTGAGCTACCCAAGCACGACTCACGCCCGGCACTCACAGCTTTACTTCTGCCAGTACCTCGTCTCCTACCTTTCAAACCAAACGGTAGCTCAGTTGGTAGAGCACTTGCCCGCGAAAGGCAAAGGTCCCGAGTTCGAGTCTCGGTCGGGCACACAGTTTTAATCTGCCAGGAAGTTTCATGTCAGCGCACACTCCGCTGCAGAGTGATAATCTCATTCACGTATATGTTTTGTACGAGCCGTAAATAAATACTTGCCACTATTAAAGTTCCAACCGTCGTATAAAGAGAAAAGTTAAATTTTAACAGTTCATTCATACTTTACAAATGTCCGCAGCTCGTGGTCTCGCGGTCGCGTTCTCGCTTCCCGAGCACGGGGTCCCGGGTTCGATTCCCGGCGGGGTCAGGGATTTCCACCTGCCTCGAGATGACTGGGTGATTGTGTTGTCCTCATCATTTCATCATCATTCATGAAAGTGGCGAGACTGTGCTGACCAGAGGTTGGGAATTTGTACGGGCGCTGATTACCGCGCAGTGGAGCGGCCCACAAACCAAACATCATCATCATACATTACAATAAAAATGCGAAATAGCTGGTCTGCTGCTAGTGTCTACATAGTATGTCTTTCCCTCCTTGTAGTCCTTGAAAGCGGACAAATTAAAGCGTAAAATAAAGTTCTTCAGCCTCAGTTTTCATCTTTCTTCCTTTAGCACTGACTGTTTGTAATGGACAAATAGTGGCACGTTCCTCCATTACAACATGCTTTTCAAGTGGAATTTCAAAAAAATTAGAATACAAGGGATTTTTCGTAATATTCAATCACTTTATACTTTTTGAGGAAAGTAAAAAACCGTAGAGGGACTGATATTTCTTTTATTTGCGTATTTAATATAATGTTAGGACTTTTTGTATCTTCAAACTGAGGGAGTCAGTGTTTATCAATCTAAGTTAGATTGTATATATGAGCGAGGTTTGTACGGCTGCCTCTCGCAGCCCAATCTCCATCGTTCACGGTCAGTCCAGTGTCCTTCTTTACGACCTCTCCGCGCCATTGCTTCGTTGACGACGCCTTTCAGGCATCTCGTAGGTCTACCGCGCTTTCTTCTTTGATGTGGAGTCCATTGCCATACCCGTTTTGGCCATCTTGTGTCTGGCACGCGCTGTAAGTGACCATACCGAAGTACGCGCTTCCTTTCTATCTAGTCTAGGATTGCGCTTTTGACATTCATAACCTCTCTGATCCTATTGATGTGTTGGCAGATGTGCCAACACCTTGTAGTTAGAGGAGGCCGAAATGCACGCTATAATCTAACGCAGACTGGCGTGAGGTCTGGAACAGGATACGTAATGAATGCTATAAAGAAAAGTACGTAGCTGCTGGAATACTTAACTTTAATCCATCATTTGTATACAGCATTCTTGATGATACAAGTGAGACTCTCTATAGAAATGGTTAATGGCGCCTTGCTAGGTCGTAGCCATGAACTTAGCTGAAGGCTATTCTAACTATCTCTCGGCAAATGTGAGAAAGGCTTCGTCAGTGTAGTCGCTTGCAAAGTCGTCGTACAACTGGGGCGAGTGATCGTACGCCTCTCTAGACCTGCCGTGTGCTGGCGCTCGGTCTGCAATTATTGACAGTGGCGACACACGGGTCCGACATGTACTAATGGACCGCGGCCGATTTAAAGCTACCACCTAGCAAGCGTGGTGGTGTCTGGCGGTGACACCACACCTATCATTTCTAATATGGTCAAGTCTGGAGTATCCACAAACCGTCTTATCGATTTCTACGTTTTTTAAAGGAAATAATAGGAAAAAATCGAAAATCGGTTATTTCAGACATCGGTTATTCTGAGCGGTTTTAGCACGCCGGTTAACCTGGCTTTGAAAAAAAATAAAAAAACGATATAACCGGAAACCCGTTGTATCAGCGATAACCGCCATCCCTACCGCACACCGGTTACTGCAGACAAAGCGCTCACCTGTTGGCGCGAGGCGAGCAGCGGGTGTGGCGTCACGACTGTAGGCGCGCCGCGTCGAGCCGACCTGTCCCGTGTGGAGGCGGCAGCGGCCGACGCCAACGCCGCACTGGCAGGTGGCCGCCTGCTGTACTCGCGGGGGCGGGGCGGCGTGGAGGGGGCGGCAGTAAACGGAACCCCGCGCCGCTGTGACGGCGCTGCGCGTGTTCCGGCTGCACCTCCGTCTGGACAGCCACCACGCACAGCACGTCTCCCTACAGATGCGCAGCGGAGGGTACTCCGTACAAATGTTAGCCACTGACGGCTTAGACTTTGATGATGACCAGAGACCCGATTATACACTACTAGCCACTGAAATTGCTACACCACGAAGATGACGTGCTACACACGCGACAGGAAGAAGATGCTGTGGTAGCTTTTCAGACCATTCACACAAGGTTGGCGCCGGTGGCGACACCTACAACGTGCTGACATGAGCAAAGTTTCCAGCCGATTTCTCATACACACACAGCAGTTGACCGGCGATGCCTGGTGGAAAGTTGTTGTGATGCCCCGTGTAAGGACGAGAAATGCGAACCATCACGTTTCCGACTGTGATAAAGGTCGGATTGTAGCCTATCGCGATTGCGGTTTATCGTATCGCGACATTGCTTCTCGCGTTGGTCGAGATCCAGTTACTGTTGGCAGAATATGGAATCGGTGGGTTCAGGAGGGTAATGCGGAACGCCGTGCAAGATCCCAGCGGCCTCGTATCACTACCAGTCGAGAAGACAGACATCTTATCCGCATGGCTGTAACGGATCGTGCAGCCACATCTCCATCCCTGAGTCAACAGATGGGGACATTTGCAAGACAACAATCATCTCCAAGAACAGTTCGACGACGTTTGCAGCAGCACGGGCTATCAGATCGGACACCATGGCTCTGGATACCCTTGACGCTGAATCACAGACAGGAGCGCCTGCGATGGTGTACTGGACGACGAACCTGGCTGCACGAATAGCAAAACGTCATTTTTTAGGATGAATCCAGATTCTGTTCACAGCATCATGATGGTCGGATCCGTGTTTGGGGAAATCGCGGTGAACAAACATTGGAGCGTGTATTCGTCATCGCCATATTGGCGTATCACCCGGCGTGATGGTAGGGGGTGCCATTGGTTACACGTCTCGGTCACCTCTTGTTCGCATTGACGACACTTTGAACAGTGGACGTTACATTTCAGATGTGTTACGACCCGTGGCTCTCCCCTTCATTCGATCCCTGCGAAACTCTACATTTCAGCACATCTGAAATGTAACGCCCACTGTTCAAAGTGCCATCAATGTGAACAAGAGGTGACCGAGACGTGTCACTGTCATGTTAGTTCTAGTATAATATATTAGTCCAATGAATACCCGTTTGTCATCTGCATTTCTTCTTGGTGTAGCAATTTTAATGGCCAGTAGTGTATGCATTTGTATGTTGCAGATGTATTGCCATATTTGGCTCCTTTCCTACGGTTGTTACATATTTTAAAACTAGTGATCATTCATATTTTCGCTCTGTGTTAACATTATTTTAAAAAATGTAGACGGGCAGGCTCTATCTCGATCTCGTTCTGATGACTCACAGATTGACCACGACCTACAATTGTGTGCGATCGCAAATCGAGAGGCTGCTGGCTAACGAAGTGATTACTGAACAGGAAAAAGTAGACAAAGTCAGTGCGCCGACCCCCGCTTAATCCCTTCCGCTGTCATACCGCACGCGTCGGAAACATTAAATTACACTACTGGCCATTAAAATTGCTACACCAAGAAGAAATGCAGATGATAAACGGGTATTCATTGGACAAATATATTATATTGCAACTGACATGTGATTACATTTTCACGCAATTTGGGTGCATAGATCCTGAGAATTCAGTACCCAGAACAACCACCTCTGGCCGTAATAACGGCCTTGATACGCCTCGGCATTGTGTCAAACAGAGCTTGGATGGCGTGTACGGGTACAGCTGCCCATGCAGCTTCATTCAACACGATACCACATTTCATCAAGAGAAGTGACTGGCGTATTGTGACGAGCCAGTTGCTCGGCCACCATTGACCAGACGTTTTCAGTTGGTGAGAGATCTGAATAACATGCTGGCCAGGACAGCCGTCGAACATTTTCAGTATCCAGAAAGGCCCATACAGGACCTGCAACATGCGGTCGTGCATTATCCTGCTGAAACGTAGAGTTTCGCAGGGATCGAATGAAGGGTACAGCCACGGGTCCTAACACATCTGAAATGTAACGTCCACTGTTCAAAGTGCCGTCAATGCGAACAAGAGGTGACCGAGACGTGTAACCAATGCCACCATATACCATCACGCCGGGTGATACGCCAGTATGGCGATGACGATTGCACGCTTCAAAAATGGTTCAAATGGTTCTGAGCGCTACGAGACTTAACATCTATGGTCATCAGTCCCCTAGAACTTAGAACTACTTAAACCTAACCTAAGGACATCACACAACACCCAGTCATCACGAGGCAGAGAAAATCCATGACCCCGCCGGGAATCTAACCCGGGAACACGGGCGCGGGAAGCGAGAACGCTACCGCACGACCACGAGCTGCGGACAATGCACGCTTCCAATGTGCGTTCACCGCGATGTCGTCAAACACGGATGCGACCATCATGATACTGTAAACAGAACCTGGATTCATCCGAAAAAATGACGTTTCGCCATTCGTGCACCCAGGTTCATCGTCGAGTACTGCATTGCAGGCGCTCCTGTCTGTGACGTAGCGCCAAGGGTGACCGCAACCACGGTCTCCGAGCTGATACTCCATGCTGCTGCAAACGTCGTCGAACTGTTCGTGCAGATGGTTGTTGTTTTGCAAACGTCCCCATCTGTTGACTCAGGGATCGAGACGTGGCTGCACGATCGGTTACAGCCATGCGGATAAGATGCCTGTCTTCTCGACTGCTAGTGATATGAGGCCGTTGGGATCCAGCTCGGCGA
Organism: Schistocerca cancellata; assembly: GCF_023864275.1. Classification (NCBI taxonomy): domain Eukaryota; kingdom Metazoa; phylum Arthropoda; class Insecta; order Orthoptera; family Acrididae; genus Schistocerca; species Schistocerca cancellata. The sequence goes on along the minus strand of NC_064635.1, from coordinate 19,119,122 downwards.
TCCGAATTACCCTCCTGAACCCACCGATTCCATATTCTGCTAACGGTCGTTGTATCTCGACCAACGCGAGCGGCAATGTCGCGATACGATAAACTGCAATCGCGGTAGGCCACAATCAAAGTCGGAAACGTGATGGTACGCATTTCTCCTCCTTACACGAGGCATCACAACAACGTTTCACGAGGCAACGCCGGTCAACTGCTGTTTGTGTACGAAAAATCGGTTGGAAACTTTCCTCATGTAAGCACGTTGTGGGTGTCGCCACCGGCGCTAACCTTGTGTGAATGGTCCGAAAAGCTAATCATTTGCATACCACAGCATCTTTTTCCGGTCGGTTAAATTTCGCGTCTGTAGCACGTCTTCTTCGTGGTGTAGCAGTTTTAATGGCCGGTAGTGTAAACTATACGCGTTGATAGTCACACGCCCATATTTTCCTTTTAGTTTTCTTTTTATTTGTGCAAAATATAGCACTTTTACGTGTATGTGTAACGGGTGGTGCACCATGCATGCCGAAAAAGAAGTGTCGTTTCGTGGATATCTGACCATCCCGTAACATTTACATATGACGGAAATGCTTTATGTTGCTCAGCCTGCGAGAAAAAAAAAATCTTGCAAAGAAAAGTTTCAAATAGACCAGCATGTCAAGACAAGCCTTCATATCGCAGGAACGCAAAAGAACGGCTTACGACAAGTTTTAACAGCGGCCAGTAGCAGTAGCAGGGATTAAAACTTGAAAGGTAACCAAAGAAATTACGTATTTTGTTTCGTCGTTTTTCATGCAATCATTTTACCTATTCTTAATGCTTTATATGGGGCACTACTATATTATTTTTGGGTTTTATTTGTCTGCATTGGTGTGTTTATTGCATTTTAATTACTATTTTTACGCCCTTTTGTTTTTCGAAAATGTAGCTTAAGTCTTTGACGCCTCATATGTCCTGTCAGCTAACCCCTCTTGTAGTCAACGTCGTGTCGTAATTTCCTCTTCCTCCTCTATTTAATTCCGTACCCCTTCTTTAGTTACACGATCCTCGTATCTAATCTACAGCATTCTTATTGATCACTACGTTTTGAAAGTGTCCTTTGTCTTCTTGACAGAACTGTTCATCGTCCACGTTTCACTTATACAGTATACAAGGCTGCACTCCACAAAAATACCTTTGTAAAATAGTACCCAACCATTAGAATTTATATTCGATGTGAACAAATTTTCTTTCTCAAAACGCTTTTCTTGCTATTGACAGTCTTCAGTTTATATCCTCTCTACTTCTGCCTTCTCAATTACTGCTTCCCTTTCAAGTCATTGAAGTGTTAGAAATGCATTTTGGTTTCTGTACAAGTTGTAGATAACCTTGTGTCCTTGTGTTTTATCGATGACATCTCCAGAGCTTCAAAGATGTTTTAGTTACGATTGTCAAAACCTTCCTCTAAACATGCAAATGCTATAAACACAGATTTGCAGTTCTTCAGTCTGTCTACTTAGCTACGTGGTAGGATCAGTATTGCCTTGCGTGTTCAGACATCGAATTTGCCAGTAACATATCTAGCTTACACTTCCAACGAAATCACATTACGTGATTGATTTCTCTGTGGCGTGTGTTAGGTGCTGCTTTCACTCGTATATCAGTTGGTTTTTTTTTTTTTTTTTACTGCTCTAACGATGCAAATACACGACAGTATTGGCTGCAATACCCACTACGCTACTGACAATAACCCGCCGTGGAGTACCCGAACGGTAGTTGGCGACCACTGCATTAGAGATTTACTTTTGCGAAAAACGCCGGCCAGAGTGGCCGAGCGGTTAAGGGGCCCCGGAACGCCCTATACTTGCAATGTTAAAATAACGCTTATAAATTACATCTTTCCTCACAAAGTATTTGAGGTAGGAAGTTGAACTTTTTACAGATTATTTATTGGAATATGGGCTACAACTTAACACAGGGATTTTACAAAATTTTAGTTCAGTTATTAAAGATGATTTTTTTTTCAATTGTAATGAAAATTCACAACATTTTTTTGCAATTTTTTATTTATATATTCAAAAATATACAGTTTTTTGGAAAAAGGCTCTGTTAAATTATGCAGAAGGTACTGTGTAACATTTACTCAAAGTTTGAAACAAATATGTTTGGAAGATCCTTAGAAAACATGTAACTGGTATGAGAAAATAAAAGTTTTGGGAATCGAGCGACAAAGATTGGATTAACTTTTTAGTGCATTCCAGGTCCATAGGATGGATTATCTTCATCCTCTGCAAACTCCTCCTCCAGCTTCCTCTTGTTCCTCCTCCTGTTTACTCTTGCTTGTATTTCTAGACTCTTTACAGCCCTGTCTGCAGCCCGAAGGCGTTCCTTGTCTAAAGCAAGCATCGATCGTACCATGTTAGAACCTATCTTCATTCCCATATTTCTAAATACCTTGCGCCTTACAATGTTGCCATCATTGAAAGTCGCAACAGCATCATACACACCAAAGTGAAGTGTTTCTATTCCAACAAATACAGTCTTGGGGATTCTCGACCATATAACACTATTTACACTTTCATTGGGGTTTTGAGTTTTTCCGTGAATACACTTTTTCAACAGTTCAGGTGCTGCTAAGTCTCTGAAAATAGGTTAGCCACAACACATACTTTATCTCACATCACTAAAATGTACCTGATGAACACGGACGTTAATAACAACACCATTTGACAGCAGTTTAACAGCGCCACAGTGGGTCACGCCCATGTAGAACACATTTCAAAAAAAATTTAAAAATAGTTGTAGTCTTCGGAATTGAATAAATTATATATCTATTAAAAGGTAATAGTCTGCAGATTCAGAAAACGCAAAAAAGTAAAAATTGAACTTTTCATGATTTTGAGCCTTTCCGGAGCCCCTTAAAGGCGCTACAGTCTGGAACCGCACGACCGCTACGGTCGCAGGTTCGAATCCTGCCTCGGGCATGGATGTGTGTGATGTCCTTAGGTTAGTTAGGTCTAAGTAGTTCTAAGTTCTAGGGGACTTATGACTACAGTAGTTGAGTCCCATAGTGCTCAGAGCCATTTGAACCATTTATTGCGAAAAATCCAGCTGTGTGTGGTGTAGCGATATCTGTATTAGCGTCCACAATGCGCAGTTACCAATATTCGCCCAAAGCGCTCGGCGAGTTCATTCGTTTGTTCGCAAGGGAAGGCAGACATTGTTTACCGCCTTCGGCCGGTCGGCCGCCCGCTGCTATGACATAATCGAAGCGCACGCAACATTTCTCATAATTCATAGATTGTTTGCGATATCGAAATGATATTTTGGTAACTGATAGCATGCAAAGAGGAGAGCATTTTGCCATGTGGTTACTATGCGAAACTTCATTACCTACCGTGTTATTCCATTACGTAAAACTCTCGAAAAATTTGGGAAAAAAGAGAACTCTGAAATCTTGACATGCATGCCCTGATTATCGTTACGCGATTACGATGATCGTTTATCCGTCTATACGTGGTCGTCAATTTATTAACAGTAAGTATTTTCTTGAATATCAGCCTGAGCCCTTCACCATACTGGAATAAGATCCATGGTGTATTTGCTATATTAAAGTGGGACGATCAACAACAACAATTATCCACAAAGCTTACATTCAAATAACTAAAACAATAGACAGGCAGAGAATAGTTTGTAAGATTCCCTAGGTCGTTCTCTGAAATTTCCATTCTGATTTCCATACACACTGCTGTACAAAGTTGTCGCAAGTCCACCACAGTTTGGTTCGCCAAATCTACTTCTCGGTATATAAATACATAAACTGCGAAATGGTACTAACGTTCATATTGTTTCCAGAAAACCAGTAGAGCACTTGGAAAAGTGGCGGCTGCAGCTGCATTTCCCTGATGACTCCGTCCTCACAAACATTTGACTCTTGAAGAGCTACTTCGTACCAACATTGATACATTTTCGTGTGTCTTCACTTGATCTTTGATCTGTGAAATATGCACTAATGGACGACGTTCACCGTGCTGAACTAAATCACTTCATCATTCTAATTTATGGAATTTTCTGCCACAATCACAAAATACATCATTAAAAACTCACAAATACACACCGAACACAGCGAAGGAGGCAGTAGTTTCAGTTCTAGTGCTAGAAATGCATTGCATCTATTCTCGCCACTCACTGGTTATGTGAAAGTATTATCTCATTAGCTATGCAAAACTGGTGCATTTCCAGTCTATGAGCAGTAGATTAGCAACGCTATGACTGCCGCTGGCCCTTGTTGTTGTTTCCAGTCCTACATCTAATTTGTTGCAGCTCTCCATGCTGCTCTATGCTCTGCAAGCCTCTTCATCTCCGAATAACTGCTTTATACTTAAAACTTCATGCTTTCTTATTTGGACTGTATTTGGTAAGTTACCGTGTCATGTTTTCTTCCCTCTCATCCTCCTCCTCCTTTTCTTTTTTGGTATCAGACTCAGCATAATGTGTATGTAGTTGAACCCCATCATAATGAACTGCGTATTTTCAGTCATTTACCTTTTCCTTTACATTTTTATTATGTTGTTTAGTCAATCCATGTAGTTGGTTTTCAGTTATATCTAATAAGTCGTATAATGTTTCCTTTATGGAGATTTCATTACTGCATTGCCTCTTTTCCGCGGTGTGGTTACATACAATTTATTTTGAAAAGCCTCCATGTCTAGGGTTCAGACTGGAGTTAGGCTATATGCTCTGGTGGGAAGACATTCAGCAAAATGCACGATTCTACCAATTCAAAACAAAATTTACCCACTCATTTTATGGATTATTTGGATATTCAGGGATTGAAAATCTTAGTTATGCACTAAGTAGAGGTGCTTGTTGTAAAGTTTTATGTAAGGTTCTGTCTATTTGTTAGATCATCTGCGATGTACGACAATTCGTTGCTTCTTGCAGCCTATATAGTTATTCACTTTTTGTTTTTATCCTCTTTCCCATTCTCTTATAACTTTTTCCAGTGCACAGCTGAATAATAATGGTTAAAAACAGTCTCACTGACTGACTTCTGGTACAATATGGAAAGGACTAGGAACTGTTCCAGGTACTTTACTTTAGACACTATGTTTGTAAGACTTTTTTAGTTATTTCCAGTGTTTTGCTGTTAGATGCAAATTAATTTATGATTTTGAGTAGGGAGTCTATCCATAAAATCATAACCCATTTTAAAATTAACAACTGTCAACATTATCTTTGTGTTAGACATTCTCATGTATGTAATTATTTATTTAAGGTTTAGAATTTGCCGTGGACAGGACTGCTGCTTAAAAGTCTAGCTGAATACTCTCCAGTTCAAATACCTAACTGAGGCTTTCATATGTGCAGAAGAGTTTTCGAGAAAATGTTGTGTTCTAAGGGTAATAAAGAAATTACTAATATCTGTAGGTGGGTGAATTAACCCAAGCTTACAGTTTCCTGTAATTGTTTATGTATCCCAGACCCAACCTAATTTTTCTTTTACATTTGTCACCCATAGAGTTGGCTGTCTTTTAGAATTTCTGCTATAAGGTGAGCTTCACCAAAGGCATGTGTTTTAATTGTTTTCTGATCACAGCTGTTGTGATGGGGACATAGTGCACATAGAAAGAAAAAGCTCCGAAATAGACCGGTAACTCCACACATGACAAGGAATAATACACTCCTGGAAATGGAAAAAAGAACACATTGACACCGGTGTGTCAGACCCACCATACTTGCTCCGGACACTGCGAGAGGGCTGTACAAGCAATGATCACACGCACGGCACAGCGGACACACCAGGAACCGCGGTGTTGGCCGTCGAATGACGCTAGCTGCGCAGCATTTGTGCACCGCCGCCGTCAGTGTCAGCCAGTTTGCCGTGGCATACGGAGCTCCATCGCAGTCTTTAACACTGGTAGCATGCCGCGACAGCGTGGACGTGAACCGTATGTGCAGTTGACGGACTTTGAGCGAGGGCGTATAGTGGGCATGCGGGAGGCCGGGTGGACGTACTGCCGAATTGCTCAACACGTGGGGCGTGAGGTCTCCACAGTACATCGATGTTGTCGCCAGTGGTCGGCGGAAGGTGCACGTGCCCGTCGACCTGGGACCGGACCGCAGCGACGCACGGATGCACGCCAAGACCGTAGGATCCTACGCAGTACCGTAGGGGACCGCACCGCCACTTCCCAGCAAATTAGGGACACTGTTGCTCCTGGGGTATCGGCGAGGACCATTCGCAACCGTCTCCATGAAGCTGGGCTACGGTCCCGCACACCGTTAAGCCGTCTTCCGCTCACGCCCCAACATCGTGCAGCCCGCCTCCAGTGGTGTCGCGACAGGCGTGAATGGAGGGACGAATGGAGACGTGTCGTCTTCAGCGATGAGAGTCGCTTCTGCCTTGGTGCCAATGATGGTCGTATGCGTGTTTGGCGCCGTGCAGGTGAGCGCCACAATCAGGACTGCATACGACCGAGGCACACAGGGCCAACACCCGGCATCATGGTGTGGGGAGCGATCTCCTACACTGGCCGTACACCACTGGTGATCGTCGAGGGGACACTGAATAGTGCACGGTACATCCAAACCGTCATCGAACCCATCGTTCTACCATTCCTAGACCGGCAAGGGAACTTGCCGTTCCAACTGGACAATGCACGTCCGCATGTATCCCGTGCCACCCAACGTGCTCTAGAAGGTGTAAGTCAACTACCCTGGCCAGCAAGATCTCCGTATCTGTCCCCCATTGAGCATGTTTGGGACTGGATGAAGCGTCGTCTCACGCGGTCTGCACGTCCAGCACGAACGCTGGTCCAACTGAGGCGCCAGGTGGAAATGGCATGGCAAGCTGTTCCACAGGACTACATCCAGCATCTCTACGATCGTCTCCATGACAGAATAGCAGCCTGCATTGCTGCGAAAGGTGGATATACACTGTACTAGTGCCGACATTGTGCATGCTCTGTTGCCTGTGTCTATGTGCCTGTGGTTCTGTCAGTGTGATCATGTGATGATCTGACCCCAGGAATGTGTCAATAAAGTTTCCCCTTCCTGGGACAATGAATTCACGGTGTTCTTATTTCAATTTCCAGGAGTGTATAAATAAAGACACTGCAATGGCCACATGGCTGCCATTGACCCTCTGTCCTGATGAAGCAACCATGGGTTGCGAAAGCTTGAATATTTGTGTGTGTTTTTGTATGTGTTTTTTTTATTTTTATTTTATTGTGTCTATCAACGTACCAGCACTTTCTTGTTTGGTAAGTTAAAGCATCTTTGTTTTTTATATATATTTTCCCACGTGGAATGTTTCCCGCTATTAATGTCACTTCTTAATTAGATGATTAGTCATAGCGTAATATCTTTGTGCACACAGGCCTCAAGCTGGAGTGCTGTGTGAAATCCAGAATAATGAAGTCTCTGGTAGTTTCGTCCCAAGTCCAAAGGATGGAGTCCTCAGAGCTCATGTCAAACAGCTGACGGCTTGGGCCTGAGCAGCTGGCAGCTGAGTATGTCAATGCTGGCAAAGATGGAGAATGTCTGAAGCCTGAGTCCTCAGAGGCTGATGGTCGTTGCAGCTTGTAGTAAACAGGTTAGCTGCCGGGAGGACAGCACAGATGAAATGGTCCTGTATTAGCAGATGGACTGCATCTCAGTTCAGCTGCTCAATCCGATAAGTTTGGTGACCGGAACCGAACTTTCTAGCTCTGGCCGTACTTCGGCATATACTGTAGAGGTGCAGGAATGCAGTGCGGTCTACTTAACGGCAAGTGACCTGGTGAATGCAAGAAGTGCCATGATTGTCAAGCTTCCTAAAGGTGATGAAAAAACCATCTGAAGGTGATCGTGTGCTGCTGGTTGCAGTAGAGGTTGCTGTAGTTGGCTATGACGACAGTCTATGGCTGTTTTTGTTGCCCTGGACTGCCGTGTTTGGTTCTCAACAAAGCTGTGTTGTGTTGTCATCACCTGTACTGTTGTGTTCATTCATTGATGACATGGCACTTCCAGGCCTGCAGTTTGGCAGCCTGGAGAAAATTGTGTGTGTTACTGTTGAGCTACTTGTCAGGATAAAGCAATATTGATGCTTGGTTGCTTCGAGTTTTCATTTGGAATATTATCATGGAATTCCAGTTGTTTGGTAGTTTGATGTTTTATTGTTTATACCAAACTTCCTCGATTGGGGATAGAGTGGGGCAGTGCAGTAGTTAGCACACTGGATTCATTTGTGAGGGCAGTGGTTCAAACCCATATCCGGCCATCCAGATTCAGGTTTTCCTGATTTCCCTACGTCTCGTAAGTTAAATGTCAAAATATATCCTTCAAAACCACACTGCCACTGATGTACTCCATCCTTTTCTAATCTCGGCTTGTGCTCTCTCTCTAATGACCTCATCGTTGTGTGAGACTATTATTAAAATTCTTGTAATTTTGTAGGGTGTACTCATCCAGCTGCTTTTTATCTGCTGTTGCCACAAGCACTGTGTTCCTTCATATCCACTGTAACTTGGTTTTCATGCCAAGAATGACCAATACTGAGCAAAGGCTGGCTTATGCTATGTGCTGGATTAAACCTTCGTTGCGATTCTGTGTTTAGTCTCCCATGGTTATTGTGATTATGCTGTTATCCTCTCCTTCTGTGGGTGGTACCAGCGGTGTGTATTGATATTCACACCTTGCACTATCTTTGACCTGGTGCTTATACAGGGTGTTTCAAAAATGACCGGTATATTTGAAACGGCAATAAAAACTAAACGAGCAGCGATAGAAATACACCGTTTGTTGCAATATGCTTGGGACAACAGTACATTTTCAGGCAGACAAACTTTCGAAATTACAGTAGTTACAATTTTCAACAACAGATGGTGCTGCGGTCTGGGAAACTCTATAGTACGATATTTTCCACAAATCCACCATGCGTAGCAATAATATGGCGTAGTCTCTGAATGAAATTACCCGAAACCTTTGACAACGTGTCTGGTGAAGTGGCTTCACATGCAGATGAGATGTACTGCTTCAGCTGTTCAATTGTTTCTGGATTCTGGCGGTACACCTGGTCTTTCAAGTGTCCCCACAGAAAGAAGTCACAGGGGTTCATGTCTGGCGAATAGGGAGGCCAATCCACGCCGCCTCCTGTATGTTTTGGATAGCCCAAAGCAATCACACGATCATCGAAATATTCGTTCAGGAAATTAAAGACGTCGGCCGTGCAATGTGGCCGGGCACCATCTTGCATAAACCACGAGGTGTTCGCAGTGTCGTCTAAAGCAATTTGTACCGCCACAAATTCACGAAGAATGTCCAGATAGCGTGATGCAGTAATCGTTTCGGATCTGAAAAATGGGCCAATGATTCCTTTGGAAGAAATGGCGGCCCAGACCAGTACTTTTTGAGGATGCAGGGACGATGGGACTGCAACATGGGGCTTTTTGGTTCCCCATATGCGCCAGTTCTGTTTATTGATGAAGCCGTCCAGGTAAAAATAAGCTTCGTCAGTAAACCAAATGCTGCCCATATGCATATCGCCGTCATCAATCCTGTGCACTATATTGTTAGCGAATGTCTCTCGTGCAGCAATGGTAGCGGCGCTGAGTGGTTGCCGCGTTTGAATTTTGTATGGATAGAGATGTAAACTCTGGCGCACGAGACGATACGTGGACGTTGGCGTCATTTGGACCACAGCTGCAACACAGCAAACAGAAACCCGAGGCCGCTTTCGGATCACCTGCTGCACTAGCTGCGCGTTGCCCTCTGTGGTCGCCCTACCTTTCCAGCACGTTCATCCGTCACGTTCCCAGTCCGTTGAAATTTTTCAGACAGATCCTTTATTGTATCGCTTTTCGGTCCTTTGGTTACATTAAACCTCCGTTGAAAACTTCGTCTTGTTGCAACAACACTGTTTTCTAGGCGGTGGAATTCCAACACCAGAAAAATCCTCTGTTCTAAGGAATAAACCATGTTGTCTACAGCACACTTGCATGTTGTGAACAGCACATGCTTACAGCAGAAAGACGACGTACAGAATGGCGCACCCACAGACTCCTTTGTCTTCTATATCTTTCACATCACTTGCAGCGCCATCTGTTGTTGAAAATTGTAACTACTGTAATTTCGAAAGTTTGTCCGCCTGAAAATGTACTGTTGTCCCAAGCATATTGCAACAAACGGTGTATTTCTATTGCTGCTCGTTTAGTTTTTATTGCCGTTTCAAATATACCGGTCATTTTTGAAACACCCTGTAGTTTCTGGCTGGGCGGTGTGCGACTAATTGGCCGGTTGGCGTGGAGCAGCAAGGAATTCTTGGCAGGGCGTAGTTTGGGCAGGCCTGCTGGTGGTCTCTATGAAGTGTCGGAGTGTGCGGTGCTGTTCCCATTGCTACAAGCTCTGTGGCTCACTGACCCTGGGCATGAAAGTTGAGTTTTGATATGACCTACTAGCAAGTCAAGACTGTTCACGTTGTGTCGTTTGGAGTTTGTTGTCGGCTGCTGGGATATTCCCACGAGCAACAACGTGGATTCCGAGTTGGAAAATTCTAGCCACCCTCCAGTGAAGTTTCACTGTATTTGGTTATTTGGATTGAAGTGCACCAGTGGAATCTTCTGCTTTGTGGCTATCAATGTTCCGGTTACCTGCCCTGGCCATTGACATAATTTCAGGCAGTGTAGTTCCTTGCTGTCAAGCACAGTGTGTAGTTTGACAGCTCCATGTATGATTGGCTGTGGGCGCCAATATCTTCTGCATTGTTCCGTTGAACTCCCTGTTGTACACTGATCGGGTGAAGTGGAAGTTATCTTGTCAGTGGGTCCGTTGACTGACTGTCGGTTGGTTGGGGTGTCATCGGAAAGTGAATGGTTGGCCTGACTGCCTGTCTCATCTAATTGAGCGTTAGTGTTTGAATTACAGGCCAACCCTAAAAAATCTGAGCGCCCTTGGGTGTGCTGCCCTATTTTTTATATTTGTTCTTGTTGTTTGTACTTGTATGGCTTCTAGTCGTTTCTTTAAAATTAGAGTTGTTTTGCACTTAAGGCCTTCAGCTGATTTTGAGTTTGAGTTGTTTGCACTTAAGGCCTATATTAAAGAACTGTTTCATTTAAGGCCTTTGGTATTAAAAAAAAAATAATGTTACGGAGTTTTAGGTGCTAGGCCTTCAGCCGATTTGATTTCAACTTGTTTACTTCAGCCTAACTAAAGAACTGTTTTAAGATAAGGCTTGCCATTTAAATTTTAATTATGCTTGCGTTTTAAGTTATTGGCCTTCAGCCATTTTTAAATTAAGTGGCTTTCAGCTGGTAATTAAGTCCCAAAGATTAAAGCTGTGTGTTTAAAAAAAATTGTTTTTGGGTTCTTGTAATGTTTCATCAAATAATAAAGTTGTATGTTAGAGTGTAACTGACAGCCCCTTATTTTGGCCCCTTTCCACAATTTATACTACCTGTCGTGTCCTGCAGGTTAAGTCCTACGCCTCACTAACATTGTGTTTCACAACCTTTATTCTATATCACTTCATAATTATATTTAAAAAGAAAGATGATGAGACTTACCAAACAAAAGCCTTTCTTGAACGCCTGGAATCCCTACCCAGTCTGTTACCCCCGGAAACCATCCTTGTAACCATTGATGCCACTTCCTTATACACAAATATTCCGCATGTCCAGGGCCTTGCTGCGATGGAGCACTTCCTTTCAGGCCGATCACCTGCCACCCTACCTAAAACCTCTTTCCTCATTACCTTAGCCAGCTTCATACTGACCCACAACTTCTTCACTTTTGAAGGCCAGACATACCAACAATTAAAGGGAACAGCCATGGGTACCAGGATGGCCCCCTCGTACGCCAACCTATTCATGGGTCGCTTAGAGGAAGCCTTCTTGTTACCCAGGCCTGCCAACCCAAAGTTTGGTACAGATTTATTGATGACATTTTCATGATCTGGACTCACAGTGAAGAAGAACTCCAGAATTTCCTCTCCAACCTCAACTCCTTTGGTTCCATCAGATTCACCTGGTCCTACTCTAAATCCCATGCCACTTTCCTTGACGTTGGCCTCCACCTGTCCAATGGCCAGCTTCACACGTCCGTCGACAGCAGCCACCCATTCCACATCAAACGGTCCCTTCCCTACAGACTAGGTCTTCGTGGCAAACGAATCTGCTCCAGTCCGGAATCCTTGAACCATTACACCAACAACCTGAAAACAGCTTTTGCATCCCGTAACTACCCTCCCGACCTGGTACAGAAGCAAATAACCAGAGCCACTTCCTCATCTCCTCAAACACGGAACCTTCCACAGAAGAACCTCAAAAGTGCCCCACTTGTGACAGGATACTTTCCGGGACTGGATCAGATTCTGAATGTGGCTCTCCGGCAGGGATACGACTTCCTCAAATCCTGCCCTGAAATGAGATCCATCCTTTATGAAATCCTCCCCACTCCACCAACAGTGTCTTTCCGCCGTCCACCTAACCTTCGTAACCTCTTAGTTCATCCCTATGAAATCCCCAAACCACCTTCCCTACCGTCTGGCTCCTACCTCTGTAACCACCCCCGGTGTAAAACCTGTCCCATGCACCCTCCCACCACCACCTATTCCAGTCCTGTAACCCGGAAGGTGTACATGATCAAAGGCAGAGCCACGTGTGAAAGCACCCATGTGATTTACCAACTGACCTGCCTACACTGTGAAGCGTTCTATGTGGGAATGACCAGCAACAAACTGTCCATTTGCATGAATGGACACAGGCAGACAGTGTTTGTTGGTAATGAGGATCACCCTGTGGCTAAACATGCCTTGGTGCACGGCCAGCACATCTTGGCACAGTGTTACACCGTCCGGGTTATCTGGATACTTCCCACTAACACCAACCTGTCAGAACTCCGGAGATGGGAACTTGCCCTTCAGCATATCCTCTCTTCTCGCTATCCGCCAGGCCTCAATCTCCACTAATTTCTAATTTCAATCTGCCGCCACTCATACCTCACCTGTCTTTCAACATCGTCTTTGCCTCTGTACTTCCGTCCCGACTGACATCTCTGCCCAAACTCTTTGCCTTTACAAATGTCTGCTTGTGCCTGTGTATATGCAGATGGATATGTGTGTGTGTGCGAGTGTATACCTGTCCTTTTTTCCCCCTAAGGTAAGTCTTTCCACTCCCGGGATTGGAATGACTCCTTACCCTCTCCCTTAAAACCCATATCCTTTTGTCTTTCCCTCTCCTTCCCTCTTTCCTGACGAGGCAACCGTTGGTTGCGAAAGCTAGAATTTTGTGTGTATGTTTGTGTTTGTTTGTGTGTCTATCGACCTGCCAGCGCTTTTGTTTGGTAAGTCTCATCATCTTTCTTTTTAAATATATTTTTCCCACGTGGAATGTTTCCCTCTATTATATTCACCTCATAATTATTATGTTACATTGACGAAACTAAAAATTACTGACATGCTTGCAACACTGACATACATCTTACTTAAGCAATTACATGCTTCTTGTACAAAATTCCAGAAGACACTGACATAAAATGCCAACATGGCAACCCCTTTATATATAATTCTGAACAATCCTCAGTATTGTTATAAATGGTTTTTTAATAAAATTATAATTAAAACTGTTGCCTCAAAATTGACATATTTCAACAGCTGCATTGGCTCTTCCAGAGCAAATATATATATATATGGATTTTCAAGCGTTTAACATTTCAGGAGTGTTCAGATACTCAAAATACGAGATATTAACAATACTTTTACCATTTTTATAAAATGCAAAAGACATGGTTTAGAAGATGTTCCTACCAAATACAGGAGCTATACACTTCAATACAATTATAATTTAATAACTACTTTTAAAAAATGCAAAAGATACATGGTTTGGAAAATGTTCGTAACGATTACAGGACCTATACACTTCATTACAATTATTCTACAAGCACAGATCCACCTTTTGTTTACATGAGTGATTCCAGGTTATTTCAAATTGGATCGAAAAATACGTGTTTTAAATGGGTTTCAATGGACTGTTACGTCTCAACAATCCCAAACAGGATTTGTGCAACTAAAAGTTGAACAAAACCTTTTCTGGAATATCTACATAATAGTACTCATTTTACAATCAGTTGTATGGATTTCTGCTTAATCTCCAAAATGAAGGGTACACATACATCATCACAATGAGCTTTAAACTATTATTTTCAATTAAAATTTATATGTAAGATTATCATGAATTATTTTGTATAAGTTTTAAAATATTGATTAAGTTTTAAAATATTGATTAATAGCACTAAGAAGTTAATTCGCAGGATTGTCTGTAGCTTGTATTTCAGCATGAATATGAGGTAAATCTATTTCAATCAGAAAAATTATCTAATGGAAGTTAGCTGAATTGGTCTTGTTTCTGAATAATTATGTCAGTCATTAGAGCCTCCAGTTTCTCCTGAGTGTGATGGAGACACTCTTTCTCTATACTGTCGATGCATTGTAGAACAAGCATTAGTATCAGATACTAATATACTCAAAATCCGTATTAGATTGTGCTTGACAACCTACTATTGTAGGCAGGTGCACCAAGTTGTTCTTAGCAATGCACAGCATTAGACCATAATATACCAAATTGTTCAGCCTCCTCCATTCGTAATGAGGAGCATTGAACTAAAGCTCAATGTGGTTCTCTGCTCATCAGAAGTTCTTCGTTGCAAAACCTGGAATGTGGTTCATATTCCACTCTTTATGACCATCATATTTCGAATAATTGATTGTTTTGAACAGAAAATTCCAACTGATCATATTTAAATATTTCCCTTTCTTAAATCTCATTTTTCAATTTTAATTTGTTCTTTGATAACATATCACTAAAAATATATTCTTATTAACTACATGAAGTAAAATTGTAACTTTGGATTTTAAATTATATAACTAGTACAATATTCTCAAGTGCTGTTGCACTGTTCTCCGCACTTTACACTAACATTCACATATATTATTGAATAATCACACTTCCCCACTTTGTCATCTGGGGCTGACTAAAAGACAATTCTCCACAGTCCACTTGGGATACATGTACAAATATTGAGTCACAGTACACACTGTTTCAAGATTTTTTTTTTTTTTTGGTTCATCAAATACATTATTATAATATGGTACTACACTTTATAATACAAGAAATTTCTTGAAATTTGGTTCTTCAACAGTTAACATTATTTACACTATATGCACAGAATGAAATGACTGACCAATGACCAATTTCTTTATATTTCTTTTGTCAAAATACTTTCAATACTTCTTTCCTGCCTTTACAATTATTCAAACATTAATTAATGGATTTCTTATGTAACATTAATGCAAAGCAGTTGTTGCTTTTTCCCTCACAGTGAGTACTAACACACAACAATCTAAAACATAAGTGAGTGATGTATCATGACAGAATATGTTTATACATCAGTATGTATTCATCACTTTGGGTTCCAACACACAACAAAATGAAACATAAGTGAGTAACATATCATGACAGAATATGGTTATATATCTATACATAGCACATGTTTAAATCGTCCTTATCAAGAACCACTAGTACATCAAGTTGAAAACTGTATACTTACTCTCAAATTAGCAAAAGTGCATCATCAATTATATCAAAGATTATCTAAACATGTGACTTCTTTGAAACTCAGTGTATTTAATAACAAAGAAATGCTGGCTTGTTTCCCGGATTCTCCTATACAATAGGCTTTAGTCATAAAGACAAGAACTGAGACAGCAAATGAGAAGGGTCTCAGCAATACAGATATATGCATGTGGACACAGAGAAGGACAACTTCGTACTTCGGTGAGAAGTAAGAAATGAATTGAAGCTGAAGAAGAAAAGATGACAGACCCCTAAGACAGGAAACCCCTACCCCCTACCCAGGACCCCCACTTTTCAAGTACTTCACTGTGGTGCTGGAGGGAGAAGTGTGTTCAGCATTCCCTACAGAACTTACTTGCCACAGCTTCACCTTCCCAGTCCCTGAAAATTAACTCCAACACTCCCTAATAACTGATCGATGAAGGGTAAACAATAGCATTCTACTAGACAGAGTAATTGAAATACTTAACTTTGTATTGGTTAATACAAGTATCAAATGCTAGGAATAACCAGCTGACTTACAAGCAGTTCCTCTGATACCTGGTTCCAATTAAACATAATTAATACATAAACATGAAAATATAGAAAGAAGATACACAAATATATCAAATCACTATAAGTTTCAGATCAATAAATAAAGTGGAATGCCTCTTCGGGCTGATCATCAAAGTGCGATAAATGCTCTCATTTTGCGAAGAAGTTTCTCATGCATAATTAGGTAAGATAAACTTATTTAATTTTTTTTTTTAAATGAATAGTGTGTTTACCACAAGAAACTAAGGTGTGTGCAGCTCATGTTGATGCCATTCATAGCTTGGCACCTTGTAATAGTGATAGTGGCACCTTTTCCTTAGTGTGTTCACTGGTGCCACTATGTTTGCTCACCTTGTTTGTCCATAGTGGCAGTAGCAGTGCTTATCAATAGTGTGTACTGTGGTACCATCTTTGGAGAAGCCTGTAGTATTTCCTTGTCACTGTGTGTTGAGGGAGCTGAGTTGGGAAGGAGCAACAGTGAGGTCCGGACAGCCTGTACTCACCCGACCGCGGGCAACACACATGCACTGTCCGATGGAAGGATGTGGTTGTGAGAGTGCCCGGCCATGTCAAGGACCAGATTCAGTGAGTTTCAGTTGACTGGACCATCATATTTAAGTAGTAGAACTTTCACTTACGTGTGTGTATCCACTCGTCAAAGTGACCTCATGGCAATAAGTTTTCAGTTTTCAGTTGACAATTTATACTGAGATCTCTTCCATGCCTGACTTCAGTGGGGATGACCGTTGGTTGGTCATTCAGTCAGTTGCTGCAGTGAACGACGCACAGTTGGTCTTTCGACCATTTCTGGCTTCTGTGATTGTGCTGACTTATTATTCGTCTTTGTTGTTTCACAATGACTGGTTTTAGTATTGTGAGTTGTTGTTGGAATTGTTTTCCTGGGTCCATGTGTATCTTGTGGTTCTGAGTGAGCAGTTATTTTAATGCTGTCTGAATACTGGATTTGGTGAGGAGTTGCGAACAGACATCAGGTCGGTTGGGGGCTCAGCAGCGAGCAGGTCCGTGCAGCACGAGGGCAAGCCGGGACTGCTGGCGGCGTGCTGCCACTGCCAAATCGAGGAGGGGCAGCTGCAAGAGCGATGACTTCATTGCACACAGAACCCTGGTTGTTTTAGTTGAGTGAAGAGTTAACTGCTAATGCAACCTCGACTATTCTGAGATCTTGCCTTTGGCCAGAGCTGCTGAGCCTGGCCGCAACGAGTGAAGTGTTTTGAAGCGGTGAAATATTGCAGCCGTCTTTCTCTATTTGTTATTCATCATTGAATTATTCTTATTAGAGATGTACAACCAGCAGTATTTTCTGCCTTGTGGCCGCTAACGCCCCCGTTACCTGCCCTGGAGGTTAACATACTTTTCCGGCAGTATACCTTTCCTCATCATGTTGATGCTGTCCGACAAAGTGTGTAGTTAGACAGCCTTTTGTATTGTACTGTGCGTATTTTTTGGGAGGTCTACCTTGGTTCCAATGTTTTCTTTGGCGTTGGGGGTTTTCTGAAGACATAGTGCTCTCTCTTCGCCCTTGCCTAAAAATATTCCATCGTTTTACTGGTGATTGAACATTAGGCGGAATTGGTTAGTCAGTCAGTCAGCACTTAAGCTGCTTCTAGTTTGAGTTGCCATCCTGTTATGTGAGTACAACTCTTGGCTGCCTGTCTCACCTTACCTTATGTCTGAGTTACCTTCTCAGGCCGACCCTTGGAACACTTGCTGAGAAACGCTTGTCCTGTTTCCTTAGATTGTGATGTTTAAGGATATTCGTAATTTTCTAATTATTGTTGGTGTGGCCTTCAGCCAAGCAATAATTTCACTTATTTCCTGAGAAGGATTTCAGCCATGTTACAATAATCTTTTTAAGCAAACTTGTTTTAAAACAAGGTATTTATTTTAAAAATGCTATTTGGAATTGTTTTCCTGACTTCAAATTCAGGCCTTCAGCCGTTTGTTATTTGAAATTGTTTGTGGCCTTCAGCCAACTAATAATTTCACTTCTTTTATAACAAGGCCTTCAGCCTTGTTACAGTTTGTTTTTAAGCGAAGTATTTATGTTAATATGTGCTATTTGGAATTGTTCTTCTGACTTATAGTTCAATACTTCAGCCATTTGTTGTTTGAGATTATTGTTGGTGTCCTTCAGCCCCAAAATTGCTGAATTTTTTTCTGTTATAAGGCCTTCAGCCGTCATACAGTCAATTGTTTTTGTAAGAGATTGTTTTAAAATTTTAATTTCGTTAAATAAAGTTTATGTATTTGTTGTGCAACCGAGAGTAACTGATTATGGCCCCATCCACAATCGTATCCTTATCCTGTCCCATCCTGAGAAACCAGCTCTTAGAAACATCTGATGAATCTCACTTTGTCAGAATTAGCAATGTGTGTCACTGAGTATTCATAAACTTTCATATAATTGCTAGACACCTTACTCAGGTGTGAAAAGTGAAAAAGAAAAATTATATAACTTTTTTTTAATTGTGATGAGTCAAACCATAATCTATAATATCCCAGCATAACATGGACTTGAGTCATCACCACATCTCACCTTCTTGAGTTTATGTTTTTGTTTCACTTATGAATATGTATCATTTCTGGTCAGTATTTTCTTTCAGGAGGCAGGTCTGAGAGATACAATCAAGCTACAGAAACCTATTCCATGCATCACATATGTTCTCCCTCCAGTCAACAAGGCATATGTAATGTGTAAGTCCAATAACATATTTCATGTAAGAAAATCAACTTCACATAATAGTGTATATAGTAGAGGTAAAAGGTACTTCAAGCAGAAGAGCGTGTAAATAAACAGCCGTAAGTTTGAGAATGCATAGAAAATAAAAGAGTATTGGAAATCGTTACATGTAACAATACATCAACAGTTGCTGAAGTTAGAATGGATCAAGTTAAACAGATGATTACAGTGTGCATCACATCACACAATCGTAGTTGCCAATCAACTTGTATGAGATATTCCTTAGTCAAAGAAATTAAACTTCAGCAGGAAACAGTGTGTCTCAATATCATGTCCTAACCTACCTAAACATCCAATACATTCATATATGCATCATCATCATCATCAAACAAAAATTGCAAATATCAATGTATAATCTACTTCATTGCAAATCTGCTACCACAACATCATCATCTCTCATAGACTTACAGAATTTCAATAATTTCTATGGTAACATACGTAGTTATCATGCACTTATCTCCATAAGAAAAACATGTCTGGTCATAATCCAACATCATTTCATTTAATTTAAAAAATAAGTTCTCCTGTCTTACATTTCATAGGCATGGCTTACAAAATCAGCATAAAATCTTACCACATCTTACCACCTCTTACCACAAAAATCTTTCTTACTACGTTATATTTTATTGGTACACAGTGGCAAACTACTAGTAGTTGAACCTGAGTAAGAAAAATGGAAATACTGGTTACTAAAAATTGAAATTGGTGTTGTTTTCTTTTCCCACACTGTAAGTTAATGACTGGTCAAGATATACCCTATACCCTAGGATAGTAGCAGAAACCTAACTGCTCTCACTATCTAGATAGGATAGTAGAAAAGAAGTGATTCCAGAAAATAAATATGAAGTCACTGGCTAGGGCAAGGCACCATATGCCATGCCACATGGTGCATCTGTGAAGGTACCACAGATCCTGTACCTGTTAAATTTTGCCACAAATTTAGTGAAAAACTGTTTTTGAGAGGATTCCCCCCCCTTGCCAGATTCTGCCTTGACTATACAGAGCACAGAATGTTGTCTTAACTATTTCAACTCCTGAAATCACTTTTTAATTTGTAATTCATAATGGATATAAGAATTTAAAAAAGAAAAGTTCAAGTATTCAGTGATAACAGAGATGAGAATAAATTTCTTTCTCTTATTTATTTCACTTTCAATGGGTTAAAGTACTCACCATAGGGTTTGCTAAAGTATACAGTGTGATCTTGACCATAATATAAGATGCATTTCAAATAAATTTCTGATGGTGTGTCAAATATCAAAGAACAAATATCAAGATGCTAAATGGCTAATTAAGGTTGTCTGTACAATTTTAGCTGAGTAATATTCCTAAGTCCAAATAATCTTTTGGACTTAGGACATACAAGTCTGTATGCATTTGGATGTGGGTTTTCAACCATTTGAAATGGTCCTACATAAATATCAAAGTATTTTTTAATTTCATTATTTAGAGCTTTAGATTTGGTGTAACTTTTGTCAAAACTAGATCTCCAAGTTTGAATACTGTGTTTTTTACATGTTTGTCATGCCATTTCTTTTTTTTTTTTGTAATATCTGTTTATATTCGATGAATTATTCTGATACAATTCTACCCTTGAATGACGTTTACTAATTTTCTATCTTCATACTCGCAGAATCCATGCAAAAAGTAGTTCATACAATAGCTATGCCATGAGCGCATAAGTATTCTTTGTAGTACTCTCTCTGGTGGTTGTTAGAAAAAAAAAGTAAGGGAGCTTCCAAGATTGTCTTCGTGCCGATTAGCCTGAGCTTGGTTTGGAAGAACTGTAATCTGATTATTGAGATTTATCACAGAAGATAACTGATACGAACTGTACGATTAAAAGGAAATATATATAGATGGCTCCTTCAAATAAAAGGTGTGTATTTTAAATTTGAGAATTAATGATATTTATCGATATATTGCGTAGTTGTTAATCAGAAGGGACTTCCGAAAGACTGGATACGAACCTGCATTTAATAATCCAAGAGCTCCATTACTTCTTCGGAAGGTTAAACTTCATCAAAGCCAAATATCCGCTTGATCTGAGGTTTCCCGACTGATTATACAACGCTCCCAAAATTACGAGGCATTTTATTTGTACAGAATAGCAGACTGCCACAAAGCACGAGCCTGCAGAGAAGAAGAATCATCGCCTGATTTCATTCTAACAAGTAAAATTTCTGAATCATTTTTAGTGACTGAGCTATGACTGTGTTTCCTATCATGAATGATTGATTACTCGAACGAATTGAGAGCTACAGAATTACGTAGATAGGAGGAAAAATTACATTTTCATAACAGTAATTCATAGTTCTGCTAACTACTTCCTCTTTTTCAGCTGCTGTTATGCTTTTACATGTTGGAAACTCTATAAGTTCTTTAATTAAGTAAGGTGGCTTTCGATCAAACATGATCTGGTAAGGAGAGTATACTGCGTAGTATGATGTAGGCTATTCATAATATCTTCTAAATCATTGATGTAATTTAAACAGTTAGTATGATCTCTATGATAGTAAGTTCTACATAATCTTCTAATTTTCCTCATATAATGCTCAGTTGGGTTACATTTTGGTGAATAAGATGAAATTAGGATAAGTCTAATATTATATTCTTCTACAAATTCCTTCCAAAACTTTGAAGTAAACTGACTCCTATTGTCTGATAAAATTGCTTTTGGTATACTTACTTTAATAAAGTAGTCTTTCACATAATTTGGTTGCTATTTTCTTGCTAGTTGCTTTCTTGAAAGGATAAAATTTTAAATATTTTGTAAATACAATCACAAATATATACTGAAACCCTCCTTTAGCTCTCAGAAGTTGGCCATACAAATCTATTCCCTCTAAATCCAACTGTTTATGAGGTATCACATTTTATAAAAGACCCTTGTTGGTTTTGTTACTAACTTTTGTTCTTCGACATCCATCACAACTGGTAAGTAAAGTCCTAACCCTCCTAGACATGTAATGAAAATATATACATTCTTGGATTTTTTGAATACATTTCAATGCACCACAGTGTCTGAAACTTTCGTATGTATATTCTATCAAAGAATTAATGTGAGAATCTGGCCAGAAAACTTTCCATACATCACTGTCTGGGTTGTGTCTATAAAACAGAATACCTTTGAAGACTTGGTAGTACATTTGTACCATCTCATGATCTTTCTTCCCTAAATAACTTTAACAAGCTTCCAATGGTCATCACCATTTTGGTATCTTCTCAATTGATTACAGATTTGCCTAATTTCATTTTCTTCTTTCACATCTTTAAAGTACATACTTTTGAAATTCTTTCCTTCACTGTCATTTTCACTATCATTTACATTTCCCACTGGCATTCTTGACAGGGCATCAGCAATTACATTTTCCTTTCCTTTTATGAAATGAATTGTATATCTAAACTGTTGTAACAACATTGACCACCCGGTAATTCTCCCATTATACAATTTATATTCCTGTATGTAAGTTAATGCTTTATGATCTGTATAGACTTTGACATCATGCCTAAACAAATAATTTTTAAATTTTTTGAATCCCCATACTATTGCCAAAAGTTCCTTATCTGTACTCATATAATTTCTCTCATGTTTTTGTAAGGGTCTACTTGCAAATGCTATAGAATGATGTTCTATTTCCCCATTGATTTCCTTTTGTTGGAACAAATGTACCCCCAAACCATAATCACAACTGTCAGAAATAATCACAACTGTCAGTAATCAGGCAACAACAATGACCAAAACGGCCTTGCTGTGCTGGTACTGCGAACGGCTGAAAGGAAGGGGAAACTACGGCCGTAATTTTTCCCAAGGGCATGCAGCTTTACTGTATGATTAAATGATTATGGCGTCCTCTTGGGTAAAATATTCCGGAGGTAAAATAGTCCCCCATTTGGATCTCCGGGAGGGGACTCCTCAAGAGGATGTCGTTATCAGGAGAAAGAAAACTGGCGTTCTACGGATCTGAGCGTGGAATGTCAGATCCCTTAATCGGGCAGGTACGTTAGAAAATTTAAAAAGGGAAATGGATAGGTTAAAGTTAGATATAGTGGGAATTAGTGAAGTTCGGTGGCAGGAGGAACAAGACTTCTGGTCGGGTGACTACAGGGTTATAAACACAAAGTCAAATAGGGGTAATGCAGGAGTAGGTTTAATAATGAATAGGAAAATAGGAATGCGGGTAAGCTACTACAAACAGCATAGTGAACGCATTATTGTGGCCAAGATAGATACGAAGCCCACACCTACTACAGTAGTACAAGTTTATATGCCAACTAGCTCTGCAGATGACGAAGAAATTGAAGAAATGTATGATGAAATAAAAGAAATTTTCCAGGTAGTGAAGGGAGATGAAAATTTAATAGTCATGGGTGACTGGAATTCGAGAGTAGGAAAAGGGAGGGAAGGAAACATAGTGAGTGAATAGATTGGGGGTAAGAAATGAAAGAGGAAGCTGTCTGGTAGAATTTTGCACAGAGCATAACTTAATCATAGCTAACACTTGGTTCAAGAATCATAAAATAAGGTTGTATACATGGAAGAATCCTGGAGATACTAATAGGTATCAGATAGATTATATAATGGTAAGACAGAGAGTTAGGAACCAGGTTTTAAATTGTAAGACATTTCCAGGGGCAGATGTGGACTCTGACCACAACCTGTAGACTAAAACTGAAGAAACTGCAAAAAAGTGGGAATTTAAGGAGATGGGACCTGGATAAACTGAAAGAACCAGAGGTTGTAGAGAGTTTCAGAGAGAGCATAAGGGAACAATTGACAGGAATGGGGGAAAGAAATACAGTAGAAGAAGAATGGGTAGCTCTGAGGGATGAAGTAGTGAAGGCAGCAGAGGATCAAGTAGGTAAAAAGAGAGGGCTAGTAGAAATCCTTGGGTAACAGAAGAAATATTGAATTTAATTGATGAAAGGAGAAAATATAAAAATGCAGTAAGTGAAGCAGGCAAAAAGGAATACAAACGTCTCAAAAATGAGATCGACAGGAAGTGCAAAATGGCTAAGCAGGCATGGCTAGAGAGAAAATGTAAGGATGTGGAGGCTTATCTCACTAGGGGTAAGAGAGATACTGCCTACAGGAAAATTAAAGAGACCTTTGGAGATAAGAGAACCACTTCTATGAACATCAAGAGCTCAGATGGAAACCCAGTTCTAAGCAAAGAAGGGAAAGCAGAAAGGTGGAAGGAGTATATAGAGGGTCTATACAAGGTCGATGCACTTGAGGACAATATTATGGAAATGGAATAGGATGTAGATGAAGATGAAATGGGAGATATGATACTGCATGAAGAGTTTGACAGAGCACTGAAAGACCTGAGTCGAAACAAGGCCCCCGGAGTAGACAACATTCCATTGGAGATACTGACGGCCTTGGGAGAGCCAGTCCTGACAAAACTCTACCATCTGGTGAGCAAGATGTATGAAACAGGCGAAATACCCTCAGACTTCAAGAAGAATATAATAATTCCAATCCCAAAGAAAGCAGGTGTGGACAGATGTGAAAATTACCGAACAATCAGTTTAATAAGCCACAGCTGCAAAATACTAACACGAATTCTTTACAGACGAATGGAAAAACTAGTAGAAGCCGACCTCGTTAAAGATCAGTTTGGATTCCGTAAAAATACTGGAACACGTGAGGCAATACTGACCTTACGACTTATCTTAGAAGAAAGATTAAGGAAAGGCAAACCTACGTTCCTAGCATTTCTAGACTTAGAGAAAGCTTTTGACAATGTTGACTGGAATACTCTCTTTCAAATTCTAAAGGTGGCAGGGGTAAAATACAGCGAGCGAAAGGCTATTTACAATTTGTATAGAAACCAGATGGCAGTTATAAGAGTTGAGGGGCATGAAAGAGAATCAGTGGTTGGGAAGGGAGTAAGACAGGGTTGTAGCCTCTCCCCAATGCTAATCAATCTGTATATTGAGCAAGCGGTAAAGGAATCAAAAGAAAAATTCGGAGTAGGTATTAAAATCCATGGAGAAGAAATAAAAATGTTGTGGTTCGCCGATGACATTGTAATTCTGTCAGAGACAGCAAAGGAATTGGAAGAGCAGTTGAACGGAATGGATAGTGTCTTGAAAGGAGGATATAAGATGAACATCAACAAAAGCAAAATGAGGATAATGGAATGTAGTCGAATTAAGTCGGGTGATGTTGAGGGTATTAGATTAGGAAATGCGACACTTAAAGTAGTAAAGGAGTTTTGCTATTTGGGGAGCAAAATAACTGATGATGGTTGAAGTAGAGAGGATATAAAATGTAGACTGGCAATGGCAAGGAAAGCGTTTCTGAAGAAGAGAAATTTGTTAACATCAAGTATAGATTTAAGTGTCAGGAAGTCATTTCTGAAAGTATTTGTATGGAGTGTAGCCATGTATGGAAGTGAAACATGGACGGTAAATAGTTTGGACAAGAAGAGAATAGAAGCTTTCAAAATGTGGTGCTACAGAAGAATGCTGAAGATTAGATGGGTAGATCACATAACTAATGAGGAAGTATTGAATAGAATTGGGGAGAAGAGAAGTTTGTGGCACAACTTGACCAGAAGAAGGGATTGGTTGGTAGGACATGTTCTGAGGCATCAAGGGATCACCAATTTAGTACTGGAGGGCAGCGTGGAGGGTAAAAATCGTAGGGGGAGACCAAGAGATGAATACACTAAGCAGATTCAGAAGGATGTAGGTTGCAGTAGGTACTGGGAGATGAAGAAGCTTGCACAGGATAGAGTAGCATGGAGAGCTGCATCAAACCAGTCTCAGGACTGAAGACCACAACAACAAACAACCTAAAATATGACTTCAAATCTTTTTTATTCCCAGATTTTGGGAATTTTGCAATGGCCTCAATCTTTTCTCCATCAGGCAAAACCGCTTTTTCACTTATGCAATGGCCAAGAAATTTTAATTGTTTCATTGCAAATTTACATTTTTCTAATTTTAGTGTCATACCCCCTGTCTCATTTTCTCTCCAGTTTCCTTTAAAATTTGAGTATGCTCTTGCAGGGTCTTGCTTGATACTAAAATGTCATCCACATATATAAATAATTTTTCCAAGAGTTCTTTACCCAAAACAAAGTCTAATCCGCTAACAACACAGTACTGAAAACTTTTCCATGAAACAAAAATGCAGTGTACTTTCTAGAATCTCCAGTTCAATCTGACGTAACCCAGAAATTAAGTCAAGGTTAGTCATATACCTTACATTTTCAAACTTGTTAAGCAGTTCATCTATACTTTCAGGATGGTCAGTTTCTCTCTCTAAGTATCTATTTAGATGTCGTGAATCAAGAACTAATCGAATACCCCCATTTCGTTTGGAAACCACCACTAATGGGTTATTGTATTAACTACAACTTATTTCTATTATTTTGCACCTCTCCTTTTTCTGAATCTCTCTTTCCACTTCTTTTCTTTTGCAGATAGGAATAGCATATGGTTTAATGAAGAATGGATCATGCACTTTTAATTTCAGTTTACATTCCCCTTTTACTCTCCCAGGTTTTAAATCAAATATGTCATTATAATCCACAAAAAATTCTCAAGTTCTCTTCTGTTCTCTACATTAAGGCTTTGAGTTTCAGACACTTTTTTAGCTACCAGTTCACTGTAGGAGCCAACACTGTTATCATTAATACAAAATTATTCCCCTTCCTCACAACAACCATCACCGTTAGTCTCTTACACCCCCCTAATCAAATTACTTTGGCCGTGATCTTCCACTACAAGACTAGCGTCGCTATGAATTCCACTCTTTGGATCAACAAATGTTATTTTCGTGTCAGCCCAGATAAAATTTACTTTTGCCTTAACTATCCAGTTCCTACCCAGTATCAACTTTTCATTCAAATCATCAGTCACTAAACATCCTTGTACAAATTGCACATCATTAATTTTAAATTATAGTAAGACCTGTCCAGTAATCAATTTACTACTCTTCCTGTTGCACCTTTTACCCTTACTCCTGTTACTGGAAATTCTGTGAAATCCTCATTATTTTTCATCCTGTCTCTTAGCTTCATTGATAATCCTGTAATTGGGCTACCTGTGTCTAGAAGACAGTTTCCTATCCAATCACAAATCTGTATTACAGTATATTGACTTCCAAGTTCTTTACCAATTTCATTGACTTCATTTCCAAGTAACAAATCCTCCTCTAGATCCTGGAAATTCACCCCTTTGTCACAATCATGTCTTTCTCCTACTGCTTCTACACATCCACTGACTATTTTTCTATTTAGGTGATTGATTTAGATTTTCAGAACAACTTTCCTTCCCTAAATACACATTTTGACAAATTTCATTTACGATTTTAAACCTTTTAGTTCTGTAAAATTATCATTCGCAATTTTGGTAAAGTTTTGTTTTCTTTTATCTGTCTCAGTAAATTTTTTCACTACATCTTTGTTAGACTTTTTTAATTGCTGAAATTCTGAGGTTGCAAATTTTTTGTGACTATCATCTTTTCTTTCTACAGAATCTAACCTTCCTTCAAAATTCCACTGTCCTTTTTTTAAGTAGAAATTTCCCCCTCTATAAATGACAAATTTTTGGTGTTTTTGTCTACTTGTACCCAACATTTTTCTAAGCTATCATTAGTTTCGCGTATTTGGTTCCCATGTCCATCTAATTTCTTTTCAATAGTGCCAAGTTTTTGATGGAGAGAAATTTTATGTTCATCAATCAACTTTTTCTGTTCGTCCATTAGTTGAACTGTTGTTGTTGTCTTCAGTCCTGAGACTGGTTTGATGCATCTCTCCATGCTACTCTATCCTGTGCAAGCTTCTTCATCTCCCAGTACTTACTGCAACCTACATCCTTCTGAATCCGCTTAGTGTATTCATCTCTTGTTCTCCCTCTACGATTTTTACCCACCACGCTATCCTCCAATGCTAAATTTGTGATCCCTTGATGCCTCAGAACATGTCCTACCAACTGGTCCCTTCTTCTAGTCAAGTTGTGCCACAAACTCCTCTTCTCCCCAATTCTATTCAATACCTCCTCATTAGTTACGTGATCTACCCATCTAATCCTCAGCATTCGTCTGTAGCACCACATTTCAAAAGCTTCTATTCTCTTCTTGTCCAAACTATTTATTGTCCATGTTTCACTTCCATACATGGCTACACTCCATACAAATACTTTCAGAAACGACTTCCTGACACTTAAATCTATACATGATGTTAACAAATTTCTCTTCTTCAGAAACGCTTTCCTTGCCATTGCCAGTCTACATTTTATATCCTCTCTACTTCGACCATCATCAGTTATTTTGCTCCCCAAATAGCAAAACTCCTTTACTACTTTAGGTGTCTCATTTCCTAATCTAATTCCCTCAGCATCACCTGACTTATTTAGACTACATTCCATTATCCTCGTTTTGCTTTTGTTGATGTTCATCTTATATCCTCCTTTCAAGACACTGTCCATTCCGTTCAGCTGTTCTTCCAAGTCCTTTGCTGTCTCTGACAGAATTACAATGTCATTGGCGAACCTCAACATTTTTATTTCTTCTCCGTGGATTTTAATACCTTCTCCGAATTTTTCTTTTGTTTCCTTTACTGCATGCTCAATATACAGATTGAATAACATCAGGGACAGGCTACAACCCTGTCTCACTCCCTTCCCAACCGCTGCTTCCCTTTCATGCCCCTCGACTCTTATAACTGCCATCTGGTTTCTGTACAAATTGTAAATAGCCTTTCGCTCCCTGTATTTTACCCCTGCCACCTTTAGAATTTGAAAGAGAGTATTCCAGTCAACATTGTCAAAAGCTTCCTCTATGTCTACAAATGCTAGAAGCATAGGTTTGCCTTTCCTTAATCTATATTCTAAGATAAGTCGTAGGGTCAGTATTGCCTCACGTGTTCCAACATTTCTACGGAATCCAAACTGATCTTCCCCGAGGTTGGCTTCTACCAGTTTTTCCATTCGTCTGTAAAGAATTCAAGTTAATATTTTGCAGCAGTGACTTATTAAACTGATAGTTCGGTAATTATCACGTCTGTCAACACCTGCTTTCTTTGGGATTGGAATTATTAAATTCTTCCTGAAGTCTGAGGGTATTTCACCTGTCTCATACATCTTGCTCACCAGATGGTAGAATTTTGTCAGGACTGGCTCTCCCAAGGCCGTCAGTAGTTCCAACGGAATGTTGTCTACTCCCGGGGCCTTGTTTCGACACAGGTCTTTCAGTGCTCTGTCAAACTCTTCATGCAGTATCATATATCCCATTTCATCTTCATCTACATCCTCTTACTTTTCCATAATATTGTCCTCAAGTACATCGCCCTTGTATAGACCCTCTATATACTCCTTCCACCTTTCTGGTTTCCCTTCCTTGCTCAGAACTGGGTTTCCATCTGATCTCTTGATATTCAGACAAGTGGCTCTCTTTTTTCCAAAGGTCTCTTTAATTTTCCTGTAGGCAGTATCTATCTTACCCCTAGTGAGATAAGCCTCTACATCCTTACATTTGCCCTCTAGCCATCACTGCTTAGCCATTTTGCACTTCCTGTCAATCTCATTTTTGAGACTTTTGTATTCCTTTTTGCCTGCTTCATTTACTGCATTTTTATATTTTCTCCTTTCATCAATTAAATTCAATATTTCTTCTGTTACCCAAGGATTTCTACTAGCCCTCGTCTTTTTACCTACTTGATCCTCTGCCGCCTTCACTACTTGATCCCTCAGAGCTACCCATTCTTCTTCTAATGTATTTCTTTCCCCCATTCCTGTCAATTGTTCCCTTATGCTCTCCCTGAAACTCTGTACAACCTCTGGTTTAGTCAGTTTATCCAGGTCCCATCTCCTTAAATTCCCACCTTTTTGCAGTTTCTTCGGTTTTAATCTACAGTTCATAACCAATAGATTGTGGTCAGAGTCCACATCTGCCCCTGGAAATGTCTTACAATTTAAAACCTGGTTCCCAAATCTCTGTCTTACCATTATATAATCTATCTGATACCTATTAGTATCTCCAGGATTCTTCCATGTATACAACCTTATTTTATGATTCTTGAACCAAGTGTTAGCTATGATTAAGTTATGCTCTGTGCAAAATTCTACCAGACAGCTTCCTCTTTCATTTCTTACCCCCAATCTATTCACTCACTATGTTTCCTTCCCTCCCTTTTCCTACTCTCGAATTCCAGTCACCCATGACTATTAAATTTTCATCTCCCTTCACTACCTGAAAAATTTCTTTTATCTCATCATACATTTCATCAATTTCTTCATCATCTCCAGAGCCAGTTGGCATATAAACTTGTACTACTGTAGTAGGCATGGGCTTCATGTCAAATTTTTTGCAAGCTTTGTTAATAGGGAAGACAACTAGGAGGTTGATGCAAATAATCAGAATGGTGCAAATGTTAGTGGGGAGGAAATAAATGATAATGACACAAGTATTTGCTCATCAATACATGATGAAGGTAATGTAGTTAGGCCAAACAATGGAATTGTGGACAACGGTGACCACAGTAATGTAAGTGTATGTTCACTTTTTCGTACATTCACACAATAATGTGTTCACTATGCTGTTTGTAGTAGCTTACCCACACTCCTATTTTTTTTATTCATTATTAAACCTACTCCTGCATGACCCCTATTTGATTTTGTATTTATAACCCTGTATTCACCTGACCAAAAGTCTTGTTCCTCCTGCCACCGAACTTCACTAATTCCCACTATATCTAACTTTAACCTATCCATTTCCCTTTTTAAATTTTCTAACCTACCTGCCCGTTTAAGGGATCTGACATTCCACGCTCCGATCCATAGAACGCCAGTTTTCTTTCTTCTGATAACGACGTCCTCTTGTGTAGTCCCCTCCCGGAGATCTGAATGGGGGACTATTTTACCTCTGGAATATTTTACCCAAGAGGACGACATCATCATTTAACCATAAAGTAAAGCTGCATGCCCTCGGGAAAAATTACGGCTGTAGTTTCCCCTTGCTTTCAGCCGTTCGCAGTACCAGCACAGCAAGGCCATTTTGGGTAGTGTTACAAGGCCAGATCAGTCAATCATCCAGACTGTTGCCCCTGCAACTACTGAACAGGCTGCTGCCCCTATTCAGGAACCACACATTTGTCTGGCCTCTCAACAGATACCCC
Source organism: Schistocerca cancellata (assembly GCF_023864275.1). Classification (NCBI taxonomy): domain Eukaryota; kingdom Metazoa; phylum Arthropoda; class Insecta; order Orthoptera; family Acrididae; genus Schistocerca; species Schistocerca cancellata. The sequence goes on along the minus strand of NC_064635.1, from coordinate 19,088,122 downwards.
TCCGTTGTGGTTGCACGTATGGTATGGCCATCTGTATCGCTGAGGCACGCAAGCATCCCCACCAACGGCAGGGTCCATGGTTCATGGGTAGGACAAATCTATCAAAAATAGATGCACTTGACATGAATGTACGAAAAAGTGAACATACACTTACATTACTGTGGTCACCATTGTCCACAATTCCATTGTTTGGCCTAACTACATTACCTTCATCATATATTGATGAGCAAATACTTGCGTCATTATCATTTATTTCCTCCCCACTAACATTTGCACCATTCTGATTATTTGCATCAACCTCCTTGTTGTCTTCCCTATTAACAAAGCTTGCAAAAAATTTTCAAACAAGTAACATAAGTACCAAATAAAATTTGTACTCACAGTACTTTTCTTCTTCTATGCTTCTTGATTATGTCAGTTTACCTCGTCTTTGGCATTTATCATTATGTTCTTCGTATTGTAGTGCTTCTCATTACCATCTTGTCATTTTCTTCGCATAACTTTCAAATACTATATAGAATTACAAACTTTTTCTGAAACAAAATGTGAGATTAATTTACAGAATCATGACATATCCCAGCTCCATTCAACACATGTGAAACTATTATTAAAATTCTTGTAATTTTGTAGGGTGTACTCATCCAACTGCTTTTTACCTGCTGCTGCCACAAGCACTGTGTTCCTTCATGTCCACTGTAACTTGGTTTTTACACCAAGAATGACCAATACCAACACTATGTTTTAGTACCTTTATCCTATATAATATCATAATTATATATACAAAAAAAAAAAGGTGAGACGTACCAAACAAAAGCGCTGGCAGGTCGATCGACACACAAACAAACACAAACATACACACAAAATTCAAGCTTTCGCAACAAACGGTTGCTTCATCAGGAAAGAGGGAAGGAGAGGGAAAGACGAAAGGATGTGGGTTCTAAGGGGGAGGGTAAGGAGTCATTCCAATCTCGGGAGCGGAAAGACTTACCTTAGGGGGAAAAAAGGACAGGTATACACTCGCACACACACACATATCCATCCGCACGTACACAGACACAAGCAGACATTTGTAAAGGCAAAGAGTTTGGGCAGAGATGTCAGTTGAGGCAGAAGTAAAAAGGCAAAGATGTTGTTGAAAGACAGGTGAGGTATGAGTGGCGGCAACTTGAAATTAGCGGAGGTTGAGGCCAGGCGGATAATGAGAAGAGAGGATATACTGAAGGGCAAGTTCCCATCTCCGGAGTTCTGACAGGTTGGTGTTTGTGGGAAGTATCCAGATAACCCGGACGGTGTAACACTGTGCCAAGATGTGCTGGCCATGCACCAAGGCATGTTTAGCCACAGGGTGATCCTTATTACCAACAAACACTGTCTGCCTGTGTCCATTCATGCAAATGGACAGTTTGTTGTTGGTCATTCCCACATAGAAAGCTTCGCAGTGTAGGCAGGTCAGTTGGTAAATCACATGGGTACTTTCACACGTGGCTCTGCCTTTGATCGTGTACACCTTCTGGGTTACAGGACTGGAGTAGGTGGTGGTGGGGGGGGGGGGGGTGCATGGGACAGGTTTTACACCGGGGGCGGTTACAAGGGTAGGAGCCAGAGGGTAGGGAAGGTGGTTTGGGGATTTCATAGGGATGAACTAAGAGGTTACGAAGGTTAGGTGGACGGCGGAAAGACACTCTTGGTGGAGTGGGGAGGATTTCATGAAGGATGGATCTCATTTCAGGGCAGGATTTGAGGAAGTCGTATCCCTGCTGGAGAGCCATATTCAGAGTCTGATCCAGTCCTGGAAAGTATCCTGTCACAAGTGGGGCACTTTTGGGGTTCTTCTGTGGGAGGTTCTGGGTTTGAAGGGATGAGGAAGTGGCTCTGGTTATTTGCTTCTGTACCAGGTGGGGAGGGTAATTGCGGGATGCGAAAGCTGTTTTTAGGTTGTTGGTGTAATGGTTCAGGGATTCCGGACTGGAGCAGATTCGTTTGTCATGAAGACCTAGGCTGTAGGGAAGGGACCGTTTGATGTGGAATGGGTGGCAGGTGTCATAATGGAGGTACTGTTGCTTGTTGGTGGGTTTGATGTGGACGGACGTGTGAAGCTGGCCATTGGACAGATGGAGGTCAATGTCAGGGAAAGTGGCATGGGATTTAGAGTAGGACCAGGTGAATCTGATGGAACCAAAGGAGTTGAGGTTGGAGAGGAAATTCTGGAGTTCTTCTTCAGTGTGAGCCCAGATCATGAAGATGTCATCAATAAATCTGTACCAAACTTTGGTTTTGCAGGCCTGGGTAACCAAGAAGGCTTCCTCTAAGTGACCCATGAATAGGATGGCGCACGAGGGATCCATCCTGGTACCCATGGCTGTTCCCTTTAATTGTTGGTAGGTCTGGCCTTCAAAAGTGAAGAAGTTGTGGGTCAGGATGAAGCTGGCTAAGGTAATGAGGAAAGAGGTTTTAGGTAGGGTGGCAGGTGATCGGCGTGAAAAGAAGTGCTCCATCGCAGCGAGGCCCTGGATGTGCGGAATATTTGTGTATAAGTAAGTGCCATCAATGGTTACAAGGATGGTTTCTGGGGGTAACAGACTGGGTAAGGATTTCAGACATTCGAGAAAGTGGTTGGTGTCTTTGATGAAGGATGGGAGACTGCATGTAATGGGTTGAAGGTGTTGTTCAACCTCTGTGTGCCTGACCGAGACTCGAACTTGGGACCTTTGCCTTTTGTGGGCAAGTGCTCTACCAACGGAGCTACCAAAGCATGACTCACGCCCGGTACTCACAGCTTTACTTCTGCCAGTACCTCGTCTCCTACCTTCCAAACTTTACAGAAGCTCTCCTGCGAACCTTGCAGAACTAGCACTCCTGAAAGAAAGGATATTGCAGAGACATGGCTTAGCCACAGCCTGGGGGATGTTTCCAGAATGAGATTTTCACTCTGCAGTGGAGTGTGCGCAGATATGAAACTTCCTGGCAGATTAAAACTGTGTGCCCGACCGAGCACTTGCCCGCGAAAGGCAAAGGTCCCAAGTTCGAGTCTCGGTCAGGCACACAGTTTTAATCTGTGAGGAAGTTTCATATCAGTGCACACTCCGCTGCAGAGTGAAAATCTCATTCTGGAAACATCCCCCAGGCTGTGGCTAAGCCATGTCTCTGCAATATCCTTTCTTTCAGGAGTGCTCTTTCTGCAAGGTTCGCAGGAGAGCTTCTGTAAAGTTTGGAAGGTAGGAGACGAGGTACTGGCAGAAGTAAAGCTGTGAGTACCGGGCGTGAGTCGTGCTTCGGTAGCTCAGTTGGTAGAGCACTTGCCCGCGAAAGGCAAAGGTCCCGAGTTTGAGTCTCGGTTGGGCACACAGTTTTAATCTGCCAGGAAGTTTCAATTATTTTGTGACTGAAAAATTCACTCTCCCTGCTGACAGGATGGTGGATGATTGTTTTCTTACCATCTAATATTCCCTTACAATGGGTGAAGTATCTGCAGGAACAAACATGCAATCTCATGCTACTCATTTTCAGTTGCGAGGATCTGAAAGAAACACATTTCATTTTGGGTTTTGTAAAGTTTGAGAGTAGATGACAAAACAAAGGAAACTGCTGGTTCTTCTGCCACATTATGTCCCCCACAGAAAAGCTATAACCATGTGGATGGGAAATGACACTTGTACAGTGATACTGCCCAACGTTTGATGAAAATGTTGGAGAAATACAGATTGTGCAGATTGATTATGTTCTGTGCTCCAAAAACTTCAAATATTATTTGAGATACTACTTGCTTCAAAATGTGAAGCAAATATGCAAGGCTCTAAAATGATACCTCACTGTAGCAGATTATTTCCACTTCTTTTTCTACAGTATGTTTTCTTCTACCATTGACGGCACCTTTCTCTTCATTTACTTCAACCTATTAGTATAATGTGCCTGTCACTAAACCTAACATAGCAGATGAAGTGAATATTTCATGAGAAGTGTTGCTACCAGTTTGGACAGCAACATTAACAAAGAAAGTTGCAAACATGTTGCGGAACACTGCAATGTTTACATGACTTCAGGCAGTCCATCACTGTAAGTTCAGCACTCTCCAGACACCACATTTGTCAGGCATCCTTTTCATAGTTGATTATGAAGCTTTCTTAGCTGGTAACTTATTTCTCTGGTCCTACTCTGTCACAGTTCCATCTAGTGAGTATCTAATTATAACAAAGAAAATGTTTGCATGGAGCAGTATGTAAAATAAGTGAAAGGCAACCATTCACATGTAGCGGATCGATGTGTGAAACACAGGAACATGCAACAGAGAGAGAATTCACCTGGGGTTTGTACACTAGCTATTTTTATAGCAATGGTACATGCACACACACCCGCACATGTGCACACAGTGAGATTAATTATTGAGACCTGATTACTGAAAGCAATTGCCTGAGCTTTTGGAGATAGGGATGGCACAGGGAAAGACACAAAAATGGTTCAAATGGCTCTGAGCACTATGGGACTTAACATCTGAGGCCATCAGTCCCCTAGAACTTAGAACTACTTAAACCTAGCTAACCTAAGGACATCACACACATCCACGCTCGAGGCAGGATTCGAACCTGCGACTGTAGCAGTCGCGTGGTTCCAGACTGAAACGCCTAGAACTGCTCGGCCACATGGGCCAGTGGAAGGACACAAGCAGGGGTAGCAGGTAACATGCAAGTCTTCTGAGAGATGACTGTGGCCGCATGTATGACACAATTTTTCATTAAACATATTGACTTAAAGGTGCACCCCCTACTTCCAGCTCCTTTAAAACAGTATCTGAACTTCCTACATACCTCTCTATAGTTTCTTCTAACTTAAGTATTCTCATTTTTATTTCTGACACTTTTTAACAAATTTTCAGTCATTCTTTTTGACTCCTGGCCATCCAAATATGAATTGCTACTCATTCTATCATTGCCATTTCGGTAAACTGATACCAGAGTTTTGAAAAATTTTAGGGAGATGTTCTTAACGTGTTAACAGGGTGACTGGCTCACCCCAGTTTTTCTCATAATTGGTCAGCCAGCCATGTTTCCTTGTGACATTGTTTTAGTTCCTCTGTTGTTTTACTTACATTTTCATCCTGCCTCAGCACCTGTTCAAATTTCTCAATAAAGTCTAAAATTTCATTGCTGGAATCATAAATAAACCAACCAACACATTATCCTTGTCCATCCCTATTCCAAACCTAATCCCAATCCTGCACCCCGTGGATCATTCCCTTACTCTCTGCCCAGCTGAAAGACCTGTACCACACACCCACTGTGTGTGAGTAGCATGAAATTGCATGTTTGTTCCTACAGATACCATCCAGTTGATTTTGTTGCTGCATATAAAGATGGTTTTGTGTGAGGAATGTCAGGAAAATCAAAAAGGCATCTTGAGGGTGTGCGCAATCATGGCCAAATTTAATGTGAGCTTCATTTACTACCTACAAAGTGTTTGAGGGTTGTTTCCTGAATTAATTCAGGAGTGAAGTGAAAAAAACTCAGTTTCAAAATGGGTGCCTAAGTGGAGCAAGTTACAGACATGGAAGTGGGTCTAAAAGCTTGCTTCCCCTCCCTGATTTTGGACTATCTACCTCATCAGTGATATCCTGTTCAATATTCCCATGTTCAGACATAGGACTAATTGGTGCACTGTTACTATCTAAACCACACAGACTGGGTGAATACTTAATTGTTGGAAGCTCAGTCACTGACAATAATTGTGCGGGTTCACACATCTTACGCAGTTGGTGCAAGTAGTTAAATGATCATTCATGTTCACTGCTGCTGCTGTGCTGATGCCACTGTATGTGTAGTGCTGCTGATGTCAATGCTGTTGTTGTTGTTGTGGTCTTCAGTCCAGAGACTGGTTTGATGCAGCTCTTCATGCTACTCAATGCTGTGCAAGCTTCTTCATCTCTGAGTAAGTACTGCAACCTACATCCTTCTGAATCTGCTCAGTGTATTCATCCCTTGGTCTCCCTCTGCAATTTTTACCCTCCACACTTCCCTCCAATACTAAATTGGTGATCACCTGATGCCTCAGAATGTCCAACCAACTGATCCCCTCTTCTAGTGAAGTTCTGCCACAAATTCCTCTTCTCCCCAATTCTATTCAGTACCTCCTCATTAATTACATGATCTACCCATCTAATCTTCAGTAATCTTCTGTAACACCACATTTCTCTTCTTGTCTAAACTATTTATCATCCATGTTTCACTTCCATTCAGGGCTACACTCCATACAAATACTTTCCGAAAGGACTCCCTGACAGTTAAATCTCTACTCGATGTTAACAAATTTCTCTTCTTCAGAAACGCTTTCCTTGCCATTGCCAGTCTACATTTTACATCCTCTCTACTTTGACTATCATCAGTTATTTTGCTCCCCAAATAGCGAAACTCATCTACTACTTTATGTGTCTCATTTCCTAATCTAATTCCCACAGCATCACCTGATTTAATGTGGCTACATTCAATTATCCTAGTTTTGTTTTTGTTGATGTTCATCTTATATCCTACTTTCAAGACACTGGCCATTTTGTTCAACTGCGCTTCCAGGTCCTTCTTGATGAACTCAATATCACCATCAATAGCCCATGCTGCCATGTCCACCACTGCTGCTGCTAGCATGTCACTGAAGTCTCCACTGCTGCTGGCCACTGCAGACTCAAACTCAGCACGCTTCTGCATAGTCTTCTTCCTTCTTGAAGTTCCAACTTCCCCACACCTAACTTCTGCTACCGATTCTCTCTCTCTCTCTCTCTCTCTCTCTTTCACACACACACACACACACACACACACACACACACACACCTGCTGCAAAATCTTATGCTGTGAGCCCCCACTCAAACTGCTCATCGTGCAATAGACATGGGACCTAGATGACAGAATGTTGTAAAGTGTTAGAATTACTCTTGTTATTCTAAAGGACCTGGAAAAGAAAACCCAAATTTTAGTGCTACTTAATAATTATCTGTTGTGTAGAAGCTCTAACTAGCAGTCCATTCAAGTAAACCAGTTGTGATTTTACCTGATGTTGCTCCCACCTTAGGTAGTTGGGCTATGCACGGCTCTATTTGAAAGGTATAATTCGATGTAATGGGGGTAGAGCTGTGCAGCTCTGCTTTCATGCCCAGCAGCTAACTCACTGCTAATAGCTATCTGTAGCTGCCATGCCGCAGTCAAATGCACTGGTTAGAATTGTGAATTAATAAAATACACAGAAATATAAAATAAAAGATAAATGAATAATTTATAAAAGGGTTCTACTCTAACATCCATAACTGATGTAGACAACAGAAAATTATTATAAATAACGTTTATTCAAGGAAGGAAAGTAGTCTGATGATATCAGTTAAAATGCAGACACAAAATAATCTCATCGAATGCAGTAAAGTTGCATTGAGAGTGTTACATGAATAGTAACAGGATCACCAAGCTAAATAGTCATCAAAGATTAATGAAAATTAAGAGACATTTAATGATCATGAAGCACGAAATATCTGCAAGGTCAAAATGATTCAGAATTCAACATGCTCATTTACAAATTAACACACACAACACATAGAACAGTAACTCATACTCTGTCTATCCTCAGTTCCACAACGTAAGAGGAAAAAGTTAGAGTACTGTAGTGCTCATTCTCCAACCAGAATCAGTCACTTACACAATTGAATAACTCATGTTATCTCAGGCAGGTCTGACTTCTTCAAGAACCCAATAAAAAGTGGATCGCTCCCTTGAGCTCTTCACTTGAAAAATCTCATTCTCCACTTGGGTCCAATAGATTTTGACTACTGTCTGCTTTCTTATTCACTGAAGGCCATCCCCCCTAAATACATTGTTCTTATGTACTATAGACATCATTTGACTCAACATGACTACTTCCCAGACTAAACTAATATGCTGGAACAATATTTAAGTAAAGGAAATTTGATAAACATTTGTTAACACTCAGATCATTTATAATAAATTACAAATAAATACTTGTTCATAAATAAATAAAGTAGTTTTCTTGTGCAATATTGCTGCTAAATATTGTGTAAACAATTACTTATAGCTTCTTGACAGGAGTGTCTTTTGTCACTCTTTACAATAGTACTGTGAGTTGACACATGCCACTGACTGATTCTTGAATTACCATGATTTTCTATTAGCAGTTGTAATCAATAGTTAAATAAATATATTGCAAAAATAGTAACATATTCATTAAGCAAATACACAAGTATGACAAAATGTGAGGTAGTCACACTGCATTTATTTGCTGTTATTGTGGAGAACATGATGCTCTGATAAACTTTTGTGTAATGAAAATATATAAAAAATATAATTACTCAAGAAATAAAATAGATAAGATAAGTAGCTTTCAAGGATGACAGCTATAGTGCAATGCTATCTGAGTTATTGTTTGTTGAAATTGCATGAAGTGTTTAGAACCTGTTAATTCAGAGGTTCATTGTGAAAATATTTAGTCACTGTAAACAGCCTGCCTTCTCAAGGAATCAGTGCATGGTATGAAGTCCCCTTACATGATTTTCCCTGTTTCTGGTCAAATCTATGTACCTGCACCTCAGCACACCACCAATGGCCCCTGTGGCTGAACAAGCCCTGGGGCTGTGTGCTAGCATTCAGGTTCGCAAATGAATTCGCCTCGCCTCATATCAATTCTAAGAGGCTTGTTAGTTTGTCTACAATGTGTAACATTACAGCTTGTTTTCTGTGTGGGAAATATTTCTTTACCATACACCCCACTGACAACAGCTGCCCAAAATCCCATATAGAATGTTGTTTAGAACAGTTCCAGCCACCCTCCAGTTGTGATCTTCCTCCCTTCCATTCCACAGCAATGTTTTAGAAATTTCCCACTTCTACTCTGGCCTCAGCTTCCTCTCCTAAATCCCTGCCTGCTAAGTCCAAGATAATTTATATGGAACACACTGCTATTCATAACATGAAAAACAATCCAGACCTTATTGTTAAGCCCACAGTCAAAGGCTCCATCTCAGTGGTCATGAATCATAATGACTATGCAACTGAGAGTCTCCACTACTTTTCAGATACCTCTACATACAAAGCTGACACTATGATTAAAGCTCAGAAGTCCAGTATGAACCTCTGCCTTTGTTGACCAACAGCTTCTACCTATTGTCCACAACCTCTCATCCTACATCCAAGACACTGCTCACTTCCTTCACTGACTCTCCATAGTTCCTGTCCTGTTACCACCAGACTCCTTGTTGACCACTGTGGATGTGAAGTCCCTGTACAACAACATTCCCCCCTTATGGCCACAGAATACTATCTTTGCTAACACCCTCTTGTTACCATATCCACCACCTCTTTCCTAACCCTCCTAGCCAGCCACATCCTGATCCTCAATTATTTATTTTTGAAGCCCAAATCTACAGAAAAAGCTGTGGTAGTGCCATGGGTATTCATGTGACACCATCCTGTACCTATTTATTTATAGACTATCTGGAGGAATCCACCTATGCAGTCAACACCTGAAACTTCTTGTTTGAATCAGATTCATTAATGAAATTTTCATGGTCTGGACTCATGGCACGGTCAACTGTTGCTCTTTCCTCCATAACCTCAACATGTATTCCACAATCTGCTTCACCTGGTTCTTCTCAGCTCATCAGGTCACCTCCCTAGAATTTGATCTCCACCACTCAGATGGCTTCAGAAATACATCTGTCTACACCAACCTCTCTACCAGTATCTCCACTTTGACAGCTGTCACTTGTTCCACATCAGAAAGTCTCTTCCATATAGCCTCATCATTTGTAGATGCTGCATCTGCAGTGGTAAGCAAAAGTTGATGAAATGTACTGCTAACCTTACCAGAGCCATTACTGACAGACAGTATTCTAGACAGCTCAACCACAACATACCACCCATGCTGTATGCTCCCTTCCAGCACAAGTTCCTCTGAATTTCAAAGATGGGAATTGACTTTACAATGTATCCTGCATTCTTGCTATCCCCCTGGGCTTAACCACTATTAACCTGCTCCCACTGCCTCACCTTATCTTTTCCCTTCACTCTTCTTTCCACATTTCCACATGACTCCTCTGTCCAGATTGTGTACTACATCCTCTCATCCCCCCCCCCAAGCAGGCATGCCTCTCTCTCTCTGTCTCTCTCCCTTTTTCTCTCCCCCTCCGCCCCTTCATATCCTACCCCTTTTTAACCCCTCTAATCTCTCTCCACTCTCCCTTTCTCCCTCTTCACCTTCACTTTTCTCTCATTTCCCCCCTTACCTTTCCCCCCTCAGTTTCATGCCCTTGCCCTTTTCTTACATCTCTTTTTGCTATACCCTCTGTACTCTTTCTATCTTGTTGTGCAACCCTAGAGTCTTTTGTCCAAAGACTTGCCTCTTTCCCTCTACCCCCTCCTTGCTTCCTACCCTATCTCCTGCCCCCTCCCCCCCCCCATAAGCTCAGACAACTGCTTTCAACAATCAAGTCTCTATAACTAATTTCTCTGTGGCTGCAGGAGTATATGTTTAGGTATCTGTGTTGTTGTGTGTGCGAATGTGTGTACCTTTGCTAGAAAACAAGCTAGTGTCTGAAAGTGAGTGTGAATGTTCATTCTGTTATATGTTTCTGTTCTTCACACATCAGTCCCTGTAGGTGGTGATTGCCTTTCCCTTCTTCTGCATATGAATCCTTAATTATGACTTTTCCTCATTCAGTGTCCTAGCCAATTTCTTTTCCTCCTATTGTTTCCAGCATTAGTCTTGTCTTGCTCATACTGCGTAACATAACAGTATCCCTCATTTTGTCTGTTCATTTCACACTTTCCTTTCTTAATCTGCACCTCAAAAGTCGTTAAGTTATTCTTTTTCCTTTTTTAAATTTCTTTATTACAAATTGTATTACTGATTATTTTGAACAAAACATTCCTGAAGTTATCAACTTATACCACTAACTTGTCCCAAATATCACTATTACATTCCTTGACTGCATTGTTAAAACTATTCCCTTAGTCTTCTATTTCCATTCAGAATTCCTTTTAGCTGGTATTCAGTTCTTTTAACATATTGTTAATTGTACTTTCTTTTTTATTTAGTAGTTCCTTGTCATCAGCAACTCTTGCACATTGTATTATTCCTGCCTGCACTGTCACACCTCTATTCTGTTGAAAGCAGTTTTGAACTGAATCATCCAAATTCTATTGTATTCTATTTCATTCTATAATAGATGCTAAACAGAGCAGGTAAAAGATAAAAACTCTACCAAATCTAATACCTTCCCTATCATGTCATCTGCTGTTCTTACTTTTATTCTTTGTCACATGTAGATTGTATTTTTGACCTCCTTCTTTCCAGTTAACTGAGATCTTCCTCAGTACACCTAAATGTCTACACTACTTGACTCTATCAAAGGATTTTACAGGTAAACAAAAACTGCACCCATAACAGCCCAGTTGTATGTCTTGTATCTTTCCCCCTCCTGCTGTGAAATTGTTTTTCATACAGTTTTCTCTCAGTTCTATATTGCAGTCATCTGTCAACTACTTTCAGTTGAATTTTTGTCAAGAAGGTATTAAACTTACTGTCCTGCATTACGTCCATTTCATGGCAATTGTGTTCTTACAGGCACCATCAGTATTTCAGTCAAGTCATATGGCATTCACATTTCTCATAAACATTGCCATGTAAATGCAATACTTTGGCCTTAACTTGGTTCAAACATTTCAGTTAAAATGGACCCCCATTTTCATAAGTTGCTTTTCCACATCTCATTTCCTTATGAGCCACCTCAACTTCATACATAATGACTGCAAATCCTTTGTCATCATTGAGAAATTCTTCTTCCTCCACAGACAAACCATCTGGGTGACTTTTGCTTCATATAATTCTTCTCAGTACCTCTTATTAGTACCTCCCTTGGTTATTATTAGCCTAATACAAGTCCTTCATATTTTTGTTGTCATCACTCTGCTCTAGCTTTGTCAGTTGCTTCCAGGGTTGATTGTTTAGAGCCCTACATCTGTTTCTAGCCTCTTCAGATGTGGGACTTTTATGTATTACTTCTCCAATGTATTACTTCTCCAATGTATTACTTCTCCAATATTTTTCCATTAAGTGTCATTTATTCATGTCCTCCTTCTCTTTAAGAACTGCTGTTTTGAGTTATGTATTTAGATTCTTTTTTCTGAAATTTTTCTTCATAAGCTCTTTAAATTTTCTCCTCATTTTCCTTTCTGCTACCATTTTCGAATGAATATTTATTTATCCTATTAAAATAACATGATCTGAACTGATATCTGCTCCTGGAAATGTCTTAGCATTTATCAGTTGCTAAATCTTTCCTCTGTCTAAATGTAGTCAATCTGGTATTTGTTTGAATAAGTTGGACTGGTGTAAGTATATCTTCTTCTGTATCATACATAAATTATGTTTCCAATAACTAAGGCATTTCTTATGCAGAAGTCCATCAAGGGCTCTTAATTTTTCCTAATTCATATTTACCCACAGGTATTCCATCTTATCCTTCACCCTTCACTGTTAAACTTGAGACCTTATTTTCTTTCTCTATTAAGTTCTCAATCTTGTCATAGTCATTCCCCATCATAATGCCCACTGTGTGGTGTGTATAATTACAATTTAATTTTCTTCTTTCTTTTGAGTTTCATTGCTATAAACTTTTCATCTACATGTTTCAGCAATATCACTGTATTCTTGACTTGTGCTCCTTATATTAGGCCAAGTTTATGGATTCCATTAGATATTCCTCTAGAATAAACTATTCTCAACTCATCACTCGCAGTTTACTGTTTCCTTCCCATTTTATTTCAGAGATTTCCATTGAGATGTTGTGGTATTTTTTCTGTAGACTGTATTGATGCAGCTCTCTACACTAGTTTCCTGCATGCAAACCTCTACATCACTGGATAGCTAATTTCAACCTACCTGTTTCCTGTAGTCAAATGATGCCTCAGAATGTATCCTATTGACTGATCCTTTTTTTTTATCATGTTGTGCAGATAGGCCACACATTCCCACCCCCACCCCACCCCCTCCCCAGTGATTCAGTACTTCTTCATTTGTTTGTCTACTCATCTAAACTTCAGCATTCTCGTGTAGCTAATATTTCAAAAATTTCTATTCCCTTGTTTTTCAAACTGTTTATTGTTCATATTTCATTTCTGTACAAAGCTACACTCCAGGCAGATACCTTCAGAAAAGATGTACTAACATTTAAATGTATGTTAGATGTTAACAGATCTCTTTTTCTGAAACGTGTTTCCTTGGTATCAGCACATCCCTGCACAACAGAAGAAGGACCTTAAAAAACTCATGGCTGAATCATTGAAGAACTGCATGGAACAGTCAGACATTTTCAGCACTATCTGTGAAGAAGAGTTGATAACTGCAATAAATGACATAAAATAAAGGAAAGTGGCTGGACCTGATGGAATCCTACCAGAGTTTCTAAAGAACCTAGGTCCAAGAGCATGCACATGGCTCTGCAAATTTTTCTCTGCCATACCTGAGACTGGAGACATCCCAAACAAATGGAAGGAGTCGAAGTTAATAGCTATCTTGAAGCCTGGAAAGGATGAGAGAGATCCCAAATGCTACAGATCTATCTCTCTGCTGGGTGTGATGTACAAACTTTTCAAGAAAATTCTCCTAAAGAGAGTGACTTACCTTAGATGCAACAATACCCATGGAGCAAGCTGGTTCCAGGATGAAGAGGAGCTTCTGCAATCGAGTCCTGGCACTAACCACACATATTGAATGTGGTTTTCAGAACAAGTAAAAGACCAATGTAGTATTTATATATCTCTCAGCTGCATAAACAGAGTATGGCTTAAAGGATTACTGTATCAGCTTGGTACAGTAGTCAAATGTAAGATGTCATTAAAGCTCTTTTATAATATACTATCCACAAAGAAGTACAGAGTACATCTTCAAAGAAAAACAAGCAAAGCCTGAATCCTCAACAATGGACTGTTACAAGGCTCTGTGCTAGCTCCTTTACTGTTCAATTTGTACATCTGAAAGATGCCAGAACTCAAATCATGGAAGTTAGCATATGCCAATGATCTGGGTATTGCTTTGCATGCTGAGTCATTCAAACAATTGGAATCAGGCCCAAATTCTGACTTGGTGCAGCTTCATAATTGCTATAGGACCTAGCATGTGAACCTTAATGCATCAAAAACAGTAAGCACAGTGATGCATCTGAATAACAAACAAGCAGACAGGAAGCTATGCTTGAATATAGTAGGCCAGAATACAAGACATGAAAGAGCACCAAAATACCTGGGCATTAAACTTGGGTGCAGACTAAAATTCAGAGATGTTAGCCAAAAACTCAGAAGCAGAGTTAATCTTGCAGGCTCCACCTGGGGAGGTAATGCTACGACACTTCACATGTCCTCCTTGGCTCTAGTCTACAGCATTGCAGAATACTGTGTGCCTGTATGGGCCAACAGTTTGCAGATCAATAAAGTAGATGTTCACCTAAATGACACTTTGTGAACAATAACTGGAACAGTGAGACCTACCCCAACACCATGGCTCTCTGTGCTGGCAAGCACTGAACCTCCCTCACTCCACAGACAAAATGCAATCCAAAGAGTATTGCTAAAAATTGCTGCTGACACCACACTCCCAATGCCATGCTGATCTGCAGGGCCCAACACAAGTGAAGTCAAGAAATCCCTTCTGGAACCACTCCTCAAACAATCAGGACATCATAACAGAATGAAACACCTATGGCAACAAGCAAATGTTGACATTAAGAACCTGGCTAATTGTGTTCCTGGCCTCAACATCCCTCAAAGAATCTGGGTGGCACTAAACAGAATGATAATGGTGCAATGAGCTGATTGCCATGTGGGGCTACATGGATGATCCTCACTGTGGCTGCAGCGAAATGCAGATGATGCAGCACATAATCGAGTGTGAAATTCACGGTTTTTGGGATGGTATACTAGAGGATCTGCATAGACTAACAGACTGTGCCATTTCTTGGCTTTGTAATTTAATTGTTTCTGTTTAATTGTTAATTTTTTTGACAGATTATAATATGTATGCCCTATAGGTTTATAAGTACTGTAATACCTATAACTAAATTTATAATGAATAATGTTTTGTTACTTTTACATGTTAATTAAGTTTCCCATGCTGAATGTGTATACTACCGTAAGGCATCTTTCATATCAAACGCAAAATAAATAAATAAAATAAATAAATTGATATCGGCAGTCAGCATTTTATATCTTCTCCACTTCACTCATTGTCAGTTATTTTGCTGCCTGTATAACTCATCCTCTACTTGAGTGTTTCATTTACTAATGTTAATTCCACTAGCATTCCCTTACATAGCTTGGCTACATTCTATCACTCTTGCTTTACTTTTGTTTCAATTGTATACACTGTGTTTCTCTTTATTTCCTCCTTCAAAGTCTCCAAATTCCTGACTGATAGTGGCGTTGTAACAATCTGTATCCTATTCTTTTCTTCATTGCTTCAATGTTACATTTAGTTTCCAACTTAATTCAGCTGCAAAATTCACCAATGTATGTAGTTATAAAAAAGAGCACAAGAACAAATTTCAGGTTGTAGTTATTTGTTAACAGTGTGTTAAAATATTAGTATTTCTACAAGTTTTGTGTATGATACTTAAATAAAGATACTTAATTATTTTTGGTAGGTGAAGGGACAAGAAGTTTTGGCAGTGGTAGTTTTTATGTTACATTTTTTGCTGAAGTAGTGATTAAGAAAGCATGAATTTCAGGAGCTGTCGCTCTTTATGGGGCACATGAGATTAGTGGACTGCAACCTGTTGGCTTCTGATGTTCCAGCAACAGCAAGACTGTGGAAGAACTGAGCTGCTAAAGCATTTGATGCTTATTCAGCACAACATATTATTGCTCCATACACTCCAGGTTAGTTCAGTGAGTGTTGTTACCGTTTTTAAATTTTTTAATAATTTGGCTGAATTTCGAAAAAGTGTGATACTAAAGGCTTTAGATGCTAAAGAGGTGATGTGTGTGATAATGGCAGATGAAGTGTATGTTATCATATGAATCACCAAATGAAATTTTGTTGTTAGGGGCACAGATAAAACTTGACCACGATACACATGAGATAATGTTGATTGATGTTGTGAAATTCACCTAAAATGTGTAGGATCTTTTAATTATCATTGCTGTTTACTAAGAATGATTTGATTACATGAAAGGACACAGTAAGTACAATGTTTGGTGTTCATCTGTGAAAATGGAATTAGGAGTTTTAATCATAATTCCATTGTGCACATGTTCTGTAATGAAGTGAGTAACAAATAGAATTAAAAGGAAAATTCACTAAATAAAACTAAAAGGCAGAGACGGAATTACTGGTTGGTAGTTATGGTGCCATGACAAGCAACTTCAAGTTATCTGATTGGCACTGCAATGAAATACCATAATCAGACAGTTCTCAGCAACATAAGACACTTTGGCACACCATGTCATGTACCCCCCCCCCCCCTCTCTCTCTCTCTCTCTCTCTCTCTCTCTCTCGGCGCGTCTGAAGATTGGCATCTTGTTTCTTCCTTTTTAGAACAACTCATCAAAATCTTGTTTCATCCCTGTTACAACTTATGTAGAGGAGAGCACCAGTCAAAATGGCGAACTGTTTGTTTGATCACTAAGTCTGTCTGTACATCTGTCTATGCCAACATAGCTCACAAACAAAAGGTCCAGTTTTAATGTATATTTTATTTTAAATCTGGTTTAATCAGAATGGAAGTCTGTTCAGCCATTTGAAGTGTAACCTGAATTCATTAGAATATGCTTACGGTATTCAAACCATGGTTTCTCCCTACAATTTTTACACTGCACACTTTTCTATTTCCAAATTAACAATACCCTGATGACATTTCTCTTTGGCTAGTAATGTAGCAACTGCTTATTTTATTTACAAAGTGCAAATACACACATATTGTCAATCAGTCATTTATTTATTCACACACCGTTTCCCCACCTTGCTCCTCTTCTACTTTCAAATTAATGCCAGCATATTCATTTATTTTTTGTGCAGTTACGCTCACAAAAAGAAACTGTAGCTTTGTAGTGATTAAATTATAAAAAGTGTAAAAAAAATGTCAGATAGTTTATTCAATTGGTTATATTTTACATTAACAAGCTTATTTATTTATTATCTGTATACACTTCTATTCATTTCTATTCACTATTATGAAAGTTACACATGAAAAAATTTGACTGAAGTATATTACATATGGTCTGGTCCCCATAGCAGTGTCACATGACATGAGGAGGTTGGTTGGGTTGTTTGGGGAAGGAGACCAGACTTCAGATTAGGGAAGGACAGGGAAGGAAGTCGGCCATGCAGTTTCAAAGAAACCATCCCGGCATGTGCCTGGAGCGATTTAGGGAAATCACAGAAAACCTAAATCATGATGGCTGGATGTAGGATGAACCATCGTCCTCCCGAATGCAAGTCCAGTGTCTAACCACTGCACACGAGGAGGAGAGTATGTGTAAGCTACTACAAACAGCATAATGAATGCCTTATTGCAACCAAGATAGACACAGTAGTACAAGTTTATATGCCAACTAGCTCTGCAGATGATGAAGAGATTGAAGAAATGTATGATACAATAAAAGAAATTATTCAAATAGCAAAGGGAGATGAAAATTTAATAGTAATGGGGGGCTGGAATTTGATAGTAGGAAAAGGAAGAGAAGGTAAAGTAGTAGGTGAATATGGAATGGGGGTAAAGAATGAAAGAAGAAATCACATAGTAGAATTTTGCACAGAGCATAACTTGATCATAGCTAACACTTGGTTTAAGAATCATGAAAGAAGCTTGTATATGTGGAAGAGGCCTGGAGACAATGGAAAGTTTCAGGCAGATTATATAACAGTATGACAGATTTAGGAACCAGGTTTCAAATTGTAAGACATTTCCAGGGGCAGATGTGGACTCTGCCCACAACTTATTGGTTATGAACTGTAGATTAAAACTGAAGGAACTGCAAAAAGGAGGGAATTTAAGGGGATGGGACCAGGATAAACTGAAAGAACCAGAGGTTGTAGAGAGTTTCAGAGTGCATTAGGTAACAACTGACAAGAACAGGGGAAAGAAATACAGTAGAAGAAGAATGGATAGCTTTGAGAGATGAAATAATGAAGGCAGAAGAGGACTAAGTAGGTGAAAATATGAGGGCTAGTAGAAATCCTTGGGTAACAGAAGCGATATTGAATTTAATTGATGAAAGGAGAAAATATAAAAATGCAGTAGATGAACCAGGTGAAAAGGAATACAAAAGTCTCAAAAATGAGATTGACAGATAGTGCAAAATGGCCAAGCAGGGATGGCTAGAGGACAAATGTAAGGATATAGAGGCATGTATCACTAGGGGTAAGATAGATACTGCCTACAGAAAAATTAAAGAGACCTTTGGAGAAAAGAGAACCACTTGTATGAATATCAAGAGCTCAGATGGAAAACCAGTTCTAAGCAAAGAAGGGAAAGCAGAAAGGTGGAAGGAGTATATAGATGGTCTATACAAGGGTGATGTACAGGGCTATTACAAATGATTGAAGCGATTTCATAAATTCACTGTAGCTCCATTCATTGACATATGGTCACGATACACTACAGATACGTAGAAAAACTCAAAGTTTTGTTTGGCTGAAGCTGCACTTCAGGTTTCTGCCACCAGAGTGCTTGAGAGCGCAGTGAGACAAAATGGCGACAGGAGTCGAGAAAGCATATGTCGTGCTTGAAATGCACTCACATCAGTCAGTCATAACAGTGCAACGACACTTCAGGACGAAGTTCAACAAAGATCCACGAACTGCTAACTCCATTTGGCGATTGTATGCGCAGTTTAAAGCTTCTGGATGCATCTGTAAGAGGAAATCAATGGGTCGGCCTGCAGTGACCGAAGAAACGGTTGAACACGTGTATCTGGACATGCTGGAAAATTGGCTCATGCCACAACTGGAGACCGACAGCGCCGACTTAATCTTTCAACAGGATGGTGCTCCACCGCACTTCCATCCTGATGTTCCGCATTTCTTAAACAGGAGATTGGAAAACCGATGGATCGGTCGTGGTGGAGATCATGATCAGCAATTCATGTCATGGCCTCCACGCTCTCCCAACTTAACCCCATGCAATTTCTTTCTGTGGGGTTATGTGAAAGATTCAGTGTTTAAACCTCCTCTACCAAGAAACGTGCCAGAACTGCGAGCTCGCATCATGACGCTTTCGAACTCATTGATGGAGACATGCTGTGCCGAGTGTGGGAGGAACTTGATTATCGGCTTGATGTCTGCCGAATCACTAAAGGGGCACATATCAAACATTTGTGCATGCCTAAAAAAACTTTTTGAGTTTTTGTATGTGTGTGCAAAGCATTGTGAAAATATCTCAAATAATAAAGTTATTGTAGAGCTGTGAAATCGCTTCAATCATTTGTAATAACCCTGTACTTGAGGGCAGTATTATGGAAATGGAAAAGGTTGTAGATGAAGATGAAATGGGAGATATAGTACTGTGTGAACAATTTGACAGAGCACTGAAAGACCTAAGTCAAAACAAGGCCCCAGGAGTAGACAACATTTCATTAGAACTACTGATAGCCTTGGGAGAGCCAGTCCTGACAAAGCTCTACCATCTGGTGAGCAAGATGTATGAGACAGGCAAAATACCCTCAGACTTCAAGAAAAATATAATAATTTCAATCCCAAAGAAATCAGATGTTGACAGGTGTGAAAATTACTGAACTATCAGTTTAATAAGTCATGGCTGCAAAATGCTCACACAAATTGTTTACAGACAAATGGAAAAACTGGTAGAAGCCGACCTCAGGGAGGACCAGTTTGGATTCCATAGAAACATTGGAACACTGACCATATGACTTATCTTAGAAGATAGATTAGGAAAAGGTAAACCTACATTTCAAGCATTTGTAGACTCAGAGGAGGCTTTTGTCTATGTTGACTGGAATACTCTCTTTCAAATTCTGAATGTGGAAAGGGTCAAATACAGGGATATAAAGGCTATTTACAATTTGTACAGAAACCAGATGGCAGTTATAAGAATCGAGGAGCATGAAAGGGAAGCAGTGGTTGGTAAATGGAGTGAGACAGGGTTGTAGCCTATCCCTGATGTTATTCAATCTGTGTACTGAACGAGCAGTAAAGGAAGCAAAAGAGAAATTTGGAGTAACAATTAAAATACATGGTGAAGAAATGAAAACTTTGAGGTTAGCTGATGACATTGTAATTTTGTCAGAGACAGCAAAGGACCTGGAAGAGCAGCTGAACAGAATGAACAGTATC
The DNA here is from genome assembly GCF_023864275.1 of Schistocerca cancellata. Classification (NCBI taxonomy): domain Eukaryota; kingdom Metazoa; phylum Arthropoda; class Insecta; order Orthoptera; family Acrididae; genus Schistocerca; species Schistocerca cancellata. Next base: position 19,067,797 of record NC_064635.1, on the reverse strand, counting down.
TTGAAGGGAGGATATAAGATGAACACCAACAAAAGCAAAATGAGGGTAATGGCATGCAGTTGAATTAAATCAAGTAATGCTGAGGAAATTAGATTAGGAAATGGGACACTCAAAGTAGTAGATGCATTTTACTGTTTGGGGAGCAAAATAACTGATGATGGTCAAGGTAGAGAGGGTATAAAATGTAGACTGGCAATGGCAAGGAAAGCATTTCTCAAGAAGAGAAATTTGTTAACAATGAGTATAGATTTAAGTGTCAGGAAGTGTTTTTCTGAAAGTATTTGTATGGAGTGTAGCCACGTATGGAAGTGAAACATGGATAATCAATAGGTTAGGCCAGAGGAGGATATAAGCTTTTGAAATGTGGCGCTGTAGAAGAATGCCGAAGATTAGATGGGTGGATCACATAACTAATGAGGAGGTGCTGAAGAGAACTGTGGAAAAGACATGACTAGAAGAAGGGATCAGTTGGTAGGACACATTCTGAGGTATCAAGGGATCACCAATTTAGTATTGGAGGGAAGCATAAAGGGTAAAAAGCATAGAGGGAGACCAAAGGTGGAATATACTAAGCATATTCAGAAGGATGTAAGTTGCAGTAGTTACTTGAAGAAGCTTGCACAGGGTAGAGTAGCATGGAGAGCTGCAAAAAAACCAATGTTTGGAGTGAAGACCACAACAACAGCCAACACATGACCCCGGTGGCCCAAGAATACCTACATAATCATTCATCACCAAATGCTTTATTAATTAATTCTGGATACACATTCACCAAACAGCTGCAGTGCATATAACTTGAATGTGGCAGCTGGCAGCAGTTGAGAACATGAGGTCATAGTCATTGAACACTAGCTGATATGTATTGAGCAGAACTAAGGAGCAAAATGACATTGCTGTGGGAACTGATGGTAGCACTTATTTATGTTAAATATTATAATTTTGTTTTGATTATAAGAAATAGTATCAAAAACCTGAATTTCAGTTAGTCTTTTGTAAAAATTGATTTCTCATTGTAAGTTTTAATACAAATTTCGCAAATTTTCAAAAATTGAAACATGTGATACTTATGGGTGCAGAGAACGGGGTTGTGTGATTGGGAAGGTGCATTCTGGCATATAAAATTTTAGAAGTCAAGGACCAACTTCAGAGGATGAGGAGTAAAGTATAAGTTTGGTTTGTTCACCATTGTGAAAAAATAAATTTACGATTTTTGTTTGCTACATGTCTGTATTACTGCTATGTGCTTATATCCCACACCCCACAATACCCTAGCACATCACTGGAGCAGCCAAAACAAAATGGTGCAGGCCATTGAGAAAGTGGAGTGTGATAATTAGTTTGTATAGTTATGGGAAAGAATTTTAAATGGCTGTGTGTTTGTTTAAAATTCTTTCCAATAATTATGTTCATAATGGTTGCAAACCTCTACAAGGACTTTAGTCTGACTTAGATCTATAGTCTGATTAAAATTACTTGATAGCTGACAGTCAACGCATTGGAGCTTGTTTCCTCCAATGAGAGTGCTTATCATCATGCTCAAACCATTCGCTGGTGCCAAACTGCCACAACAATTTGTCACTTCACTTCCTTGAAGAGCATTCTTTCTCGATGACTTTGACTCATCATAGGTCTGGTACTTTTATTTCATATTTCATGACACATTATAACCACATCAGAAAAATGCACACAAAATTATGCTAATGAAATATGCATGCTTCACACACAGAACTAACCAAAGATACTGGGTACTTTCACAAAAGTCACAATTCAGTGCCGTGTATACAGTTATCATAATTACAGAGATCAGTTTACTTTAGAAAAGTTTCATGCGGCATTGCGTGAAGTCAAATTCTTGAAGGCTGAAATTCATCACAGTGACTGGAGCACCACAGTCATAAATATAGCTGCTCAAACCAATTCTGTGGCTTTTGACAATGGTTAGTTTAATAGTAAACTGCTGTGCAGAAGATTGTAGGTTTGAATCCCATCAATGGCAACAAAATATTTTAATTTATGAAAGTGATCCAAAGAATCTGATAAGTCTTTTATTCAAGTAATTAGTTTAAATGTAATATTTCGTTCCTAATTCCCTGTTGCATCATTATCATCATCACATTAACTTTATTTGCTCTTATTTTTCATATCATGATTCATTTTTCATTTGGAATCTGCCTGTGTCACCCAAAATCTGTGACCAGGTGCCAAGGAGGACTGGTCATTGGTTGGTAACTCAGCAACTCATGTAGCTAGTGTGAGGATACTTTCAGGTAACCATTGATAGTGAGAATTTACAGTTTGCTTTTTGCGCTGAAACCGAATTTTTTATTTCTTGAGTTTGTTCATACAGGATAGCTGTAACCACCATGAACAAAGTGACTGTAATTTTAATTCTGCCACAGATTGTTAATGGCCATTTTCACAGATAAATTGAACATGACAAGGTTGCGGTTAGCTTAGTCTGCTGCATTTCAGTTGTTGGCCACTTAAAATCAGCTATTGACAGAGCATCTTGCATTTCTTGTGGTGTCTGCTTCCATAACTGTTTTGTGTGACACCAACATCATTTGTGAAGTGATCCACCATTTGTGTGAGTTACCTATAACTGAACGGAAGCCAGCAGCTGATGCAGCAACACTGTAATGGGAATTGACAGATATCAGCTGTCAAGTAATTTTAATCAAACTATAGTTTGTAGCAATACAAGGGGGAACAATGCTGCAACATTTCATGTGTATGGCAACCATCTACACATATGAATGTGGTTATGTGATGTGCATAGCTGCTTCCAGTGTGGTCAATCAATGTTGAAGAATGAAATAGCAGACCACCTATCTGTGAAGAACTGAGATTCTAGGGAAGTGGAGGTGCTTGTGCTCAAAGACAGGGAAATCACAATGGTGGTGGTAGTGGAAAAAGTGGCAGTCAGTCACAGCTATGTTTACAATAACCTGCACAACTCTTTGTACAAGACAAAGACTGCCACTTGACAAGTCTTGGGACTGGTCACAGCCATTCAAAATGACTGCCAAACTTGACACAGAAGTGGAAATGCTGCAGCTGTGTCAGGCCTATCCAGATAATTTCTTTAGCCATCTAATCATCATAAGGGCAAACTTTCCCAGGAGTATACTGTCTGGCATCTGACGAGCTTACACAAGGTGGCCTAGATGAAGTGTTGTGGAGTGCTGTCTGAGGATGTATTATTGCTCCATAACAGTGCCACAGGACAGGCACATATGCTGATTCTTTGGTCTAGTGTTGACTAACTCCCTGTGTTCTCCTGATGTGCCACACAGTGGTTTCTTCTTCCTTTCTCAGCATAATGATGATGAGGTGATTTTCAAAGTGGAGCATTTATGGGACAATCAAAATGCACTCTTTCAACAACAGGTGATCCATTGCTGAAAAAAACGTGACACTGAAGAAAGTATGATTAACTCCAACACCAACTTTTGAAGTCACAACTTGATTTTTAGATTATTTTGAAACTCAGTTTCACTGAAGCATGAGGTTATGTAACACTGTCTTTTTTTCGTATTAGATCATACAATCACAGAACATACTTGACGACAGAAGGAGGTATTTCTTATTATAATACAAATGGAAAATGAGAGCCAAGTGTTCTGTTATGCAGAACCTTGTGGATGTTTTGTATGTGCATGCTTCTTAAATAATTCACTGCTGATTCTGAAAAAAAAGAACCATTGAACTGTTTTTGAAATGCAGTTTCTAAGTTGCCAGTTATACAACATTCATCTACATTCATTTTCGATCCAAATGGTTTCTTTTTTATTTTTACACCCAATAAAACCCTCTTTCTGAAGATGAGCATTACAAGTGACATAACTACCATGGGCTACCGCAAAATACTTACATGGTGGAGCTTATTAATCATTACCTGGAATGAAAGAAAGCCTACAGGTCTTGAAAATGATAGTGCGAAAATTAATAATACTGTAGTCACACAACAGGTGGAATTTTTCTACACCTATTATTGTATTCAGTTGTCCACTATTTCCTGTGTGCAGCAAGTGTGCATTTCTTCACAATTTTCAGGTGCAACTAAGAAGCACTAAATGTTTTTTCATGTCCATGCATCATTGCTTGTTTCCTAAAATTTGCTTCTGTATGTGTAGCATACATAAATGAAGCACAAATTTTCTGAAACTCAAAGGGGAACATTCCATGTGATTGAGTGAAATATGTGACATCACACTGTTGTTGTAACTCATGTCACATCTTCCCACCAGTTACAGCATAGGTTGCTCCCTCCACCTGATTGGTATCATCTGTGGCTTTCAGGATTATGTGAGAATCAGAAGTTAGGTTTCATATGGTAGATGTTTTAGGAATCCATGTTGGCTGGCATGGAGGAGATGATTCTGTTTGCCATTTGTTGCACACTTACATAAAAACACTGGACTTTTGTCAGATTTTTGTCAGTCATATTTTTTCAGTCTTTGTTAGTGAGACTTTACTGAGCTCAATTTGAAGTTTGCTTTTGATGAAAGACAATACTGTCTTCTTTGTCAAGTTTTAAACTGAAACGTTTGTAATTTTCATGTTTGTTGGGTTATACAGTGATCAGTGTTGCCATCTTGTGCATTATTTATGAAATTTCTTTAAATATCAGGATAAGAACAGAAAAAATCTTGTATAAGAAAAAGTGTAATTAAACAATATAAGCTTCCAGGTTGGAATATAAACATTATTAGGAAAGGGATAGATTGCTTCTCACCATAAATATGCCACACTGAGTTTCAGACAGGCAGAATGAAAAGAATGTTACACATTTAGTTTTTGGCTGAAGCATTCTTTTGTGAAAGGATTTTCCTGAATGCTCAACATTTAACAGCCTTATTGTTCTGCCTGTCTGCATCACAATGTGTCATCATTATGGTGAGTAGCCATCTATCCTTTTCCTAAAAGTGTGGCTACTATTAGTACAATAACCAGATTTTCATATTTGTGCAACATTATTGGTGGTTATCAATTCTGCTGGTAATCTGAAAAATTGGAGCCACTCAAGTTATAACTTCTGGCTTTTAAGTACGGTATGCTTCAGTGATTCACAATATCAGATATCATCATCGGACCCTTTTCCACCTAGCTTTGTGTCTTCTTTCCCTTATATTTCTCTTTCATCGTGCTGGACATAAACTGATGAAAAAAATTGCAATACCAAAATATTATTAACACAGAGTAATTAAATTTCGGGATTACATTTGTCTAGGTAACATATTTAAGTGATTAATATTGCAACATCTCAGGTTAATGTAAATGCGAGACAAACCATTTGAAATGGTAGTTCATGAATATCCGGTGTAACCACCAGAATGTTGAATGCAAGCATGCAAACGGGGATGCATTGTGTTGAACAGGTGCTGGATGTCAATTTGTGGGATGGAGTTCCATGCCTGTTGGCCCCAGTCAGTCAATACAGTAACAGTTGCTGTTTCTGAATGGTGCTGGAGTTGTCGTCAGATGATATCCCACATGTGCTCAACTGGAGACAGACCTGGTGACTGAGCAGCCCAAGGCAACATGTCGCCACTCTGTAGAGCATGTTTGGTTACAAAAGTGGTACGTGGGCGAGAATTAGCCTGTTGGAAAACACTCCTTGAAATCACAATTAATAAAATGTTCTGGGCTATTATGACGTGATCGAACAGATTTCATATTTAAAACCTGACATTTCACCCTCATTTGCGGAGGACATTTTCAAGGGGGAGCAAAGCTTATTGAGATCTGACTCACACACTGGCTTGCTAATTAGGCCGGTATTACATTAACCAATATCTTTGTAAAAGAAATTTGATGGTGTAATAGGGAACTTTGTCAAATGTCATCAAATATTTGATCAAATCTAGCGCCTCGCTTTAGATTTGATCAAAGAAGTCGCGTGTCTTCTCTTCTCTGCAATGAGACATGTTACAATGGAGTGCTAGCATCGCTGCAGTGTTCTGTCATCTGTAGTGCTTTTATAAACATTACCGGTAGATACAACTGGTGTCTACCGACAACTACAAAATTAATAGAGATGTATGAAGCTGATGAGGCACTTTACAACGTGAGGCACCCTGAATATAAAAATAGATTAAGAAGATTGGAGCCCTGACCAAACTTAACCTAACTGTAGAGGAAGACAGAGATTGGAATACATCCAGCAAATAATTCAGGACGTAGGTTGCAAGTGCTACTCTGAGATAAAGAGGTTAGCACAGGAAAGGAATTCGTGGTGGGCCGCATCAAACCAGTCAGTAGACTGATGACCAAAAAAAAAAACGTGGTCGGAGGAGATGACGTTACACGTCTCAGCAGTCGTGCTCGATGCCCTTCAGAAGAGCAATATCGAGCACGTCCGGTTGTCCCCGTGCAGGGAGAATTTTATTTTATTTTATTTTATTTTATTTTTTTTTTTTTTTGCATGTTTCATTCCAGTCCCTTATGGGGAGAGGCGGGCCTAATGCCATTTTGCCGCCTTAGCTTATCTTATTTGATTCTGTTTGGACTCTCTTTATTTACAACATTGGGTGGATTTCTTATGTACTTTTCTGACATGGTATTCCTATTTCCTATTTGTATTCTATTGATTTCTAATTCTTTACTGTTGTATTCTACTGTCTGGTAGCCTAATGTTTTTTTTTTGATCTGTCTGCTCATTGTCAGTGTTTTTTATGTCCGTCAGTAAATCCCGTGGAGTGTGGAGTGTCCTCTGCGGCCGTCGTAGAAGGGTCTTGTGTCCGCTTGTGGTGCGACTCCTTCATGGAGTTAAGTAATGGTTGCCCTGCCTCGCTCAGTTGAAAACCTGTGTCTCGGTTTATGAGATTGTCCGTTACGCGAATTTCTTCGCTTTACAAGGTGCATTCAAGTTCTAAGGCCACCGATTTTTTTTTTTTCTAATTAACTACTCACCCGAAATCGATGAAACTGGCGTTACTTCTCGACGTAATCGCCCTGCAGACGTACACATTTTTCACAACGCTGACGCCATGATTCCATGGCAGCGGCGAAGGCTTCTTTAGGAGTCTGTTTTAACCACTGGAAAATCGCTGAGGCAATAGCAGCACGGCTGGTGAATGTGCGGCCACGGAGAGTGTCTTTCATTGTTGGAAAAAGCCAAAAGTCACTAGGAGCCAGTTCAGGTGAGTAGGGAGCATGAGGAATCACTTCAAAGTTGTTATCACGAAGAAACTGTTGCGTAACGTTAGCTCGATGTGCGGGTGCATTGTCTTGGTGAAACAGCACATGCGCAGCCCTTCCCGGACGTTTTTGTTGCAGTGCAGGAAGGAATTTGTTCTTCAAAACATTTTCGTAGGATGCACCTGTTACCGTAGTGCCCTTTGGATCGCAATGGATAAGGATTACGCCCTCGCTGTCCCAGAACATGCACACCATCATTTTTTCAGCACTGGCGGTTACCCGAAATTTTTTTGGTGGCGGTGAATCTGTGTGCTCCCATTGAGCTGACCGGCGCTTTGTTTCTGGATTGAAAAATCGCATCCACGTCTCATCCATTGTCACAACCGACGAAAAGAAAGTCCCATTCATGCTGTCGTTGCGCGTCAACATTGCTTGGCAACATGCCACACGAGCAGCGATGTGGTCGTCCGTCAGCATTCGTGGCACCCACCTGGATGACACTTTTCGCATTTTCAGGTCGTCATGCAGGATTGTGTGCACAGAACCCACAGAAATGCCAACTCTGGAGGCGATCTGTTCAACAGTCATTCGGCGATCCCCCTAAACAATTCTCTCCACTTTCTCGATCATGTCGTCAGACCGGCTTGTGCGAGCTCGAGGTTGTTTCGGTTTGTTGTCACACGATGTTCTGCCTTCATTAAACTGTCGCACCCACGAACGCACTTTCGACACATCCATAACTCCATCACCACAAGTCTCCTTCAACTGTCGATGAATTTCAGTTGGTTTCACACCACGCAAATTCAGAAAACGAATGATTGCACGCTGTTCAAGTAAAAAAAACGTCGCCATTTTAAGTATTTAAAACAGTTCTCATTCTCGCCGCTGGCGGTAAAATTCCATCAGCTGTACGGTGCTGCCATCTCTGGGACATATTGACAATGAACGCGGCCTTATTTTAAAACATTGCACATGTTTCTATCTCTTTCCAGTCCGGAGAAAAAAAATCGGAGGCCTTAGAACTTGAATGCACCTCGTATGTCCCGTTTCCGAGCAATTTTTCTGCCAGTGCCGATTTGGTGGGCTGGCCTAGGCGCGAGTGGCGTTGGTGTTCTTTCCAGCGGTCTTCGACTGTTCGGATTGTTTGACCGATGTAGGATTCGCCGCAACCACATGGAATATTATATACGCCCGCTTTCTTGAGGCCAAATCCGTCTTTCACTGTCCCCAGTAGGGCCCGTATCTCAGGTGGTGGTAGGAAGACCGTGTCAGTTTTGTGTTGTTTTAGCAGTCTCCCAATTTTTGATGTCGCGTTGCCTGCATACAGTAGAAGGGTAAGGCTTGTTTCCTCATCTTTAGACTGTTCTTCGTCTGGGGTTTCTGCAGTGTTTCCGTCGTCTGAGGGCTGCCTGAATCTGTCGTTCGCTGTATCCCTGCTTGTGAAACTCATTTTCCAGGTGTTTGAGTTCTTTGTGCAGACTTTGTTCGTCCGATATCGAGTATGCCCTATGAACCAGTTTGTTGAGCATCCCGTTGAGTTGTGCAGGATGGTGGCAACTCGAGCCATGCAGATATAGGTCCATATGTGTAGGCTTACGGTACACGCTATGACCCGGAGTGCCATTTGATCTCCAAGTACATCAAGAAAGGGCAATTTCCCTTTCTTCTCGATCTCCATGGTGAACCGTATGTTGTCGTGGACGGAATTTAGATGTCGTAAAAACGTCAGTAGATGATCAGGTCCGTGGCGCCAGATGACAAACGTGTCGTCTACGTAGCGGTAAAAACACACGGGTTTCCGTTCGTCCGCTTGAGGTGTCTCCTCTTCGAAACTCTCCATAAATAAGTTGCTACCACTGGTGAGAGAGGGCTCCCCATAGCCACACCGTCGGTTTGCTCATAGCATTGGCCGTTGAAGACGAAGTAGGTGGATGTAAGTACGTGCCTGAACAGTTGTGTGCAAAGAAGGGCAGCCCGTTCCGTGCTATCGAGCAATACGGGTGAGAGTGTCACTGATATGATACGCCAGTTGGGGTGGCAGTCACTGAAACAAAGGCGGTCTTCTTTGCGGCGAGATCTACTTACGAAATTTCAATCACCAACTTTCTCTTCTGAATGCAAAAATATTTTGTTGACACCCTTCTACGAAGGGAGAAACGATCATCGTAATAAAATAAGAGAAATCAGAGCTCGAATGGAAAGATTTAGGTGTTCCTTTTTCCCATGCGCCATTCGAGAGTGGAATGATAGAGAAGTTGTATGAAAATGGTTCGATGAACCCTCTGACAGGCACTTAAGAGTGAATTGCAGAGTAACCATGTAGATGTAGATGTAGAAAAAGTCTCTTACTGATGAAGCTTAAACGTGGCAGGGAAGACAGAAAATCTGGAAAAGGAAATGCAAAGTTTCAGTCTAGATACAGTAGGGATCAGTAAAGTGAAGTGGAAACTAGACAAGGATTTCTGGTCTGATGAGTATAGGGTAATATCAACAGCAGCAGAAAATGCTATAACGGGAGTAGGAGTCGTTATGAATAGGATGGTAGGGCAGAAAGTGTTACGGTGAACAGTTCAGTGATAGGGATATTCTTATCCGAATCGACAGTAAACCAACACCGACAACGATAGTTCAGCGACACATGCCGACGATGAAGACGAAGATATAGAGAAAGTATATGAGGATATTGAAAGGGTAACATAGTACGCAAAGGGAGGTAAAATCTAATAGTCATGGGAGACTGTGATGCAGTTGTAGGGGAAGGAGTAGAAGAAAGGGTTATAGGAAAATATGGGCTTGGGACAAGGAATGAGAGAGGAGAAAGACTAACTGTGTTTTGCAATAAATTTCAGCTAGTTATAGCGAGTATTCTGTTCAAGAACCACAAGGAGAGGAGCTATGCTTGAAAAAGGCCGGGCGATACGGGAAGATTTCAGTTACACTACATCATGGTCAGACAGAGATTCCAACAACAGATGCTGGATTGTAAGGCGTACCCAGGAGCAGGTATAGACTCGGATCACAGTACACTAGTGATGAAGAGTAGACTGAAATTTAAGACATTAGACAGGAAGAATCAATACGCAAAGAAGTGGGATACGGAAGTACTAAGGAATGACGAGATATGCTTGAAGTTCGCTAAGGTAATGCTATAGATACAGTACAATCGAAGTCGGATGGACGCCTCTAAAAAGGGAAATCACGGAAGTTGGAAAGAAAAACATAGTTAGAAAAAAGGTAACTGTGAAGAGACCGAGGCTAACAGAAGAAATACTTCAGTTGATAGATGAAAGAAAGAAGTACAAAAATGTTCAGGGAAATTCAGGAATATAGAAATACAAGTCGCTCAAGAATGAAATTAATATTATGTACAGGGAAGCTGAGAGGAAATGGCTGAATGAAAAATGTGAGGAAATTGAAAAAGAAATGACTGTCGGAAGGACTGACTCAGCGCATAGAAAAGTCAAATTACCTTAGGTGAAAGTAAAAGCAAGGGTGGTAAGATAATGCAACGAGAATTCGACTGTTAAATGCAGAGGAGTGAGCGGATGGATAGAAAGAGCACATTGAAGGCCTCCATGAGAGGGAAGATTTGTCTGATGCGATAAAAGAAGAAACAGGAGTCTACTTAGAACAGATAGGAGATCCAGTACAAGAATCAGGTTTTAAAACGGCTATGGAACTCTTTAAGATCAAATAAGGCACGAGCTATCGATAACATTCCATTAGAATTTCTAAAATCATTGGGGAAAGTGTCAACAAAACGAGTATTCAAATTGGTGTGTAGAATGTATGAGTCTGCGACATACCATCTGACTTTCGGAAAAATATCATCCACACAATTCCGAAGACTACAAGACCGCACAAGTGCGAACATTATCGTACAATCAGCTTAACAGCTCGTGCGTCCAAGCTGCTGATGATAATAATATACAGAAGATAGGGAAAGAAAATTGAGGATGTGTTGCATGACGATCAGTTTGGCTTTAGGAAACATCAAGACACCTGAGAGGCAATTCCGACGTTGCGGTTGACAGTGGTAGCAAGACTAAAGGCTCCGGAATGCCCTATACTTGCAATGTTAAAATAACGCTTATAAATTACATCTTTCCTCACAAAGTATTTGAGGTAGGAAGTTGAACTTTTCACAGATTATTTATCGGAATATGGGCTACAACTTAACACAGGGATTTTACAAAATTTTAGTTCAGTTATTAAAGATGATTTTTTTTTCAATTGTAATGAAAATTCACAACATTTTTTTGCAATTTTTATTTATATATTCAAAAATATACAGTTTTTTGGAAAAAGGCTGTGTTAAATTATGCAGAAGGTACTGTGTAACATTTACTGAAAGTTTGAAACAAATATGTTTGGAAGGTCCTTAGAAAACATGTAATTAGTATGAGAAAATAAAAGTTTTGGGAATCGAGCGACAAAGATTGGATTAACTTTTTAGTGCATTCCAGGTCCATAGGATGGATTATCTTCATCCTCTGCAAACTCCTCCTCCAGCTTCCTCTTGTTCCTCCTCCTGTTTAGTCTTGCTTGTATTTCTAGACTCTTTACAGCCCTGTCTGCAGCCCGAAGGCGTTCCTTGTCTAAAGCAAGCATCGCTCGTACCATGTTAGAACCTATCTTCATTCCCATAATAACACATACCTTTGGCTTTCCAACATTTCTCCTTTTCTTAAAAGCCTTCAGAGGATTTCTAATAACTTTACTTTTACTCATTATTATACTTCAACAAAACAGAGACTCAAGAAACAGAATTAATTACGAATATTTTCGAGATAACGACAGAGTAAATAAACATGAAACAATCGACAATCATACCAGCGATATATATTGAACCATCACAGGTTAGCCACAACACATACTTTATCTCACATCACTGAAATGTACCTGATGAGCACGGACGTTAATAATAACACCATTTGACATCAGTTTAACAGCGCCACAGTGGGTCACGCCCATGTAGAACACATTTAAAAAAAATTTAAAAACAGTTGTAGTCTTCGGAATTGAATAAATTATATATCTATTAAAAGGTAATAGTCTGCAGATTCAGAAAACGCAAAAAAGTAAGAATTGAACTTTTCATGATTTTGAGCCTTTCCGGAGCCCCTTAAAGGAGATGTCGACGTGGAAAAAACTTTCGACTGTGTAAAATTGTGCAAGGTGTTCGAAATGCTGGGAAAAATGGGGGTAAGCCAATGGGAGAGACGGGTAATACACAACTTGTACAAGAGCCAAGAGGGACTAATAACAGTGGACGACCAAGGATGAAGTGATCGGATTAAGAAGGTTGTAAGGCAGGGACCTAGTCTTTCCCCCCTGCTCTTCAATCTCTACATCGAGGAAGCAATGATGGAAATAAAAGAAAGGTTCAGGAGTGAAATAAAAATTCAAATTTAAAGGATACCAACGATACGACTCGCTGACGACGTTGGTACCCTGAGTGAGACTGAAGAAGAATTACAGGATCTGCTGAATGGAATGAACAGTCTAATGAGTACAGAATATGGATTGAGAGTAAATCGAAGCAGAAGTGGAAGAAATGAGAAAAGTGGGAAATATGACACCAGGATTGATGGCCACGAAGTAGATGGAGTTAAGGAATTGCGCTAGCTAGTCAGCAAAATAACCAATGACGGACGGAGCAAGAACATCGAAAGCAGACTAGCACTGACAAATAGGGCATTCCTGGCCAAAAGCAGTTCACTAGTATCAAACATAGGCCTTGATTTGAGAGAGAAATTTCTGAGACTGTGCGTTTGGAGCCCAGCGTTGTGCAGTAGTGGAACATGGACTGTGGGAAAACCGGAACACAAGAGATTCGAAGCATTTGAGACGTGGTGCTTCAGACGAATGTTGAAAATTAGGTGGACTGATAACGTAAGGAATGAGGAGGTTCTGCGCAAAATGGAAAAGGAATTTATGGAAACACTGATAAGGGACAGGACTATAGGACATCTGTTAAGACATCAGGAATGACTTCCACTGTAGTAGAGGGAGCTGTAGAGGGCAAAAACTGTAGACAGAGATTGTAGTAACTCCTGAAAATAATTGCGGACGTAGGTTCCAAGTGCTGCTCTGACAAGGGCAGTCCATCGACGTTTGGAACGCGGATTTACTTCAAACTTCGCACACTCGGAGTACTCCATTAGGACAACAAAATGTGTAACCAGTAGCGAGTACTTCTCAAGCGTTACTGAGAAAATCGCAAGATAATTTCGGTCGTCAGGTATATACCTGTGTGTGGCCGCTTTTACCATGAAGCGGCGGCAGCCGAGTGGGCAGCGTTCAAGCCCCGTAATCACTGGATCGCTGGATCGAGTCCCGTTCGTCACTCTTTTTATTTCTAACACAATTTTCTTTACTAGTTACAATTGATATAATGGGAAAAATACATGTAATCGGATGAACTTTTATTAAATTTACAATGTTATTTGGTAGTATACAAATTTTTATTATCACAAATAATATAATATTCATAACTATCGACTAGTAAACGACCAAACGCATAAAGTGATACTGAAAATATGTGCTTGTCCGTGTCTTCAAAATTGTTCGTATTTAATCGAAAATTGCCTCTTGAAGACGCTATTAAAATACACTCGATACTGCATGATCAGTTATCAGCGCCGATATTTGAGGAAATGCTACGTTATGCATGGATTTCTTCCAAATTCTTGGCTAAAAGAGAGGTTTTTGAAAATTTTAACGAGGTTTGTTTTTCCACGTAAAATCTCAAAAGACCTTGCGTATGCGGAAACAGCATTTATTCAATGCAGCTGGTGCCGTTTAACTTTGTTTTCCATGTTTTTACGAAAAATACCATTCTGCCATTGTACTCGTAATGTCGAAAGCGACGATTAATTGTATATCTTTCGAAAGCCGTTTGTGCTGGTCAAATCTTGGAGGTAACAAGTAGTTTCGGGCTCCTTCCAAGTATAAGTGATTGCTCAAATCACGGACATTTTCAGTATCACTTTATGCGTTTGGTCGTTTACTAGTCGATAGTTATGAATATTATATTACTTGTGATAATAAACATTTGTAGACTGCCAAATAACATTGTAAATTTAATAAAAGTTCATCCGATTACACGTAATTTTCCCATTATATCAATTGTAACGTAAATAATAAAGAAAACGACTGTGTTACAAATAAAAAAAACTGACGAACGGGACTCGATCCAGCGATCAGGGGCTTGAACGCTACCCCCACTCGGCTGCCGCCGCTTCCTGGTAAAAACGGCCACGCACAGGTATATACATGACGACCGAAATAATCTTGTGATTTTCTCAATAACGCTTGAGAAGTACGCGCTACCGCTTACACATTTTGTTGTCCTAATGGAGTACTACGAGTGTGCGAAGTTTGAAGTAAATCCGCGTTCCAAACGTTGTGGCCTCCCCTTGTGAGACGAAGAGGTTGGCACAGGAGAGGAGTTCCTGTTGGGTCGCATCAAACCAGTGAGAAGAGTGATGACAAAAAAAAAAAAAAAATCAGTGATATATGTGAATATTGCAGTCAAAATGTGCCGCGAACACAGATAGTAGTGAAGAAGTAATAAAATAAAGTGTTATGGTTTAGGCGCCAGTTTTCCTGAATGAACAACGAAAGTTAAGTAAGCGACGAACATCTTTCATCTTTTTGTGGGGGATGTCAGCGAGGAAAAGTTTCGTAAAGGTTTGAAATCACGTGTAAAGTCCCTAGTGCTCTCGTTCACAGATGCTGGATGAATGAAGTGTGGCTACTTCCGCGTCACGAGGTACACTTCTTTTCTCCCGCACCCGAAACCCTTTGGTTTTTAGAAATATATAACATAGCCTGTTTTAATTCAAGGTACAAACAACCCTCATTGCAAATTTTATCTATACACTTGCAGCCGTTTCAGCATGAAGGGGTAACAGACATACTACAACGCACAAAAACTTTCACTTTTATAATATATGTAAGATATAGAGTGACAATTATTGAACTATGTAAAAAAAACTAAATTAGTTACTAACTACGGCGTACATACACTTTATTCAACATGTAATCGTCACTACCCCTTTTCGGATGTAGGTTGTGACATGTTCGATATGCGTGCCATCATTGGCGATCATGTGACGCAGACGAAGAGCGAAATTCTACACTAGCCGGTGAAGTGTCGGAACATCGACGCTGTCGATGACCTCCTGAATGCCTGTTTTCAGCTCAGCATTGGTTATTATTGTACACATTGTCTTTAATGTAGCCTCACAAAGATTAGTCGCATGTCTTCAGATCCAGATATGGCGGCCAATCGAGGCCCCTGCCAGTGGCCTCTGGGTGCCCCAGGACACGAATGCGGCCCTCAAACTGCTCCCCCAGGGCATCAGACACTCTCCTGCTTCTGTGGCGGTCGAGTTCCGCCTGTCATGAAGCACATATTGTCAACATCAGGATGACTTTGGAAAATGGGGATGAAACCATTTTCCACAACCTTCATGTACCGTTCGGTAGTTACCGTGCCATCAAGGTAAATATCGCACCGATTATTCCGTGATTGGATATTGCACACCAGACAGTCCCCCAAATGCGCCGATTTTGCTTGTCGACGAACCCTCAAAAATGAAGGTGGGCTTCGTCGCTAAACCAAACTGTGCCAGCGCATACTATTTCCCAGAGTGCCCCGTGGCCAGCAGTTTGAACATGCTAACACAAACCGTAATGACGATTTTATTGCACGTATTTCAATAATATTGTCTCCCTGTATAAGATAACAGGCATAGCGTCAATCACAGGGATGAACAAATTTATTGTTACAATGAGCGGAGTTACCTACAACCTCTCTCAGATGGGGAATCAGTGTTAAAGAAGGTCAAGCCTCGCAATCCTTATGTCTGAAACTAAACCTTCACTTCTGGGTATCACCCGTTTATCCCTTGGTGACTTTCTCTGTCGTCTTAAAAACGTGTGGCAGATGTACGCGTAAAACGAAGGAATATTTTTCTGTAACGACTGTGTGCTTGCAGGTTGTTACTGTGACAGGAAAAAACAATAAGCACGGAAGTCGTCGTCCTTCCTGTGGTTTTCCCATCCTGCGGAAAGACTTCCGCTACGAGAATCCTTATAGTGGGCCCGCGGTGCCTGCGAGGCTCGCTGCGTGTGACTCCCTCTCGGTCTCAACAACAGCTGGCAATGCATCCACTGGGGGTAGCTGCTCCGCTGCTGGCTCTGCTGGCGGCGAACGGCACTACGGTGCTCGACTGTGTCTGCGATAAGATCTCCAAATACAACTTCGAGGGCTACGGTGCAGACTGGATATATAACGCCTACTGTAGCGATTTCAGTGAGTACTTTCTCGTATAGCACTGATTCACACTACTTTAATCACCGTCCAGTTTTGAAGTACTGAGAGTAGGCTTTGCTTGCATATATCGTTATCAAACAAGATAAAACATTCACAGTCTGACAGCAAATGACTGTGACACTCACTACACATCAATCGACTTTGTCCAGCCTTTCGCGTGTGACCACATGGTACGAAGTGCGGTTTGGAAGGCTGAAAATAATCAGTCTACACCTCTTCATTGAGCCCAAGACGTTTTCGAAATGTGTGAGAGTGCGTGTTAGACAGAGGTTGTGGAATGTGATTGGTAGGATGCATAATACTTTTTCGATAGTTTCCAACCATTGTTTCGTCCAACGTAATTCATTTTATGTCAACATCGACCACCTTATTCTCTTTTGGTCACCGCGTACTTACATCCTATGAATGCACTCTTATTTGCCCAGTATGTATAAGCTATTACTTTGATTTTGTTAAAGACCTTTTGGTACCATAACTTTGACCTCATAGTCCTACACATAATATACTAGCTTGTGATGCTACACTACTGGACATTAAAATTGCTACACCACGAAGCTGACGTGTTACAGACGCGAAATTTAACCGACAGGAAGAAGATACCGTGATATGCAAATGATTAGCTTTACAGAGCATTCACACCAGGCTGGCGCCGGTGGCTACACTTACAACGTGCTGACATCAGGAAAGTTTCCAACTGATTTCTCATACACAAACAGCAGTTGATCGGCGTTGCCTGGTGAAACGTTGTAGTGATGCCTCGTGTAAGGTTGGATTGTAGACTATCGTGATTGCGGTTTTATTATATCGCGACATTGCTGCTCGCTTTGTTCGAGATCTAATGACTGTTAACAGAACATGGAATCGGTGGGTTCAGGAGGGTAATACGGAACGCCGCATGGCTGTAACGGATCGTGCAGTCACGTCTCCATCCCTGAGTCAACAGACGGGGACGTTTGCAAGACAACAACCATCTGCACGAACAGTTCGACGACGTTTGCAGCAGCATGGACTATCAGCTCGAACACCATGGCTGCGGTTACACTTGGCGCTGCATCACAGACAGGAGGGCCTGCGATGGTGTACTCAACGACGAACCTGGGTGCACGAATGGCAAAACGTCATTTTTTCGGATGAATCCAGGTTCTGTTTACAGCATCATGATGGTCGCACCCGTGTTTGGCGACATCGCGGTGAATGCACATTGGGAGCGTGTGTTCGTCATCGCCATACTGGCGTATCATCCAACGTGATGGTATGGGGTGCCATTGGTTACACGTCTCGGTCACCTCTTGTGCGCATTGACGACAATTTGGACAGTGGATGTTACATTTCAGATG
Source organism: Schistocerca cancellata (assembly GCF_023864275.1). Classification (NCBI taxonomy): domain Eukaryota; kingdom Metazoa; phylum Arthropoda; class Insecta; order Orthoptera; family Acrididae; genus Schistocerca; species Schistocerca cancellata. The sequence goes on along the minus strand of NC_064635.1, from coordinate 19,049,971 downwards.
TGTTACGACCCGTGGCTCTACCCTTCATTCGATCCTTGCGAAACCCTACATTTCAGCAGGACAATGCACGACCGCATGTTGCAGGTCCTGTACGGGCCTTTCTGGATACAGAAAATGTTCGACTGTTGCCCTGGGCAGCACATTCTCCAGATATCTCACCAATTGAAAACGTCTGGTCATTGGTGGCCGTGCAACTGGCTCGTCATAATACGCCAGTCAGTACTCTTGATGAACTGTGGTATCGTGTTGAAGCTGCATGGGCAGCTGTACGTGTACACGGCATCCAATCTCTGTTTGACTCAATGCCTAGGCGTAGCAAGGCCGTTATTATGGCCAGAGGTGGTTGTTCTGGGTACTGATATCTCAGAATCTATGCACCCAAATTTCGTGAAAATGTAATCACATGTCAGTTCTAGTATAATACAGGGTGATTCAAAAAGAATACCACAACTTTAAAAATGTGTATTTAATGAAAGAAACATAATATAACCTTCTGTTATACATCATTACAAAGAGTATTTAAAAAAGTTTTTTTCACTCAAAAACAAGTTCAGAGATGTTCAATATGGCCCCCTCCAGACACTCGAGCAATATCAACCCGATACTCCAACTCGTTCCACACCCTCTGTAGCATATCAGACGTAACAGTTTGGATAGCTGCTGTTATTTCTCGTTTCAAATCATCAATGGTGGCTGGGAGAGGTGGCCGAAAGACCATATCCTTAACATACCCCCATAAGAAAAAATCGCAGGGGGTAAGATCAGGGCTTCTTGGAGGCCAGTGATGAAGTGCTCTGTCACGGGCTGCCTGGCGGCCGATCCATCGCCTCGGGTAGTTGACGTTCAGGTAGTTACGGACAGATAAGTGCCAATGTGGTGGCGCTCCATCCTGCTGAAATATGAGTTGTTGTGCTTCTTGTTCGAGCTGAGGGAACAGCCAACTCTCTAACATCTCCAGATACTGTAGTCCAGTTACAGTAGCACCTTCGAAGAAAAAGGGACCAAAAACTTTATTGGCTGAAATGGCACAGAAAAAGTTCACCTTAGGCGAGTCACGTTCATACTGAGTTGTTTCCGGCGGATTCTCGTCGATTCACTTCTGCCGTACTCAATAACGCAAAAAGCTTTCTGTTGAGCGGTCGCCATCTTAGCATCAACTGACGCTGACGCCTAGTCAACAGCGCCTCAAGCGAACAAATATACAACTAAATGAAACTTTATAGCTCCCTTAATTCGCCGACATAGTGCTTAGCTCTGCCTTTTGTCGTTGCAGAGTTTTAAATTCCTAAAGTTGTGGTATTCTTTTTGAATCACCCTGTATATTAGTCCAATGAATACCCGTTTATCAACTGCATTTCTTCCTGGTGTAGCAATTTTAATGGCCAGTAGTGTACTGTCATACTTAGTCCTGTTACATACAAGTTAAGTTTCCAAATCACCATATGCAACTTGTATATAGATGACTTTTGCAATACAGATGGTCAGCGTTATCCCATTCAGTGTATGATTAGTTTACGAGTAACAGTTAAGAAAGGCACGTAGCTAAAGTATCACACTAACTTTCGTGCCTTGTCACTGGATATCCATTCCTGATACTTCGACGCTTAAGACTTAGAAATTCACCACGACATTTAGTGACGTTCAATACTATGGTTTAATTAATATTCCTTACGGTATATATAGTTCTCGTTCGAACATAACTGACAATATGGTAGACAAACATACCTACGGGGCTGGCACACATTGCCTTTTCTTTCTACCCATAGGCATTAAAACTTATGCCCGCCTTTAATTCAAGCTGGCCGATGCTATTTCATGAGATCTTGACGCCAATTAAGGCTAACTTTAATATTTATGGAATACAGTTTAAAGATTCTTCCCTAGGCAGATAACTTTCACCTTGTTGCTCTAAAGAATCTTTTTTATGAGAACTATAGCGTTGCCCGCTTAGTCACGCTGTGTACAGTGTAACCTTTGAGATATTATTCCTATCAAAGGTTAGTTTGCAGACAATATTCTGTAAATGCTTGACCTATGTCGGTCAACAGCACGTAAGCGTGATGATGGGGCCGTTGTGGGCCCAGTCACACCCTACTTTTAATGCTAGGTTCTGATTTATGCTATTAACATACGTGAGACATTTACACTTTGCTCGCTATTAGACCATATCCGTAATTTATGTTTCCGTTCAATAGAGAAGAATACAGCTTATGTTCATAGTATTAGCTTGACCTTTATCGGTCAATAGTACATAAGTGTGTTGGCAGTTGCGTTGTACGTCCTGACACACCCTATGAAACTTCCTGGCAGATTAAAACTGTGTGCCGGACCGAGACTCGAACTCGGGACCTTGGCCTTTCGCGGACAAGTGCTCTCCTGCGCAGGAGAGCTTCTGTAAAGTTTGGAAGGTAGGAGACGAGGTACTGGCAGAAGTGAAGCTGTGAAGAGGGTGCGTGAGGCGAGCTTGGGTAGCTCAGTTGGTAGAACACTTGTCCGCGAAAGGCAGAGGTCCCGAGTTCGAGTCTCGGCCCGGCACACAGTTTTAATCTGCCAGGAAGTTTCATATCAGCGCACACTGCGCTGCAGAGTGAAAAGCTCATTCTGACACACCCTACTTTAAATATTAGGTCTTTATTTCTTGGTAGTCTATGTGAGAATTCCAGGACGCTCACAATAATCCTCATCCTAAATAGTTAATAGCCTTGTAGGCAACATCCTAAGTAGGTAATATCTGATACACTAGAGTGTGTATTTCGACAATTAGCGTGGCACAACCTATTTGAATACATAGGGTCTTGAACCCACTTCTAACTAATAATCAATCTTTTCCCTTAAGAGTTTTGTTCCACGTCACCCTTGTGACTAAATACAGTGGACGGTCGTACATATTATATTTATAGTTAAGTTATTACAGATTTCCTAAACACAACGTTGACCACCTGTGTATAAAGCCATAAATGATGCCCTAAGCTTTACCCACCCAGTCAGCCATAAATGCGTAGTAATGTAGTGCCATAATATAACAACCTTAGTCAAATTTCGCATTAACAAAGTGACGTATTACTCCATGTATAATGGAAATTATTTTATTTGCACCTTCTCCTAACCTTGAGAAGTTCTCGCGTTACAGACATATAATCTTGTTCATCCCCAGCTTGAGATCGTGCGGAACCATACAAACATAGAGGTGATCATATGTGGTTTTTAATCTAACAAGCTGAACGTAACGTCTAAGTAAATTTCGTATTAGTTAATAAGGTCTCGGTTTACTGTTAACGCTCATCGGGATTCTATCTACTTAGTGCCTTGTTCCCTCACAAATTTCTACATATACATCTATTTCTACGTGATTACTGCGCTATTGACAATAAAGTGTCTGCCAGAGGGTTCAGTGAACCACCTTCAAGCTGTCTCTCTACCGTTCCACTCTCCAACGGCACGCGGGAAAAACGAGCACTAAAATTTTTTCTGTGCGAGCCCTTATTTCTCGTATTTTATCGTGTTGATCATTTCTCCCTATGCAGGTGGGTGGCAACAGAATGTTTTCGCAATCGGAGAAGAAAACTGGTGATTCAAATATGAGAAGATCACGTCGCAGCGAAGAACACCTTAGTTTTAATGATTGCCACTCCAAATCACGTATCATGTCTATGGCACTATCTCCCCTATTTCACGATAATACAAAACGAGCTGCACTTCTTTGTACTTTTTCGATGTCATCAGTCAGTCCCACCTGATGCCGGTCCCACACCGCACAGCAGTACTCCAGAATAGGGCGGACAAGCGTGGTGTAAGCAGTCTCTTTAGTAGACCTGTTGCACCTTCTAAGTGTTCTGCCAATGAATCGCAGTCTTTGGTTTGCTCTACCCATAATATTATCTATGTGATCATTCCAATTTAGGTATTTGTAATTGTAATCCCAAAGTATTTAGCTGAATTTACAGCGTTCAGATTTGTGTGACTTATCCCGTAATCGAAATTTAGCTGATTTGTTCTAGTACTCATGTGAATAACTTCACACTTTTCTTTATTCAGGGTGAATTGCCACTTTTCGCGCCATACGAATATTTTATCTAAATCATTTTGCAAGTTATTTTGATCATCTGATGACTTTACATGACGGTAAATGACAGCATCATCGGGAAACAATCTAAGACGTCTACTCAGATTGTCTCCGATGTCGTTAATAGAGATCAGGAACAACAGATCGCCTGTAACACTTCCCTTGGGGAACGCCGGATATCACTTCTGTTTTACTCGTTGACTTTCCTTCTATGACTACGAACTGTGACCTTTCTGACAGTCGCACAACTGAGGCGATATTCCATAGATAGTTGCGTTACAAGGCGCTTGTGAGGAACAGTGTCGAAAACCTTTTGGAAATCTAACAATGTGGAATCAATTTGATAGCCCGTGTCGATAGCACCCATTAGTTCATGATTATAAAGAGCTAGTTGTGTTTCGCAAGAATGGTATTTTCTAAATCAGTGCTGACTATGCGTCCATAAATCGTTTTCTTCGATGTACTTTATGATGTTCAAATACAGTATACATTCCAAAACGCTACTGCAAATCGACATTACTGATATGGGCCTGTAATTCAGTTTATTACTCCCCCTTCCCTTTTTGGGTATTGGTGTGACTTGAGCAACTTTTCAGTCTTTAGGTACGGACCTTTCTGTGAGCGAGCGGCTGTATATAATTGCTAAATACGGAGCTATTATACGAGCTTACTCTGAGAGGAACCTGACTGGTATACAATCTGGACCGAAGGCCTTTTCTTTATTAACTGATTTAAGCTGCTTTGTTACACCGAGCATGTCTAATTCTATGCTCCTCATCTTGGCAGTTGTTCTTGATTGGAATTCAGGAATATTTAGTTCGTCTTCTTCGGTGAAGGAGTTTCGGGAAACCGTTTTTAATAACTCTGCTTTAGTGGCACTGTTATCAGTGACTTGGTCGTTGTTATCGCGCAGTGAAGGTATTGATTGCGTCTTGCCACTGGTGTGGTTTATGGTTTAAGGTTATAGGTAATTTCCCAGTACATAACATAAAGACAGCCAATGGCAGGCACCTTTGACTTTCAGTGATCCGCCATCTTGCTCGGCACATATCCACATGCCACAGTCAGTTTCAACGTAGCGTCCACAGCTAATCGACTGCTTTCTACGAAGGGGCTGTTCCTCAGCTAAGTAACGTAGGTTGACCTGGTATCACGGTACTTAAGCTTTTTATGTTTGACCGTGTCTTATTCTGGCATGTATTAGTTTATTTTATGCTTCTGAAGAAGGCTAGATTACTCTAGCCGAAACCTGGGTAAAGACCAGTAACATTTCGCAACTGAGGCGGATTTTTGAAATATTAATTTGTCACAGTTGCTGACTGGGCTGAAACATGTTAAAAATTCGTAGGTGTCTGTCACCATCGCAAAGATGTCGTGCGAATCTGTCCGATCCACCGTGTGCGGCCCGCCCGCAGTGCTGGAACGTGCGGACACTCTCACTCGAAGTGATCGACGCGTCACACGCACCTCGCTGCTCAACTGTCCGTTTCTTTTCTTATTGCTGGCACACTCACCTACCCGTCGGGGTACACAGATGTGTGTGCCCACTGGGATCATCTCCACTTAAGAGAAGACCATAAAGATCAACCAAGGACCGTCTGTGCGGAACCGTTTGCTTGCTACGAGGCTGATAGTACCATTTCTTATCGAACATCGTCACGGGCGATAAAATGTAGGTTCATCACTTCGCACCGGAAACGGAACTGCAAGCCATGGTGTGGCGTCATATCACATCTCCTCCGTACAAATAGCTTAAAACCGCAGCCACAGACAATAGAATCATGGTGTTCTGGGCCTCTGAAGGAGTTATTCTCTTTGATACTCTCTCTCATGGTTGCGGGCTTTCAAAGAAATTAATGGTGGCCTTCAGCTTAGAGTTGAAATATTAAAATTACAACTAAATGAACACCCTGAGCTGCTTACAGACGTTGACAACCGTCAACGGGGACAGATGAAAATGTGTACCCCGACCGGGACTCGAACCCGGGATCTCCTGCTTACATGGCAGATGCTCTATCCATCTTTTTTTTCTGTAACCACATTTCTTTAACCACTTTTTTCCATTTTTTTGTTTTTTTCTCTATCCACTTTTTTATATCCATCTTTTTTCCAGCAATCCAATTTTTATTAACCACTTTTATTTTCTTTTTCTTTTTATTTTTTATATTTTTTTTTATTTTTAGGATGGTCATGGCGTGGTACACGCCGCACTAGCAGTGGGGTCTCTTCACGGCACTGCCAGTGCGTCGAGGCACAAACCCCTCCCACCCCTTTTTCATGTTCCCTGTTGGGTCATAGCACTAAGTGTGCAGAAATCTTAACACAATATTCCCATTCTCCGATGTAAGAAAGACGAAGAAACCTCTTCTCTGAGTAGAAACTGAACACTGATAAAAACTTAACAATTCTTCTCGATTCACACAAATACGTTGGAAGTCGAACACGAGAAATTTTGATAAAATGTCTTGAAAAAAGAAAAAAAAAATGTTCTGGAAGCAAGGTAATAGTAAATAATAATAAGAAACCAAATGACTTTTAATTTTCTTCTGTTCGTTCTCGTTCAAGGTGTTGTAGTGGTTCCACATGTTTAACCAACACCCATTCTTTCAAAAACGATCTTGAGCATGTTGCCGTAGTGCTTCTTGTGGTTGCGATACGGGCTGATTTTTGCATATTCACACTTCATGTAAACGCGGAATTCTATCTCGTTGTCCGACCCAAGTTTGTGGATGACATAACTAACATGTATTTTCCCAGTAATCAGCTAATGGTGTTGATTTTTAATTTCGGAAAGTATGTCATGCCTGGTCTCAGGAGGAGCGATGGCGTTATATGTATATTCCGTAGAGGATCTGGTGAGAAAGGCGCTTTGTTGTCTGATCCAATTCCAGTTATGCACATTGCCGCCACAGGTGAATCTGTGGCTGAGTGTAGCCACCAGATTGCATTTTCCACAAAGGTGTGTCTCGTTTAAACCGATCCCATATAGTCTCTCGTTGGTGCTGATGACATTATTAACTGTTTTGTACCATGCGGAAATAGCGTCTGTAGATAGCCCGGCATAGTTGATGTTCCGCCATACAGCTTTCCAGTCACTATTTGGGAATTTCGTTTCAATTTTGTTTCTACCCTCATTTAACTTCCTTTCAAGTATGATGTCGCGCGCTGTGATACGTGTGTTGCTTCTGATTTCGTCACAAAGATAACTTGCTTCGAGGAAAAAGTTCCTCAAATACTGCAGACGGGCATTAATCCTTAGCACATCAATCGGTGCTTGCAGGCTATGGGGTGTCACAGCCTCAAAGAGCTTTGCGGTTATACATTGTGGAAGTTCTCTGAGTATATGGAAAGTCCGTTTGAGGAACAGAGCAGATGCTTTATTGCGAATATCCACCAAACCGAGGCCCCCGTTTCTGACATCCAGTATAACGGTAGTCGCACCAACCCTGAATATGTCTCCTCGCCATAAATAATTGGTAACAGGGGACATGATCCCTTTCGCTACTAGTTTAGGGATTGGAAATACCTGCGCAGTGAAATACGCTTTAGACAAAACGCAGGAGTTGATGAATCTGACTTTTTGCACCAGGTCCATAGTTCGATGGATGTTCTCCATTACAGCACCATGAACTTTCCTCCTAGTTTCCGTCCAGTTAAAAGCAGCCATCCTCATCGGACATGCCATTAAGATTATTCCCAAAGTTTTATGTTTGTTGTCTTGTTTTGCCCATGCCAGTCGAAGGTGATCTAGGCCCCGTAGATTCAATATTTGACTTTTGTTTTCATTTGCTGTCGCTCCCGACGCTAGACAATACCTTTGGATTTCTCTTTCCAGTGTAACTGTCTCCTCCTTATTCCTTATTACAACGCCCACGTCATCAGCATTAACTCGAATGACAGTTTTCTCAACAATCAATATTATACCTGTTAATCCTGCGCGGACAGTGCGGAGGAAGGGCTCTAAAGATACGGAAAATAAAAACATAGATAAGGGGCTGCCCTGTGGAACTCCTCGCCTTATCTGTATGGGTTTAGATGTTTGGCCATTGATTGCTATTTTCGCATTTATACCTGTTGCAATATTCCTTAGCATGTTCAAAATCTGGGGGTGGAAAGCCATTCTTGACAGCGTCGCAAAGAGGTATCTATGACTAACGCGGTCAAACGCTTTATTGAAATCTATAAAGATTAAAGCACATTTTATACTTGTCACTGAGGTAATTGCAATGACGTCTCTGTATGCAGATAGACTTTCGAATATCGTTCTGGTCGGAGAACAAGATTGATGATGACTCAATATTTTGTTTGAAAAGGCAGAGAGTCTTTTGTTGATAATACGCGAAATTATTTTGTAATCAGAATTTAGTAGCGAAAGAGGCCGAAAATTGTTTAACTTGGTTTTGCCTTTACTCTTAGGAATCAGTACTATTTTACTTTCTTAAACTCTGCAGGGACCGGTTTTCCGTTCAGGACCTCATTTCCCATGGAAGTGATCTTGTCCCCAATTATAGACCAGTAGCGGGCATAAAACTCCACAGGGAGGCCATCAAGTCCCGGAGATTTTTTGAGAGGTGAGTTACGCACTACCTCATGCACTTCATCTTTAGTAATAGGTGACAGGATGTCAGCGTTGTCTGTTCCCGACAACTGTGGACCTAAAATAGTGAGAAAGTCCTCGAGAGCTGCATCTTCCACTGTGGTAGGGGCATATAGGGTTTCATAGTACCTGTGGACTTCGTCCAGTATTTCTTTCTGGCATGTGAGCCTCGTATCAGTATGCGTCTGGACTTCATCAATTAAAGTTTGACGTCTGTTTTTAGCATGCCGCACCAAGTGATACAGAGAAGCTGTTCCATCTGCTACGACTGATGTGGCTTTCGATTTAATTTTGAGTCCCTCCATCTGTTTCCGTTTAATGCTTAATAACTTGGCTTTTATTTTTTTGATATCATTCAGACGAATTACGTCATCATGGGCCTATCGATATAAGTCTCTTAAAACTTGATAATAAAAACTCCATTGTATTCCTCAACTCCCTGTGCGTCGCTGCACTATACTGCATGACAACTTTCCACAGCCTTGGTTTAGCCCTCCTAGTCCACCAGTCAATGACTGTTGGGTGCTTGTCTACTGTGCGGAGGCACATAATCCACGCTACTCTTATTTCCCGTTCCAGTTCTCCGTCAGTTAAAACAGAGATATTTAAATTCCATTGGCCTCTGAATCGACGGGTTGGCTGTACACTTAATTCAAGTTAAAAGTGTACTGTGATCGCTAAAATACACGGGAATAGTTTCAACGTTTAACAAATAATTTTGCAAATTTGGTGACACGTCAATTCTATCTAGTCTGCTGCGGGAGTGGCTGGTTATATATGTGAACCCGACTGACGTCGGGAGCTGAAGTTCCCACACATCCTTAAGGTGTAGATCACTTACAAACTTTTTTAACTGTGGCGAGTAGTTGAAGTTGGGTTGTTGATCTTTCTGGTTTAAAACACGGTTAAAATCTCCGCCTAGTATAAGAGAACACGGATTTTTCCTCAATAAATAAATCAGTTCATCTTGAAAAAACTTCGCACGATCCAATTTGTGGGAATTTCCTGATGGGGCGTAAAGGTTAAGCACTGTCACATCGAAAATTTGTACGCCTATGGCTCTTCCTGATTCTATTCGTTCGATTTCAGTCACCGGAATGCCTTCCCTTATAAGAATGGCTGTACTGATATTGGCTTCCGTAGAAACATTAACAATTTCAAAAAAGCCTGGGATCCGAAATTCCGTTATCACAACTTCTTGTAGCAACGCGATATCTGTCCCAGACTGGTACAAGAATTCTTTTAGTGCTGCCAATTTCAAGGGTGACTGTATTTTATTAATGTTAATAGTAGTAATGCTATAAGCTTGCATCACAGACATACCAGAAGAAGCTATTTGGGATGAGGATCGGTATGATTATAGCAGCAACGTGCTTCCCTACAAGGCACGATCTTTACAAGCTGTGTGCCCATTACATGTACTAACTTCCTAGATGAATTTTCACTGCTTTTAAACAAAGTGAATGAGAAGAAAAGTATCCTGAAATCGTGACAATGCATTGTTATAAGTCACTGTGGCCCTTCTCTTTCTCCTCTTCAGTGTAGGCCCTGATGACTTCATATTTAATGTTCTTTTTCTTGATGTCTTTCTTCTCTGGTGTGGCTTTCGCTTGATGACGCGTGGCAGCAACACCCGGTTTCGGTCGCAACCGCCGGCGGTGGCCGTCTGGCGCAACGGCCGTGGCTTGCGAGTCGTCGATATTTGGTTCCGGCGAGGTGTCTGTTGTGTTGTCTTGCTGGCGAGGCGGTGATGCTTGTTTATTTCTTCCTTCGGTGCGGCGTTGCGCTTCGGAGTCAGCAGATTGTTTACTTGGTACTTCCTCGTACTGTTCGCACTGTATGGGCTGTGCACTTGATGCGGTTATTGCAGCTGTGACCTCAGGCTCAGGGTCACATTTCCGTGAAAGGTCACTACCAGCTGCGTCACTATCTGTTCGTGGCGGTATACGTCCTTGTGCGGAAGTGGGAGCCACATCGACCGTCATTCCATCTCCTTTTTCCACTTGCAACAGATCTTCAGGACTGGGCTTCGGCCTCCTGGCAACGGGTGTTTCACAGGAAGAGTCCTCATCAACATTTTTTTTCAGTGTCCTCTAGGGGACGCTTTTTAGTGGGAATCTCTCTGTCACGGAAAGGAATTTAAGCAGTTAATGCAGGTTTTAAAGACGGAAAGTCATTAACATTAAGTGCAACATTTTCAGAGGTAGTAACAGGATCCTCGACAGCTGCCGGCTCTGTTGTATTACTGGCTGGCAACAAATCGTTGAGTGTTACTTTCTGGCGTTGCGTAAGGTTATTTGTTAGCACAAAAACACGGCGAGGGCAGTCCTGACGGAGGTGACCAGACTCGTTACATACGTGACATGTAGGGGTTTGCCCTGAGTACATAACATGCGCCTTGTGCCCGTCAACAAAGATGTGGGAGGGAATGTTTGCCTTCACTTCCATCTCCACGGAGCGAATGCCGTTAAAGCACTGCAGCATGAAATGCGAAGCCCACCTTTCGTTGACTATTTGCCTGACAACCCCATACTTTGAAAGGACATCTTTAATTTTCGAGTTGTGTACTTCTATGGGAATATTCAAAACCCTAACATTCCTAATTACAGACTCGGAATTCCGGAGTATGACAGTACTTTTAGTACCATCACGGTGTATAAATTCCGTTTCATAACCAAATTTTGCCAGGAAGCGGTCTACACTCACGGAATCGTTAAACTTTACAAAAATGCAGTATTCATCAGAGTCTAGCTGCATGGTATGAACAGATTCAGAATGAAGGCCAATTACCTCGGTAATCCAGTCGTGTATTTCAAGTGCAGAGGGCTGTACTCGACGAGTGTACTTGTCGAAGGTGAAAATCACGGTGTTTTTTCTCACTGAGTTTGCCATGGTGCTCTGCAGCGAAGAAATCTCGGACAACGCCGAAATCCCAACGGCACTACGTAGAAAGACGACACGAACGAAGACCAAATGCTCAATTGATAACGCTTAAGTCACGTGCAAAACGTCAATAAACGAGCACAAAACACGAAAACACTGGTGTAAACACTGAGCGTTCACGGAGCAAACTTGAGGAGCGTGCGACCGCTGCGGCAGCTAAAGCCAGACAGCTGAGCCACCGAGGACACAGAGGACAGCGCCACTGCAGGGACTTACCTCTGGCACGCCTGCCGCGAAACCCAAATTCTCAAAGTATTGTCCCGCACTACATTCGCAGTGCCCCCGCCCATTATACTCATTACTCGCGGCGCGTTGCCGATTGCCGTAAGAGTTCGGGCACTGTTTGTGCATTCGCACAGAAGAAGAAGATGGTCAAGTGGCCGGTGAGCCTTAACTAAATATTTACTAAGATCGTATCTGTTCTTTCGTACATGTTCCGAAAGAACAGATAACATCTTAGTATATACAGGGTGTTTCAAAAATGACTGGTATATTTGAAACGGCAATAAAAACTAAACGAGCAGCGATAGAAATACACCGTTTGTTGCAATATGCTTGGGACAACAGTACATTTTCAGGCGGACAAACTTTCGAAATTACAGTAGTTACAATTTTCAACAACAGATGGCGCTGCAAGTGATGTGAAAGATACAGAAGACAACGCAGTCTGTGGGTGCGCCATTCTGTACGTCGTCTTTCTGCTGTAAGCGTGTGCTGTTCACAACGTGCAAGTGTGCTGTAGACAACATGGTTTATTCCTTAGAACAGAGGATTTTTCTGGTGTTGGAATTCCACCGCCTAGAACACAGTGTTGTTGCAACAAGACGAAGTTTTCAACGGAGGTTTAATGTAACCAAAGGACCGAAAAGCGATACAATAAAGGAGCTGTTTGAAAAATTTCAACGGACTGGGAACGTGACGGATGAACGTGCCGGAAAGGTAGGGCGACCGTGTACGGCAACCACAGAGAGCAACGCGCAGCTAGTGCAGCGGGTGATCCGACAGCGGCCTCGGGTTTACGTTCGCCGTGTTGCAGCTGCGGTCCAAATGACGCCAACGTCCACGTATCGTCTCATGCGCCAGAGTTTACACCTCTATCCGTACAAAATTCAAACGCGGCAACCCCTCAGCGCCGCTACCATTGCTGCACGAGAGACATTCGCTAACGATATAGTGCACAGGATTGATGACGGCGATATGCATGTGGGCAGCTTTTGGTTTACTGACGAAGCTTATTTTTACCTGGACGGCTTCGTCAATAAACAGAACTGGCGCATATGGGGAACTGAAAAGCCCCATGTTGCAGTCCCATCGTCCCTGCATCCTCAAAAAGTACTGGTCTGGGCCACCATTTCTTCCAAAGGAATCATTGGCCCATTTTTCAGATCCGAAACGATTACTGCATCACGCTATCTGGACATTCTTCGTGAATTTGTGGCGGTACAAACTGCCTTAGACGACACTGCGAACACCTCGTGGTTTATGCAAGATGGTGCCCGGCCACATCGCACGGCCGACGTCTTTAATTTCCTGAATGAATATTTCGATGATCGTGTGATTGCTTTGGGCTATCCGAAACATACAGGAGGCGGCGTCGAGTGGCCTCCCTATTCGCCAGACATGAACCCCTGTGACTTCTTTCTGTGGGGACACTTGAAAGACCAGGTGTACCGCCAGAATCCAGAAGCAATTGAACAGCTGAAGCAGTACATCTCATCTGCATGTGAAGCCATTCCGCCAGACACGTTGTCAAAGGTTTCGGGTAATTTCATTCAGAGACTACGCCATATTATTGCTACGCATGGTGGATATGTGGAAAATATCGTACTACAGAGTTTCCCAGACCACAGCGCCATCTGTTGTTGACAATTGTAACTACTGTAATTTCGAAAGTTTGTCTGCCTGAAAATGTACTGTTGTCCCAAGCATATTGCAACAAACGGTGTATTTCTATTGCTGCTCGTTTAGTTTTTATTGCCGTTTCAAATATTCCGGTCATTTTTGAAACACCATTATATAGAAATATTAAAAGTTTTGGCTGGTTTCTTTGTCTAGGGGCTGGGATACGTAGTTGCCGCATTACAAGCCAAATACTGCTGAGTCTACAGTATACAATATCAATATACACACGAATCGAATGGTCGAAGGTTCCTATCACTCGGCAATTGTGAATTTTGAATGTAACATAGAAATTTATAAATGAAAGATTGCAGTTAAATAAAATGTGCAGATACTATTTTTAACGACTTTAAATGATGAGTACGAAAGCAGAAGTACGTTTAAGAATGCCGCTTATTACTGCAAAACACTTATTGGTTATCGATGGTTCAGCAATTAAATAAAATATAAGTTGTATAACAGGGAGACAATAGATTCCTACTTCACGTAATTAGTTATGAACAACAGCATAACCTCGCGAGACATTCACTTCTAAATGCATACTACGCCTTCACTGCAGAAGCCATGGAAGTCGCACAAGTGCACAAGCCGGCACTACGAAATATTTCTATCTCCCGCGACCACGCACAAACTGCTCAACACTCTCCAAGCATTTCCTGCGACTGCCCGTCGCGCCTTCCCGTCCAGCACTCCCCTGTGTCCTGTGCCACCCGATGCACCTCCCCCACTTCCATCCAGTCTCTCCATTGGCTTCGGTAGTCGCCTACTGTAGTAACGAGCGCTGTGATTGGCTAGAGCGCTCCCGCCACGTCTCCAAGCCAACGCACACTCACAAACATATTGAAACACATACGAAATACTGGATTTACATTTAAATGACTTGAAATTAAATAAATATTCCTACGGCTGGACCATAAACGCGCTCTAGCACACATATTTAATACATAAACAAATTAAAAAAAACATATATCAAAGGAATAGAAACAAAAGTAGGCCAGTAGCCTAATGACTCAGAGCTTCCTAAAACACAGTAAATATTTGACCAATTTCTTCATGAATAGCACATACCGGATACACACTCCTGGAAATTGAAATAAGAACACCGTGAATTCATTGTCCCACGAAGGGGAAACTTTATTGACACATTCCTGGGGTCAGATACATCACAAGATCACACTGACAGAACCACAGGCACATAGACACAGGCAACAGAGCATGCACAATGTCGGCACTAGTACAGTGTATATCCACCTTTCGCAGCAATGCAGGCTGCTATTCTCCCATGGAGACGATCGTAGAGATGCTGGATGTAGTCCTGTGGAACGGCTTGCCATGCCATTTCCACCTGGCGCCTCAGTTGGACCAGCGTTCGTGCTGGACGTGCAGACCGCGTGAGACGACGCTTCATCCAGTCCCAAACATGCTCAATGGGGGACAGATCCGGAGATCTTGCTGGCCAGGGTAGTTGACTTACACCTTCTAGAGCACGTTGGGTGGCACGGGATACATGCGGACGTGCATTGTCCTGTTGGAACAGCAAGTTCCCTTGCCGGTCTAGGAATGGTAGAACGATGGGTTCGATGACGGTTTGGATGTACCGTGCACTATTCAGTGTCCCCTCGACGATCACCAGTGGTGTACGGTCAGTGTAGGAGATCGCTTCCCACACCATGATGCCGGGTGTTGGCCCTGTGTGCCTCGGTCGTATGCAGACCTAATTGTGGCGCTCACCTGCACGGCGCCAAACACGCATACGACCATCATTGGCACCAAGGCAGAAGCGACTCTCATCGCTGAAGACGACACGTCTCCATTCGTCCCTCCATTCACGCCTGTCGCGACACCACTGGAGGCGGGCTGCACGATGTTGGGGCGTGAGCGGAAGACGGCCTAACGGTGTGCGGGACCGTAGCCCAGCTTCATGGAGACGGTTGCGAATGGTCCTCGCCGATACCCCAGGAGCAACAGTGTCCCTAATTTGCTGGGAAGTAGCGGTGCGGTCCCCTACGGCATTGCGTAGGATCCTACGGTCTTGGCGTGCATCCGTGCGTCGCTGCGGTCCGGTCCCAGGTCGACGGGCACGTGCACCTTCCGCCGACCACTGGCGACAACATCGGTGTACTGTGGAGACCTCACGCCCCACGTGTTGAGCAATTCAGCGGTACGTCCACCCGGCCTCCCGCATGCCCACTATACGCCCTCGCTCAAAGTCCGTCAACTGCACATACGGTTCACGTCCACGCTGTCGCGGCATGCTACCAGTGTTAAAGACTGCGATCGAGCTCCGTATGCCACGGCAAACTGGCTGACACTGACGGCGGCGGTGCACAAATGCTGCGCAGCTAGCGCCATTCGACGGCCAACACCGCGGTTCCTGGTGTGTCCGCTGTGCCGTGCGTGTGATCATTGCTTGTACAGCCCTCTCGCAGTGTCCGGAGCAAGTATGGTGGGTCTGACACACCGGTGTCAATGTGTTCTTTTTTCCATTTCCAGGGGTGTAGACCAAGACGTAGACGAATAACTACATTTATAAGCATGGTGCTACCGCTTTTTTCGTGTAGCTGTGGAGTACTTATCGCCCGATGCCATCAATAATGACTTCCAATAACTCGTCTACTATTAAAGATACATGCCTGTAATTCATACCAATTTAGGTTTACACTAATAGCTTTCTAAAGACACGTCGATCGTCAAAAACGGATGAACTGTTCAGGTTTTGAAAATTCGCTGCTGGGTGTTACTCATATAATTTACTATGAGATACTAAACTTTAACCTAATAAAGATATTGAAAATTTAATTAAACCACCAGAATCGTCGTGCAAATAATGGTAATGTATATGTACCTTTTTAAGGTATCATGATTCCTCCAGCTATTATTCATTTCTACATGAACTGTGAAATGTCTGCCATTATGGTTTCACGAAGTCCGCCATGTTTGGCGTTCCTGGCCTACAATCTCCTTCATCGACACAGCGTCAACACGGAATCCCCAGCCACACGGTTGGTCTGGACCTCGCACTGGGGCTGTCCCTCTCACTCCGGCTGACGTCGGGCACCACGTAGTTGCTGAGGAGCTACGGCTCGGAACTTAGAATATTTTCATGGCGCCACATCTTGCCGGTTACCTCATATGGTGTAACGATCAACTCTGAAGTGCTACCCTCAGTAAATTGAAATGCAAACGAACTTCTCTACCTCCACAACAGTGCAAGGTCTCACACAAGGCTGCACACCCGAGAGGAGCTTATAACAACTCACTGGACTCTTCTGCCTTATCCACCCCGCAGCCCGGATCTCGCTACTACCGACTTCCATCTGTCTGGCCCAATGAAGGATGCAGTGAGCAGGAAGCAGTACACGGATGATGGGCAGGATACTGATACGACAAGACGTTGGCTCCAACGCCGACCAGTAGATTGGTACCGTATGAACTTAGGGGTGCACCCAGTAAGGTGGTATCGTGCCACAGCTGAACTCGATGTCTCTCTGGTAGTGCTGGCCAGTTGCGTTTCTCAAAAGGTGTGCACTCGCTGGGTTCCTCGGCGCGTCTACACATTCCAGCTGTTTGGTTGAATTAAGGATGCACTTCGCGGCATACAGTACGTTTATAATTGGGAGCTTACTGATGCAGCAAGACTTTGGTTACCATCATTAGAGTGGTACCAAGCGATCATACAGGCCTTCCCACCACAGTGGCATATGGTCTACATCTACACCTACATCCATACTCCGCAAGCCACCTGACGGTGTGTGGCGGAGGGTGCCTTGAGTATCTCTATCGGTTCTCCCTTCTATTCCAGTCTCGTATTGTTCGTGGAAAGAAGGATTGTCGGTATGCCTCTGTGTGGGCTCTAATCTCTCTGATTTTATCCTCATGGTCTCTTCGCGAGATATACGTAGGAGGGAGCAATATACTGCTTGACTCTTCGGTGAAGGTATGTTCTCGAAACTTTGACAAAAGCCCGTACCGAGCTACTGAGCGTCTCTACTGCAGAGTCTTCCACTTGTTTATCTATCATCTCCGTAACGCTTTCGCGATTACTAAATGATCCTGTAACGAAGCGCGCTGCTCTCCGTTGGATCTTCTCTATCTCTTCTATCAACCCTATCTGGTACGGATCCCACACTGCTGAGCAGTATTCAAGCAGTGGGCGAACAAGCGTACTGTGACCTACTTCCTTTGTTTTCTGATTGCATTTCCTTAGGATTCTTCCAATGAATCTCAGTCTGGCATCTGCTTTACCGACTATCAACATTATATGATCATTCCATTTTAAATCACTCCTAATGCGTACTCCCGGATAATTTATGGTATTAACTGCTTCCAGTTGCTGACCTGCTATTTTGTAGCTAAATGATAAAGGATCTATCTTTCTGTGTATTCGCAGCACATTACACTTGTCTACATTGAGATTCAATTGCCATTCCCTGCACCATGCGTCAATTCGCTGCAGATCCTCCTGCATTTCAGTACAATTTTCCATTGTTACAACCTCTCGATACACCACAGCATCATCTGCAAAAAGCCTCAGTGAACTTCCGATGTCATCCACCAGGTCATTTATGTATATTGTGAATAGCAACGGTCCTATGACACTCCTCTGCGGCAAACCTGAAATCACTCTTACTTCGGAAGACTTCTCTCCATTGAGAATGACATGCTGCGTCCTATTATCTAGGAACTCCTCAATCCAATCACACAATTGGTCTGATAGTCCATATGCTCTTACTTTGTTCATTAAACGACTGTGGGGAACTGTATCGAACGCCTTGCGGAAGTCAAGAAACACGGCATCTACCTGTGAACCCGTGGCTATGGCCCTCTGAGTCTCGTGGACGAATAGCGCGAGCTGGGTTTCACATGACCGTCTTTTTCGAAACCCATGCTGATTCCTACAGAGTAGATTTCTAGTCTCCAGAAAAGTCATTATACTCGAACACAATACGTGTTCCAAAATTCTACAACTGATCGACGTTAGAGATATAGGTCTATAGTTCTGCACATCTGTTCGACGTCCCTTCTTGAAAACGGGGATGACCTGTGCCCTTTTCCAATCCTTTGGAACGCTACGCTCTTCTAGAGACCTACGGCACACCGCTGCAAGAAGGGGGGCAAGTTCCTTCGCGTACTCTGTGTAAAATTGAACTGGTATCCCATCAGGCCCAGAGGCCTTTCCTCTTTTGAGCGATTTTAATTGTTTCTCTATTCCTCTGTCGTCTATTTCGGTATGTACCATTTTATCATCTGTGCGACAATCTAGAGAAGGAACTACAGTGCAATCTTCCTCTGTGAAACAACTTTGGAAAAAGACATTTAGTATTTCGGCCTTTAGTCTGTCATCCTCTGTTTCAGTACCATTTTGGTCACAGAGTGTCTGGACATTTTGTTTTGATCCACCTACCGCTTTGACATAAGACCAAAATTTCTTAGGATTTTCTGCCAAGTCAGTACATAGAACTTTACTTTCGAATTGAACTGAGATTGAACTGAGATTACGTTGAAAAATAGGGTTTTGTAGCCAAAAGTGTGGGGAATGATATAGCGTATTGGAATCCAGAATAGATTCGACCTACTTTTAACCCTTTCGGGACGCATGGCCCGACGTGACAGTCGCTATGGGACGCGAGGCCCGTATACGTGGACCGATTGTCACGTCACACACCCAGTGCTGTATCTAGGGACTGACTTTGAGTACCGACACGGGACGGGCCGCATCCTGACAAAAGGACTAATATCAGCTGGCGATGGTCAGCGCTTACTTACTGCATGTCGTCGTAGCAAAGAAAAGAGGAGAGACACCACAGAGTCGTCTGCAGTTTCGGAAGAGTCTCGTCAAGGAGCTTGTGGGCGAGGCCAGGGCTCGAGCAAGAGGCACGGTGACCCACACAGGATAGACGGCCTGTACCGAGCTATCGCAAGAATAGACACCGGAAAACTGTGCGACTGTGTCGTTTGCAGTGATCGCTCCAAGCCAGGAGGGCGAAAACGGTTCCCTTTTTTTTTCGGCGAAACTTGTCTGTCCAACCCTTCTCTTCATCGGCCTGAGTGCTTCAACAGGCATCACAAAGTAGCAAAATACCGAGAGGTAAAATATGGTTGCCTATCGAAAACTCGATATGCAAAAGTTGTAAAGTTTGTTTTAAACAAATTTTATGAAATTTTGTTGTTTATTGACGTAAATTAAATTTTTCTTCGCTCAAAGTGGACTTTTTATTTTTCTTCCCACGGAAGAGCTAAAACTTCAAAGACTAAGATACAACTAATTTTAATAGGTATAATTCATTGCTTCACCTCACAACTAAAAAAAAAGTAACGAAAAATCAAAATTTTCATTTTTTCTGTTTTAACGCCACCGCCAAGTCAAAAATTGCGTTATATGGAATAATGAAAATAGTATGCCGGTAGAGAGCGTGTTTTAAGCTTCATTTACAAAAAAAAAAAGAAAAAAGTTACACCCGTAAGTCAAACATAAGCGATGAAAGAAACCAAGGGATATGGAACCCGTACAGCGCCGCCGAATCGCTCCGCTTTGAGCAAACGCGCTCCGTCCCGAAAGGGTTAAAAGAAAAAAAAGTGTCGCATTATTTATTGAACGCCCCTCGTAGCAGTTCCGATTATGTGTTGTGTACCAACTGACACAACGCAGTCAGTAACCCCAGGTAATGGGCATGTACGAGGAGAGCGACGAATGTAACCCAGTCACGTTCGTACTCTTCGGAGTCTCCACACACGAGCATCACGATGCTCTTACCAGAACAGGGACTCGTCTGAAAAATCGATCTGCTGAAACTCCACGACCACTGTCGCCGCATCTCTCTCTGCTTCCGGACCAATGCAAGCCGCCACTAAGATGCTCGTACTGACCGTCAGCTGATACGCTAATTACACGCTAATTACTTCTGTGGCGATGGACGCAGGACACCTCAAGCCGTGTTGACGTGCACTAACTGCCGTCTCAGTGACTACTGCTGACGTAGACACACTGAGCTGATAAAAGCCATATGATACCACCTAGTATGGTGACGGAATTACTGAGCCATGGTGCTTCCATAGCCGTCCACAATTGCGAAGGTGTTGCCGGTGCAAGGATTTTGTGCACGAGCTGACCTCTGGCGTCTGTCTGATAAATGTTCAGTGGGATCCATGTCGGGCGATCTGGCCGGCCAAATCATTCTGTTGATCTGTCCGGGATATTCTGCAAACCAGTCGCAATCAGCTGTGGCCCGCTGACATGACTCCGTTGTTTCTAAACATGGAGTTCATGAATGGCTGGCAGTGGTCTCCAAATACACTAACGTAACCATTTCCAGTCAATGACAGGTTCAGTTGGCTCAAAGGAGCCATTCACTCCATACAAACACAGCTCACACCATTATGGAGCGACCCACTAGCAAGCAAAGTACCTTGTTGACAACTGCGGTGCTTGAATAATATTGATAACAAAACTGGGGGCTGTATTTAGATCCAAAAGTCATCTTCAGGCCCCAAACGTAAACTGCATTGCACAACCGTTTTCATGAACAATGAACAAAAATGGTTCAAATGGCTTTAAGCACTATGGGACTTAACATGTGAGGTCATCAGTCCCCTACACTACTGGACAATAAAATTGCAACACCAAGAAGAAATGCAGATCATAACCGTGTAGTCATTGGACAGATGTATTATACTAGAACTGACATGTGCTTACATTTCCACGCCGTTTGGGTGCATAGATCCTGAGATATCAGTACCCAGAACAACCACCTCTGGCCGTAATAACGGCCTCGATACGCATGGGCATTGAGCCAAACAGAGCTTGGATGGCGTGTACAGGTACAGCTGCCCATCCAGCTTCAACGCGATACCACAGTTCATCAAGAGTAATGACTGTCGTATTGTGACGAGCCAGTTGCTAGGCCGCCATTGACCAGACGTTTTCAATTGGTGAGAGATCTGGAGAATGTGCTGGCCAGGGCAGCAGTCGAACATTTTCTGTATCCAGAAAGGCCCGTACAGGACCTGCAACATGCGGTCGTGCATTATCCTGCTGAACTGTAGTGTTTCGCGGGGATCGAATGAAGGGTAGAGCCACGGGTCGTAACACATCTGAAATGTAACGTTCTCTGTGGTGAAAGGTAGTGGTTGATATCTGGCATTCTCAGCACACGGTCACTGTTGATCTCTAAATACTGAATTCCCCAGCGATATCCGAAACGGGATGTCCCGTACTTGGAGCCCAAACTAACATTCTACGTTCAAAGTCTGTTAATCCCCATCACGTGGGCATAATCACGTCGGAAAGCTTCTCACGTGAGTACAAATGACATCTCCACCAACGCACTTGCCTTTTATACCTTGTGCAAGGGGATACTGATTTAATCTGTATACAGGGTGGTCCATTGAAAGTGACCAGGCCTAATATCTCACGAAATAAGCATCAAACGAAAAAACTACAAAGAACGAAACTCGTCTAGCTTGAAGGGAAAAACCAGATGGCGCTAGGCTGGCTCACGCTGCCATAGGTCAAAAGGTTATCAACTGCGTTTTTTTTAATAGGAACCCCTATTTTTTATTACATATTAATTTATTACATATGAATTTTTATTACATATGAATCTTTTAGTTGGACCACTTTTTCGCTTTGTGATTGATGGCACTGTAATAGTCACAAACCCATAAGTACGTGATATCACGTAACATTCCACCAGTGCGGAAGGTATTTGCTTCGTGATACATTACCCATGTTAAAATGGACCGTTTACGAATTGCGGAAAAGGTCGATATCGTGTTGATGTATGGCTATTTGGCTATTGTGATCAAAATGCCCGACGCGCGTGTGCTATGTATGCAGCTCGGTATCCTGGACATCATCCAAGTGTCCGGACCGTTCGCCGGATAGTTACGTTATTTAAGGAAACAGGAAGTGTTCAGCCACATGTGAAACGTCAACCACGACTTGCAACAACTGACGATCCCCAAGTAGGTGTTTTAGCTGCTTTCGCGGCTAATCCGCACGTCAGTAGCAGACAAATTGCGCGAGAATCGGGAATCTCAGAAACGTCGGTGTTGAGAATGCAACATCAACATCGATTGCACCCGTATCATATTTCTAAGCACCAGGGATTGCTCGACGAAGACTTTGAACGTCGTGTACAGTTCCGCCACTGGGCACAAGAGAAATTACGGGACGATGACAGATTTTTTGCACGCGTTCTATTTAGCGACGAAGCGTCATTCGCCAACAGCGGTAACGTAAACCGGCACAACATGCACTATTGGGGAAGGGAAAATCCACGATGGCTGCGACAAGTGGAACATCAGCGACCTTGGCGGGTTAATGTATGGTGCGGCATTATGGGAGCAAGGATTATTTGCCCCCGTTTTATCGATGGCAAACTAAATGGTGCAATGTATGCTGATTTCCTACGTACTGTTCTACCGATGTTGCTACAAGAAGTTTCACTGCATGACAGAATGGTGATGTACTTCCAACATGATGAATGTCCGGCATATAGGTCGCGTGCGGTTGAAGCGGTATTGAATACCAAATTTCATGACAGGTGGATTGGTCGTCAAAGCACCACACCATGGCCCGCACGTTCACCGGATCTGACGTTCCCGGATTTCTTTCTGTGGGGAAAGTTGAAGAATATTTGCTATCGTGATCCACCGACAACGCCTGACAACATGCGTCAGCGCATTGTCAGTGCATGTGCGAACATTACGGAAGGCGAACTACTCGCCGTTGAGAGGAATGCCGTTACATATACTGCCAAATGCATTGAGGTTGACGGACATCATTTTGAGCATTTATTGCATTAACGTGGTATTTACAAGTAATCACGCTGTAATAGCTTGCGTTCTCAGAAATGATGTTGAAAAAGGTACATGTGTCACATTGGAGCAAGTGAAATAAAATGTTCAAACGTACCTACGTTCTGTATTGTAATTTAAGAAACCTACCTGTCACCAACTGTTCGTCTAAAATTGTGAGCCACGTGTTTGTGAGTATTACAGCGCCATCTATCACAAAGCGAAAAAAGTGGTCCAACTAAAACATTCATATTTCTTTACATACTACACGAATATGTAATAAAAATGGGGGTCCTGTTATAAAAAAACACAGTTGATATCCGTTTGAGCAATGGCAGCGCCATCTAGCGGGCCAAACATAGCGCCATCTGGTTTCCCCCTTCAAGCTAGAGAAGTTTCATTCTTTGTAGTTTTTTCGTTTGACGCTTATTTCGTGAGATATTTGGCCCGGTCACTGTCAATGGACCACCCTGTATATGCATATCGCCATCACCTCTGTGTAGTACTAGCTAATGAAATCTTGCCTGAATTGTGTACATGCATGAAGATGAGTGAAAACATTGAAACATCTCTGTGAAGTCGTTTCATAAATCGCTTGTCGAATTCTGTGCAACCTATTCATTTTACTACCTGATTTTAGCTCAATTCATGAACTCTTCCAGAAAGACTGAGCACTCAAACAAGGCCTATTGATTATTATATGTGTGTTTTAATGTGGGTTTCGGTTTTGTTTTGTGGGAATCGCCGAGTTGGTCATCGTCTGCTGGGAGCAGACGATGTTGTTTCTCGTTCAAAGTAGAGCACAGGATGGCCAACTTAGGTCTCCAATTCCTGAACAGAGAGGTTTCCCCTTCTTAGGCGACGGCTGTGTCGAAAGCTGTTTTTTTGTGTGGGGTTGGAGGCCTACCCCTCTTCTAGCTTCCACTGCACGAGGAGCTAGGTAAGAGAAAGGGGCACTCTTCGGTGAACGCTTGGTGAGCGCTGATCGTAGCTGTTAAGGGGGGTTTCAAGTGATAGGAATCAGGTTGAGTTAGGACTTCGTTATGTTTAACTGGTGAAATACTTAAGAACTTTAGCTAAACCGAAGCGTGTGAAGCGAGTTATTTTTTAAAATGATTTTTAGTCTTATATATTGTTGAAATTGCTTTTGTCTGTGTGTGCCGATTTTGTGCCACGTGTTTGGCAATCAATGACCCTTCTGGTTCACCACGACACCACAATAGGCTTTGTTTTAACAGTTTGCTTGTTTAATGAGCTACAATTACTGCAAGAATATCTGTTCTTTCGTGCGCTTTTTACAAAGCAGCACAACAGTTTGAGTCAGAATGCACCACGTGCTCTAGTTCGGCCGTTTGCAAGCAGCAGACGCAGTTAGTATGTTAAATAATGATCGCACAGTCTTGTGTATCGGCTAAACCTCTGTCCAGAATAGAGCATGCGTATAATCGTAATGCAAATCTCACTTAGATATTTTTATGGTATTAATGCAAAGGAGATGATAGTATAATTGTCTCCCATCCCCGTCTGCCGTGTTTCTTCTTGCTGTAGTTAAATTATGGTCTGTTTCATTCTCACGTATTTCTTACTTAAATATTTCGAGTCAGGCACCAGTTATGTGTAGTTAGGATGTGCAACCAAATATTTAGTTACAATAAATAATCTACGTTAAAGATAAATTCTTTGGCGTCGATCTTACCCCCTTACTCTGATTTCCAATCCTGTATTAATCAAGTTGCTTCATGAAACTTCCTGGCAGATTAAAACTGTGTGCCCGACCGAGACTCGAACTCGGGACCTTTGCCTTTCGCGGGCAAGCGCTCTACCATCAATTTTCTTTTTATTGAACAAACGGAGAGTATATATATATATATACAAAGCAACAGTTCTTCAAGATACCAGTTAAACATATACAAATGAGTGTTAGGTAAACAAATTATTAGAATAACATTAAATACAACAAAATATAACACATCGTATTGAACAAACTAAAAGTACATGTATATTCACTATGCAAGAGTTCTTCAAGGTACCATTTAAAAAAATACAAATGACTGTTAGTTAAACAAAAAAAAATATTTTTTTTTTTGTCGATGATGCATGAGAACGTGGATAAGGGTGTTGTATCATGTGACAGGTAGGCATGGTACACCCCAACTTTGAGGGGGCTCAAGGAAGACGCTGCGGAGATAACCGGCAAAAGTTTGTCGGTAAGATGGTTTTCGGGTGAGGGAGCTATGCGCGGTCACAACTTTGTACCAGAAGTCAAGGACTGTATGCGGACCACTCTGAAAGGGGTATTCTAAAGCCTGTCCTCGAAACCAGATGAGGGCATGGTGCTTAGCAAGAGGGTAGTGAAATGTCTGGGGCAACAACAGGAAATCCGGGGTCACCGTCGTTGGCGGGGCCCGGAGGTAAAAGCCCACGATTCGTTGGATGAGGAGCCATACGTTTTGTTTCAGGGGGCACGTAAGACGGTGCTCGTCGGTGTCTTCGAGCTGACAGTCAGGGCAGAGTGGGGAGGTGGCCAGTCCTATGCGATAAAGTCGACTATTAGTCGGGAATTTTCCATAGACTAAAATATACCAGAGTGCAGACACAGACGACGGTAAAAAGGGTGCATGCACACACCCCCAAACCGTGCGCCAGTGAATGTCAGGATGCTGTAGCACCGTGGGCTCGCAAGGGTTGGACGTCATAAACAAACGATAATAATCTTTTGTACGGGGAGGACGGGTGACTGGAAGATCGGCCCGAACGTAGCTGAGTTCTATGAAACAATTGGCGACGTGGTACAATTATGGAGAAATAGGTGCCACATTGATCGGTGGGTCGAGAGAAGCTGGTCGGAGGATATCTAAGAGACTGCGTGTTAAGGACGGGACCGGCCCCTGCCAGTGTCGCAACAGAGTGTGGACAAAGAGTGCAGAAGATCGTGCCCGCACGTTGACGAGTCCGAGGCCACCTTTTGCAGGAGGCAGTGTTAGAGTGTTGTAGCGGACTTTGAAAAGTGCCCCTGCTGACACGAAATATCCAAAGGCTGATTGGATGCGGCGGCCAAGGAGTAACGGCATTGGGAGGATCTGGGCGACGTGTACCAGTTTAGGGGCGACATACATGTTGACATAGGACACACGTCGGAGTTGGTTTAAGTTACGGTGCACTTGACCGCGGACATGGTGCCGAATCGACTGCAAAAGCCGCCGGTAAGCCAGGACCACTGTGCGGTGTGTGGAGCTCGTAAATTCAATACCCAAGTAACGAAGGGCGGCACTGACTGGGAGTGGGGTCGGCACCATAGCCGGGAGGCCGCGCCCAATGTGCATCATAGTCGATTTACGGACATTAAGAATGCTACCAGAAAGACGTCCATACTGGTGGATCCATTGGATGGCGTCATTGAGTTCCGTGGAGGAGCAGGCGAGAAAGAGGAGATCGTCCGCATAAGCCCTACAGTGGAATGTGTGGTCACGCAAAGTGAGGCCCTGCAGTCTAGAGGTAAGTCCAGTGATGAGGGGCTCAAGTGCAATGGCATATAGTAAAGTAGACATGGGGCATCCTCGACGCACAGAGCGGCGTATAGGAATCGGTCCTACAAGCCTCCCATTGACTTGTACCATCGAGACCGCGGGAAGTAGTGACCGGCGAATGGCATCGACAAAGAGTAATGGGAACCCCATACGTGTCTCCACCATGAGGAGGAATGGGTGTCGAACGCGATCAAAGGCACTCGTGAAATCGACGGATACCAGTGCTGCACGAAGGCGAAAAACCGACGCCAGTGCAATGAGGTCACGGCATTCCCCTAGGGCTGTTTGTAAGGTGGCCCCACAACCACGTGCAGTCTGCTCAGGTGAAAGGACCGTAGGTAAGACGGTGCGTATGCGCGCTGCTAAGAGGCGTGCATAGATTTTATAGTCTGCATTCAGTAGTGTAAGGGGGCGATATGCAGAGACACGAGACCCTCCCTTCGGTTTAGGCACAGGTAGAAGAATGCCAGTGACGAATTCAGGTGGAATTGGGAAGGACGGAGTAAAGAGTTCCTGAATCATTTCCGTCCAGCGAGGAAGCATTAACGTGGTGAACGCCCGGTAAAACTCCACCGGGAGACCATCTGGTCCGGGTGATTTGTTCTTAGCCCCCTATTTGATCGCATCAACCATCTCTTCTGCGGTGCTTGCAGACATCATGGACGTTGACTCCGCTACGGTGAGGGTCCGATCAGGGGAAGGACGGAGATCATCAGGAATGGGCGTCGCCATCGGTTCATCATCATAAAATTGGCGATAATGTTCAGCAAAGGCAGATACCACTGGCGCCTGTGTTGTGTGGTGAACACCATCGGAGGTCGTGATGTTGGGGACGAAAAGTCGACGTCGACGACTATGGTCGGATGCGGCATGGATTGTGGATGGGGTTTCGTCGTGGAGGAGGTCTTGTCGTCGGGAACGCACCACGACACCATGCAGCCGTGCACGTTGGAGAGAGAGGAGACGAGCTTTAGTACGTTGTCGTTCCCTATGGGTGTCAGGTGATGGAGGGAGTGCATCGAGCTCACGGAGGACGGCGTAGTGAAAATTTGTGGTGTCTCGATGCCATGCTGCTGCTTCCTTGCCACATTGTATGAAGGCCTTTCTGATTACAGGTTTGGCTCATGTGAGCCACCAATGGAACGTGGATGTGTACTGCGGGAGGCGTCTTTCGCAAGACGCCCATGTAGTGGCAACACATTGTCGGCAGTGTGGATCATTAAGGAGGGAGGTATTAAGCTTCCAGTAACCTCTGCTGCGCCACACTGACTGAGGTGGCAGAGCCAGGGAGCAAATGACGGCGCAGTGGTCCGACAATGCAAGGGGCCATCGTTCAGCTTGGGCGACTTCATTGCCAAGGTGGGCAGAGACATAAAACCGGTCCAGTCTGCTCGCGGAATGTGCTGTCTAATGGGTAAAACCGGGGGTATTGTCATGAATTTTCTCCCAAACGTCCACTAGATGAAAATCTTCTATTAAGGTGTGCAGCGCCGGGCATGGCGAATAACCAGGCATTTGGTCCTGCGGATGGAGGACACAGTTGAAATCGCCTCCCATGATACGGCGATCATAGCGTCCAGAAAACAGGGGCGCCACGTCATGTCCGAAGAAAGTAGACCGCTGCCGTCGGTTCGTGGAGCCAGACGGAGCGTAGATATTGATGACGCGCGTGTCGAAGATGGTAACAGCCATGCCTCTTGCACAGGGAAGGATTGTCGGGTCCTTGAGTGGGATTCCTTCGCGTACGTAGAAAGCCACTCCACGCCCTGATTGATCACATGTGGACGTGTATGAGTCGTAGCCGTAGACTGGTGGTAGTGTGGCAACGCGTACTTCCTGAAGAAGGGCGACGTCGACGTCAGAGGCCCGAAGCATGTCACATAGGAGTTGCAGCTTGGGTGCAGTGCCGATCGTGTTGATGTTCAGTGTGGCAAACCGGTACGTTTGTTTCAGTGGTGGTGGACGCGCATCTACCATCACCGAGGGAAGTAAGAGGAGGGCGCCGACAGGAAGTCCCGTCCCATCAGCTGCAGTTCCTCGCTTTTGATGTTAACAGGCAGCCTTGTCCGGCGGAGGCAACTCATCCGGAGGAGGGGGCGTATCTTCGTCAATGTCGTCGGCCCATGCTCCTGTGCCGTGGGTCTGTCGAATGTCCGTGGGAATTGCGTCGTGGTGAGAGAGATCTGGAGTTGTCGGCGGGGAGACAGGCGTCTCAACCGGCGCACCGATCGTTACATTGTGCGTGGCGACCTCCACGGTGGTCCCGTCCTGCGAAACGTCTTGTTCATCGTGAAAGTTGTCCGCCGACCTCTGTGTGGAAATGTCGGCTGGTTGGGTGTCGTCTTCGTCGTCGCGGGTGGCGACGCTTTGAGAGCCCGTGGGTGAACGGCGGCGGCGTTTGCGCCTACGTGGCGAGCGTTGTTTGCGCACGTGTTCCTCAGTGTCGGACAACGGCAAGGAGGAGCGTCGACCTGGTTTCGAAGGCGTCGGTGGGTACAATGAAATGGTCAAGCAGGTGTTGTGAAGAAGTACTGTTCTCCTCAGCGTCCGGTGCGGGGGCCTGTTCGGCGGCAAGGTTGTCATGTGGGACGTCCGCACCGTCCATAGGTGACTGGGACGGTGGGACGTGCCGATCGGAAGGACCGGACGACGGACTGGACGAAACTGTAGACGTGGCGAGAGCCGCTGCGTAAGTGACCGGCAGGGCGGTCATCGTGGGTGTGACGGACGCTTCCGACAACGGGAGCTGCGCGACACGTCGTTGAATGCATTCAGACCGTAGGTGACCTCCTTTCCCGCAACCGGAACAGGTCCGAGGTTGGCCGTCGTACATTATAATGCCGCGGCAGCATCCGATACGTAGATAGGAAGGCACGTGTTCCTGCAACTCGATGCGGACCTGTGGAACACCGTTTAAAACTGGATAGGTTTCAAATTGTACCCATCGTTCGGCAACATGTTCCAGAACGTTGCCATAGGGACGGAGCGCCTCGATGGCGACGTCTGCAGGTAGTTCGAACGACAGTTCGAAGATCCTTATCGTCCGTGTGCCGAGACCTGCGTGATCGACGGTAATGGGTCCGACGTTGCCGTCGGAATGACAGAAGCGCAGTCCACGTTTTGCCTCTCGGAGCACCTTGTCGCGCGCCGCATCGTTGATCATTTTGGCGTAGACGGTACTGGTAACTACGGACAAGTGGATACCAATTAGATCCGTTGGTGGTATTTTAACCTCATCGCGAATAAATCGGTCTACCTCCAGGGCCTCGGGTCGGGCGAAGTCGGAACAAAAGTTGAAACGTAATGTCTTCTTCCGATAGTTGTGCGCCACGGTGGTCTAGAAGGGAAAACGGCACTGACAGCGGCCGAAGTAAACACAAACACACCGTGCGCGCGTCGCCCGCAGCGCTCTGGCGCGTGACCGCCTCGCAGCACTGCCGGCGGCAGACTGCCCACCTGAGCTACCGAAGCACGACTCACGCCCCGTCCTCACAGCTTTACTTCTGCCAGTACCTCGTCTCCTACCTTCCAAACTTTACAGCAGCTCTCCTGCGAATCTTGCAGAACCAGCACTCCTGAAAGGAAGGATACTGCGGAGACAGCCTGGGGGATGTTTCCAGAATGAGATTTTCACTCTGCAGCGGAGTGTGCGCCGATATGAAATTTCCTGGCACGATAAAACTGTGAGTTCGAGTCTCGGTCGGGCACACAGTTTTAAGCTGCCAGGAAGTTTCATATCAGCGCACACTCCGCTGCAGAGTGAAAATCTCATTCTGGAAGTTGCTTCGTGCACGACACGGAGTGCTATTTATCTGACTGCTTCAAGAAATTTGCGTACTTTTAATTAAATTATTAAAGTAATTAAACTAATATTTTCGAGCTCCGTTTTATTTTGTAAATGGTTAGGAAGGGCTTGGGCTGGTGGCGACCCTGAATTTCTGAATTTTTATCATTATTAAAGCAGCTAGAAATGCAAGTAACGCATATGGCTCGACGAGAAACGTCGTAAAGATAGTAGTACGTTACAACGTTTTGCAGGACACACTGACGTGTTGATACCCTACAAGATCCTCCAGTATCGGTCCATCGCGGTGGGTGCGATGCTTCGCCTGATAACGAGCTGGACGCTGGGACGCTGGAGCCTCGGCTACGAGGGCTGCGACGACGGCCTGGCTGCTCTCGCCGGCCTCACCGACGCCACGGCCAGCGACCAGCTCGCCACGGACCTCGCGTGCTTCGTCGCTGCCGACTGCATCGACTCCTGCTCTGCGCCGGGGTACGTACGCCACTGAGAGCCCCAACCACCAATCTTACGTCTACTACTCTTGTACTCTTCTTACATTTGTTCTTACACTGCCATTCACACTTCCTATACCTCGAGACAACATTCCATTAGAACTACTGACGGCCTTGGCTGAGAGCCAGTCCTGACAAAACTCTACCATCTAGTGAGCAAGATGTATGAGACAGGCAAAATTCCCTGCGACTTCAATAAGAATATAATTCCAATCCCAAAGAAAGCAGGTGTTAACAGATGTGAAAATTACCTAACTATCAGTTTAATAAGTCACAGCTGCAAAATGCTAACGCGAATTGTTTACAGTCCAATGGAAAAACTGGTAGAAGTCGACTTCGGGGAAGATCAGTTTGGATTCCGTAGAAATGTTGGAATACGTGAGGCGATACTGACCTCACGACTTATCTTAGAAGAAAGATTAAGGACAGGCAAACCTACGTTTCTAGCATTTGTAGACTTAGAGAAAGCTTTTGACAATGTTCACTGGAATACTCTCTTTCAAATTCTAAAGGTGGCAGGGGTAAAATACAGGGAGCGAAAGGCTATTTACAATTTGTACAGAAACCAGATGGCAGTTATAAGAGTCGAGGGATATGAAAGGGAAGCAGTGGTTGAGAAGGGAGTACGACAGGGTTGTAGCCTCTCCCCCATGTTATTCAATCTGTATATTGAGCAAACAGTAAAGGAAACAAAAGAAAAATTCGGAGTAGGTATTAAAATCCATGGAGAAGAAATAAAAACTTTGAGGTTCGCCGATGACATTGTAATTCTATCAGAGACAGCAAAGGACTTGGAAGAGCAGTTGAACAGAATGGACAGTGTCTTGAAAGGAGGATATAAGATGAACATCAACAAAAGCAAAACGAGGATCATGGAATGTAGTCGAATGAAGTTGGGTGATGCAGAGGGAATTAGATTAGGAAATGAGGCGCTTAAATTAGTAAAGGAGTTTTGCTATTTGGGGAGCAAAATAACTGATACTGGTCGAAGTAGAGAGGATATAAACCGTAGACTGGCAATGGCAAGGAAAGCGTTTCTGAAGAAGAGAAATTTGTTAACATCGAGTATAGATTTAAGTGTGAGGAAGTCGTTTCTGAAAGTATTTGTATGGTGTGTAGCCTTGTATGGAAGTAAAACATGGACGATAAATAGTTTGGACAGGAAGAGAATAGAAGCTTTTGAAATGTGGTGCTACAGAAGAATGCTAAAGATTAGATGGGTATATCACTTTACTAATGAGGAGATATTGAATACAATAGGGGAGAAGAGGAGACAACTTGACAAGAAGAAGGGACCGGTTGGTAGGGCACCTTCTGAGGCATCAAGAGATCACAAATTTAACATTGGAGGGCAGTGTGGAGGGTAAAAATCGTGTAGGGAGACCAAGAGATGAATACATTAAGCAGATTCAGAAGGATGTAGGTTGCAGTAGGTACTGGGAGATGAAGAAGCTTGCACAGGATAGAGTAGCATGGAGAGCTGCATCAAACCAGTCTCAGGACAGACGACCACAACAACATACCTCGAGACTAATATCTGACATCGAACAGATACCCTAGGCGAGAGCATGCCAAAATCTTGTAGAACTGTCTCTAGAAAGTCTCTTCGTGTTTGCTGCCGGATCCCAAAATCAACTTGACTCGATATTTCGGCGGTTCAACTGGTCGCCATCTTCAGGAGAATGCTTCTTCTGCTGATGAGTCCCGCTGAGAACTGACGCCAGGCTGCAAATCGACGTCCTATATAGGCCACCGCTCAGTACACGGCGCATGCGCCGCCCATCACGGTTGCTGCCCTCCAAGACACGGAGGTGGCGCCGCCCTTGGTGGAACACTGCTGGCAGCGATATATCGCATTCAGGGCCGCACCGAAGAACGTTCAGTTTCGATGCGAGACAATAGGATTCCACGTCTTGCTAAGAGGGAACCCATTATCTCTTTTGATTAAGGGGGAGGACGTCAAACGGACCGACTTCGGGAAGGAGAGGCAACACAGGACATTTTTATCTGCACTGTCTATACTTTTACAAATAAATTCAAATAAATTCATAAAACTTTGTCAGCATCACCACTAAGGATTCAGGATTCACACTCAGAGCAGTGAAAGTTCAAAAACACGAAAAAATTTAGTTTTTTAAATGTGAAATTTCATGATTTTTTTCACTTACTGTTGGCTGCATTTGTTGCTATAGGTACACTTTTCTTCATAAGTAAGGGAGATTCTTCGATGAGTTTTGCACAGCTTGCAAACCGTACTGACAGGTGTATGAAACTCTTGAATTTATGGAAAAATGAATGGGCTGTTACATTTTAAACTTTGTGTTTAGAGAAAACTGGAATTTTATACTTAATTATCTCAATTTTTACCACAGTTTTTAACAGATTTGGAAAATTCTAGAGTTTCATACACCTGTAAGTATGGTTTGTATTATGTGCAAAATTCATCGAAGAATCTCTCTTACTTACGAAGGAAAGTGTACCTACAGCAACAAATGCACCAATACCAAGTGAAAAAATGATGAAATTTCACATGTAAAAA
Organism: Schistocerca cancellata; assembly: GCF_023864275.1. Lineage (NCBI taxonomy): Eukaryota > Metazoa > Arthropoda > Insecta > Orthoptera > Acrididae > Schistocerca > Schistocerca cancellata. Next base: position 19,016,309 of record NC_064635.1, on the reverse strand, counting down.
AAAATTTGTTTCGTTATGTTATGGAACTTCCTCTGCTGTGAGTGTGAAACCTGAATCCTTCCTGGTCATGCTAACAAAGTTTTATGAATTCATTTGCAAACGTATAGACAGTGTATATTAAAATGTCCTGTGGTGCCTCTCCTGCTCCAAGTCGGCCCGTTTGACGTCCTATCCCCCTCAAATTATCCGACAACCTAATTTCAATCGCCTCTTTGTAGACACTGTTCCAGAAACCGGAAATGTTGGCAACTACGACAGTTTCATCAATTTTCACACTGTGTCCCTCATTTAGGCAGTGTTCTGCTACCACCGATTTAACTGCCTCGTATGACGGCGATGTTCCACACACCTGTCATGCACTGTGTGAGTCGAACGGCCAATGTAAGCCTTCCCACATTGACACGGAATTTTGTACACACCAGGTTTCCTAAGCCCCAAATCATCTTTCACATGAAACATCCCCTTAGAAAAATTTATGAATGATTGTGCTGATAAACCCCTTACGTTATTTGATTTTCAAACAGCTGAGCAGAAGTAAACGTACTCAGACATTTCACTCTTTACTTATTCCGATCAACACTAAAATGACACACAATATTTTTAGCGCAACGCAATCTGACTTTCAATAATACCTACAAAAGAATTCCCCTTACTAACAATAACCTATACCTTTCATGAATCACTTACCTCACAAAAATCTTCGTTACTCGAACTACTGCATTACAGCGAGCGCCAATACTGCCAGCTAAATAAAAGATTCTAACTACTGAAGTCACTAACTACCGATAGGCATAGTTGGCAAATGAAAGATTTTGATAGAGAACAAACAATGTTGTTGTTGTTGTGGTCTTCAGTCCTGAGACTGGTTTGATGCAGCTCTCTATGCTACTCTATCCTGTGCAAGCTTCTTCATCTCCCAGTGCCTACTGCAACCTACATCCTTCTGTATCTGTTTAGTGTATTCATCTCTTGGTCTCCCTCTACGATTTTTACCCCCCACGCTGCCCTCCAATACTAAATTGGTGATCCCCTGATGCCTCAGAACATGTCCTACCAACCGATCCCTTCTTATGGTCAAGTTGTGCCACAAACTTCTCTTCTCCCCAATCCTATTCAATACTTCCTCATTAGTTATGTGATCTACCCATCTAATCTTCAGCATTCTTCTGTAGCACCACATTTCAAAAGCTTGTATTCTCTTCTTGTCCAAACTATTTATCGTCCATGTTTCACTTCCATACATGGCTACACTCCATACACCTTCAGAAATGACTTCCTGGCACTTAAATCTATACTCGATGTTAAAAAATTTTTCTTCAGAAACGCTTTGATTGCCATTGCCAGTCTACATTTTATATCCTCTCTACTCCCACCATCATCAGTTATTTTGCTCCCCAAATAGCAAAATTCCTTTACTACCTTAAGTATTTCATTTCCTGATCTAATTCCCTCAGCATCACCCGACTTCATTCGACTACATTCCATTATCCTCGTTTTGCTTTTGTTGATGTTCATCTTATATCCTCCTTTCAAGACAGTGTCCATTCCATTCAACTGCTCTTCCAAGTCCTTTGCTGTCTCTGACAGAATTACAATGTCATCGGCGAACCTCAAAGTTTTTATTTCTTCTCCATGGATTTTAATACCTACTCCGAATTTTTCTGTTGTTTCCTTTACTGTTTGCTCAATATACAGATTGAATAACATGGGGGAGAGGCTACAACCCTGTCGTACTCCCTTCTCAACCACTGCTTCCCTTTCATATCCCTCGACTCTTATAACTGCCATCTGGTTTCTGTACAAATTGTAAATAGCCTTTCGCTCCCTGTATTTTACCCCTGCCACCTTTAGAATTTGAAAGAGAGTATTCCAGTGAACATTGTCAAAAGCTTTCTCTAAGTCTACAAATGCTAGAAACGTAGGTTTGCCTGTCCTTAATCTTTCTTCTAAGATAAGTCGTGAGGTCAGTATTGCCTCACGTATTCCAACATTTCTACGGAATCCAAACTGATCTTCCCTGAGGTCGGCTTCTACTAGTTTTTCCATTCGTCTGTAAAGAATTCGTGTTAGTAGTTTGCAGCTGTAGCTTATTATACTGATGGTTCGGTAATTTTCACATCTGTCAACACATGCTTTCTTTGGGATTGGAATTATTATATTCTTCTTGAAGTCTGAGGGTATTTCGCCTGTATCATACATCTTGCTCACCAGATGGTAGAGTTTTGTCAGGACTGGCTCTCCCAAGGCCGTCAGTAGTTCAAATGGAATTGTTGTCTACTCCGAGGGCCTTGTTTCGACTCAGGTCTTTCAGTGCTCTGTCAAACTCTTCACGCAGTATCGCATCTCCCATTTCATCTTCATCTACATCCTTTTCCATTTCCATAATATTATCCTCAAGTACATCGTCCTTGTATAGACCCTCTATATACTCCTTCCACCTTTCTGCTTTCCCTTCTTCGCTTAGAACTGGTTTTCCATCTGAGCTCTTGATGTTCATACAAGTGGTTCTCCTATCTCCAAAGGTCTCTTTAATTTTCCTGTAGGCAGTATCTATCTTACCCCTAGTGAGATAAGCCTCTACATCCTTACATTTGTCCTCTAGCCATCCATGCTTAGCCATTTTGCACTTCATGTCGATCTCATTTTTGAGACGTTTGTATTCCTTTTTGCCTGCTTCATTTACTGCATTTTTATAATTTATCCTTTCATCAATTAAATTCAATATTTCTTCTGTTACCCAAGGATTTCTACCAGCCCTCGTCTTTTTACCTACTTGATCCTCTGCTGCCTTCACTACTGCATCTCTCAAAGCTACCCATTCTTCTTCTACGGTATTTCTTTCCCCCATTCCTGTCAATTGTTCCCTTATACTCTCCCTGAAACTCTGTACAACCTCTGGTTCTTTCAGTTTATCCAGGTCCCATCTCCTTAAGTTCCCACCTTTTTGCAGTTTCTTCAGTTTTAATCTACAGGTCATAACCAATAGATTGTGGTCAGAGTCCACATCTGCCCCTGGAAATGTCTTACAATTTAAAACCTGGTTCCTAAATCTCTGTCTTACCATTATATAATCTATCTCATAGCTTTTAGTATCTCCAGGGTTCTTCCATGTATACAACCTTCTTTCGTGATTCTTAAACCAAGTGTTAGCTATGATTATGTTGTGCTCTGTGCAAAATTCTACCAGGCGGCTTCCTCTTTCATTTCTTAGCCCCAATCCATATTCACCTACATGTATTTACCTTGTATTCACCTTAATAGTGTCATAATACACTCCTGGAAATTGAAATAAGAACACCGTGAATTCATTGTCCCAGGAAGGGGAAACTTTATTGACACATTCCTGGGGTCAGATACATCACATGATCACACTGACAGAACCACAGGCACATAGACACAGGCAACAGAGCATGCACAATGTCGGCACTAGTACAGTGTATATCCACCTTTCGCAGCAATGCAGGCTGCTATTCTCCCATGGAGACGATCGTAGAGATGCTGGATGTAGTCCTGTGGAACGGCTTGCCATGCCATTTCCACCTGGCGGCTCAGTTGAACCAGCGTTCGTGCTGGACGTGCAGACCGCGTGAGACGACGCTTCATCCAGTCCCAAACATGCTCAATGGGGGACAGATCCGGAGATCTTGCTGGCCAGGGTAGTTGACTTACACCTTCTAGAGCACGTTGGGTGGCACGGGATACATGCGGACGTGCATTGTCCTGTTGGAACAGCAAGTTCCCTTGCCGGTCTAGGAATGGTAGAACGATGGGTTCGATGACGGTTTGGATGTACCGTGCACTATTCAGTGTCCCCTCGACGATCACCAGTGGTGTACGGCCAGTGTAGGAGATCGCTCCCCACACCATGATGCCGGGTGTTGGCCCTGTGTGCGTCGGTCGTATGCAGTCCTGATTGTGGCGCTCACCTGCACGGCGCCAAACACGCATACGACCATCATTGGCACCAAGGCAGAAGCGACTCTCATCGCTGAAGACGACACGTCTCCATTCGTCCCTCCATTCACGCCTGTCGCGACACCACTGGAGGCGGGCTGCACGATGTTGGGGCGTGAGCGGAAGACGGCCTAACGGTGTGCGGGACCGTAGCCCAGCTTCATGGAGACGGTTGCGAATAGTCCTCGCCGATACTCCACGAGCAACAGTGTCCCTAATTTGCTGGGAAGTGGCGGTGCGGTCCCCTACGGCACTGCGTAGGATCCTACGGTCTTGGCGTGCATCCGTGCGTCGCTGCGGTCCGGTCCCAGGTCGACGGGCACGTGCACCTTCCGCCGACCACTGGCGACAACATCCATGTACTGTGGAGACCTCACGCCCCAGGTGTTGAGCAATTCGGCGGTACGTCCACCCGGCCTCCCGCATGCCCACTATACGCCCTCGCTCAAAGTCCGTCAACTGCACATACGGTTCACGTCCACGCTGTCGCGGCATGCTACCAGTGTTAAAGACTGCGATGGAGCTCCGTATGCCACGGCAAACTGGCTGACACTGACGGCGGCGGTACACAAATGCTGCGCAGCTAGCGCCATTCGACGGCCAACACCGCGGTTCCTGGTGTGTTCGCTGTGCCGTGTGTGTGATCATTGCTTGTACAGCCCTCTCGCAGTGTCCGGAGCAAGTATGGTGGGTCTGACACACCGGTGTCAATGTTTTCTTTTTTCCAGTTCCAGGAGTGTATATATATCAGTTCATGACATCCAGTCTTACAAATTTACTGTCTCTGATGGACACACGTCCAGATCGTCTGCTCTCAAAATACCAGCCACAGACTGCACACAGCAAGCACAGCCAGTGATTTTCATACAGAGCGCTACGTGGCGTTACCAATACAAAAACCTAAAGAGCCTACTGACACCTAAACAGCCTACTTACACACAGAGCCGAGTAGTGCCCTTATCTTAGAAGCTGGACGGAACACACTCTAATGTGTGTGCTTAAATGAGGGACACAGTATTAAATTTGATGAAACTGTCGTAGTTGTCAACATTTCCAGTTTTTGGAACAGTGTCTATAAAGAGGCGATTAAAAATAAGGTTGGCGGATAATTTAATCAGCAGTGACAATGGGTTCCCTCTTAGCAAGACGTGGAATCCTGTATTGTCTCGCATCGAAATTGAACCTTCTTCGGTGCAGCCCTGAGTGCGATATATCGCTGCCAGCAGTGTTCCGCTAAGGGCGGCGCCACCTCCCTGTATTGGAGGGTAACAACCGTGATGGGCGGCGCATGCGCCGTCTACTGAACGGTGGCCTATACAGGACGTCGATTTGCAGCCTGGCGTCAGTTCTCAGCGGGACTCATCAGCAGAAGCAGCATTCTCCTGAAGATGGCGAACAGTTGGATCGCAGAGATATCGAGTCAAGTTGATTTTAGGATCCGGCAGCAAACCCGAAGAGACTTTCAAGACTTACTACGCCGGGGAAGCCTACATAATCAGAACTGACTCTAGCCTTGATGATGTCATCAGTTCGCGCGAGGAAGAGCATCCAACAGGTTTCAGATACGCTACAGCCAGCTGAGGCCGTTCCCTGATGGTTTGAACCCTTAGAGGCACCGAACTGCAGGGGCGTTGAGTCGTATGTTTCAGCCGCTTTTCCAATTAGTCTCAGAGATCGTCGATGGCATTAGATCAGGTGATACTGTATGCCAGTCGAGATGAGATAGGGTACTTGAGTGTTTGTCAAACCAGCAACGTAGTCCGCTTTTCTCATCTTGCAAAATGGGACGCCGTATCTCCCACGGGGAAGTGCTTGAGAAGCAATAATTGTGACCTGGTAGTTGAGGGAGGGCAGGATTCGGTTACGATTGTGGACGGGGACAAAATCAGTCATTATTGGTTGCCCTTTACAGTTACACACAATCTGTTTTCAATCAGAAATTCCCGGGTCAACAGTAAATTAAAAAATACCACACGTTATTAATGAGAGAATAAACAACAGTGTAAATAATAGTGTTTTCAGTGAGTTACAATGTAGCAAATCACCATTAAATACAGATACAACAGATAATGATTTAAAAGCAAGCCCCTGTGATCTGCACAGAAGGCCTTACTCGCCAGGAATGGCAATAAATTAAGAATTGTTTATAACTCGCTGCAACTTGCAAATTACAGGTATTGAAATATTAAAGGCAAGTCGCCACAAAAACAGCAGACGGCATCAGATGCCAAGAATGGCAGTACTGCGTAAATACAAATACCAAATTAGAATTTTAAGGCAACCGACCTTAATCACTGCTGAAGGTCTTACACGCCAAGAATGACAATAAATGAAGAATTGTTTAAGAACTCGCTGCAATTTACAACTTACAGGTATTTAAATATAAAGGTAAGTCGACACGAACACAGCAAAAGGCATCAGACGCTAGGAATGGCAGTAATTAAGGTTTTAAGACTTACTGCTAAAATACAAATACCGAATTAGAATTTTAAAGCAAATCACCACAATCACGGCTGATTGCCTTAACGCTAGGAACGGCAATAATACAAAAAATTGAAACCTGCTGTAAAACAGCAAATAGCAAAATTTAATTAAAAAAAACAAGCAACTGATGCCGACGGTGCTCCAGGAATCAACCTCTGAGGAGGTCCGGCAACAAACACTTTCGCGAGCGATAAGATAGGCAGCCAAGAGTTGCATTCACTGTACAAGATGGTAACTCACACTAGTGGCAGTCTAACGAATGACTAATGATAATCTTGCTGAAGCTACCTGACGCCCGATAAATCAAATGCAACGATGGAACAATACGCAAAAGCCGGAACCGGCGGTCGAGAAAGGAATCACTACCAACAGTGTAGAAGAATCACCAACCGGCCTACAATCAAGAAAGCTGTCATAGCTACACTCCTTACCGGACAGCAGCAGCAAGCCGACAAAATGTACGCTGCCGTTACATACACTAACCCGCTGGGCAGGTAACTAGGGCGTTAGAGGCCACCACGCAAGAAAAATTGCCGTTGGTTGAACTTAACAAATTGTAAGAGGTTGAACGCAGTAAATAGTAATAAGAAGTCGAGGAAAGCTAATCAGATCCGCCTTCCCCAAGCACTCCACTCGCCGACGCTAAGAGCAGCAACACGAATCCAAGTCACTGGAGAATCGCGAGATGTCACAATGGTGGAGGTTGCTCTACTTGGAATGAAATGCACTCATCTTAAAGCTTGCTGGATCCAGTTTACGACGAGGTCGTGCACTCTGGTGACCACAACCCTTCCATCCAGCAGTCTACATCTACATCTACATTTATACTCCGCAAGACATCCAACAGTGTATATCGGAGGGCACTCCACGTGCCACTGTCATTACCTCCCTTTCCTGTTCCAGTCGCGTATGGTTCGCGGGAAGAACGACTCCCGGAAAGCCTCCGTGCGCGCTCGAATCTCTCTAATTTTACATTCGTGATCTCCTCGGCAGGTATAAGTAGGGGGAAGCAATATATTCGATACCTCATCCAGAAACGCACCCTCTCGAAACCTGGACAGCAAGCTGCACCGCAATGCAGAGCGCCTCTCTTGCAGAGTCTGCCACTTGAGTTTGCGAAACATCTCCGTAACGCTATCACGCTCACCAAATAACCCTATGACGAAACGCGCCGCTCTTCTTTGGATCTTGTCTATCTCCTCTGTCAACCCGACCTGGTACGGATCCCACACTGATGAGCAATACTCAAGTATAGGTCGAACGAGTCTTTTGTAAGCCACCTCCTTTGTTGACGGACTACATTTTCTAAGGACTCTCCCAATGAATCTAAACCTGGCACCCATCGTACCAACAATTAATTTTATATGATCATTCCACTTCCAAATCGTTCCGCACGCATACTCCCAGATATTTTACAGAAGTAACTGCTACCAGTGTTTGTTCCGCTATCATATAATCATAAAATAAAGGATCCTTCTTTCTATGTATTCGCAATACATTACATTTGTCTATGTTAAGGGTCAGTTGCCACTCCCTGCACCAAGTGCCTATCCGCTGCAGATCTTGCTGCATTTCGCTGCAATTTTCTAATGCTGCAACTTGTCTGTATACTACAGCATCATCCGCGAAAAGCCGCATGGAACTTCCGACACTATCTACTAGGTCATTTATATATATTGCGAAATGTCCATGCGTGCCGCCAGCCGTCACAGCGTCTTCTGGCACTGCGCGGACCTGGCTCCTCCTGAGTCCCCAACCGAACTCGCCCACTCACACGACCCGGGAAAGCAACGACGTCGTCCCAAACATAGGGCTCAATAATAAAACGGAGGTAATCGAGAACAGGTGTTTATTCGGACCACAGTAGAGAAATTTAATAACCAAGGAAAAATTCTCTTCAACAAAAAACTATTACAACTTCTGATACAGGCCTGGAACATTGCATAAACGTAGAGAGACCCGAAGACTGTGCCACTGACAGTCGCTAAAGACAGAGCTGAGCGTTCGGCATTGTTGGCCGACAGGTACGTCTCGCGGTGTCGATGGAAAGTCGTTGGTCCCACTGCGGCGGCTTCCGACCGGGCTCTGCCTGGTGGGCTGCTGAGAACCGGCGCAGTGACTGGCCCAGAGCTCCTGTGCCGCCGACTGCCGACTTGATGGGTTGCGCCGGGCTGTGTACCCGGGACACGGGAGGTCCAGTTCCGCACACGTGACGTGGCCGAGGAAATAGGTCCCTGGCTCGGAGGACCTCTGGCGACGATTTTCTTGCCGCCTGTCGTCCTTGTTCGACGCTGGCCGGGGAGGCTACGCCTTGCACGTATGCAACCCCGTAATGCTTCAGTGTCTAAGGGGTTGTCGGTCTCTTTAGGCGAACGTAGGGTACATGGCAGCATATTCGTCATAAAAATGTAGGAGGTAGAACGCCTTCCGTAGAATGTGTAAGTAGCGTGAAGCGCACTTTGAATGTATCCCGATGGCTGAAAGAGCCACGCGCACTTTTAATACAAAAATGCTATCAGACATTGAAATCAGCATAAAAGATTTGGTCGCCACCAACGCTAGCCACACAACAAATAAGAGGTTGCGCTGAGTTGGATAATTATTTAATTTATTCATAAGAAAACTCACAAAAGTACATTCATTGTAAAGTAAGTGATAAAAATGGAATGTAATTATTAATATGATCCACGCATTGTACAGGTCAATCAAATATTGAATAAAGTAAAGAGTGCGGGAATACTGTGCATAAGGCAGCTTGCAGCAACATTGCTGGAAACAAGATCTATTCCAGAGCATTTGTTTTAAATAAGAATAGGTCACTAATTATTGGACCTGTGCACATGGAAACGCTATGGATGGGCTAACAAGGAAAACAACACGGTAAATGGCGTAGTTAACTGAGACGTGGCATCGGTACACTGGATAAGATTGGAGGCAAAATTATTTATTCCTTAAAACATTGATGTAATGCATCTATAGACTGCTGTTGCCTGGTAACTAAGTACAATTGCTTGTGACACGCTATACGTTTCACAACAGACTCGTGTGCCCACGTGGTTCGTGGAGAGACAATTTCTACGTACAGTCGCCATATTTTAGTAACATCAAAACACGCAGTCGCGAACAATTAACATCTTACACAGGACACATTTGAACAGACAAAGGATAATGGCAGAGGGCCAACAAACTCTAATAGTAACCCATGTGGATGGTTTCCACTGCGCATAAAGTAATGAGACAAAGAAAATTCACAAAGAAGCAAAAATTGCCAAGATTCGGAAAAGATTAGAATGCGTACACATGCAGTTCCAGGCACACAACCGAGAGCTCTTCAACGTATGCAACATCTTTGTACTACGTTCTTCTTACAATCAACGTCAAGTCTGCGTTAGGAACCAAACTGAAAGTCTGCAAAAGCCTCGGATTCCTTGCTGCGACCCAGCAAATAAATCTTTATAAGATGAAATGCCAGACCAAATTCTAAAAGCTCTCCCCTTGCTATGAGACAACGCACCACGCGGTTAAGTCAACTCACCCTTCTTCGAAGAGACTTCGGCTGCAGACCCTCGGCGAGCTGGAAACAGACTGATCGTCTCCCACACTCCAGCGTCTCCCACGCGACCCCGTGGCCAGGAAAACCCAGAGATGAGGCTTCCGCCACCAACCTAACACCGGTAATTTTACCACATAGGGGCGGGGGGGGGGGGGGCGCAGGGCGGCAAACCTCTTTGCCTACCTGAAAACTACAGGGGTTGGCCACTTTGTACGACTACCGCTGATTCTCTGCAGTAGACTAAACTACCGTATAGCAAGATGAAACACTCCCACGTTCATTCACTAGCGCGCATGCCATAGAGTTCTGTATCAGTGGAAAGCAAATAAAATGATAATGAAAGGGGACCACAGGACACTTTCACATGCTTTCCTCCTCACTTCGAATTCCCGCTTCGTTTGATGTGGAGGTGTTATTCTAATAAAGTTCGAGAGCCTCTGTAATGCTGTTTGAGTTTGGAGGGGAATACCAAGTGGGCTGAGGCGTAACTGGGAATTTTGAATAATGAAGGAAGCGTACTAGGATAGTCTGAGCAGTTTTCCAAATCCATAGTGTCATAGTGGCGCAGTGGTTGCAGGAGATCTGGGGTTCGAATCCCGGCCTGGGAGTAAATTTTCATTCTCGCTTCAGTCTGCAAATATACACTACCGGCCATTAAAATTGCTATACCACAAAGATGACGTGCTACAGACACAAAATTTAACCGACAGAAAGAAGATGCTGTGATATGCAAATGATTAGCTTTTCAGGGCATTCACACAAGGTTGGCGCCGGTGGAGACACCTACAAAGTGCTGACATGAGGAAAGTTTCCAACAGATTTCTCATACACAAACAGCAGTTGACCGGCGTTGCCTGGTGAAACGTTGTTCTGATGCCTCGTGTAAGGAGGAGAAATGCGTACCATCACGATTCCGACTTTGATAAAGCTCGGATTGTAGCCTATCGCGATTACGGTTTATCGTATCGCGACATTGCTGCTCGCGTTGGTCGAGATCCAATGACTGTTAGCAGAATATGGAATCGGTGGGTTCAGGAGGGTAATACGGAACGCCGTGCTAGATTCCAACGGCCTCGTATCACTAGCAGTCGAAATGGCAAACATCTTATCCACATGGCTGTGACTGATGGTGTAGCCACGTCTCGATCCCTGAGTCAACAGATGGGGATGTTTGCAAGACAGCAAGCATCTGCACGAACAGTTCGACGACGTTTGCAGCAGCATGGACTATCAGCTCGGAGACCGTGGCTGCGGTTACCCTTGACTCTGCATAGAGACAGGAGCGCCTGCGATGGTGTACTCGACGACGAATTTGGATGCACAAATGGCAAAAAGTCATTTTTTCGGATGAACCCATGTTCTGTTTACAGCATCATGAAGGTCGCATCCGTGTTTTCCGACATCGTGGTGAACGCACAATGGAAGCGTGTATTCGTCATCGCCATACTGGCGTATCACCCGGCGTGATGGTATGGGGTGTCATTGGTTACACGTCTCGGTCACCTCTTGTTCGCATTGACGGCACTTTGAACAGTGGACGTTACATTTCAGATGTGTTACGACCCGTGGCTCTACCCTTCATTCGATCCCTGCGAAACCCTACATTTCAGCAGGATAATGCACGACCGCATGTTGCAGGTCCTGTACGGGCCTTTCTGGAAACAGAAAACTGTCGACTGCTGCCCTGGCCAGCACATTCTCCAGATCTCTCACCAATTGAAAACGTCTGGTCAATGGTGGCCGAGCAACTGGCTCGTCACAATACGCCAGTCACTGCTCTTGATGAACTGTGGTGCCGTGTTGAAGCTGCATGGGCAGCTGTACCTGTACACGCCATCTAAGCTCTGTTTGACCCAATGCCCAGGTGTATGAAGGCCGTTATTATGGCCAGAATAGGTAGTTCTAGGTACCAATTTCTCAGGTTCTATGCACCCAAATTGCGTCAAAATGTAATCACGTGTCAGTTCTGGTATAATATATTTGTCCAATGAATACCCGTTTGTCATCTTCTTGGTGTAGCAATTTTAATGGCCAGTACTGTACATCATAGGTTCTTGGGAACTGAAAAAATGTTCGGAACCATATGGTTTCATTTCATTAAAGCATTTACGCTCCAGATTCGGGCAGGATCCCCCGTTCCGCTAGATGCGGAGAAGCTCTTCCAACACTGTTGCGGAGCATCTGCAATGCTGTCCGAGTTTTGAGTGAATGCCAAGCGGACTGAGGCATGAGGTGATGATGTTTGGTTTGTGGGGCGCTCAACTGCGTGGTTATCAGCGCCCATACAATTTCCCAATCTTTGCTCAGTCCAATTTCGCCACTTTCCTGGATGATGATGAAATGATGAGGACAACGCAAACACCCAGTCATCTCGAGGCAGGTGAAAATCCCTGACCCCGCCGGGAATCGAACCCGGGACCCCGTGCTCGGGAAGCGAGAACGCTACCGCGAGACCACGAGCGGCGGACAAGACTGAGGCATGAATGGGAATTAGGACTGAGGAGGGAGGTGCGCTAAGGTAGTCTGAGTGGTTATCCAAAGTCACTATGCCAGGGTGGCGCAGTGGTCTGCCTAGTCGGCAGGAGACCCCGGTTTGAATTCCAGGCTCAGTACAAGTTTCCATTGGTCGCTTCGGACTGCACGACTATATAAGCATCAAGAACAAAATAGTTTCAATGTACATACCTTTGTTATACCGTAACAGTGTTTCGACCACACCACATTCAACAGTCGAGTAGTAGGGAGTGACGAAGAGAGAAGAACGCTGACTGTTGTGATGGCGTGGATGGTGTTTTTGTGGGTAAACAAACAAATAAAACAGTTGGGTCACTATGTTCTTCGTATCGTGTGAGCTGCAGAAAGACTGTGCTTAATACTGAGTAAACTACGAACTGCTCGTTCTTATTTTAGCGTGACAGAACTAGGGTAGATTCTCGTGTGTGCAATGGACGACAATCGGTGCGTCACTGGTGAAAGAATGCTCGTGCGCTATATGAGGTTCGAACATTTTCAGGACTATGCTTAGATGGGAATAACTACTGAAAAGTGTCGTATCACTCATTGAACTTAAACTATTGCCGATAAAGATGCTGACAGTATAATAGGACCCCTAGATAAGGCTCTCGTAACAATAGCTGAGGCAAGGTTAAACTAGTGACAGCTGGTATAGACGCGAATGAAATATGAGAACAGCCCAATATGTGGTAGTGGAGCAAGTACCCTCTGCCATGTATTCATGGTTTGCAGAGTATGGACGAACAAGTAGATTTATATGTTATTAAAAGTTTCATAAGTGGCCTCAAAGATATGCACCCTTATTCTCGCGCAACGAAATTATTACTTCAGTTTCTCTAGTATTTGCACCCATCAGCTTTATGTTCTGTTACTCCCTTCAAGTAATAGGACAAGATGCGTCTGGAAAGGTCGGTGCATGGTCTCCGAAAATTAAGGAAACGTTAGTTACGAACAGAATACCTTCAGAGTAGTCATCATTAGGTGCAACACACCTCTGACATAGTTTGTGAAGCTGTTGAAAATTGTCAGTAAACGCTTCTTATGGAATCTCCCGAAGTAGCGTGGTCACGCCATGTTGTATACCCGAAATGCCTGTGAAGCGTAAGCCATTGAGCATTAAGTTAAAGCGAGGAAACAAAAAGAAGTCATATGTAAGTCAGCAGGCTTAATGTAAGTCTGCAGGCTTTCGTGGACGTAGTCGCTGAAGTTAAAATGTTCTGGGTTATTACGCCGCGTCATACTACTCCTAAAAGGATCAATGTTTCGACCCTTCTGCTGGGATCTTCCTCGGGATCTTCCAGTGTCCACTACTGCTAGGAAGAAGTCATACGGCACCAAATCTGGATAATAAGAAGGTGTTCAAGAACTGCTTCCGTTGAGCGAGAAAGTTGAGCCTGCGGATATGGAACAATACGTGACGATGGTGCTTCGATCGATTCCACAAGAAGTGTTTTTCTGACAGTTTTCAAGAGCTCTACAGCCGTTGTCAGAAGAGTATTGTAGCCAGTGCTGCTTCCTATGAAGACCCGTAAATGTATTTTATTTGTAACTCTTGTTTCCTTTGTTTTTTGAGACCCCTAACCGAACTTTTCAGACACACCTAGTATTATGAGAAATCTGAATAGTTGACGTTCTGCAAGAGATTAAATTTGTCTACCACGAACAGTAATTTATTATTGAAACTTTTTCATGTCTCGTTAATATTAACAACGTCTTCATCCTACCATAGGAGTGAACTGCCTGGTTCCCTGAGACTGTCCTCATTATATTCCAAGGTGTTTTGATGTTGCTCTGAGATTTATATGTTGTACTCCCATAGTTGATACTCTAAACTTCTCTAATAATATTTCTTATGATATTAAAAAAATGTTATACCCTGTTACTAATGGATCTTAAACGTACTGCAATCTTTGATAATATTTCTAATTTTATTGCATGTTATTGTGATGCGTTGTGTCCTGCCTGTTTGTCGCTAGTTTTTGTTAATCTTGCTTCTTTTATTAATTTGTAGTATGCATTTTACATGCTTACGTTTTCTGAATGGATTGTAAAACATTTTATAATTTTACATTCATCTGTTAATTTACATTTTATTTTATTGGCGTTTTTATGTAATCTCAATCAAGTTTTATTAGCCTATTGTCACATAATTATTTAATGGCAACTTGTTAGGTTTTATCAAGACTGTCATCTTTGACCTAGAATTTCTTTGATTTATTTTGCTGTACTTGTGTCAATGTGCCATCATATTTTCATCATGTTACAATTTTTGATTTTATATTATCTTGGCAATTATGGTTTCCTGTGGAAACTTCTGTTAAAGCATGTATGGAATATGGTACATCTGCGACAATTTTCGTGAGTATTTTGATCAATTTTAGGTTTTTTCTGTTTTTCGTCTTTCGTTTGGCGTTTTCACAGTGTCCACTTTTGTACGTCGTACAGCTGCCTTGCCTTTGATGATGGCTCAAAATCGAAACCGGTAGAAAAATAAATTAACATTATTACAGACAGCAGGGCGTTATGCATTTTTCAAAATTAGTTTTAGTATCTTAGTGGACATTAGTTTCTTTAAAAATACAAAACAAACAAAATACTTCTTTATGATAGATTATTATTTATTCAGGTTTTTGTTAGCGTTGCGTGCTATTTCTTGGTAGTGAGTAATTTCCAATTTAAACGTTCATTCTCAAACCACTACATTTCAGGTGTTCTTTACAGCATAATTCCAATGATAAACTTACTTGACATCAACGCAATAAGGATGCATATGAAAAAGGCGTACAATCATAATACAGAACTTGTACATTAAGCAGAGTGTTCAAATCTATGTGAATTCCTAAGGGACCAAACTGCTGACGTCATCGGTCACTAGACTAACACACTACTTAAACTAACTTATGCTAAGAACAACACACACACCCATGCCCGAGGGAGGACTCGAATCTCCGGCAGGAGGGGTCGCGCAGTCCGTGACATGGCGCCTCAAACCGCTCGGCCACTCCGCGCGGTCAGCAGAGTGTAATCTAGCCTGCTGAATGTACTTCCGTGCTATGGTCATACCACATTTTTATATGCATCTGTATTATGTAGATGTCATGCAAGTACAGTGACGGAATAAACGCAAAAGCCAGAAGAGCGGTGCGTTGTACACGAAAGATGGTAGACGTGTTTATACATCTGAAAAACCACGTCTATCCAAATTCCGCACCAGTCGCATAAGAGCGGTCCCACTAGCGCCATTTTGAGGATGCACATCAGTTTACTTTAGACACACACTGTCGTCAGCGAGTAATATTATTGGGATATCCGTCGTGTGGAAGCTGTGAGTACCCTTGGAAAGGCATTCACCTATCTGTATATTAAATTATCAACTTATGAGACGATACCTATTCTTTGAAAGACGTTTTATATAATTTACGTAACTGTAAAGATGCGCATCTGGCGCGGACGCTAATAAATCGTTTGCGCAGTCAAAGAAACATTTTAACAGAAGCTGAACTGAACGTTCCTCTTTGATCTAAATAAAAGATGACAGTAAAAACCTTTGTAAATCTTCAGATTTTATCGTACTTCTGCTTGTAATGTGAAAGCGTAAAGAAGGTCGTCTTTAAGCCATAAAAGTGAGCGGTCTTCCCAGCGTGCAGGCAACATTATTAATTAATAAAATTCGAGTAATTTATGTTCGATACTGTAAACCGGCAAGTTATTGTTATGAAGGTGTTGATTGGTGCAAGAATTGTCTCGAAGGAAGGAGAAAAGTAATGACTGTAATTTGTGACAAAAAAACGAGAACCAAGAAGCTAACGCAGGACAGGCTGAAATCTGATCGCACCGTACAGTTAGAAAATTACTTATGTAAGTTACACTGTTTATAAATAAGCCCTAATTGCTTGTGAGGATTATTTGAATATATTTAGTGTTTACCAGATTTCTTATTCTATTCTTTTCCTTTATTTTTTTTCTACCTCCACATCATGTTATTTTTATAAATGTCAAACAGCCTTTACTACAGCAGAGAATACTTCGGCATCCTGGTCGTAGACAGAAGGCCGCTCCTTGTCTTCTATACAACTCATAGCTGCCCCATTTATTAATGATATCATTTGCAAATGCAATTTTTTTATTGTTCATTGTTAAAGGTCCCTTAGGTAATTATAAAATTCATACTGATTGTTGGGTTGGCAGGAGAGCCAACACCGTGTTACTGCAGACGCTATAACACGAAGCCCGAAAAATAAGTCTCCTGGGCCTGACGGAATCCCGGCGGAGTTTTATCAAATGTTCAGAAGGCAGTTGATTCCCAAATTAGCGTGTATCTGTAACGAATTAATGAATCCCGCCAATGGCGTCCCACGCGACTTCCTAGAAGGAACCATTGTTCTAATCCCGAAACATCCTGCAGGAAAATCTGTAACAAATTTTAGGCCTATCACTCTCCTAAATTCGGACTATAAAATATTTGCCCGCATCATAAACGAAAGATTAAAATCAGTATTGAACACAGTCACTGGATCATATCAATCGAGTGTAGGAAAAGACAGATCAATTCACCAAACACTGTGCGACTACAGAGATATTATTTCCATTGCCGCAGCCTGTAAAATAAAATGCGCCATCGTATCATTGGACTTTGAGAAAGCGTTCGATAGAGTAGATCATGCTTACCTTTTTCACACCATGCGTGCCATGAACTTTCCGCAAGGTTTTATCAACATTATTACAAATCTTCTTCAGAAGTCAACATCGACAGTTATGGTAAACGGTCAGTCCAGTAGGCCCATTGTAATGAAAAGCTCGGTGCGACAAGGGTGCCCGATGTCTATGTCACTCTTTGCAATAGCAATCGAGCCATTGCTTTTTCGCCTGAGCCACAACCTACAAGGATTCACTACACGCGGCCGTAGGATTGTCTGCAGGGCATATGCCGATGACGTTGCATTTATTGTCAAAGACAACGACGAGATAGAGAAAGCACTCGACATAATAAACAAATATGAACAAGTATCTGGTGCGAAACTGAATACAAATAAGTCTGGCATAATGAATATTGGAAGCGGATTAGGAGCTCCCATTCATGGGCCAATAAAGGAAATTGTCACCATGACATGTCTCGGGGTGGAGTATACAAGGAATATTCGGCAGACCATCGCAGTTAATTACAGAAGAATCCTCAACACCATCCGTGCTTGTATACGTCAGCATAATCTCCGTACTCTTGATGAGATACAAAGAGTGGCTCTCGTCAACATCTATTTGTCCTCTAAATTAAATTACGTGGCGCAAGCTCTGCCAATGCCGAGGGAAGTGGCGAACAGGATTTTGGCTGCTTTTGGGCACTTCGTCAGCCGCGGCCACATCTTCAAAGTCAAGTACCAAACATTGACTCTATCGATTGAGAACGGAGGATTGAATCTGACAGACGTGTACAATAAAGCACAAGCATTGTACGTCTGTAAAACATATAAACTGTGGAAGCGGTCAGTCGACAGTGTCACCGCATTCTTGTTAAATGAAATAGCGCCGGCCAGCCAGGACGCCCCAATAGACGTTCACCACATCCCAAATGAACTTTACCACCTAAAACATTTCTTCGTAGAATATAGCTACATTGGACTGGGAACACCCGAGAAAGATGTCATCAAAGTCAAGAAAATATACCAAAACTTAATGAACTTTCAGACCAAGAACATCATAGAACAAAAATACGTCGGTCACTCTTGGCAAGATATCTGGAGGAACATACACCACCCGTATTTACCAACAAAAGTGCGGTCATTGTGGTACTACTTTGTGAATAGGAAATTTCCAACGAACTCCAGACTACATTCCATTCACCTGGCTGATTCCCCGTTGTGTACCACTTGCAACCTGATTGATACAGATGAACATCAATTTGTATGTGGAAATGCGAATAATATATGGTTGTCAATTAGAAAAAAATTAGCAACTATGCAGAGAAAACCGCCGTATTTGATAACGCCAGCGTGCCTTTTATACCCGGAAGAGGAGCTATACCCCACCTGGAAGAAAAACGCCGTCAACTGGTTGAAGGGACACGCGGTATTTTACCTGCTGTCCAGTAAAGAAAGGAGCGAAGGAGATTTTTGGACGTACATTTCCGACCAGCATCACAAGCTACTACGCATGAATAATTATTATGATACATACGCCAACTTCCTCAGAAGAACAGTCATGTGAACTCCATTTTCGATGATGCTATTTCAGAACATGAAGAAACGAGAGACAATTTGATCTTTGGAAAACAAATACGATCAAGTGACGAACATCACTATCTGGTTTAGACTTGGATTTTTTTTCTAAAATGCCAAGGAACTTGTAATTAATTTTAATTTGCTTTATTACTTTTAAATGTCAGTTGAAAATTATGTACTACTGTGGAATGTTATGACTAATAAAATATTTTAACTTAAAAAAAAAAAAAAAAAAAAAAAAAGAGGAGGCCGAAATGCACGCCGATTTAACTCACGCAGGCGGGCGTGAGGAGGGAAGAACTATACTGACGTGAGGTCTGGAACATGACAAGGAATGAGAATTCAGAAAACGGACGTAATTAGTTTCATACTTAACTTTACTCCATTAATGATGAACGTCGCTCTTGACGGTACATGAGTCACAATATTATCTGTTCAGAAGACATAGTAACTGAATATGGCGCCTTGCTAGGTCGTAGCAAATGACGTAGCTGAAGGCTATGCTAAACTGTCGTCTCTGTAAATGAGAGCGGATGTAGTCAGTGAACCATCGCTAGCAAAGTCGGCTATACAACTGGGGCGAGTGCTAGGGAGTCTTTCTAGACTAGACCTGCCGTGTGGCGGCGCTCGGTCTGCAATCGCTGATAGTGTCGACACGTGGGTCCGACGTATACTAACGGACCGCCGCGGCCGATTTAAAGGCTACCACCTAGCAAGTGTGGTGCCTGGCGGTGACACCACGCTGATTACGTTAAGTAAATCCGGGTTGTCCTTTTCCGAATAATAGAAGCCTTTGCGTAATCGAAAACTAGCCTCCTTCTGACAACGATCAGGAGCCGACCAGATGACGGACGTCTTCGACAGCTTTCGTGTTTCCTGTTTCAAAGTTGTGCCAAACTGGGAACACGACATTCTAGTATGAAAGATAATACAGGGCTATTACAAATGATTGAAGCGATTTCATAAATTCACTGTAGCTCCATTCATTGACATATGGTCACGACACACTACAGATACGTAGAAAAACTCATAAAGTTTTGTTCGACTGAAGCCGCGCTTCAGGTTTCTGCCGTCAGAGCGCTCGAGAGCGCAGTGAGACAAAATGGCGACAGGAGCCGAGAATGCGTATGTCTTGCTTGAAATGCAGTCACATCAGTCAGTCATAACAGTGCAACGACACTCCAGGACGAAGTTCAACAAAGATCCACCAACTGCTAACTCCATTCGGCGATGGTATGCACAGTTTAAAGCTTCTGGATGCCTCTATAACGGGAAATCAACGGGTCGGCCTGCAGTGAGCGAAGAAACGGTTGAAAGCGTGCGGGCAAGTTTCACGCATAGTGATGTGAAAGATTCAGTGTTTAAACCTCCTCTACCAAGAAACGTGCCAGAACTGCGAGCTCGCATCAACAATGCTTTCGAACTCATTGATGGGGACATGCTGCGCCGAGTGTGAGAGGAACTTGATTATCGGCTTGATGTCTGCCGAATCACTAAAGGGGCACATATCGAACATTTGTGAATGCCTAAAAAAACTTTTTGAGTTTTTGTATGTGTGTGCAAAGCATTGTGAAAATATCTCAAATAATAAAGTTATTGTAGAGCTGTGAAATCGCTTCAATCATTTGGGGGAAGAGACCAAACAGCGAGGTCATCGGTCTCATCGGATTAGGAAAGGAAGTCGGCCGTGCCCTTTCAAAGGAACCATCTCAGCATTTGCCTGGAGTGATTTAGGGAAATCACGGAAAACCTAAATCAGGATGGCCGGACGCGGGATTGAACCGTCGTCCTCCCGAATGCGAGTTCAATCATTTGTAATAACCCTGTATACATACACTCCTGGAAATTGAAATAAGAACACCGTGAATTCATTGTCCCAGGAAGGGGAAACTTTATTGACACATTCCTGGGGTCAGATACATCACATGATCACACTGACAGAACCACAGGCACATAGACACAGGCAACAGAGCATGCACAATGTCGACACTAGTACAGTGTATATCCACCTTTCGCAGCAATGCACGCTGCTATTCTCCCATGGAGACGATCGTAGAGATGCTGGATGTAGTCCTGTGGAACGGCTTGCCATGCCATTTCCACCTGGCGCCTCAGTTGGACCAGCGTTCGTGCTGGACGTGCAGACCGCGTGAGACGACGCTTCATCCAGTCCCAAACATGCTCAATGGGGGACAGATCCGGAAATCTTGCTGGCCAGGGTAGTTGACTTACACCTTCTAGAGCACGTTGGGTGGCACGGGATACATGCGGACGTGCATTGTCCTGTTGGAACAGCAAGTTCCCTTGCCGGTCTAGGAATGGTAGAACGATGGGTTCGATGACGGTTTGGATGTACCGTGCACTATTCAGTGTCCCCTCGACGATCACCAGTGGTGTACGGCCAGTGTAGGAGATCGCTCCCCACACCATGATGCCGGGTGTTGGCCCTGTGTGCCTCGGTCGTATGCAGTCCTGATTGTGGCGCTCACCTGCAAGGCGCCAAACACGCATACGACCATCATTGGCACCAAGGCAGAAGCGACTCTCATCGCTGAAGACGACACGTCTCCATTCGTCTCTCCATTCACGCCTGTCGCGACACCACTGGAGGCGGGCTGCACGATGTTGGGGCGTGAGCGGAAGACGGCCTAACGGTGTGCGGGACCGTAGCCCAGCTTCATGGAGACGGTTGCGAATGGTCCTCGCCGATACCCCAGGAGCAACAGTGTCCCTAATCTGCTGGGAAGTGGCGGTGCGGTCCCCTACGGCACTGCGTAGGATCCTACGGTCTTGGCGTGCATCCGTGCGTCGCTGCGGTCCGGTCCCAGGTCGACGGGCACGTGCACCTTCCGCTGACCACTGGCGACAACATCGATGTACTGTGGAGACCTCACGCCCTACGTGTTGAGCAATTCGGCGGTACGTCCACCCGGCCTCCCGCATGCCCACTATACGCCCTCGCTCAAAGTCCGTCAACTGCACATACGGTTCACGTCCACGCTGTCGCGGCTTGCTACCAGTGTTAAAGACTGCGATGGAGCTCCGTATGCCACGGCAAACTGGCTGACACTGACGGCGGCGGTGCACAAATGCTGCGCAGCTAGCGCCATTCGACGGCCAACACCGCGGTTCCTGGTGTGTCCGCTGTGCCGTGCGTGTGATCATTGCTTGTACAGCCCTCTCGCAGTGTCCGGAGCAAGTATGGTGGGTCTGACACACCGGTGTCAATGTGTTCTTTTTTCCATTTCCAGGAGTGTATAATTATCAGACTAAAATTGAAAAAACTTGAAATATATTTAACTTATTTTTTTTCTTTTATCACACTAGAAGCGCTAGTTACATCTGAGACATGTCATGGTGAGTTGACGTTAGTGAATCCTGCCTTTAGGGTGACAAAGGTACCGTTATCAACACCTCACTGAGTTTGAACGAGGTATATATATGCAGGGTGAGTCACCTAACATTACCGCTAGATATATTTCGTAAACCACATCAAATACTGACGAATCGATTCCACAGACCGTACGTGAGGAGAGGGGCTAGTGTAATTGGTTAATACAAACCATTAAAAAATGCACGGTAGTATGTTTTTTAACACAAACCTACGTTTTTTTAAATGGAACCCCGTTAGTTTTGCTAGCACATCTGAACATATAAACAAATACGTAATCAGTGCCGTTTGTTGCATTGTAAAATGTTAATTACATCCGGAGATATTGTAACCTAAAGTTGACGCTTGAGTACCACTCCTCCGCTGTTCGATCGTGTGTATCGGAGAGCACCGGATTACGTAGGGATCCAAAGGGAACGGTGATGGGCCTTAGGTACAGAAGATACTGGAACAGCACATTACGTCCACATGCTAACACCTTTTTATTGGTCTTTTTCACTGACGCACATGTACATTGCCATGAGGGGTCAGGTACACGTACACACGTGGTTTCCGTTTTCAATTAAGGAGTGTAATAGTGTGTGTCCCCACATGTCAGGCCAATATATGTTCAATGTGGTGGCCATCATTTGCTGCACACAATTGCAATCTCCTTTAACGTACCCCACAGAAAGACGTCCAGAGGTGTAAGATCAGGAGAACAGGCTGGGCAATTTATGCGTCCTCCACGTCCTATGAAACGCCCGTCGAACATCCTGTCAAGAGTCAGCCTAGTGTTAATTGCGGAATGTGCAGGTGCACCCTCATGCTGATACCACATACGTCGACGCGTTTCCAGTGGGACATTTTCGAGCAACGTTGGCAGATCATTCTGTAGAAATGCGATGTGTGTTGCAGCTGTTTGGGCCCCTGCAATGAAGTGAGGACCAATGAGGTGGTCGCCATTGATTCCGCACCATACAGTCCACGGTCGCTGTCGCTCTACCTGTCTGAGCCAGCGAGGATTGTCCACGGACCAGTAATGCATGTTCCGTAGATTCACTGCCCCGTGGTTTGTGAAACCCGCTTCATCGGTAAACAGGTAGAACTGCACCGCATTCTCTGTTAATGCCCATTGAGAGAATTGCACTCGATGATTAAAGTCATCACCATGTAATTGCTGATGTAGCGACACATGAAACGGGTGAAAGCGGTGACGATGCAGTATGCGCATGACACTATTTTGACTCAGTCCACCGGCTCTCGCAATGTCCCGTGTACTCATGTGTGGGTTCATGGCAACAGCAGCTCACACACCAACTGCACACGCTTCTCCTGTGACGGTCCTGTTACGGACCCGTTTGCGTGCTAGGACATAGCTGTTGCATACAGTTGACGGTAGATGTTTTGCAATGTGCGGCACGTTGGATGCTCTCTGTCCGGGTACCGTTCTGCATACACCCTGCAGGCTTCAGCTGCATTTCGTCGACACTCGCCATAGATGAGTATCATCTCAGCCTTTTCAGAGTTCGAATACACCATGGTCACAGTTCCTACAACACTACACTATCACAAACGTCTGGTAACACGGTGTACTACAGTTGGTCTGTGTGCGGAGACGAATACAGAATAACAATAGCAGCAAGCGCTACATGCGGACACTGCGACAGCTAGACCAAACCACAACAGTGCACTACAGCCACACTCGTAAACACGGTCGTCATCGTAAACATGTCCCTGCAGATGCTGCTCGCCGACCGTGGCCCGTGTTTGTTACAACACGCAACAGAACGTCGGAGGTTTCAAGCGTCAACTTTAGGCTACAATATCTCCGGATGTAATTAACATTTTACAATGCAACAAACGGCACTGATTACGTATTTGTTTATATGTTGAGATGTACTAACAAAACTAACGTGGTTCCATTTAAAAAAACGTAGGTTTTTGCTAAAAAACACACTTCCGTGCATTTTTGAATGGTTTGTATTAAACAATCACACTAGCCCCTCTCCTTACGTTCGGTCTGTGGAATCGGTTCGTCAGTATTTGATGTGGTTTACGAAATATATCCAGCGGTAACGTTAGGTGACTCACCCTGTATATATATATATATATATATATATATATATATATACACTCCTGGAAATGGAAAAAAGAACACATTGACACCGGTGTGTCAGACCCACCATACTTGCTCCGGACACTGCGAGAGGGCTGTACAAGCAATGATCACACGCACGGCACAGCGGACACACCAGGAACCGCGGTGTTGGCCGTCTGAATGGCGCTAGCTGCGCAGCATTTGTGCACCGCCGCCGTCAGTGTCAGCCAGTTTGCCGTGGCATACGGAGCTCCATCGCAGTCTTTAACACTGGTAGCATGCCGCGACAGCGTGGACGTGAACCGTATGTGCAGTTGACGGACTTTGAGCGAGGGCGTATAGTGGGCATGCGGAAGGCCGGGTGGACGTACCGCCGAATTGCTCAACACGTGGGGCGTGAGGTCTCCACAGTACATCGATGTTGTCGCCAGTGGTCGGCGGAAGGTGCACGTGCCCGTCGACCTGGGACCGCACCGCAGCGACGCACGGATGCACGCCAAGACCGTAGGATCCTACGCAGTGCCGTAGGGGACCGCACCGCCACTTCCCAGCAAATTAGGGACACTGTTGCTCCTGGGGTATCGGCGAGGACGATTCGCGACCGTCTCCATGAAGCTGGGCTACGGTCCCGCACACCGTTAGGCCGTCTTCCGCTCACGCCCCAACATCGTGCAGCCCGCCTCCAGTGGTGTCGCGACAGGCGTGAATGGAGGGACGAATGGAGACGTGTCGTCTTCAGCGATGAGAGTCGCTTCTGCCTTGGTGCCAATGATGGTCGTATGCGTGTTTGGCGCCGTGCAGGTGAGCGCCACAATCAGGACTGCATACGACCGAGGCACACAGGGCCAACACCCGGCATCATGGTGTGGGGAGCGATCTCCTACACTGGCCGTACACCACTGGTGATCGTCGAGGGGACACTGAATAGTGCACGGTACATCCAAAACGTCATCGAACCCATCGTTCTACCATTCCTAGACCGGCAAGGGAACTTGCTGTTCCAACAGGACAATGCACGTCCGCATGTATCCCGTGCCACCCAACGTGCTCTAGAAGGTGTAAGTCAACTACCCTGGCCAGCAAGATCTCCGGATCTGTACCCCATTGAGCATGTTTGGGACTGGATGAAGCGTCGTCTCACGCGGTCTGCACGTCCAGCACGAACGCTGGTCCAACTGAGGCGCCAGGTGGAAATGGCATGTCAAGCCGTTCCACAGGACTACATCCAGCATCTCTACGATCGTCTCCATGGGAGAATAGCAGCCTGCATTGCTGCGAAAGGTGGATATACACTGTACTAGTGCCGACATTGTGCATGCTCTGTTGCCTGTGACTATGTGCCTGTGGTTCTGTCAGTGTGATCATGTGATGTATCTGACCCCAGGAATGTGTCAATAAAGTTTCCCCTTCCTGGGACAATGAATTCACGGTGTTCTTATTTCAATTTCCAGGAGTGTGTATATATATATATATATATATATATATATATATATATATATATATACACTCCTGGAAATGGAAAAAAGAACACATTGACACCGGTGTGTCAGACCCACCATACTTGCTCCGGACACTGCGAGAGGGCTGTACAAGCAATGATCACACGCGCGGCACAGCGGACACACCAGGAACCGCGGTGTTGGCCGTCGAATGGCGCTAGCTGCGCAGCATTTGTGCACCGCCGCCGGCAGTGTCAGCCAGTTTGACGTGGCATACGGAGCTCCATCGCAGTCTTTAACACTGGTAGCATGCCGCGACAGCGTGGACGTGAACCGTATGTGCAGTTGACGGACTTTGAGCGAGGGCGTATAGTGGGCATGCGGGAGGCCGGGTGGACGTACCGCCGAATTGCTCAACACGTGGGGCGTGAGGTCTCCACAGTACATCGATGTTGTCGCCAGTGGTCGGCGGAAGGTGCACGTGCCCGTCGACCTGGGACCGGACCGCAGCGACGCACGGATGCACGCCAAGACCGTAGGATCCTACGCAGTGCCGTAGGGGACCGCACCGCCACTTCCCAGCAAATTAGGGACACTGTTGCTCCTGGGGTATCGGCGAGGACCATTCGCAACCGTCTCCATGAAGCTGGGCTACGGTCCCGCACACCGTTAGGCCGTCTTCCGCTCACGCCCCAACATCGTGCAGCCCGCCTCCAGTGGTGTCGCGACAGGCGTGAATGGAGGGACGAATGGAGACGTGTCGTCTTCAGCGATGAGAGTCGCTTCTGCCTTGGTGCCAATGATGGTCGTATGCGTGTTTGGCGCCGTGCAGGTGAGCGCCACAATCAGGACCGCATACGACCGAGGCACACGGGGCCAACACCCGGCATCATGGTATGGGGAGCGATCTCCTACACTGGCCGTACACCACTGGTGATCGTCGAGGGGACACTGAATAGTGCACGGTACATCCAAACCGTCATCGAACCCATCGTTCTACCATTCCAAGACCGGCAAGGGAACTTGCTGTTCCAACAGGACAATGCACGTCCGCATGTATCCCGTGCCACCCAACGTGCTCTAGAAGGTGTAAGTCAACTACCCTGGCCAGCAAGATCTCCGGATCTGTCCCCCATTGAGCATGTTTGGGACTGGATGAAGCGTCGTCTCACGCGGTCTGCACGTCCAGCACGATCGCTGGTCCAACTGAGGCGCCAGGTGTAAATGGCATGACAAGCCGTTCCACAGGACTACATCCAGCATCCCTACGATCCTCTCCATGGGAGAATAGCAGCGTGCATTGCTGCGAAAGGTGGATATACACTGTACTAGTGCCGACATTGTGCATGCTCTGTTGCCTGTGTCTATGTGCCTGTGGTTCTGTCAGTGTGATCATGTGATGTATCTGACCCCAGGAATGTGTCAATAAAGTTTCCCCTTCCTGGGACAATGAATTCATGGTGTTCTTATTTCAATTTCCAGGAGTGTATATACGTACCTATTTTTATTGCCTGCCCCATCGAGCTTATCCCGATGAGCATGCCCCTGACAATGGGCAGGCCAAGATGTTATTCGCTGCAGGTTCCTAATACTAATTTCCTAATCTAATTCCTACTAACTAGTTCTAACCTAAGTCAATTCCGGTGCTTCGTCTACTCCGTGATATTATTCCCCACTCCCCCTAGTCCTGCACGTGGCGGATTCCAGACTACTAAGGTCGGCCTATCCACTCGCAGGCGGTATAGGAGTAGGGCACCTGTTTTACTTTAATTTATGTTAATTTATTTATCTCAGGTATTCCTTGAACACTTTTCGTGATACCTCGTCTACTAGTTTGTTAAGAGTTTGAAAAGTGTCTTGTTGTCTTATGAGTTAGTACGCCTCATGGTCAGGTAGTTGGTCACGTAGTGTGGAAGCAAAAGGGGACACTCGTAAATCCCATGATCGGGAGCACCCTCCGGTTCACCACATTCACACGCGGGTGTGGCCCTTTTCCCGAACCGACATAAGTATGTCGAGTATGGCCCATCTCCAGTGAGAAAGTGGATCAGCCCTCGGGTGGGTTCAAAGTATTTCATTTTTAATCGTTCCCTAATGTTCGGAATAAGTTCATATGTCCTACGTCCTGTTTCAACCGTCTCCCATAGTTCTTGCCACAGTTGTTCAACCCTTTGCCGAATCTCACCCTTGTCCCTTGCCCCAGTGCCTAAAATTTCCTCTATTTTCGTAACATTTCCATTCTTGACCAAGAACCACGCAGCCTGCTCTCTAATTTTGATGTCCAAGGGGCAGAGCCCCATTATGACGAATAAAGCTCCCCCTGGTGATGTCCTGTAAGCCCCCAGAGACTGTCACACCTCAACAGCCACGCATCTCACCAGCATGCAGCACACCTCGAGATATAGGCTTTTTTATGGAGGCTTGTACCATCCTCGCGATCCGGGGAGATTAAACCAAGATCCCTATTCCCTGTGACACACAACGTTCAACCACTCCACTGCCATGGTGGTCGCTGAAGCACTCCCCGGAGCCTACGGTGACAGGGGGCTGCCGGCGCTTACCAGTCCCCAGCTCAGAAAACCCGGGATCGCCAACCCATACCCAGCAAACGAATGTGGAGCCCCTGAAGGCCCTCACAATTCTACCTAATATTGCTCTTATTAATCTCAGAATCACGGCTGCCAACAAGCAAATTACTGAGAAGACACAATCTCATAATAAGTCATTTCCAAACAGCGCTTTCCAAAATTCACAATATGGTGATAATGATCCTCATGTACTAGAGCATGTTCTTGTCCTGTCACATTCTTTGGAGCACAGGCATTGTCGTACAGGGTGTCCGAAAAGTCCTTCCCTGATTACATAAATTGATAACTCAGGCTAGAAGTAAGATACAAATACGAAACTGATGTCTAATTGTTTATAAACTATCAAAGTTTTTTTACACATCAGTAAATTTCCACATGAGCGCCCTTGGTAGCACGTAGCACATCTACGCGATATTCAATTTCCGTCCACACATTAGCCAACAGCACTGGAGGGATCGATTCAACGACTGTAGTTATGCATTGCCGCAGGATTTCAAGATCTGGTACACGTGTTCGATAGACCTCGTCCTTGACATAACCCTATAAAATGAAGTCTAATGGGGCTATGTTAGGAGAGCGTGGAGGCCAAACCGTTGGCCCATCAGGATCAATTCATCGCCCAGGAAAGGTCATATCGAGATAGGCACGGACGTCCAAACCCCAATGAGGCGGTGCACCGTCTTGCTGAAACAAGACATCGGGGTGATACTGAAGCAGCTGAGGAACAGCATACAGTTGCAACATGTCCAGATACACTGCAGATGTGATGGTAGCCTCAGCGAAGAAGAATGGCCCGATAATTCGATTGTGCAATAGCGCGCACCAAACATTCACCTTTGGACTGCCTCTGGTGCACTCCATGTACTCGCCAGGGGGTTGTGAACCTCAAATGCGCATATTATGGCGATTCACTACTCCACTGACAAAAAAGGTCGCTTCGTCGGAAAAGGTAATTCGTCTGAGATAACCATCTTCGTCCTCAATACGTGATAGCTTATCGACCGCAAAGTCATATCGACGTGTACTGTCATTGGGCAACAAGGCCTGAACGATTTGCACTTTGTATGCACGAAACTATAAACGTTTGTGTAAAATGTCACGGAGAGAGCTTTTTGGCATCTGTAATTCACGTGAGGCCCTGCGCACCGATTTCTTCGGACTTCGCAGAAAAGACTGCCTTACAGCTTCGACCCTGTCTGCTGAGGTTCTTGGTCGACCAGACCTCGGAAGGTCAGCTACCGATCCTGTGTTCTTGAACCTCTCATACCAGGCTTTAATGCTCTTGACATCAGGTGGATTCCTTCCACAAGTTTTCTGGAAGTATCTCTGCACTGTGATTGGTGATCGTGTCTCATGGTAGCACAGGACACACTGTGCCTTCTCCTGATTGGTTAACATGGCTTCTTGGGCACTTCCCCTCATCCACTTCCTACGTGCTGTGATCCTAAAACAGAAAAAAAACTTTGATAGTTGTAGACAATTCGTCACAAGCTTCATATTTGTTTCTTACTTCTAGCCTGAATTTATGTAACCAGGGAAAGACTTTTCGGACACCCTGTATTTCAACAGAGACCAGTCAGTTTTCGAAAATGCGTCAGCAGAACCGCATACCACCCTTAATTCACGCTGGAGGATGATGGTTCAGATGGCTCTGAGCACTATGGGACTTAATTGCTCTGGTCATCAGTCGCCTAGAACTTAGGACTACTTAAACCTAACTAACCTAAGGACATCACACACATCCACGCCCGAGGCAGGATTCGAACCTGCGACCGTAGCGGCCGCGCGGTTCCAGACTGTAGCGCCTAGAACCTCTCGGCCACTCTGGCCGGCTACGCTGGAGGAGCTCACTCTCAGTCATCTCTTATGACCTGGGCACCTGTAAAAGGAAAACATTAAAATTTGTGAAAGGACAAGTTGGGTTTAGCTTTAACAATTCTGTTCCACAAAATACTGGGATGTGCTGAAAAATAGTGTCTCCGAATTTTTTATGTGAAAATTCTTATAGCTTTTTGAATAAAAGGAAATTTAGTAACATTCTACATCTTTATTCTTCATGTCCGTATATTTCTTTCTCTACGTACTCGCCTTGGCAATGGCCTTGCCGCCGTGGATACACCGGTTCCCGTGAGATCCCCGAAGTTAAGCGGTGTCGGGCGTGGTCGGCACTTGGATGGGTGACCATCCAGGCTGCCATGCGCTGTTGCCATTTTTCGGGGTGCACTCAGCCTCGTGATGCCAACTGAGGAGCTACTCGACCAAACAGTGGCGGCTTCGGTCAAAGAAAACCACCGCAACGACCGGGAGAGCAGTGTGCTGACCCCATGTCCCTCCTATCCGCACCTTTCACTGAGGATGACATGGCGGTCGGATGGTCCCGGTAGGCCACTCGTGGCCTGAAGACGGAGTGCTTTTTTTTTACGTACTCGCCTTGGGAACGACCACATTTCTCTCCACGAGAGACCAGTTTGGTGTTACCGTCGCGAAAGTGTTCTTCAACTTTTTGAAATAGATAAATATACGAGGCGTGTTTTTTAAGTAAGTACCGTTTTGAAATTTAAAAAAGACGTGCTAAGATATCTCAATAATTTTATTTTTACGTGAAAGCCTGTACCTTAATCTACGCACTGACGCCATTACAGTCTGATTCTTCCTGTTTACGTTGTGTGCTGAGTGTTTAATATGCCTCCGATAACCGTGAGTCCCGCCGACTGTGAAGTAAGGGCTGTTGTAAGATTTCTTAGTGATAAAGGCCTAAAAGCGATCGATATTCATCGTGAGATCTGCGCAGTTTGCGGAGGAAACATTACGAGTGATGGAATGGTAAGAAAGTGGGTGATAGCATTTAAAGATGGCGGCACAAATGTGCATGAAGAAGAACGGAGTGGGCGTCCTTCAGTCGTTAATGAAAGTTTAGTGCAGGAAGTGGACAATAAGATGAGAGAAAACAGGCGCTTTAGGCCTACGATTTCCTCCTCGAGGGATGACTTTCCTAATGTTTCTCGTAGTGTTTCGTATAGCACTCTCACCGAGCACTTGAATTGCCGAAAATTGTGTGCACGTTGCGTACCAAAAATATTGACGGATGTGCAGAAAACCAAACGTTTAGACAGTGCATTGACTTTCCTTGAGCGGTGCCACAACGACGGTGATGATTTCTTAAGCCAAATTGTTACGGGCGATGGAACGTGGGTGGCCTACGTCACACCAGAATCAAAGCAACAGTCCATGGAAGTTCAGCAAGGGCATCGTTTTGCTGCAAGACAATGCCCGTCCGCATGTGGCGAATCAGACCAAAGATGTCATCACATCTTTTCAATGGGAAACTCTAGATCATCCTCCGTACAGCCCCGATCTTGCGCCCAGTGGCTACCATCTGTTCCTGCACTTGAAGAAACACCTGGGCGATCAGCGTCTTCATGACGATGACGAAGTCAAAACAGTGGTGATGCAGTGGTTAACAAGTCAGGCGGCAGACTTCTATCAGGAGGGTATTCAAAAACTGGTACAACGTTATGACAAGTGCCTCAATATTGACGGAAATTATATAGAAAAGTAGATTAAGGTACAGGCTTTCATGTAGAAATAAAATTATTGAGATATCTTAGCACGTCTTTTTTAAATTTCAAAACGGTACTTACTTAAAAAAACACGCCTCGTAGGATGGCGCAAAGTCCGGACTGTATGAAGGATGATCGACGAGAGCGAACTCGAGGCGCTGGATCGCTTCAGCGTTCAAGTGTGGTCTGTCAGGAGAGGTTGCCCTGTGTCTGGACGATCTCTTAGGATTCGAAACACGATTACAGCACTCTGTTTCTCACGCACTGATAAAGTTACGTCACACACCGCCGTCTTACACACTACAGTTGTGAGCCCTCTAGCGTCAGAGGGCTGCAAATATCCGGATGTGAAGCGCAAAGATGAAGAATGTTTTATTTTCCAAGCGTTGAGAGTTTCACACTAACAATCCGGGGGCATCACTTTTAAGCATGCTGCAACGTCGTGTTTACGTGCAAACCGGTGGCAAGTGAAATAATAAGTACAGAGGGCTTGCAAGATATTACTGATCAACAGTTTAACCCAAAGGGCACAGTACTTACACAAAAATTTTGTACAAGTGTATCTTATTCACAAGTCAGAAAATACATTACACAATTCCTCTCTAATTGATTAGATGCAAACAAGAAATCCTTGTAACTTCTCTACTAACTGTAAGCGCTTCAATAACAAAAGGTAAAATCAATTTCATTTAACAAGGGCACTTGAATAATAAAGGTGAAATAAGTTTCTTTTAAATAGGTCACCTGAGCAATCACAATAGGACAATTCACGTAATTTCCAATTTCCGATTCCCATCAAGTATTTCTCTTTAGCATGTACGTAGGTTCAACACCCGCTGCACTAGTCTCCTTCCTTTATGGTTTTGAAGGTAAATGCACTACTGGCCCTTAAAATTGCTACACATAGAAGAAATGCAGATGATAAACGGGCATTCATTGGACAAATATATTATACTAGAACTGACGTGTGATTACATTTTCATGCAATTTCGTTGCATAGATCCTGAGAAATCAGTACCCAGAACAACCACCTCTGGCCGTAATAACGGCCTTGATACATCTGGGCATTGAGTGAAACAGAGTTTGGATGGCGTGTACAGGTACAGCTGCCTATGCAGCTTCAACACGATACCACAGTTCATCAAGAGTAGTGACTGGCGTATTCTGACGAGCCAGTTGCGCGGCCACCATTCACCAGACGTTTTCAATTGGTGAGAGATCTGGAGAATGTGCTGGCCAGGGCAGCAGTCGAACATTTTCTGTATCCAGAAAGGCCCGTACAGGACATGGAACATGCGATCGTGCATTATCCTGCTGAAATGTAGGGTTTCGCAGGGATCGAATGAAGGGTAGAACCACGGGACGTAACACATCTGAAATGTAACGTCCACTGTTCAAAGTGCCGTCAATGCGAACAAGAGGTGAGCAAGACGTGTAACCAATGGCACCCCATACCATCACGCCGGGTGATACGCCAGTATGGCGATGACGAATACACGCTTCCAATGTGCGTTCACCGCGATGTCGCCAAACACGGATGCGACCATCATGATTCCGTAAACAGAACCTGGATTCATCCGAAAAAATGACGTTTTGCCATTCGTGCACCCAGGTTCGTCATTGAGTACACCATCGCAGACGCCCCTGTCTGTGATGTAGCGTCCAGGGTAGCCGCAGCAATGGTCTCCGAGCTGATAGTCCAGGCTGTTGCAGACATCGTCGAACTTTCGTGCAGATGTTTGTTTTCTTGCCAACGTCCCCATCTGTTGACTCAGGGATCGAGACGTGGCTGCACGATCCGTTACAACAATGCGGATAAGATGCCCGTCATCTCGGCTGCTGAGCGAGGTGGCGCAGTGGTTAGCACACTGGACTCGCATTCGGAAGGACGACGGTTCAATCCCGCGTCCGGCCATCCTGAGTTAGGTTTTCCGTGATTTCCCTAAATCGCTCCAGGCAAATGCCAGGATGGTTCCTTTGAAAGGGCACGGCCGACTTCCTTCCCCATCCTTCCCTAACCCTATGAGACCGATAACCTCGCTGTTTGGTCTCTTCCCCCAAACAACCAACCAACCATCTCGGCTGCTACTGATACGAGGCCGTTGGGTCCCAGCACGGCGTTCCGTATTACCCTCCTGAACCAACTGATACCATATTTTGCTAACAGTCATTCGATCTCGACCAACGCGAGCAGCAATGTCGCGATATGATAAATCGCAATCGTGATAGGCTACAACCCGACCTTTATCACAGTCGGAAACGTGATGGTACGCATTTCTCCTCCTTACACGAGGCATCACAACAACGTTTCACCAGGCAACGCCGATCAACTGCTGTTTGTGTATGAGAAGTCGGTTGGAAACTTTTCTCATGGCAGCACGTTGTAGGTGTCGCCACCGGCACCAACCTTGTGTGAATACTCTGAAAAGCTAATCATTTGCATCACAGGATCTTCTCCTGTCTGTTAAATTTCGCGTCTGTAGCACGTCATCTTCGTGGTGTAGCAATTTTAATGGCCAGTAGTGTATATAAGGAGTATAGCAAACGGAACAGGCGCCTTGGTGTCCCAATGCAGAGGAAACTTAACTGAATGCAAGATCCCCACTCACTGCAATCCGAAGAACGCAATGGCCGCCGTATCGGTTGCCATTTTCCCCGCGGCCAAAAGAACCTCCCGTTCCCTCTGGTATTGGTCGGCCAAGACGTCGTACTGCGGACATCGATTCAGACATGGACTAGGTGGCCGCTGCAGTGCTGAAACAGAAAAGCACAAACACACAGCCACAGTGAAAAGAAACAATGTTAACAGGCCCCAGAATATATTAAGATAAAATTCTGCAAAGAGAGATCACATCAAGACAAAGGCAAATTAAAAGTGGTTAAGAGCATTATCTGTAGACTTCAAATTTCAAAATATGTAAAACTGCTCCAGCACAAACAGGCTAGTTTTAAAAGGGCAACGATGAGACAAAGGCATAATATTATTACACCAGTACGTCGCAGTTCCAATACAATATTGACACTCATAAGAAAGAAGCTAGTGAAAACACGGGTAAGTCAGATTGTAAAACTAGAAAGCTTGAATGTCTACTTCTTCAATAGACAGCTGCGTGGTACATAATTCAACCCCAATAGCCGAAATGAATAACACATTGCTCAGCGTCCTGCGTAGAAGACCATGACCCAGTCACGCCTCAAGAACTTGCAATAGCAGGACCGCTTCCGCACTCCGAGCCACATACACCGATCAAATCCAGCTAACTCCACGCAAACACTAGTTTCACCCTCTGAGCAGCGACACGTACCGGCCGTTCCGAAGCCAAAACCCAGTCTGCCCGCCACCCCACCAGCACCACCACCGGCCAACGAGGCAAAGAGAAGAAACGTCAGGGGGAAAGGATCGATCCGGGTGACTCGAACGGAGAAAGCAACTGGCACCGGCGCCTCCCCACGTATCACATCCCCTCTTACAATCAAATTTCAGGATTCCATTTGTTACACCAGCTGATTGCGTTTTGTTTTTTAAAGGTCTAACATCACGGAGTGGAACGTGGAAACGCTGACCTCGGACGATCTGAGGGGTCCTGTCCTCTCCAAATTACTGCGCACCCTTCGGCACATCACAAAAGCCATACGCCTAGGCAGAATATGCGCCGGGCGCCAAAAATGGAATTTTCTCCAGCGGCACTTGAACAAAACAGGTGAGATACATGCGATTGCAGTCTTTCTCGGCGTATTCCACTGATGAATTATTCTCTGGTTATCAGCCGAGTGGTGGCGTCGTCTTGTCGCAACGTTTCAATGAGTTTCGTACCCATCATCTTCTGGCGAAGATGGGAGGGAGTTGACACACTTCGCCAGAAGATGATGGGTACGAAACTCATTGAAACGTTGCCACAAGACGACGCCACCACTCGGCTGATAACCCGAGGAGAATTCATCAGCAAAACAGGTGAGTCTTTATTTGTAAGTAAGTTCTTTGGGAATGCAGGTTTTCTCGGTGAATTTCAGTGGCGAAAATTTTCGAGGTATCAACCGAATCGCGGCGCCTTCGCTGGAAGATGACGAGTTAGAAATTCTCAATGTGCGAAAATTTCATCTAATATGGTATCCATGGCCCGCCCGGTTGGCCGTGCGGTATAACGCACGACTTTCCGTGCGGGAAGGAGCGCCTGTTCCCGGCACGAATCCGCCTGGAGGATTTGTGTCGAGGTTTGGTGAACCGGCCAGTCTGTGGATGGTTTTTAGGCGGTTTTCCATCTGCCTCGGAGAATGCGGGCTGGTTCCCCTTATTCCGCCTCAGCGTCGGCGGTTGCTGCGCAAACAAGTTCTCCGCGTACGCTTACACCACCATTACTCTACCACGCAAACATAGGGGTTACACTCGTCTGGTGTGAGACGTTCCCTGGGGGATCCACCGGGGGCCGAACCGCACAATAACTCTGGGTTCGGTGTGGGGCGGCGGAGGGGTGAAGTGGACTGCGGTAGTCGTCGTGGGGCTGTGGACCACTGCGGCTGCGGCGGGGACGGAGCCCCTCTGTCGTTTCTAGGTCCCCGGTTAACATACAATACAATACATACAATGGTATCCATACATATTATAAAAAACTATGTATAACTGTACGCATGTACACTGATCACGCAGAACATTATGACCATATACTTAGTAGCCAGTGTGTCCACATTAGCACGGATAAAAGCCGCAACGCGTCGTGACATGGAAGCAATGATGCCTTGGTAGGTCTCTGGAGGGAGTTGACACACATCTGCACACACAAGTCACCTAATTCCCGTAATTTTCGGGAAAATGGGGGGGGGGGGGGCGATGAAATCTGACGCCACATTCAGTCATATATCAGATGTGTCCCATTGGGTTGAGATCTGGCGAGCTGGGGGACAGCACATCAATTATAACTCGCCACTGTATTCCTCAAACCACTCCATCACACTCCTCGTTTTGTGACATGGCGCATTATCTTGTTGAAAAATGTCACTGGCGTCATGAAGGGGTGTACGTGGTATTTGTTGTATTCTCCAACAGTTTATTGAACGTAACTTCTTCTACAATACAATAGCTGGCTGTACAATAGATGTAGGCGTCCGTCGATCTAGTCGTAGATGTGGTTCGTCTTGGTCGGTTGGTACTTCGATCGGCGGTGCAGTACAGCAGCTTCGGTGATATCTTCTCGGAGACTCCGCTATAGCGGTTGCCATTAGCAGCGGACGAAGACTGGTCTGCCTTCGACCGGCCGGGCCTATATAGTGAGCTGGAGCAAATAGAAACCCGGTTTAGAAATCCGTGGCTGGATATGTCGCGGCGACCTCTGCAAGGAAAGGTTCCTATTAATCGACTCGAATCTTCGGCGTGTTTCCTGATGTGTTCGCCTGTTTGGCTGTTGGTTTGTTTCCCTCATAGCGTGGCTGCTATGCGGTGCTGCCTGCCATTTAGGGGAACCCGATGGCAGACGGTACAGTATTGAACCAGCCTACGATACTTCTTGGCCACCACGGTGCCTTGCACGAGCACCACTGGAATCATGGGTGCCCATGTCAGTGTTCCCGAGAGCATAATGGAACGGCCACCAACTTGTCTCTGCCCAGCAGTACAGGTGTCACGAAGCTGTTCCTCTGGTAGACGAAGGATTCGCGCCCTCCTGTCGACATGATGAAGGAGGTATGCCGGCCGGAGTGGCCGTGCGGTTCTAAGCGCTACAGTCTGAAACCGGGCGACCGCTACGGTCGCAGGTTCGAATTCTGCCTCGGGCATGGATGTGTGTGATGTCCTTAGGTTAGTTAGGTTTAATTAGTTCTAAGTTCTAGGTGACAGATGACCTCAGAAGTTAAGTCGCATAGTGCTCCTTGAACCATTTGAAGGAGGTATCGGGCTTCATCAGCCCACGCAAAGCTCTGCCACTGTGCTAACGAACAGTGCTGATGGTCACGAGCCCATTTCACGCTTCCAACGTGCATTCACCACGAAGTCGCCAAACACGGATGCGACCATCATGATGCTGTAAACAGAACCTGGATTCATCCGAAAAAATGACGTTTTGCCATTCGTGCACCTAGGTTCGTCGTTGAGTACACCATCGCAGGCGCTCCTGTCTGTGATGCAGCGTCAAGGGTAACCGCAGCCGTGGACTCCGAGCTGATAGTCCATGCTGCTGCAAACGTCGTCGAACTGTTCGTGCAGATGGTTGACTCAGGGCTCGAGACGTGGCTGCACGATCCGTTACAGCCGTGCAGATAAGATGCCTGTCATCTCGACTGCTAGTGATACGAGGTCGTTGGAATCCAGCACGGCGATCCGTATTACCCTCCTGAACCCGCCGATTCCATGTTCTGCTAACAGTCATTGGATCTCGACCAACGCTAGCAGCAATGTCGCGATACGATAAACCGCAATCGCGGTAGGCTACAATCCGACCTTTGTCAAAGTCGGTAACGTAATGGTGCGCATTTCTCCTCCTTGCACGAGGCATCACAACAGCGTTTCACCAGGCAACGCCGGTCAACTGCTGTTTGTGTATGAGAAATCGGTTGGAAAGTTTCCTCATGTCAGTACGTTGTAAGTGTCGGCACCGGCGCCAAACTTGTGTGAATGCTCTGAAAACTTAATCATTTGCATATCACAGCATCTTCTTCCTGTCG
The DNA here is from genome assembly GCF_023864275.1 of Schistocerca cancellata. Taxonomy (NCBI): domain Eukaryota; kingdom Metazoa; phylum Arthropoda; class Insecta; order Orthoptera; family Acrididae; genus Schistocerca; species Schistocerca cancellata. The sequence continues at coordinate 18,977,880 of NC_064635.1, read as the reverse complement.
GTTAAATTTCGCGTCTGTAGCACGTCATCTTCGTGGTGTAGCAATTTTAATGGTCAGTAGTGTATATTCTCGAAGGGAATGGCGGAACCATTCTCGAACAGGCGACGAGTTCGTTTGAGCCAAGGGTAATTCATTTCTTATACTGTGGTTGTGTTCTTTATTTTTGTTAGGGTTTGAGCTTTTTACCTTATATTAATTTTAGTTCCCGTTCTTTTGGCTGTGAGTTGGAATTTGGATCCATACTATGGAAAAAACGTCCTCCCTAAAAACTTCAGTAGGGTTATTTGTATGTCAAACTAATCTATATTAATCTTCTTGCAAATTTTGATCCTGTAATTCCTGCGGCATAACTTGTACTTGCTGGGTTCTGTCATAGTTGTGCAGTAGCACTTGGTGGGAACGAATATTTATGTTTTGGAAAATTAAGCTGCATCGGTGGTTGTTTTAACGAGTGCGTTGTTTTTGATTCTGTTGTTAATCTAGATTCTCCGTATTTTGCTGTCACTTATATGTCTCTCCTCTAGTGGCTGTACATATGCTACATGGTATAGATATCTTCTATTGGCTCTTGGACTAGTATTTATCGCTGTTCGTATCATTATGTTAAATATTTTTGGTGTGTGAACGTTTGAAAAAAAAAGGGCTCCAAGCACTATGGGACTTAACATCTGAGGTCATCAGTCCCCTAGAACATAGAACTACTTAAACCTAACTAACCTAAGGACATCACACAGATCCATGCCCGAGGCAACATTCGAACCTGCGACAGCAGCGGCAGCGCGGTTCCAGACTGAAGCGCCTAGAACCGCTCGGCCACAGCGGCCGGTTTGAACGTTTCATATCATCCATATTGGTGCAGCATGTTCCAGGGTTGGTATTGTAAAACTGCGGTAGACATAAAGTAGATGTGGGGCTGTTGCTCCATAAATTTTTTTTATCAATTTTAAAAGTCCTAATCGTTTTCTTTCTTTCATTATTGGTTCTGTAATAGCTTGTCATCACGGTGGAATCAAATGTTAGTCCAAGATATTTTACGTCTTTTTTCGGTTCTGTGGATGCTTTACAGCTTATTTCTCTGTGGTTCGTCACTTTATAAACTAAATTTTCACCTCTAACCGGATTTTAAGTGCATATTTGACACGTACATGAGAGGTAACTATGAACCTCAGTATCTCGTAAACGGATAAAGAAATCAGTAAAATTTTTGGAGATCGGGATCTTAGGAATACATCGTAAGAATTTCAGCCATTTACTTGGAATCCGCGGCTCGGTTTTGGTACGAAGGAATGGGATAGAAAAAGGTTTATTTCGGGGGATGGGGGGTGGTTCCTAAGGGAACGCCCATGAACTAATTGTGTTTCCAAAAGGCACTTAAGACTCACCGTAGGCATCAAATGCAAAAAGACTCAACTGAGTCGCTCCGTTTGCCTTGGCAGGAGGAAATTTGTAACATTGATACTTTGGCCCCATACTGTTGGATAGCGACACTAAGAAGAGCCTTCTGTGTGGTATAGAAATGGTCCCCAGCCCAAGGACTATCCAAAACACTTGACCCTACATTTCTGTCAGCAATAGAACCCGAGGTATAAGCCCCGGAAGAATCCCGTTTTCATGTGCGACGTTTTGTAATATATCAGGTAGCGCATGCTTCCCGCACGCATTCCGATATGGGCGACGGCGTTGCTGTAGCGTGTACGCAACGTAGTGAGACACCTATGCAGGTATATAAGCACCGACACGTAGGCAAGGGATTAGTATGGCATTCGCGTCTTCCCTCCGTGCGTGTACTATGGAGACGTTATTACCAACTGTGTCCGAGCAGTACCAACATGCTGTTATTCTTGTCTTGGATGCCGAAGGACGAATACCGGGAGGCATCCATTGGAGAATGAGGAATGTGTGCGGTTAAGGCGAAACGGCCGGGGAAACTTCGACAGAGAATCCTACTGCTTCATGACAGCGCGCGTCCCCATATCGCGAATGTCGTAGCGCAGAAGTTACGCGAGCTCAAGTGGCGTCGGTGGAATGACAACCTCATTTGCTCACGGCGATTTTTTCTGACTGGCATACCGATTCTGGACAATACGGCCGTCCGACTGTCCCCCCCCCCTTCTTATATCTTATGGTCAGGACAATATTAACTGGTCACTGCTACATTAGCAAGTTTGAGTAGAGGGACTGTAATTTATAGTTTAGGATCCTGTGAGTGTCGTTTTTGACAGACAGATTTCAAGTAACGTTAGTTTTATACCTTTACTCGCTCTGTAGAGGAGATCACTTTTATTGTGTCTCACTGTTTAGAGGCACAAAACGCGCGGGTGCTTTCAGCTCGTTACTAAATGCAAATAAGTAGGAGGCCGAGTAGATAGGAGCTGAAGGAGTCCAGGTTGCAATAATATGCGGTTCGGTACACTGTTAGAGAGAAGGATTACTATTCAGGAAACACGTAGAACAATGAAATTACTTATCTTCAGTAGTTTGTAGGACTGCAGCTGCGGCTATGAACTGACAGTCTTATAACATGGAATACCGTGAACTAATACAACATATTCTCATGGACTACGCCTGATAGGCCCTCCTCAGAGAATCAATGCAAACATTACAGAACTGGCTGAGGGCCGATTATGAAAGTGCGTCTGCCTAGGCTGAAGTCCAGCTGAGAAGTGCACGAGGCACACTCGAGGTCCGCCGAGCTGCACAGCCCGCCAGAGTGCGCTGTGCTCGGCAGACGAGGGGCTGCCCACCTTGCGTTGGCGCGGCGTTGCAGTAGTATCTGTGGCAGTGATACTACAACTTTCAATATCACCAGTACGATATTCATTCAGAGCATGTTCACCAAAGTTGGAATCTCTCTTTTTCAGTCTCCATATGTTTTCGTGTTAAGTCAGTCTAGCAGTTCTGTTCTTTTCTGATTGGTCTTCATATACATTGTTACAAAAAAAGTAACATGAAGCAGTATACATTCCACTTTTTTTCTAAAGATTTAATCTCGTCTTTAATTCTTGGATGTGAGGTCCGTCAGTTATGCAAAACACCGTTTTTTCTCAGTATCCAAACACGTTGCTGCACCACTGTGCCATCATCAGAGGCTTTTCGTTTTTATTTATTCTGCAATGTGAACATTTTTGTTAAATGATTATAAAATTATGTGCATCTTTAGTTCAAACAACATATCGTTTCTTTTTCCAAATACCTTTACGTTTGGTATGCATGAATTTTCTGGATCAATTGTGTGTTAATTACTAGAGGTAGCTTGCCATCTGCAACCAAACGATGTTGATGAGAGAGTTTTCTGCTGGAAGTTAACCTATCTTCTAGAACGTAATTTAGTTTGTCGCAATGTTTCCGCACCTATATTCGTTTTTACTTAAGTTTTCGTGTGCCAAGCACTTCCATTCTCCGCATCATGCTGAGGTGTTGTGATGCACACGTAACTATAACAAGTATTTTCCACAAATAACGTAGTAAAACACTCTTCACTTCAGCAAAACACAGTGTGATTGTGGTTTGTTGTGCGTCCCAGCGCAGTCACTGTTCATTTGTGCACCAGAGAGTTCGGCGCCAAATTTGAATTTTGTTTGCATTTTATCTTTGTGTGTGTGTGCGCGCGCGCGCGTGTGTGTGTGTGTGTGTGTGTGTGTGCGCGCGCGTGTGTGTGTGCGCGTGTGAGTATTTGCAAAAAGAAACGATCTGTTGTTTGAACTAAAGATGCACATAATTTTGTAATCATTTAACAAAAATGTTCACATTGCAGAATAAATAAAAACGAAAACCCACTGATGGTGGCACAGTGGTCCCGTAACATGTTTGGGTACTGAGATGGTTCAAATGGCTCTCAGCACTATTGGACTTACCTTCTGAGGTCAGTCCCCTAGAACTTAGAACTACTTAAACCTAACTAACCTAAGGACATCACACACATCCATGGCCAAGGCAGGATTCGAACCTGCGACCGCAGCGGTCACGCGGTTCCAGACTGTAGCGCCTAGAACCGCTCGGCCACTCCGGCCGGTGGGTACTGAGAGAAAATGGTGTTTTGCATAACTGAAGAAGCTCACTTCCAACAATTTTAACTGCAAACACGGCCAATACAAGGAGGTGTAAATCAAAATGATGAATATCTGGTCTTTAACGTTGAACACAATGCTGAAAGGAGTACACTGGGTCGCACTTGTATGTGGCACCAGAATAAGATAAGAATATTAATAAATTAAAATGAAACTAGTATACTATAAACGACGAATGTCTCTGATAGGCTCGATAATGTGGATTGCTGACTGTGCGCGACCGTAGAGCCAGAGATACTGTTTCTGGTCTGAGAATGTAGTGTTGGAGAGAGCTGGGCGCACACTTGTAAGTAGCTGTGTGTGAGGGAAAGACGATGGAGTGGGCAGCTTCTGTGGTGTGCTGTGTGAAGTCACCAAGAGTTAGATCAATGCAGGTATGTCGATATTGTTGAACATGGAAGCAGAAGTCTTCACGTATGCGAGGTAAAAATTCTCAATAATTACGATTTCTGTTTTTGCCAGAGCGTTAGTGTAGGTGAGTTGGCTGACAATTAGTTATTGTTGAGTAACCCCACGATGTACGTAAACGGTTTTCACAGAAAGTCTAGTTAGGTATTTCATTTTTATAATGCTTTTAAGATTTGTTAACTGAGCTATGTGTAATTTGATGATTTGCATTTACGTTGGATTAATGAAGTTAGATAATACTTGCTGTTTAAATCTCATTGTTTGTGAATCAATTGTGAGTGATGTAACTTCAATTGTCAGATGTTTTTGAAAAGACAAACTTAATTTGCAATATAATTTTGCTGTATGCAGTGAGTGTTAGTAATCCATCATAATAAGCAACGCCTCCCGGTCCAGGTCATACATTTTTCATAGAATTTGGAATTTCTTAAATATTCTAGTTTATCAGCCAAATGAATTTCATGTGCATTTCAAGTATTATGGCCGGCATTGCACACTGCTGAGCCTGTAGTTAGTATATTTATATTTTTTTATGAGAGACCAGAATATACGCGTTCCACCGTTGCTGCTTTAGACGTAAGACCATTTAATTTAATTGTTACGTGTACAGGGAACAAACATTGGTTTTTTAACAGGGCTTTAGCATTCAGTGGTAAAGGGGGTGAATGTATTTTGCAGTGACTGTTCCTTTATTGGTATTGAGAGTTGCATTACCCAATCGATTCGTGTTAAGTTTTGCTAACAATTACACAGACTAAGAACACTACTTGCACTTACAACACGCCACACGACAATTCGAGTTCAGTAGTCATTCCACAGATCAGACATTCATTCAACTTAATCGTCAAGTCTATTATATCACTTTTTAAGGAACGTTACAATGTGGACATCTACATCTACACCTGCGTGATTACTCTCCTACTCACAATAAAGTGCCTGGAAGAGGGTTGAGTGAACCACCTTCAAACTGTCTCTCCAAGGCGCGCGGGAAAAACGAGCGCTTCAGTTTTTCTGTGCGAGCCCTGATTTCTCTTATTTTATCATGTTAATCATTTCTCTCTATGTAGGTGGGTGGCAACAGAATGTTTTCGCAACCGGAGGAGAAAACTGGTGATTGAAATTTTATGAGAAGATCCCGATCGCAACGAAAAACACCTTTGTTTTAATTATTGCCACTCCAATCATGTCTGTTGCACTATCTACCCTATTTCGCGATAATACTGCCCTTCTTTGTACTTTTTCGATGTCATCCGTCAGTCCCACCTGATGCGGATCCCGCACCACACAGCAATACTCCAGAACAGGGCGGACAAGCGTAGTGTAAGCAGTCTCTTTAGTACACCTGTTGCGCCTTCTAAGTGTTCTGCCAAAGAATCGCAGTCTTTGGTTTTTTTCTATCCACAACATTATCTATGTGATCGTTCCAATTTATTTTATTTGTAATTGTAACCCCTAAGTATTTAGTCGAATTTACAGCCCTCAGATTTGTGTGACAACGCGTAATCGAAATTTAGCTGATTTCTTTTAGTACTCATGTGAATAACTTCAGGTTCAATTGCCACTTTTCGCACCATGTAGATATCTTATCTAAATAATTTTGCAATTCGTTTTGGTCTTCTGATGACTTTACAAGACGGTAAATGACAGCATCACCTGCAAACAATCTAAGACGGCTACTCAGATTGTCTCCTATATCGTTGATCTAGATCAGGGACAATAGAGGGCCTATAACACTTCCTTGTGGAACGCTGGATATTACTTCTGTTTTTCTCGATGACTTTCCTTCTAGAACTACGAACTGTGACCTTTCTGACAGGAAATTACGAATCCAGTCGCACAACTAAGGCGATACTCCGTAGGCACGCAGTTTGGTTAGAAGACGCTTTTGAGGAACGGTATCGAAAGCCTTCTGGAAATCTAAAAATATGGAATCAGTCTGACATCCCCTGTCGATAGCACTCATTACTTCATGGGTATAAAGAGCTAGTTGTGTTTCACCAGAACGATATTTTCTGAATCCGTTCTATGTGTCAATAAATCGTTTTCTTCGAGGTACTTCATAATGTTCGAATACAGTGTACGTTCCAAAACCATACTGCAAATCGATATTAGTGATATGGGCCTGTATTCAGCCGATTACTCCTAAATCCCTTTTTGGTTATTGGTGTGACTTGAGAAATTTTTCAGTCTTTAGGTACGGATCTTTCTGTGAGCGAGTGGTTGTATATAATTGCTAAATATGGAGCTATTGTATTCTAAGTTTTTTTTAATAAATTTGGTGTATATTTCCTGGATTTTGCTTTGCTGACAAGTACCACTGCAGTTTTGCCTACATGTAGCATATTAACAGGTGAAGCCAGGAAGTGAAAGCTGTGTTTCTGACAGAAATCTGGTCAGTTGTGTAGTTCATTAGAATGTCGTCTGTCTTGTCCAGAACTGGAGGCCGAGGTGCCCGTCTACCTGGAACACGTCTCCAACTACACACGGAATGTTGCCCAGTTGCTCTCACATGGTGTGAGGCATATATCAGCAGCTTTGGTTCCGTTCGCATTCGACAACCTGGTAAGTGACGTTTCCCTAACTCAGTTTGTTACACGTAAGATGGGTGAGAAAATGACACACACACAGCCGCGTAAGTGGTCAGTTCTGAGAGTATGCTTCCTATGTCTGATTCACACTGTCGTTATCTTTGCGTTTCCGATTGTGACGTTAATCATCTGTAAGAGTTCTGACTCTCCCGTACGTCTACGATACTTGTAGCATTGTTAGAGAGAGAGAATGCAAGCTGAAAACGGATAAGGACGGTGAAAAAATTCGACCCTTTCGTCTTCCTCGTAATGTGTTAGCAGTCTGCTGAGTCAGAAATTGAATTACTAGTGCAGACTTCACGAAGAATATAATAATTCCAATCCCAAAGAAAGCAGGTGTTGACAGATGTGAAAATTACCGAACTATCAGTTTAATAAGCCACGGCTGCAAAATCATAACACGAATTTATTACAGGCGAACGGAAAAACTGGTAGAAGCCGACCTCGGGGAAGATCAGTTTGGATTCCATAGAAATGTTGGAACACGTGAGGCTATACTGACCCTACGACTTATCTTAGAAAATAGATTAAGAAAAGGCAAACCTACGTTTCTAGCATTTGTAGACTTAGAGAAAGCTGTTGACAATGTTGACTGGAATACTCTCTTTTAAATTCTAAGGGCGGCAGGTGTAAAATACAGGGAGCGAAAGGATATTTACAATTTGTACAGAAAGCAGATAACAGTTCTAAGAGTCGAGGGGCATGAAAGGGAAGCAGGGGTTGGGAAGGGAGTGAAACAGGGTTGCATCCTATCCCCGATGTTATTCAATCTGTTTATTGAGCAAGCAGAAAAGGAAACAAAACAAAAATTCAGAGTAGGAATTAAAATCCATGGAAAAGAAATAAAAACTTTGAGGTTCGCCGATGACATTGTAATTGTGTCAGACACAGCAAAGGACCTGGAGGAGCAGCTGAACGGAATGGATAGTGTCTTGAAAGGAGGATATAAGATGAACATCAACAAAAAGAAAACGAGGGTAATGGAATGTAGTCGAATTAAATCGGGTGGTGCTACGGGAATTAGATTAGAAAATGAGACGCTTAATGTAGTAAATGAGTTTTGCTATTTGTGGAGCAAAATAACTGATGATGGTCGAAGTAGAGAGGATATAAAATGTAGATAGCAATGGCAAGGAAAGCGTTTCTGAAGAAGAGAAATTTGTTAACATCGAGTATAGATTTAAGTGTCAGGAAGTCGTTTCTGAAAGTATTTGTATGGAGTGTAGCCTTGTATGGAAGTGAAACGTGGACGATAAACAGTTCGGACAAGAAGAGAAGAGAAGCTTTCGAAATGTGGTGCTACAGAAGAATGCTGAAGATTAGATGGGTAGATCCCATAACTGACGACGAGGTATAGAATAGAATTGGAAAGGCTCGGTTGGTAGGGCACATTCTGAGGCATCAAGGGATCACCAACTTAGTATTGGAGGGCAGTGTGAGGAGAGTAAAAATCGTGGGGGGAGACCAAGAGATGAATACACTAAACAGATTCAGAAGGATGTAGGGTGCAGTAGGAACTGGAAGATGAAGAAACTTGGACAGGATAGAGTAGCATGGAGAGCTGCATCAAACCAGGCTCTGGACTGAAGACCACACACACATATATAAAAAAAAGAAGCAAAAGGTAGGCCCGAAGCCTAATGTCTCTGTTCTTTCTAAAACACAGTAAATAATTCACCAGTTTCTTTATGAATAGCATATGTCGGATATTAACAAAGACATAGATGAATAAATATATTTACAAGCGCGCTGCAACCGTTTTTTCGTGTAACTGTGGAGTACTTATGGTCTGACGCCATCGATAGTAATCAGCCACTTTGGCCTCCAATAACTCAGATTAGAGTTTAGATTAGATTTACTTTCATTCCAATTGATCCGTAGTGAGGAGGTCCTCCAGGATGTGGAACATGTCAGGAAAACAACAATACATGACAAATATTTACAACTAAAACAAATAAGCTAATGTACCATTCCACAGGTCCCAAGTGGAATGATCATAATTTTTTAATGAACACTAAGAGTCATTTTACGAATACTAATGCACTGAATTTAAAATAAAAAAAGTTTTTTATTTATTTATAAGGTAATAAACATGTAATACAACTACTGTAATACTTATTTACAATAAACACATTACTGCACTGAAATGGTGCATGTACTATTTACGTTACATGCCTGTAATTCGTACCAATTTAGGTTTACACTAATAGCTTTCTAAAGACATGGCGATCGAGAAAATCGGATGAAGCTTTTATACTTTGGAAATTCGTTGCTGGGTGTTACTTGTATAACTGAGCGTCAGATACTAAACTTTAAACTAACAAAGATATTGAAAAACTGATTACAACATCAGAATCTTAGCGCAAGTAATGGTAATCTACATGTTTCTTTTTGAGAAATCATATTTCATCTGGCTACTATTAATTTCTGTACGATCTGTGAAATGTCTGCCATTAAGGTTTCTCTTTGGAACTCGCGGGCGCCACAACTCGCCCGCTACCTCACTACGACCGTTCACAGTTTCTATTTTGCTTTTTATTTCACTGTGCAGTACACCTTCTTCCTGTTTTCGTGCTTGATCTGTGTTCAGCTTTTGACAGTCTGTACACTGGGCCCCCTTACCACTAAGTTTGAGGGGGATGCGATGGGGAGTTTCCCATGTAAGAAGCAACGCGAACCATATGTTAATTAGTCGCTCTTCCGCGGTGCACGTAATACTGAGGGAAACAATTGTTTCACACCGACCACGGCACGCAGTACACCCTCATTCCCGTGGCACGGCAAACAAACTCTCGTTCTCAGTCCAGACTCTTCGTTGATGTTTTTTCTCTGTCGATCTATCGGTATGTTTCTACAGCTCAACATATCTCGCTTAAAATTACACTTTCAAAACTTGACGAATACATCGATTTACATTGTAACACAAAATTGCAACCTCACATTATTCTGTTCAAGGGAAAAATTTTAAATAACGTGTTAACAAACGTGCGAGTACACAGCACCAGAAAAAATGAAAATAGGAATTACATTCACGACGACTACATCTCGACCTAATGTTTGAAACCATGTATCCAGCCTCGCTTATCCGCAGAACAAACAGGTTATATTCAAGGAAAAGGAACTCGACGTACGACAAGGAATTGCGAGACCTTTGTGTTCTTGTCTTGTCTGCTTCCGTGACTATAGGAAAGCCTTTGACTGAGTTGTCTGGGAAAAGTTGTGACAGGTACTTCAGAGTTTGGTGTCTCACCGCACTTGACAGAACTGATCAGAAGTTCACACAATAATCACCTCGCAGCTTCGAAGACAAGTGCTGGTACATCTGATTTCTTCAGCGTATCAAAAAGAGTCAGAGAGGGTTGAATTCTATGCCCCCAACTGTACAATATTTATACAGAAAATTTTATAAGGAATGGTGGTGATGGCTGGACTAAAGCCATCTCAATTGCTGGTAGAATTTTTAACAAGCTCCGATTTTCTGTGGACACCATACCTGTACACAGCAGCGAAAATGAAGTTGCTGAGCTGTTAACAACAGTAAAGGACATTTGTCTACCATATGGGTTGGACCTCAATCTCAACAAGTCGAAACACGTAGTAAGTGACCGAGGAGTATAGGTCCAGCTCACAGGTCGGTTAAAGGAACTGAAAGTCTTTTATCTATCTTTGGTCAAACGTCTGTGACACGGCAAGGTGTGAAGATGAGATAAGAAGACGGATCACGCTAGAACGAGTGACTACGAAGGAAATCACCGTGATTTCGCAGAACAGAACAATAACGAATACCTCAAACTTGCGACTTGTTGGAACACTTGCGTTTTCCCTTCAGTTTTACGGTTGCGCGTTGGGTTGCTGTTAGAATATTGATAAGCCCAAATATCGATATACCTCCCAAAATGTTTCGATATATATCGGCGACATATCTTTCCCGGCTGTATCGATATCGCTATGACAATATGGAGTGGTGATATTTTTATCTATACACTACTGGCCATTAAAATGGCTACACCAAGAAGAAATGCAGATGATAAACGGTTATTCATTGGACAAATATACGATACTAAAAACGTCATGTGATTACATTTTCACGCAGTTTGAGTGCATAGATCCTGAGAAATCAGTACCCAGAACAACCACCTCTGGCCATAATAACGGACTTGATACGCCTGCGCATTGAGTCAAACAGAGCTTGGATGGCGTGTACAGGTACAGCTGCCCTTGCAGCTTCAACACGATACCACAGTTCATCAAGAGTACTGACTGGCGTATTATGACGAGCCAGTTGCTCGGCCGCCATTGACCAGACGTTTTCAGATGGTGGCAGATCTGGAGAATGTGCTGGCCAGGGCAGCAGTCGAACATTGTCTGTATCCAGAAAGACTCGTACAGGACCTGCAACTTGTGGTCGTGCATTATCCTGCTGAAATGTAGGGTTTCGCAGGGATCGAATGAAGGGTAGAGCCACGGGTCATAACATTATCTGAAATGTAACGCCCACTGTTCAAAGTGCCGTCAATACGAACAAGAGGTCACCGAGACGTGTAACCAATGGAACTCCATACCATCACGCCGGGTGATACGCCAGTGATGACGAATACACGCTTCCAATGTGCGTTTACCACAATGTCGCCAAACACGGATGCGACCATCGTGATGCTGTAAACAGAACCTGGATTCATCCGAAAAAATGGTGTTTTACCATTCGTGCACCCAGGTTCGTTGCTGAGTACACCATCGCAGGCGCTCCTGTCTGTGATATAGCGTCAAGGGTAACCGCAGCCATGGTCTCCAAGCTGATAGTCCATGCTGCTGAAAACGTCGTCGAACTGTTCGTGCAGATGGTTGTTGTCTTGCAAACGTCCCCATCTGTTGACTGAGGGGTCGAGACGTGGCTGCACGATCCGTTACAGCCATGCGGATAAGATGCCTGTCATCTCGACTGTTAGTGATACTAGGTCGTTGGGATGCAGCACGGCGTTCCGCATTACCCTCCTGACCCCTACCAATTCCATATTGGATCTCGACCAACGCGAGCAGCAATGTCGCGATACGATAAACCGCAATCGCGATAGTCTACAATCCGACCTTTATCAAAGTCGGAATCGTGATGGTACGCATTTCTCCTCCTTACACGAGGCATCACAGCAACGTTTCACCGGGCAACGCCGGTCATCTGCTGTTTGTGTATGAGAAATCGGTTGGAAACTTTCGTCATGTCAGCACGTTGTAGGTGTCGCCACCGCTGCCAAACTTGTGCGAATGGTCTGAAAAGCTAATAATTTGCATATCACACGATATTCTTCCTGTCAGTTAAATTTCTGGTGCGTAGCACGTCATCTTCGTGGTGTAGCAATTTTAATGGCCAGTAGTGTATGAAGCTGTTGTTTCCAAATTGTAGTAAAACATAATTTTACTTTCACTGTGTGAAGGAGTCTTACTACTTTTAGAGCTCCCATCACGTGCAGTATTTCTCTTTGACTCCCTTCACCGAAGTATAGGTGGCACAAAGAGGAAGTCCGAATGCACTAGGTGATGGTTGGGACAATTGAACAACAAGATTTCCGATGTTGAGAGATAGCACGCCAGCTGTGTGCTATTTCTTCACATCGGCATTATTAAAAACAGTCTGAAATAGATGACCACAATGTAAATGACGCGATTATGCGGAGACGTGTGTGTGTGTGGGGGGGGGGGGGAGGGAGGGGTATGCTGACGTAATGGGCGCTCGGCGCTGCCAGCAGAAACTGCAACGTCTGACTTCTTCACGCAAATTTGACACTGCAGCTGCTAGGGCGCTGGCGTTTTCAGAAATGGGAAAAATCAGGGAAGTCGACAAGGGGTGTTCTGGGCAAATCCGATATGCGACGAAACCCAACGAAGGAGCCATCGGTCACCTTTTATTGTGCCTCTTACATACAGTTAGCAAAGTGGTTATCACCAAGCATGAACATGCATCGTTTTCTTTTTAATTCTCGCTATAAGGGTGATAAGCTGGTAGCTAGCTTGTTGATGTACAGAGTATCAAATTACAAATCAATACTTAAATACTGGGTGATTCAAAAAGAATACCACAACTTTAAAAATGTGTATTTAATGAAAGAAACATAATATAACCTTCTGTTATACATCATTACAAAGAGTATTTAAAAAGTTTTTTTTCACTCAAAAACAAGTTCAGAGATGTTCAATATGGCCACCTCCAGACACTCGAGCAATATCAACCCGATACTCCAACTCGTTCCACACTCTCTGTAGCATATCAGGCGTAACAGTTTGGATAGCTGCTGTTATTTCTCGTTTCAAATCATCAATGGTGGCTGGGAGAGGTGGCCGAAACACCATATCCTTAACATACCCCCATAAGAAAAAATCGCAGGGGGTAAGATCAGGGCTTCTTGGAGGCCAGTGATGTGCTCTGTCACGGGCTGCCTGGCGGTCGATCCATCGCCTCGGGTAGTTGACGTTCAGGTTTCATAACTAACCTTTTTCGTAGGACTCTCCATACAGTTGATTGTGGAATTTGCAGCTCTCTGCTAGCTCTGCGAGTCGATTTTCCTGGGCTGTGAACAAATGCTTGCTGGATGCGTGCTACATTTTCATCACTCGTTCTCGGCCGTCCAGAACTTTTCCCTTTGCACAAACACCCATTCTCTGTAAACTGTTTATACCAACGTTTAATACCAAGGTTTAACACCATACTTCGTTCGAAATGCACGCTGAAGAACTGTCGTCGATTCACTTCTGCCGTACTCAATAACACAAAAAGCTTTCTGTTGAGCGGTCGCCATCTTAGCATCAACTGACGCTGACGCCTAGTCAACAGCGCCTCAAGCGAACAAATGTACAACTAAATGAAACTTTATAGCTCCCTTAATTCGCCGACAGATAGTGCTTAGCTCTGCCTTTTGTCGTTGCAGAGTTTTAAATTCCTAAAGTTGTGGTATTCTTTTTGAATCATCCTGTATATACATCTAAAACCGGCAGTATTTTTACAATATGCACCCGATATATTTATAGGCCCGTACGTATCCACGTTTTCCGTCGATATATCGACACATTTTTCGATAAGTCGGTGGCCTGTAACGATATGTTTCTAATATCAATATATCGGCTTTCCGATATTTTTGAAAATATCAACACTCCTAGTTGCGAGACACGCACTCTTAAAGCGAGAGACTAAGAGCGCATCGAAGCGTTTGAGCTTTGGTGTTGGCGCACGATGCTGCGCATAAAACAGACCGAAAGAAGAACAGATGAGTACATCATAGACCAGCTCAGTATCTCCAGGCGCCTTTTTCTCGTGTCAACCAAAAAATTCTCCAGTTCTATGGCCAAATTGTGAGAAGAGATGGAGAAAGTCTCGAGAAAATAATCATGAAAGGTCTAGGGCACAAGACTGGAGGGAGGAGCAACGACCAGGTGCAGAGATCAAATCAAGGACATCTCTGGTCTGCCTCCCCAGAAGGCTCTGAGAGAAGCTGGTTACTGGCCAGGGTGGAGACATATGGGTAATCGGGTCACGACCCTCAGGAATCAGCTCAGCGATTTGTGATGGTCATGACATGATGCAAACAGGAACATAGCTGTAGGAAAAAATAAATTTACAGTACTCATCCTGAAATAACTTTTTCGATTTATAAAGAAAGTAAAGTGGAAAACAAGGAAAAAGAAAGCACAGCAATAAGGAAAAAAATCTAGATCGTGTTATCTTCACATACTGTTGCTACCTAGAAATAATTGGAACTCTCTTATCTGTTGTTATAGGTTGAAAATTGTCTGTATTTAATAAGACATCACTAGACACTTATTTTGGATTCATGTTGCAATGGCTGTAGAAAACTGAGTGTTAGTCCATATGCTGGCCACAATTTCAATGTTACGTAATAGCGCTACCTATAAGTGTAAGTTAAGACTGGCTGCTGCTTGCGAATATTATGCCAGTAATTTGAATTATTCTCTGTGTTTCTCAGGATACGCACCCGAATGATGAGCTACTCAGTACCTGGATCAACCACGTGGAGCATATGAGGGACATGCTACACACGAAATTAAGGGGTTGGGTACAGGATATGCAATACGTCAGCGAGCAGACAGCGAATTACAAGGTGGAAGAAGACAAGAAGTCGCCTGGGAAGTATATAATAAGGTATAAACCAGTGTACATTGAAACCTATGTTAGACTCAATGTTGTGTTGTTGTGCCGACCGGGGTGACCGAGCGGTTCTAGGCGCTACAGTCTGGAACCGCGCGACCGCTACGGTCGCAGGTTCGAATCCTGCCTCGGGCATGGTTGTGTGTGATGTCCTTAGGTTAGTTAGGTTTAAGTAGTTCTATGTTCTAGGGTGATTACCTCAGAAGTTAAGTCTCATAGTGCTCAGAGACTGGTTTGATGCACCTCTCCAAGCTACTCAATCCTGTGCAAGCTTCTTCATCTCTGAATAACTAATGCAACCTATATCCCTTTCAATCTGCTTAGTGTATTCATCTCTTGGTCTCCCTGTATGAATTTCACCCTCCGCGCTTCCCTGCAGTACTAAATTGGAGATCCCCTGATGACTCAGAACGTGTCCTACCAACCGATCCCTTCCAGTCAAGTTGTGCCACAATTCCGTTCAGTACCTCATTAATTACGTGATCTACCCATCTGATCTTCAGCATTCTTCCTTAGCGCCATATTTCGAATGCTTCTATTCTCTTCATGTGTAAACTACTTATCCAAACTATTTTATCAAACTATCTAAACTATTTTATCATACTCATTATGACTCTTGAATCAATTTTTGCTTAACTGTTACACAAACTGCTGAGATTATTTAATTCAGGATAGAGCAAACAAACGTTAGTAATGGACGATATTGAAGGAGACGGTTACAGCAACTGGTCATTACGGGATTCCGTTTGGTCTTCAATTTTTGATATTGTATTTTGTCTTCAAATGGGTCACATGATACGCAACAGATGAGCAGAGCAAACTATTATAATGAACGGTGTTACTACTTTTACTAAAGGGACTACTGTAGCTTTCGCGTACTACATATGTTTTTATAATTCATCTAAACAATGATATCTTGGGCAAACCTCTGGCTACACTGGCAGTCGTAGTTAGGTCAACAGTAGAGAGGAACCGACGTTGCTTGGCTGCTAATGTTGGTCATTTTAAACACGTAAAATAACCCTCCACTCGTGCAAGAATTGTAACGGAATGTCATTTTGTTTTGTTAATACTGCCTATCGACGAGTGTCTACATTTTTCTGGACCACTCTGTATACATTTAAAATCAGTTCAGACTATACAGTGAGTCACTAACTGTTGCCACCAAGAATAACTCCGAAAGTACGATACGAGCTGGAAACTTTGTGGGACAAATGGTGCATGGGACAACTGGGGCCATACTGTGACATTAGGTTTTTGTTGCTAGGTGCGGCTGCTATGGAGGTATGAAGATCCACTGTGTTCTTTTTTTTTTGTTTTTTTTTTTTAATGGGATGCCATAGTCCGGTACTTATTTTCTGACAGCGGCTATCGAGACGAATCCAGTGATGTGTAACAGTAAGGTTCTTGAAAGTCAACGAAGGTCACAAAGGGGGCATGATCCTCCATTTACAGAAGGTGTTCGAAGTGATGACCATTGGTATCACTGCAGTGCTGCAATCTTCTTTTCATGGATTGAGTGGTATTCCTTATCACATCGGGACTTACCGAAGCACATGCTCTGACAATTCTCTCTCGCATATCTTCATCTGTAGTTGGAACGTATTTATAAACAATGTCTTTTACGATTCCCCACAAGAAGAAATCCAGAGGCGTCAAGTATGGCGAACGAGTCGGCCACGACACATCTCCTCCGCGTGCAATCCAAATGTTTCGGAATTCTCTCTGCAAATCATTTCTAGCCATCAGCGAAAATGTGCCGGACACCCATCGTGTTGATACAACTTTCTGTTCTTAAAGGTATTTCTTCCAATAACTGACGTAACACTTCTAGCAGGAATGTTGTGTACTTCCTACCATTAAGATTACCTTCGTTGAAATAAGTCTGTCGTCCAGAATCCCACGCCATGCATTCACCGACCATGGTTTTTGGTGTGCAGCTTGTCGCAGCCAACATGGATTTTCAGTTTCCCAATAAGGCATGTTATGCAAATTATCATTTCTAAGGTTCGTGAATGTAGCCTCGCGAGTAAATAAAAGCAGTTTAATAAATGTGTCATCCCTCTGAATCTGAAGTTGAGTCCATCGGCAGAATTCAATGTGACGCATACAATCTGTAGCAGTTAATTCTTGGTGGAGACTGATATGGTAAGGTTGATATTTATGGCGATGCAGAACATGAACAACACTACTCTGGCTCATGCCACATTCCCTTGCGATTTGACGCGAACTAACACAAGGATCTCGAAACCACAGTTGCAAGAGTACCAATTTCCGCTCCCTCGTTAGTAACTACCCTTTGCCGGATATGTTCCTGATGCGTTGAAGAACCAGTTGCACGTGGCCGAGCGGTTCTAGGCGCTACAGTCTGGAACCGCGCCACCGCTATGGTCGCAGGTTCGAATCCTGACTCGGGCATGGATGTGTGTGATGTCCTTAGGTTAGTTAGGTTTAAGTAGTTGTACGTTCTAGGGGACTGACGTCCTCAGATGTTAAGTCCCATAGTGCTCGGATCCATTTTTGATCCAGTTGTTCTCAATTTATCATACACACGTGTAGGGTGAGTACGTTGGGGATATCTTTCAGCGAATAGCTCTCTAGATCTCACTGAATTTAGTTGGCATTCTCTGTAAATGAGAAGCATATCGACTTTTTCTTCGAAGGAATACATCTTTCAGATTCGCTTCATTCGACGATACTAGTCATGTCGTTCCCATTAGTGATGTATTGTGAAACCGTCGAATGGTGTTTACATATCGATGGCACGTTAGATGGATACGCCGTGTTCGGCGAATATTTACTATTTGCGTGATATACGAGAGAGAATTGTCAGAGCATGTGCTTCGATAAGTGCCGAAGTGATAAGGAATATCACTCAATACATGGTAAGAAGATTGCAGCACTGCGCTGATACCAATTGTCATCACTTCGAACATCTTCTGTAAATGGTCGCTCATACCACATACACGTGAGGCAATACTGACCCTACGACTTATCTTAGAAGAAAGATTAAGGAAAGGCAAACCTACGTTTCTAGCATTTGTAGACTTAGAGAAAGCTTTTGACAATGTTGACTAGAATACTCTCTTTCAAATTCTAAGGGCGGCAGGTGTAAAATACAGGGAGCGAAAGGCTATTTACAATTTGTACAGAAATCAGATGGCAGTTATAACAGTCGAGGGACATGAAAGGGAAGCAGTGGTTGGAAAGGGAGTGAGACAGGGTTGTGGCCTATCCCCGATGTTATTCAATCTGTATACTGAGCAAGCACTAAAGGAAACAAAAGAAAAGTTCGGAGTAGGTATTAAAATCCATGGAGAAGAAATAAAAACTTTGAGGTTCGCCGATGACATTGTAATTCTGTCAGAGACAGCAAAGGACTTGGAAGAGCAGTTGAACGGAATGGACAGTGTCTTGAAAGGAGGATATAAGATGAACATCAACAAAAGCAAAACGAGGATCATGGAATGTAGTCGAATTAAATCGGGTGATGCTGAGGGAATTAGATTAGGAAATGAGACTCTTAAAGTAGTAAAGGAGTTTTGCTACTTGGGGAGCAAAATAATGGATGATGGTCGAAGCATAGAGGATATAAAATGTAGACTGGCAATGGCAAGGAAAGCGTTTCTGAAGAAGAGAAATTTGTTAACATCGAGTATTGATTTAAGCGTCAGGAAGTCGTTTCTGAAAGTATTTGTATGGAGTGTAGCCTTGTATGGAAGTGAAACATGGACGATAAATAGTTTAGACATGCAGAGAATAGAAGCTTTCGAAATGTGGTGCTACAGAAGAATGCTGAAGATTAGATGGGTAGATCACATAACTAATGAGGAGGTATTGAATAGGATTGGGGAGAAGAGGAGTTTGTGGCACAACTTGACAAGAAGAAGGGACCGGTTGGTAGGACATGTTCTGAGGCATCAAGGGATCACCAATTTAGTACTGGAGGACAGTGTGGAGGGTAAAAATCTTAGAGGGAGACCAAGAGATGAATACACTAAGCAGATTCAGAAGGATGTAGGCTGCAGTAGGTACTGGGAGATGAAGAAGCTTGCACAGGATAGAGTAGCATGGAGAGCTGCATCAAACCAGTCTCAGGACTGAAGACCACAACAACAACAACCACATTTTTGATCTTCGTTGACCTTCAAAGACCTTACTGTTACACATCATTGGATTCGTCTCGATAGCCGCCGTCAAAAACAAGTGCCAAACTATAGCATCCCATTTAAAAAACGAAGGTGAGCTTCATATCTCTAAAGCGATCCCACCGAGCAACAAAAAACCAACGTCATATTATGACCCCCGTTGTCCTGTGCAACATATGTCCCACAAGCTTTTCAGCTACTATCACAATTTCGGATTTATTCTTGGTGGCAGTAGTTAGTGACTCACCCTGTACACAGGGTGGTCAGGAAAAGTCTGAAAAGCGTCTAAGGGTGTTCCAGGGCAGGTTACACTCAGAAATAAATGTCACAAAGAAAATTAGACACATTGCGCTGTTTCTGAGTTAATTAGTACTGAAGTTATCCAGTCAAGTTACTGAGTATGCAGCATCAAGAAACGGGGTTGCCGATCGTGTTCTTGGTTTGCTTTCCCGAAAACCAAAAACATGATATAAAAATGGGACATGTGATGGTGGTAAGCATCGAACCGACTCAAAGGTTGAGCAGTTTCGTGTGCTGCCATCGACGCTGACACCAACTGACGATAATTATATCTGGCGGCGAGCTTGAAATTTCATCACGTAACTGTCTGACTGTTTAAATTGAGTGCTATTATCTCGGAAACGGCGCTAGGTATCGAATTTTTTTTAAAGAATTATTTCTCACGACAATATACCTTGCAACACCATCACAAACTTTTCAGACTATTTCTGACCACCCTGTGTAATAACACAGAAGGAATAGACATAATTTACATAATGGCGGGTAATAAAACAGTAGCCACATAAATTCAAAACCACGGAGCCGTTCACACTCGACGATAATCCACACTACAAACTGTTGACACGACGCACTAACACTGGTGATGTCGATGGCACATGTGAACGATGGAGTGTGACGCTGAACACTGAACACGAAACACGACGGCACACACGAGAAACGGATTGCGATGATCTCCGGTGCGCGAATGTTCACGTAACGTGTGCGAGTCCGGGGACCTGCCAAGAGGGTGAGAAGGGTGAGGGGGAGGGAGATGGGAGAGCTAAGATGCCAATGGCAGAGGAGATGGGACGAGAGTAGAGGGATGGGGGTAGGGGAAGCCCGGGGGAGGAGTGGGGAGAAAGGGAGGAGGCAGGGATGGAGGAGAGAAGGGAAGGAGGGTGCCCAAACGAAGAAACGCAGGAAGAGGGAGGGAGGATCAAATGTGGTAGGAGGGGGAGCTGGCAGAAGCCACCTTGGGAGAGGGTAAGGAGGGTGGAGAGATGGAGAGCAGGTGGGACGTGGGAATACAGGCGCGGCAGCGGACAGGGGTGGGAGGGGATGGGTGAGACAAGTGGGTGAGGAGGATCGAGTTTGCGGGAGGTGTAGAGGATCCGTATCTGTTCGAGGAAAAGTAGGAGGTGGGGGAACGGAATTAGGTCGTACAGGATCCGCGTGGGGGACGTCGAATAGATGTGCAGAACTATAGACCTATATCTCTAACGTCGATCAGTTGTAGAATTTTGGAACACGTATTGTGTTCGAGTATAATGACTTTTCTGGAGACGAGAAATCTACTCCGTAGGAATCAGCATGGGTTTCGAAAAAGACGGTCATGTGAAACCCAGCTCGCGCTATTCGTCCACGAGACTCAGAGGGCCATAGACACTGGTTCACAGGTAGATGCCGTGTTTCTTGACTTCCGCAAGGCGTTCGGTACAGTTCCCCACAGTCGTTTAATGAACAAAGTAAGAGCATATGGACTATCAGACCAATTGTGTGATTGGATTGAAGAGTTCCTAGATAACAGGACGCAGCATGTTATTCTCAATGGAGAGAAGTCTTCCAAAGTAAGAGTGATTTCAGGTGTGCCGCAGGGGAGTGTCATAGGACCGTTGCTATTCACAATATACATAAATGACCTGGTGGATGACATCGGAAGTTCACTGAGGCTTTTTGCAGATGATGCTTTGGTGTATCGAGAGGTTGTAACAATGGAAAATTGTACTGAAATGCAGGAGGATCTGCAGCGAATTGACGCATGGTGCAGGGAATGGCAATTGAATCTCAATGTAGACAAGTGTAATGCGCTGCGAATACACAGAAAGATAGATCCTTTATCATTTAGCTACAAAATAGCAGGTCAGCAACTGGAAGCAGTTAATACCATAAATTATCTGGGAGTACGTATTAGGAGTGATTTAAAATGGAATGATCATATAAAGTTGATTGTCGGTAAAGCAGATGCCAGACTGAGATTCATTGGAAGAATCCTAAGGAAATGCAATCCGAAAACAAAGGAAGTAGGTTACAGTACGCTTGTTCGCCCACTGCTTGAATACTGCTCAGCAGTGTGGGATCTGTACCAGATAGGGTTGATACAAGACATAGAGAAGATCCAACGGAGAGCAGCGCGCTTCGTTACAGGATCATTTAGTAATCGCGAAAGCGTTACGGAGATGATAGATAAACTCCAGTGGAAGACTCTGCAGGAGAGACGCTCAGTAGCTCGGTACGGGCTTTTGTCAAAGTTTCGAGAACATACCTTCACCGAAGAGTCAAGCAGTATATTGCTCCCTCCTACGTATATCTCGCGAAGAGACCATGAGTATAAAATCAGAGAGATTAGAGCCCACACAGAGGCATACCGACAATCCTTCTTTCCACGAACAATACGAGACTGGAATAGAAGGGAGAACCGATAGAGGTACTCAGGGTACACTCCGCCACACACCGTCAGGTGGCTTGCGGAGTATGGATGTAGATGTAGATGTAGATGTAGACGGATGCGATGGGCGAGGCGGAGGGCATGGCGTTCAAGGATCTGAAGGTAGGGGGGGCGGAGATCCAGGCTGGATGGGCGTAACAGAGGATAGGGCGGATGAGGGATTTATAGGTGTGGAGTATGGTGGAGGGGTCCAGATCCCACGTACTGCCGGAAAGGAGCTTGAGGAGACGGAGTTGGGAGCGTGCCTTGGCTTGGATTGTCCGGAGATGGGGGGAATAACACAGAACATAGACATTCGTGTACGTCTTCTGCGGATGAAAAATGTACGCTGCTATTGTCGTTCGTTAAAGTTCCATGCTTTATGTAGATAAATAGCAGAACCTGTTGGCAAAGATAAAAAATTACATCAACATTTGTTTAACGTTATACAGGGTGCTCCATTGATAATGACTGTGCCAAATATCTCACGAAATAAGCGTCAAACGATAAAACTACAAAGAACGAAACTTGTTGCTTGAAGGGGGAAAGCCGGCCGGAGTGGCTGAGCGGTTCTAGGCGCTATAGTCTGGAACCGCGCGACCTCTACGGTCGCAGGTTCGAATCCTGCCTCGGGCGTGGATGTGTGTGATGTCTTTACGTTAGTTAGGTTTAACTAGTTCTAAGTTCTAGGGGACTGATGACCTGAGAAGTTAAGTCCCATAGTGCTCAGAGCCATTTGAACCATTTTTTTGAAGGGGGAAACCAGATGGCGCTATGGTTGGTCCGCTAGATGGCGCTGCCTTAGGTCCATCGGATATCAACTGCATTTCTTAAAACAGGAACCCCCATTTATTATTACATATTCGTGTAATACGTAAAGAAATATGAATGTTTTAGTTGGACCTCTTTTTTCGCTTTGTGATAGATGGCGCTGTAATAGTCACAAACGTATAAGTACGTGGTATCACGTAACATTCCGCCAGTGCGGAAGGCATTTGCTTCGTGATACATTACCCTTGTTAAAATGGACCGTTTACCAACTGCGGAAAAGGTCGATACCGTGTTGATGTATGGCTATTGTAATCAAAATGCCTGACGGGCGTGTGCTGCTCGGTACCCTGGACGACATCATCCAAGTGTCCGGATATTTACGTTATTTAAAGAAACAGGAAGCGTTCAATTGGGAATCAAAACGTCGATGTTGAGAATGCAACATCAACATCGATTGCACCCGTACCATATTTCTATGCACCAGGATTTGCATGGCGACGACTTTGAACGTCGTGTACAATTCTGCCACTGGAAACAAGAGAAATTACGGGACCATTACAGATTTTTTGCACGCGTTCTGTTTAGCGACGAAGCATCATTCACCAACAGCGGTAACGTAAACAGGCATAATATGCACTATTGGGCAATCGGAAAATTCACGATGGCTCCGACAAGTGAAATATCAGGGACCTTGGTGGGTTAATGTATGGTGCGGCATTATGGGAGCAAGGATAATTGGCCCCCATTTTATCGATGGCAAACTAAATGGTGCAATGTATGCCGATTTCCTACGTACTGTTCTACCGATGATACTACAAGAAGTTTCACTGCATGACAGAATGGCGATGTACTTCCAACATGATGGATGTCCGGCGTATAGGTCGCGTGCGGTTGAAGCGGTATTGAATACCAAATTTCATGACAGATGGATTGGTCGTCAAAGCACCATACCATGGCCCGCACGTTCACCGGATCTGACGTCCCCGGATTTCTTTCCGTGGGGAAAGTTGAAGGGTATTTGCTATCGTGATCCACCGACAACGCCTGACAACATGCCTCAGCGCATTGACAATGCATGTTCGAACATTACGGAAGGCGAACTACTCGTTGTTGAGAGGAATGTCGTTACACGTAGTGCCAAATGCATTGAGGTTGACGGACATAATTTTGAGCATTGATTGCATTAATGTGGTATTTACAGGTAATCACGTTGTAACAGCATGCGTTCTCAGAAATGATAAGTTCACGAAGGTACATGTATCACATTGGAACAACGAAATAAAATGTTCAAACGTACCTACGTTCTGTATTTTAATTTAGAAAACCGAACTGTTACCAACTGTTCGTCTAAAATTGTGAGCCATATGCTTGTGACTATTACAGCGCCATCTATCACAAACCGAAAAGAGTTGTCCATCTAAAACATTCATATTTCTTTACGTACTACGCGAATATGTAATAAAAAGTGGGGGTTGCTACTTTAAAAAACGCAGTTGATATCCGTTTGACCTATGGCAGCGCGTCCTAGCGGGCCAACTATAGCGCCATCTAGTTTCCCCCTTCAATCTAGACAAATTTCGTTCTTTGTAGTTTTTTTCGTCTGAAGCTTATTTTGTGAGATATTTGGTCCGGTCACGATGAATGGACCACCATGTTTATCACTGTAGCTCATCACAAGGAAATACCTTTACTTAAAAAAAAAAATACACGACGGTTCTAGTCGCAGTCCAGTAAGCAGTTTTAATCTGCCAGGGAGTTTCAAATAAGCGCACACATTCCGCTGCAGAGCGAAAATTCCATCATGCACATTTTTACGTTCTTGCTTGCACTGTACATGATTTGGCGTGCTTGTTTTATTTGCTTTTAACGTTCAACCTCGCCGCTCGTCCGTCAACAGGCTGCCGCTGTTGAGTGATCGCCTGCTGTCGTATCACGAGCAGTACCCCGCCTTTCGCGATGACTTCAGCGCGCAGTGTGAGAAGCAGCAGCCAGAGGCGTCGTCAATGTTCGCTCTCGCCGACGTGCTCTACGGCTTCTACTACCACGTCTGGTTCAACGAAGCTGCTGTTTTCCTGCCGCTTTACGAAATTCATTACTTTACGACCAGCTATAGTGGAGTACCAAATGAACCTCCTATCGACATCAAAGGTAAGTTTGATTCTCGGATACACGCGCTTCACGTTTATGCACCGAAGGCTGTTGACTCTACTGTCATTCGAGGAATCAGGTACAAAAAACACCTGTAGATATTCACTTTTAGATCTTCCGTGATTTTCTACACCACGTATGATAATTGCGATAGTTGCTCGTGTACTTTCCATCTTCGATCTTTCGACTGGCTGGCACCTCTCCATCTCTATTTGTCTCTAGCTTACACTTCATTTCGACGTGACGTAGGTTAGAAAATTTAAAAAGGGAAATGAATAGGTTAAAGTTGGATGTAGTGGGAATTAGTGAAGTTCGGTGGCCGGAGGAACAAGACTTTTGGTCAGGTGAATACAGGGTTATAAATACAGAATCAAATAGGGGTAATGCAGGAGTAGGTTTAATAATGAATAAAAAAATAGGAGTGCGGGTAAGCTACTACAAACAGCACAGTGAACGCATTATTGTGGCCAAGATAGACACGAAGCTCACGCCTACTGCAGTAGTACAAGTTTATATGCCAACTAGCTCTGCAATGAAGAAATTTATGAAATGTATGATGAGATAAAAGAAATTATTCAGGTAGTGAAGGGAAACGAAAATTTAATAGTCATGGGTGACTGTAATTCGAAAGTAGGAAAAGGGAGAGAAGGAAACATAGTAGGTGAATATGGATTGGGGGTAAGAAATGAAAGAGGAAGCCGTCTGGTAGAATTTTGCACAAAGCATAACATAATCATAGTTAACGCTTGGTTCAAGAATCATAAAAGAGAGTTGTATACATGGAAAAATCCTGGAGATACTAGAAGGTATCATATAGATTATATAATGGTAAGACAGAGATTTAGGAACCAGGTTTTCAACTGTAAGACATTTCCAGGGGCAGATGTGGACTTTGATCACAATCTATTGGTTATGAACTGTAGATTAAAACTGAAGAAACTGCAAAAAGGTGGGAATTTAAGGAGATGGGACCTGGATTAACTGACTAAACCAGAGGTTTAACATTAACAGTAGAAATCCATTATTCTTTCGGAAAATATCATGTAAGTGTAAAAAAGTTGTGGAATGTTTTCAAAGAGATAGTATCGACAGCATTTGAGAGATATATACCACATAAATTAATAAGTGATGGTACCGACCCCCCACGGTACACAAAACGGGTCAGATCGTTGTTGCAGTAGCAACGAATAAAGCATGCCAAATTTAAAAGAACGCATAATCCCCAAGATTGGCCAAGTTCTACAGAAGTTCGAAATACATCGCGTATTTGAATGCGAGATGCTTTTAATAATTTCCACAACGAGATTCTGTCTCGAAATCTTGCAGAAAACCCAAAGAGATTCTAAACATATGTAAAGCACACCAGTGGCAAGACGCAATCAATACCTTCACTGCTCGATAACAACGGTGAATTCATTGATGACAGTGCCACCAAAGCAGAGTTATTAAACACGGTTTTCCGAAACTCTTTCAACAAAGAAGGCGAAGTAAATATTCCTGAATTCCAATCAAGAACAACTGCCAAGATGAGAAACATAGAAGTAGATATCCTCGGTGTAACAAAGCAGCTTAAATCACTCAATAAAGGCAAGGCCTCCGGTCCAGATTGTATACCAGTCAGGTTCCTATCAGAGTATGCTGATAAAATAGCTCCATATTTAGCAATTATGTACAACCACCCGCTCACAGAAAGATCCGTACCTAAAGACGGGAAAATTGCTCAAGTCACACCAATACCCAAAAAGGGAAGTAGGAGTAATCCGCTCATTTACAGGCCTATATCACTAACGTCGATTTTCTGCAGGGTTTTGGATCATATGCTGTATACGAACATTATGAAGTATCTCGAAGAAAACGATTTATTGACATATAGTCAACACGGATTCAGAAAATATCGTTCTTGTGAAACACAACTAGCTCTTTGTACTCATGAAGTAATAAGTGCTATCGACAGGGGATGTCAAATTGATTCCATATTTTTAGATTTCCAGAAGGCTTTCGACACCGTTCCTCACAAGCGTCTTCTAACTAAACTGCGTGCCTATGGAGTATCGCCTCAGTTGTGCGACTGGATTCGTGATTTACTGTCAGAAAGGTCACAGTTCGTAGTAATGGACGGAAAGTCATCGAGTAAAACAGAAGCAATATCCGGCGTTCCCCAAGGAAGTGTTATAGGCCCTCTATTGTTCCTGATCTCTATTAACGACATAGGAGACAATCTGAGTAGCTGTCTTAGATTGTTTGCAGGTGATGCTGTCATTTGCCGTCTTGTAAAGTCATCATATGATCAAAACGACTTGCAAAATGATTTAGATAAGATATCTGTATGGTGCGAAAAGTGGCAATTGACCCTGACTAAAGAAAAGTGCGAAGTTATTCATATGAGTACTAAAAGAAATCAGCTAAATTTCGACAACGCGATAAGTCACACAAATCTGAGGGCTGTAAATTCAACTAAATACTTAGGGATTATAATTACAAATAACCTAAATTGGAACGATCACATAGATAATATTGTGGTAGAACAAACCAAAGACTGCGATTCATTGGCAGAACACTTAGAAGGTGCAACAGGTCTACTAAAGAGCCTGCTTACACTACGCTTGTCCGCCCTATTCTGGAGTACTGCTGTGCGGTGTGGGATCTGCATCAGGTGGGACTGACGGATGACACCGAAAAAGTACAAAGAAGGGCAGCTCGTTTTGTATTATCGTGGAATAGGGGAGATAGTGCAACAGACATGATACGTGAATGGGAGTGGCAATCATTAAAACAAAGGCGTTTTTCGTTGCGACGGGATCTTCTCATGAAATTTCAATCACCAGTTTTCTCCTCCGATTGCGAAAACATTGTGTTTGCACCCACCTATATAGGGAGAAATGGTCATCACGGTAAAATAAGAGAAATGAGGGCTCGCACAGAAAATATTTAGTGCTCGTTTTTCCTGCGTGCCGTTGGAGAGTGGAACTGTAGAGAGACAGCTTGAAGGTGTTTCATTGAACCCTCTGCCAGGCACTTTATTGTGAATAGCAGAGTAATCACGTAGATGTAGAAATAGAGGGTGTCCCACTCAAATCTCTCTGATTTCAAAGACCGAGGAAGAGAAGACACATTAGATACAATGAAAAATGCACCACATTGTAGAGCATCTCAAATAATTTGTTTATCATGAATTCACCTCTACATGTGAACCACTTGTAGCACGAAGAATATCGAGTCTACATTCAATTTCTTGCCGAGTTCTCTGTAACATTTCCTCTGTTACTGTTGCAATCGCATTAGTGATACGATGTCGCAACGCAGGAATGTCGTCTGCTTTGTTCGCATACACTCGGTCCTTCACGAACCCTCACATGAACAAACCAAGTGGCGTAATGTCGGGTGGACGTGGTGGCCAGGCAGTGGGTCCTCAATGTCCGATCCAACGATTGGGAAATTTATTATCCAGGAACTTGTGAACATCCGTTGACCGATGCGGCAGAGCTCCATCTTGTTGAAAAATGATGTTGAGTTGCAAGTCTTGCATCAGAGGGTACGCAAACTGCTCTAGCATGTCCATATACAGTGACTCATTCAGTGTTTGTTCCGCAAAGAACAACGGTCCAACAGTCCTGTGGTGCATTGGCCAGCACCAGACGTTTAGTTTAGGGCTATCACGAACATGTTCAATGACATTGTGCGAATTTGCAAACCCCAAATCCGAACATTATGCCTATTAACCCTTCTTGACAGATGAAAGGTTGCCTCATCTGAGAATAAACATTTTTCCAGGAAGCTGGCATCCGTATCAATAAGCTGCAGTATATCCACAGCAAATTGTTATCGGCACGATTTGTCGTTCGGTGTCAGATGTTGCAGAATTTGCACTCAGTAAGCACACATACGAAGACGCTGGTGAACTACACGATGCAATGTTGATCGAGGTGCATCAAGTTGCCTAGATGCTTGACGAATTGACTTATGTGGGATTCTGAGAAACGTTTGTCTGATGTCCTCCACCGTCTCTTCTGAAACTCCGTAACGTGCACCGCCAGGATGTTTCCGAATACCTCCTGTTTCCAGAAACTTCCTATACCATTCCTTGACTGTTTTCACATCAGGTGGATCACATTCATACGCACGACGATAATTTCTTTACCAGTAATCGGCGATTTTGTTTCTGCAAACCACACTACTGCTTCCGCGCGCTGCTGTGGAGTCGCCATTTTCACTTCATGCGACCATGCTGCACTCTGGCGACGATACTTTGCACTTCTGACGCGGGAATACAAATTCTTTGAGATGCTCTACAATGTGGTGCATTTTTCACTGTCGTATCTACTGTGGTTTATCTCTCCTGGGGCCTTGAAGTCGGGGAGGTTTGAGTAGGACACCCTGTGCATCAAATAAATTAGCAAAAATTTAAATTACAGATTCTGTAACAGGACACAAAATTCCATTTGTCTTTTAACTAAAACCAAACGAATTCTTTGAACTCTATAAGCATTACAAATCACCCCAGAGGCACTTACTGGATTCGACAGTAGTTTTGTCTACCCAGAAATCGGTATTACAATAAGAATAGCACTTCAAGCGTCAAAAGTCTCTCTACATACACTGAGGCGATGGCTCCTAATATCTTGGTGCAGCAACTCGATGCGCCGTGAACACAACTATTGTTTGGGAGTCCCCTGCAGAAATATTGAGCCATTCTGCCTCTGCTGCCGTCCATAATTGATAAATTATGTGCAGAATTTGCAGAATTTTGTGAAAGAACTGATCTCAAGGTTACGCCCCACAAATGTTCGATGTGATTCATGCTGGGTACTCTGGGTGCCCATATATGCACTCCAATTGTCTTGAAAGTTCTTTAAACCAAGGGCCAACAGTTGTAGTCAGCGACATGGCACATTGTCATCCATAAAAACTGCATCTTTGTTTGGGAACATGATGTCCATAAGTAGCTGCAAATGGTCTCCAACTAGCTGAGCATAACCAGGACCCAGTGCATTCCATGTAAACACAGTAAATACAATTATGTAGCCACCACCAGATTTCACAGTGCTTTCATTTATTTCATCTACCTCTACATCCATACTCCGCAAGCCACCTGACGATGTGTGGCGGAGGGTACCTTGAGTACCTCTATAGGTTCTCCCTTCTATTCCAGTCTCGTATTGTTCGTGGAAAGAAGGATTGTCGGTATGTGTGGGCTCTAATCTCTCTGATTTTATCCTCATGGTCTCTTCGCGAGATATACGTAGGAGGGAGCAATATACAGGGTGATTCAAAAAGAATACCACAACTTTAAAAATGTGTATTTAATGAAAGAAACATAATATAACCTTCTGTTATACATCATTACAAAGAGTATTTAAAAAGGTTTCTCACTCAAAAACAAGTTCAGAGATGTTCAATATGGCCCCCTCAAGACACTCGAGCAATATCAACCCGATACTCCAACTCGTTCCACACTCTCTGTAGCATATCAGGCGTAACAGTTTGGATAGCTGCTGTTGTTTCTCGTTTCAAATCATCAGTGGTGGCTGGGAGAGGTGGCCGAAACACCATATCCTTAACATACCCCCATAAGAAAAAATCGCAGGGGGTAAGATCAGGGCTTCTCGGAGGCCAATGATGAAGTGCTCTGTCACGGGCTGCCTGGCGGCCGATCCATCGCCTCGGGTAGTTGCTTGAACCAATTTCAGACGATAAGGTTTCATAACTAACCTTTTTCGTAGGACTCTCCATACAGTTGATTGTGGAATTTGCAGCTCTCTGCCAGCTCTGCGAGTCGATTTTCCTGGGCTGCGAACAAATGCTTGCTGGATGCGTGCTACATTTTCATCACTCGTTCTCGGCCGTCCAGAACTTTTCCCTTTGCACAAACACCCATTCTCTGTAAACTGTTTATACCAACGTTTAATACCAAGGTTTAACACCATACTTCGTTCGAAATGCACGCTGAAGAACTGTCGTCGATTCACTTCTGCCGTACTCAATAACACAAAAAGCTTTCTGTTGAGCGGTCGCCATCTTAGCATCAAATGACGCTGACGCCTAGTCAACAGCGCCTCAAGCGAACAAATGTACAACTAAATGAAACTTTATAGCTCCCTTAATTCGCCGACACATAGTGCTTAGCTCTGCCTTTTGTCGTTGCAGAGTTTTAAATTCCTAAAGTTGTGGTATTCTTTTTGAATCACCCTGTACTGCTTGACTCCTCGGTGAAGGTTTGTTCTCGAAACTTCAACAAAAGCCAGTAGCTTGCTGCTGAGCGTCTCTCGTGCAGAGTCTTCCACTGGAGTTTATCTATCTTCTCCGTAACAGTTTCACGATTTCTAAATGATCCTGTAACGAAGCGCGCTGCTCTCCGTTGGATCTTCTCTATCTCTTCTATCGACGCTATCTGGTACGGATCCCACACCGGTAGCTTTGTAAATAACATATCGGATTGCCGCAGCGGTAACACCGGTTCCCGTCAGATCACCAAAGTTAAGCGCTGTCGGGCTGGGCTAGCACGTGGACGGGTGACCAACCGGTCTGCGAGTGGGGTGCTCTCAGCCCTTGTGAGGCAAACTGAGGAGCTACTTGATTGAGAAGTAGCGACTCCGGTCTCGTAAAGTGACGTACGGCCGGGAGAGCGGTGTGCTGACCAGATGCCCCTCCATATCCGCATCCAGTGGCGCCTGTGAGCTGAGGAGGACGACACGGCAGCCGGTCGGTACCGTTGGGTCTTCCGAGGCCTGTTCTGACGGAGTTTACTTTTGTTTTTTTAGTTTGTTGGCAACATGTGTCCACGGCATTGTTGGGTCAGCGCCAGACTCGAACTCCAGCTCTTGTCTACTGAAATCGGCATTCATCTGACCAGGTCACGGTTTTACAGTCGACTAGGATCGAACCTATATGGTCAAAAAACCAGGAGAGGAGCTGAAAGCGATGTCGTGCCTGTAGAAAAAGTACTCGCGACGGTCGTCTGCTGCCATAGCCCATTACCGCCATATTTCCCCGCACTGCTCTAACGGACCGTTCGTCGTAAGTCCCACAATGATTTCTGTGTGTTGCTTGTCTGTCAGCACTGACAACTCTACGAAAACGCCGCTGCTCTCGGTCGTTAAGTGAAGGTAGTCGGCCACTGCGTTGTCTGTGGTGAAGGGCAGTGTCTGAAATTCGGTATTCTCGGCCCACTTTTGGTACTGTGTATCCAGGAACACTGAATTCACTAAATCTGTATGTCTGCATATCACTATTTCGGGACTGTTTGTTAACTAAGTGTAAAGCATATCCTCAGCACTCAGTGTTAACTGATAATGACAAATATTAAAGATGCGCAAACCTAGAAAATACACACACCATTTACGCAAATCTCTCACAAACGGAAATACACAAAATTCTGTCCCAATTATTACTCAGCAATGTTCTTATTACTGGAAAAAAGAAGATTAGGTTTTAATGCCTCGTCGTCATCGAGATCATTAGAACCAGAGTACGAGGATGGACAGTGTCAAGATGTGGAGACAAATCGGCCGTGCCCTTTCAAGGGAACCAACCCGGCAGTTGCCTGCAGTGATTTGGAGAACTTAAGCCGGGTTGTTCGTATGTGGATTTGAATGAGAGTACAATTTGCGCCGACCGGTGAGGCCGAGTGGTTCTAGGCGCTTCAGTCTGGAACCGCGCGACCGCTACGGTCGCAGGATCGAATCCTGCCTCGGACATAGATGTGTGTGATGTCCTTAGGTTAGTTAGGTTTAAGTAGTTCCAAGTTCTAGGGGACTGATGACCTCAGATGTTAAGTCCCATAGTGCTCAGATCCATATACATAGTACAATGTGCCAACCACTATACTGCCTGGCTAACTTCGTATTACTGCGATGCTGATCAACTTAAAGGGTTTCGACAAATAGCAAGCAGCAGTATAAACTAGGCTATCTTATGGAAAGAGCGCTAAGGCAACTCAATAGCAAAACTGAAATGGTTCAAACGGCTCTAAGCACTATGGGACTTAACATCTGAGGTCGTCAGTCCCCTAGACTTAGAACTACGTAAACCTAAGGACATCTTACACATCATGCCCGAGGCGGGATTCGAACCTGCGACCGTAGCAGCAGCGCGGTTCCAGACTGAAGCGCCTAGGGCCGCTCGGCCACAACGGCCAGCTCAATAGCAAAACACAGGGGTTCTCACGAACCGTGCTGGACACTTTGCTAACGCTCTCAAGAAATAACGCCCCGTTTATTTTTGCCACGACCACCAACTGAGGTAGCAGGAAACAGGCCTAGCCAAACTCCATAGTGTTTGGGAAGTGGCGACTCTCCAGTAACTGCAGACACGCTTTCCAAAGTAAACATCCGACATCCATATGTGGCGAGCAGACCTCCATAGCTGTAGGTGAGACAGTGTAAGGGAATAGCTGGCAGCTCTAGCGCCCGTTGCCAGCTTTCAGCTGCGAAGCGCCATTGGCTGCTTGAGAAAACAGAAGACGTCTACACAGCTGTGTCAACAGTGAGGCGTTCCCATAGTGACGTTTACAAAATTGCATGACGTTATTGGCTGAGGCCAGCCAGCGAAGTTGTCGCACACAGCCCACTGATGCTATCAGGGATCGATTCATGGCGACTCCACCATAGCGAGCTCAGGCTCAGATCCAGAGACTCTGCGTCCCACACAGGCAACCCCCAGAAAAACACATGCGTCAGCTGCACACGCAGATAAATCCCCGGTCGTGGCAAACTGAGAGTGCCACCTACCGACAGGCCAGGAAAAAAAAATTGTAGCTTTATGTCGTTGTTGTTGTTGTTGTGGTCTTCAGTCCAGAGACTGGTTTGATGCAGCTCTCCATGCTACTCTATCCTGCGTAAGTTTCTTCATCTCCCAGTACCTACTGTATAAGGAAACCCAAAGGCGTTCTGCAAGCAGAGGTATTAATATGAGCATATTTACAACTCACAAAATTTTAATGTTTTTATAGTAGCAAAGAAACACTTTTTCTATGTGACAAAAATGTCGCAGTTGCACCGTTTGACGGCTAGGGGTCCATGAAGGTTTTACCAACGACTGTCTAACATACTCAGAACAACCACATGCTCCATGCATAATGGTTGTAGCCTCAGCCAAACTAGTAACCAGCTCTTCTAGAATGCCTGTTCCAGTCTTGTATTCCAAATTCTTTATCTACCCCTACCAAGACAAATCCATAGGAGTTCGGCAGCATCTATAAATCTATTTTCATCACGCAGCAGTATGAACACCATCTGTGAACATCATTAGTGTTTCAGTGGTTGTCAACCCGATCTCCACTGCCCACGACCGAGTGTTCCAGGTTTCATTATGGACGGTAGGCAGGAAGGATTTTAAAAATATTTTAATTAACTTTTGGTGGGACCGGTAGCCGCGTGGTCTAGGGCGTCTTGTCATGATCCGTCGGAGGTTCGAGTCCTCCCTCGGGCATGGGTGTGTGTGTCGTCCTTGGCGTAAGTTAGTTTAAGTTCGATTAAGTAGTGTGTAAGCTTAGGGACCGATGATCTTAGCAGTTTGGTCCCATAAGACCTTAACACAACTTCTAAAAAAGAGGAAAAAAAAATAAAATTAACTTTTCATAAAACTTTGACATGAAGTACACTTTGTGATCAAAAGAATCCGGACATCCCCAAAAACATAAGTTTATCATATTAGGTGCATTGTGCTGCCACCTACTGTCAGGTACTCCACATCAGCGACTTCAGTAATCATTAGACATCGTAAGAGAGCAGAACGGGGCGCTCCGCAGAACTCACGGACTTTGAACGTGGTCACGTGATTGGGTGTCACTTGTGTCATGCGTCTGTACGCGAGATTTCCACACTCCTGAACATCCCTAGGTCCGCTGTTCCCGATATGATAGTGAAGTGGAAAGCGTATAGGCCGACCTCGTCTGTTGACTGACAGAGACTGCCGACAGTTGAAGAGGGTCGTCACGTGTAATAGGCAGACATCTATCCAGACCATCACATACAAATTCCAAACTGCATCAGGGACCACTGCAAGTACTATGACCGTTAGGTGGGAGGTGAAATGGTTCAAATGGCTCTGAGCACTATGGGACTTATAACTACTTAAACCTAACTAACCTAAGGAAAGCACACAACACCCAGTCATCACGAGGCAGAGAAAATCCCTGACCCCGCCGGGAATCGAACCCGGGAACCCGGGCGTGGGAAGCGAGTGGGAGGTGAGAAAACTTGGATTTCATGGTCGGGCGGCTGCTCATAAGCCACACATCACGTTGGTAAATGCCAAACGACGCCTCGCTTGGTGTAAGGAGCGTAAACATTGACGATTGAACAGTGGAAAAGCGTGTGGAGTGACGAATCACGGTACACAATGCGGCGATCCGATGGCAGGGTGTGGGTATGGCGAACGCCCGGTGAACGTCATCTGGCAGCATGTGTAGTGCCAACAGTAAAAAGTCGGAAGCGGTTGTGTTATGGTGTGGTCGAGTTTTTGATGAAAGGGCTTGCACCCCTTTTTGTTTTGCGTGGCACCATTACAGCAAAGGCCTACACTTATGTTTCGAGCATCTTCTTCGTTCCCATTGCTGAAGAGCAATTCGAGGATGGCGATTACATCTTTCAACACGATCGAATACCTGTTCATAATGCATGAACTGTGATGGAGTGGTTACAAGGCAATAACATCCCTGTAATGGACTGGCCTGCACAGAGTCCTGACCTGATTGCTGTAGAACACCTTTGGAATTTTTTGGAACGCCGACTTCGTTCAAAATGGTTCAAATGGCTCTGAGCACTATGGGACTGAACATCTGAGGTCATAAGTCCCCTAGAACTTAGAACTACTTAAACCTAACTAACCTAAGGACATCACACATATCTATGCCCGAGGCAGGATTCGAACCTGCGACCGTAGCGGTCGCGCGGTTCCAGACTGAAGCGCCTGGAACAGCTCGGCCGCACCGGCCGGCGCCGACTTGGTGCCAGGCCTCACCGACGGACATCGATACCTCTCCTCAGTGTAGCATTCCGTGGAGAATGGTTGTCATTCCCCAAGAAACCTTGCAGCACCTGATTGAACGTATGCCTGCGAGAGCGGAAGCTATCATTAAGACTAAGGGTAGGCCAACACCATATTGAATTCCAGCATTACCGATGGAGAGCACCACGAACTTGTAAGTCATTTTCAGCCTGGTGTCCGGATACTTTTGATCTCATTGTGTATTTGGTAATTAGTTATTTTATATCCTTTAAGTTCCTGTAACTCTGCTTTATAAATTTTACGAAGTAGAGTTATTTTCCTAATTCATATGTAATCGTTACCATGGAACAGGTGGGTGGCTAGAAAATGTTACTGGTAACAGAGATACGAAAGTGGCCAGTAGGTGAAAATGTTGACTACCCCTGGAATAAATCTTCATGGACAGCTATCAAGCAAATGGTCCACCTGTGACATTTATGTCATACAAGGAAGTGTTTCTATCTCTTCTAAGCGCACTAAAATTTTGTGTAGATAGTTTTTTTTGTGCCCTATATACAAACGGCTTCTTCTAATTAGTGGTGTTTTAAATTTCTCATACATGAACTGTATATAATATATCCCATAGATTCCATTTTTATTTAATGAATAAAATTTCGATCTCTAATTTAACAGTTAATTAATAATGTTTCGACATTTCGGCCCCTAATTGAATAGTTTGTAGAACCGACGCTTGCAACTGACTGCGCAACGATCCCACTGCCGTCAGCATACATTTCGCGTAGGGACCACGGAGACAAGATATGAGAAATTAGGCCTGATACGGAGGCACATACATAGTCGTTTTTTCCTCGTTCTATTTGCGAGTAGAACGACTAGCTGCGGTAAAGCGCCCTTACGCATCGCACCGTACTGTGGCTTGCGGAGTGAGCATGTAGATGTAGACAGCTAATTGCACAAGACAACTTGCCAATATTTTTGATATAAATGTCATTACTCTGAACTACAGTTAATCTGAGAAATATCTGTGTGGATGTGTGTTAACAAGTGCGGATCGTTCTCGACGACTCTCATGTGACTGCATGGAGTTGAGCAAGAGGGCTCAGTCCACTGAAACAAAGTGTACTAGGCTGCCTCAGTAATCAGTCACGTTTTATAATATACTACATTTAGCCCTGTGCAACCAGGTACTTGAAAATACATAGAAGAGCTAAAGAAACTGGTCTAGGCATGTGTATTCAATTACAGGGATGTGTAAACAGGCAGAGTACGGTGCTGCGGTCGGCAACGCCTATAAAAGACAACGAGTGTCTGGCGCAGTTGTTAGAGCGGCGGTAGGTTATCAAAATTTAAGTGAGTCTGAACGTAGTGTTATAGTCGGCGCACGTGCGACAGCACACGTCATCTCCGAGGTAGCGACGAACTGTGGATTTTCTAGTATGACCATTTCACGAGTGTGACTTGTGTGGTGTCACCGCCAGACACCACACTTGCTATGTGGTAGCCTTTGAACCGGCCGCGGTCCGTTAGTATACGTCGGACCCGCGTGTCGCCACTATCAGTGATTGCAGACCGAGCGCCGCCACATGGCAGGTCTAGTCTAGAGAGACTCCCTAGCACTCGCCCCAGTTGTACAGCCGACTTTGCTAGCGATGGTTCACTGTCTACATACGCTCTCACTTGCAGAGACGACAGTTTAGCATAGCCTTCAGCTACGTCATTTGCTACGACCTAGCAAGGCGCCATATTCAGTTACTATGTCTTCTGAACAGATAATATTGTGACTCATGTACCGTCAAGAGCGACGTTCATCATTAATGGATTAAGGTTAAGTATCAAACTAATTACGTCCGCTTTCTGAATTCTAATTCCTCGTCATGTTCCAGACCTCACGTCAGTATAGTTCTTCCCTCCTCACGCCAGCCTGCGTGAGCTAAAACGCGTGCATTTCCGCCTCCACTACTAACATGGTGTTGGCTCTTCTGCCAGCACAACAACTTGAATATCAGGAATCCGGTAAAACATCAAATCTCTGACTTCGCTGCGGCCGGAAAAAGGTCCTCCAAGGACGGGACCAACGACGACTGAAGAGAATCGTTCAACGTGACAGAAGTGCAACTCTTTCGCAAATTGCTGCAAATTTCGATGCTGCACCATCAACAAGTGTCAGTGTGTGAACCATTCAGCGAATCATCATCGATATGGACTTTAGGAGCCGAAGGCCCACTCGTGTACCCTTGATGAATACACGACACAAAGCTTTACTCCTAGCCTGGACCGTCAACAACGATATTGGACTGTTGATGAGTGTAAACATGTTGCCTGGTCGGGCGAGTCTCGTTTCAAATTGTATCGAGCGGATGCACGTGTACAGGCATGGAGACTATTTTAAAATCGACATCGCTATGTGATGTCACTTCTGGGTTGTTAATTGCTCTGACCTCTTTTCAAATGGTTCAAATGGCTACCAGCACTAAGGGGCTTCACATCTGAGGTCATCAGTCCCCTAGAATTTAGAACTACTTAAACCTAACTAACCTAAGGACACCACACACATCCATGCCCGAGGCAAGATTCGAACCTACGACCGTAGCGGTAGCGCGGTTCCAGACTGAAGCGCCTAGAACCGCTCTGATCTCTTTTGCCAGTTTCATTTCTTACTTCTGTTTCTGCCGTCTCTCTTGGTGGTCATTTATTTTCTCAGTCGAAATTTTCCGGCTTTAATTGAGAGTTTTGTCTTTCTGCCACGATCCCTTGCAGTAGAAGTAATTACCTCAATTCTCAGATTACCTTCCATTCGGAAAGTGGATGCACTCAGCGACTGTATGTGAGTTATAAAGTCTCTCTCACTCATACACACACACACGGTATAAACATCGTTAATAGAAGTTAGGTTGGCGACAAATAGGTAATCATACCAAAGAAGATGAAACACGTAATGGAGTCGCAATATTTACGTTGTGAAAAACAGTGTACGACGAAGTAGTTGTATCGAGTGGCAAAAGAACAATATTCCACCACGAAAAAGAGCGAGAAACATGGTGAACAGTTTGTGGAAGGCGAGAACACAAAGATGTGATTATACGGCAGTGATAAAAGTGGTAGTGCGACCTCCATACTAGATGTGAGGAAATGCAGATGAGCAAATCGCAAGTAATTACTTTTTTTTTACAATAAATCACGAAGTGATCTGTTTAATAATCTAAAACTAACAAAACTGTGTCGTCATAGATACCACTGAAGACATCTTAGAACAGGAGAAGGCGAAACGCGTCTGGGATAAATAAAGTAACTAGCAGCAGGAAAAGGCAGTTTTATTTACAAAAAAACTATTTATATGCTTGCTACGCAGGATGTACACACAAACAAACTTGTTAAATGTTTCAAAGCTTTCCGGTCCTTCAGAGTAGTCACCAGAATTGTGTGTAACCAGTTGTCAGTGATGTGGAACTTGTAGGATAGTTTTAGCAGCGCCAGGTGTGTTGATAGATCGAGAGGAGCGGTCTATTTCCCGAATCTCTGTAACAGGTCTGAAACGATTGCCAAGTAGTGCTTCCTTCATGTTAGGAATCAAGTTGAAATCACAAGGGCTTAAGTCCTGGGACTGTGGTGGATTGCAGGCTGTGTTTCAAAAATGAACAGCTTAGACAAAGAAGCGGCTTCATTTCCTGCACAGATCCGCCCATCATTTTGTGTGGCACAGCTTGCGACTGATTTGGTCGATCGATGGGGCTTGATTCCTGAGATGAAGGAACCTCTTTAAGGCATTCGTTTCAGAACTGTCACAGAGATTCGTCAGGAAGTAGACCGCTCCACTCGGTGTATCAACACATCTGACGCTGCTGCATGTGCCCTACGACTTCCACATTGCTGGCAAGGGGTTATACACAAGGACAGGAAAACTTCGAAACAAGTGTCTGCTTTGTGTAAGTTGTGAATAAATATTTGCCTCTATTGAAGTTCCAACCCTCGTAGTTCTTAAGAATGGACCTCCAATCATATATCGATAGGAAATGCGAAATGGCTGACAGCTTCAGTGTGGTGTAAAAACGCAAGCTCATCTTGTACTGAGGACACTGTAGGGCGATCATACTTTTTCGTGTGCAGCGCTTTTACGAATAATTTATAATTTAACCTGTGCCCTATTAGACCACTCTGTGCATTTACAACTCCCTATGGGATTCTGAAGTAACAGAACTCTACCATCTAGTGAAGAAGATGTATGAGACAGGCGAAATACCCTCAGACTTCACGAAGAATATAATAATTCCAGTCCCAAAGAAAGCAGGTGTTGACAGATGTGAAAATTACCGAGCTATCAGTTTAATAAGCCACAGCTGCAAAATACTAACACGAATTCTTTACAGATGAATGGAAAAACTGGTAGAAGTCGACCTCGGGGAAGATCAGTTTGGATTCCGTAGAAATGTTGGAACACGTGAGGCAATACTGACCATACGACTTATCTTAGAAAATAGATTAAGAAAAGGCAAACCTTCGTTTCTAGCATTTGTAGACTTAGAGAAAGCTTTTGACAATGTTGACTGGAATACTCTCTTTCAAAATCTGAATATGTCAGGGGTCAAATACATTGAGCGAAAGGCTATTTACAATTTGTACAGAAATCAGATGGCAGTTATAAGAGTCGATGGGGCATGAAAGGGAACCAGTGGTTGAGACGGGAGTAAGACAGGGTTGTAGCCTCTCCCCGATGTTATTCAATCTGTATACTGAGCAAGCAGTAAAAGAAACAAAAGAAAAGTTCGGAGTAGGTATTAAAATCCATGGAGAAGAAATAAAAACTTTGAGGTTCGCCGATGATATTGTAATTCTGTCAGAGACAGCAAAGGACTTGGAAGAGCAGTTGAATGGAATGGACAGTGTCTTGAAAGGAGGATATAAGATGAACATCAACAAAAGCAAAACGAGGATCATGGAATGTAGTCGAATTAATTCGGGTGATGCTGACGTAATTAGATTAGGAAATGAGACTCTTAAAGTAGTAAAGGAGTTTTGCTATTTGGGGAGCAAAATAATGGATGATGGTCGAAGCAGAGAGGATATAAAATGTAGACTGGCAATGGCAAGCAAAGCGTTTCTGAAGAAGAGAAATTTGTTAACATCGAGTATAGATTTAAGTGTCAGGAAGTCGTTTCTGAAAGTATTTGTATGGAGTGTATCCATGTATGGAAGTGAAACATGGACGATAAATAGTTTAGACATACAGAGAATAGAAGCTTTCGAAATGTGGTGCTACAGAAGAATGCTGAAGGTTCGATGGGTAGATCACATAACTAATGAGGAGGTACTGAATAGAATTGGAGAGAAGAGGAGATTGTGGCACAACATGACTAGAAGAAGGGATCGGTTGGTAGGACATATTCTGAGACATCAAGGGATGACCAATTTAGTATTGGAGGTAAGCGTGGAGGGTAAAAATCGTAGAGGGAGACCAAGAGATGAATACACTAAACAGATTTAGAAGGATGTAAGTTGCAGTA
Source organism: Schistocerca cancellata (assembly GCF_023864275.1). Lineage (NCBI taxonomy): Eukaryota > Metazoa > Arthropoda > Insecta > Orthoptera > Acrididae > Schistocerca > Schistocerca cancellata. The sequence goes on along the minus strand of NC_064635.1, from coordinate 18,936,449 downwards.
GGTACTGGGAGATGAAGAAGCTTGCACAGGATAGAGTAGCATGGAGAGCTGCATCAAATCAGCCTCAGGACTGAAGACCACAACAACAACAACAACACGTGATTTCGACAGCCCTTATCAGTTCAAGAGTTTCTGCAAGCTTTTCTGTGATAGTATTTGAATATGAACGTGTACCAATTGTGCTTGTAATTTTCTTACCAGCTACAGTTTTTGAGGCCATTTACGAAACAAAGGATGTTGCTTATTACTACAAAACATGAATAATTAATTATGGTTTATTCCAAACATTAAATGACATGTTAACAAATATTAATATTGAAAGAGTACGAATTAATAAGTGCTGTAAAGTTTAGAAGAGGACTGCAGCGTAATTAGAATTGATTGTTGAAACTAGCAGTTGCAGCTGTGAAGAATGGAGCAAAAATGGCGGTACAAAATTATAGCTCATAGTATGTGGACGATGAGTTTCCTTCTTTCTAGTGATTGAATAATTACCCTTCATTATTTTAAGCAAGTTGATTCTTTAGTCTACATTTATATACCCACACTGTAATTAAAATTAATTTAAAACTGGTGACCTTTTCGCTGTCAGCGTAGAAAGTTTCAGGATAGTAACAAAATACAACATACAACAACTACAACCCAAGTGAAATGACAATTAAATCGAAACCCTTAGCCGCCCACAGGTGTTGTTGACATACATCAATGGGGACAGCTGAAAATGTGTGGCCTGACCAACATTCGAACCCTGGATCTCCTGCTTACATGGCAGACGCTCTCCCTTGCACGCTTCCTGTGAGACCCACAGTCCCAATAGTTCACAACCTACATTCATAGTGTTCCTAATAGGTATTTGCCCATTCACTCATTACTCGCGTCAGCCTAAGCTGACGAGTCCCGTAAGAGTTCGGGCAAAGTGTGCGCATTCGCACAGAAGGAGGTCAATGGCCAGGTAGCCTTTAACTGTATGAAGATGGTATCTGTTCCCGAAAGAACAGATACCACTGAATGGGCAAATATCTACGAGGGTCACTCCAAAAGAAATGCACACTATTTTTGTAAAAATACAGTTATCATTCTGCATGTGTGAAAGTTTTACAGTGTGTAGATACATCCTTCCCTCTTGTTTTCAAACTTAGTTCAACCTGTTCCCGTGAGTGGCGCCGTCACAGCATGTCTTCAAGATGGCTGCTACACTTGACGTTCGTCAGAAGCGACGTACTGCCATAGAACTCCTGTGCTGTCAAAACGAGACAGTGGGAAACATCCACAAAAGGTTGAAAAAGGTGTATGGAGATGCTGCTGTCGATCGCAGTACAGTTAGTCGGTGAGCAAGCAGGTTAGGTGATGAAAGCCGGCACGGCAACATTGAGGATTGTCTTCGCAGCGGCAGGCCTCGTACTGCACACACCCCAGACAATGTGCAGAGAGTTAATGAATTGGTGACTGCTGACAGACGCATCACAGTGGACGAATTGTCACGCTACGTTGGGATAAGGGAAGGAAGTGTTTGCACAATACTGAAAGTGTTGCCGCCAAAAAAGATTTGTGCCACGTGTGTTCCCAGGATGTTGACAGTGGCTCACAAAGAAACAATAAAAACGCTATGCAGCGAACTTTTGGTACGAGAGTGGTGGAGATGAATTTCTTGGAAGAGTTGTAACAGGCGATGAAAAATGGCTCCCTCATTTTTCACCAGAGACCAAGAGGCAATCATTGGAGTGGCGTGATGTAAATTCACCCAAGAAAAATAAATTTAAAACCACACCTTCTTCTAGAAAATTTTGGCTACGGTGTTTTTCGATTCCGAAGGACTCTTGCTTCTGGACATCATGCAAAGAGGAACCACCATAAATTCTGATGCATGTGACGACACAGCAGAAACTTCAAGCTCGACTGAGTCGTGTTCGACCACATCTGCAAAAGCAGTATGTTTTGCTGTTACACGACAATGCACGGCCACATATCAGTCAAAAAACCATGGAAGCGATCACAAACCTCGGATGGACAACACTGAAACACCCGCCCTACAGTCCTGACCTGGCTCCATGTGACTATCATCTCTTTGGGAAACTGAAAGACTCTCTTCGTAGAACAAGGTTTGAAGATGATGACTCCCTTGTGCACGCTGTCAAACAGTGGCTCCAACAGGTTGGTCCAGAATTTTACCGTGCGGGTATATAGGCGCTGGTTCCAAGATGACGTAAGGCAGTTGAGAGGGATGTAAATTATGTAGAGATATGAAAATATTGTTCTTAAAGAATGTATCTACACACTGTGAAACTTTCAGACATGTAGAATAAAAGATAGATTTAAAAAAAAGTAGTGTGCATTTCTTTTGGAGTGACCCTCATATTAGGAACACTACGAATGTAGGTTGTGGACAGTTGGGAATATGGGTCTCACGGGAAGCGTGTAAGGGATACGTCCCTGCATTCGCACTATCCTCTGTGCCCTCGGTGGCTCAAACCGATAGAGCATCAGCAATGTAAGCGGGACATCCCGGGTTTGACTCCTGGTCGGAGCACATATCTTCAGGTGTCCCCATTGATGTATATCAACAACACCTATCGACAGCTAAGGGTTTCGATTTAATTATCATTTTATTCTAGAGAAGCTGCACGGTCATCAGTGGTAACTGTTCTTTCGGGAACAGATACCAGCTTCATATAATCATCGTAAGTGTCTGAGAATACTGAAGAACACTTATTCAGTTCACACCAGCTGGCAGTGTAAGAATGACGTGCTTTGTTGAGATACTCATATATGGGATTGTTTGGTAGCGACATGCACAATACGATAACCGTTTATGGTGGAAAGTTGTCCGCATTTGTGGCACATTCAGCGTACGACGAGAACCACCACCCAACTGCTGTCATTGATCTTGCAGGCGAGGAGTGGCAGCTGGAGGACAAAAGCAACGCTACGCTGTCCGTGGACACTGGCTGCATGCAGCTGTTGGCCAACGCCCTGGACCACCCCACGTGCCCACTGGAAGACCTGCCTCCGGAAACCATTAAGCGGCGCGAGCAGTGCCGTGTGCAGCTGTGGCACGACCTGTCGCAGGGCTCGCCCCACGTACCCGTCACCAGCTACCTCGCCTACACGCAGAGGGCCAACGTCAACCTCTGCCTACTCGCCTGGATGACTGTCAACTCGGTCAGCATTTGCCAGGACGTCCCCTTCAGTATGATTCAGTCTGTGCGCGATGCCCGCTGCGTTTTCGGTGGTCCTGACGACCAGCCCTGCCCGCAACTCAACGCAACCGACGCCGTCTGCTCTGTTTGCAGGGCTATTCTCCTGCTGAAGTGTCGCGACTTTGCTTCCACAAGTTATCTCGAGGCATGTCGCGCCCCCATGGACCACCGTGGATTTTACTCACCGTACTGTGGATATTATGTACAGGGCAAAGACAAGCCGACAAACAGAATACTGACCTACAAAGACAGTCTAAACAGTGGCACCTTGAAGTACAAGGATTTTAAAATCGAGGGCTTAGAACCTTTAGAAATAACATTTGTAGCAGTGAATATTCTCTTCCGATTTTTGACTGCCGCAGTGTACGTGTACCTTCCCAATTTACGTAACTTGCCTGGAAAGATATTCTTGTCCTTTCAGATAACAGGTATGGTCCAGATCTTGTTTTCTGAGGTCTTGTATCGTATGGCGGGTGTCCCTGACTTATCTACGACGGTGCAGATCGATAGCGCACTAACTCTTCTGAACTGTATCTGGCTCAACTCATTCTGCTACCAAATGTACGCATGCGTTCGTCACCTCACGCTTCCTAGCAACCTAGAACGTGCTGAAGTGAGGAAGGTATTCTGCCGTCACCTGTTGTGTTCGCTAATACCCTGGAGCATAGTACTGGTGGCAACCATTGCTTTGGAAAGAACGAGCGAATATTACCTGTTGCACAGTCGTATAATATTCATCGTGGGAATTTCTCTGTCAGTAACTTACAATATGGTTTGTCTTGGACTGGTGGGATACATGTACCGACGTAATCGGAATTCCATGCGGCAGCTCAAAATTTATAGTAAAGAGACGTTTGGCTCAAAGACACTAATTCTTTACATGTCAGCTAAGACAGTCACTTTAAGTGGCATAGGCACGGTTGTTAGAATTGGCTTCCACCAGGCGCAAGGCATAGCGCAGTACGTGTACTACGTCCATATAGCCACGATGTTACAGGGTCCACTGCTTTTCGTTTTATTCGTTTGCAACAATGCAACTCTCCCACTGCTCAGGGAGAGACTACTAGCACGGTGGAACCCCGATGTCATCGGTCCAGGACAAGAATTGTGTTCATCGGCCGAGAGAAATCTGGCGAAGAGAGTCAATGTACAGGCCGAGGCTGCGGAATCCACATTGTAATCTCCACGAGTGGTTTTTTTTTTTTCCAAGGATTGTCTTCGTTGTGCTAAACCCTGTCATAAGTTATCAATGTAGAAGCTAGCTGGTTTGACAAAATTACTGTGATTCATGTAAAACTGCTTCCCTATTTTCTAATATGATCTTCATTTCTGCAATGACATTAAATAATTAATAAATAAAATGAAATCTATATGAAAATAAGATGTAAGTCTCTATTTCTTCTACCCAACAGGTGAAAGATTTACACATATATACCTTATTAACGTGCACTTCACAAATTAAACAAGAAAAATTTTGTGATATTGGACTGTGTCAAAGACGAAGATAGTACAAGAACTTAATGTTAACCGCGAATTACTTTAAGCATCCTCTGTAAAGTGAAGGCAACAGAATCTACTCTTAGTATACACTTACAAGAACTTCGTCCTTTCTGCAGATACTTGCGAAGCTTTTAACGCACGCCTATTTTTATCTTACGTTTAAAATTACATTGAGGCTTTGTAAATAACTGATTGCCCAGTCATGGCTCATCTGATTTCTCTCACTGTATATGGAGAAACCTGAGATTCTGTCTTCGACTGTCTAGAAATTACCCTTTTCTGTCAGTTTCTTATAAATGTTGTGTGACATAAAAATCCAACTTGAAACGAAATTATTCATTGCGTGCCTGCTTGCACTGATATGAAAAAAATCATGGGATACCTTCTAACACCGTATCGGGCCTCCTTTTGCTCGATATAATGCAGCCACACGACCTGACATGGACTCAACAAGTCGTTTGGAGTCCCCGCAGGAATACTGAGCCATACCGCCATAGGTCTGCCGATGGCATTGTAATTCTGTTGGAGAGAGCAAAGGACCTGAAGAGCAGTTGAACTGAACAGTGTCGTGAAAGGAGGATATAAGATGAACATCAACAAAAGCAAATCGTGGATATTGGAATGTAGCTGAATTAAATCAGGTGATGCTGAGGGAATGACATTAGGAAATGGGACACTTAAAGGAGTAAATGAGTTTTGCTATTTGGGAAGCAAAATAACTGCTGGTGATGGTCGACGTTGAGAGAATATAAAATGTAGACTGGCAATGACAAGGAAAGCGTTCCCGAAGAAAAGAAGTTTCTTAACATCGAGTACAGTTTTAAGTGTGAGGAAGTCTTTTCTGGTAGTATTTGTATGGAGTGCAGCCATGAAAATGAAACATGGATGATAAATAGTTTAGACAAGAAGAGAATAGAAGCTTTCCAAATGTGGTGCTATAGAAGAATGTTGAAGATTAAGGGGGTAGATCACGTAACTAATGAGGAAGTACTGAACGGAATTGGGGAGAGGAATTTGTGGCACGACTTGACTAGATGAAAGGATCGGTAGGTGGGACATGCTCTGAGGCATCAAGGGATCACCAGTTAGTATTGGACGGCAGCGTGGAGGGAGACCAAGAGATGAATACACTAAGCAGATTCATAAGGATGATGGACGATGGTTGCACAGAATAGAGTAGCATGGAGAGCTGAATCAAACCAGTTTCTGGACTGAAGACCAAAACAACAACAACAGTCTCTATAACAGTTCATATTTGCGAGATTATTACCGCTGCAGGATTTTGTGTACGCACTGACCTTTCAATTATGTCCAACAAATGTTCAATGGGATTCATGTCGGGCGATCTAGGTGGCCAAATCATATTCTCGAATTGTCCAGAATGTTCTTCAAACTAATCGCCAACAGTTTTGGCCCGGTGACATTGTGCATCTTTGTTTGGGGACATGAGGTCCAAGTACGGTTGTAAGTGGCCTCCAAGTAGCCGAACATGACCATTTCCAGTTAATGATGGGTTCAGTTAGACTAGAGGACCCAGTTCATTCCATGTAAACATAGCCCACACCATTTTGGGGGCACCACCAGCTTGTCTAGTGCCTTGTTGACAACGTGTGTCCATGGGTTCGTGAGAATTGCGCCACATTGTAATCCCACCATCAGCTCTTACCAACTGAAACCGGGACTCATCTGACCAGGCCACAGTTTTCTAGTCGTCTAGGATCCAACCGATATACCCAAAAGCCCAGGAGAAGCATGCTATTACCAAAGGCACGTGGGTTGGCCGTCTGCTGCCATAGCCCATTAACACTTTTCGCCACGCTATCGTAACGGGTCCATCCGTCGTAGATCTCACATTGATTTCTGAGGTTATGTCACGCAGTCCTGGTTGTGTGTTAGCAGTGACAACTCTACGCAATCGCCGCTGCTGTAGGTCGTTAAGTAAAGACATTCTGCGTTCGAAGTCTATTAATAACCGTGGCGCGCCCTAATCACGTCGAAAACCATACGAATTGCCTGAGTACACATGATAGCTCCGCCAGTACACTGTCCTTTTATTCCTCGTGAACGCGATACTACAGCCAAATGTACGAGGGCAGTTCAATAAGTAATTCAACACTTTTTTTTTCTCGGCCAATTTTGGTTGAAAAAACCGGAAATTTCTTGTGGAATATTTTCAAACATTCCCACTTCGTCTCGTATAGTTTCATTGACTTCCGACAGCGCTGTACGGAGCTGTTAAAATGGCGTCTGTAACGGATGTGTGTTGCAAACAACGGGCAGTGATCGAGTTTCTTTTGGCGGAAAACCAGGGCATCTCAGATATTCATAGGCGCTTGCAGAATGTCTACGGTGATCTGGCAGTGGAAAAAAGCACGGTGAGTCGTTGGACAAAGCGTGTGTCATCATCGCCGCAAGGTCAAGCAAGACTGTCTGATCTCCCGCGTGCGGGCCGGCCGTGCACAGCTGTGACTCCTGCAATGGCGGAGCGTGCGAACACACTCGTTCGAAATGATCGACGGATCACCATCAAACAATTCAGTGCTCAACTTGACATCTCTGTTGGTAGTGCTGTCACAATTGTTCACCAGTTGGGATATTCAAAGGTTTGTTCCCGCTGGGTCCCTCGTTGTCTAACCGAACACCATAAAGAGCAAAGGAGAACCATCTGTGCGGAATTGCTTGCTCGTCATGTGGCTGAGGGTGACAATTTCTTGTCAAAGATTGTTACAGGCGATGAAACATGGGCTCATCACTTCGAACCTGAAACAAAACGGCAATCAATGGAGTGGCGCCACACCCACTCCCCTACCAAGAAAAAGTTTAAAGCCATACCCTCAGCCGGTAAAGTCACGGTCTTCTGGGACGCTGAAGGGGTTATTCTGTTCGATGTCCTTCCCCATGGTCAAACGATCAACTCTGAAGTGTATTGTGCTACTCTTCAGAAACTGAAGAAACGACTTCAGCGTGTTCGTAGGCACAAAAATCTGAACGAACTTCTCCTTCTTCATGACAACGCAAGACCTCACACAAGTCTTCGCACCCGAGAGGAGCTCAGAAAACTTCAGTGGACTGTTCTTCCTCATGCACCCTACAGCCCCGATCTCGCACCGTCGGATTTCCATATGTTTGGCCCAATGAAGGACGCAATCCGTGGGAGGCACTACGCGGATGATGAAGAAGTTATTGATGCAGTACGACGTTGGCTCCGACATCGACCAGTGGAATGGTACCGTGCAGGCATACAGGCCCTCATTTCAAGGTGGCGTAAGGCCATAGAATTGAATGGAGATTACGTTGAAAAATAGTGTTGTGTAGCTAAAAGATTGGGGAATAACCTGGTGTATTTCAATGATGAATAAAACAACCCCTGTTTCAGAAAAAAAATGTGTTGCATTACTTATTGAACTGCCCTCGTATATGTGCGTATTTCTACCACATGACGTTTGTCACCTTAGTGTACTTACGTATTTTTTTAATTTAATTTACTGATGTTATCTGAAAGGAGCAATGGCCTTGCCGCAGTGGATACACTGGTTCGCGTGAGATCACCGAAGTTAAGCGCTGTGGGGCGTGGACGGCACTTGGATGGGTGACCATCCAGCCACCATGCGCTGTTGCCATTTTTCGGGGTGCACTCATCCTCGAGATGACAACCGAGGAGCTACTCGACCGAATAGTAGCGGCTTCGGTCAGGAATACCATCATAACGACCTGGAGAGCGGTGTGCTGACCCCACGCCCCTCCTATCCGCATCCTCCTTGGCGGATGACACGGCGGTCGGATGGTGCCGGTAGGCCACTCGTGGTTTGAAGGGGGAGTGTTTTTTCTTTTTATCTGAAAGAGGTGCATTTTACACATGTCTGAAGAAGTTGTACCTGTGGATGTTTTTCATTTTAAATGCTGAGTCCAGAGAAATTAATATCATTGCAAAATGAGAGGTACAGGGAAGTAGAGATGGGCAAACTGAAACACGTAAATGTTTCGAAACAAATGAAACAGTACAATGTAATGTTTCGATACGGTGTTTCGAAACAGTGAAACAGTTTGTGTTTTGTAATCTAATAAACCTACACATTTTATCATCTTGAATGTCTACTGTATAAGTATGTCTATATAAACACAAATGAGGTGCGAGAGCGCTAATCATAACGCAGAAAGTACGAAACTATCACTTAGGCGTCTTGGCAGTTTCGTATTTCCTGCAGCAAATGCGCTGCTTTTGTGTCGTGTGACTTTCATACTTTTCAATTGGCTGAGGAAAGCCTTAGCTGAAGACAGAAGAACCACCACGAACGGAACTGGAGGTGGGAGCAAACTGCAGAAACAACAGATATGCTACTGGGATTCCCACATTCCATTAGTATGGCTAATACACCCATCCTGCTAATTTCCATGCACACAAAGGGAATCATTGTGGATAATAGACACAGTGACTATAGACTCACAAATAACGCCAAATAATTCGAATAAATAACAAAATATAACAGAAAAAAATTTTCTGTTTCAAGGTGTTTCGAACCATACTATAAATTTACGATGCTTCCCGTTCACCATTACACTATCAGTGATATGTCAAACAGATTGCTTGCAATTATACCTACATCAAATTTATGTACATGTCTAATAACTGTCACTCTACGCCTTTTTTTATTTGAAATGTTGTAGTCTTACTTGCGTTTCTTAATATGAGTACTGTACATGAACAGAGAAGCGTATGTTATAAAAAAAGTGTAATTTAACTGAATGATTTTCACATATTTATTATTTTGAATGCGAATAGTATGCGTTTTTTATTGTTTGGTTAGTGTTTATGAAGCAGATGTTACGCAATTTCGGAATAGGACAGTCAGCTAGAAACGAAGCTTTATTTTCGGATATCTTAAGCTTCATGCTATTGCTTATCAAAAGATTTCGACACTCTTGAAAGTGTTTCATGAAGTGGTATGTTGTGTTTCAGTACCTGTGCCGAGCCCGAATCTCGTCCGACACAGAGCGGAATGAAACATCACTGTTTCGATACAATTAGTCCGTTCCAGGCGCAGGTGGACTGAAACAGTTTTATTTTGAAACAACGATACAGTTTCTGTGTCTGGCTCGAGATCCGAGACAGGGGCGGAATGAAACACCACTGTTTCGAAACAGTGAACCATAGCCGTTCCGAAACACTGAAACAGTTCCAGGTATCGATACACTGTATCGAAACATAGAAACAGTGGCCAAGTCTACAGGGAAGCGAAGACAATTAGTCAGTAGTGTGTTGAGGAAGGTGTAAAAGCTTGACCTGCTTGAGCTGGTTGGTGGTTCGATTGAAAAAGCAGACGCACTTCGTCCCATCCTCTCTTATTTAAAAAGAAATTGTGTCAAACATTTTACTTTTTATGTTGTGTACGACATTCCAATAACTTGGCAAGCGCCATTCTTATCTTTTAAAGAATCAAGGTATGTCGGATACAATAAAGAAATAGAATCTGCTGCTAATTTCCAAGTCAGTGCTTGAGATAACCTAGGAACAACCTTAAGATAAGAACGACAAACAGGAGGATGTAGGTTGAAGTAGTAACTTGGAGATGAATCGAATCGTATGACAGTCTGTCAGCCAACTACTTGAAGTTGGATGGATGCAAATGTGCCAATGGCATAGGAGCCTCTGTTCTTAGTTAATGTCTTGTTTTGACAGTTCCACGCTGTTCACCACAAGGGTGTAACTGGTTCATCTCTGACTCCTAAATGGCTGGGGCAGTCACTAGAGAGGCAACTTGTTATCCAGACTAGGCTGTGCATAATGCCATACACTGAAGACATGTAACTCTGTGAAGTCCAGTTCCAGTAACACAGCTTGATGGTCGCCTGGGAGTGGACTTGTATCAGGCAATCTACCTGTTATCATTCTTATACCTGGAATGGAGCTTCGCTAAGGAATACCTGTCCATCAGCTATTTACTGTTCTCAGTTTGTTATCGTCAACGTACCTTCTGGCTGTGCGTTTGTTCGTTCTCATTTCTTCATTTCCCTTCGTTCTCCTCTTCCACATATCATGCAACAAAGAAACAGAACTATTAAGAGCAATTACTCAGTTCTAGTAATAATAATGTTGTCCCAATACTTCACACTAGTATATTTTAATAAATGGTCAATAGAAATAAAGCAAAATACAAGTGAAGGCAGGACTGTGCCTGGCACAATCACTGGACGTGCACGTGCCAACTGTCTCACAAGTTTCACTGTAATGATTCGTTCCTGTTGTGCCCAAATAAAAACTGGAAGGTAATAAGAGCTTAAATATTACACGTGGAACGAGCATTACGTGCCACTTATTGTAAACATGCTTACAACACAGCTAACAAGAGGCCATTACCCAGAGCAATGTGAGGTGATTCAACATATTCAAACTAACCAATGGTGGAGCACAGCTAACTACATAATTATTTACACAAAACAATTTCAGTATCATTGTTCACCCTTCTAACACCCATTGTTACTCACTGTAGCCACTAGAACGATCAGGGCCTGTAAAGAAAAATCTGTATCTGGTACAGTAAAGTAGAACAAATTAAACGAGTCATTCCTCGACCTGTCGGGAAGAAAACAATCATTGAGCACATAGTATACATAAAAAAATGTCACCACCTATCTATGACTCTTAGTCGTAATAAGAGAGTGTCAAGCGATATCAGAATGCCATAGTACTCGTTGGGTATATCAACAAAATGTGTTCTTAGTAACAAAATAATTTATATAACACCATACATAGGTGACACATGTATCATCTATATTTTGATAGCCATAGAAAACAAACTACACTGCTAAAAAAATTATTACTTACGCATAAACCTACAAAATTGTAGCATTATCATTTCAGTACATGTATCACATAGGAGCAACCGAAATAAAATGTTCAAACGCACCTACGTTCTGTATTTTAATTTAAAAAACCGAACTGTTACCAACTGTTCGTCTAAAATTGTGAGCCATATGCTTGTGACTATTACAGCGCCATCTATCACAAACCGAAAAGAGTGGTCCATCTAAAACATTCATATTTCTTTACGTACTACGCGAACATGTAATAAAAATGGGGGTTCCTATTTAAAAAAATGCAGCTGATATCCGTTTGACCTATGGCAGCGCCATCTAGCGGGCCAACCATACCGCCATCTGGTTTCACCTTTCAAGCTAGACAAGTTTCGTTCTTTGTAGTTTTTTCGTTTGACGCTTATTTCGTGATATATTTGTCCCGGTCACGGTTTATGGACAGCCATGTGTATCACTGTAGCTCATCACACAACACTAATGGCTACCCAGCTACACCATTTCAGAGGTGCTCAATCAGAGTCGCTGGACCCTAACAATCTGCCCTTTCACAAAATTGCTTAGGTCAATGTATTTTTTTTCATTTGCAGCCTGTATTGTTGCTAGTTGTAGATCGAGAATGATAGTTATGGAAGAGGGTCCTGTACTCAGCGTGCAGTGCTTGTAAAAGTGCAAAGAGAGTGCAGAGATTTTCTTTAGAATAGAAGCCTCAGAATAGAAGCTTCAGAATAGAAGCTTCAGAATAGAAGCTGTCTTTACACTGGGGTCTTAAGGACTGGTCATCTTAAATTTTTGGCAGACTTGTAAGATTTGAAGGTCAGTGCCAGGACAGGAGTTTCGTAAAGCAGTAAGACATATAAAAAAATTTAAATGTCCTTTTAAAATTAGATGATTTCTGGGCACTAACAAGTATAAAGCAAGTATAATTTAGCAACAAAATCACTGAAAGATTGGTTCAGATCTTGGCATCCTGTTTTTTAAATATCACATTAATTGAAAAAAGAAAATGGAAATTAACATTTATTGAATCATACAAGGTTTAAAACTTTGCTTCTGCCTTTTTCCCCCCAAATATTTGACGCTTTAATGAAACAAATTGGTTACACATGACGTAACAGGTGATAGACAGAGGGAGCAATGTCTGGAGAATACGGCGGGTGGGTAGGACTTCCCATTTTAACATTTCAAAGTTTGTGACCTCCTTTGAAACGAGGGGTCAAGCATTGTCGTGCTGTAAAATCACTTTATCGTGCCTCTCCATGTATTGCGGCAGTTTCTTTTAATGCTCTGCTCAGACACATTAATTGCATTTGATAACGAGCACCTGTGATTGTTTCACTTTGTTTTGACACCTCATACTACACGACGCCGAGCTGGTCCCAACAAATGCAGAGTGTGATTTTGGAGTTGCGAACATTCGGTTTGGCCATCGACATGGAAGCCGGGATATTCCCATGATTTTTTGCATTTAGGGTTATCGTAATGAACCCACTTTTTGTACCCGGTCACAATGCGATGCAGAAATCCTTTCCGTTTTTGTCTCTGAAGCGACTGCTCACAAACACACAAATGCCGTTCAACGTCTCTTGGTTTCAGCTCACACAGAACCCAAGTTCCTTCTTTCTGAATGATGCCCATAGCCTTAAGACGTTTTGAAATGGCTTTCTCTGTCACCCCCCCCCCCCCCCCACTACTCGTGCCAATTCTTCTTGAGTTTGACGCTAGTCTTCACTCGGCAATGTCTCCAATTCTGCATCTTCGAAAACATTCTCTCTTCCACCCCTCTGCCGGTCTACGACGATAAAATCACCGTTCTTGAAGTGTTGAAAGCACTCAGGACACGTTCTTTCACTAATAGCGTCCTTACCATATGTACTTGGGAGCATTCGATGAGGCTCAGCTTGTGTTTCCTTCATATTGAAGCACAATCGTAACACCACCTGCAAATGAGGAGAATTAGGCTCATAAACTGACATCTTCAATCAAGAACAACTTTACGATGCAGACAAAAATCGACTAATGTTTGAATGAGGCTTTGTTGACTGAGGTCCAAGCTAACTGCCTGACGTCGGCAATCTGTTTCTTTCGTCCGCTACTTACCATTGTCGCCACCTAATGGCAAACTTTTTATATTTAATTAGTGTTAGTGTGAAAATGGATAAAAATTGATACATATGCAAAATACTTTTTGTTAAATGATAAAAAAATTATATACTCCATGGCCATAAACCACCAAGATACAGGGTGAACTCCAGAAGTGGTTTCTTTACTTAAACGTCCACACTATATATATGGCTCCATGCACTGGCAGAGAACAACTGTGGGCAGGTAGATGTGACACACTTCAAAGGTGGGTAAACTTTTTGCGTTTCTACCGTCTGGAAGTACTTTAGATTGATCAGCCAAGCTGACTAAAGAAGCTAAGATTGGGTGTTTGTAAATCCAGGGACAACCTTGTCAAATGGAAATTTTCCAGTGGAATGACACTGTAAAATGTGGAGGACAACAAAGAATGGATCACCTGTGCCACTGCTTATGCTGCCCTGAGTTGTGCAGTCATGTAGTGATGGATAGCTGATGAAGACTGAAGGCAGTGGAGTTGCTGTGGCCCAGTTGTGGGCCAAGATCATGTAGTTGATTATGTAAACCATGTAATTTGTGGTTTTAGTGGTATCACATAATATGGTAGAATTTTGTATAGCTTCTGGCTTGAGTAAATAAATAAACCTCTAGATTCAAATAATGTTTTGTTTTTTCCAACTGATGTTTCACATTTGTGTAACAACATTTAATTTGTGAGTACTTGGATTTTCATGCAGATAGTAATTAAAAATAAATAAATAAATTTTTATTAACAAATTTGAGTCCATATTATTTGGTAACTATCATTTCTGTTAGTTAATTAATGAGAAATTCAGAAAAGTAAGAATGAATGTTATGCTTCTAGTGAGATTCAAAAAATCATCATGATTATAGTCTGCTTATGCTTTGCACTTAGCTGCCAACAAATTTGTGAATAAAACATAAATGTCTCGTATTTAAGAATGCTTGGAAAGCATCTAGTCTTCAAATGAGATTTTTTAAAAATTGGCTTGGACCCCTTAAGGAAATGGAGTTTCAGATCTCATTTGGCTGTCTTGCTGTAGGTATGCATTGATGATTTCTTCAAAGCAACAGCAAATATTTGTAAGACTTGACACGGAACTGACTGTTGTTAATAAACAGGGGGCTGCTCATCATAAAAAAAAGCTGGAAACCGTGATTTTGATGCACCAATCGATTGTTAGTACATGTCTACAAGTGTCTCTCCCTCATGCTGTGTTGAGTACTTGCGTGTGTCATTATGTTTGAGTGAGTAAGACGAGCACATGTGTTTACTGACTAGATGAGTACAACACACACAAACAAAAAAAGTTCATGGAAAACATGCGCAAGACTGTTAGTGTAAGAGATTGTCTGGAAGTATTTTGGTAAAATCTCCAGCAAAGTGTACAATGCAAAACTTAGTGGCAAAATGGTACCAAACAGGTACTGTAGTGCATAAAAACTGTAATCCCACATCAGTCTTACTATGATAATTTTCTGTGCCAGATTTATTTTGCCCAGACTGTAGATCTCATTGTGTATGGGTTGTTGAACCCTAACCTCTGTTCTTTCCATATCTCTGTTCATCCTTAGTTGTTCCTAGACACAAGTGATCTTCTCATTTTGCAAGTTGCGATTGGTATCATGGAAGTAACTGTTAACTTGCTCAGAGCAGGATTAAGAGAATGAAGCTGTGATGTGTAGGTTTTCTTGATGCATCAAAATTGATACATCCCATGTTACCCAATCATATTTTACAGCTTGTATGTATTTGTAGTTTACTGGAATTCTCTCACTAATTTCATCAGTTCCATGTGTCATAGAAAATATATATGTGACAGGGTGCTCAGTAAGAGAGTTAATTAAATATAAACCAGAATTTTCTTAAGTTTATTTAAGCTTTAGAAAAATTCATACACACAAAATTACTTTTCTGTGAGGTCAACTGACTTGGAAACACATTTTTCCCTGTGGTTAGACAGTGTCTTGATCTGTTTCTGTAAAATGAATGTGGCTGTGGCAGCAGCCAGTTGTCCATGAAAGCTTTGACAGCACCATTATTGTCAAATGTGTGCAGACTGCTTTTTTTAGTGGTCCAAACAAATGAAACATGTGGGGCGTTAAGTCCAGACTGTAGAGAGCATGTTCTACTGTGGTCCACAACAGTTTCTGAATTTTTTGTTGAGTTTGGGCAGCTGTGTTCAGTCAAGCATTGTCATGATGTTTTGTTTGGTCCAGTAGCAATTGGAGCAACTGTTATTCAGTGGTTGTCTTCAGTAAGCTGGCTAACAGTGTGAATGTTACGTCATGCTAGTCCTTGTGCAAAGTTGGTGAGCTGCCTTCTCAATTGCTTCTTGTCCTGATACAAATGTTTGTGCCATGCATACTCTTGAGCCTTTCTCAGGGTGTTGTCTCTGAAATGTGCTGCAAGTCTTTCCAAAAAGTTGAACAGTTTTACAACCTTTATTGTGACAAACTTTATTATAATGTGTTGTGTAACAGAGGACACTACCTTTCGCTCTGACGTTACTGTTTCTTCAGTCAATCTAGCTGTGGAGAACAGCCATTGGAAACCAAAGCAACAACGAGGAGAGATTGCACCACTCTCTGTTTACAAAAAGGCACACAAAACAAAATTCCGGTATATATTTGATCCACCCTTCAACTTACTTTCTGATGGTGAAATTCTGAGTATCACTGATAGAAGCACTTGAAGCGGAAGAAGAATAGGAAGAAGAAGAAGAAGAATAAGAAGAAGAAGATATCACACACTTCCAGAACTTCTGTATTCTTTCTTTAGGAGGGCAGTTAGATAGGGTGGACAAAGTTGAAGTGAGGGCAGTGTCTGAGGCCAGGTTGTGAACGACCTAGCTGTTGAGAAAAAGATGAAACAAAGGTTAGCGAGAAAGCAGGTAAAAGAGTGAGTAGAGTTAGTAGTAGTGTTGGATTGTCACACTTTCCCTTCAGTATGATGCTGCTGTAGTGCCTACCTTTGACTTCCTACTTTCTCCAACATCTTTCATCTCTGCCTCATATCACGCTTACAATAGGTGGGTCTGAGCAAGCTGCCACTCCTTTCCAGCCTTCCCAAACTAATGCCACTTTCATCTCTAATGAAGGAACTCATATGTTCCCCACACTTGTAATAGTTTTCTATTCTTTTAAGTTTATCCATCAGCAGTACTTTGTATTTTGCCAGCTGAAGCTATGTTTTGGTGATGATTTTCTGAATTGAATTTTCTTTTTGGTACATAGTGTACATGTGTTAATTTTGATGTTAGTTTTCATCAGCATCCATTTGAGTAATTCACATATCACTCTCATATTTGTTTTACAATAGAATATTGACTCCATGTTTATTAAACAGGTGATAAGGCAAATTTATTTACATAGCTCCATTTCTGTTCTCCAGGTATTCCAAAAATTCCATTAACATCATATGTGAGTTCGTCCCACAGATAACTTTTTGATCTTCTTGTTCCTCTACATGTGTATCTTGGTGTTTTTCAAATGGGTGAGCTATGGACCGACATTTGGTAAGTGAGAATTAAATTTTTGCCATTTTGAAATTCTACTATAGTAGACAGCATTTGTGATTACAGTGGAGGTTTTGTTAAAGTCGTCTTGGTTTTCACTTTCAGAGCATTAGAGTAAATTTATAGCTTGTGATTTGATAGATTACTAAACACAACCTTTCCTTTTTCAGGTTTCAATAGCAGGCCCTGTGTGTGCTCCATCAATGTTAATCACTTTCATCAATATGGTATTGTTCAAAGGTAGTGTTCCTCCCAAAGGTTGTGATGAGTTCATGTATAGTGGACAGGTGAGGAAGAGTGGAAAAAAGTTTCATTGAATTTGTTTGGTTTCACTCTACATTATCTTCAGTCTGACCTCAAATAGAATTAATCTGTGTTTTCAAACAAGCACTGGAAAGTAATTTCACCAGTTTCGCATTTTTCCGTTACTTTTAGTTTATGCAATTTTTTCTTTCTTCTGTATTGCAGAAAGGCTTGCAGAGGTTCTTTGTTGTTCTTGCTCTACTGTGTGTTGCTTGGATGCTTCTTGCAAAACCCATTGTTTTGATAATGAGGCACTGCAAAGCCCACCAAACGGTGAGTAATAATCTGTACCTCCTGCAATGTTTTGAGGCATTTGACACATTTGAGGGTAAATATCTCGCAGGAGATGATACTGTGTTGAGTCAGTTTGCTCTTTCATTTAACAGACAATCTTCTGACCTTCCCCAGCTTTCAAGCCACCCCGTACCTGCAGAGAATGGCATGGATGCGAAGGTGGGATCGATGTCAGGGACAGCACACAAGGACGGTGCAGATGGGGCTCCCGCACCACGGAGCAGTGAAGACCACGACCTGGGAGAAATCTTCATCCATCAGGACATCCACACGACAGAGTACATGCTAGGCTCTGTCTCTCATACTGCCTCTTATCTGCGACTATGGGCACTGTCACTGGCACATATCCGTAAGTATAAGTGGCTATCTTTTACTTGTTTTTCAAATAATTTATTTCACTATGGCAATATATTTTAAATATAGAGTAGGAGAAATTATATTTTATAGAGGTGCCACTGAAAGTAATAAACTTTGGTGGCACTTAGTCTAATGAGAGGTCCTTCACTTCACATTGTCACCTATGAAATTAAATTTGAAAACTGTCTACAGATGAGATGCATAATGCCTTCCCCAGTGCAGTGCATATTGGTGAGGGAGCACCTTGCTTATTTCACCAGATATCATCAATTTGGCATTTTTGTAACTTACGAGGGGACTGAAAGTCAGTGTTGGGATGTAAATTCCTTAAGCAGAACAATACATCACTTCAGAGTTGTGTGTTTTGGAGTTCTACATGTTGAGCTTTTCCACAAAGCCACCAAGCTGATAAGCACAGACTCACTGGATGGGAAACAATTTTTCCTTACTTTCTTAAAATTCCATATTTATTATAGAACAGAAGTTTATTGCCTCTTAACCTACAGTTTCAAGCTATTGACTTAATTTACAGGAGATTTGTCAAAACACAAAAACTGGTTTATACTTTTCCTTATAATATCAGTAATATATGGTACTGAATAATTAATTAAGCAATTAATTTTTAAAAGTTTGTTACTTTTGAAGAAAAATTATTAAGTCCTAAGTACTTATCAAATTTTTAGATTGTCATTTATGAATTCTTCTACAGAATAGTAACATTTTGCACTAGTTTCTCATATAAGGTTTATCAGTTTTTTAAATTTATGCTGAGCAATTCTCATCCTTTAACTTTGTTATAAATTTTCATGGAGTTTGAGCACATAGTTTTAAATGATCGGTGGGCACAAAATTATTTTGATTTCTGGTGTTGCAATCATCTTGAAAATGATTTGCTACAAATAAATCAGGGGTACTGTGTACAAAGATAATCAGCTCATATGTACAGTGAGGGTACACTTAATATGCTAAGAATTTTTAGGATTGGTTGGCATGATTTTCTTCGCCCTACATTGTTCATATTTCTAATGAAGGTTTTCTGAAGTTTTAGAGTTAGACACACATTGTTTGAGTTAACACAAAATACAATGCCATAACTTACTACTGACCCAAAGTAGCTGTGATATACTACTTGTCTTGGGCCCGTACTGGTATCATTTTACAATATCTTCATTGCAAATGCTAGGCTATTTAATTTATTTGCAAGATACTGTATATGTGATCCCCATTATAGATTTTTATCTAGTTGCATTCCTAGGAATTTCACATAGTTAGCTTCCTGAAAATCCTGGTTTCTGTGACTGTCCTAGATATAATATAATTTTGCTTGTTTTGATTTAAACTCCATTAACTCATTCTTTTCCATGTTTAATTTTAACAAATTTAAATCAAACCAGGTATCTAATTTTGTTAAAGTATTTACTACAGATTGTGGAATTTGGTCAGTACCGTTACTTTCAATTTAATGGAAATGTTAAATGGCAAATATTGAAGCATTATTTTAATAAATCAAATATCAAATATCAAATAAAAATGAAATACTTCATTTTAGGGTCCTGTGCCTCTGTTGGCTGAAATGTGTCTAGCTCCAACTACAGCCCCGTATTCAGAGTTTCATTCCTGTCATGCAGCTGTAATCACATTGGACATGTTTTTAACAAGAATCACCCAAGTACAAATCATGGCCCCACCAATGCACTGGCCTTTTGCACCTCCTGTATGTGGTACTGCTGCCGTCTGTGTATGTGCACATCACTGCTCCATGACTTCTGTCGTCTCAGTGTATACAGCAAGTGTAATCTGCTGATGAAATGAGTGGGGTGCCATTTGTCTTTGGTTGATCTGAAGCACTCACTAATTTTATGTCGGTGAGTATCTACACTATCTCGATGCTGTGCTTTCAAAGAATGTGGCCGATTCCATCCGTCACCCTGGGGATATACATTAGAAATGCTGTGACTGGAATTTCTTCTTTGAAGGTCTCATTTTGCCAGGTATTGTGGTTTACCACATTAATCCTTCATGGAACATCCATTGTGTTTCAAAAATTGTCTTGCATTGGAGCTGATGTGGCCTTTTTCACTTGTTAAAAGTATGGTGATCATATGAAGATTCTAGAAGTTACGTAAATACCAAGCTATAACATTACGTTTGCAATATGTGATATAGCACATAGTACAGTATGTTACCGTAAATGATGAGTTATCTGAAAAATCAATTACCTGAATGCTAAATTTTAATGTTTTATTTATTGAGGAAAGGTGTTTGATTTGGTTGACTAAAGTATTCCCTTAAACACCTTGAAAGATGTAGTAGCGGACTGGAAGGACAAAAGAGCTATAAAGGGGCTGTATAAAAAGCAAGAACAGGCACAGAAAATTGTCAGTGAGGAAACATATGAGAGGTGGTAGACAAGGATATTGTTGGAACAACCTGACTGATTAAAACCACGGAACTTTGCTTGGTGTGGGCAAGTCCTTTATGTTATTGAGCTATCCAAGCATGACTCATGCCAGCTCTCACAGCCTTACATGTAAATTTACAGAAGTTCATGTCGGGAGTGTAGTATTATAAAGCAATGAATTGCGGACAGTCAGAAAGAAAGAGAGAGGAATAATCCTGTGGTGCTTTTGAAATATGGTAGTGGAAGAAATACATAAAGTGAAATGGAGTGACAATGATGAAGGAAGATGTGCTTCTAGGAATAGAAGAGGAAAGAAAAGGTATGGAATGATATGAATAAGGAAAATATCTCAGCTAGAATGTATATATTGTAGAAAAATTATCTGCAACAAAGTCATGAAAAGAAATACAGTAAGAAAGGGAGGGGGAGAACAATGACAATCTGGATTGCTGGATGACGTGAAAAATGGATGCAGTTAGCAGGTCAGGGAAAAGGCAGATGCAAGAGGAAAACATCCATTTGATACCTGTCATGATAACATTAGAGGTGTTCCAGCCAGGAAGATCATGATTGTATAAGCTATACAATCATATTAGGTCATCTTGCAGTGTTACTCATCTCCCAGAATTTTCTTTGATTTCTTTCATAGAGTGACATGAAAATTAAGTAATAGTGCTGATAAATAACGCCACCGACACAGCTGAGGTTCTCAGCAAAGAATTACTAGCACAGCAGCATTTGAGGAGATGGTGTCAGATTGCTAGGGGACAGATTTATTAATAAGAACCCATCAAGTTTGAATAACACATTGTGGAATGTGTTTATGCAGCAGTTACACACTGTCAAGTAACTTGTGCAAGTAATGCAGTTAGGTGATTTAGAACTCGGAGTTCTGTCCTGTCAGAATATTGTCTAATACAGTACTGTGATATGTGTATCAAGAGTGGAAGATGTCATTTTGAACTACTGAGAGCTCAGCTTTCTGCAGTTGGGTGTTTTCACAGTTAAGAATTAAATATTCATTTCTGACAGTTTTTATATCTTAGGTAATTTTGATACTGAGGCCCCAGTCACCCCATATAAATCACATAAGACACATGCTTACTGAACCACAAATGAAAGTACTGTACTGTGAGAGCAAAAACTGTAATATGGAAACTTAGACATAATTGTAATTGGAAGTGTTATGCTTTGTTCAGTATTATCTATCATATTTAATAAATTCATAAAATCTGTACAACATGGTATGAATAGTATAAACAGTTCACTGTACCTTTTTTTACTTGTTATAGAGATGCTGTGCATTGTTCTCAAGAAGTTCTTGCCCTTTGTCTTCAGGTATTTTATGTCCAGTAGATTGCTTACTCCATGTATTGAAATGGTTTTCCTGAGGTGCCTGAGGTGCTGTGGAGTATGGTGATGAAGAATGGACTGGTAGTGGTGGGCTGGACTGGAGGCTTTGCCCTGTGGCTGGTATTTGCCTTCTGGGCAGTGCTTACCGTGGGCATCTTGGTGCTTATGGAGGGACTATCTGCATTCCTCCACACATTGCAGCTTCACTGATGAGTGCCCTGTCAAGAGAGTAAATGTTCTACAAACGTTCAGTTAGTAGCCATGGCTATACAGCACAAGCGTAAATTGGTCATAAGCAGTTGTAAAGTGTCAGCATGAGTATTGAATTTTTGAAACAACTGCCCATTATTAAATTAGTTGAAATGTAAAGTGAACAGCAGAAAGAGTAAAGGTGTCCCATCACTGCGTAATAGGGGCATTCAGCGGTAGATGAGCACTTACAAGGAGAGATCCTCAGTGGTGAGATAGACTTTTTGTGAAACCATCTGTATGATGATGTAGGTTATGATACCAGGTATTGCACTTGGTCATTCACCTCAGTGGGACCTAGTCTGAGAGTAATCAATGGAAAAAGAAATCAGAATTTTATGTGACACTCAATAGAATTAAAATATAATAGTATAATATTGGCTGGTTACATGGCGTAACGAATAGGGTAAGGTTGTAGGTTTGAAACTCATAACGGCTTTAAATTTTTATCTAAATGACTTTCATTATTACTTTTATTCCATTAATGGTTTTAAATCTAATTTTTTTCCTTTATCACATCATTTTAATCACTGTGTAAATATTTTCATTTGTACTCTTTTTTTTCCCCTTTGTATCATTCTTTTTCCATTCAGATTTTCTGTGTATGTGAATTTTATTATATTTATAAATTAAAATATTTAAATATTTGACACTGCTGATGTATATGTTGAAAAAAAGCCAAAATAATCTATTTATATTGACTGTGCAGCAATGTCAAAAAATGTGTTTATCACAAGATATGCAATTTTGTGTATGTGTGTGTGTGTGTGTGGGTGTGTGTGGGTGGGGGGCGGGGGGGGGCCTGCAAGACATGCAACTGTCATAAAACATTTTAAAAAACCTGGTGCTTTTGTTGCTGTGACATTAGAAGATTGGAGAACCGATGTGTGTTACATTAAACGGTGTTTGCAATGAGGCAGCGTGCCAGTCACCTTCAGGTGCAAGGGTGCAGAGGACTTCCAACAAGCCTATTTATACGCTGGTAAGGTGCCAGTATAAGGGGTGCTGTGAAGTCATTGGAGGGAAAGTTGACGTCCAGCCACCTTCCAGAGAAATGAAGCACAGATACCGTGCTACACAGTCTATGAGGCTTGTACTGGTTGTTGTGATTTCATCCCCCCATTCAAGCATTTTCGCCAGATTTCTTTTGTGAGAAACACACAAGCTTAACATACTGCCAACATAAGGAGGAGAACAGTCAGTCAAATTCTGTGTCTACTGCCTGCTCATGTTGTTTAAAGCAGGTTGCTCTAAATGACCAGTGGATCTGCTTCCTGTGACACCCTTTCTAAACAAACTCGGAATGGAAAAGACCAAGCTCTGCTTATACTTATAGTCTCGAAAGTTGACATCTTTTAAACAGTAAAATATGATGGTTAAAGATGTCCACTGAGTATTCCGATATACACTGAAATGAGATTTGAAAAACAAATTAATAATTGGCCACCTTCTCTTGCCTCAATAGCTGCTAAGAAATTTCAGCTAGTCAAAAGCTGCTAAGAAATTTCACAGGTGAAGGAGGTGACGTCGTTACGTCCCTTAGAGGATTCTGTAGTTTGCTGAGAATGATGTGAAATAACTGTGCCTTGTGATTTTCTGTGCAGGGTGGAGTTCCAGAGTAAGTTCTATGCTGGTGCAGGATATTCATTCCTGCCATTCTCATTCGAGGCAATCCTGGATTCTGCATCTCAAGCACCGTAGGATTAGAAACGGCAATGAAACCTGTCTTCCTGGCTGTGCACTACTTCTAGTTGCTGAGGTTGACGGTCTCTTCTCATTATGTAGTACTTGTAGATTAATGTAAATGAATTACCTGTAATATTTAGAACATCTCATTATAAACTTTCCAAAGAATGAGACTTTTCCGTCATGACGACTTTTTGTGTAAAGATAAATACCAAAACTTTGGTTGCAATTTGAGAAACTGATGATGATTATGAATAGTGTCTCTGTTAAATTAATTGTACTGGGCAATAACTACAAACTGATGATCTGTTAACATTTCACAGTATTAGAATTCCTGTTCAATTGGTGGCAGACTTTGCACATAATATACATTCAGAAAAGTAATGCCAGTCAGCAAATACCCGGAGTCGGCGTTTTTCCCGGAGTCGGCGTTTTTCCTGGAGACGGCGTTTTTCCCGGAGACATCGTTTTTCCCGGAGACGGCGTTTTTCCCGGAGTCGACGTTTGAAATTCGACATATTGGTCTAGTTTGATATACATCGAATATTTCGAGATATCGATATATTTCGAGATATCGATTTATTTCGAAATATCGATTTATGTCGATATATCGATTTATTTCGAGACCGATATATTTCGAGATATCGATATATTTCGAGATACCGATATGTTCCGAGATATCTATTTCGAGATACCTATCGCGAGATATCTATTTCGAGATATCGACTTATTTCTAGATATCGAATTATTTCGAGATTTCGATTTATTTGGAAATATCGATTTATTTTGAGATACCGATTTATTTCGGGATAACGATTTATTTCGAGAGATAGATATATTAAAGGATATCGATATATTTCCGTATATCGATATATTTCGGGATATCTATATATTTCGAGGTGTCTATATATTTCGAGGTGTCGATATATTTCGAAGTGTCGATATATTACGGGATATCGATATATTTCGAGGTATCTATATATTTCGCGGTGTCGATTTATTTCGAGGTATCGATCTATTTCGAGATAACGATCTATTTCGAGATAATTAAGGCGAGGAGGATAATGTTCAAGGAGCAATGCATTAGGAGTCTATGGAGAAAATGAGAGTTTGGATCTGATGAACGGCATGCTCGGGCAGTTCGTGCAATTAGGTTGCCCACTGCGTAATTCGGACACAGTGATCATTGCCTCTCCCTAGAAACCAGGGGACTCGGGTGCTAATCCTGGTCTGGCACACATTTTCAAAAGTGCCCATTGACTAAAGTCTGTGCCCATTGTCAGCTAATTTCATTGTTTCAGTGTTAAACTGTATTTTGTTCACGATACGCCGTTTAGCTTTTTCATGGATAACAGCTTTGGAAAGCGCACAGGCTGTACAGGTTATATTGATATTCGCTCGTCGTTAGTCCAAGGCAACTATAGTGATTTTTAAACACAGTTGTATTGCATATTAAACCTACATACGTATTTGTGTCCTGTGTTTCTTTACCAAGCACTTCTTCGTAGGTAATTTCCCTATAGTGGTATTTTAAGTATTTATAGCCTGCAGGCTTGGATGAAATATGAAACACATGTCCGAAGTTTCTGTTGATGCTGTAGATACTGTTTTATCCATACTAGGGGCACAAACTCTTCATCTAATACAGGACACAATTTGTCTCGAGATTTAGCAATTTTTCGTAATATAGGCCTAGCTTCGATATATTTTTCTCTAATTCTTGTTTGGATTTAATCTTAAAACACACTAACTCTTCCACCAATTGTTATTACAATATTGAGACAAATTTGCTAAGAACTTGGTAATATGAGCCAGCTTATCAGTGTGATATTACCCTCCCTAGCCTTGATGCATGCACTTATTGTGTTCTGATCCAAGCAGACCCACAACTGTTGTAACTGGACTTTGGTATCTTCTATACTGGTTCTGAGATGGAGTTGACATCTGAGCTCATCACACGTATCTTCTATGGGAGACAGGTCTGGGGATCTTGCTGGTCACATAAGTACCTCAGCAACATGCATACTGTTTGTGGAGACATGTTCCATGTCCAAATGTGCATTGTCCTCTTGAAAACTGGCACTACGGTGAAACTGTGTGAGAGGTAACACAAGAGGACATGGGATGTGCATGAGATTCCTCAGTCACTACCAGCTGTGACTTGCAGTCATACTCAGTGGCTTCCCACACTTGTGAATATTTATTTGTGTAAGGAAGTAACATACCAAGTGTTTGAAAGAATATGAATCACACAAGGGATTAATTTATTACAGGAAATGAGCAGTGCACAATGCATCCAATCAGTATGCTTTTAAGTGTGGCAGAGTGGTACAACTAACATCACAGAAGATATCTTTGTTAGAAGACAAAATGCCACCAGTGAGAATGGAATGTCACCATGCAGTGGGATCACCTTCAGCAGTGGCTGCAGCTGACAGGGTTGTCAGCAGCCACAACCAAGCCAGACTGTCCTCTTCAAGACTCCAGCTAGCACTGCAAGTGTTTAAGAGGTGTATCACCTGGGCTAATAACAATCAGACAGGCATTAGTCTTGAGGGTAATGATGGCTCTTGATTTCACAGCACCCTAGAGGAAGGACACCATTACTACGATCTTTAAACCTGGCCAAGTAAAATCAAAGACGTTAATTTTAGTAGGGCATTTTAACTACTCATAGGTCTCTGAAAATTGTTCATAGTTACACTTCAGTATATTATGATTAATAATAAATAACACTGACTTTGCACTGAATATCACACCCTGAAAAGACCAGTGACACAACTTAAAATTGCAGTACTTGAGGAAACTTGATTTAAAGAATTAATTTTACAAAACTTATTCTGAAATATTATATTTTTTTTATAGTTCAACTAAGTGTTGCTTTCAGTAAATTCAATTATATTTTTCACACACATTGTGTCACTTCACACATATTTTCAGTGACATAAACCAAAGATGCCATTTTTTGACTTGTGTCACTTTTCTTGCTGGGGTGTGATATGTAGGACTATAATTTACAGTTATACTTCTCAATGCCATGTTGAAATCACTGGTTCCACTCTTTTAGCAAAAACCTTAGATGAGAACAGCCACTGTGCAGAGAGGGTGTCCTCTTCAGCTGAGTCACATAAACAATGTTAAGAAAACATCACAAAGTAACAGACATCTTACACCATCACAGAAATGGGACCAGCAAAGCAAGTGAAAGAATTAATTTAGTATGTCACTGTTGATTGCCTTGTTTTTTGTTTGATTATTTAAATATGCCACATTAACTTCCTTAATTACTGCTGAGATACATGTATTCATTTGCAAACCTTTCAAGTAGAACAGAGAATATGCAGTGTCTCTTGTCTTAATATTAACTGGGCTTAACTTTGAGTCATCTTTTGACATTGTTGTTGAGTGTGTCAATTCCATATAATCTTCTATGAAGTGCTGCATTTTCCTAATTTTGCAGAAAGGTTGAAAAATCACCTACATGCCATGCTTGCACAATGTCCTGGCTACCTAGACAGTGATTAGTCCTTATTTTGTAGGAACACTAGAATGATGCTGTCACCTTCCATCTTTTTCGTCTGTCCTTAGCCTGAGTGCGCATTTTACACTCCTGGAAATTGAAATAAGAACACCGTGAATTCATTGTCCCAGGAAGGGGAAACTTTATTGACACATTCCTGGGGTCAGATACATCACATGATCACACTGACAGAACCACAGGCACATAGACACAGGCAACAGAGCATGCACAATGTCGGCACTAGTACAGTGTATATCCACCTTTCGCAGCAATGCAGGCTGCTATTCTCCCATGGAGACGATCGTAGAGATGCTGGATGTAGTCCTGTGGAACGGCTTGCCATGCCATTTCCACCTGGCGCCTCAGTTGAACCAGCGTTCGTGCTGGACGTGCAGACCGCGTGAGACGACGCTTCATCCAGTCCCAAACATGCTCAATGGGGGACAGATCCGGAGATCTTGCTGGCCAGGGTAGTTGACTTACACCTTCTAGAGCACGTTGGGTGGCACGGGATACATGCGGACGTGCATTGTCCTGTTGGAACAGCAAGTTCCCTTGCCGGTCTAGGAATGGTAGAACGATGGGTTCGATGACGGTTTGGATGTACCGTGCACTATTCAGTGTCCCCTTGACGATCACCAGTGGTGTACGGCCAGTGTAGGAGATCGCTCCCCACACCATGATGCCGAGTGTTGGCCCTGTGTGCCTCGGTCGTATGCAGTCCTGATTGTGGCGCTCACCTGCACAGCGCCAAACACGCATACGACCATCATTGGCACCGAGGCAGAAGCGACTCTCATCGCTGAAGACGACACGTCTCCATTCGTGCCTCCATTCACGCCTGTCGCGACACCACTGGAGGCGGGCTGCACGATGTTGGGGCGTGAGCGGAAGACGGCCTAACGGTGTGCGGGACCGTAGCCCAGCTTCATGGAGACGGTTGCGAATGGTCCTCGCCCATACCCCAGGAGCAACAGTGTCCCTAATTTGCTGGGAAGTGGCGGTGCGGTCCCCTACGGCACTGCGTAGGATCCTACGGTCTTGGCGTGCATCCGTGCGTCGCTGCGGTCCGGTCCCAGGTCGACGGGCACGTGCACCTTCCGCTGACCACTGGCGACAACATCGATGTACTGTGGAGACCTCACGCCCCACGTGTTGAGCAATTCGGCGGTACGTCCACCCGGCCTCCCGCATGCCCACTATACGCCCTTGCTCAAAGTCCGTCAACTGCACATACGGTTCACGTCCACGCTGTCGCGGCATGCTACCAGTGTTAAAGACTGCGATGGAGCTCCGTATGCCATGGCAAACTGGCTGACACTGACGGTGGTGGTGCACAAATGCTGCGCAACTAGCGCCATTCGACGGCCAACACCGCGGTTCCTGGTGTGTCCGCTGTGCCGTGCGTGTGGTCATTGCTTGTACAGCCCTCTCGCAGTGTCCGGAGCAAGTATGGTGGGTCTGACACACTGGTGTCAATGTGTTCTTTTTTCCATTTCCAGGAGTGTATTTGTGCTTTTAAGCAGCCATTCCATTGAAATGCTTCTTGTAGGTATTGTAGCTCATAAAGCAACCTCTCTGTTTTGTATCTGGTTTGTGTTCAGTGTACGAGAATGATGAGCACTGCTCTGGATGGAGACAGCTTTTAGTGTTAAAGTAGAGGATTGTGTGGATCTTCTTAATGTATACTGATTGCCCAATTGTACCATCTGCTATCTTCTTAATCAGCATGTCCAGGTAAGGCAGGCAACAATTTGTTCCATTTTCCATGAAGAAAAATATGTTATCATGAGTGCCGTTGAAGTGTTGGGGAAATTCAACCAGTAACACTACCACTCAGTTGTGTTAGTGCAGTTCTATTGAACCAAGTGTTATATCTCAGCTGCTTCTGCTATGACTATTATAGTTTTTCCAAGCACTAGAGTACCACAAAACTGTCGTTTTCCTAATATCTCAACAGTAGTATGGCACCAGGATTTCTTTTTATTATAGTGTTGCATCAAGTACATAACACTCTCACCATCATAACCACATCATTATTGACCAAGGAAAAGTGTGTATTCTTCCACAATCTACTGTTGCAGTTAAAATATTGCTGGCCACTGTTATTTAGTCATAAAGCTGCATCTAACATTTAGTCATAAAGCTGTATCTCACAAGATACTGTCAACTATGTGCAATGAGTATGAAGTGGACTTCCTTGAACTTCCCTTCTAAGTTCTCAGGTGTGTGGGAGAGAGTCTGCATGCAGCCATCCCAGCTCTTGTGGATGACTGTGACATATAACATGGACTCCTGAGCTACAATACCTATGAGAAACATTCCATAGGAATGGCTACTCAGAATCACAAATGAAATGTGCACTCAGGTCTAAGAAGAGACAGAAAAAGACTGAAGACAAGAGCATCATCCTAGTGTTTATTTTGTACACAGGACTAATCTGCACTGAGACTGCCAGGGCGTTTGGAAAGTATGGTGTGCAGATGATTTTTCATTCCTCTTGCAAAATTAGGGAAATGATGAGCTTCATAAAAGACCAACTGAAAATATGAACACTTGGCATATACAGCATTGTATGTGAATGTAGATGACAGTACATTGATCAAACACTACAGTGCATCTTGCCAATAATGCACAGAGCACCCTAGACATTTGAGCATACAATAAACAAAAAAGGAGGAGTGTCAGAGTTTCTATTGTATTGTATGGAACTGGGGATCTAGAAATGACAGAGAGGCTTCGTCCCTGCTGTAGCCTGCAGTGGTACACAACCCCATAACAGGCTACAGCAGTCTACTCACTCCACCGCCACCCCACACCGAACCCAGGGTTATTGTGCGGTTCAACCCCCAGTGGACAGCCCCCCTCGCCCCCCCTCGCCCCCTTCGCCCCCCCTCGCCCCCCCCTTGCTCCACCCCTCGCCCCCCCCCTCGCCCCCCCCCCCCTCGCCCCCAGGAACATATCATACCAGAAGAGTGTAACCCCAGTGTTTGCGTGGTAGAGTAATTATGGTGTATGCGGTACATGTACGTGGAGAAATTGTTTGCGCAGCAATAGCCGACGTAGTGTAACTGAGGTGAAATACAGGGAACCAGCCCATATTCGCCAAGACAGATGGAAAACCACCTTAAAAACCATCCACAGACTGGCTGGCACACCAGACCTCGACACTAATTCGCCAGGCGGATTCGTGCCGGGGACCGGCACGCCCTCCCCATCGGAAAGTAGTGCGTCACACTGCACGGCTAACTGGGTGGGCTGTGTCAGAGATTACTCAACTAGTAATGTGAAAAGAATTCATTAGCAATACTCTCTGAGAAAGCCTACATTCACATACAATATTTAATTTCACTAATATTTCTTTTAGATCCTAATAAAAGTGTACCCTTGAGGAATCTCATGATTAAATGACTTTAACATGAGGGCTATTCATGAAGTAACACCACACTTGCAGTGGAATGCACCTTGAACCAATATGCTGTGAGCAGTGGAGGATCAAGATCATACCTTTGTTCCTCTCTGAGCCACATGGCCACATGCTTTCAAATTGTGAGCTGCAATCGCAAGTCCCACCAGTTGAGAGGTACATTCTGTAATAAGGTTTGTGGGAAAGAAAACTGTAAAGTTAGTTAAATCCATGGTGAATTTGGTGAAGTTTTTGGATGAAATGTATTAAGTGAAGGTTGTGTAAGATAATGATGCCATATGTTAAAAAATGGGCAAACCAATGTCAATGATGAAGAGAAAAGTGGCCAACTGAGTATCATGAATACAGATCTGAATTATTTGGTTGACAAAGAGATTAGAGAAAACCACAGTTTTAGTATCTCGGATCTTTGTATTCATTTTCCACAGATCAGTGTACTCTTCTGTACAGAGTGATTTCTGGTGATTTCAGTTACCAGAAATTTAATGCCAGATGAGTGCAGCACTGTCCTTTTTTGTGTGTTACGAAAGAAAATTTGATGCTTTTCTTGGGCAGACTGTGACAGGAAGTGAGATATTTGTGCAGTACATGAATACAGTACATGAATGCAGAAACAAACATTCAATGCAGTGGGGTCATAATGGATCTTTCGAGCAGGAAACTCATGGCAACCATCTTCTGGGACAGAAAATAAATTTTGCTAGTGGAGTTCCTGGAGATAAATGCCACAACTAATGCTGAAAGTTACTGTAACACACTAACAAACATGAGAAGGGCCATTTGAGACAAATGTCATGGCACGTCAAGCTCTGGCCTGTTTTTACTGCATGGCAATGCCCACCTGCATGCAGTGCAACATGCTGTGACCAAACTGTGGGAGCTCAAATGGGAAGTACTGAATCACCGTCCCTGCAGCCCTGATTTGGGTCTAGAAATTATCTATTCATGCACATGAACAAATGGATTGACTCGAAGTGCTTTGGTGATGACGAAGAGGTGAAAACTGGGGCCATAGGTTGGCTTCAGTGAAGTGACAGGATTCTACAATTGTGGAATTTCAAAGCCCATCAAATACTGTGACAAATGTCTCAATGTAGCTGGTAACTATACGGAAAAATAAATTAGTGTGTGTACTTTCACAGTATTGTAAAACATTCTGTAACTTCGCTCTCATATTTTAAAAAAATAAACCGAACTTACTTTATGAACAGCTCTCATAATTCTATTTCATGTTTTGCCTGTATCTACTTGTTATAAGAAAATGGAAAAGAAAGTAAATAAAAGAAACTGAGGCATACATTATCATAGGGGAATGGCTAACAATAAATTAAATTGAATACTTTCTGTGTAGTTTTTTAAATTTTTTTTTATTACATAAGATGACGAACTCACAAGCACACAATGTTTTTCAAGTCATTTCTGCTCAGGAAGTGTTCTTAGGACAGGTTTGTTGCCGTAATATTTACCATGTGGGAGAAAGTGCAAATTTTTATTTATTTATTTTACATGTGTAGTTCTGTAGGACCAGACTGAGGAGTAAATCTCCAAGGTCATGTAACATGTCAGTACATGAAACTACAACATAAAATTAATAACAGCTAAAATAAAATGTTTATGAATCCAAAAAAGACAAGCCATTTGTTTATGTAAATGCAATCAACAATATAACACAGGAATCAGCTTAACTTTTCAAGGAACTCCTCGACAGAATAGAAAGAGTAACCCAGGAGGAAACTCTGCAGTTTCAATTTGAAAGCATGTGGATTAGTGATAAGATTTTTGAATTCTTGTGGTAACTTACTGGAAATGGATCTAGCAGTATGCTGCACAACTTCCTGCACAAGAGTCAAGGAAGTGCAATCCAAATGCAGATTGGATTTCTGCCTAGTATTAAC
The DNA here is from genome assembly GCF_023864275.1 of Schistocerca cancellata. Classification (NCBI taxonomy): domain Eukaryota; kingdom Metazoa; phylum Arthropoda; class Insecta; order Orthoptera; family Acrididae; genus Schistocerca; species Schistocerca cancellata. Next base: position 18,903,836 of record NC_064635.1, on the reverse strand, counting down.
TGAGTGAAAACTGCTAATACTTGGGGATAAGCTGATACTGTTAACAAGAAACAACAGTAAATACTATAGATATTGAGAGGCCAATGTCAGAATATCCAGCTAGTGAACAGGGGTCAACAAGAGGTTCATGAATTTACACCACTTATCGCCCAAACCGCTCATTTCTGAGACAAAAATATCCTTTGAGAACGGGAGGAATGACCCCAAAATATGATACCATATGTCATAAGTGAATGAAAATAAGTAAATTAGACTACTAATTGATGTCAAACTATCACTTACTTACTTCAAATATCATTCAATAGTAAAATGGAAGCATTAAGTCTTTGAACAAGATCCTGAATGTGGACTTTCCACTACAGTTTACTATCTATCTGAACACCTAGAAATGTGAACTGTTCAGTTTCACTAATCATATGCCCATTGTGTGAAATTAAAACGTCAAGTTTTGTTGAATTGTTTGTTTGAAACATTAAGAACTGAGTCTTTTTGTGGTTTAGCAATAGGTTATTTTCTACAGGCCATGAACTTATGTCATGAAATGCACTGATTGAAACAGTGTCAGTGTAGCACATAACATCCTTTACTATCAAACTAGTGTCATCAGCAAACAGAAATATTTTATAATCACCTGTAATACTAGAGGGCATATCATTTGTATAAATAAGGAGCAGGTGTGGCCCCAGCACTGATCCCTGGGACACCTCCCCACTCAGATGTCACATCATAGCTATTCTCAACACTGTGGATAATGACCTTTTGCTGTCTGTTATTAAAGTAAGAGGTGAACCTATTGTGAGTTACTCCCTGTATTCCATAGTGGTCCAACTTCTTGAGCAATATTTTGTGATCAACACTATGAAACACCTTAGTTAAATAAAAAAAAAGTTGCCTACCACTTGAAACTTTTTGTTCAATCCACCCTGTATCTCACAGATGAAGGAGAATATAGAATTTTCAGTTGTTTAATCCCTTCTAAAACTGGACTGTACATTTGATAGCAAGTCATGTGAAATAAAGTTAACAATTATCATTAGATAGACAGCTTTTTCAATAACTTTAGCAAACACTGATGCCATAGAAATAGGTCTAAAATTGTCTACATTACCCCTTTCTCTCTTTTTATAAAGTGGCATTACTACTGAGTCCTTTAAACGTTCAGGAAACTGACCATTCCCAAAGGCAAAATTACAAATACGGCTAAGTACAGGGATAACTTGTGCAGCACAGTTCTTTAATATTATGCTAAGCACTCCATCATATCAATGAGAGTCCTTAGTCTTCGTTGATTTAATTATTGACTCAATACCCCCCTTGCCTGTATCACATAGGAGTATTTCAGACATCAATCTCGGAGAGACATTTGCCAAGAGAGTTATATGATTCCCTGTAGAAACTAATTTTTATTTAACTCACTAGCAATGTTCAGAAAGTAATTGTTAAATACTGTACATGTATCTCATTTATCAATAATAGAAATATTTTTACTACGAACTGAATTTATATCATCGACCTTGTGCTGCTGACCAGATACATCCTTCACAACTGACCGTATGATTTTCATGTTATCCTGTTTGCATACCACATACAATTTACCTTCCTAACATTTTAAGCACCTTAAAATACTGTCTGTAATGGGCTACTTGATTGTGATTATTTCTAACATTTTGATAGAATTCCCATTTTGTTCTTCATGATATCCTTAACCCACTAGTCAGCCACCCAGGCTACCCTGTTTACAACATTGTAATGGAAAGCAACTTTCAAAGAGCATGAGAAATGTGTTAAGGAAAGCATTATATTCGTCATCTGTGTTATTGGCACTATAAACATTCTGCCACTCTTGTTCCTTGTTGTTGTTGTGGTCTTCAGTCCTGAGACTGGTTTGATGCAATTCTCCATGCTACTCTATCCTGTGCAAGTTTCTTCATCTCCCAGTACCTACTGCAGCCTACATCCTTCTGAATCTGCTTAGTGTATTTATCTCTTGGTCTCCCTCTATGATTTTTACCCTCCACGCTGCCCTCCAATACTGAATTGGTGATCCGTTGATGTCTCAGAACATGTCCTACCAACCGATCCCTTCTTCCAGTCAAGTTGTGCCACAAGCTCCTCTTCTCCCCAATTCTATTCAATACCTCCTCATTAGTTATGTGATCTACACATCTAATCTTCAGCATTTTTCTGTAGCACCACATTTCGAAAGCTTCTATTCTCTTCTTTTCTAAACTATTTATCGTCCATGTTTCACTTCCATACATGGCTACACTCCATACAAATACTTTTAGAAATGACTTCCTGACATTTAAATCTATACTCGATGTTAACAAATTTTTCTTCTTCAGAAACGCTTTCTTTGCCATTGTCAGTCTACATTTTATATCCTCTCTACTTCGACCATCATCAGTTATTTTGCCCCCCCCACCCCAAATAGCAAAACTCCTTTACTACTTTAAGTGTATCATTTTCTAATCTAATTCCCTCAGCATCACCCTACTTAATTCGACTACATTCTATTATCCTCGTTTTGATTTTGTTGATGCTCATCTTATACCCTACTTTCAAGACACTTTCCATTCCGTTCAACTGCTCATCCACGTCCTTTGCTGTCTCTGACAGAATTACAATGCCATCGGCGAAGTTTTTATTTCTTTTCCATGGATTTTAATACTTACTCCTACTCCGAACTGTTCTTTTGTTTCCTTTATTGCTTGCTCAATATACAGATTGAATAACATTGTGGATAGGCTACAAACCTGTCTCACTCCCTTCCCAACCACTGCTTCCCTTTCATACCCCTCGGCTCTTATAACTGCCATCTGCTTTCTGTACAAATTGTAAATAGTCTTTCACTCCCTGTATTTTACCCCTGCCACCTTCAGAATTTGAAAGAGAGTATTCCAATCAACATTGTCAAAAGCTTTCTCTATGTCTACAAATGCTAAAAATGTAGGTTTGCCTTTCCTTAATCTTTCTTCTAAGAAAAGTCGTAGGGTCAGTATTGCCTCACGTGTTCCAACATTTCTACGGAATCCAAACTGATCTTCCCCGAGGTCAGCTTCTATCAGTTTTTCCATTTGTCTGTAAAGAATTCGCGTTAGTATTTTGCAGCTGTGACTTATTAAACTGATAGTTCGGTAATTTTCACATCTGTCAACACCTGCTCTTTTGGGATTGGAATTATTATATTCTTCTTGAAGTCTGATGGTATTTTGCCTGTTTCATACATCTTGCTCACCAGATAGTAGAGTTTTGTCAGGACTGGTTCTCCCAAGGCTGTCAGTAGTTCTAATGGAATGTTGTCTACTCTGAGGTCCTTGTTTTGACTCAGGTCTTTCAGTGCTCTGTCAGACTCTTCACGCAGTATCATATCTCCCATTTCATCTTCATCTACATCCTCATCCTCTTCCATTTCCATAATATTGTCCTCAATTACATTGCCCTTGTATAGACTCTCTATATACTCCTTCCAGCTATCTGCTTTCCCTTCTTTGCTTAGAACTGGGTTTCCATCAAAGCTCTTGATGTTCATGCAAGTGGTTCTCTTTTCTCCAAAGGTCTCTTTAATTTTTCTGTAGGCAGTGTCTATCTTACCCATAGTGAGATAAGCCCCTACATCCTTACATTTGTCCTCTAGCCATCCCTGCTTAGCCATTTTGCACTTCCTGTCAATCTTATTTTTGAGACATTTGTATTCCTTTTTGCCTGCTTCATTTACTGCATTTTTATATTTTCTCCTTTCATCAATTAAATTCAATATTTCTTCTGTTACCCAAGGGTTTCTACAAGCCGTCGTCTTTTTACCTATTTGATCCTCTGCTGCCTTCACTATTTCATCCCTCAAAGCTACCCATTCTTCTTCTATTGTATTTCTTTCACCCATTCCTGTCAATTGTTCCCTGATGCTCTCCCTGAAACTCTGTACAACCTCTGGTTTAGTCAGTTTATCCAGGTCCCATCTCCTTAAATTCCCACCTTTTTGCAGTTTCTTCAGTTTTAAATTAACAGTTCATAACCAATAGATTATGGTAAGAGTCAACATCTGCCCCTGGTTCCTAAATCTCTGTCTTACAATTATATAATCTATCTGATACCTTTTAGTATCTCCAGGGTTCTTCCATGTATACAACCTTCTTTCATGATTCTTAAACCAAGTGTTAGCTATGATTAAGTTATGTTCCTTAATGAGGTTTAAAAAACTCTCTTTTTCCATTGGATTAGTATTTTTACATAGTTTATAATTATATATAACATTTTTTGATTACTAAAACCATTTAGTGTTCAAATTTGTGCATCGCGGTCTGAAAGGCTATTCACCCTTTTACTAACAGAATGCACGTCTAGTAATCAAGAATGAATAAAAATATTATCTATGGTTGTGCTACCCTGCACCCTGGCTGTGAAAAACACAGTCTTCATCAGATCATATGAATTTAGAAGATTTTCCAACATCCTTTTTCTTGCACAATCACATTCAGAATTAATACTGAAGTCACCACATATAACTAATTTTTGGTACTTGCTATAAAGTGAACCTAGAACCCTCTCTAGTTTGAGCAGAAATGCTCTGAAGTCAGAGTTAGGGGACCTATAAAAACAACAATTAGAAGTTTAGTTTCACTAAATTCAACTGTCCCTGTACAACATTCAAGTATCTGTTCAGTGCAGTGCTCTGATATTTCTATGGACTCAAATGGAATACCATTTTGTGCACACATTGTCACTCCCCTACTCCACAAAAAAACTCTTGAAAAACTATTATACATGGGGGATTATATACTAGAAACTAGTTATGTATTTCTGTATGAACAGCAGTGGTCCATACTCATGCTATGTGAACATATTTCACTCCATAAAACTACTTGCTCCAGCCTGTATTGTGGATGCTGCACATGATGTATTCATAGCCTCATCAAGTTGCTGTTCCTACTTTTAAGGAAAATATTCATTCTTGTATTCATAAATCATCAGACTGTTTTGCTTGTTACCTTAGTTATCTTCACTGATGAATTGTGTGAAGCATAAATGATGTAGTGAAGACCTGCTGGTATAGAATGTACATTTGAATGTGCAGGAAATAATCATCAATACAAGACTGGCCCACAACCAGTTGCCTAGAACGAAACTGCTATCGACTGAGACCATGTGATCCAGCAGCCGCACCTCTTGTGGCACTTGAAAAAAAAAAAAACACAGTTGAGTCCATCCTGGCACTGGTGGGGAAGTTGTGTGTGGCACAGACAGGAAGAAGGTGGGGATGAGGGGAAGAGGTAGAAGACGGAGGCTGTGGAGAGTACAATGTGGGCTTAGATTAGTGGATAGATGGACTGAACTAGAATGAAGTGAGGTGGGGGATGATGAAAGGCACAGGGACATAGGTGGAGGCAGGTAATGAAGTTCGAGGCAAGGAGGATTATCGGATTGAAGGATATGTTGTAAAGAACCATTCTTGTATATGCAATTCATAGAAGCTAGTATTTCCCCACTTGGCATGGTATAAGACACCACCATTTTAATTGATTTATGTTGCACTCAGTGGCATTCACTACCACTAGGTACTAAAAAAAATGTAAAATATTACAGCGTGATTGTCTAAGAGATCCCAAGGGCAGGTTCAGCTGCCTAATTGGAAAGATTATTGCTATCCTACACACTAACTGGCATCTTTTCTTTATGAAGTGTGAGTGTTATGGGTATCTGATATGTATAGATTACTGTAATGGTTGTGTGTGTAGTATGTTGCCATGTTTGCATTACATGATGATGAGAGAAGGAATAGGTGAAACCTGGTGCTGGCTTGTAACCTACTCCTCCCAAATAGCACCAAGGTGGTTACTGGGCTTAATAACCCTTCCGATGCATGGATCACCATTAACAGTTTCATGAGACACTGTGGGGAGGTTTGGAATTTAACTCAGGACAGTCTGGAGATCAGGTACTTTATGCCACCACCCCTCCTCCCTTCGCCAGAAAGATGACGACATGTGACATACCTGGACATTTACTCTTTCAAGTATGAGTCATTCTCAGTGTTGTTAAACTTTTGTGATCTGATGGGAGCCAGTGTATTCAACAAGGCGAGGCAATTGGCATCACTGGGTAGTCGACTCCACTCTTGGCCACACTTTGGTGGTGGCCAGTCATTCAAATAGACACCTATATCCTGATTAAAGGCTATGGAGAAGTTATATCAGACTAGATATAGACCTATAACATGACTGTTTTCACAAGTGGCTCTGTCTCCAATGGAGTAGGAAATGTTGCTAAGTTGTTTCGTTGTATGGTGATATTGGATTAAACAAAGGGAATAGGGATGCTTCTTTGCAGTTGGTTTGTTGGGGTAATTGGAGGATTAAGAGCATTTGTGGATATGGAATGGGAGATATATTTGTGGACTAGATTTGACAGTAGTGCCTGGCTGTGAAGGTCTCAGTAAGACCATCAGCATGATAAGCAAGGGATTGCTCATCACTGAATATGTGCCTTCTAGTTCAGGTAGGACTGTATGGGAGAGACCTTTTAGTGTAGAAGTGGCAGCTACTCGAATGTTGGTAGCTGATGGGTTTTATATGGATGGAAATTTTGTAAAGCCATCAGAGAGGTACAAGTCAATGCCCAGGAAGCTGTCATGTAGAGATGAAGAGAAGAGTTGAAGCTGATAGGATGAATGGTATTAAGGCTATTGTGAAATGAATGTATAATATCTTGGCCCTGGATCCAGATCTTCAATGAACTGGAACCAGACAAGGGGCTTAGGATATTCGGTAACTAGGAAAGGTACCTCTATGTGGCCAATAAACAAGGTAACATATGAGGATGCAATGTAGGTGCCCATGGCTGTGCTGTAGATATGTTAGTATGTCTTTCCCTTCAAGGGAAGTCATTATACACAGAGCTCAATATCACATTTGTGAACAATAGGGAAGAAAATTGGACATGTTCTGTTAAAAGGAATCATCTGAGAATGTGCTTTAATGGTTTTGGAAATCCTAAATAATGATGGATGGACAGTGATTTGCATTGGTGTCCTCCCAAATGTGAGTCAAAGGTCTTACCATTATGCCACCTTCCTCAGTTCCTCCACGTGAAGGAGGTGTAGGTATGGTTTGGACATAGTTAGTCATGTGTATCGGGAAAGAAGTTGTGGGTCTGAAGTCTGCAGGAGAGAAGTTTGTGTACAAGGAAGTGGCAGGCAAGAAGTGTGATGTTGGTGGGGTGAGGAGGATGAATAGGTGATGAAAGAAGTTGATAGTGTGCCTTATATAGGAAATTAGACTGTGAGCAATGTTTTCCAGGTGTTGGTCAACTAGGGCAGTGATTCTTTCTAAGGGAGCGCAGTAACCAGCTATGACGAGAACTGCTCATCAATCCTCATTACACATCTAGCCACAACACCTTGCCACAAGGTCCACATTCTTATATTCGAGTCAAAGACTTAGGTTCAAGACCTGTCCTATGCATCCAAACAACACAACTCCAATATTGTTGCAAGCAAATGAGTCCAAGAACAAAATTTCATTCTAACTTAATCCATGTATCCATTAATTTTAACTTTCACTGTTCTCTCCACAATCTCCCTCTTCTTCTGTTCTGTCTTGTATACCCAACAAATCAACTTTTCTGCCTCATCATGCCACACATAACTTCCCCTGTATGTGTCAGGGTGGGTTTTCTGGTTTCACTTTACTGTCCCATTCCCTTGCTGCCTCTTCCTCCCTAGCTGTCACCATTTTGTGTATGTGTGTGTGTGTGTGTGTGTGTGTGTGTGTGTGTGTGTGTGTGTGTGTAAAAATATATTTTATGAATAGGGAAGAAAAATGTGGATGACAATACTTAACAAAATGTTGTGCATCACATGTCAGTCTCATTTTAATAAAACGTGCCAAGGAGTGCTATAGAAAACAATAGAAAGGATGAGTGTGTGAGAGAGAAAAAGACACACACACACACACACACACACACACACACACACACACACAGAGAGAGAGAGAGAGAGAGAGAGAGAGAAACAGAGAGAGAGAGAGAGAGAGAGAGAGAGAGAGAGAGAGAGAGAGAGCGCTTGTGTTGACAAGCTCTCTTGTATAGATCGCAGTCAGCCATGAGCCTTCCTGGAAGGATAAAATGTGCACTTTGTCATTTTTGTTCACTGTAATCCCATCTGAGAATGTCTCATTGCCCCTGTCAGTGCTTGACATCTGGAATGTGTGCTCTGTAAACAAAGTCTTGTATACGCTCGCGGTAGCGTTCTCGCTTCCTGAGCACGGGGTCCCGGGTTCGATTCCCGGCGGGGTCAGGGATTTTCACCTGCCTCGAGATGACTGGGTGTTTGTGTTGTCCTCATCATTTCATCATCATCCAGGAAAGTGGCGAAATTGGACTGAGCAAAGATTGGGTAATTGTACGGGCGCTGATAACCACGCAGTTGAGCGCCCCACAAACCAAACATCATCGTCATCATCATCTTGTATACGCTGTTGGACTTGTACACCTGGAAGAAGAAATATGATGAATAATGACTTGGCCAAATATTAGGAGTTAATACCAGAATGATATTTCTTTCTGCAGCAGAATGGCACAAATCTTCAAAACTTTACAGGTATTCACACACAAGTCAAATATCTGAATTCAAGTTTTGAACCAGTACACAGTACTAACATATCAAGGAAGCTGTAAATGCCCCACTTCAAAGTGAAGATTTTCTGTAATTAAGCATGCTCATTTAAAAGGTAACATACTATTGATAACAAAATCTTTAGATGTGGAGCAATATTTTGGGTTGAACAGGTAAAACTAATTTATAGTTTAATGTCTGGTATATCACGAAGTCTTTAAAGAAGGGGCACCATCTTAGATTTGACAAATATGGGAAAAAACAATGATCATTCACATTTTGAAGCAAACATCTCGTAACTTGCCTCTAGCTATTTAGGATAATTACAGATGTCCTAAATCTAGATGGCTGGATGAGCATTTGAATCTCACCAGTATCAACTATGGTATAGTCAAAGAATAACTGCAATACTCACACAAAAAGATTTTTGGGAGTTGTGGAAACTTTTGTGGAAACTTCATGTTGTGAGGATTGCACACAGAAGAAAGAAGGAAGAATGAGGTTTGCTGTCTCCTTGATGATAAGGTCAATAGAAACTAAGCACAAGCTCAGGTTGGACAAGGATTGGGAAAGAAATTGTTAATTGCCTATTCAAGTAAACCATCCCAGAATTTAATTTAATTGATTTAGGGGAATCACAGAAAAACTAAATATGGATGGCAGAACTGGGGTTTCAATTCAACTTCTGAATGTGAGTCCACTTCACAAACCACTGCACTACCTTGCTCTGTATGGATGGAGAGGTATTTGTATCCTGCTCCTCTCCACTACAAATCCAGCATTGTAACTGCCATGTTACCACTATTGCACTATGCAACATAAAGGCTCAAAGAAACAAAACAAAATATTTTAACTGTTTGGCTGTAGATTACTAAATAAAACAATAGCTTAGAGTGATTGAAAATGAGCATTTAATAAATGACATTGCTCATGACGGTAATGAAACACACTTAAATTTACCTAGAAAATAATTGTCTTTGGCTTGTCTCCTATACATACTATTGACTTTTAATTAGAAATGTATCTACAAAATAGAAGTAGTCTGTAATAAATTACTTGACATTGAATTCAAAGTTCATGTTGCTTCCTGTGACGCATATTATGTTTTTGGTAAGGTAACGGTCTCGATCTCTGATAGTGTGAAGGACAGGCCATGCACACCAAAACCAAAGTGGTGCAGTGTGTTTCATGGTAATTGTTAGCTTTGTCTAGGCCATCTCCAAAAATGTCACTAAATTCATCATAAAGTTCATCTACCATGCAGTAGGAACAGAAGCGTTCAAAGAGGGAACATTGTGTTGAATGTGGAAACCAAACAGATCAATAGAGTCCATACCACAAATATTTTTACTTCCACGTGAGCACAAAACTGTTTTAGCAATGTATGCTGCAAACACCCAGCACAGGAATGTCATGTCCACTGTAACCAGAAAAGGTTCCCTGTGACATGTGGCTTGGTCATACCAAACATGTTGCAAATGCTTCTTTCCAAACTATGCCATGGTCACACCCATGTAGAGTTGCATATGTATCTTGTGGTTGGCAATTTGCAAAGGACAAACAGTTTATTACCCAGATGCTGGAAGAAAGAAGAGTGTGACTTGTTTGCTGTTACACTTGACTTGTACTGATCATCACAGGAATCGTTACTGGACTTGGAGAATAATGCATTTACATTCACTGACTGAGATCTTGGAGAATGTGCAGAGTGCCTGATGGACTTGTGTTTCTGCAAACAGTCAGATTGAACATGGCCGCGCTTGCCACAGCGACAACGCTTATGGCGTTGTCACACGGGACGTGGTGCTCTACAAGTTTAGTGACGTTATTTCCTGCTATTTATATATAATAAGATGGTATCTGTTCTTTCGGGCATGTCCGGTCAGAGGATTAGATACACTCTGTAATAAAAAAAACTGAGTGAACTGATCAACGAAGAACCTAAATGGGTGTCATCGGAAGTCTGCCCCGAACTAATTCCACAGAGCATTTTCCATATAAGCAGGATATTCCGGGTTCAAGTCCCAGTCGGGGCACACATTTTCATCTGTCCCCATTGACGTATGTAAATGCCTGTAAGCAGCTAAGGATGTTCATTTCATTGTAATTCCTGCTATTTCACTAAGTTCTGCAATATTTTGGTAACGTGCTACAAGAAGTAGAACCACTAGGAATAAAAATGCTCTGTTCGTCACAAGCAGAAAGCATCATGCCATACTGTATTTGTCATGATGAATAAAAGCCCAAATTCGGTGGGTTTTATGTTATACCTTAACCCTATAAATATATGCTGCTTCTAAGCACCAGCACATTTAATGTCTTGAGAACGAATCGTTATCTGTATAACTTGTAATAAAATGACGTGATGGTTAAAAAAATTGTATATTTAGTTAATTGCACATTATATGAAAGTAAGCCGCCTGAAGGCAACAACACACTACAGATTAATGAAAAACGCGTCGTAGTTGTTAGGAGTTGCTATAATTAAATATCAATTAATAACGTTTTGGCTATTAAAGTTGCTAGAAGACAGTAACATAAGCTACAAGGTCACTAATTGCAGAGCTTCAGCCTAACTCGGTCTGCATTTGGCAGCATAGGGGAGGGGTGTGGTGCAGACGGAGCTGTTTATGTCCTCGCCAAGACGTGTGCTGTCGGGGTGTTTATTATGCTGCAGTGGCCTTCGCGCAAGTGAGGGCCTCTCGAAGTAAATGACCAATTACCGTCAGAAATCGACGATGAAATTAAGCTGCTCAAATTCATATGTACGTCCCAAGGCGCTGGAAGTAGAACGATTTCTTCGAGACAGTGTGAAGATCCTCTGTAGTCATCTTGCTGGAATCGATCTCTCAATTGTGAGGAGCATGGTTTTACGTTAGTTTCGTAAGTGATGCTGCATACAATGCGACTTTTATAGAAGACAAAAGATGGGCTCTAGTACCGACATTCGGACGGCAACATTGGTGTAGTGACTGTGAATCACGCTAGACTTGGTCTCAGAACAATCCACATATTTGAACTCCAATCCGAAGTGCTGGTGAACAATGTGGTGTCTGCACTTAGGCCCTATGAAATGATTCACAGACATGTCGCGGAGAAATGGGCACAGTTCACCACCTACTCTGTCCTAAATGGAGTGCAGCATGTATCCATTGACCTCAGTAAGAATGTTCCATCCTACCTCTACTTTGGGGGATGCAGAGCGTTCCTTATGTATGATGGACAGCCAAAGATCTGCGTGGGTTGTGCAAAAGAGGGCGATGTTCACTCAGTGTGTCTACAATGACAGACTACCCAGCTCTGACCTACGATTCTGATGCTTTCTACCATCCCAACATCTTTACCTCTTACGTACTTAGCGACAGTCTGGATGGATCCCAGGCAGATGCTTAACCCTGACCTGACCTGATCTTTTGCAAATGGCGACGTCAACTCGGGGACAAGGAGGAAAGGCCGATGCTTAATACTGTCCTCCTTCCCTCTCTGCCAGCTCTAGAAGGTTGTGAAGAGAAACCCCACGGCAGGATGGAAGTTTGAGTGACGGCTGTGCTCACGGCCGCCCTAGTGCCTAAACATTGGGACTCACTCCCGTCATCTGATGCAGAGACACATAGACTCCAAAGAGGCATAAGAAGCAAAAGATGACCTCAGCTGGTATGCTCATGACATGGTCACGAGCTGATGCGATCTCTCAAACCACTACAACCTTTCGATGGACATCTCTACACTGGATTGTGATGCACATCTTTCCACTGGGCCAGCCACTGATCCACTCATGTCACATGTGTAGCCATTGATAACTGACCAACACAATGAATAATGACCTGTGTCATGTGAAGTATCCCTGCAGCCACCACATCCCAATGAGGAAGTGTCTGAAGACCTTGCCACTCACCCAATAGCATGGGCGATTTATATTGTCCCTGAATCTTTGACAGGATGCACATTCATCTGTTGCTCGGTGCCACAGAAAATGATAGAATGTTTCGTGTGGTGAAAGGGTGGCTCAGTGTGGTTGACATGCCACTACAGTTACAGCTTCTCCCCTTGTTGTTATGATCATTCCACTGCCTGCAGACTAGCTGCAATCCTACAACTTTGTCTTCATAAATCTCAACATGATTGGCACACATATCAAACTTCAACTGCTGCGCAATATGCTCAGGGCAGCGGACGTGAATGTTGCACTACTGCAGGAAATTCGACTATGGGTTTACTGCTTATGTTACAGCTGCTGCTACAGGAGGCAGTGGAACAGCTGTAACTAATGTGTAGCTCTTGTCATTGGTATGGGGGCTGGCATTCGATATGCAGGGGACTCGAGTTATAATGTCTGTGCCCCTTCTGGGACAGATAAAAGATGTGAAAGAAATTACACCTCTATTCTTGGGATGCTATAAGCATGTCAGTATCGGTGGAGACTTTAATAGACTGAACTGCATCACTTGGTACAACACCTGTGTCTTGCTGGATATTGGGAGGTATTACATTGTGATCGCCTCAGCTTTACTTGTGACTAGCCATTCCATCAGCAAACTCAATCGCATCTTTGTCTTCTTTACCTTGCAGAAGCTCCCCTAAGAACCACATTATCTCAGAACGATGACGAAGGTGATGGATGTGGGTGCACGCTCTGGATCTTCCAGATAACAGCCGGGTGACGACCCAGGTGGACATTGTACATATGTTTGCTGACCACTATCATCGACTATATTAGCAGGTGCACCATAATAATGCAGCCTTTGCAGCGGTCCCCCAGACCCTCACTGGTACACTTGATGATACAGTATCGGCATTCCATTTGGAGGAGATCACGAGTGATGATATTGCAGACGCCCTTGCCAAGGAGGCAGTTTATAAATCACCAGGTCCAGATGGTTTTCCATTCGAATTTTGCTGGACCTTTAAAGATCTGATAGCCCTGCAGTGGAAGATGTGTCAGGAGTTGCTGTCATTAGCGCCCCCATGCCACTACCTTTCTGGACAGGTCTCATTATTCCGGTGCCTAAACAAGTTTGAGGCACACAAATTGAACATTACCACTTGATCTCCCACATTAACTGTGATTAAAAGATCTTCACCAGAATCTAGGCAATGTGTCTTAAGCGAGTATTGTGCCAAGTTGTTTTATGTCAACAAATGTCTTTGGGATGGGGGTTACAATAATATCCCAATGGTCCTTAGCAACTATCGAGATGTGATTGCCCTTGCATTGGCCTGTGTGTTGCATGGTGCCCTTGTCTCTATGGACTTTGATCGCATGTTTGATAAAGTGAGCCATTCTTTCCTGGCTGCTGTGTTGGATTGTGAGGCCTTTTCTGCAGCCTTTACCAACGTGATCAAGCATGTTCTCCATGGGGCCTCTTCGAGGGTGTTAAAGATAATTAACAGTAGGGGCGAAGGACAGATTCCAATGTTATATTCAATCCAACAAGGCTGTCCCCTCTCAGGGATCCTCTATGCAGGAGTGACAGCCGCTTCTGTGTAGACGGAAACAACATTTTTCGGGGATCATGCTGAGAGGACGCAATTTCCAGTGTCACGCTTATGTGGATAGTGTAGTGGTTTTCGCCCATTCTGAAGAGAATTTACAGGTGGCGCTAGAGTGGATCAAGCAATAAGGAAACGTGGCAGGCAGCAACATGAACATGGTCAAGTCACATGCCATGGAAATTGGTAGAGGGTTTTCGGAGGGTAGTGTGGCCCCAATGCAGACGATGGATACACTTTGATGTTTGGGCACAACATTTATGAGAGATGCCTGCTATACAACAGCGCTGAACTATAAACGACTTTTACAAGCCCTCCACATGGACGTCCGACGCCACCTCCTCTGAGCTTTACATATAGTCCAAAGAGTCGCTTTCATTGACACCAATATGGTGTCCTTGATACCCTATTTGGTGCAGATACTACTGATGATTCCAGAGATGGTGCAGTGGATCCAGTCAGCTTTTGGTTACTTTGTTAGTAATGAAATTCGCTTCAAGATATGGTACAATGCCTTCACCCTCTGCCTTCACAGTGGAGGACTGTTACTTATCAACATTCGAACACATTCAGGAGCCGTTTAAATCAACACCACAGTTGCGACCTGGACCCATCGTCGACACAGTTTCACCAGTCTGCCCATTGATGAAGTGGTGCCTCCGTCATGCCTGCCCACCATTGCATTTGCTCATATCATGCCTGTGCTCTCCACATCAATAACCTTCTTCCTAGATTATAGCTATGTTCACACGAATTTTCCCCATGCCACGGCACCTACGGCATGTGATGTGTACTGTCCATTGATGATGAATCACACTTGGAATGTGTTTGAAAGTTGCCAGCCAGAAATGACATGGCGTGTGGTGTAGTGAGTGATTTACCATAAATATTTCTCGATGGAGATCTGCGCTACCTGGTACTTTGTGGTCAACAAAAAGTTACCAAATGGTTCAAATGGCTCTGAGCACTATGGGACTTAACATCTGTGGTCATCAGTCCCCTAGAACTTAGAACTACTTAAACCTAACTAACCTAAGGACATCACACACATCCATGCCCGAGGCAGGATTCGAACCTGCGACCGTAGCAGCCGTGCGGTTCCGGACTGCGCACCTATAACCGCTAGACCACCGCGGCCAGCAAAACGTTACCAACAACACAGACTGCAAGACATTACTCTAGCTGACTCCGCAATGTGCATGCAGTGTCATGTGACCGACATGAGCATTGCATCGAATGTGGACCTTCCACAGATGTAAGGCTTCTAGTTCAGAAGATGCTTGCCTCCTATCTCTGGGCTCAACCATACAGGGTGGCACTCAGAGTGTTTATTCATTCATTAAGACATACTTTCCCTAGTCAAAGAAACATGCAATGAACTAGATCAAAGGACTTTCTGTGTACTATCTTTTTTGGGAAGGTCACAACGATGTGCTGACTTTTGGACTTTCTTACTGGAATGACGAGATTAATTGCAGTAATGCGTATTCCAGTCATTGTCAGACTTTTGTTAATTACTTGAACAATGTATTCAAAGATTCCCACCCACAGCTGGGCAGTGCCAGGTAAGAGAAGTTGATTCTGGTGGACACTGATTTCAGTCTCGCAATGGACCACTGAGCAAGACTTTATTTTGAGAAGACACGCCAAAGTACCCACTGCGGAAAGTTAGAACCAGACAGCATTTTATTTTCTGATGTTATCGAGCGGTCATCGTTATTATGTTATACTACCAGAAGGGTATCCTGAGCTTTGGTGCATTCTGTTATATAGTGTTTACTCATAAAATACAAATCTGTCGTACAGTTTTCATCCTTTTTTGTAATTTTATTATTCTCACTGTTGTTAGTACCATGTTAGTCCATTGACTTAAAAAAATAAAACATAAAGATAGATGTTCCTGTCCCAAGGGGAAAAATTACAGTGACGTTTTCTTGTTTAAATAGTATAGTACACTTTCCTCCTTCTCATTACTGATAAATTTTTGTATTTGTGATAAAAAAAGCCACAGTTAGTAGAGACGCCACCTTATGGAACTGAAGGTAGATCGGAGAGGGTTCATGCCCAGCTCTATCCAATATTTTTTTCACCTTCGCCTTTTCTAAAGGGTTGTGGGACTTTCTTATGAAATTAATAGAGATAATGACTGTATTATTTGATGTTATGTAAATATACTAACAGAAAAGAAATCACAACACCAAAAACTAATTGTTGTGGACTAATGAAATTTTGGGAATATTTAAGTGATTAACATTCCAAGACCACAGGTTAATGTAAGCACGCACGAAACAAGTCATTGCAAATGTGAAATGCTGGTACATTAATGACCAGTGTAACAGCCAGAATGTCGAATGCAAGCGTGCAGACGTGCACGAATTGTGGTGTACAGCTTCCGGATGTTAGTTTTCGGGAAGGAGTTCCGTGCCTGTTGCACTCGGTCGATCAATACGGGGGTGGGTAATTCTGTTTGTGGATGATACTGGAGTTGTCATCAGATGGTGTCCCACATGTGCTTAAATGGAGACAGATCTGCTGATCGACCAGGCCGAGACAACACGTCGGCATTTTGTAGAGTACGTCCGCTTTCGACAGCGCTATGTGAGCGAGCGTTATCCACTTCGGAAACATTTCTGCTGTTCACGAATGGCAGCACAACAGGTCGAATCGCCCGATTGACGTACAAATTTGGAGTCAGGGTGCACGGGATTATCACGAGAGTTCTCCCACGGTCATAGAAAATCGCACTCCAGTCCATAACTCCAGATGTAGGTCTGGCATGCAGACGGGTTGGCTGCAAGCCCTCAGCTGGCCCTCACTATCACCAAGGCAGAAGCAGCTTTCATCAGGAAACAAAACAGACCTCCATCCTGACCTCCAGCGAGTTCTCGCTTGGCAGCACTGAAGTCGGAAATGGTGGTGGTTTTGAGCCAGTGCAGAACACGCAACAGCGTGTCTGGCTCGGAGCTGACCTTGAAGTAATCGATTTGTAACAGTTCGCTGTGTCGCTGTGGTGCCGACTGCTGCTGCAGACGCAGTATGTTGCGCCAGAGCCGTACGCTTATGATGATTGTTGTGGCGTATCAAGACAGCCACGCCACTCGGAAGTAGCCGAAATGCACGCGTTACACACGCCGGCTGGCGTGAGGTCTGAAACAGGATACGTAATGAATGCTATAAAGAAAAGTACGTAGCTGCTGGAATACTTAACTTTAATCCATCATTTGTATACAGCATTCTTGATGATACAAGTGAGACTCTCTCTAGAAACGGTTAATGGCGCCTTGCTAGGTCGTAGCCATGGACTTAGCTGAAGGCTATTCTAACTATCTCTCGGCAAATGACAGAAAGGCTTCGTCAGTGTAGTCGCTAGCAAAGTCGGCTCTACAATTGGGGCGAGTCCTAGTACGTCTCTCTAGACCTGCCGTGTGGTGGCGCTCGGTCTGCGATCACTGACAGTGGCGACACGCGGGTCCGACATGTACTAATGGACCGCGGCCGATATAAAGCTACCACCTAGCAAGTGCGGTGTCTGGCGGTGACACAACAATGATGGTCTTCCCTCTCGGCAGTGCCGTGTGGTCGTCTGGAGCCTCGTCTTCTTGCGACCGCTGCCAGCAATCATTTCCAGTGGCTACATTCCTGCCAAGTCTTTCTGCATTATCTCAGAAGGAACATCCAGCTTCTCATAGCTCTGTTGCATGACCTAGTTTAAACTCAGCGAGGTGTTTATAATGGTGTCTTTGTCGCCTTGAAGGCATTCTTAACTAACATCAACTCAACACGTCGAATCTCAGAGGTGACTAACGCTCACTACCTTTACGGCATGTATTTAAATTAAACCTAATTTGCATACCTATAGTGGTGCTACTAGCGCCACTCTTAAGTGACTGGCGCGAAATTTGAATAGCCATCATTTTTCAGAGGTAGAAACATGCCTACCAACTTTCGTTCATGTCGCACCATTCATAGTTGGTGTTGGCATTGCTCTCCGTTGGTGTGTAAGTCCACTCTCTGACACGAATGAGTTTGTTCGACTCGGGAACTTTTATAAGCCAATATTCTTACTGACTTAACATGTATACTTCCTTTTTGTCTTATTACATGTTTATGGATACTGAAGTTTTTACTTATGTAAACTGCAGACAGTACAACGTGACTAGAATATGGACAAGGTAGGGAACGTGCATTTTAATATAAAAATTGGAAATTCGTGGTAAGGTCTTATGGGACTAAACTACTGAGGTCATCGGTCCCTAAGCTTACACACTACTTAATCTAACTCAAGGGGCTCCGGAAAGGCTCAAAATCATAAAAAAATCAATTTTTACTTTTTTGCGTTTTCTGAATCTGCAGACTATTACCTTTTAATAGATATATAATTTATTCAATTCCGAAGACTACAACTATTTTTAAATTTTTTTTGAAATGTTTTTTACATGGGCGTGACCCACTGTGGCGCTGTTAAACTGCTGTGAAATGGTGTTATTATTAACGTCCGTGTTCATCAGGTACATTTTAGTGATGTGAGATAAAGTATGTGTTGTGGCTAACCTGTGATGGTTCAATATATATCGTTGGTGTGATTGTCGATTGTTTCATGTTTATTTACTCTGTCGTTATCTCGAAAATATTCGTAATTAATTCTGTTTCTTGAGTCTCTGTTTTGTTGAAGTATAATAATGAGTAAAAGTAAAGTTATTAGAAATCCTCTGAAGGCTTTTAAGAAAAGGATAAATGTTGGAAAGCCAAAGGTATGTGTTATTAATGTAAACAATAAAGACGATAGGTTCTAACATGGTACGAGCGATGCTTGCTTTAGACAAGGAACGCCTTCGGGCTGCAGACAGGGCTGTAAAGAGTCTAGAAATACAAGCAAGAGTAAACAGGAGGAGGAACAAGAGGAAGCTGGAGGAGGAGTTTGCAGAGGATGAAGATAATCCATCCTATGGACCTGGAATGCACTAAAAAGTTAATCCAATCTTTGTCGCTCGATTCCCAAAACTTTTACTTTCTCATACTAATTACATGTTTTCTAAGGATCTTCCAAATATATTTGTTTCAAACTTTCAGTAAATGTTACACAGTACCTTCTGCATAATTTAACACAGCCTTTTTCCAAAAAACTGTATATTTTTGAATATATAAATAAAAAATTGCAAAAAAAAATGTTGTGAATTTTCATTACAATTGAAAAAAAATCGTCTTTAATAACTGAACTAAAATTCTGTAAAATCCCTGTGTTAAGTTGTAGCCCATATTCCAATAAATAATCTGTAAAAAGTTCAACTTCCTACCTCAAATACTTTGTGAGGAAAGATGTAATTTATAAGCGTCATTTTAACATTGCAAGTATAGGGCGTTCCGGAGCCCCTTAAAATAACTTAAGCTAAGGACAACACACACATCCATGCCCGAGGCAGGATTCGAACCTCCGACGGAGGGAGCCGCGCGGACCGTGACAAGACGCCCTTAAAAGAATGGCTCTGAGCACTATGGGACTTAACATCTGTGGTCATCAGTCCCCTAGAACTTAGAACTACTTAAACCTAACTAACCTAAGGACATCACACACATACATGCCCGAGGCAGGATTCGAACCTGCGACCGTAGCGGTCACGCGGTTCCAGACTGAAGCGCCTAGAACCCCACGGCCACACCGGCCGGCCAAGACGCCCTTAGACCGGGCGGCTATTTTAATGGAGCTAACGTACGAATTTTACGGCTGTCCAATTTTGTGAACGAACTGGCAATGGTTTTATCGTCACTACAGGGGAATGGCTGCCGCCTGTGTGCCGTGAAACACCGACCCACAAGCCTGCTGCCTGGTGCACTGGATTTGTTTATGTCGCTGCCCTGGTTGTGATTTCGCGTGCTGCGGCGCGCGAACTGCGGTCGCTACCTGTTAACCATTACTCTGAATTGCATAAACAGGAGCCGAATCAAAAACCTACTGCTGCACTGTTATACGAGTCCTGACGCTTCGCTAATTCCAAAACCTGATGCAGATTAGGATTGGGATGCTTAAGAATCTGTCTGCATATGCGAGGATCTGATACGTTTTGAGTAATGGCGTCCGCAATCATGGCGTCACATTTGAATTAGCAATGGCGGGTAAGTCCTTTCAAGTCAGCCTCTCACTCCTTATGTGCCTGACTGAGTTGTGTAAGTGAAAGAAAGAATTCGTAACACGCAGATAGCACATTAATCTGTTCGTCATAGTACTTTACCAGTGTAGCATTCTCAAACGATGTTTCCCTGCACCCATCTATTCCTGCCAACGAGTTCACTTTCATCGTATATGTCAGCGAGACATTATTGATAATAGCTGTTTTTGTAAGTGTAATTGATAATAAACTGTGACAAAGTGACCACTAAATATTTAGTTCTTTCAAACACATCCATAGATCGTTTCACCGTCTGTTTTTCTATTTCGCTTATGTGTTCACAGTGACAACATGAACATCATGATTTCTGACGTTTTCTCGATGTCGCCAACTCATGGTATGTTTTGGGATTTGTGCACAAACCATTCCGCTCTGCTCACAGTATTTCGACTTGTGACTTATTTGTCTTCTTAAAGTGCCTCGACCAGTGGTCCAAGATGTATCACTACACATTTATAACGATATTACCTCCTTGTATACAACTGTCTTCTGCTAACAGTTTCATGGTGTTGAAGACGTTTCTCTCCCTTCCAGACCTCCACAGTCGAGTTCTCAGAGCATTTGTATTACACTTTCATATGGGTGTATTGATTCGTTATGATCCTAGCAGCCTACCTATAAATTCCTTCGATAAATGCCATCACGCCTACTTGATAATGAGGGCAAACCTTTGGATGAGTGCTCCAGAATTGGTGGCACGGGTTTTTCTTTGCAGGTGCGCCGCTCTTTCTTTGACTCCTACAGATAAATCCAAGTCTTCCATTTATTTTCACTATTACTTATTTTACGTTGTAATTTAATCTAATTTACTTTCATTTCATCTCGATTAGCTTCTACATACATATTCCGCAGGCCATCGTTCAGCTCACAGTAGAGAGTATCTAGTACCATTGCTGGTCATTCCCTTTGCTGTTCCAGTCGCAGATGGATGAGGGGAAAACTGCTATGTGCTTATCTGCTTCCGTAAGAGTCCAAATTTCTCTCGTATTCGAGGGCTTACACGAGATATACGTTCGTGGCTGCAACTCATTCTGCAGCCTGGTGTAGATGTATGTTCTCTAAACTTTCTCAATAATGTTTCATGAAAAGAATGCCTACTCGCCTCTGAATTCCATGTTTTGCTAAAGGATGCAGAAACTGTGCTACATTTGCTGACACAGTCTGTTCATCGCTTTATACACTCCTGGAAATGGAAAAAAGAACACATTGACACCGGTATGTCAGACCCACCATACTTGCTCCGGACACTGCGAGAGGGCTGTACAAGCAATGATCACACGCACGGCACAGCGGACACACCAGGAACCGCGGTGTTGGCCGTCGAATGGCGCTAGCTGCGCAGCATTTGTGCACCGCCGCCGTCAGTGTCAGCCAGTTTGCCGTGGCATACGGAGCTCCATCGCAGTCTTTAACACTGGTAGCATGCCGCGACAGCGCGGACGTGAACCGTATGTGCAGTTGACGGACTTTGAGCGAGGGCGTATAGTGGGCATGCGGGAGGCCGGGTGGACGTACCGCCGAATTGCTCAACACGTGGGGCGTGAGGTCTCCACAGTATATCGATGTTGTCGCCAGTGGTCGGCGGAAGGTGCACGTGCCCGTCGACCTGGGACCAGATCGCAGCGACGCACGGATGCACGCCAAGACCGTAGGATCCTACGCAGTGCCGTAGGGGACCGCACCGCCACTTCCCAGCAAATTAGGGACACTGTTGCTCCTGGGGTATCGGCGAGGACCATTCGCAACCGTCTCCATGAAGCTGGGCTACGGTCCCGCACACCGTTAGGCCGTCTTCCGCTCACGCCCCAACATCGTGCAGCCCGCCTCCAGTGGTGTCGCGACAGGCGTGAATGGAGGGACGAATGGAGACGTGTCGTCTTCAGCGATGAGAGTCGCTTCTGCCTTGGTGCCAATGATGGTCGTATGCGTGTTTGGCGCCGTGCAGGTGAGCGCCACAATCAGTACTGCATACGACCGAGGCACACAGGGCCAACACCCGGCATCATGGTGTGGGGAGCGATCTCCTACACTGGCCGTACACCACTGGTGATCGTCGAAGGGACACTGAATAGTGCACGGTACATCCAAACCGTCATCGAACCCATCGTTCTACCATTCCTAGACCGGCAAGGGAACTTGCTGTTCCAACAGGACGATGCACGTCCGCTTGTATCCCGTGCCACCCAACGTGCTCTAGAAGGTGTAAGTCAACTACCCTGGCCAGCAAGATCTCCGCATCTGTCCCCCATTGAGCATGTTTGGGACTGGATGAAACGTCGTCTCACGCGGTCTGCACGTCCAGCACGAACGCTGGTCCGACTGAGGCGCCAGGTGGAAATGGCATGGCAAGCCGTTCCACAGGACTACATCCAGCATCTCTACGATCGTCTCCATGGGCGAATAGCAGCCTGCATTGCTGCGAAAGCTGGATATACACTGTACTAGTGCCGACATTGTGCATGCTCTGTTGCCTGTGTCTATGTGCCTGTGGTTCTGTCAGTGTGATCATGTGATGTATCTGACCCCAGGAATGTGTCAATAAAGTTTCCCCTTCCTGGGACAATGAATTCACGGTGTTCTTATTTCAATTTCCAGGAGTGTATTTACGTGGCGACGCCTTTCTGTCACATAGAAGCCCCACGCCTTATCCATCTATTGTGATCACGAAAATATTTCGGGAATCAGTAACGGGGGCAGGCCGAAGGGAGAACACTCTGCAATTTACACCGCTGCCAACCAGTAAGACCCCGTACCCTGCACCTGCTCGTGAAGAGAACACGACAAGTGCCATAACCCGATTTCCGAGAAACTTCGCTCAGTGGAAGGGGGGTCAAAATAAGCGGACACGTCTCTCGCATTATCCGTAGATATTCGACCGTTTTTGAGAAAACGCTGGTCAAAGTTTTGAGGCACTTTATGTGTCTTCTAACAAGTAAGCAATCTAATTGCAGCTGTGGCACACGGGCTAATGTCACGGCTTCGCGCTTGAGACCTGCCCGTAATGCTCCAAATGTTTTCAATTGGGGAGCGGTCCGGCGACCTTGCTGTAGAAACCTTCGCCGTGTGCGGGCGGGCATTATCTTGCTGAAATATAAGCCCAGGATAGCTTACCGAGAATGGTAACAAAACGGGGGGTAGAATATCGTCGACGTACCGCTGTGCTGTAAAGATGCCACAGATGATAGTCAAAGGGGTCCTGCTATGAAAAGAAATGCCACTCCAGACCATCACTCCTGGTTTCGGGCCGTAGGGCGGGAAAGAGTGAGGTTGGTATCTCACTGCTCTCCGGGTCTTTGACGGCCATCGGAGTTCAGTTCAAAGCGGGACTAGTTGCTGAAGTCAGTTCCACTCCAGTCAATGACTCTGGAGACGCCATAAAATATGTAGTTTTCCATAAAGAAGAATACACCATCTTATTCGGCAATGATATCGGTGTTTTCCCCAAGCCGAGATATTACCTCTCTACTTAGCAGTGCTGTATTTTGGCAAATCATTAAAAAGTAGTCATGCTCCAGTCTCACTTCTCCCTCCAAGGTCATTTACACTCTTCTTCTGTCATTCTGGATTCGAGCGAGGAAGTGATCAGGAATGGATGAGCCAACAGGCAGTTGGACCGAGCGAGGTGGCGCAGTGGTTAGACACTGGACTCGCATTCGGGAGGACGACGGTTCAATCCCGCGTCCGGCCATCCTGATTTAGGTTTTCCGTGATTTCCCTAAATCACTCCAGGCAAATGCCGGGATGGTTCCACTGAAAGGGCACGGCCGACTTCCTTCCCCATCCTTCCCTAATCCGATGAGACCGATGACCACGCTGTCTGGTCTCCTTCCCCAAACCAACCAACAGCAACCACCAACAGGCAGGTGGAATAATCAGACCTGATATTTGCTCTGTTCAACAGAGAACAGAAAACAGTTTCTGGCGGCGATATTACAAGGAATATGGAATTATTCAGCCTTGTACTGTCCTAAATTTCCTCATTTAAGTGTACATCTGTAACATCTTGCAACGTAGAAAGATAGTTTTCTGCATTATAGAATGTCCCAGCAGATAAACGCATGAGCCTAAATAAGGAGAATGTGGTTTATTATTTAATTATTGTACTTCTTTTAGTGTCGGGAGTTTCCAAAGAGATGTTCGGCTCACCTCTGACACAGTTCTTTTCATTTAAGCAGAGGGGGATCCATCTTTAAGGAATTTGATTCTGCCAGGGAAGTAAGGAATTCACAAGGAATTGGCTGTGGCCCATAGTAAGGGAACAATCCCAGCACTTGCCTAGACTTAAAATGGGAAAGAAACCACAGACAACCACTGTCAAGGCTGTCGGTGGGTGGATTCGAATCAACTCGCCTTTCCAATCCACGGATTCGCCTTAGCTCAGCTCACTGTCTCAGTGCGCAGAACTTCGGCAGTGGGTGGAGAATTTTGTTTGTACTTTTTTTAAAAAAAAAAAAGAAATAAAATGCAACACAGCAAAAGATGGAATTCTGATATCCCATGTTTTCCCTTTAACTGTGCACGTTTAGCCGTTTGATTGTGTATAAATACATGCATATTTTAAGATTTAATTGCGCATGGAATTCCAGGCTCAGTTATTATAGTATTACAAGAGTAGTAATGGCATGACGACGCGAATATACAGCATCTCTCATCCAACTGTCAACCTCGCCTGCCAGTGGTGTACCCTGCCAAGCAGACGAGACTCTGATGACAGAGTAATGGCGGTATAACATCGAGTTCTATTACTTCTTAAGTAACAGAGCCCAGTACGTTGTCCTCGATGGTGAGTGTTCATCGGAGGTGAGGGTATCATCTGGAGTGCCCCAGGGAAGTGTGGTAGGTCCGCTGTTGTTTTCTATCTACATAAATGATCTTTTGGAGCCGGCCGCGGTGGTCTCGCGGTTCTAGGCGCGCAGTACGGAACCGCGCGACTGCTACGGTCACAGGTAGATCATAATATAGTGGTCTATATATTTCGTGCCACCTCTTTTCTTCTTTGTTTCTGTAACTGGTGCAAAATCTATTTCATTTTCTTTCAAATGTTTAGCTCATTCTAGTTCCTTAAGATAGATTCCCCTAACACTTCAGGTGGCAACCTTCCGAGCTCCATTAAACCATTGTCTCTTGTTTCTATTTCTTGCCCGTGTCGTGTCTCAGTAATCCGTCATGTTTACGAGGCTAGATTGAGCACAGCAAGTACGTTTATTGAGTGCATGAATGGGTTGCTGGCCCACTGCAGGTAAGACTGCTGATGAGATTGCCAACTCTGAGCTTTATTAGCCACAGCTCGTAACTCGCGTAATTGAGTATGGTAAGAATTTCGTCTGAACTACATCTACATCTATACTCCGCAATCCACCATACGGTGCGTGGCGGAGGGTACCTCGTACCACAACCAGCATCTTCTCTCCCTGTTCCAATCCCAAACAGAACGAGGGAAAAATGACTGCCTATATGCCTCTGTACGAGCCCTAATCTCTCTTATCTTATCTTTGTCTTCTTTCCGCGAAATGCAAGTTGGCGGCAGTAAACTTGTAATGCAGTCAGCCTCAAATGCTGGTTCTCTATGTTTCCTCAGTAGCGATTCACGAAAAGAACGCCTCCTTTCCTCTAGAGACTCCCACCCGAGTTCCTGAAGCATTTCCGTAACACTCGCGTGATGATCAAACCTACCAGTAACAAATATAGCAGCCCGCCTCTGAATTGATTCTATGTCCTCCCTCAATCCGACCTGATATGGATCACAAACGTTCGAGCAGTACTCAAGAATAGGTCGTATTACTGTTTTATAAGCGGTCTCCTTTACAGATGAACCACATCTTACCAAAATTCTACCAATGAACCGAAGACGACTATCCGCCTTCCCCCCACAACTGCCATTACATGCTTGTCCCACCTCATATCGCTCAGCAATGTTACGCCCAAATATTTAATCGACGTGACTGTGTCGACCGCTACACTACTAACGGAGTATTCAATCATTACGGGATTCTTTTTCCTATTCATCTGCATTAATTTACATTTATCTATATTTAGAGTTAGCTGTCATTCTTCACACCAATCACAAATCCTGTCCAAGTCATCTTGTATCCTCCTACAGTCACTCAACGACGACACCTTCCCGTACACCACAGCATCATCAGCAAACAGCCGCACATTGCTATCCACCCTATCCAAAAGATCATTTATGTAGATAGAAAACAACAGCGGGCCTACCACACTTCCCTGGGGCACTCCAGATGATACCCTCACCTCCGATGAACACTCACCATCGTGGACAACGTACTGGGCTCTGTTACTTAAGAAGTAATAGAACTCGATGTTATACCGCCATTACTCTGTCGTCAGAGTCTCGTCTGCTTGGCAGGGTACACCACTGGCAGGCGAGGTTGACAGTTGGATGAGAGATGCTGTATATTCGCGTCGTCATGCCATTAGTACTCTTGTAATACTATAATAACTGAGCCTGGAATTCCATGCGCAATTAAATCTTAAAATATGCATGCATTTATACACAATCAAACGGGTAAACCTGCACAGTTAAAGGAAAAACATGGGATATCAGAATTCCATCTTTTGCTGTGTTGCATTTTATTTCTTTTTTTTTTTAAAAAAAAGTACAAACAAAATTCTCCACCCACTGCCGAAGTTCTGCGCACTGAGACAGTGAGCTGAGCTAAGGCGAATCCGTGGATTGGAAAGGCGAGTTGATTCGAATCCACCAACCAACAACCTTGACAGTGGTTGTCTGTGGTTTCTTTCCCATTTTCAGTCTAGGCAAGTGCTGGGATTGTTCCCTTACTATGGGCCACAGCCAATTCCTTGTGAATGCCTTACCTCCCTGGCAGAATCAAATTCCTTAAAGATGCATCCCCCTCTGCTTAAATGAAATGAGCTGTGTCAAAGGTGAGCCGAACATCTCTTTGGAGACTCCCGACACTAAAAGAAGTACAATAATTAAATAATAAACCACATTCTCCTTATTTAGGCTCATGCGTTTATCTGCTGGGACATTCTATAATGCAGAAAACTATCTTTCTACGTTGCAAGATGTTACAGATGTACACTTAAATGAGGAAATTTAGGACAGTACAAGGCTGAATAATTCCATATTCCTTGTAATATCGCCGACAGAAACTGTTTTCTGTTCTCTGTTGAACAGAGCAAATATCAGGTCTGATTATTCCAACTGCCTGTTGGCTCATCCATTCCTGATCACTTCCTCGCTCGAATCCAGAATGACAGAAGAAGAGTGTAAATGACCTTGGAGGGTGAAGTGAGACTGGAGCATGACTACTTTTTAATGATTTGCCAAAATACAGCACTGCTAAGTAGTGAGGTAATATCTCGGCTTGGGGAAAACACCGATATCATTGAAGAATAAGATGGTTTATTCTTCTTTATGGAAAACTACATATTTTATGGCGTCTCCAGAGTCATTGACTGGAGTGGAACTGACTTCAGCAACTAGTCCCGCTTTGAACTGAACTCCGATGGCCGTCAAAGACCCGGAGAGCAGTGAGATACCAACCTCACTCTTTCCCGCCCTACGGCCCGAAACCAGGAGTGATGGTCTGGAGTGGCATTTCTTTTCATAGCAGGACCCCTTTGACTATCATCTGTGGCATCTTTACAGCACAGCGGTACGTCGACGATATTCTACCCCCCGTTTTGTTACCTTTCTCGGTAAGCTATCCTGGGCTTATATTTCAGCAAGATAATGCCCGCCCGCACACGGCGAAGGTTTCTACAGCAAGGTCGCCGGACCGCTCCCCAATTGAAAACATTTGGAGCATTACGGGCAGGTCTCAAGCGCGAAGCCGTGACATTAGCCCGTGTGCCACAGCTGCAATTAGATTGCTTACTTGTTAGAAGACACATAAAGTGCCTCAAAACTTTGACCAGCGTTTTCTCAAAAACGGTCGAATATCTACGGATAATGCGAGAGACGTGTCCGCTTATTTTGACCCCCCTTCCACTGAGCGAAGTTTCTCGGAAATCGGGTTATGGCACTTGTCGTGTTCTCTTCACGAGCAGGTGCAGGGTACGGGGTCTTACTGGTTGGCAGCGGTGTAAATTGCAGAGTGTTCTCCCTTCGACCTGCCCCCGTTACTGATTCCCGAAATATTTTCGTGATCACAATAGATCGGTAAGGCGTGGGGCTTCTATGTGACAGAAAGGCGTCGCCACGTAAATATAAAGCGATGAACAGACTGTGTCAGCAAATGTAGCACAGTTTCTGCATCC
This sequence comes from Schistocerca cancellata, assembly GCF_023864275.1. Lineage (NCBI taxonomy): Eukaryota > Metazoa > Arthropoda > Insecta > Orthoptera > Acrididae > Schistocerca > Schistocerca cancellata. Next base: position 18,875,324 of record NC_064635.1, on the reverse strand, counting down.
TTTAGCAAAACATGGAATTCAGAGGCGAGTAGGCATTCTTTTCATGAAACATTATTGAGAAAGTTTAGAGAACATACACTTACACCAGGCTGCAGAATGAGTTGCAGCCACGAACGTATATCTCGCGTAAGCCCTCGAAGACAAGAGAAATTTGGTCTCGTATGAAAGCAGATAAGCACATAGCAGTTTTCCCCTCATCCATCTGCGACTGGAACAGCAAAGGGAATGACCAGCAATGGTACTAGATACTCTCTACTGTGAGCTGAACGATGGCCTGCGGAATATGTATGTAGAAGCTAATCGAAATGAAATGAAATTAAATTAGATTAAATTAAAACGTAAAATAAGTAATAATGAAGATAAATGGAAGACTTAGATTTATCTGGAGGAGTCAAAGAAAGAGCGGCGCACCTGCAAAGAAAAACCCGTGCCACCAATTCTGGAGCACTCATCCAAAGGTTTGTCCTCATTATCAAGTAGGCGTGATGGCATTTATCGAACGAATTTATAGGAAGGTTGCTAGGATCATAACGAATCAATACACCCATATGAAAGTGTAATACAAATGCTCTGAGAACTCGACTGTGGAGGTCTGGAAGGGAGAGAAACGTCTTCAACACCATGAAACTGTTAGCAGAAGACAGTTGTATACAAGGAGGTAATATCGTTATAAATGTGTAGTGATACATCTTGGACCACTGGTCGAGGCACTTTAAGAAGACAAATAAGTCACAAGTCGAAATACTGTGAGCAGAGCGGAATGGTTTGTGCACAAATCCCAAAACATACCATGAGTTGGCGACATCGAGAAAACGTCAGAAATCATGATGTTCATGTTGTCACTGTGAACACATAAGCGAAATAGAAAAACAGACGGTGAAACGATCTATGGATGTGTTTGAAAGAACTAAATATTTAGTGGTCACTTTGTCACAGTTTATTATCAATTACACTTACAAAAACAGCTATTATCAATAATGTCTCGCTGACATATACGATGAAAGTGAACTCGTTGGCAGGAATAGATGGGTGCAGGGAAACATCGTTTGAGAATGCTACACTGGTAAAGTACTATGACGAACAGATTAATGTGCTATCTGCGTGTTACGAATTCTTTCTTTCACTTACACAACTCAGTCAGGCACATAAGGAGTGAGAGGCTGACTTGAAAGGACTTACCCGCCATTGCTAATTCAAATGTGACGCCATGATTGCGGACGCCATTACTCAAAACGTGTCAGATCCTCGCATATGCAGACAGATTCTTAAGCATCCCAATCCTAATCTGCATCAGGTTTTGGAATTAGCGAAGCGTCAGGACTCGTATAACAGTGCAGCAGTAGGTTTTTGATTCGGCTCCTGTTTATGCAATTCAGAGTAATGGTTAACAGGTAGCGACCGCAGTTCGCGCGCCGCAGCACGCGAAATCACAACCAGGGCAGCGACATAAACAAATCCAGTGCACCAGGCAGCAGGCTTGTGGGTCGGTGTTTCACGGCACACAGGCGGCAGCCATTCCCCTGTAGTGACGATAAAACCATTGCCAATTCGTTCACAAAATTGGACAGCCGTAAAATTCCTACGTTAGCTCCATTAAAATGGCCGCCCGGTCTTAGGGCGTCTTGGCCGGCCGGTGTCGCCGTGGGGTTCTAGGCGCTTCAGTCTGGAACCGCGTGACCGCTACGGTCGCAGGTTCGAATCCTGCCTCGGGCATGTATGTGTGTGATGTCCTTAGGTTAGTTAGGTTTAAGTAGTTCTAAGTTCTAGGGGACTGATGACCACAGATGTTAAGTCCCATAGTGCTCAGAGCCATTCTTTTAAGGGCGTCTTGTCACGGTCCGCGCGGCTCCCCCCGTCAGAGGTTCAAGTCCTCACTCGGGCATGGATGTGTGTGTCGTCCTTAGCTTAAGTTATTTTAAGGGGCTCCGGAACGCCCTATACTTGCAATGTTAAAATGACGCTTATAAATTACATCTTTCCTCACAAAGTATTTGAGGTAGGAAGTTGAACTTTTTACAGATTATTTATTGGAATATTGGCTACAACTTAACACAGGGATTTTACAAAATTTTAGTTCAGTTATTAAAGACGATTTTTTTCAATTGTAATGAAAATTCACAACATTTTTTTGCAATTTTTTATTTATATATTCAAAAATATACAGTTTTTTGGAAAAAGGCTGTGTTAAATTATGCAGAAGGTACTGTGTAACATTTACTGAAAGTTTGAAACAAATATGTTTGGAAGATCCTTAGAAAACATGTAATTAGTATGAGAAAGTAAAAGTTTTGGGAATCGAGCGACAAAGATTGGATTAACTTTTTAGTGCATTCCAGGTCCATAGGATGGATTATCTTCATCCTCTGCAAACTCCTCCTCCAGCTTCCTCTTGTTCCTCCTCCTGTTTACTCTTGCTTGTATTTCTAGACTCTTTACAGCCCTGTCTGCAGCCCGAAGGCGTTCCTTGTCTAAAGCAGGCATCACTCGTACCATGTTAGAACCTATCGTCTTTATTGTTTACAGTAATAACACATACCTTTGGCTTTCCAACATTTATCCTTTTCCTAAAAGCCTTCACAGGATTTCTAATAACTTTACTTTTACTCATTATTATACTTCAACAAAACACAGACTCAAGAAACAGAATTAATTACGAATATTTTCGAGATAACGTCAGAGTAAATAAACATGAAACAATCGACAATCACACCAGCGATATATATTGAACCATCACAGGTTAGCCACAACACATACTTTATCTCACATCACTAAAATGTACCTGATGAACACGGACGTTAATAATAACATCATTTGACAGCAGTTTAACAGCGCCACAGTGGGTCACGCCCATGTAAAACACACTTCAAAAAAAATTTAAAAATAGTTGTAGTCTTCGGAATTGAATAAATTACATATCTATTAAAAGGTAATAGTCTGCAGATTCAGAAAATGCAAAAAAGTAAAAATTGAACTTTTCATGATTTTGAGCCTTTCCGGAGCCCCTTAAGTTAGATTAATTAGTGTGTAAGCTTAGGGACCGATGACCTCAGTAGTTTAGTCCCATAAGACCTCACCACGAATTTCCAAATTGTATATTAAAATGCACGTTTCCTACCTTGTCCATATTCTAGTCACGTTGTACTGTCTGCAGTAAAAACTTCAGTATCCATAAACATGTAATAAGACAAAAAGGAAGGATACATGTTAAGTCAGTAAGAATATTGGCTTATAAAAGTTCCCGAGTCGAACAAACTCATTCGTGTCGGAGAGTGGACTTACACACCAACGGAGAGCAATGCCAACACCAACTATGAATGGTGCGACATGAACGAAAGTTGGTAGGCATGTTTCTACCTCTGAAAAATGATGGCTATTCAAATTTCGCGCCAGTCACTTAAGAGTGGCGCTAGTAGCACCACTATAGGTATGCAAATTAGGTTTAATTTAAATACATGCTGTAAAGGTAGTGAGCGTTAGTCACCTCTGAGATTCGACGTGGTGAGTTGATGTTAGTTAAGAATGCCTTCAAGGCGACAAAGACACCATTATAAACACCTCGCTGAGTTTAAACTAGGTCATGCAACAGAGCTATGAGAAGCTGGATGTTCCTTCTGAGATAATGCAGAAAGACTTGGCAGGAATGTAGCCACTGGAAATGATTGCTGGCAGCGGTCGCAAGAAGACGAGGCTCCAGACGACCACACGGCACTGCCGAGAGGGAAGACCATCATTGTGGTGTCACCGCCAGACACCACACTGGCTCGGTGGTAGCTTTAAATCGGCCGCGGTCCATTAGTACATGTCGGACCCGCGTGTCGCCACTGTCAGTGATCGCAGACCGAGCGCCACCACACGGCAGGTCTTGAGAGACTTACTAGCACTCGCCCGAATTGTACGGACGACTTTGCTAGCGACTACACTAACGAAGCCTTTCTCTCATTTGCCGAGAGATAGTTAGAATAGCCTTCAGCTAAGTCCATGGCTACGACCTAGCAAGGCGCCATTAACCATTTCTAGAGAGAGTCTCAGTTGTATCATCAAGAATTCTGTATACAAATGATGGATTAAAGTTAAGTATTACAGCAGCTACGTACTTTTCTTTATAGCATTCATTATGTATCCTGTTTCAGACCTCACGCCAGCCGGCGTGTGTAACGCGTGCATTTCGGCTACTTCCGAGTGGCGTGGCTGTCTTGATACGCCACAACAATCATCATAAGCGTATGGCTCTGGCGCAACATACTGCATCTGCAGCAGCAGTCGGCACCACAGCGACACAGCGAACTGTTACCAATGGATTACTTCAAGGTCAGCTCCGAGCCAGACACGCTGTTGCGTGTTTTGCACTGGCTCCAAACCACCGCCATTTCCGACTTCAGTGCTGCCAAGCGAGAGCTCGCTGGAGGTCAGGATGGAGGTCTGTTTTGTTTCCTGATGAAAGCTGGTTCTGCCTTGGTGATAGTGAGGGCCGTATGTTGGTTAGGAGGAGGCCAGCCGAGGGCTTGCAGCCAACCCCTCTGCATGCCAGACCTACATCTGGAGTTATGGACTGGAGTGCGATTTTGTATGACAGTGGGAGAACTCTCGTGATAATCCCACGCACCCTGACTCCAAATTTGTACGTCAATCGGGCGATTCGACCTGTTGTGCTGCCATTCGTGAACAGCAGAAATGTTTCCGAAGTGGATAACGCTCGCTCACATAGCGCTGTCGAAAGCCGACGTACTCTACAAAATGCCGACGTGTTGTCTCGGCCTGGTCGATCAGCAGATCTGTCTCCATTTAAGCACATGTGGGACACCATCTGATGACAACTCCAGTATCATCCACGAACAGAATTACCCATCCCCGTACTGATCGACCGAGTGCAACAGGCACGGAACTCCTTCCCGCAAACTAACATCCAGAAGCTGTACACCACAATTCGTGCATGTCTGCACACTTGCATTCGACATTCTGGCTGTTATACTGGTCATTAATGTACCAGCATTTCACGTTTGCAATGACTTGTTTCGTGCTTACATTAACCTGTGGTCTTGGAATGTTAATCACTTAAATATTCCCAAAATTTCATTAGTCCACAACAATTAGTTTTTGGTGTTGTGATTTCTTTTCTGTTAGTATGTTTACATAACATCAAATAATACAGTCATTATCTCTATTAATTTCATAAGAAAGTCCCACAATCCTTTAGAAAAGGTGAAGGTGAAAAAAATATTGGATAGAGCTGAGCGTGAACCCTCTCCGATCTACCTTCAGTTCCATAAGGTGGCGTCTCTACTAACTGTGGTTTTTTTTTATCACAAATACAAAAATTTATCAGTAATGAGAAGGAGGAAAGTGTACTATACTATTTAAACAAGAAAACGTCACTGTAATTTTTCCCCTTGGGACAGGAACATCTATCTTTATGTTTTATTTTTTTAAGTCAATGGACTAACATGGTACTAACAACAGTGAGAATAATAAAATTACAAAAAAGAATGAAAACTGTACGACAGATTTGTATTTTATGAGTAAACACTATAGAACAGAATGCACCAAAGCTCAGGATACCCTTCTGGTAGTATAACATAATAACGATGACCGCTCGATAACATCAGAAAATAAAATGCTGTCTGGTTCTAACTTTCCGCAGTGGGTACTTTGGCGTGTCTTCTCAAAATAAAGTCTTGCTCAGTGGTCCATTGCGAGACTGAAATCAGTGTCCACCACAATCAACTTCTCTTACCTGGCACTGCCCAGCTGTGGGTGGGAATCTTTGAATACATTGTTCAAGTAATTAACAAAAGTCTGACAATGACTGGAATACGCATTACTGCAATTAATCTCGTCATTCCAGTAAGAAAGTCCAAAAGTCAGCACATCGTTGTGACCTTACCAAAAAAGATAATACACAGAAAGTCCTTTGATCTAGTTCATTGCATGTTTCTTTGACTAGGGAAAGTATGTCTTAATGAATGAATAAGCACTCTGAGTGCCACCCTGTATGGTTGAGCCCAGAGATAGGAGGCAAGCATCTTCTGAACTAGAAGCCTTACATCTGTGGAAGGTCCACATTCGATGCAATGCTCATGTCGGTCACATGACACTGCATGCACATTGCGGAGTCAGCTAGAGTAATGTCTTGCAGTTTGTGTTGTTGGTAACGTTTTGCCGGCCGCGGTGGTCTAGCGGTTCTAGGTGCGCAGTCCGGAACCGCGCGGTTGCTACGGTCGCAGGTTCGAATCCTGCCTCGGGCATGGATGTGTGTGATGTCCTTAGGTTAGTTAGGTTTAAGTAGTTCTAAGTTCTAGGGGACTGATGACCACAGATGTTAAGTCCCATAGTGCTCAGAGCCATTTGAACCATTTGGTAACTTTTTGTTGACCACAAAGTACCAGGTAGCACAGATCTCCATCGAGAAATATTTATGGTAAATCACTCACTACACCACACGCCATGTCATTTCTGGCTGGCAACTTTCAAACACATTCCAAGTGTGATTCATTATCAATGGAAAGTACACATCACATGCCGTAGGTGCCGTGGCATGGGGAAAATTCGTGTGAACATAGCTATAATCTAGGAAGAAGGTTATTGACGTGGAGAGCACAGGCATGATATGAGCAAATGCAATGGTGGGCAGGCATGACGGAGGCACCACTTCATCAATGGGCAGACTGGTGAAACTGTGTCGACGATGGGTCCAGGTCGCAACTGTGGTGTTGATTTAAACGGCTCCTGAATGTGTTCGAATGTTGATAAGTAACAGTCCTCCACTGTGAAGGCAGAGGGTGAAGGCATTGTACCATATCTTGAAGCGAATTTCATTACTAACAAAGTAACCAAAAGCTGACTGGATCCACTGCACCATCTCTGGAATCATCAGTAGTATCTGCACCAAATAGGGTATCAAGGACACCATATTGGTGTCAATGAAAGCGACTCTTTGGACTATATGTAAAGCTCAGAGGAGGTGGCGTCGGACGTCCATGTGGAGGGCTTGTAAAAGTCGTTTATAGTTCAGCGCTGTTGTATAGCAGGCATCTCTCATAAATGTGATGCCCAAACATCAAAGTGTATCCATCGTCTGCAGTGGGGCCACACTACCCTCCGAAAACCCTCTACCAATTTCCATGGCATGTGACTTGACCATGTTCATGTTGCTCCCTGCCATGTTTCCTTATTGCTTGATCCATTCTAGCGCCATCTGTATCTTCTCTTCAGAATGGGCGAAAACCACTACATCATCCACATAAGTGTGGCACTGGAAATTGCGTCCTCTCAGCATGATCCCCGAAAAATGTTGTTTCAGTCTACACAGAAGCGGCTGTCACTCCTGCATAGAGGATCCCTGAGAGGGGACAGCCTTGTTGGATTGAATATAACATTGGAATCTGTCCTTCGCCCCTACTATTAATTATCTTTAACACCATCCAAGAGGCCCCATGGAGAACATGCTTGATCACGTTGGTAAAGGCTGCAGAAAAGGTCTCACAATCCATCACAGCAGCCAGGAAAGAATGGCTCACTTTATCAAACATGCGATCAAAGCCCATAGAGACAAGGGCACCATGCAACACACAGGCCAATGCAAGGGCAATCACATCTCGATAGTTGCTAAGGACCATTGGGATATTATTGTAACCCCCATCCCAAAGACATTTGTTGACATAAAACAACTTGGCACAATACTCGCTTAAGACACATTGCCTAGATTCTGGTGAAGATCTTTTAATCACAGTTAATGTGGGAGATCAGGTGGTAATGTTCAATTTGTGTGCCTCAAACTTGTTTAGGCACCGGAATAATGAGACCTGTCCAGAAAGGTAGTGGCATGGGGGCGCTAATGACAGCAACTCCTGACACATCTTCCACTGCAGGGCTATCAGATCTTTAAAGGTCCAGCAAAATTCGAATGGAAAACCATCTGGACCTGGTGATTTATAAACTGCCTCCTTGGCAAGGGCGTCTGCAATATCATCACTCGTGATCTCCTCCAAATGGAATGCCGATACTGTATCATCAAGTGTACCAGTGAGGGTCTGGGGGACCGCTGCAAAGGCTGCATTATTATGGTGCACCTGCTAATATAGTCGATGATAGTGGTCAGCAAACATATGTGCAATGTCCACCTGGGTCGTCACCCGGCTGTTATCTGGAAGATCCAGAGCGTGCACCCACATCCATCACCTTCGTCATCGTTCTGAGATAATGTGGTTCTTAGGGGAGCTTCTGCAAGGTAAAGAAGACAAAGATGCGATTGAGTTTGCTGATGGAATGGCTGGTCACAAGTAAAGCTGAGGCGATCACAATGTAATACCTCCCAAGATCCAGCAAGACACAGGTGTTGTACCAAGAGATGCAGTTCAGTGCACGGAGTGGCTTTGTTGTTGGTCTTTCTGAGAAAGCGCACTATTAAAGTCTCCACTGATACTCACATGCTCATAGCAGCCCAAGAATAGAGGTGTAATTTCTTTCACATAAAGCCATGACTGGTCAAGGCTTTTATCTGTCCCAGAAGGGGCACAGACGTTATAACTCGAGTCCGCTGCATATCGAATGCCAGCCCCCATACCAATGACAAGAACTACACATTAGTTACAGCTGTTCCACTGCCTCCTGTAGCAGCAGCTGTAACATAAGCAGTAAACCCATAGTCGAATTTCCTGCAGTAGTGAAACATTCACGTCCGCTGTCCTGAGCATATTGCGCAGCAGTTGAAGTTTGATATGTGTGCCAATCATGTTGAGATTTATGAAGACAAAGTTGTAGGATTGCAGCTAGTCTGCAGGCAGTGGAATGATCATAACAACAAGGGGAGAAGCTGTAACTGTAGTGGCATGTCAACCACACTGAGCCACCCTTTCACCACACGAAACATTCTATCATTCCTGTGGCACCGAGCAACAGATGAATGTGCATCCTGTCAAAGATTCAGGGACAATATAAATCGCCCATGCTATTGGGTGAGTGGCAAGGTCTTCAGACACTTCCTCATTGGGATGTGGTGGCTGCAGGGATACTTCACATGACACAGGTCATTATTCATTGTGTTGGTCAGTTATCAATGGCTACACATGTGACATGAGTGGATCAGTGGCTGGCCCAGTGGAAAGATGTACATCACAATCCAGTGTAGAGGTGTCCATCGAAAGGTTGTAGTGGTTTGAGAGATCGCATCAGCTCATGACCATGTCATGAGCACACCAGCTGAGGTCATCTTTTGCTTCTTATGCCTCTTTGGAGTATGTTTCCGTCAGTGTGTCTCTGCATCAGATGACGGGAGTGAGTCCCAATGTTTAGGCACTAGGGCGGCCGTGAGCACAGCCATCACACCAACTTCCATCCTGCCGTGGGGCTTCTCTTCACAACCTTCTAGAGCTGGCAGAGAGGGAAGGAGGACAGTATTAAGCATCGGCCTTTCCTCCTTGTCCCCGAGTTGACGTCGTCATTTGCAAAAGATCAGGTCAGGTTAGGCTTAAGCATCTGCCTGGGATCCATCCAGACTGTCGCTAAGTACGTAAGAGGTAAAGCATCAGAATCGTAGGTCAGAGCTGGGTAGTCTGTCATTGTAGACACACTGAGTGAACATCGCCCTCTTTTGCGCAACCCACGCAGATCTTTGGCTGCCCATCATACATAAGGAACGCTCTGCATCCCCCAAAGTAGAGGTAGGATGGAACATTCTTACTGAGGTCAATGGATACATGCTGCACTCCATTTAGGACAGAGTAGGTGGTGAACTGTGCCCATTTCTCCGCGACATGTCTGTGAATCATTTCATAGGGCCTAAGTGCAGACACCACATTGTCCACCAGCACTTCGGATGGGAGTTCAAATATGTGGATTGTTCTGAGACCAAGTCTAGCATGATTCACAGTCACTACACCAATGTTGCCGTCCGAATGTCGGTACTAGAGCCCATCTTTTGTCTTCTATAAAAGTCGCATTGTATGCAGCATCACTTACGAAACTAACGTAAAACCATGCTCCTCACAATTGAGAGATCGATTCCAGCAAGATGACATCAGAGGATCTTCACACTGTCTCGAAGAAATCGTTCTACTTCCAGCGCCTTGGGACGTACATATGAATTTGAGCAGCTTAATTTCATCGTCGATTTCTGACGGTAATTGGTCATTTACTTCGAGAGGCCCTCACTTGCGCGAAGGCCACTGCAGCATAATAAACACCCCGACAGCACACGTCTTGGCGAGGACATAAACAGCTCCGTCTGCACCACACCTCTCCCCTATGCTGCCAAATGCAGACTGAGTTAGGCTGAAGCTCTGCAATTATGACCTTGTAGCTTATGTTACTGTCTTCTAGGAACTTTAATAGCCGAAACGTTATTAATTGACATTTAATTATAGCAAATCCTAACAAGTACGACGCGTTTTTCATTAATCTGTAGTGTGTTGTTGCCTTCAGGCGGCTTACTTTCATATAATGTGCAATTAACTAAATACACAATTTTTTTAACCATCAATGTGATATTCCACGTCATTTTATTACAAGTCATACCGATAACGATTCGTTCTCAAGACATTAAATGTGCTGGTGCTTAGAAGCAGCATATATTAATAGGGTTAAGGTATAACATAAAACCCACCGAATTTGGGCTTTTATTCATCATGACAAATACAGTATGGCATGATGCTTTCTGCTTTTGACGAACAGAGCATTTTTATTCCTAGTGATTCTACTTCATGTGGCACGTTACCAAAATATTGCAGAACTTAGTGAAATAGCAGGAATTACAATGAAATGAACACCCTTAGCTGCTTACAGGCATTTACATACGTCAACGGGGACAGATGAAAATGTGTGCTCCGACTGGGACTTGAACCCGGAATCTCCTGCTTATATGGAAAATGCTCTGTGGAATTAGTTCAGGGCGGACATCCGATGACGCCCATTTAGGTTCTTCGTTGATCAGTTCACTCAGTTTTTTTTATTACAGAGTGTATCTAACCCTCTGACCAGACATGCCCGAAAGAACAGATACCATCTTATTATATATAAATAGCAGGAAATAACGTCACTAAACTTGTAGAGCACCACGTCCCATGTGACAACGCCAGAAGCGTTGTCGCTGTGGCAAGCGCGGCCATGTTCAATCTGACTGTTTGCAGAAACACAAGTCCATCAGGCACTCTGCACATTCTCCAAGATCTCAGTCAGTGAATGTAAATGCATTATTCTCCAAGCCCAGTAGTGATTCCTGTGATGATCAGTACAAGTCAAGTGCAACAGCAAACAAGTCACACTCTTCTTTCTTCCAGCATCTGGGTAATAAACTGATTGTCCTTTGCAAATTGCCAACCACAAGATACATATGCAACTCTACATGGGTGTGACCATGGCATAGTTTGGAAAGAAGCATTTGCAACATGTTAGGTATGACCAAGCCACATGTCACAGGGAACCTTTTCTGGTTACAGTGGACATGACATTCCTGTGCTGGGTGTTTGCAGCATACATTGCTAAAACAGTTTTGTGCTCACATGGAAGTAAAAATATTTGTGGTATGGACTCTATTGATCTGTTTGGTTTGCACATTCAACACAATGTTCCCTCTTTGAACGCTTCTGATCCTACAGCATGGTAGATGAACTTTATGATGAATTTAGTGACATTTTTGGAGATGGCCTAGACAAAGCTAACAATTACCATGAAACACACTGCACCACTTTGGTTTTGGTGTGCATGGCCTGTCCTTCACACTATCAGAGATCGAGACCGTTACCTTACCAAAAACATAATATGCGTCACAGGAAGCAACATGAACATTAAATTCAATGTCAAGTAATTTATTACAGACTACTTCTATTCTGTAGATACATTTCTAATTAAAAGTCAATAGTATGTATAGGAGACAAGCCAAAGACAGTTATTTTCTAGATAAATTTAAGTGTGTTTCATTAGCATCATGAGCAATGTCATTTATTAAATGCTCATTTTCAATCACTCTAAGCTATTGTTTTATTTAGTAATCTACAGCCAAACAGTTAAAATATTTTTTTTGTTTCTTTGAGCCTTTATGTTGCATAGTGCAATAGTGGTAACATGGCAGTTACAATGCTGGATTTGTAGTGGAGAGGAGTAGGATACAAATACCTCTCCATCCATACAGAGCAAGGTAGTGCAGTGGTTTGTGAAGTGGACTCACATTCAGAAGTCGAATTGAAACCCCAGTTCTGCCATCCATATTTAGTTTTTCTCTGATTCCCCTAAATCAATTAAATTAAATTCTGGGATGGTTTACTTGAATAGGCAATTAACAATTTCTTTCCTAATCCTTGTCCAACCTGAGCTTGTGCTTAGTTTCTATTGACCTTATCATCAAGGAGACAGCAAACCTCATTCTTCCTTCTTTCTTCTGTGTGCAATCCTCACAACATGAAGTTTCCACAACTCCAGAAAATCTCTTTGTGTGAGTATTGCAGTTATTCTTTGACTATACCATAGTTGATACTGGTGAGATTCAAATGCTCATCCAGCCATCTAGATTTAGGACATCTGTAATTATCCTAAATAGCTAGAGGCAAGTTACGAGATGTTTGCTTCAAAATGTGAATGATCATTGTTTTTTCCCATATTTGTCGAATCTAAGATGGTGCCCCTTCTTTAAAGACTTCATGATGTACCAGACATGAAACTATAAATTAGTTTTACCTGTTCAACCCAAAATATTGCTCCACATCTAATGATTTTGTTATCAATAGTATGTTACCTTTTAAATGAGCATGCTTAATTACAGGAAATCTTCACTTTGAAGTGGGGCATTTACAGCTTCCTTGATATGTTAGTACTGTGTACTGGTTCAAAACTTGAATTCAGATATTTGACTTGTGTGTGAATACCTGTAAAGTTTTGAAGATTTGTGTCATTATCCATTCTGCTGCAGAAAGAAATATCATTCTGGTATTAACTCCTAATATTTGGCCAAGTCATTATTCATCATATTTCATCTTCCAGGTGTACAAGTCCAACAGTGTATACAAGACTTTGTTTACAGAGCACACATTCCAGATTTCAAGCACTGACAGGGGCAATGAGACATTCTCAGATGGGATTACAATGAACAAAAATGACAAAGTGCACATTTTATCCTTCCAGGAAGGCTCATGGCTGACTGAGATCTATACAAGAGAGCTTGTCAACACAAGGGCTCTCTCTCTCTCTCTCTCTCTCTGTTTCTGTGTGTGTGTGTGTGTGTGTGTGTGTGTGTGTGTGTGTGTGTGTGACATTTTCTCTCTCACACACTCATCCTTTCTGTTGTTTTCTATAGCTCTCCTTGGCACGTTTTATTAAAATGAGACTGACATGTGATGCACAACATTTTGTTAAGTATTGTCATCCACATTTTTCTTCCTTATTCATAAAATATATTTTATTTAGCAATGATAAATAAAAATGTAAACTGTCCTGTTAAAGATCACTGGATAACTAGTTTGTTTACTTGAAGCACAGAGCAGGCACATAAACAAAATAGAAATGGTTACTGGGTATTAAGCAGTTGTCCTTCATTAGAACTAACACACACACACACACACAAAAAAGGTGAGAGGGGGTTGACAGCTAGGGAGGAAGAGGCAGCAAGGGAATGGGACAGTAAAGTGAAGCCAGAAAACCCACCCTGACACATACAAGGGAAGTTATGTGTGGCGTGATGAGGCAGAAAAGATGATTTGTTGGGTATACAAGACAGAACAGAAGAAGATGGCTCTGAGCACTATGGGACTTAACAGCTATGGTCATCAGTCCCCTAGAACTTAGAACTACTTAAACCTAACTAACCTAAGGACAGCACACAACACCCAGCCATCACGAGGCAGATAAAATCCCTGACCCCGCCGGGAATCGAACCCGGGAACCCGGGCGTGGGAAGCGAGAACGCTACCGCACGACCACGAGATGCGGGCTACAGAAGAAGAGGGAGGTTGTGGAGAGAACAGTGAAAGTACAGATTAATGGATACATGGATTAAGTTAGAATGAAATTTTGTTCTTGGACTCATTTGCTTGCAACAATATTGGAGTTGTGTTGTTTGGATGCATAGGACAGGTCTTGAACCTAAGTCTTTGACTCGAATATAAGAATGTGGACCTTGTGGCAAGGGGTTGTGGCTAGATGTGTAATGAGGATTGATGAGCAGTTCTCGTCATTGCTGGTTACTGCGCTCCCTTAGAAGGAATCACTGCCCTAGTTGACCAACACCTGGAACACATTGCCCACAGTCTAATTTCCTATATAAGGCACACTATCAACTTCTTTCATCACCTATTCATCCTCCTCACCCCACCAACATCACACTTCTTGCCTGCCACCTCCTTGTACACAAACTTCTCTCCTGCAGACTTCAGACCCACAACTTCTTTCCCTATACACATGACTAACTATGTCCAAACCATACCTACATCTCCTTCACGTGGAGGAACTGAGGAAGGTGGCATAATGGTGAGACCTTTGACTCACATTTGGGAGGACACCAATGCAAATCACTGTCCATCCATCATTATTTAGGATTTCCAAAACCATTAAGGCACGTTCTCAGATGATTCCTTTTAACAGAACATGTCCAATTTTCTTCCCTATTGTTCACAAATGTGATATTGAGCTCTGTGTATAATGACTTCCCTTGAAGGGAAAGACATACTAACATATCTACAGCACAGCCATGGGCACCTACATTGCATCCTCATATGTTACCTTGTTTATTGGCCACATAGAGGTACCTTTCCTAGTTACCGAATATCCTAAGCCCCTTGTCTGGTTCCAGTTCATTGAAGATCTGGATCCAGGGCCAAGATATTATACATTCATTTCACAATAGCCTTAATACCATTCATCCTATCAGCTTCAACTCTTCTCTTCATCTCTACATGACAGCTTCCTGGGCATTGACTTGTACCTCTCTGATGGCTCTACAAAATTTCCATCCATATAAAACCCATCAGCTACCAACATTCGAGTAGCTGCCACTTCTACACTAAAACGTCTCTCCCATACAGTCCTACCCGAACTAGAAGGCACATATTCAGTGATGAGCAATCCCTTGCTTATCATGCTTATGGTCTTACTGAGACCTTCACAGCTAGGCACTACTGTCAAATCAAGTCAACAAATATATCTCCCATTCCATATCCACAAATGCTCTTAATCCTCCAATTACCCCAACAAACCAACTGCAAAAAAGCATCCCTATTCCCTTTGTTTAATCCAATATCACCATACAATGAAACAACTTAGCAACATTTCCTACTCCATTAGAGACAGAGCCACTTGTGAAAACAGTCATGTTATAGGTCTATATCTAGTCTGATATAACTTCTCCATAGCCTTTAATCAGGATATAGGTGTCTATTTGAATGACTGGCCACCACCAAAGTGTGGCCAAGAGTGGAGTCGACTACCCAGTGATGCCAATTGCCTCGCCTTGTTGAATACACTGGTTCCCATCAGATCACAAAAGTTTAACAACACTGAGAATGACTCATACTTGAAACGGTAAATGTCCAGGTATGTCACATGTCGTCGTCTTTCTGGCGAAGTGGAGGAGGGGTGGTGGCATAAAGTACCTGATCTCCAGACTGTCCTGAGTTAA
Organism: Schistocerca cancellata; assembly: GCF_023864275.1. Lineage (NCBI taxonomy): Eukaryota > Metazoa > Arthropoda > Insecta > Orthoptera > Acrididae > Schistocerca > Schistocerca cancellata. The sequence goes on along the minus strand of NC_064635.1, from coordinate 18,859,729 downwards.
ATTCCAAACCTCCCCACAGTGCCTCATGAAACTGTTAATGGTGATCCATGCATCGGAAGGGTTATTAAGCCCAGTAACCACCTTGGTGCTATTTGAGAGGAGTAGGTTACAAGCCAGCACCAGGTTTCACCTATTCCTTCTCTCATCATCATGCAATGCAAACATGGCAACATACTACACACACAACCATTACAGTAATCTATACATATAAGATACCCATAACACTCAAATCACATACTTCATAAAGAAAAGATGCCAGTTAGTGTGTAGGATAGCAATAATCTTTCCAATTAGGCAGCTGCACCTGCCCTTGGGATCTCTTACACAATCATGCTGTAATATTTTACATTTTTTTTAGTACCCAGTGGTAGTGAATGCCACTGAGTGCAACATAAATCAGTTTAAATGGTGGTGTCTTATACCATGCCAAGTGGGGAAATACTAGCTTCTATGAATTGCATATACAAGAATGGTTCTTTCCAACATATCCTTCAATCCGATAATCCTCCTTGCCTCGATCTTCATTACCTGCCTCCACCTACGTCCCTGTGCCTTTCATCATCCCCCACCTCACTTCATTCTAGTTCAGTCCATCTATCCACTAATCTAAACCCACATTGTACTCTCCACAGCCTCGCTCTTCTACCTCTTCCCCTCATCCCCACCTTCTTCCCGTCTGTGCCACACACAACTTCCCCACCAGTGCCAGGATGGACTCAACTGTGTTTTTTTTTTTTTTTTTTTTTTTTTCAAGTGCCACAAGAGGTGCGGCTGCTGGATCACATGGTCTCAGTCGATAGCAGTTTCGTTCTAGGCAACTGGTTGTGGGTCAGTCTTGTATTGATGATTATTTCCTGCACATTCAAATGTACATTCTATACCAGCAGGTCTTCACTACATCATTTATGCTTCACACAATTCATCAGTGAAGATAACTAAGGTAACAAGCAAAACAGTCTGATGATTTATGAATACAAGAATGAATATTTCCCTTAAAAGTAGGGACAGCAACTTGATGAGGCTATGAATACATCATGAGCAGCATCCACAATACAGGCTGGAGCAAGTAGTTTTTTGGAGTGAAATATGTTCACATAGCATGAGTATGGACCACTGCTGTTCATACAGAAATACATAACTAGTTTCTAGTATATAATCCCCCATGTATAATAGTTTTTCAAGAGTTTTTTTGTGGAGTAGGGGAGTGACAATGTGTGCACAAAATGGTATTCCATTTGAGTCCATAGAAATATCAGAGCACTGCACTGAACAGATACTTGAATGTTTTACAGGGACAGTTGAATTTAGTGAAACTAAACTTCTGATTGTTGTTTTTATAGGTCCCCTAACTCTGACTTCAGAGCATTTCTGCTCAAACTAGAGAGGGTTCTAGGTTCACTTTATAGCAAGTACCAAAAATTAGTTATATGTGGTGACTTCAGTATTAATTCTGAATGTGATTGTGCAAGAAAAAGGATGTTGGAAAATCTTCTAAATTCATATGATCTGATGAAGACTGTGTTTTTCACAGCCAGGGTGCAGGGTAGCACAACCATAGATAATATTTTTATTCATTCTTGATTACTAGACGCGCATTCTGTTAGTAAAAGGGTGAATAGCCTTTCAGACCGTGATGCACAAATTTGAACACTAAATGGTTTTAGTAATCAAAAAATTTTATATATAATTATAAACTATGTAAAAATACTAATTCAATGGAAAAAGAGAGTTTTTTAAACCTCATTAAGGAACATAACTTAATCATAGCTAACACTTGGTTTAAGAATCATGAAAGAAGGTTGTATACATGGAAGAAACCTGGAGATACTAGAAGGTATCAGATAGATTATATAATTGTAAGACAGAGATTTAGGAACCAGGTTTTAAATTGTAAGACATTTCCAGGGGCAGATGTGGACTCTGACCACAATCCATTGGTTATGAACTGTAGATTAAAACTGAAGAAACCGCAAAAAGATGGGAATTTAAGGAGATGGGACCTGGATAAACTGACTAAACCAGAGGTTGTACAGAGTTTCAGGGAGAGCATAAGGGAACAATTGACAGGAATGGGGGAAAGAAATACAGTAGAAGAAGAATGGGTAGCTTTGAGGGATGGAATAGTGAAGGCAGCAGAGGATCAAATAGGTAAAAAGACGACGGCTAGTAGAAACCCTTGGGTAACAGAAGAAATATTGAATTTAATTGATGAAAGGAGAAAATATAAAAATGCAGTAAATGAAGCAGGCAAAAAGGAATACAAATGTCTCAAAAATGAGATTGACAGGAAGTGCAAAATGGCTAAGCAGGGATGGCTAGAGGACAAATGTAAGGATGTAGAGGCTTATCTCACTAGGGGTAAGATAGACACTGCCTACAGGAAAATTAAAGAGACCTTTGGAAAAAAGAGAACCACTTGCATGAACATCAAGAGCTTTGATGGAAACCCAGTTCTAAGCAAAGAAGGGAAAGCAGAAAGCTGGAAGGAGTATATAGAGGGTCTATACAAGGGCAATGTAATTGAGGACAATATTATGGAAATGGAAGAGGATGAGGATGTAGATAAGATGAAATGGGAGATATGATACTGACAGAGCACTGAAAGACCTGAGTCCAAACAAGGACCTCAGAGTAGACAGCATTCCATTTGAACTAATGACAGCCTTGGGAGAACCAGTCCTGACAAAACTCTACCATCTGGTGAGCAATATGTATGAAACAGGCGAAATACCATCAGACTTCAAGAAGAATATAATAATTCCAATCCCAAAAAAGCAGGTGTTGACAGATGTGAAAATTACCGAACTATCAGTTTAATAAGTCACAGCTTAAAAATACTAACGTGAATTCTTTACAGACAAATGGAAAAACTGTAAGAAGCTGACCTCGGGGAAGATCAGTTTGGATTCCGTAGAAATGTTGGAACACGTGAGGCAATACTGACCCTACGACTTTTCTTAGAAGAAAGATTAAGGAAAGGCAAACCTATGTTTTTAGCATTTGTAGACTTAGAGAAAGCTTTTGACAATGTTGATTCGAATACTCTCTTTCAAATTCTGAAGGTGGCATGGGTAAAAAACAGGGAGCGAAAGGCTATTTACAATTTGTACAGAAAGCAGATGGCAGTTATAAGAGTCGAGGGGTATGAAAGGGAAGCAGTGGTTGGGAAGGGAGTGAGACAGGGTTGTAGCCTATCCCCAATGTTATTGAATCTGTATATTGAGCAAGCAATAAAGGAAACAAAAGAACAGTTCGGAGTAGGAGTAGGTATTAAAATCCATGGAAAAGAAATAAAAACTTCGCAGATGACATTGTAATTCGGTCAGAGACAGCAAAGGACTTGGATGAGCAGTTGAACGGAATGGAAAGTGTCTTGAAAGTAGGGTATAAGATGAGCATCAACAAAATCAAAACGAGGATAATGGAATGTAGTCGAATTAAGTTGGGTGATGCTGAGGGAATTAGATTAGAAAATGATACACTTAAAGTAGTAAAGGAGTTTTGCTATTTGGGGTGGGGGAGCAAAGTAACTGATGATGGTCGAAGTAGAAAGGATATAAAATGTAGACTGGCAATGGCAAGGAAAGCATTTCTGAAGAAGAAAAATTTGTTAACATCGAGTATAGATTTAAATGTCAGGAAGTCACTTCTAAAAGTATTTGTATGGAGTGTAGACATGTATGGAAGTGAAACGTGGATGATAAATAGTTTAGACAAGAAGAGAATAGAAGCTTCCGAAATGTGGTGCTACAGAAAAATGCTGAAGATTAGATGGGTAGATCACATAACTAATGAAGAGGTATTGAATAGAGTTGGGGAGAAGAGGAGCTTGTGGCACAACTTGACTAGAAGAAGGGATCGGTTGGTAGGACATGTTCTGAGGCATCAAGGGATCACCAATTTAGTATTGAGGGCAGCGTGGAGGGTAAAAATCGTAGAGGGAGACCAAGAGATAAATACACTAAGCAGATTCAGAAGGATGTAGGTTGCAGTAGGTACTGGTAGATGAAGAAGCTTGCACAGGATAGAGTAGCATGGAGAATTGCATCAAACCAGTCTCAGGACTGAAGACCACAACAACAACAAGGAACAAGAGTGGCAGAATGTTTATAGTGCCAATAACACAGATGACGAATATAATGCTTTCCTTAACACATTTATCATGCTCTTTGAAAGTTGCTTTCCATTACAATGTTGTAAACAGGGTAGCCTGGGTGGCTGACTAGTGGGTTAAGGATATCATGAAGAACAAAATGGGAATTCTATCAAAATGTTAGAAATAATCACAATCAAGTAGCCCATTGCAGACAGTATTTTAAGGTGCTTAAAATTTTAGGAAGGTAAATAGTATGTGGTATGCAAATAGAAAGGCTAATCACAGGATAAAATGAAAATCATACGGTCAGTTGTGAAGGAAGTATCTGGTCAGCAGCACAAGGTCGATGATATAAATTCAGTTCGTAGTAAAAATATTTCTATTATTGATAAATGAGATACATGTACAGTATTTAACGATCACTTTCTGAACATTGCTAGTGACATCCCCAGCCATTTAGGAGTCAGAGATGAACCAGTTACACCCCCCCCCCCCCCTGCGGGTTCGGGGGTCAGAATAGGCCCGCGGTATTCCTGCCTGTCATAAGAGGTGACTAAAAGGAGTCCATCCCCCTCAAGAGGGGAGTTAGCGCCTGCGTCCATAGACGAACGGTTCCACGACCTATAATTGTGGTCTTTTTGGTTTTTCACTTCTCGTTTCTTCCTTACTTTGGTTGGTTCCTTTCTTTGTTCTTCTCCATCTCACTGTCTTCCTTACTCTTTCCCTTGCCTTCTTCTCCTTGCCTTCTTCTCCTTGCCTTCTTCTCCTTGCCTTCTTCTCCTTGCCTTCTTCTCCTTGCCTTCTTCTCCTTGCCTTCTCTGGTCTCCGCCTCGGCGTTTGAGACAGTCTGTCCTCTAACTCTTCCTTTTCCTCTTCTACTTTCCTCCCTGTGCGCGCCTGAAGGCCGACCCACGCGTTCGCACGCGTAGCCGGTGATGGGGTAACGCGTAATTCCCCGCCCTGGGTAGACATGTAAGGCACGCGCGTACCCCCTGGTAAAGGCCAGGCCCAGGGAGGGGTGACTGCCTGAGCTGATACCTTCTGACCATGCCGATTGGTCCCTCCGTCTGTTTCTCGGGAGGTGTGACCTAAGGTGTAAACATTCACCTAAGGCGGGAGTGCCCTCTGAGAGGGTCCCCATAAGGAAGGAGCGCGCCATCGGAGACGCTGGCAATCATGGGGGATTCCTCCGCAATGGATTTCTCTTCTTCTCTCTCGACTTCTGCCCACAAACGGAAACATGACCAGCCACCAGTGACAAAAGTACTACCGCCTGCCCCGCAGTTCCTCGTCGTTACTCGATCTGAGTATGGAAAGGATTTTTCCTCTGTCAACCCTTTCGTTATCCAGAAGGGCGTAGATGCCATAGCTGGTACTGTTAAGTCTTGTACAAGGTTGCGTAATGGTACCTTATTACTAGAAACTGAGAGCGCCTTTCAGGCACAGAAACTGCTTCGAGCCACACTCCTGTACACATTCCCTGTCCGGGTGGAGGCTCACCGAACTTTGAATTCGTCTCGTGGTGTGGTCTATACTAGATCTCTCGACGGATTGACTGACGAGGAGATTCAGTCTTTCCTCGCTGAGCAGGGCGTGACGGCTGTCCATAGGGTCATGAAAAAGGTCAACAATGACCTTGTACCGACCCGGACACTTTTCTTGACCTTTGATAGTGTTCAGCTGCCATCGCGCATCAAAGCGGGCTACGAGGTTATTTCTGTTCGCCCTATGTCCCGACACCTACGCGCTGCTACCAGTGTCAGCGTTTAAATCACACTCGCCAGTCTTGTTCCAATGCGGCTAAACGTGTCACTTGTGGCAGGGATGCCCATGAGGGTGACTGTCCACCTCCGTCTCCTCGTTGTGTGAACTGTCAGGGTGACCATGCAGCGTCCTCCCGCAACTGTCCCATCTATAAGGAAGAACGATGTATCCAAGAAATTCGGGTCAAAGAGAAAGTGTCTACCTCGGCTGCTCGCAAGCTATTTGCTAGTAGGAAGCCCACGCTGCTCCCAGCGGGTAAATTCAGTACTGTCCTCGCCTCTCCTCGGACTACCAGGGAGGTGGCAACCCAGACATGCTATCTGACCTTCAGCACCACGGTCGTCCGTTCGGCCAGTGCTAAGATCGCGCAGTCGACGTCTCCTCTTCCTCCCATCACCCCACAGACACAAGTCCCTTCATCAGCTTCTGCTAAGACGAAGACCCAGAAGTCAGATGCATGGGCCTTCAAGAAGGAACCGTCCCGTGCAGACTTCCTACGTACCTCGACCTCCCAGCCATCGACCGGTACTTCCACCAAACGACCTTCCAAGAAGGCTCATAGGAAGCACAATTCTCCTTCTCCGCCACGGCGCATTTCTTCTCCTGCGCCACCCAGCGGTTGCCGCCACAGGCCGTCATCCGTTTCGCCTGGCCGCACCGCTGGTAGCCGAACATCTGGCCGTTCACCGGCGGAGGAAGCTCCCCCTCCCGGCCATCCTCCCAAGATGGCCGATGAACCTATAGACCCAATGGACGATGACTGTCCGCCTACTGATAGCGGCGGCGGTGCTCGCTCGAAGCCAGGCCCTCAGCGGCCTTCGAGGTGACCCCTTCTTTCATCTTCCTTTTCTTCTTACGATGGCACTTATTCACTGGAATATTCGCAGAATTCGTTCCAACCGAGAGGACTTGAAGTTGCTGCTCCGCTTGCACCGTCCGCTCGTCGTAGCCCTCCAGGAAACGAAGCTACGCCCATGCGATCAAATTGCCTTGGCACACTACACCTCTGTGCGTTTTGACCTACCCCCTGTGGTAGGTATTCCAGCTCATGGAGCGGTTATGCTGCTGGTCCGGGATGATATTTAATACGATCCCATCACATTGCACACCGGCCTGCAGGCAGTTGCCATCCGAATTACTCTCCCCACTTTTACATTTTCCATTTGTACCATTTACACTCCATCGTCATCTGCCGTTACCAGGGCAGACATGATGCAACTTATTGCTCAGCTACCTGCACCATTTTCGTTAACTGGAGACTTCAATGCCCACCATCCCCTTTGGGGCTCTCCAGCATCCTGCCCGAGGGGCTCCCTGTTAGCAGACCTTTTCAACCAGCTCAATCTTGTCTGCCTCAATACTGGCGCCCCTACTTTTCTTTCGGACACATCTCACACCTATTCCCATTTAGACCTCTGTATGTGTACTACCCAACTTGCACGCCGGTTTGAGTGGTATGCACTTTCTGATACATATTCGAGCGACCACTTCCCGTGTGTTATCCATCTCCTGCAGCATACCCCCTCTCCGCGCTCATCTAGTTGGAACATCTCCAAAGCAGACTGGGATCTCTTCTCTTCCAGGGTGACCTTTCAGGATCAAACCATCACAAGCTGCGATCGTCAGGTTGCACACCTCACGGAAGTCATTCTCACTGCTGCTGAATATTCCATCCCTCACCCTACTTCTTCTCCACGTCGCGTACCGGTCCCCTGCTGGACCGCAGCATGTAGAGACGCTTTACGTGCTCGTCGACGTGCTTTACGCACCTTTAAACGCCACCCTACAGTGGCGAATTGTATCAATTATAAACGATTACGTGCACAGTGTCGTCGTATTATTAAAGAAAGCAAAAAAGCCAGCTGGGCTGCTTTCACAAGCACCTTCAACAGTTTTACTCCTTCTTCTGTTGTCTGGGGTAGCCTGCGCCGGCTATCTGGCACTACGGTCCACTCACCAGTTTCTGGCTTGACGTTCGCGAATGACGTCCTTGTGGCCCCTGAGGATATCTTCAATGCCTTCGGCCGCTTTTTCGCAGAGGTTTCGAGCTCCGCTCATTACCACCCTGCCTTCCTCCCCCGAAAACAGGCAGAGGAGGCTAGGCCACCTAACTTCTGCTCCTCGAATCGTGGAAGTTATAATGCCCCATTCACCATGCGGGAGCTCGAAAACGCACTTGCCCGGTCACGGTCCTCCGCTCCAGGGCCTGATTCTATTCATATTCAGATGCTGAAGAACCTTTCTCCTGCGGGTAAAGGTTTCCTTCTTCGTACTTACAATCGCATCTGGATTGGGGGACATGTTCCCGCATGCTGGCGCGAGTCTATTGTTGTCCCGATTCCTAAGCCGGGGAAGGACAAGCACTTGCCTTCCAGTTATCGACCCATCTCGCTTACCAGCTGTCTGTAAAGTGATGGAGCGAATGGTTCACTCTCGTTTGGTTTGGCTGCTCGAGTCTCGACGCCTCCTTACCAATGTACAATGTGGATTTAGTAGGCGCCGCTCTGCTGTTGACCATCTGGTTACCTTGTCGACCTTCATTATGAATAACTTCTTGCGGAAGCGCCCGACCGCAGCTGTGTTCTTTGATTTGGAGAAGGCTTACGACACCTGTTGGAGGGCGGGCATTCTCTGCACCATGCATACATGGGGCCTTCGCGGTCGCCTCCCTCTTTTTATTCGTTCCTTTTTAATGGATCGACAGTTCAGGGTACGTGTGGGTTCTGTCCTGTCAGACACCTTTCGCCAGGAGAATGGGGTGCCACAGGGCTCAGTATTGAGCGTCGCTCTCTTCGCCATAGCGATCAATCCAATAATGGATTGCCTCCCAGCTGATGTATCGGGCTCCCTTTTCGTGGACGATTTTACCATCTATTGCAGCCCTCAGCGTACATGTTTCCTGGAGCGCTGTCTTCAGCGTTCTCTTGACCGTCTTTACTCCTGGAGTGTCGCCAATGGCTTCCGTTTTTCTGCCGAGAAGACGGTCTGTATTAACTTCTGGCGCTACAAGGAGTTTCTCCCACCGTCCTTACGACTCGGTCCCGTTGCTCTCCCATTCGTGGAGACAACAAAATTTTTAGGTCTTACATTTGACAGGAAACTTAGCTGGTCTCCACATGTGTCATATTTGGCTGCCCGTTGTACCCGTTCTCTAAATGTCCTCCGTGTTCTCAGTGGTCTGTCGTGGGGAGCGGATCGAACCGTCCTACTTCGTCTATATCGGTCGATCGTCCGCTCCAAGCTGGATTATGGGAGCTTCGTATACTCCTCTGCACGGCCATCCATCTTACGCCGCCTCAACTCCATACAACATCGGGGTTTACGTCTTGCGAACGGAGCGTTTTATACTAGTCCCGTACAGTGTCTTCATGCTGACGCTGGTGAATTGCCACTCACCTACCGGCACGATATACTGCTTTGTCGGTATGCCTGTCGGCTACTGTCAATGCCCGACCACCCGTCTTCTCGTTCCTTTTTTGACGACTCGCTCGACTGTCAATACGGGTTGTATGTCTCTGCCCTGCTACCCCCTGGAGTTCGCTTTCGTCGCCTCCTTCAACACCTTAATTTTTCACTCCCTGCAACCTTTCGAGTGGGCGAGAGCCACACGCCACCTTGGCTCCAGGCTCAGGTTCGCGTTCACCTTGACCTCACCTCGCTCCCAAAGGAGGTTACCCCCGGTTCGGTCTACCACTCCCGTTTTGTCGAACTTCGTTCGAAGTTCATTAATATGACCTTCATTTATACAGATGGCTCTAAGACCAATGACGGGGTCGGGTGTTCTTTTATTGTCGGGGCACAAAGTTTCAAATACCGGCTCCATGGCCATTGTTCGCTCTTCACAGCTGAGCTCTTTGCCCTCTACCAGGCTGTTCTTTACATCTGCCGCCACCGTCATTCTGCTTATGTCATCTGCTCCGATTCCCTGAGCGCCATCCAGAGCCTCAGTGATCCGTATCCGGTTCACCCTTTCGTGCACCGGATCCAACGCTCTCTTCAGCAGCTGGTGGACGTCGGTTCTCCGGTTAGCTATGTGGGTTCCTGGCCATGTCGGTCTTCCTGGGAACGAAGCTGCAGATGCAGCGGCCAAGGCTGCGGTCCTCCAGCCTCGGACAGCTTCTTGTTGTGTCCCTTCATCAGATTGTAGCAGGGTCATTTGTCAGCGCATTTTATCGCTGTGGCATGCCGATTGGGCTACACTTACAGACAACAAGCTTCGGGCCTTGAAACCTCTTCCCGCGGCTTGGACGTCCTCCTCCCGCCCTTCTCGGCGGGAGGAGGTCGTTTTGGCCCGGTTACGAATTGGACACTGCCGGTTCAGCCATCGCCATCTGCTGACGGCTGCGCCGGCTCCGTTCTGCCCATATGGGCAATTGCTGACGATCCGCCACATTTTAACGTCCTGCCCGGATTTTAACACACTGCGTCTTGATCTTGGCCTGCCATGTAGTCTAGATGCCATTTTAGCGGATGACCTACGAGCAGCTGCTCGCGTTCTTCATTTTATCAACTTGACCAACCTCTTTAAGGACCTTTGATTATGCTGCTTTTTTTTGTTTTTTTTTTATCCTGTGCCTGTCAGTCTGTCTTTTATCGTGTTTTCCCTTTTAGTTGCTGTTTTAAACTTGTGCCTGGCGGTGCATTCCTAACGTAGTCTGGGCGCTAATGACCATTGAAGTTGTGCGCCCTAAAACCACAAAAAAAAAGAACCAGTTACACCCTTGTGGTGAACAGCCTGGAACTGTCAAAACAAGACATCAACTAAGAACAGAGGCTCCTATGCCATTGGCACATTTGCATCCATCTAACTTCAAGTAGTTGGCTGACAGACTGTCATACGATTCGATTCATCTCCAAGTTACTCCTTCAACCTACATTCTCCTGTTTGTCGTTCTTATCTTAAGGTTGTTCCTAGGTTATTTCAAGCACTGACTTGGAAATTAGCAGCAGATTCTTTTTATTTATTGTATCCGACGTACCTTGATTCTTTAAGAGATAAGAATGGCGCTTGCCAAGTTATTGGAATGTCGTACACAACATAAAAAAGTAAAATGTTTCACACAATTTCTTTTTAAATGAGAGAGGATGGGACGAAGTGCGTCTGCTTTTTGAATCGAACCACCAACCAGCTCAAGCAGGTCAAGCTTTTAGACCTTCCTCAACACACTACTGACTAATTGTCTTCGCTTCCCTGTACCTCTCATTTTGCAATGATATTAATTTCTCTGGACTCAGCATTTAAAATGAAAAACATCCACAGGTACAACTTCTTCAGACATGTGCAAAATGCACCTCTTTCAGATAAAAAGAAAAAACACTCCCCCATCAGACCACGGGTGGCCTACCGGGACCATCCGACCGCCGTGTCATCCGCCAAGGAGGATGCGGATAGGAGGGGCGTGGGGTCAGCACACCGCTCTCCCGGTCGTTGTGATGGTATTCCTGACCGAAGCCGCTGTAAGTAGGCTGTTTATGTTTTCTTAGTGGCAACGTTACGTAGCGCTCTCTGTACGAAAATCACTGGCTGTGCTGTGTGCAGTCTGTGGCTAGTTTGCATTGTTGTCTGCCATTGTAGTGTTGGGCAGCGGCAGCTGGATGTGAACATAAGTAGGCTGTTTATGTTCTCTTATTGGCAACGTTACGTAGCGCTCTCTGTATGAAAATCACTGGCTGTGCTGTGTGCAGTCTGTGGCTAGTTTGCATTGTTGTCTGCCATTGTAGTGTTGGGCAGCGGCAGCTGGATGTGAACAGCGCGTAGCGTTGCGCAGTGCGAGGTGAGCCGCCAGCAGTGGTGGATGTGGGGAGAGAGATGGCGGAGTTTTGTAATTTGTCATGAACTGCTATATATATTATGACTATTAAGGTAAATACATTGTTTGTTCTCTATTAATATCGTTCATTTGCTAACTATCCCTATCAGTAGTTAGTGCCTTCCGTAGTTTGAATCTTTTATTTAGCTGGCAATAGTGGCGCTCGCTGTATTGCAGTAGTTCGAGTAATGAAGATTTTTGTGAGGTAAGTTATTTGTGAAAGGTATAGTTTAATGTTAGTCAGGCCATTCTTTTGTAGGGATTTTTGAAAGTCAGATTGCGTTGCGCTAAATAATATTGTGTGTCAGGTTAAGCACAGTCGTGTATAAATTGTTCTAAGGGGACGTTTCACCGCTACTATTCGGTCGAGTAGCTCCTCGGTTGTCGTCACGAGGCTGAGTGCACCCCGAAAAATGGCAACAGCGCATGGTGGCTGGATGGTCACCCATCCAACTGCCGTCCACGCCCCACAGCGCTTAACTTCGGTGATCTCACGCGAACCAGTGTATCCACTGCGGCAAGGCCATTGCTCCTTTCAGATAACATCAGTAAATTAAATTAAAAAATACGTATATACACTAAGGTGACAAACGTCATGTGGTAGAAATACGCACATATACATTTGGCTGTAGTATCCCGTTCACGAGGTATAAAAGGACGGTGTACTGGCGGAGCTATCATGTGTACTCAGGCAATTCGTATGGTTTTCGACGTGATTAGGGCGCGCCACGGTTATTAATAGACTTTGAACGCAGAATGTCTTTACTTAACGACCTAGAGCAGCGGCGATTGCGTAGAGTTGTCACTGCTAACACACAACCAGGACTGCGTGACATAACCTCAGAAATCAATGTGAGATCTACGACGGATGGACCCGTTACGATAGCGTGGCGAAAAGTGTTAATGGGCTATGGCAGCAGACGGCCAACTCACGTGCCTTTGGTAATAGCATGCTTGTCCTGGGCTTTTGGGTATATCAGTTGGATCCTAGACGACTAGAAAACTGTGGCCTGGTCAGATGAGTCCCGGTTTCAGTTGGTAAGAGCTGATGGTGGGATTACAATGTGGCGCAATTCTCACGAACTCATGGACACAAGTTGTCAACAAGGCACTAGACAAGCTGGTGGTGCCCCCAAAATGGTGTGGGCTATGTTTACAAGGAATGAACTGGGTCCTCTGGTCCAACTGAACCCATCATTAACTGGAAATGGTCATGTTCGGCTACTTGGAGGCCACTTACAACCGTACTTGGACCTCATGTCCCCAAACAATGATGCACAGTGTCACCGGGCCACAACTGTTGGCGATTAGTTTGAAGAACATTCTGGACAATTCGAGAATATGATTTGGCCACCTAGATCGCCCGACATGAATCCCATTGAACATTTGTTGGACATAATTGAAAGGTCAGTGCGTGCACAAAATCCTGCAGCGGTAATACTCTCGCAAATATGGACTGTTATAGAGACAGTTGTTGTTGTTGTTTTGGTCTTCAGTCCAGAAACTGGTTTGATTCAGCTCTCCATGCTACTCCATTCTGTGCAACCATCGTCCATCATCCTTATGAATCTGCTTAGTGTATTCATCTCTTGGTCTCCCTCGACGCTGCCGTCCAATACTAACTGGTGATCCCTTGATGCCTCAGAGCATATCCCACCTACCGATCCTTTCATCTAGTCAAGTTGTGCCACAAATTCCTCTCCGCAATTCCGTTCAGTACTTTCTCATTAGTTACGTGATCTACCCCTTTAATCTTCAACATTCTTCTATAGCACCACATTCTCTTCTTGTCTAAACTATTTATCATCCATGTTTCATTTTCATGGCTGCACTCCATACAAGTACTACCAGAAAAGACTTCCTCACACTTAGAACTGTACTCGATGTTAAGAAACTTCTTTTTAACTTATTTTCTTCAGGAACTCTTTCCTTGTCATTGCCAGTCTACATTTTATATTGTCTCAACGTCGACCATCATCAGCGGTTATTTTGCTTCCCAAATAGCAAAACTCATTAACTCATTTATTCCTTTAAGTGTCCCATTTCCTAATGTCATTCCCTCAGCATCGCCTGATTCAATTCAACTACATTCCACTATCCTCGATTTGCTTTTGTTGATGTTCATCTTATATCCTCCTTTCAAGACACTGTTCAGTTCAACTGCTCTTCAGGTCCTTTGCTCTCTCCAACAGAATTACAATGCCATCGGCAGACCTATGGCGGTATGGCTCAGTATTCCTGCGGGGACTTCAAACGACTTGTTGAGTCCATGACAGGTCGTGTGGCTGCATTACATCGAGCAAAAGGAGGCCCGATACGGTGTTACAAGGTATCCCATGATTTTTTTCATCTCAGTGCAAGCAGGTACGCAAAGAATAATTTCGTTTCAAGTTGGATTTTCATGTCACACAACATTTATAAGAAACTGCCAGAAAAGGGTAATTTGTAGACAGTCGAAGACAGAATCTCAGGTTTCTCCATACACAGTGAGAGAAATCAGATGAGCCATGACTGGGCAATCAGTTATTTACAAAGCCTCAATGTAATTTTAAACGTAAGATAAAAATAGACGTGGGTTAAAAGCTTCGCAAGAATCTGCAGAAAGGACGAAGTTCTTGTAAGTGTATACTAAGAGTAGATTCTGTTGCCTTCACTTTATAGAACGGCACTTAAAGTAATCCGCGGTTAAGATTAAGTTCTTGTACTATCTTCGTCTTTGACATAGTCTAATATCACAAAATTTTTCTTGTTTAATTTGTGAAGTGCACGTTAATAAGGTATATATGTCTAAATCTTTCACCTGTTGGGTAGAAGAAATAGAGACTTGCATCTTATTTTCATATAGATTTAATTTTATTTATTAATTATTTAATGTCATTGCAGAAATGAAGATCATATTAGAAAATAGGGAAGCAGTTTTACATGAATCACAGTAATTTTATCAAACCAGCTAGCTTCTACATTGATAACTTATGACAGGGTTTAGCACAACAAAGACAATCCTTGGGAAAAAAAAACACCCGTGGAGATTACAATGTGGATTCCGCAGCCGCAGCCTGCACATTGACTCTCTTCGCCAGATTTCTCTCGGCCGATGAACACAATTCTTGTCCTGGACCGATGACATCGGGGTTCCACCGTGCTAATAGTCTCTCCCTGAGCAGAGGGAGAGTTGCATTGTTGCAAACGAATAAAACGAAAAGCAGTGGACCCTGTAACATCGTAGCTATATGGACATAGTACACGTACTGCGCTATGCCTTGTGCCTGGTGGAAGCCAATTCTAACAATCGTGCCTATGCCACTTAAAGTGACTGTCTTAGCTGACATGTAAAGAATTAGTGTCTTTGAGCCAAACGCCTCTTTACTATAAATTTTGAGCTGCCGCATGGAATTACGAGTACGTCGGTACATGTATCCCACCAGTCCAAGGCAAACCATATTGTAAGTTACTGACAGAGAAATTGCGACGATGAATATTACCCGACTGTGCAACAGGTAATATTCGCTCGTTCTTTCCAAAGCAATGGTTGCCACCAGTACTACGCTCCAGGGTATTAGCGAACACAACAGCTGACGGCGGAAGACCTTCCTCGCTTCAGCACGATCTAGGTCGCTAGGAAGCCTGAGGTGACGAACGCATGCGTACATTTGGTAGCAGAATGAGTTGAGCCAGATACAGTTCAGAAGAGTTAGTGCGCTATCAATCTGCACCGTCGCTGATAAGTCAGGGACACCCGCCACACGATACAAGACCTCAGAAAACAAGATCTGGACCATACCTGTTATCTGAAAGGACAAGAATATCTTTCCGGGCAAATTACGTAAATTGGGAAGATACACGTACACTGTGGCAGTCAAAAATCGAAAGAGAATATTTACTGCTACAAATGTTATTTCTAAAGGTTCTAAGCCCTCGATTTTAAAATCCTTGTACTTCAAGGTGCCACTGTTTAGACTGTCTTTGTAGCTCAGTATTCTGTTTGTCGGCTTGTCTTTGCCCTGTATATAATATCCACAGTATGGTGAGTACCAACCACGTTGGTCCATGGGGGAGCGACATGCCTCAAGATAACTTGTGGAAGCAAAATCGCGACACTTCAGCAGGAGAATAGCCCTGCAAACAGAGCAGACGGCGTCGGTTGCGTTGAGTTGCGGACAGGGTTGGTCGTCAGGACCACCGAAAACGCAGCGGGCATCGCGCACAGACTGAATCATACTAAAGGGGACATCCTGGCAAATGCTGATCGAGTTGACAGTCATCCAGGCGAAGAGGCAGAGGTTGACGTTGGCCCTCTGCGTGTAGGCCAGGTAGCTGGTGACGGGTATGTGGGGCGACCCCTGCGACAGGTCGTGCCACAGCTGCACACGGCACTGCTCGCGCCGCTTAATGGTTTCCGGAGGCAGGTCTTCCAGTGGGCACGTGGGGTGGTCCAGGGCGTTGGCCAACAGCTGCATGCAGCCAGTGTCCACGGACAGCGTAGCGTTGCTTTTGTCCTCCAGCTGCCACTCCTCGCCTGCAAGATCAATGACAGCAGTTGGGTGGTGGTTCTTGTCGTACGCTGAATGTGCCACAAATGCGGACAACTTTCCACCACATACGGTTATCGTATTATGCATGTCGCTACCAAACAATCCCATATATGAATATCTCAACAAAGCACGTCTTTTTTACACTGCCAGCTGGTGTGAACTGAATAAGTTTTCTTCAGTATTTTGAGACACTTACGATGTTTATATGAAGCTGGTATCTGTTCCCGAAAGAACAGTTACCACTGATGACCGTGCAGCTTCTCTAGAATAAAATGATAATTAAATCGAAACCCTTAGCTGTCGATAGGTGTTGTTGATATACATCAGTGGGGACACCTGAAGATATGTGCTCCGACCAGGAGTCAAACCCGGGATGTCCTGCTTACATTGCAGATGCTCTATCTGTTTGAGCCACTGAGGGCAAAGAGGGTAGTGCGAATGCAGGGACGTATCCCTTGCACGCTTCCCGTGAGACCCATATTCCCAACTGTCCACAACCTACATTCGTAGTGTTCCTAATATGAGGGTCACTCCAAAAGAAATGCACACTACTTTTTTTAAAATCCATCTTTTATTCTACATGTCTGAAAGTTTCACAGTTTGTAGATACATTCTTTAGGAACAATATTTTCATTTCTCTACATAATTTACATCCCTCTCAACTGCCTTAAGTCATCTTGGAACCAGCGCCTATATACCCGCACGGTAAAATTCTGGACCAACCTGTTGGAGCCACTGTTTGACAGCGTGCACAAGGGAGTCATCATCTTCAAACCTTGTTCTACGAAGAGAGTCTTTCAGTTTCCCAAAGTAATGATAGTCACATGGAGCCAGGTCAGGACTGTAGGGCGGGTGTTTCAGTGTTGTCCATCCGAGGTTTGTGATCGCTTCCATGGTTTTTTGACTGATATGTGGCCGTGCATTGTCGTGTAACAGCAAAACATACTGCTTTTGCAGATGTGGTCCAACACGACTCAGTCGAGCTTGAAGTTTCTGCTGTGTCGTCACATGCATCAGAATTTATGGTGGTTCCTCTTTGCATGATGTCCACAAGCAAGAGTCCTTCGGAATCGAAAAACACCGTAGCCAAAATTTTCTAGAAGAAGGTAGGGTTACATTTATTTTTCTTGGGTGAATTTACATCATGCCACTCCAATGATTGCCTCTTGGTCTCTGGTGAAAAATGAGGGAGCCATTTTTCATCACCTGTCACAATTCTTCCAAGAAATTCATCTCCACCACTCTCGTACTGTTCCAAAAGTTCGCTGCATAGCGTTTTTCTTGTTTCTTTGTGAGCCACTGTCAACATCCTGGGAACCCACGTGGCACAAATCTTTTTTGACGGCAACACTTTCAGTATTGTGCAAACACTTCCTTCCCCTATCCCAACGTAGCGTGACAATTCGTCCACTGTGATGCGTCTGTCAGCAGTCACCAATTCGTTAACTCTCTGCACATTGTCTGGAGTGTGTGCAGTACGAGGCCTGCCGCTGCGAGGACAATCCTCAATGTTGCCGTGCCGGCTTTCATCACCTAATCTGCTTGCCCACCGACTAACTGTACTGCGATCGACAGCAGCATCTCCATACACCTTTCTCAACCTCTTGTGGATGTTTCCCACTGTCTCGTTTTCACAGCACAGGAGTTCTATGGCAGTACGTCGCTTCTGACGAACGTCAAGTGTAGCAGCCATCTTGAAGACATGCTGTGACGGCGCCACTCACGGGAACAGGTTAAACTAAGTTTGAAAACAAGAGAGAAGGATGTATCTACACACTGTAAATCTTTCACACATGCAGAATGATAACTGTATTTTTACAAAAATAGTGTGCATTTCTTTTGGAGTGACCCTCGTAGATATTTGCCCATTCAGTGGTATCTGTTCTTTCGGGAACAGATACCATCTTCATATAGTTAAAGGCTACCTGGCCATTGACCTCCTTCTGTGCGAATGCGCACACTTTGCCCGAACTCTTACGGGACTCGTCAGCTTAGGCTGGCGCGAGTAATGAGTGAATGGGCAAATACCTATTAGGAACACTATGAATGTAGGTTGTGAACTATTGGGAATGTGGGTCTCACAGGAAGCGTGCAAGGGATAAGTCCCTGCAGTCGCACTCTCCCCTGTGCCCTCGGTGGCTCAGATGGACAGAGTGTCTGCCATGTAAGCAGGAGATCCCGGGTTCGAATGCTGGTCGGGACACACATTTTCAGCTGTCCCCATTGATGTATGTCAACAACACCTGTCGGCAGCTAAGGGTTTCGACTTAATTGTCATTTCACTTGGGCTGAAGTAGTTGTTTGTTGTATTTTGTTACTATCCTGAAATTTTCTACGCTGACGCAAAAAGGTGACCAGTATTAAATTAATTTTAATTACAGTGTGGTTATATAAATGTAGACAAAAGAATCAACTTGCTTAAATTAATTAAGGGTAATTATTCAATCACTAGAAAGAAGGAAACTCATCGTCCACATACTATGAGCTATAATTTTGTACCGCCATTTTTGCTCCATTCTTCACAGCTGCAACTGCTAGTTTCAACAATCAATTCTAATTACGCTGCAGTCCTCTTCTAAATTTTACAGCACTTATTAATTCGTACTCTTTCAATATTAATATTTGTTAACATGTCATTTAATGTTTGGAATAAATCATAATTAATTATTCATGTTTTGTAGTAATAAGCAACATCCTTTGTTTAGTAAATGGCCTCAAAAACTGTACCTGGTAAGAAAATTACAAGCACAATTGGTGCACGTTCATATTCAAATACTATCACAGAAAAGCTTGCAGAAACTCTTGAACTGATAACGGCTGTCGAAATCACGTGTTGTTGTTGTTGTGGTCTTTAGTCCTGAGACTGCTTTGATGCAGCTCTCCATGCTACTCTATCCTGTGCAAGCTTCTTCATCTCCCAGTACCTACTGCAACTTACATCCTTCTGAATCTGTTTAGTGTATTCATCTCTTGGTCTCCCTCTACGATTTTTACCCTCCACGCTTACCTCCAATACTAAATTGGTCATCCCTTGATGTCTCAGAATATGTCCTACCAACCGATCCCTTCTTCTAGTCATGTTGTGCCACAATCTCCTCTCCAATTCTATACAGTACCTCCTCATTAGTTATGTGATCTACCCATCGAACCTTCAGCATTCTTCTTTAGCACCACATTTCGAAAGCTTCTATAATCTTATTGTCTGAACTATTTATCGTCCACGTTTCACTTCCATACGTGGCTACACTAAATACAAATATTTTCAGAAAAGACTTCCTGACAAATCTATACTCGATGTTAGTAAATTTCTCTTCTTCAGAAACGCTTTCCTTGCCATTGCCAGTCTACATTTTATATTCTCTCTATTTCGACCATCATCAGTTATTTTGCTCCCCAAATAGCAAAACTCATTTACTCCTTTAAGTGTCTCATTTCCTAATGAATTCCCTCAGCATCACCCGATTTAATCTGACTACATTCCATTATCCTCGTTTTCCTTTTGTTGATGTTCATCTTATATCCTCCTTTCAAGACACTGTTAAATTCAACTGTTCTTCCAGGTCCTTTGCTGTCTCTGACAGAATTACAATGTCATCGGCGAACCTCAATGTTTTTATTTCTTCTCCATGGATTTTAATGCCTACTCCTAACTTTTCTTTTCTTTCCTCTACTACTTGCTCAATATACAGATTGAATAACCTCGGGGAGAGGCTAAAACCCTGTCTCACTCCCTTTCCAACCACTGTTTCCCTTTCATGTCCCTCGACTCTTATAATTGCCATCTGGTTTCTGTACAAATTGTAAATAGCCTTTCGCTCAATGTAATTGCCCCTGACATATTCAGATTTTGAAAGAGAGTATTCCAGTCAACATTGTCAAAAGCTTTCTCTAAGTCTACAAATGCTAGAAACGTAGGTTTGCCTTGTCTTAATCTATTTTCTAAGATAAGTCGTATGGTCAGTATTGCCTCACGTGTTCCAACATTTCTACGGAATCCAAACTGATCTTCCCCGAGGTCGACTTCTACCAGTTTTTCCATTCATCTGTAAGGAATTCGTGTTAGTATTTTGCAGCTGTGGCTTTGTAAACTGATAGTTCGGTAGTTTTCACATCTGTCAATACCTGCTTTCTTTAGGATTGGAATTATTATATTCCTTGTGAAGTCTGAGGGTATTTCGCCTGTCTCATACATCTTCTTCACTAGATGGTAGAGTTCTGTTACTCCAGAATCCCATAGGAAGTTGTAAATGCACAGAGTGGTCTAATAGGGCACAGGTTAAATTATAAATTATTCGTAAAAGCGCTGCACACGAAAAAGTATGGTCGCCCTACAGTGTCCTCAGTACAAGATGAGCTTGCGTTTTTACACCACACTGAAGCTGTCAGCCATTTCGCATTTCCTATCGATATATGATTTGAGGTCCATTCTTAAGAACTACGAGATTTGGAACTTCAATAGAGGCAAATATTTATTTACAACTTACACAAAGCAGACACTTGTTTCGAAGTTTTCCTGTCCTTGTGTATAACCCCTTGCCAGCAATGTGGAAGTCGTAGGGCACATGCTGCAGCGCCAGATGTGTTGATACACCGAGTGGAGCGGTCTACTTCCTGACGAATCTCTGTGACGGTTCTGAATCGAATGCCATAAAGAGGTTCCTTCATCTCAGGAATCAAGCCCCATCGATCGACCAAATCAGTCGCAAGCTGTGCCACACGAGACCGGACATTCTCCTGCAAAATGATGGGCGTATCTGTGCAGAAAGTGTAGCCGCTTCTTTGCCTAAGCTGTTCATTTTTGAAACACAGCCTGCAATCCACTCCAGTCCCAGGACTTAAGCCCTTGTGATTTCAACTTGATTCCTAACATGAAGGAAGCACTACTTGGCAATCGTTTCAGACCTGTTACAGAGATTCGGGAAGTAGACCGCTCCTCTCGATCTATCAACACAACTGGCGCTGCTAAAACTATCCTACAAGTTCCACATCACTGACAACTGGTTACACACAATTCTTGTGACCTCTGAAGGACCGTAAAGCTTTGAAACATTTAACAAGTTTGTTTGTGTGTACATCCTGCGTAGCAAGCATATAAATACTTATTTTGTAAATAAAACTGCCTTTTCCTGCTGCTAGTTACTTTATTTATCCCATACGCGTTTCGCCTTCTCCTGTTCTAAGGCATCTTCAGTGGGATCTATGACGACACAGTTGTGTAAGTTTTAGATTATTAAACCGATCACTTCGTGATTTATTGTAACAAAAAAGTAATTACTTGCGATTTGCTGATCTGCATTTCCTCACATCTAGTATGGAGGTCGCACTACCACTTTTATCACTGCCGTATAATCACATCTTTGTGTTCTCGCCTTCCACAAACTGTTCACCGAGTTTCTCACTCTTTTTCGTGGTGGAATATTGTTCTTTTGCCACTCGATATAACTATTTCGTCGTACACTGTTTTTCACAACGTAAATATTGCGACTCCATTACGTGTTTCATATTCTTTGGTATGGTTACCTATTTGTTGCCAACCTAACGAAGTATGTGTTCGAGACTAGCTTCTATTTACGATATTTATACCGTGTGTGTGTGTATGAGTGAGAGAGACTTTATAACTCACATACAGTCGCTGAGTGCATCCACTTTCCGAACGGAAGGTAATCTGACAATTGAGGTAATTACTTCTACTGCAAGGGATCGTGGCAGAAAGACAAAACTCTCAATTAAAGCCGGAAAATTTCGACTGAGAAAATAAATGACCATCAAGAGAGACGGCAGAAACAGAAGTAACAAATGAAACTGGCAAAAGAGATCAGAGCGGTTCTAGGCGCTTCAGTCTGGAACCGCACTACCGCTACGGGCGCAGGTTCGAAGCTTGCCTCGGGCATGGATGTGTGTGGTGTCCTTAGGTTAGTTAGGTTTAAGTAGTTCTAAATTCTAGGGGACTGATGACCTCAGATGTTAAGTCCCATAGTGCTCGGAGCCATTTGAACCATTTGAAAAGAGGTCAGAGCAATTAACAACCCAGAAGTGACATCACATAGCGATGTCGATTTTAAAATAGTACTGGGTGACGAAACCAAAGTCAGTATTGTGTCATCAGGGACTGGAAGTCGATCAGGCTGGCACAGAAACAAAAGTGCATGATCTAAACAAATGTTAATAGGGGTGATTATTTGTCAACTACGATGAATTATACCTTAGCGATGCCGGTTTAAAAACGGTACTCGATGACGAAACCAGAGTCACTATTGTGTCGTCAGCAACTCGCTATCGACCAGGTTGGCTAAAGAAACAAAGGTGTGTGATCTAAAAATTGTTAATAGGGATGATTATTTATCAACTACGGTGAACTATACCTCGGTGTGGTTGCAAGTATCGAGAAAAACAGGTCGTAAGTTAATGTATTGGGTAAGTCCTATATGAGCTGGAAGTGACCTGCTGCAGAAGATGAACTTTGATATGACGTTAGAAATGCAGTAGAAGGGATTTCTGAGTTCAAGGAACTATCAACGCATGGACTTTGACTGATTCTGGATTGACAAAATAATTTTTAAAAGCCATATAAGGCAACTGCATCAATACATTAAACGATTACACGTATGAGAAAAAAAAAACACGCACCACGAAGGAATTATCCGAATGGGACAGAAATCGGTAGATGTGATATACATGTAAAGATCAGTAAAACTGGGCTATTTATTCAAGAGCAATAGCTTCACAAATTGAGCAAATCAATAACAATCTTTTCTCCTTACGTAAGCATTTATTCGTCTTGGCACTGCACTGACTGTTAGAGTTGTTGGACTGCTCCTGAGGGACATCGTGCCACATTTTGTCTGATTGGCGCGTTAGATCGTCAAAATCCCGTGGTGGTTGGAGGGGCCTGTTGTTGTGGCTGTTTTGTTGATGGAGAATTCGTGTTTTGGGTCTTGAACGTAGTAACCCAAGAGCGTTACTTTATTGTGATAGATCCTAGTGTATATCCACGGAATATTCGCTTGTTCCTACAGCGATAATACGCCCTAGCGTTTTTTAGATATAGACCACGAACACTGAATGTACCACATAGCTCTCACGTATTGTTGTTGATCGTGTCGAGTGGCCACTCAACCTAGGGACTGTAATGGGACGGCTAATGTCAAAACCTGCAGAACGCGTGAACTTTGAACAAATGTAAAATTGTGTGGTTAAAAGTGATGGTGGCACCTAGCTCCTTTTTTCCTTCTTTTTTGTTTTGTTTTTTAGTGCTGTCCGTCAGTGGTATTGTAAATTTTTTGCTTGTACTCGAACGCTACTCCGATTTCGGTTCTACGGCTTATATTTGAAACAAAGAGGAAAGGCGTTAAGTATATAGTAGTTGGAAAAAGTCTTCCTAGGGAAGGCAAAGATAATCAACATTTTTCATATCATTATAACTGCGATGAAGTTGTCATAAAGAGATTAATGAACTTACGACTGTCTAGTTGTCAAGAGGAAAACTGTTATTCTTAATTGAAACTAAATGAGAAGCATACTTCGGATGTTCTATTCGAATAATTCGTTTATTACAAAAAGTTCTCTTAAACGGGAAGATACACAAAAGTGTAAAAAGTTACTTTTTTTGATAGCAACAGAAAAATAGAAGAAAGCCAGTAAAGGTGGTAAATTACATCGGTGGTCTTAGTTGTAACGTAATCGTGATACAGTATCAAACAGATACAACAGAAGATAGTAGTTTTCGCTGGATCTAACTTTCTTTACGTAACAAGTTTACTTAAGAAAATTTATTATTGGAACTGACACACGACCGTAGAGCGAAAAGTTTTATTTTCAGTATAGAATCCATTATTAAATTTAAAGGAAATTAGCCTATGTAGACAGCACGATTTATTTATGAAAGTATACGATAGATAATTCACAGTGCAATCAGCTTTAAATGGTTATAAGGTTTGTATATCGGTGCAATTAATTCCATCCAGCTAGAGTTCATGTTACCCACACGTTTCTCTAACGCGACCGCTTCCGTATACATTTTCCCATACTTTGAAATTCACGCATACTTATGAGAATTACTTAAGAATTAGGGAATCCCTTATGATAGCAAGACAGTCAGATGCGTCAACTTTAGCAGTGCTTATACATATATTATTTCAGTTAGAAGCTACGCTGAAGAGCCAAATAAACTGGTGCACCTGCCTAAATTGGGTAGCACACCCACGTGAATGCAGAAGTGCAGCAGCACGACGCGGAATGGACTCGACTAATGTCTGCAGTAGTGCTCGAAGGAACTGACACCATGAATCCTGCAGGGCTGTCCCTAAATCCGTAAGAGTACGACGGGGTGGAGATCTCTTCTTATCAGCTTCCCAGAAATGCTGAATAATGTTCACGTGTGGGGAATTTGGTGGCCAGCGGAAGTGTTTAAACTCAGAAGTGTTCTTGGAGTCACTGTGTAGCAATTCGGGTTATGTGGGGTGTCGCAGTGCCCTGCTGGGATTGCCCAAGTCTGTCGGCATGCACAACGGACATGATTGGATGCAGGTGATCAAACAGGATGCTTATGTACGTGTCACCTGTCAGAGTCGAATCTAAACGTATCAGAGGTCCCATATCACTCCAACTGCACACGCCCCACACCACTACAAAGCCTACACCAGCTTGAATTCATGAGGTTGTCTCCATGCCTGTACACGTGCATCCACTCGATACAATTTGAAACGAGACTCGCCCGACCAGGCAACATGTTTACACTTATCAACAGTCCAATATCGTTGTTGACGGTCCCAGGCTAGGAGTAAAGCTTTGTGTCGTGTATCCATCAAGGGTACACGAGTGGGCCTTCGGCTCCTAAAGTCCATATCGATGATGGTTCGTTGAATGGTTCACACATTGACACTTGTTGATGGTGCAGCATCGAAATTTGCAGCAATTTGCGAAAGGGTTGCACTTCTGTCACGTTGAACGATTCTCTTCAGCCGTTGTTGGTCCCGTCCTTGGAGGATCTTTTTCCGGCCGCAGCGAAGTCAGAGATTTGATGTTTTACCGGATTCCTGATATTCAAGTTGTTGTGCTGGCAGAAGAGCCAACACCATGTTAGTAGTGGAGACCGAAATGCACGCGTTTTAGCTCACGCAGGCTGGCGTGAGGAGGGAAGAACTATACTGACGTGAGGTTTGGAACATGACGAGGAATTAGAATTCAGAAAGTGGACGTAATTAGTTTGATACTTAACCTTAATCCATTAATGATGAACGTCGCTCTTGACGGTACATGAGTCACAATATTATCTGTTCAGAAGACATAGTAACTGAATATGGCGCCTTGCTAGGTCGTAGCAAATGACGTAGCTGAAGGCTATGCTAAACTGTCGTCTCTGCAAATGAGAGCGTCTGTATACAGTGAACCATCGCTAGCAAAGTCGGCTGTACAACTTGGGCGAGTGCTAGGGAGTCTCTCTAGACTAGACCTGCCGTGTGGTGGTGCTCGGTCTGCAATCACTGATAGTGGCGACACGCGGGTCCGACGTATACTAACGGACCGCGGCCGATTTAAAGGCTACCACCTAGCAAGTGTGGTGTCTGGCGGTGACACCACACAAGTCACACTCGTGAAATGGTCATACTAGAAAATCCACAGTTCGTCGCTACCTCGGAGATGACGTGTGCTGTCGCACGTGCGCCGACTATAACACTACGTTCAGACTCACTTAAATTTTGATAACCTACCACCGCTCTAACAACTGCGCCAGACACTTGCTGTCTTTTATAGGCGTTGCCGACCGCAGCACCGTACTCTGCCTGTTTACATATCTCTGTAATTGAATACACATGCCTAGACCAGTTTCTTTAGCTCTTCTATGTATTTTCAAGTACCTGGTTGCACAGGGCTAAATGTAGTATATCATAAAACGTGACTGATTACTGAGGCAGCCTAGTACACTTTGTTTCAGTGGACAGAGCCCTCTTTCTCAACTCCATGCAGTCACATGAGAGTCGTCGAGAACGATCCGCACTTGTTAACACACATCCACACAGATATTTCTCAGATGTACTGTAGTTCAGAGTAATGACATTTATATCAAAAATATTGGCAAGTTGTCTTGTGCAATTAGCTGTCTACATCTACATGCTTACTCCGCAAGCCACAGTACGGTGCGATGCGTATGGACGCTTTACCGCAGCTAGTCGTTCTACTCGCAAATAGAACGAGGAAAAAACGACTATGTATGTGCCTCCGTATCAGGCCTAATTTCTCATATCTTGTCTCCGTGGTCCCTACGCGCAATATATGCTGACGGCAGTGGGATCGTTGCGCAGTCAGTTGCAAGCGTCGGTTCTACAAACTATTTAATTAGGGGCCGAAATGTCGAAACATTATTAATTAACTGTTAAATTAGAGATCGAAATTTTATTCATTAAATAAAAATGGAATCTATGGGATACATTATATACAGTTCATGTATGAGAAATTTACAAAACAACACTAATTAGAAGAAGCCGTTTGTATATAGGGCACAAAAAAAACTATCTACACAAAATTTTAGTGCGCTTAGAAGAGATAGAAACACTTCCTAGTATGACATAAATGTCACAGTTGGACCAACTGCTTGATAGCTGTCCATGAAGATTTATTCCAGGGGTAGTCAACATTTTCACCTACTGGCCACTTTCGTATCTCTGTTACCGGTAACATATTCTAGCCACCGACCTGTTCCATAGTAACGATTACATATGAATTAGGAAAATAACTCTACTTCGTAAAATTTATAAAGCATAGTTACAGGAATTTAAAGCATATAAAATAACTAATTACCAAATACACAATGCGATCAAAAGTATCCGGACACCAGGCTGAAAATGACTTACAAGTTCGTGGTGCCCTCCATCGGTAATGCTGGAATTCAATATGGTGTTGGCCCACCCTTAGTCTTAATGATAGCTTCCGTTCTCGCAGGCATACGTTCAATCAGGTGCTGCAAGGTTTCTTGGGGAATGACAACCATTCTCCACGGAATGCTACACTGAGGAGAGGTATCGATGTCCGCCGGTGAGGCCTGGCACCAAGTCGGCGCCGGCCGGTGCGGCCGAGCTGTTCCAGGCGCTTCAGTCTGGAACCGCGCGACCGGTACGGTCGCAGGTTCGAATCCTGCCTCAGGCATAGATATGTGTGATGTCCTTAGGTTTGTTAGGTTTAAGTAGTTCTAAGTTCTAGGGGAACTCAGATGTTCAGTCCCATAGTGCTCAGAGCCATTTGAACCATTTTGAACGGCGTTCCAAAACATTCCAAAGGTGTTCTATAGCAATCAGGTCAGGACTCTGTGCAGGCCAGTCCATTACAGGGATGTTATTGCCTTGTAACCACTTCGTCACATTTCATGCATTATGAACAGGTATTCGATCGTGTTGAAAGATGTAATCGCCATCCTCGAATTGCTCTTCAACAATGGGAACGAAGAAGATGCTCGAAACGTAAGTGTAGGCCTTTGCTGTAATAGTGCCACGCAAAACAAAAACGGGTGCAAGTCCTTTCATCAAAAACTCGACCACACCATAACACCACCGCTTCCGACTTTTTACTGTTGGCACTACACATGCTGCCAGATGACGTTCACCGGGCGTTCGCCTTACCCACACCCTACCATCGGATCGCCGCATTGTGTACCGTGATTCGTCACTCCACACGCTTTTCCACTTTTCAATCGTCAATGTTTACGCTCCTTACACCAAGCGAGGCGTCGTTTGGCATTTACCAACGTGATGTGTGGCTTATGAGCAGCCGCCCGACCATGAAATCCAAGTTTTCTCACCTCCCACTCGCTTCCCACGCCCGGGTTCCCGGGTTCGATTCCCGGCGGGGTCAGGGATTTTCTCTACCTCGTGATGATTGGGTGTTGTGTGATGTCCTTAGGTTAGTTAGGTTTAAGTAGTTATAAGTTCTAGGGGGCTGATGTCCTCAGATGTTAAGTCCCATAGTGCTCAGAGCCATTTCAACCAATTCACCTCCCACCTAACGGTCATAGTACTTGCAGTGGGCCCTGATGCAGTTTGGAATTTGCATGTGATGGTCTGGATAGATGTCTGCCTATTACACGTGACGACCGTCTTCAACTGTCGGCAGTCTCTGTCAGTCAATAGACGAGGTCGGCCTATACGCTTTCCACTTCACTATCATATCGGGAACAGCGGACCTAGGGATGTTTAGGAGTGTGGAAATCTCGCGTACAGACGTATGACACAAGTGACACCCAATCACCTGACCAGGTTCAAAGTCCGTGAGTTCTGCGGAGCGACCCGTTCTGCTTTCTCACGATGTCTGATGATTACTGAAGTCGCTGATATGGAGTACCTGCCAGTAGGTGGAAGCACAATGCACCTAATATGATAAACTTATGTTTTTGGGGATGTCTGGATTCTTTTGATCACACAGTGTACTTCATGTCAAAGTTTTATGAAAAGTTAATTTTTTTATCCTTTTTTTTTTAAAGTTGTGTTAAGGTCTTATGGGACCAAACTGCTAAGGTCATCGGTCCCTAAGCTTACACACTACTTAATCGAACTTAAACTAACCTATGCTGAGGACGACACACACACCCATGCCCGAGGGAGGACTCCAACCTCCGACGGGGGGAGCCTCACGGATCATGACAAGCCGCCCTAGACCACGCGGCTACAGGTCGCACCAAAAGTTAATTAAAATATTTTTAAAATCCTTCCTGCCTACCGTCCATAATGCTGCCGAACTCCTATGGATTTGTTTTGTTAGGGTAGATAAAGCATTTGGAATACAAGACTGGAATAGGCATTCCAGAAGAGCTGGTTACTAGTTTGGCTGAGGCTACAACCATTATGCATGGAGCATGTGGTTGTTCTGAGTATGTTAGACAGTCGTTGGTAAAACCTTCATGGACCCCTAGCCGTCAAACGGTGCAACTGCGACATTTTTGTCACATAGAAAAAGTGTTTCTTTGCTACTATAAAAACATTAAAATTTTGTGAGTTGTAAATATGCTCATATTAATACCTCTGCTTGCAGAACGCCTTTGGGTTTCCTTATACAGTAGGTACTGGGAGATGAAGAAACTTACGCAGGATAGAGTAGCATGGAAAGCTGCATCAAACCAGTCTCTGGACTGAAGACCACAAAAACAACAACAACGACATAAAGCTACAATTTTTTTTTTCCTGGCCTGTCGGTAGGTGGCACGCTCGGTTTGTCACGACCGGGGATTTATCTGCGTGTGCAGCTGACGCATGTGTTTTTCTGGGGGTTGTCTGCTGGGACGCAGAGTCTCTGGATCTGAGCCCGAGCTCGCTATGGTGGAGTCGGCATGAATCGATCCCTGATAGCTTCAGTGGGCTGTGTGCGACAACTTCGCTGGCTGGCCTCAGCCAATAACGTCATGCAATTTTGTAAACGTCACTATGGGAACGCCTCACTGTTGACACAGCTGTGTAGACGTCTTCTGTTTTCTCAAGCAGCCAATGGCGCTTCGCAGCTGAAAGCTGGCAACGGGCGCTAGAGCTGCCAGCTATTCCCTTACACTGTCTCACCTACAGCTATGGAGGTCTGCTCGCCACATATGGATGTCGGATGTTTACTTTGGAAAGCGTGTCTGCAGTTACTGGAGAGTCGCCACTTCCCAAACACTATGGAGTTTGGCTAGGCCTGTTTCCTGCTACCTCGGTTGGTGGTCGTGGCAAAAATAAACGGGGCGTTATTTCTTGAGAGCGTTACCAAAGTGTCCAGCACGGTTCGTGAGAACCCCTGTGTTTTGCTATTGAGCTGGCCGTTGTGGCCGAGCGGCCCTAGGCGCTTCAGTCTGGAACCGCGCTGCTGCTACGGTCGCAGGTTCGAATCCCGCCTCGGGCATGATGTGTAAGATGTCCTTAGGTTAGTTAGGTTTACGTAGTTCTAAGTCTAGGGGACTGACGACCTCAGATGTTAAGTCCCATAGTGCTTAGAGCCGTTTGAACCATTTCAGTTTTGCTATTGAGTTGCCTTAGCGCTCTTTCCATAAGATAGCCTAGTTTATACTGCTGCTTGCTATTTGTCGAAACCCTTTAAGTTGATCAGCATCGCAGTAATACGAAGTTAGCCAGGCAGTATAGTGGTTGGCACATTGTACTATATATATGGATCTGAGCACTATGGGACTTAACATCTGAGGTCATCAGTCCCCTAGAACTTGGAACTACTTAAACCTAACTAACCTAAGGACATCACATACATCTATGTCCGAGGCAGGATTCGATCCTGCGACCGTAGCGGTCACGCGGTTCCAGACTGAAGCGCCTAGAACCACTCGGCCTCACCGGTCGGCGCAAATTGTACTCTCATTCAAATCCACATACGAACAACCCGGCTTAGGTTCTCCAAATCACTGCAGGCAACTGCCGGGTTGGTTCCCTTGAAAGGGCACGGCCGATTTGTCTCCACATCTTGACACTGTCCAACCTCGTACTCTGGTTCTAATGATCTCGATGTCGACGAGGCATTAAAACCTAATCTTCTTTTTTCCAGTAATAAGAACATTGCTGAGTAATAATTGGGACAGAATTTTGTGTATTTCCGTTTGTGAGAGATTTGCGTAAATGGTGTGTGTATTTTCTAGGTTTGCGCATCTTTAATATTTGTCATTATCAGTTAACACTGAGTGCTGAGGATATGCTTTATACTTAGTTAACAAACAGTCCCGAAATAGTGATATGCAGACATACAGATTTAGTGAATTCAGTGTTCCTGGATACACAGTACCAAAAGTGTGCCGAGAATACCGGATTTCAGACATTGCCCTTCACCACAGACGACGCAGTGGCCGACTACCTTCACTTAACGACCGGGAGCAGCGACGTTTTCGTAGATTGTCAGTGCTGACAGACAAGCAACACACAGAAATCATTGTGGGACTTACGACGAACGGTCCGTTAGAGCAGTGCGGGGAAATATGGCGGTAATGGGCTATGGCAGCAGACGACCGTCGCGAGTACTTTTTCTACGGGCACGACATCGCTTTCAGCTCCTCTCCTGGTCTTTTGACCATATAGGTTCGATCCTAGTCGACTGTAAAACCGTGACCTGGTCAGATGAGTGCCGATTTCAATAGACAAGAGCTGGAGTTCGAGTCTGGCGCTGACCCAACAATGCCGTGGACACATGTTGCCAACAAACTAAAAAAACTAAAGTAAACTCCGTCAGAACAAGCCTTGCAAGACCCAACGGTACCGACCGGCTGCCGTGTCGTCCTCCTCAGCTCACAGGCGTCACTGGATGCGGATATGGAGGGGCGTGTGGTCAGAACACCGCTATCCCGGCCGTATGTCAGTTTACGAGACCGGAGTCGCTACTTCTCAGTCAAGTAGCTCCTCAGTTTGCCTCACAAGGGCTGAGTGCACCCCACTCGCAGACCGGTTGGTCACCCGTCCACGTGCTAGCCCAGCCCGACAGCGCTTAACTCTGGTGATCTGACGCGAACCGGTGTTACCGCTGCGGCAATCCGATATGTTACTTACAAAGCTACCGGTGTGGGATCCGTACCAGATAGCGTCGATAGAAGAGATAGAGAAGATCCAACGGAGAGCAGCGCGCTTTGTTACAGGATCATTTAGAAATCGCGAAAGTGTTACGGAGATGATAGATAAACTCCAGTGGAAGACTCTGCACGAGAGACGCTCAGTAGCAAGCTACTGGCTTTTGTTGAAGTTTCGAGAACAAACCTTCACCGAGGAGTCAAGCAGTATATTGCTCCCTCCTACGTGTATCTCGCGAAGAGACCATAAGGATAAAATCAGAGAGATTACAGCCCACACAGACGCATACCGACAATCCTTCTTTCCACGAAAAATACGAGACTGGAATAGAAGGGAGAACCGATAGAGGTACTCAGGGTACACTCCGCCACACACCGTCAGGTGGCTTGCGGAGTATGGATGTAGATGTAGATGAAATAGATGAAAGCACTGTGAAATCTGCCGGTGGCTACATAATTGTGTGGGCTGTGTTTACATGGAATGCACTGGGTCCTGGTTACGCTCAGCTAGTTGGAGACCATTTGCAGCTACTTATGGACATCATGTTCCCAAACAAAGATGCAGTTTTTATGGATGACAATGTTCCATGTCGCCAGAGTACAACTGTTGGCCCTTGGTTTAAAGAACTTTCAAGACAATTGGAGTGCATATATGGGCACCCAGATTACCCAGCATGAATCACATCGAACATCTGTGGGGCGTAACCTTGAGATCAGTTGTTTCACAAAATTCTGCACCGGCAACTCTTTATCAATTATGGACGGCTACAGAGGCAGAATGGCTCAATATTTCTGCAGGGGACTCCCAAACAATAGTTGTGTTCACGGCGCATCGAGTTGCTGCACCAAGGTATCAGGGGGCACCACATGACTTTCATCGCCTCAGTGTATATAGAGAGACTTTTGACGCTTGAAGTGCTATTCTTATTGTAATACCGATTTCTGGGTAGACAAAACTACTGTCGAATCCAGTAAGTGCCTCTGGGGTGATTTGTAATGCTTATAGAGTTCAAAGAATTCGTTTGGTTTTAGTTAAAAGACAAATGGAATTCTGTGTCCTGTTACAGAATCTGTAATTTAAATTTTTGCTAATTTATTTGATGCACAGGGTGTCCTACTCAAACCTCCCCGACTTCAAGGCCCCAGGAGAGATAAACCACAGTAGATACGACAGTGAAAAATGCACCACATTGTAGAGCATCTCAAAGAATTTGTATTCCCGCGTCAGAAGTGCAAAGTATCGTCGCCAGAGTGCAGCATGGTCGCATGAAGTGAAAATGGCGACTCCACAGCAGCGCGCAGAAGCAGTAGTGTGGTTTGCAGAAACAAAATCGCCGATTACTGTGTAAAGAAATTATCGTCGTGCGTATGAATGTGATCCACCTGATGTGAAAACAGTTAAGGAATGGTATAGGAAGTTTCAGGAAACAGGAGGTATTCGGAAACATCCTGGCGGTGCACGTTACGGAGTTTCAGAAGAGACGGTGGAGGACATCAGACAAAGCCCACATAAGTCAATTCGTCAAGCATCTAGGCAACTTGATGTACCTCGAGCATCATTGCATCGTGTAGTTCACCAGCGTCTTCGTATGTGTGCTTACTGAGTGCAAATTCTGCAACATCTGACGCCGAACGACAAATCACGCCGATAACAATTTGCTGTGGATATACTGCAGCTTATTGATATGGATGCCAGCTTCCTGGAAAAATGTTTATTCTCAGATGAGGCAACCTTTCATCTATCAAGAAGGGTTAATAGGCATAATGTTCGGATTTGGGGTTTGCAAATTCGCACAATGTCATTGAACATGTTCGTGATAGCCCTAAACTAAACGTCTGGTGCTGGCCAATGCACCACAGCATTGTTGGACCGTTGTTCTTTGCGGAACAAACACTGAATGAGTCACTGTATATGGACATGCTAGAGCAGTTTGTGTACCCTCTGATACAAGACTTGCAACTCATCATTTTTCAACAAGATGGAGCTCTGCCCCATTTGTCAACGGATGTTCACAAGTTCCTGGATAATAAATTTCCCAATCGTTGGATCGGACATGGAGGACCCACTGAATGGCCACCATGTCCACCCGACATTACGCCACTTGGTTTGTTCATGTGAGGGTTCGTGAAGGACCGAGTGTATGCGACCAAAGCGGACGACATTCCTGCGTTGCGACATCGTATCACTAATGCGATTGCAACAGTAACAGAGGAAATGTTACAAAGAACTCGGCAAGAAATTGAATGTAGACTCGATATTCTTCGTGCTACAAGTGGTTCACATGTAGAGGTGTATTCATGATAAACAAATAAATTATTTGAGATGCTCTACAATGTGGTGCATTTTTCATTGTATCTAATGTGTCTTCTCTTCCTGGGTCTTTGAAATCAGAGAGATTTGAGTGGGACACCCTGTATTTCTACATCTACGTGATTACTCTGCTATTCACAATAAAGTGCCTGGCAGAGGGTTCAGTGAACCACCTTCAAGCTGTCTCTCTACCGTTCCACTCTCCAACGGCACGCGGGAAAAACGAGCACTGAATTTTTTCTGTGCGAGCCCTCATTTCTCTTATTTTACCGTGATGACAATTTCTCCCTATATAGGTGGGTGCAAACACAATGTTTTCGCAATCGGAGGAGAAAAGTTGTGATTGAAATTTCATGAGAAGATCCCGTCGCAACGAAAAACGCCTTTGTTTTAATGTTTGCCACTCCCATTCACGTATCATGTCTGTTGCACTATCTCCCCTATTCCACGATAATACAAAACGGGCTGCCCTTCTTTGTACTTTTTCGGTGTCATCCGTCAGTCCCACCTGATGCAGATCCCACACCGCACAGCAGTATTCCAGAATAGGGCGGACAAGCGTAGTGTAAGCAGGCTCTTTAGTAGACCTGTTGCACCTTCTAAGTGTTCTGGCAATGAATCGCAGTCTTTGGTTTGTTCTACCACAATATTATCTATGTGATCGTTCCAATTTAGGTTATTTGTAATTATAATCCCTAAGTATTTAGTTGAATTTACAGCCCTCAGATTTGTGTGACTTATCGCGTTATCGAAATTTAGCTGATTTCTTTTAGTACTCATGTGAATAACTTCGCACTTTTCTTTAGTCAGGGTCAATTGCCACTTTTCGCACCATACAGATATCTTATCTGAATCATTTTGCAAGTCGTTTCGATCATCTGATGACTTTACAAGACGGCAAATGACAGCACCATCTGCAAACAATCTAACACGGCTACTCAGATTGTCTCCTATGTCGTTAATATAGATCAGGAACAATAGAGGGCCTATAACACTTCCTTGGAGAACGCCGGATATTACTTCTGTTTTACTCGATGACTTTCCGTAAATTACTACGAACTGTGACCTTTCTGACAGGAAATCACGAATCCAGTCGCACAACTGAGGCGATACTCCATAGGCACGCAGTTTGATTAGAAGACGCTTGTGAGAAACGGTGTCGAAAGCCTTCTGGAAATCTAAAAATATGGAATCAATTTGACATCCCCTGTCGATAGCACTTATTACTTCATGAGTACAAAGAGCTAGTTGTGTTTCACAAGAACGATATTTTCTGAATCCGTGTTGACTATATGTCAGTAAATCGTTTTCTTCGAAGTACTTCATAATGTTCGTATACAGTATATGTTCCAAAACCCTGCTGAAAATCGACGTTAGTGATATAGGCCTGTAATTGAGCGGATTACTCCTACTTCCCTTTTTGGGTATTGGTGTGACTTGAGCAATTTTCCCGTCTTTAGGTACGGATCTTTCTGTGAGCGAGTGGTTGTACATAATTGCTAAATATGGAGCTATTTTATCAGCATACTCTGAGAGGAACCTGACTGGTATACAATCTGGACCGGAGGCCTTGACTTTATTGAGTGATTTAAGCTGCTTTGTTACACCGAGGATATCTACTTCTATGTTTCTCATCTTGGCAGTTGTTCTTGATTGGAATTCAGGAATATTTACTTCGTCTTCTTTGGTGAAAGAGTTTCGGGAAACCGTGTTTAATAACTCTGCTTTGGTGGCACTGTCATCAATGACTTCACCGTTGTTATCGAGCAGTGAAGGTATTGATTGCGTCTTGCCACTGGTGTGCTTTACATATGACCAGAATCTCTTTGGGTTTTCTGCAAGATTTCGAGACAGAATTTCGTTGTGGAAATTATTAAAAGCATCTCGCATTGAAATACACGATGTATTTCGAACTTCTGTGGAACTTGGCCAATCTTGGGTATTTTGCGTTCTTTTAAATTTGGCGTGCTTTATTCGTTGCTACTGCAACAACGATTTGACCCATTTTGTGTACCGTGGGGGGTCGGTACCATCACTTATTAATTTATGTGGTATATATCTCTCAAATGCTGTCGATACTATCTCTTTGAAAACATTCCACAACTTTTTTACACTTACATGATATCTTCCGAAATAATAATGGATTTCTACTGTTAATGTTAAATCTCTGGTTTAGTCAGTTAATCCAGGTCCCATCTCCTTAAATTCCCACCTTTTTGCAGTTTCTTCAGTTTTAATCTACAGTTCATAACCAATAGATTGTGATCAGAGTCCACATCTGCCCCTGGAAATGTCTTACAGTTGAAAACCTGGTTCCTAAATCTCTGTCTTACCATTATATAATCTATCTGATACCTTCTAGTATCTCCAGGATTCTTCCATGTATACAACCCTCTTTTATGATTCTTGAACCAAGTGTTAACTATGATTAAGTTATGCTCTGTGCAAATTTCTACCAGACGGCTTCCTCTTTCATTTCTTACCCCCAATCCATATTCACCTACTATGTTTCCTCGTCTCCCTTTTCCTACTCTCGAATTACAGTCACCCATGACTATTAAATTTTCGGCTCCCTTCACTACCTGAATAATTTCTTTTATCTCATCATACATTTCATCAATTTCTTCATCATCTGCAGAGCTAGTTGGCATATAAACTTGTACTACTGCAGTAGGCGTGAGCTTCGTGTCTATCTTGGCCACAATAATGCGTTCACTGTGCTGTTTGTAGTAGCTTACCCGCACTCTTATTTTTTATTCATTATTAAACCTACTCGTGCTTTACCCCTATTTCATTCTGTATTTGTAACCCTGTATTCACCTGACCAAAAGTCTTGTTCCTCCTGCCACCGAACTTCACTAATTCCCACTATATCCAACTTTAACCTATCCATTTCCCTTTTTAAATCTTCTAAGCTACGTCACGTCGAAATGAAGTGTAAGCTAGAGACAAATAGAGATGGAGAGCTGCCAGCCAGTCGAAAGATCGAAGATGGAAAGTACACGAGCAACTATCGCAATTATCTTACGTGGTGTAGAAAATCACGGAAGATCTAAAATTGAATATTTACAGGTGTTTTTTGTACCTGATTCCTCGAATGACAGTAGAGTCAACAGCCTTCGGTGCATAAACGTGAAGCACGTGTATCCCAGAATCAAACTTACCTTTGATGTAGATAGGACGTTCATTTGGTGTTTCAGGTAAGGCGGTCAAACGGTAATGAACTTCGTAAAGCGGCAGGAAACTTCGAGCTTCGTTGAACCAGACGTGGTAGTAGAAGCTGTAGAGCACGTCGGCGAGAGCTAACATTGACGACGCCTCTGGCTGTTGCTTCTCACACTGCGCGCCGAAGTCGTCGCGAAAGGCGAGGTGCGGCCCGTGATACGACAGCAGGCGGTCATTCAACAGCGACAGCCTGTTGACGCACGAGCGGCGAGGTTGAACGTTAAAAGCAAATAAAACAAACACGCCAAATCATGTACAGTGCAAGCAAGAACGTAAAAATGTGCATGATGGAATTTTCGTTCTGCAGCGGAATGTGTGCGCTTATTTGAAACTCCCTGGCAGATTAAAACTGCTTACTGGACTGCGACTAGAACCGTCGTGTAATTTTTTTTAAGTAATTTCCTTGTGATGAGCTACAGTGATAAACATAGTGGTCCATTCATCGTGACCGGACCAAACATCTCACAAAATAAGCGTTAAACGAAAAAAACTACAAAGAACGAAATTTGTCTAGATTGAAGGGGGAAACCAGATGGCGCTATGGTTGGCCCGCTAGATCGCGCTGCCATAGGTCAAACGGATATCAACTGCGTTTTTTAAAGAAGCAACCCCCACTTTTTAATACATATTCGCGTAGTACGTAAAGAAATATGAATGTTTTAGATGGACCACTCTTTTCGGTTTGTGATAGATGGCGCTGTAATAGTCACAATCATATGGCTCACAATTTTAGGCGAACAGTTGGTAACAGTTCGGTTTTTTAAATTAAAATACAGAACGTAGGTACGTTTGAACATTTTATTTCGGTTGTTCCAATGTGATACATGTACCTTTGTGAACTTATCATTTCTGAGAACGCATGCTGTTACAACGTGATTACCTGTATATACCACATTAATGCAATCAATTCTCAAAATTATGTCCGTCAACCTCAATGCATTTTCACTACGTGTAACGACATTCCTCTCAACAACGAGTAGTTCGCCTTCAGTAATGTTCGCACATGCATTGTCAATGCGCTGAGGCATGTTGTCAGACGTTGTCGGTGGATCAGGATAGCAAATATCCTTCAACTTTCCCCACAGAAAGAAATCCGGGGACGTCAGATCCGGTGAACGTGCGGGCCATGGTATTGTGCTTTGACGACCAATCCACCTGTCATGAAATTTTGTATTCAATACCGCTTCAGCCGCACGCGAGCTATGTGCCGGACATCCATCACGTTGGAAGTACATCGCCATTCTGTCATGCAGTGAAACATCTTGTAGCAACATCGGTAGAACATTACGTAGGAAATCAGCATACATTGCACCATTTAGATTGCCATCGATAAAATGGGGGCCAATTATCCTTGCTCCCATAATGCCGCACCATACATTAACCCACCAAGGTCTCTGATATTTCACTTGTCGGAGCCATCGTGGATTTTCCGGTTGCCCAATAGTGCATATTATGCCTGTTTACGTTACCGCTGTTGGTGAATGATGCTTCGTCGCTAAATAGAACGCGTGCAAAAAATCTGTAATGGTCCCGTAATTTCTCTTGTTCTCAGTGGCAGAATTGTACACGACGTTCAAAGTCGTCGCCATGCAAATCCTGGTGCATAGAAATATGGTACGAGTGCAATCGATGTTGATGTTGCCTTCACAACACCGACGTTTTGATTCCCGAGTCTCGCGCAATTTGACTGCTACTGATGTGCGGATTAGCCGCGACTGCAGCTTTAACACCTACTTGGGCATCATCATTTGTTACAGGTCGTGGTTGACGTTTCACATAACGCTTCCTGTTTCCTTAAATAACGTAACTATCCGGACACTTAGATGATGTCGTCCAGGGTACCGAGCAGCATACATAGCACACGCCCGTTGGGCATTTTGATTACAGTAGCCATACATCAACACGGTATCGACCTTTTCCGCAGTTGGTAAACGGTCCATTTTAACACGGGTTATGTATCACGAAGCAAATGCCTTCCGCACTGGCGGAATGTTACGTGATACCACGTACTTATACGTTTGTGACTATTACAGCGCCATCTATCACAAAGCGAAAAAAGTGGTTCAACTAAAACATTCATATTTCTTTACGTACTACACGAATATGTAATAATAAATGGGGGTTCCTGTTTTAAGAAATGCAGTTGATATCCGATGGACCTAAGGCAGCGCCATCTAGCGGGCCAACCATAGCGCCATCTGGTTTCCCCCTTCAAAAAAATGGTTCAAATGGCTCTGAGCACTATGGGACTTCTCAGGTCATCAGTCCCCTAGAACTTAGAACTAGTTAAACCTAACTAAGCTAAAGACATCACACACATCCACGCCCGAGGCAGGATTCGAACCTGCGACCGTAGAGGTCGCGCGGTTCCAGACTGTAGCGCCTAGAACCGCTCAGCCACTCCGTCCGGCTTTCCCCCTTCATGCGACTAGTTTCGTTCTTTGTAGTTTATTCGTTTGACGCTTATTTCGTGAGATATTTGGCCCAGTCATTATCAATGGAGCATCCTGTATAACGTTAAACAAATGTTGATGTAATTTTTTATCTTTGCCAACAGGTTCGCTATTTATCTACATAAAGCATGGAATTTTAACGAACGACAATAGCAGCATACATTTTTTATCTGCAGAAGACGTACACGAATGTCTATGTTCTGTGTTATTCCCCCCATCTCCGGATAATCCAAGCCAAGGCACGCTCCCGACTCCGTCTCCTCAAGCTCCTTTCCGGCAGTACGTGGGGTCTGGACCCCTCCACCATACTCCACATCTATAAATCCCTCATCCGCCCTATCCTCTGTTACGCCCATCCGGCTTGGATCTCCGCCCCCCCTACCTTCAGATCCTTGAATGCCATGCCCTCTGCCTCGCCTATCACATCCGTCTCCCCTCCCCCACGCGGATCCTGTACGACCTAATTCCGTTCCCCCACCTCCTACTTTTCCTCGAACAGATACGGATCCTCTACACCTATCGTAAACTCGATCCTCCGCACCCGCTTGTCTTACCTATCCTCTCCCACCCCCGCCCGCTGCCGCGCCTGTATTCCCACGTCCCACCTGCTCTCCATCTCTCCACCCTCCTTACCCTCTCCCAAGGTGGCTTCCGCCAGCTCCCCCTCCTACCACATTTGATCCTCCCTCCCTCTTCCTGCGTTTCTTCGTTTGGGCACCCTCCTTCCCTTCTCTCCTCCATCCCTGCCTCCTCCCTTTCTCCCCACTCCTCCCCCGGGCTTCCACTACCCCCGTCCCTCTACTCTCGTCCCATCTCCTCTGCCATTGGCATCTTCGCTCGCCCATCTCCCTCCCCCTCACCCTTCCCACAATCTTGGCAGGTCCCTGGACTCGCACACGTTACGTGAACATTCGCGCGCCGGAGATCATCGCCATCCGTTTCTCGTGTGTGCCGTCGTGTTTCGTGTTCAGTGTTCAGCGTCACACTCCATCGTTCACATGTGCCATCGACATCACCAGTGTTAGTGCGTCGTGTCAACAGTTTGTAGTGTGGATTATCGTCGAGTGTGAACGGCTCCATGGTTTTGTATTTATGTGGCTACTGTTTTATTACCCGCCATTATGTAAATTACGTCTATTCCTTCTGTGTTATTACACAGGGTGGTCAGAAATAGTCTGAAAAGTTTGTGATGGTGTTGCAAGGTATATTGTCGTGAGAAATAATTCTTTTAAAAAAAATTCGATACCTAGCGCCGTTTCCGAGATAATAGCACTTAATTTAAACAGTCAGACAGTTACGTGATGAAATTTAAAGCTCGCCGCCAGATATAATTATCGTCAGTTGGTGTCAGCGTCGATGGCCGCACACGAAACTGCTCAACCTCTGAGTTGGTTCGATGCTTACCACCATCACATGTCCCATTTTTATATCATGTTTTTGGTTTTCGGGAAAGCAAACCAAGAACACGATCGGCAACCCCGTTTCTTGATGCTGCACACTCAGTAACTTGACTGGATAACTTCAGTGCTAATTAACTCAGAAACAGCGCAATGTGTCTAATTTTCATTGTGACATTTATTTCTGAGTGCAACCTGCCTTGTAACACCCTTAGACGCTTTTCAGACTTTTCCTGACCACCCTGTGTACAGGGTGAGTCACTAAGTGCTGCCAGCTAGAATAAATCCGAAAGTATGATAGTAGTTGAAAAGTTTGTGGGACATATGTTGCATGGAACAACAGGGGTCATAATATGACGTTGGTTTTCTGTTGCTCGGTGGGGTCGCTTCAGATATATGAAGCGCACCTTCGTTTTTTAAATGCGATGCTATAGTTTGGTACTTGTTTTCTGACGGCGGCTATCGAGACGAATCCAATGATGTGTAACAGTAAGGTCTTTGAAGGTCAACGAAGATCAAAATTGTGGTTGTTGTTGTTGTCGTCTTCAGTCCTGAGACTGGTTTGATGCAGCTCTCAATGCTACTCTATCCTGCGCAAGCCCCTTCATCTCCCAGTACCTACTGCAGCCTACATCCTTCTGAATCTGCTTAGTCTATTTATCTCTTGGTCTCCCTCTAAGATTTTTACCCTCCCCGCTGCCCTCCAGTACTAAATTGGTGATCCCTTGATGCCTCAGAACATGTCCTACCAACCAGTCCCTTCTTCTTGTCAAGTTGTGCCACAAACTCCTCTTCTCCCCAATTCTATTCAATACCTCCTTATTAGTTATGTGATCTACCAATCTAATCTTCATCATTCTTCTGTAGCACCACATTTCGAAAGCTTCTATTCTCTGCATGTCTAAACTATTTATCGTCCATGTTTCACTTACATACATGGCTACACTAAATACAAATACTTTCAGAAACGACTTCCTGACACTTAAATCAATACTCGATGTTAACAAATTTCTCTTCTTCAGAAACGCTTTCCTTGCCATTGCCAGTCTACATTTCATATCCTCTCTACTTCGACCATCATCCATTATTTTGCTCCCCAAATAGCAAAACTCCTTTACTACTTTAAGAGTCTCATTTCCTAATCTAATTACGTCAGCATCACCCGATTTAATTCGACTACATTCCATTATCCTCGTTTTGCTTTTGTTGATGTTCATCTTATATCCTCCTTTCAAGGCACTGTCCATTCCACTCAACTGCTCTTCCAAGTCCTTTGCTGTCTCTGGCAGGATTACAATGTCATCGGCGAACCTCAAAGTTTTTATTTCTTCTCCATGGATTTTAATACCTACTCCGAACTTTTCTTTTGTTTCCTTTACTGCTTGCTCAGTACACAGATTGAATAACATCGGGGAGAGGCTACAACCCTGTCTTACTCCCTTCTTAACCACTGCTTCCCTTTCATGTCCCTCGACTCTTATAACTGCCATCTGGTTTCTGTACAAATTGTAAATAGCCTGTCGTTCCCTGTATTTTAACCCTGCCACGTTCACAATTTGAAAGAGAGTATTCCAGTCAACATTGTCAAAAGCTTTCTCTATGTCTAAAAATGCTAGAAACGTAGGTTTGCCTTTCCGTAATCTTTCTTCTAAGATAAGTCGTAGGGTCAGTATTGCCTCACGTGTATGTGGTATGAGCGACCATTTACAGAAGATGTTCGAAGTGATGACAATTGGTATCAGCGCAGTGCTGCAATCTTCTTACCATGTATTGAGTGATATTCCTTATCACTTCGGCACTTAACGAAGCACATGCTCTGACAATTCTCTCTCGTATATCATACAAATAGTAAATATTCGCCGAATACGTGCCATCGATATGTAAATACCATTGGACGGTTTCACAATACATCACTAATGGGAACGACATGACTAGTATCGTCGAATCAAGTGAATGTGAAAGACGTATTCCTTCGAAGAATAGGTCGATATGCTTCTCATTTACAGAGACTGCCAACGAAATTCAGTGTGAGCTAGAGAGTTATTAGCTGAAAGATATCCCCAACATACTCACCCTATACGTGTGTATGATAAACTGAGAACAACTGAATCTAAAATGGACCTGAGCACTAAGGGACTTGACATCTGAGGTCGTCAGTCCCCTAGAACTTACAACTACTTAAACCTAACTAACCTAAGGACATCAGACACATCCATGCCCGAGTCACGATTCGAACCTGCGACCGTAGCGGTCGCGCGGTTCCAGACTGTAGCGCCTAGAACCGCTCGGCCACCCCGGCCGGCACAACACAACATTGAGTCTAACATAGGTTTCAATGTACACTGGTTTATACCTTATTATATACTTCCCAGGCGACTTCTTGTCTTCTTCCACCTTGTAATTCGCTGTCTGCTCGCTGACGTATTCCATATCCTGTATCCAACCCCTTAATTTCGTGTGTAGCATGTCCCTCATAAGCTCCACGTGATTAATCCAGGTACTGAGTAGCTCATCATTCGGGTGCGTATCCTGAGAAACACAGAGAATAATTCAAATTACTGTCATAATATTCGCAACCAGCAGCCAGTCTTAACTTAGACTTATAGGTAGCGCTATTACGTAACATTGAAATTGTGGCCGGCACGTGGACTAACACTCAGTTTTCTACAGCCATTGCAACATGAATCCAAAATAAGTGTCTAGTGATGTCTTATTAAGTACTGACAATTTTCAGCCTATAACAACAGATAAGAGAGTTCCAATTATTTCTAGGTAGCAACAGTATGTGAAGATAACACGATCTAGATTTTTTTTCCTTATTGCTGTGCTTTCTTTTTCCTTGTTTTCCACTTTACTTTCTTTATAAATCGAAAAAGTTATTTCAGGATGAGTACTGTAAATTTATTTTTTCCTACAGCTATGTTCCTGTTTGCCTCATGTCATCACCATCACAAATCGTTGTGCTGATTGCTGAGCATCGTGACCCGACTACCCATATGTCTCCACCCTGGCCAGTAACCAGCTTCTCTCAGAACCTTCTGGGGAGGCAGACCAGAGATGTCCTTGATTTGATCTCTGCACCTGGTCGTTCCTCCTCCCTCCGGTCTTGTGCCCTAGACCTTTCATGATTATTTTCTGGAGACATTCTCCATCTCTTCTCACAATTTGGCCATACAACTGGAGAATTTTTTGGTTGACAAAAGAAAAAGGCGCCTAGAAATACTGAGTTGGTCTATGATGTA
Organism: Schistocerca cancellata; assembly: GCF_023864275.1. Lineage (NCBI taxonomy): Eukaryota > Metazoa > Arthropoda > Insecta > Orthoptera > Acrididae > Schistocerca > Schistocerca cancellata. The sequence continues at coordinate 18,815,388 of NC_064635.1, read as the reverse complement.
CTCATTTGTTCTTCTTTCGGTCTGTTTTATGTGCAGCATCGTGCGCCAACACCAAAGCTCAAACGCTTCGATGCGCTCTTAGTCTCTCGCTTTAAGAGTGCGTGTCTCGCAACTAGGAGTGTTGATATTTTCAAAAATATCGGAAAGCCGATATATTGATATTAAAAACATATCGTTACAGGCAACCGACTTATCGAAAAATGTGTCGATATATCGACGGAAAACGTGGTTATGTGCAGGCCTATAAATATATCGGGTGCATATTGTAAAAATACTGCCGGTTTTAGATCTATATATTTAAGTATTGATTTCTAATTTGATACTCTGCACATCAACAAGCTAGCTACCAGCTTATCACCCTTATAGCGAGAATTAAAAAGAAAAGGATGCACGTTCCCGCTTGGTGATAACCACTTTGCTAACTGTATGTAAAGGTGACCGATGGCTCCGTCGTTGGGTTTCGTCGCATATCGGATTTGCCCAGAACACTCCTTGTCGACTTCCCTGTTTTTTCCCATTTCTGCAAACGCCAGCGCCCTAGCAGCTGTAGTGTCAAATTTGCGTGATGAAGTCAAACGTTGCAGTTTCTGCTGGTAGCGCCGAGAGCCGATTACGTCAGCATACCCCTCCCCCCCCCCCCCCCCCCCCACACACACACACACGTCTCCGCATAATCGCGTCATGTACATTGTGGTCATCTATTTCAAACGGTTTTTAATAATGCCGATGTGAAGAAATAGCACACAGCTGGTGTGCTATCTCTCAACATCGGAAATCTTGTTGCTTAATTGTCCCAACCATCACCTAGTGCATTCGGACTTCTTCTTTGTGCCACCTACACTTCGGTGAAGAGAGTCAAAGAGAAATACTGCACGTGATGGGAGCTCGAAAAGTAGTAAGACTCCTTCACACAGTGAAAGTAAAATTATGTTTTACTACAATTTGGAAACAACAGCTTCATACAGTACTGGCCATTAAAATTGCTACACCACGAAGATGACGTGCTACGCACGCGAAATTTAACCAACAGGAAGAAGGTGCTGTGATATACAAATTATTAGCTTTTCAGACCATTCGCACAAGGTTGGCAGCGGTGGCGACACCTACAACCGATTTCTCATACACAAACAGCAGATGACCGGCGTTGCCTGGTGAAACGTTGTTGTGATCGCTCGTGTAAGGAGGAGAAATGCGTACTATCACTTTTCCGACTGTGATAAAGATCGGATTGTAGACAATCGCGATTGCGGTTTATCGTATCGCGACATTGCTGCTCGCGTTGGTCGAGATCCAATATGGAATTGGTAGGTTCAGGAGGGTAATACGGAACGCCGTGCTGCATCCCAACGGTCTAGTATCACTAACAGTCGAGATGACAGGCATCTTATCCGTATGGCTGTAACGCATCGTGCAGCCACGTCTCGACCCCTCAGTCAACAAATGGGGCCGTTTGCGAGACAACAACCATCTGCACGAACAGTTCGACGACGTTTGCAGCAGCATGGACTATCAGCTTGGAGACCATGGCTGCGGTTACCCTTGACGCTGTATCACAGACAGGAGCGCCTGCGATGGTGTACTCAGCGACGACCCTGGGTGCACGAATGGTAAAACGTCATTTTTTCGGATGAATCCAGGTTCTGTTTACAGCATCACGATGGTCGCATCCGTGTTTGGCGACATTGCGGTGAACGCACATTGGAAGCGTGTATTCGTCATCGCCATACTGGCGTATCACCCGGCGTCATGGTATGGAGTTCCATTGGTTACACGTCTCGGTGACCTCTTGTTCGTATTGACGGCACTTTAAACAGTGGGCGATTAATTTCAGATAATGTTACAACCCGTGGTTCTACCCTTCATTCAATCCCTGCGAAACCCAACATTTCAGCAGGATAATGCACGACCGCAAGTTTCAGGTCCTGTACGAGTCTTTCTGGATACAGAAAATGTTCGACTGCTGCCCTGGCCAGCACATTCTCCTGATGTCTCACCAATTGAAAACGTCTGGTCAATGTTGGCCGAGCAACTGTGTCGTCAGAATACGCCAGCCACTACTCTTGATGAACTGTGGTATCGTGTTGAAGCTGCATGGGCAGCTGTACCTATACACGCCATTCAAGCTCTGTTTGACTCAATGCCCAGGCGTATCATGGCCGTTATTACGGCCAGGGGTGGTTGTTCTGGGTACTGATTTCTCAGGATCTATGCACCCAAACTGCGTGCAAATGTAATCACATGTCGTTTTTAGTATCATATATTTGTCCAATGTGCGTTTATCATCTGCATTTCTTCTTGGTGTAGCCGTTTTAATGGCCAGTAGTGTATAGATAAAAATATCACCACTCCATATTGTCATAGCGATATCGATACAGCTGGGAAAGATACGTGACCGATATATATCGAAACATTTTGGGAGGTATATCGATATTTGGGCTTATCAATATTCTGCCAACAACCCTACTCGCAACCATAAAACTACAGGGAAAACACGAGTCTTCCAACAAGTCGCAAGTTTGAGATATTCGTTATTGTTCTGTTCTGCGAAATCGCGGTGCTTTCCTTCATAGTCACTCGCTCTAGCGTGATCCGTCTTCTTATCTCATCTTCAGACCTTGCCGTGTCACAGATGTTTGACACAAGATAGATGAAAGACTTCCAGTTCCTTTAATCGACTTGTGAGCTGGACCTGTACTCCTCGTTCACTTATTATGAATTTCGTCTTGTTGAGATTGAGGTCCAACCCATATGATAGACTAATGTCCTTTACTATTGTTAACAGCTCAGCAACTTCATTTTCGCTGCTGTGTACAGGTACGGTGTCCACAGAAAATCGGAGCTCGTTAAAAATTCTACCAGCAATTGAGATGGCTTTAGTCCAGCCATCACCACCATTACTTATAAAATTTTCTGTATAAATATTGTACAGTTGGGGGCATAGAACTCAACCCTCTCTGACTCTTTTTGATATGCTGAAGAAATCAGATGTACCAGCACTTGTCTTCGAAGCTGCGAGGTGATTATTGTGTGAACTTCTGATCAGTACTGTCAAGTGCGGTGAGAGACCAAACTCTGAAGTACCTGTCACAACTTTTCCCAGACAACTCAGTCAAAGGCTTTCCTATAGTCACGGAAGCAGACAAGACAAGAACACAAAGCTCTCGCAATTCCTTGTCGTACGTTGAGAAACTGTTCACTAGTTCGTTTTCCTTGAATATAACCTGTTTGTTCTGCGGATAAGCGAGGCTGGATACATGGTTTCAAACATTGGGTCGAGATGTAGTCGTCGTGAGTGTTATTCCTATTTTCATTTTTTCTGGTGCTGCGTACTCGCACGTTTATTAACACGTTATTTAAAATTTTTCCCTTGAACAGAATAATGTGAGGTTGCAATTTTGTGTTACAATATAAATCGATGTATTCGTAAAGATTTGAAAGTGTAATTTTAAGCGAGATATGTTGATCTGTAGAAACATACCGATAGATCGACAGAGAAAAAACATCAGCGAAGAGTCTGGACTGAGAACGAGAGTGTGTTTGTCGTGCCACGGGAATGAGGGTGTACTGCGTGCCGTGGTCGGTGTGAAACAGTTGTTTCCTTCAGTATTACGTGCACCGCGGAGGAGCAACTAATTAACATGTGGTTCGCGTTGCTTCTTACATGGGAAACTCCCCATCGCATCCCCCTCAGATTTAGTGGTAAGGGGGCCCAGTGTACAGACTGTCAAAAGCTGAACATAGATCAATCACGAAAACAGGAAGAAGGTGTACTGTACAGTGAAATAAAAAGCAAAATAGAAACTGTGAACGGTCGTAGTGAGGTAGCGGGCGAGTTGTGGCGCCCTCGAGTGCCAAAGAGAAACCTTAATGGCAGACATTTCACAGTTCGTACAGAAATTAATAGTAGCCACATGAACTATGATTTCTCAAAAAGAAACATGTAGATTACCATTATTTGCGCTAAGATTCTGATGTTGTAATCAGTTTTTCAATATCTTTGTTAGTTTAAAGTTTAGTATCTGACGCTCAATTATACAAGTAACACCCAGCAACGAATTTCCAAAGTATAAAAGCTTCATCCGATTTTCTCGATCGCCATGTCTTTAGAAAGCTATTAGTGTAAACCTAAATTGGTACGAATTACAGGCATGTAACGTAAATAGTACATGAGTTATTGGAGGTCAAAGTGGCTGATTACTATCGATGGCGTCAGACCATAAGTACTCCACAGTTACACGAAAAAACGGTTGCAGCGCGCTTATAAATATATTTATTCATCTATGTCTCTGTTAATATCCGACATATACTATTCATAAAGAAACTGGTGAATTATTTACTGTGTTTTAGAAAGAACAGAGACATTAGGCTTCGGGCCTACCTTTTGCTTCTTTTATATATATATATATATATATATATATATATATATATATATATATGTGTGTGTGTGTGTGTGTGTGTGTGTGTGGTCTTCAGTCCAGAGCCTGGTTTGATGCAGCTCTCCATGCTACTCTATCCTGTCCAAGTTTCTTCTTCTCCCAGTTCCTACTGCACCCTACATCCTTCTGAATCTGTTTAGTGTATTCATCTCTTGGTCTCCCTCTACGATTTTTACCCTCCCCACACTGCCCTCCAATACTGAACTGGTGATCCCTTGATGCCTCAGAATATGCCCTACCAACCGATCCCTTCTTCTAGTCAAGTTGTGCCACAAATTTCTCTTCTCTCCAATTCTATTCAATGCCTCGTCGTCAGTTATGGGATCTACCCATCTAATCTTCAGCATTCTTCTGTAGCACAACATTTCGAAAGCTTCTCTTCTGTTCTTGTCCGAACTGTTTAACGTCCACGTTTCACTTCCATACAAGGCTACACTCCATACAAATACTTTCAGAAAAGACTTCCTGACAAATCTATACTCGATGTTAACAAATTTCTCTTCTTCAGAAACGCTTTCCTTGCCATTGCTATCTACATTTTATATCCTCTCTACTTCGACCATCATCAGTTATTTTGCTCCAAAAATAGCAAAACTCATTTACTACATTAAGCGTCTCATTTTCTAATCTAATTCCCGTAGCACCACCCGATTTAATTCGACTACATTCCATTATCCTCGTTTTGCTTTTGTTGATGTTCATCTTATATCCTCCTTTCAAGACACTGTCGATTCCGTTCAGCTGCTCCTCCGGGTCCTTTGCTGTGTCTGACAGAATTACAATGTCATCGGCGAACCTCAAAGTTTTTTTTTCCATGATTTTAATTCCTACTCTGAATTTTTCTTTTGTTTCCTTTTCTGCTTGCTCAATAAACATATTGAATAACATCGGGGATCGGCTACAACCCTGTTTCACTCCCTTCCCAACCCTTGCTTCCCTTTCATGCCCCTCGACTCTTATAACTGTCATCTGCTTTCAGTACAAATTGTAAATAGCCTTTCGCTCCCTGTATTTTACCCCTGCCACGTTCACAATTTGAAAGAGTGTATTCCAGTCAACATTGTCAAAAGCCTTCTCTAAGTCTACAAATACTAGAAACGTAGGTTTGCCTTTGCTTAATCTATTTTCTAAGATAAGTCGTAGGATCAGTATAGCCTCACGTGTTCCAACATTTCTATGGAATCCAAACTGATCTTCCCCGAGGTCGGCTTCTACCAGTTTTTCCGTTCGCCTGTAATAAATTCGTGTTATGATTTTGCAGCCGTGGCTTATTAAACTGATAGTTCGGTAATTTTCACATCTGTCAACACCTGCTTTCTTTGGGATTGGAATTATTATATTCTTCGAGAGGTCTGCACTAGTAATTCAATTTCTGTCTCAGGAGACTGCTAACACATTACGAGGAAGACGAAAGGGTCGAATTTTTTCACCGTCCTTATCCGTTTTCAGCTTGCATTCTCTCTCTCTAACAACGCTACAAGTATCGTAGACGTACGGGATAGTCAGAACTCTTACAGATGATTAACATCACAATCGGACACGCAAAGATAACGACAGTGTGAATCAGGCGTAGGAAGCAGACTCTCAGAACTGACCACTTACGCGGCTGTGTGTGTCATTTTCTCACCCATCTTACGTGTAACAAACTGAGTAAGGGAAACGTCACTTACCATGGTGTCGAATGCGAACGGAACCAAAGCTGCTGAGATATGCCTCACACCATCTGAGAGCAACTGGGCAACATTCCGTGTGTAGTTGGAGACGTGTTCCAGGTAGACGGGCACCTCGGCCTCCAGTTCTGGACAAGACAGACGACATTCTAATGAACTACACAACTGACCAGATTTCTGTCAGAAACACAGCTTTCACTTCCTGGCTTCACCTGTTAATATGCTACATGTAGGCAAAACTGCAGTGGTACTTGTGAGCAAAGCAAAATCCAGGAAATATACACCAAATGTATTAAAAAAAACTTAGAATACAATAGCTCCATATTTAGCAATTATATACAACCACTCGCTCACAGAAAGATCCGTACCTAAAGACTGAAAAATTTCTCAAGTCACACCAATACCCAAAAAGGGATTTAGGAGTAATCGGCTGAATTACAGGCCCATATCACTAATGTCGATTTGCAGTATGGTTTTGGAACGTACACTGTATTCGAACATTGTGAAGTACCTCGAAGAAAACGATTTATTGACACATAGAACGGATTCAGAAAATATCGTTCTTGTAAAACACAACTAGCTCTTTATACCCATGAAGTAATGAGTGCTATCGACAGGGGATGTAAGACTGATTCCATATTTTTAGATTTCCAGAAGGCTTTCGATACCGTTCTTCACAAGCGTCTTCTAACGAAACTGCGAGCCTACGGATTATCGCCTTAGTTGTGCGACTGGATCCGTGGTTTCCTCTCAGAAAGGGCACAGTTCGTAGTTCTAGGAGGAAAGTCATCGAGAAAAATAGAAGTAATATCCAGCGTTCCACAAGGAAGTGTTATAGGCCCTCTATTGTCCCTGATCTAGATCAACGATATAGGAGACAATCTGAGTAGCCGGCTTAGATTGTTTGCTGGTGATGCTGTCATTTACCGTCTTGTAAAGTCATCAGAAGACCAAAACGAATTGCAAAATTATTTAGATAAGATATCTACATGGTGCGAAAAGTGGCAATTGAACCTGAAGTTATTCACATGAGTACTAAAAGAAATCAGCTAATTTTCGATTACGCGATGTCACACAAATCTGAGGGATGTAAATTCGACTAAATACTTAGGGGTTACAATTACAAATAAAATAAATTGGAACGATCACATAGATAATGTTGTGGATAGAAAAAACCAAAGACTGCGATTCTTTGGCAGAACACTTAGAAGGTGCAACAGGTGTACTAAAGAGACTGCTTACACCACGCTTGTCCGCCCTGTTCTGGAGTATTGCTGTGTGGTGTGGGATCCGCATCAGGCGGGACTGACGGATGACATCGAAAAAGTACAAAGAAGGGCAGTATTATCGCGAAATAGCGTAGATAGTGCAACAGACATGATTGGAGTGGCAATAATTAAAACAAAGGTGTTTTTCGTTGCAATCGGGATCTTCTCATAAAATTTCAATCACCAGTTTTCTCCTCCGGTTGCGAAAACATTCTGTTGCCACCCACCTACATAGAGAGAAATGATTAACATGATAAAATAAGAGAAATCAGGGCTCGCACAGAAAAACTCAAGTGCTCGTTTTTCCCGCGCGCCGTTGGAGAGTGGAACGGTAGAGAGAGTTTGAAGGTGGTTCACTCAATCCTCTTCCAGGCACTTTATTGTGAGTAGCAGAGTAATCAGGCAGGTGTAGATGTAGATGTCCACATTGTAACGTTCCTTAAAAAGTGATATAATAGACTTGACGATTAAGTTGAATGAATGTCTGATCTGTGGAATGACTAATGAACTCGAATTGTCGTGTGGCGTGTTGTAAGTGCAAGTATTGTTCTTAGTCTGTGTAATTGTTAGCAAAACTTAACACGAATCGATTGGGTAATGAAACTCTCAATACCAATAAAGAAACAGTCACTGCAAAATACATTCACCCCCTTTACCACTGAATTCTAAAGCCCTGTTAAAAAACCAATAAGTTTGTTCCCTGTACACGTAACAATTAAATTAAATAGTCTTACGTCTAAAGCAGCAACGGTGGAACGCGTATATACTGGTCTCTCATAAAAATATAAATATACTAACTACAGGCTCAGCAGTGTGCAATCCTGGTCATAATACTTGAAATACACTTGAAATTCATTTGGCTGATAAACTAGAATATTTAAGAAATTTCAAATTCTTTGAAAAATATATCACCTGGAATGGGAGGCGGTGCTGATTATGATGAATTACTAACACTCAGTGTTTGTAGCAAAATTATATTGCAAATTAAGTTTGTCTTTTCAAAAACATCTGACAATTGAAGTTACATCACTCGCAATTGATTCACAAACAATGAGATTTAAACAGCAAGTATTATCTAACTTCATTAATCCAATGTAAATGCAAATCATCAAATTACACATAGCTCTGTTAACAAATCTTAAAAGCATTACAAAAATAAAATACCTAACTAGACTTTCTGTGAAAACCGTTTACGTACATCGTGGGGTTACTCAACAATAACAAATTGTCAGCCAACTCACCTATACTAACGCTCTCGCAAAAACAGAAATCGTAATTATTGAGAATTTTTACCTCGCATACGTGAAGACTTCTGCTTCCATGTTCAACAATATCGACATACCTGCATTGATCTAACTCTTGGTGACTTCACACAGCACACCACAGAAGCTGCCCACTTCATCGTCTTTCCCTCACACACAGCTGCCTACAAGTGTGCGCCCGGCTCTCTCCAACACTGCATTCTCAGACCAGAAACAGTGTCTCTGGCTCTACGGTCGCGCACAGTCAGCAATCCACATTATCGAGCCTATCAGAGACATTCGTCGTTTATAGTATACTAGTTTCATTTTAATTTATTAATATTCTTATCTTATTCTGGTGCCACATACAAGTGCGACCAACTGTACTCCTTTCAGCATTGTGTTCAACGTTAAAGACCAGATATTCATCATTTTTATTTACAGCTCCTTGTATTGTCCGTGTTTGCAGTTAAAATTGTTGGAAGTGAGGTCCTTCAGTTACGCAAAACATCGTTTTTTCTCAGTATCCAAACATGTTACGTGACCACTGTGCCACCATCAGTGGGTTTTCGTTTTTTTAATTCTTCAATGTGAACATTTTTGTTAAATGATTATAAAATTATGTGCATCTTTAGTTCAAACAACAGATCGTTTCTTTTTGTAAATACTCACACGCGCACACACGCACACACACGCACACAGGCACACATCTACACACACACACACACACACACACACACACACACACACACACACACACACAAAGATGAAATGCAAACAAAATTCAAATTTGGCGCCGAACTCTCTGGTGAACAAATGAACCGTGACTGCGCTGGGACACACAACAAACCACAATCACACTGTGTTTTGCTGAAGTGAAGAGTGTTTTACTACGTTATTTGTGGAAAATACTTGTTATAGTTACGTGTGCATCACAACACCTCAGCATGATGCGGAGAATGCAAGTGCTTGGCACACAAAAACGTAAGTAAAAACGAATATAGGCGCGGAAACATTGCAACAAACTAAATTACGTTATAGAAGATAGGTTAACTTCCAGCAGAAAACTTTGTCATCAACATCGTTTGGTTGCAGATGGCAATCTACCTCTAGTAATTAACACACAATTGATCCAGAAACCTGCATAGGAGCCTCGCTACGTTGCGTACACGCTGCAGCAACGCCGTCGCCCATATCGGAATGCGTGCGGGAAGCATGCGCTACCTGATATATTACAAAACGTCGCACATAAAAACGGGCTTCTTCCGGGGCTTATACCTCGGGTTCTATTGCTGACAGAAATGTATGGTCAAGTGTTTTGGATAGTCCTTGGGCTGGGGACCATTTGTATACCCCACAGAAGGCTCTTCTTAGTGTCGCTATCCAACAGTATGGGGCCAAAGTATCAATGTTACAAATTTCCACCTGCTTAGGCAATCGGAGCGACTCAGTTGAGTCTTTTTGCATTTGATGCCTACGGTGAGTCTTAAGTGCCTTTTGGAAACACAATCAGTTCATGGGCGTTCCCTTAGGAACCACCCCCCATCCCCCGAAATAAACCTCGTTCTATCCCATTCCTTCGTACCAAAACTGAGCCGCAGATTCCAAGTAAATGGCTGAAATTCTTACGATGTTTTCCTAAGATCCCGATCTCCAAAAATTTTACTCATTTCTTTATCCGTTTACGAGATACTGAGGTTCATATTTACCTCTCATGTACGTGTCAAATATGTACTTAAAATCCGGTTAGAGGTGAAAATGTACACTCCTGGAAATTGAAATAAGAACACCGTGAATTCATTGTCCCAGGAAGGGGAAACTTTATTGACACATTCCTGGGGTCAGATACATCACATGATCACACTGACAGAACCACAGGCACATAGACACAGGCAACAGAGCATGCACAATGTCGGCACTAGTACAGTGTATATCCACCTTTCGCAGCAATGCAGGCTGCTATTCTCCCATGGAGACGATCGTAGAGATGCTGGATGTAGTCCTGTGGAACGGCTTGCCATGCCATTTCCACCTGGCGCCTCAGTTGGACCAGCGTTCGTGCTGGACGTGCAGACCGCGTGAGACGACGCTTCATCCAGTCCCAAACATGCTCAATGGGGGACAGATCCGGAGATCTTGCTGGCCAGGGTAGTTGACTTACACCTTCTAGATCACGTTGGGTGGCACGGGATACATGCGGACGTGCATTGTCCTGTTGGAACAGCAAGTTCCCTTGCCGGTCTAGGAATGGTAGAACGATGGGTTCGATGACAGTTTGGATGTACCGTGCACTATTCAGTGTCCCCTCGACGATCACCAGTGATGTACGGCCAGTGTAGGAGATCGCTCCCCACACCATGATGCCGGGTGTTGGCCCTGTGTGCCTCGGTCGTATGCAGTCCTGATTGTGGCGCTCACCTGCACGGCGCCAAACACGCATACGACCATCATTGGCACCGAGACAGAAGCGACTCTCATCGCTGAAGACGACACGTCTCCATTCGTCCCTCCATTCACGCCTGTCGCGACACCACTGGAGGCGGGCTGCACGGTGTTGGGGCGTGAGCGGAAGACGGCCTAACGGTGTGCGGGACCGTAGCCCAGCTTCATGGAGACGGTTGCGAATAGTCCTCGCCGATACCCCAGGAGCAACAGTGTCCCTAATTTGCTGGGAAGTGGCGGTGCGGTCCCCTACGGCACTGCGTAGGATCCTACGGTCTTGGCGTGCATCCGTGCGTCGCTGCGGTCCGGTCCCAGGTCGACGGGCACGTGCACCTTCCGCCGACCACTGGCGACAACATCGATGTACTGTGGAGACCTCACGCCCCACGTGTTGAGCAATTCGGCGGTACGTCCACCCGGCCTCCCGCATGCCCACTATACGCCCTCGCTCAAAGTCCGTCAACTGCACATACGGTTCACGTCCATGCTGTCGCGGCATGCTACCAGTGTTAAAGACTGCGATGGAGCTCCGTATGCCACGGCAAACTGGCTGACACTGACGGCGGCGGTGCACAAATGCTGCGCAGCTAGCGCCATTCGACGGCCAACACCGCGGTTCCTGGCGTGTGATCATTGCTTGTACAGCCCTCTCGCAGTGTCCGGAGCAAGTATGGTGGGTCTGACACACCGGTGCCAATGTGTTCTTTTTTCCATTTCCAGGAGTGTAGTTTATAAAGTGACGAACCACAGAGAAATAAGCTGTAAAGCATCCATAGAACCGAAAAAAGACGTAAAATATCTTGGACTAACATTTGATTCCACCGTGATGACAAGCTATTACAGAACCAATAATGAAAGAAAGAAAACGATTAGGACTTTTAAAATTGATATAAAAAAATTTATGGAGCATCAGCCCCACATCTACTTTATGTCTACCGCAGTTTTACAATACCAACCCTGGAACATGCTGCACCAATATGGACGATATGAAACGTTCAAACCGGCCGTTGCGACCGAGCGGTTCTAGGCGCTTCAGTCTGGAACCGCACTGCCGCTGCTGTCGGAGGTTCGAATGCTGCCTTTGCATGGGTCTGTATGATGTCCTTAGGTTAGATAGGTTTAAGTAGTTCTAAGTTCTTGGGGACTGATGACCTCAGATGTTAAGTCCCATAGTGCTTGGAGCCCTTTTCAAACGTTCACACACCAAAAATATTTAACATAATGATACGAACACCGATAAATACTAGTCCAAGAGCCAATAGAAGATATCTGTACCATGTAGCATATGTACAGCCACTAGAGGAGAGACTGATATAAGTGACAGCAAAATACGGAGAATCTAGATTAACAACAGAATCAAAAACAACGCAATCGTTAAAACAACCACCGATGCAGCTTAATTTTCCAAAACATAAATATTCGTTCCCACCAAGGGCTACTGCACAACTATGACAGAACCCAGCAAGTACAAGTTATGCCGCAGGAATTACAGGATCAAAATTTGCAAGAGGATTAATATAGATTAGTTTAACATACAAATAACCCTACTGAAGTTTTTAGGGAGGTTTTTTCCACAGTATGAATTCAAATTCCACCTCACAGCCAGAAGAACGGGAACTAAAATTAAAATAAGGTAAAAAGCTCAAACCCTAACAAAAACAAAGAACGCAACCACAGTATAAGAAAGGAATTACCCTTGGCTCAAACGAACATATCGACTGTTCGAGACTGGTTCCGACATTCCCTTCGAGAATATACACCACTGACCATTAAAATTGCTACACCACGAAGATGAAGTGCTACAGACGCGAAATTTAACCGACAGGAAAAAGATGCTGTGATATGCAAATGATTAACTTTTCAGAGGATTGACACAAGTTTGGCGCCGGTGGCAACACTTACAACGTACTGACATGAGGAAAGTTTCCAACCGATTTCTCACACACAAACAGCAGTTGACCGGCGTTGCCTGGTGAAACGTTGTTGTGATGCCTCGTGCAAGGAGGAGAAATGCGTACCATTACGTTACCGACTTTGACAAAGGTCGGATTGTAGCCTACCGCGATTGCGGTTTATCGTTTCGCGACGTTGCTGCTCACGTTGGTCGAGATCCAATGACTGTCAGCAGAATATTGGTTCAGGAGGGTAATACGGATCGCCGTGCTGGATTCCAACGACCTTGTATCACTAGCTGTCGAGATGACAGGCATCTTATCTGCACGCCTGTAACGGAACGTGCAGCCACGTCTCGAGCCCTGAGTCAACAGATGGGTACGTTTGCAAGACAACAACCATCTGCACGAACAGTTCGACGACGTTTGCAGCAGCATGGACTATCAGCTCGGAGTCCACGGCTGCGGTTACCCTTGACGCTGCATCACAGACAGGAGCGCCTGCGATGGCGTACTCAACGACGAACCTAGGTGCACGAATGGCAAAACGTCATTTTTTCGGATGAATCCAGGTTCTGTTTACAGCATCATGATGGTCGCATCCGTGTTTGGCGACATCGCCGTGAACGCTCATTGGAAGCGTGTATTCGTCAACGCCATACTGGCGTATCACACGGCGTGATGGTATGGGGTGCCATTGGTTACACGTCTCGGTCACCTCTTGTTCGCATTGACGGCACTATGAACAGTGGACGTTACATTTCAGATGTGTTACGACCCGTGGCTCTACACTTCATTCGATCCCTGCGAAACCCTCAATTTCAGCAGGATAATGCACGACCGCATATTGCAGATCCTGTAAGGGCCTTTCTGGATACAGAAAATGTTCGACTGCTGCCCTGGCCAGCACATACTCCAAATCTCTCACCAATTGGAAACGTTTGGTCAATGGTGGCCGAGCAACTGGCTCGTTACAATACGCCAGTCACTACTCTTGAAGAACTGTAGTATCGTGTTGAAGCTGCATGAGCAGCTGTACCTGTCTGTACACGCCATCCAAGTTCTGTTTGACTCAATGCCCAGGCGTATCAAGGCCGTTATTACGGCCTGAGGTGGTTGTTCTGGGTACTGACTTCTCAGGATATATGCACCCAAATTGCGTGAAAATGTAATCACATGTCAGTTCTTGTATAATATATTTGTCCAATGAATACCCGTTTATCATCTGCGTTTTTTCTTGGTATAGCAATTTTAATGGCCAGTAGTGTAGCAGTGACACCTGACGAGGAATGACTGCTAGACACACGCTTGGCGCATGTACTATCAGTGAGCCTCGTGTCTGTGTGTTGAATGGGGAATGTGCCCGACCTATTTCAGTTTGACCGAGGCCACATGGTGATGTGCAGGAGTCTCTGTAGGAGCATTTCGTAAATTGCACGACTTGTATGCTTTTCGAGCAGTTCTGTGGGGAGTGTCTTCGTGTCGAATCCAAGATGAAACCACGCCCAGACGTCGTCGGATTGGGCTGACACCCCTCGGCTGTCGTAGGCTGGGCGGACTGGTAAAACAGGACAGTCGGCGAACTGTGACGGAACTACCATCAGACTTTCATGCTGGGCAGAGTACAGTGCAGCGACCACTTCCATCGTTGGCCGTCCGCAGACGGCGACCCATGCATGTGCCAATGTTAACAACACAACGTAGACGACTACGACTGAAATGGGCTCGTGACCATCGGCACTGTTCGTTAGCACAGTGGCAGAGCTTTGCACGCGCTGATGAACCCCGATACCTCCTTCAAATGGTTCAAGGAGCACTATGCGACTTAACTTCTGAGGTCATCAGTCACCTAGAACTTAGAACTAATTAAACCTAACCAACCTAAGGGCATCACACACATCCATGCCCGAGGCAGAATTCGAACCTGCGACCGTAGCGGTCGCCCGGTTTCAGACTGTAGCGCCTAGAACCGCACGGCCACTCCGGCCGGCATACCTCCTCCATCATGTCAACAGGAGGGCGCGAATCCATCGTCTTCCAGGGGAACAACTCCCTGACACCTGTACTGCTGGGCAGAGACAAGTTGGTGGCCATTCCATTATGCTCTCGGGAACATTGACATGGGCACCCACGATTCCAATGGTGATCGTGCAAGGCACCATGGTGGCCAAGAAGTATCGTAGACTGGTTCAATACTGTACTGTCTGCCATCGGGTTCCCCTATATGGCAGGCAACACCGCATAACAGCCATTCTATGAGGGAAACAAACTAATAGCCAAACAGGCGAAGACATCAGGAAACACGCCAAAGATTCCAGTCGATTAATAGGAACCTTTCCTTGCAGAGGTCGCCGCGACATATCCGGCCACGGATTTCTAAACCGGGTTTCTATTGGCTGCAGCTCACTATATAGGCCCGGCCGGTCGAAGGCAGACCAGTCTTCGTCCGCTGCTAATGGCAACCGCTATAGCGGAGTCTCCGAGAAGATATCACCGAAGCCGCTGTACTGCACCGCCGATCGAAGTACCAGCCGACCGAGAGGAACCACATCTCCGGCTAGATGGACGGACGCCTACATCTATTGTACAGCTAGCTATTGTATTGTAGAAGAAGTTACGTTCAATAAACTGTTGGAGAATACAACAAATACCACGTACACCCCTTCATGACGCCAGTGACATTTTTCAACAAGATAATGCGCCATGCCACAAGACGAGGAGTGTGATGGAGTGGTTTGAGGAATACAGTGGCGAGTTATAATTGATGTGCTGTCCCCCAGCTCGCCAGATCTCAACCCAGTGGAACACATCTGGGATATGACTGAATGTGGCGTCAGATTTCATCGCCCTCCCCCCCGCTTTCCTGAAAATTACGGGAATTAGGTGACTTGTGTGTGCAGATGTATGTCAACTCCCTCCAGAGACCTACCAAGGCATCACTGCTTCCATGTCACGACGCGTTGCGGCTTTTATCCGTGCTAATGTGGACACACTGGCTATTACGTATATGGTCATAGTGTTCTGCCTGATCAGTGTACATGCGTACAGCTACAAATAGTTTTTTATAATATGTATGGATACCATTGTATGTATTGTATTGTATGTTAACCGGGGACCTAGAAACGGCGGAGAGGCTCCGTCCCCGCCGCAGCCGCAGTGGTCCACAACCCCACGACGACTACAGCAGTCTACTTCACCCCTCTGCCACCCCACACCAAACCCAGAGTTATTGTGCGGTTCGGACCCCAGTGGATCCCCCAGGGAACGTCTCACACCACACGAGTGTAACCCCTATGTTTCCGTGGTAGAGTAATGGTGGTGTAAGCGTACGCGGAGAACTTGTTTGCGCAACGACCGCCGACGTTGAGGCGGAATAAGGGGAACCAGCCCGCATTCTCCGAGGCAGATGGAAAACCGCCTAAAAACCATCCACAGACTGGCCGGTTCACCAAACCTCGTCACAAATCCTCCGGGCGGATTCGTGCCGGGGACAGGCGCTCCTTCCCGCCCGGAAAGTCGTGCGTCAGACCACACGGCCAACCGGGCGGGCCATGGATACCATATTAGATGAAATTTTCGGACATTGCGAATTTCTAGCTCGTCATCTTCCAGCGCAGGCGCCGCGATTCTTTTGATACCTCGAAAATTTTCGCCACTGAAATTCACCGAGAAAACCTGCATTCCCAAAGAACTTACTTACAAATAAAGACTCACCTGTTTTGCTGATGAATTCTCCTCGGGTTTTCAGCCGAGTGGTGGCGTTGTCTTGTGGCAACGTTTCAATGAGTTTCGTACCCATCATCTTTTGGCGAAGTGTGTCAACTCCCTCCCATCTTCGCCAGAAGATGATAGGTACGTAACTCATTGAAACGTTGCCACAAGACAACGCCACCACTCGGCTGATAACCAGAGAATCATTCATCAGTGGAATACGCCGAGAAAGACTGCAATCGCATGTATCTCACCTGTTTTGTTCAAGTGCCGCTGGAGAAAATTCCATTTTTGGCGCCCGGCGCATTTTCTTCCTAGGCGTATGGCTTTTGTGATGTGCCGAAGGGTGCGCAGTAATTTGGAGAGGACAGGACGCCTCAGATCGTCCGAGGTCAGCGTTTCCACGTTCCACTCCGTGATGTTAGACCTTTAAAAATAAAACGCAGTCAGCTGGTGTAACAAATGAAATCCTGAAATTTGATTCTAAGAGGAGATGTGATACGTGGGGAGGAGCCGGTGCCAGTTGCTTTCTCCGTTCGATTCACGCAGATCGATCGTTTCCCCCTGACGTTTCTTATCTTTGCCTCGTTGGCCGGTGGTGGTGCTGGTGGGGTGGCGGGCAGACTGGGTTTTGCCTTCGGAACGGCCGGTACGTGTCGCTGCTCAGAGGGTGAAACTAGTGTTTGCGTGGAGTTAGCTGGATTTGACCGGTGTATGTGGCTCGGAGTGCGGAAGCGGTCCTGCTATTGCAAGTTCTTGAGGCGTGACTGGGTCATGGTCTTCTACGCAGGACGCTGAGCAATGTGTTATTCATTTCGGCTATTGGAGTTGAATTATGTACCACGCAGCTGTCTATTGAAGAAGTAGACATTCAAGCTTTCTAGTTTTACAATCGGACTTACCCGTGTTTTCACTAGCTTCTCTCTTATGAGTGTCAATGTTGTATTGGAACTGCGACGTACTGGTGTAATAATACACTCCTGGAAATGGGAAAAAGAACACATTGACACCGGTGTGTCAGACCCACCATACGTGCTCCGGACACTGCGAGAGGGCTGTACAAGCAATGATCACACGCACGGCACAGCGGACACACCAGGAACCGCGGTGTTGGCCGTCGAATGGCGCTAGCTGCGCAGCATTTGTGCACCGCCGCCGTCAGTGTCAGCCAGTTTGCCGTGGAATACGGAGCTCCATCGCAGTCTTTAACACTGGTAGCATGCCGCGACAGCGTGGACGTGAACCGTATGTGCAGTTGACGGACTTTGAGCGAGGGCGTATAGTGGGCATGCGGGAGGCCGGGTGGACGTACCGCCGAATTGCTCAACACGTGGGGCGTGAGGTCTCCACAGTACATCGATGTTGTCGCCAGTGGTCGGCGGAAGGTGCACGTGCCCGTCGACCTGGGACCGGACCGCAGCGACGCACGGATGCACGCCAAGACCGTAGGATCCTACGCAGTGCCGTAGGGGACCGCACCTCCACTTCCCAGCAAATTAGGGACGCTGTTGCTCCTGGGGTATCGGCGAGGACTATTCGCAACCGTCTCCATGAAGCTGGGCTACGGTCCCGCACACCGTTAGGCCGTCTTCCGCTCACGCCCCAACATCGTGCAGCCCGCCTCCAGTGGTGTCGCGACAGGCGTGAATGGAGGGACGAATGGAGACGTGTCGTCTTCAGCGATGAGAGTCGCTTCTGCCTTGGTGCCAATGATGGTCGTATGCGTGTTTGGCGCCGTGCAGGTGAGCGCCACAATCAGGACTGCATACGACCGAGGCACACAGGGCCAACACCCGGCATCATGGTGTGGGGAGCGATCTCCTACACTGGCCGTACACCACTGGTGATCGTCGAGGGGACACTGAATAGTGCACGGTACATCCAAACCGTCATCGAACCCATCGTTCTACCATTCCTAGACCGGCAAGGGAACTTGCTGTTCCAACAGGACAATGCACGTCCGCATGTATCCCGTGCCACCCAATGTGCTCTAGAAGGTGTAAGTCAACTACCCTGGCCAGCAAGATTTCCTGATCTGTCTCCCATTGAGCATGTTTGGGACTGCATGAAGCGTCGTCTCACGCGGTCTGCACGTCCAGCACGAACGCTGGTCCAACTGAGGCGCCAGGTGGAAATGGCATGGCAAGCCGTTCCACAGGACTACATCCAGCATCTCTACGATCGTCTCCATGGGAGAATAGCAGCCTGCATTGCTGCGAAAGGTGGATATAACTGTACTAGTGCCGACATTGTGCATGCTCTGTTGCCTGTGTCTATGTGCCTGTGAGTCTGTCAGTGTGATCATGTGATGTATCTGTCCCCAGGAATGTGTCAATAAAGTTTCCCCTTCCTGGGACAATGAATCCACGGTGTTCTTATTTCAATTTCCAGGAGTGTATTATGCTTTGTCTCATCGTTGCCCTTTTAAAACTACCCTGTTTGTACTGGGGCAGTGTTACATATTTTGAAATCTGAATTCTACTGATAATGCTCTTAACGATTTTTAATTTGCCTTTGTCTTGATGTGATCTCTCTTTGCAGAATTTTATCTTAATATATTCTGGGGGCTGTTAACATTGTTTCTTTTCACTGTGGCTGTGTGTTTGTGCCATTCTGTTTCAGCACTGCAGCGGCCACCTAGTCCATGTCTGAATCGATGTCCGGAGTACGACGTCTTGGCCGACCAATACCAGAGGGAACGGGAGGTTCTTTTGGCCGCGGGGAAAATGGCAACCAATTCGGCGGCCACTGAGTTCTTCGGGTTGCAGTGAGTGGGGATCTTGCATTCAGTTAAGTTTCCTCTGCATTGGGACGCCAAGGCGCCTGTTCCGTTTGCTATACTCCTTATATACACTACTGGCCATTAAAATTACTACACCACGAAGATGACGTGCTACAGACGCGAGATTTAACCGACAGGAGAAGATGCTGTTATATGCAAATGATTAGCTTTTCAGAGTATTCACACAAGGTTGGTGCCGGTGGCGACACCTATAACATGCTGCCATGAGAAAAGTTTCCAACCGACTTTTCATACACAAACAGCAGTTGACCGGCTTTGCCTGGTGAAACGTTGTTGTGGTGTCTCGTGTAAGGAGGAAAAATGCGTACCATCACGTTTCCGACTGTGTTAAAGGTCGGATTGTAGACTACCGCGATTGCGATTTATCATATCGCGACAATGTTGCTCGCGTTGGTCGAGAACGAATGACTGTTAGCAAAATATGGAATCGGTGGGTTCAGGACGGTAATACGGAACGCCGTGCTGGATCCCAACAGCCTCGTATCACTAGCAGCCGAGATGACGGGCATCTTATCCGCATCGCTGTAACGGATCGTGCAGCCACGTCTCGATCCCTGAGTTAACAGATGGGGACGTTGGCAAGGAAACAACCATCTGTACGAACAGTTCGACGACCTTTGCAGCAGCATGGACTATCAGCTCGGAGACCATGGCTGCGGTTACCCTTGACGCTGCATCACAGACAGGAGCGCCTGCGATGGTGTATTCAATGACGAACCTGGGTGCACGAATGGTGAAACGTCATTTTTTGGGATGAATCCAGGTTCTGTTTAGAGCATCATGATGGTCGCACCCGTGTTTGGCGACATCGCGGTGTACGCACGTTGGAAGCGTGTATTCGTCATCGCCATACTGGCGTATCACCCGGCGTGATGCCACCTCTTGTTCGCATTGATGTCACTTTGAACAGTGGACGTTACATTTCAGATGTGTTACGACCCGTGGCTCTACCCTTCATTCGATCCTGCGAAACCTTACATTTCAGCAGGATAATGCACGACCGCACGTTGCAGGTCCTGTACGGGCCTTTCTGGATACAGAAAATGTTCGACTGCTGCCCTGGCCAGCACATTCTCCATATCTCTCACCAACTGAAAACGTCTGGTGAATGGTGGCCGCGCAACTGGCTCGTCAGAATACGCCAGTCACTACTCTTGATGAACTGTGGTATCGTGTTGAAGCTGCATGGGCAGCTGTACCTGTACATCCATCCAAACTCCGTTTGACTCAATGCCCAGATGTATCGTTATTACGGCCAGAGGTGGTTGTTCTGGGTACTGATTTCTCAGGATCTATGCAACCAATTTGCGTGAAAATGTAATCACATGTCAGTTCTAGTATAATATATTTGTCCAATGAATGCCCGTTTATCATCTGCATTTCTTCTTGGTGTAGCAATTTTAAGGGCCAGTAGTGGATTTACCTTCAAAACCATAAAGGAAGGAGACTAGTGTTCTGAATTATACCTTATGTGCAGCGGGATTTGAACCTATGTACATGTTAAAGAGAAATACTTGATGGGAAGCGGAATTCGGAAATTATGTGAATTGTCCTATTGCGATTGCCCAGGTGACCTATTTAAAAGAAACTTACTTCACCTTTATTATTCAAGTGCCCTTTGTCAAATGAAACTGAGTTTACCTTATATATTACACAAATCCTTTCTGATTGAATTACTTGCAAACATCTATACTAAGTGTAACAACTTCAATAATAAATTTTTTTTTACTTGTGTATCCTGTTCAAAAGAAACTTATTTCACGTTTATTTTTCAAGTGTCCTCGTTAAATGAAACTGATTTTACCTTTTATTATTGAAGCACTTACAGTTAGTAGAGAAGTTATAAGAAGTTCTTGTTTGCACCTAATTCAATTAGAAAGGTATTGTGTAATATATTTTCTGACTTGTGAATAAGAGATACTTGTACAAAATTTTTGTGTAAATACTGTGCCCTTTGGGTTAAACTGTTGATCAGTAATATCTTGCAAACCCTGTGTACTTATTATTTCACTTGTCACCGGTTTGCACGTAAACACGATGTTGCAGCATGCTTAAAAGTGATGCCTCCGGATTGTTAGTGTGAAACTCTCAACGCTTTGAAAATAAAACATTATTCATCTTTGCGCTTCACGTCCACATATTTGCAGCCCTCTGACGCTAGAGAGCTCACAACTGTTGGGTGTAAGATGGCGGTGTGTGACGTAACTTTATCAGTGCGTGAGAAACAGAGTGCTGTAATCGTGTTTCGAATTCTAAGAGATCGTCCAGACACAGGGCACCCTCTCCTAACAGACCACACTTGAACGCTGAAGCGATCCAGCGCCTCGAGTTCGCCCTCGTCGATCATCCTCCATACATTTCGGACTTTGCGCCATTCTACAAGGCGTGTTTTTTAAGTAAGTGGCGAATCACACCAAAGGTCACTTCTTTTCGATGGGAAACTCTAGATCATCCTCCGTACAGCCCCGATCTTGCGCCCAGTGACTACCATCTGTTTCTGCACTTGAAGAAACACCTGGGCGGTCAGCATCTTCAAGACGATGACGAAGTCAAAACAGTGGTGATGCAGTGGTTAACAAGTCAGGCGGCAGACTTCTATGAGGAGGGTATTCAAAAACTGGTACAACGTTATGAGAAGTCGCTCAATATTGACGGAAATGGTGTAGAAAAGTAGATTAAGGTACAGGCTTTCATGTAGAAATAAAATTATTGAGATATCTTAGCACGTCTTTTTTTTTTAAATTTCAAAACGGTACTTACTTAAAAAACACGCCTCGTATATTCATCTATTACAAAAAGTTGAAGAACACTTTCGCGACGGTAACACCAAACTGGTCTCTCGTGGAGAGAAATGTGGTCGTTCCCAAGGCCAGTACGTAAAAAAAAATCACTCCGTCTTCAGGCCACGAGTGGCCTACCGGGACCATCCGACCGCCATGTCATCCTCAGTGAAAGGTGCGGATAGGAGGGACGTGGGGTCAGCACACTGCTCTCCCGGTCGTTACGGTGGTATTCTTGACCGAAGCCGCTACTATTCGGTCGAGTAGCTCCTCAGTTGGCATCACGAGGCTGAGTGCACCCAGAAAAATGGCAACAGCGCATGGCAGCCTGGATGGTCACCCATCCAAGTGCCGACCACGCCCGACAGCGCTTAACTTCGGGGATCTCACGCGAACCGGTGTATCCACTGCGGCAAGGCCATTGCCAAGGCGAGTAAGTAGAGAAAGAAATATACGGATATGAAGAATAAAGATGTAGAATGTTACTAAATTTTCTTTTATTCAAAAAGCTATAAGAATTTTCACATAAAAAATTCGGAGACACTATTTTTCAGCACATCCCAGTATTTTGTGGAACAGAATTGTTAAAGCTAAACCCAACTTGTCCTTTCACAAATTTTAATGTTTTCCTTTTACAGGTGCCCAGGTCATAAGAGATGACTGAGAGTGAGCTCCTCCAGCGTGGCCGGCCAGAGTGGCCGAGAGGTTCTAGGCGCTACAGTCTGGAACCGCGCGGCCTCTACGGTCGCAGGTTCGAATCCTGCCTCGGGCATGGATGTGTGTGATGTCCTTAGGTTAGTTAGGTTTAAGTAGTCCTAAGTTCTAGGCGACTGATGACCAGAGCAATTAAGTCCCATAGTGCTCAGAGCCATCTGAACCATCATCCTCCAGCGTGAATTAAGGGTGGTATGCGGTTCTGCTGACACATTTTCGAAAACTGACTGGTCTCTGTTGAAATACAGGGTGTCCGAAAAGTCTTTCCCTGGTTACATAAATTCAGGCTAGAAGTAAGAAACAAATATGAAGCTTGTGACGAATTGTCTACAACTATCAAAGTTTTTTTCTGTTTTAGGATCGCAGCACATAGGAAGTGGATGAGGGGAAGTGCCCAAGAAGCCATGTTAACCAATCAGGAGAAGGCACAGTGTCCTGTGGTACCATGAGACACGATCACCAATCACAGTGCAGAGACACTTCCAGAAAACTTGTGGAAGGAATCCACCTGATGTCAAGAGCATTAAAGCCTGGTATGAGAAGTTCAAGAACACAGGTTCGGTTGCTGACCTTCCAAGGTCTGGTCGACCAAGAACCTCAGCAGGCAGGGTGGAAGCTGTAAGGCAGTCTTTTCTGCGAAGTCCGAAGAAATCGGTGCGCAGGGCCTCATGTGAATTACAGATGCCAAAAAGCTCTCTCCGTGACATTTTACACAAACGTTTATAGTTTCGTGCACACAAAGTGCAAATCGTTCAGGCCTTGTTGCCCAATGACAGTACACGTCGATATGACTTCGCGGTCGATATGCTATTACGTATTGAGGACGATGATGCTTATCTCAGACGAATTACCTTTTCCGACGAAGCGACCTTTTTTGTCAGTGGAGTAGTGAATCGTCATAATGTGCGCATTTGAGGTTCGCAACCCCCTGGCGAGGGCATGGAGTGCACAAGAGGCAGTCCAAAGGTGAATGTTTGGTGCGCACTATTGCACGATCGAATTATCGGGCCATTCTTCTTCGCTGAGGCTGCCATCACATCTGCAGTGCATCTGGACATGTTGCAACTGTATGTTGTTCCTCAGCTGCTTCAGTATCACCCCGATGTCTTGTTTCAGCAAGACGGTGCACCGCCTCATTGGGGTTTGGACGTCCGTGCCTATCTCGATATGACCTTTCCTGGGCGATGGATTGATCCTGATGGGCCAACGGTTTGGCCTCCACGCTCTCCTAACATAGCCCCATTAGACTTCATTTTATAGGGTTATGTCAAGGACGAGGTCTATCGAACACGTGTACCAGATCTTGAAACCCTGCGGCAATGCATAACTACAGTCGTTGAATCGATCCCTCCAGTGATGTTGGCTAATGTGTGGACGGAAATTGAATATCGCCTAGATGTGCTACGTGCTACCAAGGGTGCTCATGTGGAAGTTTACTGATGTGTGAAAAAAATCTTTGATAGTTTATTAATAATTAGACACCAGTTTCATATTTGTATCTTACTTATAGCCTGAGTTATGAATTTATGTAATCAGGGAAAGACTTTTCGGACACCCTGTACAACAATGCCTGTGCTCCAAAGAATGTGACAGGACAAGAACATGCCCTAGTACATGAGGATCATTATCGCCATATTGTGGATTTTGGAAAGCGCTGTTTAGAAATGACTTATTATGAGATTGTGTCTCCTCAGTAATTTGCTTGTTGGCAGCCGTGATTCTGAGATTAATAAGAGCAATATTAGGTAGAATTGTGAGGGCCTTCAGGGGCTCCACATTCGTTTGCTGGGTATGGGTTGGCGATCCCGGGTTTTCTGAGCTGGGGACTGGTAAGCGCCGGCAGCCCCCTGTCACCGTAGGCTCCGGGGAGTGCTTCAGCGACCACCATGGCAGTGGAGTGGTTGGACGTTGTGTGTCACAGGGAATGGGGATCTTGGTTTAATTTCCCCGGAACGCGAGGATGGTACAAGCCTCCATAAAAAAGCCTATATCTCGAGGTGTGCTGCATGCTGGTGAGATGCATGGCTGTTGAGGTGTCCCAGTCTGTGGGGGCTTACAGGACATCACCAGGGGAAGCTTTACTGGTCAGAATGGGGCTCTGCCCCTTGGACATCAAAATTAGAGAGCAGGCTGAGTGGTTCTTGGTCAAGAAAGGAAATGTTACGAAGATAGAGGAAATTTTAGGCACAGGGGCAAGGGACAAGGGTGAGATTCGGCAAAGGGCTGAACAACTGTGGCAAGAACTATGGGAGACGGTTGAAACAGGACGTAGGACATATGAACTTATTCCGAACATTAGGGAACGATTAAAAATGAAATACTTTGAACCCACCAGAGGGCTGATCCATTTTCTCACTGGAGATGGGCCATACTCGACGTACTTATGTCGGTTCGGGAAAAGGGCCACACCCGCGTGTGAATGTGGTGAACCGGAGGGTACTCCCGATCATGGGATTTACGAGTGCCCTCTTTTGCTTCCACACTACGTGACCAACTACCTGGCCATGACGCATACTACCTCATAAGACAACAAGACACTTTTCAAACTCTTAACAAACTGGTAGACGAGGTATCACGAAAAGTGTTAAAGGAATACCTGAGAGAAATAAATTAACATATATTAAAGTAAAACTGGAGATATTCTAACACCAAACACGAGCCCTACTCCTATACCGCCTGCGAGTGAATAGGCCGACCTTAGTAGTCTGGAATCCGCCACGTGCAGGACTAGGGGGAGTGGGGAATAATATCACGGAGTAGACGAAGCACCGGAATTGACTTAGGTTAGAACTAGTTAGTAGGAATTAGATTAGGAAATTAGTATTAGGAACCTGCAGCGAATAACATCTTGGCCTGCCTAGTGTCAGGGGCATGCCCATCGGGATAAGCTCGATGGGGCAGGCAATAAAATAGGTGTATATATATATATATACAGGGTGATTCAAAAAGAATACCACAACTTTAGGAATTTAAAACTCTGCAACGACAAAAGGCAGAGCTAAGCACTATCTGTCGGCGAATTAAGGGAGCTATAAAGTTTCATTTAGTTGTACATTTGTTCGCTTGAGGCGCTGTTGACTAGGCGTCAGCGTCAGTTGATGCTAAGATGGCGACCGCTCAACAGAAAGCTTTTTGTGTTATTGAGTACGGCAGAAGTGAATAGACGACAGTTGTTCAGCGTGCATTTCGAACGAAGTATGGTGTTAAACCTCCTGATAGGTGGTGTATTAAACGTTGGTATAAACAGTTTACAGACGATGGGTGTTTGTGCAAAGGGAAAAGTTCTGGACGGCCGAGAACGAGTGATGAAAATGTAGCACGCGTCCAGCAAGCATTTGTCCGCAGCCCAGGAAAATCGACTCGCAGAGCTAGCAGAGAGCTGCAAATTCCACAATCAACTGTATGGAGAGTCCTACGAAAAAGGTTAGTTATGAAACCTTATCGTCTGAAATTGGTTCAAGCACTGTCTGCAGCTGATAAGATTAAAAGAATCGATTTCTGTGATTTTATCCTTGCTCAAATGGAAACAGATGAATCTTTCGTTTCAAAGATTGTGTTTAGTGATGAAGCAACTTTCCACACAAACGGGAAAGTCAACCGTCACAATGTCTGCATATGGGGCACTGAGAATCCGCGGGAAACAACTCAGTATGAACGTGACTCGCCTAAGGTGAACGTTTTCTGTGCCATTTCAACCAATAAAGTTTTTGGTCCCTTTTTCTTCGCAGGTGCTACTGTAACTGGATTACAGTATCTGGAGATGTTAGAGAATTGGCTGTTCCCTCAGCTCGAACAAGAAGCACAATAATTCATATTTCAGCAGGATGGAGCGCCACCACATTGGCACTTATCTGTCCGTAACTACCTGAACGTCAACTACCCGAGGCGATGGATCGGCCGCTAGGCAGCCCGTGACAGAGCACTTCATCACTGGCCTCCAAGAAGCCCTGATCTTACCCACTGCGATTTTTTCTTATGGGGGTATGTTAAGGATATGGTGTTTCGGCCACCTCTCCCAGCCACCATTGATGATTTGAAACGAGAAATAACAGCAGCTATCCAAACTGTTACGCTTGATATGCTACAGAGAGTGTGGAACGAGTTGGAGTATCGGGTTGATATTGCTCGAGTGTCTGGAGGGGGCCATATTGAACATCTCTGAACTTGTTTTTGAATGAAAATACTGACGAACCGATTCCACAGACCGAACGTGAGGAGAGGGGCTAGTGTAATTGTTTAATACAAACCATACAAAAATGCACGGAAGTGTGTTTTTTAACACAAACCTACGTTTTTTTAAATAGAACCACGTTAGTTTTGTTAGTACATCTGAACATATAAACAAATACGTAATCAGTGCCGTTTGTTGCATTGTAAAATGTTAATTACATCCGGAGATATTGTAACCTAAAGTTGACGCTTGAAACCTCCGACGTTCAGTTGCGTGTTGTAACAAACACGGGCCACGGTCGGCGAGCAGCATCTGCAGGGACATATTTACAATGACGAGCGTGTTTACGAGTGTGTCTGTAGTGCACTCTTGTGGTTTGGTCTAGTTGTCGCAGTGTCCGCATGTAGCGCTTGCTGCTATTGTTATTCTGCATTCGTCTC
Organism: Schistocerca cancellata; assembly: GCF_023864275.1. Classification (NCBI taxonomy): domain Eukaryota; kingdom Metazoa; phylum Arthropoda; class Insecta; order Orthoptera; family Acrididae; genus Schistocerca; species Schistocerca cancellata. The sequence goes on along the minus strand of NC_064635.1, from coordinate 18,787,820 downwards.
CGCACGCAGACCAACTGTAGTACACCGTGTTACCAGACGTCTGTGATAGTGTAGTGTTGTAGGAACTGTGACCATGGTGTATTCGAACTCTGAAAAGGCGGAGATGATACTCATCTATGGCGAGTGTCGACGAAATGCAGCTGAAGCCTGCAGGGTGTATGCAGAACGGTACCCGGACAGAGAGCATCCAACGTGCCGCACATTGCAAAACATCTACCGCCAACTGTATGCAACAGGTATGGTCGTAGCACGAAAACGGGTCCATAACAGGCCCGTCACAGGAGAAGCGGGTGCAGTTGGTGTGTTAGCTGCTGTTGCCATTAACCCACACATGAGTACACGGGACATTGCGAGAGCCGGTGGACTGAGTCAAAGTAGCGTCATGCGCATACTGCATCGTCACCGCTTTCACCCGTTTCATGTGTCGCTACATCAGAACTTACATGGTGATGACTTTAATCGTCGAGTGCAATTCTGTCAATGGGCATTAACAGAGAAAGCGTTGCAGTTCTACCTGTTTACCGATGAAGCGGGTTTCACAAACCACGGGGCAGTGAATCTACGGAACATGCATTACTGGTCCGTGGACAATACTCGCTGGCTCAGACAGGTAGAGCGACAGCGACAGTGGACTGAAAATGTATGGTGCGGAATCATTGGCGACCACCTCATTGGTCCTCAATTCATTGCAGGGGACCAAACAGCTGCAACATACATCGTGTTTCTACAGAATGATCTGCCAACGTTGCTGGAAAATGTCCCACTGGAAACGCGTCGACGTATGTGGTATCAGCATGATGGTGCACCTGCACATTCCGCAATTAACACTAGGCTGACCCTTGACAGGATGTTCGACGGGCGTTTCATAGGACGTGGAGGACGCATAAATTGGCCAGCCCGTTCTCCTGATCTTACACCTCTGGACTTCTTTCTGTGGGGTACGTTAAAGTAGAATGTGTACCGTGATGTGCCTACAACCCCAGAGGATATGAAACAACGTATTGTGGCAGCCTGGGGCGACATTACACCAGATGTACTGTGGCGTGTACGACATTCATTACGCCAGAGATTGGAATTGTGTACAGCAAATGATGGCCACCACATTGAACATCTATTGGCCTGACATGTCGAGACACACTCTATTCCACTCCGTAATATAAAACGGAAACCCCGTGTGTATGTGTACCTCACCCCTCATTGCAATGTACATGTGCGTCAGTGAAAAAGACCAATAAAAAGGTGTTAGCATGTGGACGTAATGTGCTGTTCCAGTCTCTTCTGTACCTAAGGTCCACCACCGTTCCCTTTGGATCCCTACGTAATCCGGTGCTCTCCGACACACACGATCGAACAGCGGAGGAGTGGTACTCAAGCGTCAACTTTAGGTTACAATATCTCCGGATGTAATTAACATTTTACAATGCAACAAACGGCACTGATTACGTATTTGTTTATATGTTCAGATGTGCTAGCAAAACTAACGGGGTTCCATTTAAAAAAACGTAGGTTTGTGTTAAAAAACATACTACCGTGCATTTTTTAATGGTTTGTATTAACCAATTACACTAGCCCCTCTCCTCACGTACGGTCTGTGGAATCGATTCGTCAGTATTTGATGTGGTTTACGAAATATATCCAGCGGTAATGTTAGGCGACTCACCCTGTATATACTGTCGCAATTGAGGCTGAGTAACACCGTGGTGTAGTTGTTATGATACTAAACTATCGCACGGAGGGTCGTGAGTTCAATATATATATATATACCTCTTTCAAACTCAGTGAGGTGTTGATAACAGTACCTTTGTCACCCTAAAGGCAGGATTCACTAACGTCAACTCACCATGACATGTCTCAGATGTAACTAGCGCTTCTGGTGTGATAAAAGAAAAAAAAATAAGTTAAATATATTTCAATTTTTTTCAATTTTAGACTGATAATTTTATATATATATATATATATATATATATATATATATATATATATATATATATATATTATCTTTCATACTAGAATGTCGTGTTCCCAGTTTGGCACAGCTTTTGACACAGGAAACACGAAAGCTGTCGAAGACGTCCGTCATCTGGTCGGCTCCTGATCATTGTCAGAAGGAGGCTAGTTTTCGATTACGCAAAGGCTTCTATTATTCGGAAAAGGACAACCCGGATTTACTTACGTAATCAGCGTGGTGTCACCGCCAGACACCACACTTGCTAGGTGGTAGCCTTTGAACCGGCCGCGGTCCGTTAGTATACGTCGGACCCGCGTGTCGCCACTATCAGTGATTGCAGACCGAGCGGCGCCACACGGCAGGTCTAGTCTAGAGAGACTCCCTAGCACTCGCCCCAGTTGTACAGCCGACTTTGCTAGCGATGGTTCACTGTTTACATCCGCTCTCATTTACAGAGACGACAGTTTAGCATAGCCTTCAGTTACGTCATTTGCTACGACCTAGCAAGGCGCCATATTCAGTTACTATAATCTGAACAGATAATATTGTGAATAATGTACCGTCAAGAGCGACGCTCATCATTAATGGAGTAAAGTTAAGTATGAAACTAATTACGGCCGCTTTCTGAATTCTAATTCCTCGTCATGTTCCAGACCTCACGTCAGTATAGTTCTTCCCTCCTCACGCCCGCCTGCGTGAGTTAAATCGGCGTGCATTTCGGCCTCCTCTAGTAACACGGTGTTGGCTCTCCTGCCAACCCAACAATCAGTATGAATTTTATAATTACCTAAGGGACCTTTAACAATGAACGATAAAAAAAAATTGCATTTGCAAATGAAATCATTAATAAATGGGGCAGCTATGAGTTGTATAGAAGACAAGGAGCGGCCTTCTGTCTACGACCAGGATGCCGCAGTATTCTCTGCTGTAGTAAAGGCTGTTTGACATTTATAAAAATAACATGATGTGGAGGTACAAAAAAAATAAAGGAAAAGAATAGAATAAGAAATCTGGTAAACACTAAATATATTCAAATAATCCCCACAAGCAATTAGGGCTTATTTATAAACAGTGTAAATTACATAAGTAATTTTCTAACTGTACGGTGCGATCAGATTTCAGCCTGTCCTGCGTTAGCTTCTTGGTTCACGTTTTTTGTCACAAATTACAGTCATTACTTTTCTCCTTCCTTCGAGACAATTCTTGCACCAATCAACACCTTCATAACAATAACTTGCCGGTTTACAGTATCGAACATAAATTACTGGAATTTTATTAATTAATAATGTTGTTTGCACGCTGGCAAGACCGCTCACTTTTATGGCTTAAAGACGACCTTCTTTACGCTTTCACATTACAAGCAGAATTACGATAAAATCTGAAGATTTACAAAGGTTTTTACTGTCATCTTTTATTTAGATCAAAGAGGAACGTTCAGTTCAGCTTCTGTTAAAATGTTTCTTTGACTGCGCAAACGATTTATTAGCGTCCGCGCCAGCTGCGCATCTTTACAGTTACGTAAATTATATAAAACGTCTTTCAAAGAATAGGTCTCACCTCATAAGTTGATCATTTAATATACAGATAGGTGAATGCCTTTCCAAGGGTACTCACAGCTTCCACACGACGGAAATCCCAATAATATTACACGCTGACGACAGTGTGTGTCTAAAGTAAACTGATGTGCATCCTCAAAATGGCGCTAGTGGGACCGCTCTTATGCGACTGGCGCGGAATTTGGATAGACGTGGTTTTTCAGATGTACAAACACGTCTACCATCTTTCGTGTACAACGCACCGCTCTTCTGGCTTTTGCGTTTTTTCCGTCACTGTACTTGCATGACATCTACATAATACAGATGCATATAAAAATGTGGTATGACCATAGCACGGAAGTACATTCAGCAGGCTAGATTACACTCTGCTGACCGCGCGGAGTGGCCGCGCGGTTTGAGGCGCCATGTCACGGACTACGCGACCCCTCCTGCCGGAGATTCGAGTCCTCCCTCGGGCGTGGGTGTGTGTGTTGTTCTTAGCATAAGTTAGTTTAAGTAGTGTGTTAGTCTAGTGACCGCCGACGTCAGCAGTTTGGTCCCTTAGGAATTCACATAGATTTGAACACTCTGCTTAATGTACAAGTTCTGTATTATGATTATACGCCTTTTTCATATGCATCCTTATTGCGTTGATGTCAAGTAAGTATATCATTGGAATTATGCTGTAAAGAACACCTGAAACGTAGTGGTTTGAGAATGAACGTTTAAGTTGGATATTGCTCACTACCAAGAAATAGCACGCAACGCTAACAAAAACCTGAATAAATAATAATCTATCATAAAGAAGTATTTTGTTTGTTTTGTATTTTTAAAGAAACTAATGTCCACTAAGATACTAAAACTAATTTTGAAAAATGCATAACGCCCTGCTGTCTGTAATAATGTTAATTTATTCTTCTACCGGTTTCGGTTTTGAGCCGTCATCAAAGGCAAGGCAGCTGTACGACGTACAAAAGTGTACACTGTGAAAATGCCAAACGAAAGACGAAAAACAGAAAAAACCTAAAATTGATCAAAATACTCACGAAAATTGTCGCAGATGTACCATATTCCATACATGCTTTAACAGAAGTTTCCACAGGAAGCCATAATTGCCAAGATAATATAAAATCAAAAATTGTAACATGATAAAAATATGATGGCACATTGACACAAGTACAGCAAAATAAATCAAAGAAATTCTAGGTCAAAGATGACAGTCTTGGTAAAACCTAACAAGTTGCCATTAAATAATTATGTGACAATAGGCTAATAAAACTGGATTGAGATTACATAAAAACGCCAATAAAATAAAATGTAAATTAACGGATGAATGTAAAATTATAAAATGTTTTACAGTCCATTCAGAAAAGGTAAGCATGTAAAATGCATACTACAAATTAATACAAGAAGCAAGATTAACAAAAACTAGCGACAAACAGGCAGGACACAACGCATCACAATAACATGCAATACAATCAGAAATATTATCAAAGATTGCAGTACGTTTAAGATCCATTAGTAACAGGGTATAACATTTTTTTAATATCATAAGAAATATCATCAGAGAAGTTTAGAGTATCAACTATGGGAATACGACATATAAATCTCAGAGCAACATCAAAACACGTTGGAATATGAAGGTGACAGCCTCAGGGAAGCAGGCAGTTCACTCATATTATAGGACGAAGAAGTTGTTAATATTAACGAGACATGATAAAGTTTAAATAATAAATTACTGCGCCGGCCGCGGTGGTCTAGCGGTTCTAGGCGCTCAGTCCGGAACCGCACGACTGCTACGGTCGCAGGTTCGAATCCTGCCTCGGGCATGGGTGTGTGTGTTGTCCTTAGGTTGGTTAGGTTTAAGTAGTTCTAAGTTCTAGGGGACTGATGACCACAGCTGTTAAGTCCCATAGTGCTCAGAGCCATTTGAACCATTTAAATTACTGCTCGAGGTAGACAAATTCAATCTCTTGCACAACGTCAACTATTCAGATTTCTGATAATACTAGGTGCGTCTGTAAATTTCGGTGAGTGGTCTCAAAAAACAAAGGAAACAAGAGTTACAAATAAAATACGTTTACGGGTCTTCATAGGAAGCAGTACTGGCTACAATACACTTCTGGAAACGGCTGTAGAGCTCTTGAAAACTGTCAGATAAACACTTCTTGTGGAATCGATCCAAGCACCGTGCTCGCGTCTTGTTGGATATGCGCAGGCTCAACTTTCTCGCTCAATGCAAGCAGTTCTTGAACACCTTCTTATTCTCCAGATTTGGCGCCATGTTACTTCTTCCTAGCAGTAGTGGACACCGGAAGATCCTGAGGAAGATCCCAGCAGAGGGGCCGAAACGTCAACCATTTTAGAGGAAGTATGACGCGGCCTAGTAACCCAGAAGATTTTAACTTCATTGACAACGGCCACGAAAGCCTGCAAACTTACATATGACTTCTTTTTGTTTCCTCGCTTTAACTTAGCGCTGAAAGGCATTTCGGGTATACAAGGCGTGACCACGCTACTTCGGGAGACTCCATAAGAAGCGTTTACTGACACTTCTCAACAGCTTCACAACCGATGTCAGAGGTGTGTTGCACCTAATGATGACTACTCTGGAGGTATTCTGTTCGTAACTCACGTTTCCTTAATTTTCGGAGGCCATGCACCGACCTTTCCAGACGCATCTTGTACTATTACTCGAAGGGAGTAACAGAACATAAAGCTGATGGGTGCAAATACTAGAGAAACTGAAGTAATAATTTCGTTGCGCGAGAATAACGGTGCATATCTTTGAGGCCACTTATGAAACATTTGATAACATATAAATCTACTAGTTCGTCCATGCTCTGCAAACCACTGATAAGTAAATGGCAGAGGGTACTTGCTCCACTACCACGTACTGGGCTGTTCTCATGTTTCATTCGCGTCTATACGAGCTGTCACTAGTCTAGCCTTGCCTCTGCTATTGTTACGAGAGCCTTATCTAGGGGTCCTGCTATACTGTCAGCATCTTTATCGGCAATAGTTTAAGTTCAATGAGTGATACGACACTTTTCAGTAGTTATTCCCATCTAAGCATAGTCCTCAAAATGTTCGAACCTCATATAGCGCACGACCATTCTTTCACCAGTGACGCACCGATTGTCGTCCATTGCACACACGAGAATCTACCCTAGTTCTGTCACGCTAAAATAAGCGTGTCTCGCATCGAAATTGAACGTTCTTCGGTGCGCCCCTGAGTGCGATATATCGCTGCCAGCAGTGTTCCACCAAGGGCGGCGCCACCTCCCTGTCTTGGAGGGCAGCAACCGTGATGGGTGGCGCATGCGACGTGTACTGAACGGCGGCCTATATAGGACGTCGATTTGCAGCCTGGCGCCAGTTCTCAGCGGGACTCATCAGCAGAAGCAGCATTCTCCTGAAGATGGCGATCAGTTGGTCCGCCGAAATATCGAGTCAAGTTGATTTTGGGATCCGGCAGCAAACACGGAGAGACTTTCTAGAGACAGTTCTATAAGATTTTGGCATGCTCTCACCTAGGGTGTCTGTTTGATGTCAGATATTAGTCTCGAGGTATGTTGTTGTTGTTGTGGTCTCCAGTCCTGAGACTAGTTTGATGCAGCTCTCCATGCTACTCTATCCGGTGCAAGCTTCTTCATCTCCCAGTACTTACTGTAACCTACATCCTTCTGAATCTGCTTAATTTATTCATCTCTTGGTTTCCCTCTACGATTTTTACCCTCCACACTGCCCTCCAATGCTAAATTTGTGATCCCTTGATGCCTCAGAAGATGCCCTACCAACCGGTCTCTTCTTCTTGTCAAGTTGTGCCACAAACTCCTCTTCTCCCCTATTGTATTCAATACCTCCTCATTAGTAACGTGATCTACCCATCTTATCTTCAGCATTCTTCTGTAGCACCACATTCCGAAAGCTTCTATTCTCTTCTTGTCCAAACTATTTATCGTCAATGTTTCACTTCCATACATGGCTACACTCCATACAAATACTTTCAGAAACGACTTCCTGACACTTAAATCTATTCTCGATGTAAACAAATTCCTCTTCTTCAGAAACGCATTCCTTGCCATTGCCAGTCTACGTTTTATATCCTCTCTACTTCGACCATCATCAGCTATTTTGCTCCCCAAATAGCAAAACTCCTTTACTACTTTAAGTGTCTCATTTCCTAATCTAATTCCCTCAGCATCACCCGACTTAATTCGACTACATTCCATTATTCTCGTTTTTCTTTTGTTGATGTTCATCTTATATCCTCCTTTCAAGACACTGTCCATTCCGTTCAACTGCTCTTCCAAGTCGTTTGCCGTCCCTGATAAAATTACAATGTCATCGGCGAACCTCAAAGTTTTTATTTCTTCTCCGTGGATTTTAATGCCTACTCCTAACTTTTCTTTTGTTTCCTTTACTGCTTGCTCAATATACAGATTGAATAACATCGGGGAGAGGCTACAACCCTGTCTCACTCCCTTTCCAACCACTGTTTCCCTTTCGTGTCCCTCGACTCTTAGAATTGCCATCTGGTTTCTGTACAAATTGTAAATAGCCTTTCGCTCCCTGTATTTTACCCCTGCCACGTTTAGAATTTGAATGAGAGTATTCCAGTCAACATTGTCAAAAGCTTTCTCTAAGTCTACAAATGCTAGAAACGTAGGTTCGCCTTTCCTTAATCTTTCGTCTAAGATAAGTCGTGAGGTCAGTATTGCCTCACGTGTTCCAACATTTCTATGGAATCCAAACTGATCTTCCCCGAGGTCGACTTCTACCAGTTTTTGCATTCGTCTATAAAGAATTCGCCTTAGCATTTTGCAGCTGTGACTTATTAAACTGATAGTTCGGTAATTTTCACATCTGTCAACACCTGCTTTCTTTGGGATGAAATTATTATATTCTTATTAAAGTCTTAGGGAATTTGCCTGTCTCATACATCTTGCTCACCAGATGGTAGAGTTTTGTCATGAATGGCTCTCCCAAGGCCGTCAGTAGTTCTAATGGAATGTTGTCTCGAGGTATAGGAAAAGTGAATGGCAGTGTAAGAACAAATGTAAGAAGAGTACAAGAGTAGTAGATGTAAGATTAGTGGCTGGGGCTTTCAGTGGCGTACGTACCCCGACGCAGAGCAGGAGTCGATGCAGTCGGCAGCGACGAAGCACGCGAGGTCCATAGCGAGCTGGTAGCTGGCCGTGGCGTCAGTGAGGCCGACGATAGCAGCCAGGCCGTCGACGCACCCTTCGTACCCGAGGCTCCTGGGTGGCAACATCCAGCTCGTTATCAGGCGAAGCATGACACCCTCCCCGATGGACCGATACTGGAGGGTCTTGTAGGCTATCACCACGTCAGTGCGTCCTGCAAAACGTTGTAACGTATTACTATCTTTACGACGTTTCTCGTCGAGCCATATGCGTTACTTGCATTTCTAGCTGCTTTTCTCACACAAATAATGATAAAAATTGAGAAATTCAGGGTCGCCACCAGCCCAAGCCCTTCCTAACCATTTACAAAACCAAACGGAGCTGGAAAATATTAGTGTAATTACTTTAATAATTTAATTACAAGTACGCAAATTTCTCGAAGCAGCCAGATAAATAGCACTCCGTGTCGTGCATGAAGCAACTTCCAGAATGAGATTTTCACTCTGCAGCGGAGTGTGCGCTGATATGAAACTTCCTGGCAGCTTAAAACTGTGTGCCCGACCGAGACTCGAACTCACAGTTTTATCGTGCCAGGAAATTTCATATCGGCGCACACTCCGCTGCAGAGTGAAAATCTCATTCTGGAAACATCCCCCAGGCTGTCTCCGCAGTATCCTTCCTTTCAGGAGTGCTGGTTCTGCAAGATTCGCAGGAGAGCTGCTGTAAAGTTTGGAAAGTAGGAGACGAGGTACTGGCAGAAGTAAAGCTGTGAGGACCGGGCGTGAGCCGTGCTTCGGTGGCTCAGGTGGGCAGTCTGCCGCCGGCAGTGCTGCGAGGCGGTCACGCACCAGAGCGCTGCGGGCGAGGCGCGCACGGTGTGTTTGTGTTTACTTCGGCCGCTGTCAGTGCCGTTCTCCCTTCTAGACCACCATGGCACACAACTATCGGAAGAAGACCTTACGTTTCAACTTTTGTTCCGACTTCGCCCGACCCAAGGCCCTGGAGGTAGAACGATTTATTCGCGATGAAGTTAAAATACCACCAACGGATCTAACTGGTATCCACTTGTCCATAGTTAGCAGTACCGTCTACGTCAAAATTATCAACGATGCGGCGCGCGACAAGGTGCTTCGAGAGGCAAAACGTGGACTGCGCTTCTGTCATTCCGACGGCAACGTCGGACCCGTTACCGTCGATCACGCAGGTCTCGGCACACGGACGATAAGGATCTTCGATCTGCCGTTCGAACTACCTGCAGACGTCGTCATCGAGGCGCTCCGTCCCTATGGCAACGTTTTGGAACATGTTGCCGAACGATGGGTACAATTTCAAACCTATCCCGTTTTAAACGGTGTTAGACAGGTCCGCATCGAGTTGCAGGAACACGTGCCTTCCTATCTACGTATCGGAGGCTGCCGTGCCATTATAATGTACGACGGCCAACCTCGGACCTGTTCCGGTTGCGGGAAAGAAGGTCACCTACGGTCTGAATGCATTCGACGACGTGTCGCGCAGCTCCCGTTGTCGGAAGCGTCCGTCACACCCACGATGACCGCCCTGCCGGTCACTTACGCAGCGGCTCTCGCCACCTCTACGCTTTCGTCCAGTCCGTCGCCCGGTCCTTCCGATCGGCACGTCCCACCGTCCCAGTCACCTATGGACGGTGCGGACGTCCCACCTTCCAACCTTGCCGCCGAACAGGCCCCCGCACCGGACGCTGAGGAGAACAGTACTTTTTCACAACACCTGTTTGACCATTTCATTGTACCCACCGACGCCTTCGAACCAGGTCGACGCTCCTCCTTGCCGTCGTCCGACACTGAGGAACACGTGCGCAAACAACGCTCGCCACGTAGGCGCCAACGCCGCCGCCGTTCACCCACGGGCTCTCAAAGCGTCGCCACCCGCGACGACGAAGACGACACCCAACCAGCCGACATTTCCACACAGAGGTCGGCGGACAACTTTCACGATGAACAAGACGTTTCGCAGGACGGGACCACTATGGAGGTCGCCACGCACAATGTAACGATCGGTGCGCCGGTTGAGACGCCTGTCTCCCCGCCGACAACTCCAGATCTCTCTCACCACGACGCAATTCCCCCGGACATTGGACAGACCCACGGCACAGGAGCACGGGCCGACGACATTGACGAAGATACGCCCCCTCCTCCGGATCAGTTGCCTCCGCCGGACAAGGCTGCCTGTTAACATCAAAAGCGAAGCACTGCAGCTGATGGGACGGGACGTCCTGTCGGTGCCCTCCTCTTACTTCCCTTGGTGATGGTAGATGCGCGTCCACAACCACTGAAACTAACGTACCGGTTTGCCACACTGAACATCAACACGATCGGCACTGCACCCAAGCTGCAACTCCTATGTGACATGCTTCGGGCCTCTGACGTCGACGTCGCCCTTCTTCAGGAAGTACGCGTTGCCACACTACCACCAGTCTACAGCTACGACTCATACACGTCCACATGTGATCAATCAGGGCGTGGAGTGGCTTTCTACATACGCGAAGGAATCCCACTCAAGGACACGACAATCCTTCCCTGTGGAAGAGGCATGGCTGTTACCATCTTCGACACGTGCGTCATCAATATCTACGCTCCGTCTGGCTCCACGAACCGTCGGCAGCGGTCCACTTACTTCGGACATGACGTGGCGCCCCTGTTTTCTGGACGCTATGATCGCCTTATCATGGGAGGCGATTTCAACCGTGTCCTCCATCCGCAGTACCAAATGCCTGGTTATTCGCCATGCCCGGCGCTGCTCACCTTAATCGAAGATTTTCATCTAGTGGACGTTTGGGAGAAAATTCATGACAATACCCCCGGTTTTACCCATTATACAGCACATTCTGCGAGCAGACTGGACCGGTTTTATGTCTCTGCCCACCTTGGCAATGAAGTCGCCCAAGCTGAACGATGGCCCCTTCATTTTCGGATCACTGCGCCGTCATTTATTCCCTGGCTCTGCCACCTCAGTCAGTCACCACAAATTTTCACTACGCCGTCCTCCGTGAGCTCGATGCACTCCCTCCATCACCTGACACCCATAGGGAACGACAACGTACTAAAGCTCGTCTCCTCTCTCTTCAACGTGCACGACTGCATGGTGTCGTGGTGCGTTCCCGACGACAAGACCTCCTCCACGACGAAACCCCATCCACAATCCATGCCGCATCCGACCATAGTCGTCGACGTCGACTGTTCGTCCCCAACATCACGACCTCCGATGGTGTTCACCACACAACACAGGCGGCAGTGGTGTCTGCCTTTGCTGAACATTATCGCCAATTTTATGATGATGAACCGATGGCGACGCCCATTTCTGATGATCTCCGTCCTTCCCCTCATCGGATCCTCACCGTAGCGGAGTCAACGTCCATGATGTCTGCCATCACCGCAGAAGAGGTGGCAGATGCGATCAACAAGGGGGCCAAGAACAAATCACCCGTACCAGATGGTCTCCCGGTGGAGTTTTACCGGGCGTTCATCACGTTAATGCTTCCTCGCTGGACGGAAATGATTCAGGAACTCTTTACTCCGTCCTTCCCAATTCCACCTGAATTCGTCACTGGCATTCTTCTACCTGTGCCTAAACCGAAGGGAGGGTCTCATGTCTCTGCATATCGGCCCCTTACACTACTGAATGCAGACTATAAAATCTATGCACGCCTCTTAGCAGCGCGCATACGCACCGTCCTTTCACCTGAGCAGACTGCACGTGGTTGTGGGGCCACCTTACAAACAGCCCTAGCAGAATGCCGTGACCTCATTGCACTGGCGTCGGTTTGTCGCCTTCGTGCAGCACTGGTATCCGTCGATTTCACGAGTGCCTTTGATCGCGTTCGACACCCATTCCTCCTCATGGTGGCGACACGTATGGGGTTCCCATTACTTTTTGTCGATGCCAGTCGCCGGTTACAACTTCCCGCGGTCTCGATGGTACAAGTCAATGGGAGGCTTGTAGGACCGATTCCTATACGCCGCTCCGTGCGTCAAGGATGCCCTATGTCTACCTTACTATATGCCATTGCACTTGAGCCCCTCATCACTGGACTTACCTCTAGACTGCAGGGCCTCACTTTGCGTGACCACACCTTTCACTGTAGGGCTTATGCGGACGATCTCCTCTTTCTCACCTGCTCCTCCACGGAACTCAATGACGCCATCCAATGGATCCACCAGTATGGACGTCTTTCTGGTAGCATTCTTAATGTCCGTAAATCGACTATGATGCACATTGGGCGCGACCTCCCGGCTATGGTGCCGACCCAGTCAGTGCCGCCCTTCGTTACTTGGGTATCAAATTTACGAGCTCCACACACCGCACAGTGGCCCTGGATTACCGGCGGCTTTTGCAGTCGATTCGGCACCATGTCCGCGGTCAAGTGCACCGTAACTTAAACCAACTCCGACGTGTGTCCTATGTCAACATGTATGTCGCCCCTAAACTGGTACACGTCGCCCAGATCCTCCCAATGCCGTTACTCCTTGGCCGCCGCATCCAATCAGCCTTTGGATATTTCGTGTCAGCAGGGGAACTTTTCAAAGTCCGCTACAACACTCTAACACTGCCTCCTGCAAAAGGTGGCCTCGGACTCGTCAACGTGCGGGCACGCTCTTCTGCACTCTTTGTCCGCACTCTGTTGCGACACTGGCAGGCGCCGGTCCCGTCCTTAACACGCAGTCTCTTAGATATCCTCCGACCAGCTTCTCTTGACCCACCGATCAATGTGGCACCTATTTCTCCATTATTGCTCCACGTCACCAATTGTTTCATAGAACTCAGTTACGTTCGGTTCGATCTCCCAGTCACCCGTCCTCCCCCTACAAAAGATTATAATCGTTTGTTTATGCTGTCCAACCCTTGCGACCCCATGGTGCTACAGCATCCTGACACTCACTGGCGCACGGTTTGGGGGTGTGTGCATGCACCCTTTTTACCGTCGTCTATGTCTGCACTCTGGTATATTTTAGTCTATGGAAAATTCCCGACTAATAGTCGACTTTATCGCATAGGACTGGCCACCTCCCCACTCTGCCCTGACTGTCAGCTCGAAGACACCGACGAGCACCGTCTTACGTGCCCCCTGAAACAAAACGTATGGCTCCTCATCGAACGAATCGTGGGCTTTTACCTCCGTGCCCCGCCAACGACGGTAACCCCGGATTTCCTGTTGTTGCCCCAGACATTTCACTACCCTCTTGCTAAGCACCATGCCCTCATCCGGTTTCGAGGATAGGCTTTAGAATACCTCTTTCAGAGTGGTCCACATACAGTCCTTGACTTCTGGTACAAAGTTGTGAACGCGCATAGCCCCTCACCCGAAAACCATCTTACCGACAAACTTTTGCCGGTAATCTCCGCAGCGTCTTCCTTGAGCCTCCTCAAAGTTGGGGTGTACCATGCCTACCTGTCACATGATAGAACACCCTTATCCACGTTCTCATGCATCGACCAAAAAAAAAAAAAAAAAAAAAAAAAGAAGGAAGGAGACAGAATATGTTATATTTTGTTGTATTTAATGTTTTTCTTTTTAATATTTTTTTTGTTTAACTAACAGTCATTTGTATTTTTTAAATGACACCTTGAAGAACTCTTGCATAGTGAATATATATGTACTTTTAGTTTGTTCAATACAAATTATTAAAAAAAAAAAAACAAAGAAAACAGGATGTGTTATATTTTGTTGTATTTAATGTTATTCTAATAATTTGTTTACCTAACACTCATTTGTATATGTTTAACAGGTACCTTGAAGAACTGTTGCTTTGTGTATATATATATGTACTCTCCGATTGTTCAATAAAAAAAAAAGATGGTAGAGCGCTTGCCCGCGAAAGGCAAAGGTCCCGAGTTCGAGTCTCGGTCTGGCACACAGTTTTATTCTGCCAGGAAGTTTCATGAAGCAACTTGATTAATACAGAATTGGAAATCATAGTAAGGGGGTAAGATCGACGCCAAAGAATTTATCTTTAACGTAGATTATTTATTGTAACTAAATATTTGGTTGCACATCCTAACTACACGTAACTGGTGCCTGACTCGAAATATTTAAGTAAGAAATACGTGAGAATGAAACAGAGCATAATTTAACTACAGCAAGAAGAAACACAGCAGACGGGGGTGGGAGACAATTATACTATCATCTCCTTTGCATTAATACCATAAAAATATCTAAGTGAAATTTGCATTACGATTATACGCATGCTCTATTCTGGACAGAGGTTTAGCCGATACACAAGGCTGTGCGATCATTATTTAACATACTAACTGCGTCTGCTTCTTGCTAAAGGCCGAACTAGAGCACGTGGTGCATTGTGACTCAAACTGTTGTGCTGCTTTGTAGAAAGCGCACAAAAGAACAGATATTCTTGCAGTAATTGTAGCTCATTAAACAAGCAAACTGTTAAAACAAAGCCTATTGTGGTGTCGTGGTGAACCAGAAGGGTCATTGATTGCCAAACACGTGGCACAAAATCGGCACACACAGACAAAAGCAATTTCCACAATATATAAGACTAAAAATCATTTTAAAAAATAACTCGCTTCGCACGCTTCAGTTTAGCTGAAGTTCTTAAGTATTTCACCAGTTAAACATAACGAAGTCCTAACTCAACCTGATTCCTATCACTTGAAAGCCCCTTAACAGCTACGATCGGTGCTCACCAAGCGTTCACCGAAGAGTGCCCCTTTCTCTTACCCAGCTCCTCGTGCAGCGGAAGCTAGCAGAGCGGTAGCCCTCCAACCTCACACACAGATACAGCTTTCGACACAGCCGTCGACTAAGAAGGGGAAACCTCTCTGTTCAGGAATTGGAGACCTAAGTTGGTCATCCTGAGCCCTACTTTGAACGAGAAACAACATCGTCTGCTCCCAGCGGACGATGACCAACTCAGCGATTCCCACAAAACAAAACCGAAACCCACATTAAAACACACATATAATAATCAATAGGCCTTGTTTGAGTGCTCAGTCTTTCTGGAAGAGTTCATCAATTGAGCTAAAATCAGGTAGTAAAATGAATAGGTTGCACAGAATTCGACAAGCGACTTATGAAACGACTTCACAGAGATGTTTCAATGTTTTCACTCATCTTCATGCATGTACACAATTCAGACAAGATTTTATTAGCTAGTACTACACAGAGGTGATGGCGATATGCATATACACGGTGGTCCATTGACAGTGACCGGGCCAAATATCTCACGAAATAAGCGTCAAACGAAAAAACTACAAATAACGAAACTTCTCTAGCTTGAAGGGGGAAACCAGATGGCGCTATGTTTGGCCCGCTAGATGGCGCTTCCGTAGCTCAAACGGATATCAACTGCGTTTCTTTTTAAATAGGAACCCCCATTTTTATTACATATTCGTGTAGTATGTAAAGAACTATGAATGTTTTAGTTGGACCTCTTTATTCGCATTCTGATAGATGGCGCTGTAATACTCACAAACACGTGGCTCACAATTTTAGACGAACAGTTGGTAACAGGTAGGTTCCTTATATTAGAATACAGAACGTAGGTACGTTTGAACATTTTATTTCACTTGCTCCAATGTCACACATGTACCTTTTTGAACTTATCATTTCTGAGAACGCAAGCTATTACATCGTGATTACTTGTAAATACCACGTTAATGCAATAAATGCTCAATATGATGTCCGTCAACCTCAACGCATTTGGCTGTATATGTAATGACATTCCTCTCAACGGCGAGTAGTTCGCCTTCCGTAATGTTCGCACATGCATTGACAATGCGCTGACGCATGTTGTCAAGCGTTTTCGGTGGATCACGATAGCAATATATCCTTCAACTTTCGCCACATACAGAAATCCGGGGACGTCAGATCCGGTGAACGTGCTTTGACGAATAGTCCACCTGTCATGAAATTTGGTATTCAATACCGCTTCAACCGCACGCGACCTATATGCCGGACATCCATCATGTTGGAAGTACACCGCCATTCTGTCATGCAGTGAAACTTCTTGTAGTTACATCGGTAGAACAGTACGTAGGAAATCAGCATACATTGCACCATTTAGTTTGCCATCGATAAAATGGGAGCAAATAATCCTTGCTCCCATAATGCCGCACCATACATTAAACCCGCCAAGGTCGCTGATGTTCCACTTGTCGCAGCCATCGTGGATTTTCCCTTCCCCAATAGTGCATATTGTGCCGGTTTACGTTACCGCTGTTGGCGAATGACGCTTCGTCGCTAAATAGAACGCGTGCAAAAAATCTGTCATCGTCCCGTAATTTCTCTTGTGCCCAGTGGCGGAACTGTACACGACGTTCAAAGTCGTCGTCAAGCAATTCCTGGTGCATAGAAATATGGTACGGGTGCAATCGATGTTGACGTAGCATCCTCAACACCGACGTTTCTGAGATTCCCGATTCTCGCGCAATTTGTCTGCTACTGACGTGCGGGTTAGCCGCGAAAGCAGCTAAAACACCTACTTGGGGATCGTCATTTGTTGCACGTAGTGGTTGACGTTTCACATGTGGCTGCACACTTCCTGTTTCCTTAAATAACGTTACTATCCGGCGAACGGTCCGGACACTTGGATGATGTCGTCCAGGATACCGAACAGCATACATAGCCACGCCCGTCGGGCATTTTGATCACAGTAGCCATACATCAACACGATATCGACCTTTTCCGCAATTGGTAAACGGTCCATTTTAACATGGGTAATGTATCACGAAGCAAATACCGTCCGCACCGGTGGAATGTTACGTGATATCACGTACTTATGGGTTTGTGACTGTTACAGTGCCATCAATCACAAAGCGAAAAAGTGATCCAACTAAAACATTCATATGTAATTAAAATTCATATGTAATAAATTCATATGTAATAAAAAATAGGGGTTCCTATTAAAAAAACGCAGTTGATATCCTTTTGACCTATGACAGCGCGGGCCAGCCAAAGCGCCATCTGGTTTTTCCCTTCAAGCTAGACGAGTTTCGTTCTTTGTACTTTTTTCGTTTGATCCTTACTTCGTGAGATATTAGGCCTGGTCACTTTCAATGGACCACCCTGTATACAGATTAAATCAGTATCCCCTTGCACAAGGTATAAAATGCGAGTGCGTTGATGGAGCTGTCATTTGTACTCACGCGAGAAGCTTTCCGACGTGATTATGCCCACATGATGGGGATTAACAGACTCTGAACGTAGAATGTTAGTTTGGGCTCCAAGTACGGGACATCCCGTTTCGGATATCGCTGGGGAATTCAGTATTTAGAGATCAACAGTGACCGTGTGCTGAGAATACCAGATATTAACCACTACCTTTCACCACAGAGAACGTAGTGGCCGAATGTCTTCACCTAACGACCGAGAGCAGTGCCCTTTGCGTACAGTCGTCAAGGCTAACAGACAAGCAACGCTATTGTTACGGCTTTCGTGGCCACTTGTTGACGATCTGCCTATTGGCTACTGTCTCGGGTTCTTCGGCCGACGTTCATCTGATGATTTTACTGACGTATCGTCAGCACGAGTGGTGGGCATTGTCAAAGCTTCACCCTCCAATGCTGGTGCTCAACTGGAGCTCCATTTCACCAACGGCAATGGTGAAGATTTGACAATGCCAGCCACTCGTGCTGGCGAAACGTCAGTAAACGTCGGCCGAAGAACCCGAGGCAGAAGCCAATAGGCAGTTTGTCAAGCATCACTATGTCAAATAACCGCAGAAATCAATGTTGGACATACGACGAAGGTATCCGTTAGGACAATGTGGCGAAACCTAGCGTTGATGGGCTATGACAGCAAACGGCCGACGCGAGTGCCTTTGCTGACAGCACAACATCGCCTGCAACCCCTGTCCTGGCCTCGTGACTACATCGGTTGGACCCTAAGCGATTGGAAAACCGTGGCCTCCTCAAATGAGTCCCGATTTCAGTTGGTAAGACCTGATAGTACGCTTCGAGTGTGGCGCGGCCATACACTGAAGTCTCTGGTAATTCGTCAAGGAAAGTGGGACTGCAGACAGAACGAAGTACTTGATAATGATAACAAAACCAGCGGCTGTATTTAAATCCACCGTCATTTATTATTTTTTAACAAATGCCACCAGTTTCGACACCAAATGGTGTCATCTTCAGGACCCAAACGTAACCAGCCATCCACAACGGCTTTCATAAGCAGTGAACAGAACTCACCTCTCAAAAAATCTCCGGGACTTGATGGCCTCCCTGTGGAGTTTTATGCCCGCTACTGGTCTATAATTGGGGACAAGATCACTTCCATGGCAAATGAGGTCCTGAACGGAAAACCGGTCCCTGCAGAGTTTAAGGAAAGTAAAATAGTACTGATTCCTAAGAGTAAAGGCAAAACCAACTTAAACAATTTTCGGCCTCTTTCGCTACTAAATTCTGATTACAAAATGATTTCGCGTATTATCAACAAAACACTCTCTGCCTTTTCCAACAAAATATTGAGTCATCATCAATCTTGTTCTCCGACCAGAACGATATTCGAAAGTCTATCTGCATACAGAGACGTCATTTCAATTACCTCAGTGACAAGTATAAAATGTGCTTTAGTCTTTATAGATTTCAGCAAAGCTTTCGACCGCGTTAGTCATAGATACCTCTTTGCGATGCTATTAAGAATGGCTTTCCACCCCCAGATTGTGAACATGCTATGGAATATTGCAACAGGTATAAATGCGAAAATAGCAATCAATGACCAAACATCTAAACCCATACAGATAAGGCGAGGGGTTCCACAGGGCAGTCCCTTATCTATGTTTTCATTTTCCGTATCTTTAGAGCCCTTCCTCCGCACTGTCCACGCAAGATTAACGGGTATAACATTGAGTAGTGAGAAAACTGTCATACGAGCTTATGCTGATGACGTGGGCGTTGTAATAAGGAATAAGGAGGAGACAGCTACACTGGAAAGAGAAATCCAAAGATATTGTCTAGCGTCGGGAGCGACAGCAAATGAAAACAAAAGTCAAATATTGAATCTACCGGGCCTAGATCACCTTCGACTAGCATGGGCAAAACAAGACAACAAACATAAAACTTTGGGAATAACCTTAACGGCATGTCCGATGAGGATGGCTGCTTTTAACTGGACGGAAACTAGGAGGAAAGTTCATGGTGCTGTAATGGAGAACATCCATCGAACTATGGACCTGGCGCAAAAAGTCAGATTCATCAACTCCTGCGTTTTGTCTAAAGCGTATTTCACTGCACAGGTATTTCCAATCCCTAAACAAGTAGCGAAAGGGATCATGACCACTGTTGCCAATTATTTATGGCGAGGAGACATATTCAGGGTTGATGCGACTACTGTTATACTGGATGTCAGAAACTGGGGCCTCGGTTTGGTGGATATTCGCAATAAAGCGTCTGCTCTGTTCCTCAAACGGACTTTCCATATACTCAGAGAACTTCCACAATGTATAACCGCAAAGCTCTTTGAGGCTGTGACACCCCATAGCCTGCAAGCACCGATTGATGTGCTAAGGATTAATGCCCGTCTGCAGTATTTGAGGAACTTTTTCCTCGAAGCAAGTTATCTTAGTGACGAAATCAGAAGCAACACACGTATCACAGCGCGCGACATCATACTTGAAAGGAAGTTAAATGAGGGTAGAAACAAAATTGAAACGAAATTCCCAAATAGTGACTGGAAAGCTGTATGGCGGAACATCAACTATGCCAGGCTATGTACAGACGCTATTTCCGCATGGTACAAAACAGTTAATAATGTCATCAGCACCAACGGGAGACTATATGGGATCGGTTTAAAACAGACACACCTTTGTGGAAAATGCAATCTGGTGGATACACTCAGCCACAGATTCACCTGTGGTGGCAATGTGCATAACTGGAATTGGATCAGACAACAAATCGCCTTTCTCACCAGATCCTCTGCGGAATATATAACGCCATCGCTCCTCCTGAGACCAGGCATGACATACTTTCCGAAATTAAAAACCAACACCATTAGCTGATTACTGGGAAAATATGTTAGTTATGTCATCCACAAACTTGGGTCGGACAACGAGATAGAATTCCGCGTTTACATGAAGTGTGAATATGCAAAAATCAGCCCGTATCGCAACCACAAGAAGCACTACGGCAACATGCTCAAGATCGTTTTTGAAAGAATGGGTGTTGGTTAAATATGTGGAACCACTACAACACCTTGAACGAGAACGAACAGAAGAAAATTAAAAGTCACTTGGTTTCTTATTATTATTATTTACTATTACCTTGCTTCCAGAACATTTTTTTTTCTTTTTTCAAAACATTTTATCAAAATTACTCGTGTTCGACTTCCAACGTATTTGTGTGATTCGAGAAGAATTGTGAAGTTTTTATCAGTGTTCAGTTTCTACTCAGAGAAGAGGTTTCTTCGTCTTTCTTACATCGGAGAATGGGAATATTGTGTTAAGATTTCTGCACACAGGGGACATCAAAAAGGGGTGGGAGGGGTTTGTGCCTCGACGCACTGGCAGTGCCGTGAAGAGACCCCACTGCTAGTGCGGCGTGTATCACGCCCTGACCATCCTAAAAATACAAAAAAATATATAAAAATAAATAAAAAGAAAAAGAAAATAAAAGTGGTTAATAAAAATTGGATTGCTGGAAAAAAGATGGATATAAAAAAGTGGATAGAGAAAAAAAACAAAAAATGGAGAAAAAGTGGTTAAAGAACTGCGGTTAAAGAAAAAAAAAGATTGATAGAGCATCTGCCATGTAAGCAGGAGATCCCGGGTTCGAGTCCCGGTCGGGGTATACATTTTCATCTGTCCCCGTTGACGTTTGTCAACGCCTGTAAGCAGCTCAGGGTGTTCATTTCGTTGTAATTTTAATATTTCAACTCTAAGCTGAAGGCCACCATTAATTTCTTTGAAAGCCTGCAACCATGAGGGAGAGTATCAAAGAGAAAAACTCCTTCAGAGGCCCAGAACACCATGATTCTATCGTCTGTGGCTGCGGTTTTAAGCTTTTTGTATGGAGGAGATGCGATATGACGCCACACCATGGCTTGCAGTTCCGTTTCCGGTGCGAAGTGGTGAACCTACATTTTATCGCCCGTGACGATGTTCGATAAGGAATGGTACTATCAGCCTCGTAGCAAGCAAACAGTTCCGCACAGACGGTCCTTGGTTGATCTTTATGGTCTTCTCTTAAGTGGAGATGATCCCAGTGGGCACACACATCTGTGTACCCCGACGGGTAGGTGAGTGTGCCAGCAATAACAAAAGAAACGGACAGTTGAGCAGCGAGGTGCGTGTGACGCGTCGATCACTTCGAGTGAGAGTGTCCGCACGTTCCAGCATTGCGGGCGGGCCGCACACGGGGGATCGGACAGATTCGCACGACATCTTTGCGATGGTGGCAGACACCTACGAATTTTTAACATGTTTCAGCCCAGTCAGCAACTGTGACAAATTAATATTTCAAAAATCCGCCTCAGTTGCGAAATGTTACTGGTCTTTACCCAGGTTTCAGTTAATCTAGCCTTCTTCAGAAGCATAAAATAAACTAATACATGCCAGAATAAGACGCGGTCGAACATAAAAAGCTTAAGTACCGTGATACCAGGTCAACCCACGTTACTTAGCTGAGGAACAGCCCCTTCGTGGAAAGCAGTCGATTAGCCGTGGACGCTACGATGGAACCGACTGTGGCACGAAGATATGTGCCGAGCAAGATGGCGGATCACGGAAAGTCAAAGGTGCCTGCCATTGGCTGTCTTTATGTTATTTACTGGGAAATTACCTATAACCTTAAACCATAAACCACACCAGTGGCAAGTCCGCCGCTCGTGGTCTCGCGGTAGCGTTCTCGCTTCCCGAGCACGGGGTCCCGGGTTCGATTCCCGGCGGGGTCAGGGATTTTCACCTGCCTCGAGATGACTGTGTGTTTGTGTTGTCCACATCATTTCATCATCATCCAGGAAAATGGCGAAATTGGACTGAGCAAAGATTGGGAAACTGTACGGGCGCTGATAACCACGCAGTTGAGCGCCCCACAAACCAAACATCATCATCATCCACACCAGTGGCAAGACGCAATCAATACCTTCACTGCGCGATAACAACGGCGAAGTCACTGATAACAGTGCCACTAAAGCAAAGTTATTAAAAACGGTTTCCCGAAACTCCTTCACCGAAGAAGACAAACTAAATATTCCTGAATTCCAATCAAGAACAACTGCCAAGATGAGAAGCATAGAAGTAGATATCCTCGGTGTAACAAAGCAGCTTAAATCACTTAATAAAGAAAAGGCCTTCGGTCCAGATTGTATACCAGTCAGGTTCCTCTCAGAGTGTGCTCATATAATAGCTCCGTATTTAGCAATTATATACAGCCGCTCGCTCACAGAAAGGTCCGTACCTAAAGACTGAAAAGTTGCTCAAGTCACACCAATACCCAAAAAGGGAAGGGGGAGTAATAAACTGAATTACAGGCCTGTATCAGTAATGTCGATTTGCAGTAGCGTTTTGGAATGTATACTGTATTTGAACATCATAAAGTACATCGAAGAAAACGATTTATGGACACATAGTCGGCACTGATCCAGAAAATACCATTCTTGCGAAACACAACTAGCTCTTTATAATCATGAACTGATGGGTGCTATCGACACGGGGTATCAAATTGATTCCACATTGTTAGATTTCCAGAAGGTTTTCGACACTGTTCCCCACAAGCGTCTTGTAACGTAACTATCTCTGGAATATCGCCCCAGTTGTGCGACTGGATTCGTGATTTCCTGTCAGAAAGGTCACAGTTCGTAGTCATAGAAGGAAAGTCATCGAGTAAAACAGAAGTGATATCCGGCGTTCCCCAAGGGAAGTGTTACAGGCGATCTATTGTTCCTGATCTCTATTAACAACATAGAAGACAATCTGAGTAGACATCTTAGATTGTTTCCCGATGATGCTGTCATTTACCGTCTTGTAAAATCATCAGATGATCAAAATAACTTGCAAAATAATTTAGATAAAATATTTGTATGGTGCGAAAAGTGGCAATTGACCCTGAATAAAGAAAAGTGTGATGTTATTCACATGAGTACTAGAACAAATCAGCTAAATTTCGATTACGGGATAAGTCACACAAACCTGAACGCTGTAAATTCAGCTAAATACTTTGGGATTACAATTACAAATACCTAAATTGGAACGATCACATAGATAATATTATGGGTAGAGCAAACCAAAGACTGCGATTCATTGGCAGAACACTTAGAAGGTGCAACAGGTCTACTAAAGAGACTGCTTACACCACGCTTGTCCGCCCTATTCTGGAGTACTGCTGTGCGGTGTGGGATCGGCATCAGGTGGGACTGACTGATAACATCGAAAAAGTACAAAGAAGGGCAGCTCGTTTTGTATTATCGTGAAATAGGGGAGATAGTGCCATAGACATGATACGTGATTTGGAGTGGCAATCATTAAAACTAAGGTGTTTTTCGTTGCGACGGGATCTTCTCATGGAATTTGAATCACCAGTTTTCTCCTCCGATTGCGAAAACATTCTGTTGCCACCCACCTGCATAGGGAGAAATGATCAACACGATAAAATACGAGAAATAAGGGCTCGCACAGAAAAATTTTAGTGCTCGTTTTTCCCGCGTGCCTTTGGAGAGTGGAACGGTAGAGAGACAGCTTGAAGGTGGTTCACTGAACCCTCTGACAGACACTTTATTGTCAATAGCGCAGTAATCACGTAGAAATAGATGTATATGTAGAAATTTGTGAGGGAACAAGGCACTACGTAGATAGAATCCCGATGAGCGTTAACTGTAAACCTAGACCTTATTAACTGATACGAAATTTACTTAGACGTTACGTTCAGCTTGTTAGATTAAAAACCACATATGATCACCGCTATGTTGGTAGGGTTCCGCATGATCTCATGCGGGGGATGAACAAGGTTATATGTCAGTAACGCGAGAACTTCTCAGGGTTAGGAGAAGGTGCAAATAAAATAATTTCCATTATACATGGAGTAATACGTCACTTTGTTAACGCGAAATTTGACTAAGGTTGTTATATTATGGCACTACATTACTACGCATTTATGGCTGACTGGGTGTGTAAAGCTTAGGGCATCATTTATGGCTTTATACACAGGTGGTCAACGTTGTGTTTAGGAAATCTGTAATAACTTAACCAAACATACACTAACTGTAAATATAATATGTACGAGCGTCCACTGTATGTAGTCACAAGGGTGACGTGGAACAAAACTCTTAAGGGAAAAGATTGATTATTAGTTAGAAGTGGGTTCAAGACCCTATGTATTCAAATACGTTGTGCCACGCTAATTGTCGAAATACACACTCTAGTGTATCAGATATTACCTATTTTGTATGTTGCCTACAAGGCTATTAACTATTTAGGATGAGGATTATTGTGAGCGTCCTGGAATTCTCACATAGACTACCAAGAAATAGGGACCTAATATTTAAAGTAGGGTGTGTCAGAATGAGCTTTCACTCTGCAGCGCAGTGTGCGCTGATATGAAACTTCCTGACAGATGAAAACTGTGTGCCGGGCCGAGACTCGAACTCGGGACCTCTGCCTTTCGCGGACAAGTGTTCTACCAACTGAGCTACCCAAGCTCGCCTCACGCACCCTCTTCACAGCTTCACTTCTGCCAGTACCTCGTCTCCTACCTTCCAAACTTTACAGAAGCTCTCCTGCGCAGGAGAGCACTTGTCCGCGAAAGGCAAAGGTCCCGAGTTCGAGTCTCGGTCCGGCACACAGTTTTAATCTGCCAGGAAGTTTCATAGGGTGTGTCAGGACGTACAACGCAACTGCCAACACACTTATGTACTATTGACCGATAAAGGTCAAGCTAATAATATGAACATAAGCTGTATTCTTCCCTATTGAACGGGAACATAAATTACGGATATGGTCTAATAGCGAGCAAAGTGTAAATGTCTCACGTATGTTAATAGCATAAATCAGAACCTAGCATTAAAAGTAGGGTGTGACTGGGCCCACAACGGCCCCATCATCACGCTTACGTGCTGTTGACCGACATAGGTCAAGCATTTACAGAATATTGTCTGCAAACTAACCTTTGATAGGAATAATATCTCAAAGGTTACACTGTATACAGCGTGACTAAGCGGGCAACGCAATAGTTCTCATAAAAAAGATTCTTTAGAGCAACAAGGTGAAAGTTATCTGCCTAGGGAAGAATACTTTAAACTGTATTCCGTAAATATTAAAGTTAGCTTAAATTGGCGTCAAGATCTCATGAAATAGGATCGGCCAGCTTGAATTAAAGGCGGGCATAAGTTTTAATGCCTATGGGTAGAAAGAAAAGGCAATGTGTGCCAGCTCCGTAGGTATGTTTGTCTACCATATTGTCAGTTATGTTGGAACGAGAACTATATATACCGTTTGGAATATTAATTAAAGCATAGTATTGAACGTCAGTAAATGTCGTGGTCAATTTCTAAGTCTTAAGCGTCGAAGTATCAGGAATGGATATGCAGTGACACGGCACGAAAGTTAGTGTGATACTTTAGCTACGTGCCTTTCTTAACTGTTACTCGTAAACTAATCATTCACTGAATGGGATAACGTTGACCATCTGTATTGCAAAAGTCATCTATATACAAGTTGCATATAGTGATTTGGAAACTTAACTTGTATGTAACAGGACTAAGTAGGACAGTACACTACTGGCCATTAAAATTTCTACACCAAGAAGAAATGCAGTTGATAAACGGGTATTCATTGGACAAATATATTATACTAGAACTGACATGTCATTACATTTTCACGCAATTTGGGTGCATAGATCCTGAGAAATCAGTACCCAGAACAACCACCTCAAGCCGTAATAACGGCCTTGATACGCCTAGGCATTGAGTCAAGCAGAGATTGGATGCTGTGCACAGGTACAGCTGCCCATGCAGCTTCAACACGATACCACAGTTCATCAAGAGTACTGACTGGCGTATTGTGACGAGCCAGTTGCACGGCGACCATTGACCAGATGTTTTCAATTGGTGAGAGATCTGGAGAATGTGCTGGCCAGGGCAGCAGTTGAACATTTTCTGTATCCAGGAAGGCCCGTACAAGACCTGCAACATGCGGTCGTGCATTGTGCTACTGAAATGTACGGTTTCGCAGGGATCGAATGAAGGGTAGAGCCACGGGTCGTAACACATCTGAAATATAACGTCCACTGTCCAAAGTGTCGTCAATGCGTACAAGAGGTGACAGAGACGTGTAACCAATGACACTCCATACCATCACGCCTAATGATACGCCAGTATGGCGATGACGAATACACGCTTCCAATGTGCGTTCACCGCGATGTCGCCAAACATGGGTGCGACCATCATGATGCTGTAAACAGAACCTGGATTCATCCGAAAAAATGACGTTTTGTCATTCGTGCACCCAGGTTCGTCGTTGAGTACACCATCGCAGGCGCTCCTGCCTGTGATGCATCGTCAGGGATAACCGCAGCCATGGTCTCCGAGCTGATAGTCCATGCTACTTCAAAACGTCGTCGAACTGTTCGTGCAGATGGTTGTTGTCTTGCAAACGTCCCCGTCTGTTGACTCAGGGATAGAGACGTGGCTGCACGATCCGTTACAGCCATGCGAATAAGATGCCTGTCATCTCGACTGTTAGTGATACTAGGCCGTTGGGCTCCAGCACGGCGTTCCGTATTAGCGTCCTGAACCCACCGATCCATTTTCTGTTAACAGTCATTAGATCTCGACCAACGCGAGCAACAATGTCGCGATACGATAAGCCGCAATCGCGATAGGCTACAATCCGACCTTTATCAACGTCGGTAACGTGATGGTACACATTTCTCCTCGTTACACGAGGCATCACAACAACGTTTCACCAGGCAACGCCGATCAACTGCTGTTTGTGTATGAGAAATCGGTTGGAAACTTTCCTCATGTCAGCACGTTGCAGGTGCCAACCTTGTGTGAATGCTCTGTAAAGCTAATCATTTGCATATCACGGTATCTTCTTCCTGTCGGTTAAATTTGGAGTCTGTAACACGTCATCTTCATGGTGTAGCAATTTTAATGTCCAGTAGTGTAGCATCACAAGCTAGTATATTATGTATAGGACTATGAGGTCAAAGTTATGGTACCAAAAGGTCTTTAACAAAATCAAAGTAATAGCTTATACATACTGGGCAAATAAGAGTGCATTCGTAGGATGTAAGTACGCGGTGACCAAAAGAGAATAAGGTGGTCGATGTTAACATAAAGTGAATAACGTTGGACGAAACAATGGTTGGAAACCTTCGAAAAAGTATTATGCATCCTACCCATCACATTCCACAACCTCTGTCTAACACGCACTCTCACACATTTCGAAAACGTCTTGGGCTCAATGAAGAGATGTAGACTGATTATTTTCAGCCTTCCAAACCGCACTTCGTACCTTATGGTCACACGCTAAAAGCTGGACAAAGTCGATTGATGTGTAGTGAGTGTCACAGTCATTTGCTGTCAGACTGTGAATGTTTTATCTTGTTTGATAACGATATATGCAAGCAAAGCCTACTCTCAGTACTTCAAAACTGGACGGTGATTAAAGTAGTGTGAATCAGTGCTATACGAAAAAGTACTCACTGAATTCTCCACAGTAGGCGCTATACATCCAGTCTGCACCGTAGCCCTGGATGTTGGAGGTGTAGATCTCACTGCAGACACAGTCGAGCACCGTAGTGCCGTTCGCCGCCAGCAGAGCCAGCAGCGGAGCAGCTACCCCCAGTGGATGCATTGCCAGCTGTTGTTGAGACCGAGAGGGAGTCACACGCAGCGAGCCCCGCAGGCAACGCGGGCCCACTATAAGGATTCTCGTAGCGGAAGTCTTTCCGCAGGATGGGAAAACCACAGGAAGGACGACGACTTCCGTGCTTATTGTTTTTTTCCTGTCACAGTAACAACCTGCAAGCACACAGTCGTTTCAGAAAGATATTCCTTCTTTTTACGCGTACATCTGCCACACGTTTTTAGGACGACAGAGGAAGCCACTAAGGGATAAACGGGTGATACCCAGAAGTGAAGGTTTAGTTTCCGACATAAGAATTGCGAGGCTTGACCTTCTTTAACACTGATTCCCCAACTGAGAGAGGTTGTAGGTAACTCCGCTCATTGTAACAATAAATTTGTTCATCCCTGTGATTGACGCTTTGCCTGTTATCTTATACAGGGAGACAATATTATTGAAATACGTGCAATAAAATCGTCATTACGGTTTGTGTTAGGATGTTCAAACTGCTGGCCACGGGGCACTCTGGGAAATAGTATGCGCTGGCACAGTTTGGTTTAGCGACGAAGCCCACCTTCATTTTTGAGGGTTCGTCGACAAGCAAAATTGGCGCATTTGGGGGACTGAAAATCCGCATTTCGCGACCGGGAAGTCGCTTCACGCTCGACGGGTGACTGTCTGGTGTGCAATACCCAATCAAGGAATAATCGGTGCGATATTTACCTTGATGGCACGGTAACTACCGAACGGTACGGGAATGTTTTGGAAAATGCTTTCATCCCCATTTTCCACAATCATCCTGATTTTGACAATATATGCATCATGAAAGGCGGAACTCGACCGCCATAGAAGCAGGAGAGTGTCTGATGCCCTGGGGGAGCAGTTTGAGGGCCGCATTCGTGTTCTGGGGCAGCCAGAGGCCACTGGCAGGGGCCTCGATTGGCCGCCATATCTGGATCTGAAGACATGCGACTAATCTTTGTGAGGCTATATTAAAGACAAGGTGAACAGCAATAACACCAAAACCATTGCTGAGCTGAAAACAGCCATTCAGGAGTTCATCGACAGCGTCGATGTTCCGACACTTCACCGGCTAGTGTAGAATTTCGCTGTTCGTCTGCGTCACATAATCGCCAATGATGGCACGCATATCCAACATGTCACAACCTACATCCGAAAAGGGGTAGTGACGTTTACATGTTGAACAAAGTGTATGTACGCCGTAGTTACTAACTAATTTAGGTTTTTTTCACATAGTTCAATAATTGTCACTCTGTATCTTACATATATTATAAAAAAGAAAGTTTTTGTGCGTTGTAGTATGTCTGTTACCCCTTCACGCTGAAACGGCTGCAAGTGTATAGATAAAATTTGCAATGAGGGTTGCTTGTACCTTGAATTAAAACAGGCTATCTTATATATTTCTAAAAACCAAAGGGTTTCGGGTGCGGGAGAAAAGAAGTGTACCTCGTGACACGGAATTAGCCATACTTCATTCATCCAGCATCTGTGAATGAGAGCACTAGGGACTTTACACGCGATTTCAAACCTTTACGAAACTTTTCCTCGCTGACATTCCCCACAAAAAGATGAAAGATGTTCGTCGCTTGCTTGATTTTCATTGTTCATTCAGGAAAACTGGCGCCTAAACCATAACACTTTATTTTATTACTTCTTCACTACTATCTGTGTTCGCGGCACATTTTGAATGCATTATTCACATATATCACAGTTTTTTTTTTTCGTCATCACTCTTCTCACTGATTTGATGCGACCCACCACGAACTCATCTCTTGTGCCAACCTCTTCATCTCACAAGGGGAGGCCACGACGTCTGGAACGCGGACTTACTTCAAACTTCTCACACTCGTAGTACTCCATTAGGACAACAAAATGTGTAAGCGGTAGCGCGTACTTCTCAAGCGTTATTGAGACAATCGCAAGATAATTTCGGTCGTCAAGTATATACCTGTGCGTGGCTGTTTTTACCAGGAAGCGTCGGCAGCCGAGTGGGTAGCGTTCAAGCCCCTGATCGCTGGATCGAGTCCCGTTCGTCACTCTTTTTATTTCTAACACAGTCGTTTTCTTTACTATTTACATTACAATTGATATAATGGGAAAAATTCTTGTAATCGTATGAACATTTATTAAATTTGCAATGTTATTTGCCAGCCTACAAATTTTTATTACCACAAATAATATAATCTTCATAACTATCGACTAGTAAACGACCAAACGCATAAAGTAATACTGAAAATGTGTGCTGTCCGTGTCTTCAAAACCGTTCGTATTTAATCGAAAATTGCCTTCTGAAGACGCTATTAAAATACACTCGATACTGCATGATCGATTATCAGCGCCGATATTTGAGGAAATGCTGTGTTATTTATTCAATGCAGCTGGTTCCGTTTAACTTTATGTTTTCCATGTTTTTACGAAAAATACCATTCTGCCATTGTACTCGTAATGACGAAAGCGACGATTAATTGTACAACTTTCGAAAGCCGTCTGTGCTGGTCAAATCTTGGAGGTAACAAGTAGTTTCGGGCTCCTTCCAGGTATAAGTGATTTCTCAAATCACGGACAAGCACACATTTTCAGTATCACTTCATGCGTTTGGTCGTTTACTAGTCGATAGTTATGAATATTATATTATTTGTGATAATAAAAATTTGTATACTGCCAAATAAAATTGTAAATTTAATAAAAGTTCATCCGATTACATGCATCTTTCCCATTATATCAATTGCAACTAGTAAAGAAAATTGTCTTAGAAATAAAAATAGTGACGAACGGGACTCGATCCAGCGATCCAGTGATTACGGGGCTTGAACGCTATCCACTCGGTTGCAGCCGCTTCATGGTAAAAACGGCTACACGCAGGTATATACCTGACGACCGAAATTATCTTGCGATTTTCTCAGTAACGCTTGAGAAGTACGCGCTACCGCTTACACATTTTGTTGTCCTAATGGAGTACTCCGAGTGTGCGAAGTTTGAAGTAAATCCGCGTTCCAAACGTCGTGGACTGCCCTTGTCAGAGCAGCACTTGGAACCTAGGTCCGCAATTATTTTCAGGATTTACTGCAATCTCTGTCTACGGTTTTTGTCCTCTACAGCTCCCTCTACTACAGTGGAAGTCATTCCTGATGTCTTGACAGATGTCCTATTGTCCTGTCCCTTCTTCTTCTCAGTGTTTCCATAAATTCCTTCTTGTCAGTGTTTCCATAAATTCCTTTTCCATTTTGCGCAGAACCTCCTCATTCCTTACGTTATCAGTCCACCTAATTTTCAACATTCGTCTGTAGCACCACATCTCAAATGCTTCGAATCTCTTCTGTTCCGGTTTTCCCACAGTCCATGTTCCACTACTGCACAACGCTGGGCTCCAAACGCACAGTCTCAGAAATTTCTTTCTCAAATTAAGGCCTATGTTTGATACTAGTGAACTTCTTTTGGCCAGGAATGCCCTATTTGTCAGTGCTAGTCTGTTTCTGATGTCCTCCTTGCTCCGTCCGTCATTGGTTATTTTGCTGACTAGCTAGCGTAATTCCTTAACTCCATCTACTTCGTGGCCATCAATCCTGATGTCATGTAGATCCTGTAATTCTTCTTCAGTTTCACTCAGGGTACCAACGTCGTCAGCGAGTCGTATCGTTGGTATCCTTTAAATTTGAATTTTTATTTCACTCCTGAACCTTTCTTTTATTTCCATCATTGCTTCCTCGATGTAGAGATTGAAGAGCAGGGGGGAAAGGCTACGTCCCTGCCTTACAGCCTTCTTAATCCGATCACTTCATCCTTGGTCGTCCACTGTTATTGGTCCCTCTTGGCTCTTGTACAAGTTCTGTATTACCCGTCTCTCCCATTAGCTTACCCCCATTTTTCCCAGCATTTCCAACACCTTGCACAATTTTACACAGTCGAAAGTGTTTTCCACGTCGACATATCCTTTAAACGTGTCTTGATTTTTCTTTAGTCTTGCTACCACTGTCAACCGCAGCGTCGGAATTGCCTCTCAGCTGTCTTTATGTTTCCTAAAGCCAAACTGATCGTCATGCAACACATCCTCAATTTTCTTTCCCTATCTTCTGTATATTATTATCATCAGAGGCTTGGACGCACGAGCTGTTAAGCTGATTGTACGATAATGTCCGCACTTGTGCGGTCTTGTAGTCTTCGGAATTGTGTGGATGATATTTTTCCGAAAGTCAGATGGTATGTCGCAGATTCATACATCAATTTGAATACTCGTTTTGTTGACACTTTCCCCAATGATTTTAGAAATTCTAATGGAATGTTATCGATAGCTCGTGCCTCATTTGATCTTAAAGAGTTCCAAAGCTGTTTTAAAACTTGATTCTTGTACTGGATCTCCTATCTGTTCTAAGTCGACCCCTGTTTATTGTTTTATCGCATCAGACAAATCTTCCCCCTCATGGAGGCCTTCAATGTGCTCTTTCTATCCATCCGCTCACTCCTCTGCATTTAACAGTCGAATTCTCGTTGCACTATCTTACCACCCTTGCCTTTACATTCACCTAAGGTAATTTGACTTTTCTATGCACTGAGTCAGTCCTTCCGACAGTCATTTCTTTTTCAATTTCCTCACATTTTTCATTCAGCCATTTCCTCTCAGCTTCCCTGTACATAATATTAATTTCATTCTTCAGCGACTTGTATTTCTATATTCCTGAATTTCCCTGAACATTTTTGTACTTCTTTCTTTCATCGATCAACTGAAGTATTTCTTCTGTTAGCCTTGGTTTCTTCACAGTTACCTTTTTTCTATCTACGTTTTTCTTTCCAACTTCCGTGATTTCCCTTCTTAGAGGCGTCCATCCGACTTCGATTGTACTGTATCTATAGCATTACCTCAGCGAACTTCAAGCATATCTCGTCATTCCTTAGTACTTCCGTATCCCACTTCTTTGCGTATTGGTTCTTCCTGTCTAATGTCTTAAATTTCAGTCTACTCTTCATCACTAGTATACTGTGATCTAAGTCTATACCTGCTCCTGGGTACGCCTTACAATCCAGCATCTGTTGCTGGAATCTCTGTCTGACCATGCTGTAATGTAACTGAAATCTTCCCGTATCGCCCGGCCTCTTTCAAGCATAGCTCCTCTCGTTGTGATTCTTGAACAGAGTACTCGCTATAACTAGCTGAAATTTATTGCAAAACACAGTTAGTCTTTCTCCTCTCTCATTCCTTGTCCCAAGCCCATATTTTCCTATAACCCTTTCTTCTACTCCTTCTCCTACAACTGCATCACAGTCTCCCATGACTATTAGATTTTACCTCCCTTTACGTACTATGTTACCCTTTCAATATCCTCATATACTTTCTCTATATCTTCGTCTTCATCGTCGGCATGTATCCCTGAACTATCGTTGTCGGTGTTGGTTTACTGTCGATTCGGATAAGAATATCCCTATCACTGAACTGTTCACCGTAACACTTTCTGCTCTACCATCCTATTCATAAAGACTCCTACTCCCGTTATAGCATTTTCTGCTGCTGTTCATATTACCCTATACTCATCAGACCAGAAATCCTTGTCTTCTTTCCACTTCACTTTACTGATCCCTACTATATCTAGACTGAAACTTTGCGTTTCCCTTTTCAGATTTTCTGTTTTCCCTGCCACGTTCAAGCTTCATCAGTAAGAGACTTTTTCTACATCTACATCTACATGGTTACTCTGCAATTCACACTTAAGTGCCTGTCAGACGGTTGATCGAACCATTTTCATACAACTCTCTATCATTCCACTCTCGAATGGCGCATGGGAAAAAGGAACACCTAAATCTTTCCATTCGAGCTCTGATTTCTCATATTTTATTATGATGATCGTTTCTCCCTACGTAGAAGGGTGTCAACAAAATATTTTTGCATTCAGAAGAGAAAGTTTGAAATTTCGTAAATAGATCATGCCGCAAAGATGACCGCCTTTGTTTCAGTGACTGCCACCCCAACTCGCGTATCATATCAGTGACACTCTCACCCGTATTGCTCGATAGCACGGAACGGGCTGCCCTTCTTTGCACACAACTGTTCAGGCACGTACTTACATCCACCTACTTCGTCTTCAGTGGCCAATGCTATGAGCAAACCGATGGTGTGGCTATGGGGAACCCTCTCTCACCAGTGGTAGCAACTTATTTATGGAGAGTTTCGAAGAGGAGACACCTCAAGCGGACGAACGGGAACCCGTGTGTTTTTACCGATACGTAGACGACACGTTTGTCATCTGGCCCCACGGACCTGATCATCTACTGACGTTTTTAGGACATCTAAATTCCGTCCACGACAACATATGGTTCACGGAGATGGAGAAGAAAGGGAAATTGCCCTTTCTTGATGTACTTGTAGGTCGGAGATCAAATGGCACTCCGGGTCATAGCGTGTACCGTAAGCCTACACATACGGACCTATATCTGCATGGCTCGAGTTGCCACCATCCTGCACAACTCAACGGGATGCTCAACAAACTGGTTCATAGGGCATACTCGATATCGGACGAACAAAGTCTGCACAAAGAACTCAAACACCTAGAAAATGAGTTTCACAAGCACGGATACAGCAAATGACAGATTCAGACAGCCCTCAGACGACGGAAACACTGCAGAAACCCCAGACGAAGAACAGTCTAAATATGAGGAAACAAGCCTTACCCTTCTACCGTATGCAGGCAATGCGACATCAAAAATTGGGAGACTGCTAAAACAACACAAAACTGACACGGTCTTCCGACCACCATCTGAGATTCGGGCCCTACTGGGGACAGTGAAAGACGGATATGGCCTCAAGAAAGCGGGCGTATACAATATTCCATGTGGTTGCGGCGAATCCTGTGCTAACCTCTTCATCTCAGAGTAGCACTTGCAACCTACGTCCTCAATTATTTGCTTCTTCTACAGTTTTTGCCCTCTACAGCTCCCTCTAGTACCATGGAAGTCATTCCCTCATGTCTTAGCAGATGTCCTATCATCCTGTCCCTTCTCCTTATCAATGTTTTCCACATATTCCTTTCCTCTCAGATTCTGCGTAGAACCTCCTCATTCCTTACCTTATCAGTCCACCTAATTTTCAACATTCGTCTGTAGCACCACATCTCAAATGCTTCGATTCTCTTCTGTTCCGGTTTTCCCACAGTCCATGTTTCACTACCATACAATGCTGTACTCCAGACGTACATACTCAGAAATTTCTTCCTCAAATTAAGGCCGCTATTTGATATTAGTAGACTTCTCTTGGTCACAAATGCCTTTTTTGTCATAGCGAATCTGCTTTTGATGTCCTCCTTGCTCCGTCCGTCATTGGTTATTTTACTACCTAGGTAGCAGAATTCCTTAACTTCTTTGACTTCGTGACCATCAATCCTGAAGTTAAGTTTCTCGCTGTTCTCATTTCTACTACTTCTCATTACCTTCGTCTTTCTCCGATTTACTCTCAAACCGTACTGTGTACTCATTAGACTGTTCATTCCGTTCAGCAGATCCTTTAATTCTTCTTCACTTTCACTCAGTATAGCAATGTCATCAGCGAATCGTATCATTGATATCCTTTCACCTTGTATTTTAATTCCACTCCTGAACCTTTCTTTTATTTCCATCATTGCTTCCTCGATGTCTTACCCCTACTTTTTTCAGAATCTCGAACAGCTTGCACCATTTTATATTGTCGAACGCTTTTTCCAGGTCGACAAATCCTATCAAAGTGTCTTGATTTTTCTTTAGCCTTGCTTCCATTATTAGCCGTAACGTCAGAATTGCCTCTCTCGTCCCTTTACTTTTCCTAAAGCCAAACTGATCGTCACCTAGCGCATTCTCAATTTTCTTTTCCATTCTTCTGTATATTATTCTTGTAAGCAGCTCCGATGCATGAGCTGTTAAGCTGATTGTGCGATAATTCTCGCACTTGTCAGCTCTTGCCGTCTTCGGAATTGTGTGGATGATGCTCTTCCGAAAGTCGGATGGTATATCGCCAGTCTCATATATTCTACACACTAACGTGAATAGTCGTTTTGTTGCCACTTCCCCCAATGATTTTAGAAATTCTGATGGAATGTTATCTATCCCTTCTGCCTTATTTCACCGTAAGTCCTCCAAAGCTCTTTTAAATTCCGATTCTAATACTGGATCCCCTATCTCTTCTCAATCGACTCCTGTTTCTTCTTCTATCACATCAGACAAATCTTCACCCTCATAGAGGCTTTCAATGTATTCTTTCCACTATCTGCTCTCTCCTCTGCATGTAACAGTGGAATTCCCGTTGCACTCTTAATGTTACCACCGTTGCTTTTAATGTCACCAAAGGTTGTTTTAATTTTCCTGTATGCTGAGTCTGTCCTTCCGACAATCATATCTTTTTCGATGTCTTTACATTTTTCCTGCAGCCATTTCGTCTTAGCTACCTTGCACTTCCTATTTATTTCATTCCTCTGCGACTTGTATTTCTGTATTTCTGATTTTCCCGGAACATGTTTGTGCTTCCTCCTTTCATCAATCAACTGAAGTAGTTCTTCTGTTACCCATGGTTTCTTCGCAGCTACCTTTTTTGTACCCATGTTTTCCTTCCCAACTTTTGTGATGGCCCTTTATAGAGATGTCCATTTCTCTTCAACTGTACTGCCTACTGCGCTATTCCTTATTGCTGTATCTATAGCGTTAGAGAACTTCAAACGTATCTCGTAATTCCTTAGTACTTCCGTATCCCACTCCTTTGGTTATTGATTCTACCTCACCAATGTCTTGAATCAGCCTACTCTTCATCACTACTATATTGTAATCAGAGTCTACATCTGTTCCTGGGTACGCCTTACAATCCAGTATCTGATTTCGGAATCTCTGTCTGACCATGATGTAATCTAACTGAAATCTTCCCGTATCTCCCGGCCTTTTCCAAGTATACCTCCTCCTCTTGTGATTCTTGAACAGGGTATTCGCTATTACTAGCTGAAACTTGTTGCAGAACTCAATTAGTCTTTCTCCTCCTTCATTCCTTGTCCCAAGCCCATATTCTCCTGTAACCTTTTCTTCTACTCCTTCCCCTACAACTGCATTCCAGTCGCCCATGACTATTAGATTTTCGTCCCCCTTTACATACTACATTACCATTTCAATATCCTCATACACTTTCTCTATCTGTTCATCTTCAGCTTGCGACGTTGGCATGTATACCTGAACTATCGTTGTCGGTGTTGGTCTGCTGTCGATTCTGATTAGAACAACCCGGTCACTGAACTGTTCACAGTAACACACCCTCTGCCCTACCTTCCTATTCATAACGAATCCTACACCTATTATACCATTTTCTGCTGCTGTTGATATTACCCGATACTCATCTGACCAGAAATCCTTGTCTTCCTTCCACTTCCACTTCACTTCACTGACCCCTACTATATCTAGATTGAGCCTTTGCATTTCCCTTTTCAGATTTTCTAGTTTCCCTACCACGTTCAAGCTTCTGACAATCCACACCCGACTCATAGAACGTTATCCTTTCGTTGATTATTCAATCTTTTTCTCATGGTAACCTCCCCCTTGGCAGTCCCCTCCCGGAGATCCGAATGGGGGACTATTCCGGAATCTTTTGCCAATGGAGAGGTCATCATGACACTTCTTCAATTACAGGCCACATGTCATGTGGATACACGTTACGTGTCTTTAATGAAGTGGTTTCCATTGCCTTCTGCATCCTCATGTCGTTGATCATTGCTGATTCTTCCGCCTTTGGGGGCAATTTCCCACCCCTAGGACAAGAGAGTGCCCTGAACCTCTAACCGCTCCTCCGCCCTCTTTGACAAGGCCGTTGGCAGAATGAGGCTGACTGCTTATGCCGGAAGTCTTCGGCCGCCAATGCTGATTATTTATCAAAATGTAGGCAGTGGCGGTGATCGAACCCGGGACCGAAGACTTTTTGATTATGAATAAAAGACACTACCCCTAGACCACGGGTACGACCGCGTACCGGTCATTTTTGGCCTCGACGTAGCCGGAGCTTTTCTTCCAGACAGCCGTCCGAGCTATCGCAGGCTCGACGCAGAGCGCTTTCAAACGAAAGCCCTCGAACTGCTCGAGGACGCGCCAAACCCCGCCGTGGTAGGGGCAGACGCCGCCCTAGCGTTCTTCACCCGAAGAATGCTACGAGCAGCGGAGGAAGCCACGCCGAGACGTCGCCGAGGACCACGAGACTTCTCGCGACAGCTACCGCCCCCCATCCTGGACGCAATCACCGAGAAGAACCGACTGTTTCGTGAATGGCAGCTCACTCACCAACCGGACACGAAGCGCCGCTTAAACCGCACGAGACGGGAGGCAGCAGTCGAGCAACACCGGAACCAGGAATGGGAAGACCTTGTGTCTACCCTCAATCCTGAGGATAGCAGTGCCTGGAGGGTGGTAAAGTCCTTCCTACGGCGGCGACAGCGAATAACGCCTTTACAGGTCGGGAGCGACTTCGCCAGCGACCCCGACGCGAAAGCCAGCGTCCTGGCTGACGCATTTGCAGCAAACTTCACACCGGTGGCCGACGTCATCGACGACGACCACATACGGCGGGTCCACGAGCAACTACCAACCTTCTGCGCCGCAAGGGAGGAAGGCTACGTTATCGAGCCGATAACGGAGGAGGAAGTAGCTGTGCAGCTTCGCTCGCTGAACCCCGAGAAGGCTGGAGGCAGCGATGGCGTCACAAACCTCCTGCTGAAGAACCTTCCGCCGGGCTTGCACCGGCAACTTGCCGATGTTTTCGACGAGATTCTCCGCGTGGAAACACGCGGGGGTCGTGGCCGTTCTGAAATTCGGCAAGGACCCA
Source organism: Schistocerca cancellata (assembly GCF_023864275.1). Lineage (NCBI taxonomy): Eukaryota > Metazoa > Arthropoda > Insecta > Orthoptera > Acrididae > Schistocerca > Schistocerca cancellata. The sequence continues at coordinate 18,748,590 of NC_064635.1, read as the reverse complement.
CGCAAGTGCTCTACCATCTGAGCTACCGAAGTTTGGAAGGTAGGAGACGAGATACAGGCAGAAGTAAAGCTGTGAAGAGCGGGCGTGAGTCGTGCTTCGGTAGCTCAGAGGGTAGAGCACTTGCCCGCGAAAGGCAAAGGTCCCGAGTTCGAGTCTCGGTCGGGCACACAGTTTTAATCTGCCAGGAAGTTTCATATCAGCGCACACTCCGCTACAGAGTGAAAATCTCATTTTGGAAACATCCCCCAGGCTGTGGCTAAGCCATGTCTCCGCAGTATCCTTTCTTTCAGGAGTGCTAGTTCTGCAAGGTTCGCAGGAGGGCTTCTGTATAGTTTGGAAGGTAGAAAGCTTTACTTCGGAAATTAAACGTCACCAAATTGTATTTCCAAAATTCATCATTCTCGGTATCTTTCTCTCCGAGCTCTGAAGAGTATTCCCAAACTTCTCAGCACGACCAACATCTGGAATGCTACACCAACGACAATGCTACTAGCAATCAGAGATCACATTGTTTGTAGTCAGAGCCTCTGTGATATAAAATATCAGCTGTTTAAAACCTCTGTCTGAAAAATATCCAGTACACAGATTTGAAGTATGACACATCGAATGAAAATAGAGCTTACATCACTTCTCTTGAATAACAAAAATAGCCTAGAAACCTTACAATTGGAGACGCTATCAGTCGCTAGCTACGCTCCCACGCACCACCGACAGGCAATTTACGGGGAACTGTGAGACCTGTGCGTACGTACCTCGTGACACACAGCTCCGAAGAAGCGTCAAGGATTTTTCGAAACCATTCCATGCAGACTCAAGTGATTACAGTGTGTGTCGTTCGTTCCTACGCTGTTAAAACAGTTGATCGTGATCAGGATTTCGAGTGAACGGGACTGCGTAACACCAACACTTGATGACACTCGTAATTTCTCTTGTTTATAATTTTTTTCTATATTTTGTGTATACTCTGTAACTTTGTACTGAATACGGACATTTTCTGTATCTGTATTATAAGCTGTAAAATACTGTATAGTATAATTTTACCCATTGGTGTCAATGTTACTTGCGTTACCATATTACTTTCGTAAAATAAATAACAACCGCCTTCATTCAGAACCGCGATTTCATTTCAATGCACGCTGAATTTTGAGCCCTAGGGGTTTATCATCACGTGTTTTGACAATCCCCATAGATTTTTAGCAGATTTAGGTTAACTGTTGACATGGTAACTTAACAAGGTATATTACAAAGTAGCATATTGTCAATGTAAGTTTACAAAACTAAGACAAATTGAAGAATAACTTACTGTTTCCATCAGTGGATACATAGTTTCGAAGCACAGTATGACTAAACATCTTTACACACACATATATACACTTTCGATTCTACAACACATGTGCACACAATAATCAAAACGAGTCAAAGTGTTTCAGAAGCAAAGATGCTGCAGTTCTACAAATACAAAGCTTTTGTTATTTCAAAGAAGATACAAAGCTACTAGTTCGTTAGCTGTACAACATATCACTTACAAAGCGTTTGTGAATATTTCAAATTCGAATGAATGTTGTCAAATGGTTGCACTATTAAATATTTGTTTATTTAGGAAAAAATAAACTTTGATATTTTAATATTGGTGTTTTTAAATAGAAATTGATACGATCAAAGCAACTGCAATAAGTAAACGGCATTCAGAAAAATCTGTTGACAAACTATAGAACAAAATGTAGAACAACACCAGCAATTGAAACACTACAGGCATAACAACTTACACATAATATATTTTCACAATAATTCCATCTTTAGGCACAGCATCACAAAATATTGCTAACTTATTTAGAAAAATTACTGTTAAAATATACTTCTCCACAAACAACAAACACCAAACATGGACACAGTAAACACAAACACCTCTGTAACAGAAGATGGTGAAATATATAAATTACAATGTAACTGCTGCCCTGCATATTACATAGTCAAAACAGAAAGAACTCTCTACACATGTTATGGAGGACACACTAATGCATTTATGTTTAACCACTCTGACAAACCCACAATAGCCAACTACATGTACCTTAATAGAAAAAAGAGTAAGTGACATCCACAACAGCCTAACAACACTACAGACAGAAAACCATGCTAAGAAACTTGGTCTACAAGAACAAACATAAATAATGTTACATAAAGAAAAATCTTCTGAAAATATGTTGAATTAATAAACAGAGTTTAGCAGCCACAGTTTTCTCAGTAAATTTAAAAGCTCATTTTTCCCTAATTAAACAAATATTTAACACTGCAAACCATTTGATAACATTCACCACATTTAACAAGTTCACAAATATTTGTTTTGTAAATGATGTCCGTAACAACTAATATTGTAATAATGTTGTATCTTCTTTCAAATAATAACTCATGTGAATATTTCGTCCATCATGAGTTTTTGACTGTTTATCAATACAAATAAAACAGATTCTGCATCAGTCACTTGTTTATTTTGCTCCTACACGTTTCGATGGTTCACTCCATCATCTTCAGCTGGAGAATTGTTTACGGTAAATAAGTTACATAAAACCGAAACCAGTAACTTTTTTGCATAATTATGTTTTATTCCCTGAACCAGTTTTCGAACCTTTTCAGGTTCATCTTCAGATGGTTTCTGGAAGTTACATCATTATTTCTGGCATAATGATAATAAGATGTAACACGCTTTAATGTATCGCCGTGACTATTGTTTATCTGTCGATATGGATTTAAATTTAGTTTTTTACTTATTGCGACAGTATGGGCGGCTTTTTTCGTTAGTGTCCATCTCTCTGCTTCCGTTTTGATGGCCAGTTCATCTACATCACTTCACACATTATTACACAGTCTATATTAATGTACACTCAGACAACGAAAATTTGCCAGCATCTAGCAAGTGCAATACAACTGTTGTTTGTAACAAAAATCTTGACAAAAAGATATGACATATGCATACTTTGCACACAGATGTAATCTGTTCTTTTTTACATTTATTAAAGTCGATATAAAGGCAAATATTGTAACCAGACTGGCGATAACATGAGAGCACGAGATAAAATAAATAAATAAATTACTACAAGAACAAAATTCAAGTGACCTGATATCTTATTTCTATTCGTATATTAACGTAGAATACAGTCAGTTAATAGCAAATATTTTAATCAAGAGGGTCCTTAACATGAATGCCCAGGAGTAAATAATACAGAGTTATTGTATTTGCAATGAGAAACAGCTGTTTGTATGACCACCACCTTTATATGTAAATTTAAATTTTAAATAATGTTCTTTCGTTAACATGATGTGGGATATTAGTAAGAGTAGCTTGTGTTTATATTAGCTGAAGGTAATAGGTATAAATGTTATAGTGTTTGTAATGGACTATAGCTGTTTGTATGACCATGCACTTTATATTTAAAAACCAAGAACAAAAGTTCAAGAGAACTGTTGACTTATTTTTGTTCTGACATTAACGTGATCTGAAATATTGGTAAAGGCAGATTCTGTTTGTTCCAGCTAGAAGTAATATGTATAAAAGTACTGATTTATATTGATAGTAGAGGGCTTTACCACTTAGAAATATACACACATCAAAAGTTTTCGTATAACCCGGGTACCCAGAACTCCTGAAAACAGACATTCACTGAGGATATTGTATCACAGACACAGTCCCTTTGGCTGTTCAGAGATGTCACTAAAGCCGCCCAAAGATGCAAACAAGCATGCATGAGCAGCGGCTATTAGACGGAGGGGGTCCGACAGCCGATCAGTTCCAGTCATTCCACCGGGAAGGAGGTACACGGCTCCTGTCGTCTGTAGTTCAACCACCCGTAGACGGTCAATATCGGGGTTCCATCGCATCCTCATTGTTATTTTGTGCCAGGAAGGGCTCTCCACAAGGGAAGTGTCCAGCGTCTCGGAGTGAACCAAAGTGATGTTCTTCGGACATGGAGGAGATGCAGACAGGCAGGAACTGTCGGTGACATGCCTCGCTCAGGCCGCCCAAGGGCTGCTGCTGCAGTGGATGATCGCTAGCTATGGATTATGGCTCGAAGGAATCCTGACTGCAATGCCACCATGTTGAATAAAGCTTTCCGTGCAGCCACAGGACGTCGTGTTACGACTCAAACTGCGCGCAATAGGCCGCATGATGGGCAACTTCACTCCCGACCTCCATGGCGAGGTACATCTTTGCAACCACGACACCATGCAGCGCGGTACAGATGGGACCAACAACATGCCGAATGGACTGCTCAAGAATGGCATCATGATGAGTGTCGCATATGCCTTCAACCAGACAACCGTCGGGTTTGGAGGCAATCCGGTCAGCCTGAACGCCTTAGGCACACTGTCGAGCTAGTGCAGCAAGGTGGAGGTTCCTTGCTGTTTTGGGGTGGCATTATGTGGGGTCGACGTACGCCGCTGGTGGTCATGCAGGGCGCCGTAATGGCTGTAAGATACGTGAATGCCATCCTCAGACCGATAGTGCATCCCTATCGGCAGCGTATTGGCGAGGTATTCGTCTTCATGGACGACAATTCTCGCCCCCATCCAGCACACCTTGTGAATGACTTCCTGCAGGATAACGACATCGCTCGACTAGAAAGGCCAGCATGTTCTCTAGACATGAAGCCCATCGAACATGCCTGGAATTGATTGAAAAGGGCTGTTTGTGAACGACGTTACCTACCAACCACTCTGAGGGATCTACGCCGAATCGCTGTTGAGGAATGTTAGTCTGGACCAATAGTGCCTTGACAGACTTGTGGACAGTATGCCACGACGATTACAGGCATGCATGAATGCAAGAGGACGTGTTACTGGGTATCAGAGGTACCGGTGTATACAGCAATCTGGACCACCACCACTGAGGGTCTACCTGTATCGTGGTACAACATCCAATGTTTGTTTTTAATGAGCAATAAAAAGGGCGGAAATGATGTTTATGTTGATCTCTATTCCAATTTTCTGTACAGATTTCGGAACTCTCTGAACCGAGTTGATGCAAAACCTTTTTTTTAATTGAGTATTACAGGTTTTATTCCGTGGTAGGATATTTACATTGACACCATTGAAGTTGGATGTAAGGAGAGAGGTAGAGGGGTGATGGGAGGAGGGGTTGGGGAGGCAGTGTAGGGTTGGTTGAGTGATTACTGGTTTTGAACTAGTAAATCTTCAAAGTTCTGAAGGATAAATTTTTCTTTTTCAGTTCAGTTTGGTCAGAATGGTTCAAATGGCTCTGAGCACTATGGGACTTAACATCTGAGGTCATCAGTCCCCTATAACGTAGAACTACTTAAACATAACTAACCTAACGATATCACACACATCCATGCCCGAGGCAGGATTCGAACCTTTCAATTTCTTCAAGAAGGTCAAGTATAGTGCCTTTGTTGGCAAAATGGAGTATTTGGAGATTTTGTTCTATGTTTTTTGCATAATGATTGTGTTGGGCAAGATGTGAGGCAAAGCTGGATTTGTTCAGGTTGTTAAGACGAAGTGCATCTATGTGTTCTTTAAATCTTGCTGTGAAGTTTCTACCAGTTTTTCCAATGTAGCAGCTTGGACATTAGTTGCAAACGAGCGTCTGTACACTTGACTTTTGATACTGTTTAGTATTTTGGTGCAGTGTGTAAATTTATTTTGTGTTTTGTTGTCGGTGAAGAAGGTTATTTTTATGTTGTATGTCTTGAAGAGGTTGGAAATTTGATGAGAACTGCTGAGCAACCATCCACAAACAAAAAGACCACATTCATAAGCCTGCCTTTCCTAGGGAAGATTTCTCAGCAGATTTCCAATCTCTTCAAGATTGCTAATGACAGAAATTATTGATTTAGAAAGGCGCTTTAGATGTTGGAAAACATGAATTTCTGACACTGAAATGTACTTACAACCATATTCAAAGAACACATCAACGCCTTCCGGTAAAACACACCACACAAATCTGCAGAAGCCCCCAATACAAAAGTTACATGATATTCATTTATCAATGTAGAAAGCAACCTTGAAACACTAGATACAGTGAGCAAAGGACAAAGAAGTATGAAGAACTAGAAATCCACATACACCGAAAAAAACCTTGGGGAACATCTATCCAGTCTCAATACTGAAAAACAGGATTAATCAACTTTTTCAAAAGCGTTCACAATACTTACTGCATTTCCATAATTTACAGTTTCACTGCACATCAATTAATGTAATACTCCTAGTCGTCCCTCAATAATTTCAACTTACTCTACATATGTATGATCTCTTGTAATTGTTATATAGGAAAGAAGTTAATATAATAATTGAAGTGTACGTATATCTTGTAACACACCACCCGTCACTTATCTGGTTTTGGTGTGTGTCCACCCCAGGTAATTGACTAACAGATCAACAGAGAGTGCAAAACTGCCGCAATGTCGGCTAACGCAGAGAAAGTAATAAGGCCCTGTGACTCCTGATTGAACTCTGGGGCAGTGTTGACATTAATTGATTCAGAATTGATCCCTTTTAATTGAAAAGGGGTGCACATTGATGTTATGTTCAGCTATTGAACACCAGATGCAAATGTTGAACATAAAATTAATTAAGAAAGTGACTTGGGATTTCAACTACTTGATTGAAAACAGATGCAGTCGATTAGCACAAATTTATTTTAACTCCCGAACTTCAATCATCACATTACATGACTCTCCTAACAGGCAGTGGTAATAAATTGCATTCACGTGGAGTAAAGCACGATAAATCAAACTTAATTCCTATTGACTGACCCCGGCGTAATGCGAAGTGCGAGAAGAATTCCACAATACACGGCCCATGAAAGCCTCATGGAAACTTTGCCGACATGATCCAACAAATTAATCAGTGGCCTAATTCAAGCTGGAGCGGGCGCAATATCACCAAATTCAGCATGGCGGGGCGTCATGGTTGTGAGGACGTCGGCCGGCCTCGTGGTGCTGAAAGGCTGCACTCGTCTATTCACTCCTAGCTATCTTGCTCAGTACATAGCTGAACGAAAACTTTCTATCTCCAAGCTCAATTGTTCCGTTTGCTAAGTCATAAACTGCAGAGATGCTCACTCTGTCTCAGGCAAGCTGAGTAAAGAACGCCACGTCCGAACTCAAGGCAAGCTGGTAATAAAAGACCACTACGGAGACTTCCCCCAGTCCACTCTTCGCCTCGGTTTCCCCTCCAGCAAAATCACTTACGCCAGTTGCAGTGCAAGTCGTGTTAATTATGCATCGCTTCCCAGCGCAAACCAGTGCCTGCTCTGGGAAGTGAACAAATTCCCACAAAATTTCCCTTCCTCTCAACTTCTGCTATTTAGCTCCTCCCAGGCCATCCATCAAGGTTAGCGTCTGCACAAAACCAATTTTTCCGGAATTCTGACTCCCAAGAGAGTACTTCAAATTCCTTGGTCCTACGTTCCCATCGGAGGCCGGTTTATTTCATTCAGTCGTTCTTCAACTGGTTTACTTCAGACTCTGAGGATCATGAATTCAGCGTGAAGTTGCTATAGTCACGAACACGCATATTTTGGCCTCTGTTGACCGCTCCACCATAGCTTTGCGCGGCTTTCTCGCACGTTTCACTGAAAACGGGACGACGGACATTTATCAACAGGCGTACAAGTTCTCCATCCGCTTCCCGGTACACCAGCATGGGGTCAACCACCCACTCACTGTCACTCATCTTAAGGCAGCTGGAGGCCGCGCCCCATTGCCGCTTTCTCAGAGTTCGAGCCCCCCTAAGCTGCCTATTGTCGCTTCCCTTCGCCGCTCCCCCGGCGGCCACGGTCAATTCTGAGTATTTCCCTGGGATAAACTAGCCTATAGTAAATCCACGCATTTCCACAAAGTTTTCATGTCGTGTCAATTACTTTGAAGCCATCATCCGACATTAATTGTTCCAATACATCCATACAACACCCTCTACAAGATGCCTTGTGCCTTGTCAGTCATTTTTGTCCAGCCCTACTGTTCGCTCAATGTGAGTTAGGTGATCTTTAATGACTTCATGAAAGGGGCATAGTTCTTGACATCTTACAATCTGTATTCAACAGCAGCCCATTAAAATTTTTTTTAAACAAAATGAGAAGATATTTCTGTGCTTAGCTATTTAATCATTATTTTTCATATCCAATGCTGCAGCACATTCACATAAAATGGAATGTATATATAGCTACCTAATATAATAAGTAAGTTCTGCAGGTGTTAGTATTTTGGTGCAGCCCATACGTGTATTTAGAAAAAAACATTTTTGCAGAAACCATTTGATCTCGTATCTCTATAGCCAATGTAAACAAACATATCGTTAAGATGCATAACTTCTCTGAAACGACCGCGTGAATGTAATGTGCAGTGGAGAGGGCACACATCAGGCAACAGTACCGTCACTGTAAGTACAATTCACTGTCGGAAATTCATGTTATTAACCTCTGCAGTATCTTTTCTGAATCAACCATTTTTATCATTAGTAACAGGCGCAAAATAACCTACACCACCCGTGGTCTGCGTCTGTGAAAAGACGTCTGTGCTCTTCACCAACACCAACCATGTAATTAAACAAATATATACCTGAAGATGGAGATGTGAACCATGGAAACGCGTAGTACCAAAATAAACAAGTGACTGACGCAGCAACTACTTTTATTTCTGACAACACATATGTGTTTGCAGAAATGCAGCAACTTTGCATTTAAAATTGTTTGCCAGGTTTTGGCTTTTAATTACAAGAGACAGGTGTAGGCATGTGTATTCAAATATAGAGATACAGTATGTTAAGAGGCAGAGTACGGCCCTTCGGTCGGCAACGCCTATACAAGACAAAAAGTGTCTGGCGCAGTTGTTAGATCCGTTACTGCTGCTACATGGCAGGTTATCGAAATTTAGTTGAGTTTGAACGTGGGGATATCGTCGCCTCACGAACGATGGACACAGCATCTTCGAGGTAGCAATCAAGTGGGTATTTTCCCGTATAACCATTTCACGAGTGTACCGTGAATATTAGGAATCCAGTTAAACATCAAATCTCCTACATCAATGCGGCCGGAAAATGATCCTGCAAGAACGGGACCGACGACGACTGAAGAGAATCTTTCAACGTGACAGAAGTGTAACACTTCCGCAACTTTCTGCAGATTTCATTGTTGGGCCATCAACAAGTGTCAGCGTGCGAACAATTCAACGAAACATCATCGATATGGGCTTTCTTAGCCAAAGGCCCACTCTTGAACCTTTGATGATTGCACGACACAAAGCCTTACTCCTGGCCTGGGCCCGTCAACACCAACAGTGGACTGTTGATGACTGGAAACGTGTTGCCCAATCGGAAGAGCTTCGTTTCAAATTTTATCGAGCGGATGAACGTGTACTGGTATGGGGACAACCTCATTAATCCATGGACCCTGCATGTGAGCCATCGACTGTTCAAGCCCCTCCCGCCGGAGGTTCGAGTCCTTCCTCGAGCATGGGTCGTGTGTGTGTTGTTCTTAGCATAAGTTAGTTTAAGTAGTGTGTACGTACAGGGACCGAAGACCTTAGCAATTTGAACACTTTTGACTGTTCAAGCTGGTGGAGGCTCTGTAATGATGTGGGGCGTGTGCAGCTGGAGTGACATGGGACTCGTGGTACGTGTAGATACGATTCTGACAGGTGACACGTACGTAAGCATCCGGTCTGATCACCTGCATCCATTCATGTCCATTGTGCTTTCCGAAGAACTTGAGCAATTCCAGCAGTACAATGCGACACCCCTCACGTCCAGAATTGCTACAGAGTCGCTCCATGAACACTTTTCTGCTGTAAAACACTTCCACCGGTCACCAAACTCCCCAGACATGCATATTATTAAGCATATCTGTAAAACCTTGCAACGTGCTGTTCGGAAGAGGTCTCCACCACCTCGTACTTTTACGGACATATGGACAGCCCTGCAGGATTCATGGTGTCAGTTCCCTCCAGCACTACTTCACACATTAGTCGAGTCCATGCCACGTCGTTCTGTTACACTTCTGCGTGCTCGCAGGAGCCCCACACGATCTTAGGTAGGTGTACCAGTTTATTTGACGCGTCAGTGTATTTGCAATAACATGTTTACTCATTACTGTGCTACAAAACCGTGTATTCGCTACTGGAAACAGTAAGCTATTCTTCAATTTGTCTTAGATTTGTAAACATATATTCACAATACGTCACTTTATAATACCCGCCTGTAATCTTACCAGGACCAAAATTAAACTAAATCTGAGAAAAACATTGATCTAGATTGTCAAAGCACTTGAAAATAAGCCCCTAGGACTCGAAATGCATTGTGCATTAAAATAAAATCACGATTGACTGAATGGGGTTTTTCTTTTTTTAATGAGTGTATAATTTACTGATCCATGCACAGAGCCAGTAGAATTGTAACGGTAGAATAGGGAGAGTCGGAAGGAAGTGCCTCTACGCTAGAGAGGCAAAAGCGCGCCAAAGGCGACGTAGAAGGCACAAAGAGATCGCGCCAGCTGAGGTAGACCGTACACATCCATGTGCGGACGGCGTATTACATTTAAAACCGCACGAAAGATGAGAAAATGGACGTCGTATTTTTTTTAAAATCCTAAATAATTTTTACAAATGCCAGTTACTGTAAAAGAATACAACTTTCAAAAAGTTTTGTTTTAAAATTTTTCTAGTTTTCGAATTAAAATTCGCTAAAATTTGCGTAATTTTCCGAACTCGACGATTTGTCTACCATGTGACTCAAGAACGTTATATCGGCTTTCAGCGAACTACGATTCATTTTGAAGCTAAATTTCTGTTGTTGATGGGGATATATAACAATAACATAACAATTACTAATTCAATTTAAAAAAACTTTATTCATCCATTAAGCATGAACAAAAATTTCATAAACATTAACCTTCCATGGGCTTGAACCTCTTTTTATTACACACTGATTCCAGATCTAAGTTTCATGGAGATCCTTGTCTGTAATATGGAAAAAAATTATAAATATTCAAGCTCGTGCTATACTTAGGTTGTGATGGGCTTGAAACATTGACAGCATACGACCGACATCTTCCTCTTCAGGATCTACGGATGTTACAGCCATTTCAATTTACTTTTTTATTTTCTAGCGCTCTCCGTTAAAACTATCATGAAAATGTTACCTAATATTGTTTATAAAGCAATTTCTGGACAATATAGTGTAATTTTTATTCTATTTTAAATATTGTTTTGCAGAAAAAATATGAAACATGATGAAAAGTACATTAAATTTAAGTTCTAAGATATCGAGTGAATATTACTTGAAACTATAGAATAATACCTTCACTTTGAACTTTTATTTGATACTTTTACTTTGTAAAGTTTCTGAGCTACGAGTCTCATAATCGCGTGGCCCTTAAATAACTCGAACTCACTTGTTGGTCACAGCTACGAGAATGCAGAAGATATTAACTTAACATATACTTTAGACGACAGAAGATTCACCCCCTAAAGAAAATGCAAGGTTTCCTGCTGTCTGAAGTGAAGTGGAACAGCTCGCATTCTAGGCTAATGTATCTTCGCTTGCAAAGAATTAGAACTTCTATTGAATGTTGATTCTGTATTTAAACACATACAGTGCAAGTATTATGCTCTATGACAATTGTTAAGTGGAAGGAGGGCCATTTGTGAGCGGTGCAAGGGTGGAAGCTATGTTCACGCAGTACTTGCCTACACCGACACAGCACTTCCCGTCGCAACCTCCAGTAAACTGTTTTCACTAGAACTGTAAAAGGACGTGGGCCAAGTGTCGATTTTATGCAAGTTTTTTGTGAAATATTGACACAACTTACGTGTGATCCACACTATCGCTGATACAAGTCACGTTACGTCTGATAACATCCTAACCCGAATCCTAAAATCTACGTTAGTCTTATAACTGTTATTAAAGAAAGCGTAATTTATTCTAGCATAGATTTTACAGATTAGTGAACTCTGTTCATTTGCTTCAGAAGTAATTTACGGATTGAACGTAGCAAAAATGTTCAAATTTTATTTTATCATTCCACTGTGTCATGTGTGTTTCAGAACGATCCAGATAATTTTTACAATCTTTAGTGTGAGTAGAAACAAAAACTTCAAGGATCGCCGATGACATTGTGATTCTGTCAGAGACAGCAAAGGACTTGGAAGAGCAGTTGAACGGAATGGACAGTGTCTTGAAAGGAGGGAATAAGATGAACATCAACAAAAACAAAACGAGGGTAAAAGAATGTAGTCGAATTAAATCGGGTGATGCTGAGGGAATTAGATTAGGAAATAAGACACTTAAAGGAGTAAAGGAGTTTTGCTACTTGGGGAGCAAAGTAACTGGTGATGGTCGAAGTAGTGGGGATATAAAATGCAGACTAGCAATGGCAAATAAAGCGTTTCTGAAGAAGAGAAATTTGTTAACATCAAGTATAGATTTAAGTGACAGGAAGTCGTTTCTGAAAGTATTTGTATGGAGTGTAGCCATGTATGGAAGTGAAACATGGACCATAAATAGTTTGGACAAGAAGAGAATAGAAGCTTTCGAAATGTGGTGCTACAGAAGAATGCTGAAGATTAGATGGGTAGATCACATAACTAATGGTTCAAATGGCTCTGAGCACTATGGGACTTAACTGCTGAGGTCATCAGTCCCCTAGAACTTAGAACTACTTAAACCTAAATAACCTAAGGACCTCAGACAAATCAATGCCCGAGGCAGGATTCGAACCTGCGACCGTAGCGGTCGCGCGGTTCCGGGCTGTAGCGCCTGGAACCGCTCGGCCACCCCGGCCGGCACATAACTAATGAGGAGGTATTGAACAGGGTTGGGAGGAAGAGGAGTTTGTGGCACAACTTGACCAGAAAAAGGGATCGGTTGGTAGGACATCTTCTGAGGCATCAAGGGATCACAAATTTAGTATTGGAGGGCAGCGTGGAGGGTAAAAATCGTAGAGGGTGACCAAGAGATGAATACACTAAGCAGATTCAGAAGGATGTAGGCTGCAGTACGTACTGGGAGATGAAGAAGCTTGCACAGGATAGAGTAGCATGGAGAGCTGCATCAAACCAGTCTCTGGACTGAAGACAACAACAACAACAACAACAACAAGTGTGAGGATGTGATTTCCCTGTCAGTTAGTATTCCTTAGCCGCTGTGGTCGAGCGGTTCTAGGCGCTTCAGCCTGGAACCGCGCGACCGCTACGGTCGCAGGTTCGAATCCTGCCTCGGGCATGGATTTGTGTGATGTCCTTAGGTTGGTTAAGTTTAAGTAGTTCTAAGTTACAGGGGACTGATGACCACAGCAGTGAAGTCCCATAGAGCTCAGAGCCATTTGAACCATTTTTTGTTTACCGAAATATTATTTTCGTGCTGCAGAGGCGACTTCCTGCTCGTTTTTTGTGTTCCTCGCGCACCGTAGCTGCGTGTTTACTTCCCTGATGGCGGGAAACCACGAAGCCGGAAGCCTGTATCCGTCTTCTCTATTGAAGTTACATTCCTTTTTGGAAATCTGAATCTCTTCTCGGACTTTCCTTCTGTAAATGTTGCATACTTTGTCAGCACACCCACGTCTCGAAATCACTGTGTTGACCGCAGGTCTACTGGTCCGCTAATGCAGATTTCACACTTTGTCTTCACCGCGTGTGACGTTCGTGCTGTTTAATTCGTTCTTCTACAGTCCTTCCCTTCTACAAATGTTTTGCCGCAGCCATACGTCACCTCATAAACTCCCGCACGGTGGGAGTAATCACGTGCGTCCATTTTGGGACAGGAAAAGGCTTTTATTTTTTTCTGGCTGAAAAATGTGGTTGTATATAGTTCTTCAGTAGAAATCTCCTGACGCGGTCCGTAACTCTAGACTCAAACAGTAACCTATCAGAGTGAGAAGACGGTACTTCGTCCTTCTCATGAACGTAACAATATTGGGTTCTAAATTCTTGTTTATGGACAAACCACTGTAGGCATTCACCTCCATTGTTTTCTTCAGTAACTCAGCTACGACTAGCAAGCTGTTACTGTCGCTCATACGGAAGTCATCTGATGAGAAAGTGTTAAACACTTTCTGCTTCCGGAGGATTTGATCGCGCAGTTCTAGGGAATTGTGGGGATGTTGATACCGTTTTAACCACTGTTGCAACATGTTCTGCTGATTTTCTATGGGTTTCGAGTCATGTCATTTTGCTGATCAGTCGAGATGTAATGTAGCGGGACTTTGACTCGTTTCCTCAGATATAAATTATACCGTCGCAGCTGTATGAGCGCCCGACGGCAGAGAAAATATATAAGAAAATGAAGGTACAAAAATTGTGAATCTTTTTGTTTTCTACCCGCTCTTGTCTCTTGAGAGCGGAAGCTTAACTTACTTATTAGCTAGTCTTGGTCGGATTAAGACGAAAAAAACTTATTGATGTGCTGACGTATTGTGGAAGTTTGTATGAAATCTGGAGGATGGAAGCAGCAACGTAAAATACATTGCATTCAATACCAAGATGGTTTTAATTTGTAGACATTAGTAATTCCTGGACAATGAAATGTACTGCAAGATTTTGGAGCAGCTACGACTTTTCATGCAGAAATGAAGCAGGAGATTGTTGGAGAACAAGACTCGGACGCCGCACGAGAGAAGACATGTTTACATGGTAAAGAACGAACTCTTATCTACGCCATTTCCCCCTGTAAATCACATTTTGTTATTCTCTGTTCTCTTTCATATAATTTTTGTAGTGGAAATTGGTTTGACTTTTGCTAAGAACCGCCACAAGGACCACCAAAACAATATCTTTTCCGAATCACTAAGTCCGATAGCTTTTCTGTAATACGAAGTCCGATTTACATTTCATTCTTTCTCTTCTTCACGGTCATTAACGATTTTAAAACCCCCGTTCTTATTCACCATTTCTTCCCACATTTTCAACCTTTCCTTTTCTTGTTTTTTTTCTCTTTTATTGCCCACTATACTCTGCCAGGCCGAAGAACTCTGCTGTTGTCGTCTTGAAATGTAGGGGTATCAATAGCACACAATCAAATGGTTCAAATGGCTCTAGGCACTACGGGACTTAAACGAGGTCATCAGTCCCCTAGAACCTAACTAACCTAAGGACATCACACACATCCATGCCCCAGGCAGGATTCGAACCTGCCACCATAGCAACAACGCGGTTGCAGACTGTAGCGCCTAGAACCGCACGGCCACAGCGGCCGGCTGCACACTCATCATACAGATGTTTACTGAAAGGCAACACCTGATCATTCATTCAGGCATTGCCTTTATCATTCAGAATGTTTGGATAAACGTGCTGGTTCACGTTAGCGATAGCCTCAGTGAGCGGTCCGTATTCATGACAAGAAAAAACCACCAAAAATACCACAGACTCACCTCAGGCTTGAACCAGACCTCGCTCACATTCAGGACGAAATACCGGGTAATCAAAAAATCAGTATAAATTTGAAAACTTAATAAACCACGGGCTAATGTAGATAGAGAGGTAAAAATTAACACACATGCTTGGAATGACATGGGGTTTCATTAGAACCACCCCATACTGCTAGAGGCGTGAAAGATCTCTTGCGCGCGTCGTTTGGTGATGATCGTGTGCTCAGCCGCCACTTTCGTCATGCTTGCCCTCCCAGGTCCCCAGACCTCAGTACGTGGAATTATTGGCTTTGGGGTTACCTGAAGTCGCAAGTGTATCGTGATCGGCCGACATCTCTAGGGATGCTGAAAGACAACATCCGACGCCAATGCCTCACCATAAATAACTCCGGACATGCTTTACAGTGCTGTTCGCAACAATATTCCCCGACCACAGCTATTGTTGAGAAATGATGGTGGACATATTGAGCATTTCCTGTAAAGAACATCATCTTTGCTTTGTCTTACTTTGTTATGCTTATTATTGCTATTCTGATCTATTGAAGCGCCATCTGTCGGACATTTTTGAACTCTTGTATTTTTTTGGTTCTAATAAAAACCCCATGTCATTCCAAGCATGTGTGTCAATTTGTACCTCTCTATCTACAATATTCCGTGATTTATTCAGTTTCAAATTTATACTGACTTTTTGATCATCCGGCACTTCGTTTGGACACTGGTTCAATCAAGGCGGGCGTCATTTGACTACAGGCGAAAACGTGAATCTTCAGACAACGTTGCGTTCCACTAGTCACCTACTGTCCACATTCGATGATTTCTGGTCCACTAAAGATGCACAGCTTTATGTGCTTGTGTGAGCAATGGCCCCTTCCAAGGTGACCAACTCCAAATGTCCATTACGTACAGTTCCCGTCGCAATGTTCTCTCGGTGATAGGTTGCGATGGACCTTCATTCACTGCATGCAGCAGTTCCTGTGGGGTGTGGAAGCGATTTTGAGTCACAAGCCGTGAGACGCGTCCCCGGACCGTCTCAGCCAGGATCTTTTTCCTACCACAATTCTGCCTTTGTGTTTCGTGGCCAGGTCCAATACATTACTGCCTCTAGAGTGGCTGAAGGGCGCGCCCGAAACACCAAAAAATCTAAAGACTTCACCACCGTATTCCCTTAGCCAAGGCAAAACCAAATTGCTCATTTTTGTCACTCTGTCATGTCCTTACATTTCCCATTTTTACGTACAACGTCCCATTGAAACACAAATGTCTCATCGACCGTTACTGCCCACCGCTCACATACAGACAGCTCGTGTGCAGTTGATCACATGTCAGCTGTGTGCGGCTCGTGTTAACGCAGTTTACTGCTTCGTATCTTGCCATTACGGTCATGGCATCTCGTTTCTTATTCGATTTACTGGCGTCACTAAGTTACTGGTTTGCCTGCCCATGAGTGGCAGCAGCAGCGCTTATCGATACGAGTACTGTGGTACTACACTACTGGCCATTAAGATTGCTACACCAAGAAGAAATGCAGGTGATAAACGGGTATTCATTGGACAAATATATTATACTAGAACTGACATGTGATTACATTTTCAAACAATTTGGTTGCATAGATCCTGAGAAATCAGTACCCAGAACAACCACAACTGGCCGTAATAACGGCATTGATACGCCTGGGCATTGGTTCAAACAGAGCTTGGATGGCGTGTACAGGTACAGCTGCCCATGCAGCCTCAACACGATACCACAGTTCATCGAGAGTAGTGACTGGCGTATTGCGACGACACAGTTGCACGGCCAACATTGACCAGACGTTTTCAGTTGGTGAGAGATCTGGAGAATGTGCTTTCCAGGGCAGCAGTCGAACATTTTCTGTGTCCAGAAAAGCCCGTTCAGGACCTGCTACATGCGGTCGTGCATTATCCTGCTGAAATGTTAAGTTTCGCAGCGATCGAATGAAAGGTAGAGCCACGGGTCGTAACACATCTGAAATGTAACGTCCACTGTTCAAAGTGCCGTCAATGGGAACAGGAGCTGACCGACACGTGTAACCATCGCCACCCCATACCCTCCCTCTACATCTACATCCATACTCCGCAAGCCACCTGACCGTGTGTGGCGGAGAGTACCTTGAGTACCTCTATCGGTTCTCCCTTCTGTTCCAGTCTCGTATTGTTCGTGGAAAGAAGGATTGTCGGTATGCCTCTGTGTGGGCTCTAATCTCTCTGATTTTATCCTCATGGTCTCTTCGCGAGATATACGTAGGAGGGAGCAATATACTGCTTGACTCTTCGGTGAAGGTATGTTCTCGAAACTTTGACAAAAGCCCGTACCGAGCTACTGAGCGTCTCTCCTGCAGAGTCTTCCACTGGAGTTTATCTATCATCTCCGTAACGCTTTCGCGATTACTAAATGATCCTGTAACGAAGCGCGCTGCTCTCCGTTGGATCTTCTCTATATCTTCTATCAACCCTATCTGGTACGGATCCCACACTGCTGAGCAGTATTGAAGCAGTGGGCCGGGTGACACGCCAGTATGGCGATGAGGAATACACGCTTCCAATGTGCGGTCACAGCGTTGTCGCCAAACACGGATGCGACCATCATGATGCTGTAAAGAGAACCTGGATTCATCCGAAAAAATGACGTTTTGCCATTCGTGCACCCAGGTTCGTCGTCGAGTACACCATCGCAGGCCCTCGTGTCTGTGATGCAGCGTCAAGGGTAACGGGAGCCACGGTCTCCGAGCTGATAGTCCATGCTTCTGCAGACGTCGTCGAACTGTTCGTGCAGATGGTTGTTCTCTTGCAAACGTCCCCATCTGTTGACTCAGGGATCGAGACGTGGCTGCACCATCCGTTACAGCCATGCAGATAAGATGCCTGTCATTTCGACTGCTAGTGATACGAGGCCGCTGAGATCCAACACGGCGTTCCGTATTACCCTCGTGAACCCACCGATTCCATATTCTCCTAACAGTCATTGGATCTCGACCAATGCGAGCAGCAATGTCGAGATACGATAAACTGTAATCGCGATAGGCTACAATTGGACCTTTATCAAAGTCGGAAACGTGATGGTACGCATTTCTCCTCCTCACTCGAGGCATCACAACAACGTTTCACGAGGCAACGCCGGTCAACAGCTGTTTGTGTATGAGAAATCGGTTGGAAACGTTCCTCATGTGAGCACGTAGTAGGTGTCGCCACCGGCGCCAACCTTGTGTGAATGCTCTGAAACGCTAATCTTTTGCATATCACAGCATCTTCTTCCTGTCGGTTAAATTTTGCCTCTGTAGCACTTCATCTTGGTGATGTAGCAATTTTAATGGCCAGTAGCGTATCTCTGGAGCGACCGCTAGTATTTCCGGGTGAGATGTGTGGAGCGGGGAGTTGCGAACGGACATCAGTTCGGTTGGGGCGCAGCAGCGAGCAGCGCGAGGGCGAGCCGGGTCTGCTGGCTGCGAGCTGCCACTGCCGGATCGAGGAGGGGTAGCTGCGAGCGCGACGACTTCGTTGCACTCCGAAACCTGGACGTTTGAGTGAAGAGTTAACTGCTAATGCAACCTAGACTGTGCTGAGTTCTCGCCTTTGGTCGGTAGGTTGTTGCTCCCAGGCCCGCATCTCGTGGTCGTGCGGTAGCGTTCTCGCTTCCCACGCCCGGGTTCCCGGGTTCGATTCCCGGCGGGGTCAGGGATTTTCTCTGCCTCGTGATGGCTGGGTGTTGTGTGATGTCCTTAGGTTAGTTAGGTTTAAGTAGTTGTAAGTTCTAGGGGACTGATGACCGTAGATGTTAAGTCCCATAGTCCTCAGAGCCATTTGAACCATTTGTTGCTCCCAGGCTTACTGAGCCTGGCGGCAACGAGTGAAGTGTTTCGAGGCGGTGAAATATTGCAGCCGTCTTTCTCTATTTGTTATTCAACACTGACTTGAGTATTATTCTTATTACAACCAGTGGTAATTTCTGCCTTGTGGCCTCTAACGCCCCAGTTACCTGCCCTGGACGTTAGTGTACTTTCCCAGCAGTGTACCTTTCCTCGTCCTGTTGATGGTGTCCGACACGGTGTGTACTTCGACTGCCTCTTGTATTGTACTGTGCATATTTTTTTCGGAGGTCTATCTTGGTTCTAGTGTTTCCTTCGGCCTTGGGTGTTTTCTGAGGATGTAGTGCTGTCTGTCTCTCCGCCCTTGCCTAAAAATATTCCATCATTGTACTGGTGATCGGACGTTAGAAGAATTGGTTAGTCCGTCAGTAGGCGCTTAAGCTTCCCCATAGTTTGAGTTGCCATCCTGTTACGTGAGTACAGCTCTTGGCTGCCTGTATCACCTTACCTTATGTTTGAGTTACCTTCCCAGGCTAACCCTTGGAACACTTGCTGAGAACCGCTAGTCCCGATTCCTTAGATTGTGATGTTTGTTTTAAGGATATTTGTAATTTTCTAATTATTGTTGGTGTGGCCTTCAGCCGAGCAATAATTTCACTACTTCCGTGATAAGGCCTTCAGCTGTGTTAAAGTAAATTTTTTGGGGAAACTCGTTTTAAAAGCAAGGGGTTTGTTTTAAAAGTGCTATTTGCAATTGTTTTCCTGACTTATAATTCAGGCCTTCAGCCGTTTGTTATTGGAATCTTGTGGCCTTCAGCCCAGTAATAATTTCACTTATAATGATGCCTTCAGCTGTATTACAGTTTCTTTCAAAAGAAAGTATTTATCGTAATATGTGCTATTTGGAATTGTTCTTCAGGCTTCTAATTCAGGCCTTCAGCTGTTTGTTCAAAAATGGCTCTGAGCACTATGGGACTTAGCTTCTGAGGTCATCAGTCCCCTGGAACTTAGAACTACTTAAACCTAACTAACCTAAGGACTTCAGACACATCCATGCCCGAGGCAGGATTCGAACGTGCTACCGTAGCGGTAGCGTGGTTCCAGACTGTAGCTCCTACAACCGCTCGGCCACCCCGGCCGGCCAAACAGTACTTTAAACTAGGTTGAAGGCCTTAAGAGTAAAATAACTCTAATTTAAAACACAAAATCGGCTAGAAGCCATACAAGTACCAACAACAAGAACAAATTTTAAAAAAAATAAGGCAGTACACACAGATTTTTAATTGTTTTGTAGCAGAGCTACAAGCAGGCAGATACAAATTCAATGAAGGAATCTCTAGCAAATTTCGTCTTGCTTCTTTTAGTAACCCTTAGTGTCAAAGCGAAAACCTTGAGGTACTGTCAAATTCATAATGTCACGTTTTTGTTTTCTGCCGACATATTTTTTGTTGTTGTGAATACATAATTTTATCTATGAACTACAACATTTTCATAATACTTGCGAAGCAAATCATGTAAAGTAACACTTCACCAACTTGTTGGGAAGGTGGAAAAAGCATACCCTTTCTGGATGTTCTCTGTATCTTCCTGGATGTCGAGTAATACGACCTTCGAGTAAATGGTTAGAGATGAAGAACCTAGTGGTGAATAAACTCATAGATGAGCTGAATGCGGGAGACTACTCTTGAAAAGAATAAGTAGATGATCTATTCACAGTAAGACTTAGAAAATTTGCTAGTACTGTTAAACCTACGTGCACTGAACATTGTAAAAAAAGTGTTTAAAAACGAGCCCCACGAAAATTGGTGTAGTATTATTTATGGGGAAGCATGTCCAGCACACATACTGAAAAATTATGTTTCTCGATGAAACTTTAGAGAGGGTTGTAGTGTATCTAGAGGTAGCCCTGGATGGAAAACTATTATGAACACCTCACATACAGAATATTTTCCACTGCGAAAGATAATATCACAAGCACTAGAAGCTGCTGTAGGGCAAACTGGGGTCCAAACCCAGTACGTACTGGATATACATCCCTGCAAAAAGACCAATGATAATTTATTGGCCTATAATATCAACAAAGTCGAGCAGAAGGTGGCTGCTAGAGAGTCTGGCAAAGTGCAGAGACTGGCCTGCTTTCACAAACAGATGGAATTAGCAGGACATCCACTCTTGGAATGGATATTACGCTATACATGCCCGCCTTACAGCTGTGGCTTAAAATGGAGGCACCGGCAGGGACATAAAGGCTAAAAATTGGAAATAACTGGATATAGTTAGAATATACGGAATCCCAAATCAGTATGGCGATGGCTCGGGAAATGCCGACTAACTATAAAATAACTTCTAGCTGTTTCAATAAACTTTGCCACGTAACAGTTGGGAGCTGGGAGCAGTGGAAAAACGAACCACAACACCGTGCAGGAGACATAATATAGTGGTTTACTGACAGGTCGAAAACAGATGAAAGTACCAGGTCTGGTGTACTGCCTAGAATCTCTTTAGGGAAGATGGCCACAGTATTACACGGTATCTTCTATCAGCACGTGCACGGAGGAGAATTAGAGTAGACTCTACAAAAATCGTAGCATCTACTTTTATTCAGACAGCCAAGCAGCTCTGAAATCTCTATCAGGCCCTGCAACTAGATCGAAGGTTGTTGCAGAATGCCATGAAGCATTTTCTTTCGGACATGTCCGAAAGAACAGACACCACACATATATCCACATACAGGGTGTTTCAGGAGGGATAGTAGATATTTTAGCAGGTGGTAGTACAGACGAAAAAAAATTCCATATAAATGCGTCCACTTTTTATTGAGTACAGAGATATAGCTGCTAGTACATAACGCTAACAAAGTCAAAGCAAAGGCAAATGAGGACATTCAAAGTTGATTTTCAAAAATTCACCAACCAACTTCAATGCATATTTGACTTCTCTTGGTAACACCACGTGTAGCTCTACTGAGATCGTCTTTGCGTTCTTTTATGAGGGCTGCACTATTCATAACACGAACGAACAAATCGGCTCTTGGGTTTACTTTTTATTTGTAGACTTCGCCTTTAACCATCCCCGCAGGCAAAAATCCAAAGAGATAAGGTCCGAGGACCTTGAAGACCAAGAAAAGTGCCCATTTCTATAGATCCACCTTCCGGGAAATGTTAGGTTTGGATAATGTATGACCTGACGACTAGAATGTGCAGGAGACCCGCCATGCTTGAGGAACATACGCATTCTTGTAGCCAAATGAACCTGTGAACCTGCATCTCGGTTCTTACAATAGCGCAACAGGTGCGCACTGGTTAGATGTAACTGAAAAGAGACTCCAACTCGGCTTGAGGTTAAGGGCGAATCCCAAGCGCATGGCCACGAACAATTGGGAGCGGAAACTTAATGTCATCGGAACCTTGTTGAAGGACCACGACATGCGATTGTTAGAACGACTGCAGAAAGTTCACTTTATAAATACATAAATACTTAGCAAAATATATCATGTCGCAGCAGTCTTACCGATACTGCAGGTCACTGCACATAAAATATTAGCTGTAGTCTTGGTATGTGTGGAAAAAAAATATATTTGCAGAGGCAAAACGGAGGACTTGGAATTAAAGACGTGCTTTTAAAGGAATGGTTTCAAAAATTTTTATCTATTGCTTTATGTGGGCTACGAGGAGGCGGACAGTTTTTTTTATTAGAAGCAGAATACAATTTTTTCACTTTTTTATATTCCTGGAATATTCTTTTACGTTGGTTCTAAAATCAGAACTGTTCTAATTTGGCAAAACTCCTCCGGCTCCGAATTTTTTTTTCATTTGTTGAAAAATATATGGCTTCCTTACAGACCTCATATCCATCCAGTGCAAATAACTTAAATTGTGAATATATTTCTGAATAAATGTTTGTTATGTATTTTTCCGTCACCCTTTTCATTGCTACAAGTTATGTTCTACAAGGAACGCACGCCATTGGAAGCGGCAATCTGTAATTTATTTTACCTTAATTACTACTTCAATTTTGTTCCACAATTTAAAGGTATATATGGGTGCAAACATGGAATACATGGGAATAATGCAGCTGCTCAGTGACAGGTATGGGGGAAGCATTGAGGCCAGGCCTCGGATCTTCGACCCCTGCCCTCTTTGCCTCCGCCTACCTGGTGCTAAAAGTCTTCTCAAACTTTTTTAAGAAAATAATAGTGCAGTGATCAGCATGAATGCCTAGTAAGCAGGAGGTCCAGGTTCGAAGCCCAGTCGGTCACAAATATTCATCTGCCGTCTTAGCTGTATTTCAACGCGCTGTGACAGCGTGGACGTCGTTCCTTCGATATTTAAGATGCAATTGTTTTTTGAGGCAATAGAGGTGATTTGCGAACATTTGTCTTGCCATCAGTGTAACGGGACTTTAACGGCATCCAACCCTTAGTCACTGCTTTGTGCCGGCGCTAACCCATGTCATATATATGCGAATCAGATTGTAGTTCATATTTAGTCAAATAACGAATGGTCAGTATACGAGTATGCCGGCTGGGGTCGGTGGCCGAGCGGTTCTAGGCGCTACAGTCTGGAACCGCGCGACCGCTACGGTCGCAGGTTCGAATCCTGTCTCGGGCATGGAAGTGTGTGATGTCCTTAGGTTAGCTAGGTTTAAGTAGTTCTAAGTTATTGTGGACTGATGACCTCAGAAGCTAAGTCCCATAGTGCTCAGAGCCATTTGAACCATTAATGAAGTACACAAGTATTTACGAACAGTGGAAGCAGGACTGCAAGCTAACTGATCCCTTAACCAAGTGAAACAGAGTACCTGTGTAATGAGTCATTCCAGCTGCATAGGTGAGGGTAATATTTGTTAAGCAATTCATTGCGGAATTAATGTAATAGCCGCACGATGATCTCTGTAGTCATACTGTATCATTAGCAGCCCGCGAATGGAGTACTATGTTCGTTAAATAGGATTACTGAAGCTGAGGCCAAATAAAGAGAAGCGGTGACGCCACAACACTGTCTTTACTTAAGTAGGTAGTCAGCGCTAAATTATGTGGGCCACCATTAACGTTACTGTAAGCAGTTTGACAGCATAACACCACCACAACTACTGACAACCTGAGCCATATCATCACCCAGTTGTAACTCGCAGTGATTACAAGTTGTCAAGAATAGCGGAAAGCGCCTCTGAAGTTCCATTTGCATTACGTCTAGGACGGAGAGAATCCTAAATAACAGTAATAGGTCACCCAGCGAAAAGAAGAGTCCACGTATTGCCTCACACTAACGGGTTCTTTTGGCTATCGGAATACTCATATGTGAATTACAAAAGTGTAATTACTAGAACGCTCAACTACCTTAATAACACCTCATTCTGGATTGAATACGACTCGGAAAGCGACGTTAATTTGACGTTTTCATCCATCTCCAGACGTCTCACTGAATGAAGTCTGTAGTGCACGCACAGTTGTGTTGCCTGCCGCATGGATTCTGTGAAGTGTTGTGGCAGCTGGCAGTCATTGCTGAATACAGACATTTGCAAATATCCCCACTGCTTTAGGGGAAATCGTCTTTGTTACATTTTTTCCATACCGTAATTAGCACAATAATATAAGGCTTGTTCTGCTGAAGAACTTGATGCCCACAAGTTGGCTGGCTCTGAGCACTATGGGACTTAACTTCTAAGGTCATCAGTCCCCTAGAACTTAGAACTACTTAAACCTAACTAACCTAAGGACATCACACACATCCATGCCCGAGGCAGGATTCGAACCTGCGACCGTAGCGGCCACGCGGCTCCAGACTGTAGCGCCTTTAACCGCTTGGCCACACCGATGCCCACAAGTCCTTAAATAAGAATCTCCTAGCGGGAGTAATGCATGAAAGGAGACAGTCTGTTGGACAAAAGAATGAATAGCTCCCTGTTTTTGCGTTTCCGATAGCGCCTACGATAAGAATCTGGTGTCACATTATGCTTCACAACCTTAAACTGTTTATTCTTTTTACGTCATACTAAAACAAAAGCTGTGATATGAGAAGAGGAAATGACTTATATGCTTCTTAGGAACTAAAGTCTTTCGTGTTAATTTTCTCACTTCATTCTAAAACAAGGGCGTTAATATGAGAATAGGAAATGAAATATACGCGTCCAAGACAATATTTCCTTGTGTGCTACTACTGCATACATGAAAGCCCTGCAGTTAATTTTTGTATGTTGGATAAATTTTGATATCACCTCACATTCCTTTGTGAGAAGGTTCCTATTTTCTTGGGATTCAAATAGAGTGGACATTTCATCACTGGTTAATATTCTGATGACTAATGACATGATACCCGTTGCAATTGCTCCATGGCACCTGTGAGTAGTCTCACGTTGGTTACTGTAAGAACACGCAGGCAGTGATATCCGCCCACTGCAGTCAGAGCCAAGGTGATTCCTTTCTGTTTATGGCGAAGCGTCTGCTGCAGTGTCCACGCTCAGCAAACATAAACAAATCGCGGCGGCATTGGGCACTGCTGATCGCTGCGCTTGTCGCAGGCCTCGACAACAAGAGCGCACTGTCTCTGCTAACGATACTATGGAGTTAATACATCTTACTTAACGTAATATGCAGGACGTGGGTTGGGTGAAAATTCAGTTTGTAACTTCCCATCGTATTAACATACTTTACAGTCATATGTGATGCTATATTTATTGCCGGTTGTCTCTCTAATGTTAATAGTATTGATTCATATTTTCCGTGAACACGAACACACACACACACACACACACACACAGTAATTGATTCCAGTAAGGGCGACAACTACATGCACCAGTCAATTCCTCAGTTGGCGTCGAGTGGGTGAGATTATTCAATTACCTTGCATTGCAAGAATTGTAAGGAGGAGACTGAAAGCAAATGGACTTGTATCTAAAGAACTGCGACAAAGCAAAGCTTGACCGACTATCAGATAATTGTCCACATGGTTTTTGTGGACGAGTATACTTTTAGTAACTAACCCACCCACGATCATTACGTAAGATTTCTCTAAGGCGTAGGGGCATTGATTTCATCAAGACGTCGAAAGTGTAGCGTGATGGTTTACTTCCCACCATACGGTTTCTATATTCGTCCAAAGGTCGCTTGCATTTGTAGGCCCACATGGCAATGACCTTGTCACCTCTGCCCACATATTCTCTATCTAGTTGATGTTCGGTGGTCGTGGAACATACGGCAACAGCTTTATCCTCTCTTGGCCCTGAAACCAATCTCGCACTCCTCTGCTATGATGGATGGGGCTCTGCTCCTGTAAATAAACTGTTATCTCGTTCGTTCATATATTTATATTTAAATAACATATTAGTAATAAGCACATTGTATTATTATTTTCCACAGTGTTTAAGAATTCAGGCCCTGTCATAAATAAGTGATCTAGATTCAACGGTCCGATTAAGAATGTGGTTTACCCAGTCTATCAAATGATGAGAGTCGTATTCGGATATCCACATTAAGCCTGACTGGCTGCATCCGATTACAACGATCTGGTATCGAAATGAAATTACAGAAATCGGATAATTTGAACGTCTGTACTGCAACAATGTTGCGCACATAAATTCCTATGATGGAGTAACAGGTAGGAACTGCCTAAGAAAAAGTGAGAAATATGTCTACTAGCAGCAATGTCACGTAATTATAACCCATATTTATGTGACGGAAATACTGAATCGAACAATGCACATCTATTTCAGTGGTGGGAAGATGCACCATATCGGATTTGCTGATGACATAATGACAATAATAATAATAATAATAATAATAATAATAATAATAATAATAAAAATCCCGTGGGGCCGATAGGGGAAACCCTCCCCCATATGGGTGGTACCGAGGAAATCAAATACTTGGGGTGAACCAAATACTAACACAATCCTGAACGGCTACTCAATCCGTTGAACGCAAAATCCAGACACGTCTGAGTGAAAACCACCGCTACTCTGGTCACCGGCTGTTAGCTCAATGAGATCGGCTGAAAATATTTGCTTCCAAAGGCTTCAACACCCTCTGGTCCTGTCCGGTCCTGGAATTACCCAGGCAAAACCAATGAAACACAAGCAAACATGAACTGTGCAAGCAAAGTCAACTTTACCCCAGGTGGTACACAACCCGGCTGTTGGAATTTCGGATTCTGGGGAGTACAGGTTAGCACGGCGGAGAATATTGAAGATCTCCTGTAAATTTCCCTACAAGCAGAAAACATGCATTTGAAAACTACACGCCGCGCGGGATTAGCCGAGCGGTCTGGGGCGCAGCAATCATGGACTGTTCGGCTGTGCCCGGCGAGGTTCCAGTCCTCCCTTGGGCGTGTGTGTGTGTGTGTGTGTGTGTGTGTGTGTGTGTGTGTGTGTGTGTGTGTGTGTGTTTGTCCTTAGGATAATTTAGGTTAAGTAGTGTGTAAGTTTAGGGACTGATGACCTTCGTAGTTAAGTCCCATAAGATTTCACACACATGAGAATTTTTTTTATAACTAAACATCGATACATTGATCCAAATACGAAAACTAAATAATCTCACATAATAAATCGACCGACAAAAAATTCTCATCATTGCTATTCAAGAACCACAACTAACTGACAATGAAACCTTGCAATACGGATACCATTTCATCTTCTAGAGCAAAATACAACAAAAGGTAACGAAAGGCGTACCAATCGTCGGCATTGCTTTTCTCGAACACAGATCTATCATCAACTCTGTCAAAGAATTCACAGCCATCAACAATCGACTTAGGACTATGCTCATTCAGAGCCCCAGTAAAAAATATACACTCATCAATGCACATGCCCCCACCAACATCGAAAATAAGAAAAACACCAAAAATGTCGAAAAATTCTGGAACACACTCGAAAATACTATGAGCAAAATTCACCAAGATGACGTTAAAATACTAATGGGAGACTTCAACTCTCTATTTGGGACAGAAAAAACCTGTAGAAAAATCATTGGTACAAATTCAACACACCGAAACGCTTAGACCAACTGCACACGTCTGACTGATATTTGCCAACAATTCAACCACAAAAGAATGTCTTCCCACTTTAGCAAAATACCATTTCTCAGGTAACATGCTTGGCTACCAGGTGCAAGCTGCTGTCGTTCGCCTTTCTAGACTCGCTGAAAGCCAGGTTTTTAATTCTTTTGTAGTAGAGCCACAAGCAGCCAGATACAAACTCAATAAGGGAATCGAAAGATAACGCTCGAGCAAAATTCGTCTTGCTACTTACAGTAACCCTTAGTGTCAGAGCGAAAACCTTACGGTAATGCCAATTTCATAATGCCACTTTTGTTTTCTGCCGACATATTTTTTGTTGTTGTTAATACCTAATTTTATCTACGTAATGCCACATTTTCATCAGACTTGCGAATGATACAGGAAATGAAGTAAATACAGATCTTTTCGAAGTCAAAAGTCGGTAATATCCTACTAATTCGTGTTAAAATAGGATCAATCGTCTTACAGACACTTAATGCATCGCTACAGTCTGGAACCGCGCGACCACTACGGTTGCAGGTTCGAATCCTCCCTCGGGCATAGATGTGTGTGATCTTTAGGTTAGTTAGGTTTAACTAGTTCTCAGTTCTAGGGGACTGATGACCTCAGAAGTTAAGTCCCATAGTGCTCAGGGCCCTTTGAACCATTTTTTAACATAATGCTTTATTAAGATAGACTGCTGTCGTGATGTTTCTCTAGTAAGCTGAATTTAATTTGTATTAGTAAAATGAATATTTTATTTGCATTTTCCATTAGTTTTCTAAACGCAACAGTAATCATCAAAGAGAAATTAATCAGCAGTTGAATTATCTTTCACGATATCTAAATTAATCTGACAATGCTACAGCTGTTTACAAATTCTACGCCCGTAGAAACCTCCTTGTTTTAACGAGGTCGTTAGACCATAGTAGTTTTAAGAGTATTTTCGTCCAGAAACGAATTGCCTTGACGGTTGATCGATCAAGAGCGCGAAACTTAATATTTTACGAATATATGACGAGAGGGACAAGTGCTTGAGAGATGACTTCCCTATCAATCTCATGGATAGTTTTGTTTCTCAAATCAAGAGTGAGTTATCATGCAGTAGCAAAGGTGATGTAGTTTTGTTGCTCGACTTTCTTACACTGCGACCGAAAGGTATCTCAGTTGTTGACAACAAATTCTAGCTGTGTTGCACACACCCCTTGTGGCGGAATTTGTAGTCCAAAACACACTTTTGGAGCTATCAAATGGAAAATATTATGTTCACACTACTCTTTGCTCTAGTCTACGTCTTTTGGTGGGGCTCAGCCTTTCATTTCTTCTTAGGAAGTTAACGATAAAGGCATCATAACACGTCACCAGTAACAGTATTGCGAAGGAATGCTCAATGAGCGACCTGATGACGTTCAATAATAGTCACTCCGTTGATTTTTGTTGTTTCAAATTAGAGCATGCAGTACTCCTACACCAGACTTCTGAACTTTGCCTGTTGAATGCAAATGTCGCATGATGGTAAAATGGTAATCTGTCACATATATCAGTAGTCGAGACTTCCTTAATGTGGAAAATCATTCACGCCAGAACTATCTTTGTTGAAACAAGAACATGTTTTTCTGGCGTATTTTTCCCAAAAGCACTCGCTCCAAACACAGTTCAAATCCTTCTAGCTGCCTCCTCTACATTCACCCCTCTGTTATACCAAAGTAAATATTGTGTTGCAGATGTTACACCTTTTTCCACTTGTGACTCAATTTTACAATGCTTAACCGTAGTTCCTGATTTTCAAGTATGCAAAATCCAATGCTGAACTGCAAGATACTAACTAGAACTTCAAATTCGAAAATGGCATTGATACGTACACTGACAGCGTGGCGCCGCCTTCACATGGGCGGCGGCGGATTTCAGGCGGCGAGTGGCGTCTGGCCGGTGGCCGGTAGCCGCTGCAGCGCGAGGAAACGCCCGAGCGTAAGCTGTTATGATCGCGACGCAGCCACGAGCTGTCCTGCGGAATTCTTTCTGGAATACTTGTTATTGCGGGTGGGTAGAATGTTAAGCGAATTGTTTTCGTTGTTCAATCAGATTCATAAGTTTAGACCGAAATGTGGTTAAAAAAAATCAGTTGGACGCGAACACGCGTCTCCAAGTTCAGAATGCACGACGATTACCGCAAGACCACGGGCCCACTACACCCATATCATCTCGGAAGTAGACAACACTTCCTCCTTACACTTCCGCATCTTACAGTGTTGCCAGATTGTGCAAATGGCCGGACTTAGAGTTGTCAGGGGCGGTCAGTTTTATTGGCCACCTTAAGTGAACGACTCGGACTTAGTCTCTGTGGCGGCCGGCCAGCGGTCAGTTTTTTTGTCTAAGACTGTACCATTCGCCCTCTTTAAATGTGCTTCTGTACTGTGTTTCAGTCAACATTGTGTTCTGAACTTATTTTGTGTGTAAGTGTTGTTAATATGAAACCACTGGTCGTTAACCCGACCCCAACAATTATGATCTGTTAACTGAATGCATCATGTGCAGATGTACAACATTCAATGCTCATACAACAGTCATGCGCAATTATTAATCTCATGTGGCACTAAAATCATCATTGCACTGTCATGCTATAATATTAATAATGGCTGCTTGAAACAGGTAAGGTTTTATTGTACATAGGCCTTAAAATGGTTCAAATGGCTCTGAGCACTATGGGACTTAAATTCTGAGATCATCAGTCCCCTAGAACTTAGAACTATTTAAACCTAACTAACCTAAGGACATCACACACATCCATGCCCGAGGCAGGATTCGAACCTGCGACCGTAGCAGTCTCGTGGTTCCAGACAGTAGCGCCTAGAACCGCTCGGCCACCCCGGCCGGCCAGCAGGTCTTCCTCGTACTAAAGTCTGGCACCATTGTTTGCCTCATATATTTGTGCCCAAGACAATTAATGTTGTAGAACAATTGTACTGTGCAGACAGCAAGGAAACTGACTAAAGCCAGAGTAAGAGAGACAGCAATAGCAAGAAAAACGTTTCTGAAATAGGGTATACATACCACACTCATATTCAGGAAAACGGAACGCCTTTGACGACTAGTGATAGGACGTTCGTATTCGTAGGACGTGTACATTAGCATGTTCTGCAGAAATGATTAACATTTGAATCATGTCGGCCCGCGTGTTCAAGGTCAACATCGATATCGCGGCGCAACACCACCTAACGCTATAATCTGGCTGCAGCTCTCGTTGTCGCTATAAACCGAAAATAATGGATCAGGGTGAGTTGAGTGGACGCGCAGGATGCATCGCAGATATTTGCGCGAAGCGCGCCTTCAAACCACTGAGTTTGAAAGAGGGTGCGTTATTGGCGTGGGAGAATGTGATGCATCCATCCGGGAAACTGCTGTTCGTGTGGGACAAAATGTTTAGGCAGTGCAGCGAGTGTGCGTGGAATGGTTCACGGAAGGCCTTAGAACACGACACGTGTGAGGTCGCACGACCTAGATCCCGCCCACCACTCACCCCCACCCCCCGTCCCAACTAGAAGTTCGACACTTCATCCGAATGGCAGTTCAGGACATATCTGCGTTCTCTTCAGCTCTGGCACAGCAGTGGAACACATTGTACACTATCCGCCGTGACATCCATCGCTGTTTATTATGGCGCGGCTTGCGTGCGCGTCATCCACTTCTCCGCCTACCTTTGACGGATGTGCAGAAACCCGCTAGACGGCAACGGCGTGTGGAATAATGTCACTGGGGACAGAAATGGCATCAGATAGTGTTTTCGTAAGAATCCCGGATCTGTTTGTTCGAAAATGATGGCCGCATTTTGGTTCGTTCCAGATAGGGCGAGCGCCGTCACAGTGACTGCATTCGCACAAGACGTACACCACCAGCTCAAGCTCTTATGGTGTGGAGTGCTGTTGGGTACATGCATAAATCACAGTTGCTGCGTGTCCAGGGCACTATGTGATCAAAAGTATCCGGACAGCTGGTTGAAAATGACTTAGAAGTTCGTGGCGCCCTCCATCGGTAATGCTGGAATTTAGTGTAATGTTGTCCCACCCTTAGCCTTGATGAGAGCTTCCACTCTCGCAGGCATACGTTCGATCAGGTGCTGGAACGTTTCTTGGGGAATGGGAGCCCATCCTTCACGGAGTGCTGCGCTGAGGAGAGGTATTGGTGTTGGTCGGTGAGGCCTGGCACGAAGTCGGCGTTCCAAAACATACCAGATGTGTACTAGACGAGTCAGGTCAGGACACTGTGCAGGCCACCCCATTACAGGGATGTTACTGTCGTATAACCACTCCGCCACAAGCCGTGCATTATGAACAGGCGCTCGATCGTGTTGAAGGATGCAATCGCCATCCCCAAATTGCTCTTCAACAGTGGGAAGCAAGAAGGTGCTTAAAACATCAATGTAGGCCTGTACTGTGACAGTGCCACGTAAAACAACAAGGGGTGCAAGCCCCCTTCACGAAAAACATGACCAGACCATAACGACACCGCCTCTGGGTTTTACTGTTGGCAGTACACACGCTAACAGATGCTAACCGGGCATTCGCCATACCCACACCCTGCCATCCCATCGCCACATTGTGATTCGTCACTCCACACAACGTTTTTCCACTATTCAATCGTCCAATGTTTAAGCTCCTTATATCAAGCGAGGCGTCGTTTGGCATTTATCGGCGTGATGTGTGGCTTATGAGCAGCCGCACGACCATGAAATCCAAGTTTTCTCACCTCCCGCGTAACTGTCATAGTACTTGCAGTGGATCCTGATGCAGTTTTGTATTCCTGTGTGAGGGTCTGGATAGATGTCTTCCTACTACACATTACGATCCTCTTCAAGTGTCGGCGGTCTCTGTCAGACAACAGACGAGGTCGGCCTGCACGCTTTTGTGCTGTACGTGTCCCTTCCCTATCACATCAGAAACAGTGTGTAACGTCCACGCTCGGGCGTACGTTAACTCTTTAAAGCCTGTACTATGATAAGTTGACGGGATTCACCTTTTTAAGAAAGGATTTTAGTACATATGTTGACCGCGTGTACCTGAATGGAAGCAAAACCGGACTTATACCCCGTCAGTAACAACAATGATACGTCAAGCAAGTATAAAGTGCAACTACACGTTACGACGGGCAAGAAACATACACAGCAGATGCTACCAATGGTTAATAATACGGTCGCCAGCCTAATTAGGCATTGAGTGAGTTTTTCCCTTGTACAAGTGGATGTACGTACAAGCATAACCACACGTAGTAATACTGTATTATATGGTGAATTTTTGAACCAGAAAAATTTACTGAACTAAGATTTTCCCTTTCTGTACTAATTTGAACAAGCTATAAATACACAACATTACACTACAATGATTACTACGAAATGCGTTTTGTCTATTGATCCGACTGAAATCGGACATAGGTCACCCTAGAAATAGCACTTTTGACATACACACATACAATGTCATTTTTAATCATGGTAAAACACAGATAAGTTTAGGTTTTATATGGACTTTAACTTTGCTGGTCAAATCAGTGCAATCACTTCAGAATTTAAATGAATAGAAAAGAAAAGAATGAAAGAGGGGGGGGGACCCTGAAACTGTTATGATCACATTGTTGAAACCATTAACTATTGGAAACATTAATTACTCAAGATTTAAAAAATATGACTTATTACTCTTATTGTCCAATTACTTCCTCATTTAACTACCATTATTTTTGTCTCAAATTAATTAAACTTCCTTACTAAGTCAATTCCAAATTTATCTTAGTACTCTGTCAGACCTTTGCTCTTTACTCATATTTTCATTAACAATAAAGCTCATTAAGATTCATTCTAGCATAAACAGATCTGCAGGTAATTCTTATTAACATAAACTTTAAATCTTCATTTCGGGACACTCGGATTGCACAACATGTGGAAAGGACCCTGTCTAGGTGAGTGATTAGGATAATTCATTGATAGAACAATTCTGGTAAAAGTTAAGTTATTATTGAACTGTCAGGAACAAAATTAACACTGGTCCACACGAATACAATTCTAAAGATTCAACCTGTTCGTGTCGATGCGGCAGTTGGCGGGCGGCGAGATGGCGAGGCGCACAGCACACTTACAATCACAGCTATGGCTTTTGCTGTAGCGGCACTTTGCTTCTTCTTGGCGTCGTAATCCTTTTCAATCCAGTGCCATTAGAATATAGCCATGCTGTATAGTCGTCGGACACGGCACATCCGAGGCTCAATGGAACCACTTTTTCCAGGATAGCCTCCTCGATCCGGTACGTGTTCCTCAGACCGATGCCCAACTCCGACTAGTACCGCTGCTGAGCCCGTTATGCCGTACCGCGCCCGTGTCCATTTTCCTGCGCTCGCCTGCCATCCACCTTTTACTGCTCCCCTACAAATAGGGTATTCACCAAAGGTTTTACATTCCACATATCTTAATACATTGCCTACGCATGGACCAGGCGCACAATTACAATTTCAGACATGTTACAATAGATTCAACAGGGACTACACCTCAATTTTGTTATAGCATTGCTTGAAATCTGACATAAATATTAATATTCACATCTAAAGTTGCTTACATTTTCTTTAACATAATTACACGAAAAGAAAAAGAAATGGCATCAGAACATTGCTTATACTAATTTATCAAAAATAATCCGAAGAAAAAATTTATTATATGTTCAGTAGTTGTTACACATGCCCCGGTTTCCAGAAAATTTTACGAAGTATAAATTTTATGGGAACACTAAATTTTACATTTATACAGTGGTTCTGAATCTTTATGTGAATGACCAAAAAAATTTACACCACATATTTCCTTTCACTCACATTATACAGGTCTATACTTTTTAACATATCAAGAACATTTACTTGTCATTTACTAAAGTGCCTTTTGCACAGTCCAACCTCCCATCACAACATTATTAAAATAGCAAATTACTCAAAAAATGGTTCAAATGGCTCTGAGCACTATGGGACTTAACAGCTATGGTCATCAGTCCCCTAGAACTTAGAACTACTTAAACCTAACTAACCTAAGGACAGCACACAACACCCAGCCATCACGAGGCAGATAAAATCCCTGACCCCGCCGGGAATCGAACCCGGGAACCCGGGCGTGGGAAGCAAATTACTCAATTTTACTAAATTTCTCAAAGAAATAATTTCAAAATCTGGAACACAAACATTTAACTACAAAAGCAAATGCAAATATCTGTATACACTATAAGACAATTTACTGCTGCTTGCATTGAATAACAGTACATTTCCTTATTTAATAAAAAAAAAACACACACACACAATAATATTCAGAGAATTTACTACACATATTTGCTGCCTATTATTCAGACTTGGGCAGTCCTTTTCACCTCATTTTACCACATCACCTGTATCACACTTACAATTTTCCATTGATTATTTATCTGCCCTCAATGGTGTTTGGCAGTCCTTTATATTATGACTCATATACTGTCCACTTTGGTTTTTGGCATTTACCCTTTCCTTTTTAGTCATTCTCTCCATACATTCTTACATTTATAGTGCATTTGGTAATCTGGAACTCACATAACTACATTAGCATATTGATATTTGTATACATATATTTACAGAGATTAGTTACATTTTGAATAAAATAGTTTCAGCATAAGGTACAGCACATTTACTGCAAATTGCTTTCTGAGTATCCTTATGTCACTCATTTCTAGGAACATAGTTTCAGGTGCACAATATTTCTTACACCTAAAGGTCTTTTGGATTTTGGGTAGATCAGGTAGTAAGCATTATCGTGTGGAATATTCTGTATTATAATCCCCAATTGTAAATTTTGAAACTTTCAGATTTTTATCATGTCTTTTTGATCTAGATTCAGCTTTTTGCTTTGCCCTTTTTCTGACTAATTCTTTCTTTTGACTCAACCCCAAACTTGTACAAGGTGGAAACTCTAGTTTTTCCTCAATTAAACTTTTACTTCTGCTGCCTAAAAAAATTTCTTCCGGTGGGAACCCAGTAGATTCATGATGTAAGGTGTTCATGACATTCTCAAAATCCAATATAAATCTGCCCCAGGCTCTAAATCATGCCCCTTCCTGTTTTTTCCGCAACGCACCTTGGTCGACTGTGACATCGTCCCAAGATACGTTCCTGACCTGTGAACCATTTATATCTGGTGGCTTTTTCGGTTTCTGGAGTTCAAAGTCTTTGCTTACTTGAACTCTTTGCAAAATATACATTGAGTCGTCAGGTGGCTCATTCTTTCTTTGTTCGGTCTCAACATCTGGATTTTGTTTTGAAACTTCGTCATCATCAGTTACAATATCACAATTACCTGTATCCCCCTTAGTTTCGCTATTACCGAAATATTCGTCATCTGAACTATCGTCAGAATCCGACCATTCTGGATCGCTTTCAGGTTCTAACATAAAAGCTTTTCTGAGACAGGCATTAAGTTCTCCCTCTGCATTTTCGTCAGGCTTTAATTTTAATTCAATATCCTGTTTTGGCAAAACGGCCTCATCATCAGCTTTACTCACATCCACTGTTACTTCATATTCAGTGTAATCCTCGTGGACTTCAATTACTTTTAGGTAATTATCTGCCCCTTCTTCACGGTGCCTTTCGGTAGCAGCTTTTACTGTTGGCGGATCATTAACAGAAGTTACTCCCTCATCAATGCTAAGGATTTCGTCCTCCAATTCCTCCCTATTTTTCACCTTCTTCCTATTGGCAGCACGCGTACCTTGCGCGGCGCTATTTACTCTCTCCTCTTCAAACTCGGGCCACGTCACCTTATCGACGTCCCTACTACCTCTTTTTTCACTGATCAACTTCCTTGCCTCATACTCCTCCTTAAAATCCTCCCACTCACATTGCTTTAGGCCCTTGTACCAAACACTGCTATCCGCACCTCTCTGTGTATCCACAGCTTCTTCTATTATTTCCTTCGCCACGGGATTATCACTCGTAATATATTCATCAGCTCTCACGGCTATGTTCGTACTTAATGCTACCGTATTGCTAGCGGCTTCTCTCCGAACAGCTGTTCTGCTAGGCTGGGCCGTTGCCCTCTGATGCTCCACTCGCCTGTTAACATGTAGCGCTCTGTGCGGCAGAGATTACTCATTCTGGCTCACACCTGACGCTTGTTTCGCAACAACACGTTGCGTCGTTCCACGCCTGTCCCTAACCTGTCTCATAACTTTACTGTCAGTTCGGTAACCTTTCTTAAACCAGGGCCAGTATATATTGTCCGCTTCCGTTTGGTCCGCAATGTTCGCGGAAATCAGTTTCCCGCGTCGTTATTATTTTGCGCGGTGTATCCTCTACCGCGACCAGGATAACTTCCTCTTCCTCTGCCTCTACCTCTATCTCTCTGTATCATATTGACGCGAAACCCTTCGCCGTCATTTCTCTCGTCATTATTACGGTTATTTCGGTTACCAAAATTTTGATAATTGGCACGACTTTCGCGCCAGTGGTCTTCGTCTTCGACCCTTGCTAGAAATGCTTGGAAGCTGCGATGATTGCTTCCCACGTATCTCTTTGAATCTTCTGGAAGCTTTTTATATAGTTCCCAGATGATTTCTGAATCCAATCTTCGACCTCTTAAATGCGTCAATTTCCGGTACCAATATTCGCAGAAATCTCTCAAAGAATTCCTGCTCCTGTTATCATGAAGCTTGGCCATGATAAACTCGCGCCATAAATGATCCTGTTTTTGTTCGGACCAATATTCTTCCGTAAACCTTTGCTTGAATTCTTCAAACGTCATTCGTTTGGTATTCAAATTAATTCCCCAGCGCTTAGCGTCACCTGCTAAGGCGCTAATTACTACATTTATCTTTTCCTGATCAGATAAGTATCCAGGAAAAATTCTCTCGCAATTTTTGATGAAATCTAATGGATGCCATCCGTTATGTTTCTTGGCGGGATCGAAGCGTTCCTCACCTTCTAACAGCTTCGTAATTGGTGTGCCATTACAGACAACACCAGGTCTATGTTTAATTTTACTCTCAAGATGGAAAATTTTGCCTTGAATTTTCGAAGTATTTTGTTCACATTTTTGTACACATCCGGTAACTTTCTCACCTAAATCTCTTTCAGTGTCTGACACTGCCCTTTTCAACTGTGAGATTCCTTGTTGACATTCGTTTACGATTTCAGTTTTAAGACCGAAAACTTTTTCGCTTACTTTTGTTTCAACCAGAGGCTCTACTTTCTCTTGGATGTTGAGAATTTCAATATCGAACCTACTATTAATGTTGTCAATTTCCCCCTGCATCATATCCATATTCTTATTAATTGTGTTAATTTCAAACTTCATAGTATTTACCACAGAACTTAAACTACCCTCCTTTTGTTCTAACTGTTCAATTTGTTTACTAATTTTAATTCCTTGCTCTTCGACCTGTGCTTTAAGCTGATCATTCTGTGTTTTGAGCTGATGGCTCTGTGTTTTAAGCTGCTCGTCAACGTGTGTTTTAAGCTGACTAACCTGACTACCGACTTGTTTTTGAAGCTGATCATTCTGTGTTTTGATCTGCTCACTCTGTCCTGAAATTTGTTTGGTTAATTGTTCAAATAAATCGTTTATGCTTAAAATTTTCACACTGTTTTGTTCTACGGAATCGGTGTATTCCGATCCTACTTCAAAAGTTTCTTTCGGTTCTTTCTTTATCTGTGGAGAATCAAACATGTCAGTGGATTCATTCACATACCCACTATCATCTACAAAGTCACCCTCTGCTTCCTGTTTTGTCCCTTGCTGTGTTCGAGGCGATCTCAACCTTTCAATCTGTTCATTAACATGTTCGTGGCATTGTATGCACGCCAATTGTCTTTCGCTAACGCCATCTGTTATCTGGCCGCGTAAACTCCTGCTACTGCCATGCGCCTCTTCCATTACGCTCGGCACATCTATTGTTTCTACATTCCTGTCCATATTGAATGCCAATTACACCTCTCCACTGTACTTGACGTTCACTGCTACTTACTTTACTGAATACTATTGCAATACGTGCCACTGAACATCCACTGCTCGGTATTCACATTAATTTGTGACCGACAACAACTGGATGTCCTGTCACCGGGAAGCCACTTGTAACGTCCACCCTCGGGCGTACGTTAACTCTTTAAAGCCTGTACTATGATAAGTAGACGGGCTTCACCTTATAGGAAAGGATTTTAGTACATATGTTGACCGCGTGTACCTAAATGGAAGCAAAACCGGACTTATACCCAGTCAGTAACAACAATGATACGTCAAGCAAGTATAAGTGCAACTACACGTTAGGACCGGTAAGAAACATACATCGCAGATGCTACCAATGGTTAATAATACGGTCGCCAGCCTAATTAGGCATTGAGTGAGTTTTTCCTTTGTACAAGTAGATGTACGTACAAGCATAACCACACGTAGTAATACTGTATTATATGGTGAATTTTAATGCCAGAAAAATCTACTGAACTAAGATTTTCCCTTTCTGTACTAATTTGAACAAGCTATAAATACACAACATTACACTACAATGATTACTACGAAATGCGTTTTGTCTATTGATCCAACTCAAATCGGACATAGGTCACCCTAGAAATAGCACTTTTGACATACACACATACAATGTCATTTTTAATCATGGTAAAACACAGATAAGTTTAGGTTTTATATGGACTTTAACTTTGCTGGTCAAATCAGTGCAATCACTTCAGAATTTAAATGAATAGAAAAGAAAAGAATGAAAGAGGGGGGGGGGGGGACCCTGAAACTGTTATGATCACGTTGTTGAAACCATTAACTATTGGAAACATTAATTACTCAAGATTTAAAAAATATGACTTATTACTCTTATTGTCCAATTACTTCCTCATTTAACTACCATTATTTTTGTCTCAAATTAATTAAACTTCCTTACTAAGTCAATTCCAAATTTATCTTAGTACTCTGTCAGACCTTTGCTCTTTACTCATATTTTCATTAACAATAAAGCTCATTAAGATTCATTCTAGCATAAACAGATCTGCAGGTAATTCTTATTAACATAAACTTTAAATCTTCATTTCGGGACACTCGGATTGCACAACATGTGGAAAGGACCCTGTCTAGGTGAGTGATTAGGATAATTCATTGATAGAACAATTCTGGTAAAAGTTAAGTTATTATTGAACTGTCAGGAACAAAATTAACACTGGTCCACACGAATACAATTCTAAAGATTCAACCTGTTCGTGTCGATGCGGCGGTTGGCGGGCGGCGAGATGGCGAGGCGCACAGCACACTTACAATCACAGCTATGGCTTTTGCTGTAGCGGCACTTTGCTTCTTCTTGGCGTCGTAATCCTTTTCAATCCAGTGCCATTAGAATATAGCCATGCTGTATAGTCGTCGGACACGGCACATCCGAGGCTCAATGGAACCACTTTTTTCAGGATAGCCTCCTCGATCCGGTACGTGTTCCTCAGACCGATGCCCAACTCCGACTAGTACCGCTGCTGAGCCCGTTATGCCGTACCGCACCCGTGTCCATTTTCCTGCGCTCGCCTGCCATCCACCTTTTACTGCTCCCCTACAAATAGGGTATTCACCAAAGGTTTTACATCCCACATATCTTAATACATTGCCTACGCATGGACCAGGCGCACAATTACAATTTCAGACATGTTACAATAGATTCAACAGGGACTACACCTCAATTTTGTTATAGCATTGCTTGAAATCTGACATAAATATTAATATTCACATCTAAAGTTGCTTACATTTTCTTTAACATAATTACACGAAAAGAAAAAGAAATGGCATCAGAACATTGCTTATACTAATTTATCAAAAATAATCCGAAGAAAAAATTTATTATATGTTCAGTAGTTGTTACAAGTGGACCTAGGGACGTTTAGGAGTGTGAAAATCTCGCGTACAGACGTATGACGCAAGTGACACCCAATCAACTGACCGCGTTTGAAGTCCATGAGTTCCGTGGAGCGCCCCAGTCTGCTCTCTCACGTTGCCTGATGACTACTAAGGTCGCTGGTATAGAGCACCTGGCAGTAGGTGGCAGCACGATGCACCTAATATGGAAAGAGTTTGTTTTTGGGGGTGTTCAAAATAGTGGTTCAAATGCCTCTGGGCACTTGGGACTTAACATCTGAGGTCATCAGTCTCCTAGAACTTATAACTAACCTAAGGACGTCACACACATCCATGCCCGAGACACCTGAAAAGACTTGAACCAGGCGATCAGGTCTACACGCCTGGAGGTTCTCACCACACGACATTTCATTTCACCCCTAGAATGATTGCCTATTCGTCTCTGTTCCACATAGATAACAAGTGTGGCAGTGAAACAAGCGATTTGGCAACCCTGGAAATAGCCCGTTACGATGCCACTGACCCTGATATCGATGTTCAGTCGGGAAGGCGTTGTGGACCGGTGAACAACACCTTGTTATAAAAGCGTTTTGCAAAACCAACAACAGCTACATGGCCACGTAGCATGCGTTTCGTGCTCACTACAGTCTTGCATGTTCTACCCCAGACATGTGGCACATTGTATCAGAGTGTGGGTACAGAGCTTTGAGGAAATGGGCGATACAGTGCGAAATTGGGTTGAAGTGCAAAACTCTCGCATACAGCAGATAATGTTGCAAGAGTGGAAGAAGCCCTCATCTGATGTCCCAGGCTTCTGCACAGAACCATGCTCTGCAACTTGATATATTTGATTGCAGTGTACAGCATTACACAAGGAACTGCAGTACCACGCATGCAAAATACAGATAGTTCAAGAACCTTGCCATAGTGGTAACACCAGTTCTCATCAGATCAGCGAAGTTAAGCA
Organism: Schistocerca cancellata; assembly: GCF_023864275.1. Classification (NCBI taxonomy): domain Eukaryota; kingdom Metazoa; phylum Arthropoda; class Insecta; order Orthoptera; family Acrididae; genus Schistocerca; species Schistocerca cancellata. The sequence goes on along the minus strand of NC_064635.1, from coordinate 18,706,572 downwards.
CTGTTGGGCTGGGCTAGCAATTGGATGGGTGACAATCTGGTCTGCTGAGCGCTGTTTGCAAGAGGACTGCACTCAGCTCAGTGAGTCGGACTGAGGAGCTACTTGACTGAGAAGTAGCGGCTCCAGTCTCGTCAACTGACATACGGCCGGGAGAACGGTGTGCCAACCACATGCTCCTCCATATCTGCATCCAGTGACGCCTGTGGTCTGAGGATGACACGGCGGCCGGTCAGTACCGTTGGGCCTTCATGGCATGTTGGGACGGATTTTAATTTTAGTGCAAAAACTGAATGTGCATGATCTGCCAAAGAAACTACACTTTTGGAAGGAATGATTGGAAGTCATGAATGCCAACCTAGGTCTGCGTAACAGAATAATCATGAACAATAGCACCAATTTTTATGTGTCAGGTTTCGCTAACAAGCAAAATTTTAGATATTTATCACATTAAAATCCTGAAATGCTTCGTGAAACGCCACTTCGCAATCAGAAAATGGTAATGTGGTGTAACGTGTCATTGCTTGGTATCACTGGGCCTTATTCTTTTGAAGACAATCACGGCAAAGTTGTTACTGTGAATGCAGGACGTTATGTTCGCATGTTGAACCTTTTCCTAGTGCGGCAGCTTGGTGATCGTCCTGTAACCGCAAACACATTCTTCCAACAAGATGGGGTCACATGCTACGCCTCCCAGTATTCCATTAACGCGCTACAGATAATCTTTCCCGGTCATCTCATCCCCGAGATGGGGACATTTCCTTGCCTTCAAGGTCCGCTGACCTTTGAGCTAGTGATTTCTTGATTTGTGGTCATTTGAAAGCTCAGATCCTCCGGTGTGATACACCACACACGACCAGCAACTGAAGGATCAAATTCGGCAAGAATTTAATGGAATTCCAGTGCCATTCTTGCAGGATACGGTATCTAATTTCCGTAACAGAGTTGAAGGGGGGAGAGAAGGTAAATGGTGGCCACCTACATGATGTCATGTTCGAGTGATGGGCATTAAAAATTGCAAGCATTGAAAATTCATGTTGTATTTTTGATATATGGCTGTAAGTAAATATGTGTCGCTGGTGGAGGTTTAAAATCACCTGTTTCACTTTTGCACCTTTTACTTTCCTGCCCTTGTTTTGTGCCCATATTGCCACCGGGTGTCATTCAGTCTCAAGGTGTGTTGTAGTCAAAATTTTTCATCATCAAAGGGTTGTCATCAGCGGTACTGTCGTTTGCAGAAGGGCACCATCGGCAGCGTGCTGCTGGCCTTCCAGTACATGGGCGGAGGCAGGGGCGGCAGGGGCGGGCTGGTGGTGAACGTCTCCTCGACCGCAGGCCTGGAGCCGAGTTTCCTGGCGCCAGTCTACTGCTCCACCAAGGCCGCCGTCGCCGCCCTCACCCGCGCCTATGGAGTAAGTAACCACCAGTAGCAAAATCGTACTTCTAGCTTTCCAAACTTATATTCATGGCAGACACTCTCACAAAACATATAGTTTCACGAGACAATCTTCCAGTTATACACTGGTGAAAAAAAAAATAGTTTACCTTTTAGCGGTTTCGAATTCACTCAGGATATGTTGTTGTAACAGTGCATGTGGAGTACATGAAATGATTACATTTACAGACCAATAGCACAAGCAGTACTGAGGTACCAGATATCGACACATGCTGAAATACTCATATTAGCACATGGTGTATCCTCCACGGGTGGCAGTGCAGGCACTGACTCTGGCATCGATAGTACAGATTGTGAATACTGTTCTGGGATACATCACTGAACAGCTGCCTGACCTGTTCACATAGTTCAGTAACATCCATTCATTGGCGAGTAGCGCGAGTCACTTCTCATCCCATCATACCCCACACGTCCTTGACTGGAGACGTGTCCAGAGATCATGCTGGAAATCGAAGTTGCTGCACATCCTGTGGAGCCCATTGAGTTTCATGGGCAGTGTGAAGGCGATGATGATGATGATGATGATGATGATTGATTTGTGGGGCGCTCGACAGTGCAGTCCTCAGCGCCTGAACAAAGTCCCAATTTTTACGCAGTCCAATTGGTTTCACAATCCAATATAACCACTGTCACGAATGATAATGGTGAAATGACAGCACAAACACCCAGTCCCCTGGCAGAGAAAATCCCCAACCTGACCGGGAATCGAACCTGGGACCCGTGATCCAGAGGCAGCAATGGTAGCCACTAGGCCACGAGCTACGGACATGTGTGTGGGCGAGCATCACCATATTGGAAAAACACGTCATCGTCCTGTTGCAAGAACGGCAAAAGAATGGGTCTAACAATATTCTGCACCTACCAAGCGCTGGTTAGCGTTCCCACCAGAAACAACAATGGCATGGTGTGGGGCCGGTGTGTGTCGTGTGAATGCACTCTACGGTACAGCATCCACCAGGTCTATATCATACGCACAAACGACCATCACTTGCATGCAGTTGCTTTCATCGCTGAAGACCACGGCGCTCTATTCGATCTTCCATGTGATCCTCTGTGGACACGAGTTGAGCTGTGCACCTCAGTACCATGTAGTGGCTGAAAGACGGGCTAGAGCTGCGTGTGCCTGTAGTCCCACTGCTAGTAACTGGATCACAACAGCTCATGATGACATGGTAGGGCTCGCAAGCCCTCCTACCCGTTCTGTGGTAGCTGTACGATCTGCCACTGTTACGTGTTCAATACTGTGCTGTGTGGACGCCCAGAAGCTTATCTACATTTGTGATAATGTTCACGTGACCACCGATACCAGCATCGTTGCACAACTGACGCAGCACGTCCAACTTGTGTGGCAATTCACTGAAAGGTCGATCCCACCACTCAGAAGGCCACCGTTTGACCCCTTTCAAAATCGCTCCGTTGGCTGTAGAAAGCATCTCCATGACATGGTTGCCTCCTTGCTTCACACGTTTGCACCACACTGAGCCTGTTAAAAGATAGACACGTATGCTCTGGTAGCTAAGCCACTACACTATATGTTAGCGAATGGCGTTGAAACTATTATCAGTACATCTACTATCCCTGAGGTGGTATATGCAATGCCGTCACCAAATCAAAATCGAAATCATCTTCCCAGGTCTACTAATTTTTTTCCGACAGTATATTAATAAAAGAGGTTCTATTGTAAAAAATGATATTTTAATGAAAAATTAATTTTTATATTTTGTTTCTAAGTACAGTATAATTATACAGGATCCAGTCACATTAATGTTGTTGTATGTCTGACCTTTCTATCGGCACAGTGAGTGTACTAATGTGTGCAAACCTAGCTTACCACTTAGTGTGCAAATGGACAAAGCCTCTCAACTGTCTTCTCAAGCGCAGGGTGTCAAACAGACATTCTAAATAAATATGACCCTGGACCTGTAAGGCAGCTAATATCAGGTGTGGATCATAACAAAAATCATTAGAAACGCTGCTGTCAAGTACCTAGAATGCATAAATTAATAAAAGTGTAAGTTAGGTGTCTGCTCTAGAAAGACAAAACAGCTATTCCCTTTCCTTTCTACGTATCATTTATCAGCTGTTGTTTTCAGGAATCAAGTGATAAACACGTTCAATTATTTCTTGGACGTATTGAAAGGACGATTATTATAATCGTTATCCCTACACATGAAAATTTTTCATCACAGGACAGAATGAATATTAAAAATCCTCATCAGCTCATTTGAATCTACATTGTCGTAGCTGGTCAATGCACTGAGTTGGTGGAGAATAAATTTACTTTTTGAAACAATGAAAAACTCATGTACTCAGTGTGAGGGTAGGTTCGATATTCAATGGTCAAAGTGTACGCAAGTTGGAATGAGCAAAATCTAGACTCAGCATTTACTCAGGCCTAATGCACGATGGTACTTTACCAAGCAGCATCTGCAATGGCGTTATCTCCATGCTGGATCTGAAACGCTAAGTCCCTACTCTGACGTGACTGAATTCACTCAGTCGCAACTTTCCTGCGTTCTGTAGAATTTTAATCTTTCACCAGTCTAAATAATGGCTATTGCACACTAGCTTTGCATTGGAGTGATGTGCTCAATTTCTTTGTCCGCAAAAATTCCCACAGGAATATTTAACTACCGCTTTGCTGTCTGTCGCCATGATATATGAAGCGTATCATCCTCACTTTGCAGAAAGTAAATGCTCAACGCCTTCGCTTATTTTCACACACTTATCCGGTCCACCGTGAGACGAGAGAGAGAGAGAGAGAGAGAGAGAGAGCCAGCCTTAATTTTAGGTTTCAAAATGCTTTTATATAATGAGATCTCTCCACCGTGTCGCGTCTGCGTCTCCAAGTATGGCTTCAGCCCATCAGTATCTCGCTAGGGTGAATACACATTTTTCTTTTTTCTTTTTGGGTCATGGTCTTATTTATGCTAAAAGGAATAATGTATTGTTCTGGCCTTATCCCTGTCTGTGCTGAAGCTCGCCATTCTCTTGCTAATGTGAGTTTTACGATGTCATTATCCACCTGATTGGTTCGTCTCCATAATGCATTTCACTTTAACCTGTTTGTTTCATGCTACTGTCCATATATCGGTAGAGATTGTTGTGTTAGTTTTCGGGTACGTGAGATTAACTGAAATTGCCTTTTGTTGATATAATGTAATTATTATTTTCTGAGGATCTCATACTGCATGGTACTGTCATTATGGATATAGTTCATGTAAGGTCTGTTAAATCCGGACACCTTACGATATGACTACCAGCCATGTTCGCCGCTAATGCGCAGTAACCACTCATAGGTGGCAGGTGGCAGTACTAGCAGTGGAGGGCATATAAAGTGTGTCGGGGGTTCGTAAGGGGGGGGGGGGTGACGCAGAAAACAGAGCAGTTATTGATGTAATGTGGAAACAGAGCAGTGTATTGGTCATGATCATTGGCTTTTGAGCCAAGGGTGGAGAAATTTCCGAAAGTCGGTAAACTGTTGCATACTGCTGTGGTTAAAATATACTGTCGTGGAGGTATGTACCGTCTATGCAACTAAATGAAGGCAGTAAACAAACTGTCTTCAAAAAATGGCTCTGAGCACTATGGGACATAACAACTGAGGTCATCAGTCCCCTAGAACTTAGAACTACTTAAACCTAACTAACCTAAGGACATCACACACAGCCACGCTCGAGGCAGGATTCGAACCTGCGACCGTAGTGGTCGCGCGGTTCCAGACTGTAGCGCCTAGAACCTCTCGGCCACTCCGGCCGGCAAACTGTCTTCATTTAGTTGCATAGACGGTACATACCTCTACGAATTTAGAGAAACTAAGGGAAAGACGGAAAACAAAAAAAAGTGACGAAAATATACTGTGCTTGGCAAAAAGGCGCTGTCCAAAACCAGCACTGAGGCAACTGTGATGTACGATAAGCCACAGATGACAGGAGTGAATGGCAGCTGCAGAGATCTGTATGTTGAGCAGCTGATGGCCCACATGAATCAAGGGACTATGAACAGTGTCTCCTCAACGATCGTTCATGAAATTTTGCTGCGTTTGGCCCTGAGAAGCAGGCACCTGATTCATGAATCCATGGTGACTGCTGTTCACCGACGTCCAAGGCTGTAATTTGCAAGTGACTACTGCAACTGGACGTCCACTGAGTCATATGGTCCATTGGACAGATGGCCATTGGCGTGCATGGCGTGAAACATCTGAAAGCAAATACACTGCAAGAATTGTCGGAAGGTTCCAGGCTGGAGGATGGATCTTTCTGGTCTGGGGAATTTCCTTGTGGCGTTCTCAGGCTGATCTCGTCATTCTGGAAGGCACAATGGATCATCACAAGCATGCTTCTATTCCTGGGGGTCATATCCACCCCTACATGCAGCCTGTTTTCCCTCAGCACCGAGCGAGGTGGCGCAGTGGTAGCACACTGGACTCGCATTCGGGAGGACGACGGTTCAGTCCCGCGTCCGGCCATCCTGATTTAGGTTTTCTGTGATTTCCCTAAATCGCTCCAGGCAAATGCTGAGACGGTTCCTTTGAAAGGGCACGGCCGACTTCCTTCCCTAATCCGATGAGACCGATGACCTCGCTGTTTGGTCTCTTCCCCCAAACAATCCAATCCAATCCTCAGCATGATGGCATCTACCAGCCAGACAGTGCAATGTGCCACACAGCTCCCAGTGTATACACATGGTTTGAAGATCATGAAGATGAGTTTCCCGTACTCCCCTGGCCACCAAACTCTCATGGATTTAAACCCAATATGTCTGACCACCTCGACTGGGCTGTTTGAACCTTGACTCCTCAACTGAGAAACCTAGCACAGCTGACCACAGCACTGGAGTCCCCATGGGTCCACATCTCCCGCCTTCCGGAACCTCATTGTCTCTCTTCCTGCACATGCACGCTGCAAAAGGTGATTATTCAGGCTTTTCACATGTGGTCATGTTAATGTGACTGGAACGTGTAAATTATGCACCATTTTTAGTACTATTATGAATTAAATGACACATTTGGGCTTTGATGAGCATTACACGTCTATAATTTTACCTTGGATGTAGAACAAAGCCGGCCGGGGAGGCCGAGCGGTTCCAGGCGCTACAGTCTGGAACCGCACTGCTGCTACAGTCGCAGGTTCGAATCCTGCCTCGGGCATGGATGTGTATGATGCCCTTAGGTTAGTTAGGTTTAAGTAGTTTTAAGTTCTAGGGGACTGATGACCTCAGAAGTTAAGTCCCACAGTGCTCAGAGCCATTTTTTTTATAGAACAAATTCACGCGCATTTCTTTATCTGACGTTCTCAAAACTTCCATGTTTAATTGCTTCTACATTAGTCATTATAAAAAAAAGCACTTTCACACGAATATGTTGCGGAAAACTGTAGCAAAATGATGAGCGCTCGTTTACATAGGTGAGAGTATTCTTGCTGAATAGAAATAGAAAAGTTGCACACATATGGTTCTGGAGCACAAAACAAGCTTTCCTTTCTGGTTTATTTAAAATACTCAATGAAACAGATACTAATCTAAAAGTCTTAACGTGCAGTTTATCTTCACATAAGCCACTTGTCCTGAACAAATTCAAAGTACTGAAAAGTGCAAAATGATTTCTTATCCAGCCATAGTAGTTTAATCTAGTGTTGGGAAATATCCATTCAATCTTTGTTTCAATTAAACTAAATGGTCATGAATAAATGGTTGTATTTTGTTACTAAGTTTGTTTCAAAATTGCTTTACTTCGTTTTTCTCAACTTTATCCCAAATTTGTCTCTTAAGCTTACAGTTTTGTCTGTGGCAGTAAAGTGAGTTGCACCCTTACCCTGTAGACTAGAATTTATTTTGTTGAATACCTGTTATTTTTATGTGAAGCATAGTGTATGTGTGTATGTCTTGGATCTCCTCCCAAACCCCTAGAGAGATTTCAGCTAAATTTGAAACAGAAACAGCTGGCCCCACTAATACCAGCACTGCAGGGTATAACGTCCTAGCACAAACAGGAGTGGAGACGTGAGCAAAAACGTGTTTTTTCCAGTCCATAGCATATAAGTTAGCCTTTGTGGGAACCATATCGCCCTGCCTAAGCAACCTGATTTGCAGGGCAGAGGCAAGAAATGGTTTTCCAGGCCACAACACGTAGGTTGCCCTGCCATCAGGTGTGTTATGCTGGGGTAGTATTGGTCTGCTTTATCGCTCTTCTTTGCATGGTGATCTTTACATTAGGAGGAAATAAATTATTTTCATACCCCTGATGTTTAGTCTGCCCTGCATAATGGGAATGTTGCAGGAGAAGTATCATCCTGCTTTATTGAATAGTATTGCAGGGGCTACATGTGCACGGCTGAAAAAAGTTGTGGTGGTGAGTATGGGCAGAATGAGGAGGAGGAGGAGGAGGAGGAGGAGGAGGAGGAGGAGGGAGTGGACAGAAAGAGGGAAGGAGGGGCGATGCATGAAGCTGGTGGAAGGCATAGAGGGGTGGTGGGAAGTGGAAAAGGAAGAGGGGGAGGTGGAGTTGGAGGAGGATGTGGTGAGAGGCTGGGGGGAGGAAGATATGGTGAGACAAAGGGGTCAGAGGAAATGGACAAAAGTAGAGGGGGAGGAGAAGATAACGGATATAGGTGGAAGGATGAGGACGACTGCCAGAGGTAGGAAGAGTCGTACAAGAAGAGGAGGAGGAGGAGGAGGTGTGTTCAATATATATGTCGAACACAAAGCTAGTTACACGTAAATCAGAAAGCAAAGCTCGTTTTTTACTGCATCCAGAAACTTGGTTTTGTTTTCTTGCTCAGATAACTGCAGCATTGGTTCAAACGGCTCTGAGCACTATGGGACAACAGCTACGGTCATCAGTATCCTAGAACTTAGAACTACTTAAACCTAACTAACCTAAGAACATCACACAACACCCAGTCATCACGAGGCAGAGAAAATCCCTGACCCCGCCGGGAATCGAACCCGGGAACCCGGGCGTGGGAAGCGAGAACGCTACCGCACGACCACGAGCTGTGGACAACTGCAGCATTGCATCCTAAAGTTCATACATACGACTAAGAATTGGGTGATCAAAAAGTCAGTATAAATTTGAAAACTGAATAAATCACAGAATAATGTAGATAGAGAGGTACAAATTGACACACATGCTTGGAATGACATGGGGTTTTATTAGAACAAAAAAAAAGATACAAAAGTTCAAAAAATGTCCGACAGATGGCGCTTCATCTGATCAGAATAGCAATAATTAGCATAACAAAGTAAGACAAAGCAAAGATGATGTTCTTTACAGGAAATGCTCAATATGTCCACCATCATTCCTCAACAATAGCTGTAGTCGAGGAATAATGTTGTGAACAGCACTGTAAAGCATGTCCGGAGTTATGGTGAGGCATTGGCGTCGGATGTTGTCTTTCAGCAGCCCTAGAGATGTCGGTCGATGACGATACACTTGCGACTTCGGGTAACCCCAAAGCCAATAATCGCACGGAATGAGGTCTGGGGACCTGGGAGGCCAAGCATGACGAAAGTGGCGGCTGAGCACACGATCGTCACCAAACGACGCGCGCAAGAGATCATTCACGCGTCTAGCAATATGGGGTGGAGCGCCATCCTGCATAAACATCGTTCGTTCCAGCAGGTGTTTATCAGCCAGGCTGGTGATGATGCGATTCTGTAACATATCGGCGTACCTCTCACCCGTCAGGGTAGAAGTACGAAACCAGAATCACGCATTTCCTCGAAGAAAAAAGGCCCGATAACGGTAGATGTGGTAAATCCAACCCATACCATGACTTTCTCGTCGTGTAATGTAGTTTCCACGACAGTTCTAGGATTTTCGCTAGCCCAAATTCTGCAGTAGTGGGCGTTGACAGACCCTCGGAGCGGGAAATGATCTTCGTCGGTCCACAACACGTTACTCAACCAATCGTCATCTTCTGCCATCTTTTGAAACGCCCACACCGCAAATGCCTTCCGCTTCACTAAATCGCCAGGTAACAGTTCATGATGCCGATGGATTTTGTACGGATATCATCGGAGGGTACGTCTCAGTGCCAACCAAACAGTAGTGTATGGAATGCCGATGCGACGTGCGACTGCACGAGCGCTGACTTCCCCGTGCATAGACGAACCCACTACAGTCTCCATTTCTTCCTGAACTGCCTCAGCAGCATTACGCCTTGTGCTCGGTCGGCCACTACGGGTCTATCATCTAAACAACCCGTGGCTTTGAACTTCGAAATCATTCTCACCACTGCTGCATTTGTCAACGGACCTTTACCCGTTCGAATCCCCTTCCTATGGCGATAGGATCGTAACGCTGAACTAGCACATTCCCCATTCTGATAATACAGCTTCACTAAAAGCGCCTTTTCAGGTAACGTCAACATGCTGCGACTGCTGGTGCATCTGATTCTCTCTCTCATTATAGCTCTTTTTATACACGATCGTCATGGGCAGTCACTGACGTTTTGCTGTCCAGCGCCATCTGTCGGACATTTTGTGAACTTTGTTTTTTTTTGGTTCTAATAAAACCCCATGTCATTCCAAGCATGTGTGTCAATTTTTACCCCTCTATCTACATTATTCCGTGCTTTATTAAGTTTTCAAATTTATACTGACTTTTTGAACATGTGTGTGTGTGTGTGTGTGTGTGAAATCTTATGGGACTTAACTGCTAAGGTCATCAGTCCCTAAGCGTACACACTACTTAACCTAAATTATCCTAAGGACAAACACGCACACCCATGCCCGAGGGAGGACTCGAACCTCCGCCGGGACCAGCCGCACAGTCCATGACTGCAGCGCCTTAAACCGCTCGGCTAATCCCTCGCGGCCTTGACTTTTTGAGCACCCGGTATTTTCCCTCTGAATAGACAGACACACGTCACGAATGAAAAATGAAGCAGTATGAAGGACAAGTTTATAATCTCCCAGTGTCGCCACTTGAAAAGCTTATTGAGACATGGATCGATAAAGAGTTCCAATCGACAGCAGCAGGAGGGAGACATGTAGTGACATAATTAGAAGTTATATGCACAAAATAGTGGACTTCAGTATAGCTATCAGTCATTTAATACGTTATTTATGGCTACACTAAAGGAAGATACGAATATTTTTTATAATTTTATCACAAGCTTTTCTTTTGTATTTTATTCCGAGTTAACTAGTTTTGTGTCACCCTTGAAGCCACTATTCGACGCCCCAGCGTGTTGGGACACCCATTTCGGTAATCTCTGAGCTAGAGAAATGACCAGCTTACAGTGTCATGGATCAATATTGTTAAGCTGCCCTCATATGCTCACAGTAATATTGTGTCAATATATTGTGAGAGTGTGCCCAAGAATGGCACAATAATACTGCGTAATATTTATCTCTAGGAGGGGTCAGTTAGAACTCAGCCTTCATAGCAAACAAGTAGGCACTCGACAATGTTGTACCTGCAAGTCTTGCAACCGCGTTGCTTGTCGCCGCGCGGGATTAGCAGAGCGGTCTAGGGCGCTGCAGTCATGGACTGTGCGGCTGGTCCCGGCGGAGGTTCGAGTCCTCCCTCGGGTATGGGTGTGTGTGTTTGTCCTTAGGATAATTTAGGTTAAGTAGTGTGTAAGCTTAGGGACTGATGACCTTAGCAGTTAAGTCCCATAATATTTCACACACATTTGAACCTTTAGTTGCTTGCCTTGCAAAACTCAAGCGGGAGTTATGCAGAACGGGCGAAACAAGTCTGAAAACCTTCCAACGAACATTTCTATGGAGTAGAGGCCCATTCATGGATGCGTAGACTCATAAACCACACCATAAACTGTAATGTGTTTAAAATTAGTTGCGACTTGAGACGTTTGGCTCACGAGATGGGACGTTACGCCATTGCCAGGTAACACCAATGGCGAGCCGGCTTCCCCTACCACGTCACCAGCTGTTCAAGTGGTAAAGCGCCCATGTTGCCACACGGTGGACAAACGTACAAGATGGTGTCCCGCATTAGATGCATCTTTTTTTGTCTCTTGTTGTGAAGACGTATTATTTGGCGTTGAAGTGACTTGCAGTAATCAGATGTTGTGGACAAGTGTTTTGAGCTGGCGTTGCATTAATAATAACAGTGCAGCATGTCTGTACATGAGATCTGCAGTAGGCGAGGTCGTTCAAGATCAGGTTCGCCCACTGCGAAGATATTGCGCGTTGTGTAATATCACTTTTTATTACGGAAATAACGGTGTCAGATACTGCGCTGTGTTTAGGAACCTAAAACGTTACTCTTTGCATAAGAAAAGCGAACACTATCATTTCATTATCTCTGATTTTTATTATCTCTTTTGTCGAATGTAGTGTTAATGACCCCGATTTTGTTCTTGTTCCGATAAAGACGAAGGGGACTTATAATTGTGAATATTACATATTACAACTCGATAGTAAAAGTAAAAGTTGTATTCAAGGAAAAAATAGAGTGCTCATCTCTGATGTACTGGGTGATCAAAAAGTCAGTATAAATTCGAAAACTTAATAAACCACGGAATAATGTAGATAGAGAGGTAAAAATTGACATACATGCTTGGAAGGACATGGGGTTTTGTTAGAACCAAAAAAAAAGGTATTGCCAGACGTGTGAAAGATCTCTTGCGCGCGTCGATTGGTGGTGATCGTGTGCTCATCCGTCACTTTCGTCATGCTTGGCCTCTCAGGTCCCCAGACCTCAGTCCGTGCGACTATTGGCTTTGGGGTTACCTGAAGTCACAAGTGTATCGTGATCGACCAACGTCTCTAGGGATGCTGAAAGACAACATCCGACGCCAATGCCTCACCATAATTCTGGACATGCTTTACAGTGCTGCTCACAACAACATTATTCATCGACTGCAGCTATTGTTGAGGAGTGATGGTGGCCATATTGAGCATATCCTGTAAAGAACATCGTTGTCTTACTTTGTTATGCTAATTATTGCTATTCTGATCAGATGATGCGCCATCTATCGGACATTTTTTGAACTTTTGGTTTTTCTTGGTTCTAATAAAACTCCATGTCATTGCAAGCATCTGTGTCAATTTGTACCTCTCTATCTACATTCCCCCCCCCCCCCCCCCCCCATGAACCATGGACCTTGCCGTTGGTGGGGAGGCTTGCGTGCCTCAGCGATACAGATAGCCGTATGGTAGGTGCAACTACAACGGAGGGGTATCTGTTGAGAGGCCAGACAAACGTGTGGTTCCTGAAGAGGGGCAGCAGCCTTTTCAGTAGTTACAGGGGCAACAGTCTGGATGATTGACTGATCTGGCCTTGTACCATTAACCAAAACGGCCTTGTTGTGCTGGTACTGCGAACGGCTGAAAGCAAGGGGAAACTACAGCCGTAATTTTTCCCGAGGGCATGCAGCTTTACTGTATGATTAAATGATGATGGCGTCCTCTTGGGTAAAATATTCCGGAGGTAAAATATTCCGGAGGTAAAATATTCCGGAGGTAAAATAGTCCCCCATTCGGATCTCCGGGCGGGGACTACTCAGGAGGATGACGTTATCAGGAGAAAGAAAACTGGCGTTCTACGGATCGGAGCGTGGAATGTCAGATCCCTTAATCGGGCAGGTAGGTTAGAAAATTTAAAAAGGGAAATGGATAGGTTGAAGTTAGATATAGTGGGAATTAGTGAAGTTCGGTGGCAGGAGGAACAAGACTTCTGGTCAGGTGAAAAAAATGGCTCTGAGCACTATGGGACTCAACATCTTAGGTCATAAGTCCCCTAGAACTTAGAACTACTTAAACCTAACTAACCTAAGGACATCACACACACCCATGCCCGAGGCAGGATTCGAACCTGCGACCGCAGCATTCCCGCGGTTCCGGACTGCAGCGCCAGAACCGCTAGACCACCGCGGCCGGCTCTGGTCAGGTGACTACAGGGTTATAAACACAAAATCAAATAGGGCTAATGCAGGAGTAGGTTTAATAATGAATAGGAAAATAGGAATGCGGGTAAGCTACTACAAACAGCATAGTGAACGCATTATTGTGGCCAAGATAGATACGAAGCCCACACCTACTACAGTAGTACAAATTTATATGCCAACTAGCTCTGCAGATGACGAAGAAATTGAAGAAATGTATGATGAAATAAAAGAAATTATTCAGATTGTGAAGGGAGACGAAAATTTAATAGTCATGGGTGACTGGAATTCGACAGTAGGAAAAGGGAGCGAAGGAAACGTAGTAGGTGAATATGGAGGAAGCCGCCTGGTAGAATTTTGCACAGAGCACAACTTAATCACAGCTAACACTTGGTTCAAGAATCATGAAAGGTTATGTACATGTAAGAAGCCTGGAGATACTAACAGGTTCGTGACTTTCTCGACGGTCAGTAATTTCATCATAGTCTATCCACCGGCATCATTGATAACATCGAATATAGATTTAAGTATTAGGAAGGCTAATATGCAGCTAACGCATGAGTAGGTCTAATGATGAATAAAAGAATTAGGAATGCGGGCCAGCTACTACAAGCAGCATAGTGAACGCATTATTGTGGCCAAGATAGACACGAAGCCCACGCCTACCACAGTAGTACAAATAGTCCGCAGATGACGAAGAAATTGATGAAATGTGTGATAAGGTAAAAGAAATTATTCAGATAGTGACGGGAGATGAAAATTTAATAGTAATGGGTGACTGGAATTCGATAGTAGAAGAAGGAAGAAAAGGAAACGTAATAGGTGAATATCGAATGGGGATAAGAAATGAAAGAGGAAGCCGCCTTGTAGGTTTTTGCCCAGAGCATAACTTAATCATAGCTAACACTGGTTCAAGAATCATGAAAGAAGGTTGTATACGTGGAAGAGCCCTGGAGATACTGCTGGTTTTAGATAGATTATATAATGGTAAGACAGAGATTTAGGAACCAGTTGTTATATTGTAAGACATTTCCAGGAGCAAATGTGGACTCTGACCACAATCTATTGGTTATGAACTGTAGATTAAAACTGAAGAAACTGGAAACAGGTGGGAATTTAAGGAGATGGGACCTGGATAAACTGACTAAAGCAGAGGTTGTACAGAGTTTCAGGGATAGCATAAGGGAACAATTGACAGGAATGGGGGAAAGAAATACAGTAGAAGAAGAATGGGTAGCTTTGAGGGATGAAGTAGTAAAGGCAGCAGAGGATAAAGTAGGTAAAAAGACGAGGGCTGCTAGAAATCCTTGGGTAACAGAAGAAATATTGAATTTAATTGATGAAAGGAGAAAATATAAAAATGCAGTGAATGAAGCAGGCAAAAAGGAATACAAACGTCTCAAAAATGAGATCAACAGGAATTGCAAAATGGCTAAGCAGGGATGGCTAGAGGACAAATGTAAGGATGTAGAGGCTTGTCTCACTAGGGGTAAGATAGATACTGCCTACAGGAAAATTAAAGAGACCTTTGGAGAGAAGAGAACCACTTGTATGAATATCAAGAGCTCAGATGGAAACTCAGTTCTAAGCAAAGAAGGGAAGGCAGAAAGGTGGAAGGAGTATATAGAGAGTTTATACAAGGGCGATGTACTTGAGGACAATATTATGGACATGGAAGAGGATGTAGATGAAAACGAAATGGGATATAAGATACCGCGTGAAGAGTTTGACAGAGCACTGAAAGACCTGAGTCGAAACAAGGCCCCCGGAGTAAACAACATTCCATTAGAACTACTGACAGCCTTGGGAGAGCCAGTACTGACAAAACTCTACCATCTGGTGAGCAAGATGTACGAGACAGGCAAAATACCGTCAGACTTCAAGAAGAATATAATAATT
Organism: Schistocerca cancellata; assembly: GCF_023864275.1. Classification (NCBI taxonomy): domain Eukaryota; kingdom Metazoa; phylum Arthropoda; class Insecta; order Orthoptera; family Acrididae; genus Schistocerca; species Schistocerca cancellata. The sequence continues at coordinate 18,691,362 of NC_064635.1, read as the reverse complement.
CCAATCCCAATGAAAGCAGGTGTTGACAGATGTGAAAATTACCGAACTATCAGTTTAATAAGTCACTGCTGCAAAATACTAACACGAATTCTTTACAGACGAATGGTAAAGCTAGTAGAAGCCGACCTCGGGGATCATCAGTTAGGATTCCATACAAATATTGGAACACGTGAGGCAATACTGACCCTACGACTTATCTTAGAATCTAGATCAAGGAAAAGCAAACCTAAGTTTCTAGCATTTGTAAACTTAGAGAAAGATTTTGACAATGTTGACTGGAATACTCCCTTTCAAATTACGAAGGTGGCAGGGGTAAAATGCAGAGAGCGAAAGGCTGTTTACAATTTGTGAAGAAACCAGATGGCAGTTATAAGAGTCGAGGGGCATGAAAGGGAAGCAATGGTTGGGAAGGGAGTGAGACAGGGTTGCAGCCTCTCCCCGATGTTATTCAATCTGTATATTGAACAAGCAGTGAAAGAAACAAAAGAAAAATTCGGAATAGGTATTAAAATCCTTGGAGAAGATATAAAAACTTTGAGGTTTGCCGATGACATTGTAATTCTGTCAGAGACAGCAAAGGACTTGGAAAAACAGTTGAACGCAGTGGATAGTATCTTGAAAGGAGGATATAAGATGAACATCAACAAAAGCAAAACGAGGATAATGGAATGTAGTCGAATTAAGTCGGGTGATGCTGAGGGAATTAGATTAGAAAATGAGACACTTAAAGTAGTAAAGGAGTTTTGCTATTTGGGGAGCAAAATAACTGATGATGGTCGAAGTAGAGAGGATATAAAATGTAGTCTGGCAATGGCAAGGAAAGCGTTTCTGAAAAAATGGTGCAAATGGCTCTGTGCACTATGGGACTTAACATCTGTGGTCATCAGTCCCCTAGAACTTAGAACTACTTAAACCTAACTAACCTAAGGACAGCACACACATCCATGCCCGAGGCAGGATTCGAACCTGCGACTGTAACAGTCGCGCGCTTCCGGACTGAGCGCCTAGAACCGCGAGACCACCGCGGCCGGCGAAAGCGTTTCTGAAGAAGAGAAATTGGTTAACATCGACTATAGATCTAAGTATCAGGAAGTCGTTTCTGAAAGTATTTGTATGGAGTGTAGCCATGTATGGAAGTGAAACATGGGCGATAAATAGTTTGGACAAGAAGAGAATAGAAGCTTTCGAAATGTGGTGCTACAGAAGAATGCTGAAGATTAGATGGGGAGATCACATAACTAATGAGGAAGTATTGAATAGGATTGGGGAGAAGAGAAGTTTGTGGCACAACTTGACCAGAAGAAGGGATCGGTTGGTAGGACATGTTCTGAGGCATCAAGGGATCACCTATTTAGTATTGGATGGCAGCGTGGAGTGTCAAAATCATAGAGGGAGATCAATAGATGAATACACTAATCAGATTCAGAAGGATGTAGGTTGCTGTAGTTACTGGGAGATGAAGAAGCTTGCACAGGATAGAGTAGCATGGAGAGCTGCATCAAACCAGTCTCAGGACTGAAGACCACAACAACAACATATTCGGGCACACTTGGTGCAATTCGTGATTGATTTGTTCGATGTGTGGGGCTGGAAAGAGCCGCACCACTCACCACACACCCCGGACTTAAGCCCTCGTGAGCTCAGCTTGATTCCTAACGTGAAGGACGAACTCTGGGGTATTCGGTTCGGAGTTGTTATGGAGATTCGTCGGATAATAGACCGCTTCATTCGAACTACTTATACAACTGGCGTAGCTATGGGTATCTTGCTCTTTCGACATCACTGACGACGGCCTATATACGAGAGCTGTTCAAAAAATATCCGACCTTTTTTAATTGTTGAAATCAACAATGGTATCGGGGCGTGCGGGCGCTCATGTTTTCAGGAATACATAGCACAAATACTTGATGTTCTCCACTACTTCGGAACACTTGTAAGTGGTACACGTCGGATTTAGTAATTTCAGCAAAATGACGTCATTGCATGACATTTGGCTTCAAGCTTGGCGATTCTCAAGTTGAAACCATCATTTTTTTGTGGACGAAGTAATGGGTACTACACGGCTAAAGGAGTGGTACAACCATTTCAAAGGCGGCCGCTAATCAATGAAGGCAGAAGCCAGTTAAGGTACGCCCTCAATATCGGCAAATCAGGTCGTTACTGAGCCCACAGGATCCCTGGTGAAGCAGAATAAACGAATCACAATCAGAGAAGTTGCAGTCTAATCTAAAAGCCGTAAATTCAACTAAATACCTAGGTATTACAATAACGAACAAGTTAAACTGGAAGGAACACACAGAAAATGTTGTGGATAAGGCTAATCAAAGAGTGCGTTTTATTGGCAAGACACTTAGAAAACGTAACAGACCTACAAAGGAGACTGCGTACACTACGCTTTTCCGTCCTCTTTTAGAATACTGCTGGGAGATGTGGGATCCTTACCAGATAGGACTGACGGAGTACATCGAAAAAGTTCAAAGAAAGGCACCACGTTTTCTATTATCGCGAAATATAGGAGAGAGTGTCACACAAATGACACAGGATTTGGGCAGGACATCATTAAAAGAAAAGCGTTTTTCGTTGCGACGGAATGTTCTCACGAAATTCCAATCACCAACTTTTTCCTCCGAATGTGAAAATATTTTGTTGACACCGACCTACGTAGGGAGGAACGATCACCACGATAAAATAAGGGAAATCAGAGCTAGTACGGAAAGATACAGGTGATCATTCTTTCCGGGTGCTATACGAGATTGGAATAATAGAGACTTGTGAAGGTGGTTTCAATAACCATCTGCCAGGCACTTAAATGTGATTTGCAGAGTATCCATGTAGATGTAAGTATAGGTGTTCACATTATTTTTCCTATCCCCTGTATGTGCATATCGCTTCCCACGAACTTTGTTACCTCAATGTCGATATCTGCACCATTTTCGAAATATGTGAGCTTAGTTATATTATCTGTAATGTTAATATACAACGTGAACAGTAAGGATCCCAACACACTTCCCTGTGGCACACCTGGCTACTTTTACACGTATAGATGAACTCTCCATTCAGGATGAGATGCTGTGTCCTCCCTACAAAAATATTTTACTGGCCGTACTTTATACGGTACAGGAACGCGGTCAACTACAATTGCTGTTAACTGTGCGGTAACCTCTAGCGTATCAGAAGCGGTTTAGGAAAATTGTTTCAAATGAGTATACGCACTCGTATTTCGGCAGGTGCACAGTTTTGCCTTTCAATTTTTGCACGTTTCCCAGATACTTTTTCGAAAATTTCGAGCAAAACAAATCGAATGTTTATTACATCATGTAACAATGAAGAAGCAAATGCGGGTTTGTTCGCAAACCCGAAGCAACATTTGGTGCAAGAGTCATTGGTTTTAATAAAGTAGCTGTCGATAGGTTTATTTCGTTGCTAACAAATGTAATTGACAAACACAAACTAATGCCTTCTCAAATATCTAATTGTGATGAGACAGGCGTTTGGGTTAATCCTAAAAACCAATCGAAGATCGCAGCTTGCAAGGGGAAACGTCAAGTAGGATCGTTAACATATGCAGAAAGGGGCGAAACTGCAACCTGCCTCGTTAGTACGTCAGCAAGCGGAGCTTACATGCCTCCTACGCTTATTTTCCCACGAAAGAAGAAGCAGAAAGAATTTGAGTTAGGACTGGCAGCAGGAGGTTGCGCTGAGGTCCACAGCACCGCATGGATGGCCACAGAGTCGTTCATTGTATGGTTTCGAAAATTTGTGGAATTTTCTAAGGCATCAAAGCACTTCCAAGTTCTCCTTTCAGATGGCCACTCAGCACATACCACGAACACTGACGTTATGGACTACAGGAGGGAGAGTGAAGTTTCGTTGCTATCTTTACCACCACATTGCTCTCACAGACTTCAGCCGCTTGATGTTTGTTTTATAAAGCCTTTAAGTCCTCGTTATAGTGATCAGCTTCGAAAATGGCTACGAAGCCATGCAGGGAAAGTCGTAACTATCTTTCAAATTTCAACGCTTTTTGGTTCAGCTTTCATCTAAAGTGCAACAATGAAAACCACTATTAAATGTTTCGAAGCTACTGGAATATGGCCCACGGACCCATCCATATTCACCGATGCAGATTTCCTCCCGGCAGACACAACTGACATCGGATGTGATAAGCCGCCAGATAAAGAGGTTATTATATCTGAACAATTGGAATTGTCTCCACCTAGCACACCAGCTAAAAAAGACGACGCCAACGGGCTGGATAATCAAGCGGGCGAGGTTTCAGCGAATTGTAACAATGAACTGCTGCCTAAGAATGACAAAGTTATTGCTAATCTTGGGTGCTCTTGGATGACAACTGACAACACGACCTCCTCATTTCATATTTCACCTGAAATTCTGATGCCCTTGCCAAAAGTTAACGAAAGCAAGAAAAGAGCGAAACTGAACAGGGGGAAGACCGTTGTTTAACTGATTCGCCGTACAAAAAAAGAGTTAAAACCCATTATTAGGAAAAATAGAAAAAGAACTTTGCCAAAGAAGAGAGCACTATTTGCGAAAGAGAATAAAATTAAGAATTCAAAAAAGAAAGAAAGGGCATGAAGATAAATGGAAAAAAGGAGAGAGAATACAAAACTAACGAGAGTGATTATGAGGAAAGTTCTGACTGCGAATGTTTATATTGTGGTGGGTTATATTCAAAATCAGTTGAAGGTTGGGTCGCTTGTTCCACGTGCGAAAAATGGACACACGATTCTCGTGCAGGAATAGATAGCTAAGATTATGAGTGTCTCCTCGTGTGTGAATTTTGTAAACAGCCTTAAGAAAAGGATACAATACATGAAAACTGTAGTTTGACATTAATATTCACTTGAAACTAAATAAATATCGAGCAAGCCAATATTTTCTGCATTTCCGATAATTTTATACGTTTTTGTAATCACTTGTACTTACCACCCCATTCTGCCGCTTGCACAGGGCAGAATGGGGCAAATGACATACATTTCTATTTTTGAGTGAAAAAATATTGTTCTTTTATTTTATCGAAATGTTCTTTCTGTCAAGTTGTGCCATTAATTTCTCTGCTCCCTAATCTGATTTCGTATCTCTCCATCAGCTATTCGATCTAAACTGTTGTAGCATTCTTCTACACCACCACATTTCTAGTCCTCTCCTGTTTGTGGAACCCGGCATTTGACTACTGATTCGCAATATATTTATTCCGAAGAGCAGAATGAAAATAAGATTTTTTCTATTGGTGACTGTACCTCTTTGATTTACACTTAGTGCGAATATAAAAGCATTTTAGTCCAAATCCTTATTTCAAGGTCCTAAATGTTGATTTAAATGGCAGCTTGCTATGTGACACATGCCCACTTGTTTCTCTGTGACAGTTCTTCTTTGAGCTGATGAGCCAAGGGACATTTTTTCCCGTTGATTTGAGCTTTCACGTCTCGTAGTCAGTTGTTTGCTACGGTAATCAGGGGTGTTTTCCGTTTCTGAACAAAACAAAGGCCAAGATCTACCCACAAAGTTTCGAGAGAAGTTCTAGAAGAGTTGCAAGAAATAAAATAGTGAATATTATGAAACAAATGTTTTGTTTTTGTACGGCATGCGTACTATTGGAAAGGAACGAAAAGCTTTACGAGCCATGTAAAAAACTAAAAAAAAAACTTTCCAGTGCGCTGCTTGCAATACACGGGAGAGAAATCTATGACACATGTAGTGAAAGAAACTATGAATTTAAATGAGTGCATGTACGTTGTTAAGTGCAATACAACTTTAAAATTTCCGTAACTTTTCTAACTAAATGTACCTTTCCTCTCAAACCATTTATCCTAGAACCATGGAATTCCAACGGTCAGTTGTCATACTGGAGGACATGAAGAGTCAAGGGGCATGAAAGGGAAGCAGTGGTGGGGAAGGGAGTGAGACAGGGTTGTAGTCTATCCCCGATGTTATTCAATCTGTTCATTGAGCAAGCAGTAAAGGAAACAAAAGAAAAATTCAGAGCAGGAATTAAAATCTATGGAGAAGCTTTATAATAAAGAACACTGTGGTCTTTTTATTTTTGAAATTTGCCCGCAAAACCTGTCTCTCTAAATTTTTCCGAAAATTTCACTATTAATATATTATTCATGAAAAATATTCAGCTTGTTGGAAAACAGTGGAAATGCATGAAAGAAATGTTTTGTGTTTTACCGTTAACATAACACAGCTTGAGAAAAGGGACGTGGAAATAGATCAATTTAACATGGTGGAGATAGAAGATACCTTCTCCCCATGAAATTTGTCTTTACAAAGAAATGAATATTTTCACATCAACAGCTCATTTCATGCAGTCATTACTAGAAACATGAATAATCTCCACAAAAATTTGGAAGTTAATTACTTTGGTGCAAGAAAGTCTCCATCATTCAGGAAAACGAATTTTCAATAACTTGCCAGCAGCCATAAAAAGTTTTACTGCTGACAAATTTCAGTTTAAGAGGAGCCTAAAGGATTTATTAAACCATCTCCTCCAATACCATTAATGAATTGAATTTATTAGTAGAACTAGGGCGCGCACGATTGAGAGTGAGTGAGAGAGAGAGAGAGAGAGAGAGAGAGAGAGAGAGAGAGAGAGAGAGAGAGAGAGAGAGAGAGGGGGGGGGGGGTCAAATAATGCGAGTACGATCAGAAGTATATCTAAATTTTCATCCCTCATTTCACGTCCATGATCAGTCCACTTGCGATCTGTGGAAGGTAAATTAGCATATTAGTTTCCCACTGAGTATCTCCTCATGATGGATGAATTGCTACGGACACTACATATAATCTAATGTAACCCTCTTGTCTGTCCCATTTCTGTTGAAGTTTACACATGAGACAGATGCCTTCATATTGTTGTTGTTGTGGTCTTCAGTCCAGAGACTGGTTTGATACAGCTGTCCATGCTACTCTATCCTGTGCAAGTTTCTTCATCTCCCAATACCCACTGCAACCTGCATCCTTCTGAATCTGCTTAGTGTATTCATCTCCTGGACTCCCTCCTCGATTTTTACCCTCTGTGTTGCCCTCCAATATTCAATTGGTGATCCCTTGATGTCTCAGAACGTGTCCTACCAACCGATCCCTTCTTGTAGTCAAGTTGTGCCACAAAGTTCTCTTCTCCCCAATACTATTCAGTACCTCGTCATTAGTTATGTGATCTATCCATATGATCTTCAGCATTCTTCTGTAGCACCATATTTCTAAAGCCTCTATTCTCTTCTTATCCAAACTCTTTATCATCCATGATTCACTTCCATACATGGCTACACTCCATACAAATACTCGGATAAAAGACTTCCTGATACCTAAAGCTATACTCAATGTTAACAAATTTCTCTTCTTCAGAAACACTTTCCTTGTCATTGCCAGTCTACATTTTATATCCTCTCTACTTCGACTGTCATCAGTTATTTTGCTCCCCAAATAGGAAAACTCCTTTACTACTTTAAGTGTCTCAATTCCTAATCTAATTCCCTCAGCATCACCAAACCCAATTCGACTACATTCCATTATCCTCGTTTTGCTTTTATTGATGCTCATATCATTCTTTCAGGACACTCCATTCCATTCAGCTGCTCTTCCAGGTCCTTTGCTGTCTCTGACAGAATTATAATGTCATCAGCGAACCTCAAGGTTTTAATTTCGTCTCCATTGATTTTAATTCCTACTCCGAATTTTTCTTTTGTTTCCTTTACTGCTTGCTCAATAAACAGATTGAACAACATCGGCGATAGACTAGAACCCCGTCTCACTCCCTTCCCAATCACTGCTTCCCTTTCATGCCCCTCGACTCTTGTAACTCCCATCTGGTTTCTGTACAAATTGTAAATAACCTTTCGCTCCCTGTATTTTACCACTGCCACCTTCAGAATTTGAAAGAGTATTCCAGTCAACATTGTCAAAATATTTCTCTAAGTCTACAAATGCTAGAAATTTCCTTAATCTAGCTTTTAAGAGAAGTCATAGGGTCAGTATTGCCTCATGTGTTCCAGTATTTCTACGGAATCCAAATTGGTGATCCCTGACGTCGGTTTCTACCAGTTTTTCCATTCGTCTGTAAAGAATTGGCGTTAGTATTTTGCACCTGTGACTTACTAAACAAATAGTGCGGTAATTTTCACATCTGTCAACAACCGCTTTCTTTGAGATTGGAATTATTATTCTTCTTGAAGTCTGACGGTATTTCGCCTGTCTCATACATCTTGCTCATCAGATGGTAGAGTTTTGTCAGGGCTGGCTCTCCCACGGTTGTCACTAGTTCTAATGGAATGTTGTCTACTCCCGGGGCCTTGTTTCGGCTTAGGTCTTTCAGTGCTCTGTCAAACTCTTCACGCAGTATATCATCTCTCATTTCATCTTCATCTACATCCTCTTCCATTTCTATTATACTGTCCTCAAGTACATTGCCCTTGTATAGATCCTCTATATACTCCTTCCACTTTTCTGCTTTGCCTTCTTTGCTTATATCAGGGTTTCCATCTGAGCTCTTGATATGCATACAAGTGGATCTCTTTTCTCAAAAGGTTTTTTATTTTTACTTATATATTGTTCCGTGGGACCAAATTAAGGAGAAATCTTCATGGTCATGGAACGAGTCAATACATGAAATTATAACACTTTGTAAACACTTTAGTAGAAACAGATAAAATGAAATATAAAAACATATTCAGGCGACAAGTCGTAAGTTTAAATAAAGAAAATCAACAATGTAACACTGGAATTTGCCTAATTTTTTATGATGATGATGATGATGATGTTTGGTTTGTGGGGCGCTCAACTGCGTGGTTATCAGCGCCCGTACAATTACCCAATCTTTTGCTCAGTCCAATTTCGCCACTTTCCTGGATGATGATGAAATGATGAGGACAACACAAACACCCAGTCATCTCGAGGCAGGTGAAAATCCCTGACCCCGCCGGGAATCGAACCCGGGACCCCGTGCTCGGGAAGCGAGAACGCTACCGCGAGACCACGAGCGGCGGACACCTAATTTTTTAGCTCTTCCAGGAGCCCCTCGACAGAATAGAAGGAGTGAGCCATGAGGAAACTCTTCAGCTTAGCTTTTGGGCTACTGCTAAGATTTTTTAGTTTTTGTGGTCGCTTATTGAAAATGAATGCAGCAGAATACTGCACTCCTTTCTGCACAAGAGTCAAGGAAGTGCATTCCACATACAGATTTGATTTCTGCCTAGTATTAACTGATTGAAGGCTGCTAACTGTTGGGAATAGGCTAATACTACTAACAACAGACGACATTAAAGAAAATATATGCTGTGAGGGCAATGTCAAAATTCCCAGACTATTGAATAGGGGCCGACAAGAGGTTCTCGAACTTACACCACATATAGCTCGAACAGCCCGCTTTTGAGCCAAAAATACCCTTTTTGAATCAGAAGAATTATCCCAAAAAATACTACCATACGACATAAGCGTATGAAAATATGCGAAGTAGACTATTTTTCGTGTTGAACTGTCACTTATCTCAGGTACCGTTCTAATGGTAAATAAAGCAGCATTTAGTTTCTGAACAAGATCCTGGACATGGGCTTTCCACAACAGCTTACTATCTATCTGAACGTCTAGGAACTTGAACTGTTCCATCTCGCCTATAATATGCCCATTCTGTCTGATCAAAATATCGGTCCTTGTTGAATTGTGAGTTAGAAACCGTAAAAACTCAGTCTTACTGTGATTTAGCATCAAATTGTTTTCCACAAGCCATGAACTTATTTCATGAACTACATTATTTGATACTGTTTCAATATTACACACAAGATCCTTCACTGCCAAACTGGTGTCATCAGCAAACAGAAATATTTTTGAATCACCTGTAATACTAGAAGGCATATCATTTATATAAATAAGAAACAGCAGTGGGCCCAGCACCGACCCTTGGGGAACGCCCCTCTTAACAGAACCCCATTGCGACTGATCATCACTACCACTCTCAATATTGCGGAGAATTACCTTCTGTTTTCTGTTCTGAAAGTAAGAGGCGAACCAATCGTATGCTACTCCCTTACTCCATAATGGTCCAACTTCTGCAGTAATATTTTGTGGTCAACACAGTCAAAAGCCTTCGTTAAATCAAAGAGAACACCTAGTGTACGCAACCTTTTATTTAATCCGTCCAAAACCTCACAGAGAAAGGATAATATAGCATTTTCAGTTGTTAAACCATTTCTAAAACCAAACTGTACATTTGACACCAAATTATGTGAATTTAAATGCTCCAGTAACCTTGTATACACAACTTCTCGATAACTTTAGCAAACACCGATGGCATGGAAATAGGTCTAAAGTTGTCAACATTATCCCTGTCTCCCTTTTTATAAAGTGGCTTCACTAGAGAGTACTTTAATCGGTCAGGAAACCGACCACTCCTAAAGGAAAAGTTACAGATATGGCTAAGTACTGGGCTAACGTACATGGAACAATACTTCAGTATTCTGCTAGATACCCCGTCATATCCATGAGAGTTCTTGGTCTTTAGTGATTTAATTATTAAGTCAATCTCCCTCTTGTCAGTATCATGGAGGAGCATTTCAGGTAACAGTCTCGGAACACTTTTTTCTAAGAGCGCTATATGATTCCCTGTTGGGGCTAGGTTTCTATTTATTTCACTTGCTATATTCAGAAAGTGATTATCAAATACTGTACATATATGCGACTTATCAGTAACACGGACATTCCCACTACGCACTGATTCTATATCCTCGACCTGTCTCTGCAGACCAGCCACTTCCTTTACGACTGGCCATAAGGTTTTAATTTTATCCTGAGACTTAGCTATTCTATCTGCATACCACATACTTTTTGTCATCCTAATAACATTTTTAAGCACCTTACAATACTGTTTGTAATGGGCTGCTGCATTTAGATTTTGACTGTTTCTAACGTTTTGATTGCTAAATCTCGAGGCAAATTGTGTCCTGTATTAAATGAAGAGTTTGTGCCCCTAGTACGGATAAAACAGTATCTGCAGCATCAACAGAAACTTCGGACATATGTTTCATATTTCATCCAAGCCTGCAGGCTATAAATACTTAAAATACCACTATAGGAAAATTACCTACGAATAAGTTCTTGGTATAGAAACACAGGGCACAAATACGTTTGTAGGCTTAATATGCACTACAACTGTGTTTAAAAATCGCTATAGTTGCCTTGGACTAACGACGAGCGACTAATATAACCTGTACAGCCTGTACGCTTTCCAAAGCGGTTATCCATTAAAAAGCTAAACGGCGTATCGTGAACAAAATACAATTTAACACCGAAACAACGACATTAGCTGACAATAGGCACTGACTGTAGTCAATGGGCACTGTTGAAAATTTGTTACAGACCAGGATTAGCGCCCGAGTCCCCTGGTTACTAGGGAGAGGCAATGATCACTGTGTCCGAATTACGCAATGGTCAACCTAATTGCACGAACTGTCCGAGCATGCCGTTCATCAGATCCAAATTCTCAATTTCTTCATAGACTGCTAATGCAGTGCTCCTTGAACATTATCCTCCTCGCCTTAATTATACACACACCGAATATATACAAACTTGGCCTTACGAACATTGCAGACACACGTCACACTTCAAAGAATTTACCAATACGTTGCATTGTTTACTATAGACCACGAATCAAGTACCGTAAAAAAAAAAGCTCTGCGTCTATTGAGATCATGATTCCGAGTTAAAAAAAAAACTAATAAGTCGCCTATATATTGTAATTGCTGCCGAAAGAGAACTACTATTTTCCCACAAACGGAAATATAGTTAAAATTAAGCTTCTATTTCGGCGGTTACTAAAAATTGTAGTGAAAGTTACATTGTGGACTCTCCCCTCCCCCACCAGAAACGTAGTTTTCGTGGCTGTTGTGCGACTTTTGTACACAGCTAGAGAAAGTGTGTTAAATATGGCGCGGACGGAAACACTAGGCTACGCTACAGGGCAATCTGCTCGCACATCGTTTACTCGGCATTCATAACCGTTGGCATAAACAACTCTCAATCAAATTACCCCCTTCCAACCTTAGATCTCGGGCTACACTACCCATCGGACTGTCATCACAACCAAAATTTTTTTGTGGTGGTGGGTGGGGGGGGGGGGGCGGATTTCCTGTATCTCTCTCTCTCTGGGTAAAACTGTCAGTTATTGTAGATTAATTGTCAGTCTCAACTACAAGATTTACTAATGATAAACACTTTTGAGGCGGCTCATAATTTTAGAATAGTTCTCTTCGTCTTACTTGGCATAAATTGTTCGCTGGCGTCCCAGCAGCTAGCTCCCTTGTTGTTGTCATAGCAGACCGAACGCACCGCACATCCGACACCTTCGGAACCACTCACTGGCCAGTTAGCAACTGAGCCGGGCACTGTTTACATCGTGAAAGGAAAACTATGCAAAGATGTACACTCAAATGGCACGACTGATTAGCACACATACAGACACACGCAGTAACAGCTGTGGAATGTCCATTGACACGCGCAGAACGAAATTCTTCTCGCGAACGTACAGCGTCTCCGAAAAAAATCTCCGGCGTTACGGCCAGGTTCTCATTCAAATGAGCAAAAATTAGTACATTCGTAAATTTTTTTTGAGATAATGAAAATACATTCGAAGAATCTGTTTGGGAATTACGAGTGATCATAGTATGAGCTTTATTTTAGATTTTCAGTAAAAAAAAAAGAAGAACAAAATGGCGCCCGTAATTATGATTTGATCAAGGGCCTGCGAGTCTGAAGTACGCAGACTGCGTGCAGTGTGGCCTCTCAGATGTTACCTGAAATCAAAAATGGATAACATCAGTTGATACATTAAATTTATGGGATCTCATACTTCTCTGAAATTAAAAATGGATAACATCAGTCGATATTACATAAAATTTATGGGAGCTCATACATAACCGCAATGAAACAACCTTAAATTTAACGATACGGTGCAAATTCGAACTTTGAGTTCGATTTTTTGGGAGTTTGTTTCACTCCTTATGCCTTCACAAAAATTAGTTAATACTAACAAATGTCATATATTATAGATATAAGCTCCTAAGAAAGGTGTTTACTTTTCGGGGTCAGAGGTAGAAGTTAAGAGATTGAACCATTTTTAGTTAATGCTACATGCCGTTCTGAGAAAATCGTTTCTCGAAACGAAAAAAAAAAAAAATATGTTAAAAGTTTAGGGAAAACTTTTAGTTATATTATTACCTCTATTTGCATGAACTGAGTGTTACATATATATTTTTAATGTCGCTGAACACGAATCTGAAGTCAGATTTTCATAATCCAATACGGAGGGCACAGGATTATGTTTTGACCAATTTTTACCAAAAATTTTTACCAAAAATGCATTTTCGTTATTTACGTTTAGTCTGGAATTCAAGGAGTACTTATCAACCCTTCCTCTAGCCCGAATTGTTCCTAGATAGCAATTTTCTGTTCTTGGCAGGAAAAGCCGATCTGTCTAACCTGGATATGCAGCACGCGTTATTCGTCAGTTTTTTCGGCGAGTATGTTTGCATGCATTCTGCAGTATGAATCATTTTGAGCATGTGCGACACGGGACGAGTTTTCATCTACATCTACATGGATACTCTGCAAATCACATTTAAGTGCCTGGCAGAAAGTTCATCGAATTACCTTCAGAATTGATAATTAATTGAAACCCTCAGATGCCGACAGGTGTTGATATACCTCGATGGGGACAGCTGAAAATATGTACCCCGAGGTACATCAACACCTGTCGGCAGCTGAGCATTTCAATTACTTATCATTTATTCTAGAGAAGCTGCACGGTCATCAGTGGTACCTGTTCTTTCGAGAACAGTTACTATCTTCATATACCTTCACAATTCTCTATTATTCCAATCTCGTATAGCGCGCGGAAAGAACGAACACCTATATCTTTCCGTACGGGCTCTGATTTCCCTTATTTTATCATGGTGATCGTTTCTCCCTATGTAGGTTGGTGTCAACAAAATATTTTCGCATTCGGAGGAGAAAGTTGGTGATTGGAATTTCGTCGCAACCAAAAACGCCTTTGTTTTAATGATATCCATCCCAAATCCTGTATCATTTCAGTGACACTCTCTCCCATATTTCGCGATATAACGTATTGCCCTTCTTTGAACTCCGACAATCCTATCTGGTAAGGAACCCACACCGCGCAGCAGTATTCTAAAAGCGGACGGACAAGCGTAGTGTAGGCCTTCTACCTACGCAGACCGTTTCCGATTCAAGAGTGTCCCATGGCAACCGTCTGTCTATGGTAAGCTCCTATGGGACCAAACTGCTGAGGTCATCAGTCCCTAGACGGTCGGTGTGGCCGTGCGGTTCTAGGCGCTTCAATCTGGAACCGTGTGACCGCTATGGTCGCAGGTTCGAATGCTGCCTCGGGTATGGATGTGTGTGATGTCCTTAGGTTAGTTAGGTTTAAGTAGTTCTAAGTACTAGGGGACTGATGACCTCAGAAGTTAAGTCCCATAGTGCTCAGAGCCATTTGAACCATCAGTCCCTATGCTTACACACTACTTACAGTAACATGCTAAGGACAAAATACACACACACACACACACACACACACACACACACACACACACACAACCATGCCCGAGGGAGGACTCGAACCTCCAACGGGGGGAGCCGCGCGAACCGTGACAAGGCGTTTGAGACATCGCGGCTGCACCGCGCGGCTCATGGCAGCCATGACACTGCTTCAAACAATGGGCTGTAGAAACTTTTGTAGCGCAAGGATTACAAAGAAACTTTCCGTTCCAACATTCTAGACAAGTACAACTTTAAAAAAATGCAACTACAAAGAAATTGAATTTTCGAACGTTTTCAATCAGAACCTGTCCTTAAGGAACACCGTTGATCAAATGTCACAGGGATTATGTACTCAGGTTTCAAATATGGGTTAACAGTGTCAAATCAATATCCGGAATGAGCAGGGCTTAAAACTTTGAATCGTTAAATTTCAAGGGCCGTTCTCTTGTTTACAAATAGTTTCACAGCGGAAATTTCTCTAGTTTTTTTTGCTGTAGGAAAAGGAGGATAGCATTTTGAGCGGGGGGGGGGAAAGGGGGGGGGAGAGGAATCCTGCGTCTCCCACCTTGGAATCTTCAGTACAGAATTTTTATTCATTACGAGATTCTCAGCCACTTGTAGAAGTGATTTCCCGTGATTCTGCAAAACTTTTCCTTTAGCCAATCGTAGCAACTATAGGACTTCGTTCCTGCTGCATGACATTTCTCGGAACTTAAAATTACCAACTCATTTGCATAAAGAGCTAGCTTATTATCCGCTTCTTTACTTGCGTAAACCGTATGGTCTGCAAAGAATTTTTTTTTCTTTAATCGTTTTTTTATGTCTTTTGTAAACTGCAACACTTTCTTAACTTTTCACGCTAATTAACGCCATTGAAGCATGGTCTTTTACTGAATGTTCTTATGACCAAAAGCAATGCCGATAGCTGGAGTCCAAGGTTTTTGTTAGTCAAGCCGTTTGTATTCTTGTGGTGATATCCCCGTAGAATCTTTCATTCCCTAACGCATATTTCTTTATATCTAATTGAGGAGTGAAATACCAGTTTTCAGAGATGCAGATTTAAAATATTTTAATATAATGCAATAAATATTTCATTAAAATTTTTCATCCCCTTAGGATCGAAGTTCCAAAACCAGTGAAACATTGAAAAATTCTAACAGAGGAGCCAAATACGAATTCTGAGATATATTTAGTAATGCTTTCATAATGAAACATTTTCAGAAACATCTCACACCTTTTGGGGGTTGAATTTTCAAAAACAATTAAAAATGTATTCTTCTATTTAGAACCGAGGAGCCAAATTCAAATCTTCATCGATTAAGTTCTAAAAATGCTTTCATAGTGAAATATTTCATAAAACTTTTCATCCCCTATTTCACTCTGTTGGTGAGTTAAATTTCCAAAAACAACGAAACACTTTTTTTTTTACATCCAACTGAGAAGTCAAATATCAATTTTCATAGATGAAGCTTTAAAAATGCTTTAGTATTTGTTTAATAATGATTTATTTTCAAAAAAACCTTCACTAATTATTTCATGCCCCTAATGGAACAATTTCTGAAAAATCTGAAAACCTGTTTTTTTTTTGTTTCTCACTGAGAAACCAAATGCCAATTTTCCTAGTTTTGTAGTCCTAGCTTCAATAGGGACATAGGGACATATTTTCAAAAACCCTTTCAACCCCTATTTCACCCCCTTAGGAGTGGAATTTCGAACAATCTCTTCCTAAATGATGCTTACAGCGTAAGATTTACACCTTTATCAAATTTCAAGTTCGTATACTTTGCAGGTTGGACTGGAAGGCGATGAGTCAGTGAATACGTGTGCCCCTATTGCACCTCCTTGGAGGTTGTAGTTCCAAAAACAGTGAAACACGTATTTTTCAATTACACAATTTTCATAGATTTAGCTTTAAAAATTCTTTCACACTGAATTATTTTCATAAAACATTTCATCCTATATTCCACCCCCTTACGGGTTGAATGTATCAAAAACAGTGAGACATGTATTTTTTTTTTTTACTTCAACCGTGAAGCCAAATTCAGGTTTAAATATATTTATCTTTAAAAATGCTTTCATAATTAAACATTTCATGAAACATTTCATCCTCTATGAAATGGATTATGGTAGTGACACACCAAAATCACAATAGTAATCCATTGTAGTTGCTACATATTTTATTACAATCAAAAGCATTATAAAATCACAATCACAACAATACAAGAGACTGCCTTACAAGGCCAGATCAGTTGGACAAATAATAAATAAATTTCTTTAAATGGAACAAGAACCGTAAAACTTGAAATTTGAATATGACTAGGTAAATATACTTACGTAAAGCTTTACTTAAATAGTCCAAATGTCCATAGAATTCCCAGCAGAACTCTCATTGCTTCCAATCAGCTGAGGAACAGATTAAGCGTAAGAACACAGATTTTTTAACGTTTGGCTAGCCAACTTTCCTAAACAAAACTATATACGAGGGCAGTTCAATAAGTAATGCAACACATTTTTTTTCTCGGCCAATTTTGGTTGAAAAAACCGGAAATTTCTTGTGGAATATTTTCAAACATTCCCGCTTCGTCTCGTATAGTTTCATTGACTTCCGACAGGTGGCAGCGCTGTACGGAGCTGTTAAAATGGCGTCTGTAACGGATGTGCATTGCAAACAACGGGCAGTGATCGAGTTTCTTTTGGCGGAAAACCAGGGCATCTCAGATATTCATAGGCGCTTGCAGAATGTCTACGGTGATCTGGCAGTGGACAAAAGCACGGTGAGTCGTTGGGCAAAGCGTGTGTCATCATCGCCGCAAGGTCAAGCAAGACTGTCTGATCTCCCGCGTGCGGGCCGGTCGTGCACAGCTGTGACTCCTGCAATGGCGGAGCGTGCGAACACACTCGTTCGAGATGATCGACGGATCACCATCAAACAACTCAGTGCTCAACTTGACATCTCTATTGGTAGTGCTGTCACAATTGTTCACCAGTTGGGATATTCAAAGGTTTGTTCCCGCTTGGTCCCTCGTTGTCTAACCGAACACCATAAAGAGCAAAGGAGAACCATCTGTGCGGAATTGCTTGCTCGTCATGTAGCTGAGGGTGACAATTTCTTGTCAAAGATTGTTACAGGCGATGAAACATGGGTTCATCACTTCGAACCTGAAACAAAACGGCAATCAATGGAGTGGCGCCACACCCACTCCCCTACCAAGAAAAAGTTTAAAGGCATACCCTCAGCCGGTAAAGTCATGGTTACAGTCTTCTGGGACGCTGAAGGGGTTATTCTGTTCGATGTCCTTCCCCATGGACAAACGATCAACTCTGAAGTGTATTGTGCTACTCTTCAGAAATTGAGGAAACGACTTCAGCGTGTTCGTAGGCACAAAAATCTGAACGAACTTCTCCTTCTTCATGACAATGCAAGACCTCACACAAGTCTTCGCACCCGAGAGGAGCTCACAAAACTTCAGTGGACTGTTCTTCCTCATGCACCCCACAGCCCCGATCTCGCACCGTCGGATTTCCACATGTTTGGCCCAATGAAGGACGCAATCCGTGGGAGGCACTACGCGGATGATGAAGAAGTTATTGATGCAGTACGACGTTGGCTCCGACATCAACCAGTGGAATGGTACCGTGCAGGCATACAGGCCCTCATTTCAAGGTGGCATAAGGCCGTAGCATTGAATGGAGATTACGTTGAAAAATAGTGTTGTGTAGCTAAAAGATTGGGGAATAACCTGGTGTATTTCAATGCTGAATAAAACAACCCCTGTTTCAGAAAAAAAATGTGTTGCATTACTTATTGAACTGCCCTCGTACAAATGACTAAAACAATTAAGGAGTTGCTTTAATTTTGAACAAACCGATCTTCAAATTTGCTTACTCAGTTGATTAATCAACAATATTCTTAGAATGATTACAACTAGAACATGACCATATGACAATACCCCTAAAATGGGGTTGCTTCAATATTTCGTGTGAATAGGCGATAGAGGCGAGCAGACCAAGGATTCAAATCAATACGAGAGATCCACGAGACAGGGATCTCAACTTGGCAATGCAATTGAACTTCGGATGCTATAGTTGTCCACCGGAAAGATGGAATCACACAAAAGTGACAACATAACCCGAGATGTAAAGGAGAGCACATGGCCTTAAATATCTCTCTGCCCCCGTGGTGCTCTGCTCCTAGCATGCTAGCGTCGACCGCTGCCAATTATCTCTAACACAACATACATCAACGGCAGACAATATTCTGAAACATAAATTACACAAGCTTATCTGGAGAACCGGTGATCAATACAACTGAACTGAAACAAATGAGCCTCCGTGAGTTACTGGCCCAGTGACAGCCCTTAAACTTTGATTAATAAGTTCGCTAAAAATCATGCCGAAGTTAAGATGACAAGATTTATCTCCGGGTTCGACATATCAGTGGCCGACACTCTCAGCCGTATGTTCGCGGCAGAGTCTGGGGAAGGCAAGGGCCACGTGGAGCCGGATCTTGGGGTGAATTTCCTTCTCTCCGAGACACCCGGTTCCTTCTGCGACTTAGCTGGCTAACAGGCTGAGGACCCTAGGTGGGGACCGATTCAGCAGCAGTTGGCGGATGGCGACGTCGTTACTGGCTATTGCCTTCGTGGGGGCCTCTTGTCTAAAGGGGGTGACAACCGTGGTGAAGTGAAGGTCTGTATTCCACAGGAACGAGTTAGCATGGTACTCATGCTTCAGCGATCGGGGGTCATTTGGGGTTCTACAAGACCTTGAACCGAGTTCGGGAACACATGTTTTGGCTCAACCGATATCGCGATGTAGGGCGATTTGTTGGTAATTCCAAAAGTAACAAACATAAAAAATGCTTACCGAAGAAAGAAAATGTATTGTGCTAGGCACCCTCCTCACGCCCTGTGGTGCAACTGATGTCCCTTTCTCCAAAAATGTACTCAATGGGACTGTAATGTTGCAATCACACACTAGTTGACCTGCTGTGAGGAAAAAACGAGTTAGTACATTTCAAACATGAAAAAGGTCATTTTAAAATCATCATGAAAAACCAAAATTCCAAAAGTATCAAACACAAAAAATGCTTACCGAAGAAAGAAAATGTATTGTGCTAGGCACCCTCCTCCCGCCCTGTGGTGCAACTGATGTCCCTCTCTCCAAAAATGTACTCAATGGGACTGTAATGTTGCACCCACATACTAGTTGACCTGCTGTGAGGAAAAAACGAGTCAGTATATTTCAAATATGAAAAAAGCTCATTTTAAAATCATCATGAAAAACCAAAAATCCAAAAGTATCAAACACAAAAAATGCTTACCGAAGAAAGAAAATGTATTGTGCTAGGCACCCTCCTCCCGCCCTCTGGTGCAACTGATGACCCTTTCTCCAAAAATGCACTCAATGGGACCGTAATGTTGCAACCACACACAAGTTGACCTGCTGTGAGAAAAAACGAGTTAGTACATTTCAAACATGAAAAAGGTCATT
The DNA here is from genome assembly GCF_023864275.1 of Schistocerca cancellata. NCBI lineage: Eukaryota > Metazoa > Arthropoda > Insecta > Orthoptera > Acrididae > Schistocerca > Schistocerca cancellata. The sequence continues at coordinate 18,671,301 of NC_064635.1, read as the reverse complement.
GTAAATTCATCATGAAAAACCAAAATTCTGAAAGTATCAAACACAAAAAATGCTTACCGAAGAAAGAAAATGTATTGTGCTAGGCACCCTCCTCCCACCCTGTGGTGCAACTGATGTCCCTCTCTCCAAAAATGAACTCAATGGGACCGCGATGTTGCAACCACACACAAGTTGACCTGCTGTGAGGAAAAAACGAGTTAGTACATTTCAAACATGAAAAAGGTCATTTTAAAATCATCATGAAGAACCAAAATTCCAAAAGTATCAAACACAAAAAAATGCTTACCGAAGAAAGAAAATGTAATGTGCTCCGCACCCACCTCCCGCCATGTGGTGCAACTGATGTCCCTCTATCCAAATATGTACTCAATGGGACCGTAATGTTGCAACCACACACAAGTTGACCTGTTGTGAGGAAAAAACGAGTTAGTACTTTTCACATGAAAAAGGTCATTTTAAAATCATCATGAAAAACCAAAATTCCAAAAGTATCGAACACAAAAACTGCGTTTCGAAGAAAGAAATTGTATTGTGCTAGGCACCCTCCTCCCGCCCTGTGGTCCAACTGATGCCCTCTCTCCAAAAATGTACTCAATGGGACCGTAATGTTGCAACCACACACTAGTTGACCTGCTGTGAGGAAAAAAAGAGTTAGTACATTTCAAACATGAAAAAGGTCATTGTAAATTCATCATGAAAAACCAAAATTCCAAAAGTATCAAACACAAAAAAATGCTTACCGAAGAAAGAAAATGTATTGTGCTCCGCACCCACCTCCCGCCATGTGGTGCAACTGATGTCCCTCTATCGAAATATGTACTCAATGGGACCGTAATGTTGCAACCACACATAAGTTGACCTGCTGTGAGGAAAAAACGAGTTAGTACATTTCAAACATGAAAAAGGTCATTTTAAAATCATCATGAAGAACCAAAATTCCAAAAGTATCAAACACAAAAAAATGCTTACCGAAGAAAGAAATTGTATTGTGCTCCGCACCCACCTCCCGTCATGTGGTGCAACTGATGTCCCACTATCCAAATATGTACTCAATGGGACTGTAATGTTGCAACCACACACAAGTTGACCTGCTGTGAGGAAAAAACGAGTTAGTACATTTCAAACATGAAAAAGGTCATTTTAAAATCATCATGAAGAACCAAAATTCCAAAAGTATCAAACACAAAAAAATGCTTACCGAAGAAAGAAAATGTATTGTGCTCCGCACCCACCTCCCGCCATGTGGTGCAACTGATGTCCCTCTATCCAAATATGTACTCAATGGGACCGTAATGTTGCAACCACACACAAGTTGACCTGCTGTGAGGAAAAAACGAGCTAGTACATTTCAAACATGAAAAAGGTCATTTTAAAATCATCATGAAGAACCAAAATTCCAAAAGTATCAAACACAAAAAAATGCTTACCGAAGAAAGAAATTGTATTGTGCTCCGCACCCACCTCCCGCCATGTGGTGCAACTGATGTCCCTCTATCCAAATATGTACTCAATGGGACCGTAATGTTGCAACCACACACAAGTTGACCTGCTGTGAGGAAAAAACGAGTTAGTACTTTTCACATGAAAAAGGTCATTTTAAAATCATCATGAAAAACCAAAATTCCAAAAGTATCAAACGCGAAAAATGCTTACCGAAGAAAGAAAATGTATTGTGCTAGGCAGCCACCTCCTGCCCTGTGGTGCAACTGATGTCCCTCTCTCCAAAAATGCACTCAATGGGACCGTAATGTTGCAACCACACACTACTTGACCTGCTGTGAGAAAAAACGAGTTAGTACATTTCAAACATGAAAAGGGTCATTTTAAAATCGTCATGAAAAACCAAAATTCCAAAAGTATCAAACAAAAAGAATGCTTACCGAAGAAAAAAATGTATTGTGCTAGGCACCCTCCTCCCGCCCTGTGGTGCAACTGATGTCCCTTTCTCCAAAAATGTACTCAATGGGACTGTAATGTTGCAACCACACACTAGTTGACCTGCTGTGAGGAAAAAACGAGTTAGTACATTTCAAACATGAAAAAGGTCATTTTAAAATCAACATGAAAAACGAAAATTCCAAAAGTATTAACACAAAAAATGCTTACCGAAGAAATAAATTGTATTGTGCTAGGCACCCTCCTCCCGCCCTGTGGTGCAACTGATGTCCCTTTCTCCAAAAATGTACTAAATGGAACTGTAATGTTGCAACCACACACTAGTTGACCTGCTGTGAGGAAAAAACGAGTTAGTACATTTCAAACATGAAAAAGGTCATTGTAAATTCATCATGTAAAACCAAAATTCCAAAAGTATCAAACAAAAAGAATGCTTACCGAAGAAAAAAATGTATTGTGCTAGGCACCCTCCTCCCGCCCTGTGGTGCAACTGATGTCCCTCTCTCCAAAAATGAACTCAATGGGACCGTGATGTTGCAACCACACACTAGTTGACCTGCTGTGATGAAAAAACGAGTTAGTACATTTCAAACATGAAAAAGGTCATTGTCAATTCATGATGAAAAACCAAAATTCTAAAAGTATCAAACACAAAAAATGCTTACCGAAGAAAGAAAATGTGTTGTGCTAGGAACACTCCTCCCGCCCTGTGGTGCAACTGATGTCCCTCTCTCCAAAATTGAACTCAATGGGACCGTGATGTTGCAGCCACACACAAGTTGACCTGCTGTGAGGAAAAAACGAGTTAGTACTTTTCACATGAAAAAGGTCATTTTAAAATCAACGTGAAAAACGAAAATTCCAAAAGTATTAACACAAAAAATGCTTACCGAAGAAATAAATTGTATTGTGCTAGGCACCCTCCTCCCGCTCTGTGGTGCAACTTATGTCCCTTTCTCCAAAAATGTACTAAATGGAACTGTAATGTTGCAACCACACACTAGTTGACCTGCTGTGAGGAAAAAACGAGTTAGTACATTTCAAACATGAAAAAGGTCATTGTAAATTCATCATGTAAAACCGAAATTCCAAAAGTATCAAACAAAAAGAATGCTTACCGAAGAAAAAAATGTATTGTGCTAGGCACCCTCCTCCCGCCCTGTGGTGCAACTGATGTCCCTTTCTCCAAAAATTTACTAAATGGGACTGTAATGTTGCAACCACACACTAGTTGACCTGCTGTGAGGAAAAAACGAGTTAGTACATTTCAAACATGAAAAAGGTCATTTTAAAATCATCATGAGAACCCAAATTCCAAAAGTATCAAACACAAAAAATGCTTACCGAAGAAAGGAAATGTATTGTGCCAGGCACCCTCCTCCCGCCCTGTGGTGCAACTGATGTCCCTTTCTCCAAAAATGTACTCAATGGGACTGTAATGTTGCAACCACACACTAGTTGACCTGCTGTGAGGAAAAAACGAGTTAGTACATTTCAAACATGAAAAAGGTCATTTTAAAATCATCATGAAAAACCAAAATTCCAAAAGTATCGAACACAAAAAACGCTTACCGAAGAAAGAAAATGTATTGTGCTCCGCACCCACCTCCCGCCTTGTGGTGCAACTGATGTCCCTCTCTCCAAATATGTACTCAATGGGACCGTAATGTTGCAACCACACACAAGTTGACCTGCTGTGAGAAAAAACGAGTTAGTACATTTCAAACATGAAAAAGGTCATTGTAAATTCATCATGAAGAACCAAAATTCCAAAAGTATCAAACACAAAAAAATGCTTACCGAAGAAAGAAAATGTATTGTGCTCCGCACCCACCTCCCGCCTTGTGGTGCAACTGATGTCCCTCTCTCCAAATATGTACTCAATGGGACTGTAATGTAGCAACCACACACTAGTTGACCTGCTGTGAGGAAAAAACGAGTTAGTACATTTCAAACATGAAAAAGGTCATTGTAAATTCATCATGAAAAACCAAAATTCAAAAAGTATCAAACAAAAAGAATGCTTACCGAAGAAAAAAATGTATTGTGCTAGGCACCCTCCTCCCGCCCTGTGGTGCAACTGATGTCCCTTTCTCCAAAAATGCACTCAATGGGACCGTAATGTTGCAACCACACACAAGTTGATCTGCTGTGAGAAAAAACGAGTTAGTACATTTCAAACATGAGAAAGGTCATTTTAAAATCATCATGAAAAACCAAAATTCCAAAAGTATCAAACACAAAAAATGCTTACCGAAGAAAGACAATGTATCGTGCTAGGTACCCTCCTCCCGCACTGTGGTGCAAGTGATGTCCCTTTCTCCAAAATAGTACTCAATGGGACCATAATGTTGCAACCACACACAAGGTGACTTGCTGTGAGGAAAAAACGAGTTAGTACATTTCAAACATGAAAAAGGTCATTTTAAAATCATCATGAAAAACCAAAATTCCAAAAGTATCAAACACAAAAAATGCTTACCGAAGAAAGAAAATGTATCGTGCTAGGCACCCTCCTACCGCCCTGTGGTGCAACTGATGTCCCTCTCTCCAAATATGTACTCAACGGGACCGTTATGTTGCAACCACACACTAGTTGACCTGCTGTGAAGAAACAACGAGTTAGTACATTTCAAACATGAGAAAGGTCATTTTAAAATCATCAAGAAAAACCAAAATTCCAAAAGTATCAAACACAAAAAATGCTTACCGAAGAAAGAAAATGTATCGTGCTAGGCACCCTCCTACCGCCCTGTGGTGCAACTGATGTCCCTCTCTCCAAATATGTACTCAATGGGACCGTATTGTTGCAACCACACACTAGTTGACCTGCTGTGAAGAAACAACGAGTTAGTACATTTCAAACATGAGAAAGGTCATTTCAAAATCATCATGAAAAACCAAAATTCCAAAAGTATCAAACACAAAAAATGCTTACCGAAGAAAAAAAATGTATCGTGCTAGGCACCCTAATACCGCCCTGTGGTGCAAGTGATGTCCCTCTCTCCAGAAATGTACTCAATGGGACCGTAATGTTGCAACCACACACAAGGTGACCTGCTGTGAGGAAAAAACGAGTTAGTACATTTCAAACATGAAAAAGGTCATTTTAAAATCATCATGAAAAACCAAAATTCCAAAAGTATCAAACACAAAAAATGCTTACCGAAGAAAAAAAATGTATCGTGCTAGGCACCCTAATACCGCCCTGTGGTGCAAGTGATGTCCCTCTCTCCAGAAATGTACTCAATGGGACCGTAATGTTGCAACCACACACAAGGTGACCTGCTGTGAGGAAAAAACGAGTTAGTACATTTCAAACATGAAAAAGGTCATTTTAAAATCATCATGAAAAATCAAAATTCCAAAAGTATCAAACACAAAAAATGCTTACCGAAGAAAAAAAATGTATCGTGCTAGGCACCCTCCTACCGCCCTGTGGTGCAACTGATGTCCCTCTCTCCAAATATGTACTCAACGGGACCGTTATGTTGCAACCACACACTAGTTGACCTGCTGTGAAGAAACAACGAGTTAGTACATTTCAAACATGAGAAAGGTCATTTTAAAATCATTAAGAAAAACCAAAATTCCAAAAGTATCAAACACAAAAAATGCTTACCGAAGAAAGAAAATGTATCGTGCTAGGCACCCTCCTACCGCCCTGTGGTGCAACTGATGTCCCTCTCTCCAAATATGTACTCAATGGGACCGTATTGTTGCAACCACACACTAGTTGACCTGCTGTGAAGAAACAACGAGTTAGTACATTTCAAACATGAGAAAGGTCATTTCAAAATCATCATGAAAAACCAAAATTCCAAAAGTATCAAACACAAAAAATGCTTACCGAAGAAAAAAAATGTATCGTGCTAGGCACCCTAATACCGCCCTGTGGTGCAAGTGATGTCCCTCTCTCCAGAAATGTACTCAATGGGACCGTAATGTTGCAACCACACACAAGGTGACCTGCTGTGAGGAAAAAACGAGTTAGTACATTTCAAACATGAAAAAGGTCATTTTAAAATCATCATGAAAAACCAAAATTCCAAAAGTATCAAACACAAAAAATGCTTACCGAAGAAAGAAAATGTATCGTGCTAGGCACCCTCCTACCGCCCTGTGGTGCAACTGATGTCCCTCTCTCCAAATATGTACTCAACGGGACCGTTATGTTGCAACCACACACTAGTTGACCTGCTGTGAAGAAACAACGAGTTAGTACATTTCAAACATGAGAAAGGTCATTTTAAAATCATCAAGAAAAACCAAAATTCCAAAAGTATCAAACACAAAAAATGCTTACCGAAGAAAGAAAATGTATCGTGCTAGGCACCCTCCTACCGCCGTGTGGTGCAACTGTTGTCCCTCTCTCCAAATATGTACTCAATGGGACCGTATTGTTGCAACCACACACTAGTTGACCTGCTGTGATGAAACAACGAGTTAGTACATTTCAAACATGAGAAAGGTCATTTTAAAATCATCATGAAAAACCAAAATTCCAAAAGTATCAAACACAAAAAATGCTTACCGAAGAAAAAAAATGTATCGTGCTAGGCACCCTAATACCGCCCTGTGGTGCAAGTGATGTCCCTCTCTCCAGAAATGTACTCAATGGGACCGTAATGTTGCAACCACACACAAGGTGACCTGCTGTGAGGAAAAAACGAGTTAGTACATTTCAAACATGAAAAAGGTCATTTTAAAATCATCATGAAAAATCAAAATTCCAAAAGTATCAAACACAAAAAATGCTTACCGAAGAAAGAAAATGTATCGTGCTAGGCACCCTCCTACCGCCCTGTGGTGCAACTGATGTCCCTCTCTCCAAATATGTACTCAACGGGACCGTTATGTTGCAACCACACACTAGTTGACCTGCTGTGAAGAAACAACGAGTTAGTACATTTCAAACATGAGAAAGGTCATTTTAAAATCATCAAGAAAAACCAAAATTCCAAAAGTATCAAACACAAAAAATGCTTACCGAAGAAAGAAAATGTATCGTGCTAGGCACCCTCCTACCGCCCTGTGGTGCAACTGATGTCCCTCTCTCCAAATATGTACTCAATGGGACCGTATTGTTGCAACCACACACTAGTTGACCTGCTGTGAAGAAACAACGAGTTAGTACATTTCAAACATGAGAAAGGTCATTTCAAAATCATCATGAAAAACCAAAATTCCAAAAGTATCAAACACAAAAAATGCTTACCGAAGAAAAAAAATGTATCGTGCTAGGCACCCTAATACCGCCCTGTGGTGCAAGTGATGTCCCTCTCTCCAGAAATGTACTCAATGGGACCGTAATGTTGCAACCACACACAAGGTGACCTGCTGTGAGGAAAAAACGAGTTAGTACATTTCAAACATGAAAAAGGTCATTTTAAAATCATCATGAAAAACCAAAATTCCAAAAGTATCAAACACAAAAAATGCTTACCGAAGAAAGAAAATGTATCGTGCTAGGCACCCTCCTACCGCCCTGTGGTGCAACTGTTGTCCCTCTCTCCAAATATGTACTCAATGGGACCGTATTGTTGCAACCACACACTAGTTGACCTGCTGTGAAGAAACAACGAGTTAGTACATTTCAAACATGAGAAAGGTCATTTCAAAATCATCATGAAAAACCAAAATTCCAAAAGTATCAAACACAAAAAATGCTTACCGAAGAAAAAAAATGTATCGTGCTAGGCACCCTAATACCGCCCTGTGGTGCAAGTGATGTCCCTCTCTCCAGAAATGTACTCAATGGGACCGTAATGTTGCAACCACACACAAGGTGACCTGCTGTGAGGAAAAAACGAGTTAGTACATTTCAAACATGAAAAAGGTCATTTTAAAATCATCATGAAAAACCAAAATTCCAAAAGTATCAAACACAAAAAATGCTTACCGAAGAAAGAAAATGTATCGTGCTAGGCACCCTCCTACCGCCCTGTGGTGCAACTGATGTCCCTCTCTCCAAATATGTACTCAACGGGACCGTTATGTTGCAACCACACACTAGTTGACCTGCTGTGAAGAAACAACGAGTTAGTACATTTCAAACATGAGAAAGGTCATTTTAAAATCATCAAGAAAAACCAAAATTCCAAAAGTATCAAACACAAAAAATGCTTACCGAAGAAAGAAAATGTATCGTGCTAGGCACCCTCCTACCGCCGTGTGGTGCAACTGTTGTCCCTCTCTCCAAATATGTACTCAATGGGACCGTATTGTTGCAACCACACACTAGTTGACCTGCTGTGATGAAACAACGAGTTAGTACATTTCAAACATGAGAAAGGTCATTTTAAAATCATCATGAAAAACCAAAATTCCAAAAGTATCAAACACAAAAAATGCTTACCGAAGAAAGAAAATGTATCGTGCTAGGCACCCTCCTACCGCCCTGTGGTGCAAGTGATGTCCCTTTCTCCGAAATAGTACTCAATGGGACCGTAATGTTGCAACCACACACAAGGTGACCTGCTGTGAGGAAAAAACGAGTTAGTACATTTCAAACATGAAAAAGGTCATTTTAAAATCATCATGAAAAACCAAAATTCCAAAAGTATCAAACACAAAAAATGCTTACCGAAGAAAGAAAATGTATCGTGCTAGGCACCCTCCTACCGCCCTGTGGTGCAACTGATGTCCCTCTCTCCAAAAATGTACTCAATGGGACTGTAATGTTGCAACCACACACTAGTTGACCTGCTGTGAGGAAAAAACGAGTTAGTACATTTCAAACATGAAAAAGGTCATTTTAAAATCATCATGAAAAACCAAAATTCCAAAAGTATCGAACAAAAAGAATGCTTACCGAAGAAAAAAATGTATTGTGCTAGGCACCCTCCTCCCGCCCTGTGGTGCAACTGATGTCCCTTTCTCCAAAAATTTACTAAATGGGACTGTAATGTTGCAACCACACACTAGTTGACCTGCTGTGAGGAAAAAACGAGTTAGTACATTTCAAACATGAAAAAGGTCATTTTAAAATCATCATGAGAACCCAAATTCCAAAAGTATCAAACACAAAAAACGCTTACCGAAGAAAGGAAATGTATTGTGCCAGGCACCCTCCTCCCGCCCTGTGGTGCAACTGATGTCCCTTTCTCCAAAAATGTACTCAATGGGACTGTAATGTTGCAACCACACACTAGTTGACCTGCTGTGAGGAAAAAACGAGTTAGTACATTTCAAACATGAAAAAGGTCATTTTAAAATCATCATGAAAAACCAAAATTCCAAAAGTATCGAACACAAAAAACGCTTACCGAAGAAAGAAAATGTATTGTGCTCCGCACCCACCTCCCGCCTTGTGGTGCAACTGATGTCCCTCTCTCCAAATATGTACTCAATGGGACCGTAATGTTGCAACCACACACAAGTTGACCTGCTGTGAGAAAAAACGAGTTAGTACATTTCAAACATGAAAAAGGTCATTGTAAATTCATCATGAAGAACCAAAATTCCAAAAGTATCAAACACAAAAAAATGCTTACCGAAGAAAGAAAATGTATTGTGCTCCGCACCCACCTCCCGCCTTGTGGTGCAACTGATGTCCCTCTCTCCAAATATGTACTCAATGGGACCGTAATGTTGCAACCACACACAAGTTGAACTGCTGTGAGGAAAAAACGAGTTAGTACTTTTCAAACATGAAAAAGGTCATTTTAAAATCATCATGAAAAACCAAAATTCCAAAAGTATCAAACGCGAAAAATGCTTACCGAAGAAAGAAAATGTATTGTGCTAGGCAGCCACTGCCTGCCCTGTGGTGCAACTGAAGTCCCTCTCTCCAAAAATGCACTCAATGGGACTGTAATGTAGCAACCACACACTAGTTGACCTGCTGTGAGGAAAAAACGAGTTAGTACATTTCAAACATGAAAAAGGTCATTGTAAAATCATCATGAAAAACCAAAATTCAAAAAGTATCAAACAAAAAGAATGCTTACCGAAGAAAAAAATGTATTGTGCTAGGCACCCTCGTCCCGCCCTGTGGTGCAACTGATGTCCCTTTCTCCAAAAATGCACTCAATGGGACCGTAATGTTGCAACCACACACAAGTTGATCTGCTGTGAGAAAAAACGAGTTAGTACATTTCAAACATGAGAAAGGTCATTTTAAAATCATCATGAAAAACCAAAATTCCAAAAGTATCAAAGACAAAAAATGCTCACCGAGGAAAGAAAGTGTATAGTGCTAGGCACCCTCCTCCCGCCCTGTGGTGCAACTGATGTCCCTCTCTCCAAAAATGTACTCAATGGGACCGTAATGTTGCAACCACACACTAGTTGACCTGCTGTGAGGAAAAAACGAGTTAGTACATTTCAAACATGAAAAAGGTCATTGTAAATTCATCATGAAGAACCAAAATTCCAAAAGTATCAAACACAAAAAAATGCTTACCGAAGAAAGAAAATGTATTGTGCTCCGCACCCACCTCCCGCCTTGTGGTGCAACTGATGTCCCTCTCTCCAAATATGTACTCAATGGGACCGTAATGTTGCAACCACACACAAGTTGAACTGCTGTGAGGAAAAAACGAGTTAGTACTTTTCAAACATGAAAAAGGTCATTTTAAAATCATCATGAAAAACCAAAATTCCAAAAGTATCAAACGCGAAAAATGCTTACCGAAGAAAGAAAATGTATTGTGCTAGGCAGCCACTGCCTGCCCTGTGGTGCAACTGAAGTCCCTCTCTCCAAAAATGCACTCAATGGGACTGTAATGTAGCAACCACACACTAGTTGACCTGCTGTGAGGAAAAAACGAGTTAGTACATTTCAAACATGAAAAAGGTCATTGTAAAATCATCATGAAAAACCAAAATTCAAAAAGTATCAAACAAAAAGAATGCTTACCGAAGAAAAAAATGTATTGTGCTAGGCACCCTCGTCCCGCCCTGTGGTGCAACTGATGTCCCTTTCTCCAAAAATGCACTCAATGGGACCGTAATGTTGCAACCACACACAAGTTGATCTGCTGTGAGAAAAAACGAGTTAGTACATTTCAAACATGAGAAAGGTCATTTTAAAATCATCATGAAAAACCAAAATTCCAAAAGTATCAAACACAAAAAATGCTTACCGAAGAAAGAAAATGTATCGTGCTAGGCACCCTCCTACCGCCGTGTGGTGCAACTGATGTCCCTCTCTCCAAATATGTACTCAATGGGACCGTATTGTTGCAACCACACACTAGTTGACCTGCTGTGATGAAACAACGAGTTAGTACATTTCAAACATGAGAAAGGTCATTTTAAAATCATCATGAAAAACCAAAATTCCAAAAGTATCAAACACAAAAAATGCTTACCGAAGAAAGAAAATGTATCGTTCTAGGCACCCTCCTACCGCCTTGTGGTGCAAGTGATGTCCCTTTCTCCAAAATAGTACTCAATGGGACCGTAATGTTGCAACCACACATAAGGTGACCTGCTGTGAGGAAAAAACGAGTTAGTACATTTCAAACATGAAAAAGGTCATTTTAAAATCATCATGAAAAACCAAAATTCCAAAAGTATCAAACACAAAAAATGCTTACCGAAGAAAGAAAATGTATCGTGCTAGGCACCCTCCTACCGCCCTGTGGTGCAACTGATGTCCCTCTCTCCAAATATGTACTCAACGGGACCGTTATGTTGCAACCACACACTAGTTGACCTGCTGTGAGGAAAAAACGAGTTAGTACATTTCAAACATGAGAGGAGGACATTTTAAAATCATCATGAAGAACCAAAATTCCAAAAGTATCAAACACAAAAAATGCTTACCGAAGAAAGGAAATGTATTGTGCTAGGCACCCTCCTACCGCCCTGTGGTGCAACTGATGTCCCTCTCTCCAAATATGTACTCAATGGGACCGTATTGTTGCAACCACACACTAGTTGACCTGCTGTGATGAAACAACGAGTTAGTACATTTCAAACATGAGAAAGGTCATTTTAAAATCATCATGAAAAACCAAAATTCCAAAAGTATCAAACACAAAAAATGCTTACCGAAGAAAGAAAATGTATCGTTCTAGGCACCCTCCTACCGCCTTGTGGTGCAAGTGATGTCCCTTTCTCCAAAATAGTACTCAATGGGACCGTAATGTTGCAACCACACATAAGGTGACCTGCTGTGAGGAAAAAACGAGTTAGTACATTTCAAACATGAAAAAGGTCATTTTAAAATCATCATGAAAAACCAAAATTCCAAAAGTATCAAACACAAAAAATGCTTACCGAAGAAAGAAAATGTATCGTGCTAGGCACCCTCCTACCGCCCTGTGGTGCAACTGATGTCCCTCTCTCCAAATATGTACTCAACGGGACCGTTATGTTGCAACCACACACTAGTTGACCTGCTGTGAGGAAAAAACGAGTTAGTACATTTCAAACATGAGAGGAGGACATTTTAAAATCATCATGAAGAACCAAAATTCCAAAAGTATCAAACACAAAAAATGCTTACCGAAGAAAGGAAATGTATTGTGCTAGGCACCCTCCTACCGCCCTGTGGTGCAAGTGATGTCCCTCTCTCCAAAAATGTACTCAATGGGACCGTAATGTTGCAACCACACACAAGGTGACCTGCTGTGAGGAAAAAACGAGTTAGTACATTTCAAACATGAGAAAGGTCATTTTAAAATCATCATGAAAAACCAAAATTCCAAAAGTATCAAACACAAAAAATGCTTACCGAAGAAAGAAAATGTATCGTGCTAGGCACCCTCCTACCGCCGTGTGGTGCAACTGATGTCCCTCTCTCCAAATATGTACTCAATGGGACCGTATTGTTGCAACCACACACTAGTTGACCTGCTGTGATGAAACAACGAGTTAGTACATTTCAAACATGAGAAAGGTCATTTTAAAATCATCATGAAAAACCAAAATTCCAAAAGTATCAAACACAAAAAATGCTTACCGAAGAAAGAAAATGTATCGTTCTAGGCACCCTCCTACCGCCTTGTGGTGCAAGTGATGTCCCTTTCTCCAAAATAGTACTCAATGGGACCGTAATGTTGCAACCACACATAAGGTGACCTGCTGTGAGGAAAAAACGAGTTAGTACATTTCAAACATGAAAAAGGTCATTTTAAAATCATCATGAAAAACCAAAATTCCAAAAGTATCAAACACAAAAAATGCTTACCGAAGAAAGAAAATGTATCGTGCTAGGCACCCTCCTACCGCCCTGTGGTGCAACTGATGTCCCTCTCTCCAAATATGTACTCAACGGGACCGTTATGTTGCAACCACACACTAGTTGACCTGCTGTGAGGAAAAAACGAGTTAGTACATTTCAAACATGAGAGGAGGACATTTTAAAATCATCATGAAGAACCAAAATTCCAAAAGTATCAAACACAAAAAATGCTTACCGAAGAAAGGAAATGTATTGTGCTAGGCACCCTCCTACCGCCCTGTGGTGCAAGTGATGTCCCTCTCTCCAAAAATGTACTCAATGGGACCGTAATGTTGCAACCACACACAAGGTGACCTGCTGTGAGGAAAAAACGAGTTAGTACATTTCAAACATGAAAAAGGTCATTTTAAAATCATCATGAAAAACCAAAATTCCAAAAGTATCAAACACAAAAAATGCTTACCGAAGAAAGAAAATGTATCGTGCTAGGCACCCTCCTACCGCCCTGTGGTGCAACTGATGTCCCTCTCTCCAAATATGTACTCAACGGGACCGTTATGTTGCAACCACACACTAGTTGACCTGCTGTGAAGAAACAACGAGTTAGTACATTTCAAACATGAGAAAGGTCATTTTAAAATCATCATGAAAAACCAAAATTCCAAAAGTATCAAACACAAAAAATGCTTACCGAAGAAAGAAAATGTATCGTGCTAGGCACCCTCCTACCGCCGTGTGGTGCAACTGATGTCCCTCTCTCCAAATATGTACTCAATGGGACCGTATTGTTGCAACCACACACTAGTTGACCTGCTGTGATGAAACAACGAGTTAGTACATTTCAAACATGAGAAAGGTCATTTTAAAATCATCATGAAAAACCAAAATTCCAAAAGTATCAAACACAAAAAATGCTTACCGAAGAAAGAAAATGTATCGTTCTAGGCACCCTCCTACCGCCCTGTGGTGCAAGTGATGTCCCTTTCTCCAAAATAGTACTCAATGGGACCGTAATGTTGCAACCACACACAAGGTGACCTGCTGTGAGGAAAAAACGAGTTAGTACATTTTAAACATGAAAAAGGTCATTTTAAAATCATCATGAAAAACCAAAATTCCAAAAGTATCAAACACAAAAAATGCTTACCGAAGAAAGAAAATGTATCGTGCTAGGCACCCTCCTACCGCCCTGTGGTGCAACTGATGTCCCTCTCTCCAAATATGTACTCAACGGGACCGTTATGTTGCAACCACACACTAGTTGACCTGCTGTGAGGAAAAAACGAGTTAGTACATTTCAAACATGAGAGGAGGACATTTTAAAATCATCATGAAAAACCAAAATTCCAAAAGTATCAAACACAAAAAATGCTTACCGAAGAAAAAAAATGTATAGTTCCAGGCACCTTCCTCCCGCCCTGTGGTGCAACTGATGTCCCTCTCTCCAGAAATGTACTCAATGGGACCGTATTGTTGCAACCACACACTAGTTGACCTGCTGTGAGGAAAAAACGAGTTAGTACATTTCAAACATGAGAAAGGTCATTTTAAAATCATCATGAAAAACCAAAATTCCAAAAGTATCAAACTCAAAAAATGCTTACCGAAGAAAGAAAATGTATCGTGCTAGGCACCCTCCTCCCGCACTGTGGTGCAAGTGATGACCCTCTCTCCAGAAATGTACTCAACGGGACCGTTATGTTGCAACCACACACTAGTTGACCTGCTGTGAGGAAAAAACGAGTTAGTACATTGCAAACATGAGAAAGGTCATTTTAAAATCATCATGAAAAACCAAAATTCCAAAAGTATCAAACACAAAAAATGCTTACCGAAGAAAGCAAATGTATCGTGCTAGGCAGCCTCCTCCCGCCCTGTGGTGCAAGTGATGTCCCTCTCTCCAAAAATGTACTCAATGGGACCGTAATGTTGCAACCACACACAATTTGACCTGCTGTGAGGAAAAAACGAGTTAGTACATTTCAAACATGAAAAAGGTCATTTTAAAATCATCATGAAAAACCAAAATTCCAAAAGTATCAAACACCAAAAATGCTTACCGAAGAAGGAAAATGTATTGTGCTAGGCACCTTCCTCCCGCCCTGTGGTGCAACTGATGTCCCTCTCTCCAAAAATGTACTCAATGGGACCGTAATGTTGCAACCACACACAAGTTGACCTGCGGTGAGGAAAAAATGAGTTAGTACATTTCAAACATGAAAAAGGTCATTTTAAAATCATCATGAAAAACCAAAATTCCAAAAGTATCAAACACAAAAAAATGCTTACCGAAGAAAGAAAATGTATTGTGCCAGGCACCTTCCTCCCGCCCTGTGGTGCAAGTGATGTCCCTCTCTCCAAAAATGTACTCAATGGGACCGTGATGTTGCAACCACACACTAGTTGACCTGCTGTGAGGAAAAAACGAGTTAGTACATTTCAAACATGAAAAAGGTCATTTTAAAATCATCATGAAAAACCAAAATTCCAAAAGTATCAAACACAAAAAATGCTTACCGAAGAAAGAAAATGTATTGTGCAAGGCACCTTCCTACCGCCCTGTGGTGCAAGTGATGTCCCTCTCTCCAAAAATGTACTCAATGGGACCGTAATGTTGCAACAGCACACTAGTTGACCTGCTATGAGGAAAAAACGAGTTAGTACATTTCAAACATGAAAAAGGTCATTTTAAAAACATCATGAAAAACCAAAATTCCAAAAGTATCAAGCACAAAAAAAATGCTTACCGAAGAAAGAAAATGTATTGTGCTAGGCACCCTCCTCCCGCCCTTTGGTGCAAGTGATATCCCTCTCTCCAAAAATGTACTCAATGGGACCGTAATGTTGCAACCACACACTAGTTGACCTGCTGTGAGGCAAAAACAAGTTAGTACATTTAAAACATGAAAAAGGTCATTTTAAAATCATCATGAAAAACCAAAATTCCAAAAGTATCAAACACAAAAAACGCTAACCAAAGAAAGAAAATGTATTGTGCTAGGCACCCTCCTCCCGCCCTGTGGTGCAAGTGATGTCCCTCTCTCCAGAAATGTACTCAATGGGACCGTAATGTTGCAACCACACACTAGTTGACCTGCTGTGAGGAAAAAACGAGTTAGTACATTTCATACATGAAAAAGGTCATTTTGAAATCATCATGAAAAACCAAAATTCCAAAAGTATCAAACACAAAAAACGCTTACCGAAGAAAGAAAATGTATTGTGCTAGGCACCCTCCTCCCGCCCTGTGGTGCAAGTGATGTCCCTCTCTCCAAAAATGTACCAAATGGGACTGTAATGTTGCAACCACACACTAGTTGACCTGCTGTGAGGAAAAAACGAGTTAGTACATTTCAAACATGAAAAAGGTCATTTTAAAATGATCATGAAAAACCAAATTTCCAAAAGTATCATACATAAAAAATGCTTACCGAAGAAAGAAAATGTATAGTGCTAGGCACCCTCCTCCCGCCCTGTGGTGCAACTGATGGCCCTCTCTCCAAAAATGTACTCAATGGGACCGTAATGTTGCAACCACACACTAGTTGACCTGCTGTGAGGAAAAAACGAGTTAGTACATTTCAAACATGAGAAAGGTCATTTTAAAATAATCATGAAAAACCAAAATTCCAAAAGTATCAAACACAAAAACGCTTACCGAAGAAAGAAAATTTATCGTGCTAGGCACCCTCCTCCCGCCCTGTGGTGCAACTGATGTCCCTCTCTCCAAAAATGTACTCAATGGGACCGTAATGTTGCAACCACACACTAGTTGACCTGCTGTGAGGAAAAAACGAGTTAGTACATTTCAAACATGAGAAAGGTCATTTTAAAATCATCATGAAAAACCAAAATTCCAAATGTATCAAACACAAAAAAATGCTTACCGAAGAAAGAAAATGTATTGTGCTAGGCACCCTCCTCCCGCCCTGTGGTGCAACTGATGTCCCTCTCTCCAAAATTGTACTCAATGGGACCGTAATGTTGCAACCACACACTAGTTGACCTGCTGTGAGGAAAAAACGAGTTAGTACATTTCAAACATGAGAAAGGTCATTTTAAAATCATCATGAAAAACCAAAATTCCAAAAGTATCAAACACAAAAAAATGCTTACCGAAGAAAGAAAATGTATTGTGCCAGGCACCTTCCTCCCGCCCTGTGGTGCAAGTGATGTCCCTCTCTCCAAAAATGTACTCAATGGGACCGTGATGTTGCAACCACACACTAGTTGACCTGCTGTGAGGAAAAAACGAGTTAGTACATTTCAAACATGAAAAAGGTCATTTTAAAATCATCATGAAAAACCAAAATTCCAAAAGTATCAAACACAAAAAATGCTTACCGAAGAAAGAAAATGTATTGTGCAAGGCACCTTCCTACCGCCCTGTGGTGCAAGTGATGTCCCTCTCTCCAAAAATGTACTCAATGGGACCGTAATGTTGCAACAGCACACTAGTTGACCTGCTATGAGGAAAAAACGAGTTAGTACATTTCAAACATGAAAAAGGTCATTTTAAAAACATCATGAAAAACCAAAATTCCAAAAGTATCAAGCACAAAAAAAATGCTTACCGAAGAAAGAAAATGTATTGTGCTAGGCACCCTCCTCCCGCCCTGTGGTGCAAGTGATATCCCTCTCTCCAAAAATGTACTCAATGGGACCGTAATGTTGCAACCACACACTAGTTGACCTGCTGTGAGGCAAAAACAAGTTAGTACATTTAAAACATGAAAAAGGTCATTTTAAAATCATCATGAAAAACCAAAATTCCAAAAGTATCAAACACAAAAAACGCTAACCAAAGAAAGAAAATGTATTGTGCTAGGCACCCTCCTCCCGCCCTGTGGTGCAAGTGATGTCCCTCTCTCCAGAAATGTACTCAATGGGACCGTAATGTTGCAACCACACACTAGTTGACCTGCTGTGAGGAAAAAACGAGTTAGTACATTTCATACATGAAAAAGGTCATTTTGAAATCATCATGAAAAACCAAAATTCCAAAAGTATCAAACACAAAAAACGCTTACCGAAGAAAGAAAATGTATTGTGCTAGGCACCCTCCTCCCGCCCTGTGGTGCAAGTGATGTCCCTCTCTCCAAAAATGTACCAAATGGGACTGTAATGTTGCAACCACACACTAGTTGACCTGCTGTGAGGAAAAAACGAGTTAGTACATTTCAAACATGAAAAAGGTCATTTTAAAATGATCATGAAAAACCAAATTTCCAAAAGTATCATACATAAAAAATGCTTACCGAAGAAAGAAAATGTATAGTGCTAGGCACCCTCCTCCCGCCCTGTGGTGCAACTGATGGCCCTCTCTCCAAAAATGTACTCAATGGGACCGTAATGTTGCAACCACACACTAGTTGACCTGCTGTGAGGAAAAAACGAGTTAGTACATTTCAAACATGAGAAAGGTCATTTTAAAATAATCATGAAAAACCAAAATTCCAAAAGTATCAAACACAAAAACGCTTACCGAAGAAAGAAAATTTATCGTGCTAGGCACCCTCCTCCCGCCCTGTGGTGCAACTGATGTCCCTCTCTCCAAAAATGTACTCAATGGGACCGTAATGTTGCAACCACACACTAGTTGACCTGCTGTGAGGAAAAAACGAGTTAGTACATTTCAAACATGAGAAAGGTCATTTTAAAATCATCATGAAAAACCAAAATTCCAAATGTATCAAACACAAAAAAATGCTTACCGAAGAAAGAAAATGTATTGTGCTAGGCACCCTCCTCCCGCCCTGTGGTGCAACTGATGTCCCTCTCTCCAAAATTGTACTCAATGGGACCGTAATGTTGCAACCACACACTAGTTGACCTGCTGTGAGGAAAAAACGAGTTAGTACATTTCAAACATGAAAAAGGTCATTTTAAAATCATCATGAAAAACCAAAATTCCAAAAGTATCAAACACAAAAAAATGCTTACCGAAGAAAGAAAATGTATAGTGCTAGGAACCCTCCTCCCGCCCTGTGGTGCAACTGATGTCCCTCTCTCCAGAAATGTACTCAATGGGACCGTATTGTTGCAACCACACACTAGTTGACCTGCTGTGAGGAAAAAACGAGTTAGTACATTTCAAACATGAAAAAGGTCATTTTAAAATCATCATGAAAAACCAAAATTCCAAAAGTATCAAACACAAAAAATGCTTACCGAAGAAGGAAAATGTATTGTGCTAGGCACCTTCCTCCCGCCTGTGGTGCAACTGATGTCCCTCTCTCCAAAAATGTACTCAATGCGACCGTAATGTTGCAACCACACACAAGTTGACCTGCGGTGAGGAAATAACGAGTTAGTACATTTCAAACATGAAAAAGGTCATTTTAAAATCATCATGAAAAACCAAAATTCCAAAAGTATCAAACACAAAAAAATGCTTACCGAAGAAAGAAAATGTATTGTGCTAGGCACCCTCCTCCCGCCCTGTGGTGCAAGTGATGTCCCTCTCTCCAAAAATGTACCAAATGGGACTGTAATGTTGCAACCACACACTAGTTGACCTGCTGTGAGGAAAAAACGAGTTAGTACATTTCAAACATGAGAAAGGTCATTTTAAAATAATCATGAAAAACCAAAATTCCAAAAGTATCAAACACATAAACGCTTACCGAAGAAAGAAAATTTATCGTGCTAGGCACGCTCCTCCCGCCCTGTGGTGCTAGTGATGTCCCTCTCTCCAGAAATGTACTCAATGGGACCGTAATGTTGCAACCACACACTAGTTGACCTGCTGTGAGGAAAAAACGAGTTAGTACATTTCATACATGAAAAAGGTCATTTTGAAATCATCATGAAAAACCAAAATTCCAAAAGTATCAAACACAAAAAACGCTTACCGAAGAAAGAAAATGTATTGTGCTAGGCACCCTCCTCCCGCCCTGTGGTGCAAGTGATGTCCCTCTCTCCAAAAATGTACCAAATGGGACTGTAATGTTGCAACCACACACTAGTTGACCTGCTGTGAGGAAAAAACGAGTTAGTACATTTCAAACATGAAAAAGGTCATTTTAAAATGATCATGAAAAACCAAATTTCCAAAAGTATCATACATAAAAAATGCTTACCGAAGAAAGAAAATGTATAGTGCTAGGCACCCTCCTCCCGCCCTGTGGTGCAACTGATGGCCCTCTCTCCAAAAATGTACTCAATGGGACCGTAATGTTGCAACCACACACTAGTTGACCTGCTGTGAGGAAAAAACGAGTTAGTACATTTCAAACATGAGAAAGGTCATTTTAAAATAATCATGAAAAACCAAAATTCCAAAAGTATCAAACACAAAAACGCTTACCGAAGAAAGAAAATTTATCGTGCTAGGCACCCTCCTCCCGCCCTGTGGTGCAACTGATGTCCCTCTCTCCAAAAATGTACTCAATGGGACCGTAATGTTGCAACCACACACTAGTTGACCTGCTGTGAGGAAAAAACGAGTTAGTACATTTCAAACATGAGAAAGGTCATTTTAAAATCATCATGAAAAACCAAAATTCCAAATGTATCAAACACAAAAAAATGCTTACCGAAGAAAGAAAATTTATCGTGCTAGGCACCCTCCTCCCGCCCTGTGGTGCAACTGATGTCCCTCTCTCCAAAATTGTACTCAATGGGACCGTAATGTTGCAACCACACACTAGTTGACCTGCTGTGAGGAAAAAACGAGTTAGTACATTTCAAACATGAAAAAGGTCATTTTAAAATCATCATGAAAAACCAAAATTCCAAAAGTATCAAACACAAAAAAATGCTTACCGAAGAAAGAAAATGTATAGTGCTAGGAACCCTCCTCCCGCCCTGTGGTGCAACTGATGTCCCTCTCTCCAGAAATGTACTCAATGGGACCGTATTGTTGCAACCACACACTAGTTGACCTGCTGTGAGGAAAAAACGAGTTAGTACATTTCAAACATGAAAAAGGTCATTTTAAAATCATCATGAAAAACCAAAATTCCAAAAGTATCAAACACCAAAAATGCTTACCGAAGAAGGAAAATGTATTGTGCTAGGCACCTTCCTCCCGCCTGTGGTGCAACTGATGTCCCTCTCTCCAAAAATGTACTCAATGCGACCGTAATGTTGCAACCACACACAAGTTGACCTGCGGTGAGGAAATAACGAGTTAGTACATTTCAAACATGAAAAAGGTCATTTTAAAATCATCATGAAAAACCAAAATTCCAAAAGTATCAAACACAAAAAAATGCTTACCGAAGAAAGAAAATGTATTGTGCTAGGCACCCTCCTCCCGCCCTGTGGTGCAAGTGATGTCCCTCTCTCCAAAAATGTACCAAATGGGACTGTAATGTTGCAACCACACACTAGTTGACCTGCTGTGAGGAAAAAACGAGTTAGTACATTTCAAACATGAGAAAGGTCATTTTAAAATAATCATGAAAAACCAAAATTCCAAAAGTATCAAACACATAAACGCTTACCGAAGAAAGAAAATTTATCGTGCTAGGCACGCTCCTCCCGCCCTGTGGTGCTAGTGATGTCCCTCTCTCCAAAAATGTACTCAATGGGACCGTAATGTTGCAACCACACACTAGTTGACCTGCTGTGAGGAAAAAACGAGTTAGTACATTTCAAACATGAGAAAGGTCATTTTAAAATCATCATGAAAAACCAAAATTCCAAAAGTATCAAACACAAAAACGCTTACCGAAGAAAGAAAATTTATCGTGCTAGGCACCCTCCTCCCGCCCTGTGGTGCAACTGATGTCCCTCTCTCCAAAATTGTACTCAATGGGACCGTAATGTTGCAACCACACACTAGTTGACCTGCTGTGAGGAAAAAACGAGTTAGTACATTACAAACATGAAAAAGGTCATTTTAAAATCATCATGAAAAACCAAAATTCCAAAAGTATCAAACACAAAAAAATGCTTACCGAAGAAAGAAAATGTGTTGTGCTAGGAACCCTCCTCCCGCCCTGTGGTGCAACTGATGTCCCTCTCTCCAAAATTGTACTCAATGGGACCGTAATGTTGCAACCACACACTAGTTGACCTGCTGTGAGGAAAAAACGAGTTAGTACATTTCAAACATGAAAAAGGTCATTTTAAAATCATCATGAAAAACCAAAATTCCAAAAGTATCAAACACAAAAAAATGCTTACCGAAGAAAGAAAATGTGTTGTGCTAGGAACCCTCCTCCCGCCCTGTGGTGTAACTGATGCCCCTCTCTCCAGAAATGTACTCAATGGGACCGTAATGTTGCAACCACACACTAGTTGACCTGCTGTGAGGAAAAAACGAGTTAGTACATTTCAAACATGACAAAGGTCATTTTAAAATAATCATGAAAAACCAAAATTCCAAAAGTATCAAACACAAAAACGCTTACCGAAGAAAGAAAATTTATCGTGCTAGGCACCCTCCTCCCGCCCTGTGGTGCAAGTGATGTCCCTCTCTCCAAAAATGTACTCAATGGGACCGTAATGTTGCAACCACACACTAGTTGACCTGCTGTGAGGAAAAAACGAGTTAGTACATTTCAAACATGAGAAAGGTCATTTTAAAATCATCATGAAAAACCAAAATTCCAAAAGTATCAAACACAAAAACGCTTACCGAAGAAAGAAAATTTATCGTGCTAGGCACCCTCCTCCTGCCCTGTGGTGCAACTGATGTCCCTCTCTCCAAAATTGTACTCAATGGGACCGTAATGTTGCAACCACACACTAGTTGACCTGCTGTGAGGAAAAAACGAGTTAGTACATTTCAAACATGAAAAAGGTCGTTTTAAAATCATCATGAAAAACCAAAATTCCAAAAGTATCAAACACAAAAAAATGCTTACCGAAGAAAGAAAATGTGTTGTGCTAGGAACCCTCCTCCCGCCCTGTGGTGCAACTGATGTTCCTCTCTCCAAAATTGTACTCAATGGGACCGTAATGTTGCAACCACACACTAGTTGACCTGCTGTGAGGAAAAAACGAGTTAGTACATTTCAAACATGAAAAAGGTCATTTTAAAATCATCATGAAAAACCAAAATTCCAAAGTATGAAACACAAAAAAATGCTTACCGAAGAAAGAAAATGTTTTGTGCTAGGAACCCTCCTCCCGCCCTGTGGTGCAACTGATGTCCCTCTCTCCAGAAATGTACTCAATGGGACCGTATTGTTGCAACCACACACAAGTTGACCTGCTGTGAGGAAAAAACGAGTTAGTACATTTCAAACATGAAAAAGGTCATTTTAAAATCATCATGAAAAACCAAAATTCCAAAAGTATCAAACACAAAAAAATGCTTACCGAAGAAAGAAAATGTGTTGTGCTAGGAACCCTCCTCCCGCCCTGTGGTGTAACTGATGCCCCTCTCTCCAGAAATGTACTCAATGGGACCGTAATGTTGCAACCACACACTAGTTGACCTGCTGTGAGGAAAAAACGAGTTAGTACATTTCAAACATGAGAAAGGTCATTTTAAAATAATCATGAAAAACCAAAATTCCAAAAGTATCAAACACAAAAACGCTTACCGAAGAAAGAAAATTTATCGTGCTAGGCACCCTCCTCCCGCCCTGTGGTGCAAGTGATGTCCCTCTCTCCAAAAATGTACTCAATGGGACCGTAATGTTGCAACCACACACTAGTTGACCTGCTGTGAGGAAAAAACGAGTTAGTACATTTCAAACATGAGAAAGGTCATTTTAAAATCATCATGAAAAACCAAAATTCCAAAAGTATCAAACACAAAAACGCTTACCGAAGAAAGAAAATTTATCGAGCTAGGCACCCTCCTCCTGCCCTGTGGTGCAACTGATGTCCCTCTCTCCAAAATTGTACTCAATGGGACCGTAATGTTGCAACCACACACTAGTTGACCTGCTGTGAGGAAAAAACGAGTTAGTACATTTCAAACATGAAAAAGGTCGTTTTAAAATCATCATGAAGAACCAAAATTCCAAAAGTATCAAACACAAAAAAATGCTTACCGAAGAAAGAAAATGTGTTGTGCTAGGAACCCTCCTCCCGCCCTGTGGTGCAACTGATGTCCCTCTCTCCAAAATTGTACTCAATGGGACCGTAATGTTGCAACCACACACTAGTTGACCTGCTGTGAGGAAAAAACGAGTTAGTACATTTCAAACATGAAAAAGGTCATTTTAAAATCATCATGAAAAACCAAAATTCCAAAAGTATCAAACACAAAAAAATGCTTACCGAAGAAAGAAAATGTGTTGTGCTAGGAACCCTCCTCCCGCCCTGTGGTGCAAGTGATGTCCCTCTCTCCAGAAATGTACTCAATGGGACCGTATTGTTGCAACCACACACAAGTTGACCTGCTGTGAGGAAAAAACGAGTTAGTACATTTCAAACATGAAAAAGGTCATTTTAAAATCATCATGAAAAACCAAAATTCCAAAAGTATCAAACACAAAAAAATGCTTACCGAAGAAAGAAAATGTTTTGTGCTAGGAACCCTCCTCCCGCCCTGTGGTGCAACTGATGTCCCTCTCTCCAGAAATGTACTCAATGGGACCGTATTGTTGCAACCACACACAAGTTGACCTGCTGTGAGGAAAAAACGAGTTAGTACATTTCAAACATGAAAAAGGTCATTTTAAAATCATCATGAAAAACCAAAATTCCAAAAGTATCAAACACAAAAAAATGCTTACCGAAGAAAGAAAATGTTTTGTGCTAGGAACCCTCCTCCCGCCCTGTGGTGCAACTGATGTCCCTCTCTCCAGAAATGTACTCAATGGGACCGTATTGTTGCAACCACACACAAGTTGACCTGCTGTGAGGAAAAAACGAGTTAGTACATTTCAAACATGAAAATGGTCATTTTAAAATCATCATGAAAAACCAAAATTCCAAAAGTATCAAACACAAAAAAATGCTTACCGAAGAAAGAAAATGTGTTGTGCTAGGAACCCTCCTCCCGCCCTGTGGTGCAACTGATGTTCCTCTCTCCAGAAATGTACTCAATGGAACCGTATTGTTGCAACCACACACTAGTTGACCTGCTGTGAGGAAAAAACGAGTTAGTACATTTCAAACATGAAAAAGGTCATTTTAAAATCATCATGAAAAACCAAAATTCCAAAAGTACCAAACACCAAAAATGCTTACCGAAGAAGGAAAATGTATTGTGCTAGGCACCCTCCTCCCGCCCTGTGGTGCAAGTGATGTCCCTCTCTCCAAAAATGTACCAAATGGGACTGTAATGTTGCAACCACACACTAGTTGACCTGCTGTGAGGAAAAAACGAGTTAGTACATTTCAAACATGAAAAAGGTCATTTTAAAATCATCATGAAAAACCAAATTACCAAAAGTATCATACATAAAAAATGCTTACCGAAGAAAGAAAATGTATAGTGCTAGGCACCCTCCTCCCTCCCTGTGGTGCAACTGATGGCCCTCTCTCCAAAAATGTACTCAATGGGACCGTAATGTTGCAACCACAGACTAGTTGACCTGCTGTGAGGAAAAAACGAGTTAGTACATTTCAAACAAGAGAAAGGTCATTTTAAAATAATCATGAAAAACCAAAATTCCAAAAGTATCAAACACAAAAACGCTTACCGAAGAAAGAAAATTTATCGTGCTAGGCACCCTCCTCCCGCCCTGTGGTGCAAGTGATGTCCCTCTCTCCAAAAATGTACTCAATGGGACCGTAATGTTGCAACCACACACTAGTTGACCTGCTGTGAGGAAAAAAAGAGTTAGTACATTTCAAACATGAGAAAGGTCATTTTAAAATCATCATGAAAAACCAAAATTCCAAAAGTATCAAACACAAAAACGCTTACCGAAGAAAGAAAATTTATCGTGCTAGGCACCCTCCTCCCGCCCTGTGGTGCAACTGATGTCCCTCTCTCCAAAATTGTACTCAATGGGACCGTAATGTTGCAACCACACACTAGTTGACCTGCTGTGAGGAAAAAACGAGTTAGTACATTTCAAACATGAAAAAGGTCATTTTAAAATCATCATGAAAAACCAAAATTCCAAAAGTATCAAACACCAAAAATGCTTACCGAAGAAGGAAAATGTATTGTGCTAGGCACCTTCCTCCCGCCCTGTGGTGCAACTGATGTCCCTCTTTCCAAAAATGTACTCAATGGGACCGTAATGTTGCACCCACACACAAGTTGACCTGCGGTGAGGAATAAACGAGTTAGTACATTTCAAACATGAAAAAGGTCATTTTAAAATCATCATGAAAAACGAAAATTCCAAAAGTATCAAACACGAAAAAATGCTTACCGAAGAAAGAAAATGTATTGTGCTAGGCACCCTCCTCCCGCCCTGTGGTCCAAGTGATGTCCCTCTCTCCAAAAATGTACTCAATGGGACCGTAATGTTGCAACCACACACTAGTTGACCTGCTGTGAGGAAAAAACGAGTTAGTACATTTCAAACATGAAAAAGGTCATTTTGAAATCATCTTGAAAAACCAAAATTCCAAAAGTATCAAACACAAAAAACGCTTACCGAAGAAAGAAAATGTATTGTGCCAGGCACCTTCCTCCCGACCTGTGGTGCAACTGATGTCCCTCTCTCCACAAATGTACTCAATGGGACGTATTGTTGCAACTACACACTAGTTGACCTGCTGTGAGGAAAAAACGAGTTAGTACATTTCAAACATGAAAAAGGTCATTTTAAAATCATCATGAAAAACCAAAATTCCCAATGTATCAAACACAAAAAAATGCTTACCGAAGAAAGAAAATGTATTGTGCCAGGCACCTTCCTCCCGCCCTGTGGTGCAAGTGATGTCCCTCTCTCCAAATATGTACTCAATGGGACCGTGATGTTGCAACCACACACTAGTTGACCTGCTGTGAGGAAAAAACGAGTTAGTACATTTCAAACATGAAAAAGGTCATTGTAAATTCATCATGTAAAACCAAAATTCCAAAAGTATCAAACACAAAGAATGCTTACCGAAGAAAAAAATGTATTGTGCTAGGCACCCTCCTCCCGCCCTGTGGTGCAACTGATGTCCCTTTCTCCAAAAATTTACTAAATGGGACTGTAATGTTGCATCCACACACTAGTTGACCTGCTGTGAGGAAAAAACGAGTTAGTACATTTCAAACATGAAAAAGGTCATTTTAAAATCATCATGAAAAACCAAAATTCCAAAAGTATCAAACACAAAAAATGCTTACCGAAGAAAGGAAATGTATTGTGCCAGGCACCCTCCTCCCGCCCTGTGGTGCAACTGATGTCCCTTTCTCCAAAAATGTACTCAATGGGACTGTAATGTTGCAACCACACACTAGTTGACCTGCTGTGAGGAAAAAACGAGTTAGTACATTTCAAACATGAAAAAGGTCATTTTAAAATCATCATGAAAAACCAAAATTCCAAAAGTATCGACCACAAAAAACGCTTACCGAAGAAAGAAAATGTATTGTGCTCCGCACCCACCTCCCGCCTTGTGGTGCAACTGATGTCCCTCTCTCCAAATATGTACTCAATGGGACCGTAATGTTGCAACCACACACAAGTTGACCTGCTGTGAGAAAAAACGAGTTAGTACATTTCAAACATGAAAAAGGTCATTGTAAATTCATCATGAAGAACCAAAATTCCAAAAGTATCAAACACAAAAAAATGCTTACCGAAGAAAGAAAATGTATTGTGCTCCGCACCCACCTCCCGCCTTGTGGTGCAACTGATGTCCCTCTCTCCAAATATGTACTCAATGGGACCGTAATGTTGCAACCACACACAAGTTGAACTGCTGTGAGGAAAAAACGAGTTAGTACTTTTCAAACATGAAAAAGGTCATTTTAAAATCATCATGAAAAACCAAAATTCCAAAAGTATCAAACGCGAAAAATGCTTACCGAAGAAAGAAAATGTATTGTGCTAGGCACCCACTGCCTGCCCTGTGGTGCAACTGAAGTCCCTCTCTCCAAAAATGCACTCAATGGGACTGTAATGTAGCAACCACACACAAGGTGACCTGCTGTGAGGAAAAAACGAGTTAGTACATTTCAAACATGAAAAAGGTCATTTTAAAATCATCATGAAAAACCAAAATTCCAAAAGTATCAAACACAAAAAATGCTTACCGAAGAAAGAAAATGTATTGTGCTAGGCACCCTCCTACCGCCCTGTGGTGCAACTGATGTCCCTCTCTCCATATATGTACTCAATGGGACCGTATTGTTGCAACCACACACTAGTTGACCTGCTGTGAAGAAACAACGAGTTAGTACATTTCAAACATGAGAAAGGTCATTTCAAAATCATCATGAAAAACCAAAATTCCAAAAGTATCAAACAAAAAAAATGCTTACCGAAGAAAAAAAATGTATCGTGCTAGGCACCCTCCTACCGCCCTGTGGTGCAAGTGATGTCCCTCTCTCCAGAAATGTACTCAATGGGACCGTAATGTTGCAACCACACACAAGGTGACCTGCTGTGAGGAAAAAACGAGTTAGTACATTTCAAACATGAAAAAGGTCATTTTAAAATCATCATGAAAAACCAAAATTCCAAAAGTATCAAACACAAAAAATGCTTACCGAAGAAAGAAAATGTATCGTGCTAGGCACCCTCCTACCGCCCTGTGGTGCAACTGATGTCCCTCTCTCCAGAAATGTACTCAATGGGACCGTATTGTTGCAACCACACACTAGTTGACCTGCTGTGAGGAAAAAACGAGTTAGTACATTTCAAACATGAAAAAGGTCATTTTAAAATCATCATGAAAAACCAAAATTCCAAAAGTATCAAACACAAAAAAATGCTTACCGAAGAAACAAAATGTTTTGTGCTAGGAACCCTCCTCCCGCCCTGTGGTGCAACTGATGTCCCTCTCTCCGGAAATGTACTCAATGGGACCGTATTGTTGCAACCACACACAAGTTGACCTGCTGTGAGGAAAAAACGAGTTAGTACATTTCAAACATGAAAAAGGTCATTTTAAAATCATCATGAAAAACCAAAATTCCAAAAGTATCAAACACAAAAAAATGCTTACCAAAGAAAGAAAATGTGTTGTGCTAGGAACCCTCCTCCCGCCCTGTGG
Organism: Schistocerca cancellata; assembly: GCF_023864275.1. Classification (NCBI taxonomy): domain Eukaryota; kingdom Metazoa; phylum Arthropoda; class Insecta; order Orthoptera; family Acrididae; genus Schistocerca; species Schistocerca cancellata. The sequence continues at coordinate 18,642,242 of NC_064635.1, read as the reverse complement.
TGCAAGTGATGTCCCTCTCTCCAAAATTGTACTCAATGGGACCGTATTGTTGCAACCACACACTAGTTGACCTGCTGTGAGGAAAAAACGAGTTAGTACATTTCAAACATGAAAAAGGTCATTTTAAAATCATCATGAAAAACCAAAATTCCAAAAGTATCAAACACAAAAAAATGCTTACCGAAGAAAGAAAATGTGTTGTGCTAGGAACCCTCCTCCCGCCCTGTGGTGCAACTGATGTCCCTCTCTCCAAAATTGTACTCAATGGGACCGTAATGTTGCAACCACACACTAGTTGACCTGCTGTGAGGAAAAAACGAGTTAGTACATTTCAAACATGAAAAAGGTCATTTTAAAATCATCATGAAAAACCAAAATTCCAAAAGTATCAAACACAAAAAAATGCTTACCGAAGAAAGAAAATGTTTTGTGCTAGGAACCCTCCTCCCGCCCTGTGGTGCAACTGATGTCCCTCTCTCCAGAAATGTACTCAATGGGACCGTATTGTTGCAACCACACACAAGTTGACCTGCTGTGAGGAAAAAACGAGTTAGTACATTTCAAACATGAAAAAGGTCATTTTAAAATCATCATGAAAAACCAAAATTCCAAAAGTATCAAACACAAAAAAATGCTTACCGAAGAAAGAAAATGTTTTGTGCTAGGAACCCTCCTCCCGCCCTGTGGTGCAACTGATGTCCCTCTCTCCAGAAATGTACTCAATGGGACCGTATTGTTGCAACCACACACTAGTTGACCTGCTGTGAGGAAAAAACGAGTTAGTACATTTCAAACATGAAAAAGGTCATTTTAAAATCATCATGAAAAACCAAAATTCCAAAAGTATCAAACACAAAAAAATGCTTACCGAAGAAAGAAAATGTTTTGTGCTAGGAACCCTCCTCCCGCCCTGTGGTGCAACTGATGTCCCTCTCTCCAGAAATGTACTCAATGGGACCGTATTGTTGCAACCACACACAAGTTGACCTGCTGTGAGGAAAAAACGAGTTAGTACATTTCAAACATGAAAAAGGTCATTTTAAAATCATCATGAAAAACCAAAATTCCAAAAGTATCAAACACAAAAAAATGCTTACCGAAGAAAGAAAATGTGTTGTGCTAGGAACCCACCTCCCGCCCTGTGGTGCAACTGATGTTCCTCTCTCCAGAAATGTACTCAATGGAACCGTATTGTTGCAACCACACACTAGTTGACCTGCTGTGAGGAAAAAACGAGTTAGTACATTTCAAACATGAAAAAGGTCATTTTAAAATCATCATGAAAAACCAAAATTCCAAAAGTATCAAACACCAAAAATGCTTACCGAAGAAGGAAAATGTATTGTGCTAGGCACCCTCCTCCCGCCCTGTGGTGCAAGTGATGTCCCTCTCTCCAAAAATATACCAAATGGGACTGTAATGTTGCAACCACACACTAGTTGACCTGCTGTGAGGAAAAAACGAGTTAGTACATTTCAAACATGAAAAAGGTCATTTTAAAATCATCATGAAAAACCAAATTACCAAAAGTATCATACATAAAAAAATGCTTACCGAAGAAAGAAAATGTATAGTGCTAGGCACCCTCCTCCCTCCCTGTGGTGCAACTGATGGCCCTCTCTCCAAAAATGTACTCAATGGGACCGTAATGTTGCAACCACAGACTAGTTGACCTGCTGTGAGGAAAAAACGAGTTAGTACATTTCAAACAAGAGAAAGGTCATTTTAAAATAATCATGAAAAACCAAAATTCCAAAAGTATCAAACACAAAAACGCTTACCGAAGAAAGAAAATTTATCGTGCTAGGCACCCTCCTCCCGCCCTGTGGTGCAAGTGATGTCCCTCTCTCCAAAAATGTACTCAATGGGACCGTAATGTTGCAACCACACACTAGTTGACCTGCTGTGAGGAAAAAACGAGTTAGTACATTTCAAACATGAAAAAGGTTATTTTAAAATCATAATGAAAAACCAAAATTGCAAAAGTATCAAACACAAAAAATGCTTACCGAGGAAAGAAAGTGTATAGTGCTAGGCACCCTCCTCCCGCCCTGTGGTGCAACTGATGTCCCTCTCTCCAAAAATGTACTCAATGGGACCGTAATGTTGCAACCACACACTAGTTGACCTGCTGTGAGGAAAAAACGAGTTAGTACATTTCAAACATGAAAAAGGTCATTTTAAAATCATCACGAAAAACCAAAATTCCAAAAGTATCAAACACAAAAAATGCTTACCGAGGAAAGAAAGCGTATAGTGCTAGGCACCCTCCTCCCGCCCTGTGGTGCAACTGATGTCCCTCTCTCCAAAAATGTACTCAATGGGACCGTAATGTTGCAACCACACACTAGTTGACCTGCTGTGGGGAAAAAACGATTTAGTACATTTCAAACATGAAAAAGGTCATTTTAAAATCATCATGAAAAACCAAAATTCCAAAAGTATCAAAGACAAAAAATGCTTACCGAGGAAAGAGAGTGTATACTGCTAGGCACCCTCCTCCCGCCCTGTGGTGCAAGTGATGTCCCTCTCTCCAAAAATGTACTCAATGGGACCGTAATGTTGCAACCACAGATTAGTTGATCTGCTGTGAGGAAAAAACGAGTTAGTACATTTCAAACATGAAAAAGGTCATTTTAAAATCATCATGAAAAACCAAAATTCAAAAGTATCAAACACAAAAAATGCTTACCGAAGAAAGAAAATGTATTGTGCTAGGCACCTTCCTCCCGCCCTGTGGTGCAACTGATGTCCCTCTCTCCAAAAATGTACTCAATGGGACCGTAATGTTGCAACCACAGACTAGTTGACCTGCTGTGAGGAAAAAACGAGTTAGTACATTTCAAACATGAAAAAGGTCATTTTAAAATCATCATGAAAAACCAAAATTGCAAAAGTATCAAACACAAAAAATGCTTACCGAGGAAAGAAAGTGTATAGTGCAAGGCACCCTCCTCCCGCTCTGTATTGCAAGTGATGTCCGTCTCTCCAAAAATGTACTCAATGGGACCGTAATGTTGCAACCACACACTAGTTGACCTGCTGTGAGGAAAAACCGAGTTAGTACATTTCAAACATGAAAAAGGTCATTTTAAAATCATCATGAAAAACCAAAATTCCAAAAGTATCAAACACAAAAAATGCTTACCGAGGAAAGAAAGTGTATAGTGCTAGGCACCCTCCTCCCGCAATGTGGTGCAACTGATGTCCCTCTCTCCAAAAATGTACTCAATGGGACCGTAATGTTGCAACCACACACTAGTTGACCTGCTGTGAGGAAAAAACGAGTTAGTACATTTCAAACATGAAAAAGGTCATTTTAAAATCATCATGAAAAACCAAAATTCCAAAAGTATCAAACACAAAAAATGCTTACCGAGGAAAGAAAGTGTATATTGCTAGGCACCCTCCTCCCGCCCTGTGGTGCAAGTGATGTCCCTCTCTCCAAAAATGTACTCAATGGGACCGTAATGTTGCAACCACACACTAGTTGACCTGCTGTGAGGAAAAAACGAGTTAGTACATTTCAAACATGAAAAAGGTCATTTTAAAATCATCATGAAAAACCAAAATTGCAAAAGTATCAAACACAAAAAATGCTTACCGAGGAAAGAAAGTGTATAGTGCTAGGCACCCTCCTCCCGCCCTGTGGTGCAACTGATGTCCCTCTCTCCAAAAATGTACTCAATGGGACCGTAATGTTGCAACCACACACTAGTTGACCTGCTGTGAGGAAAAAACGAGTTAGTACATTTCAAACACGAAAAAGGTCATTTTAAAATCATCACGAAAAACCTAAATTCCAAAAGTATCAAACACAAAAAATGCTTACCGAGGAAAGAAAGCGTATAGTGCTAGGCACCCTCCTCCCGCCCTGTGGTGCAACTGATGTCCCTCTCTCCAAAAATGTACTCAATGGGACCGTAATGTTGCAACCACACACTAGTTGACCTGCTGTGAGGAAAAAACCAGTTAGTACATTTCAAACATGAAAAAGGTCATTTTAAAATCATCATGAAAAACCAAAATTCCAAAAGTATCAATGACAAAAAATGCTTACCGAGGAAAGGGAGTGTATACTGCTAGGCATCCTCCTCCCGCCCTGTGGTGCAAATGATGTCCCTCTCTCCAAAAATGTACTCAATGGGACCGTAATGTTGCAACCTCAGACTAGTTGACCTGCTGTGAGGAAAAAACGAGTTAGTACATTTCAAACATGAAAAAGGTCATTTTAAAATCATCAGGAAAAACCAAAATTCCAAAAGTATCAAACACAAAAAATGCTTACCGAGGAAAGAAAGTGTATAGTGCTAGGCACCCTCCTCCAGCTCTGTAGTGCAAGTGATGTCCCTCTCTCCAAAAATGTACTCAATGGGACCGTAATGTAGCAACCACACACTAGTTGACCTGCTGTGAGGAAAAACCGAGTTAGTACATTTCAAACATGAAAAAGGTCATTTTAAAATCATCATGAAAAACCAAAATTCCAAAAGTATCAAACACAAAAAATGCTTACCGAGGAAAGAAAGTGTATAGTGCTAGGCACCCTCCTCCCGCCCTGTGGTGCAAGTGATGTCCCTCTCTCCAAAAATGTACTCAATGGGACCGTAATGTTGCAACCACACACTAGTTGACCTGCTGTGAGGAAAAAACGAGTTAGGACATTTCAAACATGAAAAAGGTCATTTTAAAATCATCATGAAAAACCAAAATTGCAAAAGTATCAAACACAAAAAATGCTTACCGAGGAAAGAAAGTGTATAGTGCTAGGCACCCTCCTCCCGCCCTGTGGTGCAACTGATGTCCCTCTCTCCAAAAATGTACTCAATGGGACCGTAATGTTGCAACCACACACTAGTTGACCTGCTGTGAGAAAAAAAACGAGTTAGTACATTTCAAACATGAAAAAGGTCATTTTAAAATCATCATGAAAAACCAAAATTCCAAAAGTATCAAACACAAAAAATGCTTACCGAGGAAAGAAAGTGTATAGTGCTAGGCACCCTCCTCCCGCTCTGTAGTGCAAGTGATGTCCCTCTCTCCAAAAATGTACTCAATGGGACCGTAATGTAGCAACCAAACACTAGTTGACCTGCTGTGAGGAAAAACCGAGTTAGTACATTTCAAACATGAAAAAGGTCATTTTAAAATCATCATGAAAAACCAAAATTGCAAAAGTATCAAACACAAAAAATGCTTACCGAGGAAAGAAAGTGTATAGTGCTAGGCACCCTCCTCCCGCCCTGTGGTGCAAGTGATGTCCCTCTCTCCAAAAATGTACTCAATGGGACCGTAATGTTGCAACCACACACTAGTTGACCTGCTGTGAGGAAAAAACGAGTTAGGACATTTCAAACATGAAAAAGGTCATTTTAAAATCATCATGAAAAACCAAAATTGCAAAAGTATCAAACACAAAAAATGCTTACCGAGGAAAGAAAGTGTATAGTGCTAGGCACCCTCCTCCCGCCCTGTGGTGCAAGTGATGTCCCTCTCTCCAAAAATGTACTCAATGGGACCGTAATGTTGCAACCACACACTAGTTGACCTGCTGTGAGGAAAAAACGAGTTAGGACATTTCAAACATGAAAAAGGTCATTTTAAAATCATCATGAAAAACCAAAATTGCAAAAGTATCAAACACAAAAAATGCTTACCGAGGAAAGAAAGTGTATAGTGCTAGGCACCCTCCTCCCGCCCTGTGGTGCAACTGATGTCCCTCTCTCCAAAAATGTACTCAATGGGACCGTAATGTTGCAACCACACACTAGTTGACCTGCTGTGAGAAAAAAAACGAGTTAGTACATTTCAAACATGAAAAAGGTCATTTTAAAATCATCATGAAAAACCAAAATTCCAAAAGTATCAAACACAAAAAATGCTTACCGAGGAAAGAAAGTGTATAGTGCTAGGCACCCTCCTCCCGCTCTGTAGTGCAAGTGATGTCCCTCTCTCCAAAAATGTACTCAATGGGACCGTAATGTAGCAACCAAACACTAGTTGACCTGCTGTGAGGAAAAACCGAGTTAGTACATTTCAAACATGAAAAAGGTCATTTTAAAATCATCATGAAAAACCAAAATTGCAAAAGTATCAAACACAAAAAATGCTTACCGAGGAAAGAAAGTGTATAGTGCTAGGCACCCTCCTCCCGCCCTGTGGTGCAAGTGATGTCCCTCTCTCCAAAAATGTACTCAATGGGACCGTAATGTTGCAACCACACACTAGTTGACCTGCTGTGAGGAAAAAACGAGTTAGTACATTTTAAACATGAAAAAGGTCATTTTAAAATCATCATGAAAAACCAAAATTGCAAAAGTATCAAACACAAAAAACGCTTACCGAGGAAAGAAAGTGTATAGTGCTAGGCACCCTCCTCCCTCTCTGTAGTGCAAGTGATGTCTCTCTCTCCAAAAATGTACTCAATGGGACCGTAATGTTGCAACCACACACTAGTTGACCTGCTGTGAGGAAAAACCGAGTTAGTACATTTCAAACATGAAAAAGGTCATTTTAAAATCATCATGAAAAACCAAAATTCCAAAAGTATCAAACACAAAAAATGCTTACCGAGGAAAGAAAGTGTATAGTGCTAGGCACCCTCCTCCCGCCCTGTGGTGCAACTGATGTCCCTCTCTCCAAAAATGTACTCAATGGGACCGTAATGTTGCAACCACACACTAGTTGACCTGCTGTGAGGAAAAAACGTGTTAGTACATTTCAAACATGAAAAAGGTCATTTTAAAATCATCATGAAAAACCAAAATTGCAAAAGTATCAAACACAAAAAATGCTTACCGAGGAAAGAAAGTGTATAGTGCTAGGCACCCTCCTCCCGCCCTGTGGTGCAAGTGATGTCCCTCTCTCCAAAAATGTACTCAATGGGACCGTAATGTTGCAACCACACACTAGTTGACCTGCTGTGAGGAAAAAACGAGTTAGTACATTTCAAACATGAAAAAGGTCATTTTAAAATCATCATGAAAAACCAAAATTGCAAAAGTATCAAACACAAAAAATGCTTACCGAGGAAAGAAAGTGTATAGTGCTAGGCACCCTTCTCCCGCCCTGTGGTGCAACTGATGTCCCTCTCTCCAAAAATGTACTCAATGGGACCGTAATGTTGCAACCACACACTAGTTGACCTGCTGTGAGGAAAAAACGAGTTAGTACATTTCAAACATGAAAAAGGTCATTTTAAAATCATCATGAAAAACCAAAATTCAAAAGTATCAAACACAAAAAATGCTTACCGAGGAAAGAAAGTGTATAGTGCTAGGCACCCCCCTCCCGCCCTGTGGTGCAAGTGATGTCCCTCTCTCCAAAAATGTACTCAATGGGACCGTAATGTTGCAACCACACACTAGTTGACCTGCTGTGAGGAAAAACCGAGTTAGTACATTTCAAACATGAAAAAGGTCATTTTAAAATCATCATGAAAAACCAAAATTGCATAAGTATCAAACACAAAAAATGCTTACCGAGGAAAGAAAGTGTATAGTGCTAGGCACCCTCCTCCCGCCCTGTGGTGCAGCTGATGTCCCTCTCTCCAAAAATGTACTCAATGGGACCGTAATGTTGCAACCACACACTAGTTGACCTGCTGTGAGGAAAAAACGTGTTAGTACATTTCAAACATGAAAAAGGTCATTTTAAAATCATCATGAAAAACCAAAATTGCAAAAGTATCAAACACAAAAAATGCTTACCGAGGAAAGAAAGTGTATAGTGCTAGGCACCCTCCTCCCGCCCTGTGGTGCAACTGATGTCCCTCTCTCCAAAAATGTACTCAATGGGACCGTAATGTTGCAACCACACACTAGTTGACCTGCTGTGAGGAAAAAACGAGTTAGTACATTTCAAACATGAAAAAGGTCATTTTAAAATCATCATGAAAAACCAAAATTGCAAAACTATCAAACACAAAAAATGCTTACCGAGGAAAGAAAGTGTATAGTGCTAGGCACCCTTCTCCCGCCCTGTGGTGCAACTGATGTCCCTCTCTCCAAAAATGTACTCAATGGGACCGTAATGTTGCAACCACACACTAGTTGACCTGCTGTGAGGAAAAAACGAGTTAGTACATTTCAAACATGAAAATGGTCATTTTAAAATCATCATGAAAAACCAAAATTCAAAAGTATCAAACACAAAAAATGCTTACCGAGGAAAGAAAGTGTATAGTGCTAGGCACCCCCCTCCCGCCCTGTGGTGCAAGTGATGTCCCTCTCTCCAAAAATGTACTCAATGGGACCGTAATGTTGCAACAACACACTAGTTGACCTGCTGTGAGGAAAAACCGAGTTAGTACATTTCAAACATGAAAAAGGTCATTTTAAAATCATCATGAAAAACCAAAATTCCAAAAGTATCAAACACAAAATATGCTTACCGAGGAAAGAAAGTGTATAGTGCTAGGCACCCTCCTCCCGCCCTGTGGTGCAACTGATGTCCCTCTCTCCAAAAATGTACTCAATGGGACCGTAATGTTGCAACCACACACTAGTTGACCTGCTGTGAGGAAAAAACGTGTTAGTACATTTCAAACATGAAAAAGGTCATTTTAAAATCATCATGAAAAACCAAAATTGCAAAAGTATCAAACACAAAAAATGCTTACCGAGGAAAGAAAGTGTATAGTGCTAGGCACCCTCCTCCCGCCCTGTGGTGCAAGTGATGTCCCTCTCTCCAAAAATGTACTCAATGGGACCGTAATGTTGCAACCACACACTAGTTGACCTGCTGTGAGGAAAAAACGAGTTAGTACATTTCAAACATGAAAAAGGTCATTTTAAAATCATCATGAAAAACCAAAATTGCAAAAGTATCAAACACAAAAAATGTTTACCGAGGAAAGAAAGTGTATAGTGCTAGGCACCCTTCTCCCGCCCTGTGGTGCAACTGATGCCCTCTCTCCAAAAATGTACTCAATGGGACCGTAATGTTGCAACCACAGACTAGTTGACCTGCTGTGAGGAAAAAACGAGTTAGTACATTTCAAACATGAAAAAGGTCATTTTAAAATCATCATGAAAAACCAAAATTCCAAAAGTATCAAACACAAAAAATGCTTACCGAAGAAAGAAAATGTATCGTGCTAGGCACCCTCCTACCGCCCTGTGGTGCAACTGATGTCCCTCTCTCCAGAAATGTACTCAATGGGACCGTATTGTTGCAACCACACACTAGTTGACCTGCTGTGAGGAAAAAACGAGTTAGTACATTTCAAACATGAAAAAGGTCATTTTAAAATCATCATGAAAAACCAAAATTCCAAAAGTATCAAACACAAAAAAATGCTTACCGAAGAAACAAAATGTTTTGTGCTAGGAACCCTCCTCCCGCCCTGTGGTGCAACTGATGTCCCTCTCTCCGGAAATGTACTCAATGGGACCGTATTGTTGCAACCACACACAAGTTGACCTGCTGTGAGGAAAAAACGAGTTAGTACATTTCAAACATGAAAAAGGTCATTTTAAAATCATCATGAAAAACCAAAATTCCAAAAGTATCAAACACAAAAAAATGCTTACCGAAGAAAGAAAATGTGTTGTGCTAGGAACCCTCCTCCCGCCCTGTGGTGCAAGTGATGTCCCTCTCTCCAAAAATGTACTCAATGGGACCGTATTGTTGCTACCACACACTAGTTGACCTGCTGTGAGGAAAAAACGAGTTAGTACATTTCAAACATGAAAAAGGTCATTTTAAAATCATCATGAAAAACCAAAATTCCAAAAGTATCAAACACAAAAAAATGCTTACCGAAGAAAGAAAATGTGTTGTGCTAGGAACCCTCCTCCCGCCCTGTGGTGCAACTGATGTCCCTCTCTCCAAAATTGTACTCAATGGGACCGTAATGTTGCAACCACACACTAGTTGACCTGCTGTGAGGAAAAAACGAGTTAGTACATTTCAAACATGAAAAAGGTCATTTTAAAATCATCATGAAAAACCAAAATTCCAAAAGTATCAAACACAAAAAAATGCTTACCGAAGAAAGAAAATGTTTTGTGCTAGGAACCCTCCTCCCGCCCTGTGGTGCAACTGATGTCCCTCTCTCCAGAAATGTACTCAATGGGACCGTATTGTTGCAACCACACACAAGTTGACCTGCTGTGAGGAAAAAACGAGTTAGTACATTTCAAACATGAAAAAGGTCATTTTAAAATCATCATGAAAAACCAAAATTCCAAAAGTATCAAACACAAAAAAATGCTTACCGAAGAAAGAAAATGTTTTGTGCTAGGAACCCTCCTCCCGCCCTGTGGTGCAACTGATGTCCCTCTCTCCAGAAATGTACTCAATGGGACCGTATTGTTGCAACCACACACAAGTTGACCTGCTGTGAGGAAAAAACGAGTTAGTACATTTCAAACATGAAAAAGGTCATTTTAAAATCATCATGAAAAACCAAAATTCCAAAAGTATCAAACACAAAAAAATGCTTACCGAAGAAAGAAAATGTTTTGTGCTAGGAACCCTCCTCCCGCCCTGTGGTGCAACTGATGTCCCTCTCTCCAGAAATGTACTCAATGGGACCGTATTGTTGCAACCACACACAAGTTGACCTGCTGTGAGGAAAAAACGAGTTAGTACATTTCAAACATGAAAAAGGTCATTTTAAAATCATCATGAAAAACCAAAATTCCAAAAGTATCAAACACAAAAAAATGCTTACCGAAGAAAGAAAATGTGTTGTGCTAGGAACCCACCTCCCGCCCTGTGGTGCAACTGATGTTCCTCTCTCCAGAAATGTACTCAATGGAACCGTATTGTTGCAACCACACACTAGTTGACCTGCTGTGAGGAAAAAACGAGTTAGTACATTTCAAACATGAAAAAGGTCATTTTAAAATCATCATGAAAAACCAAAATTCCAAAAGTATCAAACACCAAAAATGCTTACCGAAGAAGGAAAATGTATTGTGCTAGGCACCCTCCTCCCGCCCTGTGGTGCAAGTGATGTCCCTCTCTCCAAAAATATACCAAATGGGACTGTAATGTTGCAACCACACACTAGTTGACCTGCTGTGAGGAAAAAACGAGTTAGTACATTTCAAACATGAAAAAGGTCATTTTAAAATCATCATGAAAAACCAAATTACCAAAAGTATCATACATAAAAAATGCTTACCGAAGAAAGAAAATGTATAGTGCTAGGCACCCTCCTCCCTCCCTGTGGTGCAACTGATGGCCCTCTCTCCAAAAATGTACTCAATGGGACCGTAATGTTGCAACCACAGACTAGTTGACCTGCTGTGAGGAAAAAACGAGTTAGTACATTTCAAACAAGAGAAAGGTCATTTTAAAATAATCATGAAAAACCAAAATTCCAAAAGTATCAAACACAAAAACGCTTACCGAAGAAAGAAAATTTATCGTGCTAGGCACCCTCCTCCCGCCCTGTGGTGCAAGTGATGTCCCTCTCTCCAAAAATGTACTCAATGGGACCGTAATGTTGCAACCACACACTAGTTGACCTGCTGTGAGGAAAAAACGAGTTAGTACATTTCAAACATGAAAAAGGTTATTTTAAAATCATCATGAAAAACCAAAATTGCAAAAGTATCAAACACAAAAAATGCTTACCGAGGAAAGAAACTGTATAGTGCTAGGCACCCTCCTCCCGCCCTGTGGTGCAACTGATGTCCCTCTCTCCAAAAATGTACTCAATGGGACCGTAATGTTGCAACCACACACTAGTTGACCTGCTGTGAGGAAAAAACGAGTTAGTACATTTCAAACATGAAAAAGGTCATTTTAAAATCATCACGAAAAACCAAAATTCCAATAGTATCAAACACAAAAAATGCTTACCGAGGAAAGAAAGCGTATAGTGCTAGGCACCCTCCTCCCGCCCTGTGGTGCAACTGATGTCCCTCTCTCCAAAAATGTACTCAATGGGACCGTAATGTTGCAACCACACACTAGTTGACCTGCTGTGGGGAAAAAACGATTTAGTACATTTCAAACATGAAAAAGGTCATTTTAAAATCATCATGAAAAACCAAAATTCCAAAAGTATCAAAGACAAAAAATGCTTACCGAGGAAAGAGAGTGTATACTGCTAGGCACCCTCCTCCCGCCCTGTGGTGCAAGTGATGTCCCTCTCTCCAAAAATGTACTCAATGGGACCGTAATGTTGCAACCACAGATTAGTTGACCTGCTGTGAGGAAAAAACGAGTTAGTACATTTCAAACATGAAAAAGGTCATTTTAAAATCATCATGAAAAACCAAAATTCAAAAGTATCAAACACAAAAAATGCTTACCGAAGAAAGAAAATGTATTGTGCTAGGCACCTTCCTCCCGCCCTGTGGTGCAACTGATGTCCCTCTCTCCAAAAATGTACTCAATGGGACCGTAATGTTGCAACCACAGACTAGTTGACCTGCTGTGAGGAAAAAACGAGTTAGTACATTTCAAACATGAAAAAGGTCATTTTAAAATCATCATGAAAAACCAAAATTGCAAAAGTATCAAACACAAAAAATGCTTACCGAGGAAAGAAAGTGTATAGTGCTAGGCACCCTCCTCCCGCTCTGTATTGCAAGTGATGTCCGTCTCTCCAAAAATGTACTCAATGGGACCGTAATGTTGCAACCACACACTAGTTGACCTGCTGTGAGGAAAAACCGAGTTAGTACATTTCAAACATGAAAAAGGTCATTTTAAAATCATCATGAAAAACCAAAATTCCAAAAGTATCAAACACAAAAAATGCTTACCGAGGAAAGAAAGTGTATAGTGCTAGGCACCCTCCTCCCGCAATGTGGTGCAACTGATGTCCCTCTCTCCAAAAATGTACTCAATGGGACCGTAATGTTGCAACCACACACTAGTTGACCTGCTGTGAGGAAAAAACGAGTTAGTACATTTCAAACATGAAAAAGGTCATTTTAAAATCATCATGAAAAACGAAAATTCCAAAAGTATCAAACACAAAAAATGCTTACCGAGGAAAGAAAGTGTATAGTGCTAGGCACCCTCCTCCCGCCCTGTGGTGCAAGTGATGTCCCTCTCTCCAAAAATGTACTCAATGGGACCGTAATGTTGCAACCACACACTAGTTGACCTGCTGTGAGGAAAAAACGAGTTAGTACATTTCAAACATGAAAAAGGTCATTTTAAAATCATCATGAAAAACCAAAATTGCAAAAGTATCAAACACAAAAAATGCTTACCGAGGAAAGAAAGTGTATAGTGCTAGGCACCCTCCTCCCGCCCTGTGGTGCAACTGATGTCCCTCTCTCCAAAAATGTACTCAATGGGACCGTAATGTTGCAACCACACACTAGTTGACCTGCTGTGAGGAAAAAACGAGTTAGTACATTTCAAACATGAAAAAGGTCATTTTAAAATCATCACGAAAAACCTAAATTCCAAAAGTATCAAACACAAAAAATGCTTACCGAGGAAAGAAAGCGTATAGTGCTAGGCACCCTCCTCCCGCCCTGTGGTGCAACTGATGTCCCTCTCTCCAAAAATGTACTCAATGGGACCGTAATGTTGCAACCACACACTAGTTGACCTGCTGTGAGGAAAAAACCAGTTAGTACATTTCAAACATGAAAAAGGTCATTTTAAAATCATCATGAAAAACCAAAATTCCAAAAGTATCAATGACAAAAAATGCTTACCGAGGAAAGGGAGCGTATACTGCTAGGCATCCTCCTCCCGCCCTGTGGTGCAAGTGATGTCCCTCTCTCCAAAAATGTACTCAATGGGACCGTAATGTAGCAACCAAACACTAGTTGACCTGCTGTGAGGAAAAACCGAGTTAGTACATTTCAAACATGAAAAAGGTCATTTTAAAATCATCATGAAAAACCAAAATTGCAAAAGTATCAAACACAAAAAATGCTTACCGAGGAAAGAAAGTGTATAGTGCTAGGCACCCTCCTCCCGCCCTGTGGTGCAAGTGATGTCCCTCTCTCCAAAAATGTACTCAATGGGACCGTAATGTTGCAACCACACACTAGTTGACCTGCTGTGAGGAAAAAACGAGTTAGTACATTTTAAACATGAAAAAGGTCATTTTAAAATCATCATGAAAAACCAAAATTGCAAAAGTATCAAACACAAAAAACGCTTACCGAGGAAAGAAAGTGTATAGTGCTAGGCACCCTCCTCCCTCTCTGTAGTGCAAGTGATGTCTCTCTCTCCAAAAATGTACTCAATGGGACCGTAATGTTGCAACCACACACTAGTTGACCTGCTGTGAGGAAAAACCGAGTTAGTACATTTCAAACATGAAAAAGGTCATTTTAAAATCATCATGAAAAACCAAAATTCCAAAAGTATCAAACACAAAAAATGCTTACCGAGGAAAGAAAGTGTATAGTGCTAGGCACCCTCCTCCCGCCCTGTGGTGCAACTGATGTCCCTCTCTCCAAAAATGTACTCAATGGGATCGTAATGTTGCAACCACACACTAGTTGACCTGCTGTGAGGAAAAAACGTGTTAGTACATTTCAAACATGAAAAAGGTCATTTTAAAATCATCATGAAAAACCAAAATTGCAAAAGTATCAAACACAAAAAATGCTTACCGAGGAAAGAAAGTGTATAGTGCTAGGCACCCTCCTCCCGCCCTGTGGTGCAAGTGATGTCCCTCTCTCCAAAAATGTACTCAATGGGACCGTAATGTTGCAACCACACACTAGTTGACCTGCTGTGAGGAAAAAACGAGTTAGTACATTTCAAACATGAAAAAGGTCATTTTAAAATCATCATGAAAAACCAAAATTGCAAAAGTATCAAACACAAAAAATGCTTACCGAGGAAAGAAAGTGTATAGTGCTAGGCACCCTTCTCCCGCCCTGTGGTGCAACTGATGTCCCTCTCTCCAAAAATGTACTCAATGGGACCGTAATGTTGCAACCACACACTAGTTGACCTGCTGTGAGGAAAAAACGAGTTAGTACATTTCAAACATGAAAAAGGTCATTTTAAAATCATCATGAAAAACCAAAATTCAAAAGTATCAAACACAAAAAATGCTTACCGAGGAAAGAAAGTGTATAGTGCTAGGCACCCCCCTCCCGCCCTGTGGTGCAAGTGATGTCCCTCTCTCCAAAAATGTACTCAATGGGACCGTAATGTTGCAACCACACACTAGTTGACCTGCTGTGAGGAAAAACCGAGTTAGTACATTTCAAACATGAAAAAGGTCATTTTAAAATCATCATGAAAAACCAAAATTCCAAAAGTATCAAACACAAAAAATGCTTACCGAGGAAAGAAAGTGTATAGTGCTAGGCACCCTCCTCCCGCCCTGTGGTGCAACTGATGTCCCTCTCTCCAAAAATGTACTCAATGGGACCGTAATGTTGCAACCACACACTAGTTGACCTGCTGTGAGGAAAAAACGTGTTAGTACATTTCAAACATGAAAAAGGTCATTTTAAAATCATCATGAAAAACCAAAATTGCAAAAGTATCAAACACAAAATATGCTTACCGAGGAAAGAAAGTGTATAGTGCTAGGCACCCTCCTCCCGCCCTGTGGTGCAACTGATGTCCCTCTCTCCAAAAATGTACTCAATGGGACCGTAATGTTGCAACCACACACTAGTTGACCTGCTGTGAGGAAAAAACGAGTTAGTACATTTCAAACATGAAAAAGGTCATTTTAAAATCATCATGAAAAACCAAAATTGCAAAAGTATCAAACACAAAAAATGCTTACCGAGGAAAGAAAGTGTATAGTGCTGGGCACCCTTCTCCCGCCCTGTGGTGCAACTGATGTCCCTCTCTCCAAAAATGTACTCAATGGGACCGTAATGTTGCAACCACACACTAGTTGACCTGCTGTGAGGAAAAAACGAGTTAGTACATTTCAAACATGAAAATGGTCATTTTAAAATCATCATGAAAAACCAAAATTCAAAAGTATCAAACACAAAAAATGCTTACCGAGGAAAGAAAGTGTATAGTGCTAGGCACCCCCCTCCCGCCCTGTGGTGCAAGTGATGTCCCTCTCTCCAAAAATGTACTCAATGGGACCGTAATGTTGCAACCACACACTAGTTGACCTGCTGTGAGGAAAAACCGAGTTAGTACATTTCAAACATGAAAAAGGTCATTTTAAAATCATCATGAAAAACCAAAATTCCAAAAGTATCAAACACAAAATATGCTTACCGAGGAAAGAAAGTGTATAGTGCTAGGCACCCTCCTCCCGCCCTGTGGTGCAACTGATGTCCCTCTCTCCAAAAATGTACTCAATGGGACCGTAATGTTGCAACCACACACTAGTTGACCTGCTGTGAGGAAAAAACGTGTTAGTACATTTCAAACATGAAAAAGGTCATTTTAAAATCATCATGAAAAACCAAAATTGCAAAAGTATCAAACACAAAAAATGCTTACCGAGGAAAGAAAGTGTATAGTGCTAGGCACCCTACTCCCGCCCTGTGGTGCAAGTGATGTCCCTCTCTCCAAAAATGTACTCAATGGGACCGTAATGTTGCAACCACACACTAGTTGACCTGCTGTGAGGAAAAAACGAGTTAGTACATTTCAAACATGAAAAAGGTCATTTTAAAATCATCATGAAAAACCAAAATTGCAAAAGTATCAAACACAAAAAATGTTTACCGAGGAAAGAAAGTGTATAGTGCTAGGCACCCTTCTCCCGCCCTGTGGTGCAACTGATGCCCTCTCTCCAAAAATGTACTCAATGGGACCGTAATGTTGCAACCACACACTAGTTGACCTGCTGTGAGGAAAAAACGAGTTAGTACATTTCAAACATGAAAAAGGTCATTTTAAAATCATCATGAAAAACCAAAATTCAAAAGTATCAAACACAAAAAATGCTTACCGAGGAAAGAAAGTGTATAGTGCTAGGCACCCCCCTCCCGCCCTGTGGTGCAAGTGATGTCCCTCTCTCCAAAAATGTACTCAATGGGACCGTAATGTTGCAACCACACACTACTTGACCTGCTGTGAGGAAAAAACGAGTTAGTACATTTCAAACATGAAAAAGGTCATTTTAAAATCATCATGAAAAACCAAAATTCCAAAAGTATCAAACACAAAAAATGCTTACCGAGGAAAGAAAGTGTATAGTGCTAGGCACCCTCCTCCCGCCCTGTGGTGCAACTGATGTCCCTCTCTCCAAAAATGTACTCAATGGGACCGTAATGTTGCAACCACACACTAGTTGACCTGCTGTGAGGAAAAAACGAGTTAGTACATTTCAAACATGAGAAAGGTCATTTTAAAATCATCATGAAAAACCAAAATTCCAAAAGTATCAAAGACAAAAAATGCTCACCGAGGAAAGAAAGTGTATAGTGCTAGGCACCCTCATCCCGCCCTGTGGTGCAAGTGATGTCCCTCTCTCCAAAATGTACTCAATGGGACCGTAATGTTGCAACCACACACTAGTTGACCTGCTGTGAGGAAAAAACGAGTTAGTACATTTCAAACATGAAAAAGGTCATTTTAAAATCATCATGAGAAACCAAAATTCCAAAAGTCTCAAACACAAAAATGCTTACCGAGGAAAGAAAGTGTATAGTGCTAGGCACCCTCCTCCCGCTCTGTAGTGCAAGTGATGTCCCTCTCTCCAAAAATGTACTCAATGGGACCGTAATGTAGCAACCAAACACTAGTTGACCTGCTGTGAGGAAAAACCGAGTTAGTACATTTCAAACATGAAAAAGGTCATTTTAAAATCATCATGAAAAACCAAAATTCCAAAAGTATCAAACACAAAAAATGCTTACCGAGGAAAGAAAGTGTATAGTGCTAGGCACCCTCCTCCCGCTCTGTAGTGCAAGTGATGTCCCTCTCTCCAAAAATGTACTCAATGGGACCGTAATGTAGCAACCAAACACTAGTTGACCTGCTGTGAGGAAAAACCGAGTTAGTACATTTCAAACATGAAAAAGGTCATTTTAAAATCATCATGGAAAACCAAAATTGCAAAAGTATCAAACACAAAAAATGCTTACCGAGGAAAGAAAGTGTATAGTGCTAGGCACCCTCCTCCCGCCCTGTGGTGCAAGTGATGTCCCTCTCTCCAAAAATGTACTCAATGGGACCGTAATGTTGCAACCACACACTAGTTGACCTGCTGTGAGGAAAAAACGAGTTAGTACATTTTAAACATGAAAAAGGTCATTTTAAAATCATCATGAAAAACCAAAATTGCAAAAGTATCAAACACAAAAAACGCTTACCGAGGAAAGAAAGTGTATAGTGCTAGGCACCCTCCTCCCTCTCTGTAGTGCAAGTGATGTCTCTCTCTCCAAAAATGTACTCAATGGGACCGTAATGTTGCAACCACACACTAGTTGACCTGCTGTGAGGAAAAACCGAGTTAGTACATTTCAAACATGAAAAAGGTCATTTTAAAATCATCATGAAAAACCAAAATTCCAAAAGTATCAAACACAAAAAATGCTTACCGAGGAAAGAAAGTGTATAGTGCTAGGCACCCTCCTCCCGCCCTGTGGTGCAACTGATGTCCCTCTCTCCAAAAATGTACTCAATGGGACCGTAATGTTGCAACCACACACTAGTTGACCTGCTGTGAGGAAAAAACGTGTTAGTACATTTCAAACATGAAAAAGGTCATTTTAAAATCATCATGAAAAACCAAAATTGCAAAAGTATCAAACACAAAAAATGCTTACCGAGGAAAGAAAGTGTATAGTGCTAGGCACCCTCCTCCCGCCCTGTGGTGCAAGTGATGTCCCTCTCTCCAAAAATGTACTCAATGGGACCGTAATGTTGCAACCACACACTAGTTGACCTGCTGTGAGGAAAAAACGAGTTAGTACATTTCAAACATGAAAAAGGTCATTTTAAAATCATCATGAAAAACCAAAATTGCAAAAGTATCAAACACAAAAAATGCTTACCGAGGAAAGAAAGTGTATAGTGCTAGGCACCCTTCTCCCGCCCTGTGGTGCAACTGATGTCCCTCTCTCCAAAAATGTACTCAATGGGACCGTAATGTTGCAACCACACACTAGTTGACCTGCTGTGAGGAAAAAACGAGTTAGTACATTTCAAACATGAAAAAGGTCATTTTAAAATCATCATGAAAAACCAAAATTCAAAAGTATCAAACACAAAAAATGCTTACCGAGGAAAGAAAGTGTATAGTGCTAGGCACCCCCCTCCCGCCCTGTGGTGCAAGTGATGTCCCTCTCTCCAAAAATGTACTCAATGGGACCGTAATGTTGCAACCACACACTAGTTGACCTGCTGTGAGGAAAAACCGAGTTAGTACATTTCAAACATGAAAAAGGTCATTTTAAAATCATCATGAAAAACCAAAATTCCAAAAGTATCAAACACAAAAAATGCTTACCGAGGAAAGAAAGTGTATAGTGCTAGGCACCCTCCTCCCGCCCTGTGGTGCAACTGATGTCCCTCTCTCCAAAAATGTACTCAATGGGACCGTAATGTTGCAACCACACACTAGTTGACCTGCTGTGAGGAAAAAACGTGTTAGTACATTTCAAACATGAAAAAGGTCATTTTAAAATCATCATGAAAAACCAAAATTGCAAAAGTATCAAACACCAAAAATGCTTACCGAGGAAAGAAAGTGTATAGTGCTAGGCACCCTCCTCCCGCCCTGTGGTGCAACTGATGTCCCTCTCTCCAAAAATGTACTCAATGGGACCGTAATGTTGCAACCACACACTAGTTGACCTGCTGTGAGGAAAAAACGAGTTAGTACATTTCAAACATGAAAAAGGTCATTTTAAAATCATCATGAAAAACCAAAATTGCAAAAGTATCAAACACAAAAAATGCTTACCGAGGAAAGAAAGTGTATAGTGCTGGGCACCCTTCTCCCGCCCTGTGGTGCAACTGATGTCCCTCTCTCCAAAAATGTACTCAATGGGACCGTAATGTTGCAACCACACACTAGTTGACCTGCTGTGAGGAAAAAACGAGTTAGTACATTTCAAACATGAAAATGGTCATTTTAAAATCATCATGAAAAACCAAAATTCAAAAGTATCAAACACAAAAAATGCTTACCGAGGAAAGAAAGTGTATAGTGCTAGGCACCCCCCTCCCGCCCTGTGGTGCAAGTGATGTCCCTCTCTCCAAAAATGTACTCAATGGGACCGTAATGTTGCAACCACACACTAGTTGACCTGCTGTGAGGAAAAACCGAGTTAGTACATTTCAAACATGAAAAAGGTCATTTTAAAATCATCATGAAAAACCAAAATTCCAAAAGTATCAAACACAAAATATGCTTACCGAGGAAAGAAAGTGTATAGTGCTAGGCACCCTCCTCCCGCCCTGTGGTGCAACTGATGTCCCTCTCTCCAAAAATGTACTCAATGGGACCGTAATGTTGCAACCACACACTAGTTGACCTGCTGTGAGGAAAAAACGTGTTAGTACATTTCAAACATGAAAAAGGTCATTTTAAAATCATCATGAAAAACCAAAATTGCAAAAGTATCAAACACAAAAAATGCTTACCGAGGAAAGAAAGTGTATAGTGCTAGGCACCCTCCTCCCGCCCTGTGGTGCAAGTGATGTCCCTCTCTCCAAAAATGTACTCAATGGGACCGTAATGTTGCAACCACACACTAGTTGACCTGCTGTGAGGAAAAAACGAGTTAGTACATTTCAAACATGAAAAAGGTCATTTTAAAATCATCATGAAAAACCAAAATTGCAAAAGTATCAAACACAAAAAATGTTTACCGAGGAAAGAAAGTGTATAGTGCTAGGCACCCTTCTCCCGCCCTGTGGTGCAACTGATGCCCTCTCTCCAAAAATGTACTCAATGGGACCGTAATGTTGCAACCACACACTAGTTGACCTGCTGTGAGGAAAAAACGAGTTAGTACATTTCAAACATGAAAAAGGTCATTTTAAAATCATCATGAAAAACCAAAATTCAAAAGTATCAAACACAAAAAATGCTTACCGAGGAAAGAAAGTGTATAGTGCTAGGCACCCCCCTCCCGCCCTGTGGTGCAAGTGATGTCCCTCTCTCCAAAAATGTACTCAATGGGACCGTAATGTTGCAACCACACACTACTTGACCTGCTGTGAGGAAAAAACGAGTTAGTACATTTCAAACATGAAAAAGGTCATTTTAAAATCATCATGAAAAACCAAAATTCCAAAAGTATCAAACACAAAAAATGCTTACCGAGGAAAGAAAGTGTATAGTGCTAGGCACCCTCCTCCCGCCCTGTGGTGCAACTGATGTCCCTCTCTCCAAAAATGTACTCAATGGGACCGTAATGTTGCAACCACACACTAGTTGACCTGCTGTGAGGAAAAAACGAGTTAGTACATTTCAAACATGATAAAGGTCATTTTAAAATCATCATGAGAAACCAAAATTCCAAAAGTCTCAAACACAAAAATGCTTACCGAGGAAAGAAAGTGTATAGTGCTAGGCACCCTCCTCCCGCTCTGTAGTGCAAGTGATGTCCCTCTCTCCAAAAATGTACTCAATGGGACCGTAATGTAGCAACCAAACACTAGTTGACCTGCTGTGAGGAAAAACCGAGTTAGTACATTTCAAACATGAAAAAGGTCATTTTAAAATCATCATGAAAAACCAAAATTCCAAAAGTATCAAACACAAAAAATGCTTACCGAGGAAAGAAAGTGTATAGTGCTAGGCACCCTCCTCCCGCTCTGTAGTGCAAGTGATGTCCCTCTCTCCAAAAATGTACTCAATGGGACCGTAATGTAGCAACCAAACACTAGTTGACCTGCTGTGAGGAAAAACCGAGTTAGTACATTTCAAACATGAAAAAGGTCATTTTAAAATCATCATGGAAAACCAAAATTGCAAAAGTATCAAACACAAAAAATGCTTACCGAGGAAAGAAAGTGTATAGTGCTAGGCACCCTCCTCCCGCCCTGTGGTGCAAGTGATGTCCCTCTCTCCAAAAATGTACTCAATGGGACCGTAATGTTGCAGCCACACACTAGTTGACCTGCTGTGATGAAAAAACGAGTTAGTACATTTTAAACATGAAAAAGGTCATTTTAAAATCATCATGAAAAACCAAAATTGCAAAAGTATCAAACACAAAAAACGCTTACCGAGGAAAGAAAGTGTATAGTGCTAGGCACCCCCCTCCCTCTCTGTAGTGCAAGTGATGTCCCTCTCTCCAAAAATGTACTCAATGGGACCGTAATGTTGCAACCACACACTAGTTGACCTGCTGTGAGGAAAAACCGAGTTAGTACATTTCAAACATGAAAAAGGTCATTTTAAAATCATCATGAAAAACCAAAATTCCAAAAGTATCAAACACAAAAAATGCTTACCGAGGAAAGAAAGTGTATAGTGCTAGGCACCCTCCTCCCGCCCTGTGGTGCAACTGATGTCCCTCTCTCCAAAAATGTACTCAATGGGACCGTAATGTTGCAACCACACACTAGTTGACCTGCTGTGAGGAAAAAACGTGTTAGTACATTTCAAACATGAAAAAGGTCATTTTAAAATCATCATGAAAAACCAAAATTGCAAAAGTATCAAACACAAAAAATGCTTACCGAGGAAAGAAAGTGTATAGTGCTAGGCACCCTTCTCCCGCCCTGTGGTGCAACTGATGTCCCTCTCTCCAAAAATGTACTCAATGGGACCGTAATGTTGCAACCACACACTAGTTGACCTGCTGTGAGGAAAAAACGAGTTAGTACATTTCAAACATGAAAAAGGTCATTTTAAAATCATCATGAAAAACCAAAATTCAAAAGTATCAAACACAAAAAATGCTTACCGAGGAAAGAAAGTGTATAGTGCTAGGCACCCCCCTCCCGCCCTGTGGTGCAAGTGATGTCCCTCTCTCCAAAAATGTACTCAATGGGACCGTAATGTTGCAACCACACACTAGTTGACCTGCTGTGAGGAAAAACCGAGTTAGTACATTTCAAACATGAAAAAGGTCATTTTAAAATCATCATGAAAAACCAAAATTCCAAAAGTATCAAACACAAAAAATGCTTACCGAGGAAAGAAAGTGTATAGTGCTAGGCACCCTCCTCCCGCCCTGTGGTGCAAGTGATGTCCCTCTCTCCAAAAATGTACTCAATGGGACCGTAATGTTGCAACCACACACTAGTTGACCTGCTGTGAGGAAAAAACGAGTTAGTACATTTCAAACATGAAAAAGGTCATTTTAAAATCATCATGAAAAACCAAAATTCAAAAGTATCAAACACAAAAAATGCTTACCGAGGAAAGAAAGTGTATAGTGCTAGGCACCCCCCTCCCGCCCTGTGGTGCAACTGATGTCCCTCTCTCCAAAAATGTACTCAATGGGACCGTAATGTTGCAACCACACACTAGTTGACCTGCTGTGAGGAAAAAACGTGTTAGTACATTTCAAACATGAAAAAGGTCATTTTAAAATCATCATGAAAAACCAAAATTCAAAAGTATCAAACACAAAAAATGCTTACCGAGGAAAGAAAGTGTATAGTGCTAGGCACCCTTCTCCCGCCCTGTGGTGCAACTGATGTCCCTCTCTCCAAAAATGTACTCAATGGGACCGTAATGTTGCAACCACACACTAGTTGACCTGCTGTGAGGAAAAACCGAGTTAGTACATTTCAAACATGAAAAAGGTCATTTTAAAATCATCATGAAAAACCAAAATTCCAAAAGTATCAAACACAAAAAATGCTTACCGAGGAAAGAAAGTGTATAGTGCTAGGCACCCTCCTCCCGCCCTGTGGTGCAACTGATGTCCCTCTCTCCAAAAATGTACTCAATGGGACCGTAATGTTGCAACCACACACTAGTTGACCTGCTGTGAGGAAAAAACGTGTTAGTACATTTCAAACATGAAAAAGGTCATTTTAAAATCATCATGAAAAACCAAAATTGCAAAAGTATCAAACACAAAAAATGCTTACCGAGGAAAGAAAGTGTATAGTGCTAGGCACCCTCCTCCCGCCCTGTGGTGCAAGTGATGTCCCTCTCTCCAAAAATGTACTCAATGGGACCGTAATGTTGCAACCACACACTAGTTGACCTGCTGTGAGGAAAAAACGAGTTAGTACATTTCAAACATGAAAAAGGTCATTTTAAAATCATCATGAAAAACCAAAATTCCAAAAGTATCAAACACAAAAAATGCTTACCGAGGAAAGAAAGTGTATAGTGCTAGGCACCCTTCTCCCGCCCTGTGGTGCAACTGATGTCCCTCTCTCCAAAAATGTACTCAATGGGACCGTAATGTTGCAACCACTTACTAGTTGACCTGCTGTGAGGAAAAAACGAGTTAGTACATTTCAAACATGAAAATGGTCATTTTAAAATCATCATGAAAAACCAAAATTCAAAAGTATCAAACACAAAAAATGCTTACCGAGGAAAGAAAGTGTATAGTGCTAGGCACCCTCCTCCCGCTCTGTAGTGCAAGTGATGTCCCTCTCTCCAAAAATGTACTCAATTGGACCGTAATGTTGCAACCACACACTAGTTGACCTGCTGTGAGGAAAAACCGAGTTAGTACATTTCAAACATGAAAAAGGTCATTTTAAAATCATCATGAAAAACCAAAATTCCAAAAGTATCAAACACAAAAAATGCTTACCGAGGAAAGAAAGTGTATAGTGCTAGGCACCCTCCTCCCGCCCTGTGGTGCAACTGATGTCCCTCTCTCCAAAAATTTACTCAATGGGACCGTAATGTTGCAACCACACACTAGTTGACCTGCTGTGAGGAAAAAACGTGTTAGTACATTTCAAACATGAAAAAGGTCATTTTAAAATCATCATGAAAAACCAAAATTGCAAAAGTATCAAACACAAAAAATGCTTACCGAGGAAAGAAACTGTATAGTGCTAGGCACCCTCCTCCCGCCCTGTGGTGCAAGTGATGTCCCTCTCTCCAAAAATGTACTCAATGGGACCGTAATGTTGCAACCACACACTAGTTGACCTGCTGTGAGGAAAAAACGAGTTAGTACATTTCAAACATGAAAAAGGTCATTTTAAAATCATCATGAAAAACCAAAATTGCAAAAGTATCAAACACAAAAAATGTTTACCGAGGAAAGAAAGTGTATAGTGCTAGGCACCCTTCTCCCGCCCTGTGGTGCAACTGATGCCCTCCCTCCAAAAATGTACTCAATGGGACCGTAATGTTGCAACCACAGACTAGTTGACCTGCTGTGAGGAAAAAACGAGTTAGTACATTTCAAACATGAAAAAGGTCATTTTAAAATCATCATGAAAAACCAAAATTCAAAAGTATCAAACACAAAAAATGCTTACCGAGGAAAGAAAGTGTATAGTGCTAGGCACCCCCCTCCCACCCTGTGGTGCAAGTGATGTCCCTCTCTCCAAAAATGTACTCAATGGGACCGTAATGTTGCAACCACACACTACTTGACCTGCTGTGAGGAAAAAACGAGTTAGTACATTTCAAACATGAAAAAGGTCATTTTAAAATCATCATGAAAAACCAAAATTCCAAAAGTATCAAACACAAAAAATGCTTACCGAGGAAAGAAAGTGTATAGTGCTAGGCACCCTCCTCCCGCCCTGTGGTGCAACTGATGTCCCTCTCTCCAAAAATGTACTCAATGGGACCGTAATGTTGCAACCACACACTAGTTGACCTGCTGTGAGGAAAAAACGAGTTAGTACATTTCAAACATGAAATAGGTCATTTTAAAATCATCATGAGAAACCAAAATTCCAAAAGTCTCAAACACAAAAATGCTTACCGAGGAATGAAAGTGTATAGTGCTACGCACCCTCCTCCCGCCCTGTGGTGCAAGTGATGTCCCTCTCTCCAAAAATGTACTCAATGGGACCGTAATGTTGCAACCACACACTAGTTGACCTGCTGTGAGGAAAAAACGAGTTAGTACATTTCAAACATGAAAAAGGTCATTTTAAAATCATCATGAAAAACCAAAATTCCAAAAGTCTCAAACACAAAAATGCTTACCGAGGAAAGAAAATGTATAGTGCTAGGCACCCTCCTTCCGCCCTGTGGTGCAACTGATGCCCCTCTCTCCAAAAATGTACTCAATGGGACCGTAATGTAGCAACCACAGACTAGTTGACCTGCTGTGAGGAAAAAACGAGTTAGTACATTTCAAACATGAAAAAGGTCATTTTAAAATCATCATGAGACACAAAAATTCCAATAGTCTCAAACACAAAAATGCTTACCGAGGAAAGAAAGTGTATAGTGCTAGGCACCCTCCTCCCGCCCTGTGGTGCAACTGATGTCCCTCTCTCCAAAAATGTACTCAATGGGACCGTAATGTTGCAACCACACACTAGTTGACCTGCTGTGAGGAAAAAACGAGTTAGTACTTTTCAAACATGAAAAAGGTCATTTTAAAATCATCATGAAAAACCAAAATTCCAAAAGTATCAAAGACAAAAAATGCTTACCGAGGAAAGAGAGTGTATACTGCTAGGCACCCTCCTCCCGCCCTGTGGTGCAAGTGATGTCCCTCTCTCCAAAAATGTACTCAATGGGACCGTAATGTTGCAACCACAGACTAGTTGACCTGCTGTGAGGAAAAAACGAGTTAGTACATTTTAAACATGAAAAAGGTCATTTTAAAATCATCATGAAAAACCAAAATTGCAAAAGTATCAAACACAAAAAATGCTTACCGAGGAAAGAAAGTGTATAGTGCTAGGCACCCTCCTCCCGCTCTGTAGTGCAAGTGATGTCCCTCTCTCCAAAAATGTACTCAATGGGACCGTAATATTGCAACCACACAGTAGTTGACCTGCTGTGAGGAAAAACCGAGTTAGTACATTTCAAACATGAAAAAGGTCATTTTAAAATCATCATGAAAAACCAAAATTCCAAAAGTATCAAACACAAAAAATGCTTACCGAGGGAAGAAAGTGTATAGTGCTAGGCACCCTCCTCCCGCCCTGTGGTGCAACTGATGTCCCTCTCTCCAAAAATGTACTCAATGGGACCGTAATGTTGCAACCACACACAAGTTGACCTGCTGTGAGGAAAAAACGAGTTAGTACATTTCAAACATGAAAAAGGTCATTTTAAAATCATCAACAAAACCAAAATTCCAAAAGTATCAAACACAAAAAATGCTTACCGAGGAAAGAAAGTGTATAGTGCTAGGCTCCCTCCTCCCGCCCTGTGGTGCAAGTGATGTCCCTCTCTCCAAAAATGTACTCAATGGGACCGTAATGTTGCAACCACACACTACTTGACCTGCTGTGAGGAAAAAACGAGTTAGTACATTTCAAACATGAAAAAGGTCATTTTAAAATCATCATGAAAAACCAAAATTGCAAAAGTATCAAACACAAAAAATGCTTACCGAGGAAAGAAAGTGTACAGTGCTAGGCACCCTCCTCCCGCCCTGTGGTGCAACTGATGTCCCTCTCTCCAAAAATGTACTCAATGGGACCGTAATGTTGCAACCACACACTAGTTGACCTGCTGTGAGGAAAAAACGAGTTTGTACATTTCAAACATGAAAAAAGTCATTTTAAAATCATCATGAAAAACCAAAATTCCAAAAGTATCAAACACAAAAAATGTTTACCGAGGAAAGAAAGTGTATAGTGCTAGGCACCCTTCTCCCGCCCTGTGGTGCAACTGATGCCCTCTCTCCAAAAATGTACTCAATGGGACCGTAATGTTGCAACCACAGACTAGTTGACCTGCTGTGAGGAAAAAACGAGTTAGTACATTTCAAACATGAAAAAGGTCATTTTAAAATCATCATGAAAAACCAAAATTCAAAAGTATCAAACACAAAAAATGCTTACCGAGGAAAGAGAGTGTATACTGCTAGGCACCCTCCTCCCGCCCTGTGGTGCAAGTGATGTCCCTCTCTCCAAAAATGTACTCAATGGGACCGTAATGTTGCAACCACAGACTAGTTGACCTGCTGTGAGGAAAAAACGAGTTAGTACATTTTAAACATGAAAAAGGTCATTTTAAAATCATCATGAAAAACCAAAATTGCAAAAGTATCAAACAACAAAAATGCTTACCGAGGAAAGAAAGTGTATAGTGCTAGGCACCCTCCTCCCGCTCTGTAGTGCAAGTGATGTCCCTCTCTCCAAAAATGTACTCAATGGGACCGTAATGTTGCAACCACACACTAGTTGACCTGCTGTGAGGAAAAACCGAGTTAGTACATTTCAAACATGAAAAAGGTCATTTTAAAATCATCATGAAAAACCAAAATTCCAAAAGTATCAAACACAAAAAATGCTTACCGAGGAAAGAAAGTGTATAGTGCTAGGAACCCTCCTCCCGCCCTGTGGTGCAAGTGATGTCCCTCTCTCCAAAAATGTACTCAATGGGACCGTAATGTTGCAACCACACACTAGTTGACCTGCTGTGAGGAAAAAACGAGCTAGTACATTTCAAACATGAAAAAAGTCATTTTAAAATCATCATGAAAAACCAAAATTGCAAAAGTATCAAACACAAAAAATGCTTACCGAGGAAAGAAAGTGTATAGTGCTAGGCACCCTCCTCCCGCCCTGTGGTGCAACTGATGTCCCTCTCTCCAAAAATGTACTCAATGGGACCGTAATGTTGCAACCACACACTAGTTGACCTGCTGTGAGGAAAAAACGAGTTAGTACATTTCAAACATGAAAAAGGTCATTTTAAAATCATCATGAAAAACCAAAATTCCAAAAGTATCAAACACAAAAAATGCTTACCGAGGAAAGAAAGCGTATAGTGCTAGGCACCCACCTCCCTCTCTGTAGTGCAAGTGATGTCCCTCTCTCCAAAAATGTACTCAATGGGACCGTAATGTTGCAACCACACACTAGTTGACCTGCTGTGAGGAAAAACCGAGTTAGTACATTTCAAACATGAAAACGGTCATTTTAAAATCATCATGAAAAACCAAAATTCCAAAAGTATCAAACACAAAAAATGCTTACCGAGGAAAGAAAGTGTATAGTGCTAGGCACCCTCCTCCCTCTCTGTAGTGCAAGTGATGTCCCTCTCTCCAAAAATGTACTCAATGGGACCGTAATGTTGCAACCACACACTAGTTGACCTGCTGTGAGGAAAAACCGAGTTAGTACATTTCAAACAAGAAAAAGGTCATTTTAAAATCATCATGAAAAACCAAAATTCCAAAAGTATCAAACACAAAAAATGCTTACCGAGGAAAGAAAGTGTATAGTGCTAGGCACCCTCCTCCCGCCCTGTGGTGCAACTGATGTCCCCCTCTCCAAAAATGTACTCAATGGGACCGTAATGTTGCAACCACACACTAGTTGACCTGCTGTGAGGAAAAAACGAGTTAACACATTTGAAACATGAAAAAGGTCATTTTAAAATCATCATGAAAAACCAAAATTCCAAAAGTATCAAACACAAAAAATGCTTACCGAGGAAAGAAAGTGTATAGTGCTAGGCACCCTCCTCCCGCCCTGTGGTGCAAGTGATGTCCCTCTCTCCAAAAATGTACTCAATGGGAACGTAATGTTGCAACCACACATTAGTTGACCTGCTGTGAGGAAAAAACGAGTTAGTACATTTCAAACATGAAAAAGGTCATTTTAAAATCATCATGAAAAACCAAAATTGCAAAAGTATCAAACACAAAAAATGCGTACCGAGGAAAGAAAGTTTATAGTGCTAGGCACCCTCCTCCCGCCCTGTGGTGCAAGTGATGTCCCTCTCTCCAAAAATGTACTCAATGGGACCGTAATGTTGCAACCACACACTAGTTGACCTGCTGTGAGGAAAAAACGAGTTAGTACATTTCAAACATGGAAAAGGTCATTTTTAAATCATCATGAAAAACCAAAATTCCAAAAGTATCAAACACAAAAAAATGCTTACCGAAGAAAGAAAATGTATCGTACTAGGCACCCTCCTCCCGCCCTGTGGTGCAAGTGATGTCCCTCTCTCCAAAAATGTACTCAATGGGACCGTAATGCTGCAACCACAGACTAGTTGACCTGCTGTGACGAAAAAACGAGTTAGTACATTTCAAACATGAAAAAGGTCATTTTAAAATCATCATCAAAAACTACAATTCCAAAAGTATCAAACACAAAAAATGCTTACCGAGGAAAGAAAGTGTATAGTGCTAGGCACCCTCTCCCGCCTTGTGGTGCAAGTGATGTCCCTCTCTCCAAAAATGTACTCAATGGGACCGTAATGTTGCAACCACACACTAGTTGACCTGCTGTGAGGAAAAAACGAGTTAGTACATTTCAAACATGAAAAAGGTCATTTTAAAATCATCATGAAAAACAAAAATTCCAAAAGTATCAAACACAAAAAATGCTTACGGAGGAAAGAAAGTGTATAGTGCTAGGCACCCTCCTCCCGCCTTGAGGTGCAAGTGATGTCCCTCTCTCCAAAAATGTACTCAATGGGACCGTAATGTTGCAACCACACACTAGTTGACCTGCTGTGAGGAAAAAACGAGTTAGTACATTTCAAACATGAAAAAGGTCATTTTAAAATCATCATCAAAAACTACAATTCCAAAAGTATCAAACACAAAAAATGCTTACCGAGGAAAGAAAGTGTATAGTGCTAGGCACCCTCTCCCGCCTTGTGGTGCAAGTGATGTCCCTCTCTCCAAAAATGTACTCAATGGGACCGTAATGTTGCAACCACACACTAGTTGACCTGCTGTGAGGAAAAAACGAGTTAGTACATTTCAAACATGAAAAAGGTCATTTTAAAATCATCATCAAAAACTACAATTCCAAAAGTATCAAACACAAAAAATGCTTACCGAGGAAAGAAAGTGTATAGTGCTAGGCACCCTCTCCCGCCTTGTGGTGCAAGTGATGTCCCTCTCTCCAAAAATGTACTCAATGGGACCGTAATGTTGCAACCACACACTAGTTGACCTGCTGTGAGGAAAAAACGAGTTAGTACATTTCAAACATGAAAAAGGTCATTTTAAAATCATCATGAAAAACAAAAATTCCAAAAGTATCAAACACAAAAAATGCTTACCGAGGAAAGAAAGTGTATAGTGCTAGGCACCCTCTCCCGCCTTGTGGTGCAAGTGATGTCCCTCTCTCCAAAAATGTACTCAATGGGACCGTAATGTTGCAACCACACACTAGTTGACCTGCTGTGAGGAAAAAACGAGTTAGTACATTTCAAACATGAAAAAGGTCATTTTAAAATCATCATGAAAAACCAAAATTCCAAAAGTATCAAACACAAAAAATGCTTACCGAGGAAAGAAAGTGTATAGTGCTAGGCACCCTCTCCCGCCTTGTGGTGCAAGTGATGTCCCTCTCTCCAAAATTGTACTCAATGGGACCGTAATGTTGCAACCACACACTAGTTGACCTGCTGTGAGGAAAAAACGAGTTAGTACATTTCAAACATGAAAAAGGTCATTTTTAAATCATCATGAAAAACCAAAATTCCAAAAGTATCAAACACAAAAAAATGCTTACCGAAGAAAGAAAATGTATCGTACTAGGCACCCTCCTCCCGCCCTGTGGTGCAAGTGATGTCCCTCTCTCCAAAAATGTACTCAATGGGACCGTAATGTTGCAACCACACACTAGTTGACCTGCTGTGAGGAAAAAACGAGTTAGTACATTTCAAACATGAAAAAGGTCATTTTAAAATCATCATGAAAAACCAAAGTTGTAAAAGTATCAAACACAAAAAATGCTTACCGAGGAAAGAAATTGTATAGTGCTAGGCACCCTCCTCCCGCCCTGTGGTGCAACTGATGTCCCTCTCTCCAAAAATGTACTCAATGGGACCGTAATGTTGCAACCACACACTAGTTGACCTGCTGTGAGGAAAAAACGAGTTAGTACATTTCAAACTTGAAAAAGGTCATTTTAAAATCATCATGAAAAACCAAAATTCCAAAAGTATCAAACACAAAAAATGCTTACCGAAGAAAGAAAATGTATAGTGCTAGGCACCCTCCTCCCGCCCTGTGGTGCAACTGATGTCCCACTCTCCAAAAATGTACTCAATGGGACCGTAATGTTGCAACCACACACTAGTTGACCTGCTGTGAGGAAAAAACGAGTTAGTACATTTCAAACATGAAAAAGGTCATTTTAAAATCATCATGAAAAACCAAAATTCCAAAAGTATCAAACACAAAAAATGCTTACCGAGGAAAGAAAGTGTATAGTGCTAGGCACCCTCCTCCCGCCCTGTGGTGCAAGTGATGTCCCTCTCTCCAAAAATGTACTCAATGGGACCGTAATGTTGCAACCACACACTAGTTGACCTGCTGTGAGGAAAAAACGAGTTAGTACATTTCAAACATGAAAAAGGTCATTTTAAAATCATCATGAAAAACCAAAATTCCAAAAGTCTCAAACACAAAAATACTTACCGAGGGAAGAAAGTGTATATTGCTAGGCACCCTCCTCCCGCCCTGTGGTGCAAGTGATGTCCCTCTCTCCAAAAATGTACTCAATGGGACCGTAATGTTGCAACCACAGACTAGTTGACCTGCTGTGAGGAAAAAACGAGTTAGTACATTTCAAACATGAAAAAGGTCATTTTAAAATCATCATGAAAAACCAAAATTCCAAAAGTATCAAAGACAAAAAATGGTTACCAAGGAAAGAAAGTGTATAGTGCTAGGCACCCTCCTCCCGCCCTGTGGTGCAAGTGATGTCCCTCTCTCCAAAAATGTACTCAATGGGACCGTAATGTTGCAACCACAGACTAGTTGACCTGCTGTGAGGAAAAAACGAGTTAGTACATTTCAAACATGAAAAAGGTCATTTTAAAATCATCATGAAAAACCAAAATTCAAAAGTATCAAACACAAAAAATGCTTACCGAGGAAAGAAAGTGTATAGTGCTAGGCACCCTCCTCCCGCCCTGTGGTGCAACTGATGTCCCTCTCTCCAAAAATGTACTCAATGGGACCGTAATGTTGCAACCACAGGCTAGTTGACCTGCTGTGAGGAAAAAACGAGTTAGTACATTTCAAACATGAAAAAGGTCATTTTAAAATCATCATGAAAAACAAAAATTCCAAAAGTATCAAACACAAAAAATGCTTACCGAGGAAAGAAAGTGTATAGTGCTAGGCACCCTCCTCCCGCCTTGAGGTGCAAGTGATGTCCCTCTCTATAAAATTGTACTCAATGGGACCGTAATGTTGCAACCACACACTAGTTGACCTGCTGTGAGGAAAAAACGAGTTAGTACATTTCAAACATGAAAAAGGTCATTTTTAAATCATCATGAAAAACCAAAATTCCAAAAGTATCAAACACAAAAAAATGCTTACCGAAGAAAGAAAATGTATCGTACTAGGCACCCTCCTCCCGCCCTGTGGTGCAAGTGATGTCCCTCTCTCCAAAAATGTACTCAATGGGACCGTAATGTTGCAACCATACACTAGTTGACCTGCTGTGAGGAAAAAACGAGTTAGTACATTTCAAACATGAAAAAGGTCATATTAAAATCATCATGAAAAACCAAAGTTGTAAAAGTATCAAACACAAAAAATGCTTACCGAGGAAAGAAATTGTATAGTGCTAGGCACCCTCCTCCCGCCCTGTGGTGCAACTGATGTCCCTCTCTCCAAAAATGTACTCAATGGGACCGTAATGTTGCAACCACACACTAGTTAACCTGCTGTGAGGAAAAAACGAGTTAGTACATTTCAAACATGAAATAGGTCATTTTAAAATCATCATGAAAAACCAAAATTTCAAATGTCTCAAACACAAAAAATGCTTACCGAGGAAAGAAAGTGTATAGTGCTAGGCACCCTCCTCCCGCCCTGTGGTGCAACTGATGTCCCTCTCTCCAAAAATGTACTCAATGGGACCGTAATGTTGCAACCACACACTAGTTGACCTGCTGTGAGGAAAAAACGAGTTAGTACATTTCAAACATGAAAAAGGTCATTTTAAAATCATCATGAAAAACCAAAATTCCAAAAGTATCAAACACAAAAAATGCTTACCGAAGAAAGAAAATGTATAGTGCTAGGCACCCTCCTCCCGCCCTGTGGTGCAACTGATGTCCCTCTCTCCAAAATTGTACTCAATGGGACCGTAATGTTGCAACCACACACTAGTTGACCTGCTGTGAGGAAAAAACGAGTTAGTACATTTCAAACATGAAAAAGGTCATTTTAAAATCATCATGAAAAACCAAAATTCCAAAAGTATCAAACACAAAAAATGCTTACCGAGGAAAGAAAGTGTATAGTGCTAGGCACCCTCCTCCCGCCCTGTGGTGCAAGTGATGTCCCTCTCTCCAAAAATGTACTCAATGGGACCGTAATGTTGCAACCACACACTAGTTGACCTGCTGTGAGGAAAAAACGAGTTAGTACATTTCAAACATGAAAAAGGTCATTTTAAAATCATCATGAAAAACCAAAATTCCAAAAGTCTCAAACACAAAAATACTTACCGAGGGAAGAAAGTGTATATTGCTAGGCACCCTCCTCCCGCCCTGTGGTGCAAGTGATGTCCCTCTGTCCAAAAATGTACTCAATGGGACCGTAATGTTGCAACCACACACTAGTTGACCTGCTGTGAGGAAAAAACGAGTTACTACATTTCAAACATGAAAAAGGTCATTTTAAAATCATCATGAAAAACCAAAATTCCAAAAGTATCAAAGACAAAAAATGGTTACCGAGGAAAGAAAGTGTATAGTGCTAGGCACCCTCCTCCCGCCCTGTGGTGCAAGTGATGTCCCTCTCTCCAAAAATGTACTCAATGGGACCGTAATGTTGCAACCACAGACTAGTTGACCTGCTGTGAGGAAAAAACGAGTTAGTACATTTCAAACATGAAAAAGGTCATTTTAAAATCATCATGAAAAACCAAAATTCAAAAGTATCAAACACAAAAAATGCTTACCGAGGAAAGAAAGTGTATAGTGCTAGGCACCCTCCTCCCGCCCTGTGGTGCAACTGATGTCCCTCTCTCCAAAAATGTACTCAATGGGACCGTAATGTTGCAACCACAGACTAGTTGACCTGTTGTGAGGAAAAAACGAGTTAGTACATTACAAACATGAAAAAGGTCATTTTAAAATAATCATTAAAAACCATAATTCCAAAAGTATCAAACACAAAAAATGCTTACCGAGGAAAGAAAGTGAATAGTGCTAGGCACCCTCCACCCGCCCTGTGGTACAACTGATGTCCCTCTCTCCAAAAATGTACTCAATGGGACCGTAATGTTGCAACCACACACTAGTTGACCTGCTGTGAGGAAAAAACGAGTTAGTACATTTCAAACATGAGAAAGGTCATTTTAAAATCATCATGAAAAACCAAAATTCCAAAAGTATCAAAGACAAAAAATGCTCACCGAGGAAAGAAAGTGTATAGTGCTAGGCACCCTCATCCCGCCCTGTGGTGCAAGTGATGTCCCTCTCTCCAAAATGTACTCAATGGGACCGTAATGTTGCAACCACACACTAGTTGACCTGCTGTGAGGAAAAAACGAGTTAGTACATTTCAAACATGAAAAAGGTCATTTTAAAATCATCATGAAAAACGAAAATTCAAAAGTATCAAACACAAAATATGCTTACCGAGGAAAGAAAGTGTATAGTGCTAGGCACCCTCTCCCGCCCTGTGGTGCAACTGATGTCCCTCTCTCCAAAAATGTACTCAATGGGACCGTAATGTAGCAACCACACACTAGTTGACCTGCTGTGAGGAAAAAACGAGTTAGTACATTTCAAACATGAAAAAGGTCATTTTAAAATCATCATGAAATACCAAAATTCCAAAAGTATCAAAGACAAAAAATGCTTACCGAGGATAGAAAGTGTATAGTGCTAGGCACACTCCTCCCGCCCTGTGGTGCAAGTGATGTCCCTCTCTCCAAAAATGTACTCAATGGGACAGTAATGTTGCAACCACACACTAGTTGACCTGCTGTGAGGAAAAAACGAGTTAGTACATTTCAAACATGAAAAAGGTCATTTTAAAATCATCATGAAAAACCAAAATTCCAAAAGTATCAAACACAAAAAATGCTTACCGAGGAAAGAAAGTGTATAGTGCGAGGCACCCTCCTCCCGCCCTGTGGTGCAAGTGATGTCCCTCTCTCCAAAAATGTACTCAATGGGACCGTAATGTTGCAACCACACACTAGTTGACCTGCTGTGAGGAAAAAACGAGTTAGTACATTTCAAACATGAGAAAGGCCATTTTAAAATCATCATGAAAAACCAAAATTCCAAAAGTATCAAACACAAAAAATGCTTACCGAGGAAAGAAAGTGTATAGTGCTAGGCACCCTCCTCCCGCCCTGTGGTGCAAGTGATGTCCCTCTCTCCAAAAATGTACTCAATGGGACCGTAATGTTGCAACCACACACTAGTTGACCTGCTGTGAGGAAAAAACGAGTTAGTACATTTCAAACGTGAAAAAGGTCATTTTAAAATCATCATGAAAAACCAAAATTCCAAAAGTATCAAAGACAAAAATTGCTTACCGAGGAAAGAGAGTGTATACTGCTAGGCACCCTCCTCCCGCCCTGTGGTGCAAGTGATGCCCCTCTCTCCAAAAATGTACTCAATGGACCCGTAATGTTGCAACCACACACTAGTTGACCTGCTGTGAGGAAAAAACGAGTTAGTACATTTCAAACATGAAAAAGGTCATTTTAAAATCATCATGAAAAACCAAAATTCCAAAAGTCTCAAACACAAAAATGCTTACCGAGGAAAGAAAGTGTATAGTGCTAGGCACCCTCCTCCCGCCCTGTGGTGCAACTGATGTCCCTCTCTCCAAAAATGTACTCAATGGGACCGTAATGTTGCAACCACAGACTAGTTGACCTGCTGTGAGGAAAAAACGAGTTAGTACATTTCAAACATGAAAAAGGTCATTTTAAAATCATCATGAAAAACCAAAATTGCAAAAGTATCAAACACAAAAAATGCTTACCGAGGAAAGAAAGTGTATAGTGCTAGGCTCCCTCCTCCCGCCCTGTGGTGCAAGTGATGTCCCTCTCTCCAAAAATGTACTCAATGGGACCGTAATGTTGCAACCACACACTAGTTGACCTGCTGTGAGGAAAAAACTAGTTAGTACATTTCAAACATGAAAAAGGTCATTTTAAAATCATCATGAAAAACCAAAATTCCAAAAGTATCAAACACAAAAAATGCTTACCGAGGAAAGAAAGTGTATAGTGCTAGGCACCCTCCTCCCGCCCTGTGGTGCAACTGATGTCCCTCTCTCCAAAAATGTACTCAATGGGACCGTAATGTTGCAACCACACACTAGTTGACCAGCTGTGAGGAAAAAACGAGTTAGTACATTTCAAACATGAAAAAGGTCATTTTAAAATCATCATGAAAAACCTAAATTCCAACAGTATCAAAGACAAAAAATGCTTACCGAGGAAAGAAAGTGTATAGTGCTAGGCTCCCTCCTCCCGCCCTGTGGTGCAAGTGATGTCCCTCTCTCCAAAAATGTACTCAATGGGACCGTAATGTTGCAACCACAGACTAGTTGACCTGCTGTGAGGAAAAAACGAGTTAGTACATTTCAAACATGAAAAAGGTCATTTTAAAATCATCATGAAAAACCAAAATTGCAAAAGTATCAAACACAAAAAATGCTTACCGAGGAAAGAAAGTGTATAGTGCTAGGCTCCCTCCTCCCGCCCTGTGGTGCAAGTGATGTCCCTCTCTCCAAAAATGTACTCAATGGGACCGTAATGTTGCAACCACACACTAGTTGACCTGCTGTGAGGAAAAAACTAGTTAGTACATTTCAAACATGAAAAAGGTCATTTTAAAATCATCATGAAAAACCAAAATTCCAAAAGTATCAAACACAAAAAATGCTTACCGAGGAAAGAAAGTGTATAGTGCTAGGCACCCTCCTCCCGCCCTGTGGTGCAACTGATGTCCCTCTCTCCAAAAATGTACTCAATGGGACCATAATGTTGCAACCACAGACTAGTTGACCTGCTGTGAGGAAAAAACGAGTTAGTACATTTCAAACATGAAAAAGGTCATTTTAAAATCATCATGAAAAACCAAAATTGCAAAAGTATCAAACACAAAAAATGCTTACCGAGGAAAGAAAGTGTATAGTGCTAGGCTCCCTCCTCCCGCCCTGTGGTGCAAGTGATGTCCCTCTCTCCAAAAATGTACTCAATGGGACCGTAATGTTGCAACCACAGACTAGTTGACCTGCTGTGAGGAAAAAACTAGTTAGTACATTTCAAACATGAAAAAGGTCATTTTAAAATCATCATGAAAAACCAAAATTCCAAAAGTATCAAACACAAAAAATGCTTACCGAGGAAAGAAAGTGTATAGTGCTAGGCACCCTCCTCCCGCTCTGTAGTGCAAGTGATGTCCCTCTCTCCAAAAATGTACTCAATGGGACCGTAATGTTGCAACCACACACTAGTTGACCTGCTGTGAGGAAAAAACGAGTTACTACATTTCAAACATGAAAAAGGTCATTTTAAAATCATCATGAAAAACCAAAATTCCAAAACTCTCAAACACAAATATGCTTACCGAGGAAAGAAAGTGTATAGTGCTAGGCACCCTCCTCCCGCCCTGTGGTGCAAGTGATGTCCCTTTCTCCAAAAATGTACTCAATGGGACCGTAATGTTGCAACCACACACTACTTGACCTGCTGTGAGGAAAAAACGAGTTAGTACATTTCAAACATGAAAAAGGTCATTTTAAAATCATCATGAAAAACCAAAATTGCAAAAGTATCAAACACAAAAAATGCTTATCGAGGAAAGAAAGTGTAGAGTGCTAGGCACCCTCCTCCCGCCCTGTGGTGCAAATGATGTCCCTCTCTCCAAAAATGTACTCAATGGGACCGTAATGTTGCAACCACAGACTTGTTGACCTGCTGTGAGGAAAAAACGAGTTAGTACATTTCAAACATGAAAAAGGTCATTTTAAAATCATCATGAAAAACCTAAATTCCAAAAGTATCAAACACAAAAAATGCTTACCGAGGAAAGA
Organism: Schistocerca cancellata; assembly: GCF_023864275.1. Taxonomy (NCBI): domain Eukaryota; kingdom Metazoa; phylum Arthropoda; class Insecta; order Orthoptera; family Acrididae; genus Schistocerca; species Schistocerca cancellata. The sequence goes on along the minus strand of NC_064635.1, from coordinate 18,603,318 downwards.
AAGTGTATAGTGCTAGGCACCCTCCTCCCGCCCTGTGTTGCAAGTGATGTCCCTCTCTCCAAAAATCTACTCAATGGGACCGTAATGTTGCAACCACACACTAGTTGACCTGCTGTGAGGAAAAAACGAGTTAGTACATTTCAAACGTGAAAAAGGTCATTTTAAAATCATCATGAAAAACCAAAATTCCAAAAGTATCAAAGACAAAAATTGCTTACCGAGGAAAGAGAGTGTATACTGCTAGGCACCCTCCTCCCGCCCTGTGGTGCAAGTGATGCCCCTCTCTCCAAAAATGTACTCAATGGACCCGTAATGTTGCAACCACACACTAGTTGACCTGCTGTGAGGAAAAAACGAGTTAGTACATTTCAAACATGAAAAAGGTCATTTTAAAATCATCATGAAAAACCAAAATTCCAAAAGTCTCAAACACAAAAATGCTTACCGAGGAAAGAAAGTGTATAGTGCTAGGCACCCTCCTCCCGCCCTGTGGTGCAACTGATGTCCCTCTCTCCAAAAATGTACTCAATGGGACCGTAATGTTGCAACCACACACTAGTTGACCAGCTGTGAGGAAAAAACGAGTTAGTACATTTCAAACATAAAAAAGGTCATTTTAAAATCATCATGAAAAACCTAAATTCCAAAAGTATCAAAGACAAAAAATGCTTACCGAGGAAAGATAGTGTATAGTGCTAGGCACCCTCCTCCCGCCCTGTGGTGCAAGTGATGTCCCTCTCTCCAAAAATGTACTCAATGGGACCATAATGTTGCAACCACAGACTAGTTGACCTGCTGTGAGGAAAAAACGAGTTAGTACATTTCAAACATGAAAAAGGTCATTTTAAAATCATCATGAAAAACCAAAATTGCAAAAGTATCAAACACAAAAAATGCTTACCGAGGAAAGAAAGTGTATAGTGCTAGGCTCCCTCCTCCCGCCCTGTGGTGCAAGTGATGTCCCTCTCTCCAAAAATGTACTCAATGGGACCGTAATGTTGCAACCACACACTAGTTGACCTGCTGTGAGGAAAAAACTAGTTAGTACATTTCAAACATGAAAAAGGTCATTTTAAAATCATCATGAAAAACCAAAATTCCAAAAGTATCAAACACAAAAAATGCTTACCGAGGAAAGAAAGTGTATAGTGCTAGGCACCCTCCTCCCGCCCTGTGGTGCAACTGATGTCCCTCTCTCCAAAAATGTACTCAATGGGACCGTAATGTTGCAACCACACACTAGTTGACCAGCTGTGAGGAAAAAACGAGTTAGTACATTTCAAACATGAAAAAGGTCATTTTAAAATCATCATGAAAAACCTAAATTCCAACAGTATCAAAGACAAAAATGCTTACCAAGGAAAGAAAGTGTATACTGCTAGGCACCCTCCTCCCGCCCTGTGGTGCAAGTGATGTCCCTCTCTCCAAAAATGTACTCAATGGGACCGTAATGTTGCAACCACAGACTAGTTGACCTGCTGTGAGGAAAAAACGAGTGAGTACATTTCAAACATGAAAAAGGTCATTTTAAAATCATCATGAAAAACCAAAATTGCAAAAGTATCAAACACAAAAAATGCTTACCGAGGAAAGAAAGTGTATAGTGCTAGGCACCCTCCTCCCGCTCTGTAGTGCAAGTGATGTCCCTCTCTCCAAAAATGTACTCAATGGGACCGTAATGTTGCAACCACACACTAGTTGACCTGCTGTGAGGAAAAAACGAGTTAGTACATTTCAAACATGAAAAAGGTCATTTTAAAATCATCATGAAAAACCAAAATTCCAAAACTCTCAAACACAAATATGCTTACCGAGGAAAGAAAGTGTATAGTGCTAGGCACCCTCCTCCCGCCCTGTGGTGCAAGTGATGTCCCTTTCTCCAAAAATGTACTCAATGGGACCGTAATGTTGCAACCACACACTACTTGACCTGCTGTGAGGAAAAAACGAGTTAGTACATTTCAAACATGAAAAAGGTCATTTTAAAATCATCATGAAAAACCAAAATTGCAAAAGTATCAAACACAAAAAATGCTTATCGAGGAAACAAAGTGTAGAGTGCTAGGCACCCTCCTCCCGCCCTGTGGTGCAAATGATGTCCCTCTCTCCAAAAATGTACTCAATGGGACCGTAATGTTGCAACCACAGACTTGTTGACCTGCTGTGAGGAAAAAACGAGTTAGTACATTTCAAACATGAAAAAGGTCATTTTAAAATCATCATGAAAAACCTAAATTCCAAAAGTATCAAACACAAAAAATGCTTACCGAGGAAAGAAAGTGTATAGTGCTAGGCACCCTCCTCCCGCCCTGTGTTGCAAGTGATGTCCCTCTCTCCAAAAATCTACTCAATGGGACCGTAATGTTGCAACCACACACTAGTTGACCTGCTGTGAGGAAAAAATGAGTTAGTACATTTCAAACATGAAAAAGGTCATTTTAAAATCATCATGAAAAACCAAAATTGCAAAAGTATCAAACACATAAAATGCTTACCGAGGAAAGAAAGTGTATAGTGCTAGGCACCCTCCTCCCGCCCTGTGGTGCAAGTGATGTCCCTCTCTCCAAAAATGTACTCAATGGGACCGTAATGTTGCAACCACACACTAGTTGACCTGCTGTGAGGAAAAAACGAGTTAGTACATTTCAAACATGAAAAAGGTCATTTTAAAATCATCATGAAAAACCTAAATTCCAAAAGTATCAAAGACAAAAAATGCTTACCGAGGAAAGAAAGTGTATAGTGCTAGGCACCCTCCTCCCGCCCTGTGGTGCAAGTGATGTCCCTCTCTCCAAAAATGTACTCAATGGGACCATAATGTTGCAACCACAGACTAGTTGACCTGCTGTGAGGAAGAAACGAGTTAGTACATTTCAAACATGAAAAAGGTCATTTTAAAATCATCATGAAAAACCAAAATTGCAAAAGTATCAAACACAAAAAATGCTTACCGAGGAAAGAAAGTGTATAGTGCTAGGCACCCTCCTCCCGCCCTGTGGTGCAACTGATGTCCCTCTCTCCAAAAATGTACTCAATGGGACCGTAATGTTGCAACCACACACTAGTTGACCTGCTGTGAGGAAAAAACGAGTTAGTACATTTCAAACATGAAAAAGGTCATTATAAAACCATCACGAAAAACCAAAATTACAAAAGTATCAAAGACAAAAAATGCTTACCGAGGAAAGGAAGTGTATACTGCTAGGCACCCTCCTCCCGCCCTGTGGTGCAAGTGATGTCCCTCTCTCCAAAAATGTACTCAATGGGACCGTAATGTTGCAACCACAGACTAGTTGACCTGCTGTGAGGAAAAAATGAGTTAGTACATTTTAAACATGAAAAAGGTCATTTTAAATTCATCATGAAAAACCAAAATTGCAAAAGTATCAAACACAAAAAATGCTTACCGAGGAAAGAAAGTGTATAGTGCTAGGCACCCTCCTCCCGCCCTGTGGTGCAACTGATGTCCCTCTCTCCAAAAATGTACTCAATGAGACCGTAATGTTGCAACCACACACTAGTTGACCTTCTGTGAGGAAAAAACGAGTTAGTACATTTCAAACATGAAAAAGGTCATTTTAAAATCATCATGTAAAAACCAAAATTCCAAAAGTATCAAACACAAAAAATGCTTACCGTGGAAAGAAAGTGTATAGTGCTAGGCACCCTCCTCCCGCCCTGTGGTGCAACTGATGTCCCTCTCTCCAAAAATGTACTCAATGGGACCGTAATGTTGCAACCACACACTAGTTGACCTGCTGTGAGGAAAAAACGAGTTAGTACATTTCAAACATGAAAAAGGTCATTTTAAAATCATCATGAAAAACCAAAATTCCAGAAGTATCAAACACAAAAAATGCTTACCGAGGAAAGAAAGTGTATAGTGCTAGGCACCCTCCTCCCGCCCTGTGGTGCAAGTGATGTCCATCTCTCCAAAAATGTACTCAATGGGACCGTAATGTTGCAACCACACACTAGTTGACCTGCTGTGAGGAAAAAACGAGTTAGTACATTTCAAACATGAAAAAGGTCATTTTAAAATCATCATGAAAAACCAAAGTTGTAAAAGTATCAAACCCAAAAAAGCTTACCGAGGAAAGAAATTGTATAGTGCTAGGCACCCTCCTCCCGCCCTGTGGTGCAACTGATGTCCCTCTCTCCAAAAATGTACTCAATGGGACCGTAATGTTGCAACCACACACTAGTTAACCTGCTGTGAGGAAAAAACGAGTTAGTACATTTCAAACATGAAATAGGTCATTTTAAAATCATCATGAAAAACCAAAATTCCAAAAGTCTCAAACACAAAAAATGCTTACCAAGGAAAGAAAGAGTATAGTGCTAGGCACCCTCCTCCCGCCCTGTCATGCAACTGATGTCCCTCTCTCCAAAAATGTACTCAATGGGACCATAATGTTGCAACCACACACTAGTTGACCTGCTGTGAGGAAAAAACGAGTTAGTACATTTCAAACATGAAAAAGGTCATTTTAAAATCATCATGAAAAACCAAAATTCCAAAAATATCAAACACAAAAAATGCTTACCGAAGAAAGAAAATGTATAGTGCTAGGCACCCTCCTCCCGCCCTGTGGTGCAACTGATGTCCCTCTCTCCAAAAATGTACTCAATGGGACCGTAATGTTGCAACCACACACTAGTTGACCTGCTGTGAGGAAAAAACGAGTTAGTACATTTCAAACATGAAAAAGGTCATTTTAAAATCATCATGAAAAACCAAAATTCCAAAAGTATCAAACACAAAAAATGCTTACCGAGGAAAGAAAGTGTATAGTGCTAGGCACCCTCCTCCCGCCCTGTGGTGCAAGTGATGTCCCTCTCTCCAAAAATGTACTCAATGGGACCGTAATGTTGCAACCACACACTAGTTGACCTGCTGTGAGGAAAAAACGAGTTAGTACATTTCAAACATGAAAAAGGTCATTTTAAAATCATCATGAAAAACCAAAGTTGTAAAAGTATCAAACCCAAAAAAGCTTACCGAGGAAAGAAATTGTATAGTGCTAGGCACCCTCCTCCCGCCCTGTGGTGCAACTGATGTCCCTCTCTCCAAAAATGTACTCAATGGGACCGTAATGTTGCAACCACACACTAGTTAACCTGCTGTGAGGAAAAAACGAGTTAGTACATTTCAAACATGAAATAGGTCATTTTAAAATCATCATGAAAAACCAAAATTCCAAAAGTCTCAAACACAAAAAATGCTTACCAAGGAAAGAAAGAGTATAGTGCTAGGCACCCTCCTCCCGCCCTGTGGTGCAACTGATGTCCCTCTCTCCAAAAATGTACTCAATGGGACCATAATGTTGCAACCACACACTAGTTGACCTGCTGTGAGGAAAAAACGAGTTAGTACATTTCAAACATGAAAAAGGTCATTTTAAAATCATCATGAAAAACCAAAATTCCAAAAATATCAAACACAAAAAATGCTTACCGAAGAAAGAAAATGTATAGTGCTAGGCACCCTCCTCCCGCCCTGTGGTGCAACTGATGTCCCTCTCTCCAAAAATGTACTCAATGGGACCGTAATGTTGCAACCACACACTAGTTGACCTGCTGTGAGGAAAAAACGAGTTAGTACATTTCAAACATGAAAAAGGTCATTTTAAAATCATCATGAAAAACCAAAATTCCAAAAGTATCAAACACAAAAAATGCTTACCGAGGAAAGAAAGTGTATAGTGCTAGGCACCCTCCTCCCGCCCTGTGGTGCAACTGATGTCCCTCTCTCCAAAAATGTACTCAATGGGACCGTAATGTTGCAACCACACACTAGTTGACCTGCTGTGAGGAAAAAACGAGTTAGTACATTTCAAACATGAAAAAGGTCATTTTAAAATCATCATGAAAAACCAAAATTCCAAAAGTCTCAAACACAAAAATACTTACCGAGGGAAGAAAGTGTATATTGCTAGGCACCCTCCTCCCGCCCTGTGGTGCAAGTGATGTCCCTCTCTCCAAAAATGTACTCAATGGGACCGTAATGTTGCAACCACAGACTAGTTGACCTGCTGTGAGGAAAAAACGAGTTAGTACATTTCAAACATGAAAAAGGTCATTTTAAAATCATCATGAAAAACCAAAATTCCAAAAGTATCAAAGACAAAAAATGGTTACCGAGGAAAGAAAGTGTATAGTGCTAGGCACCCTCCTCCCGCCCTGTGGTGCAAGTGATGTCCCTCTCTCCAAAAATGTACTCAATGGGACCGTAATGTTGCAACCACAGACTAGTTGACCTGCTGTGAGGAAAAAACGAGTTAGTACATTTCAAACATGAAAAAGGTCATTTTAAAATCATCATGAAAAACCAAAATTCAAAAGAATCAAACACAAAAAATGCTTACCGAGGAAAGGAAGTGTATAGTGCTAGGCACCCTCCTCCCGCCCTGTGGTGCAAGTGATGTCCCTCTCTCCAAAAATGTACTCAATGGGACCATAATGTTGCAACCACAGACTAGTTGACCTGCTGTGAGGAAAAAACGAGTTAGTACATTTCAAACATGAAAAAGGTCATTTTAAAATCATCATGAAAAACCAAAATTGCAAAAGTATCAAACACAAAAAATGCTTACCGAGGAAAGAAAGTGTATAGTGCTAGGCTCCCTCCTCCCGCCCTGTGGTGCAAGTGATGTCCCTCTCTCCAAAAATGTACTCAATGGGACCGTAATGTTGCAACCACACACTAGTTGACCTGCTGTGAGGAAAAAACGAGTTAGTACATTTCAAACATGAAAAAGGTCATTTTAAAATCATCATGAAAAACCAAAGTTGTAAAAGTATCAAACCCAAAAAAGCTTACCGAGGAAAGAAATTGTATAGTGCTAGGCACCCTCCTCCCGCCCTGTGGTGCAACTGATGTCCCTCTCTCCAAAAATGTACTCAATGGGACCGTAATGTTGCAACCACACACTAGTTGACCTGCTGTGAGGAAAAAACGAGTTAGTACATTTCAAACATGAAAAAGGTCATTTTAAAATCATCATGAAAAACCAAAATTGCAAAAGTATCAAACACAAAAAATGCTTATCGAGGAAAGAAAGTGTAGAGTGCTAGGCACCCTCCTCCCGCCCTGTGGTGCAAATGATGTCCCTCTCTCCAAAAATGTACTCAATGGGACCGAAATGTTGCAACCACAGACTTGTTGACCTGCTGTGAGGAAAAAACGAGTTAGTACATTTCAAACATGAAAAAGGTCATTTTAAAATCATCATGAAAAACCTAAATTCCAAAAGTATCAAACACAAAAAATGCTTACCGAGGAAAGAAAGTGTATAGTGCTAGGCACCCTCCTCCCGCCCTGTGGTGCAACTGATGTCCCTCTCTCCAAAAATGTACTCAATGGGACCGTAATGTTGCAACCACACACTAGTTGACCTTCTGTGAGGAAAAAACGAGTTAGTACATTTCAAACATGAAAAAGGTCATTTTAAAATCATCATGTAAAAACCAAAATTCCAAAAGTATCAAACACAAAAAATGCTTACCGTGGAAAGAAAGTGTATAGTGCTAGGCACCCTCCTCCCGCCCTGTGGTGCAACTGATGTCCCTCTCTCCAAAAATGTACTCAATGGGACCGTAATGTTGCAACCACACACTAGTTGACCTGCTGAGAGGAAAAAACGAGTTAGTACATTTCAAACATGAAAAAGGTCATTTTAAAATCATCATGAAAAACCAATATTCCAGAAGTATCAAACACAAAAAATGCTTACCGAGGAAAGAAAGTGTATAGTGCTAGGCACCCTCCTCCCGCCCTGTGGTGCAAGTGATGTCTCTCTCTCCAAAAATGTACTCAATGGGACCGTAATGTTGCAACCACACACTAGTTGACCTGCTGTGAGGAAAAAATGAGTTAGTACATTTCAAACATGAAAAAGGTCATTTTAAAATCATCATGAAAAACCAAAATTCCAAAAGTCTCAAACACAAAAGTACTTACCGAGGGAAGAAAGTGTATATTGCTAGGCACCCTCCTCCCGCCCTGTGGTGCAAGTGATGTCCCTCTCTCCAAAAATGTACTCAATGGGACCGTAATGTTGCAACCACAGACTAGTTGACCTGCTGTGAGGAAAAAACGAGTTAGTACATTTCAAACATGAAAAAGGTCATTTTAAAATCATCATGAAAAACCAAAATTCCAAAAGTATCAAAGACAAAATATGGTTACCGAGGAAAGAAAGTGTATAGTGCTAGGCACCCTCCTCCCGCCCTGTGGTGCAAGTGATGTCCCTCTCTCCAAAAATGTACTCAATGGGACCATAATGTTGCAACCACAGACTAGTTGACCTGCTGTGAGGAAAAAACGAGTTAGTACATTCCAAACATGAAAAAGGTCATTTTAAAATCATCATGAAAAACCAAAATTCCAAAAGTATCAAACACAAAAAAATGCTTACCGAAGAAAGAAAATGTATCGTACTAGGCACCCTCCTCCCGCCCTGTGGTGCAAGTGATGTCCATCTCTCCAAAAATGTACTCAATGGGACCGTAATGTTGCAACCACACACTAGTTGACCTGCTGTGAGGAAAAAACGAGTTAGTACATTTCAAACATAAAAAGGTCATTTTAAAATCATCATGAAAAACCAAAGTTGTAAAAGTATCAAACCCAAAAAAGCTTACCGAGGAAAGAAATTGTATAGTGCTAGGCACCCTCCTCCCGCCCTGTGGTGCAACTGATGTCCCTCTCTCCAAAAATGTACTCAATGGGACCGTAATGTTGCAACCACACACTAGTTAACCTGCTGTGAGGAAAAAACGAGTTAGTACATTTCAAACATGAAATAGGTCATTTTAAAATCATCATGAAAAACCAAAATTCCAAAAGTCTCAAACACAAAAAATGCTTACCGAGGAAAGAAAGAGTATAGTGCTAGGCACCCTCCTCCCGCCCTGTGGTGCAACTGATGTCCCTCTCTCCAAAAATGTACTCAATGGGACCGTATTGTTGCAACCACACACTAGTTGACCTGCTGTGAGGAAAAAACGAGTTAGTACATTTCAAACATGAAAAAGGTCATTTTAAAATCATCATGAAAAACCAAAATTCCAAAAATATCAAACACAAAAAATGCTTACCGAAGAAAGAAAATGTATAGTGCTAGGCACCCTCCTCCCGCCCTGTGGTGCAACTGATGTCCCTCTCTCCAAAAATGTACTCAATGGGACCGTAATGTTGCAACCACACACTAGTTGACCTGCTGTGAGGAAAAAACTAGTTAGTACATTTCAAACATGAAAAAGGTCATTTTAAAATCATCATGAAAAACCAAAATTCCAAAAGTATCAAACACAAAAAATGCTTACCGAGGAAAGAAAGTGTATAGTGCTAGGCACCCTCCTCCCGCCCTGTGGTGCAAGTGATGTCCCTCTCTCCAAAAATGTACTCAATGGGACCGTAATGTTGCAACCACACACTAGTAGACCTGCTGTGAGGAAAAAACGAGTTAGTACATTTCAAACATGAAAAAGGTCATTTTAAAATCATCATGAAAAACAAAAATTCCAAAAGTCTCAAACACAAAAATACTTACCGAGGGAAGAAAGTGTATATTGCTAGGCACCCTCCTCCCTCCCTGTGGTGCAAGTGATGTCCCTCTCTCCAAAAATGTACTCAATGGGACCGTAATGTTGCAACCACAGACTAGTTGACCTGCTGTGAGGAAAAAACGAGTTAGTACATTTCAAACATGAAAAAGGTCATTTTAAAATCATCATGAAAAACCAAAATTCCAAAAGTATCAAAGACAAAAAATGGTTACCGAGGAAAGAAAGTGTATAGTGCTAGGCACCCTCCTACCGCCCTGTGGTGCAAGTGATGTCCCTCTCTCCAAAAATGTACTCAATGGGACCGTAATGTTGCAACCACAGACTAGTTGACCTGCTGTGAGGAAAAAACGAGTTAGTACATTTCAAACATGAAAAAGGTCATTTTAAAATCATCATGAAAAACCAAAATTCAAAAGTATCAAACACAAAAAATGCTTACCGAGGAAAGGAAGTGTATAGTGCTAGGCACCCTCCTCCCGCCCTGTGGTGCAACTAATGTCCCTCTCTCCAAAAATGTACTCAATGGGACCGTAATGTTGCAACCACCGACTAGTTGACCTGTTGTGAGGAAAGAACGAGTTAGTACATTACAAACATGAAAAAGGTCATTTTAAAATCATCATTAAAAACCATAATTCCAAAAGTATCAAACACAAAAAATGCTTACCGAGGAAAGAAAGTGAATAGTGCTAGGCACCCTCCTCCCGCCCTGTGGTACAACTGATGTCCCTCTCTCCAAAAATGTACTCAATGGGACCGTAATGTTGCAACCACACACTAGTTGACCTGCTGTGAGGAAAAAACGAGTTAGTACATTTCAAACATGAGAAAGGTCATTTTAAAATCATCATGAAAATTCAAAATTCCAAAAGTATCAAAGACAAAAAATGCTCACCAAGGAAAGAAAGTGTATAGTGCTAGGCACCCTCCTCCCGCCCTGTGGTGCAAGTGATGTCCCTCTCTCCAAAATGTACTCAATGGGACCGTAATGTTGCAACCACACACTAGTTGACCTGCTGTGAGGAAAAAACGAGTTAGTACATTTCAAACATGAAAAAGGTCATTTTAAAATCATCATGAAAAACGAAAATTCAAAAGTATCAAACACAAAAAATGCTTACCGAGGAAAGAAAGTGTATAGTGCTAGGCACCCTCTCCCGCCCTGTGGTGCAAGTGATGTCCCTCTCTCCAAAAATGTACTCAATGGGACCGTAATGTTGCAACCACACACTAGTTGACCTGCTGTGAGGAAAAAACGAGTTAGTACATTTCAAACATGAAAAAGGTCATTTTAAAATCATTATGAAAAACCAAAATTCCAAAAGTATAAGGACAAAAAATGCTTACCGAGGATAGAAAGTGTATAGTGCTAGGCACCCTCCTCCCGCCCTGTGGTGCAAGTGATGTCCCTCTCTCCAAAAATGTACTCAATGGGACCGTAATGTTGCAACCACACACTAGTTGACCTGCTGTGAGGAAAAAACGAGTGAGTACATTTCAAACATGAAAAAGGTCATTTTAAAATCATCATGAAAAACCAAAATTCCAAAAGTATCAAACACAAAAAATGCTTACCGAGGAAAGAAAGTGTATAGTGCTAGGCACCCTCCTCCCGCCCTGTGGTGCAAGTGATGTCCCTCTCTCCAAAAATGTACTCAATGGGACCGTAATGTTGCAACCACGCACTAGTTGACCTGCTGTGAGGAAAAAACGAGTTAGTACATTTCAAACATGAAAAAGGTCATTTTAAAATCATCATGAAAAACCAAAATTCCAAAAGTATCAAAGACAAAAAATGCTTACCGAGGAAAGAGAGTGTATACTGCTAGGCACCCTCCTCCCGCCCTGTGGTGCAAGTGATGTCCCTCTCTCCAAAAATGTACTCAATGGACCCGTAATGTTGCAACCACACACTAGTTGACCTGCTGTGAGGAAAAAACGAGTTAGTACATTTCAAACATTAAAAAGGTCATTTTAAAATCATCATGAAAAACCAAAATTCCAAAAGTCTCAAACACAAAAATGCTTACCGAGGAAAGAAAGTGTATAGTGCTAGGCTCCCTCCTCCCGCCCTGTGGTGCAAGTGATGTCCCTCTCTCCAAAAATGTACTCAATGGGACCGTAATGTTGCAACCACAGACTTGTTGACCTGCTGTGAGGAAAAAACGAGTTAGTACATTTCAAACATGAAAAAGGTCATTTTAAAATCATCATGAAACACCTAAATTCCAAAAGTATCAAACACAAAAAATGCTTACCGAGGAAAGAAAGTGTATAGTGCTAGGCACCCTCCTCCCGCCCTGTGTTGCAAGTGATGTCCCTCTCTCCAAAAATGTACTCAATGGGACCGTAATGTTGCAACCACAGACTAGTTGACCTGCTGTGAGGAAAAAATGAGTTAGTACATATCAAACATGAAAAAGGTCATTTTAAAATCATCATGAAAAACCAAAATTGCAAAAGTATCAAACACAAAAAATGCTTACCGAGGAAAGAAAGTGTATAGTGCTAGGCACCCTCCTCCCGCCCTGTGGTGCAACTGATGTCCCTCTCTCCAAAAATGTACTCAATGGGACCGTAATGTTGCAACCACAGACTAGTTGACCTGCTGTGAGGAAAAAACGAGTTAGTACATTTCAAACATGAAAAAGGTCATTTTAAAATCATCATGAAAAACCTAAATTCCAAAAGTATCAAAGACAAAAAATGCTTACCGAGGAAAGAAAGTGTATAGTGCTAGGCACCCTCCTCCCGCCCTGTGGTGCAAGTGATGTCCCTCTCTCCAAAAATGTACCCAATGGGACCATAATGTTGCAACCACAGACTAGTTGACCTGCTGTGAGGAAGAAACGAGTTAGTACATTTCAAACATGAAAAAGGTCATTTTAAAATCATCATGAAAAACCAAAATTGCAAAAGTATCAAACACAAAAAATGCTTACCGAGGAAAGAAAGTGTATAGTGCTAGGCACCCTCCTCCCGCCCTGTGGTGCAACTGATGTCCCTCTCTCCAAAAATGTACTCAATGGGACCGTAATGTTGCAACCACACACTAGTTGACCTGCTGTGAGGAAAAAACAAGTTAGTACATTTCAAACATGAAAAAGGTCATTTTAAAATCATCACAAAAAACCAAAATTACAAAAGTATCAAAGACAAAAAATGCTTACCGAGGAAAGGAAGTGTATACTGCTAGGCACCCTCCTCCCGCCCTGTGGTGCAAGTGATGTCCCTCTCTCCAAAAATGTACTCAATGGGACCGTAATGTTGCAACCACAGACTAGTTGACCTGCTGTGAGGAAAAAATGAGTTAGTACATTTTAAACATGAAAAAGGTCATTTTAAATTCATCATGAAAAACCAAAATTGCAAAAGTATCAAACACAAAAAATGCTTACCGAGGAAAGAAAGTGTATAGTGCTAGGCACCCTCCTCCCGCCCTGTGGTGCAACTGATGTCCCTCTCTCCAAAAATGTACTCAATGGGACCGTAATGTTGCAACCACACACTAGTTGACCTTCTGTGAGGAAAAAACGAGTTAGTACATTTCAAACATGAAAAAGGTCATTTTAAAATCATCATGTAAAAACCAAAATTCCAAAAGTATCAAACACAAAAAATGCTTACCGAGGAAAGAAAGTGTATAGTGCTAGGCACCCTCCTCCCGCCCTGTGGTGCAACTGATGTCCCTCTCTCCAAAAATGTACTCAATGGGACCGTAATGTTGCAACCACACACTAGTTGACCTGCTGTGAGGAAAAAACGAGTTAGTACATTTCAAACATGAAAAAGGTCATTTTAAAATCATCATGAAAAACCAAAATTCCAGAAGTATCAAACACAAAAAATGCTTACCGAGGAAAGAAAGTGTATAGTGCTAGGCACCCTCCTCCCGCCCTGTGGTGCAAGTGATGTCCCTCTCTCCAAAAATGTACTCAATGGGACCGTAATGTTACAACCACACACTAGTTGACCTGCTGTGAGGAAAAAACGAGTTAGTACATTTCAAACATGAAAAAGGTCATTTTAAAATCATCATGAAAAACCAAAATTCCAAAAGTCTCAAACACAAAAATGCTTACCGAGGAAAGAAAGTGTATAGTGCTAGGCACCCTCCTCCCGCCCTGTGGTGCAACTGATGTCCCTCTCTCCAAAAATGTACTCAATGGGACCGTAATGTTGCAACCACAGACTAGTTGACCTGCTGTGAGGAAAAAACGAGTTAGTACATTTCAAACATGAAAAAGGTCATTTTAAAATCATCATGAAAAACCTAAATTCCAAAAGTATCAAAGACAAAAAATGCTTACCGAGGAAAGATAGTGTATAGTGCTAGGCACCCTCCTCCCGCCCTGTGGTGCAAGTGATGTCCCTCTCTCCAAAAATGTACTCAATGGGACCATAATGTTGCAACCACAGACTAGTTGACCTGCTGTGAGGAAAAAACGAGTTAGTACATTTCAAACATGAAAAAGGTCATTTTAAAATCATCATGAAAAACCAAAATTGCAAAAGTATCAAACACAAAAAATGCTTACCGAGGAAAGAAAGTGTATAGTGCTAGGCTCCCTCCTCCCGCCCTGTGGTGCAAGTGATGTCCCTCACTCCAAAAATGTACTCAATGGGACCGTAATGTTGCATCCACACACTAGTTGACCTGCTGTGAGGAAAAAACTAGTTAGTACATTTCAAACATGAAAAAGGTCATTTTAAAATCATCATGAAAAACCAAAATTCCAAAAGTATCAAACACAAAAAATGCTTACCGAGGAAAGAAAGTGTATAGTGCTAGGCTCCCTCCTCCCGCCCTGTGGTGCAACTGATGTCCCTCTCTCCAAAAATGTACTCAATGGGACCGTAATGTTGCAACCACACACTAGTTGACCTGCTGTGAGGAAAAAACGAGTTAGTACATTTCAAACATGAAAAAGGTCATTTTAAAATCATCATGAAAAACCTAAATTCCAAAAGTATCAAAGACAAAAAATGCTTACCGAGGAAAGAAAGTGTATACTGCTAGGCACCCTCCTCCCGCCCTGTGGTGCAAGTGATGTCCCTCTCTCCAAAAATGTACTCAAAGGGACCGTAATGTTGCAACCACAGACTAGTTGACCTGCTGTGAGGAAAAAACGAGTTAGTACATTTTAAACATGAAAAAGGTCATTTTAAAATCATCATGAAAAACCAAAATTGCAAAAGTATCAAACACAAAAAATGCTTACCGAGGAAAGAAAGTGTATAGTGCTAGGCACCCTCCTCCCGCTCTGTAGTGCAAGTGATGTCCCTCTCTCCAAAAATGTACTCAATGGGACCGTAATGTTGCAACCACAGACTAGTTGACCTGCTGTGAGGAAAAAACGAGTTAGTACATTTCAAACATGAAAATGGTCATTTTAAAATCATCATGAAAAACCAAAATTCCAAAACTCTCAAACACAAATATGCTTACCGAGGAAAGAAAGTGTATAGTGCTAGGCACCCTCCTCCCGCCCTGTGGTGCAAGTGATGTCCCTCTCTCCAAAAATGTACTCAATGGGACCGTAATGTTGCAACCAAACACTAGTTGACCTGCTGTGAGGAAAAAATGAGTTAGTACATTTCAAACATGAAAAAGGTCATTTTAAAATCATCATGAAAAACCAAAATTCCAAAAGTCTCAAACACAAAAATGCTTACCGAGGAAAGAGAGTGTATAGTGCTAGGCACCCTCCTCCCGCCCTGTGGTGCAAGTGATGTCCCTCTCTCCAAAAATGTACTCAATGGGACCGTAATGTTGCAACCACACACTAGTTGACCTGCTGTGAGGAAAAAACGAGTTAGTACATTTCAAACATGAAAAAGGTCATTTTAAAATCATCATGAAAAACAAAAATTCCAAAAGTCTCAAACACAAAAATGCTTACCGAGGAAAGAAAGTGTATAGTGCTAGGCACCCTCCTCCCGCCCTGTGGTGCAAGTGATGTCCCTCTCTCCAAAAATGTACTCAATGGGACCGTAATGTTGCAACCACACACTAGTTGACCTGCTGTGAGGAAAAAATGAGTTAGTACATTTCAAACATGAAAAAGGTCATTTTAAAATCATCATGAAAAACCAAAATTGCAAAAATTCAAACACAAAAAATGCTTACCGAGGAAAGAAAGTGTATAGTGCTAGGCACCCTCCTCCCGCCCTGTGGTGCAAGTGATGTCCCTCTCTCCAAAAATGTACTCAATGGGACCGTAATGTTGCAACCACACACTAGTTGACCTGCTGTGAGGAAAAAACGAGTTAGTACATTTCAAACATGAAAAAGGTCATTTTAAAATCATCATGAAAAACCAAAATTCCAAAAGTCTCAAACACAAAAATGCTTACCGAGGAAAGAAAGTGTATAGTGCTAGGCACCCTCCTCCCGCCCTGTGGTGCAAGTGATGTCCCTCTCTCCAAAAATGTACTCAATGGGACCGTAATGTTGCAACCACACACTAGTTGACCTGCTGTGAGGAAAAAACGAGTTAGTACATTTCAAACATAAAAAAGGTCATTTTAAAATCATCATGAAAAACCAAAATTCCAAAAGTCTCAAACACAAAAATGCTTACCGAGGAAAGAAAGTGTATAGTGCTAGGCACCCTCCTCCCGCCCTGTGGTGCAAGTGATGTCCCTCTCTCCAAAAATGTACTCAATGGGACCGTAATGTTGCAACCACACACTAGTTGACCTGCTGTGAGGAAAAAATGAGTTAGTACATTTCAAACATGAAAAAGGTCATTTTAAAATCATCATGAAAAACCAAAATTGCAAAAATTCAAACACAAAAAATGCTTACCGAGGAAAGAAAGTGTATAGTGCTAGGCACCCTCCTCCCGCCCTGTGGTGCAAGTGATGTCCCTCTCTCCAAAAATGTACTCAATGGGACCGTAATGTTGCAACCACACACTAGTTGACCTGCTGTGAGGAAAAAACGAGTTAGTACATTTCAAACATGAAAAAGGTCATTTTAAAATCATCATGAAAAACCAAAATTCCAAAAGTCTCAAACACAAAAATGCTTACCGAGGAAAGAAAGTGTATAGTGCTAGGCACCCTCCTCCCGCCCTGTGGTGCAAGTGATGTCCCTCTCTCCAAAAATGTACTCAATGGGACCGTAATGTTGCAACCACACACTAGTTGACCTGCTGTGAGGAAAAAACGAGTTAGTACATTTCAAACATGAAAAAGGTCATTTTAAAATCATCATGAAAAACCTAAATTCCAAAAGTATCAAAGACAAAAAATGCTTACCGAGGAAAGAAAGTGTATAGTGCTAGGCACCCTCCTCCCGCCCTGTGGTCCAAGTGATGTCCCTCTCTCCAAAAATGTACTCAATGGGACCGTAATGTTGCAACCACAGACTAGTTGACCTGCTGTGAGGAAAAAACGAGTTAGTACATTTCAAACATGAAAAAGGTCATTTTAAAATCATCATGTAAAAACCAAAATTCCAAAAGTATCAAACACAAAAAATGCTTACCGAGGAAAGAAAGTGTATAGTGCTAGGCACCCTCCTCCCGCCCTGTGGTGCAACTGATGTCCCTCTCTCCAAAAATGTACTCAATGGGACCGTAATGTTGCAACCACACACTAGTTGACCTGCTGTGAGGAAAAAACGAGTTAGTACATTTCAAACATGAAAAAGGTCATTTTAAAATCATCATGAAAAACCAAAATTCCAGAAGTATCAAACACAAAAAATTCTTACCGAGGAAAGAAAGTGTATAGTGCTAGGCACCCTCCTCCCGCCCTGTGGTGCAAGTGATGTCCCTCTCTCCAAAAATGTACTCAATGGGACCGTAATGTTGCAACCACACACTAGTTGACCTGCTGTGAGGAAAAAACGAGTTAGTACATTTCAAACATGAAAAAGGTCATTTTAAAATCATCATGAAAAACCAAAATTCCAAAAGTCTCAAACACAAAAATGCTTACCGAGGAAAGAAAGTGTATAGTGCTAGGCACCCTCCTCCCGCCCTGTGGTGCAACTGATGTCCCTCTCTCCAAAAATGTACTCAATGGGACCGTAATGTTGCAACCACAGACTAGTTGACCTGCTGTGAGGAAAAAACGAGTTAGTACATTTCAAACATGAAAAAGGTCATTTTAAAATCATCATGAAAAACCTAAATTCCAAAAGTATCAAAGACAAAAAATGCTTACCGAGGAAAGAAAGTGTATACTGCTAGGCACCCTCCTCCCGCCCTGTGGTGCAAGTGATGTCCCTCTCTCCAAAAATGTACTCAATGGGACCGTAATGTTGCAACCACACACTAGTTGACCTGCTGTGAGGAAAAAACGAGTTAGTACATTTCAAACATGAAAAAGGTCATTTTAAAATCATCATGAAAAACCAAAATTCAAAAGTATCAAACACAAAAAATGCTTACCGAGGAAAGAAAGTGTATAGTGCTAGGCACCCTCCTCCCGCCCTGTGGTCCAAGTGATGTCCCTCTCTCCAAAAATGTACTCAATGGGACCGTAATGTTGCAACCACAGACTAGTTGACCTGCTGTGAGGAAAAAACGAGTTAGTACATTTCAAACATGAAAAAGGTCATTTTAAAATCATCATGTAAAAACCAAAATTCCAAAAGTATCAAACACAAAAAATGCTTACCGAGGAAAGAAAGTGTATAGTGCTAGGCACCCTCCTCCCGCTCTGTAGTGCAAGTGATGTCCCTCTCTCCAAAAATGTACTCAATGGGACCGTAATGTTGCAACCACAGACTAGTTGACCTGCTGTGAGGAAAAAACGAGTTAGTACATTTCAAACATGAAAATGGTCATTTTAAAATCATCATGAAAAACCAAAATTCCAAAACTCTCAAACACAAATATGCTTACCGAGGAAAGAAAGTGTATAGTGCTAGGCACCCTCCTCCCGCCCTGTGGTGCAAGTGATGTCCCTTTCTCCAA
Organism: Schistocerca cancellata; assembly: GCF_023864275.1. Taxonomy (NCBI): domain Eukaryota; kingdom Metazoa; phylum Arthropoda; class Insecta; order Orthoptera; family Acrididae; genus Schistocerca; species Schistocerca cancellata. The sequence continues at coordinate 18,584,812 of NC_064635.1, read as the reverse complement.
AAATGTACTCAATGGGACCGTAATGTTGCAACCACACACTACTTGACCTGCTGTGAGGAAAAAACGAGTTAGTACATTTCAAACATGAAAAAGGTCATTTTAAAATCATCATGAAAAACCAAAATTGCAAAAGTATCAAAGACAAAAAATGCTTACCGAGGAAAGAAAGTGTATACTGCTAGGCACCCTCCTCCCGCCCTGTGGTGCAAGTGATGTCCCTCTCTCCAAAAATGTACTCAATGGGACCGTAATGTTGCAACCACACACTAGTTGACCTGCTGTGAGGAAAAAACGAGTTAGTACATTTCAAACATGAAAAAGGTCATTTTAAAATCATCATGAAAAACCAAAATTCAAAAGTATCAAACACAAAAAATGCTTACCGAGGAAAGAAAGTGTATAGTGCTAGGCACCCTCCTCCCGCCCTGTGGTCCAAGTGATGTCCCTCTCTCCAAAAATGTACTCAATGGGACCGTAATGTTGCAACCACAGACTAGTTGACCTGCTGTGAGGAAAAAACGAGTTAGTACATTTCAAACATGAAAAAGGTCATTTTAAAATCATCATGTAAAAACCAAAATTCCAAAAGTATCAAACACAAAAAATGCTTACCGAGGAAAGAAAGTGTATAGTGCTAGGCACCCTCCTCCCGCTCTGTAGTGCAAGTGATGTCCCTCTCTCCAAAAATGTACTCAATGGGACCGTAATGTTGCAACCACAGACTAGTTGACCTGCTGTGAGGAAAAAACGAGTTAGTACATTTCAAACATGAAAATGGTCATTTTAAAATCATCATGAAAAACCAAAATTCCAAAACTCTCAAACACAAATATGCTTACCGAGGAAAGAAAGTGTATAGTGCTAGGCACCCTCCTCCCGCCCTGTGGTGCAAGTGATGTCCCTTTCTCCAAAAATGTACTCAATGGGACCGTAATGTTGCAACCACACACTACTTGACCTGCTGTGAGGAAAAAACGAGTTAGTACATTTCAAACATGAAAAAGGTCATTTTAAAATCATCATGAAAAACCAAAATTGCAAAAGTATCAAACACAAAAAATGCTTATCGAGGAAAGAAAGTGTATAGTGCTAGGCACCCTCCTCCCGCCCTGTGGTGCAAATGATGTCCCTCTCTCCAAAAATGTACTCAATGGGACCGTAATGTTGCAACCACAGACTTGTTGACCTGCTATGAGGAAAAAACGAGTTAGTACATTTCAAACATGAATAAGGTCATTTTAAAATCATCATGAAAAACCTAAATTCCAAAAGTATCAAACACAAAAAATGCTTACCGAGGAAAGAATGTGTATAGTGCTAGGCACCCTCCTCCCGCCCTGTGTTGCAAGTGATGTCCCTCTCTCCAAAAATGTACTCAATGGGACCGTAATGTTGCAACCACAGACTAGTTGACCTGCTGTGAGGAAAAAATGAGTTAGTACATTTCAAACATGAAAAAGGTCATTTTAAAATCATCATGAAAAACCAAAATTGCAAAAATTCAAACACAAAAAATGCTTACCGAGGAAAGAAAGTGTATAGTGCTAGGCACCCTCCTCCCGCCCTGTGGTGCAAGTGATGTCCCTCTCTCCAAAAATGTACTCAATGGGACCGTAATGTTGCAACCACACACTAGTTGACCTGCTGTGAGGAAAAAACGAGTTAGTACATTTCAAACATGAAAAAGGTCATTTTAAAATCATCATGAAAAACCAAAATTCCAAAAGTCTCAAACACAAAAATGCTTACCGAGGAAAGAAAGTGTATAGTGCTAGGCACCCTCCTCCCGCCCTGTGGTGCAAGTGATGTCCCTCTCTCCAAAAATGTACTCAATGGGACCGTAATGTTGCAACCACACACTAGTTGACCTGCTGTGAGGAAAAAACGAGTTAGTACATTTCAAACATGAAAAAGGTCATTTTAAAATCATCATGAAAAACCAAAATTCAAAAGTATCAAACACAAAAAATGCTTACCGAGGAAAGAAAGTGTATAGTGCTAGGCACCCTCCTCCCGCCCTGTGGTCCAAGTGATGTCCCTCTCTCCAAAAATGTACTCAATGGGACCGTAATGTTGCAACCACAGACTAGTTGACCTGCTGTGAGGAAAAAACGAGTTAGTACATTTCAAACATGAAAAAGGTCATTTTAAAATCATCATGTAAAAACCAAAATTCCAAAAGTATCAAACACAAAAAATGCTTACCGAGGAAAGAAAGTGTATAGTGCTAGGCACCCTCCTCCCGCCCTGTGGTGCAACTGATGTCCCTCTCTCCAAAAATGTACTCAATGGGACCGTAATGTTGCAACCACACACTAGTTGACCTGCTGTGAGGAAAAAACGAGTTAGTACATTTCAAACATGAAAAAGGTCATTTTAAAATCATCATGAAAAACCAAAATTCCAGAAGTATCAAACACAAAAAATTCTTACCGAGGAAAGAAAGTGTATAGTGCTAGGCACCCTCCTCCCGCCCTGTGGTGCAAGTGATGTCCCTCTCTCCAAAAATGTACTCAATGGGACCGTAATGTTACAACCACACACTAGTTGACCTGCTGTGAGGAAAAAACGAGTTAGTACATTTCAAACATGAAAAAGGTCATTTTAAAATCATCATGAAAAACCAAAATTCCAAAAGTCTCAAACACAAAAATGCTTACCGAGGAAAGAAAGTGTATAGTGCTAGGCACCCTCCTCCCGCCCTGTGGTGCAACTGATGTCCCTCTCTCCAAAAATGTACTCAATGGGACCGTAATGTTGCAACCACAGACTAGTTGACCTGCTGTGAGGAAAAAACGAGTTAGTACATTTCAAACATGAAAAAGGTCATTTTAAAATCATCATGAAAAACCTAAATTCCAAAAGTATCAAAGACAAAAAATGCTTACCGAGGAAAGATAGTGTATAGTGCTAGGCACCCTCCTCCCGCCCTGTGGTGCAAGTGATGTCCCTCTCTCCAAAAATGTACTCAATGGGACCATAATGTTGCAACCACAGACTAGTTGACCTGCTGTGAGGAAAAAACGAGTTAGTACATTTCAAACATGAAAAAGGTCATTTTAAAATCATCATGAAAAACCAAAATTGCAAAAGTATCAAACACAAAAAATGCTTACCGAGGAAAGAAAGTGTATAGTGCTAGGCTCCCTCCTCCCGCCCTGTGGTGCAAGTGATGTCCCCCTCTCCAAAAATGTACTCAATGGGACCGTAATGTTGCATCCACACACTAGTTGACCTGCTGTGAGGAAAAAACTAGTTAGTACATTTCAAACATGAAAAAGGTCATTTTAAAATCATCATGAAAAACCAAAATTCCAAAAGTATCAAACACAAAAAATGCTTACCGAGGAAAGAAAGTGTATAGTGCTAGGCTCCCTCCTCCCGCCCTGTGGTGCAACTGATGTCCCTCTCTCCAAAAATGTACTCAATGGGACCGTAATGTTGCAACCACACACTAGTTGACCTGCTGTGAGGAAAAAACGAATTAGTACATTTCAAACATGAAAAAGGTCATTTTAAAATCATCATGAAAAACCTAAATTCCAAAAGTATGAAAGACAAAAAATGCTTACCGAGGAAAGAAAGTGTATACTGCTAGGCACCCTCCTCCCGCCCTGTGGTGCAAGTGATGTCCCTCTCTCCAAAAATGTACTCAATGGGACCGTAATGTTGCAACCACACACTAGTTGACCTGCTGTGAGGAAAAAACGAGTTAGTACATTTCAAACATGAAAAAGGTCATTTTAAAATCATCATGAAAAACCAAAATTCAAAAGTATCAAACACAAAAAATGCTTACCGAGGAAAGAAAGTGTATAGTGCTAGGCACCCTCCTCCCGCCCTGTGGTCCAAGTGATGTCCCTCTCTCCAAAAATGTACTCAATGGGACCGTAATGTTGCAACCACAGACTAGTTGACCTGCTGTGAGGAAAAAACGAGTTAGTACATTTCAAACATGAAAAAGGTCATTTTAAAATCATCATGTAAAAACCAAAATTCCAAAAGTATCAAACACAAAAAATGCTTACCGAGGAAAGAAAGTGTATAGTGCTAGGCACCCTCCTCCCGCTCTGTAGTGCAAGTGATGTCCCTCTCTCCAAAAATGTACTCAATGGGACCGTAATGTTGCAACCACAGACTAGTTGACCTGCTGTGAGGAAAAAACGAGTTAGTACATTTCAAACATGAAAATGGTCATTTTAAAATCATCATGAAAAACCAAAATTCCAAAACTCTCAAACACAAATATGCTTACCGAGGAAAGAAAGTGTATAGTGCTAGGCACCCTCCTCCCGCCCTGTGGTGCAAGTGATGTCCCTTTCTCCAAAAATGTACTCAATGGGACCGTAATGTTGCAACCACACACTACTTGACCTGCTGTGAGGAAAAAACGAGTTAGTACATTTCAAACATGAAAAAGGTCATTTTAAAATCATCATGAAAAACCAAAATTGCAAAAGTATCAAACACAAAAAATGCTTATCGAGGAAAGAAAGTGTATAGTGCTAGGCACCCTCCTCCCGCCCTGTGGTGCAAATGATGTCCCTCTCTCCAAAAATGTACTCAATGGGACCGTAATGTTGCAACCACAGACTTGTTGACCTGCTATGAGGAAAAAACGAGTTAGTACATTTCAAACATGAATAAGGTCATTTTAAAATCATCATGAAAAACCTAAATTCCAAAAGTATCAAACACAAAAAATGCTTACCGAGGAAAGAATGTGTATAGTGCTAGGCACCCTCCTCCCGCCCTGTGTTGCAAGTGATGTCCCTCTCTCCAAAAATGTACTCAATGGGACCGTAATGTTGCAACCACAGACTAGTTGACCTGCTGTGAGGAAAAAATGAGTTAGTACATTTCAAACATGAAAAAGGTCATTTTAAAATCATCATGAAAAACCAAAATTGCAAAAATTCAAACACAAAAAATGCTTACCGAGGAAAGAAAGTGTATAGTGCTAGGCACCCTCCTCCCGCCCTGTGGTGCAAGTGATGTCCCTCTCTCCAAAAATGTACTCAATGGGACCGTAATGTTGCAACCACACACTAGTTGACCTGCTGTGAGGAAAAAACGAGTTAGTACATTTCAAACATGAAAAAGGTCATTTTAAAATCATCATGAAAAACCAAAATTCCAAAAGTCTCAAACACAAAAATGCTTACCGAGGAAAGAAAGTGTATAGTGCTAGGCACCCTCCTCCCGCCCTGTGGTGCAAGTGATGTCCCTCTCTCCAAAAATGTACTCAATGGGACCGTAATGTTGCAACCACACACTAGTTGACCTGCTGTGAGGAAAAAACGAGTTAGTACATTTCAAACATGAAAAAGGTCATTTTAAAATCATCATGAAAAACCAAAATTCCAAAAGTATCAAACACAAAAAATGCTTACCGAGGAAAGAAAGTGTATAGTGCTAGGCACCCTCCTCCCGCCCTGTGGTGCAACTGATGTCCCTCTCTCCAAAAATGTACTCAATGGGACCGTAATGTTGCAACCACACACTAGTTGACCTGCTGTGAGGAAAAAACGAGTTAGTACATTTCAAACATGAAAAAGGTCATTTTAAAATCATCATGAAAAACCAAAATTCCAGAAGTATCAAACACAAAAAATTCTTACCGAGGAAAGAAAGTGTATAGTGCTAGGCACCCTCCTCCCGCCCTGTGGTGCAAGTGATGTCCCTCTCTCCAAAAATGTACTCAATGGGACCGTAATGTTACAACCACACACTAGTTGACCTGCTGTGAGGAAAAAACGAGTTAGTACATTTCAAACATGAAAAAGGTCATTTTAAAATCATCATGAAAAACCAAAATTCCAAAAGTCTCAAACACAAAAATGCTTACCGAGGAAAGAAAGTGTATAGTGCTAGGCACCCTCCTCCCGCCCTGTGGTGCAACTGATGTCCCTCTCTCCAAAAATGTACTCAATCGGACCGTAATGTTGCAACCACAGACTAGTTGACCTGCTGTGAGGAAAAAACGAGTTAGTACATTTCAAACATGAAAAAGGTCATTTTAAAATCATCATGAAAAACCTAAATTCCAAAAGTATCAAAGACAAAAAATGCTTACCGAGGAAAGATAGTGTATAGTGCTAGGCACCCTCCTCCCGCCCTGTGGTGCAAGTGATGTCCCTCTCTCCAAAAATGTACTCAATGGGACCATAATGTTGCAACCACAGACTAGTTGACCTGCTGTGAGGAAAAAACGAGTTAGTACATTTCAAACATGAAAAAGGTCATTTTAAAATCATCATGAAAAACCAAAATTGCAAAAGTATCAAACACAAAAAATGCTTACCGAGGAAAGAAAGTGTATAGTGCTAGGCTCCCTCCTCCCGCCCTGTGGTGCAAGTGATGTCCCCCTCTCCAAAAATGTACTCAATGGGACCGTAATGTTGCATCCACACACTAGTTGACCTGCTGTGAGGAAAAAACTAGTTAGTACATTTCAAACATGAAAAAGGTCATTTTAAAATCATCATGAAAAACCAAAATTCCAAAAGTATCAAACACAAAAAATGCTTACCGAGGAAAGAAAGTGTATAGTGCTAGGCTCCCTCCTCCCGCCCTGTGGTGCAACTGATGTCCCTCTCTCCAAAAATGTACTCAATGGGACCGTAATGTTGCAACCACACACTAGTTGACCTGCTGTGAGGAAAAAACGAGTTAGTACATTTCAAACATGAAAAAGGTCATTTTAAAATCATCATGAAAAACCAAAATTCCAAAAGTATCAAAGACAAAAAATGCTTACCGAGGAAAGAAAGTGTATACTGCTAGGCACCCTCCTCCCGCCCTGTGGTGCAAGTGATGTCCCTCTCTCCAAAAATGTACTCAATGGGACCGTAATGTTGCAACCACACACTAGTTGACCTGCTGTGAGGAAAAAACGAGTTAGTACATTTCAAACATGAAAAAGGTCATTTTAAAATCATCATGAAAAACCAAAATTCAAAAGTATCAAACACAAAAAATGCTTACCGAGGAAAGAAAGTGTATAGTGCTAGGCACCCTCCTCCCGCCCTGTGGTCCAAGTGATGTCCCTCTCTCCAAAAATGTACTCAATGGGACCGTAATGTTGCAACCACAGACTAGTTGACCTGCTGTGAGGAAAAAACGAGTTAGTACATTTCAAACATGAAAAAGGTCATTTTAAAATCATCATGTAAAAACCAAAATTCCAAAAGTATCAAACACAAAAAATGCTTACCGAGGAAAGAAAGTGTATAGTGCTAGGCACCCTCCTCCCGCTCTGTAGTGCAAGTGATGTCCCTCTCTCCAAAAATGTACTCAATGGGACCGTAATGTTGCAACCACAGACTAGTTGACCTGCTGTGAGGAAAAAACGAGTTAGTACATTTCAAACATGAAAATGGTCATTTTAAAATCATCATGAAAAACCAAAATTCCAAAACTCTCAAACACAAATATGCTTACCGAGGAAAGAAAGTGTATAGTGCTAGGCACCCTCCTCCCGCCCTGTGGTGCAAGTGATGTCCCTTTCTCCAAAAATGTACTCAATGGGACCGTAATGTTGCAACCACACACTACTTGACCTGCTGTGAGGAAAAAACGAGTTAGTACATTTCAAACATGAAAAAGGTCATTTTAAAATCATCATGAAAAACCAAAATTGCAAAAGTATCAAAGACAAAAAATGCTTACCGAGGAAAGAAAGTGTATACTGCTAGGCACCCTCCTCCCGCCCTGTGGTGCAAGTGATGTCCCTCTCTCCAAAAATGTACTCAATGGGACCGTAATGTTGCAACCACACACTAGTTGACCTGCTGTGAGGAAAAAACGAGTTAGTACATTTCAAACATGAAAAAGGTCATTTTAAAATCATCATGAAAAACCAAAATTCAAAAGTATCAAACACAAAAAATGCTTACCGAGGAAAGAAAGTGTATAGTGCTAGGCACCCTCCTCCCGCCCTGTGGTCCAAGTGATGTCCCTCTCTCCAAAAATGTACTCAATGGGACCGTAATGTTGCAACCACAGACTAGTTGACCTGCTGTGAGGAAAAAACGAGTTAGTACAGTTCAAACATGAAAAAGGTCATTTTAAAATCATCATGTAAAAACCAAAATTCCAAAAGTATCAAACACAAAAAATGCTTACCGAGGAAAGAAAGTGTATAGTGCTAGGCACCCTCCTCCCGCTCTGTAGTGCAAGTGATGTCCCTCTCTCCAAAAATGTACTCAATGGGACCGTAATGTTGCAACCACAGACTAGTTGACCTGCTGTGAGGAAAAAACGAGTTAGTACATTTCAAACATGAAAATGGTCATTTTAAAATCATCATGAAAAACCAAAATTCCAAAACTCTCAAACACAAATATGCTTACCGAGGAAAGAAAGTGTATAGTGCTAGGCACCCTCCTCCCGCCCTGTGGTGCAAGTGATGTCCCTTTCTCCAAAAATGTACTCAATGGGACCGTAATGTTGCAACCACACACTACTTGACCTGCTGTGAGGAAAAAACGAGTTAGTACATTTCAAACATGAAAAAGGTCATTTTAAAATCATCATGAAAAACCAAAATTGCAAAAGTATCAAACACAAAAAATGCTTATCGAGGAAAGAAAGTGTATAGTGCTAGGCACCCTCCTCCCGCCCTGTGGTGCAAATGATGTCCCTCTCTCCAAAAATGTACTCAATGGGACCGTAATGTTGCAACCACAGACTTGTTGACCTGCTATGAGGAAAAAACGAGTTAGTACATTTCAAACATGAATAAGGTCATTTTAAAATCATCATGAAAAACCTAAATTCCAAAAGTATCAAACACAAAAAATGCTTACCGAGGAAAGAATGTGTATAGTGCTAGGCACCCTCCTCCCGCCCTGTGTTGCAAGTGATGTCCCTCTCTCCAAAAATGTACTCAATGGGACCGTAATGTTGCAACCACAGACTAGTTGACCTGCTGTGAGGAAAAAATGAGTTAGTACATTTCAAACATGAAAAAGGTCATTTTAAAATCATCATGAAAAACCAAAATTGCAAAAATTCAAACACAAAAAATGCTTACCGAGGAAAGAAAGTGTATAGTGCTAGGCACCCTCCTCCCGCCCTGTGGTGCAAGTGATGTCCCTCTCTCCAAAAATGTACTCAATGGGACCGTAATGTTGCAACCACACACTAGTTGACCTGCTGTGAGGAAAAAACGAGTTAGTACATTTCAAACATGAAAAAGGTCATTTTAAAATCATCATGAAAAACCAAAATTCCAAAAGTCTCAAACACAAAAATGCTTACCGAGGAAAGAAAGTGTATAGTGCTAGGCACCCTCCTCCCGCCCTGTGGTGCAAGTGATGTCCCTCTCTCCAAAAATGTACTCAATGGGACCGTAATGTTGCAACCACACACTAGTTGACCTGCTGTGAGGAAAAAACGAGTTAGTACATTTCAAACATGAAAAAGGTCATTTTAAAATCATCATGAAAAACCAAAATTCAAAAGTATCAAACACAAAAAATGCTTACCGAGGAAAGAAAGTGTATAGTGCTAGGCACCCTCCTCCCGCCCTGTGGTGCAAGTGATGTCCCTCTCTCCAAAAATGTACTCAATGGGACCGTAATGTTGCAACCACAGACTAGTTGACCTGCTGTGAGGAAAAAACGAGTTAGTACATTTCAAACATGAAAAAGGTCATTTTAAAATCATCATGTAAAAACCAAAATTCCAAAAGTATCAAACACAAAAAATGCTTACCGAGGAAAGAAAGTGTATAGTGCTAGGCACCCTCCTCCCGCCCTGTGGTGCAACTGATGTCCCTCTCTCCAAAAATGTACTCAATGGGACCGTAATGTTGCAACCACACACTAGTTGACCTGCTGTGAGGAAAAAACGAGTTAGTACATTTCAAACATGAAAAAGGTCATTTTAAAATCATCATGAAAAACCAAAATTCCAGAAGTATCAAACACAAAAAATTCTTACCGAGGAAAGAAAGTGTATAGTGCTAGGCACCCTCCTCCCGCCCTGTGGTGCAAGTGATGTCCCTCTCTCCAAAAATGTACTCAATGGGACCGTAATGTTACAACCACACACTAGTTGACCTGCTGTGAGGAAAAAACGAGTTAGTACATTTCAAACATGAAAAAGGTCATTTTAAAATCATCATGAAAAACCAAAATTCCAAAAGTCTCAAACACAAAAATGCTTACCGAGGAAAGAAAGTGTATAGTGCTAGGCACCCTCCTCCCGCCCTGTGGTGCAACTGATGTCCCTCTCTCCAAAAATGTACTCAATGGGACCGTAATGTTGCAACCACAGACTAGTTGACCTGCTGTGAGGAAAAAACGAGTTAGTACATTTCAAACATGAAAAAGGTCATTTTAAAATCATCATGAAAAACCTAAATTCCAAAAGTATCAAAGACAAAAAATGCTTACCGAGGAAAGATAGTGTATAGTGCTAGGCACCCTCCTCCCGCCCTGTGGTGCAAGTGATGTCCCTCTCTCCAAAAATGTACTCAATGGGACCATAATGTTGCAACCACAGACTAGTTGACCTGCTGTGAGGAAAAAACGAGTTAGTACATTTCAAACATGAAAAAGGTCATTTTAAAATCATCATGAAAAACCAAAATTGCAAAAGTATCAAACACAAAAAATGCTTACCGAGGAAAGAAAGTGTATAGTGCTAGGCTCCCTCCTCCCGCCCTGTGGTGCAAGTGATGTCCCCCTCTCCAAAAATGTACTCAATGGGACCGTAATGTTGCATCCACACACTAGTTGACCTGCTGTGAGGAAAAAACTAGTTAGTACATTCAAACATGAAAAAGGTCATTTTAAAATCATCATGAAAAACCAAAATTCCAAAAGTATCAAACACAAAAAATGCTTACCGAGGAAAGAAAGTGTATAGTGCTAGGCTCCCTCCTCCCGCCCTGTGGTGCAACTGATGTCCCTCTCTCCAAAAATGTACTCAATGGGACCGTAATGTTGCAACCACACACTAGTTGACCTGTTGTGAGGAAAAAACGAGTTAGTACATTTCAAACATGAAAAAGGTCATTTTAAAATCATCATGAAAAACCTAAATTCCAAAAGTATCAAAGACAAAAAATGCTTACCGAGGAAAGAAAGTGTATACTGCTAGGCACCCTCCTCCCGCCCTGTGGTGCAAGTGATGTCCCTCTCTCCAAAAATGTACTCAATGGGACCGTAATGTTGCAACCACAGACTAGTTGACCTGCTGTGAGGAAAAAACGAGTTAGTACATTTTAAACACGAAAAAGGTCATTTTAAAATCATCATGAAAAACCAAAATTGCAAAAGTATCAAACACAAAAAATGCTTACCGAGGAAAGAAAGTGTATAGTGCTAGGCACCCTCCTCCCGCTCTGTAGTGCAAGTGATGTCCCTCTCTCCAAAAATGTACTCAATGGGACCGTAATGTTGCAACCACAGACTAGTTGACCTGCTGTGAGGAAAAAACGAGTTAGTACATTTCAAACATGAAAAAGGTCATTTTAAAATCATCATGAAAACCCAAAATTCCAAAACTCTCAAACACAAATATGCTTACCGAGGAAAGAAAGTGTATAGTGCTAGGCACCCTCCTCCCGCCCTGTGGTGCAAGTGATGTCCCTTTCTCCAAAAATGTACTCAATGGGACCGTAATGTTGCAACCACACACTACTTGACCTGCTGTGAGGAAAAAACGAGTTAGTACATTTCAAACATGAAAAAGGTCATTTTAAAATCATCATGAAAAACCAAAATTGCAAAAGTATCAAACACAAAAAATGCTTATCGAGGAAAGAAAGTGTATAGTGCTAGGCACCCTGCTCCCGCCCTGTGGTGCAAATGATGTCCCTCTCTCCAAAAATGTACTCAATGGGACCGTAATGTTGCAACCACAGACTTGTTGACCTGCTATGAGGAAAAAACGAGTTAGTACATTTCAAACATGAATAAGGTCATTTTAAAATCATCATGAAAAACCTAAATTCCAAAAGTATCAAACACAAAAAATGCTTACCGAGGAAAGAATGTGTATAGTGCTAGGCACCCTCCTCCCGCCCTGTGTTGCAAGTGATGTCCCTCTCTCCAAAAATGTACTCAATGGGACCGTAATGTTGCAACCACAGACTAGTTGACCTGCTGTGAGGAAAAAATGAGTTAGTACATTTCAAACATGAAAAAGGTCATTTTAAAATCATCATGAAAAACCAAAATTGCAAAAATTCAAACACAAAAAATGCTTACCGAGGAAAGAAAGTGTATAGTGCTAGGCACCCTCCTCCCGCCCTGTGGTGCAAGTGATGTCCCTCTCTCCAAAAATGTACTCAATGGGACCGTAATGTTGCAACCACACACTAGTTGACCTGCTGTGAGGAAAAAACGAGTTAGTACATTTCAAACATGAAAAAGGTCATTTTAAAATCATCATGAAAAACCAAAATTCCAAAAGTCTCAAACACAAAAATGCTTACCGAGGAAAGAAAGTGTATAGTGCTAGGCACCCTCCTCCCGCCCTGTGGTGCAAGTGATGTCCCTCTCTCCAAAAATGTACTCAATGGGACCGTAATGTTGCAACCACAGACTAGTTGACCTGCTGTGAGGAAAAAACGAGTTAGTACATTTCAAACATGAAAAAGGTCATTTTAAAATCATCATGAAAAACCAAAATTCAAAAGTATCAAACACAAAAAATGCTTACCGAGGAAAGAAAGTGTATAGTGCTAGGCACAATCCTCCCGCCCTGTGGTGCAAGTGATGTCCCTCTCTCCAAAAATGTACTCAATGGGACCGTAATGTTGCAACCACAGACTAGTTGACCTGCTGTGAGGAAAAAACGAGTTAGTACATTTCAAACATGAAAAAGGTCATTTTAAAATCATCATGAAAACCAAAATTCCAAAAGTCTCAAACACAAAAATGCTTACCGAGGAAAGAAAGTGTATAGTGCTAGGCACCCTCCTCCCGCCCTGTGGTGCAACTGATGTCCCTCTCTCCAAAAATGTACTCAATGGGACCGTAATGTTGCAACCACAGACTAGTTGACCTGCTGTGAGGAAAAAACGAGTTAGTACATTTCAAACATGAAAAAGGTCATTTTAAAATCATCATGAAAAACCTAAATTCCAAAAGTATCAAAGACAAAAAATGCTTACCGAGGAAAGAAAGTGTATAGTGCTAGGCACCCTCCTCCCGCCCTGTGGTGCAAGTGATGTCCCTCTCTCCAAAAATGTACTCAATGGGACCATAATGTTGCAACCACAGACTAGTTGACCTGCTGTGAGGAAGAAACGAGTTAGTACATTTCAAACATGAAAAAGGTCATTTTAAAATCATCATGAAAAACCAAAATTGCAAAAGTATCAAACACAAAAAATGCTTACCGAGGAAAGAAAGTGTATAGTGCTAGGCACCCTCCTCCCGCCCTGTGGTGCAACTGATGTCCCTCTCTCCAAAAATGTACTCAATGGGACCGTAATGTTGCAACCACACACTAGTTGACCTGCTGTGAGGAAAAAACGAGTTAGTACATTTCAAACATGAAAAAGGTCATTTTAAAATCATCACGAAAAACCAAAATTACAAAAGTATCAAAGACAAAAAATGCTTACCGAGGAAAGGAAGTGTATACTGCTAGGCACCCTCCTCCCGCCCTGTGGTGCAAGTGATGTCCCTCTCTCCATAAATGTACTCAATGGGACCGTAATGTTGCAACCACAGACTAGTTGACCTGCTGTGAGGAAAAAACGAGTTAGTACATTTTAAACATGAAAAAGGTCATTTTAAATTCATCATGAAAAACCAAAATTGCAAAAGTATCAAACACAAAAAATGCTTACCGAGGAAAGAAAGTGTATAGTGCTAGGCACCCTCCTCCCGCCCTGTGGTGCAACTGATGTCCCTCACTCCAAAAATGTACTCAATGGGACCGTAATGTTGCAACCACACACTAGTTGACCTTCTGTGAGGAAAAAACGAGTTAGTACATTTCAAACATGAAAAAGGTCATTTTAAAATCATCATGTAAAAACCAAAATTCCAAAAGTATCAAACACAAAAAATGCTTACCGAGGAAAGAAAGTGTATAGTGCTAGGCACCCTCCTCCCGCCCTGTGGTGCAACTGATGTCCCTCTCTCCAAAAATGTACTCAATGGGACCGTAATGTTGCAACCACACACTAGTTGACCTTCTGTGAGGAAAAAACGAGTTAGTACATTTCAAACATAAAAAACGTCATTTTAAAATCATCATGTAAAAACCAAAATTCCAAAAGTATCAAACACAAAAAATGCTTACCGAGGAAAGAAAGTGTATAGTGCTAGGCACCCTCCTCCCGCCCTGTGGTGCAACTGATGTCCCTCTCTCCAAAAATGTACTCAATGGGACCGTAATGTTGCAACCACACACTAGTTGACCTGCTGTGAGGAAAAAACAAGTTAGTACATTTCAAACATGAAAAAGGTCATTTTAAAATCATCATGAAAAACCAAAATTCCAGAAGTATCAAACACAAAAAATGCTTACCGAGGAAAGAAAGTGTATAGTGCTAGGCACCCTCCTCCCGCCCTGTGGTGCAAGTGATGTCCCTCTCTCCAAAAATGTACTCAATGGGACCGTAATGTTACAACCACACACTAGTTGACCTGCTGTGAGGAAAAAACGAGTTAGTACATTTCAAACATGAAAAAGGTCATTTTAAAATCATCATGAAAAACCAAAATTCCAAAAGTCTCAAACACAAAAATGCTTACCGAGGAAAGAAAGTGTATAGTGCTAGGCACCCTCCTCCCGCCCTGTGGTGCAACTGATGTCCCTCTCTCCAAAAATGTACTCAATGGGACCGTAATGTTGCAACCACAGACTAGTTGACCTGCTGTGAGGAAAAAACGAGTTAGTACATTTCAAACATGAAAAAGGTCATTTTAAAATCATCATGAAAAACCTAAATTCCAAAAGTATCAAAGACAAAAAATGCTTACCGAGGAGAGATTGTGTATAGTGCTAGGCACCCTCCTCCCGCCCTGTGGTGCAAGTGATGTCCCTCTCTCCAAAAATGTACTCAATGGGACCATAATGTTGCAACCACAGACTAGTTGACCTGCTGTGAGGAAAAAACGAGTTAGTACATTTCAAACATGAAAAAGGTCATTTTAAAATCATCATGAAAAACCAAAATTGCAAAAGTATCAAACACAAAAAATTCTTACCGAGGAAAGAAAGTGTATAGTGCTAGGCTCCCTCCTCCCGCCCTGTGGTGCAAGTGATGTCCCTCTCTCCAAAAATGTACTCAATGGGACCGTAATGTTGCATCCACACACTAGTTGACCTGCTGTGAGGAAAAAACTAGTTAGTACATTTCAAACATGAAAAAGGTCATTTTAAAATCATCATGAAAAACCAAAATTCCAAAAGTATAAAACACAAAAAATGCTTACCGAGGAAAGAAAGTGTATAGTGCTAGGCACCCTCCTCCCGCCCTGTGGTGCAACTGATGTCCCTCTCTCCAAAAATGTACTCAATGGGACCGTAATGTTGCAACCACACACTAGTTGACCTGCTGTGAAAAAAAAACGAGTTAGTACATTTCAAACATGAAAAAGGTCATTTTAAAATCATCATGAAAAACCTAAATTCCAAAAGTATCAAAGACAAAAAATGCTTACCGAGGAAAGAAAGTGTATACTGCTAGGCACCCTCCTCCCGCCCTGTGGTGCAAGTGATGTCCCTCTCTCCAAAAATGTACTCAATGGGACCGTAATGTTGCAACCACAGACTAGTTGACCTGCTGTGAGGAAAAAACGAGTTAGTACATTTTAAACACGAAAAAGGTCATTTTAAAATCATCATGAAAAACCAAAATTGCAAAAGTATCAAACACAAAAAATGCTTACCGAGGAAAGAAAGTGTATAGTGCTAGGCACCCTCCTCCCGCTCTGTAGTGCAAGTGATGTCCCTCTCTCCAAAAATGTACTCAATGGGACCGTAATGTTGCAACCACACACTAGTTGACCTGCTGTGAGGAAAAAACGAGTTAGTACATTTCAAACATGAAAAAGGTCATTTTAAAATCATCATGAAAAACCAAAATTCCAAAACTCTCAAACACAAATATGCTTACCGAGGAAAGAAAGTGTATAGTGCTAGGCACCCTCCTCCCGCCCTGTGGTGCAAGTGATGTCCCTTTCTCCAAAAATGTACTCAATGGGACCGTAATGTTGCAACCACACACTACTTGACCTGCTGTGAAGAAAAAACGAGTTAGTACATTTCAAACATGAAAAAGGTCATTTTAAAATCATCATGAAAAACCAAAATTCCAAAAGTATCAAACACAAAAAATGCTTATCGAGGAAAGAAGTGTATAGTGCTAGGCACCCTCCTCCCGCCCTGTGGTGCAAATGATGTCCCTCTCTCCAAAAATGTACTCAATGGGACCGTAATGTTGCAACCACAGACTTGTTGACCTGCTGTGAGGAAAAAACGAGTTAGTACATTTCAAACATGAAAAAGGTCATTTTAAAATCATCATGAAAAACCAAAATTGCAAAAGTATCAAACACAAAAAATGCTTACCGAGGAAAGAAAGTGTATAGTGCTAGGCACCCTCCTCCCGCCCTGTGGTGCAAGTGATGTCCCTCTCTCCAAAAATGTACTCAATGGGACCGTAATGTTGCAACCACAGACTAGTTGACCTGCTGTGAGGAAAAAACGAGTTAGTACATTTCAAACATGAAAAAGGTCATTTTAAAATCATCATGAAAAACCAAAATTCCAAAAGTATCAAACACAAAAAATGCTTATCGAGGAAAGAAGTGTATAGTGCTAGGCACCCTCCTCCCGCCCTGTGGTGCAAGTGATGTCCCTCTCTCCAAAAATGTACTCAATGGGACCGTAATGTTGCAACCACAGACTACTTGACCTGCTGTGAGGAAGAAACGAGTTAGTACATTTCAAACATGAAAAAGGTCAATTTAAAATCATCATGAAAAACCAAAATTGCAAAAGTATCAAACACAAAAAATGCTTACCGAGGAAAGAAAGTGTATAGTGCTAGGCACCCTCCTCCCGCCCTGTGGTGCAACTGATGTCCCTCTCTCCAAAAATGTACTCAATGGGACCGTAATGTTGCAACCACACACTAGTTGACCTGCTGTGAGGAAAAAACGAGATAGTACATTTCAAACATGAAAAAGGTCATTTTAAAATCATCACGAAAAACCAAAATTACAAAAGTATCAAAGACAAAAAATGCTTACCGAGGAAAGGAAGTGTATACTGCTAGGCACCCTCCTCCCGCCCTGTGGTGCAAGTGATGTCCCTCTCTCCAAAAATGTACTCAATGGGACCGTAATGTTGCAACCACAGACTAGTTGACCTGCTGTGAGGAAAAAACGAGTTAGTACATTTTAAACATGAAAAAGGTCATTTTAAATTCATCATGAAAAACCAAAATTGCAAAAGTATCAAACACAAAAAATGCTTACCGAGGAAAGAAAGTGTATAGTGCTAGGCACCCTCCTCCCGCCCTGTGGTGCAAATGATGTCCCTCACTCCAAAAATGTACTCAATGGGACCGTAATGTTGCAACCACACACTAGTTGACCTTCTGTGAGGAAAAAACGAGTTAGTACATTTCAAACATGAAAAAGGTCATTTTAAAATCATCATGTAAAAACCAAAATTCCAAAAGTATCAAACACAAAAAATGCTTACCGAGGAAAGAAAGTGTATAGTGCTAGGCACCCTCCTCCCGCCCTGTGGTGCAACTGATGTCCCTCTCTCCAAAAATGTACTCAATGGGACCGTAATGTTGCAACCACACACTAGTTGACCTGCTGTAGGAAAAAACGAGTTAGTACATTTCAAACATGAAAAAGGTCATTTTAAAATCATCATGAAGAACCAAAATTCCAGAAGTATCAAACACAAAAAATGCTTACCGAGGAAAGAAAGTGTATAGTGCTAGGCACCCTCCTCCCGCCCTGTGGTGCAAGTGATGTCCCTCTCTCCAAAAATGTACTCAATGGGACCGTAATGTTACAACCACACACTAGTTGACCTGCTGTGAGGAAAAAACGAGTTAGTAAATTTCAAACATGAAAAAGGTCATTTTAAAATCATCATGAAAAACCAAAATTCCAAAAGTATCAAACACAAAAAATGCTTACCGAAGAAAGAAAATGTATTGTGCTAGGCACCTTCCTCCCGCCCTGTGGTGCAACTGATGTCGCTCTCTCCAAAAATGTACTCAATGGGACCGTAATGTTGCAACCACAGACTAGTTGACCTGCTGTGAGGAAAAAACGAGTTAGTATATTTCAAACATGAAAAAGGTCATTTTAAAATCATCATGAAAAACCAAAATTCCAAAAGTATCAAACACAAAAAATGCTTACCGAGGAAAGAAAGTGTATAGTGGTAGGCTCCCTCCTCCCGCCCTGTGGTGCAAGTGATGTCCCTCTCTCCAAAAATGTACTCAATGGGACCGTAATGTTGCAACCACACACTAGTTGACCTGCTGTGAGGAAAAAACTAGTTAGTACATTTCAAACATGAAAAAGGTCATTTTAAAATCATCATGAAAAACCAAAATTCCAAAAGTATCAAACACAAAAAATGCTCACCGAGGAAAGAAAGTGTATAGTGCTAGGCACCCTCCTCCCGCCCTGTGGTGCAACTGATGTCCCTCTCTCCAAAAATGTACTCAATGGGACCGTAATGTTGCAACCACAGACTAGTTGACCTGCTGTGAGGAAAAAACGAGTTAGTACATTTCAAACATGAAAAAGGTCATTTTAAAATCATCATGAAAAACCAAAATTCCAAAAGTATCAAAGACAAAAAATGCTTACCGAGGAAAGAAAGTGTATACTGCTAGGCACCCTCCTCCCGCCCTGTGGTGCAAGTGATGTCCCTCTCTCCAAAAATGTACTCAATGGGACCGTAATGTTGCAACCACAGACTAGTTGACCTGCTGTGAGGAAAAAACGAGTTAGTACATTTCAAACATGAAAAAGGTCATTTTAAATTCATCATGAAAAACCAAAATTGCAAAAGTATCAAACACAAAAAATGCTTATCGAGGAAAGAAAGTGTATAGTGCTAGGCACCCTCCTCCCGCTCTGTAGTGCAAGTGATGTCCCTCTCTCCAAAAATGTACTCAATGGGACCGTAATGTTGCAACCACACACTAGTTGACCTGCTGTGAGGAAAAAACGAGTTAGTAAATTTCAAACATGAAAAAGGTCATTTTAAAATCATCATGAAAAACCAAAATTCCAAAACTCTCAAACACAAATATGCTTACCGAGGAAAGAAAGTGTATAGTGCTAGGCACCCTCCTCCCACCCTGTGGTGCAAGTGATGTCCCTCTCTCCAAAAATGTACTCAATGGGACCGTAATGTTGCAACCACAGACTAGTTGACCTGCTGTGAGGAAGAAACGAGTTAGTACATTTCAAACATGAAAAAGGTCATTTTAAAATCATCATGAAAAACCAAAATTGCAAAAGTATCAAACACAAAAAATGCTTACCGAGGAAAGAAAGTGTATAGTGCTAGGCACCCGCCTCCCGCCCTGTGGTGCAACTGATGTCCCTCTCTCCAAAAATGTACTCAATGTGACCGTAATGCTGCAACCACACACTAGTTGACCTGCTGTTAGGGAAAAACGAGTTAGTACATTTCAAACATGAAAAAGGTCATTTTAAAATCATCATGAAAAACCAAATTTCCAAAAGTATCGAACACAAAAAATGCTTACCGAGGAAAGAAAGTGTATAGTACTAGGCACCTCTCCCGCCCTGTGGTGCAAGTGATGTCCCTCTCTCGAAAAATGTACTCAATGGGACCGTAATGTTCCAACCACACACTAGTTGACCTGCTGTGAGGGAAAAACGAGTTAGTACATTTCAAACATGAAAAAGGTCATTTTAAAATCATCATGTAAAAACCAAAATTCCAAAAGTATCAAACACAAAAAATGCTTACCGAGGAAAGAAAGTGTATAGTGCTAGGCACCCTCCTCCCGCCCTGTGGTGCAAGTGATGTCCCTCTCTCCAAAAATGTACTCAATGGGACCGTAATGTTGCAACCACACACTAGTTGACCTTCTGTGAGGAAAAAACGAGTTAGTACATTTCAAACATGAAAAAGGTCATTTTAAAATCATCATGTAAAAACCAAAATTCCAAAAGTATCAAACACAAAAAATGCTTACCGAGGAAAGAAAGTGTATAGTGCTAGGCACCCTCCTCCCGCCCTGTGGTGCAACTGATGTCCCTCTCTCCAAAAATGTACTCAATGGGACCGTAATGTTGCAACCACACACTAGTTGACCTGCTGTAGGAAAAAACGAGTTAGTACATTTCAAACATGAAAAAGGTCATTTTAAAATCATCATGAAGAACCAAAATTCCAGAAGTATCAAACACAAAAAATGCTTACCGAGGAAAGAAAGTGTATAGTGCTAGGCACCCTCCTTCCGCCCTGTGGTGCAAGTGATGTCCCTCTCTCCAAAAATGTACTCAATGGGACCGTAATGTTACAACCACACACTAGTTGACCTGCTGTGAGGAAAAAACGAGTTAGTAAATTTCAAACATGAAAAAGGTCATTTTAAAATCATCATGAAAAACCAAAATTCCAAAAGTATCAAACACAAAAAATGCTTACCGAAGAAAGAAAATGTATTGTGCTAGGCACCTTCCTCCCGCCCTGTGGTGCAACTGATGTCGCTCTCTCCAAAAATGTACTCAATGGGACCGTAATGTTGCAACCACAGACTAGTTGACCTGCTGTGAGGAAAAAACGAGTTAGTATATTTCAAACATGAAAAAGGTCATTTTAAAATCATCATGAAAAACCAAAATTCCAAAAGTATCAAACACAAAAAATGCTTACCGAGGAAAGAAAGTGTATAGTGGTAGGCTCCCTCCTCCCGCCCTGTGGTGCAAGTGATGTCCCTCTCTCCAAAAATGTACTCAATGGGACCGTAATGTTGCAACCACACACTAGTTGACCTGCTGTGAGGAAAAAACTAGTTAGTACATTTCAAACATGAAAAAGGTCATTTTAAAATCATCATGAAAAACCAAAATTCCAAAAGTATCAAACACAAAAAATGCTCACCGAGGAAAGAAAGTGTATAGTGCTAGGCACCCTCCTCCCGCCCTGTGGTGCAACTGATGTCCCTCTCTCCAAAAATGTACTCAATGGGACCGTAATGTTGCAACCACAGACTAGTTGACCTGCTGTGAGGAAAAAACGAGTTAGTACATTTCAAACATGAAAAAGGTCATTTTAAAATCATCATGAAAAACCAAAATTCCAAAAGTATCAAAGACAAAAAATGCTTACCGAGGAAAGAAAGTGTATACTGCTAGGCACCCTCCTCCCGCCCTGTGGTGCAAGTGATGTCCCTCTCTCCAAAAATGTACTCAATGGGACCGTAATGTTGCAACCACAGACTAGTTGACCTGCTGTGAGGAAAAAACGAGTTAGTACATTTCAAACATGAAAAAGGTCATTTTAAATTCATCATGAAAAACCAAAATTGCAAAAGTATCAAACACAAAAAATGCTTATCGAGGAAAGAAAGTGTATAGTGCTAGGCACCCTCCTCCCGCTCTGTAGTGCAAGTGATGTCCCTCTCTCCAAAAATGTACTCAATGGGACCGTAATGTTGCAACCACACACTAGTTGACCTGCTGTGAGGAAAAAACGAGTTAGTAAATTTCAAACATGAAAAAGGTCATTTTAAAATCATCATGAAAAACCAAAATTCCAAAACTCTCAAACACAAATATGCTTACCGAGGAAAGAAAGTGTATAGTGCTAGGTACCCTCCTCCCACCCTGTGGTGCAAGTGATGTCCCTCTCTCCAAAAATGTACTCAATGGGACCGTAATGTTGCAACCACAGACTAGTTGACCTGCTGTGAGGAAGAAACGAGTTAGTACATTTCAAACATGAAAAAGGTCATTTTAAAATCATCATGAAAAACCAAAATTGCAAAAGTATCAAACACAAAAAATGCTTACCGAGGAAAGAAAGTGTATAGTGCTAGGCACCCGCCTCCCGCCCTGTGGTGCAACTGATGTCCCTCTCTCCAAAAATGTACTCAATGGGACCGTAATGCTGCAACCACACACTAGTTGACCTGCTGTTAGGGAAAAACGAGTTAGTACATTTCAAACATGAAAAAGGTCATTTTAAAATCATCATGAAAAACCAAATTTCCAAAAGTATCGAACACAAAAAATGCTTACCGAGGAAAGAAAGTGTATAGTACTAGGCACCTCTCCCGCCCTGTGGTGCAAGTGATGTCCCTCTCTCGAAAAATGTACTCAATGGGACCGTAATGTTCCAACCACACACTAGTTGACCTGCTGTGAGGGAAAAACGAGTTAGTACATTTCAAACATGAAAAAGGTCATTTTAAAATCATCATGTAAAAACCAAAATTCCAAAAGTATCAAACACAAAAAATGCTTACCGAGGAAAGAAAGTGTATAGTGCTAAGCACCCTCCTCCCGCCCTGTGGTGCAAGTGATGTCCCTCTCTCCAAAAATGTACTCAATGGGACCATAATGTTGCAACCACAGACTAGTTGACCTGCTGTGAGGAAGAAACGAGTTAGTACATTTCAAACATGAAAAAGGTCATTTTAAAATCATCATGAAAAACCAAAATTGCAAAAGTATCAAACACAAAAAATGCTTACCGAGGAAAGAAAGTGTATAGTGCTAGGCACCCTCCTCCCGCCCTGTGGTGCAACTGATGTCCCTCTCTCCAAAAATGTACTCAATGGGACCGTAATGTTGCAACCACACACTAGTTGACCTGCTGTGAGGAAAAAACGAGTTAGTACATTTCAAACATGAAAAAGGTCATTTTAAAATCATCATGAAAAACTAAAATTCCAAAAGTATCGAACACAAAAAATGCTTACCGAGGAAAGAAAGTGTATAGTGCTAGGCACCCTCTCCCGCCCTGTGGTGCAACTGATGTCCCTCTGTCCAAAAATGTACTCAATGGGTCCGTAATGTTGCAACCACACACTAGTTGACCTGCTGTGAGGAAAAAACGAGTTAGTACATTTCAAACATGAAAAAGGTCATTTTAAAATCATCATGAAAAACCAAAATTGCAAAAGTATCAAACACAAAAAATGCTTACCGAGGAAAGAAAGTGTATAGTACTAGGCACCCTCTCCCGCCCTGTGGTGCAAGTGATGTCCCTCTCTCGAAAAATGTACTCAATGGGACCGTAATGTTCCAACCACACACTAGTTGACCTGCTGTGAGGGAAAAACGAGTTAGTACATTTCAAACATGAAAAAGGTCATTTTAAAATCATCATGAAAAACCAAAATTGCAAAAGTATCAAACACAAAAAATGCTTACCGAGGAAAGAAAGTGTATAGTGCTAGGCACCCTCCTCCCGCCCTGTGGTGCAAGTGATGTCCCTCTCTCCAAAAATGTACTCAATGGGTCCGTAATGTTGCAACCACACACTAGTTGACCTGCTGTGAGGAAAAAACGAGTTAGTACATTTCAAACATGAAAAAGGTCATTTTAAAATCATCATGAAAAACCAAAATTCCAGAAGTATCAAACACAAAAAATGCTTACCGAGGAAAGAAAGTGTATAGTGCTAGGCACCCTCCTCCCGCCCTGTGGTGCAACTGATGTCCCTCTCCCCAAAAATGTACTCAATGGGACCGTAATGTTGCAACCACACACTAGTTGACCTGCTGTGAGGAAAAAACGAGTTAGTACATTTCAAACATGAAAAAGGTCATTTTAAAATCATCATGAAAAACCAAAATTGCAAAAGTATCAAACACAAAAAATGCTTACCGAGGAAAGAAAGTGTATAGTGCTAGGCACCCTCCTCCCGCCCTGTGGTGCAACTGATGTCCCTCTCTCCAAAAATGTACTCAATGGGACCGTAATGTTGCAACCACACACTAGTTGACCTGCTGTGAGGAAAAAACGAGTTAGTACATTTCAAACATGAAAAAGGTCATTTTAAAATCATCATGAAAAACTAAAATTCCAAAAGTATCGAACACAAAAAATGCTTACCGAGGAAAGAAAGTGTATAGTACTAGGCACCCTCTCCCGCCCTGTGGTGCAAGTGATGTCCCTCTCTCGAAAAATGTACTCAATGGGACCGTAATGTTCCAACCACACACTAGTTGACCTGCTGTGAGGGAAAAACGAGTTAGTACATTTCAAACATGAAAAAGGTCATTTTAAAATCATCATGAAAAACCAAAATTCCAAAAGTATCAAACACAAAAAATGCTTACCGAGGAAAGAAAGTGTATAGTGCTAGGCACCCTCCTCCCGCCCTGTGCTGCAACTGATGTCCCTCTCTCCAAAAATGTACTCAATGGGACCGTAATGTTGCAACCACACACTAGTTGACCTGCTGTGAGGAAAAAACGAGTTAGTACATTTCAAACATGAAAAAGGTCATTTTAAAATCATCATGAAAAACCAAAATTGCAAAAGTATCAAACACAAAAAATGCTTACCGAGGAAAGAAAGTGTATAGTGCTAGGCACCCTCCTCCCGCCCTGTGGTGCAACTGATGTCCCTCTCTCCAAAAATGTACTCAATGGGACCGTAATGTTGCAACCACACACTAGTTGACCTGCTGTGAGGAAAAAACGAGTTAGTACATTTCAAACATGAAAAAGGTCATTTTAAAATCATCATGAAAAACCAAAATTGCAAAAGTATCAAACACAAAAAATGCTTACCGAGGAAAGAAAGTGTATAGTGCTAGGCACCCTCCTCCCGCCCTGTGGTGCAACTGATGTCCCTCTCTCCAAAAATGTACTCAATGGGACCGTAATGTTGCAACCACACACTAGTTGACCTGCTGTGAGGAAAAAACGAGTTAGTACATTTCAAACATGAAAAAGGTCATTTTAAAATCATCATGAAAAACCAAAATTCCAGAAGTATCAAACACAAAAAATGCTTACCGAGGAAAGAAAGTGTATAGTACTAGGCACCCTCTCCCGCCCTGTGGTGCAAGTGATGTCCCTCTCTCGAAAAATGTACTCAATGGGACCGTAATGTTCCAACCACACACTAGTTGACCTGCTGTGAGGGAAAAACGAGTTAGTACATTTCAAACATGAAAAAGGTCATTTTAAAATCATCATGAAAAACCAAAATTGCAAAAGTATCAAACACAAAAAATGCTTACCGAGGAAAGAAAGTGTATAGTGCTAGGCACCCTCCTCCCGCCCTGTGGTGCAACTGATGTCCCTCTCTCCAAAAATGTACTCAATGGGACCGTAATGTTGCAACCACACACTAGTTGACCTGCTGTGAGGAAAAAACGAGTTAGTACATTTCAAACATGAAAAAGGTCATTTTAAAATCATCATGAAAAACTAAAATTCCAAAAGTATCGAACACAAAAAATGCTTACCAAGGAAAGAAAGTGTATAGTGCTAGGCACCCTCTCCCGCCCTGTGGTGCAACTGATGTCCCTCTCTCCAAAAATGTACTCAATGGGTCCGTAATGTTGCAACCACACACTAGTTGACCTGCTGTGAGGAAAAAACGAGTTAGTACATTTCAAACATGAAAAAGGTCATTTTAAAATCATCATGAAAAACCAAAATTCCAGAAGTATCAAACACAAAAAATGCTTACCGAGGAAAGAAAGTGTATAGTACTAGGCACCCTCTCCCGCCCTGTGCTGCAAGTGATGTCCCTCTCTCGAAAAATGTACTCAATGGGACCGTAATGTTCCAACCACACACTAGTTGACCTGCTGTGAGGGAAAAACGAGTTAGTACATATCAAACATGAAAAAGGTCATTTTAAAATCATCATGAAAAACCAAAATTGCAAAAGTATCAAACACAAAAAATGCTTACCGAGGAAAGAAAGTGTATAGTGCTAGGCACCCTCTCCCGCCCTGTGGTGCAACTGATGTCCCTCTCTCCAAAAATGTACTCAATGGGTCCGTAATGTTGCAACCACACACTAGTTGACCTGCTGTGAGGAAAAAACGAGTTAGTACATTTCAAACATGAAAAAGGTCATTTTAAAATCATCATGAAAAACCAAAATTCCAGAAGTATCGAACACAAAAAATGCTTACCGAGGAAAGAAAGTGTATAGTGCTAGGCACCCTCCTCCCGCCCTGTGGTGCAAGTGATGTCCCTCTCTCCAAAAATGTACTCAATGGGACCGTAATGTTGCAACCACAGACTAGTTGACCTGCTGTGAGGAAGAAACGAGTTAGTACATTTCAAACATGAAAAAGGTCATTTTAAAATCATCATGAAAAACCAAAATTGCAAAAGTATCAAACACAAAAAATGCTTACCGAGGAAAGAAAGTGTATAGTGCTAGGCACCCTCCTCCCGCCCTGTGGTGCAACTGATGTCCCTCTCTCCAAAAATGTACTCAATGGGACCGTAATGTTGCAACCACAGGCTAGTTGACCTGCTGTGAGGGAAAAACGAGTTAGTACATTTCAAACATGAAAAAGGTCATTTTAAAATCATCATGAAAAACCAAAATTCCAAAAGAATCAAACACAAAAAATGCTTACCGTAGAAAGAAAATGTAATGTGCTAGGCACCTTCCTCCCTCCCTGTGGTGCAACTGATGTCCCTCTCTCCAAAAATGTACTCAATGGGACCGTAATGTTGCAACCACACACTAGTTGACCTGCTGTGAGGAAAAAACGAGTTAGTACATTTTAAACATGAAAAAGGTCATTTTTAATTCATCATGAAAAACCAAAATTGCAAAAGTATCAAACACAAAAAATGCTTACCGAGGAAAGAAAGTGTATAGTGCTAGGCACCCTCCTCCCGCCCTGTGGTGCAACTGATGTCCCTCTCTCCAAAAATGTACTCAATGGGACCGTAATGTTGCAACCACACACTAGTTGACCTTCTGTGAGGAAAAAACGAGTTAGTACATTTCAAACATGAAAAAGGTCATTTTAAAATCATCATGTAAAAACCAAAATTCCAAAAGTATCAAACACAAAAAATGCTTACAAGAGGAAAGAAAGTGTATAGTGCTAGGCACCCTCCTCCCGCCCTGTGGTGCAACTGATGTCCCTCTCTCCAAAAATGTACTCAATGGGACCGTAATGTTGCAACCACACACTAGTTGACCTGCTGTGAGGAAAAAACGAGTTAGTACATTTCAAACATGAAAAAGGTCATTTTAAAATCATCATAAAAAACCAAAATTCCAGAAGTATGAAACACAAAAAATGCTTACCGTGGAAAGAAAGTGTATAGTGCTAGGCACCCTCCTCCCGCCCTGTGGTGCAACTGATGTCCCTCTCTCCAAAAATGTACTCAATGGGACCGTAATGTTACAACCACACACTAGTTGACCTGCTGTGAGGAAAAAGCGAGTTAGTACATTTCAAACATGAAAAATGTCATTTTAAAATCATCATGAAAAACCAAAATTCCAAAAGTATCAAAGACAAAAAATGCTCACCGAGGAAAGAAAGTGTATAGTGCTAGGCACCCTCCTCCCGCCCTGTGGTGCAACTGATGTCCCTCTCTCCAAAAATGTACTCAATGGGACCGTAATGTTGCAACCACACACTAGTTGACCTGCTGTGAGGAAAAAACGTGTTAGTACATTTCAAACATGAAAAAGGTCATTTTAAAATCATCATGAAAAACTAAAATTCCAAAAGTATCGAACACAAAAAATGCTTACCGAGGAAAGAAAGTGTATAGTGCTAGGCACCCTCTCCCGCCCTGTGGTGCAAGTGATGTCCCTCTCTCGAAAAATGTACTCAATGGGACCGTAATGTTCCAACCACACACTAGTTGACCTGCTGTGAGGGAAAAACGAGTTAGTACATTTCAAACATGAAAAAGGTCATTTTAAAATCATCATGAAAAACCAAAATTCCAAAAGAATCAAACACAAAAAATGCTTACCGTAGAAAGAAAATGTAATGTGCTAGGCACCTTCCTCCCTCCCTGTGGTGCAAGTGATGTCCCTCTCTCGAAAAATGTACTCAATGGGACCGTAATGTTCCAACCACACACTAATTGACCTGCTGTGAGGAAAAAACGAGTTAGTACATTTTAAACATGAAAAAGGTCATTTTTAATTCATCATGAAAAACCAAAATTGCAAAAGTATCAAACACAAAAAATGCTTACCGAGGAAAGAAAGTGTATAGTGCTAGGCACCCTCCTCCCGCCCTGTGGTGCAACTGATGTCCCTCTCTCCAAAAATGTACTCAATGGGACCGTAATGTTGCAACCACACACTAGTTGACCTTCTGTGAGGAAAAAACGAGTTAGTACATTTCAAACATGAAAAAGGTCATTTTAAAATCATCATGTAAAAACCAAAATTCCAAAAGTATCAAACACAAAAAATGCTTACAAGAGGAAAGAAAGTGTATAGTGCTAGGCACCCTCCTCCCGCCCTGTGGTGCAACTGATGTCCCTCTCTCCAAAAATGTACTCAATGGGACCGTAATGTTGCAACCACACACTAGTTGACCTGCTGTGAGGAAAAAACGAGTTAGTACATTTCAAACATGAAAAAGGTCATTTTAAAATCATCATGAAAAACCAAAATTCCAGAAGTATGAAACACAAAAAATGCTTACCGTGGAAAGAAAGTGTATAGTGCTAGGCACCCTCCTCCCGCCCTGTGGTGCAACTGATGTCTCTCTCTCCAAAAATGTACTCAATGGGACCGTAATGTTACAACCACACACTAGTTGACCTGCTGTGAGGAAAAAACCAGTTAGTACATTTTAAACATGAAAAAGGTCATTTTAAAATCATCATGAAAAACCAAAATTCCAAAAGTATCAAACACAAAAAATGCTTACCAAGGAAAGAAAGTGTATAGTGCTAGGCACCCTCCTCCCGCCCTGTGGTGCAACTGATGTCCCTCTCTCCAAAAATGTACTCAATGGGACCGTAATGTTGCAACCACACACTAGTTGACCTGCTGTGAGGAAAAAACGAGTTAGTACATTTCAAACATGAAAAAGGTCATTTTAAAATCATCATGAAAAACCAAAATTCCAAAAGTATCAAAGACAAAAAATGCTTACCGAGGAAAGAAAGTGTATACTGCTAGGCACCCTCCTCCCGCCCTGTGGTGCAAGTGATGTCCCTCTCTCCAAAAATGTACTCAATGGGACCGTAATGTTGCAACCACAGACTAGTTGACCTGCTGTGAGGAAAAAACAAGTTAGTACATTTTAAACATGAAAAAGGTCATTTTAAAATCATCATGAAAAACCAAAATTCCAAAAGTATCAAACACAAAAAATGCTTACCGAGGAAAGAAAGTGTATAGTGCTAGGCACCCTCCTCCCGCTCTGTAGTGCAAGTGATGTCCCTCTCTCCAAAAATGTACTCAATGGGACCGTAATGTTGCAACCACACACTAGTTGACCTGCTGTGAGGAAAAAACGAGTTAGTACATTTCAAACATGAAAAAGGTCATTTTAAAATCATCATGAAAAACCAAAATTCCAAAAGTCTCAAACACAAATATGCTTACCGAGGAAAGAAAGTGTATAGTGCTAGGCACCCTCCTCCCGCCCTGTGGTGCAAGTGATGTCCCTCTCTCCAAAAATGTACTCAATGGGACCGTAATGTTGCAACCACACACTAGTTGACCTGCTGTGAGGAAAAAACGAGTTAGTACATTTCAAACATGAAAAAGGTCATTTTAAAATCATCATGAAAAACCAAAATTGCAAAAGTATCAAACACAAAAAATGCTTACCGAGGAAAGAAAGTGTATAGTGCTAGGCACCCTCCTCCCGCCCTGTGGTGCAAATGATGTCCCTCTCTCCAAAAATGTACTCAATGGGACCGTAATGTTGCAACCACAGACTAGTTGACCTGCTGTGAGGAAAAAACGAGTTAGTACATTTCAAACATGAAAAAGGTCATTTTAAAATCATCATGAAAAACCAAAATTGCAAAAGTATCAAACACAAAAAATGCTTACCGAGGAAAGAAAGTGTATAGTGCTAGGCACCCTCCTCCCGCCCTGTGGTGCAACTGATGTCCATCTCTCCAAAAATGTACTCAATGGGACCGTAATGTTCCAACCACACACTAGTTGACCTGCTGTGAGGGAAAAACGAGTTAGTACATTTCAAACATGAAAAAGGTCATTTTAAAATCATCATGTAAAAACCAAAATTCCAAAAGTATCAAACACAAAAAATGCTTACCGAGGAAAGAAAGTGTATAGTGCTAGGCACCCTCCTCCCGCCCTGTGGTGCAAGTGATGTCCCTCTCTCCAAAAATGTACTCAATGGGACCGTAATGTTGCAACCACAGACTAGTTGACCTGCTGTGAGGAAGAAACGAGTTAGTACATTTCAAACATGAAAAAGGTCATTTTAAAATCATCATGAAAAACCAAAATTGCAAAAGTATCAAACACAAAAAATGCTTACCGAGGAAAGAAAGTGTATAGTGCTAGGCACCCTCCTCCCGCCCTGTGGTGCAACTGATGTCCCTCTCTCCAAAAATGTACTCAATGGGACCGTAATGTTGCAACCACACACTAGTTGACCTGCTGTGAGGAAAAAACGAGTTAGTACATTTCAAACATGAAAAAGGTCATTTTAAAATCATCATGAAAAACTAAAATTCCAAAAGTATCGAACACAAAAAATGCTTACCGAGGAAAGAAAGTGTATAGTGCTAGGCACCCTCTCCCGCCCTGTGGTGCAAGTGATGTCCCTCTCTCGAAAAATGTACTCAATGGGACCGTAATGTTCCAACCACACACTAGTTGACCTGCTGTGAGGGAAAAACGAGTTAGTACATTTCAAACATGAAAAAGGTCATTTTAAAATCATCATGTAAAAACCAAAATTCCAAAAGTATCAAACACAAAAAATGCTTACCGAGGAAAGAAAGTGTATAGTGCTAGGCACCCTCCTCCCGCCCTGTGTTGCAACTGATGTCCCTCTCTCCAAAAATGTACTCAATGGGTCCGTAATGTTGCAACCACACACTAGTTGACCTGCTGTGAGGAAAAAACGAGTTAGTACATTTCAAACATGAAAAAGGTCATTTTAAAATCATCATGAAAAACCAAAATTCCAGAAGTATCAAACACAAAAAATGCTTACCGAGGAAAGAAAGTGTATAGTGCTAGGCACCCTCCTCCCGCCCTGTGGTGCAACTGATGTCCCTCTCTCCAAAAATGTACTCAATGGGACCGTAATGTTACAACCACACACTAGTTGACCTGCTGTGAGGAAAAAACGAGTTAGTACATTTCAAACATGAAAAATGTCATTTTAAAATCATCATGAAAAACCAAAGTTCCAAAAGTATCAAACACAAAAAATGCTTACCAAGGAAAGAAAGTGTATAGTGCTAGGCACCCTCCTCCCGCCCTGTGGTGCAACTGATGTCCCTCTCTCCAAAAATGTACTCAATGGGACCGTAATGTTGCAACCACACACTAGTTGACCTGCTGTGAGGAAAAAACGTGTTAGTACATTTCAATCATGAAAAAGGTCATTTTAAAATCATCATGAAAAACCAAAATTTCAAAAGTATCAAACACAAAAAATGCTTACCGAAGAAAGAAAATGTATTGTGCTAGGCACCTTCCTCCCGCCCTGTGGTGCAACTGATGTCCCTCTCTCCAAAAATGTACTCAATGGGACCGTAATGTTGCAACCACACACTAGTTGACCTGCTGTG
Organism: Schistocerca cancellata; assembly: GCF_023864275.1. Taxonomy (NCBI): domain Eukaryota; kingdom Metazoa; phylum Arthropoda; class Insecta; order Orthoptera; family Acrididae; genus Schistocerca; species Schistocerca cancellata. Next base: position 18,553,095 of record NC_064635.1, on the reverse strand, counting down.
AGGAAAAAACGAGTTAGTACATTTCAAACATGAAAAAGGTCATTTTAAAATCATCATGAAAAACTAAAATTCCAAAAGTATCAAACACAAAAAATGCTTACCGAGGAAAGAACGTGTATAGTGCTAGGCACCCTCTCCCGCCCTGTGGTGCAAGTGATGTCCCTCTCTCGAAAAATGTACTCAATGGGACCGTAATGTTCCAACCACACACTAGTTGACCTGCTGTGAGGGAAAAACGAGTTAGTACATTTCAAACATGAAAAAGGTCATTTTAAAATCATCATGAAAAACCAAAATTCCAAAAGTATCAAAAACAAAAAATGCTTACCGAAGAAAGATAATGTAATGTGCTAGGCACCTTCCTCCCTCCCTGTGGTGCAACTGATGTCCCTCTCTCCAAAAATGTACTCAATGGGACCGTAATGTTGCAACCACACACTAGTTGACCTGCTGTGAGGAAAAAACGAGTTAGTACATTTTAAACATGAAAAAGGTCATTTTTAATTCATCATGAAAAACCAAAATTGCAAAAGTATCAAACACAAAAAATGCTTACCGAGGAAAGAAAGTGTATAGTGCTAGGCACCCTCCTCCCGCCCTGTGGTGCAACTGATGTCCCTCTCTCCAAAAATGTACTCAATGGGACCGTAATGTTGCAACCACACACTAGTTGACCTTCTGTGAGGAAAAAACGAGTTAGTACATTTCAAACATGAAAAAGGTCATTTTAAAATCATCATGTAAAAACCAAAATTCCAAAAGTATCAAACACAAAAAATGCTTACAAGAGGAAAGAAAGTGTATAGTGCTAGGCACCCTCCTCCCGCCCTGTGGTGCAACTGATGTCCCTCTCTCCAAAAATGTACTCAATGGGACCGTAATGTTGCAACCACACACTAGTTGACCTGCTGTGAGGAAAAAACGAGTTAGTACATTTCAAACATGAAAAAGGTCATTTTAAAATCATCATGAAAAACCAAAATTCCAGAAGTATGAAACACAAAAAATGCTTACCGTGGAAAGAAAGTGTATAGTGCTAGGCACCCTCCTCCCGCCCTGTGGTACAACTGATGTCTCTCTCTCCAAAAATGTACTCAATGGGACCGTAATGTTACAACCACACACTAGTTGACCTGCTGTGAGGAAAAAACCAGTTAGTACATTTTAAACATGAAAAAGGTCATTTTAAAATCATCATGAAAAACCAAAATTCCAAAAGTATCAAACACAAAAAATGCTTACCAAGGAAAGAAAGTGTATAGTGCTAGGCACCCTCCTCCCGCCCTGTGGTGCAACTGATGTCCCTCTCTCCAAAAATGTACTCAATGGGACCGTAATGTTGCAACCACACACTAGTTGACCTGCTGTGAGGAAAAAACGAGTTAGTACATTTCAAACATGAAAAAGGTCATTTTAAAATCATCATGAAAAACCAAAATTCCAAAAGTATCAAAGACAAAAAATGCTTACCGAGGAAAGAAAGTGTATACTGCTAGGCACCCTCCTCCCGCCCTGTGGTGCAACTGATGTCCCTCTCTCCAAAAATGTACTCAATGGGACCGTAATGTTACAACCACACACTAGTTGACCTGCTGTGAGGAAAAAACGAGTTAGTACATTTCAAACATGAAAAAGGTCATTTTAAAATCATCATGAAAAACCAAAATTCCAAAAGTATCAAACACAAAAAATGCTTACCGAGGAAAGAAAGTGTATAGTGCTAGGCACCCTCCTCCCGCCCTGTGGTGCAACTGATGTCCCTCTCTCCAAAAATGTACTCAATGGGACAGTAATGTTGCAACCACAGACTAGTTGACCTGCTGTGAGGAAAAAACGAGTTAGTACATTTCAAACATGAAAAAGGTCATTTTAAAATCATCATGAAAAACCAAAATTTCAAAAGTATCAAACACAAAAAATGCTTACCGAAGAAAGAAAATGTATTGTGCTAGGCACCTTCCTCCCTCCCTGTGGTGCAACTGATGTCCCTCTCTCCAAAAATGTACTCAATGGGACCGTAATGTTGCAACCACACACTAGTTGACCTGCTGTGAGGAAAAAACGAGTTAGTACATTTCAAACATGAAAAAGGTCATTTTAAAATCATCATAAAAAACTAAAATTCCAAAAGTATCAAACACAAAAAATGCTTACCGAGGAAAGAAAGTGTATAGTGCTAAGCACCCTCTCCCGCCATGTGGTGCAAGTGATGTCCCTCTCTCGAAAAATGTACTCAATGGGACCGTAATGTTCCAACCACACACTAGTTGACCTGCTGTGAGGGAAAAACGAGTTAGTACATTTCAAACATGAAAAAGGTCATTTTAAAATCATCATGAAAAACCAAAATTCCAAAAGTATCAAACACAAAAAATGCTTACCGAAGAAAGAAAATGTAATGTGCTAGGCACCTTCCTCCCGCCCTGTGGTGCAACTGATGTCCCTCTCTCCAAAAATGTACTCAATGGGACCGTAATGTTACAACCACACACTAGTTGACCTTCTGTGAGGAAAAAACGAGTTAGTACATTTCATACATGAAAAAGGTCATTTTAAAATCATCATGAAAAATCAAAATTCCAAAAGTATCAAACACAAAAAATGCTTACCGAGGAAAGAAAGTGTATAGTGCTAGGCACCCTCCTCCCGCCCTGTGGTGCAACTGAGGTCCCTCTCTCCAAAAATGTACTCAATGGGACCGTAATGTTGCAACCACACACTAGTTGACCTGCTGTGAGGAAAAAACGAGTTAGTACATTTCAAACATGAAAAAGGTCATTTTAAAATCATCATGAAAAACCAAAATTTCAAAAGTATCAAACACAAAAAATGCTTACCGAAGAAAGAAAATGTATTGTGCTAGGCACCTTCCTCCCGCCCTGTGGTGCAACTGGTGTCCCTCTCTCCAAAATTGTACTCAATGGGACCGTAATGTTGCAACCACAGACTAGTTGACCTGCTGTGAGGAAAAAACGAGTTAGTACATTTCAAACATGAAAAAGGTCATTTTAAAATCATCATGAAAAACTAAAATTCCAAAAGTATCGAACACAAAAAATGCTTACCGAGGAAAGAACGTGTATAGTGCTAGGCATCCTCTCCCGCCCTGTGGTGCAAGTGATGTCCCTCTCTCGAAAAATGTACTCAATGGGACCGTAATGTTCCAACCACACACTAGTTGACCTGCTGTGAGGAAAAAACGAGTTAGTACATTTCAAACATGAAAAAGGTCATTTTAAAATCATCATGAAAAACCAAAATTCCAAAAGTTTCAAACACAAAAAATGCTTACCGAAGAAAGAAAATGTAATGTGCTAGGCACCTTCCTCCCGCCCTGTGGTGCAACTGATGTCCCTCTCTCCAAAAATGTACTCAATGGGACCGTAATGTTGCAACCACACACTAGTTGACCTGCTGTGAGGAAAAAACGAGTTAGTACATTTTAAACATGAAAAAGGTCATTTTAAATTCATCATGAAAAACCAAAATTGCAAAAGTATCAAACACAAAAAATGCTTACCGAGGAAAGAAAGTGTATAGTGCTAGGCACCCTCCTCCCGCCCTGTGGTGCAACTGATGTCCCTCTCTCCAAAAATGTACTCAATGGGACCGTAATGTTGCAACCACACACTAGTTGACCTTCTGTGAGGAAAAAACGAGTTAGTACATTTCAAACATGAAAAAGGTCATTTTAAAATCATCATGTAAAAACAAAAATTCCGAAAGTATGAAACACAAAAAATGCTTACCGAGGAAAGAAAGTGTATAGTGCTAGGCACCCTCCTCCCGCCCTGTGGTGCAACTGATGTCCCTCTCTCCAAAAATGTACTCAATGGGACCGTAATGTTGCAACCACACACTAGTTGACCTGCTGTGAGGAAGAAACGAGTTAGTACATTTCAAACATGAAAAAGGTCATTTTAAAATCATCATGAAAAACCAAAATTCCAGAAGTATGAAACACAAAAAATGCTTACCGTGGAAAGAAAGTGTATAGTGCTAGGCACCCTCCTCCCGCCCTGTGGTGCAACTGATGTCCCTCTCTCCAAAAATGTACTCAATGGGACCGTAATGTTACAACCACACACTAGTTGACCTGCTGTGAGGAAAAAACGAGTTAGTACATTTCAAACGTGAAAAAGGTCATTTTAAAATCATCATGAAAAACCAAAATTCCAAAAGTATCAAACACAAAAAATGCTTACCGAGGAAAGAAAGTGTATAGTGCTAGGCACCCTCCTCCCGCTCTGTAGTGCAAGTGATGTCCCTCTCTCCAAAAATGTACTCAATGGGACCGTAATGTTGCAACCACACACTAGTTGACCTGCTGTGAGGAAAAAACGAGTTAGTACATTTCAAACATGAAAAAGGTCATTTTAAAATCATCATGAAAAACCAAAATTCCAAAAGTCTCAAACACAAATATGCTTACCGAGGAAAGAAAGTGTATAGTGCTAGGCACCCTCCTCCCGCCCTGTGGTGCAAGTGATGTCCCTCTCTCCAAAAATGTACTCAATGGGACCGTAATGTTGCAATCACACACTAGTTGACCTGCTGTGAGGAAAAAACGAGTTAGTACATTTCAAACATGAAAAAGGTCATTTTAAAATCATCATGAAAAACCAAAATTGCAAAAGTATCAAACACAAAAAATGCTTATCGAGGAAAGAAAGTGTATAGTGCTAGGCACCCTCCTCCCGCCCTGTGGTGCAAATGATGTCCCTCTCTCCAAAAATGTACTCAATGGGACCGTAATGTTGCAACCACACACTAGTTGACCTGCTGTGAGGAAAAAACGAGTTAGTACATTTCAAACATGAAAAAGGTCATTTTAAAATCATCATGAAAAACCAAAATTCCAAAAGTATCAAACACAAAAAATGCTTACCGAGGAAAGAAAGTGTATAGTACTAGGCACCCCCCTCCCGCCCTGTGTTGCAAGTGATGTGCCTCTCTCCAAAAATGTACTCAATGGGACCGTAATGTTGCAACCACAGACTAGTTGACCTGCTGTGAGGAAAAAACGAGTTAGTACATTTCAAACATGAAAAAGGTCATTTTAAAATCATCATGAAAAACCAAAATTGCAAAAGTATCAAACACAAAAAATGCTTACCGAGGAAAGAAAGTGTATAGTGCTAGGCACCCTCCTCCCGCCCTGTGGTGCAACTGATGTCCCTCTCTCCAACAATGTACTCAATGGGACCGTAATGTTGCAACCACACACTAGTTGACCTGCTGTGAGGGAAAAACGAGTTAGTACATTTCAAACATGAAAAAGGTCATTTTAAAATCATCATGAAAAACCAAAATTCCAAAAGTATCGAACACAAAAAATGCTTACCGAGGAAAGAAAGTGTATAGTACTAGGCACCCTCTCCCGCCCTGTGGTGCAAGTGATGTCCCTCTCTCGAAAAATGTACTCAATGGGACCGTAATGTTCCAACCACACACTAGTTGACCTGCTGTGAGGGAAAAACGAGTTAGTACATTTCAATCATGAAAAAGGTCATTTTAAAATCATCATGTAAAAACCAAAATTCCAAAAGTATCAAACACAAAAAATGCTTACCGAGGAAAGAAAGTGTATAGTGCTAGGCTCCCTCTTCCCGCCCTGTGGTGCAAGTGATGTCCCTCTCTCCAAAAATGTACTCAATGGGACCGTAATGTTGCAACCACAGACTAGTTGACCTGCTGTGAGGAAGAAACGAGTTAGTACATTTCAAACATGAAAAAGGTCATTTTAAAATCATCATGAAAAACCAAAATTGCAAAAGTATAAAACACAAAAAATGCATACCGAGGAAAGAAAGTGTATAGTGCTAGGCACCCTCCTCCCGCCCTGTGGTGCAACTGATGTCCCTCTCTCCAAAAATGTACTCAATGGGACCGTAATGTTGCAACCACACACTAGTTGACCTGCTGTGAGGGAAAAACGAGTTAGTACATTTCAAACATGAAAAAGGTCATTTTAAAATCATCATGAAAAACTAAAATTCCAAAAGTATCGAACACAAAAAATGCTTACCGAGGAAAGAAAGTGTATAGTACTAGGCACCCTCTCCCGCCCTGTGGTGCAAGTGATGTCCCTCTCTCGAAAAATGTACTCAATGGGACCGTAATGTTCCAACCACACACTAGTTGACCTGCTGTGAGGGAAAAACGAGTTAGTACATTTCAAACATGAAAAAGGTCATTTTAAAATCATCATGTAAAAACCAAAATTCCAAAAGTATCAAACACAAAAAATGCTTACCGAGGAAAGAAAGTGTATAGTGCTAGGCACCCTCCTCCCGCCCTGTGTTGCAACTGATGTCCCTCTCTCCAAAAATGTACTCAATGTGTCCGTAATGTTGCAACCACACACTAGTTGACCTGCTGTGAGGAAAAAACGAGTTAGTACATTTCAAACATGAAAAAGGTCATTTTAAAATCATCATGAAAAACCAAAATTCCAGAAGTATCAAACACAAATAATGCTTACCGAGGAAAGAAAGTGTATAGTGCTAGGCACCCTCCTCCCGCCCTGTGGTGCAACTGATGTCCCTCTCTCCAAAAATGTACTCAATGGGACCGTAATGTTACAACCACACACTAGTTGACCTGCTGTGAGGAAAAAACGAGTTAGTACATTTCAAACATGAAAAAGGTCATTTTAAAATCATCATGAAAAACCAAAATTCCAAAAGTATCAAACACAAAAAATGCTTACCGAGGAAAGAAAGTGTATAGTGCTAGGCACCCTCCTCCCGCCCTGTGGTGCAACTGATGTCCCTCTCTCCAAAAATGTACTCAATGGGACAGTAATGTTGCAACCACAGACTAGTTGACCTGCTGTGAGGAAAAAACGAGTTAGTACATTTCAAACATGAAAAAGGTCATTTTAAAATCATCATGAAAAACCAAAATTTCAAAAGTATCAAACACAAAAAATGCTTACCGAAGAAAGAAAATGTATTGTGCTAGGCACCTTCCTCCCTCCCTGTGGTGCAACTGATGTCCCTCTCTCCAAAAATGTACTCAATGGGACCGTAATGTTGCAACCACACACTAGTTGACCTGCTGTGAGGAAAAAACGAGTTAGTACATTTCAAACATGAAAAAGGTCATTTTAAAATCATCATAAAAAACTAAAATTCCAAAAGTATCAAACACAAAAAATGCTTACCGAGGAAAGAAAGTGTATAGTGCTAAGCACCCTCTCCCGCCATGTGGTGCAAGTGATGTCCCTCTCTCGAAAAATGTACTCAATGGGACCGTAATGTTCCAACCACACACTAGTTGACCTGCTGTGAGGGAAAAACGAGTTAGTACATTTCAAACATGAAAAAGGTCATTTTAAAATCATCATGAAAAACCAAAATTCCAAAAGTATCAAACACAAAAAATGCTTACCGAAGAAAGAAAATGTAATGTGCTAGGCACCTTCCTCCCGCCCTGTGGTGCAACTGATGTCCCTCTCTCCAAAAATGTACTCAATGGGACCGTAATGTTGCAACCACACACTAGTTGACCTGCTGTGAGGAAAAAACGAGTTAGTACATATCAGACATGAAAAAGGTCATTTTAAAATCATCATGAAAAACCAAAATTCCAGAAGTATCAAACACAAAAAATGCTTACCGAGGAAAGAAAGTGTATAGTGATAGGCACCCTCCTCCCGCCCTGTGGTGCAACTGATGTCCCTCTCTCCAAAAATGTACTCAATGGGACCGTAATGTTGCAACCACACACTAGTTGACCTGCTGTGAGGAAAAAACGAGTTAGTACATTTCAAACATGAAAAAGGTCATTTTAAAATCATCATGAAAAACCAAAATTCCAAAAGTATCAAACACAAAAAATGCTTACCGAAGAAAGAAAATGTATTGTGCTAGGCACCTTCCTCCCGCCCTGTGGTGCAACTGATGTCCCTCTCTCCAAAAATGTACTCAATGGGACCGTAATGTTGCAACCACAGACTAGTTGACCTGCTGTGAGGAAAAAACGAGTTAGTACATTTCAAACATGAAGAAGGTCATTTTAAAATCATCATGAAAAACCAAAATTCCAAAAGTATCAAAGACAAAAAATGCTTACCGAGGAAAGAATGTGTATAGTGCTAGGCACCCTCCTCCCGCCCTGTGGTGCAAGTGATGTCCCTCTCTCCAAAAATGTACTCAATGGGACCGTAATGTTACAACCACACACTAGTTGACCTGCTGTGAGGAAAAAACGTGTTAGTACATTTCAAACGTGAAAAAGGTCATTTTAAAATCATCATGAAAAACCAAAATTCCCAAAGTCTCAAACACAAAAATGCTTACCGAGGAAAGAAAGTGTATAGTGCTAGGCACCCTCCTCCCGCCCTGTGGTGCAACTGATGTCCCTCTCTCCAAAAATGTACTCAATGGGATCGTAATGTTGCAACCACAGACTAGTTGACCTGCTGTGAGGAAAAAACGAGTTAGTACATTTCAAACATGAAAAAGGTCATTTTAAAATCATCATGAAAAACCAAAATTGCAAAAGTATCAAACACAAAAAATGCTTACCGAGGAAAGAAAGTGTATAGTGCTAGGCACCCTCCTCCCGCCCTATGGTGCAACTGATGTCCCTCTCTCCAAAAATGTACTCAATGGGACCGTAATGTTGCAACCACACACTCGTTGACCTTCTGTGAGGAAAAAACGAGTTAGTACATTTCAAACATGAAAAAGGTCATTTTAAAATCATCATGTAAAAACCAAAATTCCAAAAGTATCAAACACAAAAAATGCTTACCGATGAAAGAAAGTGTATAGTGCTAGGCACCCTCCTCCCGCCCTGTGGTGCAACTGATGTCCCTCTCTCCAAAAATGTACTCAATGGGACCGTAATGTTGCAACCACACACTAGTTGACCTGCTGTGAGGAAAAAACGAGTTAGTACATTTCAAACATGAAAAAGGTCATTTTAAAATCATCATGAAAAACCAAAATTCCAAAAGTATCAAACACAAAAAATGCTTACCGAGGAAAGAAAGTGTATAGTGCTAGGCACCCTCCTCCCGCCCTGTGGTGCAACTGATGTCCCTCTCTCCAAAAATGTACTCAATGGGACCGTAATGTTACAACCACACACTAGTTGACCTGCTGTGAGGAAAAAACGAGTTAGTACATTTCAAACATGAAAAAGGTCATTTTAAAATCATCATGAAAAACCAAAATTCCAAAAGTATCAAACACAAAGAATGCTTACCGAAGAAAGAAAATGTATTGTGCTAGGCACCTTCCTCCCGCCCTGTGGTGCAACTGATGTCCCTCTCTCCAAAAATGTACTCAATGGGACCGTAATGTTGCAACCACAGACTAGTTGACCTGCTGTGAGGAAAAAACGAGTTAGTACATTTCAAACATGAAAAAGGTCATTTGAAAATCATCATGAAAAACTAAAATTCCAAAAGTATCAAACACAAAAAATGCTTACCGAGGAAAGAAAGTGTATAGTGCTAGGCACCCTCTCCCGCCCTGTGGTGCAAGTGATGTCCCTCTATCGAAAAATGTACTCAATGGGACCGTAATGTTGCAACCACACACTAGTTGACCTGCTGTGAGGGAAAAACGAGTTAGTACATTTCAAACATGAAAAAGGTCATTTTAAAATCATCATGAAAAACCAAAATTCCAAAAGTATCAAACACAAAAAATGCTTACCGAAGAAAGAAAATGTATTGTGCTAGGCACCTTCCTCCCGCCCTGTGGTGCAACTGATGTCCCTCTCTCCAAAAATGTACTCAATGGGACCGTAATGTTGCAACCACACACTAGTTGACCTGCTGTGAGGAAAAAACGAGTTAGTACATTTCAAACATGAAAGAGGTCATTTTAAAATCATCATGAAAAAACCAAAATTCCAAAAGTCACAAACACCAAAATGCTTACCGAGGAAAGTAAGTGTATAGTGCTAGGCACCCTCCTCCCGCCCTGTGGTGCAACTGATGTCCCTCTCTCCAAAAATGTACTCAATGGGACCGTAATGTTGCAACCACAGACTAGTTGACCTGCTGTGAGGAAAAAACGAGTTAGTACATTTCAAACATGAAAAAGGTCATTTTAAAATCATCATGAAAAACCAAAATTGCAAAAGTATCAAATTCAAAAAATGCTTACCGAGGAAAGAAAGTGTATAGTGCTAGGCACCCTCCTCCCGCCCTGTGTTGCAAGTGATGTCCCTCTCTCCAAAAATGTACTCAATGGGACCGTAATGTTGAAACCACACACTAGTTGACCTGCTGTGAGGAAAAAACGAGTTAGTACATTTCAAACATGAAAAAGGTCATTTTAAAATCATCATGAGAAACCATAATTCCAAAAGTCTTAAACACAAAAATGCTTACCGAGGAAAGAAAGTGTATAGTGCTAGGCACCCTCCTCCCGCCCTGTGGTGCAACTGATGTCCCTCTCTCCAAAAATGTACTCAATGGGACCGTAATGTTGCAACCACACACTAGTTGACCTGCTGTGAGGAAAAAACGAGTTAGTACATTTCAAACATGAAAAAGGTCATTTTAAAATCATCATGAAAAACCAAAATTCCAAAAGTATCAAAGACAAAAAATGCTTACCGAGGAAAGAAAGTGTATAGTGCTAGGCACCCTCCTCCCGCCCTGTGGTGCAAGTGATGTCCCTCTCTCCAAAAATGTACTCAATGGGACCGTAATGTTGCAACCACACACTAGTTGACCTGCTGTGAGGAAAAAACGAGTTAGTACATTTCAAACATGAAAAAGGTCATTTTAAAATCATCATGAAAAACCAAAATTCCAAAAGTATCAAACACAAAAAATGCTTACCGAGGAAAGAAAGCGTATAGTGCTAGGCACCCTCCTCCCGCCCTGTGGTGCAACTTATGTCCCTCTCTCCAAAAATGTACTCAATGGGACCGTAATGTTGCAACCACACACTAGTTGACCTGCTGTGAGGAAAAAACGAGTTAGTACATTTCAAACATGAAAAAGGTCATTTTAAAATCATCATGAAAAACCAAAATTCCAAAAGTATCAAACACAAAAAATGCTTACCGAGGAAAGGAAGTGTATAGTGCTAGGCAACCTCCTCCCGCCCTGTGGTGCAACTGATGTCCCTCTCTCCAAAAATGTACTCAATGGGACCGTAATGTTGCAACCACAGACTAGTTGACCTGCTGTGAGGAAAAAACGAGTTAGTACATTTCAAACATGAAAAAGGTCATTTTAAAATCATCATGAAAACCCAAAATTCCAAAAGTATCAAACACAAAAAATGCTCACCGAGGAAAGAAAGTGTATAGTGCTAGGCACCCTCCTCCCGCCCTGTGGTGCAACTGATGTCCCTCTCTCCAAAAATGTACTCAATGGGACCGTAATGTTGCAATCACACACTAGATGACCTGCTGTGAAGAAAAAACGAGTTAGTACATTTCAAACATGAAAAAGGTCATTTTAAAATCATCATGAAAAACCAAAATTCCAAAAGTATCAAACACAAAAAATGCTTACAGAGGAAAGAAAGTGTATAGTGCTAGGCACCCTCCTCCCGCCCTGTGGTGCAACTGATGTCCCTCTCTCCAAAAATGTACTCAATGGGACCGTAATGTTGCAATCACACACTAGTTGACCTGCTGTGAGGAAAAAACGAGTTAGTACATTTCAAACATGAAAATGGTCATTTTAAAATCATCATGAAAAACCAAAATTCCAAAAGTATCAAACACAAAAAATGCTTACAGAGGAAAGAAAGTGTATAGTGCTAGGCACCCTCCTCCCGCCCTGTGGTGCAACTGATGTCCCTCTCTCCAAAAATGTACTCAATGGGACCGTAATGTTGCAATCACACACTAGTTGACCTGCTGTGAGGAAAAAACGAGTTAGTACATTTCAAACATGAAAAAGGTCATTTTAAAATCATCATGAAAAACCAAAATTCCAAAAGTATCAAACACAAAAAATGCTCACCGAAGAAAGAATGTGTATAGTGCTAGGCACCCTCCTCCCGCCCTGTGGTGCAACTGATGTCCCTCTCTCCAAAAATGTACTCAATGGGACCGTAATGTTGCAACCACACACTAGTTGACCTTCTGTGAGGAAAAAACGAGTTAGTACATTTCAAACATGAAAAAGGTCATTTTAAAATCATCATGAAAAACCAAAATTCCAAAAGTATCAAAGACAAAAAATGCTCACCGAGGAAAGAAAGTGTATAGTGCTAGGCACCCTCCTCCCGCCCTGTGGAGCAACTGATGTCCCTCTCTCCAAAAATGTACTCAATGGGACCGTAATGTTGCAACCACACACTAGTTGACCTGCTGTGAGGAAAAAACGAGTTAGTACATTTCAAACATGAGAAAGGTCATTTTAAAATCATCATGAAAAACCAAAATTCCAAAAGTATCAAACACAAAAAATGCTCACCGAGGAAAGAAAGTGTATAGTGCTAGGCACCCTCCTCCCGCCCTGTGGTGCAACTGATGTCCCTCTCTCCAAAAATGTACTCAATGGGACCGTAATGTTGCAACCACACACTAGTTGACCTGCTGTGAGGAAAAAACGAGTTAGTACATTTCAAACATGAAAAAGGTCATTTTAAAATCATCATGAAAAACCAAAATTCCAAAAGTATCAAACACAAAAAATGCTTACCGAGGAAAGAAAGTGTATAGTGCTAGCCACCCTCCTCCCGCCCTGTGGTGCAACTGATGTCCCTCTCTCCAAAAATGTACTCAATGGGACCGTAATGTTGCAACCACACACTAGTTGACCTGCTGTGAGGAAAAAACGAGTTAGTACATTTCAAACACGAAAAAGGTCATTTTAAAATCATCATGAAAAACCAAAATTCCAAAAGTATCAAAGACAAAAAATGCTCACCGAGGAAAGAAAGTGTATAGTGCTAGGCACCCTCCTCCCGCCCTGTGGTGCAAGTGATGTCCCTCTCTCCAAAATGTACTCAATGGGACCGTAATGTTGCAACCACACACTAGTTGACCTTCTGTGAGGAAAAGACGAGTTAGTACATTTCAAACATGAAAAAGGTCATTTTAAAATCATCATGAAAAACCAAAATTCCAAAAGTATCAAAGACAAAAAATGCTTACCGAGGAAAGAAAGTGTATAGTGCTAGGCACCCTCCTCCCGCCCTGTGGTGCAACTGATGTCCCTCTCTCCAAAAATGTACTCAATGGGACCGTAATGTTGCAACCACACACTAGTTGACCTTCTGTGAGGAAAAAACGAGTTAGTACATTTCAAACATGAAAAAGGTCATTTTAAAATCATCATGAAAAACCAAAATTCCAAAAGTATCAAACACAAAAAATGCTTACCGAGGAAAGAAAGTGTATAGTGCTAGGCACCCTCCTCCCGCCCTGTGGTGCAACTGATGTCCCTCTCTCAAAAAATGTACTCAATGGGACCGTAATGTTGCAACCACACACTAGTTGACCTTCTGTGAGGAAAAAACGAGTTAGTACATTTCAAACATGAAAAAGGTCATTTTAAAATCATCATGAAAAACCAAAATTCCAAAAGTATCAAACACAAAAAATGCTTACCGAGGATAGAAAGTGTATAGTGCTAGGCACCCTCCTCCCGCCCTGTGGTGCAAGTGATGTCCCTCTCTCCAAAATGTAATCAATGGGACCGTAATGTTGCAACCACAGACTAGTTGACCTGCTGTGAGGAAAAAACGAGTTAGAACATTTCAAACATGAAAAAGGTCATTTTAAAATCATCATGAAAAACCAAAATTCCAAAAGTATCAAACACAAAAAATGCTCACCGAGGAAAGAAAGTGTATAGTGCTAGGCACCCTCCTCCCGCCCTGTGGTGCAACTGATGTCCCTCTCTCCAAAAATGTACTCAATGGGACGGTAATGTTGCAACCACACACTAGTTGACCTGCTGTGAGGAAAAAACGAGTTAGTACATTTCAAACATGAAAAAGGTCATTTTAAAATCATCATGAAAAACCAAAATTCCAAAAGTATCAAAGACAAAAAATGCTCACCGAGGAAAGAAAGTGTATAGTGCTAGGCACCCTCCTGCCGCCCTGTGGTGCAAGTGATGTCCCTCTCTCCAAAATGTACTCAATGGGACCGTAATGTTGCACCCACACACGTTGTTGACCTTCTGTGAGGAAAAAACGAGTTAGTACATTTCAAACATGAAAAAGGTCATTTTAAAATCATCATGAAAAACCAAAATTCCAAAAGTATCAAACACAAAAAATGCTTACCGAGGAAAGAAAGTGTATAGTGCTAGGCACCCTCCTCCCGCCCTGTGGTGCAACTGATGTAACTCTCTCCAAAATGTACTCAATGGGACCGTAATGTTGCAACCACACACTAGTTGACCTTCTGTGAGGAAAAAACGAGTTAGTACATTTCAAACATGAAAAAGGTCATTTTAAAATCATCATGAAAAACCAAAATTCCAAAAGTATCAAAGACAAAAAATGCTCACCGAGGAAAGAAAGTGTATAGTGCTAGGCACCCTCCTCCCGCCCTGTGGTGCAACTGATGTCCCTCTCTCCAAAAATGTACTCAATGGGACCGTAATGTTGCAACCACACACTAGTTGACCTTCTGTGAGGAAAAAACGAGTTAGTACATTTCAAACATGAAAAAGGTCATTTTAAAATCATCATGAAAAACCAAAATTCCAAAAGTATCAAAGACAAAAAATGCTCACCGAGGAAAGAAAGTGTATAGTGCTAGGCACCCTCCTCCCGCCCTGTGCTGCAACTGATGTCCCTCTCTCCAAAAATGTAATCAATGGGACCGTAATGTTGCAACCACACACTAGTTGACCTGCTGTGAGGAAAAAACGAGTTAGTACATTTCAAACATCAAATGGATCATTTTAAAATCATCATGAAAAACCAAAATTACAAAAGTATCAAAGACAAAAAATGCTCACCGAGGAACGAAAGTGTATAGTGCTAGGCACCCTCCTCCCGCCCTGTGGTGCAAGTGATGTCCCTCTCTCCAAAATGTACTCAATGGGACCGTAATGTTGCAACCACACACTAGTTGACCTTCTGTGAGGAAAAAACGAGTTAGTACATTTCAAACATGAAAAAGGTCATTTTAAAATCATCATGAAAAACCAAAATTCCAAAAGTATCAAACACAAAAAATGCTTACCGAGGAAAGAAAGTGTATAGTGCTAGGCACCCTCCTCCCGCCCTGTGGTGCAACTGATGTCCCTCTCTCCAAAATGTACTCAATGGGACCGTAATGTTGCAACCACACACTAGTTGACCTTCTGTGAGGAAAAAACGAGTTAGTACATTTCAAACATGAAAAAGGTCATTTTAAAATCATCATGAAAAACCAAAATTCCAAAAGTATCAAACACAAAAAATGCTTACCGAGGAAAGAAAGTGTATAGTGCTAGGCACCCTCCTCCCGCCCTGTGGTGCAAGTGATGTCCCTCTCTCCAAAATGTACTCAATGGGACCGTAATGTTGCAACCACACACTAGTTGACCTGCTGTGAGGAAAAAACGAGTTAGTACATTTCAAACATGAAAAAGGTCATTTTAAAATCATCATGAAAAACCAAAATTCCAAAAGTATCAAACACAAAAAATGCTTACCGAGGAAAGAAAGTGTATAGTGCTAGCCACCCTCCTCCCGCCCTGTGGTGCAACTGATGTCCCTCTCTCCAAAAATGTACTCAATGGGACCGTAATGTTGCAACCACACACTAGTTGACCTGCTGTGAGGAAAAAACGAGTTAGTACATTTCAAACACGAAAAAGGTCATTTTAAAATCATCATGAAAAACCAAAATTCCAAAAGTATCAAAGACAAAAAATGCTCACCGAGGAAAGAAAGTGTATAGTGCTAGGCACCCTCCTCCCGCCCTGTGGTGCAAGTGATGTCCCTCTCTCCAAAATGTACTCAATGGGACCGTAATGTTGCAACCACACACTAGTTGACCTTCTGTGAGGAAAAGACGAGTTAGTACATTTCAAACATGAAAAAGGTCATTTTAAAATCATCATGAAAAACCAAAATTCCAAAAGTATCAAAGACAAAAAATGCTTACCGAGGAAAGAAAGTGTATAGTGCTAGGCACCCTCCTCCCGCCCTGTGGTGCAACTGATGTCCCTCTCTCCAAAAATGTACTCAATGGGACCGTAATGTTGCAACCACACACTAGTTGACCTTCTGTGAGGAAAAAACGAGTTAGTACATTTCAAACATGAAAAAGGTCATTTTAAAATCATCATGAAAAACCAAAATTCCAAAAGTATCAAACACAAAAAATGCTTACCGAGGAAAGAAAGTGTATAGTGCTAGGCACCCTCCTCCCGCCCTGTGGTGCAACTGATGTCCCTCTCTCAAAAAATGTACTCAATGGGACCGTAATGTTGCAACCACACACTAGTTGACCTTCTGTGAGGAAAAAACGAGTTAGTACATTTCAAACATGAAAAAGGTCATTTTAAAATCATCATGAAAAACCAAAATTCCAAAAGTATCAAACACAAAAAATGCTTACCGAGGATAGAAAGTGTATAGTGCTAGGCACCCTCCTCCCGCCCTGTGGTGCAAGTGATGTCCCTCTCTCCAAAATGTAATCAATGGGACCGTAATGTTGCAACCACAGACTAGTTGACCTGCTGTGAGGAAAAAACGAGTTAGAACATTTCAAACATGAAAAAGGTCATTTTAAAATCATCATGAAAAACCAAAATTCCAAAAGTATCAAACACAAAAAATGCTCACCGAGGAAAGAAAGTGTATAGTGCTAGGCACCCTCCTCCCGCCCTGTGGTGCAACTGATGTCCCTCTCTCCAAAAATGTACTCAATGGGACGGTAATGTTGCAACCACACACTAGTTGACCTGCTGTGAGGAAAAAACGAGTTAGTACATTTCAAACATGAAAAAGGTCATTTTAAAATCATCATGAAAAACCAAAATTCCAAAAGTATCAAAGACAAAAAATGCTCACCGAGGAAAGAAAGTGTATAGTGCTAGGCACCCTCCTGCCGCCCTGTGGTGCAAGTGATGTCCCTCTCTCCAAAATGTACTCAATGGGACCGTAATGTTGCACCCACACACGTTGTTGACCTTCTGTGAGGAAAAAACGAGTTAGTACATTTCAAACATGAAAAAGGTCATTTTAAAATCATCATGAAAAACCAAAATTCCAAAAGTATCAAACACAAAAAATGCTTACCGAGGAAAGAAAGTGTATAGTGCTAGGCACCCTCCTCCCGCCCTGTGGTGCAACTGATGTAACTCTCTCCAAAATGTACTCAATGGGACCGTAATGTTGCAACCACACACTAGTTGACCTTCTGTGAGGAAAAAACGAGTTAGTACATTTCAAACATGAAAAAGGTCATTTTAAAATCATCATGAAAAACCAAAATTCCAAAAGTATCAAAGACAAAAAATGCTCACCGAGGAAAGAAAGTGTATAGTGCTAGGCACCCTCCTCCCGCCCTGTGGTGCAACTGATGTCCCTCTCTCCAAAAATGTACTCAATGGGACCGTAATGTTGCAACCACACACTAGTTGACCTTCTGTGAGGAAAAAACGAGTTAGTACATTTCAAACATGAAAAAGGTCATTTTAAAATCATCATGAAAAACCAAAATTCCAAAAGTATCAAAGACAAAAAATGCTCACCGAGGAAAGAAAGTGTATAGTGCTAGGCACCCTCCTCCCGCCCTGTGCTGCAACTGATGTCCCTCTCTCCAAAAATGTAATCAATGGGACCGTAATGTTGCAACCACACACTAGTTGACCTGCTGTGAGGAAAAAACGAGTTAGTACATTTCAAACATCAAATGGATCATTTTAAAATCATCATGAAAAACCAAAATTACAAAAGTATCAAAGACAAAAAATGCTCACCGAGGAACGAAAGTGTATAGTGCTAGGCACCCTCCTCCCGCCCTGTGGTGCAAGTGATGTCCCTCTCTCCAAAATGTACTCAATGGGACCGTAATGTTGCAACCACACACTAGTTGACCTTCTGTGAGGAAAAAACGAGTTAGTACATTTCAAACATGAAAAAGGTCATTTTAAAATCATCATGAAAAACCAAAATTCCAAAAGTATCAAACACAAAAAATGCTTACCGAGGAAAGAAAGTGTATAGTGCTAGGCACCCTCCTCCCGCCCTGTGGTGCAACTGATGTCCCTCTCTCCAAAATGTACTCAATGGGACCGTAATGTTGCAACCACACACTAGTTGACCTTCTGTGAGGAAAAAACGAGTTAGTACATTTCAAACATGAAAAAGGTCATTTTAAAATCATCATGAAAAACCAAAATTCCAAAAGTATCAAACACAAAAAATGCTTACCGAGGAAAGAAAGTGTATAGTGCTAGGCACCCTCCTCCCGCCCTGTGGTGCAAGTGATGTCCCTCTCTCCAAAATGTACTCAATGGGACCGTAATGTTGCAACCACACACTAGTTGACCGGCTGTGAGGAAAAAACGAGTTAGAACATTTCAAACATGAAAAAGGTCATTTTAAAATCATCATAAAAAACCAAAATTCAAAAAGTATCAAAGACAAAAAATGCTCACCGAGGAAAGAAAGTGTATAGTGCTAGGCACCCTCCTCCCGCCCTGTGGTGCAACTGATGTCCCTCTCTCCAAAAATGTACTCAATGGGACCGTAATGTTGCAACCACACACTAGTTGACCTGCTGTGAGGAAAAAACGAGTTAGTACATTTCAAACATGAAAAAGGTCATTTTAAAATCATCATGAAAAACCAAAATTCCAAAAGTATCAAAGACAAAAAATGCTCACCGAGGAAAGAAAGTGTATAGTGCTAGGCACCCTCCTCCCGCCCTGTGGTGCAAGTGATGTCCCTCTCTCCAAAATGTACTCAATGGGACCGTAATGTTCCAACCACACACTAGTTGACCTTCTGTGAGGAAAAAACGAGTTAGTACATTTCAAACATGAAAAAGGTCATTTTAAAATCATCATGAAAAACCAAAATTCCAAAAGTATCAAACACAAAAAATGCTTACCGAGGAAAGAAAGTGTATAGTGCTAGGCACCCTCCTCCCGCCCTGTGGTGCAACTGATGTCCCTCTCTCCAAAAATGTACTCAATGGGACCGTAATGTTGCAACCACACACTAGTTGACCTTCTGTGAGGAAAAAAAGAGTTAGTACATTTCAAACATGAAAAAGGTCATTTTAAAATCATCATGAAAAACCAAAATTCCAAAAGTATCAAAGACAAAAAATGCTCACCGAGGAAAGAAAGTGTATAGTGCTAGGCACCCTCCTCCCGCCCTGTGGTGCAACTGATGTCCCTCTCTCCAAAAATGTACTCAATGGGACCGTAATGTTGCAACCACACACTAGTTGACCTTCTGTGAGGAAAAAACGAGTTAGTACATTTCAAACATGAAAAAGGTCATTTTAAAATCATCATGAAAAACCAAAATTCCAAAAGTATCAAAGACAAAAAATGCTCACCGAGGAAAGAAAGAGTATAGTGCTAGGCACCCTCCTCCCGCCCTGTGGTGCAAGTGATGTCCCTCTCTCCAAAATGTACTCAATGGGACCGTAATGTTGCAACCACACACTAGTTGACCTTCTGTGAGGAAAAAACTAGTTAGTACATTTCAAACATGAAAAAGGTCATTTTAAAATCATCATGAAAAACCAAAATTCCAAAAGTATCAAACACAAAAAATGCTTACCGAGGAAAGAAAGTGTATAGTGCTAGGCACCCTCCTCCCGCCCTGTGGTGCAACTGATGTCCCTCTCTCCAAAAATGTACTCAATGGGACCGTAATGTTGCAACCACACACTAGTTGACCTTCTGTGAGGGAAAAACGAGTTAGTACATTTCAAACATGAAAAAGGTCATTTTAAAATCATCATGAAAAACCAAAATTCAAAAAGTATCAAAGACAAAAAATGCTCACCAAGGAAAGAAAGTGTATAGTGCTAGGCACCCTCCTCCCGCCCTGTGGTGCAACTGATGTCCCTCTCTCCAAAAATGTACTCAATGGGACCGTAATGTTGCAACCACACACTAGTTGACCTTCTGTGAGGCAAAAACGAGTTAGTACATTTCAAACATGAAAAAGGTCATTTTAAAATCATCATGAAAAACCAAAATTCCAAAAGTATCAAAGACAAAAAATGCTCACCGAGGAAAGAAAGTGTATAGTGCTAGGCACCCTCCTCCCGCCCTGTGGTGCAAGTGATGTCCCTCTCTCCAAAATGTACTCAATGGGACCGTAATGTTGCAACCACACACTAGTTGACATTCTGTGAGGAAAAAACGAGTTAGTACATTTCAAACATGAAAAAGGTCATTTTAAAATCATCATGAAAAACCAAAATTCCAAAAGTATCAAACACAAAAAATGCTTACCGAGGAAAGAAAGTGTATAGTGCTAGGCACCCTCCTCCCGCCCTGTGGTGCAACTGATGTCCCTCTCTCCAAAAATGTACTCAATGGGACCGTAATGTTGCAACCACACACTAGTTGACCTGCTGTGAGGAAAAAACGAGTTAGTACATTTCAAACATGAAAAAGGTCATTTTAAAATCGTCATGAAAAACCAAAATTCCAAAAGTATCAAACACAAAAAATGCTTACAGAGGAAAGAAAGTGTATAGTGCTAGGCACCCTCCTGCCGCCCTGTGGTGCAACTGATGTCCCTCTCTCCAAAATGTACTCAATGGGACCGTAATGTTGCAACCACACACTAGTTGACCTTCTGTGAGGAAAAAACGAGTTAGTACATTTCAAACATGAAAAACGTCATTTTAAAATCATCATGAAAAACCAAAATTCCAAAAGTATCAAACACAAAATATGCTTACCGAGGAAAGAAAGTGTATAGTGCTAGGCACCCTCCTCCCGCCCTGTGGTGCAACTGATGTCCCTCTCTCCAAAATGTACACAATGGGACCGTAATGTTGCAACCACACACTAGTTGACCTTCTGTGAGGAAAAAACGAGTTAGTACATTTCAAACATGAAAAAGGTCATTTTAAAATCATCATGAAAAACCAAAATTCCAAAAGTATCAAAGACAAAAAATGCCCACCGAGGAAAGAAAGTGTATAGTGCTAGGCACCCTCCTCCCGCCCTGTGGTGCAAGTGATGTCCCTCTCTCAAAAAATGTACTCAATGGGACCGTAATGTTGCAACCACACACTAGTTGACCTGCTGTGAGGAAAAAACGAGTTAGAACATTTCAAACATGAAAAAGGTCATTTTAAAATCATCATGAAAAACCAAAATTCCAAAAGTATCAAAGACAAAAAATGCTCACCGAGGAAAGAAAGTGTATAGTGCTAGGCACCCTCCTCCCGCCCTGTGGTGCAACTGATGTCCCTCTCTCCAAAAATGTACTCAATGGGACCGTAATGTTGCAACCACACTCTAGTTGACCTGCTGTGAGGAAAAAACGAGTTAGTACATTTCAAACATGAAAAAGGTCATTTTAAAATCATCATGAAAAACCAAAATTCCAAAAGTATCAAAGACAAAAAATGCTCACCGAGGAAAGAAAGTGTATAGTGCTAGGCACCCTCCTGCCGCCCTGTGGTGCAAGTGATGTCCCTCTCTCCAAAATGTACTCAATGGGACCGTAATGTTGCACCCACACACGTTGTTGACATTCTGTGAGGAAAAAACGAGTTAGTACATTTCAAACATGAAAAAGGTCATTTTAAAATCATCATGAAAAACCAAAATTCCAAAAGTATCAAACACAAAAAATGCTTACCGAGGAAAGAAAGTGTATAGTGCTAGGCACCCTCCTCCCGCCCTGTGGTGCAACTGATGTCCCTCTCTCCAAAAATGTACTCAATGGGACCGTAATGTTGCAACCACACACTAGTTGACCTTCTGTGAGGAAAAAACGAGTTAGTACATTTCAAACATGAAAAAGGTCATTTTAAAATCGTCATGAAAAACCAAAATTCCAAAAGTATCAAACACAAAAAATGCTTACAGAGGAAAGAAAGTGTATAGTGCTAGGCACCCTCCTGCCGCCCTGTGGTGCAACTGATGTCTCTCTCTCCAAAATGTACTCAATGGGACCGTAATGTTGCAACCACACACTAGTTGACCTTCTGTGAGGAAAAAACGAGTTAGTACATTTCAAACATGAAAAACGTCATTTTAAAATCATCATGAAAAACCAAAATTCCAAAAGTATCAAACACAAAAAATGCTTACCGAGGAAAGAAAGTGTATAGTGCTAGGCTCCCTCCTCCTGCCCTGTGGTGCAAGTGATGTCCCTCTCTCCAAAAATGTACTCAATGGGACCGTAATGTTGCAACCACACACTAGTTGACCTGCTGTGAGGAAAAAACGAGTTAGTACATTTCAAACATGAAAAAGGTCATTTTAAAATCATCATGAAAAACCAAAATTCCAAAAGTATCAAACACAAAAAATGCTTACCGAGGAAAGAAAGTGTATAGTGCTAGGCACCCTCCTCCCGCCCTGTGGTGCAACTGATGTCCCTCTCTCCAAAATGTACACAATGGGACCGTAATGTTGCAACCACACACTAGTTGACCTTCTGTGAGGAAAAAACGAGTTAGTACATTTCAAACATGAAAAAGGTCATTTTAAAATCATCATGAAAAACCAAAATTCAAAAAGTATCAAAGACAAAAAATGCCCACCGAGGAAAGAAAGTGTATAGTGCTAGGCACCCTCCTCCCGCCCTGTGGTGCAAGTGATGTCCCTCTCTCAAAAAATGTACTCAATGGGACCGTAATGTTGCAACCACACACTAGTTGACCTGCTGTGAGGAAAAAACGAGTTAGTACATTTCAAACATGAAAAAGGTCATTTTAAAATCATCATGAAAAACCAAAATTCCACAAGTATCAAAGACAAAAAATGCTCACCGAGGAAAGAAAGTGTATAGTGCTAGGCACCCTCCTCCCGCCCTGTGGTGCAAGTGATGTCCCTCTCTCCAAAATGTACTCAGTGGGACCGTAATGTTGCAACCACACACTAGTTGACCTGCTGTGAGGAAAAAACGAGTTAGAACATTTCAAACATGAAAAAGGTCATTTTAAAATCATCATGAAAAACCAAAATTCCAAAAGTATCAAAGACAAAAGATGCTCACCGAGGAAAGAAAGTGTATAGTGCTAGGCACCCTCCTCCCGCCCTGTGGTGCAACTGACGTCCCTCTCTCCAAAAATGTACTCAATGGGACCGTAATGTTGCAACCACACACTAGTTGACCTGCTGTGAGGAAAAAACGAGTTAGTACATTTCAAACATGAAAAAGGTCATTTTAAAATCATCATGAAAAACCAAAATTCCAAAAGTATCAAAGACAAAAAATGCTCACCGAGGAAAGAAAGTGTATAGTGCTAGGCACCCTCCTGCCGCCCTGTGGTGCAAGTGATGTCCCTCTCTCCAAAATGTACTCAATGGGACCGTAATGTTGCACCCACACACGTTGTTGACCTTCTGTGAGGAAAAAACGAGTTAGTACATTTCAAACATGAAAAAGGTCATTTTAAAATCATCATGAAAAACCAAAATTCCAAAAGTATCAAACACAAAAAATGCTTACCGAGGAAAGAAAGTGTATAGTGCTAGGCACCCTCCTCCCGCCCTGTGGTGCAACTGATGTCCCTCTCTCCAAAAATGTACTCAATGGGACCGTAATGTTGCAACCACACACTAGTTGACCTTCTGTGAGGAAAAAACGAGTTAGTACATTTCAAACATGAAAAAGGTCATTTTAAAATCATCATGAAAAACCAAAATTCCAAAAGTATCAAAGACAAAAAATGCTCACCGAGGAAAGAAAGTGTATAGTGCTAGGCACCCTCCTCCCGCCCTGTGGTGCAACTGATGTCCCTCTCTCCAAAAATGTACTCAATGGGACCGTAATGTTGCAACCACACACTAGTTGACCTTCTGTGAGGAAAAAACGAGTTAGTACATTTCAAACATGAAAAAGGTCATTTTAAAATCATCATGAAAAACCAAAATTCCAAAAGTATCAAAGACAAAAAATGCTCACCGAGGAAAGAAAGTGTATAGTGCTAGGCACCCTCCTCCCGCCCTGTGGTGCAACTGATGTCCCTCTCTCCAAAAATGTAATCAATGGGACCGTAATGTTGCAACCACACACTAGTTGACCTGCTGTGAGGAAAAAACGAGTTAGTACATTTCAAACATGAAAAAGGTCATTTTAAAATCATCATGAAAAACCAAAATTCCAAAAGTATCAAAGACAAAAAATGCTCACCGAGGAAAGAAAGTGTATAGTGCTAGGCACCCTCCTCCCGCCCTGTGGTGCAAGTGATGTCCCTCTCTCCAAAATGTACTCAATGGGACCGTAATGTTGCAACCACACACTAGTTGACCTTCTGTGAGGAAAAAACGAGTTAGTACATTTCAAACATGAAAAAGGTCATTTTAAAATCATCATGAAAAACCAAAATTCCAAAAGTATCAAACACAAAAAATGCTTCCCGAGGAAAGAAAGTGTATAGTGCTAGGCACCCTCCTCCCGCCCTGTGGTGCAACTGATGTCCCTCTCTCCAAAAATGTACTCAATGGGACCGTAATGTTGCAACCACACACTAGTTGACCTTCTGTGAGGAAAAAACGAGTTAGTACATTTCAAACATGAAAAAGGTCATTTTAAAATCATCATGAAAAACCAAAATTCCAAAAGTATCAAACACAAAAAATGCTTACCGAGGAAAGAAAGTGTATAGTGCTAGGCACCCTCCTCCCGCCCTGTGGTGCAAGTGATGTCCCTCTCTCCAAAATGTACTCAATGGGACCGTAATGTTGCAACCACACACTAGTTGACCGGCTGTGAGGAAAAAACGAGTTAGAACATTTCAAACATGAAAAAGGTCATTTTAAAATCATCATGAAAAACCAAAATTCAAAAAGTATCAAAGACAAAAAATGCTCACCGAGGAAAGAAAGTGTATAGTGCTAGGCACCCTCCTCCCCCCCTGTGGTGCAACTGATGTCCCTCTCTCCAAAAATGTACTCAATGGGACCGTAATGTTGCAACCACACACTAGTTGACCTGCTGTGAGGAAAAAACGAGTTAGTACATTTCAAACATGAAAAAGGTCATTTTAAAATCATCATGAAAAACCAAAATTCCAAAAGTATCAAAGACAAAAAATGCTCACCGAGGAAAGAAAGTGTATAGTGCTAGGCACCCTCCTCCCGCCCTGTGGTGCAAGTGATGTCCCTCTCTCCAAAATGTACTCAATGGGACCGTAATGTTGCAACCACACACTAGTTGACCTTCTGTGAGGAAAAAACGAGTTAGTACATTTCAAACATGAAAAAGGTCATTTTAAAATCATCATGAAAAACCAAAATTCCAAAAGTATCAAAGACAAAAAATGCTCACCGAGGAAAGAAAGAGTATAGTGCTAGGCACCCTCCTCCCGCCTTGTGGTGCAACTGATGTCCCTCTCTCCAAAAATGTAATCAATGGGACCGTAATGTTGCAACCACACACTAGTTGACCTGCTGTGAGGAAAAAACGAGTTAGTACATTTCAAACATCAAATGGATCATTTTAAAATCATCATGAAAAACCAAAATTCCAAAAGTATCAAAGACAAAAAATGCTCACCGAGGAAAGAAAGTGTATAGTGCTAGGCACCCTCCTCCCGCCCTGTGGTGCAACTGATGTCCCTCTCTCCAAAAATGTACTCAATGGGACCGTAATGTTGCAACCACACACTAGTTGACCTTCTGTGAGGGAAAAACGAGTTAGTACATTTCAAACATGAAAAAGGTCATTTTAAAATCATCATGAAAAACCAAAATTCAAAAAGTATCAAAGACAAAAAATGCTCACCAAGGAAAGAAAGTGTATAGTGCTAGGCACCCTCCTCCCGCCCTGTGGTGCAACTGATGTCCCTCTCTCCAAAAATGTACTCAATGGGACCGTAATGTTGCAACCACACACTAG
Source organism: Schistocerca cancellata (assembly GCF_023864275.1). Classification (NCBI taxonomy): domain Eukaryota; kingdom Metazoa; phylum Arthropoda; class Insecta; order Orthoptera; family Acrididae; genus Schistocerca; species Schistocerca cancellata. The sequence goes on along the minus strand of NC_064635.1, from coordinate 18,527,143 downwards.
TTGACCTTCTGTGAGGAAAAAACGAGTTAGTACATTTCAAACATGAAAAAGGTCATTTTAAAATCATCATGAAAAACCAAAATTCCAAAAGTATCAAACACAAAAAATGCTTACAGAGGAAAGAAAGTGTATAGTGCTAGGCACCCTCCTGCCGCCCTGTGGTGCAACTGATGTCCCTCTCTCCAAAAATGTACTCAATGGGACCGTAATGTTGCAACCACACACTAGTTGACCTTCTGTGAGGAAAAAACGAGTTAGTACATTTCAAACATGAAAAAGGTCATTTTAAAATCATCATGAAAAACCAAAATTCCAAAAGTATCAAAGACAAAAAATGCCCACCGAGGAAAGAAAGTGTATAGTGCTAGGCACCCTCCTCCCGCCCTGTGGTGCAAGTGATGTCCCTCTCTCCAAAAATGTATTCTATGGGACCGTAATGTTGCAACCACACACTAGTTGACCTGCTGTGAGGAAAAAACGAGTTAGTACATTTCAAACATGAAAAAGGTCATTTTAAAATCATCATGAAAAACCAAAATTCCACAAGTATCAAAGACAAAAAATGCTCACCGAGGAAAGAAAGTGTATAGTGCTAGGCACCCTCCTCCCGCCCTGTGGTGCAAGTGATGTCCCTCTCTCCAAAATGTACTCAATGGGACCGTAATGTTGCAACCACACACTAGTTGACCTTCTGTGAGGAAAAAACGAGTTAGTACATTTCAAACATGAAAAAGGTCATTTTAAAATCATCATGAAAAACCAAAATTCCAAAAGTATCAAACACAAAAAATGCTTACCGAGGAAAGAAAGTGTATAGTGCTAGGCACCCTCCTCCCGCCCTGTGGTGCAACTGATGTCCCTCTCTCCAAAAATGTACTCAATGGGACCGTAATGTTGCAACCACACACTAGTTGACCTTCTGTGAGGAAAAAACGAGTTAGTACATTTCAAACATGAAAAAGGTCATTTTAAAATCATCATGAAAAACCAAAATTCCAAAAGTATCAAAGACAAAAAATGCTCACCGAGGAAAGAAAGTGTATAGTGCTAGGCACCCTCCTCCCGCCCTGTGGTGCAACTGATGTCCCTCTCTCCAAAAATGTACTCAATGGGACCGTAATGTTGCAACCACACACTAGTTGACCTTCTGTGAGGAAAAAACGAGTTAGTACATTTCAAACATGAAAAAGGTCATTTTAAAATCATCATGAAAAACAAAAATTCCAAAAGTATCAAAGACAAAAAATGCTCACCGAGGAAAGAAAGTGTATAGTGCTAGGCACCCTCCTGCCGCCCTGTGGTGCAACTGATGTCCCTCTCTCCAAAAATGTACTCAATGGGACCGTAATGTTGCAACCACACACTAGTTGACCTGCTGTGAGGAAAAAACGAGTTAGTACATTTCAAACATCAAATGGGTCATTTTAAAATCATCATGAAAAACCAAAATTCCAAAAGTATCAAAGACAAAAAATGCTCACCGAGGAAGGAATGTGTATAGTGCTAGGCACCCTCCTCCCGCCCTGTGGTGCAAGTGATGTCCCTCTCTCCAAAATGTACTCAATGGGACCGTAATGTTGCAACCACACACTAGTTGACCTTCTGTGAGGAAAAAACGAGTTAGAACATTTCAAACATGAAAAAGGTCATTTTAAAATCATCATGAAAAACCAAAATTCCAAAAGTATCAAACACAAAAAATGCTTACCGAGGAAAGAAAGTGTATAGTGCTAGGCACCCTCCTCCCGCCCTGTGGTGCAACTGATGTCCCTCTCTCCAAAAATGTACTCAATGGGACCGTAATGTTGCAACCACACACTAGTTGACCTGCTGTGAGGAAAAAACGAGTTAGTACATTTCAAACATGAAAAAGGTCATTTTATAATCATCATGAAAAACCAAAATTCCAAAAGTATCAAAGACAAAAAATGCTCAACGAGGAAAGAAAGTGTATAGTGCTAGGCACCCTCCTCCCGCCCTGTGGTGCAAGTGATGTCCCTCTCTCCAAAATGTACTCAATGGGACCGTAATGTTGCAACCACACACTAGTTGACCTTCTGTGAGGAAAAAACGAGTTAGAACATTTCAAACATGAAAAAGGTCATTTTAAAATCATCATGAAAAACCAAAATTCCAAAAGTATCAAACACAAAAAATGCTTACCGAGGAAAGAAAGTGTATAGTGCTAGGCACCCTCCTCCCGCCCTGTGGTGCAACTGATGTCCCTCTCTCCAAAAATGTACTCAATGGGACCGTAATGTTGCAACCACTCACTAGTTTACCTGCTGTGAGGAAAAAACGAGTTAGTACAATTCAAACATGAAAAAGGTCATTTTATAATCATCATGAAAAACCAAAATTCCAAAAGTATCAAAGCCAAAAAATGCTCACCGAGGAAAGAAAGTGTATAGTGCTAGGCACCCTCCTCCCGCCCTGTGGTGCAAGTGATGTCCCTCTCTCCAAAATGTACTCAATGGGACCGTAATGTTGCAACCACACACTAGTTGACCTTCTGTGAGGAAAAAACGAGTTAGAACATTTCAAACATGAAAAAGGTCATTTTAAAATCATCATGAAAAACCAAAATTCCAAAAGTATCAAACACAAAAAATGCTTACCGAGGAAAGAAAGTGTATAGTGCTAGGCACCCTCCTCCCACCCTGTGGTGCAACTGATGTCCCTCTCTCCAAAAATGTACTCAATGGGACCGTAATGTTGCAACCACACACTAGTTGACCTTCTGTGAGGAAAAAACGAGTTAGTACATTTCAAACATGAAAAAGGTCATTTTAAAATCATCATGAAAAACCAAAATTCCAAAAGTATCAAAGACAAAAAATGCTCACCGAGGAAAGAAAGTGTATAGTGCTAGGCACCCTCCTCCCGCCCTGTGGTGCAACTGATGTCCCTCTCTCCAAAAATGTACTCAATGGGACCGTAATGTTGCAACCACACACTAGTTGACCTTCTGTGAGGAAAAAACGAGTTAGTACATTTCAAACATGAAAAAGGTCATTTTAAAATCATCATGAAAAACAAAAATTCCAAAAGTATCAAAGACAAAAAATGCTCACCGAGGAAAGAAAGTGTATAGTGCTAGGCACCCTCCTGCCGCCCTGTGGTGCAACTGATGTCCCTCTCTCCAAAAATGTACTCAATGGGACCGTAATGTTGCAACCACACACTAGTTGACCTGCTGTGAGGAAAAAACGAGTTAGTACATTTCAAACATCAAATGGGTCATTTTAAAATCATCATGAAAAACCAAAATTCCAAAAGTATCAAAGACAAAAAATGCTCACCGAGGAAGGAATGTGTATAGTGCTAGGCACCCTCCTCCCGCCCTGTGGTGCAAGTGATGTCCCTCTCTCCAAAATGTACTCAATGGGACCGTAATGTTGCAACCACACACTAGTTGACCTTCTGTGAGGAAAAAACGAGTTAGAACATTTCAAACATGAAAAAGGTCATTTTAAAATCATCATGAAAAACCAAAATTCCAAAAGTATCAAACACAAAAAATGCTTACCGAGGAAAGAAAGTGTATAGTGCTAGGCACCCTCCTCCCGCCCTGTGGTGCAACTGATGTCCCTCTCTCCAAAAATGTACTCAATGGGACCGTAATGTTGCAACCACACACTAGTTGACCTGCTGTGAGGAAAAAACGAGTTAGTACATTTCAAACATGAAAAAGGTCATTTTATAATCATCATGAAAAACCAAAATTCCAAAAGTATCAAAGACAAAAAATGCTCAACGAGGAAAGAAAGTGTATAGTGCTAGGCACCCTCCTCCCGCCCTGTGGTGCAAGTGATGTCCCTCTCTCCAAAATGTACTCAATGGGACCGTAATGTTGCAACCACACACTAGTTGACCTTCTGTGAGGAAAAAACGAGTTAGAACATTTCAAACATGAAAAAGGTCATTTTAAAATCATCATGAAAAACCAAAATTCCAAAAGTATCAAACACAAAAAATGCTTACCGAGGAAAGAAAGTGTATAGTGCTAGGCACCCTCCTCCCGCCCTGTGGTGCAACTGATGTCCCTCTCTCCAAAAATGTACTCAATGGGACCGTAATGTTGCAACCACTCACTAGTTTACCTGCTGTGAGGAAAAAACGAGTTAGTACAATTCAAACATGAAAAAGGTCATTTTATAATCATCATGAAAAACCAAAATTCCAAAAGTATCAAAGCCAAAAAATGCTCACCGAGGAAAGAAAGTGTATAGTGCTAGGCACCCTCCTCCCGCCCTGTGGTGCAAGTGATGTCCCTCTCTCCAAAATGTACTCAATGGGACCGTAATGTTGCAACCACACACTAGTTGACCTTCTGTGAGGAAAAAACGAGTTAGAACATTTCAAACATGAAAAAGGTCATTTTAAAATCATCATGAAAAACCAAAATTCCAAAAGTATCAAACACAAAAAATGCTTACCGAGGAAAGAAAGTGTATAGTGCTAGGCACCCTCCTCCCACCCTGTGGTGCAACTGATGTCCCTCTCTCCAAAAATGTACTCAATGGGACCGTAATGTTGCAACCACACACTAGTTGACCTTCTGTGAGGAAAAAACGAGTTAGTACATTTCAAACATGAAAAAGGTCATTTTAAAATCATCATGAAAAACCAAAATTCCAAAAGTATCAAACACAAAAAATGCTTACAGAGGAAAGAAAGTGTATAGTGCTAGGCACCCTCCTGCCGCCCTGTGGTGCAACTGATGTCCCTCTCTCCAAAAATGTACTCAATGGGACCGTAATGTTGCAACCACACACTAGTTGACCTTCTGTGAGGAAAAAACGAGTTAGTACATTTCAAACATGAAAAAGGTCATTTTAAAATCATCATGAAAAACCAAAATTCCAAAAGTATCAAAGACAAAAAATGCCCACCGAGGAAAGAAAGTGTATAGTGCTAGGCACCCTCCTCCCGCCCTGTGGTGCAAGTGATGTCCCTCTCTCCAAAAATGTATTCTATGGGACCGTAATGTTGCAACCACACACTAGTTGACCTGCTGTGAGGAAAAAACGAGTTAGTACATTTCAAACATGAAAAAGGTCATTTTAAAATCATCATGAAAAACCAAAATTCCACAAGTATCAAAGACAAAAAATGCTCACCGAGGAAAGAAAGTGTATAGTGCTAGGCACCCTCCTCCCGCCCTGTGGTGCAAGTGATGTCCCTCTCTCCAAAATGTACTCAATGGGACCGTAATGTTGCAACCACACACTAGTTGACCTTCTGTGAGGAAAAAACGAGTTAGTACATTTCAAACATGAAAAAGGTCATTTTAAAATCATCATGAAAAACCAAAATTCCAAAAGTATCAAACACAAAAAATGCTTACCGAGGAAAGAAAGTGTATAGTGCTAGGCACCCTCCTCCCGCCCTGTGGTGCAACTGATGTCCCTCTCTCCAAAAATGTACTCAATGGGACCGTAATGTTGCAACCACACACTAGTTGACCTTCTGTGAGGAAAAAACGAGTTAGTACATTTCAAACATGAAAAAGGTCATTTTAAAATCATCATGAAAAACCAAAATTCCAAAAGTATCAAAGACAAAAAATGCTCACCGAGGAAAGAAAGTGTATAGTGCTAGGCACCCTCCTCCCGTCCTGTGGTGCAACTGATGTCCCTCTCTCCAAAAATGTACTCAATGGGACCGTAATGTTGCAACCACACACTAGTTGACCTTCTGTGAGGAAAAAACGAGTTAGTACATTTCAAACATGAAAAAGGTCATTTTAAAATCATCATGAAAAACAAAAATTCCAAAAGTATCAAAGACAAAAAATGCTCACCGAGGAAGGAATGTGTATAGTGCTAGGCACCCTCCTCCCGCCCTGTGGTGCAAGTGATGTCCCTCTCTCCAAAAATGTACTCAATGGGACCGTAATGTTGCAACCACACACTAGTTGACCTGCTGTGAGGAAAAAACGAGTTAGTACATTTCAAACATCAAATGGGTCATTTTAAAATCATCATGAAAAACCAAAATTCCAAAAGTATCAAAGACAAAAAATGCTCACCGAGGAAGGAATGTGTATAGTGCTAGGCACCCTCCTCCCGCCCTGTGGTGCAAGTGATGTCCCTCTCTCCAAAATGTACTCAATGGGACCGTAATGTTGCAACCACACACTAGTTGACCTTCTGTGAGGAAAAAACGAGTTAGAACATTTCAAACATGAAAAAGGTCATTTTAAAATCATCATGAAAAACCAAAATTCCAAAAGTATCAAACACAAAAAATGCTTACCGAGGAAAGAAAGTGTATAGTGCTAGGCACCCTCCTCCCGCCCTGTGGTGCAACTGATGTCCCTCTCTCCAAAAATGTACTCAATGGGACCGTAATGTTGCAACCACACACTAGTTGACCTGCTGTGAGGAAAAAACGAGTTAGTACATTTCAAACATGAAAAAGGTCATTTTATAATCATCATGAAAAACCAAAATTCCAAAAGTATCAAAGACAAAAAATGCTCAACGAGGAAAGAAAGTGTATAGTGCTAGGCACCCTCCTCCCGCCCTGTGGTGCAAGTGATGTCCCTCTCTCCAAAATGTACTCAATGGGACCGTAATGTTGCAACCACACACTAGTTGACCTTCTGTGAGGAAAAAACGAGTTAGAACATTTCAAACATGAAAAAGGTCATTTTAAAATCATCATGAAAAACCAAAATTCCAAAAGTATCAAACACAAAAAATGCTTACCGAGGAAAGAAAGTGTATAGTGCTAGGCACCCTCCTCCCGCCCTGTGGTGCAACTGATGTCCCTCTCTCCAAAAATGTACTCAATGGGACCGTAATGTTGCAACCACTCACTAGTTTACCTGCTGTGAGGAAAAAACGAGTTAGTACAATTCAAACATGAAAAAGGTCATTTTATAATCATCATGAAAAACCAAAATTCCAAAAGTATCAAAGCCAAAAAATGCTCACCGAGGAAAGAAAGTGTATAGTGCTAGGCACCCTCCTCCCGCCCTGTGGTGCAAGTGATGTCCCTCTCTCCAAAATGTACTCAATGGGACCGTAATGTTGCAACCACACACTAGTTGACCTTCTGTGAGGAAAAAACGAGTTAGAACATTTCAAACATGAAAAAGGTCATTTTAAAATCATCATGAAAAACCAAAATTCCAAAAGTATCAAACACAAAAAATGCTTACCGAGGAAAGAAAGTGTATAGTGCTAGGCACCCTCCTCCCACCCTGTGGTGCAACTGATGTCCCTCTCTCCAAAAATGTACTCAATGGGACCGTAATGTTGCAACCACACACTAGTTTACCTGCTGTGAGGAAAAAACGAGTTAGTACAATTCAAACATGAAAAAGGTCATTTTATAATCATCATGAAAAACCAAAATTCCAAAAGTATCAAAGCCAAAAAATGCTCACCGAGGAAAGAAAGTGTATAGTGCTAGGCACCCTCCTCCCGCCCTGTGGTGCAAGTGATGTCCCTCTCTCCAAAATGTACTCAATGGGACCGTAATGTTGCAACCACACACTAGTTGACCTTCTGTGAGGAAAAAACGAGTTAGAACATTTCAAACATGAAAAAGGTCATTTTAAAATCATCATGAAAAACCAAAATTCCAAAAGTATCAAACACAAAAAATGCTTACCGAGGAAAGAAAGTGTATAGTGCTAGGCACCCTCCTCCCGCCCTGTGGTGCAACTGATGTCCCTCTCTCCAAAAATGTACTCAATGGGACCGTAATGTTGCAACCACACACTAGTTGACCTGCTGTGAGGGAAAAACGAGTTAGTACATTTCAAACATGAAAAAGGTCATTTTATAATCATCATGAAAAACCAAAATTCCAAAAGTATCAAAGACAAAAAATGCTCACCGAGGAAAGAAAGTGTATAGTGCTAGGCACCCTCCTCCCGCCCTGTGGTGCAAGTGATGTCCCTCTCTCCAAAATGTACTCAATGGGACCGTAATGTTGCAACCACACACTAGTTGACCTTCTGTGAGGAAAAAACGAGTTCGAACATTTCAGACATGAAAAAGGTCATTTTAAAATCATCATGAAAAACCAAAATTCCAAAAGTATCAAACACAAAAAATGCTTACCGAGGAAAGAAAGTGTATAGTGCTAGGCACCCTCCTCCCGCCCTGTGGTGCAAGTGATGTCCCTCTCTCCAAAAATGTACTCAATGGGACCGTAATGTTGCAACCACACACTAGTTGACCTGCTGTGAGGAAAAAACGAGTTAGTACATTTCAAACATCAAATGGGTCATTTTAAAGTCATCATGAAAAACCAAAATTCCAAAAGTATCAAAGACAAAAAATGCTCACCGAGGAAAGAAAGTGTATAGTGCTAGGCACCCTCCTCCCGCCCTGTGGTGCAAGTGATGTCCCTCTCTCCAAAATGTACTCAATGGGACCGTAATGTTGCAACCACACACTAGTTGACCTTCTGTGAGGAGAAAACGAGTTAGAACATTTCAAACATGAAAAAGGTCATTTTAAAATCATCATGAAAAACCAAAATTCCAAAAGTATGAAACACAAAAAATGCTTATCGAGGAAAGACAGTGTATAGTGCTAGGCACCCTCCTCCCGCCCTGTGGTGCAACTGATGTCCCTCTCTCCAAAAATGTACTCAATGGGACCGTAATGTTGCAACCACACACTAGTTGACCTGCTGTGAGGAAAAAACGAGTTAGTACATTTCAAACATGAAAAAGGTCATTTTATAATCATCATGAAAAACCAAAATTCAAAAAGTATCAAAGACAAAAAATGCTCACCAAGGAAAGAAAGTGTATAGTCCTTGGCACCCTCCTCCCGCCCTGTGGTGCAACTGATGTCCCTCTCTCCAAAAATGTACTCAATGGGACCGTAATGTTGCAACCACACACTAGTTGACCTTCTGTGAGGAAAAAACGAGTTAGTACATTTCAAACATGAAAAAGGTCAGTTTAAAATCATCATGAAAAACCAAAATTCCATAAGTATCAAAGACAAAAAATGCTCACCGAGGAAAGAAAGTGTATAGTGCTAGGCACCCTCCTCACGCCCTGTGGTGCAACTGATGTCCCTCTCTCCAAAAATGTACTCAATGGGACCGTAATGTTGCAACCACACACTAGTTGACCTGCTGTGAGGAAAAAACGAGTTAGTACATTTCAAACATGAAAAAGGTCATTTTAAAATCATCATGAAAAACCAAAATTCCAAAAGTATCAAAGACAAAAAATGCTCACCGAGGAAAGAAAGTGTATAGTGCTAGGCACACTCCTCCCGCCCTGTGGTGCAACTGATGTCCCTCTCTCCAAAATGTACTCAATGGGACCGTAATGTTGCAACCACACACTAGTTGACCTTCTGTGAGGAAAAAACGAGTTAGTACATTTCAAACATGAAAAAGGTCATTTTAAAATCATCATGAAAAACCAAAATTCCAAAAGTATCAAACACAAAAAATGCTTACCGAGGAAAGAAAGTGTATAGTGCTAGGCACCCTCCTCCCGCCCTGTGGTGCAACTGATGTCCCTCTCTCCAAAAATGTACTCAATGGGACCGTAATGTTGCAACCACACACTAGTTGACCTTCTGTGAGGAAAAAACGAGTTAGTACATTTCAAACATGAAAAAGGTCATTTTAAAATCATCATGAAAAACCAAAATTCAAAAAGTATCAAAGACAAAAAATGCTCACCAAGGAAAGAAAGTGTATAGTGCTAGGCACCCTCCGCCCGCCCTGTGGTGCAACTGATGTCCCTCTCTCCAAAAATGTACTCAATGGGACCGTAATGTTGCAACCACACACTAGTTGACCATCTGTGAGGAAAAAACGAGTTAGTACATTTCAAACATGAAAAACGTCATTTTAAAATCATCATGAAAAACCAAAATTCCAAAAGTATCAAAGACAAAAAATGCTCACCGAGGAAAGAAAGTGTATAGTGCTAGGCACCCTCCTCCCGCCCTGTGGTGCAACTGATGTCCCTCTCTCCAAAAATGTACTCAATGGGACCGTAATGTTGCAACCACCCACTAGTTGACCTGCTGTGAGGAAAAAACGAGTTAGTACATTTCAAACATGAAAAAGGTCATTTTAAAATCATCATGAAAAACCAAAATTCCAAAAGTATCAAAGACAAAAAATGCTCACCGAGGAAAGAGAAAGTGTATAGTGCTAGGCACCCTCCTCCCGCCCTGTGGTGCAACTGATGTCCCTCTCTCCAAAATTGTACTCAATGGGACCGTAATGTTGCAACCACACACTAGTTGACCTTCTGTGAGGAAAAAACGAGTTAGTACATTTCAAACATGAAAAAGGTCGTTTTAAAATCATCATGAAAAACCAAAATTCCAAAAGTATCAAACACAAAAAATGCTTACAGAGGAAAGAAAGTGTATAGTGCTAGGCACCCTCCTCCCGCCCTGTGGTGCAACTGATGTCCCTCTCTCCAAAATGTACTCAATGGGACCGTAATGTTGCAACCACACACTAGTTGACCTTCTGTGAGGAAAAAACGAGTTAGTACATTTCAAACATGAAAAACGTCATTTTAAAATCATCATGAAAAACCAAAATTCCAAAAGTATCAAACACAAAAAATGCTTACCGAGGAATGAAAGTGTATAGTGCTAGGCACCCTCCTCCCGCCCTGTGGTGCAAGTGATGTCCCTCTCTCCAAAAATGTACTCAATGGGACCGTAATGTTGCAACCACACACTAGTTGACCTGATGTGAGGAAAAAACGAGTTAGTACATTTCAAACATGAAAAAGGTCATTTTAAAATCATCATGAAAAACCAAAATTCCAAAAGTATCAAACACAAAAATGCTTACGAAGAAAGAAAGTGTATAGTGCTAGGCACCCTCATCCCACCCTGTGGTACAACTGATGTCCCTCTCTCCAAAATGTACACAATGGGACCGTAATGTTGCAACCACACACTAGTTGACCTTCTGTGAGGAAAAAACGAGTTAGTACATTTCAAACATGAAAAAGGTCATTTTAAAATCATCATGAAAGACCAAAATTCCAAAAGTATCAAACACAAAAAATGCTTACCGAGGAAAGAAAGTGTATAGTGCTAGGCACCCTCCTCCCGCCCTGTGGTGCAAGTGATGTCCCTCTATCCAAAAATGTACTCAATGGGACCGTAATGTTGCAACCACACACTAGTTGACCTGCTGTGAGGAAAAAACGAGTTAGTACATTTCAAACATGAAGAAGGTCATTTTAAAATCATCATGAAAAACCAAAATTCCAAAAGTATCAAACACAAAAAATGCTTACCGAGTAAAGAAAGTGTATAGTGCTAGGCACCCTCCTCCCGCCCTGTGGTGCAACTGATGTCCCTCTCTCCAAAAATGTACTCAATGGGACCGTAATGTTGCAACCACACACTAGTTGACTTGCTGTGAGGAAAAAACGAGTTAGTACATTTCAAACATGAAAAAGGTCATTTTAAAATCATCATGAAAAACCAAAATTCCAAAAGTATCAAACACAAAAAATGCTTACAGAGGAAAGAATGTGTATAGTGCTAGGCACCCTCCTCCCGCCCTGTGGTGCAACTGATGTCCCTCTCTCCAAAATGTACTCAATGGGACCGTAATGTTGCAACCACACACTAGTTGACCTTCTGTGAGGAAAAAACGAGTTAGTACATTTCAAACACGAAAAAGGTCATTTTAAAATCATCATGAAAAACCAAAATTCCAAAAGTATCAAAGACAAAAAATGCTCACCGAGGAAAGAGAAAGTGTATAGTGCTAGGCACCCTCCTCCCACCCTGTGGTGCAACTGATGTCCCTCTCTCCAAAATGTACACAATGGGACCGTAATGTTGCAACCACACACTAGTTGACCTTCTGTGAGGAAAAAACGAGTTAGTACATTTCAAACATGAAAAAGGTCATTTTAAAATCATCATGAAAGACCAAAATTCCAAAAGTATCAAACACAAAAAATGCTTACCGAGGAAAGAAAGTGTATAGTGCTAGGCACCCTCCTCCCGCCCTGTGGTGCAAGTGATGTCCCTCTATCCAAAAATGTACTCAATGGGACCGTAATGTTGGAACCACACACTAGTTGACCTGCTGTGAGGAAAAAACGAGTTAGTACATTTCAAACATGAAGAAGGTCATTTTAAAATCATCATGAAAAACCAAAATTCCAAAAGTATCAAACACAAAAAATGCTTACCGAGGAAAGAAAGTGTATAGTGCTAGGCACCCTCCTCCCGCCCTGTGGTGCAACTGATGTCCCTCTCTCCAAAAATGTACTCAATGGGACCGTAATGTTGCAACCACACACTAGTTGACTTGCTGTGAGGAAAAAACGAGTTAGTACATTTCAAACATGAAAAAGGTCATTTTAAAATCATCATGAAAAACCAAAATTCCAAAAGTATCAAACACAAAAAATGCTTACAGAGGAAAGAATGTGTATAGTGCTAGGCACCCTCCTCCCGCCCTGTGGTGCAACTGATGTCCCTCTCTCCAAAATGTACTCAATGGGACCGTAATGTTGCAACCACACACTAGTTGACCTTCTGTGAGGAAAAAACGAGTTAGTACATTTCAAACATGAAAAAGGTCATTTTAAAATCATCATGAAAAACCAAAATTCCAAAAGTATCAAACACAAAAAATGCTTACCGAGGAAAGAAAGTGTATAGTGCTAGGCACCCTCCTCCCGCCCTGTGGTGCAACTGATGTCCCTCTCTCCAAAAATGTACTCAATGGGACCGTAATGTTGCAACCACACACTAGTTGACCTTCTGTGAGGAAAAAACGAGTTAGTACATTTCAAACATGAAAAAGGTCATTTTAAAATCATCATGAAAAACCAAAATTCCAAAAGTATCAAACACAAAAAATGCTTACCGAGGAAAGAAAGTGTATAGTGCTAGGCACCCTCCTCCCGCCCTGTGGTGCAACTGATGTCCCTCTCTCCAAAATGTACTCAATGGGACCGTAATGTTGCAACCACACACTAGTTGACCTTCTGTGAGGAAAAAACGAGTTAGTACATTTCAAACATGAAAAAGGTCATTTTAAAATCATCATGAAAAACCAAAATTCCAAAAGTATCAAACACAAAAAATGCTTACCGAGGAAAGAAAGTGTATAGTGCTAGGCACCCTCCTCCCGCCCTGAGGTGCAACTGATGTCCCTTTCTCCAAAAATGTACTCAATGGGACCGTAATGTTGCAACCACACACTAGTTGACCTTCTGTGTGGAAAAAACGAGTTAGTACATTTCAAACATGAAAAAGGTCATTTTAAAATCATCATGAAAAACCAAAATTCCAAAAGTATCAAACACAAAAAATGCTTACCGAGGAAAGAAAGTGTATAGTGCTAGGCACCCTCCTCCCGCCCTGTGGTGCAACTGATGTCCCTCTCTCCAAAAATGTACTCAATGGGACCGTAATGTTGCAACCACACACTAGTTGACCTTCTGTGAGGAAAAAACGAGTTAGTACATTTCAAACATGAAAAAGGTCATTTTAAAATCATCATGAAAAACCAAAATTCCAAAAGTATCAAACACAAAAAATGCTTACCAAGGAAAGAAAGTGTATAGTGCTAGGCACCCTCCTCCCGCCCTGTGGTGCAACTGATGTCCCCCTCTCCAAAAATGTACTCAATGGGACCGTAATGTTGCAACCACACACTAGTTGACCTGCTGTGAGGAAAAAACGAGTTAGTACATTTCAAACATGAAAAAGGTCATTTTAAAATAATCATGAAAAACCAAAATTCCAAAAGTATCAAACACAAAAAATGCTTACCGAGGAAAGAAAGTGTATAGTGCTAGGCACCCTCCTCCCGCCCTGTGGTGCAACTGATGTCCCTCTCTCCAAAATGTACACAATGGGACCGTAATGTTGCAACCACACACTAGTTGCCCTTCTGTGAGGAAAAAACGAGTTAGTACATTTCAAACATGAAAAAGGTCATTTTAAAATCATCATGAAAAACCAAAATTCCGAAAGTATCAAACACAAAAAATGCTTACAGAGGAAAGAAAGTGTATAGTGCTAGGCACCCTCCTCCCGCCCTGTGGTGCAACTGATGTCCCTCTCTCCAAAATGTACTCAATGGGACCGTAATGTTGCAACCACACACTAGTTGACCTTCTGTGAGGAAAAAACGAGTTAGTACATTTCAAACATGAAAAAGGTCATTTTAAAATCATCATGAAAAACCAAAATTCCAAAAGTATCAAACACAAAAAATGCTTACCGAGGAAAGAAAGTGTATAGTGCTAGGCACCCTCCTCCCGCCCTGTGGTGCAACTGATGTCCCTCTCTCCAAAAATGTACTCAATGGGACCGTAATGTTGCAACCACACACTAGTTGACATTCTGTGAGGAAAAAACGAGTTAGTACATTTCAAACATGAAAAAGGTCATTTTAAAATCATCATGAAAAACCAAAATTCCAAAAGTATCAAACACAAAAAATGCTTACCGAGGAAAGAAAGTGTATAGTGCTAGGCACCCTCCTCCCGCCCTGTGGTGCAACTGATGTCCCTCTCTCCAAAATGTACTCAATGGGACCGTAATGTTGCAACCACACTCTAGTTGACCTTCTGTGAGGAAAAAACGAGTTAGTACATTTCAAACATGAAAAAGGTCATTTTAAAATCATCATGAAAAACCAAAATTCCAAAAGTATCAAACACAAAAAATGCTTACCGAGGAAAGAAAGTGTATAGTGCTAGGCACCCTCCTCCCGCCCTGTGGTGCAACTGATGTCCCTCTCTCCAAAAATGTACTCAATGGGACCGTAATGTTGCAACCACACACTAGTTGACCTTCTGTGAGGAAAAAACGAGTTAGTACATTTCAAACATGAAAAAGGTCATTTTAAAATCATCATGAAAAACCAAAATTCCAAAAGTATCAAACACAAAAAATGCTTACCGAGGAAAGAAAGTGTATAGTGCTAGGCACCCTCCTCCCGCCCTGTGGTGCAACTGATGTCCCTCTCTCCAAAAATGTACTCAATGGGACCGTAATGTTGCAACCACACACTAGTTGATCTTCTGTGAGGAAAAAACGAGTTAGTACATTTCAAACATGAAAAAGGTCATTTTAAAATCATCACGAAAAACCAAAATTCCAAAAGTATCAAACACAAAAAATGCTTACCGAGGAAAGAAAGTGTATAGTGCTAGGCACCCTCCTCCCGCCCTGTGGTGCAACTGATGTCCCTCTCTCCAAAATGTACTCAATGGGACCGTAATGTTGCAACCACACACTAGTTGACCTTCTGTGAGGAAAAAACGTGTTAGTACATTTCAAACATGAAAAAGGTCATTTTAAAATCATCATGAAAAACCAAAATTCCAAAAGTATCAAAGACAAAAAATGCTTACCGAGGAAAGAAAGTGTATAGTGCTAGGCACCCTCCTCCCGCCCTGTGGTGCAACTGATGTCCCTCTCTCCAAAAATGTACTCAATGGGACCGTAATGTTGCAACCACACACTAGTTGACCTTCTGTGAGGAAAAAACGAGTTAGTACATTTCAAACATGAAAAAGGTCATTTGAAAATCATCATGAAAAACCAAAATTCCAAAAGTACCAAAGACAAAAATTCTCACCGAGGAAAGAAAGTGTATAGTGCTAGGCACCCTCCTCCCGCCCTGTGGTGCAACTGATGTCCCTCTCTCCAAAAATGTACTCAATGGGACCGTAATGTTGCAACCACACACTAGTTGACCTTCTGTGAGGAAAAAACGAGTTAGTACATTTCAAACATGGAAAAGGTCATTTTAAAATCATCATGAAAAACCAAAATTCAAAAAGTATCAAAGACAAAAAATGCTCACCGAGGAAAGAAAGTGTATAGTGCTAGGCACCCTCCTCCCGCCCTGTGGTGCAACTGATGTCCCTCTCTCCAAAAATGTACTCAATGGGACCGTAATGTTGCAACCACACACTAGTTGACATGCTGTGAGGAAAAAACGAGTTAGTACATTTCAAACATGAAAAAGGTCATTTTAAAATCATCATGAAAAACCAAAATTCCAAAAGTATCAAACACATGAAATGCTTACCGAGGAAAGAAAGTGTATAGTGCTAGGCACCCTCCTCCCGCCCTGTGGTGCAACTGATGTCCCTCTCTCCAAAAATGTACTCAATGGGACCGTAATGTTGCAACCACTCACTAGTTGACCTGCTGTGAGGAAAAAACGAGTTAGTACATTTCAAACATGAAAAAGGTCATTTTAAAATCATCATGAAAAACCAAAATTCCAAAAGTATCAAACACAAAAAATGCTTACCGAGGAAAGAAAGTGTATAGTGCTAGGCACCCTCCTCCCGCCCTGTGGTGCAACTGATGTCCCTCTCTCCAAAATGTACTCAATGGGACCGTAATGTTGCAACCACACACTAGTTGACCTTCTGTGAGGAAAAAACGAGTTAGTACATTTCAAACATGAAAAAGGTCATTTTAAAATCATCATGAAAAACCAAAATTCCAAAAGTATCAAACACAAAAAATGCTTACAGAGGAAAGAAAGTGTATAGTGCTAGGCACCCTCCTCCCGCCCTGTGGTGCAACTGATGTCCCTCTCTCCAAAATGTACTCAATGGGACCGTAATGTTGCAACCACACACTAGTTGACCTTCTGTGAGGAAAAAACGAGTTAGTACATTTCAAACATGAAAAAGGTCATTTTAAAATCATCATGAAAAACCAAAATTCCAAAAGTATCAAACACAAAAAATGCTTACCGAGGAAAGAAAGTGTATAGTGCTAGGCACCCTCCTCCCGCCCTGTGGTGCAACTGATGTCCCTCTCTCCAAAAATGTACTCAATGGGACCGTAATGTTGCAACCACACACTAGTTGACCTTCTGTGAGGAAAAAACGAGTTAGTACATTTCAAACATGAAAAAGGTCATTTTAAAATCATCATGAAAAACCAAAATTCCAAAAGTATCAAACACAAAAAATGCTTACCGAGGAAAGAAAGTGTATAGTGCTAGGCACCCTCCTCCCGCCCTGTGGTGCAACTGATGTCCCTCTCTCCAAAATGTACTCAATGGGACCGTAATGTTGCAACCACACACTAGTTGACCTTCTGTGAGGAAAAAACGAGTTAGTACATTTCAAACATGAAAAAGGTCATTTTAAAATCATCATGAAAAACCAAAATTCCAAAAGTATCAAACACAAAAAATGCTTACCGAGGAAAGAAAGTGTATAGTGCTAGGCACCCTCCTCCCGCCCTGAGGTGCAACTGATGTCCCTTTCTCCAAAAATGTACTCAATGGGACCGTAATGTTGCAACCACACACTAGTTGACCTTCTGTGTGGAAAAAACGAGTTAGTACATTTCAAACATGAAAAAGGTCATTTTAAAATCATCATGAAAAACCAAAATTCCAAAAGTATCAAACACAAAAAATGCTTACCGAGGAAAGAAAGTGTATAGTGCTAGGCACCCTCCTCCCGCCCTGTGGTGCAACTGATGTCCCTCTCTCCAAAAATGTACTCAATGGGACCGTAATGTTGCAACCACACACTAGTTGACCTTCTGTGAGGAAAAAACGAGTTAGTACATTTCAAACATGAAAAAGGTCATTTTAAAATCATCATGAAAAACCAAAATTCCAAAAGTATCAAACACAAAAAATGCTTACCAAGGAAAGAAAGTGTATAGTGCTAGGCACCCTCCTCCCGCCCTGTGGTGCAACTGATGTCCCCCTCTCCAAAAATGTACTCAATGGGACCGTAATGTTGCAACCACACACTAGTTGACCTGCTGTGAGGAAAAAACGAGTTAGTACATTTCAAACATGAAAAAGGTCATTTTAAAATAATCATGAAAAACCAAAATTCCAAAAGTATCAAACACAAAAAATGCTTACCGAGGAAAGAAAGTGTATAGTGCTAGGCACCCTCCTCCCGCCCTGTGGTGCAACTGATGTCCCTCTCTCCAAAATGTACACAATGGGACCGTAATGTTGCAACCACACACTAGTTGCCCTTCTGTGAGGAAAAAACGAGTTAGTACATTTCAAACATGAAAAAGGTCATTTTAAAATCATCATGAAAAACCAAAATTCCGAAAGTATCAAACACAAAAAATGCTTACAGAGGAAAGAAAGTGTATAGTGCTAGGCACCCTCCTCCCGCCCTGTGGTGCAACTGATGTCCCTCTCTCCAAAATGTACTCAATGGGACCGTAATGTTGCAACCACACACTAGTTGACCTTCTGTGAGGAAAAAACGAGTTAGTACATTTCAAACATGAAAAAGGTCATTTTAAAATCATCATGAAAAACCAAAATTCCAAAAGTATCAAACACAAAAAATGCTTACCGAGGAAAGAAAGTGTATAGTGCTAGGCACCCTCCTCCCGCCCTGTGGTGCAACTGATGTCCCTCTCTCCAAAAATGTACTCAATGGGACCGTAATGTTGCAACCACACACTAGTTGACATTCTGTGAGGAAAAAACGAGTTAGTACATTTCAAACATGAAAAAGGTCATTTTAAAATCATCATGAAAAACCAAAATTCCAAAAGTATCAAACACAAAAAATGCTTACCGAGGAAAGAAAGTGTATAGTGCTAGGCACCCTCCTCCCGCCCTGTGGTGCAACTGATGTCCCTCTCTCCAAAATGTACTCAATGGGACCGTAATGTTGCAACCACACTCTAGTTGACCTTCTGTGAGGAAAAAACGAGTTAGTACATTTCAAACATGAAAAAGGTCATTTTAAAATCATCATGAAAAACCAAAATTCCAAAAGTATCAAACACAAAAAATGCTTACCGAGGAAAGAAAGTGTATAGTGCTAGGCACCCTCCTCCCGCCCTGTGGTGCAACTGATGTCCCTCTCTCCAAAAATGTACTCAATGGGACCGTAATGTTGCAACCACACACTAGTTGACCTTCTGTGAGGAAAAAACGAGTTAGTACATTTCAAACATGAAAAAGGTCATTTTAAAATCATCATGAAAAACCAAAATTCCAAAAGTATCAAACACAAAAAATGCTTACCGAGGAAAGAAAGTGTATAGTGCTAGGCACCCTCCTCCCGCCCTGTGGTGCAACTGATGTCCCTCTCTCCAAAAATGTACTCAATGGGACCGTAATGTTGCAACCACACACTAGTTGATCTTCTGTGAGGAAAAAACGAGTTAGTACATTTCAAACATGAAAAAGGTCATTTTAAAATCATCACGAAAAACCAAAATTCCAAAAGTATCAAACACAAAAAATGCTTACCGAGGAAAGAAAGTGTATAGTGCTAGGCACCCTCCTCCCGCCCTGTGGTGCAACTGATGTCCCTCTCTCCAAAATGTACTCAATGGGACCGTAATGTTGCAACCACACACTAGTTGACCTTCTGTGAGGAAAAAACGTGTTAGTACATTTCAAACATGAAAAAGGTCATTTTAAAATCATCATGAAAAACCAAAATTCCAAAAGTATCAAAGACAAAAAATGCTTACCGAGGAAAGAAAGTGTATAGTGCTAGGCACCCTCCTCCCGCCCTGTGGTGCAACTGATGTCCCTCTCTCCAAAAATGTACTCAATGGGACCGTAATGTTGCAACCACACACTAGTTGACCTTCTGTGAGGAAAAAACGAGTTAGTACATTTCAAACATGAAAAAGGTCATTTGAAAATCATCATGAAAAACCAAAATTCCAAAAGTACCAAAGACAAAAATTCTCACCGAGGAAAGAAAGTGTATAGTGCTAGGCACCCTCCTCCCGCCCTGTGGTGCAACTGATGTCCCTCTCTCCAAAAATGTACTCAATGGGACCGTAATGTTGCAACCACACACTAGTTGACCTTCTGTGAGGAAAAAACGAGTTAGTACATTTCAAACATGGAAAAGGTCATTTTAAAATCATCATGAAAAACCAAAATTCAAAAAGTATCAAAGACAAAAAATGCTCACCGAGGAAAGAAAGTGTATAGTGCTAGGCACCCTCCTCCCGCCCTGTGGTGCAACTGATGTCCCTCTCTCCAAAAATGTACTCAATGGGACCGTAATGTTGCAACCACACACTAGTTGACATGCTGTGAGGAAAAAACGAGTTAGTACATTTCAAACATGAAAAAGGTCATTTTAAAATCATCATGAAAAACCAAAATTCCAAAAGTATCAAACACATGAAATGCTTACCGAGGAAAGAAAGTGTATAGTGCTAGGCACCCTCCTCCCGCCCTGTGGTGCAACTGATGTCCCTCTCTCCAAAAATGTACTCAATGGGACCGTAATGTTGCAACCACTCACTAGTTGACCTGCTGTGAGGAAAAAACGAGTTAGTACATTTCAAACATGAAAAAGGTCATTTTAAAATCATCATGAAAAACCAAAATTCCAAAAGTATCAAACACAAAAAATGCTTACCGAGGAAAGAAAGTGTATAGTGCTAGGCACCCTCCTCCCGCCCTGTGGTGCAACTGATGTCCCTCTCTCCAAAATGTACTCAATGGGACCGTAATGTTGCAACCACACACTAGTTGACCTTCTGTGAGGAAAAAACGAGTTAGTACATTTCAAACATGAAAAAGGTCATTTTAAAATCATCATGAAAAACCAAAATTCCAAAAGTATCAAACACAAAAAATGCTTACAGAGGAAAGAAAGTGTATAGTGCTAGGCACCCTCCTCCCGCCCTGTGGTGCAACTGATGTCCCTCTCTCCAAAAATGTACTCAATGGGACCGTAATGTTGCAACCACACACTAGTTGACCTTCTGTGAGGAAATAACGAGTTAGTACATTTCAAACATGAAAAAGGTCATTTTAAAATCATCATGAAAAACCAAAATTCCAAAAGTATCAAAGGCAAAAAATGCTCTCCGAGGAAAGATAGTGTATAGTGCTAGGCACCCTCCTCCCGCCCTGTGGTGCAACTGATGTCCCTCTCTCCAAAAATGTACTCAATGGGACCGTAATGTTGCAACCACACACTGGTTGACCTGCTGTGAGGAAAAAACGAGTTAGTACATTTCAACATGAAAAAGATCATTTTAAAATCATCATGAAAAACCAAAATTCCAAAAGTATCAAAGACAAAAAATGCTCACCGAGGAAAGAAAGTGTATAGTGCTAGGCACCCTCCTCCCGCCCTGTTGTGCAACTGATGTCCCTCTCTCCAAAAATGTACTCAATGGGACCGTAATGATGCAACCACACACTAGTTGACCTGCTGTGAGGAAAAAACGAGTTAGTACATTTCAAACATGAAAAAGGTCATTTTAAAATCATCATGAAAAACCAAAATTCCAAAAGTATCAAAGACAAAAAATGCTCACCGAGGAAAGAAAGTGTATAGTGCTAGGCACCCTCCTCCCGCCCTGTGGTGCAACTGATGTCCCTCTCTCCAAAAATGTACTCAATGGGACCGTAATATTGCAACCACACACTAGTTGACCTGCTGTGAGGAAAAAACGAGTTAGTACATTTCAAACATAAAAAAGGTCATTTTAAAATCATCATGAAAAACCAAAATTCCAAAAGTATCAAAGACAAAAAATGCTCACCGAGGAAAGAAAGTGTATAGTGCTAGGCACCCTCCTCCCGCCCTGTGGTGCAACTGATGTCCCTCTCTCCAATAATGTACTCAATGGGACCGTAATGTTGCAACCACACACTAGTTGACCTTCTGTGAGGAAAAAACGAGTTAGTACATTTCAAACATGAAAAAGGTCATTTTAAAATCATCATGAAAAACCAAAATTCCAAAAGTATCAAACACAAAAAATGCTTACCGAGGAAAGAAAGTGTATAGTGCTAGGCACCCTCCTCCCGCCCTGTGGTGCAACTGATGTCCCTCTCTCCAAAAATGTACTCAATGGGACCGTAATGTTGCAACCACACACTATTTGACCTTCTGTGAGGAAAAAACGAGTTAGTACATTTCAAACATGAAAAAGGTCATTTTAAAATCATCATGAAAAACCAAAATTCCAAAAGTATCAAACACAAAAAATGCTTACCGAGGAAAGAAAGTGTATAGTGCTAGGCACCTTCCTCCCGCCCTGTGGTGCAACTGATGTCCCTCTCTCCAAAAATGTACTCAATGGGACCGTAATGTTGCAACCACACACTAGTTGACCTTCTGTGAGGAAAAAATGAGTTAGTACATTTCAAACATGAAAAAGGTCATTTTAAAATCATCATGAAAAACCAAAATTCCAAAAGTATCAAAGACAAAATATGCTCACCGAGGAAAGAAAGTGTATAGTGCTAGGCACCCTCCTCCCGCCCTGTGGTGCAACTGATGTCCCTCTCTCCAAAAATGTACTCAATGGGACCGTAATGTTGCAACCACACACTAGTTGACCTTCTGTGAGGAAAAAACGAGTTAGTACATTTCAAACATGAAAAAGGTCATTTTAAAATCATCATGAAAAACCAAAATTCCTAAAGTATCAAAGACAAAAAATGCTTACCGAGGAAAGAAAGTGTATAGTGCTAGGCACCCTCCTCCCGCCCTGTGGTGCAACTGATGTCCCTCTCTCCAAAATGTACTCAATGGGACCGTAATGTTGCAACCACACACTAGTTGACCTTCTGTGAGGAAAAAACGAGTTAGTACATTTCAAACATGAAAAAGGTCATTTTAAAATCATCATGAAAAACCAAAATTCCAAAAGTATCAAACACAAAAAATGCTTACCGAGGAAAGAAAGTGTATAGTGCTAGGCACCCTCCTCCCGCCCTGTGGTGCAACTGATGTCCCTCTCTCCAAAAATGTACTCAATGGGACCGTAATGTTGCAACCACACACTAGTTGACCTTCTGTGAGGAAAAAACGAGTTAGTACATTTCAAACATGAAAAAGGTCATTTTAAAATCATCATGAAAAACCAAAATTCAAAAAGTATCAAACACAAAAAATGCTTACCGAGGAAAGAAAGTGTATAGTGCTAGGCACCCTCCTCCTGCCCTGTGGTGCAACTGATGTCCCTCTCTCCAAAAATGTACTCAATGGGACCGTAATGTTGCAACCACACACTAGTTGACCTTCTGTGAGGAAAAAACGAGTTAGTACATTTCAAACATGAAAAAGGTCATTTTAAAATCACCATGAAAAACCAAAATTCCAAAAGTATCAAAGACAAAAAATGCTCACCGAGGAAAGAAAGTGTATAGTGCTAGGCACCCTCCTCCCGCCCTGTGGTGCAACTGATGTCCCTCTCTCCAAAAATGTACTCAATGGGACCGTAATGTTGCAACCACACACTAGTTGACCTGCTGTGAGGAAAAAACGAGTTAGTACATTTCAAACATGAAAAAGGTCATTTTAAAATCATCATGAAAAACCAAAATTCAAAAAGTATCAAAGACAAAAAATGCTCACCGAGGAAAGAAAGTGTATAGTGCTAGGCACCCTCCTCCCACCCTGTGGTGCAACTGATGTCCCTCTCTCCAAAAATTTACTCAATGGGACCGTAATGTTGCAACCACACACTAGTTGACCTGCTGTGAGGAAAAAACGAGTTAGTACATTTCAAACATGAAAAAGGTCATTTTAAAATCATCATGAAAAACCAAAATTCCAAAAGTATCAAAGACAAAAAATGCTCACCGAGGAAAGAAAGTGTATAGTGCTAGGCACCCTCCTCCCGCCCTGTGGTGCAACTGATGTCCCTCTCTCCAAAAATGTACTCAATGGGACCGTAATGTTGCAACCACACACTAGTTGACCTGCTGTGAGGAAAAAACGAGTTAGTACATTTCAAACATGAAAAAGGTCATTTTAAAATCATCATGAAAAACCAAAATTCCAAAAGTATCAAACACAAAAAATGCTTACCGAGGAAAGAAAGTGTATAGTGCTAGGCACCCTCCTCCCGCCCTGTGGTGCAACTGATGTCCCTCTCTCCAAAAATGTACTCAATGGGACCGTAATGTTGCAACCACACACTAGTTGACCTGCTGTGAGGAAAAAACGAGTTAGTACATTTCAAACATGAAAAAGGTCATTTTAAAATCATCATGAAAAACCAAAATTCCAAAAGTATCAAAGACAAAAAATGCTCACCGAGGAAAGAAAGTGTATAGTGCTAGGCACCCTCCTCCCGCCCTGTGGTGCAACTGATGTCCCTCTCTCCAAAAATGTACTCAATGGGACCGTAATGTTGCAACCACACACTAGTTGACCTGCTGTGAGGAAAAAACGAGTTAGTACATTTCAAATATGAAAAAGGTCATTTTAAAATCATCATGAAAAACCAAAATTCCAAAAGTATCAAAGACAAAAAATGCTCACCGAGGAAAGAAAGTGTATAGTGCTAGGCACCCTCCAACCGCCCTGTGGTGCAACTGATGTCCCTCTCTCCAAAATGTACTCAATGGGACCGTAATGTTGCAACCACACACTAGTTGACCTTCTGTGAGGAAAAAACGAGTTAGTACATTTCAAACATGAAAAACGTCATTTTAAAATCATCATGAAAAACCAAAATTCCAAAAGTATCAAACACAAAAAATGCTTACCGAGGAAAGAAAGTGTATAGTGCTAGGCACCCTCCTCCCGCCCTGTGGTGCAACTGATGTCCCTCTCTCCAAAAATGTACTCAATGGGACCGTAATGTTGCAACCACACACTAGTTGACCCTCTGTGTGGAAAAAACGAGTTAGTACATTTAAAACATGAAAAAGGTCATTTTAAAATCATCATGAAAAACCAAAATTCCAAAAGTATCAAACACAAAAAATGCTTACCGAGGAAAGAAAGTGTATAGTGCTAGGCACCCTCCTCCCGCCCTGTGGTGCAACTGATGTCCCTCTCTCCAAAAATGTACTCAATGGGACCGTAATGTTGCAACCACACACTAGTTGACCTTCTGTGAGGAAAAAACGAGTTAGTACATTTCAAACATGAAAAAGGTCATTTTAAAATCATCATGAAAATCCAAAATTCCAAAAGTATCAAAGACAAAAAATGCTTACCGAGGAAAGAAAGTGTATAGTGCTAGGCACCCTCCTCCCGCCCTGTGGTGCAACTGATGTCCCTCTTTCCAAAATGTACTCAATGGGACCGTAATGTTGCAACCACACACTAGTTGACCTTCTGTGAGGAAAAAACGAGTTTGTACATTTCAAACATGAAAAAGGTCATTTTAAAATCATCATGAAAAACCAAAATTCCAAAAGTATCAAACACAAATAATGCTTACCGAGGAAAGAAAGTGTATAGTGCTAGGCACCCTCCTCCCGCCCTGTGGTGCAACTGATGTCCCTCTCTCCAAAAATGTACTCAATGGGACCGTAATGTTGCAACCACACACTAGTTGACCTTCTGTGAGGAAAAAACGAGTTAGTACATTTCAAACATGAAAAAGGTCATTTTAAAATCATCATGAAAAACCAAAATTCCAAAAGTATCAAACACAAATAATGCTTACCGAGGAAAGAAAGTGTATAGTGCTAGGCACCCTCCTCCCGCCCTGTGGTGCAACTGATGTCCCTCTCTCCAAAAATGTACTCAATGGGACCGTAATGTTGCAACCACACACTAGTTGACCTTCTGTGAGGAAAAAACGAGTTTGTACATTTCAAACATGAAAAAGGTCATTTTAAAATCATCATGAAAAACCAAAATTCCAAAAGTATCAAACACAAATAATGCTTACCGAGGAAAGAAAGTGTATAGTGCTAGGCACCCTCCTCCCGCCCTGTGGTGCAACTGATGTCCCTCTCTCCAAAAATGTACTCAATGGGACCGTAATGTTGCAACCACACACTAGTTGACCTTCTGTGAGGAAAAAACGAGTTAGTACATTTCAAACATGAAAAAGGTCATTTTAAAATCATCATGAAAAACCAAAATTCCAAAAGTATCAAACACAAATAATGCTTACCGAGGAAAGAAAGTGTATAGTGCTAGGCACCCTCCTCCCGCCCTGTGGTGCAACTGATGTCCCTCTTTCCAAAATGTACTCAATGGGACCGTAATGTTGCAACCACACACTAGTTGACCTTCTGTGAGGAAAAAACGAGTTTGTACATTTCAAACATGAAAAAGGTCATTTTAAAATCATCATGAAAAACCAAAATTCCAAAAGTATCAAACACAAATAATGCTTACCGAGGAAAGAAAGTGTATAGTGCTAGGCACCCTCCTCCCGCCCTGTGGTGCAACTGATGTCCCTCTCTCCAAAAATGTACTCAATGGGACCGTAATGTTGCAACCACACACTAGTTGACCTTCTGTGAGGAAAAAACGAGTTAGTACATTTCAAACATGAAAAAGGTCATTTTAAAATCACCATGAAAAACCAAAATTCCAAAAGTATCAAAGACAAAAAATGCTCACCGAGGAAAGAAAGTGTATAGTGCTAGGCACCCTCCTCCCGCCCTGTTGTGCAACTGATGTCCCTCTCTCCAAAAATGTACTCAATGGGACCGTAATGTTGCAACCACACACTAGTTGACCTGCTGTGAGGAAAAAACGAGTTAGTACATTTCAAACATGAAAAAGGTCATTTTAAAATCATCATGAAAAACCAAAATTCAAAAAGTATCAAAGACAAAAAATGCTCACCGAGGAAAGAAAGTGTATAGTGCTAGGCACCCTCCTCCCACCCTGTGGTGCAACTGATGTCCCTCTCTCCAAAAATGTACTCAATGGGACCGTAATGTTGCAACCACACACTAGTTGACCTGCTGTGAGGAAAAAACGAGTTAGTACATTTCAAACATGAAAAAGGTCATTTTAAAATCATCATGAAAAACCAAAATTCCAAAAGTATCAAAGACAAAAAATGCTCACCGAGGAAAGAAAGTGTATAGTGCTAGGCACCCTCCTCCCGCCCTGTGGTGCAACTGATGTCCCTCTCTCCAAAAATGTACTCAATGGGACCGTAATGTTGCAACCACACACTAGTTGACCTGCTGTGAGGAAAAAACGAGTTAGTACATTTCAAACATGAAAAAGGTCATTTTAAAATCATCATGAAAAACCAAAGTTCCAAAAGTATCAAACACAAAAAATGCTTACCGAGGAAAGAAAGTGTATAGTGCTAGGCACCCTCCTCCCGCCCTGTGGTGCAACTGATGTCCCTCTCTCCAAAAATGTACTCAATGGGACCGTAATGTTGCAACCACACACTAGTTGACCTGCTGTGAGGAAAAAACGAGTTAGTACATTTCAAACATGAAAAAGGTCATTTTAAAATCATCATGAAAAACCAAAATTCCAAAAGTATCAAAGACAAAAAATGCTCACCGAGGAAAGAAAGTGTATAGTGCTAGGCACCCTCCTCCCGCCCTGTGGTGCAACTGATGTCCCTCTCTCCAAAAATGTACTCAATGGGACCGTAATGTTGCAACCACACACTAGTTGACCTGCTGTGAGGAAAAAACGAGTTAGTACATTTCAAACATGAAAAAGGTCATTTTAAAATCATCATGAAAAACCAAAATTCCAAAAGTATCAAAGACAAAAAATGCTCACCGAGGAAAGAAAGTGTATAGTGCTAGGCACCCTCCAACCGCCCTGTGGTGCAACTGATGTCCCTCTCTCCAAAATGTACTCAATGGGACCGTAATGTTGCAACCACACACTAGTTGACCTTCTGTGAGGAAAAAACGAGTTAGTACATTTCAAACATGAAAAAGGTCATTTTAAAATCATCATGAAAAACCAAAATTCCAAAAGTATCAAACACAAAAAATGCTTACCGAGGAAAGAAAGTGTATAGTGCTAGGCACCCTCCTCCCGCCCTGTGGTGCAACTGATGTCCCTCTCTCCAAAAATGTACTCAATGGGACCGTAATGTTGCAACCACACACTAGTTGACCTTCTGTGAGGAAAAAACGAGTTTGTACATTTCAAACATGAAAAAGGTCATTTTAAAATCATCATGAAAAACCAAATTTCCAAAAGTATCAAACACAAATAATGCTTACCGAGGAAAGAAAGTGTATAGTGCTAGGCACCCTCCTCCCGCCCTGTGGTGCAACTGATGTCCCTCTCTCCAAAAATGTACTCAATGGGACCGTAATGTTGCAACCACACACTAGTTGACCTGCTGTGAGGAAAAAACGAGTTAGTACATTTCAAACATGAAAAAGGTCATTTTAAAATCACCATGAAAAACCAAAATTCCAAAAGTATCAAAGACAAAAAATGCTCACCGAGGAAAGAAAGTGTATAGTGCTAGGCACCCTCCTCCCGCCCTGTGGTGCAACTGATGTCCCTCTCTCCAAAAATGTACTCAATGGGACCGTAATGTTGCAACCACACACTAGTTGACCTGCTGTGAGGAAAAAACGAGTTAGTACATTTCAAACATGAAAAAGGTCATTTTAAAATCATCATGAAAAACCAAAATTCAAAAAGTATCAAAGACAAAAAATGCTCACCGAGGAAAGAAAGTGTATAGTGCTAGGCTCCCTCCTCCCACCCTGTGGTGCAACTGATGTCCCTCTCTCCAAAAATGTACTCAATGGGACCGTAATGTTGCAACCACACACTAGTTGACCTGCTGTGAGGAAAAAACGAGTTAGTACATTTCAAACATGAAAAAGGTCATTTTAAAATCATCATGAAAAACCAAAATTCCAAAAGTATCAAAGACAAAAAATGCTCACCGAGGAAAGAAAGTGTATAGTGCTAGGCACCCTCCTCCCGCCCTGTGGTGCAACTGATGTCCCTCTCTCCAAAAATGTACTCAATGGGACCGTAATGTTGCAACCACACACTAGTTGACCTGCTGTGAGGAAAAAACGAGTTGGTACATTTCAAACATGAAAAAGGTCATTTTAAAATCATCATGAAAAACCAAAATTCCAAAAGTATCAAACACAAAAAATGCTTACCGAGGAAAGAAAGTGTATAGTGCTAGGCACCCTCCTCCCGCCCTGTGGTGCAACTGATGTCCCTCTCTCCAAAAATGTACTCAATGGGACCATGATGTTGCAACCACACACTAGTTGACCTGCTGTGAGGAAAAAACGAGTTAGTACATTTCAAACATGAAAAAGGTCATTTTAAAATCATCATGAAAAACCAAAATTCCAAAAGTATCAAACACAAAAAATGCTTACCGAAGAAAGAAAGTGTATAGTGCTAGGCACCCTCCTCCCGCCCTGTGGTGCAACTGATGTCCCTCTCTCCAAAATGTACTCAATGGGACCATAATGTTGCAACCACACACTAGTTGACCTTCTGTGAGGAAAAAACGAGTTAGTACATTTCAAACATGAAAAAGGTCATTTTAAAATCATCATGAAAAACCAAAATTCCAAAAGTATCAAACACAAAAAATGCTTACCGAGGAAAGAAAGTGTATAGTGCTAGGCACCCTCCTCCCGCCCTGTGGTGCAACTGATGTCCCTCTCTCCAAAAATGTACTCAATGGGACCGTAATGTTGCAACCACACACTAGTTGACCTGCTGTGAGGAAAAAACGAGTTAGTACATTTCAAACATGAAAAAGGTCATTTTAAAATCATCATGAAAAACCAAAATTCCAAAAGTATCAAACACAAAAAATGCTTACCGAGGAAAGAAAGTGTATAGTGCTAGGCACCCTCCTCCCGCCCTGTGGTGCAACTGATGTCCCTCTCTCCAAAAATGTACTCAATGGGACCGTAATGTTGCAACCACACACTAGTTGACCTGCTGTGAGGAAAAAACGAGTTAGTACATTTCAAACATGAAAAAGGTCATTTTAAAATCATCATGAAAAACCAAAATTCCAAAAGTATCAAAGACAGAAAATGCTTACCGAGGAAAGGAAGTGTATAGTGCTAGGCACCCTCCTCCCGCCCTGTGGTGCAACTGATGTCCCTCTCTCCAAAATGTACTCAATGGGACCGTAATGTTGCAACCACACACTAGTTGACCTTCTGTGAGGAAAAAACGAGTTAGTACATTTCAAACATGAAAAAGGTCATTTTAAAATCATCATGAAAAACCAAAATTCCAAAAGTATCAAACACAAAAAATGCTTACCGAGGAAAGAAAGTGTATAGTGCTAGGCACCCTCCTCCCGCCCTGTGGTGCAACTGATGTCCCTCTCTCCAAAAATGTACTCAATGGGACCGTAATGTTGCAACCACACACTAGTTGACCTTCTGTGAGGAAAAAACGAGTTAGTACATTTCAAACATGAAAAAGGTCATTTTAAAATCATCATGAAAAACCAAAATTCCAAAAGTATCAAACACAAAAAATGCTCACCGAGGAAAGAAAGTGTATAGTGCTAGGCACCCTCCTCCCGCCCTGTGGTGCAACTGATGTCCCTCTCTCCAAAAATGTACTCAATGGGACCGTAATATTGCAACCACACACTAAATGACCTGCTGTGAGGAAAAAATGAGTTAGTACATTTCAAACATGAAAAAGGTCATTTTAAAATCATCATGAAAAACCAAAATTCCAAAAGTATCAAAGACAAAAAATGCTCACCGAGGAAAGATAGTGTATAGTGCTAGGCACCCTCCTCCCGCCCTGTGGTGCAACTGATGTCCCTCTCTCCAAAAATGTACTCAATGGGACCGTAATGTTGCAACCACACACTAGTTGACCTGCTGTGAGGAAAAAACGAGTTAGTACATTTCAAACATGAAAAAGGTCATTTTAAAATCATTATGAAAAACCAAAATTCCAAAAGTATCAAAGACAAAAAATGCTCACCGAGGAAAGAAAGTGTATAGTGCTAGGCACCCACCTCCCCGCCCTGTGGTGCAACTGATGTCCCTCTCTCCAAAAATGTACTCAATGGGACCGTAATGTTGCAACCACACACTAGTTGACCTTCTGTGAGGAAAAAATGAGTTAGTACATTTCAAACATGAAAAAGGTCATTTTAAAATCATCATGAAAAACCAAAATTCCAAAAGTATCAAACACAAAAAATGCTTACCGAGGAAAGAAAGTGTATAGTGCTAGGCACCCTCCTCCCGCCCTGTGGTGCAACTGATGGCCCTCTCTCCAAAAATGTACTCAATGGGACCGTAATGTTGCAACCACACACTAGTTGACCTTCTGTGAGGAAAAAACGAGTTAGTACATTTCAAACATGAAAAAGGTCATTTTAAAATCATCATGAAAAACCAAAATTCCAAAAGTATCAAACACAAAAAATGCTTACCGAGGAAAGAAAGTGTATAGTGCTAGGCACCCTCCTCCCGCCCTGTGGTGCAACTGATGTCCCTCTCTCCAAAATGTACTCAATGGGACCGTAATGTTGCAACCACACACTAGTTGACCTGCTGTGAGGAAAAAACGAGTTAGTACATTTCAAACATGAAAAAGGTCATTTTAAAATCATCATGAAAAACCAAAATTCCAAAAGTATCAAACACAAAAAATTCTTACCGAGGAAAGAAAGTGTATAGTGCTAGGCACCCTCCTCCCGCCCTGTGGTGCAACTGATGTCCCTCTCTCCAAAAATGTACTCAATGGGACCATAATGTTGCAACCACACACTAGTTGACCTGCTGTGAGGAAAAAACCAGTTAGTACATTTCAAACATGAAAAAGGTCATTTTAAAATCATCATGAAAAACCAAAATTCCAAAAGTATCAAACACAAAAAATGCTTACCGAAGAAAGAAAGTGTATAGTGCTAGGCACCCTCCTCCCGCCCTGTGGTGCAACTGATGTCCCTCTCTCCAAAATGTACTCAATGGGACCATAATGTTGCAACCACACACTAGTTGACCTTCTGTGAGGAAAAAACGAGTTAGTACATTTCAAACATGAAAAAGGTCATTTTAAAATCATCATGAAAAACCAAAATTCCAAAAGTATCAAACACAAAAAATGCTTACCGAGGAAAGAAAGTGTATAGTGCTAGGCACCCTCCTCCCACCCTGTGGTGCAACTGATGTCCCTCTCTCCAAAAATGTACTCAATGGGACCGTAATGTTGCAACCACACACTAGTTGACCTGCTGTGAGGAAAAAACGAGTTAGTACATTTCAAACATGAAAAAGGTCATTTTAAAATCATCATGAAAAACCAAAATTCCAAAAGTATCAAACACAAAAAATGCTTACCGAGGAAAGAAAGTGTATAGTGCTAGGCACCCTCCTCCCGCCCTGTGGTGCAACTGATGTCCCTCTCTCCAAAAATGTACTCAATGGGACCGTAATGTTGCAACCACACACTAGTTGACCTGCTGTGAGGAAAAAACGAGTTAGTACATTTCAAACATGAAAAAGGTCATTTTAATATCATAATGAAAAACCAAAATTCCAAAAGTATCAAAGACAAAAAATGCTTACCGAGGAAAGGAAGTGTATAGTGCTAGGCACCCTCCTCCCGCCCTGTGGTGCAAGTGATGTCCCTCTCTCCAAAATGTACTCAATGGGACCGTAATGTTGCAACCACACACTAGTTGACCTTCTGTGAGGAAAAAACGAGTTAGTACATTTCAAACATGAAAAAGGTCATTTTAAAATCATCATGAAAAACCAAAATTCCAAAAGTATCAAACACAAAAAATGCTTACCGAGGAAAGAAAGTGTATAGTGCTAGGCACCCTCCTCCCGCCCTGTGGTGCAACTGATGTCCCTCTCTCCAAAAATGTACTCAATGGGACCGTAATGTTGCAACCACACACTAGTTGACCTTCTGTGAGGAAAAAACGAGTTAGTACATTTCAAACATGAAAAAGGTCATTTTAAAAGCATCATGAAAAACCAAAATTCCAAAAGTATCAAAGACAAAAAATGCTCACCGAGGAAAGAAAGTGTATAGTGCTAGGCACCCTCCTCCCGCCCTGTGGTGCAACTGATGTCCCTCTCTCCAAAAATGTACTCAATGGGACCGTAATGTTGCAACCACATACTAGTTGACCTGCTGTGAGGAAAAAATGAGTTAGTACATTTCAAACATGAAAAAGGTCATTTTAAAATCATCATGAAAAACCAAAATTCCAAAAGTATCAAAGAAAAAAAATGCTCACCGAGGAAAGATAGTGTATAGTGCTAGGCACCCTCCTCCCGCCCTGTGGTGCAACTGATGTCCCTCTCTCCAAAAATGTACTCAATGGGACCGTAATGTGGCAACCACACACTAGTTGACCTGCTGTGAGGAAAAAACGAGTTAGTACATTTCAAACATGAAAAAGGTCATTTTAAAATCATCATGAAAAACCAAAATTCCAAAAGTATCAAAGACAAAAAATGCTCACCGAGGAAAGAAAGTGTATAGTGCTAGGCACCCACCTCCCCGCCCTGTGGTGCAACTGATGTCCCTCTCTCCAAAAATGTACTCAATGGGACCGTAATGTTGCAACCACACACTAGTTGACCTGCTGTGAGGAAAAAACGAGTTAGTACATTTCAAACATGAAAAAGGTCATTTTAAAATCATCATGAAAAACCAAAATTCCAAAAGTATCAAAGACAAAAAATGATCACCGAGGAAAGAAAGTGTATAGTGCTAGGCACCCTCCTCCCGCCCTGTGGTGCAACTGATGTCCCTCTCTCCAAAATGAACTCAATGGGACCGTAATGTTGCAACCACACACTAGTTGACCTTCTGTGAGGAAAAAACGAGTTAGTACATTTCAAACATGAAAAAGGTCATTTTAAAATCATCATGAAAAACCAAAATTCCAAAAGTATCAAACACAAAAAATGCTTACCGAGGAAAGAAAGTGTATAGTGCTAGGCACCCTCCTCCCGCCCTGTGGTGCAACTGATGTCCCTCTCTCCAAAAATGTACTCAATGGGACCGTAATGTTGCAACCACACACTAGTTGACCTTCTGTGAGGAAAAAATGAGTTAGTACATTTCAAACATGAAAAAGGTCATTTTAAAATCATCATGAAAAACCAAAATTCCAAAAGTATCAAACACAAAAAATGCTTACCGAGGAAAGAAAGTGTATAGTGCTAGGCACCCTCCTCCCCCCCTGTGGTGCAACTGATGTCCCTCTCTCCAAAAATGTACTCAATGGGACCGTAATGTTGCAACCACACACTAGTTGACCTTCTGTGAGGAAAAAACGAGTTAGTACATTTCAAACATGAAAAAGGTCATTTTAAAATCATCATGAAAAACCAAAATTCCGAAAGTATCAAAGACAAAAAATGCTTACCGAGGAAAGAAAGTGTATAGTGCTAGGCACTCTCCTCCCGCCCTGTGATGCAACTGATGTCCCTCTCTCCAAAATGTACTCAATGGGACCGTAATGTTGCAACCACACACTAGTTGACCTTCTGTGAGGAAAAAACGAGTTAGTACATTTCAAACATGAAAAAGGTCATTTTAAAATCATCATGAAAAACCAAAATTCCAAAAGTATCAAACACAAATAATGCTTACCGAGGAAAGAAAGTGTATAGTGCTAGGCACCCTCCTCCCGCCCTGTGGTGCAACTGATGTCCCTCTCTCCAAAAATGTACTCAATTGGACCGTAATGTTGCTACCACACACTAGTTGACCTGCTGTGAGGAAAAAACGAGTTAGTACATTTCAAACATGAAAAAGGTCATTTTAAAATCATCATGAAAAACCAAAATTCCAAAAGTATCGAACACAAAAAATGCTCACCGAGGAAAGAAAGTGTATAGTGCTAGGCACCCTCCTCCCGCCCTGTGGTGCAACTGATGTCCCTCTCTCCAAAATGTACTCAATGGGACCGTAATGTTGCAACCACACACTAGTTGACCTTCTGTGAGGAAAAAACGAGTTAGTACATTTCAAACATGAAAAAGGTCATTTTAAAATCATCATGAAAAACCAAAATTCCAAAAGTATCAAAGACAAAAAATGCTCACCGAGGAAAGAAAGTGTATAGTGCTAGGCACCCTCCTCCCGCCCTGTGGTGCAACTGATGTCCCTCTCTCCAAAAATGTACTCAATGGGACCGTAATGTTGCAACCACACACTAGTTGACCTTCTGTGAGGAAAAAACGAGTTAGTACATTTCAAACATGAAAAAGGTCATTTTAAAATCATCATGAAAAACCAAAATTCCAAAAGTATCAAACACAAAAAATGCTCACCGAGGAAAGAAAGTGTATAGTGCTAGGCACCCTCCTCCCGCCCTGTGATGCAACTGATGTCCCTCTCTCCAAAAATGTACTCAATGGGACCGTAATGTTGCAACCACACACTAGTTGACCTTCTGTGAGGAAAAAACGAGTTAGTACATTTCAAACATGAAAAAGGTCATTTTAAAATCATCATGAAAAACCAAAATTCCAAAAGTATCAAACACAAAAAATGCTCACCGAGGAAAGAAAGTGTATAGTGCTAGGCACCCTCCTCCCGCCCTGTGGTGCAACTGATGTCCCTCTCTCCAATAATGTACTCAATGGGACCGTAATGTTGCAACCACACACTAGTTGACCTTCTGTGAGGAAAAAACGAGTTAGTACATTTCAAACATGAAAAAGGTCATTTTAAAATCATCATGAAAAACCAAAATTCCAAAAGTATCAAAGACAAAAAATGCTCACCGAGGAAAGAAAGTGTATAGTGCGAGGCACCCTCCTCCCGCCCTGTGATGCAACTGATGTCCCTCTCTCCAAAAATGTACTCAATGGGACCGTAATGTTGCAACCACACACTAGTTGACCTTCTGTGAGGAAAAAACGAGTTAGTACATTTCAAACATGAAAAAGGTCATTTTAAAATCATCATGAAAAACCAAAATTCCAAAAGTATCAAACACAAAAAATGCTTACCGAGGAAAGAAAGTGTATAGTGCTAGGCACCCTCCTCCCGCCCTGTGGTGCAACTGATGTCCCTCTCTCCAAAAATGTACTCAATGGGAATGTAATGTTGCAACCACACACTAGTTGACCTTCTGTGAGGAAAAAACGAGTTAGTACATTTCAAACATGAAAAAGGTCATTTTAAAATCATCATGAAAAACCAAAATTCCAAAAGTATCAAAGACAAAAAATGCTCACCGAGGAAAGAAAGTGTATAGTGCTAGGCACCCTCCTCCCGCCCTGTGGTGCAACTGATGTCCCTCTCTCCAAAAATGTACTCAATGGGACCGTAATGTTGCAACCACACACTAGTTGACCTTCTGTGAGGAAAAAACGAGTTAGTACATTTCAAACATGAAAAAGGTCATTTTAAAATCATCATGAAAAACCAAAATTCCAAAAGTATCAAAGACAAAAAATGCTTACCGAGGAAAGAAAGAGTATAGTGCTAGGCACCCTCCTCCCGCCCTGTGGTGCAACTGATGTCCCTCTGTCCAAAAATGTACTCAATGGGAATGTAATGTTGCAACCACACACTAGTTGACCTTCTGTGAGGAAAAAACGAGTTAGTACATTTCAAACATGAAAAAGGTCATTTTAAAATCATCATGAAAAACCAAAATTCCAAAAGTATCAAAGACAAAAAATGATCACCGAGGAAAGAAAGTGTATAGTGCTAGGCACCCTCCTCCCGCCCTGTGGTGCAACTGATGTCCCTCTCTCCAAAAATGTACTCAATGGGACCGTAATGTTGCAACCACACACTAGTTGACCTGCTGTAAGGAAAAAACGAGTTAGTACATTTCAAACATGAAAAAGGTCATTTTAAAATCATCATGAAAAACCAAAATTCCAAAAGTATCAAACACAAAAAATGCTTACCGAGGAAAGAAAGTGTATAGTGCTAGGCACCCTCCTCCCGCCCTGTGGTGCAACTGATGTCCCTCTCTCCAAAAATGTACTCAATGGGAATGTAATGTTGCAACCACACACTAGTTGACCTTCTGTGAGGAAAAAACGAGTTAGTACATTTCAAACATGAAAAAGGTCATTTTAAAATCATCATGAAAACCCAAAATTCCAAAAGTATCAAAGACAAAAAATGCTCACCGAGGAAAGAAAGTGTATAGTGCTAGGCACCCTCCTCCCGCCCTGTGGTGTAACTGATGTCCCTCTCTCCAAAAATGTACTCAATGGGACCGTAATGTTGCAACCACACACTAGTTGACCTGCTGTAAGGAAAAAACGAGTTAGTACATTTCAAACATGAAAAAGGTCATTTTAAAATCATCATGAAAAACCAAAATTCCAAAAGTATCAAAGACAAACAATGCTCACCGAGGAAAGAAAGTGTATAGTGCTAGGCACCCTCCTCCCGCTCTGTGATGCAACTGATGTCCCTCTCTCCAAAAATGTACTCAATGGGACCGTAATGTTGCAACCACACACTAGTTGACCTTCTGTGAGGAAAAAACGAGTTAGTACATTTCAAACATGAAAATGGTCATTTTAAAATCATCATGAAAAACCAAAATTCCAAAAGTTTCAAAGACAAAAAATGCTTACCGAGGAAAGAATGTGTATAGTGCTAGGCACCCTCCTCCCGCCCTGTGGTGCGACTGATGTCCCTCTCTCCAAAAATGTACTCAATGGGACCGTAATGTTGCAACCACACACTAGTTGACCTTCTGTGAGGAAAAAACGAGTTAGTACATTTCAAACATGAAAAAGGTCATTTTAAAATCATCATGAAAAACCAAAATTCCAAAAGTATCAAAGACAAAAAATGCTCACCGAGGAAAGAAAGTGTATAGTGCTAGGCACCCTCCTCCCGCCCTGTGGTGCAACTGATGTCCCTCTCTCCAAAAATGTACTCAATGGGACCGTAATGTTGCAACCACACACTAGTTGACCTTCTGTGAGGAAAAAACGAGTTAGTACATTTCAAACATGAAAAAGGTCATTTTAAAATCATCATGAAAAACCAAAATTCCAAAAGTATCAAAGACAAACAATGCTCACCGAGGAAAGAAAGTGTATAGTGCTAGGCACCCTCCTCCCGCCCTGTGATGCAACTGATGTCCCTCTCTCCAAAAATGTACTCAATGGGACCGTAATGTTGCAACCACACACTAGTTGACCTTCTGTGAGGAAAAAACGAGTTAGTACATTTCAAACATGAAAAAGGTCATTTTAAAATCATCATGAAAAACCAAAATTCCAAAAGTATCAAAGACAAGAAATGCTCACCGAGGAAAGAAAGTGTATAGTGCTAGGCACCCTCCTCCCGCCCTGTGGTGCAACTGATGTCCCTCTCTCCAAAAATGTACTCAATGGGACCGTAATGTTGCAACCACACACTAGTTGACCTTCTGTGAGGAAAAAACGAGTTAGTACATTTCAAACATGAAAAAGGTCATTTTAAAATCATCATGAAAAACCAAAATTCCAAAAGTATCAAAGACAAACAATGCTCACCGAGGAAAGAAAGTGTATAGTGCTAGGCACCCTCCTCCCGCCCTGTGATGCAACTGATGTCCCTCTCTCCAAAAATGTACTCAATGGGACCGTAATGTTGCAACCACACACTAGTTGACCTGCTGTGAGGAAAAAACGAGTTAGTACATTTCAAACATGAAAAAGGTCATTTTAAAATCATCATGAAAAACCAAAATTCCAAAAGTATCAAAGACAAAAAATGCTCACCGAGGAAAGAAAGTGTATAGTGCTAGGCACCCTCCTCCCGCCCTGTGGTGCAACTGATGTCCCTCTCTCCAAAAATGTACTCAATTGGACCGTAATGTTGCAACCACACACTAGTTGACCTGCTGTGAGGAAAAAACGAGTTAGTACATTTCAAACATGAAAAAGGTCATTTTAAAATCATCATGAAAAACCAAAATTCCAAAAGTATCAAAGACAAAAAATGCTTACCGAGGAAAGAAAGTGAATAGTGCTAGGCACCCTCCTCCCGCCCTGTGGTGCAACTGATGTCCCTCTCTCCAAAAATGTACTCAATGGGACCGTAATGTTGCAACCACACACTAGTTGACCAGCTGTGAGGAAAAAACGAGTTAGTACATTTCAAACATGAAAAAGGTCATTTTAAAATCATCATGAAAAACCAAAATTCCAAAAGTATCAAAGACAAAAAATGCTCACCGAGGAAAGAAAGTGTATAGTGCTAGGCACCCTCCTCCCGCCCTGTGGTGCAACTGATGTCCCTCTCTCCAAAATGTACTCAATGGGACCGTAATGTTGCAACCACACACTAGTTGACCTGCTGTGAGGAAAAAACGAGTTAGTACATTTCAAACATGAAAAAGGTCACTTTAAAATCATCATGAAAAACCAAAATTCCAAAAGTATCAAAGACAAAAAATGCTCACCGAGGAAAGAAAGTGTATAGTGCTAGGCACCCTCCTCCCGACCTGTGATGCAACTGATGTCCCTCTCTCCAAAAATGTACTCAATGGGACCGTAATGTTGCAACCACACACTAGTTGACCTTCTGTGAGGAAAAAACGAGTTAGTACATTTCAAACATGAAAAAGGTCATTTTAAAATCATCATGAAAAACCAATATTCCAAAAGTATCATACGCAAAAAATGCTCACCGAGGAAAGAAAGTGTATAGTGCTAGGCACCCTCCTCCTGCCCTGTGGTGCAACTGATGTCCCTCTCTCCAAAAATGTACTCAATGGGACCGTAATGTTGCAACCACACACTAGTTGACCTTCTGTGAGGAAAATACGAGTTAGTACATTTCAAACATGAAAAAGGTCATTTTAAAATCATCATGAAAAACCAAAATTCCAAAAGTATCAAACACAAAAAATGCTTACCGAGGAAAGAAAGTGTATAGTGCTAGGCACCCTCCTCCCGCCCTGTGGTGCAACTGATGTCCCTCTCTCCAAAAATGTACTCAATGGGACCGTAATGTTGCAACCACACACTAGTTGACCTGCTGTGAGGAAAAAACGAGTTAGTACATTTCAAACATGAAAAAGGTCATTTTAAAATCATCATGAAAAACCAAAATTCCAAAAGTATCAATGACAAAAAATGCTCACCGAGGAAAGAAAGTGTATAGTGCTAGGCACCCTCCTCCCGCCCTGTGGTGCAACTGATGTCCCTCTCTCCAAAATGTACTCAATGGGACCGTAATGTTGCAACCACACACTAGTTGACCTTCTGTGAGGAAAAAACGAGTTAGTACATTTCAAACATGAAAAAGGTCATTTTAAAATCATCATGAAAAACCAAAATTCCAAAAGTATCAAACACAAAAAATGCTTACCGAGGAAAGAAAGTGTATAGTGCTAGGCACCCTCCTCCCGCCCTGTGGTGCAACTGATGTCCCTCTCTCCAAAAATGTACTCAATGGGACCGTAATGTTGCAACCACACACTAGTTGACCTTCTGTGAGGAAAAAACGAGTTAGTACATTTCGAACATGAAAAAGGTCATTTTAAAATCATCATGAAAAACCAAAATTCCAAAAGTATCAAAGACAAAAAATGCTCACAGAGGAAAGAAAGTGTATAGTGCTAGGCACCCTCCTCCCGCCCTGTGATGCAACTGATGTCCCTCTCTCCAAAAATGTACTCAATGGGACCGTAATGTTG
Source organism: Schistocerca cancellata (assembly GCF_023864275.1). Classification (NCBI taxonomy): domain Eukaryota; kingdom Metazoa; phylum Arthropoda; class Insecta; order Orthoptera; family Acrididae; genus Schistocerca; species Schistocerca cancellata. The sequence goes on along the minus strand of NC_064635.1, from coordinate 18,486,848 downwards.
CAACCACACACTAGTTGACCTTCTGTGAGGAAAAAACGAGTTAGTACATTTCAAACATGAAAAAGGTCATTTTAAAATCATCATGAAAAACCAAAATTCCAAAAGTATCAAAGACAAAAAATGCTCACCGAGGAAAGAATGTGTATAGTGCTAGGCACCCTCCTCCCGCCCTGTGGTGCAACTGATGTCCCTCTCTCCAAAAATGTACTCAATGGGACCGTAATGTTGCAACCACACACTAGTTGACCTGCTGTGAGGAAAAAACGAGTTAGTACATTTCAAACATGAAAAAGGTCATTTTAAAATCATCATGAAAAACCAAAATTCCAAAAGTATCAAAGACTAACAATGCTCACCGAGGAAAGAAAGTGTATAGTGCTAGGCACCCTCCTCCCGCCCTGTGGTGCAACTGATGTCCCTCTCTCCAAAAATGTACTCAATGGGACCGTAATGTTGCATCCACACACTAGTTGACCTGCTTTGAGGAAAAAACGAGTTAGTACATTTCAAACATGAAAAAGGTCATTTTAAAATCATCATGAAAAACCAAAATTCCAAAAGTATCAAACACAAAAAATGCTCACCGAGGAAAGGAAGTGTATAGTGCTAGGCACCCTCCTCCCGCCCTGTGGTGCAACTGATGTCCCTCTCTCCAAAAATGTACTCAATGGGACCGTAATGTTGCAACCACACACTAGTTGACCTTCTGTGAGGAAAAAACGAGTTAGTAAATTTCAAACATGAAAAAGGTCATTTTAAAATCATCATGAAAAACCAAAATTCCAAAAGTATCAAAGACAAAAAATGCTCACCGAGGAAAGAAAGTGTATAGTGCTAGGCACCCTCCTCCCGCCCTGTGGTGCAACTGATGTCCCTCTCTCCAAAAATGTACTCAATGGGACCGTAATGTTGCAACCACACACTAGTTGACCTGCTGTGAGGAAAAAACGAGTTAGTACATTTCAAACATGAAAAAGGTCATTTTAAAATCATCATGAAAAACCAAAATTCCAAAAGTATCAAAGACAAAAAATGCTCACCGAGGAAAGAAAGTGTATAGTGCTAGGCACCCTCCTCCCGCCCTGTGGTGCAACTGATGTCCCTCTCTCCAAAAATGTACTCAATGGGACCGTAATGTTGCAACCACACACTAGTTGACCTTCTGTGAGGAAAAAACGAGTTAGTACATTTCAAACATGAAAAAGGTCATTTTAAAATCATCATGAAAAACCAAAATTCCAAAAGAATCAAAGACAAAAAATGCACACCGAGGAAAGAAAGTGTATAGTGCTAGGCACCCTCCTCCCGCCCTGTGGTGCAACTGATGTCCCTCTCTCCAAAAATGTACTCAATGGGACCGTAATGTTGCAACCACACACTAGTTGACCTGCTGTGAGGAAAAAACGAGTTAGTACATTTCAAACATGAAAAAGGTCATTTTAAAATCATCATGAAAAACCAAAATTCCAAAAGTATCAAACACAAAAAATGCTCACCGAGGAAAGAAAGTGTATAGTGCTAGGCACCCTCCTCCCGCCCTGTGGTGCAAGTGATGTCCCTCTCTCCAAAAATGTACTCAATGGGACCGTAATGTTGCAACCACACACTAGTTGACCTTCTGTGAGGAAAAAACGAGTTAGTACATTTCAAACATGAAAAAGGTCATTTTAAAATCATTATGAAGAACCAAAATTCCAAAAGTATCAAAGACAAAAAATGCTCACCGAGGAAAGAAAGTGTATAGTGCTAGGCACCCTCCTCCCGCCCTGTGGTGCAAGTGATGTCCCTCTCTCCAAAAATGTACTCAATGGGACCGTAATGTTGCAACCACACACTAGTTGACCTGCTGTGAGGAAAAAACGAGTTAGTACATTTCAAACATGAAAAACGTCATTTTAAAATCATCATGAAAAACCAAAATTCCAAAAGTATCAAACACAAAAAATGCTCACCGAGGAAAGAAAGTGTATAGTGCTAGGCACCCTCCTCCCGCCCTGTGCTGCAACTGATGTCCCTCTCTCCAAAAATGTACTCAATGGGACCGTAATGTTGCAACCACACACTAGTTGACCTGCTGTGAGGAAAAAACGAGTTAGTACATTTCAAACATGAAAAAGGTCATTTTAAAATCATCATGAAAAACCAAAATTCCAAAAGTATCAAAGACTAACAATGCTCACCGAGGAAAGAAAGTGTATAGTGCTAGGCACCCTCCTCCCGCCCTGTGGTGCAACTGATGTCCCTCTCTCCAAAAATGTACTCAATGGGACCGTAATGTTGCAACCACACACTAGTTGACCTTCTGTGAGGAAAAAACGAGTTAGTACATTTCAAACATGAAAAAGGTCATTTTAAAATCATCATGAAAAACCAAAATTCCAAAAGTATCAAACACAAAAAATGCACACCGAGGAAAGAAAGTGTATAGTGCTAGGCACCCTCCTCCCGCCCTGTGGTGCAACTGATGTCCCTCTCTCCAAAAATGTACTCAATGGGACCGTAATGTTGCAACCACACACTAGTTGACCTGCTGTGAGGAAAAAACGAGTTAGTACATTTCAAACATGAAAAAGGTCATTTTAAAATCATCATGAAAAACCAAAATTCCAAAAGTATCAAAGACTAACAATGCTCACCGAGGAAAGAAAGTGTATAGTGCTAGGCACCCTCCTCCCGCCCTGTGGTGCAACTGATGTCCCTCTCTCCAAAAATGTACTCAATGGGACCGTAATGTTGCAACCACACACTAGTTGACCTTCTGTGAGGAAAAAACGAGTTAGTACATTTCAAACATGAAAAAGGTCATTTTAAAATCATCATGAAAAACCAAAATTCCAAAAGTATCAAACACAAAAAATGCACACCGAGGAAAGAAAGTGTATAGTGCTAGGCACCCTCCTCCCGCCCTGTGGTGCAACTGATGTCCCTCTCTCCAAAAATGTACTCAATGGGACCGTAATGTTGCAACCACACACTAGTTGACCTGCTGTGAGGAAAAAACGAGTTAGTACATTTCAAACATGAAAAAGGTCATTTTAAAATCATCATGAAAAACCAAAATTCCAAAAGTATCAAAGACAAAAAATGCTCACCGAGGAAAGAAAGTGTATAGTGCTAGGCACCCTCCTCCCGCCCTGTGGTGCAACTGATGTCCCTCTCTCCAAAAATGTACTCAATGGGACCGTAATGTTGCAACCACACACTAGTTGACCTGCTGTGAGGAAAAAACGAGTTAGTACATTTCAAACATGAAAAAGGTCATTTTAAAATCATCATGAAAAACCAAAATTCCAAAAGTATCAAAGACAAAAAATGCTCACCGAGGAAAGAAAGTGTATAGTGCTAGGCACCCTCCTCCCGCCCTGTGGTGCAACTGATGTCCCTCTCTCCAAAAATGTACTCAATGGGAATGTAATGTTGCAACCACACACTAGTTGACCTTCTGTGAGGAAAAAACGAGTTAGTACATTTCAAACATGAAAAAGGTCATTTTAAAATCATCATGAAAAACCAAAATTCCAAAAGTATCAAAGACAAAAAATGCTCACCGAGGAAAGAAAGTGTATAGTGCTAGGCACCCTCCTCCCGCCCTGTGGTGCAACTGATGTCCCTCTCTCCAAAAATGTACTCAATGGGACCGTAATGTTGCAACCACACACTAGTTGACCTGCTGTGAGGAAAAAACGAGTTAGTACATTTCAAACATGAAAAAGGTCATTTTAAAATCATCATGAAAAACCAAAATTCCAAAAGTATCAAAGACAAAAAATGCTCACCGAGGAAAGAAAGTGTATAGTGCTAGGCACCCTCCTCCCGCCCTGTGATGCAACTGATGTCCCTCTCTCCAAAAATGTACTCAATGGGACCGTAATGTTGCAACCACACACTAGTTGACCTTCTGTGAGGAAAAAACGAGTTAGTACATTTCAAACATGAAAAAGGTCATTTTAAAATCATCATGAAAAACCAAAATTCCAAAAGTATCAAAGACAAAAAATGCTCACCGAGGAAAGAAAGTGTATAGTGCTAGGCACCCTCCTCCCGCCCTGTGGTGCAACTGATGTCCCTCTCTCCAAAAATGTACTCAATGGGACCGTATTGTTGCAACCACACACTAGTTGACCTGCTGTGAGGAAAAAACGAGTTAGTACATTTCAAACATGAAAAAGGTCATTTTAAAATCATCATGAAAAACCAAAATTCCAAAAGTATCAAAGACTAACAATGCTCACCGAGGAAAGAAAGTGTATAGTGCTAGGCACCCTCCTCCCGCCCTGTGGTGCAACTGATGTCCCTCTCTCCAAAATGTACTCAATGGGACCGTAATGTTGCAACCACACACTAGTTGACCTGCTGTGAGGAAAAAACGAGTTAGTACATTTCAAACATGAAAAAGGTCATTTTAAAATCATCATGAAAAACCAAAATTCCAAAAGTATCAAAGACAAAAAATGCTCACCGAGGAAAGAAAGTGTATAGTGCTAGGCACCCTCCTCCCGCCCTGTGGTGCAACTGATGTCCCTCTCTCCAAAAATGTACTCAATGGGACCGTATTGTTGCAACCACACACTAGTTGACCTGCTGTGAGGAAAAAACGAGTTAGTACATTTCAAACATGAAAAAGGTCATTTTAAAATCATCATGAAAAACCAAAATTCCAAAAGTATCAAAGACTAACAATGCTCACCGAGGAAAGAAAGTGTATAGTGCTAGGCACCCTCCTCCCGCCCTGTGGTGCAACTGATGTCCCTCTCTCCAAAATGTACTCAATGGGACCGTAATGTTGCAACCACACACTAGTTGACCTGCTGTGAGGAAAAAACGAGTTAGTACATTTCAAACATGAAAAAAGTCATTTTAAAATCATCATGAAAAACCAAAATTCCAAAAGTATCAAAGACAAAAAATGCTCACCGAGGAAAGAAAGTGTATAGTGCTAGGCACCCTCCTCCCGCCCTGTGGTGCAACTGATGTCCCTCTCTCCAAAAATGTACTCAATGGGACCGTAATGTTGCAACCACACACTAGTTGACCTTCTGTGAGGAAAAAACGAGCTAGTACATTTCATACATGAAAAAGGTCATTTTAAAATCATCATGAAAAACCAAAATTCCAAAAGTATCAAAGACAAAAAATGCTCACCGAGGAAAGAAAGTGTATAGTGCTAGGCACCCTCCTCCCGCCCTGTGGTGCAACTGATGTCCCTCTCTCCAAAAATGTACTCAATGGGACCGTAATGTTGCAACCACACACTAGTTGACCTGCTGTGAGGAAAAAACGAGTTAGTACATTTCAAACATGAAAAAGGTCATTTTAAAATCATCATGAAAAACCAAAATTCCAAAAGTATCAAAGACAAAAAATGCTCACCGAGGAAAGAAAGTGTATAGTGCTAGGCACCCTCCTCCCGCCCTGTGGTGCAACTGATGTCCCTCTCTCCAAAAATGTACTCAATGGGACCGTAATGTTGCAACCACACACTAGTTGACCTTCTGTGAGGAAAAAACGAGTTAGTACATTTCAAACATGAAAAAGGTCATTTTAAAATCATCATGAAAAACCAAAATTCCAAAAGTATCAAAGACAAAAAATGCTCACCGAGGAAAGAAAGTGTATAGTGCTAGGCACCCTCCTCCCGCCCTGTGGTGCAACTGATGTCCCTCTCTCCAAAAATGTACTCAATGGGACCGTAATGTTGCAACCACACACTAGTTGACCTGCTGTGAGGAAAAAACGAGTTAGTACATTTCAAACATGAAAAAGGTCATTTTAAAATCATCATGAAAAACCAAAATTCCAAAAGTATCAAAGACAAAAAATGCTCACCGAGGAAAGAAAGTGTATAGTGCTAGGCACCCTCCTCCCGCCCTGTGATGCAACTGATGTCCCTCTCTCCAAAAATGTACTCAATGGGACCGTAATGTTGCAACCACACACTAGTTGACCTTCTGTGAGGAAAAAACGAGTTAGTACATTTCAAACATGAAAAAGGTCATTTTAAAATCATCATGAAAAACCAAAATTCCAAAAGTATCAAAGACAAAAAATGCTCACCGAGGAAAGAAAGTGTATAGTGCTAGGCACCCTCCTCCCGCCCTGTGGTGCAACTGATGTCCCTCTCTCCAAAAATGTACTCAATGGGACCGTAATGTTGCAACCACACACTAGTTGACCTGCTGTGAGGAAAAAACGAGTTAGTACATTTCAAACATGAAAAAGGTCATTTTAAAATCATCATGAAAAACCAAAATTCCAAAAGTATCAAAGACTAACAATGCTCACCGAGGAAAGAAAGTGTATAGTGCTAGGCACCCTCCTCCCGCCCTGTGGTGCAACTGATGTCCCTCTCTCCAAAATGTACTCAATGGGACCGTAATGTTGCAACCACACACTAGTTGACCTGCTGTGAGGAAAAAACGAGTTAGTACATTTCAAACATGAAAAAGGTCATTTTAAAATCATCATGAAAAACCAAAATTCCAAAAGTATCAAACACAAAAAATGCTCACCGAGGAAAGAAAGTGTATAGTGCTAGGCACCCTCCTCCCGCCCTGTTGTGCAACTGATGTCCCTCTCTCCAAAAATGTACTCAATGGGACCGTAATGTTGCAACCACACACTAGTTGACCTTCTGTGAGGAAAAAACGAGTTAGTACATTTCAAACATGAAAAAGGTCATTTTAAAATCATTATGAAAAACCAAAATTCCAAAAGAATCAAAGACAAAAAATGCTCACCGAGGAAAGAATGTGTATAGTGCTAGGCACCCTCCTCCCGCCCTGTGGTGCAACTGATGTCCCTCTCTCCAAAATGTACTCAATGGGACCGTAATGTTGCAACCACACACTAGTTGACCTGCTGTGAGGAAAAAACGAGTTAGTACATTTCAAACATGAAAAAGGTCATTTTAAAATCATCATGAAAAACCAAAATTCCAAAAGTATCAAACACAAAAAATGCTCACCGAGGAAAGAAAGTGTATAGTGCTAGGCACCCTCCTCCCGCCCTGTTGTGCAACTGATGTCCCTCTCTCCAAAAATGTACTCAATGGGACCGTAATGTTGCAACCACACACTAGTTGACCTTCTGTGAGGAAAAAACGAGTTAGTACATTTCAAACATGAAAAAGGTCATTTTAAAATCATCATGAAAAACCAAAATTCCAAAAGTATCAAAGACAAAAAATGCTCACCGAGGAAAGAAAGTGTATAGTGCTAGGCACCCTCCTCCCGCCCTGTGGTGCAACTGATGTCCCTCTCTCCAAACATGTACTCAATGGGACCGTAATGTTGCAACCACACACTAGTTGACCTTCTGTGAGGAAAAAACGAGTTAGTACATTTCAAACATGAAAAAGGTCATTTTAAAATCATCATGAAAAACCAAAATTCCAAAAGTATCAAAGACAAAAAATGCTCACCGAGGAAAAAAAGTGTATAGTGCTAGGAACCCTCCTCCCGCCCTGTGGTGCAACTGATGTCCCTCTCTCCAAAAATGTACTCAATGGGACCGTAATGTTGCAACCACACACTAGTTGACCTTCTGTGAGGAAAATACGAGTTAGTACATTTCAAACATGAAAAAGGTCATTTTAAAATCATCATGAAAAACCAAAATTCCAAAAGTATCAAAGACAAAAAATGCTCACCGAGGAAAGAAAGTGTATAGTGCTAGGCACCCTCCTCCCGCCCTGTGGTGCAACTGATGTCCCTCTCTCCAAAAATGTACTCAATGGGACCGTAATGTTGCAACCACACACTAGTTGACCTTCTGTGAGGAAAAAACGAGTTAGTACATTTCAAACATGAAAAAGGTCATTTTAAAATCATCATGAAAAACCAAAATTGCAAAAGTATCAAAGACAAAAAATGCTCACCGAGGAAAGAAAGTGTATAGTGCTAGGCACCCTCCTCCCGCCCTGTGGTGCAACTGATGTCCCTCTCTCCAAAAATGTACTCAATGGGACCGTAATGTTGCAACCACACACTAGTTGACCTGCTGTGAGGAAAAAACGAGTTAGTACATTTCAAACATGAAAAAGGTCATTTTAAAATCATCATGAAAAACCAAAATTCCAAAAGTATCAAAGACAAAAAATGCTCACCGAGGAAAGGAAGTGTATAGTGCTAGGCACCCTCCTCCCGCCCTGTGGTGCAACTGATGTCCCTCTCCCCAAAAATGTACTCAATGGGACCGTAATGTTGCAACCACACACTAGTTGACCTTCTGTGAGGAAAAAACGAGTTAGTACATTTCAAACATGAAAAAGGTCATTTTAAAATCATCATGAAAAACCAAAATTCCAAAAGTATCAAAGACAAAAAATGCTCACCGAGGAAAGAAAGTGTATAGTGCTAGGCACCCTCCTCCCGGCCTGTGGTGCAACTGATGTCCCTCTCTCCAAAAATGTACTCAATGGGACCGTAATGTTGCAACCACACACTAGTTGACCTTCTGTGAGGAAAAAACGAGTTAGTACATTTCAAACATGAAAAAGGTCATTTTAAAATCATCATGAAAAACCAAAATTCCAAAAGTATCAAAGACAAAAAATGCTCACCGAGGAAAAAAAGTGTATAGAGCTAGGCACCCTCCTCCCGCCCTGTGGTGCAACTGATGTCCCTCTCTCCAAAAATGTACTCAATGGGACCGTAATGTTGCAACCACACACTAGTTGACCTTCTGTGAGGAAAATACGAGTTAGTACATTTCAAACATGAAAAAGGTCATTTTAAAATCATCATGAAAAACCAAAATTCCAAAAGTATCAAAGACAAAAAATGCTCACCGAGGAAAGAAAGTGTATAGTGCTAGGCACCCTCCTCCCGCCCTGTGGTGCAACTGATGTCCCTCTCTCCAAAAATGTACTCAATGGGACCGTAATGTTGCAACCACACACTAGTTGACCTTCTGTGAGGAAAAAACGAGTTAGTACATTTCAAACATGAAAAAGGTCATTTTAAAATCATCATGAAAAACCAAAATTCCAAAAGTATCAAAGACAAAAAATGCTCACCGAGGAAAGAAAGTGTATAGTGCTAGGCACCCTCCTCCCGCCCTGTGGTGCAACTGATGTCCCTCTCTCCAAAAATGTACTCAATGGGACAGTAATGTTGCAACCACACACTAGTTGACCTGCTGTGAGGAAAAAACGAGTTAGTACATTTCAAACATGAAAAAGGTCATTTTAAAATCATCATGAAAAACCAAAATTCCAAAAGTATCAAAGACAAAAAATGCTCACCGAGGAAAGAAAGTGTATAGTGCTAGGCACCCTCCTCCCGCCCTGTGATGCAACTGATGTCCCTCTCTCCAAAAATGTACTCAATGGGACCGTAATGTTGCAACCACACACTAGTTGACCTTCTGTGAGGAAAAAACGAGTTAGTACATTTCAAACATGAAAAAGGTCATTTTAAAATCATCATGAAAAACCAAAATTCCAAAAGTATCAAAGACAAAAAATGCTCACCGAGGAAAGAAAGTGTATAGTGCTAGGCACCCTCCTCCCGCCCTGTGGTGCAACTGATGTCCCTCTCTCCAAAAATGTACTCAATGGGACCGTAATGTTGCAACCACACACTAGTTGACCTGCTGTGAGAAAAAAACGAGTTAGTACATTTCAAACATGAAAAAGGTCATTTTAAAATCATCATGAAAAACCAAAATTCCAAAAGTATCAAAGACTAACAATGCTCACCGAGGAAAGAAAGTGTATAGTGCTAGGCACCCTCCTCCCGCCCTGTGGTGCAACTGATGTCCCTCTCTCCAAAATGTACTCAATGGGACCGTAATGTTGCAACCACACACTAGTTGACCTGCTGTGAGGAAAAAACGAGTTAGTACATTTCAAACATGAAAAAGGTCATTTTAAAATCATCATGAAAAACCAAAATTCCAAAAGTATCAAACACAAAAAATGCTCACCGAGGAAAGAAAGTGTATAGTGCTAGGCACCCTCCTCCCGCCCTGTTGTGCAACTGATGTCCCTCTCTCCAAAAATGTACTCAATGGGACCGTAATGTTGCAACCACACACTAGTTGACCTTCTGTGAGGAAAATACGAGTTAGTACATTTCAAACATGAAAAAGGTCATATTAAAATCATCATGAAAAACCAAAATTCCAAAAGTATCAAAGACAAATAATGCTCACCGAGGAAAGAAAGTGTATAGTGCTAGGCACCCTCCTCCCGCCCTGTGGTGCAACTGATGTCCCTCTCTCCAAACATGTACTCAATGGGACCGTAATGTTGCAACCACACACTAGTTGACCTGCTGTGAGGAAAAAACGAGTTAGTACATTTCAAACATGAAAAAGGTCATTTTAAAATCATCATGAAAAATCAAAATTCCAAAAGTATCAAAGACAAAAAATGCTCACCGAGGAAAGAAAGTGTATAGTGCTAGGCACCCTCCTCCCGCCCTGTGGTGCAACTAATGTCCCTCTCTCCAAAAATGTACTCAATGGGACCGTAATGTTGCAACCACACACTAGTTGACCTTCTGTGAGGAAAAAACGAGTTAGTACATTTCAAACATGAAAAAGGTCATTTTAAAATCATCATGAAAAACCAAAATTCCAAAAGTATCAAAGACAAAAAATGCTCACCGAGGAAAGAAAGTGTATAGTGCTAGGCACCCTCCTCCCGCCCTGTGGTGCAACTGATGTCCCTCTCTCCAAACATGTACTCAATGGGACCGTAATGTTGCAACCACACACTAGTTGACTTTCTGTGAGGAAAAAACGAGTTAGTACATTTCAAACATGAAAAAGGTCATTTTAAAATCATCATGAAAAACCAAAATTCCAAAAGTATCAAAGACAAAAAATGCTCACCGAGGAAAAAAAGTGTATAGTGCTAGGCACCCTCCTCCCGCCCTGTGGTGCAACTGATGTCCCTCTCTCCAAAAATGTACTCAATGGGACCGTAATGTTGCAACCACACACTAGTTGACCTTCTGTGAGGAAAATACGAGTTAGTACATTTCAAACATGAAAAAGGTCATTTTAAAATCATCATGAAAAACCAAAATTGCAAAAGTATCAAAGACAAAAAATGCTCACCGAGGAAAGAAAGTGTATAGTGCTAGGCACCCTCCTCCCGCCCTGTGGTGCAACTGATGTCCCTCTCTCCAAAAATGTACTCAATGGGACCGTAATGTTGCAACCACACACTAGTTGACCTGCTGTGAGGAAAAAACGAGTTAGTACATTTCAAACATGAAAAAGGTCATTTTAAAATCATCATGAAAAACCAAAATTCCAAAAGTATCAAAGACTAACAATGCTCACCGAGGAAAGAAAGTGTATAGTGCTAGGCACCCTCCTCCCGCCCTGTGGTGCAACTGATGTCCCTCTCTCCAAAATGTACTCAATGGGACCGTAATGTTGCAACCACACACTAGTTGACCTGCTGTGAGGAAAAAACGAGTTAGTACATTTCAAACATGAAAAAGGTCATTTTAAAATCATCATGAAAAACCAAAATTCCAAAAGTATCAAACACAAAAAATGCTCACCGAGGAAAGAAAGTGTATAGTGCTAGGCACCCTCCTCCCGCCCTGTTGTGCAACTGATGTCCCTCTCTCCAAAAATGTACTCAATGGGACCGTAATGTTGCAACCACACACTAGTTGACCTTCTGTGAGGAAAATACGAGTTAGTACATTTCAAACATGAAAAAGGTCATATTAAAATCATCATGAAAAACCAAAATTCCAAAAGTATCAAAAACAAATAATGCGCACCGAGGAAAGAAAGTGTATAGTGCTAGGCACCCTCCTCCCGCCCTGTGGTGCAACTGATGTCCCTCTCTCCAAACATGTACTCAATGGGACCGTAATGTTGCAACCACACACTAGTTGACCTGCTGTGAGGAAAAAACGAGTTAGTACATTTCAAACATGAAAAAGGTCATTTTAAAATCATCATGAAAAATCAAAATTCCAAAAGTATCAAAGACAAAAAATGCTCACCGAGGAAAGAAAGTGTATAGTGCTAGGCACCCTCCTCCCGCCCTGTGGTGCAACTAATGTCCCTCTCTCCAAAAATGTACTCAATGGGACCGTAATGTTGCAACCACACACTAGTTGACCTTCTGTGAGGAAAAAACGAGTTAGTACATTTCAAACATGAAAAAGGTCATTTTAAAATCATTATGAAAAACCAAAATTCCAAAAGAATCAAAGACAAAAAATGCTCACAGAGGAAAGAAAGTGTATAGTGGTAGGCACCCTCCTCCCGCCCTGTGGTGCAACTGATGTCCCTCTCTCCAAAATGTACTCAATGGGACCGTAATGTTGCAACCACACACTAGTTGACCTGCTGTGAGGAAAAAACGAGTTAGTACATTTCAAACACGAAAAAGGTCATTTTAAAATCATCATGAAAAACCAAAATTCCAAAAGTATCAAAGACAAAAAATGCTCACCGAGGAAAGAAAGTGTATAGTGCTAGGCACCCTCCTCCCGCCCTGTGGTGCAACTGATGTCCCTCTCTCCAAACATGTACTCAATGGGACCGTAATGTTGCAACCACACACTAGTTGACCTTCTGTGAGGAAAAAACGAGTTAGTACATTTCAAACATGAAAAAGGTCATTTTAAAATCATCATGAAAAACCAAAATTCCAAAAGTATCAAAGACAAAAAATGCTCACCGAGGAAAAAAAGTGTATAGTGCTAGGCACCCTCCTCCCGCCCTGTGGTGCAACTGATGTCCCTCTCTCCAAAAATGTACTCAATGGGACCGTAATGTTGCAACCACACACTAGTTGACCTTCTGTGAGGAAAATACGAGTTAGTACATTTCAAACATGAAAAAGGTCATTTTAAAATCATCATGAAAAACCAAAATTCCAAAAGTATCAAAGACAAAAAATGCTCACCGAGGAAAGAAAGTGTATAGTGCTAGGCACCCTCCTCCCGCCCTGTGGTGCAACTGATGTCCCTCTCTCCAAAAATGTACTCAATGGGACCGTAATGTTGCAACCACACACTAGTTGACCTTCTGTGAGGAAAAAACGAGTTAGTACATTTCAAACATGAAAAAGGTCATTTTAAAATCATCATGAAAAACCAAAATTGCAAAAGTATCAAAGACAAAAAATGCTCACCGAGGAAAGAAAGTGTATAGTGCTAGGCACCCTCCTCCCGCCCTGTGGTGCAACTGATGTCCCTCTCTCCAAAAATGTACTCAATGGGACCGTAATGTTGCAACCACACACTAGTTGACCTGCTGTGAGGAAAAAACGAGTTAGTACATTTCAAACATGAAAAAGGTCATTTTAAAATCATCATGAAAAACCAAAATTCCAAAAGTATCAAAGACAAAAAATGCTCACCGAGGAAAGAAAGTGTATAGTGCTAGGCACCCTCCTCCCGCCCTGTGGTGCAACTGATGTCCCTCTCCCCAAAAATGTACTCAAAGGGACCGTAATGTTGCAACCACACACTAGTTGACCTTCTGTGAGGAAAAAACGAGTTAGTACATTTCAAACATGAAAAAGGTCATTTTAAAATCATCATGAAAAACCAAAATTGCAAAAGTATCAAAGACAAAAAATGCTCACCGAGGAAAGAAAGTGTATAGTGCTAGGCACCCTCCTCCCGGCCTGTGGTGCAACTGATGTCCCTCTCTCCAAAAATGTACTCAATGGGACCGTAATGTTGCAACCACACACTAGTTGACCTTCTGTGAGGAAAAAACGAGTTAGTACATTTCAAACATGAAAAAGGTCATTTTAAAATCATCATGAAAAACCAAAATTCCAAAAGTATCAAAGACAAAAAATGCTCACCGAGGAAAAAAAGTGTATAGTGCTAGGCACCCTCCTCCCGCCCTGTGGTGCAACTGATGTCCCTCTCTCCAAAAATGTACTCAATGGGACCGTAATGTTGCAACCACACACTAGTTGACCTTCTGTGAGGAAAATACGAGTTAGTACATTTCAAACATGAAAAAGGTCATTTTAAAATCATCATGAAAAACCAAAATTCCAAAAGTATCAAAGACAAAAAATGCTCACCGAGGAAAGAAAGTGTATAGTGCTAGGCATCCTCCTCCCGCCCTGTGGTGCAACTGATGTCCCTCTCTCCAAAAATGTACTCAATGGGACCGTAATGTTGCAACCACACACTAGTTGACCTTCTGTGAGGAAAAAACGAGTTAGTACATTTCAAACATGAAAAAGGTCATTTTAAAATCATCATGAAAAACCAAAATTCCAAAAGTATCAAAGACAAAAAATGCTCACCGAGGAAAGAAAGTGTATAGTGCTAGGCACCCTCCTCCCGCCCTGTGGTGCAACTGATGTCCCTCTCTCCAAAAATGTACTCAATGGGACCGTAATGTTGCAACCACACACTAGTTGACCTGCTGTGAGGAAAAAACGAGTTAGTACATTTCAAACATGAAAAAGGTCATTTTAAAATCATCATGAAAAACCAAAATTCCAAAAGTATCAAAGACAAAAAATGCTCACCGAGGAAAGAAAGTGTATAGTGCTAGGCACCCTCCTCCCGCCCTGTGGTGCAACTGATGTCCCTCTCTCCAAACATGTACTCAATGGGACCGTAATGTTGCAACCACACACTAGTTGACCTTCTGTGAGGAAAAAACGAGTTAGTACATTTCAAACATGAAAAAGGTCATTTTAAAATCATCATGAAAAACCAAAATTCCAAAAGTATCAAAGACAAAAAATGCTCACCGAGGAAAAAAAGTGTATAGTGCTAGGCACCCTCCTCCCGCCCTGTGGTGCAACTGATGTCCCTCTCTCCAAAAATGTACTCAATGGGACCGTAATGTTGCAACCACACACTAGTTGACCTTCTGTGAGGAAAATACGAGTTAGTACATTTCAAACATGAAAAAGGTCATTTTAAAATCATCATGAAAAACCAAAATTCCAAAAGTATCAAAGACAAAAAATGCTCACCGAGGAAAGAAAGTGTATAGTGCTAGGCACCCTCCTCCCGCCCTGTGGTGCAACTGATGTCCCTCTCTCCAAAAATGTACTCAATGGGACCGTAATGTTGCAACCACACACTAGTTGACCTTCTGTGAGGAAAAAACGAGTTAGTACATTTCAAACATGAAAAAGGTCATTTTAAAATCATCATGAAAAACCAAAATTGCAAAAGTATCAAAGACAAAAAATGCTCACCGAGGAAAGAAAGTGTATAGTGCTAGGCACCCTCCTCCCGCCCTGTGGTGCAACTGATGTCCCTCTCTCCAAAAATGTACTCAATGGGACCGTAATGTTGCAACCACACACTAGTTGACCTGCTGTGAGGAAAAAACGAGTTAGTACATTTCAAACATGAAAAAGGTCATTTTAAAATCATCATGAAAAACCAAAATTGCAAAAGTATCAAAGACAAAAAATGCTCACCGAGGAAAGAAAGTGTATAGTGCTAGGCACCCTCCTCCCGCCCTGTGGTGCAACTGATGTCCCTCTCCCCAAAAATGTACTCAATGGGACCGTAATGTTGCAACCACACACTAGTTGACCTTCTGTGAGGAAAAAACGAGTTAGTACATTTCAAACATGAAAAAGGTCATTTTAAAATCATCATGAAAAACCAAAATTGCAAAAGTATCAAAGACAAAAAATGCTCACCGAGGAAAGAAAGTGTATAGTGCTAGGCACCCTCCTCCCGGCCTGTGGTGCAACTGATGTCCCTCTCTCCAAAAATGTACTCAATGGGACCGTAATGTTGCAACCACACACTAGTTGACCTTCTGTGAGGAAAAAACGAGTTAGTACATTTCAAACATGAAAAAGGTTATTTTAAAATCATCATGAAAAACCAAAATTCCAAAAGTATCAAAGACAAAAAATGCTCACCGAGGAAAAAAAGTGTATAGTGCTAGGCACCCTCCTCCCGCCCTGTGGTGCAACTGATGTCCCTCTCTCCAAAAATGTACTCAATGGGACCGTAATGTTGCAACCACACACTAGTTGACCTTCTGTGAGGAAAATACGAGTTAGTACATTTCAAACATGAAAAAGGTCATTTTAAAATCATCATGAAAAACCAAATTTCCAAAAGTATCAAAGACAAAAAATGCTCACCGAGGAAAGAAAGTGTATAGTGCTAGGCATCCTCCTCCCGCCCTGTGGTGCAACTGATGTCCCTCTCTCCAAAAATGTACTCAATGGGACCGTAATGTTGCAACCACACACTAGTTGACCTTCTGTGAGGAAAAAACGAGTTAGTACATTTCAAACATGAAAAAGGTCATTTTAAAATCATCATGAAAAACCAAAATTCCAAAAGTATCAAAGACAAAAAATGCTCACCGAGGAAAGAAAGTGTATAGTGCTAGGCACCCTCCTCCCGCCCTGTGGTGCAACTGATGTCCCTCTCTCCAAAAATGTACTCAATGGGACCGTAATGTTGCAACCACACACTAGTTGACCTGCTGTGAGGAAAAAACGAGTTAGTACATTTCAAACATGAAAAAGGTCATTTTAAAATCATCATGAAAAACCAAAATTCCAAAAGTATCAAAGACAAAAAATGCTCACCGAGGAAAGAAAGTGTATAGTGCTAGGCACCCTCCTCCCGCCCTGTGGTGCAACTGATGTCCCTCTCCCCAAAAAGGTACTCAATGGGACCGTAATGTTGCAACCACACACTAGTTGACCTTCTGTGAGGAAAAAACGAGTTAGTACATTTCAAACATGAAAAAGGTCATTTTAAATTCATCATGAAAAACCAAAATTCCAAAAGTATCAAAGACAAAAAATGCTCACCGAGGAAAGAAAGTGTATAGTGCTAGGCACCCTCCTCCCGCCCTGTGGTGCAACTGATGTCCCTCTCTCCAAAAATGTACTCAATGGGACCGTAATGTTGCAACCACACACTAGTTGACCTGCTGTGAGGAAAAAACGAGTTAGTACATTTCAAACATGAAAAAGGTCATTTTAAAATTATCATGAAAAACCAAAATTCCAAAAGTATCAAAGACAAAAAATGCTCACCGAGGAAAGAAAGTGTATAGTGCTAGGCACCCTCCTCCCGCCCTGTGGTGCAACTGATGTCCCTCTCTCCAAAAACGTACTCAATGGGACCGTATGGTTGCAACCACACACTAGTTGACCTGCTGTGAGGAAAAAACGAGTTAGTACATTTCAAACATGAAAAAGGTCATTTTAAAATCATCATGAAAAACCAAAATTCCAAAAGTATCAAACACAAAAAATGCTTACCGAGGAAAGAAAGTGTATAGTGCTAGGCACCCTCCTCCCGCCCTGTGGTGCAACTGATGTCCCTCTCTCCAAAAATGTACTCAATGGGACCGTAATGTTGCAACCACACACTAGTTGACCTTCTGTGAGGAAAAAACGAGTTAGTACATTTCAAACATGAAAAAGGTCATTTTAAAATCATCATGAAAAACCAAAATTCCAAAAGTATCAAAGACAAAAAATGCTCACCGAGGAAAGAAAGTGTATAGTGCTAGGCACCCTCCTCCCGCCCTGTGGTGCAACTGATGTCCCTCTCTCCAAAAATGTACTCAATGGGACCGTAATGTTGCAACCACACACTAGTTGACCTTCTGTGAGGAAAAAACGAGTTAGTACATTTCAAACATGAAAAAGGTCATTTTAAAATCATCATGAAAAACCAAAATTCCAGAAGTATCAAACACAAAAAATGCTTACCGAGGAAAGAAAGTGTATAGTGCTAGGCACCCTCCTCCCGCCCTGTGGTGCAACTGATGTCCCTCTCTCCAAAAATGTACTCAATGGGACCGTAATGTTGCAACCACACACTAGTTGACCTGCTGTGAGGAAAAAACGAGTTAGTACATTTCAAACATGAAAAAGGTCATTTTAAAATCATCATGAAAAACCAAAATTCCAAAAGTGTCAAAGACAAAAAATGCTCACCGAGGAAAGAAAGTGTATAGTGCTAAGCACCCTCCTCCCGCCCTGTGGTGCAACTGATGTCCCTCTCTCCAAAAATGTACTCAATGGGACCGTAATGTTGCAACCACACACTAGTTGACCTTCTGTGAGGATAAAACGAGTTAGTACATTTCAAACATGAAAAAGGTCATTTTAAAATCATCATGAAAAACCAAAATTCCAAAAGTATCAAAGACAAAAAATGCTCACCGAGGAAAGAAAGTGTATAGTGCTAGGCACCCTCCTCCCGCCCTGTGGTGCAACTGATGTCCCTCTCCCCAAAAATGTACTCAATGGGACCGTAATGTTGCAACCACACACTAGTTGACCTTCTGTGAGGAAAAAACGAGTTAGTACATTTCAAACATGAAAAAGGTCATTTTAAAATCATCATGAAAAACCAAAATTCCAAAAGTATCAAAGACAAAAAATGCTCACCGAGGAAATAAAGTGTATAGTGCTAGGCACCCTCCTCCCGCCCTGTGGTGCAACTGATGTCCCTCTCTCCAAAAATGTACTCAATGGGACCGTAATAATGCTACCACACACTAGTTGACCTTCTGTGAGGAAAAAACGAGTTAGTACATTTCAAACATGAAAAAGGTCATTTTAAAATCATCATGAAAAACCAAAATTCCAAAAGTATCAAAGACAAAAAATGCTCACCGAGGAAAGAAAGTGTATAGTGCTAGGCACCCTCCTCCCGCCCTGTGGTGCAACTGATGTCCCTCTCTCCAAAAACGTACTCAATGGGACCGTATGGTTGCAACCACACACTAGTTGACCTGCTGTGAGGAAAAAACGAGTTAGTACATTTCAAACATGAAAAAGGTCATTTTAAAATCATCATGAAAAACCAAAATTCCAAAAGTATCAAACACAAAAAATGCTTACCGAGGAAAGAAAGTGTATAGTGCTAGGCACCCTCCTCCCGCCCTGTGGTGCAACTGATGTCCCTCTCTCCAAAAATGTACTCAATGGGACCGTAATGTTGCAACCACACACTAGTTGACCTGCTGTGAGGAAAAAACGAGTTAGTACATTTCAAACATGAAAAAGGTCATTTTAAAATCATCATGAAAAACCAAAATTCCAAAAGTATCAAAGACAAAAAATGCTCACCGAGGAAAGAAAGTGTATAGTGCTAGGCACCCTCCTCCCGCCCTGTGGTGCAACTGATGTCCCTCTCTCCAAAAATGTACTCAATGGGACCGTAATGTTGCAACCACACACTAGTTGACCTTCTGTGAGGAAAAAACGAGTTAGTACATTTCAAACATGAAAAAGGTCATTTTAAAATCATCATGAAAAACCAAAATTCCAGAAGTATCAAACACAAAAAATGCTTACCGAGGAAAGAAAGTGTATAGTGCTAGGCACCCTCCTCCCGCCCTGTGGTGCAACTGATGTCCCTCTCTCCAAAAATGTACTCAATGGGACCGTAATGTTGCAACCACACACTAGTTGACCTGCTGTGAGGAAAAAACGAGTTAGTACATTTCA
The DNA here is from genome assembly GCF_023864275.1 of Schistocerca cancellata. NCBI lineage: Eukaryota > Metazoa > Arthropoda > Insecta > Orthoptera > Acrididae > Schistocerca > Schistocerca cancellata. Next base: position 18,467,422 of record NC_064635.1, on the reverse strand, counting down.
AACATGAAAAAGGTCATTTTAAAATCATCATGAAAACCCAAAATTCCAAAAGTGTCAAAGACAAAAAATGCTCACCGAGGAAAGAAAGTGTATAGTGCTAGGCACCCTCCTCCCGCCCTGTGGTGCAACTGATGTCCCTCTCTCCAAAAATGTACTCAATGGGACCGTAATGTTGCAACCACACACTAGTTGACCTTCTGTGAGGAAAAAACGAGTTAGTACATTTCAAACATGAAAAAGGTCATTTTAAAATCATCATGAAAAACCAAAATTCCAAAAGTATCAAACAGAAAAAATGCTTACCGAGGAAAGAAAGTGTATAGTGCTAGGCACCCTCCTCCCGCCCTGTGGTGCAACTGATGTCTCTCTCTCCAAAAATGTACTCAATGGGACCGTAATGTTGCAACCACACACTAGTTGACCTGCTGTGAGGAAAAAACGAGTTAGTACATTTCAAACATGAAAAAGGTCATTTTAAAATCATCATGAAAAACCAAAATTCCAAAAGTATCAAACACAAAAAATGCTCACCGAGGAAAGAAAGTGTATAGTGCTAGGCACCCTCCTCCCGCCCTGTGGTGCAAGTTATGTCCCTCTCTCCAAAATGTACTCAATGGGACCGCAATGTTGCAACCACACACTAGTTGACTTCCTGTGAGGAAAAAACGAGTTAGTACATTTCAAACATGAAAAAGGTCATTTTAAAATCATCATGAAAAACCAAAATTCCAAAAGTATCAAACACAAAAAATGCTTACCGAGGAAAGAAAGTGTATAGTGCTAGGCACCCTCCTCCCGCCCTGTGGTGCAACTGATGTCCCTCTCTCCAAAAATGTACTCAATGGGACCGTAATGTTGCAACCACACACTAGTTGACCTGCTGTGAGGAAAAAACGAGTTAGTACATTTCAAACATGAAAAAGGTCATTTTAAAATCATCATGAAAAACCAAAATTCCAAAAGTATCAAAGACAAAAAATGCTCACCGAGGAAAGAAAGTGTATAGTGCTAGGCACCCTCCTCCCGCCCTGTGGTGCAACTGATGTCCCTCTCTCCAAACATGTACTCAATGGGACCGTAATGTTGCAACCACACACTAGTTGACCTTCTGTGAGGAAAAAACGAGTTAGTACATTTCAAACATGAAAAAGGTCATTTTAAAATCATCATGAAAAACCAAAATTCCAAAAGTATCAAAGACAAAAAATGCTCACCGAGGAAAAAAAGTGTATAGTGCTAGGCACCCTCCTCCCGCCCTGTGGTGCAACTGATGTCCCTCTCTCCAAAAATGTACTCAATGGGACCGTAATGTTGCAACCACACACTAGTTGACCTTCTGTGAGGAAAATACGAGTTAGTACATTTCAAACATGAAAAAGGTCATTTTAAAATCATCATGAAAAACCAAAATTCCAAAAGTATCAAAGACAAAAAATGCTCACCGAGGAAAGAAAGTGTATAGTGCTAGGCACCCTCCTCCCGCCCTGTGGTGCAACTGATGTCCCTCTCTCCAAAAATGTACTCAATGGGACCGTAATGTTGCAACCACACACTAGTTGACCTTCTGTGAGGAAAAAACGAGTTAGTACATTTCAAACATGAAAAAGGTCATTTTAAAATCATCATGAAAAACCAAAATTGCAAAAGTATCAAAGACAAAAAATGCTCACCGAGGAAAGAAAGTGTATAGTGCTAGGCACCCTCCTCCCGCCCTGTGGTGCAACTGATGTCCCTCTCTCCAAAAATGTACTCAATGGGACCGTAATGTTGCAACCACACACTAGTTGACCTGCTGTGAGGAAAAAACGAGTTAGTACATTTCAAACATGAAAAAGGTCATTTTAAAATCATCATGAAAAACCAAAATTCCAAAAGTATCAAAGACAAAAAATGCTCACCGAGGAAAGAAAGTGTATAGTGCTAGGCACCCTCCTCCCGCCCTGTGGTGCAACTGATGTCCCTCTCCCCAAAAATGTACTCAATGGGACCGTAATGTTGCAACCACACACTAGTTGACCTTCTGTGAGGAAAAAACGAGTTAGTACATTTCAAACATGAAAAAGGTCATTTTAAAATCATCATGAAAAACCAAAATTGCAAAAGTATCAAAGACAAAAAATGCTCACCGAGGAAAGAAAGTGTATAGTGCTAGGCACCCTCCTCCCGGCCTGTGGTGCAACTGATGTCCCTCTCTCCAAAAATGTACTCAATGGGACCGTAATGTTGCAACCACACACTAGTTGACCTTCTGTGAGGAAAAAACGAGTTAGTACATTTCAAACATGAAAAAGGTTATTTTAAAATCATCATGAAAAACCAAAATTCCAAAAGTATCAAAGACAAAAAATGCTCACCGAGGAAAAAAAGTGTATAGTGCTAGGCACCCTCCTCCCGCCCTGTGGTGCAACTGATGTCCCTCTCTCCAAAAATGTACTCAATGGGACCGTAATGTTGCAACCACACACTAGTTGACCTTCTGTGAGGAAAATACGAGTTAGTACATTTCAAACATGAAAAAGGTCATTTTAAAATCATCATGAAAAACCAAATTTCCAAAAGTATCAAAGACAAAAAATGCTCACCGAGGAAAGAAAGTGTATAGTGCTAGGCATCCTCCTCCCGCCCTGTGGTGCAACTGATGTCCCTCTCTCCAAAAATGTACTCAATGGGACCGTAATGTTGCAACCACACACTAGTTGACCTTCTGTGAGGAAAAAACGAGTTAGTACATTTCAAACATGAAAAAGGTCATTTTAAAATCATCATGAAAAACCAAAATTCCAAAAGTATCAAAGACAAAAAATGCTCACCGAGGAAAGAAAGTGTATAGTGCTAGGCACCCTCCTCCCGCCCTGTGGTGCAACTGATGTCCCTCTCTCCAAAAATGTACTCAATGGGACCGTAATGTTGCAACCACACACTAGTTGACCTGCTGTGAGGAAAAAACGAGTTAGTACATTTCAAACATGAAAAAGGTCATTTTAAAATCATCATGAAAAACCAAAATTCCAAAAGTATCAAAGACAAAAAATGCTCACCGAGGAAAGAAAGTGTATAGTGCTAGGCACCCTCCTCCCGCCCTGTGGTGCAACTGATGTCCCTCTCCCCAAAAAGGTACTCAATGGGACCGTAATGTTTCAACCACACACTAGTTGACCTTCTGTGAGGAAAAAACGAGTTAGTACATTTCAAACATGAAAAAGGTCATTTTAAATTCATCATGAAAAACCAAAATTCCAAAAGTATCAAAGACAAAAAATGCTCACCGAGGAAAGAAAGTGTATAGTGCTAGGCACCCTCCTCCCGCCCTGTGGTGCAACTGATGTCCCTCTCTCCAAAAATGTACTCAATGGGACCGTAATGTTGCAACCACACACTAGTTGACCTGCTGTGAGGAAAAAACGAGTTAGTACATTTCAAACATGAAAAAGGTCCTTTTAAAATTATCATGAAAAACCAAAATTCCAAAAGTATCAAAGACAAAAAATGCTCACCGAGGAAAGAAAGTGTATAGTGCTAGGCACCCTCCTCCCGCCCTGTGGTGCAACTGATGTCCCTCTCTCCAAAAACGTACTCAATGGGACCGTATGGTTGCAACCACACACTAGTTGACCTGCTGTGAGGAAAAAACGAGTTAGTACATTTCAAACATGAAAAAGGTCATTTTAAAATCATCATGAAAAACCAAAATTCCAAAAGTATCAAACACAAAAAATGCTTACCGAGGAAAGAAAGTGTATAGTGCTAGGCACCCTCCTCCCGCCCTGTGGTGCAACTGATGTCCCTCTCTCCAAAAATGTACTCAATGGGACCGTAATGTTGCAACCACACACTAGTTGACCTTCTGTGAGGAAAAAACGAGTTAGTACATTTCAAACATGAAAAAGGTCATTTTAAAATCATCATGAAAAACCAAAATTCCAAAAGTATCAAAGACAAAAAATGCTCACCGAGGAAAGAAAGTGTATAGTGCTAGGCACCCTCCTCCCGCCCTGTGGTGCAACTGATGTCCCTCTCTCCAAAAATGTACTCAATGGGACCGTAATGTTGCAACCACACACTAGTTGACCTTCTGTGAGGAAAAAACGAGTTAGTACATTTCAAACATGAAAAAGGTCATTTTAAAATCATCATGAAAAACCAAAATTCCAGAAGTATCAAACACAAAAAATGCTTACCGAGGAAAGAAAGTGTATAGTGCTAGGCACCCTCCTCCCGCCCTGTGGTGCAACTGATGTCCCTCTCTCCAAAAATGTACTCAATGGGACCGTAATGTTGCAACCACACACTAGTTGACCTGCTGTGAGGAAAAAACGAGTTAGTACATTTCAAACATGAAAAAGGTCATTTTAAAATCATCATGAAAAACCAAAATTCCAAAAGTGTCAAAGACAAAAAATGCTCACCGAGGAAAGAAAGTGTATAGTGCTAAGCACCCTCCTCCCGCCCTGTGGTGCAACTGATGTCCCTCTCTCCAAAAATGTACTCAATGGGACCGTAATGTTGCAACCACACACTAGTTGACCTTCTGTGAGGATAAAACGAGTTAGTACATTTCAAACATGAAAAAGGTCATTTTAAAATCATCATGAAAAACCAAAATTCCAAAAGTATCAAAGACAAAAAATGCTCACCGAGGAAAGAAAGTGTATAGTGCTAGGCACCCTCCTCCCGCCCTGTGGTGCAACTGATGTCCCTCTCCCCAAAAATGTACTCAATGGGACCGTAATGTTGCAACCACACACTAGTTGACCTTCTGTGAGGAAAAAACGAGTTAGTACATTTCAAACATGAAAAAGGTCATTTTAAAATCATCATGAAAAACCAAAATTCCAAAAGTATCAAAGACAAAAAATGCTCACCGAGGAAATAAAGTGTATAGTGCTAGGCACCCTCCTCCCGCCCTGTGGTGCAACTGATGTCCCTCTCTCCAAAAATGTACTCAATGGGACCGTAATAATGCTACCACACACTAGTTGACCTTCTGTGAGGAAAAAACGAGTTAGTACATTTCAAACATGAAAAAGGTCATTTTAAAATCATCATGAAAAACCAAAATTCCAAAAGTATCAAAGACAAAAAATGCTCACCGAGGAAAGAAAGTGTATAGTGCTAGGCACCCTCCTCCCGCCCTGTGGTGCAACTGATGTCCCTCTCTCCAAAAACGTACTCAATGGGACCGTATGGTTGCAACCACACACTAGTTGACCTGCTGTGAGGAAAAAACGAGTTAGTACATTTCAAACATGAAAAAGGTCATTTTAAAATCATCATGAAAAACCAAAATTCCAAAAGTATCAAACACAAAAAATGCTTACCGAGGAAAGAAAGTGTATAGTGCTAGGCACCCTCCTCCCGCCCTGTGGTGCAACTGATGTCCCTCTCTCCAAAAATGTACTCAATGGGACCGTAATGTTGCAACCACACACTAGTTGACCTGCTGTGAGGAAAAAACGAGTTAGTACATTTCAAACATGAAAAAGGTCATTTTAAAATCATCATGAAAAACCAAAATTCCAAAAGTATCAAAGACAAAAAATGCTCACCGAGGAAAGAAAGTGTATAGTGCTAGGCACCCTCCTCCCGCCCTGTGGTGCAACTGATGTCCCTCTCTCCAAAAATGTACTCAATGGGACCGTAATGTTGCAACCACACACTAGTTGACCTTCTGTGAGGAAAAAACGAGTTAGTACATTTCAAACATGAAAAAGGTCATTTTAAAATCATCATGAAAAACCAAAATTCCAGAAGTATCAAACACAAAAAATGCTTACCGAGGAAAGAAAGTGTATAGTGCTAGGCACCCTCCTCCCGCCCTGTGGTGCAACTGATGTCCCTCTCTCCAAAAATGTACTCAATGGGACCGTAATGTTGCAACCACACACTAGTTGACCTGCTGTGAGGAAAAAACGAGTTAGTACATTTCAAACATGAAAAAGGTCATTTTAAAATCATCATGAAAACCCAAAATTCCAAAAGTGTCAAAGACAAAAAATGCTCACCGAGGAAAGAAAGTGTATAGTGCTAGGCACCCTCCTCCCGCCCTGTGGTGCAACTGATGTCCCTCTCTCCAAAAATGTACTCAATGGGACCGTAATGTTGCAACCACACACTAGTTGACCTTCTGTGAGGAAAAAACGAGTTAGTACATTTCAAACATGAAAAAGGTCATTTTAAAATCATCATGAAAAACCAAAATTCCAAAAGTATCAAACAGAAAAAATGCTTACCGAGGAAAGAAAGTGTATAGTGCTAGGCACCCTCCTCCCGCCCTGTGGTGCAACTGATGTCTCTCTCTCCAAAAATGTACTCAATGGGACCGTAATGTTGCAACCACACACTAGTTGACCTGCTGTGAGGAAAAAACGAGTTAGTACATTTCAAACATGAAAAAGGTCATTTTAAAATCATCATGAAAAACCAAAATTCCAAAAGTATCAAACACAAAAAATGCTCACCGAGGAAAGAAAGTGTATAGTGCTAGGCACCCTCCTCCCGCCCTGTGGTGCAAGTTATGTCCCTCTCTCCAAAATGTACTCAATGGGACCGCAATGTTGCAACCACACACTAGTTGACTTCCTGTGAGGAAAAAACGAGTTAGTACATTTCAAACATGAAAAAGGTCATTTTAAAATCATCATGAAAAACCAAAATTCCAAAAGTATCAAACACAAAAAATGCTTACCGAGGAAAGAAAGTGTATAGTGCTAGGCACCCTCCTCCCGCCCTGTGGTGCAACTGATGTCCCTCTCTCCAAAAATGTACTCAATGGGACCGTAATGTTTCAACCACACACTAGTTGACCTGCTGTGAGGAAAAAACGAGTTAGTACATTTCAAACATGAAAAAGGTCATTTTAAAATCATCATGAAAAACCAAAATTCTAAAAGTATCAAACACAAAAAATGCTTACCGAGGAAAGAAAGTGGATAGTGCTAGGCACCCTCCTCCCGCCCTGTGGTGCAACTGATGTCCCTCTCTCCAAAAATGTACTCAATGGGACCGTAATGTTGCAACCACACACTAGTTGACCTGCTGTGAGGAAAAAACGAGTTAGTACATTTCAAACATGAAAAAGGTCATTTTAAAATCATCATGAAAAACCAAAATTCCAAAAGTATCAAACACAAAAAATGCTTACCGAGGAAAGAAAGTGTATAGTGCTAGGCACCCTCCTCCCGCCCTGTGGTGCAACTGATGTCCCTCTCTCCAAAAATGTACTCAATGGGACCGTAATGTTGCAACCACACACTAGTTGACCTGCTGTGAGGAAAAAACGAGTTAGTACATTTCAAACATGAAAAAGGTCATTTTAAAATCATCATGAAAAACCAAAATTCCAAAAGTATCAAACACAAAAAATGCTTACCGAGGAAAGAAAGTGTATAGTGCTAGGCACCCTCCTCCCGCCCTGTGGTGCAACTGATGTACCTCTCTCCAAAAATGTACTCAATGGGACCGTAATGTTGCAACCACACACTAGTTGACCTTCTGTGAGGAAAAAACGAGTTAGTACATTTCAAACATGAAAAACGTCATTTTAAAATCATCATGAAAAACCAAAATTCCAAAAGTATCAAACACAAAAAATGCTTACCGAGGAAAGAAAGTGTATAGTGCTAGGCACCCTCCTCCCGCCCTGTGGTGCAAGTGATGTCCCTCTCTCCAAAAATGTACTCAATGGGACCGTAATGTTGCAACCACACACTAGTTGACCTGCTGTGAGGAAAAAACGAGTTAGTACATTTCAAACATGAAAAAGGTCATTTTAAAATCATCATGAAAAACCAAAATTCCAAAAATATCAAACACAAAAAATGCTTACCGAGGAAAGAAAGTGTACAGTGCTAGGCACCCTCCTCCCACCCTGTGGTGCAACTGATGTCCCTCTCTCCAAAAATGTACTCAATGGGACCGTAAAGTTGCAACCACACACTAGTTGACCTTCTGTGAGGAAAAAACGAGTTAGTACATTTCAAACATGAAAAAGGTCATTTTAAAATCATCATGAAAAACCAAAATTCCAAAAGTATCAAACACAAAAAATGCTTACCGAGGAAAGAAAGTGTATAGTGCTAGGCACCCTCCTCCCGCCCTGTGGTGCAACTGATGTCACTCTCTCCAAAAATGTACTCAATGGGACCGTAATGTTGCAACCACACACTAGTTGGCCTGCTGTGAGGAAAAAACGAGTTAGTACATTTCAAACATGAAAAAGGTCATTTTAAAATCATCATGAAAAACCGAAATTCCAAAAATATCAAACACAAAAAATGCTTACCGAGGAAAGAAAGTGTATAGTGCTAGGCACCCTCCTCCCGCCCTGTGGTGCAAGTGATGTCCCTCTCTCCAAAAATGTACTCAATGGGACCGTAAAGTTGCAACCACACACTAGTTGACCTTCTGTGAGGAAAAAACGAGTTAGTACATTTCAAACATGAAAAAGGTCATTTTAAAATCATCATGAAAAACCAAAATTCCAAAAGTATCAAACACAAAAAATGCTTACCGAGGAAAGAAAGTGTATAGTGCTAGGCACCCTCCTCCCGCCCTGTGGTGCAACTGATGTCACTCTCTCCAAAAATGTACTCAATGGGACCGTAATGTTGCAACCAGACACTAGTTGGCCTGCTGTGAGGAAAAAACGAGTTAGTACATTTCAAACATGAAAAAGGTCATTTTAAAATCATCATGAAAAAACCAAAATTCCAAAAGTATCAAACACAAAAAATGCTCACCGAAGAAAGAAAGTGTATAGTGCTAGGCACCCTCCTCCCGCCCTGTGGTGCAACTGATGTCCCTCTCTCCAAAAATGTACTCAATGGGACCGTAATGTTGCAACCACACACTAGTTGGCCTGCTGTGAGGAAAAAACGAGTTAGTACATTTCAAACATGAAAAAGGTCATTTTAAAATCATCATGAAAAAACCAAAATTCCAAAAGTATCAAACACAAAAAATGCTCACCGAGGAAAGAAAGTGTATAGTGCTAGACACCCTCCTCCCGCCCTGTGGTGCAAGTGATGTCCCTCTCTCCAAAAATGTACTCAATGGGACCGTAATGTTGCAACCACACACTAGTTGACCTTCTGTGAGGAAAAAACGAGTTAGTACATTTCAAACATGAAAAAGGTCATTTTAAAATCATCATGAAAAACCAAAATTCCAAAAGTATCAAACACAAAAAATGCTTACCGAGGAAAGAAAGTGTATAGTGCTAGGCACCCTCCTCCCGCCCTGTGGTGCAACTGATGTCACTCTCTCCAAAAATGTACTCAATGGGACCGTAATGTTGCAACCACACACTAGTTGGCCTGCTGTGAGGAAAAAACGAGTTAGTACATTTCAAACATGAAAAAGGTCATTTTAAAATCATCATGAAAAACCAAAATTCCAAAAGTATCAAACACAAAAAATGCTTACCGAGGAAAGAAAGTGTATAGTGCTAGGCACCCTCCTCCCGCCCTGTGGTGCAACTGATGTCCCTCTCTCCAAAATGTACTCAATGGGACCGTAATGTTGCAACCACACAATAGTTGACCTTCTGTGAGGAAAAAACGAGTTAGTACATTTCAAACATGAAAAAGGTCATTTTAAAATCATCATGAAAAACCAAAATTCCAAAAGTATCAAACACAAAAAATGCTTACCGAGGAAAGAAAGTGTATAGTGCTAGGCACCCTCCTCCCGCCCTGTGGTGCAACTGATGTCCCTCTCTCCAAAAATGTACTCAATGGGACCGTAATGTTGCAACCACACACTAGTTGACCTGCTGTGAGGAAAAAACGAGTTAGTACATTTCAAACATGAAAAAGGTCATTTTAAAATCATCATGAAAAACCAAAATTCCAAAAGTATCAAAGACAAAAAATGCTCACCGAGGAAAGAAAGTGTATAGTGCTAGGCACCCTCCACCCGCCCTGTGGTGCAACTGATGTCCCTCTCTCCAAAATGTACTCAATGGGACCGTAATGTTGCAACCACACACTAGTTGACCTTCTGTGAGGAAAAAACGAGTTAGTACATTTCAAACATGAAAAAGGTCATTTTAAAATCATCATGAAAAACCAAAATTCCAAAAGTATCAAACACAAAAAATGCTCACCGAGGAAAGAAAGTGTATAGTGCTAGGCACCCTCCTCCCGCCCTGTGGTGCAACTGATGTCCCTCTCTCCAAAAATGTACTCAATGGGACCGTAATGTTGCAACCACACACTAGTTGACCTTCTGTGAGGAAAAAACGAGTTAGTACATTTCAAACATGAAAAAGGTCATTTTAAAATCATCATGAAAAAACCAAAATTCCAAAAGTATCAAACACAAAAAATGCTCACCGAGGAAAGAAAGTGTATAGTGCTAGGCACCCTCCTCCCGCCCTGTGGTGCAACTGATGTCCCTCTCTCCAAAAATGTACTCAATGGGACCGTAATGTTGCAACCACACACTAGTTGACCTTCTGTGAGGAAAAAACGAGTTAGTACATTTCAAACATGAAAAAGGTCATTTTAAAATCATCATGAAAAACCAAAATTCCAAAAGTATCAAAGACAAACAATGCTCACCGAGGAAAGAAAGTGTATAGTGCTAGGCACCCTCCTCCAGCCCTGTGGTGCAACGGATGTCCCTCTCTCCAAAAATGTACTCAATGGGACCGTAATGTTGCAACCACACACTAGTTGACCTTCTGTGAGGAAAAAACGAGTTAGTACATTTCAAACATGAAAAAGGTCATTTTAAAAACATCATGAAAAACCAAAATTCCAAAAGTATCAAAGACAAAAAATGCTTACCGAGGAAAGAAAGTGTATAGTGCTAGGCACCCTCCTCCCGCCCTGTGGTGCAACTGATGTCCCTCTCTCCAAAAATGTACTCAATGGGACCGTAATGTTGCAACCACACACTAGTTGACCTGCTGTGAGGAAAAAACGAGTTAGTACATTTCAAACATGAAAAAGGTCATTTTAAAATCATCATGAAAAACCAAAATTCCAAAAGTATCAAAGACAAAAAATACTCACCGAGGAAAGAAAGTGTATAGTGCTAGGCACCCTCCACCCGCCCTGTGGTGCAACTGATGTCCCTCTCTCCAAAATGTACTCAATGGGACCGTAATGTTGCAACCACACACTAGTTGACCTTCTGTGAGGAAAAAACGAGTTAGTACATTTCAAACATGAAAAAGGTCATTTTAAAATCATCATGAAAAACCAAAATTCCAAAAGTATCAAACACAAAAAATGCTCACCGAGGAAAGAAAGTGTATAGTGCTAGGCACCCTCCTCCCGCCCTGTGGTGCAACTGATGTCCCTCTCTCCAAAAATGTACTCAATGGGACCGTAATGTTGCAACCACACACTAGTTGGCCTGCTGTGAGGAAAAAACGAGTTAGTACATTTCAAACATGAAAAAGGTCATTTTAAAATCATCATGAAAAACCAAAATTCCAAAAGTATCAAACACAAAAAATGCTTACCGAGGAAAGAAAGTGTATAGTGCTAGGCACCCTCCTCCCGCCCTGTGGTGCAACTGATGTCCCTCTCTCCAAAAATGTACTCAATGGGACCGTAATGTTGCAACCACACACTAGTTGACCTGCTGTGAGGAAAAAACGAGTTAGTACATTTCAAACATGAAAAAGGTCATTTTAAAATCATCATGAAAAACCAAAATTCCAAAAGTATCAAAGACAAAAAATGCTCACCGAGGAAAGAAAGTGTATAGTGCTAGGCACGCTCCACCCGCCCTGTGGTGCAACTGATGTCCCTCTCTCCAAAATGTACTCAATGGGACCGAAATGTTGCAACCACACACTAGTTGACCTTCTGTGAGGAAAAAACGAGTTAGTACATTTCAAACATGAAAAAGGTCATTTTAAAATCATCATGAAAAACCAAAATTCCAAAAGTATCAAAGACAAAAAATGCTCACCGAGGAAAGAAAGTGTATAGTGCTAGGCACCCTCCTCCCGCCCTGTGGTGCAACTGATGTCCCTCTCTCCAAAAATGTACTCAATGGGACCGTAATGTTGCAACCACACACTAGTTGACCTTCTGTGAGGAAAAAACGAGTTAGTACATTTCAAACATGAAAAAGGTCATTTTAAAATCATCATGAAAAAACCAAAATTACAAAAGTATCAAACACAAAAAATGCTCACCGAGGAAAGAAAGTGTATAGTGCTAGGCACCCTCCTCCCGCCCTGTGGTGCAACTGATGTCCCTCTCTCCAAAAATGTACTCAATGGGACCGTAATGTTGCAACCACACACTAGTTGACCTTCTGTGAGGAAAAAACGAGTTAGTACATTTCAAACATGAAAAAGGTCATTTTAAAATCATCATGAAAAACCAAAATTCCAAAAGTATCAAAGACAAACAATGCTCACCGAGGAAAGAAAGTGTATAGTGCTAGGCACCCTCCTCCCGCCCTGTGGTGCAACTGATGTCCCTCTCTCCAAAAATGTACTCAATGGGACCGTAATGTTGCAACCACACACTAGTTGACCTGCTGTGAGGAAAAAACGAGTTAGTACATTTCAAACATGAAAAAGGTCATTTTAAAATCATCATGAAAAACCAAAATTCCAAAAGTATCAAAGACAAAAAATGCTCACCGAGAAAAGAAAGTGTATAGTGCTAGGCACCCTCCTCCCGCCCTGTGGTGCAACTGATGTCCCTCTCTCCAAAAATGTACTCAATGGGACCGTAATGTTGCAACCACACACTAGTTGACCTTCTGTGAGGAAAAAACGAGTTAGTACATTTCAAACATGAAAAAGGTCATTTTAAAATCATCATGAAAAACCAAAGTTCCAAAAGTATCAAAGACAAAAAATGCTCACCGAGGAAAGAAAGTGTATAGTGCTAGGCACCCTCCTTCCGCCCTGTGGTGCAAGTGATGTCCCTCTCTCCAAAAATGTACTCAATGGGACTGTAATGTTGCAACCACACACTAGTTGACCTGCTGTGAGGAAAAAACGAGTTAGTACATTTCAAACATGAAAAAGGTCATTTTAAAATCATCATGAAAACCCAAAATTCCAAAAGAATCAAAGACAAAAAATGCTCACCGAGGAAAGAAAGTGTATAGTGCTAGGCACCCTCCTCCCGCCCTGTGGTGCAACTGATGTCTCTCTCTCCAAATATGTACTCAATGGGACCGTAATGTTGCAACCACACACTAGTTGACCTGCTGTGAGGAAAAAACGAGTTAGTACATTTCAAACATGAAAAAGGTCATTTTAAAATCATCATGAAAAACCAAAATTCCAAAAGTATCAAAGACAAAAAATGCTCACCGAGGAAAGAAAGTGTATAGTGCTAGGCACGCTCCACCCGCCCTGTGGTGCAACTGATGTCCCTCTCTCCAAAATGTACTCAATGGGACCGAAATGTTGCAACCACACACTAGTTGACCTTCTGTGAGGAAAAAACGAGTTAGTACATTTCAAACATGAAAAAGGTCATTTTAAAATCATCATGAAAAACCAAAATTCCAAAAGTATCAAACACAAAAAATGCTCACCGAGGAAAGAAAGTGTATAGTGCTAGGCACCCTCCTCCCGCCCTGTGGTGCAACTGATGTCCCTCTCTCCAAAAATGTACTCAATGGGACCGTAATGTTGCAACCACACACTAGTTGACCTTCTGTGAGGAAAAAACGAGTTAGTACATTTCAAACATGAAAAAGGTCATTTTAAAATCATCATGAAAAAACCAAAATTACAAAAGTTTCAAACACAAAAAATGCTCACCGAGGAAAGAAAGTGTATAGTGCTAGGCACCCTCCTCCCGCCCTGTGGTGCAACTGATGTCCCTCTCTCCAAAAATGTACTCAATGGGACCGTAATGTTGCAACCACACACTAGTTGACCTTCTGTGAGGAAAAAACGAGTTAGTACATTTCAAACATGAAAAAGGTCATTTTAAAATCATCATGAAAAACCAAAATTCCAAAAGTATCAAAGACAAACAATGCTCACCGAGGAAAGAAAGTGTATAGTGCTAGGCACCCTCCTCCCGCCCTGTGGTGCAACTGATGTCCCTCTCTCCAAAAATGTACTCAATGGGACCGTAATGTTGCAACCACACACTAGTTGACCTGCTGTGAGGAAAAAACGAGTTAGTACATTTCAAACATGAAAAAGGTCATTTTAAAATCATCATGAAAAACCAAAATTCCAAAAGTATCAAAGACAAAAAATGCTCACCGAGAAAAGAAAGTGTATAGTGCTAGGCACCCTCCTCCCGCCCTGTGGTGCAACTGATGTCCCTCTCTCCAAAAATGTACTCAATGGGACCGTAATGTTGCAACCACACACTAGTTGACCTTCTGTGAGGAAAAAACGAGTTAGTACATTTCAAACATGAAAAAGGTCATTTTAAAATCATCATGAAAAACCAAAGTTCCAAAAGTATCAAAGACAAAAAATGCTCACCGAGGAAAGAAAGTGTATAGTGCTAGGCACCCTCCTTCCGCCCTGTGGTGCAAGTGATGTCCCTCTCTCCAAAAATGTACTCAATGGGACTGTAATGTTGCAACCACACACTAGTTGACCTGCTGTGAGGAAAAAACGAGTTAGTACATTTCAAACATGAAAAAGGTCATTTTAAAATCATCATGAAAACCCAAAATTCCAAAAGAATCAAAGACAAAAAATGCTCACCGAGGAAAGAAAGTGTATAGTGCTAGGCACCCTCCTCCCGCCCTGTGGTGCAACTGATGTCCCTCTCTCCAAAAATGTACTCAATGGGACCGTAATGTTGCAACCACACACTAGTTGACCTTCTGTGAGGAAAAAACGAGTTAGTACATTTCAAATATGAAAAAGGTCATTTTTAAATCATCATGAAAAACCAAAATTCCAAAAGTATCAAAGACAAAAAATGCTCACCGAGGAAAGAAAGTGTATAGTGCTAGGCACCCTCCTCCCGCCCTGTGGTGCAACTGATGTCCCTCTCTCCAAATATGTACTCAATGGGACCGTAATGTTGCAACCACACACTAGTTGACCTGCTGTGAGGAAAAAACGAGTTAGTACATTTCAAACATGAAAAAGGTCATTTTAAAATCATCATGAAAAACCAAAATTATAAAAGTATCAAAGACAAACAATGCTCACCGAGGAAAGAAAGTGTATAGTGCTAGGCACCCTCCTCCCGCCCTGTGGTGCAACTGATGTCCCTCTCTCCAAAAATGTACTCAATGGGACTGTAATGTTGCAACCACACACTAGTTGACCTGCTGTGAGGAAAAAACGAGTTAGTACATTTCAAACATGAAAAAGGTCATTTTAAAATCATCATGAAAAACCAAAATTCCAAAAGTATCAAAGACAAACAATGCTCACCGAGGAAAGAACGTGTATAGTGCTAGGCACCCTCCTCCCGCCCTGTGGTGCAACTGATGTCCCTCTCTCCAAAAATGTACTCAATGGGACCGTAATGTTGCAACCACACACTAGTTGACCTGCTGTGAGGAAAAAACGAGTTAGTACATTTCAAATATGAAAAAGGTCATTTTAAAATCATCATGAAAAACCAAAATTCCAAAAGTATCAAAGACAAAAAATGCTCACCGAGGAAAGAAAGTGTATAGTGCTAGGCACCCTCCTCCTGCCCTGTGGTGCAACTAATGTCCCTCTCTCCAAAAATGTACTCAATGGGACCGTAATGTTGCAACCACACACTAGTTGACCTGCTGTGAGGAAAAAACGAGTTAGTACATTTCAAACATGAAAAAGGTCATTTTAAAATCATCATGAAAAACCAAAATTCCAAAAGTATCAAAGACAAAAAATGCTCACCGAGGAAAGGAAGTCTATAGTGCTAGGCACCCTCCTCCCGTCCTGTGGTGCAACTGATGTCCCTCTCTCCAAAAATGTACTCAATGGGACCGTAATGTTGCAACCACACACTAGTTGACCTTCTGTGAGGAAAAAACGAGTTAGTACATTTCAAATATGAAAAAGGTCATTTTAAAATCATCAGGAAAAACCAAAATTCCAAAAGTATCAAAGACAAACAATGCTCACCGAGGAAAGAAAGTGTATAGTGCTAGGCACCCTCCTCCCGCCCTGTGGTGCAACTGATGTCCCTCTCTCCAAATATGTACTCAATGGGACCGTAATGTTGCAACCACACACTAGTTGACCTGCTGTGAGGAAAAAACGAGTTAGTACATTTCAAACATGAAAAAGGTCATTTTAAAATCATCATGAAAAACCAAAATTCCAAAAGTACCAAAGACAAACAATGCTCACCGAGGAAAGAAAGTGTATAGTGCTAGGCACCCTCCTCCCGCCCTGTGGTGCAACTGATGTCCCTCTCTCCAAAAATGTACTCAATGGGACCGTAATGTTGCAACCACACACTAGTTGACCTGCTGTGAGGAAAAAACGAGTTAGTACATTTCAAACATGAAAAAGGTCATTTTAAAATCATCATGAAAAACCAAAATTCCAAAAGTATCAAAGACAAAAAATGCTCACCGAGGAAAGAAAGTGTATAGTGCTAGGCACCCTCCTCCCGCCCTGTGGTGCAAGTGATGTCCCTCTCTCCAAAAATGTACTCAATGGGACCGTAATGTTGCAACCACACACTAGTTGACCTTCTGTGAGGAAAAAACGAGTTAGTACATTTCAAACATGAAAAAGGTCATTTTAAAATCATCATGAAAAACCAAAGTTCCAAAAGTATCAAAGACAAAAAATGCTCACCGAGGAAAGAAAGTGTATAGTGCTAGGCACCCTCCTTCCGCCCTGTGGTGCAAGTGATGTCCCTCTCTCCAAAAATGTACTCAATGGGACCGTAATGTTGCAACCACACACTAGTTGACCTGCTGTGAGGAAAAAACGAGTTAGTACATTTCAAACATGAAAAAGGTCATTTTAAAATCATCATGAAAAACCAAAATTCCAAAAGAATCAAAGACAAAAAATGCTCACCGAGGAAAGAAAGTGTATAGTGCTAGGCACCCTCCTCCCGCCCTGTGGTGCAACTGATGTCCCTCTCTCCAAAAATGTACTCAATGGGACCGTAATGTTGCAACCACACACTAGTTGACCTTCTGTGAGGAAAAAACGAGTTAGTACATTTCAAATATGAAAAAGGTCATTTTTAAATCATCATGAAAAACCAAAATTCCAAAAGTATCAAAGACAAAAAATGCTCACCGAGGAAAGAAAGTGTATAGTGCTAGGCACCCTCCTCCCGCCCTGTGGTGCAACTGATGTCCCTCTCTCCAAATATGTACTCAATGGGACCGTAATGTTGCAACCACACACTAGTTGACCTGCTGTGAGGAAAAAACGAGTTAGTACATTTCAAACATGAAAAAGGTCATTTTAAAATCATCATGAAAAACCAAAATTATAAAAGTATCAAAGACAAACAATGCTCTCCGAGGAAAGAAAGTGTATAGTGCTAGGCACCCTCCTCCCGCCCTGTGGTGCAACTGATGTCCCTCTCTCCAAAAATGTACTCAATGGGACCATAATGTTGCAACCACACACTAGTTGACCTGCTGTGAGGAAAAAACGAGTTAGTACATTTCAAACATGAAAAAGGTCATTTTAAAATCATCATGAAAAACCAAAATTCCAAAAGTATCAAAGACAAAAAATGCTCACCGAGGAAAGAAAGTGTATAGTGCTAGGCACCCTCCTCCCGCCCTGTGGTGCAAGTGATGTCCCTCTCTCCAAAAATGTACTCAATGGGACCGTAATGTTGCAACCACACACTAGTTGACCTGCTGTGAAGTAAAAACGAGTTAGTACATTTCAAACATGAAAAAGGTCATTTTAAAATCATCATGAAAAACCAAAATTCCAAAAGTATCAAAGACAAAAAATGCTCACCGAGGAAAGAAAGTGTATAGTGCTAGGCACCCTTCTCCCGCCCTGTGGTGCATCTGATGTCCCTCTCTCCAAAAATGTACTCAATGGGACTGTAATGTTGCAACCACACACTAGTTGACCTGCTGTGAGGAAAAAACGAGTTAGTACATTTCAAACATGAAAAAGGTCATTTTAAAATCATCATGAAAAACCAAAATTCCAAAAGTATCAAAGACAAACAATGCTCACCGAGGAAAGAAAGTGTATAGTGCTAGGCACCCTCCTCCCGCCCTGTGGTGCAACTGATGTCCCTCTCTCCAAAAATGTACTCAATGGGACCGTAATGTTGCAACCACACACTAGTTGACCTGCTGTGAGGAAAAAACGAGTTAGTACATTTCAAATATGAAAAAGGTCATTTTAAAATCATCATGAAAAACCAAAATTCCAAAAGTATCAAAGACAAAAAATGCTCACCGAGGAAAGAAAGTGTATAGTGCTAGGCACCCTCCTCCTGCCCTGTGGTGCAACTGATGTCCCTCTCTCCAAAAATGTACTCAATGGGACCGTAATGTTGCAACCACACACTAGTTGACCTGCTGTGAGGAAAAAACGAGTTAGTACATTTCAAACATGAAAAAGGTCATTTTAAAATCATCATGAAAAACCAAAATTCCAAAAGTATCAAAGACAAAAAATGCTCACCGAGGAAAGGAAGTCTATAGTGCTAGGCACCCTCCTCCCGTCCTGTGGTGCAACTGATGTCCCTCTCTCCAAAAATGTACTCAATGGGACCGTAATGTTGCAACCACACACTAGTTGACCTTCTGTGAGGAAAAAACGAGTTAGTACATTTCAAATATGAAAAAGGTCATTTTAAAATCATCAGGAAAAACCAAAATTCCAAAAGTATCAAAGACAAAAAATGCTCACCGAGGAAAGAAAGTGTATAGTGCTAGGCACCCTCCTCCCGCCCTGTGGTGCAACTGATGTCCCTCTCTCCAAATATGTACTCAATGGGACCGTAATGTTGCAACCACACACTAGTTGACCTGCTGTGAGGAAAAAACGAGTTAGTACATTTCAAACATGAAAAAGGTCATTTTAAAATCATCATGAAAAACCAAAATTCCAAAAGTACCAAAGACAAACAATGCTCACCGAGGAAAGAAAGTGTATAGTGCTAGGCACCCTCCTCCCGCCCTGTGGTGCAACTGATGTCCCTCTCTCCAAAAATGTACTCAATGGGACCGTAATGTTGCAACCACACACTAGTTGACCTGCTGTGAGGAAAAAACGAGTTAGTACATTTCAAACATGAAAAAGGTCATTTTAAAATCATCATGAAAAACCAAAATTCCAAAAGTATCAAAGACAAAAAATGCTCACCGAGGAAAGAAAGTGTATAGTGCTAGGCACCCTCCTCCCGCCCTGTGGTGCAAGTGATGTCCCTCTCTCCAAAAATGTACTCAATGGGACCGTAATGTTGCAACCACACACTAGTTGACCTTCTGTGAGGAAAAAACGAGTTAGTACATTTCAAACATGAAAAAGGTCATTTTAAAATCATCATGAAAAACCAAAATTCCAAAAGTATCAAAGACAAAAAATGCTCAACGAGGAAAGAAAGTGTATAGTGCTAGGCACCCTCCTCCAGCCCTGTGGTGCAACTGATGTCCCTCTCTCCAAAAATGTACTCAATGGGACCGTAATGTTGCAACCACACACTAGTTGACCTTCTGTGAGGAAAAAACGAGTTAGTACATTTCAAATATGAAAAAGGTCATTTTTAAATCATCATGAAAAACCAAAATTCCAAAAGTATCAAAGACAAAAAATGCTCACCGAGGAAAGAAAGTGTATAGTGCTAGGCACCCTCCTCCCGCCCTGTGGTGCAACTGATGTCCCTCTCTCCAAATATGTACTCAATGGGACCGTAATGTTGCAACCACACACTAGTTGACCTGCTGTGAGGAAAAAACGAGTTAGTACATTTCAAACATGAAAAAGGTCATTTTAAAATCATCATGAAAAACCAAAATTCCAAAAGTATCAAAGACAAAAAATGCTCACCGAGGAAAGAAAGTGTATAGTGCTAGGCACCCTCCTCCCGCCCTGTGGTGCATCTGATGTCCCTCTCTCCAAAAATGTACTCAATGGGACTGTAATGTTGCAACCACACACTAGTTGACCTGCTGTGAGGAAAAAACGAGTTAGTACATTTCAAACATGAAAAAGGTCATTTTAAAATCATCATGAAAAACCAAAATTCCAAAAGTATCAAAGACAAACAATGCTCACCGAGGAAAGAAAGTGTATAGTGCTAGGCACCCTCCTCCCGCCCTGTGGTGCAACTGATGTCCCTCTCTCCAAAAATGTTCTCAATGGGACCGTAATGTTGCAACCACACACTAGTTGACCTGCTGTGAGGAAAAAACGAGTTAGTACATTTCAATATGAAAAAGGTCATTTTAAAATCATCATGAAAAACCAAAATTCCAAAAGTATCAAAGACAAAAAATGCTCACCGAGGAAAGAAAGTGTATAGTGCTAGGCACCCTCCTCCTGCCCTGTGGTGCAACTGATGTCCCTCTCTCCAAAAATGTACTCAATGGGACCGTAATGTTGCAACCACACACTAGATGACCTGCTGTGAGGAAAAAACGAGTTAGTACATTTCAAACATGAAAAAGGTCATTTTAAAATCATCATGAAAAACCAAAATTCCAAAAGTATCAAAGACAAAAAATGCTCACCGAGGAAAGAAAGTGTATAGTGCTAGGCACCCTCCTCCCGCCCTGTGGTGCAACTGATGTCCCTCTCTCCAAAAATGTACTCAATGGGACCGTAATGTTGCAACCACACATTAGTTGACCTTCTGTGAGGAAAAAACGAGTTAGTACATTTCAAATATGAAAAAGGTCATTTTAAAATCATCAGGAAAAACCAAAATTCCAAAAGTATCAAAGACAAAAAATGCTCACTGAGGAAAGAAAGTGTATAGTGCTAGGCACCCTCCTCCCGCCCTGTGGTGCAACTGATGTCCCTCTCTCCAAATATGTACTCAATGGGACCGTAATGTTGCAACCACACACTAGTTGACCTGCTGTGAGGAAAAAACGAGTTAGTACATTTCAAACATGAAAAAGGTCATTTTAAAATCATCATGAAAAACCAAAATTCCAAAAGTATCAAAGACAAACAATGCTCACCGAGGAAAGAAAGTGTATAGTGCTAGGCACCCTCCTCCCGCCCTGTGGTGCAACTGATGTCCCTCTCTCCAAAAATGTACTCAATGGGACCGTAATGTTGCAACCACACACTAGTTGACCTGCTGTGAGGAAAAAACGAGTTAGTACATTTCAAACATGAAAAAGGTCATTTTAAAATCATCATGAAAAACCAAAATTCCAAAAGTATCAAAGACAAAAAATGCTCACCGAGGAAAGAAAGTGTATAGTGCTAGGCACCCTCCTCCCGCCCTGTGGTGCAAGTGATGTCCCTCTCTCCAAAAATGTACTCAATGGGACCGTAATGTTGCAACCACACACTAGTTGACCTTCTGTGAGGAAAAAACGAGTTAGTACATTTCAAACATGAAAAAGGTCATTTTAAAATCATCATGAAAAACCAAAATTCCTAAAGTATCAAATACAAAAAATGCTCAACGAGGAAAGAAAGTGTATAGTGCTAGGCACCCTCCTCCCGCCCTGTGGTGCAACTGATGTCCCTCTCTCCAAAAATGTACTCAATGGGACCGTAATGTTGCAACCACACACTAGTTGACCTGCTGTGAGGAAAAAACGAGTTAGTACATTTCAAACATGAAAAAGGTCATTTTAAAATCATCATGAAAAACCAAAATTCCAAAAGTATCAAACACAAAAAATGCTTACCGAGGAAAGAAAGTGTATAGTGCTAGGCACCCTCCTCCCGCCCTGTGGTGCAACTGATGTACCTCTCTCCAAAAATGTACTCAATGGGACCGTAATGTTGCAACCACACACTAGTTGACCTGCTGTGAGGAAAAAACGAGTTAGTACATTTCAAACATGAAAAAGGTCATTTTAAAATCATCATGAAAAACCAAAATTCCAAAAGTATCAAAGACAAAAAATGCTCACCGAGGAAAGAAAGTGTATAGTGCTAGGCACCCTCCTCCCGCCCTGTGGTGCAAGTGATGTCCCTCTCTCCAAAAATGTACTCAATGGGACCGTAATGTTGCAACCACACACTAGTTGACCTTCTGTGAGGAAAAAACGAGTTAGTACATTTCAAACATGAAAAAGGTCATTTTAAAATCATCATGAAAAACCAAAATTCCAAAAGTATCAAAGACAAAAAATGCTCAACGAGGAAAGAAAGTGTATAGTGCTAGGCACCCTCCTCCCGCCCTGTGGTGCAACTGATGTCCCTCTCTCCAAAAATGTACTCAATGGGACCGTAATGTTGCAACCACACACTAGTTGACCTGCTGTGAGGAAAAAACGAGTTAGTACATTTCAAACATGAAAAAGGTCATTTTAAAATCATCATGAAAAACCAAAATTCCAAAAGTATCAAACACAAAAAATGCTTACCGAGGAAAGAAAGTGTATAGTGCTAGGCACCCTCCTCCCGCCCTGTGGTGCAACTGATGTACCTCTCTCCAAAAATGTACTCAATGGGACCGTAATGTTGCAACCACACACTAGTTGACCTGCTGTGAGGAAAAAACGAGTTAGTACATTTCAAACATGAAAAAGGTCATTTTAAAATCATCATGAAAAACCAAAATTCCAAAAATATCAAACACAAAAATGCTTACCGAGGAAAGAAAGTGTATAGTGCTAGGCACCCTCCTCCCGCCCTGTGGTGCAACTGATGTCCCTCTCTCCAAAAATGTACTCAATGGGACCGTAAAGTTGCAACCACACACTAGTTGACCTTCTGTGAGGAAAAAACGAGTTAGTACATTTCAAACATGAAAAAGGTCATTTTAAAATCATCATGAAAAACCAAAATTCCAAAAGTATCAAACACAAAAAATGCTTACCGAGGAAAGAAAGTGTATAGTGCTAGGCACCCTCCTCCCGCCCTGTGGTGCAACTGATGTCCCTCTCTCCAAAAATGTACTCAATGGGACCGTAATGTTGCAACCACACACTAGTTGACCTGCTGTGAGGAAAAAACGAGTTAGTACATTTCAAACATGAAAAAGGTCATTTTTAAATCATCATGAAAAACCAAAATTCCAAAAGTATCAAAGACAAAAAATGCTCACCGAGGAAAGAAAGTGTATAGTGCTAGGCACCCTCCTCACGCCCTGTGGTGCAACTGATGTCCCTCTCTCCAAATATGTACTCAATGGGACCGTAATGTTGCAACCACACACTAGTTGACCTGCTGTGAGGAAAAAACGAGTTAGTACATTTCAAACATGAAAAAGGTCATTTTAAAATCATCATGAAAAACCAAAATTCCAAAAGTATCAAAGACAAAAAATGCTCACCGAGGAAAGAAAGTGTATAGTGCTAGGCACCCTCCTCCCGCCCTGTGGTGCATCTGATGTCCCTCTCTCCAAAAATGTACTCAATGGGACTGTAATGTTGCAACCACACACTAGTTGACGTGCTGTGAGGAAAAAACGAGTTAGTACATTTCAAACATGAAAAAGGTCATTTTAAAATCATCATGAAAAACCAAAATTCCAAAAGTATCAAACACAAAAAATGCTTACCGAGGAAAGAAAGTGTATAGTGCTAGGCACCCTCGTCCCGCCCTGTGGTGCAACTGATGTACCTCTCTCCAAAAATGTACTCAATGGGACCGTAATGTTGCAACCACACACTAGTTGACCTGCTGTGAGGAAAAAACGAGTTAGTACATTTCAAACATGAAAAAGGTCATTTTAAAATCATCATGAAAAACCAAAATTCCAAAAATATCAAACACAAAAATGCTTACCGAGGAAAGAAAGTGTATAGTGCTAGGCACCCTCCTCCCGCCCTGTGGTGCAACTGATGTCCCTCTCTCCAAAAATGTACTCAATGGGACCGTAAAGTTGCAACCACACACTAGTTGACCTTCTGTGAGGAAAAAACGAGTTAGTACATTTCAAACATGAAAAAGGTCATTTTAAAATCATCATGAAAAACCAAAATTCCAAAAGTATCAAACACAAAAAATGCTTACCGAGGAAAGAAAGTGTATAGTGCTAGGCACCCTCCTCCCGCCCTGTGGTGCAAGTGATGTCCCTCTCTCCAAAAATGTACTCAATGGGACCGTAATGTTGCAACCACACACTAGTTGACCTGCTGTGAGGAAAAAACGAGTTAGTACATTTCAAACATGAAAAAGGTCATTTTAAAATCATCATGAAAAACCAAAATTATAAAAGTATCAAAGACAAACAATGCTCACCGAGGAAAGAAAGTGTATAGTGCTAGGCACCCTCCTCCCGCCCTGTGGTGCAACTGATGTCCCTCTCTCCAAAAATGTACTCAATGGGACCGTAATGTTGCAACCACACACTAGTTGACCTGCTGTGAGGAAAAAACGAGTTAGTACATTTCAAACATGAAAAAGGTCATTTTTAAATCATCATGAAAAACCAAAATTCCAAAAGTATCAAAGACAAAAAATGCTCACCGAGGAAAGAAAGTGTATAGTGCTAGGCACCCTCCTCACGCCCTGTGGTGCAACTGATGTCCCTCTCTCCAAATATGTACTCAATGGGACCGTAATGTTGCAACCACACACTAGTTGACCTGCTGTGAGGAAAAAACGAGTTAGTACATTTCAAACATGAAAAAGGTCATTTTAAAATCATCATGAAAAACCAAAATTCCAAAAGTATCAAAGACAAAAAATGCTCACCGAGGAAAGAAAGTGTATAGTGCTAGGCACCCTCCTCCCGCCCTGTGGTGCATCTGATGTCCCTCTCTCCAAAAATGTACTCAATGGGACTGTAATGTTGCAACCACACACTAGTTGACGTGCTGTGAGGAAAAAACGAGTTAGTACATTTCAAACATGAAAAAGGTCATTTTAAAATCATCATGAAAAACCAAAATTCCAAAAGTATCAAAGACAAACAATGCTCACCGAGGAAAGAAAGTGTATAGTGCTAGGCACCCTCCTCCCGCCCTGTGGTGCAACTGATGTCCCTCTCTCCAAAAATGTACTCAATGGGACCGTAATGTTGCAACCACACACTAGTTGACCTGCTGTGAGGAAAAAACGAGTTAGTACATTTCAAATATGAAAAAGGTCATTTTAAAATCATCATGAAAAACCAAAATTCCAAAAGTATCAAAGACAAAAAATGCTCACCGAGGAAAGAAAGTGTATAGTGCTAGGCACCCTCCTCCTGCCCTGTGGTGCAACTGATGTCCCTCTCTCCAAAAATGTACTCAATGGGACCGTAATGTTGCAACCACACACTAGTTGACCTGCTGTGAGGAAAAAACGAGTTAGTACATTTCAAACATGAAAAAGGTCATTTTAAAATCATCATGAAAAACCAAAATTCCAAAAGTATCAAAGACAAAAAATGCTCACCGAGGAAAGAAAGTGTATAGTGCTAGGCACCCTCCTCCCGCCCTGTGGTGCAACTGATGTCCCTCTCTCCAAAAATGTACTCAATGGGACCGTAATGTTGCAACCACACACTAGTTGACCTTCTGTGAGGAAAAAACGAGTTAGTACATTTCAAATATGAAAAAGGTCATTTTAAAATCATCAGGAAAAACCAAAATTCCAAAAGTATCAAAGACAAACAATGCTCACCGAGGAAAGAAAGTGTATAGTGCTAGGCACCCTCCTCCCGCCCTGTGGTGCAACTGATGTCCCTCTCTCCAAAAATGTACTCAATGGGACCGTAATGTTGCAACCACACACTAGTTGACCTGCTGTGAGGAAAAAACGAGTTAGTACATTTCAAACATGAAAAAGGTCATTTTAAAATCATCATGAAAAACCAAAATTCCAAAAGTATCAAAGACAAAAAATGCTCACCGAGGAAAGAAAGTGTATAGTGCTAGGCACCCTCCTCCCGCCCTGTGGTGCAAGTGATGTCCCTCTCTCCAAAAATGTACTCAATGGGACCGTAATGTTGCAACCACACACTAGTTGATCTTCTGTGAGGAAAAAACGAGTTAGTACATTTCAAACATGAAAAAGGTCATTTTAAAATCATCAGGAAAAACCAAAATTCCAAAAGTATCAAAGACAAAAAATGCTCAACGAGGAAAGAAAGTGTATAGTGCTAGGCACCCTCCTCCCGCCCTGTGGTGCAACTGATGTCCCTCTCTCCAAAAATGTACTCAATGGGACCGTAATGTTGCAACCACACACTAGTTGACCTTCTGTGAGGAAAAAACGAGTTAGTACATTTCAAACATGAAAAAGGTCATTTTAAAATCATCATGAAAAACCAAAATTTCAAAAGTATCAAACACAAAAAATGCTTACCGAGGAAAGAAAGTGTATAGTGCTAGGCACCCTCCTCCCGCCCTGTGGTGCAACTGATGTACCTCTCTCGAAAAATGTACTCAATGGGACCGTAATGTTGCAACCACACACTAGTTGACCTGCTGTGAGGAAAAAACGAGTTAGTACATTTCAAACATGAAAAAGGTCATTTTAAAATCATCATGAAAAACCAAAATTCCAAAAATATCAAACACAAAAAATGCTTACCGAGGAAAGAAAGTGTATAGTGCTAGGCACCCTCCTCCCGCCCTGTGGTGCAACTGATGTCCCTCTCACCAAAAATGTACTCAATGGGACCGTAAAGTTGCAACCACACACTAGTTGACCTTCTGTGAGGAAAAAACGAGTTAGTACATTTCAAACATGAAAAAGGTCATTTTAAAATCATCATGAAAAACCAAAATTCCAAAAGTATCAAACACAAAAAATGCTTACCGAGGAAAGAAAGTGTATAGTGCTAGGCACCCTCCTCCCGCCCTGTGGTGCAACTGATGTCCCTCTCTCCAAAAATGTACTCAATGGGACCGTAATGTTGCAACCACACACTAGTTGACCTTCTGTGAGGAAAAAACGAGTTAGTACATTTCAAACATGAAAAACGTCATTTTAAAATCATCATGAAAAACCAAAATTCCAAAAGTATCAAACACAAAAAATGCTTACCGAGGAAAGAAAGTGTATAGTGCTAGGCACCCTCCTCCCGCCCTGTGGTGCAACTGATGTCCCTCTCTCCAAAAATGTACTCAATGGGACCGTAATGTTGCAACCACACACTAGTTGACCTGCTGTGAGGAAAAAACGAGTTAGTACATTTCAAACATGAAAAAGGTCATTTTAAAATCACCATGAAAAACCAAAATTCCAAAAATATCAAACACAAAAAATGCTTACCGAGGAAAGAAAGTGTATAGTGCTAGGCACCCTCCTCCCGCCCTGTGGTGCAACTGATGTCACTCTCTCCAAAAATGTACTCAATGGGACCGTAATGTTGCAACCACACACTAGTTGGCCTGCTGTGAGGAAAAAACGAGTTAGTACATTTCAAACATGAAAAAGGTCATTTTAAAATCATCATGAAAAACCAAAATTCCAAAAGTATCAAACACAAAAAATGCTTACCGAGGAAAGAAAGTGTATAGTGCTAGGCACCCTCCTCCCGCCCTGTGGTGCAACTGATGTCCCTCTCTCGAAAAATGTACTCAATGGGACCGTAATGTTGCAACCACACAATAGTTGACCTTCTGTGAGGAAAAAACGAGTTAGTACATTTCAAACATGAAAAAGGTCATTTTAAAATCATCATGAAAAACCAAAATTCCAAAAGTATCAAACACTAAAAATGCTCACCGAGAAAAGAAAGTGTATAGTGCTAGGCACCCTCCTCCCGCCCTGTGGTGCAACTGATGTCCCTCTCTCCAAAAATGTACTCAATGGGACCGTAATGTTGCAACCACACACTAGTTGACCTTCTGTGAGGAAAAAACGAGTTAGTACATTTCAAACATGAAAAAGGTCATTTTAAAATCATCATGAAAAACCAAAGTTCCAAAAGTATCAAAGACAAAAAATGCTCACCGAGGAAAGAAAGTGTATAGTGCTAGGCACCCTCCTTCCGCCCTTAGGTGCAAGTGATGTCCCTCTCTCCAAAAATGTACTCAATGGGACCGTAATGTTGCAACCACACACTAGTTGACCTGCTGTGAGGAAAAAACGAGTTAGTACATTTCAAACATGAAAAAGGTCATTTTAAAATCATCATGAAAAACCAAAATTCCAAAAGAATCAAAGACAAAAAATGCTCACCGAGGAAAGAAAGTGTATAGTGCTAGGCACCCTCCTCCCGCCCTGTGGTGCAACTGATGTCCCTCTCTCCAAAAATGTACTCAATGGGACCGTAATGTTGCAACCACACACTAGTTGACCTTCTGTGAGGAAAAAACGAGTTAGTACATTTCAAATATGAAAAAGGTCATTTTTAAATCATCATGAAAAACCAAAATTCCAAAAGTATCAAAGACAAAAAATGCTCACCGAGGAAAGAAAGCGTATAGTGCTAGGCACCCTCCTCCCGCCCTGTGGTGCAACTGATGTCCCTCTCTCCAAATATGTGCTCAATGGGACCGTAATGTTGCAACCACACACTAGTTGACCTGCTGTGAGGAAAAAACGAGTTAGTACATTTCAAACATGAAAAAGGTCATTTTAAAATCATCATGAAAAACCAAAATTATAAAAGTATCAAAGACAAACAATGCTCACCGAGGAAAGAAAGTGTATAGTGCTAGGCACCCTCCTCCCGCCCTGTGGTGCAACTGATGTCCCTCTCTCCAAAAATGTACTCAATGGGACCGTAATGTTGCAACCACACACTAGTTGACCTGCTGTGAGGAAAAAACGAGTTAGTACATTTCAAACATGAAAAAGGTCATTTTAAAATCATCATGAAAAACCAAAATTATAAAAGTATCAAAGACAAACAATGCTCACCGAGGAAAGAAAGTGTATAGTGCTAGGCACCCTCCTCCCGCCCTGTGGTGCAACTGATGTCCCTCTCTCCAAAAATGTACTCAATGGGACCGTAATGTTGCAACCACACACTAGTTGACCTGCTGTGAGGAAAAAACGAGTTAGTACATTTCAAACATGAAAAAGGTCATTTTAAAATCATCATGAAAAACCAAAATTCCAAAAGTATCAAAGACAAAAAATGCTCACCGAGGATAGAAAGTGTATAGTGCTAGGCACCCTCCTCCCGCCCTGTGGTGCAACTGATGTCCCTCTCTCGAAAAATGTACTCAATGGGACCGTAATGTTGCAACCACACACTAGTTGACCTGCTGTGAGGAAAAAACGAGTTAGTACATTTCAAACATGAAAAAGGTCATTTTAAGATCATCATGAAAAACCAAAATTCCAAAAGTATCAAAGACAAAAAATGCTCACCGAGGAAAGAAAGTGTATAGTGCTAGGCACCCTCCTCCCGCCCTGTGGTGCAACTGATGTCCCTCTCTCCAAAAATGTACTCAATGGGACTGTAATGTTGCAACCACACACTAGTTGACCTGCTGTGAGGAAAAAACGAGTTAGTACATTTCAAACATGAAAAAGGTCATTTTAAAATCATCATGAAAAACCAAAATTCCAAAAGTATCAAAGACAAAAAATGCTCACCGAGGAAAGAAAGTGTATAGTGCTAGGCACCCTCCTCCCGCCCTGTGGTGCAACTGATGTCCCTCTCTCCAAAAATGTACTCAATGGGACCGTAATGTTGCAACCACACACTAGTTGACCTGCTGTGAGGAAAAAACGAGTTAGTACATTTCAAATATGAAAAAGGTCATTTTAAAATCATCATGAAAAACCAAAATTCCAAAAGTATCAAAGACAAAAAATGCTCACCGAGGAAAGAAAGTGTATAGTGCTAGGCACCCTCCTCCCGCCCTGTGGTGCAACTGATGTCCCTCTCTCCAAAAATGTACTCAATGGGACCGTAATGTTGCAACCACACACTAGTTGACCTGCTGTGAGGAAAAAACGAGTTAGTACATTTCAAACATGAAAAAGGTCATTTTAAAATCATCATGAAAAACCAAAATTCCAAAAGTATCAAAGACAAAAAATGCTCACCGAGGAAAGAAAGTGTATAGTGCTAGGCACCCTCCTCCCGCCCTGTGGTGCAACTGATGTCCCTCTCTCCAAAAATGTACTCAATGGGACCGTAATGTTGCAACCACACACTAGTTGACCTTCTGTGAGGAAAAAACGAGTTAGTACATTTCAAATATGAAAAAGGTCATTTTAAAATCATCAGGAAAAACCAAAATTCCAAAAGTATCAAACACAAACAATGCTCACCGACGAAAGAAAGTGTATAGTGCTAGGCACCCTCCTTCCGCCCTGTGGTGCAACTGATGTCCCTCTCTCCAAATATGTACTCAATGGGACCGTAATGTTGCAACCACACACTAGTTGACCTGCTGTGAGGAAAAAACGAGTTAGTACATTTCAAACATGAAAAAGGTCATTTTAAAATCATCATGAAAAACCAAAATTCCAAAAGTATCAAAGACAAAAAATGCTCACCGAGGAAAGAAAGTGTATAGTGCTAGGCACCCTCCTCCCGCCCTGTGGTGCAACTGATGTCCCTCTCTCCAAAAATGTTCTCAATGGGACCGTAATGTTGCAACCACACACTAGTTGACCTGCTGTGAGGAAAAAACGAGTTAGTACATTTCAAACATGAAAAAGGTCATTTTAAAATCATCATGAAAAACCAAAATTCCTAAAGTATCAAAGACAAAAAATGCTCACCGAGGAAAGAAAGTGTATAGTGCTAGGCACCCTCCTCCCGCCCTGTGGTGCAAGTGATGTCCCTCTCTCCAAAAATGTACTCAATGGGACCGTAATGTTGCAACCACACACTAGTTGACCTTCTGTGAGGAAAAAACGAGTTAGTACATTTCAAACATGAAAAAGGTCATTTTAAAATCATCATAAAAAACCAAAATTCCAAAAGTATCAAAGACAAAAAATGCTCAACGAGGAAAGAAAGTGTATAGTGCTAGGCACCCTCCTCCCGCCCTGTGGTGCAACTGATGTCCCTCTCTCCAAAAATGTACTCAATGGGACCGTAATGTTGCAACCACACACTAGTTGACCTGCTGTGAGGAAAAAACGAGTTAGTACATTTCAAACATGAAAAAGGTCATTTTAAAATCATCATGAAAAACCAAAATTCCAAAAGTATCAAAGACAAAAAATGCTCACCGAGGAAAGAAAGTGTATAGTGCTAGGCACCCTCCTCCCGCCCTGTGGTGCAACTGATGTCCCTCTCTCCAAAAATGTACTCAATGGGACCGTAATGTTGCAACCACACACTAGTTGACCTTCTGTGAGGAAAAAACGAGTTAGTACATTTCAAACATGAAAAAGGTCATTTTAAAATAATCATGAAAAACCAAAATTCCAAAAGTATCAAAGACAAAAAATGCTCACCGAGGAAAGAAAGTGTATAGTGCTAGGCACCCTCCTCCCGCCCTGTGGTGCAACTGATGTCCCTCTCTCCAAAAATGTACTCAATGGGACTGTAATGTTGCAACCACACACTAGTTGACCTGCTGTGAGGAAAAAACGAGTTAGTACATTTCAAACATGAAAAAGGTCATTTTAAAATCATCATGAAAAACCAAAATTCCAAAAGTATCAAAGACAAAAAATGCTCACCGAGGAAAGAAAGTGTATAGTGCTAGGCACCCTCCTCCCGCCCTGTGGTGCAACTGATGTCCCTCTCTCCAAAAATGTACTCAATGGGACCGTAATGTTGCAACCACACACTAGTTGACCTGCTGTGAGGAAAAAACGAGTTAGTACATTTCAAATAAGAAAAAGGTCATTTTAAAATCATCATGAAAAACCAAAATTCCAAAAGTATCAAAGACAAAAAATGCTCACCGAGGAAAGAAAGTGTATAGTGCTAGGCACCCTCCTCCCGCCCTGTGGTGCAACTGATGTCCCTCTCTCCAAAAATGTACTCAATGGGACCGTAATGTTGCAACCACACACTAGTTGACCTGCTGTGAGGAAAAAACGAGTTAGTACATTTCAAACATGAAAAAGGTCATTTTAAAATCATCATGAAAAACCAAAATTCCAAAAGTATCAAAGACAAAAAATGCTCACCGAGGAAAGAAAGTGTATAGTGCTAGGCACCCTCCTCCCGCCCTGTGGTGCAACTGATGTCCCTCTCTCCAAAAATGTACTCAATGGGACCGTAATGTTGCAACCACACACTAGTTGACCTTCTGTGAGGAAAAAACGAGTTAGTACATTTCAAATATGAAAAAGGTCATTTTAAAATCATCATGAAAAACCAAAATTCCAAAAGTATCAAAGACAAACAATGCTCACCGAGGAAAGAAAGTGTATAGTGCTAGGCACCCTCCTCCCGCCCTGTGGTGCAACTGATGTCCCTCTCTCCAAATATGTACTCAATGGGACCGTAATGTTGCAACCACACACTAGTTGACCTGCTGTGAGGAAAAAACGAGTTAGTACATTTCAAACATGAAAAAGGTCATTTTAAAATCATCATGAAAAACCAAAATTACAAAAGTATCAAAGACAAACAATGCTCACCGAGGAAAGAAAGTGTATAGTGCTAGGCACCCTCCTCCCGCCCTGTGGTGCAACTGATGTCCCTCTCTCCAAAAATGTACTCAATGGGACTGTAATGTTGCAACCACACACTAGTTGACCTGCTGTGAGGAAAAAACGAGTTAGTACATTTCAAACATGAAAAAGGTCATTTTAAAATCATCATGAAAAACCAAAATTCCAAAAGTATCAAAGACAAAAAATGCTCACCGAGGAAAGAAAGTGTATAGTGCTAGGCACCATCCTCCCGCCCTGTGGTGCAAGTGATGTCCCTCTCTCCAAAAATGTACTCAATGGGACCGTAATGTTGCAACCACACACTAGTTGACCTTCTGTGAGGAAAAAACGAGTTAGTACATTTCAAACATGAAAAAGGTCATTTTAAAATCATCATGAAAAACCAAAATTCCAAAAGTATCAAAGACAAAAAATGCTCACCGAGGAAAGAAAGTGTATAGTGCTAGGCACCCTCCTCCCGCCCTGTGGTGCAACTGATGTCCATCTCTCCAAAAATGTACTCAATGGGACCGTAATGTTGCAACCACACACTAGTTGACCTGCTGTGAGGAAAAAACGAGTTAGTACATTTCAAACATGAAAAAGGTCATTTTAAAATCATCATGAAAAACCAAAATTCCAAAAGTATCAAAGACAAAAAATGCTCACCGAGGAAAGAAAGTGTATAGTGCTAGGCACCCTCCTCCCGCCCTGTGGTGCAAGTGATGTCCCTCTCTCCAAAAATGTACTCAATGGGACCGTAATGTTGCAACCACACACTAGTTGACCTTCTGTGAGGAAAAAACGAGTTAGTACATTTCAAACATGAAAAAGGTCATTTTAAAATCATCATGAAAAACCAAAATTCCAAAAGTATCAAAGACAAACAATGCTCACCGAGGAAAGAAAGTGTTTAGTGCTAGGCACCCTCCTCCCGCCCTGTGGTGCAACTGATGTCCCTCTCTCCAAAAATGTACTCACTGGGACCGTAATGTTGCAACCACACACTAGTTGACCTGCTGTGAGGAAAAAACGAGTTAGTACATTTCAAACATGAAAAAGGTCATTTTAAAATCATCATGAAAAACCAAAATTCCAAAAGTATCAAAGACAAAAAATGCTCACCGAGGAAAGAAAGTGTATAGTGCTAGGCACCCTCCTCCTGCCCTGTGGTGCAACTGATGTCCCTCTCTCCAAAAATGTACTCAATGGGACCGTAATGTTGCAACCACACACTAGTTGACCTGCTGTGAGGAAAAAACGAGTTAGTACATTTCAAACATGAAAAAGGTCATTTTAAAATCATCATGAAAAACCAAAATTCCAAACGTATCAAACACAAAAAATGCTCACCGAGGAAAGAAAGTGTATAGTGCTAGGCACCCTCCTCCCGCCCTGTGGTGCAACTGATGTCCCTCTCTCCAAAAATGTACTCAATGGGACCGTAATGTTGCAACCACACACTAGTTGACCTTCTGTGAGGAAAAAACGAGTTAGTACATTTCAAACATGAAAAAGGTCATTTTAAAATCATCATGAAAAACCAAACTTCCAAAAGTATCATACGCAAAAAATGCTCACCGAGGAAAGAAAGTGTATAGTGCTAGGCACCCTCCTCCCGCCCTGTGGTGCAACTGATGTCCCTCTCTCCAAAAATGTACTCAATGGGACCGTAATGTTGCAACCACACACTAGTTGACCTTCTGTGAGGAAAAAACGAGTTAGTACATTTCAAACATGAAAAAGGTCATTTTAAAATCATCATGAAAAACCAATATTCCAAAAGTATCATACGCAAAAAATGCTCACCGAGGAAAGAAAGTGTATAGTGCTAGGCACCCTCCTCCCGCCCTGTGGTGCAACTGATGTCCCTCTCTCCAAAAATGTACTCAATGGGACCGTAATGTTGCAACCACACACTAGTTGACCTGCTGTGAGGAAAAAACGAGTTAGTACATTTCAAACAGGAAAAAGGTTATTTTAAAATCATCATGAAAAACCAAAATTCCAAAAGTATCAAAGACAAAAAATGCTCACCGAGGAAAGAAAGTGTATAGTGCTAGGCACCCTCCTCCCGCCCTGTGGTGCAACTGATGTCCCTCTCTCCAAAAATGTACTCAATGGGACCGTAATGTTGCAACCACACACTAGTTGACCTGCTGTGAGGAAAAAACGAGTTAGTACATTTCAAACATGAAAAAGGTCATTTTAAAATCATCATGAAAAACCAAAATTCCAAAAGTATCAAAGACAAAAAATGCTCACCAAGGAAAGAAAGTGTATAGTGCTAGGCACCCTCCTCCCGCCCTGTGGTGCAACTGATGTCCCTCTCTCCAAAAATGTACTCAATGGGACCGTAATGTTGCAATCACACACTAGTTGACCTTCTGTGAGGAAAAAACGAGTTAGTACATTTCAAATATGAAAAAGGTCATTTTAAAATCATCATGAAAAACCAAAATTCCAAAAGTATCAAAGACAAAAAATGCTCACCGAGGAAAGAAAGTGTATAGTGCTAGGCACCCTCCTCCCGCCCTGTGGTGCAACTGATGTCCCTCTCTCCAAATATGTACTCAATGGGACCGTAATGTTGCAACCACACACTAGTTGACCTGCTGTGAGGAAAAAACGAGTTAGTACAATTCAAACATGAAAAAGGTCATTTTAAAATCATCAT
This sequence comes from Schistocerca cancellata, assembly GCF_023864275.1. Classification (NCBI taxonomy): domain Eukaryota; kingdom Metazoa; phylum Arthropoda; class Insecta; order Orthoptera; family Acrididae; genus Schistocerca; species Schistocerca cancellata. The sequence goes on along the minus strand of NC_064635.1, from coordinate 18,432,284 downwards.
GAAAAACCAAAATTATAAAAGTATCAAAGACAAACAATGCTCACCGAGGAAAGAAAGTGTATAGTGCTAGGCACCCTCCTCCCGCCCTGTGGTGCAACTGATGTCCCTCTCTCCAAAAATGTACTCAATGGGACCGTAATGTTGCAACCACACACTAGTTGACCTGCTGTGAGGAAAAAACGAGTTAGTACATTTCAAACATGAAAAAGGTCATTTTAAAATCATCATGAAAAACCAAAATTCCAAAAGTATCAAAGACAAAAAATGCTCACCGAGGAAAGAAAGTGTATAGTGCTAGGCACCCTCCTCCCGCCCTGTGGTGCAACTGATGTCCCTCTCTCCAAAAATGTACTCAATGGGACTGTAATGTTGCAACCACACACTAGTTGACCTGCTGTGAGGAAAAAACGAGTTAGTACATTTCAAACATGAAAAAGGTCATTTTAAAATCATCATGAAAAACCAAAATTCCAAAAGTATCAAAGACAAAAAATGCTCACCGAGGAAAGAAAGTGTATAGTGCTAGGCACCCTCCTCCCGCCCTGTGGTGCAACTGATGTCCCTCTCTCCAAAAATGTACTCAATGGGACCGTAATGTTGCAACCACACACTAGTTGACCTGCTGTGAGGAAAAAACGAGTTAGTACATTTCAAATAAGAAAAAGGTCATTTTAAAATCATCATGAAAAACCAAAATTCCAAAAGTATCAAAGACAAAAAATGCTCACCGAGGAAAGAAAGTGTATAGTGCTAGGCACCCTCCTCCCGCCCTGTGGTGCAACTGATGTCCCTCTCTCCAAAAATGTACTCAATGGGACCGTAATGTTGCAACCACACACTAGTTGACCTGCTGTGAGGAAAAAACGAGTTAGTACATTTCAAACATGAAAAAGGTCATTTTAAAATCATCATGAAAAACCAAAATTCCAAAAGTATCAAAGACAAAAAATGCTCACCGAGGAAAGAAAGTGTATAGTGCTAGGCACCCTCCTCCCGCCCTGTGGTGCAACTGATGTCCCTCTCTCCAAAAATGTACTCAATGGGACCGTAATGTTGCAACCACACACTAGTTGACCTTCTGTGAGGAAAAAACGAGTTAGTACATTTCAAATATGAAAAAGGTCATTTTAAAATCATCATGAAAAACCAAAATTCCAAAAGTATCAAAGACAAACAATGCTCACCGAGGAAAGAAAGTGTATAGTGCTAGGCACCCTCCTCCCGCCCTGTGGTGCAACTGATGTCCCTCTCTCCAAATATGTACTCAATGGGACCGTAATGTTGCAACCACACACTAGTTGACCTGCTGTGAGGAAAAAACGAGTTAGTACATTTCAAACATGAAAAAGGTCATTTTAAAATCATCATGAAAAACCAAAATTACAAAAGTATCAAAGACAAACAATGCTCACCGAGGAAAGAAAGTGTATAGTGCTAGGCACCCTCCTCCCGCCCTGTGGTGCAACTGATGTCCCTCTCTCCAAAAATGTACTCAATGGGACTGTAATGTTGCAACCACACACTAGTTGACCTGCTGTGAGGAAAAAACGAGTTAGTACATTTCAAACATGAAAAAGGTCATTTTAAAATCATCATGAAAAACCAAAATTCCAAAAGTATCAAAGACAAAAAATGCTCACCGAGGAAAGAAAGTGTATAGTGCTAGGCACCATCCTCCCGCCCTGTGGTGCAAGTGATGTCCCTCTCTCCAAAAATGTACTCAATGGGACCGTAATGTTGCAACCACACACTAGTTGACCTTCTGTGAGGAAAAAACGAGTTAGTACATTTCAAACATGAAAAAGGTCATTTTAAAATCATCATGAAAAACCAAAATTCCAAAAGTATCAAAGACAAAAAATGCTCACCGAGGAAAGAAAGTGTATAGTGCTAGGCACCCTCCTCCCGCCCTGTGGTGCAACTGATGTCCATCTCTCCAAAAATGTACTCAATGGGACCGTAATGTTGCAACCACACACTAGTTGACCTGCTGTGAGGAAAAAACGAGTTAGTACATTTCAAACATGAAAAAGGTCATTTTAAAATCATCATGAAAAACCAAAATTCCAAAAGTATCAAAGACAAAAAATGCTCACCGAGGAAAGAAAGTGTATAGTGCTAGGCACCCTCCTCCCGCCCTGTGGTGCAAGTGATGTCCCTCTCTCCAAAAATGTACTCAATGGGACCGTAATGTTGCAACCACACACTAGTTGACCTTCTGTGAGGAAAAAACGAGTTAGTACATTTCAAACATGAAAAAGGTCATTTTAAAATCATCATGAAAAACCAAAATTCCAAAAGTATCAAAGACAAACAATGCTCACCGAGGAAAGAAAGTGTTTAGTGCTAGGCACCCTCCTCCCGCCCTGTGGTGCAACTGATGTCCCTCTCTCCAAAAATGTACTCACTGGGACCGTAATGTTGCAACCACACACTAGTTGACCTGCTGTGAGGAAAAAACGAGTTAGTACATTTCAAACATGAAAAAGGTCATTTTAAAATCATCATGAAAAACCAAAATTCCAAAAGTATCAAAGACAAAAAATGCTCACCGAGGAAAGAAAGTGTATAGTGCTAGGCACCCTCCTCCCGCCCTGTGGTGCAAGTGATGTCCCTCTCTCCAAAAATGTACTCAATGGGACCGTAATGTTGCAACCACACACTAGTTGACCTGCTGTGAGGAAAAAACGAGATAGTACATTTCAAACATGAAAAAGGTCATTTTAAAATCATCATGAAAAACCAAAATTCCAAAAGTATCAAAGACAAAAAATGCTCACCGAGGAAAGAAAGTGTATAGTGCTAGGCACCCTCCTCCCGCCCTGTGGTGCAACTGATGTCCCTCTCTCCAAAAATGTACTCAATGGGACCATATTGTTGCAACCACACACTAGTTGACCTGCTGTGAGGAAAAAACGAGTTAGTACATTTCAAACATGAAAAAGGTCATTTTAAAATCATCATGAAAAACCAAAATTCCAAAAGTATCAAAGACAAAAAATGCTCACCGAGGAAAGAAAGTGTATAGTGCTAGGCACCCTCCTCCTGCCCTGTGGTGCAACTGATGTCCCTCTCTCCAAAAATGTACTCAATGGGACCGTAATGTTGCAACCACACACTAGTTGACCTGCTGTGAGGAAAAAACGAGTTAGTACATTTCAAACATGAAAAAGGTCATTTTAAAATCATCATGAAAAACCAAAATTCCAAACGTATCAAACACAAAAAATGCTCACCGAGGAAAGAAAGTGTATAGTGCTAGGCACCCTCCTCCCGCCCTGTGGTGCAACTGATGTCCCTCTCTCCAAAAATGTACTCAATGGGACCGTAATGTTGCAACCACACACAAGTTGACCTTCTGTGAGGAAAAAACGAGTTAGTACATTTCAAACATGAAAAAGGTCATTTTAAAATCATCATGAAAAACCAAACTTCCAAAAGTATCATACGCAAAAAATGCTCACCGAGGAAAGAAAGTGTATAGTGCTAGGCACCCTCCTCCCGCCCTGTGGTGCAACTGATGTCCCTCTCTCCAAAAATGTACTCAATGGGACCGTAATGTTGCAACCACACACTAGTTGACCTTCTGTGAGGAAAAAACGAGTTAGTACATTTCAAACATGAAAAAGGTCATTTTAAAATCATCATGAAAAACCAATATTCCAAAAGTATCATACGCAAAAAATGCTCACCGAGGAAAGAAAGTGTATAGTGCTAGGCACCCTCCTCCCGCCCTGTGGTGCAACTGATGTCCCTCTCTCCAAAAATGTACTCAATGGGACCGTAATGTTGCAACCACACACTAGTTGACCTGCTGTGAGGAAAAAACGAGTTAGTACATTTCAAACATGAAAAAGGTTATTTTAAAATCATCATGAAAAACCAAAATTCCAAAAGTATCAAAGACAAAAAATGCTCACCGAGGAAAGAAAGTGTATAGTGCTAGGCACCCTCCTCCCGCCCTGTGGTGCAACTGATGTCCCTCTCTCCAAAAATGTACTCAATGGGACCGTAATGTTGCAACCACACACTAGTTGACCTGCTGTGAGGAAAAAACGAGTTAGTACATTTCAAACATGAAAAAGGTCATTTTAAAATCATCATGAAAAACCAAAATTCCAAAAGTATCAAAGACAAAAAATGCTCACCAAGGAAAGAAAGTGTATAGTGCTAGGCACCCTCCTCCCGCCCTGTGGTGCAACTGATGTCCCTCTCTCCAAAAATGTACTCAATGGGACCGTAATGTTGCAATCACACACTAGTTGACCTTCTGTGAGGAAAAAACGAGTTAGTACATTTCAAATATGAAAAAGGTCATTTTAAAATCATCATGAAAAACCAAAATTCCAAAAGTATCAAAGACAAAAAATGCTCACCGAGGAAAGAAAGTGTATAGTGCTAGGCACCCTCCTCCCGCCCTGTGGTGCAACTGATGTCCCTCTCTCCAAATATGTACTCAATGGGACCGTAATGTTGCAACCACACACTAGTTGACCTGCTGTGAGGAAAAAACGAGTTAGTACAATTCAAACATGAAAAAGGTCATTTTAAAATCATCATGAAAAACCAAAATTATAAAAGTATCAAAGACAAACAATGCTCACCGAGGAAAGAAAGTGTATAGTGCTAGGCACCCTCCTCCCGCCCTGTGGTGCAACTGATGTCCCTCTCTCCAAAAATGTACTCAATGGGACCGTAATGTTGCAACCACACACTAGTTGACCTGCTGTGAGGAAAAAACGAGTTAGTACATTTCAAACATGAAAAAGGTCATTTTAAAATCATCATGAAAAACCAAAATTCCAAAAGTATCAAAGACAAAAAATGCTCACTGAGTAAAGAAAGTGTATAGTGCTAGGCACCCTCCTCCCGCCCTGTGGTGCAACTGATGTCCCTCTCTCCAAAAATGTACTCAATGGGACCGTAATGTTGCAACCACACACTAGTACACCTGCTGTGAGGAAAAAATGAGTTAGTACATTTCAAACATGAAAAAGGTCATTTTAAAATCATCATGAAAAACCAAAATTCCAAAAGTATCAAAGACAAAAAATGCTCACCGAGGAAAGAAAGTGTATAGTGCTAGGCACCCTCCCTCCGCCCTGTGGTGCAACTGATGTCCCTCTCTCCAAAAATGTACTCAATGGGACCGTAATGTTGCAACCACACACTAGTTGACCTGCTGTGAGGAAAAAACGAGTTAGTACATTTCAAACATGAAAAAGGTCATTTTAAAATCATCATGAAAAACCAAAATACCAAAAGTATCAAAGACAAAAAATGCTCACCGAGGAAAGAAAGTGTATAGTGCTAGGCACCCTCCTCCCGCCCTGTGGTGCAACTGATGTCCCTCTCTCCAAAAATGTACTCAATGGGACCGTAATGTTGCAACCACACACTAGTTGACCTTCTGTGAGGAAAAAACGAGTTAGTACATTTCAAATATGAAAAAGGTCATTTTAAAATCATCATGAAAAACCAAAATTCCAAAAGTATCAAAGACAAAAAATGCTGACCGAGGAAAGAAAGTGTATAGTGCTAGGCACCCCCCTCCCGCCCTGTGGTGCAACTGATGTCCCTCTCTCCAAATATGTACTCAATGGGACCGTAATGTTGCAACCACACACTAGTTGACCTGCTGTGAGGAAAAAACGAGTTAGTACATTTCAAACATGAAAAAGGTCATTTTAAAATCATCATGAAAAACCAAAATTATAAAAGTATCAAAGACAAGCAATGCTCACCGAGGAAAGAAAGTGTATAGTGCTAGGCACCCTCCTCCCGCCCTGTGGTGCAACTGATGTCCCTCTCTCCAAAAATGTACTCAATGGGACCGTAATGTTGCAACCACACACTAGTTGACCTGCTGTGAGGAAAAAACGAGTTAGTACATTTCAAACATGAAAAAGGTCATTTTAAAATCATCATGAAAAACCAAAATTCCAAAAGTATCAAAGACAAAAAATGCTCACCGAGGAAAGAAAGTGTATAGTGCTAGGCACCCTCCTCCCGCCCTGTGGTGCAACTGATGTCCCTCTCTCCAAAAATGTACTCAATGGGACCGTAATGTTGCAACCACACACTAGTTGACCTTCTGTGAGGAAAAAACGAGTTAGTACATTTCAAACATGAAAAAGGTCATTTTAAAATCATCATGAAAAACCAAAATTCCAAAAGTATCAAAGACAAAAAATGCTCACCGAGGAAAGAAAGTGTATAGTGCTAGGCACCCTCCTCCCGCCCTGTGGTGCAACTGATGTCCCTCTCTCCAAAAATGTACTCAATGGGACCGTAATGTTGCAACCACACACTAGTTGACCTGCAGGAGGAAAAAACGAGTTAGTACATTTCAAACATGAAAAAGGTCATTTTAAAATCATCATGAAAAACCAAAATTCCAAAAGTATCAAAGACAAAAAATGCTCACCGAGGAAAGAAAGTGTATAGTGCTAGGCACCCTCCTCCCGCCCTGTGGTGCAACTGATGTCCCTCTCTCCAAAAATGTACTCAATGGGACCGTAATGTTGCAACCACACACTAGTTGACCTTCTGTGAGGAAAAAACGAGTTAGTACATTTCAAACATGAAAAAGGTCATTTTAAAATCATCATGAAAAACCAAAATTCCAAAAGTATCAAAGACAAAAAATGCTGACCGAGGAAAGAGAGTGTATAGTGCTAGGCACCCTCCTCCCGCCCCGTGGTGCAACTGATGTCCCTCTCTCCAAAAATGTACTCAATGGGACCGTAATGTTGCAACCACACACTAGTTGACCTGCTGTGTGGAAAAAACGAGTTAGTACATTTCAAACATGAAAAAGGTCATTTTAAAATCATCATGAAAAACTAAAATTCCAAAAGTATCAAAGACAAAAAATGCTCACCGAGGAAAGAAAGTGTATAGTGCTAGGCACCCTCCTCCCGTCCTGTGGTGCAACTGATGTCCCTCTCTCCAAAAATGTACTCAATGGGACCGTATTGTTGCAACCACACACTAGTTGACCTTCTGTGAGGAAAAAACGAGTTAGTACATTTCAAACATGAAAAAGGTCATTTTAAAATCATCATGAAAAACCAAAATTCCAAAAGTATCAAAGACAAACAATGCTCACCGAGGAAAGAAAGTGTATAGTGCTAGGCACCCTCCTCCCGCCCTGTGGTGCAACTGATGTCCCTCTCTCCAAAAATGTACTCAATGGGACCGTAATGTTGCAACCACACACTAGTTGACCTTCTGTGAGGAAAAAACGAGTTAGTACATTTCAAATATGAAAAAGGTCATTTTAAAATCATCATGAAAAACCAAAATTCCAAAAGTATCAAACACAAAAAATGCTCACCGAGGAAAGAAAGTGTATAGTGCTAGGCACCCTCCTCCCGCCCTGTGGTGCAACTGATGTCCCTCTCTCCAAAAATGTACTCAATGGGACCGTAATGTTGCAACCACACACTAGTTGACCTGCTGTGAGGAAAAAACGAGTTAGTACATTTCAAACATGAAAAAGGTCATTTTAAAATCATCATGAAAAACTAAAATTCCAAAAGTATCAAAGACAAACAATGCTCACCGAGGAAAGAAAGTGTATAGTGCTAGGCACCCTCCTCCCGCCCTGTGGTGCAACTGATGTCCCTCTCTCCAAAAATGTACTCAATGGGACCGTAATAATGCAACCACACACTAGTTGACCTTCTGTGAGGAAAAAACGAGTTAGTACATTTCAAACATGAAAAATGTCATTTTAAAATCATCATGAAAAACCAAAATTCCAAAAGTATCATACGCAAAAAATGCTCACCGAGGAAAGAAAGTGTATAGTGCTAGGCACCCTCCTCCCGCCCTGTGGTGCAACTGATGTCCCTCTCTCCAAAAATGTACTCAATGGGACCGTAATGTTGCAACCACACACTAGTTGACCTGCTGTGAGGAAAAAACGAGTTAGTACATTTCAAACATGAAAAAGGTCATTTTAAAATCATCATGAAAAACCAAAATTCCAAAAGTATCAAACACAAAAAATGCTCACCGAGGAAAGAAAGTGTATAGTGCTAGGCACCCTCCTCCCGCCCTGTGGTGCAACTGATGTCCCTCTCTCCAAAAATGTACTCAATGGGACCGTAATGTTGCAACCACACACTAGTTGACCTGCTGTGAGGAAAAAACGAGTTAGTACATTTCAAACATGAAAAAGGTCATTTTAAAATCATCATGAAAAACCAAAATTCCAAAAGTATCAAAGACAAACAATGCTCACCGAGGAAAGAAAGTGTTTAGTGCTAGGCACCCTCCTCCCGCCCTGTGGTGCAACTGATGTCCCTCTCTCCAAAAATGTACTCAATGGGACCGTAATGTTGCAACCACACACTAGTTGACCTGCTGTGAGGAAAAAACGAGTTAGTACATTTCAAACATGAAAAAGGTCATTTTAAAATCATCATGAAAAACCAAAATTCCAAAAGTATCAAAGACAAAAAATGCTCACCGAGGAAAGAAAGTGTATAGTGCTAGGCACCCTCCTCCCGCCCTGTGGTGCAACTGATGTCCCTCTCTCCAAAAATGTACTCAATGGGACCGTAATGTTGCAACCACACACTAGTTGACCTTCTGTGAGGAAAAAACGAGTTAGTACATTTCAAACATGAAAAAGGTCATTTTAAAATCATCATGAAAAACCAAAATTCCAAAAGTATCAAAGACAAAAAATGCTCACCGAGGAAAGAAAGTGTATAGTGCTAGGCACCCTCCTCCCGCCCTGTGGTGCAACTGATGTCCCTCTCTCCAAAAATGTACTCAATGGGACCGTAATGTTGCAACCACACACTAGTTGACCTTCTGTGAGGAAAAAACGAGTTAGTACATTTCAAACATGAAAAAGGTCATTTTAAAATCATCATGAAAAACCAAAATTCCAAAAGTATCAAAGACAAAAAATGCTCACCGAGGAAAGAAAGTGTATAGTGCTAGGCACCCTCCTCCCGCCCTGTGGTGCAACTGATGTCCCTCTCTCCAAAATGTACTCAATGGGACCGTAATGTTGCAACCACACACTAGTTGACCTGCTGTGAGGAAAAAACGAGTTAGTACATTTCAAACATGAAAAAGGTCATTTTAAAATCATCATAAAAAACCAAAATTCCAAAAGTATCAAAGACAAAAAATGCTCACCGAGGAAAGAAAGAGTATAGTGCTAGGCACCCTCCTCCCGCCCTGTGGTGCAACTGATGTCCCTCTCTCCAAAAATGTACTCAATGGGACCGTAATGTTGCAACCACACACTAGTTGACCTGCTGTGAGGAAAAAACGAGTTAGTACATTTCAAACATGAAAAAGGTCATTTTAAAATCATCATGAAAAACCAAAATTCCAAAAGTATCAAAGACAAACAATGCTCACCGAGGAAAGAAAGTGTATAGTGCTAGGCACCCTCCTCCCGCCCTGTGGTGCAACTGATGTCCCTCTCTCCAAAAATGTACTCAATGGGACCGTAATGTTGCAACCACACACTAGTTGACCTGCTGTGAGGAAAAAACGAGTTAGTACATTTCAAACATGAAAAAGGTCATTTTAAAATCATCATGAAAAACCAAAATTCCAAAAGTATCAAAGACAAAAAATGCTCACCGAGGAAAGAAAGTGTATAGTGCTAGGCACCCTCCTCCCGCCCTGTGGTGCAACTGATGTCCCTCTCTCCAAAAATGTACTCAATGGGACCGTAATGTTGCAACCACACACTAGTTGACCTTCTGTGAGGAAAAAACGAGTTAGTACATTTCAAACATGAAAAAGGTCATTTTAAAATCATCATGAAAAACCAAAATTCCAAAAGTATCAAAGACAAAAAATGCTCACCGAGGAAAGAAAGTGTATAGTGCTAGGCACCCTCCTCCCGCCCTGTGGTGCAACTGATGTCCCTCTCTCCAAAAATGTACTCAATGGGACCGTAATGTTGCAACCACACACTAGTTGACCTTCTGTGAGGAAAAAACGAGTTAGTACATTTCAAACATGAAAAAGGTCATTTTAAAATCATCATGAAAAACCAAAATTCCAAAAGTATCAAAGACAAAAAATGTTCACCGAGGAAAGAAAGTGTATAGTGCTAGGCACCCTCCTCCCGCCCTGTGGTGCAACTGATGTCCCTCTCTCCAAAAATGTACTCAATGGGACCGTAATGTTGCAACCTTACACTAGTTGACCTTCTGTGAGGAAAAAACGAGTTAGTACATTTCAAACATGAAAAACGTCATTTTAAAATCATCATGAAAAACCAAAATTCCAAAAGTATCAAAGACAAAAAATGCTCACCGAGGAAAGAAAGTGTATAGTGCTAGGCACCCTCCTCCCGCCCTGTGGTGCAACTGATGTCCCTCTCTCCAAAAATGTACTCAATGGGACCGTAATGTTGCAACCACACACTAGTTGACCTGCTGTGAGGAAAAAACGAGTTAGTACATTTCAAACATGAAAAAGGTCATTTTAAAATCATCATGAAAAACCAAAATTCCAAAAGTATCAAAGACAAAAAATGCTCACCGAGGAAAGAAAGTGTATAGTGCTAGGCACCCTCCTCCCGCCCTGTGGTGCAACTGATGTCCCTCTCTCCAAAATGTACTCAATGGGACCGTAATGTTGCAACCACACACTAGTTGACCTTCTGTGAAGAAAAAACGAGTTAGTACATTTCAAACATGAAAAAGGTCATTTTAAAATCATCATGAAAAACCAAAATTCCAAAAGTATCAAACACAAAAAATGCTTACCGAGGAAAGAAAGTGTATAGTGCTAGGCACCCTCCTCCCGCCCTGTGGTGCAACTGATGTCCCTCTCTCCAAAAATGTACTCAATGGGACCGTAAAGTTGCAACCACACACTAGTTGACCTTCTGTGAGGCAAAAACAAGTTAGTACGTTTCAAACGTGAAAAAGGTCATTTTAAAGTCATCATGAAAAACCAAAATTCCAAAAGTATCAAACACAAAAAATGCTTACCGTGGAAAGAAAGTGGATAGTGCTAGGCACCCTCCTCCCGCCCTGTGGTGCAACTGATGTCCCTCTCTCCAAAAATGTACTCAATGGGACCGTAATGTTGCAACCACACACTAGTTGACCTGCTGTGAGGAAAAAACGAGTTAGTACATTTCAAACATGAAAAAGGTCATTTTAAAATCATCATGAAAAACCAAAATTCCAAAAGTATCAAACACAAAAAATGCTTACCGAGGAAAGAATGTGTATAGTGCTAGGCACCCTCCTCCCGCCCTATGGTGCAACTGATGTCCCTCTCTCCAAAAATGTACTCAATGGGACCGTAATGTTGCAACCACACACAAGTTGACCTGCTGTGAGGAAAAAACGAGTTAGTACATTTCAAACATGAAAAAGGTCATTTTAAAATCATCATGAAAAACCAAAATTCCAAAAGTATCAAACACAAAAAATGCTTACCGAGGAAAGAAAGTGTATAGTGCTAGGCACCCTCCTCCCGCCCTGTGGTGCAAGTGATGTCCCTCTCTCCAAAAATGTACTTAATCGGACCGTAATGTGGCAACCACACACTAGTTGACCTGCTGTGAGGAAAAAACGAGTTAGTACATTTCAAACATGAAAAAGGTCATTTTAAAATAATCATGAAAAACCAAAATTCCAAAAGTATCAAACACAAAAAATGCTTACCGAAGAAAGAAAATGTATTGTGCTAGGCACCCTCCTCCCGCCATGTGGTGCAAGTGATGTCCCTCTCTCCAAAAATGTACTCAATGGGACCGTAATGTTGCAACCACACACTAGTTGACCTGCTGTGAGGAAAAAACGAGTTAGTACATTTCAAACATGAAAAAGGTCATTTTAAAATAATCATGAAAAACCAAAATTCCAAAAGTATCAAACACAAAAAATGCTTACCGAGGAAAGAAAGTGTATAGTGCTAGGCACCCTCCTCCCGCCCTGTGGTGCAAGTGATGTCCCTCTCTCCAAAAATGTACTCAATGGGACCGTAATGTTGCAACCACACACAAGTTGACCTGCTGTGAGGAAAAAACGAGTTAGTACATTTCAAACATGAAAAAGGTCATTTTAAAATCATCATGAAAAACCAAAATTCCAAAAGTATCAAACACAAAAAATGCTTACCGAGGAAAGAAAGTGTATAGTGCTAGGCACCCTCCTCCCGCCCTGTGGTGCAAGTGATGTCCCTCTCTCCAAAAATGTACTCAATGGGACCGTAATGTTGCAACCACACACTAGTTGACCTGCTGTGAGGAAAAAACGAGTTAGTACATTTCAAACATGAAAAAGGTCATTTTAAAATAATCATGAAAAACCAAAATTCCAAAAGTATCAAACACAAAAAATGCCTACCGAGGAAAGAAAGTGTATAGTGCTAGGCACCCTCCTCCCGCCGTGTGGTGCAACTGATGTCCCTGTCTCCAAAAATGTACTCAATGGGACCGTAATGTTGCAACCACACACTAGTTGACCTGCTGTGAGGAAAAAACGAGTTAGTACATTTCAAACATGAAAAAGGTCATTTTAAAATCATCATGAAAAACCAAAATTCCAAAAGTATCAAACACAAAAAATGCTTACCGAAGAAAGAAAATGTATTGTTCTAGGCACCCTCCTCCCGCCCTGTGGTGCAAGTGATGTCCCTCTCTCCAAAAATGTACTCAATGGGACCGTAATCTTGCAACCACACACTAGTTGACCTGCTGTGAGGAAAAAATGAGTTAGTACATTTCAAACATGAAAAAGGTCATTTTAAATTCATCATGAAAAACCAAAATTCCAAAAGTATCAAACACAAAAAATGCTTACCGAGGAAAGAAAGTGTATAGTGCTAGGCACCCTCCTCCCGCCCTGTGGTGCAACTGATGTCCCTCTCTCCAAAAATGTACTCAATGGGACCGTAATGTTGCAACCACACACTAGTTGACCTGCTGTGAGGAAAAAACGAGTTAGTACATTTCAAACATGAAAAAGGTCATTTTAAAATAATCATGAAAAACCAAAATTCCAAAAGTATCAAACACAAATAATGCTTACCGAGGAAAGAAAGTGTATAGTGCTAGGCACCCTCCTCCCACCCTGTGGTGCAAGTGATGTCCCTCTCTCCAAAAATGTACTCAATGGGACCGTAATGTTGCAACCACACACTAGTTGACCTGCTGTGAGGAAAAAACGAGTTAGTACATTTCAAACATGAAAAAGGTCATTTTAAAATCATCATGAAAAACTAAGATTCCAAAAGTATCAAACACAAAAAATGCTTACCGAGGAAAGAAAGTGTATAGTGCTAGGCACCCTCTCCGGCCCTGTGGTGCAAGTGATGTCCCTCTCTCGAAAAATGTACTCAATGGGACCGTAATGTTGCAACCACACACTAGTTGACCTGCTGTGAGGAAAAAACGAGTTAGTACATTTCAAACATGAAAAAGGTCATTTTAAAATCATCATGAAAAACCAAAATTCCAAAAGTATCAAACACAAAAAATGCTTACCGAGGAGAGAAAGTGTATAGTGCTAATCACCCTCCTCCCGCCCTGTGTTGCAAGTGATGTCCCTCTCTCCAAAAATGTACTCAATGGGACCGTAATGTTGCAACCACACACTAGTTGACCTGCTGTGAGGAAAAAACGAGTTAGTACATTTCAAACATGGAAAAGGTCATTTCAAAATCATCATGAAAAACCAAAATTCCAAAAGTATCAAACACAAAAAATGCTTACTGATGAAAGAAAATGTATTGTGCTAGGCACCCTCCTCCCGCCGTGTGGTTCAACTGATGTCCCTGTCTCCAAAAATGTACTCAATGGGACCGTAATGTTGCAACCACACACTAGTTGACCTGCTGTGAGGAAAAAACGAGTTAGTACATTTCAAACATGAAAAAGGTCATTTAAAAATCAACATGAAAAACCAAAATTCCAAAAGTATCAAACACAAAAAATGCTTACCGAGGAAAGAAAGTGTATAGTGCTAGGCACCCTCCTCCCGCCCTGTGGTGCAAGTGATGTCCCTCTCTCCAAAAATGTACTCAATGGGACCGTAATGTTGCAACCACACACTAGTTGACCTGCTGTGAGGAAAAAATGTGTTAGTACATTTCAAACATGAAAAAGGTCATTTTAAATTCATCATGAAAAACCAAAATTCCAAAAGTATCAAACACAAAAAATGCTTACCGAGGAAAGAAAGTGTATAGTGCTAGGCACCCTCCTCCCGCCCTGTGGTGCAACTGATGTCCCTCTCTCCAAAAATGTACTCAATGGGACCGTAATGTTGCAACCACACACTAGTTGACCTGCTGTGAGGAAAAAACGAGTTAGTACATTTCAAACATGAAAAAGGTCATTTTAAAATAATCATGAAAAACCAAAATTCCAAAAGTATCAAACACAAAAAATGCTTACCGAGGAAAGAAAGTGTATAGTGCTAGGCACCCTCCTCCCACCCTGTGGTGCAAGTGATGTCCCTCTCTCCAAATATGTACTCAATGGGACCGTAATGTTGCAACCACACACTAGTTGACCTGCTGTGAGGAAAAAACGAGTTACTAAATTTCAAACATGAAAAAGGTCATTTTAAAATCATCATGAAAAACTAAAATTCCAAAAGTATCAAACACAAAAAATGCTTACCGAGGAAAGAAAGTGTATAGTGCTAGGCACCCTCTCCCGCCCTGTGGTGCAAGTGATGTCCCTCTCTCGAAAAATGTACTCAATGGGACCGTAATGTTGCAACCACACACTAGTTGACCTGCTGTGAGGAAAAAACGAGTTAGTACATTTCAAACATGAAAAAGGTCATTTTAAAATAATCATGAAAAACCAAAATTCCAAAAGTATCAAACACAAAAAATGCTTACCGAGGAGAGAAAGTGTAAAGTGCTAATCACCCTCCTCCCGCCCTGTGTTGCAAGTGATGTCCCTCTCTCCAAAAATGTACTCAATGGGACCGTAATGTTGCAACCACACACTAGTTGACCTGCTGTGAGGAAAAAACGAGTTAGTACATTTCAAACATGGAAAAGGTCATTTCAAAATCATCATGAAAAACCAAAATTCCAAAAGTATCAAACACAAAAAATGCTTACTGATGAAAGAAAATGTATTGTGCTAGGCACCCTCCTCCCGCCGTGTGGTGCAACTGATGTCCCTGTCTCCAAAAATGTACTCAATGGGACCGTAATGTTGCAACCACACACTAGTTGACCTGCTGTGAGGAAAAAACGAGTTAGTACATTTCAAACATGAAAAAGGTCATTTTAAAATCAACATGAAAAACCAAAATTCCAAAAGTATCAAACACAATAAATGCTTACCGAGGAAAGAAAGTGTATAGTGCTAGGCACCCTCCTCCCCCCCTGTGGTGCAAGTGATGTCCCTCTCTCCAAAAACGTACTCAATGGGACCGTAATGTTGCAACCACACACTAGTTGACCTGCTGTGAGGAAAAACGAGTTAGTACATTTCAAACATGGAAAAGGTCATTTCAAAATCATCATGAAA
Source organism: Schistocerca cancellata (assembly GCF_023864275.1). Taxonomy (NCBI): domain Eukaryota; kingdom Metazoa; phylum Arthropoda; class Insecta; order Orthoptera; family Acrididae; genus Schistocerca; species Schistocerca cancellata. Next base: position 18,416,782 of record NC_064635.1, on the reverse strand, counting down.
AACCAAAACTCCAAATGTATCAAACACAAAAAATGCTTACTGATGAAAGAAAATGTATTGTGCTAGGCACCCTCCTCCCGCCGTGTGGTGCAACTGATGTCCCTGTCTCCAAAAATGTACTCAATGGGACCGTAATGTTGCAACCACACACAAGTTGACCTGCTGTGAGGAAAAAACGAGTTAGTACATTTCAAACATGAAAAAGGTCATTTTAAAATCATCATGAAAAACTAAAATTCCAAAAGTATCAAAGACAAACAATGCTCACCGAGGAAAGAAAGTGTATAGTGCTAGGCACCCTACTCCCGCCCTGTGGTGCAACTGATGTCCCTCTCTCCAAAAATGTACTCAATGGGACCGTAATAATGCAACCACACACTAGTTGACCTTCTGTGAGGAAAAAACGAGTTAGTACATTTCAAACATGAAAAATGTCATTTTAAAATCATCATGAAAAACCAAAATTCCAAAAGTATCATACGCAAAAAATGCTCACCGAGGAAAGAAAGTGTATAGTGCTAGGCACCCTCCTCCCGCCCTGTGGTGCAACTGATGTCCCTCTCTCCAAAAATGTACTCAATGGGACCGTAATGTTGCAACCACACACTAGTTGACCTGCTGTGAGGAAAAAACGAGTTAGTACATTTCAAACATGAAAAAGGTCATTTTAAAATCATCATGAAAAACCAAAATTCCAAAAGTATCAAAGACAAAAAATGCTCACCGAGGAAAGAAAGTGTATAGTGCTAGGCACCCTCCTCCCGCCCTGTGGTGCAACTGATAGCCCTCTCTCCAAAATGTACTCAATGGGACCGTAATGTTGCAACCACACACTAGTTGACCTTCTGTGAGGAAAAAACGAGTTAGTACATTTCAAACATGAAAAAGGTCATTTTAAAATCATCATGAAAAACCAAAATTCCAAAAGTATCAAACACAAAAAATGCTCACCGAGGAAAGAAAGTGTATAGTGCTAGGCACCCTCCTCCCGCCCTGTGGTGCAACTGATGTCCCTCTCTCCAAAAATGTACTCAATGGGACCGTAATGTTGCAACCACACACTAGTTGACCTGCTGTGAGGAAAAAACGAGTTAGTACATTTCAAACATGAAAAAGGTCATTTTAAAATCATCATGAAAAACCAAAATTCCAAAAGTATCAAAGACAAACAATGCTCACCGAGGAAAGAAAGTGTATAGTGCTAGGCACCCTCCTCCCGCCCTGTGGTGCAACTGATGTCCCTCTCTCCAAAAATGTACTCAATGGGACCGTAATGTTGCAACCACACACTAGTTGACCTGCTGTGAGGAAAAAACGAGTTAGTACATTTCAAACATGAAAAAGGTCATTTTAAAATCATCATGAAAAACCAAAATTCCAAAAGTATCAAAGACAAAAAATGCTCACCGAGGAAAGAAAGTGTATAGTGCTAGGCACCCTCCTCCCGCCCTGTGGTGCAACTGATGTCCCTCTCTCCAAATATGTACTCAATGGGACCGTAATGTTGCAACCACACACTAGTTGACCTTCTGTGAGGAAAAAACGAGTTAGTACATTTCAAACATGAAAAAGGTCATTTTAAAATCATCATGAAAAACCAAAATTCCAAAAGTATCAAAGACAAAAAATGCTCACCGAGGAAAGAAAGTGTATAGTGCTAGGCACCCTCCTCCCGCCCTGTGGTGCAACTGATGTCCCTCTCTCCAAAAATGTACTCAATGGGACCGTAATGTTGCAACCACACACTAGTTGACCTTCTGTGAGGAAAAAACGAGTTAGTACATTTCAAACATGAAAAAGGTCATTTTAAAATCATCATGAAAAACCAAAATTCCAAAAGTATCAAAGACAAAAAATGCTCACCGAGGAAAGAAAGTGTATAGTGCTAGGCACCCTCCTCCCGCCCTGTGGTGCAACTGATGTCCCTCTCTCCAAAATGTACTCAATGGGACCGTAATGTTGCAACCACACACTAGTTGACCTGCTGTGAGGAAAAAACGAGTTAGTACATTTCAAACATGAAAAAGGTCATTTTAAAATCATCATAAAAAACCAAAATTCCAAAAGTATCAAAGACAAAAAATGCTCACCGAGGAAAGAAAGTGTATAGTGCTAGGCACCCTCCTCCCGCCCTGTGGTGCAACTGATGTCCCTCTCTCCAAAAATGTACTCAATGGGACCGTAATGTTGCAACCACACACTAGTTGACCTGCTGTGAGGAAAAAACGAGTTAGTACATTTCAAACATGAAAAAGGTCATTTTAAAATCATCATGAAAAACCAAAATTCCAAAAGTATCAAAGACAAACAATGCTCACCGAGGAAAGAAAGTGTATAGTGCTAGGCACCCTCCTCCCGCCCTGTGGTGCAACTGATGTCCCTCTCTCCAAAAATGTACTCAATGGGACCGTAATGTTGCAACCACACACTAGTTGACCTGCTGTGAGGAAAAAACGAGTTAGTACATTTCAAACATGAAAAAGGTCATTTTAAAATCATCATGAAAAACCAAAATTCCAAAAGTATCAAGGACAAAAAATGCTCACCGAGGAAAGAAAGTGTATAGTGCTAGGCACCCTCCTCCCGCCCTGTGGTGCAACTGATGTCCCTCTCTCCAAAAATGTACTCAATGGGACCGTAATGTTGCAACCACACACTAGTTGACCTTCTGTGAGGAAAAAACGAGTTAGTACATTTCAAACATGAAAAAGGTCATTTTAAAATCATCATGAAAAACCAAAATTCCAAAAGTATCAAAGACAAAAAATGCTCACCGAGGAAAGAAAGTGTATAGTGCTAGGCACCCTCCTCCCGCCCTGTGGTGCAACTGATGTCCCTCTCTCCAAAAATGTACTCAATGGGACCGTAATGTTGCAACCACACACTAGTTGACCTTCTGTGAGGAAAAAACGAGTTAGTACATTTCAAACATGAAAAAGGTCATTTTAAAATCATCATGAAAAACCAAAATTCCAAAAGTATCAAAGACAAAAAATGTTCACCGAGGAAAGAAAGTGTATAGTGCTAGGCACCCTCCTCCCGCCCTGTGGTGCAACTGATGTCCCTCTCTCCAAAAATGTACTCAATGGGACCGTAATGTTGCAACCTTACACTAGTTGACCTTCTGTGAGGAAAAAACGAGTTAGTACATTTCAAACATGAAAAAGGTCATTTTAAAATCATCATGAAAAACCAAAATTCCAAAAGTATCAAAGACAAAAAATGCTCACCGAGGAAAGAAAGTGTATAGTGCTAGGCACCCTCCTCCCGCCCTGTGGTGCAACTGATGTCCCTCTCTCCAAAAATGTACTCAATGGGACCGTAATGTTGCAACCACACACTAGTTGACCTGCAGGAGGAAAAAACGAGTTAGTACATTTCAAACATGAAAAAGGTCATTTTAAAATCATCATGAAAAACCAAAATTCCAAAAGTTTCAAAGACAAAAAATGCTCACCGAGGAAAGAAAGTGTATAGTGCTAGGCACCCTCCTCCCGCCCTGTGGTGCAACTGATGTCCCTCTCTCCAAAATGTACTCAATGGGACCGTAATGTTGCAACCACACACTAGTTGACCTTCTGTGAAGAAAAAACGAGTTAGTACATTTCAAACATGAAAAAGGTCATTTTAAAATCATCATGAAAAACCAAAATTCCAAAAGTATCAAACACAAAAAATGCTTACCGTGGAAAGAAAGTGGATAGTGCTAGGCACCCTCCTCCCGCCCTGTGGTGCAACTGATGTCCCTCTCTCCAAAAATGTACTCAATGGGACCGTAATGTTGCAACCACACACTAGTTGACCTGCTGTGAGGAAAAAACGAGTTAGTACATTTCAAACATGAAAAAGGTCATTTTAAAATCATCATGAAAAACCAAAATACCAAAAGTATCAAACACAAAAAATGCTTACCGAGGAAAGAAAGTGTATAGTGCTAGGCACCCTCCTCCCGCCCTGTGGTGCAAGTGATGTCCCTCTCTCCAAAAATGTACTTAATCGGACCGTAATGTGGCAACCACACACTAGTTGACCTGCTGTGAGGAAAAAACGAGTTAGTACATTTCAAACATGAAAAAGGTCATTTTAAAATAATCATGAAAAACCAAAATTCCAAAAGTATCAAACACAAAAAATGCTTACCGAAGAAAGAAAATGTATTGTGCTAGGCACCCTCCTCCCGCCATGTGGTGCAAGTGATGTCCCTCTCTCCAAAAATGTACTCAATGGGACCGTAATGTTGCAACCACACACTAGTTGACCTGCTGTGAGGAAAAAACGAGTTAGTACATTTCAAACATGAAAAAGGTCATTTTAAAATCATCATGAAAAACCAAAATTCCAAAAGTATCAAACACAAAAAATGCTTACCGAGGAAAGAAAGTGTATAGTGCTAGGCACCCTCCTCCCGCCCTGTGGTGCAAGTGATGTCCCTCTCTCCAAAAATGTACTCAATGGGACCGTAATGTTGCAACCACACACAAGTTGACCTGCTGTGAGGAAAAAACGAGTTAGTACATTTCAAACATGAAAAAGGTCATTTTAAAATCATCATGAAAAACCAAAATTCCAAAAGTATCAAACACAAAAAATGCTTACCGAGGAAAGAAAGTGTATAGTGCTAGGCACCCTCCTCCCGCCCTGTGGTGCAAGTGATGTCCCTCTCTCCAAAAATGTACTCAATGGGACCGTAATGTTGCAACCACACACTAGTTGACCTGCTGTGAGGAAAAAACGAGTTAGTACATTTCAAACATGAAAAAGGTCATTTTAAAATCATCATGAAAAACCAAAATTCCAAAAGTATCAAACACAAAAAATGCCTACCGAGGAAAGAAAGTGTATAGTGCTAGGCACCCTCCTCCCGCCGTGTGGTGCAACTGATGTCCCTGTCTCCAAAAATGTACTCAATGGGACCGTAATGTTGCAACCACACACTAGTTGACCTGCTGTGAGGAAAAAACGAGTTAGTACATTTCAAACATGAAAAAGGTCATTTTAAAATCATCATGAAAAACCAAAATTCCAAAAGTATCAAACACAAAAAATGCTTACCGAAGAAAGAAAATGTATTGTGCTAGGCACCCTCCTCCCGCCCTGTGGTGCAAGTGATGTCCCTCTCTCCAAAAATGTACTCAATGGGACCGTAATCTTGCAACCACACACTAGTTGACCTGCTGTGAGGAAAAAATGAGTTAGTACATTTCAAACATGAAAAAGGTCATTTTAAATTCATCATGAAAAACCAAAATTCCAAAAGTATCAAACACAAAAAATGCTTACCGAGGAAAGAAAGTGTATAGTGCTAGGCACCCTCCTCCCGCCCTGTGGTGCAACTGATGTCCCTCTCTCCAAAAATGTACTCAATGGGACCGTAATGTTGCAACCACACACTAGTTGACCTGCTGTGAGGAAAAAACGAGTTAGTACATTTCAAACATGAAAAAGGTCATTTTAAAATAATCATGAAAAACCAAAATTCCAAAAGTATCAAACACAAATAATGCTTACCGAGGAAAGAAAGTGTATAGTGCTAGGCACCCTCCTCCCACCCTGTGGTGCAAGTGATGTCCCTCTCTCCAAAAATGTACTCAATGGGACCGTAATGTTGCAACCACACACTAGTTGACCTGCTGTGAGGAAAAAACGAGTTAGTACATTTCAAACATGAAAAAGGTCATTTTAAAATCATCATGAAAAACTAAAATTCCAAAAGTATCAAACACAAAAAATGCTTACCGAGGAAAGAAAGTGTATAGTGCTAGGCACCCTCTCCGGCCCTGTGGTGCAAGTGATGTCCCTCTCTCGAAAAATGTACTCAATGGGACCGTAATGTTGCAACCACACACTAGTTGACCTGCTGTGAGGAAAAAACGAGTTAGTACATTTCAAACATGAAAAAGGTCATTTTAAAATCATCATGAAAAACCAAAATTCCAAAAGTATGAAACACAAAAAATGCTTACCGAGGAGAGAAAGTGTATAGTGCTAATCACCCTCCTCCCGCCCTGTGTTGCAAGTGATGTCCCTCTCTCCAAAAATGTACTCAATGGGACCGTAATGTTGCAACCACACACTAGTTGACCTGCTGTGAGGAAAAAACGAGTTAGTACATTTCAAACATGGAAAAGGTCATTTCAAAATCATCATGAAAAACCAAAATTCCAAAAGTATCAAACACAAAAAATGCTTACTGATGAAAGAAAATGTATTGTGCTAGGCACCCTCCTCTCGCCGTGTGGTTCAACTGATGTCCCTGTCTCCAAAAATGTACTCAATGGGACCGTAATGTTGCAACCACACACTAGTTGACCTGCTGTGAGGAAAAAACGAGTTAGTACATTTCAAACATGAAAAAGGTCATTTAAAAATCAACATGAAAAACCAAAATTCCAAAAGTATCAAACACAAAAAATGCTTACCGAGGAAAGAAAGTGTATAGTGCTAGGCACCCTCCTCCCGCCCTGTGGTGCAAGTGATGTCCCTCTCTCCAAAAATGTACTCAATGGGACCGTAATGTTGCAACCACACACTAGTTGACCTGCTGTGAGGAAAAAATGTGTTAGTACATTTCAAACATGAAAAAGGTCATTTTAAATTCATCATGAAAAACCAAAATTCCAAAAGTATCAAACACAAAAAATGCTTACCGAGGAAAGAAAGTGTATAGTGCTAGGCACCCTCCTCCCGCCCTGTGGTGCAACTGATGTCCCTCTCTCCAAAAATGTACTCAATGGGACCGTAATGTTGCAACCACACACTAGTTGACCTGCTGTGAGGAAAAAACGAGTTAGTACATTTCAAACATGAAAAAGGTCATTTTAAAATAATCATGAAAAACCAAAATTCCAAAAGTATCAAACACAAAAAATGCTTACCGAGGAAAGAAAGTGTATAGTGCTAGGCACCCTCCTCCCACCCTGTGGTGCAAGTGATGTCCCTCTCTCCAAATATGTACTCAATGGGACCGTAATGTTGCAACCACACACTAGTTGACCTGCTGTGAGGAAAAAACGAGTTACTAAATTTCAAACATGAAAAAGGTCATTTTAAAATCATCATGAAAAACTAAAATTCCAAAAGTATCAAACACAAAAAATGCTTACCGAGGAAAGAAAGTGTATAGTGCTAGGCACCCTCTCCCGCCCTGTGGTGCAAGTGATGTCCCTCTCTCGAAAAATGTACTCAATGGGACCGTAATGTTGCAACCACACACTAGTTGACCTGCTGTGAGGAAAAAACGAGTTAGTACATTTCAAACATGAAAAAGGTCATTTTAAAATAATCATGAAAAACCAAAATTCCAAAAGTATCAAACACAAAAAATGCTTACCGAGGAGAGAAAGTGTAAAGTGCTAATCACCCTCCTCCCGCCCTGTGTTGCAAGTGATGTCCCTCTCTCCAAAAATGTACTCAATGGGACCGTAATGTTGCAACCACACACTAGTTGACCTGCTGTGAGGAAAAAACGAGTTAGTACATTTCAAACATGGAAAAGGTCATTTCAAAATCATCATGAAAAACCAAAATTCCAAAAGTATCAAACACAAAAAATGCTTACTGATGAAAGAAAATGTATTGTGCTAGGCACCCTCCTCCCGCCGTGTGGTGCAACTGATGTCCCTGTCTCCAAAAATGTACTCAATGGGACCGTAATGTTGCAACCACACACTAGTTGACCTGCTGTGAGGAAAAAACGAGTTAGTACATTTCAAACATGAAAAAGGTCATTTTAAAATCAACATGAAAAACCAAAATTCCAAAAGTATCAAACACAAAAAATGCTTACCGAGGAAAGAAAGTGTATAGTGCTAGGCACCCTCCTCCCCCCCTGTGGTGCAAGTGATGTCCCTCTCTCCAAAAATGTACTCAATGGGACCGTAATGTTGCAACCACACACTAGTTGACCTGCTGTGAGGAAAAACGAGTTAGTACATTTCAAACATGGAAAAGGTCATTTCAAAATCATCATGAAAAACCAAAACTCCAAATGTATCAAACACAAAAAATGCTTACTGATGAAAGAAAATGTATTGTGCTAGGCACCCTCCTCCCGCCGTGTGGTGCAACTGATGTCCCTGTCTCCAAAAATGTACTCAATGGGACCGTAATGTTGCAACCACACACAAGTTGACCTGCTGTGAGGAAAAAACGAGTTAGTACATTTCAAACATGAAAAAGGTCATTTTAAAATCATCATGAAAAACCAAAATTCTAAAAGTATCAAACACATAAAATGCTTACCGAGGAAAGAAAGTGTATAGTGCTAGGCACCCTCCTCCCGCCCTGTGGTGCAAGTGATGTCCCTCTCTCGAAAAATGTACTCAATGGGACCGTAATGTTGCAACCACACACTAGTAGACCTGCTGTGAGGAAAAAATGAGTTAGTACATTTCAAACATGAAAAAGGTCATTTTAAATTCATCATGAAAAACCAAAATTCCAAAAGTATCAAACACAAAAAATGCTTACCGAGGAAAGAAAGTGTATAGTGCTAGGCACCCTCCTCCCGCCCTGTGGTGCAACTGATGTCCCTCTCTCCAAAAATGTACTCAATGGGACCGTAATGTTGCAACCACACACTAGTTGACCTGCTGTGAGGAAAAAACGAGTTAGTACATTTCAAACACGAAAAAGGTCATTTTAAAATAATCATGAAAAACCAAAATTCCAAAAGTATCAAACACAAAAAATGCTTACCGAGGAAAGAAAGTGTATAGTGCTAGGCACCCTCCTCCCACCCTGTGGTGCAAGTGATGTCCCTCTCTCCAAAAATGTACTCAATGGGACCGTAATGTTGCAACCACACACTAGTTGACCTGCTGTGAGGAAAAAACGAGTTAGTACATTTCAAACATGAAAAAGGTCATTTTAAAATCATCATGAAAAACTAAAATTCCAAAAGTATCAAACACAAAAAATGCTTACCGAGGAAAGAAAGTGTATAGTGCTAGGCACCCTCTCCCGCCCTGTGGTGCAAGTGATGTCCCTCTCTCGAAAAATGTACTCAATGGGACCGTAATGTTGCAACCACACACTAGTTGACCTGCTGTGAGGAAAAAACGAGTTAGTTCATTTCAAACATGAAAAAGGTCATTTTAAAATCATCATGAAAAACTAAAATTCCAAAAGTATCAAACACAAAAAATGCTTACCGTGGAGAGAAAGTGTATAGTGCTAATCACCCTCCTCCCGCCCTGTGTTGCAAGTGATGTCCCTCTCTCCAAAAATGTACTCAATGGGACCCTAATGTTGCAACCACACACTAGTTGACTTGCTGTGAGGAAAAAACGAGTTAGTACATTTCAAACATGAAAAAGGTCATTTCAAAATCATCATGAAAAACCAAAATTCCAAAAGTATCAAACACAAAAAATGCTTACTGATGAAAGAAAATGTATTGTGCTAGGCACCCTGCTCCCGCCGTGTGGTGCAACTGATGTCCCTGTCTCCAAAAATGTACTCAATGGGACCGTAATGTTGCAACCACACACTAGTTGACCTGCTGTGAGGAAAAAACGAGTTAGTACATTTCAAACATGAAAAAGGTCATTTTAAAATCAACATGAAAAACCAAAATTCCAAAAGTATCAAACACAAAAAATGCTTACCGAGGAAAGAAAGTGTATAGTGCTAGGCACCCTCCTCCCGCCCTGTGGTGCAACTGATGTCCCTCTCTCCAAAAATGTACTCAATGGGACCGTAATGTTGCAACCACACACTAGTTGACCTGCTGTGAGGAAAAAACGAGTTAGTACATTTCAAACATGAAAAAGGTCATTTTAAAATCATCATGAAAAACCAAAATTCCAAAAGTATCAAACACAAAAAATGCTTACCGAGGAAAGAAAGTGTATAGTGCTAGGCACCCTCCTCCCGCCCTGTGGTGCAAGTGATGTCCCTCTCTCCAAAAATGTACTCAATGGGACCGTAATGTTGCAACCACACACTAGTACACCTGCTGTGAGGAAAAAATGAGTTAGTACATTTCAAACATGAAAAAGGTCATTTTAAATTCATCATGAAAAACCAAAATTCCAAAAGTATCAAACACAAAAAATGCTTACCGAGGAAAGAAAGTGTATAGTGCTAGGCACCCTCCCTCCGCCCTGTGGTGCAACTGATGTCCCTCTCTCCAAAAATGTACTCAATGGGACCGTAATGTTGCAACCACACACTAGTTGACCTGCTGTGAGGAAAAAACGAGTTAGTACATTTCAAACATGAAAAAGGTCATTTTAAAATCAACATGAAAAACCAAAATTCCAAAAGTATCAAACACAAAAAATGCTTACCGAGGAAAGAAAGTGTATAATGCTAGGCACCCTCCTCCCGCCCTGTGGTGCAACTGATGTCCCTCTCTCCAAAAATGTACTCAATGGGACCGTAATGTTGCAACCACACACTAGTTGACCTGCTGTGAGGAAAAAACGAGTTAGTACATTTCAAACATGAAAAAGGTCATTTTAAAATCATCATGAAAAACCAAAATTCCGAAAGTATCAAACACAAAAAATGCTTACCGAGGAAAGAAAGTGTATAGTGCTAGGCACCCTCCTCCCGCCCTGTGGTGCAAGTGATGTCCCTCTCTCCAAAAATGTAGTCAATGGGACCGTAATGTTGCAACCACACACTAGTAGACCTGCTGTGAGGAAAAAATGAGTTAGTACATTTCAAACATGAAAAAGGTCATTTTAAATTCATCATGAAAAACCAAAATTCCAAAAGTATCAAACACAAAAAATGCTTACCGAGGAAAGAAAGTGTATAGTGCTAGGCACCCTCCTCCCGCCCTGTGGTGCAACTGATGTCCCTCTCTCCAAAAATGTACTCAATGGGACCGTAATGTTGCAACCACACACTAGTTGACCTGCTGTGAGGAAAAAACGAGTTAGTACATTTCAAACATGAAAAAGGTCATTTTAAAATAATCATGAAAAACCAAAATTCCAAAAGTATCAAACACAAAAAATGCTTACCGAGGAAAGAAAGTGTATAGTGCTAGGCACCCTCCTCCCACCCTGTGGTGCAAGTGATGTCCCTCTCTCCAAAAATGTACTCAATGGGACCGTAATGTTGCAACCACACACTAGTTGACCTGCTGTGAGGAAAAAACGAGTTAGTACATTTCAAACATGAAAAAGGTCATTTTAAAATCATCATGAAAAACTAAAATTCCAAAAGTATCAAACACAAAAAATGCTTACCGAGGAAAGAAAGTGTATAGTGCTAGGCACCCTCTCCCGCCCTGTGGTGCAAGTGATGTCCCTCTCTCGAAAAATGTACTCAATGGGACCGTAATGTTGCAACCACACACTAGTTGACCTGCTGTGAGGAAAAAACGAGTTAGTTCATTTCAAACATGAAAAAGGTCATTTTAAAATCATCATGAAAAACTAAAATTCCAAAAGTATCAAACACAAAAAATGCTTACCGTGGAGAGAAAGTGTATAGTGCTAATCACCCTCCTCCCGCCCTGTGTTGCAAGTGATGTCCCTCTCTCCAAAAATGTACTCAATGGGACCCTAATGTTGCAACCACACACTAGTTGACCTGCTGTGAGGAAAAAACGAGTTAGTACATTTCAAACATGAAAAAGGTCATTTCAAAATCATCATGAAAAACCAAAATTCCAAAAGTATCAAACACAAAAAATGCTTACTGATGAAAGAAAATGTATTGTGCTAGGCACCCTGCTCCCGCCGTGTGGTGCAACTGATGTCCCTGTCTCCAAAAATGTACTCAATGGGACCGTAATGTTGCAACCACACACTAGTTGACCTGCTGTGAGGAAAAAACGAGTTAGTACATTTCAAACATGAAAAAGGTCATTTTAAAATCAACATGAAAAACCAAAATTCCAAAAGTATCAAACACAAAAAATGCTTACCGAGGAAAGAAAGTGTATAGTGCTAGGCACCCTCCTCCCGCCCTGTGGTGCAACTGATGTCCCTCTCTCCAAAAATGTACTCAATGGGACCGTAATGTTGCAACCACACACTAGTTGACCTGCTGTGAGGAAAAAACGAGTTAGTACATTTCAAACATGAAAAAGGTCATTTTAAAATCATCATGAAAAACCAAAATTCCAAAAGTATCAAACACAAAAAATGCTTACCGAGGAAAGAAAGTGTATAGTGCTAGGCACCCTCCTCCCGCCCTGTGGTGCAAGTGATGTCCCTCTCTCCAAAAATGTACTCAATGGGACCGTAATGTTGCAACCACACACTAGTACACCTGCTGTGAGGAAAAAATGAGTTAGTACATTTCAAACATGAAAAAGGTCATTTTAAATTCATCATGAAAAACCAAAATTCCAAAAGTATCAAACACAAAAAATGCTTACCGAGGAAAGAAAGTGTATAGTGCTAGGCACCCTCCCTCCGCCCTGTGGTGCAACTGATGTCCCTCTCTCCAAAAATGTACTCAATGGGACCGTAATGTTGCAACCACACACTAGTTGACCTGCTGTGAGGAAAAAACGAGTTAGTACATTTCAAACATGAAAAAGGTCATTTTAAAATCAACATGAAAAACCAAAATTCCAAAAGTATCAAACACAAAAAATGCTTACCGAGGAAAGAAGGTGTATAATGCTAGGCACCCTCCTCCCGCCCTGTGGTGCAACTGATGTCCCTCTCTCCAAAAATGTACTCAATGGGACCGTAATGTTGCAACCACACACTAGTTGACCTGCTGTGAGGAAAAAACGAGTTAGTACATTTCAAACATGAAAAAGGTCATTTTAAAATCATCATGAAAAACCAAAATTCCGAAAGTATCAAACACAAAAAATGCTTACCGAGGAAAGAAAGTGTATAGTGCTAGGCACCCTCCTCCCGCCCTGTGGTGCAAGTGATGTCCCTCTCTCCAAAAATGTAGTCAATGGGACCGTAATGTTGCAACCACACACTAGTAGACCTGCTGTGAGGAAAAAATGAGTTAGTACATTTCAAACATGAAAAAGGTCATTTTAAATTCATCATGAAAAACCAAAATTCCAAAAGTATCAAACACAAAAAATGCTTACCGAGGAAAGAAAGTGTATAGTGCTAGGCACCCTCCTCCCGCCCTGTGGTGCAACTGATGTCCCTCTCTCCAAAAATGTACTCAATGGGACCGTAATGTTGCAACCACACACTAGTTGACCTGCTGTGAGGAAAAAACGAGTTAGTACATTTCAAACATGAAAAAGGTCATTTTAAAATAATCATGAAAAACCAAAATTCCAAAAGTATCAAACACAAAAAATGCTTACCGAGGAAAGAAAGTGTATAGTGCTAGGCACCCTCCTCCCACCCTGTGGTGCAAGTGATGTCCCTCTCTCCAAAAATGTACTCAATGGGACCGTAATGTTGCAACCACACACTAGTTGACCTGCTGTGAGGAAAAAACGAGTTAGTACATTTCAAACATGAAAAAGGTCATTTTAAAATCATCATGAAAAACTAAAATTCCAAAAGTATCAAACACAAAAAATGCTTACCGAGGAAAGAAAGTGTATAGTGCTAGGCACCCTCTCCCGCCCTGTGGTGCAAGTGATGTCCCTCTCTCGAAAAATGTACTCAATGGGACCGTAATGTTGCAACCACACACTAGTTGACCTGCTGTGAGGAAAAAACGAGTTAGTACATTTCAAACATGAAAAAGGTCATTTTAAAATCATCATGAAAAACCAAAATTCCAAAAGTATCAAACACAAAAAATGCTTACCGAGGAGAGAAAGTGTATAGTGCTAATCACCCTCCTCCCGCCCTGTGTTGCAAGTGATGTCCCTCTCTCCAAAAATGTACTCAATGGGACCGTAATGTTGCAACCACACACTAGTTGACCTGCTGTGAGGAAAAAACGAGTTAGTACATTTCAAACATGAAAAAGGTCATTTCAAAATCATCATGAAAAACCAAAATTCCAAAAGTATCAAACACAAAAAATGCTTACTGATGAAAGAAAATGTATTGTGCTAGGCACCCTTCTCCCGCCGTGTGGTGCAACTGATGTCCCTGTCTCCAAAAATGTACTCAATGGGACCTTAATGTTGCAACCACACACTAGTTGACCTGCTGTGAGGAAAAAACGAGTTAGTACATTTCAAACATGAAAAAGGTCATTTTAAAATCAACATGAAAAACCAAAATTCCAAAAGTATCAAACACAAAAAATTCTTACCGAGGAAAGAAAGTGTATAGTGCTAGGCACCCTCCTCCCGCCCTGTGGTGCAACTGATGTCCCTCTCTCCAAAAATGTACTCAATGGGACCGTAATGTTGCAACCACACACTAGTTGACCTGCTGTGAGGAAAAAACGAGTTAGTACATTTCAAACATGAAAAAGGTCATTTTAAAATCATCATGAAAAACCAAAATTCCAAAAGTATCAAACACAAAAAATGCTTACCGAGGAAAGAAAGTGTATAGTGCTAGGCACCCTCCTCCCGCCCTGTGGTGCAACTGATGTCCCTCTCTCCAAAAATGTACTCAATGGGACCGTAATGTTGCAACCACACACTAGTACACCTGCTGTGAGGAAAAAATGAGTTAGTACATTTCAAACATGATAAAGGTCATTTTAAATTCATCATGAAAAACCAAAATTCCAAAAGTATCAAACACAAAAAATGCTTACCGAGGAAAGAAAGTGTATAGTGCTAGGCACCCTCCTCCCGCCCTGTGGTGCAAGTGATGTCCCTCTCTCGAAAAATGTACTCAATGGGACCGTAATGTTGCAACCACACACTAGTTGACCTGCTGTGAGGAAAAAACGAGTTAGTACATTTCAAACATGAAAAAGGTCATTTTAAAATAATCATGAAAAACCAAAATTCCAAAAGTATCAAACACAAAAAATGCTTACCGAGGAAAGAAAGTGTATAGTGCTAGGCACCCTCCTCCCACCCTGTGGTGCAAGTGATGTCCCTCTCTCCAAAAATGTACTCAATGGGACCGTAATGTTGCAACCACACACTAGTTGACCTGCTGTGAGGAAAAAACGAGTTAGTACATTTCAAACATGAAAAAGGTCATTTTAAAATCAACATGAAAAACCAAAATTCCAAAAGTATCAAACACAAAAAATGCTTACCGAGGAAAGAAAGTGTATAGTGCTAGGCACCCTCCTCCCGCCCTGTGGTGCAACTGATGTCCCTCTCTCCAAAAATGTACTCAATGGGACCGTAATGTTGCAACCACACACTAGTTGACCTGCTGTGAGGAAAAAACGAGTTAGTACATTTCAAACATGAAAAAGGTCATTTTAAAATCATCATGAAAAACCAAAATTCCAAAAGTATCAAACACAAAAAATGCTTACCGAGGAAAGAAAGTGTATAGTGCTAGGCACCCTCCTCCCGCCATGTGGTGCAAGTGATGTCCCTCTCTCCAAAAATGTACTCAATGGGACCGTAATGTTGCAACCACACACTAGTTGACCTGCTGTGAGGAAAAAACGAGTTAGTACATTTCAAACATGAAAAAGGTCATTTTAAAATCATCATGAAAAACCAAAATTCCAAAAGTATCAAACACAAAAGATGCTTACCGAAGAAAGAAAATGTATTGTGCTACGCACCCTCCTCCCGCCCTGTGGTGCAAGTGATGTCCCTCTCTCCAAAAATGTACTCAATGGGACCGTAATGTTGCAACCACACACTAGTTGACCTGCTGTGAGGAAAAAATGAGTTAGTACATTTCAAACATGAAAAAGGTCATTTTAAATTCATCATGAAAAACCAAAATTCCAAAAGTATCAAACACAAAAAATGCTTACCGAGGAAAGAAAGTGTATAGTGCTAGGCACCCTCCTCCCGCCCTGTGGTGCAACTGATGTCCCTCTCTCCAAAAATGTACTCAATGGGACCGTAATGTTGCAACCACACACTAGTTGACCTGCTGTGAGGAAAAAACGAGTTAGTACATTTCAAACATGAAAAAGGTCATTTAAAATCATCATGAAAAACCAAAATTCCAAAAGTATCAAACACAAAAAATGCTTACCGAGGAAAGAAAGTGTATAGTGCTAGGCACCCTCCTCCCGCCCTGTGGTGCAACTGATGTCCCTCTCTCCAAAAATGTACTCAATGGGACCGTAATGTTGCAACCACACACTAGTTGACCTGCTGTGAGGAAAAAACGAGTTAGTACATTTCAAACATGGAAAAGGTCATTTCTAAATCTTCATGAAAAACCAAAATTCCAAAAGTATCAAACACAAAAAATGCTTACTGATGAAAGAAAATGTATTGTGCTAGGCACCCTCCTCCCGCCGTGTGGTGCAACTGATGTCCCTGTCTCCAAAAATGTACTCAATGGGACCGTAATGTTGCAACCACACACTAGTTGACCTGCTGTGAGGAAAAAACGAGTTAGTACATTTCAAACATGAAAAAGGTCATTTTAAAATCAACATGAAAAACCAAAATTCCAAAAGTATGAAACACAAAAAATGCTTACCGAGGAAAGAAAGTGTATAGTGCTAGGCACCCTCCTCCCGCCCTGTGGTGCAACTGATGTTTCTCTCTCCAAAAATGTACTCAATGGGACCGTAATGTTGCAACCACACACTAGTTGACCTGCTGTGAGGAAAAAACGAGTTAGTACATTTCAAACATGAAAAAGGTCATTTTAAAATCATCATGAAAAACCAAAATTCCAAAAGTATCAAACACAAAAAATGCTTACCGAGGAAAGAAAGTGTATAGTGCTAGGCACCCTCCTCCCGCCCTGTGGTGCAAGTGATGTCCCTCTCTCCAAAAATGTACTCAATGGGACCGTAATGTTGCAACCACACACTAGTACACCTGCTGTGAGGAAAAAATGAGTTAGTACATTTCAAACATGAAAAAGGTCATTTTAAATTCATCATGAAAAACCAAAATTCCAAAAGTATCAAACACAAAAAATGCTTACCGAGGAAAGAAAGTGTATAGTGCTAGGCACCCTCCTCCCGCCCTGTGGTGCAAGTGATGTCCCTCTCTCGAAAAATGTACTCAATGGGACCGTAATGTTGCAACCACACACTAGTTGACCTGCTGTGAGGAAAAAACGAGTTAGTACATTTCAAACATGAAAAAGGTCATTTTAAAATAATCATGAAAAACCAAAATTCCAAAAGTATCAAACACAAAAAATGCTTTCCGAGGAAAGAAAGTGTATAGTGCTAGGCACCCTCCTCCCACCCTGTGGTGCAAGTGATGTCCCTCTCTCCAAAAATGTACTCAATGGGACCGTAATGTTGCAACCACACACTAGTTGACCTGCTGTGAGCAAAAAACGAGTTAGTACATTTCAAACATGAAAAAGGTCATTTTAAAATCAACATGAAAAACCAAAATTCCAAAAGTATCAAACACAAAAAATGCTTACCGAGGAAAGAAAGTGTATAGTGCTAGGCACCCTCCTCCCGCCCTGTGGTGCAAGTGATGTCCCTCTCTCCAAAAATGTACTCAATGGGACCGTAATGTTGCAACCACACACTAGTTGACCTGCTGTGAGGAAAAAACGAGTTAGTACATTTCAAACATGAAAAAGGTCATTTTAAAATCATCATGAAAAACCAAAATTCCAAAAGTATCAAACACAAAAAATGCTTACCGAAGAAAGAAAATGTATTGTGCTAGGCACCCTCCTCCCGCCCTGTGGTGCAAGTGATGTCCCTCTCTCCAAAAATGTACTCAATGGGACCGTAATGTTGCAACCACACACTAGTTGACCTGCTGTGAGGAAAAAATGAGTTAGTACATATCTAACATGAAAAAGGTCATTTTAAATTCATCATGAAAAACCAAAATTCCAAAAGTATCAAACACAAAAAATGCTTACCGAGGAAAGAAAGTGTATAGTGCTAGGCACCCTCCTCCCGCCCTGTGGTGCAACTGATGTCCCTCTCTCCAAAAATGTACTCAATGGGACCGTAATGTTGCAACCACACACTAGTTGACCTGCTGTGAAGAAAAAACGAGTTAGTACATTTCAAACATGAAAAAGGTCATTTTAAAATAATCATGAAAAACCAAAATTCCAAAAGTATCAGACACAAAAAATGCTTACCGAGGAAAGAAAGTGTATAGTGCTAGGCACCCTCCTCCCACCCTGTGGTGCAAGTGATGTCCCTCTCTCCAAAAATGTACTCAATGGGACCGTAATGTTGCAACCACACACTAGTTGACCTGCTGTGAGGAAAAAACGAGTTACTACATTTCAAACATGAAAAAGGTCATTTTAAAATCATCATGAAAAACTAAAATTCCAAAAGTATCAAACACAAAAAATGCTTACCGAGGAAAGAAAGTGTATAGTGCTAGGCACCCTCTCCCGCCCTGTGGTGCAAGTGATGTCCCTCTCTCGAAAAATGTACTCAATGGTACCGTAATGTTGCAACCACACACTAGTTGACCTGCTGTGAGGAAAAAACAAGTTAGTACATTTCAAACATGAAAAAGGTCATTTTAAAATCATCATGAAAAACCAAAATTCCAAAAGTATCAAACACAAAAAATGCTTACTGATGAAAGAAAATGTATTGTGCTAGGCACCCTCCTCCCGCCGTTTGGTGCAACTGATGTCCCTGTCTCCAAAAATGCACTCAATGGGACCGTAATGTTGCAACCACACACTAGTTGACCTGCTGTGAGGAAAAAACGAGTTAGTACATTTCAAACATGAAAAAGGTCATTTTAAAATCAACATGAAAAACCAAAATTCCAAAAGTATCAAACACAAAAAATGCTTACCGAGGAAAGAAAGTGTATAGTGCTAGGCACCCTCCTCCCCCCTGTGGTGCAAGTGATGTCCCTCTCTCCAAAAATGTACTCTATGGGACCGTAATGTTGCAACCACACACTAGTTGACCTGCTGTGAGGAAAAAACGAGTTAGTACATTTCAAACATGGAAAAGGTCATTTCAAAATCATCATGAAAAACCAAAATTCCAAAAGTATCCAACACAAAAAATGCTTACTGATGAAAGAAAATGTATTGTGCTAGGCACCCTCCTCCCACCGTGTGGTGCAACTGATGTCCCTGTCTCCAAAAATGTACTCAATGGGACCGTAATGTTGCAACCACACACAAGTTGACCTGCTGTGAGGAATAAACGAGTTAGTACATTTCAAACATGAAAAAGGTCATTTTAAAATCATCATGAAAAACCAAAATTCTAAAAGTATCAAACACAAAAAATGCTTACCGAGGAAAGAAAGTGTATAGTGCTAGGCACCCTCCTCCCGCCCTGTGGTGCAAGTGATGTCCCTCTCTCGAAAAATGTACTCAATGGGACCACAATGTTGCAACCACACACTAGTTGACCTGCTGTGAGGAAAAAACGAGTTAGTACATTTCAAACATGAAAAAGGTCATTTTAAAATCATCATGAAAAACCAAAATTCCAAAAGTATCAAACACAAAAAATGCTTACCGAGGAAAGAAAGTGTATAGTGCTAGGCACCCTCCTCCCGGCCTGTGGTGCAAGTGATGTCCCTCTCTCGAAAAATGTACTCAATGGGACCGTAATGTTGCAACCACACACTAGTTGACCTGCTGTGAGGAAAAAACGAGTTAGTACATTTCAAACATGAAAAAGGTCATTTTAAAATCATCATGAAAAACTAAAATTCCAAAAGTATCAAACACAAAAAATGCTTACCGAGGAAAGAAAGTGTATAGTGCTAGGCACCCTCTCCCGCCCTGTGGTACAAGTGTTGTCCCTCTCTCGAAAAATGTACTCAATGGGACCGTAATGTTGCAACCACACACTAGTTGACCTGCTGTGAGGAAAAAACGAGTTAGTACATTTCAAACATGAAAAAGGTCATTTTAAAATCATCATGAAAAACCAAAATTCCAAAAGTATCAAACACAAAAAATGCTTACGGAGGAGAGAAAGTGTATAGTGCTAATCACCCTCCTCCCGCCCTGTGTTGCAAGTGATGTCCCTCTCTCCAAAAATGTACTCAATGGGACCGTAATGTTGCAACCACACACTAGTTGACCTGCTGTGAGGAAAAATCGAGTTAGTACATTTCAAACATGGAAAAGGTCATTTCAAAATCATCATGAAAAACCAAAATTCCAAAAGTATCAAACACAAAAAATGCTTACTGATGAAAGAAAATGTATTGTGCTAGGCACCCTCCTCCCGCCGTGTGGTGCAACTGATGTCCCTGTCTCCAAAAATGTACTCAATGGGACCGTAATGTTGCAACCACACACTAGTTGACCTGCTGTGAGGAAAAAACGAGTTAGTACATTTCAAACATGAAAAAGGTCATTTTAAAATCAACATGAAAAACCAAAATTCCAAAAGTATCAAACACAAAAAATGCTTACCGAGGAAAGAAAGTGTATAGTGCTAGGCACCCTCCTCCCACCGTGTGGTGCAACTGATGTCCCTGTCTCCAAAAATGTACTCAATGGGACCGTAATGTTGCAACCACACACAAGTTGACCTGCTGTGAGGAAAAAACGAGTTAGTACATTTCAAACATGAAAAAGGTCATTTTAAAATCATCATGAAAAACCAAAATTCTAAAAGTATCAAACACAAAAAATGCTTACCGAGGAAAGAAAGTGTATAGTGCTAGGCACCCTCCTCCCGCCCTGTGGTGCAAGTGATGTCCCTCTCTCGAAAAATGTACTCAATGGGACCACAATGTTGCAACCACACACTAGTTGACCTGCTGTGAGGAAAAAACGAGTTAGTACATTTCAAACATGAAAAAGGTCATTTTAAAATCATCATGAAAAACCAAAATTCCAAAAGTATCAAACACAAAAAATGCTTACCGAGGAAAGAAAGTGTATAGTGCTAGGCACCCTCCTCCCGCCCTGTGGTGCAAGTGATGTCCCTCTCTCGAAAAATGTACTCAATGGGACCGTAATGTTGCAACCACACACTAGTTGACCTGCTGTGAGGAAAAAACGAGTTAGTACATTTCAAACATGAAAAAGGTCATTTTAAAATCATCATGAAAAACTAAAATTCCAAAAGTATCAAACACAAAAAATGCTTACCGAGGAAAGATAGTGTATAGTGCTAGGCACCCTCTCCCGCCCTGTGGTGCAAGTGTTGTCCCTCTCTCGAAAAATGTACTCAATGGGACCGTAATGTTGCAACCACACACTAGTTGACCTGCTGTGAGGAAAAAACGAGTTAGTACATTTCAAACATGAAAAAGGTCATTTTAAAATCATCATGAAAAACCAAAATTCCAAAAGTATCAAACACAAAAAATGCTTACCGAGGAGAGAAAGTGTATAGTGCTAATCACCCTCCTCCCGCCCTGTGTTGCAAGTGATGTCCCTCTCTCCAAAAATGTACTCAATGGGACCGTAATGTTGCAACCACACACTAGTTGACCTGCTGTGAGGAAAAAACGAGTTAGTACATTTCAAACATGGAAAAGGTCATTTCAAAATCATCATGAAAAACCAAAATTCCAAAAGTATCAAACACAAAAAATGCTTACTGATGAAAGAAAATGTATTGTGCTAGGCACCCTCCTCCCGCCGTGTGGTGCAACTGATGTCCCTGTCTCCAAAAATGTACTCAATGGGACCGTAATGTTGCAACCACACACTAGTTGACCTGCTGTGAGGAAAAAACGAGTTAGTACATTTCAAACATGAAAAAGGTCATTTTAAAATCAACATGAAAAACCAAAATTCCAAAAGTATCAAACACAAAAAATGCTTACCGAGGAAAGAAAGTGTATAGTGCTAGGCACCCTCCTCCCGCCCTGTGGTGCAACTGATGTCCCTCTCTCCAAAAATGTACTCAATGGGACCGTAATGTTGCAACCACACACTAGTTGACCTGCTGTGAGGAAAAAACGAGTTAGTACATTTCAAACATGAAAAAGGTCATTTTAAAATCATCATGAAAAACCAAAATTCCAAAAGTATCAAACACAAAAAATGCTTACCGAGGAAAGAAAGTGTATAGTGCTAGGCACCCTCCTCCCGCCCTGTGGTGCAAGTGATGTCCCTCTCTCCAAAAATGTACTCAATGGGACCGTAATGTTGCAACCACACACTAGTACACCTGCTGTGAGGAAAAAATGAGTTAGTACATTTCAAACATGATAAAGGTCATTTTAAATTCATCATGAAAAACCAAAATTCCAAAAGTATCAAACACAAAAAATGCTTACCGAGGAAAGAAAGTGTATAGTGCTAGGCACCCTCCTCCCGCCCTGTGGTGCAACTGATGTCCCTCTCTCCAAAAATGTACTCAATGGGACCGTAATGTTGCAACCACACACTAGTTGACCTGCTGTGAGGAAAAAACGAGTTAGTACATTTCAAACATGAAAAAGGTCATTTTAAAATAATCATGAAAAACCAAAATTCCAAAAGTATCAAACACAAAAAATGCTTACCGAGGAAAGAAAGTGTATAGTGCTAGGCACCCTCCTCCCACCCTGTGGTGCAAGTGATGTCCCTCTCTCCAAAAATGTACTCAATGGGACCGTAATGTTGCAACCACACACTAGTTGACCTGCTGTGAGGAAAAAACGAGTTAGTACATTTCAAACATGAAAAAGGTCATTTTAAAATCAACATGAAAAACCAAAATTCCAAAAGTATCAAACACAAAAAATGCTTACCGAGGAATGAAAGTGTATAGTGCTAGGCACCCTCCTCCCGCCCTGTGGTGCAACTGATGTCCCTCTCTCCAAAAATGTACTCAATGGGACCGTAATGTTGCAACCACACACTAGTTGACCTGCTGTGAGGAAAAAACGAGTTAGTACATTTCAAACATGAAAAAGGTCATTTTAAAATCATCATGAAAAACCAAAATTCCAAAAGTATCAAACACAAAAAATGCTTACCGAGGAAAGAAAGTGTATAGTGCTAGGCACCCTCCTCCCGCCCTGTGGTGCAAGTGATGTCCCTCTCTCCAAAAATGTACTCAATGGGACCGTAATGTTGCAACCACACACTAGTTGACCTGCTGTGAGGAAAAAACGAGTTAGTACATTTCAAACATGAAAAAGGTCATTTTAAAATCATCATGAAAAACCAAAATTCCAAAAGTATCAAACACAAAAAATGCTTACCGAAGAAAGAAAATGTATTGTGCTACGCACCCTCCTCCCGCCCTGTGGTGCAAGTGATGTCCCTCTCTCCAAAAATGTACTCAATGGGACCGTAATGTTGCAACCACACACTAGTTGACCTGCTGTGAGGAAAAAATGAGTTAGTACATTTCAAACATGAAAAAGGTCATTTTAAAATCATCATGAAAAACCAAAATTCCAAAAGTATCAAACACAAAAAATGCTTACCGAGGAAAGAAAGTGTATAGTGCTAGGCACCCTCCTCCCGCCCTGTGGTGCAACTGATGTCCCTCTCTCCAAAAATGTACTGAATGGGACCGTAATGTTGCAACCACACACTAGTTGACCTGCTGTGAGGAAAAAACGAGTTAGTACATTTCAAACATGAAAAAGGTCATTTTAAAATCATCATGAAAAACCAAAATTCCAAAAGTATCAAACACAAAAAATGCTTACCGAGGAAAGAAAGTGTATAGTGCTAGGCACCCTCCTCCCGCCCTGTGGTGCAACTGATGTCCCTCTCTCCAAAAATGTACTCAATGGGACCGTAATGTTGCAACCACACACTAGTTGACCTGCTGTGAGGAAAAAACGAGTTAGTACATTTCAAACATGGAAAAGGTCATTTCAAAATCATCATGAAAAACCAAAATTCCAAAAGTATCAAACACAAAAAATGCTTACTGATGAAAGAAAATGTATTGTGCTAGGCACCCTCCTCCCGCCGTGTGGTGCAACTGATGTCCCTGTCTCCAAAAATGTACTCAATGGGACCGTAATGTTGCAACCACACACTAGTTGACCTGCTGTGAGGAAAAAACGAGTTAGTACATTTCAAACATGAAAAAGGTCATTTTAAAATCAACATGAAAAACCAAAATTGCAAAAGTATCAAACACAAAAAATGATTACCGAGGAAAGAAAGTGTATAGTGCTAGGCACCCTCCTCCCGCCCTGTGGTGCAACTGATGTCCCTCTCTCCAAAAGTGTACTCAATGGGACCGTAATGTTGCAACCACACACTAGTTGACCTGCTGTGAGGAAAAAACGAGTTAGTACATTTCAAACATGAAAAAGGTCATTTTAAAATCATCATGAAAAACCAAAATTCCAAAAGTATCAAACACAAAAAATGCTTACCGAGAAAGAAAATGTATTGTGCTAGGCACCCTCCTCCCGCCCTGTGGTGCAAGTGATGTCCCTCTCTCCAAAAATGTACTCAATGGGACCGTAATGTTGCAACCACACACTAGTTGACCTGCTGTGAGGAAAAAATGAGTTAGTACATATCAAACATGAAAAAGGTCATTTTAAATTCATCATGAAAAACCAAAATTCCAAAAGTATCAAACACAAAAAATGCTTACCGAGAAAGAAAGTGTATAGTGCTAGGCACCCTCCTCCCGCCCTGTGGTGCAACTGATGTCCCTCTCTCCAAAAATGTACTCAATGGGACCGTAATGTTGCAACCACACACTAGTTGACCTGCTGTGAGGAAAAAACGAGTTAGTACATTTCAAACATGAAAAAGGTCATTTTAAAATAATCATGAAAAACCAAAATTCCAAAAGTATCAAACACAAAAAATGCTTACCGAGGAAAGAAAGTGTATAGTGCTAGGCACCCTCCTCCCACCCTGTGGTGCAAGTGATGTCCCTCTCTCCAAAAATGTACTCAATGGGACCGTAATGTTGCAACCACACACTAGTTGACCTGCTGTGAGGAAAAAACGAGTTACTACATTTCAAACATGAAAAAGGTCATTTTAAAATCATCATGAAAAACTAAAATTCCAAAAGTATCAAACACAAAAAATGCTTACCGAGGAAAGAAAGTGTATAGTGCTAGGCACCCTCTCCCGCCCTGTGGTGCAAGTGATGTCCCTCTCTCGAAAAATGTACTCAATGGTACCGTAATGTTGCAACCACACACTAGTTGACCTGCTGTGAGGAAAAAACGAGTTAGTACATTTCAAACATGAAAAAGGTCATTTTAAAATCATCATGAAAAACCAAAATTCCAAAAGTGTCAAACACAAAAAATGCTTACCGAGGAGAGAAAGTGTATAGTGCTAATCACCCTCCTCCCGCCCTGTGTTGCAAGTGATGTCCCTCTCTCCAAAAATGTACTCAATGGGACCGTAATGTTGCAACCACACACTAGTTGACCTGCTGTGAGGAAAAAACGAGTTAGTACATTTCAAACATGGAAAAGGTCATTTCAAAATCATCATGAAAAACCAAAATTCCAAAAGTATCAAACACAAAAAATGCTTACTGATGAAAGAAAATGTATGGTGCTAGGCACCCTCCTCCCGCCGTTTGGTGCAACTGATGTCCCTGTCTCCAAAAATGCACTCAATGGGACCGTAATGTTGCAACCACACACTAGTTGACCTGCTGTGAGGAAAAAACGAGTTAGTACATTTCAAACATGAAAAAGGTCATTTTAAAATCAACATGAAAAACCAAAATTCCAAAAGTATCAAACACAAAAAATGCTTACCGAGGAAAGAAAGTGTATAGTGCTAGGCACCCTCCTCCCCCCCTGTGGTACAAGTGATGTCCCTCTCTCCAAAAATGTACTCTATGGGACCGTAATGTTGCAACCACACACTAGTTGACCTGCTGTGAGGAAAAAACGAGTTAGTACATTTCAAACATGGAAAAGGTCATTTCAAAATCATCATGAAAAACCAAAATTCCAAAAGTATCAAACACAAAAAATGCTTACTGATGAAAGAAAATGTATTGTGCTAGGCACCCTCCTCCCACCGTGTGGTGCAACTGATGTCCCTGTCTCCAAAAATGTACTCAATGGGACCGTAATGTTGCAACCACACACAAGTTGACCTGCTGTGAGGAAAAAACGAGTTAGTACATTTCAAACATGAAAAAGGTCATTTTAAAATCATCATGAAAACCAAAATTCTAAAAGTATCAAACACAAAAAATGCTTACCGAGGAAAGAAAGTGTATAGTGCTAGGCACCCTCCTCCCGCCCTGTGGTGCAAGTGATGTCCCTCTCTCGAAAAATGTACTCAATGGGACCACAATGTTGCAACCACACACTAGTTGACCTGCTGTGAGGAAAAAACGAGTTAGTACATTTCAAACATGAAAAAGGTCATTTTAAAATCATCATGAAAAACCAAAATTCCAAAAGTATCAAACACAAAAAATGCTTACCGAGGAAAGAAAGTGTATAGTGCTAGGCACCCTCCTCCCGCCCTGTGGTGCAAGTGATGTCCCTCTCTCGAAAAATGTACTCAATGGGACCGTAATGTTGCAACCACACACTAGTTGACCTGCTGTGAGGAAAAAACGAGTTAGTACATTTCAAACATGAAAAAGGTCATTTTAAAATCATCATGAAAAACTAAAATTCCAAAAGTATCAAACACAAAAAATGCTTACCGAGGAAAGAAAGTGTATAGTGCTAGGCACCCTCTCCCGCCCTGTGGTGCAAGTGATGTCCCTCTCTCGAAAAATGTACTCAATGGGACCGTAATGTTGCAACCACACACTAGTTGACCTGCTGTGAGGAAGAAACGAGTTAGTACATTTCAAACATGAAAAAGGTCATTTTAAAATCATCATGAAAAACCAAAATTCCAAAAGTATCAAACACAAAAAATGCTTACCGAGGAGAGAAAGTGTATAGTGCTAATCACCCTCCTCCCGCCCTGTGGTGCAACTGATGTCCCTCTCTCCAAAAATGTACTCAATGGGACCGTAATGTTGCAACCACACACTAGTTGACCTGCTGTGAAGAAAAAACGAGTTAGTACATTTCAAACATGGAAAAGGTCATTTTAAAATCATCATGAAAAACCAAAATTCCAAAAGTATGAAACACAAAAAATGCTTACCGAGGAAAGAAAGTGTATAGTGCTAGGCACCCTCCTCCCGCCCTGTGGTGCAAGTGATGTCCCTCTCTCCAAAAATGTACTCAATGGGACCGTAATGTTGCAACCACACACTAGTTGACCTGCTGTGAGGAAAAAACGAGTTAGTACATTTCAAACATGGAAAAGGACATTTCAAAATCATCATGAAAAACCAAAATTCCAAAAGTATCAAACACAAAAAATGCTTACTGATGAAAGAAAATGTATTGTGCTAGGCACCCTCCTCCCGCCGTGTGGTGCAACTGATGTCCCTCTCTCCAAAAATGTACTCAATGGGACCGTAATGTTGCAACCACACACTAGTTGACCTGCTGTGAGGAAAAAACGAGTTAGTACATTTCAAACATGAAAAAGGTCATTTTAAAATCATCATGAAAAACCAAAATTCCAAAAGTATCAAACACAAAAAATGCTTACCGAGGAAAGAAAGTGTATAGTGCTAGGCACCCTCCTCCCGCCCTGTGGTGCAACTGATGTCCCTCTCTCCAAAAATGTACTCAATGGGACCGTAATGTTGCAACCACACACTAGTTGACCTGCTGTGAGGAAAAAACGAGTTACTACATTTCAA
The DNA here is from genome assembly GCF_023864275.1 of Schistocerca cancellata. Classification (NCBI taxonomy): domain Eukaryota; kingdom Metazoa; phylum Arthropoda; class Insecta; order Orthoptera; family Acrididae; genus Schistocerca; species Schistocerca cancellata. Next base: position 18,389,248 of record NC_064635.1, on the reverse strand, counting down.
ACATGAAAAAGGTCATTTTAAAATGATCATGAAAAACTAAAATTCCAAAAGTATCAAACACAAAAAATGCTTACCGAGGAAAGAAAGTGTATAGTGCTAGGCACCCTCCTCCCGCCCTGTGGTGCAAGTGATGTCCCTCTCTCCAAAAATGTACTCAATGGGACCGTAATGTTGCAACCACACACTAGTTGACCTGCTGTGAGGAAAAAACGAGTTAGTACATTTCAAACATGGAAAAGGTCATTTCAAAATCATCATGAAAAACCAAAATTCCAAAAGTATCAAACACAAAAAATGCTTACCGAGGAAAGAAAGTGTATAGTGCTAGGCACCCTCCTCCCGCCCTGTGGTGCAAGTGATGTCCCTCTCTCCAAAAATGTACTCAATGGGACCGTAATGTTGCAACCACACACTAGTTGACCTGCTGTGAGGAAAAAACGAGTTAGTACATTTCAAACATGAAAAAGGTCATTTTAAAATCATCATGAAAAACCAAAATTCCAAAAGTATCAAACACAAAAAATGCTTACCGAAGAAAGAAAATGTATTGTGCTAGGCACCTTCCTCCCGCCCTGTGGTGCAACTGATGTCCCTCTCTCCAAAAATGTACTCAATGGGACCGTAATGTTGCAACCACACACTAGTTGACCTCCTGTGAAGAAAAAACGAGTTAGTACATTTCAAACATGAAAAAGGTCATTTTAAAATCATCATGAAAAACCAAAATTCCAAAAGTATCAAACACAAAAAATGCTTACTGAGGAGAGAAAGTGTATAGTGCTAATCACCCTCCTCCCGCCCTGTGGTGCAACTGATGTCCCTCTCTCCAAATTAGTACTCAATGGGACCGTAATGTTGCAACCACACACAAGTTGACCTGCTGTGAGGAAAAAACGAGTTAGTACATTTCAAACATGAAGAAGGTCATTTTAAAATCATCATGAAAAACTAAAATTCCAAAAGTATCAAACACAAAAAATGCTTACCGAGGAAAGAAAGTGTATAGTGCTAGGCACCCTCTCCCGCCCTGTGGTGCAAGTGATGTCCCTCTCTCGAAAAATGTACTCAATGGTACCGTAATGTTGCAACCACACACTAGTTGACCTGCTGTGAGGAAAAAACGAGTTAGTACATTTCAAACATGAAAAAGGTCATTTTAAAATCATCATGAAAAACCAAAATTCCAAAAGTATCAAACACAAAAAATGCTTACCGAGGATAGAAAGTGTATAGTGCTAATCACCCTCCTCCCGCCCTGTGGTGCAACTGATGTCCCTCTCTCCAAAATAGTACTCAATGGGACCGTAATGTTGCAACCACACACAAGTTGACCTGCTGTGAGGAAAAAACGAGTTAGTACATTTCAAACATGAAAAAGGTCATTTTAAAATCATCATGAAAAACTAAAATTCCAAAAGTATCAAACACAAAAAATACTTACTGAGGAGAGAAAGTGTATAGTGCTAATCACCCTCCTCCCGCCCTGTGGTGCAACTGATGTCCCTCTCTCCAAATTAGTACTCAATGGGACCGTAATGTTGCAACCACACACAAGTTGACCTGCTGTGAGGAAAAAACGAGTTAGTACATTTCAAACATGAAGAAGGTCATTTTAAAATCATCATGAAAAACTAAAATTCCAAAAGTATCAAACACAAAAAATGCTTACCGAGGAAAGAAAGTGTATAGTGCTAGGCACCCTCTCCCGCCCTGTGGTGCAAGTGATGTCCCTCTCTCGAAAAATGTACTCAATGGGACCGTAATGTTGCAACCACACACTAGTTGACCTGCTGTGAGGAAAAAACGAGTTAGTACATTTCAAACATGAAAAAGGTCATTTTAAAATCATCATGTAAACCAAAATTCCAAAAGTATGAAACACAAAAAATGCTTACCGAGGAAAGAAAGTGTATAGTGCTAGGCACCCTCCTCCCGCCCTGTGGTGCAAGTGATGTCCCTCTCTCCAAAAATGTACTCAATGGGACCGTAATGTTGCAACCACACACTAGTTGACCTGCTGTGAGGAAAAAACGAGTTAGTACATTTCAAACATGAAAAAGGTCATTTTAAAATCATCATGAAAAAATAAATTCCAAAAGTATCAAACACAAAAAATGCTTTCCGAGGAAAGAAAGTGTATAGTGCTAGGCACCCTCTCCCGCCCTGTGGTGCAAGTGATGTCCCTCTCTCGAAAAATGTACTCAATGGGACCGTAATGTTGCAACCACACACTAGTTGACCTGCTGTGAGGAAAAAACGAGTTAGTACATTTCAAACATGAAAAAGGTCATTTTAAAATCAACATGAAAAACCAAAATTCCATGAGTATCAAGCACAAGAAAATGCTTACTGAAGAAAGAAAATGTATCGTGCTCCGCATCACCTCCTGCCCTGTGTTGCAACTGATGTTCCTCTCTAAAAAAATGTACTCAATGGGACCGTAATGTTGCAACCACACACAAGTTGACCTGCTGTGAGGAAAAAACGAGTTAGTACATTTCAAACATGAAAAAGGTCATTTTAAAATCATCATGAAAAACCAAAATTCCAAAAGTATCAAACACAAAAAATGCTTACCGAGGAAAGAAAGTATATAGTGCTAGGCACCCTCCTCCCGCCCTGTGGTGCAAGTGATGTCCCTCTCTCCAAAAATGTACTCAATGGGACCGTAATGTTGCAACCACACACTAGTTGACCTACTGTGAGGAAAAAACGAGTTAGTACATTTCAAACATGAAAAAGGTCATTTTAAAATCATCATGAAAAACCAAAATTCCAAATGTATCAAACACAAAAAATGCTTACCGAGGAAAGAAAGTGTATAGTGCTAGGCACCCTCCTCCCGCCCTGTGGTGCAAGTGATGTCCCTCTCTCCAAAAATGTACTCAATGGGACCGTAATGTTGCAACCACACACTAGTTGACCTGCTGTGAGGAAAAAACGAGTTAGTACATTTCAAACATGATAAAGGTCATTTTAAAATCATCATGAAAAACCAAAATTCCAAAAGTATCAAACACAAAAAATGCTTACCGAAGAAAGAAAATGTATTGTGGTAGGCACCCTCCTCCCGCCCTGTGGTGCAAGTGATGTCCCTCTCTCCAAAAATGTACTCAATGGGACCGTAATGTTGCAACCACACACTAGTTGACCTGCTGTGAGGAAAAAACGAGTTACTACATTTCAAACATGAAAAAGGTCATTTTAAAATCATCATGAAAAACCAAAATTCCAAAAGTATCAAACACAAAAAATGCTTACCGAGGAAAGAAAGTGTATAGTGCTAGGCACCCTCCTCCCGCCCTGTGGTGCAAGTGATGTCCCTCTCTCCAAAAATGTACTCAATGGGACCGTAATGTTGCAAACACACGCTAGTTGACCTACTGTGAGGAAAAAACGAGTTAGTACATTTCAAACATGAAAAAGGTCATTTTAAAATCATCATGAAAAACCAAAATTCCAAAAGTATCAAACACAAAAAATGCTTACCGAGGAAAGAAAGTGTATAGTGCTAGGCACCCTCCACCCGCCCTGTGGTGCAAGTGATGTCCCTCTCTCCAAAAATGTACTCAATGGGACCGTAATGTTGCAACCACACACTAGTTGACCTGCTGTGAGGAAAAAACAAGTTAGTACATTTCAAACATGAAAAAGGTCATTTTAAAATCATCATGAAAAACCAAAATTCCAAAAGTATCAAACACAAAAAATGCTTACCGAGGAAAGAAAGTGTATAGTGCTAGGCACCCTCCTCCCGCCCTGTGGTGCAAGTGATGTCCCTCTCTCCAAAAATGTACTCAATGGGACCATAATGTTGCAACCACACACTAGTTGACCTGCTGTGAGGAAAAAACGAGTTACTACATTTCAAACATGAAAAAGGTCATTTTAAAATCATCATGAAAAACTAAAATTCCAAAAGTATCAAACACAAAAAATGCTTACCGAGGAAAGAAAGTGTATAGTGCTAGGCACCCTCTCCCGCCCTGTGGTGCAAGTGATGTCCCTCTCTCCAAAAATGTACTCAATGGGACCGTAATGTTGCAACCACACACTAGTTGACCTGCTGTGAGGAAAAAACGAGTTAGTACATTTCAAACATGAAAAAGGTCATTTTAAAATCATCATGAAAAACCAAAATTCCAAAAGTATCAAACACAAAAAATGCTTACCGAGGAGAGAAAGTGTATAGTGCTAATCACCCTCCTCCCGCCCTGTGGTGCAAGTGATGTCCCTCTCTCCAAAAATGTACTCAATGGGACCGTAATGTTGCAACCACACACTAGTTGACCTGCTGTGAGGAAAAAACGAGTTAGTACATTTCAAACATGGAAAAGGTCATTTCAAAATCATCATGAAAAACCAAAATTCCAAAAGTATCAAACACAAAAAATGCTTACTGATGAAAGAAAATGTATTGTGCTAGGCACCGTCCTCCCGCCGTGTGGTGCAACTGATGTCCCTCTCTCCAAAAATGTACTCAATGGGACCGTAATGTTGCAACCACACACAAGTTGACCTGCTGTGAGGAAAAAACGAGTTAGTACATTTCAAACATGAAAAAGGTCATTTTAAAATCAACATGAAAAACCAAAATTCCAAAAGTATCAAACACAAAAAATGCTTACCGAGGAAAGAAAGTGTGTAGTGCTAGGCACCCTCCTCCCCCCCTGAGGTGCAAGTGATGTCCCTCTCTCCAAAAATGTACTCAATGGGACCGTAATGTTGCAACCACACACTAGTTGACCTGCTGTGAGGAGAAAACGAGTTAGTACATTTCAAACATGGAAAAGGTCATTTTAAAATCATCATGAAAAACCAAAATTCCAAAAGTATCAAACACAAAAAATGCTTACTGATGAAAGAAAATGTATTGTGCTAGGCACCCTCCTCCCGCCGTGTGGTGCAACTGATGTCCCTGTCTCCAAAAATGTACTCAATGGGACCGTAATGTTGCAACCACACACAAGTTGACCTGCTGTGAGGAAAAAACGAGTTAGTACATTTCAAACATGAAAAAGGTCATTTTAAAATCATCATGAAAAACCAAAATTCTAAAAGTAACAAACACAAAAAATGCTTACCGAGGAAAGAAAGTGTATAGTGCTAGGCACCCTCCTCCCGCCCTGAGGTGCAAGTGATGTCCCTCTCTCCAAAAATGTACTCAATGGGACCGTAATGTTGCAACCACACACTAGTTGACCTGCTGTGAGGAAAAAACGAGTTAGTACATTTCAAACATGAAAAAGGTCATTTTAAAATCATCATGAAAAACCAAAATTCCAAAAGTATCAAACACAAAAAATGCTCACCGAGGAAAGAAAGTGTATAGTGCTAGGCACCCTCCTCCCGCCCTGTGGTGCAAGTGATGTCCCTCTCTTGAAAAATGTACTCAATGGGACTGTAATGTTGCAACCACACACTAGTTGACCTGCTGTGAGGAAAAAACGAGTTACTACATTTCAAACATGAAAAAGGTCATTTTAAAATCATCATGAAAAACCAAAATTCCAAAAGTATCAAACACAAAAAATGCTTACCGAGGAGAGAAAGTGTATAGTGCTAATCACCCTCCTCCCGCCCTGTGGTGCAAGTGATGTCCCTCTCTCCAAAAATGTACTCAATGGGACCGTAATGTTGCAACCACACACTAGTTGACCTGCTGTGAGGAAAAAACGAGTTAGTACATTTCAAACATGGAAAAGGTCATTTCAAAATCATCATGAAAAACCAAAATTCCAAAAGTATCAAACACAAAAAATGCTTACTGATGAAAGAAAATGTATTGTGCTAGGCACCGTCCTCCCGCCGTGTGGTGCAACTGATGTCCCTCTCACCAAAAATGTACTCAATGGGACCGTAATGTTGCAACCACACACAAGTTGACCTGCTGTGAGGAAAAAACGAGTTAGTACATTTCAAACATGAAAAAGGTCATTTTAAAATCAACATGAAAAACCAAAATTCCAAAAGTATCAAACACAAAAAATGCCTACTGAGGAAAGAAAGTGTGTAGTGCTAGGCACCCTCCTCCCCCCCTGTGGTGCAAGTGATGTCCCTCTCTCCAAAAATGTACTCAATGGGACCGTAATGTTGCAACCACACACTAGTTGACCTGCTGTGAGGAGAAAACGAGTTAGTACATTTCAAACATGAAAAAGGTCATTTTAAAATCATCATGAAAAACCAAAATTCCAAAAGTATCAAACACAAAAAATGCTTACCGAGGAAAGAAAGTGTATAGTGCTAGGCACCCTCCTCCCGCCCTGTGGTGCAAGTGATGTCCCTCTCTCGAAAAATGTACTCAATGGGACCATAATGTTGCAACCACACACTAGTTGACCTGCTGTGAGGAAAAAACGAGTTACTACATTTCAAACATGAAAAAGGTCATTTTAAAATCATCATGAAAAACTAAAATTCCAAAAGTATCAAACACAAAAAATGCTTACCGAGGAAAGAAAGTGTATAGTGCTAGGCACCCTCTCCCGCCCTGTGGTGCAAGTGATGTCCCTCTCTCAAAAAATGTACTCAATGGGACCGTAATGTTGCAACCACACACTAGTTGACCTGCTGTGAGGAAAAAACGAGTTAGTACATTTCAAACATGAAAAAGGTCATTTTAAAATCATCATGAAAAACCAAAATTCCAAAAGTATCAAACACAAAAAATGCTTACCGAGGAGAGAAAGTGTATAGTGCTAATCACCCTCCTCCCGCCCTGTGGTGCAAGTGATGTCCCTCTCTCCAAAAATGTACTCAATGGGACCGTAATGTTGCAACCACACACTAGTTGACCTGCTGTGAGGAAAAAACGAGTTAGTACATTTCAAACATGGAAAAGGTCATTTCAAAATCATCATGAAAAACCAAAATTCCAAAAGTATCAAACACAAAAAATGCTTACTGATGAAAGAAAATGTATTGTGCTAGGCACCGTCCTCCCGCCGTGTGGTGCAACTGATGTCCCTCTCTCCAAAAATGTACTCAATGGGACCGTAATGTTGCAACCACACACAAGTTGACCTGCTGTGAGGAAAAAACGAGTTAGTACATTTCAAACATGAAAAAGGTCATTTTAAAATCAACATGAAAAACCAAAATTCCAAAAGTATCAAACACAAAAAATGCTTACCGAGGAAAGAAAGTGTGTAGTGCTAGGCACCCTCCTCCCCCCCTGAGGTGCAAGTGATGTCCCTCTCTCCAAAAATGTACTCAATGGGATCGTAATGTTGCAACCACACACTAGTTTACCTGCTGTGAGGAAAAAACGAGTTAGTACATTTCAAACATGAAAAAGGTCATTTTAAAATCAACATGAAAAACCAAAATTCCATGAGTATCAAGCACAAGAAAATGCTTACTGAAGAAAGAAAATGTATCGTGCTCCGCATCACCTCCTGCCCTGTGTTGCAACTGATGTTCCTCTCTAAAAAAATGTACTCAATGGGACCGTAATGTTGCAACCACACACAAGTTGACCTGCTGTGAGGAAAAAACGAGTTAGTACATTTCAAACATGAAAAAGGTCATTTTAAAATCATCATGAAAAACCAAAATTCCAAAAGTATCAAACACAAAAAATGCTTACCGAGGAAAGAAAGTATATAGTGCTAGGCACCCTCCTCCCGCCCTGTGGTGCAAGTGATGTCCCTCTCTCCAAAAATGTACTCAATGGGACCGTAATGTTGCAACCACACACTAGTTGACCTGCTGTGAGGAAAAAACGAGTTAGTACATTTCAAACATGAAAAAGGTCATTTTAAAATCATCATGAAAAACCAAAATTCAAAAAGTATCAAACACAAAAAATGCTCACCGAGGAAAGAAAGTGTATAGTGCTAGGCACCCTCCTCCCGCCCTGTGGTGCAAGTGATGTCCCTCTCTCGAAAAATGTACTCAATGGGACTGTAATGTTGCAACCACACACTAGTTGACCTGCTGTGAGGAAAAAACGAGTTAGTACATTTCAAACATGAAAAAGGTCATTTCAAAATCATCATGAAAAACCAAAATTCCAAAAGTATGAAACACAAAAAATGCTTACCGAGGAAAGAAAGTGTATAGTGCTAGGCACCCTCTCCCACCCTGTGGTGCAAGTGATGTCCCTCTCTCGAAAATAGTACTCAATGGGACCGTAATGTTGCAACCACACATTAGTTGACCTGCTGTGAGGAAAAAACGAGTTAGTACATTTCAAACATGAAAAAGGTCATTTTAAAATCATCATGAAAAACCAAAATTCCAAAAGTATCAAACACAAAAAATGCTTACCGAGGAGAGAAAGTGTATAGTGATAATCACCCTCCTCCCGCCCTGTGGTGCAAGTGATGTCCCTCTCTCCAAAAATGTACTCAATGGGACCGTAATGTTGCAACCACACACTAGTTGACCTGCTGTGAGGAAAAAACGAGTTAGTACATTTCAAACATGGAAAAGGTCATTTCAAAATCATCATGAAAAACCAAAATTCCAAAAGTATCAAACACAAAAAATGCTTACTGATGAAAGAAAATGTATTGTGCTAGGCACCGTCCTCCCGCCGTGTGGTGCAACTGATGTCCCTCTCTCCAAAAATGTACTCAATGGGACCGTAATGTTGCAACCACACACAAGTTGACCTGCTGTGAGGAAAAAACGAGTTAGTACATTTCAAACATGAAAAAGGTCATTTTAAAATCAACATGAAAAACCAAAATTCCAAAAGTATCAAACACAAAAAATGCTTACCGAGGAAAGAAAGTGTGTAGTGCTAGGCACCCTCCTCCCCCCCTGTGGTGTAAGTGATGTCCCTCTCTCCAAAAATGTACTCAATGGGACCGTAATGTTGCAACCACACACTAGTTGACCTGCTGTGAGGAGAAAACGAGTTAGTACATTTCAAACATGGAAAAGGTCATTTTAAAATCATCATGAAAAACCAAAATTCCAAAAGTATCAAACACAAAAAATGCTTACTGATGAAAGAAAATGTATTGTGCTAGGCACCCTCCTCCCGCCGTGTGGTGCAACTGATGTCCCTGTCTCCAAAAATGTACTCAATGGGACCGTAATGTTGCAACCACACACAAGTTGACCTGCTGTGAGGAAAAAACGAGTTAGTACATTTCAAACATGAAAAAGGTCATTTTAAAATCATCATGAAAAACCAAAATTCTAAAAGTATCAAACACAAAAAATGCTTACCGAGGAAAGAAAGTGTATAGTTCTAGGCACCCTCCTCCCGCCCTGTGGTGCAAGTGATGTCCCTCTCTCGAAAAATGTACTCAATGGGACCGTAATGTTGCAACCACACACTAGTTGACCTGCTGTGAGGAAAAAACGAGTTAGTACAATTCAAACATGAAAAAGGTCATTTTAAAATCATCATGAAAAACCAAAATTCCAAAAGTATCAAACACAAAAAATGCTCACCGAGGAAAGAAAGTGTATAGTGCTAGGCACCCTCCTCCCGCCCTGTGGTGCAAGTGATGTCCCTCTCTCGAAAAATGTACTCAATGGGACTGTAATGTTGCAACCACACACTAGTTGACCTGCTGTGAGGAAAAAACGAGTTACTACATTTCAAACATGAAAAAGGTCATTTTAAAATCATCATGAAAAACTAAAATTACAAAAGTATCAAACACAAAAATGCTTACCGAGGAAAGAAAGTGTATAGTGCTAGGCACCCTCTCCCACCCTGTGGTGCAAGTGATGTCCCTCTCTCGAAAATAGTACTCAATGGGACCGTAATGTTGCAACCACACATTAGTTGACCTGCTGTGAGGAAAAAACGAGTTAGTACATTTCAAACATGAAAAAGGTCATTTTAAAATCATCATGAAAAACCAAAATTCCAAAAGTATCAAACACAAAAAATGCTTACCGAGGAGAGAAAGTGTATAGTGCTAATCACCCTCCTCCCGCCCTGTGGTGCAAGTGATGTCCCTCTCTCCAAAAATGTACTCAATGGGACCGTAATGTTGCAACCACACACTAGTTGACCTGCTGTGAGGAAAAAACGAGTTAGTACATTTCAAACATGGAAAAGGTCATTTCAAAATCATCATGAAAAACCAAAATTCCAAAAGTATCAAACACAAAAAATGCTTACTGATGAAAGAAAATGTATTGTGCTAGGCACCCTCCTCCTACCGTGTGGTGCAACTGATGTCCCTGTCTCCAAAAATGTACTCAATGGGACCGTAATGTTGCAACCACACACAAGTTGACCTGCTGTGAGGAAAAAACGAGTTAGTACATTTCAAACATGAAAAAGGTCATTTTAAAATCAACATGAAAAACCAAAATTCCAAAAGTATCAAACACAAAAAATGCTTACCGAGGAAAGAAAGTGTGCAGTGCTAGGCACCCTCCTCCCCCCCCTGTGGTGCAAGTGATGTCCCTCTCTCCAAAAATGTACTCAATGGGACCGTAATGTTGCAACCACACACTAGTTGACCTGCTGTGAGGAGAAAACCAGTTAGTACATTTCAAACATGGAAAAGGTCATTTCAAAATCATCATGAAAAACCAAAATTCCAAAAGTATCAAACACAAAAAATGCTTACTGATGAAAGAAAATGTATTGTGCTAGGCACACTCCTCCCGCCGTGTGGTGCAACTGATGTCCCTGTCTCCAAAAATGTACTCAATGGGACCGTAATGTTGCAACCACACACAAGGTGTCCTGCTGTGAAGAAAAAACGAGTTAGTACATTTCAAACATGAAAAAGTTCATTTTAAAATCATCATGAAAAACCAAAATTCCAAAAGTATCAAACACAAAAAATGCTTACTGATGAAAGAAAATGTATTGTGCTAGGCACCCTCCTCCCGCCCTGTGGTGCAAGTGATGTCCCTCTCTCGAAAAATGTACTCAATGGGACCGTAATGTTGCAACCACACACTAGTTGACCTGCTGTGAGGAAAAAACGAGTTAGTACATTTCAAACATGAAAAAGGTCATTTTAAAATCATCATGAAAAACCAAAATTCCAAAAGTATCAAACACAAAAAATGCTTACCGAGGAAAGAAAGTGTATAGTGCTAGGCACCCTCCTCCCGCCCTGTGGTGCAAGTGATGTCCCTCTCTCGAAAAATGTACTCAATGGGACCGTAATGTTGCAACCACACACTAGTTGACCTGCTGTGAGGAAAAAACGAGTTAGTACATTTCAAACATGAAAAAGGTCATTTTAAAATCATCATGAAAAACTAAAATTTTTAAAAGTATCAAACACAAAAAATGCTTACCGAGGAAAGAAAGTGTATAGTGCTAGGCACCCTCTCCCGCCCTGTGGTGCAAGTGATGTCCCTCTCTCGAAAAATGTACTCAATGGGACCGTAATGTTGCAACCACACACTGGTTGACCTGCTGTGAGGAAAAAACGAGTTAGTACATTTCAAACATGAAAAAGGTCATTTTAAAATCATCATGAAAAACCAAAATTCCAAAAGTATCAAACACAAAAAATGCTTACCGAGGAGAGAAAGTGTATAGTGCTAATCACCCTCCTCCCGCCCTGTGGTGCAATTGATGTCCCTCTCTCCAAAAATGTACTCAATGGGACAGTAATGTTGCAACCACACACTAGTTGACCTGCTGTGAGGAAAAAACGAGTTAGTACATTTCAAACATGGAAAAGGTCATTTTAAAATCATCATGAAAAACCAAAATTCCAAAAGTATCAAACACAAAAAATGCTTACCGAGGAAAGAAAGTGTATAGTGCTAGGCACCCTCCTCCCGCCCTGTGGTGCAACTGATGTCCCTCTCTCCAAAAATGTACTCAATGGGACCGTAATGTTGCAACCACACACTAGTTGACCTGCTGTGAGGAAAAAACGAGTTAGTACATTTCAAACATGAAAAAGGTCATTTTAAAATCATCATGAAAAACCAAAATTCCAAAAGTATCAAACACAAAAAATGCTTACCGAAGAAAGAAAATGTATTGTGCTAGGCACCCTCCTCCCGCCCTGTGGTGCAACTGATGTCCCTCTCTCCAAAAATGTACTCAATGGGACCGTAATGTTGCAACCACACACTAGTTGACCTGCTGTGAGGAAAAAACGAGTTAGTACATTTCAAACATGAAAAAGGTCATTTTAAGATCATCATGAAAAACCAAAATTCCAAAAGTATCAAACACAAAAAATGCTTACCGAGGAAAGAAAGTGTATAGTGCTAGGCACTCTCCTCCCGCCCTATGGTGCAACTGATGTCCCTCTCTCCAAAAATGTACTCAATGGGACCGTAATGTTGCAACCACACACTAGTTGACCTGCTGTGAGGAAAAAACGAGTTAGTACATTTCAAACATGAAAAAGGTCATTTTAAAATCATCATGAAAAACCAAAATTCCAAAAGTATCAAACACAAAAAATGCTTACCGAGGAAAGAAAGTGTATAGTGCTAGGCACCCTCCTCCCGCCCTGTGGTGCGAGTGATGTCCCTCTCTCCAAAAATGTACTCAATGGGACCATAATGTTGCAACCACACACTAGTTGACCTGCTGTGAGGAAAAAACGAGTTAGTACATTTCAAACATGGAAAAGGTCATTTTAAAATCATCATGAAAAACCAAAATTCCAAAAGTATCAAACACAAAAAATGCTTACTGAGGAAAGAAAGTGTATAGTGCTAGGCACCCTCCTCCCGCCCTGTGGTGCAACTGATGTCCCTCTCTCCAAAAATGTACTCAATGGGACCGCAATGTTGCAACCACACACTAGTTGACCAGCTGTGAGGAAAAAACGAGTTAGTACATTTCAAACATGGAAAAGGTCATTTTAAAATCATCATGAAAAACCAAAATTCCAAAAGTATCAAACACAAAAAATGCTTACCGAGGAAAGAAAGTGTATAGTGCTAGGCACCCTCCTCCCGCCCTGTGGTGCAACTGATGACCCTCTCTCCAAAAATGTACTCAATGGGACCGTAATGTTGCAACCACACACTAGTTGACCAGCTGTGAGGAAAAAACGAGTTAGTACATTTCAAACATGAAAAAGGTCATTTTAAAATCATCATGAAAAACCAAAATTCTAAAAGTATCAAACACAAAAAATGCTTACCGAGGAAAGAAAGTGTATAGTGCTAGGCACCCTCCTCCCTCCCTGTGGTGCAACTGATGTCCCTCTCTCCAAAAATGTACTCAATGGGACCGTAATGTTGCAACCACACACTAGTTGACCTGCTGTGAGGAAAAAACGAGTTAGTACATTTCAAACATGAAAAAGGTCATTTTAAAATCATCATGAAAAACCAAAATTCCAAAAGTATCAAACACAAAAAATGCTTACCGAGGAAAGAAAGTGTATAGTGCTAGGCACCCTCCTCCCGCCCTGTGGTGCAAGTGATGTCCCTCTCTCGAAAAATGTACTCAATGGGACCGTAATGTTGCAACCACACACTAGTTGACCTGCTGTGAGGAAAAAACGAGTTAGTACATTTCAAACATGAAAAAGGTCATTTAAAATCATCATGAAAAACTAAAATTCCAAAAGTATGAAACACAAAAAATGCTTACCGAGGAAAGAAAGTGTATAGTGCTAGGCACCCTCTCCCGCCCTGTGGTGCAAGTGATGTCCCTCTCTCGAAAAATGTACTCAATGGGACCGTAATGTTGCAACCACACACTAGTTGACCTGCTGTGAGGAAAAAACAAGTTAGTACATTTCAAACATGAAAAAGGTCATTTTAAAATCATCATGAAAAACTAAAATTCCAAAAGTATCAAACACAAAAAATGCTTACCGAGGAAAGAAAGTGTATAGTGCTAGGCACCCTCTCCCGCCCTGTGGTGCAAGTGATGTCCCTCTCTCGAAAAATGTACTCAATGGGACCGTAATGTTGCAACCACACACTAGTTGACCTGCTGTGAGGAAAAAACGAGTTAGTACATTTCAAACATGAAAAAGGTCATTTTAAAATCATCATGAAAAACTAAAATTCCAAAAGTATCAAACACAAAAAATGCTTACCGAGGAAAGAAAGTGTATAGTGCTAGGCACCCTCCTCCCGCCCTGTGGTGCAAGTGATGTCCCTCTCTCCAAAAATGTACTCAATGGGACCGTAATGTTGCAACCACACACTAGTTGACCTGCTGTGAGGAAAAAACGAGTTAGTACATTTCAAACATGGAAAAGGTCATTTGAAAATCATCATGAAAAACCAAAATTCCAAAAGTATCAAACACAAAAAATGCTTACTGATGAAAGAAAATTTATTGTGCTAGGGACCCTCCTCCCGCCGTGTGGTGCAACTGATGTCCCTGTCTCCAAAAATGTACTCTATGGGACCGTAATGTTGCAACCACACACTAGTTGACCTGCTGTGAGGAAAAAACGAGTTAGTACATTTCAAACATGGAAAAGGTCATTTTAAAATCATCATGAAAAACCAAAATTCCAAAAGTATGAAACACAAAAAATGCTTACCGAGGAAAGAAAGTGTATAGTGCTAGGCACCCTCCTCCCGCCCTGTGGTGCAAGTGATGTCCCTCTCTCCAAAAATGTACTCAATGGGACCGTAATGTTGCAACCACACACTAGTTGACCTGCTGTGAGGAGAAAACGAGTTAGTACATTTCAAACATGGAAAAGGTCATTTCAAAATCATCATGAAAAACCAAAATTCCAAAAGTATGAAACACAAAAAATGCTTACCGAGGAAAGAAAGTGTATAGTGCTAGGCACCCTCCTCCCGCCCTGTGGTGCAAGTGATGTCCCTCTCTCCAAAAATGTACTCAATGGGACCGTAATGTTGCAACCACACACTAGTTGACCTGCTGTGAGGAAAAAACGAGTTAGTACATTTCAAACATGAAAAAGGTCATTTCAAAATCATCATGAAAAACCAAAATTCCAAAAGTATGAAACACAAAAAATGCTTACCGAGGAAAGAAAGTGTATAGTGCTAGGCACCCTCCTCCCGCCCTGTGGTGCAAGTGATGTCCCTCTCTCCAAAAATGTACTCAATGGGACCGTAATGTTGCAACCACACACTAGTTGCCCTGCTGTGAGGAAAAAACGAGTTAGTACATTTCAAACATGAAAAAGGTCATTTTAAAATCATCATGAAAAACTAAAATTCCAAAAGTATCAAACACAAAAAATGCTTACCGAGGAAAGAAAGTGTATAGTGCTAGGCACCCTCCTCCCGCCCTGTGGTGCAAGTGATGTCCCTCTCTCGAAAAATGTACTCAATGGGACCGTAATGTTGCAACCACACACTAGTTGACCTGCTGTGAGGAAAAAACGAGTTAGTACATTTCAAACATGGAAAAGGTCATTTTAAAATCATCATGGAAAACCAAAATTCCAAAAGTATGAAACACAAAAAATGCTTACCGAGGAAAGAAAGTGTATAGTGCTAGGCACCCTCCTCCCGCCCTGTGGTGCAAGTGATGTCCCTCTCTCCAAAAATGTACTCAATGGGACCGTAATGTTGCAACCACGCACTAGTTGACCTGCTGTGAGGAAAAAACGAGTTAGTACATTTCAAACATGGAAAAGGTCATTTCAAAATCATCATGAAAAACCAAAATTCCAAAAGTATGAAACACAAAAAATGCTTACCGAGGAAAGAAAAGTGTATAGTGCTAGGCACCCTCCTCCCGCCCTGTGGTGCAAGTGATGTCCCTCTCTCGAAAAATGTACTCAATGGGACCGTAATGTTGCAACCACACACTAGTTGACCTGCTGTGAGGAAAAAACGAGTTAGTACATTTCAAACATGGAAAAGGTCATTTCAAAATCATCATGAAAAACCAAAATTCCAAAAGTATCAAACACAAAAAATGCTTACCGAGGAAAGAAAGTGTATAGTGCTAGGCACCCTCTCCCGCCCTGTGGTGCAATTGATGTCCCTCTCTCGAAAAATGTACTCAATGGGACCGTAATGTTGCAACCACACACTAGTTGACCTGCAGTGAGGAAAAAACGAGTTAGTACATTTCAAACATGAAAAAGGTCATTTTAAAATCATCATGAAAAACTAAAATTCCAAAAGTATCAAACACAAAAAATGCTTACCGAGGAAAGAAAGTGTATAGTGCTAGGCACCCTCCTCCCGCCCTGTGGTGCAAGTGCTGTCCCTCTCTCGAAAAATGTACTCAATGGGACTGTAATGTTGCAACCACACACTAGTTGACCTGCTGTGAGGAAAAAACGAGTTAGTACATTTCAAACATGAAAAAGGTCATTTTAAAATCATCATGAAAAACTAAAATTCCAAAAGTATCAAACACAAAAAATGCTTACTGATGAAAGAAAATGTATTGTGCTAGGCACCCTCCTCCCGCTGTGTGGTGCAACTGATGTCCCTGTCTCCAAAAATGTACTCAATGGGACCGTAATGTTGCAACCACACACTAGTTGACCTGCTGTGAGGGAAAAACGAGTTAGTACATTTCAAACATGGAAAAGGTCATTTCAAAATCATCATGAAAAACCAAAATTCCAAAAGTATCAAACACAAAAAATGCTTACTGATGAAAGAAAATGTATTGTGCTAGGCACCCTCCTCCCGCCGTGTGGTGCAACTGATGTCCCTGTCTCCAAAAATGTACTCAATGGGACCGTAATGTTGCAACCACACACTAGTTGACCTGCTGTGAGGAAAAAACGAGTTAGTACATTTCAAACATGAAAAAGGTCATTTTAAAATCATCATGAAAAACCAAAATTCCAAAAGTATCAAACACAAAAAATGCTTACCGAGGAAAGAAAGTGTATAGTGCTAGGCACCCTCCTCCCGCCCTGTGGTGCAAGTGATGTCCCTCTCTCGAGAAATGTACTCAATGGGACCGTAATGTTGCAACCACACGCTAGTTGACCTGCTGTGAGGAAAAAACGAGTTAGTACATTTCAAACATGAAAAAGGTCATTTTAAAATAATCATGAAAAACCAAAATTCCAAAAGTATCAAACACAAATAATGCTTACCGAGGAAAGAAAGTGTATAGTGCTAGGCACCCTCCTCCCGCCCTGTGGTGCAAGTGATGTCCCTCTCTCGAAAAATGTACTCAATGGGACCGTAATGTTGCAACCACACACTAGTTGACCTGCTGTGAGGAAAAAACGAGTTAGTACATTTCAAACATGAAAAAGGTCATTTTAAAATCATCATGAAAAACCAAAATTCCAAAAGTATCAAACACAAAAAATGCTTACCGAGGAAAGAAAGTGTATAGTGCTAGGCACCCTCCTCCCGCCCTGTGGTGCAAGTGATGTCCCTCTCTCGAAAAATGTACTCAATGGGACCGTAATGTTGCAACCACACACTAGTTGACCTGCTGTGAGGAAAAAACGAGTTAGTACATTTCACACATGAAAAAGGTCATTTTAAAATCATCATGAAAAACTAAAATTCCAAAAGTATCAAACACAAAAAATGCTTACCGAGGAAAGAAAGTGTATAGTGCTAGGCACCCTCTCCCGCCCTGTGGTGCAAGTGATGTCCCTCTCTCGAAAAATGTACTCAATGGGACCGTAATGTTGCAACCACACACTAGTTGACCTGCTGTGAGGAAAAAACGAGTTAGTACATTTCAAACATGAAAAAGGTCATTTTAAAATCATCATGAGAAACCAAAATTCCAAAAGTATCAAACACAAAAAATGCTTACCGAGGAGAGAAAGTGTATAGTGCTAATCACCCTCCTCCCGCCCTGTGGTGCAACTGATGTCCCTCTCTCCAAAAATGTACTCAATGGGACAGTAATGTTGCAACCACACACTAGTTGACCTGCTGTGAGGAAAAAACGAGTTAGTACATTTCAAACATGGAAAAGGTCATTTTAAAATCATCATGAAAAACCAAAATTCCAAAAGTATCAAACACAAAAAATGCTTACCGAGGAAAGAAAGTGTATAGTGCTAGGCACCCTCCTCCCGCCCTGTGGTGCAACTGATGTCCCTCTCTCCAAAAATGTACTCAATGGGACCGTAATGTTGCAACCACACACTAGTTGACCAGCTGTGAGGAAAAAACGAGTTAGTACATTTCAAACATGAAAAAGGTCATTTTAAAATCATCATGAAAAACCAAAATTCTAAAAGTATCAAACACAAAAAATGCTTACCGAGGAAAGAAAGTGTATAGTGCTAGGCACCCTCCTCCCTCCCTGTGGTGCAAGTGATGTCCCTCTCTCGAAAAATGTACTCAATGGGACCGTAATGTTGCAACCACACACTAGTTGACCTGCTGTGAGGAAAAAACGAGTTAGTACATTTCAAACATGAAAAAGGTCATTTTAAAATCATCATGAAAAACCAAAATTCCAAAAGTATCAAACACAAAAAATGCTTACCGAGGAAAGAAAGTGTATAGTGCTAGGCACCCTCCTCCCGCCCTGTGGTGCAAGTGATGTCCCTCTCTCGAAAAATGAACTCAATGGGACCGTAATGTTGCAACCACACACTAGTTGACCTGCTGTGAGGAAAAAACGAGTTAGTACATTTCAAACATGAAAAAGGTCATTTAAAATCATCATGAAAAACTAAAATTCCAAAAGTATGAAACACAAAAAATGCTTACCGAGGAAAGAAAGTGTATAGTGCTAGGCACCCTCTCCCGCCCTGTGGTGCAAGTGATGTCCCTCTCTCGAAAAATGTACTCAATGGGACCGTAATGTTGCAACCACACACTAGTTGACCTGCTGTGAGGAAAAAACGAGTTAGTACATTTCAAACATGAAAAAGGTCATTTTAAAATCATCATGAAAAACTAAAATTCCAAACGTATCAAACACAAAAAATGCTTACCGAGGAAAGAAAGTGTATAGTGCTAGGCACCCTCTCCCGCCCTGTGGTGCAAGTGATGTCCCTCTCTCGAAAAATGTACTCAATGGGACCGTAATGTTGCAACCACACACTAGTTGACCTGCTGTGAGGAAAAAACGAGTTAGTACATTTCAAACATGAAAAAGGTCATTTTAAAATCATCATGAAAAACTAAAATTCCAAAAGTATCAAACACAAAAAATGCTTACCGAGGAAAGAAAGTGTATAGTGCTAGGCACCCTCCTCCCGCCCTGTGGTGCAAGTGATATCCCTCTCTCCAAAAATGTACTCAATGGGACCGTAATGTTGCAACCACACACTAGTTGACCTGCTGTGAGGAAAAAACGAGTTAGTACATTTCAAACATGGAAAAGGTCATTTCAAAATCATCATGAAAAACCAAAATTCCAAAAGTATGAAACACAAAAAATGCTTACCGAGGAAAGAAAGTGTATAGTGCTAGGCACCCTCTCCCGCCCTGTGGTGCAAGTGATGTCCCTCTCTCGAAAAATGTACTCTATGGGACCGTAATGTTGCAACCACACACTAGTTGACCTGCTGTGAGGAAAAAACGAGTTAGTACATTTCAAACATGAAAAAGGTCATTTTAAAATCATCATGAAAAACCAAAATTCCAAAAGTATCAAACACAAAAAATGCTTACCGAGGAAAGAAAGTGTATAGTGCTAGGCACCCTCCTCCCGCCCTGTGGTGCAAGTGATGTCCCTCTCTCGAAAAATGTACTCAATGGGACCGTAATGTTGCAACCACACACTAGTTGACCTGCTGTGAGGAAAAAACGAGTTAGTACATTTCAAACATGAAAAAGGTCATTTTAAAATCATCATGAAAAACCAAAATTCCAAAAGTATCAAACACAAAAAATGCTTACCGAGGAAAGAAAGTGTATAGTGCTAGGCACCCTCCTCCCTCCCTGTGGTGCAAGTGATGTCCCTCTCTCGAAAAATGTACTCAATGGGACCGTAATGTTGCAACCACACACTAGTTGACCTGCTGTGAGGAAAAAACGAGTTAGTACATTTCAAACATGAAAAAGGTCATTTTAAAATCATCATGAAAAACCAAAATTCCAAAAGTATCAAACACAAAAAATGCTTACCGAGGAAAGAAAGTGTATAGTGCTAGGCACCCTCCTCCCGCCCTGTGGTGCAAGTGATGTCCCTCTCTCGAAAAATGAACTCAATGGGACCGTAATGTTGCAACCACACACTAGTTGACCTGCTGTGAGGAAAAAACGAGTTAGTACATTTCAAACATGAAAAAGGTCATTTAAAATCATCATGAAAAACTAAAATTCCAAAAGTATGAAACACAAAAAATGCTTACCGAGGAAAGAAAGTGTATAGTGCTAGGCACCCTCTCCCGCCCTGTGGTGCAAGTGATGTCCCTCTCTCGAAAAATGTACTCAATGGGACCGTAATGTTGCAACCACACACTAGTTCACCTGCTGTGAGGAAAAAACGAGTTAGTACATTTCAAACATGAAAAAGGTCATTTTAAAATCATCATGAAAAACTAAAATTCCAAAAGTATCAAACACAAAAAATGCTTACCGAGGAAAGAAAGTGTATAGTGCTAGGCACCCTCTCCCGCCCTGTGGTGCAAGTGATGTCCCTCTCTCGAAAAATGTACTCAATGGGACCGTAATGTTGCAACCACACACTAGTTGACCTGCTGTGAGGAAAAAACGAGTTAGTACATTTCAAACATGAAAAAGGTCATTTTAAAATCATCATGAAAAACTAAAATTCCAAAAGTATCAAACACAAAAAATGCTTACCGAGGAAAGAAAGTGTATAGTGCTAGGCACCCTCCTCCCGCCCTGTGGTGCAAGTGATGTCCCTCTCTCCAAAAATGTACTCAATGGGACCGTAATGTTGCAACCACACACTAGTTGACCTGCTGTGAGGAAAAAACGAGTTAGTACATTTCAAACATGGAAAAGGTCATTTCAAAATCATCATGAAAAACCAAAATTCCAAAAGTATGAAACACAAAAAATGCTTACCGAGGAAAGAAAGTGTATAGTGCTAGGCACCCTCTCCCGCCCTGTGGTGCAAGTGATGTCCCTCTCTCGAAAAATGTACTCAATGGGACCGTAATGTTGCAACCACACACAAGTTGACCTGCTGTGAGGAAAAAACGAGTTAGTACATTTCAAACATGAAAAAGGTCATTTTAAAATCATCATGAAAAACCAAAATTCTAAAAGTATCAAACACAAAAAATGCTTACCGAGGAAAGAAAGTGTATAGTTCTAGGCACCCTCCTCCCGCCCTGTGGTGCAAGTGATGTCCCTCTCTCGAAAAATGTACTCAATGGGACCGTAATGTTGCAACCACACACTAGTTGACCTGCTGTGAGGAAAAAACGAGTTAGTACATTTCAAACATGAAAAAGGTCATTTTAAAATCATCATGAAAAACCAAAATTCCAAAAGTATCAAACACAAAAAATGCTCACCGAGGAAAGAAAGTGTATAGTGCTAGGCACCCTCCTCCCGCCCTGTGGTGCAAGTGATGTCCCTCTCTCGAAAAATGTACTCAATGGGACTGTAATGTTGCAACCACACACTAGTTGACCTGCTGTGAGGAAAAAACGAGTTACTACATTTCAAACATGAAAAAGGTCATTTTAAAATCATCATGAAAAACTAAAATTACAAAAGTATCAAACACAAAAATGCTTACCGAGGAAAGAAAGTGTATAGTGCTAGGCACCCTCTCCCACCCTGTGGTGCAAGTGATGTCCCTCTCTCGAAAATAGTACTCAATGGGACCGTAATGTTGCAACCACACATTAGTTGACCTGCTGTGAGGAACAAACGAGTTAGTACATTTCAAACATGAAAAAGGTCATTTTAAAATCATCATGAAAAACCAAAATTCCAAAAGTATCAAACACAAAAAATGCTTACCGAGGAGAGAAAGTGTATAGTGCTAATCACCCTCCTCCCGCCCTGTGGTGCAAGTGATGTCCCTCTCTCCAAAAATGTACTCAATGGGACCGTAATGTTGCAACCACACACTAGTTGACCTGCTGTGAGGAAAAAACGAGTTAGTACATTTCAAACATGGAAAAGGTCATTTCAAAATCATCATGAAAAACCAAAATTCCAAAAGTATCAAACACAAAAAATGCTTACCGAGGAAAGAAAGTGTATAGTGCTAGGCACCCTCCTCCCGCCCTGTGGTGCAACTGATGTCCCTCTCTCCAAAAATGTACTCAATGGGACCGTAATGTTGCAACCACACACTAGTTGACCTGCTGTGAGGAAAAAACGAGTTACTACATTTCAAACATGAAAAAGGTCATTTTAAAATCATCATGAAAAACCAAAATTCCAAAAGTATCAAACACAAAAAATGCTTACTGATGAAAGAAAATGTATTGTGCTAGGCACCCTCCTCCTACCGTGTGGTGCAACTGATGTCCCTGTCTCCAAAAATGTACTCAATGGGACCGTAATGTTGCAACCACACACAAGTTGACCTGCTGTGAGGAAAAAACGAGTTAGTACATTTCAAACATGAAAAAGGTCATTTTAAAATCAACATGAAAAACCAAAATTCCAAAAGTATCAAACACAAAAAATGCTTACCGAGGAAAGAAAGTGTGCAGTGCTAGGCACCCTCCTCCCCCCCCTGTGGTGCAAGTGATGTCCCTCTCTCCAAAAATGTACTCAATGGGACCGTAATGTTGCAACCACACACTAGTTGACCTGCTGTGAGGAGAAAACCAGTTAGTACATTTCAAACATGGAAAAGGTCATTTCAAAATCATCATGAAAAACCAAAATTCCAAAAGTATCAAACACAAAAAATGCTTACTGATGAAAGAAAATGTATTGTGCTAGGCACACTCCTCCCGCCGTGTGGTGCAACTGATGTCCCTGTCTCCAAAAATGTACTCAATGGGACCGTAATGTTGCAACCACACACAAGGTGACCTGCTGTGAAGAAAAAACCAGTTAGTACATTTCAAACATGAAAAAGTTCATTTTAAAATCATCATGAAAAACCAAAATTCCAAAAGTATCAAACACAAAAAATGCTTACTGATGAAAGAAAATGTATTGTGCTAGGCACCCTCCTCCCGCCCTGTGGTGCAAGTGATGTCCCTCTCTCGAAAAATGTACTCAATGGGACCGTAATGTTGCAACCACACACTAGTTGACCTGCTGTGAGGAAAAAACGAGTTAGTACATTTCAAACATGAAAAAGGTCATTTTAAAATCATCATGAAAAACCAAAATTCCAAAAGTATCAAACACAAAAAATGCTTACCGAGGAAAGAAAGTGTATAGTGCTAGGCACCCTCCTCCCGCCCTGTGGTGCAAGTGATGTCCCTCTCTCGAAAAATGTACTCAATGGGACCGTAATGTTGCAACCACACACTAGTTGACCTGCTGTGAGGAAAAAACGAGTTAGTACATTTCAAACATGAAAAAGGTCATTTTAAAATCATCATGAAAAACTAAAATTTTTAAAAGTATCAAACACAAAAAATGCTTACCGAGGAAAGAAAGTGTATAGTGCTAGGCACCCTCTCCTGCCCTGTGGTGCAAGTGATGTCCCTCTCTCGAAAAATGTACTCAATGGGACCGTAATGTTGCAACCACACACTGGTTGACCTGCTGTGAGGAAAAAACGAGTTAGTACATTTCAAACATGAAAAAGGTCATTTTAAAATCATCATGAAAAACCAAAATTCCAAAAGTATCAAACACAAAAAATGCTTACCGAGGAAAGAAAGTGTATAGTGCTAGGCACCCTCCTCCCGCCCTGTGGTGCAATTGATGTCCCTCTCTCCAAAAATGTACTCAATGGGACAGTAATGTTGCAACCACACACTAGTTGACCTGCTGTGAGGAAAAAACGAGTTAGTACATTTCAAACATGGAAAAGGTCATTTTAAAATCATCATGAAAAACCAAAATTCCAAAAGTATCAAACACAAAAAATGCTTACCGAGGAAAGAAAGTGTATAGTGCTAGGCACCCTCCTCCCGCCCTGTGGTGCAACTGATGTCCCTCTCTCCAAAAATGTACTCAATGGGACCGTAATGTTGCAACCACACACTAGTTGACCTGCTGTGAGGAAAAAACGAGTTAGTACATTTCAAACATGAAAAAGGTCATTTTAAAATCATCATGAAAAACCAAAATTCTAAAAGTATCAAACACAAAAAATGCTTACCGAGGAAAGAAAGTGTATAGTGCTAGGCACCCTCCTCCCGCCCTGTGGTGCAAGTGATGTCCCTCTCTCGAAAAATGTACTCAATGGGACCGTAATGTTGCAACCACACACTAGTTGACCTGCTGTGAGGAAAAAACGAGTTAGTACATTTCAAACATGAAAAAGGTCATTTTAAAATCATCATGAAAAACCAAAATTCCAAAAGTATCAAACACAAAAAATGCTTACCGAGGAAAGAAAGTGTATAGTGCTAGGCACCCTCCTCCCGCCCTGTGGTGCAAGTGATGTCCCTCTCTCGAAAAATGTACTCAATGGGACCGTAATGTTGCAACCACACACTAGTTGACCTGCTGTGAGGAAAAAACGAGTTAGTACATTTCAAACATGAAAAAGGTCATTTTAAAATCATCATGAAAAACCAAAATTCCAAAAGTATCAAACACAAAAAATGCTTACCGAAGAAAGAAAATGTATTGTGCTAGGCACCCTCCTCCCGCCCTGTGGTGCAACTGATGTCCCTCTCTCCAAAAATGTACTCAATGGGACCGTAATGTTGCAACCACACACTAGTTGACCTGCTGTGAGGAAAAAACGAGTTAGTACATTTCAAACATGAAAAAGGTCATTTTAAAATCATCATGAAAAACCAAAATTCCAAAAGTATCAAACACAAAAAATGCTTACCGAGGAAAGAAAGTGTATAGTGCTAGGCACCCTCCTCCCGCCCTATGGTGCAACTGATGTCCCTCTCTCCAAAAATGTACTCAATGGGACCGTAATGTTGCAACCACACACTAGTTGACCTGCTGTGAGGAAAAAACGAGTTAGTACATTTCAAACATGAAAAAGGTCATTTTAAAATCATCATGAAAAACCAAAATTCCAAAAGTATCAAACACAAAAAATGCTTACCGAGGAAAGAAAGTGTATAGTGCTAGGCACCCTCCTCCCGCCCTGTGGTGCGAGTGATGTCCCTCTCTCCAAAAATGTACTCAATGGGACCATAATGTTGCAACCACACACTAGTTGACCTGCTGTGAGGAAAAAACGAGTTAGTACATTTCAAACATGGAAAAGGTCATTTTAAAATCATCATGAAAAACCAAAATTCCAAAAGTATCAAACACAAAAAATGCTTACCGAGGAAAGAAAGTGTATAGTGCTAGGCACCCTCCTCCCGCCCTGTGGTGCAACTGATGTCCCTCTCTCCAAAAATGTACTCAATGGGACCGTAATGTTGCAACCACACACTAGTTGACCAGCTGTGAGGAAAAAACGAGTTAGTACATTTCAAACATGGAAAAGGTCATTTTAAAATCATCATGAAAAACCAAAATTCCAAAAGTATCAAACACAAAAAATGCTTACCGAGGAAAGAAAGTGTATAGTGCTAGGCACCCTCCTCCCGCCCTGTGGTGCAACTGATGTCCCTCTCTCCAAAAATGTACTCAATGGGACCGTAATGTTGCAACCACACACTAGTTGACCAGCTGTGAGGAAAAAACGAGTTAGTACATTTCAAACATGAAAAAGGTCATTTTAAAATCATCATGAAAAACCAAAATTCTAAAAGTATCAAACACAAAAAATGCTTACCGAGGAAAGAAAGTGTATAGTGCTAGGCACCCTCCTCCCTCCCTGTGGTGCAACTGATGTCCCTCTCTCCAAAAATGTACTCAATGGGACCGTAATGTTGCAACCACACACTAGTTGACCTGCTGTGAGGAAAAAACGAGTTAGTACATTTCAAACATGAAAAAGGTCATTTTAAAATCATCATGAAAAACCAAAATTCCAAAAGTATCAAACACAAAAAATGCTTACCGAGGAAAGAAAGTGTATAGTGCTAGGCACCCTCCTCCCGCCCTGTGGTGCAAGTGATGTCCCTCTCTCGAAAAATGTACTCAATGGGACCGTAATGTTGCAACCACACACTAGTTGACCTGCTGTGAGGAAAAAACGAGTTAGTACATTTCAAACATGAAAAAGGTCATTTAAAATCATCATGAAAAACTAAAATTCCAAAAGTATGAAACACAAAAAATGCTTACCGAGGAAAGAAAGTGTATAGTGCTAGGCACCCTCTCCCGCCCTGTGGTGCAAGTGATGTCCCTCTCTCGAAAAATGTACTCAATGGGACCGTAATGTTGCAACCACACACTAGTTGACCTGCTGTGAGGAAAAAACAAGTTAGTACATTTCAAACATGAAAAAGGTCATTTTAAAATCATCATGAAAAACTAAAATTCCAAACGTATCAAACACAAAAAATGCTTACCGAGGAAAGAAAGTGTATAGTGCTAGGCACCCTCGTCCCGCCCTGTGGTGCAAGTGATGTCCCTCTCTCGAAAAATGTACTCAATGGGACCGTAATGTTGCAACCACACACTAGTTGACCTGCTGTGAGGAAAAAACGAGTTAGTACATTTCAAACATGAAAAAGGTCATTTTAAAATCATCATCAAAAACTAAAATTCCAAAAGTATCAAACACAAAAAATGCTTACCGAGGAAAGAAAGTGTATAGTGCTAGGCACCCTCCTCCCGCCCTGTGGTGCAAGTGATGTCCCTCTCTCGAAAAATGTACTCAATGGGACCGTAATGTTGCAACCACACACTAGTTGACCTGCTGTGAGGAAAAAACGAGTTAGTACATTTCAAACATGGAAAAGGTCATTTTAAAATCATCATGAAATACCAAAATTCCAAAAGTATCAAACACAAAAAATGCTTACTGATGAAAGAAAATTTATTGTGCTAGGGACCCTCCTCCCGCCGTGTGGTGCAACTGATGTCCCTGTCTCCAAAAATGTACTCAATGGGACCGTAATGTTGCAACCACACACTAGTTGACCTGCTGTGAGGAAAAAACGAGTTAGTACATTTCAAACATGGAAAAGGTCATTTTAAAATCATCATGAAAAACCAAAATTCCAAAAGTATCAAACACAAAAAATGCTTACCGAGGAAAGAAAGTGTATAGTGCTAGGCACCCTCCTCCCGCCCTGTGGTGCAAGTGATGTCCCTCTCTCCAAAAATGTACTCAATGGGACCGTAATGTTGCAACCACACACTAGTTGACCTGCTGTGAGGAGAAAACGAGTTAGTACATTTCAAACATGGAAAAGGTCATTTTAAAATCATCATGAAAAACCAAAATTCCAAAAGTATCAAACACAAAAAATGCTTACCGAGGAAAGAAAGTGTATAGTGCTAGGCACCCTCTCCCGCCCTGTGGTGCAATTGATGTCCCTCTCTCGAAAAATGTACTCAATGGGACCGTAATGTTGCAACCACACACTAGTTGACCTGCAGTGAGGAAAAAACGAGTTAGTACATTTCAAACATGAAAAAGGTCATTTTAAAATCATCATGAAAAACTAAAATTCCAAAAGTATCAAACACAAAAAATGCTTACCGAGGAAAGAAAGTGTATAGTGCTAGGCACCCTCCTCCCGCCCTGTGGTGCAAGTGCTGTCCCTCTCTCGAAAAATGTACTCAATGGGACCGTAATGTTGCAACCACACACTAGTTGACCTGCTGTGAGGAAAAAACGAGTTAGTACATTTCAAACATGAAAAAGGTCATTTAAAAATCATCATGAAAAACTAAAATTCCAAAAGTATCAAACACAAAAAATGCTTACTGATGAAAGAAAATGTATTGTGCTAGGCACCCTCCTCCCGCTGTGTGGTGCAACTGATGTCCCTGTCTCCAAAAATGTACTCAATGGGACCGTAATGTTGCAACCACACACTAGTTGACCTGCTGTGAGGAAAAAACGAGTTAGTACATTTCAAACATGGAAAAGGTCATTTCAAAATCATCATGAAAAACCAAAATTCCAAAAGTATCAAACACAAAAAATGCTTACTGATGAAAGAAAATGTATTGTGCTAGGCACCCTCCTCCCGCCGTGTGGTGCAACTGATGTCCCTGTCTCCAAAAATGTACTCAATGGGACCGTAATGTTGCAACCACACACTAGTTGACCTGCTGTGAGGAAAAAACGAGTTAGTACATTTCAAACATGAAAAAGGTCATTTTAAAATCATCATGAAAAACCAAAATTCCAAAAGTATCAAACACAAAAAATGCTTACCGAGG
Source organism: Schistocerca cancellata (assembly GCF_023864275.1). NCBI lineage: Eukaryota > Metazoa > Arthropoda > Insecta > Orthoptera > Acrididae > Schistocerca > Schistocerca cancellata. The sequence goes on along the minus strand of NC_064635.1, from coordinate 18,361,150 downwards.
AAAGAAAGTGTATAGTGCTAGGCACCCTCCTCCCGCCCTGTGGTGCAAGTGATGTCCCTCTCTCGAGAAATGTACTCAATGGGACCGTAATGTTGCAACCACACACTAGTTGACCTGCTGTGAGGAAAAAACGAGTTAGTACATTTCAAACATGAAAAAGGTCATTTTAAAATCATCATGAAAAACCAAAATTCCAAAAGTATCAAACACAAAAAATGCTTACCGAGGAAAGAAAGTGTATAGTGCTAGGCACCCTCCTCCCGCCCTGTGGTGCAAGTGATGTCCCTCTCTCGAAAAATGAACTCAATGGGACCGTAATGTTGCAACCACACACTAGTTGACCTGCTGTGAGGAAAAAACGAGTTAGTACATTTCAAACATGAAAAAGGTCATTTAAAATCATCATGAAAAACTAAAATTCCAAAAGTATGAAACACAAAAAATGCTTACCGAGGAAAGAAAGTGTATAGTGCTAGGCACCCTCTCCCGCCCTGTGGTGCAAGTGATGTCCCTCTCTCGAAAAATGTACTCAATGGGACCGTAATGTTGCAACCACACACTAGTTGACCTGCTGTGAGGAAAAAACGAGTTAGTACATTTCAAACATGAAAAAGGTCATTTTAAAATCATCATGAAAAACTAAAATTCCAAAAGTATCAAACACAAAAAATGCTTACCGAGGAAAGAAAGTGTATAGTGCTAGGCACCCTCTCCCGCCCTGTGGTGCAAGTGATGTCCCTCTCTCGAAAAATGTACTCAATGGGACCGTAATGTTGCAACCACACACTAGTTGACCTGCTGTGAGGAAAAAACGAGTTAGTACATTTCAAACATGAAAAAGGTCATTTTAAAATCATCATGAAAAACTAAAATTCCAAAAGTATCAAACACAAAAAATGCTTACCGAGGAAAGAAAGTGTATAGTGCTAGGCACCCTCCTCCCGCCCTGTGGTGCAAGTGATGTCCCTCTCTCCAAAAATGTACTCAATGGGACCGTAATGTTGCAACCACACACTAGTTCACCTGCTGTGAGGAAAAAACGAGTTAGTACATTTCAAACATGGAAAAGGTCATTTCAAAATCATCATGAAAAACCAAAATTCCAAAAGTATGAAACACAAAAAATGCTTACCGAGGAAAGAAAGTGTATAGTGCTAGGCACCCTCTCCCGCCCTGTGGTGCAAGTGATGTCCCTCTCTCGAAAAATGTACTCTATGGGACCGTAATGTTGCAACCACACACTAGTTGACCTGCTGTGAGGAAAAAACGAGTTAGTACATTTCAAACATGAAAAAGGTCATTTTAAAATCATCATGAAAAACCAAAATTCCAAAAGTATCAAACACAAAAAATGCTTACCGAGGAAAGAAAGTGTATAGTGCTAGGCACCCTCCTCCCGCCCTGTGGTGCAAGTGATGTCCCTCTCTCGAAAAATGTACTCAATGGGACCGTAATGTTGCAACCACACACTAGTTGACCTGCTGTGAGGAAAAAACGAGTTAGTACATTTCAAACATGAAAAAGGTCATTTTAAAATCATCATGAAAAACCAAAATTCCAAAAGTATCAAACACAAAAAATGCTTACCGAGGAAAGAAAGTGTATAGTGCTAGGCACCCTCCTCCCTCCCTGTGGTGCAAGTGATGTCCCTCTCTCGAAAAATGTACTCAATGGGACCGTAATGTTGCAACCACACACTAGTTGACCTGCTGTGAGGAAAAAACGAGTTAGTACATTTCAAACATGAAAAAGGTCATTTTAAAATCATCATGAAAAACCAAAATTCCAAAAGTATCAAACACAAAAAATGCTTACCGAGGAAAGAAAGTGTATAGTGCTAGGCACCCTCCTCCCGCCCTGTGGTGCAAGTGATGTCCCTCTCTCGAAAAATGAACTCAATGGGACCGTAATGTTGCAACCACACACTAGTTGACCTGCTGTGAGGAAAAAACGAGTTAGTACATTTCAAACATGAAAAAGGTCATTTAAAATCATCATGAAAAACTAAAATTCCAAAAGTATGAAACACAAAAAATGCTTACCGTGGAAAGAAAGTGTATAGTGCTAGGCACCCTCTCCCGCCCTGTGGTGCAAGTGATGTCCCTCTCTCGAAAAATGTACTCAATGGGACCGTAATGTTGCAACCACACACTAGTTGACCTGCTGTGAGGAAAAAACGAGTTAGTACATTTCAAACATGAAAAAGGTCATTTTAAAATCATCATGAAAAACTAAAATTCCAAAAGTATCAAACACAAAAAATGCTTACCGAGGAAAGAAAGTGTATAGTGCTAGGCACCCTCTCCCGCCCTGTGGTGCAAGTGATGTCCCTCTCTCGAAAAATGTACTCAATGGGACCGTAATGTTGCAACCACACACTAGTTGACCTGCTGTGAGGAAAAAACGAGTTAGTACATTTCAAACATGAAAAAGGTCATTTTAAAATCATCATGAAAAACTAAAATTCCAAAAGTATCAAACACAAAAAATGCTTACCGAGGAAAGAATGTGTATAGTGCTAGGCACCCTCCTCCCGCCCTGTGGTGCAAGTGATGTCCCTCTCTCCAAAAATGTACTCAATGGGACCGTAATGTTGCAACCACACACTAGTTGACCTGCTGTGAGGAAAAAACGAGTTAGTACATTTCAAACATGGAAAAGGTCATTTCAAAATCATCATGAAAAACCAAAATTCCAAAAGTATGAAACACAAAAAATGCTTACTGAGGAAAGAAAGTGTATAGTGCTAGGCACCCTCTCCCGCCCTGTGGTGCAAGTGATGTCCCTCTCTCGAAAAATGTACTCTATGGGACCGTAATGTTGCAACCACACACTAGTTGACCTGCTGTGAGGAAAAAACGAGTTAGTACATTTCAAACATGAAAAAGGTCATTTTAAAATCATCATGAAAAACCAAAATTCTAAAAGTATCAAACACAAAAAATGCTTACCGAGGAAAGAAAGTGTATAGTTCTAGGCACCCTCCTCCCGCCCTGTGGTGCAAGTGATGTCCCTCTCTCGAAAAATGTACTCAATGGGACCGTAATGTTGCAACCACACACTAGTTGACCTGCTGTGAGGAAAAAACGAGTTAGTACATTTCAAACATGAAAAAGGTCATTTTAAAATCATCATGAAAAACCAAAATTCCAAAAGTATCAAACACAAAAAATGCTTACTGATGAAAGAAAATGTATTGTGCTAGGCACCCTCCTCCTACCGTGTGGTGCAACTGATGTCCCTGTCTCCAAAAATGTACTCAATGGGACCGTAATGTTGCAACCACACACAAGTTGACCTGCTGTGAGGAAAAAACGAGTTAGTACATTTCAAACATGAAAAAGGTCATTTTAAAATCAACATGAAAAACCAAAATTCCAAAAGTATCAAACACAAAAAATGCTTACCGAGGAAAGAAAGTGTGCAGTGCTAGGCACCCTCCTCCCCCCCCTGTGGTGCAAGTGATGTCCCTCTCTCCAAAAATGTACTCAATGGGACCGTAATGTTGCAACCACACACTAGTTGACCTGCTGTGAGGAGAAAACCAGTTAGTACATTTCAAACATGGAAAAGGTCATTTCAAAATCATCATGAAAAACCAAAATTCCAAAAGTATCAAACACAAAAAATGCTTACTGATGAAAGAAAATGTATTGTGCTAGGCACACTCCTCCCGCCGTGTGGTGCAACTGATGTCCCTGTCTCCAAAAATGTACTCAATGGGACCGTAATGTTGCAACCACACACAAGGTGACCTGCTGTGAAGAAAAAACCAGTTAGTACATTTCAAACATGAAAAAGTTCATTTTAAAATCATCATGAAAAACCAAAATTCCAAAAGTATCAAACACAAAAAATGCTTACTGATGAAAGAAAATGTATTGTGCTAGGCACCCTCCTCCCGCCCTGTGGTGCAAGTGATGTCCCTCTCTCGAAAAATGTACTCAATGGGACCGTAATGTTGCAACCACACACTAGTTGACCTGCTGTGAGGAAAAAACGAGTTAGTACATTTCAAACATGAAAAAGGTCATTTTAAAATCATCATGAAAAACCAAAATTCCAAAAGTATCAAACACAAAAAATGCTTACCGAGGAAAGAAAGTGTATAGTGCTAGGCACCCTCCTCCCGCCCTGTGGTGCAAGTGATGTCCCTCTCTCGAAAAATGTACTCAATGGGACCGTAATGTTGCAACCACACACTAGTTGACCTGCTGTGAGGAAAAAACGAGTTAGTACATTTCAAACATGAAAAAGGTCATTTTAAAATCATCATGAAAAACTAAAATTTTTAAAAGTATCAAACACAAAAAATGCTTACCGAGGAAAGAAAGTGTATAGTGCTAGGCACCCTCTCCTGCCCTGTGGTGCAAGTGATGTCCCTCTCTCGAAAAATGTACTCAATGGGACCGTAATGTTGCAACCACACACTGGTTGACCTGCTGTGAGGAAAAAACGAGTTAGTACATTTCAAACATGAAAAAGGTCATTTTAAAATCATCATGAAAAACCAAAATTCCAAAAGTATCAAACACAAAAAATGCTTACCGAGGAAAGAAAGTGTATAGTGCTAGGCACCCTCCTCCCGCCCTGTGGTGCAATTGATGTCCCTCTCTCCAAAAATGTACTCAATGGGACAGTAATGTTGCAACCACACACTAGTTGACCTGCTGTGAGGAAAAAACGAGTTAGTACATTTCAAACATGGAAAAGGTCATTTTAAAATCATCATGAAAAACCAAAATTCCAAAAGTATCAAACACAAAAAATGCTTACCGAGGAAAGAAAGTGTATAGTGCTAGGCACCCTCCTCCCGCCCTGTGGTGCAACTGATGTCCCTCTCTCCAAAAATGTACTCAATGGGACCGTAATGTTGCAACCACACACTAGTTGACCTGCTGTGAGGAAAAAACGAGTTAGTACATTTCAAACATGAAAAAGGTCATTTTAAAATCATCATGAAAAACCAAAATTCTAAAAGTATCAAACACAAAAAATGCTTACCGAGGAAAGAAAGTGTATAGTGCTAGGCACCCTCCTCCCGCCCTGTGGTGCAAGTGATGTCCCTCTCTCGAAAAATGTACTCAATGGGACCGTAATGTTGCAACCACACACTAGTTGACCTGCTGTGAGGAAAAAACGAGTTAGTACATTTCAAACATGAAAAAGGTCATTTTAAAATCATCATGAAAAACCAAAATTCCAAAAGTATCAAACACAAAAAATGCTTACCGAGGAAAGAAAGTGTATAGTGCTAGGCACCCTCCTCCCGCCCTGTGGTGCAAGTGATGTCCCTCTCTCGAAAAATGTACTCAATGGGACCGTAATGTTGCAACCACACACTAGTTGACCTGCTGTGAGGAAAAAACGAGTTAGTACATTTCAAACATGAAAAAGGTCATTTTAAAATCATCATGAAAAACCAAAATTCCAAAAGTATCAAACACAAAAAATGCTTACCGAAGAAAGAAAATGTATTGTGCTAGGCACCCTCCTCCCGCCCTGTGGTGCAACTGATGTCCCTCTCTCCAAAAATGTACTCAATGGGACCGTAATGTTGCAACCACACACTAGTTGACCTGCTGTGAGGAAAAAACGAGTTAGTACATTTCAAACATGAAAAAGGTCATTTTAAAATCATCATGAAAAACCAAAATTCCAAAAGTATCAAACACAAAAAATGCTTACCGAGGAAAGAAAGTGTATAGTGCTAGGCACCCTCCTCCCGCCCTATGGTGCAACTGATGTCCCTCTCTCCAAAAATGTACTCAATGGGACCGTAATGTTGCAACCACACACTAGTTGACCTGCTGTGAGGAAAAAACGAGTTAGTACATTTCAAACATGAAAAAGGTCATTTTAAAATCATCATGAAAAACCAAAATTCCAAAAGTATCAAACACAAAAAATGCTTACCGAGGAAAGAAAGTGTATAGTGCTAGGCACCCTCCTCCCGCCCTGTGGTGCGAGTGATGTCCCTCTCTCCAAAAATGTACTCAATGGGACCATAATGTTGCAACCACACACTAGTTGACCTGCTGTGAGGAAAAAACGAGTTAGTACATTTCAAACATGGAAAAGGTCATTTTAAAATCATCATGAAAAACCAAAATTCCAAAAGTATCAAACACAAAAAATGCTTACCGAGGAAAGAAAGTGTATAGTGCTAGGCACCCTCCTCCCGCCCTGTGGTGCAACTGATGTCCCTCTCTCCAAAAATGTACTCAATGGGACCGTAATGTTGCAACCACACACTAGTTGACCAGCTGTGAGGAAAAAACGAGTTAGTACATTTCAAACATGGAAAAGGTCATTTTAAAATCATCATGAAAAACCAAAATTCCAAAAGTATCAAACACAAAAAATGCTTACCGAGGAAAGAAAGTGTATAGTGCTAGGCACCCTCCTCCCGCCCTGTGGTGCAACTGATGTCCCTCTCTCCAAAAATGTACTCAATGGGACCGTAATGTTGCAACCACACACTAGTTGACCAGCTGTGAGGAAAAAACGAGTTAGTACATTTCAAACATGAAAAAGGTCATTTTAAAATCATCATGAAAAACCAAAATTCTAAAAGTATCAAACACAAAAAATGCTTACCGAGGAAAGAAAGTGTATAGTGCTAGGCACCCTCCTCCCTCCCTGTGGTGCAACTGATGTCCCTCTCTCCAAAAATGTACTCAATGGGACCGTAATGTTGCAACCACACACTAGTTGACCTGCTGTGAGGAAAAAACGAGTTAGTACATTTCAAACATGAAAAAGGTCATTTTAAAATCATCATGAAAAACCAAAATTCCAAAAGTATCAAACACAAAAAATGCTTACCGAGGAAAGAAAGTGTATAGTGCTAGGCACCCTCCTCCCGCCCTGTGGTGCAAGTGATGTCCCTCTCTCGAAAAATGTACTCAATGGGACCGTAATGTTGCAACCACACACTAGTTGACCTGCTGTGAGGAAAAAACGAGTTAGTACATTTCAAACATGAAAAAGGTCATTTAAAATCATCATGAAAAACTAAAATTCCAAAAGTATGAAACACAAAAAATGCTTACCGAGGAAAGAAAGTGTATAGTGCTAGGCACCCTCTCCCGCCCTGTGGTGCAAGTGATGTCCCTCTCTCGAAAAATGTACTCAATGGGACCGTAATGTTGCAACCACACACTAGTTGACCTGCTGTGAGGAAAAAACAAGTTAGTACATTTCAAACATGAAAAAGGTCATTTTAAAATCATCATGAAAAACTAAAATTCCAAACGTATCAAACACAAAAAATGCTTACCGAGGAAAGAAAGTGTATAGTGCTAGGCACCCTCCTCCCGCCCTGTGGTGCAAGTGATGTCCCTCTCTCGAAAAATGTACTCAATGGGACCGTAATGTTGCAACCACACACTAGTTGACCTGCTGTGAGGAAAAAACGAGTTAGTACATTTCAAACATGAAAAAGGTCATTTTAAAATCATCATCAAAAACTAAAATTCCAAAAGTATCAAACACAAAAAATGCTTACCGAGGAAAGAAAGTGTATAGTGCTAGGCACCCTCCTCCCGCCCTGTGGTGCAAGTGATGTCCCTCTCTCGAAAAATGTACTCAATGGGACCGTAATGTTGCAACCACACACTAGTTGACCTGCTGTGAGGAAAAAACGAGTTAGTACATTTCAAACATGGAAAAGGTCATTTTAAAATCATCATGAAATACCAAAATTCCAAAAGTATCAAACACAAAAAATGCTTACTGATGAAAGAAAATTTATTGTGCTAGGGACCCTCCTCCCGCCGTGTGGTGCAACTGATGTCCCTGTCTCCAAAAATGTACTCAATGGGACCGTAATGTTGCAACCACACACTAGTTGACCTGCTGTGAGGAAAAAACGAGTTAGTACATTTCAAACATGGAAAAGGTCATTTTAAAATCATCATGAAAAACCAAAATTCCAAAAGTATCAAACACAAAAAATGCTTACCGAGGAAAGAAAGTGTATAGTGCTAGGCACCCTCCTCCCGCCCTGTGGTGCAAGTGATGTCCCTCTCTCCAAAAATGTACTCAATGGGACCGTAATGTTGCAACCACACACTAGTTGACCTGCTGTGAGGAGAAAACGAGTTAGTACATTTCAAACATGGAAAAGGTCATTTTAAAATCATCATGAAAAACCAAAATTCCAAAAGTATCAAACACAAAAAATGCTTACCGAGGAAAGAAAGTGTATAGTGCTAGGCACCCTCTCCCGCCCTGTGGTGCAATTGATGTCCCTCTCTCGAAAAATGTACTCAATGGGACCGTAATGTTGCAACCACACACTAGTTGACCTGCAGTGAGGAAAAAACGAGTTAGTACATTTCAAACATGAAAAAGGTCATTTTAAAATCATCATGAAAAACTAAAATTCCAAAAGTATCAAACACAAAAAATGCTTACCGAGGAAAGAAAGTGTATAGTGCTAGGCACCCTCCTCCCGCCCTGTGGTGCAAGTGCTGTCCCTCTCTCGAAAAATGTACTCAATGGGACCGTAATGTTGCAACCACACACTAGTTGACCTGCTGTGAGGAAAAAACGAGTTAGTACATTTCAAACATGAAAAAGGTCATTTAAAAATCATCATGAAAAACTAAAATTCCAAAAGTATCAAACACAAAAAATGCTTACTGATGAAAGAAAATGTATTGTGCTAGGCACCCTCCTCCCGCTGTGTGGTGCAACTGATGTCCCTGTCTCCAAAAATGTACTCAATGGGACCGTAATGTTGCAACCACACACTAGTTGACCTGCTGTGAGGAAAAAACGAGTTAGTACATTTCAAACATGGAAAAGGTCATTTCAAAATCATCATGAAAAACCAAAATTCCAAAAGTATCAAACACAAAAAATGCTTACTGATGAAAGAAAATGTATTGTGCTAGGCACCCTCCTCCCGCCGTGTGGTGCAACTGATGTCCCTGTCTCCAAAAATGTACTCAATGGGACCGTAATGTTGCAACCACACACTAGTTGACCTGCTGTGAGGAAAAAACGAGTTAGTACATTTCAAACATGAAAAAGGTCATTTTAAAATCATCATGAAAAACCAAAATTCCAAAAGTATCAAACACAAAAAATGCTTACCGAGGAAAGAAAGTGTATAGTGCTAGGCACCCTCCTCCCGCCCTGTGGTGCAAGTGATGTCCCTCTCTCGAGAAATGTACTCAATGGGACCGTAATGTTGCAACCACACGCTAGTTGACCTGCTGTGAGGAAAAAACGAGTTAGTACATTTCAAACATGAAAAAGGTCATTTTAAAATCATCATGAAAACCAAAATTCTAAAAGTATCAAACACAAAAAATGCTTACCGAGGAAAGAAAGTGTATAGTGCTAGGCACCCTCCTCCCTCCCTGTGGTGCAAGTGATGTCCCTCTCTCGAAAAATGTACTCAATGGGACCGTAATGTTGCAACCACACACTAGTTGACCTGCTGTGAGGAAAAAACGAGTTAGTACATTTCAAACATGAAAAAGGTCATTTTAAAATCATCATGAAAAACCAAAATTCCAAAAGTATCAAACACAAAAAATGCTTACCGAGGAAAGAAAGTGTATAGTGCTAGGCACCCTCCTCCCGCCCTGTGGTGCAAGTGATGTCCCTCTCTCGAAAAATGAACTCAATGGGACCGTAATGTTGCAACCACACACTAGTTGACCTGCTGTGAGGAAAAAACGAGTTAGTACATTTCAAACATGAAAAAGGTCATTTAAAATCATCATGAAAAACTAAAATTCCAAAAGTATGAAACACAAAAAATGCTTACCGAGGAAAGAAAGTGTATAGTGCTAGGCACCCTCTCCCGCCCTGTGGTGCAAGTGATGTCCCTCTCTCGAAAAATGTACTCAATGGGACCGTAATGTTGCAACCACACACTAGTTGACCTGCTGTGAGGAAAAAACGAGTTAGTACATTTCAAACATGAAAAAGGTCATTTTAAAATCATCATGAAAAACTAAAATTCCAAAAGTATCAAACACAAAAAATGCTTACCGAGGAAAGAAAGTGTATAGTGCTAGGCACCCTCTCCCGCCCTGTGGTGCAAGTGATGTCCCTCTCTCGAAAAATGTACTCAATGGGACCGTAATGTTGCAACCACACACTAGTTGACCTGCTGTGAGGAAAAAACGAGTTAGTACATTTCAAACATGAAAAAGGTCATTTTAAAATCATCATGAAAAACTAAAATTCCAAAAGTATCAAACACAAAAAATGCTTACCGAGGAAAGAAAGTGTATAGTGCTAGGCACCCTCCTCCCGCCCTGTGGTGCAAGTGATGTCCCTCTCTCCAAAAATGTACTCAATGGGACCGTAATGTTGCAACCACACACTAGTTCACCTGCTGTGAGGAAAAAACGAGTTAGTACATTTCAAACATGGAAAAGGTCATTTCAAAATCATCATGAAAAACCAAAATTCCAAAAGTATGAAACACAAAAAATGCTTACCGAGGAAAGAAAGTGTATAGTGCTAGGCACCCTCTCCCGCCCTGTGGTGCAAGTGATGTCCCTCTCTCGAAAAATGTACTCTATGGGACCGTAATGTTGCAACCACACACTAGTTGACCTGCTGTGAGGAAAAAACGAGTTAGTACATTTCAAACATGAAAAAGGTCATTTTAAAATCATCATGAAAAACCAAAATTCCAAAAGTATCAAACACAAAAAATGCTTACCGAGGAAAGAAAGTGTATAGTGCTAGGCACCCTCCTCCCGCCCTGTGGTGCAAGTGATGTCCCTCTCTCGAAAAATGTACTCAATGGGACCGTAATGTTGCAACCACACACTAGTTGACCTGCTGTGAGGAAAAAACGAGTTAGTACATTTCAAACATGAAAAAGGTCATTTTAAAATCATCATGAAAAACCAAAATTCCAAAAGTATCAAACACAAAAAATGCTTACCGAGGAAAGAAAGTGTATAGTGCTAGGCACCCTCCTCCCTCCCTGTGGTGCACGTGATGTCCCTCTCTCGAAAAATGTACTCAATGGGACCGTAATGTTGCAACCACACACTAGTTGACCTGCTGTGAGGAAAAAACGAGTTAGTACATTTCAAACATGAAAAAGGTCATTTTAAAATCATCATGAAAAACCAAAATTCCAAAAGTATCAAACACAAAAAATGCTTACCGAGGAAAGAAAGTGTATAGTGCTAGGCACCCTCCTCCCGCCCTGTGGTGCAAGTGATGTCCCTCTCTCGAAAAATGAACTCAATGGGACCGTAATGTTGCAACCACACACTAGTTGACCTGCTGTGAGGAAAAAACGAGTTAGTACATTTCAAACATGAAAAAGGTCATTTAAAATCATCATGAAAAACTAAAATTCCAAAAGTATGAAACACAAAAAATGCTTACCGTGGAAAGAAAGTGTATAGTGCTAGGCACCCTCTCCCGCCCTGTGGTGCAAGTGATGTCCCTCTCTCGAAAAATGTACTCAATGGGACCGTAATGTTGCAACCACACACTAGTTGACCTGCTGTGAGGAAAAAACGAGTTAGTACATTTCAAACATGAAAAAGGTCATTTTAAAATCATCATGAAAAACTAAAATTCCAAAAGTATCAAACACAAAAAATGCTTACCGAGGAAAGAAAGTGTATAGTGCTAGGCACCCTCTCCCGCCCTGTGGTGCAAGTGATGTCCCTCTCTCGAAAAATGTACTCAATGGGACCGTAATGTTGCAACCACACACTAGTTGACCTGCTGTGAGGAAAAAACGAGTTAGTACATTTCAAACATGAAAAAGGTCATTTTAAAATCATCATGAAAAACTAAAATTCCAAAAGTATCAAACACAAAAAATGCTTACCGAGGAAAGAATGTGTATAGTGCTAGGCACCCTCCTCCCGCCCTGTGGTGCAAGTGATGTCCCTCTCTCCAAAAATGTACTCAATGGGACCGTAATGTTGCAACCACACACTAGTTGACCTGCTGTGAGGAAAAAACGAGTTAGTACATTTCAAACATGGAAAAGGTCATTTCAAAATCATCATGAAAAACCAAAATTCCAAAAGTATGAAACACAAAAAATGCTTACTGAGGAAAGAAAGTGTATAGTGCTAGGCACCCTCTCCCGCCCTGTGGTGCAAGTGATGTCCCTCTCTCGAAAAATGTACTCTATGGGACCGTAATGTTGCAACCACACACTAGTTGACCTGCTGTGAGGAAAAAACGAGTTAGTACATTTCAAACATGAAAAAGGTCATTTTAAAATCATCATGAAAAACCAAAATTCTAAAAGTATCAAACACAAAAAATGCTTACCGAGGAAAGAAAGTGTATAGTTCTAGGCACCCTCCTCCCGCCCTGTGGTGCAAGTGATGTCCCTCTCTCGAAAAATGTACTCAATGGGACCGTAATGTTGCAACCACACACTAGTTGACCTGCTGTGAGGAAAAAACGAGTTAGTACATTTCAAACATGAAAAAGGTCATTTTAAAATCATCATGAAAAACCAAAATTCCAAAAGTATCAAACACAAAAAATGCTCACCGAGGAAAGAAAGTGTATAGTGCTAGGCACCCTCCTCCCGCCCTGTGGTGCAAGTGATGTCCCTCTCTCGAAAAATGTACTCAATGGGACTGTAATGTTGCAACCACACACTAGTTGACCTGCTGTGAGGAAAAAACGAGTTACTACATTTCAAACATGAAAAAGGTCATTTTAAAATCATCATGAAAAACTAAAATTACAAAAGTATCAAACACAAAAATGCTTACCGAGGAAAGAAAGTGTATAGTGCTAGGCACCCTCTCCCACCCTGTGGTGCAAGTGATGTCCCTCTCTCGAAAATAGTACTCAATGGGACCGTAATGTAGCAACCACACATTAGTTGACCTGCTGTGAGGAAAAAACGAGTTAGTACATTTCAAACATGAAAAAGGTCATTTTAAAATCATCATGAAAAACCAAAATTCCAAAAGTATCAAACACAAAAAATGCTTACCGAGGAGAGAAAGTGTATAGTGCTAATCACCCTCCTCCCGCCCTGTGGTGCAAGTGATGTCCCTCTCTCGAAAAATGTACTCAATGGGACCGTAATGTTGCAACCACACACTAGTTGACCTGCTGTGAGGAAAAAACGAGTTAGTACATTTCAAACATGGAAAAGGTCATTTCAAAATCATCATGAAAAACCAAAATTCCAAAAGTATCAAACACAAAAAATGCTTACTGATGAAAGAAAATGTATTGTGCTAGGCACCCTCCTCCTACCGTGTGGTGCAACTGATGTCCCTGTCTCCAAAAATGTACTCAATGGGACCGTAATGTTGCAACCACACACAAGTTGACCTGCTGTGAGGAAAAAACGAGTTAGTACATTTCAAACATGAAAAAGGTCATTTTAAAATCAACATGAAAAACCAAAATTCCAAAAGTATCAAACACAAAAAATGCTTACCGAGGAAAGAAAGTGTGCAGTGCTAGGCACCCTCCTCCCGCCCTGTGGTGCAAGTGATGTCCCTCTCTCGAAAAATGTACTCAATGGGACCGTAATGTTGCAACCACACACAAGTTGACCTGCTGTGAGGAAAAAACGAGTTAGTACATTTCAAACATGGAAAAGGTCATTTCAAAATCATCATGAAAAACCAAAATTCCAAAAGTATGAAACACAAAAAATGCTTACTGAGGAAAGAAAGTGTATAGTGCTAGGCACCCTCTCCCGCCCTGTGGTGCAAGTGATGTCCCTCTCTCGAAAAATGTACTCTATGGGACCGTAATGTTGGAACCACACACTAGTTGACCTGCTGTGAGGAAAAAACGAGTTAGTACATTTCAAACATGAAAAAGGTCATTTTAAAATCATCATGAAAAACCAAAATTCTAAAAGTATCAAACACAAAAAATGCTTACCGAGGAAAGAAAGTGTATAGTTCTAGGCACCCTCCTCCCGCCCTGTGGTGCAAGTGATGTCCCTCTCTCGAAAAATGTACTCAATGGGACCGTAATGTTGCAACCACACACTAGTTGACCTGCTGTGAGGAAAAAACGAGTTAGTACATTTCAAACATGAAAAAGGTCATTTTAAAATCATCATGAAAAACCAAAATTCCAAAAGTATCAAACACAAAAAATGCTCACCGAGGAAAGAAAGTGTATAGTGCTAGGCACCCTCCTCCCGCCCTGTGGTGCAAGTGATGTCCCTCTCTCGAAAAATGTACTCAATGGGACTGTAATGTTGCAACCACACACTAGTTGACCTGCTGTGAGGAAAAAACGAGTTACTACATTTCAAACATGAAAAAGGTCATTTTAAAATCATCATGAAAAACTAAAATTACAAAAGTATCAAACACAAAAATGCTTACCGAGGAAAGAAAGTGTATAGTGCTAGGCACCCTCTCCCACCCTGTGGTGCAAGTGATGTCCCTCTCTCGAAAATAGTACTCAATGGGACCGTAATGTAGCAACCACACATTAGTTGACCTGCTGTGAGGAAAAAACGAGTTAGTACATTTCAAACATGAAAAAGGTCATTTTAAAATCATCATGAAAAACCAAAATTCCAAAAGTATCAAACACAAAAAATGCTTACCGAGGAGAGAAAGTGTATAGTGCTAATCACCCTCCTCCCGCCCTGTGGTGCAAGTGATGTCCCTCTCTCGAAAAATGTACTCTATGGGACCGTAATGTTGCAACCACACACTAGTTGACCTGCTGTGAGGAAAAAACGAGTTAGTACATTTCAAACATGAAAAAGGTCATTTTAAAATCATCATGAAAAACCAAAATTCCAAAAGTATCAAACACAAAAAATGCTTACCGAGGAAAGAAAGTGTATAGTGCTAGGCACCCTCCTCCCGCCCTGTGGTGCAAGTGATGTCCCTCTCTCGAAAAATGTACTCAATGGGACCGTAATGTTGCAACCACACACTAGTTGACCTGCTGTGAGGAAAAAACGAGTTAGTACATTTCAAACATGAAAAAGGTCATTTTAAAATCATCATGAAAAACCAAAATTCCAAAAGTATCAAACACAAAAAATGCTTACCGAGGAAAGAAAGTGTATAGTGCTAGGCACCCTCCTCCCTCCCTGTGGTGCAAGTGATGTCCCTCTCTCGAAAAATGTACTCAATGGGACCGTAATGTTGCAACCACACACTAGTTGACCTGCTGTGAGGAAAAAACGAGTTAGTACATTTCAAACATGAAAAAGGTCATTTTAAAATCATCATGAAAAACCAAAATTCCAAAAGTATCAAACACAAAAAATGCTTACCGAGGAAAGAAAGTGTATAGTGCTAGGCACCCTCCTCCCGCCCTGTGGTGCAAGTGATGTCCCTCTCTCGAAAAATGAACTCAATGGGACCGTAATGTTGCAACCACACACTAGTTGACCTGCTGTGAGGAAAAAACGAGTTAGTACATTTCAAACATGAAAAAGGTCATTTAAAATCATCATGAAAAACTAAAATTCCAAAAGTATGAAACACAAAAAATGCTTACCGTGGAAAGAAAGTGTATAGTGCTAGGCACCCTCTCCCGCCCTGTGGTGCAAGTGGTGTCCCTCTCTCGAAAAATGTACTCAATGGGACCGTAATGTTGCAACCACACACTAGTTGACCTGCTGTGAGGAAAAAACGAGTTAGTACATTTCAAACATGAAAAAGGTCATTTTAAAATCATCATGAAAAACTAAAATTCCAAAAGTATCAAACACAAAAAATGCTTACCGAGGAAAGAAAGTGTATAGTGCTAGGCACCCTCTCCCGCCCTGTGGTGCAAGTGATGTCCCTCTCTCGAAAAATGTACTCAATGGGACCGTAATGTTGCAACCACACACTAGTTGACCTGCTGTGAGGAAAAAACGAGTTAGTACATTTCAAACATGAAAAAGGTCATTTTAAAATCATCATGAAAAACTAAAATTCCAAAAGTATCAAACACAAAAAATGCTTACCGAGGAAAGAATGTGTATAGTGCTAGGCACCCTCCTCCCGCCCTGTGGTGCAAGTGATGTCCCTCTCTCCAAAAATGTACTCAATGGGACCGTAATGTTGCAACCACACACTAGTTGACCTGCTGTGAGGAAAAAACGAGTTAGTACATTTCAAACATGGAAAAGGTCATTTCAAAATCATCATGAAAAACCAAAATTCCAAAAGTATGAAACACAAAAAATGCTTACTGAGGAAAGAAAGTGTATAGTGCTAGGCACCCTCTCCCGCCCTGTGGTGCAAGTGATGTCCCTCTCTCGAAAAATGTACTCTATGGGACCGTAATGTTGCAACCACACACTAGTTGACCTGCTGTGAGGAAAAAACGAGTTAGTACATTTCAAACATGAAAAAGGTCATTTTAAAATCATCATGAAAAACCAAAATTCTAAAAGTATCAAACACAAAAAATGCTTACCGAGGAAAGAAAGTGTATAGTTCTAGGCACCCTCCTCCCGCCCTGTGGTGCAAGTGATGTCCCTCTCTCGAAAAATGTACTCAATGGGACCGTAATGTTGCAACCACACACTAGTTGACCTGCTGTGAGGAAAAAACGAGTTAGTACATTTCAAACATGAAAAAGGTCATTTTAAAATCATCATGAAAAACCAAAATTCCAAAAGTATCAAACACAAAAAATGCTCACCGAGGAAAGAAAGTGTATAGTGCTAGGCACCCTCCTCCCGCCCTGTGGTGCAAGTGATGTCCCTCTCTCGAAAAATGTACTCAATGGGACTGTAATGTTGCAACCACACACTAGTTGACCTGCTGTGAGGAAAAAACGAGTTACTACATTTCAAACATGAAAAAGGTCATTTTAAAATCATCATGAAAAACTAAAATTACAAAAGTATCAAACACAAAAATGCTTACCGAGGAAAGAAAGTGTATAGTGCTAGGCACCCTCTCCCACCCTGTGGTGCAAGTGATGTCCCTCTCTCGAAAATAGTACTCAATGGGACCGTAATGTAGCAACCACACATTAGTTGACCTGCTGTGAGGAAAAAACGAGTTAGTACATTTCAAACATGAAAAAGGTCATTTTAAAATCATCATGAAAAACCAAAATTCCAAAAGTATCAAACACAAAAAATGCTTACCGAGGAGAGAAAGTGTATAGTGCTAATCACCCTCCTCCCGCCCTGTGGTGCAAGTGATGTCCCTCTCTCGAAAAATGTACTCAATGGGACCGTAATGTTGCAACCACACACTAGTTGACCTGCTGTGAGGAAAAAACGAGTTAGTACATTTCAAACATGGAAAAGGTCATTTCAAAATCATCATGAAAAACCAAAATTCCAAAAGTATCAAACACAAAAAATGCTTACTGATGAAAGAAAATGTATTGTGCTAGGCACCCTCCTCCTACCGTGTGGTGCAACTGATGTCCCTGTCTCCAAAAATGTACTCAATGGGACCGTAATGTTGCAACCACACACTAGTTGACCTGCTGTGAGGAGAAAACCAGTTAGTACATTTCAAACATGGAAAAGGTCATTTCAAAATCATCATGAAAAACAAAAATTCCAAAAGTATCAAACACAAAAAATGCTTACTGATGAAAGAAAATGTATTGTGCTAGGCACACTCCTCCCGCCGTGTGGTGCAACTGATGTCCCTGTCTCCAAAAATGTACTCAATGGGACCGTAATGTTGCAACCACACACAAGGTGACCTGCTGTGAAGAAAAAACGAGTTAGTACATTTCAAACATGAAAAAGTTCATTTTAAAATCATCATGAAAAACTAAAATTCCAAAAGTATCAAACACAAAAAATGCTTACTGATGAAAGAAAATGTATTGTGCTAGGCACCCTCCTCCCGCCCTGTGGTGCAAGTGATGTCCCTCTCTCGAAAAATGTACTCAATGGGACCGTAATGTTGCAACCACACACTAGTTGACCTGCTGTGAGGAAAAAACGAGTTAGTACATTTCAAACATGAAAAAGGTCATTTTAAAATCATCATGAAAAACCAAAATTCCAAAAGTATCAAACACAAAAAATGCTTACCGAGGAAAGAAAGTGTATAGTGCTAGGCACCCTCCTCCCGCCCTGTGGTGCAAGTGATGTCCCTCTCTCGAAAAATGTACTCAATGGGACCGTAATGTTGCAACCACACACTAGTTGACCTGCTGTGAGGAAAAAACGAGTTAGTACATTTCAAACATGAAAAAGGTCATTTTAAAATCATCATGAAAAACTAAAATTTTTAAAAGTATCAAACACAAAAAATGCTTACCGAGGAAAGAAAGTGTATAGTGCTAGGCACCCTCTCCCGCCCTGTGGTGCAAGTGATGTCCCTCTCTCGAAAAATGTACTCAATGGGACCGTAATGTTGCAACCACACACTGGTTGACCTGCTGTGAGGAAAAAACGAGTTAGTACATTTCAAACATGAAAAAGGTCATTTTAAAATCATCATGAAAAACCAAAATTCCAAAAGTATCAAACACAAAAAATGCTTACCGAGGAGAGAAAGTGTATAGTGCTAATCACCCTCCTCCCGCCCTGTGGTGCAATTGATGTCCCTCTCTCCAAAAATGTACTCAATGGGACAGTAATGTTGCAACCACACACTAGTTGACCTGCTGTGAGGAAAAAACGAGTTAGTACATTTCAAACATGGAAAAGGTCATTTTAAAATCATCATGAAAAACCAAAATTCCAAAAGTATCAAACACAAAAAATGCTTACCGAGGAAAGAAAGTGTATAGTGCTAGGCACCCTCCTCCCGCCCTGTGGTGCAACTGATGTCCCTCTCTCCAAAAATGTACTCAATGGGACCGTAATGTTGCAACCACACACTAGTTGACCTGCTGTGAGGAAAAAACGAGTTAGTACATTTCAAACATGAAAAAGGTCATTTTAAAATCATCATGAAAAACCAAAATTCTAAAAGTATCAAACACAAAAAATGCTTACCGAGGAAAGAAAGTGTATAGTGCTAGGCACCCTCCTCCCGCCCTGTGGTGCAAGTGATGTCCCTCTCTCGAAAAATGTACTCAATGGGACCGTAATGTTGCAACCACACACTAGTTGACCTGCTGTGAGGAAAAAACGAGTTAGTACATTTCAAACATGAAAAAGGTCATTTTAAAATCATCATGAAAAACCAAAATTCCAAAAGTATCAAACACAAAAAATGCTTACCGAGGAAAGAAAGTGTATAGTGCTAGGCACCCTCCTCCCGCCCTGTGGTGCAAGTGATGTCCCTCTCTCCAAAAATGTACTCAATGGGACCGTAATGTTGCAACCACACACTAGTTGACCTGCTGTGAGGAAAAAACGAGTTAGTACATTTCAAACATGAAAAAGGTCATTTTAAGATCATCATGAAAAACCAAAATTCCAAAAGTATCAAACACAAAAAATGCTTACCGAAGAAAGAAAATGTATTGTGCTAGGCACCCTCCTCCCGCCCTGTGGTGCAACTGATGTCCCTCTCTCCAAAAATGTACTCAATGGGACCGTAATGTTGCAACCACACACTAGTTGACCTGCTGTGAGGAAAAAACGAGTTAGTACATTTCAAACATGAAAAAGGTCATTTTAAAATCATCATGAAAAACCAAAATTCCAAAAGTATCAAACACAAAAAATGCTTACCGAGGAAAGAAAGTGTATAGTGCTAGGCACCCTCCTCCCGCCCTATGGTGCAACTGATGTCCCTCTCTCCAAAAATGTACTCAATGGGACCGTAATGTTGCAACCACACACTAGTTGACCTGCTGTGAGGAAAAAACGAGTTAGTACATTTCAAACATGAAAAAGGTCATTTTAAAATCATCATGAAAAACCAAAATTCCAAAAGTATCAAACACAAAAAATGCTTACCGAGGAAAGAAAGTGTATAGTGCTAGGCACCCTCCTCCCGCCCTGTGGTGCGAGTGATGTCCCTCTCTCCAAAAATGTACTCAATGGGACCATAATGTTGCAACCACACACTAGTTGACCTGCTGTGAGGAAAAAACGAGTTAGTACATTTCAAACATGGAAAAGGTCATTTTAAAATCATCATGAAAAACCAAAATTCCAAAAGTATCAAACACAAAAAATGCTTACCGAGGAAAGAAAGTGTATAGTGCTAGGCACCCTCCTCCCGCCCTGTGGTGCAACTGATGTCCCTCTCTCCAAAAATGTACTCAATGGGACCGTAATGTTGCAACCACACACTAGTTGACCAGCTGTGAGGAAAAAACGAGTTAGTACATTTCAAACATGGAAAAGGTCATTTTAAAATCATCATGAAAAACCAAAATTCCAAAAGTATCAAACACAAAAAATGCTTACCGAGGAAAGAAAGTGTATAGTGCTAGGCACCCTCCTCCCGCCCTGTGGTGCAACTGATGTCCCTCTCTCCAAAAATGTACTCAATGGGACCGTAATGTTGCAACCACACACTAGTTGACCAGCTGTGAGGAAAAAACGAGTTAGTACATTTCAAACATGAAAAAGGTCATTTTAAAATCATCATGAAAAACCAAAATTCTAAAAGTATCAAACACAAAAAATGCTTACCGAGGAAAGAAAGTGTATAGTGCTAGGCACCCTCCTCCCTCCCTGTGGTGCAACTGATGTCCCTCTCTCCAAAAATGTACTCAATGGGACCGTAATGTTGCAACCACACACTAGTTGACCTGCTGTGAGGAAAAAACGAGTTAGTACATTTCAAACATGAAAAAGGTCATTTTAAAATCATCATGAAAAACCAAAATTCCAAAAGTATCAAACACAAAAAATGCTTACCGAGGAAAGAAAGTGTATAGTGCTAGGCACCCTACTCCCGCCCTGTGGTGCAAGTGATGTCCCTCTCTCGAAAAATGTACTCAATGGGACCGTAATGTTGCAACCACACACTAGTTGACCTGCTGTGAGGAAAAAACGAGTTAGTACATTTCAAACATGAAAAAGGTCATTTAAAATCATCATGAAAAACTAAAATTCCAAAAGTATGAAACACAAAAAATGCTTACCGAGGAAAGAAAGTGTATAGTGCTAGGCACCCTCTCCCGCCCTGTGGTGCAAGTGATGTCCCTCTCTCGAAAAATGTACTCAATGGGACCGTAATGTTGCAACCACACACTAGTTGACCTGCTGTGAGGAAAAAACAAGTTAGTACATTTCAAACATGAAAAAGGTCATTTTAAAATCATCATGAAAAACTAAAATTCCAAAAGTATCAAACACAAAAAATGCTTACCGAGGAAAGAAAGTGTATAGTGCTAGGCACCCTCTCCCGCCCTGTGGTGCAAGTGATGTCCCTCTCTCGAAAAATGTACTCAATGGGACCGTAATGTTGCAACCACACACTAGTTGACCTGCTGTGAGGAAAAAACGAGTTAGTACATTTCAAACATGAAAAAGGTCATTTTAAAATCATCATGAAAAACTAAAATTCCAAAAGTATCAAACACAAAAAATGCTTACCGAGGAAAGAAAGTGTATAGTGCTAGGCACCCTCCTCCCGCCCTGTGGTGCAAGTGATGTCCCTCTCTCCAAAAATGTACTCAATGGGACCGTAATGTTGCAACCACACACTAGTTGACCTGCTGTGAGGAAAAAACGAGTTAGTACATTTCAAACATGGAAAAGGTCATTTGAAAATCATCATGAAAAACCAAAATTCCAAAAGTATCAAACACAAAAAATGCTTACTGATGAAAGAAAATTTATTGTGCTAGGGACCCTCCTCCCGCCGTGTGGTGCAACTGATGTCCCTGTCTCCAAAAATGTACTCAATGGGACCGTAATGTTGCAACCACACACTAGTTGACCTGCTGTGAGGAAAAAACGAGTTAGTACATTTCAAACATGGAAAAGGTCATTTTAAAATCATCATGAAAAACCAAAATTCCAAAAGTATGAAACACAAAAAATGCTTACCGAGGAAAGAAAGTGTATAGTGCTAGGCACCCTCCTCCCGCCCTGTGGTGCAAGTGATGTCCCTCTCTCCAAAAATGTACTCAATGGGACCGTAATGTTGCAACCACACACTAGTTGACCTGCTGTGAGGAGAAAACGAGTTAGTACATTTCAAACATGGAAAAGGTCATTTCAAAATCATCATGAAAAACCAAAATTCCAAAAGTATGAAACACAAAAAATGCTTACCGAGGAAAGAAAGTGTATAGTGCTAGGCACCCTCCTCCCGCCCTGTGGTGCAAGTGATGTCCCTCTCTCCAAAAATGTACTCAATGGGACCGTAATGTTGCAACCACACACTAGTTGACCTGCTGTGAGGAAAAAACGAGTTAGTACATTTCAAACATGAAAAAGGTCATTTCAAAATCATCATGAAAAACCAAAATTCCAAAAGTATGAAACACAAAAAATGCTTACCGAGGAAAGAAAGTGTATAGTGCTAGGCACCCTCCTCCCGCCCTGTGGTGCAAGTGATGTCCCTCTCTCCAAAAATGTACTCAATGGGACCGTAATGTTGCAACCACACACTAGTTGCCCTGCTGTGAGGAAAAAACGAGTTAGTACATTTCAAACATGAAAAAGGTCATTTTAAAATCATCATGAAAAACTAAAATTCCAAAAGTATCAAACACAAAAAATGCTTACCGAGGAAAGAAAGTGTATAGTGCTAGGCACCCTCCTCCCGCCCTGTGGTGCAAGTGATGTCCCTCTCTCGAAAAATGTACTCAATGGGACCGTAATGTTGCAACCACACACTAGTTGACCTGCTGTGAGGAAAAAACGAGTTAGTACATTTCAAACATGGAAAAGGTCATTTTAAAATCATCATGGAAAACCAAAATTCCAAAAGTATGAAACACAAAAAATGCTTACCGAGGAAAGAAAGTGTATAGTGCTAGGCACCCTCCTCCCGCCCTGTGGTGCAAGTGATGTCCCTCTCTCCAAAAATGTACTCAATGGGACCGTAATGTTGCAACCACGCACTAGTTGACCTGCTGTGAGGAAAAAACGAGTTAGTACATTTCAAACATGGAAAAGGTCATTTCAAAATCATCATGAAAAACCAAAATTCCAAAAGTATGAAACACAAAAAATGCTTACCGAGGAAAGAAAAGTGTATAGTGCTAGGCACCCTCCTCCCGCCCTGTGGTGCAAGTGATGTCCCTCTCTCGAAAAATGTACTCAATGGGACCGTAATGTTGCAACCACACACTAGTTGACCTGCTGTGAGGAAAAAACGAGTTAGTACATTTCAAACATGGAAAAGGTCATTTCAAAATCATCATGAAAAACCAAAATTCCAAAAGTATCAAACACAAAAAATGCTTACCGAGGAAAGAAAGTGTATAGTGCTAGGCACCCTCTCCCGCCCTGTGGTGCAATTGATGTCCCTCTCTCGAAAAATGTACTCAATGGGACCGTAATGTTGCAACCACACACTAGTTGACCTGCAGTGAGGAAAAAACGAGTTAGTACATTTCAAACATGAAAAAGGTCATTTTAAAATCATCATGAAAAACTAAAATTCCAAAAGTATCAAACACAAAAAATGCTTACCGAGGAAAGAAAGTGTATAGTGCTAGGCACCCTCCTCCCGCCCTGTGGTGCAAGTGCTGTCCCTCTCTCGAAAAATGTACTCAATGGGACCGTAATGTTGCAACCACACACTAGTTGACCTGCTGTGAGGAAAAAACGAGTTAGTACATTTCAAACATGAAAAAGGTCATTTTAAAATCATCATGAAAAAATAAAATTCCAAAAGTATCAAACACAAAAAATGCTTACTGATGAAAGAAAATGTATTGTGCTAGGCACCCTCCTCCCGCTGTGTGGTGCAACTGATGTCCCTGTCTCCAAAAATGTACTCAATGGGACCGTAATGTTGCAACCACACACTAGTTGACCTGCTGTGAGGAAAAAACGAGTTAGTACATTTCAAACATGGAAAAGGTCATTTCAAAATCATCATGAAAAACCAAAATTCCAAAAGTATCAAACACAAAAAATGCTTACTGATGAAAGAAAATGTATTGTGCTAGGCACCCTCCTCCCGCCGTGTGGTGCAACTGATGTCCCTGTCTCCAAAAATGTACTCAATGGGACCGTAATGTTGCAACCACACACTAGTTGACCTGCTGTGAGGAAAAAACGAGTTAGTACATTTCAAACATGAAAAAGGTCATTTTAAAATCATCATGAAAAACCAAAATTCCAAAAGTATCAAACACAAAAAATGCTTACCGAGGAAAGAAAGTGTATAGTGCTAGGCACCCTCCTCCCGCCCTGTGGTGCAAGTGATGTCCCTCTCTCGAGAAATGTACTCAATGGGACCGTAATGTTGCAACCACACGCTAGTTGACCTGCTGTGAGGAAAAAACGAGTTAGTACATTTCAAACATGAAAAAGGTCATTTTAAAATAATCATGAAAAACCAAAATTCCAAAAGTATCAAACACAAATAATGCTTACCGAGGAAAGAAAGTGTATAGTGCTAGGCACCCTCCTCCCGCCCTGTGGTGCAAGTGATGTCCCTCTCTCGAAAAATGTACTCAATGGGACCGTAATGTTGCAACCACACACTAGTTGACCTGCTGTGAGGAAAAAACGAGTTAGTACATTTCAAACATGAAAAAGGTCATTTTAAAATCATCATGAAAAACCAAAATTCCAAAAGTATCAAACACAAAAAATGCTTACCGAGGAAAGAAAGTGTATAGTGCTAGGCACCCTCCTCCCGCCCTGTGGTGCAAGTGATGTCCCTCTCTCGAAAAATGTACTCAATGGGACCGTAATGTTGCAACCACACACTAGTTGACCTGCTGTGAGGAAAAAACGAGTTAGTACATTTCACACATGAAAAAGGTCATTTTAAAATCATCATGAAAAACTAAAATTCCAAAAGTATCAAACACAAAAAATGCTTACCGAGGAAAGAAAGTGTATAGTGCTAGGCACCCTCTCCCGCCCTGTGGTGCAAGTGATGTCCCTCTCTCGAAAAATGTACTCAATGGGACCGTAATGTTGCAACCACACACTAGTTGACCTGCTGTGAGGAAAAAACGAGTTAGTACATTTCAAACATGAAAAAGGTCATTTTAAAATCATCATGAGAAACCAAAATTCCAAAAGTATCAAACACAAAAAATGCTTACCGAGGAGAGAAATTGTATAGTGCTAATCACCCTCCTCCCGCCCTGTGGTGCAACTGATGTCCCTCTCTCCAAAAATGTACTCAATGGGACAGTAATGTTGCAACCACACACTAGTTGACCTGCTGTGAGGAAAAAACGAGTTAGTACATTTCAAACATGGAAAAGGTCATTTTAAAATCATCATGAAAAACCAAAATTCCAAAAGTATCAAACACAAAAAATGCTTACCGAGGAAAGAAAGTGTATAGTGCTAGGCACCCTCCTCCCGCCCTGTGGTGCAACTGATGTCCCTCTCTCCAAAAATGTACTCAATGGGACCGTAATGTTGCAACCACACACTAGTTGACCAGCTGTGAGGAAAAAACGAGTTAGTACATTTCAAACATGAAAAAGGTCATTTTAAAATCATCATGAAAAACCAAAATTCTAAAAGTATCAAACACAAAAAATGCTTACCGAGGAAAGAAAGTGTATAGTGCTAGGCACCCTCCTCCCTCCCTGTGGTGCAAGTGATGTCCCTCTCTCGAAAAATGTACTCAATGGGACCGTAATGTTGCAACCACACACTAGTTGACCTGCTGTGAGGAAAAAACGAGTTAGTACATTTCAAACATGAAAAAGGTCATTTTAAAATCATCATGAAAAACCAAAATTCCAAAAGTATCAAACACAAAAAATGCTTACCGAGGAAAGAAAGTGTATAGTGCTAGGCACCCTCCTCCCGCCCTGTGGTGCAAGTGATGTCCCTCTCTCGAAAAATGAACTCAATGGGACCGTAATGTTGCAACCACACACTAGTTGACCTGCTGTGAGGAAAAAACGAGTTAGTACATTTCAAACATGAAAAAGGTCATTTAAAATCATCATGAAAAACTAAAATTCCAAAAGTATGAAACACAAAAAATGCTTACCGAGGAAAGAAAGTGTATAGTGCTAGGCACCCTCTCCCGCCCTGTGGTGCAAGTGATGTCCCTCTCTCGAAAAATGTACTCAATGGGACCGTAATGTTGCAACCACACACTAGTTGACCTGCTGTGAGGAAAAAACGAGTTAGTACATTTCAAACATGAAAAAGGTCATTTTAAAATCATCATGAAAAACTAAAATTCCAAAAGTATCAAACACAAAAAATGCTTACCGAGGAAAGAAAGTGTATAGTGCTAGGCACCCTCTCCCGCCCTGTGGTGCAAGTGATGTCCCTCTCTCGAAAAATGTACTCAATGGGACCGTAATGTTGCAACCACACACTAGTTGACCTGCTGTGAGGAAAAAACGAGTTAGTACATTTCAAACATGAAAAAGGTCATTT
The DNA here is from genome assembly GCF_023864275.1 of Schistocerca cancellata. Lineage (NCBI taxonomy): Eukaryota > Metazoa > Arthropoda > Insecta > Orthoptera > Acrididae > Schistocerca > Schistocerca cancellata. The sequence continues at coordinate 18,334,800 of NC_064635.1, read as the reverse complement.
TAAAATCATCATGAAAAACTAAAATTCCAAAAGTATCAAACACAAAAAATGCTTACCGAGGAAAGAAAGTGTATAGTGCTAGGCACCCTCCTCCCGCCCTGTGGTGCAAGTGATGTCCCTCTCTCGAAAAATGTACTCAATGGGACCGTAATGTTGCAACCACACACTAGTTGACCTGCTGTGAGGAAAAAACGAGTTAGTACATTTCAAACATGAAAAAGGTCATTTAAAATCATCATGAAAAACTAAAATTCCAAAAGTATGAAACACAAAAAATGCTTACCGAGGAAAGAAAGTGTATAGTGCTAGGCACCCTCTCCCGCCCTGTGGTGCAAGTGATGTCCCTCTCTCGAAAAATGTACTCAATGGGACCGTAATGTTGCAACCACACACTAGTTGACCTGCTGTGAGGAAAAAACGAGTTAGTACATTTCAAACATGGAAAAGGTCATTTCAAAATCATCATGAAAAACCAAAATTCCAAAAGTATGAAACACAAAAAATGCTTACCGAGGAAAGAAAGTGTATAGTGCTAGGCACCCTCTCCCGCCCTGTGGTGCAAGTGATGTCCCTCTCTCGAAAAATGTACTCTATGGGACCGTAATGTTGCAACCACACACTAGTTGACCTGCTGTGAGGAAAAAACGAGTTAGTACATTTCAAACATGAAAAAGGTCATTTTAAAATCATCATGAAAAACCAAAATTCCAAAAGTATCAAACACAAAAAATGCTTACCGAGGAAAGAAAGTGTATAGTGCTAGGCACCCTCCTCCCGCCCTGTGGTGCAAGTGATGTCCCTCTCTCGAAAAATGTACTCAATGGGACCGTAATGTTGCAACCACACACTAGTTGACCTGCTGTGAGGAAAAAACGAGTTAGTACATTTCAAACATGAAAAAGGTCATTTTAAAATCATCATGAAAAACCAAAATTCCAAAAGTATCAAACACAAAAAATGCTTACCGAGGAAAGAAAGTGTATAGTGCTAGGCACCCTCCTCCCTCCCTGTGGTGCAAGTGATGTCCCTCTCTCGAAAAATGTACTCAATGGGACCGTAATGTTGCAACCACACACTAGTTGACCTGCTGTGAGGAAAAAACGAGTTAGTACATTTCAAACATGAAAAAGGTCATTTTAAAATCATCATGAAAAACCAAAATTCCAAAAGTATCAAACACAAAAAATGCTTACCGAGGAAAGAAAGTGTATAGTGCTAGGCACCCTCCTCCCGCCCTGTGGTGCAAGTGATGTCCCTCTCTCGAAAAATGAACTCAATGGGACCGTAATGTTGCAACCACACACTAGTTGACCTGCTGTGAGGAAAAAACGAGTTAGTACATTTCAAACATGAAAAAGGTCATTTAAAATCATCATGAAAAACTAAAATTCCAAAAGTATGAAACACAAAAAATGCTTACCGAGGAAAGAAAGTGTATAGTGCTAGGCACCCTCTCCCGCCCTGTGGTGCAAGTGATGTCCCTCTCTCGAAAAATGTACTCAATGGGACCGTAATGTTGCAACCACACACTAGTTGACCTGCTGTGAGGAAAAAACGAGTTAGTACATTTCAAACATGAAAAAGGTCATTTTAAAATCATCATGAAAAACTAAAATTCCAAAAGTATCAAACACAAAAAATGCTTACCGAGGAAAGAAAGTGTATAGTGCTAGGCACCCTCTCCCGCCCTGTGGTGCAAGTGATGTCCCTCTCTCGAAAAATGTACTCAATGGGACCGTAATGTTGCAACCACACACTAGTTGACCTGCTGTGAGGAAAAAACGAGTTAGTACATTTCAAACATGAAAAAGGTCATTTTAAAATCATCATGAAAAACTAAAATTCCAAAAGTATCAAACACAAAAAATGCTTACCGAGGAAAGAAAGTGTATAGTGCTAGGCACCCTCCTCCCGCCCTGTGGTGCAAGTGATGTCCCTCTCTCCAAAAATGTACTCAATGGGACCGTAATGTTGCAACCACACACTAGTTGACCTGCTGTGAGGAAAAAACGAGTTAGTACATTTCAAACATGGAAAAGGTCATTTCAAAATCATCATGAAAAACCAAAATTCCAAAAGTATGAAACACAAAAAATGCTTACCGAGGAAAGAAAGTGTATAGTGCTAGGCACCCTCTCCCGCCCTGTGGTGCAAGTGATGTCCCTCTCTCGAAAAATGTACTCTATGGGACCGTAATGTTGCAACCACACACTAGTTGACCTGCTGTGAGGAAAAAACGAGTTAGTACATTTCAAACATGAAAAAGGTCATTTTAAAATCATCATGAAAAACCAAAATTCCAAAAGTATCAAACACAAAAAATGCTTACCGAGGAAAGAAAGTGTATAGTGCTAGGCACCCTCCTCCCGCCCTGTGGTGCAAGAGATGTCCCTCTCTCGAAAAATGTACTCAATGGGACCGTAATGTTGCAACCACACACTAGTTGACCTGCTGTGAGGAAAAAACGAGTTAGTACATTTCAAACATGAAAAAGGTCATTTTAAAATCATCATGAAAAACCAAAATTCCAAAAGTATCAAACACAAAAAATGCTTACCGAGGAAAGAAAGTGTATAGTGCTAGGCACCCTCCTCCCGCCCTGTGGTGCAAGTGATGTCCCTCTCTCGAAAAATGTACTCAATGGGACCGTAATGTTGCAACCACACACTAGTTGACCTGCTGTGAGGAAAAAACGAGTTAGTACATTTCAAACATGAAAAAGGTCATTTTAAAATCATCATGAAAAACTAAAATTCCAAAAGTATCAAACACAAAAAATGCTTACCGAGGAAAGAAAGTGTATAGTGCTAGGCACCCTCTCCCGCCCTGTGGTGCAAGTGATGTCCCTCTATCGAAAAATGTACTCAATGGGACCGTAATGTTGCAACCACACACTAGTTGACCTGCTGTGAGGAAAAAACGAGTTAGTACATTTCAAACATGAAAAAGGTCATTTTAAAATCATCATGAAAAACCAAAATTCCAAAAGTATCAAACACAAAAAATGCTTACCGAGGAGAGAAAGTGTATAGTGCTAATCACCCTCCTCCCGCCCTGTGGTGCAACTGATGTCCCTCTCTCCAAAAATGTACTCAATGGGACAGTAATGTTGCAACCACACACTAGTTGACCTGCTGTGAGGAAAAAACGAGTTAGTACATTTCAAACATGGAAAAGGTCATTTTAAAATCATCATGAAAAACCAAAATTCCAAAAGTATCAAACACAAAAAATGCTTACCGAGGAAAGAAAGTGTATAGTGCTAGGCACCCTCCTCCCGCCCTGTGGTGCAACTGATGTCCCTCTCTAGAAAAATGTACTCAATGGGACCTTAATGTTGCAACCACACACTAGTTGACCAGCTGTGAGGGAAAAACGAGTTAGTATATTTCAAACATGAAAAAGGTCATTTTAAAATAATCATGAAAAACCAAAATTCTAAAAGTATCAAACACAAAAAATGCTTACCGAGGAAAGAAAGTGTATAGTGCTAGGCACCCTCCTCCCTCCCTGTGGTGCAACTGATGTCCCTCTCTCCAAAAATGTACTCAATGGGACCGTAATGTTGCAACCACACACTAGTTGACCTGCTGTGAGGAAAAAACGAGTTAGTACATTTCAAACATGAAAAAGGTCATTTTAAAATCATCATGAAAAACCAAAATTCCAAAAGTATCAAACACAAAAAATGCTTACCGAGGAAAGAAAGTGTATAGTGCTAGGCACCCTCCTCCCGCCCTGTGGTGCAAGTGATGTCCCTCTCTCGAAAAATGTACTCAATGGGACCGTAATGTTGCAACCACACACTAGTTGACCTGCTGTGAGGAAAAAACGAGTTAGTACATTTCAAACATGAAAAAGGTCATTTAAAATCATCATGAAAAACTAAAATTCCAAAAGTATGAAACACAAAAAATGCTTACCGAGGAAAGAAAGTGTATAGTGCTAGGCACCCTCTCCCGCCCTGTGGTGCAAGTGATGTCCCTCTCTCGAAAAATGTACTCAATGGGACCGTAATGTTGCAACCACACACTAGTTGACCTGCTGTGAGGAAAAAACAAGTTAGTACATTTCAAACATGAAAAAGGTCATTTTAAAATCATCATGAAAAACTAAAATACCAAAAGTATCAAACACAAAAAATGCTTACCGAGGAAAGAAAGTGTATAGTGCTAGGCACCCTCTCCCGCCCTGTGGTGCAAGTGATGTCCCTCTCTCGAAAAATGTACTCAATGGGACCGTAATGTTGCAACCACACACTAGTTGACCTGCTGTGAGGAAAAAACGAGTTAGTACATTTCAAACATGAAAAAGGTCATTTTAAAATCATCATGAAAAACTAAAATTCCAAAAGTATCAAACACAAAAAATGCTTACCGAGGAAAGAAAGTGTATAGTGCTAGGCACCCTCCTCCCGCCCTGTGGTGCAAGTGATGTCCCTCTCTCCAAAAATGTACTCAATGGGACCGTAATGTTGCAACCACACACTAGTTGACCTGCTGTGAGGAAAAAACGAGTTAGTACATTTCAAACATGGAAAAGGTCATTTCAAAATCATCATGAAAAACCAAAATTCCAAAAGTATCAAACACAAAAAATGCTTACTGATGAAAGAAAATGTATTGTGCTAGGCACCCTCCTCCCGCCGTGTGGTGCAACTGATGTCCCTGTCTCCAAAAATGTACTCAATGGGACCGTAATGTTGCAACCACACACTAGTTGACCTGCCGTGAGGAAAAAACGAGTTAGTACATTTCAAACATGGAAAAGGTCATTTTAAAATCATCATGAAAAACCAAAATTCCAAAAGTATGAAACACAAAAAATGCTTACCGAGGAAAGAAAGTGTATAGTGCTAGGCACCCTCCTCCCGCCCTGTGGTGCAAGTGATGTCCCTCTCTCCAAAAATGTACTCAATGGGACCGTAATGTTGCAACCACACACTAGTTGACCTGCTGTGAGGAGAAAACGAGTTAGTACATTTCAAACATGGAAAAGGTCATTTCAAAATCATCATGAAAAACCAAAATTCCAAAAGTATGAAACACAAAAAATGCTTACCGAGGAAAGAGAGTGTATAGTGCTAGGCACCCTCCTCCCGCCCTGTGGTGCAAGTGATGTCCCTCTCTCCAAAAATGTACTCAATGGGACCGTAATGTTGCAACCACACACTAGTTGACCTGCTGTGAGGAAAAAACGAGTTAGTACATTTCAAACATGAAAAAGGTCATTTCAAAATCATCATGAAAAACCAAAATTCCAAAAGTATGAAACACAAAAAATGCTTACCGAGGAAAGAAAGTGTATAGTGCTAGGCACCCTCCTCCCGCCCTGTGGTGCAAGTGATGTCCCTCTCTCCAAAAATGTACTCAATGGGACCGTAATGTTGCAACCACACACTAGTTGCCCTGCTGTGAGGAAAAAACGAGTTAGTACATTTCAAACATGAAAAAGGTCATTTTAAAATCATCATGAAAAACTAAAATTCCAAAAGTATCAAACACAAAAAATGCTTACCGAGGAAAGAAAGTGTATAGTGCTAGGCACCCTCCTCCCGCCCTGTGGTGCAAGTGATGTCCCTCTCTCGAAAAATGTACTCAATGGGACCGTAATGTTGCAACCACACACTAGTTGACCTGCTGTGAGGAAAAAACGAGTTAGTACATTTCAAACATGGAAAAGGTCATTTTAAAATCATCATGGAAAACCAAAATTCCAAAAGTATGAAACACAAAAAATGCTTACCGAGGAAAGAAAGTGTATAGTGCTAGGCACCCTCCTCCCGCCCTGTGGTGCAAGTGATGTCCCTCTCTCCAAAAATGTACTCAATGGGACCGTAATGTTGCAACCACGCACTAGTTGACCTGCTGTGAGGAAAAAACGAGTTAGTACATTTCAAACATGGAAAAGGTCATTTCAAAATCATCATGAAAAACCAAAATTCCAAAAGTATGAAACACAAAAAATGCTTACCGAGGAAAGAAAAGTGTATAGTGCTAGGCACCCTCCTCCCGCCCTGTGGTGCAAGTGATGTCCCTCTCTCGAAAAATGTACTCAATGGGACCGTAATGTTGCAACCACACACTAGTTGACCTGCTGTGAGGAAAAAACGAGTTAGTACATTTCAAACATGGAAAAGGTCATTTCAAAATCATCATGAAAAACCAAAATTCCAAAAGTATCAAACACAAAAAATGCTTACCGAGGAAAGAAAGTGTATAGTGCTAGGCACCCTCTCCCGCCCTGTGGTGCAATTGATGTCCCTCTCTCGAAAAATGTACTCAATGGGACCGTAATGTTGCAACCACACACTAGTTGACCTGCTGTGAGGAAAAAACGAGTTAGTACATTTCAAACATGAAAAAGGTCATTTTAAAATCATCATGAAAAACTAAAATTCCAAAAGTATCAAACACAAAAAATGCTTACCGAGGAAAGAAAGTGTATAGTGCTAGGCAACCTCCTCCCGCCCTGTGGTGCAAGTGCTGTCCCTCTCTCGAAAAATGTACTCAATGGGACCGTAATGTTGCAACCACACACTAGTTGACCTGCTGTGAGGAAAAAACGAGTTAGTACATTTCAAACATGAAAAAGGTCATTTTAAAATCATCATGAAAAACTAAAATTCCAAAAGTATCAAACACAAAAAATGCTTACTGATGAAAGAAAATGTATTGTGCTAGGCACCCTCCTCCCGCCGTGTGGTGCAACTGATGTCCCTGTCTCCAAAAATGTACTCAATGGGACCGTAATGTTGCAACCACACACTAGTTGACCTGCTGTGAGGAAAAAACGAGTTAGTACATTTCAAACATGGAAAAGGTCATTTCAAAATCATCATGAAAAACCAAAATTCCAAAAGTATCAAACACAAAAAATGCTTACTGATGAAAGAAAATGTATTGTGCTAGGCACCCTCCTCCCGCCGTGTGGTGCAACTGATGTCCCTGTCTCCAAAAATGTACTCAATGGGACCGTAATGTTGCAACCACACACTAGTTGACCTGCTGTGAGGAAAAAACGAGTTAGTACATTTCAAACATGAAAAAGGTCATTTTAAAATCATCATGAAAAACCAAAATTCCAAAAGTATCAAACACAAAAAATGCTTACTGATGAAAGAAAATGTATTGTGCTAGGCACCGTCCTCCCGCCGTGTGGTGCAACTGATGTCCCTCTCTCCAAAAATGTACTCAATGGGACCGTAATGTTGCAACCACACACAAGTTGACCTGCTGTGAGGGAAAAACGAGTTAGTACATTTCAAACATGAAAAAGGTCATTTTAAAATCATCATGAAAAACCAAAATTCCAAAAGTATCAAACACAAACAATGCTTTCCGAGGAAAGAAAGTGTATAGTGCTAGGCACCCTCTCCCGCCCTGTGGTGCAACTGATGTCCCTCTCTCGAAAAATGTACTCAATGGGACCGTAATGTTGCAACCACACACTAGTTGACCTGCTGTGAGGAAAAAACGAGTTAGTACATTTCAAACATGGAAAAGGTCATTCCAAAATCATCATGAAAAACCAAAATTCCAAAAGTATCAAACACAAAAAATGCTTTCCGAGGAAAGAAAGTGTATAGTGCTAGGCACCCTCTCCCGCCCTGTGGTGCAAGTGATGTCCCTGTCTCGAAAAATGTACTCAATGGGACCGTAATTTTGCAACCACACACTAGTTGACCTGCTGTGAGGAAAAAACGAGTTAGTACATTTCAAACATGGAAAAGGTCATTTCAAAATCATCATGAAAAACCAAAATTCCAAAAGTATCAAACACAAAAAATGCTTACTGATGAAAGAAAATGTATTGTGCTAGGCACCCTCCTCCCGCCCTGTGGTGCAACTGATGTCCCTCTCTCCAAAAATGTACTCAATGGGACCGTAATGTTGCAACCACACACAAGTTGACCTGCTGTGAGGAAAAAACGAGTTAGTACATTTCAAACATGAAAAAGGTCATTTTAAAATCATCATGAAAAACCAAAATTCCAAAAGTATGAAACACAAAAAATGCTTTCCGAGGAAAGAAAGTGTATAGTGCTAGGCACCCTCTCCCGCCCTGTGGTGCAACTGATGTCCCTCTCTCGAAAAATGTACTCAATGGGACCGTAATGTTGCAACCACACACTAGTTGACCTTCTGTGAGGAAAAAACGAGTTAGTACATTTCAAACATGAAAAAGGTCATTTTAAAATCATCATGAAAAACTAAAATTCCAAAAGTATGAAACACAAAAAATGCTTTCCGAGGAAAGAAAGTGTATAGTGCTAGGCACCCTCTCCCGCCCTGTGGTGCAAGTGATGTCCCTCTCTCGAAAAATGTACTCAATGGGACCGTAATGTTGCAACCACACACTAGTTGACCTGCTGTGAGGAAAAAACGAGTTAGTACATTTCAAACATGGAAAAGGTCATTTCAAAATCATCATGAAAAACCAAAATTCCAAAAGTATCAAACACAAAAAATGCTTACTGATGAAAGAAAATGTATTGTGCTAGGCACCCTCCTCCCGCCCTGTGGTGCAAGTGATGTCCCTCTCTCCAAAAATGTACTCAATGGGACCGTAATGTTGCAACCACACACTAGTTGACCTGCTGTGAGGAAAAAACGAGTTAGTACATTTCAAACATGAAAAAGGTCATTTTAAAATCATCATGAAAAACCAAAATTCCAAAAGTATCAAACACAAAAAATGCTTACCGAAGAAAGAAAATGTATTGTGCTAGGCACCCTCCTCCCGCCCTGTGGTGCAAGTGATGTCCCTCTCTCGAAAAATGTACTCAATGGGACCGTAATGTTGCAACCACACACTAGTTGACCTGCTGTGAGGAAAAAACGAGTTAGTACATTTCAAACATGGAAAAGGTCATTTCAAAATCATCATGAAAAACCAAAATTCCAAAAGTATCAAACACAAAAAATGCTTAATGATGAAAGAAAATGTATTGTGCTAGGCACCCTCCTCCCGCCCTGTTTTGCAAGTGATGTCCCTCTCTCCAAAAATGTACTCAATGGGACCGTAATGTTGCAACCACACACAAGTTGACCTGCTGTGAGGAAAAAACGAGTTAGTACATTTCAAACATGAAAAAGGTCATTTTAAAATCATCATGAAAAACTAAAATTCCAAAAGTATGAAACACAAAAAATGCTTTCCGAGGAAAGAAAGTGTATAGTGCTAGGCACCCTCTCCCGCCCTGTGGTGCAAGTGATGTCCCTCTCTCGAAAAATGTACTCAATGGGACCGTAATGTTGCAACCACACACTAGTTGACCTGCTGTGAGGAAAAAACGAGTTAGTACATTTCAAACATGAAAAAGGTCATTTTAAAATCATCATGAAAAACCAAAATTCCAAAAGTATGAAACACAAAAAATGCTTACCGAGGAAAGAAAGTGTATAGTGCTAGGCACCCTCCTCCCGCCCTCTGGTGCAAGTGATGTCCCTCTCTCCAAAAATGTACTCAATGGGACCGTAATGTTGCAACCACACACTAGTTGACCTGCTGTGAGGAAAAAACGAGTTAGTACATTTCAAACATGAAAAAGGTCATTTTAAAATCATCATGAAAAACCAAAATTCCAAAAGTATCAAACACAAAAAATGCTTACTGATGAAAGAAAATGTATTGTGCTAGGCACCCTCCTCCCGCCCTGTGGTGCAACTGATGTCCCTCTCTCCAAAAATGTACTCAATGGGACCGTAATGTTGCAACCACACACAAGTTGACCTGCTGTGAGGAAAAAACGAGTTAGTACATTTCAAATATGAAAAAGGTCATTTTAAAATCATCATGAAAAACCAAAATTCCAAAAGTATCAAACACAAAAAATGCTTACCGAGGAAAGAAAGTGTATAGTGCTAGGCACCCTCTCCCGCCCTGTGGTGCAAGTGATGTCCCTCTCTCGAAAAATGTACTCAATGGGACCGTAATGTTGCAACCACACACTAGTTGACCTGCTGTGAGGAAAAAACGAGTTAGTACATTTCAAACATGAAAAAGGTCATTTTAAAATCATCATGAAAAACCAAAATTCCAAAAGTATCAAACACAAAAAATGCTTACCGAGGAAAGAAAGTGTATAGTGCTAGGCACCCTCCTCCCGCCCTGTGGTGCAAGTGATGTCCCTCTCTCCAAAAATGTACTCAATGGGACCGTAATGTTGCAACCACACACTAGTTGACCTGCTGTGAGGAAAAAACGAGTTAGTACATTTCAAACATGAAAAAGGTCATTTTAAAATCATCATGAAAAACCAAAATTCCAAAAGTATCAAACACAAAAAATGCTTACCGAAGAAAGAAAATGTATTGTGCTAGGCACCTTCCTCCCGCCCTGTGGTGCAAGTGATGTCCCTCTCTCGAAAAATGTACTCAATGGGACCGTAATGTTGCAACCACACACTAGTTGACCTGCTGTGAGGACAAAACGAGTTAGTACATTTCAAGAATGAAAAAGGTCATTTTAAAATCATCATGAAAAACAAAAATTCCAAAAGTATCAAACACAAAAAATGCTTACCGAGGAAAGAAAGTGTATAGTGCTAGGCACCCTCCTCCCGCCCTGTTGTGCAAGTGATGTCCCTCTCTCCAAAAATGTACTCAATGGGACCGTAATGTTGCAACCACACACTAGTTGACCTGCTGTGAGGAAAAAACGAGTTAGTACATTTCAAACATGAAAAAGGTCATTTTAAAATCATCATGAAAAACCAAAATTCCAAAAGTATCAAACACAAAAAATGCTTACTGATGAAAGAAAATGTATTGTGCTAGGCACCGTCCTCCCGCCGTGTGGTGCAACTGATGTCCCTCTCTCCAAAAATGTACTCAATGAGACCGTAATGTTGCAACCACACACAAGTTGACCTGCTGTGAGGAAAAAACGAGTTAGTACATTTCAAACATGAAAAAGGTCATTTTAAAATCATCATGAAAAACCAAAATTCCAAAAGTATCAAACACAAACAATGCTTTCCGAGGAAAGAAAGTGTATAGTGCTAGGCACCCTCTCCCGCCCTGTGGTGCAACTGATGTCCCTCTCTCGAAAAATGTACTCAATGGGACCGTAATGTTGCAACCACACACTAGTTGACCTGCTGTGAGGAAAAAACGAGTTAGTACATTTCAAACATGGAAAAGGTCATTCCAAAATCATCATGAAAAACCAAAATTCCAAAAGTATCAAACACAAAAAATGCTTTCCGAGGAAAGAAAGTGTATAGTGCTAGGCACCCTCTCCCGCCCTGTGGTGCAAGTGATGTCCCTGTCTCGAAAAATGTACTCAATGGGACCGTAATTTTGCAACCACACACTAGTTGACCTGCTGTGAGGAAAAAACGAGTTAGTACATTTCAAACATGGAAAAGGTCATTTCAAAATCATCATGAAAAACCAAAATTCCAAAAGTATCAAACACAAAAAATGCTTACTGATGAAAGAAAATGTATTGTGCTAGGCACCCTCCTCCCGCCCTGTGGTGCAACTGATGTCCCTCTCTCCAAAAATGTACTCAATGGGACCGTAATGTTGCAACCACACACAAGTTGACCTGCTGTGAGGAAAAAACGAGTTAGTACATTTCAAACATGAAAAAGGTCATTTTAAAATCATCATGAAAAACCAAAATTCCAAAAGTATGAAACACAAAAAATGCTTTCCGAGGAAAGAAAGTGTATAGTGCTAGGCACCCTCTCCCGCCCTGTGGTGCAACTGATGTCCCTCTCTCCAAAAATGTACTCAATGGGACCGTAATGTTGCAACCACACACTAGTTGACCTGCTGTGAGGAAAAAACGAGTTAGTACATTTCAAACATGGAAAAGGTCATTTTAAAATCATCATGAAAAACTAAAATTCCAAAAGTATGAAACACAAAAAATGCTTTCCGAGGAAAGAAAGTGTATAGTGCTAGGCACCCTCTCCCGCCCTGTGGTGCAAGTGATGTCCCTCTCTCGAAAAATGTACTCAATGGGACCGTAATGTTGCAACCACACACTAGTTGACCTGCTGTGAGGAAAAAACGAGTTAGTACATTTCAAACATGGAAAAGGTCATTTCAAAATCATCATGAAAAACCAAAATTCCAAAAGTATCAAACACAAAAAATGCTTACTGATGAAAGAAAATGTATTGTGCTAGGCACCCTCCTCCCGCCCTGTGGTGCAAGTGATGTCCCTCTCTCCAAAAATGTACTCAATGGGACCGTAATGTTGCAACCACACACTAGTTGACCTGCTGTGAGGAAAAAACGAGTTAGTACATTTCAAACATGAAAAAGGTCATTTTAAAATCATCATGAAAAACCAAAATTCCAAAAGTATCAAACACAAAAAATGCTTACCGAAGAAAGAAAATGTATTGTGCTAGGCACCTTCCTCCCGCCCTGTGGTGCAACTGATGTCCCTCTCTCCAAAAATGTACTCAATGGGACCGTAATGTTGCAACCACACACTAGTTGACCTCCTGTGAGGAAAAAACTAGTTACTACATTTCAAACATGAAAAAGGTCATTTTAAAATCATCATGAAAAACTAAAATTCCAAAAGTATGAAACACAAAAAATGCTTTCCGAGGAAAGAAAGTGTATAGTGCTAGGCACCCTCTCCCGCCCTGTGGTGCAAGTGATGTCCCTCTCTCGAAAAATGTACTCAATGGGACCGTAATGTTGCAACCACACACTAGTTGACCTGCTGTGAGGAAAAAACGAGTTAGTACATTTCAAACATGAAAAAGGTCATTTTAAAATCATCATGAAAAACCAAAATTCCAAAAGTATGAAACACAAAAAATGTTTACCGAGGAAAGAAAGTGTATAGTGCTAGGCACCCTCCTCCCGCCCTGTGGTGCAAGTGATGTCCCTCTCTCCAAAAATGTACTCAATGGGACCGTAATGTTGCAACCACACACTAGTTGACCTGCTGTGAGGAAAAAACGAGTTAGTACATTTCAAACATGAAAAAGGTCATTTTAAAATCATCATGAAAAACCAAAATTCCAAAAGTATCAAACACAAAAAATGCTTACTGATGAAAGAAAATGTATTGTGCTAGGCACCCTCCTCCCGCCCTGTGGTGCAACTGATGTCCCTCTCTCCAAAAATGTACTCAATGGGACCGTAATGTTGCAACCACACACAAGTTGACCTGCTGTGAGGAAAAAACGAGTTAGTACATTTCAAATATGAAAAAGGTCATTTTAAAATCATCATGAAAAACCAAAATTCCAGAAGTATCAAACACAAAAAATGCTTTCCGTGGAAAGAAAGTGTATAGTGCTAGGCACCCTCTCCCGCCCTGTGGTGCAAGTGATGTCCCTCTCTCGAAAAATGTACTCAATGGGACCGTAATGTTGCAACCACACACTAGTTGACCTGCTGTGAGGAAAAAACGAGTTAGTACATTTCAAACATGGAAAAGGTCATTTTAAAATCATCATGAAAAACCAAAATTCCAAAAGTATCAAACACAAAAAATGCTTTCCGAGGAAAGAAAGTGTATAGTGCTAGGCACCCTCTCCTGCCCTGTGGTGCAAGTGATGTCCCTCTCTCGAAAAATGTACTCAATGGGACCGTAATGTTGCAACCACACATTAGTTGACCTTCTGTGAGGAAAAAACGAGTTAGTACATTTCAAACATGGAAAAGGTCATTTCAAAATCATCATGAAAAACCAAAATTCCAAAAGTATCAAACACAAAAAATGCTTACTGATGAAAGAAAATGTATTGTGCTAGGCACCCTCCTCCCGCCGTGTGGTGCAACTGATGTCCCTCTCTCCAAAAATGTACTCAATGGGACCGTAATGTTGCAACCACACACAAGTTGACCTGCTGTGAGGAAAAAACGAGTTAGTACATTTCAAACATGAAAAAGGTCATTTTAAAATCATCATGAAAAACCAAAATTCCAAAAGTATCAAACACAAAAAATGCTTTCCGAGTAAAGAAAGTGTATAGTGCTAGGCACCCTCTCCCGCCCTGTGGTGCAACTGATGTCCCTCTCTCGAAAAATGTACTCAATGGGACCGTAATGTTGCAACCACACACTAGTTGACCTGCTGTGAGGAAAAAACGAGTTAGTACATTTCAAACATGGAAAAGGTCATTTCAAAATCATCATGAAAAACCAAAATTCCAAAAGTATCAAACACAAAAAATGCTTACTGATGAAAGAAAATGTATTGTGCTAGGCACCCTCCTCCCGCCCTGTGGTGCAAGTGATGTCCCTCTCTCCAAAAATGTACTCAATGGGACCGTAATGTTGCAACCACACACAAGTTGACCTGCTGTGAGGAAAAAACGAGTTAGTACATTTCAAACATGAAAAAGGTCATTTTAAAATCATCATGAAAAACTAAAATTCCAAAAGTATGAAACACAAAAAATGCTTTCCGAGGAAAGAAAGTGTATAGTGCTAGGCACCCTCTCCCGCCCTGTGGTGCAAGTGATGTCCCTCTCTCGAAAAATGTACTCAATGGGACCGTAATGTTGCAACCACACACTAGTTGACCTGCTGTGAGGAAAAAACGAGTTAGTACATTTCAAACATGAAAAAGGTCATTTTAAAATCATCATGAAAAACCAAAGTTCCAAAAGTATGAAACACAAAAAATGCTTACCGAGGAAAGAAAGTGTATAGTGCTAGGCACCCTCCTCCCGCCCTCTGGTGCAAGTGATGTCCCTCTCTCCAAAAATGTACTCAATGGGACCATAATGTTGCAACCACACACTAGTTGACCTGCTGTGAGGAAAAAACGAGTTAGTACATTTCAAACATGGAAAAGGTCATTTCAAAATCATCATGAAAAACCAAAATTCCAAAAGTATCAAACACAAAAAATGCTTACTGATGAAAGAAAATGTATTGTGCTAGGCACCCTCCTCCCGCCGTGTGGTGCAACTGATGTCCCTGTCTCCAAAAATGTACTCAATGGGACCGTAATGTTGCAACCACACACAAGTTGACCTGCTGTGAGGAAAAAACGAGTTAGTACATTTCAAACATGGAAAAGGTCATTTTAAAATCAACATGAAAAACCAAAATTCCATGAGTATCAAACACAAGAAAATGCTTACTGAAGAAAGAAAATGTATCGTGCTCCGCATCACCTCCTGCCCTGTGTTGCAACTGATGTTCCTCTCTCCAAAAATGTACTCAATGGGACCGTAATGTTGCAACCACACACAAGTTGACCTGCTGTGAGGAAAAAAACGAGTTAGTACATTTCAAACATGAAAAAGGTCATTTTAAAATCATCATGAAAAACCAAAATTACAAAAGTACCAAAGACAAAAAATGCTTACCGAAGAAAGAAAATATATTGTGCTAGGCACCCTCCTCCCGCCCTGTGGTGCAACTGATGTCCCTCTCTCCAAGAATGTACTCAATGGGACCGTAATGTTGCAACCACACACAAGTTGACCTGCTGTGTGGAAAAAACGAGTTAGTACATTTCAAACATGAAAAAGGTCATTTTAAACCAACATGAAAAACCAAAATTCCATGAGTATCACACACAAGAAAATGCTTACTGAAGAAAGAAAATGTATCGTGCTCCGCATCACCTCCTGCCCTGTGTTGCAACTGATGTTCCTCTCTCCAAAAATGTACTCAATGGGACCGTAATGTTGCAACCACACACAAGTTGACCTGCTGTGAGGAAAAAACGAGTTAGTACATTTCAAACATGAAAAAGGTCATTTTAAAATCAACATGAAAAACCAAAATTCCAAAATTATCAAACACAAAAAAATGCTTACCGAAGAAAGAGAATGTATCGTGCTCCGCACCCACCTCCCGCCCTGTGGTGCAACTGATGTCCCTTTCTCCAAAAATGTACTCAATGGGACCGTAATGTTGCACCCACACACACAAGTTACCTGCTGTGAGGAAAAAACGAGTTAGTACATTTCATATTTGAAAAAGGTCATTTTAAAATCAACATGAAAAACTAAAATTCCAAAAGTATCAAACACAAAAAAATGTTTACCGAAGAAAGAAAATGTATCGTGCTCCGCACCCACCTCCCGCCCTGTGGTGCAACTGATTTTCCTTTCTCCAAAAATGTACTCAATGGGAGCGTAATGTTGCACCCACACACACAAGTTACTTGCTGTGAGGAAAAAACGAGTTAGTCCATTTCATACATGAAAAACGTCATTTTAAAATCAACGTGAAAAACTAAAATTTCAAAAGTATAAAACAGAAAAAAATGCTTACCAAAGAAAGAAACGTATCGTGCTCTGCACCCTCCTCCCTGCCCTGTAATGAAACAGTGGTCGAAGTTTAAAATTCTCCGCTGACGTTTCGTCTCCGACTACGGGAGGCATCCTCGGAGGTACAGCTTGGATGTCAGCGTGGCACCGCAAGCGTGACGATTGATTACTTTCAATCGACAATGCGTACAATGCGCCCGCATAATTTTTTCATGTAAAAAATGTCTAATACAAATCCAACAAACTTAACACCCTCGAAGAACAGAAACATGAGAAATTTTTGCAAGTACCTGTAAGCACAGCCGCTAATGATAATACGTCAGTCTCACCCTGGGCTGCAAAAGAGGAGTATCTCTTACCTTCATGCCGAGTAGATTTCTGCTGGACGGTGGAAACAGAAAATAAAATCTTTTGTTACAGAAGTCCTTTATAGAATACTGGACGTTTCGAATTCGCCTTGTATGTAACTGTCGAAGGCGGAGCAAAAAAGACAAGTCTTGCGAAGTGACAGCTACTTGAATACATACACCATTCAAAGAGCAGTTATTCCTTGTGGGAAAACAGAGAGTAATTAATACGTTGCGGGAAAACAATCAAAGAATAAATATACGTGGCGGGAAAAACAATCTCGTAGCGAACATGACTAAAACCTACGTATCAGTCGTACAGATTTTTACATGAGCTCAAAATATAATATATGAATTCGAGTAATGTACTGTTTTGTAAATAGCAACGTCGATTGCAGTAGCCCTCTGTCGACCTGTATGTTTACAGAAATTATGGCCAAATTCTTCCATCCATTTATAAAGACCAGTTATTTATAAAGTCCAAAGATTCGAAATTCGTTTTTGCTTGACTCAGTGCCGCAACTTTAAATTTTTAGCTGACAGTTCGTTACACCGATAGCTAAACATGCGCGCGAAAGAGATGTCAAATTTTACTTTTCCTTTGTTTGTTGCAGACTTGCGTAATAAAGAAATAAACTTTTGCAAAACCCTTTGTTTATTCTCATAAAAAGCAAACTTTACACATGATTCATGTGGTTCTGGGTTATGAACGATTTATTCCTGTTGAGTATGTGGTTTTTAAAAGTAGTCTCACGAGAAGAGGTGTTACCAGGAACTAGGAAATGTGTCAAAGACAAAATAGAAAACTCAGCATACCACATTATTCATAGCCGACATTTGTTTGCACAGTCGTACCTCAACAAGTTTTTATGATAACATAGTGAACGGTCTGCTACGAGCTCACATTGATTTCTTGTCTCAGAGTATGTGCTCTATTGTGGTTAGCCGACATCAACAAGAACGAGAAACATCTCACTTGTCTACATCTACATCTACATGATTACTCTGCACTTCGCAATTAAGTTCGTGGCAGAGGGTTCATCGAACCACCTTCGAGCTATTTCTGTACGGTTCCACTGTCTAACAGCGCACAGGAAAAACGAGCATTGTGCGAGCTCTGATCATGATTATGATTTCTCGCTATGTGGGTGGGTGCCAACAAAATATTTTCGCATTCGGAGGAGAATGTTGGTGATCGAAATTTCACGAGAAGATTCTACCGCAACGGGAAGCGATTTTTAATGACTGTCACCCTAATTCGGGCATCATGTGCGCTGCACTCTCTCCCCTATTTCGCAACAGTAAAAAACGAGCTGCCCTTCTTTGAACGCTTTCGATGTCCTGCGTCAGTCCCACCTGATGCGGATCACACACTGCACATCAGTACTCCAGAAGAGGGCGCACAAGCAAGGTGTACGCAGTCTCTTTAGTCGATCTGTTGCATTTTCTACATTATCTACCAATAAATCGCAGTCTTCAGTTTGCTTTACCCACAGCATATTTATATGACCATTCCAACTGAAGTTATTCGTAATTGTAATCCCCAAGAATTTAGTTGAGTTTACAGCCTTTAGATTCGTGTGATTCATAGCGTAACCGAAATTTAGCGGATTTCTTTTAGTACTCGTGTGAATAACTTCACACTTCTCTTTATTCAGGCTCAACTGCCACTTTTTGCACCATACATATATTTTATCGAATTCCTTTTGGTCATCTTTTGACTTACAAGACGGTAAATGTCAGTATTTTCTGCAAACAATCTAGGAGGGCCTAAACACTTCCTTGGGAAACACCACACATTACTTCTATTTTACTAGATGATTTTACATCAGTTACTATGAACTGTGACTTGCCCAACAGGAACACACGAATCCAGCAGCACAACTGACACGATACTTCATAGGCACGCGAGTTGATTAGAAGACACTTGTGAGGAACGGTGCCGAAAGCCTTCTGGAATACGGAATCAGTTTAACAACCCCTGTCGACAGCACTCATTACTTCATGAGAACTGAGAGCTAGTTGTGTTTCACAAGAACGATGTTTCCTGAATCCGTGCTGTTAGTCAGTAAATCGTTTTCTTCGACATAATTCATTATGTTTGAACACAGAGTACGTTCCAAAAACCTACTGCAAATGGACGTTAGTGATAGGGGTCTGTTATTCAACGGATTACTCATGTTTCCTTTCTCGATGCGAATTGTACGACTTTCCAGTCTTTAGGTACAGATTTTTCAATGAGCGAGCGTTTGTGTATCATTGTTAGATGCGGAACCGTTGCTGAAAGGAATCCGACTGGTATGCAATTTGGACCGGATACCTTGCCTTTATTAAGTGATTTAAGATGCTTCACTACACTGATGATATCTACTTCTAAGAAACTCATGTTGGCAGGTGTTCTGGATTCGAATTCTGGAAGATTTACTTCGCCCCATTTGGTGAACGAGTTTCTCAAAACCGTGTTTAATAACTCTGATTTAGAGGCACTGTCATCAGTGGCATAGCCATTGTTGTTGCGCGGAAAATTATTATACACGCTATGTGATCAAAAGAATGCTGCGCGATGTCTGCGCGCATTGTCACGGTCCGTGCGGCTACCCCCGTCAGTGGTTCGAGTCCGCACGCGGGCCTTGGTGTGTGTGTGTTGTCCATAGCGTAAGTTGGTTTAAGTAGTATGTAGGCTTAGGGACCGATGACCTAAGTAGTTTGGTACTATAAGACCTTACCACGAATCTTTTTAATAGTATCCTGACACCCCCAAAAACATACTTTTTTATGTTAGGGGCATTGTGCTGCCACCTACTGCCAGGTACTCCACATCAGCGACCTCAGTAGTCATTAGACATTGTGAGAGAATAAGAAAGCAGAACTCACGAACTTTGATCGCAGTCAGGTATATGGGTGTAACATGTGTCATACGTCTGTATGCGAGATTTCCACAATACTAAACATCCACAGATCCACTGTTTCCGATGTGATAGTGAAGTGGAAACGTGGAGGGACAAGTATAGCACAAAATCGTACAGGCCGACCTCGTCTGTTGACTAACAGAGACCGCCGACAGTTGAAGAGGGTCGTAATGTGTTATAGGCAGGCATCTATCCAGACCGTCACACAGGAATTTCAAACTGCATCAGGATTCACTGCAAGTACTATGACAGTTAGGTGGGAGGTGAGAAAACTTGCATTTCGTGGTCGAGCGGCTGCTCTTAAGTCACACATCACGCCGGTAAATGCCAAACGTAGTCTCGCTTGGTGTAAGGAGCGTGAACATTGGACGATTGAACAGTGGAAAAACGTTGTGTGTAGTGACGAATCACACTACACAATGTGGCGATCCGAAGGCAGGGTGTTGGTATGGCGAATGCCCAGTGAACTTGATCTGCCAGCGTGTGTAGTGCAACGTCAAAATTTGAATGTGGTGGTGTTATGGTGTGGTCGTGTGTTTCATGGAGGGGGCTAGCACCCCTTGTTGTTTTGCGTGGCACTACCACAGCACAGGCCTATATTGATGTTTTAAGCAGCTTCTTGCTTCCCACTGTTGAAGAGCAATTTGGGAATGGCGATTGCATCTTTCAACACCATCGAGCACCTGTTCATAATGCACGGCCTGTGGCGGAGTGGTTACACGACAATAACATCCCTGTAATGGACCGGCCTGCACAGAGTCCTCACCTGAATTCTATAGAACAGCTCTGGGATGTTTTGGAACGCCAACTTCGTACCAGGTCTTACCGACCAACACCGATACCTATCCTCCGTGCAGCACTCCGTGAAAAATGGGTTGCCATTCCCCAAGAAGCCTTCCATGACCTGATTGAACGTATGCCTGTGAGAGCGGAAGCTGTCATCAAGGCTAAGGGTGGGCCAACACCATACTGAATTCCAGCATTACCGATGGAGGGCGCCACAAACTTGTAAGTCATTTTCATCAGGTAGTGTAAGGGCCGCTTAAAAAGTTTCCGTTTGAGGAGCTGCTGCAGCGTATATGCAACATCGCGCGACTCGGATGAGAGTATACAAGCACCAGCATGTTGGTAAGGGGTTAGTGTGACATTCGTGTCTTCCCGACACTCGTGTTGTAAATGAGGAAACCTGAAATACGACGACGTTATTACCAAATGTGTCCAAAAGCACCAACCTTTTGTTATTCTGTTCGTGACTGCTGAAGGACGAACACCAGTAGACATCCACCAGAGAATGGAGAATGTGCCGTTGTGGAATGGCGCAAGACTTTTTGTGCTGGTCGCGATTCGACACGAGGCACACTACGAACTGGGAATCCAGCCTCATTTCAAGGAACCTGTGGCGTCCACCGTGGGGGAACATTAACTGTGCAACGCTGGAGACTGTGTAGGATTTTGCTTCGATGGATGTTCTACAATGGCGGGCAGAGAGAGCGGTGTACAAGCCATTTTAAGACAGAACATTATCGATCCTCACACTTTCTTCGGTCAAGCCACAAACTCAATCTTGTGGCTTGCTGTGTCGTCTGAACGAGACACAGTCAGGGAAAAATCACCACAGGCGCAAAGATGCGAGCCGAGCAGCTCTCGCCCAGTTGGTTATAGATCATCGTCCAGTCCTGACTTAGTCAGGGAACGTCGTTTAGTGAACTCTTAGCGAACAGAGTGTTGTAGCCGGCCGCGGTGGCCATGCGGTTCTAGGCGCTTCTGTCCGGAACCGCGCCACTGCCTTCGTCGCAGGTTCGAATCCTTAGGTTTAAGTAGTTCTAAGTTCTAGGGGACTGACGACCTCAGATGTTAAGTCCCATAGTGCTCAGAGCCATTTGAACCAAGACTGTTGTTGTAATTGCATTTGCTATGTACTGTGAAGGTTACCTACAATTATTTGCATTTAGCCATTGAGGGTCTTTTTGTGTTATATTACAAGCAGTGTTGCAGACTTCATTGTTCAACAAGCCACAAAGATAAATCAACCTTTTCAACTCATTTGTGTCACTTCGTTACTAATTTTCAATCCCGTCTCCGGCCATCCTGATTTAGGTTTTCCGTGATTTCCCTAAATCGTTTCAGGCGAATGCCGAGATGGTTCCTTTGAAAGGGCACGGCCGATTTCCTTCCCAATCCTTCCCTAACCCGAGCTTGCGCTCCGTCTCTAATGACCTCGTTGTCGACGGGACGTTAAACACTAACCACCACCACCACCACCACCACCGTTACTAATTTGTTAGGGTCTTGTAGAACGTATCCTGCTACCTGGCCCTGGCGCATAGCTGTGTAATAGTGGCAGGGAGAAATTGTCTTAGCGTTGTATTGCACCAGAAGCCGTTTCACCAACTCACAAGCTCGATCTCCACAGCAGTAGCGACGAGGCCTTTACAAAATTGGCGGCGAGGCTTTACAAAATGGGTTAAGATACAAACACAGTGCCGAAAATTAGGAATATTGTTGCCATTGTAAAAGACACTATAAACATTTTTAGAGAATCGACTACACGCTGTAAATATGATTCGAATTTATCACGAATGTATAAGACGAGATGGCCTGAGAAATATGAAACCATCAGACTATTTTCTCAACATCGTGGGAGCTGGAAAAAAAAATCTACAGACGGATATTATGCAACGAGAGTATCTGTGTATCAGTTACATTCAGCCAAACCAGTGTTGATCTTAGCTTTACAAACAATAACCAAGTGCCCAGCAGTTTTGGAACCAGTAGTTCATGTCCAATTATCTAACAAGTCTATAGATATGACCTTGGCGAGGGAAAACATCACAGGAATCCTTGACGTTCTCAGTAACGACCGGAAGGAAGCAGATAGAATAATTACAGCATTACTTGGAAAAACACGAACTACTCTAGGGGATCATACAATGTAAGGTTTCACGGCCAGTATTGTCTTCACTTAAAACTTCCGGGCTGATAGGTCGTGGTCGAAGTATAAAACTCTCCCCTGACGTTTCGTCTCCGACTGCGGGAGACATCCTCGGAGGTACAGCTTGGATGTCAGCGTTGCAGCGCAAGCGTGACGATCGATTACTTTCAATCGAGAATGTTGGCATTACCAGAGATAATCTCATAGCCGACGCCACGTGATCGACAGTGGCGCCCTCTGTACTGCCTGTATAATCAGCGCTTCCTCGAGTTCTCTTAGCAGTTCGCCGCTGTACCTCCGAGGATGTCTCCCCCAGTCGAAACGTCAGGGGAGAGTTTTATACTTCGATCACGGCCTATCAGCCCGGAAGTTTTAAGTAAATACTGTAGAGGAATTGAAAATAGAAATTAATGTTCTATGTTCTGGATGCTAGCAAAAATTCAGAAGCAATCCGGAAAATGACACCGAATACTGGCGTCGTTCACTGATAGTACAATATATCGAATCGCTCATATGACAAACTGTGCGGATGAGATACCGATTTTGTAATATCCAGTAACACTGATAAAGCACTTTGAATGAGATAATTTGCCTCGGAAAGTTTTCACAGTGGTTGGCAGAAAATAATGGACATCCAATATTCCGTTTAAGTAATTAGTACACTATCCGACCCAAAGTTTCAAATCAAAGTGTACAATTTTACCCCAAACAGGGCAGCACTATTTGTGATGAACGTATACGCCACTAGAAGGAAAGTGCTTGTTTCTCCCTAGGGTCATGCCTGCCTTACACGTGTGAATATCTGTGGGCTATCGGCAGGTCGGGCAAGGATCATTTAATACCTTTTAAATGCCCGACACTAGGCCAATCACCAAAATCATTTATGCGTGTTGAATTAGATAGTGTTTCAGTATTTATTTCTGTTTCCTTTCCTTTTAATGTCATCACCGTCTACTTTGGATGGTCAAGATCAACCGCTCTTGATCCACCATTTCCTTCACCATCCGGGTCCATGCAACAGCGCCCCTGTCATCCCAGTCTCGATGCGTTCGGAACTGGGAAACTGAAAGACGGCGTCCGAGTCAGAGCTGTCACTCCTGCGGTTTTATGCAGAGCTGGGCTGAGTAACGTCTGCTAAGCTTAGCGATCGCAGACGCCAGGCAGTTGGCTTGGACCACGGTCAACATAACCTCATTCAAACATAAGTCGATTTGTGTCTGCATTATAAAGTCGTTCTTGATTGAAAATGTCAGTTTACGAGCCTAATTCTCGTCATTTGCGGGAGGTGTTACTGTTTTGTTTCAGTATGAAGAAAACAACGGTTGAGTATCATCGAATGCTCTCAAGTACTCATGGGAAGGACGCTATTAGCGAAAGAACGTCTTGTGAGTGGTTTCAACGCTTCAAGAACGGTGGGTTTTATTGTCGTAGACCGGCATAGTGGTGGAAGAGAGAATGTTTTCGAAGATGTAGAATTGGAGACATTGCTGAGTGAAGACTCGCGTCAAACTCGAGAAGAATTGGCACGATTAGTGGGAGTGACACAGTAAACCATTTCAAAACGTCTCAAGGCTATGGGCATGATTCAGAAAGAAGGAATTTGGGTCCCGTGTGAGCTGAAACCGAGAGACGTTGAATGGCGTTTGTATGTTTGTGAACAGTTGCTTCAGAGGCAAAAATGGAAGAATTTCTGCATCGTATTGCGACCGGGGACGAAAAATTGGTTAATTATGATAACCCTAAACGCAAATCAATGGGGTATCCCGGCAATGCTTCCACGTCGACGGCCAAACCGAATATTCACGGCTCGAAGATCATGCTCTGCATTGGTGGGACCAGCTCGGCGTCGTGTACTATGAGGTGTTAGAACCAAGTGACACAATCACAGATGCTCGTTATAGAACGCAATTAATGCGTTTGAGCAGAGCATTAAAAGACAAACGGCCGCAAAACAGCGAGAGACTCGATAAAGTGATTTTGCAGCACGACAACGATCGACCCCACATAGCAAAAGAGGTCAAAACGTACTTGGAAACGTTAAAATGGGAAGTCCTACCCCACCCGCCGTATTCTCCAGACATTGCTCCCTCTGACTATCACCTGTTTAGATCAATGGCGCATGGCCTGGCTGACCAACACTCCCGATCTCATGAAGAAATCAAAAATTGGATCAATTCGTGGATCGCTTCAAAAGATGCACAATTTTTTCGATGCGGGATTCGTTCACTGCCGAAAAGATGGGAGAAAGTAGTGACCAGAGATGGAAAATACTTTGAATGGTACATGTGTAACCAATTTGTTTCATTAAAGCCTCAAATGACGGGGAAAAATGGCGGAAGAAAAGTTGTATTTGGCATGCACATTTAAAATTAATTTTCAGGGTTATAATGGGCTCATGTGCTGCTCAAAGCATTTTAAAGAAGAACTGTCTTACGTGTATGTAATAGTGTACTCCATTGGCAGTTACAGATAATACAAGTATCGAAGGCCACCTAGAATTAGGTTCCATTAGTTTCCGGCCTCGCCTTGAATACGAGGGCGAAGGGGAGCTAGCGACATCTGCCAGTAGATGCTCACACAAACTGCAGCCCGCTGCTAGCCTCAGGCGTATGCTGACACTCCTTTCAGTAGCGTGTTGCTTGCTGCGGTGCTGCAATGGATAAAGTCGAGTACCGTGCAGGGATAAAGTTCCTCGGGTTTCCATTGGCTGTGTCCACTTGGATTGTATTATGGTGATTTTTCCCCATCATACTTCACAGTGAAGGAATGGTCTAAACAGTTTCGCCTAGGCAGAGAGAGCGTTGCTGATCCCCACCAATCTGCCCGGGTCCTCCCCCCCCCCCCCCCTTCCCATACGCCATAGTGCAGTGTTCAGTGTTGTGCGTCCCTTTTGAAAGTGTTGCGAACAGAACCAGACTGTCGCCGTGTTCCTTAATTGTGCCTGTCTATTTCCTAAGTGTTTTTAATGAGCATCGCTGACCTCTTTGTTTTTTATGTTTTCTTCACAACTTTTTCGCCATGTATGGGACCAGTTTTAAACAGTCACCGTTTTATCACCTCTTTTTATTGTTATGTCTCCTCATTATGTTTTTAACTTTATCTGTAGGCTGCAGAGCGGCGTATTACACTGCTGCCAGTCCGCCCCCTCCCTATGGGGGGGGGCGGGGGGGGGGGGGCGACATATAATTAAAAAAAGGTTGGTCGGCCAGCTGAGATGGCGACTGAGAAAACTATAGCTATTTCTGAAAGTGAAGTTCTGAGCGACAGGCGGTTGAAAGTTAAGGACATTGCAGCAAGGTTAGAGTTATCTAAAACAAGCGTTTTCCGGGTCGTGCATGGTCATTTGCACACGAAAAAGGTTAGTGCAAGTCGGGTGCCCAGACTTCTCTTTGCAGTGCAGAAGGAACAGTGCGTGACTCGTACACCGAGTTTTTGGAGCTGTGCCGTGGCAACCAGAAAGAAGTTCTGGAATGTATGTTACAGGGGATGAATCTATGGTTCTTTATTACGATCCTCTGTCCAAAAGAGAATCTCTTGAATGGCATAAACCAGATGATGCTCCTCAAAGAAAGGCGAAGGCTACTCAGTCCACAAAGAAGGTCGCGGAACAATCTTCTGTGATTCCAGAGGAATTCTTTTAGTTCATTTCAAAGAAAGGGATACCACTGTGAACGCACAGTACTATGCTTCACTTCTGCACAAATAACGCGAGTCCGTCATACTACAGGGGTGATGAGGGTTGTGGCATGGTATTCGTCTTCTCCACGGCACTGCGCCAGTGCGCACAGGGGCAGCTGCGAAGGCTGCAGTAAAGGAATGCGGCTTCTACGAGACTGACCACCCACCTGTAGTCCAGATCTAGCCAACAGTGACTACTCCTCTTCTCCAAACTAAAGAACGTTCTTCGAAGAAGGCCATCTGTTGTGGCCGAGCGGTTCTAGGCTCTTCAGTCTGGAATCGCGCGACTGCTACGGTCGTAGGTTAAAATCCTGCCTCGGGCTTGGATGTGTGTGATGTCTTTACGTTAGTTAGGTTTAAGTAGTTCTAAGTTCTAGCGGACTGATGGCCTCAGATGTTAAGTCCCGTAGTGCTCAGAACCATTTGAGCCATTTCTTCGAAGAAGGAAATTTGATGATGATAAAGTGAAAGCTGCTGTAATGGGACATTTTGCCGATACAGTATAAGATTATTTTTTGAAAGGCATAGAGGTGTGAAAAGTATATTGACATAAAGAGTGGGTACGTTGAAAAATAGTACCATTATATGTAGTCAGGCAAGAGAGTTGTGGGACCTACCCCGTATAAGCAAACACCGTCGAATTAGTTGTTGATTCACTACTGCTCATTTGGTAAAGAGTTCCATTCGTAATCCACTCCGTTGGCATCTCTGTTGATGCATAAAGAATACGTTTTTCCGAAACATGAGATACTTTGTCTCAGTTGTGTCTATTCCGAATATGTAGAGATGCGCACGACGTGGAACAATAAGTACAACGCAATATCAAGTACGTTTCCGAGAAAATGTTTCGTGTTGAATGCAGGGTGAAAAACTGATGAAGGTGAGAAACTTCATATAAATCTGATTAACGTCACCCACAGCAAACTAACAAAACATCATAACATACGTGTACGTAACTTTGTGTTTGTGAGAATGAAGCCATGTTCAAAATTCAGTTTCGACTATCGAACTTTTTTCTTCATAAGTGGCGAAACGACAGTAACTGGATAAAACTGGAGGACCATTTCTCTAAATATACTGGATAAAGACGTAGTTGTTTTCAAATCGGTAGTCCACTTATTTATTGTCTGTCTTATTTCTGATTATGATATAATCATACGAATTTTTAAAAAAATATAATCCATGTAGACAACTGACAGCAAACACTTAATGGCCTTCGCTACAAGATTATTTTTTCCGCCACGAGTTATTTACTATTCTCTCATTCTTTTGTTGCAACACAGTAGGTCCACAGTCTGACCAAGATAAACACCCCCTAACTTCGAGAAATTAATGTTTGCTTTTGATTGTATTTCTGCTTAACTAAGACATGAATTATCGTGAAATAAATGTAAAAAGAGCCAAATCTCGCTGATCCAGTGAACAGCTTATTCAGTGAAGAAATACTTTCGTATACTGAATAACTGTAGCTTACTCCACTGAAAGCAGTATAACGTAATTACAGTGTTTCATGAATAAGAAGCATGTAGGTACTTATGCAGCTGCCCGTTCTTATTATGATTGCCACTCTCTTGACACGTCTAATGATTAGCACTTTCGTACACGTCACTCGACTTTCTAACACACGGATATTAAGTAAATGTAATTAATTTTTCTTCAAAAGACGACTGTGCTGAAGATTATCGCTTTTTAGCAAAAACTGCAGCATACGTTTCTTCTGTGTCGGGAAACTGTTTTATAGCTTCTGACGTTTTATTATCACGTCTGTGTGCTGTCCTCTTCAGCCAAAGTTGTTGTTTGGTACGTTAAATAGGGCAGATATTGCATTCCACATAAGTTTCATATGTTCTGTGTTCACTTATATATTTGGAAGTGTAACGAATAAAACGTAACGTTGTTGGGTAGTTACACGAGATCCTTCTGCAAAAGGTCAGGTCTCTTGCTGTTTACCAGTCACTTTTTGTTCTTAAAGGAAAGCGACCTTCTTCAGTAAATATCTACAAGTTGAAAAAAATTTAAAATGCGTATGGAAGTACTGGCGGGGATTGTGGATTTTCCGCTGCCTGGTGCAGATCTTTTTAGTTGACGCCACTTCGGTGACTTGCGCGTTGATGATGACGAAATGATGGTGAGGACAACACACAAGCCCAGTCCCGAACGGAGAAATTTTCCTGAGGTGTCTTCCAGACTCTTTTAAGTTACTCATCGTAGTAGAAGACGAGCTTCTTCACGAAGAACTTCGAAATAACTTCTTCATGTACATGAATAAAATAACTTCTCCATTGAAAGAAAAATAAACAAATCTGCTCTTGGAAAATTAAGTAATTTCATTATGGGAAGAAGAGACGTTATGCCGAATTAGTCTGGAAGACACTGAAAAGAAAACGCTTCTAAAAGAAACAGCTGCCACTCCCCTTAAAGAAATAACTGAAACATGTTGGGAAGAAACACAGCGCAAAGACTCTCTATCGGAGATGGTGGAAATTTTTCTTGAGAGAAAACAATAAGGATTTCCTCGAAGAGTAAGAGAAAATCTCTTGTATAAACCCTCAATCTACGTGAAAGAGTTGCAAAAAATTGCAGATAAATTCTTTATGTTTCTGTTGTGACTTCTTTTTTAATAGCTTTGCAGTCGTTTAGCAGTGCCAGTCTGGTTGTAATAAATTTTTATTGGTATTGATAAAGGTGCTGTGCAGGTAATATGGGCCATTCTTTTGCGAACCCACGCCCACATTTTCTTTTGATTGACGCACACGGAACGGTGTTCCAGGATGTGTTATAGAGTACACTTAGTGAAATATGGATCCGGTGCCACTCCAACTCGGAACAGGTTCCCTCGCGTAACCACTTTGTCGACAACATCACACTACCATGACTGATGTTGGTGGGGAGAACACTGGGAGTATCACTGATGTTGGTGAGGAATTTTGTCTTTTCTAGTGACAATTGAAGTCCTACCTTGGCAGCTTGGAGTTTGAGCATATCGAGCTGCTTTATTGCTACTTCCACTCAGCTTGCTATAAGTGCCAGATCATCTGTGAAAGCTAAAGAGTCTACTACCAGTCCCTTCCATTTGTGTCCAGGTAAATACCGCTCGGTATATTTTGATCTTCCATTTCTTTTCGCCACTCTATGTTCCATAGGATCTCGGTCAACTTGCTAATTGCTTTGTCTCCAGTCTGCTTCCACAGCTCTGCAACTATAGCGTCTTCTCCTGGTGCTTTGTTATTCTTCAGGGACTGAATGATGCTTTTCACTTCTTCTTCTGTTGGAGGGCGAGAGTTTGGTTGTCTGGGACTGTCTCAATAGATAAAGGAGGTTTTAGGGGACTCACAGTTGAGGAGATTCTAAAAATATATGACAAAATATTTGGCCAATATGTGGCAGTTGTCTTTGTCATTACAGGCTATGTTTCCATCTGGTCCTCTGAAGTGTAAGCTGGGTGGGGCATAGCTTCTAATGTTTCGCTTGAAAGTCTGGTAAAAGTTTCTAGTGTTTTCTCCTTGATATCTTCATCTACTTTAGTCAATTGGTCCTGAGTGTACTGATGTTTAACGTGCTTGATGGTTTTGGCAGTTAGCCAGGGCTGTTCTATGAACTTCTCCTTATTTGTTTTGGACTTCTGTGAGCTCCATCTTAGCCAAGCTGCTTGTCTCTTTGTGATCGCTTGGTCGCAGGTAATTGGTCCCAGTTGTTGCTTTCATGATCTAGTGTTTGCATTCTCTCTGTAAGCATATTGCAGGTTTTCAGTTTTTCAAAGTCAAACTTGGTGAGTTTGGGAGTTTGAGACTTTCTTGTATTCCTAGATAGAAATCGGAGAGGTAGTGGTGTGAGTCCAAGTTAACCTTTCTTAACACTCTCACATTCTGGACTTCTCTACAGGCCTTTCTTGAAATGACCACATGATCTTTTTGAAACTCTCCTAGAAGTTTATTGGGTGAAGTCCATGTCATCTGCTTTCTTGGTAGATGCTTAAAGGCTGTTGATTTCATTACTAGGTTAAATGGTTTACAGAGTCCCACAAGCCATTCTCCATTTCTGTTAGTGCGCATGTGAGCTGGGTATTTCCCCACTATATACTTATACTTCCGCTCTTTCCCTAACTGGGCATTAAAATCATGCAGTAATATGATTGTATTCCTCTCTGGGATCTTGCCAATAGTGTCCTCGAGTTTTTTATTTATTATTACTATTAAAAAGTTTATTTATTTATTTAAAGAGATTTTCAGGAAATCGATCACCACCCCCGCCACCCCATCACCGTCCCCCTCGCCCCCTTCACTCTCTCCCTTCCATCTGCTACCTGGAAATTAGCGGCTCTGCAGTGGAAAGGAAGGATCTCATGAAGCGAAATTCAGGGGTATATTGTTTTTTATAAAATAAAAGAGTTTGTGGGGCTTGGATTTCACTTGCTCATCATTTTCTGCTGTTTGGAAAGATGCAGGTCTTGTGAGAAGTAATTATATTGATCTCATTTCTTTTTTTATTCCGGTTGCGTGACGAATAGCGTCATGAAGCACCCATCACACAGTTAAAAATCCTTCGATCGCGAAGCACGCACCGCCCACCGTACCCTGTCCACTGGACCGCACAGGACGCTACCGCACATGCTCCTAGGAGTCAGGATGCACCGCAAAGTTTTGATGTGGCCATCAGCTGCTGAACCACATGCAGGTGTCAGCTCGGGTCCCGCAAGGATGAGATGGTGGCATCCCTTTGACACATGATAGCTGAGAAATACTTGTCGCAATGTGTGCTCACCTAGGCACCGTTGCTGGCGCAATGATGCAGAGCTGCAGGTCTAGCGCTTTAGAAATCTGTTCCAATGATCTATCTGCGAGATCATTTTCTAGTTACTCGATTGTTTACAGCAAGCTCCACCTCATTTACGTTTCGAGTTTCCAGAGAAATAATTTACGGTCTATATCTTGGAAATTATACTGCACAAGCGATACTGCTAAGCCCGCACTATTGCTATGTACTAGATATCGAGAAGTATCACGAAAATGGTATGATATTCTGGCAAGCCGTGTGAAATTACATATGATCTTGTAACCCCAGAGTCTGGAGACTGATGTAGAAAACAAGCAAAGCAAGCAGGTTGGGACCATGAACAGTGACGCCTTTGTGCCAAGGGGAACCGACGCGGCCTTTGTACAACGATTCTTCACGGTATATGTACGAGTGTCTGGTGGTCGATAGCTGTATGAATGATGAGAAAGGGCCGATTTTGTATGGCGCAAGATACGAATTGTATGTTTACTACATCGACACAGTACGCGGTGACATATTTTTGGGTTGGAGGTCTGTTTCATGCTCTTATGTTCAAACTTCCGTCCTCATTTGTGGAGCAGTGTAATTGAGTAAGAATCTTTCCTTATTTGACGATCTGTAGGTCACTTTAGCAGGGTTTAACTGTCAGTGCAATATAGCGATCTGTACAAAATAGTTTCGGGACTGAAAGTCTTGTCTGCAGAAAGAAAAAGGCGGACAGTGGTTCTATACTGACAGCATCAGTAATTTGGCAGGTAAATTCAGTAAGTGCTGATCCTAATGCTCCATTCATTCACAAGATATCCTGTGTGACAGTACATAGGAGCCTCTATACAGGGTGGTCCATTGATAGTGACCGAGCCAAATATTTCACGAAATAAACATCAAACGAAAAAAAACTACAAAGAACGAAACTCGTCTAGCTTGAAGGGGGAAACCAGATGGCGCTATGATTGGCCCTCTAGATGGCGCTGCCACAGGTCAAACGGATATCAACAGCGTTTTTTTTAATAGGAACCCCCATTTTTATTACATATTCGTGTAGTACATAAAGAAATATGAATGTTTTAGTTGGACCACTTTCTTCGCTTTGTGATAGATGGCACTGTAATAGTCACAAACATATAAGTACGTGGTATCACGTAACATTGCGCCAGTGCAGACAGTATTTGCTTCGTGATGCATTACCCGTGTTGAAATGGACCATTTACCAATTGCAGAAAAGGTCAATATCGTGTTGATGTATGGCTATTGTGATCAAAATGCCCAACTGGGGTGTGCTTTGTATGCTGCTCGGTATCCTGAATGACATCATCCAAGTGTCGGGACCATTCGCCGGATAGTTACGTTATTTAAGAAAACAGGAAGTGTTCAGACACATTTGAAACGTCAACCACAACAATTGATGATACCCAAGTAGGTGTTTTACCTGCTGTCATGGCTAATCCGGTTAGCACACTGGACTCGCATTCGGGAGGACGACGGTTCAATCCCGTCTCCGGCCATCCTGATTTAGGTTTTCCGTGATTTCCCTAAATCGTTTCAGGCAAATGCCGGGATGGTTCCTTTGAAAGGGCACGGCCGATTTCCTTCCCAATCCTTCCCTAACCTGAGCTTGCGCTCCGTCTCTAATGACCTCGTTGTCGACGGGACGTTAAACACTAACAATCACGATCATGGCTAATCCGCACATCAGTAGCAGACAAATTGCGCGAGAATTGGGAATCTCAAAAACGTGTGTTGAGAATGCTACATCAACATCGATTGCACCCGTACCATATTTGGTTCAAATGGCTCTGAGTACTATGGGACTTAACATCTGTGGTCATCAGTCCCCTAGAACTTAGAACTACTTAAACCTAACTAACCTAAGGACAGCACACACATCCATGCCCGAGGCAGGATTCGAACCTGCGACCCTAGCAGTCGCGTGGTTCCGGACTGGGCGCCTAGAACCGCTAGACCACCGCGGCCGGCGTACCATATTTCTACGCACCAGGAATTGCATGGCGACGACTTTGAACATCGTGTACAGTTCTGCCACTGGGCACAAGAGAAATTGCGGGACGATGACAGATTTTTTACATGCGTTCTATTTAGTGATGAAGCGTCATTCACCAACAGTGGTAACATAAACTGGCATAATATGCACTATTGGGCAACGGAAAATCCATGATGGCTGCGACAAGTGGAACATTAGCGACCTTGGCGGGTTAACGTATGGTGCGGCATTATGGGAGGAAGGATAAGTGGCCCCATTTTATCTATGGCAATCTAAATGGTGCAATGTATGCTAATTTCCTACATAATGTTCTACCGATGTTACTACAAGATGTTTCACTGCACGACAGAATGGCGATGTACTTCCAACATGGTGGATGTCCGGCACATAGCTCGCATGCAGTTGAAGTGGTATTGAATAGCATACTTCATGACAGGTGGATTGGTCGTCGAAGCACCCTACCATGGCCCACACATTCACCGGATCTGACGTCCCCGGATTTCTTTCTGTGGGGAAAGTTGAAGGATATTTGCTATAGTGATCCACCGACAACGCCTGACCACATGATCAGCGCATTGTCAATGCATGTGCGAACATTACGGAAGGTGAACTACTTGCTCTTGAGAGGAATTGTTGTTACACGTATTGCCGAATGCATTGAGGTTGACGGACATCATTTTGAGCATTTATTGCATTAATGTGGTATTTACAGGTAATCACACTGTAACAGCATGCATTATCAGAAATGATAAATTCACTAAGGTACATGTATCACATTGGAACAACTGAAATAAAATGTTCAAATGTACCCACGTTCAGTATTTTAATTTAAAAAAACCTACCTGTTACCAACTATTCATCCAAAGTTGTGAGCCATATGTTTGGGACTATTACAGCGCCATCTATCACAAAACGAAAAAAGTGCTCCAACTAAAACATTCATATTTCTTTATGTATTACACGAATATACAATAAAATGTTGGGGTTCCTATTTAAAAAACGCAATTGATATCATTTGTCCTATGGCAGCGCCATCTAGCGGGCCAACCATAGCGCGGTCTGGTTTCCAAAAAAAATGGTTCAAATGGCTCTGAGCACTATGGGACTCAACTGCTGTGGTCATCAGTCCCCTAGAACTTAGAACTACTTAAACCTAACTAACCTAAGGACAGCACACACATCCATGCCGGAGGCAGGATTCGAACCTGCGATCGTAGCAGTCGCACGGTTCCGGACTGCGCGCCTAGAACCGCGAGACCACTGCGGCCGGCAGAGGTTAATTAATTGATCATTTTAATTAAGTAGTCAATCGAATTGATAACAGTGAGAGGGGCTATTACAATAACTCAGACCTGAAAGTATACCTGTAGCAGCGAGGGGGGAACTTTCCTGAGAGGTGGGGGGAGGTGGAGGAGGCGAGGAACAATAAGTTAAGGACCTGTCAATCAAAAGGAAGGATCCTTTTAGCAGAACAATAGGTTAAGGGTCTGTCAATCAAAGGAGAACAAGAGGTTAATGACCTGTCAATCAAAGGAGAACAGTAGATTTGCCTCTGAGTGCATACCTGTCTCTTACCTAGGCAACTGGCACTAGCAAAATGCGCTGGTGACTGCTTTGTTCCACTACTCACAAGCTGCTAGGTGAGTGTTACAAGAGAATCGTAAATTATCTATCCTATGATGTACCAGTTGACAGCAATAGAAAAGCTGAATCGCAAGTAACTAGTTTTGTTTTAAGGAGATCAGTAACACAAAATTTGAATTTCGTATTTCAGTGTGGACGAGGAAGTTTCCTTGGCATAAAGGTCAGAATATACGAGTATTACCAGTAAGAGAGTCTGGACAACTGTGATTGTGCCCAGTAAGAACTGCAGGTCTTTGAGATGTGTGTTACTTCCATCCAGATGAACTACGATACGTGATGAAATGCTCACATGTAGTCAGTGCAACATGTACGAGTCACACATATACTCGAAATGCTGACATTTCAAGAGTTCTCGCTCTTTCACGGCAGTCGTTATCCATCACGTTAACCCATGGGCAAAACCTATACAGTAAGTGAAATTGCTTTTCTATTTATTGATTGTGCGTCGGAACAGGTAAAAAAGTTAGATGTGTTGTTATTAATGACGTAACAGCATTCCGTTGCAGTCATTTCGAATATTTCTTGTCGCTTCCGTTCTTCCGATGTGAGAATCAGGAAATACTCGGCACGAATCTGATGACGTCTATTTTGACACAGACGACAATTTTACGTTCATCTTATGGTACATCGTGTGACACGTTAATGATCTGGATTCGAAAACGCTATGGTGAACGAAATGACTACTTTGGAAGTCGTGTTGGTGACGCCCACTTGGTGCAATAATACCGTACAGTACATTCCACAGCGTGAACTGACTCCGTCAGGCTGTTGTTTACGTTAGAACTTTACACTAGAATATATCTGACATACGCAGGTGTGCAGTCGAGTGAAATTAATGATCCGTGATCATTATCATCCCTGTAGTTCCAGTTTTTTAGTGTGTTGCATGCACTGGCATCCTGTTATAAAATCCAAATCTCGTCACTGGAGCGCATGTGTGCATTCGGCCATGTTTCAGCAAACCAGCCGAAATCATGGCAAAATCCTTTTCCCCCCACATATCTCCCGTCCAGTGGAATTTCGTTTAAAATAGCCTGAATAAATTTTGTAGATGATAAAACTTACGATAAAGTTGTGTGTACAATTATTTTATTCCTTGCGTGTTTCAAGATATCACGACTTAAAAATGCGTATGAGTTTGCCAAAACACGTATTTTGCACTAATACATTTGATTTGTCTTGAGTACTTCGTTCCCCAGGGCAATTTTGAGAAAGATTAACTGACAAAAATGTAGCACAGCATAAAAGTTGATATAAGTAGTACCGAGGTAATCCTGCGCCCTTGATAGATCTGCCAAAACTGTTTCCAAAAAAGGTTGAGGATGAGGGGAGGGGGGGGGGAGAAGAGTTGGCAACGGGAAGGGGCATCGTGCTCTCTGTACCACTAACAAATTAACATACTGGCCCCGTGAAGATACAGGATACAGCCTAGGAAAAAGAAGAGGAAGAGCAGATAATTTAAATCTCAACACCATCTTAGTTGATGTGTTACGGTTTACAACCGGAAAGTCAAAGCTATGAAACTGGTGGTTTCCCTATAAATTTGATTTTCACAAACATCTACTTTTCTCAAAACTTTGTGTATGTTATTTGGGCCCTTATGGTTCTCAATGCCTCAATTATGGTCAGAGTTTACGTGAGTAGTCGTGAAAGAACCATATACGATATTTACAGTTCACTACAATATTACGCATAGTAAACACGTAATGTTATGGAATAGTGGTACTTCTCAGTAATAGGTATTGAATCTAACGGGATTAAAGTGGGAAGGTGGGGGTTTTGGGCGGGGGCAACTAACATCTAACACAACACTTGCAACAGAAAATATACAGAAAACGTAACAAGGACATAAGCAGGAAATAAGGAGAAAAAAATACTGAATTCCAAAGAGTAAGGTAACGAAAATGCAGAAACAAATCTTGGAATCGATAACTAGAATGGAGCTATATAGGATAGTTCTACTGATCGATTCCAACATTCATTATTTTCAGCGTTGTTTTCGTAGTAGGTGTGTGCAGTTCTTTGCTACAGGATTTCTGTTTTTGGTGTCGCTTTCAGTACTACCGTGATAAATAAAATATCTGGGAACCGGTAACTTGATTTCACCTACATAGGTCAATTCCAGTCGTCGATTCCATGGTTTGTTATTTATAGCGTTTTTGCAGTAGTAAAGGAATTAATATCATAAATTGAATCCTAAAGGAATTAGCAACCTTCGCGTAAAGAAAATGACGTAATAAAGGAACGTAGAATCGGCAATTAGAGGGGTACCACATACGAAAACTCTAAAAGAATGCACTGTGGATTAGGCTTTCTTGGTGTTGCTTTCTGTAGTGCTGTTGTTACAGTAGATGTGTATTGTGCATTCTTTGAGAATTGTCATCCATGCTATCACTCTAATTGTTGATTCCACATTCCGTTATTCTTCATTTTTACTGGCTGTTAATTATTTCGTTAAGGATTTGACTTGTTCGTATCGCTCACTAAGCTACTGGTAAAACGCTAAAAATAACAAATGTTGGAATCGACAACTAGACTCGTATAGAGGCACAAAAAAAGTCGCAGCAGAAATAAACACAAACACTCTATGAAAAATCACGACTTGACTCGTATAGACACACAAAAAAAGTCGTAGCAGAAAT
The DNA here is from genome assembly GCF_023864275.1 of Schistocerca cancellata. Lineage (NCBI taxonomy): Eukaryota > Metazoa > Arthropoda > Insecta > Orthoptera > Acrididae > Schistocerca > Schistocerca cancellata. The sequence goes on along the minus strand of NC_064635.1, from coordinate 18,297,654 downwards.
AAACACTATGAAAAATCACGAAAAATAATGAACCGTGAAATGGAGAACTGAAATTAAGCTATGTAGCAGTCCTCTCAGGTTGCTGCCTTAACCACACGCTCGGCGATCGTGCGACATTCTAAAAAAAAGAAAAACAGCCAAATTTTTGTGAGAACCAAGATTATAAATATAGCTTCAAATCGTTTCACATGTAGCAATTTAATCTTTGCCCTTAGGTTCTTACTTAAAGTCCTCGCCGGAAATCGTGTCATATTCTGAAAAAAAGTAGCCATATATATTTAGGAGAACCAAGATTATAATTACGATTGCTACTTGATTCACTCACAGCAATTCGTGCTGTTCACTTAGGTTCCTGTCTAGCCACACCCTCGAAAATAGCGACATATTTGCAAAAAACAGCATATTTTACGTCAGTTACTAAGAGAACCACAGATAACATTAAATAACGACGCCAGTACATCATGCAGTACATTCTTCACATCGTGAACTCATGGCGTCACACAGGATGTGACAGGTAAAAGCCGACAGTTGGAATCACAAATAGCACTTAATACCTGAAATTCATCTACAACCCGTTAGAAATTCTTTTAAAAGTATATTATTTCTTACGATAGGACCCTAGAAAACGTGTGTTTCAAGACAGCTTGGCGATGTACCAAGCTTGTCGAACGTTATTTAAACGAGCGAATACGACAAGCACGTGGCACGGGCAGCTCCATATGAGCATTTAAAATTTGTAGTATTCCGATCTCACTCTAATTACAAGATTTATAAAATTAATTTGTCTCCAGTACAAACTGCTTTAGACTAACCGCGATAAACAGTATGGACGATTGGTTTGCGTAATTAAATCACCTTGAATATAATTGCTGTGTCGAAGGTCTCTATTTCATTAAACATATATGACGTGAGAATTTGTGTTATGCGTCCGCAGAAAGGAACAATTGATCGACGCCTCTAGTTTTGGCTGCTAAGCATTCACAGAAGTAAGATGCTGGTTCGTGACTTACCAGACACCACCATTGTTGCCCGTGCCCCTACTGCATTTCACGAACCTTGAAGGTTTTGCTGAATGCGGTCAGGAACACCCGAGTTGCTCACCATTCGAATCGTCTCAGACTGTTGCTAAGATACGGCCCGGACCGTTAAAGAGACCGCAGTATTGTTGAAAACTGCGTCACATCGCGATTTGTGTTGTTTACTCTAAGAGGGTACGCGGACAATTATCACCGTACAATTAAAGAAACTGCAAGCGATAGTGACAGGGGCACGAATGGTTGTGGCGTCTGGGGCAATGCCGCCGAGAACTAGGTCTGCCTAGCGCCCGAACGAAGGAAAGAAAGAAAACATATAATGAAACATTAAAACAGGAGGGAAAGATGGATAAAAATGGTAAAATGAATCAGCCAAAACAAAGTTTTCGCTACGTTAACGTAATCAAAATAGTTTATTGAAACTTCTCGACAGATTAAAAATTGTTTTCGGGATCGAAAACCTAAATCGGAGCCTTTGCATTTCACTGACAAGTACACTACCACCAGAGCTATCCAAGCGCGACTTACAGCCGCTTCTCACAGCTATACTTCCGCCAGTATCTCATCTAATACTTCCCAAACTTCACAGAAGCTCTCCTGCGGAACATACAACACTAACACGCCTGGAAGAAAGAATATTGCGGAGACACGGCTTAGCTCGAGGCTATGGATAATCCGTGCCACCGCGATATCCTTTATCCCAGGAGTGCTAATCTTGCCTAATGAGGCACTGAAGGGAGTAAAGCTGTGAGGACGTGCTCGGGATAGCTGACTAGCGCATTTGGCCCCGGCGGCTGTGGCGAGAGAAGCGGGTTGTGCTTACGTCTCCGCTGCTGGTAGCCGTGTGGTGTTCAAAAATGGTTCAAATGGCTCTGAGCTCTATGGGACTTAACATCTGAGGTCATCAGTCCCCTAGAACTTAGAACTACTTAAACTTAACTAACCTAAGGACATCACACACATCCATGCCCGAGGCAGGATTCGAACCTGCGACCGTAGAGGTCGCGCGGTTCCAGACTGAAGCGCCTAGAACCGCTCGGCCACACCAGCTGACCGTGTGGTGTTGTCAGTGGGTTTAACGCCGTTGAACTTTCGTAACTTATTGCCACAGATCAGACAGCATTTTTGATGGCAGAACCTGTAAGGAAGGACACTTTGAAGTTTATGTTTGACAATAACTATGCACGACCTCAGTCGTTTGTGGTAGAGGACTTTATGGAAGAAGCAGTTAACAGTTGAGGATACAAGTGGAATCCTTCCTTCGACCAGTAGTAGACTATCTTAAGCTAAAGAATCCAGAAAAATGTGATCTAATTGTGGAATTATACACCAAGTGATCAAAAGTATCCGGACACCTGGCTGAAAATGAACTACACGTTCGTGGCGCACTTCATCGGTAATGCTGGAATTTAGCATGGTGTTGGCCCACCCTTAGCCTTGATGACAGCTTACACTCTCGCAGGTATACGTTCAGTCAGGTGCTGAAAGGTTTCTTGAGGAATGGTAGCCCATTCTTCACAGAGTGCTGCACTGAGGAGAGGTATCGATGTCGGTCGGTGAGGCTTGGCACGAAGTCGGTGTTCCAAAACATCCCAAAGCTGTTCTATAGGATTCAGGTGAGGACTCTGTGCAGGCCAGTCCATTACAGGGGTATTACTGTCGTGTAACCACTCCGCCACAGGCCGTGCATTATGAACAGGTGCTCGATCGTGTTGAAAGATGCAATCGCCATCCCCGAATTGCTCTTCAATAGTGAGAAGCAAGAAGTTGCTTAGAACAACAATGTAGGCCTGTGCTGTGATAGTGCCACGCAAAACAACGAGAGGTACAAGCCCTCTCCACGAAAAATACGACCATACCATAACACTACCGCCTCCGAATTTTACTAATTTCACTACAAACGTTGGCAGATGACGGTCACCGGGCATTCGCCATAACCACAGCCTGCCATCGGATCACCACATTGTTTACTCTGATTTATCACTCCACACAACGTTTTTCCACTGTTCAATCGTCCAATGTTTACGCTCCTTGCACCAAGGGAGGCTGTCGTTTGGCATTTACTGGCATGATGTGTGTCTTATGAGCAGCCGCTCGACCATGAAATTCATGTTTTCTCACCTCCCGCCTAACTGTCATAGTGATTGCTGTGGATCCTGATGCACTTTGGAACTCCTGTGGATAGATGTCTGCCTATTTCACATTACGACCCTCTTCAACTGTTGGCGGTCTCTGTCAGTCAACAGACGAGGTCGGCCTGTACGCTTTTGTGCTAGCGTTCCCCTTCACGTTTCCATATTACTATCACATTGGAAACAGTGACCTAGTGTGGAAATTTCGCGTACAGGCGTATGACTCAAGTGTCACCCAATCACTCGACCACGTTCGAAGTCCGTGAGTTCAGCGGAGCGGCCCACTCTCGTCTCACACGATGTCTAATGGCTACTGAGGTCACTTATATGGAGTACCTGGCAGTAGGTGGCAGCACAATGCACCTAATATGAAAAGCGTATGTTTTTGGTGGTGTCAGGATACTTTTGATCACATAGAGTTGCTGAAATTCATCCGTCGACCAGCAGTAATCCGTCTATCTTAAGTTAAAGAATCCCGAAAAATGTGCAATGTCGGTGATGTTACTGTTATGGAAACGAGACTTGGACTGTTCCCTCACGTATAATCGTCTGTGGATATACGGCTATTGATATTTATGAGGGGCAGCCTACAGCATGCACTGGATGTGGTTCCTCGGGGCATGTACCCTTTCAGTGTCCGGAGCGCCGAGTGAGCCAACTACGGACGAGGGAGGCAGCTGTATCACCCACTATGTCGCAACTGCCAACTACTGATAACGTACGTCCCAGCAGTTCTTGGAACCCTAGCTAAGACATCAGAGGAAGTTATGATGACCCTGCGGGCCACGTCGAAGAGGACACACGGATGGAAAAGACCAAAGCAGAAAATGCAGACATGCGGCCCCACGACAATGAACGAGGCAGTGGTGCAGGTATTGCGCACAACAGCGCAAGCGACGACGACATGACCGCAGCTCCAAATACTCAGCAGAAGTCCGCACGTGAGACTGTATCACAGATGACAAACGACGAAACGACAGAAAGCTCCACCACAGAAAACTAAAAACGGAGGATTGCCCATCACGGAATTGAAAAAAGTGCGCCCACTTGAGGGGAAAAGCGAAGCAAGCACTACAGAAACTACATGACACACCACCGGAAAGACAATAAGATCGCCAATAAATGGCGAAGAAATCATGGGTGGCAGAACTGTCAGACCGTGAAATAGGAAAATTAGAGGAATACAAAAACACCACAAAAATTTAAAAAAAGAATTCAACAAATACGAACAACCAACCTACGGAGGCACGAAATGAGAAAAAGGGAACACGGAAAGCCAACCATCCACAGGTATCGGAAGACGATAAGGAAGAAGGTGTTCATAACCAGGCAATGGCGGCGACTCTAGAAGATGAGGCTCGAAGAATTGGAAAAAATTTCAGGAGAAACCCCAAAGCAAAGAATGCCAAATGGCTGGCGTAGAACACAGGGACGTATTGAAAATCTCATTCCGTACAGCAAGGACGTGTCTGCAACATTACACGACAATACACGTAGGCATGAAGAAATGGAAGAGTGTAATCTGCGAGCAACACACGGTGGCAGGCGCGATACAGGAAAGCTCGGTGGCATGGGTGCAGACGTCGAAGACGGCTTCCATTAAAGCACAGCTGTGAATCGAGGACTGACCGAAATGAGTACTGGCACTGATTTACAATCATATAGAACAGCTTGTGAGACCTGAGCTTCTTCTGGCGTATACAACTTTCAAATAACTTCCGAGAATTCAGCCAGGTAACACTTTCAGCGACCGCCGATATTTCGGTGGGAGAACACCCCGCCATTTTCAAGGCAAACTGCAACGGACAGGCGACGTACATGTAAATTATGTTATATAATAACACAGAGATATTGACTTGTACGTCCAGCTATTGGAGGCAGTTGAGATTAATAGCGAGCAACCTCGCTAACAGGAATGGAGGTTTTTGTTTAAACCCCCTTGTCAAAAAACAGAGGGACAGAGTCAATGCTACCTCACCTGCGAGTTCGTAGTCTCACTATCGACAGCTCCGACTTTGATCATCTTTGGTGGCACTAGTGTTCAGTGTGTGTGTTATCTTTCCTGCATCAGTCCGAGAACCGAGGTTTTAAATTTGCATGTACGTCGCCTGTCCGTTGCAGTTTGTCTTGAAAATGGCGGGGTGTTCTCCCGCCGAAATATCGGCGGTCGCTGAAAGTTTTACCTGGCTGAATTCCCGGAAGTTATTTGAAATATAGAACAGCTACCGTTAGCATAAACAGAATCTCTAATCTGACTAAAATAGAGTGCATACGAGATTTTATATATACCTTCGGTAAGACAGTCATGTTGCACGAAGTGTGCGTAAACAGGGTGGAACATATCGCGATATACAATGCTATCCTCAATAGAGGACCTAAAAGCGGTACCCCCACGTTATTCAAGGATGGAACTATACCTAGACGTGTTAAAAAGTTAGGAAGTGGAGTAGGAATTTCTGCCGAAACAGACACAGCTCGGTTCGCAAGCCATACTGGCTAAAACTATCTTCTTTCAGGAAAGCATAGTTGAATTAATCAATCCCGCGAAACAAAACCCCAACCTTGCTGGTGATTTCAACTGTGTTCTTTCCGCCGCCGACCAAACACCCGATCCCAACATAGGATCAGATCTGGGAGACTTAGTGAAGAGGTTGCACCTCGTTGACATCTGGCACAGCTAGCCAAAAGGGAAGCCAGGGTTCACCTATATTACTAGCCACTCTATGAGCAGAATAGATCAGATCTACGCCTCTAGTACCCTGAAAGTGTATTCAGCGCAGAAACTTGTCCTGTCAGTTTTTCTGCTCATTTGGCAGTTGTGTATAATATTAACATGCCAAGGCAAAGGACATTTAGGGATAGGAGTGTGTGGAAATTCAATATCTCACACCTGATGGGCACAGCTTGGGCACGAGTTAAATTGAGGTTGGTAAATGTGGTTAAGGAACATACGGCGCTGCAGAACTAAGCTGGAATGGTGGGTAACACACACAAAACCTAATATACGAAATGTACTAAAAAGTTATGCTTTTGAAAAGAAATGGTGAGAAACACACACAATGGAATTCTACTTCCGGTGTCTAAGAGAATTAAATGGAGATGCAGCAAATATGCCACGTCACATCACGAAGATAAAACGGATCAAAGCCAAAATAACGCTGTGAAACAACAAATATAGGGAGTTAAAATAAGATCGAGAGGCAAAAGCGGCGTCGAGCATGAAATGGTGATTGATGACAACTTATCCCCCTACAGTACATCAAAAATTTTGTCCAATGAGACTATATTCTGCAGAAGACACTGACGACGACAACGACAATTTTGAGGGTTTTTTAAACTGCACTGAACCGACTATGACGGAAGCAGAAAATGCAGATCTGGACTCTCAGATTACTGAAGGGAACTGTACGAAGCGTTGAAAGGAACCCCGGGAAACAAACACGCTGAACCTGATGGACTACGGGTAGGGTTTTACTTAAAGTACTGGAATTTGATCGGCAATATGTTGACCGCAGTGCTCAACGAAAAATGTACGTCTGCCGCCGGCCGGGGTGGCCGAGCGGTTCTAGGCGCTACAGTCTGGAACCGCGCGACCGCTACGATCGCAGGTTCGAATCCTGCCTCGGGCATGGATGTGTGTGATGTCCTTAGGTTAGTTGGGTTTCATTAGTTCTAAGTTCTAGGGGACTTATTTATTTATTTATCGTATCCAAGACATCACCATTTTACAAAAAAAATATATATATATATATATTACAATGCAAGAGAAGCAGTTATAATACAATAATACATGGTTATAAGGTAAATTAAGTACAATAATATAGAAAAGTATGTAACATATAATGATAAGCGCTAAGGATGCGAAACAGAGCGATTTTCATAATCCACGTGAAGCCCAATACACTGCAGCTTGAATGGCCTTGTGATTTGCTTCAAATAGGTCTTGAGTCGAACACGGGTTGTTTAGTTTCCTGCAGACCAGTAGGTGTTGTGGGTCTTGCTGTTCTCCACACTCGCAGGGCTCGTCTGCACTGATGTAGCCCCATTTTTCCAAGTTTGCTCTGCATCTTGATACGCCTGTTCGTAGTCTATTCAGGGCTTTCCAGGTCGTATATGGGAGTTCAGAGCCAGCTGTGGGTTCTTCCCTGGGGCTATTCCCTGGTCTTCCTGGGTCCACATCGTACCACAGCTCTTCTCGTCGTGCTCTAGGCGATAAAAGAGTTGCTTCAGTTGTTCGTAGTAAACTCTTCCTTGATTTAAGTCGGCGAGGTTGAAGATTGTATCCGAACATTGGATGCCTGGGATCTGTCTCCTGTTTATGTTTCTCGATTTCTGCGGCAGTCCTTCTTCTGATGTCTGGCGGGGCTATGCCCATGAGGTGGTACAGCTGCTTTGTGGGAGTTGGGCGGAGGAATCCTGTCACGATGCGTCCAGTCTCATTCAATGCTATATTCACTTGTTCAGCGTGGGTGGAATTTTGCCAAACGGGTGCCGAGTACTCCGCAGTGGAGAAACATAAAGCTAAAGCTGACGTGCGGAGAACTGTAGGTTGCGCTCCCCATCTGCTATTTGTTAGCTTGCGGATGATATTGTTCCTGGCACTCACTTTCATCTTTGTGGCCAAACAGTGTTCCTTGTAGGTGAGAGCACGGTCAAGTTTAATCCCAAGATATTTTGGTGTGTCGCAGTGAGATAGATGTTGTCCCTTCCAGCTTATGTTGAGTTTCCTCCTTGCTTCCTTATTACGTAGGTGAAAAGCACAGACCTGGGTTTTTGCTGGGTTTGGCTTGAGGTGGTTATTAGGTCGAGGGGACTGATGACCTCAGAAGTTAAGTCCCATAGTGCTCAGAGCCATTTTGTACGTCTGCCACACTTCCTTGTGAGTTTTTAGGAGAGCTCATAATGTTGATCCCTAAAGAGAACTGCGCTAATGATTTGCAAAACACTCGTCCTAAATCGCTTCTAAACGCTGACACGAAACTAGCTGTTATCGTATTGCTTCATCGACTGAACACCGTTGTTGGTCTCCTCATAGTTCGGTATCAGACGCGTACCGTCCCTAGGAGGACAATACAGCAAGCGCTGTAGGAATACCGTGATCTAACGGCTGTCGCTTCGGCATCCAACTGCAGAGTGACCATCATGTTGTTAGACATAGACAAAGCGTTTGACAGGGTCCATCACAACTACCTGCTACGTGTCATGTCGAAAATGAGATTGAAGCCATTTTTTGTAAATATCATCAGGAGATTATACATTCATGTAACTTCAAGAATTCTTGTAAATGGACAATTAACATAAAGAATTCCCATTCTAGCGTCGATACGACAAGGCTGCCCCCTCTCGATGCTACTGTTCTCAATATCAATCGAGCAAGTTCTACGACCACTATCTGGGAAGCTTAATGGAAATGAAACTGGAGGCAACAAATATGTTTGTAGATGTTACAGTGATGACCTGGCCGTGTACATGTCTGATCCAACCGATGTTATGAAGATACAAGACGTGATTCAAACATGGAGTTACTATTCTGGAGCTAAAGTCAATGTAAGGAAATCCAGCATTTTGCAGTTAGGTCGAGGGATATGATTCATTGAAACTGGACCAGTAGAAAAGCAGATAGCATCAAACTTCTAGGGATGTGGTTCAGCGAATGCCCTACCAATAGCCGCATCCGGTAGGCGTACAGTCCACGGCGTCTTGTCACGGTCCGCGAGACTCTCTCCGTCGGAAATTCGAGTCCTCCCTCCGGCATGGCTGTGTGTTGTCCTTTGTGTAAGTTAGATTAAGTAGTGCGTAAGCTTAGGGACCGATGACCTCAGCAATTTGGTCCCATAAGACCTTACCACAAATTTCCAATTTCCTACCAAGACAACAGCCTTGAATTTTAAAATGAAGCTCAGTAACATCTGAGCGATATTAAGAAAGAATTCCACTCATCTTCTAGTAATAACAGAAAAAAATCACGCTGATAAATCATGCTATGCTCCCTAGGGTGTACTCCCTCGCAAGTATTTTCCCCTTGCCTCCAACAATACAGAAACGCAATGAATCTGTTCCAGCGTGGTTCATATGGACATGGTGTGTCCTTATGGTTAATTACCAAACCATCAATCTACCTGAAACAAATGGTGGCTTAAGGCTAACCAACGTTAGAGATAAATGTAGAGATCTGTTGATATTTAGGACAGCAAATGTCCTAGGAACAGGTGACGGAAATCCCACAGCAGACGTTGTGAATGTTGCGTCTCCTCCAGATAGCAGCTTTCCAGCTATGGTCGGCCATATTAGTTATAGGTTGTTGCATATTAAAACACATATTATAGAGAATAGCTACGTCAGATAAAGGGTAAGGAACTGAACAAGCAAGGAAGTCTATAAAGTGCTGGCAGAAGATAAGTGTATAAGCAAATTAGCAAAGAACTTCCCCAGAACTTCCCCACAATCACTTGGAGTAAATTTTGGCAAAATATTCATGTTACAACCTTACTGTCGCATGTATGAGCTACGTGATTCAAATGGTTCTAAGCACTATGGGACTTAACATCTGAAGTCATCAGTCCCATAGACTTAGAACTACTTAAACCATCACACACATCCATGCCCGAGGCACGATTCGAACCTGCAAGCATAGCAGCAGTGTGGTTCCAGGCTGAAGTGCCTAGAATCGCTCGACCACAGTGGCCGGCAGCTACATGGTACTGCGCTTTATACAACACCACAAGCACAAATGAGCGTCTATTCAGGATCGGCTTGTCAAATACTGGACTGTCAGAACACCGATACACTCCTCCACCGTTTTATTTGCAGTGCTGCTAACGAGATATGGAAATGAACACGACATAAACTTGCCATTATGATCTGTACGACTGACAATAATGTATGTGCTGGCTTAAGCTGTCGCTAGCGCACCAAGTGGCAAACAGGTTGCGAGAAGATCGATAGTAGGCATAAGCAATGCACCTATGAAGAGAGAGGCCAAAAACAGACTCGCAGGGGACGCACCGCCAACGGCCTCTCGGCCGCCAGTATTTAGATAGCCGCTGTAGACCAGAGGTCCTGGTCAATCCTGGGCAGTCATCCTATGAGTCAACGAGTCGAGTCATCAGTCGCAGCCCAAAGGGAATTGCATTCGCAGTTAGCTCAGCCTCTAACTCAGAGTCAGTCAGTACCTAGCGACCAGGGTAGTGTGCATAGCGGGACGTGTACTTCACCAGCAGTGAGGCTAACGTGGACTATTACACAAGAACTGGTACCACAACACCTGGACTGTCTTAAGTGACTTCTTGTTCTTATGAATAAAGGACCTTGTTAATACAAGCGTGCAGTTTGTGTTATAGAAGAAGATACCGCCCACCAAACAACATTGTCCCCTTGCTTCCCAGGGTACAAGCCTACTGTGACAATGAGTCGACACAAAAACTGGCGACGAGTATAATTCAGTGCAGATTTACTTGGTTTTCTTGTGTTTTTACTTGTAGGGGTGCTCGTATTCAAGTGTTGCTAATCTCTTATTGTATTCTTATATGTATTCCAGGAGGGGAGCCGCAGAACTAATCAAATTTCTCTTTTCAGAGGCTTTGATTGCTTTTTTGGTATAACATATTTGTGTAATCCATGGCTACCCCACCCCCCTCTACCCCAGCCCCAGCGCCTCAGCCGCAGACGGCCAATGTGATGGCTCTAACACAAGCTTTTCAGTTTCAGAACCATCAAATTGCTGCTTTGATGACGACAGCACAATAACTTGTGTCTGCGCAAGCCACGTCGGCCACACAACAGCAACCGACCGATTGACTAGCACAACAAGTGCCGCTGACCAGCATACCGGCGTTCCGGCACGGAAGAGGAATAGCTCGAATACCTGATACAGTTGCCAGCACATTATCAAGTTCATAGTGTAGAAGGTACTGTATACACTCCTGGAAATGGAAAAAAGAACACATTGACACCGGTGTGTCAGACCCACCATACTTGCTCCGGACACTGCGAGAGGGCTGTACAAGCAATGATCACACGCACGGCACAGCGGACACACCAGGAACCGCGGTGTTGGCCGTCGAATGGCGCTAGCTGCGCAGCATTTGTGCACCGCCGCCGTCAGTGTCAGCCAGTTTGCCGTGGCATACGGAGCTCCATCGCAGTCTTTAACACTGGTAGCATGCCGCGACAGCGTGGACGTGAACCGTATGTGCAGTTGACGGACTTTGAGCGAGGGCGTATAGTGGGCATGCGGGAGGCCGGGTGGACGTACCGCCGAATTGCTCAACACGTGGGGCGTGAGGTCTCCACAGTACATCGATGTTGTCGCCAGTGGTCGGCGGAAGGTGCACGTGCCCGTCGACCTGGGACCGGACCGCAGCGACGCACGGATGCACGCCAAGACCGTAGGATCCTACGCAGTGCCGTAGGGGACCGCACCGCCACTTCCCAGCAAATTAGGGACACTGTTGCTCCTGGGGTATCGGCGAGGACCATTCGCAACCGTCTCCATGAAGCTGGGCTACGGTCCCGCACACCGTTAGGCCGTCTTCCGCTCACGCCCCAACATCGTGCAGCCCGCCTCCAGTGGTGTCGCGACAGGCGTGAATGGAGGGACGAATGGAGACGTGTCGTCTTCAGCGATGAGAGTCGCTTCTGCCTTGGTGCCAATGATGGTCGTATGCGTGTTTGGCGCCGTGCAGGTGAGCGCCACAATCAGGACTGCATACGACCGAGGCACACAGGGCCAACACCCGGCATCATGGTGTGGGGAGCGATCTCCTACACTGGCCGTACACCACTGGTGATCGTCGAGGGGACACTGAATAGTGCACGGTACATCCAAACCGTCATCGAACCCATCGTTCTACCATTCCTAGACCGGCAAGGGAACTTGCTGTTCCAACAGGACAATGCACGTCCGCATGTATCCCGTGCCACCCAACGTGCTCTAGAAGGTGTAAGTCAACTACCCTGGTCAGCAAGATCTCCGGATCTGTCCCCCACTGAGCATGTTTGGGACTGGATGAAGCGTCGTCTCACGCGGTCTGCACGTCCAGCACGAACGGTGGTCCAACTGAGGCGCCAGGTGGAAATGGCATGGCAAGCCGTTCCACAGGACTACATCCAGCATCTCTACGATCGTCTCCATGGGAGAATAGCAGCCTGCATTGCTGCGAAAGGTGGATATACACTGTACTAGTGCCGACATTGTGCATGCTCTGTTGCCTGTGTCTATGTGCCTGTGGTTCTGTCAGTGTGATCATGTGATGTATCTGACCCCAGGAATGTGTCAATAAAGTTTCCCCTTCCTGGGACAATGAATTCACGGTGTTCTTATTTCAATTTCCAGGAGTGTAGCTACAATACTTTCTTCTGATTGAGGGGTCCCCATTGTTCACGTTAATACAAAAACTATTCCCAATTGTGTCTCCCTCTAACACTACAGAATAAATTTGATTTAATACGAGCATTCTTATCTTAAAAGAAAGATATGTATCCTTAATATTGTACTGTATGTTAACCGGGGGTCTAGAAACGACGGAGGGGCTCCGTCCCCGCCGCAGCCGCAGTGGTCCACAACCCCACAATGACCACCGCAGTCCACTTCACCTCTCCGCCGCCCCACACCGAACCACTCTTTCAGGGTTACTGTGCGGCTCGGCCCCCGGTGGACCCCCCCCTCCCCCCATTGAACGTCTCACATCAGACGAGTATTTAACCCCTATGTTTGCGTGGTAGAGTAATGGTGGTGTATGCGTATGTGGAGAACTCGTTTGCACAGCGATCGCAGACATAGTGTAGCTGAGGTGGAATAAGGAGAACCGGCCTGCATTCGCCGAGGCAGATGGGAATCCGCCTAAAAACCATCCACAGACTGGCCGGCTCACCGGACCTCGACACAAGTCTGCCAGGCGGATTTGTGCCGGGGACCAGACACTCTTTCCCAGTCCGGAAAGCCGTGGGGTCTAACGACGCACGGCTAACCGGGTGGGCATCCTCAGCATCCTTTTATATACACATAAGGAATATGTTTAAATTTTCTGGAAGTCTGTTCATTTATGGGTGCATAACTCACTGTAAGTGTACTTAGAACATGTTTTATTTTTCGAGAAATGTAAGAATGCATTTCAGCTCTCAGGCAACAGAGATACCTGAAACCACCATTTCTGTTTGATTGGTGTAGTATCATCTGAGTTTATTTCTCTGTTGAAGACAACATATGACAAAAAAGAAAAAAGTTCTAGCAGAGACCTTCGTCATTATCAGCGCCAACGAAAATGGAAATGTGCACCTCCTGGCGAGTGGCGTGCTCCAAGTTAGGAGAAGTGGAATTAGTAAACAAAGAAAGAATAGTCCTTCGCGCATGTCAATTAATTGCACTTGAAAACAAGTGCATTGAAGCCAGGTGTGTGTGTGTGTGTGTGTGTGTGTGTGTGTGTGTGTGTGTGCGTGCGTGTGTGTGTGTGTATAAAATATGGTATAATGGTTAGCACTCTGAATCCAAAGGAAACAAAAGTCGGTAGAGCACATGCCTGCAAAAGGCAACGGTTCCGATTCGATTATCAGTCCGGCATACAGTTTTAACCTGCCAAGAAGTTTCATATCAGGGTACATTCCGATGCTGTATGAAAATTTCATCTTGGAAACATCCTACAGGCTGTGGTTAAGCCATAAGTCCGCAGTATTCTTTTTTCCACGATGCTAGTCATGCATGTTTCGCAGCAGAGCTTCTATGAACTTTGGAAAGTAGGGAGTGAGGTATCTCCGCAAGCAAAGCTGTGAGAAGGGGTCGTGAGTCGTGCTTGGGGAGCTCAACTCCAAGAAAACAAGACTAGATCCCTCAACTGCTTCCAAAGAGTGCAGTTTATAAATATGTATGTTCTTAGTAGAAAGTTACCGAAACCCACTGATACTGCTCACAAGCTTCTTGTTGCTATATATATATATATATATATATATATATATATATATATTTTTTTTTTTTTTTTTTTTTTGGAGAAAAAATATCTTCAAAACTCCAGTTCAGATAACACTGGCTCGCCATGCAGGCAGGTTAGGTACACTACTGGCCATTAAAATTTCTACACCAAGAAGAAATCCAGATGATAAACGGGTATTCATTGGACAAAAATATTATACTAGAACTGACATGTCATTCCATTTTTACGCAGTTTGGGTGCATAGATCCTGAGAAATCATTATCAAGAACGACCACCTCTGGCCGTAATAACGGCCTCGATACGCCTGGGCATTGAGTCAAACAGAGCTTGGATGGCGTGTACAGGTGCAGCTGCCCATGCAGTTTCAACACGATACCACAGTTCATCAAGAGTAGTGACTGATGTATTGTAATGAGCCAGTTGCTCGGCCACCATTGACCAGACGTTTTCAATTGGTGAGAGATCTGGAGAATGTGCTGGCCAGGGCAGCAGTCAAACATTTTCTGTATCCAGAAAGGCCCGTACAGGACCTGCAACATACGGTCGTGCATTATCCTGCTGAAATGTAGGGTTTCGTAGGGATCGAATGAAGGGTAGAGCCAAGGGTCGTAACACATCTTAAATGTAACGTCCACTGTTCAAAGTGCCGTTAATGCAAACAAGAGGTAACCCACACGTGTAACCAATGGCACCCTATACCATCACGCCGAGTGATACGCCAGTATGGCGATGACGAAAACACGCTTCCAATGCGCGTTCACCGCGATGTCGCCAAACACGGAAGCGACCATCATGATGCTGTAAACAGAACCTGGATTCATTCGAAAAAATGACGTTTTGCCACTCGTGCACTCAGGTTCGTCGTTGACTACACCATCGTAGGCGCTCCTGTCTATGATGCAGCGTCAGGGTTAACCGCAGCCATGGTCTCCGAGCTGATAGTCCATGCTGCTGCAAACGTCGTCGAACTGTTCGTGCAGATAGATGTCTTGCATACGTCCTCATCTGTTGACTCAGGTATCGAGACGTGGCTGCACGATCCGTTACAGCCATACGGATAAGATGCCTGTCATCTCGACTGCTAGTGATACGAGGCCGTTGGGATCCAGCAAGGCGTTCCGTATTACCCTCCCGAACCCACCGATTCCATATTCTGCTAACAGTCATTGGATCTCGACCAACGCGAGCAGCAATGTCGCGATACGATAAACCGCAATCGCGATAGGCTACAATCCGTTCTTTATCAAAGTGGGAAACGTGATGGTACGCATTTCTCCTCCTTACACGAGGCATCACAACCACGTTTCACCAGGCAACGCCGGTCTACTGCTGTTTGTGTATGAGAAATCTGTTGGAAACTTTCCTCATGTCAGCACGTTGTAGGTGTCGCCACCGGCGCCAACCTTGTGTGAATGCTCTGAAAAGCTAATCATTTGCATAACACAGCATCTTCTTCCTGTCGGTTAAATTTCGCGTCTGTAGCACGTCGTCTTCGTGGTGTAGCAATTTTAATGGCCAGTAGTGTATAAGGATGTACGCACTCAGCGTCTTGCGGTCTTCATACATAGAACATCCAAAATAATCGGCAGCAACCAGACTGGGATATACGAGAGACTATTCACCTCCTCAATACCTCAGGATGTGACGCCGCCAATCAATGTTGGACACACCAACCAAAGGCTGGGATACGTCAGCGTCTACTTCACGGAAACCAACTGCCGGCACCTGTCACCTCATCGTTTTAGTACATCTACACTTTACTTTGAACTGACAAAGAGACAACAACGAAATCCGATCGAAAAGAAAAACCCGAGTAAAACACGGAAACGTATATAGGCGAACATCACCAACCCCGTTCCTGTGTCGGTCATAGGTGCTGTATGTTATGACATTGTAACTAAAAAGATCTCCACAGGCGAAAAGATGCATAAAATTAAACTACGCCCTACACCATACTGTAACCAATGTCACTTCATAGATACAATGGCTCACACCTTCGTTTGTGGAGAGAACATCGTGATATGGAACTGGACGACGGAAAAGTTATCGATTATTAACAGGACGACAGAGAATGCGATCACTGTGGACGATGTGTTACACCCGGACTAGCACTTGTTCCCTGCCGCGAAGAACAATAGTTATACCAGGCCCCGGCCAACGTGCGTACTACATTGTCACCCAACAGCATGCACTCCTCAAAGCATTCATTGTGTATGTTCAGGAGCAACATCGTAATTTGGAAAAACATCCTAAGTATAAACAGTTGTTCCAAAACTTTTTTATTTGCGTTTTACCTCAAAACTGAGAGTCATTCCACATCGTACAGGGTGTCCGAAAAGTCTTTCCCTGTTTACAAAAATTGATAACTCAGGCTAGAAGTAAGATAGACATATGAAACTGGTGTCTAATTGTTTACAAACTATCAAAGTTTTTTTCACACATCAGTAAACTTCCACATGAGCACCCTTGGTAGCACGTAGCACATCTAGGCGATATTTAATTTCCGTGTGAATGCTCTCAAAAGCTGATCATTTGCATATCACAGCATCATTAGCCAACATCACTGGAGGGATCGATTTAACGACTGTGGTTATCCGTTGCCGCAGGGTTTCAAGATCTGGTACACGTGTTCGGTAGACGTCGTCCTTGACATAACCCCATAAAAAGAAGTCTGATGGGGTTAACCCCATAAAAAGAAGTCTAATGGGTATATGTCAGGAGAGCGTGGAGGCCAAACCATTGGCCCATCACGACCAATCCATCGCCCAGGAAAGGTCACATCGAGATAGGCACGGACGTCCAAACCCCGATGAGGCGCTGCACCATCCTGCTGAAACAAGACGTCGGGGTGATACTGAAGCAGCTGAGGAACAGCATACAGTTGCAACATGTCCAGATACACTGCAGATGTGACGGTAGCCTCAGCGAAGAAGAATGGCCCGATAATTCGATCGTGCAATAGCGCGCACCAAACATTCACCTTTGCACTGCCTCTGGTGCACTCCATGACCTCGCCAGGGGGTTGTGAACCCCAAATGCGCACATTATGGCGATTCACTACTCCACTGACAAGAAAGGTCGCTTCGTCGGAAAAGGCAATTCGTCTGAGATAACCATCATCGTCCTCAGTATGTGATAGCATTTCGACCGCAAAGTCATATCGACGTGTACTGTCATTGGGCAACAAGGCCTGAACGATTTGCACTTTGTATGCACGAAACAATAAACGTTTGTCTAAAATGTCATGGAGAGAGCTTTTTGGCATCTGTAATTCACGTGAGGCCCTGCGCACGGATTTCTTCGGACTTCGCAGAAAAGACTGCCTTACAGCTTCCACCCTGTCTGCTGAGGGTCTTGGTCGACCAGACCTCGGAAGGTCAGCAACCGATCCTGTGTTCTTGAACTTCTCATACCAGGCTTTAAAGCTCTTGACATCAGGTGGATTCCTTCCAAATGTTGTCTGGAAGTGTCTCTGCACTGTGGTTGGTGATCGTGTCTCATGGTACCACAGGACACACTGTGCCCTCGCCTCATTGGTTAACATGGCTTCTTGGGCACTGCACCTCATCCACTACTTACGTACTGCGAACCTAAAACAGAAAAAAAACTTCGATAGTTGTAAACAATCCGACACACGTTTCATATTTGTATCATACTTCTAGCCTGAGTTATCAATTTATGCAATCAGGGAAAGTCTTTTCGGACACCCTGTATTACATCATGTTCGGAAAAGCATCTTACACATAGCTGACGAGCGCAAATACAACAAAGTCACATGTACACACGCCAGTCGAGAAAACTGTAAATAGTCAAACGAGAAATGTTATGTAATTTGTTGGAGAAATCTTTTTTTTTCTTTTTTTTCTTTATTTTAAACTGACGCTTACATATTGCTGCAAAGTAAATTTCATTTCCAAATGGTGAGAAGCTACCACCACAGGAGAAGCAACTTTCCTTCCGTTTCTTTAAGTTTATTTGTTGTGAATAGCATTCATCCACAACATTCATTTGGATATTAAGAGAAGAAACCCATTACATGAACGCGATACCCTCCTCATATTCTGATGCGCCCAAGCTGGGAGAAAGGATCTTTCAGAGCGTGACGCTGAGAGTTCAGAGAAGATAAACAGAGAAATCCAAACTCGGGAAACCAGAGTGTGGATACATACCTGCCACGAAGTGGAAAACCAAGAAACTGCCCTTCGAGAAGATCAACTTGAAGCAGTCACTGAACTGGGATTTCTCGTGCAGCGGAGGCGGGCGTAGACGGCTGCGGCTACACTTCACGCGGATACAACATTCACCTGTCCGCCACTGGTAGCTGAGTGGTACACCGGCACGGTAGCTCAGCGTGTTCGGTCAGAGCTACCCTCTGTAATAAAAAAATTAAAAAAAAACTGAGTGAACGGATCAACGAACAACCTGAACAGATGTCATGAGAAGTCCGCCCCGAACGTATACAACAAACAAAACAGAACAAAATGGGATCAACAAAGGAAAAAAAAGTGGTCAGCGCGACACAATATCAATCCCAAGGGCCCGGGTTCGATTCCCGGCTGGGTCGGTGATTTTCTCCGCTCAGGGACTGGGTGTTGTGTTGTCCTAATTATAATAATTTCATCCCCATCGACGCGCAAGTCACTGAAGTGGCGTCAAATCGAAAGACTTGCACCCGGCGAACGATCTACTCGACGGGAGGCTCCAGTCACACGACATTTATTTAACACCCACCTGATCGACGGCTGTCCTTGGTAAGAAGAAGCCTGAAGCTGTACGTCTCCTGCAGAGATTGCGATCTTACAATGAAATGGATACTGAATGTCATGTACGTCTTTAAGTGTAGTCAGTCTGCTGTTGGCCACTCTTGAAGGATTTTCACTTTCACAGGAACGCCCTATCCCGATAATGTTAAATTGATTGACTTGGTTTCCCTGTATTTAAGGAACTACTGTATCCATTGACATGAAGCTTTTACAGGGCATTAAACTGTATGTTCTGTGTATACTGATCTACAATAATTGCATTTCAGCAACTGCTTTCGCAAATACAATTTTTTAATTACATGGTTAGAATTTTGTGTACTTTTTTGTACGTTATCCTAAATAATTTTAATTATACATAACATTATGTTCTTCTTTTAGTTCAGTGGACTATGGCATGTATCTTATTACTCCCTGAAAGTTTGAATACTCTACTCGAAGTTGTATCTGAGATTTAGGGAAACTGCAACAGAAAATGTAAATTTTCACGAACGGCTTCTTAAGTTTCAAAAGACTGTAACTCACTTAATATATGCTTTACTTTTTATTTTTCGTCACTCAGAAGCACCCTACACCATACTGTATATCATCCCCTTGATCTTTTTCCAAGTTTTTTCTTCTTTCTGGACTCCTCAGTGGCCAACTGTGCTGCATACTCTGCCTTATCAGTGCGAGCCTTGTCCATCCGTTCAAGTTCTCTGATACAGTTTGCTCCAAGGTTAATTCCCATATGCTGTAGCACTTTCACCCTATCAATGTTGCCATCGTTAAAAGCAATAACAGCATCTCTGACCCCCACGTTAGTGTCTTCATTCCAACAAAAACATTTTTTGGTAAGCGAGTCCATGTAAGATTATTGAACGACTCATTGGGATTTTGAGTCTGACAATGCAGACACTTCTTCAGCAATTCAGGATTTGCTGGGTCTCTGTAAATAGGTTTTATGATATCCATGACTGCTGTTGGGATGGAATGTTTACGGCTCTATGAACTTTTTAAGTACTGGGCATTGCGGTAATTGCACCATGAATTAGGTCCTGGAGGGTTTTTCATCAGTTGACAGTCTGTGGAAGACGGTAGCACATACTGCCTGATTCATTTTCAACAAATTCTCAGTATTATTTCTGATGGTCATCCCATAATATTGCTGTAGTTCGTCAATCATTTTGTCTGTTAGCCTGTTTCTTATGGTTTTACGATCAGAAAGGTTCTTGTCTCTCAAACTTTGTTTCAACTTCCTCAACCTGGTGCCCATCCTGTTCTGGACATTGCAGCCTTCTATATAAAAAATTAGCGATCTTATTAAATCTTGAAGTAATGCATGTAAAAATTTTAACATTTTCAACCAGTGTAGATTATACACTCCTGGAAATTGAAATAAGAACACCGTGAATTCATTGTCCCAGGAAGGGGAAACTTTATTGACACATTCCTGGGGTCAGATACATCACATGATCACACTGACAGAACCACAGGCACATAGACACAGGCAACAGAGCATGCACTATGTCGGCACTAGTACAGTGTATATCCACCTTTCGCAGCAATGCAGGCTGCTATTCTCCCATGGAGACGATCGTAGAGATGCTGGATGTAGTCCTATGGAACGGCTTGCGATGCCATTTCCACCTGGCGCCTCAGTTGGACCAGCGTTCGTGCTGGACGTGCAGACCGCGTGAGACGACGCTTCATCCAGTCCCAAACATGCTCAATGGGGGACAGATCCGGAGATCTTGCTGGCCAGGGTAGTTGACTTACACCTTCTAGAGCACGTTGGGTGGCACGGGATACATGCGGACGTGCATTGTCCTGTTGGAACAGCAAGTTCCCTTGCCGGTCTAGTAATGGTAGAACGATGGGTTCGATGACGGTTTGGATGTACCGTGCACTATTCAGTGTCCCCTCGACGATCACCAGTGGTGTACGGCCAGTGTAGGGGATCGCTCCCCACACCATGATGCCGGGTGTTGGCCCTGTGTGCCTCGGTCGTATGCAGTCCTGATTGTGGCGCTCACCTGCACGGCGCCAAACACGCATACGACCATCATTGGCACCAAGGCAGAAGCGACTCTCATCGCTGAAGACGACACGTCTCCATTCGTCCCTCCATTCACGCCTGTCGCGACACCACTGGAGGCGGGCTGCACGATGTTGGGGCGTGAGCGGAAGACGGCCTAACGGTGTGCGGGACCGTAGCCCAGCTTCATGGAGACGGTTGCGAATGGTCCTCGCCGATACCCCAGGAGCAACAGTGTCCCTAATTTGCTGGGAAGTGGCGGTGCGGTCCCCTACGGCACTGCGTAGGATCCTACGGTCTTGGCGTGCATCCGTGCGTCGCTGCGGTCCGGTCCCAGGTCGACGGGCACGTGCACCTTCCGCCGACCACTGGCGACAACATCGATGTACTGTGGAGACCTCACGCCCCACGTGTTGAGCAATTCGGCGGTACGTCCACCCGGACTCCCGCATGCCCACTATACGCCCTCGCTCAAAGTCCGTCAACTGCACATACGGTTCACGTCCACGCTGTCACGGCATGCTACCAGTGTTAAAGACTGCGATGGAGCTCCGTATGCCACGGCAAACTGGCTGACACTGACGGCGGCGGTGCACAAATGCTGCGCAGCTAGCGCCATTCGACGGCCAACACCGCGGTTCCTGGTGTGTCCGCTGTGCCGTGCGTGTGATCATTGCTTGTACTGCCCTCTCGCAGTGTCCGGAGCAAGTATGGTGGGTCTGACACACCGGTGTCAATGTGTTCTTTTTTCCATTTCCAGGAGTGTATTTCAAAAAATAAAATAAAAGACTTTACATGTGAGTTTATATATATATATATATATATATATATATATATATATATATATATATATATATAATTTTATTCGGAAAATTGCAAATTTTATAATGAGATAAAAATCCGACAAGGCGAAAAAAATTTTTCCTTTCTAACTCCCCTACTTAATGGTCAAGCTCTGTGATATCGTTGGTGAAAAAAAAAAAAATCCCGCAGAAGGTAAAGGTCCCGAGTTTGATTCTCGGTGTGCCACGCAGTTTTAGTCTGCCAGGAAGTTTCATACCCATGCACGCTCCGCCGCAAAGTGAAAATTTTTCTGGAATGTGATTTATTTATTTTTATGTTATTTTACACTTGTGGTTCATCAGGACCAAACTGAGGAGCAAATCTCCGTGGTTATGGAACGTGTCAGTATATGAAATTAACATCAGAAACGTAAATAACAGTTAACGTTTACACGAAGCGTATGCAACTGACAAACTGATGAGTAAAAACTGACATAATCAACAATATAACACATGAATTCCCGCCACACTAGAAGGAGTGAGCTATGACAAAATTCTTCATGGTAGCTTATTGAAAATGAATGCACTATAATACTGCACGCCTTTCTTCACAAAGAGGAAAGGAGGTGTGAGTAAAATGCAGGCTGGATTTCTGCCTAGTATTAACTGAGGGAAAGCTGCTACTTCTAGAGAGTAAGCTCATGTTGTTAACAGCGAACGAAATTAAAGGAAACGTATACTGAGAGGCCTGTGTCAGAATTCCAAGACTCTTGAACGAGGGCCGAGAAGAGGTTTGCGAAGGTATATCACATTTTGCTCGAACTCCCCATTTCTGAACCAAAAATTGAGAATGGAAAGATTTATCCAAGAGTATAATACGATATGCATAAGCGAATGAAACTAAACAAAGTAGACTAATTCCCGTGTTGGTCTATCACTTAGCTCAGATACTGTTCTAATGGTGGTAAATATAGCAGCATTAAGTTTTTGAACAAGATCTTGAAAAGAATTCCATGACAGTTTACCAACTATCCGAATATCTAGGAATTTGGACTGTTCAAATTCATAAATCATATGCTCATCCTGTATAATCAAAATAGCAATTGTAGTTGAATTCAGTGTTGGAAACAGTGAAATCTGGGTCTTATTGTGATTTAGCAACAATTTTCTTTCTACAAGCCACGAACTGTACTGTTTGGTACTTTGCCTATGCTGCACTCGATATCCTTCACTACCGAGTTAACAGAAATGTTTCAGAGTCACCTGTCATATTAAAAAGTATAACATTTATACATATAAGAAGCGGGAACGGTCCCATCACTGACACCTGAGCCCCCCTCCCCAACCGTCTCTCAGTCAGGCTCCACGTCTTAGCCGTTCTCATGACCTTCCGCTGTATATTCTGAAAGTATGAGTGGAACCAGTTGCGTGTTACTGAGCTTATTCCAACTTCTCCAGTAGTATTTTGTGACCAACACAATCGAACACCTTAGTTAAATCAAAGAAAACACCTAGTGTCCACGAGTTTTTGTGTAACCCAAGTGACTCACAGAGAAAAAAAGAATACATTATTTTCAGTTATTAAACCACTTCTAAACCCAAGGTGATCTTTTGACAGCAAATTATGTGAAGTGAAACGATTAATTATCGTTATGTATACAGATTTTTCCATAACTTTAGCTAACACCAATGGTATGGGATTACGTCTGAAACTGTCTACGTTATCCCTTTCTCCTTTTTTATATACCGGTCTCACTACTGAGTACTTTAATCGTTCAAGAAACTGACCATTCCTAAAGGAAAAGTTCTAAATGTGGCTAAGTACTGAGTTAATATATGCAGCACAGTGCTTTAGTATTCTCCACGTAACCCATCATATCCATGAGAGCCCTAAGTCTCCAAAGATTTAATTATTCACTCAGCCTCCGCCTTGTCAGTATCACGGAAGTATATTTCAGAGGATAGTCTTGGAAAGCCATTTTCTGAGAGAGTTATGTGATTCTCCTTGGAAACTAAGGTATTATTTAACTCACCTACTTTATTGAGAAAGTGATTGTGAAATATTGTAGCTAAATCTGACTTATCAGTAACGCAATCTGTATTAAATACTGATTTTATGTCATTGGCCTTGTGCTGCCGACCAGACACTTCCTTCAATACTGACCGTATGGTTTTAATTTTATCCCGGGAATTAACTATTCTATTAGCATATCACATGCTTTTTGCCTTCCCAATAACATTTTTAAGTACTTTACAGTACTGTTTGTAACGGGCTACTGCAATTCTATTGTGACTATTTCTAACGTTATATAATTCCCACTGTGTTCTACAAGATATCCTTATCCCACTAATCAGCTACCTCGAATGCCTGTTAGTGCTAGTATCCAGTATAGAGTGCTCTAATGGAAAGCAACTTTCAAACACCATGAGAAATATGTTGAGGAAAGTATTATATTTACTTGTCGGCGATGTTATCAGCTCTCTAAACGTCCTGCCACTTTTGTTCTTTAATGAAGTTAGAAAAAGTCTCTGTTGCCGCTGGATTAACTTTTCTAAATGCTTTGCGATTATATTTAACATTTGTGTATGCACAAATATTATCTGTGTTTGTGCTACCGTACCCTGCACTCTGGTCAGAAAGAACATAATCAACGTCAGATGACACGAATTTAACAGATCTTTCAACATTGTTTTTATTGCACAGTCACATGTAAAATTAATGTTAAAGTCACCACATAAACTAATTTTTGGTACTTTCTATAAAGTGAGCCGAGAACCATCTCTAGCTTGAACGGAAATTTCCTGAAATCCGAATTAGGGGACCTATAAATAATTAAAGTTTAACGTTAAGTTTCAATAAATTCAGCTACTCCTGCACAACAGTCGAAGACCTATACAGTGCAGTGCTTTGCTACGTCAGTAGGTTAAAATGGAATATCGTTTTTCATGTACATAGCCACTCCCCCCCCCCTCCGAAAAGAGCTCCTTGAAAAACAGACGGGTAACCTGTATGGTGGTAAAGGTAGCCTCTGAAATGTCACATAGCCGGCCATTGTGGCAGAGCGGTTCTAGGCGCTTCAGTCCGGAACCGCGCTGCTGCTACGGTCGCAGGTTCGAATCCTGCCTCGGGCATGGATGAGTGTGCTGTCCTTAGGTTAGTCAGGTTTAAGTAGTTCTAAGTCTAGGGGACTGATGACTTCAGATGTCAAGTCCCATAGAGCTCAGAGCCAATTGTAGTGCCCTGATATACCAACAAAGTCTGAGTCAACATTTATAAGCAGCTCACTCACTAAGTTTACATGAGGCTCTCAAATCCGGATTTCGTAGACCGGTTTCACAATTCCGTTTCAGGCTGGTCATATAAACACTTCAAAATTTAGTTTTCAGAGGAGAAAACAAGTGTGATGGGCAGGGTATGTGCTCATCACAGGTAAACACCACAGCTCGAGCCTTGTTCGGTCCAGGTGCCTGCGCATTGCTTTCTGGCAGTGGTACACATAACATACACTGCACACTATGGGGGCCAGGCCTAGATTCACAAAAGTCGTATATAGCAGCGTGATGAGCTCCTTTGTTCGTGCAGTCTTGATTTTACAAGCAGTGCCATCCGGGCAAAACACATTTCAAAAGAACTGTGTTTTTTTCCGACGGTTCACCTTCTGATAATGCTGTGCAGCGGGAAGTCAGTAACAGACGGAGATTTCTGTGTTCCTTGAAAAGCGACTTAGCTGCATTGTCTTCAGGAATTCTTTTTCCTTTGGGAACTGTTGGGCCAAATTTTCGTCGCCCGTTAACAGGTGAACACACTCCTGTCTATAAAGTTTTAAGAGAGCTCCTCTCTGGTTAAACTTAACGAAACAGTAGAGAAGGGGAAATCGGGACGCCAATTTCCGCGAAATGTGAACGTGGACAGTAGCGTATTGGCTGAGGTGGAAAACTTAGGTGAAGAGTTGGAATTGTGTAAGAACTGAGCAATTGGTACTGAAACGATTGGTTAACATTGTAAAACCTTTTGCTATGCGGGGAGATAGTTGTGTTCTTAAAAAAAATACATTGGTTGCATTTAGCAGAGCCTTTTCCATTGGCATGATGCAATTGCGCAGACTAGTAGAGTGGAAGGAGAAGTCTGTAGAGAATACGTTCTACGGCAAAAGACAAACGACGCACCACAAAGGAATTACCTGAATGGGACGAAAATCGGTAGACACGATGTACAGTCG
Source organism: Schistocerca cancellata (assembly GCF_023864275.1). Lineage (NCBI taxonomy): Eukaryota > Metazoa > Arthropoda > Insecta > Orthoptera > Acrididae > Schistocerca > Schistocerca cancellata. The sequence goes on along the minus strand of NC_064635.1, from coordinate 18,271,784 downwards.
TGCTCAGAAGTATCCGAACGACCTGAATTGCATTTCGCCCGATTCGCATACAACCCTCATAATGCAGCTGTCTATCAGGTCCTCTAATCGCTCCTCGGTACAGTCGTTTGACTATTGAAAATGGTTCCAACAAATCACCACTAGAAAACACTGCTCTGTATCGCAGTAACTCAAGATGTAAAGTAATACCACGATATTACAAATATCAGGGAACACCTTAAGGCTTGTAAGTTCACATTTATTACAATAAATGACATACCTGAAATGTTACCACTCATTATTACGTCAGATAGGTAATGCACGTAGTAAGTTCGTCGTATTCATGATTTCCTCTTAAAAGAAACATACCGTACTTATTATGTAACACAAAATGACATTAAAAATTTACGTTTTTCTTGAGCTGCTAGTTGAGAATATGTATGAACTTCAAATGACAAGACGAACCGTCTCGTTATGCATATGGATTCAAACCCAGGTCATGCAGACTAAGCAAAGATTTCGTGACTGACGGAAACTAACAATCATTCCTGACTAGGCATACAGAGAGTGATATACCTCGATTTTAGGTAGCATCAGTTAGGGAATACCAACTTTAAATTACATAACATAAACATTTTTAACGGATGCGAATTCCTACCCAGCATCTATTGTCCATGTTAACGAACTACGAGACATGTTAAATATTGCTTCTTCACAAGTAACTTACTTGAAATGCCGTGAGATAAAGCTTTGTGTTGGACAGGGATTCGAACCCAGAACCTAATCGGATTGTTACCGGAGCACAATCAACTGTGACATATCGGATTTTCTCGGCAGTAGCAAGATGTTTTAACTGAAATGGAGAGACGAAACATTAATTTTTTCCTTCCCAGAACACCAACCCGGCACCTATCGCTGTTGTATTCTAGAGAAAACTAACGTTAAATATGGGTTTGTTACACCAGCAGCGACATGTCAGCATGTTTGAACTAGAAATAATATGACGAAGAGTTCAGTGCTGACTGGTAATCGAACCCCACACATATCGTTGTTGACTACACACAAAGAGAGTTCAGCTACCGAATTTTTCTCCACCAGCAGCTCGGAATAACATCCTTGAATTTACAGTGATCTCGCAAATAGTTCTGTGTCTCAACTGGGAGTCAAAAACGTCAGGTATCGTTAGTATTGACAACGAATGAAAATACGTTACAAATTAAAATTATTATCCACCAGCAGATAGGTGTTCTCACGCTAGGGGTTGATAACACATAATGAAAACTTTAGTGCCGGGCCGGGATTGGAACCCATTCACGCCCAATGTGTGGAGATGTTGAGGAATCTGCAGTTTTGAACAAACAACAAATTGTAGTCGAGCTGTATTGTCACGAAGGGATCAAATTCCGCGTTAAGGGAGGTTTGAGTTGCATTCCCAGTTCAGAACCAATTTTATCGACATACTGAAGCTCAAATTAAAGATGGAATAAGTGTCCTGTGACCCTACATAGCGTTTGTTTCGTCACTAGAAATAAATAACTACTATAAGGAAGGTTACTAATGATAGAGTTTCTACATGTCGCCACTCCTGACTTTATTTTGGTTTAACCTAATGTCTACTTGGTACAGAAGGAATATCATTTTTAATGTGAATTTCAGACCACAATGCCATTATACCTTCTTCACCTGGCGTAGCCAGAAGAGAATAGAATCTGCCTCTCCCTATCAAAAAACATTGGCAGAAGTTGGAATCGAACCGAGACCAACATCATATGAAACTATCATCAGTCCAACAGACAACCAAACCCTCTGCTCTACGACTCATTTCTGTATCGTAACACCGTTGCGGCACACAAGACGAGAATTCTGACACACAGGCTCCCTGTAGTGGTTTGCAGGATGTTCAGTACATTCATTTACTTGGTTGACCGAATCGCCATGAACTAGCTGCCTTGGCTACCCAGTGCATACATTCGACTATTTTGTAATCACCGAAATAAAATAACGTAACTGCCACCTACACAGAACTGCCAACAGTGTAGGATGCAGAAATTTAAATAGGAAGTGTTCCTTTCCACTTGAGCTACTCTATTGCGCTATCTGTTTGTTGAAAACGCCGTGCAGTGCAAAATAAAAGCTGTAACTGTCTGTGTCTCAGAAGTCTACATCCGGCCATACGCATTGTCTCACAACACTGTGGAATGCGGAAGTTCTTGAGGTGCTGTAGCTACAGTTCAGCTGGTAGTGTAACGGTAAGTGTACTGCACTGTCGACGAAACGTCGCGAGTTCAAATACATTTTTAAAAACGCAATTCTGCTGTCTGATGAAGTTATCAATCTAATGGAACTTTGAACATAATTTCCTTCACTTCTCAACCCAAAATAGTCGCATGTGGAAAAAGAGCCAGCTACTGCGACATTTTTTTCTTTTCAGGTTTAATAGACGGCCAGGCAGCAGATGCATCTCGAAACTTTTGTATTATGTATGGGGAGAGCACATCGTGCCAAAATACGTCAGAAAAGTATTTTCTACATTAGCTGTCGTGTGGTAGTGGCATATTATTATTCTTCAAACCTTGTTTGACAGCATTAACTCAGAACAAGTTTTTAACATGCATGTAATCAATAAATTGCATGTGCATTGTCAGACTGTTATAGATAACATCAGACAATTCGCGTACATCGTTGATGATTAATTTCTCTCTCATGTTTGCTATTTTTCAAACAACACTAAAACAAACATTACGAAAATTGTGCACTGTATTATAAGAAATGAAATAAAACTATCCACGATAACGTTACAACGAAAGTCTGTTTTAATAAAGGTGAGTATCTGTACACAAGCGTGCCTCTATCGAACCGAATTAGTAAAATGCTACTCACTTAGATTTAGATTGGGTCTGTGTTTAATTGGTATGCTGTGTCATACTCAAGAGGTATGCAAATGTAGCATTTCATAAATAAAGTTATGTATTCCTAGAAACCCAAAATCTGCTTCTCAGCAATGGAAAGAGGCATTACCAGTTGTGCATCAATGTAGATTTTCACCATTGCACTATGAACCGAAAGTATTTTCTTGCGTTTTCTTTATCGATGTTTGATCTGACTGCTTGTAGCTCTTTCACAGAAGGGATAAAAACGTCAGATCTAGCGAGACTGGAGCCGCGAACCAGAACAGGCACTTTTTACATGTCTGCATATTACCACAGAGCTAGCGAATAAGTATGTATCCACGATTCCTATTACGAGGCCAATAGTGACTAGAACTCGTGAATCGCTATTTAAAGGACAAGATTAGTTGCGATTTCCACGTGCAACGAGTTTCCTGGGCTGAAAACGGTAAATTTACAATCTTTTGTTACACCTCAAGCGATAACAACTCAGATTATTCAATGGAACTGACAGGAAAAATCAAGTGAACTTTGAGGCTTAATTCCATGCACACCAGGAAGTAACTCGTCGATCACAGATTGCCAAATATACCTTGCCTTGTTGCCAAATCTCAGTTACAGAACCAGCAGGAAGAAGACGAACCGATGTGCTCCTACAGAGGGCTGGGAAGTGACCATAGCTGGCATCTCAAAGACGCGGCTGGCACGGCCTGGAATACGTAATGTGTCTGATTCACATTTCTGTAACTAGGTTTAGGGACTGCAGCGTAGTTACTAATAATACTCAGAAATGATTGTGAACCAAGCATCATAAATCAGTAACTCTCATGGTTGTTTTTATATTTCTTTCGTAAGTGTACTCAAAACTAAGAAACTCATTCATGGACGTTTTCGTGCCTGGCCGATAGTCGAGCACAACATTTGCTTGTTTTGAGGTCCATACATTAATTAATGGAGAAGTGAACGCTGTTCAAAAGTGATATTTAAAATGAAATGATAATTAGATGGACTCGCTAGCTGCAAACAGGCGTTGATGTACTTCATTGGGGACATGTTGAAAATGTGTGCCCCAACCGGGACTCGAACCCGGGCTCTCCTGCTTACATGGCAGACGCTCTATCCATCTTTTTTTTTTATCTCTAAAAGAGGGGCCCGACTTGTATCGGTTCCGCTCCGAAAACTAAGGGAGAAGGCAAAATTAAAGAATCCAACAGCACGCAGACTTCCTAGTTAGTCAGCGAGCCGTGTACTAAGCACGCAAAAACGCTGCTTAACTTCGGTGATCGGACGAGAACCCGTGTCGTCAGCGTGGCACAGAAGTCGGCGAGAACGTTTCCAGACGCGCGGACATCTTAGTCCTTGTACAGATCACTTGAGATTTGCCTGGCAGTCTCTCGCGCTGCCTTTTAGGGAAGCAATATGGAATAGCCCTTGGTGGGACCTAACCCACAGCCTTCCCGTTATTAGCATGACACACTAACTTAGACAGCTTACTGCCCACGCAATACGACCGCTTCAGAACTCCAGTACCTGAGCCACCGTTTCATCTATCTTTATTAAGGCCCTACGATTCATTTAAACACTGACGTGTTGCTGTTGAGGTTTTCTCGCTGTCGCTTGGAACGCAGAGCCACAACACAACGACAACGGAAACGTCCGTGAGAAGAGCTAGACCTCGACACAGGAAAAGTATGTTCCGCTATTTCTTTTCGACCGCTCGGGCTGTCACTGTCGTCTCTAGTAAAATCTGCATGGCGTGTTTCTGCGTAATTTACTTGTTGTGTAAGATCAAGAGAGTATGTTGGTTTCAGAATGTTTAAAATGCATTTTCAGATGTGGGGTTCGAACCCACGCTCCCTTACGAGAACCAGAGCTTTAATCCGGCGCCCCGTCCTTCCGCTCGCCATTTGTGCCTTCTTCGGCTAGCTTCTGTGCTATGTTTGTTCCATAAGAGTTAGTTGACCAACGAAGTCAATGTGCACAAGTAAACAAAATCCCTTCTTTTGGGGTTGTGGAAAGAAAATAGGTCCGCTACATTCTTCCATCATTGTGCGGGAGCGATTTTTATAGGAGAGCCAGGCGTACTTCAGCCTGCTGGCGTCTCATGTTTGCGTCAGTAACCTATTAGTGCTGCTACACGAGGGCAAAGGGTAAACGAAATAGCCACTTTGTTGGCGTGAAAAGAATGAGAAACTTAATAGATAATTTCATAAAAAAAGAAAAAAAAGTAATCCTGATATTGTACAAAATATCGTTTAATCGTTCTTCAGCTCTGTCGGTAGGACAAAGTTCGGTTCAAGAAATTTGCGTAATTTTCTTTGTATTTCTTTGTACAAAATATCGTTTAATCGTTCTTCAGCTCTGTCGGTAGGACAAAGTTCGGTTCAAGAAATTTGCGTAATTTTCTTTGTATTTCTTTTGTCGTTCGAGCTTTTGATGTTCTGTCATCAGGTACATCCAATAGTCTGCTGCACTCCTCGTCATAGCAGTTGAGATGTAATGGACTGTCAGTCCTTTGAGCCAGTTGGCTGACCTTCTTTTAGTGTTAGGATATGGCACGTCATCTGGCAGAAGGACGTGTGTCGGTGTAATGGTGTTAGGTGACGTGCGGAGCACACGTGCTAGTTTTTGCCTGAAGAGATTCCACACGTCTTTCACATCGTCACAGACGAAACGATGTTCTTCAGTGTCGATGACATTGCAGCTGGGACAGTTTGGTGTGTGTGCCAGACGTATCGCGTGCAGTTTAGAGTTGTTGGGGATTTTTCTATTGACTGCGAGGTACCACGTAGATCGCACATTGGATGGTAGATGGGGGTCAGATATGTTTTCCCATATGTTTTTCCAGTTATAATGTGGAAACTTGTTTTCTATTCGATTGCGCAATTTTCCTTCCAGCAAGGTGTTGTAAACCTCCTTAACCTGATATATGTCCTTCTCCGGTATTCTATGGCGTACATAGCTGTATTCCACAAGAAAATGTTTATAGTGGTACAGCTCGTGGGAGATGTGATGCACATCGATTGGTGGATCTCTGCTGACTGGGGTGATTTCACGTAAGAGGTGAGCCAATAAGGTCCACGGTGATCGTTGCCACTGTTTATAAGTTTTGCTAACGTACAGCGCTTGCGCTTTAAGGTAGATGTCTGTCAGATGTAGCCCTCCATTGCGTGTCGGTAGCGTCAAGGTATCATACGAAACCTTAAATATCTGACCTCTGCTGACAAAAAAACCAAGCGCTGCTTGCATTTGGTGTGCTATGGTTCGTGGCAGAGGCAGCACTTGAGCAACACTTTTTGTATTGCATTTAAATTACGCAAGCTGTGTTTTTTTATGCTTGCTCGTAATGTGCCAAGTAATTTTCTATAATTGAGAGCGGCTGTGCGGCGGATATTATTCGTATATTCTATTCCGAGGCATTTTATTTTTTCCACAGTGTTGATACGTCCAGCGGCTCTGATCTCTATGCCCCTACCAAGATTCATAATACCAGATTTATTGCGGTTGAGTTTAGCTCCTGACGCCAGTTCGTAGGTCGCCACAACTTCAAGTACTGTTGCCACCTCGCTTTCGTCAGTCACAAGTACCCCTACATCGTCCGCGTACGCTTGACATATGATCTTCTGTCCGTGTATATGTAGTCCACGGAGTTGCCGAGTCAGGGATACTAAGAGAGGTTCGAGCGCAATCGCGAAAAGCGTCATGGACATGGGGCAACCTTGTCTTACCGAACTGTGAATATTGATCGGGTGACTGAGTTGTCCGTTGACACTGATTCTTGACGTGCTATTCGTCAGTATGTTTTTCACGGAGGCTATAATTTTCTGTGGGAAGTGCATGGATGTCATACACCGGAACAGGTACGAATTATTAACTTTATCAAAGGCTTTTTCAAAGTCAAGCGACATCGGGCACAGCGAATGTTGCAGGCTTCCGATATCGCTATAATGTCTCTGTAGTCGCATAAGGTCTGAAATATCGTTCTATCCTTTCCCACACTTGTCTGGTATGCTCCTGTCACTGTAAGAATAACTGAATTAAACCTTTGCATCATGATACGGGCGAAGATTTTATAATCACTATTGGGAAGTGTTATGGGTCGAAGATTCTCCACGGTCTTGCCTCTCGGTATTTTGGGGACTAAGACCACTGTACCTTCACAGAATTCCTTCGGAAGGGCAGTGTCGGCATTTAGTATTTCATTGCAGACGAGGGTCAATTTAGCAATTATCCGTTCGCGAAAAGTTTGATAAAATTCAGCGGGTAGCCCATCTGGTCCAGGTGGTTTATTCTTTGGACTCCTCGAGATGGCATCTTCGACGTCTTCGTCCGTTATTCTCGCTGCGAGCACATCAGCTTCTTCTGGAGTGAGTCGCTCTGTCGTCCTAGCAGTGAGAGCTTGCTGCGCTGTTTCATCTGTCTATGTATTGGCCAGCAACTCACTAAAGTGTCGATGGATCTCGTCTCGTATTGCAGCTTGATCTGTCAAGAGTCTCCCGTCTGAAGTTTTGAGTTCCGTCAGAATTTTCCGTTTTTGTCTTTTGTTCTCTTGGAGGATGTAGTACATCGATGTTGTTTCTTGTCGTGTACCGTTCTGCAAACGCGTTCGTATTTTAGAACCTTCGAGATGGTGTCTCTGCAGGGTGAGCAATTTTGCTTTTATTCTGTTGATTTGCCCATAGTTTGTTACGATTGTAGCATCGCGAACGCACAAGTCTCTCAGACAGCAGAAGTAAAAGTCTAATGTCCGCTTCCGCCAGGCGACTTTTTCACGGGAGTAAGTTTTCATTGTCTTTATTATTGCGGGCTTCGCGCAGTTTAGCCACCAATTCAGCGCCGTACCGTACAAGTGGAACTTCCTTTCACATTCTGCCCAAGTGGTGTGGAAGGCGGCGTGACATCCAGGATCCGAAAGATGAGCAACGTTTTTAGCTTCCACTGACCTCTCGCCCTGTAAGTACCTTGTCTCTCTAAATTTATCGTACATATGTACGCGATGTGATCAGAGAAAATAGTGGGCCATAGCTCGGACTGTAAAACGTGTTTCCTTAAATTGGACGTTGCGTAAATCCTGTCGATACGACTGGCAGAATGGCTGGTGATATAGGTGGAACCTAGCTGATCACCATGTTTTAGTTCCCAAGTATCTAACAGATGGAATTCTCTGACGATGTTCTCCAGCTCCAGAGATTTGTTAAAATTTGGCGTCTGATCTTTGGGACTCAGCACGCAATTAAAGTCACCCGCAAATATTATTTGTTCAAATCGCACCGCGAAAAGGGGGGCGATGTCCTCCTTGAAAAATTCGGCCCTGCGGTGCTTGTTTCCGGTTCCTGACGGGGCATATATGTCGATAAACCTTGTGTTGTTTATCGTGACAGCGAGACCTCTACTGTTCGGCAGTTTAGCCACGTCTGTAAGTAGGATCCCCTCTTTAGTCATAATCGCTGTGCCGAGGCTATTGTCATTGCCAGGATTGATGACGGCGTTGTAGCCAGTGATGTCGTCCAAACGGATAGCCGTTACTTCTTGCAGCATTAAGATGTCAACATCAGCGGCGTACAGAAAATCTTGGAGATTTCTCAGATTGAGGGTGCTGCTAATTTTATTTATATTCAAGGTCGCAAACCTGTACGCCTGCAAGGACGACATGTCGACTATACCGTGTCAGGTGGGATACTGTTTGCCAGGTGAAGTGGATGTTTGCTCTACTTACAAGGGAACCTCCCCATCGCACCCCCCTCAAATTTAGTTATAAATTAACACAATGGATAGGCCTTGAAAAACTGAACACAGATCAATCGAGAAAACAGGAAGAAGTTGTGTGGAACTACGAAAAAATAAGCAAATTATACAAACTGAGTAGTCCATGTGCAAGATAGGCAACATCAAGGACACTCTGAGCTGATGAGCCCCGTGGTCCCGCGGTTGGAGTGAGCGACTGCGGAACGAGAGGTCCTTGGTTCGAGTCCTCCTTCGAGTGAAAATTTTACTTTCTTTATTTTCGCAAAGTTACGATCTGTCCATTCATTGACGTCTCTATTCACTGTAATAAGTTTAGTGTCTGTGTTTTGCGACGGCACCGCAAAACCGTGCGATTAGTAGACGAAATGACGTGCCTCTCCAATAGGAACCGAAAACATTTGTCCGCAAGGTCATAGGTCAACCGATTCCTCCACAGGAAAACACGTCTGATATATTCTTTACGACACTGGTGACGGCATGTGCGTCACATGACAGGAATATGTTGTCGACCCACCTAACTTGCACACTTGGCGAATGGGTAAAAAGATTCTTCTACCTTGCCCGATTTAGGTTTTCTTGTGGATGTGATAATCACTCCCAAAAAAGTGTTGAAAACATAAGAGTTTGTCACATAAGCTGCAACAAATGAATGCAACAGTTTCACAGTCGCACAGTTTTCCCTGTGCTCTGTCAAAACATATGTTTTTTTACGTTTTCAAATGTTTCCGTGCGTAGACCGTCAAATCCTGTATATGTCCAAGCAAATCTGAACATGTCCTGGAATTTTGGAGAGCGAAGTTGATTATGTGTGAGTGACTGAACTTTGATAATTATCTGAAAATAAAAAATTAAACTTTTGACTCGAGAGAAGATTTGAACCAAGGACCTCTCGTTCCGCAGCTGCTCACGCTAACCACGGGACCACGGCGCTCGTAAGCTGACACTCTCCTTGATGTTGCCTACCTTGCACATGGACTACTCAGTTTGTATATTTTGCTTATTTTTTTCATGGTTCCACACAACTTCTTCCTGTTTTCTCGATTGATCTGTGTTCAGTTTTTCAAGGCCTATCCCTGTGCCAACTTATAACTAAATCTGAGGGGGGTGCGATGGGGAGGTTCCCTTGTTAGAAGAAGTCGGCATCATCATCTTCTGCACGAGCGTCTCTGATGGTGGTTTGTTGCCGGCTGGACACATCTTGTCGACGGTCGGGTGCCGTCCGTCCTGAACGTTGTGGTATGTCAGCCATCCCTGCATCATGGCTTTGCTCCTCCATGTCGTCCGCCCAATCTCGCGTGCACGTCACTTCCCGCGTGTCCGTTTTTGGTACAGGTGGAGGGTCCTTCGGACTAGCTGTACCGCCTGGAATGTGGATTCCACGGTCGGGTTCAGTGTCCTCGTTTCGGGTCTTCGTTTTTGTTGTTCGATCTTGCAGAGGAGCCGCTTGTGTCGTCTCCGCCAATTCTTGGCCTATCTGTTTCGCCTTTTCACGCAAGATTGGCGCGATTTCTGCTGCTCCCTGACGGGCTATTCGACGGTTCTTCCGTTTCTTTGGTGAAACAGTTGTAGGCTGCTGGTCATTATCCTCCGATGTTGCAACTGTGTCCTCTTTGTGTTGCCCGACTTCTTCGAGTGGTTTGCACATGCCTTCTTCTGCCATCTTCGCCTGGTCTTGTTCTGCACACCTGTCAGTTTCCTCGTCTTGTGAGTGTGCTGGACCTGTAGCTTCTATGCTGCTAGTATCCATGGCTACGGTACCATCGGGAACGTCGGCATAAGCAACTACCGCCCTGTCGAAACACATGTCTGGGGCGACGTCACTGCGAATTGCGGCGGCGTACGTCACGGGTAGCGTGGCCGGCCATCTGATTGGGCGGGTCCCGCTCCCCAGTCGGCAGTTGCGTCACACGCCGTTGAACACACTGCGCGCGGACGTCTTGGGTGGAACCACAACCCGAGCAGGTTCTCGGCTGGCCATCGTAAATGATGATCGCTCGATATCCACCAGTCCAGAGATACGATGGGATATGTTTCAGCATGTCAATCTTAACTTGCCTGACTCCATTTAATACTGGATACTTGTGCAAGCTAGACCATTTTTCGGCGACATTGCTGATAATGGCGCCATAGTCTCTCAGTTTGTTGTTAATCTCCTCGGGCGTTATTTCAAAGGGGAGCTCAAAGATTCGAACCGTTCTTATTCCCATTCCGGCACGCGAAACCGTGACCTGCCCTATGTGTCCGTCTGAATGTTTGAATTTTGCCACCCCACCACATATTTCTACAGTTTGGTCGCACTTGTCAGAACTGGATAACTTAAGGAACACAGTCGGACTGACAATCGACAGGTGAAAAATGGTTCAAATGGCTCTGAGCACTATGGAACATCTTAGGTCATAAGTCCCCTAGAACTTAGAACTACTTAAACCTAACTAACCTAAGGACATCACGCACACCCATGCCCGAGGCAGGATTCGAACCTGCGACCGTAGCAGCCTCGCGGTTCCGGACTGCAGCGCCAGAACCGCACAGCCACCGCGGCCGGCTCGACAGGTGAATTCCAATCAATTCATCCACTTTGATCTGAAAAGTTTCTTCGATAAATGCCTCAACTTCGTAAAGATTTCGGTCGGGCGTAGCTCGGATCGAAAATCAAAGTATCGCGTCGCGTTGTCTGTTCCATTATGTCATTCTAGAATGTGATCGTGGACTATGACTAACGCAGAAAGCGCGCACTCACCACACAGCGCCGGCCGCTCGCAGCGACGATGTAAACACCGCAACAGCCGCTCCGCACGTCCGCACAGCACGGCCGCCGGCGGCGGAATGTCCATCTGAGCCACCGCGGGCACAGAGGATAGTGTGTCAACATATTTTCAACATGTCCCCAATGAAGTACATCAACGCCTGTTTGCAGCTAGGGTGTCCATTTAATTATCACTTCATTTCTATCAAAGCTGCATGGTCATCCACGGTAACTGTTCTTTCGGGAACAGATACTACCGTCATGTTAGTTAAAATATGGCTTCCCGGCCATTGACCTTTTTGTGCGAACGCACACGCTATGCCCGAACTCGTACGGGAATTGGTAGATTAATCTGCCACGAGTAATGAGTATGATGGGCAAACATCTATTAGGCGCACTACGAATGTAGTGGTGTGGACATGTTGGGAATGTGGACCTCACGGGGAGCGTGCAAGGGATAAGTCCCTGCAGACACACTATGCTCTGTGCCCGCGGTGGCTCAGATGGATGGAGCGTCTGCCATTTAAGCAGGAGATCCCAGGTTCGAGTCCTGGTCGGGGCACACATTTTCAACATGTCCCCAATGAAGTACATCAACGCCTGTTTGCAGCTAGGGTGTCCATTTAATTATCATTTCATTTCTAGCAAAGCTGCATGGTCATCCACGATAACTGTTCTTTCGGGAACAGATACTACCGTCATATATAGTTAGATATTTAAAATATTCAATTGGATTGAAGCCCACAAAATTGCCCATATTTGAAGCTACCCAGAGAAAAAGTAAGTTGCTAGACCCACTGTTAGCAAATGTCTGCAGAGAGTTCCTAATTGCTAATGTGGAAATTTATCATAGATGCCCTATAGTAATCAAGAGGTTCATTTCCTTTATACTTATCACCCTGACATGTGAGTCTTAACTGAAGAACAATATTGAAACTGTTATCATTGACACTCGATTCGAATTTCTTCAGAGTCGCTTGTATTATGAAGCAGTTTGGCGGTCAGAAATCGAGATCTATGAATATTAACACAACTTTCTGTGTCGAGCTACCAAGAGGACTTGATGTGTAAAAGTTTTCTTCCAATTTCGTTACAGATTTTTTTTCTGGAAATTCGCAGCTCCATAAAATAAATCAGAAAAAAAGGCTTGCACACGCTGATCCCTGCCACGGTTAGAACTGACGACTCATTTAGCCGTTGCGACACGAGATACGGGCGGGGGCTACGGACACACTGCTGCCAGCACGCCACTCTCATCATGGTATTGGTCGCTCAGCCTTATAACGAATCGTGAACGATTATAGAAGTTGCCACTTACGTGAAGAATAGTATTTCCTTAGCCAAAACATTGAATTTGCTGTGTCAGTGTCTAGGGGTTATATAGCAAGAGGCATTCGGATGGAAAGGGAATATCAAGTGAATTTAGCGAGTCAATTCAGTACCATACGTGGAAGTGATTGCACTGTCACAGTGTCACCAAATTTTTCTGACTATGTTGCTAATTCTCAGTTGTGCTAGGAACAGTTCTGTAGCGGAATGCGAGGAGAATCCCGTGCTCGTGTCATTGGCGGATATGGAGAAGAGGTGCGTTTTCTCCCACCAGTTGTGTCAAGCATTCAGGTGTATAAACTTCCATCACGATTACAGTTTCCCACAAAATATATACGAATAAAACACTTACCCTGTTACTTTGTGACAAAAGATTATTTCAGTACAATAAAAAGTCTTTGGAAATCAACTTTTTCCACCTATCACGAAAAGTAAGATAACAAACACTTTGCACCTTGAAATCGGTTGCATCTATGTGCAGTCTTGTGATCATACTAGTAGCGTTTCATGAATTGCACGAGAATGTAGAAAAATGTTGGTGGGAATGGAAGCTATAAGAAACACAGTTAACTAATTAGTCTGTGCCACGTAATAATCAATACATTTGAAAATTCAGAAGAGAAGGAACTAAAAATTATGCCCATTAAGACAGTAACTAAAGTGCAGATGCGGGCACTGTGCAGATCTGCGATTTTGCATCTTCAGATCTATACGAATAATGTATACTAACCAGCGTATACATTGATCTTTTTTAGTTTTCTAATGATGAACTGCATCCACACCCATGAGTCTGATTGTTTCTTTGTATCCTTCCATCTACTATCTTTGTGTGTTATTGCTCGGTGTTGAAAAACAAAAATGTTATGCCTGCTTCCACGAGGTATTAGAACGAGGCCGCAACAAGGCTAACAAAGTATTATCAAGATACATTGAGACGCCAATTTGTCTGTCGTCATGGTGTTAAGTCGACAGATATAGTTGGATATTATTGCCTGCATCACCGGCATCTCATTGTTGTCTTCTCTCACTGAGATTTTCATATTACCCTGAACACAAGACGCCGAGATAGATGTGTATATTCTCCGTGACGAAACATCCCACATTCCATTCATCCTGATCCACTCTTCACGTGCATCGGCAGCAATGACGATAGGAAAGCTATTGTGAGACGAATAACATTGAAAATGGTAGTAATAACAAATCAGTAATCAAGGATGTTTGCTGCAGTACAGACGATTAACAAAATAACCAAGAAAGGCTGAGTGTTTAATCGGCCCACTGCATAGGTGTTCTTACCACTTTGTTACTGAATTCTGTTCTGGTTGTTTGCAGAGAGAAAAGAAAGAATCCTGTAGCCATACATATCGCTAGTTCAACGAGATATTACCTATCAACTATCCTTGCTTTACATCACGAGACGAACATGGCATCACCGAGCTGATATTTGAAATACATTTCTGTTTTCTCTCTGTTTCTCTCTTTTTCTTTTTCTTTTTATTTTAATTTTTTGAGAAAAGCATCAAGAAGCGCGAGTAATAAGCAAGTAGGCATATAATCTATTTACAGTTAGTTTCATCGGGTTATATAATGCAAACATACACCTTTCAAGTGTATTATTGTGTAATTCCAATTGTTGATAGTCTATTCGTGAGCTTGCGCACATTCAGTGGGGTGAAACCTATCACAGAAGCAAGCAAAACACAAATATTTCTTGCCCCATGCGCAACACACAAACGAAACCTCGCTGCACTGACATATTTTCTGATATATTGCTCGGAAAACATATCTGATTCGTGTTGCTAAATACAGCTGTATCAGATATCAATGTGGATGCATACCAAGTGTATAAAAGTGTATCTTGAAATACACAGAAAGGCACAAAGTGGTAGTCGACTGAAACATAGCCATGAACAAGACTGTAGCTGGGGTCGACAGCATCGTCGTCTCCCACCTTGACAACTCGAACGGTGACAGTGCTCGGTCGGTTACTTACGTTTACTGATATCAAAGCTACACCATGAAAACACAAAAATGTTAATAACCTGAAGATCATTAACTTTGGAACCCATAGTAAAGTAAAGCAGTCATCAGTCGGAAGACTGATTTGAACACCACAGTGCTTTAACAGGCACGGTCCTGTTGGAGGTGCTATGTCGTTGCTCTCCTCCGACCATTGAGTTGACGTGCCTAGACAGTTAATAGGGGAACCGACAGTTTAACGTGGCTGTCGGACAACAGTGCAACTCGGCATTTTTCACATCAACAAACACTGCCCAAAGGGAAATAAGTGTAAAACGGGAGATAAAATTCGTGGGACTGACCAGGGATCAGTTTTCCGCCATGTAGCCACCTCTGTAGCTTCTGCTTGGCATTAAAATTAAGGATCTCTCGTTTGTGCCTGCGTTGGCACTTGCGCGTCCCTGCACCAAAATAAAGAGAACTGAATTGAATGTAGTGCCTTCAAGTTCGCATAAACAGAAAAGGAGAAAAATTAAACAACGTAAATGGTCTCTCTTTGATGCCTCAACCTTCATTGCCATTATGCATCTTATGACGTACAGTGGAAGGTCATGTTGTTTATTTAAATGATTACAAAATCAGGTAAAACGAACAGTGAGGTTGTCAGTAAAAGCACATTACTGTTGTCAGTATGATGTTGCCTGTAATTATAAAGGGCCCGTTTGATCAGGCGCATTTTAGACAGAATTGGAAGAGAGAGCACTACTAAATTCTACAATCCGTATGCGTTGCATACACACAGAAATTACTGTTACGGTTTACTTATGGAGCCCAGTGGGTTAGTTGCGTATTTTCCGGTGAGAAAGAGCACTGGCAAATAGTCACCGCTACATTAGGTTACTTAAACTGATGTCACTCTGAGCTAGAATTTATGGTCAGCGATTAAGTGTGAGGTCAATGGGTCGGATGCGCGTTTTGCAACTGTGAAATACTTTCCCACATTACAAAAGCGAATATTAAATTTGAACTAATGTTGCGAAAATTTTGAACTTGGATAGCTTAGAATGAAAATCTTTCTGTTTATTGCAAAGGAAAACAATTTATTTTCTAAAACATTCTCTGTCATACACAACTTGAAACAGGTCACGTCGACCAAATCATATGGAAGAACTGACAGCGACATATATCGGAAGGCAGTAAGACCCACTGATTTTTGGTTTGGCAGTATTCGACAGCCATTTCTAGGCGCAAGTAAATGAAGAAAGACAGCGCGTTTTTGTTATTAAGTGACGTCTTCGTCAGTTACTTCAGTTTTAATGTAATCTACGTGTTATTGCTGATGTTTGATATTAACATGAAAAGAATTCCGTAGACAGGGAAAGAAACTGTTCTTGGGCAACTACCTCTATAATGACAAAAAGAAATGATGTTCAAGCACATGTGTTCCAGCAGCGGTATGAAGAAAATGATAATAATAATGATGGTAATAATCGAATAATTCGGTAACTTCACACTTCAAAGTGGATTTTCTCAACCAAAAAAATTTGCTGAATTAGTGAAAATTTCAAAATGCTTCACATCGAGGCTATGATGCCTAGAAGAGTCTTTACATGCTGCTGACATGAGAATAGCATAATCTCCTTGTCAGAAGCTTGCTTCTACTTAATCATTTAATAGACTCGCATATTTTCCACCGTGACTAATGTTGTAAGCTAAGCATATGATCTGTTACAGCACACTCCTGGGGCTGGGAAATGTGGCCACAATGGTCTGGTGGAACGCACTATCACAGGTGAAATGCGTGGGTTCAGGCATTTACTTTTAAAAGGCACAAACAGATTTACTTTACCTCTGGTAACCTCAAGAAAAAGACGTTATAATTCAGAATCCGCATTAAACATCACGTTCCTTCATTACCAATTGGGCAGAGCCGGTTTACGCTGGCGAATGACATAGGCGGAACTCATGGTAAACAGAAATACTATCGCCAGTAAACTCACTTATATTAAAAAATTTTATTTTATTTGATGAACCGACAGCCATTTAAAGGAACAGGGCTCTTATTTTACTTTTACTTGTCTCACTCCCTTCCCAACCACTGCTTCCCTTTCATGCCCCTCGACTCTTATAACTGCCATCTGGTTTCTGTACAACTTGTAAATAGCGTTTTGCTCCCTGTATTTTACCCCTGCCGCCTTCAGAATTTGAAAGAGAGTATTACAGTCAACATTGTCAAAAGCTTTCTCTAAGTCTACAAATGCTAGAAACGTAGGTTTGCCTTTCCTTAATCTATTTTCTAAGATAAGTCGTAGGGTCAGTATTGCCTCACGTGTTCCAACATTTCTACGGAATCCAAACCGATCTTCTCCAAGGTTGGTTTCTACCAGTTTTTCCATTCGTCTGTAAAGAATTCACGTTAGTATTTTGCAGCCGTGTCTTAATAAACTGATAGTTCGGTAATTTTCACATCTGTCAACACCTGCTTTCTTTGGGATTGGAATTATTACATTATTCTTGAAGTCTGAGGGTATTTCGCCTGTCTCATAAATCTTGCTCACCAGATGGTAGAGCTGTTTAAGGGCTGGCTCTCCCAAGGCTATCAGTACTTCTAATGGAATGTTGTCTACTCCCGGGGCCTTGTTTCGACTCAAGTCTTTCAGTGCTCTGTCAAACTCTTCACACAGTATCGTATCTCCCATTTCATCTTCATCTACATCCTCTTCCATTTACATAATATTGTCCTCAGGAACATATCCCTTCTATAGACCCTGTATATACTCCTTCCACCTTTCTGCTTTCCCTTCTTTGCTTAGAACTGGGTTTCCATCTGAGCTCTTGATATTCATGGAAGTGGTTCTCTTTTCTCCAAAGGTCTCTCTAATTTTCCTGTAGGCAGTATCTATTTTACCACTAGTGATACATGCCTCTACATCGTTACATTTGTCCTCTAGCCATCCCTGCTTAGCCATTTTGCACTTCCTGTCGATCTCATTTTTTAGATGTTTGTATTCCTTTTTGCCTGCTTCATTTACTGCATTTTTGTATTTTCTCCTTTCATCAATGAAATTCAATATCTCTTCTGTTACTCAAGGATTTCTATTAGCCCTCGTCTTTTTTACCTACTTGATCCTCTGCTGCCTTCACTATTTAATCTCACAAAGCTACCCATTCTTCTTCTACTGTATTTCTTTCCCCGATTCCTGTCAGTTGTTCCCTAATGCTCTCCCTGAAACTCTCTACAACCTCTGGTTCTGTCAGTTTATCCAGGTCCCATCTCCTTAAATTCCCACCATTTTACAGTTTCTTCAGTTTTAGTCTACAGTTCATAACCAATAGATTGTCGTCAGAGTTCACATCTGCCCCTGGAAATGTCTTACAATTTTAAACCTGGTTCCTAAATCTCTGTCTTACCATTATATAATCTATCTGATACCTTCCAGTATCTCCAGGCTTCTTCCATGTATACAACATTCTTTCATGATTCTTGAACCAAGTGTTAGCTATGATTAAGTTATGCTCTGTGCAAAATTCTACCAGGCGGCTTCCTCTTTCATTTCTTACCCCCATTCCATATTCACCTACTACGTTTCCTTCTCTTCCTTTTCCTACTATCGAATTCCAGGCACCCATGACTATTAAATTTTAGTGTCCCTTCACTATCTGAATAATTTCTCTTATCTCATCATACATTTCATCAATCTCTTCGTCATCTTGTGGAGCTAGTTGGCATATAAACTTGTACTAATGTGGCAGGCATGGGTTTTGTGTCTATTTTGGCTACAATAATGCATTCACTATGCTGTTCGTAGTAGCTTAACCCTGCTCCTATCTTTTTACTCATTATTAAACCTACTCCTGCATTACCCCTACAACTTTGTATTTATAACCCTGTATAACCCTGTATTCACGTGACCAGAAGTCTTGTTCCATCTGCCCCGAACTTCACTAATTCCCATTATATCTAACTTTAACGTATCCATTTCCCTTTTTAAATTTTCTATCCTACCTGCCCTATTAAGGGATCTGACATTCCATGCTCTGATCTGTAGAATGGCAGTTTTGTTTCTCCTGATAACGACGTCCTCGTGGGTAGTCCCCCGTCCAGAGAGCTGAGTGGGGGACTATTTTACCTCTGGAATATTTTACCCAAGAGGACACAATCATCATTTAATCCCACAGTAAAGCTGCATGCCCTCGGGAATAATTACGGCTTTAGCTTCCCCTTGCTTCCAGCCATTCGCAGTACTAGCATAGCAAGGAAGTTTTGGTTAATGTTACAAGGCCAGATCAATCAATCATCCAGACTGTTGCCCTTGCAACTACTGAAAAGCTGCTGCCCCTCTTCAGGAACCACACATTTGTCTGACCTCTCAACAGATACCCCTCCGTTGTGGTTGCACCTACGGTACGGCTATCTGTTTTGCTGAGGCACACAAGCCTCCCCACCAACGGCAAGGTCCATGGTTCAAGGGGGGTGGGGTGGTTGTGAGATTATTAGTCTTCAATATTAACACATAACCTTTTAAAGTTTTTAGCATTATCCTTAGTTGTCCAAGTAATCTTTAATGTGAAATATTTTCTTAATGAGCTATTCAGTTGCTGTTCGAGAACAACTATATGCCTGGAATTTTCATGAGTATACTAACAACTGATGAAGGAATGAAAATACTTGAAGCTGTGTCATGTAAGGTTATACACAACGAATTTGCTTTTCTGCAGCACTAAAAACAGCTTGTGGATCCATGTTCCAAATGTTCAGATAATTTACAGAATTAGTGATGAACAAATGCAAACCACTGTGAAGTGCATGGAAGAGGAAACCTTATGCCGTAACACATGTTAGGGTTTTCTAAAATTCTGATTACACCTGGGGCATGAGAAAAATTACTATTTAAATATCTCTGAGCATTCTGTACTTAGTTTAATCTTGTCTTCATGGTTTCTGTGGGAGTGATACACAGAGAGCTAAACATTGTCTCTACAGATTCTTCACATAATACTGTTTCCGGAAACATCACAGCTCAGTTTCTCAGAGTGTATGGCATCTATCTTCAAGAGTCTGCCAATTCAGATTTTTTAACATTTTTGTGGCATGCTGCTTTAAACCTGTGACAATTTATGCTGCCCTTATCTGTATACATTACGGATCCCCTTTTAGCCTTTATTTTGTACTTGAGCAATATTCCGGGATGGATCACGTGAGAGTTTTGTGAGAAATCTCATTTATACACATATTGCATCTTTCACCAATATTCTACCAGTGAACAGAACGCTTTACCTATGACAGAACTCATGTGATCATTCAACTTCATACCCTTAGAAATTGTTACACCCTGGTGTTTGCATAAGATCACTGCTTCCAGCTCTGACTCATTGATGTTGTAGTCATAGAATATCACTTTTCTGGTTTGTTTAGTGAAATGCACAATTTTACAGTTCCGAACACTGAAAACAAGTTGCCAATCTTAACACCACTTTGAGCAAGAAAATATGTAGACAGGAAAATGATTTGAATAAACTTAAACTTCGTCAAGTACAGATTGAATCTGTGTGTGTATGTGAAACAAGGTTTCAACAATTGGTTTAATTGTCAACTCCCATGCAATAGCTGTGCACGTTTTGAAGCTCTAGTCAAACAAAATAAAAGATTTGGAACTAGTCACCCACTTTTTTGTAGTGCATGGTTTACCTGCTGTTAGTTATTTGTTGTTTGTTTTGTGTTAATTTTTTTAAAAAGCTTTGTTTGTGGTGTGACTACCATCGAACAAGAGTCAGTGAGTAATGTTAATATGAGCAAATATGTTTTTGTTTTTTGTTTTTTGTTTTTTAAGATTGTAGCAGTATCTCAAAAATAAAACCAAAGATAGGGAGACAAATAAGCCTTTTTAAAATGGGTTATTGTCCAGCAACATTCACACAAAATTTCAAAGGGAAATTACTGGTTTCTGCAATCATTGACCAAGTTCGGATCTTTTGCTACCCAATTGTTTTCACAGCTGTGAGCCACCTTGAGTGGGTCTTGCTTTTCTGGAAATTTAGTACGAGTTTGGCAGGCATTCTGTATTGTTATTTATGTCTAAAACCGTAATAAGTGCATCAATCTTTGAAGTGATATCACATTACATATGACTCAGATTCAACTATTTGGCACGTTGTACATTTATGGGCTGTCAGCTTGTAATATTTCTTGCCTTATGATGCTTTCTTATTTAGAGAATGTATTTACTTTATTTTTTGCAGCATCCCTGCAATCTTATTTTGTATGATTGCAACAACAAATCAGCAGACTGGTTCTACCTGTCAACACATTTCTTTTTTTTATTTTTTCACACCCCAGAAATCTTTGACACATAGAAGTGTCAGAGCTGTTGATGATACTCAGATGTTCTGGTTACATCTGGAACAAGACAGTACACAAAATAAACAGGTGGTGGTTCTTTTTTTTTTAAGGTGTATAATAATTTAAGAAGTGGTAGTGATCATCAAAACAAGAAAGCAGATCCTATAAAGGAGCTTGTGGAATCACATACTTTCTTAGATCTCAATTCTCGTTTACAGGAGGGGCTCAGTGTTATTACTAACCACAACAGTGTGTCCCTTTGTTCTCCAGGATTAGGAATCACACTCCTTTGGAACTAAATCCATTATTTCTTCAGTTGCTGCCATAAGTGAAAGTATTTATGATTGAGGTGTGGGGTACCAGGAGAGTGGGGCCTTCCAAAACAAACCAATGGTGGTCCCGAAATGTCAGTGCTAGATGTTCTACCACACTGCTGCGAGAATGTGCTGGTGTGCCATTGTGCATCAATCTTATCTGTAGTTTTTATGGCGGTGGTGCTGCGACAAACACTTAGCTGTAGAAACGGCTTACGAAGTCGGTACTTATCTTTATTAACGAAGATACAGAAACACAGTAGTGAACTCCGTGTCTACAGAAATCTGTCTAGCTCGAGTCGGAGCGGCTAGGTCAGCGTCGGCTGACGACAAACATCAACTCTGCTGCGATGAACACACAACGGTCTAGTAAGTACACAAACGGTGGCGAGCATACCACTGAGCGGCGAATACAGAACTGTCCTGGCGCTCGCGACTCCAGCGCTTATGAAGCCAGAAGCCAGCGGTGGCGCGCGCAGACTTGCGGCGATTTCCTGTATCGCTGGCGCTGCTTATGCGGACGGCGTCCGGACTTTGATGCTGCCAACCTTTTGGCAGCGGGCTCGGTTGGCCCTACTGGCTAGGATATAACACTCCTCCCCCCCAAATCGCCGCACCGTCGTTGAATAATGACGTGGCGAGCGTCGACGGCGGGGGAGGGGTCTGGCCGCAGGCGTAGCAGAAGAGACCGGGGCGGAGACTGTTGTCGGTGGCGGTCCCCGGTCCGCACCCCAGCATTGGCCGCGCGGGGCCTCGGGAAACACCGACTGAAAACCGAGGTCAGGGTGCACGCCTGTGACCACGGGCGCAGCTTCTGGGACTGGACGCGACGGGGCGTCGGGACCCACGAAGAGAGGCAGCGTCTCCTGACGCTGCGTCGACGGCTGCTGAGTGGGCGCCGGACAAGGCGCTGCGGTGTCAGACTCCTTGGGGGTGCCCAAGGAAAGCGGCTGCAGGACAGGCGGCACAGCCACCGCGTGGGATGGCGGCCCGGCTGAGGGGTCGACGTCCACCTGCTCCGAAGGCGGTGGCGACCGAAGAGGGACCGCAGGCGCCGGAGCGACCACCTGGGGCGCTCCCGGATGAAGCTGCGCGGGAGGCATCAACAGGACGGGCTGTCGGCGTGGTAGCGGCGACGGCTGCTGCTGCTGCCCTGGGGGCGGCAGCGAAGTCGGAAGGCGCGGCTGGAACCCGCCGCGGACCAAATCTGTGGACAAAGAACGAGCGGCAGAATCCGGGCGGCCAGCGCGGCGCAACTGGTTCTGATGCCTCCTGTGCACCCCAGTAGCACCTTGAACAGTATAAAACCCGCGACCCTGGACACTTATCACGGTGCCTCGTTCCCAACGACGGCGACCGTGATAAACTCTGAAAAAAACGGCGTCGTTGCGCTGAAAACGCGTGTGATGCTCAGAAGCGGCGGGTCGATCCGGGGGGTGCAACAACCGTAGTAGGGTGCGATGACGACGGCCGTGGAGAAGCTCCGCAGGCGAAGGGCCGTCGCGTGGCGTTGTCCGGTACGACGACAGGAACGTGATGAGGGCCTGCTGACGAGAGTGCGTAGCACGAAGGCGGTCCATATGAGCCTTGAATGTGCGTACAAAACGTTCCGCTGCACCATTCGATTGAGGGTGGAACGGCGGAGTAAGAACATGGCGAATGCCATTGGCAGAACAAAAACTTTCAAATTCAGCAGAAGTAAATTGTGGACCATTGTCAGACACTAAAACTTCTGGAATACCCTCAATACAAAAAATTGAAGTCAACGCCTGTATAGTTTGTGCAGACGTTGTAGACTGCATGGGCACAACAAACGGAAAATTACTAAATGCATCTATCACGATGAGCCAACGAGAATTCCAATATGGACCAGCGAAATCAATATGGACTCGCTGCCAGGGACCGGCAGGGCGTGCCCACTCAAAATAGCGTTGAGGCGGAGCAGCTTGGTGTTCGGCACACGTCGAACAATCTGTAGACATCTGCGTAATCTGCTTATCAATGCCGATCCATGTACAATGACGGCGGGCAAGCTGCTTGGTGCGGACCACTCCCCAATGACCTTGATGCAACAAGTCGAGGACCTTGGATTGGAGCACTTGGGAAACCACTACACGAAGCTGGTCATTCTCTGTGCGTAACAGCAAAACTCCTTGTGAAACAGACAACAGATGACGTTGCGGATAATAGCGACGAACCACAGGATCCGATATGTCCTTTGCCTTGGACGGCCAACCACGTTGAACAAAACGTAATAGTAAACTTAGATGAGGATCTGTAGCTGCCTCACGTGCCACCTGACGATAATCAACCGGAAAATCCCGGAGGGATTGATGCTCATCGGCGTCAATCTGATGGCAAGAGTCTTCAGAGGAATCGAAGACATCATCCGCAGCAATCGGCAATCTAGAAAGCGCGTCAGCGTTTGCATGCTGAGCTGTAGGGCGATACAGTATCTCATACTGGTATTGTGATAACAAAAGAGCCCAACGTTGTAGTCTCTGAGCTGTCCGCTGAGGAACTGGTTTAGACGGATGAAACAGGGACGTCAGAGGCTTGTGATCTGTTACTAAATAGAATGGTCTACCATAGAGGTAGTGATGGAATTTTGTGACACCGAACACAATAGCCAACGCTTCCTTGTCCAATTGGCTATAATTACACTGAGCTTTGTTTAGCAATTTAGATGCGAACGCAATAGGACGTTCGGTGTTACCGACTCGGTGAGACAACACATCACCGAGGCCGAAAGAAGAGGCATCACAAGCTAACACTAGAGGCTTGTTTGGGTCGTAATGGACCAGACAACGATCATTCAATAAAGCCTCTTCAAGATGCTGAAAGGCTGATTGGCAATCAGCTGACCACACAAACGGAACATTCTTACGGCGGAGACGATGCAACGGTGCAGCAATCTGTGATGCATTAGGTATAAACCTAATATAATATGTCAATTTGCCAAGAACTGCTTGCAATTCATGCAGATTGCGAGGGGCGGGCAAATCACGAATAGCTGCTAAATGTGACTGGGAGGGATGAATGCCTTGAGCATTAATAACATGTCCCAGATACTCCATCTCCGTAAGGAAAAATGAACATTTATCGATGTTGCAACGTAGGCCTGCCTGAGACAACACTGTAAACAAACACTCCAAATTACGGAGATGTTCAGCAGGCGTCCGACCGGACACAACAATATCGTCTAAATAGTTGCAACACGATGGCACATTAGCCAGAAGTTGTGACAAAAAACGCTGAAAAACAGCTGGAGCTGACGCACAACCAAAAGGCAAACGCAGAAAACGGAACAACCCCAACGACGTGTTTATGACAAAATACTGTTGTGATTGCTCGTCGAGGGGCAATTCTAAATATGCTTCACGAAGATCAATTTTGGAAAAGAAACGAGCTTCCCCTAACTTATCCATCACCTCGTCCGGTCTAGGCAAAGGAAAAGAATCAATGACAGTCTGAGGATTAACTGTCGACTTAAAATCAGCACACAAACGTAACTTGCCAGACGGTTTCTTTATAATAACTAAGGGAGAAGCCCACTGGCTCGCTGAAACGGGTTGAATAACACCGTTGTTTTGCCAACGACGAAGTTCATCTTCTACTGGTGCCCGGAGGGCGTGAGGCACTGGACGAGCACGAAAAAATCGAGGCTGAGCATTATCTTTTAACGTAATATGAGCGGCAAAGTTCGCAGCACAACCTAGTTCGTCTTTAAATATGTCACTGTATTGTTTACACAAAGCGGTTATGTCTTGAGGAACAACAACAGAATTAATTTGCAACACATTGTCTTGGATAGACAGGCCAAACAAGTCAAAACAGTCTAATCCGAAAATGTTTACACTGTCTGTAGCGCGGAGCACTGTGAATGAAACTGTTTTTGTATTGCCACGGAATGTGGCTGGCACGCTACATACACCTAACACAGGAATTTGTTCTCCACTATAAGTAGCCAAAGAATGTTTTGCCGCTGAAAGTTTAGGGCGGCCGATAGCCGCATACGTAGCACTATTTATGAGAGTCACAGACGCACCAGTGTCTAATTGAAGGTCTTATCCCGGATGCGTAGCTTCACAAATAGTTTATTACACTGTCTCTGGATCGGTGCAGTGGAGGCGGAAGACACAAAATCAGCGCGTTTAGCGCGTGTTCGCTGCTTACGACAACTCGTGGGTTGGGCGGGTGGAACAACAACTCCCGCTTCACTTGCCGTCTGTACATTACTTTTTACAGCGTTTGAATTACGCTTGGGTCGCATAGCAGAGGGCTGGGTGGGTGGCTTATTGCGAACAAGTTTATTACCCACACGAACCGTGGAAGAGTCTTTAAACGCGACCTTCTGGGCGGGCTGGCGTTGAATAACATGAATATCCATGGGCTGGGCAGCACTAGAATTGTTCTTGCGTTTACGCAAACAAACAGTCTGGATGTGTCCTTTCCTTTGACAAAAGTGACAAACCGCGTTTCTTAACGGGCAACGTTCACGAGGATGAGCAAGAACACACTTAGGGCAACACTTAACTCTATCATTTTGCACACGCGGCTGACGAATGTTTTTAACATGACGCGGCCGGCTAGTGTTTACAGTCTGACTCTGCCGGTGGGGCCGCGGGCGTGACATAACTTGCTTAGCACAGGCAATTTGAGAAATACATGGCTGATCTAACTCACACTCAGCATAGTCAAAAGTATCTTGGGCTTCAATGATGTTCATCACAGTCTCTAATGACGGGTCAGGCAACTTTAAGATAGCAGCACGAATACGAGAATCTGCAATGTTTTGAGTAATAGCGTCTCGTAACATGACATCACTGTAGGAAGCTCCACACACACAATTAAATCGGCACTGACGGGTGAGGCCCCGTAAATCTGTTAACCACTGTTTATTAGATTGATGTGGCAGTTTCTTTAATCTGAAGAACTTGAATCTGGCTGCTGCCACATGAACTCGCGACTCGAAATACTCAGCAAGCTTGTTAACAACAACGTCATAGTCTAAAGCTTCTGGCCTGGATTCCGGGAACAACTTACAAAGTAGTCTATAGACTTCCACGCCTGCAGTGGAAATTAAATAAAGCTGCCGCTCATTACCTGTGATTTTGTAGACTGTCATGTGCGCCTGCAACTGCGCGAAATATTCTCGCCATTCTTCTCTTGATGCATCAAAAGCACGGAAAGGTGGTGCTGCCTGTGCTTGTTCCTTTTGTGGTGGTGGATTAGCCGCTTGTTTGGCGATTGCTTCCACCAGACTTTGTATTTGCTGACTCTGTAACAAGATCAACTGTTGTAATTCGGCAGACATAGTGAACACAAATTAAACCAGCCCCCAAAATTTTATCTCTATAATTAGTATAACAAGAAACAAGTTGAACCAGCCCTGCACACGAGTTCGGAAGTCCTCGTCGCCAGTTTTGTGGCGGCGTTCGTAGCGACAACACTTCGCTGTAGAAACGGCTTACGAAGTCACCGCCACACTTTTAATAGCGGGCCGACCGGTCCGCTGGAACAGTGAACAGAAAGATGAAAACCCAAACACTCTGATTAAATAAAAGTCGGTACTTATCTTTATTAACGAAGATACAGAAACACAGTAGTGAACTCCGTGTCTACAGAAATCTGTCTAGTTCGAGTCGGAGCGGCTAGGTCAGCGTCGGCTGACGACAAACAACAACTCTGCTGCGATGAACACACAGCTGACTAGCAAGTACACAAATCGGTGGCGAGTATTCAACTGAGCGGCGATTACAGAACTGTCCTAGCGCTCGCGACTCCAGCGCTTAAGAAGCCGGAAGCCAGCGGTGGCGCGCGCAGACTTGCGGCGATTTCCTGTATCGCTGGCGCTGCTTATGCGGACGGCGTCCGGACTTTGATGCTGCCAACCTTTTGGCAGCGGGCTCGGTTGGCATTACTGGCTAGGATATAACATATATAAAGGGACAGAATACGGTGCTTCAGTCCACAACTCCTATATAAGATAATACTAGTGTCGGGCGCAGTTGTTAGATCGGTTAATCCTGCTACCATGGCAGGTTATCAAGATTTCAGTCAGTTTGAACGTGGTGTTATAGCCGTCGCACGAGCGATGGGACACAGAGTCTCCGAGGTACCGATGAAGTGGGGATTTTCCCGAACAACCATTTCACCAGTGTTACGTGAATATCAGGAATCCGGTAAAACATCAAATCTCCAACGTCGCTAC
Organism: Schistocerca cancellata; assembly: GCF_023864275.1. NCBI lineage: Eukaryota > Metazoa > Arthropoda > Insecta > Orthoptera > Acrididae > Schistocerca > Schistocerca cancellata. The sequence goes on along the minus strand of NC_064635.1, from coordinate 18,244,270 downwards.
CGCAGGAAAAAATCCTGCAAGAACTCGAATGACGACTACTAAGGACAATCGTTCAACGTCACAGAAGTGCAACCGTTACGCAAATTGCTGCAGATTTCAGTGCTGGGCTATCAAAAAGTGTCAGCGTGCGAACCATTCAACGAAACATCACCGATATGGGCTTTCGCAGCCCATTCGGAAAAAGATCCTACAAGAACGGGACCAACGACGACTGAACAAAATCGCTCAACGTGACAGAAGTGCAACGCTTCCGCAAATTGCTGCAGATTTCAATGCTGGGCCATCAGCAAGTGTCAGGGTGCGAATCAAAAAAATGGTTGAAATGGCTCTGAGCACTATGGGACTTAACATCTGAGTTCATCAGTCCCCTAGATCAGAACTACTTGAACCTAACTACATAGGGGCAGAAATCCATTCCAGTACCATTATGCCATAGGTGGTAAATCATTGGAAGCGGTAACGACAGTAAAATACTTAGGAGTTACTATCCGGAGCGATCTGAAGTGGAATGATCACATAAAACAAATAGTGGGAAAAGCAGGCGCCAGGATGAGATTCATAGGAAGAATTCTAAGAAAATGTGACTCATCGACGAAAGAAGTAGCTTACAAAACACTTGTTCGTCCGATTCTTGAGTATTGCTCATCAGTATGGGACCCTTACCAGGTTGGATTAATAGAAGAGATAGACATGATCCAGCGAAAAGCAGCGCGATTCGTCATGGGGACATTTAGTCAGCGCGAGAGCGTTACGGAGATGCTGAACAAGCTCCAGTGGCGGACACTTCAAGAAAGGCGTTACGCAATACGGAGAGGTTTATTATCGAAATTACGAGAGAGCACATTCCGGGAAGAGATGGGCAACATATTACTACCGCCCACATATATCTCGCGTAATGATCACAACGAAAAGATCCGAGAAATTAGAGCAAATACGGAGACTTACAAGCAGTCGTTCTTCCCACGCACAATTCGTGAATGGAACAGGGAAGGGGGGATCAGATAGTGGTACAATAAGTACCCTCCGCCACACACCGTAAGGTGGCTCGCGGAGTATAGATGTAGATGTAGATGTAGATGTAAACTAAGGACATCACACACATCCATGCCCGAAGCAGGATTCGATCCTGCGACCGTAGTAGCAGCGCGGTTCCAGACTCAAGCGCCTAGAACTGCTCGGCCACAGCGGCCGGCAGTGCGAACCATTCGACTAAATGTCATCGACATGGGCTTTGTGAGCCGACAGCCCACTCGTGTAGCGTTGATGACTGCATGACACAAAGCTTTACGCCTCGCCTGGGCCCGTCAACACCGACGTTGCTGATGACTGGAAACATGTTGTCTAGTCAGACGGGTCTCGTATAGAACTGTATCGAGCAGATGGACGTGTACGGGTATGGAGAGAACCTCAGGAATCCATGGACTCTGCATGTCAGCAGAGGACTGTTCAAGCTGGTGGAGGCTCCATAGTGGTGTGGGGCGTGTGCAGCCGGAGTGATATGGAACACCTGATACGTCTAGATAGGACGTAAGTAAGCATCCTGTGTGATCACCTGCATCTATTCACGTCCAGAATTGGCTCCAGGAACACTTTTCTGACAAGGGAACCTCCCCATCGCACCCCCCTCTGATTTAGTTATAAGTTGGCACAGAGGATATGCCTTGAAAAACTGAACACAGATCGATCGATAAAAGAGGAAGAAGTTGTGTGGAACTATGAAAAATATAAGCAAAATATACAAACTGAGAAGGCCATGAGCAAGATAGGCAACATCAAGGATAATATGAGCTCAGGAGCGCCGTGGTCCAGTGGTTAGCGTGAGCAGCTGCAAAACAAGAGGTCCTTGGTTCAAGTCTTCCTTCGAGTGAAAAGTTTAATTTCTTTATTTTCGCAAAGTTATGATCCGCTCGTTCATTGACGTCTCTGTTCACTGTAATAAGTTTATTGTCTGTGTTTTGCGACCGCACCGCAAAACCTTGCGATTAGTAGACGAAACGACGTGCCTCTCCAATGGGAACCGAAAGCATTTGATTGCAAGGTCATAGGTCAACCGATTCCTCCACAGGAAAACACGTCTGATATATTCTATACGACACTGGTGACGGCATGTGCGTCACATGACAGGAGTATGTTGTCGACCCACCTAACTTGTACACTTGGCGAATGGGTATAAAGATTCTTCTACCTTGCCCGATTTAGGTTTTCTTGTGGATGTGATAATCACTCCCAAAAAAGTGATGAAAACATAAGAGTTTGTCACATAAACTGCAACAAATGAATGCAACAGTTTCACAGCCGCGCACAGTTTTCCCTGTGCTCTGTCAAAACATATGTTTCTAACGTTTTCAAATTTTTCCGTCTGTAGACCGTCAAATCCTGCATATGTCCAAGCAAATCTGAACATGTCCTGGAATTTTGGAGAGCGAAGTTGATTATGTGTGAGTGCCTGAACTTTGGTAATTATCTGAAAATAATAAAATTAAAATTTTCACTCCAAGGTAGACTTGAACCAAAGACCTCTCGTTCCGCAGCTGCTCACGCTAATCACGGGACCACGGCGCTCCTGAGCTCACACTATCTTTGATGTTGCCTATGTTGGGCATGGACTACTCAGTTTGAATATTTTGCTTTTTTTTTTCATAGTTCCACACAACTTCTTCCTGTTTTCTCGTTTGATCTGTGTTCAGTTTTTCAAGGCCTATCCACTGTGCCAACTTAAAACTAAATCTGAGGGGGGTGCGATGGGGAGGTTCCCTTGTGAGCTGAAACACTTCCACTGGCCACCAAACTTCCCAGACATGAACGTTATTGAGCATATCTGGGATGCCTCGCAACGTGCTGTTCGGAAGAGGTCTCCACCCACTCGTACTCTTACGGAGTTTTCGACAGCCCTGCATGGATTCATTGTATCAGTTCCTTCCAGAGGTACATCAGACATAAGTGGAGTCCATGTCAGGTCGCGTTGCGGCACTCAATAATTATTAAAATGAAACATTAATGGATTTTATACTGAAGACCCAAAGAAACTGGTAGACCTGCCTAATATAGTTTAGGACACCTGCGAGGACACAGTACTAATATAAAATGTCTTATTTTTTTATTTTAACTGAGAAATGCTACATGGAGAGACTTGCGCAGGGTAGAACAGCGTCGAACCAGTCTTCGGGCTGAAGAGCAAAACGACGAAAATTCCGTGCAGCCTTTTTTGTAAGTCTTCACACCTTTCCGTTGCGGCCGTTTTGAGTCTGGCTGCATTTCTTTCATTTCCGCCGCCTCTGGTAGAGTTGCACAGCGCGACTGTTGGGATGGCAGGCGGTTCCGGGAAGCAAGCCACCACTGCTGCGGTTCCCCTTTGTAGAGCCCAGCCGAACGGTCCTGTCCTGTAGCATGGCTTCCCCGAATAGCACGCGCCGTCGAGAAAATCGCCACCAGACAGCCTCGGCTTACTGTGAAAGGCGCCGCGTCTCTCCCACACCTCTAAAGCTTCACGAAGAACAAAAACTTAATGTTAACCTTGCGTTGCCACAGTGCGTGTATACATTATTTCTCACTAGATTTTGACCGTCGTCTCTGCCGGCTGCTGATATGTGCTTTGACTCCGTTTACACACATGTTCGGATGTACAGGCTAAATGTATATGAGGCCGTGATAAAAAGTAATGTCTCCAAATTTTTTGTTCTGTGCTCACAACGTAAACTTCCCATCGCACCCTCTTCAGTTTCAGTGGTAAGATCGCCCACTGGAAAGCCTGTCAAAAGCTGAACTCAGATCGAGCACGAAAACGGGTAGGAGGTGTAGTAGACAGTGAAAAGGAAGAAAAAGCAACACAGAAACAGGTTACAGTCCAAGAACAAGGAGTGCATCCTAGAACAGCAATCGCTTCGTGGGTAAAGTGTCATGCTGTTGGATTTCGAAGTAGGAGATCCATCTTGAAAACTTCACCATGCTATTTTTTTTTCATAATATTATGAACTTTCCATCCGGTTGTTGAAAATGTTTGTTCTCTTTCTGCAGTCTTGGCAGCTGTCCATACTGTAACGAAATGTCGTGTGACGAGGGCCTCCCGTCGGGTAGACCGTTCGCCTCGTGCAAGTCTTTCGATTTAACGCCACTTCGGGGACTTCCGCGTCGATGGGGATGAAATGATGATGATTAGGACAACACAACACCAAGTGCATGAGCGGAGAAAAATCTCTGACCCAGCCGGGAATCGAACCCAGGTCCTTTGGATTGACAGTCTGTCGCACTGACCACTCAGCTACCGGGGGCGGACAGTTGTCCATACTATACATTGGTTGCAGAATATGAGTCACGTGGTAAAGATACACTACCGTGTCAAGTAAATATGATGAATAGTGAGAGCAGGCGATACACAACGTAAGGCGCCTCACAGAAATTAAAAGAACAAATAAACGTGTCTGAAATATTTTACGACGAAGGAATTCAAGAGCCAGAACTTCCAAACGGACCTCAACTTCAGAAACGTTAAACAATGTTTTGACAGAGCACAGAGAAACTGTGTGATTGTGAAACTGTTGTGCTCATTTGTTGCAGCTTGTGCGACAAACTACAAGGTGTGATTGGAAAGTTTTAAGAATGGATCGGCTACTGCTTACTGGTTTGGTGGGCAGGTACACGGAGGGTGCGGAGTCATTGCCTTGTCCTCGAACGCCCTCTGATGGGAAACTGTTTATTCAGTTCGTTGTGGCAGCTGGTTAAGTGCGGGTCTGTTAGGGCTTGTTGCCGGATTCTGTCTGCGTGAAAATGGACGTAAAAACGGAGCAACGAGTTGGCGTGAAATTTTGTTTTAAAACCGGGAAATCAGCTTCTGAGGCTTACAAACTATTAAAAACAGTTTTTGGAGATAATTGTATGAGCCATGTTTTTGTCTCGTTCAACAGATTTAAAAATGGCCGCGAATGGTTTGAAGTCCGGTCCGGCCGTCCTTCTACTTCAAAAACAAATGAAAATGTTGTCAAAGTTCGCGACTTAGTGCGCTCTCATCCTAGACTTACAGTTAGGGAGATGGCTGACGAACTTAAGTTTCTATGCAGTTCAGGCAAATTTTAACTGAAGATCTGAACATGCGTCTAGTGTCGCCATAATTCGTTCCAAAAGTGTTGTCAAGCGACCAGAGAGAATACCGAGTGTGAAACTTCCTGGCAGATTAAAACTGTGTGCCCGACCGAGACTCGAACTCTGGACCATTGCGTTTCGCGGGCAAGTGCTCTACCATCTGAGCTACCGAAGCACGACTCACGCCCGGTCTCCAGGCAAAGGTCCCGAGTTCGAGTCTCGGTCGGGCACACAGTTTTAATCTGCCAGGAAGTTTCATATCAGCACACACTCCGCTGCAGAGTGAAAATCTCATTCTGGAATACCGAGTGTGCCGAGATCTGATTAATCGGACTAAAAATGACCCAGTTTTGTTAAATAGGGTAATCACAAGTGACGAATCGTTGGTATATGGATATGATACTGTGGAAGACTCCAGGTTCACTACGACCGAAAAAAGCATGGCAAAGTCGGTCGAAGGTGAAGACAATGCTTGTGATTTTTTTTTCGTTTCTACCGGTATTGTGCATCGTGAATTTAGCCCTGTAGGACAGACAATTAACCAGGAATACTACAAATGTGTTCTCGAGTGCTTGCGCTAAAAGATGCGGAAAAACTGCGGAGAAACAGGAGTTGGGTGCTGCATTGCGACAGTGCTCCCGCTCATCGTACCTTCTCCATCGTTGAATTTTTGACCAAATTCAAAATTCCGTTGTTTCCACATCCTCCATATTCCCCTGATTTGGCCCCTGTGGACTTCTACCTGTTTCCTAAACTGAAATTTTCAATGAAAAGGAAGCGATTAGACTCGACTGAAGACATCCAGGCAAATATGTAGAGCGTCCTTAAAACATTTCAGGAAAAAAATTTCCAGGATTGTGTCCAAAAGTGGAAACACCGTTGGAGTCGGTGTGTTCAGTCAGAAGGGGACTATTTTGAAGGAAATGCATCACAGTAGCAGGGATGAAGTAGTGAAGGCAGCAGAGGATCAAGTAGGTAAAAATCCTTGGGTAACAGAAGAAATATTGAATTTAATTGATGAAAGGAGAAAATATAAAAATGCAGTAAATGAAGCAGGCAAAAAGGAATACAAACGTCTCAAAAATGAGATCGACAGGAAGTGCAAAATGGCTAAGCAGGGATGGCTAGAGGACAAATGTAGGGATGTAGAGGCTTATCTCACTAGGGGTAAGATAGATACTGCCTACAGGAAAATTAAAGAGACCTTTGGAGAGAGGAGAACCACTTGTATGAACATCAAGAGCTCAGACGGAAACCCAGTTCTAAGCAAAGAAGGGAAAGCAGAAAGGTGGAAGGAGTATATAGAGGGTCTATACAAGGGCGATGTACTTGAGCATAATATTATGGAAATGGAAGAGGATGTAGATGAAGATGAAATGGGAGATACGATACTGCGTGAAGAGTTTGACAGAGCACTGAAAGACCTGAGTCGAAACAAGGCCCCCGGAGTAGACAACATTCCATTGGAACTACTGACGGCCTTGGGAGAGCCAGTCCTGACAAAACTCTACCATCTGGTGAGCAAGATGTATGAAACAGGCGAAATACCCTCAGACTTCAAGAAGAATATAATAATTCCAATCCCAAAGAAAGCAGGTGTTGACAGATGTGAAAATTATCGAACAATCAGTTTAATAAGCCACAGCTGCAAAATACTAACACGAATTCTTTACAGACGAATGGAAAAACTAGTAAAAACCGACCTCGGGGAAGATCAGTTTGGATTCCGTAGAAATACTGGAACACGTGAAGCAATACTGACCTTACGACTTATCTTAGAAGAAAGATTAAGGAAAGGCAAACCTACGTTTCTAGCATTTGTAGACTTAGAGAAAGCTTTTGACAATGTTGACTGGAATACTCTCTTTCAAATTCTAAAGGTGGCAGGGGTAAAATACAGGGAGCGAAAGGCTATTTACAATTTGTACAGAAACCAGATGGCAGTTATAAGAGTCGAGGGACATGAAAGGGAAGCAGTGGTTGGGAAGGGAGTAAGACAGGGTTGTAGCCTCTCCCCGATGTTATTCAATCTGTATATTGAGCAAGCAGTAAGAGAAACAAAAGAAAAATTCGGAGTAGGTATTAAAATCCAGGGAGAAGAAATAAAAACGTTGAGGTTCGCCGATGACATTGTAATTCTGTCAGAGACAGCAAAGGACTTGGAAGAGCAGTTGAACGGAATGGATGGTGTCTTGAAGGGAGGATATAAGATGAACATCAACAAAAGCAAAACGAGGATAATGGAATGTAGTCGAATTAAGTCGGGTGATGCTGAGGGTATTAGATTAGAAAATGAGACACTTAAAGTAGTAAAGGAGTTTTGCTATTTGGGGAGCAAAATAACTGATGGTGGTCGAAGTAGAGAGGATATAAAATGTAGACTAGCAATGGCAAGGAAAGCGTTTCTGAAGAAGAGAAATTTGTTAACATCGAGTATAGATTTAAGTGTCAGGAAGTCATTTCTGAAAGTATTTGTGTGGAGTGTAGCCATGTATGGAAGTGAAACATGGACGGTAAATAGTTTGGACAAGAAGAGAATAGAAGCTTTCGAAATGTGGTGCTACAGAAGAATGCTGAAGATTAGATGGGTAGATCACATAACTAATGAGGAAGTATTGAATAGGATTGGGGAGAAGAGAAGTTTGTGGCACAACTTGACCAGAAGAAGGGATCGGTTGTTAGGACATGTTCTGAGGCATCAAGGGATCACCAATTTAGTATTGGAGGGCAGCGTGGAGGGTAAAAATCGTAGGGGGAGACCAAGAGTTGAATACACTAAGCAGAGTCAGAAGGATGTAGGTTGCAGTAGGTACTGAGAGATAAAGAAGCTTGCACAGGATAGAGTAGCATGGAGAGCTGCATCAAACCAGTCTCAGGACTGAAGACCACAACAACAACAACAACATAGCATGGAAGTACCAGCGTTGTACAATTACGAGCCTATTCTTAAAACTTTCCAATCACACCTTTTATTATGTTTTCACCATTTCCTTGGGAGTGATCACATTCGCATTCAGACGAGCACCTATATCGGGCAACGCGGTACGTCTCACTCGCTGACTGAGCAGTCGTACAAATTGGGTGCGTCGATGAGAGACTCCTATCATATGACACACGTATTGTCACAAATGCCGTACGTGACACACCAGACGTGTTTCCCGGTGGAGGATTTGTCATCAAACGTTTGCGGTTCCCATTCGAAAGCCACTTCCCTTCGGCTGCTGATGGAGTAGTTGTGTAGAATCAGCTGTCATTATAGGTCACTATATTACACCTCGCTGTTGCAAACGCTACGACACGGACACAAACTGTGTAACATCCACGTGATAAATTTTTGGCTACAGTGTGACGAGAGGAAATTATGCCTGTAACAGTTATAAACATTATCTATCCGGCATATGAAAAAATAGTGAATTAATTATTTATATAATATTCTATGATGTAATTAGACATATCGATGTGTATCATACAAAGACAATGATAATTGTAAAGTCCTTTTATGATCTGCGTTTGTTTTCCTTTGTTTTTTTTTACCTTTTGTTGGTTGGCTTTTGTAGGTTCAGCACGCAAGACGCATATCAAACTGAGGTCTGTTAAGAAATTGTAATTATTTGTTAATTATTACTTGAAAATAGAGTTCATTATTATCATAAACATGAGTGAATAATTATTTGTAACTGTAATTCCTCTCTCAGTAAGCATTATCTGTGTTAATTGTTTCTTTCCGCTGCAAGGAGCGCAGCCATTGATGATAGCGATTTGTATCGCGTTTTTGTCTGTGTTTTCCTTAGAAACAAATCAAATGTTTGCTTGATGAAATCTAAATAGTGCACAATACGAAAGTAGAGTTTCTGTAAACTTCAATAAGCATTTAAAATACTTATTTGCTCTAACAATAGAATGTCTCTATCAACTGTCTGCCGCCATCTTCACAATTTATCACAGCGGCAAATTCAAATTACGCAACTCTGCAGACATAAATGCTGAACGTAATACAAATGTGTAAAATAAATGTGCACCGGTTGTCCCGAACTCATTTTAATGAAAATAATTCGAAGCAAATTGGTTCTTTAAAAACAGTGCTCATAGCACGATCGTTATAACAAACTTTTCTAGCTGATGTATGGAAACGAAAATAATTACGCACGAGTTGCGAAGAATATTGTTTCAGGTAACATACGTCAGTGTTGTGCGCGGCTGATATTCGGTGGTTTTAATCATCATTTTGCTGAAGATAACTGCTTCCATCTTAATCAATAGTTGTATAGAATCTGTTGTATGAACTGTGATTTAGTGACACTTACACAACTTACAGACAACACTTTAACACGACGTTAACTTGGAGTTCTTTAGCAACTTGACCAAATCTTTAGCCGGGAGAAAAATTATGTAGTAATTACTCAGTGTAATAAAATAAGATTATCATTTTCATTTACAAATTAGTTAAATACCAAACCACTGAATAAACCAGCGAACGCCACAACTGGAATTAAGACCACGACGTCATTTTACTTCCAGGCTGCTATATATTGCACTTTCTGGGTTGGGTTGCTTGGGGAAGGAGACCAGACAGCTAGGTCATCGGTCTCATCGGATTGGGAAGGATGGGGAATGTGGTGTCACCGCCAGACACCACACTTGCTAGGTGGTAGCCTTTAAATCGGCCGCTGTCCGTTAGTATACGTCGGACCCGCGTGTCGCCACTATCAGTGATTGCAGACCGAGCGCCGCCACACGGCAGGTCTAGAGAGACTCCCTAGCACTCGCCCCGGTTGTACAGCCGACTTTGCTAGCGATGGTTCGCTGTCTACATACGGTCTCATTTGCCGAGACGACAGTTTAGCATAGCCTTCAGCTACGTCATTTGCTACGACCTAGCAAGGCGCCATATTCTAAGTACTATCTTCAAGAATGTCTTCTGAACAGATAATATTGTGAATCATGTACCGTCAAGAGCGACGTTCATCATTAATGGATTAAAGTTAAGTATCACACTAATTACGTCCGCTTTCTGAATTCTAATTCCTTGTCATGTTCCAGACCTCACGTCAGTAGAGTCCTTCCCTCCTCACGCCAGCCTGCGTGAGCTAAAACGCGTGCATTTCGGTCTCCTCTAGTAACACGGTGTTGGCTCTTCTGCCAACACAACAGGGAAGGAAGTCGGCCGTGTCCTTTCGAAGGAACCATCCCGACATTTGCCTGGAGCGATTTAGGGAAATCACGGAAAACCTAAATCAGGATGACCGGACGCGGGATTTTGCACTTCTTGAACCGATCAATGTTTCTATTTTGCTTCTTTTTTTCTCCAAAGTCCGGTACACCTCCTTCCTGTTGTCATGTTTTATCAGTGTTCAGTCTCTGACAGGCTATCCGCTGGGGCATCTTACCACTAAATCTGAGGGGTGTGCGATGGGCAGTTTGCTTTGTTAGTACTGGCTGAGGTTTTACACGTCACGCACATTACTCGGTAGACTTTCCGCTTCGCTGACGCAAGTTGCAGCCCTCTGCCACAAGGAGGCTCTGACTCATAGTTTCTGACTTGGCGATGTGTCGGTGCCTGATAAACAGCGGCTAGTAACCGAGTTACAAATTCCAGCTATCCGACGCCTTGGGTTCACTGTCATCGAACATCCTCCATACGGTCTCGACTTGGCCCCACCCGATTTTCGTCTGTTAAAAAAAGTTGGCTTTGATAGTAATGAAGAGGTGCAAGCAGAGGTGAGGTTGTGGCTCCATCGAACATTCTACAGTGACGGTATCAACAAACTGGTCTCTGGTTGCGAGAAATGTGTTCATCACCAGTGTGGCTAAGTTGAGAAATAAATATGTATACATGAACAATAAAGATGTAGAATGTTAATACCATTAGTTTTATTTATAAATCTTTAGGACTTCAAGTAAAAAACGTTCGGATGCATTGCTTTTCAGCAGACTCTCGTCTATTGAGGTTGTGACTGATCTTTGCTGGGGCACGTTGAGCGCTCGTATCCGATATACCGGGAGATCAAAATGTCAGTATAAATTTGAGAACTTAATAAACCACAGAATAATGTAGAAGAGAGGTAAAAATTGACACAAATGCTTGGAATGACGTGAGGTTTTACTGGAACAAAAAAAAACAACACCCCATATTGCTAGACGCGTCAAAGATCTCTTGTGCGCGTCGTTTGGTGATGATCGTGTGCTCAGCCGCCACTTTCGTCATGCTTGGCCTCCCAAGTCCTCAGACCACAGTCCGTGCGATTATTGGCTTTGGGGTTACCTGAAGTCGCGAGTGTATCGTGATCGACCGACATCTCTAGTGATGCTGAAAGACCACATCCGACGCCAATGTCTCACCATAACTCCGGACATGCATTACAGTGCTGTTCACAACATTATTCCTCGACTACAGCTCTTGTTGAGGAATGATGGTGAACATATTGAGCATTTCCTGTAAAGAACATCATCTTTGCTTTGTCTTACTTTGTTATGCTAATTATTGCTATTCTGATCAGATGAAGCGCCATCTGTCGGACATTTTTTGAACTTTTTTTTTGTTCTAATAAAACCCCATGTCATTCCAAGCATGTGTGTTAATTTGTACCTCTCTAGCTACATTATTCCATGATTTATGCAGTTTTCAAATTTACACTGACTTTTTGATCACCCGCTATTTTTCAGACTTGTAACTTACGATTAGTAAGTTCCATCTGTAGCCCATATGAACAGATGACACGTCGGACAACGGCGCTGCGTCCACTGACAAACCCCTTTAACATTTCGCTGTGTGACATTCTGTGACGTTTCCAGTGCTCCCGATTGGTGTTTGAATTGTGCCGGAGCAGCTTTTACGCCAAAAAAACCTTCGTTCTGCTTCAGCGAGCTGCAGTCCTGTTTTTAATTACCAATTGCATTTGTATAACAGTACTGTTAATTTTTTGCAAACACAGTTAACATATTTTTAATAAGGCCTCCTTCCTCGTTACAATTTGTTTCTTCGGTAATTCATATGAACAGGTGGTATGTGTTACAATAGCGGTTATTAAATCGAATAACAAAAATGAAAAGCAACAGTTTGCTTTTGTTCTACAATATAACTTTTATTGTAATATTGTAGAACAAAAGCAAACTGTTGCTTTTCATTTATTATAATGTTGTTCTACCAAGAACCGACGGAAGGTTCTGTTAATATGATAAAATGTGCCACAGCAGCACAATTAGCCGTCTTTTATAGTAGATCACTGAGACAAAAAGCAAAATCAACACATTTGGTTTAACAGTGTTTGCAACGTAATATTACGCCAAAATACGTCTCCATAAAGTCAAGAGGAACATACGCCGCTGCAAACAAAGCCGTTGACGTCGCAAGATACACGTGGATAAAGGAAGAAATGAAGAAAAGGTATGGTGTTCGTGACAACGCGTGTACACATCTAAAAGTGGTACATATGGCAATCACATCTAAGTTACACCCGTGTGAGTTCGACGTTTTCGATCGAGAAGTTCGTCAAAGTGTAAGCGATCTTATTCACGACGTATTTTTGCGGCAGAACAAGAAATTATCTATGATTAGGAAGGTGAGTGTATCTCTAACCTCAAAATGTAAACAAAATTTTTCGCAACGGGCAATTAACTTATCGAACTTGGTTCTGTCTCCAAACGAACAAACAATGAAAGTAATATTGTAGAACAAAAGCAAACTGGTGCTTATCATTTATTATAATGTTGTTCTACCAAGAACCGACGGAAGATTCTGTTAATACGAATGACAATAGTTTTTTTTCCGTTTCGTGCCACGTAATTGTGGACCAGTTTTCGTGCACCCATTTGGTGCTTAGTTTGTGTAGTACGAGAGCTGAGAAAGAAAAAGCTTTTCTTATGCTTTTTTTATTACAGAATTTGGCCAGTTATAGACCGCTTAGGGCCTAAGACAAAGGTACAGTCTTTTTCTTTTCGTCAGCCATTCGATGGCTGATGGCCTGCCTCTATTGATTTGACGTTACGCTCCTAGGTTTGTGAATTTCGTTGTTGGACAGAAAATTTTGCACTATTGATCAGCAGCTTAAAACTTCCCCGTGCCGTATGATGTCCTCTGCGAAGTTAAGTTTTTAGACATCGCGAGGTGTTTTTTAATATGCAAATGAAGTTAAAAAATTTTCTTCGTTAGCCTTTGTCGTTCATTCTGTAAACATGACCGTAAAACTTTAATCTCCTGTTTCTTATAGTGTCTGTAATTGTTTGTTTCTGTATAGATCATTTCTCCTCTTCGTCCAGCTGTTATCTTTCTTCTTTGGTGATCCTAAAATTTCTCTGAGTATTTCCCTTTCTTTCTTTTCCGGTTTTTTCTCGTATACCTTTTTTATTCAGTGTTAGGCATTCCGATCTGTAAAGTGCTTTCGGTTTAATTGCTTTTACCTAGTGTTTAATTTTTGCCTGGAATGATACTGATCTTTTATTGTATCTGTTTTGGGTGCATTTCTACGCTGATTCCATTTTATTCGATCTTTCCTTACTTGTGGGGTTATCTAACCCATTTGATTCTATCCATTCTCCCAAATACCGCCACAGCGTTTGTCACAAACATGGCCGTGCTTCAGACGGGGACAGCTGTTTCATGAAATGGCCTCCCGGGTCACCAGATCTCATTCCCTGCGACTTTCTTCCGTGGGGACACATTAGAGATCTGGTGTACGTGCCGCCTCTACCACGTGATGTAGCAGAACTCCGAGAGAGAATACGGGAAGCTATTGCCACATTCGACAATGCCATGCTGGGACGGTTATGGCAAGAATTCGATTTCCGTATTGACGTCTGGCGGGTCACTCATGTTTGTAAAACAAAAAAAAAACTTTCATAGTTTCCCTCCAAAATGCAATATGTATGACATCTGTACAGTGTTTAATTCTTGTGCAATAAATAATTGAAAGTGTTCCTCGACTTCATGTGCATCCTGTATAAACGAGGTGTTTCAGAGTCTTTGCAACAAACGCCTAGGACTGATAGATCACTTCATGGGAAACAACTTCTGTCAAAGAAAAAATATTCGCTGACACTAGTAGGTATGTAAGGACAGTTTGGGCACCGGAGCGTCACTGATGGCTTGCCTGAAGACATCACTGAGATAGGTGTCCAATAGTATTGGTTATGACCCTGAGAGGGCAGGGCATATCCCCCTTGTAGTGCCTGCACGTGGTGTGTGTTGGCCACAAGTATGATATTTGCTTCTCAAATATATTTTATCTGTCTAGAGACAATCATTCTTCTCCCTTTGTTCTTGAAAATCACTATCAATTTACCAGGGTAGGTAGTATGCCACACGCATGGTTACTAGAACCTCCTAGTTTGCTGAAGCCTAATGGTCCCAATATGACGACGGAAAAGGCCACCTGGGGATAGTAGATTTACTGATAATCGTTTAAACATCATCCGCCAATAGATAGCGTAGTCGCATAGCTACCTTATAAAAGGGGCGGCCTTGCCGCCTCCTCTCGGGAGTGTGCATTGTATCTTGATGAGCGGGATCTGGGTAAAGGAAAAGGTGCCTCATCCAATCGCTCAAAAGTTACTGGCTAGTCCCAAACCCTGCGTGCTCCCGTCTGGTACCTATAGTTCTGTTCTTGTTACCCCTCGCTCCATGAAGGACATGGCCACGCAGACATACGACCTCCAATTCCGCTCTGAGGTTGTGAAATCGCCCAGTGTCAAGGTAGCCCCGTCCAGCTGTGCAACAAGCCATCAAACTTTCGCCTCTCGCCTCAGCTACACAGCTGGTAGGCTGGAAAGGACAGAAGGATTACTCTTGTGAATACTTCCTCTGTCCCTGCAGCCAAATATCCAAGTCTTCATCTAACCAGAAAGGCTCGAAGAAGACCGCCAAGGGCAATCGGTCTTCTCCTTCATCACAAAGATACTCTTCCATGGTGTCGGCACGCGATACCTTAGCCCAGCCGGCCTGCATGTCGCCAGCGCACACCAACAACCGTTTTTCGGCGTTGGACTCCACAGACCGACAGCACAAGCAAGCTGATGCTTCTGTGGACCCCACAGAGCAGCGTAATAGCGTCTCTTCCCCAGATGTCACTACGTCTATTCCTCATCTTGACTCTCCTCCAATGGAACGTTCGCGGCCTTCGGTCCCACAAAGAGGATTTACGGCTGCTTTTAGCGTAGCAGCGTCCCTCTGCACTTTGCCTTCAGGAAACGAAATTGCCCCCTCACGATCGCTTTGAGGTTTCACATTTCATACAGATTCATTTTGACCTTCCCCATAAGGTCGGCATTAACTCTCACAGGGGCGTAATGCTGCTCATACGGGATGACATTCACAGTCAACCCATCTCCCTGACTACCAACCCTCAAGCTCTTGCAGTTCGCCTTTTCCTTCCCCACCTGACCTTTTCCCTCTGTACTACATACCTCCATCATTCGCTGTCACCAGGGCAGATTTCCTTCCACTTATTGGGCAGCTACCTCCCCAATTTTTGCTAGTCGGTGACTTTAATGCACGTCATCCCCTTTGGGGTTCTCCCAGGACCTGTCAGAGAGTTGCCCTCTTGGCTGACCTTCTTAACCAACTTAATGTCTTCTGAGTCGGCCGGGGTGGCCGTGCGGTTCTAGGCGCTACAGTCTGGAGCCGAGCGACCGCTACGGTCGCAGGTTCGAATCCTGCCTCGGGCATGGATGTGCGTGATGTCATTAGGTTAGTTAGGTTTAATTACTTCTAAGTTCTAGGCGACTGATGACCTCAGAAGTTAAGTCGCATAGTGCTCAGAGCCATTTGAACCATTTTTGAACCTTAATGTCTTCTGCCTTAACACTGGGACACCCACTTTCTTTTCTGACTCCTTGCACAACTATTCCCATTTGGACCTATCCTTCTGCACTGCCCAGCTTGCCCATCGTCTTGAGTGGTCCATACTGTCTGACACCTACATCATTTCCCGTGTGCTATCCATTTGCTGTATCCTACCCCATCCGAGTGCACGAATAAATGGCAGCGTCCTAAGGCTGACTTTACTCCTCCCTGGCAACCTTCGAAGAACAAAATTTCCCCAGTTGTGATGACCAGGTCGAATATCTCTCAAACTTTACCCTTACTGCCGCAGAACGTTCTGTCCCCCGCACTTCGTCTCTACCATGTCGTGTCCCAGTCCCTTGGTGGACTGAGGCATGCCGCGACGCAATTCGCGCATGTAGACGTGCTCTCCTCATTTTTAACCGCCACCCTACGCTGGCGAATTGCATTCATTGTAAACAGATGCGTGCATAGTGTCGTCGCGTTCTTCGGGATAGCAAAAGAGCTAGCTGGCTTTCATTCACTAGTTGTTTTAACAGTTCCACACCTTCCTCTGTCGTGTGGACCAATCTCCGACTCCTCTCTGGAACCAAGATCCATTCCCCAATTTACGGCCTGACAGTAGCAAACGATGTCATCGTGGACCCTGTTGCTATCTCCAACACCTTGTGCCGCTATTTTTCGAAAGTTTCGAGCTCTTCCAACTATTACCCTGCCTTCCTCCATCGGAAACGAGCGTCGGCAGCTCGAGAGATACCCTTCTCCGAATCGTGAGTGCCACAGTGCCGCCTTCACTATGAGGAGCTCTCAGTTCATTCCGATCCTCCATCCCAGGACCGGACGCCATTCTCATTCAGATGTTGCAGCACCTTTCTCTTGTGGGGAAGCACTTTCCGCTTAACATGTACAACCGCATCTGGGCAGACGGCATATTTCCTGGACGCTGGTGCGTGCCACCGTCATACCCTTACCTAAGCCAGACTAGGAAAAAAAACCTCCCTTCTAGATACCACCCCATCTCTCTCACCAGCTGCGCTTGCAAGGTGATGGAACGTATGATTCATGCCCTGCTGGTGTGGTGGCTCGAATGCAGAGTGTAGATTACGAGCGCGGCGTCCTGCAATTGACCATCTCGTTACTTTGTACACCCATGTCATGAATGGTGTTCCCAGATTTGGAGAAGGCCTACGACACCTGCTGGAGAAATGGTATCCTCCGTACTCTTTACACATGGGGCTTCCGTGGGCGACCTGCCCTGTTTTCTTCGGGTATTTTTTCAAGACCGAGTTTTCAAGGTGCGTGGGGGTTCTGCCTTGTCGGACGCCTTTATCCAGGAAAATGGTGTGCCTCAGGATTCTGTCCCGAGCGTCGTCCTCTTTGCTGTCGCCATTAACCATGTGGTGTCACCGCCAGACACCACTCTTGCTAGGTGGTAGCCTTTAAATCGGTCGCGGTCCGTTAGTATACGTCGGACCCGCGTGTCGCCACTATCAATGATTGCAGACCGAGCGCCGCCACACGGCAGGTCTAGCCTAAAGAGACTTCCTAGCACTCGCCCCAGTTGTACAGCTGACTTTGCTAGCGATGGTTCACTGTATACAGACGCTCTCATTTGGCGAGACGACAGTTTAGCATAGCCTTCAGCTACGTCATTTGCTACGAACTAGCAAGGCGCCATACTCAGTTACTGTCTTCTGAACAGATAATATTGTGACTCATGTACCGTCAAGGGCGACGTTCTTCATGAACGGATTGAAGTTAAGTATCAAACTAATCACGTCCGCTTTCTCAATTCTAATTCCTTCTCATGTTCCAGACCTCACGCCAGTATAGTTCTTCCCTCTTCACGCCAGCCTGCGTGAGCTAAAACGCGCGCATTTTCGGCCTCCTCCAGTAACACGGTGCTGGCTCTTCCGCCAACACAACAAACCATATAACGGCCTGTCTCCCACCGGGCATCTCCGGCTCTCTTTTTGTTGGCGATTTTGCCATCTATTGTAGTTCTCCACGGACCTGTCTCACCGAGCGGCTTCTTCAGCGCTGTTTTGATCGTCTGTAATCCTCGAGCATCGACAATGGCTTTCGCTTTCCCACTGACAAAACTGTCTGTATTGATTTCTGGCGCCGCAAATGATTTCTCCCACCATCTCTACATCTTCAGTCTGTTGCCCTTCCGTTCGTTGAAACTACGAAATTCCTGCGGCTCATGCTTGGTAGGAAACTCTCTTGGTCCTCCCATGTGGCTTACCTGGAAGCCCGCTGTATGCAGTCCCTCAGTCTCTTACGTGTCCTCAGTGGTAGCCGGCCGCAGTGGCCGAGCGGTTCTAGGCGCTTCAGTCTTGAACCGCGTTTCCGCTATAGTCCAGGTTCGCATCCTGCCTCGGGCATGGATGTGTGTGATGTCCTTAGGTTAGTTAGGTTTAAGTAGTTCTAAGTTCTAGGGGACTGATAACCTCAGATGTTAAGTCCCATAGTGCTCAGAGCCATTTGAACCATTTTGAACGTCAATGGTACTTTCTGGTGTGCCGATACAACCACCCTACGCGGTTTGTAATGGTTCTTTGTCTGTTCGAAACTATTTACGATCTTCTCCTTGGCGGCGAGGAACTATGCGGGCACACACAAAAATGGTTCCAATGGCTCTGAGCACTGTGCGACTTAACTTCTGAGGTTATCAGTCGCCTAGAACTTAGAACTAATTGAGCCTAACTAACCTAAGGACATCACACACATCCATGCCCGAAGCAGGATTCGAACCTGCGACCGTAGCGGTCGCTCGGTTCCAGGGCACACACATTCGAGTATCCCCACTGGTGGAAGAGACTGTCCACAGGCGCATTTAGTTGAGCAGCAAGGTGCTGGATTGCAATCAGTAGATCACCTCAAATGAGTGTGTCCGCATCTTACAACATCACAGGAAACGTGAATGATACATTTTTTGTTTGGTCACACTGCAAAAAAAGCCTTAGAGGAATTCTTTTGTTATTTAAATAGTATAAATAAAAAAATCCAGTTTACCTTGGAAATAGAGAAACACAATGCAATATCCTTCATCGATGTCTTCGTCATGTGATACACTGATGGCAGCTTGAAAGTCTTTCGGAAGGTTACACATACCGACAGATACTTGCACAAGAATGCCAATCAACATTCACAACAGAAAAAAAGTGTAATTAAAAGTCTAGTGGACAGAGCTAAAAGAATTTGTTTGCCGGAACACCTGGACACAGATTTAAAACATCTAAAGTAGGCTTTTGAGAAGAATGGGTACTCTAGTAAGGAAATAAATAGAGTTTTGCGACCGAATAACAGGAGGCCTAAGGACAACGATAGGACACAGCGATGGAGGCCTTAGAACTTGAATGCACCTCGTATAGGCAGTACAGAGGGAGCCACTGTCGATCACGTGGCGTCGGCTATGAGATTGTCTCTGGTAATGCCAACATTCTCTATTGAAAGTAATCGATCGTCACGCTTGCGGTGCAACGCTGACATCCAGATTTTATCCAGTTTAACACCTTCGTCTTTCCTGTTAAAATTATTACGATGTTTATCAATCTCGATAGCCTCTCTATACAAGCGTGCATAATAATGCGAGGTTTTTGATATGCCGCTCGTCTCGCTGAATTTTATTTCATGATCACCTTCCTGGTAAACATGTTCCGCTACGGCCGATTTATCCGTGTGACCCAGGCGGCAATTCGTCTTATGTTCAACAAGACGGGTGTTCACACTTCTCTTTGTGGTACCGATGTAAACCTGTCCACAACTACAAGGAATTTTATATACCCCCGGTGTAGCCAAAGGGTGCCGTGCATCTTTTGCCGACCTTAAAAATTCTTTTATTTTCCTAGTAGGTCTGAAAATAGTTTACACCCCATACTTGCCTAAAACTTTCCCTATGCGATCTCTGACCTTGCTAATGAACGGAAGAAAAACTTTGCCCAAGGACAACTGTTGTTCGTCGGTACTCCTGATTCTCTGTCTAGAGCGAAGTGCTCGATCTATATCCTTGCTAGAATAGCCATTCTTCATGTAAGTTGACCGTAGATGTTCAATCTCATCTTTTAAATAAACAGGTTCACAAAATTTGTGCGCCCTGTCTACCAAAGTTTTCATTACACCTCTTTTTTGTCTAGGGTGGTGGTTTGAATCTTTGTGTAGATAACGATCAGTATGTGTGGGCTTTCTATGCACCTTATGGCCCAACGTTCCGTCCGGTCGTTTAATCACAGACACATCCATGAAGTTCAATTGCCCATTCCTTTCTGTCTCCATAGTGAATTGGATTTTCGGATTAATGCTGTTTAAATGTGTCAGGAAGGCATCCAACTCCTCTGCTCCGTGTGTCCATACTACGAACGTGTCATCGACATAGCGATACCATCTGGCTGGTCTCTTACTGGCAGTCTGCAACGCCCGTTGTTCAAAAGTCTCCATAAATAAGTTAGCCACAGCAGGACTGAGAGGACTGCCCATAGCCACCCCATCAATCTGTTCATAAAAGTTACTATTGTATTGAAAGTAGGTTGTGGTGAGGCAGTGTCGGAATAATGCCACAATATCGGTGGGAAAAATATCCGCTATGCATAAGATAGCTTCGTTTACCGGAATCATGGTAAATAACGACACAATGTCAAAACTGACGAGGATATCATCCGGGCCCACGCTCGTTTCCTTTAACTTGTCAGTGAAATGAGCTGAATTTTTAATATGGCTGTCCGTCCTACCAACATAAGGCTGCAGCATTGAGGCAAGGTATCTAGCTAACTCGTGTGTTGGTCCGCCTATAGCGCTGACAATTGGCGTCAAAGGAATCCCAGGTTTATGAACTTTGGGTAAGCCATAAAGTCTAGGTGGATATGCTTCTGTTTTACAAAGCAGCTTCTTATCGTCGGAGCCAAATGAAGACGCATTCACCAAGCGATTTGTCATTCTTAAAACTTCATCGTCGGATCTTTCTGGAGCTTTTTGTAATTGGAGGGAACCAAAATATCATTGATTTTTCCATGATAGTCCTCACTGTTCAGTATGACGGTGGCATTACCCTTATCTGCATTAAGAACAATAATGTTTTTATCTCCATTTATATCCCTCAGCCCCTTCCTTTGAGCCTGCGACAAATTACTTTTAGGTGGCTTACATGTACGTAAAATCCTAGCCGTTTCCATCCTAATTACGTCAGCGGACTGCTGTGGAAGCTGACGAATACCGGCCTCAATATTTGCTACCATATCCTCTGTGGGTACGTTTTGGGGCGTCACAGCAAAATTGCCTCCTTTCGCTAGTACAGAAATTTCAACTTTTGACAAATCTTTATCAGACAGGTTAATAAAAGTTCGAGAATTGTCCCCAACTGAACCCCCAGAAATGTTGTTCTGTAAGTTATTGAACTTCTTCTTCTGCCTGTTTGCTGATATTTCTGCACTAACTTCCATAGTTTTGAATGTTAGACCGTCAATCTTATTCCAATCACCACACTGCATAGTATTACTACGAAACAAGTGGAGATGAACAAGTTTACTGCTGGTTACCGCCAGTGCTCGCCGCGTCTGATGAATCCTCTCACGTAGCATCGTAACAATTTTAACAGGAAAGACGAAGGTGTTAAACTGGATAAAATTTGGACGTCAGCGTTGCACCGCAAGCGTGACGATCGATTACTTTCAATCGAGAATGTTGGCATCACCAGAGACATTCTGATAGCCGACGCCACGTGATCGACTGTGGCGCCCTCTGTACTGCCTATATAATCAGCGCTTCCTCGAGTCCTCTTCGCAGTTCGCCGCTTTACCTCCGAGGATGTCTCCCACAGTCGGAGACGAAACGTCAGGGGAGAGTTTTATACTTCGACCACGGCCTATCAGCCCGGAAGTTTTAAGTGAAGATCGATTTAATTAATTTGCATAATTTTTTATAGCAACATGCTGCTAGCAGTACAATAGTTAAGGGGAGGGTGTGCGTGAGTGTGTGACATGGAGCACAACAGCAGGTTAAGTGCAGAGCACTAGGTTAATTTGCATAATTTTATGTAAAAAGCAATACAATAGTTTAAGGGGGTGGGTGACAAAGAAGAACGCGCCAGAAATGGCGTTCAAAAGCATGTGAAATTCGAAAAGTGTACCAGAAAATGGTGGGAGGACATAACTAATTACTTAATTTGGTATCAAAGGCAGTACAATAGTTTAGGAAATGGGGGTGACATGGAAAACAACTTAACAGAACAATAGGTTAAGTGCCGACAAAGGGCCAGACATTAGGTTAAGACACCAAGGGCACAGTGCCAAACATTAGGTTATGCAACTTGTTTGCTCCGTGTAATTACTTTTTACAAGACCTACATGTTTCCAAACAGCAGACAACGATGAGCAAGAGAAATCAAACATCCCCAAAATATTTTTTTTTATAGATAAACAATATACCCTTGAATTTCCTGTTATGAGACACTTCCTTCCCACCACCAGACCACCATCTTCGATTACGTCACGGAAGGGACGACGGCGCCCACTGGTGGTGGTACTGTGTACTAGGACAGGACCTCGTGGCAAACACACTGTTTCCCGCCATTTTCTGCCACCCGACACCGCCATCTTGGATTATGTCACAGAACAAACGACAGTGCCCTCTGGTGGTGGTACTGCATACTAGCTACAGACCTTGTGGTGAAGATGACTGATGGTGGTACTGCCTCTAATTATTTAAATAAAGACTGAAAATAAAGAGTTATGTCCAGCACAGGCTGAGTCCTTTTACCCTCCAATTGCTAGGAAGAGGTGGCAGGTTAGTGGAGGTAGCGCAACTGCCCTTTCTTTCCCACCATTTTCTTAGGTTAGTAGATAGCCCAATTGATCTATCTTCCCTCCAAAATTCAAACTTCCTACCAGGGCAGCAGTCCCACTTTCCCCCCATCTCGGATAACGGTACCTCCGACATCAGCAGACAGCAGTTGATGATGTCAACTAACATCAGGTCGCCATCTTGAATGACGTCATCAGCTGACGTCACGGCCGCCATCTTGGATGACAGTACCTTGGGGCAGAACCAAGTCTTTCCCCTATTGACACAGTCCGAAATGACGGTAGTAGAGCTTTGTCATAAGTCTTGCCCAACAGTCATCTGAAAACAGGCTTAGATCACTAGCTTCAGATACTTCCTGAAGAAACTGAAATTTTTTTCACAATGCATGTAGCACTACAACTGATATGCGATGGTCAGACTGAACTGAGAAACGAATTTTTTCTACAGAACTTCCAAGACTCGCCAGTTCGAAACGGCTAATCAGTCAAACTAACCACAGACACCTCAACCTCCTGCCCTCTCCCCTTACATCTTTTTTATGGCTGCCCAGGCGTGGCAACCATAATTTGGATATGGAGTAGGATGTGACCAGGTTGTGACTAAAATGTGGTGCCAAGAAAACGATTAGTGACAAATAAGTGCCAGCTAGTATAAAACAGTTACTTATCTTTTTTTTTTATTTTTGGTCATCAGTCTACTGACTGGTTTGATGCGGCCCGCCACGAATTCCTTTCCTGTGCCAACCTCTTCATCTCAGAGTAGCACTTGCAACCTACGTCCTCAATTATTTGCTTGACCTATTCCAATCTCTGTCTTCCTCTACAGTTTTTGCCCTCTACAGCTCCCTCTAGTACCATGGAAGTCATTCCCTCATGTCTTAGCAGATGTCCTATCATCCTGTCCCTTCTCCTTTTCCACATATTCCTTTCCTCTCCGATTCTGCGTAGAACCTCCTCATTCCTTACCTTATCAGTCCACATAATTTTCAACATTCGTCTATAGCACCACATCTCAAATTCTTCGATTCTCTTCTCTTCCGGTTTTCCCACAGTCCTTGTTTCACTACCATACAATGCTCTACTCCAGACGTTCATCCTCAGAAATTTCTCCCTCAAATTAAGGCCGGTATTTGATATTAGTAGACTTCTCTTGGCCAGAAATGCCTTTTTTGCCATAGCGAGTCCTTCTTGCTCCGTCCGTCATTGGTTATTTTACTGCCTAGGTAGCAGAATTCCTTAACTTCATTGACTTTGTGACCAACCATCCTGATGTTAAGTTTCTCGCTGTTCTCATTTCTACTACTTCTCATTACCTTCGTCTTTCTCCGATTTACTCTCAAACCATACTGTGTACTCATTAGACTGTTCATTCCGTTCAGCAGATCATTTAATTCTTCTTCACTTTCACTCAGGATAGCAATGTCATCAGCGCATCGTATCATTGATATCCTTTTCACCTTGTATTTTAATTCCACTCCTGAACCTTTCTTTTATTTCCATCATTGCTTCCTCGATGTACAGATCTCATTACCTTCGTCTTTCTCCGATTTACTCTCAAACCATACTGTGTACTCATTAGACTGTTCATTCCGTTCAGCAGATCATTTAATTCTTCTTCACTTTCACTCAGGATAGCAATGTCATCAGCGCATCGTATCATTGATATCCTTTTCACCTTGTATTTTAATTCCACTCCTGAACCTTTCTTTTATTTCCATCATTGCTTCCTCGATGTACAGATTGAAGAGTAGGGGCGAAAGGCCTTGTCTTACACCCTTCTTAATACGAGCACTTCGTTCTTGATCGTCCACTCTTATTATTCCCTCTTGGTTGTTGTACATATTGTATATGACCCGTCTCTCCCTATAGCTTACCCCTACTTTTCTCAGAATCTCGAACAGCTTGCACCATTTTATATTGTCGAACGCTTTTTCCAGGTCGACAAATCCTATGAAAGTGTCTTGATTTTTCTTTAGCCTTGCTTCCATTACTAGCCGTAATGTCAGAATTGCCTCTCTCGTCCCTTTACTTTTCCTAAAGCCAAACTGATCGTCACCTAGCGCATTCTCAATTTTCTTTTCCATTCTTCTGTATATTATTCTTGTAAGCAACTTCGATGCATGAGCTGCTGAGCTGATTGTGTAATAATTATCGCACTTGTCAGCTCTTGCCGTCTTCGGAATTGTGTGGATGATGCTTTTCCGAAAGTCAGATGGTATATCGCCAGACTCATATATTCTACACACCAACGTGAATAGCCGTTTTGTTGCCACTTCCCCCAATGATTTTAGAAATTCTGATGGAATGTTACCTATCCCTACTGCCTTATTTGACCGTAAGTCCTCCAAAGCTCTTTTAAATTCCGATTCTAATACTGGATCCCCTACCTCTTCTAAATCGACTCCTGTTTGTTCTTCTATCACATCCGCCAAATCTTCACCCTCATAGAGGCTTTCAATGTATTCTTTCCACCTATCTGCTCTCTCCTCTGCATTTAACAGTGGAATTCCCGTTGCACTCTTAATGTTACCACCGTTGCTTTTAATGTCACCAAAGGTTGTTTTGACTTTCCTGTATGCTGAGTCTGTCCTTCCGACAATCATCACATTTTTCCTGCAGCCCTTTCGTCTTAGCATCCCTGCACTTCCTATTTATTTCATTCCTCAGCGACTTGTATTTCTGTATTCCTGATTTTCCTGGAACATGTTTGTACTTCCTCCTTTCATCAATCAACTGAAGTATTTCTTCTGTTACCCATGGTTTCTTCGCAGCTACCTTCTTTGTACCTATGTTTTCCTTCCCAATTTCTGTGATGGCCCTTTTTAGAGATGTCCATTCCTCTTCAACTGTACTGCCTACTGCGCTATTCCTTATTGCTGTATCTATAGCGTTAGAGAACTTAGCTTTATTGACAGCGAAGAGTGTACTGTAGTAGATACAGTTCCAATTAGTGTCCAAAGAATATTCCTGATTCGTCGTTATACAACACTGAATCACACAGCGAGCTAGCTAACCAGACAACGAACGACGGCACTGACGACTGCAACGAGCTGTCTGCAAGACCCCCGGACTCGGAGCCAGCGCTCCTGTTATATCGTGTAGCCAGAGGGCGCTGTAGGCCCCAGCTCAGCAATGGCCCGACGTGTTTTTTATTTATTTATTTATTGTTCCGTGGGACCAAATTAAGGAGAAGTCTCCATGGTCATGGAACGAGTCAATGCATGAAATTATAACACGATAGTAGAAACAGATAAAATGAAATACAAGAAACGTATTCAGGCGACAGTTCGTAAGTTTAAATAAATAAAATCAACAATGTAACACTGGAATTTGCTTAATTTTTCAGTTCTTCCCGGAGCTCCTCGACAGAACAGAACGAGTGAACCATGAGGAAACTCTTCAGTTTGGACTTAAAAGTGTTTGGGCTACTGCTAAGATTTTTCAGTTCTTGTGGTAGCTTATTGAAAATGGATGCAGCAGAATAGTGCTCTCCTTTCTGCACAAGAGTCAAGGAAGTGCATTCCACATGCAGATTTGATTTCTGCCTAGTATTAACTGAGTGAAAGCTGCTAACTCTTGCGAATAAGCTAATATTGCTAACAACAAACGACATTAAAGAAAATATACACTCCTGGAAATGGAAAAAAGAACACATTGACACCGGTGTGTCAGACCCACCATACTTGCTCCGGACACTGCGAGAGGGCTGTACAAGCAATGATCACACGCACGGCACAGCGGACACACCAGGAACCGCGGTGTTGGCCGTCGAATGGCGCTAGCTGCGCAGCATTTGTGCACCGCCGCCGTCAGTGTCAGCCAGTTTGCCGTGGCATACGGAGCTCCATCGCAGTCTTTAACACTGGTAGCATGCCGCGACAGCGTGGACGTGAACCGTATGTGCAGTTGACGGACTTTGAGCGAGGGCGTATAGTGGGCATGCGGGAGGCCGGGTGGACGTACCGCCGAATTGCTCAACACGTGGGGCGTGAGGTCTCCACAGTACATCGATGTTGTCGCCAGTGGTCGGCGGAAGGTGCACGTGCCCGTCGACCTGGGACCGGACCGCAGCGACGCACGGATGCACGCCAAGACCGTAGGATCCTACGCAGTGCCGTAGGGGACCGCACCGCCACTTCCCAGCAAATTAGGGACACTGTTGCTCCTGGGGTATCGGCGAGGACCATTCGCAACCGTCTCCATGAAGCTGGGCTACGGTCCCGCACACCGTTAGGCCGTCTTCCGCTCACGCCCCAACATCGTGCAGCCCGCCTCCAGTGGTGTCGCGACAGGCGTGAATGGAGGGACGAATGGAGACGTGTCGTCTTCAGCGATGAGAGTCGCTTCTGCCTTGGTGCCAATGATGGTCGTATGCGTGTTTGGCGCCGTGCAGGTGAGCGCCACAATCAGGACTGCATACGACCGAGGCACACAGGGCCAACACCCGGCATCATGGTGTGGGGAGCGATCTCCTACACTGGCCGTACACCACTGGTGATCGTCGAGGGGACACTGAATAGTGCACGGTACATCCAAACCGTCATCGAACCCACCGTTCTACCATTCCTAGACCGGCAAGGGAACTTGCTGTTCCAACAGGACAATGCACGTCTGCATGTATCCCGTGCCACCCAACGTGCTCTAGAAGGTGTAAGTCAACTACCCTGGCCAGCAAGATCTCCGGATCTGTCCCCCATTGAGCATGTTTGAGACTGGATGAAGCGTCGTCTCACGTGGTCTGCACGTCCAGCACGAACGCTGGTCCAACTGAGGCGCCAGGTGGAAATGGCATGGCAAGCCGTTCCACAGGACTACATCCAGCATCTCTACGATCGTCTCCATGGGAGAATAGCAGCCTGCATTGCTGCGAAAGGTGGATATACACTGTACTAGTGCCAACATTGTGCATGCTCTGTAGCCTATGTCTATGTGCCTGTGGTTCTGTCAGTGTGATCATGTGATGTATCTGACCCCAGGAATGTGTCAATAAAGTTTCCCCTTCCTGGGACAATGAATTCACGGTGTTCTTATTTCAATTTCCAGGAGTGTATACTGTGAGGGCAATGTCAGAATTCCCAGACTATTGAGTAGGGGTCGACAAGAGGTCTCGAACTTACACCACATATAGCTCTAACAGCCCGTTTTTGAGCCAAAAATACCCTTTTTGAATCAGAAGAATTACCCCAAAAAATAGTACCATACGGCATAAGCGTATGAAAATATGCGAAGTAGACTACTTTTCGTGTTGAAATGTCACTTATTTTAGACACTGTTCTAATGGTAAATAAAGCAGCATTTAGTTTCTGAGCAAGATCCTGAGCATGGGCTTTCCACAACAGCTTACTATCTCTCCGAACGCCTAGGAACTTGAACTGTTCTGTCTCGCTTATAATATGCCCATTCTGTCTGATCAAAATATTAGTTCTTGTTGAATTGTGAGTTAGAAACTGTAAAAACTGACTGTGATTTAGCATCATCTTATTTTCCACAAGCCACTAACTTATTTCATGAACTACATTATTTGATAATGTTTCAGTATTACACTCAAGATCCTTAACCACCAAGCTGGTGTCATCAGTAAACAGAAATGTTTTTGAATCACTTGTAATACTAGAAGGCATATCATTTATATAAATAAGAAACAGCAGTGGCCCCAGCACCGACCCTTGGGGAACGCCCCACTTAACAGTGCCCCGTTGGGACTGAACATCACTACCACTCTCAATATTGCGGAGAATTACCTTCTGCTTTCTGTTCTTAAAGTAAGAGGCGATCCAATTGTAGTCTACTCCCCTTACTCCTTACTTCGGTCTGCGGCAACGCCATGCACTGCCGGCGGTCGCGACGGGAAACTGTGGCCAGCGATGCCACGGCAGGGCGCGCGCGCGCTATTCGGTTGGGGCCGCGGATACAACATTCCACCCCCTTTGGAAGGCCACCAAGATGTCAGGTGCTGCCGGGGCCTGACGACGAACGGGTCTGTGTGGCTACTGTGAGGCGACGGAGAGCCAACGGAGCGAGGCTGGGTGGCGTCGACTCCCGCGTCCGGGCATTCGCCCTGCGCTGAAGCCGGAACCAGCCGAAACGACCCCAAGGACACAATGCACAGCATCCATAATGGACCCAACACTTAACGCGCCCTGACGCTCGAGGACGACGTTGACGAAGCCTCGGGAGGCGGCGAAGATGACCCAGGAGAAGAGGCACCGACGGAGTCCCAGCTAGCAAGAGCTGGAGGGCGGGCTGGACCAGCCCAGACAAGCGCGTCATCGGGGAAGGCCGCGGGGTGGGGTCGACGAGGGACGCCCGCCATTGAGGAACCGGGGCGATACCGCCTGTGGGGTCTGCAACCGGGAAGCCTGCGGCAAAGCACCTCGAAGGGAACGCTCTATTGATACGTAATCAGCATGGTTTCAGAAAACATCGTTGTTGTGCAACGCAGCTAGCTCTTTATTCGCACGAAGTAATGGCCGCTATCGACAGGGGATCTCAAGTTGATTCCGTATTTCTAGATTTCCGGAAAGCTTTTGACACCGTTCCTCACAAGCGACTTCTAATCAAGCTGCGGGCCTATGGGGTATCGTTTCAGTTGTGCGACTGGATTCGTGATTTCCTGTCAGGAAGGTCGCAGTTCGTAGTATTAGACGGCAAATCATCGAGTGTTCCCCAGGGAAGCGTCCTGGGATCTCTGCTGTTCCTGATCTATATAAATGACCTGGGTGACAATCTGAGAAGTTCTCTTAGGTTGTTCGCAGATGATGCTGTAATTTACCGTCTAGTAAGGTCATCCGAAGACCAGTATCAGTTGCAAAGCGATTTAGAAAAGATTGCTGTATGGTGTGGCAGGTGGCAGTTGACGCTAAATAACGAAAAGTGTGAGGTAATCCACACGAGTTCCAAAAGAAATCCGTAGGAATTCGATTACTCGATAAATAGTACAATTCTCAAGGCTGTCAATTCAACTAAGTACCTGGGTGTTAAAATTACGAACAACTTCAGTTGGAAAGACCACATAGATAATATTGTGGGGAAGGCGAGCCAAAGGTTGCTTTTCATTGGCAGGACACTCAGAAGATGCAACAAGTCCACTAAAGAGACAGCTTACACTACACTCGTTCGTCCTCTGTTAGAATATTGCTGCGCGGTGTGGGATCCTTACCAGGTGGGATTGACGGAGGACATCAAAAGGGTGCAAAAAAAAAAAAGGGCACCTCGTTTTGTATTATCACGTAATAGGGGAGAGAGCGTGGCAGATATGATACGCATTAAAGCAAAGACGTTTTTCGTCGCGGCGAGATCTATTTACGAAATTCCAGTCACCAACTTTCTCTTCCGAATGCGAAAATATTTTGTTGAACCCAACCTACATAGGTAGGAATGATCATCAAAATAAAATAAGAGAAATCAGAGCTCGAACAGACAGGTTTAGGTGTTCGTTTTTCCCGCGCGCTGTTCGGGAGTGGAATGGTAGAGAGATAGTATGTTTGTGGTTCGATGAACCCTCTGCCAAGCACTTAAATGTGAATTGCAGAGTAATCATGTAGATATGTATGTAGATGTATATGATTGTGGTGGCTGCGCTGCAAGGCGACGGGGGTGGAAACAAGAAACATGTGGGAACCCAACCGCCAGACGATGGTTGTAGTGTTGGCAGAAGAGCTAATGACCGAGTTACTAATGGAGGCCGAAGTGCACGCGTTTTAGCTCACGCAGGCTGGCGTGAAGAGGGAAGAACTATACTGACGTGAGGACTGGAACATGACAAGGAATGAGAATTCAGAAAGCGGACATAATTAGTTTGATACTTAACTTTAATCCATTAATGATGAACGTCGCTCTTCACAGTACATGAGTCACAATATTATCTGTTCAGAAGACAGTAACTGAATATGGCGCGTTCCTAGGTTGTAGCAAATGACGTAGCTGAAGGTTATGCTAAACTGTCGTCTCTGCAAATGAGAGCGTCTGTAGTCAGTGAACCATCTCTAGCAAAGTCGGCTGTACAAATGGGGCGAGTGCTAGGGAGTCTCTCTAGGCTAGACCTGCTATGTGGTGGCGCTCGGTCTGCAATCACTGATAGTGGCGACACGCGGGTCCGACATATACTAATGGACCGCGGCCGATTTAAAGGCTACTACCTAGCAAGTGTGGTGTCTGGCGGTGACACCACAATGGTACCCTGCCCCCAGCGGCGGCGGCCGGCAAAGAACCCGCAATACACAGGAGTGTTAAGGCCGGTTCCCACTAGGGCTGCCGCGCGTCAAAACCGCGCGTCAGCAGCGTGGTTGCCATGGAAACGGCGTCAGCGGCACGGCGCGGCGGGATCTGCATCGCGGTTTGACCATGTCGAACCGCTTCCGCTGCCGCGTGACGCGCCCCAGGTGCGCGCCGCCAATCACAGACCGTGCTGAGCGTGACGTCAGGTACGCAACCCCGGGCCACAAGAACTTTCGCCGAACCGCTGGCGCGGACGCGGCGGCAGCTATGAAATACTTATCATCCGATTCCAAGGAAACTATTCGGTAGAAAAATTTGATTCTTGGGCATGTTACAGCCTGATATCTTCTCTCGATAAAGGGCCGAATTTCTTTTCGATATTCGTCGTGGTTACTTGCTGTATCGCATTTACGTAAACCTTTACACGAAATTTTAATGAGTGTGCAGAGGTAAAAACGCATTGCGTGGACTTTGCGTACAGTTCATTTTAGGTAATACATTATTGCGTATGAAATTTAATCAACATATCGAAATTGCTTTCAAAGCTGGGAGCAGAACGATAGCTATCACCGTTCTCGAGATATTGAATGATATGTCGGCGGACGGGCTGTGCCGTGAACCGCGCACGGGTCTCCGCGACGCGACCGATACTTCGTCCTGCTCGTTGTAAACCATGTGGTTGTATCAACTGCAAATTTCGTAAAAGGTTCAAGAAATCTAAAAGCGTTTTTTTGCATACGATTACTTGTAAAAAGTCATGTATTTCGTCGCATGATAAATATCCAAAATCTGTTTATCTACCGAGATATGAAAGAAACTACAGTTTTTCAGAAGGGATAGATGATTTTTTTTTAAACAGCATTTAATAGCGTGTGGAATGAGAAGTTAAACAGAAACTAATTTGCTGGTATGTCATAAGATGTAATTTGCTAAGTATCTGCAGCTATTGATTATTTCCTTTGGTAAGTAACAAACGTTTTTTTTCTTTATCGAGTGTACTTTATTGGTTCAAGACGCATTTCGCCTTTTACTTTAAGGCATTTTCGGTGGAATCTAGAATGATTCAGTTTTGTTTTAAATGCATAACTGATTACTTACAGTGAATCGAGCTTTTGGCGGACATATACGTTTCCCCTCACCTGGTCACATGCTGGGGGTTGAACTAAAACTTATATTATGGAACATAAGCACATTTTCATGTTCGCTCTTTTTTCTTCTGTCACTAGCTGTAGACATTTTACCGAAAACACTGATTTGAAGTCATAACTACAGTGTGTTCACCTCATGCCCCTTCCTGTTTGGTTTGTTTATGTACATGTTGCCAACCTAAAGAATTATATGCTGAAATTGTTTGTTTATTTCTGTTCTCCCTATATCTGTATATGTGTGGGGCTAGCGAGTGATAGTTATAGAAAGTTGAAAGTTAATCCAGTAGTAGTCAGACAGTGGTTGAAAGGTTTGGTGTACAGCTGATTTCAGTTTTGGTTTAAATGTTTTGTGGAGGAGTGCATGGAAGACTAAATTCACTGCTTACATTAACAGATAAAATAGTAGAGTAGCATTTGAACAAATGATTATTATCAGAATACTATCACCCAACCGCTTTGTCCTCACTCTTTGACGCCTCATAATATGTCCTGTCAACTTACCCCTCTTGTAGTCAAAGTTGTGCCGTAATTTCCTCTTCCTACTCTATTTAATTCCATACCTCTTCTTTAGTTACACGATCCTCATATCCAATCTTCAGCATTCTTATTGATCACCACGTTTTGAAAGCGTCCATTGTCTTCTCGACAGAACTGTTCATCGCCACCGTTTCACTTACAAGGCTGCACTCCACACAAATACCTTCGTAAAATAGTACCCAATCATTACAATTTATATTCCATGTGAACAAATTTTCTTTTTCAGAACGCTTTTCTTGTTATTCACAGTCTTCATTTTATATCCTCTCTACTTCTGCCTTCTCAATTACTGCTTCCCTTTCAAGTCATTGAAGTCTTAGAAATGCAGTTTGGTTTCTGTACAGGTTGTAGATAATCTTGTGTCCCTGTGTTTTATCGATGACATCTCCAGAGCTTCAAAGAATGTTTTGATTAAGATTGTCAAAACCTTTCTCTAAACATGCAAATGCTATAAACACAGTGTCGCTGTTCTTCAGCGTGTCTACTTAGTTAAGTGGTAGGATCAGAATTGCCTTGCGTGTTCAGACATCTCACAGGAATCTAACATTGTACTTATGTTAGTTTGTGCAACCCCTCCCCCTCTCCTGTCTACATATTCCTTCCACTATGTAGCCTTCTCTTATTTGCTTAGTTCTGGCTTGCCAAATGAGTTCTTGACAGTTGCTTCTCCTTTGAGCAAAGTTTTCTTTGTTCTTTCTCATTTTCATTCCCTTATGTTTTCCAAGTGCAAAATCACGTTGCAATTTTGGACTTTCTGTCAACGTCATGTTTAGACATTTCTATTTCCAATGGCCTACTTTATTTGCTGCATTTTTATATTTTTCCCTCTTGTCAGATTTAATATTTCACGTTTTATCTAACGATTTCTAGTGTACCTTCTTCCCGTTCTCATACTCTGCTGCATTCACCACTTCTTCTCTCAAAGATATCCATTCGTATTCTAGCGGATTCCTTCCTCTGTTTCAGTCAGTCGTTGCATTACGCTAACTTTAAGATTATCGAAAAACTGTGGGTCCTGACTTATTCAAGTTCCATTTCCTTAATTTGCTACCGTTTACTGTCTCTTTAGTTGTAAACTGCAGCTCGTAACTAATAAAGTATTGTGGGTTTGCGTCTGCGCCGGAAAATGTCTTATAATTTAAAATCTGGTTTCGAAAACTTTGTTCCAAATATGTATTATTCTTTCATGATTCTTAAGCAATGTGCTAGATAGTGAACAATGATGAACGGTAGTCATGAAATCTGTTTATGGTGAAATGAGAAAACATGCATAAGGGAATATGTGAAAGAGTACATTGTACAGAAAATGAAAAATTGGTGTCTTCACCCAACTAGATATAGTTTTTCAAACGCACCGCGCGTTTCAGTGGGTCCTGCCCGTACCTCAGTGGCTGTCCGTCATTGGCTACCGCTAACGTCTGCCGCTTCCAGATGGGAACGCCAATTCCGCGAGCCACCGCGTCAACGCGGAAAACGCTTGCCGCTGCCGTTGCCGCACGCCGCGCTGCCGCACTCTAGTGGGAACCGGACTTCTCCGCGTTGACGCAGTGGCTCGCGGAATTGCGCAAAGCAACCATGCGACCGCAGCGGCGCTGGCGCGCGCGGTGGCGGGTGCAGTAGGGTGAGCAAAGTTCTGTGGCGACAGCCACGAAACAACTCTGCCGGCGACGGACCGTCGCGAGGCTGTGGACGATAAGACGAAAGGAAAGCTCGGTCTCACGTGTGGGTGGTGCGAAGTTTGCTCATCTGTTGTTTAAAAGTACGGACAAACCGCTCAGCCTCGCCATTGGACTGAGGCTGGAAAGGAGCACTTGTGAGATGAGCAATCCCATTGGCAACACAAAACTGTTCAAAGTCACGCTAAACAAACGAGGGACCATTGTTACAATCAGTTCAGGTAAACCTTAAAGGCAAAAGATGGACGAAAGGGCACGGATAGTGCGCGGAGTAGTTCATTGTAGAGATGGGGGATCCGCTCTTGAACTAATTCATAGAGTTCAATCTTTCAAAGGAGTGAACAATCAGTGATTCAGAAAAAAAGAACGGTAGCTCCAAACGTTTCCCACGGCAGAGAGAGAGAGAGAGAGAGAGAGAGAGAGAGAGAGAGACGGAGCATATCAGCAGCGCCTCTACTGGTCAGAGCACAGTGCACGCCACACAACACAGCCAGCGCCGGCCTCTGCCCTGCTTCTACCTTGGCTGCCTGCATTGTGCAGTGCCCCATTGGATTTTGTGTTTCACATATGCCGTGCCGTCTCTGTGCGTCGTCTGCCGCCTGCAGTGTCTGGCGCAGCGTAACTTCGCATCGCTCTCTGTCGGCGATCGTTTCAGTCGCACGTCCTGCCCTCTGGGCAGTTGATGCGAGCAACAGGACAGAGAGCCACCTAGCGGATAACATAGGAACTACTTGCAAAAACCCGCTCGCAAGGGAACGAACTATTTGTCTCGGAGCGGGTGAGTTCACCGCTACCCCCACCCTCGGAACTCGCCCGCTCAACGCTCGCCCCACCGTCTCGACTCTAGCCAGAGCGTTGAGCAAAGCTACTCAGGTGTCACGGCTGGTCTCTGCGGTCTCAGCTCACGCAGTAATACAGCTCGCGGCTCGACCTACTCGACTCAGCGCCTCTGCATCGGAGTCCGTCTCTACTGGATATTGTTCTTCGTAGTAATACCGCTATGTATATTACATTATTATGTTATGTATACATCAATTGTTTTTATTTTATTTTTATTTGTTTAAACTGATTAGATTAGGTTCCTGAATACTCCTCTTACTATAGGATTTTTATTATGGACACTCGAATTTACGCTTTAATTACGAGCGAACCGATAAACGTATCGCAAAATGTGATACACCAATATTTTCCTTGTTTTATTCTGCGTAAGGCTATATGCAGCACTTTCGTTTTACAGTCAAATTTATATATTTTTTTATTCTGGTACGGATTTTGCGATTTTAGGCGTCTTCGGAAGGAAACGTTCACTTTAAAAATATATGGCTTGCGATGTATTTGTATGAGGTTAATGAAATTTTAATACATTATAGCCAAATATATTGTTAATGTAAATCTCAAGTTACAACATTTTCCGATCACCCAAAAAACCACGATAGTGCAAAATAAATCAATAATCAAAAACTTTGTCATATCGTGGAAATTTCAATAAACAATACAAAATTCTTACTCATTATCTGTGTTACTTCAAAATAGGATCAAATAAGATCTAAATACAGGTATAGTACTGGAATAAACCAAGTTTAAAGGGCAATGTGCCTTCCATTTATTTTCTATTGTAAATGAGAGGTGAGTCATGAAAAAGAGCTAATTCATTTCAGGGTGTGAACAGTTCTGATCCAATCTCTGAAAAGAACAGTTTTGCCCATCTTTAGTTCATTGCAACGACAAAAGGAAACTTGCGAAAGGCATCCACAACCACAAGCCAGCGAGTAACCCAGAACGGGCCCGCAGAGTCGAGGTGAACGCTCTGCCAAGGCGCAGAGGGTGTAAGGTCTGGGGCGGGGCCGACTCGTGTTCGATGCACGAACTGCACTGAGCGGTTAACTGTTCAATATCCTTGTCTGTGCCTGGCCAAGTGCAATGTTGGCGTGCAAGTTGCTTAGTGCGTACTGTTCCCCACTGGCCCAGTGTAGCACCTTCGCGCCGCAAAGACTGTGGAGTAACCACCCGAGTCTGTCCAGACTGAGAGCGAAGCAGCAAAACAACGCGTTGCACTGACAGGCCGTGGCGTTGAGCAAAATAACGGCGCACGACGTCCTTTGGCGAACGGGGCCAGGCGGTGCGCACCAAATGCAAAAGTTCTCCCAAGTCCGAAGCCGTGGTCTGTGCAATCTTGCGGAAATCCAGAGGAAAACGAGTCATCACGTCACTGTCATGGGAATCGATGTGACAGCACACAATGTCTGGCTCATCAAAAGCATTGTCATGGGCTATTGGCAAACGAGGCAACACATCAGCATTGCAGTGTCGAGATGTGGGGCGATAGACAATTTCATACTGATAATTCGACAAGAACAAAGCCCACCATTGGAGCTTCTTGGCAGGATGGAACAAATACTGTAGAGCCTTATGGTCCGTCGCTAGAAAAACTTTTCGGCCATACATATACTCGTGGAACTTCGTGACCCCATATGTGGTTGCGAAGGCTTCTCTTTCAATTTGCGAATAGTTTTGTTGTGTGACGGTAAGCTATAGGTCGATCAGCAGATCCAAAACGATGCGAAAACACAACACCTAACCCACAGGATGAAGCGTCCACAGCAAGCACAACTGGTTGAGAGGGATAGAATTAGACTAGGCAACGAGCACTCAAGAGGCCGCTTGGCATTCGGCCGACCACACAAACGGAACGTTGCGCCAGCGTAATCGGTGCAGGTAATCTTGTCCAACACAGATTGCAATTCGGACAAGTTTTTAGGCAAAGGAAGGTTGGCAATGGCACGAAGGTGCGACTGCAATGGATCGACACTTTGTGCGTTGATTACATGTCCCAAATACTCTATTTCTGTACGAAAAAAAAAACACACACATTTGTCTTCGTTCACTTTGAGGCCTGCCTCCGACAACACCGAAAATAGGCGACGCAAATTTCGCAAGTATTCATCTGGAGTACACCCGGCCACTATGATGTCGTCCGGCTAATTGGAGCAACAACGGACTTTGGCAGTCAGTTGCGACAAGTAACGCTGAAGCCGGCCGAGGTGGTCTAGCGGTTCTAGGCGCTCAGTCCGGAACCGCGCGACTGCTACGGTCGCAGGTTCGAATCCTGCCTCGGGCATGGATGTGTGTGATGTCCTTAGGTTAGTTAGGTTTAAGTAGTTCTAAGTTCTAGGGGACTGATGACCACAGATGTTAAGTCCCATAGTGCTCAGAGCCATTTGAACCGTTTTTCTTTTTTTTTGTAACGCTGAAAAATAGCAGGAGCTGATGAGCTGCCAAAGGAGAGGCGCAAATACTTAAAAAGACCCAAGTGAGTGTTGATCTGAAAGATGTCTTGGAATGTTTCATCTAAAGGAATTTGCAAATATATGGCCCGCAAGTCAATCTTGGACTAGTATCTGCCCATGCCTAATCTGTACATCAATTCCTCCGGGCGAGGGAGAGGATAGCTATCCTCAATCATTTGTGGATTCACTGTACTCTTAAGTCCACCCACAGACGCTAGGAACCGTTGGGCTTCGTCAGCACAAAAATGGTTCAAATGGCTCTGAGCACTATGGGACTTAACTTCTGAGGTCATCAGTCCCCTAGAACCCCGGCCGTTGTGGCCGAGCGGTTCTAGGCGCTTCAGTCCGGAACCGCGCCGGTACTACGGTCGCAGGTTCGAATCCTGCCTCGGGCGTGGATGTGTGTGCTGTCCTTAGGTTAGTTAAGTTTAAGTAGTTCTAAGTCTAGGGGAGTGATGACCTCAGATGTTACGCCCCATAGTGCTTAGAGCCATTTGAACCATTTTTTTTGAACCCTATAACTTAGAACT
This sequence comes from Schistocerca cancellata, assembly GCF_023864275.1. Lineage (NCBI taxonomy): Eukaryota > Metazoa > Arthropoda > Insecta > Orthoptera > Acrididae > Schistocerca > Schistocerca cancellata. Next base: position 18,206,225 of record NC_064635.1, on the reverse strand, counting down.
AATTAAACCTAACTAACCTAAGGACATCACACACACCCATGCCCGAGGCAGGAGTCGAACCTGCGACCGTAGCGGTCGCTCGGTTCCAGACTGTAACGCCTAGAACCGCTCGGTCACTGCGGCCAGCTCGTCAGCACATCTAATGGGGAGGCCCACTGACTAGCACTAACGGGCGCAGTCACCCCCTCATTTTGCAAGGAACGGAGTTCGGCTGCAACTTGATGGCGCAGTGCGTGAGGCACTGACTGTGCTTTGCAAAAACGTGGCCGGGCGCTTGCCTTGAGCGTGACGTGCGCAACATAGTCACGGATGCAGCGCAAGCCACTCCTAAACAATTCTGAGAACTCGTCACAGAGGGGGACAACAGCATCAGTAGTAGGACAATCACTAATTTCTAACACATTGTTTTGGATGCCGAGTCCGAACAAATCGAAGCAGTCCAGTCCAAAAACGTTTTCGCACTAGCGTGCGGCTACAACATGGAACTGAATTGTCGTGGTCACATTATGGTTGGTTGGTTTGTTGGTTTAAAGATTAAAGGGACCAAACCGCAAAGGTCATCAGTCCCTTGTTTCATAAAAACACAGAGCACAGTGAAACTATCCACCAGTCAGGCGAAGCACTAAAATAAAAATTCCGGGAGAAGAAAAGCCCCATGGTCCATTGCAAGACAAAGCGGAAAACGGAGCACAGCAACAAAAACAACATAGAGAACAAAGGCAGAAGGAATTAAAACTGCACAGCAGAGGACTGTGGCTGGATGATCACGAAAATAATAGGATGAGCCAGCCACTCTGCAACACGTTAAAACCTCCAGCCTAAAAGATTAGGATGGAGTCGAATTACAACACAAAACTAAGTAAAAGATACAGCATAAAAGAGGGTGACGCAATAAAATTAGAGGGACCTATAAAAGCCACTTGCTCGAATAAAACTTAAAACACGATCCGCCATAGAGACATCGTCACCTAAAAGAGATGATAAATCAGCCAGGGCGGTTAAAAGAGGACATTCCAACAATATACGGGCCACCGTAATGGTTTCACCACAGCGACAATGAGGGGGGTCCTCTCGACGCAGCAGATGACCATGCGTCAGCCAAGAGTGACCAATGCGGAGCCTACAGAGAATAACAGAATCCCTGCGAAAGGCCCGCATGGAGGAACCCCACACGGTCGTGGTCTCCTTTACACGCCGCAGCTTGTTGTGTGCAGACAGAGTGCGCCATTCGTCTCCCCACGTCCCAAAGACCCGACGGCGCAACACCGATCAGTTGCCGGGAGGCCGATCTCCAACGTGAGTTTGCGGGTAGCTTCTTTAGCTAACCTGTCGGCGTGTGCGTTTCCCGCTATCCCAACGTGTCCCAGGGTCCATATGAACACCACTGAACGTCCACGCTGTTCAAGAGCATGAACGGACTCCTGGATGGCAACAACAATGGGATTGCGTGAGTAGCACTGGTCAAGAGCCTGTAGACTACTGAGAGAGTCACTGCAAATGACAAAAGACTCTCCAGTGCTGGTACGAATACGCTCAAGGGCACGAAAAATGGCTGTTAGCTCTGCGGTGTAAACACTGCAGCCGTCCGGCAAGGAGCGCTGGTCTACATAGTCCGCATGAGCATAAGCGTACCCCACACGGCCATCAACCATCGAGCCATCTGTATAGATAACCTCCGAGTCGCGGGATGCGTCGAGGAGAGCAAGAAATTGGCGGCGCAAGACTGCAGGAGGAACTGAATCCTTTTGCCATTGTGAGAGGTCCAGCCGAAGCTGCGGCCGAGGAATACACCAAGGTGGTGTATGTGGGTGGAACTGAAAAGCAGACGGAAGAGGCAAAGACTCGAGGTCACTAAGGAGTGACCGAACACGGATCCCAATGGTATGGCCCGATCGAGGCCGCCGGTGTGGGGTATGGAGTGCCGCATTAGCGAAAAGGAGACGGTAGTTAGGGTGACGAGGCGAACAACGGACGTGGGCAGCATAGTTGGCTAACAGATGTTGACGCCGGATATGGAGCGGAGGAACCTCAGCCTCAGCAAGGACGCTATTAACAGGGCTGGTGCGGAATGCTCCTGTCGCCTGTCGAACCCCACAGTGGTGAACGGGGTCTAGCAGTTGCAACGCTGTCACGTTATGGTATTGTGCTGGCAAACTACATGTGCCAAGAAGTGAAATACGCTCGCCGCTATACGCCGTAAGCGGAGAAGAGGGCTTTGCAAGTGGAGGCTTTCCATGCCGGCTATTAATCGGTGTAACGGCAGAGCCCATGTCCAATTGAAATTTCACACGATGCGAAGCCAGGAGCAAGTCAATGTACAATTTGTGAGCCCGTCGGTGCGCATAGGGTGGCAACGCACTATCACTATTAACCCTCTAACGGTACGGTTATGGTTGGATCCGACCCCAGCGAGTCTGCTTTGTTTATAACTCCCCACTCCCTTTTCTGAGAGCGCTGTGGTTCCAGATACCCTACCAGCCAGCCGTCCCGAGAACGCTGAGGAGGCCACGTCAGTCTGGTGAGTGACGTACAGCTACCCTCTCCATCCGAAACCTACATTACCGCGCTCGGGTTGGATCCGACCCCACCTTACTGTTCACGTCACACTTATTAATTTCTTTTGTGGGAAGGATTCAACCCCACATTGATGTTTATATTACATCTAAGTTTTGTTTTCTCTTCTAGTATCTTACTAAAATGGCGCATCAACTCCTTAGAACTCACGAGGAGGCTGAGTCAGAGGATGGCGACAATATCGATGCAGAAAACTGTTCAAAAACCGAGGATGATGTAGTATCTAATACTGATGACGAGGATGATGTCATTCATTGTGCGGCAGGAGCAGTCGAGTTTTATAATTCTCATTCAGATGTAGATGATTTGAGAAATTTTGAGCTAGGTAAAGACTTAAGAGACAATATGGACCAACAAACTCATCCATTCAACATTTTCTAGGACACCAGAGTCAAATGTTATTACTCATCTCCCCGGTCCACGTGGGCAAGCAAGGGGGGGGGGGGTCACTAATGAATTGGAAATATTTTTATTATTTATAGATTCGAATATTATAGAAAAAATTGTTTTGTACACAAATCTTGAAATCGAGAAATCTAGGCAAACGGTCCAGTGATTTCATTCACCAACAGAGAGCGTTGAAATAAAAGGGTTGATGGCCCTTCTCTTCATGAGTGGTGTCCTAAAAAATTCTATGCTCAGTGTAGATGAGATGTTCTCGGCAACCTATTCACCTCCGGTATTCCGTTGCACTATATGCAAGAAAAGGTTTACGTTTCTTTTAGAAAACCTCCGCTTCGATGATAAAGCCACCAGAGAGGCCAGAAAAATCAACGACAAATTTGCGGCTTTCAGAGAAGTGTAGGACATGTTTGAACCTAACAGTGAAAAAAATTATAGTCTATCTGAATACGTCACAGTAGATGAGACTCTACTGAGTTTTCGGGGTGCCTGTACATTCAAAACGTATATCCCATCGAAACCAGACAAATATGGGTTGAAAATAATGTCACTATGCGACGCAAGGACATTCAATTTTTTGCGTGGCTTTCCATACACTGGCAAGGACAACAGAATAAAGAGGAGACCTGGAGATTTGCCTTTACCTGCCCAGTATGTTTTGCGCCTGGCGGAGTCTATCAGGGGTTCTAATAGAAACATTACAGCGGACAACTGGTTCTCCTCACTGGAGGTGACTGACGCCCTCCTCCAAAAGAAACTCACACTTGCAGGTGCACTGAGGAGGAACAAACCGCAAATACCACCATCAATGCTGCTTTCCGCTCCAGTAGGCTCTTCAACATTTATGTATCAGGACGACAAAACTTTGGTGTCATTTACCCCAAAGAAAAATAAAGTTTTACTGATATCGTCTATGCACTTCTTTGGAGAGATAAATGAAAAATCAAATAGGCCTGAATTTGTAGAGTTCCACAATATAACTAAAGGAGGGGTCGATGTATTAGATATGCTTTGCCACAGCAGGACCACAAAAAGAAAATCGAGAAGATGGCCCATGCGGCACTTTTATGATATTTTAGACATCGCTGCTATAAATACACTCCTGGAAATGGAAAAAAAGAACACATTGACACCGGTGTGTCAGGCCCACCATACTTGCTCCGGACACTGCGAGAGGGCTGTACAAGCAATGATCACACGCACGGCACAGCGGACACACCAGGAACCGCGGTGTTGGCCGTCGAATGGCGCTAGCTGCGCAGCATTTGTGCACCGCCGCCGTCAGTCAGCCAGTTTGCCGTGGCATACGGAGCTCCATCGCAGTCTTTAACACTGGTAGCATGCCGCGACAGCGTGGACGTGAACCGTATGTGCAGTTGACGGACTTTGAGCGAGGACGTATAGTGGGCATGCGGGAGGCCGGGTGGACGTACCGCCGAATTGCTCAACACGTGGGGCGTGAGGTCTCCACAGTACATCGATGTTGTCGCCAGTGGTCGGCGGAAGGTGCACGTGCCCATCGACCTGGGACCGGACCGCAGCGACGCACGGATGCACGCCAAGACCGTAGGATCCTACGCAGTGCCGTAGGGGACCGCACCGCCACTTCCCAGCAAATTAGGGACACTGTTGCTCCTGGGGTATCGGCGAGGACCATTCGCAACCGTCTCCATGAAGCTGGGCTACGGTCCCGCACACCGTTAGGCCGTCTTCCCCTCACGCCCCAACATCGTGCACCCCGCCTCCAGTGGTGTCGCGACAGGCGTGAATGGAGGGACGAATGGAGACGTGTCGTCTTCGGCGATGAGAGTCGCTTCTGCCTTGGTGCCAATGATGGTCGTATGCGTGTTTGGCGCCGTGCAGGTGAGCGCCACAATCAGGACTGCATACGACCGAGGCACACAGGGCCAACACCCGGCATCATGGTGTGAGGAGCGATCTCCTACACTGGCCGTACACCACTGGTGATCGTCGAGGGGACACTGAATAGTGCACGCTACATCCAAACCGTCATCGAACCCATCGTTCTACCATTCCTAGACCGGCAAGGGAACTTGCTGTTCCAACAGGACAATGCACGTCCGCATGTATCCCGTGCCACCCAACGTGCTCTACAAGGTGTAAGTCAACTACCCTGGCCAGCAAGATCTCCGGATCTGTTCCCCATTGAGCATGTTTGGGACTGGATGAAGCGTCGTCTCACGCGGTCTGCACGTCCAGCACGAACGCTGGTCCAACTGAGGCGCCAGGTGGAAATGGCATGGCAAGTCGTTCCACAGGACTACATCCAGCATCTCTACGATCGTCTCCATGGGAGAATAGCAGCCTGCATTGCTGCGAAAGGTGGATATACACTGTACTAGTGCCGACATTGTGCATGCTCTGTTGCCTGTGTCTATGTGCCTGTGGTTCTGTCAGTGTGATCATGTGATGTACCTGACCCCAGGAATGTGTCAATAAAGTTTCCCCTTCCTGGGTCAATGAATTCACGGTGTTCTTATTTCAATTTTCAGGAGTGTAGTTTTATCATTTACAAAAGCAATAGCAAAATGGACAGCTTTTCAAATGACGCGAGAATATCATTTCTCAAAAATCTTGTGCTCTCTTTCTCAAAACCTCTTATGGAGAAGAGGTTGAATAACACACATCTTCCCCGTGAGCTCCGTTCGTCTATTGGAAAACTTTTCGAAAAAGAACCGATCGAATTAGACAAGCCTATCCAAGCACAGCCACTAAAGAAAAAAAGATTTGATTTTTGTGACAGATCAAAAGATAGGAAGGGGAATGCTTTTTGTAGTAAGTGTTATCGTTCTATATGTGGGGGAAATAAAGTTATTATATGCCCTGGCTGTAAAGAAACTGAGATGTGATAAATTGTGCCAAATATGTATTTTCAGGGCTGTATGTGATCGTTTCTAGGATAATTATACATTTATTATTGGTTCCTATTACATTATGTGTACAAAGACATTTATTATTGAGCACTTTATATTTCGAATCTGCTGACACTATAATTATCTTCTACAATTAGTAAGAGATGTTTCTCATTTAGATCCTATCTTTAGAATTTCTAAAGCACTCAAGTTCCTAGTTGATGACTGAATCTATTGATTTTTACTATGTTTTCAATAATTTTATAGAGAATATTTCAATTAAGGTATTTTTTGTAACCAAGTTCCTATTTTTTTCCAAAGTACTTTATATTCTTACTTATTGACTACAAAAATAAAAAAACTTGTTTAACAAGTAATATATGTGTTTAATTGATAATAAAACTTTTTCCCATTATTCATTTTTTATTTTACCCCAAAAAATCGATATTTCGAAGGTGGGGTCTGATCCAACCCCACCTTACCGTTTATATCACGAAACATCATCTTATCGTTAGAGGGTTAACTACACTGACACTACGGAACAAGTCACTAGCTAAAACACTGTTTTCAACACTGTCGACGGTAGAGCCATTAACATGGACCGAATGTGCGTGGCCAGAAGCACGAGGAGAAAATGTATTCAGTTTACGCTGTCGGTACACGGATTGTACATATCCAGTCTTCCCACACACGTAGCAAGAATAGTTACGCGATGGACAATGTTCGCGTTTGTGACGCACATTACACTGCGGGCACGATTTCAAAGGCGCCCGCGTGGAAACGAATTGTTTGTATTGAGGCAAAGGATGTTGTCGGGATTGCAAGCTACTGCCGCCATGCTGTTTGTGTACCCGCGGCGTGCGCGGCAAACTTTTCCCTACGATGGTCGGTCTGTCGTACACTAAGGTCGTACAAACGGATGGCAAGTCAAAACTGTTTTGACCGTTTTCACACGCATCTCTACTTTTGAAGATAGTGACGACTTGGTCGATGGAGGGATCGGGGATCCGAAATATCTGCTCCGTAACATGTACGTCCTGCGCATTCTGAGTGATGGCGTCACGAATCATAGTGTCTGCAAAAAGTTTACCACACAGTCACACGTAAATCGACAATCATGAGGTAATCCATTGAGGTCGGTAATCCACTGTTTGTAGGTTTGACCCGGCTGTCTATGATAGCGAAAGAACTTGATAATTCTTCGGGTTATGTGGCCGTGGTCCGTGGAATTCTTCACTTCCTAACATTTCGTCCAATACTATGTTGGACATCTTCAGAGGTATGGCTGGTCTTGCTGAGTCCAGCCATACCTCTGAAGATGTCCAACGTAGTATTGGACGAAAAGTTAGGAATTGAAGAATTCCATCAACCACGGCCGTATAACCCGGAAGAATTGTCAACAACAGTACCATCCGGTCGTGAAAGCCTTCATTGTGTCCATTATAATTATCCAGGCTGTTATGCCGTGGTCGGTTGATGAATTCTGTGGTGATTCCCAACGTTTCGTCTCCGACTGCGGGAGACATCTTCAAGGGGGTCCGTAGCATGATGGAAGGTCCAACACACACACTGGCTCGCTACTGGCTGCCGCTAAATTCCGTGTCCGCGCGCCCCCGCGCCGCGGCGTGATGTCTCCCGCAGTCGGAGACGAAACGTTGGGAATCACCACAGAATTCATCAACCGACCACGGCATAACAGCCCGGATAATTATAATGGACATGATATTTCCGGCCGTGAAAGTTTACATTTTAGTAGCCTTCATTGTATGAAAGAACTTGAACCTAGCCGCAGCAACTAGGGTTTGAGAGTCAAAGTATTGTGACAAAGCCTGAATGCACTGTTCGTATTGCAAAACTTCTGGGCGGGAGGCCAGAAACAACTTTTCTAAGAGTCGGTATTCTTTAACACCCACAGAGGCCAATAGAATAGCAAGTTTTAGCTCACCTGGGTGCTGGTGAGCCGCCATGTGTGCCTCGAATAGAGCTGGATATTCATTCCACGTTTCTTCATTCCGACTGAAGGCTCTGAACGGTGGCGTGCAGGTTGCTCGGTCTGTGGCGCCGACTGCAGCAGGCGTCGTTGATTGCTGCTGCGCTGTTATTAGTTGCTGGACGCCGGAGAAAAGTTGAGTCATCTGCTGCGTCTGCAAAAGCAAAATCTGTTGAAGAGTGACTGTGGAGATAGCAGACGCTTGTGCCAGATTGGGAGGAGTGTGGTGCGCAGCCATGGGAGTAGCCATGTTAGTAAAATGCAACTGTTCAGAACGAGATACCAATGAAAGAAACACAAGTGCGCCAGCCGTAGTGGCCGAGCGGTTCTAGGCGCTACAGTTTGGAACCGCGGGACCGCTACGGTCGCAGGTTCGAATCCTGCCTGGGGCACGGATGTGTGTGATGTCCTTAGGTTAGTTCGGTTTAAGTAGTTCTAAGTTCTAGGGGACTCATGACCACAGCAGTTGAGTCCCATAGTGCTCCGAGGCAATTGAATTTGAAACAAACGTGCGAAGTGCTCCACACTGACATCAGAAAATGTCCACAAGAAATTCGGTTAGTTTTGGTTAGGCGCAAGCAGGAAGCAATTAGCAAACGGTTCACAGGCGATAGCAAACATTGAGGCGAGCGGGATTGACAGCTGTGGCGCGAGGCAGAGTTCACCCGCTGCTCAGCAAAACCAAAATCCTCGTCGCCATTTTTGTGGCTGTCCGGGTGTGGCAACCATAATTTGTATAACTGGAAGGAGAAATAGCATTGGTCGTATTTTTTTGTTTTATTATCCGCAAAATCGACTTTCGGTCACTTAGTGACCGTCCTCAGTGCTAGAACTTAAAGATTTCACATAATGATCAGAGAGTATAAAACAGAAAATCACAACTACACCTGCGTATGAACACAACAGTTGGTAGGGACATACCTGTAATATACAATTAAAGTTGGTAGGCACTGGTATCAACAAGCTTAAAGCGATCACATAAACTGAGGCCGCTGTTTACATGCACCTGTTCAGCAGACCTCGGTGTGACAGGGCTTGGAACGCCCTCTATGTGCCATGTGTCACGTGAAGACTTAACATTACTGGTTTTGCGAGATATTAACACAAAATAACTCTTGTGCATTTGTGAATCATGAAGTAATTCAAATTTAAAATGTAAGTAAAACGCGTAGCAGACGAAGGGGGAAGGAAACATCTAAAATACATTGGCATATTGTTTTTAAAAAAAACAACTTACAAAACATAAAACAGATCGATAATAAGTCGTCAGAGTGCACGACAAGTAAATTTGTAAAATTGTCCTGCACTCTGACAACTAATTATCGATCTGTTTTATGTTTTGTAATGTATTTTAGATGTTTCCTTCCCCCTTCGTCTGCTACGTGCACAAGAGTTATTTTGTGTTAATATCTCGCAAATGTTAAGTCTTCACGTGACACATGGCACATAGAGGGCGTTCCAAGCCCTGTCACACCGAGGTCTGCTGAACAGGTGCATGGAAACAGCGGCCTCAGTCTATGTGATCGCTCTAAGCTTGTTGATACCAGTGCCTACCAACTTTAATTGTATATTACAGGTATGTCCCTACCAACTGTTATGTTCATAAGCAGGTGTAGTTGTGATTTTCTGCTTTTTACTCTCTGGTCATTATGTGAAATTTTTAACTTCGAGCACTGAGGATGGTAACTAAGTGGCCAAAAGTCGATTTTGCTGATAATAAAACAAAGCCGGCCGCGGTGGTCTCGCGGTTCTAGGCGCTCAGTCGGGAACCGCGCGACTGCTACGGTCGCAGGTTCGAATCCTGCCTCGGGCATGGATGTGTGTGATGTCCTTAGGTTAGTTCGGTTTAAGTAGTTCTAAGTTCTAGGGGACTGATGACCACAGCTGTTAAGTCCCATAGTGCTCAGAACCATTTGAGCCAATAAAACAAAACAAAAATACGATCAATACTGTTTCTCCTTCCAATTATATCCATTATCTGGTCGTGGTGCACAGAACACTCCGTGGAGTCGCCAATCAAACCATAATTTGGATATGGAGTAGGACGTGACTAGGTTGGGTTCAAAAATGGCTCTGAGCACTATGGGACTTAACATCTACGGTCATCAGTTCCCTAGAACTTAGAACTACTTAAACCTAACTAACCTAAGGACAGCACACAACACCCAGTCATCACGAGGCAGAGAAAATCCCTGACCCTGCCGGGAATCGAACCCGGGAACCCTGGCGTGGGAAGCGAGAACGCTACAGCACGACCACGAGCTGCGGTCACTAGGTTGGGACTAAAATCTAGTGGCAGGAAGACGATTAGTGACCAATAAGCGCCAGCTAGTATAAAACAGTTACTTAGTTTTATTGACAGCGAAGAGTGTACCGTAGATACAGTTCCAAGGAATATTCCTGATTCGTGGCCCAAGTCGCTATACAACGCTGAATCACACAGCGAGCTAGCTAACCAGACAACGAACGACGGCACTGACGACTGCCACGAGCTGTCTGCAAGACTCCCTGACTCGGGGCCAGCGCTCCTGTTATATCGTGTAGCCAGAGGCCGCTGTAGGCCCAGCTCAGCAATGGCGCCACGTCTTGGGTCGGCGGCAACGCCGTGCGCCGCCGGCGGCCGCGACGAGAAACTGTGGCCAGCGATGCGACGGCAGGGCGCGCGGGCTGTTCGGTTGGGTCCGCGGATACAACAGTCTTAACCACATTTATATCCACATCATCAACCAATAAGTGACAATAGAATAATTGTACACTAAGATGGTAGCTGTTCTTGCGGACATGTCAGAAAGAACAGATACCATCGGTGACCATGGAGCTCGTTAGAATGAAATTACAATGAAATGAACACCCTTAGCTGCTTATAAGCGTTGACGTACGTCAACGGGGACAGATGAAAATGTGTGCTCCGACCGGGACTCGAACCCTGGATCTCCTGCTTACATGGCAGACGCTCTATCCATCTGGGCCAATTACCGAGCGAAGTGGCACAGTGGTTAGACACTGGACTCGCATTCGGGAGGACGACGGTTCAATCCCGCGTCCGGCCATCCTGATTTAGGTTTTCCATGATTTCCCTAAATCACTCCAGGCAAATGCCGGGATGGTTCCTTTCAAAGGGCACGGCCGACTTCCTTCCCCGTCCTTCCCTAATCTGATGAGATCGACGACCTCGCTGTCTGGTCTCCTTCCCCAAAACAACCAACCAAACATCTGGGCCACTGAGGACACAGAGGATAGCGCGACTGCAGGGATTTGTCTCTGGCACGCCTGCTGCGGAACCCACATTCTCAACGTATTGTCCCGCACTACATTCGTAGTGCCCCCGCCCATTATACTCATTACTGCCCTGGCCAGCACATTTCCCAGATCTCTCACCAACTGAAAACGTCTGGTCAATGGTGGCCGAACAACTGGCTCGTCACAATACGCCAGTCACTACTCTCGATGAACTGTGGTATCGTGTTGAAGCTGCATGGGCAGCTGTACCTGTACACGCCATCCCAGCTCTGTTTGACTCAATGCCCAGGCGTATGAAGGCCGTCATTATAGTCAGAGGTGGTTTTTCTGGGTACTGATTTCTCAGGATCTATGCACCCAAATTGCGTGAAAATGTAATCACATGTCAGTTGTAGTATAATACATTTGTCCAATGAATACCTGTTTATCATCGGCATTTCTTCTTGGTGTAGCAATTTTAATGTCCAGTAGTGTGTTTATCGTTGCTCTGGTGGCTGGTTATTGCTTCGTCTTGGTATCCGATTTCGTTTTTCTCTCTGGCCTTGGTCGTGCCTGTTGTGTGTGTCTGCACTGTACCGGCGGTTTCCCTTTGGCTCCGTCGGTCCGCCGGCCGGTGCGCTCGGGTCCCGCTCGATTCTGGTCACCAGAGGATTGCTTCCAAGTCTTCCACTTCACGGTACGAATGCACCAGAGACAAAGAGCTCTGACCTGTATGCTCTACAGGACATGGCACATGTGCCGACGGTGCTATTCGTTACACGAGGTGTGTCTGTGACGCACGCCTTCATACACAAAGTTCACAAACCTTTTGGGAGGCATCCGTAGAGAACCGCAGTTAAATCCCCCAGTTCCTAACATCCCTATTTGTCACAGCCGTTGCTGTAGTTTGACGAAAATACACTCCTGGAAATTGAAATAAGAACACCGTGAATTCATTGCCCCAGGAAGGGGAAACTATATTGACACATTCCTGGGGTCAGATACATCACATGATCACACTGACAGAACCACAGGCACATAGACACAGGCAACAGAGCATGCACAATGTCGGCACTAGTACAGTGTATATCCACCTTTCGCAGCAATGCAGGCTGCTATTCTCCCATGGAGACGATCGTAGAGATGCTGGATGTAGTCCTGTGGAACGGCTTGCTATGCCATTTCCACCTGGCGCCTCAGTTGGACCAGCGTTCGTGCTGGACGTGCAGACCGCGTGAGACGACGCTTCATCCAGTCCCAAAGATGCTCAATGGGGGACAGATCCGGAGATCTTGCTGGCCAGGGTAGTTGACTTACACCTTCTAGAGCACGTTGGGTGGCACGGGATACATGCGGACGTGCATTGTCCTGTTGGAAGAGCAAGTTCCCTTGCCGGTCTAGGAATGGTAGAACGATGGGTTCGATGACGGTTTGGATGTAGCGTGCACTATTCAGTGTCCCCTCGACGATCACCAGTGGTGTACGGCCAGTGTAGGAGATCGCTCCCCACACCATGATGCCGGGTGTTGGCCCTGTGTGACTCGGTCGTATGCAGTCCTGATTGTGGCGCTCACCTGCACGGCGCCAAACACGCATACGACCATCATTGGCACCAAGGCAGAAGCGACTCTCATCGCTGAAGACGACACGTCTCCATTCGTCCCTCCATTCACGCCTGTCGCGGCACCACTGGAGGCGGGCTGCACGATGTTGGGGCGTGAGCGGAAGACGGCCTAACGGTGAGCGGGACCGTAGCCCAGCTTCATGGAGACTATCGCCGATACCCCAGGAGCAACAGTGTCCCTAATTTGCTGGGATGTGGCGGTGCGGTCCCCTACGGCACTGCGTAGGATCCTACGGTCTTGGCGTGCATCCGTGCGTCGCTGCGGTCCGGTCCCAGTTCGACGGGCACGTGCACCTTCCGCCGACCACTGGCGACAACATCGATGTACTGTGGAGACCTCACGCCCCACGTGTTGAGCAATTCGGCGGTACGTCCACCCGGCCTCCCGCATGCCCACTATACGCCCTCGCTCAAAGTCCGTCAACTGCACATACGGTTCACGTCCACGCTGTCGCGGCATGCTACCAGTGTTAAAGACTGCGATGGAGCTCCGTATGCCACGGCAAACTGGCTGACACTGACGGCGGCGGTGCACAAATGCTGCGCAGCTAGCGCCATTCGACGGCCAACACCGCGGTTCCTGGTGTGTCCGCTGTGCCGTGCGTGTGATCATTGCTTGTACAGCCCTCTCGCAGTGTCCGGAGCAAGTATGGTGGGTCTGACACACCGGTGTCAATGTGTTCTTTTTTCCATTTCCAGGAGTGTAATGCGTGATGAAGTGATTTGAAAAGCATTCTCAAGACACGATCTGCGTAACTGTATACTGTGTATCATACCGTGAAGATAGGGATTTGAAAGTGATGCAGTCTCCAATTTTGTTTTATATCCACACGGTATATTTCCAGACATGGGTTCCTTGTCAAGACTTCATTTTTCAAGTCTCTTCTACAACCACTAGAAGCCTGTAGTAGTAATTGTGAAACACTCTGTGTATATGCACTGCCTGAAGAAAAAACGAAGCATTCAGAAGCGGAGCAGGAAACGAAATGAAACTTTACAGGTAAAAAGAGTAAGTGATGTCACTGCACTAATTACAAAATCGGATCAAGTTTACGAACAACTTGCCAGTATGATATTGCACCCCCGCTGCCCTGGATACTTGCACTGGTTCGACTAACCAGAGTGTCACGAAACCATCTTCTGCTGAGGCAAAGTGCCGTTGTAGCAGGTCCTTATACAGGGTGGTCCAGTGATAGTTACCGGGCCAAATATCTCACGAAATAAGCATCAAACGAAAAAATTACAAAACAACAAAACTCGTCTAGCTTCAAGGGGGAAACCAGATTTCGCTATGGTTGACCCGCTAGATGGCGATGCCATAGGTCAAACGGATGTGGTTGGTTGGTTGGTTTAAAGGTTAAAGGGACCAAACTGCAGAGGTCATCGGTCCCTTGTTTCATAAACACACAGAGCACAGTGAAACCATCCATTAGTCATTCGAAGCACAAGATAAAAATTCCAGGGGAAGAAAAGGCCCAAGGTCAATAATAAAGCAACATGGAAAACGGAGCACAGCAACAAAAACAACATAGAGAAGAAAGGCAGAAAGAATTAAAACTGTACAGCAGAGGATCGTGGCTGGCTGATCACGAAAATAAAAGGATGAGCCAGCCCTCTGCAACACGTTAAAACCTCCAGCCGAAAAGAGTAGGGTGAAGTCGAATGACAACACAAAACTAAGTAAAAGATACAGCACAAAAGAGAGTGATGCAATAAAATTATATGGATCTATAAAAGCCGCTTGCTCCAATAAATCTTAAAACCCGATCTGCCATAGTGACATTATCACCTAAAATAGATGATAAATCACCCTGGAGATTAAAAGATCGCCTGAGGGCGGTTAAAAGAGGACATTCCAACAATATATGGGCCGCCGTCATATTTGCACCACAGCGACAATGAGGGGGGTCCTCTCGACGCAGCAGATGGCCATGCGTCAGCCAAGAGTGACCAATGCGGAGCCTACAGAGAACAACAGAATCCCTGTGAGAGGCCCGCATGGAGGAACCCCACACGGTCGTGGTCTCCTTTACACGCCGCAATTGTTGGGTGAAGACACAGTGCGCCATTCGTCTGCCCACATCCCAAAGACCCGACGGCGCAACACCGATCGGAGATCAGTTGCCGGGAGGCCGATCTCCAACGTGAGTTTGTGGGTAGCTTCTTTGGTTAACTTGTCGGCGAGCTCGTTTCCCGCTATCCCAACGTGTCCCAGGGTCCATATGAACACCACTGAACGTCCACGCTGTTCAAGAGCATCAACGGACTCCTGGATGGCAACATCAATGGGATTGCGTGGGTAGCACTGGTCAAGAGCCTGCAGACTACTGAGAGAGTCACTGCAAATGACGAAGGACTCTCCAGTGCTGGTACGAATATGCTCAAGGGCACGAAAAATGGCTGTTAGGTCTGCGGTGTAAACACTGCAGCCTTCCGGCAAGGAGCGCTGGTCTACATAGTCCGCATGAGCATAAGCGTACCCCACACGACCATCAACCATCGAGCCATCTGTATAGATAGCCTCCGAGTCGCGGGATGCGTCGAGGAGAGCAAGAAATTGGCGGCGCAAGACTGCAGGAGGAACTGAATCCTTTTGCCATTGTGAGAGGTCCAGCCGAAGCTGCGGCCGACGAATACACCAAGGTGGTGTATGTGGGTGGACCTGAGAAGCAGACGGAAGAGGCAAAGACTCGAGGTCACTAAGGAGTGACCGAACACGGATCCCAATGGTATGGCCCGATCGAGGCCGCCGGTGTGGGGTATGGACTGCCGCATTAGCGAAAAGGAGACGGTAGTTAGGGTGACGGGGCGAACAACGCAGCATAGTTAGCTAACATTTGTTGACGCCGGATACGAAGTGGAGGAACCCCAGCCTCAGCAAGTGGGCTGGTGCGCAATGCTCCTGTCTCCTGTCCAACCCCACAGTGGTGAACGGGATCCAGCAGCTGCAAGGCTGAGGGCGACGCCGAGCCATACGCCACACTCCCATAATCCAGTCGGAACAGCACGAGGGCTTTGTAGAGCTGCAGCAGCGTTGTACGATCTGCACTCCGTGTTGCTGAGGCAGCGGAGGGCATTCAGATGCTTCCAGCACTGACACTTGAGTTGACGAATATGTGGAAGCCAAGTAAGCCAGGCATCGAATAGCAATCCCAGAAAACGGTAAGCTTCAACAACCCTGAGCATGGCTTCCTGAAGATAGAGCTCAGGGTGGGGATGGACAGTACGACGCCGACAAAAGTGCATAACACAAGTCTTCGCAGGAGAACAGTGAAACCCATGGGCGAGGGCCCACGCCTGCGCCTTGCGTATGGCTCCCTGCAACCTACGTTCTGCAACACTAATGGTGGAGGAGCTGAAAAAGATGCAGAAATCGTCAGCATATAACGTGGGTGAGACAGACGACCCTAGTGCTGCTGCAAGGCCATTAATGGCCACAAGGAAAAGTGGCACGCTCAATACAGAGCCCTGTGGAACGCCGTTCTCCTGGACATGAAGTGAACTATGGGATGTGCCAAGTAAAACGCGGAATGTCCGAACAGATAAAAAATTCTGAATAAAAATGGGGAGAGAGCCCCAGAGACCCCACACGTGTAACGTGGCGAGAATATGGTGCCGCCACGTCGTGTCATATGCTCTGCAGAGGTCGAAAAAGACGGAGACAAGGTGTTGGCGTCGGGAAAAAGCAGTGCGGATTGCAGACTCGAGAAAGACCAAAGTATCGGCGGTGGAACAGCCCTGACGGAAGCCGCTCTGGCACGGAGCCAGAAGACTCCGAGACTCGAGCAGCCAACACAGCTGTCGACTCACCATACGTTCCAGTAGCTTGCACAGAGTGTTTGTCAAGCTGATGGGCCGATAGCTAACCACATTAAGCGGGTCATTACCAGGCTTCATCACCGGAATGATGGTACTCTCCCGCCACTGCGACGGAAAGACACCATCGCCCCATATGCAGTTGAAGATTGCAAGAACACATCGCTGACAGTCCGGGGACACGTGTTTGAGCATCTGATTGTTGACGCCATCTGGCCCAGAGGCTGTATCGGGGCACTGTGCCAGGGCGCTTTGGAGTTCCCACGAATTAAATGGGGCGTTATACGCCTCAGGGTGGCGAGAAGCAAAAGAAAGCCGTTTGCCTTCCTCCCGGTGTTTTAGCGAAACGTGGGCGGGTAATTCCCCGACGCAGAGGCCCGAACATAGTGCTGTGCGAAATGCTCGGTGATTGCATCGGCATCGGTGCATAGCGCCCCGTTGATGGTAAGCCCTGGGACACCTGTAGAGTGCTGCAATCCAAAGATGCGCCGAATCTTCATCCACACCTGGGAGGGTCAAGTACGGGCATGAATGGTGGAAACGTACCTCTCCCAGCACTTCTGTTTCCGCCTTTTGATGAGCTGCTGGACCTGAGCACGGAGATGTTTGAATAAAATGAGGTTCTCCAAAGACGGGTGCCGCTTATGTCGCTGAAGAGCCCGCCGACGCACTTTAATGGCTTCAGCGACCTCCGACGACCACCAAGGCACGGACTTTCGCCGGGGGCACCCTATCGATCGGGGAATGGTACGTTGTGCAGCGGAAACAATCGCTCCAGACAGTGTCTCAACCGCCACATCGATGGTACCGTGGGGGAGAGATTCAACAGTGGCAGCAGAGGAGAACGTTTCCCAGTTTGCCTTGCTAAATGCCCATCTGGGCAAGCGTTCATGGGAGCGACGCTGGGGTAGTGAAAGGAAGATGGGAAAATGGTCACTACCACACAAGTCGTCATGGACTCTCCAGTGGACAAATGGTACAAGCCCTGGGCTGCACAACGACAGATCTATGGCTGAGAACGTGCCATGCGCCACACTGAAATGTTTAGAGGCAGAGGTCGAGTTTGGAGATAAGATTGTCGACATCTCTGCCTCGGCCAGTAATCTTCGTTCCGCCCCACAGGGGACCGTGGGCGTTAAACTCCCCCAGGAGAAGAAAAGGCGTGGGAAGTTGGGTGACAAGTGCAGCCAATTCGGTCAGGGGGACTGTACCACCTGGAGGGAAATAGACACTGCAGACGGTTATGTCCTGGGTAGTCCTTACTCGGATAGCCACAGCTTCCAATGATGTTTGAAGGGGCACAGGAGCACTATATACAGAGGTAAGGGCATACACGCAGGCTCCACCTGACACACTATTGTAAGTGCTACGGTTGCAGTAATAACCCGTGTATCCACGAAGGACAGGGGTCCGCATTGCCAGGAACCAGGTTTCCTGGAGGGCAGTGCATAAAGCAGGTGTCATGCTTAGAAGCTGACGTAGCTCAGACGGATGGCTAAAATAACCGCCACAGTTCCACTGGAGGATTGTACAAAGCGTGTCCTGGAGGGCCATGAAGGCACTGAAAAGGCAAATTACTTCACATGGTCACATGCTGCCACCTACTGAGTGACGGACGTCGCAACGTCCATCGTTTCTGAGGAGACGGCGAGATCCAGGTCATCAGGGGATGCAAAGAGCTCGACCTCATCCTCAGAGCCTGAGCTGACAGGAAGAGGTGGCTCAGGAACCACTGGGTCCTTATGCTTCTTGGAGAGCTTCCTCTTCTCTCTCTTGTCTTTGGGAGGAGGGTTTGCATGCTGGGAGGGCTTTCCCGACGCATTATCAGGAACAGAGGAAGAGCGTGAAGCCCTTCGGCCAGCAGCTGGTTGCTTCTTCAGCCACTGGCTAGTGTCTTGTGAGACACTGGGGAAGTCCTTGGAAGGGACTCCCCCAAGGGACCCCTTCCGAACAAGTGAGGCCGGAGGAGGCTGTTGTGTCTCCGGCTGAGTAACCAGAGAGGGCTGTCGCTTCTCCGGCTGAGAGGTGGGGACTGACGTCCCCCGTTGTTTGGGGCGCACTGCTCCCAAACTGGGTGTTGTAGGAGTAGTGGAAGATAGAGTGGCCCCTACCAGCGGTGGGGCAGGCGTAACTTGACTGTTCTGTGAGCCAACTGAGAAGGGAGTCTTTGCAGGAACTGGTGGTGGCAGAGTTACAGCAGCATAACTCCTCAACATAGGTGTGGAGTTGAGCCCTTCTAGCTTCTTCTGGGCCTCTTGGTAAGTTAAACGGTCCAGGGTCTTAATTTCTTGAATCTTCTGCTCTCGTTGGTAGACTGCACAATCTGGAGAGAAGGGAGAATGATGCTCCCCACAGTTAACGCAGGTGGGAGGCGGAGCACATTGAGCATTCAGATGTGAAGGCCGTCCACAATCATGGCACGTGGGGCTGGCAGTGCATCTCGAGGACATTTGTCCGAACTTCCACCACTGAAAGCATCGCATAGGGGGCGGGACATAGGGCTTGACATCGCACCGGTAGATCATGACCTTGACCTTCTCGGGCAAGCAGTCGCCCTCGAAGGCCAGGATGAAAGCACCGGTAGCGATTCTATTATCCTTCGCCCCCCTTAAGACACGACGGACAAAGTGTACACCTCGTCGCGCCAGGTTCTCCCTTAGCTCATCATCAGACTGTAGCAGAAGATCTTTATGAAAGATAATCCCCTGGACCAAATTTAAGGACTTATGGGGAGTGATGCTAACGGGGATGTCACCAAGCTTCTCACAGGCGAGTAATGCCCGTGACTGTGCAGATGAAGCTGCTTGTATCAGAATGGCCCCGCTCCTCATTTTGGAAAGAGACGCCACTTCCCCAAACTTATCTTCAAGACTGTGAACAAAGAAGAGAGGCTTAGTACCCAAAAACGAATCCCCATCGGTTCTGCTGCATACAAGGTATCGCAGTGAATACAGCTCCTGTCTGACTGCAGCCCTACGTTCCTCCCATGGCGTGGCTAGGGAAGGGAACGATTTGGGGTTATATGTCACAGCATTAAATTCTGTCTTACCGCGCTTAGAGACGTTGGTGGTCGTGCGACCACCGGATTGAGACTTCACCCGCTTCACTGCGGGGTATCCGCCCCGGTGCCACCCACTCCGACCAGGGGCTCTCCCCATGGGCGCCACCTAGCCACAGCAAAGGCCACCTGGCAGGATGGCCGTTGCCGGGAGTCCCGATGCCCCAGAGAGACAAGCATCTACTCCTTGGCTTACGTGGGGAGGTGTCAGCTCAGGCATCGGCAGTACGATCCCTGTGTTGTCAGGGGGCTACAACCTAGAGGGTATATGACGACCCCACCACAATGGGCTGGGTACTGTGCTGGATTTTGGGTGCCATGGAGTCCATAGTGATTGTGGGTGCAGATGGTGACGCACTAAGGGCGTAACTTACACAATCCATCAGGTGCGTATGCCCAAAATGAGGGATGGAGGGTGCAGTTACGACGCCAAGACGATAAAGAGTGCCAAGGTCTTAGGGCACAGAGGACTGATGGTGCACCACATAAGGTGTCCTTCCCCAAAAGGCTCGTACTTCTGTTGAATTTGGAAAAATGGAGGTCAAACCCCAATGGGGACCATAACATTAAAAGCCGAAACAGTTGAGACTCCTTTTAGGTAGGAAATATATTGTGGTTTGCGGGTCAGCGCAGCCTAGGAGCTGAGGCAGACGCGATGGACACAGGACAGAAACATTACCATATTTGGCTAAGAAGAGGACACCGGTGAGGTCGCAGCTCTTTTGGAATAGAAGGGAGAACCGATAGAGGTACTCAAGGTACCCTCCACCACACACCGTCAGGTGGCTTCCGGAGTATGGATGTAGATGTAGATGTAGATGTATATCGGCGAGGCCACAGCGACACATGAGTCATTCACCATGGCTGAGGAGAGCTCGGACAAAAGCTCTTGGGATTTTAACCATCTGACAGTACCGGAAGTCAAGGAATTTTGGAACACGTGTTATGTTCGAGTATAATGACTTTTCTGGAGACTAGAAATCTACTCTGTAGGAATCAGCATGGGTTTCAAAAAAGATGATCGTGTGAAACCCAGCTCGTGCTATTCGTCCACGACACACGGGTTCCCAGGTAGATGCCGTGTTTCTTGACGTCCGCAAGGCGTTCGATTCAGTTCCCCACATTCGTTTAATGAACAAAGTAAGAGCATATGGACTATCACACCAATTGTGTGATTGGATTGAACAGTTCCTAGATAACAGAATGCAGCATGTCATTCTCAATGGAGAGAAGTCTTCCGAAGTAAGAGTGATTTCAGGTGTGCCGCAGGGGAGTGTCGTAGGACCGTTGCTATTCACAATATACATAAATGACCTTGTGGATGACATCGTAAGTTCACAGATGATGCTGTAGTATATCTAGAGATTGCAACAATGGAAAATTGTACTGAAATGCAGAGGTATCTGCAGCGGATTGACGCATGGTGCAGGAAATGGCAGTTGAATCTCACAGTAGACCAGTGTAATGTGCTGTGAATACATAGAAAAAAAGATACCTTTTCATTTAGCTACAATATAGCAGGTCAGCAACTGGAAGCAGTTAATTCCATAAATTATCTGGGAGTAGGCATTAGGAGTGATTTAAAATGGAATGATCATATAAAGTTGATCGTCGGTATAGCAGATGCCAGACTGAGATTCATTGGAAGAATCCTAAGGAAATGCAATCCGAAAACAAAGGAAGTAGGTTACAGTACACTTGTTCGCCCACTGCGTGAATACTGCTCAGCGGTGTGGAATCCATACCAGATAGGGTTGATAGAAGAGATAGAGAAGATCCAACGGGGAGCAGCGCACTTCGTTACAGGATCATTTAGTAATGGCGATAGCGTTACGGATATGATAGACAGACTCCAGTGGAAGACTCTGCAAGAGAGGCGCTCAGTAGCTCGTTACGGGCTTTTGTTGAAGTTTCGAGAACATACCATCACCGAGGAGTCAAGCAGTATATTGCTCCATCCTACGTATATATCGCGAAGACACCATGAGGATAAAATCAGAGAGATTAGAGCCCCCACAGAGGCATACCGACAGTCCTTTCCACGAACAATACGAGACTGGAATAGAAGGGAGAACCGATATTCAAGGTACCCTCCGCAACACACCGTCAGGTGGCTTGCGGAGTATGGATGTAGATGTAGATGTAGAAGATGTTATTAACATACTGCATAATTTTACATCTGTATCACGTAGTTCTTTCTCCAACCAGTTATTTGACAAAGATTGAATAAGTATCTATTTTTTCCCGTGAAGCATGTCTTTTATGGCTTTAACAATTAACTGTGCCCTTCTTGCAATTCTTCTAGTCGGAACTATACAAGAATTTTAATTTTGGCTCTTATTTCCTTCCTGACACTACTACTGTAACATTTTACATCTTCCTTAGTGTATGTTGGCCGCTCCTCCACCGCACTTTTTTCTGAATTTTAATTTTATAACATTTCCAGTAGAGCGCCCATTAAATGTATTCATTCCATCTGTTTTTAACTCTGTGACTGGCTCTTCAGATGCCAGATGCACAACCCAGTCCACAGTATTTAGATACTGTGTAGCTCCCCTTTTTAAGTAGGTTAAAATGAGAGTGGATGTACATAAAAAAGTTTCGTATATCCAACATTATAATAAATGTCCATTGATTCATTGATTTCTGTGGGCACTCCAGTGTATGAATACTTTCCATTGGTATCTGGAGTAAATGTCTATATTTTTATATTCCCAACTGGTACCCAGGTTTTCCCATACATTGTGTTTAAAGTAATATGTGAGCCTTATTTGAACATTTGAAATTGTTTCTTCAGTTTGTAACAACTGTTCACAATCCTTCTTCATGGCAATTGTTTGTGTCGTATACTTCAGATTTCGATTTAGTGCTTCGACATCGTCCAATTTCGGTTTCCTTTTTTGTACATGTAACACGTTAATTGTACTTAGGGGAGGAATATGTTTAATAGAATGTGGTTTAAGTCTGTTTGTTACATTTCTTCTTTTTTCTTAAGCCATGTGGAATAACATTATTCGTGAAAACCAGTCCTAATTCGGCAGTATCGGTATATGATGGTATTGCGGGGAACAGTGTCCTAGATTGAGATAATATGTTTCTCCAGATTTAATATAACACGTATATTACTTACATCACCTCTGCTGGAGTCTGTATTACAGATCTACACTTAATTTGCATGCAGATAATTAAAACTATAGGTAGACTGAACATAGTTTGTAATCGTTTCTCAGTCATGAATGTCTGGAGGGTTTACTTGCATATCATCCAACAGAACACTATTAACTATGACACATCAACTGTTCTGTAGGCTGTCGCAAGTGACTGGCGCAGAGTATAGAGGTACAAGTTGTAAATACTGTTTGTTGGCGTTTAATACACCTTATTCCACAGGTTCGAACAAACCATTCATTCTGTAGTATAAATCATGGCTTCAAGTATGGTAATATGATCTTTAGCCAACAAAGATGTAAAAGGTTCTTGTAGATATCTAAATCTACATCTAAATTTATACCCCGCAAGCCAACCAACGGTGTGTGGCGGAGGGCACTTTACGTGCCACTGTCATTACCTACCTTTCCTGTTCCAGTCGCGAATGGTTCGCGGGAAGAAAGACTGTCTGAAAGCCCCCGTGCGCGCTCGAATCTCTCTAATTTTACATTCGTGATCTCCTCGGGAGGTATAAGTAGGGGGAAGCAATATATTCGATACCTCATCCAGAAACGCACCCTCTCGAAACCTGGACAGAAAGCCACACCGCGATGCAGAGCGCCTCTCTTGCAGAGTCTGCCACTCGAGTTTGCTAAACATCTCCGTAACGCTATCACGGTTACCAAATAACCCTGTGAGGAAACGCGCCGCTCTTCTTTGGATCTTCTCTATCTCCTCTGTCAACCCGACCTGGTGCGGATCCCACACTGATGAGAAATACTCAAGCATAGGTCGAATGAGTGTTTTGTAAGCCACCTCCTTTGTTGATGGACTACATTTTCTACGGTCCCGGAGACTGACTCCAATAAGCCCTCCCTTCAACGGCAACCAAAGTAATAGCGAGAGAAAACGACATTGAAGACCCATAAGACCAAGGCACCTGCGGTGGCACCTACTCCAACGCTACCTACAAGCTCTGCGTCTGAGGATGAGGTGGAGATTCATGCGACCGCCGGTCCCTCAGACACAATGGATAGCACTAGCACAGGTGCTCCATCGGAGGCAGCAGGCGACCCAGCGGCGTAATCTGCCTTCCAAGTCCCGTCACGCCTTTCTCAGACATGGACAATATCATCCCCCAGTGGAACTGCAGCGGTTTCTTCCATCAAATAGCTGAGCTCCAAAAACTTATCAGAATTCACCCTTTCTGCTGCATTGCTCTTCAGGAAACTTGGATACCAGCAATGTGAACCCCCGCCCTCCGTGGCTATCAGGGTTATTATAAGAACCGGGCAGCTTCTGAAAGGGTGTATGGTGGCGTCTGCATCTATGTCCTTAACTCTCTTCACAGCGAGTCTGTTCCTCTACAAACATCTTTAGAGGCTGTCGCTGTTTGGGTGTGGACGCCACAGGCTGTTATCGTGTGCAGTCTTTACCTTCCAGCAGATGGTAATGTCGCACAGCATGACCTGGCTGTGCTGCTAGACTAATTGCCGCTACCTTTCTTGTTACTGGGCGACTTCAACGCCCATAACCCTCTGTGGGGTGGGTCAGTGGCAACAGGTCGAGGCCCCACCATTGAGCGTTTACTGGCACAGCTCGATCTTTCCATTTTAAATGATGGTGCAGTCACTCACTTCAGCATGGCACGTGGCACGTACTCCGCCATCGACCTTTCGGTCTGCAGCCCTAGCCTCTTACCTTCTATCTAATGGAGAGTGCATGACGACCTGTGTGGTAGTGACCACTTTCCGATCTCTCTGTCACTGCCACAGCGTCACTCTTCTGGGCGCCCTAGCAGATGGGCTATGAATGAGGCTGACTGGGACTTGTTCTTCTCCATTGCCGCTATTGAGCCTGTCTCTAATGCAGCCATTGATGTGGTGGTTCATTCCGTCACCACCGTCATTGTTACTGCTGCAGAATCTTCCATTCTCTGTCCTTCTGAGTCCCCTTGGAGGAGGACTGTGCCTTGGTCGCCGCCTGAGATCGCTGAGGCAATTAAAGATCGCCGGCGGGCGCTACAGCGTCACAAACGACATCCCTGCATTGAACACCTCATCACCTTCAAACGGCTGTGCGCGGGCCCGCCGCCTTATCCTCCAAAGCAAGCATGAGTGCTGGGAGCGGTATGTGTCCACCATTGGCCTCCATGTCTCTCCATCGCAGGTATGGGCCAAGATCCGACGCCTCTATGGCTATCGGACCCCTGTCAGCGTCCGTGCGCTCTCACTGAATGGAGCAGTTTGTACAGACTCCGAAAAAATGCCCCCCCCCCCCCCCCTGGGTTCGTGGGTAAGAATAGGCCCGCGGTATTCCTGCCTGTCGTAAGAGGCGACTAAAAGGAGTCTCAACTGTTTCGGCCTTTAATGTGATGGTCCCCTAAGGGGTTTGACCACTCCATTTCTAAATTTTTCCGTTAGCGCGTACCGTTTGGAAGGACGCCTTAGTGGTGCATTTTATATCCATCTTGCCCTAAGATCTGGCATCTTCGTTTTCGTCATGGAGTTGGACTTACACTGAGCTTCGGCCACATTGGCTGCAGTGTGTTCCGGGTAGCCTACATTCCCTCCATTGTGCACTTCCATCTTTGCTCCCTTTATTAATGGATATTCGACACCCGACAACCAGCACGGTAGCCAGTCCGTTGTGGTGGGGTCGTCATGTACCCTCTTGGTAGTAGCCCCCTGACTACACAGGGATCGCACTGCTGATGCCTGAACTGCTACCTCCCCACGTATGCCGAGGAGTGGATGCCTATCCCTCTGGGGCATTGGGACTCCCAGCAAAGGCCATCCTGCCAGGTGGTTTTGCTGCGGCTGGGTGGCGCCCGTGGGGAAAGCCCCTGGTCAGAGTGGGTGGCATCAGGGCGGATGGCCCGCAATGAAGCATGGTACATCATTCTCGCTGGTTGGCCTCCACCAGCAGTCTCTAAGCAATCGAGGTCTAACCTCAACGGGAACAAATACGATCTAAGATCATTTGCCTCCCTGGCCACACCATGGGAGGAACGCATGGCTAAAGACAGCAGTGGAGATTGTTCACCCCGGTACCTTGTCTGTACGCGGGTTAATGGTGAAATTTTTATGCCAACCAAGCCTCAGTTTTTTGTGGAGTATTTAGAGGACAAGTTCAGGGAGGTGGAGGGCTTGTCCAAAATGCGCTCTGGGTCAGTTCTCATCAAAACAGCATCCTCTGCCCAGTCGCAGAGGTTGCTCACTTATGACAAGTTGGGGGATGTTTCTGTCACCATCACTCCCCATAAAAGTTTAAACATGGTCCAGAGTATTATCTTCCACAGGGACCTTCTTCTACAGTCCGACGATGAACTATGTGCCAACCTAGGATGACGAGGTGTTCACTTTGTCTGGCGCGTCCATCGTGGTCCAAAGGACAATCAGGTGGCCATCGGTTTCCTTCATCTTGGCCTTCGAGGGTGAAGTCTTACCCGAAAAGGTCAAGGTGATGGTTTACCGCTGTGACGTGAAAACATATATCCCTCCTCCGATGCGGTGTTTTAAATGCTGGAAGTTCGGGCACATGTCATCCCACTGTACTTCCGGCATCACGTGTAGAGATTGTGGACGTCCTTCACATCCCGATACTCCATGTGCCCCGCCTCCTATCTGTGTTAACTGCAGAGAACACCATTACCCCTGCTCGCCGGGCTGTAGGATATTCCAGAAAGAAAGGAAGATAATGGAATATAAGACCCTGGACCGCCTGACCTACCCTGAGGATAGGCAGAAATACGAGAGGTTACATCCTGTGCCAATGCCAACAAGTTATGCCGCTGCTGCAACACCGGTACGATCCACTTCCGTGTCGTCACGTTCAGTTGCCTCTCAGCTATGTCAGACTTCAAAGGCCCCCTTGGTTGTGGGGGGGCACTTCACTCCCTGCTGCGCCTCCTCCATCTACTTCTGGAGCAACACCACCCCAACCTTCGGGGACATCTGTTCCCCCTTCCCCGCCGGAGAAGCGTGGGTTTTCTTCGGCTCCTCTCGCCCAGAAGGGGTCCCTTGGGGCCCTCCCATCCCAGGCTTTACACAGTTCCAAAGCGGACACCTGCAAATTTCTGAAGGAACCATCAGTCGCTGGTCATAGGGCCTCCCGGTCGTCGTCCGTCCCTGATACTGACCCAGTGAGGCCCTCCCAGCCAGACCCATCAAAGGCACAGTGCACAAAGCAGACGAAGAAAAAGGCTCCCAAGCGTCCTGACGTTGCGGTGGCATCTGTCCCACTGCAAACTTCCAACTCTACGTCTGAGGATGAGGTGGAGATTCTGGCGTCTGCTGAGGATCTGGATCTCGCCAGTCCCTCACACGATGGATAGCTGTTGCACAGGTAGTGACTCGGTGGCAGCAGGGGCCCAGGAGGCGTAATCTGCCTCCCCAGTCACTTCAAGCCTTCCTCAGCAATGGACAATATCATCCTCCAGTGGAACTGCAGCGGTTTCTTCCACCATCCAGCTGAGCTCCGACAACTTATCAGCCTTCACCCTCTCTTCTGCATTGCTATTCAGGAAACTTGGTTTCCAGCAATGCGAACCCCCGCCCTCCGTGGCTATCGGGGTTTTTATAAGAACCGGGCAGCATATGAAAGGGTGTCTGGTGGCTTTTGCATATATGTCCTTAACTCTCTTCACAGCGAGTCTGTCCCTCTACAAACACATTTAGAGGCTGTCGCTGTTCGGGTGTGGACGCCACAGGCTGTTACCGTCTGCAGTCTTTACCTTCCACCGGATGGTGATATCGTGCGACATGTCCTGGCTGTGCTGATAGCCCAATTGCCGCCATCTTTCTTGTTACTGGGCGAATTCAACACCCATAACCCTCTGTGGGGTGGGTCGGTAGCGACAGGTCGAGGCGCCACCATTGAGCATTTATTGGCACAGCTCGATCTTTCGCTTTTAAATGGTGGTTCCTTCACACACTTCAGCGTGGCGCATGGCACGTACTCCGCCATTGACCTTTCGATCTGCAGCCCTAGCCTCTTACCGTCTGTCGACTGGAGTGTGCATGACGACCTGTGTGGTAGTGACCACTTCCCGATCTTTCTGTCACTGCCACAGCGGCGTTCTCTGCGCCCTTGCAGATGGGCTATGAATAAGGCTGACTGGGACTTGTTCTCCTCCACTGCCGCTATTGAGTCTCTTTGTAATGATGCCGTTGATGCGGTGGTTCACTCGGTCACCACCGGTCTAGGGGACTTATGACCTCAGACGTTGAGTCCCATAGTGCTCAGAGCCAATATGGCGGCCAATCGAGGACAATGCCAGTAGCCTCTGGGTACCCCCGAGCCAGAATGCGGTCCCCAAAGTGCTCCTCCAGGACATCAAACACTCTCCTGCTTTAATGGGGTCGAGCTCCGTCTTGCATGAACCACATCTTGTCGAAATCAGGGTCAATATGGCTGATGGGGATGAAATTATCGTCCAAAACCTACACGTACCGTTTAGCAGTCATAGTGCCATCAAGGCATATCGCACCGATCGTTCCGTGACTGGACACTGCTCACCACACAATCACATGTTGAGGGTGAGACCTCTCGACCGTGAAATGCGGATTCCCAGTCCCCCAAATGCGCCAATTTTGCGCATAGACGAACCCATCCAAATGAAAGTGAGCTTCGTCGCTAAACCAGACCATGCATGCGCATGCTAATTCCCATCATGGCCTGCAGGCCAACCGTGCAGTTTGAATATTCTAACGCAAACAGTTGAGAAGTTATGGCGATTTTATTTCTTATAGTTCCATAAGTATCACGCGGCAGATAAAGTGACGTAACAAATGAACCACTCGGAGGAAACGAATGAAAGTGCGAAAACATGTTGCCAGATGTGTCCCAGTCTCGCACGGGATATTTGAAGCCACATGGTAAGAAATCAGCGTCACTACGGTGCAAAATGAGACCGGACCCGCCACGAGGTAGTTGAAAGAACGCGGGAACACAGAGTGCATCAATCAGGCAGCAGTTATAGTGCGCTCGGCTGATGTTCTTCATCACATCGTGGCCCGGAGACGGCATTTGGATGACCCCACACGGGAATGCGTCATCGTGAGACTGTATGGCACTACCGTCTGCTACTGATATACCATAACCCTAAAGTTGGTGGCAGGTTGTGAAATGAAACTATCCTGTTGAAGCAATTATGGTATAAAGCAACAGATCAGTGTTACCCTCTGAGACGAATTTTGTTATGTTGGCCGAGTTGTACCTAACGGGGGTGGCTTATCGGAAATGAAAGTCAGAATTACGTAAATATTTGAACAGTAACAAATAATGTTTTACCTAGCTATACTGTTTTAAGAATAAGGAAAACGGTCGCCGGCCTAATTAGGCAAGAGAAAGATTAACGTTCTTGTTTAAGAAAGTAGGTATGAGTAACTTTAACGGACAAACACAACCTATACTTTGCCATACGCGAGTGCAATGAACTCTGACACAACATATGTTTGCGGTAAGATTGAAGCTAACAGCTAGAGCAGCACAAGCTATTTGCAAAAATATAACAGATATCGAAACACACAATTACTTTCAGGGCTTGTTCAAACTCAATGGTCTTTATAACATTACTATTAACATCAACTGCAGAATCAAAAATTGGACATAGGATAAGGTCTCACTTAAATACTTTACTATTTAAAATGAAAGTTAATTGGAAACCACTAACAGGTTGCTTCATACTATCTTTTGTATAAAAAAATTATAGTTTTCATAAATAGTGGTCTTCCCATTACTTTTTACCTATCATTAGCACAATAGACAAACTGTGGATCCTGTTATACTATTAATATGCACTTCCAATACGCAAGAGATACAAACACTTAGCAAACATGAATATATAACTATCCACTATTGCAGTTTTCCACTTTTACTACAGTGAAATATAACGTTGACAAATTTGCAAGAAACTGACTCACCTTTTAAAATATACTACAGGCAGCACTATGATCATTAACTAAGCAACACTTTATAAGCCTCAGTTTTAAGAGCTTTTAATCTTTAAAAGAAACTGCAAATTATCTTTATTACCACATTCTTCTACTTTCAATTAAATGATTAAATAGGTGACTTTGAAACACCACAAAATTTTAATTTAGACTGTTTCCATCCCTGGGAGGCTTTCACAAGACTACATTTACTATCTCCCACAATTCGCATGGAGGACCACCATACATTCGTCGTCTCCTTGATAGGACGGAGTTTGTTACATGAAGTCAGGTTGCGCCATTCAGTGTCCCAAAGTTCGAAAACTTTGCGGCGTAAGACACCCCACAAATCAGTCTCCGGGAGGCCAATCTCCAGAGATGGTTTACTGATGGTCTGTTTGGCCAGGCGGTCAACATGTTCATTGCCCAGTATCCCAACATGGCCCGGGGTCCACACAAAGACCACAGAGCAGCCACAACGGGCAAGAGTATGGAAGGACTCCTGGACAGCCATCACCAGATGAGAGCGAGGGAAACATTGGTTGAAAGCTTGTAAACCACTCAGGGAGTAGCTACAGATAACGGAGAAATCACCTGAGCAGGAGCGGATATACTCTAGGGCATGAAAGATGGCGACCAGCTCAGCAGTGAAAACGCTGCAGCCAGCTGGCAATGAGTGTAGTTGGTAATGGTCCCCTAGAGTGAGAGAATAACCGACACGACCAGCAACCATCGAACAGTCAGTGTAAACAACGCCAGAGCCCTGATACGTGGCAAGGATGGAAAGAAAGCGGCGGCGGAAGGCCTTACGAGGGACTGAGTCCTTCAGGCCCTGTGCCAATTCGAACTGAAGGCGAGGGCGGGGCACACGCCACGGGGGTGTACGCAGAGGGGCCCGGAAAGGAGGTGGAAAAGCCCCAAGTTCGGGGAGAAGCTCTCTGATGCGGACCGCGATCGTACGAGCCGACCGGGGCCGACGTTCTGGGAGATGGACGATCGACTGAGGGAACAGGAGACGATATTTAGGATGACCGGGCAAGCTGCAAACATGTGTATCATAAGCGGCCAGTAAACGTTGGCGCTGTAATCGCAGTGGAGGGACACCTGCCTCCACAAGTATGCTGTCCACAGGGCTGGTCCGGAAAGCTACAGTGGCAAGTCAGATCCCACTGTGAAGGATGGGGTCCAGCACCCGCAACGCAGAAGGGGATCCTGAACCATAAGCCAGGCTCCCATAATCCAGATGGGACTGAATTAATGCCCGGTTGAGGCATAAGGGGGTAGATCGGTCGGCGCCCCAGATGGTGTGGCTCAAGCATCGCAGAGCATTAAGGTTCCCCCTACACATCTAATTAAGCTGCCGAATATGTGGGAGCCAAGTCAACCGGGCATCAAAAACCACACCCAAAAACCGATGTGTCTCCACCACAGCAAGAGGTTCGCCGTCAAGATAAAGCCGTGGCTCAGGGTGGACAGTGCGTCGCCGGCAGAAATGCATAACGCAGGTCTTGGCAGCCGAAAGCTGGAACCCATGCGCTACAGCCCAAGACTGCGCCTTGTGGATAGCGCCCGGCAGCTGCCGTTCAGCAGCCGCAGTGCCAGTGGAGCTATAGTATAGGCAGAAGTCGTCAACATACAAGGAAGCTGAGACAGACGTTCCCACCGCCGCAGCAAGCCCATTAATTGCAATTAAAAACAGGCAGACACTTAAGACAGACCCCTGTGGTACCCCGTTCTCCTGAACTCAGGGCGAACTATGGGAGGCCACGACTTGCATGCGGAAGGTACGATGCGACAGAAAATTTCGTATGAAAATCGGCAGCGGACCCCGAAGACCCCAACCATGAAGCGTAGAGAGGATGTGATGGCGCCATGTCGTATCGTACGCCTTCCGCATGTCAAAAAAGACAGCGACCAGGTGCTGACGGCGGGCAAAGGCAGTACAGATGCCAGACTCCAGGCTCACCAGATTGTCGGCGACAGAGCGGCCATTACGGAACCCACCCTGAGACGGAGCCAGGAGGCCCCGAGACTCCAGAACCCAACTCAACCCCGACTCACCACGCGTTCGAGCAACTTACAAAGAACGTTGGTGAGGCTAATGGGACGGTAGCTGTCCACCTCCAATGGGTTCTTGCCAGGTTTCAAAACGGGGATAACAATGCTTTCCCGCCATTGCGACGGAAACTCACTCTCGATCCAGATACGGTTGTAAAAGTCTAGGAGGCGTCACTGGCAGTCCACTGAGAGGTGTTTCAGCATCTGACAGTGGATGCGATCTGGCCCGGGAGCTGTATCAGGGCAAGTGGCTAGGGCACTGTCGAATTCCCACTCACTGAATGGAACACTGTAGGATTCAGGATGGCGGGTGTGAAAGGAAAGGCTCCGACGTTCCAACCGCTCTTTAATGGAGCGGAAGGCCATTGGGTAATTCACAGAACTGAGAGCAAAATGGTCTGCTATGCGGTTATGCAATTATGTCGGAGTCAGCAGAAACTGCTCCATTCAGTGAGTGGGCAGGGACGCTGGCAGGGCTCCGATAGCCATGGAGGCGCCTAATCTTGGCCCAAACGTGCGATGGAGAGATATGGAGGCCAATGGTAGAGACATAGCGTTCCCAGCACTCCTGCTTGTGTTGGCGAATGATGTGGCGGGCCCATGCACGGAGCCGTTTAAAGGCGATGAGGTTTTCTAATGAGGGATGCTGCTTGTGACGCTGGAGCGCCTCGGCGGTCGCAGGCGACCACCAAGGCACAGTCCTCCACCGATGGGACCCAGAAGAACGGGGAATGGCAGATTCTGCGGCAGTAACAATTCCCAGCGCCTAGAACCGCTTGGCCACTCCACTGGCGGCCTCCATATTCTCAGGATCTGAACACATGCGACTCCTTTTGTGGGTCTATATTACGGACGAGGTGTACAGTAATAACCCCAAAACCATTGCTGAGCTGAAAACAGCCATTCGGGAGGTAATCGACAGCATCGATGTTCCGACACTTCAGAGGGTCATGCACAGTTCGCCTATTCGTCTGCGCCACATTATCGCCAGTGATGGCAAGCATATCGAACGTGTCATAATCTGCATCCCAAAATCTGTAGTAACGTTTACATGTTGAGTACCATTTTCCAAATTTCAGATCTAACTTCCGGGGAATAAAGCAGCTTGTCCCGAAAATGTAAAGGACTTCCATAACATTACATTACACGATTAACACAATGTAATGTTGCAGATTTTGGTTCTCGCGCTGGCACAGAAGTGTACTTGATTAACGCTGCGTGCCGTACGCCGCACATACTCTCTGTGAATCTGAAGAAGTAGTATTAAATATTAATCGATTTCGTTCATACTCTGTATACCAAATTCTACGGATAACACAACCGTATTGTTAAAATTAGTTGCTATCAAGTCTTCGAATGAAGCACTAGTGAAACGGTTGAATTCGCGTCATCCAGGAACATATCGCACTATGTAATACTGTCGTTTATCTGGAGAGCTGCATGTGGGGCCTGAGGATGGCATAGTGGAGTGCCGAAACTGGTAGCCTTCAAAACAAATAACATCTTAGTTACACGCCTGTTGGAGAGTCTCATTGATACTGCCAATTACTAAACAGCCCATGTCCGCGGACCATGATGGATCAACAGAGATCAAATGAAATACTGTTAAAGTGTGGCTGTACCTAGTCTCGCAGATGACATCGAATCGTGTACAACAAAAAAATAAAAACCACGTAAAAAGGCAGCGGAGATAAAGTTCGTGATGTATGTAGAAAGCTGTAATCTGTATAAATAAAAATGGAAATGTTCGTTTGTTCAAAATTTTAAAACTCCGGAAGTTCTACACCGACTGCTCTGAAACTTTGACAACCTTTGCATCCGAATATACATGCGTTTTTGTATACCTACTATATCGCCATATATTACATATAAATATTTAATTATTATAGGGGAAGTCTATATAAAAATGTAAATGTTAGTTTGTTCGAACTCTTAAATCGCCAAATGTTCTTTACCGTTTCCTTCGAAATTTGACACAACGCTGCATGCGAATACAAGAGTGTTTTTATATACCTACAAATGTTATCAGGAAAAATCTCGAAAAGTTCTCGACCGACTTCCTTCAAATTTTCATTTTGAGACAGGCTGTATATTTCTAATATATATATATATATATATATATATATATATATATATATATATATATATATATATGTATCTAACATACAAACGGGACACATTGCTACAAAAATCTCAAAAACTGTTCGACCAATTTACTTCAAATTTGTAGACATTACTGTAATAAACGTTTGGACAAACGCACATAGGGATATAGACACTGTTGGTAGCCTCTTAGTTCATCATATATATATATGATTAATTACAGAGGTACCAACGTTGTCTTTGCAACGAATATGATGAACTGAGCAGCTGCCAACAACAATTTCGCTGTGTGTGCGTGTATGTCCAAACGTTTATTGCAGTAATGTAAGAAACTGAAGCAAATTGGTCGAGCACTTTCTGAGATTTTGTAGTACAATTCCCCATAGTCGTTTAATGAACAAAGTAAGAGCATATGGACTATCAGACCAACTGTGTGATTGGATTGAAGAGTTCCTAGATAAAAGAACGCAGCATGACATTCTCAATGGAGAGAAGTCTTCCGAAGTAAGGTGTGATTTCAGGTGTGCCGCAGGGGAGTGTCGTAGGACCGTTGCTATTCGCAATACACATAAATGACCTTGTGGATAAGATCGGAAGTTCACTGAGGCTTTTTGCGGATGATGCTGTGGTATATCGAGAGGTTGTAACAATGGAAAATTGTACTGAAATGCAGGAGGATCTGCAACGAATTGACGCATGGTGCAGGGAATGGCAATTGAATCTCAATGTAGACAAGTGTAATGTGCTGCGAATACATAGAAAGATAGATCCCTTATCATTTAGCTACAATATAGCAGGTCAGCAACTGGAAGCAGTTAATTCCATAAATTATCTGGGAGTACGCATTAGGAGTGATTTAAAATGGAATGATCATATAAAGTTGATCGTCGGTAAAGCAGATGCCAGACTGAGATTCATTGGAAGAATCCTAAGGAAATGCAATCCGAAAACAAAGGAAGTAGGTTACAGTACACTTGTTCTCCCACTGCTTGAATATTTCTCATCAGTGTGGGATCCGTACCAGATAGGGTTGATAGAAGTGATAGAGAAGATCCAACGGAGAGCAGCGCGCTTCGTTGCACGATCATTTAGTAATCGCGGGAGCGTTACGGAGATGACAAACTCCAGTGGAAGACTCTGCAAGAGAGACGCTCAGTAGCTCGGTACGGGCTTTTGTTGAAGTTTCGAGAACATACCTTCACCGAAGAGTCAAGCAGTATATTGCTCCCTCCTCGCGAAGAGACCATGAGGATAAAATCAGAGAGATTAGAGCCCACACAGAGGCATACCGAGAATATTTCTTTCCAAGAACAATACGAGACTGGAATAGAAGGGAGAACCGATAGAGGTACTCAAGGTACCCTCCGCCACACACCGTCAGGTGGCCTGCGGAGTATGGGTGTAGATGTAGACGTAGATAATGCTTAATGCTTACCCTTTGCAAATTAGGTAGATATTATGTAAACGTTGTAAGCAAACCGGTAAGCTGTACTTATTGCTTATCGGCTCAAAACTAGGATACTATCACAGGATCTGAATTTGCAGTAACAAGAAACAATGCTCAGAGAGAGGGGGAAAGACGAGATGAGCAGAGGGGTGGGAGGTAATGGCCATAGAGAGCGGGGAGAAGGAAATGGACAGAGAGACGGGGTCAGGAACAGATGGATAGATAGAAAGAGAGAGAGAGAGAGAGAGAGAAAGGGAGCGAGAAGATGGACAGAGAGGTCGGGAGAGGGGGGCGGCAGCAATAAATGGAGAGAGATAAAGAGAAGATGGACAGATAGAGAGGGAGAGAGGAGGGACAGACAGAGAGGGAGAGAGGAGGGACGGGAAGAGATGAAGGGCGAGGTGCGAGGCAAGGATGGATAGAGATAGGGGAGAGAATGCGATGGACAAAGAGGGGAAGGAAGTTGGGCAAAGGCAGGGGGAGAAGGAGAAGTAAATTAAGACGTACATACAATTCCCACACATATATGTCTAGCAATCTTCCATTTAGCTACAGTGAGCCACGGTAACATGTGGCCGTGTCCAAACAGTAAAATGGATAAAATAACGAATGAAATAATCAGACAGATATGAAAATCTTCTCAGTTCATGCGAAGATAGAAGAGAACGTAATAAAGTGGACAGATCTTGTTGATAGAATGACAGAAAACAAGTTTGTAAAAAAATAAGACGCATACCAATTAGTTTCCTTTCAGAGTACGGTGATGAAATAGCTCCATGCGTAACAAATACATCCTCTCGCTCGACGAAATATAGTATCCAAAGACTGGAAATTTGCACAGGTGACACCAATATTCAAGAAATGTAATACGTGTAATCCACTAAATTACAAGGCCATATCATTAACGTCGATTTGCGGCAGGATTATGGAACATATATACTTTTCGAGCATTATGAGTCACCTCGAAGAGAACGTTCTGTTGACACACAGTCGACACGAGTTCAGAAAACATTGTTCTTGTGAAACACAACTAGCTCCTTATTCACAAGAAGTGTTGAGTGCTGTTGGCAAGTGATTTCAAATTGATTCCGTATTTCTAGATTTCCAGAAGTCTTTTGACATTGTACCTCACAAGCAGGTTGTAGTCAAATTGTGTGCTCGTGGGATAGCGACTCAGTTATGTGATTGGATTCGTGATTTCCTGGCAGAGAGGCCACAGTTCGTAATAATCGACAGAAGTCTTTTCTGGTGTTCCCCAAGGTAGCGTTATAGGCCCTGTGCAGTTCCTTACCTTTATAAACCATTTAGGAGACAATCTGAGCAGCTATGCTAGGTTGTTTGCAGATCATGCTGTTGTTTACCATTTACAAAGTTATCAGAACATCAAAACAAATTGGAAAACGATTTAGAAAAGCTATCTGAATGGTGCAAAAATTGGCAACAGATCTTAAATAATGGAAAGTGTGAGGTCACCCACATGAGTGCTAAAAGGAATTTGTTAGGTCACACGATAAATCAGCCAAATCTTAAGGCTGTAAATTCAAATAAATACCTAGGTATTACAATTATGAACGACTTAAATTGGAAAGAACATGTTGATAATGTTGGGGGCAATGCAAACTGAACACTGCGTTTTATTGGCAGGACTGTGCTGGCGTAAGCTGGCGCCAGCACACCAGGCTCCAAGGAGGTTGCGAGAAGATCGATAGAGGCCAAAGACAGACTCGCAAGAAACGGGCCGCCAACGCCCCCTCGGCCGCCCGTGTTTAGATCCGTTCCGCAGGCTGCAGGGCCCAGTCAGTCAGTCGTCCAGTGAGTCAACGGGTCGAACCGTCAGTCGCAGCCCAGTGGGAGTCGCAGGTAGCTCAGACTCAGGTAGCATACAGCGCCCAGTGTAGTGTACAAATAGCGGGACTTGAGGCTAACGTGGACTATCTTGAGTTAGGTAACTTTCTGTTGTGATTAATAAAGAACCCTGATAATACATGCGTGCAGTTGTGTTGTAGAAAGAGGGTACCAAACAACATCCTCTCCTCGCTTCCCACGGTACAGCGCTACAGGGACAACGAGACGACACAAAAAGAACACTTAGAACATGTAACAGATCTACTAAGGAGACTGCCTACACTACGCTTGTTTGTCATCTTTTGGCGTACTGTGGGATACTTAGCTGATAGGATTAACGGAGTAGCTCGAGAAATTTGAAACAACGACAGCACGTTTTGTATTATCGCGAAATAGGGGAGGGAGTGTCACTGAAGTTATACAGGATTTGGGGTGGACACCATTAAATCAAAGGCGTTTTTCGTTTCGGCAGAATCTTCTCACGAAGTGTCAATCACCAACTTTCTCCCCCGAATGCGAAAATATTTTGTTGACGCCCCTAGATAGGGAGGAACGATAATCGAAATAAAATACAGGAAGTCAGAGCTTCCACGGACAGATGAGGGCGCTCGTTTTTTCCGCGCACAGTTCGAGACTGGAATAATAGAGAATTACTGTGAAGGTGAACGCACTGCCAGGCACTTAAGTGAGACTTGCAGAGCATGCATGTGGATCTAGGTAGATGTACACTACTGGCCATTAAAATTGCTACACCAAGAAGAAATGCACATGATAAATGGCTATTCATTGCACAAATATACTAGCAATTGGGGTGCATTGATCCTGAGAAATAAGTACCCAGAACAACCAGCTCTGGCCTTAATAACGGCCTTGATACGCCTGGGCATTGAGTCAAACAGAGCTTGGATGGAGTGTACAGGTACAGCTGCCCATACAGCTTCGACACGATACCACAGTGCATCAAGAGTAGTCACTGGCGTATTGTGACGAGCCAGTTGCTCGGCCACCATTGACCAGACGTTTTCAGTTGATGATAGACTTGGAGAAAGTGCTGGCGGGGGCAGCATTCGAACATTTTCTGTATCCAGAAAGGCCTGTACAGGACCTGCAACATGCGGTCGTGCATTATCCTGCTGAAATGTAGGGTTTCGCAGGGCTCGAATGAAAGGTAGAGCCTTGGGTCGTAACACATGTGCAATGTAACGTCCACTGTTCAAAGTGGCCTCAATGCGAACAAGAGGTGACCGAGACGTGTAACCAGTGGCACCCCATACCATCACGCCCGGTGATACGCCAGTATGGCGATGACGAATGCACGCTTCGAATGTGCGTTCACCGCGATGTCGCCAAACACGGATGCGACCATCATGACTCTCTAAACAGAACCTGCATTCATCTGGAAAAATGACGTTTTTATATTCGTACACCCAGGTTCATCGTCGAGTACACCATCGCAGGCGATTGTGATGCAGCGTCAAGGGCAACCGCAGCAACGGTCTCCGAGCTGATAGTCCATGGTGCTGTAAACGTCGTCGAACTGTTGGTGCAGATGGTTGTTGTCTTACAAACGTTCCCATCTGTTGACTCAGGGATCGAGACGTGGCTGCACGATCCGTTACAGCCATGCGGATAAGATGCCTGTCATCTCGACTGCTAGTGATACGCGGCCGCTGGGATCCAGCACGGCGTTCCGTATTACCCTCCTGAACGCACCGATTCCATATTCTGCCAACAGTAACTGGATGTCGACCAAAGCGGGCAGCAATGTCGCGATACGATAAACCGCAATCGCCATAGGCTACAATCCGACCTCTATCAAAGTCGGAAACGTGATGGTACGCATGTCTCCTCCTTACACGAGGCATCACAGCAACGTTTCACCAGGCAACGCCGGTCAACTGCTGTTTGTGTATGAGGAATCGGTTGGAAACTTTCCTCGTGTCAGCACGTTGTAGGTGTCGCCACCGGCGCCAACCTTGCGTGAATGCTCAGAAAAGCTAATCATTTACATATGACAGCATCTTATTCCTGTCGGTTAAATTTCGCGTCTGTAGCACGACATCTTCGTGGTGTAGTAATTTTATTGGCCAGTAGTGTACGTAAGACAGCAGAAGGGGCAAGTGCGGCCTCTCGCACACCCACTCTTCCACCGTCCTCGTTCCCGCGTCTATACGGACAGCGTGGTCCGAAATTCCCACGCTCGTGGCCTCTCCGTTTTACGGTGGGGCAGGGCAGGGCAGCGGCTGCTTGCGTGTACCGGGAACCGGCCGCTGCTCCGGTTGGCAGGCAGTGTGTCACGGCTGTGGCGACGCGCAACCAGTGGTGCGTTGCGGCAGTCGCTCGCTCAGACAGATACGCACTTCCCGGAACGCCTCTGGCGGCGGCAAATGCCCCGACACGCGTGCCGCCTTTGTCCCACAGCCGGCGGCGGCGAGAGAGACCAGCAAGGAGAGTGCAGTGGGGTGCGCTTGGCTTAGGCCGGTATTACACTATCAAATTTCTTTGTCCAATATCTTTGTCCAATATCTTTGTCAAAGATGTTTGATGGTGTAATAGGGACTTTGTCAAATGTCGTCCAATATTTGATCAAATCTAGGGCCTCGCTGTAGATTTGATCAAAGAAATCGCTTGTCTTCTGTTCACACTTCACTGCAATGTGACATGTTACTACATGGAGCGCTAGCATCCCTGTAGCGTTCTGTCGTCTGTAGTGTTTTTATAAACATTGCCGGTAAATACAATTGGTGTGTGCCGACAACTACAAAATTAATAGAGATGTGTGAAGCTGATGAGGTGCTTTAGAACGTGAGGCACCCTGAATACAAAAATAGATTAAGAAGATTGGAGACTTGACCTGACCTAACCTAACGTAACATAACATAACATAACCCTCTCCTGTACCAAGGAATCGGAGTGTTACAGTGAGCCTGTCTTCTGAATATGGGCAGCCACACAGCTGGTCTGATATTCCGTAGGCGCTTACTTTGTTTATCAGGCGACAGTGCGGAACTGTATCGAACGTCTTCTGGAAGTCAAGAAAAATGGCATCTACCTGTGAGCCTGTATTTAATATTTTCTGGGTCTCACGATCAAATAAAGCGAGTTGGGTCTCACACGATCGCTGTTCCCGGAATCCATGTTGATTCCTACAGAGAAGTGAATATTGTGCTTTGTGATATGAGGATACAATTCACTGAGCACATACAGAGATGTATGCTCATCCATTCTTCAGTAATTGATGTACAACTTGACGTCATCCACTGTAAGCTCACGTAACAAGTTTTGTTGAATGCTTCTATCGTGTCGTCGTAAAACCCACGGCTTCACCCAGATTAGATTAATTTTTCGTTCCATAGATCCGTGCTGAGGAGATCCTCGTGGATGTGGAACATGTCAATTTTTTAAAGCTGAAATAACAATAGTAATAGTATGAATAAATACATCATTTGTTTCTATTAAAATTTTTGTCAATGGAGTAGAATAAGTTGGCCACTAGTAAGTCTTTCATGCTCCTTTTAAACCGATCTTTATTTGTAACTAAATTTATTATGTTTGCTGGCAAATTATTGAAGATGAGTGTTCCTGTGTTCCCATTTTTGAACTAAAGTAAGTGCTTTTAAGTCCTTGTTCAGATCACTTTTGTTCCTGGTATTGTATGTATGAACTGAGTTGTTTGTTGGAAAAAGAGATATATTATTTAGGATAAATTTCATTAAGGAGTAAATATACTGAGAGGCAGTAGTTAGTATACCCAGTTCTTTGAAAAGGTTTCTGCAGGACGTCCGTGAATTTACTCCACAAATAATACGTATTACACGCTTTTGGACTCTGAAAACTTTTGTTTGACTTGAAGATTTACCCCAAAATATTATCCCATATGACATTATGGAATGAAAGTAGGCAAAGTATGCAAGCTTTTTCATTTTTATGTTGCCTATGTCTGCTATTAACACTCGAATTGCAAATACAGATTTGTTAAGTCGTTTCTGCAGTTCTGTGGTGTGCTCCTCCCAACTGAATTTATTATCAAGTTGTAATCCCAGGAATTTAAGACTGTCAACCTCGTATGTATGGTTCCTTCTTTTCCTCCACTTCTTTTCCGCATGTGCACACAATGCAATTGCGGTACGTGCATCTGTTACGGTTAATAACAAGTTGTTGTCAGCCATCTTGAACTTTGACGAAAAATTTGATGACAGTGTAATACCCCTTCTAGCGCTACGTCAAAGATCTTTGTCAAATATATTTGACGGAATATTTGATCACATCTTTGATCAAATCTTTGACAAAGAAATTTGATAGTATAATACCGGCCTGGGCAGGCAGCGGCCAGGGAGGCCACACAGGCAGCGGCCGGCCGCCACTTGTTGACACTGTGGAAAGGGCCGAACCCCATTACGAAGCTTGCATGCGCAGCGCGATTGTCATGGCGTTAGGCGATTTGGAAGCTTCACGAGGGACACGTTATCTTTGTGCGAGGAAATGAGTAGCTCGCTCTAGCGATGCGAAATGGCACCAAGAAGAAGAGATGTTGGGTGCACGACATTAATAGCAAGAGAGAAAGCTTAGGAGAATACCATCGTCTGTGTATTGATCTAGAGTCTGACGAAGATAGTTCTTCAAATATTTTCATATGTCGCGAGAATGTTTCGGTGAACTGCATCGCCTGATAAAAAGGTAGCACCGAGAAGTGCGCAACGAACTGGAGAAAGCCAATTGGTACAAGGCACAGACTAGCCATTTGTTTGAGATAGCTTTTACCATTTGTTGCCTCTTTATGCTTCAAACAGAAGTCATATAATTTATTCCATTTCAGTTTTGCTGTATCATATGAAAGATTCGACGGAAGAAAGTGCTATCCGACAACGTAGTTACGAGTGGAGTGATAAGTTTATCTGCAGTGTTTACGAATACAGAAAACGATGGTAACATCAAGTTCCGTATGTACCGCTAGAGAGAACTTTCTACTTAATAGACTGTTTCGGTCCACTGTATTCGCAACATTGTCACTGAATTTTAGCAAACACATATTTGGTCGTTAACTTATCTATTCGTTCTATCGGCATAATTTATTTTAATCTTTTCCAGATACTTGACTACAGGCGACAGTCACCAGACCACAGCTTTTTCTTTTCGGTTAGGACGTTCAACAGTCTCACAAATTGTGAAACAAGTGTGCCAGGCTATATGGACTGTTCTACAACCCAAGTAATTACGTACTCCTACAACAGAATCTGAAGAAGAATTTCTAGAACTTTGGGGGTTTCCAAAGTGCCTTGGAAGCATTGACGGAAAGCTTATCAGGTTAAAATGCCCGAAGGATAGTGGATCCCAGTTCCTCTGTTACAAACAATTCTTTTCGCTGGTTC
The DNA here is from genome assembly GCF_023864275.1 of Schistocerca cancellata. NCBI lineage: Eukaryota > Metazoa > Arthropoda > Insecta > Orthoptera > Acrididae > Schistocerca > Schistocerca cancellata. The sequence continues at coordinate 18,163,765 of NC_064635.1, read as the reverse complement.
TCCTGGCGATCGTTGATTCATACTACGAGTTTACAGTAGTTTATATTGGAAATTATGGACGTCACAGTGACAACACTATTTCTGAGAATTCAGATTTCTATCAAGAGTATATCGAGGGCAAAAGTATTCTAGCTCGAAATCAGGACCGCCTGTATCATACAAAAAGTTATATTCTCTCACCTCGCCTATAAGTCTTTCTGTGTCCATGATGCGTGCAGTACGAGCTGCAAGACAAAAACCGCCTCACGCCGCTGCTTCCAGTGTGACCACAGAGCAGCTGAGTGCGCCAATAGAGGCAGGCAGCCGCTCCGGCTTGCGGCGAATCTGTAACCTGTGACAACCCGGGGGTAGGCCAGTGCGTCAGAGCCGCACTCTGCGTGACAGCCGACGTACAGTAACGAGCGATTCAACAGTGCGGCCTGCCGTCTGCGGTTTAAGGCCACAGGCATTCTGTCTGGCCAGGCCTCTAGGCCGAGAACTTCAAGCCGAGACTCCTCCTACATCGCACACTGAGCTTTGGACGCTGGGTGTATCGCTGTTAACAGCGAAAGCTCACAAGCGTAAAAGAATACGGCGCCACAAGAAAAACGTTCCGGTAAACATGGGTTCGAAAACACGTCGTTTCCGACATTATTCCGCACGTGTGGTTTGCGAGCCGACACTGACTTCATTCGTTGTAAACGTCATCATCATCGTCGTCTCCTCCTCCCAAGGATTAGGTGTTGCAGTCACGTGCTCAGGTCTCTATCATCCATCCACCTCTTGCGATTGGTTGGTCGGTTGACTTGCAGGAGGGGCGAATCTCTTTAGATTTTCTTGCAGGTTTCGAAAAAAGATTCGTTGTGGAAACGGTTATAAGCACCTCGCATTGAAGTCCGCGAAAAATTTCGAGCTTCTATAAAAGATCGCCAGTCTTGGGGATTTTGCGTCTGTTTAAATTTGACATGCTTGTTTCGTTGTTTCTGCAACTGTGTACCCGTTTTGTGTACTAAGGGCCGGCCGGGGTGGCCGAGCGGTTCTAGGCGCTACAGTTTGGAACTGCGTGACCTCTACGGTCGCAGGTTCGAATCCTGCTTCGGGCATGGATGTGTGTGATGTCCTTAGGTTAGTTAAGTTTAAGTAGTTCTAAGTTCTAGGGGACTGATGACCTCAGAAGTTAAGTCCCATAGTGCTCAGAGCCACTTGAACCTCTTCTTTTTTTTTTTTTTTTTTTTTTTTGTACCAAGGGCATCAGCTCCGTCGTTTGTTAATTTATTTGGTATAAATCTTTCAATTGCTTCCGATATTATATCCGTAGAATTACTGGAACACGTGAGGCAATACTGACCTTACGACTTATCTTAGAAGAAAGATTAAGGAAAGGCAAACCTACCTTTCTAGCATTTGTAGACTTAGAGAAGACTTTTGACAATGTTGACTGGAATACTCTCTTTCAAATTCTAAAGGTGGCAGGAGTAAAATACAGGGAGCGAAAGGCTATTTACAATTTGTACAGAAACCAGATGGCAGTTATAAGAGTCGAGGGACATGAAAGGGAAGCAGTGGTTGGAAAGGGAGTGAGACAGGATTGTAGCCTGCTCCCGATGTTATTCAATCTGTATATTGAGCAAGCAGTGAAGGAAACAAAAGAAAAATTCGGAGTAGGTATTAAAATCCATGGAGAAGAAATAAAAACTTTGAGGTTCGCCGATGACATTGTAATTCTGTCAGAGACAGCAAAGGACTTGGAAGAGCAGTTGAACGGAATGGACAGTGTCTTGAAATTAGGATATAAGATGAACATCAACAAAAGCAAAACGAGGATAATGGAATGTAGTCGAATTAAGTCGGGTGATGTTGAGGGTATTAGATTAGGAAATGAGACACTTAAAGTAGTAAAGGAGTTTTGCTATTTGGGGAGCAAAATAACTGATGATGGTCGAAGTAGAGAGGATATAAAATGTAGACTGGCAATGGCAAGGAAAGCGTTTCTGAAGAGGAGAAATTTGTTAACATCGAGTGTAGATTTAAGTGTCAGGAAGTCATTTCTGAAAGTATTTGTATGGGGTGTAGCCATGTATGGAAGTGAAACATGGACGGTAAATAGTTTGGACAAGAAGAGAATAGAAGCTTTCGAAATGTGGTGCTACAGAAGAATGCTGAAGATTAAATGGGTAGATCACATAACTAATGAGGAAGTATTGAATAGGATTGGGGAGAAGAGAAGTTTATGGCACAACTTGACCAGAAGAAGGGATCGGTTGGTAGGACATGTTCTGAGGCATCAAGGGATCACCAATTTAGTATTGGAGGGCAGCGTGGAGGGTAAAAATCGTAGGAGGAGACCAAGAGATGAATACACTAAGCAGATTCAGAAGGATGTAGGTTGCAGTAGGTACCGGGAGATGAAGAAACTTGCACAGGATAGAGTAGCGTGGAGAGCTGCATCAAACCAGTCTCAGGACTGATGACCACAACAACAACAACAACAACAACTATATCTTCGAGTTTTAGCCACATCTGATCTACACTTATCGTACTTTGTTAATTTGGAAGTAGTGGAGCTTGTCTCTTAGAAAGGCGTCAAGTGAATTGTTATCTGCCTGGGCTCATGAACTGACTGCTCTAAATAATTTTCAGAGAATTCGTTAATACAATTTCGGACGTTTACTGCGTACCTCCGGATTTAAACAGGTATTTTCGCCAACTCCTTGCAGACTTCTGTGGCATTTTTGGAAACGGCATTCTGCAATTTTACTAATTCGCAGGTTCACCAATGACGGAGTATTCCACTGTCGAGTACCAGACCACTGGCTGCAAACACTCACAGCGACGACTGTAATGGCTGGATGGACGTATTCACCGCACGGTGAAAAAAGTGAAGATCCAAAAAAAAAGGGCGTTCAGTGCGTATGTCACGGCATTTCTGTATCAGGAGTCCCGACTGCACGTGCCCCACACCGTTACAGAACCTCCTCCAGCTTCAACAGTCCCCTGCTGACAAGCAGGACCCATAGATTCAAGAGGTTCTCTCCATACCCGCACACGTCCATCCGTTCGATGCGATTTGAAACGAGACTCGTCTGACGAGGCAACATGTTTCCACTCAGCAGCAGTCCAGCGTCCGTGTCGACGGGCCCAGGGGGGGGGGGGCGTAAAGCTTTGTGTCGTGCAGTCATGGAGGGGACACGAGTGGGCCCTCTACATCTACATCCATACTCTGCAAGCCACCTGACGGTGTGTGGCGGAGGGTACTTTGAGTATCTCTATCGGTTCTACCTTCTATTCCAGTCTCGTATTGTTCTTGGAAAGAAAGACTCTCGGTATGCCTCTGTGTGGGCTCTAATCTCTCTGATTTTATCCTCATGGTCTCTTTGCGAGATATACGTAGGAGAGAGCAATATACTGCTTGACTCTTCGGTGAAGGTATGTTCTCGAAACTTCAACAAAAGCCTGTACCGAGCTACTGAGCGTCTCTCCTGCAGAGTCTTCCACTGGCGTTTATCTATCATCTCCGTAACGCTTTCGCGATTACTAAATGATCCTGTAACGAAGCGCGCTGCTCTCCGTTGGATCTTCTCTATCTCTTCTATCAACCCTATCTGGTACGGGTCCCACACTGATTAACAGTGTTCAAGTAGTGGGTGAACAAGCCTACTGTAACCTACTTCTTTTGTTTTCGGATTGCATTTCCTTAGGATTCTTCCAATGAATCTCAGTCTGGCATCTGCTTTACCGACGATCAACTTTATATGATCATTCCACTTTACATCACTCCTAATGCGTACTGCCAGATAATTTATGGAATTAACTGCTTCCAGTTGCTCACCTGCTATATTGTAGCTAAATGATAAGGGATCTTTCTTTCTGTGTATTCGCAGCACATTACACCTGTCTACATTGAGATTCAATTGCCATTCCCTGCACCATGCGTCAATTCGTTGCAGATCCTCCTGCATTTCAGTACAATTTTCCATTGTTACAACCTCTCGATATACCACAGCATCATCCGCAAAAAGCCTCAATGAGCTTCCGATGTTATCCACAAGGTCATTTATGTATATTGCGAACAGCAACGGTCCTACGACACTCCCCTGCGGCACACCTGAAATCACTCTTACTTCGGGAGACTTCTCTCCATTAAGAATGACATGCTGTGATCTGTTATCTAGAAACTCTTCAATCCAATCACACAATTGGTCTGATAGTCCATATGCTCTTACTTTGTTCATTAAACGACTGTGGCGGACTGTATCGAACGCCTTGCGGAAGTCAAGAAACACGGCATCTACCTGGGAACCCGCGTCTATGGCCCTCTGAGTCTCGTGGACGAATAGCGCGAGCTGGGTTTCACATAACCGTCTTTTTCGAAACCCATGCTGATTCCTACAGAGTAGATTTCTAGTCTCCAGAAAAGTCATTATACTCGAACATAATACGTGTTCCAAAATTGTACAACTGATCGACGTTAGAGATATCGGTCTATAGTTCTGAACATCTGTTCGACGTCCCTTCTTGAAAACGGGGATGACCTGTGCCCTTTTCCAATCCGTTGGAATGCTACGCTCTTCTAGAGACCTACGGCACACCCCTGCATAAAGGGGGGCAAGTTCCATCACGTACTCTGTGCAAAATCGAACTGGTATCCCATCAGGTCCAGCGGCCTTTCCTCTTTTGAGCGATTTTGATTGTTTCACTATCCCTCTGTCGTCTATTTCGATATCTACCATTCTATCATCTGTGCGACAATCTAGAGAAGGAACTACAGTGCAGTCTTCCTCTGTGAAACAGCTTTGGAAAAAGACATTTAGTATTTAGGCCTTTAGTCTGTCATCCTCTGTTTCAGTACCATTTCGGTCACAGAGTGTCTGGACATTTTGTTTTGCTCCACCTACTGCTTTGACATAAGACCAAAATTTCTTAGGATTTTCTGCCAAGTCAGTACATAGAACTTTACTTTCGAATTCATTGAACGCCTCTCGCATAGGCCTCCTCACACTACATTTCGCTTCGCGTAATTTTTGTTTGTCTGCAAGGCTTTGGCTATGTTTATGTTTGCTGTGAAGTTCCCTTTGCTTCCGCAGCAGTTTTCTAACTCGGTTGTTGTACAACGGTGGCTGTTTTCCATCTCTTACGATGCTTGGCACATACTCATCTAAGGCATATTGTTCGATGGTTTTGAACTTTGTCCACTGATCCTCAACACAATCTGTACTTGAGACAAAACTTTTGTGTTGAGCCGTAAGGTACTCTGAAATCTGATTTTTGTCACTTTTGCTAAACAGTAAAATCTTCCTACTTTTTTAATATTTCTAACCGCTTTATGATCGCTGATTCCCTGTTCTGCGTTAACTGTTTCAAATAGTTCGGGTCTGTTTGTCACCAGAAGGTCTAATATGTTATCGCCACGAGTCGGTTCTCTGTTTAACTGCTCAAGGTAGTTTTCAGATAAAGCACTTAAAAAAATTTCACTGGATTCTTTATCCCTGCCACCCGTTATGAACGTTTGAGTCCCAGTTTACATCCGGCAAATTAAAATCTCCACCCAGAACTATAACATGGTGGGGAAATCTACTCGAAATATTTCCCAAACTATCCTTCAGGTTCTCAGCCACAACAGCTGCTGATCCAGGGGGCCTATAGAGACATCCAATTACCATGTCTGAGCCTGCTTTAACCGTGACCTTCACCCAAATTATTTCACATTTCGGATCTCCGTCAATTTGCTTCGATACTATTGCACTTCTTATCGCTATAAACACCCCTCCCCCTTGACTTTCCAGCCTGTCACTGCGGTATACATTCCAATCTGAGTTTAGGATTTCGTTACTGTTTACATCTGGTTTCAGCCAACTTTCTGTCCCTAGTACTATGTGGGCATTGTGACCGTTTATTAATGAGAGCAGTTCTCGGACCTTTCTATAGACGCTCCTGCAGTTTGCTATTACTACATTAATATTGTCATTCCCTATTGCGTTTTGCCTACTGCTACCTTGTCGCGTCTCAGGAGGCGTCTTGTCGGGCCTAGGGAGGGAATTCTCTAACCTAAAAACCCCACATGTGCACTCCACACGTACTCCGCTACCCTTGTAGCCGCTTCCGGCGTGTAGTGCACGCCTGACCTATTCAGGGGGACTCTACATGTCTCCACCCGATAGCGGAGTAATGTACAGGCAGCTTCTCAACCATCTGACCACAAATAACATATTCTCAAGAACACAGTTTGGATTTCTGAAGGGTTCTGGTATCGAGAAGGCTATTTACACCTACAGTGAAATGTACTTAATTCATTAAATAACAAGTTACAGGCAGCAGGTATTTTCTGTGATTTGTCAAAGGCATTTGATTGTGTGAACCACAACATCCTTTTAAATAAATTAGAATTCTATGGTGTCGCGGGCAGTACTGCAAAATGGTTCAAGTCATACCTCGCTAACAGGAAACAAAGAGTGTCAGTGCAACAGACTAGTGAATTAAGTCATCAGTCATCATCAGAAGGGGAAGAAATTACATGTGGTGTCCTGCAAGGATCCATTTTAGGGCCATTGCTTTTTCTTGTATATTTTAATGATCTCTTATCAGTTACACAGCCAGAAGCAGAATTCGTTTTGTTTGCTGATGACACAAGTATTGCAATAAATAGTATGTCGAGTGTAGTTCTAGAAAGATCTGCTAATGATATTTTCATGGATATTAAAAAATGGTTTAAAGCCAACTCACTGACATTAAACTTCGAAAAGACTCACTATATGCAATTCAGAATCTGTAAGAGGTTTCAACCCAGCATATGCATAAAGTATGAAGAAGAGCAGATAGAAGAGGTTGACAGTCTTTAATTCCTGGGATTACAACTTGATAATAAATTCAGTTGGGAGGAGCACACCACAGAACTGCAGAAACGCCTTAACAAATCTGTATTTGCAATTCGAGTGTTAGCAGACATAGGCGACATAAAAATGAAAAAGCTTGCATACTTTGCCTACTTTCATTCTATAATGTCATATGGTATAATATTTTCAAGTCAAACAAAAGCGTGTAATACGTATTATTTGTGGAGTAAATTCTCGGACTTCCTGTAGAAACCTCTTCAAAGAACTAGGTATACTAACTACTGCCTCTCAGTACATTTACTCCTTAATGAAATTTGTCCTAAATAATATATCTCTTTTTCCAGCAAACAGCTCAGTTCATACATACAATACCGGGAACAAAAATGATGTGCACAAGGACTTAAAAACACTTACTTTAGTTCAAAAAGGAGTCCACTACTCAGGAACACTCATCTTCAATAATTTGCCAGCAAACATAAAAAATTTAATTACAAATAAAGATCAGTTTATAAGGAGCCTGAAAGACTTACTAGTGGCCAACTCCTTCTACTCCATTGACAAATTTTTAATAGAAAAAAATGATGTATTGTATATATTCATACTACTAGTATTGTTATTTCAGCTTAAAAAAAAATTGACATGTTCCACATCCATGAGGATATCCTCAGCACGGATCCATGGAGCGAGAAACTGATCTCCCCCTTTAAACAGCCGTGTACCGCAAGTCTCTAGAGGAACGGAAGGTTCCAAATGATTGGAAAAGAGTACAGGTAGTTCCAGTTTTCAAGAAGGGTCGTCGAGCAGATGTGCAAAACTGTAGGCCTATATCTCTGACATCGATCTGTTGTAGAATTTTAGAACATGTTTTTTGCTCACGTATCATGTCATTTATGGAAACCCAGAATCTACTCTGTAGGAATCAACATGGATTCCGGAAACAGCGATCGTGTGAGACCCAACTCGCTTTATTTGTTCATGAGACCCAGAAAATATTAAATACAGGCTCCCAGGTTGATGCCATTTTTCTTGATTTCCAGAAGGCGTTCGATACAGTTCCGCACTGTCGCCTGATAAACAAAGTAAGAGCCTACGGAATATCAGATCAGCTGTGTGGCTGGATTGAAGAGTTTTTAGCAAACAGAACACAGCGTGTTTTTCTCAATGGAGAGACGTCTACAGACGTTAAAGTAACCTCTGGCGTGCCACAGGGGAGTGTTATGGGACCATTGCTTTTCACAATATATATAAATGACCTAGTAGATAGTGTCGGAAGTTCCATGCGGCTTTTCGCGGATGATGCTGTAGTATACAGAGAAGTTGCAGCATTAGAAAATTGTAGCGAAATGCAGGAAGTTCTGCAGCGGATAGGCACTTGGTGCAGGGAGTGGCAACTGACCCTTAACATAGGCAAATGTAATGTATTGCGAATACATAGAAAGAAGGATCCTTTATTGTATGATTATATGATAGCGGAACAAACACTGGTAGCAGTTACTTCTGTAAAAAATCTGGGAATATGCGTATGGAACGATTGAAAGTGGAATGATCATATAAAACTAATTGTTGGTAAGGCGGGTACCAGGTTGAGATTCATTGGGAGAGTCCTTATAAAATGTAGTCCATCAACAAACGAGGTGGCTTACAAAACACTCGTTCGACCTATATATGAGTATTTCTCATCAGTGTGGGATCGGTACCAGGTCGGGTTGACGGAGGAGATAGACAAGATCCAAAGAAGAGCGGCGCGTTTCGTCACAGGGTTATTTGGTAAGCGTGATAGCGTCACGGATATGTTCAGCAAACTCAAGTGGCAGACTCTGCAAGAGAGGCGCTCTGCATCGCGGTGTAGCTTGCTCTCCAGGTTGGATTAGGTATCGAATATATTGCTTCCCCCTATTTATACCTCCCGAGGAGATTACGAATTTAAAATTAGAGAGATTCGAGCGCGCACGGAGGCTTTCCGGCAGTCGTTCTTCCCGCGAACCATACGCGACTGAAACAGGAAAGAGAGGTAATGACAGTGGCACGTAAAGTGCCCTCCGCCACACACCGTTGGGTGGCTTGCGTAGTATAAATGTAGGTGTAGATGTAGTTGAAACGTCATTCCAACTCTTCAACAGGTCATTTTTGTGCAAGATGGCGCAGCCAGTGACGGCTGCTGCAGAGGCATTTCGGAAATACTAAAATTGTCAGCTGTCATTTCCCTACAGCCTGGCAGTTCTGAACACCTGATCTTAATCGGTCTGACTTCTGGCTGTGAGGTTATCTGAAAGAGCTTGTGTCCAGTGCTCCAGTTACGAAGGTAACTGAATTGAAGGTCCGCAATGCGCAACACGTTCTGAACGTGTCCCCGAAACATTCCGATCTGTTATACAAAATTCTGTTTCTCAATTTCAACTTCGACAATTATAAACCAACGTCATTTTGCTTTTCGTTCGGCTTTTGGACCCAGCACAATCCAAAATTGATGCCATTTTGCATTCTTTACGGTTTTTGACCTCAGGACAACTAGAAACCGATTTTTCTCATCGGGCGTGGAACGACGTTGCCGCGGTGGATGGACTTACCTGACACTGACACAATTGTGGACTGCCGTACTCTTGCAGTCATGCACATTGGAAATTTGGAAATATGTGGTAAGTTCCTACGGGACCAAACTGTTGAGGTCATCGGCCCCTAGGCTTACACACTACTTAATCTAACTTAAACTGACTTACGCTAAGGACAACACACACATCCATTCCCGATGGATGATTCCAAACTCCGACGGGGGGGCGGGAGCCGCGCGAACCGTGGCATGGTGCCTCTGACCAAGCGGCTACCCCGCGCGTCATGCACATTTAACAGTTAAGTTGCTGTAATGTGCAATTCAAACCGTAGCTGCCGTATTACGATTCATCTGTCATTTGCAGGCGACCCCATAAACAAAATCGTTCAAATGGCTCTGAGCACTATGGGACTTAACAGCAGAGGTCATCAGTCCCCTAGAACTTAGAACTACTTAAACCTAACTAACCTGACAGCACACACATCCATGCCAGAGGCAGGATTCGAACCTGCGACCGTAGCAGTCGCGCGGTTCCGGACTCCACGCCTAGAACCGCTCGGCCACCGCGGCCGGCTCCCCATAAACATATAGACGCTTACAGCGTCATCTATTGGTAAAATTTTCGTATATTTTTTTTTTGTTCTATCACATTTCCCCCCACATCAGTAAGATGCTGTCCAAATTTGATCTCTCAAGAGCAGTGGTTCTCTTTCCACGGCGTTTTGAATCTGGAACTTCAATTATGGGCGCCATACATACAAGAATTTTATGATTTTTGAAACGTATTTTCACTGTAAATGAAACAAAATTCAAGAACTAGATAATTGATACTCTTTATTAAATGTCTTAGGTATGACTGTAATTCGACCTTATCGATGAGAACCTTAGGATTTAAAACAAAAATAAAATTTTGAAAAATTGATAAGTAGACATCTTACGAAAATTGTATTGTAACGGTGTGAATAAAGCCCCAGTGGGGTTGAAGTTTCCTTCATTTTTTTAAATGAACTTTTTTTTACAAAAACAGAAAAACTAAAAAAATCATTTTGTTTGGGGATATGTGTCATTTACGGCACAGTTTAAACCGCTTTTTACCACGTTTTATCGTACAGAGTCTGAAGATCCACACTGCTGTAAGTTAGCGTGCAGTTCAGATCGGTGGACTGACCTGATCAGCAAAGCGGCGAGCAGTCGTAAAATGTGAGGAAGATGGTGTGAATAAAAGCACTGCCGCGCTGGAGCGCATAGAGAGACCGATGATTCACGTACTTGGCTTGACGTCAAGCGCGCAACTTTGATTAATTACATTTATTGATGAAATGTTTGTGAAGAGCTCCCGTTACGCTAATGACATTATTCACACAGACGGACGTCTGACTCTAATTTCAATGATTCTAAAGTCACGCACTAAGCTCAGTGAACAGCATCACTCGACGCCGTAAATCACTGGCGGCAGAACTAACCAATCACAGGTCCGCCGTAAGCGGGCAGAGGTGAAACAAACTACACTCCTGGAAATGGAAAAAAGAACACATTGACACCGGTGTGTCAGACACACCATACTTGCTCCGGACACTGCGAGAGGGCTGTACAAGCAATGATCACACGCACGGCACAGCGGACACACCAGGAACCGCGGTGTTGGCCGTCGAATGGCGCTAGCTGCGCAGCATTTGTGCACCGCCGCCGTCAGTGTCAGCCAGTTTGCCGTGGCATACGGAGCTCCATCGCAGTCTTTAACACTGGTAGCATGCCGCGACAGCGTGGACGTGAACCGTATGTGCAGTTGACGGACTTTGAGCGAGGGCGTATAGTGGGTATGCGGGAGGCCGGGTGGACGTACCGCCGAATTGCTCAACACGTGGGGCGTGAGGTCTCCACAGTACAGCGATGTTGTCGCCAGTGGTCGGCGGAAGGTGCACGTGCCCGTCGACCTGGGACCGGACCGCAGCGACGCACGGATGCACGCCAAGACCGTAGGATCCTACGCAGTGCCGTAGGGGACCGCACCGCCACTTCCCAGCAAATTAGGGACACTGTTGCTCCTGGGGTATCGGCGAGGACCATTCGCAACCGTCTCCGTGAAGCTGGGCTACGGTCCCGCACACCGTTAGGCCGTCTTCCGCTCACGCCCCAACATCGTGCAGCCCGCCTCCAGTGGTGTCGCGACAGGCGTGAATGGAGGGACGAATGGAGACGTGTCGTCTTCAGCGATGAGAGTCGCTTCTGCCTTGGTGCCAATGATGGTCGTATGCGTGTTTGGCGCCGTGCAGGTGAGCGCCACAATCAGGACTGCATACGACCGAGGCACACAGGGCCAACACCCGGCATCACGGTGTGTGGGGAGCGATCTCCTACACTGGCCGTACACCACTGGTGATCGTCGAGGGGACACTGAATAGTGCACGTTACATCCAAACCGTCATCGAACCCATCGTTCTACCATTCCTAGACCGGCAAGGGAACTTGCTGTTCCAACAGGACAATGCGCGTCCGCATATATCCCGTGCCACCCAACGTGCTCTAGAAGGTGTAAGTCAACTACCCTGGCGAGCAAGATCTCCGGATCTGTCCCCCATTGAGCATGTTTGGGACTGGATGAAGCGTCGTCTCACGCGGTCTGCACGTCCAGCACGAACGCTGGTCCAACTGAGGCGCCAGGTGGAAATGGCATGGCAAGCCGTTCCACAGGACTACATCCAGCATCTCTACGATCGTCTCCATGGGAGAATAGCAGCCTGCATTGCTGCGAAAGGTGGATATACACTGTACTGGTGCCGACATTGTGCATGCTCTGTTGCCTGTGTCTATGTGCCTGTGGTTCTGTCAGTGTGATCATGTGATGTATCTGACCCCAGGAATGTGTCAATAAAGTTTCCCCTTCCTGGGACAATGAATTCACGGTGTTCTTATTTCAATTTCCAGGAGTGTAGTTCACAAGGTAGTTAGTAAATGTCTTTCATATTAGCAACATGTTCATGACGCAAGGGGGAATGTAGTCGTATTATAATTCAATTAAACTTTAATTCAGGAAGTAGTCTTGGATGGTTCTCAAATTCATGCAAAAATGAATTAATTCCTGATATGCCTCGGAAAATGTTTGTGCACGATATCGTGCAGTCATCAAAAGCGTTTGGGGATGCGTCGTAAATGTTCAAGATGCGCAATAAATGATGATTCCAACCCGTGATCTTTGAACAATACATTGCTTTTGGACTCCCTCTCAAGCGATTTCTTATAATCACAATTAATTTTCCTGATTTTGAGACTGACAGCAATGAAAGTGAAGTGACATCCCTTTGATCTGAAACTTTTATTGGACAGGCGTTGAGATATTACAATTTGCCATTCTATTATTCGCTGTTAATTGCTAGTACTGGATATTCGTTATTATATGTTTGTGTGTCTTGTACGTATGTGCGCGATATTGTATCAAACGTGCCATTAATCGTAAAAAGAAAACAATTAAATTTGAAGTAATTATACACTACTGGCCATTAAAATTGCTACACCACGAAGATGACGTGCTACACACGCGATATTTAATTGACAGGAAGAAGATGCTGTGATGTGCAAATGATTAGCTTTTCAGAGCATTCACACTAGGTTGGAGACGGTGGCGACACCTACATCGTCCTGACATGAGGAAAGTTTCCAACCGATTTCTCATACACAAACAGCAGTTGACCGGCGTTGCCTGGTGAAACAGTGTTGTGATGCCTCGTGTAAGGAGGAGAAATCACGTTTCCAACTTTCATAAAGGATTGTAGCCTGTCGCGATTGCGGTTTCTCGTATCGCGACATTGCTGCTCGCGTTGGTCGAGATCCAGTTACTGTTAGTAGAATATGGAATCGGTGGGTACAGGAGGGTAATACGGAACGCCGTGCTGGATCCCAACGGCCTCGTATCACTAGCAGTCGAGAAGACAGGCAGCTTATCCGCATCTTTCAGACAGTCGTTCTTCCCGCGAACCATACGCGACTGGAACAGGAAAGGGAGGTAATGACAGTGGCACGGAAAGTGCCCTCCGCCACACACCGTTGGGTGGCTTGCGGAGTATAAATGTAGATGTAGATGTAGATGGCTGTAACGGATCGTGCAGCCACGTCTCGATCCCTGAGTCAACAGATGGGGACGTTAGCAAGACAACAACCATCTGCACGAACAGTTCGACGACGTTTGCAGCAGCATGGACTATCAGCTCGGAGACCATGCCTGCGGTTACCCTTGACGCTGCATCACAGATAGGAGCGCCTGCGATGGTGTACTCGACGACGAACCTGGGTGCACGAATGTCAAAACGTCATTTTTCGGATGAATCCAGGTTCCGTTTACAGCATCATGATGATCGCATCCGTGTTTGGCGACATAGCGATGAACGCACATTGGAAGCGTGTATTCGTCATCGTCATACTGGCGTATCACCCAACGTGATGGTATGGGGTGCCATTGGTTACACGTCTCGGTCACCTCTTGTTCACATTGACGGCACTTTTAACAGTGGACGTTACATTTCGGATGTGTTACGACCAGTGGCTCTACCCTTCATTCGATCCCTGCGAAACCCTACATTTCACCAGCATAATGCACGACCGCATGTTGCAGATCCTGTACGGGCCTTTGTGGATACAGAAAATGTTCGACTGCTGCCCTGGCCAGCACATTCTCCAGATCTCTCACCAATTGAAAACGTCTGGTCAATGTTGCCTAGCAACTGTCTCGCCACAATATGCTAGTCACTACTCTTGATGAACTGTGGTATCGTGTTGAAGCTGCATGGGCAGCTGTACCTATACACGCCATCCAAGCTCTGTTTGACTCAATGCCCATGCGTATCAAGGCCGTTATTACGGCCAGAGGTGGTTGTTCTGGGTACTGATTTCTCAGGATCTATGCACCCAAATTGCGTGAAAATATAATCAGTTCTAGTACAATATATTTGCCCAATGAATACCTGTTTATCATCTGCATTTCTTCTTGGTGTAGCAATTTTAATGTCCAGTAGTGTAACTTTAAGGTACTAGAGACACATCAATGTCTGGACCTGTGTTTACTGTTCAACGCTGAGAAAGTTTTTGTCCTGAATAAGCAAAAACTCTCTTGCTAATGCTTGAAAGTCTCAGTTACTACAGCATGAATTGCTGTTCTTATGGTACCTCCACAGACTTACAGAACATTAGCATATATCATTCAGCCTTCGTCAAAAAAAGTCCGGCGATAAGATTTTAACCCGGAAAAAATATTATTAAACCTGTAGTGGTGAAATCTCGTTGAACTCGTAGAGCAGAAGCAACTGTCGATAACTTTTGGTCACCTATAGAACCCCCACTGCGGGTCTGGGGGTTAGTATAGGCATGTGGTATTCCTGCCTTTCGTAACAGACAACTAAAAGGCGTGTCACACGTTTCGGCCTTTATGTGATGGTCCCCTGTAGGGTTTGACCTCCATACTTCCACATTTTTCCGAAGATCGAGCCAACTGGGGAAGGGTGCCTTACATGGTGCATTCTGTCCTTCCTGCATTGAGACCTCTAGCCAGCTTTCTCGTCGTTGCACTGCAGTCCCGCCTGTTCTCCATCTCTTAGGCAAGGATACATTCCTGGGTGCGATTTGCACCATGCACTGTGCAGTGTTGCTTTTTGCGTCGACGATGACCGTGGACTTCTTTGCACCTGACATCCAGTACGGTAGCCAGTCCGTTGTGGTGGTGCCGCCATGTGCCCTGTTGGTTGTAGCCCCCTGACAACACAGGGATCGCTCAGCTGATGTCTGCGCCGTTAACTCCTCACGTACGCCAAGGAGTAGATGCCCATCCCCCTGGGGCATCGGGACTCCCGGCAATGGCCATCCTGCCAGCTGGCCCTTGCTGAGACTGGGGGACCCATGGGGATGGCCCTTGCTCAGAGGGGCTGGCATTAGAGCGTATGAGCCGCAATGAAGCGTGGTAAATCATCTCTTGCTGGTGGCCATCCGCCAGCAGTCTCGAAGCGTTCCAGGGCTCACATTAATACGAACACGTACGACCCCAAATCGTTTCCCTCCCTGGCTAGGGATGGTAGCGAGAGTTATTTGCCCCAGTACCTAGTTTGTACGAGAGATGATGGGGAGTCTTTCATGACGATGAAGCCTCAGTTCTTTGTAGAGCATTTAGAGGACAAGTTTGGGGAGTTGGAGGGCTTGTCCAAAATGCGCTCTGGGGCAGTTTTGACAAAAACAGCTTCCTCTACCCAGTCACGGGCGTTGCTCGCTTGTGACAGGTAGAGGAATGTTTCTGTTACCATCACGCCCCATAAGAGCTTAAACATGGCCCAGGGCATTATATTCCACAGAGACCTTCTTTTGAAGTCTGATCACCAGCTGTGCGCCAATTTGCAGCGGCAGGGTGTTCATTTCGTCGGTGCGTTCATCAGGGTCTGAGGGATAATCAGGTTTCCACCAGTGTCTTCAACTTGGCCTTCGAGGGTGATACATTGCCTGAGAAGCCCTATATCCGTCCCCAAATGCGGTGCTTTAAGTGCTGGAAGTTCGGCCATATGTCTTCCCGCTGTACATCCAGCTTCACATGTCGAGATTGTAGACACCCATTACATCCCAGTAATCCATGTGCCTCGCCTTCCATCTGTCTCAACTGCAAAGAGCATCATTCACCTTGCTCGCCAGAGTGCAGGATTTTACAGAAAGAGAGGAAAATCATGGAATATAAGACCCTGGACCGACTGACCTACACTGAGGCTAAGAGGAAATGTGAACGACTCCTTCCTGTGCGAATGACAACAGTGATAGCCCCATCAGTTCCACGAATTCCAGTCAGCTCTCTGGCCATAAGACTACACCTGACCCCTTGACTATGGGGAGCATCCTGCACCACTTACTTCAGGAGCCACACTCCCCCCCCCCCCCCCCACTATCAGGGACGTCCTTCCCCATTTCAAAGCCAGAGAACCGTCCAACTTCTTTGGCTCCTCTGGCTTGGAAGGGGTCCCTTCGGTCTCTCCCTTCCCAGGTTTCCACCAGTGGGAAAAATGACGCCCGCCAGTGGCTGAAGTGCCCACGAGCAGCTGGTCATAGGGCTTCACGATTCTCCTCAGTCCCGGGGACTGAATCAGTGAAGCCCACCCAGCCAGTGAAACCCAAGGAGACTACCTTTAAGACCAAGGACCTTGTGGTGGCACCCACTCCACCGCTACCTACAAGCTCTGCATCTGAGGATGAGGTGGAGATTCTGACGTCCGCTGAGGACCTAGATCTCTCCAGACCCTCAGACACAATGGATGTTGATCGCACAGGTACTCAGTGGAAGCAGGTCACCCAGTGTCGTAATCTGCCTCCTCGGTCCCTTCAAACCGTTTTCGGCCTTGGACAATGTCATTCTCCATTGGAATTGCAGTGGTTTGTTCCACCACCTTGCTGAGCTCTGACGACTTATCAGCCTTCACCCTTTCTTCTGCATTGCTCTCCAGGAAACTTGGTTTCTGGCGATGCGAACCCTCGCCCTCCATGGTTATCAGGGTTTTTATAAGAATCAGGCAGCTTATGTGAGGATATCTGGTAGAGTCAATGTCCCTAACTCTCTTTACAGCGAGTGTGTACCTTTTCAAACACCTTTAGTGGCTGTCGCTGTTCGGGTGTGGACGCCTCAGGCTGTTACTGTCTGCAGTATCTATCTTCCACAGGATGGTGATGTCTCACAGCATGTACCGCCTGCAGTGATAGCCCAACTGCCGCCACCTTTCCTGCTACTGGGCGACTTTAACGCCCATACCCCTTGGTGGGGTGGCTTGGTGGCAACAGGCCAAGGCATTGTCACTGAGCAAGTGTTGGCACAGCTCGACCTTTCCCTCTAAAATAATGGTGCCTCCACACATTCCAGTGTGGTGAATGGCATGTACTCAGCGATCAACCATTTGGTCTGCAGCCCTAGCCTTCTACCATCTGTCCAATGGAGTGTGCACTACGACTTGTGCAGTAGTGAGCACTTTCCAATCTTTCTGTCAATGCCACAGCGTCATACTACTGGGCGCCTCCCCTGATGGGCTTTGAATAAGGCTGACTGGGAATCGTTCGCCTCCATTGCTATTTAGCCTCTTTCTCATGACACCATTGATGTGGTGGTTCAGACGATCATCACCAGCATCGTTTCTGCCTCGGAATCTGCAATTCCCTGTTCTTCCAGGTCCCCTCTGGCGGATAACTGTGCCTTGGTGGTCACCCAAGGTCGCTGCGACGATTAGAGATCGCAGGCATCATAAGCGGCACCCATCATTGGAACACCTCATCACCTTTAAATGTCTCCATGCCCAAGCCCTCTGCCTTATTCACCGTCGGAAGCAGGAGAGCTGTGAAAGGTGTGTCTCCAACACTGACCTCTGTACCTCTCCATCGCAGCTTTGGGCCAAGATTAGGCGGCTCTAAGAATATCAGACCATTATCAGCATCCCTGGGTTTTCCCTGAATGGAGCAGTCTGTACTGAATCAGACACGATTGTAGAACTCTTAGCAGAGCATTATGCTCAGAGTTCTGTTTCCACGAATTACCCACTGGCCTTCTGCTCCCTGAAAGAGCGGTTGGAACGTTCTTTTACTCCATATATGCCACTCAGAATCCTACAATGCTCCATTCAGTGAATGGGAATTCCAATGTGCCCTATCCACTCGCCCCGATACAGCTCCTGGGCCAGATCGCCTCCACTATCAGATGCTCAAACACCTCTCAGTGAACTGCCAGCGACGCCTCCTTTTCAGCCATATCTGGGTTGAGGGTGAGTTGCCATCACAATAGCGAAAAATCATCCTCATGTTGAAACCTGGCAAGAACCCACTGGAGGTGGACAGCTACGCCCCACTAGACTCACCAACGGTCTGTACAAGTTGCTCGAATGTATGGTGAGCTGGAGGTTGAGTTGGCTACTTGCGTCTTGGGGCCTTCTGGCTGGGTGGGTTCCGTAAGGGCCACTCTGCCACCGATAATCTGATCTGCCTGTAGTCTGCATCCGTTTGGCATTTTTCCTCCATCAGCATTTGGTTGCCATCTTTTTTGACATGCGAAAAGGATATGATACAACATGGAAGCATCACTTCCTCACCATGCTTCATGGGTGGGGTCTTCGGGGTCCACTCCCGATTTTTATTCAAAATTTTCTGTCGCTTCGTTCCTTCCACATGCATGTTGGTCCCTCCCATAATTCCTGCCAAGTTTAGGAGAATGGGGTCTGGCAAGGCTCTGGGTGTCCGCCTCTTTTTAGTTACTATCAATGGGCTCAGTGCAGCTGTGGGAACGTCCATATCGGCTTCTTATGCTGATGACTTTTGCCTATACTATAGCTCCACTGGCGTTGCAGTTGCTGAATGGCACCTACAGGGCACTATCCGCAGAGTGCAGTCTTGGGCCGTCATGCATGGCTCCCAGTTCTTGGCCACCAAGACCTGCGCCATGCATTTCTGCTGGCATTGCACTGTTCACCCTGAGCCATGGCTTTATCTTGACAGCAAAACTCTTGGCATGGTGGAGATGCAAAGATTTTTGGGCTTGCTTTTGATGCCTGGTTGACTTGGCTCCCTCATATTCGGCAGCTTAAGCAAACGCGCTAGCGCCAACTTAACACTCTTCACTGCTTGAGTCAAATGAGCTGGGGAGCCGATCGGTCTACTCTTCTATGACTGTATCAGGCATTGATTCAGTCCCGTCTCGATTGTGGGAGCCTGGCCTATGGTTCGGCATCGCCTTCCCTGTTGTGGTTGCCTGACCTCATACTTTACTGCAGGATCCGACTCGCAACTGGAGCTTTCGGCACAAGCCCTGTAAACAGCATACTTGTGGAGGATGGTGTCCCTCCATTGCGGATCCGGTGCCAACGACTACTGGCCGCTTATGCTGCACATGTTTGTAGCTTGCCCGGGCATCTAAATTAGCGTCTCCTGTTCCCCAAATCGGTCATCCGTCTTCCTGAATGGCGGCGCTGGTCAGGGTGTCTGATTGCAGTTCGTGTCCGGTCTCTTCTCTCTGGGCTTGAGCTTTTCCCTCTCCTACCTCTTTTCTGGACCCATGAACGTCTACACCCATGGTGTGTGCCCCACCCATGCTTTCAGCTGGATTTGACACAAGGCCCAAAAGACTCAGTCCCTCCTGAGGCCCTCCGCTGACGCTTTCTTTCCATCCTTGCCGCGTTTCCCGGCTCTGCCATGGTCTACACCTACAGTTCGATGGTTGCTGGTCGAGTTGGGTATGCTTTTACTCTTGGGGAACAATCTGAACAACGCTCATTGCTAGATGGCTGCAGTGTTTTCACTGCAGAGCTTATCGCCATCTGTCACGCCCTATAGTATATCCGCTCCTGCTCAGGTGAGTCCCTTGTTATCCGTAGTGACTCCCTTAGCGGTTTACGAGCTGTCGACCAGTGTTCTCCTCGCTCTCGTCTGGTGATGGCTATCCAGGAGTCCCTCCATACTGTTGCCCGTTGCCGCCACTCTGTGGTCTTTGTGTGGACCCCTGGTCATGTCGCCATCCTCATTGACGTGTTGACACGCTGGCCAAACAGGCTGTCAGTGCACCGGCCCTGGAGAGCGGCCTTTTGGAGTGTGATCTTCAGTCAGTTTGGTGGCAGAAGGTCCTTGCCACCTGGGGTGATGAATGGCGCACCCTGCCTTCAGCCAACGAACTTCGGATCGCCAAGGAGACTACCAGTGTGTGGCGCAGCTCCTTGGAGGCCCTCGCAAGGACTCCTTTGTCCTCTGTCGGCTACACATTGGCCACACTTGGCTGACGCACGGTCATTTATTGCACTGCAAGGACCCACCTGTCTGTCGTTGTGGTTCGGGATCGACAGTGGTCCACATTTTGTTGGACTGTCCGCTTTTAACTGGGCTCAGGCAGACGTTTGCGCTGTCATACACTCCCTGCACTATTAACAGATGACGCTTCAATGGCAAGCTTCGTTTTACGTTTTATTTGAGCAGGGGGCTTTTATCACTCGATCTGAGGGTTTGTCTCTTTTTTTATGTTGAATCTGGCCTTTGGCCTACGGTTTTAGAATGGAGTTTTTAGTGTGCCTCTTGGTGGTTGGCTTTTCCTTTCTTTCTTTTTTTCTTTTTTAAATTTTTTTTTTGTTTCCATTGCCAGCTAACCACTGTAACACTCTGTGTGTTTTTAATTCCTCTTTTCTGGTCTTTGTCTATATCTGTCTTGTTCTGTGTCACCAAAAATGGTTCAAATGGCTCTGAGCACTGTGGGACTTAACATCTGACGTCATCAGTCCCCTAGAACTTAGAACTACTTAAACCTAACTAACCTAAGGAAATCACACACATCCATGCCCGAGGCAGGATTCGAACCTGCGACCGTAGCGGTCGCGCGGTTCCAGACTGAAGCGCCTAGAACCGCTCGTCCACACCGGCCGGCTCTGTGTCATCCCTTGTCATCTCCGTTGCTTGTTTTTGTTCCTTGAGGGTGTTTCATGATCTTGAAAAAAGGGACCGATTGCCTTTGTAGTCTGGTCCCTTCAACCCCCCATAAACCAACCAACGATCTGTAGAACTTTTTGTGTTCATATATAGAAACTTGTGTAGGATTCTTGGACACTGATTCTTCACAGTTCAGTCCACAATTCCTTATATGGTGCGTAGCCTTTCGCAGTTTTCTATTTTTAACTCTTCCAAATTCCCTTGACCGTGCTTGCAAATCCCTTAGAAAACATCTTCAAACATCTTCCTATAGAAGCTTAGCGCAATTTATTTCCCCAAAATTCAGAAAATAACTGAGATCGATTGAATTATCTTTTATAGAATTTCCATGTATTCTCTCATAGGTTTACAATAATAAAATCTCAGCTCTCTCTCTCTCTCTCTCTCTCTCTCTCTCTCTCTCTTTCTATTACTTTACAGTCCTCTGTACCAGTTTATTTTTTACAAAATAGTGCACAACAAATGACAGTTATGCGCATCTGACGCCCATCGATCCATAGATTGTCACTTCTTTAGAGCGAGACTTGTTTCGATCGCAGAATTATTACTATAGCCTACCGTGCGCCACAGAGTAAACGCATTCCTCCCCCCATGCAAAATGCGCTGAGTCGACGTATTTTAACAATTTTAGCGTTAGAACTCAGGTCTTACTGCCACATCTTCACCGTTCGTCCCAGTAACATTGAAATAACATTACTGTAGCGCTATCCTCACTGTTCACCCCGGTTATGACACTGGAATGATCACGGTAAATGATAACAGCCAAACAGTTGCAGGATAAAGATTTATTGAAATCCTTGTCCACGGTATCGGTATATCTAAATATACCTTCATCAGAAGCAAAAATACGCTAAAATCACATCCCGCAGTGGAGTTGCGTAAAACAATCGTGCCAAAAGGCGACACCATTAGTTAAAATTAAAGTATCACCTCCATCTGTACAGCATAATTATGAAGAGATGGTCGATGCGAAGGCAGCATACTATCAGTACTATGAGTAACAGGCTAAGTATTGATAGTATGCTGCGTTCTCATCGACCATCTCTTCGTAATTGTACCGTACAGATGGAGATGATATTTTAATTTTAATTACTGGTGCTGCCTTTTGGCACGATTGTTTTATGCATCTCCACTGCACGATGTGATTTTTGCTTCTGATGAAGGTATATTTAGATATACCGAAATCGTGGTCAAGGATTTAAATACATCTTTATCCTTCAGCTGTTTGGCTGTTATCATTTACCGTGAAGATTTTCAACAGCTGCTGCTTCAGCCATGTTTAAAATTTTGACACTGGAATGACATTATTGTGCGGTAGAATGGTTATACACTTACAGCAAGACAGCCATTCTCCTGTGACCCTGTAGCCCAGCCTAGCACAGATTAAAAGAAGATAAGCAATCGGAAGTTCATAGTGGAGGAGAAAACAAAGGGAGGACATCGAGATAACCGCAGAATACACGAGGTCAGCAAACCTTGTCTTCTGTCCAATCAGGCAAAATGGAAACTTGCTAGAACTCGTCAATGCCAATAGGCCAACAAAGCTACACGCATGTAACAATTCACAAAAAACAAATTGCGCTGTTGGCATCTCCGAAATGGTAATGCGTCAGGGCAGGAACACTCCACGTCTCACCCCAATTAGGAAGCTGTAGCAACCGCTATAGTGGTCTAGCGACTGAACATCACCTGAGTAACAAATCAGTCAGGGACGCTTCAATCCTTCTAAAGCTACCCTAATCGGCTGTTGGTGATGTGGCAGCGAAGTGGAAGCACAAAGGAACAACCACAAGTAAACCAAGAGCAGGCAGACCCCTTCCAGTGACGGACAGGGTCAGTCCAGCGTTGCGGGTGGTTGCTGCGAGACAACTGTATGAAATTAGTGGAAGGGGTACTTTGCATTAGCCTATTCTGCAGCAGAGTACGCTTGTCCTGTCTAGTATAATTCATCACATGACAGTCAGGTAGACGTACCTCTCAAAGAGACCTGCAGACCAACTCCTGTAGAATGGATTTACCGTCGTGCAGGAATGGCACCACTTCCCATCTGAAGAGACATTGCGGCGAATAAGGAAGAAAGCGGAACAAGAACAAACTCATCCCAAGTATCGGCACAAAAGGCATTAGCAGCGATTGAAGTCAAAAAAGAGTTTTCTTAGGTCATCAAACGCACTTCCTACCACTGTTGAAGATGCCAGGATGCAGTTTTGGAGGGGTATGATTGCTCTTCCCTCTGGTTGGAAAAGAATTTCCGACACTCTGCATGAGGAATGGATGACCTGGAAATCCTTGAATAAACTGAAATTAGGATTTGGTAGAACAAAGTTTAATCTGGCAAGACGGTGCTACAGAACACAAAACGATGCTAACTGTGACTGTGGAGAAGTCCGGACTGTCCAGCACATGGTCCAGTGTCGACTCCACCGACTGCAGAAGACCTCCATCAAGCGACAGAAAATGGACTGGAAGTGGCCAAATTTCGGTCAAACACTGTAGGACTTGCTAACTGTGCACGCATGTGTGCTTCTGGCACTAGAATAATGAGAAGGAGGAGTCGTTCGTACGTTCCAAAGTGCTACCTGCATCCAGCCAGCACGATGCTTCGGGACAAGGCTCCTTTCTTTGGTACAAACGTGGAGCAGCTCCTAATAGGCCACACATTTCTGAAGACAGTGGTAAGTGAAGATTGAGATAGTGTAGATACACATCTACATCTACATTTATACTCCGCAAGCCACCCAACGGTGTGTGGCGGAGGGCACTTTACGTGTCACTGCCATTACCTCCCTTTCCTGTTCCAGTCGCTTATGGTTCGCAGGAAGAACGACTGCCAGAAAGCCTCCGTGCGCGCTCTAATCTCTCTAATTTTACATTCGTGATCTCCTCGGGAGGTATAAGTAGGGGGAAGCAATATATTAGATACCTCATCCAGAAACACACCCTCTCGAAACCTGGACAGCAAGCTACACCGCGATGCAGAGCGCCTCTCTTGCAGAGTCTGCCACTTGAGTTTGCTAAACATCTCCGTAACAATATCACGCTTACGAAATAACCCTGTGACGAAAAGCGCCGCTCTTCTTTGGATCTTCTGTATCTCCTCCGGCTACCTGACCTGGTACAGATCCCACACTGATGAGCAATACTCAAGCATAGGTCGAACGAGTGTTTTGTAAACCACCTCCTTTGTTGATGGACTACATTTTCTAAAGACTCTCCCAATGAATCTCATCCTGGTACCCGCCTTACCAACAATGAATTTTATATGATCATGCAACTTCAAATCGTTCCGCACACATACTCCCAGATATTTTACAGAAGTAACTGCTACCAGTGTTTGTTCCGCTATCATATAATCATACAATAAAGGAATCTTCTTTCTATATACTCGCAATACATTACATTTGTCCTACCCCAATGAACCGTGGACCTTGCCGTTGGTGGGGAGGCTTGCGTGCCTCAGCGATACAGATGGCCGTACCGTAGGTGCAACCACAACGGAGGGGTATCTGTTGAGAGGCCAGACAAACCTGTGGTTCCTGAAGAGGGGCAGCAGCCTTTTCAGTAGTTGCAGGGGCAACAGTCTGGATGATTGACTGATCTGGCCTTGCAACACTAACCAAAACGGCCTTGCTGTGCTGTGTAGGTACTGCGAACGGCTGAAAGCAAGGGGAAACTACACCTGTAATTTTTCCCGACGGCATGCAGCTTTACTGTATGGTTAAATGATGATGGCGTGCTCTTGGGTAAAATATTCCGGAGGTAAAATAGTCCCCCATTCGGATCTCTGGGCGGGGACTACTCAAGAGGACGTCGTTATCAGGAGAAAGAAAACTGGCGTTCTACGGATCGGAGCATGGAATGTCAGATCCCTTAATCGGGCAGGTAGATTAGAAAATTTAAAAAGGGAAATGGATAGGTTGAAGTTAGATATAGTGGGAATTAGTGAAGTTAGGTGGCAGGAGGAACAAGACTTTTGGTCAGGTAATGCAGGAGTAGGTTTAGTAATGAATAAAAAAATAGGAGTGCGGGTAAGCTACTACCAACAGCATAGCGCACGCATTATTGTGGCCAAGATAGACACGAAGCCCATGCCTACTACAGTAGTACAAGTTTATATGCCAACTAGCTCTGCAGATGCTGAAGAAATTGATGAAATGTATGATGAGATAAAAGAAATTATTCAGGTAGTGAAGGGAGACGAAAATTTAATAGTCATGGGTGACTGGAATTCGAGTGTAGGAAAAGGGAGAGAAGGGAACATAGTGGGTGAATATGGATATGGGGAGAGAAATGAAAGAGGAAGCCGTCTGGTAGAATTTTGCACAGAGCATAACTTAATCATAGGTAACACTTGGTTCAAGAATCATAAAAGAAGGCTGTATACATGGAAGAATCCTGGAGATACTAGATGGTATCAGATAGATTATATAATGGTAAGACAGAGATTTAGGAACCAGGTTTTAAATTGTAAGACATTTCCAGGGGCAGATGTGGACTCTGACCACAATCTATTGGTTATGAACTGTAGATTAAAACTGAAGAAACTGCAAAAAGGTGGGAATTTAAGATGGGACCTGGATAAACTGAAAGAACCAGAGATTGTACAGAGTTTCAGGGAGAGCATAAGGGAACAATTGACAGGAAAGGGGGAAAGAAATACAGTAGAAGAAGAATGGGTAGCTCTGAGGGATGAAGTAGTGAAGGCAGCAGAGGATCAAGTAGGTAAAAAGACGTGGGCTAGTAGAAATCCTTGGGTAACAGAAGAAATATTAAATTTAATTGATGAAAGGAGAAAATATAAAAACACAGTAAATGAAGGAGGCAAAAAGGAATACAAACGTCTCAAAAATGAGATCGACAGGAAGTGCAAAATGGCTAAGCAGGGATGGCTAGAGGGCAAATGTAAGGATGTAGAGGCTTATCTCACTAGGGGTAAGATAGATACTGCCTACAGGAAAATTAGAGAGACCTTTGGAAAAAAAGAGAGCCACTTGTATGAATATCAAGAGCTCAGATGGAAACCCAGTTCTAAGCAAAGAAGGGAAAGCAGAAAGGTGGAAGGAGTATATAAAGGGTCTATACAAGGGCGATGTACTTGAGGACAGTATTATGGAAATGGAAGAGGATGTAGATGAAGATGAAATGGGAGATACGATACTGTGTAAAGGGTTTGACAGAGCACTGATAGACCTGAGTCGAAACAAGGCCCCGGGAGTAGGCAACATTGCATTAGATCTACTGATGGCCTTGGGAGAGCCAGTCCTGACAAAACTCTACCATCTGGTGAGCAAGATGTATGAGACAGGCGAAATACCCTCAGACTTCAAGAATAATGTAATAATTCCAATCCCAAAGAAAGCAGGTGTTGACAGATGTGAAAATTACCGAACTATCAGTGTAATAAGTCACAGCTGCAAAATACTAAAGCGAATTCTTTACAGACGAATGGAAAAACTGGTAGAAGCCGACCTTGGAGAAGATCAGTTTGGATTCCTTAGAAATGTTGGAACACGTGAGGCAATACTGACCCTACGACTTATCTTAGAAAAAAATATTAGGAAAAGGCAAACCTACGTTTCTAGCATTTGTAAGAGAAAGCTTTTGACAATGTTGACTGGAACACTCTCTTTCAAATTCTAAAGGTGGCAGGGGTAAAAAAACAGGGAGCGAAAGACTATTTACAATTTGTACAGAAACCAGATGGCAGTTTTAAGAGTCGAGGGACATGAAAGGGAAGCAGTGCTTGGGAAGGGAGTGAGACAGGGTTGTAGTCTGTCCCCGATGTTATTCAATCCGTATATTGAGCAAGCAGTAAAGGAAACAAAAGAAAAATTCGGAGTAGGTATTAAAGTCCATGCAGAAGAAATAAAAACGTTGAGATTCGCGGATGACATTGTAATTCTGTCAGAGACAGCAAAGGACTTGGAAGAGCTGTAGAACGGAATGGACAGTGTCTTGAAAGGAGGATATAAGATGAACATCAACAAATGCAAAACGAGGATAATGGAATGTAGTCGAATTAAGTCGGGTGATGCTGAGGGAATTAGATTAGGAAATGAGACACTTAAAGTAGTAAAGGAGTTTTGCTATTTGGGGAGCAAAATAACTGATGATGGTCGAAGTAGAGAGGATATAAAATGTAGACTGGCAATGGCAAGGAAAGCGTTTATGAAGAAGAGAAATTTGTTAACATCGAGTATAGATTTAAGTGTCAGGAAGTCGTTTCTGAAAGTATTTGTATGGAGGTAGCCATGTATGGAAGTGAAACATGGACGATAAATAGTTTGGACAAGAAGAGAATAGTAGCTTTCGAAATGTGGTGCTACAGAAGAATGCTGAAGATTAGATGGGTAGATCACATAACTAATGAGGAGGTATTGAATAGAATTGGGGAGAAGAGGAGTTTGTGGCACAACTTGACAAGAAGAAGGGTCCGGTTGGTAGGACATGTTGTGAGGCATCAAGGGATCACTAATTAACATTGGAGGGTAGCGTGGAAGGTAAAAATCGTAGAGGGAGACCTAGAGATGAATACACTAAGCAGATTCAGAAGGATGTAGGTTGCAGTAAGTACTGGCAGATGAAGAAGCTTGCACAGGATAGAGTAGCATGGAGAGCTGCATCAAACCAGTCTCAGGACTGAAGACAACAACAGCAACAACATGTTAAGGGTCAGTTGCCACTCCCTGCACCAAGTGCCTATCCGCTGCAGATCTTCGTGCATTTCGCTACAATTTTCTAATGCTGCAACTTCTCTGTGTACTACAGCATCATCCGCGAAAAACAGCATGGAACTTCCGACACTATCTACTAGGTCATTTATATATATTGTGAAAAGCAATGGTCCCATAACATTCCCCATTGGCACGCCTGAGGTTACTTTAACGTCTGTAGACGTCTCTCCATTGAGAACAACATGTTGTGTTCTGTTTGCTAAAAACTCCTCAATCCAGCCACACAGCTGGTCTGATATTCCGTAGGCTCTTACTTTGTTTATCAGGTGACAGTGCGGAACTGTATCGAACGCCTTCCGGAAGTCAAGGAAAATGGCATCTACCTGGGAGCCTGTATCTAATATTTTCTGGGTCTCATGAATAAATAAAGCGAATTGGGTCTCACCCGATCGCTGTTTCCGGAATTCAAGTTTTTTCCTATAGAGTAGATTCTGGGTTTCCAGAAACGACGTGATACGCGTGCACAAGACATGT
The DNA here is from genome assembly GCF_023864275.1 of Schistocerca cancellata. NCBI lineage: Eukaryota > Metazoa > Arthropoda > Insecta > Orthoptera > Acrididae > Schistocerca > Schistocerca cancellata. Next base: position 18,135,743 of record NC_064635.1, on the reverse strand, counting down.
TCTAAAATTCTACAACAGATCGATGTCAGAGATATAGGTCTATAGTTTTGCGCCTCTGCTCGACGAACCTTCTTGAAGACTGGGACTACCTGTGCTCTTTTCCAATCATTTGGAACCTTCCGTTCCTCTAGAGACTTGCGGTACACGGCTGTTAGAAGGGGGGCAAGTTCTTTCGCGTAATCAGTGTAGAATCGAATTGGTATCCGTCAGGTCCAGTGGACTTTCCTCTGTTGAGTGATTTCAGTTGCTTTTCTATTCCTTGGACACTTATTTCGATGTCAGCCATTTTTTCGTTTGTGCGAGGATTTAGAGGAGGAACTGCAGTGCGGTCTTCCTCTGTGAAACAGCTTTGGAAAAAGGTGTTTAGTATTTCAGCTTTACGCCTTCCATTTCTGTTTCAATGCCATCATCATCCCGGAGTGTCTGGATATGCTGTTTCGAGCCACTTACTGATTTAACGTAAGACGAGAACTTCCTAGGATTTTCTGTCAAGTCTGTACATAGAATTTTGCTTTCGAATTCACTGAACGCTTCACGCATAGCCCTCCTTACGCTAACTTTGACATCGTTTAGCTTCTGTTTGTCTGAGAGGTTTTGGCTGCGTTTAAACTTGTAGAGAAGTTCTCTTTGCTTTCGCAGTAGTTTCCTAACTTTGTTGTTGAACCACGGTGGGTTTTTCCCGTCCCTCACAGTTTTACTCGGCTCGTACCTGTCTAAAACGCATTTTACGATTGCCTTGAACTTTTTCCATGAACACTCAACATTGTCAGTTCAAAATGGTTCAAATGGCTCTGAGCGCTATGGGACTTAACAGCTGAGGTCATCAGTCCCGTAGAACTTAGAACCACTTAAACCTAACTAACCTAAGGACATCACACACATCCATGCCCGAGGCAGGATTCGAACCTGCGACCGTAGCGGTCACGCGGTTCCAGACTGAAGCGCCTAGAACAGCTCGGCCACTCCAGTCGGCCAACATTGTCAGTGTCGGAACAGAAATTTTCGTTTTGATGTGTTAGGTGGTCTGAAATCTGCCTTCTATTACTCTTTCTTAACAGATAAACCTTCCTCCCTTTTTTTATATTCCTATTTACTTCCGTATTCAGGGATGCTGCAACGACCTTATGATCACTGATTCCCTGTTCTGCACACACAGAGTCGAAAAGTTCTGGTCTGTTTGTTATCAGCAGGTCCAAGATGTTATCTCCACGAGTCGGTTCTCTGTTTAATTGCTCGAGGTAATTTTCGGATAGTGCACTCAGTATAATGTCACTCGATGCTCTGTCCCTACCAGCCGTCCTAAACATCTGAGTGTCCCAGTCTACATCTGGTAAATTGAAATCTCCACCTAAGACTATAACATGCTGAGGAAATTTATGTGAAATGTATCACAGATTTTCTCTCAGTTGTTCTGCCACTAATGCTGCTGAGTCGGGAGGTCGGTAAAAGGAGCCAATTATTAACCTAGCTCGGTTGTTGAGTGTAACCTCCACCCATAATAATTCACAGGAACTATCCACTTCTACTTCACTACAGGATAAACTACTACTAACAGCGACAAAAACGCCACCTCAGGTTGCATGCAATCTATCCTTTCTAAACACCGTCTGTGGCTTTGTAAAAATTTCGGCAGAATTTATCTCAGGTGTAGGGGGTGAAGCCACTGAAAGGTAGATAGCTGTAAACGAGAGATTTGGAGAGATGAATCACGTTATTCGCTGTGGCAATCCGATGGAAGGGATTGGGATTGACGAACCCCTGGTGAACGTTATCTGCCTTCCTGTGCACTGCCAACGCTGAAGCACACAGGAGGGGGTGTTAACGATATGGGGGTGTTTCTTGTGGTCGCCCTTGAAAAACGCTAAATACCGGTGGTTATGGGTATATTTTACAGCACTGCGTCTGCTGTACAGTACAGTTCGGAGACATTGAATGATTGTATTAAATAAATGTGTGACTAGGGCCTCCCGTCAGGTAGACCGTTCGCCTGGTGCAAGTCTTTCGATGTGACGCCACTTCGGCGAGTTGCGCGTCGATGGGGATGAAATTACGATAATTATGACAGCACAACACCCAGTCCCTGAGCGGAGAAAATCTCCGACCCAGCCGGGAATCGAACCCGGGCCCTTAGGATTGACATTCGGTCACGCTGACCACTCAGCTACCGGGGGCGGACAATGATTGTATTATCACCACGTCATAAGGCAGCTTCTGACAGGGAATCGTCTGTGGACAGTAACATCATTGAAAAGGACTGGGTTGCCCACACTACCAATGTGAACTCGATGCAGCTCCTTTGCAATGAGTCAGAACGGTGACTCCACTCCAGACCCAGCGTCCAACATCGCCACTTTCTTTGGTTTCGGCTTTTGAGGGCGTACTGGTTGTCATTCCTCCACAGATGGACACCTCATTCAAACCGTCCCCAGCAGAGTTGAAGCCACCACAAAGCCGAAGGGTGGACGCACCTCCATACTAATGTCCACAAATAGTTGTCCTGACAGATACATGAGTTAGAAACACTAACGAAAGGTTTTTGTCGCCCACACAATGTCGTATACTGTATATACTTAATCTAATGAGTTTATTACACTCAAGAGCCAAAGAAACTGGTATACGCATCCGTATTCGAATACATAGATATGCAAACAGGCAGAATACGGCGCTGCGGTCGGCAACGCCTATATAAGACAACAGGTGTCTGGCGCAGTTCTTAGATCGGCTACTGCTGCTACAATGACAGGTTAGCAAGATTTAAGTCATTCAAAAAGATTTCGGGATTGCAGCCGGTCGTGGTTAGCTTCCATCCACGATATTTCGACTGGACACCTGCCAGCCATCCTCGGGTGAGCCATCGAAGACTGACGAAGACGCTCTCCGTTCCGCAATATACACCGTGCAGCGAGTATTCCGCGCATGCGACAAAATCGTACTGACAGACGAACCACACCGCCCGGCGGCAGCGCCCTCGCTGGTGGAACTGCAGAACTCAGCTGCCTTCGGCGTTGTCAACTGCCGCGGCCGTCGGAGTACTCCGACGTCTTCGTCTGGAGCAGATCTTAGAGGTGACGGGGTTCCACGCATTATCTAGCTGGTAGCCATTGTCACGGTTCGTAAGATTGTCTGCCATGCGAATTTCCACTGATTCTTTTATGACGGAGTCCCAAAAGGATGTTGCTGTGGCCAAAATTGTGGCCTTCTCATACTCCATTGAGTGTCCGGTGGAAATGCAGTGCTCAGCAACTGCAGACTTGCTGGGTTGCAAAAGGCGAGGACAGCGTTGATGTTCAGTGCAACGTTCCTCCACTGTTCGCAATGTTTGTCCTACATATGACATGCCACACTGACAAGGTGTTTTATAAATTTCCGCCTTCCGCAGTACCAGATAGTCTTTCACTGATCCCAGCAGGTCGGAAATCTTCGATGGTGGACGGAAAATTACTTTCACTTCGAAACCGTGGAGGATTCTTGCAATTTTGAAGTAAATGTTGCCAACAAAGGGAAGAAAAGCTAAAGCTTTAGTAGGCGTGCTCTCTTCTTTCTCCACTCCCTGTTTCTTTGACTTAATTGCAAGTGCCTTGCTAATTTGCCGGGTAGAATGTCCATTCTCTTTGAAAACCCTCTTCAGGTGGGCAAGCTCTTCAGGCAAACTATCTGCATCTGACACTACATGAGCTCTGTGTACAAGTGTTTTAAGTACACTCATTGTTTGCGATTGGTGATGGCAGCTGAACGAATTTAAACACAAATCAGTATGTGTGGGCTTTCGATAAACCGAATGCCCCAGAGAGCCATCAATCTTCCGTCTAACTAAACCGTCCAAGAAAGGGAGGCAACCATTTTTCTCTAATCGCATGGTAAACCGAATGTTCTCATGAATGGAGTTGAGGTGATCTAAAAACTCCATTAATTTTTTTTCTCCATGAGGCCACACTACGAAATTGTCATCCACGTACCTCCAAAAAACAGTTGGTTTGAGGGTTGCAAGCCCGAAATCTTTTTGAATATTTAGTTCTCCGGGAAAATTTTAAATTTCACGCAAGATTTAAGTCAGTTCGAACGTGCTGTTATAGTCGGAGGACGAGCGATGGGACACAACATCTCCGAGGTAGCGATGAAGTTCGGATTTTCCTGTACGACCATTCCACGAATGTGCTGTGAATATCAGGGATCCGGTAAAACATCAATTCTCCCACAATGCTGCAGCCGGCAAAAGATCCTGCAAGAACGGGACCGACGACGATTGATGAAAGTCTTTCGACATCACAAAAGTGCAACCCTTCCGCAAATTACTGCAGATTTCAGTGCTGCGCCATCAACAAGTGTCAGCGTACGACCCATTCAACGAAACGTCATCGATGTGGGCTTTCGAAGCTGAAGGCTCACCCGTGTACCCTTGACGACTGCACGACACATAGCTTAACGCCGCATCTGGATCCGTCAACACCGACGTTGGACTCTTTATCACTGGAAACATGTTGCCTGGTCGGACGAGTCTCGTTTTAAATTGTATCAAGCTGATGGATGTGTACGGATATGGAGACAACCTCATGAATCAATGGACCCTGCCTGTCAGCAGGGGGCTGTTCAAGCCGGTGGAGGCTGCATAATGGTGGAGGGTGCGTGCATTTGAAATGATATGGGGCTCCTGATACGTCTAGATACGGCTTTTACATATGACACATACGTAAGCATTCTGTCTGATCACCTGCATCCATTCATGTCCATTGTGCATTCTGATGGGCAATTCTAGCAGGACATTGAGACACCCCACACGTCCCGAATTGCTACAGAGTGGCTCCAGGGACAATCTTGTGAGTTTAAACACCTCTGCTGGTCACCAGACTCCCCAGACACGAACATTATTGAGCATATCTGGGATGCCTTGCAACGTGCTGTTCAGAAGAGATCTCCACCCCCTCGTACTCTGATTTATGGACAGCCCTTCAGGATTCGCCTATCTCCCTGGGGCATCGGGGCTCCTGGCAAGGGCCATCCTGCCAGATGGTCTTTGCTGTGGCTGCGTGGCGCCAATGTGGAGAGCCCCTGGTCAGAGTGGGTGGCATCAGGGCAGATGACCCGCAATGAAGCGTGGTACATCATCTATCGCTGGTGGGCCTCCACCAGCAGTCTCTAAGCGATCGAGGTCTAATCTCAGGGCAAGAAATACGATCAGAGATCATTACCCTCCCTGGCCTCTCCATGGGAGGAACGCATGGCTAAAGAAGGCAGTGACGTTTATTCACACCGGTAACTCGCCTGTATGCGAGTTGATGGCGAAACATTTATGTCGACAAAGCCTCAGTTGTGGAGCATTTAGAGGACAAGTTTGCGGAGGTGGAGGGCTTGTCCAAAATGCGCTCTGGATCAGTTTTGATCAAAACAGCATCCTCTGCCCAGTCACGGAGGTTGCTCGCTTGCGACAAGTTGGGGGATGTTTCAGTTACCATCACACCCCAAAAGTGTCTAAACATGGTCTAGGGTATATTCCACATAGATCTTCTTTTGCAGTCAGACGATAAACTGTGCACCAACCTAGAACGACGAGGTGTTCACTTCGTCTGGCGCATCCATCGGGCTCCAAGGGATAATCAGGTAGCCACCGGTGCCTTCATCTTGGTCTTCGAGGGTGACGCCTTACCCGAAAAGGTCAAGGTGAAGGTTTACCGCTATGATCTGAAGCCATATATCCCTCACCCGATGCAGTGTTCTAAATACTGGAAGTTTGGGAATATGTCATCCCGATGTGCTTCTGGCGTCACGTGTCGAGTTGTGGACGTCCTTCGCATCCCAATACTCCATGTGCCCCACCTCTTATCTGTGTTAACTGCAGAGAACACCATTCCCCTTGCTCGCCTGCAGCATGTCCTGGCTGCACTGATAGCCCAATTGCCGCCACCTTTTCTGTTACTGGGCGACTTAAATGCCCATAACCCTCTGTGGGGTGGATCAGTGGCAACAGGCCGAGGCAGTGTCGTTTAGCAAGTGTTGGCACAGTTCAACTTTTCTCTTTTTAATAATGGTGCCTTCCCACATTTCAGTGTGGTGCATGACACATACTCTGCCACTGACCTTTCGATATGCAGCCCTAGCCTATTCCATCTGTCCAATGGGGTGTGCATGACGACTTGTGCGGTAGTGACCACTTTCCGATCTTTCTGTCACTACCACAGCGTCACTCTTCTGGGCGAGCCTGTAGATGGGCTATGAATAAGGCTGACTGGGACTTGTTCACCTCCATTGCCACTATTGAACCTCTTTACAATGACTCTATTGGTGCAGTGGTGCACTTCGTCACCACTGGTATCGTTACGTCCGCAGAATCTGCCATTCCCTATTCTTCTGCGTCCCCTCGGCGGCGGACTGTGCCTTGGTGGTCGCCAGAGATCGCCAAGGCGATTAAAGATCGCAAGCAGGCCCTCCAGCGTCACAAGCGGCATCCCTCTTTGGAACGCCTCATTACCTTTAAACGGCTCCATGCACGAGCCTGCCACCTCATTCGACGATGCAAGCAGGAGTGCTGGGAAAGGTACATCTCCACCATTGGACTCCGTACCTCCCCATCGCAGGTTTAGGCGAATTTATGGCTATTGGACCCCCGTCAGCGTACCTGCGCTTTCGCTGAATGGAGTGGTCTGTACTGACTCCGCCACACTTGCAAACCACTTAGCAGAGCATTTTGCTCAGAGTTCCGCTTCCGCGAATTACCCACTGGGCTTCCACTCGCTGAAAGAGCGGTTGGAATGTCGGAGCCTTTCATTTCACACATGCCACCCTGAATCTTACAATGCTCTGTTCAGTGAGTGGAAATTCCAAAGTGCCCTAGCCACTTGCCCTGATACGGCTCCCGGGCCAGATTGCATCTACTGTCAGATGCTTAAGCACCTCTCAGAGGACTGCCAACGACGCCTCCTAGACCTTTTCAACCGTATCTGGGTTGAGGGTGAGCTTCCATCGCAATGGCGGGAAAGCATCGTAATCCCCCTTTTGAAACTTGGCAAGAACCCACTGGAGATTGAGAACTACCCCCCCCCCCCCCATTAGCCTCACCAATGTTCTTTGCAAGTGGCTCGAACGCATGGTGAGCCAGCGGTTGAGTTGGTTAGTCGAGTCTCAGGGCCTTCTGGCTCCATCTCAGGGTGGGATCCGTAAGGGTCGCTCTGCCGCCGATAAACTGATGTGCCTGGAGTCTGCCATCTGTACGGCCTTTGCCCGCCGTCGGCACCTCGTCGCTGTCTTTTTTGACATGCGGAAGGCGTACGATACGACATGGTGACATCACATCCTCTCTACGCTTCATGGTTGGGGTCTTTGGGGTCCGCTGCCGATTTACATACAAAATTTTCTGTCGCTTCGTACCTTCAACGTACAAGTTGCGACCTCCCGAGTTCAGGAGAATGGGGTACCACAAGGATCTGTCTTAAGTGTCTGATTCTTTTTAATTGCAATTAATGGGCTCGCTGCAGCGGTGGGAACGTCTGTCTCAGCTCCCTTGTATGCTGACGACTTCTGCCTCTACTTTAGCTCCACTGGCACTGCGGCTGCTGAACGGCAGCTGCAGGGTGCTATCCACAAGGTGCAGTCGTGGGCTGTAGCGCATGGCTTCCAGATTTCGGCTGCCAAGACTTGCGTTATGCATTTCTGCCGGCGACGCCCTGTTCACCCTCAGCCACAGCTTTATCTTAATGGCGAACCTCTTGCTGTGGTGGAGACGCATCGGTTTTTGGGATTGGTTTTCGATACCCGGTTGACTTGGCTGCCTCATATTCGGCAGCTTAAACAGACATGCTGGCGGCATCTTAACACTCTTCGTTGCTTAAGCTACACCAGCTGAGGTTCCGATCAGTCTACCCTTCTACAGCTGTACCAGGCGTTAATTCAGTCCCATCTAGATTATGGGAGCCTGGCTTATCGTTTGGCATTCCCTTCCACATTGCGGTGTCTGGACCCCATCTTAACAGTGGGATCTGACTCGCCACTGGAGATTTCCGGACAAGCCCTGTCAACAGCATACTTGTGGAGGCAGGTGTCCCTCCATTGCGGTTCCGGCGCCAACGATTACTTGCCGATTGTGCTACACACGTTTGTAGCTTGCCCAGGCATCCCAATTATCGTCTCCAGTTCCCTCAGTCGATCGTCCATCTTCCGGAATGGCGGCACCAGTCAGGGTCTACGATAGTAGTTCACATCAGAGCTCTTCCCTCTGGGCTCGAGGTTTTCCCTCTTTCACCTTCTTTCTGGGCCCCTCTGCGTACACCCCCGTGGTGTGTGCCCCACCTGTGGCTTCGGATCGATTTGGCACAAGGCCTGAAGGACTCAGTCCCTCCTGAGGCTCTCCGCTGCCGCTTCCTTTCAATCCTTGCCGTGTTTCAAGGCCCTGACGTTGTCTACGCCGACGGTTCGATGGTCGCTGGTAGTGTTGGTTATGCTCTTACTCTAGGGGATCATTATAAACAACACTCATCGTCGGCTGGCTGCAATGTTTTCACTGCCAAGCTTGTCACCATCTCTCGCACTCTAGAGTACATCCGCTCCTGTTCAGGTGAGTCCTTCACTATATGTAGCGATTCCCTGAGCAGTTTATGAGCTGTCAACCAGTGTTTCCCTCTCTCTCATCTGGTGATGGCTATACAGGAGTTCCTCGATATTCTTGCCCATTGCGGCCGCTCTGTGGTCTTTGTGTGGACCCCTGGTCATGTCGGCATCCCGGGCAATGAACGTGTTGACACGCTGGCCAAACAGGCTGTCAGTGCACCAGCCTTGGAGATTGGCCTTTCAGAGAGTGACCTCAGTTTTGCGGCAGAAGGCACTTCGCACCTGGGGTGAAGAATGGCGCACCCTTCCTTCACCCAACAAACTTCAGGCCATCAAAGAGGCTACAGGTGTGTGGCGCTCCTCCTTGCAGGTGTCTCGCTAGGAGTCTGTTGTTCCCTGCCAGCTGCGCATTGGCGACACCCGGATGACGCACAGCTAGTTATTGCGCCGTGAGGACCCACCTTTATGCCGCTGCGGGTCAGTGTGACGGTGGTCGACATTTTGTTGGCCTGTCCCATTGTAACAGCACTCAGGCGGACGTCTGTGCTGCCTGATTCGCTCCCTATACTTTTAACAGATGATGCTGCCATGGCAGGCTTAGTTCTGCGTTTTATTCGTGCATTGGGTTTTTATCACTTGATCTAAGTGTTTGTCTTTTCTTTGTCGTGAGTCTGGCCTTTGGCCTACGATTTTAGACTGTGTTATTTTTAGTGCATTTCTTGGTGCTTGGCGTTTCCTTTTTTTGTCTTTATTGTCGGCTAACCACTGTCACTCTCTGTGTGATTTAATTCCTTTTGTCTGGTTTCTGTCTTTCTTGCACTGCGTCGTCTCTTGTGAACTCCATGTTTGTTTTTATTCTTTGTACCTTCAATACCCAACCTACCAACCAACCAAACCGAACTTTTGATATAGCGCGCCAACCAGCAGAGAGAGAGCTGCGGCTGCTAAGTGCACCTAGCGGCAGGTTTAGACAACGAACTCCCATCTGCCTTGTGTCGTCAGACAATTAGCAAGCAAACCACAGCCGCTGAAGTAAGCACATGTACAGCCTACATGAGCCAGTCAAAAATCAAGGTGATGTTGGTTGTGTTTTTTGACTACAAAGGTATTATCCATAAAGAATTTGCGCCACGTGGTCAGATGGTAAACAGGGAAGTCTACCAAGAATTCTAGTGAGCATGAGGGATGCTGTGCGCAGGAGGCGGCCCGAATTGTGGGAAAACCAGAGTCAGATGTGACAATGCACCAGCTTTCACGTCACTCCTTCTGCAGATATATCTAGCAAAACACCACATTCCCGTTGTGCCCCATCCATCAAATTCTCTGGACCTACCCCCAGCAAACTGAAAAACACCTTAAAAGGACGTCGTTTCCAAACCATAGAGGAGATACACGACAATGCGACGAGAAACCTTTTCGCCACCCCACAAAATGTGTTTCAGATAGCGTTCCAAAACTGGTAGAAATTATGGGAACGATGTATTGCCAGTGGAGGGGACTTATTTGAAGGAGACAGTGCTTAAACGCAATAAAGCTGATACAGCAAAAGTTCGTTTTCTTTTTGAACACACCTAATATGCTTACTAATTTTCAATATTTCAAGGTACTTCGTCTTCCTCTATTTCTGGATTTACGTATGAGGTCATATTGCACCTTCTAATTATGGCCTTCTTTAAGTAGTTGGTCAGGAACAGTAATCCCCTTTCTAAGTCCCCATTTTATGGTGTTGCTTCAACCAAGTGGATATTGCCCTGTCAGACAGAATAGAGAATTTGCCACAACTATAAATGATTTCATATGTTTCAGTCTTTTCCAAAGCCGGTGTGCCGTGTTTATCATTGGGAAAAATGTATTCTGTACTGTTGTGTACATAAAATGATATTTTACAGTTCCTTAATTTGAGCTTTCTGACCACATTCACAGAGACTTTTCCTAAATATGGAACCGTGTACTATTTACCAACGTTTTGAGACGGTGATTTGAGCACAGGTTAAAAAAGGGAGGAGACCTGTTGTTGTTTTTGTTTCCAGTCCTTGCAGCAGATATAGGCAGAGCATTACCACAAACCGAAGAGAGCAGATTACTCAAGCTGAGTCAATATCTCACGTTACCAAGCATTGTTTAGTACCGACACCATACCACAGACGACAGAGATTTGTACAGCGTGGAGCCAGATTCAACTGTAATACCTTTGGAAAGGAATAACATGATAGTAGGGTGAAAGAGACAATGTAAAACAAATAACTTAAAATTATAAATTTATTTGAAATAAAATTCTACAGTTCTTCTACAAATCAGTTTGTGAAAGCTTATATTTAATTTTAATAGTCCTTTGTATCAGAAACCCATTTCAAGAATCTAAAAAACTCAGCCTTTTTATTTTTCAACCTATGTACCACACATCTTGTATTTCTAAGAGGTTGGTTAACAGTGGAAATCATTGAATCATGCTTCATTTTTTTGTGCTGTAAATGAAATCGAGTTATACTCTTCAGAATGCATGAATCCGTAATACACTTTATCTGCAAGCAGAATTTTGTAATATTTTACTGGGATCGAACATATGCATGAAGAAATTTCCCTCAGTCCTGAAGCTCATTAAAATATTTTATAAACTGTAGTCCTAAAACAAACATAACAGTAATTTATAAAGTAACTAGCCATTTAGTTACATCACATAGTGCCATTTTTCTCCACTGCTATATTCAGTAAATAAAAAAAATCATATGTGTGACACTTTTACATATTTGAAGACTATTAGTATCACTGTTTTGAAGATTCTTACTTAAAGAAAATGTTAATTCTTTTTTCTTATCACACTGGATACACATTCCTAGAAATTATTTCAAAAATATATTACCGAAATTATCTCAAAAATAAAATACAAATTTTGATAACTTTTTTCTTGTCTCATAGGCTACAGATACTTAGAAACTCTTGTATCATGTTTTAAATGCGTATTACGGTTTTTTTTTTTTTTACTTTCTCTCATCAACGTTCACTATGAGATAAAGTGTTGATAGTGTTATTTTAGAGATCTTCGTTTCTATGTTACTGTATATTAGTGATTCTACAACAAACATCTGCAATCGTAAAATATAAAACTTTGTATTTTATAGAAAAACAAATATGGGTAAATATCTTCATATCAGAGCAAATCACAGGTGGTTCTGGAACAATTGCACATTTGCTATCATATGTGTGACACTTTTACATATTTGAAGACTATTAGTATCACTGTTTTGAAGATTCTTACTTAAAGAAACTGTTAATTCTTTTTTCTTATCACACTGGATACACATTCCTAGAAATTATTTCAAAAATATATTACCGAAATTATCTCAAAAATAAAATACAAATTTTGATAAATTTTTTCTTGTCTCATAGGCTACAGATACTTAGAAACTCTTGCATCATGTTTTAAATGCGTATTACGTTTTTTTTTTACTTTCTCTCATCAACGTTCACTATGAGATAAAGTGTTGATAGTGTTATTTTAGAGATCTTCGTTTCTATGTTACTGTATATTAGTGATTCTACAACAAACATCTGCAATCGTAAAATATAAAACTTTGTATTTTATAGAAAAACAAATATGGGTAAATATCTTCATATCAGAGCAAATCACAGGTGGTTCTGGAACAATTGCACATTTGCTATCATATGTGTGACACTTTTACATATTTGAAGACTATTAGTATCACTGTTTTGAAGATTCTTACTTAAAGAAACTGTTAATTCTTTTTTCTTATCACACTGGATACACATTCCTAGAAATTATTTCAAAAATATATTACCGAAATTATCTCAAAAATAAAATACAAATTTTGATAACTTTTTTCTTGTCTCATAGGCTACAGATACTTAGAAACTCTTGCATCATGTTTTAAATGCGTATTACGTTTTTTTTTTACTTTCTCTCATCAACATTCACTATGAGATAAAGTGTTGATAGTGTTATTTTAGAGATCTTCGTTTCTATGTTACTGTATATTAGTGATTCTACAACAAACATCTGCAATCGTAAAATATAAAACTTTGTATTTTATAGAAAAACAAATATGGGTAAATATCTTCATATCAGAGCAAATCACAGGTGGTTCTGGAACAATTGCACATTTGCTACGGTGAGTATAACTACACAGCTAACAGCTTTTTTTTTGTTCTTTTAGTATCATTGCCATTATACAAAGTCTTAGTGTTGCAGTTTAACATTTTGACCATATTCCTGAATTTGTAGTATTTACCTTCAACTAGAAAAAAATCGTCCAAGAAAAATCAACAAACACACTATGCACTAAATTCTGTTGATATGAGTTATATGTCTATGCAGAAAATTTCTCTCCTTTTCAGTGGATCAGCCAGGAGAAGGAAATTTTATATTTGTTGACATAGAACAGAAATTATAACAATAAAGCTATAGTAACTGGCATACATATAATCAGTCAATGTGAACATAAAGAGATCAGTGGAAAATGAAGTAGTTGATGAGGCCACAGAAATACAGTATCTGAAGTGGATTACTGAGAACTCTGTTTATAATGTCTATATGTAGCAGAGTGGGACAAAACTGGAGCATGAGAGAAAACTGAAGTTCCTCAGGAAGGATTTCTGGCTCCTCTTTATGTCAGCAATTACCAATCTCTTTTATATTCACTGAATGTTTGTTGTAATACACATCATTTAGTTTGGAAATTATTTTAAGATTTTAATCTTTTTTCTGTTTAGCTTTAACATACCTTGTCTTTCTGATACCGCAGAAGTCTGCAGTTCTGTTTAGACAGCCCACTGATTACTTGCTTCATAATAAATGCAGTCAGTATTTGCAGTTATTGCTGGAATTATTTAATGTCTGCTATCCATTGTACTTCAAATCATTCTTTGTCTTTGATGTGAACGATTGTAAGCTTCAATAAATATAAATGTATCCACTAGTTCTCAGGATACAGCTGGATTTAAAATGAAAAAAATATCATATTTAATCAATACCGCATTTCATAGCTTATGACATTATGGAATGGAAATAGATTAGTTGTATTTAAAGTGACAAATGTAGTTCAAATTTTTAGTGCCTGTAACAGTAATATCGTCAACAGTCATACAGTTTGTGTGCTTAATGGCGCATACCATGGCTCATTCCGTGTGTCCACAGCAAAGGCTGTCTCTTATAAATAATCATGGCAGGCTTTGTTCTTTAAAATATGGTTTAGCAATGCACACTGCTATTATAAAGTGTTATGAAACCTCTAGTGTTAAAACTGGAAAGAAACACACCATTCTCCCATATCACAGATTAAGAAATGTTGTTGGAAAGGTGTTAAATTAATACCGACAGTGAATCAGAATAGTTAATTATACCTTATTGAAGTGTACCGTGTGAGTCTAGCTAGGGACGACTAAATACTGCGTATGGGATGCCAAACTATAAACAAATTTGTGGTGAGAAATATCTTCCTTTCGATACGTTACCTGGTCCATTATTTTATCCTGGAGAGTTGGTTCGTCACAAAATTCTATATATCTAGATGCTTAGAGTCTACTTTCTTACACTTTGAATTATGACTAATACTTAGTTTAACAAATGCTGCTGGTATGTTTGTTGTTGGAGGTGACTCGCCAGAGACAAATATGCTAATGCATCATATTCCTGCCAGGAAGAATCGCAGGTGAGAACATGTGTGTAGCTGGAGTGACTCTTCTTCTCCAGTTGGCTGGAACATTTTCTAGGTCCGCTGGCGAATCGCTTGCTGTGGTGTTACTGGACAGCATTCAGACACAAGACACCTTGTCCTTATCATCTCCGATGGACAGATTATCTGGGAATTTCGGCGTCTCCCGTTCTGTGCGTATAGCGGCTGGAGGCTCCCGCAGCGAGTAACGATCTTGCTCCAGCCGGTCCCTCTGTGACTTGTCCTTTACACCTGCGTGACTCTCCTGACCTGGCGAAGACGTCTCTATCTTCTCGATCTTCTCTATGCATTTCCTCACCGTGAGTCCCTGTAAAAATTGTGTGTATATTTTTATCTATTTACTAGCTGACTGACAAAGGTAGCCCACTTATACATGCAGCCTGACAAAAAAAAGTGAAGCAGCCAGAAGTGGAGAAGCAGAAGATATGGAACCCCACAGTTTGAGAGGTAATTTCAGTACTGAGTCAAATTTACAAAGAACTTGGCAGTGTGAGCCTAAATATCAGTGTGATGTCACACCCTTTCTGGCGAGGAAGCACCCACTGTTCCAGCTGAGATAGGGGGTCATAAAGCCGTTGTATACTCTCCTGAGGCAAGGTAGCTCACAACTACTGAACCTGTCCTTGATATTGTGTGGATAATAGCACTGGGACAGCACAAAGTTTATGTCCGAGCTGGTCCCACACACGTCGTACCTCGGACAGTGATGGAGACAGTTTTACGTGTGAATGAGCATTGTCATGTTGAAAGCTGGCACCACGATACTGTCGCACGAGAGGCAACGCCTGAAGGCGCAGGATCTCTATGATGTACTGAAATACATCAGTATTCAAATGATGCCCGATTGTAGCTCACACTATGACACAAGAAGTAACCACCGCAGTGTCTTCCCAGAACACTAAGAGAATGGTACCTCTACACAGGTCGCCGCCAAACTGTCCGACCACAGTCATTCAGGCTAATGCAGAATGGTGGTTCATCACTCATCACTTTGCCCCTGGGTTCGATTCCCAGTCAGGTTGGGGATTTTCTCTGCCCAGGGACTGGGTATTTATGTTGTCCTCCTCATTCCATCATCATTCGTGAACGTGGCGAGTTTGGACTGTGTGAAGATTGTGACTTTGTATGGGCGCTGATAACCGCGCAGTGGAGGGCTCCTCAAACCAAACATCATCATCAACAACAACAACACTTTGCGACGCCTGTCATCACCACTCCATGCTACCCAATCATGGCAACACTCTGAATGGACACAATTTTTGTTGTGGTGATAACAGCAGTTTGTGCACAGCACCGTAAGTTACAATTCTGGCTACTGCTAATCTCTGATGAATGGTGTGGGGTAACATGGAATATGGCATGGGGTCCATTGCTTGTTCTCAGATGGTGAGCGCAAATGAGAAAGGTTTACAGCATCTATGGTACACACCCTTCTGATCGTAATGCCTGTCCTCAGGTTCCTATGCAGTGCAGCACTGTGCCATTGGCATACATGAATGCCCAACGACTCGACCAGCTGGCCAGTTCCATCTGATAACGCTGTCTCACACATGTATGGTGCATCTCCATGTGCTTCCCAGTGATCATTCAGCACCTAAAGCTGTTAGCGCCCCTTATATACCAGGGCTGGTAGAAACACTAAAGACAATCAACAATAATGTGCTGTTGAGGCCATTCTATCTATTACAGAGAATTGTAACGCTGATCATTTACATACCAGCCGATGGTGTACATTGATATCAGGCCATGTCTTCCAGGTGGTTCACTTTTTTGTCAGGCAGTGTACAATATACATTTTCGTCTGTTTTCATGTCACTCATGTCAAAATTCCCACTCCACCCCTAAGAGAGATAGAGGTGTCTTATACCAATACATTGATTTCCTGATAGAAGTCATATGCACTGATGGAAATGGGAAAATGTCACACCATAAATCTTGGCCGAATGTTACTAAAATCACCATTTCCATTGGCTGTAGGATTTGTTCATCAAAATGTTATCCTTATCCAAGCTTACAGACAGTACAGAAGAAAAGCCGTTCGTACAGATGAATGATGTGAGTGTGGGTGTGAGCTGTGTATTGGCTTTTGGTGTGCCTAACATTACTGGAACCCTTCAGGTGGCGGTCTCAGCACAGTACCCACAGAGAAAGAGCCCGTGCAGCTTATTGCCATCTTTTGGATTTTGAGAAGTGTCACATAAATGGAGCATCATACTGACAGATCACATACACATTTGGCTGTAGTGCAATTACTGCAGCACAAGTGGTGACGAGGTGAATTCGGGACAACAGTGTGGCCAGAAGAGTTGTCACTGCTCTTTCCAGAAAGACTACACAACAGTGATATCGTATGAATAAATCACTGGCTATGAGGAATAGACGGACGACGATAATTGATATTCGGAGGTGGGGGTGGGGGTGGGGGCTACACAGGCAGAGTGTGGCAGTCAGACCAACACCAACGTGTCTGTAGATGACCTTGAACCCCATACCTCTCCAATTCGCAGAATCATGGTATGGGAAGGTATTGGATATAACAATAAGAATGGTTTGATAATTGTTGAAGCAAGGTCGAAGTTGTTAACCCGTAGTGATACCCTTCATAAACAGCACAGCAAATGGTATTTTTCAGTAGGATAACCCCACACTGCAGGTCACACCACTTTGAGGTCCTGCCTAGCGACATGATTTGTAATTCATATATCATGTCAGGCACGTGGTGGTATGACACATACTTTGACACCGGCCTCTAACTAGCAGTCTTGATGGACAGACAAAGCATGTGTTCCAGGCATGGCAAGAAATTCCTCAAGATGACATTTGGAGGCCGTTTGTTTCCATGATACAAGAAGAATACAAGAGTTATTGATGATTGCAATGTGTGTGTGTTTATACTGTGGTGTCACCGTCAGACACCACACTTGCTAGATGGTAGCCTTTAAATCGGCCGCGATCCGTTAGTATACTTCGGACCCGCGTGTCGCCACTATCAGTGATTGCAGACCGAGCATCGCCACACGGCAGGTCTAGTCTAGAGAGACTTCCTAGCACTCGCCCCAGTTGTACAGCCGACTTTGCTAGCGATGGTTCACGCTCTCATTTGCCGAGACGACAGTTTAGCATAGCCTTCAGCTACGTCATTTGCTACGACCTAGCAAGACGCCGTATTCAGTTACCATGTCTTCTGAACAGATAATATTGCGACTCATGTACCGTCAAGAGCGACGTTCATCATTAATGGATTAAAGTAAAGTATCAAACTAATTCCGTCGGCTTTCTGAATTCTAATTCCTTGTCATGTTCCAGACCTCACGTCAGTATAGTCCTTCCTTCCTCACGCCAGCCTGCGTGAGCTAAAACGCGTGCATTTCGGCCTCCATTCGTAGCACGGTGTTGGCTCTTCTGCCAACACAACATATACAGTGTTTCCTTCACATTCCAATGTCCTTCAGACATGCATGCAAGCTTCGGTGACATATGGAAGTTTGGATCAGTCCTGGAGTCATGCCAGGGTAACCGCTCAAAGTGGGAAAATCCGGGTTCGAGTCGCGGTCCGGCATAAATTTTCATGTTACTACAGTTAACGCCAATCCGGATATGCAAAATGCGAACCCATTTCGAAGTACAAAAGCGTATTCGTGCCTGTGGAAGTCTGAACTCCTAATGCAGATGAGGCCCGAATGGGAAGTTTCAGCATTGCCCCTTTGTGTGACGAATACGTCCACAATTTTTGTGCCGTGTTGAGCGGCATGTTTTTATTCTCCGTGGCCAGAGAGTCATTTTTGGGGGATTGTCGCGCGAGGGAGAGCAACACGAGCACGTGATTGGCCCGAGCGCTGTCGTGGCCGAAGTGGACGCAGTAACGGGGCGGTGTGGTCAGCTGCTGGGTTGCCGAGGATGAAACAGTGCAAAGCACTGAAAGCCTCTACAAGCTTGGCGACGGGAAGTCACAAACGGTCAGAGTGGGGCGTGGCGCTCTGTGGACTCAGCAACCTGGTAGAGCGGTTGGCGTCTTCAGTACCCAGGCATTCCCGCTCACGCTGCGGTGAGGTATGCATAGCAGATTGTCGCTGTTGCTACTGGAGATGCCTGGACGCGGAAGGGGACGCAAAGCTGCTGCCTTGGCGGAGTTGCTGCTCACGATAGCAGGGACCTCCGGCAAGAAGAAGAGGAAGACTGCAGCGCAGAGCTTTCGCTGCCAAAAGCTCGGCCACGTCGCCAAGCACTGCAGCAGAGCAGTTGCGTGCTCGAAGTGTGCGCAAGCACACGACACACGCGACTGCAAAAAGCAGAAGGACGCCCCCTGCACCTGCGCCAACTGCGGTGGCGCACACGCGGCCAACGCCCGTTCCTGCGCCTATAGAAGAAACTGGCGCGGACCGGAGAAGAAGACGCAGAAGCAAGTGACCACCACACACGAAGAGGTGGTCACTTGCACAGAAGACGACGTCACCAGGCGCCTTAACGACGCCGTACAAGAAGCCATGTCCGCCTTCAAATCCGCCATGGCGGAAGAGAGGGCGGCCATGCTGGCGTAACTGGGCGAGGCTCGGCGTCAGATTGCTGTGCTGACGCAGGAGCTTCGCTCAGTCAAAGAAGTCTCCGCCACAACAGAGGACACCGCCACCCAGACGAATCCTCCACGTGAGAAGGAGTTCGCGACGGTGGCCACGCAGACAGACGAGCCTGCCGAAGGGAAGGCGACACAGCACAAGAAGGACACCGAAGCAGCAGCGCAAGAAGAGGAGTGGGAAGAAGTCCCATTCCTGCCGCTTCCAGACATGTACAGCGCAAGCGCTGTGACGAAGAAGATCGCTGACTCGCTTCGCGATGGTACATACCCCCACCACCACAACCCTTATCCTTTCGTTCCACCTAACCTTTCTAAACCTCCACCCCCACACCAACCAGTTGAGTATCCAGAAGGCCTTGTTGGTCTTTCTAGGGAGGATTACGATCTGATCAATTCCTTCCCTATCTTCACAGAGTGGCAAATGCGCTACGTCATCTTCGCTCTGGTCAACGGAGAGTATGAGAAAGCAGGATACACTATATCCACTACCCCAACCGAGGGAGAGCCCTCAGAAACAAGTAAGAAGAAGAAGAAAAATCGTCATATCGACAAAGTCAAGAAATAGGACATCGGCACTCCTTGCCAGAATAGATCCAACCAACAGTACAGACAGAAGACTCTACAAGATTCCCAGGGGAGTAAAGGCCAACAGGCCACAAACTTCCACACGAACCTCCTCACAGTGAGGAAGTCACAAAAGGAGAGCAGCAGCAGCTCAGTACCCAGGCGAGAGGGTAGCAGTTGCAGCGGCGGCGGAGGCAGGGCCAAGCAGCGTCTGCGTGCTGTAGCAGCTGACGGTTGCACCCGAGTGGCTGAATGACTCAGAACAGTGTGCAGTGCTGACAAGGGAACCTCCCCATCGCACCCCCATCAGATTTAGTTATAAGTTGGCACAGTGGATAGGCTTTGAAAAACTGAACACAGATCAATCGAGAAAACAGGAAGAAGTTGTGTGGAACTATGAAAAAAATAAGCAAAATATGCAAACTGAGTAGTCCATGCGCAAGATAGGCAACGTCAAGGATAATGTAAGCATAGGAGCGCCGTGGTCCCGTGGTTAGCGTGAGCAGCTGCGGAACGAGAGGTCCTCGGTTCATGTATTCCCTGGAGTGAAAAGTTTACTTTCCTTATTTTCGCAAAGTTACGATCTGTCCGTTCGTTCATTGACGTCTCTGTTCACTGTAATAAGTTTAGTGTCTGTGTTTTGCGACCGCACCGCAAAACCGTGCGATTAGTAGACCACAGGAAGTGCCTCTCCAATGGGAACCGAAAACATTTCATCGCAAGGTCATAGGTCAACCGATTCCTCCATAGGAATTATATACGACACTGGTGACGGCATGTGCATGACAGGAATGTTGTCGACCCACCTAACTTGTACACTTGGTGGATGGGTAAAAAGATTCTTCTACCTTGCCCGATTCAGGTTTTCTTGTGGATGTGATAATCACTCCCAAAAAAGTGATGAAGACATAAGAGTTTGTGACATAAACTGTAAATAAAAAATTAAAATTTTCACTCGGGGGAATAATTGAACCAAGGACCTCTCGTTCCATATCTGCTCACGCTAACCACGGGACCACGGCGCTCCTGAGTTCACATTCTCCGCGATGTTGCCTATGTTGCGCATGGACTACTCAGTTTGTATATTTTGCTTATTTTTTCGTAGTTCCACACAACTTCTTCCTGTTTTCTCGATTGATTTGTGTTCAGTTTTCAAGGCCTATCCACTATGCCAACTTATAATTAAATCTGAGGGGGTTGCGATGGGGAGGTTCCCTTGTGAGTACAATCACCGAGTGTATTGGATAGGATGCAGTGTTCATGCTGCAGTTACACACCGAAGTCTACCAAGAGCAAGGTTTGCCTGTAGGGGGAGCTACTGTTAAAGCTAAGTTTTGGAGAACAACGACAAGTCGCACTTTGTACCTTTTATTTACCGGTTTCGCTCTTCAAATGAACAAGAGCATCAACAGAATAGACAATTTAAAGTTGGCTGACAGCTATTCATCACTTGGGTTTGTAGCTCTCGCATTTTTCGTGTTTGCAGCTAAATTTTTTGGATGTAAGGTCCGCCAGTTACGCAAAACACCCTTTTTTCAAAGTTCCCTAACATGTTTCAGCACGTCTGTCCCATCATCAGTCGGTTTCTGTTTTATTTAATGTGTAATGTGAACATTTTACTAAATAATTACAAAATTACGCAAATATTTAGTTCAAACAACTATTTGTTTCTGTTAGTTAATACCTGTACATTAGGTTTGCATGATTTTGCAGGACCATTTGCGCATCATTTCGTACTGGTAACTTGTCATCTGCAACCAAACGATGCTGATGACAAATTTTGTTAGGAGTTAACCTATCACTTTATGTTTTAAACGTAATTTAGTTTGTCGCGACCGAGCGAGGTGGCGCAGTGGTTGGCACACTGGACTCGCATTCGGGAGGACGACGGTTCAATCCCGCCTCCGGCCATTCTGATTTAGGTTTTCCGTGATTTCCCTAAATCGCTCCAGGCAAATGCCGGGCTGGTTCCTCTGAAAGGGCACGGCCGACTTCCTTCCCCGTCCATCCCTAATCCCATGAGACCGATGACCTCGATATTTGGTCTCTTCCTCCAAACAACCCAACCTAGTTTGTCGCGATATTTGAAGCATAAAGTGAGAGGTTAACTCCCAACAAAATTTGTCATCAGCATCGTTTGGTTGCAGATGACAAAGCTACCAGTACGAAATAATGCGCAAGTGGTCCTGCAAAATCGTGCAAACCGAATGTAAAGGTATTAACTAACAGAAACAAATAGTTGTTTGAAGTACCTATTTTCGTAATTTTGTAATCATTTAGTAAAATGTTCACATTACAGATGAAATAAAACAGAAACCGACTGATGATGGCACAGAGTTGCTGAAACGTGATTGGGAACTTTGAAAAAACAGTTTTTTGCATAACTGGTGGACCTTACATCCAACAACTTTGGCTGACAGCATTAAAGATTGCCTTCAAAGTTAGTTGACAGCTCCAGAGACTTATCTGGCTGTATTATAGTACTTAAGCTTGCCTTTAAAATACATTTAAAGTACAGTGGTAATGATGACATTGACATTGACACCACCAAAGAGTTTCATCTTTGGCACTGTCAGTGTCAATGTCATTACAGTGGTAATCTGTACTGACGTACTTTAAAGGCAAGCTTAAGTACTGTACTACTGCCAGATTAATCTCTAGAGCTGTCAACTGTATATTCTGATGATGCTCTTGTTCATTAGAAGAGCGAAACCGGCCAATAGGTACAAAGTGCGACTTGTGGCTGTTCTCGAAAACTTATCATGTGACAAGTGTCATTGTTGTCTGATAGCATGCTGCACGTGCCGGTGTGTTCTCTGCAAGTGACGGCCATTTTGATATTGCTACATCGCACGGCGTATGCGTGAACTATTTGCATTGTACACATAAGTGAAATATATTTTCTTTGTGTTACTTGATGCCTTTTGTCCAAAAAAGTCACTTTGTTATGAACTGCTCTGTGCTAGTGATCAGTTGGGCGCTTTTTGTACAGGAGTTTATTGAGTTACGGGATGTCTCTCCCAAAAGTCGTCAGGCGCGTTTCCCCTGGTGTTTCGGCAGACATTCGCATTTTCGTTTGTAAATTGTGTAGCTCCAATCAGACCAAACAACTACTGTTGGTCGCGACTTTCATCCGGGGCCCGTTGTCGACGGAAAGCAACGGTAGGTTTCCGATTACGAACAAAATGATTTTTAAAGTGAAATTTCACGTTCTCATTCGGTAGAGCGGTCACAGATTAGTCTAGTGCGATATTTGTTTTATCGACATGTATAAACGGTGTTGTAACGACCGAAACAGTCGCGGGGTTGAAGTGACGGAAATGCGGCGGGACCCGCGGAGCGACCCGCAAACAACAACACAACGCGGTAGGACGGAGGACGTTACGACACAACGAGAACGGACAACCGAGTTACGAAAACCAAACAAGACAACCACGCCTACTCGTAAAGAAAACACGAAAGTCAATACGCTGTCTAATGCGAGGCGATATGTCCTGAGACCGACGCGACGTTAGACTGGCAAGCTGAGCTTTTTTTCTTTTTTTTCTTTATTGTGATTTTAAAACCCGTAGAACAGGTAGGCTGGCAGCAGCACAATACGCCGCTCTTCAGCCAAAGATAGTACAATGATAAAAACAGAGAAGATACGTGACTTGGAACAAAACGGCGGGAAAAAACAGTAGACACATGAACATAAAAAAACAGGATGCCGTTCACACTCGATGACAATTCACACTACAAACTGTTGACACGAAGCACAAACACTGAAGATGACGATGGCACTGGTGAACGATGGAGTGTGACGGTGAACACTGAACACTAAACACGACGGCAGACACGAGACACTGATGGCGATGATCTCCAGCGCGCGAATGTCCACTTAGCGTGTGCGAGTCCGGGGACCTGCCAAGAGGGGAATAAGGGTGAGGTGGGGGAGAGGGGAGAACAAGGATGCCAAAGGCTGAGGAGATGGGGGGAGGAGGAGAGGGACAGGGAAGGCCGGGGGAGGAGTGGGGAGAAATGGAGGAGGGAGGGATGAGGGGGAGAAGGGAGGGAGGGTCCCCAGAGGAGCAAACACAGGAGGAGGGTGGGAGGATCTAAGTTGGTAGGAGGGGTAGATGAAGGGGAGGAGAGCATCATCAGGGAGAGGGAGCTGGCGGAAGCCACCTTGGGAGAGGGTAAGGAGGGTGGAGAGATGGAGACCGGGTGGGACGTGGGAATAGAGGTGTGGGAGTGGGCGGGGGTGGGAGAGGATCGGGGAGACTAGCAGGTGAGGAGGATCGAGTTTGTGGGAGGTGTACAGGATCCGTATCCTTTCAAGGAAAAGGAGGAGGTGGGGGAAGGGGATGAGATCGTACAGGATCCGCTTGGGGGAGGGGAGACGGATGCGATAGGCGAGGCGGAGAGCATGGTGTTCAAGGATTTGGAGGGATTTATAAAAGGTAGGGGGGGCAGAGATCCAAGCCGGATGGGCGTAACAAAGGATAGGGCGGATGAGGGATTTATAGGTGTGGAGGATGGTGGAGGGGTCCAGACCCCACGTACAGCCGGAAAGGAGCTTGAGGAGATGGAGTCGGGAGCGTGCCTCGGCTTGGATTGTCCGGAGATCGGGAGTTCAGGAGAGGCGACGGTCGAGGGTGACGCCAAGGTACTTAAGGGTGGGAGTGAGGGCGATACGACGGCCATAGATGGTGAGATAGAAATCAAGGAGGCGGAAGGAAGGGGTGGTTTTGCCTACAATGATCGCCTGGGTTTTGGAGGGATTGACCTTGAGCAACCACTGGTTGCACCAAGCGGTGAACCGCTCAAGATGGGATTGGAGCAGGTGTTGGGAGCGCTGCAGGGTGGGGGCAAGGGCAAGGAAGGCGGTGTCATCGGCAAACTGGAGAAGGTGGACGGGGGGTGACGGCGGCGGCATGTTCACCGTGTACAAAAGGTACAGAAGGGGGGAGAGGACGGAGCCTTGGGGCACACCAGCGGAGGGGAAAAAGGTGTAGGAATCTGTGTTATGGATGGTGACATAGGAGGGACGGCGGGAGAGAAAGGAGCCGATCAGACGGACGCAGTTAATGGGAAGGGCGAAGGTTTGGAGCTCGAAGAGGAGACCGGAATGCCATACGCGGTCATAAGCACGTTCGAGGTCCAGGGAGAGGAAGATCGCGGAGCGACGGGAATTAAGCTGGTCGGAAAGGAGATGAGTGAGGTGAAGGAGAAGGTCGTCGGAAGACAAGGACGGCCGAAAGCCACACTGGGTAACGGGAAGGAGGCGGTGCTGGCGGAGATGCTGGCGGATGCGTCGGGTGAGGATGGATTCCAGGACCTTGCTGAAGACCGAGGTAAGGCTGATGGGACGGTAGGAGGAGACGGCGGACGGCGGTTTGCCAGGTTTAAGGAACATGAGGATATGGGAGGTTTTCCACAGGTCGGGGTAGTAACCGGTGGACAGGACTACATTGTAGAGCCTGGCCAGGGTGGAGAGGAAAGAGACAGGAGCTTCACGAAGGTGGCGGTAGGTGACACGATAGGGACCAGGAGCGGTGTTGCGTTTTTTGCGGAGTGTAGCAATGAGATCCTGTGTAGTGATAGGGGCATTGAGTTGCGTGTGTGCTGGGCAAGCTGAGCTTTTTTTTTTTTTCTTTATTGTAATTTTTATCACCTTACACAAGGCGGGCTGTCAGCAGCTGAGTACGCCGCTCTTCAGCCTTGAGATTTACAATAAGTAAGAAATACAGGGGACACAGAGAATACAATCAAAAATGGTGGGCAAAACAACGTAGACACCAAAAAACACAGAGCTGTTCACGCCTGACGAGAAAACAGCACGGACACTAGTGGACACGGCGCACAAAACAGGGATGAAGGCGATGGTACACGTGAACAGTGGCGGCGTTTCGGCGAACAAACACTAAACACAAACGAAGCCACACACACGAGACACTAATGGCGATGACCTCCGGCGCGCGAATGTTCACTGAATGTGTGCGAGTCCGGGGACCTGCCAAGAGAGGAGGAGGAGGAAGGGGAGTGGGAGAGGGAGAGGGGAGAGCAGAGATGCCATGGGCAGGGGAGAGTGGGGGAGGAGGAGAGGGACAGGGGAGGGGAAGCCCGGGGGAAGAGGGGTGGAGGACGGGGGATGGGGGAAAAAGGAAAGAGAAGGGAGGGAGGGTGCCTAAAGGAAAGGAAACAAGGAGTGGGGGGGAGGATCAAAGTTGATAGGAGGGGTAAATGGAAGGGCGGAGGACATCATCAGGGAGGGGGAGCTGGCGGAAGCCACCCCGGGAGAGGGTAAGGAGGGTGGAGAGATGGAGACCGGGTGGGACGTGGGAATACAGGCACGGCAGCGGGCGGGGGTGGGAGAGGAGCGGGGAGACGAGCGGGTGAGGAGGATCGAGTTTGCGGGAGGTGTACAGGATCCGTATCCTTTCAAGGAAGAGGAAAAGGTGGGGGAAGGGGATGAGATCGTAGAGGATCCGCGTGGGGGAGGGGAGACGGATGCGATAGGCGAGGCGGAGAGCATGGCGTTCAAGGATTTGGAGGGATTTGTAAAAGGTAGGGGGGGGGGGGCGGAGATCCAAGCCGGATGGGCATAACAAAGGATAGGGCGGATGAGGGATTTATAGGTGTGGAGGATGGTGGAGGGGTCCAGACCCCACGTACGGCCGGAGAGGAGCTTGAGGAGACTGAGGCGGGAGCGTGCCTTGGCCTGAATTGTCTGGAGATGGGGAGTCCAGGAGAGGCGACGGTCGAGGGTGACGCCAAGGTACTTAAGGGTGGGAGTGAGGGCGATAGGATGGCCATAGATGGTGAGATAGAAATCAAGGAGGCGGAAGGAAGGGGTGGTTTTGCCTACAATGATCGCCTGGGTTTTGGCAAGCTGAGCGACAGGCAGGCGCTTAAGTACGCTATCGGGGACGCCGCTATTGGCCGCTGCAACCACGTGTTCCACTGTGGCGCCCCCACACTAAAAGCGGGCCCGGAGGCGCGCGCCGCCACAGCTTACGGCGTGCAGAGACCTCTAGGGGTCTTCGACGTCCATGACGTCTGGCGGGCATTCAGATTCCCCTGCTCGCGGTACCAGAAACGGGGACTGTAGGACACGAGGAGTAAACAGTATTGCAGCAGCGACTGAGTAGCGCTGCGTGCTAGGCACTGCTGTCAACTGCTTGAATACTGGTCATTCTTCGTGTTGTACTGTCTGTGATAACAAATACCAATCTAAAAAACGCACTAGACTAACCTGGGACCGCTGTATCGAATAGGCACGTAAAATTGCTCTTTAAACATCATTTTGTTTGTAACTGCCAACAAACCAACGCTTTCCGTCGACAACGGGCGTCACATAAGACACGTGGTGAGCACTATTTGTTTGTGCTGACTGCAGCTACATGTTGCAAAAACGAAATTGCAAACGTCTACTGGAACGCTAGGGAAAATGCGTCTGACAGCTCGTAGGAGAGACCCGCTGAATATCTGTGTAGATATTTTTGTAGGGCGTTTCAGGTAGCTTGTCATCGTAGTTGGTGACAGCAATAGTAGACGAATATCCAGTTACTTGCTGTCTAGGTGATTTTAAATAAGTCTGAGAGTTGTTGCAGTATCTCATTGTGAATTGCAGAAGTTATCTTTATTGTATTTCATGTCTGTGGTCGAGACGTAACATTGTAATTCTTACTATTGTTGCCTGATTCTGTGTGCTGGGGCAAATTTTTCATTTAAATTCTGTTTATTACACTGAAGGTATTTCATTTGTATCCTCTTGCTTGCTATATGGGGCTGCAGATGAAGTTTTATTTACTGTTACTGAATTTTTGTTCAGTTATCAAGAGGAATTTTATGCTGAGTAAATTAATTGTTGAATTGGGTCGGACATCCGAACAACCTACAGCCCGAACCGCACTAAATGCAAAACCTACGCTATAATTCGATAAAAATCCGTGTACTACTTCATGGTGTAACACGTTCCATTTCTGGTAGTTTATGTACCAAGATTGGTTGGAATTCTCTGGGCATTCCGGAGTTATGCTGAAGATACACACATAAATAATTTCTAAGTATTCAGATTTATTTTTAACCCGTTGGACCTTCCTTTGGATGACATGTAATAACGCAATACATCAAGACTTACCAGATGGTTATAAATAAACTGCAGCTACTGACGGGGTTCCAGTGTTGGCTGTAATTATCGCACGACAGCGAAACTTCGTACATTTGCTAATGCGTTAATGCGGAACTGATTACGCTGGAAATAACATTAGTTCCAGTTGTGGCCAGTAGGTGTGAATCTGGCGCTGTACACTGTTTGTATGTCGGTATGGCGTCCACGCTGTCAATTCAATTACCGCAAGCAACTGTTGATCACGTCGTTTTACGGATTCAGCGCTTCGTCGACGCCTCCGGTGTCCATACTGAACAAATTGTGTAAGTTGCGGTTAATAATAAAATCAACATTTTGCCTTTCTCCCTTGTTTGGCATTTTCTGTCCACGTTCCGATCGTAATCCATTAGATATGGAAACATTTCTATACGTCTTTCATTAACTCACAGCGCTAGATTTGCACCTGGTGGCCAAAATTGGAACTAATATTTTTACCAGCGTAAATCGACTCCGCACAACACTAATGTGTTGTACGGCGTCTACGTCTACATCTACGTCTACCAAGTTTCGCTGCCATACGACAATTACAGCCCGCACTGGACCTCTGTGGGTAGCTGTAGTTTAATTATAACCACCTGGTATCTACAACTTATTAAAAGATAAACTGATATAAATGAAATTCTGTCGTAAGTTGCATTAGGAGGAATGATATATTTATTGGTTGTGATTAGTGTCGGACCTTGTATCCATTCTCAACTCAGCCGTCTTAATAAGTAATCGACGTACAGTGAAGTGGATGTTTGTAACAGAACAGTAGACACCCAAATGACAGTGCAGATAGTGTAACATACAATAGGCAAGTCAGAGTCATGTGTATTGCATTTCTTTTGTGTGCTGTGACTGCATACTTGACTGTATTTCCATTACTTACAAAGGTAGATGGTTTGGGAATGGGCACAATGTCCGAAAATAGTCACCGCCAATAAATGAAGGCTATTTCTTAATACATGGAATTCCAACCATTTATTTGAATAAAGGAAAAGTTGCGGTTCTACTTCACCTTCAGCATGCTAGAGGTCCGTGAAAGATTATAGTTAGAATAATAAACTAGTGAACTGTAGAGATGGAAAATTAACAACACTAATAATAATAGTAAATAGTAATAATAAAGACATCTGCAAGTATTTAGGCGTCCTTTAACAAAGACAGCTGATATGCAATATGCATCACATGCTTCCTAGGAGATCAGCACTGTGTTCTGGATTTGAACTCGAGTCTGGGACTTTTGCGTTTCGTGGCCAAGTGCTCTACCGACTAAGCTATCGAAACATGACATATGACCCGCCCTCACACGAGGAAAGGTGCAGGTGAAGGTAAATTTGTGAGGTCGCGTCGCGAGCCGTGCTTCCACAGATCAGCCGGGAGAGCATTTGCCCACGAAATGCAGACATCCCACTTTTGGGTCCTCGTGCGGCATACAGTTTTGATCTCTCAGGAATTTCCAAATCAGCGCACTCTCTGTTGCAAAATTATCATTCATTCTGGAATGCATCACGAAATCATGTACCACAAGAACTTCCTTTTTTGTAAACTATTTGGAAAAGTCTATTTTGAAGCCACTTATCTTAGAAAATAGATTAAGGGAAGGCAAACCTACATTTCTAGCATTTGTGGACTTAGAGAAAGCTTTTGACAATGTTGACTGGAGTACTCTCTTTCAAATTCTAAAGGTGGCAGGGGTAAAATACAGGGAGCGAAAGCCTATTTACAATTTGTATAGAAACCAGATGGCAGTTATAAGAGTCGAGGGGCATGAAAGGGAAGCAGCGGTTGGGAAGGGAGTGAGACAGGGTTGTAGCCTGTCCCCGATGTTATTCGATCTGTATATTGAGCAAGCAGTAAAGGAAACAAAAGAAAAATTCGGAGTAGGTATTAAAATCCATGGAGAAGAAATAAAAGCTTTGAGGTTCGCCGATGACATTGTAATTCTGTCAGAGACAGCAAGGGACTTGGAAGAGCAGTTGAACGGAATGGACAGTGTCTTGAAAAGAGGATATAAAGATGAACATCAACAAAAGCATAGCGAGGGTAATGGAATGTAGTCGAATTAAGTCGGGTGATGCTAAGGGAATTAGATTAGGAAAGGAGACACTTAAAGTAGTAATGGAGTTTTGCTATTTGGGGTGCAAAATAACTGATGATGGTCGAAGTAGAGGGGATATAAAATGTAGACTGGCAATGGCAAGGAAAGCGTTTCTGAAGAAGAGAAATTTGTTAACATCGAATATAGATTTAAGTGTCAGGAAGTCGTTTCTGAAAGTATTTGTATGGAGTGTAGCCATGTATGGAAGTGAAACATGGACGATAAATAGTTTGGACAAGAAGAGAATAGATGCTTTGGAAATGTGGTGCTACAGAAGAATGCTGAAGATTAGGTGGGTAGATCGCATAACTAATGAGGAGGTATTGAATAGAATTGGGGAGGAGAGGAGCTTGTGGCACAACTTGACTAGGAGAAGGGATCGGTTGGTAGGACATGTTCTGAGGCATCAGGGGATCACATATTTAGCATTGGAGGGCAGCGTGGAGGGTAAAAATCGTAGAGGGAGACCAAGAGATGAATACACGAAGCAGATTCAGAAGGATGTAGGTTGCGCGAAGTACTTGGAGGTGAAGAAGCTTGCACAGGATAGAGTAGCATGGAGAGCTGCATCAAACCAGTCTCAGGACTGAAGACAACAACAACAACATTTTGTAGCCATCAGTACATATGCAGTTCTATTGCTGACTTATATTTCTGGCCTTATTAATAGAATAAGACAGGTCTGAAGGAAATCCAGAGGGAAACATGGGCATTCTTACGAGAGATGTCATTGACAGTCTTACTATGTTTGGGTAGCCGCGTGGTTTGAGGCCCCTTGTCACGGTTCGAGCGGCTACCCCTCTCGGAGGTTCGAGTCTTCCCTCAGGCGTGGGTGTGTGTGTTGTCCTTAGCGGAAGTTAGTTAGATTAAGTAGTGTGCAAGCCTATGGAGCGATGACCTCAGCAGTTTGGTCCCATAGGAAGTTACCACAAATTTTCAATTTCGACTGTTATACGACTGTCCATGCCGCTTCAGAAACTAGGGAGTGGGCTGACAGATACCGAGCAGCTGTATGATGAGCAACTTCTCATCGTGGTGCAGTATTTTGATAGGAGCACTCAGAAGGATGTTCAAACTGGTGGCCAAAGAACAGCAGCAGGGGCAGTTTACTATTCCACGAGGGAAAGAACCTTTCCTGTCTACTACATATCTGACCTGTCTTAGAAAGTTGATGTAGCACTTGTAATGGAAATGCTCAATCGCCCATTTCCTTCATTTAATGAACAACTCAGTAAGTTCCATAAATTCGCGGTGCAACCCAGTAAAGCTCAGTTTGCAATTTCACATTTGTTGTAGTCTGAATGTCATAAATAAAATGGTTATGTGCACTTATATAAAGGACATAATTTAAACATGAGTACTGAATTTATTTAAAAAATAAATCTTGTTGTGTGATATGAATACACTAGAAGTCATTGATGTTGACACTGTTATCTAGAAACCGTCAGTCTATCTTCAGACAAATTTTTGGATAAGTACTGAGAATTGCAAGTGTTGTGTTCTTTCTGTGAACATTTGCTTGACCTACATCATTTGGTATTGTGAAATAAAACTATTGCGAATTTAGATTGAAAATAATATATTTGATAAAATGAGCCCAACATCCTTTTGCACCAAGCATGAATAATACATAGTACAATGCACTGTACCAAGCCTAAGAAGATGATATGATGGACATCATCAAAGAGGATAACTTCATATAATTACTTACAACAATCACATTCAAATTAAAATTCAACTTCCAACCGTCGAGATATTTGCTTCAGATCTTTAAGCAGTTGGGGAACATTGAGTCATGCCAGTTCCCTGCCAAGGAAGTGAGATTTTCTGTTAGCATCATAATTTTCAATACTAATATTTGGACAAAGAGAGGGTAACGGGTTTAGATACTGTACGAAACTCGCCACTGGTTGTCCGAAACCTACTGGCACAGGAAAGATCTATCAATTGGCTGTAATCAATTTACTGAGATTTCTAAAGGATGCAACTGCCAACAAAGAGAGAATGTACGAATAACGATCACCGTATAGCATTCACTCACCTAAGCAACGACTGATATCAGGAAATATCTCCCTCACGGCAACCAAGGGCTACAAATATAAAACTCAGCCTAAACCAAGATGTTGTCAACATCATAAGACCACCACTGTATGGAAACATCACAAAAAGTAGTCCCAGGACATCTCGAGAATAGGGAATCTGGCAGTCCGTCAGCAGACTGCAGACGAGAAAACAACATCCAAAGCAAATCTTCTAAAATGGGGATACCCATAATAGTCCAACGTGTGCAGTTGTCGTGTGGTCTAGACAACCAGCGCATGTATTCCTGCCCAACCTAGGCAAGCCCAGAAGACACCATCTCAGCAACTCATAATGTAACTAATGTCGTTAAACTAGCTTAACATTTGGCGTAACTAATGTATTCTGTTTTGTATACATATTTATTTGTCACTTCTGTTGATCCCTATAAGAGCACCTATGCTACTCACATAATTTGTGCTGTTTTTCCCTCTTTCAGTCTGTAATATGATGCCTCCATCACGGATAATTAAAACAAAAGCAATGGACAGAAGCGCGTGGCACTATCACCATTTTACAGCACTTCAGTCAGATTCAGACCTCTTCCCTGCTAAACGACGCTGCAGACAGCTTTGTTTCCTGTGTGCACTTTTTCGCAAATTCCACTATGCTATGATAAAGTGAAAGGACAGCAAAGGCAATACAGTTAAATACATTTGTGAAAAAATGGTTCAAATGGCTCTAAGCACTATGGGGCTTAACATCTGAGGTCATCAGTCTCCTAGACTTATAACTACTTAAACCTAACTAACCTAAGGACATCACACACATCCATGCCAGAGGCTGGATTCGAACCTGCGACCGTAGCAGCAGTACATTTGTGAACTCAGTTTATTTGGACAAGATGTGATCATTACACTCACAAAAATGCACGATCGTGAAATTTTGGAAGATAAGTTTCAGTTCTAGCATTTGCCAGATAGACAGAGGAAATCTCTCAAAAATATTGGTTGTAATCAAGACTATGGATGTATGAGGGTCATTCCAACAAGTAACGCTTCCTAGTATAGTCCACATATTGAAATATTTTTGTTAAATTAGGTCATCTTTCTTGGACAATATGTGACAATCTGGACAGTAATTTTCAGTTCTAGCATTCACTCGACAGCCATGAGAGGACTCTCGAAAACACTGGTTGGAACCACGTGATTGTATCTATGAGGGTCATTCCAAAAATTAATATTCCCAATTTTTTATGTTGACATTGAATGCCTGAGCCAGATCAGTTCACATCCCGCTCAATGAACAGCATCTCGATCAAGTCATCGGTGATGATCGGTGGATTACGACCAAGGAGGGACTTTCTACCCAAGTCGACCTTGCTCAGCTACAATCTCTCTTCATGAATAGCGTCTCAATCAACTCATCCGCGATGATCGGAAGATTTAGATCAAGGAATTGCATCCAGAACGGAATGTCGACTGTATTGCCTTAGACAATATGTTACGCGACCTCGGTTACTCGCTATTTGTATGTGAGATGGGTCACGTGGAATCCAAAAGACAGTCTGTGAAATGACAGCATGCAAATATTTCAACAAAGAGGAAGTTCAAGACAAAGCCATAAGCAGGTGAAAAGATGTGTCCAGCCTTCTGGGATAGGCAGCGTGAGGTAAAGCAGCTGTCAGTTCAGAACGCTTAAAGACGATACTGACTAGGCATAAAACCGGAATTTCTACAGTCGACCTAGAAAAGAAGACAAATTTCCGCTTGCCAGGCCCCACAATAGTTTTGCGACCGTGGAATGCATTGTTAAATCTGGCTGGACTGTCCTATGACATCAACCATAGAGTCCTGATTTAGCAATTTCAGATTTCCATATCATTGAGCCTAAGAAAGAGAGACCATGTGGCCACCATTTCCACTCAGAAACAAACCTGTAAGATGGTGGATAGCCTCATCAGGCTCAAGTTGCTAAGAGCGCGATATGCAGACTCTTGTTCATCGTGGCCAAAAGTGCATAAATAATGTGGAAAAATTACAGTATGTGGCTGATGTACTGTTCTATGTAATTGTGTGATTGAGCTTTCTGTATCTGCTACAGTTTCCATGAAAATAAATGGGAAATGTTAGTCTAATAATGACATATCAAGGTACTCCATTGTCTCAGACAAAAACGAAAAATATGTGTCTGAACGTAGACTTACCATACGTGAGAGATCCGAAGTGGGGCAGAGGGCGCCATCATTGTCATTGTCACGAGGCACCTCCCATGTCTGGCGCCGCTTTGGATCATCTGCGAACATGCGCCCCCCTGGAAAGGGCCATTCCGTACTGGTCGACCTAGCTCCAGTTGCAGAACACTGTGCCAGACTGCGACTGGTAAACAACTTGTTAGTGGAATGGTCAGAAGCCATGCTCGAGCACTTGCCACCAGGACCAGGGTCGGCACCTTGTTGCTGCTGCGGGCCGTCAGCTGGGGGCTCGGAACTTCCACCGACTGTGTGGTCAGCTGCTTTGGTACTGTCACAGCTGACCAGGTAGGCCGATCGATCAGGATATTCCGTGGTGTAAGTGCAGAAACGCCTGTCGTTAGGTGGCTCTAAAGTCCCACCAGGAGCAGGTTCTTTACTGGACAGCTTCTTCTTGGGGGTAGCGGGGGCCTCAGAACCGCCTCTGGAGGACTGTCCCACATGGTCAGCTGGCTTGCCACTGTCACAACTGACTTTGTATGCTGACTGAATAGGGAATTCGCGGGTGTGACTGGATAACAGCCTGTCTCTGAAGCCCTGAAGCTCTGAAGTCCCAACAGGAGAAGGCTCTTTACTGTACAGTTGCTTCTCGCAAGTAGCCGGGGGCTCAGAACCACCAGTGGAAGTCTGGTCAGCGTGGTGGGCTTTCTTGGTGCCGTTGCAGTTGACCCGGTAGGATCCTCGGACGGGGAGCCCCACGCTGTATCGTGCGCCTCCCATCTTGGCCTGCACCGCCTCCTCCACTTTCTGCTTCATGTCCCTGACCACCTCCGCCAGCAGGTCTCTGAACTCCTCGCGGCCTCCTAGCTGCCTGCCCAGCGTCACGGCCAGCATGAACTGGCTGAACGACGATCGTCTGGCGAAGTACTTGGCGTCGTCTGTGTTGCACAAGAAGCCAGCTCTGAGGCGCCACTCGCGAACTGATGGGGACACCACCTGTTCAACAGACAATAAAATTATGTTCTTCCTTACTCTAGAACATCCATACCTGATGGTATTAAAGAAAAAAATCCAGTTGGTTTTTTGTTTCGATTTTGCCTCTAGACTTTGTACTCTATTCAGCCACGTAAAAAACAAGCTCACACTGCATACTTAATTGAACAAAGAAAACACATAAAGTCGTATTTATACAGGGTGAAAAGTATTTAAACCGACAAACTCTGGGAGGTTGTAGGGGACATCAAAACAAATATTTTTCGCTGATGTCATTTTTTCCCATGAGGAGTATTTAAACCGCTAGAGGAAGATTTCTCTGGCGGCAAATTAATTAAACCAACAAACACTTTTCCGTTTCTTTATGACCAAGAGACAACACATTAACACATCCCAGTTTCATTTACAGTTTATTTTCAAAAATGCTTCTCTTGACACGTAAACAAAGGTTACACCGTCAGATCATGTTCTGTTTGACACGGGCAAAGACCCCAGGAGTATCCTGAATTGTTTCCGCTGCTGCTACTATCCGGGCAACCAGATCCTCTTCTGATGCAACAGGAGTTGCGTAAACAAGGTTGCGCATCTCTCCCCACACAAAAAAGTCCAGAGGGGATATATCTGGGGATTGAGCAGGCCACGGTACAGGACCATCTCTGCCAATCCACGTTTCTGGGAACCGTCGATACAGGAATCGACGCACATGACGACTGAAATCTGCCGGCGCCTCGTCATGTTGGAACCGCATGCGTTGTCTTGTAGGGAGCGGGACGTCTTCCAGCAATTCTGGCAATGCTCTGGCGAGAAAATTGTAACAGTGCCTGCCATTTAATGGCCTAGGTAGCAGATACGGCCCAATTAAACAGTCCTCAACAACACCGACCCGCACATTAACGAAGAACAGCATTTCATGAGCGCTAGTAACTTCGGCTTGTGGGTTATCCTCACTCCAAACACGCGAATTGTGCATATTGAAGACTACATCACGCCTGAACGTTGCTTCATCGCTAAACAACACAGAGGATGGAAATGTAGCATACATTTCACACTGTTCCAGGTACCACTGCGAAAATTGTGCTCTGGGTGGAGAATCAACTGGTTCCAGGTTGTGGACACTCTGTAAGTGAAATGGACGTAACAGTTGCTCTCGAAGGACTGTTATTACATTCCTCTGATTCGTCCCCATGTTACGTGCAATTGCACAAGTGCTGATTGAAGGATCCCGCTACACATGCTGCAAGACAGCTTCCTCAAATTGCAGCGTTCTTACCGTGCGACGGCGTCCCTGCCCAGGTAATCTGCTAAATGACCTGGTTTCACGCAGACGCTGGTACACAGCAGGACAGGTCGTATGGTGCGGGATACGGCGATTAGGATATTATTGTTGATAAACCCGCTGTGCAGCTCGTCCGTTGTGGTGCGCTACGTAGCACGCACCAACCATATCAGTGTACTCACTCCAGGTGTATCGCTCCATTAGTAACAGAGACAATGCACTACTACACTGGTGGACAGCAGTTGCCTACAACTGAAGAGCGTAATACGGCCTCTAACAACTGAAGAGCGTAATACGGGCTCCACTGGTTTAAATAATCCTCATGGGAAAAAATGACATTAGAGAAAAATATTTGTTCTGATGTCCCCTACAACCTCCCAGAGTTTGTCGGTTTAAATACTTTTCACCCTGTAGAATTAAAAGCTTAAGTTGTCGCATCATTTTGCACATTAAATTTCTAACAAAAAGCGAGATAAGTAAATTAGATATTTTTGTGTTATCACTTAACACTATTTCTTAAACTGAAGATCTGGGTTGGTTTGGGTTGTCTGGGGGAAGAGACCAAACTGCAAGGTCATTGGTCTCATTGGGTTACGGAAGGACGGAGAAGGAAGTCGGCTGTGCTCTTTCAAAGGAACCAGCCCGGCATTTGCCTGGAGCGATTTAGGGAAATCACGGAAAACCTAAATCAGTATGGCCGGACGCGGGGTTGAACCGTCGTCCTCCAGAATGCGAGTCCAGTGAAGATCTGGATGTTAGTAAACACTGTAGAATATTCCGTATACCCTTAAACAAATTAACAAACACCTTATAAAGGCTAATGTCTTCAGTACCCAAACTGGGTAAGCTTACTGATGGAAGTTGTATCCGGTATTCATTAATTATCATCATCGTCGTCGTCATCATCATCATTATCATCAAATCGGCGACCGAGGATCCTGTAGATGATGTGCCGACCTTACAATGCTCCTCCATAGATGGCAATACTGTGCACTTTGGGTCCAGTTGTCACGTACTCCCATCGCTTTCTGGGTCTTCCGATTGCACGGGTAGCCTCAAGTCTTCCCATACGTACGGCTTTTGCCCAAGAGGTGTCTGGCCTCCTGTCAAGCTTATTCTCCGCGTTTTCAGTTTTTGAACGATGATCGGTTGCCTCATCAGCTCGATATTTATTAATCACTTCAAAAATTCTGAGGTTTGATAGTCAAATTTGGGACACGCAAACAAGAAGTGATTTGTATCAACTTCTGATCCAAACTCACACTCAAATGCAGGAGAACCGTAAATCAGGTTAGACCGCTTTAGGATTCGTTTTCCTCTGCGACTGTGAAATGATTATAATCAGGGATGAGCACAGCAAACAGTCACGTATCAATTTGTTCAAATCTAACTAGATTTCAGCTACAGTACAGCCCATCATCAGTGATTTTGTAGCAAGCGATATACATCTTGCTTGCTCTACGTGACTCGCTACAAAACGCACCGATGCTGGCTGTACTGCATCTGAAATCTAGTTACTCTGCAATAAAATACAGGTTGATACGTGACTATTTGCCGCGCGCATCCCTGAGTTGAACTATAAATACTGGTTCTATGTAGCTGTAGAGGAGAGAAGATGCACGATTAAAGCCGAGTCGAATGATATTGGAAATCAACGATCAATTAAAATGAGTCGTCGTGGAACACAGCCTTGTAGGAATCTGAAGACGTTACGCCACTTAATATCCACCTGATGTTTATTGTGACACGTTCCACATCTCTCACCATTGACGATTTCTCTAGTTCTTGTATTACACTGAAGCGCCAAAGAAACTGGTATAGGCTTGTGTATTCAAATACAGAGATACGTAAACAGGCAAAATACGGCGGTGCGGCGGCAACGCCTACATAAGACAACAGGTGTCTGGCGCAGTTGCTAGATCGGTTACTGCTGCTACAGTGGCAGGTTATCAAGATTTAAGAAAGTTTCGACGTGGTGTTACAGTCGGCGCACTAGCGATGGGCACAGCACCTCCGAGGTAGCATCAGGTATCAGGTAAAACATCAAATCTTCGACATCGCTGCCGCCGGAAAAAGATACTGCAAGAACGGGACCAACGACGACCGAAGAGATTTGTTCAACGTGACAGAACTGCAACCGTTCCGCAAATTGCTGTAGTTGGACTGTTGATGATTGGAAACATGCTGCCTGGTCGGACGAGTCTCATTTCAAGTTGTATCGAGCGGTTGGACGTGTCCTGGTATGGAGACAACATCATAAATTGATGGACCGTGCATGTCAGCAGGGGACTGTTCAAGCTGGTGGAGGCTCTGTAATGGTGTGGGGCACGTGCAGTTGGAGTGACATGGGACCCTTGATAAGTATAGATACGACTCTGACAGGTGACACTAACATAAGCATCCTGCCTGATCACCTGCACCCATTCATGTCCATTATGCATTCCGAGGAATTTGGACAATTCCTGCAAGACAATGCGTCACCCCACACGTCCAGAATTGCTACAGAGTGGCTCTCTCCTGAGTTTAAACACTTCCGCTGGCCACCAAACTCCTCACACATGAAAGTTTTTGGGCGTGTATGGGATACTTTGCAACGTGCTGTTCAGAAGAGATCTCCACCCCCGTCATACTCTCATGGATTTATGGACAGCTCTGCAGGATTCATGATATCAATTCCTTCCAGCACTATTTCAGACATTAGTCGAGTCCATGCCACGTCGTGTCGCAGTACCTGTGGGTGCTCGCGGGGGTCGTACACAGAATTAGGCAAGTTTACCAGTTTATTTGGATATTCATTTTGAAATGATTTAGCGGCCATTCACTATCCTTTCTGAATGTACAGGGTAAGTCTGAGTCTTAGGAAACGTCTGATAAAGACGGCGTACCCCCAGCAGAGCACCCGATCTCAACTGGATGACATACAGCGTATTTCTCACAAAGGTTCATACTATTCCATTAGACTGTACCTACTACTTAAAAGAAATTTTTCTAACTAGACTTCACTAAAAGTTTACCATGGCGGCAGTTGAAGGTGTCGATCGTTCGCTCGTTCATCACGCAATGTGCGCCCAGTCGATATGCCGACAACACACCAATAAAAGTCGTTTTCCGTTCTCCGTTCCAACAGATGCTATACGGCTCCCATTGATCAGTGCGACATTCGTCGGCGGCACGGCACTGCACCTCGTACAGATCAGAGCATTCTTCGATGGCACCAGCAGCTTCGAGACACTGGTTGTTAATGTCCACTGGTTGCTCCTGAGTGCTCGTTCAAGACGTAGAGCGCATTCACAGAAAATTTTCTCATCGTACCAGCGTAGCGTTAGCCATACCTTCTGTGTTTGTCAGGAGTGTCATGCGGCGATGTCTGTGTTTTGAAACACATCGAATTCAGTTGATACAACCCCTTCATGATGCTAAAACCAACAACATGTAGATGTTTGTGAATTCATGGGAAAGAGCATGAACAACAGGTGTTGACGTACTAGGGCATGTATAACAACTCCGTAATACTGAATTGATAATGGCTAGTTCGTAGCGAAATCTGGATCTGCTCTAATGAAGCTAGAGCATAAACAGAGAATAATGCTGCTCTTTATCATTTTGAAAATTTCGATCGAGGTCAAGGGCGTAGCATTTCAAACACACTATTTAACATACACGTTGGTCATATCACTAAGGAATGATAAAATTGTATCTTGGTACAGCAGTAAACGTTTTACTGTTGACAAGTGACCTTACAGTTATAGAAAAATCAGAATATGATACTGAAATATCTGTGTAGGGATCTGAACTAATTGCTAAAGAATCTGACTCAGAAATTTCGCTACATAAAACTAGGTTAATGGAATTTCACGGAAAATATCCAGTCCGTTCAATTATAATAACAACAGGACACTAATTCTCTCATTTCTGCTATCTACGAGCAGACACAAATTTCAATAAAAATAAAGATATGAACATTTCAACTATAAAAAATGGTAAGGGATAAGTTATTTGTTTTGAGAAATCTCATAAATAAGGTATTTCAAGTACATTCATTGTGATTTATTTATTCAGATAAGTCACTGTTTTCGAATATTTCTAGGGTTTTGACATATTTTTAAAATCGTAAATGGTAGCCACAATTTTATTCTTAAAACTACGTCAATGGATACTTAACTGTGTATACTTGCAAACTTAGCACTGATTTACTGCTGTTTACTTTTTGAGCGAGTTGGCGAAACGTTACTGTGAAACTTCTCAGAAATACAAATTTAAAAGCTCCGAATTGTATCAGTTTATGATATGTAGGATTTGTGTTACCAATTTTTGCGAACAATAAAGTGCAAAAACCTCAGAAATTCATCAATGATTCTGCACGATATAAAAGTAATTTTATTTTAGTCTTACTGTAGCACATAAACTATGTTAATGATGCCATCACAATTTCAGTAAATTCACGAAAAACATGGTCAGGGACGCAATGCTGTTTGCTTGCTTAAATAATTATTCACATTTATCTGATTAGCAAACCACCTTTGAAGCGAATTTGTGTGCAGGAACTTATTAAGGACCTTTATTTGTGACGTAGTTAGCCACATTATCCTTGGATTTCTACAAATCACCCCAGAGAATCATTTTCCTGGCAAGAACACTACACACGTTACTACAACTGGGAGCATTGTTTCTGGCACCTACCACTGTTAACAACCACACATGGTGACAAAGTTCCTATTAGTCAGAATCTGAAATTAAAGACTGAGCTCCCATTTCTCAGTTTACCATGGATCTGTCAACTAAACTCAATAAAACATAATACACTCCTGGAAATTGAAATAAGAACACCGTGAATTCATTGTCCCAGGAAGGGGAAACTTTATTGACACATTCCTGGGGTCAGATACATCACATGATCACACTGACAAAACCACAGGCACATAGACACAGGCAACAGAGCATGCACAATGTCGGCACTAGTACAGTGTATATCCACCTTTCGCAGCAATGCAGGCTGCTATTCTCCCATGGAGACGATCGTAGAGATGCTGGATGTAGTCCTGTGGAACGGCTTGCCATGCCATTTCCACCTGGCGCCTCAGTTGGACCAGCGTTCGTGCTGGACGTGCAGACCGCGTGAGACGACGCTTCATCCAGTCCCAAACATGCTCAATGGGGGACAGATCCGGAGATCTTGCTGGCCAGGGTAGTTGACTTACACCTTCTAGAGCACGTTGGGTGGCACGGGATACATGCGGACGTGCATTGTCCTGTTGGAACAGCAAGTTCCCTTGCCGGTCTAGGAATGGTAGAACGATGGGTTCGATGACGGTTTGGATGTACCGTGCACTATTCAGTGTCCCCTCGACGATCACCAGTGGTGTACGGCCAGTGTAGGAGATCGCTCCCCACACCATGATGCCGGGTGTTGGCCCTGTGTGCCTCGGTCGTATGCAGTCAGGATTGTGGCGCTCACCTGCACGGCGCGAAACACGCATACGACCATCATTGACACCAAGGCAGAAGCGACTCTCATCGCTGAAGACGACACGTCTCCATTCGTCCCTCCATTCACGCCTGTCGCGACACCACTGGAGGCGGGCTGCACGATGTTGGGGCGTGAGCGGAAGACGGCCTAACGGTGTGCGGGACCGTAGCCCAGCTTCATGGAAACGGTTGCGAATGGTCCTCGCCGATACCCCAGGAGCAACAGTGTCCCTAATTTGCTGGGAAGTGGCGGTGCGGTCCCCTACGGCACTGCGTAGGATCCTACGGTCTTGGCGTGCATCCGTGCGTCGCTGCGGTCCGGTCCCAGGTCGACGGGCACGTGCACCTTCCGCCGACCACTGGCGACAACATCGATGTACTGTGGAGACCTCACGCC
Organism: Schistocerca cancellata; assembly: GCF_023864275.1. Taxonomy (NCBI): domain Eukaryota; kingdom Metazoa; phylum Arthropoda; class Insecta; order Orthoptera; family Acrididae; genus Schistocerca; species Schistocerca cancellata. Next base: position 18,093,801 of record NC_064635.1, on the reverse strand, counting down.
TCACGTGTTGAGCAATTCGGCGGTACGTCCACCCGGCCTCCCGCATGCCCACTATACGCCCTCGCTCAAAGTCCGTCAACTGCACATACGGTTCACGTCCACGCTGTAGCGGCATGCTACCAGTGTTAAAGACTGCGATGGAGCTCCGTATGCCACGGCAAACTGGCTGACACTGACGGCGGCGGTGCACAAATGCTGCGCAGCTAGCGCCATTCGACGGCCAACACCGCGGTTCCTGGTGTGTCCGCTGTGCCGTGCGTGTGATCATTGCTTGTACAGCCCTCTCGCTGTGTCCGGAGCAAGTATGGTGGGTCTGACACACCGGTGTCAATGTGTTCTTTTTTCCATTTCCAGGAGTGTACATACCATGTTTTACATGCAATAACTCTGTTTGTCATCAACTGTCTCTTACTGAATGTATGCACGTATGTCTGGGATCTCCTCTCAAATCTCTGGATCGATTTCAAGCAAATTTAGCAGAGAAACAGCTGCCCCAAGAAGCCAGAAACAGCATTTGTGGGTTTTATAACATCACAGCTCATGTACGAACAGAGATGCTGGTAGAAACGCGTTTTTCCAGCTTCTGGCATACACGCTGCCCTGCACAACAGGCATGTTATGAGGTAACTGTATTGGCCTGCCAAGTCAACCTGCTTTGCAGGGCAACGTGCATGTCTGTAATGACAAACAGTTATCTGGTCAACGACACGTAGGCTGTCCTGTATGACAGATGAGTTGTGGAGTAATATCAGCCCGTTTTTTTTCTTTTTTTTCTTTTTTTTTTAACTGTTCTGCAGGGGTTACACGTGCAAATGAGCATGGCTGGGGACAAGTTGAGGTGGGTAGAGGAGGGGACGGAGACAGCAAGGGGAGGAGGAAATGGAAAGAGAGAGGGGAGGAGGAGAAATGCAAGGGGCAGGTGGGAAGCATAGAGGGGTGTTGGGCAGGTGTAAAAAGAAGAGGAGGAGATGGAAAGAGAAAAAGGATATGGCCAGAGGGAGATGGGTGAAGATATGGTTAGAAATTGGCGTGGAAAAGATGAAGAAGGGAGGAGCAGCTGAAGAGACAGAGCGAGAGAGGTGAAGGAGACAGAGATATAGAGATGAGAGGATGAAGTGAATAGACAGAAGGAGGGAGAGGTAGAGGAGGTGTGTTCAATATATGCAAGTCATGTTGCAGGGAAAAACTAGTGGTACTATAAATAGAATGTTTAATAGCAAGGACTGACACCAAAATGAAAATATATAAAGTGAAGGTAACACTGGTTTTAATGCATGGGAGAGAGACTTGGGTGCATACAGGGGACTTGAGTGCGATCCAAACAGGGGAAACTATATTTTCAACGTAGGTTCAAGCATGCTGAAGATTAGATGGAATATGTAACTTAATTTTTTTATAATATTGAGCGAAGAGTGGACGATTACAGAAGAAAATGAAGAGATCATATAAACAGAATGAATGAGGATAGATTGTCAAAAAAGATAAGACTTTATGAGCCATAAGGAAGAAGAGATCCTGGAAGACCTAGAAAAAGACGAGAATAACTGTGAATGTGCAGGCATATTGCCTGGGTCATGAAGCGAGGAAAGAGATGTGATACAGATGTTGTTACTTACGAGGATGGCCCGGTAGAGCAGGTTGACGGCTGCAATACAGGCCAGCACCCAGTACCAGAACCAGAGCACCACGTAGACCTTCTCGTTGAATACGTTAATGGGCAGCACGCACAGCCCGTCCAGGGTCTGGACGTCCCCGGAAGGCCCGTACTGGCGGAAGGAGCACTTGGTCACCCTGGGGAAAAGCCGCGCCAGAGCGTCCTCGCGGCTCTCCTCGCCCAGTGCAGACTCGGGGAACACCTGTGCACGGGAGGACCGTAGGCACCAGTGACGTCACAGCTGGCTGACAGCACTCGGCAGGCGCTCGTCATTACGAAGACTGCTTTGATGCAAGCGCTCCACACTAGTCTACAGTCACAGCTACATAGATACTCCGGAGGCCACCACAGGGTGCATGGTGGACGCTACCTTGTACCACTACAATACAGGGTGATTCAAAAAGAATACCACAACTTTAGGAATTTAAAACTCTGCAACGACAAAGGGCAGAGCTAAGCACTATCTGTCGGCGAATTAAGGGAGCTATAAAGTTTCATTTAGTTGTACATTTGTTCGCTTGAGGCGCTGTTGACTAGGCGTCAGCGTCAGTTGATGCTAAGATGGCGACCGCTCAACAGAAAGCTTTTTGTGTTATTGAGTACGGCAGGAGTGAATCGACGAGAATCCGCGGGAAACAACTCAGTACGAACGTGACTCGCCTAAGGTGAACGTTTTCTGTGTCATTTTAGCCAATAAAGTTTTTGGTCCCTTTTTCTTCGAAGGTGCTACTGTAACTGGACTACAGTATCTGGAGATGTTAGAGAATTGGCTGTTCCCTCAGCTCGAACAAGAAGCACAACAATTCATATTTCAGCAGGATGGAGCGCCACCACATTGGCACTTATCTGTCCGTAACTACCTGAACGTCAACTACCCGAGGCGATGGATCGGCCGCCATGCAGCCCGTGACAGAGCACTTCATCACTGGCCTCCAAGAAGCCCTGATCTTACCCCCTGCGATTTTTTCTTATGGGGGTATGTTAAGGACATGGTGTTTCGGCCACCTCTCCCAGCCACCATTGATGATTTGAAACGAGAAATAACAGCAGCTATCCAAACTGTTACGCCTGATATGCTACAGAGAGTGTGGAACGAGTTGGAGTATCGGGTTGATATTGCTCGAGTGTCTGGAGGGGGCCATATTGAACATCTCTGAACTTGTTTTTGAGTGAAAAAAACTTTTTTAAATACTCTTTGTGATGATGTATAACAGAAGGTTATATTATGTTTCTTTCATTAAACACACATTTTTAAAGTTGTGATATTCTTTTTGAATCACCCTGTATTACACCTCCACAGAACAAGTAGTCCTGATACGGGGAATTGTGTTTATGGTATACACCTGTTAGCACTTTTACAGGAATTGACCGTGATGTATGACTAATGTATATGGTAAGCAGGCTATCAGTTCCTTTTCCTAAAACTTCTAGCTGTTAGAAGGAAATGCAGTGAAATGGAATAATACTGAATCTAGGATCTTACTGCACCAAGTTCATTAACTGGTTTGTCTAATGGATTAACGGTCGCCAGCCTGTCTAGGCAAAGAAATGATTAAGTTTCAGAAAAGCAAAAGTAAATTTGGCCAATTTTCCTGCTGCTCCCTACATTGGTTTCACAAATAAACATAACTTTTCAGGATATGGTTGTGAGAAAGACACAGGAACCTTTTAGCTACCACACCCATATACATGTTGTGTTGGCCGAAGAGCCAACACCGTGTTACTGGAGGAGGCCGAAATGCACGCGTTTTAGCTCACGCAGGCTGGCGTGAGGAGGGAAGAACTATACTGACGTGAGGTCTGGAACATGACAAGGAATTAGAATTCAGAAAGCGGACGTAATTAGTTTCGTACTTAACTTTAATCCATTAATGATGAACGTCGCTCTTGACGTTACATGAGTAACAATATTATCGGCGCAGAAGACATAGTAACTGAATATGGCGCCTTGCTAGGTCGTAGCAAATGACGTAGCTGAAGGCTATGCTAAACTGTCTCTCCAAATGAGAGCGTATGTAGACAGTGAACCATCGCTAGCAAAGTCGGCTGTACAACTGGGGCGAGTGGTAGGGAGTCTCTCTAGACTAGACCTGCCGTGTGGCGGCGCTCGGTCTGCAATCACTGATAGTGCGACACGCGAGTCCGACGTATACTAGCGGACCGCGGCCCATTTAAAGGCTACCACCTAGCAAGTGTGGTGTCTGGCGGTGACACCACAATACATATATAGTTTTGATCTAGAAATGCCATAATTTTTGATCATCACTATGTGCAAAAAAAATTGCCAGGGGGGAATTCTGTGTTTGCATTTTGTATAACCAACAAAAAAATTAAATACTTAAATATTCAAACAGCATAATACACACATTTAAATTTATTAACACACTTTATTTACACCTTTCTCTTAAGAAATGATCTTCAAAATCCAGAGGTAGGATGCGGTCACACTATATTGTCATTCAGTGTTTTTATGCAATCTGACTTCACTGTTACTCAGCCACATAAGCAATTTTCTTTTTACAACTCTTTGTACTTTACTGAATTTAATTTATAACTGAAAGTACTTCACTCAAAACTTAATTGCACACTTTCCCTTTGCTTATTGCTACAAACGGAGTAAGAATTTTAAAATCGTTAAATTTGTCTGAAAACGTCTGCCTCAGCACTTAAGCAAAATTTCAGCCCACACATTTATCCAAAGATTAAAATTAGTGCTTGTCGATAGTGTAAAAGCACTTCAAATGTTTTTGTAACAGGTTTACTCGGAATAATCCAACACCTATAGGTGAATGACTAGAAGTAAAATAACAGGTTGAACCAAATTTTATGTTTAACAAAATAATTATTCAAAAAAAGGTAATTTTGAATTAATGGTTCACGCTACTACAGTTCTAATCACACAGTTCGTAACCTGTTGGCTGTAGTCGTTGCGTGTGGCTCACAGCAATGGCGGTTACATTACCCATGGTACGGCGTACAAGTTTCTTGAAGCATTAATAATTAGTTCATCTAAACGTCCATAACATAGCCCAACAGCTTGTACCAAAGCTGTAATAAATCAGCAGCCGTCATGCGAGGCTACTGTGCAACAATTTCCAGGCGAGGCATCACGTGCTGCGTCCGAGTGTTGCCTCCAGACTGTGTCTTCTCGTTCCCGCTCGCTCTGCAGGTAGCGCGCCAAAAAGCCAAGCAGTTTTTTAGGCTTACCACAGTAACTTCCACACACTACAAAAGCACTCCATCTTGTACATTACACATACCCTACACATTGTCCCTAGGTGTGTACCGTTTTCTGCAAATGACACCTTGCACAAATATATAAAATTACATACACGAACATTTTCACTTCATTAACCCATAACAAAACATTATTGAGTAAATCATATGTTACCTATATTTCTTTATCAAAGTTACAAAAATAAATTAGCAAAGCACTCTAATATCACACGTATCACGCTTTCTGTATAGTCTTTGCATATCACAGATATATTACAACACATTTAAAATGCAAATATAAATTTGATGACTGATTGAATATAGAGTTATACCACAGAAGAAATATTGAATTTAATTGATGAAAGGAGAAAATATAAAAATGCAGTAAATGAAGCAGACAAAAAGGAATTCAAACGTCTCAAAAATGAGATCGACAGAAAGTGCAAAATGGCTAAGCAGGGATGGCTAGAGGAAAAATGTAAGGATGTAGAGGCTTATCTCACTAGGGGCAAGATAGATACTGCCTACAGGAAAACTGAAGAGACCTTTGGAGAAAAGAGAACCACTTGCATGAATATCAAGAGCTCAGATGGAAGCCCAGTTCTAAGCAACGAAGGGAAAGCAGAAAGGTGGAAGGAGTATATAGAGGGTCTATACAGGGGCTATGTTCTTGAGGACAATATTATGGAAATGGAAGAGGACGTAGATGAAGATGAAATCGGAGATATGATACTGCGTGAAGAGTTTGACAGAGCACTGAAAGACCTGAGTCGAAACAAGGCCCCGAGAGTAGACCATCTGGTGAGCAAGATGTATGAGACAGGCGAAATACCCTCAGACTTCAAGAAGAATATAACAACTCCAATCCCAAAGAAAGCAGGTGTTGACAGATATGAAAATTACCGAACTATCAGTGTAATAAGTCACAGCTGCAAAATACTATAGCGAATTCTTTACAGACGAATGGAAAAACTAGTAGAAGCCGACCTTGGGGAAGATCAGTTTGGATTCCTTAGAAATGTTGGAACACGTGAGGCAATACTGACCCTACGACTTATCTTAGAAAAAAGATTAAGAAAAGGCAAACCTACGTTTCTAGCATTTGTAAGAGAAAGCTTTTGACAATGTTGACTGGAACACTCTCTTTCAAATTCTGAAGATGGTAGGGGTAAAATACAGGGAGCGAAAGGCTATTTACAATTTGTACAGAAACCAGATGGCAGTTATAAGAGTCGAGGGACATGAAAGGGAAGCAGTGCTTGGGAAGGCGGTGAGACAGGGTTGTAGCCTCTCCCCGATGCTATTCAATCTGTATATTGAGCAAGCAGTAAAGGAAACAAAAGAAAAATTCGGAATAGGTATTAAAATCCATGGAGAAGAAATAAAAACTTTGAGGTCCGCCGATGACCTTGTAATTCTGTCAGAGACAGCAAAGGACTTGGAAGAGCAGTTGAACGGAATGGACAGTGTCTTGAAAGGAGGATATAAGATGTACATCAACAAAAGTAAAACAAGGATAATGGAATGTAGTCGAATTAAGTCGTGTGATGCTGAGGGAATTAGATTAGGAAATGAGACACTTAAAGTAGTAAAGGAGTTTTGCTACTTGAGGAGCAAAATAACTGATGATGGTCGAAGTAGAGACGATATAAAATGTAGACTGGCAATGGCAAGAAAAGCGTTTCCGAAGAAGAGAAATTTGTTAACATCGAGCATAGATTTAAGTGTCAGGAAGTCGTTTCTGAAAGAATTTGTAATGAGTGTAGCCATGTATGGAAGTGAAACATGGACGATAAATAGTTTGGACAAGAAGAGAATAGAAGCTTTCGAAATGTGGTGCTACAGAAGAATGCTGAAGATTAGATGGGTAGATCACATAACTAATGAGGAGGTATTGAATAGAATTGGGGGAGAAGAGGAGTTTGTAGCACAAATTGACAAGAAGAAGGGACCGGTTGGTAGGACATGTTCTGAGGCATCAGGGGAACACATATTTAGCATTGGAGGGCAGCGTGGAGGGTAAAAATCGTAGAGGGAGACCAATAGATGAATACACTTAGCAGATTCAGAAGGGTAGGTTGCAGTAAGTACTGGGAGATGAAGAAGCTTGCACAGGATAGAGTAGCATGGAGAGCTGCATCAAACCAGTCTCAGGACAGAAGACCACAACAACAACAACAACACTACTAGTCTTTCCTGTTCCACTCACAAATGGAACGAGGGAAGAACACCTCTTTACGAGGGTGGTTTGATAAGTCTGGTAAATTTCCATAAAAGAATGGAACATATTTGTGGCGCCTTCGTGGCTGATAAGCTTGAGTATTCCAAGGATCATATAAAGAATTTCAACAGTGTACAGTTGGCAAACGTCTGAACTGATCAGTGTGCCGACTGCGACTGAAAATGGGTAAAACCAAGTTTTGTGCTTTTATTAACCATTCTCATTTGAAATGTTAGACAGCTGCACAAATCAAACCAGAACTGGATGAAGTTCACGCGGACTCTGCAACAGACCATTTACTTTTGTATTAATGGATGTAAAGGTGGCCAGGCAAGCATTGAAGACGAAGCGCGCTCCAGCCATCCAATTGACGTCACCACAAAGGAAAACATTAATAAAATCAAGGGTATGGAATGCAAGACCTCCGAATGAAAATTCGTGAGATTTCTGAGACTGAAGGCACCTCAACTGCACAGAGAAATAGCTATGAAGAAGCTGTGTGCGAGGAAGTTGCCGCGATTCCTCACAGTCACCGAAACTGCATGATGGTCGAAGTAGCACAATGTCTGGTGATGTTTAATCGCAATCCGCAAGGCTTTTTGTGCCAGATTTGTGACTATTGCGACGGAAACCTGAATCCAATACCTACACACCAGGGTCAAAACGGCAGTCAGAACAAGGAACAAAGGCTGATGAGAATGCTCCGAAGAAGCCAATGACCATTTTGTCAGCTAGTGAGGTGATGGCCACTGTTGTTTGGGATTCCAAGGAATAATCCTCATGTGTTACTTGGAAAAAGGCAGAACCATAACTTGACCCTTCTGCGTTTCATTGTTGGACCGTTGGGTCGCATTGCGTCGGGTGAGGGAAGACTAAGGTTGGCACGAGGATAATGCACCAACCCACACATCAGTGATAACAAAGGCCAAAGTGCATGAATTGGGATTGAATTGGTTCCTCATCCGCAACATTCACCAAACTTACCACAGGTGACTTCCTTGTGTTCCCTAACTCGAAACTTTGGCTTCCTGAGAAGAAATTTACGTCAAATGAGTAAGTGACAGGCACAGTCAACGAGTATTTTTCAGAATTTGACAGAACCTGTTTTTTTCGATGGGATGGAAATACTGGAGGATCGATGGTTGTTGTTGTTGTGGTCTTCAGTCCTGAGACTGGTTTGATGCAGCTGTCCATGCTACCCTATCCTGTACAAGCTTCTTCATCTCCCAGTACTTATTGCAACCTACATCCTACTGAATCTGCTTAGTGTATTCATCTCTTGGTCTCTCTCTACAATTTGTACCCTCCACACTGCCCTCCAATGCTAAATTTGTGATCCCTTGATGCCTCAGAACATGTCCTACCAACCGGTCCCTTCTTCTTGTCAAGTTGTGCCACAAACTCCTCTTCTCCCCAATTCTATTCAATACCTCCTCATTAGTTATGTGATCTACCCATCTAATCTTCAGCATTCTTCTCTAGCACCACATTTCGAAAGCTTCTATTCTCTTCTTGTCCAAACTAGTTATCGTCCATGTTTCACTTCCATACATGGCTACATTCCATACAAATACTTTCAGAAACGACTTCCTTACACTTAAATCTATACTCGATATTAACAAATTTCTCTTCTTCAGGAACGCTTTCCTTGCCATTGCCAGCCTACATTTTATATCTTCTCTACTTCCACCATCATCAGTTATTTTGCTCCCCAAATAGCAACTACTTTAAGTGTCTCATTTCCTAATCTAATTCCCTGAGCATCACCCGACTTAATTCGACTACATTCCATTATCCTTGTTTTGCTTTTGTTGATGTACATCTTATATCCTCCTTTCAAGACACTGTCCATTCCGCTGAACTGCTCTTCCAAGTCCTTTGCTGTCTCTGACAGAATTACAATGTCATTGGCGAACCTCAAAGTTTTTATTTCTTCTCCATGGATTTTAATACCTACTCGGAATTTCTCTTTGTTTCCTTTGCTGCTTGCTCAATATCGATGGACCAAGCATATATCCCTAAAACGCGATTAGTCGAGAAGTAAGGTGTGTTGTGTATGAAACAAACAATTTCCTAGCTTCTTTATCAGACTAAAAGAAGACTACCCTCGTACATACTTCCGTACGAACCCTAATTTCTCTTGTTTTCTCTTCATTTGCACCTACATCTACATCTACTCTGCAAATCGCACATGTCTGGCAGAGCGTTCATCGAACCACCTTCACAATAATTCTCTATTGTTTTCCAGCCTCGAACAGCGCGCGGGAAGAAGGAACACTTATATCCTTCCGTGCGAGTTCTGGTTTCCCTTATTTTATTATGGTGATCGTTTCTCCCTATGTAGGCAGGAGTCAACAAAATATTTTCGCACTCGGAGGAGAAAGTTGGTGATTGAAGTTTCGTAAGAAGATTCCGCCTGAACGAAGAACGCCTTTATTTTAATAGTGTCCACCCCAAATCCTGTATCTTTTCCGTGACGCTCTCTCACCTATTTCGCGATAATACAAAACGTGCTTCTCTTTTGAACTTTCTTCAATCCTATCCGGTAAGGATCCCACACCGTGGAGCAGTACATCGTGAGAGGATGGATAAATGCGGTGTAGGCAGTCTCTTTAGTAGGTCTGTTACATTTTCTAAGTGCTCTGCGAATGAAACGCAGTCTTTTAGTTTGGTTTCCCCACAACATTTTCTATGTGTTCTTTGCAATTTAAGTTGTTCGTAATTGTAGTTCCTAGCTATTTAGTTGAATTTGCGGCCTTAATATTAGACTGATTTATCGTGTAATCGAAGTTTAACGGATTCCTTTTAGCACTCCTGTAGATGACCTCACTCTTTTCATTCTTTAGGATCAGTTGTCAATTTTCGCACCATACAGATATCTTTTCTAAGTCGTTTTGCAATTGGTTTTGATATTCTGTTGACTTTATTAGTCGATAAACGACAGCGTCATCTGCAAAGAACCTAAGACGGCTGCTCAGATTGTCTCCTAAATGGTTTACATATATAAGGAACAGTAGAGGACCTATAACACTACCTTGGGGAACGCCTGAAATCACTTGTGTTTTACTGGATGACTTTCCGTCAATTACTACGAACCGTGACAGGAAATCTCAGATCCGGTCACATAACTGAGACGATATTCCATAAGCACGCCATTTCATTAGAAGGCGCTTGGGTTGTACAGTGTCAAAAAGCTTCTGGAAATCTGGAAATACGAAATCAATTTGAAATCCCTTGTCAATAGCATTCAACACTTCGTGTGGGTAATGTACTAGTTGTATTTCACAAGAACCATGTTTCCTAAGTTCGCGTTGACTGTGTGTCAATAGAGCGTTCTCTTCGAGGAAATTCATAATGTTCGAGCACCATATATTTTCCAAAATCCTGGTGCATATCGACGTTAATGATTCGGGCCTGTAATTTAGTGGATTACTCCTACTACCTTTCTTGAATATTGCTGTGACCTGCGCAACTATTCAGTCTTCGGGTACAGATCTTTCATCTAGCGAGAGGTTGTACACTCCTGGAAATTGAAATAAGAACACCGTGAATTCATTGTCCCAGGAAGGGGAAACTTTATTGACACATTCCTGGGGTCAGATACATCACATGATCACACTGACAGAACCACAGGCACATAGACACAGGCAACAGAGCATGCACAATGTCGGCACTAGTACAGTGTATATCCACCTTTCGCAGCAATGCAGGCTGCTATTCTCCCATGGAGACGATCGTAGAGATGCTGGATGTAGTCCTGTGGAACGGCTTGCCATGCCATTTCCACCTGGCGCCTCAGTTGGACCAGCGTTCGTGCTGGACGTGCAGACCGCGTGAGACGACGCTTCATCCAGTCCCAAACATGCTCAATGGGGGACAGATCCGGAGATCTTGCTGGCCAGGGTAGTTGACTTACACCTTCTAGAGCACGTTGGGTGGCACGGGATACATGCGGACGTGCATTGTCCTGTTGGAACAGCAAGTTCCCTTGCCGGTCTAGGAATGGTAGAACGATGGGTTCGATGACGGTTTGGATGTACCGTGCACTATTCAGTGTCCCCTCGACGATCACCAGTGGTGTACGGCCAGTGTAGGAGATCGCTCCCCACACCATGATGCCGGGTGTTGGCCCTGTGTGCCTCGGTCGTATGCAGTCCTGATTGTGGCGCTCACCTGCACGGCGCCAAACACGCATACGACCATCATTGGCACCAAGGCAGAAGCGACTCTCATCGCTGAAGACGACACGTCTCCATTCGTCCCTCCATTCACGCCTGTCGCGACACCACTGGAGGCGGGCTGCACGATGTTGGGGCGTGAGCGGAAGACGGCCTAACGGTGTGCGGGACCGTAGCCCAGCTTCATGGAGACGGTTGCGAATGGTCCTCGCCGATACCCCAGGAGCAACAGTGTCCCTAATTTGCTGGGAAGTGGCGGTGCGGTCCCCTACGGCACTGCGTAGGATCCTACGGTCTTGGCGTGTATCCGTGCGTCGCTGCGGTCCGGTCCCAGGTCGACGGGCACGTGCACTTTCCGCCGACCACTGGGGACAACATCGATGTACTGTGGAGACCTCACGCCCCACGTGTTGAGCAATTCGGCGGTACGTCCACGCGGCCTCCCGCATGCCCACTATACGCCCTCGCTCAAAGTCCGTCAACTGCACATACGGTTCACGTCCACGCTGTCGCGGCATGCTACCAGTGTTAAAGACTGCGATGGAGCTCCGTATGCCACGGCAAACTGGCTGACACTGACGGCGGCGGTGCACAAATGCTGCGCAGCTAGCGCCATTCGACGGCCAACACCGCGGTTCCTGGTGTATCCGCTGTGCCGTGCGTGTGATCATTGCTTGTACAGCCCTCTCGCAGTGTCCGGAGCAAGTATGGTGGGTCTGACACACTGGTGTCAATGTGTTCTTTTTTCCATTTCCAGGAGTGTATATGGTTCTGAAGTATGGAGCTATTGCATGAGCATACTGTGAAAGAAACCTAACTGGTATACAGTCTGGAACGGAAGACTTCCTTTTATTGATTCAGGTTGCTTGGGCTACTCCGAGGATCTCTACTTCTAAGTTACTCATTGTGGCAGCTGCTCTTGATTCGAATTCTGGAATATTTACTTGGTCTTCTTTGGTGTAGAAGTGTAGGAAGGCTGTGTTTAGTAACTCTGCTTTAGCGGCGGTGTCGTCAACATCGTTTCCATTGCTATCGCGCAAAGAAGGCATTGATTGTCTCCTGTCAACGTGTCGTTACTTTTTTCTTGGCTGCCTAAGGACAAACACCGGTAGACATCCATCGGTGAATGAAGAATGTGCGTGGGCAGAACGTCTATAAAAGAAACCACCATTGTCGAATGGTGCGCAGAGTACATCATAAGGCACACCCGCATATGGCAAAATTTACGCCAACCCAAGATGGAGGCGCTCGAACGCCCGCACTATAGTCCCGATCTCTTCCCAAGCGATTATCTCGCCTCCGGTCCCTTATAAAGGGCCTTGAAGGGTCGCCGGTTCCTGAAGGACGAGGGTGTGTGCAGCAGGCGGTTTCGGACTCCTTCACGCAGCAGGACAAGAAGTTTTACCAAACTGGTACTCTCTACCTGCGCAGCAGTGGGATTACTGCTTCAGTGCTCACGGTGAGTTTGCCCGATTGGCACACCGATTCTGGACTGTATGGCCTTCGAACGGAAACTTTTGGATTGCACTTGATCAGCAGTAGAATCTGTCTGCAGTCAGCCGCAATTGCCGGATGTCTGAAGTTTTCTCAACAACCTTTCGCGAAAAGAATTCCACTTTTAGTTCACGAAGAATCTGGCGTGCTGATCGAATCTAACAGTAACAAACGTAGCAAAACGCCTCTGAATCGCTTCGACGTCTTCCTTTAACCCAAACTGGTGTGGATCCCAAACACTCGAGCATTATTAGAGAATGGGTCGTGCTAATGCTACATATGCCGTCTGCTTTACAAACGAGCTAAGTTTCCTGGAATTCTTGCCATAAACCAAAGTCGATCATTTGTCTTGCCTTCTACCGGTCTTACGTTCTACCTCCTTTCGTAATCGCTGTTCAACGTTACTTCCAGGTACTTCATCGACGTAGCTGTGTCACGCAACACACGACTAGTTAGTTAGTTAGTTAGTTACTGATCAGTGTCACGGCACCCGTTATGATGTGGAACGTGCCCAAGTGCATAAGAAATGCACACATAAATCAAGGTTTTTTTAAGCTTAAAATTTTTATCCACCCCATTACCTTAAATGGCACAAAATACGTATATTATACCCATAAATTTATTTATTCCTATTCAGGAATTCATCTATGCTATAGAAGGATTTGTCAAGGAGATATGATTTAAATTGATTTTTGAAACTATTACTGCTGTCCGTCAGACATTTTATTTCATCTACTAGTCTATCGAAAAGTTTTACAACATAATATTTTACCCCTCTCTGTGCCAAAGATAGGTTAAGTAGAGAATAGTGTAAGTCTTTCTTTCTTCTGGTATTATAATCATGAATGACACTGTTGTTTCTGGACTGGTCGATGTTGCTGAGAACAAATTTCATTACCGAGTAAATTAACTGTCAAGCTGTTGTAAGAATTCCTAATCTTTAAAAAAGATTCCTACAAGATGTGCCACTATGAATCCCACACATTTTTCTAACAACTTTCCTGTGAGCAGTGAATACTTTTTGACTAAGTGTTGAGTTACCCCAAAATATTATTACGTATGACATCAGAGAGTGAAAGTATGCAAAGTACGTTAGCGTACTAACTTCTATATCCTCAAAATTAGCAATTGTTCTGATTGCAAAAGTTTCTGAACCTAGTCGCTTTAGGAGATAAAAATATGAATTTTCCAGTTAAGATTCTCATCTATATGTACGCCCAAAACCTTAGCAAGCTCTACCCTGGGTATTGTCTTCTGTTGATGTGTTCTATTTATTGAACTGTACTCCTTGCAGCAGAAAATTAGATGTAGTGTGTTTTTTCAAAGTTGAGAAGAAGCCCATCCGCAGAAAACCAATTACCAACTTTTCCAAAGACCTTATTTATATCATTTTCTGTTGGAGTTTCTTTTATTGGGTTAATCATCATACGTGTATCATCAGCAAACTAATACTGTATTCGAGCCTTACAGAATTGTTTTTCCTACTTATCTGCGTTTACTTGTATCTTCCTCCTTTAGAGCCAGCTGCCACCTATAACACCAAACAGAAATTGTGTCTACGTCATCTTGTGTGCTCCTGCAATCACTCAATGATGATAGCTTCCCGCACACCACAGCGTCATCAGCAAACACTCGCACATTGATGCTCATCTGACAGACCATTTATGTATCACACTTCCATGGGGCATTTCTGGCGATACCCCTCTCTGATGCACATTCACATAACCTACTGGGTTCTATTAATTAGAAGCTCTTCGAGCCATTCACACATGTGAGGTCTTATGACGTACACGCGGACCTTACTCAACAGTCTGCAGTGGAGAACTGCCAAACGCTTTAGTGAAACATAGGAATGTGCAATGCGCAAGCCTCTTCGTCTCTCCATAGCGACCAACTTACGTCCACATGAAGGTGCTCGCTGTAGTGAAGAGATATTCCTCTAGAACTTCAACCCACATCATTTATTTCTGTTATCAAATTGACGTTTCCTCCATGCTCCAGGTTGTGTCTGATCAATTGAGTCCTCTTATAGTCAAGATCGGCCATAAATAATTTACTTTATCTACAATTCGATTAGTAGACTGTCGAAAGATGGTGAGAAATAGGCGTACTTACAAGATATGAGGTGTTTCTCCGCTGTATCAGTGGGAAGAGGAAATTGTGGAAACCACTGACAAGAAGTTACAAGAAATAGTACAGAATGATAGGACGTGGGTTAAGACGCCAAGAAACAGTCTTCATCCCACTGATGGATTTGTAGAGAGCCCTTTAACTATTTCAACTGTCGTTTGGCTACTGTACAAGTTGTAAACAACTTTCCGCTGCCTGTATTGTGTCCTTGATACTTTCAGGGTAACAACATGGGTATTCAAGTCAACATTACATATCACAGTAACGGACATCGCAGTTACTCTTACTCTGTAGCCATACGTTGAAATACCGTAGTTGAGGGCGTAACGTCTCACTCTGTAGCCATTCGCTTAAATACCGTGCTTAAGGGCGTAACGACCTCAGTTACTGGATTCAGAAAAAATCCTTTATTGGTAAAGATCGTAATTTATTGTTATTATTATTTTATTAATTAAATTGTGATCTTGAATAATGAAGGATTTCTTTGAACCCATTAACCACTAACAATTACAGATCGCGTATCTGCAACTTGACCATGTCAAGGAAACAACAGTTTAATTTCCTGTCGACTGCCGGCTCGTTGTCGCTGAAGTTCCAGGTGGAAGACGGATGTGAACGAAAACCATCAGTTTCGTTTTTCGAAGGAACGGTCGCCAAACTACCTTCGGCGGTTTAGGGCAACCTTAGAAAACACGAATCTCCATAACCAGATAGGGAATTCAAACCAGCATATCTGTTTGCAAGCCCAAAGTCAACACCAGGGACAATCAGCACCGTCCATGGGTGAAAGACCTCCAAAACCGGCTGGGCACTACGAGAGGTAGTCATAAAGCTTCCGTTACCACTTCGGAAAAATTAAGTTACGAAACCAATTTTTTGTTTGCCGACGGGCACATTCCTGTAGTTCTGTTACAAATTTAAGAGCGCATGCCAGACTGCCACAGCACATTACTAGGGGAGCCAAAATAGCGCAAACTACCGCATTACACGTCTAGAGGAGCCAAAATGGTGTAACGCATCTTCAAGATGATGATGATTATAGTTTTAAAGAGATGAAGCATCTTCGTCATTTGTGTCTTATTCAGTCTCTGACCCCCCTCCCCCACTCCACGGAATCTGTATACTTGAATTGTCTCCGTGCGCGTGCGAGAACATTTGTAAATGTTAGCGTGTCGTGTATGTGAGGTTGACTAAGGTACCAGCCTGGTATTCACCTAATGGAACGTGAGAAACCACCGAACAACCTCTTCCAGACCGGGATGGCGATTATCACTGAAACAACCCGTTATCGGTTACACTGGTACCTTTCGTCTGTAGTTTAACCTGACTGTTAAAACTGCACAAAACAACCATCTTCAGAACTAACGATTTTCGTATTTTTTTCTGTTACTTCCAGTAATAAACGTAGATTTCGAGCGTAGAGTGAAAAATTCTAGTGGAAGAGAAAGAGCAGATGATCACGATCGATAGAGTGTTGGGGCTACGGCAGAAGCCGATCTCATTGTTTCCAGCAAAGATTGCCTAAATGAAGCGGTAAGCGAGAGGGAAAGATCACGAGATGGTGACATCCCTGGAGCGTCCCTTTTGGATGGCATCAGTTTCTCACGTTGAGCAACCAAAAATTTAAGGGTTCAGTCATTTTCTCAAGTGTACAGTACATCAATAAAATTGTAGGTATTATAGCGATAAAATTTACCTGCTCTTCCAAGGATCATTGCTGATGTTTTCTCCTTATATAATGTCATAGGCTTGTTGTGTCATCTCCCTGTCCGCAGCTCGTGGTCGTGCGGTAGCGTTCTCGCTTCCCACGCCCGGGTTCACGGGTTCGATTCCCGGCGGGGTCAGGGATTTTCTCTGCCTCGTGATGACTGGGTGTTGTGTGATGTCCTTAGGTTAGTTAGGTTTAAGTAGTTCTAAGTTCTAGGGGACTGATGACCATAGCTGTTAAGTCCCATAGTGCTCAGAGCCATTTGAACCATTTTTTTTTTTTTTTTTTGTGTTCTCCTGCCTTTAATCTTTTAAAGCACATGGAGCACTGCACTTCATTGCTACGCACTTTGTAAAATACAGGATGTCAAATCAATCACCTTTCAGCAGTCTAGTTTCGGCGATTTACACTACTGGCCTTTAAAATTGCTACACCAAGAAGAAATGCCACCGGCGCCAACCTTGTGTGAATGCTCTGAAAAGCTAATCATTTGCATATCACAACATCTTCCTGTCGGTTAAATTTCGCATCTGTAGCACGTCATCTTCGTGGTGTAGCAATTTTAATGGCCAGTAGTGTAGCTCAGTATGATAAATCAAGCAAACATAAATTGGCTTCTTCTATGGCTGTTGCTACAGTTTGTAAACTCAATTAATTCTTCACCAAAAAAGGGGACATTAGTTTCACACATCCTACGAAATTCTGCTTAGCTTCTTTGAAACATACATTCAAAAATGTAAAACACTGTCAGCATAAACATGTTATCTATAAGGGGCATAATGAAATCAAAGCCTCGATATTCTGGATCACAGAGTTTTTACATTAAGTATAATATGGAAAGATATAATATTACCTTTGGGCGTTGACCTAATGATAAACCGAAATTCCTATAAGACACTTCATTAAAGTCGTCTCTCTATAGTGAGAACCATACATGAGCTTTAATTTGTAACAAGATACAATGGTTAACTAGCAAACGCATAGTGTGTGAAATGTCAAGAAAGGAAGTGGCTACATTCGCTGCAGCTGATGGAATTTTTGCGTACCATACCGTATGTCATAATCAAAGCTACAGTTCCATGCATTGCAAAACAAATGCCATTAAAAAGTCTATGGTGTCAATTTTAGTTGTGGCCGGCCGAAGTGGCCGTGCGGTTAAAGGCACTGCAGTCTGGAACCGCAAGACCGCTACGGTCGCAGGTTCGAATCCTGCCTCGGGCATGGCTGTTTGTGATGTCCTTAGGTTAGTTAGGTTTAACTAGTTCTAAGTTCTAGGGGACTAATGACCTCAGCAGTTGAGTCCCATAGTGCTCAGAGCCATTTGAACCAATTTTAGTTGTGAATGAACAGAAGCTGAAGCTATTGCCAATAATGTTTTAACGCTTTGGTCCAAACAACTTCTTAAGGAACAGACTGATTATGTAAACTTGGTAAGTTTATCCATTACTTACTTACTTACTCACTGGTCATACCGGACTCGAGAGTCCATTACCGCATCAACGTATTTTCGCCATCTGTCCCTGTCTTGCGCTATTTCCTTCCATTCACCTTCAATACCTCAGCCTTCACTTTGTCCTTCCATCTACGCCTCGGTCTCCCCACAGGACGTTTCCCCTCTAGGTGCCCTACCAGTACTCTGCGCGCTGCCCTGCCCTCATCCATTCGAGCTACGTGACCCGCCCATCGCAGCCTACGTGATTTAATAATACTGATTATGTCAGGGCTTGAATAGAGTTGTGAAGCTCTTCGTTATGCAGTTTTCGCCACTCTCCGCTAATGTCATCCCTTTTCGCTCCGAAAATTTCCCTCAAAATTTTGTTTTCAAATACTCGAAACGGCTTTTCATTTTGCACAGTGAGAGACCAAGTCTCACATCCATACAGCATAACTGGTATAGTAATAGTTTTGTACATTCTAATCTTTAAATTCCTAGACCATATCCGTGATGAAAGTAATCTATTCAGTGAGAAGTAGCACGCATTTCCCGCCCGTAATCTCTTCTTCAGTTCGGATTCAATCTCATTTCTCGAAGTGATGTCCACGCCTAGATACTTAAATGTGTTCACTTTTTCAAACTGCATATCTCCAACTCTTAACATTTCCTGATCTACTGCTGTTGTCATTCTAGTAGTAACCAGGTATTTAGTTTTGTCTTCACTTATCCTTAGACCTACATCCTCACTAGCCTTGATTAACGCATTCGCATTTGCTGTTACAGATTCTTTCCTATCGCTAATGATGTTTAGATCATCTGCATACCCTAATATCTTAATATTTCCATTTAATTCCACACCCTCTGAATTATATGCTGCCATTCGTACAATATAGTCTAGGACTAAATTAAAAAGTAGCGGAGACATGGCATCTCCTTGCTTAAGTCCGTTATTTATTACAAATTCTTCTGACTTCAGTTTCCCCACGCGTATTCTACCTTTTGTGTTTTTCAAACTCGCTTCTATAAGTCTAACATACTTCTTTGGTATTCCAAGTTCCAAAAGAATTCTGTACAATTTTGATTGCAATACTGAATCATATGCTTTTGTAAAATCTATGAAAAGATTATGAACTGGTTTATTGTATTCCCATTTCTTTTCCAAAATTTGACGCAGGGTGAATATTTGGTCTATAGTTGATCTGTTCCTCCGAAGCCGGCTTGGTAATCCCCCACAATTTCATCTGCATATGGTGTAAGCCTGCTTAGCAGAATATTCGAGGAAATTTTGGAACATACTGGTAATAGTGATATCCCTCTATAATTACTACAATCCATTTTGTCGCCCTTCTTGAAAACTGGGATCAGAATCGACTCCTGCTACTCTTCAGGTATCATCTCTGAGTTCCATACTTTAATTATCACTTTGTGAACTACTTCCACCAATTTCTGTCCCCCATTTTTAACTAATTCTGCAGTTATGCAATCTGATCCTGGTGCTTTATGGTTTTTCAATTTGTTGATTGCATCTCTTACTTCCTTTAACGTTGGCTCAGGTATCTGGGGTTCTGCTGTATGTATTTCGTACTCCTGCTCGTTTCCTGCTTCCTGGTGTACATTTAATAGATGCTGAAAATGCGCCCTCCACTTACTTAATATAGCACTGGGGTCTGTCAGTATTCCCCCAGCATCTCTCGAGGTGCATTTGTCCTAGCCCTGAAGCCCTTCCTATACCCATTTATGCCTAGGTAAAGTTCCCTAATTTTTTTGTTTTACTGTTTGTTTCAATTTTTGTAATTTGATTGTTCAAATAATCCCTCTTCTTTACCCGTAGCCTACGACCAACTTCCCTTCTCAAGTTCAAGAACTCCTCTTGTTCTCTGTCTCCCACTGTATCCCAATCTAATCGTGCTTTTCTCCTTTCCTCTACTAATTTCTTGCATTCCTTATCAAACCACGGTTTCCTCCTGTTCTTCTTAATTGTACCTATTGTGACCTTCGCTGCCTCTTTGATATTATTCCTCATAGTGATCCACTGTTTATTTACATCCTCGTCTTGATCTTCGTGTGTCCTGAGAGCATCAAACCTATTTGAAATTTCTATCATGTAAATTCTTCTAAAGTTTTCATCATTTAGCTTGTCAGTGTTGAACCTAACAAGTTCTGCATTGCGACACCTTGATGTTGCTGTAGATGGCCGTTGGTGAACTTTGGCAACTACAAGAAAATGATCAGAATCGCAGACTGCTCCCCTGAAAGTCCTAACATTTTCAATACTACTGTGCCATCTCCGATCTACAAGAACATTGCTACCAGTAATCATAAATCAACAAAATTTGCTACCAGTAAACATAAATCAACAAAATTTCTTAGAGTATTAGTTAACTTTTTCGTTTCAGAAAACAAGGTGCATCCAAAAATAATGGAATTCATATCTAGCGAAGATTAAACTTCTAATCTAACATCTAAAAATGTGATGTCAGTTCTGCACGATCACTGCCAAGAACCAAAGTTTGTGTTTTTTTCTGCTGGATATACGAACAGTATGTTTGGTGGAGTAAACAGAAGTGGCAGAGAAAATGGTTTTGTTAAATTATGAGCCAGCCTTGTTAGGAATTATGGATGTGAGTTGAAGGGCGCAAATATCCACAACAGTGTGGAAACAGTCGTTGGGAAACTGGCAGTTGATGCAGAGAATATCATCTGTAAAATTTTCAAGTATTTTCATATATATTCTTTAAGGGTGCAAAACTCCAAGAGGTCTACGATTTTGTAAATGTCAGTTACTGCTAACCGCTAGGTCAAAGCAGTACCAGATGGTTGGCATTACTTCCTGCTTTCGAAACAATTTAAAAATCATAAACCGCTGTAAAATCATTATTCCCCCTCTTTTTGAAATCAGTTTTCAACGATGAGGAATCTGAATTATAATTGAGGTTTGGTCGTAGTTAGAGCAATCTTTTTAAAGAAGAATTCGAGAAATCGAAAAGCAGAACGCCTGCCTTACTGGTAGGAAAATTTAAAACCGGAAAGAAAATAATTTTGTGAGTTTTCAATCTATATTGAAGAGATTATACGCCGACGATCAAGTTTCCCACAGTAGTTTTCTTCCTATGCTCATTCATTCTAAGCAAAACGTAGCATTTGAATATTTAATTTCACGAGGGAAGCAGTTTTGAAATTATAATTCCCTTTGTTCGACCACTTTGAAAAACTTGCTCCAGTGGAGTGACACACATAGAACGAAGTATACCATCGATTCAGAAAGTAAGCAGTGTAGAAACAGAAAGTGCAGAACTATTTGAAGAATACTGTATTGTCAAAACGAATGTAGCTGAAAAATTAAATTACTACAACGATTCCGAGGACGAGGTGCACAGATGATGCTTTACCTCAATAAGGCGAAACGAGTTTGGTGAAAAAACCCGCATTTTTCTAGTTGCAACGACAGAACAAAAATACCCACAAGAATAGTAAAGCCACTACAGACAACAGGGCCACACAAATGAAGAAGTGTAGAAAATGACCAGTACTGGTACAAGGTTTCGTCTGCCACGCACCTTACGGCGGCATGCGGCGCATGTACGTAGATGTAGATCCCCTCAGTGTAGCAGCCACACGGACTGTAATCATCAGTGAGTTTCTTCAGCTGTATACGGTATAACAGAATAAATTTATGGACTCTCTTCGTCTTCGAGGCTAGACGAGGGGATACGCGATATTGACGGCAAGTCTCGCAGGGGTGTCTAATTTTTTTGTCCTGTGTGCATATGTATAATCTAATATACACTACTGGAAATTAAAACTGCTACACCAAGAAGAAATGCAGATGATAAACGGATATTCATTGGACAAATATATTATACTAGAACTGACGTGTTATTACATTTTCACGCAATTTGGGTGCATAGATCCTGAGAAATCAGTACCCAGAACAACCATCTCTGGCCGTAATAACGGCCTTGATACGCTTGGGCATTGAGTCGAACAGAGCTTGGATGGCGTGTACAGGTACAGCTGCCCATGCATCCTTCAACACGATACAACGATAACATGCGGTCGTGCAATATCCCGCTAAAATGTAGGATCTCGCAGGGATCGAATGAAGGGTAGAGCCACGGGTCGTAACACATCTGAAATGTAACGTCCACTGTTCAAAGTGGCGTCAATGCGAACAAGAGGTGACCGAGACGTGTAACCAATGGCACCCCATACCATCACGGCGGGTGATACGCTAGATGGCGATGACAAATACACGCTTCCAATGTGCGTTCACCGCTATGTCGCCAAATACGGATGCGACCATCATGATGCTGTAAACAGAACCTGGATTCATACGAAGGAATGACGTTTTGCCATTCGTGCACCCAGGTTCGCCGTTGAGTACACCATCGCAGGCGCTCCTGTCTGTGATGCAGCGTCAAGGGTAACCGCAGCCACGGTCTCCGAGCTGATAGTCCATGCTGCTGCAAATGTCGTCGACCTGTTCGTGCAGATGGTTGTTGTCTTGCAAACGTCCCCATCTCTTGACTCAGGGATCGAGACGTGGCTGCACGATCCGTTACAGCCATGCGGGTACGATGCCTGTCATCTCGATTCCTAGAGATACGAGGCCGTTGGGATCCAGTACGGCGTTCCGTATTACCCTCCTGAACCCACCGATTCCATATTGCCGGCCGGTGTGGCCGAGCGGTTCTAGGCGCTACAGTCTGGAACCGCGCGACCGCTACGGTCGTAGGTTCGAATCCTGCCTCGGGCATGGATGTGTGTGATGTCCTTCGGTTAGTTAAGTTTAAGTAGTTCTAAGTTCTAGGGGACTGATGACCTCAGAAGTTCAAATGGTTCAAATGGCTCTGAGCACTATGGGACTTAACAGCTGCGGTCATCAGTCCCCTAGAACGTAGAACTACTTAAACCTAACTAACCTAAGGACATCACACACATCCATGCCCGAGGCAGGATTCGAACCTGCGACCGTAGCAGTCGCGCGGTTCCGGACTGAGTGCCTAGAACCGCGAGACCACCGCGGCCGGCAGAGGTTAAGTCCCATAGTGCTCAGACCCATTTGAACCATTTGATTCCATATTCTGCTAACAGTCATTGGATCTCGACCAACGCGAGCAGCAGTGTTGCGATACGATTAACCGCAATCGCGATAGGCTACAATCCGACCTGTATCAAAGTCGGAAACGTGATGTTACGCATTTCTCCTCCTTATACGAGGCATCACAACAACGTTTCACCAGGCAACGTCGGTCAACTGCTGTTTGTGTATGAGAAATCGGTTGGAAGCGTTCCTCATGTCAGCACGTTGTAGGTATCACCACCGGCGCCAACGTAGTGAGATTGCTCTGAAATGCTAATCATTTGCATATCACAGCATCTTCTTCCTGTCGGTTAAATTTCGCGTTTGTAGCACGTCATCTTCGTGGTGTAGCAATTTTAATTGCCAGTAGTGTAGTACAAAGCTCAGTGAAAAGAAAAACAAACGCTGATTGCTGAATAAGTGACGGTAAAGGTAGCATTCATAGTCCGCAGTTACCTCGAAGCCATGCCGAAAGAACTCGCCGTCCAGGAAGAGGTTCATGAAGAACATCTGGCCGACGTCGACGGCGAAGTTGAGGGCCTCGCAGAAGAGGACGACCCAGCCGGTGAAGGCGCCATTGCCCCTGTGTCCCAGCAACAACCTGCCGGCGCCAGGCAAGCCCTGCAACAACAACAGACATACCTCTACAACACCAGCCAGGTCAGTCTTCAGTTGTGTGACGTTTGTGATGTGCTGCCCTGAAGACTTATCAAGGCACTTTCATAAGATGTTTCGATCCAGGGAAAGCGTTCGACAATGTAACGGGTGCAAGATGTTCGAAATGATAACAAAAATTGAAACTTCCTAGCAAATTAAAACTGTGTGCCGGACCGAGACTCGAACTCGGGACCTTTGCCTTTCGCGGGAAAGTGCTCTACCAACTGAGCTACCAAAGCACGACTCACGCCCTGTCCTCACAGCTTTACTTCTGCCAGTACCTTGTCTCCTGCCTTCCAAACTTTACAGAAGGTCTCCTGCGAACCTTGCAGAACTAGCACTCCTGAATGAAAGGATATAGCGGAGACATGGCTTAGCCACAGCCTGGAGGATGTTTCCAGAATGAGATTTTCACTCTGCAGCGGAGTGTGCGCTGATATGAAACTTCCTGGCAGATTAAAACTGTGTGCCCGACCGAGACTCGAACTCGGGACCTTTGCCTTTCGCGGGAAAGTGCTCTACCAACTAAGCTACCAAGCACGACTCACACCCCGTCCTCACAGCTTTACTTCTGCCAGTATCTCGTCTCCTACCTCTCCGTTGCGGAGTGAAAATCTCATTCTGGAAACATCCCCCAGGCTGTGGTTAAGCCATGTCTCTGCAATGACCTTTCTTTCAGCAGTGCTAGTTCTACAGGGTTCGTAGGAGAGCTTTTTGTAAAGTTTCGAAGGTAGGAGACGAGATACTGGCAGAAGTAAAGCTGTGAGGACAAAACAGCTAGCACTGCAAAATAATATGAAGAACACTAGCCTCATCACAGAATACATGACCAAAATTAAATTGGTATTAAATAAGGAAAAGACAATTCTATAGGATTTTATGCTAAATTAGAAATCAAGACAAGTGGATACTGAGCCAGAGTTATCAATTGAAACAATTGATACACATAAATTCCTGGGTATTATAGTTTATGAACATCTTACATGGAAGGAGCACATCAGCTACATGTGTAAAAAAATCTCGTGTAATACCTACCTGCTAAAATGCCTTTCTATCATAATAGCGTCACCAGTCTTAAGACAAATCTATTTTGGTATTATACACTCCCATCTACAATACGGTATTGAGATTTGGGGCGGGGCACCAACAGTATACATGGATAGGGCTTTTAGAGCCCAGAAGAGAGCAATTAGGATAATAGCGAATATTAGTAAACGTCAATCCTGTAGAGAATACTTCATTAAGTATAATATACTAACAGTGTATTGATTATATGTTCTAAGGACTATACTGTTTTTAAAAGAAAATATGGAGCACAGTATAATAAATAGTGATATCCATAGTTATAATACAACAAGGAAGAAAGAGGATTTCCACATAAAATTCAGAAGTAAAAAAGCAACTTGTTCCGATGAGTCTGGTTGAATCCTATAATCGCAAAAGACTATATAGTCGGGGCAACCACAGCTGCGAATGTGTATTAGAAAACCACATCATCTGTAAGAAAATCCTTTATATTGGACTCACGAACGGTTTCATGTCATTACAACCACGTCTTCAGATGAACATCTATATATAAACACTTAAGCCTTATGTTTACCCTCTAGTATAAGTGTATAATCGTAGATGTAGTTGTAATAGAAGGTAAGCACATACCGCAGGTCATAAGAAGATCAACACTGAAGATTTATGGAAGACCCAACCTTCGTTTAGAATGAAAACTAAATCACTGAGAAGGTGGTGTGTCGAAAATATGAAGTTGCAACGTAGAGATCCTATCCCAGATTAATTGGTGGGGCCTTAAATGAAATGCCGTGTGACAACCAAAGTTAATAGGAAGTTAGAATACACTGAAGCGCCTAAGAAACTGGTAAAGGCATGCGATTTCAAATATAGATATATGTAAACAGGCAGAACATGGCGCTGCGGTCGGCAACGCCTATGTAGGACAACAAGTGTCTGACGCAGTTGTTAAATCAGTTACCGCTGCTATATTGGCAGGTTATCAAGATTTAAGTGTGTTTGAACGTGGTGTTATATTCGGCGCACTGGCGATCGGACATAGCATCTCCGAGGTAGCGATGCAGTGCGGATTTTTCGATGCGACCATTTCACAAGTGCACCGTAAATATCAGGAATCCGGTAAAACATCAAATCTCCGACGTCGCTGCCGCTGTAAAAAGATCCTGCAAGAACAGGACCAACGACAACTGAAGAGAATCGTTCAGTGTGACAGAAGTGCAACCGTTCCGTAAATTGCTGCCGATTTCAATGCTAGGACACCAATAAGTGTCAGCGTGCGAACCATTCGACGAAACATCATCGATATGGGCTTTCGGAGCCGGAGGCCCACTCGTGCACCCTTGATGACTGCACGACACAAAGCGGCGCCTGTGCCCGTCAACACCGACATTGGACTGTCGATGACTGCAAACATGTTGCCTGGTCGGACGAGTCTAGTTTCAAATTGTATCGAGCAGATGCCCGTGTACGGGTATGGAGGCAACCTCATGAATCCATGGACCCTGCATGTCAGCAGGGGATTGTTCAAGCTGGTGGGCTCTGTAACGACGTGAGGTGTGTACAGTTGGAGTGATATAGGACACCTGATACGTCTAGATACGACTCTGACATGTGACACGTACATAAGCATCCTGTCTGATCAGCTGCATCCTTTCATGTCCATTGTGCATTCCAGTAGGACATTACGACACCCCACGGGTCCAGAATTGCTACTCTTCTGAGTTTGAACAGTTCGCTGGCCGCTAGACTCCTCAGACATGAACATTATTCAGCGTATCTGACATGCCGTGCAACGTGCTGTTCAGAAGAGGTCTCCACCGCCTCGTACTCTTACGGATTTATGGACACCCCAGCAGGATTCATGGTGTCAGTTCCTTCCAACACTAGTCCAGACATTAATCGAGTCCATGCGACGTCGTGTTGCGGAACTTCTTCGTGCTCGCGGGGGCCCTACACGATATTAGGCAGGTGCTCCAGTTTGTTAGGGTCTTCAGTGTGCGACCGCTACGGTCGCAGGTTCGAATCCTGCCTCGGGCATGGATGTGTGTGATGTCCTTAGGTTAGTTAGGTTTAAGTAGTTCTAAGTTCTAGGGGACTGATGACCTCAGGAGTTAAGTCTCATAGAGCTCAGAACCATTTGAACCAAAATCGGCACTGCATAGCTCCCTCTAACATATGTTGATGCAACTTTGCCACCATACAGTATACAGCAAATACCCAACTGAGAACTGGCAGAGAGCTGCAAAACTTTCGGTGTGTGAGTGGTCAAAGTAACCACCGCTGTCAATTTATTCCCAGTTTACGGTATCACTTTCTGCCTATAGAGCCGCGTTGTCCTGACACGGCACCAAGTGACTTCTTCCTCTTTCCTCGAATGAAGAAACCGTAGTTTCGACGGAATTGTACAGATGTCTATTCAGCTCCAGCTGCCTCCCCTACGTTCAGTGATTTTAATTGCTTTTACATTCCTGTACTTCGGCATTTATGTGTTGTTCAAAAGCTGGAACTGTATTAAGGTCTTCCTCCTTGGTTTGACAAACACTTAACGAACCTAGTGCGTTCCGAATGGCGACCTAAATCGCCGCATCTTAGTCCCATAAAAAGTCCCTGGAACTGTTTGAGTTCAGCAAACGGTAGTACTTACGGTTGTGCGTTAATTTTGTTACAGACACCATTACATGTTTTTCCCCCACACTGCTGTGTGGACCATAGCTTGCTGTAATCGTAACATAGTTCGTGGTCTAATATACGCTGATAAAGCCAACGAAAAAATTTTTTTGAAAAACTTTTTTTACTTTGACACCTGATCTTTAAAGATTTTTATGAGCTGAATCCAAATCTAGCCTTAGTTTTTTTGTATCACCCACAGTTTTCGAGAAATATGCTTTTTATTCTATGGTATAAAAATCCTATGCTATACGGTAAATGGGGAAATTAATGAAACGCTTTGTTTCAACATAAGCATGGTTTGTATTTACAGTAAGCTACTTAAAACAATGATATGTGTTAATGGAGGTTTCACTTGTCAGCTGGAATTGGTTTGTATTTTCTTTCTCTTTTTGCATTAAAGCTTCTTGTGTGGACTAACTGCTTATTTGCTTCTGTCTCGGGTTCTTCGGCCGATGTTCGTCTGATGATTTTACTGACGTTACGCCAGCACGAGTGGCTGGCATTGTCAAAGCTTCACCCTCCATTGCCGGTGGTGAACTGGAGCCGAGCTTTTTTTTTTTTTTTTTTTTTTTTTTTTTTTTTTTTTTTTTTTTTTTTTTTTTTTTAAATATTCATTTCCGCTCCTTAAGGGAGACGGATGGGCCGCTGGAGAGCTTGTTGCTCTATTGGGGCCAGAGATGAGGTATTACATTTTTCTGTTCTTTATTTATTTGGTACTTATTGCTAGCTTACATACTAAATACAGTTTTCCTATAATAGTGTTTGGCAATATACAATTGTTTTGTTATCTTAAAGACTAATTACAAATTTTTATAATTTTTCAAGCAGTGGAAGTGGATATAGATTTAGAAATGGTGCTAAAACTAGAATTGAGATTAAAAACAAAAATACAAAAGTACAAAAGTAAGGGCGACAGTGGAGGCGGGTTTATGTGCCGTTTTGTTGCTTTCGATTAGGTAGGGTTTATGGTGGCGGGCGGTCGGGGTTCAATGCTTGGAGGTGGGGGGGGGTAGGAGTGTCATTGTTCTGTATGTGTAATTGTCTTGCGTGTTCGTGTTGGTGTATAGTGTCAGGGAAAGTATGGAGGGTGTTGTTTATGATAGTTCTTGGTGGGTAGGTGTATTTGTGTTTGGGTTTGTTTCTGTGTCTGGGTCTGTGTGTGTATATTGAGTGTAGGTCAGGTCGGGAGGTGAGGGTGGTTTTCCCATAGCGGGCTCTCAGGATGGCTAATCTTGTTTGAACGGGGATGACTTTTGCTTCCTCAAAGACCTCTTGTCTGGGGGTGGAGGGAGGGAGTCGTAGGATGCTGCGAAGTATTCGTCTTTCGGTGCGGAAGATTCTTTCTGCTTGGGTCTTGGAGATGCAGGCGAGAGGCGCTGCCGCGTATTCAAATAGTGGGCGGACGAAGGTTTTGTAAGTGTTCACAGCTGTCTTGTCATTGCAGCCTGTAAATTTGCCTTGTACCCGTCGTATGAGGTGTTGTCGTTGGCGGACTTTATTCAGGGTTTCTTTGATGTGGTTGTTCAGGTTGAGGTACTTGTCGAGGTGGACGCCTAGGTATTTTGCGTTGGAAGAGGGGAGGAGCTGGGTGCCCCACAGCGTGAGGGAGATGTGGTCGGGATTTTGGTTTGTCTTTTTGTGGATGTTGCGATGTTTGAATAGGATGAGTTGGGTTTTGGTGGGGTTGGGTTTGATGCGCCATTGTCGCATCCAGTCTTCGAGTTTTGTCAGGTAGGTCGCTGTCTGGTTGTTGATGGTGTTTATCGAGCGTCCTGAGTTCCAGTATGCCGTGTCGTCTGCGTATAATTGGAGTTGTTCAGTGGTTCTTGTCGGGGTGGGGATGTCAATGGTGTACAGGGAGTAGAGCAGCGGGGAGATAATCCCACCCTGCGCTACTCCTGCTTCGGGGCGGAAAGGGGATGAGGTGGTTTGGTTGATATGGATTTGGCAGCGTCTATCGTTTAATAGAGTTTTGATTAGTCGTACTGTCTGCGGTGGGAAGCCTGTCTTAAGCAGCTTGTATAGAAGTCCGTCATGCCAGATTTTGTCGAACGCCCGCTCGATGTCGAGAAATACAGCGAGCGTGCACTGTCCAAGGTTCTGGTGTCTTGTAATGTCTGAAGTGAGTCGGAGAAGGGGATCATTGGTGGAGTGGAGTTTTCGGAAGCCGGACTGGAGGTGAGGGATGAGTTGGAGTTTGTCAGTAAAGTGTATGAGTCTGTCTGTAATTATTCTTTCGAAGGTCTTGCGGAGGACGTCGAGGAGGGATATGGGGCGATAGGATTTGGGGTCTGATTTGGGTTTGCCTGGTTTGGGGATCATGACGACTTTGGCGGAATTCCACGCTGTGGGGATGGTGTTGTGGGAGAGGCAGAAGTTGAAAAGGAGGGAAAGGAGGGGGATGATGGTGTTGAGGGGGCAGTTGCGGAGGTGTAGACGCTGTATCCCGTTCTCGCCAGGGGCTGAGTTTCTGCCTGAGAAGATGGCCTTTTTAATTTCTCTCTCGGTAATTACAGTCTGCAGTTTAATTTCTTCTTCTGAGGGGGCGGTGGGGGAGACGAGTAGCAGGGGGAGTTCTGTGGTGACTGTATGGTGGAATGGTTCGATAAATAGGGGGTCCTGTGGGAATTTGTGGATGTCTTCTAGCATGGTTTTGAAGGCTTCTGCTATTTGGGTGGGGTCGGTGGTGGGGGAGTCGTCTACGTTTAGTTTGTATGTCCTGTCAGTGTTTTGTCCCGTGAGTGTCTTGAATTTGTTCCAAAATTTGCGTCCTTGTCTGTAGTCAAGTTTGGAGCAGGTTTCGTCCCATTGTTTTTGTCGGTGTTCAGAGGTGAGTCGCTTAATTTCGTTGTTTAGCCTGTTCCAGATTGTTTTAAGGTCGGGGTTTCTGTCTTTGTTGATTTCGCGGTAGAGTTTCCTTTTTTCTCGGATCAGTCTGAGTATTTCGGGGGGAAGGTGCGGTTTGAAGGAGGCGATGGTTTTGGTGGGGATGGCTGCGTCGATGGCTGTCTTGATGGTGTCTATTATTCTGTCGTTGACGTGGTTAAGGTCATCGGTGTCGGTAATGGTTAGTGGGGCTAGTAGGTTGTTGTTAATGGTCTCTTTGTACTTTGCCCAGTCAGCTTTGCTATAGAGTTTTATCGTTCGGGAAGTGGGAGCTGGGGGAGGGGGATTGATGGCAGTGGTGTTGAAGAGGATGGGTAGGTGGGGGCTGGTAAGGGTGTCACCTACCGAATACTGGGTGATGGTATCAGAGAGGGAGGGGCTGTATAGGATGTGATCGGGGAGGGAGCAGCCGTTGTGTCCTATGAAGGTGAAGGTATTGATGGGAAGTCTTGTTGCGTTCTCGGTGGTGAGGAAGTCAAGTAGGTCGGTTCCATTTTGATTGTGTTTGGTGTCTCCTAGTAGTTCATGTCTTGCGTTCAGGTCAGTAAGGAGGAAGTATTCTTTGAAGGTAGTTAGGTAGCGGAGGAAGGATCTAGGAAGTGGAGTGTTTGGTGGGTTGTATAGGCAGGCTATGATGAGGCTTCTGCGTCTGGGGCGGGGTATGGCTATCATAACTGCCTCTAGATGTTGATATTGAGGTGGGAGTGGGACCTCTTGGGTGGCCAGGGTTGTCTTGGTGTATATAGCAACGCCGCCTCTGCCGTCAGGTCGGTGTTTGGCGTAGTGGTCGTAGTTGCGGTTGAGTCTCATATTGTCAGTAGGTTTGGTCCAGGTCTCTGCTAGTCCAAGGATGTCTATGTCGTTTCTGCAGAGGCAGTCGTTGAGAAGGGCTTTGCGGTTGTGGATGCCTTCTATGTTGACAAACATGAGATTGGTGGGTTTTCTGTTGGGGTGTACTGCCATGAATGGGCTAATGGGGGGGGGGGGATGAGGGTGTAGGCATG
Source organism: Schistocerca cancellata (assembly GCF_023864275.1). NCBI lineage: Eukaryota > Metazoa > Arthropoda > Insecta > Orthoptera > Acrididae > Schistocerca > Schistocerca cancellata. The sequence goes on along the minus strand of NC_064635.1, from coordinate 18,062,442 downwards.
TGTGCTTAACTTCTCAGTGCTTGCGAGTATGGTACTTTGACTATTGTAGTTGTGACGTTATTGCCTGCTTGATTGTATTTCAGGTCTTTGAGGAAGAATTTTTGGGCCACCTGTCGGAGAGTAGAAATTATCTCTTGTCGCCGGTCTTGGAAGAGGGAAGCAAGTGTGAAAGTGACGGATTTAAGGAAATCCTCGATGAGAAGGTGAGGACCTTGGGTAGCGGGGGTGTCAACGAGGTGGAGGGGGGCTTGGAGGTGGTCGTTTACTGCTTGTTGGGGGCGGTTTTTGCATCGGAAGGAGCGGGAGGAGTGTGGGCCACCGCAGTTGGCGCAGGTGGGGGTGACGGAAGGGTCTAGTTCACAGGATGAGAGGGGGTGATCCCTGCCACAGCGGCTACATTTGTGTGGTGAGGTGCATTGTTCTGTTCTGTGGTTGAACTGTTGGCATCTTTGGCATTGTATGGGTAGGGGGCTGGGTGGGTTGGAGGGTTCTACTCTGTGGTGGGACAAGAAGATGTGGACTCCATGTTCAAGCATGAAGTCAATGTCCCTCTGATTATTCGAGATTACTCGAATCATGGGGCCATAGTTGCCTGTCTTTCTGGACTTAATTCTCCATGCGTTTAGGATTGGGATTCCCTGGCGTTGGAGTTCGGCTTTGACATCTTCAGGAAGAATGTCGAAGCCGACATCCTTGATCACAACGCTGACTGTAGGAGGTTTAGGTTGGTGAGTGGGGGTCGCGGTTTCCCTAAAGGTTTTCCTCTCCACTGTCACCCTATAGTTCAGGAGTTTCCTGAGCTCCTGTTGTAGTTGGTTGGGGTCCATATCTTTGTATGATGTTAACTTGGCCGTCTTGCCATCTCTGAAGACATTGAGGGAGCCATTGAAATTACGGAACGAGGGGAGGTGTTCTCTGAGAGTGAGGGATAGGGTTTTGTTTGTGGAATTGTCTGGGAGGTTCTTTAGGAAATATATGGAGGGAGCAGAGGGTTTTACGGGTTCTTGGATTGGGGAGTGGGTGGGGGATGATGTGTTGAGGAGGTGGTAGGGCCGGAGAGCTATAGGAGAGGGGATGGGGGGAATGGGGAGGCTGTTACGTCGGAGTCTGGGATCTCCCTGCATGGAGTCGTTGATGGGGGGGGAGGAGGGAGTGAGGGATATGTCTTCCAGTGAGGTATGCCTTCTGGTGAACTTTTTCCTGCGTTGAACTGTTTGCCAACCTTCTTCTTCTGGTGGTTGGCTTTCTTGGGTGGAGTCAAACTGAAGTGCAGGGTCAAGCTGTAGGGTGAGGGATAGTCTTTGGGATTTTGAGGATGTGGAAGGAGTAGGGTTGGTTGGGGTTGCTGGTGTTGCGCTGGTTGAAGGGTCCATGTTAGTGTCTGGGGGATCGCCTTTGTCCTTGAGCTGACGAGATTGGTATTTCGCCATCTCAGGGGTGGGAGCGGGAAGGACAGACTGGGGGAGTGGTCGCACTAGAGTGGGTTGGACCTTCTCCCGCTTCGTTACCACCTCCTGTGATCCGTGAGGGATCGAGGATCTCCACGGGAGAGAGGGTCTCCTACACTTATTCCGCGTGCGCGGGAGACGGGTGCTGGCCGCCTCGGATCTGTTTAGTTCGAGGGGGCAAGCCACCGGGCCCTGGCACGGTAATTGCCCTAGTTGTTGTAAGGGGAGTTGCGACACAGTGCTGCGGCTGAGACAGAACTCAGTGATTTAGGTGTCGAGTGAGTGACTCGGCGGTGGCTGCTCGTCGTTGAGTTACGACAGAGCGAGACCAGTCGTGAGGCTGCAACCTGGGTGTGACCACAACATTGCTTTTTAAGATACGACGATTTTGCTACACCCCGCGCGTCATCGATGTTCTAGTAGGTTGTAGAGGTTTTAGGTGCCGGTCTGCCACCGTCTGTCGTCGGTGTAGACACGTGTCGCACTTTAGCGCCACGGTCGTTAAGCTGTGAATGAAGGCGCTGCGCCACGTGCGACGCTCCTCCAGATGGTGGGGGTCGCGCAGCGCAGTAGCTTCACACACTACGGCTGCTGCCAGCCGATTGAGAGCGCTGCGCTGTTCGGCGCCGCGCTGCTGTGTGGTGGGGAGAGCGCGCTGGACGAGGTCCGCACGCTACGACCGCTGCCCGTTGACTGTGGGCGCTGCGCGGTGCTCCGCTGGTCTCGGCGCGGAGTGGCGGCTGAGCTCTGGTAGCAGCTCTCCCCTCGACGGCGTCCCGACTCGGTGTGGGAGCCGAGCTCGCGGCCGCAGACTATATGTACCTGGCGCGCCAACGTCCGAGGGCTTCTCCGCGGTCATTTCCGGTGCGTTTCTCCTCTTGCTACCTGCGACGGTCGTTCGCTGCAGTACGGGAAGCCAGGATCCGTTTACCTTAAGGCTTTCGCCTTTCTTGTTCAAACTGTTCGCGTGTTTTTGTATTTCTACAGCTTATCTGAACAAGCGGGTGTGATAGTGCTTCTCTACAGCAAGAACTTCCGTGTCGGCGAATTTTATTACGTGGTCATTCCGATATTGCACAAACACGGCGCAAAGACAATTTTCAAACCCACAAGGAAGATCAAAGAGTGTCTTAGATCGGCAAAGTATAAAAGGGACCCACTTGCAATGTCGAGAATATACCGTATACCAGGGCTACCCAACGTGTGGTCCGCGGACCCCTTAGGGGTGAAAATCAAATTCATCACTATTTTTTTTTCGTGTGAAAAATATGTGTACTTTTACTTCAGGTCGTATCCCCAAGCAGCCTTTGCGGTTCCTAAGTGAAAACCCATACACAGTTTAGTGTCGGAGAATGCGGCTTCTCAGATCGACTGTTCCGCAACAATACGGGGGTCGTTTTATGCGCCGGATCAAGGCGCTAGATGCGCTGAAACCTTTTACGCATGCGCCGAGCGAGCTTTGTCGACCAATCACCGCGCTAGCTGGCACTTATGCGGCCCCAGGCATCATTAAATGTTAAACTTGCTTTGTCAGTGCACTACCTATTTCATAAGTCGATTTTTGACCAGTTTATTACTTCTAACACGGATCGGTGGCTGAAGTCAGGATCATTGAAGAAGGGTGCAGTTTCTCCATCGCCTTCACAACAAGGGAAGTTTCCAGTTGAAATGACTGAGGAGGGAGAACGACCAAAGGAAGACTTTACATACATTTGAACATTTTTGTTCGGATTTCACGAAAAACCACACACACACACACACACACGACTGTTACGAAATATGCATGCTCTTTACACAACAGTAGCCAAATAGTGGAAGTGAACAGACCATAAGCGGCAGCTTGTCAACAGCGAACAGTTTGGACGAGCCGTTGATTGCTCTTGGAGGAAGACAGCTCCATCGTGTGAAATTTCAATTACCAAGTAATTTTAATCGGGCTATAGTGTGTTGAACAAAGGGAATAAATCCACTAGTAAGTGTCTGGATACAGTGGGAATTCAAATTGGATCGTTAATTTCAAGTTGTTTTCATTCATCTCTAAACCAAAGACTACTGATACTTCGGAGGGAGGATCATTGGGAACACGGCACTTGCATTAAGAAGCTTTCAATTCCCATGGGTTTCGCTCTGAAATTTAAAGTTACTGTGCTCTTGACTGACTAGGGGTCGGCCATGGATTTTCGACTGAAGAAGGGGTCCGCCAGCTGAAAAGGTTGGGAAGCCCCGCCGTATACCATGCACATGCGGAAAAGTGTATGTCGGAATTACTGGACGATCAATCAACATCAGGATCAAAGAACATAAGCGACATTGCAGGTTACGGCAGGTGGAGAAATCGGCCGTGGCAGAGCACGCAATGAGTGAGACCGACCATGTAATAAAATTCGCCGACACGGAAGTTCTGGCTGTAGAGAAGCACTATCACACCCGCTTGTTCAGAGAAGCTGTAGAAATACAAAAACACGCGAACAGTTTCAACAAGAAAGAGGAAAGCCTTAAGGTAAACGGATCCTGGCTTCCCGTACTGCAGAGAACGACCGTCGCAGGTAGCAAGAGGAGAACCGCACCGGAAATGACCGCGGAGAAGCCCTCGGACGTTGGCGCGCCAGGTACATATAGTCTGCGGCCGCGAGCTCGCCTCCAGTTCACCATCGGCAGTGGAGGGTGAAGCTTTGACAATGCCAGCCACTCGCGCTGGCGAAACGTCGACCGAAGAACCCGAGACAGAAGCAAATAAGGAGTTTGTCAACAAGTGGCCACGAAAGCGTTAACAATCTTCTTGTGTAGCTTTTTCTACGATGAGTCAGTTGCTGAACTTCTCGCTGAAGTCTCTCATCATGTTGGTGTTCCAACGGCCTTGGTAGCGTTTTTCCAACACCTTAATGTCGTGGTGAAAACGCTCTCCTTGCTCCTCATTAACATCTCCGATATTGTCCGCGAAGTAATCAAGGCGACTGTTCAAAAAGCGAACTTTCAGGCTCATTAAACATCCTAAAGTCTTAAACTTCTTTAACATTGTAGCTCTAGTAGAAATACCGGTGATCAAAAAGTCAGTATAAATTTGAAAACTGAATAAATCACGGAATAATGTAGATAGAGAGGTACAAATTGACACACATGCTTGGAATGACATGGGGTTTTATTAGAACCTAAAAAACACAAAAGTTCAAAAAAATTTCCGACTGATGGCGCTTCATCTGATCAGAATAGCAATAATTAACACAACAAAGTAAGACAAAGCAAAGACGATGTTCTTCACAGGAAATGCTCAATATGACCACCATCGTTCCTCAACAATAGCTGTAGTCGAGGAATAATGTTGTGAACAGCACTGTAAAGCATGTCTGGAGTTATGGTGAGGCATTGGCATCGGATGTGGTCTTTCAGCATCACTAGAGATGTCGGTCTATCACGATACTCTTGCGACTTCAGGTAACCCCAAAGCCAATAATCGCACGGACTGAGGTCTGGGGACCTGGGAGGCCAAGCATGACGAAAGTGGCGGCTGAACACACGATCACCACCAAATGACGCGCGCAAGAGATCTTTCACGCGTCTAGCAATATGGGGTGGTTCTAATAAAACCCCATGTCATTCCAAGCATGTGTGTCAATTTTTACCTCTCTCTCTACGTTATTCCGTGATTTATTCAGTTTTCAAATTTATACTGATTTTTTGATCACCCGGTATATTCTGACTCCCTGCATAACATAGGAACAGCAAATGTAAAGGCTTTTTTCTCCTTTTTGGACCATTTTCTCAGATCTTCAACACACACAAAACATACCTTATGCAGGGCCCAAGATTTATCTTGACCACCAAGTTTAGATCCAAAGTATGACAGGAAAACCTTTTTCACAAAGTCTGTAATGTTTTTTTTGTGTTTTTTAATCACAAATTCACCACAAACAAAAACTGTCAGCAGAGTTTTTACAACCACGATTAGACATTGTACTGAGCACATGTACAGGAAACGGGGAAGTGAGGTTAGGTTAACAGCAAACAAAACACCATCTGTTAACACAAAAATAGAATCGACCTTTTTTTGCCAGCAAATGTTTTTCAGCAGTGCTACCAACGTCATCTACATTCATTGCCCCTCCTTTTTCAATTATTTTAACTATATAAAAGCTGTTAAATTCCTTAAAAATCGCTTAATTTAATAAATGTAACAGTAAAATGTGAAGAAATGGTCGGTGATAGTTTTTTAAGTATCATATTTGGATTTCCCACCGTAAAAAAACATAAGAATAAGGTATTTTGAGGAAAAAAGTTTTTCCATCGTTGGCCTGTGTAATGAAAAAAAGCGTTTGTTTCAAAAAAATACAGTGCAGTAGTACGCAGTGCCCTAACAGCAGCCGGCCGAGTGGCCAAGCGGTTCTAGGCGCTACAGTCTGGAACCGCGCGACCGCACAGTCGCAGGTTCGAATCCTGCCTCGGGCATGGGTGTGTGTGATGTCCTTAGGTTAGGTAGGTTTAAGTAGTTCTAAGTTCTAGGAGACTGATGACCTCAGAAGTTGTCCCATAGTGCTCAAAGCCATTCGAACCATTTGAACCCTAACAGCAATGTGAACTCTGCCTACGTTCTACGTCAATGTGGAATCACCACTCAAAGGTGCCAGGTGACAACATTAGCAGTGGAGGGTATATAAAGCTTCCCTGGGGGACGAGGAAAACAGTGCAGACGTTGTCGTAATGTGGAAACGAAGCGACTTATATGACGTCCCAAACGACGTTATCGTTGGCTTTCTGGCCAAGGGTGCCAACATTTTAGAAATGGCTAAGCTGTTCGTGTGCCGCCATGGTTGAAGTATACCGTGCTTGGCAAAATGGTGCCATTCAAAACCGGCGCCGAAGCAAATATGGTGCGCCACGACGCATGGATGACAGAGGTGAATGACGTCTGTGGAGATGTGTGTGGGCGAGCAGACGAGCAGCTGTTGAGCCACTGACGGTCCAGATGAACCGAGGGGCTACCCGCGGTGTCTCCTCAACAACCGTTCCGCCAATGTTGCTGCTTACGGGCTTCCACGACAGATCCCTGATTCAGGCAACGAAGGCTGTAATTTCCATTCTAATATCGCAACCAGACGTCCAGCGAGTGGCGAGAGGTGGCCTTTCCAGATGAATCAGGCAAACGGCCGTTGGTGGGTCGGTGTGAAACGTCTGTAAGCAAACACCGTCCAACAATCATCGGAAGGGTCCAGGCCAAGGGAGGGAGCGTTATGGTCTGGGGGCTGTTTTCATGGCATTCAAATGGCTCTCAGCACTATGGGCCTTAACTTCCGAGGTCATCAGTCCCCTAGAACTTAGAACTACTTAAACCTAACTAACCTCACACACATCCATGCCCGAGGCAGGATTCGAACGTGCGACCGTAGCAGCAGCGCGGTTCCGGACTGAAGCGCCTAGAACCGCTCGGCCACAGCGCCCGGCGCTGCCTATTACACACAGAACTGTCAATCTGAATGATTTTAATACTAACCTGCCGATCACGTTTCATTAGCGCTGGAAGACGCTCTACGGGTCCCACAGCACCATCCTGTCAGTGGAGTGGTGTGTCTCCCTCGGCACCCTACACCATGTATGGCAACTGGCAGCCATTGTTCCATTGGAATATAACAATGAGAAATTTCAGTCTTCCAAGGAAACTTGCTGCAAATCGCTTGTGCGTCCAGTCCTAGATTACAGCACGCACGGCGCCCGCGCTGCATACACCACAGGGACGGGAAGAAACCTTTACGGGCAATACCTTGCTAAGCACCCTCTGTCGTGCGCTTCACAGCGGTGTTCGAAATATACATGCTGTCCCAGGATGAATGGTCAATGTTAAGGCATATGACAGGAGCGGTCATTGGAAGCAAAGAAGTCCAGCAAAGATGGTCTCTAAAACGCATACCTTAAGAGCTACGATGATTTCTTCGTCTTCGATACTGTGAAATAAATCTCTTCTACTGCAACCTCTTTCCCTTCCATATTTTGGGAGCAGGATGTATCGACCAAAGCAAGAAAAAGTTTTATAGTAAAAGAGGTGCGTTTCACACTAGCGTAGAAAAACAAGTGCTCGTCAACTAGCCTTTTTTGCTTCGAATCATCGCTCCTGTCGTATCCCATAAAATTGACCGCTCCACCCTAAACACAGGGTGACTATTACTGAACTGGCGTTCTACGGATCGGAGCGTGGAATGTCAGATCCCTTAACCGGGCAGGTAGGTTAGAAAATTTAAAAAAGGGAAAAGGATAGGTTAAAGTTAGATATAGTGGAAATTAGTGAAGTTCGGTGGCAGGAGAAACAAGGCTTTTGGTCAGGTGAATACAGGGTTATAAATACAAAATCAGATACGGGTGATGCAGGAATAGGTTCAACAATGAATAAAAAAAATAGGAGTACGGGTAAGCTACTACAAACAGCATAGTGAACGCATTATTGTGGCCAAGATAGACACGAAGACCACGCCTACTACAGTAGTACAAGTTTATATGCAAACTACCTCTGCTGATGACGAAAAAATTGATGAAATGTTTGATGAGATAAAAGAAATTATTCAGGTAGTGAAGGGAGACGAAAATTTAATAGTCACGGGTGACTGGAATTCAGTAGTAGGAAAAGAGAGAGAAGGAAACGTAGTAGGTGAATATGAATTGGGGCTAAGAAATGAAAGAGGAAGCCGCCTGGTAGAATTTTGCGCAGAGCATAACTTAATCATAGCTAACATTTGGATTACGAATCATGAAAGAAGTATACATGGAAGAATCCTGGAGATACTAAAAAGTATCAGATAGATTATATAATGGTAAGACAGAGATTTAGGAACCAGGTTTTAAATCGTAAGACATTTCCAGGGGCATATGTGGACTCTGACCACAATCTATTGGTTATGAAGTGTAGACTAAAACTGAAGAAACTGCAAAAAAGTGGGAATTTAAGAAGATGGAATCTGGATAAACTGACTAAACCAGAGGTTGTACAAAGTTTCAGGGAGAGCATAAGGGAACAATTGACAGGAATGGGGGAAAGAAATACAGTAGAAGAAGAATGGGTAGCTTTGAGGGATGAAATAGTGAAGGCAGCAGAGGATCAAATACGTAAAAAGACGAGGGCTAGTATAAACCCTTGGGTAACAGAAGAAATATTGAATTTAATTGATGAAAGGAGAAAATATAAAAATGCAGTAAATGAAGCAGGCAAAAAGGAATACAAACGTCTCAAAAATGATATCGACAGGAAGTGCAAAACTGCTAAGCAGGGATGGCTAGAGAACAAATGTAATGATGTAGAGGCTTATCTCACTAGGGGTAAGATAGATACTGCCTATAGGAAAATTAAAGAGACCTTTGGAGAAAAGAAAACCACTTCTATGAATATCAAGAGCTGTGATGGAAACCAAGTTCTAAGCAAACAAGGAAAAGCAGAAAGGTGGAAGGAGTATATAGAAGGTCTATACAAGGGCGATGTACTTGAGGACAATATTATGGAAATGGGAGAGGATGTAGATGAAGATGAAATGGGAGATACGATATTGCGTGAAGAGTTTGACAGAGCACTGACAGACCTGAGTCGAAACAAGGCCCCGGGAATAGACAACATTCCATTAGAGCTACTGACAGCCTTGGGAGAGCCAGTCCTGACAAAACTCTACCATCTGGTGAGCAAGATGTATGAGACAGGAGAAATACCCTCAGACCTCAAGAAGAATATAATAATTCCAATCCCAAAGAAAGCAGGTGTTGACAGATGTGAAAATTACCGAACCATCAGTTTAATAAGTCACAGCTGCAAAATACTAACACGAATTCTTTACAGACTGGAACACGTGAGGCAATATTGACCTTACGACTTACCTTAGAAGAAAGATTAAGGAAAGGCAAACCTACGTTTCTAGCATTTGTAGTCTTAGAGAAAGCTTTTGATTGGAATACTCGCTTTCAAATTCTGAAGGTGGCCAATGTAAAATATAGGGAGCGAAAGGATATTTACAATTTGTACGGAAAGCAGATGGCAGTTATAAGAGTCGAGGGGTATGAAAGGGAAGCAGTAGTTGGGATGGGAGTGAGACAGGGTTGTAGCCTATCCCCGATGGTATTCAATCTGTATATTGAGCAAGCAGTAAAAGAAACAAAAGAAAAGTTCGGAGTAGGTATTAAAATCCATGGAGAAGAAATAAAAGCTTTGAGGTTCGCTGATGACATTGTAATTCTGTCAGAGACAGCAAAGGACTTGGAAGAGCAGTTGAACGGAATGGACAGCGTCTTGAAAGGAGGGTATAAGATGAACATCAAGAAAAGCAAAACGAGGATCATGGAATGTAGTCGAATGAAGTCGGGCGATGCTGAGGGAATTAGATTAGGAAATGAGACACTTAAAGTAGTAAAGGAGTTTTGCTATTTGGGGAGCAAAATAACTGATGATGGTCGAAGTAGAGAGGATATAAAATGTAGACGGGCAATGGCAAGGAAAGCGTTTCTGAAGAAGAGAAATTTGTTAACATCGAGTATAGATTTAAATGTCAGGAAGTCGTTTCTGAAAGTATTTGTATGGAGTATAGCCATGTATGGAAGTGAAACGTGGACGATAAATAGTTTGGACAAGAAGAGAATAGAAGCTTTCGAAATGTGGTGCTACAGAAGAATGCTGAAGATTAGAAGGGTAGATAACATAACTAATGAGGATTTATTGAATAGAATTGGGGAGAAGAGGAGCTTGTGGCACAACCTGACTAGAAGAAGGGATCGGTTGGTAGGACATGTTCTGAGGCATCAAGGGATCACCAATTTAGTATTGGAGGGCACCGTGGAGGGTAAAAATCGTAGAGGGAGACCAAGAGATAAATACACTAAGCAGATCCAGAAGGATGTAGGCTGCAGTAGGTACTGGGAGATGAAGAAGCTTGCACAGGATAGAGTAGCATGGAGAGCTGCATCAAACCAGCCTCAGGACTCAAGACAACAACAACAATAACATGAAATAAAATCGTCATAACTTCTGAACGTTTTGCGCTAGGGCGTTCAAACTGCACAGTTGGTCGCGGGGCATAATGGGAATTAGTATTCGCATACATAGTTTCAATCAAGGTTTCCATTTCCGCTCCGACAAACAAGGCTTAAAATCATACAGAGAGGGGAAGAAGAGGTAGATAGCGAGGGTGGAGGAAATGAGTGTACAGTGGGGGAAGGAGAAGATGGACAGAGAGCGAGGGGAGTAGGAGTATGAGAGAGAGAGAGAGAGAGAGAGAGAGAGAGAGGTTGGAGGAGGAGGTGACAATGACGTCAGTACATACACACGCCAACAAACGCGAACAAAAATAAAAATGAAAAGATAAGGTCTTACTTCAAAAATAAAATGGAATTATCGGGTTTAGGGCGGAGAAAAGCTAAATATACAAATTTAAAAAAACGCCGTACAGTCTTAAGACAACTAACAGAAAAAAATCAAATTACAGCATTCCGCGACATCTACATCTACATCCATACTCCGCAAGCAACCTGGCGGTGTGTGGTGGAAAATACCTTGAGTACCTCTATCGGTTCTCCCTTCTACTCCAGTCTCGTATTATTCGTGGAAAGAAGGATTGTCAGTATGCCTCTGTGTGGGCTCTAATCTCTCTGATTTTATCCTCATGGTCTCTTCGTGAGATATACGTAGGAAGGAGCAATATACTGCATGACTCGTTGGTGAAGGTATGTTCTCGAAACTTCAACAAAATCCCGTACCGAGCTACTGAGTGTCTCTCCTGCAGAGTCTTCCACTGGAGTTTATCTATCATCTCCGTAACGCTTTTGCGATTACAAAATGATCCTGTAACGAAGCGCGCTGCTCTCCGTTGGATCTTTTCTATCTCTTCTATCAACCCTATCTGGTACGGATCCCACACTGCTGAGCAGTATTCAAGCAGTGGGCGAACAAGCGTACTGTAACCTACTTCCTTTGTTTTCGGATTGCATTTCCTTAGGATTCTTCCAATGAATCTCAGTCTGGCATCTGCTTTACCGACGATCAACTTTATATGATCATTCCATTTTAAATCCCTCCTAACGCGTACACCCAGATAATTTATGGAATTAACTGCTTCCAGTTGCTGACGTGCTATATTGTAGCTAAATGATAAGGGATCTTTCTTTCTATGTATTCGCAGCACATTACACTTGTCTACATTGAGATTCAATTGCGATTCCCTGCACCACGTGTCAATTCGCTGCAGATCCTCCTGCATTTCAGTACAATTTTCCAATGTTACAACCTCTCGATATACCACAGCATCATCCGCAAAAAGCCTCAGTGAACTTCCGATGTCATCCACAAGGTCATTTATGTATATTGTGAATAGCAATCGTCTCACAACACTCCCCTGCGGCACACCTGAAATCACTGTTACTTCGGAAGACTTCTCTCCATTGAGGGAGACCTAAACTAACCACACCGTAGGAATCGGACATTTCCCTTGACCTATACAGTGCAATCGCAAGTATCCATAACAGAAAACCAACATCTACAATCCCAAAAAGGGTAATCGCACATACTCAACAGCAGCTAACATGCTCAACAGCAGCTAACGATGCCACAACAACTACTTCTCCGAAAAGTGGAATCGGACATTTCCTTTGAGCTATATAGCTCAACTGCAGCTAACGATACCAAAAAACCAAAACCTACATCTCCGAAACGCGGAATCAGACATTTCCCTTGAGCTGTATAGCTCAACCGTAGCTATCGATATGAAAAAACTAACACCTACAACTGCCGGCTGGAGCGGCCTAGCGGTGCTAGGCGCTACAGTCTGGAACCGCGCGACAGCTACGGTCGCGGGTTCGGATCCTGCCTCGGGCATGGATGTGTGTGACGTCCTTAGTTTAGTTAGGTTTAAGTAGTTCTAGAGGACTGATGACCTCGGAAGTTAAGTCCCATAGTGCTCAGAGCCATTTTTTTAACACCTGCAATTCCAAAAAGTGGAACCAAAAGCCCAAAACTCAAACACCCAAATACCCCATATTCACTGCATGAATAAGGAGACAACCGACCTGTCGTAAATATATGACAGGCAAAACGTCACAATTAGTATAGAATAAAACCAAGACAAAAATTACAAAAATTACCGACAAAAGCCTTCGGCAGTACCATCTAGCTTGGCCACCATGCGAGAGCACACACACACACACACACACACACACACACACACACACACAAATCTCCTAAAACACCCACTTATGAACTTCACTGTAATGTCCACAGTGCAATGAAGAAATTAGACTTCTTCCTCCACAAGAAACACCAAACTAATCAGACCTAACAGAAACACCAACACGCAAATAAAAAAATCCTTAGTAACTGAAAAAATTTCTACAACCCACATTACCGCACACAGTACCTAAGCTCAAAACCACATTAGCAAGATGAAAACCAAAACTCAGATGAACCCAATACCACACGTTAAACTCACCGCCACCAGATGGCACCATCAAATACAACAACATGGCATCTACAGAACACAACACCGCGGCGTGAGGACGTCAGACACCCCGACACCATTACGTCACGGGTCAAAGCCCCCGCCGCCGACATTCTGCTTATGTCGTCTGCTCTGATTCCCTGAGCGCCATCCAGAGCCTCAGTGATGCGTATCCGGTTCACCCTTTCGTGCACCGGATCCAACGCTCTCTTCAGCAGCTGGCGGACGACGGTTCCTGGCCATGTCCTGGCCATGTCGGTATCCCTGGGAACGAAACTGCAGATGCCGCGGCCAAGGCTGCGGTCTTTCAGCCTCGGATGGCTTCTTGTCGAGTGCCTTCATCTGATTTTAGCTGGGTCATTTGTCAGCGCATTTTATCGCTGAGGCATGCAGATTGGGTTACACTTCCTGAAAACAAGCTTCGGGCCTTGATACCTCTCCCCACGGCTTGGACGACCTCTTCACGCCCTTCTCGGCGGGAGGACGTCGTTTCGGCCCGGTTACGAATTGGACACTGCCGGTTCAGCCATCGCCATCTGCTGACGGCTGCGCCGGTGCCTTTCTACCCATGTGGGCAATTGCTGACGGTACGCCACATTTACTAATACTAAAAAGTATCAGATAGATTATATAATGGTAAGACAGAGTTTTAGGAACCAGGTTTTAAATTGTAATCCATTTCCAGGGGCATATGTGGACTCTGACCACAATCTATTGGTTATGAACTGTAGATTAAAACTGAAGAAACTGCAAAAAGGTGGGAATTTAAGGAGATGGGACCTTGATAAACTGACTAAACCAGAGGTTGTAGAGAGTCTCAGGGAGAGCATAAGGGGACAATTGACAGGAATGGGGGAAAGAAATACAGCATAAGAAGAATGGGTAGCTCTGAGGGATGAAGTAGTGAAGGCAGCAGACGATCAAGTAGGTAAAAAGACGAGGGCTGGTAGAAATCCTTGGGTAACAGAAGAAATATTGAATTTCATTGATGAAAGGAGAAAATATAAAAATGCAGTAAATGAAGCAGGCAAAAAGGAATACAAACGTCTCAAAAATGAGATCGACAGGAAGTGCAAAACTGCTAAGTAGGGAAGGCTAGAGAACAAATGTAATGATGTAGAGGCTTATCTCACTAGGGGTAAGATAGATACTGCCTATAGGAAAATTAGAGAGACCTTTGGAGAAAAGAGAACCACTTCTATGAATATCAAGAGCTGTGATGGAAACCAAGTTCTAAGCAAACAAGGAAAAGCAGAAAGGTGGAAGGAGTATATAGAGGGTCTATACAAAGGCGATGTACTTGAGGACAATATTATGGAAATGGAAGAGGATGTAAATGAAGAGTTTGACAGAGCACTGAAAGACCTGAGTCGAAGCAAGGCCCCGGGAATAGACAACATTCCATTAGAACTAATAACAGCCTTGGGAGAGCCAGTCCTGACAAAACTCTACCATCTGGTGAGCAAGATGTATGAGACAGGAGAAATACCCTCAGACTTCAAGAAGAATATAATAATTCCAATCCCAAAGAAAGCAGGTGTTGACAGATGTGAAAATTACCGAACGATCAGTTTAACAAGTCACGGCTGCAAAATACTAACGCGAATTTTTTACAGACGAATGGAAAAACTGGTAGAAGCCGACCTTGGGGGAGATCAGTTTGGATTCCTTAGAAATGTTGGAACACGTGAGGCAATACTGACCCTACGACTTATCTTAGAAAAAAGATTAAGAAAAGGCAAACCTACGTTTCTAGCATTTGTAAGAGAAAGCTTTTGACAATGTTGACTGGAACACTCTCTTTCAAATTCTGAAGATGGTAGGGGTAAAATACAGGGAGCGAAAGGCTATTTACAATTTGTAGAGAAACCAGATGGCAGTTGTAAGAGTCGAGGGGTATGAAAGGGAAGCAGTAGTTGGGATGGGAGTGAGACAGGGTTGTAGCCTATCCCCGATGGTATTCAATCTGTATATTGAGCAAGCAGTAAAAGAAACAAAAGAAAAGTTCGGAGTAGGTATTAAAATCCATGGAGAAGAAATAAAAGCTTTGAGGTTCGCTGATGACATTGTAATTCTGTCAGAGACAGCAAAGGACTTGGAAGAGCAGTTGAACGGAATGGACAGTGTCTTGAAAGGAGGGTATAAGATGAACATCAAGAAAAGCAAAACGAGGATCATGGAATGTAGTCGAATGAAATCGGGTGATGCTGAGGGAATTAGATTAGGAAATGAGACACTTAAAGTAGTAAAGGAGTTTTGCTATTTGGGGAGCAAAATAACTGATGATGGTCGAAGTAGAGAGGATATAAAATGTAGACTGGCAATGGCAAGGAAAGCGTTTCTGAAGAAGAAAAATTTGTTAACATCGAGTATAGATTTAAGTGTCAGGAAGTCGTTTCTGAAAGTATTTGTATGGAGTGTAGCTATGTATGGAAGTGAAACATGGACGATAACTAGTTTGGACAAGAAGGGAATAGAGGCTTTCGAAATGTGGTGCTACAGAAGATTGCTGATGATTAGATGGGTACATCATGTAACTAATGAGGAGGTACTGAATAGAATTGGGGAGGAGTTTGTGGCACAACTTGACAAGAAGAAGGGACCGGTTGGTAGGACATGTTCTGCGGCATCAAGGGATCACAAATTTAGCATTGAAGGGCAGCGTGGAGGGTAAAAATTGTAGAGGAAGACCAAGAGATGAATACACTAAGCAGATTCATAAGTATGTAGGTTGCAGTAAGTACTGGGAGATGAAGAAGCTTGCATAGGATAGGGTAGCATGGAGAGCTGCATCAAACCAGTCTCAGAACTGAAGACCACAACAACAACAATACGCCACATTTTAACGTCCTGTCCGAATTTTAATACACTGCGTGTAGATCTTGCCCTGCCACGTACTCTGGATGTCATTTTAGCGGATGACCCAGGAGCAGCTGCTCGCGTTCTTCGTTTTATCCACTTGACACACCTGTCTAAGGACATTTGATTATGCCGTTTTCTTTTAATCCCTTGCCTGTTAATGTGCCTTTTATAGTGTTGTCCTTTTTAGTTGCTCTTTTAACCTTGTGCCTCGCAGTGCATTCATAACTTAGTCTGGGCGCAAATGACCACTGTAGTTGTGCCCCCTAAAACAAAAAAAAAAAAAAATGTAGGGTCAAATAGCTCCCTACTTAGCAATCATATACAACCGCTCGCTCACTGATAGATCTGTACCTACAGATTGGAAAATTGCGCAGGTCACACCAGTGTTTAAGAAGGGTAGTAGGAGTAATCTATCGAACTACAGACCCATATCATTGACGTCGATTTGCAGTAGGGTTTTGGAGCATATACTGTATTCAAACATTACGAATCACCTCGAAGGGAACGATCTATTGATACGTAATCAGCATGGTTTCAGAAAACATCGTTCTTGTGCAACGCAGCTAGCTCTTTATTCGCCCGAAGTAATGGCCACTATCGGCAGGGGATCTCAAGTTGATTCCGAATTTCTAGAGTTCTGGAAAGCTTTTGACACCGTTCCTCACAAGCGACTTCTAATCAAGTTGCGGGCCTATGGGGTATCGTCTCAGTTGTGCGACTGGATTCGTGATTTTCTGTCAGGAAGGTCGCAGTTCGTAGTAATAGAGGGCAATACATCGAGTAAAACTGAAGTGATATCAGGTGTTCCCCAGGGAAGCGTCCTGGGACCTCTGCTGTTCCTGATCTATATAAATGACCTGGGTGACAATCTGAGCAGTTCTCTTAGGTTGTTCGCAGATGATGCTGTAATTTACCGTCTAGTAAGGTCATCCGAAGACCAGCATCGGTTGCAAAGCGATTTAGAAAAGATTGCTGTATGGTGTGGGAGGTGGCAGTTGACGCTAAATAACGAAAAGAGTGAGGTGATCCACACGAGTTCCAAAAGAAATGCGTTGGAATTCGATTACTCGATAAATAGTCCAATTCTCAAGGCTGTCAATTCAACTAAGTGCCTGGGTGTTAAAATTACGAACAACTTCAGTTGGAAAGACCACATAGATAATACTGTGGGGAAGGCGAGCCAAAGGTTGCGTTTCATTGGCACGACACTTAGAAGATGTAACAAGTCCACTAAAGAGACAGCTTACACTATACTCGTTTGTCCTCTCTTAGAATATTGCTGCGCGGTGTAGGATCTGTAGCGGGACTTAGAATTTCGCCGCGCTACACTCGTTCCCTCAGATATAAATTATAGCGTCGCAGCGGTAACTCTTTTTTGTTTTCTATCCGTCTATTGTCTTAAGCAGCTTAATGCAGACGTAAAAAACTTATTAGCTAGTATTGATCTGATTAAGACGAAAAAACTTATTAATGTGTAGACATTTTGTGGAAGTTGTTATGAAATTCGGAGGATGAAAGTAGCAACGTAAAATAAATTGCATTCAGTGTCAAGATGATTTTGATTTGTATAAATTAGTGATTCCTGGACGATTGCAAGATTTCGGAGCAGACTTTTCACGCAGAAATGAAGTACGAGATTTTTGAAGACCTGGACGCCGCACGAAAGAAGACACGTTAACATGGCGAAGAATGAACTCTTATCTACGCCATTTCCCGCTGTCAGTTACATTTTGTTATTCTCTGTTCTTTTTCAAATAATTTTTATAGTGGAAATTGATTTGCCTTTTGCTCAGAAACGCCACAAGGACCACCCCAACAATAGCTTTTCCGAATCACGAAGTCCGATAACTTTCTGTAATTCGAAGTCCGATTTGCATTTCATTCTCTCCCTTTCTCATGGTCATTAACGATTTCAAAAAAAACCCTTTTTATTCACCATTTCTTCCCACATTTTCAACCTTTTCTTTTCTTTTCTTCTGTTTTTCTTTTTTTATTAACCACTACAGATCCTTACCAGGTGAGATTGACAGAGGACATCGAAAGGTTGCAAAAAAGGGAAGCTCGTTTTGTATTATCACGTAACAGGAGAGAGAATGTGGCAGATATGATACGCGAGTTGGGACAGAAGTCACTAAAGTAAAGACGTTTTTCGTCGCGGCGAGATCTATTTACGAAATTTCAGTCACCAACTTTCTCTTCCGAATGCGAAAATATTTTGTTGAGCCCAACCTACATAGGTAGGAATGATCATCAAAATAAAATACGAGAAATCAGAGCTCGAACAGAAAGGTTTAGGTGTTCGTTTCTCCCGCGCGCTGTTCGGGAGTGGTGGCGGCGCTGCAAGGCGACGGGGGTGGAAACAAGAAACATGTGGGAACCCAACCGCCAGACGATGGTTGTTAGTGTTGGCAGAAGAGCCAACACCGAGTTACTACTGGAGGCCGAAATGCGCGCGTTTTAGCTCACGCAGGCTGGCGTGAAGAGGGAAGAACTATACTGACATGAGGTCTGGAACATGACAAGGAATGAGAATTCAGGAAGCGGACGTAATTAGATTCATACTTAACTTTAATCCATTAATGATGAATGTCACTCTTGACGGTACATGAGTCACAATATTATCTGTTCAGAAGACATAGTAACTGAATATGGCGCCTTGCTAGGTCGTAGCAAATGACGTAGCTGAAGGCTATGCTAAACTGTCGTCCCGGCAAATGAGAGCGTTTGTAGGCAGTTAACGATCGCTAGCAAAGTCGGACTGGGGCGAGTGCTAGGGAGTCTCTCTAGACTAGACCTGCCCTGTGGCGGCGCTCGGTCTGCAATCACTGATAGTGGCGACACGCGGGTCCGAGTTGTGGTGTCACCGCCAGACACCACACTTGCTAGGTGGTAGCTTTAAATCGGCCGCGGTCCATTAGTACATGTCGGACCCGCGTGTCGCCACTGTCAGTAATTGCAGACCGAGCGCCACCACACGGCAGGTCTAGAGAGACGTACTAGCACTCGTCCCCAGTTGTACGACGACTTTGCTAGCGACCACACTGACGAAGCCTTTCTCTCATTTGCCGAGAGATAGTTAGAATAGCCTTCAGCTAAGTCCATGGCTACGACCTAGCAAGGCTTCATTAACCATTTCTATAGAGAGTCTCACTTGTATCATCAAGAATGCTGTATACAAATGATGGGTTAATAGTTAAGTGTTTCAGCAGCTACGTACTTTTCTTTATAGCATTCATTAAGTATCCTGTTCCAGACCTCACGCCCGTCTGCGTTAGATTATAGCGTGCATTTCGGCCTCCTCTATCTACAAGGTGTTGGCACGTTTGCCAACACATCACGAGTAATCGTGTACGTGTAGAAGCAGACGGGTGGAATCGGACGCTTCCGTTGACCCTCGAACCACTTCCAGTGGAAACTGACCTCCTTGGTGGCCGCGCTGGCCGCGGCGCCGCCCTCGTAGGCCCTCCAGAGGCAGTGCGGCGCCACGCTGGCGGCTGCCTGGAAGAGCAGCACGTAGCAGACCCAGCGGTAGTAGGCGTGGTGGCGCATCGGCTCGCCCGGAGCCTCGGGCCCCACCCCGGGGTGAGCCCGCTCCTCGTCCGGGTCGAGGGCGCGCGCCGACGTGAAGGTGGACTGCACCCAGCAGTAGGCGTCGAGCGTGCGGTGCTCTCCGGCGCCGCGGAACAGGCAGTCGATGGGGTCGCCCACGTACTGCCGCGCCGACACCACCACCGAGCACAGCAGCAGCGCCGCGAACGTCAGCCCGTGGTGCAGCCAGCACGCCCAGTTGTCGACGCGCGGCCCCCCCTCCAGCAGGCCCTTCAGCGACGACACCGAGCTCAGCATGGCGGCCGCTCTCTGTTTCTACCGGGAACGAAGAGCGCGAAGCGCCGAGTCGCGACCGGCTGCGCGCTGCGCGAGCGTCCGAACGGTACGGCTGCCTGCGACGGACTGAGCCCGGAGCACGGCTGACAGCACCCCTAGCGGCTACGAGCGGCAGCGGGGCAGCCCCGCGTCACAGATATTATACCACGCAGCTCCGTGTTCGTTAGCGATCTCTAGGCGAGAGATCGAAGTGGGGTTGCAATTATTTTTATTTTGCGCTCGATTATTTCAAATTTATCTGAACAAAACTTAAATTCATATTACCACACACCAAACTCCGGAGATAACTGAACACCCATTCACAGCGACAAAGTGCAAAATTCATTTCTATGCGTCACAGATATTATACCACGCAGCTCCGTGTTCGTTAGCGATCTCTAGGCGACAGATCGAGGTGTGGCTGCAATTATTTTTATTTTGCGCTTGATTATTTCAAATTTATCTGAACAAAACGTAAATCCATATTACCATACGCCAAACTCCGGAGATAACTGAAGAAACAGTCACAGAGACAAAGTGCAAAATCCATTTCTATGCCTCACAGATGTTATACCACATAGGTCCATGTTTGTTAGCGATCTTTAGACGACAGATCGTAGTGTGGCTGCAATTATTTTTATTTTGCACTTCTATCTATCTATCTATATCAGAATCCTGTTCCAGCTACTGCTGGGTCAGGGTGCTGATGAGTCCTCTCCATTTGGCTCGTTCCTCCCACCACTTTTCTTCCTCCACTTGCTGCCAGGTCACACCTCTCCTTTCTACAGATATTCTCACTCCCATTTTCCACCGTGTTCTTCGACGCCCTCTAGGTCTTTTCCCATCCATCTTTAGTTATTCCATAGTTTTGGGGAGTTTCTGCCCATCCATCCTCTTAACATGCCCATACCATCTTAATCTCTTTCTTTCAATTTCTTCTCTCATACTCTTTGAGGTCCTTTCTAATCTCTAAATTCCTTACTCTCTCCATTCTTGTTTTGGCCTTAACTGCTCTGAGAAATTCCATTTCCCCTGCTTGCAGTCTGTTCCAGTCCCTTTCTGTCATTTTCCATGTTTCTCCACCATAGATGACAATAGGGATGTAATAATTCTTATTAAAAATAAATAAAGATAAGGGTGAAGTAATGGTATTTGGAAGAGAGAAAGGAATCAACGGAAATGTTGCCTTGAATGGAGAACCCCTCAAAGTGGTAGAAAGTTTTACTTACTTAGCGAGTGAAATATCTAGGGATGGAAGAATAACGAACGAAATTAATAGGAGGTTACAGAAGGGAGGCAATTTCTACCAAACAATAAAACATCTGATTTGGAATAATGAAGTTTCAGAAAGAGCAAAACTCCTTATGTATAAGAATTACGTATTTTGCGCTTGATTATTTCAAATTTATCTCAACAAAACGTAAATCCATATTACCATATGCCAAACTCCGGAGGTAACTGAAGACCCATTCACAGAGACAAAGTACAAAATTCAGTTCTATCGAGCAATTTCAAAACCATTTGAAATATAAACTGGTGAGAGGCAAATTTTCGAAAGATGTAACCGCCATTTGACTATACAACAAGTTATTCCACAATCTACACTACTGGCCATTAAAATTGCTGCACCACGACGATAACGTGCTACAGACGCGAAATTTAACCGACAGGAAGAAGATGCTGTGATACGCAAATGATTAGCTTTTCAGACCATTCACACAAGGGTGGCGCCGGTGGTGACACCTACAACGTACTGACATGAGGAAAGTTTCCAACCGATTTCTCATACACAAACAGTAATCGACCGACGTTGCCTGGTAAAACGTCGTTGCGATGCCAAGTGCAAGGAGGAGAAATGCGTACCATCAAGCTTCCGACTTTGATACAGGTCGGATTGTAGTCTATCGCGATTGCGGTTTATCGTATCGAAGCATTGGTGCTCGCGTTGGTCGAGATCCAATGACTGTTAGCAGAATATGGAATCGGTGCGTTCAGAAGGATAATACGGAACGCCGTGCTCGATCCCAACGGCCTCGTATCACTAGCAGTTGAGATGACAGGCATCTTATCCGCATGGCTGTAACGGATCGTGCAGCCACGTCTCGATCCCTGAGTCAACAGATAGGGACGTTTGCAAGACAACAACCATCTGTACGAACAGTTTGACGACGGTTGCAGCAGCATGGACTATCAACTCGGAGACCATAGCTGCGGCTAACCTTGACGCTGCATCACAGACAGGAGCGCCTGCGATGGTGTACTCAACGACGAACCTGGGTGCACGAAAGGCAAAACGTCATTTTTTCGGATGAATCCAGGTTCTGTTTACAGCATCACGATGGTCACATCCGTGTTTGGCGACATTGCGGTGAACGCACATTCGAAACGTGTTTTCGTCATCGCCATACTGGCGTATCACCCGGCGTGATGGTATGGGGTGCCATTGGTTACACGTCTCGGTCACCTCTTGTTCGCGTTGACGGCACTTTGAACAGTGGACGTATCATTTCAGATGCGTTACGATCCGTGGGTCTACCCTTCATTCGATCCTTGCGAAACCCTACATTTCAGAAGGAGAATTCACGACCGCATGTCTCAGGTCCTGTACGAGCCTTTCTGGATACAGAAAATGTTCGACCGCTGCCCTGCCCAGCACATTCTCCAGATATCTCACCAAGTGAAAACGTCTGATCGATGGTGGCCGATCAACTGGCTCGTCACAAGACGCCAGTCACTACTCTTGATGAACTGTGGTATCGTGCTGGAGCTGCATGGGCAGCTGTACCTGTACACGCTATCCAAGCTATGTTTGACTCAATGCCCAGGCGTATCAAGGCCGTCATTACGGCCAGAGGTGGCTGTTGTGGGTACTGATTTCTCAGGATCTGTGCACCCAAATTGCGTGAAAATGTTATCACATGTCAGTTCTAGTATAATATATTTGTCCTATGAATACCCGTTTGTCATCTGCATTTCTTCTTGGTGTAGCAATTTTAATGGCCAGTAGTGTATTTCCAGTAGTGAAAATTCGTCAACACGCGCTCTCAGGCAGTCAGTATCTCGACGGTTTGACAGTATTATTGAAGGTGTGAGGGGCTCTTTCGTTAAAAGATTTTCAACTTTTCTGATACTGACACTTCGACTTACGTTATAAGACAAAAAAAGAAACACGACGCACTGTGAAGGAATTATACGAACGATGAGACGGAAACAGGTAGATGTGATATACATGTACAGACAGAGAAATGAATACAGTTGCAGAAAATTGTATGATTTATTTAAAGGAACGAACTTCACAAACTGAGGAAGTCAATAACGCATTGGTCCATCTCTGTCCCTTATGCAACCAATTGTTCGGCTTGGCATTGACTGACAGCGTTGTTGGATGTCCTCTTGAGAGATATCGAGCCAAATTCTGTCCCACTGGCGCGTCAGAGCGTCATAACCCCGAGCTGGTTGGAGAGCCCCGTCCATAGCGCTGCAAACGTTCTCAGTTGGGGAGAGACCCGGCGACCTTGCTGGCCAAGGCAGGCTTTGGCGAGCAAGAAGGCAAACAGTAGGAACTCCCTACGTGTGCGGGCGGCCATTATCTTGCTGAAATGTACGTCTAGGGTGGTTTGGCGCGAGGGGCAACGAAAACTGGGGCGCAGAATATCGTCGACATTCCGTGCAGTAAATGTTCCGCGGATTACAACCAAAGGGGTCCTGCTATGGAATGAACCGGCACTCCACACCATCGCTTCCTGAGTGCTGGGTCGCATGGCGAATGGCAGTGAGGTTGGTATCTCACAGCTGCCCAGGGCGTCCGTCTCCAGACATGCGTTCACTGGTCGTCGGGGTCAGTTCGGAGCGGGATTCTTCTCTGAAGACTACTCTACTCGAGTCGATGAGATTGCAGCTGTGGAACACCAACTTTGTAATCGTTTGTTTCTCTGCAGACTTACACCACAGAGCCACATCGCTGGTGGATCATCAGCGATCGGCTTGTTATCTTTGGCGCGTCCCCGGGCATGAGCATCTTTGAGTTTTCGGCTGGGGCGCGCGGGACGGCGAGAGGCGGTCGGTTTGGGGCGGTCTGTGAGGCTGGCGGAGTGGTGGCTCGGGCGTAAGCACGTGTGTGGTGTCTGTTACGCTGGGGCTGTTTGCGAATCGTGAAACTCCTGCGGCGGCTACTGGTTGCCTCGAAGGCATTTCGTACAGGGTGTTTCAAAAATGACCGGTATATTTGAAACGGCAATAAAAACTAAACGGGCAGCGATAGAAATACACCGTTTGTTCCAATATGCTTGGGACAACAGTACATTTTCAGGCAGACAAACTTTCAAAATTACAGTAGTTACAATTGTCAACAACAGATGGCGCTGCGGTCTGGGAAACTCTATAGTGCGATATTTTCCACGTATCCACCATGCGTAGCAATAATATGGCGTAATCTCTGAGTGAAATTACCCGAAACCTTTGACAACGTGTCTGGCGGAATGGCTTCACATGCAGATGAGATGTACTGCTTCAGCTGTTCAATTGTTTCTGGATTCTGGCGGTACACCTGGTCTTTCAAGTGTCCCCACAGAAAGAAGTCACAGGGGTTCATGTCTGGCGAATAGGGAGGCCAATCCACGCCGCCTCCTGTATGTTTCGGATAGCCCAAAGCAATCACACGATCGTCGAAATATTCATTCAGGAAATTAAAGACGTCGGCCGTGCGATGTGGCCGGGCACCATCTTGCATAAACCACGAGGTGTTCGCAGTGTCGTCTAAGGCAGTTTGTACCGCCACAAATTCACGAAGAATGTCCAGATAGCGTGATGCAGTAATCGTTTCGGATCTGAAAAATGGGCCAATGACTCCTTTGGAAGAAATGGCGGCCCAGACCAGTGCTGTTTGAGGATGCAGGGACGACGGGACTGCAACATGGGGCTTTTCGGTTCCCCATATGCGCCAGTTCTGTTTATTGACGAAGCCGTCCAGGTAAAAATAAGCTTCCTCAGTAAACCAAATGCTGCCCACATGCATATCGCCGTCATCAATCCTGTGCACTATATCGTTAGCGAATGTCTCTCGTGCAGCAATGGTAGCGGCGCTGAGGGGTTGCCGCGTTTGAATTTTGTACGGATAGAGGTGTAAACTCTGGCGCATGAGACGATACGTGGACGTTGGCGTCATTTGGACCGCAGCTGCAACACGGCGAACGGAAACCGAGGCCGCTGTCGGATCACCTGCTGCACTAGCTGCGCGTTGCCCTCTGTGGTTGCCGTACGCGGTCGCCCTACCTTTCCAGCACGTTCATCCGTCACGTTCCCAGTCCGTTGAAATTTTTCAAACAGATCCTTTATTGTATCGCTTTTCCTTTGGTTACATTAAACCTCCGTTGAAAACTTCGTCTTGTTGCAACAACACTGTGTTCTAGGCGGTGGAATTCCAACACCAGAAAAATCCTCTGTTCTAAGGAATAAACCATGTTGTCTACAGCACACTTGCACGTTGTGAACAGCACACGCTTACAGCAGAAAGACGACGTACAGAATGGCGCATCCACAGACTGCGTTGTCTTCTATATCTTTCACATCACTTGCAGCGCCATCTGTTGTTGAAAATTGTAACTACTGTAATTTAGAAAGTTTGTCCGCCTGAAAATTTACTGTTGTCCCAAGCATATTGCAACAAACGGTGTATTTCTATCGCTGCTCGTTTAGTTTTTATTGCCGTTTCAAATATACCGGTCATTTTTGAAACACCCTGTATAAACTGTGCCAAGCCTCGCAGTGAGAGGGGAGTCCGGAGTTGGTGTTGGCCTAGATGTTTCTACAAACTGAGGTGCTGTGTGAGAAGCAAAGCGTGGGCCTGTCGGTTACTTCGTCCTTCTGGCAGCCACCGCAAGCGGATGTTCGGCCGGAATGTCTACAGTTTGTGGTGAGCGTAGTGTGAACAAGTTCTCGTAGGATGTGCTCCCAGCCCGACTCTTAGCCTGTGTTATTTGTGGGTGCCGACCCCTTGCCTGTCACTGCTTCCGGGTCTCCTGTAAGATTTCACAGTAAAACTGCGTTTTTGTGGCATTCTGTGTTCCTGGCTCAGCCTCCTCCTAGGAAAGGGAAAGATTTCTAATTCTTTAATGCTGTAATTTAAACATAAAAAAAATGTTTTTTTATTCCTATTTAATGTGAGACACATTCAAATGTAACTTCATTTATGTATTTGAAATAAATGTGTTGGATTGACCTTAATGAATTATGTACAATCGAAGTGAGAGACCCAGTCCTTCATTAGTGCTTAACAGTGGCGTGTGGTTCGGGTATCAGAACTGGTCCGAACACGGGGATCACAACACATACAGTAAAGTTGCATGCCCTCGGGAAAAATTACTACTGTAGTTTGCCTTAGCTTTCAGCCGTTCGCAGTACCAGCACAGCAAGTCCGTTTTGGTTGATGTTCCAAGGCCAGATCAGTCAATCATCCAGACTGTTGCCCCTGCAACTACTGAAAAGGCTGGTGCCCTTCTTCAGGAACCATACGTTTGTCTGGCCTCTCAACAGATACCCCCCCCCCCCCCCCCCCGTTGTGGTTGCACCTACGGTACGGCTATCTGTATCGCTGAGGCACTCAAGCCTTCACACCAGCGGCAAGGTCCATGGTTCATAGGGGTGGGAGATGCGGGTCAAGCATCGCAGCATCTAGTACCTAGACCATATGAGTGTATTACTTCCCGTAGCCGGCCGCGGTAGCCGAGCGGTTCTAGGCGCTTCAGTCCGGAACCGCGCGACTGCTACGGTCGCAGGTTAGAATCCTGCGTCGGGCTTGGAAGTGTGTGAAGTCCTTAGTTTAGTTAGGTTTAAGTAGTTCTAAGTTCTAGGGGACTGATGGCCTCAGATGTTAAGTCCCATAGTGCTCAGAGCCATTTGAACCATTTATTTCCCGTAAATACTTAAATTAGTTCACTTTCTTGATTCTAGCATATCTGCTACTTAGGAATTTTGGAGCATTTTTTATGTTCGTTGTGAATTCTTTCTTCTCAAAATAAATTTGTAATCCTGGTTTTCCCGCCATCTCCTTCAACAGGTTGATCTGCTCTGTTGTTTTATCAGTGATTTCGGAAAATATTGCTAAATCATCTGCAGAGACTAGACACTTGGCTTTGACGTTCGAGTTTTTATGTCCCAAACTGATTTGGCAGAGAAAAAAAATGTCATGCAGTAGTTATTGAACGCCCCCGTTTTTTTTGGTTAGAGAATTCCCTCCCTAGGCCCGACAAGACGCCTCCTGAAACTCGGCAAGGTAGGAGTAGGTAAAATGCAACAGGGAATAACAATATCAATGTGCTAATAGTAAACTGCAGGAGTGTCTACAGAAAGGCCCCAGAACTGCTTTCATTAATAAACGGTCACAATGCCCACATAGTACTAGAGACAGAAAGTTGGCTAAAACCAGATGTAAACAGTAATGAAATTCTAAACTCAGATTGGAATGTATACCGAAGAGAGAGACAGGACAGTGAAGGGGGAGGCGTGTTTATAGCGATAAGAAGTCCAATAGTATCGAAGAAAATTGACGGAGATCCGAAATGTGAAATAATTTGGGTGAAGGTCACGGTTAAAGTAGGCTCAGAGCACCTGAAGGATAATTTGGAAAAATATTTCGAGTAGATTTCCCCACCATGTTATAGTTCTGGGTGGAGATTTTAATTTGCCGGATATAGACTGGGAGACGCAAACGCTCATAACGGGTGGCAGGGACAAAGAATCCAGTGAAATTTTTTAAAGTGCTTTATATAAAAAATACCTTGAACAGTTAAGCAGAGAACCGACTCGTGGCGATAACATATTAGACCTTCTGGTGACAAACAGACCCGAACTATTTGAAACAGTTAACATAGAACAGGGAATCAGCAATCATAAAGCGGTTACTGCATCGATGATTTCAGCCGTAAATAGAAATATTAAAAAAGTAGGAAGATTTTACTGTTTAGCAAAAGTGACAAAAAGCAGACTTCAGAGTATCTGACGGATCAACAAAAAAGTTTTGTCTCAAGTACAGATAGTGTTGAGGATTAGTGGATAACGTTCAAAATCATCGTACAATATGCGTTAGATGAGTATGTGCCAAGCAAGATCGTAAGAGATGGAAAACAGCCACCGTTGTACAACAACCGAGTTAGAAAACTGCTGCGGAAGCAAAGGGGACTTCACAGCAAACATAAACATAGGCAAAGCCTTGTAGACAAACAAAAATTACGCGAAGCGAAATGTAGTGTGAGGAGGGCTATGCGAGAGGCGTTCAATGAATTCGAAAGTAAAGTTCTATGTACTGACTTGGCAGAAAATCCTAAGAAATTTTGGTCTTATGTCAAAGCAGTAGGTGGATCAAAACAAAATGTCCAGACATTCTGTGGCCAAAATGGTACTGAAACAGAGGATGACAGACTAAAGGCCGGAATACTAAATGTCTTTTTCCAAAGCTGTTTCACAGAGGAAGACTGCACTGTAGTTCCTTCTCTAGATTGTCGCACAGATTACAAAATGGTAGATATCGAAATAGACGACGGATAGAGAAACAATTAAAATCGCTCAAAAGAGGAAAGGCCGGTGGACCTGATGGGATACTAGTTCGATTTTACACAGAGTACGCGAAGGAACTTGCCCCCTTCTTGCAGCGGTGTACCATAGGTCTCTAGAAGAGCGTAGCGTTCCAAAGGATTGGAAAAGGGCACAGGTCATCCCCGTTTTCAACAAGGGACGTCGAACAGATGTGCAGAACTATAGACCTATATCTCTAACGTCGATCAGTTGTACAATTTTGGAAGACGTATTATGTTCGAGTATAATGACTTTTCTGCACACTATAAATCTACTCTGTAGGAATCAGCATGGGTTTCGAAAAAGACGATCGTGTGAAACCCAGCTCGCGCTGTTCGTCCACGAGACTCAGAGGGCCATAGACTCGGGTTCCAGGTAGATGCCCTGTTTCTTGATTTCCGCAAGGCGTTCGATACAGTTCCCTACAGTCGTTTAATGAACAAAGTAAGCGCATATGGACTATCAGACCAATTGCGTGACTGGATTGAAGAGTTCCTAGATAAAAGAACGTAGCATGTCATTCTCAATGGAGAGAAGTCTTTCGAAGTACGAGTGATTTCAGGTGCGCCGCAGGGGAGTGTCGTAGGACCGTTGCTATTCACGATATACTGTACATAAATGATCTTGTGGATGACATGGGAAGTTCACTGAGGCTTTTTGCGGATGATGCTGTGGTATATCGAGAGGTTCTAACAATGGAAAATTGTACTGAAATGCAGGAGGATCTGCAACGAATAGACGCATGGTGCAGGGAATGGCAATTGAATCTCAATGTAGACAAGTATAATGTGCTGCGAATACATAGAAAGAAAGATCCCTTATCATTTAGCTACAATATAGCAGGTCAGCAACTGGAAGCAGTTAATTCCATAAATTATCTGGGAGTACGCGTTAGGAGTGATTTAAAATGGAATGATCATATAAAGTTGATCGTCGGTAAAGCAGATGCCAGACTGAGATTCATTGGAAGAATCCTAAGGAAATGCAATCCGAAAAGAAAGGAAGTAGGTTACAGTACGCTTGTTCGCCGACTGCTCGAATACTGTTCAGCAGTGGTGGATCCGTACGAGATAGGGTTGATAGAAGAGGTAGAGAAGACCCAACGGATAGCAGAGCGCTTCGTTACAGGATCATTTAGTAATCGCGAAAGCGTTACGGAGATGATAGATAAGCTCCAGTGGAAGACTCTGCAGGAGAGACGCTCAGTAGCTCGGTACGGGCTTTTGTTGGAAGTTTCGAGAACATACCTTCACCGAGGAGTCAAGCAGTATATTGCTCCCTCCTACGTATAACTCGCGAAGAGACCATGAGGATAAAATCAGAGAGATTAGAGCCCATACAGAGGCATACCGACAATCCTTCTTTCCACGAACAATACGAGACTGGAATAGAAGGGAGAACCGATAGAGGTACTCAAGGTACCCTCTGGCACGCACCGTCAGGAGGCTTGCGGAGTATGGATGTAGATGTATAATTAAAAAAAAAAGAGTTAATCTACGATTGGCTTTCTCGCCGCTAGATGCGCCGGTGTGGAGCCACCAGTCAGGTGGTACCAACTTTGCCAGCAGTGAGGGCCGCGACTGTATACACCGGACTGTGGTGAAAGCCCGCTACCCTCCTGGACGACGCCCCTCGGCGGAACGCCCCGGCGCTGTCGGGCGTGGGACGGAGCCGGCACGCGTCGGAGCCGCCGCCGGACGCCTTCCGGGAAGCGGGTGTCTGTCTGCGCGTCTCGGCGTGCGGCAGAGCGCCCACCGCCAGCCATCCGTGACGGCGCGGCGGCGTCTCTGCCGCAGCAGCTGTCGCCACAGGCGGCGCGGGGCAGCTGCACTGCCGCGAAGCGGCGCAGGCCTCGCCGACCAGAGTGTGGAAATCTCGCATTACGCAACCCCAAAGACCTTGTAAAAAATAACTAGACTCACTGATGGCGCTGCAGTCGCGGGATAGTTTGAACCTTCGGCTGGACGCCATTATAGTGGTTGTAGTCGGATGTGTTGCGTAGTACTGTTGTTTATGAAGACCCTGATTCAACGTTGTATATTTGTTGGGACGTACATACAGTATTTGTTACTCGTAATTCTACTGTCTGTACGTTCCAATCAAAAGAAGTACAATGTGAAGAATCGTGCAGCGATTAATGGTCAAATAAATTCGAGAAAGGAACGAATATTACATTTCACAGGTAAGTGAATATTTTAAGTTGTTTTGTATGTCAGTGCACTTACTTAATAAATGTTTTTGTAACATGGTATTAACATAATGTCTGTGCATCTATTTGCAGGTTTCCTTTCTCAAAACCACAGCTGTTACAAAAATGGTTACACGCTGTCAGTAGGCAACATTTCCGACCGAGAGAAAACCATTTTATATGTTCTGATCATTTTGAAGAAAGTTGGCTGATCGGTAGTGTTTTCATGGTCTAGGTTATGTTGAAACTTGATAATTTGGTCGTGAGTTGCCAAAGCACTTTGCCATATATAACGCACTTCTCGTCATATAATCTAAAGCAAGGTAGAGTCAGAAAATATGTATTAATATAATGGGAAAATCTTCGAGTATTTTGATGCATTTTGCGTACATCTATCGTAAATGAACTACGAAAAATGCTAGGGGTCCAGTACATAACTTTTAGCTACGGCAGACTCCATGTAGTACGTAAGATAAATTCATAAACAGTGACTATTTGCTGTTTGTTCATAAATTAAAAAGTATATTGTAGTAACGTATTTAAATGAGGCATTATGTTTGCGACCTAACTCAAGGGAAGGCATTTTATAACCAAAAGCGATGTATAAACATTCGAAATCCGCGCGTCAGTTTACCACTCTAATGGCCGCCGCCCAGCTATTCAATTTGTCCGCTCTTCACAGTCGACCACTCGTGCGGTTGTGGGGGCCTGCGCAACCCACACACGCGCGCGCGTGAGGCGTCCGTGCGAAGCAATAGTTGAGCAAGGGGGCGGGGGTGGCGGGGGAGGGGCGTTACAGGAGGGTGGGGGGGGGCGGGCTGCTGGAGGGAGGGCAACAAGAAGCACTTCCCCTTTCTGGGATTTCAGATACAAATTCCTTGTAGAATTTCCATGCTTACTTAAGGTGCGTTGTCCAAGACGCGACGCACACTAGCGACTGCGACGAGTCGCTACGTGACGTCAGAAATTGCTTGCTGGCGCATGCGCAGTTCGAGTTTGGGATGCGATGCGCGGCTGTTGCGGCAGCTGCCGCAGCACTGCACCAGTGAGCAGTGTTGCGACGGAAGTCGCACGACACAAAGACGTACGGCTGCCAGAAAGATGTCGAGCCAGTCAAGGAAAACTGAAATGAGCCACTCACAGGATGTGATTCTCTGTGAGCTGGTCTCGCAACGTCCTTGCCTTTACGATTTGAAGAACCCTAAATATAGAGACACTATGTTCAGAGACAGAATTTGGGAAGAAATTGGTGCACAATTGAAACTGGCAGGTGAGTGAAATATATAATATTTTCCCATTAATGCAAATTTTTCAGGCCTGTTATGAAAATCAGTATAATCCATGCAGATGTAGAATTAGAATGATGAAAATGAACTTGAAGGTCAATTTTCGCATTACTCTTTTTTGTGACGATAAAAATTGAAAACGGCAAGTACATTATAAAATGAACAATCTTAAGTACAACGAGAAAGTTACGTTTTACAATACCTTCACTTTGAAAGTAAACGGTAGATTGGTGTCTTGATGATACCTTCGAGTTGTGAAAAACCACCACCAGATTGTTGTACAGCTTTCTGTAATCAGTAGATGTTCGTTTTTGAGGAAGGCGTTTCTCAACAGATTGCGCAAACAGTATGCTGCAATAAGTAATTTGTCACATTCACTTCAACTCATTGGTAGAGGATGGTGCTCAAAAAACTTGTGCCAAAAGTGCACTACTGTTTTACAAGGCCCTTCTGGTCTGACACAGTTCACAATTGAAATTCGTCTTTTGTAAATCCTGGAGTCATCTTTTGAGTGCAGCTTGGCAAGATTAAATGTTCATGTCATCCATAACGATGTATGCCGTCAGAATATAAGATTATGGAAGTTCATTTGGATAGGAATAAAGATTCAGTCGGCTATGAAAGTTGCCTTAGCTTGTTCCAAAAGTTTCTGCATGGGAAAAACTGACAAGTATAATTTGGGGAAATTTTGTGAACAAGCACGGACATTATTTCTTCCACATTTCTGCCAGTGTATACTGTAGACGTTCAGAATGAAAATTCTAGAGATGTTTAAGGTGTAACCCTATCTTGTTGTCAAGAACTTGAAACAATGCAATGACGCAAGCGTGCGCTTATTGTTAATAAACTTATCTTTCATTGGAATTTTAGGTGAAATGTGCAAAAACAGATGGAGGAATATTCGGGACTCGTATCAGAGAAATAAACGAGAAAGAAAGCTTGGAACAGGTTCAGATGCCTCAGCAAAACCACGAAAATGGGTTCTGCTTGATCACTTGGGTTTCAGAAACCTACATTTCGTGGCATTTTAAATGAAATTGTCAAGAGCATATGGAGAAATATTAGTAACTCATACCGGAGAAATATGACATAAAATGGATTCATTAGGTCCAAATGTGTCAGCGAAACAAAACAAATGCACCCTCTATCGTGTGATGACCACACGATTCTCGTTGCGCGTCGACAGAACTGGCGGCTAGTCGCAACGCTCCCGGAGATATATGAGCCCAAATCTCGGAAACGGAGATCGATATCATTCTGATCTCAACTTTAAAAATAATTTCCATATGTTAGCTTCTTTTCATCGGCAACGATGTATGACCTAACGTGAACCATACGTAAAGTAGCCAGCGACCACATTTTTCACTGTACACAATTCAAATTTTATGCAGTAGGTTACTTGTAAATTAAGTATCGGAATAACTGTGACGAATATCGGAAAAATAGACACCTCATTATCAAGCTGTGATGTGAAACTGTAAGATACGCAAACACCAATTTTTTGTGCCTTTTACTTTCCTCACAATTGATAGAGAAGTAATATACAGCGAAAAAAACACGCAAAACCGGAAGAGATACTTTTCAATTTTTTAAAGTAAAAGGAGAACCTGTATCGAAAAACTAACTCTGGGAGCCGATGTAACTTTGTTGCATTAACATACAGTATTTTTTACAGTAAGAAAATCGGAATTCTTATTTTTCTTATGTATTTGAATCCGCCGCCGCCGACCGGAGCTTGGGAAACGGCGACGACTCCAGTCGTGTTGCGGCCGTGTTGCCGTCTGCCAGGGTGGGAAAAGAGGAGGCGGCAGCGTCGCAGTCGCAGCCAACTGTCGCGTCTTGCACAACGTAACTTTAGACACAGTTTTCTACCACCGACCGCAGGTTCAACATTCGTGGGGTTTCTGCTGCAAAACTGTAGGTGCCAACTGCGTGTTAACGTGCCTCAGCAATGCCTCTGCGACGTCTAGGTTACCGTTGTCGCTGGCGGCGCAGTGTACCTGTCTACAGGTCGTTAAAAGCAATTGATAATGACTTGGCAGGACAGTTTAATAAACAGCAATTAATTGGAGGACCAAATGTTTTTTGTGGACTGCGTCTGAACTTCACCTGTGATGTACAAGTTGTGTTTGGAGGCCCAACATGGCTTAGCGTAGCTGTTGTTTGGGGCAATCGTGCAGACTATGGGGGGGCCTTGAAGCTTTTCCAGGTTCCAGTATTATTACTTGGAAGACTTGGAGTATTGCTGAGTCGACAGGACTGTTGGCTAAACAGCCTTATGGTACTCTTGTTCCCAGTATGCCTTATGTTTGGTCAACCAGAAGAAAGAAGAAGTTGAATGCTGGTGAGTACCTGTTTATAAGGGCCAATGTCGGAAATGGCAATTGTAAAATAAAGATCAATGGTGACTGTATGTTGTATTATAGACAATAAAGTTAAAATGGCTCTGAGCACTATGGGACTCGACTGCTGTGGTCATAAGTCCCCTAGAACTTAGAATTACTTAAACCTAACTAACCTAAGGACATCACACACATCCATGCCCGAGGCAGGATTCGAACCTGCGACTGCAGCGGTCGTGCGATTCCACACTGTAGCGCCTTGAACCGCTCGGCCACTCCGGCCGGCAGACAATAAAATTCCTTATCTCCTTTCCTTATCTCCTTTTTAAAAAAATATTAACAGTTATCATACATGTAGTGTGGACTTGGTTTCGTGCTATGCAACGTGTGACCTTGAACTGCATGTAACATCTCTGACTTGGAGTATTTTATCTCTGGTGCCCAAGCTTTTTGGCCAACATGGGATTTTAGATACAAATTCCTTGTAGAATTTCCACACATGCTTAGACACGGTTTCCTACCACCGACCGCAGGTTCAGCATTCGTGGAGTTTCTGCTGGAAAAATGTAGGTGCCAACTGGAAAGACCTGTCATTAGGAGTAATAAGTTTATTCAGTGGGTCATCAGTATTCTTACTGGTTTGAAACGGTCCGCAACAAATTCCTGTCATATGCCAGCCTCTTCATGTCAGAGTAACACTTGCAACTGACGTCCTCAATTATTGGACGTATTCCAATCTCTGTCTTCTTCTACAATTTCTACTCTCTGCTGCTCCCTCTAGTAGCATGGAAACTATTCCCTAGTGCCTCAACCTACCATCCTGTCCCTTCTTCTTGTCTACATCTACATCTACATCTGCGTGATACTCTGCTATTCAAAGTAAAGTGCCTAGCAGAGGGTTCAATGAACCACTTTCAAGCTGTCTCTCTACTGTTCCACTCTCGAACGGCACATGGGAAAAACGAGCACTTAAATTTTTCTGTGTGACCCCTGATTTCTTTTATTTTATCGTGATGATCATTTCTCCCTATGTAGGTGGATGCCAAGAGAATGTTTTCGCAATCGGAGGAGAAAACTGGACCCACCGCTGATGGCCGAGCGGTTCTAGGCGCTTTAGTCCGGAACCGCACTGCTACTACGGTCGCAGGTTCGAATCCTGCCTCGGGCATGGATGTGTGTGATGTTCTTGGGTTAGTTAGGTTTAAGGAGTTCTAAGTTCTAAGGGAACCGATGACCTCACATGTGAAGTCCCATAGTCCTCAGAGCCATTTGAACCATTTTTTAGAAAACTGGAGATTTAAATTTCACGAGAAGATCCCGTCACAACGAAAAACGCCTTTGTTTTAATGATTGACACTCCCAATTCACGTATCATGTCTGTGATACTATCTCCCCTATTTCGCAATAATACAAAACGAGCTGCCTTTCTTTGTACCTTTTTCGATGTCATCCGTCAGTCCCACCTGATGCGGATCCCACACCGCACAGCAATACTCCAGAATAGGGCGGACAAGCGTAGTGTAAGCAGTCTCTTTGGTAGACCTGTTGCACCTTCTAGGTCTCCTGCCAATGAATCGCAGTCTTTGGTTTGCTCTACCCACATTATTATCTATGTGATCGTTCCAATTTAAGGTATTTGTAATTGTAACCCCTAAGTATTTAGTTGAATTTACAGCCTTCAGATTTGTGTGACTTATCGCGTAATCGAAATTTAGCTGATTTCTTTTGGTAATCATGTGAATAACTTCACACTTTTCCTTATTCAGGGCCAATTGCCACTTTTCACAACATACAAATATCTTATCTAGATCATTTTGCAAGTTCGTTTTGATCATCTGATCACTTTACAAGACGGTAAATGACAGCATCATCTGCAAACAATCTAAGACGGCTACTCAGATTGTCTCCCATGTCGTTAATATAGATCAGGAACAATAGAGGGCCTATAAAACTTCCTTGGTGAACGCCGGATATTACTTCTGTTTTACTCGATGGCTTTCCCTCTGTTACTACGAACTGTGACGTTTCTGAGAGGAAATCACGAATCCAGTCGCACAACTGAGGCGATACTCCGTAGGCACGCAATTTCATTAGAAGATGCTTGCGAGGAACGGTGTCGAAATCTAAAAATATGGAATCAATTTGACGTCCCCTGTCGATAGCACATATTACTTCATGAGTATAAAGAGCTAGTTGTGTTTCACAAGAACGATATTTTCTGAAACCGTGCTGACTATGTGTCAATAAATCGTTTTCTTCGAGGTACTTCATGTTGTTGTTGTGGTCTTCAGTCCTGAGACTGTTTTGATGCAGCTCTCCATGCTACCCTATCCTGTGCAAGCTTCTTCATCTCCCAGTACCCATTGCAACCTACATCCTTCTGAATCTGCTTAGTGTATTCATCTCTTGGTCTCCCCCTACGATTTTTACCCTCCACGCTGACCTCCAATATTAAATTGGTGATCCCTTGATGCCTCAGAACATGTCCTACCAACCGATCCCTTCTTCTGGTCAAGTTGTGCCACAAACTTCTCTTCTCCCCAATCCTATTCAATACTTCCTCATTAGTTATGTGATCTACCCATCTAATCTTCAGCATTCTTCTGTAGCACCACATTTCGAAAGCTTCTATTCTTTTCTTGTCCAAACTATTTACCGTCCATGTTTCACTTCCATACATGGCTACACTCCATACAAATACTTTCAGAAATGACTTCCTGACACTTAAATCTATACTCGATGTTAACAAATTTCTCTTCTTCAGAAACGCTTTCCTTGCCATTGCCAGTCTACATTTTATATCCTCTCTACTTCGACCATCATCAGTTATTTTGCTCCCCAAATAGCAAAACTCCTTTACTACTTTAAGTGTCTCATTTCCTAATCCAATTCCCTCAGCATCACTCGACTTCATTCGACTACATTCCATTATCCTCGTTTTGCTTTTGTTGATGTTCATCTTATATCCTCCTTTCAAGACACTGTCCATTCCGTTCAACTGCTCTTCCAGGTCTTTTGCTGTCTCTGACAGAATTACAATGTCATCGGCGAACCTCAACGTTTTTATTTCTTCTCCATGGATTTTAATACCTACTCCGAATTTTTCTTTTGTTTCCTTTACTGCTTGCTCAATATACAGATTGAATAACGTCGGGGAGAGGCTACAACCCTGTCTCACTCCCTTCCCAACCACTGCTTCCTTTTCATGTCCCTCGACTCTTATAACTGCCACCTGGTTTCTGTAAAAATTGTAAATAGCCTTTCGCTCCCTGTATTTTACCCCTGCCAGCTTTAGAATTTGAAAGAGAGTATTCCAGTCAACATTGTCAAAAGCTTTCTCTAAGTCTACAAATGCTAGAAACGTAGGTTTGCCTTTCCTTAATCTTTCTTCTAAGATAAGTCGTAAGGTCAGTATTGCCTCACGTGTTCCACTATTTCTACGGAATCCAAACTGATCTTCCCCGAGGTCGGCTTCTACCAGTTTTTCCATTCGTCTGTAAAGAATTCGTGTTAGTATTTTGCAGCTGTGGCTTATTAAACTGATTGTTCGGTAATTTTCACATCTGTCAACACCTGCTTTCTTTGGGATTGGAATTATTATATTCTTCTTGAAGTCTGAGGGTATTTCGCCTGTTTCATACATCTTGCTCACCAGATGGTAGAGTTTTGTCAGGACTGGCTCTCCCAAGGCCGTCAGTAGTTCCAATCGAATGTTGTCTACCCCGGGGGCCTTGTTTCGACTCAGGTCTTTCAGTGCTCTGTCAAACTCTTCACGCAGTATCGTATCTCCCATTTCATCTTCATCTACATCCTCTTCCATTTCCATAATATTGTCCTCAAGTACATCGCCCTTGTATAGCCCCTCTATATACTCCTTCCACCTTTCTGCTTTCCCTTCTTTGCTTAGAACTGGGTTTCCGTCTGAGCTCTTGATGTTCATACAAGTGGTTCTCTTATCTCCAAAGGTCTCTTTAATTTTCCTGTAGGCAGTATCTATCTTACCCCTAGTGAGATAAGCCTCTACATCCTTACATTTGTCCTCTAGCCATGCCTGCTTAGCCATTTTGCACTTCCTGTCGATCTCATTTGTGAGACGTTTCTATTC
This sequence comes from Schistocerca cancellata, assembly GCF_023864275.1. NCBI lineage: Eukaryota > Metazoa > Arthropoda > Insecta > Orthoptera > Acrididae > Schistocerca > Schistocerca cancellata. The sequence goes on along the minus strand of NC_064635.1, from coordinate 18,024,335 downwards.
CTTTTTGCCTGCTTCATTAACTGCATTTTTATATTTTCTCCTTTCATCAGTTAAATTCAATATTTCTTCTGTTACCCAAGAATTTCTACTAGCCCTGGTCTTTTTACCTACTTGATCCTCTGCTGCCTTCACTACTTCATCCCTCAAAGCTACCCATTCTTCTTCTACTGTATTTCTTTCCCCCTTTCCTGTCAATTGTTCCCTTATGCTCTCCCTAAAACTCTGTACAACCTCTGGTTCTTTCAGTTTATCCAGGTCCCATCTCCTTAAATTCCCACCTTTTTGCAGTTTCTTCAGTTTTAATCTACAGGTCATAACCAATAGATTGTGGTCAGAGTCCACATCTGCCCCTGGAAATGTCTTACAATTTAAGACCTGGTTCCTAAATCTCTGTCTTACCATTATATAATCTATCTGATACCTTTTAGTATCTCCAGGGTTCTTCCATGTATACAACCTTCTATCATGATTCTTAAACCAAGTGTTAGCTATAATTAAGTTGTGCTCTGTGCAAAATTCTACCAGGCGGATTCCTCTTTCATTTCTTAGCCCCAATCCATATTCACCTACTACGTTTCCTTCTCTCCCTTTTCCTACACTCGAATTCCAGTCACCCATGACTATTAAATTTTCGTCTCCCTTCACTATCTGAATAATTTCTTTTATATCATCATACATTTCTTCAATTTCTTCGTCATCTGCAGAGCTAGTTGGCATATAAACTTGTACTACTGTAGTAGGCGTGGGCTTCGTGTCTATCTTGGCCACAATAATGCGTTCACTATGCTGTTTGTAGTAGCTTACCAGCATTCCTATCTTCCTATTCATTATTAAACCTACTCCTACATTACCCCTATTTGACTTTGTGTTTATAACCCTGTAGTCACCTGACCAGAAGTCTTGTTCCTCCTGCCACCGAACTTCACTAATTCCCACTATATCTAACTTTAACCTATCCATTTCCCTTTTCAAATTTTCTAACCTACCCGCCCGATTAAGGGATCTGACATTCCACGCTCCGATCCGTAGGACGCCAGTTTTCTTTCTTCTGATAACGACATCCTCTTGAGTAGTCCCCGCCCGGAGATCCGAATGGGGGACTATTTTACCTCCGGAATATTTTACCCAAGAGGACGCCATCATCATTTAATCATACAGTAAAGCTGCATGCCCTCGGGAAAAATTACGGCCGTAGTTTCCCCTTGCTTTCAGCCGTTCGCAGTACCAGTACAGCAATGCCGTTTTGGTTATTGTTACAAGGCCAGATCAGTCAATCATCCAGACTGTTGCCCTTGCAACTACTGTACTGTACTGTACTTCATAATGTTCGAATTCAGTATATGTTCCAAAACACTACTGCAAATCGACGTTAGTGCTATGGGCCTGTAATTCAGCGGATTACTCCTACTTCCCTTTTTGGGTATTGGTATGACTTGAGCAAGTTTCCGGTCTGTAGGTACGTATCTTTCTGTCAGCGAGCGGTTGTATACAATTGCTAAATATGGAGCTATTTTACCAGCATACTCTGAGAGGAACGTGACTGGTATACAATCTGGACCGGAGGCCCTGCCTTTATTAAGTGATTTAAGCTGCTTCGTTACTCCGGTGTTTTCCATAAATTTAATTCCTCGGCAATTCTGCTGGGCCCATTCCTCGCCTTAGCAGTACGCCTAATTTTCAACATCCCTCTGTAGCACCACATCTCAAATGCTTCGATTCTCTTTTGTTCCGGTTTTCCCACAGTCGATGTTTCATTGAGATACCATGGTGAGCTCCAAACGTCAGAAATTTCTTCCTCAAATTAAGGCCTACGTTTGACACTAGTAGACCTCTGTTGGCCAGGAACGCCAGTTTCGCCAGTGCTAGTCTGCTTTTGATCTCCTCCTTGTCCGTCTTCATGTGTAGCAGAATGTCTTAACTTCACCTACTTCTTGGTCACCAATGCTTATGTTAAGGGTGCATGGTCAAAATAGTATCAGGAGCTCAGGTGGGCATCCGGGGTGTTGTTGCTACTAGGAAATGCTAGGATTCAGAGAAAACTGGGTCTATTCACAAGAACTACCACTAATGGGTACAATACTCGCGAAAACTGGCCGCAGAGTGAACCGCACATGGTACGGAGAGAGAATTTTGCCCTCGGTAGGAAGTGCTGGTGGACGCGTCCAGAGGATAAGACAGCTGGCAGGCAAGAGTGTGGTGTCACCGCCGCTTTAAATCGGCCGCGATCCATTAGTACATGTCGGACCCGCGTGTCGCCACTGTCAGTGATCGCAGACCGAGCGCCACCACACGGCAGGTCTAGATGAGACGTACTAGCACTCGCCCCAGTTGTGCGACGACTTTGCTAGCGACTACACTGACGAAGCCTTTCTCTCATTTGCCGAGAGACAGTTAGAATAGCCTTCAGCTAAGTCCATGGCTACGACCTAGCAAGGCGCCATTAACCATATCTGAGAGTCTCACTTGTATTATCAAGAGCGATGTACCACAAGGATGAATTAAAGTTAAGTAAACAGAAGCTCCGTACTTTTCTCTATAGCATTCATTAAGTATCCTCTTTCAGACCTCACGCCAGCCGGCGTGTGTGTACGCGTGCATTTCGGCTACTTCCGAGTGGCGTGGCTGTCTTGCAACGCCACAACAAAGAGAGCGACCCCCTGCTGCGGCCGCTACCTCGCTCTCTTGTGTACCTCACGTGACAGCACCCGGTCCTCCCATTGGTGGGTTTGTGGCAAGAAGTTGGCGTGTCTCACTCAGCAATACCGTGGTGGCGTCCCCAGAGCGGTGAGGCAGCTGATAAGTACAGCGGAGACGTTTACGGCACTGCTCACGCCACTGCTTGATGCTAAGTTAGATTGATGGAAGCAGAGTACAATAAAATTTTTTGCCATTATCACCCGTTACCATGTACATACGTTACTCACCGTTCTCATTTCTGCTACTTCTCATCGCTATGAATAGAGGACCTTATCTTCACTGACTGAATTTTCTCATGTTCGGAAGGAGCGATCTGTTTCTACTCAGGCAAAAACTTTCCAAAGCCAAGACCGCATAAACATCTCATTATTTACAAACAACCTGTTGCGACAGACTTTGCTGTCATCGCCAGCTAGTCAAAAATTTGTGTTATAAAATGTGTTCATTTTGAGTTGGACCTTGGCGTGAGGTCCAACTTAAAATAAACACATTTTATAACACAAATTTTGGAAGACCTGAAGATGACATCAAAGTCTGTAGAAACTGGCTGTCTGCAAATAATGAAATTTTAATGCCATCTTGGCTTTAGAAAGTTTTTACCTCCACCGACCCTGAAAAAGCTTTTGACAATGTGAATTGAGAGCCGCTCTTCAAAAGTACGAGAGAAATAGGACTGGGCTAGAAGGAAAAAAATGGTTCATCAACTTCTACATCTACATCTATACTGTGCAAATAACATTTAAGTGCCTTGCAGAGAGGGTTAATCGAACCACGTTCACAATTCTCTATTATTCCAATCTCGTATAGCGTGCGGAAAGAATGAACACCTATATCTTTCCGAACGAGCTCTGATTTCCCTTATTTTATTTTGGTGATCGTTCCTCCCTATGTAGGTCGGTGTCAACAAAATATTTTCTCATTCGGAGGAGAAAGTTGGTGACTGGAATTCCGTGAGAAGATTCCGTCGCTACGAAAAACGCCTTTCTTTTAATGATTTCCAGCCCAAATCCTGTATTATTTATGTGACACTCTCTCCCATATTTCGCGATAATACAAAACGTGCTGTCTTTCTTTGAACTTTTTCAATGTACTCCGTCAGTCCTATTTAATAAGGATCCCACACCGCGCAGCAGTATTCTAAAAGAGGACGGACAAGTGTAGTGTAGGCAGTCTCCTTAGTAGGTCTGTTGCATTTTCTAAGTGTCCTGCCGATAAAACACAGTCTTTGGTTAGCCTTCCCCACAACATTTTCTATGTGTTCTTTCCAATTTAAGTTGTTTGTAATTGTAATACCTAGATACTTAGTTGAATTCATGGCTTTTCGATTAGACTGATTTATCATGTAACCGAAGTTTAAGAAGTTCCTTTTAGCACTCATGTGGATGTCACACTTTTCGTTATTTAGGGTCAACTGGCACTTTTCGAACCATTCCGATATTTCTTCTAAATCGTTTTGCACTTTGTTTTGATCTTCTGATGACTTTATTAGTCGATAAACGACAGCGCCATCTGCAAACAAACGAAGACGGCTGCTCAGATCGCTTCTATATCTTTTATATAGATAAGGAACAGCAAAGGGCCTGTAACTCTACCTTGGGGAACGCCAGAAGTCAATTCTGTTTTACTCGATGACTTTCCGTCAATTACTACGAACTAGTTCAAGACTCATAAAAGAAGGTTTAATACATGGAAGAAGCCTGGAGATACTAACAGGTTTCAGATAGATTATATAATGGTAAGACATAGATTTAGGAACCAGGTTTTAAATTGTAAGACATTTCCAGCGTTAGATGTGGACCACAATCCATTGGTTATGAACTGTAGATTAAAACTGAAGAAACTGAAAAAAGGTGGGAATTTGAGGAGATGGGACCTCGATAAACTGAAAGAACCAGAGGCTGTACAGAGTTTCAGGGAGAACATAAGGGAACAATTGACAGGAATGGGGGAAAGAAATACAGTAGAAGAAGAATGGTTAGCTCTGATGGATGATGCAGTGAAGGCAGCACAGGATCAAATAGGTAAAAAGACGAGGGCTAGTAGAAATCCTTGGGTAACAGAAGAAATATTGAATTCATTTGATGAAAGGAGAAAATATAAAAATGCAGTAAATGAAGCAGGGAAAAAGGAATACAAACGTCTCAAAAATGAGATCGACAGGAAGTGCAAAATGGCTAAGCAGGGATGGCTAGAGGACAAATGTAAAGATGTAGAGGCTTATCTTACTAGGGGTAAGATAGATACTGCCTACAGGAAAATTAAAGAGACCTTTGGAGAAAAGAGGGCCACTTGTAGGAATATCAAGAGCTCAGATGGAAACCCAGTTCTAAGCAAAGAAGGTGAAGCAGAAAGGTGGATGGAGTGTGTAGAGGGTGTATATAAGGATGATGCACTTAAGGACAATATTATGGAAATGGAAGAGGATGTAGATGAAGATGAAATGGGAGATACGATACTGCGTGAATAGTTTGACAGAGCTCTGAAAGACCTGAGTCGAAAAAAGGCCCCGGGAGTAGACAACATTGCATTATATCTACTGACGGCCTTGGGAGAGCCAGTCCTGAAAAAACGCTACCATCTGGTGAGCACGATGTATGAGACAGGCGGAATACCCTCAGACTTCAAGAAGAATATAATAATTTTAATCCCAAAGAAAGCAGGTGTTGACAGATATGAAAATTACCGAACTATCAGTTTAATAAGCCACAGCTGCAAAATAATAACTCGAATTCTTTACAGACGAATGGAAAAACTGGTAGAAGCCGACCTCGGGGAAGATCAGTTTGGATTCCGTAGAAATGTTGGAATACGTGAGGGAATATTGACCCTACAGCTTATCTTAGAAGTAAGATTAAGGAAAGGCAAACCTACCTTTCTAGCATTTGTAGACTTAGAGAAAGCTTTTGACAATGTTGACTGGAATATTCTCTTTCAAATTCTAAAGGTGGCAGGGATAAAATACAGGGAGCGAAAGTCTATTTACAATTTGTACAGAAACCAGATGGCAGTTATAAGAGTCGAGGGGTATGAAAGGGAAGCAGTGGTTGGGAAGGGAGTGAGACAGGGTTGCAGCCTCTCGCCGATGTTATTCAATCTGTATATTGAGCAAGCAGTAAAAGAAACAAAAGAAAAATTCGGAGTAGGTATTAAAATGCATGGAGAATAAATAAAAAGTTGGAGGTTCGCCGATGACATTGTAAGTCTGTCAGAGACAGCAAAGGACCTGGAAGAGCAGTTGAACGGAATGGAACGTGTCTTGAAAGGAGGATATAAGATGAACATCAACAAAAGCAAAACGAGGATCATGGAATGTAGTCGAATGAAGTCGAGTGATGCTGAGGGAATTAGATTAGGAAATGAGACACTTAAAGTAGTAAAGGAGTTTTGCTATTTCGGGAGCAAAATAACTGATGATGGTCGAAGTAGAGAATATAAAATGTAGACTGGCTATGGCAAGGAAAGCGTTTCTGGAGAAGAGAAATTTGTTAACATAGAGTATAGATTTGTCAGGAAGTCGTTTCTGAAAGTATTTGTATGGAGTGTAACCATGTATGGAAGTGAAACATGGACGATAAATAGTTTGGACAAGAAGAGAATAGAAGCCTTTGAAATGTGGTGCTACAGAAGAATGCTGAAGATTAGATGGGTGGATCACATAACTAATGAGGAGGTATTGAATAGATTTGGGGAGAAGAGGAGTTTGTGGCACAACTTGACAAGAAGAAGGGACTGGTTGGTAGGACATATTCTGAGGCATCAAGGGGTCACAAATTTAGCATTGGAGGGCAGCGTGGAGGGTAAAAATCGCAGAGGGAGACCAAGAGATGAATACACTAAGCAGATTCAGAAGGGTAGGTTGCAGTAAGTACTGGGAGATGAAGAAGCTTGCACAGGATAGAGTAGCATGGAGAGCTGCATCAAACCAGCGTCAGGACTGAGGACCACAATAACAACAACAACAACAACTATGAACTGTGACCTCTCTGACAAGAAATCACAAATCCAGTCACATAACCGAGACGATATTCCATGGGCACGCAATTTACCTACGAGCCGCACCCGCATCAGAACCAAAAGCGCAAAAGCAACCATTAATAATGTAGAGGAAGAGGCTAGGATTGGAAGACAAGTTTGACAAGGATGTTCCCTACCCCCCACATTTATTTAATGTGTTCAGTGAGGTACCGGACTGGAGAAGGTATGTGAAAATAAGACGTGCGTAAGTGGGGCTTTGCCATTCAAGGTACGTGATATTCAGACAATGATTCACATTGTGAGTGAGTGCCCTAACAGACGGTTCCCCAGAGGTATCTAGGATCCACATCGACTATGCGACCAAGAAGTCGCATGGGGGCTTAATTAAAAGAATAAGATGCAATAATTTTAGTAGCTGAGTGACCGGTTACGAAGTCTCGTAACCGGTTGGCCCTGACTAGCTTTAACACGCAATCTGACTGCATAAAATAAAAATAAAGAATGACGGGGAATTTCCATTAACACGATTAATTAATTAAGTCCCCTGCAGCTATAAAAGCTACGAAACAACAAAGCACAAGTGTAACTGTTCTGTGTGTGGTAGTGTGACGAGCCAGATGCTTTGTTGACTATACCTGTGACCAAGAGGCATTGTCATTAAAGAAATCTGTAATACTGTTTTACCTCATTATACAGGGTGTTACAAAAAGGTACGGCCAAACTTTCAGGAAACATTCCTCACACACAAATAAAGAAAATATGTTATGTGCACATGTGTCCGGAAACGCTTAATTTCCATGTTAGAGCTCATTTTAGTTTCGTCCACGTACGATCAATGGAGCACGTTATCATGGTTTCATACGGGATACTCTACCTGTGCTGCTAGAACATGTGCCTTTACAAGTACGACACAACATGTGGTTCATGCACGATGGAGCTCCTGCACATTTCAGTCGAAGTGTTCGTACACTTATCAACAACAGATTCGGTGACCGATGGATTGGTAGAGGCGGACCAAGTCCGTGGCCTCCACGCTCTCCTGACCTCAACCCTCTTGACTGTCATTTACGGGGGCATTTGAAAGCTCTTGTCTACGCAACCCCGGTACCAAATGTATAGACTCTTTGTGCTCGTATTGTGGACGGCTGTGATACAATACGCCATTCTCCAGGGCTGCATCAGCGCATCAGGGATTCCGTGCGACGGAGAGTGGATGCACGTATCCTCGCTAACGGAGGACATTTTGAACATTTCCTGTAACAAAGTGTTTGAAGTCACGCTGGTACGTTCTGTTGCTGTGTGTTTCCATTCCATGATTAATGTGATTTGAAGAGAAGTAATAAAATGAGCTCTAACATGGAAAGTAAGCGTTTCCGGACACATGTCCACATAACGTATTTTCTTTCTTTGTGTGTGAGGAATGTTTCATGAAAGTTTGGCCGTACCTTTTTGTAACACCCTGTATATTGACGAAAATTTTCCATTACACCAGCATCATAAATCAAAGCCCATCTCCTTTCTTAAACACACTGTGATAATTACAACATCTTCCATCTATACATTACACCAACCGAACAGCATCTACTGTCTCGCCCAACAGAACAACAACTGCACTCGACATCCTCTGAACTACTACTGCACCAGTGGAGGCGGCGGCATAATAATCTCTGGCGCAATCTCTGGCGCTGTGACTCAGTGTAGCCACCTTTCCATGTACTGGATTGGCCCTTCTGACATTTGTGTTTATAGTGGGCTGTTGATGAAAGTCATGGAATAGCGACATGCACGTATGCAGATGCCGGTAGTATCGCGTACGCAAGGTGTAAAAGGGAGTTGCATTGGCGGAGCAATCATTTGTACTCAGGTAATTCATGCGTAAAGGTGTCCCACGCGATTATGACTTCACGGCGGGAACTAACAGAGTTTCAATGCGGTATGGTAGTTGGAGCTAGACGGATGGAGCGTTACATTTCGGAAATCGTTAGCGAATTCAGTATTCCGAGATCCACAGTCTCGAGAGTATTCTGAGAATACCAAATTTCAGGCATTGCCTCTCACCACGGAGCGTCGATAGGCTTCACTTGACGACCGAGAGCAGCGGCATTTGCGTAGACTTGTCAGTGCTAACAGACAAGCAACACTGCATGAAATAACCGCAGAAACCAATGTGGGACGTATATAGCGTCCCCAGTGAAATAATACGAAAAGACTGAAAAAAACAGTATTTATAAAGACGAGACATTTAAAAATTGAATAATATACATTTTTCTCATGTACCTGCAAAATAATAATTTCTCTGTGTAAGTTTCGAGGGAAAAGAAACATAACAAAATGATCTAAAGAGACGACAAGATACGCTCTCTTGTTAATTTTTTAGTCATCTTCACTTCTTCTCTTGTCTTGGTTGCGTGTAGACGGACATCTTGCGAGTGCTGGTAAACGTAAGCATGTTTGTACTAATTAAGCAGATAATATATTGATTTAATATTACTGTTCAGTTTTAATTTGTGAGAGGTGATCCCGATTTCTTTTCCCCCTTCCTTGAATTAACCTGCATTCGAGTAATTTACAGTTCAACAATCGCAGCGGCCGATGCAGCCAACGACGCCATTACGTCGCGATATTAACTTACAAAAAATTAGCGGAACCGAAAAACTCGCTCGCTATTAACATAATATTCATTTTTCTCCACAGCCGCCCGAAGATGCAGAAAATACATAGCTTTGAGATTCTTATTTTCCGAACCACAGCCGAGAGCCAGAGCCAATGCAACAGTTAACGGAGGTAAGAAGGAATACTCTCGCGCGTGTGTGGGCCGCAATTGTAATTAATAACTAAAGATTTTTTTGCCTTAAAGTGAACTGACTAGGCAGGTAATTAATATGAAAAGTTTATTACATTGTTCAACTTAGATGTTCATGCTTTAAGATTCAGCGAGTGTAATTCCACTGAAGATTATTATTGTTAAAAAGGAAAACTTCAGAAAAGCGTTTAATTGTAAATCAAAATAGAGTGAAATATCATTTTTTATTAAGGCCCACCACGTAAGCCGGCAACAATCAACATAATAATAATATATTAAATTACGACGGCCGACGGACGCGAGACGTACTAAGATTGTACACGTTAGGACAGTGTGGGGAAATCAGGCGTGTATGAGCTGCGGCAGAAGCCGACCGACGCGAGTGCCTTTCCTAATTTCGTATTTCGTGGTTAGGAGCAGGAAAAGGTGAAAATCTCTCGGTACTGCAGTGTGAATTAAAATCACCTTTACTTTAGCAACAAGAGTAATACACAACTTTGCCTTGAGGTGCGAATCTGAAGCTAAGTGTCCCGGCCGTCTGCTCTTGATCAGATGGGCTTAGTCTACAGTGGTGCTCGTAGAGCTGAACTGCGCCTGCTACAGGGCGCTGTCGTCGTTGTCTGTCGTAGCGCCAACTTAACTGGCAGCTACGCCATGGCATCCTATACTTCAATTCTTTCATGTTGGCGGCTCGCGCATGCCCGCGCAGAAGCGGGAGATTGCTGCGTTGCCAGTTGCACGCGCCAAGAGAAGCAGCGCCGTAGTATAGTATAGTACAGATCGCAAACTTACGTTTAGGGGAGAGCGCGCAGCTTATGAAGCAAAGCCACCACGGCCGCTTTAACCCTTTCGCTACTACAGAGGCGTGCTCCCCGCATTCCGCGCTGTGCGCGATTTTGCCATCACTGCACTGCTCGCCTGTGCAGACACATGGTGTTCCGACTGCTTTGACATGCTTATCATTCGATATCACAAAAACTATTTGGCCCAAAAATTTGATTTTTACACATCTTCTTGACTGATACCTTCCCCCATAAATGACTTAATTTTGTTTCCATGTTCAACGCAGTTATTGTGCAGCATTAAATGCAGTAAACCATTGCACGAAATTTTGAAGAGTTTGCAGAGGTACAGAGTACATAGCGTATACTTTCCGTACGGTCGATTTTAGTTGCCATTAGAAATTTCAAAAAATTACACTCAAACGAATAAAGTTCATGAAGTAAGATACTTCGATATTCTTTTTAATTAAAGAAAATAGAACACCTAGCAAGGTTTGAACTCAAAACCTTTTGCTTAGCAGCCTAACACCTTAACCACTACGCTAATGCAGCTCACCATTCAACAGAATTCCTGGAGGACTTTAAAGAATTACGCAAAATACCGACAAACACTGTTGGTTTGTCTATAAATTATTACCAAGCGAGGTGGCGCAGTGGTAGCACACTGGACTCACATTCGGGAGGACGACGGTTCAATCCCGTCTCCAGCCATCCTGATTTAGGTTTTCCGTGATTTCCCTAAATCGTTTCAGGCAAATGCCGGGATGGTTCCTTTGAAAGGGCACGGCCGATTTCCTTCCCAATCCTTCCCTAACCTCGTTGTCGACGGAACGTTAAACACTAACCACCACCACCATCTATAAATTATTCACGTTTCGTCGAAGTACAATAGGAAATAAACAATTACCGCTGTTGTTTAGTGCGAAAAAGCGGTTAGTGAGAATGAATTTCCTTGCTATGCCCTGAATTAGAAGGCTTATTGCTTGTTTAGTTTAATTAATTAATAGAATATGAAGCAATTGGTATAAAGAATGCTTTTCCCAAACTTTCTTTTATAGAAAGTCTGCTATCGAGACATTGCTTTTGTTCAATTACTTTATTTATGACTGAACGTTTCTAAAACTGAAGACGCTCGTCCGTGCTCTGCACTGCAGTCGAGCTCTGGCAACGTCGTTCTCTGCTCATTGGCTGACAGTGTTTTGTGACGTCAGATGCGCAGAACGAACCTAAACTCGGCCGCCGTCGTACATGACGCGCACTTCAGCTATCGATACCACAGGTAACAGCGCGACATCGCCGGCGGCGGCTCTCCTGGGGTCGTAACCGAATCTGTTGGACCCTAGACGACCAGAAAACCGTGGTCTGGTCAGCTGAGTCCCAGTCTTAGGACCTCTCCTATTCCTCATATATGTCAATGATATGAGCTGTAATAGTCAAATGTTGCAGTTTGCAGATGACACTACCCTTATTGCCAAAGGACATACAGCCGCAGAAGCTCTTGTTGCATCCAATTTGATGTTTGAAGAAATAAAAGAATGGTTCGTAATAAACAAAATGAAGATCAACGAAGAAAAAACTCAACATTTGATATGCAGTCCAACCAACACTGAAGACCAAGAAAACATGGAGACTGTCAGACTACTGGGCTTCAAGATTGACAGCAAACTCTCCATGAATGATCACACTGCATATGTATGCACCAAACTGTCTCGTGTGATATACCTCGTGAGGAAGCTGAAGAGGGTAATAACTGACCAGTTTCTCACAATAGTCTACCATGCACTCTTCCACAGCCACATTAGCTATGGACTGTTGTTGTGGGGACACTCCTCAGGCAGCAAAGATGTGTTGCTATTACAAAAAAAAAAAGCCATCAGGATCATATCCTCTAGCAAAAGACTGGACCACTGTAAGCCTATTTTCACCAGGCTAGGCATAATGACTGTCTTTAGCCAGTATGTGTATTTCTGCCTCATGTATATAAAAGAAAATCAAGGGAATTTTAACATAAGACAAGAAATACATAATCATGAGACTCGCTGTAAGAGGAACATTGAAGTGCCAAGGTGTCGCCTCTCAAGTACACAAGACAGGTTTCCAACAGTCGCCCTAAAAATGTACAATCAACTGCCTCCAGAAGTGAAATCCCTGCCACCTGAATTATTTCGGAAAAAAATTGCTCAGGACTTGAAACAACATCCACTATATTCATTGGAAGAGTTTTTCAACAGCGGTTCTACTGAATGGACAAAATAATAAATATCGTTATGTTTTATATATAATTTTGCCTAAATGTAATCTTCTTCTTATGTTAACTACACATTTAATTTAGTGTTTTACCTAAAGTACATATTTTGCCAAAATGAAACTTTGTGTGTGTGACATTTTGCTTTATGGTATTTTCATTTGCTGCTATGAAGTTTTACTTTCCTCTTTAGTTATATTTCATTCCTGCTATGTTCTATGTGTTTTTGTGCACTGCATAAATATTTTCTTTTATTTGTACACTCCTGGAAATTGAAATAAGAACACCGTGAATTCATTGTCCCAGGAAGGGGAAACTTTATTGACACATTCCTGGGGTCAGATACATCACATGATCACACTGACAGAACCACAGGCAACAGAGCATGCACAATGTCGGCACTAGTACAGTGTATATCCACCTTTCGCAGCAATGCAGGCTGCTATTCTCCCATGGATACGATCGTAGAGATGCTGGATGTAGTCCTGTGGAACGGCTTGCCATGCCATTTTCACCTGGCGCCTCAGTTGGACCAGCGTTCGTGCTGGACGTGCAGACCGCGTGAGACGACGCTTCATCCATTCCCAAACATGCTCAATGGGGGACAGATCCGGAGATCTTGCTGGCCAGGGTAGTTGACTTACACCTTCTAGAGCACGTTGGGTGGCACGGGATACATGCGGACGTGCATTGTCCTGTTGGAACAGCAAGTTCCCTTGCCGGTCTAGGAATGGTAGAACGATGGGTTCGATGACGGTTTGGATGTACCGTGCACTATTCGGTGTCCCCTCGACGATCACCAGTGGTGTACGGCCAGTGTAGGAGATCGCTCCCCACACCATGATGCCGGGTGTTGGCCCTGTGTGCCTCGGTCGTATGCAGTCCTGATTGTGGCGCTCACCTGCACGGCGCCAAACACGCATACGACCATCATTGGCACCGAGGCAGAAGCGACTCTCATCGCTGAAGACGACACGTCTCCATTCGTCCCTCCATTCACGCCTGTCGCGACACCACTGGAGGCGGGCTGCACGATGTGGGGCGTGAGCGGAAGACGGCCTAACGGTGTGCGGGACCGTAGCCCAGCTTCATGGAGACGGTTGCGAATGGTCCTCGCCGATACCCCAGGAGCAACAGTCCCTAATTTGCTGGGAAGTGGCGGTGCGGTCCCCTACGGCACTGCGTAGGATCCTACGGTCTTGGCGTGCATCCGTGTTCACTGCGGTCCGGTCCCAGGTCGACGGGCACGTGCACCTTCCGCCGACCACTGGCGACAACATCGATGTACTGTGGATACCTCACGCCCCACGTGTTGAGCAATTCGGCGGTACGTCCACCCGGCCTCCCGCATGCCCACTATACGCCCTCGCTCAAAGTCCGTCAACTGCACATACGGTTCACGTCCACGCTGTCGCGGCATGCTACCAGTGTTAAAGACTGCGATGGAGCTCCGTATGCCATGGCAAACTGGCTGACACTGACGGCGGCGGTGCACAAATGCTGCGCAGCTAGCGCCATTCGACGGCCAACACCGCGGGTCCTGGTGTGTCCGCTGTGCCGTGCGTGTGATCATTGCTTGTACAGCCCTCTCGCAGTGTCCGGAGCAAGTATGGTGGGTCTGACACTCCGGTGTCAATGTGTTCTTTTTTCCATTTCCAGGAGTGTAATATAAATTTTGTATATGGTGTTGTATAAATGTTAGTTGATAAGCATTGTATTTGTGACGCAGTCTGTCCAGCCATGCCTGGTAAATTACGGAGATATAGTAAAGTAAAGTAAAGTAAAGTAAAGATTTCAGTCAGTAAGCGCTGACGGTAGGGTTCGAGCGTGGCGCAGGCCCCACGAAGCCTCGGACTCGAGTTGTCAACAAGGCACTGTGCAAACTGGTGGTGTGGGCTGTGTTTTCATTGAGCAGACTGGGATCTCTGATACAACAAAACCGATCATTGACTGGAAATTGTTATTTGCGGTTACTTGGAAACCCTCTGCAGCCATTCATGTTCCCAAACGACTATGGAATTTTTGTGGATGGCAATGCGGCGTCTCACTCGGCCAGAATTGTACGCGGTTGATTTGAAGGAACATTCTGGACAATTCGAGCGAATTGTTTGGCCGTACAGCGACAATTATGGGACACAATCGAGAGGTCAGTTCGTGCGCAAAATCCTGCGCAAACAACACTTCCGCAGTTATGGACGAATGTAGAGGCAGCATGACTCAGAATATTTACAGGGGACTTGAGTCCATGCCACGTCGAGTTGTGGCGCTACGCTGGGCAGAAGGTCCGACACGGTATTAGGAGGCGTCCCATGGTTTCTGTCACCTCCGCGAATATAGTGTAAGTAATTGGACATATTTACTTTTGTGGTTAAATATGTGAAACTGATGCATACGATCGTAAAAATAATCGGGTCATTTCCTTCTTTTCGTTATTTTTTGCCGTTTCATAACATCTACAGCCAACGTCAATGAGGCACACGATCTCTTTTAGGTGTTCGACAACTTAATTGTGTAAAACCGCGTTCCCAGATCGCGATATTGACAATACAGGGTGATTCAAAAAGAATACCACAACTTTAGGAATTTAAAACTCTGCAACGACAAAAGGCAGAGCTAAGCACTATCTGTCGGCGAATTAAGGGAGCTATAAAGTTTCATTTAGTTGTACATTTGTTCGCTTGAGGCGCTGTTGACTAGGCGTCAGCGTCAGTTGATGCTAAGATGGCGACCGCTCAACAGAAAGCTTTTTGTGTTATTGAGTACGGCAGAAGTGAATCGACGACAGTTGTTCAGCGTGCATTTCGAACGAAGTATGGTGTTAAACCTCCTGATAGGTGGTGTATTAAACGTTGGTATAAACAGTTTACAGAGGATGGGTGTTTGTGCAAAGGGAAAAGTTCTGGACGGCCGAGAACGAGTGATGAAAATGTAGCACGCGTCCAGCAAGCATTTGTTCACAGCCCAGGAAAATCAACTCGCAGAGCTAGCAGAGAGCTGCAAATTCCACAATCAACTGTATGGAGAGTCATACGAAAAAGGTTAGTTATGAAACCTTATCGTCTGAAATTGGTTCAAGCACTGTCTGCAGCTGATAAGATTAAAAGAATCGATTTCTGTGATTTTATCCTTGCTCAAATGGAAACAGATGAATCTTTCGTTTCAAAGATTGTATTTAGTGATGAAGCAACTTTGCACACAAACGGGAAAGTCAACCGTCACAATGTCTGTATATGGGGCACTGAGAATCCGCGGGAAACAACTCAGTATGAACGTGACTCGCCTAAGGTGAACGTTTTCTGTGCCATTTCAGCCAATAAAGTTTTTGGTCCCTTTTTCTTCGAAGGTGCTACTGTAACTGGACTACAGTATCTGGAGATGTTAGAGAATTGGCTGTTCCCTCAGCTCGAACAAGAAGCACAACAATTCATATTTCAGCAGGATGGAGCGCCACCACATTGGCACTTATCTGTCCGTAACTACCTGAACGTCAACTACCCGAGGCGATGGATCGGCCGCCATGCAGCCCGTGACAGAGCACTTCATCACTGGCCTCCAAGAAGCCCTGATCTTACCCCCTGCGATTTTTTCTTATGGGGGTATGTTAAGGATATGGTGTTTCGGCCACCTCTCCCAGCCACCATTGATGATTTGAAACGAGAAATAACAGCAGCTATCCAAACTGTTACGCCTGATATGCTACAGAGAGTGTGGAACGAGTTGGAGTATCGGGTTGATATTGCTCGAGTGTCTGGAGGGGGC
The DNA here is from genome assembly GCF_023864275.1 of Schistocerca cancellata. NCBI lineage: Eukaryota > Metazoa > Arthropoda > Insecta > Orthoptera > Acrididae > Schistocerca > Schistocerca cancellata. Next base: position 18,008,074 of record NC_064635.1, on the reverse strand, counting down.
CAAATTGAACATCTCTGAACTTGTTTTTTAGTGAAAAAAAACCTTTTTAAATACTCTTTGTAATGGTGTATAACAGAAGGTTATATTATGTTTCTTTCATTAAATACACATTTTTAAAGTTGTGGTATTCTTTTTGAATCACCCTGTATTGTTGATCGTGTGAGAGCCGCTTCAGTGTATTAAAGTCTGACGAACTAACAATGTCATCAGATACTGAATGTGTGCAGCCAGGCCTCAGTTGGTAACTAAATAGTGAGACTAGCACAACCACTAATAAATGTGCAGCGGAAACCACCGCACACTGGAGTTTCTCTGAGAGACATAAGCAATATGGTATCACATACGTATCAACAAGTAGACACATCAAAAAAAGTTTTGCATCACCCCGGTTCCCAGAACTCCTGTAGACAGACGTTGTCTGTGGATATTGTATCACAGACACAGTCCCTTTGACTGTCCAGACATGTCACTAAACCCGCCAAAAGACGTAAACAACCATGCATGAGCAGCGCCTGTTAGACGGAGGGAGTCCGACAGCCAGTCAGTTCCAGTTATTTCACCAGGAAGAAGGTACACGGCTCGTGTTGCCTGTAGTTCAACCACGCTTAGACGGTCAATACCGCTGTACGATCGCGTCCGCATTGTTACTTTGTGCCAGGCGTCTCGGAGTGAACCAAAGCGATGTTGTTCGGACATGGAAGAGATACAAAGAGACAGGAACTCTCGATGACATGCCTTCCTCAGGCCGCCCAAGGGCTACTACTGCAGTGGATGACCGCTACCAGCTGATTATGGCCTGGAGGAACCCTGAAACCAACGCCACCTTGTTGAATAATGCTTTTCGTGCAGCCACAGGACGTCGTGTTACGACTCAAACTACGCGCAATAGGCCGCCCATGATGTGCAACTTCACTCCCGACGTCCGTGTCGAGGTCAATCTTTGCTACCACGACACCATGCAGCGCGGTACAGACGGGCACAACAACATGCCGAATGGACCGCTAAGGATTGGCATCACGTTCTCTTCACCGATGAGTGGCGCATATGCCTTCAACCACACAATCGTCGGAGACGTGTTTAGAGGCAGCCCAGTCAGGCTGAACGCCTTGGACACACGGTCCAGCGAGTGCGTAAGGTGGAGATACCCTCTGTTTTGGGGTGGCATTATGTGGGGCCGACGAACTTCGCTGGTGCTCACGGAAGGCGCCGTAACGGCTGTACGATACGTGAATACCATCCTCCGTCCGATAGTGCAACGATATCGGCAGCATATTGGCGAAGCATTCGTCTTCATGGACGACAATTCGCGCCCACATCGTGCACATCTTGTGAATGACTTCCTTCAGAATAACGACATCGCTCGACTAGAGTAGCCAGCATGTTCTCCAGACACGAACCCTATCCAACATGCCTGGGATAGATTCAAAAGGGCTGTTTATGGACGACGTGACCCACCAATCACTCTGAGGGATCTACGCCGAATCGCCGTTGAGGAATGGGACAGTCTGGACCAACAGTGCCTTGATGAACTTGCGGATCGTATGCCTCGGCGAATACAGGCATGCATCAATGTAAGTGGACGTGCTAGTGGGTATTAGAGGTACTGGTGTGTACAGCAATTTGGACCACCACTTCTGAAGGTCTCAATGTATTGTGGTACAACATGTAATATGTGCTTTTCAAGAGCAATAAAAAGGATGGAAATGGTGTTTATGTTGATCTCTATTCCAATTTTCTGTACAAGTTCCGGAACTCTCGGAACCGAGGTGATGCAAAACTTTTCTTGATGTGTGTACTGGTGTGTCTGCCTCTGTAGTTCACAACGGAACACACCGGGCAATCTGGTTTATAAATTTGGTTTAAGCATGAAGTCTTGGAGCTATGGACTTCATAACAGTGCAGTCATATATTCCAAACTTTGTGAGCAGAAAGTTACAAATGTTTTGTTTGTTGGATCGATGTCTATTTCAGCAATGTTGTTGTTAGTGAAAAACTGTAAAGTGTTGTCAATGTAGGTTTGTTCAGAAAGTAAAATGATGAAATTGCCTTTATCTACTTTCACTGTGAGGGACTTACTTTCTGGTAGTTTAAGGTTTATTTCTTCGATGGTTTTAATTTCATGGATGTTAAGTGGCTTGTTGTTAGTTAGGTGACTGTGTGTGACATTATTAGCTTTAAGGCCTACTGAATTTCTTTCGTTTGAGCTCACTTTTCCTACTTCACGTGCTGCTTTTGTGCTATGCAGCTACGTTTTTTAAGTTCTCACTGTTTGGTTTAGTGGCAATGTTACATTTAAAACTTTTGTTTAAGATGTATCATTCATTATCACTAAAGGTAAAGGTAGTTGAATTGATGACTCTGTTGTAAAGTTTATACTGATACGCAACTGTTCTTTCAGAGCAATGATAGTACTGCTCCATTTTTAAGGCTTTTTGCTCTTTGTTACGTCTAGGTGAAATACGTTCCTGCTGTACGTTAACCAAGTCACCAAAATTTTTTGTGATGAGAGGAAAATGCAGCTTGGGGTAAACTGTTTCCAAGACCAGAACTCAGGTAAGGTAGGTCTCTACGAGCAGCAAGGACACCTGATAATCCCTGCCGAGGCGTCTAGCATACACAGCACGCTTTGGTGTCTCAGCAAACCACATAACAAAGGTAAACGGAGTAATACAACAATAATTAAATCCAATGTTTAGAAGAAATAAATAGTAACAGGACTGAGACTATTGCGACTGAGTCAAGACTACCAGAATTTAATACAACCTAAGAGTAAAAAGTAGTAGCAAAGATAAGCAAAGTGGGGGGATGTACGCACTGAGATCCGCTAGTACTTCTTCGGAAGCGCTGACATAGCAGGACGTGACGTATAGCGAGGATCTGCTCTCAGTTCCCAGGCAGATTTGGTGGGGTTCGCGGGTAGCGGAGATTTGATGGCTTTGAGTACTCGGTGGTTTGGAGAGGGCAGAGTGATATGCCATCTTGACAGTTAGTAGTGGTGTTGAAACTAGTTTTCTTCCAGCAAAATGTAAGATAGAATTGTACTGCTGTTACAGCTGTTAGGCATTTATGGTGAGAATTAGTATGGGTCATGCAGAAGCAAAAGCAGAAATTTATTGGATGTGCTGACATATGCAATGATATGCTGATGTTTTTCTACAGACGTCAGAGACGTACATGTCATTAAGTTTAAGGTATGTAAGCACATGTTTTATTGGGGTGCTCACAATTCTGGGGACGCGATCATAATATGAATTTTAATGTAACTGTCATGTTCTTAGCCAACTTCCCTTCGTTGGGTATCGGCCTTTCAGTAGAGGGGGCCAGCCTAGACACGCTTAGATATAATAAGGTCTCCTCTCACCCAAGCCACACCTGTTTATAATACTCGTACTGGACAGTTAGGAACTTCCTTCTCTCTTTTTAAGGGTGAACAACACAGAGTGGTATTGTGTCTCTGTGGTGTGCGTACTGTAAGACCTTCGGTACACACACCATCAGATTATTTGACTTGTCGCTCTAACGAAGTAGGCGAGTGTCAGCAATATGTCTCGTGGTCTTATCGTGGCGTGTTTATCTTCTGCCGTTAGGTCAGACGATAGAAATGCCACTTGCACGCTTAGAGTAGCAGATTGACGGTGACCAACTTTAAACAGAACTTGATTAATTTTCACACACATTTATTAAAATAATAAAAAACATAGATATTACATAACTTGATTCTGGATGCTGTTTACAATTGACAATCTGAAGTTCCTTTGGTATTTGTAGGTTAATCTTATTCTCACATATATCTCTGATACTTGACAAAAGTGTCTATACATTTATCTTCATGGCTATGTACAGGAGACTGCTACAGACAAATGTAGAACTCGTACAGACTGGTACAGACTAATGCAGGCTGGTACAGACTGACTAATCGGAGGTCTGTACACTCGTTATAATACCTCGCGCATTCATGTATCACTGCATGAGTGTGATCCGCGAGGAGAGAAGGTTCTACGTTAGTACCAAACTCATTGGCTGTATTACATATTATTACGCGGATCAGCCGAATCACAATTTGGTCTGTCTCTATGGCAGCGCCATCTCGTAGAGCGGAAACGGACGAGCGCTGCACCTTCGCTGTTGTGCTTAGCGGGGTGCGCTCTAGTGGGAAAGTTGTGTATGCGCTGACTACGCGGAACTATGTACACAACACATTGCCGTAGTCCGCCGCTCGTGGTCTCGCGGTAGCGTTCTCGCTTCCCGAGCACGGGGTCCCGGGTTCGATTCCCGGCGGGGTCAGGGATTTTCACCTGCCCCGAGATGACTGGGTGTTTGTGTTGTCCTCATCATTTCATCATCATCCAGGAAAGTGGCGAACTTGGACTGAGCAAAGATTGGATAATTGTACGGGCGCTGATAACCACGCAGTTGAGCGCCCCACAATCCAAGCATCATCATCAACACATTGCCGTATGGTCGGAAGGCGTCCTTGACAACTTCCTCTGGGACCTCGAAGGGGGAGCTCAAAAACCCTTACAGTTCTCAGGCCCATGCCTGCGTGATCCACCGATAGGCCCGTCAGAATGTTTAAATCTGAGTGAGTTCGCGTATTTAGACCCCAAAGTCGCGCAGACCACTGCACTGGTCATTTTAACATAAACCGCGCTCGCCGTTATAGAGAAATGTATGTATGATAATCTTATTAGGCGCAGACTGAAACTTGACTATAGACTGGTACAGACAAATGCAGACTAATTCAGACTGATGCAGACTGACTAATCGGAGGTTATAATACCTCGAGCATTCAGGTATCACTGCGCGAGTGTGATCCGCAAGGAGAAAAGGTTCTTTTTTTTATGCGGATCGGCGGAAGCAGAATTTGGTCCGTCTCTAAGACAGCGCACCACACTAACACAACATATTCTCAGGGACTAAGCCTGATGGATCCTCCTCAGAGAATCAATGTAAAGAGAACTGGCTGAGGGCCGATTATGGAAGTGCGTCTGCGTAGGCTGAAATCTAGCTAAGAAGTGAACGAGACACACTCCAGTTCCGTCGAGCTGCACAGCCCGCTAGAGTGTGCTGTGCTCGGCAGACGACGGGCTGCCAACCTTGTGTTGTAGTAGTATCTGTGGCAATGATACTACAAGTGGAATGACTAAGTAATTAAAAACGATGACCACAGGAATCGTCTCATCGAGCTTGTGGTGGATACCAATGGCCGCATTTCAGAAGCCGTCAGTAATTATGCGGAGTGCCACAATCTGCACAGGAAGCGCTTCAGCCTGCGCAAAATCGTGAGGTCTGGAAGTGACTAGATTGTTATGTCATGTAACTTCGCAAATATGTATCTTGTGGATTACTAGTTAAGTAACCGAAGCTGTTGTGAATGCAAAGGTTGCTCTGAGCACCACAGTACTTTACTAGGTGTTGTGTTGGCAGAAGAGTCAACATCGTGTTACTAGTGGAGGCCGAAATTCACGCGTTTTAACTCACGCAGGCTGGCGTGAGGAGGGAAGGACTCTACTGACGTGAGGTCTGGAACATGACAAGGAATTAGAATTCAGAAAGCGGACGTAATTAGTTTGATACTTAACTTTAATCCATTAACGATGAACGTCGCTCTTGACGGTACACGAGTCACAATATTATCCGTTCAGAACACATAGTAACTGAATATGGCGCCTTGTTAGTGTAAGTAGGCTGTTTAGGTTTTTATGTTGGTAACGCCATGTAGCGCTCTATATGAAAATCACTGACTGTGCTGTGTGCAGTCTGTGGCTGGTTTGCATTGTCGGAGTAATATTCGCCATTGTAGTGCTGGGCAGTTGGCTCTTAACAGCGCGTAGCGTTGCGCAGTTGCAGGTGAGCCGCCGGCAGTGGTGGATGTGGGGAGAGAGATGGCGGAGTTTTGAGAGCGGATGATCTGGACGTGTGTCCATCAGAGACAGTAAATTTGTAAGACTGGATGCCACGAACTGTTATACATATTATGACTTTTGAACACTATTAAGGTAGATACATTGTTTGTTCTCTATCAAAATCTTTCGTTTGCTAACTATGCCTATCAGTAGTTAGTGCCTTCAGTAGTTAGATTCATTTATTTAGCTGGCAGTAGTGGCGCTCGCTGTATTGCAGTAGTTCGAGTAACGAAGATTTTTGCGAGGTAAGTGGTTTGTGAAACGTGTAGGTTAATGTTAGTCAGGGCCATTCTTTTGTAGGGGTTATTGAAAGTCAGATTGCGTTGCGCTAAAGATGTCGTGTGTCAGTTTAGTTTTGATCAGAATAGGTAAAGAGCGAAATGTCTGAGTGCGTTCAGTTCTGCTCAGCTGTTTGAAAATCAGATAATGTAAGAGGCTTATCAGCACAGTAATTCATTAATTTTTCTAAGGGGACGTTTCACTAGGTCGTAGCAAATAACGTAGCTGAAGGCTATGCTAAACTGTCGTCTCCGAAAATGAAAGCGTATTGTTCGTCAGGATAGAGGTCAGGAGCGGAGGGCGTTGTAAAATGAAAAGTAATGAAGTGGAATGGACCCAGTTTATTCCTGTAACGAGGATACATTGGTGCCTACGTAGGGCTGAGCAGCCCCAAGGTGGGTTGCCGTCTGCTCATCAGAGAGGAGAGGCTAGAGGAGCGACTACTCGGGGCCGAGGTCTGAAGCTAAGAGAGCGCGGAGCTGTTTCCAAGCCGCCCTCGCCGCGTCCCCACGTGATCATACGATTAGTCTCTGATTGGAGGATTGATTCCGCCAACGCGCCTTGCTAGTAGCGTACCCCCGTCAGCGCAACCAACCCGTGGGACTTGAGTCTGACCGAGGAGCACGTGGCAGGAATGTGCCGACCATGGTCTTCCGGCCAGCACCTTCCACCACAGTATGCCCAAGCCGGCTACGGCCGAACATTATGCATGGGAAATTTTATTTAAGGGGCTCCGGAAAGGCTCAAAATCATGTAAAGTTCAATTTTTACTTTTTTGCTTTTTCTGAATCTGCAGACTATTACCTTTTAATAGATATATAATTTATTCAATTCCGAAGACTACACTATTTTTAAATTTTTTTTGAAATGTGTTCTACATGGGCGTGACCCACTGTGGCGCTGTTAAACTGCTGTCAAATGGTGTTATTATTAACGTCCGTGTTCATCAGGTACATTTTAGTGATGGGAGATAAAGTATGTGTTGTGGCTAACCTATTTTCACAGACTTAGCAGCACCTGAAAAACTCAAAACCCCAATGAAAGTGTAAATAGTGTTATATGGTCGAGAATCCCCAAGACTGTATTTGTTGGAATAGAAACACTTCACTTTGGTGTGTATGATGCTGTTGCGACTTTCAACGATGGCAACATTGTAAGGTGCAAGGTATTTAGAAATATGGGAATGAAGATAGGTTCTAACATGGTATGAGCGATGCTTGCTTTAGACAAGGACCGCCTTCGGGCTGCAGACAGGGCTGTAAAGAGTCTAGAAATACAAGCAAGAGTAAACAGGAGGAGGAACAAGAGGAAGCTGGAGGAGGAGTTTGCAGAGGATGAAGATAATCCATCCTATGGACCTGGAATGCACTAAAAAGTTAATCCAATCTTTGTCGCTCGATTCCCAAAACTTTTATTTTCTCATACTAATTACATGTTTTCTAAGGATTTTCCAAACATATTTGTTTCAAACTTTCAGTAAATGTTACACAGTACCTTCTGCATAATTTAACACAGCCTTTTTCCAAAAAACTGTATATTTTTGAATATATAAATAAAAAATTGCAAAAAAAAAATGTTGTGAATTTTCATTACAATTGAAAAAAAATCATCTTTAATAACTGAACTAACATTTTGTAAAATTCCTGTGTCAAGTTGTAGCCCATATTCCAATAAATAATCTGTAAAAAGTTCAACTTCCTACCTCAAATACTTTGTGAGGAAAGATGTAATTTATAAGCGTTATTTTAACATTGCAAGTATAGGGCGTTCCGGAGCCCCTTAATAAAATTTTGTCGGCAATGGTCCCTCTTGGGGGGTCTCCTCCCTGCACAGTATGTAGTCAGCGAACCATCGCTAGCAAAGTCGGCTGTGCAACTGGGGCGAGTGCTAGGGAGTCTCTTTAGACTAGACCTGCCGTGTGACGGCGCTCGGTCTGCAATCACTGATAGTGGCGACACGCGGGTCCGACGTATGCTAACGGACCGCGGCCGATTTAAAGGCTACCACCTAGCAAGTGTGGTGTCTGGCGGTGACACCACACTAGGCGTGACCTATTGGTGTTCGTACGTCCTCGAATTTCTCCAAACACTGGGCTGAAGGGGAGTCTGCTGCCTAATCGCCTCTGTCCGGCACCCAAGAGGCTGCTGCGGGCTTACCGGTCCTTCTTTCCCCCCGCCTCGTCTGCTTGGCGTCCTCGCCTGCTGGTCCTTCTTCCTCGACTTCCGTTGCTTCGTGCAGGCGCTGCTGCGGCCTGAGCAGGGCTGACAGCGTCGCCAGTTGGCGACATGCAGCCGACCGCAGCGAGCGCACGTCGGCTTTCATCATCGCTGGTGCCGTAGTTGCGGAAGTGTTGTACTATTTGCCATTGCCATAAATCCAGTTATGGATTGTCTCCTTCCCGATGTCTCGGGCTCCTTCTTTGTGGACGATTTTGCGATCTACTGCAGCTCTCAATGGACCAGCCTTCTTGAACGACGTCTTCGAGAATGTCTCGACCGCCTCCACTCTTGGAGCATCGAAACCGGCTTCCGCTTTTATCCCAGTAAGACCGTTTGTGTCAATTTTTGGCGTCGCACGAAGTTTCTTCCGCCTTCCTTAAATCTAGGCCCTGTCAACCTTCCGTTCGCTACGTCGCTAAATTCTTGGGTCTTATGTTTGACAGAAAACTGTGCTGGTCCTCCCACGTTTCCTATATTTCGGCTAGCTGTCTGCGATCCCTCAACACCCTTCGTGTCCTCCCCTCCTGGGGAGCGGACCGAGTGGTCCGTCTCCGCCTCTATCGCACCTTAGTGTGCTCGAAATTGGACTATGGAAGCATAGTCTACTCCTCTGCTCAGCCGTCTATTCTTCGGCGTCTCGACTCTGTCCACCACCGTGGATTACGTTTAGCGTCCGGAGCTTTTTGCACCAGCCCTGTGGAAAGCCTTTATGATGAGACTGCTGAACCTCCGAGCCGGCCGAAGTGGCCGAGCGGTTCTAGGCGCTACAGTCAGGAACCGCGAGACCGCTACGGTCGCAGGTTCGAATCCTGCCTCGGGCATTGATGCGTGTGATGTCCTTAGGTTAGTTAGGTTTAACTAGTTCTGAGTTCTAGGGGACTAATGACCTCAGATGTTACGTCCCATTGTGCTCAGAGCCATTTGAACCATTTGAACCTCCGCTGTCCAATCGGCGAGCTGTCTTTTCAGAGTCGTTATGCTAGCCATCTGTCTTCCATGCCTGCTAATCCAGCCCATCACATTTTTTTCAATGCGTCCTGGGATTTAGATATGCAGGCCACCCTTCCTCTCTACTACCATTGGGAGTCCGCTTCTGTCAACTGCTACGTTCTCTTTCCTTCCAATTTCCTAAAACTTTCTTGACAACTTGCGGTACAGCACTGCCTTGGCTCCAGCCCCGGACCTGCCTGCTCCGTGACCTTTGTCAGTTTCCCAAGAATGGTACCCCTTCTCTTGTTTATCGTCGGGCATTTGCTGCTCTATGCGCACAAATGAAGGATGCCATATTTATTTACACTGATGGCTCAAAAACATCACTTGGTGTTGGGAGTGCTATATTGTTGGCGACATCCCAAATCGATTTCGGCTTCCCGACCAGTGTTCGGTTTTTGCTGCGGAGCTTTACGATGTTCTCCAGGCTGTCCAATACATCCGTCGCCATCAGCGGATACACTATATTATCTGCTCAGATTCTCTCACATCTCTCCTCAGTCTCCAAGCTCTCTACCCTGTCCACCCTCTGTTCCACCAGGCCGGCCGAAGTGGCCGAGAGGTTCTAGGCGCTACAGTCTGGAGCCGCGCGACCGCTACGGTCGCAGGTTCGAATCCTGCCTCAGGCATGGATGTGTGTGATGTCCTTAGTTTAGTTAGGTTTAAGTAGTTCTAAGTTCTAGGGGACTGATGACCCTTGAAGTTAAGTCCCATAGTGTTCAGAGCCATTTGAACCATTTTGTTCCACCGGATTCAGGACTGCCTCCACTTGGGGGGCGTCTCTGTGGCGTTCCTCTGGATCCCAGGACTTGTTGGTATCTGTGGAAACTAGTCGGCCGATATAGCGGCCAAGGCTGCAGTCTCTCTTCTTCGGCCAGCTATTCGCACTATTCCCTTCGCCTATCTACGGAGTGTTTTATGTCATCGTGTTGCTCTTTTATGGCACGCACATTGGTCTACACTTCCCAATAATAAATTGCGGGACGCTAAAGCTCTTCCCTGTCCTTGGACCTCTTCCTCCCGAACTCGTCGTCGGGAGGAGGCAATTTTAACTAGACTCCGGATAGGGCACTGTCTTTTTAACCATCGACATCTTTTAAGTGGCGATTTGTCCCCACTGCTCTCAACAGTGGATGGTGAGACACCTTTTACTTGAGTGACCCTATTTTACTCCGTTACGCGCCCGTCTACAGCTGTCGCCTGATATATCTTCCATTTTAGCAGATGACACGCGCTCAGCCGATCGCGTTCTCGAGTTTATTGGTGTCAGTGAGATGACGTCAGTCATTTGAAGCCCTTTTTGGGAACCCTACTATAGTGGTTTTTTTAAGCTTTCCTTCTATTTTTATATTTCCCGTTTTTTTTTTTTTTTTTTTTTTGTTTCACTCCCATTGTTGCTGGTTTCCAGTTTGGTATTTTTACCTTTTCCTTAATCACAGACCGGGCGCTAATGACCGTAGCAGTTTTGCCTCCTAAAACCATAACACAAAAAAAAAAAACAAAAAAAAAAACAGTTGCGGCTGTCGTGCTCGACTGAGCGCCTGGCGGCAACATTTTGCCACGTGACCTTCTCCCTGTAGCACTGGGGCTTCGGCATCAGACATGACGCTCTCCCGCCCCTTATATACCCTACCAGGCCTGGTAACAGGGCCGATTTAAAGCGCAAGCGGTACAAGCCGCCTCTCGGAGCGTCATGTTCAAAGGTGCGCTCGATTCGCCACAACTACGATTTCTACGCAGGATTTATCACGATTAGCAGAAGATGCTAGGGGCGCCAAGCTGAGAGGGGCGTCCTAGTACAAGATTTGTATCTACATCGACACTACTGGCCATTAAAATTGCTTCACCAATAAGAAATGCAGATGATAAACGGGTATTCATTGGATAAATATATCATACTAGAACTGACACGTGATTACATTTCCACGCAATTTGAGTGCATAGATCCTGAGCAATCAGTACCCGGAACAACCACCTCTGGCCGTAATAACGGCCTTGATAAGCCTGGGCATTGAGTCAAACAGAGCTTGGATGGCGTGAACAGGTATGCAGCTTCAACACGATACCACAGTTCATCAAGAGTAGTGACTGGCGTATTATGACGAACCAGTTGCTCGGCCGCCATTGACCAGACGTTTTCAATTGGTGAGAGGTCTGGAGAATGTACTGGCCAGGGCAGCAGTCGAACATTTTCTGTATCCAGAAAAGCTCTTACAGGACCTGCAACATAAGTTCGTGCATTATCCTGCTGAAATGTAGGGTTTCGCACGGATCGAATGAAGGGTAGAACCACGGGTCGTAACACGTCTGAAATGTAACGTCCGCTGTTCACAGTGCCGTCAGTGCGAACAAGAGGTGACCGAGACGTGTAACCAATGGCAACCCATACGATCACGCCAGGTGATACGCCAGTATAGCGATGACGAATACACGCTTCCAATGTGCGCTCACCGCGATGTCGCCAAACACGGATGAGACCATCATGATGCTGTAAACAGAACCTGGATTCATCCGAAAAAATGACGTTTTGACATTCGTGCTCCCAGGTTCGTCGTCGAGTACACCATCGCAGGCGCTCAGCACGTTGTAGGTGTCGCCTCCGCCGCCAACCTTGTGTGAATGCTCTGAAAAGCTAATCATTTGCATATCACAGCATCTTCTTCTGATCGGTTAAATTTCGCGTCTGTAGCACGCCATCTTCGTGGTGTAGCAATTTTAATGGCCAGTAGTGTACATCTATACTCTGAAAACCACTGTGATGTGCTTGGTGCAGGTTGTGACCTATTGTACCAGTTATTAGGGTTTCCTCGCTTTCCACTCACATGTGCTGCGCGAGGAGAATGATTGTTTCAATGCCTCTCTGCTTGCTGTAATTATTCTAGTCTTCTTCTAATGATCCCTATGTGGCATATACCTAGAGTCATCCGTTAAAGCCAGTTCTTGAAACTCTGTAAGTAGGTTTTCTATGGATGGTTTACATCTACCTTCCACTATTTGCCAGTTCACATTCGTCAGCATCGCTGTAACACTTTCTCGTGCCTCAAACAAACCTGTGACAATTCGCCTTGCCATTCTCTGTATACGTTCAATATCCCCTGTTGGTCCTATATGGCACAGGCGCACACACTTGGACGATATTCTAGAATGAATCACACATGCGATTTGTAAGCCATCTGTTTTGTAGACTGATTTTACTTGTCCGATATTCTACCAATAAACCGAAGTCTACTGCCAGATTTACCCACGACTGAACCTATGTGACAATTCCATTTCATATCCATACAAAATGTTACATCCAGGTGTTTGTATGAGTTGGCCGATTCCAACAGTGACTCACTGATGTTAAAGTCATAGGATGCCACGTTCTTCCGTTTCGTGAACTGCAAAATTTTACATTTCTGAACATTTAGAGCAAGTTTGAAATGTTATCAAGATCTGACTGAATATTTATGCAGCTTCTTTCAGATAGAACTTCATTATAGATAACCGTATCATCTGCAATAATACTGTCTGCAAGGTCGTTAATATACAACATGGTCAGCAAGGGTTCCAACACACTTCCCTGGGGCACATGCAAAGTTACTTCTACATCTGACAATGACTTTCCATCCGAAATGACTCTCTGTCCTCACTATCCAAAACTTCTCAATCCAGTCACAAATGTCGTTTGATACAACTTATGATCATACACTAATCGTAGATGTGGCACTGAATCAAATACTATTCGGAAATCAGGATTTGTATACAGCGTGTATCACAGTTAGTAGCGAGAACTGACAAGGGTGCAAGTGTACAAGGGAAAAAGGGAAAGGGGGCAACAAATTATAAGTTTCTTGTTTAGAAGAACGTTCTCGAACTGCTAAGAACACCAAACATAAAAAAACACTAGTACATCTGGTGGGCGTCCTATCAACCCCAGAAAATTGCACCTCTAACCATTTACAAGCTCTCTGATGGCGTGTACATGTATGAAGTTCCACTGACATCTGAGCGTGTGTATGAAAACACATTGAATACAGACAATGTGTATGAAGTCAATCTGTCATCCGATCACATGTATGAAGTTACACTGACATCTGACCATGTGTATGAAGACACATTGACATTAAATCATGTGTACGAAGTTACACTGACATCTGACCACATGTATGAAGTCGCACTGACATGTGTATGAAGTCAAACTGACATCTGACCATGTGTATCAAGTCAAACTGACATCTGACCATGTGTATCAAGTCAAACTGACATCCAACCGTGTGTATGAAGTTACACTGACATCTGACTGTGAGTATGAGGTCTCCCTGACATCCAACCATATGAATGAAGTTAAACTTACATCCAACCATGTGTATGAAGTCGCACTGACATCCAATTGTATGTATGAAGTTACACTGACATCCATCCGTGTGTATGCAGTTACACTGATGTCTGACCATTTGTATGAAACTATACTGACATCTGACAACGTGTATGCACTTAAACTGACATCCGAAAATGTGTATGAAGGTACACTGACATCCGACTATGTGTATGAGGCCACACTGACATCAAATCATGTGTATGAAGTTACACTCACATCTGACCATGGGTATGAAGTCACACTGACATCCAACCATGTGTATGAAGTTTCACTGACATCCAACTATGTGTACGGGGTCACACTAACATCCAACCATGTGTACGAAATCAGTCTGATATGCAACCATTTGTAGGAATTTACACTGACATCCGATCATGTGTATGAAGTTACACTGACACCCGACCACATGTATGAAGTTGCATTGACATCTGACCATGTTTATGAAGTCACACTGACATCCAACTGCGTGTATGAAGTTACACTGACATCTGATTATTTGTATGAAATTATATTGACATCTGACCATGTGTACGAAATCAAACTGACATCCAACCGTGTGTATGAAGTTACACTGACATCCAACCATGTGTATGAAGTCAGTCTGACATGCAACCATTTATAGGAAGTTACACTGACATCCGATCACGTGTATGAAGTTACACTGACACTCGACCACATGTATGAAGTTGCATTGACATCTGACCATGTTTATGAAGTCACACTGACATCCAACTGCGTGTATGAAGTTACACTGACATCTGATTATTTGTATGAAATTATATTGACATCTGACCATGTGTATGAAATCAAACTGACATCCAACCGTGTGTATGAAGTTACACTGACATCCAACCATGTGTATGAAATCAGTCTGATATGCAACCATTTGTAGGAATTTACACTGACATCCGATCATGTGTATGAAGTTACACTGACACCCGACCACATGTATGAAGTTGCATTGACATCTGACCATGTTTATGAAGTCACACTGACATCCAACTGCGTGTATGAAGTTACACTAACATCTGATTATTTGTATGAAATTATATTGACATCTGACCATGTGTATGAAATCAAACTGACATCCAACCGTGTGTATGAAGTTACACTGACATCCAACCATGTGTATGAAGTCAGTCTGACATGCAACCATTTATAGGAAGTTACACTGACATCCGATCACGTGTATGAAGTTACACTGACACCCGACCACATGTATGAAGTTGCATTGACATCTGACCATGTTTATGAAGTCACACTGACATCCAACTGCGTGTATGAAGTTACACTGACATCTGATTATTTGTATGAAATTATATTGACATCTGACCATGTGTATGAAAGTATTATTTATAATACTGACATCCAACCGTGTGTATGAAGTTACACTGACATCCAACCATGTGTATGAAGTCAGTCTGACATGCAACCATTTATAGGAAGTTACACTGACATCCGATCACGTGTATGAAGTTACACTGACACTCGACCACATGTATGAAGTTGCATTGACATCTGACCATGTTTATGAAGTCACACTGACATCCAACTGCGTGTATGAAGTTACACTGACATCTGATTATTTGTATGAAATTATATTGACATCTGACCATGTGTATGAAATCAAACTGACATCCAACCGTGTGTATGAAGTTACACTGACATCCAACCATGTGTATGAAATCAGTCTGATATGCAACCATTTGTAGGAATTTACGCTGACATCCGATCATGTGTATGAAGTTACACTGACACCCGACCACATGTATGAAGTTGCATTGACATCTGACCATGTTTATGAAGTCACACTGACATCCAACTGCGTGTATGAAGTTACACTGACATCTGATTATTTGTATGAAATTATATTGACATCTGACCATGTGTATGAAATCAAACTGACATCCAACCGTGTGTATGAAGTTACACTGACATCCAACCATGTGTATGAAGTCAGTCTGACATGCAACCATTTATAGGAAGTTACACTGACATCCGATCACGTGTATGAAGTTACACTGACACCCGACCACATGTATGAAGTTGCATTGACATCTGACCATGTTTATGAAGTCACACTGACATCCAACTGCGTGTATGAAATTACACTGACATCTGATTAATTGTATGAAATTATATTGACATCTGACCATGTGTATGAAAGTATTATTTATAATACTGACATCCAACCATGTGTATGAAGTTACACTGACATCCAACCATGTGTATGAAGTCAGTCTGACATGCAACCATTTATAGGAAGTTACACTGACATCCGATCACGTGTATGAAGTTACACTGATATCTGGCCACATATATGATGTCAATCTGACCATCTGTATGAAGTCGCAATGAAATCTGAGCATGTGTATGACGTTACACTGACATCCAATCATGTGTATGAAGGTATACTTACATCTAACCATGTGTATGAAGTCATGCTAACATCCAACTGTGTGTATGAAGTTACACTGACATCTGACCATGTATGTGAAGTCACAATGACGTCTGACCATGTCTTCTGGGTGCTTCACTTTTTGTTTCAGTTAGTCTGTTTACTTGATGACAATGTGCACTGCTGTGTAAGTGAGAAAAATTTATTTGTATTTCTAGACTTAGTAAATGCTGTAGTTTTGTTTGACGCCTTTTTTTAATCTTCTTTAATTGTAGTAATGACCCAGTTACAAAATTTCACACTTCATTGTGCTGTGAGTGGCCATCTTCATTCTAATGCTCATGTTAACTGTAGGATTGTTAATAGTTGTCAACATTACTTTTCAATTAGGTCTCAGACACTGTATCTCTGTTTTCGTGAACCAACCAGGAGTAACAAGGTAATCTGGAATTCGCACTGGCTAACGCCTGCGTGCACTAGGTACAGACTATATTATGGGCGTGTCTCATTTACTCGCGTAAGTTTTGCCGTTGTTACCAGCATCCTTTCTAGGAAATACTTAAAACAAAGCTCTTTTGCTGAAGCCTATATAACATCAACGAGATAAATTTTAGCTACAGTGCGACGAGAGGAAATTATGCCTCTAACAGTTATAAACATTATCTATCCAACATATGAAAAAACAGTGAAAACGATGATAAATATTTTATGATGTAATTGGACATATCGATGTGTATCATACAAAGACAACGATAATCGTAAATTCCTTTTATGATCTGCGTTTTGTCTTCCTTTCTTTTTACCTTTTGTTGGTTGGCTTTTGTACGTTGCAGACGCAAGACGCATTCAAACTGAGGTCTGTTAAGAAATTGTAATTATTTGTTAATTATTACTTGAGAATAGAGTTCATTATTATTATAAATATGAGTGGATAATTATTTGTAACTTTAATTCCTCTCTTAGTAAGCATTATCTGTATTAATTATTTATTTCCGCTCCAAGAAGCGCAGCCATTGATGATAGTGATTTGTATCGCGTTTTTGTCTGTGGTTTCCTTAGAAAAAAAATCAAATGTTTGCTTGATGAAGTCTAAATAGTGCACAATACGAAAGTAAAGTTTAATAAGCATTTCAAATACTTATCCTATTTGCTCTAACAATAGAAAGTCTCTATCAATTGTCTGCCGCCATCTTAAAATTATCTCAGCGGCAAATTCAAATTACGCAACTCTGCAGACATAAATGCCGAAGGTAACAAAATTGTGTAAAAATGAATGTGCACCGGTGGTCCCGAACTCATTTTAATGAAAATAATTTGAATCATATTGCTTCTTTAAAAACAGTGATCATAGCATGATCCATATAACAAACTTTTTCTTGCTGATGTATGGAGCCGAAATTAATTACGCACGAGTTGAGAAGAATATTGTTTCAGGTAACAAACGTCAGTGTTGTGCGTGGCTGATATTCGGTGGTTTTAATGATCATTTTGCTGAAGATAACTGTTTCCGTCATAATCAATAGTTGTATAGAATCTGTTGTATGAACTGCGATTTAGTGACACTAGCACAACTTACAGACAACACTTTAACACAACGTTAACTTTGATTTCTTTAGCAACTTGACCAAATCTTTAGCCAGGAGAAAAATTATTTACGAATTACTCAATGTAATAAAATAAGATTTTCATTTTCATTTCCAAATTAGTTAAATACCAAACCACTGAATAACACAGCGAACGCCACACTACCTGAAATATCTGGTCCCTGCTGTTTCCATTCCCTTGTACGCAGTCCAGTTACATCAATGTGACCAACTCCTCTGTTCGACGTCAATGAACAATAACCACTCACAGACAGCAGGTGCCAGCACTACCACCACACGGTATATAAAGTGTATCGGAGGGACTCATGAAACAGTACAGTCTTGTCGTAATGTGGAATCAGAGCAATTTATCTGGCCTATAAAAAGGCATAATCAATTGCTTTTGGGCCAAGAGTTGAAGCATTTTCGAAGTGGCCAAGTTTGTAAGCTGTTCGCGTACCGCTGTAGTTAAAGCATACCGTGCGTGGCAAAACGGCTGTATCCAAAACTAGTGCCGAGGCAACTTTGGTACACTGCAGGCCATAAACGACAGGGGAAAACGAAGCCTGTGGAGATGTGTACAGGAGGATGGACGAGGAATTGTTGAGCAACTGACCGCCCAGATGAATCGAGTGTCTCCTCAACGACCGTTCAGCGAACGTTGCGTGAGCGTCTCTGACTGCTGTTCATTGACAACGAAAGCTGGAGTTTGCACGCCAATAGCGCGACTGGAGCTCAACTGAGTGGCGACAGGTGACCTTCTCAGATGAACCACGTTCTATGCTCCATCTGACAGACAGCTGTTAGATCGTCAGAAGGATACAGTCCAGAGGATGGACCTTTACGGTCTGGAGGATGTTTTCGTGGCACTCCCTACGTGATCTCGTCATTCTAGAAGGCACAATGAATCAACACAAGTATGCATCTATACTTGGAGACCAACTCCAACATGCAGTTTACTTTCCCCCGGCGTGATGGCATCTACCAGCAGGGTAATGCGAGTGTCACACTGTGGTTTCAAGAGTACCGGGATGGGTATGCCCACGGCCGCCAAACATCCAATCGAGAAAACGTGGCACTAGCTAGATCGGGCTGTTCGAGTCATGGACCCTCAACCAGCACAGCTGGCCACAGCGCTGGAGTTAGTTTGGTTTCTCACCTCTGTCTGTGCCAACCAGAACATCAGCCTGGTGCTGTATGCCGTGGAATTTGAATCCCAGCCAAACGTCATGGTCGTCGAAGACCCCTAGAGGTCTCTGCAACATCGCGCCGTAAGCGGTGGCGGCACGCGCCTCCTTGCCTGCATTTAGTGTGAGGGCGCCACAGTGGAACACATGGTCACAGCGGCCAATAGCGGCGCCCCCGATAATTTAAGCGCCTGCCTCTCACTCAGCCAGACCCCACCTCCTGTTCCTCCAACATCTCCGCATCCTTTACATTGTCCGCAGGCTTGATCCCCCCCCCACCCTCTGGTTTCCTCCTTCTTCTCCACCCTCCGCCCATTGCCGCGCCTCTATCGCTGTATCCCTCCCTCTCTCCACACCCTCCATCTCCTTCATCAGGGCAATTTCCAACGCCTCCCTCTCCCGGATGACAAACTTCACCGTGACATCTACCCTTCCTTCCAACTATAACCTGGCCTTGTTCCCCCCCCCCTCCCCAGGGCCCCCTTTTTTTCCTCTTCCCTCCTTCTCCCAGAGCGGATTTTCCTCCTTCCTCCCCCCCCCTCCCCTGAGACCCTGCATCCCATACTTGCCTCTTTCCTTCCCACATCCCTCCCTACCTGGCCCTCTTCAGCGCACCCCCCGCTCATCTTCCCCATCTCTTCCCCTCCCTCCCTTCTTCCAGTCTCCCTCATCTCCTTGCGCCTGGCAGATCCTCTGTTTTGATCATCGTCAGTGTGCCACATCAGTGTTGTGTTTAGTGCTGTTTCTCCTGTGCGTCAAGAGGTGTGATTTTAATTGTGTACTGCCTTGAGGTTCGCCGTCAGTGTTTGTTATGTGCTACGCCATCCGTCGATACCTTTTATGCTTCAGTCATACTGTGCCTTGTGTTCTTTTAATTGTCACAGTGTGTGGCTTTTTGTGTGTGCTACTTTTAAACAGTTTTCACAGTTTTTTATCTCCATTTTACGGTCACCCCGTTTTTTGTCTATTGCCTTCCATGATGTTTCCCCTTTTTTATATCTATGTTCACCATGTTCTCTCCTTTGTTATTTTTTAATGTCTTCTACTGTTTGTTCTATGTCTTTCGGCTGAAGAGCAGCGCATATGCTGCTGCCAGCCTGCCCCGATGGGGAATTGAAATACAATAAAGAAAAAAAAATTCAGCCAGAGAGTCCAATCTTGTGTACGTCTCTGGACACACCGCCTCGCCTTAGACAGCTTACTTACTTTTTATTTATTTATTTATTGTTCCGTGGGACCAAATTAAGGGGAAGTCTCCATGGTCATGGAACGAGTCAATACATGAAATTATAACAAGATAGTAGAAACAGATAAAATGAAATATAAGAAACATACTCAGGCAACAATTCGTAAGTTTAAATAAAGAAAATCAACTATGTAACACTGGAATTTGCTTAATTTTTCAGCTCTTCCAGGAGCTCCTCGACACAATAGATGAGTGAGACATGAGGAAACTCTTCAGTTTAGACTTAAAAGTGTTTGGGCCACTGCTAAGATTTTTGAGTTCTTGTGGTAGCTTATTGAAAATGGATGCAGCAGAATACTGCACTCCTTTCTGCACAAGAGTCAAGGAAGTGCATTCCACATGCAGATCTGATTTCTGCCTAGTATTAACTGAGTGAAAGCTGCTAACTCTTGGCAATAAGCTAATATTGCCAACAACAAACGACATTAAAGAAAATATATACTGTGAGGGCAATGTCAGAATTCCCAGACTATTGAATAGGGGTCGACAAGAGGTTCTCGTACTTACACCACACATAGCTCGAACAGCCCGTTTTTGAGCCAAAAATACCCTTTTTAAATCAGAAGAATTACCCCAAAAAATAATACCATGTGAGATAAGCGTATGAAAATATGCGAAGTAGACTACTTTTCGTGTTGAAGTGTCACTTATTTCAGATACTGTTCTAATGGTAAATGAAGCAGCATTTAGTTTCTGAACAAGATCCTGAACATGGGCTTTCCACAACAGCTTACTATCTATCCGAACGCCTAGGAACTTGAACTGTTCCGTCTCGCTTGTAATATGCCCATTCTGTCTGATCAAAATATCGGTTCTTGTTGAATTGTGAGCTAGAAACTGTAAAAACTGAGTCTTCCTGTGATTTAGCATCAAATTATTTTCCACAAGCCACGAACTTATTTCATGAACTACATTATTTGATACTGTTTGAATATTACACACAAGGTCCTTCACTACCAAGCTGGTGTCATCAGCAAACAGAAATATTTTTGAATCACCTGTAATACTAGAAGGCATATCATTTATATAAATAAGAAACAGCAGTGGCTCCAGCACCGACCCTTGGGGAACACCCCACTTAACAGTGCCCCATTGGGACTGAACATCACCACCTCTCTCAGTATTGCGGAAATTACCTTCTTGTTCTGTGTATGAGTGGAAGTGGTAGTTAGGTTTCCTTGTGACTCCGTTGTTTTGATCTTCTTCTTGTTCATTCTTCCTTTGTTGGTCACGTCCATCCTCTCCCATTGTGTTGTTGTTCGCCGGCCGCTCCGCAGGTCCCGCCGCGCTTTCTGTCACTCCAACCCCACAACCGTTCCGGTCGCAGTTACAACAATCGCTGACTCTGACTCAGTCTGACAAGTGTGGCTGCACAGTGTATATTACTAAGCGAATAAGTTCTAGTTGACGGCTGCCTGTCTTACTGCTTCCAGGGGCAACACAAATCTCGTTTTCAGTATTTCATACAAGTATTTATCGAACTCAAAAATTTGAAGCTCTGTCTCGATCTGCTCATTAAGAGGTATAATCTTAGGTAACAGGTTCAATTCACAAAGGGAGGCCACAACGTTGGGGTCACAGATTTACTTCAAAGTGCACCTTCAGTAGGCCATTAAAACGACGTAATATGCAAGTAGGAAGGTGTACTGCTCTGGTAATTCCGAGAAAATCGCAAGAGAATCTTACACTTCTATTATGTAACTGATGTACTTGTGGGCAGGTGCCAGACGTTATTACGTGTTGGTGAAGTGCTTAGTGTTCGAGATTCGTAAAGCAAACCCGTATGAGTTGATGGTTCGACTCCTGCTCAAACTTACTTTTTAACCTACATTTTCTTCATCAGTAGTCATACTTTTTTTAAATTTATACCACATTTTAGAGGTAATATTATTAAAAAAACACGTCTATTTGCACGAGGTTTTAGTGAATTTCATGTTATTTGACTACTTGCTATTTGCGGCTATCGACAAGTAAACGGAGAAACGCATAGAAGCCGGCCGCTGTGGCCGAGCAGTTCTAGGCGCTTCAGTCCGGAACCATGCTGCTGCTATAGTCGCAGGTTCGAATCCTGCCACGGGCATGGATGTGTGTGATGTCCATAGGTTAGTTAGGTTTAAGTAGTTCTAAGTCTAGGGGACTGATGACCTCAGATGTTAAGTCCCATAGTGCTCAGAGCCATTTGAACCATTTTTTGAAACGCATAGAGTTTTCCTGACAATGTATGCCTGCCGTGATTTACGAAATCCCTTATAGATGCAGTCTGGTAAGGTATCCAGAACTACTTCACTCATAGACACTTGAACAGCAGACTCAAAGGAAGACCTGTGTAGCAATGTAGAAATGTAGAAAAGCGGTAGTCGAACCGTTTGTCTTTCGAAGTTCGAACGCTAACCACTTGACCACCATGAACTCTAACATTCGTAACCTACGCACAGATACATAACAGATGCATAAAATTTCTCTTGCTATTTTCTCGGAATTGCCACAGTAGTACACATTACTACTTGCATATTATGCTGTTGTAATGGTCTACTAAAGTTGTACAAAGTTTGAAGTAAATCCGTGATCCCAACGTCGTCGCCACTCCTTGTCAGTAAGACAAGCATTACAGTTAGAAACCGTGTAGATACGAGGGCTATTCAGAAAGTAGGGAACGTTTCCGTCTGACGCCGCTAGGCGCGCCCCGATCGCGTATATTTTGGTACGTGCGTGCTCGGTAGCTCAGTTGCATCCATCCGTGACGGCGGGAACGTATCTGCGCGTCTGGATTTTTTTGATATTCGAATTTGAAATGTGCGCTGCGATCGAAAATCCCGCCAGTTGTGAGGTGCGGTCGGTGATACAGTTTTTGTTGGCAAAAAACCTAAAACCTACAGAAATTTATCGACAACTGCACGCAGTGTACGGAAACAAGGTAATATGTGAATTTTCCGTCTCCAAATTGTGCATTTGGTTTAACAATGGCCGAACCGACGTTCATGATGAAAAGAAGAGTGGACACTCGAACATGTGACTTACGATCTTGTCGCTATTGCTGATGAAACGATTCGTGAAAACCATCGTTTCATAATAACAGAGCTTTCGCTTTCTTTTCCACAAGTTTCGCGGACTTTGTTGTTTGAAATTGTCCCTCGAAAGCTAGGTTACACAATGGGTGCCCAAAATGCTTACAGAGCACCATAAAGAACAGAGAATGGAGGCAACGTAGACATTTTAGCAGGCCTACCACAAACATGGTGTTTCATTACTGGTCCGAATCGTAACTGGTGACGAGACTTGGGTGAAACAAGTCCATTGCGAAACAAAATTACAGTCCATGGAGTGGGTACACAGAACCACAGAACCAAGAAAATGTTTGCGAACCTTGTCAGTAAGGAAGTTGATGGCCACAGTGTTTTGGGATAGACAAGGTGTGCTTATTACTGACTTTCTCGAACGTGGAGCAACCATAAATTCTGCCTGGTACTGTCAAACTTTGCACAGCCTTAGAAGAGCAGTTCAAAACAAACGCCAAGAAAAGCCGGCGTCCAAAATTTTGTTTTTGCACGACAATGCCCGACCTCACACGGCAAACCGCACTAAAGAAATTCTTAATTCATTCAAATGGGAAATTTTCCCTCATCCGCCCTACAGCCCCGATCTTTCACCAAGCAACTTCCACTTGTTTCCCGAAATTAAGAACTGGCTTGCAACGCAGCGCTTTGATGACGACTCGGAGCTCCAGGCTGGCGTGACTCACTGACTGTCTCAGGCGGCAGAATTTTACGATGAAGGTCTTTCAAAGATTGTCCACCGCTATGATAATTGCCTCAGTGTGTTTGGTGACTATGTAGAAAAATTAGTATGTCAGTCGCTCTTTCAGATGTATATAATAAAATGTATTTCTTGTACTTAGTTTTCTTTTTTTTTTAAAGCCAAAACGTTCCCTACTTTTTGAATAACCCTCGTATATATATATATACACTCCTGGAAATGGAAAAAAGAACACATTGACACCGGTGTGTCAGACCCACCATACTTGCTCCGGACACTGCGAGAGGGCTGTACAAGCAATGATCACACGCACGGCACAGCGGACACACCAGGAACCGCGGTGTTGGCCGTCGAATGGCGCTAGCTGCGCAGCATTTGTGCACCGCCGCCGTCAGTGTCACCCAGTTTGCCGTGGCATACGGAGCTCCATCGCAGTCTGTAACACTGGTAGCATGCCGCGACAGCGTGGACGTGAACCGTATGTGCAGTTGACGGACTTTGAGCGAGGGCGTATAGTGGGCATGCGGGAGGCCGGGTGGACGTACCGCCGAATTGCTCAACACGTGGGGCGTGAGGTCTCCACAGTACATCGATGTTGTCGCCAGTGGTCGGCGGAAGGTGCACGTGCCCGTCGACCTGGGACCGGACCGCAGCGACGCACGGATGCACGCCAAGACCGAAGGATCCTACGCAGTGCCGTAGGGGACCGCACCGCCACTTCCCAGCAAATTAGGGACACTGTTGCTCCTGGGGTATCGGCGAGGACCATTCGCAACCGTCTCCATGAAGCTGGGCTACGGTCCCGCACACCGTTAGGCCGTCTTCCGCTCACGCCCCAACATCGTGCAGCCCGCCTCCAGTGGTGTCGCGACAGGCGTGAATGGAGGGACGAATGGAGACGTGTCGTCTTCAGCGATGAGAGTCGCTTCTGCCTTGGTGCCAATGATGGTCGTATGCGTGTTTGGCGCCGTGCAGGTGAGCGCCACAATCAGGACTGCATACGACCGAGGCACACAGGGCCAACACCCGGCATCATGGTGTGGGGAGCGATCTCCAACACTGGCCGTACACCACTGGTGATCGTCGAGGGGACACTGAATAGTGCACGGTACATCCAAACCGTCATCGAACCCATCGTTCTACCATTCCTAGACCGGCAAGGGAACTTGCTGTTCCAACAGGACAATGCACGTCCGCATGTATCCCGTGCCACCCAACGTGCTCTAGAAGGTGTAAGTCAACTACCCTGGCCAGCAAGATCTCCTGATCTGTCCCCCATTGAGCATGTTTGGGACTGGATGAAGCGTCGTCTCACGCGGTCTGCACGTCCAGCACGAACGCTGGTCCAACTGAGGCGCCAGGTGGAAATGGCATGGCAAGCCGTTCCACAGGACTACATCCAGCATCTCTACGATCGTCTCCATGGGAGAATAGCAGCCTGCATTGCTGCGAAAGGTGGATATACACTGTACTAGTGCCGACATTGTGCATGCTCTGTTGCCTGTGTCTATTTGCCTGTGGTTCTGTCAGTGTGATCATGTGATGTATCTGACCCCAGGAATGTGTCAATAAAGTTTCCCCTTCCTGGGACAATGAATTCACGGTGTTCTTATTTCAATTTCCAGGAGTATATATATGCTTTGCATCATACCGGTTTCCATAACTATTGAATATAGACATTGACTGTGGATATTGTATCACAGGCACAGTCCCTTTGACTGTTCAGAGATGTCACTAAACCCGCCCAAAGATGTAAACAACCATGCATGAGCAGCGCCTATTAGATGGAGGTAGGTAGTCCGACAGCCAATCAGTTCCAGTCATTCGACCAGGAAAGAGGTACATGGATCGTGTTGTCTGTGATTCAACCATGCCTAGATGGTAAATACCGCGGTTCGATTGCGTCTGCATTGTTACTTTGTGCCAGGAAGGGCTCTCAATAAGGAAAGTGTCCAGGCGTCTCGAAGTGAACCAAAGCGATGTTGTTCGGACATGGAAGAGGTACAGAGAGACAGAAACTCTCGACGACATGCCTCGCTCAGGCCGCCCAAGGGTTACTACTGCAGTGGATGACAGCTACCTACGGAATATGGCTCTGAGGAACGCTGACAGCAACGCCACCGTGTTGAATAATGCTTTCGTGCAGCCACAGGACGTCGTGTTACGACTCAAACTGTGCGCAATAGGCTGCATGATGCGCAACTTCACTCCCGGCGTCCACGGCGAGGTCCATCTTTGCAACCACTACATCGTGCAGCGCAGCACAGATGGGCCCAACAACATACCGAATGGACCGCTCAGGATTAGCATCACGTTCTCTTCACCGATGTGTGTCGCATATGCCTTCAACCACACAATCGTCGGAGACGTGTTTGGAGGCAACCCGGTCAGGCTTGAACTCCTTAGACACACTGTCCAGCGAGTGCAGCAAGGTGGAGGTTCCCTGCTGTTTTGGGGTGGCATTGTGTGGGCCGACGTACGCCGCTGGTACTCATGAAAGGCGCCATAAGGGCTGTGCGATATGTGAGTGCCATCCTCCGACCAATAGTGCAACCAAATCGGCAGCATATTGGCGAGGCATTCGTCTTCATGGACGACAATTCGCGCCGCCATCGTGCACATCATGTGAATGACTTCCTTCAGAATAACGACATCGCTCGATTAGAGTGGCCAGAATGTTTTCCAGACATGAACCCTATGAACATGTCTGAGATGGATTGAAAATGGCTGTTTATGGACGACTCGACCACCAACCATTCTGAGGGATCTACGCCGAATCGCCGTTGAGGAGTGGGACGATCTGCACCAACAGTGCCTTGATGAACTTGTGGATCGTATGCCACGACGAATACAGCCGTGCATCAACGCAAGAGGACGTGCTACTGGGTATTAGAGATAGCGTTGTGTACAGCAATCTGGATCACCACCTCTGAAGGTCTTGTGTGGTGATACAACATCCAATGTGCAGTTTTCTCGAGTAATAAAAAGGGCGAAAATGATGTTTATGTTGATCTCTATTCCAGTTTTCTGTACAAGTTCCGGAACTCTCGCAACCGAAGTGATGCAAAACTTTTTTTGCTATATATATCGAGGCAGCGAATTCACTTCGTGCAGATACCCGAACTACATCCATCCAGTGATTGAAAATCAGACCTCTTAGAGACTTACAGGAAACCTTAAACATGTTTTCAAACCTTATCTAAAGTTTTACTCGTTTACATGGTTAGAGTAAATACATAACACGTTCACTCATTTGCAAAATAAACAGAACTTTTATACATGTGAGTTCAATTTTTTAAAGAATTCTTTATTGATGACATTACATAACGCTAATGAAGAAGCTGAAATGCTTGACTTCAGTTTCAAATGTTTCTTTACCAACGAAAGTCCAGGGGTATTGGCCCAATTTAATCCATGTACCGATGGAAATATGAATGAAATAAGTATTAGTGTCAGTGGTGTTGAGAAACAGCTGAAATCGTTACAATTGAAGAAAGCTGCTGGCCTTGATGGAATCCCTGTCAGCTTCTATACTGAATTTGCTTAGCCCATCTTCTTACTATAATCTGTCATAGAGCCCTCAAACAAAAAACCATGCCCAGTTCTTGGAAAAAGGCACAGGTCACATGCATCTACAAGAGGGGCAGTAGAAATTATTACCGTCCAATATCCGTGACATTGTTTTGTTGTAGAATCTTAGAACATATTCTGAGGTCAGACATAATCAGCCATCTTGAGCAGAATGATCTATGTTATCTTAGATGGAGAGTCATCGTTAGATGTAGAAGTAAGAGGGGCAGTAGAAATTATTACCGTCCAATATCCGTGACATTGTTTTGTTGTAGAATCTTAGAACATATTCTGAGGTCAGACATAATCAGCCATCTTGAGCAGAATGATCTAGCATGTTATCTTGGATGGAGAGTCATCGTTAGATGTAGAAGTAACTTTGGGTGTGCCCCAAGGAAGTGTGTTGAGGCCTTGCTGTTCATATTGCATATTAATGATCTTGCAGACAATATTAATAGTAAAATCAAGCTTTTTGCAGATGATGCAGTTATCTGTAATGAGGTACTATCTCAAAGAAGCTGCATAAATATTCAGTTAGATCTTGATAAGATTACAATCTGGTGTAGAGATTGGCAACTTGATCTAAATGTTGAGAAATGTAAAATTTTACACTTCACAAATCGAAAAAACGTGTATTCTATAACTATAATATCGATGAGTCACTGTTGCAATCAGTCAACTCATCAAATACCAGGGTGCAACACTTTGTAGGAATATGAAATGGAATGATTATGTAGGTTCAGTCGTGGCTAAAGCAGATGGTAGACTTCAGTTTATTGGGTGAATACTGGGGATGTACAATCACTCTACAAGGGAGAGTGCTTACAAATCACTTGTGTGACAAGTTCTAGAATATTGCTCAGATGGTGAGACCTGTACCAAATAGGACTAGCTGGGAATATTGAATGAACACAGAAAAGGGCAGCACGAATGGTCACAGGTTTGTTTAGTCAGTGGGAGAGTGTCACAGAGATACTGAAGGAACTGAACTGGACTCTTGAAGATAGGTGTAAACTATCCTGAGAAAGTCTATCAACAAAGTTTCAAGAACTGACTTAAAATGATTAGTGTAAGTATATACTGCAACCCCCTATACATCGCTCACTTAGGGATTGTGAGGATAAGATTGGAATAATTACTGCATTCACAGACGCATTCAGTGAGTCATTCTTCCTCCACTCCACACCTAAATGGAATAGGAAGAAACTCAAATAACTGGTACAGTGGAAAGTACCCTCTGCCATGCTTCTCACGGTAGTTTGCAGTGTATAGATGTAGAATTAGAACATGTATATTACTCCTTGCCTGAAATCTAACAAGAAAAACAGTTGTCAGTTTGCAAAATCATTAACACATACTAGTATCCGTTTTTTCGTCTGCATGTCATTTTTACGGTCAGAATAGGAATGACGAAATCTTTCAAAAAACGATTGAACCCACAGTTGGTATACAAAACAATGTAAAGAAAAGCTGTCCTCATCTTGAAGGTTGGTTTGAGTCACACAGTGCATTATTAGGTATTGTCGATTAGATGTGATACACCCTTGACTTAATTCAATTTTTGACTACAAGATATGTTTTCGGGGAGAGACGTAAATGTTAAAGTTAATTCCCAGTCCCTCCGCAACTCGCCATTTGCTGCATTAGCAAATAACTGTAAGAAGCGATAAAAATCCAACGACCGACTCGATATCGACCTAAACCTTTGTATTCGTAGTCGGGCACTTCTTCACGTCTTTTTTTCTCTTTTTCCTCTTTTTCTGAAAAATCGGTTTTCTAAATTAGTATGTTTCTTGACTAGTAATTTTCTCCTCCAGCAACTAAAATTTTCTACCAAAATAGATGCAATTCTGTATTAGATATTCTGGATGAAGTTTATAATAAACTACTAGAATTAGTATGTAACTTATTGTTAAAAGTCTATATTCAGCAGTTAAAATTTTTGGAAGCAAAGTAATAATTTAAGTAGACAAATTGTAACAATAAAAGGAAACTTTCATAGGCGTTAATTTTTTTAGTTTTAATACTTAAATGTCTTCTTTTAAAGTAAAGCATTTTCCTGCCTGTCTTGCTTCAGTCCTCCTGTGAGTGATCCCATTCCATTTTTTTCGTGTATTATTTCCTGAATGATACTGAATACCTTTTTAAGTTACCGACCATTTTGTTTTCCAGACACAATTCCCATGTATTTAATTCAGCTGGTAAAGATAACGTCCTAGTTTATATTAACTGCTGATATGTAACAGCATAATTATCCTGTAACCATATTACAGTGTTATTTTTTGTGGTATGGTGCAATCTGGTGTCTGTCCTAAGTAGACTATATGTCATGTAGTTGGTTTCGAAAATTTAAGCCATAGATGGTTTCAAACCTGGGACCCAAGACATTTTGGGGACACAACTGCTATAGATATTAAAATATGGGCACATTTTTTACACCTTGCGGCATCAGAAGCCACCATGAAATCCTGTGCAGAATTGGAAAAGAAGTTGCTTTCTTAATATAAGTCACATGCGGAGCAACGTGCTGTGGATTAATTTGTTGCTTGATAATACGGTGGAAAAAATGACTGATCACTGCGCCGTCGGATCGCTTCCTTACTGAGAATGATGTATGTCGATCAGAACTCGATAAGCGGAAGAAGGGGAATCACCAGCTGATTTGCCATACTGTTATGAAAGAGCACAAATTGTTTGTACAGCGCCTAACCTGTACCAAGAAGTGCGAATTCATGACTCACCTATAAAATTAGCGCCTACAGGTGTAGTAATGCAGAAACAACATCCGCTACAACCTTTAAGTTCGAAACAGAGTTTCGTTGCCATAACTCACATTCTGTTCACAATGTCTTTACGCTTGCTGCAGTTAATCATCAATCATATTTGGAATGAACTCCGTAAAATGTATTTATTGACGTGCAGGTACAATGGAATCATTTGTCAGAGTGGCAAACTTGCTCGTTGGCACGGTGGTGTTGTCATAGGTTGCACACGTGTAGTCATATCTTTGGAGTCGCGGTATGGTGAAGATAGAACCCGGAGGTGGGTAGAAAATTGTTGATTGCAGATGATAAATGTTTATGGTATATGCACTGCTACCCCCAAGAACGAGACTTTCCATGTTATGAAGAGTTTCGTTTGGTTGTGTTTCGAAATTTGCGTATATCTATTCCAATCCATAGATGCGTGTCCCGGTGAATTGTTTATGTTGTTTATTAAGTGATGAAAGAGAGTAACTTCGAGCATGAAAATTATGACAATTCCAATTTAAATAATATATTTCGCTATTGAAATTGCGTTTTGATTTTGATGTGTTACGGCACCGGAGAATACGTTAACAACTTTGTTGTTGACATATACATGTCATCCCATTACCGGAACTGTCAACCGTTTTGTATATGTGGGTGGGAAATCCCCGTCGTGTTGACATTTCCAGGATAGAAGTCATTTGGAGGTCTTCATAATTTTTAGCGAGTGTCAAAGAAGAAGAAAAAAATGCCTTGCGGCCTCCTGTTTATCAGTAGCGCTAGTAACTCTAGTTAATAACATGCCATTTCGTGTTGAATTTTGCAACATTGCTAATTTCGATAGGAAATTGAACTGCAGATCATTGCAGCAAGTGCTAGCGCTGACGTGTGTTTCCTAAGTGTGGAAATTTGTAAATGCATACAACGAAGCCTTTTGTTCCAATATAACATATTGAGCCCATTTGTAGTAGATTGGATTCAGTAGTGCATTATTTAGATAGTTATCCAGTGAGAGATTTTTTTTGGGGGGGGGGGGGGGGAGGCAGTAAACACGTAATTCACTTGCTGAGCAGATAAATCTTACGTCATACAACCAGCAGAATAATTAACTGGGATCCGATTGCATGGAGATCTACCGTTTTAATAAATAGCATTGTAGATCTAAATGTAGACATAGCCATTTCATCATAAGTGACGTTATGAATGAACAGTATTTCTCTGATGCCACGAATTAGGTGTATTTTGTTGTTGTTCTGTCATTAGCACAATTACTTAAATTCTTAATATTCAGTTTTTTTTCTACCATTTTTTTTCACCATAATCTTGCTGTGGTTAGGTGCCAGCCAGTAAATTCATAGGTCAAAAGTGCAGTCATCTGTCAGTTTTAGGATTCTTTTCAGTCACATTTAATTCTGTCACCTCTGGCAGTGACTTGTATAGAACTATGTAACATATTTAGAATTGCACTTTGCCTTATCGTCCATGCTAAACTGCAGGGCCACATATTATTGAATTGATAAATCTGGTCAAAGGTAGGAAGAAGGCAAAGGCATACCACATTGAATAGGATTGTGACCAGTCAGGCACTGCAGCATTCAGATCAGCCTACAGGTTGAGGTCTGATTCACCTTAAACAGAAATTAGCAGACAGACCATTACTTTCATTAAATTCAGTATTAACTAAAAAATGCCAAAAATGGTGAGTCAGTATACTTCATGATGACCTGCTTCAGTGCAGGTTGGCCTACCTTTTTTTGTTGATATTTATGGAGGTAACTTGTTTAAAAAAATTGTGGAGAGGCTTCTTTTATGTTCTGTCAATTGCCTGAACTACTTTAGGCCTACTTTCAACCAACCATGTGAATTATGTGAAACAAATATAATGTCTTAAAAGTGACCAGTTTGAAAATCTTTTATTTACAACAGTTTTAACTGCAACTTAATGGTTGGGAATGGTACTGTTCATGGAAAAACTAGTTTTCTTTCCACGAAGCTGTATTTCTGATACAGCAAATTAGAGATGACCATTACAACACATGATGTGTCTTTACCTCATAGCAGTGGATGCTATTATGTTTGTTTGCATGAAAACAGCTTTCGTAACAGACCAAGCGTGTGCTTTCAAGGGCATAGTGGATTTTACAATTACTGAAAGTAGAGTGTGCATATTGGTTTTAATTCCCTATAGTATTAGGTCCTGTCTTTAAACTGTATAGTAACATGAATTATACACTATTTTCCAATTTTAATGTGACTTTATTTATAGATCCATTTGTCAGAAGCACAACATACTAATGTTTGTGTTGTATGATTATATAAGTTACAAACATTGTAGTATTACTTAACAATAATTACTTTGAAAGAACAATACACAGCCTCAGATACGTCAGCAAATAGTAATTTTGTCATAAAAAATGGTTCTGATATGCTTAGCTGGAACTCGGCACACAGATCGTACGTACCTTTCTTGACCAGCGGTAAATTTTGTCCCAACCTTCACAGTTATTTTCCAACAGTATTTATTCCTGTGTTTTCCCTCTGATCCTTTTGTGTTACGTACATAAAGTTGGGATGCAATATGAGAGCCCTGTGCCCTACCTCCCTTGGCATTTTGTTGGTTTACAGAAGTCTTAGACGTCGTACAACAATTAGAGACAGGCATTACATTACCTCTGTAAAAGTGCAATTGTGTTGGCGGTTGTTCTGTTAAATCCCAAAATTGGAAGTAAGATATAGAAGTACACTTGCAATGGCAAATGCGTATGTCGGGCTACACTACACTTTAATTTATGGCGCCAATGTTATTTTAGTGTTGAGATTCATTGGCTTTGCTAACTCTCAACCAGACTGTCACTTTCCAATGTAACCTAGTCTTCAGACTTCACTGCAGGTCAATAAATTTAGTTTTCTTAGTGAATACTCTGACCCAATTGGCTATGAACAAAGGAAACAAATTGCCAACAACTGCACTTGACAGAAAAGTGTGGTACACTGAAAATGCACTTTAGTTGAAGCAGTCACATATGACATACATTGTGTGGAAATTATATACCTGATTACATTGAGTTACATTCCCTCCAGCAACAGCAGGCTATTTCATTTGCATATGTTTCTTTTATCAGACTCACTTTGTCAAGTTACTAAATATAGTAGCCTACATGTTTATTTGGAATAGTGAAAGTAGGAAAATGTCAGTGGAAACATTTTGTTAGCAACTAGGCAAGGTGAACAAAAGAAAGAAAATTGTGTTCTCCCATGCCCTTGGTGTGTAATGGCAGCACATTAAAAAAGTAACTTTCCAATGTGATTTATGTGTCACATGAAATGATGCTACGAGGGTCAGTCATATGGTTGTGATAACTATGTAGAGAAAAGAAAAGTTACATAGTAATTAATGTGCAGTTTGTTTGCAGGTACACTCCTACATTCTGGTACACATTTAAATCCTCTTGCCATAGTACTGTAGCATTATGCTACAAGAGTTAGGACAAAGACATGCAGCCCATCTCCACTTTTTTTCTTTTTATTTTATCAGGCTCCTATAACAGCATGCTATGGTAGTGTGGCAAGTGAATTTCACTGTTTAACAGCACTGAAGACACGCTGGCAAACACACAAAAAATAACTTTTACTTCATTTTTTTGAGGTGACAGTTAACTACGCATTCGGACAGTTGCACATTGTAGCCATGAAAGTTGGTGTTCTCTTGATGATTTTCGAGGTTAGCTCTAGAAATTAAAAACTTCAAATTTTCCAATCTACGTAGGAAGGCTTCCTTGTCACTCTTGTACAGGAGCTCCTTGCAGTATTTGAGAACTTTCCCTATAATTTGGTGTCCATATGCAAATTACATGAGAAATCTTCATTCTTGTGGGCAATATACCTGTAACTGTTCATGTAGCGATTCTTTCCACGAGTTTTGGCTCAGACTGTCTCACAGAATCTGAAACAATGAGTAAAAACAGAAAAATGTGTGTCCTACTCACTTGCTGGGTCAGTTGTTGAGCATTTGACAGGTACATAAGCAAGATAGAAAATGTTAGTGTGAAAAACATGTGGAAGTTACTTCATTGTGGTTGCATGTACAACAAAAATGAAACAAATTTTGCTGATATGTGTTTTGGTGCATATTTGTATGGTTTTTTCTTCAGATCCAACCAACCAGCAAACACACACACACACACACACACACACACACACACACACACACACACACACACACACACCTATACAGGGGAAGTGGAACCTTGTATACCCAGACCGGTAGGACTATAGGTCATCCAGATTATGGAAACTCCGGCAGAATAGCCATCCCGTTGTGGGTTGGTCTTCAAGTACTTGCACAGTGGTAAGCCTCTGACTAAACAGGGATCACACACTCAGTTCCACAACTGAAAACTCCCCATGTATGCCAAGGAGTATTTGCCATTCATCACTGGGGTGCAGGGACTCGAGCAACAGATCACTGGCCAGGTATCCATTGCTGAGGCTGGGAGGTGCTCATGGAGAGAGCCCTTGTCCGGTGTGGGTGGCACCAAGGCAGATGAGGCCCAAATGAAGCAGATGAAGTTATTTCCCGCTAGTGGCCATACGAACCCATCAGTATCTATGGAAGGAAAGTTCTATTTTAATGCAGAGAGATACGACCCTGAAATGTTCCTTTGTTGTGGCAATGCCATGGGAAGAACGTAGGGTTAAATGGCATGCAGAAGAATATGCTCCCCTTTACTTAGTTTGCACTTAGTTTTTTTTAAATTAGGTGACTGTCCATCCAATCCAGATAGAGATAGCTGTAGGAAACCGAGAAGTATCAGTGTAAGACTGAAAGAAATGCCTCCTGCAGGTGAGAGTATTAAATTCCTAATGGTAAATTGCAGAAGCATTCACAACAAATTGCCAGAGTTTGAAGTGCTCTTGGAAAGCAGTCAAGCTCACATAATACTAGGTTCAGAAAGCTGATTGAAACCTGAAATTGAGAGCAATGAGATTTCTGGGGATAATTTAAGTTGATATCCAAAGATTTGATTAGTCGCAGTAGACAAGAAACTCAAATCTACTGAGATAGAAACTGAAGCAGCATGTGAGACTCTGGGTAAGGCTCAGTATCAGGGGTGACCATAAAATGATAATTGTATCCTTCTGTCACCCACCAGACTCATCTCCTGATGTAACTGAAAACATTAGAGAAAATCTCAGTTCACTTGCACATAAGTTTTCCAATCATACTGTAACCGTCAATGGAGACTTTAATCATCCAACAATTAATTGGGAAAATTACAGCTCTGTTATTCATAGTGGACGTGGTAAGACATCCCCTGAGATTGTACTATATGCCTTCTCTAAAAACTACCTAGAACAGATAGCTAGAAACCCCACTAATGGTGGAAATATATTGGATCTAATGGCAACAAATAGACCTGACCTCTTTGAGGATGTCCACATAGAAAATGGTATCACTGACCATAACGCGGTTGTGGCAACAATGATTACCAGAGTACAAAGGACAGCTAAAGCAAGCAGAAAGATATATATGTTCATTACACTAGATAAAAAGTTGGTAGTGTCATATCTTAGTGAGGAAGTTGAAACTATCAGCGCAGGTCAGGAGCGTGCGCAGGTCAGGAGCATGTAGAGAAACTCTGGCTCAGGTTTAAAAGAATAGTTGACCACACACTCGACAGATATGCACACAGTAGAACGGTTCATAGTGGGAGGGAACGTCCATGGTATACAGTCACTGTACAAAAACTTCTAAAGAAACAGATTACTGCATAACAAGTGTAAAACAAAGTCTGGGCTATAGATAGATGCCAAATGCAACTCATTTGGCTGTCAACAGAGCATTGCATGATGCCTTCAATGACTACCCTTGCAAAATATTGTGAAATGACATTTCACGAAGTCCAAAGAAATTATGAGAGTGTGTAAAGGCTGTTAGTGGTACCAAAGTTAGTGTCCAGTCCCTGGTGAAAGAGGGAGGAACTGAAATTGAGGGTAGCCAAGCAAAAACTGAAATGCTTAACTCCGTATCCAGATGTTCCTTTATAAAGGAAAACCCAGGAGAATTGCCCCAATTTAATCCTCGTACCACTGAAAAGATGAATGAAATAAGTATTAGTGCCAGTGTGGTGTTGAGAAACAGCTGAAATTGTTAAAACTGAACAAAGCTCCAGGCCTATCAGATTCTATACTGAATTTGCCTATGTTTTGATTGTAATCTATCACAGATCCCTTGAACAAAAAACCATGCCCAGTTCTTGAGAAAGGCACAAGTCACACCTCTCTACAAGAAGGGTTTGTGGAGTCATCCACAAAACTGCTGTCCAATGTCCTTGACATTGATTTGTTGTAGAATCTTATAACATATTCTGAGATCAAACGTAGTTTGGTATCACGGACAGAATGACCTCCTCAGTGCCAACCAGCATGGATTTTGAAAACACCTATCATGTGAAACCCATCTTTTTGTCGTGACATACTGAATGCTTTGGTTCAAGGCAACCAGGTAGATGCAGTGTGTTTCTTGATTTCTGAAAAGCATTTGACTCAGTACAGCACCTACGCTTATTGTCAAAAGCATGATCATATGTGTTATCGAGTGAAATTTGTGTTCAGATTGAGGACTTTTTGGTAGAGAGAATACAGCATGTTATCTTGGATGGAGAGTCATCATTAGATGTAAAAGCAACTTCGGGTGTGCCCCAGGCAAGTGTGTTGTAACCCTTGCCATTCATGTTGTTCGTTAATGGTCTTGCAGACAATATTAATGGTAAAATTAGGCTTTTTGCAGGTGGTGCAGTTATCTATAAGGAAGTACTGTCGGAGAGAAGCAGCATAAATATTCAGTCAGATCTTGATGAGATTTCAGCATGGTGCAGAGATTGGCAACTTGCTCTAAATGTTCAGAAATGTAAAATTTTGCAATCACAAAGTGAAAAAAACGTAATATCCTAGGACTATAATATCAGTGAGTCACTGTTGGAATCGGCCAACACCTACAAATACCAGAGTGTAATACTTTGTAGGGATGTGAAATGGAATGATCTCACGGCTTCAGTCTTGGCTGAAGCAGATGGTAGACTTCAGTTTATTAGTAGAATACAGGGGAAGTGCAATCAGTCCACAGAAGATTTTTCTTACAGATCGCTCGTGTGACCCATCCTAGAAAATTGCTCAAGTGTGTGAGTCCCGTGCCAGATAGGTCTAACTGGGTATATTGAACGCATACAGAGAAGGGCAGCACAAATGGTCACAGGTTTGTGTAATCGACAGGAGAGTGTCACAGAGATACTGATGTCTGAACGTACGTTTGGAAGCAGGCATAAACTATCCAGAGAAAGTCTGTTAGCAAAGTTTTAAGATCCAACTTTAATTTATTACTCTAGGAATATATTACAACTCTATATGTATTTCTCACATAGGGGCTGCGGCAATAAGATTAGAATAATTACTGCATGCATAGAGGCATTCAAACAATTATTCTTCCTACACACATACATGAATGGAACAGGAAGATGCCCTAAAACTGGTACATTGTGATGTACCCTCTGCCATGCACCTCCCAGTGTTTGCAGAATACTGATGTAGGTAGAGATGCAGATGTAGAAAGACTGAACATGAAAAGTGGGTCAGTTTTGATCAAAATGTCATCCTTTGCCCAGTCACAGGTGCTGCTCGCTTGTAACAAGCTGTGTGACATACTGGTGACTATTGCTCCCCATAATAGTCTAAATATGGTTCAGGGCATCGTTTTCCACTGAGACCTGCTCTTGCCATCTAATGATGTGCTACACACCAACTTGATGTGGCTGGGTGTATATTTCGTTGTGTACATGGGAGGCCAAAGGATAGTAGGTTCACTATTGCCAACATGATGGTATACTGATGTGACGTGAAACCATATGTTACCCCCATCCTCACACAACCGGTGCTTTCAATGTTTGAAATTTGGGCACAAGTCGTCACATAACAAAGCTATCCCCATCTGTAGAGACTGTGGAAGAGTGCTGCATGCAAATGTTCCTTGTGCCCCTCTCCCCATCTGTGTCAATTGTGGAAAACACCAGCATCCCTGTTCACCAAACTGCACTGTTTTCCAGAGAGAGAAGAAAATACAAGAATCCAAGATTCTGGACAAACTAACTTACCAAGAGGCCAAGAAAATGTGCAAACAGTTGCATTCAGCATGTAAAACAATGTCATATGCCACAGCTATGACGAGATTGCCCCCTTTGGCGATGGTATTCCCGCCTGTTAAGACCGTGTACAGTGGGCCGTAAGGGCCACTTGACCATGCCTGTCCCCGTGATGCTTGGGGACTCTCCTCTTGCTGCTTCCCCCATGCCTACTTTGGGATCGTTGGCTTCCCACCCACTGGGGACATTGTTCCCAATCTCCCAGATGGAGACAACCATCTTCCTCCAGCTTCTCTCGCCATGGAGGAGGTCCCTTGTGATACTTCCTTCCAAGGTTTCTGCCAGTCTACAACCGGATGCCAGCCAGTGGCTGAAGGAGCCGAAGACTGCTGGTCGTATGGCTTCTTAATCATCATCATTATTTGAAACTGACCCAGTGAAACCCTCACAATCATCCAAATCCTCTAAGAAAAGAAAGATAAGAAGTGGTCCTCCAAGAATAAAGACCCTACAGTGCCCCCCATAACACCAGACCCCACCTGTTCCATTTCTGTGGCAGAGGCAGGGAGTCCAGCGGCCCATGCGACCCCAGGTCGCACCATACAATGGAGCCCAGAACCTATGTGTATTAATGGCATAACCCCTCTACCAGTGACAGCATGTGACCCTAGGGCATAACCTGCCTCCTTAGCTCCTTCATGGTCTCACAGTACATTGACAACATTGTTCTCCAGTGCAATTGTAATGGTTTTTTACACCATCTGGCTGAGCTACGGCATCTTTTAAGCACTTCCCCTGCCTTCTGCATTGCCCTTCAGGAGACTTGGTTTCCAGCAACGTTGACCCCAACCCTTCGTGGATACCAGGGATATTACAAGAATCGTGCTATCTGCAGGGTGTTGGGCAGAGTTTGCACATATGTTCTGGACACACTATATAGTGAACTTGAACCTCTTAATGCACCTTGAGAGGCTGTGACTGTTAGGATAAGGGCATTTTGGTATATTACAATCTGCAATATTTACCGTGCTTCTGATGGTGAAATGTCTCAGAACATATTGTTTGCATTGGTTTCTCATCTCCCCTCATATTTAAAGGTCCTAGGTCTTCAATTCCCATAACCCTTTCTGGGGTGGAACCACGATGACTGGCTGCAGTAAAGACCCTGAAAATTCACCGGCACAAGTTGACATCTGCCTCTTGAATATTGGTGCCCCCCACACACTTCGGTGTGGTGCACTGAACTTTCTTGACCATTGACCTTTCCTTTTTCAGCCCTTGTCTTCTCTCGTTCTTCCACTGGAGAGTCCACGATGACCTGTGTGGTTGTGACAACTTACCGACCTTCCTGTCCCTCACTCAGTGTGACTCCCATGGACAAGTGCCCAGATAGCTCTCAACTGTGTTGAGTGGGGTGCTTTCGCCTCTCGTCGCCCTTTGCTCTCTGCTGCATAAAGGTATCAATGAGGTAGTCCAGAATATAAATACAGCCATTCTCTCGGAAGCTGATTTGGCGATCCTCTGTTCCTTAGGTCTGCACCGACTGAAGAAAGTGCCTCGGCGGTCTCAGAAGTCGTAGGGACCATTAGAGATTGAAGGCAGGCTCTCCAATGCTATAAGGGGCACCCGTCATTGGAGCACCTCATTTGCCTTTAAGCAGCTCCTTGGCAGAGTCTGACACCTAATAAAATGATGGAACCGATAATGTTGGGAACAGTATGTTTCTCAACCTGTGAACCATGTATCTCCCCTTTTTAAGTTTGGGCAAAGGTCAGATATCCTTATGGATACCACACACCTGCAGGTGTACCTGGTATTACTTTGAGTGGCAGTGTCTACACTTGTCGAGACGCCATCGCTGATCATTTTGCTCTTCATTACGCTCGAGCCTCTACGTCTGAGACTTATCAACCTGTCTTTTGTGTCCTAAAACAGTGGGTGGAGTGAAAGCTACTATCTGTTACTATACATCACCTGGAGCCATATAACGCTCCCTTCAGCAAATGGAAGTTACCGTGCTTCTGATGGTGAAATGTCTCAGAACAAATTGTTTGCATTGGTTTCTCAGCTCCCCTCATATTTAAAGGTCCTAGGTCTTCAATTCCCATAACCCTTTCTGGGGTGAAACCACAGAAACTCCGAGTCATGTGGCAAGGGGAAGAGCTGAAACATACAAACAGCCCAAAATACCTGGGAGTAACATTGGACAGAGCACTTACTTTTAAGCAGCACTGTCACAACACTAAAAAAAAGGTATGTGCCAGGAACAACATACTGCAGAAGCTAACAGGTTCATCGTGGGGAGCTCAACCACATGTTTTGCGCACCACGGGTCTAGTGCTGAGTATCTCAGCAGCGGAATATGCGGCGCCAGTTTGGAGGAACTCTGCTCACACTAAGCAAGTTGACGTCGCCGTAAACGAAACTGTACGCATTGCCACAGGATGCCTCAAACCAACTCGCACAGACATCATTTACCCCATCATAGGCATAGCACCACCCACTATCCGCAGACAAGTAGCCGCCGAGATCGAAAGATCAAAACAAAAGAATGATCCTCGACACCCGATGCATATGCACCGAAAACAACGTGTCCGGCTGAAATCCCGCAGGAGTTTCATTGAAACTACTGAAGAGCTCGCCACCAAGCCCGCCGCAAGGCGGCTATCTCTTTGGGAAGAAATGGTACCACACTCCACAATGGAACTACTTGAGGAGGGATCTGCAGGATTTCAACTACCTTTTACAACTTGGAGGTCATTAAACCGGCTGCGCACTGGAGTAACTGGGTGCAAATCAAACCTATTTAAATGGGGTTACAGTGATGGCAACAGGTGTGAATGCGGAGCAATACAGGACTTGGACCACCTACTGATCTGCCCAGATATGTCTATAACATGCACTAAAGATGATATTTTGAAAGTCAATGACAAAGCAATCTACGTTGCTAATTACTGGGAAGGGAAGATATAACTGGTGCATCCGGACACGGAAGAAGAAGAAGCAAATGGGAATTCATCAGTGTCCTAGCCCACTGCCGCGATACAGCCCTAGGGTCCGACAGCATCCAAACCCAAATTATCAAACACCTATCTGTGGATTGTCAATGTCATATCCTTGCCATTTTTAACTGCATCTGAAGTGAGAGCAAGTTACCATTGCAATGGTGATGACTCGTCATCGTTACAGTACTGGAACTGGTTAAGCACCTTTTAGAGCAGGACAGTTATCGCCCAATAAGTCTCAGCACTGTTCTCTGTAAGTTGCTTGTACACGTGGTGAGCCAGTGGCTCTGTTGGCTCCTTGAGTCTCGGGGTCATCTGGCTTCATCCCAGGGTGGTTTTCGCCAAACCATTCCACTACTGATAACGTGTTTTACCAGGAGTCTGCCATCTGAACTGCTTTTACACAATGTCAACACCTTACAGCCATCTTCTTCAATCTGCAAAAGGCTTATGACACAACATGTTGATACCACTTCCTTGCAACCTAACACGAGGGGAGGTGTTCAGGTGTCACTCGCAATATTCAATCAGAACTCCTGTCGCACCGTATGTTCCAGGTTTGAGTTGTGTAACCCCCCTCCCCCGCGTCTCCAACAGAAAGAGGTTCCACAAGGAGTGTGGTGGAGATTTATCACTTTTTAGGATTAGTCTTCGATTCTCAGTTGATGCATATTCCCCATCTTCGCCAGCTTAAGCAAATGTACTGGCTGCACCTTAATACACTTTCCTGCCTGAGTAACACCAGCTGGGGTGCAGGTCGCACAATGTTTCTACAACTTTATAAGGTCCTGATACAATCCCGTCTCGATTATGGGAGTCTGGTATATTGTGGATACTGGATCCAATATGCCACTGCGACTTGCGACAGAAACCTTTCGAACTAGCCCTGTGAACAGCATACTCGTGTGCTTCTTGGGAATCTGGATTACGGAATAGCTCACTCTGACTCAGAATCTGGATTACGGAATAGCTCACTCTAACTCACAAGACAAACTACAGGTGATAAAGGAGACTACAAATCTGTGGAGGTCGGCCTCTTACAAGGGCTCTACCATCCTTTTCTGGCTCTGCATTGGCCATACTTCGCTGACTCGTGGTCATCTCCTCCATTGTGAGGCTCTCATTTGAAAGTGGTCCACATTTTTCTGGACTCTCCCAACCTAGCTGCTCTGTGGCAGACTCTTAGCCTCCCTGACTTGCTACCAATGGTGTTAGGGGACAATGCCTCAGCAGCTGACACAGTTTTACATTTTATTTGTGAAGGAGTCTTTTTACCACTCTCTTACTGCAAGGGTCACTTAATCTTACCAGTCCATCGAGGTTTTGGCAAGAACACTGTCGCCTCCTCTGACCAGACCAGGTCGGTATTGCTAGTCTTTCCTAGGCAGTTTCTGAGTGGAGTACCTATGGTAAGTGTTGGGGGCTTGGGATTTATTTATTTTTTATTTACACACGTCAAGTTCCGTAGGACCAAATTGAGGAACAAATCTCCAAGGTCATGGAACATGTCAGTACATGAACTTACAACATAAAAGTAATAACAGATAAAAGTAAATGTTCATGAACCTGAAAAAAGTCAGTCCATAAGTTTAAGTAAATGCTATCAGCAATACAATAAGATTCAGCTTAATTTTTCAAGGAACTCCTCGACAGAATACAAGGAGTGACCCATCTCGACAGAATACAAGGAGTGACCCATGAGGAAACTCTTCCATGAGGAAACTCTTCAGTTTCAATTTGAAAGTGCGTGGATTACTGCTAAGATTTTTGAATTCGAGTGGCAGCTTATTGAAAATGGATGGAGCAGTATACTGCACACCTTTTTGCTCAAGAGTTAAGGACGTCCGATCCAAATACAGGTTTGATTTCTGCCAAGTTTTAACCAAGTGAAAGCTGCTTATTCTTGGGAATAAACTAATATTGATAACAAGGAACGACAATAAGGAATAAACATATTGACAGGCCAATGTCAAAATACCCAGACTCGTGAACAGAGGTTGACAAGAGGTTTGTGAACTCACACCACTAATTGCCCAAACAGCCCATTTCTGAGCCAAAAATATCCTTGTAGAATGGGAAGAGTTACCCCAAAATATAATACCATACGACATAAGCGAATGAAAATAAGAAAAGTAGACTAATTTTTGTGTCGGAAGTATCACTCACTTTTGATACCGTTCGAATAGTAAAAATGACAGTATTAAATCTTTGAACAAGATCCTGAACGTGGGCTTTTCACGACAGCTTACTATCTATCTGAACACCTAGAAATTTGAACTGTTCAGTTTCACTGATCATATGCCCACTCTGTGAAATTAAAACGTCAGGTTTTGTTGAATTGTGTGTTAGAAACTGTATAAAGTGAGTCTTACTGTGATTTATCGTTAGTTTATTTTCTACAAGCCATGAACTGAGGTCATGTACTGCACTATTTGAAACAGAGTCAATGTTGCACACAACATCCTTTGCTACCAAGCTAGTGTCATCAGCAAACAGAAATATTTTAGAGTTACCCATAATACTAGAGGGCATATCATTTATATAATTAAGGAACAGGGGCAGCCCCAACAGTGATCACTGGGGCACCCCCCACTTGACAGTACCCCACTCAGATCCCACATCACAGCCGTTAGCAACATTGTGAATAATGACCTTTTGCTGCCTGTTGCTAAAGTAAGAGGTGAACCAATTGTGAGCTACTCCCTGTATTCCGTAA
Organism: Schistocerca cancellata; assembly: GCF_023864275.1. NCBI lineage: Eukaryota > Metazoa > Arthropoda > Insecta > Orthoptera > Acrididae > Schistocerca > Schistocerca cancellata. The sequence continues at coordinate 17,963,980 of NC_064635.1, read as the reverse complement.
TGGTCCAACTTCTGGAGCAATATTTTGTGATCAACACAATCAAATGCCTTAGTGAATCAAAAAATGTCTCAAGCGTTCAAAACTTTTTGTTTAGCCCATCCAGTACCTCACAGAGAAAAGAGAATATAGCATTTTCACTTTTTAAACGACTTCTAGAGCTGAACTGTACATTTGATAGCAAATCGTATGATATAAAATGATAAAATTATCCTTGCATACACAGCCTTTTCTATAACTTTTGCAAACACTGATGGCGTAGAAAGAGGTCTAAAATTATCTACATTATCCCTTTCTCCCTTTTTATAAAGCGGCTTTACTACTGAGTACTTTAATCGCTCAGGAAACTGACCATTCCTAAAGGAAAAATTACAAATATGGCTAAATACAGGGCTAACATGTGCAGCACAAATACTTTAATATTCTGCTAGACAATCCATCATAACCGTGAGAGTTCTTAGTCTTCAGTGATTTAATTATTGACTCAATCTCCCTCTTGTCTCTATCACAGAGGAGTATTTCAGACATCAATCTTGGAAAGGCATTTGCCAAGAAAGTTATATGATTTCCCGTAGAAACTAAATTTTTATTTAATTCACAAGCAATGCTCAGAAAATGGTTGTTAAATACTGTACATATATCTGATTTATCAGTAACAGAAATATTTTTACTGCGAACTGACTTTATATCGTCGACCTTGTGCTGCTGACCAGACACTTTCTTCACAATGACCATATGGTTTTAATTTTATCCTGTGAATTAGCTATCCTGTTTGCATACCACATACTCTTTGCCTTCCTAATAACATTTTTAAGCACCTTACAATACTGTTTGTAATGGGCTACTGTAGCTTGATTGTGACTACTTCTAACATTTTGATATAATTCCCACTTTGTTCTACATGATATCCTTTTCCCACTAGTCAGCCACCCGGGCTGTCCATTACTGTTAGTACCCCGTTTAGAATGGAAAGCAACTCTTGAAGAGCGTGTATGTCCCCTCAATGGACTCTGCATTCTGGGGCTTCCAGCTGCTCCCTAGATAGGGCATCTTGCCTTCTTTCTTCCTCTGTCTCCATTTCTTCTTTTGTCCCTTATCTCACCTTCAGTGACCTATTGTAGACCTTGGGGTTTTCTTCCCCTGGGTTCAGTGCGGTCTAGTCTCTCACTGATCTACAGACATGTAAACCTATCTGTTTGAGGGAAATGGGACTGATGACATAGTAGTTTGATTTTGGACAGCTGATGTATACCGTGTTGATCGTTTCAGAGTTTAACCAACCTTGACGTACTGTGAAGCTACAATCAAGATTAGAAAGCTTCTTGTTTGCATTAGGTTTTTTCCTGCAATATCGGGCCTGAAATTGGAATGCCACTTTCCTTCTTTTCTGCTAAACCATGTAAAAAGTTCATCTTTGCCTTTTCCTGTCCCTGACTCTCTAAACTACTCTTTGTCATTCTTTCGAAACAAAAGTTGCTTACGGTTTGGACACGTCTTCCCGCTGCACCGATGATCCCCTCTGTGGTGACTTCCATGAGGGGAGTGCCTGTGCTCCCCCGCCAGTGTGCATAAATTGTAATGCACAGCATTCTCCACGTTCACCAGCATGCCTGGTGTATGTGAAAGAATGATGGATTCAAGAGTACAAGACGGAAATCCATGGATCGGGTAGAATGGCAGGATATTGTGATGCGGGCCAAGGCCCTTCAAGGGCTGTAGAGCCGAGTGGTAGTAGTAGCAGTAGTAGTAGTAGTATTCAAGAGTACAAGATCCTAGATCGACTTACGTACACCGAGGCTTGTCGAAAGTATGACTGGCTCCATCCCGTGCCTACTACTTTTGCTTCACTAATGCCCATTCTTCCTCTTACCCCCTTGTCTTCCCAGCCCCGCCCCATTCGCCCCACACCTTTCGCCTCTCTCTCCCACTCCCCTCCCCCCTCCCCATCAGTACCCATACCCACCCTGTCGGGTGCTGCTCCCCCTCCCCCACCGGAGAAGCGCTCTCCTCCTTCAGCAGCCGCCAGTACTGGAGCTCTCTCCCATGACTCCTCTTCCCGGCACCCCCCTGAAAGGTGATGTGCAGCTCCACATCGGCCACACAATCTGCGGCCAGTGTAATTCCGTGCCCAACCTCGCTGCAGTCTGCCCATCTCTTCTTTCACAAGACAAGAAGCAGAAATACAAGAACAAGGGCAAGGGCCCTTTGGTACCCCCCCCCCCCCCCCCTCCAGCCAATGAACCAACAGAGTCTGACCCCACGTATACAGACATTACCCCATCCTTATCGGTGACTGCGACTTGGCGGCATGACCAGCTCCAGTCCGTCCACTTCCCATTTGGACTCCGGCTTGAGAATCCTCCAGTGGAATTGTAATAGCTATTTGCGTCACCTCCCGGAGTTGCAGCCCCCTCTTTCCTCCTACTCTGCTGCTTGCATTGCTCTCCAGGAGACCCTTTTTGTCAATTCTTACTCACTCACCCTTTGTGGGTTCCATACTTTCTTTCAACTGAATTGGCCCCTTGCAGGCTTCTGGTGGTGATTGCATCTTGGCGTGCAAGGACGTTGTTAGTAAATGGGTTCCCCTTCATACTACTCTACAAGCAATTGCTGTCAGGGTCCATCTGTCTACTCCAATCACAGTCTGTAATCTCTACCTCCTGCCTGACAGGCCACCCACATCCCTTGCCCTAACCACCCTTCTTCAAAAACTCCCTTCTTCCTTCCTGCTTCTAGGGGACTTTAATGCCCACATCTCTCTTTGGGGTAGTCAGATGACTACTGCCTTGGGCAGGACAGTTGAAGCTGTTCTGGCAGGGCTTGACCTCTGTCTTCTAAAGACCGGCACTCCCATGCACTTTATTGTGGCACACGGCACTTTCTCTGCCATTGACCTGTCCATCTGCAGTCCCGGCCTCCTTCCCTCCATTCAGTGGTGTGTCCACAATGACAGCGATCATTACCCGATTGTTTTGACCTTCCTTCAGTATGTCTCACTCCGTCACCCTCCCAGGTGGGCCTTCTCTAAAGCTGATTGGGGTGATTTCTCCTCTGCTACCATCCCTCCTGTACTACCACACAGTAGTATTGATGAATCTACACAGACTTTGACTACCGCGATTCTTTCAGCCATCCCTTCTTCCTCGGGTTCCCCCCGTTGGAAGATGGTCCCTTGGTGGACTCTGGAAATTGCTGTGGCCATAAAAGACCACCGCCGTACTCTTCAATGCTTAAAGCGGCACCCTGCTACTGCTCTCCTGGTCTTTAAACGATTCCACACCCGGGCCTGCTACCTAATCAAATTTCAGAAACGGATTTATTGGGAACGATATGTGGCTGCCATAGGACTGCACACCCCCTCTTCGCAAGTCTGGGCAAAACTCGGGTGAATTTTTGTCCAACGTCTTCCCACCAGTGTTGCAGGAATTTCTGTGCATGGTGTTGTCCTTACCCATCCGGACTTTGTTGCAGAGCTTTTCGCTCAACGCTTTGCCCAAGCCTGTGCATTGATTCAGTATCCGTCCACATTCCTCCTCCTGAAAGAGCACTCGGAACGACTGCCTTTGTCTTTCATTTCTCGCTGCTTGGAGCATTACACTGCCCCATTTAGCAAATGGGAATTTGCCAGCGCCCTCACCCTTTGTCCCAACACGGCTCCCGGACCGGATCGGATACATAACCAAATGCTCCCTCAGTTATTGGTGGCTGGCCACTGTCTTATATTGACCCTTGTCAACCAACTATGGAGTGAGAGGGTATTTCCTACCCAGTGGCAGGAAAGCATTGTTATTCCAGTGTTGAATCCTGGGGATCCACCTCTTCAGTTGGATAGCTACCATCCAATTAGCCTTACCTATACCCTCTGCAAGTTCGTTGAACGCCTAGTGAGTTAGAATGAAATTTTCACTCTACAGCGGAGTATGCGCTGATATGAAACTTCCTGGCAGATTAAAACTGTGTGCCGGACTGAGACTCGAACTCGGGACCTTTGCCTTTTGTGGGCAAGTGCTCTACCGACTGAGCTACCCAAGCACGACTCACGCCCCGTCCTCACAGCTTTAATTCCGCCAGTACCTCGTCTCCTACCTTCCAAACTTCACAGAAGCTCTCCTGCGAGCATACATACTCACAAATTTCTTTCACAGATTATGACCTTTGTTTGATGCTAGAAGAATGTTTCCTGTACCAGAGCGTTCCTTGTACTCTACTTGGTTCACCTGTTTTGCTTTAATTTGGATCTAAGGCAGTAGAATTCCTGTACCACTTCTTGGACTTGGTCCTCAGTTTTGATAAGTTTGTAGCTAATCTTATCTCTGCTGCTCCTTAAGGACTTTTGGATTGCTTTGGTTTGCTTTTAATCCATTTTCTCTGCTCAGTAGACTGTTCATTCCATTCAGTGTACTGTTTCCAGAGGAACCCACAGCCATCAGTGAACCTAGTCACTGATGTTCTTTTACTCTGAATTTTAACCCAACTTATGCATGTTTCTTTTATTTCCAACAATATAAGGAAAAGGGTTGCAGTGCCCCCAATACCTTGTTCTTTAAGAAAAATCACTAAATTACGACTTGCAAACTAATTGTTTAGATAGAAGTAAAAATTATGAAAGTGCTCTCATTCATGCTTAGTGTTACTTTTATGTAAATGCAGTGCATGTGCCTGTGATAGAACTAATGTTGCATAAATTCCAATAAATTGCATGTCAGAAATACCAAATATTGAGGTTGTATGCTTGAATGAACACTGTCTTACAAAGGATAGTATCAGAATCTTAAATAAGCTTGATAATTTTTATGTTGCCAGCAGGTTTTGTAGGAGTAATTTGAGGATATAAAGAATCCATATACATATATGAGCTGATTATCTTATTTCATAGTAGCCTTGATTGATTTATAACAAATCATTTTCAACATGATTGCAAAACAAGAAATCAAAATAATTTTATTGCTGTGCACCCACCATTTAAAACTTTATGCTCAAACTCCACAATATATGGCTGTGAAAATTTACAACAAAGTGAAAAGAAGAGAATTAAAAAAGAATGTAGGAAAAAAAGAGAAACTAATGCAGCAATGTTACTATTCAGTAGAAGAACTCATGAATGACAACCTGAAAAATCGAGCGCGAGAGACAAGTATATAGGACTGTTAATTTTTAAATTTTGTTACTTTCTAATAAAAAATATTAATTAATTAATTAATAATATAGTACAGTATATTATATTAATGATATTATAAGAAAAATTGTAAATCAGTTTTTGTGTTTTGACGAGTCTTCTGTACATGAAGTCAATGACTTGAAATTGTGTGTTATGAGACAATAAATTTCTATTCTATTCTATTCTATCCTGTTGTTGGTTGATTAAAGAACTATTTACAATTTTTGAACGTAAAAGATGTGATGAAGTTTTGGGTGTAGTCACCAGTTGCCCCAGGAGTGGACTGCTTCTCTGAACTACTAACACAAGGCTGAAGGAAATGCTGTTCAAAAATCCTTAAATAATCACAAGAAGATTATAGTAGTTCACTGTTGGCACAAAAAATAAAAATAAAAAAACAGCAAAAATCCAGTCCTGTCATTTTTAGCATTAGTGTAACACTGGGCACTAATAAGTTAAGACAAACAATTGCCACTTTCCGTGTCTTCTGGGAATCTTCCTGTCTACAAAATAGAGAAATATATAGAAATACCCAAGCTATCCTGGTATTTGATTAAATGTATACATTTAATACTAGATGAAAGTTGTCCTTTTTGGACTTTCAAACAATAGAAAATCCAGTATAGAATAATGACAATATTATGAAAAGGATAGATTGCTACTGTGGTGTGCGTACTGTAAGATCTTCAGTACACACACCATCAGATTATTTGACTTGTCGCTCTAACGAAGTAGGTGAGTGTCAGCAATATGTCTCATGGTCTTATCGTGGCATGTTTATCTTCTGCCGTTAGGTCAGAGGATAGAAATGCCACTTGCACGTTTAGAGTAGCAGATTGACGGTGACCAACTTTAAACAGAACTTGATTAATTTTCACACACATTTATTAAAATAATAGCAAGCATAAAAATTACTTAACTTGGTTCTGGATGCTATTTACAATTGACAATCTGAAGTTCCTTTGGTATTGGTACGTTAATCTTATTCTCACATATATCCCTGATACTTGACGAAAGTGTCTATACATTTATCTTCATGGCTATGTACAGAAATCTGGTAATCTTATTAGGCGCAGACTGAAACTTGACTATAGACTGGTAGAGACAAATGTAGAACTCGTACAGACTGGTGCAGACAAATGCAGACTGACTAATCGGAGGTCTGTACACTCATTATAATACCTTGCGCGTTCATGTATCACTGCGCGAGTGTGATCCGCGAGGAGAAAAGGTTCTACGTTAGCAGCAATCTCATTGGCTGCGTTACATATTAATACGCGGATCGGCGGAAGCAGAATTTGGTCCGTCTCTATGGCAGCGCCATCTCGTAGTGCGGAGACGGACAGGCGCTGCGCCTTCGCTGTTGTGCTTAGCAGGGTGCGCTGTAGTGGGAAAGTTGTGTACGCGCTGACTACGCAGAACTATGTACACAACAGCTACTCACCATATAGCTGAGATGTTGAGTCACACAGAGGCACACGTTTTAGTAGTCTTTTTGTTGTTCCTGTCTGCGACTCGAAATCTCCGCTATATGATGAGTAGCAATCTGTTCTTTTCGTAATGTTGACCTCACGAACTTTCATTTTAAATTGTACAGTTTTTGAGAAAATATATGTACTGCTTAGTTGCACTGTATACTTGAAGTCTAGACGTGAACGTCACATGTTGTCTTCGTTACACATATCTGAACAGTGGATGTTTTTCCTCAATGAGCTGTTGCCTTAGAATAACATAATGTAAAACATTGACAGAATAAGTGTGTCAACTGTTTAATTTTGTTAAAAAGTTTTGGTAGAATGTAAGTACTTTTGGATTAAAGGAGGTGACTCACCGAAAAGCAGGAGCTTTGAGTTTTCTTTAGGCTCTCACAAAAAGAAATAAAACTTGCTAGCTTTCAGAGTAACTGTTTCTTTGAGCTAGAGTACAATGCACACAGAAAAACAGGCACACAGGGGATTGTGTTGTGTGGAGAGGGGAGAGGCATGAGGCAGGGAGGAGAGGGTGGTTTGCAGCTCTGAGGGAGGCAGGTGGTTTGTTGGCTAGGAATGTGGAAGGGTGGGGTGGAGGTGTCCAGGATTGGCACATAATGCACAATTGTCAGAACTGCTGGGGAGCGGCACGCACTGTGAGGGTGATGCGGGGACGTGAATTGGCAGGCGGTGACAGGACAGAGAAAGGAGAAACTGTTGGGTGGTAGATGTGGGGGACAGTGGGTTACTGGACTTTGAAGCCAGGACCATTATGGTAGTTAAGGACGTGTTACAAAGATAACTATCCTCGTGTTTCTATCCTTCTTTAACAGGTTACTCCTTTAAAAGACAATTTTTCTTTTATTTATATTTTTTATTTTTTTCAACATAACAAAGAAATAAGTGCCAGCATGTACTCTTTGGAAATAGTGATGAATAAAACTGCTATATCACACACACTAGTTTGCAGTGATTGTGGTTTGTTACTTATGTTACACCATTTTTATCCAATTTTTTAAATTGGGGTGAGAAGGTAGTCTTTGGCTTAACTGCCAACTGGGCTTCTCTTTCAGGCAACACAGTGATGTAGCTGTGATAAGGTGTTGGTTTTATGTTTCATCTTACCTTGTGAAATTAGTTGGGAAGAGATTTTCGCTTGTGCCGAAAGAGAGCATGTCCATCGATTGATTGTCAGTGATTAAGTATCTACACAATTCAGACTGATAAGCTTAGTATTTTGTTTACTCATTTCTTCTCCTTTTAATGCAAGTATTATAAAACAATAGACCAATTAATGTTTTATTTTATTTCCTCTGTCATAATGTCATATCTGCATTACATATTATTCCATTGAGCTTTTGAAACAATGAATAAAATAGGCTAGTTAACAGGTAATAGACTGCATATCATTTATGCAAAAATTATTTCAATGGGTGTGAAAATCTTATGTTTTTTTTAAAAAAAATTCCACTTTAAAATAAACCTGTTAAATAACTTATTCATGAGAAAAAGTGAATTATGACCTCAGGCATTTTCAGTCATAGGAAGTACGTTCAGAAAATTCATTCTAGTGGTGCAGCTGTGTTTTTGCAGAAGGTGATGGGTTCAGAATGAAAAACTTTGTTTACACTGATAAGTTTATGTAACATTTGATAACACTGCCAATGAAAGTAGGAAGTCCCCACAAGGCAAATATTAGTTTGGAGGTCTGTGCGTGATAACCTGTGCCTTGCAGTGTGCCGGCTGAAGTTCCCTGCCACAAGGTATTCATTTACAAAACCAGAGAACTGTCAGTGCCACAGCTGCTGTGCAAACAGTATGTAGCCAGCTAGTGTGGCTGACATAGGAAACAGTTTAAATATTTCGAGCCTATCAAAGTACTTGTGATTCTCGTGCTCTGCATGTCACAAGCCTTGACAAGGTATATTGTTCGGCAATTTTAATTTGTGTATGTTGGGTGATGGTCATTTGCTGTAGTTAAATGGTTTCCAACATTAACTGAGTTTTCCATCAGTTCTTAGCATAACTTAGCAATATTAAAAAGAAAAAAAAAATTCCGAATGTTCTGCAAAATCATATTTATTTAGCTGCAAAGCGGCTTTCGGCTTGTTAGGCCATAGTCATTTGACAACTGAATAAACTGATGTGTGACTTACAAGATATAATTTATACAGAAGCTATATAAATGGTGACATTTGGGTGTTTATTTGGGAAAGTAAATTACTTTTTTGTCTCACAGAAATAGGCACATTACTTAATAAAGGAAACAAAAATTTTTATGTAGAGACTTATTTAATATCTGAGGAAAAATAGTTGATTTTACGATTTTAATCATAGTACTTGTAACTAAAACATAGGCCTAAGTTAACAGAGGAGAAAAAGGATTTGTAGTTATTTAATATTAAGCTGCCATTCTGATTCATATGTCCACTGACATCCAATATGGCCATATTTCTGCTTTTCATAGCAAAATGTAAAACTTCACATTGTACATCATATGACTGGTTTTCTGTTAAAGGCTGATTGGCAAAGGTGAATGTTTCTGTCTTAATCTCCAGCTTCTCACATCTTCAGATAACCTCATTACCACAGCTCTGCCTAATGTATACTTTTCCACAGTTATTGCATGTGGATTTATACACCACACTCTGTGCCAAATGCTGCAATTTGTCTTTGCTTTTGAATAAAACATGCAATATGTTGTTGGTATTATAAAATGAAGGTGTGTTGTTGTGAGGCTTTTAACATTTTTGCAAGGTCATCTGAAATTTTGCCAATATATGGGATGATGCAACCTATTTTGTTGCTACTGACTGGTTCCTGTTGGTCAAGTGTAAAGTTTTGGCATGACTAGAAGTGATATGGTTGACAGTGTGTAGTTCTGTTCAAAAGGCAGATCCAGATAATGGAACAGATATGAGGCAATGTGCCATCGATTGGATAGCTATACGTTTGTGGTTATGTGGCCGCCGGGAGCTTGCAGGGATTACCGTATCTGTGGCTATAGTTTTTTAAGTGCTAGACAATCGTCTCTTTGTGCTAATGTCTATATTAAGGTCCAAGTAATTTGTATAAGATCTCCCCAGCTTCATTGTGAAGTGAATTTTCTTATTTTTAGGTGTTTAAATGTTGCAGACTGGGTCATCTTCAGTGGCATATGTGTCATTCCATGTCAGTTCAACCAGGGGCTCCAGCTCATAGTCTCAGATTTGACTGAAATTCACTACACTAATTCTACCATGTGTGGAACACTCGTGTACAAAATATTAGTTTCCCCTGCCAATTAGTTCCAGAATTATGACTTGTGAAAGAAGGTGGCGTGACCCGGAAATTGCAACCAGCATCTGGCAGTCTGTCTTCAGACCCAACTTCAGGTCTTAATAACCTTGGAACTATTCCACACAGTCTAGTGAAATTTTTACAACCCAGTAACATCAATTTAGGCAACACACTCCATGAATCAAATACCAACAACAAAAATACCAACAACATATTTCTGAGGGAAAATTAAAAATTTCAAAATGTGATTAAAAAAATGTAATACATTAAAAGGTACATATTGTAGGTGCCCTCTCTGCCAAATATAATTCACTCAAAAAGGGTATAATTTTTTTTGTGGTAAGCTTAATGTGGCCTAAACACACAAAGAACTCATCATGCCCATATCAGTCACAAAAACTGAGTTACATGCACATGAAAATACAAAAATATAATTCACTCAAAAAGGGTATAATTTTTTTTGTGGTAAGCTTAATGTGGCCTAAACACACAAAGAACTCATCATGCCCATATCAGTCACAAAAACTGAGTTACATGCACATGAAAATACAAAAATTTGAAAAATTACCTGAGAAACATGGATTTTCGAAGTGTGGTAGCACTAAAGGGACAAGTGGTGTCCAAGCCAAATTTCACACACTGCATAAATAGACCATAATGATACATATCTCAAAATTTCAGCATGTTATTGCAAGACATTTATGTACAATGGAAGTTGACAGATGTATTTGGTGTGTGGCCATTGTTCCACAACACAATTTTGTAAAAACATGTCGTAAACTGTTCTGCCTCTTCTTATCCTCTCCCACAACTGTTTAATCATTAAGCAACAACATATAGACAGATTAATACAACGTATCATTAATGTTTACTGCATGCTAAAAACCAGTCGATTGTGCTTCGAACAGAAGTTCTCCCACACTTTAGCTACTGTACTCTGTACATTGAGTGGCAAATTGTACTGTTTTCCTGACACTGTGGTAGGAACCGGAACTGTCATAAGAATATGTTCAGAAGGAATCCAACACGTCTGCCAAATGTGGCCAATGAAATGGTCTTGCTGCTCCTGCTGGTGCCATGAAGTTCACAAACACATCACCTTCTGCTTCACAGCACTCTGCAACACATCCTAAGTACCATTTGTCATCATAAACAGCAGTAACATAGCAACCTGGTTGTATGTTGCTGATTTTGCTTCTGAATCCTGAGTCAGACACACTGTGAAGACACATGTTGTGCATGAACCCATAGTTATAACCAGACAGTCTGTACATTGTCAGAGCCCGCTGGAGAGAAGTGATGCTGGCTCCTTGTGTCTGCAACAGTTTTAACGTGTTCTAGTCTGCTTTTTAGCAACTCTTCGACTGATTTCACGTGTGCCAGATATATTTTTCTGTACCCAGGTAAATAATTGAAGAGGTGTTAGAATGTGACCTTCTGTAGGGTGCTGCAGACTAGCTTGTGGTGCCATACACTTAATGGTACCACCAATACCATGGCATACATTTTTACCATGACTTGTTGCGAAAAAATTCCATTCTGCGCGAATCTGAAAATCATGGTAATGCATGCATAAATTTTTGAGATTTTTACAGTTTTTGTACTGACTAGCTCCCCCATCACTGAAGTATTTCGCAAAATGTATGTGAGGCAGCTTGTTTTTCACATATACCATGACAGTGCGAATGTGGGCATGAACTGCAATGGCATCATGAATTAAACAGTCACTAAAAACGTACAGGTTGATGACATACACATCATCTGAATCACCTCTATAGTAAAACGCAAATGACTGGAGAGTTGCGTGACTGTTGTCCCAATGATATCCTTGGATGGCATCTTGAACTATAAATGCATAATTTTCAGAAAAAGTCTAGTATTACTTTAATTTCATCTTGTTTCAAATTATCCTTACAAAACTGGGGATAAGCCGATTGTGCTGTTGCTGTGAATCTGTGTGTTGTCAGTTTCTCCATTTTTGACAACACATTTCAACAAAATCTTCCACTGTACTTTGCTTTGTTTCAAGACTTGTGCGATCCATGTGTGTCCATTATTTATAAGAAACAAGATCACCGTCATCCATAAGGAGTTCACCGTACAGTTTGTTATTCATGTGTTCGGCAAGATTTGCCTTACCAGGACACTTTTCACACCTGTGTATCATGCACTGGTAGGAACTCATGTCACACACTAGCAGCTTCAGTGCACCTTTGTAATCCAGACCAGAATCCTTTATAGCAGCAAACATAAGCTTAGCATTTTGATGGGTCTCACATAAACAAACATTGTGTGTGCCCCTTGCACTTGCAGGCACAACCCATTTTGGCTGAAGATTGAAAAAAGATGATAAATCTACTTTGGTATTGGGATACTTTTCCTTGAATTCTACGTATAGTTCCAATATGCTGCATAGCAACAGCCTTTTTTTGCATTTGTACACACACATTTCCAATTTTCACCATTACATTGTCTTTTTTTCCAGGCATTATTTGGCTGTAGTCGTTATTTTCATGAAACTCCGACACTAGCACCTTTATTTCTGACCTCAATTGGTTCAAATGGCTCTGAGCACTATGCGACTGAACTTCTGAGGTTATCAGTCGCCTAGGACTTAGAACTAATTAAACCTAACTAACCCGAGGACATCACACACATCCATGCCCGAGGCAGGATTCGAACCTGCAACTGTAGCGGTCGCTCGATTCCAGACTGTAGCGCCTACAACCACATGGGCACTCCGGCCGGCTCTGAACTCAATTGCTTACCCTGAGCCTGCTGAAGTTGTGGAAGCACTCCTTGGGTTGCTTTTATTTTCCTAGCTTGCTTTACCATATATGTAGACACATTGAATTCCTTTGCAGTGTAGTCAATAGACCAGCTGGAAGGTGCAAGGGTAAGAATAGCTACTTTTTTCTGGCATGTGAGTATGGCGCATTTTTCTTTCAAATCGTGCACAATTTTGTCCAAATCAGAGCATTTCTGGCATGATTTCTGTTCCTTTAGAGCAGATAGTTCTTCCTCTTCCACCATTAGTGTGTCAGCTATTTTGTGTTTTAATTCCATTTGAGCTTCTTGTAGTTTTCTTCTACCATAGCTCGGCATGTCTCTTTTCCTGTCTTCATGGGAGACAAACCAAGAGTAGTCACTGAAGTATTTAATTGCTCATCCACTGTGGTTGTAGGTGGCTGATACTCTTTGTCACTGTCATGTAAATTATCAGAATATTCTTCATTTTTTAGCAGTTTAACACACCTGAAACATAACTTTTGTCTTGGTTTCATGTTAAGTCCCATGCACTGATTCACTTTCAGTACTGATTTTATATCTGTTTCTCTGAGGCTACACTTCACTGTCTTCTTATGAATCTGAAATGGATCAAAACAACTTCTTTGTAGGAAAGAATACTTATCCAGAAACACTTTCATATGATGATAACAAACACTAACGTTTCCTGGAACTGTACTTCTTGTGCCCACAGGGTGTATCCCGAATCTCATAGCAACAAATCTTGGTCCGATTCATCCAGCTCATACAGTACAAAGCGAATGCCACATTTTGTTCCATATGTTGTTTTATGACATTCAGATGCTTGTGCTCTACCAATACTGCAACTTGTTTGAACAAAAGCACCACTAGTACACTCTTCTACGTCCGTACTGACTTTCCACAACAGTACTGACCAGTCTGAACTAGAATCTTAGAACATGAGTAACCTGTAATTGTTGCTGGTTTCCTTTGTTGTTCCTTCCTAACAATGAGTCATTCTGTCCCTGAAAACTACCATTGTTTAGCTTTCTGTTGCCTAATGGTTCCCAACAATTGCTGCAGCTTTATCTGAAACAAGCTGTCTGCATCATCACTATTACTTGCCAAATCGTGTTAGATTAGATTAGATTAGATTTACTTTCATTCCAATTGATCCGTAGTGAGGAGGTCCTCCAGGATGTGGAACATGTCAGAAAAACAACAATACATGACAAATATTTACAACTAAAACAAATAAGCTAATGTACCATTCCACAGGTCCCAAGTGGAATGATCGTCATTTTTTAATGAACACTAAGAGTCATTTTACAAATACTAATGCACTGAATTTAAAATAAAAAAGTTTTTTATTTCTTTATAAGGTAATAAACATGTAATACAACTACTGTAATACTGATTTACAATGAATACATTACTGCACTGAAATGGTGCAGAAGTTAGATTATACTTACACACAACCACACACACACACACACACACACACACACACACACACACACACACAAATTTTCAGTGGACACATTACTGCACTGAAATTGTGCAGAAGTTATGTTGTACTTATATACAAATCAGTTGGTTTTACTAAGAAATTCATCAATGGAGTAGAAGGAGTTGGCCACCAATAAATCCTTTAGGCTTCTCTTAAACTGAATTTCATTGGTTGTTAAGCTTTTTATGGCTGCTGGCAAGTTATTGAAAATGTGTGCTCCTGAACAATACACACCTTTTTGTACAAGACTAAGTGACTTTAAATCTTTGTGAAAATTATTCTTATTTCTAGTATTGATTCCATGAATTGAGCTGTTGGTTTGAAAAAGTGATATATTTTTAATGACAAATTTCATTAAGGAATAAATATATTGGGAAGCTGTAGTTAGTATCCCTAGTTCCTTAAACAGGCTTCTGCAGGATGTTCTTGAGTTCACACCACATATAATTCTTACTGCACGTTTTTGTGCCCGGAAAACTTTAGCTTGGCTTGATGAATTACCCCAAAAAATAATCCCATATGACATGGAATGAAAGTAAGCATAGTATGCCAGCTTTTTCATTTTTATATCCCCTATGTCTGACAAAATTCGCATTGCAAACAGAGATTTGTTAAGACGCTTCAGCAGTTCTGTGGTGTGCTCCTCCCAATTGAATTTATTATCAAGCTGTAATCCCAAGAATTTAACACTGTCCACTTCTTCTATCTTCTTGTCATTGTATGTTAGGCATATACTCTTGGGACACCCCTTACAAGTTCTGAACTGCATGTAGTGTGTTTTTTCAAAGTTTAGTGACAAAGAATTGGCTAGGAACCAGTGATTAATGTCCACAAATATTTTATTGGCTGATCTTTCTAAGACTACACTTGATTTGCTATTTATTGCAATGTTTGTATCATCGGCAAACAAAACAAACTTGGCATCTGGTAATGTTACTGATGAAAGGTCATTGATATACACAAGGAAAAGTAAGGGCCCCAAAATGGAACCTTGTGGGACCCCACATGTAATTAGTTCCCAGTTGGATGATGCCTGATAGCTTGATACATGTCTCTTTCCTAATAACACCCTTTGTTTCCTGCCAGAGATATAAGATTTGAACCATTTTGCAGCATTTCCTGTTACACTATAATATTCTAGTTTACTTAAAAGGATATTGTGATTTACACAGTCAAATGCCTTTGACAGATCACAAAATATACCAGTTGCCTGCAATTTTTTGTCTAATGAATTAAGCACATTTTCACTGTAAGTGAAGATAGCCTTCTCAATATCAGAACCTTTTAGAAATCCAAACTGTGACTTTGACAGTATGTTATTTGAGATAAGATGGTTATAAAGACGACTGTACATTACTTTTTCGAAAATTTTTGAGAATGCTGGCAACAGTGAAATTGGACGGAAATTTGATGCTATTTCTTTATCTCCCTTCTTAAACAGTGTCTTAACTTCAGCATATTTCAGCCATTCAGGAAATATTCCACTGATAAACGACTGGTTACACAGATAGCTTAATATGTTACTTAGCTCAGAATCACATTCTTTAATTAACTTTGTTGATATTTCATCATACCCACTAGATGTTTTTGATTTTAAAGATTTTATGATGGACATTATTTCTGTTGGGGTAGTGAGGGTCAAATTCATATTATGGAAGTTACTTGAAATGTCTGGTCTAAGGTAATCCATAGCAGCATCTACCGAACCTGACAACCCCATCTTTTCAGTAACAGTTATAAAATGTTTGTTAAAAAGTTCTGCAACACTATTCACATCTGTCACCAATGTATCATTTACTCTTAATGCTATTTGTTCCTCTTCATGTCTGGTTCTACCGGTCTCCTCCTTCACTATATCCCATATTGTCTTTATTTTGTTATCTGATATGACTATCTTTTCCTTGTAATATATTTGCTTTGACATCCGTATTACAGTCTTTAATATTTTGCAGTATTTCTTATAATGCGCTATAGCATCAACATTGGAAATGTTTCGGATTGACAGATACAGTTTTCTTTTTGTTTTACAAGATACCCCTATTCCTCGAGTAATCCATGGCTTCTTTGTAGACTTTGCTCTAACCTTGGTAAGTTTTGGGGGAAAGCAGTGTTCAGATAAGGTAAGCACTTTATTAGCAAAAATGTTATATTTTTCATTCATGCCATGAGCACTGTAAACATCAGTCCAGTGAATGTCTCTGAGGAGTGTCCTAAAATAATCAATTTTTGGCTTACTGATTACCCTCTTGAGCTCAGATTTAACAGATTTTATATCCTGTTCAGTATTAACATTTAACAGAAGGAACTGCATGTCATGGTCTGAGAGGCCACTGACTATTGGTTTTGTAATATAATTTTGTTCATTGGACTTTTCTATAAAGATATTATCAATGGCTGTTTGTGAGCAAGTGGCTATCCTAGTGGGGAACTTTACTGTGGGAATTAAGTTGAATGATAGTGTTACTAACTCAAATAAGTTCTTATTGGGAGAGTCTTTAAGGAAATCTACATTGAAATCACCAGCAACCACTATTTCCTTGTTTTTGGTTGTTAAATGGGCCAGTACAACTTCAAGGTGGTTTACAAACAGATTAAAGTTACCTGCAGGTGCTCGATATACACTTAATATTATGAAAGATTTTTTGTGAAAATCTAATTCTGTTGCACATGCTTCCATATGCTGTTCTAGGCAAAATTTATGAATGTCTATGTCCTTAAATTTATGACAGTTCCTGATGAATGTGGCAACTCCTCCTTTCTCCATTTCTGATCTACAAAAGTGAGATGCTAACCTAAACCCTGTAACACTTAAAAGTTCTATACCAGTGGTCACATGATGTTCAGAGAGGCAGATTATGTCAGCTGGGTTTGAAGACTCTAATTCATCTATGCAGATAGTTAATTCATTAATTTTATTTCTCAGTCCTCGAATATTTTGATGCAATAAAGATAGCTGACATTTCACACTGACTGAGTTAAAATTGGGTGGAGTTAAAATATCTGCTGACAGTTGAAAATTCTTAACCAATGGCTGTTTATGTTGATGTAATAAGCTGGAATTATGTTTTTTGATTTCTTTCTCAAACTGAAGGTTTGTCTCAGTTCTAACCTCTCTTAAAATTTGCTTTCTTTCTGTCCTCCCTACCCTAAAAAAGGGTCTTTTCTGAATCCTACAACCACTGGTATTTTACCACTCATGACAGTGCCTCCCCCCTTTAACTTTCCTGCTATTTCCCCAGCCAATTTACCCTTCCCCTTCCTGAGGTGAAGGCCATGCCTAGTATAATCCCACCTACTGATAGAATCAACATGAACCACACCAATGTGTGACCCCGCACCCGACATGAGCAGCCTTTCCAGCTCCAAATTAACTCTCTTGACAGAAGAGTTCAAATGAGGTCGGTCATGGCGCCCAAAAACAGATACAAACTCAACACTGGTATGCCTCGATGCTGATGCAATCTTCGCCAGGTCACACTCTATACTGTACCCAGGATCTCTGTCAATACTGTTACCTGCCCCACCCACTATAACCACGGTGTCTTCCTTAGTGAAATCTTTGCAAAGTGATCCTAAATCCTCTGTCACCTGCTCCAGACCAGCACTAGGTTTAAAAAAATTGGTGACCTGGTATTCTGATCCTAGTTCATCCTGCAAGAGTTGGCCAACACCTCTTCCATGGGAACTACCTAACAACAACACTTTCTTTCTCTTTACTGATTTCCCTACATTCTTACTTTTCAATTTGCTGCTGAAAGTTTGTTGTGCCCTGTCTACACCTGTAACTGCTTGAGGCTCACCAGCTTCTAACTGAAGCAACAGGTCAAATCTATTTTCCACATTCACCATAAAGCTGTCAGACAAAGTTCTAGGCCTGTTCCTCCTGTTGCCTGTTGCCACTTCCCACCTCTCTTTACCCTTCTCCCTCCTTAACCTGTCAAGATCTCCCCTGGCCTTGTCTAACTCAGCCTGAAGGGCAGCAATTTTCCCCTCCTGCTCCAGTATCTTCCTATCTCTACTACAAATCCTACAAAACCACTGATGAGTCTCATTTACTTCCCCTATTCCCACGCCACTACAGTCACCCACATGGAAAAAACTACAGCACCCATCACACCAAAGCCCCGACCTAACAATTCTACGGCAAGTCAAGCACTTTTCACTCATGATAAACGTATTAGTTTATTAAGAATAAGTCAGTTAAATTACAGATAAACACGAAAATATGGTTACACAAATTTGGCCTATACGCAACTGTGTGTAAACAAAAACAAAAGTGCAAAGTTTCTGAAACAACAAGTTAAACTTTACGCTACTTTCCGGAAATGCTAGTTAAATAATGAAGAGGTACGCTAAGTTAAATTGCTGGAGAGAGCAAGGAACAACTAAACGAAATTCTATAGATTTGCTGCAGAAGAACGTAAACAGAAAATACGACTGTACGGTCTTTTCGCGTTTTCTGCTATATTACGTAATGTAACCAAAGACATCTCTGTCAACTTTTATTGTATACAAATGCCTTGCAATAACAAATTGAAATTTTGCCACATATTATATTATGGTCTACTTAACAGTGTGTGAAATTTGGCTTGGATATCACTTGTCCCTTTTGTGCTACCACACTTAGAAAATCCATGTTTTTCAGGTAATTTTTCAAATTTTTGTATTTTCGTGTGCATGTTACTCTGTTTGTGTGACTGATATGGGCAAGATGAGTTCTGTGTGTGTTCAGGCCACATTAAGCTTACCACCAAAAAAATGTATACCCTTTTTGAGTGAATTATATTTGACATGGAGGCACCTATAATATGTACCTTTTAACGTATTACATTTTTTTAATCACATTTTGGAATTTTTTATTTTCCCTCAGTTGTTGGTGTTTTGATTCATGGACTGTGTTCTCTAAATGGATGTTACTGGGTTGTAAAAATTTCACTGGACTCTGTGGAATAGTTCCAAAGTTATTAAGACCTGAAGTTGGGTCTGAAGATAGATTGCCAGATGCGGGTTGCAATTTCCGGGTCGCGCCACCTCCTTTCACAAGCCATAATTCTGGAACTAATTGGCAGGGAAACTTAAAATTTTGTATATGAGTGTTCCACACTTGGTAGCATTGGTGTGCCAAATTTTAGCCAAATCTGAGACTATCAGCTGGAACATTTTCTCAAATTGGTTGAATTGACATGGAATGACCCATATGCATATTGTGATACTACAGATCTTTTATGTCACATCTAATGTTGCTGTGTGCCTTTTCGTATTACGAAGATGAGAAATAAGAATGTATTTATAAGAAAGGCATACTTAAAGTGCCATGTGATATGCAGAAAGTAGTAGTGTGGTAGTGGGTTAGGTTCATTCCTCTCTGGTATTTGACAAAGTGCCTTTAACTCAATTATGAAACAGTAGATGTAAAATCGCAAAGTGTTCAGTGTGGTTTTGTTCAGTGATTGATTATGCAGTTTGTTTTGCGAATAATAATTATTCAAACAGATAGTATGTGGGCAGTTTTGAATTATAGAAGTGAACATTGGAGTAGGTTTACTGCTGTTTTCATTAAAGAAACCTCCCGAAAGTAATTTAGAACATACAAGATTATTTTACATTAATATAAAGCAGTTTGTTTTCAGAATTCCTTCTACTGATGCCCTCTGCTTTTTCTTTGTGCTACGAATTTTATTTTATCTATTCACAAGGACAAAAATCAAATAGAATAGAGGCCAGTGACTTTGGTGGCCAATAAATATGACCAATGTAATGACTCCTTCACTCTGGGTAGGTTTAATGTAGTTGTTACACCTGCCAGGTAGGCTGTCAGCCTGAACTGCTGTCCCAAGCCTTTTAGTAAAGTTTGCCAAGTAACAAGAACAACATATTTTGTTTCATTCAAAGTCTCCAAGACAATTTTGTAACAGGTCCAGTTAACCAATTGGTTATTACTCTGCACCATATATTCACAGAGAAACTTTGTAGAATATGTGAATTCGTAATGCTATGTGTGTTTTAGTCACAGCGGTTACTAATGCTGTCATGTCAGATTAGCTTCATCTACACAACAGAAGCAATTGATGGACAATTTGCAGTTATTAAGTGACAAAATTCCATTTTTCAAGCCTCATCATTTACATGAAGGTGTTAAGGTCACTAGTGATGAAAGGAATAAGTCATTCTGACATAAAAATAGTTATATTTTGTGGAATACCTATGGGCATTTACATTCATTTGATAAAGGCTATTTTATACTGCCAGAAAAATGACTTCCTTTACATTGAAATTATATTTTGGTGCATATACAGATTAAGTGTGTACTGGAAACTGCTGCTTTGTTTGTTGAATACACATCTTAACAGTTTTTGTGTCACATGATGCTACTAGGGAACTGTCTGTGGATACCATTATTTACTGGCCACAAAAGCATTTTCTTTCATCTACAAAGACTGTGTATGTAAATATGGGCTGCATCATTTTAAATCCTATTGTTATCTCAGGCATTATGCTTGAAACTAGTCTCAAGTGATTCATACTACACACACATTATTACTATAAAATTGTCCATATAACCCTCTTTTGAAATATCTGGCTTATCTCCAGAAATATCCCATATGCATTGTGCCTTAAATGGTTGAGCTGTGCAGCTATTTCAACCAATTCCAGTGTAACTGTATTCTAGTATGACCGTTATAGGTTAAGAAAATAGCAGGCTTTGCTTCATTGAGAAACTGGAGTTTGTATGTGAAAGAAACCATTTGTGAAGCAATTGTAAACCCGTTCTGGAGTTTGCTCATGTTCTGCATGAGCCATATTAAGATAGATTAATAGAGAACATACAGCATTTGTGCAGAAAGTGAAATACTTAACTACATCTACACACATACTCCACAAGTCGCCACATGCTGCACAGCGGAGGATACCTTGTACCACTGCTAATCATTTCCTTTACTGTTCCATTTGAAGACAGAGCTGTGGAAAACAGTTGTCTACAGGTTGAGTCACCAACTATTGCCACCAAGACTAACTCCGAAAGTATGATAGGAGCTGAAAAGTTTGCGGGACAAATATTGCATGGGACAATGGGGGCCATAATATGACATTGGATTTTTGTTGCTAGGTGGGGTCGCTTCAGGGATATGAAGGTAAACATTGTTTTCTTAAAATGCTATAGTTTGGTACTTATTTTCTGATAGCAGCTGTCGAGACCAATCCCATGATGTGTAACAGTAAGGTCTTTGAAGGTCAACGAAGATCAAAAAGGTGGCGTGTACGTCCATTTACAGAAGGTGTTCGAAATGACCATTGATATCAATGCAATCAGAGCATGTGCTTTGATAAGTGCCAGAGTGATAAGGAACATCACTCAATCCATGATAAGAAGATTGCAGCACTGCATTGATACCATTGGTCATCACTTCGAACACCTTCTGTAAATGGACGTTCGTGCCACCTTTCTGACCTTCGTTGACCTTCAAAGATCTTGCTGTTAGACATCATTGGATTCGCCTTGATAGCCGCTATCAGAAAATAAGTACCAAACTATAGCATCCCATTTACAAAAAAAACAAAGTTGACCTTCATATCTCTGAAGCGACCCCACCTAGCAACAAAATACCAGTGTCATATTATGGACCCCGTTGTCCCGTGCAATATTTGTCCCGCAAACTTTTGAGCTCCTATCATACTTTCGGAGTTATTCTAGATGGCAATAGTTAGTGACTCACCCTATATATGCCTCTGTATGATCCCTAATTTGTCTTATCTTGCCTCTGTGGTCCTTACATGAAACGTACATTGCCAGCAATAGGATCGTTCTGCGCTCAGCTGCAAATACCAGTTCTCTAAATTTTCTCTGTATTGTTTAGTGAAAAGAACATAATCTTCCTTGCAGGGAGTCCCATTTCAGTTCACGCAGCATCTCTGTAATACTTGTGTGTTGATTGAACCCACCAGTAACAAATCTAGTGGCTCACCTCTGAATTGCTTCTGTGTTTTCCTTTAATTCAACATGGTGGAGATCCCAAACACTCGAGGAGTACTCAAGAATGTATCATACTAGTGTTCGATGTCCAGCTTCCTTCATAAATGACCTACGCTTTCCTCAAATTCTCCCAATAAACCAAAGTTGACCATTCACCTTCCCTACTACTGCCCTTACATGCTCAATCCATTTCAAATCACTTTAGCAGTGCTACAGCTAGATATTTAATCAATATGACTGTCAAGCAGCATGCTAACAATGCTGTATTTGAACATTACAAAATTGTTTTTCCAACTCATCTGCATTAACATACACGTTTCTCCATTTAGAACAAGCTGCCATTTGTGACGCCAACTAGAAATTTAGTCTAAGCCCCTTGTATTCTCCTACAGATACTCAGCGATATCTTTCCGTACACCACAGCATCGTCAGAAAACAACTGCGGACTGCTGCTCACCCCATTCGTCAGATGCTTTTTGTATATAGATAATAAGAGTGCTCCTGTCACACTTTCCTAGGGAACCCCTGGTGATACCCTTGTCTCCACTGAACATCTGTGAGCCATTCACACACTTAATCTGTTCCATGTGCTCAGACATTCGTTAACAGCCTGCTGTGGGGCACCTTGCCAAACACATTCTGGAAATCTAGAAATATGGAATTGCTGGTTGGCCTTCATCAATGGTTTGCAGGATGTCATCTGAGGAAAGAGCAAGGTGTGTTTTGCATCAGCGATGCTTTCTAAATCTTTGCTGATTTGTGGACAGAAGCTTTTCTGGCTCAAAGAAATTAATTGTATTTGAACTCAGAATATGTTCAACAATTCTGCAGCAAAATAGACATTAGGGATGTAGGTTTGTAATATTGTGGGTCTGTTCTTTTACCTTCCCTTCGTATAGGAGTCAGCTGCATTTCTTTCGGTCTCGTGGGACTTTGCACTGAGTGAGAGATTCACAAAGAATGCAAGCAAAGTAAGGGACCAGTGTCGTAGAGTACTCTGTATAACTGAATTGGGATTCCATCTGGACCTGGCGACTTACTTGTTTTCAACTCTTTCAGTTGCTTCTCTACGCCAAGGATGCCTATTACGGGAGACCGTGCTGCCGTCAAACAATGGTATGTTTGTACAATCCTCCTGTGTGAATGATTTCTTAAATGCAAAATTTAAAACTTCAGCTTTCCTTCGGCCGATTTCTGTTGTCACACCAGACTGTTCAGTGCGTGACTGGATGTAAGTGTTCAACCCACTTAGTTATTTTATGTAGGATCGGAATTTTCTCGAGTTCTTGGAAATACCTTTTGCGAAGGGACAATGGAGGAGCTGTCTCAGAGGTGGTATAAATATCTCAAAACCCATGTATTAAATTTCAAAATCAGCTTTCCAGGTAAAAACTACGTTATTTTTCTTATTTTATTTATCTATGATGTTTGGTTTACATATCATGTGAGCAGGATGCAGAAGCATTAGATATGGTTATTTAAAGGAAAAATATCTAAGAACATATAGAGCACACAGAATCTGATGTTGTCTTAACAACACATTGTGCTAACTGGCAGTGAATTCTGTTCTTTTCAATTACTGAAGGAAAAATGTAGTTGATAGTAATTTACTCTGAAGTGGTACCACAACAATCTGGATCTCTTGCTTACCAGGCAAATGACCACTGCACCATCCAGACACAGTGGCCACCACAATCAATTGACTACCCTAGCAAGCCTCCCTTCAGACCCAAGTTCTCATCTCATACCACACACACTGCTGATGTATACTGTAACCTGATAGTTTACAGTGCAGTAGAGAAGCTCCCCACAGATAAACTCTGTGTTGTTGTTGTTGTTGTTGTTGGTGGTGGTGGTGGTGGTGGTGGTGGTGGTGGTGGTGGTGGTGCTGGTGCTGCTGCTGCTGCTGCTGCTGCTGCTGCTGCTCTTCAGTCTGAAGACAGGTCTGATGCAGCTTTGGCTGCTAGTCCACCCTGTGCAAGCCACTTCATCCCTGTGTTACTACTGCAAGCAGCCTCCATTTGATCCCATTTATACTATTTGAGCCTTGTTCCCACTCTTCAATTCTTATCCGTCACACCTTCCTCCAGCACCTAAACTGACAATTCATTGATGCCTCAGAATGTATCTCATCATTCGATCCCTTCGTGGAGTCAAGTTGCACTAACAATTTTTTCTTGTTGCAGTAGTAAGAATGTAACTAGGTGGCAGCTTTCGGCGAACAGTCGATAAATTATGTACAGTCTATAACAGCTGCACATGCAATTTATTTATCGCAGTTTTTTTGTTACGCTAGTGCTTTTTCTGTTACTTTTGATATAAAAATGTACTTGAAGTCGAAATAATTGCGACACTAACAATATTGAATTCATGATGTTCAACAGTCGTATTGCTTGTGAAATAATACCCCTGCAGTGCTGTGCAGCCTTAATACCATTTAGTTTGATGAGACTGAATGTGAAAGAACGTAAATTTCCCCAATTATTTTTATTAATGTTGTAACAGTTATTCCAAGACGAGACTGTTAGAATTGTGATATTTGATATTAATAGGACAGAGATGATGACAAAAACGGTTAATCAGTCATTTTACATCAGTGAACCAACGCGACTGAAAATCACATCGGAAATCGAGGGAAAGCCCCGCGTGGTATTCCTTTTAAAGAAGTCGGATGATCCGGGGTAGTGTTCAGATAAGTCAAATTCTTCAAACTTCATCCATCAAGTACCATTTACTACTTTTGACAACAAACAAAATTCTTTTAACGTTTGGGCAACAATAGGAAAAATAAATCTCAACAATGGGTATTTAATTATTTGATAATAAGTTCATTAAAAACTATTATTCAGTGACATGAGTATCTGTTTGACTAAATTTGATACTTCATCGAGATCCATCTGAAACAGCAGCTACTTTGTGATGTAAAATCCATGTTGTGTTCATTACGAACATAATTGCATATTTCTGCCTTCCATTTCAATCAGATGACAAAAATCTTGTTTAGCTTCCTTATGGAAAGAAAAAAAAATGTATTTTGCGGTTCTACATTTATATCTTGTAATGGTTTATTAAAAATTTGACAATTACCGTTAAGCCAAAATAGAGCCTATGTAGTGACGTGGCTGCAAAAATAAAATATACTTTTTATGTGTAACATCTGCTGTTAGACTTTGAGAGGTGTTCAGTTCTCTTAAATTTGTACAAATGATTTCAGAGTTCTGATACCTTCTTTCTTGATATATTTATTGGCTTGAGTGAAGGAGCCTACCAGACCACACATACTTAAATCGATTGCAGAAAATTGAATGTTTTACTATGCATTATATACACCTTGCATTAATAAAATAATGAAATAGGAAATCAAAATAAGAAATCAGTGCACGTAAACCCAAGAACAATAGTAGTAAAGTCAAGGGATGGCAGTCCACTTCCCTCTGTTACAACTGGAGATGAAATTTTTAATGCCTACATTTACTGCTTCATTTGAAGGAGGAGGGTAACGGTTCTGTCCCAGCCAATGGCCGATTTAGCCATATAGCCAAAGGAGGACTTATGTCCTTCTTCCACAAATGAAGCACTGCATGGGTGCTACATTTATGATCTTCAGCTGAAATTGTGGATACTGGACACAGGTTCCCGTATCTGCTAGGTACAGATACTGGAGTAACATTATCCTATAATGTGCATACATTGAATCCCCTATTTTACGTTCTTGTACAGTCCAGACTTCAAAAACACAAAATTGAAGAAAATGCAGAATTGAGGAACATCTTAAAAACCTCCAAAACCCAAGCAAAAACACATGTAATTCACATATATGACTCAAAATCACAGTCCTCTACAATACTTTGTATAAAATGTAAGTGAAGGAAATTAAATGTACAATACAATGTTTATACAGTAATTTGTGGTAATGAATTTCATCAGTTCTTAAAATATCACAGATGTGTAACAGCAACTAAAACCTCATCAAAAAATTGAAATTGGTGTCTGGGTACAAGGTAATTGTGCATGTTTTCCGACATGCTAAGACTACAAATTATACATACAAGACGTGTTTTTGAGAGATCACCCTTTGTGCTCACCCAGAATTAATGAAAATTGATGAACATGTTGAATTCAGCCAAAAACATCACAGAAGCGAAGTGGTTAAACTGTAATCGTAAATGTGAGCATCTGCTTAATGACATACTTTGTCACCATTTTTGTTTTTGTTTAATGCTTCCCTTATGAGCCGCGCTTCATAGGCTCACCACTGTTAAAGTGTTATTTTAGGCCTGAAAGGAGCAGAGACGCGAAAAAATGAGTGTACTTCCACAACTGATGGTACAACTTATTGGGAGTCAGCTCAGTGAATTTCTGTACACTGTGTAAAATGTAAATTTGAAATAGGCTCAGTTGTTATAGTTTTGCTTCGTGCCGTCTACCGCTGCTGCTAATCTTTACGAACTACAATTTGTGGTGGGAAGCAGATACATGTGTAGTGTACGTAGTTGTTGCAACTGTATCGTGTCAGATTTGAACGTGAAAGTCTTTTGGTGTGTGTGGTGCAAAGTATATACAGGAGTACTGTATGTAGTTTTTGCAATTGTATCACGTCAGATTTGACTTTAAACTGTGCTATCGCAAAACCCTAGTTCCATTTTCGTGTGACATCTCTGTCGTAGCATGTCGTCTGCACTAAAAGTATATTTTCAGCACTTCATAAAATGCATTCACCCCTGCCTGCACTCCCATCGCTGAACGGTCACTCCCCCTCTCTGCACGTCCAGTAGGTGAGATCATTTTACGTGTCAGTGTGGTGTGGTGGCTGTGCTGGCCAGACATGGGCGACATTTCCTCGATTATGACTGAGCATAGTCTTTGAGACTCTGTGTGTTTGAATTTAAAAGGTTGATGATTTATATTGTTGCTGAATACAGTACTTTGGAAATACGTGCAAAAATATGAGACTGGGTTATAAGTGGCTCAAGAAAAGGTGATGGCTGGGCCCCTTCATCAGGTATTGGCTCAGTCCAGAACACTTTTAACTTACTGTCTTGTTTTTCCATTACCGCTGCAACCTAGCAGTAGTTGTATCATAACTGTGTGGTGAAGCCAAATGTCGCAAGTTGAGTTGGCAACACCAGCTGTAGATTACATCAGCATTTCCTCTCTCACATCTCCCCTGTCCACAACAGCCTAAAATATTCCCTGAATTCCACCACCGTGGTGCGGAACATCAGTCTTTTGAGCCACTTAAAACTCCTTCAGTCACATCAAACATCAATAGGAAGAGAACAGGATGAAATCAAGCGAGAAGTCGAGTAAGAACTTAGAATTGAGCTAAATGTTGCTAGGAAGAAATGTAAAACCGGAGGAGGTTTTAGCATTTATCTTATGGGTTTTTCTCACGGGCTAAGAATTTATGGTGTATAATCGCGAAAAACGAAAAATTGGTGAATGTAAAATCAAAGTTTCACTGTATTAGTGTAGCTGTTCCTTTGTACTAGTTATCACTAATTTGCATTGTATCTGTGTTGAAATTTGAGATATTTTGAGTAAAAAGCTAACACAAAATAATAGGATAATTAAAGATTGGCAAATGGTAGTGGAAGTTTAGCTGTGAAAGTTCAATGTATAACTGAAGTGGACAGTGGTGCAGGATGTTAATGGGAGGTTGCAAAAATCAATTGAATTTTGGGGCCTGTTCTTCAGTGTAAGTGAAAATGAAATACTCTAAAGGGAGAAATCTGATATAGCAAAGTACAAAATTTTCGTACTTGGGTCATGAGGTGCAAGAGCCATTGAAATCAAACAGTTAGATGGGGTGGACTCAATTAAAGTTCCCACATAGAGCAGGAAAACACACAAGGCAGAGGTTCTAAAGAATCATTTAACAGAGTAGATGAGCCCCCCCCCCCACACACACACACACACAAATTTTGTCAACTTTTATATTCTTTGGATTTTGGCTAAGTGATCAATGATTTTTGAGGCCGGGAATACATTACCTTTCTGTGCCATGCTACCTTTGAGTGAGGGTGCCTTTAAATCAGTTCTCATTCCGGTGTTATGTTTATGAATATTACTGTTGCTTTCAAACTGTGGTGGACAGCAACAAGCTGCATAAGGGAGTAAGTGTACAATGGAGCTGTTGTCAGTAAGCTCAACTGTGTCATCTTTTTTACACATTTGTGTGGTGATTAAATTAGATTAGATTAGATTAATACTTGTTCCATAGATCATGAATACGACACTTCGTAATGATGTGGAACGTGTCAGGTTAATAAAAGATGTCTGTACGAGATATTACATTACACAAAATATTGCATGACACTAATGTTTAAGTTGTTTTTTTTCCCCTTAATTTATATCTAAAAATTCAGTCAATGAGTAGAAGGAGTTGTCATCTAGAAATTCTTTTAATTTATTTTTAAATGCTAGTTGGTTATCAGTCAGGCTTTTGATGCTGTTTGGTAGGTGACCAAAGACTTTTGTGGCAGCATAATTTACCCCTTTCTGTGCCAAAGTCAGATTTAACCCTGCATAGTGAAGATCATCCTTTCTCCTGGTGTTATAGCTATGCACACTGCTATTACTTTTGAACTGGGCTGGATTATTAACAACAAATTTCATAAGTGAATATATATACTGTGAGGTTACTGTGAGGATCCCTAGATCCTTAAATAGATGCCTGCAGGATGACCGTGGGTGGGCTCCAGCAATTATTCTGATTACACGTTTTTGAGCAATGAATGCTTTTCTACTCAACGATGAATTACCCCAGAATATGATGCCATACGAAAGCAGTGAATGAAAGTAGGCATAGTAAGCTAATTTACTGAGATTCTTATCACCAAAATTTGCAATAACCCTAATAGCATACGTAGCTGAACTCAGACGTTTCAGCAGACCATCAATGTGTTGCTTCCAGTTTAACCTCTCATCAATGGACACACCAAAAAATTTTGAAAATTCTACCTTAGCTACAGACTTCTGTTCAAAGTCTATATTTATTACTGGAGTTGTGCCATTTACTGTATGGAACTGTATATACTGTGTTTTATCAAAATTTAAAGAGAGTCCGTTTGCTGAGAACCACTGAATAATTTTTTGAAATACATCCTTTACAATTACATCACTTAGTTCTTGGTTTTTGGATGTTATTACTATACTTGTGGACACATTCTTTTTAGTGCAAAATTGCCCCAAAATTTAATAAAATAAGACATTAGTGAATGTATGCGGCAAGAAAAGTCAACTTTTTAATCCCCGGTGTCTGCTCTTTATTATCTTTAATGCAAAAGCTGCAGATCTTAGGTGCTGAAGACTGTCTAAAATTTGTGACTACCAAATTAAGTTGTTATTGATACAAGTACTTCAGGATTTACAGTATTCTACTTTATTTATTGAATTTACTCTCTTCTTTATCCCTAAAAGTGTAGTAAATCCCATGTAGTACAAATATGTATGTATTATATTTTCCTGATGTCTAGTGTTAGTCAGTTTGCAGCGAGCCAGTTCACAATTTTCAAGAAAACTTTCTCAAAATTTTCAAATGTGTGTGAAATCTTATGGGACTTAACTGCTAAGGTCACCAGTCCCTAACCTAAATTATCCTGAGGACAAACACACACACCCATGCCAGAGGGAGGACTCGAACGTCCGCTGGGACCAACCCCACAAAATTTTCAAGTTATTGAAGTTTCTTCTTTGGGCTTCATTACTATAATAGTCCCATCATCAAAGAAAGCTGTTTCATTGGCTTCTCAGATTTATGTGTAACAGGAACAGGAATGGATTCAGTGGTTTATCCATGTGGTATGAGTGTAGTGAAGATTTCTACATCTTGAATATTCATTCTCATTTCACACAATCCTTGAAATTCTGAATGTGATACACTGCATTCTGGTAGTCACATAGAATGAAGCACAGTTACTTGCAAGTCCTCTGATACCATAACATTTGAGGTTCACTATGAAGTGCACAATCAAATGCTAACAAATGTAGAAAATTTTTAGAGGCTGCTCATGCAATTTTAAATAAAGACAATAAGTCATCAGACTGAATTATTAGATGCTTGTAGCAGTGTATGTGACGTGAGAAGAGGTTATTAAAAATGAGTAGAAATATTTTTGTTAATATTTGCTCAAACACAAGTCAGAAGCTGTGATGCGAAGACAACCAGATGTTTTTTGTTGATATTCACCAATTTTTGACAGGTGAGGGAATGCCTGTTCACCTACTTATCACTTATCTAGTGCTCACTCGTCTTGTAGATCAGGTACTGTGTTCATTGGTGTTTATATGCTTTTGTTAGTTCCATTGTAAACCAAGCTTCAATGATGCATAAGTTATGGAAGTGACAGGTTTCATCTATCATGGGGTTTCCTTTTCTGAAATGAGAAAGATTGTACACTTAGTAATTATTGATCAGGTTACTTCAGTGACTTCATTGCACTGCTCAGAAATGTAGAGCTTTTTAGGGCAGTAAATGAAACAAGCCACTAAAATGACACACAGTAATCCATTAAATATGTAAGGACGTACATTTGATAACTATAAAATTAAGAAATAAATTAAAATCTCACCGATAAATTTCTCTAGCAACCGTAGGTCAAAAATTCACCATTGTGAACCCTTATTTGACTTCCTGTCCCAGAGCATTTTGTTATCTGTGCATATTATGATCTATTGTATTAATTTATATAACCAAATCCTATTACAATACCTAAAGTGGTGTGTTTTACTTACAGTGCACAAGGAGAACAGGATTGGCAAGTTAACAAGAGAGCCAAGATGAGTGAAGAAGGTCAGTGGTTCAACCCAAGGAAATATCAAGAGTCACTTCTCGAATTATGTATAAAGCAGAACACAATCCTGTACCTGCCAACCGGTGCAGGGAAAACCTTCATCGCAGTTATGCTTATAAGGAAGCTGATGGACCAATGTGCCAGGTAAGTGTGCTCTGTCTCGTTTTTTTCTTCATACCATCGGTCACCCGACTGGTTTGCTGCAGCCTGACACAACTACCTCTCCTGTCCATCTCAGGGTAGCACTTAACACCCAATATCCCTAACAATTTGCCGGATATGTTCCAGTCTTTGTCTTCGCATACAGCTATTACCTTCTGCAGCAACCTACATCTACATCTGTGTGAGTACTCTGCAATTCACAGTTATGTGTCTGATAGAGGGTTCGTCGAACCAGTTTCACACTGTTTCTGTACTGTTGCACAGTGAGGGTATTGATTGTGTCTTGCTGGTGGTGTACTTTACATATGACCAGAATCTCTTTGGCTTTGCTGCCATATTCCGAGAAAGTGTTTCATTGTGGGTACTATTAAAAGTGTCTCTCATTGAAATGCTTCTGCAAACCTTCACCAGTATTGGAGATTTTGTGTCCTTTTAAATGTGGCATGGTTTTCTTGTTGCTTCTGCAACTGTGTTGTGACCTGTTTTTGTACTATGGTGGTCAGTTTTGTCTCGTATTAGTTTATTTGATGTAAATATCTCAATTTCTTCTTTGAATTTAAGCCAAATATCATCTATGCTTATGTAAGTAGTTCAGAAAGAATGGAGACTCTCTCTTAGGAAGGCTTCAAGAGAATTTTTATCTGCCTTTTTAAATAGATATATTCTGAATTTATTTTCGATGGGTTTGTATATTAGGGTTTCAGTCTCGCTACAGTGACACTGTGGTCACTAATCTGTATATCAGTCATGTTGCTCCTGTTTACTTGGGATTATTTGTTGCTTAGGTGTCAAGTATTTCTTTGCAGCCATCATATGGGCTCCTAAACTAATTCCTCAAAATAATTTGTTTAGTTAAAGCATTCAGCAAAATTTCAGACGATGTTTTACGTACCATTGGCTTTGCACATGTATTTGTCCCAGCATGTCAAGGGCAACCATTGATACTCTATAAAAAGTAACTGTACTATACAGTGTAATAGCAGAAAAAATATTAAAGCTGAGAAATTAATCTTTCTTTGGAAAACTACTGTTCAAAAATTGAATTTTTTTAATTTGTGGCTGATAACTTTAAACTGTTAAAAATATATTAAAGAGTACGTTCAGGTAAGTGATAATGATGTTAATTGGTAGCCCAGAGTGTGTTGAACTAAATGTATTTTATCTGAAAGGCTTAGGACAATCCACTACTGAATAACTGTAAAAAATGTAGATGCTTGCAAATACGAAAAATTGCATGTGACCTGGAACAAATGTGGCCACCATTTCAAAATAATAAACAATATTTTTTTTTTAAAATATTTTTGTGACTACTAAACATTGAGGAATTCACCCAGCAAATATAAATTTTTTCTGAGATGGTCAAGCAACCAATTATTTTTTTCTTGGACCACTTGGTATGGATTGACCCATAGAGGGATACTATTCCACGTTCCCCAATTTATAGTTTTTACCATCTTTTGCAGTTAATTTTGAAATGCAGTAAGTTGCAATTAATCCACATTCATTTGCTGCTGGTTTCTTAAATGACAATTGTTGAACAATCATGAATCATTTTTTTATTTCCTTAAAATATTCAGTGAGCATGCACTTATCATTTAGTGAGCATGCCCTTATCATTTTGATGTTTTGTTGAAAGATGTTCAGGCAATTGACGTGGTTTTATTGCCTCATTGGATAATTTTCTGTGACACAATTTATAACAGATTCTATAAAACCCATCTTCAGATTCTCAGGCAAATAGAAATGAATGTTGGCAGGTACTTTTCTCCTCTCTCTCTCTCTCTCTCTCTCTCTCTCTCTCTCTCCTTCTTTTTTTTTTTTTTTTTTTTTTTTTTTTTTTTTTTTTTTTTTTTTTTTTTTTTTTTGGGGGGGGGGGGGGGGGCAGCAGCGGCATGTGTTCCTCTCTCAAATCTGCGTACTGACCATTTTGACAGCAAATAAAAGAGCCTGTGCTGTGTATCATCATCTCACATCATAGATCAGGCTTGGGCTGAGGGTGGTGCCAGTTATCATACCTGCTTGCTTGTTACAGCTGGCTGATATTGTGGGAGGTGGGTGAGCTTCTGGGAATAGGCTGTTCCATTTTCGGTCACACTTAGCCCCATGTAGTTTCATGTACATAAAGTGAACTAAATTTATGTGCAGGCAATACAAATAGTGTATTTTTAGAAATTTAAATTGTCACAAATAATTTAATGAAAACATTTTTAAAACCCTTTACCGCCTACTGCCCATCATGAAAGCTGGAATGCCTACTAGTGGGCACTAGGGACCCGGTAGATTACCACTTGGGGAGATTCATCAATTATTATTCAAAATAATCCCCATTTGATATTATACCCTAATACCTTTTTGCTTTTTTTCCCCTCCCAATCCCCAGAACTCAATCTTTGGGATAACTTGTAACTCTTTCAGAAATGTGTTTTTAATTCCATCTATGATTTTAATACAACTACTCTTTAACATTCTTTAATTTTGGGAATAGAAACAAATCAGAAGGGGGCAATGTCAGCAAACGAGGAGGCTGGGGAATCACTACAGTGCTGTTTTCTTACAAAAAATTCATGAACAAACATCAAAGTATCAGTAGCTGCAATATTATCGTGCAAACCCTTTAACGGTTCCACCACAAATCTGGGTTTTTTGTATTTCATCTTTCTGGATTGCATCATGCAAATGGTGTTAAATCTGTAAGTAATAGCACTTACTGATCATTTGACCTTGGGATAAGAACTCGTTCTGCACTAAGCTGTTAAAATCACTGTAATTATCCTCCCAAACTTGTAAAAAAAAAAAAAAATCTTCCATGCCTTATCTTTCCAGTCACCCAAAGTCTCACTGTCCAGCCACAGAGGAGCATTCCCCTCGTAACTCAGTACCACCCAGAATTGGAGCAAATGGATTACATTCTCTGCCAGGGTTTTGACTAGCCCGCGTTGTGCCCTGGAATGAGAAATGTCCTGCCACTATCCTTTCCACCCCTCCCAAAGTGGTATTCCACTGTCCGCCAAACCTACACAATATACTCGTCCATCGCTACACAACCTCCTGCTCCCAATCCCGTACTTCATGGCTCATACCCCTGTAATAGACCTAAATGCAAGACCTGTCCCATACATCCCCCCCCCTCCTGTGGGTTCGGGGGTTAGAATAGGCCCGCGGTATTCCTGCCTGTCGTAAGAGGCGACTAAAAGGAGTCCATCCCCCTCATGGGGGGTAGTTAGCGCCTGCGTCCGGAGACAGACGGTTCCACGACCTATAATTGTGGTCTTTTTGGTATTTCACTTCTCGTTTCTTCCTTCCTTTGGTTGGTTCCTTTCTTTGTTCTTCTCCATCTCACTGTCTTCTTCTCCTTGCCTTCTTCTCCTTGCCTTCTTCTCTTTGCCTCCTTCTCCTTGCCTTCTCTGGTCTCCGCCTCGGCGTTTGAGACAGTCTGTCCTCTCTCTCTTCCTTTTCCTCTTCTTCCTTCCTCCCTGTGCGCGCCTGAAGGCCGACCCACGCGTTCGCACACGTAGCCGGTGACGGGGTAACGCTTAATTCCCCGCCCTGGGTAGACAAGTAAGGCACGCACGTACCCCCTGGTAAAGGCCAGGCCCAGGGTGGGGTGATTGCCTGAGCTGATACCTTCTGACCATGCCGATTGGTCCCTCCGTCTGTTTCTCGGGAAGTGTGACCTGAGGTGTAAACATTCACCTAAGGCGGGAGTGCCCTCTGAGAGGGTCCCCATAAGGAAGGAGCGCGCCATCGGAGACGCTGGCAATCATGGGGCATTCCTCCGCAATGGATTTCTCTTCTTCTCTCTTGACTTCTGCCCACAAACGGAAACATGACCAGCCACCAGTGACAAAGGTACTACCGCCTGCCCCACAGTTCCTCGTCGTTTCTCGATCTGAGGATGGAAAGGATTTTTCCTCTGTCAACCCTTTCGTTATCCAGAAGGGCGTAGATGCCATAGCCGGTACTGTTAAGTCTTGTACAAGGTTGCATAATGGTACCTTGCTACTAGAAACTGAGAGCGCCTTTCAGGCACAGAAACTGCTTCGAGCCACACTCCTGTACACGTTCCCTGTCCGGGTGGAGGCTCACCGAACTTTGAATTCGTCTCGTGGTGTGGTCTATACTAGATCTCTCGACAGATTGACTGACGAGGAGATTCAGTCGTTCCTCGCTGAGCAGGGCGTGACGGCTGTCCATAGGGTCATGAAAAAGGTCAACAATGACCTTGTACCGACCCGGACGCTTTTCTTGACCTTTGATAGTGTTCAGCTGCCATCGCGCACCAAAGCGGGCTACGAGGTTATTTCTGTTCGCCCCTATGTCCCGACACCTATGAACTGCTACCAGTGTCAGCGTTTTAATCACACTCGCCAGTCTTGTTCCAATGCGGCTAAATGTGTCACTTGTGGCAGGGACGCCCATGAGGGTGACAGTCCACCTCCTTCTCCTCGTTGTGTGAACTGTCAGGGTGACCATGCAGCGTCCTCCCGCGACTGTCCCATCCATAAGGAAGTGCGATGTATCCAAGAAATTCGAGTCAAAGAGAAAGTGTCCACCTCGGCTGCTCGCAAACTATTTGCTAGTAGGAAGCCCATGCTGCTCCCAGCGGGCAGATTCAGTACTGTCCTCGCCTCTCCTCGGACTACCAGGGAGGTGGCAACCCAGACATGCGATCTGACCTTCAGCACCACGGTCGTCCGTTCGGCCAGTGCTAAGATCGCGTGGTCGACGTCTCCTCTTCCTCCCATCACCCCACAGACACAAGCCCCTTCATCAGCTTCTGCTAGGTGCTCCCCGTTAGCAGACCTTTTCAACCAGCTCAATCTTGTCTGCCTCAATACTGGCACCCCTACTTTTCTTTCGGACACATCTCACACCTATTCCCATTTAGACCTCTCTATATGTACTACCCAACTTGCACGCCGGTTTGAGTGGTATGCACTTTCTGATACATATTCGAGCGACCACTTCCCGTGTGTTATCCATCTCCTGCAGCATACCCCATCTCCGTGCTCATCTAGTTGGAACATCTCCAAAGCAGACTGGGGGCTCTTCTCTTCCAGGGTGACCTTTCAGGATGAAACCTTCACAAGCTGCGATCGTCATGTCGCACACCTCACGGAAGTCATTCTCACTGCTGCTGAATATTCCATCCCTCACCCTACTTCTTCTCCATGTCGCGTACCGGTCCCCTGGTGGACCGCAGGATGTAGAGACGCTTTACGTGCTCGTCGACGTGCTTTATGCACCTTTAAATGCCACCCTACAGTGGCGAATTGTATCAATTATAAACGATTACGTGCACAGTGTCATCGTATTATTAAAGAAAGCAAGAAAGCCAGCTGGGCTGCTTTCACAAGCACCTTCAACAGTTTTACTCCTTCTTCTGTTGTCTGGTGTAGCCTGCGCCGGCTATCTGGCACTAAGGTCCACTCACCAGTTTCTGGCTTGACGGTCGCGAATGACGTCCTTGTGGCCCCTGAGGATGTCTCCAATGCCT
Source organism: Schistocerca cancellata (assembly GCF_023864275.1). Lineage (NCBI taxonomy): Eukaryota > Metazoa > Arthropoda > Insecta > Orthoptera > Acrididae > Schistocerca > Schistocerca cancellata. Next base: position 17,927,393 of record NC_064635.1, on the reverse strand, counting down.
TCGGCCGCTTTTTCGCAGAGGTTTCGAGCTCCGCTCATTACCACCCTGCCTTCCTCCCCCGAAAACAGGCAGAGGAGGCTAGGCCACCTAACTTCCGCTCCTCGAATCGTGAAAGTTATAATGCCCCATTCACCATGCGGGAACTCGAAAACGCACTTGCCCGGTCACGGTCCTCCGCTCCAGGGCCTGATTCTATTCATATTCAGATGCTGAAGAACCTTTCTCCTGCGGGTAAAGGTTTCCTTCTTCGTACTTACAATCGCATCTGGATTGAGGGACATGTTCCCGCATGCTGGCGCGCGTCTATTGTTGTCCCGATTCCTAAGCCAGGGAAGGACAAGCACTTGCCTTCCAGTTATCGACCCATCTCGCTTACCAGCTGTGTCTGTAAAGTGATGGAGCGAATGGTTCACTCTCGTTTGGTTTGGCCGCTCGAGTCTCGACACCTCCTTACCAATGTACAATGTGGATTTCGTAGGCGCTGCTCTGCTGTTGACCATCTGGTTACCTTGTCGACCTTCATCATGAATAACTTCTTGCGGAAGCGCCCGACCGCAGCTGTGTTCTTTGATTTGGAGAAGGCTTACGACACCTGTTGGAGGGCGGGCATTCTCCGCACCATGCATACATGGGGCCTTTGCGGTCGCCTCCCTCTTTTTATTCATTCCTTTTTAATGGATCGCCAGTTCAGGGTATGTGTGGGTTCTGTCCTGTCAGACACCTTTCGCCAGGAGAATGGGGTGCCACAGGGCTCAGTTTTGAGCGTCGCTCTCTTCACCATAGCGATCAATCCAATAATGGATTGCCTCCCAGCTGATGTATCGGGCTTCCTTTTCGTGGACGATTTTACCATCTATTGCAGCACTCAGCGTACATGTTTCCTGGAGTGCTGTCTTCAGCGTTCTCTTGACCGTCTTTACTCTTGGAGTGTCGCCAATGGCTTCCGTTTTTCTGCCGAGAAGACGGTCTGTATTAACTTCTGGCGTTACAAAGAGTTTCTCCCACCGTCCTTACGACTCGGTCCCGTTGCTCTCCCATTTGTGGAGACAACAAAATTTTTAGGTCTTACATTTGACAGGAAACTTAACTGGTCTCCACATGTGTCATATTTGGCTGCCCGTTGTACCTGTTCTCTAAATGTCCTCCGTGTTCTCAGTGGTATGTCGTGGGGAGCGGATCGAACCGTCCTACTTCGTCTATATCGGTCGATCGTCCGCTCCAAGCTGGATTATGGGAGCTTCGTATACTCCTCTGCACGGCCATCCATCTTACGCCGCCTCAACTCCATACAACATCGGGGTTTACGTCTTGCGATCGGAGCGTTTTATACTAGTCCCGTCGAGAGTCTTCATGCTGACGCTGGTGAATTGCCACTCACCTACCGGCACGATATACTGCTTTGTCGGTATGCCTGTCGGCTACTGTCAATGCCCGACCACACGTCTTATCGTTCCTTTTTTGACGACTCGCTCAACCGTCAATACGGGTTGTATGTCTCTGCCCTGCTACTCCCTGGAGTTCGCTTTCGTCGCCTCCTTCAACACCTTAATTTTTCACTCCCTGCATCCTTTCGAGTGGGCGAGAGCCACACGGCACCTTGGCTCCAGGCTCAGGTTCGCGTTCACCTTGACCTCAGCTCGCTCCCAAAGGAGGTTACCCCCGGTTCGGTCTACCACTCCCGTTTTGTCGAACTTCGAACGAAGTTCATTAATATGACCTTCATTTATACAGATGGCTCTAAGACCGATGACGGGGTCGGGTGTTCTTTTATTGTCGGGGCACAAAGTTTCAAATACCGGCTCCATGGCCATTGTTCGGTCTTCACAGCTGAGCTCTTTGCCCTCTACCAGGCTGTTCTTTACATCTGCCACCACCGACATTCTGCTTGTGTCATCTGCTCTGATTCCCTGAGCGCCATCCAGAGCCTCAGTGATCCGTATCCGGTTCACCCTTTCGTGCACCGGATCCAACGCTCTCTCCAGCAGCTCGTGGACGTCGGTTCTCCGGTTAGCTTTATGTGGGATCCTGGCCATGTCGGTATCCCTGGGAACAAAGCTGCAGATGCAGCGGCCAAGGCTGCGGTCCTCCAGCCTTGGACAGCTTCTTGTTGTGTCCCTTCATCAGATTGTAGCAGGGTCATTTGTCGGCGCATTTTATCGCTGTGGCATGCCGATTGGGCTGCACTTACAGACAACAAGCTTCGGGCCTTGAAACCTCTTCCCGTGGCTTGGACGTCCTCCTCCCGCCCTTCTCGGCGGGAGGAGGTCGTTTTGGCCCGGTTACGAATTGGACACTGCCGGTTCAGCCATCGCCATCTGCTGACGGCTGCGCCGGCGCCGTTCTGCCCATGTGGGCAATTGCTGACGGTTCGACACATTTTAACGTCCTTCCCGGATTTTAACACACTGCGTCTTGATCTTGGCCTGCCCTGTAGTCTAGATGCCATTTTATCAACTTGACCAACCTCTCTAAGGACCTTTGATTATGCTGTTTTTTTTTTTTAATCCTATGCCTGTCAGTCTGTCTTTTATCTTGTTTTCCCTTTTAGTTGCTGTTTTAAACTTGTGCCTGGCGGTGCATTCCTAACGTAGTCTGGGCGCTAATGACCATTGAAGTTTTGCGCCCTAAAACCACAAAAAAAAAAAAAAAAAAAAAAAAAAAAAAAAAAAAAAAAAAAAAAAAAACACCACCACCTACTCCATTGTGGTCACAAACATCACCTAGCCCCTCAAAGTCAGGGCTACCTGTGAAACCATCATGTGATCTACAAGCTAACCTGCAACTACTGTGCTGCATTCTATGTGGGTGTGACAACCAACAAGCTTTCTGTTCCCATGAATGTCCACCGACAAACTGTAGCCGAGAAACAGCTGCACCAACCTGTTGCTGAGCACACTGCCCAAAACGACATCCTTCATTTGAATCACTGCTTCACAGCCTGTACCGTGTGGATCCTTCCCACCAACGCCAGCTTTTCTGAATTGCACAGGTGGGAACTGTCCGTGCAATATATTCTACGTTACTGTCTCAACGTTTGTTAGTCATTGTCCTCATCCATCCAGCCCCTTCCCTATTCCCATACCAGCACTACACAGCCCTCTTTCACCCATTGCACCCAGTCTTTTTACTTCTCTCCTTTTCCGCTACCCCCACCATCTATCTCTCCCCTGCCCTCTGTCTAACCTCCTGACTGCACTTAACTCCCCTACCCTCTCTCTAGCTCATCCCTGCATGCTCCTCAGCAGTACTTCACCACCCTTTTCCCTACCCTGCTATCCGTGTGTGACTTGTTTTTGCGGAGTGTGCGTGTGTGTGTCTGTCGTCTATTTTTGACAAAGGCCTTGTTGGCCGAAAGCTTATTTTGCGATAGTCTTTTTGTTGACACCTTACTTGTACATTCACTTTTCATCATCTCTTAAGACACATTTCAATTGTCCTACATAATTATTGAACTCATTGAGTGACCCCTTAGTGATGTCATGTGTTTTGTATTGAAAACATCTGAGAATATTTCATGGTGTTTGCCAGTTGATATGCCAACATCATCATCAGCAACTTCTTTGATTATGATTTGATAATTGTTCATTTCTTTCACTTTTACCACAATCAGTTGATAACGAGCTGAGGGATCCACAGAATTTATTATCTTTATCACCTTCACATCCTTCTTTGAATGCGTACATCACAAAATAAATCCTCATTTTACTCAAAAAAGACACTACATTTAACTAGAACTTTGCCACACTTCGTAATTTTTATAGCAGAATTTAATACAAAATCTCCAGTCCATCTTTATACAAAACAAATAATGACCAGTGCAAACAAAACACATGTATCTTCTTTGACAGCTGACAACAGACTATTTATCCAACATTGTATAGAAGTTTTTCAGTCATGTTTACCTTTACAACATCAGCAACAAAACTCCATAAATCAGGCTAATACAACACACAGGAACTATGATATTCCTGTTACTTTTTGAACACACCTTACTGCCAGACAAGAATTCCCCAAACTGTTGAGGAAGTTTAGGGAAACAGCATTTGTGAGAACTGGCAGAACGATTCTACTACGTCTGCATCACCCTCTGAAAACCACCGTGAAGTGCACATCAGAGTGTACATTCCATTGTACCAATTATTAGGGCTTTTACCCATTCCATTCACTTGTGGAATGCAGGAAGAATGATTGCTGTAACACTTCTGTGTGTGCTGTAATTAGTCTGAGCTTGTCTTCGTGATCCCTGTGGGAGTGATACGTAAGGGATTGTAATACATTCCAAGTTTCATCATTTAAAATTGGTTCTAGAAACTTCCTGAGTATGATTTCTGTCATAGTTTGCATCTAGCTTCCGGCATGATCCATTTTGGTTCTATAAGCATCTTCGTGTGACAATTTGTGTTGCCGCTCTTGGTATCTGTTCAGTATCACCTGTTAGTCCTGTTTGGTACACTTCCCGCACACTTTTGAGCCATATAATAGGGAGTGTGGCTCAAGTGTTTTGTATGCAGTCTCCTTTGTAGACAGCCTGCATTTCCCCCCTATTCTACCAATAAAATGAACTGCAGTCTGCCACTTGCTTTACCTACAACTGACAGTATTTGATCATTCTATTTCATGTATTTATGAATTGTTACACCCAGGTATTTATACTAGTTGGCCGATTCTGGGACTTATTGATGTTGTGATTGGAAGATACTATATTGTTGTAGGTTTTTAAAGTGCAAAATTTTACATTTTTTGACATTTAAAGTGAATTGCCAATCTTTGCACACCATTGAAATCATATCAAGATCTGACTGAATGTTTGTGCAGTTTTTTTCGGACAGTTCTTCGTTATATACAACTGCATCATCTGTTAACAGCCTGAGATAATTATTAATATTGTCTGTAACATCATTAATACACAACCTGAACAGCAACATATTTCTCTGCGGCACATATGACGTTACTACATTTGTCAATGAGTATCCAACTGAGATAACATCCTGTGTTCTCACCACCAAGAAATCTTCAATCCAGCCACAAATGTTTTTTTCTTTTGATAAAAATGTGTTTGTGGTAGGGTAAAATGCCTTTTAGAAGTCAAGGAACACTGCATGTATCTGAATATCTCAGTCAATGCCTTACCGGATTCGTGTGAGAAAAGTGCGAGTTCAGTGTCACGTGATTGATGTTTTCGAAACACATGATGGTTGCATTGGAGATACATTATTACATTTGAGCTTAGAATACGTTCTAAGATTCTACGATAAATGGATGTCAGGGATATTTAATGGTAATTTTATGGATCATTTTTGCTGCCCTTTTTGTAGATAGGTATGACCTGTCCTTTCTTACATCCTCTGGTCATTTTTTTCCCAAGGAATCTTTGACATGATATGGTTAAAAATATGGTATAGGATCTGATACGGATTCCATTAGGCCTTGAAGCTTTGTTCAGTTTCTCTACGTCACTGAGACTAATGTCTATTTCACTCTTCTTTACAGTGGTACCAGAATTCAATGGGGAGTTACCCCTGAGTTTTCCTGTGTAAAGGAACATTTGAAAAAGAAGTTAAGCATTTCTGCTCTTGCTTTGCGACCCTCAGTTTCAGTTTCTGTCTCATTCGCTAGGGACTGGACGCTTAACTTTGGTGCAACCAACAGCCTTCACATATGACCAGAATTTCTTCCAGTTTTGTGACAAGACCTTTCGGTAACATTCTGCTACAGTAGTCATTTGAAGACTTCATGCATTGCCCCTTTGACGGCCAAAAATGATTCATTCAGTATCTCTCTCTATCTATAGCTCTTTTCTTTGTTTCACACCTATTATGCAGTTATCTCTGTTTCTTAAGAAGTTTATTTAGAGTGTCTGTATGCCATGGATGGTCTCTCTCATCGTGAACTGTTCTACTAGGTGCATATCTAACCAGAGCATGGTCAACCAATCTTTGAAAATTGAGCAATAGTTTCTGTACATGCTCCCATCCTGAACTAAAAGTTTCAGGTTCCTCTCTGAGATGTGACACTTTATGATCCTTTATCTAGTTCACTGAATATATGAATCTTTCTAATTATTTTGGTTGTAAAAACACTCCTGCAAAACTTGCAGAACTAGCACTCCTGTAAGGAAGGATATTCCGGAGACATGGCTTTGCCATGGAAAATGTCCCGAGTTCGAGTCTTGGTCCGGCACACAGTTTTAATCTTCCAGGAAGATTCATATTTCATTTTGCTTGTACCCTGGTAATCATTGTTGCTAAAACCTTCCTTATGGTCACTGACACCAGTTTTAACGTAGAAATCCTCAAAGAAGTCAGGTATATTTTGTTTTAGTTTAGATCTAACCTATTTTCATAATGAGTGGGGTTCCAAACCATCTGTTCTAGATAGTTTTCAGAGAAGTCATTTAGTAAAGTCTCACCTACACCGAAAAAACTGTAACTATCCCAATTGATTCTGGATGATTAAAACCTCCTTGATTGATTACAGTATGATTAGGGAACCTGCATAGTATCCAACTGTTTTCTCCAAAGTTGGAATGGTGGTAAATACACTCCTGGAAATGGAAAAAAGAACACATTGACACCGGTGTGTCAGACCCACCATACTTGCTCCGGACACTGCGAGAGGGCTGTACAAGCAATGATCACACGCACGGCACAGCGGACACACCAGGAACCGCGGTGCTGGCCGTCGAATGGCGCTAGCTGCGCAGCATTTGTGCACCGCCGCCGTCAGTGTCAGCCAGTTTGCCGTGGCATACGGAGCTCCATCGCAGTCTTTAACACTGGTAGCATGCCGCGACAGCGTGGACGTGAACCGTATGTGCAGTTGACGGACTTTGAGCTAGGGCGTATAGTGGGCATGCGGGAGGCCGGGTGGACGTACCGCTGAATTGCTCAACACGTGGGGCGTGAGGTCTCCACAGTACATCGATGTTGTCGCCAGTGGTCGGCGGAAGGTGCACGTGCCCGTCGACCTGGGACCGGACCGCAGCGACGCACGGATGCACGCCAAGACCGTAGGATCCTACGCAGTGCCGTAGGGGACCGCACCGCCACTTCCCAGCAAATTAGGGACACTGTTGCTCCTGGGGTATCGGCGAGGACCATTCGCAACCGTCTCCATGTAGCTGGGCTACGGTCCCGCACACCGTTAGGCCGTCTTCCGCTCACGCCCCAACATCGTGCAGCCCGCCTCCAGTGGTGTCGCGACAGGCGTGAATGGAGGGACGAATGGAGACGTGTCGTCTTCAGCGATGAGAGTCGCTTCTGCCTTGGTGCCAATGATGGTCGTATGTGTGTTTGGCGCCGTGCAGGTGAGCGCCACAATCCTGACTGCATACGACCGAGGCACACAGGGCCAACACTCGGCATCATGGTGTGGGGAGCGATCTCCTACACTGGCCGTACACCACTGGTGATCGTCGAGGGGGCACTGAATAGTGCACGGTACATCCAAACCGTCATCGAACCCATCGTTCCACCATTCCTAGACCGGCAAGGGAACTTGCTGTTCCAACAGGACAATGCACGTCCGCATGTATCCCGTGCCACCCAACGTGCTCTAGAAGGTGTAAGTCAACTACCCTGGCCAGCAAGATCTCCGGATCTGTCCCCCATTGAGCATGTTTGGGACTGGATGAAGCGTCGTCTCACGCGGTCTGCACGTCCATCACGAACGGTGGTCCAACTGAGGCGCCAGGTGGAAATGGCATGGCAAGCCATTCCACAGGACTACATCCAGCATCTCTACGATCGTCTCCATGGGAGAATAGCAGCCTGCATTGCTGCGAAAGGTGGATATACACTGTACTAGTGCCGACATTGTGCATGCTCTGTTGCCTGTGTCTATGTGCCTGTGGTTCTGTCAGTGTGATCATGTGATGTATCTGACCCCAGGAATGTGTCAATAAAGTTTCCCCTTCCTGGGACAATGAATTCACAGTGTTCTTATTTCAATTTCCAGGAGTGTAGAAGATCCAGTATAATTTTGTGCCCACCCCTGACACTGAGTCTTGTGCAAACAGTCTCATATGCAGCTTCAGTTTCTATCTCAGTATATTTGGGTCTCCTGTCTGCTGTGACAAATACACCACTTTCATTTCCCATTAGAGTAGCCTTTCGATATACGCTCATTTCTGACAGTTTTGGGGTTTAACCAGCTTTCCTAGTATTATGTGATTTTTAGGACTGCTTCAAACTCTGGCACTTTGTTGTGAATACAGGGTGTTTCAATAAGAATATGTGTGTTTCGAATGCATATATTTATTGAACTTTAAGACATATGAATATCAAACCTTACACCCATATTTACGAACCTCTCAAGTTCAGGTTACAGATGTTCGATATGTCTTCTATCAGTGACACGAACATTATGACATCAATACTCAAATTCCTCCCATACTCAGGCAAACATGTCCTTCGTCACTGATGTTATGGCAGTACGGATCCGGTTCTTAAACTCTTCCAGGTTCTGTGGGGTGGTGGTAAATAAACATTCTGTAATGAAACCCTACAGGAAGAAGTCGGAGGGTGTGAAATCCGGTGACCGTGGAGCCCATCTGAGACATGCTAAGTCATCAGTTCCTTGACGACCAATCCAACGGTTCGGTAGAGTTTCATTCAGATAGTCATGCACTTGACGACTCTAGATAGGGGGTGTCCCATGTTGTTGAAAAACGAAGTTGTCTTTGTGCGGCCTCGGAAACAACCAGTTTTGTGACATAGCGAGATAATGCTGTCCGTTAACCGTGTTTCCATCAAAGAAGAATGGGCCGTAAACATATGATCTGGATATCGCACAAAACGCATTGACTTTTGGTGAATCTCTTAACGTGTTCAGTGGCTGCATATGGGTTCTGTAGGCCCCAAATTCGAACAATTGTGTTTGTTTACCTGACCACTGACATGGAAAGTCACTTCATCACTGAACACGTTGCATTGTGCGAAAGTGTTGTCATTGTCAACAACTTCAAGAATCTCTTTCCAAAATGCCACACCTTTGTGTTTGTCATCAGGATGCAGAGCTTGTAACAGCTGTAACTTGTACGGCTGTGTAACCAACCGACGTCTCAAAACATGCCAAATTGTTGTTCTAGGCAGTTGTAACTTCCGACTGGCATGACCAATTGATTTTGAAGGACTATGTTGGAAAGCAGTTTGAATTTGTGCAACATTTTCTACAGAAACACGAGGGCAGCCAGGACTCTTTCCTTTACATACACATCCTGTATATACAGACTGTCGATACCATCTGCACATGTTCCATCCATTCGGAGGATCAATTTAGTACCTCAACCTGAAACGTCTTTGCACTGTAATTACAGAATTGCACTTCGCTAACTCGAGAACACAAAATGTTTTCTGCTGTGGAGTAGCCATTTTAAATATATGATGGTAACCAAGCAAAACAGAAGACTACTGACATCTAGTGGCTCTTGATATAAACTAGACTATGTATTTGTTTCTCCAGTAGCCGAGCCGAGGTGCAGCGATCGATAGTTTGGACAAAATAATGCTTTGTAATAAGTATATTCTTTTTGAAACACCCTGTACTTCAGCAATTATCCACTAGGACTCACGTGTGAGGGGCATTTCTTAGGATCTTACAGTGTTATTTCTGCGTCTCCTACAGCTATCGTTATCTGGACCAGATAGTGTGTCACCTAATCTGATATGCCCTTGTATGCACTGCACACACAGTCAGCTAAGAAGCAGCCTCTGATATTTAGTGCACACTTGGCCCATTTAAGGGGACTCGACAGTTCCCAATTCTATGATACAAGTCTAGGAAGTCACAATCTAGCTTGTCACAGAGACTCTGCAGTCTCTAGTTTACACCTTCAACTCAACTTTGAACCAGGGAGCCAAGGGTGGTTTGGGGACAGCACTGCAAATTGTGAATTTTGTTGGGACTAAATAAGCAAGGCTGATATTCTCAAACCCTTCTGCCAGTTGCTGGATGGATCCAAGTATGACCTTGGAGCCCAGATGACAGACGTCATTTTTACAACATGTGCCACAGTGTTCAGTTGGTTGCATCCTGTTGCCTCAGTGGTAGCAGGAATAGCCTCTATAACATATTTGTATTATTATTCGCCACGTGTGAACTGCCTGTCCATCATTCTTGCCTGCGAACAATAAGGTCAAAAGTAGGATGATGTAAGTAGGATTGAAAGTTGTAGGTAAGGTGTATGACCATTTTTAATGATTCTTATTATGATCATGAAAAGCTGGCAGGTCATGGGCCGTGTGAGAGTATTAATATAGGCCAGACAGGAAGGGATTTTAAAACAAGATTCAGGTAGCACAGTTATGCAAGTAGTGGGCTGTCATTTGAGAGAAAATGGCCACCAATTATGTCCTGTTGAGAGCAGTTTAAAAATTCTACATTTGGAACCAAAAGGCAGGCATTTGGACATATTATAAGACCATTCTCATTTTCGTACTAACCCAGATAAAGTAATCAGTGAACAAGTAACAAATAATATACAATAGTTTTTTAGCATTTTTGATGGGCTGCTAGCTTAATTTCTCTTTTACATTTTTCGCTAGTACATCTGGACTACCTTCCATTTTATTTGTGACATATGCATAGTGTCAAATGAAACAAGCCACATACATCAAATAGTAGTACCAGAATGCCTATTAATCTAAACTTGACTGATTAAAAACCCTAAAACCATTCTTAAAACAATGAAAAACAATTTAACATTAATATCTAGGCAAGATAATTTTAAACCCAGAAAAACATATCAGTTGAAGATTTAACACATTTTCCAATAAAACAGAATAATTGTGTTACAGCAGATTAAGGTATATATTGGGGCCCCAACAATTCAAAATTTGCTTAAGGTGAAGGCAGCAAGCTAATGAATACGGATTCAGAATTATCCTAAGTGCAAAATTAACTTGAACAGAAACATTAAGCTGTGCAACCATGGTTAGAGGAAACAATGTGAAAGACAGACAGCAGTAAGAGGTGCCGAGCGTATGCACTTCGAATGACGTAAACTGCTGACTAAGCAAGCCAATGGGGCATGAGTAAATAAGGCCCGATCGTAGGTAACACTTACCAACAATGCAGTGCAAGAGATAATTAACAGCAGTTCCCTGTAGCACAAATAATTTTAATTAGACAGAATTCCATCACACAGCTGTGCATCAAATAAATAGTTCTTAAGGTAGAATTAATTAATCTGAGCTCTTACCAAAAACCATGAGAACTCAACTACTTTTCAACAAATGAACCAAAAGATTTAAGAAACAAGCTACAAATATTAAAAAAAAAATTTCAGTAATAAGGTAGTAATACTAGAAAACTTTTCTTTTCTAGTAAGCCATTAAAACAGACTCAAGGACACTAGCATGACATTCAAAGCTCACCGGTACACACATTAGTCCATAGTGGTTTGGAGCAAACAGTTGCATCCTGGAACAGACTAAAATTTACCTGAGCCACTTAAATAGAACAGATGCACTACATAATTTTTTAGACCTCATGGGCCTTTAGCATTAGCTTCAAAGAAACCAAATTATAAATAGATGAATAAAACAGCAAAACACTCACCCATTCTGACATGAACAATTAATCATCCATGGTAACAGGTAATATTAAACATTTCACTGTACCTCCAACTGAAAATTACATGACCAGTCATTTACTTTAAAAATCAAAAAAATTTGGAGGAGCTGGACAAGAACAGGTAACGCATATACTAATGCACACTGCCAACATTCAAAATAAGCTTTCTTCTGGAACACAGCACTTTATACACTGGCTAAAGGTTCACGAGCACCATGGATACATAAGGTTAACACATAAAAGAAATTATGATGACATAGTGGCCAATGAATCAGTTTAAAATGTCTACCATATCGTGCAGTCACATTTCCCTTTGAATACCATGGAGACTCGGACATCCATACCCAACAAACAGAAGGAAGACGAAATTGACTGTGAACACTGCCCTGACAGTGTGGCGCCCTTTTGATAAATCGCAGCACAAGCCAAATCAGTACTCAATTGTGATAACATGACCCCAATATTGGGCCGCCCACCAGCACCTAACACCATGGTGAAGACACCCCACAAGAAATTAATCAGTTATGTTCCTCAGTTCATACTGGCCACCAAAACTAGCAACCATGTTCGGAGCCATCGCACTGGAGGGTGCTGTGCCCCAAGGGCACCATGCGAGTCAAAGATCATATGAATTGTGAGAAAGCCACCATGGCTCAGATTTTATAGCACTCCATCTTCAGGCCACTAGTTTTCCATCAGGAGCATATGACCGCCATGTCATCCTCAGCTGAGTACGTGGATAGGAGGGGCGTGTGGTCAGCACACTGCTCTCCCGGTCGTTATGATGGTTTTCTTTGACCAGAGCCACTACTATTCGGTCAAGTAGCTCCTCAGTTGGCATCACGAGGCTGAGTGCGCCCCGAAAAATGGCATGAGCACATGGCGGCTTGGATCATCATCCATCCAAGTGCCGGCCATGCCCGACAACGCTTAACTTCAATGATCTGACGGGAACCAGTGTATCCACTGCAGCAAGGCCATTGCCTCAGATTTTATGCATAGGTTTTATCTTTTTACTTAAACTTTTATGTTTTACCATTTGTATTAAGTATGTTTTACTTTGCCCTCTATGTTGCCATGAAGTACACACAACTTTAAATTTGTTTAATTATCCATTCTTATTGTAAAATAAATTTTATTAAAAAATAATGGCTTATATTGGGTCTGCAGTGCCACCTCTCATACACCATTTAATGTAGGCGAGTCTACTTATGTGGTGTTGAGAACCTCTACATTCATTTATCTGCTAGTTTTCTATACATCAAATCAACAGTGTAGGCAGAGACAGATTTCTACTTCCCATAAAGAAGACATGTCAAGTCATAGACAGGCACAATTAAGACACTCACATAAAGCTTTCAGCTACAGCCTTCACCAATAAAAAAAAAACGCGAGCACGCGACCGCCACCTCCAACATCTTGGGCCAGAATGCAACATCCCGTTTGATGCAAGCAGCAATCTGGAGAGGAAGGGGAAGGGATAGTAGTGTATGGGTGGGAAGGAGATGAATACCATCTGGTGGAGTGTGCAGTGATAGACTGCCAACAGGCACAGAGTCATGAGGTTATGGGGCAAAAAGGTGGGGGAGGGAAAGGGAGCAAAAATGATAGGAGTGGGGAAAGACAGGCAGATGCATTGGCAGAGGGCTGCAAATAAACAGGGTTGGAGATGAAAATGGAGAGGAGATGACAGAACAGAGGAGTTGGAAACCATTTGGTGTAGTTTGTGGGGACAGTATTTTACCGTAGGTTGAGGCCGGGATATTTATGAGAGCGAGTAATGTGTTGTAAGGATAACTGCCATCTTTGCAGTTCAGAAAACCTGGTAGTGGAGGGAAGGATCCAGATGGCTCGGGTGGTGAAGCAGTCATTGCAATCAAGTGTGTTATACGAAGACAGTAACTTGTTCTCGAAAGAACAGTTACTGTTGATGATCGTGCAGCTTTTCCCTGGAATAAATGATGACTAACTGAAAACCTCAGCTGCTGACAGGTGTTGTTGATATACCTCGATGTGGACAGCTGAAAATGTGTGCCCCAACCGGGACTCAAACCCGGGATCTCCTGCTTACATGGCAGACACACTATCCATCTGAGCCACCGAGGACACAGATGAATAGCGCGACTTCAGGGACTTATCCCTTGCACGCTTCCCGTGAGACTCACATTCCCAACTGTCCACAATTCTACATATGTATTGTACCTTATAGTCATCATTTATTCAAGTGTGTTATGTTCAGTACGTCAGCATGTGACATATTGGGAGAGGGTGACAGGACAGAGGAAGGGGAAACTGAGGTGGAGGGTGCGGGGACATTGGGCTACCCGAGACTGAGGCAGGTACAAATACAGAAGTGGGGCACGTGCTGTAGGGTAACTCCCATCTGTGTACTTCAGAAGAAGATGGTGGTGGAAAGAAGGATCCAGATGGCTCTGGTTGTGATGCAGCCATTGAAATTGAGCATGTTGTGCTCCGCTAGATGTTGTGACACTGGTTGATGAACTGTGCATGATATGCCACAATGTGGTCTGCTATGCTCTTGATCATAGTCTATCTGTGGCTGTTCATCCTGATGGACAGCTGGTTGGTAGCCATACTGTATAAAAAAAACCTGTGCAGTGATTGCAGCAGAGCTGGTAAATGACACGGCTGCTTTCACAGGTGGCCTGGACCTGATGGGGCAGGATAAACCTGTGATGGGACTGGAATAGGAAGTGCTGGGTGGGTGGATTGGACAGGTTTTGCACCTGGGTTTTTCACAGAGAAATGATCCTTGTGGCAAGGGGTTGGGATCGGGAGTAGCATACGGGTGGACTAAGATGTTGTGGAGGATGTGTGGCCAATGGAACACCACAAAGGAGGGGTGGGAAATGTCTCAGATAGGATGTTGCTCACTTTAGGGCATGATGATAGGTTATTGAAGACCTGGCAGAGGATATGGTTCAGTTGTTCCAGTTCAGAGTGGTACTGGGTGATGAAGGAGACACTCCTTGGTGGCTGGTTCTTGGGGGTGGTGGGGGCATTGGGAGTGTGAGGGGAAATGGCAGGGGAGATCTGTTTGCGGACTAGGTCTGATGAAAATTACTCTTACAACAAATTCTTCGCTCTTGTAATTATCCCGACCTCAACCTACAGTAAAATACTGGACAGTTTCCATCCCTTCTGCCCTATCATCCCCTCCCCATTCTCATCTCTCACTCTGTTTACTTGCAGATCTCTGCCAATGCATCTGCCCATCTTTCCCCACTCCTCTCCTTTTCTGCTCCTTTCTTTTCTCACCTCCCTGCCCCCCAACCTCCTGACACTGTGCCTTTTGGCAGTCTGGTCACTGCACACTCTACCAGACAGTGTTTGTCTCTCTCCCCATCCATACACTACTATCCCTTCCCCTTCTCCTTCCCCATCCTTTCCAGATTACTGCTCGCATCCCACGTGATGTTTTATTCCAGCCCAAGGTGTCAGAGTTGGCGGTCATTTGTGCATGAAGTGTGCTTGCTTGTGTGAGTGTGAATTTGTGTGTGTGTGTGTGTGTGTGTGTGTGTGTGTTTGTTTGTTTTTCTGATGGAGACTGTGGCCAAAAGTGTATGTGAGTGTCTTTTAAATTGTGGCTGTCTGCAACTGGACGTGTATTCTTTACAGTAAGTAGGATTCTGTCTTTTCCTACATTGTTGATACTCCTACCCGGAGTTTCCATTGTTTGATATATACCAAATCACCATTTTTGCCCTTATATCGATATAGCAACTTCTTGAAGTCGAGAGACTTCTTTGTTACTTGATTGTACTCGAAGTGCATTGTGATATCTATTTCTGCAAAAAATTTGTATGAATTTTGGTTCCAATCCATTGTGCCTGTATAAATAAGTTGCTGCATGTGTTCACATTTGATATGTAAAAATGTGTTATTATTTTACCATGTCATCTGATGATGGGCC
This sequence comes from Schistocerca cancellata, assembly GCF_023864275.1. Classification (NCBI taxonomy): domain Eukaryota; kingdom Metazoa; phylum Arthropoda; class Insecta; order Orthoptera; family Acrididae; genus Schistocerca; species Schistocerca cancellata. The sequence goes on along the minus strand of NC_064635.1, from coordinate 17,911,885 downwards.
ACACCTGAAATAGTTATGAAAATAAAGAAGTTCCATTAACATTTATTTGGTGACTGCTACTTGTGACACGTCAACTATTTTAGGGAAAAAGGGGGGGGGGGGGGGGTGATTGCAGCTCACAGAAAGGTGTACCGGTAATCCCTTTTCAGAACTTGTGGAATCAAAAACAGTTTTTAATCACAGAATTTTCCCTTTTTTTACAACTGGTTTCAATCTGTTAGATCATCATCAGATGTGCCTATCTCTCTAAACTTCGCGGACTTTGCTCAGTTTGTGAAGGTAATAGTTAAGTGAATGACTAGCGATGGTCTGTGAACTGTACATTGGATTTTGTAATATGAATGTAGATATTGATTTAAAAAACTGTTTAATGACAGCAGTGTAATTCTATAAAACAATGAAGATCACGAATAAACTTTTTTCCCCTAAATCAGTTATTTGAAGATGGGGCTAACAGTGACTATACGTTTTCTTTGTGCAGTGACCCAGACAGGAAAGTTGCTGTATTTGCTGCCAATACTGTGGCCTTGGTGGGACAACAGGCAGAGTATATACGACGTCACACGGATCTGTCTGTAGGAATCTATACTGGTCTTCAAAATGTTGATTTCTGGAAACCGGACAGGTGGCAGAAGGAATTTGCAACTCATGAGGTATGCCCTAATATTGCATTTTAATATCTATTTCTGTAAAAATATGTATGAATTTTGGTTTCAAATGATTTATGTATGTACCATTTTTATGCTAAACAATCACAACTGCATTTTTAAACAAATTTTATTATTAAATGAAACTTTATACTTTAATCTGCTCTTCAGTGTAGTGCCTAGATTGACCCAGTGCCAACTGTTAGCAAAGGTCTCAGCTTACAGAAAAGCTTTCCGGATATGTGAGTGGCTCAAAACTCCTTAAATAACAGAACCCAATACGTTGCCCTTAACGGTGAGTGTTTGTCAGAGATGAGGATATCGTCAGCAGTGCCTTAGGGAAGTGAGACAGGACCGCAGCTATTTTCTGTATACGTAAATGATCCGGCTGTTACAACCCCCTGAGCTCAGGGATTGAAATCTGTCAGAATGTCAGGGAGATACGGTTTGGGAGAGAGGGGTAACTCGTGCCGAAGCACGTAGAGAAACACCGGCGAGTGTGTCACCGACATTATTGCATCAGAGGTACACGGCAGGCCTTCCGCTGATATCGGTGACGGTGCCGCGTGGCTCGCGTGTGTGGGTCGGTGCCAGTGCCGGTGCTGGAATCGGCTGCTTCGGCATCCGGCTGCCCGGCCTTCTACTCGCGCCGTGGCTAAGTGACTGCTGTGCAGTCTGGCTGCACCAGTAGCCTGGGACGTGTCTGGCTGTTCCCTCGAGCTCATCTCGTGGACCCCGTGTAGAGCACTGGAGGGAAACAGCCGAACACCGCCATTGTAGCGAGCCAAATGGAACAGGAAAGGAAATGGCACATAGTGGTGCGATGTCCTTCCACCACACACCGCACAGTGACGTGTGGAGTTATGTGTGTAGGCTTACCAGTGTTAAGGCATTTATAATGATAACCAGCTTTGAATCCATTTCCCATTAAAATATCCTGTCTAATTAGCCAAGCACTGCCAGAGTACTGCTTTGAAATCGTTGCCATCGTCATTGTCGTTATGGTTGTGGGAGATATTCAGGCAATCAGCCAATGAGTAGTAGTCACGGAGCTTTTAATTATGACTGTGGAAGGTTGGGGGGGGGGGGGGGGGGAGATTGTGAAAGGGCTTCATAATTTTTTTGCTGGTATTCTTGCAACTCAATTGAATCCACATGCCACAATACTGGAGCAGGGCCGCGTGAGGAGCCAAAATAAATTGGCACAGCACAGTGAAAAAGTGGAGTACATTCTGAGACAAAAAAGACACCACAAAGGAAATATCAGAATAGGACACAAATCGGAATTTGTGATGTACACACAAACAAATGATTAAAATTTCAAAAGAATGGGATTATCTATTTAAGAGAAAAAGCTGTGCAAATTGAGCAGTTGAATAATGCATTGAGAGATGTGCTTGTGAGAATTTGTGTGCATTTTTCTTTTTCTGAAGAATGATTTGGCTGGAAACTTATATGTAACAGTCTTTTTGTCATGCCTGTCTGGAACTCAATTTGTCATCTTTACTGAGAATAGCAATCTCTCCTTTTCATAATATTGTTGATATTGCACTCTATGCTTTCCATTATTTAATATACAGTCTCTGAAACTCAAACACCATTTCTGAACTGTCAAAAAGTAATATATTTTCCAATACAAAAGAAACTACAAAATTCATAATGATGCATTTTACCAGACAGAAAACTCCCTCCAAGATGCATTGTGGATGTCATTCCACCTAGATGTTAGTATAATATAATGTAATATTATATAGATAATACATAAACATAAGCATAAGCATACTACAACAATGGTAACATCTCAACAGGATCACTGAAAAATGACCATTGCACTGAAACAAACTTGTTGTGAGTGAATGTAGTAAACACATCTCAAATAAAACAATTTTTGCAGATAACCTTATACCTTTTGAAAGAATATGTCATCTTTGCTTTGTTTCGTGATACTAAGTGTCTCTGTTCCACATATTGTCTTTTAGTTAATGTATGACATGAGCAGCCAGTAATAATTTGGCCTAAAAATTCATCTTCTTTGTTGCTGAACATCAGGTGAAACATAGCACTCAACATCCCTGCAGTTTTGTAACTCAGTAAGATGTAATTATCAATGAGTGACTGCAACTTGATACGGCATATGCAAAGAAACTTGACGACACTCTTCCTTGCCAAATTGGGGCCATTATCAAGACTAGCCATCTTTAAACATTCCATTCCATTTTCTTATTGCAGTGCCCGTGATGATGTTTTCTCCAAAAGATTAAGTAATCTCGTGATGAATTTCAAACATTTTCACGTCTTTTGTGTATAAGAAATGTATCATCCGGGCATGTTTCACTCTTGGTGGAATTCTCAATTACTTGAGGCATTCTGAATAAGCATAAATAAAGATAAATGCTGATGAGAGCTTCCATCGTATCATTGATGGGTAACCAGTAGGTGTAGAAGCTCAGCATACAGGCACAGATCACCAATCACAGCTCTGCAGTTAGTGTGTTTAAAAGTGGTACTTATTTAAAGGAGCACATCCCACATTTACATTTTCAACAGTCTGAGTCATGAGAAAACTACCTTGTAAAATAACTGTAACAAGTATTGGCTTTTGGCTTAGAGGAGCCTACTCAGCAAACAGCCTCCCAGGAGGTAAGGAAAGGGACTGGGGTGGATGGCTTGCAGTTCAGAGGGAGGCAATCAGTTGGCCAGCTAGCAATGCAGGAGGGAAGGATGGCACGATTGTAGCTGATAGGAAGTGGCATATGCCGAAGGCAATTTGGAGGTGTGAATTGGGAGGGGTGACAGGACACAGCAAGGGGATACCATTGGGTATAGGGCATGGGGACGATGGGTTACCTGAGATTGAGGCCAGGACGATTACAGAAATGGAAGGATAACTCCCATTTGCATAGTTCAGAGAATTTGGTGATGGAGGGGAGGATCCATACGGTTTGAGTTGTGAAGCAGCCATTGAAATTTAGTATTTTGTGCCACTGGGAGGTCAACTATGCTCTTGACAACTGTGTAGCAGTGTCCATTCGTCCTGGTGGAGAGCTGGTTGGTAGTCGTACCAACATAAAAAACTGTGCAGTGGTTGCAGTAGAGTTGGTGTGTGACATGGCTGCTTTCACAGGTGGCCCAGCATCTAATGGGGAAGGAAAAGACTGTGACAGGACTGGAGTAGGAGGTGTGGTCTGCCACAGGGATATGATGCCTGTGGCAAGGGGTTGGGAGTGGGAGTGGTGTAGTATAGTGATAGACTAGGATGTTGTGTATATTGGGTAGATGATGGAACACCATTCTATGAGGAATGGGAAGGATTTTTGTTAGGGTGTAGTGGTGGTGGGAGACATCGGGGTGTTTAAGGATATGGAATGGGATATTTCTTTCTGGACTATGTTTCGGGGGGGCATTGCCTGTTTGTGAATGGCTTTGTGATACCTCCAACATACTGGGCAAGGAAGTTCTCATCACTATCATTGCAGACACATTATCTGTGAATGACTAGGCTGTATGAGAGAGATTTTTTGGGATGGCAGCTGTCAAAATATAGGTAATGTTGGTGGTTAGTGTGTTTAACGTGGACAAAGGTGCAGATGGACCCATCAGAGAGGTGTAGATCAACGTCCAGGAAAGTGGTGCCTTATGTAGAAGAGGATGAGGTGAAGTGGAATGGAGAAAAGGTGTTGAGGTTGTGAGGGAATGAGGATGAGGTGTCAAAAGCCCTGAATCCAGATCATGATGATATCACCAATGAGCCTGAACCAGATTGGGGATTTGGGAAATGTTGGAGGTTGTGAAGGTTTCCTCTAGATAAGCCATAAACCAGTTGGCATAGGAGGATGGCTTGTGAGTGCCCATGCGTATGCCGTGGTATTGTTTGTGAACCTTCTCCTCAAAGGAAAAGTAGTTGTGGGTCAGGAAATTGCTGGTAAAATGATTAAGGAATGTGGTAGTGGGTTTGGAGTCTGAAGGGGATGATAGATGTTGTTGTGTAGGGAGGTGGCCTGAACAGTGACGAACAGGAATCCGGGAGGTAGAGGGGTGGAGATCGTGGGAAGTCGGTGAAGGAAGGGATTAGTTTCTTTGATGTGGAAAGCTAGGTTTTGAGCACTTGATTGGAGGTGTCGGTCGAGAATGGAAGTTCTTTCAGTGGAAGCACAACAGCCAGCTACACTGGGGCAACCAGGTGGGTTTGTGGATTTTGGGGAGCACATAGAAAGTAGGGGTGCTGCAGGATGTTGTTGGGATGAGGAGGAAGACGGACCCAGGTGACAGGTTCTGTGAAGGACTTATGGATTTCAGTAAGTATTAGAGGTTGTGTTGGACTTCCGGGATGGAATCACTCTGGCAGAGCTTGTAGGTGGAGGAATCAGACAGTTGGCAGAGGCCTTCCATCTGGTTGCCAATACAACTCATTATGATAATGGCAAAGCCTTTCTCCTCAGTGAGGATCATTGATTAGGTCTGGATCTGTTTTCAGATTGTATATGGCTGTCTTTTGTGGGGAGTTTCAGAGGATGTGGTAAATTGAAGAACTCAGTTAGGCAGGATCTGGGTACCATGAGGTGTTGACATGGGGGCACTGTAAGTAGGACGAATGTTGATGGATAGTGGTTCCCCAAGGTGGGGTAGGATGTCGGTATGTTGGGCAATTTATGAAAGTTGGAGTGCAAGGGTTCCTATTTCAGATATGTTTATACATTGAGGATTACACAGTAACAGTATCTTTTGGAGTGAATAGAGATGGTTCTGGAGTGCCTGTGCCATGGGGAGGTGTTTTTACGGTACCACATTCATGAGGGATTGGGACTGGTGGAATCTGAAAAGGTGAAGATCGATGTGAAAGGAGGGGTGGAATCCAGAGAATGGGATTTTTACGGTTAGGGTGTTGGGGGGGGATACCATTTTTAGACAGCAATTAAGGAACAAGGTATAGACTCGCCAGGGTAGCCGAGAGCGCTAATGCGCTGTTTCCTGGACTCGGCTAGGTGCGCCAGCCCCAGTTCGAATGTGCCCAGCGGATTAATGACAAGGGCCAGTATGCCGGCCAGCCTGGATGTGGTTTTTAGGCGGTTTTCCACATCCCGCTAGGTGAATACTGGGCTGGTCCCCACGTTTGGCCTCAGTTACATGACTCTCAGACATTTGAAAACATTCGCACTATGCCACGGCCTACACTAGACGCAGACAGCTGGGGTACACTACTTATGTTCTGGGGGGTTCAGGGTGGCGGCAGGAAGGGCATCCCGCCACCCTCTGCAACTAACGCTGCCAAATCTGTAACAACGCAGCCGACCCCGCATGAGGTGGGACAAGGCCCAAGGAAAGAAAGAATGAATTAAGGAATGAGGTATTTTTGCCACCAATCCCTCCAACCAAAGTCAACCAAGTCCCAACATTGAACCTTGCCCCTCCCAGTTCATACCACTATCCTATCATGACCCTCACAAAGGCATTCACAGAAGGCAATACCCCAAACCTAGTCCAGAAACAAATTACCCATGCCATATCCTCACACACCTTCAATCCTCCCACCACCCTAAGAATTGGGCACAAAGGGGTGCACCCATATCCTTTGCCAGAGCTTAGATTCTCTTTCTGCTCTGAAATGCAGGACGTACTATCGAGCATCCTTCCATAGTAAACTGATGTTCTGTCGTCTACCCAACCTATGTACCATCCTTGTCGATCGCTATGCCGAGCGGTCTAAGGCGCTGCAGTCATAGACTGTGCGGCTGATCTCAGCAGAGGTTCGAGTCCTCCTTCGGGCATGGGAGTGTGTGTGTGTGTGTGTGTGTGTGTGTGTGTGTGTGTGTGTGTGCTTGTCCTTAGATAATTTAGGTTAAGTAGTGTGTAAGCTTAGGGACTGATGACCTTAGCAGTTAAGTCCCATAAGATTTCACAAACATTTGAACATTTTTTGCTATGCCGAGCCTACTCCAAGCCCCTTTCCACAGGTATCACATCACTGTGGCAAGCCAAGGTGCAGGATCTGTCCTATCCACCCACCCGGCACCTCCTACAACATTCCTGTTACAGGATTTTTCTACCCCATCAGAGACAGGCCACCTGTGAAAGCAGCCATTTCATATACCAACTCTGCTGCAAACACTGCACAGCGTTTTACACTGGTATGTCCACCAGGATGAAGGGCCACCACGGAACTGTTGTCAAGAACACAGTTCATCAACCAGTGTCACAACATCTAGCGGAGCACAACATGCTCAATTTCAATGGCTGCATCACAACCAGAGCCATCTGGATCCTTCTTTCCACCACCATCTTCTTCTGAAGTACACAGATGGGAGTTACCCTACAGCACGTGCCCCACTTCTGTATTTGTACCTGCCTCAGTCTCGGGTAGCCCAATGTCCCCGCACCCTCCACCTCAGTTTCCCCTTCCTCTGTCCTGTCACCCTCTCCCAATATGTCACATGCTGACGTACTTGCATGTTTCAGGTGCTACTGCTCGAGCTCCAAATGACATTCTTTATATCAGAGTTGGACTGCTTTGCGGTAGACTTGGACCACTTCGCAGTTTGATCAGTGTCCACTTGATGACCGAGTTTGAGTGTAGTGTTTGCAGCAATTTATTAAAAGTGGAACAATAATATAATGCAGGCCTTCAGAACTAGTATTTTCATCCTTTGTGATTTGAATAATATCAGCATTAGGTCATGTGTAATGCAGGCCTGTTCACCAATGTGATCATGTAAGCCGGCTCACACTCGTGCTGTGTCAGTGAGCAACTGAACATCTCTCTGTGACTACTGCTGCAAAGTAATAATCGGAACAAGGTAGCTGCACACGATAAACTGTCGTCAGTGAGTCTGTTCTGTGGCCACCAACGTTAGTTCTACAGGAATGTATTGCTTCACAATGGCTGATTAATACTTTTCCTGGCAACTTTATTTTCTAAGACAGTTTCATTGATGAGAAATGACAATGAAGTAAAACTTGCATTTATTTTAATTGGTGAAGCAAATCACGGGGGCTGGATAAATACCAAATGTGATCTTCCTTAAGATTTGTGCAGTCTTATGATGAATGTTGTTTGCAGATCGAGTTTAAATTGGCATCAGCTGGTATTTCATTACTATTTTGTTCACACATTAAACATAACAACATTGGTTATCAACAAATACTACTTATTTTGCTTTTTGCTAAAGCATTAATGTCTGCTGTAACTTTCTGAGCACTACTGATTCGAAAATAAGCTTTTGAGCTGAAGTTTATTAGTGAGCTTCAGTGGGCAGATTTTATGCTCTTTGTTGTGAAAAAAATGTTGCTTGCAGAGGTATGTAGGTCTAAACGTGGACATAGTCATAGCTGTAAACTTGAAAAGACTTGGAAATTTATCTTTAGCAATTTTTTGTAAAAAGCTAAGAGACATCTTTCATTGACGTGTTGTAAATGTGTGTCGGTGTGTCCGATCTTTGAAGTTCCTAACCTGTCCTTCATGCCACTTTACATTGGTTTAAAATGAGCTGCTATCTTTAAGCGGTGTGCCATAAGTATATATGCTTGCACCCAAGGCTATTGAAGACCTAATTCTTGGTCATTTCCCTGAAGACAGTGCACATTGCTCCTCCCCCACATTACGTGTTGACATCTGACTGCCACATTTTACGACAGGCACTCACTTCTCAAGCAGCGAGCGAGTGCAGGCGCTCATCCTCACCTGGTAAAAGGCACTGCCTAAAATTCTATCTCCTAATGCTGGAGACATCATCAGCTGCTATATTAGCAGGTACAGATAATATGGAAATTCTAAAGCACAAAAACAACTTTGGCACAACAAAAAGGACTGATTTGATTCTGCGGTCTTAGGATGCAGTTTGACGATGTTACAGTCCGACCTTTTATGGGCACGAAAATAGTTTGATACAAAACAATAATGTTGCTTACATTCGGGAACTAACTGTTGTGTAGGGGGTAAAACTGGTTAGTGTCTTTGATTGTTAATGTTTCACGTAGATTCACGTAGATTACACAATAAAACGGGCAACCTAAAAATACCTGACAGAATTCCATGGGGATAAGTATAACACCCTAAGACTTCAAGAAGACTGAGATAATCCCAGCACCAATAATAGCCACATGCTGACCGGTGTTAGTGTTAACGGAAGCGCCAGTTTAATAAATCTAATATGAATTATCGACAGAAAAATGGAATGGCTAGTAGAAATCAATATGGAGGAGGGTCAGTTTGACTTCAGGAGTAGTGGAGGAATATGGGAGGTAATACTAACTCCATGAAAATAGATTGAAGAAAGTCAAATTCAAATTTATAGCATTTGTAGATTTGGGAAACACTTTTGATCTTATTGATGGTATAAACTCTTTGAAACTGTGAAGTTATCAGGGAACAAATACAGTGAGTGAAAATTAATCACAATTTGTGCAGAAACCAGACTTCAATAATATTATTTGAAGGACATGAGCGGGAACCAGCAAGTGAGAATGGAACCACAGGGGTCTATTCTGCCCTCAATGCCATTCAGTCTGCATACAAGGCAATCAGTAGTGGAATCTACTAAGGAGAAATTTGGGAAACAGAATTTAAGTTCAAAAGATTATTTTCTTTTGTTTTTTTTTTGGGGGGGGGGGGCATATGGTTTTTCTGATTTTTGTCTGAGATTGGAAAGGACTTAAAAGAAGCATCCAATGAAGTGGATATGCTATTGAGGATAGGTTGTATAATGAATATCAACAAAAGAAACAAAAAAAAGAAGTGTTATCACATCAGATAATAGTGAAGGATTTAGATTAAGAAATAAGTCACTGGACCTATTAGACGAGTCGTACTATGTTCGCAGCAAAATAAATGATGAAAGAATTAAAGAGAATATAAATGTAGATTCACAGTATCAGGGAAACATTACTGTAAAAGAGAAATATGGTACTGAATACAAGGTGTCTCAGGAGAAATGGACAGTGTTGAGTGATATGACAGGAACAATCATTTGAAGCAAAAAAATTTCACATAGACATTTCTGAGATTGAACACATGTAATGTACATTGTTATTTATTTTCTGTGTTATTCAATACATCGTCATGAATAAAATAGAAAGAAAAATTCCACATGGGAAAAATATATTAAAAACAAAGATTCCATGACTTACCAAACGGGAAAGCGCTGGTAGATAGACACAATAAAAAAAAACACACAAACACACACATAAAATTTGAAGCTTTCGCAACCAATGGTTGCTTCATCAGGATAGAGGGAAGGAGAGGGAAAGACGAAAGGATGTGGGTTTTAAGGGAGAGGGTAAGGAGTCATTCCAGTCCCGGGAGCGGAAAGACTTACCTCAGGGGGAAAAAAGGACAGGTATACACTCGTACACACACACATATCCATCCACACATATACAGACACAAGCAGACATATTTAAAGGCAAAGAGTTTGGGCAGAGATGTCAATCGAGGCGGAAGTGCAGAGGCAAAGATTTTGTTGAGGTATGAGTGGCGGCAACTTGAAATTAGCAGAGGTTGAGGCCTGGTGGATAACGAGAAGAGAGGATACATTGAAGGGCAAGTTCCCATCTCCGGAGTTCTGATAGGTTGATGTTAGTGGGAAGTATCCAGATAACCCAGACGGTGTAACACTGTGCCAAGATGTGCTGGCCGTGCACCAAGACATGTTTAGCTACAGGGTGATCCTCATTACCAACAAACACTGTCTGCCTGTGTCCATTCATGCGAATGGACAGTTTGTTGCTGGTCATTCCCACATAGAAAGCGTCACAGTGTAGGCAGGTCAGTTGGTAAATAACGTAGGTGCTTTCACACGTGGCTCTGCCTTTGATCGTGTACACCTTCCGGGTTACAGGACTGGAGTAGGTGGTGGTGGTGGGAGGGTGCACAGGACAGGTTTTACACCGGGGGCGGTTACAAGGGTAGGAGCCAGAGGGTAGGGAAGGTGGTTTGGGGATTTCATAGGGATGAACTAAGATGTTACGAAGGTTCGGTGGACGGCGGAAAGACACTCTTGGTGGAGTGGGGAGGATTTCATGAAGGATGGATCTCATTTCGGGGAAGGATTTGAGGAAGTCGTATCCCTGTTGGAGAGCCACATTCAGAGTCTTCCCGGGACTGGATCAGACTCTGAATGTGCTGTTTCCTGAGCTAGTTCCATAGTTCTGGTTTGATCATAACCTTGGTGATTATCAGGACAGATTCCGATCCAGTAAATGGAGTCGTTGCCCCCATTCTGGCCAGTCTGTCGACTTGTTCGTTGCTACGGATCCTCGAGTGGCCAGTGGACCACACTAGGTTTACCCTATTGTTTCTCCTTAGCTCCACCAGAGCCCTGTGGCATTCTGCAACAATCTTAGATCTTGTTGCATGCGCTTGCAGTGATTTCAGGGCTGCCTGGCTGTCTGAATAGATGCAGATCTAGCACCTACCCATATTCTCCTCCACACATGCCCTGAGTGCAGTAATTTCAGCTTGGAATACAGAGGCCAGTTTTGCTAGAGAGATGATGCCCTCCAGTCTTGGCTGAACTCTGTACACCCCTGCCCCAATGCCTTGGTCTGATTTTTGCCTTAGAGCAGATACTCTTGATGTGAGTGAGGGGTTAGTTTCTCATCTGAGGTTACCTCTAGATATTTCACTATCCCCATCACAGGTAGAGTTTCATCGAAGAGCTTTAGATTCCAACTTGAGTGTTGGATATGCCTCTTCGTAAATGGCACAACAGTCTTCTTAGAATTAACCCTCAGATCCTGTTGAATGCACCAATTTTGCACAATCTCCAATCCTCCTTGTGCATATTTCTGACTGTGTCAGTAAATTTGCTAAGTATTATTATGAAAAGGTCATCTGCGTATCCTTGGCAGAAGCATTGTCTGGAATTTAGTTCCTCGACGAGTTCGTTCACCACTAGATTCGACGATAAAAGGGACAGAACTCCTCCTTGTGGACAATCTCTAGTGGTGTTAATTACCATCTTTTCAGCCATCATGGAAGCCTCTACCTGCCTTTCACTAAGCATGGCTCTGGTCCACCTACATACAGTGGTTCCTAGGTCATGCACCTCTGCTGCCATAATATTATTTTGGAACTCTTCCATTTGGTCCATGTTTGCACAGAAAAACAGTAATATCACAAATTGAGTCCGCCTTGATGCAAAATACCGTGTTATTTGTTTACTTCTTTATTATCCCAAACTAGTTTTGGCAACAAATATCACCATCATCAGTGAGATCCTTGCTGCATGTGGATTCTCGAGGAGAGCCTCAGTAGTTGTCAAGGAGCTCTTACTTGATTTCAGTCTAGGATGTGCAGGCTGGCGATCATATAGTGGATGGGCTTCCTTCGTTGTGGCCTTACTTTTCTCGTATCTCGCAGCTACCTCACGTCTGATTTCAGGAGGAGCTGTGCCAGTGAGGCTTGGGGGTTTGTCCACAGGAGTAGGTCTTAAGCAACCTGTGATAATCCGGTAAGACTCATTTAGAGCCACATCCTGGCATGACTGGACTTGTACCTTACCAAACATGCATATTCAGCAGTGGAATAACATAGAGCAAGCACACTTGAGCACACAGTGCATGAATTAGCACCCCATGATGTACATGTCAATTGTCACACTATGTTATTTCTGGCTGCCACTTTCTGTTTGGTGTTTAGGCAATGCTTTTTATATGTTAGTGCACTATCCAGAGTTACTCCAACATATTTGAAAGTAGGATTATGTTAGAGTACGATGCCTCCTCAGGATATATTTAAGGATCTATGTGCCTGTTTATTCTTCAGATGGAAAGCACAGGTCTGAGTCTTGGCAGGATTAGATTTCAAGTAATTCTCATGATAGTAAACAGTGAATTATTTCAAAGATTTTGATAGTGTATCTTCTACAGTCTCAATACAGTCAGCCTGAGTAGTGATAGCACAGTCATCAGCATAAATGAAGCTTAGAGTTCCTTATCTGGTTGATATGCGTGTTGGTTTGAATGTAAAGGGGCCCTACTTAGCCTCCTCTCCCCATCGTATACATTTACCTGTTTTCCCAATGTTTTAAGAATGGAGGAGGACAGACTGATTGGTCTCATATCCTTGGCCTTGGTATGATCAATTCTCCCTGGCTTTGGAATGAAGACAATTTTCACTGCCCTCCAAACATTGGGAATGATTCCTACTGTTAGGCTAACCCTGAATAACCTGCCTAGCACTCTTATGAGTTTCTCTCCTGCCTGTTGCAGGAGAGCTGGAAAATTCCATATGGGCCAGGTGACTTGAACGGTTGGAATGTTTTCACCGCCCATTGGATTTTAATGAAGTCCACACACTTCTTGGCCGATTCCCAATCCTCTCTTCAAGTGCCTGAGAACCATTGTCTCTCTGGAATCACATTCTGGTCTGTGTTGTCTGGCAGAGCATATTGAGGAAAGTGAGTTTTGAAGAGCAGTTCCAGCATCTCATGTGCTGTCTTTGTTTATTCCCCATCCTCCTTCCTCAACATACCTCCTGGATTGATTAGTGAGGATTCTGTGAAGTCTGGCTTGAGCAGCCGTGCTCTCCACTTCCTCACAGAATGCTTTCCAAGATGTCTTCTTTGCTTGTCTGATTGCAAGGTTGTAGTTGACAAGGGCCTCACGATATTTAGCCCATTGTCCTTTACGTCTTGCAATGTTAAACAGTCTTCGTACCTGTTTTCTTTGAATTTCTAAATTATTATTCTACCAAGGCACACTCCTGTTTGTGCACTTCTTGTTGATTGTGCAGTTGTCCTGATGTGAAGTCGCTATGGCAGAGGTAACAGCCTCTGCTACTTTCTCAAGCTCTACTGGATTCCTTACCGAGGTTTTAATTCCCGATGTCCGCTCCGGTAGCTGAGTGGTCAGCGTGACAGACTGTCAATCCTAAGGGCCCGGGTTCGATTCCCGGCTGGGTCGGAGATTTTCTCCGCTCAGGGACTGGGTGTTGTGTTGTCCTAATCATCATCATTTCATCCCCATCGACGCGCAGGTCGCCGAAGTGGCGTCAAATCGAAAGACCTGCACCAGGCGAACGGTCTACCCGACGGGAGGCCGTAGCCACACGACATTTCCAATTCCCGATAAGCCTAAGTCAATGTCCCTCCCATATTTCTCCCAGTCTGCTTTCCAGGGATTTGTATAGGTCATGGTCTGTTTGATTCCCATTTCATCCTTTAATTTAATGTACATGTGGTTCGATGAGGATGGCTCCGACACCACATGTCATTGTTTGACATAGCTACCCATCATCATGGAACCAAAGGTTATGTCAATTACTTCTTCCCTTCTGCTATTCTTGAATGTAGGTTCATTGCCCTATTCAGGACCTCAAAGTTGTTAGCTAAAATAAATTCAAGAAGGTACTCACCTCTACTGTTGGTGTCCTTGCTGCCCACACTGGGTTGTTGGCATTGGTGTTGCTTCCCACCAGCAGTTGGTCACCTTGCCGATGGCAAGTCTCTACCAGTCTCCTCAAATACAAGGGAGGAGGAGAGCTGTCTTCAATATGGAGGTATGCTGAGGCCAGTATAATTTCCCTTGTGGTACCTTCCTCACATTGCTTCATTTTAATGGTCACTAGGTCCCTGGAGCAGAAATCCTCATTGACATGAAAGAAATTCAGTTTATTACATAGATGCATGTTCTGGAGTTTCTTAGATTTCTAGCATAAATCAGCTTACCTCCAGTGCCATTGAGGCCCGATACGCCTCCTTTATATAAGAAGTGTTCTTGTATTGGCGCCACATCCACTTCTTGCCTCCCCAGACAGCGGCTCATGGCAGCAGAGGCCCCTTTACTGTGCTGCAGATTAATCTACAGCACCTCCAGTCTCCATCTTGCTGCCATCATTGCCTTTGAGAACCCTGACAGTGACCTGCGGGAACCCTAAAAACAATTTCAGGTCCTGCTCTCGCATCACCTTCAGGGACTGCTCTCTGACCTCCACCACCAGGATTTGTCCTTCCGGTACAACCTTCGGGTTGATGTCTCTCCAGTCTTCTGTTGAGACTTTTGGGTTCTGCGCCCCTATTTTCGCGAACACAGTCTTAGGAGAGACATCCTTAAGGATGTTTGGTACCCGTATTGATACCTTTGCGGTCTTATGAAGTTCCACTGCCGTCTTGACCATTAGCTTCGCATCTTCCCACGGGAATATCATGGGCACCTTGTCCTTAAGCCATTCCACTGTGTGCACCCCCTCACAGACAAAAATGAGGGCACCATGATATAGATAGACCCTCCTGAAGTTGGGTCCTGGACCAGCATCCCCCCCCCCCCCCCCCCTCCCCAATCTTTTCAATGAGGGCCGTCTCTGCAGATTCCTCCTGCTATGAGGTGATGGCCTCCAGTGGATAGCCTTCCTGGATAACTGTCATCTTAAAAATCGAGACTACAGTACTGTAGGTCTTGATAGACCCTCTTGAAGTTGGGTCCTGGACCAGCGTGTCCCCCCCCCCCCCTTTCCCCCCAATCTTTTCAAAGAGGGCCATCTGTACAGATTCCTCCTGCTGCGAGGTGATGACCACCAGTGGATAGCCTTCCTGGATAACTGTCATCTTAAAACTTGAGACTGCAGTACTATAGGTCTGTTTCCCTATGCCTTGCCTCGTTTTCTTCTGGGCTCACTTATCCAGGGAGGAGGGGGTCCTAGATTCCTCCCTTATCCTCTTTCTGCCGGTCTTCAACGTTGTGGGGGTCTTTGTCTCCACTTGAACCTGAGACAGTTTTTTCGTGGGGGGGTCTTAGGTTCAAGTCCCTTTAATACCCTCCACTTGTCTTTAGGAAGCCATTCTTTCCCTTCCTTTTTCCTCTGTTCCCTGAGTGGTTCCTCCTCTGGGCTCCAGACAAGGCTTTAATCTTGATGTGGTCCAACTTCTCGGTTACAGTTCCCACTTCTGGCTCAGGTCCAGACCCTGATTCAGTAGTGAAAATGACCCTGATTTTTGGGTGTCTGAGGTCTCAGTTTGCCCCTCAGTTAGTTTTTCTTTATTTTCTTTAATCGTGTCCATATTGGTCTGATGAGATTTGGGGATCTACACGGCCCACACCACGAATTCCCCACGTGATGTAAGGCTACTTACTCAGGGAGGTCGCCCCCTATCCCTGAGGCTCCATTTGTGACACATCTTCCCATGTGCCACGCACACCTCAGCATAGATCGCATCACACCTTGGGTTGGGAAAGGGAATTGGGTAGGACTAGGAGTGGATAGGGAAGATGGGACGTTGTGGGACACTCTTAGTCTGATCCATTGGCTGAGGCCTTTCCGGCAGTAGGTCCTCTACCTTCGGCTTAGCCCTCAGCTTCACACGGATACGCAAGCCTTTCCAGCCGCACGGACAGTGCTTCGTCAAGGTGGTGTCCCCCGGAGAGGACACTACATTTAATGCACTGCGATGTAGAATTTTTTACTTTGGTGACTGTGAAGTTGTTTCTCCTTTCCTGTAACAGGTTGTAGTGGCAAATCTGCTTCAAATGTTCCAGAATCAATTTTTGCCATTTTAGATGGTCTTCCTCTTTTTGTTGCAACACGGCAGTTTGATTCCAGAATTGCAGTGACGATTCTTCGACGAAATTCGATGTGATGTAATTTACCACCATCCTCCCTATTGAACTGCCATGCATTGTGCTCAGCTATGTCAACAAATTGTGCACTTATGGGGAAGTACCATTTCATACCCTTGACAGATACTCTTTAGAGTGAAATATTTAGGTCAGCTCTTTCAGTTCCGCCCATATACTTATTGTAGTGATAAATGACTCTTGGTTGTTGAATTACTATCCCTCTTTTTTCCGGATGTGAATATTGCATTACTGGATGAGTTGGATATATAGTGTCAAAGTTTGTTGCTATTGTCACCTCACTGTTGTCATTCCATGAAGCCACTAATATATTAGCTGAACTGTCCGATCTGAAGTCAAATGTCCCTTTAGGTTTCCTTTCAAATCTTCTCCCTTCTGTAGACGACAATCTTTACCGATTCTGTTGGTTCTGATAGTACCTGCGGCTGGGACGTTTCATGGATGCAACTTGAGCAGAAGGTGAAATGAAGTAAATAAATTGTCAAAATACAGTCTATATGGTATCTCTTCCAGCCGGTCAACATAAGTCATACTACTCCATAACCAAGATCACTGTGAACATACTTTGCTTGCAGTGTGCCAGCTCCTTGGTATGGTTCAAGCCATTACTTGGCCCTCCACACCAGAACTTAAACCCATATCCTATAGGTTTGCCTCAAATAAATTGTTTCGCCCCATGCCACCCAAAATAAGGCACCATGCTTCCGTTGACTGAATGATTTTGCATATGAGGCGTATTTTCTGTGCATTTTTCATTTATCATGTGTGTAAGGGCGTGAACCTTAGCACCATCAAGTTCATCGTTGCTGCAAACGTGAATATTTGACATAATGAACTTGAAGCGGTCACTTGATATTGTATGAGAAGCTAAAATGTTGTGTACATCTATTGACATCTGCCAATACATGTCTTTCCTTGACAGAACAATGTAACCACTAAGAAACAAAATAGCTAAAAAACATTTCATTTCCTCTTCAGAGCAATCTCCAAGTCGGTTCCTCTTCACTGCACATTGGTAGGTTTATTTCACCATCATTCTCACATCATCATTGTCAAAAAATAGTTCAAAATATTCTAATGGTGACCTCAGTGAATGTTTTGCAATACTCATTTGTGGCTAGACTGGTTGTAGGTGAAAGTGTCTGTTTTACCCAGTTGTATGTACGAGACGGTTTAGTTGATTTTTTTGTTTTAGTGCAGTGTGTTTTTTGGTGTGCATAGGATACTGCAGCAGTGGATGTGGAAGGCAGAGAGTCTCTACTTGTTGAAATGTCAGTATCTGCATCGTTGGTATAGATAGAGGGAATTTCTATGTTTTTAGACATAGCCGTACTGCAAATTGCAGCTGGAGCTGTCAACTGACATGCTGAAACATTATCAATTATTGATGCTTCTACATCACCAGAATCTTCATCTGTCTGATCATCTGTAGTGTTCGTGAGTGGTAACAAAGCAACATCCAAACCATATTCAGGAATTTCATCATCAGTACTCTCCAGAATTTCAAGAAGTTCATCTAATGTCACCTGTTCCCTGCAAATAATTGTGCAGGAAATGTAATATTTTATTTGCTTATATTAGCGATACTTCTGATAGTATTTACTCTTACTGCTGAATTTTATTTTCATATAACTAAATAACAGCAATCCTATTCAAAAGTGTGGCTTGTAAAAAATAACTTTTGTAAATAGGATTTTTATATGAGAATTTATGACAAAGTAATATAAACCTGGGTTCTCAGTTCTGATATAAAAACAACAGAAATTAAAAACAAACCTATGTGATGTTAAACATGTTTAAGAACAGAATGAGATTTTCACTCTGCAGCAGAGTGTGTGCTGATATGAAACTTCCTGGCAGATTAAAACTGTGTGCCGGACTGAGACTCGAACTCGGGACCTTTGCCTTTCGCGGGCAAATGCTCTACCAACTGAGCTACCCAAGCACGACTCACACCCCGTCCTCACAGCTTTACTTCTGCCAGTACCTCGTCTCCTACCTTCCAAACTTTACAGAAGCTCTCCTGCTAACCTTGCAGGACTAGCACTCCTGAAAGTAAGGATATGCGGAGATATGGCTTAACCTGCAAGGTTAGCAGGAGAGCTTCTGTAAAGTTTGTAAGGTAGGAGATGAGGTACTGGCAAAAGTAAAGCTGTGAGGACGGGGTGTGAGTCGTGCTTGGGTAGCTCAGTTGGTAGAGCATTTGCCCGCGAAAGGCAAAGGTCCCGAGTTCGAGTCTCGATGCGGCACACAGTTTTAATCTGCCAGGAAGTTTCATGTTTAAGAACATATTTTATAAATTTTAGTGATTAAAACAACAACCTTTGTCGCGAAAATTTTGTATAAGCACACGTAATTACATCCCAGCGAAATGGGAATCTCAGCAAACATTGTCTCTCATTTTTGTATGCAATAAGCCAACTTACTTCTAGAAGGATGTGCTTAAATAAATGGTCATGGAAATAATAATCGGCAAGAAAATGTCTATATTACCCTTTAGTATGCTAACACAACCTTCGGAGATAATATTTGAATAGTTATATCTCTAATAAACATATGCACATAGAAGCTATACTTACCCGTCGACGAGAAGATCAGGCAGATAATCCATTTTCAGTACACCAAGTTTTCACATAAGTGTGACTTCACAATGGAAGCTAAATCATGTCTGAAGCGATGAAAACGGTCTATTGGATGAAGTATACAGGGTGAAGCGAAATTCACGCACTCGGGCTTCGCAGTGTGATTCCCACATGCCAGCGACAAGGGAAACGTCTTTCACAAAATTTCGTCCGGTGAGTACATCCAGTAGAAAAAGGACATTAAAGGGTGGCAATTTGGCAGCACCGTAACCACATGTATGGTAACTACCTCTGCTAGCTCATATTGGTTGTACTGTACAGTTGGTGCAGTGGATAGAGTTTTGGGTTAACATGTGGGAGGTCGAGGGTTCGATCCTGGGTTGAGGTATGTGTTTTTTATTTGGTAAATGTAGTCCAGGTGTTACGGTATCTGGTGTCTTAATCATCAACAGCGATTGCATCACATCCTCCAGAAAACATTTGCACTTAAGTACTACAATCATAGTAATGGAAGATTGTTCAGCTTTGAAAGAAACCCTTTCCACGTCGTGGACGTGAATTTATTCGCACCACTTCATTTCCTAGATACAAAAGCTGTTTTCTTTGTACCCTTCTCCAGTGGTCCCATACATTAGTACAAACTATTATTCTTGCCTCCTTGAGGTCCATTACATTTCGTTAGGGCCAGTAGCACTAGCAACATGCTTTGAAAATAATGTCCAAACTCCGTTACTATTTGTATGTGTTATCACCATGGTCTCATT
The DNA here is from genome assembly GCF_023864275.1 of Schistocerca cancellata. Lineage (NCBI taxonomy): Eukaryota > Metazoa > Arthropoda > Insecta > Orthoptera > Acrididae > Schistocerca > Schistocerca cancellata. Next base: position 17,892,328 of record NC_064635.1, on the reverse strand, counting down.
AATTATGCCTTTCAACAATGAGTCTGGTAACTGCATGCTGTTCAGTACATACGTTAATGCAGCATTATTATTATTATTATTATTATTATTATTATTATTATTATTGATGGAATTGTGGAGACATCATGTGTATTACCGTTAAGGAAACAGTGTAATTCGAAACTGAACATTTAACAATTATCGGTGTCAGGATGAATCGTGCAGAACCATATCTGTCAGAGGTGTAATGCATGTTAGGTGCAACAGCATGCAGGACTGACGACATGTTTATACTGCATGCGCTGTCCAGCAGGTAGGGAGTAGTTGCGAGTGAAGTACCGCACCTGTGACAGACTCCAATGTACGAGGGCAGTTCAATAAGTAATGCAACACATTTTTTCTCTGAAACAGGGGTTGTTTTATTCAGCATTGAAATACACCAGGTTATTCCCCAATGTTTTAGCTACACAACACTATTTTTCAACGTAATCTCCATTCAATGTTACGGCCTTACGCCACCTTGAAATGAGGGCCTGTATGCCTGCACGGTACCATTCCACTGGTCGATGTCGGAGCCAACGTCTTAATGCATGAATAACTTATTCATCATCCGCGTAGTGCCTCCCACGGATTGCGTCCTTCATTGGGCCAAACATATGGAAATCCGACGGTGCGAGATCGGGGCTGTTGGGTGCATGAGGAAGAACAGTCCACTGAAGTTTTGTGAGCTCCTCTCGGGTGCGAAGACTTGTGTGAGGTCTTGCGTTGTCATGAAGAAGGAGAAGTGCGTCAGATTTTTGTGCCTACGAACACGCTGAAGTCGTTTCTTCAATTTCTGAAGAGTAGCACAATACACTTCAGAGTTGATCGTTTGACCATGGGGAAGGACATCGGACAGGATAACCCCTTCAGCGTCCCAGAAGACTGTAACCATGACATTACCTGCTGAGGGTATGGCTTTAAACTTTTTCTTGGTAGGGGAGTGGGTGTGGCGCCACTCCATTGATTGCCGTTTTGTTTCAGGTTCGAAGTGATGAACCCATGTTTCATCGCCTGTAACAATCTTTGACAAGAAATTGTCACCCTCAGCCACATGACGAGCAATCAATTCCGCACAGATGGTTCTCCTTTGCTCTTTATGGTGTTCGGTTAGACAACGAGGGACCCAGCGGGAACAAACCTTTGAATATCCCAACTGGTGAACAATTGTGACAGCACTACCAACAGAGATGTCAAGTTGAGCACTGAGTTGTTTGATGGTGATCCGTCGATCATCTCGAACGAGTGTGTTCGCATGCTCCGCCATTGCAGGAGTCACAGCTGTGCACGGCCGGCCCGCACGCGGGAGATTAGACAGTCTTGCTTGACCTTGCGGTGATGATGACACACGCTTTGCCCAACGACTCACCGTGCTTTTTTCCACTGCCAGATCATTCTGCAAGCGCCTATGAATATCTGAGATGCCCTGCTTTTCCGTCAAAAGAAACTCGATCACTGCCCGTTGTTTGCAACGCACATCCGTTACAGACGCCATTTTAACAGCTCTGTACAGCGCTGCCACCTGTCGGAAGTCAATGAAACTATACGAGACGAAGCGGGAATGTTTGAAAATATTCCACAAGAAATTTCCGGTTTTTTCAACCAAAATTGGCCGAGAAAAAAAATGTGTTGCATTACTTATTGAACTGCCCTCGTACATGCGTACACATATCGAATTTTCTCATTGTAAACCTCTAAACCAGTGTGGCAGACATATGGCATGCACAAATGGTGAGTACGTGGATATGTCTCTGTTCCTTGGTGCATCTGATAACCAGGCTGGTGTTCCAACTCGTGAATATGCCGCTAGATATCCTCGTCGACACCATCCAGATAAATGTGTGTTTCGTCATCTGGAGCTGCACCTTCGGGAGTAAGGTTCTCTTCTTCCACAATCTCGTGACGGAGGCCTTCCACAGACTCGCCGTACTCCAGCTACTGAGGTAGTTATTCTGGATGTCATACACCAAGAACCTCAGTGAAGTACAGGTAGTGTAGCAACGCAAGGTCGTTAACGTGCTGCCCTACCATGGGCTGCACTCCTATTGTTATGCTTTGATGCAACACTTGCATTCTGCAGATTGCCATCATCGGATGCCATTCTGTGAATGGTTCCAACAACTACGGGAAGCCGACGATGACTTCGTGAACACTGTAAATATGGTCGGATGAAGCAGCATTCACTCGTGAGGGTGTCTTCGATATGCACAATGCCTGCCATTGGTGTAAGCTTAACCCGCACGTCACCTACGACCGTTGCTATCGAGTTTGCTTTGGTATCAGTGCCTGGGCCGGAATATTGGGCAACAGGTGTTTGGGCCCCTACATGTTGCATGACCGGTTGACTGCACAAAAGTATCATGCATTTCTCTCAAACTATTTGCTTAATGTGGGGGAAGATGTTCCACTACGTGTTCGGCTGAGGATATGATTCCGACATGATGGTGCACCTCCACACTCTGGGATTAATGTGCGACAATATTTGGACACAACATTTCTAGAGAAATGGCTCGTATGTGGAGGTCCAATTTTACGTCTACCTCTTTCACCTGACCTAAATCCCCCTTCCTGTGGAGACACCTGAAGGAGCATGTGTACTCTACACCGCTGATGAATGTGGAAGAATTGGTAGCGCGTGTTCATGCTGCTCTTGTTACTGTGGATGCAGCTTTGCTGCGAAGGGACCAGAGCTGTGTGATCTGGCGGGTTGCACAATGTTTAGACATACAGGGAGGTCGCTTTGAGCATCTGTTGTTCTGACGACAACGTATTCTGTTGTTGAAGGTCATGCGGTCATTAGTATGGACATTATTATTGTCGCTGGTCGCTGATATGCGGCATCTAAGCGCTCGTATTACATGTAGTAGAAAATGGCAAGCAGTTGTGTTATTGCACTGAGCTATCATCTTTAGCATCTCGAAACTGACAATGTTTTTGTAGTTATTCTGTCCTATGACAGGTCATTTGTTTCAACTGTCTGTTTATTATCTGTCTAACCACATATTTCTAATGTTCAGTGTCACAAAATGTTGTAGATTTAGGATACATGTGAACTAAGAAATGGTGTATATTACAGTACGAAATGTCAGAATGAAATTAGCAAATAAGAAAAGTGCGTCCCAACCCAGAATCGAACCTCGACCTCCTATATGCTAACCCAAAACCCTTCATCTACTGCACCAACTGTACTGTAGAACTGGTATTACGTGACAGGGGTAGTTACTATACGTGTGGTTACAGTGTTGCCAGATTGCCACTCTTTAACCCTTTCAGACCCTCTGGCTACAATTGTGTACATTAACTTTTACAGTCTGTTAACTGGAAAAAAAGTATTTCTTCCCTAAGCGAACCTGAGCTATACACTTGTAAATGTTCAACCTTTTCATCACGCGCAAATGCTTCCAACTGTTGGGCATCACTATAAAAATATCAGCAAGTCAATGTAGCAGTGCGCAGCAACTCGTGACCACCAGAATACATTGTTCGCTATATTCCGGTGTATAATTGAATATTGTTGTTGTTATTTTACATGGAAATTATTGAATGATTATTTTACAATTTATTACAATAGAGAATATTTCATAATTAGTTGTTTTAGTTCTTAAAGTGAAGCAAAGTGAACAAAGGACTTTTTGGAAACAGGCACATATTTTTGTATAAATCTTGCTCCTAAAATCATTAAAAAATCTCCTAAGACCACTACCACATAAAGAAAAGTGTTTCTTCCTCCAGAAAAATTTCGGGTCTGAAAGTGTTAATGTCCTTTTTCTGCTGGTTGTATTCGTCGGACGTAATTGTGTTACATACATTTTTTTATCGCTGGCATGTGAGTGGTCGCGCTGTGAAGCCCGAGTGTGCGAATTTCACTTCACCCTGTATACTAATGCCATCTGTTGGCAAGCAGAATAACTAAATGGTATAAGCAGTTTTAAGCGTCACTAAAAAATCCTTCCAGAAGGACAACAGCTGTACCTGGGTTAAGGCAATTTCAAAGCTAGACCTATTTGTTTTCTCATCAGAAGTAAAGAAGTACATGTTTCAGCAGTTTTGGAAATTTAACTTCGAAGAGCATGACATTGTGGGTGATTTTTTAACTAAATTATTTAAAAAAATAATAACTGAAATAGGACCAGAATGATTCACTGGCTCATCATTGCCAAGCTCAACCCGCTAAGGGTAGAAAATTGAATATGGAGAGGATGTGGATCTTACACTGTAGGCATTGTTTAAGAAGAGATTATTTGAAATTCCACTCTTGAGGAAGTTAAATATGGGATGAAAGGTTTTTGAAAAATATATCGCTGTTAAGAGCAATTTTGAAGTTAGAGAGATAAAAATTGGTATTTGGTTTCTCAGCCAGAAGCAAATAAAAATGTGTCAGCATTTTTGGAAATTCGACTCCTAAGAGGTAAAATGGTGGTCAAAGTTTTTTTGAAAATATAATTAAAGAATTGTTAAAGCATTTTTAAAACTATGTCTATGAAAATTGATTTTTGACTTCTTGGTTGGAAATTAAAAAAAAAATGTTTTTCAGTGTTCTTGGAAATTCAGCCCCATAAGGGAGTGAAATAGGGGCTGAAAAGCTTAACAAAATTATTTCATTGTGAAAGCATTTTCAAAACTAAATCTATGAGAACTTGTATTTGGCTTCTCTGTTAGAAATAAAAAAAATGTGTTTCACCATTTGGAAATTCACCCCCTAATGGGATGAAATGGGGAGAAAAATTTTTACGAAAATGTCATTATATTTTTAAAAAAATTGAAGGTAAATCTGTAAAAATAGGTATTTCGCTTCTCAGTTGAGTATAAAGAAATGTGTGTTACGGGATGAATGTTTGTATGGAAATATCACCAAAAGAATACAAAAGGCATGACCAACAAAATCCTTGGACTCCAGCTGCCGGAAACACTTTTTGGTGAGCAACATGTTCGGAAAAGAACATGCTCTTATAGCCTTCTAAGTGTGAAAAGTTTAGAAAGTGTTGCAATTTCTGAACTGCATAAAAATGTGATTTAAGCAAAAGAAATTTTATGCATATCACACAGTCTACAAGGGTGAGGCAGCGGGTGCTAAGGTAGTGTACATTAGGACTGTTAGCTGCAACAGGCAGAGGACGTGTTTTGTTGGTGCTGCACATTTTAGTGATTTTAACTGAGATAAACTCATGCTGCAGTGTTCTTCTTCAGCACGTCAGTGTAGATGTGTGCACAGAAACACCTAAGTGAAAAACCCGTGCAGTATACATTGTTATTTATATATAAAAGCTGACTTTGGAATTTTTTTTTGTGTGAGACAGCGTGCACGAGATTTGTGTGATGATTTGAAGTTCTAAATTCACGTATTTTCCTCTTTATGTTGTGTCTGCATAATCTTTCATTGATTGTATCAATAGCTGTTCGTACTGTGAGACATTGTGAAATTTTGAACATTCATGAAGCTGCAATAAACAAGTACTGTTATCATCAATTGTACGCTTAAACTAATTAGTGCTCTTTTAAAAATTTTTGAGAACAGTAGGCCTGTCTTCATTCAAAACAGTTGTCGTCTAATTTCATTGTACCGTTGCATGAGAAATAGGCTATTTTTGAGAATTTTCTGACGTTTACAAAACTATATTTTTGTAATTTACCAGTACAAGTGTTTTGGATCCGTAACTTACTTCTTGAAAATCAGTGTTTGTGGTTCACAGTTCCGCCAAAGAATACATCACCCCTGAATTTCATTGTACATCAATTCAAATAAAACATGCACTTTTGAGACTTTTCAGAAGCTACCATTGTCCTTTGCATAACCTATGAGCAATTTTTAGTGTTTAGTTACTAGCAGATATTCTATCTAACATATTGTGTTACATCTAGTTTTCCTTTAAAGAGGAGTAGCCCTGTATATTATCTGCATTTATTGTCAGTTAACTCTGTTTTCGAGTTTGCAAACAACTGTAATGAACCTCAAAACATTTTAGGAAATTAGTAATTTTTACCTCAGATTTTTGTGTTGCTTTAATAGAAATCTTGTTTTGTGTATTTGCTTCAATTCTTATAAGGAATTAGCAAGTTTTTAGCTCAGTGGATTAAAAGATAATCAACAGTTTTTGAGAACATTTCTCGTGGAGAACAGCAGTTTTCTTAGTACTTTAAAATGAATGTAAACAGTCTAAACCACAAAAACTTTTATTTTGTTGTTATCGGTTTTGGTCAGTTTTTGACCATGTTAAGACCTCATATATGACGGTAGGTGATGGCAGTGAACGGAGCAAGTGTTGCGACTCCTCTAACGTCAACAGTTGACATTAGTAGAAGAGTTGTAACACTTGCTCCGTTTTGCCACCACGGCCTTCCATCGTGGTAGGAGATCTGAAGATGGATAAAAATTGACAGAACTGGTAACCACAAAATAAAAGTTTTTGTGATGTCAGTGTTCATTCTAAAAGATAATCAGCAGGCTTAATTTAAACTGCTTGTTCACTGCCTTGTAACACATTGCACCAGCCAAAATGCAGCCCCCACTGTGAATGTTGTTCTCGAACACGGGATGAGTCGGCTGATGTTTGTAAGCAGCCAGAAGTCTGTCAAACGGTTGGCAGCTGCTGCAAATCAGTGTGTCGAAAGAGTTCCCGAGAGTTGTGTACGTGTGATACCTGCACCAGAGGTACCTCAAGTACTATCCTCTCCTCTGCAGAAAGTACAGGATCTGTCATTACCAGTTCACGTGACTTCAATGGTAGATCTAGGTGTCATGTACAGGGTGCACAGGGGCCAGGGAGGGCTTGGGTGTTGTACCAGTCCCTCAGACCAACAACTTTGAGGTGCTGTCTTTCACTGAAACTGGAACTGAGTCAGTGGGACGCACTTCACATGTTTTGGGGAAACCTGTTTTGTCCAGTGTCTGTAGGAGGCAAATGCAAAAGGGTAGGGGTCTATTAATCATCTGTAGTTCAAACTTATGACAAATGATGGTATGCCTTAGGAAATGGCAGCAAGGGACAGGAAAAGACGCCAAGTGCACTCACTGTGTATGCCTGGGGGCATCATTCGACATGTTGAAGAGGATATTCCAGCACCTATTGAGGGAATAGGGTGCAACCAACTGCAGATTGTGCTGAACGTTGGAACAAATTATGCCTGTCAGCTGGGCTCTGAAATCATTCTTTGGTCATTCCAGTGACTGCAAGAAAAGGTTGAGAAGACCAGCCTTGGCGTGGAGTTTCAACAGAGCTCACAGTTTGCAGCATTGTCCCCAGAACTGATCACGGCTCTTTGGTTCTGAGTCAAGTGGAAGGACTGAACCAGAGATTTTGAAGGTTCTGTGACAATCTAGGCAGCGACTTCCTGATCTTGTCCCACAGGATTGAGAACTTTAGTTGTCCCCCTAAATGGGTCAGTCATGCACTACACATCAGAGGCTGCCACTTGGGCAGCTGACTGTGTGGGGGCGCGCGCCCGCGCGCATACAAGGGCTTTTTAGATTGGGTCACTCTCCATCCAAACCAGATAACGATAGCTGGTTAATCCAGAAATATCGGTGTAAGATCGAATGAAATGCCTCCCACAGGTGAGAATATTAAAATCCTTGTGGTAAACTGCCAAAACATTTGCAACATGTTGCCGGAGTTTGAAGTGCTAGTGAAAGTATTTGTCGCAGTTGACAAGAAAAACAAATCCACTGAGGTAGAAATTGAAGCTGCTTGTGAGTGTCTGGGCAATACTCAGTATCGGGGCTGATAATTGGATCCTTCTGTTGCCCACCAGACTAATCCCCTGATGTATCTGAAAACTTTAGAGAAACCTCAGTTTGTTTGTAAGTTCCTCAGTCAGGCTGTAATCATTGGTGGAGATGTTAATCATTCAATAATTAATTCGGAAAATTATAGTTCTGTTAATGGTGTGCGTGATAAGATATCCTGTGCATTACAAAATGTGTTCTCTGAAAACTATCTAGAACAGATAGCTAGGAACCCCACTCATGGTGGAAATATATTGGATCTAATGCCAACAAATAGATTTGACCTTTTGAGGATGTCTCCATCGAAAATGGTATCAGTGACCATAATGCAATTGTGGCAACAATGATTACCAAAATACTGGGTGGCCCAAAAAGGATGGTCGGATTTGAACTGCGTAGTACCATTGAAAGGTGAGGAGGGGGGACCACTGCCGGCCGTCTGCAAGTCGGCCATTACACCCAGTTTGCCACGAGATGGCGCAGTGGACGGTCGAGCATCGTGTTTTTGCTGTGGAACAGTTTTTCAGAAATGATGAATCGTTTATTACTGTGCAACGATTGTTTCGACAACGTTTTGGTGTAGCGCGTGATGGACCCATTCCAGATCGCAGATCCATATCACGTTGGGTGACTGCATTCCGGACAACAGGGTCTGTCAAAAGTGGTAAATCTACAGGGCGTACACGTACGGCAGTTACTCCACAGAACATTGATGATGTTAGAGCGTCAGTGCTGCAAAGCCTGCGTCGTTCCACTAGGCGTCGTGCTCAAACTTTAGGCCTCAGCCGTAGTTCGTTGCAGCGTATTTTAAGCCGTGAGTTACAGTTTCACCCATACAAAATTATGATCACGCAAAAGCTGTATGATCGTGATTTTGAGCAGCGAAGACGATTTTGTGAATCAATGCTTGACATTTTGTACTCTAATAATGATGTTGTGCTTCTTATGTCAGATGAAGCCCATTTCCATTTAGACAGCTATGTCAATAAACAAAACTGCCGGTATTGGGCAGCAGATAATCCCAGAGAATTGCACCAAAAGCCTCTTCATAGTGCTAAGGTAACAGTCTGGTGTGGAATTTCAAGATTGGGGATTGTTGGTCCTTATTTTTTTGAGGAGAACAACGCTACAGTCACAGTGAACTCGAAATGTTACGTTAACATGCTACGTAGCTTTTTGGTGCCGAAACTGCGAGAGTTACATGTAAATCGAGATCGAATTTGGTTTCAACAGGACGGGGCCACGGCCCACACAGCCAATGACTCCATGTGTGTTTTAAGGCGGATGTTCCCCCACCACATCATCTCGCGTTTTGGAGATGTCCACTGGCCCGCGAGATCACCTGACCTCTCAGCCTGTGATTTTTTTCTTTGGGGATACCTAAAGTCAAAAGTCTACGTACAGAAGCCCCGAAGCTTAATTGATCTGAAGGAGGCAATCAGTGCGGAAATTATGGCAATTCAAGAAGAAACAGTAGTGAAAGTGATGGAAAATTTCGAGGAAAGACTTGTGGAATGCATCACCGAGGAAGGACACCATCTTCCGGAAGTCATTTTCCGTACATGATTTTTTGTGGTTAGTTCTTGTAATTGGGTGCCTGGGAGCATTTAGTTACGTAATTGAATAAAATTAATTTGTAAAACTGATGGAGTTATAGTTATTTAAAATGTGACCATCCTTTTTGGGCCACCCTGTACAATGGACAACTAAAACAAGCAGAAAGATATATGTGTTCAGTAAACCAGATTTTAAAAAATCATTAGTGTCATATCTCACTGAGGAATTTGAAACTTTCACCACAGGTGAGTAGTGTCATATCTCACTGAGGAATTTGAAACTTTCACCACAGGTGAGGAGCAGATAAAGGACCTATGGTTCAACTTAATAGTTGACCATGCGTTGGATAGATATTTACCCAGTGGAGGAGCCCATAATGAGATGGCACCTCCACTGCATACAGTCACTGTAAAGAAAGTTCTAAAGAAAAGGAAATTACTGCATAATTGGTGTAAAACTAAGCACAGAGCTATAGATAGGGAGATGCTGAATGAAACATGTTTGGCTATCGAGAGAGCAATGCGTGATGCCTTTGATGTCTACCGTAGCTTAACATTGTCAAATTACAGAACGTAAAGAAATTCAGAGTGTATCTAAAGGCTACTAGTGGCACCAAAGTTAGTGTCCAGTTCCTAGATAATGAAATAAGGACTGAAATTGAGGGTAGCAGAGCAAAAGTTGAAGTGCTTAACTCTGTCTTCAAATGTTCCTTTACAAAGGAAAATCCAGGAGAATTGCCGCAATTTAATCCTTGTACCACTGAAAAGATAAATAAAATAAGTTTTGGTGTCAGTGGCGTTGAGAAACAGTTGTAAATGAACAGAGCTGCAGGGCCTGATAGAATACCTGTCAAATTCCAAACTGAATTTGCGGCTGACATAGCCCCTCTGATAAGTATAATCTATCACAGAACCCTTGACTGAAAAACCGTGCCCAGTTCTTGGAAAAAAGCACGTCACACGCGCCTTCAAGAAGGGTGGTGGAAGTGATCCGCAAAACTACTATGCAGTATCCTTGACACTGATTTCTTGTAGAATCTTAGAACGTATTCTAAGCTCAAACCTGATGAAGTATCTTGAACAGAATGACTGCCTCAGTGCCAACCGGCATGGATTTCGAGAACCCAACTCTCACTTTTTCCACATGATGTTCTGAAAGGTTTGGATCGAGGCAGTAAGGTAGATGCAGTCTTTCTTAATTTGTGAAAAGAATTTGGTTTGGTACATCTATGCTTATTGTCAAAAGTAAGATCACGTGGGTCAGCAAGTGAAATTTGTGACTGGCTTGAGCACTTTCTGGTAGGGAAGATGCAGCAAGTTACGTCAAATGGAGAGTCGTCGTCAGATGTAGAACTGACTCAGGTGTGTCCCATGGATTGATCACGTACGTTCAGTCATGGGTAAAGCAGGATGTCTACTTACGTTTATTGTTAGAAGACGGGGTAAGTCCAATCAGTCCACACTTGCTTACAAATCCCTCGTGCGGCCAGTTCTAGAATACTACTAAAGTGTGTGGTACCTGTACCAAATAGATTTAACTGGGGATATTGAACACATACCGAAAAGGGTAGCACAAATGGTCATAGGTTTATTTGACCTGTGGGAGAGTCTCGCAGAGATACTTAAGGAACTGAACATAAACTATCCCGAGAAAGTCTATTAACAGAGTTTCAAGAACTGGCTTTAAATACTGACTCTAGGAATATACTACAATCCCGTACTTATCTCTCAAATAGGGATCGGGAGGAAAAGATTGGAATAACTACTGCACACACAGAGACATTCAAACAGTCATTCTTCCAGCACTCCATATGTGAATGGAACGGGAAGAAACCCTAATAACTGGTGAAGTGGGACATACATTCTGCCATGCACCTCATGACATTTTGCAGAGTATAAATGTAGATGTATACCTACATTAAATGTGTTCTATCTTGGAAACCATTTAGAATAGGGCATATGTCCATATGAAAGTTTTTCCCCAAATGAGCGTTAATATCATACCCCTGAAAATGGTCCATTTTCCTGTGGCAGGCTGTATATGTCTTAAGTGTTTAGGAAGCCTCTTCCTATTTTTTATTCTTTGGGTATTAGTTAACATTGATTAGTGTGTGACCACAGTTGTTACAGGCTCTGTGTCCGCTCTGGGATAAGTAGTGATCTGAGCTGCGGTGGACACTGGGGGTGCAGAAGAGGAATGGGGCAGGTGGGGGGACGGTAGCAGGATAGTGCTGGGTGAAGATGCTGTAGTGCTACCTGTGGGAGCATGCCGGGATGTGGTGATAGCAAGATGCTCGTTTGCTAGATACAACATCGATAGGCTTACGCCTGAGGGGCTGCTGCGCCCAGATAAAACTCTGTGTGTGTGTGTGTGTGTGTGTGTGTGTGTGTGTGTGTGTGAGAGAGAGAGAGAGCGAGAGAGAGAGAGCGAGAGAGAGAGAGAGATATCAGCATCATCATAATATCATCATCTGACAAGGGAGTTTGTCCGAACACTAACATTCGAAGGCCTACTTTTAAATGCGCTTGTTCACCGCTCAATGCGTCCCTTATGGAGTGAGAATTATGTTACTGCATCCTGATTTTTCTGTTGTGTGATTTGGTCGGGAGTATAGTTTTACACAGAAGTGATATGGGGACAACAGTTAATGCAGACAAGTTGGTAACCTTCTATGGGACCAAGAATGCAGACTAGAAAACAGGAGAACAATATATATAAATGACCTAGTAGATAGTGTCGGAAGTTCCATGCGGCTTTTCGCGGATGATGCTGTAGTATACAGAGAAGTTGCAGCATTAGAAAATTGTAGCGAAATGCAGGAAGATGTGCAGCGGATAGGCACTTGTTGCAGGGAGTGGCAACTGACCCTTAACATAGACAAATGTAATGTATTGCGAATACATAGAAAGAAGGATCCTTTATTGTATGATTATATGATAGCGGAACAAACACTGGTAGCAGTTACTTCTGTAAAATATCTGGGAGTATGCGTGCGGAACGATTTGAAGTGGAATGATCATATAAAATTAATTGTTGGTAAGGCGGGTACCAGGTTGAGATTCATTGGGAGAGTCCTTAGAAAATGTGGTCCATCAACAAAGGAGGTGGCTTACAAAACACTCGTTCGACCTATACTTGAGTATTGCTCATCAGTGTGGGATCCGTACCAGGTCAGGTTGACGGAGGAGATAGAGAAGATCCAAAGAAGAGCGGCGCGTTTCGTCACAGGGTTATTTGGTAATCGTGATAGCGTTACGGAAATGTTTAACAAACTCAAGTGGCAGACTCTGCAAGAGAGGCGCTCTGCATCGCGGTGTAGCTTGCTCGCCAGGTTTCGAGAGGGTGCGTTTCTGGATGAGGTATCGAATATATTGCTTCCCCCTACTTATACCTCCCGAGGAGATCACTAATGTAAAATTAGAGAGATTAGAGCGCGCACAGAGGCTTTCAGACAGTCGTTCTTCCCGCGAACCATACGCGACTGGAACAGGAAAGGGAAGTAATGACAGTGGCACGTAAAGTGCCCTCCGCCACACACCGTTGGGTGGCTTGCGGAGTATAAATGTAGATGTAGATGTAGAAACTATTGAAATGCTGTGTTAGAATAGTACACTGAAGAAAAATGTATCACTAATGAAGGGGTGCTGAAATACATTGTTGAAAAGAGAAATTTGTAACACATCTTGAGTAAAAGAAGGGGACAGTTGACAGGTGACGTGTCTCCAGACTGAAGACCACAACAGCAGCACTATGTTACACCTGGATGCCTGCCATTCCCAGACAGTGTGCTAAGCTGTACACATATGCCTTTATGGATGGACCTGAAGCTTTAACTTGTCAGTTATTTGGTCCATCAGGCAGGTGGTTGGTCAGTTATTTGATGTGAAAAATACACACACACACACACACACACACACACACACACACACACACAGTGTAACTCCGAAACATTTATACTTTGGAATATAGTACGTGATAATTGATGAAACATGTAAACTTACAGTGGTCTTTTGTTGCAGGTGCTGGTCATGTCATCGCAGGTGGTCCTCAACGTGTTGCAGCATGGCTACCTTGATGCCAAAAAGTTGCAAGTAATTGTTTTCGATGAGTGTCATCGGGCTGTGAACGATCAGCCTATGAAGAAGGTAACTTTTTACATCGTGCAGTACAGGTTTTTGTGGCCGGTGTTTACATCCTTCATAACACTGGGTCTCTGTGTACTGGATTGTGGTCTAACTAGGAAACATCACCTACTTGACTTCATATTTTAAGGAGGAAAAAGCATACTTGCAAGATAACAGCCCCGGCGATCAGCCCTGATGAAAATTTGGGTTGTAATTGTGCCACACAGAGGCGAAACTGATTAACTCCATTTTTTAAATAATTTTTCTACCTTTTGGTTACAAAAACCTCACAAACATGTATATTCCAGTGGCCAAAATGTGTAACTCCATTAATTAATTCTTACTCCAGTGGGTGACATTACTTTCCTTGGCAACTGAGTATTTTTTTACAGCTTTCGGATGCATTTGAGTCTTCGTATGTAATCTAAGTATTCCATTTGACCTTAATATTGATTTTACTTGATTGTCCCATTTAATATTGCTCTTATTTTTACCCGTAAATACTTACATGTAAAGCTAAAAATGTCAAATGCATAATATGTACAAAACTTGGTTGTCACGATTTCAATAACGTCAAAAGATGTATGTATTTATGGCCAGAAACAGAAGATTCTCGGGGACACAAGAAGAAGCTACATGTCTGAAAAAGCATATAACTAACAACGCAAAAGACCATAAGCATATTCTGACGTACTCAGATTCATGGATGGGTCAGAATTGAAACATAAAAGGCGTGTACAATTATGAAGCTCTACAAATCTCTGGAGCCAAAGCAGATATTACTGACTCAAAATGTGCTTTTTGTAATACAGCCAACTGGTTGCAACAAGATTTGACTTTAATCTGTGTTTGACACCAACTATGGGTGTCTTCATTGGAAAATTCAGACAGTAACATGTAGTAAGAGACAAGAGTCTTGAGATTTACAGTTAGTCTTATGCCACCTCCAGTGCCTGTTTTCTCTTACAGTTCTTGACAGCCTATAGTGTGCTACACCATGTAGCAGTAATTTTACTGACAATTACCAATTTTATGGCAGTTCCAATGTATAATTGTTTTATGGTTTAAATATTACCTTCTTGTGTAGTATTTTATATAAGAAAGGCATGTTGCTTGTAAATCTGTTTATCTATATCTACACGTAATTGTTTGGATTTTCTCACGAAGACACCCGTAGTCGGAGTCAAAACCAGGTTAAACTAAAATCTCCTTGCAAGTGGTTGGCTGTATTATATAAATCATATTCGTGTATGGTTACTGTCTCACAGCCGCATTTAAAATTATAAGATTTAAAATATTTAATACATGGGCACAGCTATCTGCCATATGACTCCATCTTCAGTGTAATTGAATGTAAAGCGAGGAGGACACAAAACATCATCTTACCAGAAAACTAGAGTACATTTAAATTCATTGCTCTGTAGTAGGTGAAATAAATTGTAATGATTTTTGTGTACAGAGACTATTAAGATGCCACAACAAACTCCAAGAAGATAGCCGATGGTCTACCAGCAAATTGGTTTGATTTGTGATTGGTTGGATTGGAGAGCTTACTGTCATATGCTGTACTGAACAAGACTACTTTTTGTGAAGATTTTCTATTCCTATTCTATTTAAAGAAATGTGCAGCAAGTCGCCAACCTGAATTTGTCAATGTAAACCGAGATACCCTATACTTGAGCATTCGTCCCATCAGCAAGCAAAAGATGGCAGATCTCATGTCCATACTAAAGTGTGTTCCTCCTGTGAACCATGACTACTACAAGCTGCTAATGACCACTCTTGGGGAACACAGTATTAAAGTTCAGAGAAATGTGATATAATTTTTTTCTGATGATTAGCTACATTGGAAATTAAAGTGAAGTAGAAAGTGAACTCTTTTAGTGACAGCGTGACTAATTCCTGCAAAAATGCTAAGTTTTAGTGATTATCTGCATTGTGTTTTCGGCCAGAGTGACCGAGCGGTTCTAGGCGCTACAGTCTGGAACAGCGCGACCGCTGCGGTCGCAGGTTCGAATCCAGCCTCGGGCATGGATGTGTGTGCTGTCCTTAGGTTAGTTAGGTTTAAGTAGTTCTAAGTTCTAGGGGACTGATGAGCTCAGAAGTTAAGTCCCATAGTGCTCAGAGCCATTTGAACCATTTGCATTGTGTTTTCATCAGATTTCTACATCACACAAAATTGTAATTACCCTAGTAGTGTTACAATAAATAGATATTTGAGTTATGATTGAGCTGAATTTTCAATATCCATTTAACTTTGATCTCTGTTTCCTCAGTCTCTGTTGCAGTGGAATCAATCAGTTTGACACAATTCTGATAGTATGCAGTTATGACCTTCTGAACACAATTTTTAATGTGCAAGGGCATCGGTTGCCACTCGCTCCGTCCCACTGCAGCCGCTTGACACCTGAGTGTGAAGTATTGTACAGTGGATCGAGTAAGAGGTTTTTTAACTACTGTATTGACATTGGTAACATGCTTTGTTCAATGTGTCAAAGTGCGCAGTTTCTAAGCTGTAGTTAATATGGAGATCTCTTTGCTCTGAACATTTTTATGTCGCAATTCGCGAATGCCGTGTCGGTGATTGAGTCGATAAAGAAGTAGCGTAGTGCTATTTAATTATTAACATTGCTGTTGTGTGTTATTTCCTTTGCATTTTAAAGGTGGCACTGTTAAACTGAGGTACATTTTGCAGGAGATGCGCTATTCTTCAACGTAATGGATGTGCCTAAATTGTAAATTGGAAATTGTTAATTTCATTTCATAATAATTCTTTAGTTGATTAGGTTTATTCATTTTCATTTTGAGGCTTATACAGGGTGGTCAGAAACAGTATGAAAAGCTTGTAAAGGTGATGCCGGTAGGTAGTGTTTAGAAAAAAAAAATTGATGTGTTGCACTGTTTCTGAGTTAAGTAGGATCGAAGTTAGCCAGTTAGTCCATTGTGTGCACAAATCCGAGCAGCGTGCCAGAGACAGTGACGCCGAATGTGTACTTCGTTCAGTTTCCTAAAACCGAACAAGAGAGCGATACAAAAATTGGTTGTCGGATGGTGGTAAGGTTCGAACCAAACTCTAGGCAGAGCAGTCTTGTATGCTGTCACCCACACTGTGAGAACAGCTCATACTAATTGTATCTGGCATGCCGCTTGAATTTGCATATGTCGTGGCCTGATTGGCCAACTGCTATGCTAATTATCTCTGAAATGGCACAACGTTGCAAATTTTTTTCCTAGAAATCATTCCTCTTCACAACCCATCCTACAGCACCTTTACAAGCACTTCAGACTGTTTGTGACACCCCGTATATAGCTACAGGGTATTAGTACAAGACTACTGTTAAAATAATATCGAATGTGTATGTGCAAGCGGTTGGTGTAGGACATACTAAGAGTACTAATTTTCATGTAGAATGTGTTCTCAAACAAGATTTCAAAACATGATGGGTTGGTGGATATTTACACCTCCGCCTGGTGGGTGGATATTCTCACCTCCGTCTCCATGCTTTTCCCTCATCTTCGATGTCCCACAACTAGTAAGCATTTGGTTTTCACTCTGCTGTACCATACGTCACACTCCAGAATAAGGCAGCTGCAGCGTGAGTGGCAAACAGTCAGTGTGTATTGAAGTTTAAAGAATATCATAACTGTGTACTGCGAGAATTGTGCCCAAATTTCCAGTTGATGGGGCCAATACTTGCAAATGTGCTTTTTTTTTTTTTCCTACATAAAATATGAAGTAAAGATGGTGGAGATTCCTTGTAAGGTACATTTTTGTGTGTAATGTTGCATATCTTACTGTGGGAGACTCAATCTTATGATATTGGGATCTGTTTAGTTGATCCCCCAATATAAACATGATCAGCTTGCTGAAATTGCTAAACAATTCAACAGTTTCTGCATCCCAAAACATAAGTCACCAATTTTTTACACTGGTTTATTGAAGCCGACAAATATATTCGTTGTTCCCACAAAGATCTGGGGCTAGGGGGCATAAAAATGACTGATATACAATTTTTGAAAAAATTTCATGAAGATAGAGCACTTAAAACTGCCAAAAATGTTTGGTATGTGCAAGAATACAGTACAGTTCACCTTTAACCATCAATAAATAAAAAATAAACATTGTGCCAGAATTTACGCCGGCTAATCTCTTATGAACTTAAGGCTGGAAGCAGTAGAGAGCTTGCCTCTCTTTGCATGTACTTAGTAAAACATCCACCATGGCACATTACGTTTCTCTCTTTTTCACTTATTTTAAGATATCAGAAAATGAAACAGTGGCAGAGATAAAATTGCTCAAGTGTGCATATAAATGGCAATAAAGGATACATGACAAAAATAAAGATGGAGGCATTACATAAAATCGTGGAAGTGAATGGAAAGAGTTATGTTGCAGCCAGGGGAGGTGTGATATATTACACTATGAAATATAAAACTGCTAACACACACATTGACTATATTAATAAGGCCGGTATTACACTATCAATTTTCTTTGTCAAAGCTGATATGTCAAATATTTATGTTAAAGAAATTTGATGATGTAATGGGGAACTTTGTCAAATCTCGTCTGTCGTCAAATAAATAAGATCAAATCTAAGGCCTCGCCATAGATTTTATTACAGAAGTTGTTCGTCATCTGTTCACATCAATGTGAAATGTAACCGTTTTGAGCGCTGCCATCGCTACAGCTATTTGACATCTGTAGTGTTTGTAAACATGGCTTCAAAGTTGGTTTGTTCCTTTGACATTTTTTTTTTAATAATCTGGCTTCTACTAGAGTGGGGGGTGAGCAAGGGGCACAGTGTATGCTATTAATTGTGTGTTGATGGGCAGGAGGAATATGCTGCAGGTGACTTCATATTCCCAGTCACAGCTACAGCTACAGCTACACCTCTACATCTGGAAACATACATGCAGCTTTTCAGCAAGCCGGAATAGAGGATGTGGTCACACTCTATAGTAAAAAATTCTTTCTTAGCTTTCCAACCTACTTTGTGTATTTTTGAGCTCTGGTTGCCACAAGTTAAAAAGCACTTCATCTGTTTCGTACTTTTTATTAGTGTTGTAGTTGTTGGAACACTAATTCTATTAATTAAATTATTTAAAATTAAAAATAGTTCTTTTTGCCCATATAGTGTACTAAACATTTATTTATCTAAAAACAAGGATGATTTGACTTACCAAACGAAAGCGCTGGCACGTCGATAGACACACAAACAAACACAAACATACACACAAAATTCTAGCTTTCGCAACCAACGGTTGCCTCGTCAGGAAAGAGGGAAGGAGAGGGAAAGACGAAAGACGAAAGGATTTGGGTTTTAAGGGAGAGGGTAAGGAGTCATTCCAATCCCGGGAGCGGATTGGAATGACTCCTTACCCTCTCCCTTAAAACCCAGATCCTTTCGTCTTTCCCTCTTCTTCCCTCTTTCCTGACGAGGCAACCGTTGGTTGCAAAAGCTAGAATTTTGTGTGTATGTTTGTGTTTGTTTGTGTGTCTATCAACGTGCCAGCGCTTTCGTTTGGTAAGTCAAATCATCTTTGTTTTTAGATATATTTTTTCCCACGTGGAATGTTTCCTTCTATTATATAAACATTTATTTACCATCACATATTTCCCGCTTCACATGTTTTTGCAATTATTTTGGTTAATGTGGTATTCGAGCACTGTGTTATAAACTAGAGTAGCTCTCTATGTACCAACAAATCGCTGTGTCACAGTTTGCCTGTCTTCTGCACATAAAGCAGTTCTCAACAGAGTATTCTGTTTTGTAATATGAGAAGCTACTTCACTGAGCAAATACTGAAATACCTCACCCTTTCATAAGTTATGTATATATTAAGACTTGACTTCCTCCACTTGCAGCTCTTGTAACAAATTTTACCGAATGCTTTTATTATATCAATGTAATACCTTGGGCTTCATTGAACTATATTTCCTTCTTTTTCCACTGCCTTTCTTCCAAATACACACAAAATGCAGTTGTGTTTCTAGCAACTGCAGCGTATAACAAGAAGTTGTCGTCCACCATCTTGAAATTTGACAAAATGTATGAAAACAGTGTAATGCACCTTTTTAGCGCCATATCAAAGATCTTCATCAAAGAAATGTGATAGTGTAATACCAGCCTAACCAAAAATATAGACACTATGTAACAATACAAACATAGATTACGATACATTTAAAGAAATTAACCATATGATATAAAATAAGATAGAAATGTGTAAGTAGATAAATACGTGACATTGTACAATGTAATGTGTACAGCCAGGTATTTGCTCACTGAGTAGATACAGTGATACATTAAACATGTCTGTTGGAATTGTTTAAAGGTCTTTTTGTCTTCTGAATAGCTTTTTCTTTCACAGGGAGTTTATTAAAGCTCAAGCTTTTGTGTAATGAACTCTTCTTACATGTTACGGTATTTCTTTTGGTTGTGTGAAATTTTTTGTTGAGTCTAGTGTTGTGGTTATTTACTTTATGGTTCTTCTGCAGAATTTTGTAGTTATATGTTGCATTTCCTTCGAAAAATAGAATGGTTTCTCTTAAATAAATGTCTGGTAGTGGAAGGCAGCCATATGCATTATGCAATTTTCACATTTTTCAATCCATTCCTGAAGAGAAAATGCCTTTAAATATGTGGTCAGCTGGGTATCTATGTGTGAATGGTGTTGTCACATTTATAACTTAGATAGGAGTAATTTGTATGTGTGTGGCTAATTGCTCATGTGCTGGAAATGAGTGGCACAATACGGGTTTTCTGTTGTGAAAAATGCATTACCATTCTTTTTCTAGGCACCTGCAGTGTGTAATTCAGGGCTGCTATAAATGATTCATTCATTTTCAAAGCTCTATGTTTTAGAAAGTATCGCATGTGCAAATATGGTTAACGCACGAATAAAATCGTAAACCCACCAAGTTTGCATTTTTCACTCTACAAATGTTCTATGAGTGCCCCTCTGGTCACAGAACAAATGTACAGGTGATAATCAAGTTTGTTGCATACATTATGCAGCAGCATCCTGTCAATAGTTGTGGGGAGCCAAGGGAAAAGACCCACGTCCTATTCATTACTGCACTCAGTCTAGTGATGCAGAAGTTCATTATTTAGGTAGGGATGAACATCAGTGCTCCAGTGAGGTGATACCCCACCTGAAGGTGAAATTCTTGAAATCAGCAGCCATTGTGGAAACAACTACAACTATAACATATCGAGGTAAGAGGTACCCGTCACAGTTTTCTCACAGAAGAGAAACCACCCGTACAGCTCTGCCTGCGACGTTACACAGTAATCGTTAACCTTCGGCAAATCTCATTTGCACGCCATAACTGCACGAGGCTTTTCAGTGCTCCACACACTCATATTGTGGTGATCGATCTCACTGAATGTCAGCTTGGAGGTGAAACATTCATACAGGAATGCTTCCTGCATGGTGATGCAAAATTGAAGGTGTGATCTGTACTCTTTTGGTTGTTACTGTTGCACAAGCTGCAGACGATACGGTTTGAACTGTAACTACCGTCGCAAAATCTCCCACGCAGTTTGCTGCAATATTCCAAGTTTGTGGCTTGTGCAGACCATTGATGTCTTTTGGACTGCATGTGAAACTTTCCGCCACCCACTACAAGGATGTATCTGGCATGCTTGGATGACTGGTTTCTTTCCTGTTTAGTGACACAACCATTCTCCCTGAATTGTCGGTACCAACACACAAAGCTCCATTTACATGACAGTTTTTTCCCTTATTCCTTCTGAATGCATATTGCACTCATATTATAAATAAACACATTATATATTCCAACACACACACACACACACACACACACACACATTCTTCTCACACTTTGTTGCCATTATGTCAAAGCACTGCATTCATAAAGCCAACTGATGCGCACGATGCAAACTTGATGAGTCTACGGTTTTATTCATACGTCAATAATATTTGTATGTGTAATACTTTGAAAAATACAGAACTTTGAAAACAAGTGAAACACCATAGATCACGTAAAACATAAATGTGAATTTAAAACTATCATCCTGCACACACATCTGCGATTACACATGACATTCGAATCCAGCCTGATTAAAAGTTTTCCACAGTTTTTCAAAATTGGTAACGTTGAATGTTGGATGGTTTTTTTTGGAAAACACCATAGGCAACTTCCTTCATCATCATCCTGTGCGAATCTGTGTTCTGTCTCTAAAGGAATCGTATCAGTGAGATGTTCAACCCTCCTCCCACTGCCCCTTCTTATTTTATTTTTTCTAGAAAGAGCACCCTCTGGAAGAGAGTACCACTCTTCATTATCATACATCAATTGAATCCTGAATATGTACCTTAATTTTTTGTATTGCAAATGCAGTGGCTCAGGAACTATAGATCTTATGCTGCTTCCCAGATTTAACACATAATCATCATACAGAAAATGGAAGATGCAGTGTAGAAGGAGTGGTCATACAGTTTTGTCACCTTGACAAAATCCAAACTGCAACTGTGAAAAGGAGCAATGACAACAATAATTCTTTACGTGTTCATCATTCCATGCGGCACATGACGGATGACTTGGTGAAGACCTTGGTTGTAGAAGTCTGCATTTTGACTGTTCAAAAAAAAATTTTTTTTGCCTTAAAAAATCACTTCTTCTTCATTCTATACATTCCTTCCACACCCATTTCTTTAGCAAAGTTAAGATGAGTGAGTCACAAACATAAACTTTCAGCTACAACCTGTTACCCAAGGTTTCTTCACAGTCACTTTTCTTTTACCTATATTTGTCTGTCCACTTTCTGTGTTTGCCCTTTTTAGAACTGGCCACTATGATATTTAATCAACTTCTGCCCGGAGTCCATCTCTCTCCTCACCCCTACCACTCCCCGCACTCTTACCTTCTACATTCTTCCTGAGGTCCGTAAACCCAACCACCCAGGATGCCCCATTGTGACCAGTTACTGTGCTTCCACTGAGAGAATCTCTGCTCTTGTAGTAACCTATTACCCAGAACCTACCCTCCTGTATAAAAGATATCAATCATTTCCTCCATCAACTCTCCACAGTTCCTACTCCTTTACGACATGGTGCCCTGCTTGTCACTATTGATGCCACCTCCCTGTACACTAACATTACTAATGCCCATAGCCTTGCCGCTATTGAACACTACCTTTCCCAATACCCGATTGATTTCAAACCAACCACCTCCTTCCTAGTCACCATGGCCAACTGTAACCTCACCCACAATTACTTCTCCTTTGAAGGTATTATTATTATTATTATTATTATTTTATTGTTTCGTGGGACCAAATTAACGAGAAGTCTCCATGGTCATGGAACGAGTTAATACATGAAATTATAACACGATATTAGAAACAGATAAAATGAAATATAAAAAAGCATATTCAGGTGACAAGTCGTAAGTTTAAATAAAGAAAATCAACAATGTAACACTGGAATTTGCTTAATTTTTTAGCTCTTCCAGGAGCTCCTCGACAGAATAGAAGGAGTGAGCCATGAGGAAACTCTTCAGTTTGGACTTAAAAGACTTTGGGCTACTGCTAAGATTTTTGAGTTCTTGTGGTAGCTTATTGAAAATGGATGCAGCAGAATACTGCACTCCTTTCTGCACAAGAGTCAAGGAAGTGCATTCTACATGCAGATTTGATTTCTGCCCAGTATTAACTGAGTGAAAGCTCCTAACTCTTGGGAATAGGCTAATACTGCTAACAACAAACGACATTAAAGAAAATATATACTGTGAGGGCAACGTCAGGATTCCCAGACTATTGAATAGGGGTCGACAAGAGGTTCTCGAACTTACACCACATATAGCTCGAACAGCCCGTTTTTATTACCCCAAAAAATAATACCATACGACATAAGTGTATGAAAATATATGAAGTAGACTATTTTTCGTGTTGAACTGTCACTTATTTCAGATACTGTTCTAATGGTAAATAAAGCAGCATTTAGTTTCTGAACGAGATCCTGGACATGGGCTTTCCACAATAGCTTACTATCTAGCCGAACGCCTAGGAACGTGAACTGTTCCGTCTCGCTTAAATTATGCCCATTCTGTCTGATCAAAATATCGGTCCTTGTTGAATTGTGAGTTAGAAACTGTAAAAACTGAGTCTTACTGTGATTTAGCATCAAATTATTTTCCACAAGCCACGAACTTATTTCATAAACTACATTATTTGATACTGTTTGAATATTACACACAAGATCCTTCACTACGAAGCTGGTGTCATCAGCAAACAGAAATATTTTTGAATCACCTGTAATACTAGAAGGCATATCATTTATATAAATAAGAAACAGCAGTGTCCCCAGCACCGACCCTTGGGGAACGCCCCACTTAACAGTGCCCCATTGGGACTGAACATCACTACCACTCTCAATATTGCAGAGAATTACCTTCTGCTTTCTGTTCTTAGAGTAAGAGGCGAACCAATTGTAAGCTACTCCCCTTACTCCATAATGGTCCAACTTCTGCAGTAATATTTTGTGGTCAACACAGTCAAAAGCCTTCGTTAAATCAAAGAAAACACCTAGCTTCCCAACCTTTTATTTAATCCGTCCAAAACCTCACAGAGAAAAGAGAATATAGCATTTTCAGTTGTTAAACCATTTCTAAAACCAAACTGAACATTTGACAGCAAATTATGTGAATTTAAATGCTGCAGTAACCTTGTATATACAACCTTCTCGATAACTTTAGCAAACTCCGATGGCATAGAAATAGGTCTGTAATTGTCAATACTATCCCTGTCTCCCTTTTTATAAAGTGGCTTCACTACCGAGTACTTTAATCGGTCAGGAAACCGACCACTCCTAAAGGAAAAGTTACAGATATGGCTAAGCACTGGGCTAACATACATAGAACAATACTTCAGTATTCTGCTAGATACTCCGTCATATCCATGAGAGTTCTTGCTCTTTAGTGATTTAATTATTAGCTCAATCTCCCTCTTGTCAGTATCATGGAGGAGCATTTCAATAACAGTCTTGGAACACTTTTTTCTAAGAGCGCTGTATGATTCCCTGTTGGGACTAGGTTTCTATTTAGTTCATCTGCTATATTCAGAAAGTGATTATTAAATTCTGTACATATATGCGACTTATCAGTAACACGGGCATTCCCACTATGCACTGATTCTATATCCTCGACTGTCTCTGCAGACCAGCCACTTCCTTTACGACTGACCATATGGTTTTAATTTTATCCTGAGACTTAGCTATTCTATCTGCGTACCACATACTTTTTGCCTTCCTAATAACATTTTTAAGCACCTTACAATACTGTTTGTAATGGGCTGCTGCATTTAGATTCTGACTGTTTCTAACGTTTTGATATAATTGCCACTTTGTTCTACAAGATATTCTTATCCCTCTAGTCAGCCACCCAGGCTGCCTGTTTGTGCTAGTACCCTGTTTTGAACGTTCTAACGAAAAGCAACTTTCAAAGAGGACGAGAAAAGTCTTGAGAAAATCATTATATTTATCGTCTACTGTATCAGCGCTATAAACATCTTGCCACTCTTGTTCCTTGATAAGGTTTACAAAGGTCTCTACAGCAACTGGATAAGCTTTCCTAAACAGCTGATGACTATATTTAACACGTGTTGCAGCACAAAAATCTTTTAGAGTTAAAATTTGTGCATTATGATAAACAAATCCGGGATACAGCTATGGGCACTCGCATGGTACCACACTATGCCAACCTATTCATGAGCAATCTACAGGAATCCTTCCTAAGAACCCAGAATCCTCAGCCTCTCACCTGGTTAAGATTCATTGATGACATCTTTGCTATCTGGTTCGAAGGTGAGGACATCCTATCCACATTCCTCCAAAACCTCAACAACTTCTCCCCCATGTGCTTCACCTGGTCCTACTCGACCCAACAAGCCACTTTCCTATATGTTGACCTCCACCTCAAAGATGGCTACATCACTACCTCTGTCCATATCAACCACCAGCAATACCTCAACTTCGATAGCTGCCACATGTTCCATACTAAGAAGTCCCTTCCATATAGCCTAGCCACTCGTGGTCGTCGCATCTGCAGTGACGAACAGTCCCTCTCGAAATATACTGAGGGTCTCACTGAAGCCTTCACTGACCATAATTATCCTCCCAAGCGTGTAAAAAAACAAATCTCCTATGCCTTATCTTTCCAGTCTTCTGCCACATTCCAAGCCCAGCGTTCTGCCACAGAGGTGCATTCCCCTCGTAACTCAGTACCACCTAGGACTGGAGCAACTGAATTACATTCTCTGCCAGGGTTTTGAATACCTCTCTTCGTGGCCTGAAATGAGAGATGTTCTGCCCACTATCCATCCCACCCATCCCACAGTGGTATTCTGCCGTCCACCAAACCTACACAATATACTTGTCCATCCTTGCACAACCCCTGCTCCCAATCCCTTACCTCATGACTCGTACCCCTGTAATAGACCTAAATGCAAGACCTGTCCCATACATCCTCCTACCACCATCTACTCCAGTCCGGACTATAACATCACCTATCCCATCAAAGGCAGGGCTACCTGTGAAAGCAGTCATGTGATTTACAAGCTAAGTTGCAACCACTGTGCTGCATTCTATGTAAGCATGACAACCAACAAGCTCCCTGTCCGCGTGAATGGCCACTGACAAACTTTGGCCAAAAAACAAGTGGACCACCCTGTTGCTGAACATGCTGCCACACATGATATCCTTCATTTCAATGACTGCTTCATAGCCTGTGCCACATGGATCCTTCCCACCAACACCAGCTCTTCTGAATTGTGCAGGTGGGAACTTTCCCTGCAATGCATCCTACGTTCCCGTAACCCTCTCGGCATCAATCTTCATTGGTCACTTCCTCACCCATCCAGCCCCTTCTCTGTTCCCATTCCAGCACTACACAGCCGTCATTCCACCACCACACCCTGTCTTTTCATTTCTCTCCTTTTCTGCTACTTGCTCCCCTCGCCCTCCCCACGTCTCCACTGCCCTCCGTCTAACCTGCTGCCCTTCGCTGTCTGCTACCCCCACCATACTATCCCTCCCCGTCCCCACCCCAGCCTCCTCCTTACCTCCACCCAGTCACCACTCCCATCATGCACTGGTGCTGCTGCTCACAGTGTGGTTTCAGTTGCCTGAGACTGCAGTCATGTGTGTGAGCTGCATGAGCATGTGTGTGCGTGCGTATGTGTGTGTGTGTGTGTGTGTGTGTGTGGACGCGCGGCACATGCGCTCGCACGTAGGTGTGTCTATTGTGATGAAAGCCAGTGGACGAAAGCTTTAATTGTGAGAGTGTTTTTGTTGTGCCTATATGCCACTCAGCATCTCCGCTATTTGGTGAGCAGCAACTTTCCTTCTCATAATATTGTTACTATGATATTTCTAATCACATCTCAACAGCATCTCAACAGCAGGCCGTTCCAACACTATCCCATATAGTGTGGGCACCACTGAGAACCCATCAGCTAGCTTGTGGGCAGGTGCAGCTGGTATAGCCCACCAGAAGGCCATGTTATATGCATCTTGTGCGTGCACGAAACATTTGTCAACCATGCCGGCATGCACCTGGCCAGTGTAGAACTGTCACATAGGCTACTGCTCATGTGTCAGCTGTTTGCCCATCCCTATCCGCTGGGAGATGTGTGAGTTGAAACAGTCCAATCTACTGCCTGAGAGAACTTAAGATGCATCTCGTCATTCCTCAGTATGTGGGTATCCCACTTCTTTTTGTACTGTTTGTTCCACGTGATTCGCTTAAACTTCAGTCTACTCTTCAACATTACTAAATTTGTGAACCTTGCGTATATCTGTTCCTGCATATGCCTTACAATTGACTATCTGATTTCGTAAGCTATGTCGGACTGTGTGTAGTCTAGCTGGAATCTTCCCAAGTGTCTGGGCCTTCTCCAAGTATACCAGTGGCTCTTGTTATTTTTTAACATTGTAATCACAAACACAATCTGAAATGTTTTACAGAACTCAGTCTTTCTCCATTCTCACTCCAATTTCGAAGCACATATTCTCCCATAACTATGTTTTCTTCACATTCCTCTAATACTGTGTTCCAGTCTCCGATAATTATTACAATATAGTCCCTTTTTATGTACTGAAGTACCAGTTCAGTGTCCTCACATACTTTCTCTCTCTTTCTTCATCTTCTGATTGTTATGTCAGCATGTATACCTCAACTGTTGTTGTTCACATTGGCTTGCTGTCAATTCTGATGAGAAAAAAACATATTACTGAACTCTTTGTAGTAATTCACCAGATGTACTGTGGGTACACGTCATCTACCTTTAATGCAGTGGTTTCCATTGCCTTGTGTGTCCTCACACCATCAGTGATTGCTGATTCTTGCGCCCTTTAGGGGCAGTTTCCCACCTGGAGGTCAGTAAGTTACGGTAAAACTCATATGCTCCTCCACTCATTTAACAGGGTCATTGGTAAAACGAGTGTGACATCTTACGATGTAAGTCTTTGGCCGCCATTACTGGTAATTTTTATTCAAAATTTAAGCAGCAGATGGTGTCGAATATGGGACCCAGGTTATTTTGATTACTAGGAAGAGATTCTACCATTAGATCATGACTACAGGCACGCACCTGCAAACAAACGGCAAATCAATTATATAACTTTATTTTTTCAAAGTGATAATCAAATCTTTATAGCTACAAGATCCATTATAAGTGCCAGAGTTTAACATACCTTTGAAAGACTTGCGATCGAATAAGGTTTAAGGCTTAGATGAAATTCCTTCGGACTTGGTAAAATCGTTGGGGAAGTGACGACCAAATGACTATTCATATTGTCTTCATTATATCCATTGTGGATGGCGAACTGCAACTCTAATTTAAATTGCCGATTTATGTGAGTGTAGTATGCAGCCAGTTACTTTCTTTAATTTTGATGCTATTTTATTTGCTGTACCACCAACCAGTTTTCAAGCCACTGTAGGCTAATCGTAAGGTTGTGTTACAGGAACATTGTTTCGTTGACCACTTACCGAGTCATGGTGGTTGCACTGCTTCCTGGTATCTGAAAATTCATTCTGATAATGTACATTGTTGTACCATATACACAGTATTAGCTGCACTTGGTTTCACACTCGTTCATAGTAAGTTGCGTAAGTGTAAAACCAAGTGCAACTAAATACTTACTATTCACATTGGTTTGTAGAATCTTTCAGATGTAGTTGAAAGTAGGTTGAAGCAGAATATTAGCTTAAAGAAAAAAGATGGTTTGGGACAGACCAGAATAGGAAAAGAAGAATTCTGCTTATATACAGCAGTCATGGGGGGGGGGGGGGGGGGGGAGCAGCAGCTTCAGGAGAAATTAGGTGCAGGGTACCAGGCCACAAGTTTTGTGAAACCAAGTGCTAGCCTTAGCCAGGTGACAGAAAACTTAGGTCAGCTGTGCAGGGACTTTGAGAAGGAAGATCAGGTAATTATAGTTGGGGAGCAGGAAATTGCCTGCCTATGAATCCAAGATACAGTACGAGGAGTGACCTGGATAAAATAGAAGCAGAAACTGAGCACACAAATGTGGGGTTTGTGGAGGTCTTTCAGCGCCATGATCAGCTCTGGGTAAGCACTGCTGTAAGGCATGTTAACATTGAGCTGAACAGGATGGTCCGGACACCGGCAAAATCTCTCAAGTGTTGTTCCATTAAATGCTATTGGTAGGTGGGGATACACTACACATGGCCTGCACCTGAATAGAATGGGGAAAAATAAGTTAGAGCTTCTCTATTAGCAGAAACTGTAAGGCAGTCCACAGTCACAGAAGGGGTGATCCCTGTGGTTAAAGGGGTCCAGGCAGACGGATTTTTTAGGTTAAAGCCAAGGTCCAGACAGATGAAAATCAAGATAAATAGAATAAAAGAAACTTAATGTACTGTAAATAGGGGTAAAGCTAAGGGCAGTATCAACTTACTTCATCAAAGTATTAGGGGAATAAAAAGTAGATGAGCTATTAGTGTGTTTAGATGATCTGAAAATAAGAATGAGATTGATATACTCTGTCTGTCTGAACACCATGTAACCGTGTGTATGGATAGTGTCAGTATAAGTGGGTATAATTTAGCGTATTACACTTGTAGATCTAGGATGGATAAAGGACGAGTTGCCATTTTCATAAAACAAGGGTATAACTGCAAAACTGTAGAAGTAAGCAAATTTTGTGTTGATCAGCGCTTTGAGGTTTGTGCATGTGAACTTCAACTAGATAATGTAGTATTGATATTAGCAACAGTGTACAGGTCCCCATTAGGAGACTGGGAGCTATTCATAAAAAAGTTTGACTCCCTATTAGGCTGTCTGTCAGACAAAAAGAAGAAGTTATTAATCTGTGGTGATTTCAATGTAAACTTTCTAAATAATTCTGAGAGGAAAAGTGAACTAGAAGTGTTATTAACAACATATAACTTAGAATCAGTGATCAATTTCCCTACACGTATAGCTCAAGACAGTAGCATGCTAATAGATAATGTATTTGTACAGAAAGAGGATGTAAAACAAACACATGCTTTCCCTGTGGTAAATGGATTGTCAAACCATGATTCACAACTGATTAACTTACAAAACCTAACAGGGTGTACAGTTCAGTAACCATTAAGTAAAAGTGTAAGGTCGCTCAACCCGGTTTCTATAGAGTATTTCAGAGAAAGTTTAAGAAATGTTAATTAGGGAGATGTATATAATGAGCCAAATGCTAATGATAAATGCAACATATTCCTTGATAAATTTACATCCCTTTTTGAACATTGTTTCCCAAAGAAAATTACTAAATGTAACACCAAACACTTTTCGAGGAAATCTTGGATTACTACAGGTATTAAAGTGTCTTCAGAAAGAAAAAGAAGACTTTATGAGACAGCAAGAACTAGTAAAGATCCAGAAGTACTTTGACACTATAAAAATTACTGTAACGTACTGAGAAAAGTTGTAAGGAAATCAAGAAACGTGTATGTTAGAGAAGAAATTCACAATTCCAGCAATAAAATAAAATCAGTATGGAATGTTGTTAGAAGGGAGGCAGGAAAAGTAACCACTGGGGAAGGTAGTATTACTATTAAGGGGAATGAGACCATACTAACCAACAGTACACAAGTAGGTAATATATTTAACAACCATTTCTTAAGTGTAGAAGAAAAAGTTGGTGAGAACAGTTAAAAAGAAAAAAAAAGCCAGGCAGTACATGGAAGAGTCTGTTTTGAAAAAATTTTGTCAGATTAAGTTTCACCTAACAACCTCTTGTGAAATAAGTAAAATTATTAAATCTTTGAAAAATAATGTTCTGTTGGAGTAGATGACATCTCTAATAAGATATTAAAGCAATGTGGAGCAATTACAGCTGATGTTTTGAGTCACATATGTAATGCGTCATTAACTCAAGGTATTTTCCCAGACAGGTTAAAATATGCCATTGTCAGGCCACCTTACAAAAAGGGGGCCACCACAGACGTCAATAATTATTGGCCAGTATCCTTGCTTACAGCATTTTCAAAAATCTTCGAGCAAGTAATGTACTCAAGAGTGGTTAGCCATCTCAACAGGAATGGGATACTTAGTAAATCACAGTTCGGATTTCAAAAATGCTGTTCCACTGAGACAGCAATATACAATTTCACTGTCCACATAATAGAGTCCTTATATAGTAAAATGTCACCAATAGGAATTTTTTTTGACTTGTCCAAAGCATTTAATTGTGAGAACCATGACGTTATGTTACAGAAATTACAGTTCTATGGTATAAATGGAGTAGCATATGAGTGGTTTAAAGTCGTACCTACAGAACAGGAAGCAAAAAGTTTCCTTATATGAGTCAAGTGATTTAAATAAGTTTACCACTTTATATAACTGGGGTGAAATTACATTAGGTGTTCCACAGGGTTCAATCAGGAGTCCCCTTCTGTTCTTGATATATGTGAATGACCTCCCTTTCTATCTGAAACGGGAAGCTGAACTGACACTGTTTGCTGATGATACAAGCATCATTATTACCCCGGTAAAAGAAACTCCAATTGAAAATGATACAAATAAGGTCTTTGGAAAAGTCATTAGTTGGTGTTTTGCAAATGGGCCTTCTCTAAACTTTGAAAAAACACAGTACATCCAATTTTCTGCTGCAGAAAGTACAGTTCCTTCAATAAATATAACACATCAACAGAAATTAGAAGACAGGATAGAGCATACTAAGCTTCTGGGTTTACACATAGATGAGAATCTTAAATGGAAAATATTTTGGATCTTCTAAAGCGACTAGGTTCATCAACTTTTACAATCAGAATAATTCTCAATTTTGAGGATGTAGAAATTAGTAAGCTAACATACTTTGCATACTTTCACTCTCTGATGTCATACAGAATAATATTTTGGGGTAACTCAACATTTAGATAAAAAGTATTCACTCTTCAAAAGAAAGTGTTAGAATAATGTGTGGGGTTCATAGTCGCACATCTTGTAGGCATCTTTTTAAAAGATTGGGAATTCTTACAACAGCCTCACAGTACATTTACTTCCTAATGAAATTTGTTCTCAACAACGTGGACCAGTTTAAACACAACAGTGACATTCATGATTATAATACCAGAAAAAAGAAAGACTTACACTATTCTTTACTCAACCTATCTTTGGTACAGAAAGGGGTAAAATATGCTGCTGTAAAAATTTTCGACAAATTACGAGATGAATTAAAATGTCTGACAGACAGCAGTAATAGCTTCAAAAATAAATTGAAATCATATCTCCTTGACGACTGCTTCTATACCATAGATGAAGTCTTGAATAGGAATAAATAAATCTATAAATATAGTATATTCATTTTGTGCTATTTAAGGGAATGGGGTAAATAATAGAAATATTAATCCTTAACTCTGTATTGTAACATATATATGTTGTTTCATATGTGCATTTCTTGTACATTTGACACATTCCACATCATAACAACAACTTTACTGTGTGATTGATCAATGGAACATGCAACCAACTAACTGAGATTGGGGACATACTATCAAATTTTCAGAAAATATCACCCATACAAGGTTGAAAAATGCTAGTTACATTTCATTCATTTTCTACATTGTTATTTTATTTTGAATTTGCTTTATCTCAGAATTGTCCAGCATATTATTTAAAACAGTCTTGTTCATTTGTATGCTTTCTCATCAGGTGATGGATGCCCTCATCAGTAAAGAGGCCACACCTAGAGTACTCGGGCTGACGGGGACCCTGCTAAATTGCAACTGTAAGCCGTCGGAAGTACCTCGTTTGTTAAAGGAGCTGGAAACAACATTTAGAAGTAAAATTGCAACAATATTGAATTCGGAAGAAATTAAAAGGTAACTGCTCGTAAGTTCTGTGTGATTATTGACTTAATTTATTGGAGGAAGATTTCATTTGGGAAAACTAATAAATTATGGCAGAGGAGGAGAAATGTTTAATACTGACAGTAGACATATATAAAAGTGGGACACCTTCCTAGCTTTAGGACTATTCGATCCTCCCTTCTCCACAGGATGAGAACAATTCATCTCTACTGAGAATGATGGTAGACCAAGGTTAAGGGGATGGGTATCAGACAGTAGGTCACAGGTAAGTGCTGTATCATATTCAGTCCAGAGGTGATGACAGCAGAGTGAGAAGCAAAGATAGATTAAGAGAAAGAGAAATCAATAGTTTAATCAAGAATTAAGACAGAAACCATATGGAGAGCTTCTTGGACATCTATTCAGCTTTCTCAGATAGTACTGCATACTGCCTCACAAAGAAAGTGAAAACCCAAAAAGGGAAAAGGAAATGAAATGTTGGTAGATAGAGGATATGTGATGTTATCTCACCGATTAAAAAAAATCTAGTGAAATTTACAAAGAATTGGCAGTATGAGCCCTCTCATCAGTATGACGTTGCGCCCACTCTGGCCTGGATGTGTTCATTGATTTGCTTTGGAAGGGTGTCATGAAGCTGAGGCAAACTGGCCCACAGCTGTTGTAACTAGTCCTTGATATTCTGGATACTGGCGCTGTCACAGATGTGATACGTTAGCTCGACCTGCACACGTTTTACTGGTGACAGACCAGGGGATCTCGCTGGCTGTGGAAGTACTTCAGCATCGTGAAGACAGTTCACAGAGACACGTGCATTTCACAGATGACCATTGTTCTGTTGAAAAATGGTACCATGATACCTGTCACACAAGAGGTAACACATGAAGAGAGTAGGCTGTCCCTGACATATCGTTCTTCCATCGAGGTTCTATCAGTCACTATGAGCCACGACCGATGGCTCTCCGAACTGTAGTGCCAGGAGTAACACCGCTGTGCCTCACCAAAATGTTGTAAGAATTGGACGTTTCTCTGGCTTGCCTCCACACTCACAGATGGTGGTCCTCCAGGGTAATGCAGAACTGCAATTCATCGCGAAACACGAAATGACACGACTTAGTCGATTCCATTTGTCAGCAATCCATACTTACCGATTGTGATGCCACTCCAGATGGAGCCATTTGTGTTGTGTAGGTAACAGTACCTCAGTCAGATTGCTGTGCAAGTCTGCAGCCATCGGAGCAGGATGATACAGACTGTTGGAGGGGATCCGTTACTCATTCTGGGATGGATGACATGGATTTGAAGGGATTACAATGTGCTCGGTGCACAGTATGGCGATCAAATGTAATCAACGGGTCCTCGACTGTGATGTGCCTGTCCTCACGTTCCCGTGCAGTACAACAATGGGTCACTGTCACATCCAAATGCTCCACAAATCTGGATATTGAACAGTTTGACCATCCAGCCAAATGGAGACCCACAATTGAGACTCTTTGGCTGTGTCCTCCAGTTATTTATTTAATCATATGGCTAGGGCCCCCTGCCGGGCAAGCTGTTCGCTGGGTGCCGGTCTTTCAATTTGATGCCACGTCCGTGACCTGCAGTCGATGAGGATGATAAGATGATGATGATGATGATGATGATGATGATGATGATGACGACATCACAACACCCAGTCCCTGGGTGGAGAAAATTCACTGACCCAGCCGCGAATCGAACCCATGTGCAGAGGATTGACAATACGTCATGCTGACCATTCAGCTACCGGGAGTGGACTGTCCTCCAGTAATCACTCGAGATGAAGCTGTTTGTGCCTGTTATATACCCCTTACATATCAGGCCTGATAACAGCACTAAACTTCACCGCCACCAATGCTTTCTGGTGGCTATTCTGTCTTCAGCAGAGAATTGTAACTTCAATCATACTTACCCACCTATGGTGTACACGATGTACAAAGCTACATCAAAATCTGACACTACCCTTTAGGTGTTTCACTTCTTTTGTCAGGTATTGTAGATAACAGCGTCATGTGAAAAAAGTCGTCAGTTAATCTAGGTGAGCCATGCAATAATTTACACTCTATCGTGATCGGTCACTGGTAGGTAACATAGTAATGGAGAAATAAGTAAATGCAAGTATTTATTAATAAAAGGTATTATATTTTGAGCAGTACTGCTAAATGTCTGTCTCATTGTAAAAAAACTGATACCATTATATACAGTATAGTTAATTGTAAAACGTATAATTAGTAGACATTGACTTCATCAACTTAATTTTATTCCTTAAAACTTTTATTTTTGCAAAACTTTTTTTGAAAACAATATTAGCAGTTATAATGTGATCATCAGCTACTTTTTGGATTCTGCGTCTTTAGCACAAACATAAATATCACGGAATGTGCAAAAAAACAGGTTGTGGTAAATACAATCCTGCCCTTTGAAGCGTCTGACCTTGTGCTTTATTAATTGTCGTAACAAAGGCTACCTTCTCCGCAGGGGGCTCACCACTCTTTGCCGGGTTCGTGCTTGGCTACCATGGGGCCCCAGCTTTTGCTGCATTTTTCCCATCCCGTGCTGCAAGTTTATCTTCTTGCTATTCTTTTTCCCCTCACTTGCGGAACATGTCCGCGGTGTTATTGGGAATATTCTGCATTATCTGTCACTGATGTAAGAACAGTCTCACCTTTGTTTTTCACTCTCTTTTCCTTTCTTTGTTTCCCTTCTCCTCTCTTTCCTCTGCTTTGGTGTTTGAGGTCCCTTTTTTTCTTCTTCCTCCCTGTGTGCTCCTGAAGGCCGGCCCACACGTCTGACGCATAACAGGTGACTGGGTACCACGTAATTCCCAGCCCCGTGTCGACAGGTAGGGTTCGCATTTACTCCCTGGTATAGGCCAGGCACTGGGAGGGGTGATTGCCTGAGTTGCTACCTTCCCAAATTGCTGATTGGTCCCTGTGAACAATCACCTAAGGCGGGTGCGCCCCCTTGTGAAGGGAGACCCCAGTTGGGAGAAGTGTACCGTTGGAGAGGCTGGCAATCGTGGGGGATTTTCTCGCAATGAGTCAATCAACTTCACAATCAACGTGTACGAAACGTAAACGTAATGAGGCTAATGATTCAAAAGACCCTTCCCGCTATGCACCATGGATCCTTGTGGTCTGATGTACTGAAGTCGGTCAGTCCTTTGCCGTGGTAAATCCGATTATTACTCAGAAAGGTGGTGATGCAATTGCCGGCCCTTTGAAATCTAGCTCTCATTTACAGATTGGCACTTTGCTTTTGAAGACTTCTTCTGATTCTCAAGCACAACAGCTGCTTGCTGCCTCACTTCTCCATGGCTACCCTGAGGCCCATAGAACTTACAGCTACTTTTAGCATCACAGCAACCCTTTGCCTTCAGGACACAAAATCGCACCTCCATGACTGCTTTGAGCTTTCACATTTCTTACTGGTTCATTTGGACCTTCCCCCTGATGTCGGCATTCCATCTCGTGAGGGCGTTCTGCTGCTCATACGGGATGACATTCGTAGTCAACTCATTTCCCTGACTACCCATCTTAAAACTGTTGTAGTTCGCCTTTTCCTTCCCCACCTGACTTTCTCCCTCTTTACCGTTTATGTCCCTCCATCATTTGAGGTCACCAGGGCAGACTTCCTTCAGCTCATTGGGCAGCTTCCTGCCCCATTTTTGCTACTCGGTGACTTTAATGCGCATCATCCCCTTTGGGGTTCTCCCAGGACCTGTCAGAGAGGTGCTATCTTGGCTGACCTCCTTAACCAACTTAACCTCTTTCGCCTTAACACTGGAGCATCCACTTTCCTTTCCGACTCCTCGCACACCTATTCTCACTTGGACCTATACTTCTGCACTGTTCATTTTGGCCCTCGTCTTGAATGGTCCGTTCTTTCTGACACCTACTCGAGCGAACATTTCCCGTGTGCTACCCATTTGCTTACATCTACCTCGTCTGCGTGCATATCCAAATGGCAGCTTACTAAGGCTGACTGGCAGCTTTACTCTTCCCTGGCGACCTTCGAAGACCAAGATTTCCCCAGTTGTGATGACCAGGTGGAATATCTCACCAACATTATCCTTACTGCTGCAGAACTCTCCATTTCTTGCCTTTCCTCTTTACCACGTCGTGTCCCAGTCCCTTGGTGGACTGAAACATGTCACGACGCAATAAACACACGGATATGTGCTCTCTGCATTTTTAAGCACCCTCAAAAATTGGTCGACAATGCTTAGCGCATCTTTGGGAACCATTGAAATCTCACCCTAAATGATATCAGAGTCCCAGAGAAGTTGTGCATCCTCAGTGTGGTGTGAAACGATGAGACAGATGTGTTGAAGATGGGTACAGGTAGTTTCAAAATCGAATGTGATACATGGTAAAGGAACATGAACTGTGGAGAGTTGGTGCAGGAAATTGTTGGTACCTTTTATATAGGAGGGGCAAGTTGCGGTTTAGGTTGGTTCAGGGTTGAACCCTGCCTTACTCAGTTCACTCCTTCATCCAGTTGTAATCCACCCCCACTGCTCCCAAATCACCCCCAGTTAACATTCCAAAAAATCTTGATATCAAACCTTGCCTCACCATCATTCCCAAAATCCCGCAACATACAGGCTGAACTCGTATCCCAAGAAAGGACTGCAATCCACCATCTAAAAACTGATCCTGACATTATAATCCTACTTGCTGATAAAGGCTCCACCACTGTTGTTTTGAACTGCAAGTATTACGTGACAGAAAGACTCCACCAGCTGTCAAATTCATTCACCTACAAACAATGCCGCAGAGACCACATTCCAGAAATCCTGCAGGATCCCCAGTCTATCCCAGATCCTTAGGCCCAGCCCAGAACCTCTCCTGGAGTCTCTCTCTCTCCTCACCACTACCAGTCCCCAACACTCCTACCTTCTACTTACTTCCTAAGTCCAGAAACCCAACCAGCCAGGATGCCTCATTGTGGCCAGTTACTGTGCCCTGTGAGAGGATCTAAGCTCTCGTAGACCAACACCTTCAGCCTATTACCCACAGCCTACTCTTGTATATAAAATATGCCAACCATTTTCTCCATCAACTCCCCACAGTTCATGTTCATTTACCACAGGGTGCTCTGCTTGTCACTATTGATGCCACCTCCTTTTACGCTAACATTTGTACTGCCCATGGCCATACCACTATTGAATACTACCATTTCATTGCTTGACGTGTTCCAAACCTCCAACTTCTTTCCTAGTTGCCATGACCAACTGTATCCTCACCCAAAGTTACTTCTCCTTTGAAGGCATTACCCACAAACAAATCCAGGGTTTGGCTATGGGCACCAACGTTGCACCATCCTGTGCCAACCTATTCATGGGCCGTCTAGAGGAGTCCTTTCTAACCGCCCAGAATCTCATGCCTCTCACCTGGTTCAGATTCATTGATGACATCTTCTTGATGTGGATCGAGGATGAGACATCCTATTTACATTCCTTCAGAACCTCAACACCTTCTCCCCATTCGCTTCACCTGGTCCTCCTCAACCCAACAAGCCATCTTCCTTGATGTCGACCTCCACCTCAGAGATGGCTACATCAGTACCGCTGCCCACATAAAACCTACCAACCACCAGCAATAATTCCACTTCAACAGCTGCCACCCATTCCATACCAAGACGTATCTTCCATACAGCCTAGTCACAGGTCCCTCTTGCAGTATGCCAACAAAGACCATAATTACCGTCCCAACCTTGTACAAAAACAGACCTCCCATGCCTTATGTCTCCAGCCACAACTACCTCCCAAAGTACCACTGTCTGGCCACAGAGGACCATTCTCTTCATAGCTCAGTACCACCAAGTACGGGAGCAATTGAATCGCATTCGGGGTTTCGACTACCTCTCGTAGTGCCCTGAAATGAGGATGTCCTACCCACTATCCTTTCCACCCCTTCCACAGTGGTATTTCACCGCCCACCGAACCTACGCAATATCCTTGTCCATCCCTACACAACCCCTGCTCCCGAGCTGTTGCCTCGTGGCTCATATCCCTGTAATAGTCCTAGAAGCAAGACCAGTCCCTTACATCCTACCACCACCACCACCACCACCACCAAAACCCAGTCCAGTCTGGTCACAAACACAACCTATCCCATCAAAGGCAGAGCTACCTGTGAAACCATTCATGTAACCTACAAGTTAAGCTGCAACCATTGTCCTGCATTCTACATAGGCATGACAGACAACAAGCCGTCTGTCTGCTTGAATGGCCATTGACAAAATGCGTCAAGGAACAGCTGGATCACCCAGTTGCTCAGCATACTACCCAACATGACATTCTTCATTTCAATTACTGCTTCTAAGCCTGTGCCATCTGGATCCATCCCACCAACACCAGCTCTTCTGAATTGTGTGGGACCAAACTCTCCCTGCAGTATATCGTATGTTCCCATAACCCTCCTGGCCTAAAACTTGTCATTGTCCTTTACCCACCTTTCCCCTTCCCAGTTCCCATTCCAGAAGCACTCAGCTCGCTACTCTATCAATGGCTCCACAGTCCTTTTACTTCTCTCCCTTTCTGTCCCCCCCCCCCTCCTCCCTCCCTCCCACTATCTAACATCCCGACTGCACGTAGCTGCCGTACCCTCTCACCACCTTGTCCCTGTATGTTACCACAAAAAGCATTTTACTGTACTCCAGCTTTACACTGCTATCCCAACCCCTCCCCGCCCCAGCCATCTCGTTACCCCCACTACCCAGATTACTTCGCCAATCAAGCACTGCTACTCGCAGTTTAGCTTCTTGGTCGTGTGTGTGTGTTTTGTCTAATTCCGATGAAGACCTTTTTGGCCGAAAGCTTACTGCTTTAACGGTCTTTTTGCAGTGCCTATCTGTGACTCAGTGTCTTCACTGTATGGTGGATAGTAACTATCCAAGTCTTTAAGGTACTTCAGTATTTTTCGTCATTAGTGGTGAACAAAATTTTGAAAGTGACACTTTGCCTTTTTTCTGCCAGTTTCTCAACCAACCCGGAAGAAATGTTAATGAATTACGATAAATCAGAGGAAGTAGAAGCCCTGCAGAAAGCCAGACACATGCTGGAAGACTGTGAAGACTTCATCCTTTCGGTGGACTTCATGGAGGACTCAACTTTAGAGATTGACGGACCTGATCACTCGCACTTGATGATTGATAAAAAGAAAATCAACAAGAAGCTGAGGAATGTGTTGGGTGACGTCAGGTACCAGCTCGGTGAGGTTGGTGTGTATGGCGGTTACCTGGCCACACTGTTGCACAAGGTGGAGCTGATCCGATGGCAACAGCACGCAGAGAATAGTACTATCTCAGTGTTGCTGGAGACGATGGTAACGACTCTCCACTGTGTCGGGTGAGTGCTGACGACATTGAATTGTTTAATCGTGTTTTATGGTTTATTTAGTAAATGCAGTTGCTGTAGTTCGTGGCACCCATAAGGGATGTTTTGTTAACTTTATTTTAGATTTAAAAAATTTTCTCACTTTTCTTTTTTTTATATTAATTTCACTAAATATGTTGGATGACACATTTTGGTAGCATTTTGCCAATTTCAGCCGGCCAAATGTTGCTATTTCATAAAAGAAATTCAGTCTTCCACCCAGGGTGCATTATTATCAGTCTTTTTATTTCACAGTATTAGTTGATTGAGATGATGTGCATTTTTCAAGTTGTTTCTGTGAAGCCAATGTATAACATATATCACATACTTCATAGGATAGATTGCTGCTCACTGCATAAAGGAGCCATTGAGTCGCAGACAGGCACAGTGAAAAATAATGCTGGTAATATTTCAGCTTCTGGAAGAAGTCATTCTTCAGAAGTAAAAAACTTACACGTATTTGCGCAAGAACAACTCATACACACATGGTGCGGAGACTGGCTATGTGCGTGGGAGGTGCTCTTTTGTGTGTGTGTGTGTGTGTGTGTGTGTGTGTGTGGTTTCAACTTCTGAAAAATGTCTTTGAAATCTAAAATATTTCTAGCATTATTTTTCATTGCACCTGCCTGCGATTCAATGCCTGCTGTATGTGGTGAGTAGCAGCCTATCCTTTCCATATTGTTGTTACACATCATATGATGTCACATGCTTACAAATTTGTGTAACCGGTCCGTACTACATACATGAATGTGCCACGTGATTTGCATTGTGTGTTACCATATCCTCATATTTTACATAGTCACTGTGTGTGGATATGTACAATGTGTGTTGTGTACAATGTACATTGTCATGTTGATATGTAAATGTGTGTCATATACAAACGCTGGCATTCTAAACTTGAATGAGAATAATGTTCCACACTTGTCAAGCATTTGAATAACACTACTATCGTAAAGACATTTGTAAATGAATTTAAAACTTGAGACACGTTTCACAGAGAACACTGTTCTCGCCAAAACAATGTGACACTATCCAGTTTACAAAAAACAACAGTTAGAATTTACCAAAAACGGTCATCACCTAGGAGATCGATCCTCTCAGAGTGTAGTGGTGATGTGTTGCCTAACTATTGCATATCTTTCATGGGCAAGTTTAACCTTATCATCATATCATTATATAATGAGATATAGCACTCTATTATGAAAAGGAAAGTTGCCACTCACACACACACACACACACACACACACACACACACACCACACATACACACGCATGCGCGACTGCAGTCTCAGGCAACTGTAACTGTGGCCACAGTTGCCTGCAGACGAAGGCCTTACGAGCCGAAAGCTTTAATTGTGACAGTCTTTTTTGTTGTGCCTATCTGCGACTCAGCATCTTCGCTATTTGGTGAGTGACAACTTTCCTTTTTCATAATATTGATATTGTGCTCTATCTTAAAATTTCATGAAACGGTGTGGAGTATGATATCTCACTCTTTTTGGGACTGTATGTTAACCTAACATATTGCATTTGTATTAGGCATATATATGCCGTACTTCTTGCACACGCAAATACAGGGATTGGACAAAAATATGGAAGCACTGTTTTATTTGACCATGAACGTCACCTATGTAATGTTCTTAGTAAATTGAATGTCTCTGTCACGGTCAAATCAGTGTTCTGTGTAGTTGTGTGTTAATTATGTCGGAGGTAAGTGAATTTGAATGTAGGCAAAACATTTGTGTTTCTGTGATGGTTGCTTCCTTAAGAAAGGTAGCCAAAATGTTCGTTGTTTTCAAGAGGCATCATGTTGAAGATTACACGGCATGCAGGGGAAGTGAAGAACATCGTTCACTGAGTCACAACGTAACCAAAAGTGTGTGTTGAAGGATTGTGACAGAGGCTCATTGAAGAGGACTTTAACAAAAATAAGAAAAAAAATACCGTATTTACTCGAATCTAAGCCGCACTTTTTTTATGGTTTTTGTGATCCAAAAAACCGCCTGCGGCTTAGAATCGAGTGCAAAGTAAGCGGAAGTTCTGAAAAAATGTTGGTAGGTGCCGCCACAGCTAACTTCTGCCGTCGAATATATATAGCGCTACACAGGCATGGTTTGTAGGCAAAAAGATAAATACTGGCGCCAAACCCTCTGCATCAGTAAATAAATTAAAAAAAAGGGTGGAAGACGAGCTTTTTTTCTTCGCCCCAAGTTTCGACCACTGCAGTTTCATACATTATCCAACGAAGTAAATACAAATTCCATATTGTTCATCTTCGAATATAGCAGAATTTCAAGGTACTACGAAAATCCGACTGGCAAGACTGTTTGGGATGTTTATCGATATGGCCAACTCTACGTTCTGAATTGTTTCCTACCTGTGAGAAGAGATGGTTGCTAATAGGAACATGATGAAATGTGAATCACATGCAGTATTCTCTTCACCATAAGAATAATACGAATATAAACATTTTGTCATGTATTCTTTCATGTTTGCTGCTATCTCATTTAAATCCTGTCTGCCTAATAAACTACAAAACTAGAGTGAGACAACAGCAAACGCGGAAGAATATACGTATCGTGTCATGTTTATATTCGTATTATTCTTATGTCTAATAGTTATACAGTCAGAAACAAAGCCCGGCAACTGACTAGATTTTTAAATCTACGATGACTCTAATTTCTGTGCAGAATTTGATGTACTAAAGAAGCGGCCACAAAGATTTTCAAACGGAGAAAAATTTTCACCTAACTCTCGTTCAGAACATGTTCTATCATACGCAATCTATTATTTGGTTCTTGTTGATCATTATCAGAGAAGGCAGCAGTGTAAGTAACAACAAATAGCAGTCTCTTGCCATTGTTTCGCCAATGAGACGATTCCTCTCTTTTTTTTTTTTTTTTTAATTGTAAGTGGCGGTAGCGCGCACAAAAGCAAGCCAGGCCGTGAGTGGCGACAGACCGTAAATATGCACTATCAGAATGTGACAAACAATGTATGACACAGTACAGTAATGCATTTTCAGCTTAGAGTGACGTAAATACCTTTAACAAAGAAAACGGCACTTATCAGAGCAAAGCAAAATAAGCAATCGATTCAAACCAAACGAAGCATGTGAAAAAGGAAGGGTACCCATATAAATACGGACGGAGCGCCTGACGAATAGCAATGGCTACCTGGTAAAGCTTAACTGCTAAGCTTACGACTCGAACCAAACTACTGTAGCTGTATCGTCATTCATTCGACCTAAATTGTGTCCCATATTACAGTGGACCAACTTTGTTTTGATTTGGAGGTGCAGCCTAAAACTTTTCTTTCCCCTTGAATTTTGAGTCTCAAATTTCAGGTGCGGCTTAGATTCGGGAATTTTTTTTCCCTTTATTTCGAGTCTCATTTGCAGGTGCAGCTTAGATTCGAGTGCGGCTTAGATTCGAGTAAATATGGTAGGATGAGAGCTGCAAAGGTCACTGCACTACTGAATTTTGTACTTGCGTACCCTGTCAGCTGTCAGCACCAAAACAATACGAAGGGAGCACCATTTG
This sequence comes from Schistocerca cancellata, assembly GCF_023864275.1. Classification (NCBI taxonomy): domain Eukaryota; kingdom Metazoa; phylum Arthropoda; class Insecta; order Orthoptera; family Acrididae; genus Schistocerca; species Schistocerca cancellata. Next base: position 17,848,635 of record NC_064635.1, on the reverse strand, counting down.
TGGGGTGAGCTGGAATTCCAAAACTACTCATCGGTGATGCAAATTCCTGTAACAGGAAAACGTTGTGCCAGAGCTATAAAACCTTGGCCATGGAGCAGTGGAAGAATGTCATTTGGTCAGACGAATCTAGTGTCGAACTTTTTCCAACTTCCAGCTGAGCGTATGTCACAAGAGTGAAACAGGCTGGGGTTCGGTAGTGATTTGGGCACTCGTATTGTGGTATTCCATAAGCCCCGTGCTTACTCTGCAAGATTGCGTTGCTACCAACGATTATGTGACCATTTTGGCATTTTGTACTTAAAACAGCACTCAGAAATTTTATAATCTCCAGAGGGGGTCCTCTAACAGTTATTGCAATTCCATATAATTATTGCCAGAATTTAAAAATTTAAAGTGCTACTGCAATCAACCCATTAACAGGTGGAATCTTACATTAAAGGATTAATAGAATAAATCAAGCAGTAAAGTTAGAAATTGTGCACATGTGTTGAGGCACCTTAACTCACAGAACACAAACTACCCAGACTGTATTCATCCAGTATTTGAGAACGAGACCACTTAGCGACTTTCAACTAACTTTATACGTTATTTCAAACCTTTTCTAAACTTTTTCTCACTTGTAGCCCAACAAAATAATGAAAAAGAAACAGTTTATTGGATACTGAATCTTCGCTATATGTATGTAAAAGTTATTAATAAAAATAACTTGTAATGATGTATGATTGATTGTGTATAAATTTGTTGTTGATGCTATTGAATGTTGCATGAATGCCTCTAGTGGCAGCGACTCTTGCAAATCTGCACTGAAATTCTTGCGTTTTATGGTCTCAGCATGACTATCCGAAGCACTTTTCTCCAAGCTGGAAACATTGATCAATTTCTTGCACCAACTACAAATATAGTAGCATCTGCACTGTTTTTCAAATCAGGAGCAGCTCACGGAAATAAAAGCTTGTAAGACTCTTGATATTATGTTGTGCTTATATGCGATTTCATAGGTTTGCCACAGGTTCTGGAAATCAGGGAATATCAGGGAATTTCAAACACATCAGGAAAACCATGGAAATTAAAAACACTGGAAAAATATCGTTTTTCTCTCGGTAGATGAAACTATTTTTTTTACTGAGGTGTCGTGCATCGTCGCTGGCTGTGTGCAGCTGAGTACGTGTACCGCTTCCCTACTCTCGCATTACTGCTGCTTCTCTGCTTCCTGTCACTCCCCTCAGCTTGCAGTCAGTGCTGCCACCTCCTGTCGCTGCTAGCGTAGCAGCTGCCAACGAGAGGCGGGGAGGCGTGAGGGGTGATTTGTTCAGATCTGATTCTCAGAGACTGTAGACACAGTGGCCGGAGACATGGCGGTCGTGGGTGCTCGAGTCGTGACTGAGCGATTGTGTGAATGTGTGTGTGTTCTCATTTTCTGACAAGGGCTGTGGCCGAAAATTTCATTGAGAAAGAGTGATTGTCTTCTCTACATGCCTGTCTGCGGTGAGTTGCTGCCTATCTGCATTAGCATTGCTTCTCTGAGTATTTGTGTAAGTCATCTGTTGCACGGGTCGATCACCGCGGTCTAATTTTATCAACACGGTGTTTGTGACATGTGAATACTTGGCTAAACGAGTGGATTTCCGCGATGGGCCAAAACCACAGGCGATTTCTGCAGGTATCTCAAACGGATCAGGCCCTCCGATCCGAAGCCCATCATTTCCCACTAATGTGCAGGCCCTGCCCGTCGGATGTAGTCTCACTGATCCACCGCAGGCCACGTCTGTCTGTGTGTGGCGTAATGCGGTGGATTTTCGTGGTTTACCCATTGACCCAGGACTGCGGTGCTCCTCGGCAGGCCAGAGGCCACGGGCAAAGGATTTCAGGAATTGCAACTGTCTCACCGCAAGTACCTAGTACAGTATGGTGCTTTATACACATTTTATTTGTTCTAGTACATTTTGGCACTTCAAAAGTAGTGATATGGACGATAAGAATAAGAAAATTGTCAAGTCACTGACGGTTTGTATGCTGTGTACTTATATATTTCTTGAAAGAAGAACCGTGCGGTACCTGTAAAATAATAGATATCACAAAGTGGGCAACAACCGTCAATAACAAACATAATAGAACCGACATTTAGTTGGCAGTCACCTACAGTGTTCGTTTACACAATTCTTCCCTGCCTTATACACTTCTTTCAAGAGGCCTACTTTTTTCTGAGGTTATTTCGGGAGTCAGTGAAGGTATTTTATAGCCGTCTTGCGATTCCTAGGAAATGCATATTTTTGTTACCAAATGTGTTTTGTTTAATTGAAACAAAATAAGATAAGTGGTCTTAATGAAACACACATACCATTTGACTTGCTTTTTTCCATCTAAAAACAGTTCATTACAGAAGATGTTGATGTTAGTACTTAAGATTTTTGCTCACACCGGAAAACACCATATGCTTGCAAGATTCTTTTAAATATTTCCTTATTTGCAGTACTGTTTCTTGTACCATAACTGCAAACACAGATTGTCAACTTACATCTTAACTTACCCTTGAGACCTCAAAATTTGTCAGGGGAAAATGCTGAAAATTGTCTGGAAATCAGGGAATTTCACTTGGGGAATCTTGTGGCAACCCTGTTTCAACATTTCTGAGGGTTCAACATCCTCAAAGCGAAAAAACTGATTTAAATAAACAGCTGGCACAAACTTATGTGCAACAGTGCTTCAGTTTGTTCCATTCATTATTTTTCCATCTGCTGTTGATTATATAGGGTTACCAACTGTAATAACCAAGTGAACATTCTTTTATTTGAAGGACTGTGCAGTTAGATTCCTTTGTTCATGCCATTAATCGGTTTTCTATGTATATTCACCTGCTTCGAAGTGAAAGGTCTGCCGAATACAATAATGCATTTGACTGAAGCCCATTTTCTCGGTGCCTTAGTCCCTGTACTTAATGCTACTTGGAACTACAACCGAGCGGCACAATCCAACCGTGTGTGGCATTGCATCAAGTAACCATCACACAGTAACAGTCCCTTGTTTGAAGTTGATTTGTGCAGGTGTTTGATTGGAAGACTCCCGGTCCACCAATATCTACAACTCTATCTATGATAGGTGAAGAGAGAATAATTATTATAAATTTTGTGTAGTGCTGCGAACAGAAGAAAATGAGGAACTGGCGAGTACCTTAGTACGGTTAATAATTAGTTAATACTGATAACTGTATTAATGCCACAAAATGAGACATAATCATAAATGATTAAAGTGGCATTTATCTCCTCCTGTTTGAATAATTATGTCGTAAATATCTCAGTTTAATTTCATTACTAAATATAAGCACCGCATGTAATGTGAATGTCGCTCTATACCGTATTTACTAGAGTCTAAGCCGCACTCGAATCTAAGCTGCACCTGAAAAATGAGACTCGAAATAAAGGAAAAAAAAAATTTCCCGAATCTAAGCCGCACCTGAAATTTGAGACTCGAAATTCAAGGGGAAAGAAAAGTTTTAGGCTGCACCTCCAAATCAAAACAAAGTTGGTCCACTGTAATATGGGACACAATTTAGGTCGAATGAATGACGATACAGCTACAGTAGTTTGGTTCGAGTCGTAAGCTTAGCAGTTAAGCTTTACCAGGTAGCCATTGCTATTCGTCAGGCGCTCCGTCCGTATTTATATGGGTACCCTTCCTTTTTCAGTGGTTCGTCTGGTTTGAATCGATTGCTTATTTTGCTTTGCTCTGATAAGTGCCGTTTTCTTTGTTATAGGTATTTATGTCACTCTAAGCTGAAAATGCATTACTGTACTGTGTCATACATTGTTTGTCACATTCTGATAGTGCATATTTACGGTCTGTCGCCACTCACGGCATGGCTTGCTTTTGTGCGCGCTACCGCCACTTACAATTAAAAAAAAAAAAAAAAAAAGAGAGGAATCGTCTCATTGGCGAAACAATGGCAAGAGACTGCTATTTGTTGTTACTTACACTGCTGCCTTCTCTGATAATGATCAACAAGAACCAAATAATAGATTGCGTATGATAGAACATGTTCTGAACGAGAGTTAGGTGAAAATTTTTCTCCGTTTGAAAATCTTTGTGGCCGCTTCTTTAGTACATCAAATTCTGCACAGAAATTAGAGTCATCGTAGACTTAAAAATCTAGTCAGTTGCCGGGCTTTGTTTCTGACTGTATCACTATTAGACATAAGAATAATACGAATATAAACATGACACGATACGTATATTCTTCCGCGTTTGCTGTTGTCTCACTCTAGTTTTGTAGTTTATTAGGCAGACAGGATTTAAGTGAGATAGCAGCAAACATGAAAGAATACATGACAAAATGTTTATATTCGTATTATTCTTATGGTGAAGAGAATACTGCATGTGATTCACATTTCATCATGTTCCTATTAGCAACCATCTCTTCTCACAGGTAGGAAACAATTCAGAACGTAGAGTTGGCCATATCGATAAACATCCCAAACAGTCTTGCCAGTCGGATTTTCGTAGTACATTGAAATTCTGCTATATTCGAAGATGAACAATATGGAATTTGTATTTACTTCGTTGGATAATGTATGAAACTGCAGTGGTCGAAACTTGGGGCGAAGAAAAAAAGCTCGTCTTCCACCCTTTTTTTTAATTTATTTACTGATGCAGAGGGTTTGGCGCCAGTATTTATCTTTTTGCCTACAAACCATGCCTGTGTAGCGCTATATATATTCGACGGCAGAAGTTAGCTGTGGCGGCACCTACCAACATTTTTTCAGAACTTCCGCTTACTTTGCACTCGATTCTAAGCCGCAGGCGGTTTTTTGGATTACAAAAACCAGAAAAATTAGATTCGAGCAACTACAGTATACGCATTCACAAAAGCTTGTTATTCCTGTGCATCATTTTTACCGTAGCAGGTGATAGGTGATTGGTATGAAGCACGCTGCTGCTAGTACTGCTTCCTCACACCTCTCCTCACCCCACGGTCACCAAAGTGTCCATTCCACCGCTCCCGAGGCTGTTACCATTCCACTCGGTGAAATGGCCGAGCATTTGTCCCCAACCTTCAGATTTAGTGACACAAGATGGTGGATTAGCCCAGGGTGAAACCACAGGCTAGATTGTTTGTTCGTAACATTATGTCAGCCTGTCGCCGTCGACCAGTTGTTCTGTTAGACACCTATCGGTACAAGTCGGCAGTTTTCATGAATGTGATGCCTACAACAAAGATTAACTGTTGTTCCAATAAGCGTCGCAAAAGGTGTAATTTAATTTCAGGTATTGAATAAAATTTAACATCTCCTCTATAAAGCACTTTTATAAAACTTGTTCCTGCAGTGTGTTGTTTGTACTGTAGTAGCGGATCGGTACGTTGCACCTGACTTCAAAGCAGTGAATTCCCTCCTCACTCTCCAACTATTATGCAGTGGCACAAATCAGCTTCCTTGGATCTCCACCTTGTGTGACAGGTATCAAACATTTAGGAATCCTTGTGTACATATAGGATCACCGACAGGTAGCACGTGTACAACACGTTGATTTTCGTTTGAATGTTCTAAAGCTATTTCAAATATCACCTATGGTTTAACCTGATAATTTAGATTGGGTGTGCACAAAAAAAAGCTTCTGAAAAAATTAGAAGGTTTCTCTCTGATTTTGAAAATTCCTGTCCCCCCCCCCCCCCCCCCCTGTGTCCATAGGCAAAAATTGCTGTGTGACAAGATGTAAATTCACATTAATGTTCATATGTGGATGCTACATCATCTATTTCGACATTTATTTGTTTTACAGCCAGTAAATTCCACACAAGTCTGGTTGTAATGGAAGACTTAGGTACACGGTTGATTTAATAATGGACAAGCCATCGAAAATTTGTCATCAATAAATAAATAAAACTTCTTATTCATCTTAATATGGATCCTCTAATGGTTTACTGTAATCACATAAAAGTTACAGACTACCTCAACTCTAGCATACTGAAGACACTGATTAGTATGAAATGCTGAAAATAAAATTTTTGTTGTCCACGGAAGCTGTTATGCAACTTGCAACTGGAATGGAGCCTAACTATTGACCACTGAGTAATATAGATGACTGTGACTTTGAGCAAGAGTGAGGTTAGACCAACAAGCCAAAAGCGAGTTCATGTATTGTACGACTTGAGACTTGAGAATCACATTTGCCCCATTATGCGCATGAGGTTCTCCTCACTACTAGGTATGAAAAAAACTCAGTTTCTTTCTTAAAGTGCGAGACGAAAAAAGTTAGTCCAGACTTGAGAATAAAATGTGGATGGGTTTCATAGCAGTTTTTTTTTTTTTTTTTTTTTTTTTTTTTTTTTTTTAAGGAGAAAAATGGGAATTTTGTCCCAGTTTCAAGAAAATTACATTAGAAACAGTTTTTAGCTTGAGATAAAATTTATTAATTTGTTAATGTGTATTATTTTCTACAGATATTCATTATTTATCATTTTTTTAAATAGGAGTTCCAGTATCAAACAAAGCAATATTTTTGAAGCCACAGAATGAGTGGATGAAACAGTCCACGGTGCACGCACTCTTCTTTACTAGAAGACGATGTTACAAGAATTGAAATTTTGTAGTGTTTGCACACCATCAGGTGTCATTTGTCAATACGGAGTTCAGCATACTGTGTGGCATTGTTCCCTTCATTACTTTTGGATAGTAAGATTGGAAAGAAAATGCAATTGCAAAAAAAAAAATCTTTGTTACAGTGCTGTATACAGACTGGTGCCATACTTTTACCGACCGTATTGACAAATGTGAAACGATCATACTCTAATTTGATGAAAGCATGAATGCTGTTTCTCGAGAGATCAAGATGGCTTTATAGGTACGATATCTACATCTACAAGGATACTGTGCAAATCATTGTGTTCATCGAACCACCTTCACAATTTTGTATTATTCCAATCTCGTATAGCATGCAGAAAGAATGAACACCTATATCTTTCCGTACGAGCTCTGATTTCCCTTATTTTATCACAGTGATCATTTCTCCCTATGTATGTCGGTGTCAACAAGGTATTTTCACATTTGGAGGAAAAAGTTGGTGATTGGAATTTCGTGAGAAGATTCCGCTGCAGCAAACAAAACCTTTGAGCCGGCCACTGTGGCTGCGTAGTTCTAGGTGCTTCAGTCTGGAACTGCTACGGTCGCAGGTTCAAATCCTGCCTCAGGCATGGATGTGTGTGATGTCCTTAGGGTTAAGTAGTTTTGGGGGACTGATGACCTCCAATTTTAAGTCCCATAGTGCTCAGAGCCATTTGAACCATTTTGAATACAAAATGTGCTGCCCTTCTTTGAACTTTTTCAATGTACTCTGTCAATCCTACCTGGTAAGGATCCCACACGGCGCAGCAATATTCTAAAAGAGGACAGTTTTCTTAGTAGGTTTGTTAGATTTTCTAAGTGTTCTGGCAATAAAACACAGTCTTTGATTACCCTTCCCCACAACATTTTCTGTGTGTTCTCTCCAATTTAAGTTGTACATAATTGTAATTCCTAGGTATTTAGTTGAATTTACAGCCTTTGGATTTGACTGATTTATCGGGTAACTGAAGTTTAATGGATTTCCTTCAGCACTAATGTGGATGACCTCGCACATTTCTTTATTTAGGGTCAACTACCAATTTTTCCACCATACAGATATCTATTATAAATCATTTCGCATTTTGTTTTGATCTTCTGATGACATTATTAGTCGATAAATGACAGCGTCATCTGTAAACAACTTAAGACGGTTGCTCAGATTGTCTCCCAAATCATTTTTGTAGATAAGGAACAGCAAAGGGCCTACAACACTACCTCAGGGAATGCCAGAAATCACTTCTGTTTTACACAATGACTTCCAATCACTGAGACAATATTCTGAATGCTCGCAATTTCACTACAAGCCACTTGTTTGGTACAGTGTCAAAAGCCTTCCAGAAATCCAGAATCAATCTGAAATCCCTTGTCAATAGCACTTAACACTTCATAGAAGTAAAGAGCTAGTTGTGTTTCACAAGAATGTTGTTTTCTAAATTCTTGTTGACTGTGTGTCAATAGCCCGTTCTCTTCAAGGTAATTCATAATGATCGAACACAATATATGTTCCTAAATCCTGCTGCATATCGACGTTAAGGATGTGGGCCTGTAATTTAGTGAATGACTCCTACTGCCTTTCTCGATTATTGGTGTGACTTGTGTGACTTTCCAGTCTTTGGGTACAGATCTTTTGTCGAACGAACGATTGTATATGATTGTTAAGTATGGAGCTATTACATCAGAATACTGTGAAAGGAACCTAATTGTTATGTAGTCTGGGCCAGAAGATTTGCTTTTATTAGGTGATTTAACATTAACTGATTTAATGTTACTTGGATTTCATTTTTGTGAATGATATAAAGAGCAAATTATTTGCTCAAAAATGTAAAAAAATCTTTGGGTTTGGAAAACAAAACTTTTGAATGTTATCTGTAGCTGGGCAAAACAAGAATTTAAAACTTCTGGACAACTTTAACAAGGAACCAAAAGAATCTTCCTTTGGTGGTCTATAACTGCTGGAAATTGATACCTGAAGTTTGCTCATATTACATGGTCCTTTCGAAACAGGCATATCTGAAACTAACTGGGAAACTGTCATTTTTGAGACTGTTTTATTATTTATTTCATGGTTCTTCTCCACGGAGGACACAGTAAACTGAAATACCCTCATCTTCATCCCATCCTATGTCACTTTGAGGAACAGGATGTACTAAAAAGCTAAAAAAGCTGTGCAAGTTCTCTAATATATTTGAACTTATGTTACTGAGATACCGAAATCGAAAGTCATTCCTGTGTCATCAAGTTTGAGAATTGTTTCTGAAGCTGTCAACAAAAAATTGATAGATGAAAACTGACATTCCTCAGTTCAACAGCACATTTGTTGGAAACATTTTTACTCTGTTTTCAGAGCACTGTTATGATGGCTCCATTTCTGTATGATGAACCACATAATCATATGAAAGTTTCAATGCAGCTAATTTTGAAACTAGACATCTTAAAAAGCAAAAATTCTTATTAAATGAAAACTGACTTGAAGGATGCAATTTGGAAGTTAGGGTTGGTCCAGGAATTGTGCATGGCTCAGTGAAGTTATTCCACTCATGATAACTGGGAAATATGGGATTGAGTCCCATTCTGGCACAGATTTTCACATGTCAATGTTTTGTAGCTGATGAGAAGGAATTCACAGTCAGTAAATAAATTTCGAAGTAAAGAATTCAGTTATGGCAAGACAGTTCAATTAGGATTTTGCTACAAGAAACGCACTAAAAAATTTTAAGAGTGTATCTGAAGAAGAAATAACATTTCTAAAGGAAAATATTCAAAGATGCATTATGGCATACTAAGGACTGATGGCCTGAGATGTTAAGTCCCATAGTGCTCAGAGCCATTTGAACCCTTTGTGTAGTTGAAAACACTGTTTTCAGTTAAATGATACCAGTGGATTTTCCACAACCAGGTTGTAACACACTTTTTTTGCATACAATTATAAGTTGCAACAGGTTGCCCAACTGCTGTGCAAGAAAAGTAGTATTACATGGCGCCATTTATCATATACTGATTTAACTTTGCCACCAAACAGTATATATTAAACACCCAAGTGAGGGCCAGCAGAGAGCTATAAAACTCTTGGTGTATGTGTGGTCAAAGTAACCACGGCAGTCGAAGTATGCCAATTCAGATACGCTAATGGTGTTGACAATTTCAACATCGACAAAAGTCTTGCACACTTTTTTCGCAATGCACATTCTTTGTACAGGGACCATATGACAAATAAGGAGAAGGAAGGCGAAAGAGAAAAGGAGAAACAATTATTGAACAAACAAAAGCAAGCTGAAATCAAAAACTTGGAAACAAAGAGAGCAAACACATCAAGTGACGCAAGATTTTGGTAGAGATAGAAAATTTAAATATGTGTCCCCTGAACCGCGCTTCTGGACGATTTTTCTCAACTTTACCCCCTTTCCTAAACCTCACTAGGCCTTTTCCTTCACCCCTCTTCCTTCCCCCTTCTATGCTCTTTCCAGGAGAAGAGCCACTGGCACCAAAAGCTTGCAAACTGTATGACCTTGTATGTGTGTTTTCTGCTGCTGCATGGTGAGCAGATTTTTTGTGTGTCCAACTACATAATATTTTCAAAAACTGATTGTTTTCAAAGATACAGTATTTGATATATTATAATTATTTTAATTTGTACTTGTAATTTAGATCACTAAAGAAATATTATTTATTATGGATATTTTAATAATTATCAATATAATTTTTTTAAAAAGATGGTGTTTTAGTGTCAAATTTAATGAAAAAGTAAACCAGAAAAAAATTTCCTTGGAAAAACCTGGAAAATACCTTCAATTCGAAAATGACCAATTACAGGACACTGTGAAAGTATGCTGTGTTCTCTCCACAGATATTCCTGTTCTGTGTTGGTACTCAGTACCGTCATTTATTTACTGTATGTATTCCAGTCTCTGTCACCCTGTGCAATTTTTACCCACTACAACTCCCTGTTCTCCAGGGGTTGTCAGTCTCTTTCATCTTAACACTTAGCCTGTACACGTGTGCATTTTCTTACTGATTCTTTGTAGAACCTCCCCACTTCATATCTCATCAGTCCACTTGATTTTCAGCATTCTGCCCTAAATATTTCCCCCCCCCCCCCCCACCCTCCCCCCTCCACTGTTAATGATTCACTTCTGTTCAATGATTTGCTCAAGATGCATGACCTCAGATATTTGTCTCAAGTTAATGCCTATGTTTGGTACTAGTGGACCTAATTTTTGGAATAATGCCCTCTTTACATGTGTTAGTCTATTTTTCATGACCACCTTGCTTTGTCTTTAATGTCATTTGGCTCCCAAGATAACAGAATTCCTTTCCTGCAAGGTCCCCAGTTTTGATGATAAATATATCACTTACTTTATTTCTACTACTACTCATTACACTTATCGTTCTTCGGTTTCCTCACAATCCGTATTCTGTGCTCATTAAACTGTTCTTTGCGTTCAACAGATCCTGTAATTATCCATCGCCTTCACTGAGGAATGCTGTGTCACCAGGGAATCTTATCAATCATATCGTTTCACTCTGAAATATAATCCCACTCCTTACTCTTTCTTTTGTTTCCACCACTGTTTCTTCAATGTACAAATTAAACAGCAAGGGCTTAAACCCTTTACAATCTGAGTGTTTTGTTCGTAGTCTTCTGTTCCCTTTTGGTTGTTGTACTTATTTTATATTACCTGTCTTTCCCTACAGTGTATACCTATTGTATTTGAATTTCAAACATCTTGCACCACTTTCAGTTGTCTAATGCTTTTTACAGGTCAATAGGTCTTGTGAAATGTCTCGAATTTTCTGAGTGTGGTTCATTATTAAGTGTAATGTCACAACTGTCTCTCTGGCACCTTTACTTTTTCTAAAGCCAAACAATTTATCAAGTTAAAGACATACTGTTCTATGGAATTTTGAAATTTACTGGAAGTAAAGGTTCGTCTCCAGCTAACATAGTGCTGTGTTCCAAACTATTTACGCTACTCAGTCGTGACTAACCATAGAGTACATTGTGTGGAACGGACAGGAATAATAGTTTACATCAGAGAATTGTGTTTGCTTCTTCTCATGCCTTCCCCTTTACTGTTGTTTTTATTCAATATGATATTTTTTGTTTTGTTTTAGAAAGCTCTTATATGATGAAATGGAATGCACTCCAGAAAAGGAGCATCTGTTCCAATTTTCCAGCAAGAAGCTATTGGCGTTAGTGTCATTTATTCAGAAACTGTTTGCTGAGGAAATGAAAATAATTGAGGCTGAAAAAGATGATGGGAAAAGAAGACAGAAGTTTACAGTACTTGTGTTTGTAGAGAGAAGGTCTTCTGCCAAGTTATTGTATCAAATATTTAAGGTAACTAAGACCAGATTATGTACTTCTTTGGGTAAATGGTATAGCAAGTTGCATTAAAATATTTAATTGTAATAAAACAGTACCAAAAGGGTAACTTTATGGTTGTGTTCGCTCTATTTGGTTTCATGTGTTGGATGAAATGTGCACTTACACTTGTTCAAATTTCCTAGAGGGCATTTTCAGTAATTCTGGTTATTTTTCATAGCGCATAAGTGATTCTGAACATCTATATGTATAGGCTGAAAGCCACATTATTTTGTGTTGTGAGAGATGTGTAGTGTACCAGCCTCAGCATATTTTCCCTCCCAACTGCTACCTTTCTTAATGGTGCAGGTATAGAACATTCATCTGTCATTCTCTATACGAACTAAAAAAAATTGTCCAATTCACCATCACAGTTATTTCACAATATGCATATGGGAAGAGTGATACAAAGTGGGACCCAAAAACTGCAAGTTTCTTAAGAAAAGCATATCCTTTTTTAAAAATAAAACATTAATCTCCTTAAATGTACTCTCCATTAGTACTAATGCACTTATCAAATTGTTTGGTCCAGTGTAGGAAAAACATTTTAAATTCGTACTCTTTCATACCCGGTAGCACTTTCTTGACATTGTGTTTTATGTTCCTTTCGAGTCCCTTTTCATCGTAGGAAATGGGAAGAAATCAGAGGGAGATAGATCTGGTGAAAAGTGCACTTACATCAAGGTAATCATCTTTGTTGAGGCCAAAAAGTTTTGAACACACTCAGCTGTGTGCGCAGGCGCCTTGTCACGTTGCAAAACCAACTTGAGAGAATTCCACAAAACCAGATCTTTTCTTGCCAAATTTCTGCTCTGCCTTTACACAACCTTGAAATAGAGCTGTTGATTTACTGTTTGCTTTTGAGGGTTGAATTGTGATTGTATGATCTTTTTTATGTCAGAAAAACTGAAGAGCATCATATTCACATTCAAATTCACCCGACGAGCTCTTTTTGGATGGGGTGAGCCAGATGACTTCTTTTGATTTGACTGTTGTTTACTTTAAGGATTTTACCCGGAGCAGTGCAACTCACTCCCATTGACAGCTTTGTTGAAAAAATCAGCGTCATCCTTGAATGCGTTCTTCATTTCACGACAGTCTGGAATGTGCCTATTTGTTTGACATTCGTTTATAAGTCTGGCCACAAACATTGCAACCACTGTTTGCGTTGCCAAATAGACATTCAAAATGCACTTAATTGTGCTCAGAACCACCGAAGTAAGTCTTGAAGCACATTGATTGTCCTATGTTGATTTGCACTGATGAGATTACGGATTTTGCTGATGTGTTCCTCGGGTTGAGCAGTTGAAGGATGACCGGAATGAAGCTGATCTTCAGTTGCCATTTCCCTCGTTTTAAATTGAGAAAACCATTTGTACACATCTATGTTACTAAGAGTGTGCTCCTTATACAATGTTCTCACCGTCACAGCAGTTTCAGCTACATTCGAACGAAACAATAATCAAAACTTTACAGCTGGACATTGTTTATGAGAGTCAGCCATTTCTTCGTGTCACAGGTGTCCTACAGACACATGTGAAGAAGTGCCACAGAAGACGTACCGTCATTTTAGGATGGTGGGTGTTGCCGCTTGGCAGCAGACTGACCCGAGAGAGATCCTGCAGATCTCCCTAGCAGCTCAACCTGGTACTAAAAGCACACTGTGCACAGCATTATATGATTCTGGCTTCTTTTGGATCTCCCTTCATATGTTCATTGACTCTTCTTCGAATGTGCATCATTGAAATTTTAAGAGAGCTACTTCGTGATGTGCTCTGCTGCCTCTTGTAGTCTTTGCCACTGTATCTGAGTGTGCTCCTACATGACACTCACACACTGATTAAATGGGCCTGTATGAACATGTTATCCCTCAGATCCATTTTATGCAATTAGGGAAGGCCAGAAAGTTACACGGGACCAAATTTGGGAGAATAGGCTGATGGGGAAATTGTTTCTCAATTACTAGAGTGATAGTGAACATAGTTTCCTGGTGCAGAGGCATTTCCAAGCCTTTGAAGCATTTCAGAAGCGATGAAGAGGTGAAAGCCACAGTGCGTAAGTGGCTGCATTCACAACCAAAAGAATTCTTCTTGTGAGGCATCTGTGTACTTCTGAAGATGTGGAATGTGTGCATTACACATCATGAGGTCTACATCAGAAAATGATGTATCTATAATATTTCTGCATTATCTTATTTGCATAATAATAGATACCGTATTTACTCGAATCTAAGCTGCACTTTTTTTCCGGTTTTTGTAATCCAAAAAACCGCCTGCGGCTTAGAATCGAGTGCAAAGCAAGCGGAAGTTCTGAAAAATATTGGTGGGTGCCGCCACAACTAACTTCTGCCGTCAAATATATGTAGCGCTACACAGGCATCCTTTGTAGGTACAAAGATAAATACTGGCGCCAAAATCTCTGTGTCGGTAAACAAAATTAAAAAAAAAAAAAAAAAAAAATTGGAAGACGAGTTTTTTTCTCTGCCCGAGTTTCGACCACTGCATTTTCATACATGATCCAACGAAGTAAATACAAATTCCGTATTGTTCCTCTTCGAACATAGCAGCATTTCAATGTACTACAAAAATCCGACTGGCAAGACTGGGATTTTTGGCAATATGGCCAACTCTACGTTCTGAATTTTTTCCTACCTGTGAGAAGAGACGGTTGCTAATAGGAACCTGATGAAATGTGAATCACATGCAGTATTCTCTTCACCATAAGAATAATACGAATATAAACATTTTGCCATGTATTCTTTCGTGTTTGCTTCTATCTCATTTAAATCCTGTCTCCCTAATAAACTACGAAACTAGAGTGAGACAACAGCAAACGCGGAAGAATATACGTATCGTGTCATGTTTATATTCGTATTACTATTATGTCTAATAGTGATACAGTCAGAAATGAAGCACGGCAACTGACTAGATTTTTAAATCTAAGATGACTAATTTCTGTGCAGAATTTGATGTACTAAAGAAGCGGCCACAAAGATTTTCAAACGGAGAAAAATTTTAGCCAAGCTCTCGTTCAGAACATGTTCTATCATACGCAGTCTATTATTTGGTTCTTGTTGATCATTATCAAAGAAAGCAGCAGTGTAAGTAACAACAAATAGCAGTCTCTTGCCATTGTTTCGCTAATGAGCCGATTCCTCTCTTTTTTAAATTGTAGGCGGCGGTAGCGCGCACAAAAGCAAGCCATGCCACGAGCAGCGACAGGCCGTAAACACGCACTATCAGAATGTGACAAACAATGCATGACACAGTATAGTAATGCATTTTCAGCTTAGAGTGACTGACGTAAACACCTATAACATAGAAAACGTTACTTATCAGATCAAAGCAAAATACGCAATCGATTCAAACCAGACGAAGCACGTGAAAAAGGAAGGGTATCCATATAAATACGGACGGAGCGCCTGACGCATAGCAATGGCTACCTGGTAAAGCTTAACTGCTAAGCTTACGACTCGAACTAAACTACTGTAGCTGTATCGTCATTCATTCGACCTAAATTGTGTCTCATATTACAATGGATCAACTTTGTTTCGATTTGGAGGTGCGGCCTAAAACTTTTCTCTCCCCTTGAATTTCGAGTCTCAAATTTCAGGTGCGGCTTAGATTTGGGTTTTTTTTTTTTTTTTTTTTTTTTTTTTTTTTTTTTTTTTTTTTTTTTTTTTTTTTGCCCCCCCTTTATTTCGAGTCGCATTTTTCAGGTGTGGCTTAGATTCGAGTAAATACGGTAATTGAGGTTTTCAAGTGAATTGCTGTTGTGTTATTACTATTGTTGTTGTTGTTACTGTTGTTGCTATTACTATTGCTCCTTTTATTATTTATTGCTGTTACAAACTACATTAAAGGCAGTTAAAATTATCATAATATTTTCAATTACACAGATCATTACGTTACTGGCAACAGTGTAAAGAGGTTGACATAAATCTTAACCTTTCAGAATCAGCATATGGAACCTGTGAAGTAAAGGCTGTAAAGGAGGAGGTATAGAGAGGTGGAAAATTTACCCCAAACAGGCCGTTAAGCTGTGCTTCAGAATGGAACTTGTGCAATACATACTGTTGAAAGTCCAGTTTAATGTTCGGAGGGTCAGAAATCAAATGTAAATGAGTGCTGAACAGTAAAGAAGTAAGATGAGAGAAGTAGTTTTGTCTTTAATGTAGTTTGGAACTATAAGTCCACACTGATATATTGCTACTAGTTTTGACTTAGAGATAAGTAGTATCATGTATTCTGTTCATATAACAATCAAAGTTCTGATTTCTGTTATTATTTTACAGTGATGTGACTGTTGTTAAGTGGCTAACATAATCATTTGGTAACACTGTGAAAAACAATGTTGATCTTAGATAAATAGATAAAAAGTTCTAAATCTTTACAAAGGTATTTTTCAATTATTTTTCAGTTCTTGTCATTGAGTGATCCTAAATATGAAGGCTTGCATCCTGATTTTGTTGTGGGCTTTGCTGCACAGCAGTATACAAAGGAAAACGATCTTGAGAAAAAGAGAAATCAGGAGGCTTTAGATAAGTAAGTCCGAAAATTCTTGCAATTTTATTAACTCCATAAATAGCAAAGTAACATGATGTAGCAGAAACTCTCTCTCTCTCTCTCTCTCTCTCTCTCTCTCTCCCTCTCCCTCTCCCTCTCCCTCTCCCTCCCTCCCTCCCTCCCTCCCTCCCCCGCTCCCCCCTCTCTTTCTCTCTGTCATAGTTAATAGTTGCTCTGCCATTATTATTATTATTATTATTATTATTATTATTAGTCGTAAAGCTCCCAACATGGAAGACGCTAAGTAAAGATGGTTCACTTCTGGGGCTTCTTATTCTTCTTGTTTGCCCACCAGGTCTTCATTCTTTGCGAGAATTCAGCTTTTCTTTCTTCGCTCCATTTTGTTCCAGTTCTCGGCGCTTTTGTCTCTGGTTTGACCTCCCGTTTGTCAACTTTAAGTTTGAAATTGTTTCTTTTGTTCATGTCTTCAGTAGTAATGTTGGCTAATTCCAGATCTTTCTTTACATTTTTGATCCATTCTCCTCCATTAACAAGGGATGCTACGTATCTTACTATTCTTTTTGTAAGTCTGTGATCGGGAAGTCTCATTATGTGGCCATAGAATTTTAGACGCCTCTTCCTCAAGTCTATCTCTATGTTAGAATATTCTTCTCTGCCATTATTATGGACCTGAAAAATTCAGATTTGAATATATGTGAATTATGGATCGAAAAACACAAAAGAAAAGTTACCTAGCAAATGGAACTTCGTACCAAATTGTATTCAAATGAACTATTTTATCAATTACAGTTTCAATAACTTTATTTTTAGCAAATTTTCTGTTTTCGGTGTTACAATATCTGATGAAGCCCAATTTGGACAGGGAATGTGTATAAAGAGAATGTGTTTGCAAGATGTAATGAGTACCTGTGCTGTAATGCAGTGACGATTATGTGCTGGTTCGTTATAACCTGGTCCATGTTAGTTGTTGGGTGGATGAAGGGTCTCTACAAGATACACCATAAGACATTGTATGACTCAGCAGAGGGAACTGCCATACTAGAGCAATGAAATGGATGTACACAGCAGTCAGTGAGGTAGCTGATGGAATGAATCCGTGTGAATTGAAATATGTTGTTGTTAGACTTTCTGGTTTATTCCTGTTACAGACAAGAGGTGTAATCTTAAAGAACAAAATTTTGAGATTTGTACACCACTTGCTAGCAGCAAAATATATGTTTAAGAAAACCACTAGTGGAATACCCATTTTGATTCTTTTCTCTAAGGGCTTGATTAACACCAGTAGTTAATGAAGCAGTTGTCAGTTACGAAATGTAACGTACACTAGTAACAGGGAGAAGTAAGATTATATGTTTATACATCCAATCATTTCCAAACAAATAAGTGATCAAAAATAGATACTGATTTTGGCTC
The DNA here is from genome assembly GCF_023864275.1 of Schistocerca cancellata. Taxonomy (NCBI): domain Eukaryota; kingdom Metazoa; phylum Arthropoda; class Insecta; order Orthoptera; family Acrididae; genus Schistocerca; species Schistocerca cancellata. Next base: position 17,830,741 of record NC_064635.1, on the reverse strand, counting down.
AGAATAAATACATTTTCACATCTCTAGTAATTAGATCACATGTTGTGGCTTTGTGTTGGTTAAGCAAATCACCCCGATAGATGTGGGGGGGGGGGGGGGGGGTATTTTTGTTTATTCCAGCATTGCTCTGGAATTTGGTTCATATACACCTTACTATTGGGAAGCGCTGGCAGGCCGACAGACACACAAACAAACACAAACATACACACAAAATTCCAGCCCTCGCAACCAACGGCCGCCTCGCCAGGAAAGAGCGTGGAATGTTTCCCTCTATTATATTACTATTGGGAAGAATACAGATGGAGAAAAACAACCTGATTATAAGGTTTTAGTGGGGTAGGGTCTGTCCGCATCCGGCCCCCGGCTCCCCGCCAGGCCCCCGGCTCCCCGCCCAGCCCCCGAACCCCTCACCACCTAAATACTCCCGCCTTCTCCCCTGAAAACCTTCCCATTCCAGCCCCCAACTTCTCTGTACCTCATTTGCTTCCACTTTCCCATTCCCCCTTGCCCCCCTCCTATCTGTCTCCCTTGCCACCTCCCCTTGTGTCCCCCACTACACCTCACCCCTTCTGTCTTCCCAAACTCCCCTGTCCACCTCCGGTGTCCTCTCACTCACAACCTCACACTCCACATCCCACCACACATTTGTAGATGGCGATCATGTGCTCATTATTAAATTTGTAGAAATACTTAACTCATTTATGTAAGTATGTATACATATCACCCCTTGCTTTAGAAATATGAGTTATTATTTCTCATCAGTCATGTCCCCCACATCCTTCAAGAGTTTTTATTGTGCTGCATACACAGAACTGATTCTGATAGCCTTGAAAATGACAGATATGTGGTTATGGTTTCAGGTTCAAGGCCGGTGAAACAAATATACTTGTTTCTTCAGATGTTCTCGAAGAAGGTGTGGATATACCAATGTGTAATACTGTGATTAGATTCGATCCCCCAAAAACATTCCGTTCATACGTTCAGTCAAAAGGCCGTGCACGACATAAAACGAGCACCTTCCATATCCTGACAGAGAGAGGGGACTCAAAATTCTACAATGCAATGCAACAATTTAAAGAAATTGAACGTGAGCTGTATAAGGTATGTCACTTCTATTCTGCCAAACCTGTAACATTAAATAATTTTTTGTGTATTTTTTGCTTGTGTGTGACAACTTTTCTTCTCCTGTAATGTGAAAGTAAAATAATTTAGCTGTTAGAATTCTCATAAGAATCCGCAATTTAAATGTAAGCCACTTTGTTTCGAATGATTGACAACAGCTTGCTATTATTGAATTTTCATCTAGAGACGTTGCAGTTAATGAAAATAAATTTTCTGTCAAACAACACAGTCACTGTCAACAGTTGTATGGCAAAGGTTTTTTAAACACACTTCACAAATTGCATACAACTTTTGTTCAGCAGAACATACCCAATTCATTGGAAGTTCAGTGAGCAATTGAATCCCATTGATTCCATTGCAGATGTTAAGACACAAAGCAACATTCTATAGTCTACTGAAATTATGCTTCAGTAAATAAGTGCTTAGCCCAAAGTCCTTTAATCGTCATTTGCAATCAGTCACAAGAATGAGAGAGAGGTTTGAAATGAAGTCTGACAAAGGACCTTAATCTACACACTTACAAGGCACAAAAGAAAGAACTACTACTGCCAGTTGATCATTTGTAACACTGTGAACTCACTAATGACATGTCATCTTTAGTGATAGGTGCATTTCCATTTGGACAGCTTCGTCAGTAAGTTCAGCTGTAGAATTTGGGGCACTGAGAATCAATTTCAGTGTCATTGCATGCACATTGAGCCACTGTTTGATGTGGAATTTGGGCAGGTGGGGTGATTGGATTTTAATTTCTTAATTTTTCAATAGTGGTGTAGGTAATGCAGTGGATGGGAATGGCCTACATTATAGGAACTTCGTGTGTGAGTTTCTCTGGGCCCGATTGAAGGGGACAGATTTTAAATAAAAGTGGTTGCAGCAAGTTAGCACATACCGTATGTAGTGTTGGCAGAAGAGCCAACACTGTGTTGCAAGAGGAGGCCGAAATGCACGCGTCAACTCACGCAGGGGGGCGCTAGGTCTGAAACAGGATATGTAATGAATGCTATAAAGAAAAGTATGTAGCTGCTGGAATACTTAACTTTAATCCATTATTTGTATACAGCATTCTTGATGATACAAGTGAGACTCTCTCTAGAAATGGTTAATGGTGCCTTGTTAGATCGTAGCCATGGACTTAGCTGAAGGCTATTCTAACTATCTCTCGGCAAATGAGAGAAAGGCTTCGTCAGTGTAGTCGCTAGCAAAGTCGTCCGTACAACTGGGGCGAGTCCTAGTCCGTCTCTCTAGACCTGCCGTGTGGTGGCGCTCGGTCTGCGATCACTGACAGTGGCGACACGCGGGTCCGACATGTACTAATGGACCGCGGCCGATTTAAAGCTACCACCTAGCAAGTGTGGTGTCTGGCGGTGACACCACAGCGTGCATGTGCACTGTTGCAGTAAAAATTTTCTAAGCTGTATTGAATCACACCTTGAAGACCAAAATTTTCTATAGAGATCTCGTGACAGTGTGTTGTGTGACTGTTTCCTGTTGGCTTGCATGAACTAATATATTAAATACATGAACAAACCTAAAACAATTTCTTAGTTGACAGATCAAATGGAGTGCATCATTGTGAAAATCAGTACAGAAATATGCAATGATACCATTAAAAATGATATGACAGAAGTAAGAGTTTGTCAACAAAGTTTGACTAACATCTGCCAGAAATGGTTCTCCACATATAACCGCACTGTGTACTGATTAATTTAAACTAAACATATTGCACATTGCCAAGTTACTAATGAGTTTTCTTCAAAAATTAAATTGTCCATTGTAATTCGGTCATCCTTTATGATTGTTCTGACTTCTGTAAGAGAGAGGTTTGAAGATATTACACCAACCTTAAGGTAAATTTGCATATTGCCAACAATATATCCTGTTTGGCAACATTGCGGCCACATGAATTGCAGCTACATGTACAAAACTATTGCCGAGCTATGTCCACAGCAATATATTTACGGGCCAGAAATGTTTACATGATACAACAGTATTGTCACAAAATTGGAGAGTACAAGACAACAGAAATGAGTGCGACTCTTTTGCTTTCGCATCACAGAATAAATAAAGATAGAAAGAACAAGAGACATTGGACAATTGTTTTCAAGTAAGTGGAATGCTTCAGAAAATTTAACTAATAAACTGATGCTGGACCCCTAATTTTACCAGAATCTCAAAACACCAATTTTGAATAACTTTACAAGCAATTGGTATGAAAATTGGTTAAACCAATAAAAACATGAGAGGGTGTATATCTTTTTCAACCTGACTGGTGATCACACTTTTAGCTCCTGGTGATTGGTACAGAAGTTTAATTTACATCTTTAAAGTTCACTATTCGTCATGAAACCCCACGGTACCAGAAGTATGCAACACTTTGGTAAAATCAAAAGATTCATTAAAAGAAACTTCCTGGCTGATTAAAACTGTGTGCCGGACCAAGACTCGAACTCGGGACCTTTGCCTTTCGCAGGCAAGTGGTCTACCAACTGAGCTACCCAAGCACGACTCACGCTCTGTCCTCACAGCTTTACTTCTGCCAGTACCTCGTCTCCTACCTTCCAAACTTTACAGAAGCTCTCCTGCACCATTCTGGAAACATCCCCCAGGCTGTGGCTAAGCCATGTCTCTGCAATATCCTTTCTTTCAGGAGTGTTAGTTCTGCAAGGTGGTGCAGGAGAGCTTCTGTAAAGTTTGGAAGGTAGGAGATAAGGTACTGGCAGAAGTAAAGCTGTGAGGACGGGGCATGAGTCGTGGTTTGGTAGCTCAGTTGGTAGAGCACTTGGCCGCGAAAGGCAAAGGTCCCGAGTTCGAGTCTCGGTTCGGCACACAGTTTTAATCTGCCAGGAAGTTTCATATCAGCGCACACCCCGCTGCAGAGTGAAAATCTCATTCTGCCTCATTAAAAGAAGCTTGAAATAAGATAAAAACTTAATTTTAGTTTTGTTTGCCAACAAGTACCACTGTTTGGACTACCATTTCCACTTAATTCATTAGATAACAAATTAGAGGCTACTGGCATTTTCTGCAACCTGTTAAAAGCCTTTGACCATGTCCTGTTAAAAGCCTTTGACTGTGGATCACACCATTTTCCTAAGTAAAGTAGAATTTTATGGTGTCACTGGCAATGTTGCGAAATGGTGCGATTCTTATCTAACTAACAGGAAACAGAGGGTGTTGTTGCAAAATACCTATACAGTAAGCAGCCAGTCTTCATCTAATTGGGAATTAGTTTCATGTGGTGTTCCACAAGGTTTCACCTTGGGTCTGTTGCTTTTTGTGGGTACATTAATGATCTCTCGTCTGTTATGTTGCCAGATGCTAAGTTTATTCTATTTGCAGAGGATACAAACATTGCAATAAGTACCAAGTCAAATACAGATTTAGAAATGGCTGCTAATCAAATTTTGACTGAAATTAATAAATTATTTAAAGCTAATTCACTGTCATTAAACTTTGAGAAGACCCACTATTTGCAATTCAGAACCTGTAAGAGATTTCCATCCAGCATGTGTATAGCATATGAAGATATGCGGATCAAAGAGGTTGACTGTTAAATTTCTCGGATTACAACTCAATAATAAATTCAGTTGAGGGGGGCATACCACAGAATTACTGAAGTAAATAAGCAAACCTGTATTTGCAATGAGAATGATGTCAGATGTAGGAGATATAAATATAAAGAAACTTGCATATTTTTCTTACTTTCATTCTAATATGTCATATGGAATCATATTCTGGGGTTACTCATCAAACCAAGCAAAAGTTTTTAGGGTGCAAAAGAGTGTAATAAGGCTCATTTATTTTGTAAATTCAACAACATGTGTGGAAACCTGTTTAAGCAACTAGGTATTCTTCAAAATTGGGTATTTTGTGTATGATAAATTTATTAAAAGTGTATAACAATGTTTCATTCTGACAGTGTACTAATTCTGTAAATATTAGGAGTTCCAATTTACTGTAGTGTATTCACCTATTTTGACAGTCTCCTGACAAATGGTCAGGGTAGTAATTGTTATATTCAAATATTTTATGTCTTTTATGCTATACTTTCTGAAGTGTTCCACACCCATGATAATCATCTCATCTTAACGTCTATGGGACGAAAACTGAATCTGATCTACCTGTAAAATGTCTCAGTGTAGTATGAAACTCATTGCATAAAATGCAAATGATAGGGATGAAGGCATCAAATGCGAACGATAGGGATGAAGAGCCAAGTGCACTTCCACCCTTCCCATACAACTTTTTTCCCTCACATTTGGCATAGGTTCGAAGACTTCAGAAATTTTTGTATGCATCAAGCACGATTCAAAGCTTATCAACAACAGGCAGTGAACTCTTTTTCTCAGTTTGTGATCCTCGTATACTTCACTCTTGATGTCCCGTGACTCTGGTCGTACATGAATCGCATTAATAAATTACTAGTTCTCTTGTCTGTCCACTTTTCCATTGCTGTACACAACAAACAACGACAAAATATCTCACTATATGTACATGCACAAACTTTCAAACAAAAGTAAATGATATTGTTTTTATTCAGACACACAACTGCAGTACTGTCAGTGAAATAATTGGGAAACATAGGTGAGAGCAAGAGGGAAGCATTTACAGTCAGCCCTGCAATATGAAATATTTTCCACCCTTGGTGAACAACACCGGCAACCCCTCTTCAATATGTTGGCAGCTACTTGCACCATTGCCAAGCCATACTGCAGAATTGCTGCCTATGGCAGCAGTGTTGGCGGCAATCCTATTGCTGCCATATGTTGCCATAAAATATGGACCACCTGAACACACCTTTACAGGCACTCGATGTAAGACCTGCGTGTAATATGACATTGGTGGTATTCAGTGACTAATCTCTCCATCAGTTGCTGTCGTATCTTGCACTACCAAGAAAATGGATTACTCTGAGCTGCTTGCAAAAACTATTGTCAGAGATGCTATTATTGCTTACATGTCACACATCAACCTTAAGGTCGATCAGATGCAGTTGTCCATCGCTGTCACTTGTCAACTAGTCAGCACAATTGCTACAGCCCATGTCACTGGGAAACTGTCTTAAGATGCTTTCACACAGGCTGTAGAAATTATGTTCTGCCAATAGTATAACCCGGCAGTGTTGCTAGGCAACACAAATTGCAGTCACATGTCAGTAATATTGTCAGCTACTACTGCCCAGCAGTTTTTGCAGCAGTACATTTCCAGAACAGATGTGTTTGCATTTGCCACCGAATTGCCTCCAGATATATGAAAATGAGGTGCTGGACGTGAATGCAGCTCTTCTGCTTTTTGCGTTGCATAAGGAAAAAACCTTGATAAAAAAAATTTATTTCTGCTTTACTGTCATCACCAACACATCTGCAAACAACTGCATTTATTTATAATTTGTAAAGGTTTTTTACATTTGATGTTGATGTTGTACTTACGTCCTGACATAGACGTATGTACACTGAAGAGCCAAAGAAACTGGTACACCTGCCTAATATCGTGTAGGATCCCACAAGCATGCAGAAGTGCTGCAACATGACGTGGCATGGACTTGACTAATGTCTGAAGTACTGCTGGAGGGAATTGACACTATGAATCCTGCAGGGCTGTCCATAAATCCACAAAAGTGTGAGGGGGTGTAAATTCTTCTGAACAGCACATTGCAAGGCATCCCAGATATGATCAGTAATGTATGTCTGGGGAGTTTGGTGGCCAGCAGAAGTGTTTAAACTTGGAAGACTGTTTCTGGAACCACTCTGTAGCAATTCTGGATGTGTGTGGTGTCGCATTGTCCTGCTGGAATTGCCCAAGTCCATCGGAATGCACAATGGACCCGAATGGATGCAGGTGATCAACAAGATGTGTACAGGAGGGGGTTTGAGTAATTGAATCACTCTTGTCATCAATGGTGCTTACATAGTTTTCATGTGTTGCAGAAGGGCATTTGTCACCTGTCAGTCATATCTAGACATAACAGGGGTCCCATATCATTCGAGCTGCACACGCCCCACACCACTACAGAGCCTCTACCAGCTTGGAACATTTCCCTGCTGACATGCAGGGTCCATGGATTCATGAGGTTGTTTCCATCCCCGTACACATCCATCCACTCGATACAATTTGAATGAGACTTGTCCAACCAGACATGTTTCCAGTCATCAGCAGTCCAGTGTTGGTGTTGACAGGCCCAGGCAAGGCATAAAGCTTGGTGTCGTACAGTCATCAAGGGTACACAAGTGGGTGTTCGGCTCCAAAGGCCAATATCAATGATGTTTCATTAAATGGTACACACACTGAGAGTTGTTGATGGCCCGGCATTGGAATCTGCAGCATTTTGTGTAAGGCTTGCACTTCTGTGACACTGAACGATTCTCTTCAGTTGTCATGGATCCTGTTCTTCAGGATGTTTTTCTGACCGTAGTAAAGTTGGAGATTTGATGTTTACGGGCTTCCTGATATTCACGGTACATTCGCGAAGTGGTCATACGGGAAAATCCCTGCTTCATCGCTGCCTCTGAGATGCTGTATCCCATCACTTGTGCACCGACTATAACATCACGATCAAACTTGCTTAAGTCTTAATAATCTGCCATTGTAGCAGCAGTAAGCTATGTAAGAACTGCACCAGAAGCTTGTCTTACATAGGCGTTGTCAACCACAGTGTTGTATTCTGCCTGTTCAACATATCTTTGCATTTGAATACGCATGCCTATACCAGTTTCTTTGGTGCTTCAGTGTATATCAGCTTTGAGTAAACCATTATTGCTCTATGTAATTGTTGGTTGTAATATTATGGTTATGAGAAATTCGAGGTTGACAGCTAGTTGTTTACTCAAAGATATTTATGCTGTTTTGGTTTGTGTGTATCATGGCACTGTTACTGAAGTGTTTGTGATCTCTGGAGTTTTGGTTATCGGTTATCCCTATTTAAAATCTCAGTAAAAATTTTTTGAAAGCTTTGTGAGCCAGAAATCGGTTTCTTTGTGGATTATAAATAGGGATAAACTTGGTGTGTACGCATATTTCAAATTCCTCCATAAATATTCATGCTTGGACCTGTTGGGATTTTATGCAGGATTTGCAGTGCATTTTCAATGTTGTCAACTTTGGTTTTTCATTTTTTAGGTGTGTAAAGAAAATGGATTGGTTTGTTATTTGTCTCTGTTGTGTTGTCTAAATGTAATGATGAAATTTCTTCCTTTCTGTCTATATAAAATTTTGTGCATTTATTGCAGTTAATTTTGTACATTCCAGGGTTTAATAGTTTTGGCAGTATGGCTTTTCCTGACGGTAGTTTTTTGCTAATATTATTTGTCATTCTGATGTCATACGAGATGTTTATATTTTTTAGTAGGGCATTTAGTATATTGGATAATTTTTGGATGTAGTTTGCTGGTATGTGTATGGTCTTCCTTTTTATTGCAGTTTCGGCCATTGGTGCTATTTTATGATTTATTGGGGTCTTTTTCAGGGTGTTTTTGTATAGCTGTAGAACCACATTATAGTCATAATTGTTCTCGTATGGGATGTATTGTAGTGCAGTTATTTCTTTATGTATGGTCTCCTGTTGCAGTGGCAGATTTAGGATTCTATTAATCATAGAATGAAAGAATGCATATTTGTGAGATTTTGGATGTGAAGATGTACAATTAATTATTCAAACTGTAGTGGTTAATTTTCTGTATATCTCAAAAGTCTAGTTGTTGGTTATTGTGAGGTCCAGAAAGTGAATTTATTTTATGATGGATAGTATTGAATTCCTGAAGTATTCTCTGTTTGTCATAATGATTCCCTTGTAAAGTAGCAGTGTGTCATTGACATAGTGATAGTGGTATATTATGTTTTTTTAGAAAAGATCCTTGTGAACTGCAGAATCTTGTTTCTAGTTTATTAAGGAACATAACTGCTGTCGTTCCAGCAATACTACTCCCCATAGCACATATGGGAAAAACTGCACCATAAAAAATTCTAGAATACTTTAAAGTACAATAAAGAACATTTAAATTCTACACAATGCAGACTCGTTGCACTGGACATGAAGCACTACACTAACATATCTGTACCAGAAACAATAGATATAACAGAACATTATCTCGTAACTCATAAAGAAGGCATATGTGAAATTATAGAATTTCACAAAACTGTTTCTAACATAACAACAAAAAAATTTACACACACCCAGATGGTGTGTGTGTGGGCAATAGTATTGCTGGAACCAAAGTATATACGAGGGTTTGATTGAAAAGTAATGCCCCACCTCCGTTAATTGGGTTTGGATGGGAATATTTTAATAAATCAAACACAGAAATAATCCTTGGAATGTGATCTTTAATTACCAATATTCACTTATCCACATAATTGCCACCCAATTGGATACATTACTGCCAACGATGAACAAGTTTTCTGAAGCCATCACGGAGGAAATCGACACACTGTTTCTGCAACCACAGTCTCATAGTTCTCTCAACATCTTCATCAGAAGCATGATGATGTACCTGCAGATTGTCTTTCATTATTGGGAAAGGCGTCACCTTCATTCTCGTAACGTGAGAAGAGTCACTGTCAAATTTCAAGTCTGTGCACTTTCATTTCAGGAGTCAGCATCCAGGGTACCCATCATGCACAGATCTTCTGATAGCCAAGCAAAGCATTGGGAATGAGCATTTGGCGTCATTGGCCGGGAGGCCCCTTACAGGACAGGTCCAGCTGCCTTGGTGCAGGTCTTATTACATTCGATGCCACATTGGGTGACCTGTGCGCTGGATGGGGGTGAAATGATGATGAAGACAACACAACACCCAGTCCCTGAGCAAAGAAAATCCCCGACCCATCCGAGAATCGAACCCGGTCCCCTTAGGATGGTAGTCCGTCACGCTTGATCATTCAGGTATCGGGGTGGACAGCAAACCAATAATGTGACCCACATGTTCTTGTGAAATGTTGATTGTGCTTGCAATTTTTCTCTTAGTGATACGACAGTCGTCCTGAATCAATCTGTCAACATTTTGCTTGTGAAACTCGGTGGTTGCTGTCACAGAACGTCCGCCTCTTTGTTTGTCACGCAGGTCAGATTTTCCCAACTTAACATCTTTAAACTTACTTGTCCAACAATGCACAGTACTCACATCAATACAATCCCCATAAACTGCTTTCATTCTCTGATGAATCTCCTTTGGGGTGACACCTTCTGCTGTCAAGAATTCAATGACTGCATGTTACTTAAATCGCAGTGACCGACTGTCTGCACAAGTTTCCATACTTTTCACTGTAACAACACAACCATTCAGTGCTAAGGCATCGTGCCAACTGGAGCTGTAGAGTAGAGGCTACAGAACAAGCCAGTACCTGCCGCATACCAGTGCTGCCAACTGTTGAAGAGTTACAAAGGTGGAGGCATTACTTTTCAGTCAACCCTTGTATATTCCTTAATAAACTTTAAACAAAATTCTTCAACTCACAACAACCCTTTCTAAAAAAGTAATATACCAATGACACATTGCTGCTCATACAAGGAAATGATCACGACATACAAACAATACTACAGGATATCCAACATTTTGATTTGCAGCTCCTTTTATAGGCCGTGTTTGCAGTTAAAATTGTATACTACAGGAATTCAATAATTTGCATCCTGAAATGAAATTCACTTCAGAACATTCGATAAATTTTCTGGATCTCACAATAACTATAGACACACTTTTGAGATCTACAGAAATCCAACCAACAGATGGAATAATTAACCATCTTCACATCCAAAATCTCACAAATGTGCATTCTTCCATTCCATTATTAACAGAATCCTAAATCTGTCCCTGCAACAGGAGACTGTATACTAAAATACATCGCATACAGGAACAATATGGCCCTATTGTGGTTCTGCTGATGTACAACAACAAAAAACACCTTTAAAAGACCCTATAAAGCATAAAATAACAATACTAACAGAAACTGTAATGAAAAAAGACCATCAACAAACTATATAGGAAAACTATTCAATAAAATAAACACCCTACTAAAAACTTCAAACATCACATTAGACATCAGAATGACAAATAATATTAGCATAAAACTACTTTCAGGAAAAGCCATACTCCGAAACAACTTAAACCCTAGGAATTACAATTACTGCATTTACTGCACAAAATTTATATAGGACAGAAAGGAAGAAGTTTCATTGTTGGATTTAGAGAAGACACAAGAGAAACATATAACAACTAATCCACCTTCTTTACACACCTCAGAAATGAAAAACACCAAGTTAACAACATTGTAAATGCACTACAAATCCTGCACAAAATCCTAACAGGTCCAGTCATAAAATATTTTGGAGGAGTTTCAAATATGCGTACACACAAAGGATTATCCCTACAATATACTAAATGAGCAAACTGATTTCACACACTTACACCGTTTTTAAAACGTTTTATTGAAATTTTGTATGTAGATAAAGTATAACCAAAACACCAGACACACAAACACTTCAATAACAGTTCCATATGTATACTACCCACAATATAAATATCTTTGAGTAAACAATTAGCTGTCAACCTTGAATTTCTCACAACTGTCAGATAGTAAAAAGTGTATTATAATCTACTTGCAACAACAAGTTATCAAACAACTTTAAAATGTTGCTGAAAATAATATTACAGACAGCATTAATGGTTTAGTCATAGTTGACATATGTCCATCTACAATATCAGGATGTGAGTACATCATCAAATGTAAAACACTTTATAAATTATTTATTATGTAAATTACAAATAAATGTGATTGTTTGGAGATGTTCTGATGAAGGCAATAAAGCTGAAATAAGCTTATATATGAAAATACAATAAAATATCAAGCAGCATACTGTTTTCCAATACTCTGCATAATGCTGTACTAGGCATAATAAATGCTGCAGGTCCCACAATTAAGAAAGAATTTGATTTACCTCTTCAGAACACACTTCTCATCAGTATGCATCATGATACTAGAGATTTGCACCACTTTGGTGGAAGGACTCTCAAAAATTCATTAAATTAGTTTGAAATAACAAACAAAGGTTATGTTAATATTTAATTTTGGTTCACCAGCACATAGATAGAACTCTGAATTTCATAAATATGATACGTCTAAGACAGTATTTATGTGACGTGAAATGAAAAGTTGTGTATAACAAAGACTGTAATAATAAAAAAAAACATTTGGCAAGTTGCTGTCTACAAACACAAACACACATGGTGCTTCAAAAATGTTAAGAGCAGATCTATTATGATTCAATACTCCAAATCTTTTGTGACGGTAGCAGCCAAGTCTCCCAACCCTGATTATACATGTAAGGTGTGCCCAAATGAAAAGGAGATTACTGTTATATGTATAAAAATTTTAATAACAGCTTTGTTCATGTGCAACTGTACTACAATATATCATTGACAGTGAATGATCCCAGCGCATAGGAAGGGAGAGGATGGCTTCAGTGTAGAAACTCCTGGGCCGCTGACAGGTTCAGTTTTTCACGGTGTCTTGCATTTCCTTGTCACGATTGGGCCTCTCACCTTCAGAGAATGTTTCAAGGGCTCAAAGATTCATAAGTCACATGTGGAGGAAAATATTCCAGGACCTCCCGTCAACATTTTTGAAGGAGCTGGAAGATCTCTGCCGTGAGTTTCACAGCATTGTCCTGGAAAAGCACCGTCTCTTTCGAGAGCTTGCCCTGTGCTTGTTATTAGTGGCATATTTGAGCCTGAGTACATGTCACAATATTGCTCAGTGTTAACTGTTATGCCGCATGGTAGCCAGTCCTTTTTTGTCAAAAAAGAAATTGAGCATCGCTTTTCCGGCCTTCAGGGCTTTTAGGCCTTCAGGGCTTTTATCACGAGAGCTAGGATGCTGCCATTCCGTGCTCTTCCATTTGGAGGCAGGGTCGAAGTGATGACACCAAGTTTCAACACACGCCACAATCTCAGCAGTGAAATCAGTTCCTTGTTCCGCATATTTCAACAGTTGGCTCAGGGAAACGCTCATTCTCGCTGTCTTTGTATTCTCTGAAAGATGCTTTGGCATGCACTGCACACATATTTTACCGTAACGAAGCTTCTCATGAATTACATGATGCACCACTGTTTTGCTTATTGGCAGTTCGACAGCAGTGTCGTGTGGTGATCCGACCAACAATTCCTTTGTTAGAGTTCTCCTCAGCCATAATCATAGCACTGGTGTTACAATGTGCATCCGCCCGTGGCGTGACATGTCGTCGGTGTTCACTCATCCTGCGTCATAACACTCCATCGAAGAATTGTGCACTATGCGACACACTGCTCTCTGTATACACCTTTCGCCCTGTACTATATCTGTGCAGCATGCTCCTCTTCTGCACAAAGAAACTGGACGACCACTCTTTGAACTGATTGGGAGGAATCCGTCATGCAACAACCTGCGGTAACAACCCTCCAGAAACGAGGAAATTGCTGCGAGCATATGGAGTACATGAAATAATTACATTTATAGATCAATAGCACAAGGTACCAAGTATCGGCACATGCTAAAACACTCATATTAGTTCTTGGTGTAGCATCCATATGCAGCAAAACAGGCACTTACTCTGGCATTCAGTCAATCATACTGATGGCAAATACTGTTCTGTTTCTTTATGCAGAAGAGGAGCATGCTGCACAGATATAGTACAGGACGAAAGGTGTATACAGAGAGCAGTGTGTCGCATAGTGCACAATTCTTTGATGGAGTGTTATGACGCAGGATGTGTGTTACAATTTCTAACTCACAATTCAACAAGAACCGTTATTTTGATCAAACAGAATGGGCATATTATAAGTGAGACAGAACAGTTCAAGTTCCTAGGCGTTCAGATAGATAGTAAGCTGTTGTGGAAAGCCCATGTCCAGGATCTTTTTCAGAAACTAAATGCTGCTTTATTTACCATTAGAACAGTATCTGAAATAAGTGACAGTTCAACACGAAAAGTAGTCTACTTCGCATATTTTCGTACGCTTATGTCATATGGTATTATTTTTTGGGGTAATTCTTCTGATTCAAAAAGGGTATTTTTGGATCAAAAACAGGCTGTTCGAGCTATATGCGGTGTAAGTTTGAGAACCTCTTATCTGGGAATTGTGACATTGCCCTCACAGTATATATTTTCTTTAATGTCGTTTGTTGTTAGCAATATTAGTCTATTCCCAAGAGTTAGCAGCTTTCACTCAGTTAATACTAGGCAGAAATCAAATCTGTATGTGGAATGCACTTCCTTGACTCTTGTGCAGAAAGGTGTGCAGTATTCTGCTGCATCCATTTTCAATAAGCTACCAAAAGAGCTCAAAAATATTAGCAGTAGCCCAAAGTCTTTTAAGTATAAACTGAAGAGTTTCCTCATGGCTCACTCCTTCTATTCTGTCGAGGAGCTGCTGGAAGAGCTAAAAAATTAAGCAAATTCCAGTGTTACGTTGTTGATTTTCTTTTTTCAAACTTACGACTTGTCGCCTGAATATGTTTTTCATATTTCATTTTATCTGTTTCTACTATCGTGTTATAATTTCATGTATTGACTCATTCCATGACCATGGAGATTTCTCCTTAATTTGGTCCCACGGAACAATAAATAAATAAATAATGCCACATTTGCCCAACCTGACCACATAGTTCTGTAAGAGTTGTTAGTTGAGATTGCACAAGTTGCTTCTTGTGCCATCGAACGCCACACTTCCTCAATTGGAGATAAGTCTGGGGATGGTGCTGGCCAGGGAAGTTGCTGCGCGTCTTGCAGAGCACATTGAGTTTCACGGTCAATATGTGGGTAAGCATTATCCAGTTGGAACAACACATCACCTTCCAGTTGCAAGAACTGCAGAAGAACAGGTCTAACAACATTCTGCATGTACTGAGTGCCGGTTAGCATCCCCTCCAGGAACACCAAAGACAAGCAAGATTTGCAGCTTATCATACCCCAGACTATAAGGCCTGTGATGGGGCCAGAGTGTGTTGGATGAATGCATTCTGTGAGAGAGCGCTCACCAGGTATATGTCATATGCGCAAACGACTATCACTTGTGTGCAGGCAGAATCTGCTTCCGTCGCTGAAGACCACAGTGCATCATTCCATCTTCTGAGTCATCCTGTGATGGCACCAGTCGAACCGCGCACACAACTGCTGAGGTGCGAGTGAAAGCTGGGCTAGAGGTGTGCTTGCCCGTAGTCCCACTGATAGTAACCAGTTCGCAGCAATTCGTGTTGACACGTCTGGGCTCACATCTGTGCTGTGGTGTCTGTGTACGATCTGCCACTGCTGCCCTTATGGTACGACAGTTCTGGCAGGCATCTTTGCTACGTGGATGTCCAGAATGTTGTCCACACGTGCGAGAATTTTCTCATAACTACTCAAACAAGCATTGTTGCACAACTGATGCAGCACGTCTTACTTGTGTGGCAGGATACCGCCCCTTGGAAGGCCACAATTTGATACTTTTTAAACTCGCACAGTTGGCTGTAGGAAGCACGATTGCATCTTCAGTGTGTAGTTGCTCACTTGCTTCACACGTCTGCACCACGTGGAGCCAGACGCCTTCGAAGTAATTATGCCACTAAGCTGTCTGTTGGTGGGTGACATTGAAACCGTTATCAGAAACTTACTGTCCCCTAGGTGGCATATGCTGTCATCAAATCAAAATTGATGTTGTCATTCGAGGTGTAGTAATTTTTTTTTTTTCTGGCAGTACATTCTCCACCGTCGGTGGACAGTGCCCTGTCAATGCATTGTAAACTACTTGAAATAACTTGCTCTGTCAGCAATGTTGCCCAGCTTTACTGGAATATTACCTTGTATTGCAACAACATTGCAACAATTTTGATGACAATATTGTTGCACCCATATATTGCTAATAAATGTGGTCCATGTAAAGGCACCTTTAGTTGATCAGTCCACACAATCTTCAACAGTCTCGGAACTGTACCCATATAATATATTCCAGCTACAGTTTTCACTTCTGATTAAACAGAAATAAACACTGTTAAAACATATTGGATCATCAGATTTTAAAATTCAAGCAGCTTAGCTGTGTTAATATTTTTTACTTACTTATTTACCTACATTGGACCACTTCCACCAATTTTATACAAAGGGTTTTTCAGTTTCCAGTTGGCCCATTGCTTCTTCATACTCTCTGATCTGAGCTTGCTTTCTTGTTATGAAATTACCCTTCCCATTATTTCTTGATTTAGGTTTACAATCAGATTTGTTTATCTTGGAGTTCCATGATTTTTTGTGTTGTTTTTTAAATCATCTTTTGGGGTTTGTTATTTCCACATATCTTTCCATCACTCCATCTGATGTTGTTGTTACTGTTTCATACCTTCTCAATTAGTCTCCTGATGATAGTCTTTTCAGAAGGCTTGATTAGATGTCCAAAAGAATGAAATATGTTTCATCCTGATTGAGATCTTTAACGGTTCCATTTCGTGTAAACTGTTTTATTAGCACCTAGTCTTCAGTACCCATTTTCTTGTCTGTCTTTGCGCATTCTGATTATTCTTCATTCTATCATCAACATTCTGTCTGTCTCTGTAGTGCTAGTTGTTTTGAAATTGGTTTAATATGTGTATGTAATTTCTGGTTGTGTAACTGTTTGTAGGTTGTAGTTTTGTGGCTTTTACATTAACAAATTATTAGATGGGTAATCAAATTTAACAGGAGGGGATGGTTAAAAAGGAAGGACAGTTCACTCATATCAGAGCGTAAGAGGGGACAGGGACCCAGCTGTATGAAGGACAAGACTATACAAAAATTTCTCATTTTCGGACACATTTTGCTTTCTGTTACGTTTTACATTGTTTCTACTTTCACAGTCATCTGTTATTTTTCTGCTTTTGGTGCTTGGCTTTGTTCCAATTCCTTTGTTGATATCTTTTCAAGACACTAATCATTTCTTATTTTGTCCAAAGTTTTTCTTTGGAGACAGAGTGCACCTGCATTTACTGCACTCGTTAGCCGTTCTTCTTACGTCACTCTTCCTGTAATTATTTGGTTTTATAACCAGACTGTCAAATAGAGAGTCAACTACTTGAAAATGGATCTGAATGCTCACTACCTCAGGGTAATCCATACTTCACAGACTGATAACAAGGCTCTCTGCAATCGACTATTGACCGTCACAGTAAGGCACCTCTATCACCCTTTAAAAAAAAAAAACTAATCAGTTGGTTCCAAATATTTAGAAGTAGTTGTGTTATTCTTTTATCGACTAATGTTTATACTATAACTTGTCATCACAAAAAGATCCTCATTTATATTTCTCAGATTCTGAACTACATGGCATCAATTATTAATGATCCATATGAAGAGGATGATGTGCCAATGGATGATGATGTTGAAGATGAAGTTTGGTATGTTCCTGGAGGTGAGGCATATGTTGCAGTTTCAACAGCTGTTGTCACGATTTCCATGTAAGTTGCTCATCTGCGCTATGTTATTGACCTCAAAGGTTCGATTCTCATAGAAATAAACTATACATTTTCAGTTGATTATAATTTTTCTAGAGAGATTACACTTGTAGACGAAGCTTAATATTTACTTGTACTTCAAAGTGCATCAAAATGGTTTTTCCATGTTCAGAGCTGATGGCTAAAGTCATACTATTGGGACTTCGATGAGATTTTCTGCCTGATCTCTGTATGTGAGGTTAAGTTGCATTCATGTTATTGATTCATTGATTGTTTAAAAATGTGAAAAAAGTCTCCACTTCAGAAATGAAGTTATGCCTTTTGTTTCCTATATTGAAGTAGTGATAAACTATGATAACCTGCATTAGTAGTGTCCTCACCCATCCAGCCCCTTACCAGTTTCCCATTCCAGCACTACATAGCCCTCATTCCAGCATCACAACCAGTCTTTTTACCTCCCTCCTTTTCCGCTAACCCCCCGCCATCTCCTCCCCCACCCCCCCCACCCCCCTCTCCCCTGCCCTCCGTCTAACCTCCCAACTGCACCTAACTACCCTACCCTCTCTCCACCTCGTCCCTGTGCTCTCCCCAGCAGCACCTCACTGTCCACCTCCTCTACCCTACTACCCTTCCCCCTCCCCTCCCCACCCTCCTCCTTACCCCCACCAAGTCGTCACTCCCATCATGCACTGGTGCTGCTGCTTACAGTGAGGCTCCAGTTGCCTGAGACTGCAGTTGTGTGTGTGTGTGTGTGTGTGTGTGTGTGTGTGACGAAGACCTTACTGGCCGAAAGCTTTGGGACAGTCTTTTTGTTGTTCCTACCTATTACTTTTAATATTCCATTTCAAACACTGAAAATTTATCAGTCTATCAAAAATATTTCACTGTCATCATTATAAATGTCAGTTGGTAATGCATCAATGATACAAGCCTTCAAGGAATACTATGATAACCAAGACAGGAGACTAGTATCACATGACGTTGTGCTAGGGTAATGGTTAATGTTGTGGTTTGTGGAGCCAAAGTTCACATCCTGCTACATGCAAATTTTCATATTTTATTTATTTATTTGTTTGTTTATTTTTTCAGATTAGTGTTGTTAACACATTCTGGGACTTTATTACGAATGTTATACAAGTACTATTTCTGGTATTCGATGCTAGTTAAATTTCCATCTGATTAGAGAACGAAGGACGAAATAAATATTTTGGCAATTTCCGAATATGTAGTTAGGCAGGAGTGTACGAGGACAGCTTTAATTGCGGTGACTGAAATAAGCAGCAAAAAAATTCATATTCTTCCTTTTCACAAATATTTTTTTTATTTATTTCCAAATTGTGGAAATTCCTAAGTGTGTGGTTAGGCAAGAACCTAAGAAAATAGCTGAAATTGCTGTGAGCGAACTAAGGAACAATAACATTCATATACTTCCTCGTCACAAAGTCGATAGCAGTTCCTGTAGGTGCCGATATTGCGCGTGACGTAGTGTCATATCTGCTGATAGTCCTGTGAAATGAGTGTTACCCGGGAGTGAGCCCTCGAAACAACAGACTTAGCAAAGAAGCTGCTGAAACAATTGGTCACCTACTGAGCTGTTGCAGAGAGGTCATACGGACTGATTACAAGCAGTCACAGTGTTGTGGCACAAATAATACACTGGAAATTATTCCTGAAGTTAATCTGCCAGAACCGAAGAAGTAGTGGGGACAGAAGCCCTAAAAGATAGCCAAAAATGAACAAACCAAATTGTCGTATGAATTTTGTTTACAGTGGTCAGGCACTGCACACAGTACACTGTACATCGTGCCTTGTGTAGAAAAAGAATGTGTGGATTATCGACAGTGTTAAACCAGTAAAATTAACAAAAAACTGTTGTGGGAAAGCTTACGAGATGTGAAAATCTGAAAAAACTTCAGTAGCACTGGCAAAAACTGGTAAAAGTGGTTTCACTGGTCTGTGGCACACAAGATGCAAATACAAAACAACGTTGAGCATGTCAGAACCATTGCAGTCAATAAAATATGCTTCTGTCTGTTGCTAAAAGCTATTTTACTGGTATCTCCAGACATTATCCACCAATATATTGTGCAATCTTAGATACTTGAGAAGTGTATGAAAAGTCCCGTATAATAAAAACAACATTAGCAATAAGAACAATAATAATGTGTGTGTTCATTGAATGACAAGTGAAAATGTAACGTACCGTATTTACTCGAATCTAAGACGCACTTTTTTCCGGTTTTTGTAATCCAAAAAACCGCCTGCGGCTTAGAATCGAGTGTAAAGTAAGCGGAAGTTCTGAAAAATGTTGGTAGGTGCCGCCACAACTAACTTCTGCTGTCGAATATATGTAGCGCTACACAGGCATGCTTTGCAGGCACACAGATAAATACTGGCGCCAAAACCTCTGTGTCAGTAAATAAATTTAAGAAAAGGTGGAAGACGAGCTTTTTTCTCCGCCCCGAGTTTCGACCACTGCATTTTCATACATTATGCAACGAAGTAAATACAAATTCCGTATTGTTCATCTTCGAACGTAGCAGCATTTCAATGTACTACAAAAATCCAACTGGCAAGACTGTTTGGGATGTTTGCAATTTGGCCAACTCTACGTTCTGAATTTTTTCTACCTGTGAGAAGAGATGGTTGCCAATAGGAACTTTTATGAATTGTGAATCACATGTAGTATTCTCTTCACCATAAGAATAATACAAATATAAACATTTTGCCATGTATTGTTTTGTGTTTGCTGCTATCTCATTTAAATCCTGTCTGCCTAATAAAATACGAAACTAGAGTGAGACAACAGCAAACGCGGAGGAATGTACGTATCATGGCATGTATATATTGCTCCAGTCACTCCGAGGTATTTTACAGTAGTTACTGTTTCCAGTGATTGATCACCAATAGTGAAATTGGTCATTAGTGGATCTCTTCGCTTATTTATGTGCAGTACATTACATTATTTACATTTGGGAACGACTGCACCAATTTTCGATCACCTCCAGGTCTTCGTGCATTTCGCTAGTCTTCTGGCATTGCAAATTTGCCCCACTGCTATCGAGGGTAATTTAAAGGCTTTTGTTCTGCCTTACACTCAACATCTCGGAATTGTGTTATTCATTAGAGACGGTAATGCACAGCACACCGCATCCGTCTCATTAACTGCTTCCACCAGTTTACATCAACACGATTGAGTGGGCTTGGAACAGTTAATACTTGGAGTGTATTATTGCGGAAATCCTCCTTAAACATTGGGTAATTTCAGAATGACCAGTGTCAGTGAACAGGGCCGGCTCGAGCAGCAACATTTTGATTATCTTTGGAGCAGGCACGACTAAGATTCAAACATTTTACAGTGCACATGGTAGACTAACATCATATTGAATGTTACCCATCAGGGGATACCAGTTCCTTAGGCTGCCTTTATTTTGAGTACCGTTTACTTTTTATTTCACCGTTCCCCTCCCCCCAATAAGACATATTCTTTCCTTTCCTGATACCCCTGAATTAAAGCTCACATAACTTGTTCACAGGTGCAAAATGTTTTTTTCTTTTTTTTTTAATCTGCTAACATATTTATTAATTTTAATTAAATTTATTAATTGTTTGCCTTTTTAATTAGTGTATTTGTTGTATTCAATACATGTTTCGTAACGTGTTACATGTGTGTAATTTTGTGTTTTAGTTATTGCAGCAGGTTGCCACAGGACAAGTTTACAGACCTTTCACCTTTATGGTACATTCAAAACAACAGAGATAGCACTGTTACATGTTACTTGAAACTGCCTATGAATTCAAGACTAAGGGAACCCGTAAAGGTAAAGTGTGTTGGCTACACTTTTATGTTTTAAGTAAAGTTATATAAGTATTATAATCAAGCTTAATAGAGCAACTTCAATACATGAAAATGTAGATAAAATTTACTTGAAAAATTATTCATTTGTTCTCTGTAGATGGCAATGAACTTACGGCCGCTGATAATGATGTAACTTATTGTTCAAATCCACCTTTTCATATCCACTGGTGCATCAAGTACATAATAATGTGAATCTGGGATGAAATTGCAACAATATGAATTAGGATAGATTGCTTGTCACCACACAGCAGACCTATTCAGTGGCAGACAGGCACATTTACAAGTAAACTAAGCTACTGGGCAAAGCCCTCCTTTAGATTTTGAGGGACACACACACACACACACACACACACACACACACACACACACACACTGCCTCATTCACTTCTCAACCACCCTGTAGCAACAGTCTCGTCCACAAACAATGCACAGCAACATGCCCACACAGACTGTGGCTGCAGCAGTGTGTATCCCACATTCTCCCCACTTCTTTAATTATTCCTGGACATTCATCCAACCACCTTCCTTCACTCAAGTGTGGTTTTGCTAGTCCTGCCTACACCACATTCATGCACACATCATTTTGACGTAACCCAATCTGTTCACACCTGCTGCTACCTCTCTCCTCTTTCCTACTAACCAGCACCACTCGCAGCTATCACCTTTTAATTTACTTTTATTTCTGTGCTGACTTCTATTTCATCCTGATTTCACATGGATTTTATTTCATTTTCATGTTCCTTTCTTTTTTTTCCTGTACTTCATCTAGTTTGGACTGTTATTACTGTATTTCATCTGGTTTTGCCTTTTACGAGTTTTAAGAAATTCTTGCATAATTTCATAAACATTCCACATGGGAAAAATATATCTAAAAACAAAGATGATGTGACTTACCAAAAGAAAGCGCTGGCAGGTCGATAGACACACAAACACAAACATGCACACAAAATTCTAGCTTTCGCAACCAATGGCTGCTTCGTCAGGAAAGAGGGAAGGAGAGGGAAAGACGAAAGGATGGTTCCCCCCCCCCTACACATCAACTCAGCCAATGATCACACCCGTCAACTACTATCCTTAATAAAAGTCCTCAATCTTTCCTCTCCCACATCCACACCGGCTGTTCAGAGCATCCTCCTACGGGCCAACCACAAATTAGAACAGCATGTCACCCTTCACCTCAAAAAACTATCCAATCTCCTGGTTTCCCACCTCCGGAAAGGCAACTCACTCACCCTTCACAACCTTTCCAGCAAACCTCAACCTCCTCTCACTGCACACAAACCCAGTCTCTCCCATCTACTCAATCTCCCACTTCCAGTTCCACTCCCTCCAAAACCTCAAAATTCCAATCAACACAATCTGGAACCACAACACCCTAATTCAGTAGTTAACCTTTCCTCCAAACCTCTCTCCCAATCCGAAACCTCAGTCCTTTCCAAAGGCCTCACCTTCAGCCCCACTCCCAGATTCAACCAAACAGCCCTCGTCAAAGATTTACTGTCCTACACTCATACTCTCTGCTGGAAATATCACTTTGCCACAAAGAAAGATGATCCTAATCCTACTCCTAATGATCCAACTTCCCAAGACACTACCCAAATGAACCCTGCCTGGAACAGTTCCATCCTCCGTCACAGCGGGACCCACCTCCTCTTCCCCAAAATCACCCTCTTGAAATATGGCATCCCGGCTGAGCCCCCAATTGAAATATGGCATATCGGCTACAGTCCCCAATTGAAATATGTTTTCCCGGCTGAGACACAAGTTGAAAATATGCTCACTATTTTTTATTTACTTAAATTTGCCATATTTCGTGACAGTACCTTTTCCGTTAGACGTTTACATGGCGATATTAGTCTTGGCTTCAGTTGTCTAAGTATGATTCCACAATGCATCTTTGTCGGTTGCAGAATTGACGTGGTTCAACGTGTTTTCCTCATTTTGGTGTTTCAAATACCAATTCTTCAAAATTATTTATGACGGCGACCTTCACATTGTTCTTCCGTCAAGACACACCAAGAGTTAGCTGCCGACTGACTATAGTCAAAGACGACTCCAACGTCAAAGATATTTTACACAATTCACAAGTTTCCACTTGTAATCAGTCTCTTTGCTATTCTTCGATACATTTTCTAATAGTAATCAATATGCTTTTACTCTCAAAAACAGAAGTAAATTAACATATAATAAGACAAATTATAATAAATCCTGACAAAAATATAAGAAAACATTTACAATTCGGTATCGACAAATACGGTAAAAAAAATAACATCTCCCAGATCCATTACACTCTCCAAACCTTCCAGGAATTTCTAACTTCCAGCCTTGCCTCGCAATCCTTCTTAAAAAACCTTAATCCTACTCCCAACATCACCACTGCTGAAGCCCAGGCTATCCGTGATCTAAAGGCTGGCCGATCCATCGTCATTCTTCCGGCGGACAAGAGTTCCACGACCGTGGTACTTGATCGTCGGGAGTATGTGGCTGAGGGACTGCGTCAGCTTTCAGACAACACCACATACAAAGTTTGCCAAGGTAATCCCATTCCTGATGTCCAGGCGGAGCTTCAAGGAATCCTCAGAACCTTAGGCCCCCTACAAAACCTTTCACCTGACTCCATCAACCTCCTGACCCCACCAACACACCGCACCCCTACCTTCTACCTTCTTCCTAAAATTCACAAAACCAATCATCCCGGCCGCCCCATCGTAGCTGGTTACCAAGCCCCCACAGAACGTATCTCTGCCTATGTAGATCAACACCTGCAACCCATTACATGCAGTCTCCTATCCTTCATCAAAGACACCAACCACTTTCTCGAACGCCTGGAATCCTTACCCAATCTGTTACCCCCGGAAACCATCCTTGTAACCATTGACGCCACTTCCTTATACACAAATATTCCGCACGTCCAGCGCCTCGCTGCGATGGAGCACTTCCTTTCACGCCGGCCACCTGCCACCCTACCTAAAACCTCTTTCCTCATTACCTTAGCCAGCTTCATCCTGACCCACAACTTCTTCACTTTTGAAGGCCAGACATACCAACAATTAAAGGGAACAGCCATGGGTACCAGGATGGCCCCCTCGTACGCCAACCTATTCATGGGTCGCTTAGAGGAAGCCTTCTTGGTTACCCAGGCCTGCCAACCCAAAGTTTGGTACAGATTTATTGATGACATCTTCATGATCTGGACTCACAGTGAAGAAGAACTCCAGAATTTCCTCTCCAACCTCAACTCCTTTGGTTCCATCAGATTCACCTGGTCCTACTCCAAATCCCATGCCACTTTCCTTGACGTTGACCTCCATCTGTCCAATGGCCAGCTTCACACTTCCGTCCACATCAAATCCACCAACAAGCAACAGTACCTCCATTATGACAGCTGCCACCCATTCCACATAAAACGGTCCCTTCCCTACAGCCTAGGTCTTCGTGGCAAATGAATCTGCTCCAGTCCGTAATCCCTGAACCATTACACCAACAACCTGATAACAGCTTTTGCATCCCGCAACTACCCTCCCGACCTGGTACAGAAGCAAATAATCAGAGCCACTTCCTCACCTCCTCAAACCCAGAACCTCCCACAAAAAAACCACAAAAGTGCCCCACTTGTGACAGGATACTTTCCGGGACTGGATCAGACTCTGAATGTGGCTCTCCAGCAGGGATACGACTTCCTCAAATCCTGCCCTGAAATGACATCCATCCTTCATGAAATCCTCCCCACTCCACCAAGAGTGTCTTTCTGCCGTCCACCGAACCTTCGTAACCTCTTAGTTCATCCCTATGAAATCCCCAAACCACCTTCCCTACCCTCTGGCTCCTACCCTTGTAACCACCCCCGGTGTAAAACCTGTCCCATGCACCCTCCCGCCACCACCTACTCCAGTCCTGTAACCTGGAAGGTGTACACGATCAAAGGCAGAGCCACGTGTGAAAGCACCCACGTGATTTACCAACTGACCTGCCTACACTGTGACGCATTCTATGTGGGAATGACCAGCAACAAACTGTCCATTCGCATGAATGGACACAGGCAGACAGTGTTTGTTGGTAATGAGGATCACCCTGTGGCTAAACATGCCTTGGTGCACGGCCAGCACATGTTGGCACAGTGTTACACCGTCCGGGTTATCTGGATACTTCCCACTACACCAACCTGTCCGAACTCCGGAGATGGGAACTAGCTCTTCAATATATCCTCTCTTCCCATTATCCACCAGGCCTCAATCTCCGCTAATTTCAAGTTGCCACCACTCATACCTCACCTGTCATTCAACAACATCTTTGCCTCTGCACTCCCGCCTCGACTGACATCTCTGCCCAAACTCTTTGCCTCTGTATATGTCTGCTTGTGTCTGTATATGTGTGGATGGATATGTGTGTGTGTGCGAGTGTATACCCGTCCTTTTTTCCCCCTAAGGTAAGTCTTTCCGCTCCCGGGATTGGAATGACTCCTTACCCTCTCCCTTAAAACCCACATCCTTTCGTCTTTCCCTCTCCTGCCCTCTTTCCTGATGAGGCAACCGTTGGTTGCAAAAGCTAGAATTTTGTGTGTATGTTTGTGTTTGTTTGTGTGTCTATCGACGTGCCAGCGCTTTCGTTTGGTAAGTCACATCATCTTTGTTTTATATATATACCTAAAAATAAAGACGATGTGACTTACCAAATGAAAGTGCTGGCAGGTCGACAGACACACAAACGAACACAAACATACACACAAAATTCAAGCTTTCGCAACAAACTGTTGCCTCATCAGGAAAGACGGAAGGAGAGGGAAAGACGAAAGGATGTGGGTTTTAAGGGAGAGGGTAAGGGGTCATTCCAGTCCCGGGAGCGGAAAGACTTACCTTAAGGGGAAAAAAGGACGGGTATACACTCGCACACACACACACATATTGTGTGTATGTTTGTGTTCGTTTGTGTGTCTGTCGACCTGCCAGCACTTTCATTTGGTAAGTCACATCGTCTTAGTTTTTAGGTATATTTTTCCTTCGTGGAATGTTTCCTTCTATTATAACCATATCATTAATTTAAAACCAACAATTATATATATATACAATTATATATATATACAATTATATATATATACAATTATATATATATATATATATATATATATATATATATATATATATATATATAATTGTTGGTTTCAAATTAATGATATGGTTATAATAGAAGGAAACATTCCACGAAGGAAAAATATACCTAAAAACAAAGACGATGTGACTTACCAAATGAAAGTGCTGGCAGGTCGACAGACACACAAACGAACACAAACATACACACAATATGTGTGTGTGTGTGTGCGAGTGTATACCCGTCCTTTTTTCCCCTTAAGGTAAGTCTTTCCGCTCCCGGGACTGGAATGACCCCTTACCCTCTCCCTTAAAACCCACATCCTTTCGTCTTTCCCTCTCCTTCCCTGGGTATATATATATATATAAATGATTAATGGAAAATCTCATATAAAGATGTGAAACAAATACTAACAAAGAGATAGAGGGGCTGGCCAGTACTTACCTCAGCTCAGTACAGCCGATAGATACACATAAAACAGAACCGAAAATTTACATTCCTAGCTTTTGGAACAAATGTTCCTTCATCAGGGAGGAGAGAGGGGAAAGAAAGGGAAGAAGGGAAAGGAGATTCAGTTACTCACAACCCAGGTTATGAAGCAACAGGGAAAGGAAAATAGGGAGGGTAGCAAGGATGGAGGCATGGTTGTCAGAGAGGCTTTTTTTTTTTTTTTTTTTTTTTTTAAATGTGGGGCTAAAGGTTAAGCCTTATGATAGAACAGATGTATCTGGAGGAGAGAGGGATCTGGATGAGAGGTTTAGGACTGAATTGGGACTGGTGATATGTGGCATTTGACTGTGGTTATAGTTGAGATTTGGTCTGTGTGGGGTATGTGCTCGGATGGGGAGATTGAGTAGGGTGGCTAGGCTAGGTTTGTTGGCTATGAGGGGGGTTTGTTGAAGGTTCTGTTGTGGTTGGTGTTTGTGAGGGATAGGGAGAGGGACCCCACTTCTTAGGTGTTGCACTAGCACTGTGGATAGTTTTTTCAGGTGGTGTGTGGCATGGAACTCAAGTTTGCACCTGGCTTCTAGGATGATGTTCCTGAGTGTGTTCTCCAAGCAAGGGTTTGAGAGGTGGAGGACTTTGAAGAGAGATAGGAGCTGTTGGGAGTGGTGGTTACATGAAGTAGTGTAGAGATTCAGGACAAGTTGGGTAAGGGCTAAGGATTGAAGGTTCTGGAAGTCCAGGAGAGACTGGTGGAAGGATGAATTGCACCCGGAGATGGGAACTTTTAAGGTAAGTCCTTTAGGGGTAATTCCAAAGGTTAAGCAGGACCGGAGGAAAAGTATGTGGGATTGCAGTTTGGCTACGGTGAATGCATGTTTCCGGAATGAATGTAAATAATGTGGTATAGGATTAGGGTACATAGTGGGTAACTGGTGGGTAGGGAAATTAAATAACTAAAGTTGAAATAGTAATCATACGAAGGAATAAAACACGGGAGGTAAGGACGAGAAGGAAAGAAATTGTGTTGGTAATGTTCTATGCCATAGGAAGACCACTAAATAAGAAAAATACGGAAAAAGTTGACCAGACCAAGCAAGTATGTCCAGATCAGGGAAAAAGAACACACCTTGCTCAAAAACAGAGATAGCAAGTGGCGAAAAAGATCGCGCGTGCCGCAAAAGCGATCGCGCGTGCCGCAAAAGCGATCGCGCGTGCCGCAAAAGCGATCGCGCGTGCCGCAAAAAAGATCGCGCGTGCCGCAAAAAAGATCGCGCGTGCCGCCTCTCTGACAACCATGCCTCCATCCTTGCTACCCTCCCTATTTTCCTTTCCCTGTTACTTCATAACCTGGGTTGTGAGTAACTGAATCTCCTTTCCCTTCTTCCCTTTCTTTCCCCTCTCTCCTCCCTGATGAAGGAACATTTGTTCCAAAAGCTAGGAATGTAAATTTTCGGTTCTGTTTTATGTGTATCTATCGGCTGTACTGAGCTGAGGTAAGTACTGGCCAGCCCCTCTATCTATCTATCTATATATATATATATATATATATATATATATATATATATATATATATATACCTAAAAACAAAGATGATGTGACTTACCAAATGAAAGTGCTGGCAGGTCGACAGACACACAAACGAACACAAACATACACACAAAATTCAAGCTTTCGCAACAAACTGTTGCCTCATCAGGAAAGAGGGAAGGAGAGGGAAAGACAAAAGGATGTGGGTTTTAAGGGAGAGGGTAAGGAGTCATTCCAGTCCCGGGAGCGGAAAGACTTACCTTAGGGGGGAAAAAGGACGGGTATACACTCGCACACACACACATATACAGACACAAGCAGACATATATATATATATATATATATATATATATATATATATATATATATATTTAAAAAAGAAAGATGATGAGACTTACACAACAAAAGCGCTGGCAGGTCGATAGACACACAAATAAACACAAACATACACACAAAACTCTAGCTTTCGCAACCAACGGTTGCCTCGTCAGGAAAGAGGGAAGGAGAAGGAAAGACAAAAGGATTGGGTTTTAAGGGAGAGGGTAAGGAGTCATTCCAATCCCGGGAGCGGAAAGACTTACCTTAGGGGGAAAAAAGGACAGGTTTACACTCGCACACACACACATATCCATCCACACATACACAGACACAAGCAGACATTTGTAAAAATGTAATTTGTAAAAATTTACAAATGTCTGCTTGTGTCTGTGTATGTGTGGATGGATATGTGTGTGTGTGCGAGTGTAAACCTGTCCTTTTTTCCCCCTAAGGTAAGTCTTTCCGCTCCCGGGATTGGAATGACTCCTTACCCTCTCCCTTAAAACCCAATCCTTTTGTCTTTCCTTCTCCTTCCCTCTTTCCTGACGAGGCAACCATTGGTTGCGAAAGCTAGAGTTTTGTGTGTATGTTTGTGTTTATTTGTGTGTCTATCGACCTGCCAGCGCTTTTATTGGGTAAGTCTCATCATCTTTCTTTTTTAAATATATTTTTCCCACGTGGAATTTTTCCCTCTATTATATATATATATATATATATATATATATATATATATATATATATATATATATATATATATATATATATATAATAGAGGGAAACATTCCACGTGGGAAAAATAAGGTCTGCTTGTGTCTTGTATGTGTGGATGGATATGTGTGTGTGTGCGAGTGTATACCTGTCCTTTTTTCCCCCTAAGGTAAGTCTTTCCGCTCCCGGGATTGGAATGACTCCTTACCCTCTCCCTTAAAACCCATATCCTTTTGTCTTTCCTTCTCCTTCCCTCTTTCCTGACGAGGCAACCGTTGGTTGCGAAAGCTAGATTTTGTGTGTATGTTTGTGTTTGTTTGTGTGTCTATCGACCTGCCAGCGCTTTTGTTTGGTAAGTCTCATCATCTTTCTTTTTAAATATATTTTTCCCACGTGGAATGTTTCCCTCTATTATATATATATATGAAAAACAAAGATTCCATGACTTACCAAACGGGAAAGCGCTGGTAGATAGGCACAATAAAAAACACACACACACAAAATTTCGAGCTTTCGCAACCCCCGGTTGCTTCGTCAGGAAAGAGGGAAGGAGAGGGGAAGATGAAAGGAACTCACATCCTTTCATCTTTCCCTCTCCTTCCCTCTTTCCTGACGAAGCAACCGGGGGTTGCAAAGGCTCGAAATTTTGTGTGTGTGTTTGTGTGTTTTTTATTGTGCCTATCTACCAGCGCTTTCCCGTTTGGTAAGTCATGGAATCTTTGTTTTTAATATATTTTTCCCATGTGGAATGTAAAACAAAGATGATGAGACTTACCAAGCAAAACGATGGCAAATCGGTAGACACACAAACAAACACAAACATACACACAAAATTCAAGCTTTCGCTTGCTACATCAGGTAAGAGGGAAGGAGAGGGAAAGACGAAAGGATGTGGGTTTTAAGGGAGAGGGTAAGGAGTCATTCCAATCCCGGGAGCGGAAAGACTTACCTTAGGGGGAAAAAAGGACAGGTATACACTCGCACGCACACACACACACACACACATATCCATCCGCACATACACAGGCACATTTTCAAAATGTCTGCTTGTGCCCGTGTATGTGCGGATGGATATGTGTGTGTGTGCGAGTGTATACCCGTCCTTTTTTGCCCCTAAGGTAAGTCTTTCCGCTCCCGGGATTGGAATGACTCCTTACCCTCTCCCTTAAAACCCACATCCTTTCGTCTTTCCCTCTCCTTCCCTCTTTCCTGACGAAGCAACCGTTGGTTGCGAAAGCTAGAATTGTGTGTGTATGTTTTTGTTTGTTTGTGTGTCTATCGACCTGCCAGCACTTTTGTTTGATAAGTCACATCATCTTTGTTTTTAGATATATTTTTCCCATGTGGAATGTTTCCCTCTATATATATATATATATATATAATATATATAGCCCGTGTATGTGCGGATGGATATGTGTGTGTGTGCGAGTGTATACCCGTCCTTTTTTCCCCCTAAGGTAAGTCTTTCCGCTCCTGGGATTGGAATGACTCCTTACCCTCTCCCTTAAAACCCACATCCTTTCGTCTTTCCCTCTCCTTCCCTCTTTCCTGACGAAGCAACCGTTGGTTGCGAAAGCTAGAATTGTGTGTGTATCTTCTCCTTCCCTCTTTCCTGACGAGGCAACCTTTGGTTGCGAAAGCTAGAGTTTTGTGTGTATGTTTGTGTTTATTTGTGTGTCTATCGACCTGCCAGCGCTTTTGTTGGGTAAGTCTCATCATCTTTCTTTTTAAATATATATATATATATATATATATATATATATATATATATATATATATATATATATATAAAATTGCTGGCAGGTCGATAGACACACAAACACACACACACAAAATTCTAGCTTTCGCAACCAACGGTTGCCTCATCAGGAAAGAGGGAAGGAGGGAAGGAGAGGGAAAGACAAAAGGATATGGGTTTTAAGGGTAAGGAGTCATTCCAATCCCGGGAGCGGAAAGACTTACCTTAGGGGGAAAAAAGGACAGGTATACACTCGCGCACACACATACACATCCATCCGCATATAGACAGACACAAGCAGACATATCCTTTTGTCTTTCCCTCTCCTTCCCTCCTTCCCTCCTTCCCTCTTTCCTGACGAGGCAACCGTTGGTTGCGAAAGCTAGAATTTTGTGTGTGTGTTTGTGTTTGTTTGTGTGTCTATCGACCTGCCAGCGCTTTTGTTTGGTAAGTCTCATCATCTTTCTTCTTAAATATATTTTTTTCCCACGTGGAAAGTTTCCCTCTATTATATATATATATATATTTTTTTATTATGGTTATAATAGAAGGAAACATTCCATGAAGGAAAAATATACCTAAAAACAAAGATGATGTGACTTACCAAATGAAAGTGCTGGCAGATCGACAGACACACAAACGAACACAAACATACACACAAAATTCAAGCTTTCGCAACAAACTGTTGCCTCATCAGGAAAGAGGGAAGGAGAGGGAAAGACGAAAGGATGTGGGTTTTAAGGGAGAGGGTAAGGAGTCATTCCAGTCCCGGGAGCGGAAAGACTTACCTTATGGGGAAAAAAGGACGGGTATACACTCGCACACACACACATATCCATCCACACATATACAGACACAAGCAGACATATTTAAAGACAGTCATCTCTGCCCAAACTCTTTGTCTTTAAATATGTCTGCTTGTGTCTGTATATGTGTGGATGGATATGTGTGTGTGTGCGAGTGTATACCCGTCCTTTTTTCCCCATAAGGTAAGTCTTTCCGCTCCCGGGACTGGAATGACTCCTTACCCTCTCCCTTAAAACCCACATCCTTTCGTCTTTCCCTCTCCTTTCCTCTTTCCTGATGAGGCAACAGTTTGTTGCGAAAGCTTGAATTTTGTGTGTATGTTTGTGTTCGTTTGTGTGTCTGTCGACCTGCCAGCACTTTCATTTGGTAAGTCACATCATCTTTGTTTTTAGGTATATATTTTTTATTATTTTTTTTTTATCCTCCACAGTGGATCCTTGCTCCTTCCAACTTCATCGCTACAGAAAAGTTTCCTATCCCTAACCAGAACCCAGTCCTGCATAGTGTTCCTGTGTATAGTTACCTCCAGCTGTAACCCATCCTTCCACAATGACCTCTGTCTGTTAGTATTCTGTCGGTCCATAGCCCGCACCAACCCATCAAAAATAAGATGTACCTCAGTGCATGGAGACATCAGAGGCTGTGTATGTGTGCTGTGTGCATGTATGAATGAGTGTATTTTTCTGAAGCTGGGGGACTTTTTTGCCCGATAACTTAGTCTACTTTTAAATGAGCCTGTGTGCCACTTGTGCCACCTGATGTGCCGAGTACCAATCTACCCTAATTCGTGTTGTACATAATAATGTATTATACAATAAAAGAGTTGAGGAGCATGAAAGGGAAGCAGAGGTTGAGAAGGGAGCGAGTCAAGGTTGTAGCCTGGCTCCGATGTTATCAAGCAGTAAAGGAAAACCAAGAAAAATTTGGAGTAGGAATTAAAGTTCAGGGAGAAAGACAGAAAGAAGATTTGAGGCCTGCCAATGACATTGTAATTCTGTAAGGCAGCAAAGGACATGGAAGAGCAGTTGAACGGAATGGACAGTGTCTTGAAAGGAGGATGTAAGGTGAACATCTACAAAAGCATAATAAAGACAGTGGAATGTAGTCAAATTAAATCAGCTGATACTGAGAGAGTCAGATTAGGAAATAAGACACTTAAAGTAGTAGGTGTTGGCAATGTCAAGAAAAGTGTTTCTAAAGAAGATAATTTTTTTCAACATCAAATATAGATTTAAGTATTGGGATGTCTATTGTGAAAATATTTGTCGGGAGTGTTGCCATGTGTGGATGTGAAATGTGGACAGTAGACAAGAAGAGAATAGAAGTCTTTGAAAAGTGCTGCTGCGGAAGAGTGCTGAAGATCAAATGGATAGATCACATAACTAATGAGGAGGAGGCACTAGTAGAATTGGGGAGAAAAATTTATGGCACAGCCTTACTAGAAGAAGGAATTGGTTGATAGGATACATTCAGACACATCAATGGAGCAAGAATTTAGTATTGGAGGGAAGTGTCGAGGGTGAAAATAGTAGAGGAGACACAAGACATCAGGACAATAAGTATATTCAGAACGTTTAAGTTGCAGTAGTTGTTTGAATAGGAAGAGGCCTGCACAGGATAGAGTAGCATGGAGAGCTGCATCAAACCAGTCTTCAGACTGAAAACCAAACAGTAGTGTAGCATAGGAAAACTCTTAACTTGTTAGCAGCCGGGGTCACCATTAATACAGTACTTAATAATATAGTAGGCAAGCAGAGTGGCACATTATCTTTTATTGTAAGAACGGGAAGGTTATAAGCTTTATGACAGCTTTAATGTGGCCCACAGTGACTGTCTTTCCTGTGCCCACCTCTTCATCTCAGAGTAGATATTACACACA
This sequence comes from Schistocerca cancellata, assembly GCF_023864275.1. NCBI lineage: Eukaryota > Metazoa > Arthropoda > Insecta > Orthoptera > Acrididae > Schistocerca > Schistocerca cancellata. The sequence goes on along the minus strand of NC_064635.1, from coordinate 17,796,826 downwards.
ATGTCCTCATCTATTTTTGGGCATATTGCAGCCTCTGTAATTGCCTATAGTTTTGTTCATTACAGCTCCTCCTAGTACAACGAAAGTCATTCCAAGAAGATGTCTTAACAGATGTCCTGCCATCCTATCCTACTTTCAGTCAGTATTCTATGTTTCGTTTTCCTCACAAATTTTGTGGAGAACTTCCTTGTTTATCAATCCACCCTTGTTTTTTACCTTATCAATCCACCTAATTTTCAGCATTGTTCTGCAACACCACATCTCAAATTCTTCGGATCTTGATATAGTATAATGGAATATTTGTAAGAGCTAATGCCGCTATCTATGATACTACAAAAGTCTTTTAAATGATTAAATATCTTTGCTTACGACCAGTTGTACTAATTACTACCTTAAAAAAATTACAGCCAGAGACTGAGTAGTGTGTGGCAACTTGTTGAAGATTCTGATTAGTGATTGGGCGTATTTTGTGAGAGTTTTCCATAATGCATAGGAAAAGGGGGCGGGGGGTATTCAGTATAGATAACGATTCTCATGAAACTACAAACATTTTTGATTAAATTCCGAATTGACATTTATGACGCATTACACTTACAAAAATAAACTGCAGACTGGTTTTTACACACAGAACATCCACATTTTGAACATTTATCGGAGAATTTCTATCCTCAGACCTTTTACAAAATGGACACCTTCCTCTTTTTTTGTCTGTACTGTTGATGGAAGTACTGGGGAAATAATGTTGTCTGGCCTTATTCCGACAAGCTGCTTTCATAATTCTATGAGAAATGCCCGTCTCTTGTAGTTGGTCCTTTCTGCCCAGTCTGGTGTAAGATGTAGCCATATGATAAACGCATTCAGTGCACTGATATCTATCATGTTGTACAATACTACCATTGGTAGTATTGTACAACATCCTCTTTGTAGTGTACGTTCTAACCAGCTTGTCCATGGCATCTACTCCTGATTTTGTTTTATTATAATCCAGAATCATTACTGACTTGCATTCTTCACGATCTTCCACTTCCTTCCTTGAATGCATGGTACTGAGCAAAGTTACAACTTTTTCCTTTTTCGGACAATATGAAACAATTGAAGCATGCTCTTGGAATCCAAAAATAGATGAATATTTGACTTGACTTTTGGTCTGAGTGAAAGCCTGTGGTAGTTGTCCTTTATTTTTTTCTAATTGTTCCTAAGAGTGTGAGATTGGTTTTCAGAAGTTCTCTCGCCAAACTAAGGCTAGTGAAAAAAAATTGTCAGTTGTTACATTTCTGCCACTGTTTTCTAAGCCTTTCACCATATCTCAAGCAACTCCCTTGCCTTGACCAACTTCACGAGATTCATTTTCTTGTCGACCAGTGTAAACTTGGAGATAGCGAACGTAAGACGTTGCACTATCACATACAGCCTATAATTTCGACCCACATTTTCCTGGTTTTGAAGGAATATATTGCCAAAATGGACATCTACCACGAAATGCAACAAGTTGTTCATCAATTGTTATGTTAGTGTGAGGAACATATGCTTTTTGAAATTTGTGTACCCACATTTCAAATATTTCTCTAATGGGAGCCAGCTAGTCGGGAGCACAGTTGTGACATATCACATCTGCATCATCAAATCGGATGCACCTTGAAATTTGCGTAAAGCGATTTCTAGCCATTGCTTCACTAAAATTGGGTCTACCATCCTCTTTGTTCCACAGATGTGTAACTGCTTCATTATGGGCCTTGTAAGCACCTGCTAGGATCAAGACACTGATAAAGCACTTCCGTTCAATGGCATCTACTGGTTTCCATTTACTACCGCAAACAAGACTACCCTCTTTGTTAGTCCACTTTACAATTGCATCAACAATGTTTCTCCTAAGAAACAACTGAAAAGCTGATTCTATGGAGTCTACATTTTTCACTGCGAAATTTGTTGGACCTGGCTTTACTCGCATTATGTTCCATCTCTCTTCTCTTCCACAAGCTCTTCTCAAATTGTGTTTGTGCCACAATTCTTCTTTGATTTTAGACCTACACAAAATAAAAATAAAAATACAAAGGGTATATCTTGGCGCTAGGCCCTGATGCACATTTACAAAAATACGATGTGTACTTACATATAACAGTCAGAAATATGTGTTACTTCCTGTTCAGGCTGGACATCTGCGCTGTCCAAATCTTCATCTGAACTTCTGCCTGATTGAGGAATATTCTCTCCTAAGACGTCAATTTCTCCATCTCTGCCTGAGACATCAGAAACTATATCGCTGATATAACTATTTTATTCTCCAGATAGAGGATTATCCTTCAGTAATATTTCAAGCATTTCGACTTCGGAAAGGTGACAAGACATTTTCCACTAAGTGCAACACACACAATAGTAGTCTCCACTTGTGTGGAACAACTAACTGTCGGCTTATAAAGTATTGGCAACAATCACACATTACAACAGTATTTACAAGAATAAAACAAAGGAAATACAGCAACGGTTATGGATTCCATGCAGTATTATTGGGTAATAATACAGCAAGAGAGAAATGGGGTCACATTTAACCCCAATGGTATTCAGTGGTTCTCTCTTGATTTTCTGCAAAACTAAATATTTTCGAAAAATTATATTAATATATTACAAACCCATTACTTAATTCAGGAAAAGTCCAAATTTTTCATAATTTTTAGAAATAGGAAATAAGGTATATTTTACAGAAAATTACAGCCTGGGGTCATTATAGACCCCATGGTATTAGGATGGTTAACTTTGTGGATAAAAGCCCAGACCAATGAAGGTATCTATAGGGATAAATATATCTAAAAACAAAGATGATGAGACTTACCAAACAAAAGCGCTGGCAGGTCGATAGACACACAAACAAACACAAACTATGTTTGTGTGTCTATCGACCTGCCAGCGCTTTTGTTTGGTAAAACAAACACAAACATAGTATGTTTGTGTTTGTTTGTGTGTCTATCGACCTGCCAGCGCTTTTGTTTGGTAAGTCTCATCATCTTTGTTTTTAGATATATTTTTCCCACGTGGAATGTTTCCCTCTATTGTATTCATATCTATAGGGATACCTGCATATATCCGCAATAATAATTACTTAAGGTTAAAAGTTAAAAGATAATGTCAGTATCCACATGCAATTAATAATAATAATAATTGTTATTGTTTTAAGTCATTATTATCACCCATTCATGATGACTTGCCACCATGTTACTTGGAGTGCATAGTGTCCTGGAGGGGTTAGGTTCATTGATGGTTGATATCTGCCCTTCTTTGTGCTTTTCCATCTAATTACACTTACATTCTATTTCTGTTTTCTGTCTGAGTCATTCCTGGCCAGACAAACAAAACAATTTAATCGTTAACTTTATGCTGTTAAAAGTCACAAAATTCTGAGGTAAAATTTATACCGACATCAGTTTTACAATATGTAAGTGCACAACCAAGCTGGTGATGTAATAATAGCCAACAAAATGATGGAAAAAAATAAAATAAAATATGGGAAATAGTAAATGTAGTCGCAAATTATTGTACTGTGGGAGGAGGGAATGCCATGAACAACTTATTAAAAATCCTGACAACTGGTGGGGATAGGCTAGGGCTGAATTTGAATACCTCTTCTGTGTGTTTTTCTTTAACTCGAAAACCCTGGCCTCTAGTGAAAATCTGTCACAGTACAAAATTAAACTACATTAAATTTCCTACAAAAAAGGTTCTCAATGCTTTCCACATACAAAAAGAGAAGTATTTAAAATATTGCACATCGCACAAGCAATGTAACACTGCTGTAGTAAACAATTACCATTTACAGCATGATAAAATTGTTAGGGAATTAACCATTTCTCAAGATGCCATAATTGATACAAGTAATGTGAACATTGTAATTATTAGGCAGTCCTGACAAAATGAATAGTAATTAAATTAAGAATGAAATTTTCACTCTGCAGCAATGTCTGACTGGTATGAAAGCTATGAGGACAGGCCGCGAGTCGTGCTTGGATAGCACAGTCGATAGAACACTTGGCCACAAAAGGCAAAGGTCGCTTGTTCATGTTTTGGTCTGGCAAACAGTTTTAATTTGCCAGGAAGTTTGTCATTAAATGAACATACATAAGATTACATATTCCATTTGGACATTACATCAATTCCAAAAAGGCACTTTCAGTAATTATGAAAAAATAAAATAAATTTGTGTAATTTTCCAAGAGGTTGACAAGCTGTTGTCAATTAAAATGTTGTTTATGACCCGTCTCCAAGTCCTTAGTCAGTGGAATGTAAATTTTGAGGTCTGGCTGCAGCTGATAAATATTTGGATTAAAGTGGTTTTATATATTTTAATATCTGTCGAGCAGTGGAAAATCCAGGATGGAACTTAACAGTATCTGTCTTGTAGAAAAAAGATGAGGCCTAGTAGAAATCCTTGGATAACACAGGCAGTATTAAATTTAATTGATGAAAGGAGAAAATATAAAAATGCACCAAATGAAGCAGGCAATAGGGAATACAAACGTCTAAAAAATTAGATTGACGGGAAATGCAGAATGCTAAGCAGGAATGGCTAGAGGACAATGTAAGGATTTAGACACTAGGGGAAAGATAGATGCTATGCCACTTACAGGCAAATTAAAGAGAATTTTGTGGAAAAGAGAAACAGCTGTGTGAATATTAAGAGCTCTATTGAAAACATCGTAAGCAAAGAAGAGAAAGGTGAAAGGTAGAAGGAATATATAGACGGTCTGTACAAGGGTGAGGAACTTGAAGGCAGTAATATAGAAATGAAAGAGGACATAGATGAAGATGAGAGGGTGCATCTGATACTGTGAGATGAGTTTGATATAGCACTGAAAGACCTAAATTGAAGCCAGGCCCCTGAAGTAGACAGCATTCTGACAGAACTACTGATAACTTTGGGAGGAACAACCATGACAAAATACTTCCATCTGGTGTGCAAGATGTATGAGACAGGCAAAATACCCTTAGACTTCAAGAATAATATAATTCCAGTTTAATAAGTCATGTTTGCAAAATACTAACACACATTCTTTACAGAAGACTGGATAAACTGATAGGAGCTGACCTCAGGAATAATCAGTTCGAATTCTGGAGAAATATAGGAACACCTGAGGTAGTACTGACCCTCCAACTTAGCTTAGATGATAGATTAAGGCAAATTTATAGCAAATTTGTAGCATTTGTAGATTTTGAGAAAGGGTTTGTTAATGTTGGCTGGAATACTATCTATGGAATTCTGAAGGTAGCAGGGGTATAATAAAGGGGAGAAAAGGATATTTACAGCTTGTACAGAAACCAAACAACAGTCACAAGAGTTGAGGTGCATGAGAGGAAACAGTGGTTGAGGAGTGAGTGAGACAGGGTTGTAGCTTATCGCCGATGTTATTCAATGTGTATATTGGCCAAGCAGTGAAGGAAGGAAAGAAAAATTTTGAGCAGGAATAAAAGTCCGGGGAAAACTAGTAAAAAATTTGCGGTTTGCCGACGACATCGTAATTCTGTCAAGAGACAGCAAAGAACTTGGTAGAGTAGTTGAACGGAATGGACAGTGTCTTGACAGGAGGATATAAGATGAGCACCGACAGAAGCAAAACAAGGATAATGGAATATAGTTGAGTTGATGCTGAGGCAATTATATTAGGAAATCACACACATAAACTAGTAGAAGAGTTTTGCTGCGTGGGCAGCAATCAAACTGATGATGGCAAAAGTAGAGATGGTGTAAAATGTAGAATGGCAATAGCTAGAAAAGTGTTTCTGAAGAAGAGAAATTTTTTAACATTCAGTATCAATTTAAGTATTAGGAAGTCTATTCTAAAAGTATTTGTCTGGAGTGTTGCCAGCTATTGAAGTGAAATATGGCCAATGAACTGTTTGTACAAGACAGAATAAAGATATTTGAAATGGGGTGCTACGGTAAAACAGTGAAAATTAGATGGGTAGGTAACATGTATAATAACGTTTCACTGAGTAGATATTTCTGAAACAAACCACTTTCAGCTGTACATAAACTTTTACAGGAACACGGCCTGTTTCTTGATTTCAAATCATATCTTCAGGTGTACACTCGTCAGTAAAACATTTAATCTCAGGATACCGAAGGGAGGGGAACTCAAATCTTCTCAAAATAAAATACTGTTTCTCGCAATAAGCAGGGCATCATAGTTGGAATTGACCAGGTGAAAAACCAACATGTTAAAAGCGCACTTACTTCATTTCAGGAAGTTGCGGGCAGCAATGCTCCAACTGCCTCGCCATACTTTTAACATGACAGTTTTTTAACTGGTCAGTTTGAACTATGATTCCCTGCTTGTTGCCAGTAACAGTATTTTGTTTTGAGAAGTCCTCCCTCCTCCTCGTATCAGGGCTTAAATATTTACCGATGTACGAACACCTGAAGATGTGATTTGAAATCACAAAACCGGTTGTGTTTCTGTAAAAGTTCATATACAGTTGAAAGCAGTTTATTTCAGAGACATTGATTACTTCAGCTGTGGTTGCCGTAAACAGAAAACTATTTGTACTGAATAGAATTCGGGAGAATAGAAATTTGTGTCTCAACCTGACTAGAAGAAGGGATCAGTTGATAGGACAAATTCTGAGATATTAAGGGATAATCAATTTAGTATTAGAGGGAATAGTGGGGGAATAAAAGTTGTAGAGGGAGACAAAGAGATGAATACAGTAAGCGGATTCAGAAGGGTGTAAGTTGCAGTAGTTATTCGGAGATGAAGAGGCTTGCACGGGACAGAATAGCATGGAGAGCTCATCAAACCAGTGTTCAAACTGAAGACAACAGCAGTATCTGTTGTTGCAGATGAAAGTTTTTGTGGATGCAGGTAAGAATCTTGTGGATGTGGGTAACAGTCCTCTTACTTGCACCAACCTCTGTACATAGATTTGGTTTATCTCTGAGTTACATTTGTAAGCCAACTGACATGCCCTGCATCATAATGAGATATAGCAGTTCTTTCGCACGGGAGGTGCAGCTAATGAATTATTGTGTTCCCCCAAAAACTTTTATTCAAAAAGAGCAGTTTGTCTTTATAATCGTGGCCAGATAATATGTACCCACAACATTTGATAACATTTTTGTGACCAGGTTGTTGTAAATCCAGAGTAGCTCCTGTTAGCAACATTTGTAATTCTCTCCAATGTTACTCAGTTTCTAAATTTTTAAATCGTTTTTATTTGTTGGGGTAAGTGATGCACCATAAGAAAATCTACCACAAACCAGTATTTATAGAGAACTTATTTCAGGGTAGACCACAGAGCAATCGGAAGATGGCAAAACGGTATGCGGCATTTGAGGCAGTTAAACAACTCTACCAATGTGGTGAGCTGGATGATCATCTGTGTGCTGTATCATATGAGAAAGATGTTATGTCATATCTAACATTTTTCCCATTCATAAAGAGGGAAGCAGTGCCAAAGGGGAAGCCTGAAGCAGGCACAAAGAAGCGCAAGCAGCTCTATACCCGGAAGGTACCCATTTAATTTTTATTCTCTTTTTCATATCTTGTGTAAAAACTTCAAGTGGCTGCAAAGACTTCAGCAGTGGAGTCTTTCAATAAAAAGTTTTTTTATTAACTTTAACACAGCAAGTTAACTGAGATTTTTTTTTCACAAAAACATTAAGTGTTCATTTCTAATCCATAGAGATAATTTAGAAGATTTATGTTGGTTTTCATGTGCCTATGCTCTTTTGATTGAACAGAATCCATTCATAGTTATTATCTCAAGTGTGGACAGAGTGAAATAAATTAAGTGTTAACCTCAGATTTTCAAATCTGTAAGCCTTGCTTGTGACATGTTCTTTTATTCTGTACAAGAGTTCCTCTTAGTAATTCAGAACTGTTTGCTATTGTAAGTTGTTTATTGTGTACAATATCAATAACCTTTTTGTTTTTGTATGTTAAGAATTTAGGTTCACTAGTTTTACAGGGAAAAAAGTAACTTTTTACATGTATTATGTAATTGCTCGTACCTCAACTGGATAGTTATGGATAGTGTGGTTGCTTGGATTGTGAAAAACATTAAATAAATAAATTAATGGATTTATTTTATCAAGCATACTAACCTGCATTCTACATCTACATACATAATCTACAAGCCACCTTGTGGTGCATGGCAGAGGGTACCACGTACCACTACTAGTCGTTTCACGTTCTGTTCCACTCGTAAATAGAGTGAGGAAAGAATGACTGTTGAAAAGCCTCCATATGACCCCTAATTTCTCTCATGTTTTCGTCGTGGTCCATATGCAAAATGTACATTAGGGTAGTAGAATCAGTCAGCTACTGGCGTCAGGTGTGGGTTCTGTAAATTCCTGCAATAGTGCCTCATGAAAAGAGCATTGTACTACCTCCAGGTATTGCAATGTGAGTTCATGAACCATCTCTCAATTATTCCTGTGCTGATTACACCTACTGGCAACAAATCTTGCAGTATGCCTCTGAATTGCTTCAACGTCTTCCTTTAATCTGAGCTAGTGAGAGTCCCAAACACTAAAGGAGTACTCAAGAATTGGTTGCACCAGCATCCTATATGCTGTTTCCTGTATGGATGAAATACACTTCTCTAAAATTCTCCTAATAAACTGAAATCGTTACCAGACGTTACACCTCAATATTTAATCAATGTAATTGTGTCCAGCAGCACCCTACAAATGCCCTATTCAAACATTAAAGGATTGTTTTTCCTACTCATTCGCATTAGCTTACACTTTTCTCCATTTAGAGCAAGATGCCATTCATCATACCGACTAGAAATCTAGTCTGACGCTTCTTGTATTCTTCTACAGACATTCAGTGATGACACCTTTCCATACACCACAGCGACATCAGGAAATAGCCGTAAACTACTGCTCACAATGTCCATCAGATCATTTATGTATATAGAAAACAGCAGTGGTCCCGTCACACTTCCCTGGGGCACTCCTGACGATACCCGTGTGTCTGATGAACACTCAGCATCGAGAACAATATACTGGGTTCTATTACTTAAAAGGTCTTCAAACTACTGGCATATCTGGGAGCCTAATTCGTATGCTCGGACCCTCATCAACAGTCTGCCCTGAGGCACCGGGTGAAATGCTTTCAAGAAAGTTAGGAATATGAAATCTGGCTGTTGTCCTCCTTCCATAGTTTATAGGATATCGTGTGAGAAAGGAGAGGCCGAGTTTCACACAAATGATGCTTCCTAAATCTGTGCTGATTTGTGGACTGAAACTTATCTGTATAAAGGAAATTTATCATATTCAAATTCAGAATGTGTATAAAATTCTGCAGTAAACAGACCTTAAGGATATTGGTATGTAATTACGTCAGTCCGTTCTTTTCCCTTTCTTATATATAATGTTCACCTGTGATTTTCTCCAGTCCCATGGGACTTTGTGCTGGGTGAGAGATTCGTGATAAATGCAAGCTAATTAAAGGGGCCAATACCACAATGTTCTCTCTGTAAAACTGAATTGGGATTCCATCTGGACCTGGTGAGTTATCTGTCTTCAGCTCTTTCAGTTGCTTCTCTATGCCATGGATGCCTATTTGTATGTCTTCCATGTGGGTCTCTGTATGACAGTTGAACAATGGTGCATTTGTGCGATCCTCCTGCACGAAAGATTTCTTAAACATGAAATTTAAAAGTTCAGCTTTTCTTTTGCTGTCTTCTATTGCCATCCCAGACTGACTGACAAGTGGCTGGTAGAAGTCTTCGACCTACTTAGTGATTTTATATATGACCAGAGTTTTCTCAGGTTGTCATCAACATCTTTTGCTATGACAGTGAAAGTTGTCACAAGCTGCGAAATTGTCGGGAATAAAACAGTGACCCATATATATAATAAATTTCATTTATTTCATGTCTATGGTCACAAAATTTTTGTTGACCGATTACTGGTTCGGTCAATTATGACCATCTTCAGATCTGCAGCAAAATATGGGAAAACATAATTACATTAGCAGATTGTCTGGAGCTTAAAACAATAAATGGACCATAATGAAAAGTACTGCTGACATATAGATGCAATTTGTGCACTTAAAGTATGAGGAGACATACCTGTTTTATAAAGACAGTGTCCTAATCTACTGCAGCCATAGTGGCGTCATCATATATTACATGTAAAATCAGCACCAGCATTGTCAAATATGTATATAAATGACAGCATGCGTAAGAGTCATCTTGTCAGCAGTACTAGTGTTCAAAACAAACTGCCGTTCAGTAGCCACAAGATGTCTGTGTTGTAAGTTCACCAGATGTGGCTACTGTAGGCATATACAAATCTTCAATGATTAATTGAACAGTGTAAAATAAAGGGGGGTTACAATCAGGAAAGTCTGTAATGGACTTATAAGATATAAGAAGCATTACAGTTATAAACAGTGATGAAATAGAACACGACAAAAGTTAGATTGTTAAAAAGAGGAAGGGTTAAAAGACAATAATTGACATATGCTCAAGTACTAATATTCTAGATGATGACATAGGTAATAAAAAGCTCTCATAGTGCACAGAATAATATAAAAACTACAAAACAAATAGCTAAAAAAAGCCACAATGAAAGAAAACATACTGCCGCATGGAATCGGCGCCCTGTGTTAGCGCTAATGGCAGAATTACGCATAGGTGAGAAGTGGTTAAAGGAACGTGACCACAAGAGGGCCCCACGTATCCTGCGGCACCCCATTGCAAGAAAAAAATGATGCAATTCCATACCAATGTGTGAACAACATTATCTAGTTAATGCAGTATATTAAATGAACAGAGAAGGAACAAGAAAATACTAAAGTTATGCATACAACATAAAAAAGCAAAGTAAATATCTAAGGCACTCGATTTTAGGTGAATTATCAACAAACTATAAATAACAGAGGTGTTCAGTGATTAAAGTAAAACATTTTCAAACAAAGCAAAGTAGTCATTGGGCACAAAGTCGCTCTGCGAGTTAAGCAGTTTTGTTGGTTCTTTCATTTTTGCCTTATAAATTTCAAACTCCTCTAACAAATTAAGAGCACGGCCTTTTTCCACTCTGTGGAGAATACACATACAATTCTCAATGCTCCCTATAGATAAATGCTGTCCCAAAGCAGTTTTGTTCCTTGGCTGTGCGTGTTCTTTAAACCTTTGGTTGAAAGAGCGGCCCATATGACCAATATAATATTTGTCACAGGTACTGCAGTCAATCCTGTATACTCCAGAGCCATCAAATATGTCATACTTCCCTTTCAGCTTCTGGTTTATTCACAGTTTTAAGGTGTTGGTTTGTGTGTGTGCGTGTGTGTGTGTGCCTGCTGTTTGTTATACATTTCTTTAGCCTACTGTAGGGGCTCATGACGTCATTTAAAGAAGAGCCGTTAGCTACCGCAATCTCCTTTAAAATGCTACCTATTGCTTCGGCAAATGTGTTGACCTCATTGGTGTCACCTTCTATTAGTAATAAAATGTCATCAACATACTGTTTATAATAAATCATTTTATCTTTTAGCTGTCGAAACTTGGCAAAAAATTTACATTCTAAATCATTTACAAAAATATCTGCTAAAGTCCCAGCTAGGCTGTTACCCATCCCAAGCCCGTCTTTTGATTTTGATTTTGATTTTTTCACTGAAAATAAAAAAAAATTGTAAGCTACCACAAATTCTAGAAATTCAGTTAGTTCTCTACACCCTTCAGTACTAATCTTATTATGGAATAGGAGATTGTCTAATAATGTCAATAGTCTGGTTATAATAGAAGGAAACATTCCACGAAGGAAAAATATACCTAAAAACAAAGATGATGTGACTTACCAAATGAAAGTGCTGGCAGGTCGACAGACACACAAACGAACACAAACATACACACAAAATTCAAGCTTTCGCAACAAACTGTTGCCTCATCAGGAAAGAGGGAAGGAGAGGGAAAGACGAAAGGATGTGGGTTTTAAGGGAGAGGGTAAGGAGTCATTCCAGTCCCGGGAGCGGAAAGACTTACCTTAGGGGGAAAAAAGGACGGGTATACACTCGCGCACACACACATATCCATCCACACATATACAGACACAAGCAGACATATTTAAAGACAAAGAGTTTGGGCAGAGATGTCAGTCGAGGCAGAAGTGCAGAGGCAAAGATGTTGATGAATGACAGGTGAGATATGAGTGGCGGAAATTTGAAATTAGCGGAGATTGAGGCCTGGTGGATAACGGGAAGAGAGGATATATTGAAGAGCAAGTTCCCATCTCCGGAGTTCGGATAGGTTGGTGTTAGCAGGAAGTATCCAGATAACCCGGACGGTGTAACACTGCGCCAAGATGTGCTGGTCGTGCACCAAGGCATGTTTAGCCACAGGGTGATCCTCATTACCAACAAACACTGTCTGCCTGTGTCCATTCATGCGAATGGACAGTTTGTTGCTGGTCATTCCCACATAGAATGCATCACAGTGTAGGCAGGTCAGTTGGTAGATCACGTGGGTGCTTTCACACGTGGCTCTGCCTTTGATTGTGTACACCTTCCGGGTTACAGGACTGGAGTAGGTGGTGGTGGGAGGGTGCATGGGACAGGTTTTACACCGGGGGCGGTTACAAGGGTAGGAGCCAGAGGGTAGGGAAGGTGGTTTGGGGATTTCATAGGGATGAACTAAGAGGTTACGAAGGTTAGGTGGACGGCGGAAAGACACTCTTGGTGGAGTGGGGAGGATTTCATGAAGGATGGATCTCATTTCAGGGCAGGATTTGAAATGAGATCCATCCTTCATGAAATTCTCCCCACTCCACCAAGAGTGTCTTTCCGCCGTCCACCTAACCTTCGTAACCTCTTAGTTCATCCCTATGAAATCCCCAAACCACCTTCCCTACCCTCTGGCTCCTACCCTTGTAACTGCCCCCGGTGTAAAACCTGTCCCTTGCACCCTCCCACCACCACCTACTCCAGTCCTGTAACCCGGAAGGTGTACACAATCAAAGGCAGAGCCATGTGTGAAAGCACCCACGTGATCTACCAACTGACCTGCCTACACTGTGATGCATTCTATGTGGGAATGACCAGCAACAAACTGTCCATTCGCATGAATGGACACAGGCAGACAGTGTTTGTTGGTAATGAGGATCACCCTGTGGCTAAACATGCCTTGGTGCACGACCAGCACATCTTGGCGCAGTGTTACACCGTCCGGGTTATCTGGATACTTCCTACTAACACCAACCTATCCGAACTCCGGAGATGGGAACTTGCTCTTCAATATATCCTCTCTTCCCGTTATCCACCAGGCCTCAATCTCCGCTAATTTCAAATTTCCGCCACTCATATCTCACCTGTCATTCATCAACATCTTTGCCTCTGCACTTCTGCCTCGACTGACATCTCTGCCCAAACTCTTTGTCTTTAAATATGTCTGCTTGTGTCTGTATATGTGTGGATGGATATGTGTGTGTGCGCGAGTGTATACCCGTCCTTTTTTCCCCCTAAGGTAAGTCTTTCCGCTCCCGGGACTGGAATGACTCCTTACCCTCTCCCTTAAAACCCACATCCTTTCGTCTTTCCCTCTCCTTCCCTCTTTCCTGATGAGGCAACAGTTTGTTGCGAAAGCTTGAATTTTGTGTGTATGTTTGTGTTCGTTTGTGTGTCTGTCGACCTGCCAGCACTTTCATTTGGTAAGTCACATCATCTTTGTTTTTAGGTATATAATGTCAATAGTCTCTTTTACTGGCACATTACGGTAGAGGCTTTTTACATCCAAGGATGCTAATGTCGCATTATTTGGTATATGTATATCCTTGATTTTATTTGCTGTCTCAGAACTGTTTCTGACCCCAAAATAATTATCGAACATGTAAACTGATTTAAGTTTATTGTTAAGAATTAATTTATACCATGGTGATGACGTATTGTTCACAATCTGACAAACTGGATTCCCATCTTTGTGAATCAAAACTTCAAATTTAAGCTGGGGAAATTTGACAGTCGTCATTTTAAGCGATTTCTTTTCATACTCATTAAGAAGAAACTGGGCACTATCAGTCTTTCTCTGAAAACTAGACTGAAACTTCTCAGTTGGGTCTTTGTGAATTTCTATAATATCGTTTTCTGCCAAAAATCTTCTGTTTTCTTAATGTAGTCATCTTTGTATATAAGAACTGCTGTGTTCCCCTTGTCAGAATGAATGACCATTGCTTTCTCCTGCTCTAAACTTGATATTGTGACCCTTTAATATGCAACTCTCGTATTTCACCACTTTACTGGAACTATTTTGAACAGACCAGATGTCGCAACTGTAGGCATACACAAGTCATCAATGATCAATTGAACAGCATAAAATAAAGGGGCGTTACTATCGGTTAAGTCTGTAATGGGCTTATAAGGTATAAGAAGCATTACAGTAATAAACAGCGATGAAATAGAACACGACAAAAGTTAGATTGTTAAAAAGAGGAAGAGTTAAGACACTATTGACATATGCTAAAGTGCCAATATTCTAGATGATGACATACATAATAAACAGCTCTCATAGTGCACAGAATAATATAAAAACTATAGCTATGCCTACAGTAGCGACATCTGGTGAACTTACAACACAAACATCTTGTGGCTTCTGTACAGCAGTTTGTTTTGAACAGTAGTGCTGCTGACAAGATGACTCTTACATATGATGTCATTTATATATATTTGACAACACTGGTGCTGATTTTACGTTTAATATTTGATGACACCACTATGGCTGCAGTACATTAGGACATTGATTTTATAAAACAGGTATGTCTCTTCATAATTTAAGTGCAAAAAATTGCATGTATATGTCAGTAGTACTTTTCATTGTGCCCTATTTATTGTTTTAAGCTCTAGACAATCTGCTAATGTAATTATGTTTCCCCATATTTTGCTGCAGATCTGAAGATGGTCATTATAGACCGAAACCAGTAATCTGTTGACAAAAATTTTGTGACCGTAGACGCAAAGTAAATGAAATTTATTATTAAAAGTTGTAGTATGCTATGCCCATAGATCTTATGGACGCACGAATTTCTACAAAGTTTTGCCTGACACCATTTGTGCATTATTTATTGAACCTCAATAGAAACAACATTTTTGTTGACAACCCTGGTACCGCGCGCCGCGGAATTTGAATCCTCGCCAGACACTTTACAAATGTCTGCTTGTGTCTGTGTATATGCGGATGGATATGTGTGTGTGTACGCGAGTGTATACCTGTCCTTTTTTCCCCCTAAGGTAAGTCTTTCCACTCCCAGGATTGGAATGACTCCTTACCCTCTCACTTAAAACCCATATCCTTTTGTCTTTCCCTCTCCTTCGCTCTTTCCTGACGAGGCAACCGTTGGTTGCGAAAGCAGAATTTTGTGTGTATGTTTGTGTTTGTTTGTGTGTCTATCAACCTGCGAGCGCTTTTGTTTGGTAAGTCTCATCATCTTTCTTTATATAGTCTGCTTGTGTCTGTATATGTGTGGATGGATATGTGTGTGTGTGCGAGTGTGTACCCGTCCTTTTTTCCCCCTAAGGTAAGTCTTTCCGCTCCTGGGACTGGAATGACTCCTTACCCTCTCCCTTAAAACTCACATCCTTTCGTCTTTCCCTCTCCTTCCTTCTTTCCTGATGAGGCAACAGTTTGTTGCGAAAGCTTGAATTTTGTGTGTATGTTTGTGTTCGTTTGTGTGTCTGTCGACCTGCCAGCACTTTCATTTGGTAAGTCACATCTACTTTGTTTTTAGATATATTTTTCCTTCGTGGAATGTTTCCTTCTATTATATATATATATATATATATATATATATATATATATATATATATATATATATATATATATAAAAGAAAGATGATGTGACTTACCAAACAAAAGCGCTGGCAGGTCGATAGACACACAAACAAACACAAACATACACACAAAATCTAGCTTTCGCAACCAACGGTTGCCTCGTCAGGAAAGAGGGAAGGAGAAGGAAAGACAGAAGGATATGGGTTTTAAGGGAGAGGGTAAGGAGTCATTCCAATCCCGGGAGCGGAAAGACTTACCTTAGGGGGAAAAAAGGACAGGTATACACTCGCACACACACACACACATATCCATCCACACATACAAGACACAAGCAGACAGAGAAAAAATGTCTGCTTGTGTCTTGTATGTGTGGATGGATATGTGTGTGTGTGCGAGTGTATACCTGTCCTTTTTTCCCCCTAAGGTAAGTCTTTCCGCTCCCGGGATTGGAATGACTCCTTACCCTCTCCCTTAAAACCCATATCCTTTTGTCTTTCCTTCTCCTTCCCTCTTTCCTGACGAGGCAACCGTTGGTTGCGAAAGCTAGATTTTGTGTGTGTGTTTGTCTTTGTTTGTGTGTCTATCGACCTGCCAGCGCTTTTGTTTGGTAAGTCTCATCATCTTTCTTTTTAAATATATTTTTCCCACGTGGAATGTTTCCCTCATATATATATATATATATATATATATATATATATATATATAGAGAGAGAGAGAGAGAGAGAGAGAGAGAGAGAGAGAGAGAGAGAGAGAGAGATGTGAATATAATAGAGGGAAACATTCCACGTGGGAAAAATATATTTATTATTTGCTTTACAAATGTCTGCTTGTGTCTGTGTATGTGTGGATGGATATGTGTGTGTGTGTGCAAGTGTATACCTATCCTTTTTTCCCCCTAAGGTAAGTCTTTCCGCTCCCGGGATTGGAATGACTCCTTACCCTCTCCCTTAAAACCCATATCCTTTTGTCTTTCCTTCTCCTTCCCTCTTTCCTGACGAGGCAACCGTTGGTTGCGAAACCTAGAATTTTGTGTGTATGTTTGTGTTTGTTTGTGTGTCTATCGACCTGCCAGCGCTTTTGTTTGGTAAGTCTCATCTTTTAAATATATATATATATATAGAGAGAGAGAGAGACCAGTATGTCCCCTCTGTCCACCCAGCTCTTGATAAGATTTCAAACTGCTACAAAGACTGGCAACTTGTTTTAACCATCCAGATATGTAAAATTGTATGCTTAACAAAACACTGAAAAATAGTATTCAGTGACATAATCAGTAAGTAACAGAATCCGTCCACTAATACAAATATATAACTATTTATCTTCATATGAAATGAATAATCTCATGTTACAGTCAAATGTAAGGCAGGTGTCAGACTTCAGATTATTAGTAGGCCACAGAAAACACTATCAGCCTCCAAAGGAAACTACTTACAAATAACTTACACGTCCCGTCTTCCTGTGACCATCTAAGTGTCTGGCGATGAAACCTTAAAAGACTTTGAAACTGATTGAAAATTAAGTAAACAATAATTGGAGAGAGCACACGTGCTTCAAAACCAAACAGTTTACAGCTTTGTCCTCATTATCCAGCACCATGGAAGCAAAAACATTAGCCTAGTGCTGTACATTTCAAATGTTAGGATTTTCCTGTTGTCATTAGAACAGTTTTCAGCATTGTTCCCATGAGTTTAGCCTAACTCAGTTCATTCCATTTGTTTCCAATGTATTTATTCTACAGAAGTGTGGAATAAAAATTTTATAACCGAATATCTTCCCAAAGTTTCTTCAGGGACTGTTTTCATTAAGGCTAATTCATACTGACCTTCACCTCACGTTAAAAAATTGCACCGTGCATTTGAAATTGAAATTGCGGCACCCACTCAGGCCATCAGCAGGACAGTATGTCACATCACGGTCCAACGTTTCTTGGGAAGAAAGTTTTGATGGTGACATTGGTGGGGGCAAACCATGTTGTCATCTGTTAACTTCAAAATTTTACCAATTTTTGCCATGATCACTCATGTTATAAACTGTGTTTTATTTTCGTGGCAAATTGCTGATGTTCCATGACAACTTTGATATTTTTTCCTCTTTCATAAACTTTATCATTGTTAGTTCCTCAATTCAGATACTATACTCTGACTTTTTGTATCACTGATGGTATCCCGTAACCTAACTTCCACCATTCGATACTGGGCTGAGCGAATTGATGTGACGTAACAGTCCGTTAATGTCTAGCGTGATTTGGCCTTTACACTTACATGCTAGTACATACACTCCCTTAAAAGTATTTGTAGTTAATAACAAGAGTGAATTTAGGGTCAAATCATGCTAGACATTGTCCGCCGCTCGTGGTCTTGCGGTAGCGTTCTCGCTTCCCGAGCATGGGGTCCCGGGTACGATTCCCGGTGGGGTCAGGGATTTTCACCTGCCTCGAGATGACTGGGTGTTTGTGTTGTCCTCATCATTTCATCATCATCCAGGAAAGTGGCGAAATTGGACTGAGCAAAGATTGGGTAATTGTACGGGCGCTGATAACCACGCAGTTGAGCGCCCCACAAACCAACCATCATCACGCTAGACATTAACGGACTGTCACATCACATCAATTCGCTCAGCCCAGTATCGATTGGTGGAAGTTAGGTTACGGGATACCATCAGTGATACAAAAAGTCAGAGTATAGTATCTGAATTGAGGAACTAACAATGATAAAGTTTATGAAAGAGGAAAAAATATCAAAGTTGTCATGGAACATCAGCAATTTGCCACGAAAATAAAACACAGTTTATAACATGAGTGATCATGGCAAAAATTGGTAAAATTTCGAAGTTAACGGATGACAACATGGTTTGCCCCCACCAATGTCACCATCAAAACTTTCTTCCCAAGAAACGTTGGACCGTGATGTGACATACTGTCCTGCTGATGGCCTGAGTGGGTGCCGCAATTTCAATTTCAAATGCACGGTGGACTGTGTTTTATTTTCGTGGCAAATTGCTGATGTTCCATGACAATGTTGATATTTTTTCCCCTTTCATAAACTTTATCATTGTTAGTTCCTCAATTCAGATACTATACTCTGACTTTTTGTATCACTGATGGTATCCCGTAACCTAACTTCCACCATTCGATACTGGGCTGAGCGAATTGATGTGACGTGACAGTCCGTTAATGTCTAGCGTGATTTGGCCTTTACACTTACATGCTAGTACATACACTCCCCTAAAAGTATCTGTAGTTAATAACAAGAGTGAATTTAGGGTGAATTTGTGAAATTCGCAACCATACAATTTACAGACTATTCATTGCATTTTTTGCTTCAATGATCTAGCACAAGTTGCTGGTAGGCACCAGACAAAAACTGAAAATCACTGAATGTTTAAAATCAAAGAATTCCTTCTCATTTGCCTTTTCACCTTCAGATTATCAAGATATTTGGAACCAGGAGTGATGCAAATTCCTCATAATTCCAATGTTTGTTTTAAACAGATATTGACATTGTTGGTGTATACAAACAGATGCTACTGGTCTGTGTAAAGGCACATAAAAAAGGGTTGTATGAAGTATTAGATAAATTTAAAAAAAAGAGGCCAGCAGTGGTTGCTTCTGTCTGTTAATGTTTAACTTGACATATTGTGCATTATGATGTATTTGGATTGTGTAGTATTTTTATAATGTACTGAATTTAACAACATTGTGTGTTCATTTTTAGTATCCAGAGCTGCTGTGTAGCTGTCAGCCACAACCAGATCGACCAGCGTACATGCATCTCATACGAGTGACACCTGTGTATCCATCTCCACCTCCTGATAAATCGAGAAAGATTGCTTTTTACAACATTTTCAAGGAACTCAATGGATATGCTATTCTTTCAGCAAAGAAAATTCCAACGGTAAGATTTGTGCAGTTATTTGATTTTGATTTGGATGGAGTGAAATGGGAGAAGCATAGATGTAAAGCAGTTTATTAAACCAACCAGAATTAACTGTTATGTGATAAAAATTTTACAGTTAAGTATGACATGACTGACAGTATCCACCTAACCCAAATTCCACAGTAGAGCAATTTGCTGTACTTATAATTATGTATTACGTTTAACACAAAGAGTTTATCATAAAAAATGATTTTGACATTGGTGCTTATGGATGACAATTTGATAGTTTGTGCTGGACCAAGGTAACAAACGTTAACAGGCTGTATATTTCCAATTACTGTACCAGTTCAGAATTTCAACTTGCCAAATATGTCTTTTTATTCTTCCATACTTGTCATTTTAAACCAAGTGTGTCGTTATTGAGGCAAAAGAATAGTGGAAAGCAGGGTGATGTTTATTTATTTATTTAGTATATAATGTGGCAAATCCATTATGATCATATATGTACATTCAGAGGTGCCCTCAAGGTGGATGAAGTAAAAAAAATACCAAGTAACAATAAGCAGAAAGTTGAGCAATGAAGAGACCACAGTAGGAGTAGATGAAGGGTGGAACAGGTTTGAAAAAGCCATTAAGAATGCTGCAGAGGAAATAATAGGCATAAGAAGGAACAGAAGAACCCAGGAATGGTTCGATGAAGATTGCAGGTCAGCAATAGAGGAAAAGAACAGGGCAAGAACAAAAATGCTACAGAGAGAAACCCGAAATAATGTGGAACAATATAGAGAATTAAGGAGAAGAGCTAACAGACTGTGCAAGAGAAAGAAAAGAGAGTGGAATAAGAAGAAATTTCAAGAACCAGAAGACCTATAGGAACAGAATGAAATAAGAAAGTTCTATCATACCATAGGCAAAATGAAGAATAGATTCCAAACAAAAACAATGGCCTGTTCCAGTAAAGATGGGAAAATGATAAGGGAGGAAGAACAGATAGTGGGATGATGGGCAGAGTATTTCAAAGATACACTAAGCACCAGCCTAGAAGATGAAGAGGCAGACGCAAAGGAGGGAAGAGTGGAGTTGGAAGTAGACAATGAAACCAATGAGGTAAGAAAGCCAACACTACAAGAGGTCTCCCAGGCTGTGTAGAAGTCAAAAAACAATCGAGCCCCTGCAGATGACAGCATAATTGCTGAATTAATAAAAACTGGTGGTGAGGCTGTAATAAAGGAACTGCACACATTAATATCAGATATATGGGAAACAGAAACTATACCAGATAATTAGCAAATTGGAATAATAGTCCCCATTTATAAGAAAGGGGACAGAACAGCATGTGAAAACTATAGAGATGTAACACTCCTAAGTACGGCTTATAAGATCTTCACAAGTATATTAAACGGAAGGATACAGAAGTGTGCAGAAGCCATACTAGGGGAATATCAGTGTGGCTTTCGACCAGGCAGAGGAACAACTGATCAAATATTTGTAACAAGACAAATGATGGAAAAGTTCTATGAATATGATATAGATCTGCATTTCCTATTCATCGTTTTCAATCAAACCTTTGACAGCATAAATCGTCAAGAACTGTACAGAGTACTGAAAGAAGTTGGTATATGTGCTAAATTAATAAGAATAATCAGAATGACAATGACAGAAACAAGAGCAAAAGTAAAGGTACTTAGCAGAAGAAGTGAAAGCTTTGACTTTAATAAAGGTGTGAAGCAAGGGGATAGTCTCTCCACTGCCCCATTCAATATAGCCCTGCATAGTGTAGTGAATAAAATCAACAAAAGAGGAACCATATTTATGAAAGCTAGCCAGATATGTGCATACGCTGATGACATTGCTATAGTAGGAAGAAATACCAATACACTCCGAGAAACATTCCAGACAGTGGAAACAGAAGCCTTAAAAATTGGCCTCATAGTAAATGAAAACAAAACAAAATATACGGTAATGTCACAATCTGAGGCCAGAAGAACACCTAAAAACCTAAACATCAATGGGAAATGCTTCAATGAAGTGTCCTCTTTTAACTACTTGGGAGCCCTAGTAACAAATGATAACAGTATTGGATAGGCTATAAGGGAAAGAATACAAGCAGCAAACAGAGCTTACTTTGCAAATATGCAGCTTTTCAAAAATAGCCCTGTTACAAGAAAAACTAAACTGCTAATATATAATTCCCTAGTCCGCCCAGTTATCACATACGGCTCAGAGATATGGACGTTGACAGAACACAATAAAAATGCACTAAGAAACATTGAGCGGAAAATACTATGCAAAATCTATGGGCCAATAAGGGAGGAAGAAGGCTGGAGAATATGCTACAATGCCGAATTACAAGAGTTAATACAAGGCAGGGACATAGTAAAATTTGTGAAATCACAGCGAATACGATGGCTAGGACACTTGGAGAGAATAGCAGAGGATAGAATTCCAAAGAAAATGATGAAAGGCATGATCCATTCAGTTAGGCGAAAAGGGAGACCTAGAAGAAGATGGATCGACGAGGTAATAATGGATATCACAAATATGGGAGTCCGGGGGTGGAAAAGAGCAGCAAATAACCGAGAAGTGTGGAGGAAGATTGTTGAAGAAGCCAAGGCTCACCAAGGGCTGTAGCGCTACTGAAGAAGAAGATACTTGCCATTTTAAACCAAGTGTGTCCTTATTGAGGCAAAAGAATAGTGGAAATCAGGGTGAAGTTTATTTATTTATTTATTTAGTATATAGTGTGGCAAATCCGTTATGATCATATATGTACATTCAGAGGTGCCCACAAGGTGGACGGTAAAAGGGGGAACTCTGAATCCCCTTCCCCCCTGCCATCTTTCTATTGGGATTACAGAGATTTCATTCACATATTAAGTGAATAACCATCAGTTCTGTAGGATATAATAAGTTTCTTGTGTCACCTATGAAAAGTAAATCTTCAGACGTGACATATCTGACCAACTCATTTATATAAAAAATGAACATTTTAAGCATCCCTCAAAACTGAATCCCAGAAGGATAAAACAGATGTAAAAATCTGGACATTCTTGTAGACTGTAGCTTGGCTGACCAGTGTGTAGTGCTCGGCCACGGCAGATTTAGCAGGCTAGTATAGTGTCGATGTCCCGTCTGATTTGCTCTAACTGTACGTAAAGTAGGTCTGATACACGACAAACCACACAAATAGAGGATCTTATATGTGCCTGCTTTTCATGGAATCACATCATTTTACACAGCCAATAAGTGTGGCTATCTTTGTTGTTGGCAGAAAAATAACGTTGACTTTACATTTAGAGAGCTTACGGCCTATTTTAGAGAAAAGATTCCCTGCAGACGGTAGGAGAGGCAATAAACTCCAACCTTATCTCTTCAGCATCTTAAAGTGATACTCACCTTTAGTTTGAATTGGAAACCCTTGCACATCTTCTGTGTGTATAGCCACAAAACTTTTTTTTAGGAAGTTGGGGCTCTTCCCATAGATGGTTCTTACCCACAGTCATATATGCCCTATATACAGGTCTGTTCAGGACTCCATCAGTTTGCACTGGATGTTGACACCTGCCCACTCGCAGGCTCCGATTTGTATGTGTCCTGGGGTATTAATCTGCTCTGGAGTTTTAAACTGCTCACTCACTTTGTTAATTGTTGGATACCACATTTTATTAATATTGTTAATGTTTAGATTCCGGGCATTTAACGACGGACAGGTTGTGCATCACAGTCTGTCATGTCTACACTTTTTGGTCAGTTGATGAATTAAGAGCAGATGATTACTTTATGTTATAGTATATTCTCTGATGAGAGCCTGGTCCTGCTGTATTTGGAGAGAGAGAGATTCAGCCAAAATTCTGAGAGGAGAGACCGAGGGTTCCCATGTTGCAGATGGCTATAATTAGTTCAAAGGGTTTCAGCCATCTTCATTGGATGTGAAATGAAAGTTGAGATTAATGAACATAAAAAGGAAAGGCAACCATTCACTTGTAGGTGATTGAAGTATGGCTTGTAGAAACAGTAAGAGCCGAGACACATTACTTGGTCTGAAGCTGCCACTGGTTTTCTAGGCTAATGAGAGGGCCCTATGATTTGTCCCTCTTTGATTTTCATACACAAGTTAGTGCCCTGACAACAATTTTCTACAGCAGTATGACACACTTCTCAAACTAGAAAAAAAACAGTCTTGGTAGTTTGGAGAGCATTGTTAAGCACAAAAAACTGTGTGTGGCATATATTACCTGTAATCACAAAAACATTGTGAGCTAAGTGTGTAGCATATATTACCTATAATAACAGTCATTTCATTATCAACTGGAAGTATTGTATCACAACTTTTTAATAAAAAGAAACATTTTTTGTTTGTTTTTATTTACTGTTGTTGTTGTTGTGGTCTTCAGTCCTGAGACTGGTTTGATGCAGCTCTCCATGCTACTCTATCCTGTGCAAGCTTCTTCATCTCCCAGTACCTACTGCAACCTACATCCTTCTGAATCTGCTTAGTGTATTCATCTCTTGGTCTCCCCCTACGATTTTTCCCCTCCACGCTGCCCTCCAATACTAAATTGGTGATCCCTTGATGCCTCAGAACGTGTCCTACTAACCGATCCCTTCTTCTGGTCAAGTTGTGCCACAAACTTCTCTTCTCCCCAATCCTATTCAATACTTCCTCATTAGTTATGTGATCTACCCATCTAATCTTCAGCATTCATCTGTAACACCACATTTCGAAAGCTTCTATTCTCTTCTTGTCCAAACTATTTACCATCCATGTTTCACTTCCATACATGGCTACACTCCATACAAATACTTTCAGAAATGACTTCCTGACACTTAAATCTATACTCGATGTTAACAAATTTCTCTTCTTCAGAAACGCTTTCCTTGCCATTGCCAGTCTACATTTTATGTCCCCTCTACTTTCGACCATCATCAGTTATTTTGCTCCCCAAATAGCAAAACTCCTTTACTACTTTAAGTGTCTCATTTCCTAATCTAATTCCCTCAGCATCACCCGACTTAATTCGACTACATTCCATTATCCTCGTTTTGCTTTTGTTGATGTTCATCTTATATCCTTCTTTCAAGACACTGTCCATTCCGTTCAACTGCACTTCCAGGTCCTTTGCTGTCTCTGACAGAATTACAATGTCATCGGCGAACCTCAAGATTTCTTCTCCATGGATTTTAATACCAACTCCGAATTTTTCTTTTGTTTCCTTTACTGCTTGCTCGATATACAGATTGAATAACATCGGGGAGAGGCTACAACCCTGTCTTACTCCCTTCCCAACCACTGCTTCCCTTTCATGTCCCTCGACTCTTATAACTGCCATCTGGTTTCTGTACAAATTGTAAATAGCCTTTCGCTCCCTGTATTTTACCCCTGCCACCTTTAGAATTTGAAAGAGAGTATTCCAGTCAACATTGTCAAAAGCTTTCTCTAAGTCTACAAATGCTAGAAATGTAGGTTTGCCTTTCCTTAATCTTTCTTCTAAGATAAGTCGTAAGGTCAGTATTGCCTCACGTGTTCCAGTATTTCTACGGAATCCAAACTGATCTTCCCCGAGGTCGGCTTCTACTAGTTTTCCCATTTGTCTGTAAAGAATTCGTGTTAGTATTTTGCAGCTGTGACTTATTAAACTGATAGTTTATTTACTAAGTGCATGGAAATGTGAATATTCACAATAACAATAACCTAGCAACTTGGTGCAGTGGTTAGCACACGGGACTCTCATTCGGGATGACAACGGTTCAGATCCATGTCCAGCCATCCTAATTTAGGCTTTTTGTTATTTCCCTAAAAGTTTCAGGCAAAGGCTGGGATGATACCTTTAAAGGACATGGCAGATTTATTTCCCCAGGTTCCCACGATCCGAGCTCGTGCTCCATCTCTGATGGGCTCGATCTCGACAGAACTTTAAACTCTAATCTTCCTTTTCTTTTTATTCATAATAAACTAAAATTTGATTCAAAAATGTGAAACAACAAACAGTTAAAATAAATGTTATTTGTATTAAACTTTTGATTTAGTATCTGTTAATAAATAAAGAATTCAGATAAAAGTTTTTAAAACAGTAGATACTTACTGGAATTGAGCCAGCAAATTTGAAAGTACAAGACAAGTAAATTTCACTCTCTGCTACTGGCAGCCCTTTTAAAATACATGAGATGTTGTGTACTTAACAGCAGTTGGAAATATATAGGGTTTCGTAGGTTATTTTTGAGTTTCAAAAGCCCATCCATGGCAACTATCATTTTCAGAATTCATTGCGTCGTCTTTGTAGGAGACCATTTTCTATAAGGTGAAAAAGTCTTTATATAGTTGTCAGTGGTAGCTGGGGCCTAAAATGGAAGGTTGTTTATTAAATTATTAAAATATTGCTGTTGCTCTAAAGTTGCCTTTAAATGAGCCTGACAATGTTCATGGGGTTGAACATCCTGTAGAGGTATATTTATAGAGAAAAAGTCCCTCTTCGTTTTCTTCTTCATGGTGAATCTGTCGTTGACTCTCTCGTTGAAATCCAGAAGCCTGTGAATCATTTCCTTTCCATTAGATAGCATGGCAAGAGCAGACAACCGATCTTCATCAATAGTTCTTCTAACAAGGGAAACTCCCCATCGAACACCCCTCAGATTTAGTGGTAAGACGCCCCAGTGGATAGCCTGTCAAAAACTGAACAAAGATCAAGCATGAAAACAGGAAGAAGGTGTACTGACCTTGGAAAAAAGAAGGAAAACAGAAACAGTGTATGGTCCATATCTAATCTGTGCAGTATCAAATAACGTTAACAACCGTCGTGTCGTGCTTATGTGGTCATGGTGTTAGACTGTGAAAGAGGAGATCCGGATTCGAATCACATACGATCCATCCCCCCTCCACCCCACCCAACTCCGCCCCGCCCCACACACACACACACACACACACACACACACACACACACACACACACACACAAAATTACAAATTTCCTGTCTAGTCAGTCACGTGTCTGTTCGCTGTATTCAAATTTGTGTATATGTTGTGGCGTAATGTCAGTTTGCAACAGCGATGTGTAACGAAGGGACCTCCAGACATACGTACCTGCAATTTTTTCTAAATGGATACCACATGTTATGCCTCTTGGATTCCGCTTTGGAAGTTTTGGTTCTTGAATTCCTTTGTTGTAACATAGTTCACACCCATTTATTTGTTGTTTTCACTTCTGTGAGAGGTCCATGCGGCACATCGCCTGTTCTCACTGTTCATTACAGAAGTAAGAATAGATTACCGTCATAAGTAACTGTGATTCATAGTGATAGCAGGTGAGATGCCACATAGACCTCTCACAGAAATGAAAACAACAAATAAATGGGTGTGAACTGTGTTACAACGAAGGAATTCGAGGGTCAGAACTTCCAAAACAGAACGCAAGAGGCATAACATGTGGTACCTGTGTAGAACAAATAGGAGGTACATAAGTATGGATGTCCCTTCATTATACATTGGTATTACAAACTAACATTACGCCTAAACCGTATACAAATTTGAATAAAGCGAGCAGACATGTCAATGATCAGATGGAAAATTCGTAATTTTGTGTGTGTGGGGGGGGATATTGTATCAAGTGCGAATTGATCCCATGTCTCTCTTTTCGCACTCTAACACCATGACCACACAACTACGACATAACGATCATTAACATTACTTGATATTGCACAGATTAAATTTCAACCATTCATTGTTTGTGTGTGTGTGGGTTTTTCTTTTTTTTTCACTGTTCAGCACACCTCCTTCCCGTTTTCAAGCTGTATCTGTGTTCAGTTTTTGACAGTCTATCCGATGGGCCAACTTACCACTAACTCCGAGTGTGGTGTGATGTGGAGTTTCCCTTGTAAGGAACGTTTTGATTCACAACAAAAAGGAGAAACATCTCTCTGATTCACACGTTGTCACTGCGATGGTAACAACTAATTTCAGTAATTTCATAACATCACCAAACGGTTTTTGCAGGTTACCTTCAGTCAAAAACTTCAGAAGGACTGTTGCACTTTCCATTTTTTGAAAAGTGTTTTGAGAAGAAATGGCTTGTAGTTCTGCTTTTAACTTAACTGTATTTGAAAGTGGACAGGGTTGTACAACAGTAGAAAAATTTGTTTCAGTGAAAGAAAGAAGTGCTGGACATGTACGATAGAGGCCTGCAAGTGCTGGAGAATTCAAATCTGTTTTTGCTCTATTGAATTACAGTCTCACATACTTCCTTTGCTGCAATATTCTTTGCTGTACACATGTTCTCACACATTCTTCTTGTTATATTTGGTTCTTCCTCGATTATGATATTATCAACATCGTCTCTAATTCTCAGAATTTCGTTTTCAAATGATGTTATTGCTTTCTTTATTGAGACAGGACCAGTGGTGCACTTTTGTAATTGGCTGTACAAGATATCCATGTGGGACATTATTTTATAAAATATGTCTAACCAGAAGGAAAATTTTGGCTGTTGCAGTTTCAACCGTAGACCATATGCTCGATTTTCAGTTGCCGTCTGTTTTGTTGGTAGCTTCAGTGTGTTGAAGACATTGTAGAATGGCCTCTTTATTTATGTAATCTATAAGGACTGTTCCTGATTTAAAGCTCCATCTTGTAACTGATCCATAAGGGACTCTTTGTTTCACAATTGAGTCTAGAACAGCCACTTTTTGAGGTGAATGAAAGAATAATATTGACACCTCTGCAGTAGTAATGGAAATCAATTTTACTTATTTTGATTTGTAGCTTGGACAAGAATTAAGTTAGTTCATTGCATAACAATGCACATAATACACAAAATAACACACTTCTCCAACAGTCGTTCGGACCGCTGCACGTTAACTGCGCACGACCCAAGTATCGTCATAACTTTGAGATGTTACTTTTTCTTTCTATTTGTAGACACCATCAGTGAGGGCATTTTAAATTCAAACTGCTAAGGAGGAAGCATCAGTATCAGATGAATATAAAAATGTCCAAAATCTTTCAACATTTTATCCAGTTCATAATAGATAATGGAATACCACAACTAAGAGTAATTGAAATACCACAACCAACAGAAATTTAGAAGATACATCAGAAGTTTCACATGTTATCACAGACGGAAAATCTGACTCCACCCCTTCTGCATTAATTTCCTCATGGCATAAATGTAACATACACTCCAGTAAATCATTTTGATACCCTGGGATGTACTCTTAAAGACTGTAGCATTGTACACGTGCTCTTTTACAACTGTGTCTAAAGCTGAAGTGAAATTTATTAGCCCTCTTAATATTCCAGAATTGTTAGATTCTTTTGTCCACGTAAGGCAAGTTCACGTTCACTGCAGAACGTAATACAGTCAGTTACTTTGGAGAGAACAAAGCGATTTTTCCTTAAGTTATCATTATAGCTTTGTACATTTTGTAAAGCTGAGCCAATCTGTTGCCTAATTTCTGCTTTCCCAAGGACTGTTAAATGTAAAAAATCATTCTTATGTCAATAATGTAGGAAAAGAGAAATTGCTACTTACCATAGAGACGACACTCTAAACTGTAGACAGGCACAGTTAAAAGGCATGTACACAGAGCTTTCAGCCACAGCCTTCATCAGTAAAAGAGAAACACATGCCATTCATACACACAGGCGAGCACATCTCATGTACACATTACCGCCACCTCCAGAATCCCGGGCCAGAATGCAACTAGCACGTGGGATGCAAGCAGCAATCATTCTTACGTGCAATAGATTCCCCACACTTCTTAACCTTCTCTGTTAGATGACTCAGATATGACATGCCAGCTAACAAACAGCAAACACAGAAGACAAAATTGTTTATTTGTAGAAATGCAGATGCAAATCCAACTATTTCTGTTATACATATTTATGTTAAAACACCTGCAAAATGTTTTACCTCAGCTTGTTTGTACTTGTTTCAATGTGAGCTTAGGCATCAGCCTACTGAGCTTCTTCATTTCCCTCTTCTCTTCTAAGCTTAAATCTGAATCGAACTATAAAAAATCCTGGCTGGAATAACAATAATATTAGAAAAAGATGGATTGCTACTCACCATATAGCGGAGATGTCGAGTTGCAGACAGGCACCACAAAAATGCTACTAAACGCGTAAGCTTTCAGCCAGAAGGCATTCTTCTGAAATGGACAAAACACACACACACACACACACACACACACACACACACATACACACACCCTTTTATGAAAAAGCAGGCCACACGCAAGTGACTACAGTCTCTGGCTGTTGAGGCTGGACTGTGAACAACTCTGCATGATAGGAAAGGGATAGGTGGGTGAAGGACAGTGACCGACTATCCCGTTACCTGTTCCCACTCCAGCACTACACAACCTTAAATTCAACATGTCCATACACAGTCTTTTTACTTGTCTCCTTTTCTGCCCCACCCTCCCCCTCTGCCCTCCGTCTGACTGCACCCAGCTGCCCTATCCTCTCTCTACCTCGTCTCGGTGTGCTACCACAAGCAGTACTTTGTCTTCTGCTCCTACCCTGCTATTTCTCCCCCTCCCAGCATCCTCTTTACCTGCACTACTCACAATGGTTTACACATCATGCGCTGCTGCTTGCAGTGTGGCCTTGGCAGCCAGAGACTGTAGTCGTGTGTGTGTGTGTGTGTGTGTGTGTGTGTGTGTGTGTGTGTGTTATCTCTTTCAGAAGAAGACCATCCAGTCAAAAGCTTACATATTTAGTAGTCTTTCTGTTGTGCCTGTCTCCAACTCAACATCTCCTCTAAACAGTGAGTAGCAATGTATCCTTTTCTAATATTGTCAATGTTTGAGCTTAGAGCGGAGAAATGTATTTCTAAAAGATACTGAACACTTTCACTCTTTGTTGTGAAAACGAACTCCAAGAACAGAGGAATATGCAGACAAACACTAAATAATGATAAATAAATAACTAAATGCGTTGTTGAGCAACTGTAAGAAAATTATTCCATTACAGTGAAGACACACATGGTAACTGCTTTGGTTATCAGTTGCAACCATTCAGTATGGGTCAACTAGTGTGTTTCCACAGAATCTGACTTGCATTTGAGCTGGTCCTTTAACCAGTGCAAATGAGCATATTACTAGGGACATCTGTTCTTGCCCTCACTGCCAAAGGAACATCTGTGGGCTTACAAAGGTTGAAAAGAGAAATTGAACCTCAGCAATGCCTGAGCTATGCTTTGGCACGTATGTCTGTTACCTGAAAGACTTTAATGTTTTTCGTATAGTAATAATAGTTTGGAAATGCAGATAACATGACCTAATATGAGAAAGAAACACTTAGGAGCATGTGCCACCACTGACAGTAGTTATTTTCTTACATAATTTTATGTTTTTAGATTCATGTGTGTAATTAAGCTATTTACAAGTGTAAAGTCTAATACACTTTTGTATTTCCACAGCTTTGTGATTTTCCTATATTTACAAATGAAGGACAAATGGACGTCACAATTAGTAGTAACTACAAGGAATATGTTCTCTCAGAGGAAAAGGTCAACCTCTGTATGGGTTTCCGAAAGTTGCTGTTTGGTTATGTTTTGGACCTGTTGAAGGATTTCATGGCCTTTGATGACAGAAATGAAGGCAATTCTTACTTTGTGGTCCCAGTGACCTACAGGAATGGTAAGATTTGTGTTGCCTTTCTGCTATACAGATATGCCTAAAAAGCTAATTGTATTGTTGTTAAAACACACACACACACACACACACACACACACACACACACACACACACACACGAAATTTCTATGATTTTCTTGTCTTTTGTTAAGGTGTGCCTTGACTTGTTCCCCATTTGTGAAGGTTCTCTGTTTTTATGGTATCTACAGAATGTTATGAGTAAATCAAAGACACCATTGGAAGACATCTGTATTCTAACACACTCCGTTAAAACTTTCTATGCGATGCTGTTTCATGACTGTATTTTTGATGGCTATGTTAAGAAAAAATTGAAATAATACATCATAGTAAGTTTGACCTGTTTGAGGACATTGGTGTATCATTACGTTTAGTGTACACTTTCTCTAAAGCACACAAGTGGGAAGTTATAGTTGCAACAGCCTCCCAAAACAAAAGATTAAAAATAAAACAATGGAATATCCAGGATGGAATGTAACAGTATAATGAAAAATAAAGTTGCTTCTCACCATATAATAGAGATGCTGATTCACAGATAGGCACAACAAAATGACTGTCACAAATAAAGCTTTCAGCCATTAAGGCCTTCATCAACAATAGACGTGTACACGTGATTATCTGTGACTCAGCATCTCTGGTAAATGGTGAGTAGCAACTGTCCTTTTCATATTGTTGAAAAAGTAAAAATATCTTTAGATGCAAGACGTCTGATCATATTTTTCATAAAAATAAAGACGCTGCTTGACAAAAAAAATAAAAAAAATAATAATAATAATAAAAAAATAAAGCACCTGGAAGTGGAGGAGGTAACGAAATGAAACTTCACTGATTGTGAGAGGGTTTGTGATGTTATCTCAGTGATTACAAAATCAAGTTACATTTACAAGGAACTTGGCAGTGTGATCCAACTTATCAGTATAATGTTGCACCGTGTCAGTGCTGTATGTGTGCACTGATTCTCTTGGGTTGGGTGTCATAAAGCCATTGTTTTCTCTCCTGAGACAATTGGGCCCATAACTGTTGTAAGGGGTCTCAGTACCCAGGTGCCAGAGTAGAGTTGACATTTGAGATGGTCCCAAACCTTTTCCATAGGGGACAGATCTCAGAATACCTCCTCAACGCCACACAGCCAGCGCGTGCATTGTCCTGTCACTTTGTGGCACCACAATACTTTCGCACGAGATCTCTAAAACAATGGGGATGCGGGATGCCCGTGATGTACCATTGTGCCGTCAGAGTTGCCTTGATAACTGCCGACTGTCACCCAAACGTATCGTCGGTGACTCCCTGCTCTGTTATGCCGAGAGTAACTCCCTCTCCCTTGCACCGAACAGGGCGCGACAGCATTTGTTGGCTGTCCGTACTTCTCAGGCGAGGCAGCTCTCCAAATGCAGCGCACTGTGTCGTGTTAACGGTAGCCTGGGCACGGGACAGTAATTCCGTAGTCTTGCTGCTGCTGGCCTCCAACCGATGGTGTGGGATGACACAGAATGCTTCAGGAAGTCCATTACTTGTTCTCAGACAGCAGGTGCAGACGTCGAATTGTGGTGCCCTCGGTGCACAATACAGTGATCCTCACTTTAGGTGGTCGTACACAGTCAATCGGAACTTCGGTGGCGTGTGTGGCTGCCCTCACATTCCTGTGACATTTCAGGCCACTGTTACATCCCGTGTCCACAAATCTGGGTGTCCCACGATTTGACCAGCTGGCCAAATGTTAACCCACAATTGAGGCCCCCTTCAAATTTTCAGGCGCCAATAGTGCAGTCTCGCAAGAGTAAGAGTCATTTTCGTGTCCTTCACTGCGATCGCTCAACATCTGACACTGCTCACACGTTACTAGGTCCAGTGACAACCCTAATGGGCTCTTGTGACCATTTTACCCATCACAGAGAACTGCAACTCAATCATTTACATTGTGCAATCACTTGTTTACCTGCTGACAACCAAATACGTCTTCTGGGTGCTTCACCCTTGTTACTCATGACCTTGACACATACGGTAATTAAATGTGTAATGAATAAATTATTTTGTCCCCATAATACTTGGATCTTTGCATTTTCTTTCACTCTTGCTTACAAATGTGTAGCATCAGAATATAGCCACACTTTTATTCGAAGAGCGTGTGCCTAGAAGCAAAATTTGTGCCTGCTCTAGTCCCATACTATTCATTAAGCGTATTGTGACTGTTCAGCGGAAGCAATTAACATTCTTAAAGAAGTGACACATGAGTAATGCTTCACATACCTCTCCTTGGCACTGAATGACACACAGGACTTACAGTCATGCTTCCAGCAATTATCTAAAATCAAAAATGGTCTTAATAAACATTTGACAATATTATGAAAAGGTACACTGCTACTCACCACGTAACAGGGTTGCTGAATCACTAACCCTCCTGGCCTCAATCTCCATTAGTCATTGTCCTTCACCCACCTATCCCCTTTCCTGTTCCCATTCTAGCACTATGCAGCCCTCTATTCCACCAATGCACCCACAGTCTTTCCACTTTTTTTCCATAGCCCCCACTCCCTCTACTCTCTGTCTAACCTCCCAGCTGCACCTAGCTGTCCTGCCCTGTCTCCACATTATCCCTGTGTGTTCTTGTTCCGTCTCCACCACTATCCTGCCATCCCTCCCGCTCCCCACCTCCCACCTCCCTGATTGCTTCTCCCATCGTGTGTTGCTGCTCCACAGTCTGGCCTCGGCAGCCAGAGACTGTGGTTTTGTGTGTGTGTGTGTGTGTGTGTGTGTGTGTGTGTGTGTGTGTGTGTGTGTGTTTTGTCGAATTGTCAAATTCAGATGAAGGCTTTTTTCGCTGAAAGCTAACTTGTTACAGTCCTTTTTTTGTGCCTATCTGCAACTCAGCATCTCCACTGTAAGATGAGTAGGAATCTATCCTTAAATAATATTTTCGTTATTCCATCCTAGATTACTATTGCTTAATAAACATTTTTTCTGTTGTGTACAGCTCCCTATCTCATTCTCTTACCACTTCAAAATAATAAAGCAAATAATAATAATAATAATAAAGCAAATATTTGAAAACTAGAGGGCAAAGATGAAAATATTTTGGGAACTATCCCATAATGACTCAATGCTGAAACTTGGCAGTCCCTTCAGTAAATAAGAAATATTTTTCTAAGTTTTTCTGAAATCTGGAATCAAAGGAAAGCTTTCTTTTAATATGTTATCAAAATTTGTTTTACATTTCAAGTTGTGCTTTTACTTTTACAAACCTTCATCCATAATTGAGCTTTTTGCTTTATATGGGACAGAATAATGTGAACAAGATGATGAGTGAAAGAAATGTACCAATTTTTATAATTTTAATGAGTGACTGTTGGAAACTGTAGCAAGTGGTTGTAAGAGTGCAGTAGGAAAGCTTAAGAAAAATCTTATAACATTGGCTTGGGAACTTTGCTCATGTTACTAATTCCAGATAATTAAACAACTAATAGCTTGAAATTACCCTAGCTGGAACACCCCAGCTTATTCCTGGTCTATCTAGTAGAAACCACATCTCACATGTTAAATTATGTAGAATCCACCTTACTCACCATGTTGTTGTTGTTGTTGTTGTTGTGGTCTTCAGTCCTAAGACTGGTTTGATGCAGCTCTCCATGCTACTCTATCCTGCGCAAGCTCCTTCATCTCCCAGTACCTACTGCAACCTACATCCTTCTGAATCTGCTTAGTGTATTCATCTCTTGGTCTCCCTCTACGATTTTTACCTTCCACGCTGCCCTCCAATGCTAAATTTGTGATCCCTTGATGCCTCAGGACATGTCCTACCAACCGATCCTTCTTCTAGTCAAGTTGTGCCACAAACTTCTCTTCTCCCCAATCCTATTCAATACTTCCTCATTAGTTACGTGATCTACCCACCTAATCTTCAACATTCTTCTGTAGCACCACATTTCGTAAGCTTCTATTCTCTTCTTGTCCAAACTATTTATTGTCCATGTTTCACTTCCATACATGGCTACACTCCATACAAATACTTTTAGAA
Source organism: Schistocerca cancellata (assembly GCF_023864275.1). NCBI lineage: Eukaryota > Metazoa > Arthropoda > Insecta > Orthoptera > Acrididae > Schistocerca > Schistocerca cancellata. The sequence continues at coordinate 17,761,536 of NC_064635.1, read as the reverse complement.
ACGACTTCCTGACATTTAAATCTATACTCGATGTTAACAAATTTCTCTTCTTCAGAAACACTTTCCTTCCCATTGCCAGTCTACATTTTATATCCTTTCTACTTCAACCATCATCAGTTATTTTGCTCCCCAAATAGCAAAACCCCTTTACTACTTTAAGTGTCTCATTTCCTAATCTAATTCCCTTAGTATCACCCGACTTAATTTGACTACATTCCATTATTCTCGTTTTGCTTTTGTTGATGTTCATCTTATATCCTCCTTTTAAGACACTGTCCATTCCGTTGAACTGCTCTTCCAAGTCCTTTGCTGTCTCTGACAGAATTACAATGTCATTGGTGAACCTCAAAGTTTTTATTTCTTCTCCATGGATTTTAATACCTACTCCGAATTTTTCTTTTGTTTCCTTTACTGCTTGCTCAATATACAGATTGAATAACATGGGGGATAGGCTATAACCCTGTCTCACTCCCTTCCAACCACTGCTTCCCTTTCATTCCCCTCGACTCGTATAACTGCCATCTGCTTTCTATACAAATTGTAAATAGCCTTTCGCTCCCTGTATTTTACCCCTGCCACCTTTATAATTTGAAAGAGAGTATTCCAGTTGATATTGTCAAAAGCTTTCTCTAAGTCTACAAATGCTAGAAACGTAGGTTTGCCTTTCCTTAATCTTTCTTCTAAGATAAGTCGTAAGGTCAGTATTGCCTCACGTGTTCCAATATTTCTACGGAATCCAAACTGATTTTCCCCGAGGTCGGCTTCTACTAGTTTTTCCATTCGTCTGTAAAGAATTCATGTTAGTATTTTGCAGCTGTGACTTATTAAACTGATAGTTCAGTAATTTTCACATCTGTCAACACCTGCTTTCTTTGGGATTGGAATTATTATATTCTTCTTGAAGTCTGAGGGCATTTCGCCTGTCTCATACATCTTGCTCACCAGATGGTAGAGTTTTGTCAGGACTGGCTCTCCCAAGGCCATCAGTAGTTCTAATGGAATGTTGTCTACTCCCGGGACCTTGTTTCGACTCAGGTCTTTCAGTGCTCTGTCAATCTCTTCACGCAGTATCGTATCTCCCATTTCATCTTCATCTACATCCTCTTCCATTTCCATAATATTGTCCTCAAGTGCATCGCCCTTGTATAGACCCTCTATATACTCATTCCACCTTTCTGCTTTCCCTTCTTTGCTTAGAACTGGGTTTCCATCTGAGCTCTTGATATTCATACAAGTGGTTCTCTTTTCTCCAAAGGTCTCTTTAATTTTCCTGTAGGCAGTATCTATCTTAAGCCTCTACATCCTTACATTTGTCCTATAGCCATCCCTGCTTAGCCATTTTGCACTTCCTGTCGATCTAATTTTTGAGACGTTTGTATTCCTTTTTGCCTGCTTCATTTACTGCATTTTTATATTTTTTTCCTTTCGTCAATTAAGTTCAATATTTCTTCTGTTACCCAAGGAGTTCTACTAGCCCTCGTCTTTTTACCTACTTGATCCTCTGCTGCCTTCACTACTTTATCCCTCAGAGCTACCCATTCTTCTTCTACTGTATTTCTTTCCCCCATTCCTGGCAATTGTTCCCTTATGCTTTCCCTGAAATTCTGTACAACCTCTGGTTCTTTCAGTTTATCCAGGTCCCATCTCCTTAAATTACCACCTTTTTGCAGGTTCTTTAGTTTTAATCTACAGTTCATAACCAATAGATTGTGGTCAGAGTCCACATCTGCCCCTGGATATGTCTTACAATTTAAAACCTGGTTCCTAAATCACCATAGCACTATGGTAAACAACACTCTGTTGTCAGCAAGCCTGATGAGCACAGCAGACTTCCTGCACCATATGTCTTTCGCCGGCTCTTGTCGCATTGCACCTTGTGGCTGAGAGAATGTGACACTGTTGTGATGAGCTTATGAGCGAGTCTGAAGACTGAGATGAGTGGCTCTATAGAGCAGTTCATGGCTGTAAAATAAACTGATTTCTACAAACCGAGCAAAAGCGAGAACAATAATATTAACTCAGAATTTGCTTGCGATTTGATTAAGCTCCATTACGTGGAATCGGGGATAATACGGGCCACAAGTGGGTGTTGAAGGAATGCGAGGGAGCTGTTTTAGTCGAGGCAAACATAGAGGGCGCATATTAGTTGCAAACCCTCTGGGCAGTACTCACACAAAGTTTGAGTTCGCAAATACCAGATTCACAGACTAGTTTTAAATATAAAAATCAGGCTCCATCCATTTTGAAATTAGGTTGTGGTACAACATGTTTGTGGCTCCTTGCATGATTGAAAAAGTGACAAGGATAGCAGAAAGAAGCCAGGTAAGAAAGTAAAAGAGCTGAAGAATTTCTGGCAGTCACCTCACAGGATGAAGAGATTTTGATTTGTTTATCCATTTTGATGCAGTTAGTGTCCTTTGGGTAACAAGTATTCTTATCACAGGTGAACATGTTACACAAAAAGCATCACACAACACAGGAGAAAGAAAAATGGCTACATTTCATTTATGTCCAACAATAACATCTGTGTCCACATTACTCTTTCGGTTGTCCTTGTTTACAAGTACTGAAGTCTCCATAAAGGCTGAATATCATTTTTATATTTGTAACTGAAACATTTTCTGTGAGTGTGGTCATACACATACTCTGATCAGCTAGAACATTATGACCACCTACGTAATAGCCGATATGTCCACCTTTAACACGGATGACAGTGACAGCGCATTGTGTCTTGGAAGCAATGAAGCCTCGGTAAGTCGCACACACAAATCACTTAATTCCCATAAATCGTGGGGAGGGGAGCCACGAGCTCTGATGCCACATTGTCACATCCCAGATGTATTCTATAGGGTTCAGATCTGGTGAATTGGGTGGCCATCGCATCAGTTGGAACTCAGCATTGTGTTCCTCAAACCAGTCCATCACACTATTGGCCTTATGACACGGCACATTATCTTGTTGAAATCTGCCACTGCCATTGGGAAACGTGATAGTCGCGAAGGTGTGTACACGGTCTGCGACCAGTGTACGATACTTTTGCTGTCGTAATGCCTTGCACAAAATCCACTGGACCCATGGAGGTCCACATGACTGTGCAGACTATGCAGTGCTCTGCCACTGTGCCAACATCCAGTGTCGGTGGTCAAGTGCCCATTTCAGTCATAGTTGCATATGACTGATATGTGATTTGTGCTTGGCATATCCTTTCCTGTTTCTACTCGAGACTGCTTTGAATATATTAAATGTGTGTACATACTGTCATTTCCACAGCAAGACTATTTCTCCATGGCCATGGGTGTGTGTGTGTGTGTGTGTGTGTGTGTGTGTGTGTGTGTGTGTGTGTGTGTGTGGACTCTTACTACAAACAGAGCAAGGGCTTGAAAGCTAGTGTGAATATTGTTTTCTTTTCCTTGTTTCTATGCTCCACATGTCCGTCCACTGCAGGTGAGTGGTTGCCTTTCCCTTATTTTACGTACTGTTCCATCCAGGAATTTCCACTATTGTTTTTACGTGTATGTACATAGTACTTTCTATCATATTAATAATAATAATAATAATAATAATAATAATAATAATAATAGAATTGTAAAAATGTTCTGTCTGTCTGTTTAAACAGAGTAATCTCCAAAACTACCAAATTTTCATGGGGTTTTCACAGGTAACTTCAGCATAGGTTGGGGGCAACGTTTAGGCTTTATTTTGTCGAAGTCATATCATGGAGAAAGTAATATGAAGTTTCATCTAAAATCTTCTACTGAACTTAATAGTGTGGGTGTTTAATCATGACTGTGTAGTACACCAAAGAACCAGCAGATGGCACTGTTAATTGTTTTTAACTCAGTGACAGATGTATTTTTGAAAGTTTATGTCACAGACAGAATTAAGCAGGATAGTATTTATAAATACCAACTAACAGAGCATTTGGCTAGGATATGTGGATTTACTGATTTTGCTTCACGTTAAAAACTTAATTATGTTCCTTTGCTCTTTCTATAGAAAAGTTTTATTTATATTCTTTGATAGGAAAAATAAATTTATTAAGTTTGCTTCATGATTGTAGAGCCTACTCATTTCATTTTGTTTTGTATATGAATAAAAATGTCTATAAAACTGTTCAGTTTTCTGAATACACCAGAACACGAAGATGATGAGGTGAGACTTGCTGTGGCTCGAGAACAGTGGCTTTAATTTGCTCACGAAAAGTCCTTCTGAAAGAAAGGCACACTGTAACTCTGACCTCAAGCTTCATGCATTATCTAACGTCACTGAACCCTTCACTCACAGAGGCTTACAGTTTGTTCTTTCGAACATAACAACGTGAAAGTGGAAATTTTGACAGCAAGAGGTTCAGGCGAATGAGTTTTTATACCCCGAATCCCACTTATTCCTAACAGTTTACCATTTTGCTTTAACTGTGTACAATTCCTGGTTATCTTACTTTATGCCATGATCGCAAACAAAATCACAAGGCCAGCTGCTGCATGTTGTGGGCATGGGCCTTAGTGTCAGTAGCTTTTCGCATGGCCACCTCTACATGATTAAGCTTTGTAAATAAATTCCACATGTAGGAAGCCTTTGACACAGCAGTAAATAAATACCCTGGCAGTGCCATATTTCACAGCTAGTCATTGATAAAGCCTGTTCATAGTGTTTCCATATCTCATCAGGTACGGATATTGTGATGAAGTAATTAAACTTCACCATCACATTGTATGCTGATATTTGTGAAATTATCATCTGATAATCTGAGTTCTTTTGTTTCCATGTAATTGTCTCAGTCTTCGGCATCATTGCCCAAAGCATGTGCTATTTCCTCTGACGGGAGCAGCACCAGTCACAGCAACAACAAAATTAACAGTAACAATAATCGTACAATATTCATGTACAAAAATAATCGTGACAAATGGTATACACTCGTACATTAGACTACTGGCAGCTCTGTGGTGTCATTCAGTTGTCAGGTCTTATAACTGCACACCAACACTAAGCAAGCTTACTATTCATTAATTTCTGCACAAACGAGATCCAGCTGAGGCATTTTCATTGCACAGTGGAGAAGTTACTGAGGAATTGCAGTATGATGGTGATTGTAAAGTCAGCAGGAAGTATATGGTGTAGTGTGCAATGAAGGGACTAGCATGTAATTATTTTCCATTTTGATAAGTTTACCTGCTCCAATGACATACAAATATAAAAGAACTGTACATTATGTACAACCAACTGAGATGATGCATTTGTAAAAACACAAGGCTGAATTTTATTATTTATTTATTTATTTATACATCCATCCAGCAATCATCTCACAGTGATATAGGATTTATGTCTATCGTGAAAAGGATGGATTGCTACTCACCACATTTTGGAGACACTGAGTCGCAGATAGGCACAACAAAAAAGACTGTTGGTCAAGTAAGCTTTCAGCCAAAAAGGCCTTCATCCAAATTAGACAGCATACACAAATTCATTTATTCACGCAAACTCAACCCGCGCACACATGACTATTGTCTCTGGCTGCCGAAACTCACCTCAGCAGCTAGAGACAGTGGTTTTGTGTGTGTGTGTGTGTGTGTGTGTGTGTGTGTGTGTGTGTGTGTGTGTGTTGTGTAATTTGGATGAAGGCCTTTTTGACTGAAAGCTCACTTGTGTAACAGTCTTTTTGTTGTGCCTATCTGTGACTCAGTATCTTCACTAGGTGTTGAGTAACAATCTATCCTTTCATAGTACTAAGACAAGTTTTGTCATAATAATAATAATAATAATGTGGAAATAAATTGCTCAAAATATACATACACTATGTGATCAAAAGTATCCGAACACCTGGCTGAAAATGACTTAAAAGTTCGTGGCGCCCTTCATTGGTAATGCTGGAATTCATTATGTTGTTGGCCCACCCTTAGCCTTGATGACAGCTTCTACTCTCACAGGCATACGTTCAGTCAGGTGCTGGAATGTGTCTTCGGGAATGGCAGCCAATTCTTCACGGAGTGCTGCACTGAGAAGAGGTATCGATGTCGGTCGGTGAGGCCTGGTGCGAAATCAGTGTTCCAAAACATGCCAAAAATGTTCTATATGTTTCAGGTCACGACTCTGTGCAGGCCAGTCCATTACAGCGATGTTATTGTCATGTAACCACTCCGCCACAGGCCGTGCATTATGAACAGGTGCTCGATCATGTTGAAAGAAGCAATCGCCATCCCCGAATTACTCTTCAACAGTGGGAAGCAAGAAGGTGCTTAAAACGTCAATGTAGGCCTGTGCTGTGATAGCACCATGCAAAACAACAAGGGGTGCAAGCCCCCTCCATGAAAAACACAACCACACCATAAGACCACCGCCTCCGAATTTTACTGTTGGCGCTACACACGCTGGCAGATGATGTTCATCGGGCATTCACCATATCCACACCCTGCCATCAGATTGCCACATTGTATCTGTGAATCGTCACTCCACACAACATTTTTCCACTGTTCAATTGTCCAATGTTTATGCTTCTTACACCAAGTGAGGCATCGTTTGGCATTTATCAGCATGAAGTGTCGCTTATGACCAGCCGCTCGACCATGAAATCAAAGTTTCCTCACCCCCCTCCGCCTAACCATCATAGTACATGCTGTGGATCCTCATGAAGTTTGGAATTCCTGTGTGATGGTCTGGATAGATGTCTGCCTATTACACAATACGACCCTCTTCAATTGTTGGCGGCCTCTGTCAGTCAACAGACGAGGTTGGCATGTACACTTTTGTGCTGTACGTGTCCCTTCACATTTTCACTTCACTATCACATTGGAAACAGTGGATCTAGGGATGTTTAGGAGTGTGGAAATCTCGCGTAGAGACGTATGACACAAGTGACACCTGACCACGTTCAAAGTTCGTGAGTTCTGCGACACGTCCCATTCTGCTCTCTCACGATGTCTAATGACTACTGAGGTCACATGTCTAATGACTACTGAAGTCGCTGATATGGAAAGTACCTGGCAGTAGGTAGCAGCACAATGCACCTAATACGAAAAACGTATGTTTTTGGGGGTGTCCGGATACTTTTGATCGCATAGTGTACGTACACACAGAATACACAAGTATGGAATATATAATTATGCTCTTATGAGGATAGGACAGGTGGTTGGCCATAGATTTGATGAAGCTAGCTCCATGGCATTTGCTTGAAATGATTCAGGAAAACCTAAGTAAGGGTGACCAGACAGATGAAAGCCATCCTCCCGAATATGAGATCTTAACAACAGCTCTGCCTTGTTCAGGTGGTCCCAGTTGTTCAATGTTCTTTGATATACACACAGTTTGTTCCAGATTTGGGACAATGGAGGTTCATTCTCTGTCCAGACATCCTGATTTAAGTTTTCTGTGGTTTTCTTAAACCACTTCAGGCAAATTTCAAGATGGTTCCTACAACAATACCGCGTCAACCTCCTGTCTTGTCCCCTCCTCATTAAACACATGTATGTTCATACATCTGTATGTATGACTGACATTTTTCCTTGTATTAATCTGATGTGTCGTATATAATTGTAAAATGATCCTTTGAAAAATAAATTACTGATGTTTATGTATCATGCACTTCAGTACCTTGCATTAAGGCTACTCTGTCTTAAAATTAAGGTGTAATCTTAAGTTTATTTTTCTGCTTTCTCAGATCAAATAGCATATGATATAGACTGGAATGTGATGGAAACTTACAAGAAGATTGAGCCTATTGCTCGCAGATCTCTCGAGCAGCGATCTGTCCCTATTGAAGACTATAGTATTTATCACCATGCTGTTGTTGCACCGTGGTATCGTGGGCTGCCACCAACACCGGTAATATTTCCGTGACAATCTGATACATAAAATTTACTTTCAATTGAGACTGCAGAATGGCATATGATGATGTTACATGTTATTTCACATGATTATCTCTAGTTAGTTATCTTGTTTTACACTAATATTCACACTTATTAATAAAGTAAATAAATGTCTGAAAGGAATCTATATTTATTGTGGATATTTTGTACACGAAGTCATCTAGATTGCTTATTATATTTCTTTCTTTATAACACAATTTTGGCTATTGCCATCACTAGACCGTAACTTAGAACTTGTGAAACAATGTTGAGTGTCTCTATCAACAAAACCTATGCTTATTACTTGGGCCTAGATCTTTTGATACCTAGCTCTGAACACTGTTTTAGAAGTTACATGTTTTGACTTGCTGATGGCAGTAACTAAAGCACCATTATATGGCAGTAACCAAAACACCATTATAAGTAAAAGAAATACATTAAATGATCTAGATAGCTTTATTCACCAGGTATTCACACTCTTTGTGGCCTGCCGAAGAGCCAGTCGGCATTCATCATAAGATTAGCAGCTCAGAACATCAGTGCTTATTTGCTGCTTTTTGATAGTTAACATTCAGCTGTGAATCCCCTGTTTATTGCACTGCATTGAAGATGGTGCAACCGTCACACAAACTGATGGTGTAGCTTTATATACAACAAAAAAGGTATTGATTCTGTGAGAAGTTGATTGTTGGAATGATGAGTAGTTGTGAATGTCATATTACTGCACTGATTGGACTCTAACAGCTAAGTGATTGATCGTTCTGAAGTGCATGACATTTATGCTAATCTGAAGACTTTGCTAGCATTGAATTTTACTGTTTTCATCTTTTTGAATTTTTAAAGGTCCCTAAACATACACAGGTTTAACAGCCGATAGACACCGGCCGCTGTGGCCGAGCGGTTCTAGGCACTTCAGACCGGAACTGCGCTGCTACTGCGGTTGCAGGTTCGAATCCTGCCTCGGGCATGGATGTGTGTGCTGTCCTTAGGTTAGTTAGGTTTATGTAGTTATAAGTTCTAGGGGACTGATGAACTCAGACGTTAAGTCCCATAGTGCTCAGAGCCATTTGAAGGAACAGGGTGATGCTATGGTCAGTCGGCCAATAAATTTGTGTGAAAAGCTTCAAGTTGTAGTTGTAGTTTGCCATTTACAGTTTTCAAAAATTGAGTTATAGGACATTGACATCAATAGGTGTGGGAGCACGGTCCTCTAGTGATGCAAAAGAGGATAGCTATTCACGTATGTAGTTTCAGAATGACGCATATCTTTTGGAAGGAATTGTGACATAAATTTTATGCTTATAAGGAAGCAAACAAATAGTAACAAGAACTGAATCCAGCACTAAAGTCCCTGGCAATGATTTTACACAAATCCTTGGCAGCGTTCGGAAATTTGGAACACACAATAGCGAATAGTTCAGTATAGGTGTATTGTCCTTGTCAACCCAGTTGAGTTGATGAAACCACAACGAAGTCAATATCTGTCATACTGTAAACAGCTTGCAGTGTCTACTAACTTACTATAATGCTATTTAATGGTAAATGTATGTAATTTGTAATACCTGTCAGTATCAAGAAATGGGAAAAGTTATCTTAGTATTTTCCAAATGAGAGAAGCAGCAGAAACAGAAAATTGCTTTAGGTAAAATTTATGTAAATGGCCTTCTGGAATTACATTCTTGGAGGGGGAGGGAAGGGGATAATGGAAAAAAAGAAAGAAAGGAGGATTGGTATGCAGTTACTTTTTGCATGTTACTTTACATTGGGATATGAATGTCCTCGAAAACTATTTAATCAATTTTACCTGAAACAATTTTCTGTTTCTACCTGTTCTTTCAGATCGGAGGATGGTTGTGTGAACAACCAAAATTAATTACCAAATTTAGTGTTGTACATTGTTTGCAATCTAGACAATTAAAAGATTTTGTATAGAAAATTTGTAAAAATTATTGATAATGTATATGAGCTGTACACTGAGGTGACAAAAGTCACGGGATAGTGATACGTACATATACAGATGACGGTAGTATCGCATATGCGAGGTGTAAAAGGGCATTGCATCGATGGCATTTTCATTTATACTCAAGTGATGCGCGTGAAACAGTTTCCGAAGTGATTGTGGCCCCAGGACAGGAATTAACATACTTTGAATGCGAAATGGTGGTTGGAGATAAATCCGTGGGACATTCCATGTCAGAAACTGTTAGGGAATTAAATATTCAGTGATCCACAGTGTAAGGAGTGTGCCGAGAGTACCAAATTTCAGGCGTTACCACTCATCACTGACAACGCAGTGGCTGATGGCCTTCACTTAGTGACCGAGAACTGTGTCATCTGTGTAGAATTGTCAGAGCTAACAGAGAAGCACCACTGCATGAAATAACTGAAGTAATCAATGTGTCAATGTGGGATGTACAACGAACGTATCCGTCAGGACAGTGTGGTGAAATTTGGTGATAATGGGCTACGGCAGTAGACGACCGATGCGAGTGCCTTTGCTAACAGCACGACATCGCCTGCAGCTCCTCTCTGACTGTATTGGTTGAACCCTAGATGACTGAAAAACCGTGGCCTGGTCAGATCAGACCCAGCTTCAGTTGATAAGAGCTGGTAGTAGGGTTAGAGTGTGGTGCAGACCCTATGAAGCCATGGACACAAGTTGTCAACAAGACACTGTGCAAGCTGGTGGTGGTTCCGTAATGGTGTGGGCTGTGTTTATATGGAATGGTCTGGGTCCTCTCATTCAACTAAATTGTTCGTTGACTGGAAATGGTTATGTACAGCTACTTAGAGACCATTTGCAGCCATTTATGGACTTCGTGATGAAATTTTTATGGATAACAGTGTGCCAAGTCACTGGGCCACAATCGTTCACAATTGGTTTGAAGAACATTCTGGCTAATTTGAGTGAATGATTTGGCCACCCAGCTTGTGCAACGTGAATCCGGTCAAACATTTTGGGACACAATTGATAGGTCAGTTTGTGCACCAAATTCTGCACTGGCAACATTTTTAATTATGGATGGCTATAGAGGCAACATGGCTCAATATTTCTGCAGGGGACTTCCAATGACTTGTTGAGTCGTTGCCATGTCGAATTGCTGCACTGTGCCGGGCAGGAGGTGGTCTGATATGATATTAGGAGGTATCCCATGACTTTTGTCACCTCAGTGTACAAATATTGCCTTAAACAGTCCTAGATGGAATTTGTACATGTAATACCTCATTTAATATGTCTGCACTATGCTTCTTTGTATAGTCACTTCTCATAGATCTTTAAATAATGTGGAACTACCATTGTTTCATCAATAATTCTTGAATGGGAGAAACTTGTGCATAGGTAGCTTCATTGTGCTTGACTACCAGTGTAACTTATTTGAAACCGTTTTTTTTTTTTTTTTTTTCTTCAGCCACTTAATCACAAGTTTATTGATGACTAATCTGGCACCAGATGGCAACTGTAGTTGTACATACATTTTCCATGTCACAGTTAATATTTCCTGCCTCAGTCAGTAACTGTGTGGACAGCATGGAGAACGGTCGACTTGATCTGCATTGGGAAACATTGTTTCGGAAATGAGATACGGTTACCAATTGAGTTTGCAGTATTAGATTGTAGCAGTTACAGGGTATGATTTGTATGAGGAAGTATCTACACATTGACTCCCTTGTGCAGTCTTTTACTTATATATCAAAGCAGAGAAGCTTTTATGTTTCGATATTTTCATATAATGGTTTTATTTATGCACATTTTTTTCTATTTTGCAGTTGTATATTGTAACAAAAGTGTGTGAGGACATGTCACCTCAGACACCATTTCCCTCTCCAGATGTCTCATCCTATGAAGATTATTTTGTTTCCAAATACAATTTGACCATTGTACAGAAAGAACAACCGCTCCTTGAAGTGAAGTCAATCCCCAAGACCTTAAACTGGCTGAGGCCACGGTAAGTATAACTGTTTCACAAATTATAAAAAATGTGCATGGAGAGTGGGTGCCTTCATATAAAAAACTTGGAACTTCTATTTTGTCTCCCTCCCTACTCCCCTCCCCCCTTTCTTTTTCTTTCTTTTAACTCATTTATATCATTTTAGAAATTGAATTCTTCATGCTTGCCTTAGGCCCTTGCTTGTTATGACTCAAAGTAGTGGGATCATATGGCCCCAGATGGCTCTTGCATGCAGTTCAGTGAATATTGCAACCACACAACTTTTTGCTTTGCTGTTTTTCTCTTTGTGTGTTGTCCTTCTTTTGTGATAGGTGAGGGGTGGTTTTTAAAGTTTGAGACTGACCTCGAAAAATTAAACTATGATCACAAAACTTTAACATGGCACATTTTTCTCAACAATGGATCATTTCTTCTATTGAAAACCAGTTTATTTGGCAAGATTTGCGACAGTTTGTCGCTTACAACCATAAACTGTTAGCACTGCGTAGCGGCAGTCAGCAGCTCGTGTTCTTGTGCTGAATGTTGCCATCTCTCGGTCTCAGTGGCCGAGGTTCAGTTCGTGGCTGGGTGAAGGATTTTCTTTGCTCTGGACTGTGTGTATTTGTTTTGGTGGGGGAGGGGAGTGAGTCCTCCCCATGATCGACACGCAAGTCACTGAAGTGGTGTCAAATAAAAACATTTGTATACACCAGCTGGTCAGAACTGCCATACACACATTTCACTTCGCTACACCGTGACAGACCAAAAAAACAGTCTGCTTCACTTTGATAGATGGTGGTCAGTTCTTCACCTTGGATTGGTGCATAACGTCTTTACAAGATCTTAGTGTTTTTCCACCAGTTTAATAAACACAACAGCTATACATAACATAGACTTTAGTCATCAGTGGTATATTCTCCTTCACTATTTAAACATTCCACCAACATTGGAGTATCTTTTCAATTCCATGGCTGTAGAAATAGTCTAGTTTTTAAGCAAAGAACTTGTTGAACCATGTTCAGAGCGCATTTTCATCTGGAAAGGAAGTTCCATGAAGGTTGTTCATTAGAGAGTGGAAAAGGTGAAAACCTTGTCACTCCTGTACTGTGTTGTTGTTGTTGCTGCTGCTGCTGCCGCCGTCGCAAAAGGCCACATAAACCTTGACTATGTAGGATTACCACACTGTCAGTTGTATGTCTTCTTCTTCTTCTTCTTCTCCTCCTCCTCCTCCTCCTCCTCCTCCTTCTTCTCCTTCTCCCATTGGCACTACACCCCAGGATGGGACGTGGCCTCCTCAATAATTTACCGCCATCCTCTCTGGAATTCATTGTAGACCTCCAGGTATGGCAACTAACTTGGGGCGCGTCTTCTTCAACACCATCTCAACCCTGGTCATCCTCTTGCTCTTCTGCCTCCAGGTCCACTGCAGCAGGCTTTCCTTGCAGGATCTGTCTCATCGAGTTGTATTACGTGTCCAGCCCTTCTCAACGTACACAACTTTATGAACTTGACCTCCTTATAACAGTCGTGAAGCTCATCATTCCTTTGCCTTCTCCAACTCCGATTTTCATGTACAGGTCCAAAGATTCTCCACAGTGTGTGTCTTTCGTATGATCTCTGTCTGCTTTCACCCTGCTTTGCAATCATCTCATGTTTCTGAGCCATATGTAAGTACTAGATGTATCAGTGTTTTATGGAGTCGGCACTTAGTCTCTCTTGGATTTAAAATGTCACAGCATTACAAAATAACATTGTTTAGAAGCACTTATGTGGGCCATAATCTCAGTCAGATTGCTGCCATTTGCTTCTGTCTTCGACCCAGGTAAATGAAACGTTTCACTCACACCAAAGTCAGTCCATCAAGGGCTACTGTTGGCTGTAAGGGTTCATTTGTACCATTATACATATAATTGCTCTTTCCTCCATTAATTTTCAATTACATCTCCTCTGCACTCATATCTCCTCTGCACTCCAGTTTTAGAGGTGAGAATGCACTTTGTAGATCTCTAAATGTTATACTCGTTAGGTCCAACACATCTGCATATCCCAACAGTTGTACAAGTTTATAGTACATAATACCTCTTGTCTAGATGTGAAATTCACACACAACAATTTTGAGTGCCAAATTGAAGAGTAGGTAGGAAAGTCTATCCCCTTGCCTTAGCCCAGTTCGTGTGGGAAACTGGGGTGATAGCCTAGACTGCACTCACACGGTACACTGGGGGTGCCTTGAGATTACCTTCAACTTTCCGTGCATCCAAAATTCCCACATTGTCTCATAGAGCTTAGCCCAATTTATTGTGTCATATGCAGAGTTGAAATCAATGAAAAGGTTGTGCACACTAACATTAAATTTGTTGTTCTTTTCTACTATTTGCTGGAGAGTAAATATCAGGTTAAAACTTTCCCGATCTGAATCCCTATTGATAACTTGCAATAATGTTTTCTGCTACGAATGAGTGTCTACTAAAGAGGATATTTGACAATACTTCGTATGCAATGTTTAGGCATGTTATGCCTTTGTAGTTGCTGCATTTCAATATATCTCCTTTCTTGTGTATCAAACACACTATCGCTACATTCCATTTGTGTGGCAACTCATCCTTTTCCCGGATGAGGCACAAAATCTTGTATACCCTGCAATTTAACTCAATTTTGCCGTTTTTCATTAGTTCAGTAGTTCTGTCGAGCAGTTGCTTTGTCTGCTTCTCCTTGGAAGGGAGGGGCTATGGTCTCCTCATCTTTTTCTGGGTGGATTAGAATCTCTTCACCAGGGTGCTGTGGAGCATCCAACAGTTCACTAAAATACTCTACCAAATGTGCCAATATCTTTTGGTCATCAGTTAGTAATTCCTCATTTTTCCTTTTATATATATTGATACATGGTATAAATGTTGTTCTTTCAATATCAGTTTTGTGATAGGGTTTTCTGACATAATTTGTTTTTCTGGTTGTCTCCAATTTTTCAATCTGCTTTCCTTCCCGTTCCCTTTTCTTCTTCCGAACCAGTTTCTTCCCTTTTTTCCTTTAATCTTGATCATTTCTTACCACTAAATGTGTGTACAATTTCTCAATCATTTTCCTATAAACCATGTTTTTTTCACAACTTATTCTCTTACAGTCTTCATAAATCCAGGAATTCCTTGGTTGTTTTCCTTCTTTCCCTAGTGCTGCTTCTGCTGGCTTAATAACTGTGTCCCTGCAACCCTCCGTTGCTAATCCAAAGTATCACTTACGCTAGGCGTGTACAATACAAGTCTCTAAGTAACCTTCTCAGAGTATGTTTTAAAAGTCTCTTAATTTTTTAGCTATGATACCATATACTTTGAATATAATAGAGGGAAACATTCCATGTGGGAAAAATATATCTAAAAAGAAAGATGATGAGACTTACCAAACAAAAGCGCTGGCAGGTCGATAGACACACAAACAAACACAAACATGCACACAAAATTCAAGCTTTCGCAACCAACGGTTGCCTCATCAGGAAAGAGGGAAGGAGAGGGAAAGACGAAAGGATTTGGGTTTTAAGGGAGAGGGTAAGGAGTCATTCCAATCCCGGGAGCGGAAAGACTTACCTTAGGGGGGAGGGGAAAAAGGACAGGTATACACTCGCGCCCACACACACACACACACACACACACACACACACACACACACACACACACACACATATCCATCCGCATATACACAGACACAAGCAGAAAAGCAAATGTCTGCTTGTGTCTGTGTATATGCGGATGGATATGTGTGTGTGTGTGTGTGTGTGTGTGTGTGTGTGTGTGTGTGTGTGTGTGTGTGTGTGCGCACGCGCGAGTGTATACCTGTCCTTTTTTCCCCCTAAGGTAAGTCTTTCCGCTCCCGGGATTGGAATGACTCCTTACCCTCTCCCTTCAAACCCAAATCCTTTCATCTTTCCCTCTCCTTCCCTCTTTCCTGATGAGGCAACCGTTGGTTGCGAAAGCTTGAATTTTGTGTGTATGTTTGTGTTTGTTTGTGTGTCTATCGACCTGCCAGCGCTTTTGTTTGGTAAGTCTCATCATCTTTCTTTTTAGATATACCATATACTTTCTTTGAGATGTTCCTTTTCTTTTTCTTGTGTAAGATATTCAAGCTCTTAGTTTTGCAATTACAAGTTGGTGGTCTGAAATCACATTAACTCCTCTGTAGGTACGTACATCGAGTCACTTTGAGAAACGCCTGCTGTCAATAACTACGTGATCATTTTGGTTGGAGACAGGCTGATCAGGGCTACACCATGTTGCTTTGTGGATCCTTTTGTGTGAGAGCATAGTGCTACCAATAGCAGCCGTGTTACGTGGCTGTGTTTTCCTATTGCAGGATGTTAATGATCTTTAGCAGTCTGTGCATTGAGGTCTCTAATAATTATTTTAACATTATGCACAGGAAATCCGTCAAGGCTCTTTCGAGGTTCTTATAGAATGCACCTTTATCCTTGTCATCTGCTACTTCTGTAGGTGTGTGTGCATTGATCAACGAATAGTTTCTGAATTGGGCCTTCAATTTCATTTGTGGGATTCTAAATGTTATTCTTCTTCTAAAGTCCCATCGTCAATTTTCAGTTGCTTTATGTAAACTTTAAATAACTGTTCAGAACATCACCAGAATAGGTTTTTAAGTCAGTCTTTTTGGTTGATGATGATCAGTTGTTATAGAGCAAGCTTCATACTTGTATCGCAATAGCCAAGAAAGTTTCATAGACTTAAATGAATCTTAAAACTACGTGTTTAACAAGTGGCAATAATACATTGTCCATGCACAATAGCTGTTCAACACAAGTGAATGTGAAACTTCCTGGCAGATTAAAACTGTGTGCCCGACCGAGACTCGAACTCGCTTGCCCGCGAAAGGCAGAGGTCCCGAGTTCGAGTCTCGGTTGGGCACACAGTTTTAATCTGCCAGGAAGTTTCATATCAGCGCACACTCCGCTGCAGAGTGAAAATCTCATTCTGGAAACATCCCCAAGGCTGTGGCTAAGCCATGTCTCCGCAGTATCCTTTCTTTCAGGAGTGCTAGTTCTGCAAGGTTCGCAGGAGAGCTTCTGTAAAGTTTGGAAGGTAGGAGACGGATACTGGCAGAAGTGAAGCTGTGAGTACCGGTCGTCAGTCGTGCTTCGGTAGCTCAGATGATAGAGCGCTTGCCCGCGAAAGGCAGAGGTCCCGAGTTCGAGTCTCGGTCGGGCACACAGTTTTAATCTGCCAGGAAGTTTCATATCAGCGCACACTCCGCTGCAGAGTGAAAATCTCATTGTGGACAAGTGAATGTATAGTACAGTAACTCATTGCAGATTGGATTTATACTGCCGACAATGGTTAGTAAAATAAGTGTGATAGGTATCACACGCAGGTATGCTGAGAATGCCGCCGTCATCACTGATCCTCTTGCGTCCACACACAACATAGGAACTTGTAGTCTCACTGTGCATATGCTTAACTCAGTCACAATTGTGTGTACAATCAAAATTTTTCATTTTAAATTGCATTGCTATTGTTAACTTATTTATTAGTAAATAAGCAAATAAATTTGCCTTTATTTAAAAAAATTTCTCTGTATAAAACTTTAAGAAAAATTTAAAAGACTGATTGTTTTCAAAATTTGAAGTTCAGCTTGCTTAATTCTTTTGTGAACTATTTTCTAGACGTAAGTGGATAAGCTTCATCAGTCAGATGGTTCCTTAACAGCTGTAAAGCATGGAGCACATCACAAAAAATCTGCATTATTCTAATGTGATCTGATGGATTTTCAAATCCTGAGCCATAAAATGTATGTATTAGATTTCCTTCAAGTTTTCTATTTGTAGGCCCTGCAATACACACAAATGCCCTCACTTCAGGTCCAAAATTTTCCACGCCTTGAATCATTTTAGTCAAAGTTAACAATGACTAGGGTGCATCCATTTTCATACTAACCTTCTGATAACCATAAGTTGAGCATTGTTGTCAGAACCTAATCTCTCCTATATGACCAAAACAGAAATCACTGTTAACTTTCATCTCATCAAAGCTGAGAATCAAGTCTTTTTCACATTTCATTATTGGCTTTGCTTTGGTTTTCATGATATTAAGGCTTAAACCGATAAAAACTAGTGGAATGCTACTCTGCCTGATTCTTCAATTAATAGTGGCTGCACTGAGGAGAGCATATTTCAGTAAATCCCTGCCAAAACATAGCATTTTATAAAGTATACAGTGTAAAGTCGCAGCTCTTGCAGTATCTTCAAATGACCAATTAGCACAGCATGAAACACACAAACAAACGTTGTTGGCAGAAAAAGACTCCTCAATGACTTTTTGAAAATGTTTTTGCTTTAAGTAACTCAGCATTACATCAAGAGAGAATCCTGTAAATCTGTATCCTTTTGCCAAATTCTTTTATTCCTTCTTCCATAATTCCTGATTGTGGGCACAAATGCACATCTGAAGCATTATAGTATTATTTACGTATATAGTCTGCTAGTAGTTTCTTCGTTATCTGGGAATTTATTTACCTGTAAAATATCTCTTACTTATTTACAGTAATTTTGGTTGTGTGCCTGGATTTTTCTTTCATTATTAGGCTTATTACTATTCCCTAAGTCAACGGTGCAGAATGGAAGATAGAGTTGGAGCAGCATAGGGTTCAACATATATTTCAGAGAAAGATTCAACAGTTCACATTTCAAATCCCTTTCATAAACCAAATCACCAAAATGTATTAAGCACATATGAACATTAGTATCAGAAAACTTATATGCACTTTTATAAGAATTTATCCATTTTTGTTTAGACTAATTGTTATGAGGAAGTACAGAAAACTTCATTGCTAACTTTTTTTCATTGTCTGCTGTGAGTGGTACAACTCCTAATTGCACAGAAAACCATTACTTTTCACTGAAACCAATTCGAAACACATTCTCAGACTCTTTCAATCCACTGATAACTGTAGCATAGCTCTGCATTTAATTGTCCATCAAATGTAAGAACTCACACTCATGTAAACATTTCGATGATGATGACTGGCTGCAAACCCGAAATCTTTTTGAACAGTTGATCCGCTGGGAAAATTTCAAATTTGTGACATAACAGGTTCCATCTTTGACAGGCTACTGCACAGTGGGAGGGTCAACTGTGCCGTAAACATCACAGCCAGCTACTCCGTGCACACCCCGTGACCCCTGCCGTGTTTTCTAGTAACCGTGCTATCAACTGTACATAGTGCTGACAGTAAATTTTACGTGACTTAAGTTCTGCAGTGACTGATTGTATAAGTATTACTCTGTTAAGACAACTATGACTGACTGACATGGAACTTCACAAGATGAATTCTGGGCACCAACTGACTGTGGCCTAGTGCACAGTACCTGTTTAAAGATGCGCCTAATACTGTTTCTACAAAATGATAAAATACATAGTTATAACAGTTTAAATAATATCATAAAATAAGTGAAAAGTGGAGGACATGTATGCCCATTGGGCAGTGAAGTTATTTCAATTAACAGTTGGTTATGAATTCTTAAATTGGTAGAAATGAAAAGTTTTATTTCATGTGACAGAAGTTTGTTTGTGCTCTGGTATTCCAGGATTTAGAAAACCCCTCTAAGAATTTTCTGGAAACTGAAAATTTTGAATTGAAATGTTATTCTGGGAAAATAGTATATTTTTGTATAACAAAAATCAGGAATAATATATGATGACACCGGATTTTTGAAAGAATTGCAGTTTAAGATTCAAACAAGCTGGAAAATAATATTGAACAAAGACAGCAAAATGGAAAGGATAGATTACTTCTGACCACATAGAGGAGGCACAGTGAAAAGGATGGCTAAAATATTTAGACTTCCGGACAGAGTTCTTCTTATGACGTAGAAAGCGCACGTGCGCGCGCACACACACACACACACACACACACACACACCGTCACACACACTACTCAAGCATACATAGCTATTGTCTCTGGGCTCCAGTATTATAGCAAGTGCAGCCATTCCATTTTGCTGCTTTCGATCTATTTCCCTCTTAACAATTACCTTACATGAGAACTGTTGTCTGCAGGTCTTCCCCAGAATCTCAGCAACATTTGAGTAAACGGAAGCGCCTCGAACAGCAGAAAGATTTTGAAGAGCACCTTGTTCCAGAGCTGTGTGGTTCTCATAGTTTTCCAGGAGGACTCTGGCTAAAGGCTATCTACTTGCCCACAGTCCTGCATCGTGTGACGCAGATGCTGCATGCAGAGGAGTTTAGGAGCACAGTCGCTAGAGAGACTGGGCTGGGCCCAGTCGACCACCCACAAGGCAAGTGAAATCTAGAGTGCTTTATTTTGTGAGTGTGTGTGTGTGTGTGTGTGAGAGAGAGAGAGAGAGAGAGAGAGAGAGAGAGAGACTTGCTCAAAATGGAATTGCCTGGGACTAATATAATTTTCCAAATTGGACAGGTTTCCAGATTACACAAAACTCACTGGGCTACGTAAAATTTGTCAGGTATTGTGCACAAAAGTACAGTAAAAATTTTTAATTATGCATATACTGTATTTACGTACCTTCACTCCAACTCCAACTCGGTAGATGTTCATTTACTGTATATTGGACAACAGAACACTGGACTATTACACTAATTGATAAATAACATGGAACTTCTATATTTTTAGTCGAGCTTTAAATTCGTTTATTATTGTATGTACATTCATATTATTCCCATGTTTATTTGCTTTATGTTTCAGTTTTTTTGCTACATATCAAGGAGGGAAACTTGTTTTAATTTCCTGTTCAAAATTGTTTTTTTCTAGGACATTTTTTGCACCATACAATAGTTCCAACAAGTTGGGGAATTTGTGTGTGCTGCGAATTGCATAATGTCATTTATGCATGTAATGTTTCGCATTTTCATTAATTCAGTGATTTCTGCTGCATTTTCTTGAACTTCGATGGTCGCATAAGTGTGTTGTGTTTTACCCCCAAACCCCACTTTGTTGAAGCACTTGGTGACAGTTTCAGGTTTTATTTTCTTTTCTGCCAAGCCAATCCAATTTACTACATCCAGGACAGAAACTGACAGTGCAAGAGCAAATGGACTTCCAGTTTCTTCAACACTAAGAATAAGAAATTGCATCAGTAACTGCCTATGCCACTTGAATGTGTGAATAACCCCCTGGTCCATGGGTAGTGTGAGGCTGGTTGAACATGGAGGAAACCAAGCCAATTTCACATTTAATAACATTACTTTAGGGTGGCAGGTTGTCTAGCAAAAGGAGAGCTTGGCAATTTCCTTTTTTTCATTTTGGCAGTGAAAGAGCCCAGCCATTCTTCCATAAGACCACTCACAATCCATGCCTCTTTATTGCTTCGCCATGTGACTGGAATCTTGCTGACGTCTATGTTTTTTAAACAACACGGTTTTGCTGCCTTTACAATCACCAGTGGCTCTCCATATCAGCTAACGTACTTCCACATAGCAATACAGTGAGTCTTTCCTTGGACATTTTTCCGCCGCTGCACTATTCACCTCGAATTGCTAGCGATTTTGAAGGTGATAAAACAGTCCCATTTCATCGGCATTGAACACATCTTTCGGGTCATAATTCACAATTAAGTTGGGCAGTATTGCCTTTCATTCTTTTGCTATACTTTCCTGCACATCCTTAGCTTCCCCATATACTTCATTCCACACAATGTTGCGCCTAGCATTGAAACTGTGCAGTCATCCTGTGGATGCATTAAACTCGGTAATTCCTAGCTCTTCAGCGACTTTCAGAGCCTCACTCTGCAACATGGCTCCAGATAATGGTAAGTTGTTTGCCCACACACTTACGAAGCGTTCCCACACTATTTCGTTAATTTCTTCATTTCCAGTCTTCTTTGCCTTTCTTTTATTCTGCCCATTCCCTTTCATCCACTCATCCTAAATCTTATCCTTGTTTCCTAAAGTCTCGTAAATTTGTGTGTTACCGCATTTGAAACGCAACATAATTTCACACACAGAGAGTTTGTCTTTCTGACTCGACTCGATTACATTAATCTTTTCGTTAAGTGTTAATGACACATACCGCTTGTTTGACATCGTATTAGTGTATCTCTTAAAGAGCTACTAGTCAACTGAAACTGGCAGAAAATAATGACTTTGCAAGGTAAAACCATTGTTTAACAGAACAATACCCACCTCTTCCACTGCGCACATTGGAGCATAGTGTTGGTAGATTTGCAACAATGTTCCTGCATGCACCAGCGTGCATCAGTAACGAGGAAAACGAGAAAGCCGAAAACAGAGTGCTAATCGACAAACTGTTTTCTTTGATATACTGCACTGACACTGAGTGTATCTTATTTGTTGTTGCACAGATCAGCCTGGTTTTAAGTCCACACCAAAAGCACCGCGCTGGACCTCTTGGTTTTGCGCCGCTCAACAGAGGTGTTAAAAGTAACGTCCTTATAGAGTCATCAATAACTAATGATCTGTAATACAGTATATTATGTAATACAGTATATTTCCTGAACGTTGGAAGATGGAGGATAATGATGGTGTTTCCTGAAGTAAAATATTCCAGAGATAAACTACTCCCCCATTCTGATCTCCAGGTGGGGAGTATTTCAGGTGGTGTCATCAAAAGAGATGAACATTTTAATTTCAAGATTGGGACATGGAACATGAGAACACTTCAAAGAGTAGGAAAACTGGAAAATCTGAAGAGAGAAATGGACAAATTTGAAGTGAATATAATAGGTTTAAGTGAAGTGAGGTGGACAGATAGTGGTGAAATAGTATCAGGTAATTACACAATGTTTTATTCCGGTGGTAGCAATAGTGATGGGAAATGAATTAGTACAAAGTGTTAATAAAGTCGTGTGTCATAGTGACCGTTTAATGTTTGTGAAAATAAATTCAAAACCAGTAGATATTCTTATAGTCCAAGTGTACATGCCAACATCAGATCACGATGACGAAGAAGCGGAGGAAATGTATGATGAAATAGAAGACATCATTCATTCTGAAGGAACAGGAAAAGTAAATACTGTAATCATGGGTGACTGGAATAGTGTGGTTGGACAAGGCAATGAAGCAAACATTGTTGGACAATATGGATTAGGAAAAAGAAACAACAGAGGAGGAATGCTAGTGGAATTCTGTAACCGAAATAATGTGGTGGTGATGAACACTTGGTTTAAGAAAAGCAAGAGTAAACTGTACACATGGAAGAGCCCAGGAGATATGAACAGATATCAGATAGACTACATACTCATCAAACAGAGATTTAGGGGCAGTGTGAAGGACGCCAAGACTATGCCGGCTGCCGACATCGACTCGGATCACATCCTTTTGGTTGCAGATAGCAGAGGGCTGAAGAAGATCCGACAGCATGGGAGGAGAAAACAGAGATGGGACTTGGAAAAGCTAAGAGAGAATAACATGGCAGTAAGAGAATCGCTAGAGAAAAAATTTAACGGAGTGAGACACAAAAATACAAGTGCAAGTGCAGAAGATCAGTGGCAAAATGTTAAAATGGTTTTGTTAAATACTCTGAAGAGTGAAGTTGGGAGGGAAACAAAGAGAGCGAGAAAACCCTGGATCACTAATGAGATGCTGGAGAAGATGGAGGAAAGGAGGAAGTGTAAAAATGTTAATGAAGAAGAGTACAGAAGACTTAACAGCGCCCTCAGGAGGTAAACAGACAAAGCAAAGGAAAAGTACTTTGAAGAAATGTGTGACGAAATAGAACAACTACAAAGGAGAGGAAGGCATGACCTCATGTACCAGAAAACAAAGGAACTGTTAGAAGGATAGAACGAAAGTGGAAGGACATTCGGAATAGAAGATCGTAGAGGACAAGTGGTTACTGAACAAGTGGAAATGCTGAAAACATGGGAAGAATATATAAGGAAACTACACGATACAGAACATCGCCCAGATGACATCAACATAGAGCCAGAGAAAGCTATCGACAAAGATGAAAAAGGGCCCAGTATACTGACAAGCGAAGTAGAGAAGGCGATAAAGGATATGAAGAGTAGGAAAGCTACAGGGGATGACGACATACCAGTGGATTTGCTTAAAGAAATCAGAAATGAAAGTTTGAAAGTTCTGACACAACTCGTAAACAAAATCTATGAAACTGGAGAATGGCCTGAAGACTTTTTGGGCGTCACAATGGTTACTCTCGAGAAGAAAAAGCAAGTCAAGAAGTGTAGTGATTATAGAACAATTAGTCTGATATTGCATGTGGCAAAGATCATTGCAAAAATACTAAATTGACGGTTGGAAAACAAAATTGAAGAAGTGATGGGAGAAGACCAGTTTGGCTTCAGGAAAGGAAAAGCGACCTGAGACGCCATTGGCACGATGAGGATATTGTCAGAGTTTTGACTGTTAACGAGGAAGTTTGCGCTCATTTTATAGACTGGCAGAAGGCCTTCGACAGAGTCAATTGGGAATATATTGATGAACATCCTTAAGGAAATAGGAATCAACTGGAGAGATCGGAGACTTATAAGGAACTTGTACTTGGGACAAAGGGTAAAGGTACGACCGAACTATGGAGAAATGTACAGTGTGGAAATAGGAAGGGGAGTGAGACAAGGATGTTGTCTATCACCAAGTCTCTTCAACCTGTACGGAGAAATGCGGTGAGAGAAGCGCTGAAAAGATGCGGAAACTTCAAAGTAGGAGGACATCTCATCAGCACCATCAAGTATGCAGACGACCTGGTAGTGCTCACCAAAAATCAGAGACAGCCGCAACACATTGTGAACAATTTGGTGGAAACGGGAAGAAAATACAGCATGGAAATCAACATCAAACAATCAAAAGTGATGTGCATATCAAAACGTGAGAAACACTTGAAGATAACTGTTGACACTCGGGAACTGGAAAATGTGAATCAGTTCAAGTACCTGCGAAGTTTTATCACAAAGGATGCCCACTGCACCAACGAAATCCGAGCAAGAATCGCTGTGGCCAAAGCTGCTTTCATCAAGAAGAGGGCTGACCAGCAAGTTGAGTTTGGCATTGAGGAAAAAACTGATAAAGTGCTACATTTGGAGCATTGCACTGTATGGAGCAGAGACATGGGCCATGAGAAAGAGGGAGAAAAAATACTTAGAGAGCTTTGAAATGTGTTTCTGGAGAAGAATGGAAAATATCAAGTGGAGAGATCACATAAAAAATGATGTACTGCGAAGAGTAGGAGAGAAGAGAAGTATTCTGCTTACAATTCTTCAGAGAAAGGCCAACTGGATTGGACATGTACTTAGACACGAGGGACTCGTACACGATGTCATCGAAGGGAAACTCAGAGGACACGCAGGGCAAGGAAGAAGAAGAATTCAACATCTGGACGACTTGAAAGATGGAAGGAGATACAACAGACTGAAGGAAGAAGCTGAAGACAGGGAACAGTGGAATCAAAAAGTCTCTGTACGAAGACATGGACCTGCCACCGGGCAGAATACGACATAATAATAATAATAATAATAATACAGTAGTACTGTAAAGGCTCTTTTCCGCATTATACAATGAATTATTAAGTATGTTCTAAGATTTTCTTTCCATTTTCGCATTAGGCACATTCCGCTTTGTTGTTGTTGTGGTCTTCAGTCCTGAGACTGGTTTGATGCAGCTCTCCATGCTACTCTATCCTGTGCAAGCTTCTTCATCTCCCAGTACCTACTGCAACCTACATCCTTCTGAATCTGCTTAGTGTATTCATCTCTTGGTCTCCCCCTACGATTTTTACCCTCCACGCTGCCCTCCAATACTAAATTGGTGATCCCTTGATGCCTCAGAACATGTCCTACCAACCGATCCCTTCTTCTTATCAAGTTGTGCCACAGACTCCTCTTCTCCCCAATCCTATTCAATACTTCCTCATTAGTTATGTGATCTACCCATCTAATCTTCAGCATTCTTTTGTAGCACCACATATCGAAAGCTTCTATTCTCTTCTTGTCCAAACTATTTATCGTCCATGTTTCACTTCCATACATGACTACATTCCATACAAATACTTTCAGAAACGACTTCCTGACACTTAAATTTGTACTCGATGTTAACAAATTTCTCTTCTTCAGAAACGCTTTCCTTGCCATTGCCAGTCTACGTTTTATATCCTCTCTTCTTCGACCATCATCAGTTATTTTGCTCCCCAAATAGCAAAACTCCTTTACTACTTTAAGTGTCTCATTTACTAATCTAATACCCTCAACATCACCCGACTTAATTCGACTACATTCCATTATCCTCGTTTTGCTTTTGTTGATGTTCATCTTATATCCTCCCTTCAAGACACCATCCATTCCGTTCAACTGCTCTTCCAAGTCCTTTGCTGCCTCTGACAGAATTACAATGTCATCGGCGAACCTCAAAGTTTTTATTTCTTCTCCATGGATTTTAATACCTACTCCAAATTTTTCTTTTCTTTCATTTACTGCTTGCTCAATATACAGATTGAATAACATCGAAGAGAGGCTACAACCCTGTCTTACTCCCTTCCCAACCACTGCTTCCCTTTCATGTCCCTCGACTCTTATAACTGCCATCTGGTTTCTGTACAAATTGTAAATAGCCTTTCGTTCCCTGTATTTTACCCCTGTCACCTTTAGAATTTGAAAGAGAGTATTCCAGTCAACATTGTCAAAAGCTTTCTCCAAGTCTACAAATGCTAGAAACGTAGGTTTGCCTTTCCTTAATCTTTCTTCTAAGATAAGTCGTAAGGTCAGTATTGCCTCATGTGTTCCAGTATTTCTACGGAATCCAAACTGATCTTCCCCGAGGTCGGCTTCTACTAGTTTTTTCCATTTGTCTGTAAAGAATTCGTGTTAGTATTTTGCAGCTGTGGCTTATTAAACTGATAGTTCGGTAATTTTCACATCTGTCAACACCTGCTTTCTTCGGGATTGGAATTATTATATTCTTCTTGAAGTCTGAGGGTATTTTGCCTGTCTCATACATCTTGCTCACCAGATGGTAGAGTTTTGTCAGGACTGGCTCTCCCAAGGCCGTCAGTAGTTCTAATCGAATGTTGTCTACTCCGGGGGCCTTGTTTCGACTCAGGTCTTTCAGTGCTCTGTCAAACTCTTCACGCAGTATTGTATCTCCCTTTTCATCTTCATCTACATCCTCTTCCATTTCCATAATATTGTCCTCAAGTACATCGCCCTTGTATAGACCCTCTATATACTCATTCCACCTTTCTGCTTTCCTTTCTTTGCTTAGAACTGGGTTTCCATCTGAGCTCTTGATATTCATACAAGTGGTTCTCTTTTCTCCAAAGGTCTCTTTAATTTTCCTGTAGGCAGTATCTATCTTACCCCTAGTGAGATAAGCCTCTACATCCTTACATTTGTCCTCTACCAATCCCTGCTTAGCCATTTTGCACTTCCTGTCGATCTCATTTTTGAGACGTTTGTATTCCTTTTTGCCTGCTTCATTTACTGCATTTTTATATTTTCTCCTTTCATCAATTAAATTCAATATTTCTTCTGTTACCCAAGGATTTCTACTAGCCCTCATCTTTTTACCTACTTGATCCTCTGCTGCCTTCACTGCCTCATCCCTCAGAGTTACCCATTCTTCTTCTACTGTATTTCTTTCCCCCATTCCTGTCAATTGTTCCCTTATGCTCTCCCTGAAACTCTGTACAACTTCTGGTTCTTTCAGTTTATCCAGGTCCCATCTCCTTAAATTCCCACCTTTTTGCAGTTTCTTCAGTTTTAATCTACAGGTCATAACCAATAGATTGTGGTCAGAGTCCACATCTGCCGCTGGAAATGTCTTACAATTTAAAACCTGGTTCCTAAATCTCTGTCTTACCATTATATAATCTATCTGATACCTTTTAGTATCTCCAGGGTTCTTCCATGTATACAACCTTCTATCATTATTCTTAAACCAAGTGTTAGCTATTATTAAGTTGTGCTCTGTGCAAAATTCTACCAGGCGGCTTCCTCTTTCATTTCTTAGTCCCAATCCATATTCACCTACTACGTTTCCTTCTCTCCCTTTTCCTACACTCGAATTCCAGTCACCCATGACTATTAAATTTTCGTCTCCCTTCACTATCTGAATAATTTCTTTTATCTCATCATACATTTCTTCAATTTCTTCGTCATCTGCTTTATACAAAAAAAAAATCAGCATATAAAAGTGCACTGAATGCATCGGGAGTGAAATACTTGTACATTTTGGGCAGATTTCCAAATTGTACATTTGCTGATTTGAGCAAGTTTTACTGTATAATATATTATGAGTTATCTGGTGCAAATAGTGTTAAATCATTTCAGACAGATGCTGTGATGGTTCTTTCAGCAATTCCATGGAAGACCCACCTGTCCTGTATGTGTAAAAACATACTTACATGTTCTATGTGTATTTTGTATTTGAGCTACCTATTTTTGTTGTACTATGACGACAAGTCCTGTATCATTATGATGTGATCACTGGGTGAACAAATACATAAATAATTAAAATCTTGCACAGTAGCTTTTCAAGCATGTAAATCAACATGATGCCTGTACGGTTTACTTCTGCCTGCCAATCACAGCACACGATATGTGATGTCATGGAAACATGTTTCTGGGGAAGTAAAAAAGAACACAGACTGTTTATTTCAATATTGACTTTTACCATTTAAAATTGGTGATGACTGTCTGATCCATAGTGTAGGCTGAGGTCTAGGTTAGGTTCCAAGATGATTATTTGATTTGAGTTGGTGAAGCCAGTGAGTGTAACTAAGTAAAAAGCTATTACATTAATCACCCGACACAATTTAAATCCTTCGTCTAAAATATGTGACTACAGTGATGTTTTCATTACGTGTTCTGTGCTGTGACAAAGCAAACCGAGCAGTTTTTCATTAATTTACATCTTTGTTTGAAAGATGTAATTTTTGCCATTCGCTGTATGTTTATTAAACATCCACTATACGGATGTGTAACTTACATGTTTGCTAAGGCAAAATGTCCTATTTGTTAGTTTTTGTGTTTATGTGCATGTACTACAAAATATGCAATTTAATTGGTGCATCACTTTAAAGATCTTCCCAAAATTGATCATTTTTGGTACCAATTTTTTGTGCGAAAATGTCGGGGAATGTAATATCACTGAGTAAAACCTATTTGTGAAATACGTTTGTTGACAGTAAAGTATTTTTGTCTGATGTAAGATGCAGAGCCTTATCTCTTTAATGGGAAATGAAAGGATATTTTGAGCTTATTTGTAAACCTCTGCATTGACAATAAAAAGTAAAGATTCGATACGGACACCAGAAGACTGTCAGTTACCACAAGTAGCAAAATGCTGCACCCAAATTTGCATTTTTATAAGGGAATGGTGAAAATGCCAAATTTAGCAATATTTCCAAAATTTGCCACTATCTCCCAGAAACTACGTAACAATGAAAGTTGCTTCAGATGAATCACACCATCCACCCAAAAACTGCTAGAGACGAACAAGCATTCGTTGACGGCAACAGTTCCTGTCAGGTTTGAAACCGATTTTCGTCGGCAAAATGTGACACTCCTCACCAGTCCCAGTCAGTCAGGATCGTTCTACGACCACTGGTCTTTACCATATGATGTGGTGCTCCTTGTAGACACATTGTGCAGTCCACTTTAATACACTGACAAATAGGGTGACTTCATTCGTGATGTGATCATAGTTACAGCAATATACAATAGGTCCTCTCTGCATTTTGTCACATCTTCAATCGTCCTTACTGCACTGATTTCGTACATCTGTCTAGTGCATGTGCACGGTCTCACTGCTATGACTTAACTCAGCATTGGAGGGTCATAACTGCCTAATACCAGTTCTAGAGCACTTCAAAGTGACCAGTATGCTGTTTTAAGGGGGTGACTAATATTTTTCCCAGTGAGCTTACAAAATAAGGTAACAGTGTCATTGTAGTTTAAGATCATCGTCATCATCATCATAATCATTATTATTATTATTATTATTATTATTATTGTTATTATTATATAGGATGATTCAGAAAGAAAGAGCAGATTTCAGTTGTTTATTACAGACAAACTATGAAAGATGGAAGCAGATTGCGCATGTCACTGGATGGAGGAAGGTTCATGGTTCCATGTTTGCAGAGAGGCTATAGCAGACACTTGACACGAGCATCGTGGGTTGCTCGGGAAACATTGAAATAGTAGTCCATTTCATTCCACAAACGAATCAACTGGTCCCTGTTTATTGAATCGGCAGCTTCAACAATTCAGTTTCTCAGCTCTTGAAGAATAGCTGTCATACATGGAACAAAAGACTATCTTTTATGTACACCCACAGAAAAAAGTTGCAAGGTGTGAGGTCAGGGGACATGGGAGG
This sequence comes from Schistocerca cancellata, assembly GCF_023864275.1. NCBI lineage: Eukaryota > Metazoa > Arthropoda > Insecta > Orthoptera > Acrididae > Schistocerca > Schistocerca cancellata. Next base: position 17,731,455 of record NC_064635.1, on the reverse strand, counting down.
GCAAAAGCAAACAATGAGATCTTGTCCACTTCTTCCAATCCAACATTCTGGGACAGTGTTGTTAAGAAACTGCCACACCTAAAGGTGAAAGTGAAGCAGGTTGCCAATGTGCATGAAAATGCAATTGTGGGAATCTTCATGAAGTTGAGAAAACAACCAAGTTTTGCAGCATGTCCAGTGACATTCCTGTCACAGTCTCCTCTGCAAAAAAAAGGTCCACAACCTTTGTGAAAATAAACGGTACAAAATACATTCTGTTTCAGTGAATCTCTTTCGTGTTTGATAACAACGCCCGGTTGAATGACAAGGGCAGGGTTTACGACTCCTCAAATTCTTACATGATGGCAGTTTACTTTACCCAATAGATGAAATGTCAATTCGTGTGAAAAGATGAGTCGTGAGGAAAAAATGCCCTCTGCCATACCATGGAGAACTGAAATGCAAGATTTGTATCTTCGTTATAGTCACTGGACTGTTGTTTCAGGAAGCTTAAGTTCCTGACCTCCCCATCTTGTAGACTTAAGAGAGCTCCATGTGAAAGCATCTCGGATATGCTCAACATCTTCCTCAGATGTGTGTGGCTGACCAGTGCTCCTCCTTTTGCATATGCAACCAACTTTCAAGAATTTTGTATGCCGGTCATAAATCTGCTTGTGTAAAGGTGACTTCTTGTTGAACCAATTGCACTTGAATTGTTAGATTTTGCACAAATTCGACAAACAAGATGATTTGTCTTTTGGTGTAGTCACCATGTTGCTAGGAACAAAGAACAGTGCAGCTGTGTCAAAACTTCGAACCTTCCTCTGTTTAGTGAGATGCGCAGTGTGTTTTTCATCTTTTATAGTTTGTCTTACAGATAGTTGAAATCTGTTCTTTGTTTTTGAGTCGCCCGGTATTATTGTTGTGCAGCAATTCAATAATATATACTGTTGTTCTTAGATTTCAGGTGGAGACCACTTAAAGATGAATCATTCCCTGAGGAAGTAATTGAACCAGATTTCATACCTGTACAGTCAGGAATGGACAATGCTGTGGTTTCTGAAGATTCTCCAATAGATCTTGACCGTGCCTTAGTTAGTGACATAGCAGGAATTGATGTGAGTTTCAATGCTGTATGTGTTCTTTGACATGCCTGTGTGAAAAATCTGCTGTTCACCCTTTTGGATCCACTGTCAGACTACATCTGATATTACAGTTTTCTGGTACAGTTCCGAAGTCAGACAGTGTCTGACACGTTTCCATTACTGCAAAATATATAAGAATCGGAAAGAATGCAATGAATAGAAAAATTGAATTGGAAAGGTTTAATGACGTGGATGCCTGTGAAGTACCTGTGACATCAGTTGATTCTTATGGACAACTGCCTGTATTGCACTTCCTCTTAGTTATGTACATAGAAAGTTTTCCAGATGTATTTATAATTTTAATTCTTCTTGGATGTTCTGAAAAGAGAGTCATTAATTTTGTAAAAAAGAAATTAGTAACAAGAGGACACCAGCATAAATGTGACTATAAACATGAATATAATGTTAATTTAAAATGTCTGTATCATTCAGCAAATGAAAAGTACTCCCAACAACCTGTGCACAAACAACGGAATGAATAATGGTTACAAGACAGTGGCATACTCCTTGCATGCAGCGAATGTGGGGAAACAATATTATCAGAATCTTGAGGTGTAAGATCAAATGGTGTTTAATGCTCAACACCCAAAACTTGGGCTTTTTTAGGACCTGTGAAAGAGAGTCTATACCTCTTCTAGTCAGTACCCTCTACCATTAGGGCAGAGTATACGTATGTTGATGAGATGGTACGCATCATTGAGAAAGCTTTTGTCCTGAAACTGTGCCAGTGTTTTTTAATAATTATTTAGTTAATATGGGACATCATCTAAACTTGTGACTGAATTGAGGATTTCTTGGTACGAGGACCTGGTACATAATTTATACAAAAAATTATTTACAATAGTAGAAGTAACTTCAGGTGTGCCACAGGAAGCTGTGTTGAAATCCTTGCTGTTCATGTTGGATGTTAGTGGCATGGCTGACAATGCTAATGGTAACCTCAGACTTCTCACAGGTGGTGCAGTTAGCTGTAATGAAATATTAGCTGAAGAAGTCTGTAAAAACTTCCATTTAGATTTTGATATGATTTAAAACTGGTCCAAAGATGGAAATTTTTTTGAAATGTTCGGAAATGTAAAATTGTGCACTTGACAAGACGAAAAACATAGATCCTATGACTATAATGTCAGTGAGTCAGAGTTGGAATCAGTCAACTAATATTAATACCTGAGTGTAACACTTTGTTGTGATATGAAATGGAATGGTCAAATAGGCTCTGGTGTAGGTAAAGCAGATGGAAGACTTCAGTTCATTGGCAGAATACTGAGAAAATACAATCAGTCTACAAAACAGACTGATACAAATCTCGTTTGTCCCACCTTAGAATAATGTTCATATGCGGGACCCATACCAAATAATACCAAAATGGGATACTAACAGTATTATGAAAAGGATAGCTGCTACTCACTATACGTATAGTGGAGATGCTGAGTCGCAGATAGGCACAACAAAAAAAACTGTCGAAAAGTGGCCGACAAGGCCTTTATTGAAAATAGATAGCATACACACTCACACAAACACAACTCGCACACACATTACCGCAGTCTCTGACAGCTGAAGCCGGACTACGAGCAGCAACGAATGATGGGGGTGGCAGTCAGGTGGGGCTGGAGGGTAAAGAGGTGGCTGGGGCAGGAATAGCAGGGTAGGGGTGGGGGACGGTAAAGTGCTGCTTGTGGGGAGCATGCAGGGACGAGGAGGAGAGATGGTAGGGCAGCTGGGTCCAGTCAGGAGATTGGACAGTGGGCAGAGGAGGGGGGATGGCCATCCATTAGTGGAGTAGAGGGCTGTGTAGTGCTGGAATGGGAACAGGGAAGGGGCAGGATGGGTGACGACAATGACTAACGTAGTTTGAGGCCAGGAGGGTTACGGGCACGTAGGATATATTGCAGGGAAAGTTTCAACCTGCGCAATTCAGAAAAGCTGGTGTTGGTGAGAAGGATCCGTATGGGGACGCTAATAAACACAGAGCAAGGAAGTTGGAAATGCTTTTTAGTTGACTACAGATGTGTAACATCAGAAATCTGTCTTTTCTCAAGCAAAGTTACAGCTCTGTGTTACAGTAATAAAACCAGAATGTTTATTTACAGCTGAATGCCTATATTTGACTAAAACAGGAGAAATGGAAAACTGGCCAAAAAATGAAATATATTCAGGCTAATAAAACACAACGGTGAATATGGGAATGGGAGTAATGGAGATACGTGCCAAAAGCTGAACAACTGAATATAACAATGAGAAAGCATAGAATGATATTTCACAGCCATCTAGTTCAGATTAATGAAACAGGATATGCAAGAGAATGATACATTTCAAAAGAAGATTTTAGTTTGTCATCTCCAGAGAAAACTGGAACAAAGTAGTCAAAAGTTAGGGAACATAAGCACTCTGATTAAATGAAAAATGGGAAGTTGTATCAGTAGTAGTTATTTATGTAGTCCATAGGAGTTCCAAATTGGGTATAATAATAATAATAATAATAATAATAATAATACACATGAAACTCGAAACAAAATGCTTCGTTATACTTTTCTGTCTGTTAACAAACTTTGCTCGTTTCAGATTCTTCTTTATGATAAATATTGTAATGGAGGTATTGATAAAGAAGATCAGGAGAGGAAAAATACTTATGATGGGGACACACTAATGGAAAATGGCTTAGGAGATGAAAATGAGGAGTCATTTACTGCAGATACCACAGTTCCCAGTATAAAACTATTGGACGTCCATGGCAGAGTCGTGGGACCTCAACTGGCAGAAGTTCTCAAGGTTCGTATGGAGAGATCAGGCTTCTGGTCCTCTGGTCGTGCTGTTATAGTTGTTTAAGTCTGTTGATGTAATTGAGAACCCAGCGCACTGTTCCTAGAAAAAATTTATTTTATTGTAGAGTTCATTACGAAGGCTTAACTGTTGCTCCCACATGGATGACAGTTGGTTAGATGAGCCAGAACAGTATGTACGAGGGCTATTCATAAATTAAGTTCTGAAGTCTGCATTTTTTGTTTTCAAAAAAGGTAGATAAAAATTTTTTGTATGCAATCTTGTACTTACATTCTGACTTTACTTCTCTACAGCCATCATACATTTGTTGTACCATGACACAAGCTTCTTTATCCCTTCATCAAGGAGTCTACCGTGTGCTTTAGCCAGTTGTTGACAGAATCCTTGAGTTCATCATTGGTCATAAAGCACTGGGTAACCAGCGAGGCCTTCATCTTGGGGAAGAAATGAAAATCTCTTCCTACCAAGTCCAGACTATAGGGAGGATTTAGAAAAATCTCTCGAGTTTTTCTTTCATTCCATTCGCACTATGGGGTAACACATTGCCGTGGAGTAGAATTATTTGTTAGGTAATCGTCCTGTGCCATTTGTTTTGCACAGACCTTCAGAGCTATGAATTACATTATAAACCTATGATGTCACTGTATTCTCACTTGTTACTTGCATGATATCTGTTGTCAAAATCCTTTGCAATCCCAAAAAACTATAACCGTAGTGTTATCGTTTGACATTGCTTCTGTTTTTTAGCCTTACTGAGAAAATGAGTGTGCACCCTCTTTTAGCTTGTTCCTTAGTTTGAGTTCATATACTGCACCCATGTCTTATCCTCGGGCATGATAATGTTCACAAATCCCTTCCTGCTTCATGGTAGCACTGAAGAAATGTCATGGCTAAGCCATTATTTCAGTTTTGGTTATACATTTTGGTACCTTCCATGAACAAAACTACTCTCTCTATAAGAGTCTTAAAAAGGATTGAACTGATATCTCACGAGACAATTCTATCACATTTTCCACAAGTTCATGAGGTACATCTGAAAGTCCCATCAACATTTTTCATCCTGCACATCTATGAGACCTTCTCTGAATTTTTTGCACCACTACTTCACACACCATCACATTAAACCATGTTGATTCAGTGTTTAATGCATTGTTCAGGTCCTTTCAGTGTCAACATTGTCCCAACTCACGTACCTGCAACTGTTGAAAATAATTTTGATGAATATAAGAATGAAATAGTACATTGTCTGTGGCCTTCAGAATAGTCAGATTTGAAATTTATTGGATTGTCACAGTCTCTGCTAGTAAAACAGTGAATGGCCCATTACCTTTTCTCAGTAACTGTCAAGGAATCTGAGGAGTTTCTTTGCAAAGTATGGCAGAAAAATCTCAAAAGACCTGCATTCAGGATTTACATATTTTGAATGCCTGTAATGGCCCTCATTTACATTAGACAAGTGTTCATATTATTTTGTCCACATTACACCTTTAATATTGAATATTGCAGGCATCATTACAAGCAGGGCGTTAGGTAAGAATGTCATTCAGTTGATGTGTGCCTTCTTGTAGATGGTTCAATCCCGCGTCCGGCCGTCCTGATTTAGGTTTTCCGTGATTTCCCTAAATCGCTCCAGGCAAATGCCGGGATGGTTCCTTTGAAAGGGCACGGCCCACTTCCTTCCCCATCTTTCCCTAATCCGATGAGACCGATGACCTCGCTGTCTGGTCTCCTTCCCCACAACAACCCAAACCCCCTTCTTGTAGATAAGTACTGTTCTTTATAATAAATGGTGGTCTGGGTACTTTTCAAAAATCCAGGCATCTGTTGTTTCAGCTGTTTTTAGATTCCTTGACTGTTTGCAGAGCCCCCCCCCCCCCCCCCCCCCTTCCAGTCACAGACTGTGATCTGTGATCATGGCACAGCCACTTGTCTACTTTAGCTGGTAATCAGGTGCACACGATGTGCCACATCCTTGGCAGACTCTGCAAATAAAAATTGGAAAAGTGTAAATATGTTACAGTGACAACTCAAGAAACCTGAGGCAACAACCAGTCTAACTCATTTATAAAGTTGATATTTAACTATTATTACTGTCACAGCTCCATGAAATTTATCTGCACTTATGGAACACACTCTTTTTGCAAGACGCTCTGCTTCTTTCATCACTTTTGATCCCCCAGGGGCCTACAGCTCTTTTGTGGGTACGTGTGTGGTGTACACAGGTCCCTGAGCTATTGCTGCCTTTGTTCTTTTCCTTGCTCCTTTATCTTCTCCTTCCTTCTCCCAACCGATCCTTATTCCTTTCCTTTTACCCCTTCCTTTCACTCCTTTGGTGTTCTCATTTATGTCGGCCCTGCTATCCATTTTACTTAGTGTCATCTTGTGGTTCTGGTTTGTTTGCTTTTCCTCCCCTTTTTGGCTTTTCTTTTTTGGTCCCCCTTAGGGCTTTGACTTCCATCTCTAAATTTGAAATCTGTAGTGTGCCAGATGGGGACGAACTCCCTCCATAGCATCTTATGTGTGGATTCCTCTCCCCTTCCTCGTCCTCTCCCTTACCCGGTTCTCCCTCTACGCCATAGCCTTTTCACTACCTTGCTAGGTCACCAGTTCGATTGCCAGTCTGTGTGGTGGGGCTGTTATGTACTGGCTGAGCCACCTGACATCACAGAGACCACACTGCTGGTACCTGCACTGTGAACACCTTGTGAAAACCTAGGAGTGGTCGCCTGTCATTGTCGGGCATTGGAACTCCTGCCGTGCCAGGCAGCCGTTGCTGTGACGGGTGACGTCCACGAGGCGGGGCCCCAGATTGGATTGGGCGGTACCGTGCCAGGCATTTGACACACAGAACGCATTAAACTCGTGTGACCACTCCTCTGCCGCCATGCCTCTTCCTAGAAATTGTTCTGTTTCAGTTCTCGGTGAAGTTGAGATCTGGCTTATGCCTGCCAGTCAGCCACCCTCCGTGCCTGCAACTACGTAGGTGACATCCTGGTGATTATTATTATCACTCCTCACAAGTCTCAGTATGACACAGGGTGTAATTTTCCATAGGGACCTTCTCCTCCAGTCCGATGATGAACTTAGGGCTAATCTGGAACAACATGGCATTCATTTCATCTGGTGTGTCACTTAGACATTGGCACTTTCATCCTGGCCTTTGAGAGGCATACCCTGCCGGAGAAGGTCAGGGTGATAATATACAGATGTGATGTCAAACCATTCATTCCACCTCCCACATGTTGCTTCCATTACCTCAAGTTTGGCCACATATCCTTCAGATGCGATGCCATTCCCATCCCCTCTTCATGTTGGTGGCCCTCGCACCCCACTGCCTAATTGTGTACACTGCTCTGGTGTACATTTTCCTGGCTCACTAGAGTCTCCAGTGTATAAAAAGGAAAAAAGAATCCAGGAAATAAATATCCTTGATTGTCTCGGGTACTTTGAGACCCAGAAGAAGGTTGACAAACTTCAGCCTGTGAATCTCCCATCTACCTTGGCCTCAGTTACATTTTCCCTCCTCCTCCTCCTCGCCCCCATCCTGCCCCCTTTCCTCTCCCTCCCCCCTCTCCCGCCCCAGTCTCTCCCGTCCCTTCCCCTCAAGGAATCGCTCCTCCTCCTTGGCCAGAGAGGAAATCCTCTTCTCTGGCTCCTGCTAGGGGTGGGGCTCCCTCTCGGTACACGCCAACCCAGTGTTCTCTAGATAGGAAGCCTACAGCCTCGGGTCGGACGACGGACCCATACTCAAAGGTACTCGCTCTCTGTCAGATCCGCACATCGCTGCCACCTATCCCCTTACTGATAACACCTCCTCTCTCCCTCCAAGGAGAACAAAAAGAAGAAGAAGAAGAAGAAGAAGAAAAAGAAGAAGCAATGCAAGTCCAAGGACGAGTCATCCCTGGCATCCCGATTGGCTTTGCCTCCTCCTCCTCACTTCGAATCAGACCCAGTTTTTATGTATGTCACCCCATCCTCGTTGGTGATGACCACTGACCTGGCGACATGACCTATGTCAAATCTGGACCCTCACCACACGATAATCGAGTGAAACTGCAACGGATGTTACTGTCATCTACCAGAAATACAAAAACTTGTTTCCTCCTGTTCTGTATTCTGTTTGGCTCTTCAAGAAATGCACTTCTGTGATGACCACTTTCAAGCATTTCACAGTTTTCGGGCATTCTATCAGAACCGTGCCCGCCTCGAGATAGTGTCTGGAGGGGTCTGCACTTTGGTTCGTACTGATGTCATTAGTGACTTGATCCTCCTCCGTACAAACCTGGAAGCAATGAAGCGATAGCGGCATAATTGTGAACTACCCCAACCGTCACCATTTGCAGTGTCTACCTCCATCCAATTATGCCACTTCCTTATGTTGGACTGCCTATTTTAATACAGCAACTCCCTCCCCCATATCTCCTCCTCGGGGACTTCAGTGCACACCACTGCCTGTAGGGGAGTGTCACTTAGACCAGTAGGGGTCTTCTAATTGATTAACTTATTACAGACTTTGATTTATGTCTCCTCAATGACAGTTCCCCTACCCTCTTCAGTGCTGCTCGTGGCACTTTTCTGCTATCGATCTCAGGATCCCTTCCCCTTCTCTCACGATTTCCTTACACTTGTCATCCCACGATAATATTAGTAACCACTTTCTGTCGATTCTATCGTTCTCCTGCTGCCACCAGACAGACGGCACTTCACATTGGGCATTCTGCAGAGCTCATTGGGCTTTATATATGTCTGCTGCTCACTTCGACACCTCTCTTTCAGATTGCATTGATGCAGTCATGCGAGACATCTTTGACACTATTCTTCATGCCGCTGGCACTATCCCTCTATCCACAGATTCCCCTCATCTTCGACTGCTACCGTGGTGGACCGAGGACATAGCGGTCGCTATCCAGGACTGCCAGTCGGAACTGCAACAATTTAAACACCACCCCTTAAATACCAGCCTTATTGCTTTGAAGTGTCCCTGTGCTAAGGCTTCCTACTTTATTAACCAGAGTGAAAAGGAATTATGTATTTTTTCCCTGGGGACATATGCCCCATCATCTCAGGTTTGGCCCGAGCTCCGTAGCCTTGTGAGCCACCAGTGACAAACAACTGCCCAGGTTCTTATCCTACAGGATGCTCCGTGTACTGATTGATCGGTCCTTGCAGAACACCTCACAACACACTTTATGATAGCATCAGTGTCCTCTTCCTATCCTGCTACCTTTCTCCGACAGAAATGATGAGTTGAAGAAACCCCCCTCTGTTTCAAACTGCACCTAGCTGAAGCCTATAATGAAGCCTTCACTGAATGGGAATTTTTGCTGGCTTTTACCTCTTCACATGAAACTGCCCCAGGCCCGGATTCTATCCACAACCAGAAGATCAAACATTTGGACATTACCGAGAGACAGCGTCTTCAGCTGCATTTGGCTCACGGGTGTCTTCCCCTCGCAGTGGTGAGACAGCATAGTTATCCCCATACTTTAAGCCCGGGAAGAATCCAATGTCTCTCGACAGCTACTGACCGATTAGCCTGACCGTCGTCCTTCAGAAACTGCTCGAGATGATGGTTAGCTTCAGATTATGTCGGGTACTTGAATCTCAGGGCCTTTTGTCCCGTTATCAGTGTGGCTCCCGGGAAGGATTATCTACAAGTAACAATTTACTCAGTTTGGAAACAGCAGTCTGAAAAGGCTTTTACTAAGCGCCAACACCTTGCCACAGTCTTCTTTGACCTACGTAAGGCATGCAACACCACTTGGCACCGTCACATTTTAGATACCGTCTGTGACTCGAGCCTTCACGGTCGCCTTGCGATTGTTATCCACATGTTTTTATCCCACTGGCTGTTCCAGGTTAGAGTAGGTGCTTCACTCGGCACCCCTCGGATCAGGAGAACAGTGTCCCATAGGGTTCTGTGTTAAGTGTCGCACTCTTCGTCGTCGCCATCAGTGGGCTTGTAACCTCTGTCGGGCCTTTGGTTACCCTGGCATTGTATGTTGACGATTTTTGCATCTGATGTAGTTCCCACTCGGTAGCATCTGCTGAATGCCAGCTGCTACTAGATGACATCTGATGGGCCTCTGCACGGTCCTTCTCCCACGTCTTCCAGTTTTCTCCCTCCAAAATGTGGGTTATGCAGTTTTGCCGTTGAGCCACAGTACGTGCCATCCCAGAACTTTACTTAAGCAACCAGCACCTAGACGCTGTAGCATAGTCCTGTTTCGTGGCCTCCTTTCTCATAAAAAGCTTATGTTGCTGATGTCGCTGCCCCATATTTGTCACCAGAAGATTACCTGCATGCAGAAGTGTAATGCTCTCCGCCTACTGGCCTACACTTCTTGGGCTGCAGATTGTGTTAATCTTCTCCATACTTTCCGTGCTCTGGTTTTGTCCAGACTAGATTATGGTTGGCAGGTTTATGGCTCTGTGGCTCCTTCCAATCTGAAACTATTTGACTCTGTTCATCATTATAGGGTGCGTCTGACTGTCTGTGCCTGTCACACTAGTCCCGTTGACAGTCTCCTTGCAGAAGTGGGGATTTCCCCTTTACAAATATGATGGAGCCAACTCAGGGTTTCTTATGCAATTGCCATTTGACGGTTCCCTGACCATCCTGTGTACCCCGTCCTCTTTGCAAACGAGGGATGTCTGCCTCCTGACACCCACCCTTTGGAGGGATTGCCGGTTGGAATGTGTCACATTTCCCTTTGTCAGGATCTCCATCTCTGTTTTGGTGGATTGTGCCTAGACAACGAATTAGGACTAACCTATTCCAGGGCCCTAAGGTCTCTGTTGCCCCTATAATATACCAGCATCTGGTTCGTGCCATCATTGAGGAGGTTCCAGTGTGCTATCATCTTCTGTGCTGATGGTTTTAAAATGGTGGATAAGTTGGGATACGTCTCCTACTGGTATGGAACAACATTTACTGCCGGGGTCATGTTGTGCGTTCACAGCAGAACTGCTAGCCATAAACAGGGCCTTTCACTTTGTTTCTCAGGCCTCCCTCCACAGTGTACTAATATGTACCGACTCCATGAGTAGCTTGCAGGCTATGGACTGATGCTACTCTCGTCTACCTTTGGTCTCTGCCATCCGTGACCTTCCCTCTGTCCTTGTTTGTCGCACCTGCTCAGTTGTCGTCCTCTGGGTCCCAAGTTATATGGGCAATATAGGGAATGAACTGGCTGACCGTTTGGCTACAGAGACAGATACTTAACTCCCATTCCCTTTCATGATTTGAGGTGCACATTTGCAGAATCGCATCAGATCTCTTTTTGCTCAAAAGCGGAATGACATCTAGTGCACTACTGCTCCCAGTAATAAACTCCGAACAGTTAAGGAGACTACTGCAGTTTGGTGCTCTTTCTTCCGGTTCTCTCTGAAGGAATCCACTGTCTTACATTGTCTATGCATCGGTCATAGTTGGCTCACTCACTGTTTTCTCTTTCGTAACACTTCACCCTACAATGTGGTTGTGGAATGAGATTAACGGTATCCCATATATTGGTGGAATGTCCCCTTTTGTTGGCCTTTTGTACTAAGTATACCCGTCCTGATTCCAGGTCTGCAATATTAGTAGATGATTCACAGATGGTTGAACTGGTCCTCAGTTTCCTATGTGAAAGTGGTTCTTATTTTTAGTTACAAAGTTTTGCTTTACTCCTGGAGCAGGGGCATGGTGGTTGTGGCTGGGGCCTCTCTTCGTGTTTCCTGGGTCTGGGACCTATGGCCACACCCCTTTGCAAAGACCGCTCTTTTATCCCTCTGTTTTCCAGATTTTAGATTTGGCCTCCTTTTTATCCTTGTGTGTGTGTTTTTAGCTTCCTCACTGTATAGTTGGACCCCTCCGACTGGAACCGTCCACTTTCAGCAGACACCACTATCTTATGCATGTAATCTTTTGAATCACGAGACTGATAACCTCACCATTTAGTCCCATAACCCTCTTGAATCAATCAATCATCACTTTTAATGTAGTTTGGAGTATGCCTTCTTTATCCCCTGCACCTATTTATCATACTTTATCCTCCTGGTGTTTCCTGAACCAATCTCTCTCAACCTGTTTCTTTGTTGCTGATTGATAAACCAGTTTGTATTTTCACATAATACTATTGCGAATGTATGCAAATGAAATATATCTTGACCAATTAACAGATCATTGTACCAAGGTAAAAGCTGCCTTCTTATCAGAAAAATTTGGTTCAACCTTCTCAGATCATGGTTGTTGATGCTTCAGTTGCCTAGGGAATGATTCCTTGCTGTAAGATGTTCATTTGTCCTTTTTGTAACTTGTTGTTGTAAATGAAATCCTTCAAGTTTTATCTTTGAATTCAGACGTTACTAACATCGCGTACTTCACAAAATTTCCTCCTCTCCTGCACAGCATCCAGAACAGAATTGCTGCAAAAGAAATTATGTATTCAGAGAGCTCACAATGAATGCTCCAAAGCATTTGTTGTAAACATTTCAGTTTTTTATATAATTTCCTTTCATTCATAATTATTACACTGATTTGATTTATATAAGTTATTATTTTTATTGTTACAAAGAGAGAACTTTAATACAGTTATCATGAAACTTAATTAAATACTTGTGGATTAAGGAAAACCACTTGGTGAAAAATATAGGTGTTGAATTGTCAGTAAGGATATACGAGATAGAGTAGAACAGCTGGCATCATGTAGGAGCATACATCAAAGCATAACTCTGAAAGCTCAAAAAGTTTTCTTTCTTTCGTGCATGCCTAGTGACAGATCAATGCTTCTGCTTTTTGGTGTATGGTCTCCTTTTATCCAAAAGTACATTCTGCAGGAAATTTCCTACAAAATTAAACATAATTATTTTGACTTTGGTGGCGATTTGTATAAAATAGTTTATGAAAATATCAGAATTTTAGTTATCGTATTTTACGCACTATAAGGTGAACCTTAATTTGTAAGCAATTTTAAAAAAAAATAAGTTTTACCGTTTTTATTATTAATTGCAAAGCAAGACAAAAAAATCTCAGTTTGTAAAACCGAACTGACCTTTAAAATCCCTGAAAATAGTCATCTGTACATTCTTCTTCTTTCTCTTCGTCATAAGTAATTGTCCTCTGCCACATTTCTTGAAAGTTTTAACAATAATGTCCTCTCTCACACTAGACCACGACTGTTTATGCAACGACACACTTGTTTGATTGTAGGTTGTGTTAAAGCTCCATTCAGAGTGAATTCATGTTTGGTTTCGTCCATTTGTTCCATTCCTCTCTCGTGTACACTTTACATGTTTTATTTATCAGGAGATCAAGTAGTTGTAATTGTGAAGTCAGTCCTCCTGAAATAAGAGCAAACTCTGAATTTCGTATCAGTCCTCTGCTGCTGCCAGTTAAATCCTGTGTTGCCAGATAGAGATAGATTTCTCATGACATTGAATATATGGCCATTTTTAAGACTAGCAGGAGTTTTAAATCAAACACTGGACATTTTTATATTAATTTCGAGTATAAGGCGCACATGAATTTCGGAGGCAGTTTTCTGAAGAAAAAGTGCATCTTATATTCTGTAAAATACGCTATATTGTATTACTGACAGTAACCAGTTATGCTTGTTTATATTATCACTAAAAAAATATAGTAGTAATGTGATTCTTTGTAATTTTTCCAAAATGTTCCATTTAAACTTCACGTATGGTACACATTGGAGAGAAAATTTTTGAATGGTAAAACTTAAAATAGAAGATATTGATCATATGTGGTATTGAAAAATTATGATTATTAGTTTATTAGCAGGATCTGAAAAATTTGCGTTTGCGATAAATGTAAACATAGATGTGAATTCTGCCTCAAAATGCAATAATGGTAAATTGCCTAATAAATATAAGAAAAAGTTTGAAATAGTTTTGTTTTATGAATTTAGATACTGAAATTGTAACCAGTTTTCAGTTATTGGTATTGTACATCATTTAGCAAAGTCCAGTGTGCAAAATAATGCAATAATTCCTTAGTGTGCTCAGTGCTCCGGTACTATACCAGTTGTGGGTGCGTGAATAGTGTGTGTAAGATACGTGCTGTGTCGTGCAGCATTAGACTCAACTGTGGGACCTAGCATCTTTGAACAAGGAATCACGTACTTTTTACTAGCAGACAAGTGAGGAAGTTCATGTAAATGTGTACACTTTAATGTGGCAGCTTTAAGTGGCAGGTGTTTTGAACTGTAGTTGCATCAAGTACTGGTAGAGGCATGAACTGTCTCGTTTGTGACGCTGTGAACTTCCTGTACAGTAGCCATTACCAAATGCTCTGTTGTGCCTTGCTTGTTGTTTCCACTTTGTGTATTGAAATGAGTGAGATCTTCACCGTCATGAAATTGGAATATGATCGTACAACACCAGAAAGAATTATCTATGTCCCATGTGTCACTTGTGCTTTTGCAGAAATCCAGAACACTGGTGTAAGGTGCTGCCCTGAAAGAGGGAGGCGAGGCCTGTTTCCCCTCTGCCGGTAGTAATTCTACTTTGTTTGTGCTCACGGACAGGTGCCGCCTCATATTCTATGCACTCTGCACTGTAGTGACCTGAAAACAACCAATCAACATATTTTGATCACACTGAAAGTATTGCACTAATATCTGTAGTGTTGTCAACTATGGGTCACACAGCTATGAAGACCTACGAAAGGTCAAAATCAGTATTTTGCAGATTTTGCAAATATCGAATTGGTTGGGAAAAGAAAAATAATGTCGAAAGAAACCTTAAATTGGAGAAGCACTCTCTTCACCAGCAGGAAAATGTTGCTGGTTCTAAACAAAGACAATCATTTGTAGAAACCTCGAAATGACCTGAAAGGAGAAAACAGACAGACACCACCTCAGAAAGAAAGCAAACATTCTAGTCAAAAAGCTCCCTCCACCACCACTATTTTTAACAGTTAGTTTCAAAGCATGTCTTCAGGCACATCGTGTGAAAACCTCTTAAATTTATGTGTCTAATTATTAGCAGAAACTAAATTTAACTTGGAATTTCACCAAAAGTATGTGCTACAATGTCAGGTCCTTACTTCTCAGGGTATAAGTGCCCTCCAGTTATTTATTTTTCTAGTTAGTACATATGAAAATACTGTGAAAAACATGTTATGGATTCGCATCTTGCAAATACTTTTTGTTGTCACTGTTAGTGACACATGAAAATTTGTGTCGGCACATGACTCGAAACCTGATTTTCCATTTATCGCTAGAGGTCATCTTAAGCCCTTGGGCTATCAGTGCACGACTCCCAGACCGACCCAAACCTATATATGCTACGTTGTCTATATTCCTTATGCTTGCTTTTTGTGATTGCTCTAGAGGTAGAGACAAATATTTTTATTGTCATTTTAGCCCACTGAAGCATATACATAATTGATTACTACAAAATTCAGCTGTAGTCGTCAAAACAGTGTGTGTTCCTTCAGACAAGCATGCATTTCTGAAGGACATTGCAGTGTAAGATACAGACACTGTAAAAACACAGATATTATATATGCATTGCAATAAAGCTAGTAACAGTTTTTGTGAGTGAATAGTATACAAAATACAGGTTAAGTCAAAAAGGACTACAACTTTGGGATGATATAGAAATTTATTGAGATAACTCATAGATTTGCTAGATATATCATTTTGTAGCAAATGACCTCAAGTTTGATTCACTTGTTGTGTCAGTACCCCATACCACCACCAGGACTTCCAGCAAGTGTACAGGTAGAATGGCTAATTTCACTGTGCGGAGCTCGCTCGCTGTGTGTTTTGGTTTTGTGAAATGAACCGTATAACAACTGTTCAGTATAAGTTTCACACTGAATACACCAAAGAACCTCCAAGCAGGCCTACCAATTTACTCTCAGCACAAAAAGTCAAGGAAGTTTGACTTTTCCTCGATAATTATTTCCCAGGCTGGTGGATTGGCTGTGAAGGGCTAATAGTGTGGCCACCTCACTCGCCAGACTCGACACCATCATATTTCTTTCTTTATTGCTTCATTAATGACCGAGTGTTTATTCCTCCCTTTAAAAATCGAATCTACACTGCCATTGCACAGACTACACCTGATTTACTGTAATGAGAGTTGGAAGAAGTTGATTATCGACAGAGTGTTTGCCGCATCACAAAGTGAATTCACATTGAATGAAAATGACACTTCACACTTTTATGTGAAAGTTGAGGTTTTTTTTGCTACATATTGATACACTTCCTTATACTGTAAGTTATCCCAATTAATTTCTACACCATTCCAAAATTGTAAAGTCCTTTCTGGCTATATCCTGTATAAGTAGGTAGTGTGAAAGTACTCAGGAAACTAAATACACCAACATATTAAAAGTAACCTGCTGTTACTTGTATCAAAAATCTCTCTTGAGATGAGCCTTCCAATTAAAAATAAATGTAGATTATTCCCAGTTTCATTACACTGGCTTTCTGTTAATTCCAATGAAGAACATTCTATAAGCTCCAAATGTGTTAATTGTCATCTCTGCTTTAGATGTTTCTCTTTCAGAGATGAGTATGTTTATGCCTTGCCTCACTCTTTTTCTGGTCCATCAAAGAATTGAATACTTAACATTTTGGTGTACTTGTATCTTTCTTATTTTTGTGCTTTATTCAGGTTTTTTTTTTATTTTTTTATCCCTTATTTTTCTCTAATTCCTACAGGCACTAACAGCAGCCTCAAGTCATGACGTATTCAACTCTGAACGCTTGGAGACTTTGGGAGACTCATTTCTGAAGTTCTCTGTCAGCCTCTTCCTGTTCATCCATTTTGATCACCTTAGTGAGGGCGCCCTCACAGTATTCAAGAACTATATCGTCGGGAACTCACATTTTTATAACATAGCGAAACATAAACAGCTTGGAGGCATTCTTCAGGTAAGAAATAAGACAGCAAGCAGCAGATTTCATTTTTTTAGTGTGTCTTGAAGATATTCACTTCATATAGCATTGCACAATGAATGTCACAATTTTTTATTAGACTACATAATTTGAGTAACGGTTATCAGGTAGTGATACCATTTCTTTACTGTTTTTCCGGCCTCAGGACACACAAGTGGTGTCATAACCAGTTTCAACTTAGCACGAAGACATAATCAGATTATCTGTTTAAAAAGAAAGAAACATGGAAATGTTAAATTCTGGTAATGTAAATTACATATCAAATTTACTCCTACACACAACATATCTCAATATTTTACATGGCAACTCATCACTGGACAGGCCAAGAGAGATGCTCACAACATATTTGTACACCTGTGGAAAAAAAATACCAGCACTAACAAGCAGTCGTGCAAAATAAACAAAAGTAGGTAGGCGTGTTTCTACGTCTGAAAGATGATCACTGTTCAAACTTCGTGCCAGTTGCGAGAGACTGGTGCTAGTAGCGTCACTATGAGGATGTTAATCAGGCTTGCTTTAAATACCCCCTGTAACAGTCACGAGCATAAGTTACCTTCGATATGGGGCGTAGTGAGTCGATGTCGGTGAAGAATGCTTTTAACACGACGATGATGCCATTATCGACAGCTCACTGAACCTGAATGAAGTTGTGTAATACGGCTACGAGAAGCTGGATGTCCCTTCTACAGTATTACAGAAAGACTCGGCAGGAATGTAGCCGCTGTACAAGTTTGCCGGCAGGAGTGCTCGCGGGAAGGTAGGGTCACGAGGAGACCACATAAAGGGCGGCCACACGGGGCTACTGGTAGGGAAGACCTTCCCGTTTGTTGTAAGGATACAGTGTAAGGTACTGTGTCCGCAGCACCAATTTGAGCAGCTGTTGACACCACAGTGACACAAGAAACTGTTACAAATTGGTTACTTAAAGGACAGCACAAGCTAGACGCTCTGAAATGTGTATTCCACTGACCTCAAACTGCCGCCTTTTGTGACTTCAGTAGTATCGAGCGAGAGTTGAGTGGAGGATGGAGTTTTCTGATGAAAGCCGGTTCTGCCTCAGTGCCAGTGATGGCTGTACGTTGGTTTGTATGCCAGTGGAGAGCCTGCAACCGACCTATCTGCAGTCATACCTGGAGGTACGGTATGGGGTGTGATTTTGTATGATGGGATTTTGTGGTTATCTCACATAAACTGACTACAAATTTGTACGTCAGGCTGTAGATCGGACCAGGTAAGCTGCCATTAATGATAACATTCCAGGTGGTGTTTTCGGAAAGGATAACACTCGCCCACGTACCACTGTTGTAACACAAAATGCTCTACTGAGTGTCAACGTGCTGCCTCGATCACCAGATCTGTCTCCAGTCGAGTACATACGGGACACAATCAGATGAGAACTCCAGTGTCATCCACAACCAGCATTAACTATCCTTGTATTGACAGATCAAATGCAACAGTCACGAAACTCGGTCCCGCAAACAGACATCTGGCACCTGTGTGACACAGTGCGTGCACATTTTCGTACTTGCATTCCACATTGTGGCGGTCACATTGGTTATTAATGTACCGGCATTTCACATTTGCAAAGGCTTTCCTCACTCTCACATTAACCTGTGATTTAGCAACATTAATCAGTTAAATATGTTACCTAGACATGTGTATTTCCAAAATTTCGTTACCCCACACGAATTATTTGTCGGTGGAGAGATTTTCTTTCCCATTAGCGTAAATAACTTCATACCCTTACTTTTTATGGAAGTCCATCTCGAAATAATGTGCCACATTACATGCGTGTAACCGTTAACAACGTGTGCAATGGGTCTTATGTTGCAATTGCTCACAACCCCTGGAATAGTTGCTCACAACCCCCAGATTAGGAGACTCAAAGGAGACGTCCACTCACAGTATGTGCAGTGATGGAGTTTGCAATAAATGTGAAATGAACATTCTAAACCAAAGCCGGAGCCGCGAAGGACGAGAACTGTATTTAAATACATTTGCCAAAATGCGTGTATCCCAACGGGAAATGTTAGGACAATACGTAGAGTGCACCACTCGCCAGAAATACTTCCAGATCTAGACAGAAAACATGTAATATATCTGACGTGCGTTGCAAGGTCATGCGAGAGGGTGCGTGCGTGGAAGGTGGTGTGCGTGTCATACGAAAGTGAATTTTCTCACGGTGGGTCTTAGTAGTGCGTAGCAAGTCAGGGCACAGGCCTGTTCGACTGTTCAGTACTGGTGTTTCGAAAACAACATTTGGTTGTGAGATTATCGACAAAATGCCATGTAATCCCAATGCTGTGGTACAAATACTGATGATGGAGGTGACATACAGGTATCCACTAGACACCACAGCTCCAACCTACATTGACAGGTGTATTGCGTGGAAGTTGTCGAACTGATTGAAGCAATGTGTTGTAGGAGGTGCTGTCATTTTGGAAGGACAGACATTATGGTGTGATAGTGATTATCGTACAAGTAATGGGATGACAAGGGCATCATCCAATAGTGATACCCCTCAGTCACCAATGCAAAATTTGGCAGCCAGTTCCACTTCTTATGAATTGTTTCCCCTCCAGAGCACAACATACAAACATTCACAAACAGTTCACACCCAGAACTATGCGGAGGATTATGACAAAAAACACAAATCTGTAGCAGCAACCACATACAAACACAAGACAAAACCGGAGAAGGTGTGGCAAATTGTTGCAGCCCTTGAATCTGGCGATACCGTGTAACATAAGGCTGCAATAATTCGCCAGCAGATGAATACCAAATTCCTGGAGGCATGTCGCATGGTACTCACTATTGCCATTTAAAGGTGTGGGCAAAGCAAGCGGCTATCGCTGTAGCCATCCCTAATTTTATGGCCAGCACGTATTTTCTTCATCACTTCACACACTGCTAGAAATAGCATCACGTAAGATCACACGGTTTGTTACAAGATGGGATATCACTATGGACACTGCTGTGAGAATGAGAACATTGAAGTTTGTGCGGTAGGTGATAGGCTATATTACTGTCAGTGACATTCGTACCAAATTGGTGTTTAATACTGACCAGAGACAATTTGAGTGCAAACTCACAGCAAACTGGACACTTATCAGTGACTAGAGAGAAGACAACTGAAGCCATTGGACAATCTGTTGCATGTACTCCGTGCTTTTATACAATGTAAGTGCTTTTTTACATGTCCAGACACCTTGCAAAGAAATTGTATCTCTGCTTTCGGTAACTGAGAGGGAAGTTTGACAAAGGTGTGCCCCAAATGCTATAATGCGTTGAACCACTGAACATAGAATATGACTGCAATGCTAATGAGAAGGTATGTACAATGCTAGTTTTGTCTTGGATGTGAAAGGTATTGGAACTGGAAATAGTGGGTCCTGCTATTTTATTATTAGATTCGTGGTCAGGTTAAATCGACACGAGTTTGCCAACCAAAGCAACAGGGACTTAAAGTTGAAGACTGTGATCATACCACCAAAAGTTGCAAAGTACTGCCAGCCTCTGAACATATAATTCTTTCGCCAATATAAGGCTCCTCCCATGGAGTAGTATATACTTTGTGATGAGAATCGTGCCATCGGTCTGCATCACCGACTCTTCATTTTCAGGTTGCACTGCTTCACATATTATCAGTTCTGTGCACCACAATATCAACCTGTGCTTCACTGTGTGTGAGAAGTGTCTGGATACATGGCACAGGATACGCCTCTGCCATTCTGTAATGTATCGGACATAAACTTTGCCGCAGTTTACACGTGCAATGCTTCTGACTGTCGATAGGGTGCCTTTGTGACCTGCTCCTGGTATACACAGTCACTTTGCATGGTCTGTTATACCCAACAACACACCCGGGGACCCTTTGTTTCAGTGGCGAGGCGTGTAGCAAAGTTTGTAGCTAGCAATGGCGGCAGCGCTCAACACTTAGTCATCTTCCTCACTAGACGTGCTGTTTCCAGTCGTGTCACCTTTGTACGACATGTTATCTCCGAAATCGATTTGGCTGTGATATCTCCGGTCCTTCTCGGTGTTGCATTTTGGATGGCAAGCAGTATATTAATGTATGCTTCCACCAACTCGGTGCAGATTTGCAGCGTCGTTCCTTTCAAATGCAGAAAATGAATTACTGTAGAATATTCTCCTTTGAGAACAGTCTGCATTATTTTGTTTCGCTTCCTCTAGCAGTGTGCCACACTAGGATTTCATTTTGTACCAGGACTACTTACATGTACTCGTATTAAAAAAAAACATTAATTATGGAATGTTATTTTTTGAGGTGATAGTTTGCACTTTAAGAGTAACAGTTTTGTAGTGTGCATCCCGCATTTAGATTTCAGATCTGTTTGTCTTTGGCCTCCAAATTTCAGGTACACGACTTTACTCCTAAGGACGGTTGGCTCCCACCGGGCATCACCGTGCCTAAAAAGGTGCGCAGTTTAATGTTGGAGCAGAATGTGTCACCAAACTTCTTGTATCGCCTAGAGTTGTCAGAGGAGGAGCAGCAGACAGGTGTGGTGGCCGACGAGACGATCGCCGACGTGAAGGAGCGACTGGGGGAGTGGGATCAGGACCCCAGCGTGCACTCCTCCATGGAGGACTACCTCGGGGTGCAGACTGTCAACGACAAGGCGATGGCCGACTCTGTGGAAGCCCTCATAGGGGTCTACCTCAATGTAATTATTTACAGAGTAACGCCTTATATTTTAACTATGTATATTGCAGGTCCACAGCCTCTATAAATCCTTTCAATAATGTCAGTTTTCTCTTCTGGCTGTAACTGTTTTTGCTGCACTATTACAGTTTCATCTTAGGTACCATTGTCGAGCATAAAATTTGGTATCGTATTACTCCATAGAAATGATTATGTTCTTGTAGGGGTGTGTCGCACCTGATGGTAAAAATCTGTGGCCGTTACAAGTGACACGAGTAACATGATACAGAGATTTTTGTTATTTACTGGTTGGGACTGACAACAAACTGCATGTAAATAACACAAATATACTTATCATGCTACTTGTGTTATTCATAACAGACATTGACACACTGTCAAGTGTGAAACAGCCTTAGAAGAGCATTGTTACTTTCGACGTATTTCTGTGCCATAGTTTGACATCAAATCTTGCACTTGATAATGACACACAACACAGTAGTACACTAAAAACAATTGCAGCTAAATATGGAAAATTATGTAATTTAAATTCTTTATATTTTTATTTTTAAAATTTATACACATAAAGCTCACAATTACTCCGGTTAATTCACACCCTCTAATTTCTCTCTTATACACGGGTTGTTTGAGTGTTACAAGTGCAATCGAAAGGGATGGACAGAGGATAATGAAGCAAGCAAATAACCTGATAAATGTAGGTCTGGGAATCAGTGGTTTACCCACAATGATGTACGCACAAGCACAGTTGTGCCAATGTCACAACAGTGTTAATGTGTACGGGTGCGTTTGGATACTTTTGTGGGGGGATGTTCAAAAGCTTTTGTGTATTCCTTCCTTGTTGATAATGCTGAAGAACTCGGAGAAAGCATTGTGGATGGTTGTCAGTGTGTTCAGTACATGCCTGTCGTTTTTGGACAAGTACAGGAATTCATGAGGAGCCGTGCAGTAAACTGCCTTTACATGGAGGGTGGCTGTCAGGGACACTTACTGTAATGTGTTTGCCCTCAGGTACATATCTGATGCTACATTTCAGTTATAAGGTGTTCATGTACTCAGTTGTAATATGTTGTATCAGAGAAATTGTTTGCTTCTAGACCTAAATTTTAGGATTATTTGATTGTTCCAGTGTCCTATACTCAACCCTTTTGTTTGTACCTACAATAGTCAAACACCCTGTATAATTACACTCAAAAATCTTGATATGAAATAACAAGAAAATTAAATTATCTTTCTTTGGAAACTGAAGTTACAATAAATAAATACTACTTCTCCTTAGCTTATGTTGATTGTCCGTAAGTGATCATATTGTTCTTGGTACAGTAGGTAATTTGATGATTCCATTTAGCAAAAAGGATTACAGGGTTCCAATTAATGTCATACACATTACTAAATGAAATGTCATGGGGCACTAATTTGAATCTTCCACACTTGTCATTCTTTTGTAATATTCTGCATTACCACAGCATTTCATTAACACATCCAAATGACATACAGTCTAACTTAGAACTCATTGCCACCAGTTGGCTTCTCACCAAAAAGCTTACATGTTTCAGTGTTCTGTTTTAACAGAAACAAAAGAATTTCGCTTACTTTTCATATTTCTCATTTATTATTCACATGTTTCAGTAATCAGTAGTGATAATTACAAATGTAATATAGTAAAGAAAACTTCTGAAGCAGTAATTTATATAAAGAAATGCTAAAGTATTTTAAAAATAGTTGTGACTTAACTTTTTTTGGATTCATGTATGATTCACAAAAGCTTTTGACATAGGAACACGTGCACTTGCAAGTTATAAGTAACAAAATGCAAATGCAATAAATTGAATGCAAAGTATTGGTGTACTGTCAGTTGCAGTATTTACACCCTTGGTGATTTTTATTGTATGAGCATTAGACTGGTCAATGGTATGTATCTGGGACTAACGTTTGGTCTCTAAATGCTGTACACTTCATCAGAGGATCACAGTTAGCTGTTTCTGACTCAGACAAGCTTAGCATTCCAAACTGTTCACATGCAACCACGTAACGGAAGGGCGGCAACGTAAGCAGACTGCAGAGTTGTGTCTACATGTATTGTGGAGTGTGTAATGTGAAAGAGTTGGCACTGTTTGCTTTATTTAGCACGAAGACCAACAATTTATTTCATTTCTCCTGCTTTTCTTTTGAAATTGTTTTTGCACTTTCGAATTAATGTGGCCTCTTGTACATCCTCATGTAGTAATGATTGAATCTTGATAGAACACCACTATCAGACAAATGACTTTGGTGGTCCCCTATTCCATGTGCACGATCTGCTACAGGTAGTTTATCCCTATTGCTCAGATGACATTTGCTCTTTGTGTTCTTCAGGTGAGGTATTGATGCTTCTTACAGTGTTCCTATGTACCTTTGAGCCAGTGGTTGTATATACTTCTGCTGTGGCAAGCCGTATGCGTAGTTCCTTTACAGTTTTCAAATATTCAAGTACTTCTCTTGACAGATTAAATACTCAGTCAATGCTGTTTGTTCTTAGCACCATGCAGTATGTGACTTCTTACACAGATGGGACGAAAATATTCCCTTTAGTGATTCTTTTTCACTGTAAGCTCCAGATCTTTTTAAGAGCGTATAGTCCCCCCACCTCGTTTTTTTAATATTTTAAAGAGTATCCATTCCTTCTTAAAGTAATTCTTAAATGACTGAGCTTGTACTCCAATTACTGTGACTCACAAGTTTTACCCAGTTCATTCAAGTCTTTTTTTCTGTTTAGGATGGTGATTGGAACTGTTGTGAACATATCTGTCCATGTGAATGGGTTTCATGAAGACTTCATACTCAGAAGTTGTCAGGTTTTTTGAGGACCTTTACATAAAAAATTCTCTTTTGTCTTCTCTTTTGTCATTGTGAACAACATATAAGAATTGTCATTTAGAAATGCTGAGAATTCATTCTCTCCAAGAAGCTGTATAACAAAATTGTAATAAATGCACTGAAACCAACTAATGGATTTCTTCTTGATGATGATGATGATGATGATGAAGATGAAGATAAAAAATGCATTCAACCAATCTGGCCTGCAGAAAGTATTACATGTATATTTTTGTGTTATCTTGTCTCAACATACAAAATAGGAAGTTAAGGAATAGAAATGCTCATTTATTTGTCCTTGAACACACAGCCCAACACACACGAATTGAATTTGCTGACATAGGTTGATTTTATAATTGTCAGTCTTAACATTCAACGAAGTTGATTGAATTCTGTATTTTCCAGATGTTCCGTAGGCGCTGTTAGAACAGGTTATAAGTAGAGATCAGCATGGTTAAGAGAGTTGTTCTGCACCTTAACCAAAAGGTCTCTAACAGGAACCACAAGCCTTTTATCTGTATCTATGGTTGTTACAGTTTTGTAAACCACTTCTTAAACCATTCAGTACAGCGGAGTTCTGGTATAGAATTTTCATCTGAAATTGGGTTGCGTAATTTACATTCTGTAGATTAACTCTAGAACATCAGAGGGGATGGGGGGAATGTTACACTGCTACTAAACCATCAGAAATTGTACTTCTCCAAATTTGTTCAAAGGAATCCATAATTTATAAGTTATGTATTTGTTAATTACAATTATTAGATCTCCAGTGGTATGTTACATATCAAATTAGGTACAAAACATCCTGTTTTATACCCTACTGCAATTGTAAATTTCATGAGAGTTTAGTAGTCTAGGGTTAATAAAGTACGGGGCAACCATAATCACATTTTAATAAAGCAGCCTTGTCACGTTGTTGATACATTCCATTAATTATAACTTTTCTGTGATAATTACTGAAACATATTTGGAACGTTTCTGCAGCACTGAGAAGTCAAATGAAATTGTGGTAAAAGGGAGTGTTACATCTTGTGTTCTGTTAAATGTTAATCATCTAGTTCATTTACATTAATCCACAACGTGACAATTTAGGTATCTAAAAGTTACCAAGAATTCTGCGCCTGACAAGTTTCTTGTGCTGGGCATTTTTGCAGGAGCTGTGTATGAATTACAGTAGTTTAAAGGAAGAATGCCTTTTGCGTGCTGTACATTAATTTATATTTTTTTATTTTATTAATCTTGTGCACTCATACGTGTTTTGCCTTAGTTACAAGGCATTTTCAGTGGGTGTCAGATCAGTGTCTCATTATTTTTAAGCCAAACAGCTCTCTCTCAGGTGGCAAACCGGTTAAAAGTTTCCATATACTATACATTACATGTTGATATGTTACATGTTGATATGCTGCATGTTGAAAATAGTGATCAAAAGGAAAAATGCAAACTTTCAACCAGTTTGCCACATGAAGAGAAAACTGTTTGGATTAAAAATAATGAATCAGATGCAGATTTGACACGCACTGATGATGTCTTGTAACTAAGGTGAAACGTGTCTGGGTGCACAAGATAAGTAAAAAAAAATTTAATGTGTAGCATGTAAAAGGCATTTTTCTTTTGAATTACTAAAATGTGTTTATCAATGTAAGAGTATTTAAGTATTGTTTTTT
Organism: Schistocerca cancellata; assembly: GCF_023864275.1. Classification (NCBI taxonomy): domain Eukaryota; kingdom Metazoa; phylum Arthropoda; class Insecta; order Orthoptera; family Acrididae; genus Schistocerca; species Schistocerca cancellata. The sequence continues at coordinate 17,705,447 of NC_064635.1, read as the reverse complement.
TCTGTAAGGGAACCTAGTTCACATGTAGGTATGTCTTAATTATGTATTTGATTAGTATTACATACATAAATTCCCATAAAATGTATTGCAATAACTATAGCAAGCTTGTAAAACTGACTTGTGTCGTATCCTGCGATCAGGTTTTCATCTTGGATCAGTGGAACACAAAGTAAATAAACAAATGAAATAAAAGCATAAATAGCAGTGAAGATCTGATGGTGGAATTGTTTAATAAGTTTAGAATGTGAGGTTCTGGATCATATAAGACATTCTGACATACAGCTTTATGCATTACAGGAGTTTGGCGTGGAAGGAGCACTCAGGTTTGTAAACTGGCTGCAAATCCTGCCCGCAGAACATGCTTCACCACAGAACATCCTCAAAAGTCCACCACCATCACCGATTCTAGGCACGGGATCTGCCAGAGAATTGGACTTTCACCTCGAAAATGCTGCAAGGCTGGAAAAAATTTTAGGATACAAATTCCAGGATAGAGGATATTTGCTCCAAGCTCTCAGCCATGCATCTTATATACAGAACAGGATCACAGATTGTTACCAGCGCCTGGAATTTTTGGGAGATGCTATTCTTGGTATGTTCTTCTCTAATTTAACACAGTGAAAAAAATGTCTCTCTGTTTTGTTCATCTTATTTATCTATTTTTGTCACTGCCTCTGAGCTGGAACAGGAAATGTAGAAGCATAATTTTTGTAGTATAATGGTCGACTAACACATTTCATTAAGAAAATGCAATATCATTTGTGCAACAGTCAATTAAACAAGGAAAATTGGGAAATGGTCCTTTCAGTTTTCCCTCCATTGTGCTGTAGTGTCACAGAAAGCCTCACCCTTGTCCGATGCCAGAATCGCCACCTGCCTTGCAATTTGCGGGATGTAAAATAAATTGTGAACCTCACTGCACTACTGATCATCCAGGACAAGCTTATTAGCAGATGCAAATCACTAACACTGTGCAGTTATGAAAGTGTAAATTGCATGAAACTAGCTCATTGATATCAGTTTCATTGTGCTGGTAACAAATAACACAAAAATTTAAACTTTCCTCTGATTGGTTAGCAAAAGCTCTCATCCGTAAAGGAGACTAGAAGAAATTTATTGCTAGCAGACATGAAATCGTTTAAACGAGATTACAGTAGTACTCAGTGAAACCTCTATATAACATTTTTCAAGGGACCACAAATTCTGAGCACTGTATAGAGGAAAACACTATAAAGAGGAAGGCTTCCAAATAATAATTACAGGGCATTACTGAAGATCGGGATACCACTAATCATCTTTGACAAATGGTGCCATAGATGGCTTTTAAATTTTCACAACAGTGTAATATGATATTCATTGCAAATGATCAATGTATCAAATGATTAGTTTTTTGTAATTAAAACAAGGGGCCCGGTAGGTGGATGGGTGAAAGTAAATGGCATCAAAAAGGTCGCAAGCAGAATGTGTGTCACGTGTCACCGGACCAGGTTCTGCCGCTGACATATGAAACACGCTGAGCGCAGGCTTTCCGAGCCGGTGCAAACTGTGAATCCACAGAACGGAAAATGATGCGTCTACATCCAGTCACTTAAACGTTATAAAGAGGTAAATAATTGACCAGGGTTCCAAAAATATGAGCATTACATGGAGGGAATTGTAATATAGAGGAAACACAGTAAAGAGGAAAATTTAACATTGTTTATATGGGCTTTTGGTCGGGACCGAAAAAAAAAAAAATAAAACAGATGTAATATAGAGGAAAACATTATATGGAGGAACGTTATAAAGAGGTTTCACTATATTCACCAGTTCAGTACCTTACCTGAGTTAATATTGTAGATGTAGTGGCAGCTATTATAATTTATCCTTATGCTTTTTCGGAAAGAGAGTTTTGCATAACACTTTTTTTTTTTTTTTTTTTTTTTTTTTTTTTTTTTTTTTTTTTTTTTTTTTAAAAAGCCTGTGTGCTGTAAATATAGGTTTTAGGGCTGTGGAAACTGTACATCCCATCAAATAATGTTTTAAAAGCTGTTGGGAATTGTGCTTACCAGCAGAGTAGTTCCTCCACAAAACGAGAAAAGTAAACTTACCACAAAATTGAAAAGTCTTTTGTAGACTTTGTGAAGCATACTTTCTGCCATCTCAGCTGTGTATTAACATTTTGGGAATATGCGTTATCACCTAGGGATGTAGCTAAACTGCACCACATGTATAAAAACTACTACAACAATCAATTTGTGTCCTTTGTGACATCACTATTGTTGTCATTTGTGAAGTGGGAACACATTCTTTTATTTCTGCAGCTTATGTTACTGTGACTTGATCAAGCTCATTTCTTTGCTGTATGATATATTAAGTTTCTAGGATTGTTTTCTCACTGTGGTAAGTAAAATAAAAACACAAAATGCTGTTTCTTTTATATTTTTTCATGTGTTATGGCAACATATAACAGCTCATAAAAGAGAGGTGGGAAATAAACAGTCCACCATAGTTTTTGGTCCTAAATCACACAAATAAAATTATCAGAAAATAAATATAGTTAATTGACAACAATTCTAATACAAAACCAAAAAATTAACTTTATTGAGTTGCTACAAAACGCACAATAAAGATTTAAATGTAGTAGTAATGCGCGAATTATAAACAGCAAGAGGAAAGAATTCCCACAGTTCAGTGAATCGGAAGTTGAGGGGGGTATTCTTGTTGGCATCTGAAGACAGACAGTGTGATCTATTGTTGCATGGTGATGAGAAGGCTGTCTGGGAAAATGCTTGTTTCAATTTCTTATGATATAATAGGGAATAAAAGTAATAGATTATTCACCACTGAACATTTTACATGTAATTGGTGTAAATATTTCCATGTAAAGCCAAGAGACACGAGGTACATAAAACTTCATTATATTCGCATCTGTGACACATTGTTACATCTTGTTGTTGTTTGTTGTTGTGGTCTTCAGTCCTGAGACTGGTTTGATGCAGCTCTCCATGCTACCATTGTTACATATAATGTAAAAATTATATATCCAGGAACCTTTCAACCAATGATGTGTTGCAACTTAGTCTGTCAGTAATTAGTCAGAACTTTGTCACTTAAATCATGATTTCTCATACTCTTTTATGGAGAAGTATGCTTTCTTAAATCACTCTGCCAAAACAATTTTAAATATTTTATGATCTTCATTCAGAGGCTAAAATTGAAAATAATGTATTCAATTTTGTTATTATTAATTTGTAAATACCCCTCAGGGCACTCACAGCTCTTTCTTGAGTTTGTGCACGGTGAACACACGAGCCCTGAGCTATTGCGGCCCATTCTTCCTTCCCGGACTGTATTTCCTTCCCTGTTCCCTCCCTACCTGTCCTCACTTGTTCTCCTCTGCCTCCTCCTTCCACTCTCTTGGGTGTTGTTACTTAAAGTAGACATGGCTGTCCACCAGGTTTCTTGTATTTCTTCCAGTTTTTGTTCCTCATGCCTTTTCACCTTTCCTTTTTGGTATTTTTGGTCCCCATTCTGGGTTTGACCTTCACTTCTAAATTTTCTCTCTGTAGTGTGAGCCATTTGGGGAACAATTCCTACTGTAGCATCTACGGGGTGGATTCGCCTCCCCCTCCTGCCCCTCTTCCTTCCCCACAGTAGCCCCTCCACCTCGCTAGGTCACCAGCGCGTGTTGCAGGTCTGTGTGGTGGGCCTGTTATGTACCCATCTAGCAGAGCTCACAGATAGCACAGGGATCATACCTCTGCTAACTGAACCATTGCGTCCTCCGTGTAAGCGTAGGAGTGGTTGCTTGTCATTCTGGAACATCAGAACTCCAGGTGGCAGCTGCCATGCCAGACAGCCCTTGCTGTGGCTGGATGGTGTCCATGAGGAAAGCCCTCGATTGGAATGGGCAGTATCAGAGATGATTCTTTTTACACAAATATATTAAGCCCCAAAAAACTGGCTGTTCGTCTACTGCTGTCTCTTCGGTTGGTAATGGATCATTTAATGCTGCTTCTTATGACCCTGTAGCCTTGCCTTTCCTGGCTACACCCTGGCAGGACGGTTAGACTCGCTGGCTTGGGGTGAAGCTCTTTCCTCACCACCTGGTCTCCACATTTCTGACATCTTCGAAAATGCCATTTTTGACTTTGTTATGATGGTCTGATAATGGGTCCCAGCCCCGAAACTAGTCATCAAATGAATAAAAAGTAAAAGATTTGCAACTTGGACTGGTTTTTCGTTCCATTGAGTAACAGAAGTTGCTATCCCGAGCTACTCCGGGATGGTGGAAGTTTGTCATCACTGATGTTTTTCAGAATCCACATGTTTCTGACTGTCATTCTCCCATAATTGCTGCACAACCCTCATACAGTATGGCTTCAGATAGACTTTTCAATATCTGCTGGCAACTCCCACTACTTGCGTACGCCTGTTGGGCCAATTTATGTGTAGACTTGTGTGGACTCTGAATAATTCTTCGTCAAATGTCCGCAGTAGCTTCTGGTGTGCGAACTGAAGGAATTCTTTGTCGCTTTACTTTTTGCACAGATCCGTAGGTGCGCCAGTTTTTATACAGACACTGTATTGCTCTCTTTGCTGGTAGTCGTCTATTCAGATACTTGACGACAAAAACTTCACGAGTTTCCTTAATCGAACCTATTTTCACATGTGCTTCTACAATTTCGATTCTTTTGTTATTGAGAAAGTCATTTTGCAGACAGCAAAGAGAAATGTCCAACTTCTCTGATAAAATAAACTGAATGCTGACAGAAGAATGCTAAAAATCGATTACTGCATAAAAGTAGAACAACAGCTAATTTTTTGTTGCTGTTTACTCTATTTCATAAGTCAAAATAATTCATTCACATTCAAAGGAGAGGCAGACTATTTTTAAGTGGATTATTGCATATTTGAACTATGGAGGAGGGAAAAATAATGAAAGGAATGACCGAAATGAGACTTGCATTAGCAATCTAGCAATTACGAGTCTCAAGTGCTGCTGACATCCCCCCCCCCCCCCCCTTCCCCCATGGAAATGCCTATAGAACAATAAACATACACTTTGTTTTGAAAGTTTGCATCAGCTGGGAACCTAATCTGTACCACCCATGTGGCTGGCAGTCACTGTTCCATACTTGGAAACTTTTAAAGGCGATAATTTCTTTGGAGCTACATGGACACGCTTATCGGGATTAAGATTTGAGTACTGAACTTCGTTCACCATACATATAAAGAATTTTTAAAAAAACCAATTGCCAGGTGGTCGCCTTGTCAGTACCAAAACTGGTTTTGTGAGGGGTAGCTTCTAGCTTCTGTGAACTAATCTGACATAACCCGATATTATTTTTTGATACTCTGTAAGAATTGTACTGAAGCAATTAATTCATCACAGGTGAACTACGGGGTCAAAATATCTTGATAAAAATGACTTATTTAATGTAAATACAGTCTTTTAATTACTATAAACAATCTAAACACTGATACGAGTGTCTCAATAACTGTGGAGTAACTTGCTCTGACAATACAAATTCCAGATTTCTAGCTGAATAATCAGATGCAGAGAATACAGGCGGAGGCAAAAATTTGATATTCCAAGAAAGCAGCATGTTTGACTGTGTGCTGTGCAGAATGAGCTGAACTATTGTTGTGGGACAGAAACACACTTTTTGCAATAGTTCATTTTGACGGCCTCCTGTAATCTCATCAAGAGATTTCGGTAGTATGATCCTGTGGTGGACTCCCCCTTACGAGCACAATATGTTAGCATCACACTGTGGCAGTACCAGAAACACTTACTACTATCTTGCCTGATAGTGTGGCAGTACCAGAAACACTTACTACTATCTTGCCTGATAGTTGGGTCTCGGTCTTTCCCAGCAATCTTGAATCCATGTGTTTCCATAGCTCGCTTTGCTCATTTGGTTGGGGTTCGTAAAGGTGTACCCAGCACTCGTACATAGTGGTTTGACGGCTAAGAAATCACCTCAACTGGCCCATCATAGCTGCAATATTTCCACCACTATCACCACAGATGTGATATGCTGTCCTCAAACACTGGGGCCTCCACTTCTCTGGCCATTCTCAATTCTTCACACAGAGATGGTCTGCCACTTGGTTCTTCATCAGCCAGACGTTGCTGACTACTCTGGAAGTGTATGTGGCACCTAACCACTGTGTCATGATGGTACAAGGGTGCCAAATTCTTCCACCAACTCTGTGCATATTGTTGCAACGTTGTTCCCTTAAAATCCAGAAAACGAATTATTACATTTTACTCCATTTTCCCAGTGGACTTGGGCCACTTTGTTTTGGCTCATATACCAGTGTCCAGGTATATTGTGGGGCAGAGGTTTCAGTGTGTGTGTACTTGTATCAAAAACATTTACCTGCAAGCAAACAAAACATTAAGTAACTTAAGGTTGGGGGTGGAAGGAAGGGGCTGGGTAGTGCTGACTGTTGGCTGCATGTAGCTAAATGCACTCAGCAAGGCTATGGATAAACCTGCAACACAGAGAGCATGTGAAATAATTGAGATTATTTCACAGCTAGTCCCTACCATCTGACCCTCTGAAACATCAGTCACAAAGTTATATTGAATCTAATGGCAACAAATAGACCAGACCTCTTTGAGGATGTCCGCACTGAAATATATTACTGACCAAAACACGGTTGTGGCAACAGTGATTACCAGAGTACAGAGGACGACTAAACCAAGTAGAATATATGTTCAGTAAACTAGGCAAAAGCCAGTAGTGTCATATCTCAATGAGGAACTTCAAACTTACAGCACAGGGCAGGAGCATGTAGTGGAAATATGGTTCAAGTTTAAAAAAATAGTGGACCATGTACTGGACAGGTATATATCCCGTAGAACAGTTCATAACTAGAAGGAACCTCCGTGGTGTACAGTCAGTGTAAAGAAACTTCTGAAGAGAAGGAGATTACTGTATAATAGGTGTAAAATAAAACGTAGGGCTACATGTAGAGAGCTGCTGATTTAAATGTGTTTGTCTGTGTAGACAGCAATATGTCATGCCTCCAATGACTACTATAGCAGAATACTGTCAAATGAAATTTCATAGAACATGCAGAAACTCTGGTCATATGTAAAGGCTGTTAGTGGCATCAAAGTTGGTGTCCAGTCCCTAGTGAATGAGACAGGAACGGAAACTGAGGGTAGCAAAGCAAGAGCTGAAATGTTTAACTCCATTTTCAAATGTTCCTTTAAAAAGGAAAAGTCAGGAGCAGGCGCGGCTCGTAATTAAAGGCTCTGATGCGGAGCCGCCCCAAAATATATGTTAAAGAAAATTTCGCAACAATGTATTACATAATTTAAATTATCAGGACGAATTTTCCATATTTCCCATTCCTATTAAAATAAGGACGGTCAACGTTTTTGGAACTCTTTGTATCGATAGATGTTTTCCGTACGGTTAGTAGTGTTTAGGCTGCGCCTTGGAACATCCATAAGCTACATGTAGTAGCGGTTTGGGGGCATGGCTTCTACATAGTACTGCTATTTATGGGTGACCCGAAGGCTCAGAGCTTGCAGCCTAAGGGTGTCATACCAACCACCACACGTTTTTCACATTCCGTTATCTATGTAATAAAGGAATGTAGAGTGGCCGAAACTTCGCTATCCAATCTCTATCTGTGCACATCTCTACTACGCTTCGATGCGTCATTAATCGACGTTTAGTATTATTGTTTTGATAATATTTTACATAGTTGTTTTGTTTCTGCCATTGGTTATTTCATCCACATTTAGAATAAGTTTGCGAATATCCTGCCAGAGTGCACTAGACTACAGTAACATGACAGTACTGCCATCTAGCGAGAGTTTCATAAGTGATTAGAGGACAAAGCGCGCGAAATTTGTCCCATTACTTTACTTTCCTTGCTTGCTGATGCTGACTGCTTTTGTTGATACCATGTGATATTTGCAAGTTTCTTTTTCGGAGCATATTTTTCAAGATTTTAGTGAGTTTTACTTGCACAAGAGCTGTGACGTCCCCAAAACATCACAGTATCATCATGCGAACTCGTAAACTTTGAGCTTTGGAGGTAAACCACAATAAACGCCTTAAGTTTAGAACTGAAAACACCAAAAATATTAAGCAGCCGCGAAGTTAACATTCATCGCATTAAAGATCTCTCCGAAATGCGTCTTTTCATATGATTTGCTGCAGAGTGTCAGAAAACGTAATGATGACGTATAAAAACACTAACCAAAGATTTTAACTCGAAGTTACCTTCTAATGATATTTAATACCTGATTATAGAAGATACAGTACATAAAATTATGGGTAGAGAGTGATTTGCCCACCCCCCCTCCCCCTGAATTCTTAGTTGTTTGTCAGAAATCTGTAGCGTCACCCGAGGTCTATGTTGGCTCCGATCGATAAATACCGCAGCCTTCCCCAGTATAGAAACGATGAGCCGCGCCTGGTCAGGAGCATTGCCCAATTTAATCATCATGCCACTTAAAAGATCAATGAAGTAAGTATTAGTGTCACTGGAGTTGAGAAACATCTGAAATAGTTAAAATTGAACAAACCTTCAGTCCTGGTGGAATCCCTGTCAGATTATACACTGAATTTGTAGCTGAGTGAACCCCTCTTCTAACTACAATCTATTGTAGATCCCTCAAACAAAAAACTGCAGCCTGTTCTTGGAAAAAAGCACAGGACACGCCAGTCTACAAGAAGCGTAGCAGAGGTGATCCATAAAACTACCATCCAATATCCTTGAAACTGATTTGTTGTAGAATATTATGACATATTCTGAACTCAAACATAATGAGGTATCTTGAAGCAGAATGAGCTCCTCAGTGCCAACCAGCATGGATACCGAAAACATCGATCAAGTGAAACCAAACTCACACTTTTCTCGTGTGGCATACAGAAAGCTTTGGATCGAGGCAGTCAGGTAGATGCTATATTCCTCGATTTCCGAAAAACATTTTGTTCAGTACCACACCTATACTTATTGTCAAAAGTATGATCAAATAGGGTATCAAGTGAAATTTGTGACAGGATTTGAGGACATTTTGGTAGGGAGGACACAGCATGTTATTTTGGATGGAGAGTCATTGTCAGATGTAGAAGTAACTCAGTTGTGTCCCAGGGAAGTGTGTTGGGACCTTTGTTCCTCATGTATATTAATGATCTTGCAGATAATATTAGTGGGAACCTGAGACGTTATGCAGATGATGCAACTATCTATACTGAAGTAATATCTGAAAGAAGCTGCAAAATATTCAGTCAGATCTTGATAACATTTCAAAGTGGTGCAAAGAGTGGCAACTGCTTTAAATGTTCAGCAATGTAAAATTGTGCGTTTCAAAAAAAAATAAATAAATAAATAAAATAAAATAGTAGTATCCTATGACTATAATACCGATGAATAACTGTTGGAATTGGCCAACTTGTGCAAATAAATGCCTGGGTATAATACTTTCTAGGATACGAAATGGAATGGTCTCATAGACTCATTCGTGGTTAAGGCAGGTAGTAGACTTCAGTTTATTGGTAGACCACTGCGCAAGTGCAAATCACGTGTGCAACTAGTTCTAGAATATTTCTCAAGTGTGTGGAACCCATACCAAGTAGGACTAACAGGGGATATTAAAGATATACAGAGAAAAGCAGCAAGAATGATCACTGGTTTGTTTGATCTGTGGGAGAATGTCACAGAGATACTGAAGGAACAGAACAGGAAGGATCTTGAAGATGATACAAACTACCTGTAGAAAACGTATTAACAAAATTTTGAGAACCAGTTTTAAATGATGACTCCAGGAATATACTACCACCCCCTATGTATTGCTCACCAAGGGATCGTCAGGATAAGGTCAGAATAATTACAGCTTACACTGAGGCATTCAGACAGTCATTCTTCCCATGCTCCATATGTGAAGGGAACTGGAAGAAACCCTAGTAACTGGTACAATGGGACGTACCCTCTGCCATGCATTTCACAGTGGTTTGCAGAGTATAAATGTACCGTATTTACTCGAATCTAAGCCGCACTTTTTTTTCCGATTTTTGTAATCCAAAAAACCGCCTGCGGCTTAGAATCGAGTGCAAAGTAAGCGAAAGTTCTGAAAAAATGTTGGAAGGTGCCACCACAACTAATTTCTGCTGTCGAATGTATGTAGCGTTACACAGGCATGCTTTGCAGGCACAAAGATAAATACTGGTGCCAAAACCTCTGCGTCAGTAAAAAAGTTAAAAAAAAAGAAGACGAGCGTTTTTCTCCGCCCCGAGTATCGACCACTGCATTTTCATACATTATCCAACAAAATAAATACAAATTCCGTATTGTACATCTTCAAATGTAGCAGTATTTAAATGTACTACGAAAATCCGACTGGCAAGACTGTTTGGGATGTTCGTCAATATGGCCAACTCTACGTTCTGAGTGGTTGCTAATAGGAACTTTTATGAATTGTGAATCACACGCAGTATTCTCTTCACCATAAGAATAATACAAATATAAACATTTTGCCATGTATTGTTTCGTGTTTGCTGCTATCTCATTTAAATCCTGTCTGCCTAATAAACTGCGAAACTAGAGTGAGACAACATCAAACGCTGAAGAATACACGTATCGTGTCATATTTATTTTCGTATTATTCTTATGCCTAATAGAGAAACAGTCAGAATTGAAGCACGGCAATTGACTAGATTTTTAAGTCTAAGATGACTCTAATTTCTGTGCAGAATATAATGCACTAAAGAGGCGTCTGCAAAGATTTTCAAACCGAGAAAAATTTTCGCTAAACTCTCATTCAGAACATCTTCTATCATACGCAGCCTATTATTTGTTGATCATTATCAAAGAAAGCAGCAGTGTAAATAACAACAAATAGCAGTCTCCTGCCATTGTTTCGCTAATGAGACGATTCCTCTCTTTTTTTTAAAAAAAAAAATTGTAAGCAGCGGTAGGACGCGCAAAAGCAAGCCATGCCGCGAGTGGCGACAGGCCATAAACAGTCATTATCAGAATGCGGCAAACAATGCATGACACAGTACAGTGACGTAAACACCTATAACAAAGAGAACGGCACTTATCACATCAAAGAAAAATAAGCAATCAATTCAAACCAGACGAAGCACGTGAAAAAGGAAGGGTACCCGTATAAATATGGACGGAGCGCCTGACGCATAGCAATGGCTACCTGGTAAAGCTTAACTGCTACGCTTACGACTCGAACCAAACTACTGTAGCTGTATTGTCATTTATTCGACCTAAATTGTATCTCATATTACAATGGACCAACTTTGTTTCGATTTGGAGGTGTGGCCTAAAACTTATCCCTCCGCTTGAATTTCGAGTCTCAAATTTCAGGTGCGGCTTAGATTTGAGAAAATATTTTTCCTTGATTTCGAGTCTCATTTCTCAGGTGCAGCTTAGATTTGAGTAAATACGGTAGATGTACAAAAGTTTTTTGAATTACAGTATAACCTTTAACATATTCTTCATGCTCTGATTTCAGATTTCCTGATAACAAGCTATTTGTTTGAAACGTACAGTGATTTGACACCTGGGCAGCTCACTGACCTGCGATCGGCCCTTGTTAACAACAATACATTTGCAGCCTACACTGTGAAGTACAGCATTCACAAGTATTGCAGGTATTCATCTCTGGAGCTGTTCCATAAAGTGGACGCCTTTGTAAGGTACCAGGAGGCACACGACCATAAAGTCACTGATGAGGTACAATTAATTTTATTCACCGTATTCAAAAATTACAGAACAACATTAGCTGTAAATATTCTCAAGTACTTATTTACACTTTTATCGATCTCTGTCTTGTCCCTAGAAAAAAAAGTCCAATAAATTGTAGAAACCTTGTGTGCTTCGGTACACTCGGTCAGTTGTAGTGATTGTAATGATAGACTGCCCGTGACAGCTCTGCATTTGGTATTCTGAATTTTTTTGTCAAATGGTCGATTAATGATTTTTGTCATTCAGCTCTTCCTTATCCCCCTTTGTTTATTGAAAAATGCGTAACATACTACAGCGCCAAAAAACATTGTAAAAATGAAGTACATGTGTTTGACTTGTGCAGAAAAGAAGCAGGCTATTCAAAGTGTGGAATGTGGAGTAGAAAAAAGAAAAACATAGGATGCAGCAATAACTTCAAGATTCCGCTATCCATGCTGCCAACAATCCTGCAACAGAAAAATTAAATTGCTGGAAGTGTATTATACAGAGGGAGGAAGTGAATCCAGTAGAATGAGTTCCGTGTCTCAAAGAATGAACATTGAGTCATTCGCTGTTAGTCTCCAGATTAAGGATTTCGCCTCTGACATCATTTGTAAGAAGGAATGTGGACAAAGTGTGAATGTTTGTGACACAGCTTGTTTGTTACGAATAAATTACCTAGGAAGCCCGCTGGCAATTTATGATCCGTGTCCGACATAAAAGGAGAAGTAACAGTTGATTCCATCTGTGACTCCAAAAGAGGCAAACTTGTCGCTGGAAGTGCTGCAAGTGAACATTGTTAGAATGGAAGCAGACAGTAATGTATTTTCTGCTTTGGTCACAACAGAAACAGAAAACACGCTTCACCAAGCACTCAGAAGGTCAGTGAGCAGGAATAGGTCATGGATTTCTTACAAAATTAAAATTGAAGTTTCCATAATAATGAATTAAATTAAATTCTTAACAATTAATTTCTGATAGCTACTTTCTGCTTCCCTTTATAAAGCAATACAAATAATATTGCAACTGCAGTTCTGTTTTTTAACTTTGTTTCTTTAGGGCACACCCGTATGTCAATAATCTCTTATTTCACTATGATCAGTCAGACTTTCATTAAATCAAACTCTCCCTCAAATTTTTTGTGAGGTCCCTATCAGCTTTATATGATCAAGAATCAAGTCTAATTAATTTTTGTCTTGTGAGATTGTTATCATAAAGTAACTATTGTTGTAAGAGATGATAGTTTGCTAGTGAACAAGCAAAACATTTCTGGCAAAAAGTTACACAGTAAAAGTCATCTTCAGTAGTGCAACAGAGACATAACAAATGTGTTACAACTAATCAGTGAATGAATGCAAACAATGTGTGGGGCAGGAAGGGTGAGGGTTCACGTCATCCAAATTAGGTAGTAGGCTAAAAACATTCTCTAACTTACGTTTGTGCCTAGTGGTGTTCCATACAGTTCATGCTTAGGCTAATTAATTCAGATTGTGTTTTATTAACTGCATCAAACATCGTAAGAGTTCGAGAAAGTTCCACAAATTGGAATATATTTCTTTTTTGTAGTAGAGATGTAAAAAAATTATTGTATTGCCCTTCTTCTCATTTTTGAAGTTTTTTTGTCATTAATAGTAGGTTTTTTCAACAATTAAAGGAAGGAAACATCCTACTGCTTCAATATTTATTTATTCTCTGTATGAAAACCTTTTTAATTAATAAGTCACAGATAACTGTCATTCAGTGATTATCAGTTAGAACTTCTTTTACTTTGATTTTTTGAATAATTTCATGCCCGAGAAGCAACTTAATAATAATTTCATTTTAAGTGTAATAAAAAACAGCTGAATTCTATATTGGCTTTTCAATAAATCTCCTTGTATCATAGTTTATTGAATACATGACACATCTCTTGACTATTCTACGTACAATACATACAAGATCTTCTTTAAACAATGTGAACAAACTATGTTTGTCACAATTATAAAAAAATGCTTACTGCTCATTTACACTAGTTTAATTACGGAGCTCAATTACATCATTTATTTTATGTCTTTTATTTAATTAATGATGTAAAAAGCCAACAATCCTCTTGACAGTACAGATCCCATCTTCTTGCTGTCATTGCCTGTCACCCAAAGCATCGTGGTGACCCTGAGTGCAAAAAACCTTGTGCTGGTACAGAGGTTCCCCGTTTCACGTTGTCACTTTATTGTAGACTCCACTTGAAACAGAAAGGAAACAAAGTTATGTGTTTATATTGAAGTAAAATTCATGTAAATTCAGTGAAACATTAATTAATAAATGCCCATGTTGTGTTGCTCAGGTGGGAAACATGAGAGTGTTACTGTCAGCAATTGTAACACTACAGTACCTGGAGATAAAAAGGATATAGCCCTTTATCATATAGCAAAATACTTGCCCCTTGGTGTACTACAAATTGTTGTGAACCTGGATGCGGTATCATAAGTAGTTCCAGGTTCAAAGTTACCAGCCTGCGTGACTTGTCTCATATTCAGGCACATTAAGGAAAATTTTCTATAATAGCCGTAAAATTTCAGTTAGGGGACACCTCTAAAATGACAAGTAATGGCTTTGGTTTACTAAAACTCATTCTCAACTCCAAGATTAAAATAATAAATAGATAAAATATCACTTCACGTACTTAAGTAGTAGACTGGTATCGAATGCTTCATTAATCATTAACACATCAGGTACATTCTACTCTACAACTACTTTAAGTTAATGTAGGTGCAGTGTGTCCCATAAATGACTGTATTTACTGGCAATCGTGGTAATTTGAATTGGCAATGTTTGTGGCTCTAATAAAATTTGCTCCTGTGATTGGTTACTGACACAGATGGCGTTTTGCAACCGGCAGTCTCTGCAGTAATTTTTGCCAATGTGTGTTGCAGGTTCTCCTGCTCTTGGAGGAGGATGACACTCTGGCAGAAGCTGTCGATGTCCCTAAAGTACTCGGTGACCTGTTTGAATCTCTGGCTGGTGCAATATTTCTGGACAGTGGCAAATGTCTGAAGACCGTGTGGAATGTTTATTACAAGCTCATGGAGAATGAAATAAGTAAGTACACTTCCGAGGAATGTCTTTGATGTTTGTATCTTTTAATTTACGTATTTGATGCAAGAACTTTGTATACCACTATCTGTTATATTATCTAGAGTGTAGCAAGGCTCTGACCTGGTGCCTGGTGGACTTGGGAAAGAGGGTGGAGGTGCGGGGGTGGTGTTCATATTAGTGGGAAGAGTCTGAGAAAACAAAGCACAGTGACTTTCAAAACTATTGGAATGCTAAAAATACTAATGCCGTCACTTTTTTAATAGCTACCTACAGTGCCCTTATTTAAGATTATATAGTTTGTATGTGATTTGTTCATTTTTTGACTGTGCTAATAACACAAGGAAAAATGCTGTAAATGCTACGGCAGCTCGTAGATCGCAAGGCCATCTGGCATTTTCTGTTGAAAAGAGAAAAGTTCCAAATGTCGAAAAAACTGCTCATTGTTGTTGGTGTGTATTGCTCCATTAATATGACACAGGTGTCCACCCTTAGTCTCAATAGACTCGTGTACAATTGTGACGTAATATAATGTAATTTGAATGCACAATAATGACTGCTCCACTTACGTGTTACTTACTTGATATAACAAAGTAGAAATGACACAAGAATTTAAGAAGTTTTCGATGAAATTTACCTTTCTATGTTACTTTTGGATGGAAGCACTAATTGAATTATTCATTGTAATAAAAATTGTTAAATGGCAACTAAAAAAAAGAGGAAACAAAGAATAAATAATATGATTATTTAGTTATAGGTATTTGTTTTATCTGTATGATAACTCATCACTGTTGCCATAACTTTTTTACAGAAATTTTTGCAGAAACCATTCCAAAATCAGCTGTTCGTCAACTGTACGAAAAATGTAAAGTACGCCCAGAATTCAGGTATGTGTATTTGAAGCTTGCATGTTAGTTTCGTCTCATCCTCCAGTTTATTTGAAGAACAGTACTTAGTTTAAAGTAAATAATGGTTTAGTTGGTGAGATCTATAATATAGGAAAATGTGGCAGTCACTGTTAGATGATAATGAAGAAAACAAACCATCTCACAGTGTCACAAAACACTCAAAAAGTTGAAAGAAACAGACCTAGTAACTTTTGTTTTTTTCTCATAAAAAAACAATGCTCGCTGTTTACTGCACACATCTATAGAAAAAATTCTATTTTGATCTTAGCTGTGTTGCCTGAGAACATTTATATTGTAGAACATTATTGAATGAGAGCATGCGATCAGATCTATCTGGAGGTCAAGAGGTTTTTAAGTTCAGGGCAGACAGAACTGATTTTAATGGCGAGGTTATGCCTTAAAAATCATACGAAGCATAATAGTTTTATAATTGTAAAATCATTGGCTCGAATCTCACTATAGTGGTGCGCACATAAGAAGATGGGTGGTTATGTGATGCACATTGGCAAGGGGCAGTGTACTGTGTGATTCTCCAGCTAATGTCTTTCTGTCACGTCTGCCTTCAGGATGCTCGTAGAATATTTACTACTGGTTTTCAAGGTTGTTTAGTTATGATGAGGTTACTTAGCTACTATAATGTTCATTATGGATGTCATTTAAACACACCAAGAATGGACAGAGAGAGCGTTTCTAGCTTGTAAGTTCTACTAGGAAGTGTCAGAAGCACAAACATCGGCCTAGTGTAGTGCTCACCCTTGTGTGGCCAGTTGCAAGGAGTGTGAAGCGAAAGACAGACAGAGAGCACACTGGTGATGCTGCAAAGTGTCCTCCACCTTGTACACCATCCATCCCTTAGTGCAACAGGTCCAAGAAAGCTGTCACTTGCTCACTCTTGATGGAGCCACTGTGCTGTTTGTGGGGGTTCCTGACAGGAAATGAGGCTGCTGACACTGTTGCCAAGGCTGCAGTCCTCTTACCTCAGCCCACTAATTCTTATATTCCTTTTGTGACAATCTCTGTGTTGCTGTCTGTCAGGAGGTGGTGTCACTTTGGCATCACTACGGGTCCTCCCTTCACGGGAATAAACTCCAGGTTATTAAGCCTCTCCCAGCAGCTCGGGTGATCTCCTTTCGGCCAGCCCACTGGGAGGAGATAATTTTAACAGGGTTGCATATTAGGCACTGCCTTTTTCGCCATCGTCATTTGTTAAGTCGTGCTCCCCCACCACTTTGTAACGTTGCGCCCAAGTTTTAACTGTCTGCCATTTCCCGACAGAATGTCATGTTAACTGTTTACATTCCCACTTGGGTTTGTTGTCTGAGTTATCGGCCGTTGTAGCTAATGATGCGTGGGCTGTAGATCGCGTTTTGGCAAAGGCCATTTAAAATTTAGTTCTGGACCTCGGTTTTTTTTTGTAGACCTTTCTGCACATCCCTGTTTTTAGCTGTCTTCTCTTATGCCAACTGGGATTGACGCGTAATATTTTTTAACTCCTCTCTGTCTTCGTGTTTATGGTTTTTACATGGGCACATATGAGCCTAGCTGTTTTTGTGCCCTAAAAGAAAGCAAACAAACATATCCTCCACCTCTTCTTCATTATGCAACTGCTTTCTGATGTGAGCACAACTGTGATCGCAATTATTTAAATTACGTATTTATTGACAAATATAAATGTTAGTTAATTATCAAGTAATTAATGACTTTTTCATAAAAATAACTTATTTTTTTACTACTGGCCATATGAAAATAAATTAAAATTTGATGCAGGCATGCGAAATGCCATTTTGTTAAATTAAAAAATATATACTTCACTAATACTGTTCAGTTTGTAGAAACAGAAGAAGTATTTTATGTGCTATTTGATGTTTCACATTTTTGTACCAAATTTTAATTTGTAGCAATACTTACATTTTTGTGCAAATGGTAATTAAGAAATGATGTTTTTGTATTACAAATTATGATTCAGTATTTGTTAATTGACATTTCCATTTATTAATTTGAAACCTCACATTCAGCCTCACATACCCACCAAAGAAGCAGGTTTTGTTGAATGAAAAAGAACTCTCGAACAAATCCCCAACCTACAACAAAAAGTGAGAAATTTTTTTTTCTTTGCCTCCCCTTGACTGTGTATGTGACTTGTCGGGCAAAAGGTATGACGACAGCTGCTTGCAGAGTTTTAGCACTGATCAGAACTCCATGTAATAATTACTTCACAGCTGTGAAGCAAGTGCTGGTACATGCGAATTCCTCAGAGTATCAAAAGATGTCAGACAGAAATGTATCCTATCCATGAACTGTAAAACATCCGTGCCAAACATCATTAGGAAAACTGTTGACAGTTGGACAAGAGCATCTCAGTGTGTGGAAGGACCATTAACAACCTCCAATTTGCTGATGACACTGTGCTTTTAGCCAGCATCAAAGATATACTTGCTAAGCTGCTAACAAAAGTAAAAGACATTAGTAAAACATATTGATTGGACATCAATCTCAACAAGTCCAAACTCTTGATAATTGAGCAAGGAGCACAGATCCAAATCACAGGTGTATTAAAGGAACAGGAAGTTGTGCATTTTTTCATCTGCCTCAACTCGACCATCTGCAATGCGAGAAGTTGTGAAGATGAGTAGACAGATCACTGTCAGGGGAATGAGTATAAAAAAAGCTCACCAAGCTCTGCCAGAACAGAATAATAACAAACAGCACAAAGATCCAGCTTCTCAAAACACTCGCATTTCTGTCGCCTTTTATGGTTGGGAAATGTGGACCCTTAAGGCCGGAGACAAGCAGCAATGGTTTTGCTTGGTTATTACCACATGATGCAGTTGATAACAGCGTAAATGTGTATTAGGAGAAGACCAGGTGTTCTTTGTCCTTTGTAATTTCCTGGAAATGATTGATATTAGATTTAAGTCAAATTGTCTGCAGGAGTTGATGAGCCTTTCTGGATTCTTATTGGTGCACTTGTGTGTAGGAAAATTTCCTGCTATTGCCTTGTATTTCTCTTCTCTGCCAATCTGTGCTTTGGTATTTTTGACTTTGCATTTTCTAGTGTCTCCCAAAATCGCCTGACCTGATGTAATAAGAAATATAATTTTTCTGACTAGTGACATCTTTCCATTGATCTGTGGTTCAGTCACAAAGTCCTGTGCCTGTTGCTGTCATAATTGGGTCAACATGGTAACATGTAGGTGGTATTGAATTTCTTGGTGGACAGTGGTTATAATGTTTTGGTTCATCAGTGTATGTCAAACAATAAGGCAGCCTTCTTCTTGTGATCATTTTCTTGGTACAGCCAGCCACTTTCTAGTTATTATATGTAGCTCTCGGAATCTTTTGGCCTCAGGCTGTTTTTGATACCTCCAGCTAGGACAACTAGGGTTTCACTTATTAAGGAATTTCTGACAAACTTTTTTTATAACCCACTGCTTCTGTGTTTTGATATGTGTTAATGTTTTAACTTGCTTCTTGTTTTTTCTTTCCAGTGAAGCAACAAAAACAAGTGAGCCTAATATCTTGGCAGTAACTGTCGAAGTAATATTACAA
The DNA here is from genome assembly GCF_023864275.1 of Schistocerca cancellata. NCBI lineage: Eukaryota > Metazoa > Arthropoda > Insecta > Orthoptera > Acrididae > Schistocerca > Schistocerca cancellata. Next base: position 17,686,221 of record NC_064635.1, on the reverse strand, counting down.
GACGAGAGGAAAGTGTACTATGGATTTGGAACAACAAAAAAGGCAGCCAAAACGGCTGCTGCAAAAGCTGCTTTGAAAGATATTCACAAAAATGACAGGAAACTGTAAATAGAGCCACAGAGCGAGCACGGACTGATGCAGATACATCTGTTCTCGGAGTGCCCTCTGTGCAGCTCCAAGTGAATCTCCATTCGCCCATACACTATGTACACACCTTTTCTCCTAACTGTTTAAAACCTCACAGTTCCGTCATTTTTTTGAAAGAGTAAACCTAGAAAAGAGTTACGAAAACGTGTATATAGTGTAGGGGCAACTGGAACATGCCCTTGTATCATGATGGAGTCATGTAGTGTTGAGAGTAACACTAGACTTCACTTCAGAGTCATATATTGAAGATTAATAATTTTTATTTACATGTTGTGTTTGTGTATTTTTTGTTGATGTTATCATCAGAAATATTGGAATACTATGATACTTTTGGGGATAAAGTCCCCATATGAATGCAAGGTTTAAAGAATGATTTTCATTGACTAATTCTCTACAGATGACTCATTGAGTCAGCATACGCCTACACAAATTTCTTAGAAGTGAAGAAGTTTCTATTTGATTATAGAAAGGACATATGTGAGTGTGTGTGCTTTTGTTGTAGTTTCATCACAGTGACAAAACTGCAGTTCAAACTGGCATGTTACTGACCTTTTTTTTCCTCCAAAGCTGAAACAGGAGTGAATGTAACAGTGGAATATTCTCTTAGCTTATACACTGTTAATTTTCAGTTCTGGCTTACATATTGTGAGTGTATATTTTGTTGTTGTTGTTACAATACACAAGAATACTGGCAGGCCAGCATTCTTTAGTGTTGTGTTGCCTGGTTCCTGATTAGAGTGATGTGTTACCATTTTGTGGAGTTTCTGTGTATCCCTTCTCCTTTTGTTCCTACTTCTTATGAAGAGCTGTCCAAAACCAGTGCAAGTGCTGTACCAAAAAATGGTTATCAGCATACTTCACTGGTTGAAAAAAAGCACAAAATATTATATGTTATGAGGTATATGTAAGATGATAATGCAACATTTGTAAACAGTCTCACATGTATTCCGTTGCAGTTAAGTAATGTACAAATTTAATACAATTAATGGAATCATAATATATAGTCTTTAAGTCCACACTGCAGAATGTTTTTGTAAAGCAGAAATTTAAAATGGGATGTTTTGCTGGGGAAAGAGCATATATACTGTCAAATAGATAATGGTAATTGCTTTTTGTAATATTCTGTGTGTTGAGAGCAAGCGTTACAATGATACTGCAATACATCCATTGTAAATTAAGACTGACATGTTTAATGTCTGTGTGTGTGTGTGTGTGTGTGTGTGTGTTTTGATTGAAGAATCTGTGCTATATATGTATTTTTCATATTATTGCCAATGATTCAGTATAATAAAAGATGATATTTATTGTTTATGTCTCGACAAAATAATTATTATTCTGCATGTTATCTGGTTCGTCCTGTTCCTAAGAACATAACTGAGGATGTTTGTATGAGATGTGTTGCGGATACTGAAAGTTTCATCTGATTTCACAGTGAATGAAGATAAAAGCTTCGGGCGAATTTTAGTTTATGAATAGGACTACAAAACTAATTTTCAAAAGCACCATTTGATTTTACAAGGCTATGTCTTCTACAGTCATTTACCTTTCCCAAATGTTCATTGTGCCCACCACCGAGTGCATGGCAAGCATCCAGACAGTAGTCAAATTATTTCCACGTGCATGTGAGCATGTCAGCGTTAATTGCTGCTGTAGCCAGCCAGAAAGTGAAGAAAACAAAAAAGTGTTTGAAACCAGATGCCCATGCAGATCAATAGTGTAGTGCAAGATGCCCACTCCTCTTGCTCTGTAAGATGTGGAGTGGTGTACTGTTGAGAGAAATCATACTGCATGTGGTAACTGAATAGCACCTGTTAACCATTTCAGTTTAAGTGGTTTCTTGGAGAAACCATCATAATATTTTCTCTTTGTGACTAATCAAAAGGTAATTTCTCACTGGATATTCAGTGACATCATTGATACATGCAGCGATCTTGTGACAAAACAGCTACTACGTACTCTAGGCAAATGCAGGATAACTTGGAACAAATAGAAGGTAAGAAAGAGTTCATCAATTAAAAGCACTGTGCTGCAAATGATTTTCGATCTTGAGGTTATGTATGTGTGAATCTTTGAAAATAAGACACGTTACAGAATAACTTCATAAATCAGTGACCTTATTGTGAAATACTCTTAGTTTTATTTTCTACAGTGATCAGTATAAACTATCTACTTATAACCATGATACTACTTTTTCTGCCAGACGTGAAGATCAGATAGAGATACTGTTTCAGCCCTTGAGGCTATGAGAGAAGAGCAACTTCACACTGACTGTGAATCTGCAGATTCTGTGACTCCTGCTCAGCAGGAAGTTGACTGAATCTACAATTGGACAATCATTGCTGTTGCTGCTCTGGTTGATCAGTTTTCTCAGCCATCAGGCCCAACAAAAATAGTATGTGATACAGATGTGCGTTTGCAGTTTTTCTTTTACTTTCATTCCCAATGTATCTGGTTGATGCACTAGTATTTCAAACTAATTTTTATGTAACTAGTGCATTTGGTTGCAGGGATGTGTGCTGACATCAGATGAAATGACGACCTTTTTGTCCATTTATGTACTAATGGGGGTGAGACAGTTACCATGCCCTGAATTGTATAAAATTTACATTTCATGTCTCGTGACACTAAACAGATGTGGTTGGTAGCTTTCTAACTTACTTGTCAGATAACAGGGTTATGCCCAATAGAAATGATCAGTATTTTGATAAACTGTATAAAATTCGACCTTTGCATACAAATTCGAGACACATATTCATTGCTCATAATGCCAAAGCAACTATAAATGCACAATCAGATTCAAAAGCAGATTGCTCCCAAAGCAGTTCATTCCTAACAAATCAACTAAAAGAGTCAGCCTGAATGCAAGCAAGTTAATCAGGTTATGTTTCCCAGTTTCATTTGTACACAGGAAAAATTGGTAATACTTGGGAGAAGAATCTAGGCGAGTGCGTTGTTAAGAGCTTAACCGGGACCCTGGTGGTAAAGAACTTCAAAGTATACTTTGACAATTATTTAACTTCTGTTGATCTAATGACAGACTTGAAGGAAGATGGTATATGTGCTTGTGGTGCTGTGAGGGCAAGCAGACATAACCTTCCAATTTTACCGAGAGACTGGAGTCTCTAAAGAGGGAAAGTGAAGAATTTGCGAGTAATAATGGTGTTGCATGCCTCATTTGAAAGAACAAACATTGTAGCACACTACTGTCACATATTAAGTCACGTCATGTAATAAGACATTGTGAACAAAGAAGAAAAAGATGGGAGCATAACTACTCTAGACTGCCTAAAAATTGCCATGGGTTATATAAAAATGTGGAATTTGTTGACAAACCAGACATGTTGTTTAGGGAACTAGTGATACTAACTACTTCCCAATATATTTATTCCTTAATGAAATTTGTCATTAAAAATGTATCATTTTTTCAAACCAACAGCTCAATTCATGGAATCATTACTAGAAATAAGAATAATCTTCACAAGGATTTAAAGTCACTTAGTCTTGTACAAAAAGATGAACATTATTCAGGAACACACATTTTCAATAACTTGCCAGCAGCCATAAAAAGCTTAACAACCAATGAAATTCAGTTTAAGAGAAGCCTAAAGGATTTATTGGTGGCCAACTCCTTCTACTCCATTGATGAATTTCTCAGTAAAACCAACTGATTTTGTGTGTGTGTGTGTGTGTGTGTGTGTGTGTGTGTGTGTGTGTGGTTATAATAGAAGGAAACATTCCACGTATATATATATATATATATATATATATATATATATATATATATATATATATATCCACCTAATCCTTCACCTACACATCAACTCAGCCAATGAACACACCCGTCAACTCCTATCCTTAATAAAAGTCCTCAATCTTTCCTCTCCCACATCCACACCGGCTATTCAGAGTATCCTCCTACAGGCCAACCGCCAATTAGAACAGCATGCCACCCTTCACCTCAAAAAACTGTCCAATCTCCTGGTTTCCCACCTCCGGAAAGGCAACTCACTCACCCTTCACAACCTTTCCAGCAAACCTCAACCACCTCTCATTGCACACAAACCCAGTCTCTCCCATCTACTCAATCTCCCACTTCCAGCTCCACTCCCTCCAAAACCTCAAAATTCCGATCAACACAATCTGGCACCACAACATCCTAATTCAGTAGTTAACCTTTCCTCCAAACCTCTCTCCCAATCCGAAACCTCTGTCCTATCCAAAGGCCTCACCTTCAGCCCCACTCCCAGATTCAACCAAACAGCCCTCGTCAAAGATTTACTGTCCTACACTCGTACTCTCTGCTGGAAGTATCACTTTGCCACGAAGAAAAATGATCCTAATCCTACCCCTAATGATCCAACTCCCCAAGACACTATCCAAATTGAACCCTGCCTGGAACAGTTCCGTCCTCCGTCACAGCGGGACCCACCTCCTCTTCCTCAAAATCACCCTCTCCAAACCTTCCAGGAATTTCTGACTTCCAGCCTTGCCTCTCAATCCTTCTTAAAAAACCTTAATCCTACTCCCAACATCACCACTGCTGAAGCCCAGGCTATCCGTGATCTGAAGGCTGACCGGTCCATCGTCATTCTTCCGGCGGACAAGGGTTCCACGACCGTGGTACTTGATCGTCGGGAGTATGTGGCTGGGGGACTGCGTCAGCTTTCAGACAACACCACATACAAAGTTTGCCAAGGTAATCCCATTCCTGATGTCCAGGCAGAGCTTCAAGGAATCCTCAGAACCTTAGGCCCCCTACAAAACCTTTCACCTGACTCCATCAACCTCCTGACCCCACCGACACCCCGCACCCCTACCTTCTACCTTCTTCCTAAAATTCACAAACCCAATCATCCCGGCCGCCCCATTGTAGCTGGTTACCAAGCCCCCACAGAACGTATCTTTGCCTACGTAGATCAACACCTTCAACCCATTACATGCAGTCTCCCATCCTTCATCAAAGACACCAACCACTTTCTCGAACGCCTGGAATCCTTACCCAATCCGTTACCCCCAGAAACCATCCTTGTAACCATTGTTGCCACTTCCTTATACACAAATATCCCGCACGTCCAGGGCCTCGCTGCGATGGAGCACTTCCTTTCACGCCGATCACCTGCCACCCTACCTAAAACATCTTTCCTCATTACCTTAGCCAGCTTCATCCTGACCCACAACTTCTTCACTTTTGAAAACCAGACATACCAACAATTAAAGGGAACAGCCATGGGTACCGGGATGGCCCCCTCGTACGCCAACCTATTCATGGGTCGCTTAGAGGAAGCCTTCTTGGTTACCCAGGCCTGCCAACCCAAAGTTTGGTACAGATTTATTGATGACATCTTCATGATCTGGACTCACAGTGAAGAAGAACTCCAGAATTTCCTCTCCAACCTCAACTCCTTTGGTTCCATCAGATTCACCTGGTCCTACTCCAAATCCCATGCCACTTTCCTTGATGTTGACCTTCACCTGTCCAATGGCCAGCTTCACACATCCGTCCACATCAAACCCACCAACAAGCAACAGTACCTCCATTATGACAGCTGCCACCCATTCCACATCAAACGGTCCCTTCCCTACAGCCTAGGTCTTTGTGGCAAACGAATCTGCTCCAGTCCGGAATCCCTGAAGCATTACACCAACAACCTGACAACAGCTTTCGCATCCCGCAACTACCCTCCCGACCTGGTACAGAAGCAAATAACCAGAGCCACTTCCTCATCCTCTCAAACCCAGAACCTCTCACAGAAGAACCACAAAAGTGCCCCACTTGTGACAGGATACTTTCCAGGACTGGATCAGATTCTGAATGTGGCTCTCCAGCAGGGATACGACTTCCTCAAATCCTGCCCTGAAATGAGATCCATCCTTCATGAAATCCTCCCCACTCCACCAAGAGTGTCTTTCCGCCGTGCACCTAACCTTCGTAACCTCTTAGTTCATCCCTATGAAATCCCCAAACCACCTTCCCTACCCTCTGGCTCCTACCCTTGTAACCGCCCCCGGTGTAAATCCTGTCCCATGCACCCTCCCACCACCACCTACTCCAGTCCTGTAACCCGGAAGGTGTACACAATCAAAGGCAGAGCCACGTGTGAAAGCACCCACGTGATCTACCAACTGACCTGCCTACACTGTGATGCATTCTATGTGGGAATGACCAGCAACAAACTGTCCATTCGCATGAATGGACACAGGCAGACAGTGTTTGTTGGTAATGAGGATCACCCTGTGGCTAAACATGCCTTGGTGCACGACCAGCACATCTTGGCGCAGTGTTACACCGTCCGGGTTATCTGGATACTTCCTACTAACACCAACCTATCCGAACTCCGGAGATGGGAACTTGCTCTTCAATATATCCTCTCTTCCCGTTATCCACCAGGCCTCAATCTCCGCCAATTTCAAATTTCCGCCACTCATACCTCACCTGTCATTCATCAACATCTTTGCCTCTGCACTTCTGCCTCGACTGACATCTCTGCCCAAACTCTTTGTCTTTAAATATGTCTGCTTGTGTCTGTATATGTGTGGATGGATATTTGTGTGTGTGCGAGTGTATACCCGTCCTTTTTTCCCCCTAAGGTAAGTCTTTCCGCTCCCGGGACTGGAATGACTCCTTACCCTCTCCCTTAAAACCCACATCCTTTCGTCTTTCCCTCTCCTTCCCTCTATCCTGATGAGGCAACAGTTTGTTGCGAAAGCTTGAATTTTGTCTGTATGTTTGTGTTCGTTTGTGTGTCTGTCGACCTGCCAGCACTTTCATTTGGTAAGTCACATCATCTTTGTTTTTATATATATATATATATATATATATATATATATATATATATATATATATATATATATATATATTGAAACTCTTTGCCTTTACAAATGTCTGCTTGTGTCTGTGTATATGAGGATGGATATGTGTGTGTGTGCGAGTGTATACCTGTCCTTTTTTCCCTCCTTTTTTCCCCCTAAGGTGAGTCTTTCCGCTCCCGGGATTGGAATGACTCCTTACCCTCTCCCTTAAAACCCAAATCCTTTTGTCTTTCCCTCTCCTTCCCTCTTTCCTGACGAGGCAACCATTGGTTGCGAAAGCTAGATTTTGTGTGTATGTTTGTGTTTGTCTGTGTGTCTATCGACCTGCCAGCGCTTTTGTTTGGTAAGTCTCATCATCTTTCTTTTTAAATATATATATATATATATATATATATATATATATAACTTCTGCGCAATTTCAGTGCAGTAATGTGTTCATTGTAAATAAGTATTATAGTAGTTGTATTACATGGTTATTACCTTATAAATAAATAAAAAACTTTTTTATTTTAAATTCAGTGCATTAGTATTTGTAAAATGACTTTCAAATAGTGTTCATTAAAAAAATGATGATCATTCCACTTGGGACCTGTGGAATGGTACATTAGCTTATTTGTTTTAGTTGTAAATATTTGTCATGTATTGTTGTTTTTTGACATGTTCCACATCCTGGAGGACCTCCTCACTATGAATCAATTGGAATGAAAGTAAATTTAATCTAATCTAATCTTATGCCACTGACCACAAAATGTAACATATGCCACTGACCACAAAAGCTCCCTCTGATATCCGTTCCCATTCTTCAATGAGAGGTCTTAGAGTGTCTGTGGTGGAACAGGATGCCGTTGATATTTTGGCAACTAATTGATGTCAGTATTGTGAAGAGTTACATTTTATAACTAATTGATGTCAGTATTGTGAAGAGTTACATTTTATATAAACTTTCCAAGAAGTTGCTCAAGGTGACATTGAACTATTTCGGGTATGAGGCTGCTACAGGACTTATTGGGACATGCGTTTCATCACCACTGGGGGGAAGGCAGTCAGATACTCCACGAAATCTTTTCAAGCCCTGCGTCTCGATAGCAATGTGTACTGATGAAGCAGCAAAAATACCCGTGTCTATTGCAGCAGCAAGCAAAATCCCAAATGAGAAGCTGGAGGTGTTCCATGTGCTGATTTCAATTATGTATGACAGAGTGTGCGTTCAGCTGAATCATAAGTAGTGCTTCCAGTTGTGAGGACTAAAGGTGAAGAACTGAAAGGACTTTTTATATGTTTGAAATGATGAAGTATGATCATGAAATTATACACCACTAAAAAGAATTTGGGGAACATGACTTTTGGGCATCTGCCATATTCCACTGACCAGTAATTGAAGACTGGCTAGGTTACCAAATTATACCTCAATTTTTCTCAAATTAAGTACACAGCAAAACATACTTACATCCTCATTCATTTACATAAGAAGAACTGAAATGTTAGACAGGTGTTGAAAACAAAGTAGAAACCATCTTCCCATCGTCCTGGGTGCTTTATGTTGTACTTAGTGCATCAACAATGTGTATGCCCTCTGTAAGTGTTTATCACCACTTGACACCTATGTGACTTGCTCCATATAAGTCTGTAGAGGTCACTCTGTGGTGTCCATTCCCATTCTTCAAGAAGAGCCCTCGAGAGTTCTCAGAGAGTCTCGCATCAATGTCCAGGCATGACAAGGTGTCCCTGATGACACCTGCCACAAGTGCTGTGGCATTATCGTGCATTAAAAGGAACTCAGGGCCACCGTCATAGGCAGCAGCCACCACATTGTACAGCTGGATCTGTTTGATGTATTGCCTGGCAGTAAGGTGACCAAGGATAATGACAAGATCCGTACAGCTGTCAACACTGATGTGTCTGCATGCCCTGACAGCACCTGAGGCAAATCTGTCTGTTCCATGAACCATATTTGGTAGGTACCACTTACCGTAGGAGCTCAATACGTGAACATTGCCGTCACCTTGTGTCAAAGCAAATATGGACTCACCTGTGAATAACGGATTTCGCCAGTGACAAAGTTGCCAGTTGACGTGGGAACGGCAGAACTGAAGGTGAGCTGTGAGATGATGCCATGTCAAGCTGTGTAGTTTCACAGGATGTATGGATCCTAAGGTCCTTTCTTGTAACCTGTTCATTACAGTCTGATCAGATGCAGTGGCTCTAGTGGCCATTCTGAGATAGTCTTGGTGTGCTTTGGCGGTAACCATATGGGGTAATGTGTAACCGACTGTCTACAACTCGACTTGTGTACTGACCTGTACCCTGTAGCGTAACTACAACCTAGAGATGACAGGTGGAGAGACATTGGCATCTGCAGCAACTCGATGGAAAGTCCGTCCTTTTCGGATCAAACAGATTTCCATTTCAACTTGCAATGCATTAGGACGTCGCATTGCAGGTGCTCAGTCGAAAGGAATGTGCGCAAATGACAAATGACGTCTGTGTATCTCATTAGACAATACAGGGACACAGGAACTGGCTTCCTTCTGAGGGGTTGCCCGATACTACAACAGACAACCAAAAGGTAGTGAATAACTTAAGTTTTTGCATACATTGAAAACGAAGATCTCACGCTGTGCAGTAAGACCATATGTCCGCCCGTGTCAAAATAAATTTAACGTATTGGACGTTGATACTTGTGTTCCAGCGTGTATTATATATTCTGCTTTCGTGATTGTATCCTCAGTTCTGTTTATTTTACAATAATACCTATGTTTAAGACATTGCTAATATAATTCATCATCATCATCATCATCATCATCATCATCATCATTTAAGACTGATTATGCCTTTCAGCGTTCAGTGTGGAGCATAGCCCCCCTTATACAGTTCCTCCATGATCCCCTATTCAGTGCTAACATTGGTGCCTCTTCTGATGTTAAACCTATTACTTCAAAATCATTCTTAACTGAATCCAGGTACCTTCTCCTCGGTCTGCCCCGACTCCTCCTACCCTCTACTGCTGAATCCATGAGTCTCTTGGGTAACCTTGCTTCTCCCATGCGTGTAACATGACCCCACCATCTAAGCCTGTTCACCCTGACTGCTACATCTATAGAGTTCATTCCCAGTTTTTCTTTGATTTCCTCATTGTGGACACCCTCCTGCCATTGTTCCCATCTACTAGTACCTGCAATCATCCTAGCTACTTTCATATCCGTAACCTCAACCTTGTTGATAAGGTAACCTGAATCCACCCAGCTTTCGCTCCCATACAACAAAGTTGGTCGAAAGATTGAACGGTGCACAGATAACTTAGTCTTGGTACTGACTTCCTTCTTGCAGAAGAGAGTAGATCGTAGCTGAGCGCTCACTGCATTAGCTTTGCTACACCTCGCTTCCAGTTCTTTCACTAAGTTGCCATCCTGTGAGAATATGCATCCTAAGTACTTGAAACCGCCCACCTGTTCTAACTTTGTTCCTCCTATTTGGCACTCAATCCGTTTATATTTCTTTCCCACTGACATTACTTTCGCTTTGGAGATGCTAATCTTCATACCATAGTCCTTACATTTCTGATCTAGCTCTGAAATATTACTTTGCAAACTTTCCATCGAGTCTGCCATCACAACTAAGTCATCCGCATATGCAAGACTGCTTATTTTGTGTTCACATATCTTAATCTCACCCAGCCAGTCTATTGTTTTCAACATATGATCCATAAATAATATGAACAACAGTGGAGACAGGTTGCAGCCTTGTCTTACCCCTGAAACTACTCTGAACCATGAACTCAATTTACCGTCAACTCTAACTGCTGCCTGACTATCCATGTAAAGACCTTTAATTGCTTGCAAAAGTTTGCCTCCTATTCCATAATCTTATAGAACAGACAATAACTTCCTCCTAGGAACCCGGTCGTATGCCTTTTCTAGATCTATAAAGCATAGATACAATTCCCTGTTCCAATCATAAGACTTCTCCATTATTTGCCGTAAGCTAAAGATCTGGTCCTGACAACCTCTAAGAGGCCTAAACCCACACTGATTTTCATCCAATTGGTCCTCAACTAATACTCGCACTTTCCTTTCAACAATACCTGAGAAGATTTTACCCACAACGCTGATTAAAGAGATACCTCTGTAGTTGACACAATCTTTTCTGTTTCCATGTTTATGATTGGTGTGATTACTGCTTTTGTCCAGTCCGATGGAACCTGTCCCGACTCCCAGACCATTTCAATTATCCTGTGTAGCCATTTAAGACCTGACATTCCACTGTATTTGATGAGTTCCGACTTAATTTCAACCACCCCAGCCGCTTTATTGCACTGCAATCTATTGACCATTTTTTCCACTTCCTCAAATGTGATCCTATTTCCATCATCATTCCTATCCCATTCTACCTCGAAATCTGAAACATTACTGATCGAATTTTCACCTACATTGAGCAACTCTTCAAAATATTCCCTCCATCTGCCCAAGGCATCCACAGGATTCACCAGCTGTTTTCCTGACCTGTCCAAAATACTTGACATTTCCTTCTTACCTCCCTTTCGAAGACTGCTAATTACACTCCAGAATGGTTTTCCAGCAGCTTGACCCATAGTCTCCAACCTGTTTCCAAAGTCTTCCCACGATTTCTTCTTGGATGCTGCAATTATCTGTTTGGCTTTGTTTCTTTCTTCAACATAACTTTCTCTGTCTACCTGGGTTCTGGTATGTAGCCATTTTTGATACGCCTTCTTTTTCCTTTTACAGACTGCCTTGACTGTATCATTCCACCAAGCTGTTTGCTTCATCCTACCTTTACACACTACTGTTCCAAGGCTTTCTTTAGCCACTTCTAGTACTGTGTCCCTGTACCTTGTCCATTCCTTTTCCAATGACTGTAATTGACTACATTCAACTAACTGGTACCTTTCTGAGATCGCTGTTATGTACTTGTGTCTGATTTCCTTATCCTGAAGTTTCTCCACTCTTATCCTCCTACATATGGACCTGACCTCCTGCACTTTCGGCCTCACAATCCCAATTTCACTGCAGATTAAATAATGATCAGTGTCATCAAAGAATCCCCTGAATACACGTGTGTCCCTCACAGCCTTCCTGAATTCCTGATCTGTTATTATATAGTCAATGACAGATCTGGTTCCCCTGCCTTCCCAAGTATACCGGTGAATGTTCTTATGTTTAAAAAAGGAGTTTGTGATTACTAAGCCCATACTGGCACAGAAATCCAAGAGTTGTTTCCCGTTCCTGTTGGCCTCCATATCCTCTCCAAATTTACCCATAACCTTTTCATACCCTTCTGTTCGATTTCCAATCCTGGCGTTAAAATCACCCATGAGCAGAACACTGTCCTTGTCCTTTACTCTAACAACTACATCACTGAGTGCCTCATAAAAACTATCCATCTTATCTTGATCTGTCCCTTCACAATGCGAATATACTGACACAATCCTAATTTTCTTGCTAGACACTGTCAAATCTATCCACATCAGTCGTTCGTTTACATACCTTATTGCAACTACGCTGGGTTCCATTTCTTTCCTGATGTAAAGCCCTACACCCCATTGTGCTATTCCTGCTTTGACGCCTGACAGGTAGACCTTGTATTCTCCCACGTCCAGCCCCATCTTACTTGCAGCCTCTGCCAGCTCTACCTTCTTCCCAGAGTAGCCCCCATTGATATTAATAGCTCCCCATCTCATTACCATTTGTTTGCCAAGTCGTATCTTAGGAGTCCCTGGTTTGTCAGTTAGAGGTGGGACTCCGTCACCTCCAAAGGTCCGAGGCATTTTGCTCTGATTGTTGCCAGCATCATATTTAGAGTACCAGGGAAGCAGGTTGCTAGCCTTACTTGCCCCGAGTCCCATTGGGTTTTACCCCTAACGGCTGAGGGACTAACCGGTGGATTTGGTAATCTTTGCCGTATGAGCACAAAGGTGACCACGACTCAGAATATGTCCGAGATGCCCAGCCTTATTCCAAAGTAACTGGAATCCCGACTGTCGGGACCACTTACTTGGCCACTCATACGTTGCCCGTGGTTCATGAACTAGGACATGACTACAGGAGCCCACACCATGAATATAATTATGAAAATAAAATGATGGCAGTTTTTATGTACAGGTTTACTGAAGTTAGTATCGCTACAGTAGGTTCACACTGAAACCACCAGTTTATGCCGTAATGACACATACAATTGAAAACAAATGTTATATTCCAGTTTACCTGATGTATAAGGAAAATGTAATTTCTTCGTCTCAGTTATAAACAGTAATATAATTCACAGCTGAAGGGGTTAAAGCAGAGAATGCAAGATGCCTTTTCTTGCCGAGTTATTACCATCTCCAGAAAGAGATTTTCACTCTGCAGCGGAGTGTGCGCTGTTATGAAACTTCCTGGCACATTGAAACTCTGTGCCGGACCGAGACTCGAAGTCGGGACCTTTGCCTTTCGCGGGCAAGTGCTCTACCATCTCTGCTACCCAAGCACGAATCACCCATACTCACAGCTTTACTTCTGCTAGTATCTCGTCTCCTACCTTCCAAACTTTACAGAAGCTCTCCTGCGAACCTTGCAGAACTAGCACTCCTGAAAGAAAGGATATTGCGGAGACATGACTTAGCCACAGCCTGGGGGTGTTTCCATTCTCTGCAATATCCTTTCTTTCAGGAGTATTAGTTCAGCAAGGTGGTGCAGAACTTCTGTCAAGTTTGCGACGTTGGAGACGAGGTACTGGCAGTTAATTTGCCAGGAAGTTTCTTGTTACCATCTTGATCTGATACATGTCGGGTAATGATTTGGTGAACAAGCTAGCTGTACAAAGGGGACCCCAAATTATAAATGATGCCAAAGTAAACTTTTTATGTGTTAATACAGATTCACCCCAGTTTTCTCTCTTGAGCGGAAGATATATTCTTGTAAAATTAATGACTCTTTATGAAACACTTTGTACTGTGAAACTCTGGTATAGAAACCTTTTTTCTGAATTTGTTGGAACTTTTCTCATTAATTCCTATTGTCTTACAATATCTCAAAGTCTTTTACGCAGTCAGTACATCTGAGGGTCCCAGGAAGCATAGTTTGCCTGAAAACTGAAGAAAGAGTTGTAGTTGTGGTACAGAACATAGTCTTTCCTGGAAGAACTCTTTATCTGAATTCTGTTCATGTGCGTTTCTTGCATTTACTGTATCAGTTATTAATGCCCGTATACTGTCTTGTGTTGACACATTTATTGGAAATGAACAGTCCCCAGCGGTGTCTTTGCATTGTGTCTCCACTGATTTAAAAGGTACACTGTGGAAAATCTGGTATAACTTTATAAAACAATATGCAGGTGCTCATTGTAATGTAGCAGTGTGGACGATGTGGAGACCTGCATGATCGCTTTTCGGTTTGCTGACAGACACGATTAGTCCTCATAACTTTTCAGCGAGGCAGCAGCCTGGAGACAGAAGTCAGGTCACCAACATCACTGATGTCAGGACTACATTATTGAATTCTATAAAATGAAGAAAACATTATTTAACATTACTACACATGCTAACGTACATGTAATGGAAACAGTGCATCACATTTTGTGTATGTGTGTAACACTCTCTCGTGGTGGTTTGTTTACTAACAAAAGTAAGCTGCCAATCACCTGCCAAAGTTTGTGCTATCTTGTTTTGCATATAACAAAGCCACTGGTGACACCACTGTCACCAGTGAAGTCTTGGAATGTTTGTGTGTCATGTTGTATCAAATCCTAAAAACAATCTTACACGTATGTTGCATTAGTTGCATCTGCTGAACATTGAGAGAAATTGCTATTCACTGATGCATAACCCTTTGACTACTAATCAAAACTTGTGACTAATGTGTGATCCACATTCCAAAATGTGTTCACTAATTTACAAAGAGGAAACAAAGGGGCCCCACAGTACTGACTCTAGTAGCATTCCAGAGTGGAAGTAGAGATTGATAGCACGTAGCCAGGGCTTTAGTCAGAAAATTGTAACCTCCAATACTCAGGCCATCCTTCAAAATCATCCAGACAGGCTCGAAGGAATGTTGCTCTGCCATCATTTTTATTTTATGATAGGAGACTTCCTCTGCTGATTGACTCCCACTTGCCAGCCAGGACTTCATACTGTATATGGCAATGGGTTGAATGCAAAAAGAGGAAGTCCTGCTAAATTGATGAATGTGAAATCAGACACACAAACCACCAAAAGATCATTTCTTAATGGGGTTGCAATCTCGTTCATGTTGGTGTAGCAGTAGTGTCTGAAGCACAAAGCAGTGGTGATAGATCGTGAGCTTTCTTTCAATATTTCTATGTTACTTGTACTCTCTGAAAGGTCTTACAATTTTCCTGTCATCTGAGATTCTGAACTGTTGGCAGAGATGAACTATACTTTTTTTCTCCATGCATTATATCTATCTTCTTGGGCCATTCAGATGGACTGAACACTGTTAGATGACAGAAGAAATTGTTATAGCCAATACTATTTTGCACATCTTGATTCATTCCACAGTAAGAAGACTGAGTAGTTAACAACCTTGATTCTAAATTGGCAGCAAGACTCCTGCATGAATGATTTGTATTTTATTGGATCTTTACAGAGGCACAGATTTGAATTTATTTGATGTAGTCATACTAATAGCTACTTTGACATAATGGATAGGATTTTGCTGCAATGACTGAAATACTCTAATAATTCTTTAGGGTGAAGGCTCTAGTTTTGGCCACTACCCCACTTATGGCCACCTTGATGTCAAAGGTTAATTTTTAAGCTTCTCTGGAATACCAGCCAGTTCTACTATAGATTATTATAAACTTTGTGAAAGGCTCTATTCATTTGTCTACATAATCATTCTTTTGTCTGTTTTTGTTTGGAGACACCATTTTATGAAATGACCAGTGTTGCAAAAGCTGGGTTTTGCAGAAGTTTTCTTTAAGCAACACATGATCTGTTTTTTTGTATTTTACATGTTTAAATAAAACATCATAAAGATACTTAATCTGTTCAGAGGTAAGATAAGACATTATATTTTCATTTCTTTTAAGTTTTATATCGCTCAGCCTAAAAACATGCTATCAAAAGAATGTGGCCATTAACAGATCCATATTTAGCCCTGGTTCCGTGTTATGGACATGCATGTGGCCGTAAGTGGAGACATATATGTATCCTGTTTTGGCCACTTCTAAAAACTGATACAAAAACATCAATATTGGTGTTCTGTCCTACATTACACTAAGCTAATTTTATTTAAATAGGCTTATTAAAATATTTTTGGTATTTTTATATCAATATATACCTCACTGTTAGTATTGTCTTGGCATATCATACTAATTTACCTATGCTTGTAAGATACAAAATATGCAATAGGCACTATTCAAATATGCAACATTCTTTAACTCCATCTTTGTGCATTATTTATAGAAAAAATGAGTCAACCAAAGAATAAGAAGTTTCAGTATTCTCCCAGCAAAGTTAAAGTAGCTCTAAAGGCTATTGATGAGGGAATGAAGGTTGCTACTGCAAGCAAGTTGTACAAAGTTCCAAGGACAACATTAAGAAACAAAATTTCTGGTGTATCTCCAAAAGAATCTGCAGGGCACTGTGGTCCACATTCTGTCTTAGGTGAACAAATTGAAAAAAAAATTGGTCGACTGGATTTTGGACTGTTCTAGCATGGGATTTCCAGTTATTAAAGAAAATCTCTGTGCATCTCTGCAAAAACTTATTGAGAGTGCAGATATGGAAAGCTGTAAGGCTACATTTACTAACAATTGACCTGGAAAAAAGTGGTATTATGGATTTCTTAAGAGAGACAAGGTTCTGTCAAAAAAACATGCAGAATATGTCAATAGGGCTAGAGGTTCTGTTACAGAAGAGAAAATAAGAAACTGGTTTCACGAAGTATCCATCACTTTAAATGATATGGATGTGTTAAATGACCCAAACAGAATTTTTAATATGGATGAAACTTCTTTTTTTTCTGGCTCCTAAAGGGGAATTAATCATAGGTCCTCGTGACCAACATGTTTATGATGAGTCATGTAACTCTGACAAAGATAACGTTACTACATTGTTTGCAGTGAATGCTGCTGGAGAATTTGCTCCTCCCTTAACATTGTTCAAATATGCAAGGATTCCAGCATCATTGGTGAAAGCAGCTCCTCCAAACTGGGGCATTGGAAAAACTGAAAATGGGTGGATGACAGGGGAAAGTTTTTTTGAGTATATAACAAATGTATTTGATCCCTTCTTGAAAGAAGCTGAAATTCCCCGGCCTGTAGTAATATTTTTAGATGGGCACTGCTCTCATTTGACACTTCATTTGAGCAGATACTGTAGGGAAAATCAGATCATTCTAGTTGCTCTCCATCCCAATTCTACACACATCTTGCAACCATTAGATGTAGCTGTCTTTGGACCTATGAAAAAAAATGTGGAAGAAGATTGTTCAGAAATGGCGTTTTGAAAATAATGGCACTGAAATTTCAAAATCTGATGTACCTTCTGTTCTGTCACAAATTATTACAGAACCTAAAATGGTGTCAAATATTCATGCTGGTTTCAGGGCAACTGGTCTGTTTCCATTTAATGTGAACAATGTAGATTACAGCAAGATAGTTGTTCGTAGTATACCAGCGTCAACCACAGTTCAGACAAGTGAGGAACTTCAGAGACATTTCTCATATATAGAAAAGCAGATTGATCCTGTCCTAGATGAGTTCAGAGCAACCAAGAGAAGGAATAATGAGTGGGAAGGAAATCAAGAAGCATTATTACTTTTCAAGTTCTGGAGAAAAATAGCTGATGAGGTTGAAATGCATGGTGCTAGTGGTAACACTGATGACATTCTTACAGATAGCATAGTGCTTCCCTCTGAAGATAATCAGAGAATGTTTCACAAAACACAGACAGACTTAATCCTTCATCCATTCAAAATGTTGATAATATTGACATATCTTCAACACGCAGCAGCATTTTACAGAATTCAGATATTCCTTCAACACCCACCAACAGTCTTATTCCTGCAGATATATCAACAACCTCCATCAGTATTTCACATAGTTCAGGTACTCCAACATCCAACCACAGTCCATCTTCAGTGCGTATCCAAGTGACACCACCAAAATCATTAGCGACAATTTTTGAAAGTGTCCAGAACCCAAACAACGAGACACAAAGAGAAAGAAAGAACATACACCCACTGTTGTGACTAGTGACAAGTGGGTGGAATATCATGAACTGAAGGAAAAATAGAAGCAGGAGAAGGAGCAGGAAAAAAGGAAGAGAGAAGCAGAAGCTATGAAGGAGTTAAAGTCCAAAGAGCAGCACTTGGCATTATCTCACGTAAAAAGGGGAAGACAAGAAACAGACAAGAGTTAAGTGATAGGCCAACAAGTTCTTCCGAGGAAGAAGAATGGACAGTCAGTAAAAGGAGATGAAGATGAAATACCAGAAAATGTGAAACTATCTTCGAGTGAGAATTTGAAAGTAGGGGACTTTATTTTGGTAAAATTTAGTTTAACAGGAAACAGAAGAACAAGACCTGCAATTTTTAAGTATGTATCTGTAATTTTGAAAGTGCTTTCTGACTCTGAATATGAAATTCAGTGCCTAAAAAGTTCTAATGTTCAGAAAACTTGTTTCGAATACATTGAAAATGATGTTTCGACTATAACGGGTGAAGATATTATAGGGAAACTGCCAGATCCAGTCTTGATGCAAGAAGGACGTTCATTAAAAACAAAGTTCCCTGGTCCCATTGATACTCGTGAGAAATAAACTTGTCTGGAAGTTGATTTAATAATTACTGGGACAATACTTTGCCTAATGATTTTTTTTTTTTTTTTTTCCCCCTGTTCATTCAGTTTCTGTACCTTTTACCTATTTGATGTATGTTTCTTGTCTTATATACTTGTATAAAGCACAAATTACTTTCTGGCACATGGACTGACAGTTACTTTAGCCATAGTTTTATTATAATATGAAGTGGCCATAAGTGGGGAAACAACTGGCCATAGGTAGGGTTAACATGGCCAAAACTGGGGAAATGCGCCATTTATTTTTCAATATTTTTTTCTGCTTTTGTTATACAACTTAGAATATTTGTTTTTACATGGTTGTAATGTGTAGACTTTGAAGCAATAGATACGATTTTTTGAAGTAATTTGTATACTTTCTTCCTATACTAAAAATGTGATGTATCTCGAATTGCCCTTAATGTGGCCATAACTGGGGCCTCGACCCTATATCATGAAAAGGATAGTAGCTACGCAGCATATAGTGGAGATGGTGAGTTGTTTAATTCTTTTTATCAGCTTATCTGTTGTTGGCAGTGTCATTCCCCTGTTCTGAAGATCACATGAAAGGTCAGGTAATTTTATAAATGCATCCAACATTATTCCCAAGTTATCTACAAACTCTGCGCTTCTTAAATATTTCTGTAAAGAATGTTTGGCTCTTTCTTTATCTGTTGTAACATCATTCTCAGCCGTGTCAAAACATTCTCAGTCGTGTCAAAATGGGAATACAAATACTCAAAATTTTCCAGTTTGTAGAGTTCTTTTAGGTGAGGAAATCTACAGAATTAGGAAAATTTTACAAGTAAGCAACGTTTGTTGCTCCAAAGCTCTTGTCCAGGTGTCTAGTTTCCTCTGGTTCTTAGGAGATTGATTGTATAGAGCATACAGTTTTTCTACAAATATGTGAAAGTAATTTATTGCATGGACTTCTCTGATGGAACTACTACCAGCTAGCTCTAACGTATGGTTGCTACAACACCAGATCATGATAGAGGGAAATAAATTTTTTAAGTTGTGCTCCTAGCCTACCTCGCTGTTTCTGCGTATCATTGTTGAACCACCATCACATGAAAAGTATATAAGACAGTCTTCTAAAAAATCTTTCCTGTCTTACATCCTAAGCTACCTTTTTAATAATTGTCCATTGATTTTCAGCACTAAAATAATTCCACCACTGAGGCCCAACAAGGAGGTTAAAGAGTGCTCTCATTGAACAAACATGTAAAAGAATTCATTGCAGAGCTTTCAGAGATACTTTCCACTGTAGCTGGTCTTCGTAGTGCACTTTCAGCACTATCACTGTCCTAAATTTTTGCAATATTACTTTCACTTTCATTGGTGTCACCTGATTTATTTTGTTTTAACCACTTTAGTCAGTTCGTTTTGCATCTTATATCATTACCACATACAAAAAATGTGATTCCTAAGTAGTCATAGTCAAGATTTTGTTTTGGATTTAACCTAAATTTAGATACAGTGAGTCTCGTTAACAGAAAACATAGCTTAAAAATTTGTTTCAATGCTAAGCAGGAACGTATTGTGTTGACTATTACCTATTAACTTTTAACTTGGTTTCGTGCAAGCAGACGGCAATGGTTAACGCTAAATGAGCTAACTCTTTGTTGAACTACATTTTTCTTTGTAGCCCTTTGTAATGTGCAGCAAAAAGAAATATCTTTCTTCTGAATTATCTTCTCACCAGTTATTAGGTGTATCATATGAGATTATTTTCTATTACGTGGTTGATTCAGTAAATTTATAGAATTTTTAAACAACTATATGATTGGTATTCTAAGATCTGGTGCATACCGCCATAGATTTTCAGGTTTTAGACCTTCTGGTACTCTATTCAGGCCATTCTGTAACTAGCAGTATTGAGTGCTTTTTAGTAGTATTCTGCATACAATTCTTCAGAAAAAGGCCAACTGGATTGGACATGTACTTAGACACGAGGGACTCGTACACGATGTCATCGAAGGGAAACTCAGAGGAAATGCAGAATGAAGAAGAAGAAGAATTCAACATCTGGACGACATGAAAGATGGAAGGAGATAAAACAGACTGAAGAAAGAAGCTGAAGACAGGGAACAGTGGAATCAGAAATTCTCCGTATGAAGACATGGACCTGCCACTAGGCAGAATACTACATAATAATAATCATCTGTAAACACCGTAGCATAACTTCTGCTTTAATTGCCAAACTTTGCAGCCTAACTTTCTGGCCACGCGCAGTGCACAGGGTTTGCTTGACTGGCGTCTTACCAGCAGTGCGTCATGTCCGGACCATAAAGTGACAATGGAGGCAGGTAGGATCAGGTGTCCCCTAGGGTTCGGTATTAGGTCGTATGCTCTTTTTCATTTTATGTTCGTGATGTGTCATCAGATTTGTCCTACTGTGAACACCACATGAACTCTTGTGTGAATGCTCTGAAAAGCTAATCATTTGCATATCACAGCGTCTTCTTCCTGTCGGTTAAATTTCGCGTCTGTAGCACGTTATCTTCGTGGTGTAGCAATTTGAGTGGCCAGTAGTGTAGGAGGATATAGGCTCTCTACCCGGCCGCACTCCTGCCTACATTCGAGACGACGTAAGATCCTGCCAGCTTGGAGCGTTGTTGGCGGCTTTCAAGAGCGAAGTGCGGGCGAAAACAACAGCCATCTACAGAGCTGTGACAACACTGAGGTGTTGCCATAGAGCCGTTTACAAAATCGCCTTACGTTATTGGTTAGGGAGGCGCCGAGAGGCTACCACACCCAGGCCGCAGCAACTGTCGGCGATCAACTTACGACGACTCAACTACAACGCTCCGAGCGAGGCGGCGAATGAGGCTGCAGTACTACTTGCGGTAAATTAGACTTACATTCTATTGTAGGAATACTCTAGCGTCTTTGTTTGTGCTACAAATGTAGAATGGGAACTATTTTATGCATCATATCATTTGAAGGCCATTCAGAATGCTTATACCCCACCGCACTATTATGAGCTGCAGAATTCAGACTCGCTGGAATATCACCACAGTTCAACCACAAAGACAGTGTGATGAACTTCTCGATAATTTCCGAGAATGATTGCCTATCGAAGTCGGGGGGTTCCAAACGATACATATCGTGAAAAAGGTTGCATACTTTGCCTAGTTTCATTCCATAATGTCATATGGTATAATATTTTGGGGTAACTATTCAAGACAAACAAAAGTTTCCAGAGTCCAAAAGCGTGTAATACGTATTATTTGTGGAGTAAATTCACGGACGTCTTGTAGAAACCTCTTCAAAGAACTGGGTATACTAACTACTGCCTCTCAGTACATTTACTCCTTAATGAAATTTGTCCTAAATAATATATCTCTTTTTTCAACAAACAGCTCAGTTCATACATACAATACCAGGAACAAAAATGATCTGCACAAGGACTTAAAAGCACTTACTTTAGTTCAAAAAGGGGTCCACTACTCAGGAACACCCATCTTCAATAATTTTCCAGCAAACATAAAAAATTTACCTACAAATAAAGATCAGTTTAAAAAGAGCCTGAAAGACTTACTAGTGGCCAACTCCTTGTACTCCATTGACGAATTTTTTAATAGCAACAAATGATGTACTGTATATATTCATACTATTAGTATTGTTATTTCAGCTTAAAAAAAGTGACATGTTCCACATCCACGAGGATCTCCTCAACACGGATCTATGGGACGAAAAACTAATCTAATCTAATCTAATCTAATCGAACGTGCGATCGTGGCGGGCGTTATGAGTAAGTTTACAGTGGTCGCTACAGCAACGACAACAGAAGACCGATACAAAAATGCTTGAAATTGCAAAGGAGACGACTTACCTTACTCGTCGTCGGTGTTGTCATCATGTGAAAGTCCATTACGGTGGCCTGGATGGATAATTTGGAAGAGTCGAACCATGTATTCCTCCCAATACTCGTTCGTTTTCCGCCCTGTCCGCAATGAAATTGTAAGCGGTATTTCAGCACCGAAACTGTTCGTACGAAGTTGTACACACTTCGGACCACCACAGTGTCCATAGCTTCTTCTTTCCTCGCCCGGTGGTACTCCATACTTGCGACCAAAAGTCGAACAATTTTCTACGCTGGATAAACTGGAATTAGATTTTTCCATCTGATAGAATCTGCCCAAGAAACATCAAGAACAGCAGACATCCCACTCACTAACGACATAAATCGTCTGCGAGTCTCTAGCAACTCACAAATAATTCGCAGAGGTAAGTAATTTAGAGCAACTAAAGGAATGATGGGAAACAAATAAAAATGACGATCACAAATAATTGATCACAACGCCCGCCACCAGAGACGCATGATCGATTTACGATCGCGCGTTCGATAGTATCGTTTGGATGGGCAATCAGTCTTGGAAATTACCAACTTCTCTTTAACGAACGAGAGTGAATGCTCGCTGAGCTGAAACTGACTATTAGGGAAGAAAATTTACTTAAAAGAGCAGTAGAGCAGTGAAAAAAATCTTTTATGGTTGACGTCACAAATTATTTTAGTTCGTTATGCCTCCTAATGGGCGGTAGAATCATTTGGTAAAAGATATGGCGGTCAAGATGGATGCTATCAAACAAAAATTAGTCCCATGGAAAGATCAGCCTCAAGTTCATGACATAGAACACTTCCTAGAACACAAGCCAGTCATTTGTGGACCAAACATGACTGACTACTCATCAGTAAGTGAGCCGGCCGGTGTGGCCGTGCGGTTCTAGGCGCTTCGGTCTGGAACCGCATGACCGCTACGATCGCAGATTCGAATCCTGCCTCGGGCATGGATGTGTGTGATGTCCTTAGGTTAGTTAGGTTTAAGTAGTTCTAAATTCTAGGGGACTGTTGACCACAGATGTTAAGTCCCATAGTGCTCAGAGCCATTTGAACCATTTTTTTTCATCAGTAAGTGGAACATTTCATTACGAATATTCAAAGATATTCAATGACTTCGTCCACTGAAGACTGGTTTAGATTTATTTGTCAGACCATTCTCACTTTCGGTTGCTGATATGCCTCAGTTATCCAACTTCAGTGGATAGACATACCTCATAGCACGCGATCCAATGACCTGTTTCTCCAATTGAAGAATTTGCAAGACTTTTATACTTAAAATGTTACCCCACAGCAATATTCTCGACTGTGTAGACAAGCGTCTAAAGTTAATACAATGTTTAATTCAAAAAATGTATGCAAACATTGTTTTTTATTATGAAAGTCACAAAATGCCTCCAATGTTTGAATTTAACATATTTTAATCTGTGTAGCTCCACGTGTTTCACTGTATGGTTCCAGATGTATTATATTTTCTAAATTTGTATAAATTTATAACAAACCTATGGTCCTAACACTTTGAGTCCCACAATAAAAAAAAATTAATTTTAAATTTTTTCGCAAATTTGATTTTTATCACCAAAGTAATCAACGAATACAAGAAGAAATTGGTAAAAAGTAAACACTCAGTTCTTTTAAGAAAGTCGTTTCACTTTGGAATATAATTTTTGATTTTTTCGCAAAATTATCCTTTGTTGTAGTAGTAAGCAACAGATACAAGAAGAAACTGGCAAAAAGTAAACGACCAGTTCTTTTAAAGTTGTGGTTTTACTTTCGAATCACTGGGACATACAGCTGTCAACAACCCATCATTTCATGAGGCACACTCATGTTCAGAAAAAATGGAACACCTTGAATGACTAGAGACAGGTCCCTCATATTCACAGGACATGTGCGTTAGTATGTTCCGCACAAATGATCAACATTTCAGTCACCTCGGTTCAGCATGTGTCCTGTTGCCCAGCAGGTGCGGGGTCCACCGTGGGCCCTTGTTCCACGCGTGGTGGCATCAACGCATATTAGGGTTTTCTGTGGGAGGAGACCAGACAGCGAGGTCACCGGTCTCATCGGATTAGGGAAGGAAGTCGGCCGTGCCCTTTCAAAGGAGCCATCCCGGCATTTGCCTGGAGCGATTTAGGGAAATCACGGAAAACCTAAATCAGGATGGGCGGACGCGAGATTGAACCGCCGTCCTCCCGAATGCGAGTCCAGTGTGCTAGCCACTGCGCCACCTCCCTCGGTCAACGCATACGATGCATGGATGGCATCCAGTGGTATAGCCAACCGCGCTGCGTTCACCTCGTTCCGAAGTTCATCTGTGGTGGTTGGCACTGGGTCACAGCACTGCGCCCATCATGTCACCATATCCCACACATATTCTATTGGCGACAAGTCTGATGATCTGTCGGACCACGGCAAAATGCTGACATTCTGTGATACCAAGAAGGCATTTGTTCATGCAGCAACATTATCCATTGTCCTGCTAAAAATGGCGTGTGGGGCGTTGCGCAGAGAGGATATGGCTATGGGTCGCAGGATGTCATTCACGGAGGTCGCAGTGGTCACCTAGGCTTGAATATGATTCAGGCCCAATCCAAAGCGCTCAAAAAACAATTATTTGGACACATCTGTAAAGCTGAATGATTGATTGTAAATTTTAAAAAACCTATAAAATTGTTCTTATTTGCTTCCACTCTAAAATAACTGTAATGGTGAAAGAATCAAATAACAATAATACAGACATAGGAACTTAAATCACACTTTTTGTGTGAATGTGTGTTTTCTGTCCTTTCAGACATGTTTGAAACAACAGACACCACACAATCATAAAATCAATTCTCCTCAATGGGCAATGAATTCATAACTTTGAGTGTGGATGCACATTCATGTTCGGCCTCCAGCAGGAATCTAAAATTAGCAAGCATGAAGGACATGTACGAGGGTCTGTGCATGGGTGGCACTGGGTGGGAACATGAGTCAGCTGGGCAGCGTGCCGAGACAGCCTGCATGTATGTGATAAACACTGTGTCCAGACGGCGCTGTGGTTAATGCAACACCCTAGTAAGCAGGAGATCCTGCATTACAGTTCCAGTCCAGTACACATTTTGACTCGTCGACGCAGATACTGTGCAAATTCCCAGTACAGCTGGTACCGTTAGTTCCATGTCTTTCCCTTCCTTTCTTCCCCCTCCCCTTTCAGTTTACATAATCATTGTTTATTATGAGAAATAATACTCTTGTTTCAAAAGAGAGATTACATAAATGCAGATTGATTTTATTTACATAACAGCAACTGATCAACTATACAATGTTTCCAGCAGCAGAGATACATTATACTAAGAGAGAGGGATTTATTTGTTTATTTTGCAATATTTACTGTGTGCAAGGACTACAAGCAGTAGGTGAAGAACCACACACATACACACAAATAAAATCTATATATACTCATGCCCATAAATTAAGGATAATGCTGATAGATGGTGAAACAACGGCCTGGTGGGCAGTTTGCGGGTTGAAATCACCTCGGTGTATGACCATGCGGTGCATTTGACCTGCAGTCATCGCACGGTGGTGCTGGGGAGCACTCCACATACGCAGAGGTGTGTCGGTGCATGTCAAAGTACACTGTAGCGAGTAAGTGTGCAGACGTTTTCAGACGTGCTGATGGCTCAAAGAACACATATTGATGACGTTATGAGGGGTAAAATACTAGGGCGACTGGAGGCTGGTCAAACACAGCAGGTCACAGCATGGGCCCTTCGTGTGGCGCAAAGTGTGATCTTAAGACTATGGCAATTATTCCAGCAGACAGGAAACGTGTCCAGGCGCTACAGTACGGGACATCCACAGTGTACAACACCACAAGAAGACCGATATCTCACCATCAGCGCCCACAGACAGGTAGGCTTTCTCGGGACCTTACTACAGCCACTGGAACAGTTGTCTCCAGACACACAATCTACAGACGACTGAACAGACATGGTTTATTCACCTGGAGACCTGCAAGGTGCATTCCACTGACCCGTGGTCACAGAAGAGCCCGTAAAGCCCGATGTCAAGAACACAGTACATGGTCATTGGAACAGTGGTCCCAGGTTATGTTCACGGACGAGTCCGGGTATAGTCTGAACAGTGATTCTCTTCGGATCTTCATCTGGTGTGAACCAGGAACCTGATACCAACCCGCTAATGTCATTGGAAGGCACCTGTATGGAGGTCGTGGTTTGATGGTGTGGATGTCTTTGACAGAAGAACTGTAACTGGTCAGGTGTATTGGGACGCCATTTTGCACCAGTATGTCCGTCTTTTCAGGGGTGCAGTGGGTCCCACATTCCTCCTGATGGATGATAACGCACGGCCCCACCGAGCTGCCATCGTGGAGGAGTACATTGATACAGAAGATATCAGGCGAATGGAGTGGCCTGCCTGTTCTCCAGACCAAGCCCCATCGAGCACGTTTGGGATGCTCTCGGTCGACGTATCACTGCAGGTCCTCAAACCCCTAGGACACTTCCGGAGCTCCAATAGGCACTGGTGTAAGAATGGGAGGCTATACCCCAGCAGCTGTTCGACCACCTGATCCAAAGTGTGCCAATCTGCTTGTAGGTGTGCACAGTGATCATATCCCATATTGATGTCGGGGTACATGTGCAGGAAACAGTGGCGTTTAGTAGCACATGTGTTTTGGGATGGCTTTCTCAACTTCTCACCAATACTGTAGACTTACAGATCTGTGTTGTGCGTGTTCCCTGTGTGCCTATGCTATTAGTGCCAGTTTTGTGTAGTGCCACGTTGTGTGGCATCACATTCTGCAATTATCCTTAATTTATTAGCATGAGTGTATGTCATGTACATGGTACATATAATAATATACAATTTACATTCATATGTACAATTATGACAATCACTACATCTATCTATTTCACACACACACACACCATTCATGGGAGGGTCCCGATCCCATCCATCAGATGAAGCACCTGTCATTATGTTGCAACTGACATTCAGTTGCAGTGCAGTATACACCCGATAGCTCCATGATTGAGAGACTGTGAGAAGATTGATCAGCAAGCAGACTACTTATGGTCTTCGATCATGAGCGCTTATGGGGTCGCATGATGCTCCCCTTAGCCATCTCTGGTAGCACCTACATCCACAAGGGCAGTGTGCATACATCTTTGATCTGAGTGCTACAAACTCCACAGTCTGTGTAGTGTGTTTCTGTTCAAATGGCTCTGAGCACTATGGGACTTAATATCTGAGGTCATCAGTCCCCTAGAACTTAGAACTACTTAAATCCTAACTAACCTAAAGACATCACATACATCCCTGCCCGAGGCAGGATTCTAACCTGCGACCGTAGCGGTCGCGCGGTTCCAGACTGAAGCGCCTAGAACTGCTCGGCCACAGTGGCTGGGGTGTTTTTCTGTGAATGATATATATGAATGTAGCGATTTTCACAAGATGCTTCCTGTTTTAAATATTTCAGTTATGTCAAACCTTTTATAATCTGCTGTTTTTATCTACATGACTACTTGACATAGGGTCCAACTTAAAATGAAAATGTTTCATAACAAAAAGATTTTTCAAGACCTGAAGATGACAGCAAAGTCTGTCGAAACTGGTTGTTTTAAATAAGTAAATATTTGTGGGGCCTCGGCTTTTGATTGCTTTTAGCAATCTGTGAGCTCTTCGCTTCCTCTTTCATAAGCCTGATAACATTCTTGTCTTCAGGTTTTATGCCATAAGGATTATCGGCTGCATATCCAGATGTGTCGCATTTCTTGAGTTTGGACCTAATTACTTCATATGGGTCGCGGACTTTCACTCAGTTGAGGAAACTATCTGTATCCATACAACGTAACTTGAAATCAGATTTGAATTGGACTTGGTACGTATGGAGTTTGGAGAGGTCTATAACACACACACCAATATAAAAAGGCATCGTGAACTCCACTGAAACCTTAGCCATCTCCACAGTGACTAGACCCTCATTGAAGACTGTGGCCCGTTTAAAATTTGACCCGATTGTATAACCTCTTGCATCATAGCACCCATCCCATTGGTAAACTAAACGAATTTCGCGGCGGTTTCTAAAATTCTCCATGGTTTTCCCGAAAACTGAAATATTCACTAATTTATAAAAATGTTTTTCAAAATCACACATCCTGAGAGTCCTCTGTTTGGTGTTGAAATCAATATACTCCTTCAACCAGGAAGGCTGGTCGAAGCATTCAACCAGGGAGGCTGGTCGAAGGAGGTTCTGTGGGTGATTCTAAGAAGTTGGATCCCCAGCCTGAGACCTGCTGGAGGTCTCTATAATGTAAAATGTGTCTCTGTTTATTGCCCAGCGTTGGCATTGGGTTGGGGATGCAACTATTTAACAGGACTAGGTGCTCCAGACACAATGGCAAGCCACGGCAGTTGTCATCCAAATCGATGGGATATTCAAGGTCTTTCTCCAGGACGTAGTCTTTATCAGCAACAGCAGCCATATCATGGATCTCATCCTTCAAACCGGCGATTTCATCTTTGGAGAGCTTCCAGAACCCTCCAAAAGGCAGAATTTGTTGCATGGCTTGTCTGTAGTGACTGTTTACACCCAAGTAAGGGATGTAACTCAAATGTTCAGATGCCCTGTACTCCTCCTCACTCAAACAGAGAGACCTTACTCTTTAGATCATTTAAGTAGTGACTGGTGTAGGGTACACCATTTTGTCACTTATAAATTATAATAACAGAATCAATCAATCATAATTTATTTTTGCTTCATTGCAGTGACACTATAAATCAATACATATATATAAACCATATAATCTGACAGAAAATATTTTTAATTTTTGACACTACCCATGTATTCAGAGGAATACATAATAACTCATTAAATGAATGTGATGAGGAACAAATACTTATATTTACTGGTTTTTAAGATTTATTTAAAGTTTTAACTACTAGTTCGAAAATTTTAAAAATCCTGTAAGCGTCTCAAAGACAGTTCTGAATCCCTCAAATATTCGATTCAAAGTGTGGTGATCAGATTAGGCGAATGGTATAAACAGGGACAATAACTCATATCTGCTTTGTTTGTGAAGAGGCGCTTTTAGGCAACAATCTGAATTAATACTTCAGATTGTTGTTGAAGAATATCAGTTGTTTCACTCAGAACTCTGATAGCTCAGATTGTTGTTGAAGAATATCAGTTGTTTAACTTATGAATCTGAATGTTCCTTCTAAAACGAACGAATCTACAAACAGCTTTTGGAAATAACAGTACTCACTTTTTCTGGAACGTGCAAATATGAATAAAGAGATAGAAACCACTTCAAAAATATGTAACATTTTCTAGAATATTTTCACAAATACACTGCCTGACAAAAGTAGTGAAACACCCAGAGATGGACGAGAAACGAAATAAAACTTCAAGAGCTGAGAGAGTGTGTGTTGATATTTCAGTGATTACAAAATCGATGCAAATTCACAAAAAAATGGCAATATGAGTCCATTTATGAGTAAGCCGCACGCCCCCCATCCCCTACCCCTGTCTTGCATGCACTCTTTCTGTTGGGAAGGGTGTCGTAAGGTCGTTGTATCATCTCCTGTGGCAAGCTGGCGAACAGCTGCTGAAACTGGCCCTTGATATCCTGAATAGCCCTGGGATGGAATTGATTTCCGAGTTGGGCCCACACGTATTCTATTGAGGACAGTGTCAGGGAAATTGCTGACCATTCTACCTCTACTTGCATACAGCTCGCAGATACCCCTGACATTTGTCGACGAGCACTGTCCTGTTGTAGAACGACACCATGATACTGTAGCATGAGCTGTACCACCTATTGACGCAATATGTTCATGACATAGTGTTTTGCGGTCAGATTCCCCCTCAGTCACTACCAGCTGTGACCTAACGTCATATTCGGTGGTTTCCCGCGCCATAGTGCCATACTCGCCGACGATGGTTATCCGGTATAATGTCGAACCGCGATTCATCGATGACACAGTGCAACGCTATTCATTAGCAGTCTATGCTTCCCAATCATGGCTCCATTCCACATGCAGCTGCTTGTGTTGAGGTGTTAATGGCAGTGTACACTCAGGATGGTAATTTCGTAGTCCAGCTGCTGTTAATCTCTTAGGAATGTTGTGGGGGGCACAGAATGTTGCTGGGAGACCATTATTTGTTTTCAGATGCAGGCACTGATGTGGAGGGTTTACAGTGTGTTCAGTGCACAATATGGCGACCCCCCCTTGTGATGGTCTGACTAGGTCAACCAGAACCTTGTTGACAACAATACCTGCCTTCACATTCCCTTGTAGCCCAACACTGGACCACTGGCATATCTGACTGTCCCACAAATATGGATGTTGTACTATTTGACGGGGCCCACAACGAGGCCCATTTCACAACCTGTCAGGTCCTGATAGCGCCATCTCACACGGCTGTGCAGCACCTGTGTGTCCTTCACAGTGGTCGATGTCTACGCCCTCTTATACATCCTACCAGGCCTAGCAACAACATTAAACATTAACGACACTTATGAGTGCCTCAATGGCACAGATAGCCGTACCGTAGGTGCAACCACAACGGAGGGTATCTATTGTGAGGGCAGACAAACGTGTGGTTCCTGAATAGGGGCAGCAGCCTTTTAAGTAGTTGCAGGGGCAACAGTCTGGATGATTGACTGATCTGGCCCTGTAACACTAACCAAAACGGCCTTGCTGTTATGGTACTGTGAACGGCTGAAAGCAAGGGGAAACTACAGCCGTAATTTTTCCCGAGTGCATGCAGCTTTACTGTATGAAGTCGAAACAAGGCCCCGGGAGTAGACAACATTCCATTAGAACTACTGACAGCCGTGGGAGAGCCAGTCCTGACAAAACTCTACCATCTGGTGGGCAAGATGTATGAGACAGGCGAAATTCCCTCAGACTTCAAAAAGAACATAATAATTCCAATCCCAAAGAAAGCAGGTGTTGACAGATGTGAAAATTACCGAATCAGTTCAATAAGTCACAGCTGCAAAATACTAACGCGAATTCTTTACAGACGAATGGAAAAACTGGTGGAAGCCGACCTCGGGGAAGATCAGTTTGCAATCCGTAGAAATGTTGGAACACGTGAGGCAGTACTGACCCTACAACTTATCTTAGAAGCTAGATTAAGGAAAGGCAAACGGCTGCAACCCTGGCTCCGACGGCAGCAGGACGCTTACGTGGCGTAGCGAAAACGCACGACGTAAAAGAAAGAGAGGCTGCTAGATAGGATTAATTGAAGTGGATTTCATTTTACAAATGGACATTATCACACCTTTTTACGATATGCAAAACAGTTGCAAAATTTTAGCAATGTTCATTTCTTCTTCGTGTACCTCCAACACAACTTTTATGCTTGCACTTTGTTGTGTACTCCCAACGAAACTTTTATGGTGCGTAAATAATAAGTTCGTAGCGTTTTTCAATAAGTTTAATAAACACAACAGAAATGGAACTAAGGAAACGAAACTTTTGGAAGCCAATCGAACTAGGAAGAGGTCAAGAAAACTTGAGCTCCATACTTGGCGATTCTAACAGACGATGAACAAACAGAGCAGTAAAACAAATCGAGAAAAGAATGTGTAGAGAGCCTGCAAATTTCCTTTGAGAAGACTGAATTCGTATGTTCCAAGTTAGACATTCTGAAACATAAAACAAATTATGGTGAAATCAACAGAGTCAAACTTTAAGTACCTCGGTGAAATTATTGAACCAACGGGACTTAAAAAATAGCACAAAAAAGTAGATTGCCGAATATCAAGAAATCATCCAGCCTTGTTTCAAATTTGTACAACGAAAAATGCTTCCCAAAAGGCACTAAAATCAGACACTACAACAGTCACATATGCAAGTGAAACACTCTCATTGAAACGGAAACTAGATCTATAAGAAATTAAGAAATTAGAGGGAAAGATCATCATCATCATCATCATCATCATCATCATTTAAGACTGATTATGCCTTTCAGCGTTCAGTCTAGAGCATAGCCCCCCTTATACAGTTCCTCCATGATCCCCTATTCAGTGCTAACATTGGTGCCTCTTCTGATGTTAAACCTATCACTTCAAAATCATTCTTAACCGAATCCAGGTACCTTCTCCTCGGTCTGCCCCGACTCCTCCTACCCTCTACTGCTGAATCCATGAGTCTCTTGGGTAACCTTGCTTCTCCCATGCGTGTAACATGACCCCACCATCTAAGCCTGTTCACCCTGACTGCTACATCTATAGAGTTCATTCCCAGTTTTTCTTTGATTTCCTCATTGTGGACACCCTCCTGCCATTGTTCCCATCTACTAGTACCTGCAATCATCCTAGCTACTTTCATATCCGTAACCTCAACCTTGTTGATAAGGTAACCTGAATCCACCCAGCTTTCGCTCCCATACAACAAAGTCGGTCGAAAGATTGAACGGTGCACAGATAACTTAGTCTTGGTACTGACTTCCTTCTTGCAGAAGAGAGTAGATCGTAGCTGAGCGCTCACTGCATTAGCTTTGCTACACCTTGCTTCCAGTTCTTTCACTATGTTGCCATCCTGTGAGAATATGCATCCTAAGTACTTGAAACCGCCCACCTGTTCTAACTTTGTTCCTCCTATTTGGCACTCAATCCGTTTATATTTCTTTCCCACTGACATTACTTTCGTTTTGGAGATGCTAATCTTCATACCATAGTCCTTACATTTCTGATCTAGCTCTGAAATATTACTTTGCAAACTTTCAATCGAATCTGCCATCACAACTAAGTCATCCGCATATGCAAGACTGCTTATTTTGTGTTCACATATCTTAATCTCAACCAGCCAGTCTATTGTTTTCAACATATGATCCATAAATAATATGAACAACAGTGGAGACAGGTTGCAGCCTTGTCTTACCCCTGAAACTACTCTGAACCATGAACTCAATTTACCGTCAACTCTAACTGCTGCCTGACTATCCATGTAAAGACCTTTAATTGCTTGCAAAAGTTTGCCTCCTATTCCATAATCTTGTAGAACAGACAATAACTTCCTCCTAGGAACCCGGTCGTATGCCTTTTCTAGATCTATAAAGCATAGATACAATTCCCTGTTCCACTCATAACACTTCTCCATTATTTGCCGTAAGCTAAAGATCTGGTCCTGACAACCTCTAAGAGGCCTAAACCCACACTGATTTTCATCCAATTGGTCCTCAACTAATACTCGCACTTTCCTTTCAACAATACCTGAGAAGATTTTACCCACAACGCTGATTAAAGAGATACCTCTGTAGTTGTTACAATCTTTTCTGTTTCCATGTTTAAAGATTGGTGTGATTACTGCTTTTGTCCAGTCTGATGGAACCTGTCCTGACTCCCAGGCCATTTCAATTATCCTGTGTAGCCATTTAAGACCTGACATTCCACTGTATTTGATGAGTTCCAACTTAATTTTATCCACCCCAGCCGCTTTATTGCACTGCAATCTATTGACCATTTTTTCCACTTCCTCAAATGTGATCCTATTTCCACCATCATTCCTATCCCATTCTACCTCGAAATCTAAAACATTACTGATCGCATTTTCACCTACATTGAGCAACTCTTCAAAATATTCCCTCCATCTGCTCAAGGCATCCACAGGATTCACCAGCAGTTTTCCTGACCTGTCCAAAATACTTGTCATTTCCTTCTTACCTCCCTTTCGAAGACTGCTAATTACACTCCAGAATGGTTTTCCAGCAGCTTGACCCATAGTCTCCAACCTATTTCCAAAGTCTTCCCATGATTTCTTCTTGGATGCTGCAATTATCTGTTTGGCTTTGTTTCTTTCTTCAACATAACTTTCTCTGTCTACCTGGGTTCTGGTATGTAGTCATTTTTGATACGCCTTCTTTTTCCTTTTACAGGCTGCCTTGACTGTATCATTCCACCAAGCTGTTTGCTTCATCCTCCTTTTACACACTAGTGTTCCAAGACATTCTTTAGCCACTTCTAGTACTGTGTCCCTGTACCTTGTCCATTCCTTTTCCAATGACTGTAATTGACTACATTCAACTAACTGGTACCTTTCTGAGATCGCTGTTATGTACTTGTGCCTGATTTCCTTATCCTGAAGTTTCTCCACTCTTATCCTCCTACATATGGACCTGACCTCCTGCACTTTGAGCCTCACAATCCCAATTTCACTGCAGATTAAATAATGATCAGTGTCATCAAAGAATCCCCTGAATACACGTGTGTCCCTCACAGCCTTCCTGAATTCCTGATCTGTTATTATATAGTCAATGACAGATCTGGTTCCCCTGCCTTCCCAAGTATACCGGTGAATGTTCTTATGTTTAAAAAAGGAGTTTGTGATTACTAAGCCCATACTGGCACAGAAATCCAAGAGTTGTTTCCCGTTCCTGTTGGCCTCCATATCCTCTCCAAATTTACCCAAAACCTTTTCATACCCTTCTGTTCGATTTCCAATCCTGGCATTAAAATCACTCATGAGCAGAACACTGTCCTTGTCCTTTACTCTAACAACTACATCACTGAGTGCCTCATAAAAACTATCCATCTTATCTTGATCTGTCCCTTCACAATGCGAATATACTGACACATTCCTAATTTTCTTGCTAGACACTGTCAAATCTATCCACATCAGTCGTTCGTTTACATACCTTATTGCAACTACGCTGGGTTCCATTTATTTTTCTTATGTAAAGCCCTACACCCTATTGTGCTATTCCTGTTTTGACTCCTGACAGGTAGACCTTGTATTCTCCCACTTCCTCTTCTTTCTCACCCCTTACCCGAATGTCACTAACAGCTAAAACGTCCAGCCCCATCTTACTTGCAGCCTCTGCCAGCTCTACCTTCTTCCCAGAGTAGCCCCCATTGATATTAATAGCTCCCCATCTCATTACCATTTGTTTGGCAAGTCGTATCTTAGGAGTCCCTGGTTTGTCAGTTAGAGGTGGGACTCCGTCACCTCCAAAGGTCCGAGGTATTTTGCTCTGATTGTTGCCAGCATCATATTTAAAGTACCAGGGAAGCAGGTTGCTAGCCTTACTTGCCCCGAGTCCCATTGGGTTTTACCCCTAACGGCTGAGGGACTAACCGGTGGATTTGGTAGTCTTTGCCATATGAGCACAAAGGTGACCACGACTCAGAATATGTCCGAGATGCCGAGTCTTATTCCAAAGTAACTGGTATCCCGACTGTCGGGACCACTTACTTGGCCACTCATACGTTGCCCGTGGTTCATAAACTTGGACATGACTACAGGAACCCACACCATGAACCACAGAGGGAAAGATTATTAAAATAATTCTGGGACCACGGTACACACAACATGGATTCAGACTGAAAACCACCAAGGCAACAGAAAAAGTATCGAACATCGAAATTGACATCAGAAAGAGACGAATGAAGTTCTATGGATACCTAGCCACATTACCTGGAAACAGACTAACTAAGCGTCTACTGGACTATGTGACATCCCTTTAAGCATCCGTACCTTGGGTAACCGAAGTTAAGAAGGATTTGAAAAAAGCAAAAATTGACGTAACAAACACATCAGACAGGGATACTTTCAGAAGCAAAATTTGTAAGTGGAAGTTTATTCCAGAGAAGGAACCAAAACCATACCGGTCAAAGTGGACTGAAGAAAGAAAGAAGGGCTTCAGCGAGAAAATGAAGACATATTGGGAAAGTAAGACAAACTCTAATAAAGACTGAAAATCACCTGCTCATCGTTCTCCAATAAGTACATTCGCTAATAATAACAATAATAATAAACACAACAGATACACATATCAGAAACTTCAGTCATCAACAATAGAAGGTGTCCGAAAAGTAGTGACGAATATTGAAGTGCTGCAGAACATACAAATTTCATTGAAAATGTAATGGCTTTTTTTTTTTTACGAACACACTTCTCCAATTTTTCCATGAAAAATGATATCTTCGATGTGGTCATCCAAGGCCGCGCGCCAATGAAAAATGCGTTCATTGAAATTCTTGATGACACGTTCACACACTTCTGGTGGGATTCCGTTAATAACCCTTTTTAATTTCATTCTTCTCTTGGTGTAATGTTTGTGGTTTGTTCGTGTACACTTTTGATTTCACAAATCCCCACAAAAAAGTCGCAAGGTGTAAGATGGCATGACATGGCAGGCCATCCCTGGCTGCCACGCAAAGAGATAAATTTTTGAGGAAACTTTTCATTCAGTAAAGCAGTCGTTTTACGGGCTATGTGACATATCGCACCATCTTGTTGGAACCAAAAATCTTCATTCTCATCAGAGGGAAAAACCAATCAAAAAAAGGTTCAGATGGCTCTGAGCACTACGGGACTTAACTTCTGAGGTCATCAGTCCCCTAGAACTTAGAGCTACTTAAACATAACTAACCTAAGGACATCACACACATCCATGCCCGAGGCAGGATTCGAACCTGCGAACGTAGCGGTCGCGCGGTTCCAGACTGTAGCGCCTAGAACCGCTCGGCCACACCGGCCGGAAAAACCAATCAGAAAGCATGTTTCGGTAACGGTCGCCGTTCGCAGAGACGGCACTCCCTCATCAGTAGGGGCCGATCTCTCCTCCTGCCCAGCACCCCACTAAACATTCGCGCACTGTGGATGCGTCTCATCTTCCACAGCCATTCACTAATTTTCGTTACCCGAATTCTGCAGTTCTACTTATTGACGTACCCACTGAGGTGGAAATGTGCCTCATCTGAGAAAATTATTCTTTTTGTGAAGTTCTCGTTCTCCAATTGTCGACCCAAGACCCACTGAGCAAATCGGTGCCTCTTTCCATGATTTGCAGCTTTCAACTCTTGCGTTAAGTTGAATCTTGTACGCATGCATTTTCAGATCTTTTGAAAGAATTTCGTGAAGTGAACTTGTTGATCAGTTCAATTGTTGAGCTCGGCGGCGCTCAGATTTTCTGAGGCTTACGGTCACGTTGTCACGCACAACAGCAATGTTTTCCTGTGTTCGAACAGAAAGCGCTAGTTCTGTTTACGCAAATCTTTGGAACAGAACCCGTGGTCTCAATCTTCCGGATCAGCTTCGGTTGGAACAGCATATCGTCCGAGTCTCCTCGCAGTTCACGGCTTTTGTGATATCTTCTTATCACTCGGATACGTTGTCATCTGCTCCATGACGAAAATAAACATCAAACAACAGTGATCACTACACAAAAGTATTCAGGCTACTGATGGGAAGGATTGCAGATAGAGACATGAAAAAACCACGGCTGCCCAACCTTCATACGACAAAACGTCGCAAAATTCGAATTCGACCTTACCCTCCGGGCACCCGTTGTATTCTTCTTCACTATATACAACAGACTGCCAATGCTGGGGTTGTTGTCGTTGTTATTGTTGTTGTTGTGGTCTTCAATTCTGAGACTAATTTGATGCAGCTCTCCATGCTACTCTATCCTGTGCAACGTTCTTCATCTCCCAGTACCTACTGCAACCTACGTCCTTCTGAATCTGCTTAGTGTATTTATCTCTTGGTCTCCCTCTCCGATTTTTACCCTCCATGCTGCCCTCCAGTACTAAATTGGTGATCTACCCATCTAATCTTCAGCATTCTTCTGTAACACCACATTTCGAAAGCTTCTATTCTCTTCTTGTACAAACTATTTATCGTCAATGTTTCACTTCCAAGACCGAGCGAGGTGGCGCAGTGGTTAGACACTGGTCTCGCATTCG
The DNA here is from genome assembly GCF_023864275.1 of Schistocerca cancellata. Lineage (NCBI taxonomy): Eukaryota > Metazoa > Arthropoda > Insecta > Orthoptera > Acrididae > Schistocerca > Schistocerca cancellata. The sequence continues at coordinate 17,647,914 of NC_064635.1, read as the reverse complement.
GGAGGACGACGGTTCAATCCCGCGTCCGGCCATCCTGATTTAGGTTTTCCGTGATTTCCCTAAATCGCTCCAGGCAAATGCCGGGATGGTTCCTTTCAAAGGGCACGGCCGACTTCCTTCCCCGTCCTTCCCCGAAGAGATGAGACCGATGACCTCGCTGTCTGGTCTCCTTCCCCGAAACAACCAACCAACCAACCATCACTTCCAAACATGGCTACACTCCATACAAATACTTTCAGAAACGACTTCCTGACACTTAAATCTATACTCGATGTTAACAAATTTCTCTTCCTCAGAAACGCTTTCCTTGCCATTGCCAGTCTACATTTTATATCCTCTCTACTTCGGCCATCATCAGTTATTTTGCTCCCCAAATAGCAAAACTCATTTACTACTTTAAGCGTGCCATTTCCTAATCTAATTCCCGCAGCATCACCCGACTTAATTCGACTACATTCCATTTTCGTCGTTTTGCTTTTGTTGATGTTCATCTTATATCCTCCTTCCAAGACACTGTCCATTCCGTTCAACTGCTCTTCCAGGCCCTTTGCTGTCTCTGACAGAATTACAACGTCATCAGCGAACCTCAAAGTATTTATTTCTTCTCCATGGATTTTAATTCCTACTCCGAACTTTTCTTTTGTTTCCTTTATTGCTTGCTCAATATACAGATTGATTAGCATTGGGGAGAGGCTACAACACTGTCTCACTCCCTTCCCAACCACTGCTTTCCTTTCATGTCCCTCGACTCTTATAACTGCAATATGGTTTCTGTACAAACTGTAAATAGCCTTTCGCTCCCTGTATATTACCCCTGCCACCTTTAGAATTTGATAGAGAGTATTCCAGTCAACATTGTCAAAGGTCTTCCCTAAGTCTATAAATGCTAGAGACGTAGGTTTGCCTTTCCTTAATCTTTCTTCTAAGATAAGTCGTAGGGTCAGTATTGCCTCGCGTATTCCAATATTTCTATGGAATCCAAACTGATCTTCCCCGAGGTCGGCTTCTACCATTTTTTCCATTCCTCTGTAAAGAATTCGCGTTAGTATTTTGCATCTGTGACTTATTAAACTGATAGTTCGGTAATTTTCACATCTCTCAACACCTGCTTTCTTTGGGATTGGAATTATTATATTCTTCTTGAAGTCTGCGGGTATTTCGCCTGTCTCATACATCTTGCTCACCAGATGCTGGGGTAACTTTTCGATTTCGCGACTGTAAAAGTCACGTGATATTCAGGCGGAGAACTCGTTAACCCATGTTCGAAGAGCGTTTTAATCCGGAAACGAAGTTCCTCGAGGGTTGTTCGATGGAGAACAGAAAAGGTGAAAATCTGAGGGCGCAAGATCAGGGAATAATTTGCTTGGGTGCGCAATGACTTCCCAACCGAAACGTCTGTATAGTGTTTTTTGTCAGTTTAGCAGAACGCGGGTGGATGTTATCGTGTTGTAAATTGCTTCATGCAGTCTTCCTGGTCGTTGTTTTTGAATTGCGTCTGTAAGACGTTTTAGTTGTTGACAATAATTTCAGCAGTGATGGTTACACCTGGGGAAAGCTATTCGTAGTACACCACACCGCCACTGTTCCATTAGATGCAAAACATTATCTTCTGTGGGCAATTGATAATTAAAGCCGTAGCAACTAGAATATCAAAACAAAAACGGTTAGAACTTATGCAACAACCTAATAGTTATTATGTGTTAATTGTACCTGGAACAATTTAGTGCACAGCGATCTGTTTATCACTTTTAAGTGGTGAAAAGAAGAACAAGTCTTTCAGTTCATAATCAAATGAATAACTATATTTCTTATTTTAACTTTGACGTGTATTTCTTATTTTAACTTTGACGTATATTTCTTATTTTAACTCTGACGTACTCATTGGGATGTCTTCGCGTAGATCTCGGGGTGGGAGCAGCTACCCTCTGGGGATATTATAATGAGTTTTAGGTTCTGTTTAAAGTTGTTGTCGTGGTGTGTACGTGTTATTGTAAAACGTATGAAAATGTAGCAGCAAGAATAACAGTATTATTTGAAAGAAATAAATAATCTCTGATAATGCTTATTTATGTGCTGCTGAGCCCAACTATAATGAATTATTTTGTCATGCCTCATCACTGCAAATAAATAGTAAAATGCACTGCAAATAAATAGTAAAATGCTGTTTCACTAATTCAGTAAATGACATTAAAATCTTTGCACCAAATAATTAATATATCACACCACAACCTCTTTCCATAACAACACTGGTGTCGTAAATATTTTTTAAAGTCACTGATAAACTACTCTGAGAAAAATTAATCTTGCACTCCAGCCACAAAAATTATTTCATTTACATAAAGCCTGAGATTGTTTTGTCTGAGATTGTTTTGCTGAATGTTATTTTCACTGTTAGAATAGAAAAATGATAAATTCCTGTGGGTTCTTGTCCTTGGAGTTCAAATATTGATATCAGACGAAAGAATTAATGTCTGGTTACTTCTGCAGTTTAAAATTGCCGCTCCATACGCTCACGTAATGGCGGCAGACAAAGCACAGTCTGGACTGCTGCGGACACAAAACTTAAAACATTCATTGTTGGTTATCTAGTTACAAACAAAAGGCCGTACACTAGAATTCCATTTAGTAAATTGTACGGTATATTGTTCTTTTGATCGCTTATGACTACCTTTTACAATATTTAAAAGAGCAGACCTCAGTTTATCTTCGATCTCATCCGCTTCTTACATCATAGAGAACAGCAGAAGAAGAGAAGAAAGTTTCTCAGACAATACATTGCCAGTAAATTCTTTTAGTGATATTATCTTTTGTTATATGATTATTCTTTGTAGAAAACTGATTATAACAATAATAAAGCATTGTTGTTGGACATTCCACAATATAATAATAAATCAGAACATAATAATTTCTTTTCTCAGTTATCGCATATAGGCTTGAAAGTCATTTCTGGAAAAAGATTCATCACTTCATAAATCTCGAGCTCTGTCGCATGCAGTGGTGACACAAAATGTTGCCGTTAACATTACAATATGTGCACCCCGGTTTGTATTGTATACCATTGCTTTACTTCACTTGATGAAAGTACTACAGACTGACTTCACTCAGAAGAATCACTGGATAACTCAGTCAACTAAATCACTAAACAGTGAATGTACGGATGAATACATGTTTCAACCTGCCGAAAAAGTTTCACTTGAAAAGAAAGAATGAATAATTTAGTTAGTACGAAAACACCACCGGATTGTGACGGCTGTTGTCATTCTATTGCTCTCAGAGACTAGTTTTACGTGAAAGAAGTGAATGAACTGATATGTAAAATTACAACCCACTGAATCATTTGTTTTCATTCCGTTGTTCCCATCACTGTTAAAAGCTTTTGAATTCCAAGCTGCTGACAAGAATAATATAAAGAAGTATGAGAAAGAAATTTTAAGTTTGGCTTTAGGGATGGTAAAGGCATCAGACGTGCAGATTTGATGTGCTAAAAATCAAAATGTCTTCATAAGCTTCGCAGATCGAAGAAGGGTTTGACAATGTAAAGTGGTGCAAGATATTCGAAAATCCCAGAAAAATAGGTGTTTAAGAACCAAGATGGAAAAATAAAATGGTAAGGCCAAAACGAAGTACTCGGGTTAAAATATTGTCGAAGACAGAGATGCTATCTACCTCCACTGCTGTTCAATCTATACATCGAAGAAGCACTTTACGGCAGTGAAAGACGAGAGGGATTAAAATTCAAAGTTGAGGTAGCGCGCCCTGCTAAATGCAGTATGAAACGTTAAGAAGCTGTCTTCTTCGTAATGCACTCCTCTGCATACAATCTTGACCGTATGCGTCGCAGAGGGGCGAAGCCTCACTCGAAGTTTTTATTCTTGCTTGGGGATATATTAAATTGGTAATTTTACTCCGGATTGAGTTGATTAAACTTCGCAGGATCGTTTCTCTGATCCAAAGAGAAGGAAATATTCAAACTGTGATTTATATTGCGTCGTCGTAAATCTCAAGCTGTATAATGTTAGGTAAAACAATGCAGCGTCTAGTTAACAAAATTCTGGCTATCAACGAAATTGTTTAACTGCGCTGTAGCGTAGCGATTAACTCCCAATGTTCAAACATCGTTTATCGTAAATAGTCACCGTAACTTGATAAAACAGCGGCTTCTGCCTTTAATTAGTTGTGAAAGTCCCTTATGATTAGCTGTAATAGCTAAAACCTTGCGAAACTAACGATAAAGTTGTTGTTCGTAGTTTATAGGAGATCGATAATTAGTCGCTACGTAGATCAAAATTGATCTCAAGCACTTTTTGATAATTAAGCTCTTCAATTATTTTTCAGAAAGCGCTTTTAAAAATTCTGACTTACCACTTGTTACCATTCAGAAAACACAGATTAGCTAGAGAAATGTCTTCAGCAATTTCAGTAGGCCTTTGTTTCACGATACATCTCAACATTGCCTTTCAACCTGAAGTTGTTAAAGACACTTCAGCAAATTCAGTGTTCAGGAAAATAATTCTTCACTGCCTTAGTGAAATGAAGACTTCGACGATAACAGAATTTCAACGATGAACTGAGTGTTTTATTTTTCATAATACAACATATACTCACAAATGTTAACATCTGTACAATTCGGAAGTTCAACTAGAAGTCATTACATTCACATTTTTTTGTGATACAGTTCTTTGGCAACAAATCCATAGAATTTTAACGTTGGTGGGGTGATGTTGTCGTCGATAACAATCGTCGATACCCTCAGATGAAGTGCCCCCCCCACACAGCCAGACGCTGATTCGGGGAGGAAGACAGCTGGAGCGCCTTGTCGGAAACTTCCTCGAATACATGTAACAAACGAAGAAAGTAACACCTTTTAGTATACCTTTTTAACAAAAACTGATAACAAAATTTATTCACGTAAACAGGGCTTACCTGAGTTCGCTTAACCATAGAACTAAGGACAGTGCGCATCCAAATTGGCGCACTACATCTCCTCACCCCATAGTTAAGCGATCTCAGGTAACCGATATTTTAACGGGTTTGTTAGAGTAACAATCTCAATACATTTAAATACAGTCCACGTACTTCCTTTACAACTATGCCGCATCAAATTTTTCACTTTACAGGGAGTCTCACAGCTTCTTTTCCTTTTATAGTTGCACTGACTGTAATATTCATAACATTATGTCCCACACTATAATCTATCACCATAACTTCTATCAAGTTAATCCATCGTAATGTAGGTACACGAATGGCTCTTGAGCACTATGGGACTCAACTGCTGAGGTCATTAGTCCCCTAGAACTTAGAACTAGTTAAACCTAACTAACCTAAGGACATCACAAACATCCATGCCCGAGGCAGGATTCGAACCTGCGACCGGAGCGGTCTTGCGGTTCCAGACTGCAGCGCCTTTAACCGCACGGCCACTTCGGCCGGCAGGTACACGAATGTCTAGTAACTGTGACATTAATGGACGTTTGGCTATAATAAAATCATTACAATTTTAGTAATCTTCCTGTTAACAAATGAAATATGATTATGTTTATGAACTGCTCTCTTTTATTAATACGTAGCTTACTATTATTACATCCAAGATCAGGTGATTTTTATCTTAATCTTACGGGTTGGATCAGCTGCCTCTTTAATTTTATTTTCCAGTAGTCTCTACATTATGGTTAGAAGTATTTTTAAGGGTAATGCTCGTTTCACAACAATTCCGCGAACGCGCAATCTTCTTGACGTCATGCGCTGTATCGATGACCTCATGATCAGTTATCGACTTTGTGACAAGGAAGAATATTAAAGTTATTGAACCTGGATTCACTAGCAGCAATTTAAGCTGTCCTCTTAGGTTCCAGCCTAACCACATACTCGGAAATCGCATCATATTCGGAAATGTTAGTGAAAGGGCAAAATACGAATTTTGTTCTGCTCGTTTCAGTCGCAGCAATTAAAGCTTTAGTCTTATGTTCCTGCCTAACCACACGTACGTAAATAAACAGCGAAATATTTGTGACAAGGAAGAATGTAAATGTCACTGCTCCTCGTTTCCCTGGCAGCAATTTAAACTGTCGTCTTAGGTTTCTGCCTAACCACACACTCGGAAGGCGGAACATATTCGAAAAAAAAGAGCCAATATTTGCGAGAAGGAAGAATATGAATTGTATTGTTGCTCTCTTCAGACGCAGCAGTTTAAGCTGTCCTCTTAGGTTCCTGCCTAGCCATATACTCGGAAATAGCTAAATATTTATTTCATCCTTTATTTTCAGATCACACTGAAAGTTAACAACGCTAACGTTGTTGTTGTTGTGGTCTGCAGTCCTGAGACTGGTTTGATGCAGCTCTCCATGCTACTCTATCCTGTGCAAGCTTCTTCTTCATCTCCCAGTACTTACTGCAACCTACATCCTTCTGAATCTGCATAGTGTATTCATCTCTTGGTCTCCCTCTACGTTTTTTACCCTCCACGCTGCCCTCCAATGCTAAATTTGTAATCTCTTGATGCCTCAGAACATGTCCTACCAACCGATCCCTTCTTCTTGTCAAGTTGTGCCACAGACTCCTCTTCCCCCAGTTCTATTCAATACCTCCTCATTAGTTATGTGATCTACCCATCTAATCTTCAGTATTCTTCTATAGCACCACATTTCGAAAGCTTCTATTCTCTTCTTGTCCAAACTGTTTATCGTCCATGTTTCGCTTCCAAACGTGGCTACACTCCATATAAATACTTTCAGAAACGACTTCCTGACACTTAAATCTATACTCGATGTTAACAATTTTCTCTTCTTCAGAAACGCTTTCCTTGCCATTGCCAATCTACATTTTATATCCTCTCTACTTCGACTATCATCAGTTATTTTGCTCCATAAATAACAAAACTCCTTTACTACTTTAAGTGTCTCATTTCCTAATCTAATTCCCTCAACATCACCCGACTTAATTCGACTACATTCCATTATCCTCGTATTGCTTTTGTTGATGTTCATCTTATATCCTCCTTTCAAGACACTGTCCATTCCGTTCAACTGCTCTTCCAAGTCCTTTGCTGTCTCTGACAGAATTACAATGTCATCGGCGAATCTCAATGTTTTTATTTCTTCTCCATGGACTTCAATACCTACTCCAAATTTTTCTTTTGTTTCCTTTACTGCTTGCTCAATATACAGATTGAATAACATCGGGGAGAGGCTACAACCCTGTCTCACTCCCTTCCCAACCGCTGCTTCCTTTTCATACCCCTCGACTCTTATAACTGTCATCTGGTTTCTGTACAAATTGTAAATAGCCTTTCGCTCCCTGTATTTTACCCCTGCCACCTTTAGAATTTGAAAGAGAGTATTCCAGTCAACAACGCTAACATGACAAAAAATTGCATGTAACGGGATGCGAACCAACATATTCCGACTCCAGATATCACGACGTTATTTATTACGCTAGCACATAACTGTGAACTATTTATCTCTAGTCTTGGTTATCATATTCTGTCTTGAAGGTTTGTATCGTTGATGCATTATTAAGTGACATTGAATGACAATGGAGACATGTTTGTGACAAATTTTCAGTGCTCCATTAGTACTGCAAATTATAAAGCAAGTGTGTTTTATTCTTAATTTTCAGTTATTGACGATAATAAATCACTCCTAAGAGACCACTCATATATAAAGACATTAACCGTCGATAAATCAGTACGTGACATTTTATCATACCAATGTTCGTAATAAACCATTCCATGGAATGACGCGTTTTTGTAAAACTCCGATACGTGCGCATGAAATCTTGTGTCAGGCCCGAATCGAATGCTGACTAAGTCGATAGCCGATCATGCGGTCGTCGATATTGCGCGTAGCGTCAAAATGACGGCACGGTTGCGGGAATTGTGAAATGAGCGTTTCCCTATTTTAAAATTATCCTCGATACATTTAGCAACATCTGTTTCCCTTTCTTATATTATGTCTATGCCAATTACAAAATTTATTATGGTACTTTAGGACCACCGAGTTACTTTGATTGACGTGCCTAATTAGTATAAAACGATTCTTTAAATTTATGAGGTTTGTAGAGGCACCTTAATCCCTATATCTTTGAGCATATCCTGGAGGTTGGAACTATTCCTGGGTAACTTACTTATTTACTGAGGGTTAAAGCTCTCATTATTAATTTATCCTCTAGAATACAGTTAAGATTCAGTTTTGATTAAACGTTCCTGGAGTACTCTTGCAGTGTGTAACTATGCCACCTGTTAGCAAAAACCACATGGAAGTCTTTCTTCACTATCACCTCGATGAAACACTATCATTACTTCGCTTGGTACCAGATATGAACATTTTCTTCACTAATGGGATTCTTATGTCACATCCATATTAATCATTTTTAGCCATCTTTGTAGAAGCATCAGAGGCATTTACCTTAAACAACCTGACAAATTACACCTAATGGCAATGGGCAGAGCGGAACCTGCCTCCCTGTATTCCGAGCACAGTCTCATATTAACAAGGAACTACCTCACGAGCGATTACCGATAAATCCATATTTCCCCTGTTTCTCAGAACGGAGTATTGTACATTGGACTTTCACTGGTGAACTAACTTGATTTACCTCATAAAACTAAAATATTACTCATCGTCTGGGTCCTAATATTCTCGCATTATTCGCGTCCCAACGTCTGCATTATTCCTATTCATTATTACTCTGCATAAACGTTCATTGAACTGTTCTCGGCGCGCGGGGTAGTCGCGCTATCTAGGCGTCTTGGCAAGGTCAGCATGGCTCCCCCCCCGTCGGAGGTTCGAGTCCTGGCATGGGTGTGTGTGTGTGTGTGTGTGTGTGTGTGTGTGTGTGTGTGTGTGTCGTCCTTAGCGTAAGTTAGTTAGATTAAATAGTGTGTAAGCTTAGGGATCGATGACCTCAGCAGTTTCGTCCCATAACACCTTACCACTAATTTCCAAACTAAGTTCTCGGCTTGTAACAAAATAGTAACTATTTCTGTGCCCGTTACCTCTGAGGCATATCTTTTCCACTGTTAAGCTCTTGTCTAGCATATCGATCTGAACATAGCATTATCCTTTTCGTTAACCACGCAAAGAGACATATTAAGTTGTTACCTTACCTAATACTTTAAATATTTATGTGTAACCTCTAAATAAAAATTTCTTTCCGTTTTAGGTTCTATTGGCTAAAGGGTTTTTACCAACTAGAAATAAAGGATTCACTCACCTTTCTTCAGTTTATAGCTTCATGATACTGCCTTATCTATGATACATCGTAAAGACCTTTTACAGTCTGAGTGACGGGATTTACAACAGTAGAACTTCTGCACGAGGAATATTTACTGTTTCCCACGGGACCCTGGAACAAATAAAAAAACTATCCCACTTCTTTATGAAGCTTAGAGCTTCTAGCATGTGTATAAAACATTAATTTTCTTCCCTACCTTAAATCTAGGAATTAAAGCTGTGTCATTTGCCCCTTTAGCCTTAATTCTGCACTGGTGTTTAGATTAACCCCTACCTTCTCCTAATTGATTTAGATGATATTTTCATTAAGTCTGGGCCATTTTAATACAGTTAACAATAGTTGACCTTGTACTTCTTTGCCCATGACCTCTAGAGGTACCATTCCTGAACTAATTTGCGGTAGTTCATTTAATATAACCTCGAATTCAGGAAACATATCTTCCCATTCGGCCGCTGATGGCCGAGCGGTTCTAGGCGCTTCAGTCTGGAACCACGCTGCTGCTGCTGCAGTCGCAGATTCGAATCCTGCCTGGGTCATGGATGTGTGTAATGTCCTTAGCTTAATTTAGGTTTAAGTAGTTCTAAGTCTAGGGGACTGATGACCTCAGATGTTAAGTCCCATAGTGCTTAGAGCCATTTGAACCATTTTTTTCTTCCCATTCACTATGCTTTTCTGAGTAGTAAGTACGACAAAAATGCCGTAATTCTTTCATTAATTTTCCTACTGGATTAATCCGAGGATCATATTTTGATATAAGTACACGTTGAATATTATGGTTGCTAAGTACATTGTTGAAAGACCTACTCATAAATTGACTATCACTGTCAGATAAAATTCTCTTGCGGATAGGGAAGTTATGTTTCTCCAGAAATTTGGCTCCGCTTCTTGCATTTGCACAGTTTTACGGGTATAACTTGTTGAGAAGCGTACTAACACTTCGACTGAAATGTGCAGGAGCTCCATCGTTCATGAACCACATGTTGTGTCGTACTTGTAAAGGCACATGTTCTAGCAGCACAGGTAGAGTATCCCGTATGAAATCATGGTAACGTGCTCCATTGAGCGTAGGTGGAAGAACATGGGGTCCAATCGAGACATCACCAACAATGCCTGCCCAAACTTTCACAGAAAATCTTTGTTGATGGCGTGATTGCACAATTGCGTGCGGATTCTCGTCAGCCCACACATGTTGATTGTGAAAATTTACAATTTGATGACGTTGGAATGAAGCCTCATCCGTAAAGAGAACATTTGCACTGAAATGAGGATTGACACATTGTTGGATGAACCATTCGCAGAAGTGTACCCGTGGAGGCCAATCAGCTGCTGATAGTGCCTGCACACGCTGTACATGGTACGGAAACAACTGGTTCTCCCGTAGCACTCTCCATACAGTGACGTGGTCAACGTTACCTTGTACAGCAGCAACTTCTCTGACGCTGACAGGGTTATCGCCAACTGCACGAAGAATTGCCTCGTCCATTGCAGGTGTCATCGTCGTTCTAGGCCTTCCCCAGTCGCGAGTCATAGGCTGGAATGTTCCGTGCTCCCTAAGACGCCGATCAATTGCTTCGAACGTCTTGCTGTCGGGACACCTTCGTTCTGGAAATCTGTCTCGATACAAACGTACCGCGCCACGGCTATTGCCCCGTGCTAATCCATACATCAAATGGGCATCTGCCAACTCCGAATTTGCAAACAGTGAAGTAGATGAAGTGAAGGGATCCTGCTGCTGGGGCAGCAAAATAACGAATGGCGGACTAAGCGAGGGGGACGTCAAAAAGAGACTCGCACAGGCAAACATGGCATTCCTGGCCAAGAGAAGTGCGCTAGAATCAAACAGAGCTTAATCTGAGAAAGATTTTTCTGAGTATGTACGTTTGGAGTACAGCATTGTATTGTAGTGAAACATGGACTGTGGTAAAGCCGCGGATTACTGAAGAATGGGATATAGCCAGTCGGCTTTGATCAATTACGTCAGAACTTATCAGAGATAATGTATTGTTCAGATTTAATAGTAAATCCGAATGTTGACAAATAAAGGAATGCAAGACAGAGAAAACGGATGGTAGGCATATTTCACATACATTTATGTTTCGAACATTATGTTGAGTATATCGCTTCTTTGAGTCCTAGTATCCTATTCTTCAGTTGACCTACATAGCTCAACTGAAGAATGGGATACTAGTGCTAAAAAGAAAGAAAGAAAAGTGACAGAATTTATGTTAGCACGGAATACCTCAGTTGACATATATGAGTTGTATCCTGAACTTCAGTTAATCTGTATAGTTTAACTGCAGTACGGGATACAAATGTAATGTATGTAGACCTTTATCCCCTCGCTAGCACTAGTATCCTATTCTTCAGTTGGCCTATGTAGGTGAACAATACAAATTTTAGAGGTGTTGCTCCTTTCGCCTCCGCTACTACTAACACTCTATTCTTCAGTTGATACCAGTGCTAGCGGAGGCGAAAAGATCGACATAAGTAAAATTTGTATCCAATACGTCAGCTGACCTGTGTACGTAAACTGAAGAGTAGGATGCTAATGCTGGCGAAGACGAAAAACATCGACGTGCATAACACTGGCATCACGTACTTCAGCTGAACTACGCAAAGGCGAAAAAAGCGCCATACAAAAAATTTGTATCCCTTATTTCAGTTGACCTATATAGGCCAACTGAAGTAGGGGATATAATTTCTTTTTAACCCATTTCTGCTCGAATTAAATATCATTTCTGAATTTTACAAATCAGCTATTTATTTGTTCATTGTCATTCATGAAACGTACTACAACAAGCTAAACGAAAACGTAATTAATAGTTTAAGCAAAAGAGGGTGTAACATATGTCACACTAGGCAGATCATAAATTTTAAGAAAAATGCATGACAGTAAATAAAATAAAGCAGTGTATGTCATTTTCATTATGTTTAGGCAATAGCATTCACGTTCTACGGTACAAAACACTCTATGCACAAAACAACGTTACATTTGCAGCACGTTATTCTTGGAGTTCCTTTGCAGTTTCCTGCAGCACAGCGTCTTCTTTTTCCTGTGGTACCATAGCTACCAGATGATTTTTGTGATCATATCTGATATCATGTCGCCCTCTACCATGATATGGATTAGTTGCAAGGCGACCAAGACCTCTAGGGATTGTTGCATTGACAGTCAGGTAACATTGCACAATGTAACCCCGAAATTACAGTTGTGGCATACTCATACCTGTCTTCCTGTAGAGAAGTCACGCATTATATACAAATACCTCCAGCAGCCACATGAAAATTGGCCACCACTATTTCGTTCCTCTGATGCTAATCTGTATAACGCTATATTTTCGTCCGTTCGATCAGTTTCCCCCATATTTTTCTTCTATTCTCCAATAACATGTGGTCGCGGTACAAGTATTGTTTTCTTCTCTTTTCTTTAATATTGGCTCACAGAACTCACTAGGTTGAGTCCAAGAATGTCGAAGTAGCTGTTACTGCAGAATTATCTAGCCATCTGGTAGTAATCATTCCACTTTCCTTGCTGCTCTCGTAATCAAAGCTACTCTCTTTTTCCTTTTGGACATTGTCTTAGAGGGTATACGTTGACATTCTTTAGGCAGACGATTGTCACGAATGGTGCAAGTTGCACCCTAACCTCGTTCTTTTAGGCTAACCAACAATGTTTGCAATGTAAACAAATTGTCAAAATAAAACCTATGGGGCAGATCTTTACTTTTGTCAGGAACTACATCAATCATTTGAACCAGAGGTGCAGCATATTTTTCAAATACTTTCTCATATACTTCGTACCTTTGTGGATCAGTTCCTTGGCATATCTGAAAATCCACTAGATAACCCATGTTTGGGTTTAGGCACCAAACTTTTTACCCAAATCTAATGCATTTACCTTTCAGAAACTGTTTGCATCCATGCCTGCCAAAGTACATTTTCATGCGCTCATTATAATTCACAAGCTGAAAGTAGAGAGGAAATTCTTTTCTTAACATCTCTTTTAATGGACGAAGTTCCCACATTTCATCGTTTACATTAATTTGTGTGTTATCAGATGAGCGAATGACTCTCATAATTGTTTCATATCTGTGTCTTCTCATCTTGTTGTGCACCATTTCGTTTTTCATGTGAAACCCTGAGTCCCAGTAACATCTTCTGCTAGGTAGAGGATTATAGCCCGAGAGAATTAGTATTCCTAGTGAAACCTTTATCTACTCATGTGTTATTTTAGGATCTGGGTAGTTCTTGAACAAAGCATATTTTTTTGTTTCAGTACCAAGAAATTTAATCATTTCATCATTCCAAAACAGTTCAAAGCACTGAACTGGAGACAAGCTTCTGTATTTACTGTGATCAGGAAATACAGATTTACACTTTGCACATCCTCCCTTCTCCAATCTCTCATTACTGCTTTTGAGATGTGTGCCTTTTCCATTTCATCTGAAGTGACATTTCCTTGTTCACCATCATGAGAGCAGTCAGTCTCAGGTTTATCACCTAACCTGTTTTTGTTGGTCAATACCGCCTGTGCACCAGCGCGAATTTTCCTTGGTCCACGATTATCTATTTTTCCACACTCATCTTCTTCACCAGAATATTCATCCGACTCTACATTAGCTTCAGGAGGCTCAATAAATATATTCGTTGCTTCTTGTTCCTCCTTCTCAAGAATAGCTAGATTTCATGCAGAGACAGGAAAGAAGGAAACATTGTATTGACTGTTCAGCCTAGCGTAACATATGTGCGGCACACAGTTAAAAACCAGGTTTGGAACTATAATAATGAACTGCATTTTGTGCCTAACCTATAATATAAATTACAGCATCTTTATAGTTAAGGAAAAGCTTAACAATTGGGTTGTATATTTCTTCAGAAAATAGTACTTACTTCTTATTCTAAAACATAATCGTATTCAGAAACAGTCTTCAGTAAATGAACGACCAAACACTGTCCTCTTCCTGATTCCTACTGGCAGAAACCTGCTTAAATATCAACAATAGAGCTTCATGAACAGAGAGACATACAAGGCATTTCAAATGCATGCATTGTTGCCAACAACAGAAAATGTTATGTGACGTATATGTCACGCAAGGCAGAAATGGGTTTATCTTCGATACTAATACTAAGACTGAAAATTGTCGTAGTAGTACCAGCAACGGGGAAAAAACCTACAACAGCAAAATTTGTATCGCGTACTTCAGTTGACCAGTGGAGGTCAACTGAAGAATAGGATACTAGTGCTAGCGCAGGTGAAAAATAGAGACATACATAAGATTCATATCCCGTACTTCAGTCGACATATATAGGTCAACTGAAGAACAGGCTACTATCTTCGTAGTTTAGCAGAGGTACAGGATGCCAATGTTACGTATGTCGCTTTTTTCGTCTTTGCTAGCACTAGCATCCATTCTTCGGCTGACCTATGTAGGTCAATTGAAGTACGGAATACAAATTTTTCGTGTGTCGGTCTTTTCGGTTTAGATAGTACTAGTATCGACTGAAAAATATTTTAGTAATACTAGTGGTAGTGACAACTGTAAAATTTGTATTCTGGACTGCAGGTGAATCTCGCTTCAAGTTTTCTATATTCATCAGAATAGATAAATCCATACCTACAAACGAAAATCAAAAAGTAAAAATTGTCCAGAATGAAAAACAAATCTTCCAAAATACCTCAAACTCACTATGAATGAAAATAAGCACCGAATGAATTGCAACAAACAAATGATTTGAGTTAATACAAGCGAGAAATATCGTACACAATGTCTAGCACTGTCTTTTCAAAAGACACTCATTTATTTCAATTTACATTGATGACACCTCGCCACAGAAGATAACCGATTTATTAACTATAGCTCGTAAATAAAGACATTAATATCTATGGGTAAACTGCGACGTCATTGGTCAAAACCGACGGGTTGTGTCCATGGAGGTAAAAAAAAGAGGAGATGGCATTACGTCACAAACTTGAAGCTGATGTACGCCATTTTAGTACCCCAAAACATTAGGTCCACCGCATTCATACCACCATAGTTCACCGCGATGACACTTCCCCGTGACATTACTGTGACTGTGCCTCATTACTAGAGCAAATACGTATACAAGTTCAAAAAAGCGTTCGATATTGCCTTCCTGCTACTGTGTTATTCACATAAGCTCTATAATTTTTAATAGTTGGAACAGTTATTGCGTGCACACGACAGAAATAATGAACAAGAAGCACTCGTAAACAGTAGTCTGGTAATGTTTTGGGCTACATAAAATGGCACTCACCCTGGCTTCAAAATAACTTAAAGTGTAAGTCTGCAGTGCCACCTTCCTTCTTTTTTTACCTCCAAGGTTATATCTCATTCTTCAGTTGACCCGAAAACCTGAACAGAAGGGAATAGAAGTGTCTGAGACGTAGTGGTGCAGAAGAATGTTGGAGATTAGGTGGACTGTTGAGATGGGGTTTTCTGGAGAATCGGCGAGGAAAGAAGCATGTAACAACCTGAGGAGAATGAGAAGGGATATGATGAGGGGACTTAGGTTAAGACATCGGGGAATAATTTCTGTGGTACTAGAGAGAGCTGAAGACAGATACGAGCGTCGTTCAATAAGTAATGCCCCACAGTTTTTAAAAAGTCATTAACATAGATAGACAAACGCCCTTGTTGGTGCTTCACGTTTGGTGTTTCTTCTGTGCGCCGGTGAAGTTTCGAACCGTTCTGGCAGATGGCAGAGCCGCAGTACAGCATCAAAATGAGGGCTACATGCGACTCACATTACAAGCAGCGTGCTGATATTGAATTCTTGTGTGCAGAAAAAGAAACCGTGGTGAACACCCGTAAACGTTTTTGCGCAGTGAATGATGACGCTGCAGTTGATAGGAGTACAGTCGGGCGATGCATAAAGAAAGTTGCAGCCTGAGGAAATACAGGAACAGAGATCCACGATCAGCCGCTCTCGGGACGTCCTGCTACAGCCACTGCTCCAGACATGCTGAATCGTGTGGATGCCATTATGTGTGCCGACTGACGCATCACAACTCTACAGTTGTCGGTCAGCATTGGAAGTGCGTCTGCAGTAATCAGATATTCAAAGAGGTGCTCACGATGGATTTCACAAATGCTCACAGCGGAGCACAAGATTCGAAGAAAGGTCATTTCGTCTGAATTGTTGAAGAGTTTTGAGACCGACGGAGAGGCCTTTCTGCTACGGATAGTCACGGAGAACGAAAGCTGGGTGTACCAATTTGAGCCGACCGGGGTGGCAGAGCGGTTCTAGGCGCTACAGTCTGGAACTGCGCAACCGCTATGGTCGCAGGTTCGAATCTTGCCTCGGGCATGGATGTGTGTGATGTCCTTAGGTTAGTTAGGTTTAAGTAGTTCTAAGTTCTAGGGGACTGATGACCTCAGAAGCTAAGTCCCATAGTGCTCAGAGCCATTTGAACCATTTTTTTGTACCACTTTGTGCCAGAAACAAAAAGGGAGTCCATGGAGTGGCATCACCCTCAAACGAACAAAATTCAAGACAGCCCCCTCTGTCGGGAAAGTCATCGTGATAGTCTTCTGAGATTGTGACGGCGTCATTCTCGTGGATGTGATGCCAAGAGGGTCAACCATTAATTGAGGACCATAATCGAAGACTCTGAATAAACTCGAGAACCGTGTCCGACGTGTTCGATCGAACAAGAATCCGGTAGAACACTATAATGCATGTCCCCACACATGTCTGGGAACCAGGGAACACATCGCCAAATTGGGTCGGATATCATTGTCTCATCCACCCTACAGTCCAGACCTGGCAACCTCGGACTTCCATCTCTTTGGGCCGCTTAAAGATTCTCTACGTGGAACACACTTTCAAGATGGCGAGAGTGTCAGTCATGCAGTGAAAAAATGGCTGTGCCTACAGGAGAAGAGCTTTTACCATCAGGGAATACATGCTCTTCCACATCGTTGGTGTGCGGCCATAGAACGTGATGGAGACTACACAGAAAAATAGGACATGGACATGTTGATGTAAACCGTCACCACATTCTGACTCTTAACAGTAATTATGTTAAATTGGGTAGCTCAGTGGTAGAGCACTTGCCCGCAAAAGGTAAAGGTCCGGCGTTCGAGTCTCGGTCCGGCACACAGTTTTAATCTGCCAGGAAGTTTCATATCAGCGCCGGCCGCGGTGGTCTAGCGGTTCTAGGCGCTCAGTCCGGAACCGCGTGACTGCTACGGTCGCAGGTTCGAATCCTGCCTCGGGCATGGATGTGTGTGATGTCCTTAGGTTAGTTAGGTTTAAGTAGTTCTAAGTTCTAGGGGACTGATGACCACAGATGTTAAGTCCCATAGTGCTCAGAGCCATTTGAACCATTTTTTTCATATCAGCGCACACTACGCTGCAGAGTGAAAATCTCAATCTTGAAACATCCCTCAGGCTGTGGCTAAGCCATGTCTACGCAATATCCTTTCTTTCAGGAGTGCTAGTTCTGCAAGGTTAGCAGGAGAGCTTCTGTAAAGTTTGGAAGGTAGGAGACGAGGTAGTGGCAGAAGTAAAGCTGTGAGAACGGGGCGTGAGTCGTGCTTGGGTAGCTCAGTTGGTAGAGCACTTGCCCGCGAAAGGCAAAGGTCCCGAGTTCGAGTCTCGGTCCGGCACACAGTTTTAATCTGCCAGGAAGTTTCATAACAGCGCACACTCCGCTGTAGAGTGAAAATATCATTCTGGAATAAATATGGTGTGAGAAAAAAATATAGGGCATTATTTATTGAACGATCCTCGTATGAGGTATATACAACAAATAGTTAAGGATGCTGAGAGTAAGAGCTACTCTGAGGTGAAGACGTTGACACAGGAGAGGAAGTCATGACGAGCCGCATCAAGCCACTCGGAGGACTGATGAGCCAAAAGAAGACTTTTCTCTTTACGGTTCCGAACTTCCCTACGACGTCCGCCTCCAGCCTCCAGATTCCTTTCGCCTGCGACGCCGACTGGCAGCTGCTTAGCTGGCCTTGGAACGGCGTTCATTGCCAGACTCTGGGAAGCCGCTCTCCAGAGAAAGGCTCTCCAGTGCTCCAGTGTCACGGCTAGCGGACAGTTGTTGTCCGGTCGCGTTTTGCCGCTGTGGTCAGACGGCGCCGGAGCCGGTGGTCTTCCGCTTTCACCAGAGGCGCGTGGCTCCGCTGAGGACCAGGAAAAACGCCGCCAACTGGACCGTGTGACCGATTGCCGGTGACTGTCACGGTCTTCCCTTCTGCAGAAGTCTCCTCCCAAAATAAACTGCCCCCAAAAAAAGTCTAGCACCACATGCATATCTGAGAACATGTTGGGGCTGACATTCAAGGTGCTAGGTATGAAACAGCAAGTCTTGCGTAACTGAAAAAAAACTTCAAAATAAAAACAAAGACACAGGCTCTTCATAAAGAGAATTTAAAAAAGCCCGTAACCTGGAAACTACAATGACACAAGATAATCACACAATATAAAAAAAGCTACTGTATAGCAATGAAATTTAGGAAGTGCATTGTCTAGGTAACATACACTACTGGCCATTAAAATTGCTATACAGTGGACGTTACATTTCAGATGTGTTACGACCCGTGGCTCTCCACTTCATTCGATCGCTGCGAAAACCTACATTTCAGCGGGATAATGCACGACCGCACGTTGCAGGTCCTGTACGGGCCTTTCTGGATACAGAAAATGTTCGACTGCAGCCCTGGCCAGCACAGTTCTCTCACCAACTGAAAACGTCTGGTCAATGGTGGCCGAACAACTGGCTCGTCCAAATTGGCCAGTCACTACTCTTGATGAACTGTGGTATCGCGTTGAAGCTGCTGTACACGCCATCAAAGCTCTGTTTGACTCAATGCCCAGGCGTATCAAGGCCGTTATTACTGTCAGAGGTGGTTGTTGTGGGCACTGATTTCTCAGGATCTATGCACCCAAATTGCGTAAAAATGTAATCAAATGTCAGTTCTAGTACAATATATTTGTCCAATGGATACCCGTTTATCATCTGTATTTCTTCTTGGTGTAGCATTTTTAATGGCCAGTAGTGCATTTTGAAGAACGTTCTGGACAATTCGAGAGAATAATTTTGCCATACAGATCGCCCGAAATGAGTCCCATCGGATATACACTCCTGGAAATGGAAAAAAGAACACATTGACCCACCATACTTGCTCCGGACACTGCGAGAGGGCTGTACAAGCAATGATCACACGCACGGCACAGCGGACACACCAGGAACCGCGGTGTTGGCCGTCGAATGGCGCTAGCTGCGCAGCATTTGTGCACCGCCGCCGTCAGTGTCAGCCAGTTTGCCGTGGCATACGGAGCTCCATCGCAGTCTTTAACACTGGTAGCATGCCGCGACAGCGTGGACGTGAACCGTATGTGCAGTTGACGGACTTTGAGCGAGGGCGTATAGTGGGCATGAGGGAGGCCGGGTGGACGTACCGCCGAATTGCTCAACACGTGGGGCGTGAGGTCTCCACAGTACATCGATGTTGTCGCCAGTGGTCGGCGGAAGGTGCACGTGCCCGTCGACCTGGGACCGGACCGCAGCGACGCACGGATGCACGCCAAGACCGTAGGATCCTACGCAGTGCCGTAGGGGACCGCACCGCCACTTCCCAGCAAATTAGGGACACTGTTGCTCCTGGGGTATCGGCGAGGACCATTCGCAACCGTCTCCATGAAGCTGGGCTACGGTCCCGCACACCGTTAGGCCGTCTTCCGCTCACGCCCCAACATCGTGCAGCCCGCCTCCAGTGGTGTCGCGACAGGCGTGAATGGAGGGACGAATGGAGACGTGTCGTCTTCAGCGATGAGAGTCGCTTCTGCCTCGGTGCCAATGATGGTCGTATGCGTGTTTGGCGCCGTGCAGGTGAGCGCCACAATCAGGACTGCATACGACCGAGGCACACAGGGCCAACACCCGGCATCATGGTGTGGGGAGCGATGTCCTACACTGGCCGTACACCACTGGTGATCGTCGAGGGGACACTGAATAGTGCACGGTACATGCAAACCGTCATCGAACCCATCGTTCTACCATTCCTAGACCGGCAAGGGAACTTGCTGTTCCAACAGGACAATGCACGTCCGCATGTATCCCGTGCCACCCAACGTGCTCTAGAAGGTGTAAGTCAACTACCCTGGCCAGCAAGATCTCCGGATCTGTCCCCCATTGAGCATGTTTGGGACTGGATGAAACGTCGTCTCACGCGGTCTGCACGTCCAGCACGAACGCTGGTCCAACTGAGGCGCCAGGTGGAAATGGCATGGCAAGCCGTTCCACAGGACTACATCCAGCATCTCTACGATCGTCTCCATGGGAGAATAGCAGCCTGCATTGCTGCGAAAGGTGGATATACACTGTACTAGTGCCGACATTGTGCATGCTGTGTTGCCTGTGTCTATGTGCCTGTGGTTCTGTCAGTGTGATCATGTGATGTATCTGACCCCAGGAATGTGTCAATAAAGTTTCCCCTTCCTGGGACAATGAATTCACGGTGTTCTTATTTCAATTTCCAGGAGTGTATAAGGGACGTAGTGGAGTTTGTGCACCAGCAGCACTTTCACATTTGTGGACGTCTGCAGAGGCAGCATGGCTCAATATTTCTGCAGGGAACTTCAAACGACTTGTTGAGTCCACGCCACGTCGGGTTGCTGCACTATGCAGGGAAAAAGGAGGTCCGACACGACATTAGGAGGTATTTCAAGACTTTCGTCACCTTAGCGTAATTTAGCGCTTTACGTGTTACAATTTGTGTCGCTCTCACATAACGTATTTCTACGATATTGCCGTGCCTGTGTTAACGGGAATATGACATCAAAACGGACCGACTTGGAGCGGGAGAGGCACCATAGAACATTTCGATTTTCACTGTCGCTACTTCTACAAATAAATTCATAAAACTTTGTCAGAATCACCAGGAAGGATTCAGGATTCACACTCGTAGCAGTGGAAGTTGAAAAACGTAACAAAAATAAAGTTTTTTATGTATGACATTTCATCATTTTTTTTTCACTTACTATTGGCTGCATTTGTTGCTGTAGGTAAACTTTCCTTCGTAAGTAAGAGATATTCTTCCATGAATTTTGCACAGCATACAAAACATACTTAGAGGTGTATGAAACTCTAGAATGTATGTAATTTATGAAAAAAAATGAACTAACTGTAACATTTTAAATTTCATCTTTAGAAAAACTCAAATTTTATAGTTTATTATCTCAATTTTTAGCACAGTTTTAAATAAATTTCGAAAAATTCTAGAGTTTCATATACCTGTAAGTATGGTTTGTATGCTGTGCAAAGTTCATCGGATAATCTCTCTTACTTATGAAGGGAAGTGTACCTATAGCAACAAATGTAGCCAATAGTATGTGAAAAAATGTTGAAATTACACATGTAAAAAAAATTTTTCGTTCTGCTTTTGAACTTCCACTGCTATGAGTGTGAATCCTGAATCCTTGCTGGTCATGCTGACAAAGTTTTATGAATTTATTTGTAGAAGTACAGACAGTGGAAATTAAAATGTCCCGTGGTGCCTCTCCTGCTCCAAGTCGGCCCGTTTGACGTCCAACCCCCCCACCCCCCACCCCCATACGAATTACGATGCAATGTTCCTCTGGACAAGCAAGTATATGCGGGAACTCTGAGTCCGAGTCCCCCGGTTCGACAGAAATTTTCATTATCGTCATTCCGTTGTAGACTGGCTGTTGTTCAAATTCGAAATTTCGAATACCTTTCATGTAACTTATTTATCTTTCGTATAGCACGCAATTCTGTATTCTTCTTTTCCGTTGCGCATATAAAAATTTTGATTAGATTTGTCATCTTTGAAGCACTTTCATTGCATATTTTCGGAAGAAAATGTATGTCAAAGAATGGCAATTTAACAATGCTGTAATGTACCACACGTATCTTAATTCAGTACTATGTAAGTGTGCTGCAGCTTTAGTGGAGTGGGTAGAGTACTGTGTTACTCTCAGGAGTACAGGGTGATCAAAATGTCAGTATAAATTTGAAAACTTAATAAACCACGGAATAATGTAGATAGAGAGGTAAAAATTGACGCACATCCTTGGAATGACATGGGGTTTTATTAGAACAAAAAAAAGTTCACAAAATGTCCGACAGATGGCAGTGGACAGCAAAACTGCTACCGTGACGGGTGAGAGGTACGCCGATATGTTACAGAATCGCATCATCCCCAGCCTGGCTGATAAACACCTGCTGGAACGTACGATGTTTATGCAGGATGGCGCTCCAACCCATATTGCTAGATGCGTGAAAGATCTCTTGCGCGCGTCGTTTGGTGACGATCGTGTGCTCAGCCGCCACTTTCGTCATGCTTGGCCTCCCAGGTCCCCACACCTCAGTCCGTACGACTATTGGCTTTGGGGTTACCTGAAGTCGCAAGTGTATCGTGATCGACCGACATCTATAGTGATGCTGAAAGACAACATCCGATGCCAATGCCTCACCATAACTTCAGACATGCTTTACAGTGCTGTTCACAACATTATTCCTCGACTACAGCTATTGATGACGAATGATGGTGGACATATTGAGCATTTCCTGTAAAGAACATCATCTTTGCTTTGTCTTACTGTGTTACGCTAATTATTGCTATTCTGATCAGATGAAGCGCCACCTGTCGAACATTTTTTGAACTTTGGTATTTTTTTTTCGTTCTAATAAAATCCCATATCAGTCCAAGCATGTGTGTCAATTTGTACCTCTCTATTTACATTATTCCGTGATTTATTCAATTTTCAAATTTATACTGACTTTTTGATCACCCGGTACATTTCCTGTTTTAGGTGCATTTTTTCCTCCGACGATGGTAAATAAGCATCGACTTGTAGGCAAGGAATTGCTGTGGTATTCGTGTCTCTTTGACGTGCATGCTGCAAATGTGGAAACGTGAACCATGACGTCGTTATTACCAAATGCGTCCAAACAAGACGGAATTAATATTATTACTTTCTTGGCTGCTGAAAGACAAGACGTCGTTATTACCAAATGCGTCCAAACAAGACGGAATTAATATTATTACTTTCTTGGCTGCTGAAAGACAAAAACTCGTAGACTTACATCGGAGGATAAGGAGTGTGTATTGGGCAGCACGTCTGTCAAAAACCAGCATTGTGGATTTGTGCGCCAAGTTCCGTGCTGGCTGCGACTGGACACAATATATTGGTCGACCTGGGAGGTCACCCTCATCCATTACGGATGATGTCAACTCACGTGGGAGACAGTCGAGCACCATGCGTGGAGTCCTGATCTCTTCCCATATGATCATTACGCCTTTGGTCCTTAGAAAAGGCCTCGAAGGCTCCACGATTCGGGTCAGACGAGGATGTGCAACAGGCAGTTAAGGACTTCTTCACACAGCAGGGCACGGTGGTTTACCAAACCGGCTATGTTCAACGTGGTGCGTCAGTGGGATGATGGCTTCAACGCTCACGGCGGTTTGCCTGATTGGCATATCAATTCTGGAGCGTACAGCCTACGAACGAAAACGTTTTGATGCCCATTATATGTTGAACATTACAATTATAGGTCAACCATGTCTGAAATACGGACAATGAGTTGGAAATGAATTGCCTGTCATAGCCCAGAAATAACTACAGAAGCTATCAATGTAGTGATGTTAAACGTACGTACCGTCAGTACGACTTGAGACTGCTAAGAGTGTAACGGATACATAAAATTACTAATAACGATATTCTTCGCAAAATGCAGAAAGAAATATAAAGTTCTAAACACAGCGAAATGTGGAAAAGTAGAATATCTCGGCAGTATAATGAAAAATGGAAACAGATGGAAACTGCTGCAACATTCTTCAAGGAAAGATACCTGCTAGAAGAGGATGAGGAAGAAGAACACCTCGGCTCGGAAACTTAACGACATCGACTTCACACATAAGTGAGGAACTATTAATTAATAGCAAAGGTGATGTAGCGATGATGGCCGAGGTGGCCGAGCGGTTCTAGGCGCTACAGTCTGGAACCGCGCGACCGCTACAATCGCAGGTTCGAATCCTGCCTCGGGCATGGATATGTGTGATGTCTTTAGGTTAGTTAGTTTTAAGTAGTTTTAAGTTCTAGGGGACTGATGACCTTAGAAATTAAGTCCCGTAGTGCTCGGAGCCATTTGAACCATTTTCTGATGATCGCCGACAACATTCGAAACGGATAGGCACTACAAGAAGATCAGTAAGAGCGACCATTCTTTCTAAATTTTTGGGGTATGGGTGTGAGGTGGAGGAAGGAGAATAACTGAGGAATAGGAAAGCAATACTGACAATGAATCGGAAGTCATGGAGGAGTGTAGTGTATGGTAGGTATCAGTGGGAACATTTAGAGGCAAATTTCATCTTTAAAAATGAAATATGAAAACGACTATACTCTCATTCCTGTGTTAGCATTAAATAATTGCTTGTGTTTTCTGTATGACCTGTTGTAATTTTTGTATAAAGATTGAGAAGCCATATACCGTATATCACAAAATAAAATTAGAAAAAAATATTACACCTAGATCCAGAATCGAGCTCCAACATTTTAACAGAAAACCGTATGCATGGCAATAACTGGGCGACACTGTTACACAGTGTTGGATGAATATGCTTGTCGTACACTTGATTACAGTGTTGCGAGATTGCCTTCCACTGACATCCATTTCTATCTAAAAGTTGCGCAGAATGGAATTTTGATACATTTCTATACTGGCTCCTAAAGGCGTCCGATGTCAGACTCACACAATCGTCATAAGAGAGCCGTTTGGGACGCGGTGGTGAGAATATGCTTGTCGTACACGTGATTACAGTGTTGCGACATTGCCTTCCGTTGACATCCATTTCTATCTAAAAGTTGCGCAGAACGGAATTTTGATACATTTCTATACTGACTCCTAAAGCTGTCCGATGTGACACTCACACAATCGTCATAAGAGAGCCGTTTGAGACGCGATGGTGAGAATATGCTTCTCTTATTTGACACGTCTAGTTTCGTAGGACCAAATTGAGGAGCAAATCTCCAAGGTTATGGAACGTGCCAGCACATGAAATTGCGACATAAAAGTAATAACAGATGAAAATAAATGTTTATGAAACCAGAATAAGACAAACCGGAAGTTAAGTAAACGCAAGCAACAATATGACATGGGAATCAGCTTAATTTTTCAAGGTACTCCTCGACAGAATAGAAAGAGTGACTTGAAAGCGAGTGGATTACTGCTAAGATTTTTAAATTACTATGGTGGCTTATTAAAAATGGATGCAGCAGTGCACTGCACATCTTTCTGCACAAGAGTCAAGGAAGTGAGATCAAAATGCAGATTGGATTTCTGCCTAGTATTAACTGAGTGAAAGCTGTTAATTCTTTGGAATAACCTGACGTTGACAAGAAACGACGGGAAAGAACATATATATTGAGAGTCAAACGTCAGGATATCCAGACGAATGAACAGGGGCCGACAAAAGGTTCGCGAACATACACCACTTATTACCCGAACTGCCCGTTTCTGAGTCAAAATTGCCTTTGAGAATGAGAAGAGTTACCGTGAAATATAATACCATACGACGTAAGCGAATGAAAATCAGCAAAGTAGACTAATTTTCGTGTCGAACGATCACTTGCTTTGGATCTTCTTCGAATAGTAAAAATTGCAGCATTAAGTCTTTGAACCTGGTCCCGGCGGAGGTTCCTCCCTCGGGCATGGGTGTGTGTGTTTGTCCTTAGGATAATTTAGGTTAAGTAGTGTGTAAGCTTAGGGACTGATGACCTCAGCAGTTAAGTCCCATAAGATTTCACACACATTTGATCATATTTGAAGTCTTTGAACAAGATGCTGCAGGTGGGCTTTCGACGACAGTTTACTATCTATCTGAATACCTAGAAATCTGAACTGTAAAGTTTCATTAATCATATCCCCATTCTGTGAAGTTAAAATGTCGGGTTTTGTTGAACTGTGTGTTGTGTTGTTGTTGTTGTCTTCGGTCCTGAGACTGGTTTGATGCAGCTCTCCATGCTACTCTATCCTGTGCAAGCTTCTTCATCTCCCAGTACCTACTGCAACCTACATCCTTCTGAATCTGTTCAGTGTATTCACCTCTTGGTCTCCCTATACGATTTTTAACCTCCACGCTGCCCTCAAATAGTAAATTGGCGATCGCTTGATGCCTCAGAATACGTCCTACCAACCGATCCCTTCTTCTTGTCAAGTTGTGCCACAAACTCCTCCCCAATTCTGTTCAATGCCTCTGCATTAGTTATATGATCTACTCATCCAATCTTCAGCATTCTTCTGTATCACCACATCTCGATAGCTTCTATTCTCTTCTTGTCCAAACTATTTATCGTCCATGTTTCACTCCCGTACATCGCTACACTCCATACAAATACTTTCAGAAACGACTTCCTGACACTTAAATCTATACTCCATGTTAACAAATTTCTCTTCTTCAGAAACGCTTTCCTTGCCATTGACAGTCTACATTTTATATCCTCTCTACTTCGACCATCATCAGTTATTTTTCTCTCCAAATAGCAAATCTCCTTTACTACTTTAAGCGTCTCATTTCCTAATCTAATTCCCTCAGTATCACCCGACTTAATTCGACTACATTCCAACTGTGTGTAAGAAAACGTAAAAACTGAGTCTTACCGTGCTTTAGCGTTCGTTTATTTTCTGTAAGCTATGAATTTATGTCATGAACCGCACTATTTGAAACAGAGCTAATGTTACATACAACATCCTTTACTACCAAGTTGGGATTGCACCATTACGTGAAACGCTGAATTGGAGGAACTTCCTCCAAGTGGATTACGCATTTTTAAAGAATGCCTCTACGATGAATGCACGGTGTTATGCAGTCCACGTCTCCATTGTAACTAAATTGCTGTTGTACGGGAAAATAATGAGACCAAGCACACCCCTCTACTACACACATCCACGCCTGAGGCAGGATGCGAACTTGCGACCGTAGCGGTCGACTGAAGCGCCTAGAACCGCTCGGCTGAGTCAGCTAACAGCTGGGGGAGGTGTGGTATGAAACGGGGGTCTAACCTCCCCTTATATGCGAATTGTTGTGTTGGCTGAAGAGCCAACACCGTGTTACTAGAGGAGGCCGAAATGCACGCGTTTAAGATCACGCAGGCTGGCGTGAGGAGGGAACTATACTGACGTGAGGTCTGGAACATGACAAGGAATTAGAATTCAGAAAGCTGACGTAATTAGTTTGATACTTAACTTTAAGCCATTAATGATGAACGTCGCTCTGAATATGGCGTCTTGCTAGGTCGTAGCAAATGACGTAGCTGAAGGCTATGCTAAACTGTCGTCTCTGCACATGAGAGCGTATGTAGTCAGTGAACCATCGCTAGCAAAGTCGGCAGTACAACTGGGGCGAGTGCTAGGGAGTCTCTTTAGACTAGACCTGCCGTGTGGCGGCGCTCGGTCTGCAATCACTGATAGTGGCGACACGCGGGTCCGACGTATACTAACGGACCGCGGCCGATTTAAAGGCTACCACCTAGCAAGTGTGGCGTCTGGCGGGGAGACCACAAGAATGATGTTATCCAAAATGTCACGAAGTCCTCAGACGTGCTGAGGATGAGAACTGTTCATTTTCTACGGTATCTACATCTGCATGATTGCTCTGTAATTCACATTTAACTGCTTGGCAGAAGGTTCATCGAACCACAATCATACTATCTCTCTACCATTCCACTCCCGAACAGCGCGCGGGAAAAACGAACACCTAAACCTTTCTGTTCGAGCTCTGAATTCTCTTATTTTATTTTGATGATCATTCCTACCTATGTAGGTTGGGCTCAACAAAATATTTTCGCATTCGGAAGAGAAAATTGGTGACTGAAATTTCGTAAATAGATCTCGCCGCGACGAAAAACGTCTTTGCTTTCATGACTTCCATCCCAACTCGCGTATCATATCTGTCACACCCTCTCCCCTATTACGTGATAATACAAAACGAGCTGGCCTTTTTTGCACCCTTTCGATGTCTTCCGTCAATCCCACCTGGTAAGGATCCCACAGCGCGCAGCAATATTCTAACAGAGGACGAACGAGTGTAGTGTAAGCTGTCTCTTTAGTGGACTTGTTGCATCTTCTAAGTGTCCTGCCAATGAAACGCAACCTTTGGCTCGCCTTCCCCACAATATTATCTATGTGGTCTTTCCAACTGGAGTTATTCGCAATTTTAACACCCAGGTACTTAGTTGAATTGACAGCCTTGAGAATTGTACTATTTATCGAGTAATCGAATTCCAACGGATTTCTTTTGGAACTCATGTGGATCACGTCACACTTTTCGTTATTTAGCGTCAACTGCCAGCTGCCACACAATACAGCAATCTTTTCTAAATCGCTTTGCAACTGATACTGGTCTTCGGATGACCTTACTAGACGGTAAATTACAGCATCATCTGCGAACAACGCAAGAGAACTGCTCAGATTGTCACCCAGGTCATTTATATAGATCACGAACAGCAGAGGTCCCAGGACGCTTACCTGGGGAACACCTGATATCACTTCAGTTTTAGTCGATGATTTGTCGTCTGTTACTACGAACTGCGACCTTCCTGACAGGAAATCACGAATCCAGTCGCACAACTGAGACGATACCCCATAGGCCCGCAGCTTGATTTGAAGTCGCTTGTGAGGAACGGTGTCAAAAGCTCTCCGGAAATCTAGAAATACGGAATCAACTTGAGATCCCCTGTCGATAGCGGCCATTACTTTGTGCGAATAAAGAGCTAGCTGCGTTGCACAAGAACGATGTTTTCTGAAACCATGCTGATTACGTATCAATAGATCGTTCCCTTCCAAGTGATTCATAATGTTTGAATACAGTATATGCTCCAAAACCCTACTGCAAACCGACGTGAATGATCTAGGTCTGTAGTTCGATGGATTACTCCTACTACTCTTTTTAATGACTGGTGCGACGTGCGCATTTTTCCAATCTGTAGGTACAGACCTATCGGTTGTAGCGAGAGGTTGTATACGATTGCTAAGTAGGGAGCTATTGTATCAGCGTAATCTGAAAGGAACCTGATCGTTATACAATCTGGACCTGAAGACTTGCCCGTATCAAGCGATTTGAGTTGCTTCGCAAACCCTAAGGTATCTACCTCTAAGAAACTCATGCTAGCAGCTGTTCCGTGTTTCAAATTCTGCGTTCAATAAGTCCGCTTTAGCGGCACAGTCGTCGGTAACAGTACCATCGGCACTGTGCAGCGAAGGTATTGACTGCGTCTTGCCGCTTGTGTACTTTACATACGACCAGAATTTCTTCGGATTTTCTACCAAATTTCAAGACAATGTTTCGTATTACGTAACCGTGGCCAATAGTTGCGCAACGCTGGATCGGTGCCGGAGGCCGGCGAGCAGATTTCCACGCTGGGCGCTTCTGACCCACGGCGCGTAGTTTCGGAGCCTCACGGTCGCTGCCTTCGCCGACCAGACAGCAGAACAGAGACCACTGCGAAGCGAACCTGAACCGCCGCCTTCAGCGTCGAGGTGTGCGGAGCTTCCCTGCAGGAGCCGCCTGCGGAGTAACCACCAACAGCTGCTGCCTGTCCGTATTGACGGAGAAATCATTATCCGCCAACAGCGGCGCTATCAAGTCGCGGCGATTCGCAGCTTTCCAGCGCTCTCTCCAGTTGGGAGGGCAATTTCAGCCCGTCCGGTACTGACAACTACCGCCACTCGCGGTGGAGGCTATACCAACAGCAACACCTCTGTCCAGAGAGGTCAGTCGTCTGGTGCTAACCGACCGTGCGCTCTGTGTGTGACGCGCCCTCAAATGTTCAAATGTGTGTGAATCCCTAAGGGAACAAACTGCTGAGCTCATCGGTCCCTAGACTTACACATTACTTAAACTAAGTTATGCTAACAACAACACACACACACACACACCCATGCCCGAGGGAGGACTCTAACTTCTACATCTACATCCATACTCCGCAAGCCACCTGACGGTATGTGGCGGAGGGTACTTTGAGTACATCTATCGGTTCTCCCTTCTATTCCAGTCCCGTATTGTTCGGGGAAAGAAAGATTGTCGGTATGCCTCTGTGTGGGCTCTAATCTCTCTGATTTTATCCTCATGGCCTCTTCGCGAGATATACGTAGGAGGGAGCAATATACTGGTTGACTACTCGGTGAAGGTATGTTCTCGAAACTTCAACAAAAGCCCGTACGGAGCTACTGAGTGTCTCTCTTGCAGAGTCTTCCACTGGAGTTTATCCATCATCTCCGTAACGCTCTCGCGATTACTAAATAATCCTGTAACGAAGCGCGCTGCTCTCCGTTTGATCTTCTCTATCTCTTCTATCAACCCTATCTGGCACGGATCCCACACCAGTGAGCAGCTTTCAAGCAGTGGGCGAACAAGTGTACTGTAACCTACTTCCTTTATATTCGGATTGCATTTTCTAACGATTCTTTCAATGAATCTCAGTCTGGCATCTGCTTTGCCGACAATTAATTTTATATGGTCATTCCATTTTAAATCACTCCTAATGCCTACTCCCAGATAATTTATGGATATAATTGCTTCCAGTTGCTGACCTGCTATATTGTAGCTAAATGATAAAGGATCTTTCGTTCTATGTATTCGCAGCACATTACACTTGTCTACATTGAGATTCAATTGCCATACCCTGCACCATGCCTCGATTCGTTGCAGATCCTCGTGCATTTCAGTACAATTTTCCATTGTTACAACTTCTCGATATACCACAGCATCATCCGCAAAAAGCCTCAGTGAACTTCCGATGTTATCCATAAGGTCATTTATGTACATTGTGAATAGCAACGGTCCTATGACACTCCCCTGCGGCACACCTGAAATCACTCTTACTTCGGAATACTTCTCTCCATTGAGATTGGCATGCTGCGTTCTGTTATCTAGGAACTCTTCAATCGAATCACACAATTGGTCTCATAGTCCATATGCTCTTACTTTGTTCATTAAACGACTGTGGGGAACTGTATCGAACGCCTTGCGGAAGTAAAGAAACACGGCATCTACATGTGAGCCCGTGTCTATGGCCCTCTGAGTCTCGTGGATGAATAGCGCGAGCTGGGTTTCACACGACCGTCTTTTTCGAAACCCAAGCTGATTCCTACAGAGTAGATTTCTACTCTCCAGAAAAGTCATTATACTCGAACACAATACGTGTTCCAAAATTCTACAACTGATCGACGTTAGAGATATAGGTCTATAGTTCTGCACATCTGTTCGACGTCCCTTCTTGAAAACGGGGATGACCTGCGCCCTTTTCCAATCCTTTGGAACGCTACGCTCTTCTAGAGACCTACGGTACAGCGCTGTAAGAAGGGGTGCAAGTTCCTTCACGTACTCTGTGTAAAATCGAACTGGTATCCCATCAGATCCAGTGGCCTTTCCTCTTTTGAGCGAGTTTAATTGTTTTTCTATCCCTCTGTCATCTATTTCGATATCTACCATTTTGTCATCTGAGCGAAAAGCTAGAGGAGGAGCTACAGTGCACTCTTCCTCTGTGAAACAGCTTTGGAAAAAGACATTTAGTATTTCGGCCTTTAGTCTGTCATCCTATGTTTCAGTACCATATTGGTCACAGAGTGTCTCGACATTTTGTTTCGGCTGGCCCCGGTTCGAGTACTCCCTCGGGCATCCTTAGGATAATTTAGGTTAAGTAGTGTGTAGGCTTAGGGACTGATGATCTTAGCAGTTAAGTCCCATAACATTTCACACACACACACACACACATTTTGTTTTGATCTACCCTCCGCTTTGACATCTGTCTCGTAGAATAGTCCTGTACATTAGGTTCTTATACACATTTTGCCTATAACATTATTTTATGCTGTGCTGAAGGCTTTCCCCGTCCTTCAGATCGCTGATTAAATTAAAACCCATTAGAAGCATTTGTCAAATTGTTACAAAATAGGGGGGTTGCCCGTAAAACAAAATAAAACTATCATTTGGTGCAGAGAGAATAAAATAAGCACTGTAAAGCGTGCGAAAATATATATAAGCGCCAGTAAAAACATACCGTATTATCAGTTGCGGGGGATGCGGGCACGGCCGTAAGAAACACTGAACCAGCTAGAGCCCAATGCAAGCAGCGATGAGGAAAACTGAATTGGCCGTGGTGTCCGAAGACCCAGCGAGATGGCGCTAGAGAAAGTGGGGGTAGCGCACCAAACGGCGAAGCGTGAAAGAGAGGGAGATGCTGTACATAATAATAAATTACAATTTAAATCAGCACGTAACGTAAAACAAGGACGAAGCGTCGATAGATTACCGTAAATCCGGTATGATGTAGACTGCTTAATATTTATAATGGACATTATTCCACACGCTTTGAAAATCAATGGAGAATTTAAAAGTTTTAACAGCAGCAAAATATGTTCCTGAAAAATAAGAACAGTGGACTATCTGGTTAGGTAGCGAAAATTTCCTAAAACATTCCAATGTATCAGTTCTGTCTGGGTATTAAGGTGAGATTAAGAGTAAGAGATTTTTGTAAGGCTCGGAAAATCGCTATCTATTTTATGATATTAAGGTTGCTACCTTTTTTTCTCCAAATACGTGATTTGCATACTCTTTTGTGCGTCCGTGATCTGATTCCTGTGTCGCGTAAATGCGCACTCAGTGCTGATCCTGAATTCGCCCAATTGGTAAGCTGTTTAAACTGAGTTGAAAAACTTCTGCCAGCTTCGCTTATATGTGTGGCGTCACATTGCTGCAAGAGACGCAGTAGTTACCCGCTAACATAAACATACCACGAAGAAAGCTTTTTTAGTGTCTAAATTTTTGACCATTGTTCTTAGAAATATAACAAGCCGATGTTATGCTTTTCCAAACCATGCGCTTGCCTATTCCATCAGAAATATCTGCAAAGAAAGAAATACTGTGGAACTTTTTTCTAGACGAAGCTGTGTTGTCTTTTGTGATAAGGGAGCTGTCGGTATTTGGTTGGGATGAAAAGTGTGTCACATTGAGATCCATATTCAGCCTTCGTACTATATCCCTGTTACCGTTATGTACAAAAACGTTGTCAAAACCATTCGAGACTGTGTAAAGAAACTGGTTCTCTACTTCTGAAAAAAAAAACGGTTTTAAATAATAAAACATGACCTATACAAGGAATCTCACTACCCCTGTTAGTCATGGACGAAAAAAAAAGTTGGCATAGTCGGAATCTCACTACCCCTGTTAGTCATGGACGAAAAAAAAAGTTGGCATAGTCTTAGTCAGAACGTGCAGAATCTTATGTGGGGCCAATAAGACGTCAATTTTAATCTAAATATGGTATGCCAATGTTCACGCAATAAAAAAATAAATTAGGTAATTCAGTACAATTATTATATAAATTCGATAAATCACT
Organism: Schistocerca cancellata; assembly: GCF_023864275.1. NCBI lineage: Eukaryota > Metazoa > Arthropoda > Insecta > Orthoptera > Acrididae > Schistocerca > Schistocerca cancellata. The sequence continues at coordinate 17,614,287 of NC_064635.1, read as the reverse complement.
TTGACGGGGGCCAAATGAACAATTTAAGTGAATATAATTCCAGTAAACCGACAACAGTAAAACAAAACAAAAATTATTGTGGGAGCCTACATAGACATCGCTCATCTGCTAGATGCCCACGAAATACGTAATTTTGTTTTGAAGCTGACAGCCAATGAGAAAATAGGTACAAAAATACTGTTGGTCAGTTTTCAAGCAGTAATGGCGGACAGCATCAGCTGGTAATATACGTAATTTTATGGTAGCTAATTTTACTGCACAAAAAATAAAATATGCACTCCCTCCAAAAGTAGTTACACACAAACATTAAAATAGAATTATGATGAGCAGCAAAATGTCTGAGAAGAATTTTGAAAGAAAATTATTAATTGAACTTTAATTTGGCAGGTTTTCGACACTATCAGCAAGACGTAATAATGGAAAGAATATTTATTGGAACTAAACAAAATTGTACCTTGATATTGTGACAGTATTTTTAAAACAGATAATTTGGCTGCAATTGTCTTTAATTTTGAACTGAGAGAGAGCGTAATAATTTTCTTTTAATGTCTTAACTGTTGCTGCAGGCAGTGCGGTGACGTCAGCGGTTGTCTGCGCGGACGATGTGTGAAGTTAATCCTGGTTCGTGGCGTGAAGATAATGATGGATCCTCCTGTTTCATTAATATTCCAGTTACGACGGTGGTCCACGTCTCCGTTGTAGTCGAATCAGCTGGCAGCACTGCCGCGATAATAATAGCTCCAGTGTGTGCGTTGTCGTTACGCGCGCGACGTTTTATTCTTAAAAGTTTATTAATCACGCGGTGCGGGTAGGTCGGAATTGTGCGATGTCTTTAGTATTTACGATGTATAGCTGGTTAATGCCAATACTTTGCACGGTTCTTTCACCGTGTTGCCACAGGAAAACATTGACATGTGTTTATCACTATAACAGTCCGTTAAACATCAATTCAACTTACGTCGTCGTCTTTAAGACAGTTTGGATGATATAATAAATGATTCTTGATCAAATCACAGCACTGTTCTTCTACTTAAAATTTTGGTTTGTTCCACTTTCACGCAATTCTAACAGTTAGAATCTCCACACGACAATGGTGTCTGGTTCACGGCTAATTGTCACAAGTTCACACAGTATGTAAAATCGCCACCGCAAACACTCGATTACTTTTCAGGTTTTACTGTTCACTTAATAATGCACGATCTCCTATTAACACAGCGGACGCACTGTAATTAATTGTTCCTCCGCGTATCACCGTCTTTCACGTGGATCTTTGCAACGTTTCTCCACGCGCGAATGGGTCACGATACCACAACAACTCGCAGTCTCTCTATCGATAGTCGTTCGCTCTCTCTCTGACACAGTACTTCTCTTAGCCTAACCAAAGATTTACAAAGCATATAAAACCAGAACATTCATATTCGAACAATATAAAATATAAAACAGTAGCAAAATGAATGAAGAAACAATGTAACCTATTAACAAATAAAGAATAGTTGAAATAAATGATAGGTAATGCACAAAAGAAAAAAAAATTACCGGCTTTCAGGGAAACTAATGCCTTTACAGCTGCTATAAATTGCAATGTCCGAAACTTACGTTCGAAAGCCTCGGTAGATAACGGGACACTATGCAGCCTGCGCAGAACTGCTCGAAATGCCGCCCTCTTATAGTATATTGTATCAGGTGAAAAGATGTGTCATGTACAACCTTATCAGAACTAGTTGGTTTTCTATAAAATTCACGTCGGCACTCTGGAAATGACTGCCACGCAATGGTTTCTTCATCGGAGGAAAGAGGTGTCACCTCAGAGGACACGGAGTTGCGGTTGGGGGGAGGGGAGAGGTGCAGTCTGACAGACCACGGGATATGCGACAGTGTCCTCTTGAGAATGAGATAAAAAAGTTCCGCATTACCTTACTCGAAGGATCTTCCCACATGACATCTGGAAAGCCATGGATCAAGGCAAGTCAATTTCATGCAGTATTGTTCGGCTTCCGAAAATCATTTGGTTCAGTACCATATAGCACCGCTTTATTGACGAAAGTACAACCGTACGGCATCGAACAAAATTTGTGACTGGACTGAGGACTTCTCGGTAGGGAGGCTGCGACGTTTTACACTGAAACGCCAAAGGAAGTGGTAGAGGCTCGCGTGTCCAAATACAGAGATATTTATACAGGCAGATTACTGCGCTGCGGTCGGCAACGCCTATACAAGACAAGAAGTGTCTGACGCAGTTGTTAGATCGGTTACTGCTTCTACGATGGCAGCTTACCAAGATTTAAGTGAGTCTGAACCTGCTATTATAGTCGGCGCACAAGCGATGGGACACAGCATCTCCGAGGTAGCGATGAAGTGGGGGATTTTGTCGTACATTTCACGAGTGTACCGTGAATATCAGGAACCCGGCAAAACATCAAATCTCCGACAACGCTGCGGCCGGCAAAAGATCCTACAAGAACAAAAACTGAAGAGAATCGTTCAACGTGACGGAAGTGCAACCCTTCCGCAGATTGCTGCAGATTTCAATACTGGGCCATCAAAAATGGTTCAAACGGCTCTAAGCACTATGAGACTTTACATCTAAGGTCATCAGTCGCCTAGAACTTAGAACTACTTAAACCTAACTAACCTAAGGACATTACACACATCCATGCCCGAGGCAGGATTCGAACGTGCGACGGTAGCAGCAGCGCGGTTCCGGACTGAGGCGCCTAGAACCGCTCGGCCACAGAGTCCGGCTCTGGGCTATCAACAAGTGTCAGCGTGCGAGTCATTCAACGAAACATCATCGATATGGGCTTTCGGAGCCGAAGGTCCACTCGTGTGCCCTTAATAACTGCTCGACACTAAGCTTTACGCCTCGCCTGGGCCCGCCAACACCGACATTGGACTGTCGATGACTGGAAACATGTTGCCTGGTCGGACGAGTCTCGTTTCAGATTGTATCGAGTAGATGGACAGGCACGGATATGGAGACAAACTCATGAATCCATGGACCCTGCGTGTCACTAGGGGACTGTTCAAACAGATGGAGGCTCTGTAATGGTGTCTGATCAGCTGCATCCATTCGTGTCCATTGTGCCTTCCGACGGACTTGGGCTATTCCAGCACGACAATGCGACACTCCACACGTCCAGAATGCTACAAAGTGACTCTAGGAACGCTCTTCTGAGTTTAAACACTTCCGCTGGCCACCAAACTCGCCATACCCGAACATTATTGAGCATATCTGGGATGCCTTGGAACGTGATCTTGAGAAGAGATCTCCACCCCCTTGTACTCTTACGGATTTATGGACAGCCCTACAGGATTCATGGTGTCAGTTGCCTCCAGTACTACTAAAGACATAAGTCAAATCCTTGCCACTTCATACTGGGACACTTCTGCGTGCTCGTGGGTGCCTTACACGATATTAGGCAGGTCTATCTGTTTCTTTGGCTCTTCAGTGTATCTTGTCCACCCCTCCGGTAGCTGAGTGGGGCCAGAACGGTCGCAGGGTTTATCTACCATCTGTAATAAAAAAAACTGAGTGAACGGATCAACGAACAACCTTAATGGGTATCATCGGACGTTCGCCACGAACAAATTCAACGAACAATATAGAACAAAATGAGATTTTAAAAAAGTGGTCAGAGCGACAGAATGTCAATACTAAGGGCCCGGGTTCGATTCCCAGCTGGGTCGGAGATTTTCCCCGCTCAGGGACTGGGTGTTGTGCTATCCTAAACATCAACATTTCATCCCTATCGGCGCGCAAGTCGCCGAAGTGGCAGCAAATCGGAAGACATGCATCCGGCGAACAGTCTACGCGACAGGAGGCTCTAGTCACACGACATTTTATCTATTTAGTGTATCTGAAGAAGAGAAATTTGTTAACATCGAGTATTGATTTAAGTGTCAGGACGTCGTTCCTGAAAGTATTTGTATGGAGTGTAGCCATGTATGGAAGTGAAACGTGCACGATAAATAGTTTGGACAAGAAGAGAATAGAAGTTTTCGAAATGTGGTGCTACAGAAGTATGCTGAAGATTAGATGGGTAGATCACATAACTAATGAGGAGGTATTGATTAGAATTGGAGACAAGAGAAATCTGTGGCACAACTGGAGTAGAAGAAGGGATCGGATGGTAGGGCATATTCTGAGGCATCAAGGGATCACCAATTTAGTATTGGAGGGAAGCGTGGAGGGTAAAAATCGTAGAGGGAGACCAAGATATGAGTACACTAAACAGATTGAAAAGGATGTAGGTTGCAGTAGCTACTGGGAGATGAAGAAGCTTGCACAGGGTAGAGTAGCATGGAGAGCTGCATCAAACCAGTCTCTGGACTGAAGACCACAACAACAACAACATCTTGAATGGGGAATCTTTGAAGAAGGGGAGGTAACTTTAGGCGTGCTCCAGAAGTGTGAGTTGGGAACCTTGCTGATCATCTTAAACATTTAGTATCTACATCTACAAGGATACTCCGCACATTACATTTATGTGCGTCGTAGAGAAATCCGGTGTAGCGTGGGTATTTATTTATAGCTATAACTGAAATTTAGTACGCGTGGTTTTGTTTTTGACTTATAAAGCATCATTGTACACAATGTGTGAAGAAGTACGATCGGGGACATGCGGGCCAGAGCCACGTAGAGCGGGAAGTAACTGACACCAAGGTACATGGTGGCAACACGCAGCTCCTGGCTAAAGTGCTGCGTTTATGGTCATGGCATAACATGAGCTCAGCGGGAATTGTGCACGTTACAGCGAAATGGTAAATTGTTAGAAGTAAGCGGGGTTCAGGATATAAAAACTCGCTCGCCTGCACCGCTTCCCGTCGAAATTTCCGTTTTTGTGAAGTTTCGATGCACTGATCTCCCCGCGATACGGGGCGGCTCCAGCTGAGAAGTCAGTAATCCATTTACAACGGTTGTGGGCCAGATTTCCTCAGGAGACACTGCGACGGCATTACAAAACCGTTCCCAACAGAGTCACTGCGTGTATGCAGGCGAGATGGAGTGGATCAGTATACCGATAATTGGGCCTGCTATTGCCAAGTTATTTGCAGACTGCACTCGATACTGTGGTCACCGCAATTTCACGTACGCACTCAGCGTGTGAAGTTTCACTTCGTTTGGTCCCCTCCCTCTGGATGCCTCGCATTTTTTGTCAGGCAAAGTACGTTTAGTTGTGTATGCCTTCGTTTCGATTGGGAAGCCCCTGCATGTTCGGTAATGTACATCAATAACGGGGAGATTAGTTGGAAGACGTCACGAAATTTTTGTAGCTTACTCAAAATATGTAAAGAGGCAGTACTTCGAAAAAACAAAGCCTTCAGAGAATGGTTCCAGACCCGAACAGAGGAAGCTAGGGTAAAGTATAAGGAAAGCAAGAAAGCGGCACAGACCATAGTAAGGGCGGAGAAGAAGAAGTGGTTGGAAAAATGGACAAGAACGTTAGAAGAGGACAGTGAAGGGAACAAAAAAGTACTTTACACCATGGTAAGAAATAAGAGGAACGACAGAAGCGAGTGCCTGAGGATCATGGATAATAATGGAAGAGTTGTGGAGGAAATGCATGAGCTCAAAAAGATTTGGAAGGAGTACTTTGAAGATCTGTTGAATGCCGCCAAGCGGGTAACTAACAGCGATGGAGAGCCTAAGGCAGCAGACGATTATAATAGTGGGGAAATTGATGATCTAACTTGGAATGAAGTGGAAGAAGCCATAAAGAGGATGAAAGGGGGCAAGGCACCAGGTTGGGACGAAGTAACAGTGGATATGATACGAGCAGCAGGAGAAGTAGGAACCCAGTGGCTATACAGAGTGCTGAGGGTGGTGTGGAAGGAGAACAGAATTCCTGAGGATTGGAAGAAAGGAATTATAGTCCCGATCTTCAAGAAAGGGGATAAAAGGAGATGTGAGAACTACAGAGGAATCACCCTGCTATGCCACTGTGGAAAAATCTATAAAAAGATCCTGGAGAAGAGAATAAGAAGCAGTATTGAAAGTAGACTGCAAGAGGAGCAGTACGGTTTCAGACTGGGAAGATCAACAACGGACCTCATATTTGCGGTAAGGCAACTGCAGGAGAGGCACTATGAGTACGGGAAGGACTTAATCATGGCCTTTTTGGATATTGAGAAGGCGTATGACAGTATCTGAAGGGACAAGCTCTGGGATGTGCTGAACGCAAATGGGATAGATGAAGAGATAACACGAAAAGTCAGAAAAATGTATAAGGGAAGTGAGAGTTGTGTGAAAGTGGGGAGGGAACGTACTGCATGGTTCAAGCTGGAAAATGGGCTGCGACAGGGAAGTGCACTTTCGCCTTTATTGTTTATTATTGTTATGGATGAAATCCTACAGCAAGTATCAGATGCAATTGGAGATCATAAAATGAAAGCAGTGCTTTTTGCCTATGACATGATGTTATGGGGAAATTGCGAGAAGGAGGTGCAAGAGCAGTTAGATGCATGGGAGGCAACGGCAGCACAATATGTAATGCATTTCTCTGCAAAGAAAAGTGAAATAATCGTCACAACAAGGAAGAAGAAAAGGCCAAATGTGGATATAACTTGTGGAGGGGAAAAACTACAAGTGGTAGAGAACTTCAAGTACCTGGGAAGCGTGATTGAAAGTAAGGGGGGAAACGCAATGGAAATAAATGAAAGGTGCAGAATAGGGGGCTTATTTGGAGCAAGGAGGTGCCACAGAAATCCAAGGGAATTATATACCGATCCTACTTTGTCCCCATATTGGCATACGGAAGTGAGACATGGGTAATGCACGAAAGCGACAAAAGTAGAATACAGGCTAGTGAAATGAAGTTCCAGAGGAGCAGGTTGGGTGTAACAAGACGAGACAGATTGCGAAATGTGTATGTGAGGGAAAGACTAAAGGAGGAACCAGTACAGGACAGGATAGAAAAATCAAGACTGCAGTGGTATGGACACATGAAGAGAATGGATGAGGGAAGAATTCCAAAGAGGATGTTTGATCTGCAACTGGAGGGGAAGAGGCCCAGAGGAAGACCAAGGGATAGATGGGTGAAGGGAGTGAAGGAATGTGTGATGAGAAGAGGAGAGAACTGGACGAAGGTGGAAGAGGGGGAATGGTGGAAAGACAGAACACGATGGAGAGGCTTGTGTTCCCGACAGACCCAGCCAGTGGCTGGAAACTGTCCAAGATGATGATGATGACTCAAAATAGCCGCGGTAACGTGTGGGTGGATTGTTTCTACTTCGCTGCAGAAGTTTCGTTGGGAAGCCCTTACGCATACTTCATACGATCCCGATGTCTCCCCGTGCGATTTCCATGCTTTTGGAGCCCTGAAGAAAGAGGCTGGTGGCCGTGAATTTGCTTCGAACCAAGAGCTGCTTGTTTGGGTACAATCGTGGTTGAGTAGGCAACCTAAAAAAAAAAAAATCGCTAGGGCATTAACTGCCATGTCTCACAGTGGTGTACATACACTGATCATCTAATACATTGCGACCACCCACCTAAAAGGCGGTATGTCCACCTTTGGTATGGGTAACAGCAGCGATGCATCATGGAAAGAAAAACAAAATGGTTCAAATGGTTCTGAGCACTATGGGACTTAACATCTGAGGTCATCAGTCCCCTAGAACTTAGAACTACTTACACCTAACTAGCCTAAGGTCATCACACACATCCATGCCTGAGGCAGGGTTCGAACCTGCGACCGTGGTTCCAGACTGCAGCGCCTAGAACCGCTCGGCCACACCGGCCGGCATGGAAAGAAAGCAATGAGGCCTTGGGAGGTCTGGGAGGTCAATTAGGGAGGGGGGGGGGCGTCGATAAGCTATAATGCCACGTCCAATCACATTCCATAAGTGCCCGATCGGATTTGTATCTGGCGAGTCGGGGGGGCAGAGCCGGATGGTGTGGCGAAGCGGTTCTAGGCATTTCAGTCTGGAACTGCGCGACCGCTACGGTCGCAGGTTCGAATCCTGCCTCCGGCATGGATGTGTGTGATGTCCTTGGGTTAGTTAGGTTTAAGTAGTTCTGAGTTCTAAGGGACCTCAGCAGTCAAGTCCCATAGTGCTCAGAGCCATTTAAACGATTTGGGGGGACAGAACAGCAACTGGAACTCGCCACTGTCTTCCTCCAATCACTCCATCGCAGTCCTGGCCTTGTGACGTTGCGCATTATCTTGTTAAAAAATTCTACTGCCATCGGGAAATACGATAATCATGAAGGGGTGCACGTGGTGTACAACCATTCTACGACACTCCTTGACCGTCATGGTGCCTTGCGCGAGCTGCACTGGACCCTTGGATGCTCACATGAATGCTACCCAGAGCATAATGGATGCGCCGCCATCTTGCCTCTGTCGCACAGTGCAGATGTCATGGAGCTCTTCCACTGGAAGACTATAACTCTCCTGTCTACTACTGCTGTACCATAAGCTTAAAATTGGAAGCAGGTTGTGTAATAAAACTATTTTATTAAAGCCATTATGGTACAACGCAACAGAGCAGTGTTACCCTCTGGGAGGAATTTTGTTATGTTGACCGTGTTGTACCTAATGGAGGTGACTTATCGGAAAATGAAAGTCAGAATTACGTAAATATTCGAACAGCAACAAACAATATTTTTGCCTAGCTGCACTGTTTAACGGATAAAGAAAACGGTCGCCAGCCTAATTAGGCAAGAGAATGATTAACATAGGTATTAGTAACTTTAACAGATAAACACAACCTATACTTCGTCACACGCGAGTTGAATGAACTCTGACACATACATATGTTTTAAGATCGAAGCTAACAACTGGAGCAGCACAAACTATTTGCAAAAATATAACAGATACCGAAACACACTATTACTTTCAGGGCTTGTTCAAACTGAACGGTCTTTATAAGATTACTATTAACATTCACTGCAGGATCATAAATTGGACATAGGTTAAGTCTCTCTCAGTTAAATACTTTACTGTTTAAAACGAAAGTTAATTGGAATCCACTAACAGGTTGCTTCTCACTATCATTTGAATAAAGAAATTATGGTTTTCATAATTAGTGGTCTTTCCGTTACTTGTTACCGAGCATTAACACAATAGACAAACGATGGATCCTGTTATACTATTAATATGCACTTCTAATACACAAGAGAGACAAACACTTAGCAAACATGAGTAACGTTTCACAACAACAGTTTTCCACTTTTTCTACAGTGAGACACAAAATTAACATATATGTAAGATACTGACCCCCCCCATGAACCATGGACCTTGCCGTTGGTGGGGAGGCTTGCGTGCCTCAGCGATACAGATGGCCGTACCGTAGGTGCAACCACAACGGAGGGGTATCTGTTGAGAGGCCAGACAAACATGTGGTTCCTGAAGAGGGGCAGCAGCCTTTTCAGTAGTTGCAGGGGCAACTGTCTGGATGATTGACTGATCTGGCCTTGTAACATTAACCAAAACGGCCTTGCTGTGATGGTACTGCGAACGGCTGAAAGCAAGGGGAAACTACAGCCGTAATTTTTCCCGAGGACATGCAGCTCTACTGTATGATTAAATGATGATGGCGTCCTCTTGGGTAAAATATTCCGGAGGTAAAATAGTCCCCCATTCGGATCTCCGGGCGGGGACTACTCAAGAGGACGTCGTTATCAGGAGAAAGAAAACTGGCGTTCTACGGATCGGAGCGTGGAATGTAAGATCACTTAATCGGGCAGGTAGGTTAGAAAATTTAAAAAGGGAGATGGATAGGTTAAAGTTAGATATAGTGGGAATTAGTGAAGTTCGGTGGCAGGAGGAACAAGACTTTTGGTCAGGTGATTACAGGGTTATAAATACAAAATCAAATAGGGGTAATGCAGGAGTAGGTTTAATAATGAATAAAAAAATAGGAGTGCGGGTTAGCTACTACAAACAGCATAGTGAACGCATTATTGTGGCCAAGATAGACACAAAGCCCATGCCTACTACAGTAGTACAAGTTTATATGCCAACTAGCTCTGCAGATGATGAAGAAATAGATGAAATGTATGACGAGATAAAAGAAATTATTCAGGTAGTGAAGGGAGACGAAAATTTAATAGTGATGGGTGACTGGAATTCGTCAGTAGGAAAAGGGAGAGAAGGAAACATAGTAGGTGAATATGGATTGGGGGGAAGGAATGAAAGAGGAAGCCGCCTTGTAGAATTTTGCACAGAGCATAACTTAATCATAGCTAACACTTGGTTCAAGAATCATGAAAGGAGGCTGTATACATGGAAGAAGCCTGGAGATACCGACAGGTTTCAGATAGATTATATAATGGTAAGACAGAGATTTAGGAACCAGGTATTAAATTGTAAGACATTTCCTGGGGCAGATGTAGATTCTGACCACAATCTATTGGTTATGAACTGCAGATTGAAACTGAAGAAACTGCAAAAGGGTGGGAATTTAAGGAGATGGGACCTGGATAAACTGAAAGAACCAGAGGTTGTAGAGAGTTTCAGGGAGAGCATTAGGGAACAATTGACAGGAATGGGGGAAAGAAATACAGTAGAAGAAGAATGGGTAGCTCTGAGGGATGAAGTGGTGAAGGCAGCAGACGATCAAGTAGGTAAAAAGACGCGGGCTAATAGAAATCCTTGGGTAACAGAAGAAATATTGAATTTAATTGATGAAAGGAGAAAGCATAAAAATGCAGTAAATGAAGCAGGCAAAAAGGAATATAAACGTCTCAAAAATGAAATCGACAGGAAGTGCAAAATGGCTAAGCAGGGATGGCTAGAGGACAAATGTAAGGATGTGGAGGCTTGTCTCGCTAGGGGTAAGATAGATACTGCCTACAGGAAAATTAAAGAGACCTTTGGAGAGAAGAGAACCACTTGTATGAATATCAAGAGCTCAGATGGCAACCCAGTTCTAAGCAAAGAAGGGAAAGCAGAAAGGTGGAAGGAGTATATAGAGGGTTTATACAAGGGCGATGTACTTGAGGACAATATTATGGAAATGGAAGAGGATGTAGATGAAGATGAAATGGGAGATGAGATACTGCGTGAGGAGTTTGACAGAGCACCGAAAGACCTGAGTCAAAACAAGGCCCCGGGAGTAGACAACATTCCATTAGAACTACTGATGGCCTCAGGAGAGCCAGTCATGACAAAACTCTACCATCTGGTGAGCACGATGTATGAGACAGGCGAAATACCCTCAGACTTTAAGAAGGATATAATAATTCCAATCCCAAAGAAAGCAGGTGTTGACAGATGTGAAAGTTACCGAACTATCAGTTTAATAAGTCACAGCTGCAAAATACTAACGCGAATTCTTTACAGACGAATGGAAAAACTGGTAGAAGCCGACCTCGGGGAAGATCAGTTTGGATTCCGTAGTAATGTTGGAACACGTGAGGCAATACTGACCTTACGACTTATCTTGGAAGAAAGATTAAGAAAAGGCAAACCTACGTTTCTAGCATTTGTAGACTTAGAGAAAGCTTTTGACAATGTTGACTGGAATACTCTCTTTCAAATTCTGAAGGTGGCAGGGGTAAAATACAGGGAGCGAAAGGCTATTTACAATTTGTACAGAAACCAGATGGCAGTTATAAGAGTCGAGGGGCATGAAAGGGAAGCAGTGGTTGGGAAAGGAGTGAGACAGGGTTGTAGCCTCTCCCCGATGTTATTCAATCTGTATATTGAGCAAGCAGTAAAGGAAACAAAAGAAAAATTCGGAGTAGGTATTAAAATTCATGGAGAAGAAGTAAAAACTTTGAGGTTCGCCGATGACATTGTAATTCTGTCAGAGACAGCAAAGGACTTGGAAGAGCAGTTGAACGGAATGGACAGTGTCTTGAAAGGAGGATATAAGATGAACATCAACAAAAGCAAAACGAGGATAATGGAATGTAGTCAAATTAAGTCGGGTGATGCTGAGGGAATTAGATTAGGAAATGACACACTTAAAGTAGTAAAGGAGTTTTGCTATTTAGGGAGTAAAATAACCGATGATGGTCGAAGTAGAGAGGATATAAAATGTAGACTGGCAATGGCAAGGAAAGCGTTTCTCAAGAAGAGAAATTTGTTAACATCGAGTATAGATTTAGGTGTCAGGAAGTCGTTTCTGAAAGTATTTGTATGGAGTGTAGCCATGTATGGAAGTGAGACATGGACGATAACTAGTTTGGACAAGAAGAGAATAGAAGCTTTCGAAATGTGGTGCTACAGAAGAATGCTGAAGATAAGGTGGGTAGATCACGTAACTAATGAGGAGGTATTGAACAGGATTGGGGAGAAGAGAAGTTTGTGGCACAACTTGACTAGAAGAAGGGATCGGTTGGTAGGACATGTTCTGAGGCATCGAGGGATCACAAATTTAGCATTGGAGGGCAGCGTGGAGGGTAAAAATCGTAGAGGGAGACCGAGAGATCAATACACTAAGCAGATTCAGAAGGATGTAGGTTGCAGTAGGTACTGGGAGATGAAGAAGCTTGCACAGGATAGAGTAGCATGGAGAGCTGCATCAAACCAGTCTCAGGACTGAAGACCACAACAACAACAACAAGATACTGACTCACCTTCTGCGATTTACAACAGGCAGTAATGAGATCATTTACTAAGCCACACTTTATGAGCCTCAGTTTTAAGAACTTTTAATTTGAAGTTGGCAACAACACATTAATGAGCAGTTTTACTAGGAAAATTATTTTCAGCAAGCATCATTAACTTTAACTCACTCTCTTGCCACATTAACTTTAACTTTCTTTTTACTATGTTCAAGAGGCATCAATTAGCAAAACACTGGGCTTTAATGTTCTTTCAGTAAGGACACTCGGAAATCACTTTAGTTCAAACGGAGAGGTGTTATGATAAGGAGAAAAATCAAGGTAGGTACATAAATTCAGTTATAAATTACCTTATATTTGAGCACACTAACACATCCATTAAGCTGATCCTTCACTGTACATTACTATAGTGCTCCATTACAGTGATTGCGCAATGTGGTGGCGATTGCATGTTGGTAGGCGGAATTGCAGGTAGAATTGCTGGACTCTGTCATTTCTTGGTGGCGATGGTAGATACAAATTCCAGAATAGTTCCAGCTATTTATACATCCATCCGAGGCGTTGGAAAGCGGCAGGAAAAGCCTCTCTCGGAACCAGCACAACATGCAACATTTACATGACAGTGCACAGTTTGGTAGCTCGTCCCCGACTGACTCTTAGTTCCACCTTTTCTACCTAGGCCAACCACAATTTGCACGCTCTACACAGAACCACTACACCTTTTACACACAGAATAACTAAGAATCGTAAGTGAAGGTCAGCAGTTTACATAACAGCAAAGAAATACAATAAATAAAACAGAAAATTTGCACATATTGACATTTCTACAAAAAATTATTCACACAAAATTACAATTATATACAGTAAGTTTTGTCTCCCTCCAATTGAGGCAAAGAATTTAGATGACATATATACTACATTGCATAGAATCAAACCATGACATCAAAGTTTTAACAAAGAAAGGAGTATAGAATTTTGTGTTATCGATTCAATTAAACAACATTTACAGAAGCTCAATGATGTAACATTAAATAAAACAAAAGGCAAAATAAATCAGTAGAGCATTAGAGCTATGGTGTTACAAGACGACGCATTCAAGCCCTCCCATTGGCCTGATGAAGGAGGTATCAGAATTCATCGGAACACACAATGCTCTACCACTGTGCCAACGTACAGCGCCGATGGTCAGGTGCCCGTTTTGTAACACCATAACTTAAATGCTGTACTGATTTATTTGCCTTTTGTTTTGTTTAATGTTATAACGTTGAGTTTCTGTAAATGTTGTTGGATTGATTCAATACCACGAGAGTGTTTATTCTTTTCTCTGTTAAAAACTTTGATGTCTTTTAGAGTGTATGAAGTGTAATCTCTGTAATATGTACAATACGAGCAAATTATATGTTTTGTCTTTCTCACATAATCTCTTTGGTTATCTTTGAGGTTGAATAATTTTGTTTAAATATTTTTTTTTTAGAAATGTCAATATGTGCAAATGTTCTGTTTTATTTAATATGTTTCGTTGCCTTTATGTAAACTGCTGACCTTCACTTAGGGTTCTTAGTTACTTTGTATGTAAAAGGTGGTGTGGTTCCCCTCCAGAACGGAAGTTAGTAGCGCGCGCAAATTGTGGTTGGCCTAGGTAGAAGAGGTGGATTAAGAGTCAGTCGGGGACGAGCTACCAAACTGTCAACTGCTCATGTAAAAGTTGTATATTGTGCTGGTGCCGAGAGAGGCATTCCATGCCACTTTCCAATGCTTCGGATGGACGGATAAAGAGCTGGAACTATTCTGGAATTGATATCTATCATCACCACCAAGAAATGACAGAATCCAGCAATTCTACCTGTAAATCCACCTACCAACATGCAATCGCGACCACATTGCGCAATCACTGAAAAGGAACCAAGGAATAGTAGAAACGTATGGTGAAGGATCAGCTCATTGGATATTTTAGTGTACACAAATATAAGGTAACTTAAATTCGAACTCTTTTATTTATTTATTTTTATTTATTCTATTTTTTGCATGGAGACACCAACTGGTGTCTTTTGCAAACGTCATAGCATATACCTACCTTGATTTTTTATCCGTCTGTCACATTTCCTCTTAGGGTCCTTCCCATGCTAAAGTGATTGCCGAATTTCCTTATTGAAAGAACATTAAAGCCTAGTGTTTTACTAATTAATGCCTCTTGAATATAGTAAAAACAAAGTTAGTTAATGTGGCAAGAGAGTGAGCTAAACTTACTGAAAATAATTTTTCTATGAAAACTGTTTATTAATATGTTGTTGCCAACTTCAAAATTAAAAGTTCTTAAAACTGAGGCTCATAAAATTTTGCTTAGTGAATGATCACATTGCTACCTGTTGTAAATCGCAAAAGGTGAGTCAGTATCTTACAAATATGCCAATTTAGTGTCTCACTGTAGTAAAAGTTGAAAACTGCAATTGTGGAAAGTTATATAGTCATGCTTGCTAAGCACTTGTTTCTCGTGTCTATTGAAAGTGCATATTAGTAGTGTAATAGGATCCACAGTTTATCCTTTATGCTCATGATAAACAACAATTAATGGAAAGACCACCATCTACGAAAATAGTAACTTCTTTTATTGAAGATTCAGTGAGAAATTGTTTGTTAGTGAAATACATTTAACTTTCATTCTAAATAGAAAAGTATTTAGCTGAGAGAGACTTAACCTATGGCCAGTTCATAATTTTGCCTTGAACTATATTTACAATTTTTTGTCAGATAGGAAAATGTTTGAAAACTAATGTTGAACCTATGCCCATTGTATGATTCTACAGTGAATATTGATAGTAATATTATTGAAACCACTCAGTTTGGCCAAGCCTTGAAAGCAAAAAGTGGATGTCATTATCTGTTGTACTTATGGTAATAGTCTTGTTCTCCTATAACTGTTAGCACTTTCTTTAACGTCAACATCTGCTAGTGACAGAGTTCATTGCACTCTCTTATGATGAAGTGGTGTTTTTCCATTAAAGTTACTTATACTTATTTTCTTGAACAAGAATGTCAATCATTATCTTGCCTAATTAGGCTGGCGACCGTTTTCTTTATTCTTTGAACAGTGTAGATAGGTAAAATATTGTTTGTTACTGTTTAAATATTTACGTAATTTTGACTTCAACTTCCGATAAGCCACCGCCGTTAGGTACAACACGGTCAACATAACAAAATTCCTCTCAGAGGGTAACACTGCTCTGCCTCTTTATACTATAATTGCTTGAATAAAAATAATTTCAGCTTTAAGGTTATAACAGTAGCGGACGATAGTGTTAAATGTGGCTTTTCCGTGACAGGACTATTAGTTCTCTTGGGGCATAGTATGTAATGAACCAAATTTGGTATTTGATTACACAAGCTACGTACTGCAGTGTTATAATTTCAGTCGTAGTTTGTGAGGCAACGGGAGAATTGTGGCGCCCTGGAAATATTCTGAGTTCGGAGTTGGCGTGGCCAAGCTGGCAGCCCGGCAGGCCTACCACGTGGTGCCAGACGCTGGCCGAAGCAAGAGGGGTCCAGCCCGAGCGCGTGGCTGGGCATTCCGTGGTGACGCTGCGTCGGTGGAGGAGAGTGCCAAAGATGGCGGACTTTGTGAAACCTTAGCGGCAGACACTTCACAGTTTGTATAGAAATTAATAGTGAAAGGTATGTGCTGAGATTCGATCAGGACAGAGCCAGTGAAAAATGTCGATAGTTCCCAACCGCAAGGTTGGACGAGTAGTACATCTTCGAGTAGTAAGATCTTTGACAGCTAACAGAGCTAGGCGCGCGCGGTAAAACTTTCACTGGTGGTGAGGAGATGCGCAGAGACAGCAGACGTGTTTCGAGTCGGAGCTAGATGCCTGAAACAGGCAGCCGGGTTGTGACAGCATCAAAGTAAGAATTGGCGCTACGCACATGTTGTTGTTGTTGTTGTGGTCCTCAGTCCTGAGACTGGTTTGATGCAGCTCTCCATGCTACTCTATCCTGTGCAAGCTTCTTCAGCTCCCAGTATCTACTGCAACCTACATCCTTCTGAATCTGCTTAGTGTATTCATCTCTTGGTCTCCCTCTACGATTTTTACCCTCCACACTGCCCTCCAATGCTAAATTTGTGATCCCTTGATGCCTCAAAACATGTCCTACCAACCGATCCCTTCTTCTAGTCAAGTTGTGCCACAAATTTCTCTTCTCCCCAATCCTATTCAATACCTCCTCATTAGTTACATGATCTACCCACCTTATCTTCAGCATTCTTCTGTAGCACCACATTTCGAAAGCTTCTATTCTCTTCTTGTCCAAACTATTTATCGTCCACGTTTCACTTCCATACATGGCTACACTCCATACAAATACTTTCAGAAACGACTTCCTGACACTTAAATCTATACTCGATGTTAACAAATTCCTCTTCTTGAGAAACGCTTTCCTTGCCATTGCCAGTCTACATTTTATATCCTCTCTACTTCGACCATCATCGGTTATTTTACTCCCTAAATAGCAAAACTCCTTTACTACTTATAAAATAAATAAAATAAAATAAAATATTAATTATTTTAACGTTAATTATTCTGTATGATGGTGATTGTAATTGTAATTGATATTTGCTTATCTGGATAATTATTCGGTATCAGACGCTTGACAATGGCTTTTTCGTAAAGGCAATGTTACTCGTAGTTGACCGTGAAATAAAATTGAAATAATCGGACTTCGTAGTTAAATCGTTTCCAAAGACTGCTGCGGTAGGTGCGGACTCATAATCTAAATCTCAATATTACAATAATTTGCCAGCCATGCCAAAACGTCGTACAGAGGTGATTGTCTACTAAACATAAAAAAGTTACACTGTTAGTTAAATCAGATATTTTCAATGAATAAGCCTACAGTTCATAATCCTACTTACTTTTATAAATATAAATTCTTTACAGAATCGAGTGCCTAGTGTGGTTGCAACTCGCAGTAATTTTCTATAACACGAAATATGGCGGTGTGCCAGACAATAAAATAAAATACGTGCTTCTCGCACCACTTCAACCAGAGCTCACTTTTCTTAATCAAACATACGAGTAACGTAATTGTGCTTTTGTTTTATCAGCGACACAGCGCTGCAGTTGTGTGCCATAGGCTTTATTTATTTGTCACTGATTATTTATTTAATTAATATTTCGCGTTTCCGAGGAAACTCACGCTCGGCATGCAAATGTGCCTTTATATTGCCCCCTGAATTGCGAGGCGAAAGGACACACCTGCAGGCGAGCAATTCACCTAAAGGCACAAGAAAATCCAAGTTATCTACAACTATTTACATGACCCACATTATACTCATTATATACAAAATTTGAATGACGCGGGTGCGCCGTAAAAGTTCTTATGTTGGCAGATAGAGTGCGCGCATGCGCAGAAGCGTCTGTGTGACTCCGGCACTGCCGTTATATCGTACAGTTAGATCACGCGGCACAGTATTGCAGTTCATATTGTTCGTGTGCGCGCGTCTCTCAGTCGTTGCACCAAGAAAATATTCAACCAAGATTACATATGAAGACTACATTCTATGACAGGTAACTTAGTTTTAAATTTACAATATTCGTTATAACACAATACAACTTAGATTGTTGAATGTTCTTAGTTACATAGTATTGTTTTGAAATACTTCAAAGAAAAATGTCCGTATGTTTCAGGTGCGTTGACCTATACACATCGTGTCGTTATCACAGTTCATATTCATCTGCTGCACAATAATTTTTTACAGGTTAGTATCGTCGTGGTAAAGTTTTTTGATCACAGTAACACCGTTGTATAACAACGTGATTAATACATAAGCGTGTCCATTTCCTATTTTCATTATAGTCGTTGTGATGCAGTTCGTTGTGAGTAAAAGCATTGCTTATTACAGATCAGACGTGACCCGCCGAGTAATTGGTCCACGTGCAGTTCGTTTTTTACATTCCGTGGAAGCTTGGTTGTAGAACCTCGGACGGCACATAGCTGGCGTCGATCCTAGGACAGTCCAGGTAAGAGTGTCCGTCACATTTCGAGAACATTTTATTCCCTGAAGTTCCAACCAAAATTCTTCCACCCGTCGTGTTGTTTTCTGGACAGGCACTTTGTGTCCATTTAATCCAGTTAACATCTTGAAGTTAGGTACTGTAGTAATGTCACTAGACGATGCACGAATTATGCACTTCACATTTTCAGTTTTTTGCTGAATATAGCTCACCTAAATGTTCGTAGTTATTAATCAAGGAAATCGTTCATCGCGTTTACATAGGTACGATGCATAATGAATGGCATTAACCGTTTCCTTCACATAGGTTTCTGCGTAGTTGCAGAGTTAGTAATGTTCGTTAATGTCCGTGAATAGAGGTTCACTATGCAATGTCTTTTTGGCACTCGTTTTGTTCAAATTTTTACATGATACATCAGTTAAAAAAAAAAGTAATTATACATACACACGTCACATATTTTCTTAGTATAAACATAATACAGTTGCACATAAACATGTTTACATCATCATTACATCGCTATAGGTTATTACATTGTGTCACATTTGATTACATGAATTGCAGATATTTACGTCCTCTTTATCGGTTTTGTGATGTCACCTGACATTAAGATAGATTAGACACAACATTCATTACATCAGCAGGCAAGACCAGGCGTTTTCACTACTCAATAAATATTCAAAATAGTAAGAGAGAGAAAATGTTCGATTCCTCGCGTTTTGTGCGTGTGTGTAGAGTGTCTGTGTGGCCTTGACTACTGGTAGATGCTTTTCGTGTTGAGAGATGTGCGTCTAATCTATTTGTCAAAGTAAAAGATGGCTTCACAGATGACGTCTGTCAGTTCGTCAGGTGTCATACCAAGTCAGTGGTACCTACAGTCACAAATGTTCCGTGAAAAATTAATATATCATTCACTGCTACGTAATCATAAATTTTACTTTAATATTCAGTCTTCTCGGTGGAGCCGCGGCGTTGAAAGAAAAGTTCTTCTGTCTTCCTGCGACTCTGGAACGCTGAAATGAAAATTTCTATACTACTTATTATCTGTGTTGTAACGAGTTGCTTAGCAATGTTTTGATGGGTATGACTTTGACATTATTCAGCATGAAATGCTCTAAGATCTCGGTGTGCGTATAGCCCAATAATTTTGTTAGTTCTACGATGTTGTAACAGATACGCACCAGGGTGCGGTATGTTAACAATTATATAAGGTCCTTCATATAGCAGACGCCACTTAGCGTTGCGTCGTTTGAGTGCAACAGATTTATGATGAGTACGAAGTAGTACAAGCATTCCTACCTCGAATTTTTGTTTTCTTTTTATTATGTTTCTGTGATGTTTGTTTCGTATTTGTGCGTGATGTGTCAATGTAGTCAATACTTCTTTTATTTTCTGTTCAGGTGTGATTTCCTTGTCTGACAACTTAGGTAATGGTTCTATCCACTGATCGTTCTGTTTGCAATTGAACATGATCTCGTTAGGTGTGTAATTTGTATCGTAAATATTTAAGTTATTGTGTACGTCTTCGAAAAGACTTAGGTAGGACACCCAATTAGTATGTTTTGATGAAATATAGGTCCTCATGAATCGATTTAATTCTCGGAAAAGTCTCTCAGTCGCGTTACATTGTGGACTAAACCTCGAAATAAATATACTTTTAATGTTATTGTCCTTCAAGAAATTTCTCCATTTGTACCCAGAGTAGTATGCTGCATTATCTGACAGAATTGCTTTAGGTTTTCCCACGTGCGTCAGGTAATCACTTGAGAATCTTCGTATTATAGCACTTGCAGTGGCGGATTTTAAAGCATAAAGTTTTACATGTTTAGAAAATACATCGTAAAAAGCTAAGATATATTTGACGCCTCCAGAGCTTGCTGGATGCGGTCCACTGATGTCAGTACACAGAATTTCCAGGGGTTTACTGGGTAAAATAGAATGTAAATCTGTTTTTGTGGATAAATTCTGAGGTTTTGATTTTTGACATATGACACATGTTTTCAGTTCCCTGTAAATTTTTCTTGTCATATTGCTAAAATAACAGTATGTGCTGAGCTTTGCCAAACACTTTTTCGTCCCATAATGACCCCAAACTAAGTGTGTGTGCCAAATTAAATTACGTTCAGACTCTTCGGGAATGCATACACACCAGTTAGTAGCATTTGGATGTCGTCGATAAAATAACACATCATTGTGTAACTTGTAATACTTAGTCGAAGGATGATTTTGTTTTTCTACCAGTAATGTTATTATCTTATACCAGTGAGGATCAGATTTTTGTAATTCAGCCATGTTTCTGCACATATCAATATAATATTGGTGATACTGCTTGTCTTGCATTAAGAGAATCCTGTAGTCATTTATATTTTCTAAGTCACTGTTGGTATCATTCATACCTTGTGGAAGTCTAGACAAAGTGTCCGCAATGGTGTTGTCCTTACCTCTTATGTACTTAATTTCAAAAGAGTAGTTCTGAAGTGTAACTGCCCATCGTGATAGTCTAGGATGTACAAGTTTACAAGTTAACAAAAATGTCAGGGCCTGGTGATCGGTGTAAATTACTGTATGTTTTCCAAATAAATAATAATTGAATTTCTTGAATGCCCATACTATGGAAAGTGTTTCTAACTCAGTAGTCGAGTATGTACGCTCACATTCAGTTAAAGTACGACTTGCAAACCCAATAATTCTTATCTGTTCCTTTTCTTTATTCTTTACAACTTGAAATAAGCAACAGCCCAAGCCAGTACGTGAAGCGTCACAAGTCATACAAAAATCTAAATTGAAATCTGGATGGCTCAATATGTTAGCATTCACTAAAGCATGTTTAATTGTATTAAAGTCATTCTGGCACTGTTCCGACCAGATCCAAACTTGATTCTTTCTGAGTAGATTTAGCAGATGTTTACTGTTCAAAAGTGGTTGTGGCAAAAAACGTCTGAAAAATGAACATAGCCCAAGGAATGATTTTAACTGCTTTTTAGTTCGAGGGCTAGGAAAGTTTCTGATAGCATCTAATTTACTGGGATCAGGACGTATGCCCTGTGAATTAATGATATGTCCTAAATATTTTATCTCACTGCAACCAAATTTTAATTTTCTTAGGTTGGCTGTGACTCCAGCTTGTGCAAATTTTTCTAAAATTCTTTGAAGTGTGTCAACGTGTTCATTCCAGGATTGTGTAGCTATCAGTATATCATCTACATAGTGTGTGACTGTCTCAACTAAATCGTCGCCTAGCACGGTATCCAGGGCTGTAATGAATACCCCAGAGCTGACATTCAGTCCGAAGGGTAGAACACAAAACTGATAGGTTCGCCCCCCGAACATAAATGCAGTATATTTCCGAGAATCAGGAGTGATACCCACCTGCCAAAACGAATTAGCGAGATCTATTGTGGAAAAATATTTTGCATCTAGAAATTTCTGTAATTGCTCTTCTAAATTTTCAGGTTTTGTGTGAACCGGTAAAATTATTTCATTAATAGCTCGTGCGTCTAACACTAACCTAATGCTTCCATTTGATTTTTTGACAACAAGTAGAGGACTACAGTAAGGTGAGGTGGATGGTTCAATGACCTTCCAGTCTAACATTTGTTTTAATTCTTGCCACACAGCAGGTCGTTGAGATAACGGTACGTTATATGTCTTGTGGTAGAAGATCTTGTGAGGCTTAACTTCAATCTTGTACACATACGTGTTGATAACACCTAATCGTTTGGTAAAAACTTGTAAATATTTGGATAACATTTCCTGTAGTTTTATACGTTCATGTACACTGAGAGCTGTAGCTTCACTTATCTTATGATCAAGCAATGTTTTCAAGTCCATTAGCTCTGCGTCAGATGAGTGTGTTTGCATGTCTTGAATGTCTTTGTCAAGTACTAACTGAACCTTGTACCCTGTACAGTGTTTGTCATGCTTTAGAGTCCTCCTGTCCAAATCAATAATAATTACCCTGCTTTTATCATTTAAAATACATTTACCTTTGGAGAAGTTTATAATGCAGTGCTTCTCGCTCATAATATCTATTACTAATATGCAATTAGTCACAAGGTTTTGTACAACCAGGAATGGCCATTGTACGGTTCCATTACCTATTTTAACGTTTACAAAAACTTGCTTCGTAACCCTACATGACTTATTACCTAGTGCAGTAGTTATTTTACAGTTTTGGGCAGGAAACTCTGGCACAGGTTCCAATTCACACATCTTTTTATAAAAATTAAAAGATAAAACGCTCACAGCTGCACCTGTATCTAGGACAATAGTAGTTGGAATCCCACCTACTACACCAGTAGTGGATGCTAAAACAATTTCATTTGTGTTTAAACGACATTGTGTACTGTCTTGTAAAAGTTCATCTGATATATTGTTATTGTGGTTGTATCTTATAAATAAAACAGGTAGTTTTTGTTTAGAATTACTCGGCATATCATTATTCTGTTGTTCAAGTGTGGTGTCAAATAACTGATTAACATTGAAGCCGCCCCCCAAGAATTCTTCAGCCACGACCTGGGGCAAAGTAGTGACTGTTTCTAGTTTGTTGGATTAGCATTTGTACTAGGTACTGACACAGATTGAGGTTGTGCATCAGGTGTCATTTCTATTATATTCACATTCGGATATTGCCTATTATGATCTCCAAACTTTTGCGGTTGTTGTTGCTGTTGCGCATTATAACTTACCTGTCGGTCGTAAGGTATGCTCCAATTTTGTCCTGGTGGCTGCTGTGGTAAAGCAGAGTTTGAATGAAAGTACTGATCGTTACGAGTCCAACCTTGATGCTGTCTTGGCTCGTAGTTATTATTATTTCTATTTCTGTTTGTGTTTTTGTTATTACCTTTGTATCCGTTGTTACCGTTGTAGTTATTACCGCGGTGCCTTTTGTATGGATTGCCGCATGAAGTGTTATTACTGTTGTAACTATTGTTTGTATTGGAATACGCGTGTTGATTTTGATTTCCGTACTGAGACGGCATGTGAGTTTGCTGTTTTTGTTGTACCGCGTATCCAACTGTGGGCGCGCCAGAATTGTGTTGGCAAGCCTGCATGTTTTGCATACCACTAGTGTAAACATTGTGGCTGCTGTTTTGCCGTGCGAAGCGCTGGTCTTCAAGTAACATGTCAACCGAATCTAAAGCTGTTAAAAAATAATCTGAATCGTCATCCGGGATATGTAGAAGTTTTTCTTTAATGTTGAAAGGCAATTTGGCCTTCAACGCACGGAGTATATCACGCGTTGCGACTGGTTCGTCTAAAAAGTGTCCCATGTTCAAGTATTTTTCAAAATATCTGCGTAAGTTGCCATTTTTACTGTTAAAAGTTTCAGGTTCTAAAATTTGTCTTCTGAGTCGCTCCTGGACGGATTGCGACCAGAATTTGTTCAGAAAAGCACGCTCAAACTCACTGTACGTGGTACATACGTCAGCTTGACTGTATGCCCAGACAGCTGCATCGCCTTGGATGTAACCGACAATATATGAAATCTTTTTCCGGTCACTCCAAGTGCGTGGAAATGCGTTACTAAAAGATTTAAGAAAAATCACCGGATGAATGGTTCGTTTTTCTGGGATAAAAATCTGAAATTGCCTGTGTTTCATTAAGCTTTCGTCTTCCTTTGCATTATGATATGGATTTGTCCCACTGTAATTACTGCTATGTCCAGCTGGCGAGTAATTACGATAATGTTGCTGTGGTTTACCATGATAATAGCTTGTGTTTGTGTTTGCACATCGTCGTATGTGTTGTAGTCGTGGTGCGTTTTGTTCTTGTGTATTTGTCGTGTGCGGAATGTGTGTATCATACTCGAATGTATATTGGTTTCTGAACTGTACATTTTGACTGATATTTTCGTTACATTCAGACTGTGGTCGATCGGTGAATTGTCCGATGGGTGCAGTGACGGATTGTACTGCGTCACTGATCAGCTGTTTGTTATTAGTAATGTATTGCGCTACGGAGTCGTGCACAATTGTTGGTAAATTTTCACGTAAGCATGTATCAAAATGTTTGTCTTTGTTCACTACCCAATCATTAAATTCTTTATTAATATTTTCAAAATGAGCTGTGGCATCAGATTGTAAGATGTCAGTCAGGTGTTGTTCAACATTGTCAAATTTATTCTGTACGTCAGTAATTCGTTTTTCAAGGTTGTCATGTACTGAAGGATATGTTTGAATTTGTTCAGTAAGAACTTCACACGTGACATTAAGGTTTTTTATTTGTGTCTGTAAAAGTGCTACGTCAGTTGTAGTCTTTTCTTGTCTCGTATTAAGCTGGGAAAATTTAGTACTGAGTTCAGTCATCTGTTTGGTCAGTGTGGCGTCTATAAGTTCCACACGTTTACATAAAGTGTCATTACCTGTCTTGAGTGCTATGAGGTCAGATTTAATTGCGTCATTTTGTGTCTTTAAGGTTGCCATGTTTTCGGCGTTCTGTTTGATTAACATTTGTAACATGTCGGCAATGTTTACCGTTTGCAAGGTCTCTGCCCCCGCCGCGTCATTAGACGTGACGTCATGCATTAACATGGGCTCTGATTGAGACTTTGAAATTTTTGTGGTGGACGGCCTATTGTCAAAATTTTCGTCAACACTTGCGTCAATGTTTGATGAATCGTCACTACCGGTTGCTGTCGTAAAGTCATTTTCTAACACTTGTCTCACGTCCGAGTCGGATTGCGTCTGAATAGTACGTCCTTGCTGTTCCATTTTTGCGTATTGTTTTCTAGTTATTACCATGCCACACGTGATATATGTTTCAAGAAAATATTTGACACTGATTTTAAAATAAAATGCAGTTGAGCATGAATCGCTCGTAGCAACAATGGCTGTCTATTAATTTAAAAATATAAACTGAATTTGAGATTATTGGTAATGGCTGCTGTCCATGTTACTACGTATCGTACAGAAGTCGGCCATATTGTACACTCGTGTATTGGTATTGTTGCATACGTTATTGTTTAGGGAAAAGTACTGAGAATGAAATTTATCACTGAAACTGTTATGCGGAAAAGAAACACTACAGAATTTACTGAAAAGCTAATACACTGAATTATACGTCTGGTCAAGCCTGCCAATGCAAGGATGCTGCGTCTTACCTTATTTTGCTGGAAGCTTCTTTGCGTCTTCCGGCAAAATTTCAGAATTGCAATGTCTTCAAATTTTGTTATCTCTCATACATTGACGTCCAGGTCCAGAAAGTTGATTTTTTACATGAAACAAAGAGAACAATGTAACAAATGACAAAATAACAAGTCCTGTCACGGTCGCCAATATAAAATAAATAAAATAAAATAAAATATTAATTATTTTAACGTTAATTATTCTGTATGATGGTGATTGTAATTGTAATTGATATTTGCTTATCTGGATAATTATTCGGTATCAGACGCTTGACAATGGCTTTTTCGTAAAGGCAATGTTACTCGTAGTTGACCGTGAAATAAAATTGAAATAATCGGACTTCGTAGTTAAATCGTTTCCAAAGACTGCTGCGGTAGGTGCGGACTCATAATCTAAATCTCAATATTACAATAATTTGCCAGCCATGCCAAAACGTCGTACAGAGGTGATTGTCTACTAAACATAAAAAAGTTACACTGTTAGTTAAATCAGATATTTTCAATGAATAAGCCTACAGTTCATAATCCTACTTACTTTTATAAATATAAATTCTTTACAGAATCGAGTGCCTAGTGTGGTTGCAACTCGCAGTAATTTTCTATAACACGAAATATGGCGGTGTGCCAGACAATAAAATAAAATACGTGCTTCTCGCACCACTTCAACCAGAGCTCACTTTTCTTAATCAAACATACGAGTAACGTAATTGTGCTTTTGTTTTATCAGCGACACAGCGCTGCAGTTGTGTGCCATAGGCTTTATTTATTTGTCACTGATTATTTATTTAATTAATATTTCGCGTTTCCGAGGAAACTCACGCTCGGCATGCAAATGTGCCTTTATATACTTTAAGTGTCTCATTTCCTAATCTAATTCCCTCAACATCACCCGACATAATTTGACTACATTCCATTATCCTCGTTTTGCTTTTGTTGATGTTCATCTTATACCCTCCTTTCAAGACACTGTCCATTCCGTTCAACTGCTCTTCCAAGTCCTTTACTGTCTCTGACAGAATTACAATGTCATCGGCGAACCTCAAAGTTTTTACTTCTCCTCCATGGATTTTAATACTTACTCCGAATTTTTCTTTTGTTTCCTTTACTGTTTGCTCAATATACAGATTGAATAACATCGGGGAGAGGCTAAAACCCTGTCTCACTCCTTTCCCAACCACTGCTTCCCTTTCATGCCCCTCGACTCTTATAACTGCCATCTGGTTTCTGTACAAACTGTAAATAGCCTTTCGCTCCCTGTATTTTACCCCTGCCACCTTCAGAATTTGAAAGAGAGTATTCCAGCCAACATTGTCAAAAGCTTTCTCTAAGTCTACAAATGCTAGAAACGTAGGTTTGCCTTTTCTTAATCTTTCTTCTAAGATAAGTCGTAAGGTCAGTATTGCCTCACCTGTTCCAACATTTCTACGGAATCCAAACTGATCTTCCCCGAGGTCGGCTTCTACCAGTTTTTCCATTCGTCTGTAAAGAATTCGCGTTAGTATTTTGCAGCTGTGACTTATTAAACTGATAGTTCGGTAATTTTCACATCTGTCAACACCTGCTTTCTTTGGGACTGGAATTATTATATTCTTCTTGACGTCTGAGGGTATTTCGCCTGTCTCATACATCGTGCTCACCAGATGGTAGAGTTTTGTCATGACTGGCTCTCCCGAGGCCATCAGTAGTTCTAATGGAATGTTGTCTACTCCCGGGGCCTTGTTTCGACTCAGGTCTTTCAGTGCTCTGTCAAACTCTTCACACAGTATCTTATATCCCATTTCGTCTTCATCTACATCCTCTTCCATTTCCATAATATTGTCCTCAAGTACATCGCCCTTGTATAAACCCTCTATATACTCCTTCCACCTTTCTGCCTTCCCTTCTTTGCTTAGAACTGGGTTGCCATCTGAGCTCCTGATATTCATACAAGTGGTTCTCTTGTCTCCAAAGGTCTCTTTAATTTTCCTGTAGGCAGTATCTATCTTACCCCTAGTGAGACAAGCCTCTACATCCTTACATTTGTCCTCTAGCCATCCCTGCTTAGCCATTTTGCACTTCCTGTCGATATCATTTTTGAGATGTTTGTATTCTTTTTTGCCTGCTTCATTTACTGCATTTTTATATTTTCTCCTTTCATCAATTAAATTCAATATTTCTTCTGTTACCCAAGGATTTCTATTAGCCCTCGTCTTTTTACCTACTTGATCCTCTGCTGCCTTCACTACTTCATCCCTTAGAGCTACCCATTCTTCTTCTACTGTATTTCTTTCCCCCATTCCTGTCAATTGTTCCCTTATGCTCTCCCTGAAACTCTCTACAACCTCTGGTTCTTTCAGTTTATCCAGGTCCCATCTCCTTAAATTCCCACCTTTTTGCAGTTTCTTCAGTTTCAATCTGCAGTTCATAACCAATAGATTGTGGTCAGAATCCACATCTGCCCCAGGAAATGTCTTACAATTTAAAACCTGGTTCCTAAATCTCTGTCTTACCATTATATAATCTGTCTGATACCTTTTAGTATCTCGAGGATTCTTCCAGGTATACAACCTTCTTTTATGATTCTTGAACCAAGTGTTGGCTATGATTAAGTTATGCTCTGTGCAAAATTCTACAAGGTGGCTTCCTCTTTCATTCCTTCCTCCCAATCCATATTCACCTACTATGTTTCCTTCTCTCCCTTTTCGTACTGACGAATTCCAGTCACCCATGACTATTAAATTTTCGTCTCCCTTCACTACCTGAATAATTTCTTTTATCTCGTCATACATTTCATCTATTTCTTCATCATCTGCAGAGGTAGTTGGCATATAAACTTGTACTACTGTAGTAGGCATGGGCTTTGTGTCTATCTTGGCCACAATAATGCGTTCACTATGCTGTTTGTAGTAGCTAACCCGCACTCCTATTTTTTTTATTCATTATTAAACCTACTCCTGCATTACCCCTATTTGATTTTGTATTTATAACCCTGTATTCACCTGACCAAAAGTCTTGTTCCTCCTGCCACCGAACTTCACTAATTTCCACTATATCTAACTTTAACCTGTCCATTTCCCTTTTTAAATTTTCTAACCTACCTGCCCGATTAAGGGATCTGACATTCCACGCTCCGATCCGTAGAACGCCAGTTTTCTTTCTCCTGATAACGACGTCCTCTTGAGTAGTCCCCGCCCGGAGATCGGAATGGGGGACTATTTTACCTCCGGAATATTTTACCCAAGAGGACGCCATCATCATTTAATCATACAGTAGAGCTGCATGCTCTGGGGAAAAATTACGGCTGTAGTTTCCCCTTGCTTTCAGCCGTTCGCAGTACCAGCACAGCAAGGCCGTTTTGGTTAATGTTACAAGGCCAGATCAGTCAATCATCCAGACTGTTGCCCCTGCAACTACTGAAAAGGCTGCTGCCCCTCTTCAGGAACCACATGTTTGTCTGACCTCTCAACAGATACCCCTCCATTGTGGTTGCAGCTACGGTACGGCCATCTGTATCGCTGAGGCACGCAAGCCTCCCCACCAACGGCAAGGTCCATGGTTCATGGGGGGCTACGCACATAATAAGCTATATATTGAGCGAAACTCGGCACATACCTGGGGAAATTAGAAAGAATAATTAATAAAATAGGTTTTCTTTGGTTAAATAATGTCTAAAAGCTAGATAGAAGTCCCATTGTTGATGCAATAAGCGTTTTGTGAAACTTTCTCGTAGATCCATGCTATAGAAGTTTTTTTTTAGTTTTTCACATGTGCCTTAAAAGTTTCAACAATAAATATTTTTAGATAAAATTAGAGTTTCATCTCATACCTTATGTCGTTCTCCGCAACCTGTGCTTGCATTGAACCAAAAGGTGCATTACAGTAAAGTTCCCATGAGTAAAGCTAATAATTTCATTTATCAGAGTAAAATAATCTATATGCCATTGCATAGTTGGCAAATTATTCAGATTAGGACAGAATTTTTATTAAGTAACAAACAGGGCCAAAATGAGTAAAGTTATCTAGAATGACAATTTTATGCCATTGCACTACGGCTGAGTTAAATATATGTTTTATTATCGGCTAAACAGGAAGGAGTGCACGAGCTAAGTCCACAGACGCAGTCAGATGCAGGTTGGTCACTTTCATTTATTGTTACCACTAAACATTCATGCAGTCAGATCTGTATTTTGAGTATTAATTTTCCAACAATATTTTCATGCAGTCAGATAAAGTTCAGTTCAGTTAAATACGCAGTCAGATGCAAGTTTTATTAAAGACTAAAGCAGTCACATGCAGTTCAGTCTAGTTTATATAGAGAAGTTTTATTAACAACACTTTCAATAGTAGCCAGAGGAATCATGATACATCAAAAAGAAACATGTACATTACCATTGTTTGCACGACGATTCTGAATGGTGTAATCTGATTTTCAATATCTTTAATGTTTAAAGTTTAGGATCTGACTGTAAATTATACAGTAACACCCAACAACGGATTTCCAAAACCTAAACGGTTCATTCGATTTTATCTATCGATATGTCTTTAAAAGGCTATTAGTATAAACCTAAATTGCTATAAATTAGAGACATGTAACTTGAATACTACATCAGTTATTGGAGGTCAAAGAGGCCGATTACTATACTACTGGACATTAAAATTGCTACACCACGAAGATGACGTGCTACAGAAATTTAACCGACAGCAAGAAGATGCTGTGATATGCAAATTATTTTTTTTCAGAGCATTCACACAAGGTTGGCGCTGGTGGCGACACCTACAACGTGATGACATGAGGAGAGTTTCAAACCGATTTATCATACTCAAACAGCAGTTGACCGGCGTTGCCTGGTGAAACGTTGTTGTGATGCCTCGTGTAAGGAGGAGAATTGCGTACAATCACGTTTCCGACTTTAATAAAGGTCGGATTGTAGCATATCCTAATTGCGGTTTATCCTATCGCAACATTACTGCTCACGTTGGTCGAGATCCAACGAGTCTTAGCAGAATATGGAATCGGTGGGTTCAGGAGGGTAGTACGGAACGCAGTGCTGGATCCCAATGGCCTCGTATCAATAGCAGTCAAGATGACAGGCATCTTATTCGCATGGCTGTAACGGATAGTGCAGTCACGTCCCGATCCCTGAGTCAACAGATGGGGACGTTTGCAAGACAGCAACCGTCTGCACGAACAGTTCGACGACGTTTGCAGCAGCATGGACTATCAGCTCGGAGACCGTGGCTGCGGTTACCCTTGACGCTGCATCACAGACAGGAGCGCCTACGATGATGTACTCAGCGACGAACCTGGGTGCACGAATGGCAAAACGTCATTTTTTCGGATCAATCCAGGTTTTAGTAACAGCATCATGATGGTCGTATCCGTGTTTGGTGACATCGAAGTGAACGCACATTGGGAGCGTGTATTCGTCATCGCCATACTGGCGTATCACTGGGCGTGATGGTGTGGGGTGCCATTGGTTACACGTCTTGGTCACCTCTTGTTCGCATTGACGGCACTTTGAACAGTGGGCGTTACATTTCAGATGTGTTAAAACCTGTCGCTCAACCTTTCATTCGATCCCTGCGAAACCCTACATTTCAGCAGGACAATGCACGACCGCATGTTGCAGGTCCTGTACGGGCCTTTCTGGATACAGAAAATGTTCGAGTGCTTCCCTGTCCAGCACATTCTCCAGATCTCTGACCAACTGAAAACGTCTGGTCAATGGTGGCCGAGCAACTGGCTCGTCACAATACGCCAGTCACTACTCTTGATGAACTGTGGTATCGTGTTGAAGCTGCATGGGCAGCTGTACCTGTACACGCCATCCAAGCTCCGTTGGACTCAATGCCTAGGCGCATCAAGGCCGTTATTACGGCCAGAGGTGGTTGTTCTGGGTACTGATTTCTCAGGATCAATGAAACCAAATCGCGTGAAAATGTAATCACATGTCAGTTATAGTATGTCATATTTGTCCAATGAATACCCGTTTATCATCTGCATTTCTGCTTGGTGTAGCAATTTTAATGGACTGTAGTGTATTGATCGCGTCAGGCTATAAGTACTACACAGTTACACGAAAAAACGGTAGCAGCATGCTTACAAATATATTTATTCTTCTATGTTTTTGTTTATATCCGAGATATACTATTCATGAAGAAACTGATCAATTATTTACCGTGTTTCGGAAGCATAGAGACATTAGGCTACAGGCCTACTTTGTTTCTATTATTTTGATTTATATTTATTTAAGTGTTTATGTATTTAATAATGTGTGTTAGAGCGTGTTTATGGGCCAGCCGTAGGAATATTTATTTAAGTTCAAGTTATTTTAATGTAAATCCAGTATTTCGTATGTGTTGCACTGTGTTCGTACGTTGGCTTGGAGACGTGGAGGGAGCACTATCGCCAATCACAGCGCTCGTTACTACGGGAGGCGACTACCGAAGTGAATGGAGTGCGGCAGTTGGGGAGAGTCGCAGAGGACACACGCCAGGGTGCTGGACGTGACGGCGCAACGGACGCACGGTCGCGGCAGAGGCTTGGAGAGTGTGGAGCGGTTTGCACCTGGTCACGACGAACAGAAGTACTTGGGAGTGCCGACTCGTGCACTTGTGAGATTTGGGTAGCTTCTGCAGTGAAGACGTTGTGTGCGTTTAGAAGTGAATACCTCGCGAGCTACGTTGTCGTTCATAACTAATTACGTGCAGTAGGAATCTATTGTTTCCCTGGTATTGAACTTATGTTTTATTTAATTGCTGGACCATCGGCACCAAAAAGTGTTTTGCAGAAATATACAACATTCTCAGAAGTACTTCTACTACCGTACTCATCATTTAAAGTCGTTACATCTACATCTACACGATTACTCTGCAATTCACATTTAAGTGCTTGGCAGAGGGTTCATCGAACCACAATCATACTATCTCTCTGCCATTCCACTCCCGAAGAGCGCGGGAAAAACGAACACCTAAACCTTTCTGTTCGAGCTCTGATTTCTCTTATTTTATTTTGATGATCATTCCTACCTACGTAGGTTGGGCTCAACAAAATATTTTA
The DNA here is from genome assembly GCF_023864275.1 of Schistocerca cancellata. Classification (NCBI taxonomy): domain Eukaryota; kingdom Metazoa; phylum Arthropoda; class Insecta; order Orthoptera; family Acrididae; genus Schistocerca; species Schistocerca cancellata. The sequence continues at coordinate 17,581,603 of NC_064635.1, read as the reverse complement.
GCATTCGGAAGAGAAAGTTGGTGACTGAAATTTCGTAGCTGGCCGAAGTGGCCGTGCGGTTAAAGGCGCTGCAGTCTGGAACCGCAAGACCGCTACGGTCGCAGGTTCGAATCCTGCCTCGGGCATGGATGTTTGTGATGTCCTTAGGTTAGTTAGGTTTAACTAGTTCTAAGTCCTAGGGGACTAATGACCTCAGCAGTTGAGTCCCATAGTGCTCAGAGCCATTTGACCCATTTTTTTTGAAATTTCGTAAATAGATCTCGCCGCGACGAAATACGTCTTTGCTTTAATGACTTCCATCCCAACTCGCGTATCATATCTGCCACACTCTCTCCCCTATTACGTGATAATACAAAACGAGCTGCCCTTTTTTGCACCTTTTCGATGTCCTCCGTCAATCCCACCTGGTAAGGATCCCACACCGCGCAGCAATATTCTAACAGAGGACGAACGAGTGTAGTGTAAGCTGTCTCTTTAGTGGACTTGTTGCATCTTCTAAGTGTCCTGCCAATGAAACGCAACCTTTGGCTCGCCTTCCCCACAATATTATCTATGTGGTCTTTCCAACTGAAGTTGTTCGTAATTTTAACACCCAGGTACTTAGTTGAATTGACAGCCTTGAGAATTGTAGTATTTATCGAGTAATCGAATTCCAACGGATTTCTTTTGGAACTCATGTGGATCACCTCACACTTTTCGTTATTTAGCGTCAACTGCCACCTGCCACACCATACAACAATCTTTTCTAAATCGCTTTGCAACTGATAGTGGTCTTCGGATGACCTTACTAGACGGTAAATTACAGCATCATCTGCGAACAACCCAAGAGAGCTGCTCAGATTGTCACCCAGGTCATTTATATAGATCACGAACAGCAGAGGTCCCAGGACGCTTCCCTGGGGAACACCTGATATCACTTCAGTTTTACTGGATGATTTGCCGTCTGTTACTACGGATTGCGACCTTCCTGACAGGAAATCACGAATCCAGTCGCACAACTGAGACGATACCCCATAGGCCCGCAGCTTGATTAGAAGTCGCTTGTGAGGAACGGTGTCAAAAGCTTTCCGGAAATCTAGAAATACGGAATCAACTTGAGATCCCCTGTCGATAGCGGCCATTACTTTGTGCAAATAAAGAGCTATCTGCGTTGCACAAGAACGATGTTTTCTGAAACCATGCTGATTACGTATCAATAGATCGTTCCCTTCGAGGTGATTCATAATGTTTGAATGCAGTAAATGCTCCAAAACCCCACTGCAAACCGACTTCAATGATATAAGTCTGTAGTTCGATGGATTACTGCTACTACCCTTCTTAAACACTGGTGCGACCTGCGCAATTTTCCAATCTGCAGGTACAGATCTGTCGGTGAGCGAGCGGTTGTATATGACTGCTAAGTAGGGAGCTATTGTATCAGCGTAATCTGAAAGCAACCTAATCGGTATACAATGTGGACCTGAAGACTTGCCCGTATCAAGCGATTTGAAAATAGTACCTCCAGTTTTAACTTAATTGCAATCTTTCATTTATAAATTTCTATATTAATTCGCAATTGCCGAGTGATAGGAACCTGCGACCATTCGATTCATGTGTGTATTCATATTGTATACTGTAGACTCAGCAGTATTTGGCTTGTAATCCGTCAACCACGTATCCCAGCCCCTAGACAACGAAACCAACCAAAACTTTTAATATTTCAACTATGAGTTGGAGGCGACGTAATTATGGGCCAACACCACCATCATTTCATTTTCCTAAGTTTCCTTTAATTTACGTCTACGGTCACAATCTTTTCTGTTTAACAGATTACCGGTTTCGGTCTTTAATGACCATCATCAGATCTGTCGCATAAAAACAAAGTCCTAATGCAGTGCAGCCATAGTGGCATAGTTAACTGTTAAATGCGGAATCAGCAGCAGCATCGTCAAATACATGTAAATCACATCACATGCACGAGTCATGTTGGCATGCTGGTGCTTATTCCGCATTTAACAGTTGACTATGCCACTATGGCTGCACTGCATTAGGACTTCGTTTTTATACGACAGATCTGATGATGGTCATTAAAGACCGAAACCGGTAATCTGTTAAGGGGCTCCGGAACGCCCTATACTTGCAATGTTAAAATAACGCTTATAAATTACATCTTTCCTCACAAAGTATTTGAGGTAGGAAGTTGAACTTTTTACAGATTATTTATTGGAATATGGGCTACAACTTAACACAGGGATTTTACAAAATTTTAGTTCAGTTATTAAAGATGATTTTTTTTCAATTGTAATGAAAATTCACAACATTTTTTTGCAATTTTTTATTTATATATTCAAAAATATACAGTTGTTTGGAAAAAGGCTGTGTTAAATTATGCAGAAGGTACTGTGTAACATTTACTGAAAGTTTGAAACAAATATGTTTGGAAGATGCTTAGAAAACATGTAATTAGTATGAGAAAATAAAAGTTTTGGGAATCGAGCGACAAAGATTGGATTAACTTTTTAGTGCATTCCAGGTCCATAGGATGGATTATCTTCATCCTCTGCAAACTCCTCCTCCAGCTTCCTCTTGTTCCTCCTCCTGTTTACTCTTGCTTGTATTTCTAGACTCTTTACAGCCCTGTCTGCAGCCCGAAGGCGTTCCTTGTCTAAAGCAAGCATCGCTCGTACCATGTTAGAATGTTATTATTTACAGTAATAACACATACCTTTGGTTTTCCAACATTTCTCCTTTCCTTAAAAGCCTTCAGAGGATTTCTATTAACTTTACTTTTACTCATTATTATACTTCAACAAAACAGAGACTCAAGAAACAGAATTAATTACGAATATTTTCGAGATAACGACAGAGTAAATAAACATGAAACAATCGACAATCACACCAGCGATATATATTGAACCATCACAGGTTAGCCACAACACATACTTTATCTCCCATCACTAAAATGTACCTGATGAACACGGACGTTAATAATAACACCATTTGACAGCAGTTTAACAGCGCCACAGTGGGTCACGCCCGTGTAGAACACATTTCAAAAAAAAATTAAAAATAGTTGTAGTCTTCGGAATTGAATAAATTATACACTCCTGGAAATTGAAATAAGAACACCGTGAATTCATTGTCCCAGGAAGGGGAAACTTTATTGACACATTCCTGGGGTCAGATACATCACATGATCACACTGACAGAACCACAGGCACATAGACACAGGCAACAGAGCATGCACAATGTCGGCACTAGTACAGTGTATATCCACCTTTCGCAGCAATGCAGGCTGCTATTCTCCCATGGAGACGATCGTAGAGATGCTGGATGTAGTCCTGTGGAACGGCTTGCCATGCCATTTCCACCTGGCGCCTCAGTTGGACCAGCGTTCGTGCTGGACGTGCAGACCGCGTGAGACGACGCTTCATCCAGTCCCAAACATGCTCAATGGGGGACAGATCCGGAGATCTTGCTGGCCAGGGTAGTTGACTTACACCTTCTAGAGCACGTTGGGTGGCACGGGATACATGCGGACGTGCATTGTCCTGTTGGAACAGCAAGTTCCCTTGCCGGTCTAGGAATGGTAGAACGATGGGTTCGATGACGGTTTGGATGTACCGTGCACTATTCAGTGTCCCCTCGACGATCACCAGTGGTGTACGGCCAGTGTAGGAGATCGCTCCCCACACCATGATGCCGGGTGTTGGCCCTGTGTGCCTCGGTCGTATGCAGTCCTGATTGTGGCGCTCATCTGCACGGCGCCAAACACGCATACGACCATCATTGGCACCAAGGCAGAAGCGACTCTCATCGCTGAAGACGACACGTCTCCATTCGTCCCTCCATTCACACCTGTCGCGACACCACTGGAGGCGGGCTGCACGATGTTGGGGCGTGAGCGGAAGACGGCCTAACGGTGTGCGGGACCGTAGCCCAGCTTCATGGAGACGGTTGCGAATGGTCCTCGCCGATACCCCAGGAGCAACAGTGTCCCTAATTTGCTGGGAAGTGGCGGTGCGGTCCCCTACAGCACTGCGTAGGATCCTACGGTCTTGGCGTGCATCCGTGCGTCGCTGCGGTCCGGTCCCAGTTCGACGGGCACGTGCACCTTCCGCCGACCACTGGCGACAACATCGATGTACTGTGGAGACCTCACGCCCCACGTGTTGAGCAATTCGGCGGTACGTCCACCCGGCCTCCCGCATGCCCACTATACGCCCTCGCTCAAAGTCCGTCAACTGCACATACGGTTCACGTCCACTCTGTCGCGGCATGCTACCAGTGTTAAAGACTGCGATGGAGCTCCGTATGCCACGGCAAACTGGCTGACACTGACGGCGGCGGTGCACGAATGCTGCGCAGCTAGCGCCATTCGACGGCCAACACCGCGGTTCCTGGTGTGTCCGCTGTGCCGTGCGCGTGATCATTGCTTGTACAGCCCTCTCGCAGTGTCCGGAGCAAGTATGGTGGGTCTGACACACCGGTGTCAATGTGTTCTTTTTTCCATTTCCAGGAGTTTATATTGAACCATCACAGGTTAGCCACAACACATACTTTATCTCCCATCACTAACGTTAGTAATAACACCATTTGACAGCAGTTTAACAGCGCCACAGTGGGTCACGCCCATGTAGAACACATTTCAAAAAAAAATTTAAAAATAGTTCTAGTCTTCGGAATTGAATAAATTATATATCTATTAAAATGTAATAGTCTGCAGATTCAGAAAACGCAAAAAAGTAAAAATTGAACTTTTCATGATTTTGAGCCTTTCCGGAGCCCCTTAAACAGAAAAGATTGTGACCAGAGACGTAAAGTAAAGGACACTTATTACGTATACGGGTCAGTGTGTTTTTTCGCGACGATGTCGCAGCTTGTGAAATTTCCTTTTCCTTTTTCGAAAGCCCGCAACTTGCAGATGTCGTGGTGCTAACATTGGCACATGCATGGGCCGTCGGCTGCGGAGGCCCGTCGTTAGGCGTGTTCGGTGCACCGGGTGCTCTGACACACTTTTACGCTGTCCAGCGTTAAAGTCTGGCGTTAATTCTGCCGAAGTTCGCCGCCTGCCCTGTTTCACCATTCTGCACGTCCTACGACGTCCGTCACCTGTTCTGGGGGATGGCCGCCGAACCTCACGAGGTCTGGACGTGGTTTCTCCCTGGTTTCGCCACGTGTTGAAGACGCCCACCACAGCACTCCCCGAACACCCGACAAGTCGTGCTGTTTCCGACACGCTGGGGACGAGCCTGCGGGCCATCACGATCTGCCCTCGGTCATACTTCGCTAGATAGCGCGCCTTCCTATAATTCTACGCGGAGCACGCCCACTGACGCTACATGTACCGTCTCTGTGCCTGACTGGCAGTGATTCATCGCCAGGTGATGCTGCTATCGCCTGGACCAGTTCATATCGATCGTAGGTCGGAGGTCATTATGTTCTGTCTGATCGGTGTATATTAACAGTTACGCCCGAATACTTTTCAAATACACTACTCGCCATTAGTAGTGCTACACCAAGAAGAAATGCAGATGATAAACGGGTTTTCATTGGACAAATATATTATACTAGAACTGACATGTGATTACATTTTCACGCAGTTTGGGTGCATAGAGCCTGAGAAATCAGTAGCCACAAGAACCACCTCTGGTCGTAATAACGGCCTTGGTACGCCTGGGCATTCAGTCAAACAGAGCTTGGATGGCGTGTACCGATACAGTTGCCCATGCAGCTTCAACACGATAACAGAGTTCATCAAGAGTAGTGATTGGCGTATTGTGACGAGCCAGTTGCTCGGCCACCATTGACCAGACGTATTCAGTTGGTGAGAGATCTGGAGAATGTGCTGGCCAGGGCAGCAGTCGAACATTTTCTGTATCCAGAAAGGCCCGTACAGGACCTGCAACATGCGGTCGTCCTGAAATGTAGGGTTTTGCAGGGATCGAATGAAGGGGAGAGCCACGGGTCGTAACATATCTGAAATGTAACGTCCACTGTTCAAAGTGCCGTCAATGCGAACAAGAGGCGACCGAGACGTGTAACCATTGGTACACCATACCATCACTCCGGGTGATACGCCAGTATGGCGATGACGAATACACGCTTCCAATGTGCGTTCACCGCGATGTCGCCAAACACGGATGCGATCTTCGTGATGCAGTAAACAAAACCTCGATTCCTCCGAAAAAATGACGTTTAGCCATTCGTGCACCCGGGTTCGTCGCTGAGTACACCATCGCAGGCGCTCCTGTCTGTGATGCAGCGTCAAGGGTAATCGCAGCCACGTTCTCCGAGCTGATAGTCCATGGTGCTGCAAACGTCGTCGAACTGTTCGTGCAGATGGTTGTTGTCTTGCAAACGTCGCCATCTGTTGACTCAGGAGTCGAGACGTGGCTGCGCGATCCGTTACAGCCATGCGGATAAGATGCCTGTCATCTCAACTGCTAGTGATACGAGGGCTTTAGGATCCAGCACGGCGTTCCGTATTACCCTCCTGAACCCACCGATTTCATATTCTGCTAATAGTCATTGGATCTCGACCAACGCGAGCAGCAATGTCGCGATACCATAAGCCGCAACCGCGATAGGCCACAATCCGACATTTATCAAAGTCGGAAATGTAATGGTACGCATTTCTCGTTCTTACACGATGCATCACAATAACGTTTCACCAGGCAACGCCGGTGAACTGCAGTTTGTGTGTGAGAAATCGGTTGGTAACTTTCCTCATGTCAGCACGTTGTAGGTGTCGCCACCTGCGTCAGCCTTGTGTGAATGCTCTGAAAAGCTAATCATTTGCATATCACAGCATCTTCTTCCTGTCGGTTAAATTTCGCGTCTGTAGCACGTAAATCATCGTGGTGTAGCAATTTTAATAGGCAGTACTGTACTTTGCCCATCTGTTTTGTTTCAATTTGACTGCGCCTGTTGAAGCTAAGGTTCTGTCGAGGTTGGACCAGTAGAAATGGTCATCTTTCTTGGTCGCCAGATTCCCCGGACCTTACTGCTTTTGGATTCTTGCGAGGGAAGGGGGGGAGGGGGTTGAAAGGTGACGTGTAGAAACGCTACAGACCAGTTGATTTTTCGGTTTATGAATGATGCTTACCTAATAAAGGAACGCCTCAGAAGAGCTGCACACGAAGTACAGGTTAGCGCACGAAATTATCACCATTTGTTTCGTACATACTTTACGAGTCGCGCTAGATATCCTGTTGATAAACAAATGAGTTACGAAATCCAATTTTATTTATAATACGTCTTGATTGCAAAATATGTTTATCCAAATGACCAGTTTCGGTTTCTCTAGAACAATCTTCAGATCTGTAACGGTAATGATACTAATTTACTATTTCACAAATAGTAAATACGTGCAAGGAGGTGACGAATATTTACAATAAGATAAAGAAGAGGCAAACGAAACAATCAGAAGGAAGTCAAGTTGCAGTTAAGAGGAACAACAAGAAAAAATACGTGGCTCTCACTTACAGTGGAACAATTACAGATACGATTGAAAGATGCTTTCGTGAATCCGACGTTAAAATAGGGTTCCGAACAAATAACACGCTAAAATTGAATAAAAATGGTTCAAATGGCTCTGAGAACTATGGGACTTAACATCTGAGGTCATCAGTCGCCTAGAACTTAGAACTACTTAAACCTATCTAACCTAACAACAGCACACAACACCCAGTTATCACGAGGCAGAGAAAATCCCTGACCCCGCCGGGAATCGAACCCGGGAACCCGGGCGCGGGAAGCGAGAACGCTACCGCACGACCACGAGCTGCGGGCGCTAAAATTGAAGCTCCGGCACAAAATATGCAATAGTAGGAATAAATTTCAGGATTCAGGCGTATATAGTAGATCTAATGTGATGACTGCTGTATACGATATATAGGACAGAGGAACTTAGAGACCAGATTCAGGGAGCATGCGTACTCTCAAAACAAAACAGCGTCTGGGGCGCATATGGCTGTCTTGAAGCACTCAGTCACGAACACTGAACAAAATTTAGACATCCTGTATTGAGCTCGTAAGGGACGGTTTCTTAACATTTTGGAAGAACTTGAAATATACACCCACAAAAAGAAAGATCCGGATTTAATCCTCAACGAGCAAAGCGCGTTCAACCATAACGCCTATTTTGGTATTTATGACGACTTATTGAGATGACAACTGTTGCGTGTGGAGGTCCAGGCCGAGGGATGACAGACACTGCGTGGTGGGGAGGCTGGAGCTGGAAGACGCGTGCAGCTCCTGGCGTCGTCGACGGGGCCCTCCTGCGCGGCCCTCTTACCCACGGCGACGGACGTCAGACGACTGGGCGGAGCGCGGCACGACACCGAAATGCCGCGAACCCCGGAAGCAGACCTCCGAGAAAAACAAGCGCCATGGATGTAGAAATCGCCCTTTGCTTTTAGATCGTATAAAAATGATAATTTTACTGTGTATTTTAGTATTGACAAGCACAGATTTTAACCTTGACATCTACAGATTTCAATTATTTTTAGATATAAAAGTAAATTACAAAAATCTACTTAATACAGTATGTGCATATGTGATGTAACGAATGTACCAGACGCCACCTGTCGGTGATAGTTTTATAATTAATATAAATATAGATGTAAGAATTAACAAAATGGGAAGAGTATATGGTTTGACCAAAAATATTTACAACAATAAATGTATCTCTACAAAAACAAGACTAAAACACTACACCACAGTCGCACGACCAGAATGTTTATATGGATCTGAATGCCTAATGATGAACTATAAGATGGACAAACTAGAGGTACTGCAAAGAAGGATTATTAGAAAAATAGTGGGTGCAATGAAAACTGCAGGTGGTTGGAAAATAAGAAGCAATCAGGAGATCTACAAAAATATAGAGAAAATATCTGAAGTAATGGCCAAACGAATATTAACCTTTTTTGGACATCTCTACCGAATGAATGGAAATAGACTAACAAAAAAAAATACTCCTATATTTCTGGAAGAAGAAATCGACACTAGCATGGATTACAGAAGTAAGAAAAGATCTTGAAAGAAACAACATAAAAAAATCAGAAATAGCAAAAAGAAACCGTTTTAAAAACAAAATACTAAATATGGAAGGCTTTCAAAGCAGAAGAAATAAAAAATCGGGAACAACATGGACAGAAGAAAGGAAAAGACTTCATGGGGAGAAAAAGAGGGAATACTGGAAAAATAGGAAACAACAACAAAGGAAGAAGAGGAACTGAAGTTGTTAACGTGATCCTAGTTGGTTAATACGATTGTAAAAAAACAAAAACAAAAAAAAAACAAAAAAAATTACGTGCATTCTGCCAACAAATTTTATGTGACGCAGCATGTGAAGGTTGCTGCCTATGGACAGGTTGTATTGTATTGTATTGTATTGTATGTTAACCGGGGACCTAGAAACGACGGAGAGGCTCCGTCCCCGCCGCAGCCGCAGTGGTCCACAGCCCCACGACGACTACCGCAGTCCACTTCACCCCTCCGCCGCCCCACGCCGAACCCAGGGTTATTGTGCTGTTCGGCCCCCGGTGGACCCCCCAGGGAACGTCTCACACCAGACGAGTGTAACCCCTACGTTTTTGCGTGATAGAGTAATGATGGTGTACGCGTACGTGGAGAACTTGTTCGCGCAGCAATCGCCGACATAGTGTAGCTGAGGCAGATAAAGGGGAACCTGTCCGCATTGGCCGAAGCAGATGGAAAACCGCCTAAAAACCATCCACAGACTGGCCGGTTCACCGGACCTCGACACAAATCCGCCGGGCGGATTCGTGCCGGGGACCAGGCGCTCCTTCCCGCGCGAAAAGCCGATGGACAGGTTACCCATGTAACTGAAATTACAGGTACGTTCTAGTATCATTATCCGTAGAAATGTTGGAACACGTGAGGCAAGATTAAGGAAAGGCAAACGTACGTTTCTAGCATTTGTAGACGTAGAGAAAGCTTTTGACAATGTTGATTGGAATACTCTCTTTCAAATTCTAAAGGTGGCAGGGATAAAATACAGGGAGAGAAAGGCTATTTACAATTTGTACAGAAACCAGATGGCAGTTATAATAGTCGAGGGACACGAAAGGGAAGCAGTGGTTGGGAAGGGAGTGAGACAGGGTTGTAGCCTCTCCCCAATGTTATTCAATCTGTATATTGAGCAAGCAGTAAAGGAAACAATAGAAAAATTCGGAGTATGTATTAAAATCCATGGAGAAGAAATAAAAACGTTGAGGTTCGCCGATGACATTGTAATTCTGTCAGAGACAGCAAACGACTTGGAAGAGCAGTTGAACGGAATTAATAGAGTCTTGAAAGGAGGGTATAAGATGAACATCAACAAAAGCAAAACGAGGATAATGGAATGTAGTCGAATTAAATCGGGTGATGCTGAGGGAATTAGGTTAGGAAATGAGACACTTAAAGTAGTGAAGGAGTTTTGCTATTTGGGGAGCAAAATAACCGATGATGGTCGAAGTAGAGAAGATATAAAATGTAGACTGGCAATGGCAAGGAAAGCGTTTCCGAAGAAGAGAAATTTGTTAACATCGAGTATTGATTTAAGTGACAGGAAGTCGTTTCTGAAAGTATTTGTATGGAGTGTAGCCATGTATGGAAGTGAAACATGGACGATAAATAATTTGGACAAGCAGAGAATACAAGCTTTCGAAATGTGGTGCTACAGAAGAATGCTGAAGATTAGATGGGTAGATCACATAACTAATGAGGAAGTATTGAATAGAATTGGGGAGAAGAGGAGTTTGTGATACAACTTGACAAAAAGAAGGGACCGGTTGGTAGTATATGTTCTGAGGCATCAAGGGATCACAAATTTAGCGTTGGACGGCAGCGTGGAGGGTAAAAATCGTAGAGGGAGACCAAGATATGAATACACTAAGCAGATTCAGAAGGATGTAGGTTGCAGTAGGTACTGGGAGATGAAGGAGGTTGCACAGGATAGATTAGCATGGAGAGCTGCATCAAACCAGTCTCAGGACTGAAAACCACAACAACATCGATACAGATCTGAAGATGGTCCTAGAGGGACCGAAACCGGTCATTTGAATAAACATTTTTTGCAGTCAAGTCGGATTGTAAATAACATTGGAAAAACTAGCGACAGCGATTATCCCATCAGACATTATGCAGAGTTACGAAATAACGCGCAATTCACGAAAGCGCCGCTAGGAGGCTAGTGTTTACAACAAAACGGTGAGCTATCGGCAAGAGAACCATTCACAGGCTGTATGGTCAGTTTGTATCGGAAGGATCAATATTGCAAGTTAAGCGATCTCTGCCGAAGCATGTTTGTTCTCCGAAGAAAATTGAGGCGTTACGAGCTGCTCTATAAGGAAGCTCCGTTATACCGTATAGGAAGGCAGCTATACTACAGGCATACGCAGACGTTCCGTTCAACGGATCTTAAAGTGACCTCCGGATGTACACGTACAACATGACCTCTCCTCAAAAGCTGACTGCAGAACACAAGCGGCAGAGACTAGGAGGAGCATCGGGAACAAACTCTCAACAACGTTTGGTTTGCAGACGAGGCGAATTTTCTTGTGGGTGGCGTGGTTAACAAACAAAATGTACGCTTTCTGGCTACTGAAAATTCGCAAGTGCTTCATGAACGACAACATCTAGCTCCGATAATTACGGCGTGGGTAGCACAGTTTCCACCCACGGATTTATTGGATCTTTTGTCTTCGAACAAACTGTGAACAGAGCACGTTATTTGCGCATGCTCCGTAATCACTTCGATCCACAGCTTGTTGCTACTGCGTTGCGCTTCAAAACGTAGAGTAGAGGTTCGTGCGAAATGGAGGAAGGCCACATAATGGAAACCCTGTGCTGGATTTCTTAGACGAGCCTATCGACATGCGTGTCTTTTCACTCAGATTTCCAGGTCGTTTCAATGACGGACACTTTTGAGTCCCCAATAGTCCAGACATCAACCCAAGTGACTTCTTTCTTTGTGGGTACCTAAAGGAAACAATTTTCCCGAAAAATCAACACTATGTAACGGAGTTCAGACTCCATATTCTTCAAGCGTGCAATGAAATCACGGAAGACATGTGCCGTAGAGCTAGAGTGGTAGAGCACTTGCCCGCGAAAGGCAAAGCTTCCGATTTCGAGACTCTGTCCGGCATACAGTTTTAATCTGACGGGAAGTTTCATATCAGCGTACACTCCGCTGCAGAGAGAAAATCTCATTCTCCAAACGTCCCCCAGGCTGTGGTTAAAATGGTTCAAATGGCTCTGAGCACTATGGGACTTAACATCTATGGTCATCAGTCCCCTAGAACTTAGAACTACTTAAACCTAACTAACCTAAGGCCGTCACACAACACCCAGTCATCACGAGGCAGAGAAAATCCCTGACCCCGCCGGGAACCGAACCCGGGAACCCGGGCGCGGGAAGCGAGAACGCAACCGCACGACCACGAGCTGCGGACAAGCTGTGGCTAAGCCATGTCTCCGCAATATCCTTTCTTCCAGAAGTTATATTATCCCTTCCTTTCCGTGGTTATTAATTATTACTATTATTAAGTGAAACACAAGAAAGGGATTTTTTATATATATATATATATATATATATATATATATATATATATATATATATATATATATATATTGATTTGTAGGTGGCCAACGATAAATATTAAATTATGTTTCAAATGAGCGCCACGCTCCCTGCGAATTACTTCAAATGCTTTCGGCGAAATGTAATGCAGGCTAAGTTCACTGACCTAGAATACTTGAAATGATTCTTTCTGCTCCGGCTGTGGTGATATGTTACACAAAAAAATAAATTTAAATACGCCGCGTAATGGCGTCCAATTGTTGCCAGTCAAAGGTCACCGCTGCTCGCTACGCAGAGACTGAATAAATGCTAAATAACTTCTTGCAGTTATTAATTCAGGAAAAATTGTTTGCATGGGTTCTTTATGTAACACAATGCACTCACTTTTTGTAAATATATTTCCACTAAGCACAGAATACACACTTGAATTATTCGCTACGTACGACAACAAATAGATCAAAAGCTACCGCTTTACAATAGCAAGCGTACCTTACATACAGCAGAAGAAATGATCTGACTGGAAGTGATTTTAAATATCTTTTTGCTCTTATATATAATGACAAAGATAATAATGTTAGTTTGGAGAACGTTATGCACTACCACCTCATCTAATTTAAATAATGACTTTTTATTACATTGCAATCGATATAGTCTTTCTTTGAAGCTAATTTAATACATTTTCATAATTAATTTGTCGTCTATGTCCATATAATATTATTCAGAATCCTTTTATTGTTTACTTCAAATATATCGACTTGAATATTTCAAAAGGGACACTATAGAGTACTAGTTCTGCAAGGTTCGCAGAAGAGTTTCTGTGAAGTTTGGAAGTTTGGAGACCAGGTCCTGGAAGAATTGAAGCTGCTTGGTGACACATTTCGTGTGCTGCTGTGTAGTTAAGAGAATTCGAAAGTGCAGTGAAGTTGCAAGTGGATTTTATGAAAATCAACTTTGAACTTAACCATATGCCTTTGCTTTACACTTTCTGTATTTGTTTGGGTTGCAGTCTAACAGCTGTAGGTCGGTAACGAGTTAAATTGTTAGGTATATTAAACTGAATGTTTCATTAGAAGTCGTCTTTATGACCTTCTCCTAAAATACACTGAAGCGCCAAAGAAACTGGTATAGGCATTCGTATTCAAATGCGGAGATATGTGGACAGGCAGAATACGACGATGCAATCGGCAACGCCTCTGTAAGAGAACAAGTGTGTGGTGCAGTTCTTAGATCGGTTACTGCTGCTACAGTGGCAGGTTGCCAAGTTTTAAGTCCTTTTGAATGTGGTGTTATAGTCGGCGCATGAGCGATGGGACACAGTATCTCCGAGGTTACGATGATGTGGAGATTTTCCAGTGCGGCTATTTCACGAGTGTGCCGTGAATATCAGGAATTCGCTAAAACCTCAAATCTCCGACATCGCTGCGGCCGGAAAAAGATCGTGCAAGAACGGGACCAACGACGACTGAAGAGAATCGCCCAATGTCACAGAAGTGCAACCCTTCCGCAAATTGCTGCAGATTTCGATGCTGGGCCAATAACAAGTGTCAGCGTGCGAACCATTCAACGAAACATCATCGATATGGGCTTTAGAAGCCGAAGGCCCACTCGTGCACTCTTGACGACTGCACGACACAAAGCTTTACGCCTCGCCGGGGCCCGTCAACACCGACACTGGACTGTTTTTTGATGACTGGAAACATTTTGCCTGTTCGGACGAGTCTCGTTTCAAATTGTGTCCAGAGGATGGACGTGTGCGGGTATGGAGACAACCTCGTGAATCCATGAACCCTGCACCGAGCGAGGTGGCGCAGTGGTTAGACACTGGACTCGCATTCGGAAGGACGACGGTTCAATCCCGCATCCGGCCATCCTGATTTAGGTTTTCCGTGATTTCCCTAAAATCACTCCAGGCAAATGCCGGGATGGTTCCTCTGCAAGGGCATGGCCGACTTCCTTCCCCATCCTTCCCTAATCCGATGAGACCGATGACCACGCTGTCTGGTCTCCTTCCCCAAACCAACCAACCAACCATGAACCCTGCATGTCAGCAGGGGACTGTTGAAACTGGTGGAGGCTCTGTAATGGTGTGGGGCGTGTGCAGTTGGAGTGACATCGGACGGCTGATACCTCTACATACGAAACGCCTGATCACCTGCATCCATTCACGTCCGTTGTGCGGACTTGGGCAATTCCAGTAGGACAATGCGACACCCCACGCGTACAGAATTGCTACAGAGTGACTCCAGGAACACTCTTCTGCGTTTAAACACCTACCGCTGGCCACCAGACTCCCGAGACATGATCATTATTGAGCATATCTGGCATGTCTTGCAACGTGCTATTCAGAAGTGATATTCACCCCCTCGTACTCTTATGGATTTATCGAAAACGCTACAGGATTCATGGTGTCAGTTGCATCCAGCACTACTTCAGACATCAGTCGAGTCCATGCCACGTTGTGTTGCGGCACTTCTGCGTGCTCGCGGGGGCCCTATACGATATTAGGCAGGTGTGCTACACTCCTGGAAATGGAAAAAAGAACACATTGACACCGGTGTGTCAGACCCACCATACTTGCTCCGGACACTGCGAGAGGGCTGTACAAGCAATGATCACACGCACGGCACGGCGGACACACCAGGAACCGCGGTGTTGGCCGTCGAATGGCGCTAGCTGCGCAGCATTTGTGCACCGCCGCCGTCAGTGTCAGCCAGTTTGCCGTGGCATACGGAGCTCCATCGCAGTCTTTAACACTGGTAGCATGCCGCGACAGCGTGGACGTGAACCGTATGTGCAGTTGACGGACTTTGAGCGAGGGCGTATAGTGGGCATGCGGGAGGCCGGGTGGCCGTACCGCCGAATTGCTCAACACGTGGGGCGTGAGGTCTCCACAGTACATCGATGTTGTCGCCAGTGGTCGGCGGAAGGTGCACGTGCCCGTCGACCTGGGACCGGACCGCAGCGACGCACGGATGCACGCCAAGACCGTAGGATCCTACGCAGTGCCGTAGGGGACCGCACCGCCACTTCCCAGCAAATTAGGGACACTGTTGCTCCTGGGGTATCGGCGAGGACCATTCGCAACCGTCTCCGTGAAGCTGGGCTACG
Source organism: Schistocerca cancellata (assembly GCF_023864275.1). NCBI lineage: Eukaryota > Metazoa > Arthropoda > Insecta > Orthoptera > Acrididae > Schistocerca > Schistocerca cancellata. Next base: position 17,565,921 of record NC_064635.1, on the reverse strand, counting down.
GTCCCGCACACCGTTAGGCCGTCTTCCGCTCACGCCCCAACATCGTGCAGCCCGCCTCCAGTGGTGTCGCGACAGGCGTGAATGGAGGGACGAATGGAGACGTGTCGTCAGCGATGAGAGTCGCTTCTGCCTTGGTGCCAATGATGGTCGTATGCGTGTTTGGCGCCATGCAGGTGAGCGCCACAATCAGGACTGCATACGACCGAGGCACACAGGGCCAACACCCGGCATCATGGTGTGGGGAGCGATCTCCTACACTGGCCGTACACCACTGGTGATCGTCGAGCGGACACTGAATAGTGCACGGTACATCCAAACCGTCATCGAACCCATCGTTCTACCATTCCTAGACCGGCAAGGGAACTTGCTGTTCCAACAGGACAATGCACGTCCGCATGTATCCCGTGCCACCCAACGTGCTCTAGAAGGTGTAAGTCAACTACCCTGGCCAGCAAGATCTCCGGATCTGTCCCCCATTGAGCATGTTTGGGACTGGATGAAGCGTCGTCTCACGCGGTCTGCACGTCCAGCACGAACGCTGGTCCAACTGAGGCGCCAGGTGGAAATGGCATGGCAAGCCGTTCCACAGGACTACATCCAGCATCTCTACGATCGTCTCCATGGGAGAATAGCAGCCTGCATTGCTGCGAAAGGTGGATATACACTGTACTAGTGGCGACATTGTGCATGCTCTGTTGCCTGTGTCTATGTGCCTGTGGTTCTGTCAGTGTGATCATGTGATGTATCTGACCCCAGGAATGTGTCAATAAAGTTTCCCCTTCCTGGGACAATGAATTCACGGTGTTCTTATTTCAATTTCCAGGAGTGTAGTTTCTTTGGCTCTTCAGTGTATTTAGTATACCTCCTGAAGCACCGAGTCTAGGTTTTACATAAAGCTACGCGGCGTTGTCAGAAGGTGCAGAAGGTGCACACTCGTCCGTTGTTGGTAACTTCCGTGGATCGCTCGGAAATCCGTTCCCGGTGAGAGCAGCTAGCGGAAGCCTGCATTGAGATGACTTCCGCGAGCGGAACGGAGCTATCTCGCGGCGGCGGCGGCCCTACCTTCACTTCATTACTCTCGTATGCAGGGCGGCGGCTGTTTCTTGAGAGCAAAACACGTTTCCGCTCTGCTGGCCATTGTCTGCCGCTGAACGGAAAGCCTCCTCCCCTCTCTCTGCTCTGCAGCAGAGAAATTGTCCTCCACCGCAGACCGCAGCAGCAACCTTATTTACGTCTCGCAGTGACAAACGTTTTAAGGCTGATTTTGAAAGGTATGTGGCAAAAGAGACGAGAGGCATGGAAGGGAAGCAGTGGTCGAGAAGGGACGAGACAAGGTTGTACCATTTTCACGATGTCATTCAATTTGTACAGTGAGCAAACAGTGAAAGAAACCAAAGAAAATTTTGATGTAGGAATTAAAGTTGAGAGAAAAGAAATAAAAATGTTGAGGTTTGTCGATGACATTGTAATTCTGTCAGGTATAGCAAAGGACTTGCAAGAGCAGTTGAATAGAATGGACAGTGTCTTTGAAAGAAGGACGTAAGGTGAACCACAACAGAAAGAAAACAGGGATAATGGAGTGTAGTCAAATTAAATCAGTTGACGCTGAGGGAATTAGAGTAGGAAAGCAGACAGTTAACGTACTAGGTGAGTTTTGCTTTTTGGGCATCAAAAGAACTAATGATTGTCGGCCGGAGTGGCCGAGCGGTTCTGGGCGCTACAGTCTGGAACCGCGCGACCGCTACGGTCGCAGGTTCGAATCCTGCCTCGGGCATGGATGTGTGTGATGTCCTTAGGTTAGTTAGGTTTAAGTAGATCTAAGTTCTAGGGGACTGATGACCTCCGAAGTTAAGTCCCATAGTGCTCAGAGCCATTTTTTGACCTAATGATTGTCGAAGTAGAGAGGATATAAAATGTAGACTCGCAATGGCAAGAACAGCGTTTCTGAGGAAGAGAAATTTGCTAACATCGAGTATAGATTTAAATGTTGGAATGTTTTCTCTAAAAGTATTTGTCTGGAGTGTAACCATGTATGGAAATGAAACATCGACGATAAACAGTTTAGGAAAGAAGAGAATAGAAGCTTTTGAAATGTAATGCTGCAGAAGAATTCTGAATATCTGATTGTTTCATCACGTAATTAATGAGGTAAAGAATAGAACTTGGCAGAAATTTATAGCACAACATGACTGGAAGAAGGGTTCAGTTGGTACGACACATTCTGAAGTAACAAGGGGTTATGAGTTTATTGATGGGAGGGGGGGGGGGGAGTGTGGTAGGCAAATATTGTAGAGAGAGACTAAGAGATGAACACAGAAGGCAGATCCAGAAGGTTGCAGCACTTATTCGGAGATGAAAAGGCTTACTCACGATAATGGAGCCTGAAAAGATGCAGCAAACCAGTCTTCAGGCTGGAGACTACAACACAAGAGACACAAGTGCAATAATGCTCGTCTGGATTGTGGCTTAAAATGCTCACTGGCCTTTGAAACCGCAACAGCATGATTATAGCATGCAACAAACATCAAAATCGCCTTTTTTTTTTTCTTTAAAGAAGCCATCTCCTTTATCGACACACACTCTAAATAAATAAAAAAAAATCCGTACAACGTCGGTCCACCTTTGGCCCTTATGCAACAGTTATTGGGATTGGCTCCGAGTGACAGATTTCTTGGATGACCACCTGAGGGATATCATGGGAAATTCTGTCCAATTTACGCGTTAGATCACCAAAATATGGAGCTACTTGGAGGGCCCTGCACATAATGTTCCAGTCATTCCCATTGGCAGAGAGATGTGGTGACCTTACTTGATTTAGCGAGCACGAAGACAACTGTTGCCGTGTGCGGGCGGGCATTGTCTTGCTGAAATGTAAGTCCAGGGTGGCTTGCAATGAAGGGAACAAACCAGGGCGTAGAATATCGTCGACGTACTCTGTAAGGTGGCGTGGTGTCCTGACCTTCATTTCTTACTTATTCCGTCTTCACAATCGTATTCTGCACATCAAGACGCTTCATTCAAACCCAAACTTGATAAGGTATAGTCAATTTTGTACGAATTCATGTAAGCGATATGCAAATCTAATAAGTAAATCGCAAGTTTGCACTCCAGGCTTGAAAAAGTCGAGGCTGGCGTACACAACATGCACAACATGACCGCTACAGAAATTTTCGTTCTAAAGAGGCAACTGGGAGGCCCGTCCCTTCAGAGGGGTGGGTCAACACACACCTACTTCGACGGGAGCGACCGCTCAGGGAGAGGACAGCTTTTGTCACAGCGAAGGGATAACGACCCCCCTGTTCGACTTAAAAGCAAATTCCGCTAAATTGTGTGGGAGCGCCCAGAGACACATTTTTTGATGGACCGACTGCGTAGTTACGGAGTTCTCACAGGAGGACAGTATACGCCTAACAGAGATGCTACATATTTCCGCACTGGTCGACGTAAATGAAATGTCGTTCTCCCGTTTAAAAGAGCAACACCGATTGGCGGAATATTTCTGATGCAAAGAGCCAGAGGAGTGAGGGAAGACAGCGAATGATATACCCGGGCAATTTTTCCAGAAAAAGGAGCCATTCCGTTGTCGCTCTTGGAGCGGGAACATGCAACGAGAGCGAGTGTGCTCGTATGTGTATGCAAAGAGCGAGGAACAAAGTCTCTCCTCAGTACTTCACTGGGAGAGCACCTCTGTCATTAGCAAATCAGAGTTATACTCTATATTGAGTCGTTCATGATTAAGCGTTGTTGGCTGCCACACTTATTACGTGGTGTGAACACAGACAGGGTACTAGTTAAACGCCTGTGAGCGAATATCGAGTGGCTTCGCAGTGGACTGGTTATCTGACCGGTGTACCATGCCAGTAGTTAGACTAGGGTCAGATAGGAGTCCTCGAATTCATCAAGGCGTAGGGAGAGTTTGATTGGCGAATGTCAATCCAGATAGAAAGAGATAGTTGTGTTATTTGTCAGCAGCGAGTGACGCAGGCAGCAGTCGTCGCAGCTCACGGTATTGTGCGCTACCGCATATGCGAGCCCCATCTGTCCTCCATAACAGTACACTCCGTTACATTTCTCATGCGACAGCCTTGACCGTACCTAGAAAAGCTATTCAAGTTGTGTAGGCGCAGCTCTCAGCCATTCTGCCAAGTAAATGACATTCTTAAAGAGAAGGGGGAAAAGAACCTCTTCATACTTCGTAAAATAATAGCATTCCTATCCATAAGAGGCAATCTACTGTTCCGAAAAGAATCCGCAAATTTATTAATTTATAAGACAAAGTTTCACTTGATTTCTCAGAATTTTTTGCAATAAATAATATTTTTCGTTCGTTTAATGTTTTTCTTGCACTAACTAGCAATACTCCAGTACCTAAGTATTCCACTAGTTATGTAAGAATATAGAATATTTTTGTGTCTTCTCCTTAAGCGGACGACTCCAGAAGATATTCGTTGCTGAATGTTTTTCAAGCAGTTCTTGTTGGTACATTAGGAGCGTCTGTCTGACTTCTGTAGTAGTGTGGGGATGGAAATTGTTTCTTGCAGGAGCCAAAGGGTACTTGTTGGATCAATCCATTGCGCAACTTGAGAAAATAAAACCCACACACTCACAACCGCTGTTGTAACAGTGCAGCGAACGACAACCGTCGAGGGTCCTGTTATGAAATAGCAGCTCAGACCATGACTCCTGGCGGGCGCAATCCAGTTGGTATCCCGCTGCTGTTCAGGACGCCTCCAGACGTTTCTTCGTCCTGGAATCTCGTTTACTGGAGAACAGTTGTCGTCAGTGACGAGTCTCGCTTCGAACTGAGCCACGATGAACGACGAAAATCTTTCTGGAGACACAAGAGCTGTAAAATTTCAACCCAACTGTCACCCGCCGTGTGGCACGACAACCAGGAGTGCTGATCTGGAGTGCCATTTCTCCTCGCACCAGGACCCCATTGGTTGTCGTCCACGGCACCCTTACAACAGAGCGGTAGGTCTACGGTACTCTATGCCCCGTTTTGTTGCTGACCATGGAAAGGTTCAAAAATGGTTCAAATGGCTCTGAGCGCTATGGGACTTAACATCTGAGGTCATCAGCCGGCCGAAGTGGCCGAGCGGTTCTAGGCGCTACAGTCTGCAACCGCGCCACCAGGTTTGAATCCTGCCTCGGCCATGGATGTGTGTGATGTCCTTAGGTTAGTTAGGGTTAAGTAATTCTAAGTTCTAGGGGTTTGATGACCTCAGAAGTTAAGTCCCATAGTGCTCAGAGCCATTTGCACCAAGGCATCTGAGGTCATCAGTCCCCATGACTTAGAACTACTTAAACCTAACTAACCTAACGACATCACACACATCCATGCCCGAGGCAGGATTCGAACCTGCGACCGTAGCAGCCGCGTGGTTCCGGACTGAAGCGCCTAGAACCGCTCAGCCCCGGTGGCCGGCTCATGGCAAGGCATATGGGACTTACATTTCAGTAAGATGACGCCCGCTCGCACACGGCGGGAGTTTCTACGGCTTGTCTTCGTGCTGGCCAAACACTTCCTTTGCCAGCAAGGTCGCCGGGTCTTCCGAATTGAGAACGTTTGGAACATTACGGGCAGGGCCCTCCAAACAGCTCGGTATTTTGACCATCTAACGAGCCAATTGGACAGAACTTGGCACGATATTCCTCAGGAGTACATCCGACAACTCCATTAAGCAATGTAGAGCCGTATGATTCCTTGCATAAGGGCGTTACTGCGTTGCTCAGTTTGTGAAGATTATTCAGAAACACTGGATGCAATGTTTCTGAAACTATCATTTCCTTGTGAACAGACAAGAGCCACAGCCGCAGATTTCTTCATTTTAAAGCAGAAAATTAAAACTTCCCGCAAATGGCGAGAAATGGGTACGTAAGTTGACGAACTTAACCGAGAATAACCTTATGAAGCAATCACAAATCGGCTAATATTTTTATTGCATTATCTTTACAGATGCCTAAGTTTATTTCATTACACCTATGACCAACCACACGAACCCCACTTGCTGCTACTGCCGTCTATTGCAAAACGGAGGAAGCAAAATGGTAGACCTAATATATATATATATATATATATATATATATATATATATATATATATACACACCTTGCTTAAGTGATTCGGGTATCCTCCTTATCTCATTATTTCCCTTAATTTTTCCCTATTTACCCAGTCAAATGCCTTATCATAATCCATTAAAGCTGTATGAGTTTCAAGGGGTTCTGTTATCTGCTTAAGTTTGAAAGTCGAATCTCTACAAGAACACCCCCCCTCCCTCCCCCTAAAACCAATTCGTTCTTCTAGTAATAAAACGTCTGCTGTTGCTCGTATTCTTTATAATTAACATTCTTGCATATGTTTTACATCCTATATTCAAAACACTTATTCCCCTATAATTTTCACACCTGCATCTAGCACCTTCTCTAAATATGGTCATAATTTAGGCACGCAACCAGATTCTTGGAATCTGATATCCGTTGCAAGATTTATTAATTAGATTTAGAAATCTTTGATTTAGTATTGAACCAACATATCTCCATAATTCAGCATTTATTCCATCTTGTCCTGTACCCTTCCTATTGTTCATTTCTTTTAATGTTATTTATGTCATCTAACGTAATGGGATCTACATTGCCATAAATAGGCATATCTTTTCTTCTTTTTCCAGGGAGCTATTACGTCACAGATCTCTATAACGTTGTATCCAGTGTCATTCTTCGATTACATTTGTGTTTGCTACATCTCTTTCTTCACTACTCGATGCTTTAACACTTTACAGGCCATCTTTTGTCTCCCATGAATATCGTCTTCAATGGTGAATACATACTCTACTAACACTTTTGGTGAGATTTGCTAACAGGTATAGCAGCCGTGAGAAAAACCGTGTCGTATGACTAGATGTGTAATCTACATACGTTTATTGAAATATTCCTCCATTCGACGTTTTGCAACTCCTGGAAAGGCCAATGTTCGATACTAGTTGTGATACAAGTTCAGTTATCTGCTGAATTTCGCTTCATACTGTAGGACTGTATATACGAGAGGCGTTCAATAAGTAATGCAATACGTTTTTTCGGTTGCAACAATGCGGAATTTGCTGAGAGAGATGGCGGAATAATCCCATTTCAGTCCCTATAGTTCGACGACGTAATAACAGGTGTTGGCGCTATACGTAGCCTTCAAAGTGGCTTCTGTAAGCGGAGAGCTGTCATTGATCTTCTTTTGGAGCAATACCAGAGCATCACAAGTATTCATAGGCGCTTGCATAGTGTCTGTGGAGACCTGGCAGTGAACAAAAGCGCGGCGAGTCGTTGGGCGGGGTGTCTGTCATTATCGCAACCGGGTCGTGCAAATCTGGATTAACCAGACCTGCAAGCAATTACACACCTGCATGATTCTTATTGCCTAACTCTATTTTGTTGTTGTATTAAGCACTTGGATGGGTGACCATCCGGTCTGCCGAGCGCTGTTGGCAAGCGGGGTGCATCAGCCCTTGTGAGTCAAACTGAGGAGCTACTTGATTGAGAAGTGGAGGCTCCGGTCTCGTAAACTGACTTGGGGCCGGGAGAGCGGTGTGCTGACCACATGCCCCTCCATATCCGCCTATAGTCTGTGGATGACATGGCGGCCGGTCGGTACCGTTGGCCTTCCAAGGCCTGTTCGGATGGAGTTTAGTTTAGTTTAGTATTAAGCTATCTTGTCTAACACCGCTGTGAATCATACGTGGAGGAATAAATATAAAATCAACCAACTGATTAACTTCTCTAATTTCATGTTGACTCGAACACATTCTTTCAATTCTGAAGTTACCACGGGTAATACACAGGGAGGGAAAAATTACGTGCAGATTTATAGAAGTTAGACTGCAGTTATAAGTGTCGACGGACATGAAATTAAAATCGCATGAAACGTAGTTCTGACATCACATTAATTTTTCTTCTGAATTTCCGTTCAGTATCATGCACATGAAATACATTTACTCGTGTGGATATTTTTGAGGGTATGTATGTTAATGATGTACACTAGTCCACTTCTCCGTGGTGTGTGTATGCACCATATGGAAAAAATGGAAATGTCGTGTGGCTAGGGCCTCCCGTCGGGTAGACCGTTCGCCTGGTGCAGGTCTTTCAATTTGACGCCACTTCGGCGACCTGCGCGTCGATGGGGATGAAATGATGATGATTAGGACAACACAACACCCAGTCCCTGAGCGGAGAAAATTTCCGACCCAGCCGGGAATCGAACCCGGGCCCTTAAGATTGACAGTCTGTCACGCTGACCACTCAGCTACCGGGGCGGACCTGCACCATATTATACTCACCTTTATTGGAAGACAGAAATAAATGAGGTTCATATTCAAATGGTAGGTATTACAGGACACTGCTTCATTAAGCTAATATGTCACACCTTCTATGTGGTGATTGGAATAGCTCGTATCGCTTCATTTTGAATACATCGTACATCAGAGTCAAACAAATTCAGAACAGCCAATCAAGAGCGAGTAAAAAGCTATAATTAAATTAAATCTGTGTTAATTAATGTAGGTGTATTAAAACATTAATTATTTCAGTAACGTACATCACAGGAAGATTGTAAGGCCAGAAGCAAATTTGAAGTCGCAAAATGCAACATAATGAGATACACCAGCGCATTATTTTGATTACAGTAAATTTCAGGGGAACAGTAATCATTTTAAATGCCATTCCTCGCGCTAAGGAACTGTGGAAGTATATAAAACGAAACAACATCTTAAGAATGGCGAGGCGAATGATCGCTACTTGTCTACCACAGGGTGGACATTAGGACCATACTTGTTCTTGTTGTATGTAAATGATCTTCGATTATATATCCAAGAAGCTGAAACACTTATCTTTACTAATAATGCAAGCATTATAATCAAAACATAGTGGAATATCTTCAACACTACAGAATGGAAATAATATTTTCTTGAAAATTAATAGCTGATTCTCTGCAAACGTACTGCAAGTAAATTTACGTAAACTACATTACAAGCTGTTAAGAACTGCTGCACAATACTTAACCATTAGAAATAATTTATGAGGGGATGACAACAAAAGAAAAGAATATTCAAAAAATCTTAGGTGGTTACATTGACGAGGACCTGAACAGCAGCCCGCATCTCGTGGTCGTGCGGTAGCGTTCTCGCTTCCCACGCCCGGGTTCCCGGGTTCGATTCCCGGCGGGGTCAGGGATTTTCTCTGCCTCGTGATGGCTGGGTGTTGTGTGCTGTCCTTAGCTTCGTTAGGTTTAAGTAGTTCTAAGTTCTAGGGGACGTATGACCACAGCAGTTGAGTCCCATAGCGCTCAGAGCCATTTGAACCTGAACAGCAAGTTACATTTTTCACATCTCCTTCAGAATCTAAGCTCTGGAATCTCTGCATTACGGTTAAGGTGTCTCTTATGGCAAAACAATCCGTGGTACCTCGTCAACAATGACATTCATAAATGCAATACTAGAAGGAGAAATAACTTTCAGTTTACATATTCAACTTTACTGCAACACAGAAAGGAGTGTGGTATTCAGCTACAAAAAAATCTTCGACCACCTGTCCAACGCTGTAAACAATATAATAGAAAATAAAATTAACTTCAAGCAAGGACAGAAATTATGTCTACTGACAACTTTTACCCCAAAGAAGAATTTCTGTATATGTAGTAATGTAGTGGGTGTGCGTATATGTATTTAAGACAGGGAGACATCGGAATAGATCTAAATAAGTGATCAACTGTATAAAAAATTTCTTAAGAAATCATATTTTGCCTTCAGAAGAAGTACTGTAAATGTAAAACTGACTCGTTCCATATCGTAGGTCAAATTGCAGTTATCATCCACGGAATATGCAAATAACATACTTAATTTTATTCGTAGTTGTCAGCGTTTCTTCTGTGACTGTACTACCGTCGTAAAACAAAGAATAACCTCCCTCGGTCACATTCGTGATTTTACTGCGATTCACGATGCATTTCCTGCTCTGTGGGCACACCTGCACGTGCTAGTCATTTTTCTTTTCTCAGATTTAGTTTAATTCTGGTGATGGCAAACCGGCAAAAGTATATTACAAAATGGCACAGTGGGCATATTAGTTTACAAAACTAAGATAAGTCGAAAAAAATTTACTGTTTTCATTAGTGGATACATAATTTTGAAGTAAGCTATGAGTAAACATGTTACTGTACATATGTGCACTTTCCACTCTACAACACATGTGTGAACACAAATCAAAGCAGGTCAGAGAATTTCAAATACGAAGATGCCACATTCTACAAATACACAGGTGTCGTTATTTCAAAGAGCATACAAAGCTATTACGTTATTAATTATACAGAGATTTCATGTACAGAACAAATATTTGTGAATATGACAAACGTGACTGTATGTTATCAGGTCGTTGCACTATGAAACATTTGTTTCTTTAGGAGAAAATGAAATTTTAAAATTGCTGAAAATTGTTTCTTCTGAACTCTGTTCGTTCATTCAACATGTTTTCAAAAGATTTTTCTGTATGTAACATTGTTTCTGCTTGTCCTAGTAGATCAAGATGTCATAAGTTCTTAGAGATTTATCTGACTTGTATTTGTTTGTGTTTACAAACGTGCTGTAGAGTGAAAAGTGAATAATAATATTTCTCCGTTCAGCCTTGTTTGGACAGTTTTATTTCCTTCTAGTGCAGTTACTTTTGTTTCCTTGTACTGATATTCATTCCATTGCACCATCCTTTAGCTTCTATCACATCGGCTGCTTCCTGCAATTCTTTTGCATCCATTCCTAGAAAAACCGTGCCGTCTGCAAACTTTAAACAACATATTAAAAAAAAAATGGTTCAAATGGCTCTGAGAACTATGGGACTTAACAGCTGAGGTCATCAGTCCCCTAGAACTTAGCACTAATTAAACCTAACTAACCTAAGGACATCACACAGGATTCTAACCTGCGACCGTAGCGGTCGCGCGGTTCCAGACTGTAGCGCCTAGAACAGCTCGGCCACCCTGGCCGGCTTAAACACCATATTCTTCTTTCTACAGTTTTTACCCCTGTCATCTGATGGGCAGCGCTCAGTCATATTACCTAAGTACAGAGAAAAAAGGGTATGAGACAGACAGCAGCCTTGTCTTGCTCCTTTCGCCAATTCAGTACAGTTGCTACACCCTCCTCCCATTTTCCCTGATGCCTCTGGAATGAAATACAAGACGAAGGAATTATCACTATGGGATGGAAACAGTTACATGTTATGTATGTGTGAAGAAATCTGCGGCTGTGGCTCTTAAAATGCTGGGCAAGAACAATGGTGAGGGACCTATTGGTGGAAGAACGTGCAGAGAATGTTTTCAACGCCTTAAGAACGGTGATTTTGATGTCGAAGACCGGCACGGCGGTGGAAGACAGAACGTTTTCGTAGCTACTGAAACAGATGAAGACAGTCACAGGACATCATTATCGATGCGTTCGAGCCCAGCACTGAAACACAGACGGCCAGAATACAGCGACAGACAAGTAAAGGTAATTTTGTAGCAGGTCAGTGCTCGGCACCATGTCGCAAAACCTGGCAAAATGTACACGGAAACGTTGAAATGAGAAGTCCTATCCCTCCGGCCGTATTCTCCATACGTTGCTCTCTCTGACTACCATTGTTTTTCGATCAGTGGCACACCGTCCGCCTGACCAGTACTTCCGATCATATGAACAAGTGCAAAATGAATACAGTCATGGATCCCCACAGAAGACGGGATTCGTATGCGATCCGAAAGATGGGAGAATGTAGTGGCCAGCGATGGGCAATTCTAAAATCCTCTGTACATTTAGATATGATATACTTGATTATTTCTCTCCTGCATTAATTTAGTTTATTAATTTATTGTTGAGAAGATATGCATCTAACGTGTGGTGCAGGAAAATGTAGGATCCTGAAAGCCGAATGAATGTACATTTTCGGAACAGGTGTCATCTTAAGTGAAAGTAGTTCACTGCAGTGGATAGAAACGTGGTAGAAACTGGGTCTTTCAAGCCGAGTTTCCGGCGAAGAAGGAGTGAGTGGAAGGGAGTGCAAATCCACAAGAGCAAATTTTGATTTGTGGCATGTTATATATTTGGACAAACATAAAGAAAACAACATGCACCACTGGCCATTAAAATTGATACACCACGAAGATGACGTCCTACGGACGCGATATTTAACTGACAAGAAGAAGATGCTCTGATATGCAAATGATTAGCTTTTCTAAGCATTCACACAAGGTTGGCGACGGTGGCGACACCTACAACGTGCTGACATGAGAAAAGTTTCCAACCGATTTCTCATACACAAACAGCGGTTGACCGGCGTTGCCTGGTGAAACGTTGCTGTGATGCCTAGTGTAAGGAGGAGAAATGCGTACCATCACGTTTCCGACTTTGATAAAGGTCGGATTGTAGCCTATCGCGTTTGGGCTTTATCGTATCGCGACATTGCTGCTCGCGTTGGTCGAGACAAAAGGATTGTTAGCAGAATATGGAATCGGTGGGTTCAGGAGGGTATTACGGAACGCCGTGCTGGATCCCAACGGCCTCGTATCACTAGCAGTCGAGATGACAGGCATCTTATCCGCACGGCTGTAACGAATCGTGTAGCCACGTCTCGATCCCTGAGTCAACAGATGGGGACGTTTGCAAGACTACAACCATCTGCACGAACAGTTCGACGACGTTTGCAGCAGCACGGACTATCAGCTCGGAGACCACGGCTGCGGTTACCCTTGACGCTGCATCACAGACAGGAGCCCCTGCGATGGTGTACTCAACGACGAACCTGGGTGCACGAATGGCAAAAAGCCATTTTTTCGGACGAATCCAGGTTCTGTTCACAGCATCATGATGGTCTCATCAGTGTTTGGCGACATCGCGGTGAACGCACATTGGAAGTCTGTATTCGTCATCGCCATACTGGAGTATCACCCGGCGTGATGGTATGGGGGGCCACTGCTTACACGTCTCGGTCACCTCTTGTTCGCATCGATGGCACTTTGAACAGTGGACGTTACATTTCAGATGTGTTACGACCCGTGGCTCTACCCTTCATTCGATACCTGCGAAACCCTACATTTCAGCAGGATAATGCACGACCGCATGTTGCAGGTCCTGTACGGGCCTTTCTGGATACAGAAAATGTTCGACTGCTGCCCTGGCCAGCACATTCTCCAGATCTCTCACCAATTGAAAACGTCTTGTCAATGGTGGCTGAGCAACTGGCTCGTCACAATACGCCAGTCACTACTCTTGATGAACTGTGGTATCGTGTTGGAGCTCCATGGGCAGCTGTACCTGTACACGGCATCCAAGCCCAGGCGTACCAAGGCTGTTATTACGGCCAGAGGTGGTTGTTCCGGGCACTGATTTCTGAGGATCTATGCACCGAAATTGCCTGAAAATGTAATCACATGTCAGTTCTAGTATAATATATTTGTCCAATGAATACCCGTTTATCATCTGCATTTCTTCTTGGTGTAGCAATTTTAACTGCCAGTAGTGTAAATACAGCGAAACAAAAAGAATTATGTAGTAGATCATTCTTTCTGTCGGTACACTTGTTATAATACTTTCCCTCATAATGTCTGTTACCATTGTGTGATGCATTCGAATATGGAAAAGGTAAGGTGATGGGGCTAATCGTTACTATACTTACGGCTAGCACCTTCTTTCTCAATTGTTGACACAGTAGTTTTTGCATAAATGGTGTTGCGTTACGGGGCGACGATTAATCAACAGATACCTGGTAACGTGAAACCCCCACTTCGAAGAGTACTGTATGGAGAGTACTAGCGTAGCAGTAGTTAGACCCTTAACGAACAGAGTCAGAAAGTAAAGGGAAATTATCGTTTTTGAATCCAGAGTCAGTTCCGTCAATGGATTATGTCATCATACATGCTCTAGGACAGGTAGTCATCAACTGGATCAGTTACTATGACGTGAAGTTGTACATAATAACTTCCAACCTTTAGTTCCTAATGTCAAAGTACACTGTTCTTCATTCTCTATTATAGGTATAATTATCAGTCTAAAGTTCTGAGACAGCCTCTGTACAGGATTATGACACTTCCGTCCCTATGTAGTAGTAGTAGTGGTAGTAGTAGTAACTTTATTCATCCGTAGATCTCTTTTTACAAGGATATAGCGCATGTCAAAGTATTTACAAATTCAGATCAATTTAAAATAAGCTAATTCGTAAACACATATATTTACAGACTTCTAGTTAGAGACAATCATTAGATTTACACCTGGTATACAATACTTCTTTTACAAATAACTTATAATGTGATGGCACACAGTTCACTCGCATCTCACTATGTCACTGCACACACTATTCACACATTGTTTCACAACATTTCACTCACTACACACACACACACACATACAGACACACTAGTGATCTCTGGGCTATTTTATGTACCGCAACTTTCCATTTGCCATCCTGTAAAACCGAGTGAGATGTTGAGCTCAGAAAGAGGAAGAGGTGTTAGTATTGTGCCATGCGTAGCTTGGGGGTAAGTATTTCTAGAAAGGACAAAGGAAGGAAAAAAAAAAAACATAAAGTGAATGTGTTATGCGGAATGTTGGTTATTTTATAATCATTATTATTATTTATTTGTATAATATTTTTTTATCAAACCTCTACTCTGTTTGAGCTAAGTAATCCTTCAATGTATAAAATGTATTGCATAACAGGTTGTTTTTAGCTGCCCTTTTAAATAACTGTATTTTTGCAATTTCTTTCATCTGTTTTGGTAATTATTGTACAGTTTTATTCCTTGGTAGAAAATGCTGTGTTGAGTTTTATGTTTACTTTTTCCTGGTAAATGTAAGTGGAGTCTATTTTCTGTTGCATGGTCATGGACAGAGCTATTTGTGCAGTAATTACCAGTGTTATTTTTTATGTGTGCAACTGACTGGTAAGTGTATTCACATGGAGCAGTTAAAATTCCAAGTGTTATGAACAGATCTTTACAATGAGCTCGACCAGTATTTTTGGTTATTCTTATGGCTCTTTTCTGGAGTTTGAAGACTGTGTTCATATTTTGTGCATTTGTTCCCAAAAAAGAATGGCATAGCTAAGAACTGAGTGTACATATGAATAGCATGTAACCAAAAGACACTGCACGTTACACACTGATGATAGGATTCGCAGGGCATAACAAGCTGATGACATTCTCTTTGCAAGTACCTTTGTGTGTTCACACCACTTCAACTGGCAATCAATATTCATTCCTAGAAATTTTGAATTTGTTACACAGGCTATAGAGGTGCCACCTACATTTAATTTAACATTGTCATTTTTCCTCTTCAAACTGAAGGTTTTTTTGTGAGCTCATCGGACAAAGCAACAGTTATCCCCTTCCTAAAAGCGCACTGGTAGCTTTAGAGTATCCTAGAAGGTGAAGAACGCCTTGAAGGAATGAATAGTGTAATGGGTACAGAATATGGATTGAAGGTAAACCGAAGAAGGACGAAAGCAATGAGCAACAGCAGAAATGAGGTCAGCGAAAAACTTATCAAAATTGCAGACCAGAAGTAGTCGAAGTGACGGCCAGGTTCTCATTCAAAATGTCGGAAGTTCGATTTTTTTTCTTTTTCCATTTTTTTAAAGGTATATGTTGGGACGAATAGTTTTAAAACGTGCTTTGCAAAAGTTTCCACAGCCCATTGTTCGAAGCAACGTCACGGCCTCCGTGGGACGCTCTGAGCCGGAAACACCCGCCTCAGGTGGAAAACTTGTGGTGCCATGACGCACGTTCGCAAAATGACTTACACTGCAGCACGCATGCAAACGTATTCGTCGGAAAAGCTGACGAACAACGTGTGCAGGCTGCCGAACGCGGCATGTGCAGCCGAGCGAGGTCGGCTTTTCTTCCCAAGGAGAACAAGGGGACTGCTCTCCAGGAACAATTTCAGTTAGAGGAAGGGATGATAACGTGGTCCTGGAATTGCAGAGGTAAACATAAGCAACGAAAACACTTTTTTTTGTACAAATTTTGGTTAAAATTAGTCAAAACACAACGTTTGGTCCACCGTATTCTACATCTACATCTACATCCATACTCCGCAAGCCACCTGACGGTGTTTGGCGGAAGGTACCTTGAGTACCTCTGTCGGTTCTCCCTTCTATTCCAGTCTCGTATTGTTCGTGGAAAGAAGGATTGTCGGTATCCCTCTGTGTGGGCTCTAATCTCTCTGATTTTATCCTCATGGTCTCTTCGCGAGATATACGTAGGAGGGAGCAATAAACTGCTTGACTCCTCGGTGAAGGTATGTTCTCGAAACTTCAACAAAAGCCCGTACCGAGCTACTGAGCGTCTCTCCTGCAGAGTCTATCATCTCTGTAACGCTTTCGCGATTACTAAATGATCCTGTAACGAAACGCGCTGCTCTCCGTTGGATTTTCTCTACCTCTTCTATCAACCCTATCTGGTACGGATCCCACACTGCTGAGCAGTATTCAAGCAGTGGGCGACAAGCGTACTGTAAACCTACTTCCTTTGTTTTCGTATTGCATTTCCTTAGGATTCTTCCATGAATCTCAGTCTGACATCTGCTTTACCGACGTTCAACTTTATATGATCATTCCATTTTAAATCGCTCCTAATGCGTACTCCCAGCTAATTTATGGAATTAACTGCTTCCAGTTGCTGACCTGCTATATTGTAGCTAAATGATATGGGATCTTTCTTTCTATGTATTCGCAGCACATTACATTTGTCTACATTGAGATTCAATTGCCAATCCCCTGCACCATGCGTCAATTCGCTGCAGATCCTCCTGCATTGCAGTACAATTTTCCATTGTTACAACTTCTCGATATACCACATCATCATCCGCAAAAAGCCTCAGTGAACTTCCGATGTCATCCACAGGGTCATTTATGTATACTGTGAATAGCAACGGTTCTACGACACTCCCCTACGGCACACCTGAAATCATTCTTACTTCGGAAGACTTCTCTCCATTGAGAATGACATGCTGCGTTCTGTTATCTAGGAACTCTTCAATCCAATCACACAATTCGTCTGATAGTCCATATGCTAGAATGAGATTTTCACTCTGCAGCGGAGTGTGCGCTGATATGAAACTTCCTGGCAGATTAAAACTGTGTGCCCGACCGAGACTCGAACTCGGGACCTTTGCCTTTCGCGGGCAAGTGCTCTACCAACTGAGCTACCGAAGCACGACTCACGCCAGGTACTCACAGCTTTACTTCTGCCAGTACCTCGTCTCCTACCTTCCAAACTTTACAGAAGCTCTCCTGCGAACCTTGCAGAACTAGCACTCCTGAAAGAAAGGATATTGCGGAGACATGGCTTAGCCACAGCCTGGGGTTCGCAGGAGAGCTTCTGTAAAGTTTGGAAGGTAGGAGACGAGGTACTGGCAGAAGTAAAGCTGTGAGTACCGGGCGTGAGTCGTGCTTCGGTAGCTCAGTTGGTAGAGCACTTGCCCGTGAAAGGCAAAGGTCCCGAGTTCGAGTCTCGGTCGGGCACACAGTTTTAATCTGCCAGGAAGTTTCATATCAGCGCACACTCCGCTGCAGAGTGAAATTCTCATTCTGGAAACATCCCCCAGGCTGTGGCTAAGCCATGTCTCCGCAATATCCTTTCTTTCAGGAGTGCTAGTTCTGCAAGGTTCGCAGGAGAGCTTCTGTAAAGTTTGGAAGGTAGGAGACGAGGTACTGGCAGAAGTAAAGCTGTGAGTACCGGGCGTGAGTCGTGCTTCGGTAGCTCAGTTGGTAGAGCACTTGCCCGCGAAAGGCAAAGGTCCCGACTTCGAGTCTCGGTCGGGCACACAGTTTTAATCTGCCAGGAAGTTTCAGTCCATATGCTCTTACTTTGTTCATTAAACGACTCTGGGGAACTGTATCGAACGCCTTGCGGAAGTCAAGAAACACGGCATCTAACTGGGAACCCGTGTCTATGGCCCTCTGAGTCTCGCGGACTAATAGCGCGAGCTGGGTTTCACACCATGACTTAGCCATTTTTAATTTCGAAAATCTAACTTATGATTTGTGTTGAGCCACATCATAAATATATAATAACATGTAATTTTTATGCAAATTGAACTAATAATACATATAAAAGTTTTCCCTAAACTTTAAACTGGTTTTTCTCGGGGCGCGATTTTCCAAAACTGCGTGCAGCATAAAATAAATGGTTTACTCTGTTAGCTTCTACCTCTAACCCCTGAAAAGTAAATACTTTTCTTGGGATCTTATACCTACAATATATGAAATTTGTTAATATCAACTACTTTTTATAAACCATAAGAAGTGAAAAAAATAACAAAAGTCGATTTCAGAATTCGAGTTAGCACCATGCCGATAAATTTGAGTTTATTTCATTATGGTTAGGTATAAGCTCCCATATTTTTAATGTAGTATCAACTGATCTCATCCATTTTCGATTTCAGATAACTGCTGGAGGGCTACACTGCACGCAACTGTGTACTTCAGACTTGCAGGCCATTGATCAAACCAAAATTAGGGGTGCCATTTTGATTCTTCTTTGTACTGAAAATCGAAAATAAAGTTCAAAGTGTGATCAGTCAAAAGCTCCAAACAGATCCTCTATATGGCTTTTTATATGTCTTTTCATTGTCTCAAGAAAAATTTCCAAATTTTGCCTATTTTTGCTGATTTGAAGGAGAACCTGGCCTTAAGGAATCCTGATGCCTAGGAAGCAAAACAACAGATAGCGGACCAGTCACGTGGGGCAGACTAGCACAGGCAAGACGGCATCTCTGACCGAGAGAAGTCCACTGCTGTCGAACACAGGCCTTAATCTGAGGAGGAAAGTTTCTGGGAATGTACGTTTGAAGCACAGCATTGTACGGTAGTGAAACATGTGCAGTGGGAACATCGGAAAAGAAGAAAATCAGAGAATCTGAGATGCGGTGCTACGGAAGAATGTTTAAAGTTTGAAAATTAGGTGCAGTGATTAGGTAAGGAACGAGGAGGTTCTGTATAAAATACGAGAAGAAAGGAACGCGTGGGAAACACAAGGAGAAGGAGCTGGATGACAGGATGTACGTTAAGATATCAGGAAATAACTTCCATATCACGAAAGGCAGTTATGGTGGGTAAAAACTGTTGGGGATGACAGAGATTGGAATACAACCAGCAAATGATTGAGGACTTAGGCTGCAAGTGCTACTCTGAGGAAGAGATTGGCACAAGACACAAATTCGTGGAGGGCCGCATAGAACCAGTCAGAAGACTGATGACTCAAAAATAAAAAAAATAAAAAATAAAAAAAATGGCAAGGTGCGAGTAGTAATCTCTCTCTGAGCGATCCGTACAAACTTAATTATGTGTATGAACAGCTCATCCATCCCGGGCCCGGGAATTGAGAATCTCGTCGATTTTTGCATTACGTAATGCCGATGCTAGTAAGACATCAGTCTCGGAAATTCGAAGCCTTTCATGTGCTATAATTACTAATGAACATCTATTGTGCCCCCACTAAACGGTGTGCACCACTTGAAAACACTCGTTCTGTTTGTCACACCTTCGCTGTAAAGCGTTTTAATTCGCGAAAAACAAATCGGTAGGCGCTTTTCCGTAAGCGAGTAGGAAGCAGAAAATAGCAGTTGCTTGGCACTTGGCGAGGTTTCTCACTGACATCTTTCACATGAGTGGACACAACAACGTGAGTTTACATACTACCTGTGATGCTCGCTCTAGTCAGGGGATCCCCCTCCCCCTCTACCATTCAGTGTTGCCAACCCTCATAAAACAAACAACTACAACCTGTTTTGGTCAAAGAACACTTGCTTTCTGAACGTGACTCGTAGAAAGGATGTCTGTGACGGTGTTATTGATTCTTTCTGTCGCTGTAGGGTGCCAAACTGTCCCTGAATATACAGGGCGTTACAAAAAGGTACGGCCAAACATCCAGGAAACATTCCTCACACACAAAGAAAGAAAATATGTTATGTGGACATGTGTCCGGAAATGCTTGCTTTCCATGTTAGAGTTCATTTTATTACTTCTCTTCAAATCACATTAATCATGGAATGGAAACACACAGCAACAGAACGTACCAGCGTGTCTTCAAACACTTTGTTACAGGAAATGTTCAAAATGTTCTCCGTTAGCGAGGATACATGCATCCACCCTCTGTCTCATGGAATCCCTGATGCGCTGATGCAGCCCTGGAGAATGGCATATTGTATCACAGCCGTCCACAATACGGGCACGAAGAGTCTCTACATTTGGTACCGGGGTTGCATAGACAAGAGCTTTCAAATGCCCCCATAAATGAAAGTCAAGAGGGCTGAGGTCAGGAGAGCGAGGAGGCCATGGAATTGGTCCGCCTCTACCAATCCATCGGTCACCGAATCTGTTGTTGAGAAGCGTACGAACGCTTCGACTGAAATGTGCAGGAGCTCCATCGTGCATGAACCACATGTTGTGTCGTACTTGTAAAGGCACATGTTTTAGTAGCACAGGTAGAGTATCCCGTATGAAATCATGATAACGTGCTTCATTGAGTGTATGTGGAAGAACATGGGGCCCAATCGAGACATCACCAACAATACCTGCCCAAACGTTCACAGAAAATCTGTGTTGATGACGCGATTGCACAATTGCGTGCGGATTCTCGTCAGCCCACACATGTTGACTGTGAAAATTTACAATTTGATCACGTTGGAATGAAGCCTCATCTGTAAAGAGAACATTTGCACTGAAATGAGGATTGACACATTGTTGGATGAACCATTCCCAGAAGTGTACCCGTGGAGGCCAATCAGTTGCTGATAGTGCCTGCACAAGCTGTACATGGTACGAAAACAACTGGTTCTCCCGTAGCACTCTCCATACAGTGACGTGGTCAACGTTACCTTGTACAGCAGCAACTTCTCTGACGCTGACATTAGGGTTATCGTCAACTGCACGAAGAATTGCCTCGTCCATTGCAGGTGTCCTCGTCGTTCTAGGTCTTCCGCAGTCGCGAGTCATAGGCTGGAATGTTCCGTGCTCCCTAAGACGCCGATCAATTGCTTCGAACGTCTTCCTGTCGGGACACCTTCTGTCTGGAAATCTGTCTCGATACAAACGTACCGCGCCACGGCTATTGCCCCGTGCTAATCCATACATCAAATGGGCATCTGCCAACTCCGCATTTGTAAACATTGCACTGACTGCAAAACCACGTTCGTGATGAACACTAACCTGTTGATGCTACATACTGGTGTGCTTACTGCTAGTACTGTAGAGAAATGAGTCGCATGTCAACACAAGCACCAAAGTCAACATTACCTTCCTTCAATTCAGCCAACTGGCGGTGAATCGAGGAAGTACAGCACATACTGACGAAACTAAAATGAGTTCTAACATGGAAATTAAGCGTTTCCGGACACATGTCCACATAACATCTTTTCTTTATTTGTGTTTGTGGAATGTTTCCTGAAAGCTTGGCCGTACCTTTTTGTAACACCCTGTAGAATAGTCACTAGACGGCCAAGGCAAGGAGCAAGCACCTGATTAAAATGACATGAACGCATCATAATGTGAGTTCCTGTGATGTTCGCTTCGGTCAAGAGGTCCCCCACTACGACTCAGTGCTGCCAACCCTCATGAAACAAAAAAACCCACAGCCCTTTAAGGTCACAGTACACTTACTTTCTGAACATGCCACATAGAAAAGATGGCTGAGAAGGCGTTATTGATTCTTACTGTAGCTGCAGGGTGGGAATCTGCCCCTAAAGGTCGAATAGCCACTATATGTACAGCAACGCAAGAACGAAGAAGACAAGGGGGAAAACTACGTGATTGAAACCCCACGTCCGCACCGTGATAACTCCTAGGGGTGACCATTTTTGTGGTGTGGTTCCCTTCAAACTGTGACGTTTCTCACACAGCTAGGCTGCGTGGGAAACAGCCGCACTGGATGCTGCCCGCAGTACAGTGGAGCGCAGAGCAGGCGACGCAACCGCAGGGTTTGTGACACGGCTGAGCGTCGCGTCGCGGCTCCAGCGGAGCGGTAAGCCAGGACGGTCTGCACGAGCATAGCCGGGGAAGAGGGCCCCGCCCGTCGCAGAAGCGCGGGAAAGCGGCAGGAAAGCTCAGCGCAGTAGCCCGTCCCCGGCGCGCTTTGCGTCCGCCAGCGCAGAATGATTGCCCGTCGGAGAGGACCGGCTTCGTCAGTTGTCGCCTGCTCTCCGTGACCAAGGTCAACCAACGACTGCAGTCTTCAGATTTTACGAAGTGACTTGTTCAGTACCTGCTGTTCGAAAAGGTCTTCCGATTCGCAGTTCTCTACATCTACATCTACACCCATACTACGCAAGCCACCTGACGGTGTGTGGCGGAGGGTACCTTGATCACCTTTATCGGTTTTCTCCTCTATTCCAGTCTCGTACTGTTCGTGGAAAGAAAGATTGTCGGTATGCCTCTGTGTGGGATCTAATCTCTCTGGTTTTATCCTCTGTAATCTCTCATGGTCTCTTCGCGAGAGATACGTAGGAGGGAGCAATATACTGCTTGATTCCTCGGTGAAGGTATGTTCTCGAAACTTCAACAAAAGCCCGTACCGAGCTACTGAGCGTCTCTCCTGCAGAGTCTTCCACTGGAGTTTATCTATCATCTCTGTTACGCTTTCGCGATTACTAAATGATCCTGTAACGAAGTGCGCTGTTCTCCGTAGGATCTTCTCTATCTCTTCTATCAATCCTGTCTGGTACGGATCCCACACTGCTGAGCAGTATTCCAGCAGTGGGCGAACAAGCGTACTGTAACCTACTTCATTTGTTTTCGGATTGCATTTCATTAGGATTCTTCCAATGAATCTCAGTCTGGCATCTGCTTTACCGACGATTAATTTTATATGGTCATTCCATTTCACATCACTCCTACTGTGTACTTCCAGATAATTTATGGAATTAACTGCTTCCAGTTGCTGACCTGCTATATTGTAGCTAAATGATATGGGATCTTTCTTTCTATGTATTCGCAGCACATTACACTTGTCTACATTAAGATTCAATTGCCATTCCCTGCACCATGCGTCATTTCGCTGCAGATCCTCCTGCATTTCAGTACAATTTTCCATTGTTACAACCTCTCGATATACCACAGCATCATCCGAAAAAGCCTCAGTGAACTTCCGATGTCATCCACCAGGTCATCTATGTATATTGTGAATAGCAACGGTCCCACGACTCTCCCCTGCGGCACACCTGAAATCACTCTTACTTCGTAAGACTTCTCTCCATTGAGAATGACATGCTGCGTTCTGTTATCTAGGAACACTTCAATCCAATCACGCAATTGGTCTGATAGTCCATATGCTCTTACTTTGTTCATTAAACGACTCTGGGGAACTGTATCGAACGCCCTGCAGAAGTCAAGTTACACGGCATCTACCTGGGAACCCGTGTCTATGGCCCTTGTGGACGAATAGCGCGAGCTCGGTTTCACACGACCGTCTTTTTCGAAATCTATGCTGATTCCTACAGAGTAGACTTCTAGTTTCCAGAAAAGTCATTATACTCAAACATAATACGTGTTCCAAAATTCTACAACTGATCGACGTTAGAGATATAGTTTTATACTTCTGCACATCTGTTCGACGTCCCTTCTTGAAAACGGGGATGACCTGTGCCCTTTTCCAATCCTTTGGAACGCTACGCTCTTCTAGAGACCTACGGTACACCGCTGCAAGAAGGGGGGCCAAGTTCCTTCGCATGTTCTGTGTAAAATCGATTAGGTATCCCATCAGGTCCTCTTTTGATTTTAATTGTTTCTCTGTCCCTCTGTCATATATTTCGATATCTACCATTCTGTCATCTGTGCGACAATCCAGAGAAGGAACTACAGTGCAGTCTTCCTCTGTGAAACAGGTTTGGAAAAAGACATTTAGTATTTCGGCCTTAAGTCTGTCATCCTCTGTTTCAGCACCATTTTGTTCAGAGAGTGTCTGGACATTTTGCTTTGACCCATCTACGGCTTTGACATAAGACCAAAATTTCTAAGGATTTTCTGCCGAGTCAGTACATAGAACTTTACTTTCGAATTCATTGGACGCCTCTCGCATGGCCCTCCTCACATTACATTTCGCTTCGCGTAATTTTTGTTTGTCTTCAAGGCGTTGGACCAAGATCGACAAAATACACTCACGGAACTGAAAAGTATTATTCCGTAAAACACCTGTCCGATATTGATAAAAAACTATGGAGATCTTCATCATTTCGTCGTTTGTTCGAAGTCGTTAATCTCCGAAAGTCCTTGACCGATTGCTTTGAAATTCTGACACAACACTGCATTTGATGCAAGCTTGTTTTTAGATTTTTTTTAGATACCTAACTCTTTAATACACTGAAGAGCCAAATAAACTGGTACAGGCACGTGTATTCAAATACAGAGATATGTATACAGGCAGAATACGGTTCTGTTGTCGGCAACGCCTATGTAGGACAAGTGCCTGGCGCAGTTATTAGATCGGTTACCGCTGCTAGAATGGCAAGTTAAGATTTAAGTGAGTTTCAGCGTGGTATTACAGTCGGCGCACGAGCGATGGGATATAGCATCTGCGAGGTAGCGATGAAATGGGGATTTTCCCGTACGACCATTTCACGAATGTACCATTAATATCAGGAATCCGGTAAAACATCAAATCTCTGACATCACTGCGGCCGGAGAAAGATCCTGTAAGAACGGGACCAACGACGACTGGAGAGGATCGTTCAACGTCACAGAAGAGCAATCCTTCCGCAAATTCCTGCAGATTTCAGTGCTGGGCCATCAACAAGTGTACAAGTGTCAGTGTGCGAACCATTCAACGAAACATCATCGATATGGGCTTTAGGACCCGAAGGCCCACTCGTGTATCCTAGATGACTGCACGACACAAAGCTTTACGCCTCGATTGGGCCCGTCAACAATGACACCGGACTGTTTATGGCTGGAAACATGTTCCCTGGTCAAACGAGTCTCGTTTCAAATTGTGTCGAGCGGATGGACGTGTACAGGTATGGAAACAACTTCATGAATGCAGGGAGCCTGCATGTCAACAGGGGACTGTTCAAGGCGGTGGAGGCTTTTTAATGGCGTGGGGTGTGTGCATTTGCAGTGATATGGGACCCCTGATATGGCTCTGACAGGTGTCGCATCCTGCCTGATCACCTGCATCCATTCATGTCTATTGTGCATTGCACAATTCCAGCAGGACAACGCGACACCCCACATGTCCAGAATTGCTACAGAGTGGCTCCAGGAACACTCTTCTGAGTTGAAACACTTCCGCTGGCCACCAAACTCCCCAGACATGAACATTATTGAGCATATCTGGGACGACTTGCAATGTGCTGTTCAGAAGAGATCTCGACCCCCTCTTACTCTTACGGATTTATGGACAGCCCTGCAGGATTCATGGTGTCAGTTCCCTCCAGCGCTACATCAGACATTAGTCGAGTCCATGCCACGTCGTGTTGCGGCGCTTCTGCGTGCTAGCGGGGACCCTACACGATATTAGGCAGTGTATACAATGAGCGACGTATACAAATGTAACGTTTTTAAATTTTTTTTTACAAAGTTCCCCTATTATTAAATTTATATAAATTAGTGTATTACATATATTTAAAAATTAGGCAAGTAAAAGCACGTGCGTATACCAATGGAACGTTGTGGCAAAATGTCAAAGTAATCGGTCAAAACCTTTCAGTGGTTTACGATTAGAAACATTTACAGTTTCTACGAGTAGGTACAAACGTAGATGTTCATTTCTTCAAAAACTCAAATCTTTTATCTTCTTGAATTGTTTTCAAATTTTGCCACAACGCTTCCTTTGAATACTCCCGTGTTTCTACACTCCTGGAAATTGAAATAAGAACAACGTGAATTCATTGTCCCAGGAAGGGGAAACTTTATTGACACATTCCTGGGGTCAGATACATCACATGATCACACTGACAGAACCACAGGCACATAGACACAGGCAACAGAGCATGCACAATGTCGGCACTAGTACAGTGTATATCCACCTTTCGCAGCAATGCAGGCTGCTATTCTCCCATGGAGACGATCGTAGAGATGCTGGATGCAGTCCTGTGGAACGGCTTGCCATGCCATTTCCACCTGGCGCCTCAGTTGGACCAGCGTTCGTGCTGGACGTGCAGACCGCGTGAGACGACGCTTCATCCAGTCCCAAACATCCTCAATGGGGGACAGATCCGGAGATCTTGCTGGCCAGGGTAGTTGACTTACACCTTCTAGAACACGTTGGGTGGCACGGGATACATGCGGACGTGCATTGTCCTGTTGGAACAGCAAGTTCCCTTGCCGGTCTAGGAATGGTAGAACGATGGGTTCGATGACGGTTTGGATGTACCGTGCACTATTCAGTGTCCCCTCGACGATCACCAGTGGTGTACGGCCAGTGTAGGAGATCGCTCCCCACACCATGATGCCGGGTGTTGGCCCTGTGTGCCTCGGTCGTATGCAGTCCTGATTGTGGCGCTCACCTGCACGGCGCCAAATACGCATACGACCATCATTGGCACCAAGGCAGAAGCGACTCTCATCGCTGAAGACGAACGTCTCCATTCGTCCCTCCAACCACGCCTGTCGCGACACCACTGGAGACGGGCTGCACGATGTTGGGGCGTGAGCGGAAGACGGCCTAACGATGTGCGGGACCGTAGCCCAGCTTCATGGAGACGGTTGCGAATGGTCCTCGCCGATACCCCAGGAGCAACAGTGTCCCTAATTTGCTGGGAAGCGGCGGTGCGGTCCCCTACGGCACTGCGTAGGATCCTACGGTCTTGGCGTGCATCCGTGCGTCGCTGCGGTCCGGTCCCAGGTCGACGGGCACGTGCACCTTCCGCCGACCACTGGCGACAACATCGATGTACTGTGGAGACCTCACGCCCCACGTGTTGAGCAATTCGACGGTACGTCCACCCGGCCTCCCGCATGCCCACTATACGCCCTCGCTCAAAGTCCGTCAACTGCACATACGGTTCACGTCCACGCTGTCGCGGCATGCTACCAGTGTTAAAGACTGTGATGGAGCTCCGTATGCCACGGCAAACTGGCTGACACTGACGGCGGCGGTGCACAAATGCTGCGCAGCTAGCGCCATTCGACGGCCAACACCGCGGTTCCTGGTGTGTCCGCTGTGCCGTGCGTGTGATCATTGCTTGTACAGCCCTCTCGCAGTGTCCAGAGCAAGTATGGTGGGTCTGACACACCGGTGTCAATGTGTTCTTTTTTCCATTTCCAGGAGTGTATATACCTACTAGAATGCCATCTGGTATTTGCGTAATAGATTTGTAATAAAAGGGGATACGTCAGAAAAACAAAAATGGTGGTATGTTCAAATCTCTGATTTTTCTTGTCCGACTGATTTGAAATTTTGACACAACGTTGACTTATAATACGGGTGTGGTTTTGGGTACCTAATTATTTAACGTTCATACACACATAGTCTCAACTCTCTCTCTCTCTCTCTCTGTCTCTCTCTCTCTCTCTCTCTCTCTCTCTCTCTCTCTATATATATATATATATATATATATATATATATATATATATATATTAAAATTGCTACACCAAGAAAAAATGCGGACGATAAACGGGTATCCATTTGACAAATATACTAGAACCGACATGTGATTACATTTTCACGCAATTTGGGTGTCATAGATCCTGAAAAATCAGTACCCAGAACAACCACCTCTGGCCGTAATAAAGGAACTGATACGCTTGGGCATTGAGTCAAACAGAGCTTGGATGGCATGTACAGGTACAGCTGCCCATGCAGCTTCCACACGATACCACAGTTCATCAGAGTAGTGACTGGGGTATTGTGACGAGCCAGTTGCTCGGCCACCATTGAGCATACGTTTTCAACTGGTGAGAGACCTGGAGAATGTGCTGGCCAGGGCAGCAGTCGAATGTTTTCTGTATCGAGAAAGGCCCGTACAGGACCTGCAACATGCTGTCGTGCATTATACTGCTGAAATGTAGGGTTTCGCAGAGATCGAATAAAGGGTAGAGCCACGGGTCGTAACATCTGAAATGTAACGTCCACTGTTCAAACTGCTGTCAATGCGAACAAGAGGTGACCGAGGCGTGTAACCAATGGCACCCCATACCATCACGCCGGGTGATACTCCAGTATGGCGATGACGAATACACGCTTCCAATGTGCGTTCACCGCGATATCGCCAAACACGGATGCGACCATGATGATGCTGCAAACAGAACCTGGATTCCTCCGAAAAAGTGACGTTTTGCCATTCGTGCACCCAGGTTCGTGTTGGGTACACAATCGCAGGCGCTCCCGCCTGTGATGCAGCGTCGAGGGTAACCGCAGCCATGGTCTCCGAGGATAGTCCATGCTGCTGCAAACGTCGTCGAATTGTTCGTGCAGATGGTTGTTGTCTTGCAAACGTCCCTATATGTTGACTCAGGGATCGAGACGTGGCTGCACGATCCGTTAC
Source organism: Schistocerca cancellata (assembly GCF_023864275.1). Classification (NCBI taxonomy): domain Eukaryota; kingdom Metazoa; phylum Arthropoda; class Insecta; order Orthoptera; family Acrididae; genus Schistocerca; species Schistocerca cancellata. Next base: position 17,537,440 of record NC_064635.1, on the reverse strand, counting down.
AGCCATGCGGATATGATGTCTCTCATCTCGACTGTTAGTGATACGAGACCGTTTAGATCCAGCACGGCGTTCCGTATTACCCTCCTGAACCCACCTATTCCATATTCTGCTACAGCCGGGTGATACTCGACCAACGCGAGCAGCAATGTCGCGATACGATAAACCGCAATCGCGACAGGCTACAATCCGACCTTTATCAAAGTCGGAAACGTGATGGTACGCATTTCTCCTCCTTACACGGCGCATCAGAACAACGTTTCACCAGGCAACGCCGGTCAATCGCTGTTTGTGTATGAGAAATCGGTTGGAAACATTCCTCATGTCAGCACGTTGTAGGTGTCGCCACCGTCGTCAACCTTGTGTGAATGCTCAGAAAAGCTAATCATTTGCATATCAGAGCATCTTCTTCCTGTCGGTTAATGTTCGCTTTTGTAGCACGTCATCTTCGTGGTGTAGCAATTTTAATGTATGTAAAACAATGGACAACGTTGTATTTAAAATTGACAATCATATCAGTAATTACTTAGCACAAAAAAAGGTTCAAATGACTCTGAGCACTATGGGACCTAACTTCTGAGATCATCAGTCACCTAGAACATAGAACTGCTTAAACCTAACTAACCTAAAGACATGACACACATCCATGCCCGAGGCAGGATTCGAACCTGCGACCGTAGCGGTCGCGCGTTTCCAGACTGTAGCGTCTAGAACCGCTCGGCCACTCCGGCGGGCTACTTAGCTTTTTCTGTTGCCGTTTTCTCTCAGCGCACAAAGCAGCAACAGAAAAAGCACAAAAATATGACGAAAACAGGAACAACAATTATAAAATCATGCCATGACATGCAATAAATAAGATATAAAGAACCCACTGATGATGGTGATATTTGTCGCCGAAACTAGTTTGGGAAAAAAAATAAGTAAATAGATAATAAAATGTTTTGCATCAAGGGACGGACCAAACGGAAGAGTTCCAAGATAAAGTTAACAACCTACTGGTTTACCCTACAGATTTCTTAGGGCAATCATTTGTATATAATGCAGAATATACTCGGTCCTTATATTTATTTACCAGAGCTTTTTCCTTACGTCTGAGTTTACTACCTAGTCTGAAGATGGAATGATGTTTTTACACTAATGGCCATTAAAATTGTTACACCACGAAGATGACGTTCTACAGACGCGAAATTTAACCGAGAGGAAGAAGATGCTGTGATATTCAAATGATTAGCTTTTCAGAGCATTCACACAAGGTTGGCGACGGTTGCGACACCTACAACGTCCTGACATGAGGAAAGTTCCCATCCGATTTGTCATACACAAACAGCAATTGACCGGCGTTGCCTGGTGAAACGTTGTGATGCCTCGTGTAGGAAGGAGAAAAGCGTACCATCACGTTTCCCACTTTGATAAAGGTCGGATTGTAGCCTATCGCGATTGCGGTTTATGGTATCGCGACATTGCTGCTCGTGTTGGTCGAGATCCAATAACTGTTTGCAGGATATGGTATCGGTGGGTTCAGGAGGGTAATACGGAACGCCGTGCTGGATCCCAACGGCCTCGTATCGCTAGCAGTCGAGATGACAGACATCTTATCCGCATGGCTGTAACGGATCGTGCAGCCACGTCTCGATCCCTGAGTCAACAGATGGGGACGTTTGCAAGACAACAACCATCTACACGAACAGTTCGACGACGTTTGCAGCAGCACGGACTATTAGCTCGGAGACCGTGGCTGCGGGTACCCTTGACGCCGCATCACAGACAGGAGCGCCTGCGACGAACCTGGGTGCACGAATGGCAAAACGTCATTTTTTCGGATGAATCCAGGTTCTGTTTACAGCATCACGATGGTCGCATCTGTGTCTGGCGATATCGCGGTGAACGCACATTGGAAGTGTGTATTCGTCATCGACATACTGGCGTATCACCCGGCGTGATGGTATGGGGTGCCATTGGTTTCACGTCTCGGTTACCTCTTGTTCGCATTGACGGCACTTTGAACAGTGGACGTTACATTTCAGATGTGTTACGACCCGTGGCTCTACCCTTCATTCGATCCCTGCGAAACCCTACATTTCAGCAGGATAATGCGCGACCGCATGTTGTAGGTCCTGCACGGGCCTTTCTGGATAAAGAAAATTTTCGACTGCTGCCCTGGCCAGCACATTCTCCAGATCTCTCACCAATTAAAAACGTCTTGTCAATGGTGGCCGAGTAACTGGCTCGTCACAATACGCCAGTCACTACTCTTGATGAACTGTGGTATCGTCTTGAAGCCGCGTGGGCAGCTGTACCTGTACACGCTATCCAAGCTCTGTTTGATTCAATTCCCTGGCGTATCAAGGCTGTTATTACGCCAGAGGTGTTTGTTCTGGGCTCTGATTTCTCAGGATCTATGCACCCAAATTGCGTGAAAATGTAATCACATGTCGGTTCTAGTATAATATATTTATCCAATGAATACCCGTTTATCATCTGCATTTCTTTTTGGTGTAGCAATTTTAATGGCCAGTAGTGTAGATCTCATACACCTGCCTATTTTTTCGGATACCCAAAAATTTGAGACACTGTGTATTACCCTTCAGCACGTAGGTTGCACATAATAATACGGATTTAGGGCAGGAAACCGGCTGTGTATCAATAAAACAAGAATGCTACCAGCTGCCATCGGAGTTCTTAATATCACGCTGTTCAACAGCTGCGGATGCTCAGAAGATAAAATACTTTGTATGTTGTTCGGTTTTTTTTTCTTTTTGTCCAAAACTCTCCCCGGGATATACATCACATAAATTACTCCCTCATGTTTTATGCATCGTCGTAACCCTTCCACCAAACGGACTACGCCTGTCAGTATACATCAGGGGCTTCTGAAATGCAGCCCGTGGTCCACAACATTCTCTAAAGCGATGTTGTACGGCCCGCGCCTGAGTGGAAGACTTTTTATTCTTGCCGCTCGTTTAGCTCTTAAGATGGGCAGCTCGGAGCGCTGCTTCCCCTTGTTCCTGAAGAACGCCGCAACAGAGACACGACCACGAACGCTCCGCCTGAAGCTGATCGTGACTACTTGGCTGTCTTTACTGTGCTGTTATCTCAGGTTCTCTTTCTTACGAACACGTGTGCGACATGTCTGATTAAGCCAAAAAGAGAGAAATGGATACTGCGTGTCGTAACTTTAACACAACGTCGGCCACGAAATGTTCCGTTATAGAGAACGACAACAAACCGATGTGTGTTATCTGTACTGAAGTTATTGCTATTCTTGACGAATGCAGTACTCGCCAACACTACGAAAGATGCATAGCGCACAGTTTTCTAAATTCATGGACAAGATACATGAACATAAACTCGAGGCGAGGAAGTGTAGATAGAATATCATATCAGGAGAGTGAAGTCTTTATGAAAGTAAGTTTACAAATTGCCACTCAAATCACCGAACTAGGCCAGTCATGCACTGAAGATGACTACACAGAGAGATGCCTTTATTTACAGCAGAACAACTGCATTACGACGAAATCGAATAATGTACAGCACTTTCTCTTCCAACAAATAGCAGTGCAGCGTCGATCTGAAGATACTTTTCCTTCGATAGTGATAGAAGCTGAAGAAATGAATTTCTGCCATGGCCGGGACTGGAACCCAGGTCTCCTGCTCACAAGGCAGATGTGCTAGCCGTTACAGTATGGCTGACACAGCTGCGCAGACCACTGGTCCAATGCTTTCCTTCACACAAACTTCAGTTCAGGCCTTCAGCACATTTATATGCTGCGGACGTTGATATTCTTTTAATGCGGGAATTGACAAATTTTAAATTAGAGGTCATCTGTGGATACAATTCTGCAGGAAACGCAGGGATGGGAAGAGAATTGGTGACCACAATACTCACTAAAGATGGGAATATTGTCCACCAAGTGGAAACAATCCCAGATTGTAGGGGTATTGCGAACACAGTCCACAAAACCTGGATTATGCGCCTTCAGGAAGCAGTGAAAGACACAGCAGAGGTTAGTTTTATATAAAAGAGAGAGAGAGAGAGAAAGAGAGAGAGAGAGAGAGAGAGAGAGAGAGAGAGAGAGAGAGATTGTTTCCCTCTTTGGAATGCATCAAGAAAATTTAATTTTAGGAGGAGGTTTTAACTGTGTCTTACACGCTAAAGATCAAACCACCAACTTTAACATGTCACCAGAATTAGCCTATTCAACCAAGCAGACTAATTTAACTAACATGTGGGAACGCAGGGATGGAACTATGTCTGGTTTTACATTTATCATGAAATCATCGGCAAGTCGACTAGATTAAATTTATGTCTCTAAGAACTTGAAGAAACGAACCTTACAAACTTAAGTGTGGTCCAATAGTTTCACGGATCATGCAGCATATATTTGTACATTAGACACGGAAAAACGAACAAAAAAAACATATCGAGCAAAAGCACTCATTTTACAAGATGGTGAATGCTGCGAACGGGAAGACCGCGAACGAAAATTCACATTCTATGATGCTGCGATAACCTGGTGGCTCAAATGCGCTAAACCAAAAAAAAAAAAAAAAAAAAAAATAGTGAATTACTCACTTGAAAAAATTCTGGTTCAAGAAAACGAGTGAATTTTACTTCCAATGTCTCCGAGATCTTTACAGACTAGACGTCTCAGTTACCGGGAATTACGTGAAGATCGAGAAAATAAAGCGCAAACTTTTGGCCCACCATGAAGAAATATCAGTATATCAAGACAGAAAGAATGCGAAGGGAAAATATTGACAGAAATGAAAAGGAAAGATCCGATCACAGAAAATATGAAGCATGAAATAAAAGACGGCATCTATAACCATTTCGCTGATTTCATGTCCAGTAGATCTATTGACAATAATGTACGGGAGGTATTCTTAAAAAATCTTCTCAAAAAAACTCAACAGTGCCGGCTGAGAAGATCTCACGTCGGAGATTGATGGAGAAGATTTGGAAGCAGCAATAGAACACGGTCCTAAAAATAAATTGCCAGACCCTGATGAAATACCTGTAGAGTTTTATCAGATTTTCAAAGACCAAATTAAAACTCAATTGTTATACGTATACAATGAAATAATGAACCGTGATGCAGAAATTCCAGGTGACTTTGTGGAAGGAATCGTGATTTTAGTTTTAAAAAACCCGCACAGTTTACCCACAGAAAACCTTCGGTCCACACATTGCTGAATAGTGACTATGGGGTCATGGGAAGTATACTAGCTCAAAGGCTCAAGAATGTAACGCGTATAGTAACTGGCCCTTATCAAACCATCGTGAGCAAGGATAGGAACTATTCTATAGGCTGTGTGCGATTATAGAGGCATAATAGCCATAGCAGATATTCACAAATTACAATGTGCTGTAATGCCACTAGACTTTCACAAAGCGTTTGACAGTGTACTTATTCGAAACGATGAAGGTTGTGTGTTCTCCACAAGGATTTATCACATTAGTTGTCAGAATACTGAGCGAAGATTGATCCACAATCCTAATTAAAGGTCAGCTAACGAAAACATTTAACTGCAATAGTTCGGCAAGACAGGGATGTCCAGTATAGATGGTCCTGATTCATCATTGCAGTAGAACCTCTGCTAGACACTCTGGAACAGCACCAGAGAGGAATAAACATAAATACTCGAAATTTCACATGTAGGGCATACGATGACGACGTAGGCCTCTTGGCTGCCAATGAAAATGATGTAGGGAATCCCGTACAAATCTTTGGTCAGTACGAACTGGCGTCAGGAGCAAAGCTAAATAAATGGAAATCAAATATCACGAATATAGGACTGGGAATATGCATGCAAAAATCAGGGGAGTCTCCTATACGAAAATAGTGGGTATTGATTACATATCCAACGCAAAGCACAATGTTGCTATTAATTGCAAGAAAATACTCGTAAGTGCACCAGAAAATAGCGTGAGGAAGTTAGACGAATTTGAGGGGGCATCCCTGGAATATATATATATATATATATATATATATATATATATATATATATATATATATATATCGTTACAAAAATTAACTACGTGGTGCAAGTGATACCCATCCAAATATGGCTATCAGAATTATGTCAGACTTAGTTTAACGGCAGTGTAAGATGGCAAGAACTATGCCCCTTACATGAAGTCATTAAAGATCACCTAACTCACGTTGAGCGAACAGTAGGGCTGAACAAAAATAACTGACAAGACACAATGCATCTTGTAGAGGGTATAGTATGGACGTAGTGGAATAATTGTCAGGTGATGGTTTTAAAGTAATTCACACGACATGAAAACTTTGTGGAAACGAGTCGATTTACTGGACGCTAGTTTACCCCAGGGAAGTATTCAGAGTTGACCGTGGCCGGCCGGGGAAGCAGCTAAGGGAAGCGACAATAGGCAGCTTAGGGCGGCTCAAGCTCTGAGAAAGTGGCAACGGGGCACAGCCTCCAGCACCCTAAGATGAGTGACAGTGAGTGGGTGGTTGACCCCGACTCCATGCTGGTGTACCGGGAAACAGACGGAGAACTTGTAAGCCTGTTGATAAATGTCCGTCGTCCCGTTTCCTGTGAAACATGCGAGAAAGCCGCGCAAAGCTACGGTGGAGCGGTCAACAGAGGACAAAATATGCGTGTTCGTGACTATAGCAACTTCACGCTGAATTCACGGTCCTCAGAGTCTGAAGTAAATCGGGTGAAGAGCGACAGAATGAAATACGCCGGCCTCCGATGGGAACGTAGGACCGAGGAATTTGAAGTACTCTCCTGGGAGTCAGAATTCCGGAAAACTTGGTGTTTGTGCAGACGCTAACCTTGATGGGTGGCGTGGGGGGAGCTAAACAGCAGAAGTTTAGAGGAAGGGAAATTTTGTGGGAATTTGTTCACTTCCCAGAGCAGGCATTGGTCCGCGCTGGGAAGCGACGCATAATTAACGCGACTTGCGCTGCAATTGGCGTAAGTGATTTTGCTGGAGGGGAAACCGAGGTGAAGAGCGGACTGGGAGAAGTCCCCGTAGTGGTCTTCCGTTCCCAGCTTGCCTAGAGTGCAGACGTGGCGTTCTTTACTCAGCTTGCCTGAGAGAGAGAGTGAGCATCTCTGCAGTTTAGGACTTAGCAAATGGAACGATTGAGCTTGGAGATAGGAAGTTTCGGTTCAGCTATGTACTGAGCAAGATAGCTAGGAGTGAATAGACGAGCGCAGCCTTGCAGCACCACGAGGTCGGCCGACGTCCACACGACACCGCTCCGCCACGCTGTATTCGGTGATATTGCGCCCGCTCCGGCCACTGATTAATTTGTTGAATCACGTCGGCAAAGTTTGCACGAGGGTATCATGGGCCGTGTATTGTAGAATTCTTCTCGCACTTTGCATTTCGCCTGGGTCAGTCGATAGGAATTACTTTTGAGTTATCGCGCTTTACTCCACGCAAATGCAATTTATTACCACTGCCTGATAGGAGAGTCTTGTAATGTGATGATTGAAGGTCGGGAGTTAAAATAAATTTGTGCTAATGGACTGCATCTGTTTTCAATCAATCCCAAGTCAATTTCTTAATTAATTTTATGTTCAACATTTGCATCTGGGGTTCAATAGCTGAATATAACATCAATGTGCACCCCTTATTTTTAATTAAAAGTGATCTATTCTGAATAAATTAATGTCAACACTGCCACCGCAGTTCAATCAGGAGTCACAGGGCCTTATTACTTTTTTGCGTTATCCGATATTGCGGCAGTTTTGCACTCTCTGTTGATCTATTAGTCAATTAGTTGGGGTGAACACGCGCCAAAACCAGCTAAGTGACGGGTGGGGTGTTACAGCAGAAAGCAGTGGAATAAACCTCGTGGGTATCAGCCTAAAATCTAAAGCCTCATTTGTATGTGCGATTTACAAATTATGGAAAGATCAACAGCTTATCATGTCAGCTGCTCAACGATATTTCCACATTCAGTGTGAACCCGCCTATAAACGTACAACATGTCCGAAGCGGATTTCATCATGTAAAGCAATTTTTAATCGAATTCAGTTACATACAGAAATATATCTTAAACTGATAGAAAACAAAAGTAAACATGCGATAGAATTAAAATTTCAAGCCTACGATTGGAAAGCCACCTGGAAAAATATCAGTTGTCGGAATTTACCATCAAACGTTAAAGCAACCTGGTATAAAGCAATAAACGGAAAAGTATCAACCATCTTAAGACTTTATGATGTCCTCCTTGTAGAATCACCATCGACTAGCCAGCGAAGAAACAAATTTGTGTGTAAAAACAGTAAATGAAATTCAGCAGATTGTCAGGCAGAAGCTAGCGAGCATAAAATGAACAGCTCTCAAATATACACTCCTGGAAATGGGAAAAAGAACACATTGACACCGGTGTGTCAGACCCACCATACTTGCTCCGGACACTGCGAGAGGGCTGTACAAGCAATGATCACACGCACGGCACAGCGGACACACCAGGAACCGCGGTGTTGGCCGTCGAATGGCGCTAGCTGCGCAGCATTTGTGCACCGCCGCCGTCAGTGTCAGCCAGTTTGCCGTGGCATACGGAGCTCCATCGCAGTCTTTAACATTGGTAGCATGCCGCGACAGCGTGGACGTGAACCGTATGTGCAGTTGACGGACTTTGAGCGAGGGCGTATAGTGGGCATGCGGGAGGCCGGGTGGACGTACCGCCGAATTGCTCAACACGTGGGGCGTGAGGTCTCCACAGTACATCGATGTTGTCGCCAGTGGTCGGCGGAAGGTGCACGTGCCCGTCGACCTGGGACCGGACCGCAGCGACGCACGGATGCACGCCAAGACCGTAGGATCCTACGCAGTGCCGTAGGGGACCGCACCGCCACTTCCCAGCAAATTAGGGACACTGTTGCTCCTGGGGTATCGGCGAGGACCATTCGCAACCGTCTCCATGAAGCTGGGCTACGGTCCCGCACACCGTTAGGCCGTCTTCCGCTCACGCCCCAACATCGTGCAGCCCGCCTCCAGTGGTGTCGCGACAGGCGTGAATGGATGGACGAATGGAGACGTGTCGTCTTCAGCGATGAGAGTCGCTTCTGCCTTGGTGCCAATGATGGTCGTATGCGTGTTTGCCGCCGTGCAGGTGAGCGCCACAATCAGGACTGCATACGACCGAGGCACACAGGGCCAACACCCGGCATCATGGTGTGGGGAGCGATCTCCTACACTGGCCGTACACCACTGGTGATCGTCGAGGGGACACTGAATAGTGCACGGTACATCCAAACCGTCATCGAACCCATCGTTCTACCATTCCTAGACCGGCAAGGGAACTTGCTGTTCCAACAGGACAATGCACGTCCGCATGTATCCCGTGCCACCCAACGTGCTCTAGGAGGTGTAAGTCAAGTACCCTGGCCAGCAAGATCTCCGGATCTGTCCCCCATTGAGCATGTTTGGGACTGGATGAAGCGTCGTCTCACGCGGTCTGCACGTCCAGCACGAACGCTGGTCCAACTGAGGCGCCAGGTGGAAATGGCATGGCAAGCCGTTCCACAGGAGTACATCCAGCTTCTCTACGATCGTCTCCATGGGAGAATAGCAGCCTGCATTGCTGCGAAAGGTGGATATACACTGTACTAGTGCCGACATTGTGCATGCTCTGTTGCCTGTGTCTATGTGCCTGTGGTTCTGTCAGTATGATCATGTGATGTATCTGACCCCAGGAATGTGTCAATAAAGTTTCCCCTTCCTGGGACAATGAATTCACGGTGTTCTTATATCAATTTCCAGGAGTGTATTACACCAGCGGATTTTCCAAACCCAGATAATGTTCCGTACTCAGTCACAAAACGCAATGCTGTGGACTGGATCAAAGGACATACAATACACTACGTTTAGACAGAAGAAAATAAAAGCAAAGAACATTTCAGGCTGTGTCTCACTACACAGCATTACAACCTAAGGAAAACAATAATAAAATACGGAAAAGTTCGCAAATTTCTTAAAACTCACGATTAGGTAACAAAAAAAAAGTAACTCAATGAAATCGACTAGAAAAAAAAGAGAAAAACTAAATAAAAGTTAATCGGACAAGTTTCAACAGACATCCACAAATCTGACAGTTCATCGCCAATGGATATACATTAAAAGTTCATAGCATTTTACACACACAGCCCCGAATGAAATAAACTGAAAGATGCCTTCCCACAACTATCCACACTTAAGATTCAAGGATAATACAATGCAAAGTGCACAATAATTAATAAATTGATTATTTTGTTCACATGTTACTGTGACGTACTTGTGTACCGATGTTTTGAAAAATAAAGTTTGTAAAAAAAATGGTGTAACGGCTAGCACATCTGCCTACTGAGCAGGAGACCTGGGATCAAATCCACAAATTTTAATTCATTTCTTCAGCTTCTATCCAAATTTTTTTTGTTAGTGGTGTGAAAACCAAATATCGTTTGGAGAAACCATAAAAAGAACAGCTATAAAACAGGGAAAAAACGACATGTAGACTAGCAACTCTGAAATTTGCCACTGAAGACGACTTGCAAATAATGAAGGCGAAACGTGTATGGCAAGAAACATTTGTTTTCTTCAAAATAGTTCAAATGGCTCTGAGCACTATGGGACTCATCTGCTGAGGTCATTAGTCCCCTAGAACTTAGAACTAGTTAAACCTAACTAACCTAAGGACATCACAAACATCCATGCCCGAAGCAGGATTCGAACCTGCGACCGTAGCGGTCTCGCGGTTCCAGACTGCAGCGCCTTTAACCGCACGGCCACTGCGGCCGGCTGTTTTCTTCGGTAGAGGTTTTCATGGAATATAGTATTTGTGTTAAAAACATTAAATACGTTTATTCTTTAATTTCTGAGGAAATGTGTTCACGCCCTCTCTCCGCAATGAGAATCAAAACTTGACATGTGGCCCTCATGGTCTATCAATTTGGAACCCTCTGATATAGACCATCCGTTCTGCGTCCACGAGGGCACACTTCAGTACCCCACCTGCCGCTCAGGAGAAAATAATCATTAAACGCTTGCTAGTGCCAAGAATAATGGAGTTGCTGATCAGTCTGAAAACATTATACTAGCAATAGCAATTATTAAACACTGAAGAACCAAAGACACTGGTACACCTGATACTAAAATGTAGACTTTCACGGCTTGAAATGTCATGTCCATTATGATTATCCGGGTTGTTATGCCGTGGTCGGTCGATGAATTCTGTGTCAATTCCCAACGTTTCGTCCCCCGTCTGCGGGAGACATCTTCAAGGTGGTCTGTAGCTCGATGGAAGGTCCAACACACCCCGCTGTCAGTAGCGAGCCAGCGGGTGTGTCGGAACTTAAACAGACCCCCTTGAAGATGTCTCCCGCAGACGGGGACGAAACGTTGGGAACTGACACAGAATTCATCAACCGACCACGGCATAACAGCCCGGATAATCGTAACGGACATGACTGGTACACCTACCTAATATCGTGTGGGATCCCCCTGAGCACGCAGAAGTGCCGCAACACGACGTGGCATGGACTCGACTAATGTCTGAAGTAGTGCTGGAAGGAACTGACACCATGGATGCTGCAAAAAAAAAAATGGCTCTGAGCACTATGGGACTCAACATCTTAGGTCATAAGTCCCCTAGAACTTAGAACTACTTAAACCTAACTAACCTAAGGACATCACACACACCCATGCCCGAGGCAGGATTCGAACCTGCGACCGTAGCAGTCCCGCGGTTCCGGAGTACAGCGCCAGAACCGCTAGACCACCGCGGCCGGCTCATGGATGCTGCAGGGCTGTCCATAAATCCGTAAGCGTACGAGGGGGTGGAGACCTCTTCTGAAAAGCACGTTCCAAGGCATCCAAGATATACTCAATAATGTTCATGTTTGCGGACTTTGGTGGCCAGCGGAAGTGTTTAAACTCAGAAGAGTATTCCACTCTATAGCAATTCTGGACGTGTGGTGTGTCGCATTGTCCTGCTGGAATTGCCCAAGTCCGTCTGAATGCACAATGGACATGAATGTATGCAGGTGACCAGACAGGATGCTTACGTACGTCTCACCTGTCAAAGTCGTAGCTAGACGTGTCAGGGGTCACATATCACTCCAACATGACTGAAGGAAGTTACTGGTTGCCATACAAATGTGTGCAAAAGGAAAAGCGTTTCCACAGAAAGTAATGAATTCAGCATAATTCCTACTTCATATGGAAGAGGTATTGTGCAGTCTAAATACATGACCAAGCAGATGCAGAAAATTAAGGGGTTTAGTGAACAGGATATTCACCCAAAGAAACACAAAGGCCCCACACAGCAAGTTCTAGCAAAATCTGTAAGTCAGGAACAAACTGGTCATTGGCCAGTGTGGATTAAACGAAAATTTCCTAAATGTACAGATTATGCAGAGACCATGAGTGAAAAGTGTGGTGTCGCTCTCTGTTTTAGTAAAATCAGCAACACATTCAGGTTTCATATCGAGTAGGATACTTGCAATGCTATATTTCATAGGCAAAAATTGTGCCTCGATATAAGAATGTTGCAGAAAAGCAACCCACACCTCTTTTAACAAAAGTTCTGTTGTTTGAAAGAAATGTCTTTCTAAATCATGTTTGCCTCATATCATATCTCGGCAACGGCCTTGCCGCGGTGGATACACCGGTTCCCGTGAGACCACCGAAGTTAAGCGATGTCGGGCGTGGCCGGCACTTGGAAGGGTGACCATCCAGCCGCCACGCGCTGTTGCCATTTTTCGGGGTTCACTCAGCTTCGTGACGCCAATTGAGGAGCTACTCGACCGAATAGTAGCGGTTTCGGTCAAGAAATACCATCATAACGACCAAGAGAGCGGTTTGCTGACCCCACGCCCCTCCTATCCGCATCTTCCTCGGAGGATGACACGGCGATCCGATGGTCCCGGTAGGCCACTCGTGGCCTGAAGACGGAGTGCTTTCATATCGTATCTGCTAAATAACATGCACTGAAATAACAAAAATTGATAGGACAGTGACATGCACGTATACAGAAGGCGGCAGTATCGCTTGCACAAGGTAAAAAAGGGCGGCGGATTGGCGGTGCTGTCATTTGTACTCAGGGGATTCGTGTGAAAAGCATTCCGAAGTGATTATGGGCGCACCACGGAAATTAACAGACTTTGAACGTGGAATGGTAGTTGGATCTAGACGTTGTTGTTGTTGTGGTCTTCAGTCCTGAGACTGGTTTGATGCAGCTCTCCATGCTACTCTAGCCTGTGCAAGCTTCTTCATCTCCCAGTACATACTGCAACCTACATCCTTCTGAATCTGCTTAGTGTATTCATCTATTGGTCTCCTTCTACGATTTTTACCCTCCACGCTGCCCTCCAGTACTAAATTGGTGATCCCTTGATGCCTCAGAACATGTCCGACCAACCGATCCCTTCTTCTGGTCAAGTTGTGCCACAAGCTTCTCTTCTCCACAATCCTATTCAATACCTCCTCATTAGTTATGTGATCTACCCATCTTATCTTCAGCATTCTTCTGTAGCACCACATTTCGAAAGCTTCTATTATCTTCTTGTCCAAACTATTTATCGTCCATGTTTCACTTCCATACATGGCTACACCCCATACAAATACTTTCAGAAACGACTTCCTGACACTTAAATCAATAGTTGATGTTAACAAATTTCTCTTCTTCAGAAACGCTTTCCTTGCCATTGCCAGTCTATATTTTATATCCTCGCTACTTCAACCATCATCACTTATTTTGCTCCCCAAATAGCAAAACTCCTTTACTACTTTAAGTGTCTCATTTCCTAATCTAATTCCCTCAGCATCACCCGACTTAATTCGACTACAATCCATTATCCTCGTTTTGCTTTTGTTGGTTGTAATGTCTCTTGCAGCGGTCTCTCCGCGATATTTTCAGAAATTTTATAAATTATATAACTCAGTGCATATCTCGAAATATCCTTTCTTATCTTACCGATTCCTAAACTTTAATATACGATGGTTATCAATGCAAAGTAGTTTCAAGCTCTATTATTCCTTGGATCGTCCATTTACTTCATGGAATAGCTTTTCTGCTATCTGTTTTCTCTTATGAAAACAATGAGGAATGCTTGTCGATTAGCCGTGAAAGAAGGAGGATGTATATGTATGTATTGTTGAGCTAGTCACCATCTTGATGAGATTCTGTATGAGAAGGAATTAATACATGAACTAAACTAAAGTAAGTGTGTTCGCGTATTATTTAACTGATTATTATTGACAGTGTCTGCTTACTACGCTGTGTTGCACGGGGTCAGTGGGGAACGTCTGATTTACACTGGACGAACCTGCCGTTTTGTATGCTCAAGATATCCAGTTACTTCAAATGAATAGGCTAACACGGTCTTACCAGCAGATCTCCGGTCCTCCCCAGGTGATCACCGAAAGTTAATAATTATTTCAAATGTTTCCAGGAGATCGACTGACAATTTTCGTCGCACCGAGACTTCGAAATTACTTCACTGCCTTATGGAAATTAAGTTAAGCTCAATTTAATCAGGATAGAACAGTATTGAACTGTGTGAATGTGATAAGCCTGCTTTGTGAATGAAAATTCCCTTAACATACGCATGTTTTTACTATCCTGATCAGTGAAGCTAAATCAGGCCGGTGTGAGAGAGGTTTTTAAATTTTTTCAATACGACAAAAAAATTTTAAACGGTGTTCATCTAATATACTCCTTTCAAGACACTGTCCATTCCGTTCAACTGCTCTTCCAAGTCCTTTGCTGTCTTTAACAGAATTACAATGTCATCGGTGAACCTCAAAGTTTTTATTTCTTCTCCATGGATTTTAATACCTACTCCGCATTGTTCTTTTGTTTCCTTCACTGCTTGCTCAATATACAGATTGAATAACGTCGGGGAGAGGCTAAAACCCTGTCTCACTCCCTTCCGAACCACTGCTTCCGTTTCATGTCCCTCGACTCTTGTAACTGCCATCTGGTTTCTGTGCAAATTGTAAATAGCCTTTCGCTCCCTGTATTTTACCCCTGCCACTTTCAGAATTTGAAAGAGAGTAGTCCATTCAACATTGTCAAAAGCTTTCTCCAAGTCTACAAATGCTAGAAACGTAGGTTTGCCTTTCCTTAATCTTTCTTCAAAGATAAGTCGTAGGGTCAGTATTGCCTCACGTGTTCCAACATTTCTACGGAATCCAAACTGATCTTCCCCGAGGTCGGCTTCTACCAGTTTTTCCATTCGTCTGTAAAGAATTCGCGTTAGTTTTTTGCAGCTGTGACATATTAAACTGGTAGTTCGGTAAGTTTCACATCTGTCAACCCCTGCTTTCTTTGGGATTGGAATTATTATGTTCTTCTTGAAGTCTGATGGAATTTCGCCTGTCTCATACATCTTGCTCACCAGATGGTAGAGTTTTGTCAGGAATGGCTCTCCCAAGGCTGTCAGTAGTTGTAATGGAATGTTGTCTACTCCCGGGGCCTTGACGTACTGGGCATTAAATTTGGAAATTGCTCAGTAATTCAATATTCCGAGATCCACAGTGTCAAGTGTATGCTGCGAACACCAAATTTCAGGCATTACTTCTCACCACGGACAACGCAGTGGCCTACTTAAGAACCGAGAGCAGCGGCGTTTGACTAGAGTGGTCAGTGCTAACAGACAAGCAACATTTCGTGGAATAATCTCTGGGACGTACGACGAACGTATCCGTTAGGGCAGTGCAGCGAAATTCGCCATTGATAGGCTATGGCAGCGGTCGACCGACGCGAGTGCCTTTGCTGACAGGCCAACATCGCATGCAGCTCCTCTCCTGGGCTCGTGAACATATCGATTCGACCCTAGGCGACTGAAAAATCGTGGCCTGGTCAGATGATTCTGGATTTTCTTTGGTGGATGGTTCGGATCGACTGTTGCTCAGACTCCATGATGCCATCGATCCAAGTTGTCAACAATGCTCTGTGCAAGCCTGTAGCGGCTGCATAATCATGTGGGCTGTGTGTACTTGGAATGGACTGGAAATGGTTTTGTTCAGCTACTTGTAGACCATTTGAAGGCATTCATGGAATTCGTGTTCCCAAACAACGACGCAATTTTTATGGATGACGCTGACCCATGTCACGGGGCCGTAGTTGTTCGCGGTTGGTTTGAAGAACATTCTGGACAATTCGAGAGAATGATTTGGCCACCCAGATGGCGCCACTTGAATCTCATCGAACATTTATGAGACACAATCGAGGTATCAGTTCGTGCACAAAATCCTGCTTCGGCTACACTTTCGCAGTTACGGGCGGCTAAAAAAGCACCACGGCTCAGTATCTCTCCAGGGGACTCAATAACGACTTGTAGAGTCCATGCCACGTCGAGTTGCAGCAACACGCCCGTCAAAAGTACACTACTGGCCATTAAAATTGCTACACCAAGAAGAAATGCAGTTGGTAAACGGGTATTCAAAAATGGTTCAAATGGCTCTGAGCACTATGGGACTTAACTTCTAAGGTCATCAGTCCCCTAGAACTTAGAACTACTTAAACCTAACTAAAGTAAGGACATCACACACATCCATGCCCGGGGCAGGGTTCGAACCTGCGACCGTAGCGGCCGCGCGATTCCAGACTGTAGCGCCTTTAACCGCTTGGCCACCACGGCCGGCGGGTATTCATTGGAGAAATATATTATACTAGAACTGACATGTGATTACATTTTCACGCAGTTTGGGTGGATACATCCCGAGAAATCAGTACCCAGAACAACCACCTCTGACCGTAATAACGGCCTTGATACGCCTGGGCATTGAGTCAAACAGAGCTTGGATAGCGTGTACAGGTACAGCTGCCCGTGCAGCTTCAACACGATACCACAATTCATCAAGAATAGTGACTGGCGTATTGTGGCGATCCATTTGCTCGACCACCATTGACCAGACATTTTCATTTGGTGAGAGATCTGCAGAATGTGCTGGCCAGGCCAGCAGTCGAACATTTTCTGTATCCAGAAAGACCCGTACAGGACCTGCAACATGCGGTCGTGCATTATCCTGCTGAAATGTAGGGTTTAGCAGCGATCGAATGAACGGTAGAGCCACGGGTCGTAACACGTCTAAAATGTAGCGTCCACTGTTCAAAGTGCCCTCAATGGGAACAAGAGGTGACCGAGACGTGTAACCAGTGGCATCCCATACCATCACGCCGGATGATACGCCAGTATGGCGATGACGAATAGACGCTTCCAATGTGCGTTCGCCGCGATGTCGCCAAACACGAATGTGACCATCATGATGCTGTAAACAGAACCTCGATTCATCCGAAAAAATGACGTTTTGCCATTCGTGCACCCAAGTTTGTCGTTGGGTACAGCATCAAGGCGCTCCTGTCTCTGATACAGCGTCAAGGGTAACCGCAGCCATGGTCTCCGAGCTGATAGTCCTTGCTGCTGCAAACTGTTCGGGCAGATGGTTGTTGTCTTGCAAACGTCCCCATCTGTTGACTCAGGGTTCGAGACGTGGCTGCACGATCCGTTACAGCCATGCGGATAAGATGCCTGTCATCTCGACTGCTAGTGATACGAGGCCGCCGTGATCCAGCACGGCGTTCCGTGTTACCCTCCTGAACCCACCGAAACCATATTCTGCTAACAGTCATTGGATCTCGACCAACGCGAGCAGCAATGTCGCGATACGATAAACCGCAATCGCGATAGGCTACAATCCGACCTTTAACAGTCGGAAACGTGATGGTACGCATTTCTCCTCCTTACACGAGGCATCACAACAACGTTTCACCAGGCAACGCCGGTCAACTGCTGTTTGTGTATGAGGATCTGTTAGAAACTTTCCTCATGTCAGCACGTTGTAGGTGTCGCCACCGGCGCCAACCTTGTGTGAATGCTCAGAAAAGCTAATCATTTGCATATCACAGCATCTTCTTCCTGTCGGTTAAATTTCGCGTCTGTAGCACGTCATCTTCGTGGTGTAGCAATTTTAATGGCTAGTAGTGTAGTTCCGACCCCACATTAGGGGTATACCATGACTTTTATCGCCTCAGCGTAGTTTTAGCTATGTCAGTTCAATTTAAACTGTTGACATACAAAGGGTTAATAGATTAATTTTTCAGTGGGAATAATGTGTGTTCGTAAAATTAATTTTGTTTTGGTTCATATGGATATACAAGCGGAGGAGCGGGCGCTAAGGTGGTAGTTAGCAATTAGTTACTTGCTGCGCCTTCTGCTGTTAACGGCCAGGCCATTTTGTTCCTGGCACCACGGTCATCGCTTCACAGGACTTGTATCGTATATCTACCTGTCCTGTACCGTTCGCAGGGAGAAAGCATCGTTACTCAGCTAATCTCGCGGAGGAAACTGCCCCCGCTACAGTAGTGCAGAGAGCCTCGCTGTTTTCTGCGCCCCGCGGACAAGTCGATAAAAGCGCCAATGTCGCCGGCGCCTTTTTTTACTGTTCCTCCGGGGTCCGCGCTCGCGGCCGCCGGCGGTCGGGGAGGCTACCTCGGCGGCGTCCGTCCGTCTCTGCAGGCTCCCCACCACCACCACGAGGCCGCGGCGGTATAAAGGGGACCGCCGACGGGCGCCGTCTCACAGACAAGACCACCAGCAGCAGCAGCCGCAGCCGTCCGGAGACCACACGGGACGCCATGGCAACCACGGTGAGTCCGTCTGCGACTCTCTCCACCACTGACAGCTCCACTGCCGCGTCTCCAGCTCTTCGTCCTTTTAGTCACTACTAGCTCCGAAGCTGACCGAGGTTTTTGGGGGTTTTCCCCTGGTCATCAGGCGAATGCCACAGCTACATGTTCCCCCTCCCCCCATCCCCCACCACCAGCTATTCCCAGCTGGTAAATTGCTGTGCATATTGGGATATTTGGCTCTAAAGATCAGATGTCTACAATATCTACTAGGGGCATCCAATAAGTAATGATGTAGTTAGAATCTTTTATTTAGCTGGCAGAATTGGCGCTCGCTGTATTGCAGTAGTTCGAGTAACGAAGATTTTTATGAGGTAAGTGATTGATGAAAGGTATAGGATATTGTTAGTCAGGGCCATTCTTTTGTAGGGATTTTTTGAGATTGCGTTGCGCTAAAAATACTGTGTGTTAGTTTAGTGTTGATCAGAATAAGTAAAGAGCGAAATGTCTGAGTACGTTCAGTTCTGCTCAGCTGTTTGAAAATCAAATAACGTAAGGGGTTTACCAGCACAGTAATTCAATAGTTTCTCTAAGGGGACGTTTCAATGAAACTCATTTTTTTTCTGAAAGGAGGTTGGGATTCTTCAGGAGTCCAACATTTTTTTGAATCATCAGCCTTCTGACCAGTTTTATGTGGCCCACCACGAATTCCTCTTCTCTGCCAACCTCTTCATCTTACAGTGACACTTGCAACCTATGTCCTCAATTATTTGCTGGATGCATTCAAATCTCTGTCTTATTCTTCAGTTTTTGCCTTCTACAGCTCCTTCTAGTACCATGGAGGTTATTCCTTGATGTCTTAACAGATGTCCTACCATTATGTGCCTTCTTCTTCTCAGTGTTAACCACACATTGCTTTCCTCGCCTATTCTCTGTAGAAAATTTGGAAATTTGTGGTAAGCTCCATGGGACCAAACTGCTGTGGTCATCGGTCCCTAGGCTTAAATACTACTTAATCTAACTTACTATCCTGTCCCTTCTTTTTGTCAGTGTTAATCACACATTGCTTTCCTCGCCGGTTCTCTGTAGAAAATTAGGAAATTTGTGCTAAGTTCTATGGGTCCAAACAGGTGAGGTCATCGGTCCCTAAGCTTACACACTACTTAATCTAACTTAAACTAACTTAAACTAAGGACAACATACACACTCATGCCCAAGAGAGGACTCGAACCTCCGACGGGGGCAGGCGCACGAACCGTGGCAAGGCGCCCACGGCTACCCCGGTCTGCTCTCTGTAGAACTTCCTCATTCCTTACCTTATCGCTTCACCTGATTTCCAACATTCTTCTGTAGCAGCACACGTCAATTGCTTCTATTCTCTTCTGTTCCGGTTTCCCCACAGTCCATTTCTCACTACCATACAATGCTGTGCTCCAAACGTACATTCTCAGAAATTTCTTCCTCAAATCAAGGCCCATGATTGATACCAGAATGCCCTTTTCTCCAGTGCTAGTCTGATTTTTATGTCCTCCCTACTTCCCTCGATCACGAGGTATTTTGCTGCCTAAACAGCAGTTTTTCTTAACTGCATTCACTTCGTGTTCAACGATTTTCATCTTAAGTTTCTCACTGTTCTCATTTCTGCTACTTCTCATTACTTTCGTCTTTCTTCGATTTACTGTCAGTCCGTATTCTGTACTCATTAGGTTTTCATTCCACTGAACACATCCTGTAATTCTTCTTCACTTTCATTGAGGATAGCAATTTCATCATTGAATCTTAACGCCGATATCCTTTTACCTTGAATTCTAATCCTGCACTTGAACCTCTCTTTTGTTTCTGTTATTGCTTTCTCAACGTATACAAGCAACAGCAGGGGCGAAACACTACATACCTGTCTTATACCCTTCTTAATCCAAGTATTTCGTTCTTGGTCTTCCAGTCCTATTCTTCCATATTATATATAACCCATCTTTCGCTACAGCTTACCCCTATCTTTCACAGAATTTTGATCGTCTTGCACCATGTTACACTATCGAACGCTTTTCATATGTCGACAAAGCCTACGACCTATCTTGATTTTGCTCCAGTCTTCAGCCATTATCATCTGGAACGTCAGAACTGCTCCTCTGGTACCTTCACTTTTCGTAAACGAAAAGCGATCGTCGTCTTACATATCCTCAGTTTTATTTTCCATTCTTCAGTGTATCATTCTTGTCAGCAAGTTGTATGCATGAGATGGCAGATCGGTGTACACATTACTAATTTATAGTCCACGACGCGTTTTTGTGTCTGTATGTGAAGGCAAATCTCAGGAACTACTGTAGTGATTTTGGTATGGATTTCACTACTAGGTGAGACTAATTCGCGAGGAAGGTTTCTGTATCGTTGGCGTATAGGTCGAACCGTATTCAGGCTTGAACTTCGTAAACAGCTGGCGTTACCAGTCCTGGTGTTCTGGTAGGGTATATAAGGGGCGCGAACAGCGTCAGAAGCTGAGTGATCACTGTGTAGGACCCCGAGAATCGTGTACTCGTGTGAGACAGCGTTATCAGCATATGACAAAATTTGAAAGGAGCCTCGTTGTAGGGCCCATTATGGCTGGCTGGTCGAATCGTCCAGTACCCAGATGTGAGGGACATTTTGACGTGACAGTGGCCTGATGTTGGAGAGTGTGGAAACGTGAGGGCTCCAATCGACCATATCTGACCGCCCCAACGGAGGATCGCTGGTGCACCAAGCATATCGTAACCCCTTCACACCTTCGCCTACTATTCGAGAACAAGCAATGGACCCGCTGGATCATTCTTTGTCCTCTCCGCACCGTCGGTCAAAAACTGGCAACAGCCCGACTTGGATATTACCGCCCCATATGTAGGGTGCTGTTGGCACCACAACACAAATGGACGGGTTTGGTGTGGTGGAGTGATCGGGAAGTATAGAACGCTGATGAATGGTATCGCACTGTGCTCGGCGATGAATAGCGGACGTGCCTTACTCCCAAAGATCATCTTCGGCAGTATGGCGGCGGTCTGGGGAGAGGTCTCGTTCTTCTAACGTTTTGGAGAGACACAGAAGTGATATTCCAGGCTTCGTGGTGTGTACAGCCATCTGCTAATGTCAGAGCTGGTCGTGATTGATGAAACTCTGATGGCATAACTGTATGTCACGGACATCCTGGCTTCACACGTATTACCTCGTATGCGACAGTATCGTGTCGCTATTTCTCACTGACGTGACAAAAGTCGCGGGACAACAATATGCACATATACAGATGACGGTAATATCGCGTACACAAGACATGAATGGGCAGTGCATTGGTACAACTGTCATTTGTAGTCAATAGGTTCTTGTAAAAACGTTTCCGGGCTGATTATGGCTGCACGACGGCAATTAATAGACTCTGATCGCATGGGACATTCCATTTTGGAAATGGTTCGGGAATTCTATATGCCGCGATCCACTGTGTCAGGAGTGATTCCGAGAACACTAAATTTCAGGAATTACCTCTCACCACGGACAGTGCAGTGGCTGATGGTCTTCACTTAACTACGGAGAGCAGCGGCGTTTGCTTGCAGTTGTTTGTGCTGAGAGACAAGCAACTCCCCGTGAAGTAATTGCAGAAATTGAAACATCCCCTTACAAAAATTTATGAATTACTGTGCTGATAAACCTCTTACATTATTTGACTTTCAAATAGCTGAGCAGAACTGAACCTACTCAGACGTTTCGCTCTTTACCTATTCTGATCAACACTAAACCGACAGACAATATTTTTAACGCAACGCTATCTAACTTTCAATAATCTCTACAAAAGAATGGCCCTGACTAACAATAACCTATACCTTTCATGAATCACTTACCTCACAAAAATCTTCGCTACTCGGACTAGTGCAATACAGCGAGCACCAATACTGACAGCTAAATAAAAGATTCAAACTACTGAAGGCACTAACTACTGATAGGCATAGTTAGCAAATCAAAAATTTTGATAGAGAACAAACAATGTATATATATATAAACAAAGATGATGAGACTTACCAAACAAAAGCGCTGGCAGGTCGATAGACACACAAACAAACATACACACAAAATTCTAGCTTTCGCAACCAACGGCTGCTTCGTCAGGAAAGAGGGAAGGTCAGGGAAAGACGAAAGGATGTTGGTTTTAAGGGAGAGGGTAAGGAGTCATTCCAATCCCGGGAGCGGAAAGACTTACCTTAGGGTGAAAAAAGGACAGGTATACACTCGCACACACACACATATCCATCCACACATATACCACGTATACCTTCCCTCTTTCCTGACGAAGCAGCCGTTGGTTGCGAAAGCTAGAATTTTGTGTGTCTGTCTGTGTGTCTATCGACCTGCCAGCGCTTTTGTTTGGTAAGTCTCATCATCTTTGTTTTTAGATATATTTTTCCTACGTGGAATGTTTCCCTTATATATATATATATATATATCAGTTCATGACATCCAGTCTTACAAATTTACTCTTTCTCGCGGACACACGTCCAGATCATCCGCTCTTAAAATTCTGCCATCTCTCTCCCCACATCCACCACTGCTGGCGGCTCACCTCCAACTGCGCAACGCTTCGCGCTCAGTGTTGCCAACTATAAAAAACCCGAGTCGCTAGATTCAATATCAAAAGTCGCTAGAAAGTCGCTAAAACTGAGTTTACTAGGGGTGTACTGAAAATTTCGTGCTGTGAATGGTGCAATAAACCAGTGGGGGTGAGGGGGGGGGGTTCAATGAAATATTAATAAAAATTGTCTCATACCTAATTGCTATATTGTCTTAATTAAATGACGCATCGCTTGCAACAACATACTTATAAAATACACTAACGTTTAATTAAACATGTTATCATAATTGACGCAACACATAAATTGTTGTTTCAATCACAGTAGTCAAATATACTAGAAATATACAACTATATTTGTAACAAAAGAAAGCAAGAATTCAAATTAGGTTACAAAATATATACATACCGGTATGTGAGCTATTCATCGTCGTCACTCAGAAGATCGAATAACTCTTCTGTTTCATGCTCTGACAGAACTGTAGTTGGTATTCACTGAGGCGTGCGAAACTGCAAGCTGAAGAGAGTGACAAATGCAACGGATCACTACCAGATGCTTCAAACCATATTGTCTCTTGAGATGTTCGTAAAGCCCATTGTTTATTCCAACTATTGCAGAAGCATTATCTGTGCCAATTCCTACCATATTAGCGATTGGAAGTTTGCGATCTTTCAAAGAATTCACAAGAACAGCAGCCAGATTTCTTGCGTCTGCAGTTTCTACTACAGCGAGTTTGATAAATGCTGATCTAATGGTTTGGTTGTTTACACTATAGTACCGTACAACTATACCTAGCATTTTAGATATTGATACATCTGTGGATTCATCTATTAGTACACTGTATTTTTGGTCACTTATATCTTCAACCAATTATTGTGTAAAATATAGAGCCAAAACTTCTGTTATAATGTTAGTGCACTTTGTATGATGTAATTACATGTTTTATCACCGTAAAACACCTTCTTGCACAGTATTGCTAAATGATCTACAGCTAAAATAGAACAATATTCAGCAATAAATAAAGAAAGGGCAGCTTCCTCTCTGCTTGCTATTCTAACTGTAGTTTTCGGAACAATTTTCACAGGTAAGGTGGTTTGTGTTTTTTTTAATCAATTTTTTGTTTATGGTTAATAGTTTTCGAATGCTTTCTAATATCATACAATTTAGCATAAAACTCTGTTGCACATACTTGACATCTTGCCTTGGATAAGTCTCCAGCGACTGGTTTCAGCCACCCATTGAATTCAGGTTCTGCTTCCCACACATCCCGATATTTATGAGCGTACTGCTTCTTCTTCTGCGGTAAATCCATTATGTAAGCCACCACAACATGAGTTTCGCCAATTTATAATTACTGAAAATACATTCAAATTGAGGCGAACTAGAGGTCATGAAACAATCTACTCACTCGGTAACTCGATATCAGTCCTACTGTTCATTGTTTAAAACGTAATAATGTCTGATATACCCCTACCGAATTGTCCTTGCATTACCACTGTGCATGTGTTAATAATTTGACTGCGAGTTAACATCTCCAAAAATTAGAGATTGCTGGACAGAAATGTATTTTATTATACTTAATATTATGTATGTTTTTTGTCAATTCGAAAAATAAAGGTAGTTCAAAAGTTGAAGAATTATAGATCGATACGCTATCGATGATAGCAGGCTAGTGGGTAATGAATAATGAATTGTTCTATAGTCAAGGTTTTCTTACTCTGTAGGCAATTCTGACATTCAGGTTTACTAAATGCTGAACAGTGCTACATGATCCGCTAAGAACTTAATTTAACTTAGTAAATCTAGAACAAAGTCAGTGTAGTACCCATTCTATAGTTAAAATCTTAGTTTTGTTACTGAAAATACTGGACCAAAATAGTTTTCATTTGTACTGCAAAAGTCGTCAGTACTCCAAAAGTCGCCAGATAAGTCGCTAAATAATTTTTGTCGCTAAAAAGTTTTTTTTGTCGCTAAGACGAAGGCAATAGTCGCCATTTCTAGCGACAAAGTCGCTAAATTGGCAACACTGTAATCGCGCTGTTCACATCCAACAATAGCGACTATTCCAACAACGCCAACGAGCCACAGACTGCACACAGCACAGTCAGTGATTTCCATACAGAGCGCTACGTGACGTTACGAATATAAAAACCTAAACAGCCTACTTACAAAAAATCAGTGTGGGGCGTACGACGGACATAAACATTAGGAAGTGCAGCGATTTTTGGCATTAATGGGCTGTGGCAGCAGACGGCCGATGCGAGTGCCTCTGCTAGCAGCACCACATCGCCTGCACCGCCTCTCCTGGGCCGGTGACCTGTCGGCAGGACCGTAGGCGGCTGGGAAACCGTGGCCTGGTCAGATCAGTCCCGGTTTCAGCTGGTAAGAGATGATGGTAGAGGTCGAGTGTGTCGCAGGCCCCACGAAGCCGTTGTTGTCGTCAACAAGGCACTGTGCAAAGCTGGTGCTGGCTCCTTAAGGGGCTCCGGGACGCCCTATACTTGCAATGTTAAAATAACGCTTATAAATTACATCTTTCCTCACAAAGTATTTGAGGCAGGAAGTTGAACTTTTTACAGATTATTTATTGGAATATGGGCGACAACTTAACACAGGGATTTTACAAAATTTTAGTTCAGTTATTAAAGATGATTTTTTTTCAATTGTAATGAAAATTCGCAACATTTTTTGCAATTTTTTATTTATATATTCAAAAATATTCAGTTTTTTGGAAAAAGGCTGTGTTAAATTCTGCAGAAGGTACTGTGTAACATTTACTGAAAGTTTGAAACAAATATGTTTGGAAGATCCTTAGAAAACATGTAATTAGTATGAGAAAATAAAAGTTTTGGGAATCGAGCGACAAAGATTGGATTAACTTTTTAGTGCATTCCAGGTCCATAGGATGGATTATCTTCATCCTCTGCAAACTCCTCCTCCAGCTTCC
This sequence comes from Schistocerca cancellata, assembly GCF_023864275.1. Lineage (NCBI taxonomy): Eukaryota > Metazoa > Arthropoda > Insecta > Orthoptera > Acrididae > Schistocerca > Schistocerca cancellata. The sequence goes on along the minus strand of NC_064635.1, from coordinate 17,511,308 downwards.
TCTTGTTCCTCCTCCTATTTACTCTTGCTTGTATTTCTAGACTCTTTACAGCCCTGTCTGCAGCCCGAAGGCGTTTCTTGTCTAAAGCGAGCATCGCTCGTACCATGTTAGAACCTATCTTCATTCCCATATTTCTAAATACCTTGCACCTTACAATGTTGCCGTCATTGAAAGTCGCAACAGCATCATACACACCAAAGTGAAGTGTTTCTATTCCAACAAATACAGTCTTGAGGATTGTCGACCACATAACACTATTTACACTTTCATTGGGGTTTTGAGTTTTTCCGTGAATACACTTTTTCAACAGTTCAGGTGCTGCTAAGTCTCTGAAAATAGGTTACCCACACACATACTTTATCTCACATCACTAAAATGTACCTGATGAACACGGACGTTAATAATAATTAATGGTGTGGACTGTGCTTACAGGGACTGGATCCTCTGGCCTAACTGAACCGATCATTGACTGGAAATGGTTTTCTTGTTCCGCGAGACCTGTGTCTTAGGGTATATGTTGCATCTAACTACCTAGGAACTACAATTCCGAACAACGTAAACTGCAACGATCCCAGAGATAATGTTGTTGGGAAGGCAAACCAAAGACTATGTTGTATTGATAGGACGCTAAGAAGATCCAACGGATCTACTACAGAAATGCAAGCACTAAGCTTGTTCGTTCTTCTGTGAAGTATGGTCATTACCAGAAAGGACTGAGGAGGACGTACAAGAAGGGCTGCAACTTTTGTATCACCGAGAAATAGGGGACAGAGTTGATGTGGCAAACAGTAAAACGAAGGCTGTCTTCGTTGCGAGGAGGCCTTTCCACGAAGTTTCAATCTCCAACTTTCTCCCCCCAAATGCGAAAATATTGACGCCCACCCCTAGATAGGGAGAAATGACCACCGCAATTAAAATAAGAGAAATCAGAGATCGCACGCAAAGGTTTAACTGTTCCTTCTTTCCCGCGCGGTTGAACCATTGCTTTATTTCACTTGATGAAAGTACTACAGACTGACTTCACTCAGAAGAATCACTGGATAACTCAGTCAACTAAATCACTAAAAGCCAGCCGGAGTGACCAAGCGGTTCTAGGCGCTACAGTCTGGAACCGCGCGACCGCTACGGTCGCAGGTTCGAATCCTGTCTCGGGCATGGATGTGTGTGATGTCCTTAGGTTAGTTAGGTTTAAGTAGTCCTAAGTTCTAGGGGACTGATGACCTCAGAAGTTAGGTCCCATAGTGCTCAGAGCTATTTGAACCACTTTTTCCCGCACGCTGTTCCAGAGTGCAAAGGTAGAGGAATAGCGTGAAAGTGGATCGATGAACCATCTGCCAAACACTTGAGTGTGAATTGCAGAGTAGGCATTAAAATCCATGGATAAGAAATAAAAACTTTGAGGTTCGCCGATGACATTGTAATTCTGTCAGAGACAGCAAAGGACTTGGAAGAGCAGTTGAACGGAATGGACAGTGTCTTGAAAGGACGATATAAGATAAACATCAACAAAAGCAAAACGAGGATAATGGAATGTAGTCGAATTAAGTCGGGTGATGCTGAGGGAATTAGATTAGGAAATGAGACACTTAAGGTAGTAAAGGAGTTTTGCTATTTGGGGAGCAGATGATGGTCGAAGTAGAGAGGATATAAAATGTAGACTGTCAATGGCAAGGAAAGCTTTTCTGAAGAAGAGAAATTTGTTAACATCGAGTATAGATTTAAGTGTCAGGAAGTCATTTCTGAAAGTATTTGTATGGAGTGTAGCCATGTATGGAAGTGAAACGTGGACGATAAATAGTTTGAACAAGAAGAGAATAGAAGCTTTCGAAATGTGGTGCTACAGAAGAATGCTGAAGATTAGATGGGTAGATCACACAACTAATGAAGAAGTATTGAATGGGATTGGGGAGAAGAGAAGTTTGTGGCACAACTTGACTAGAAGAAGGGATCGGTTGGTAGGACATGTTCTGAGGCATCAAGGGATCACCAATTTAGTATTGGAGGGCAGCGTGGAGGGTAAAAATCGTAGAGGGAGACCAAGAGATGAATACACTAAGCAGATTCAGAAGGATGTAGGTTGCAGTAGGTACTGGGAGATGAAGAAGCTTGCACAGGGTAGAGTAGCATGGAGAGCTGCATCAAAATAGGATCAGGACTGAAGACCACAACAACAACAACAATGTAAATGTACAAGTAGATGAGTGTAGTGAGTGTGGTGCTATGTTGGTGGCCCAAAGATGAGCACGAGAGAAGATAGACTGAATCCCGATGCTAGTACACACAAACTACTGCTCTCGAATAGCACGGAGGTGGGCCGGCGAGCTTAACTTCCCCACCCGAAGACGGATCACCGTCAACAGTGTCACATGGCCTCGCTCATGAAACAGTGCGAAGACGACTGGAGTTTAAACCGTGACATTTGGCGTAAAGTCTGCTAACGAGGGACATTATGCGGGGTAAATACTGGAAGCCACAACACAGACGTGTGGTAGCTGATCTCGGCTAAGGAAAGCTGGTTTCGCTGCACGTGTACGTTATTACTTGCTGCAGGGGTGTCTACTTTTCCCTTGCGTCCATCAGCACCGTAAGTCAGACGCTACCGTAAATGTCTCATTGACCCACATTCGGCTGATTTAGATCACGCTACTTAGGAGCTAATTACGACAGTAAACGGAACGTAAGTTTCTCCCGTTTATTGCACAGGCAGAAAGCAAACCGCGCTGCTGGCGTCTCGAAAGTCAATTTAGAGGGTCTCACCTGCAGTGTTATACGGCCGTTATACGGCGGTGGAGGCCAGCAAAATAGAATACGGGCGATGTAGTACTTGGTAACTGGTGTGCATGAAGGAGAGAGCTATAACATGATATCTCGATTGCTAGAAAATGAAACGACTACAGACGCCCCTGTGATCTTACTTATTGTGTAGCTACCAGTTTCGGAGCTTCGATGCGCCATCTTCAGGCCTTAGGTGACGCTGAAGGGGTTACCACGATCCATATACAGGGTAATTCACGAAGATATGCAAATATTTTAATATGTTATCCTACTAGTAAAACTAAACAAAAAAGTTCACATAAACATACGTCCGCAAATGTTTCGTCACGGAGTTACGGCTAATAAAAGAATTTGCCTGAAATTTAGCAACTTCGCTTCTATGAAGCCATCGCAAATATGCACGAGGTTAAAGTAAAGCACGATTTCCATTTATTTTGTTGTTATTGGTCTGGTGAATCTAATAAAACATGGTTCAAATGGCTCTGAGCACTATGGGGCTTAACATCTGTGGTCATCAGTCCCCTAGAGCTTAGAACTAATTAAACCTAACTAACCTAAGGACATCACACACATCCATGCCCGAGGCAGGATTCGAACCTGCGACCGTAGCAGTCGCGCGGTTCCGGACTGAGCGCCTAGAACCGCTCGGCCACATCGGCCGGCCAATAAAACATGTCCCAGACATGTCTCTGCAGTAGTTTTCCGGAACATCCGCAGAAACAAAGACGAAATTTCGTAAAATTTTCTAATTTACTAACTATTTGGCCTATTTTTTTTTAATTCCATACAATTGCACGAAGCTTTCAACAGAAAATGTAGAGAATTTAATTTTGGAAAAATGATGGTAATAACGTTACCTAAAACTCTGTGAATTTGTCAGATAATCTGCTTTTATTAATACCATAGCACACGTGTATTCATGTTAAACCGGGAAAAACAAACCTCAGTATTATGGAACTTGTACAGTGTGCATACAATGTCACAATACATTCATCACAAATGTTGAAAAAAAAAAAAAACAACTCACTAGCGGTCGTCAACAATCACATAAACGTTTCTACATTCTTAATGGAAAGTAAACAAATTTACTTGTAAAAAAATCTTTGCTTCTCTGGATGTTCTGGAAAACTACTGAAGATACACGTCTGGGACATGCTTTATTAGACTCACCTGACCAATAACAACAAAATAAGTGGAAATCGTGTTTTACTTTAACCTCGTACAGTTTTGCGATGGCCTCATATTAGCGAAGTTGCTAAATTTCAGGCAAAATCTTTTATTAGCCGTAACTCCACGACTAAACATTTGCGGACGTATGTTTACGTGAACATTTTTTGTTTAGTTCTACTTGTAGGATAACATATTAAAATATTTGCATATCTTCGTGAATCAACCTATACGCAGCGTCAGTGGCCAACATAACTGGTTTACGCAGACTGTCTGTAACTGTGACGTCAGCACTCCAATCATTAACTTCCAACTGATGCAGCGTTTATATGGATTGTGATAACCACTTCAGCATGAAGTAAGACCTGAAGATGGCGCACTGAAGCGGCGAAACTGGTAGCTACACAATAAACAAGATCATAAGGGTGGATGTAGGCGTCTCATTTTTTACCACAGTGAACGGCCGTGTGTCCAAGACCTCCAGTCGAAAGGATGGATATACAAAAACTTAATGTCTGGATTTGTCGTGCTGGGGACTATTTAAGCTGGAAAGGCAGGTATATCTCTACTTTCTGTCTCTCTAGTTTTGCATTCATGACATTTTCGCGATATACACATAGGAAGCGGTGAAAACAACAGTCTTGATTGCAGAACTGATTTTATTGCTTTATTATTCACGTGTGGGCCCAATAGGACCATGCGAGGTACAATCTATCAATGTTACTTTTGATAGTTGTCCTTCCTTTGTGTCCAAATATGTTACATCCGTTCAGAATGACGTCTCTTTCTTTCAAGATACCATCGTGTTCCAGTCCGTTTTCTAATTTCCCTCCGATCAACTTTCCAAGCAAATATCTTATTGCTTTATTGATTCCTAATGCATGGCATCTTCAGATAGACCAGTGTAAAGTCGGTAAGTGGGTACTGGGTGCCACGATGAGGGCATCGACAGAACTAACAGGCTCTCGTCATATATAGTAAAATAAATCGACGAGGACAGTCTATTTCAGACGATGCCCTAATCGTCGCATCCAAAACCGGCTTACCGACACTATACTGATCAATCCGAAGATGCCTTGTATTAGGCAAAACGCACGTCATGAATAAATACAGCAATAAAAGTAATTCTGCAACCAAGGCTGTTGTTTCCACCACATTCTACACACTGGCTGCTGCATCAACGCGCCATGAAGTGGAAATCAGTTTATGTAGGAGGCAGCATTATGTTGTAGGGACGATGATGTCGAAATTTTAATAGCGAATCACGTGAAGATCAAGAGTTGACTTTAGTGACTAGTTTCAAATGTATATAGTTTGCCGCAGTTATTCGGAGATGAAGAGGCTTGCACGGGACAAAGTAGCTTGGAGAGCTGCATCAAATCAGTACTCGGAATGAAGACCACAACAACAGCAACAACAACAACAACAACGACGACGACGACGGCGACGACAAACCATACCCTGATGCAAGACGCCTCTGTCGCAGCCTCTGCCACTACAGTCAGACGAGCACCTATGTGACGCTTTCACCCTCACTAAACGAACCTGTGACGAAATGCGCTGCTCTTCTTTGGATTTTCTCTGTTTACTGTATCAGTCCCACAAGCTGCGACATCGCCGCGAATAAAACAGGGAACCGTAAACTGCAGAATAAATCGCTTTTATTTCAATCTGTGAGCACAAAATGTTTGTTCTCAGACTGCCGGTTTCAGTCTGCAGTGACGATCTTCAGTCTTGTTTTACAACCATTTGCTATAGCTTTCTTATATTTGGACTTGTCTCAAAACAGACCTGAAGATGGTCACCGCCAACCGAAACCGTTAGTATACAAAAATTTTGTGATCGTAGACTGAAGAAAAATAAATTCTGCATCTCTACATCTACATCTACATCGATACTCCGCAAGTGGCGGAGGGTACTTTCAGTACCTCTATCGGTTCTCCCTTCTGTTCTAGTCTCGTGTTGTTCGTGGAAAGGAGGATTGTCGGTACGCCTCTGTGTGGGCTCTAATCTCTCTGATTTTATCCTCATGGTCTCTTCGCGAGATATACGTAGGACGGAGCAATAAACTGCTTGACCCCTCGGTGAAGGTATGTTCTCGAAACTTCAACAAAAGCCCGTACCAAGGTACTGAGCATCTCTCCTGCAAAGTCTTCCACTGGAGTTTACCTATCATCTCCGTAACGCTTTCGCGATTGCTAAATGATCCTGTAACGAAGCGCGCTGCTCTCCGTTGGAATTTCTCTATCTCTTCTATCAACCCTATCTGGTACGGATCCCACACTGCTGAGCAGTTTTCAAGCAGTGGGCGAACAAGTGTACTGTAACCTACTTCGTTTTCGGATTGCATTTCCTTAGGAATTCTTTCAATGAATCTCAGTCTGGCATCTGCTTTACCGCCGTTCAACTTTATATGATCATTCCATTTTAAATCACTCCTAATGCTTACTCCCAGATGATTTATGGAATTAACTGCTTCCAGTTGCTGACCTGCCATATTGTAGCTAAATGATAAGCGATCTTTCATTCTATGTACTCGCAGCACATTACACTTGTCTACATTGAGATTCAATTGCCATAGCCCTGCACCGTGCGTCAATTCGCTGTAGATCCTCCTACATTTCAGTACAATTTTTCATTGTTACAAACTCTCGATGTACCACAGCATCATCCGCAAAAAGCCTCAGTGAACTTCCGATGTCGTCCACAAGGTCATTTATGTATATTGTGAATGTCAACGGTCCTACGACACTCGCCTGCGGCACACCTGAAATCACTCGTACTTCGGAAGACTTCTCTCCATTGAGAATGACATGCTGCGTTCTGTTATCTAGGAACTCTTCAATCCAATCACACAATTGGTCCGATAGTCCAAATGCTCTTACTTTGCTCATTAAACGACTGTGGGGAACTGTATCGAACGCCTTGCGGAATTTATTCTAATCCTGTCCGGTAAGGATCACAGACTGACAGCCAGTATGCAATTAATGGTCGAACGAGAATTTTGCCAGTTACCTCTCTTGTGGATGGAGTCCATTTTCTAAGGATTCTTACAATGAGTCTTAGACCCGCATCTTTCTTACCTCGGCCTATACTCATACTCCCAGATATTTGATAAAGTCGCTTCCAGTTCTCGGTCTGCATTCCGACAATCAAACAACACCGCGTCTTTCCTCTTGCGCAGTATGTCACATGTACTTATATTGAGGGTCAGCTGCCGATCCCTCCATCAAGCTTCGATGCTCGGCAGGTCTTTCTGCACTTCGCTACTATTTTCTGACGTAGCGTCTTCTCTGTATTGGTCAGCACAATCCACGAACCGTTTCCTGGAGATCCCGACTTTATCTCCCCCTTTAATCCAAGCTAGCAAGGGTTCCGAATCCGACGAGCAGTACATAAGCAATGGTCCAGCGAGGAGTTTGTAAGTGACGCCACTCGTCCGCAAATTTTTCCTCCAGGTTGGCACAGGAGAGGAATTCGTGGCGGACCGCATCAAACCAGTCATAAGACTGATGACGCAAAAGGAGTAAAAGTTTTTTCCAGTAAAATCTCTCGCATCTGTCCTCATCACGGCTAGTTTTATGTGGTCGCTGAAGTTTAAATCATCCTGGAAAGATACGAGGCGATATCAAAAAGCAAGATACACATTAGTGTGGCAGTGCTGGTAAGTCTTATTCAGTACTGCACCACACGTCATAGTGACACAGATACACTGACCAGTCAGAACATTACGGCCACCGACCTACTAGCGATGTAAACACGTCCAGGCGATAGCACCGAGACCTGGCGAGGAATGACTGCTAGTCAGACACACTTACCATGGAGGTAAGAATAAGGGGAGATGGCGCTACGTATCCCAGCCGTACTACGTTTTGAAGCCATGGGGGCGTGGCTCGCTGCCATGACACTCTGACCAAAACATTGCCAGTGTGCTATAGCGCTGCGTGTATTACAATCGCTAATTGCACCATATACGCAAGTAACGTCATCTGATTGGTTGTTTCAAAGTTTTTGTTTAAAATAAAATCTCGTAAAGGCGAAATTCCGCGTTTCTTCTGATTAAAAATAGTTTAATGTAATATTACGAATAGCTAGCCTTCAATGTAAACGATACAATTTGGTTAATTCAGTAATGAACGTGTATCACAAACTAAATGATGGAAACTGAAGATTAAGTTAGCTATACCCTCCCTCCAAAGCCCCATAAATACATCTTGTTTGTAATACGTACTGGGACATTTCAGTTACGTTACACTACTGGGAAACACTGTTCATTACTACCAATATTTACTGAAATACGGTACATAGATTGACAAATCTACACAGTGTCCTGTTTAGGCCTATACTTTACGCCAGTTAATGTAGTGTTAGCTTTTAATTTGGTACATGATGAAGACAAAGTGAGTTACTCAACACTTCGATCATCGACGATACGTACGTATTATACTGAAACGTGAACTTGAAAACTAAGAATTTAATTCTTTGAATTAACATATCTTTTGCAAATGTTTTGGGTGTGTAGGGAAAACTGATGGTACAGCATTTTCTCGGAGCCTTACTGTTGAAAGGGAAGTTCGGTCTATGTCCTCTTCTCGGAAATGCTGAGAACATATAGTGCTCCATTTAGACGCACGCCAATTCTTCCTCCTCACGGCATTCTCCCACAGAGCTTTCCGACTTTCATTTTTAGGAAATCTAAAATCATACAGGAGAAAAACACGCTATAGTACAAGTACCGATGTAGCACACGTTCATTCACAATGAAGTTGTAAAATCACACTTGAGGAGACAACTTACACATGAAATGTTATTCCATTCGATTTCGCATCACAATCAGAACGATTCGTACATCCGAACACCACACAAGTCACCATAAAGCGAGCGACAAGCCTATGCACACAAGCTAACAGCAACAATGTTTTGGTCGGATTGAGACGGCTACCCTCGGCTTCACATAGCTTCGCAGCTGTGACGTCACGGCGTCTCCCTCTATTCTTACCTCCATGACACTTACGGTGCATTTAGTATCTGTGAAAATGCTGTCCGCCTCTAGAATGGTCTACCTGAGTTTGACCGAGGGCAGATTGTGATGCCCTGGAGGCTCGGCGCGAGCATATCGGAAACTGCACGAGTTGTCTCGTGTTCGAGGAGTGTTGTGGGGAGCGTCTTCAACACGTGGCGAAACCAGGATGAAACTGCGCCCAGACGTCTTGGCTTTGGGAGGCCACCCCTCTTTACACATTTCGAACGTCGTAAACAAATAAATAAATGTCTTTTGAGTAGGACCTCCCGTCGCGTAGACCGTTCGCCGGGTGCAAGTCTTTCGATTTGCCGTCGCTTCGGCGACTTGCGCGTCGTGGGAGATGAAATGATTAGGACACTTTTTTTTTTCACTAGCTGCTTATATTTTATGACCCACCATCTAATTTCTCATGGTGGGTCGTATGTTGCCACTTAGCCGCTGTGACTGGGTCCGGGGTCCCGTTCTACCATAGGTATCCGTCGGGTTGGGCTCAAAAGAGAGGGACCACAATTAAGGTCCTTCCATCCAGATTGTGCGCTGCCTCTTAACGGAAGGCGTAGGTCCCTTGAAGAGGTACCCAGCTTTAAGCTCGTATTAGACATGGAGATGCTGTTAACTATTTACATATAAGGTGCAATCTGTTTTTAGGATTGTGTGTGACTTGTGCACCTCTTGTCGGTTGTTCCACACTGTTCTTGCCCGTGTCCCGCCACGTGGAGGCGGGCTCTATTTGTTTACATCCATTTGATATCTTCTTTTTTTGTGCAGCATTAGAAAAACTTATAACTAATAGAAAATCAAGTAAGATATTAATAACCAAATCGAAATTAAATATTTAGAAAGAAGGAAGGAAGAGAACTGAATAGAGAAGGGATAGGTATAATGTTGCCCGTCACCTGGTTGTGGGCGGCGGCCCGGGTCTTGGAATGACCCTCAAGACGCTGGCCGTCGCTCACCACGCCTTTAACATCTACCATCCTAAAAACTAACTTAACTAGATCAGAGTACGTTAAAGCTAGAAACTAAGACTAAGACCTCCATGTCCAGATTGCTAAACTATTTACGATATACAATAGAGAGGTAACTGATTTTGTGCTCGGCTCAAAGTTGCTAATGTAAGGGTACTTGTGGTAAAAGTAATAAGGTAATGACGCTAACGGTTTGTGTTGAGCCTACAAGGCTCCTAGTAGAGTACATCAGGCGCAAGCACCTCCCGGCCCTGCCGACAACACGACCTGAACGGTGGTTTTTCCCGATCTACCATAGGTATCCGTCGGGTTGGGCTCAAAAGAGAGGGACCACAATTAAGATCCTTCCATCCAGACTGTGCGCTCCCTCTTAACGGAAGGCGTAGGTCCCTTGTACCCAGATTTAAGCTCTTATTAGACATGGAGATGCTGTTAACTATTTACATATAAGGTGCAATCTGTTTTTAGGATTGTGTGTGACTTGTGCACCTCTAGTCGGTTGTTCCACTCTGTTCTTTGAAGTTGACTTGGTTGACACTATGGACCATCCGCGCTGGACGCTTCAGTATCTGTGTTGGTGCCCTGGTCTGTATCTGTTTCTTCTTCATCACTCGTGGTGCTAATCATATCTGTGTCCCCCTGGGCCTCGTGACGTCTGTTTGGACCGACTTGCCTTCGGTAGGGTCTGTTGCGCAAGTATTCTATTTGTTGGATCTTCGAGATTTCGTCAGTTAGTTTGTTGAGTTCAGTCCACCTTTCCGGGTCGCGTGTTATGTCATGTAGTTCGTTCTGTGTGTTCAGCCGATTTATGTGTACTGTGTGTCTTATGTTCGTGCGCTGTCCGCAGAGGAAGATTAGGACAACACAACATCCAGTTCCTGACCGGAGGAAATCTCCGACCCAGACGGGAATCGAACCCGGGCCAAGAGGACTGAAATTCTGTAGCGCTGACCATTCCGTTACCGGGGGCGGACGTAGAACGTCTAGGTTGAGCAGACTGGTAAAACAGGACAGGCGGCGAACTGTACCGGAACTGACATCAGACTTTAATGCTGGCCAGAGTACCAGTGTGTCCGAACTCACAGCGCACCGAACACTCCTAACGGTGAGCCCCCGCAGCTGACCACCCGAGCACGTGCCAATGTTGACACCACGAATTTGGGAATTACGACTGAAATGTGCACGTGACCATCGGAAAAGGACGCTGGCGCAGTGGCGGAGCATTGCACGGTCTGATGGTTCCCCATACCTGCTTAATCATGCCGATGGGAGGGCTCGAAGCGATCGTTTTCCAGGGGAACAGCTTCTTGAGTCCTGTACTGCAAGCTGGCGGCGGCTTCGTTATGCCCTGGGGAACATGGTGGGCATCCATAGATCCAGTATATTTTAATTTTAACTGGACTTGGTACTATGTCAAGAAAGAGGGAAAATCGAATCATTCGGAACATTATATGAATTTAATTCATATTATCCATTGGATTAATAGGATATATTGTATGGGCATACCATATACACTACTGGCCATTACAATTGCTACAGCAAGAAGAAATGCACATGATAAACGGGTATTCATTGGACAAATATATTATACTAGAGCTGACATGTGATTACATTTTCACGCAGTTTGGGTGGATAGATCCTGAGAAATCAGTACCCGCAACAACCACCTCTGGCCGTAATAACTGCCTTGATACGCCTGGGAACTGACATGAGCTTACATTTTCACGCAATTTGGGTGGATAGATCCTGAGAAATCAGTACCCAGAACAACCACCTCTGGCCGTAATAACGGCCTTGATACGCCTGGGCACTGAGTCAAACAGAGCTTGGATGGCGTGTACAGGTACAACTGCCCATACAGCTTCAACACGATACCACAATTCATCAAGAGTAGTGACTGGCGTATTGTGGCGAGCCAGTTGCTCGGCCACCATTGACCAGACGTTTTCAGTTGGTGAGAGATCTGGAGAATGTGTTGGCCAGGGCAGCAGTCGAACATTTTCTGTCTCCAGAAAGGCCCGTGCAGGACCTGCAACATGCGGTCGTGCATTGTCCTGCTCAAATGTAAGGTTTCGCAGGGATCGAATGAAGGGTTGAGCCACGGGTCGTAACACATCTGAAATGTAACGTCCACTGTTCAAAGTGCCGTGGATGCGGACAAGAGGTGACCAAGACGTGTAATCAATGGCACCCCATACCATCACGCCGCGTGATACGCCAGTATGGCGATGACGAATATACCCTTACAATGTGCGTTCACAGCAATGTCGCCAAACACGGATGCGACCATCATGATGCTGTAAACAGAACCTGGATTCATCCGAAAAAATAACGTTTTGCCATTCGTGCACCCAGGTTCGTCGTTGAGTACACCATCGCAGGCGCTCCCGTCTGTGATGCCGCGTCAAGGGTAACCGCAGCCATGGTCTCCGAGCTGATAGTTCAAACGTCGTCGAATTGTTCGTGCAGATGGTTGTAGTCTTGCAAACGTCCCCATCTGTTGACTCAGGGATCGAGACGTGTCTGCACGATCCGTTACAGCCGTGCGGATAAGATGTCTGTCATCTCGACTGCTAGTGATACGAGGCCGTTGGGAGCCAGCACGGCGTTCCGTATTACCCTCCTGAACCCACCGATTCGATATTCTGTTAACAGTCATAGGATCTCGACTAACGCGAGCAGCAATGTCGCGATACGATAAACCGCAATCGCGATAGGCTACGATCCGACCTTTATCAAGGTCGGAAACGTGATGGTACGCATTACTCCTCCTTACACGAGACATCACAACAACGTTTCACCAGGCAACGCCGGTCAACTACTGTTTGTGTATGAGAAATCGGTTGGGAACTTTCCTCATGTCAGCACGTTGTAGGTGTCGGCAGCGGCGCCAACCTTGTGTGAATGCTCTGAAAAGCTAATAATTTGCATGTCACAGCATCTTCTTCCTGTCGGTTAAATTTCGCGTCTGTATCACGTCAACTTCGTGGTGTAGCTATTTTAATGCCCAGTAGTGTACTACTGAAATGCCTCACTGATATTTCCATGATTGATTATGTCGTGTTTGCATCCTGCAGAGAGATATTTTGTTTCAGCAAAAAATATTGTTAGTCAGACCTTATACGCTTCTACGATTTTCTTCGTCACTTACTCTATATCTGAGTCATCTGCAGCCAACAGAACTCAATTATCAGCGAATAATATACCACATGGGGAATCCACATCCACGTCTTGGCCCATTCCTCCATCCGTTGTCGACTGTTCTTTAAGAACTTCGTTCAGAAGCATTTTGAACAGAATAGGTGCCTTGGTTGGTCGTATTACATGGGAGATATTTTTCCTGTTTCAATCATTATGTGTAGTCCCTCAGAACACAAGACGTCCACGAGGGCAATCGGAGCACATGGACTGGGAAGGGAATCGGCCGCGTCCTTTCAAAGAAACCACTCTAGCATTCATCTTAAGCGATTCAAGCGAAAATCGCACTCAGTCCGTCTTCAGGCCACAAGTGGCTCATCGAGACCATCCGACCGCCGCGTCATCCTCAGGTGACGATGCGGATAGGAGGAGCGTGTGGTCAGCACACCGCTCTCCCGGTCGTTACGATGGTTTTTTGTGACCGGAGCCGCCACCATTCGGTCGAGTAGCTCCTCAGTTGTCATCACGAGGTTGAGTGCACCCCTAAAAATGGCAACAGCGCATGGCGGCCTGGATGGTCACCCATCCAAGTGCCGGCCACGCCCGACATCGCTTAACTTCGGTGATCTCACGGGAACCGGTGTATCCACTGCGGCACCGCCGTTGCCGCAGGCGAAGACCGCGGGATACGTACATCTGCATGGCCAGACGGGAATTTGTGACTCCGGCGCCTTCCCACTGCGCTATCACTTCTCGGCGGTCGCCTCGGGTTCCCGCTGCGGTATTCACGCCGAGCAGTCCAATTTGCTGTGGTGTGGCGCACGAGCGCCAACGGGGCGTGTAAACTGGCGCGGGAGGAAGCGACATGTCGAACTTGAAAGGCGCGCGGTTTCTCGGAGAAAGCGGCGCTTTTTGCGCGGCCTGCCCTCTCGCGGAGACTTTTCCCCGCCTTTGTCGGCGGCGGAGGCGTGACTTGTCTTCGCGCTGCGGATACCTTTCGGTCCGATCCGGTCCGCTCGCTCCATTCTCTCTGTTTTTCCGGTCGGATCCGCAGAATTTGGCGGCGCTGACGCAGGGAATGGAGGCACTCGAGCGGTGTCCGCGAGACGCGATGATTCCCTCACGGGGCGAAAGCGCTTAAGGGGCTCCGGAACGCCCTATACTTGCAATGTTAAAATAACGCTTATAAATTACATCTTTCCTCACAAAGTATTTGAGGTAGGAAGTTGAACTTTTTACAGATTATTTATTGGAATATGGGTTACAACTTAACATAGGGATTTTACAAAATTTTAGTTCAGTTATTAAAGACGATTTTTTTTTCAATTGTAATGAAAATTCACAACATTTTTTTGCAATTTTTTATTTATATATTCAAAAATATACAGTTTTTTGGAAAAAGGCTGTGTTAAATTATGCAGAAGGTACTGTGTAACATTTACTGAAAGTTTGAAACAAATATGTTTGGAAGATCCTTAGAAAACATGTAATTAGTATGAGAAAATAAAAGTTTTGGGAATCGAGCGACAAAGATTGGATTAACTTTTTAGTGCATTCCAGGCCCATAGGATGGATTATCTTCATCCTCTGCAAACTCCTCCTCCAGCTTCCTCTTGTTCCTCCTCCTGTTTACTCTTGCTTGTATTTCTAGACTCTTTACAGCCCTGTCTGCAGCCCGAAGGCGTTCCTTGTTTAAAGCAAGCATCGCTCGTACCATGTTAGAACCTATCTTCATTCCCATATTTCTAAATACCTTGCACCTTACAATGTTGCCATCATTCGAAGTCCCAACAGCATCATACACACCAAAGTGAAGTGTTTCTATTTCAACAAATACAGTCTTGGGGATTCTCGACCATATAACACTATTTATACTTTCATTGGGCTTTTGAGTTTTTCCGTGAATACACTTTTTTAACAGTTCAGGTGCTGCTAAGTCTCTGAAAATAGGTTTTGTCACCTCCATTATTGCATGAGGCAGACTATGCTTATGAGTGTACACTTTACCAGTTAGCAATCCTTTGTTATATTTACACCAACTGTCTTCTTCTTTGGGACACAAGCTGTGTTGGGGATTTTCATCGGTTGAAGAAGTATGAAAAAAAAAGAGCCCAAACAGCCTTCTTCATTTCGTCGACACTTTGTGTATTTTGCCTAATAGCCATTCCATAATAGTTCTGTATTTTGTCAATTACACTGTCAGTTAACCTTCCCTTCCCATCCAACCCTTTACCATCACTGAGTTTTTGTTTTTTGTACGAAGCTTTCAGTCGCCGAAGTCTTGTTCCCATTCGCTTCTGTACGTGTCCAATACACTCAAATTTCTGGACTACAACATCATCACCATAGGGCTTCAGTCCTTGAACATGTTTGAAACGTTTAGAATCACCGTCACCAAGGTAATTAACATATCGCACAGCGCCACAGTGAGTCACGCCCATGTAGAACACATTTCAAAAAAAATTTAAAAATAGTTGTAGTCTTCGGAATTGAATAAATTATATATCTATTAAAAGGTAATAGTCTGCAGATTCAGAAAAAGCAAAAAAGGAAAAAATTGAACTTTTCATGATTTTGAGCCTTTCCGGAGACCCTTAACCGCCGACGCATTCCGCTTTACCGGGACGCGTAAGCTGAGTCCGTCTCTGCATCGGCGTACGTACAGATGACTGCATCCTGCGTTGCATAGTTTAGTGACAGACTTAACAGCTTTCCTGCAGGCCGTAGTATAGCGGTTCCCAGTCTGGGAGTAGATACTGCCTTCCACATTCATATCCACGTACGTATTCGGCAAGCTATCACATGGCCCGTGGTGGACCACTCCCACTACCACTACTTGTTACTCCCCAGCCTGTTACTTTTGCAAACGGAGCGAGGGAAAAGGGCTGTCCATAAGCGTCCGGAAGACCTCGGATTGCACTTATATCCTTCTTTGGCAATGTGTACGTTGGTGGCAGCAGACTCGTGCTGCAGTCAGTAGCAAGTCCCGTTCACTAAACACTCTTAATAGTACTCGACCTACCAGTGTTAAATTTCCTTGCCGGCCGGAGTGGCCGTGCGGTTCTAGGCGCTACAGTCTGGAATCGGGCAACTGCTACGGTCGCAGGTTCGAATCCTGCCTCGAGCACGGATGTGTGTGATGTCCTTAAGTTACTTAGGTTTAAGTAGTGCGCGCTACTGCTTAACATTTTGTTGTCCTCGTGGAGTACTACGAGTCTACGAAGTATGCAGTAAAATCCGCCTTCCAAACGTCGTGGCTTCCCCTTGTAAATTGTACGCACAGCCGGCCGGCGTGGACGAGCGGTTCTAGGCGCTACAGGCTGGAACCGCGCGACCGCTACGGTCGCAAGTTCGAATCCTGCCTCGAGCACGGATGTGTGTGATGTCCTTAAGTTACTTAGGTTTAAGTAGTTCTAAGTTCTAGGCGACTGATGACCTCAGAAGTTAAGTCGCATAGTGCTCAGAGTCATTTTTTAAATTTCCTTGAGTTAGTGCATTTGTTTACATTACGTGCGTACAAATGGCTCTGAGCACTATGGGACTTAACTTCTAAGGTCATCAGTCCCCTAGAACTTAGAACTACTTAAACCTGACTAACCTAAGGACATCACACACATCCAAGTCCGAGGCAGGATTCGGACCTGCGACCGTAGCGGTCGCGCGGTTTCCGACTGTAGCGCCTAGAACCGCTCTGCCACCCCGGCCGGCTGCGCGTACAATTTACAAGGGGAGGCCACGACGTTTGGAACGCGGATTTACTGCAAACTTCCTACACTCGTAGTACTCCACGAGGACAACAAAATGTGTAAGCAGTAGCGCGCACTTCTCAAGAAAATCGCAAGAAAATTTCGGTCGTCAAATATATTAAATGGAAGAGGCTGTAGATGAAGATGAAATGGGAGATACGGTACTGCGTGAATAGTTCGACAGAGCACTGAAAGACCTGAGTCGAAACAAGGCCCCGGGAGTAGACAACATTCCATTGGAACTACTGACGGCCTTGGGAGAGCCAGTCCTGACAAAACTCTACCATCTGGTGAGCAAGATGTATGAAACAGGCGAAATACCCTCAGACTTCAAGAAGAATATAATAATTCCAATCCCAAATAAAGCAACTGTTGACAGATGTGAAAATTACCGAACTATCAGTTTAATTAGTCACAGCTGCAAAATACTAACGCGAATTCTTTACAGACGAATCGAAAAACTAGTACAAGCCGACCTCGGGGAAGATGAGTTTGGATTCCGTAGAAATATTGGAACACGTGACGCAATACTGACCCTACAACTTATCTTAGAAGCTAGATTAAGGAAAGGCAAACGTACGTTTCTAGCATTTGTAGACTTACAGAAAGCTTTTGACAATGTTGACTGTAATACTGTCTTTCAAATTCTGAAGATGGCAGGGGTAAAATATAGGGAGCGAAAGGCTATTTACAATTTGTATGGAAACCAAATGGCAGTTATAAGAGTTGAGGGGCATGTAAAGGAAGCAGTGGTTGGGAAGGGAGTGAGACAGGGTTGTTGCCTCTCCCCGATGTTATTCAATCTGTATATTGAGCAAGCAGTGAAGGAAACAAAAGAAAAATTCGGAGTAGGTATTAAAATCCATGGAGCGGAAATAAAAACTTTGAGGTTCGCCGATGACATTGTAATTCTGTCAGTGCCAGCAAAGAACTTGGAAGAGCAGTTGAACGGAATGGATGGTGTCTTGAAAGGAGGATATAAGATGAACATCAACAAAAGCAAAACGAGGATAATGGAATGTGGTTGAATTAAGTCGGGTGATGCTGAGGGTATTAGATTAGGAAATGAGACACATAAAGTAGTAAAGGAGTTTTGCTATTTGGGGAGCAAAATAACTGATGATGGCCGAAGTAGAGAGGATATAAAATGTAGACTGGCAATGGGAAGGAAAGCGTTTCTGAAGAAGAGAAATTTGTTAACATCGATATTGATTTAAGTGTTAGGAAGTCGTTTCTGAAAGTATTTTTATGGAGTGTAGCCATGTATGGACGTGAAACATGGACGATAAATAGTTTAGACAAGAAGAGAATAGAAGCTTTCGAAATGTGGTGCTACAGAAGAATGCTGAAGATTAGATGGGTAGATCACATAACTAATGAGGAGGTGTTGAATCGGATTGGGGAGAAGAGGAGTTTGTGGCACAACTTGACTAGAAGAAGGGATCGGTTGGTAGGACATGTTCTGAGGCATCAAGGGATCACCAATTTAGTATTGGAGGGTAAAAATCGTAGAGGGAGACCAAGAGATGAATACACCAAGCAGATTCAGAAGGATGTAGGTTGCAGTAGGTACTGGGAGATGAAGAAGCTTGCACTGGGTAGAGTAGCATGGAGAGCTGCATCAAACCAGTCTCAGGACTGAAGACCACAACAACAACAAATATATACCTGCGCGTGGCCATTTTAACCAAGAAGCGGCGGCAGCCGAGTGGTTAGCGTTCAAGCCCCGTAATAGCTGTATCGCTGGATCGAGTCCCGTTCGTCAGTTTCTCTTTTTATTTTCAACACAGTCATTTCCTTTACTATTTACATTACAACTGATAAAATGGGAAAAATACGTGTAATCGGATGAACTTTTATTAAATTTACAACGTTATTTGGCTGTCTACATATTTTTATTATCACAAATAATATAATATTCATAACTTTACTGAAACGACCGGTTCCGACCTGGGCTTCCGCCACCTTCAGACAGCACCAGCAGCTGAAGTTGACGACGTGTAGAAGAGTCAGTTGAGATCCAAAACAGTCTACCAGTACTGAAGAATGGGCGGCAGTAGTGTTCTGCACGCGGTCTCCCTGATAGAGGGATACCGTGTACAGGTACAGCTGTCCATGCAGCTTCAACATAATACCACAGTTCATCAAGAGTAGTGACTGGCGTATTGTGACGATCCAGTTGCTCGGCCACCATTGACCAGACGTTTTCAATTGTTGAGAGATCTGGAGAATGTGCTGGACAGGGCAGCAGTCGAATAGTTTCTGCATCCAGAAACGTCCGTATAGGACCTGCAACATGCGGTCGTGCATTATCCTGCTGAAATGTAGGGTTCCGCACGGATCGAGTGAACGGTAGAGCCACGGGTCGTAACACATCTGAAATGTAACGTCCACTGTCCAAAGTGCCGCCAATGCGAACAATTGGTGACCGAGACGAGTAACCAGTGGCACCCGATAACGTCACGCCGGGTGATACGCCAGTATGGCGATGACGAATACACGCTTCCAATGTGCATAAACCGCGATGTCGCCAAACACGGATGCGACCGTCATGATTCTGTAAACAGAACCTGCAATCATCCGAAAAAATGACGTTTTGCCATTCGTGAACTCAGGTTCGTCGTTGAGTACACCATCGCAGGCTCTCCTGTCGGTGATGCGGCGTAGAGGGTAACCGCAGCCATGGTCTCCGAGCTGATAGTCCATGCTGCTGCAAACGTCGTCGAACTGTTCGTGTAGATGGTTGTTGTCTTGCAAACGTCCCCATCTGTTGACTCAGGGATCGAGACGTGGCTGCACCATCCGTTACAGCCATGCGGATAAGATGCCTGTCATCTCGACTGCTAGTGATAAGAGGCCGTTGGGATCCAGCACGGCGTTCCGTATTACCCTCCTAAACCCACCGATTGCATAATCTGCTAACAGTCATTGGATCTCGACCACCGCGAGCAGCAGTGTTGCGATACGATAAACCGCAATCGCAATAGGCTACAATCCGACCTTTATTAAAGTCAGAAACGTGATGGTACGCATTTATCCTTCGTACACGAGGCATCACAACAATGTTTCATGAGGCAACGCCGGTCAACTGCTGTTTGTGTATGAGAAATCAATTGGAAACTTTCCTCATGTCAGCACTTTGTAGGTGTCGCCACCGGCGCCAACCTTGCGTGAATGCTCTGAAAAGCTAATCATTTTCATATCACAGCATCTTCTTCCTGTCGCTTAAATTTCGCGTCTGTACTACGTCATCTTCGTTGTGTAGCAATTTTAATGGCCAGTGGTGTAACTTATGTGCAGCTTAAGGTCACTGTCCTCCATAGACTATGTTGTCTAAATGTATGAGTTGACCTCAGTCGCTGAAACTGCTAAAAGCAGTTTTAGTGATTGAGGTCAACTGACCGTTCGACGCATCGTCAATTTCATTTGATTGATGATGCTGTCTGAAAATGGCCTCAGGCCGAAACCGGTCATTTTAATAAAATAACCATCGCGATCCACATTGTTTTTCCACTGATTTTGCATAGAAACAGGAAGCAGTACGTTACCATACCGAGTGCACACGGCCGGGAGCCAAATGGCTATTTGATCTTCTTCTGCTGGTCCCGGCGGAGGTTCGAGTCCTCCCTCGGTCATGGGTGTGTGTGTTTGTGCCTACGATGATTTTGGTTAAGTAGTGCGTAAGCTTAGGGACTGATGACCTTAGCAGTTAAGTCCCATAAGACTTCAGTCCGTCTAATTAACACGTTCAGTATGCTATGGGACTTTAAACTTCCTCCGACGTTCCTTCATTTGCTCACCTTTGCCTTCCAACTCTTGCACAGTGGGTTTTCTTCCTATATTTTGGAATTGTTTTGTCATGGAAATGTCCCTCACCTCTTAATTTTGTTGCTATATTTTGTTCTGACTTCAACCTCTTGTTGATTTATACCAATTTCTTGCAGCTCTCTTGTTGTTGTTGTTGTTGTGGTCTTCAGTCCTGAGACTGGTTTGATGCAGCTCTCCATGCTACTCTATCCTGTGCAAGCTTCTTCATCTCCCAGCACCTACTGCAACCTACATCCTTCTGAATCTGCTTAGTGTATTCATCTCTTGGTCTCCCTCTACGATTTTTACCCTCCATGCTGTCCTCCAGTACTAAATTGGTGATTCCTTGATGCCTCAGAACATGTCCTACCAACCGATCCCTTCTTCTAGTCAAGTTGTGCCACAAACTCATCTTCTCCCCAATCCTATTCAATACCTCCTCATTAGTTATGTGATCTACCCACCCTAATCTTCGGCATTCTTCTGTAGCACCACATTTCGAAAACTTCTATTCTCTTCTTGTCCAAACTATTTATCGTCCATGCTTCACTTCCATACATGGCTACAGTCCATACAAATCCTTTCAGAAAAGCTAACACTTGGTTCAAGAATCATAAAAGAAAGTTGTATACATGGAAAAAGCCTGGAGATACTGAAAAGTTTCAGATAGATTATATAATGGTAAGACAGAGATTTTGGAACCAGGTTTTAAATTGTAAGACATTTCCAGGGGCATATGTGGACTCTGACCACAATCTATTGGTTATGAACTGTAGATGAAAACTGAAGAAACTACAAAAAGGTGGTGATTTAAGGAGATGGGACCTGGATAAACTGACTAAACCAGAGGTTGTAGAGAGTTTCAGGGAGAGCATAAGGGAACAATTGACAAAAATGGAGGAAAAAATACAGTAGAAGAAGAATGGGTAGCTTTGTGGGATGAAGTAGTGAAGGCAGCAGAGGATCAGGTAGGTAAAAAGGCGGGGGCTAGTAGAAATCCTTGGGTAACAGAAGAAATATTGAATTTAATTGATGAAAGGAGAAAATGTAAAAATGCAGTAAATGAAGCAGGCAAAAAGGAATACAAACGTCTCAAAAATATCGACAGGAAGTGAAAATTGGCTAAGCAGGGATGGCTAGAGGACAAATGTAAGGATGTAGAGCAGGGATCCCCAAACTATTTTGGACAAGTGACCCCTTTTCCAAAATGAACTGTTACCTCAGACCCCATGGCCAAATTAACTACTTTTAAGATCAACCCCCTTATTCATAATGGACCGCTAACTTAAAACAGCTGCTACAGAGTGATATTTTTCATTCTGACTTAGGCCAATAGAAGAAGACAGAGTGAGAATTAGCAATGCTTTAAGTTAGCAGAGTATTATGAATAGGGGGGCCTACCTTTAGTTTTTTCCTATTAAAAAAATAGCTAGGTACTAAGGTACCAATTGGAAAACTTTGCACTTGGTTAAGTGAGTAAAGTTGACTTCATTTTCTCATCAAAATTTAACAAGATAAAAGACATACAATTCAGTAAATATCAAGTTTAATTTATAATGATTATTACAAATTAAGTACTTATAAGTAGGTAGGAAATTATATTTAAAAAAGTATTAATTCGCAAAGAGAAAATAAAACATTCAGTGTGATGGATGAACCTGGTGACTATCTACTAATTTAGCTACATCTGATTCGATATTGGTGAGTTGCAACCTTAAATCTCCACGTTCGTAGATTTTGAAACGGTTTCTTTGTTTCGTCAAAATGTTTGTTACCACACTGAAGCTTTCTTGAACTAGGTATGATGATGGAAATGCGATAAGATATCTTTCAGCAATGTTCCACAATGTAGGATACTGTGTTTCAATGTTGCGTTGCAACCAGAACTTCTGATAGCCTTGGTTGAACTTCTGCTTAAGCTCTTCGTCTGTGCTGATGAACTTGTGTTAATTTAATAGGGGTCGATTTTTAGACCTCGTCGACCCCCAAAATCAGTTTTCGTTTATGTCGACCCCTTGGAAACCGATACCGACCCCAAGGGGTCGATATGGACCACTTTGGGAAACCCTGAGTTGTAAAGGCTTATCTTTTCTCTGTGAGGTACTGGATGGGCTAAACAAAAAGTTTCGAACGCTTGGCGTATTTTTTGATTTAACAAAGGCATTTGACTGTGTTGATCTCACAATATTGCTCCAGAAGTTGGATCATTAGGGAATAAGGGGAGTAGCTCACAATTGGTTCATCTCTTACTTTAGCAACAGGCAGCAAAAGGTCATTATTCACAATGTTGATAACGGCTGTGATGTGGGATCTGAGTGGGGTACTGTTAAGTGGTGGGTGCCCCAGGGATCAGTGTTGGGGCCGCTCCTGTTCCTTATTTATATAAATGATATGCCCTCTAGTATTATGGGTAACTCTAAAATATTTCTGTTTGCCGATGACACTAGCTTGGCAGTAAAGGATGTTGTGTGCAACATTGACTCGGTTTCAAGTAGTGCAGTGCATGACCTCAGTTCATGGCTTGTAGAAAATAGACTAACGTTAAATCACAGTAAGACTCAGTTTTTACGGTTTCTAACACACAATTCAACAAAACCTGACGTTTTAATCTCACAGAACGGGCATATGATTAGTGAAACTGAACAGTTTAAATTCCTAGGTGTTCAGATAGATAGTAAGCTGTCGTGGAAAGCCCACGTTCAGGATGTTGTTCAAAGACTTAATACTGCCATTTTCACTATTCGAACGGTATCCAAAGTGAGTGATATTTCGACACGTAAATTAGTGTACTTTGCTTATTTTCATTCACTTATGTTGTATGGTATTATGTTTTGGGGTAACTCTTCCCATTCTAGAAGGATATTTTTGGCTCAGAAACGGGCGGTTCGGGCAATAAGTAGTGTGAGTTCACGAACCTCTTGTCGACCTCTGTTCACGAGTCTGGGTATTTTGACATTGGCCTCTCAATATGTATATTCCTTGTTGTCGTTTCTTGTTACCAATATTAGTTTATTTCCAACAATAAGCAGCTTTCAATCGGTTAATACTCGGTAGAAATCAAACCTGTATTTGGCTCGGACGTCCTTAACTCTTGTGCAAAAAGGTGTGCAGTATACTGCTGCATCCATTTTCAATAAGCTGCCACTCGAATTCAAAAATCTTAGCTTTAATCCACACGCTTTCAAATCGAAACTGAAGAGTTTCCTCATGGGTGACTTCTTCTATTCTGTCGAGGAGTTCCTTGAAAAATTAAGCCGATTCTCGTTGTATTACTGATAGCGTTTGCTTAAACTTATGGACTGATTTTCTTTCAGGTTCATGAACATTTATTTTTATCTGTTATTACTTTTATGTTGTAAGTTAATGTACTGGCACGTTCCATGACCTTGGAGATTCGCTTCTCAATTTGGTCCTACGGAACTCGACGTGTAAATAAAATAAAATAAATAAAACTAGGGGTAAGATAGATACTGCCTACAGGAAAATTAAAGAGACCTTCGGAGAAAGGAGAACCACTTGTACGAATATCGAGAGCTCAGCCGGAAACCAGCAGCTCTCTTGCAATTTCATAAATCAGTGAGTTTGGGTTTTCACTTTTCAAAATGTCGTTTGACTTTTTCGTGTGGGAGCTGCCTAGTCCTGAGCGACGCGTTCTCGTGTTTCAGAGTACCTCGGGAGCGCGGAGCCCCCTGAGACAGGCGCAGGTGTTTGCCCTGCTGGCGCTCTTGGCGCCGGCTGCTCTGGCGGCGGGTGTCGAGCGACTCGCTGAGGGCGTGGCAGCAGGAGGCGAGGCGGCGGCCAGCGCGGTGGGGGCGGCGGCCCCCGAGGGCAAGGGCAAGCGGCAGGCCGTCTACGGAGGACCCTTCTCCTCCCTGCTGTCGTCAGCCTACCAGCTGCCGGCCGCGGCGTCTGGAGGGTCCGGCTCCACGCTGCTCTCCTCCGGCACTCAGCACGCGCCCGCCTACCAGCCACTGGTAAGGGCGCGACGCGCTGACGAGTTCCCACATGATTTTCATGTCGGTGTACACGGTGTAACAAGACGACACAGCCAACGTTCGACTTTATGAAATAAACATTTTCAATTAAAAACTTTTAATACCTAGACCGCGTGCTTATATATATCATCATCATCAGCCAATTCAATCATTAGATGATGTGGCCTCTTCGAGTCGTGGATTCAGGTAGGCTTTCAGCAGTCTTCTCCAAGTGGGACGGTCTTGGGCAGTTCTCTGCCAGGTGTTACCAGCGATCTTCTTGATGTCTTTGTCCCATCTGTCTGGTGGTCTTCCTCTAGGCCTCCGGTGCTCTCTCGGACTCCACTCCAGTACTAGCTTCGTCCACCTGTCGTCTTTTCTTCTTGCAACGTGGCCAGCCCACTGCCATTTCGAGGAACCTACTCTCTCTAAGATGTCATTAACCTTCGTCACAGACCGGATGTCTTTTCCTGTCCTTTCTTGTATAGCCCAGCATTGATCTCTCCATGGCTCTCTGTGCTGTCCTTCCTTTTCCCTTTTGTGAATGAGTTCAGTGTCCATGTCTCGCAGCCGTACGTCATCACAGGAAGAATGCACTGATCAAATACTGCTTCCTTCAGATTTACTGGCATTTTTGATCTGAATACTTTTGAATTCTTCCCAAATGCTTGCCAGCCAAGCTTGATGCGTCGATATATTTCTGGTCTTATGTCTCCCTTCATATTTATAATCTGGCCGAGGTAGACATATTCACTGACCTCTTCTAGTAGAGTGTCCTTGACTTTCACATCTCCAGCTGCGACCCATTTGTTGGATATTACTTTTGTTTTGGAAAGGTTCATGTTCAAGCCAACCAGCTGACATTCCAATGCAAGATCTGTAACTAAGTTTTGGAGCTCTGCGACGTCTTTGGCCTGTATATATAGATATATATATATATATATATATATATATATATATATATATATATATATATAGATATATATATATAGATATATATATAGATATATATAGATATATATAGATATATAGATATATATAGATATATATATAGATATATATAGATATATATATATATATATATATATATATATATATATATATATATATATATATATATATATACAGGGTATTACAAAAAGGCACGGCCAAGCTTTTAGGAAACATTCCACACACACAAAGAAAGAAAATATGTTATGGGGACATGTGTCCAGGAACACTTACTTTCCATGTTAGAGCTCATTTTATTACTTCTCTTCAAATCACATTAATCATGGAATGGAAACACACAGCAACAGAACGTACCAGCGTGACTTCAAACACTTTGTTACAGGAAAGTGTTCAAAATGTCCTCCGTTGGCGAGGATACATGCATCCACCCTCCGTCGCGTGGAATCCCTGATGCGCTGATGCAGCCCTGGAGAATGGCGTATTGTATCACAGCCGTCCACAATACGAGCACGAACAGTCTCTACATTTGGTAGCGGGGTT
The DNA here is from genome assembly GCF_023864275.1 of Schistocerca cancellata. Classification (NCBI taxonomy): domain Eukaryota; kingdom Metazoa; phylum Arthropoda; class Insecta; order Orthoptera; family Acrididae; genus Schistocerca; species Schistocerca cancellata. The sequence continues at coordinate 17,485,219 of NC_064635.1, read as the reverse complement.
GCATAGACGAGAGCTTTCAAATGCCCCCATAAATGTGGAGGCCACGGAATTGGTCCGCCTCTACCAGTCCATCGGTCACCGAATCTGTTGTTGAGAAGCGTACGAACACATCGACTGAAATGTGCAGTCGCTCCATCGTGCATGAACCACATGTTGTTTCGTACTTGTAAAGGCACATGTTCTAGCAGCACAGGTAGACTATCCCGTATGAAATCATGATAACGTGCTCCATTCAGCGTATGTGGAAAATGAGCTCTAACATGGAAATTAAGCGTTTCAGGACAAAATGTCCACATAACATCCTTTCTTTATTTGTGTGTGAGGAATATTTCCTGAAAGTTTGGCCGTACCTTTTTGTAACAATACATATATACACTCCTGGAAATTAAAATAAGAACACCGTGAATTCATTGTCCCAGGAAGGGGAAACTTTATTGACACATTCCTGGGGTCAGATACATCACATGATCACACTGACAGAACCACAGGCACATAGACAAAGGCAACAGAGCATGCACAATGTCGGCACTAGTACAGTGTATATCCACCTTTCGCAGCAATGCAGGCTGCTATTCTCCCATGGAGACGATCGTAGAGATGCTGGATGTAGTCCTGTGGAACGGCTTGCCATGCCATTTCCACCTGGCGCCTCAGTTGGACCAGCGTTCGTGCTGGACGTGCAGACCGCGTGAGACGACGCTTCATCCAGTCCCAAACATGCTCAATGGGGGACAGATCCGGAGATCTTGCTGGCCATGGTGGTTGACTTACACCTTCTAGAGCACGTTGGGTGGCACGGGATACATGCGGACGTGCATTGTCCTGTTGGAACAGCAAGTTCCCTTGCCGGTCTAGGAATGGTAGAACGATGGGTTCGATGACGGTCGGATGTACCGTGCACTATTCAGTGTCCCCTCGACGATCACCAGTGGTGTACGGCCAGTGTAGGAGATCGCTCCCCACACCATGATGCCGGGTGTTGGCCCTGTGTGCCTCGGTCGTATGCAGTCCTGATTGTGGCGCTCACCTGCACGGCGCCAAACACGCACACGACCATCTTTGGCACCAAGGCAGAAGCGACTCTCATCGCTGAAGACGACACGTCTCCATTCGTCTCTCCATTCACGCCTGTCGCGACACCACTGGAGGCGGGCTGCACGATGTTGGGGCGTGAGCGGAAGACGGCCTAACGGTGTGCAGGACCGTAGCCCAGCTTCATGGAGACGGTTGCGAATGGTCCTCGCCGATACCCCAGGAGCAACAGTGTCCCTAATTTGCTGGGAAGTGGCGGTGCGGTCCCCTACGGCACTGCGTAGGATCCTACGGTCTTGGCGTGCATCCGTGCGTCGCTGCGGTCCGGTCCCAGGTCGACGGGCACGTGCACCTTCCGCCGACCACTGGCGACAACATCGATGTACTGTGGAGACCTCACGCCCCACGTGTTGAGCAATTCGGCGGTACGTCCACCCGGCCTCCCGCATGCCCACTATACGCCCTCGCTCAAAGTCCGTCAACTGCACATACGGTTCGCGTCCACGCTGTCGCGGCATGCTACCAGTGTTAAAGACTGCGATGGAGCTCCGTATGCCACGGCAAACTGGCTGACACTGACGGCGGCGGTGCACAAATGCTGCGCAGCTAGCGCCATTCGACGGCTAACACCGCGGTTCCTGGTGTGTCTGCTGTGCCGTGCGTGTGATCATTGCTTGTACAGCCCTCTCGCAGTGTCCGGAGCAAGGATGGTGGGTCTGACACACCGGTATCAATGTGTTCTTTTTTCCATTTCCAGGAGTATATATATATATATATATATATATATATATATATATATATATATATATATATATATGGTATTACAAAAAGGTAAGGCCAATCTTTCAGGAAACATTCCTCACACACAAAGAAAGAAAATATTTTATGTGGACATGTGCCCGGAAACGCTTACTTTCCATGTTACAGCTCATTTCAATACTTCTCTCCAAATCACATTAATCATGGAATGGAAACACACAGCAACAGACCGTTCCAGCGTGACTTCAAACACTTTGTTACAGGAAATGTTCAAAATGTCATCCGTTACCGAGGATACCCTCAAAAAATGGTTCAAATGGCTCTGAGCACTTTGGGACTTAACATCTGTGGTCATCAGTCCCCTAGAACTTAGAACTACTTAAACCTAACTAACCTAAGGACAACACACACATCCATGCCCGAGGCAGGATTCGAACCTGCGACCCTAGCGGTCACGCGGTTCCAGACTGAAGCGCCTAGAACCGCACGGCCACATCAGCCGGCCATCCACCCTCCGTCGCATGGAATCCCTGATACGCTTATGCAGCCCTGGAGAATGGCGTATTGTATCACAGCCGTCCACAATACGGGCACGAAGAGTCTCTACATTTGGTACCGGGGAAGCATAGACGAGAGCTTTCAAATGCCCCCATAAATGTGGAGGCCACGGAATTGGTCCGCCTCTACCAGTCCATCGGTCACCGAATCTGTTGTTGAGAAGCGTACGAACACATCGACTGAAATGTGCAGTCGCTCCATCGTGCATGAACCACATGTTGTTTCGTACTTGTAAAGGCACATGTTCTAGCAGCACAGGTAGACTATCCCGTATGAAATCATGATAACGTGCTCCATTCAGCGTATGTGGAAAATGAGCTCTAACATGGAAATTAAGCGTTTCAGGACAAAATGTCCACATAACATCCTTTCTTTATTTGTGTGTGAGGAATATTTCCTGAAAGTTTGGCCGTACCTTTTTGTAACAATACATATATACACTCCTGGAAATTAAAATAAGAACACCGTGAATTCATTGTCCCAGGAAGGGGAAACTTTATTGACACATTCCTGGGGTCAGATACATCACATGATCACACTGACAGAACCACAGGCACATAGACAAAGGCAACAGAGCATGCACAATGTCGGCACTAGTACAGTGTATATCCACCTTTCGCAGCAATGCAGGCTGCTATTCTCCCATGGAGACGATCGTAGAGATGCTGGATGTAGTCCTGTGGAACGGCTTGCCATGCCATTTCCACCTGGCGCCTCAGTTGGACCAGCGTTCGTGCTGGACGTGCAGACCGCGTGAGACGACGCTTCATCCAGTCCCAAACATGCTCAATGGGGGACAGATCCGGAGATCTTGCTGGCCATGGTGGTTGACTTACACCTTCTAGAGCACGTTGGGTGGCACGGGATACATGCGGACGTGCATTGTCCTGTTGGAACAGCAAGTTCCCTTGCCGGTCTAGGAATGGTAGAACGATGGGTTCGATGACGGTCGGATGTACCGTGCACTATTCAGTGTCCCCTCGACGATCACCAGTGGTGTACGGCCAGTGTAGGAGATCGCTCCCCACACCATGATGCCGGGTGTTGGCCCTGTGTGCCTCGGTCGTATGCAGTCCTGATTGTGGCGCTCACCTGCACGGCGCCAAACACGCACACGACCATCTTTGGCAACAAGGCAGAAGCGACTCTCATCGCTGAAGACGACACGTCTCCATTCGTCTCTCCATTCACGCCTGTCGCGACACCACTGGAGGCGGGCTGCACGATGTTGGGGCGTGAGCGGAAGACGGCCTAACGGTGTGCAGGACCGTAGCCCAGCTTCATGGAGACGGTTGCGAATGGTCCTCGCCGATACCCCAGGAGCAACAGTGTCCCTAATTTGCTGGGAAGTGGCGGTGCGGTCCCCTACGGCACTGCGTAGGATCCTACGGTCTTGGCGTGCATCCGTGCGTCGCTGCGGTCCGGTCCCAGGTCGACGGGCACGTGCACCTTCCGCCGACCACTGGCGACAACATCGATGTACTGTGGAGACCTCACGCCCCACGTGTTGAGCAATTCGGCGGTACGTCCACCCGGCCTCCCGCATGCCCACTATACGCCCTCGCTCAAAGTCCGTCAACTGCACATACGGTTCGCGTCCACGCTGTCGCGGCATGCTACCAGTGTTAAAGACTGCGATGGAGCTCCGTATGCCACGGCAAACTGGCTGACACTGACGGCGGCGGTGCACAAATGCTGCGCAGCTAGCGCCATTCGACGGCTAACACCGCGGTTCCTGGTGTGTCTGCTGTGCCGTGCGTGTGATCATTGCTTGTACAGCCCTCTCGCAGTGTCCGGAGCAAGGATGGTGGGTCTGACACACCGGTATCAATGTGTTCTTTTTTCCATTTCCAGGAGTATATATATATATATATATATATATATATATATATATATATATATATATATGGTATTACAAAAAGGTAAGGCCAATCTTTCAGGAAACATTCCTCACACACAAAGAAAGAAAATATTTTATGTGGACATGTGCCCGGAAACGCTTACTTTCCATGTTACAGCTCATTTCAATACTTCTCTCCAAATCACATTAATCATGGAATGGAAACACACAGCAACAGACCGTTCCAGCGTGACTTCAAACACTTTGTTACAGGAAATGTTCAAAATGTCATCCGTTACCGAGGATACCCTCAAAAAATGGTTCAAATGGCTCTGAGCACTTTGGGACTTAACATCTGTGGTCATCAGTCCCCTAGAACTTAGAACTACTTAAACCTAACTAACCTAAGGACAACACACACATCCATGCCCGAGGCAGGATTCGAACCTGCGACCCTAGCGGTCACGCGGTTCCAGACTGAAGCGCCTAGAACCGCACGGCCACATCAGCCGGCCATCCACCCTCCGTCGCATGGAATCCCTGATACGCTTATGCAGCCCTGGAGAATGGCGTATTGTATCACAGCCGTCCACAATACGGGCACGAAGAGTCTCTACATTTGGTACCGGGGAAGCATAGACGAGAGCTTTCAAATGCCCCCATAAATGTGGAGGCCACGGAATTGGTCCGCCTCTACCAGTCCATCGGTCACCGAATCTGTTGTTGAGAAGCGTACGAACACATCGACTGAAATGTGCAGTCGCTCCATCGTGCATGAACCACATGTTGTTTCGTACTTGTAAAGGCACATGTTCTAGCAGCACAGGTAGACTATCCCGTATGAAATCATGATAACGTGCTCCATTCAGCGTATGTGGAAAATGAGCTTTAACATGGAAATTAAGCGTTTCAGGACAAAATGTCCACATAACATCCTTTCTTTATTTGTGTGTGAGGAATATTTCCTGAAAGTTTGGCCGTACCTTTTTGTAACAATACATATATATATTACTAGGGTCATTAAAACTGCTACACCAAGAAGAAATGCAGATGATAAACGGGTATTAAGTGGACAAATATATTATACTAGAACTGACATGTGATTACATTTTCACGCAATTTGGGTGCTTAGATCCTGAGAAATCAGTACCCAGAACAACCACCTACGGCCATAATAACGGCCTTGATACTCCTGGGCATTGAGTCAAACAGAGCTTGGATGGCGTGTACAGGTACAGCTACCCATGCAGCTTCAACAAGATACCACACTTCATCAAGAGTAGTGACCGGCGTATTGTGACGAGCCAGTTGCTCGGCCACCATTGATCAGACGTTTTCAGTTGGTGAGAGATCTGGAAATATGCTGGCTAGGGCAGCAGCCGAACGTTTTCTGTATCCAGAAAGGCCCATACAGGACCAGCAACATGTCCTCGTGCATTATCCTGCTGAAATGTAGGGTTTCGCAGGGATCGAATGAAGGGTAGAGCCACGGGTCGTAACACATCTGAAATGTAACGTCCACTGTCTAAAGTGCCGCCAATGCGAACAAGAGGTGACCGAGACGTGTAACCGATGGCACCCCATACCATCACGCCGGGTGATACGCCAGTATGGCGATAACGAATACACGCTTCCAATGTGCGTTCACCGCAATGTCGTCTAACACGGATGCGACCATCGGGATGCTGTAAACAGAACCTGGATTCATCCGAAAAAATGACGTTTTGCCATTCGTGCACCAAGGTTCGTCGTTGAGTACACCACCGTAGGTGCTCCTGTCTGTGATGCAGCGTCAAGGGTAACCGCAGCCATGGTCTCCGAGCTGATGGTCCATGCTGCTGCAAACGTCGTCGAACTGTTCGTGCAGATTATTGTTGTCTTGCAAACGTCCCCATCTGTTGACTCAGGAATCGAGACGTGGCTGCACGATCCGTTACAGCCATGCGGATAAGATGCCTGTCATCTCGACTGCTAGTGATACGAGGCCCTTGGGATCCAGCACGGCGTTCCGTATTACCCTCCTGAACCCACCGATTCCAGATTCTAACAGTCATTGGATCTCGACCAACGCGAGCAGCAATGTCGCGATAGGATAAACCGCAATCGCGATATGCTACAATCCGACCTTTATCAAAGTGGGAAACGTGATGGTACGCATTTCTCCTCCTTACACAAGGTTCAAAATGGTTCTAAGCACTATGGGACTTAACATCTGAGGTCATCAGTCCCATAGACTTAGAACTACGTAAACCTAACTAACCTAAGGACATCACACACATCCATGCCCGAGGCAAGATTCGAACCTGCGACCGTAGCAGCAGCGCTGTTCCGGACTGAAGCGTCTACAAACGCTCGGCCACAGCGGCCGGCCTTACACGAGGCATCACAACAACGTTTCACCAGGCAACGCCGGTCAACTGCTGTTTGTGAATGAGAAATCGGTTGGAAACTTTCCTCATGTCAGTAGGTTGTAGGTGTCGCCACCGGCGCCAACCTTGTGTGAATGCTCTGAAAAGCTAATCATTTGCATGTCACAGCATCTTCTTCCTGTCGGTTAAATTTCTTGTCTGTAGCACGTCATCTTCGTAGTGTAGCAATTTTAATGGCCAGTACTGTGTCATTCAGCAGTCTCGCGGTAACGTCAATAATATTGTGCAATACAGGGTGTTACAAAAAGGGCTTTACAACTTTAAAAATTCATATAAATTTATTGAAAGAAGATACAGAGCTGGGTTCAATGTTTTTTTGTAGGGAAACAGATCAATTTTTTTTTTTCCTTAGAGAGATTTTGTATGTGGGTTCCAGTGGTTTTCCTGCACACATCCCATCGGAAGTCAGTTTTTTCCCAAACTTGCTGTAGCATCGCAGGTGTAACTTGTTCAGTGACAATCTGTACGGTTTCAAATGCAAGCGGTTTTTCAACACACGCCAAATAGTCGAATGTGGGATTTGCAGTTTGCGAGATGCGCAACATGTCGATTTCGTAGGGTCATTGTCGCGCTCACTCAACGAACTCGTCTGACGTGCTTTTCCCATGCCATACCGAGCAGCCGGTTTCTACAAAACGTTTATGCCACTCACAAATTGTAGGCCTACTAGGAGGATCTTTAGCGTACTGAGTACGGAAATTACGCTGAACTGTTGTCGCCGACTTCGATTCTTCAAACCAAAACACACAGCTAGCACACTCGTGTCCAGTGAAGGCAGCCATCTTTAAGGGGCGTAGGACGTCAAACGGGACGACTTGGAGCAGGAGAGACACCACAGGACATTTTAATTTCCACTGTCTATACTGTTACAAATAGATTCATAAAACGTTCTCAGAATGACCAGAAAGGATTCAGGAGTTACACTTATGGTGGTGGAAGTTCAAAAATATAAGAAAATAATTTATTTTTTTGACATTTGTATTTCACCTTTTTTCCACTTACCATTGGCTGCACTTTTGCTATAGGTACACTTTTCTTCATAAGTAAGGGAGAGTCTTCGATGAATTTTGCACAACATACAAAGCACACTTACAGGTGTATGAAATTCTATAATTTTCCAAATCTACTAAAAACTGTGGTAAAAATTGAGGTAATTAACTATAAAATTTGAGTTTTTTCTAAACATGAAGTTTAAAATATAACAGCACACTCATTTTTTCATAAATTAAATAATTTCTAGAGTTTCATACACCTGTAAGTATGGTTTGTATGCTGTGCAAAATTCATCGAAGAATCTCTCTTACTTATGAAGAAACGTGTACCTATAGGAACAAACGCAGCCAATAGAAGTGAAAAAAATGATGAACTTTCACATGTAAAGAAATTTATTTTGTTATTTTTTTTAACTTCCACTGCTATGATTGTGAATCCTTAATCCTTCCTGGTGATGCTGACAAAGTTCTATGAATTTATTCGTAAAAGCATAGACAGTGGAAATTAAAATGTCCTGTGATTAGATTAGATTAGTACTTGTTCCATAGATCATGAATACGACACTTCGTAATGATGTGGAACGTGTCAGGTTAATAAAAGGTGTCTATACAAGATATTACATTAGACAAAATATTACGACACTCAATATCTTTTTTTTGTGGAGGTTGGGAAATTTCCCACTTACTATATCCAAAAATTCATCTAATGAGTAGAAGGAGTTGCCATTAAGAAATTCTTTTAATTTCCTTTTAAATGCTATATGGCTATCTGTCAGACTTTTGATGCTATTAGGTAAGTGACCAAAGACTTTTGTGGCAGTATAATTTACCTCCTTCTGAGCCAAAGTTAGATTTAACCTTGTGTAGTGAAGATCATCCTTTCTCCTAGTGTTGTAGCCATGTACACTGCTATTACTTTTGAATTCGTTCGGATTGTTAATAACAAATTTCATAAGTGAATATATATATGTGAGGCTACAGTGAAGATTTCTAGCTCTTTAAATAAGTTTCTGCAGGATGATCTTGGATGAGCTCCAGCAATTATTCTGATTACACGCTTTTGTGCAATGAACACTCTTTTACTCAATGATGAGTTACCCAAGAATATGATGCCATACGAGAGCAGAGAATGAAAATAGGCGTGGTAAGCTAATTTACTCAGATGTATATCGCCAAAATTTGCAATGACCCTAATAGCATACGTAGCTGAACTCAAACGTTTCAGCAGATCTTCAGTGTGTTTTTTCCAGTTCAACCCCTCATCAATGCATACACCTAGAAATTTTGAGTACTCTACCTTAGCTACCGATTTCTGATCGAAATCTATATTTATTAATGGGGTCATTCCATTTACTGTGTGGAACTGTATATACTGTGTTTTGTCAAAGTTTAATGAGAGCCCATTTGCAGAGAGCCACTTAATGATTTTCTGAAAAACATCGTTTACAATTTTACCAGTTAATTCATGTCTGTCGGGTGTGATAGCTAAACTTGCACCATCGGCAAAAAGTACCAGTTTTGCATCTTCGTTAATATAGAATGGCAAGTCATTAATATATATTAAGAACAGCAGAGGACCCAAGACCGAACCTTGCGGCACCCCATTCTTCATTGTTTCACAGTTTGAGAAATCACCAGTTTTTTGCATATTATGTGAACTGTTTATTTCAACTTTCTGCACTCTTCCAGTTTGGTAAGATTCATACCACAGTACTTGAGCTTATCTAGAAGTATTCCATGATTTTCACAATCGAAAGCCTTTGATAGATAACAAATAATCCCAATGGGTGACTTACGGTTACTCAGAGCATTTAATATTTCATTAGTGAAAGTATATATAGTATTTTCCGTTGAAAAACCCTTCTGGAAACCAAACTGACATTTTGTTAAAACTTTATTTTTACAAAGGTGTGAAGCTACTCTACAATACATTACTTTTTCAAGAATTTTGGATAAGGCAGTCAGAAGAGAGATTGGGCGGTAGTTGTTGACATCAGACGTATCCCCTTTTTTATGCAGTGGTATAACAATGGCATACTTCAGTCTATCTGAGAAAATAACCTGCCTCAGAGAGCTATTACATATGTGGCTAAGAATCCCACTTATTTGTTGGGAACAAGCTTTTATTATGCTGCTGGAAATGCCATCAATCCCATGTGTCTCCCTTGCTCCAAGACGGCCCGTTTGACGTCCTACACCCCCCTTAACGCAACTGCCACTAGCGCTTCTTCCGGTGTGATTCGGCACTATCGAACTATGTGAGACAAAACTTGAAGTATTTCCCTACAAACTGACACTACAATCACCTCTCTAGGTACTATGAATTAATTTATATGAATTTTCAAAGTTGCAAAGTCCTTCTCGAAACACCCTGTATTGCGGTGCAGTATTATTGGCCGCCTAGGGGCCGCTTAACACCAGCTGCCCTGTTCGCAGACGGGCCTGGGGCTGCCCCTGGGCTACGGCAGCGCCTCCGCGGCCTACGCGCCTTCCCTGCTGCGCTCCGGCCTGCTGACCGCAGCCTCCAACCACTCGTCTGCCGGCTCGCCGCTGGCGGCGCTGCTGTCGGCCGGCTTCCCCGCGGCTCAGTACTCGGCCCAGCACAACTTCACGCTGCCCGTGGCGGCCAACCTGCTGGCGCAGGGCCCCTCCTACTTCCCCGGCGGCGGCCTCTACGCCTCGGCCGCGCCCGCTGCCGCCGACTACCCGCAGAACTTCACCTTCGGCCAGCCCGCCGCCAGCAGCCTCTTCGCGCAGAACTCTGCCGCCTACCCCAGCTTCTACCCGGCGCCGTCGGCCTTCAGGCAGAATTTCAATGCGGGGCTCTTCGGTAAGTTGCCGACCTGACTACTACCACAGTCTGACGTAACAGTCGCGACACTCACTGCTGTAAAAGTTTGACAGACGGAGCGACACTAGCGCTCCAAGCGGCAGGTAAGGTGAACGTCACACGCGTCGTAAGCATAATGTTTGTTTGCATCCATTTCCTACGTAGTTTCCGAATTATTTGAGTTATTTTCTTGCCTCCAATAGTTTGTGTAGTATCAGAAGGTGCAGTGTGCGTACTGTAAGACCTTCGGTACACACACCATCAGATTATTTGACTGGTCGCTCTAACGAAGTAGGCGAGTGTCAGCAATATGTCTCGTGGTCTTATCGTGGCGTGTTTATCTTCTGCCGCTAGGTCAGACGATAGAAATGCCACTTGCATGCTTATAGTAGCAGATTGACGGTGACCATCTTTAAACAGAACTTGATTAATTTTCACACACATTTATTAAAATAATAAAAAGCCTAGACATTACGTAACTTGATTCTGGATGCTGCTTACAGTTGACAATCTGAAGCTCCTTTGGTCTTGGTACGTTAATCTTATTCTCACATATCTCTGATACTTGAGAAAGTGTCTATACATCTTTCTTCATGGCTATGTACAGGAATATGATAATCTTCTTAGGCGTAGACAAACTTGACTATAGACTGGTACAGACTAATGCAGACTGGTACAGACTGGTGCAGACAAATGCAGACTAATTATTGGGAGGTCTGTACACTCGTTATAATACCTCGCGCGTTCAGGTATCACTGCGCGAGTGTGATCCGCGAGGAGAAAAGGTTCTACGTTAGCAGCAATCTGATTGACTGCGTTACATATTACTATACGGATCGGCGGAAGCAGAATTTGGTCCGTGTCTAAGGCAGCGCCTTTTCGTAGTGCGGAGACGGACGAGTGCTGCGCCTGCACTGTTGCATTTAGCGGGGCGCACTCTAGTGGGAAAGCTGTGTACGCGCTGACTACGCGGAACTATGTACACAACAGAAGGCATATACGTTTCTAAAACTGATTCTAAAATATGCGCAAGTATGGACAAAAACCATGAATAGAGTGGCAAGCTACAACACATTCGTGAAGAAACACTTATGACATTGGACAGAATTGCAGCTTACCACATTGATATCAAAACAATATAAACACACAGATTCACATGGAAGAAGCATGTACCTCTACATGCAGTAACGATCGACAACTCGTTTATTGTTCTGTAGGCCTACTGCGTTTGTCATTGTCGCCTGTTGCCACAAGTACGACCTTCATCTTTATACTATTCTAAGTGAGACAAGCAACTGCCAAATAGTGGGAGAATTATGCTGAAAACATTATAATGAGCTGATTACATTACATTTCACGAGAAACCAAATATTTGAATAATTTTCAAACAATCTGTCTGTAGGCACTTTCCTTGTCCCGTAATAGTTTCGCTCGAAGTCTAGCGATCTGCACATTCTGACACTTCACACGCTTTTGTAAGATACGAACAGCTGCACTTAATTTAACCACTTCATCATCATCAAAGCATGTCTGTGTTGACGATTCACACGAATTCGCCACTGATACATGGAGAGTTGAACTGGCTGCTTCTGTGTCATAGAACTGTTTTACAGCTTCAGATTGACTTCGAATCTTTGTGGCAGTTTCCTCTTCACCGTCAGTTGAGGTGGCTTATTTGGAATGTCAAACAGTGTGGGTACTGCATTCCAAACAAGTTTGTTATTGTCTGCGTTCATGAACTGGTTTTGTTCGAAATGTAGCGAACAAAACCTAATATTATTATACAGGTAAACTGGGCCTTTCTTCATAAGGTCTTCTCGTCTGCTGTTAACTACCCGTTTTCTGCTCCCAAAACGAAACATTCATCTTTAAATACATACAGTTTGCAAGTGAATCCTGGCGATACAGTTAGTAACATGATGGTATAGACCTCTCAGGATCCTTAGGAAACCTAAAAAAAAGACAGTTGTGGTGACTTCTTCCTGTTGTTGTTGCAATTTATTGCGCTACAGACGCTCCCGATAGTAAAAACCATTGTATTAATCAAAATAAACAATCACTATTCGCTTTCACGATCGCGCCGAACTCACAGTTCAACCTACCGGCCGCTTGGTGCGCTGCTGGCGCTGTAGGCAACAAAATCGAGGCGAAGTGTCGCGACTGTTATGTTAGACTGTGCTACTACCTCGGCACGACACCAATCGAAAGCCTGCCGCAGCCAACTGACTATTTGCTGCCGATTACTAGTGTAAGACACGTATCCAACTTGAGCTGCGCCGTTGTGCTGTAACAGGTTTGATCACCAAGAATGAACTGAACGCCAGGGGACGATATCTTTGCTACAAACGATTATTTCCGCTCTTCTGGTAGGATAATACTTTTTTTGGGTCACCAGTCTTCTGGCTGGTTTGATGCGGCCCACCACGAATTTCTCTCCTGCGCCAACCGCTTCATCTCAGAGCAGCACTTGCAACCTATGTCCTCAATTATTTGCTTGACGCATTCTAATCTCTGTCTTCCTTTACAGTTTTTGCCCTCTACCGCTCCCTCCAGTACCATGGAAATCATTCCTTCATGTCTTAACAGATGCCTTATCATCCTGTCCCTTCTCCTTATCAGTGTTTTCCACATGTTCCTTTCCTCTCCAATTCTACACAGAACCTCCTCATTCCTTACCGTAGCAGTCCACCTAAGTTTCAACATTCGTCTGTAGCACCACATCTCAAGTGCTTCTATTCTCTTCTGTTCCGGCTTTCCCACAGCCCATGTTTCACCGTGCTGCACACGTACATTCTCAGAAATTTCTGTCTCAATTTAAGGCCTATGTTTGATGCCAGTAGACATCTCTAGGCCAAGAATGCTTTTTTGGCCATTACTAGTCTACTTTTGAAGTCCTCCTTGCTCCATCCGTCATTAGTTATTTTCCAGCCTGAGTAACAGATTTCCTTAACGTCAACTACTTCGTGACCATCAATCCTGTTCTGATTTTTGCTACCTATTACTTCGTCTTTCTTCGATTTACTCTCAGCCCATATTCTGCACTGATTAGATTGTTCATTCCATTCAGAAGATCGAGTAACTGTCATTCGCTTTCACTCAGGTTAATAATGTCACCAGCGAATCGTATCTTTGATATCCTTTCACCTTGAGTTTTAATTGCACTCCTGAACCTTTCTTTTATTTCAATCATCGCTTCTTCCGTGTACAGATTGAACAGTAGGGGCGAAAGTCTACATCCCCGTCTTACACCCTTTTTAATGTCCGACTGCTTACGTGGGAAGTAACGTGCTCGCCTCCCATGCAATCGGTCCCAGGTTCTATTCTCGACCGGGTTGGAGATTTTCTCCGATCGGGGACTGGGTGTTGCGTTATCGTCCCGGCCAACGATGCCATACGTTCATTTCCATTTTACCCGTTTTAATCTGAGCACTTCGTTCTTGATCATCCGTTCTCATTATTCGCTCTTGGCTCTTGTACATATTGTATATTATCCGTCTCTCCCTGTAGCTTACACTTACTTTTCTCAGAATTTCGAACATCATGCTCCATTTTACATGATCTAACTCTATGAACGGGTCTTGGTTTTTCTTTAGTCTTGTTTCCACTATCAGTTGCAACGTCAGAATTGCCTCTCTCTCGTGCCTTTACCTTTCCTAAAGCCAAACTGGTTGTCATCTAGCACATCCTCAGTTTTCTTTTCAGTTCTTCTGTATATTATTCTTGTCAGCAACTGGGATGCATAAGCTCTTAAGCTGATTGTGCGACAATTCTCGCACTTGTCAGCTCTTGGAGTCTTCTGAATAGTGTGGGTGACAGTTTTCCGAAAATCAGATGTTATGTCACCAGACTCGTACATTCTACACACTAGTGTGATTAGTCGTTATATTGCCATAATACATAGCGTGACGAAAAACTTGAAGCAGCGAAAGCTGAGCAGCAAATGGAATGGAAGTTCATGGACTTGATGTTATTTCAGTGATTACAAGATCGAGTCAGATATAGAGGATTTATAAGTTAGTCATGCAAAAGTAACCTTCAACTTTGAAAAAGGTAGATAACTGACACAAATGTTTGATACAGCCCTGAACGCAGTGTGCTAACTAATTTATAAACTGTATAAAATACATGTTTGACTATCAGCTGTTTTTATTTTAAACCCAAATATCAACCGATTTTAGCCTTGGACCACCTTCACGGATAAGGGTTAAAATGGTTTAAGCCAACACATTACATTTTTCATTACTTAAATACTGTGTGGAGCATGTCATGAATATCAACATAGGACACAAGACTTTTAGAAGCAAACATACTAATACTAAATCTTCTTTTCAGTACTGCTTCGTGTACATTTAGCATTAGTATGTTTGCTTCTAAAAGTCTTGTGTCCTATATTGATATTCATAACATGCTCATTATTTAAGTAATGACAAATGTAAGGTGGTGGTTTAAACCATCTTAGGCCTTATCTGTGAAGATGGTCCAAGACTGAAACCAGTTGATATTTGGGTTTCAAATAAAAACAGCTGATGGTCAAACATGCATTTCATACATTACTTGACGCCTGTTGATAGTCACCTTCCAGAAATATTTAATTTAGAAACTCCTTGTATATAAAGCGCTTGGCAGTTTGAGGCCACTTATCAGTACGACATTGTACCAACTTGTGGCTTGAGTGCATGCATTGATTCGGTGCAGAAGGGCGTTATGAAGCCACTGCACCCTCTCATGGGGCAAAATGCTCCACAACTTTCGTAACTGGTCCTCGACGTCATGGATGCCCGCAATGGAACGAAGTTGACCTCTGAGCTGGTCCCACACAGGTTCTGTTTGGGACATATCTGGGTAGTTGCTGGCCGTGGGAGTAACTCAACAATATGCTGACAGTTCACAGGCACATGTGCCATTAATGGACCAGCATCGTCTTGTTAAAAAATGGCAGTACAATACTCTCACATGAGGAGTAACTCAGCAGGATACGGGATTTCTACCACATATTGTCCTGCCATCGGAGTTTCCCCAACCACTGACCTAAACTCATGCCTGATGGTCTCCCACACCATAATGCCATAATGCTAGAAGTAACACGGTTGACGATGGACACGCAGGGCAACGTGGAACTGCCATTCATCGCTGAACACAATGCAACGCCATTCTTCGTCAGTCCAGGTTTTCTGGTCACAGCACCACTCAAAACACACCCATTTGTGCTGTGGTATTCACAGCAGCTAATGAATTGGACGGTAATTCAATAGTCCAGCTGCTGCTAGTGTCTGACCAATGGTGTTGAATGGCACAGAACGCTACACGGAGTCCCTCATAGATGGCAGGCACAGACGTGAAGCGGTTCCGTTGTGCTTCGTGCACAGTACAGTGATCCTTCGTTGTACTGGCCAAACACGGACTGCATGAATCTAGACGGCCAGTGTGCCTCCCTTTACCTTCTGGTGCAGACCAACACCGGGCCACTGTCACAGCCGAATGACCCACAAATATGGATATTATTGCACAATGCGTCCAGCGTACCAAATTCACACCCACGATGGGGTCCCTGTCGAACTCTGTGCCGAGCGAGCTGGCGGAGTGGTTGGCACACTGGACTCGCATACGGGGGGGGGGGGGGGGGGGGGACGGCGGTTCAAACCCCCGTCCGGCCATCCCGATTTGGGGTCTCCGTGATTCCCCTGAATCGCTCCAGGTAAATGGGAGGGTGGTTTCTTTGAAAGAGCACGGCCGACTTCCTTCCCCATCCTTCCCTAATCCGAGCTTCCGCTCCGTCTCCAAATGATCTTGTTGTCGACGAGACATTAACCACTAATGCTGTCCTCTTCCTCGAACTTCGTCAGTTACGGATAACGCTACGTGGCATGTCTGTGTTCTTCACAGTGATTAATCATTTACGTAAAGGCCCTGGTTTGCGAGTGTACAAACATTGGCATCTCGCTATGCTTTGGCATGATTTTTTTTCCCCTTCTTGTCAGGCACCAAGAGATGAATACACTAAGCAGATTCAGAAGGATGTAGATTGCAGTAGGTACCGGGAGATGACGCTTGCACAGGATAGAGTAGCATGGACAGCTGCATCAAACCAGTCTCAGGACTGAAGACCACAACAACAACAACAACAACAACTTGTCAAGCACAGTATGACGGATCTCTTGAGCATTCTCGTGGAGAACCACATGAAGAAATGTTTGGAGACTAATGCGGTGGAAAGAAAGGATGGCTCGCCTGTTGGTTCCATGGCCAGTTTTCCACAAACTCGTGAGGAGAACAAGAAAATGCTGTTCATTGGGAGCCCCAAATTCAGACAGGTGTCCTTGACGGAACTCCACGCCGGAGACAGGAGGGGGACCACTATGCACACAGTAGATGAGAAATTAATTATAAAACAATCTAGATCGCAAGGCACGTTTGTTAAAAGGCGCCAGTTTCGATCATCGCATGACCATCACCCATATTGACGAACAATGGCTGTGCATGGAGCAGGAACCACTGAATGAGGTCGCTTTTCAGAAAACGTCCCTTGCGATCTACACTGCTACAATTAATTTGAAATATTATGGAGAGTAGTAATTCGCAACTTAACTGCGAAGCGAAGCAGTAGGGGGGGTTCAGCCTTGAGGGAGACTAGGCAGCATGGTTTCAGAAAATATCGTTCTTGTGCAACGCAGATAGCTCTTTATTCGCACGAAGTAATGGCCGCTATCGACAGGGGATCTCAAGTTGATTCCGTTTTTCTAGATTTCCGGAAAGCTTTTGACAGCGTTCCTCACAAGCGACTTCTAATCAAGCTGCGGGCCTACGGGGTATCGTCTCAGTTGTGCGACTGGATTCGTGATTTCCTGTCAGGAAGGTCGCAATTCGTAGTAATAGACGGCAAATCATCGACTAAAACTGAAGTGATATCGGGTGTTCCCCAGGGAAGCGTCCTGGGACCTCCGCTGTTCCTGATCTATATAAATGACCTGGGTGACAATCTGAGCAGTTCTCTTAGGTTGTTCGCAGATGATGCTGTAATTTACCGTCTAGTACGGTCATCCGAAGACCAGTATTATTTGCAAAGCGATTTAGAAAAGATTGCTGTATGGTGTGGCAGGTGGCAGTTGACGCTAAATAACGAAAAGTGTGAGGTGATCCACATGAGTTCCAAAAGAAATCCGCTGGAATTCGATAATTCGATAAATAGTACAGTTCTCAAGGCTGTCAATTCAACTAAGTACCTGGGCGTTAAAATTACGAACAACTTCAGCTGAAAAGACCACACGGATAATATCCTGGGGAAGGCGAGCCAAAGGTTGCGTTTCATTGGCAGGACACTTAGAAGATGCAACAAATCCACTAAAGATACAGCTTAGACTACACTCGTCCGTCCTCTGTTAGAATATTGCTGCGCGGTGTGGGATCCTTACCAGGTGGGATTGACGGAGGACATCGAAAAGGTGCAAAAAAAAGGGCAGCTCGTTTTGTATTATCACGTAATAGGGGAGAGAGTGTGGCAGATATGATACGCGAGTTAGGATGGAAGTCATTAGAGTAAAGACGTTTTTCGTCACGTCGAGATCTATTTACGAAATTTCGGTCACCAACTTTCTCTTCCGAACGCGAAAATATTTTGTTGAGCCCAACCTACATAGGTAGGAATGATCATCAAAATAAAATAAGAGAAATCAGAGCTCGAACAGAAAGGTTTAGGTGTTCGTTTTTCCTGCGCGCTGTTCGGGAGTGGAACGGTAGAGAGATAGTACGATTGTGGTTCGACGGACCCTCTGCCAAGCACTTGAATGTGAATCGCAGAGTAATCGTGTAGATGTAGATGTAGATGCAGCAGCAGCTGAGGGGTGGGCGTGCGTTGCCGGCAGGGGCGGCGACGACCTCGACGGCGTTCCCGGGCAGCGTGCTGGCGCAGGGCGGCGCCGCCCCCGGGGCGGCGGGCAGCCCCTTCACGTTCTTCTCGTACCCGGTGGCGGCCAAGTCGGGCCAGCAGGCGGTGGCCACGGTGGGCGTCAGCAACCAGCTGCTGTCCCCGCACCAGCCGCTCAGCCTGGACCAGGCCCGGCGCCGCTTCCCGCAGTACTTCACCGGCGTCGAGGAGCCGTACGCGCGCTTCCAGCAGCAGCTGCAGCAGATGCAGCAGCTGCAGCACCAGCCCCAGCAGCCGCAGAGGCAGCCCCAGCAGCTGCAGCTGCAGCCGCCGCTGCCGCCGCAGCTCCACGGCGCTGCAGAGTCTCCGAAGCCACCGCAGGTAGCGTGCAGAACCTCCTATTACCTCTACACGCATCCAAGTGTCCATGTATAGAACGAAATTTGTCCATCACCTGCTTTCTTACATGAAACCCAAATATCGAACGGTATCAGTCAGGCCATCTCCACACATTATATCTAAAGATACAGGGGATAGGCAAATTAATGTGAACACGTCTGGCCATTAAAACTGCTACAACACGAAGGTGACGTGCTACAGACGCGAAATTTCACCGACAGGACGAAGTTGCTGTGATATGCAAATGATTAGCTTTTCAGAGCATTCACACAAGGCTGGCGCCGGTGGCGACGCCAACAACGTGCTGTCATGAGGAAAGTTACCAACCGATTTCTCACACACGAACAGCTGTTGACCGGCGTTGCCTGGTGAAACGTTGTTGCGATGCCTCGTGTAAGGAGGAGAAATGCGTACCATCGCGTTTCCGACTTTGATAAAGGTCGGATTGTAGCCTATCGCGATTACGGTTTATCGTATCGCGACACTGCTGCTCGCGTTGGTCGAGATCGAATGACTGTTAGCAGAATATGGAATCGGTGGGTTCGGGAGGGTAATACGGAACGCCGTACTGGATCCCAACGGCCTCGTATCACTAGCAGTCGAGATGAGAAGCATCTTATCCGCACGGCTGTAGCGGATCGTGCAGCCACGTCTCGATTCCAGAGTCAACAGATGGGGACATTTGCAAGATAACAACCATCTGCACCAACAGTTCGACGACGTTTGCAGCAGCATGGAATATGAGCTCGGAGGCCGTGGCTGCGGTTACCCTTGACGCTGCATCACAGACAGGAGCGCCTGCGATGGTGTACTCAGCAACGAACCTGGGTGCACGAATGGCAAAACGTCATTTTTTTCGGATCAATCCAGGTTCTGTTTACAGAATCATGATGGTCGCATCCGTCTTTGGCGTCATTCCGGTGAACGCACATTGGAAGCGTGTATTCATCATCGCCATACTGGCGTATCACCCGGCGTGATGGTATGGGGTGCCACTGGTTACACGTCTCGGTCACCTCTTGTTCGCATTGACGGCACTTTGAACAGTGGACGTTACATTTCAGATGTGTTACGACCCGTGGCTCTACGTTCGATCCCTGCGAAACCCTACATTTCAGCAGGACAATGCACGACCGCATGTTGCAGGGCCTGTACGGGCCTTTTTGGATACATAAAATGTTCGACTGCTGCCACGGCCAACACATTCTCCAGATCTCTCACCAATTGAAAACGTCTCGTCAATGGTGGCTGAGCAACTGTCTCGTCACAGTATGCCAGTCGCTACTCTCGATGAACTGTGGTATCGTGTTGAAGCTGCATGGGCAGCTGTACCTGTACACTCCATCCAAGCTCTGTCTGACCCAATGCCCAGGCGTATCAAGGCCGTTATTACGGCCATAGGTGGTCGTTCTGGGTACTGATTTCCCAGGATGTACGCACCTAAATTGTGTGAAAATGTAATCACATGTCAGTTCTTGTATAATATATTTGTCCAATGAGTACCGGTTTATCTTCTGCATTTCTTCTTGCTGCAGCAATTTTAATGGCCAGTAGTGTACTTGGGAATAGTTTATTAATAAGGGGTTGGACCCACTTTTGCCAGTAATACAGCTGAGATTGTTCTCGGAATACTGGCATATGATGATTGTTTAGTCGCCGGCCGCTGTGACCGAGTGGTTCTAGGCGCTTGAGTCTGGAATTGCGGGACAGCTACGGTCGTAGCTTCGAATCCAACCTCGGGCATGGATGTGTGTGATGTTCTTAGGTTAGTTAGGTTTAAGTAGTTCTAAGTTGTAGGGGACTGTTGACCTCAGATGTTAAGTCTCATAGTGCCCAGACCCCTTTGAACCATTTGAACCATTTGATTGTATAGTCTCCAGTGGAGTGTTATGCCACTCATCGATCAGAACCTCTTCTGACTCCTGTAGTCACAAGGGAGGCGTAAATCTGCTCTGGAGTCTGCGCTCCAATACCGCCCACAAGGGTTCCTTAAAGTTCAAGTCCAGGGACTGCGCTAACCAGGCAAAATCGTTGCACTTCAGTTGCGTGCTCCTCATACCACGTTTGTACTGCCCTGGCTGTGTGAATGGGTGCATTATCGTCCTGAAATATGGCATCATTGTTGGGGAACAACGTTTGAATCGCGAGATCCACCTGATTACCTAAAATGTTGACATAATCGTTGGCTGTAACAAGGCCTTTGAGTGTAATGATGGGACCAGCAAAATATCGTGATATGGCTGTCCACACCATCACACTTGCACCTCCGTGCTTAACAGCTGGAATCAGGCGATCAGGATTGTAGGCTTCTTTCGGCGTTCTCCAGACGTAAACCCGGCCCGATGTTGGAAATGACGAAAAAGTTGACTCTTCGGAGTGTATGACGAGTTTCCACTGAACAGCTGTCCAGGATTTATGCTGCTGACACCCTGTTTTACGCTTCTTTGCGTTGGTTGTTGTCACTGAAGGTTTTCGTATAGCGGCTCGTCCACGAACATTCGCTTTATGGAGTTCTCGGCGGACAGTGTCGATAGATAAGGGATCTCGAAGATGGCTATTGATCTCTGCAGTCCCTTTGGCCGCCGTCGTTTTGACACAATTCGTGTTAACGTACGAGGATCTCTGTCATTTAGTTTTGATTTGCGCCCACTACTACGTGTATACGATGATGTCTTTCCATGTTTTGTGTAGGCTGTCATGACTGTCGGAACAGTCGCTCTTGAAACTGAAACACGTATGTATTCAGTGACAGCGATGGCGAGGGATGACAGAATCTCTGACCAGAGTGTTATTTATCGTTGCTAGTCTGCGCTTGACCGCGCGAGAGTTCAAGTCAGTTCGAGACTAGTAGTTGTAGCGAGTGGACGGTTGTACTGAGCGGGCGTCGACATGGGTCGGCGGCGTGCTCTCCCTCCATCTCTGGTCACGATTCTGGACGAGGTATATTGTTATCAAAGGTAATGAAGCAGCATTGCGCTCAGCTAATAACATATGTTAATTGTAATTTGTTCAAGAATTCCCCCAATAATAAGTTTTTATAAAGTGGATCTTTTAAACAAAGTAATCAATTTAATTTAAAGAGTTTTCCTAGGCATTTCCTCCAAGAATCAGAATTAAATATACGCCAGCGTTGCACGAAGCTGTGCCAAAAATAAGATAGTGATACAGTTTTGCTGATGTGAGAGTTTTGGTTTTTGTGTTCAGGTATAATTGTTGCACAGGGCCAAGGGTCAGCGCAGCTGCCCTTATAAAATTTATCAGGTTCATTTTAGCGTTAATTTTGTGGGGACTTAACATTTTTTTCTCATTTTTATTATGCAGTTTTGTGGGAAGTCAACATTTGGCACACGTTTTCATTGTCATTGTCCTTTTAAAAATTCTGCGGGGAGGTTACACTTGGCTCTGTTCCCATTAACATTTAATTATTGTCTTTCAAAATTTTACGGGGAGGTTACAAAACATTCAGTGAGTTGGCTGTCTTGGTTACAGATGCTCCAGCTAATCGGGCCCCCACAATCTGCCCTCTTTGGAACTCTGTTAGGTCCTTCATTACACGTCGACTTGGTCTCTGAATGCAAATTCGGAGTGCGCACTACTCGTAAACAGCCTGCACTGGTGCCTGGTCCGTACCGAACGCGCACAGTCCATCGCGGTTCGTGCCTTACCTGCATTGTTGACTGTCAAATAAAAACATCCCATTACTACCGCTATTCATGTTATTTTGCCTGTCCCCTGTATAAAAACGAGTACGTGTAGTATACGGGTAAACGTTTGTTGTGGCTTGGCAAGACAGCCAAGCCACTAGGAGGAAGCCGAAAGGCACGCGTTTAAGCTCACGCAGGCTGGCGTGAGGTCTGGAACAGGTCAGGTAAATGAGCCTAACAAAAATTGTACGTAGCTGCTGGAATACTTAACTTTAATCCATAATTGGTGAACATCGCTCTTGACGGTACATGTTTTACAGCAGCAATAGTTACTTGTAATGGCGCCTTGCTAGGTCGTAGCAAATGACGTAGCTGAAGGATATGCTAACTATCGTCTCGGCAAATGAGAGCGTAATTTGTCAGTGAACCATCGCTTGAAAAGTCGGCTGTACAACTGGGGCGAGTGCTAGGGAGTCTCTCTAGACCTGCCCTGTGGTGGCGCTCGGTCTGCAATCACTGATAGTGGCGACACGCGGGTCCGACGTATACTAACGGACCGCGGCCGATTCAAAGGCTACCACCTAGCAAGTGTGTGTCTGGCGGTGACACCACAACGTTACAAATTCTTTTCCAAGGAAGTGAAAAATATACACTGCCCTCCATAAGTTTGGAAACACCATGCTGCGTATTACAACAGAGCAAGATGGAAGTGATCTATGTGAACTATTGGTTAGAATACGGAATAGCAAGCTCAAATAATGGTTAGTAATGACACGTACAGTATTGTACACTTAATTATTGTACATATACATACATATTGGAACATACTAGTATTGTTCCGTTTTATATAAACCGACGTTACCTGTCCAAGCAGTTCTAAACACGCCAGGTGCCGCGCGTAGACCGTACGGCTATGAATACGTACGATCTTTACATTTCTGTTCACATGTAGTTGCCTTTGCATAAAGGTATAACTCGGTGCGAAAGTAATTGAAAATGGCCCAAAAGGGCCAGGTTCATAAGGAATCACGGGTAATAATAATCACTTTGTACCCAGAAGGCAATAGTGTCCGACAAATAGCACAGAAACCGGTGACTTACATCAGCAGAGTTGTCAAAATCATACACCGGCATCGAGAAACAGGCTACTACGGAGATCGTCGTCGCTCAGGAACACCCAGGAAAACATCAGAACGCCAGGGAAAGTGTTTGATAGCGACCAGTAAACGTAACGGATTAAAAACTGTCCGCGAATTGACTGCTGAACGAAACGCAACGAGGGATACACCGGTGAGTGAGTCAACAGTGAGACGACGCCTGGCAGACAACAACCTCCGAGGTTATGTAGCAACAAGGAAACCACTGTTGCCGCCTGTTAACAAAAAGAAAAGGCTTCAGTGGGCTAGGACACACCAACATTGGACAGCGGGGGATTGGGAAAGAGTCTTATTCATTGATGAATCCAAGTTCGAAATATGTGGAAGTAAACGCCGTCAATTTGTACGCCGTTTACCTCATGAACGCTTGAATGCTCAGAGCGTAATTCCAACTGTAAAACATGGAGGGGGTTCTGTGATGGTATGGGGATCCTTTGGAGGGAATAAGGTAGGAGATTTGGTGAAAATAGATGGAAAAATCAACCGAAAGGATTATCATGCCATTCTCCAGTAACATACTAAGACATCTGGTTTGCATCCGATTGGGAAAGGGTTTGTCTTGCAGCAAGACAACGACCCGAAACATACGTCTCACTCGTTTCAGAACTATGTGAAGTCTCTAGAGGTTCGTAAAATATTGAAAAACATGGAATGGCCACCCCAATCCCCTGATTGTAACCCAATCGAGCTGCTGTGGGATGAATTGGACAGAAGGATCCGAAAACGGGAAATCATGAGAGGGTCACAATTGTGGGACGTCCTGCAGCAAGAATTGAGATTGATTCCAACTGAAACCTTGACGGAACTGATGCAGCGCATGCCGAGAGTCTGCGAGGCAGTGATGAAAGCAAAGGGTGGCTAGTTTGAGGAATCGAAAATTTAATTATATACACAGGGTGAGTCACCTAACATTACCGCTGAATATATTTCGTAAACCACATCAAATACTGACGAACCGATTCCACAGACCGAACGTGAGGAGAGGGGCTAGTGTAATTGTTTAATACAAACCATAAAAAAATGCACGGAAGTATGTTTTTTAACACAAACCTACGTTTTTTTTTAAATGGAACCCCGTTAGTTTTGTTAGCACATCTGAACATATAAACAAATACGTAATCAGTGCCGTTTGTTGCATTGTAAAATGTTAATTAAATCCGGAGATATTGTAAACTAAAGTTGACGCTCGAGTACCACTCCTCCGCTGTTCGACCGTGTGTATCGGAGAGCACCGAATTACGTAGGGATCCAAAGGGAACGGTGATGGACCTTAGGTACAGAAGAGACTGGAACAGTACATTACGTCCACATGCCAACACCTTTTTATTGGTCTTTTTCACTGACGCATATGTACATTACCATGAGGGGTGAGGTACACGTACACACGTGGTTTCCGTTTTCAATTACGGAGTGGAATAGAATGTATCCCGACACGTCAGGCCAAAGGATGTTCGATGTGGTGGCCATCATTTGCTGCACACAATTGCAATCTCTGGCGTAATGAATGTCGTACACGCCGCAGTACATCTGGTGTAATGTCGCCGCAGGCTGCCACGATACGTTGTTTCATATCCTCTGTGGTTGTAGGCACATCACGGTACACATTCTCCTTTAACGTACCCCACAGAAAGAAGTGCAGAGGTGTAAGATCAGGAGAACGGGCTGGCCAATTTATGCGTCCTCCACGTCCACCACGAAACTGAACGTCGGAGGTTTCAAGCGTCAACTTTAGGTTACAATATCTCCGGATGTAATCAACATTTTACAATGCAACAAACGGCACTGATTACGTATACAATATGTTCAGATGTGCAACATTCCTAACGTGGTTCCATTTAAAAAAAACGTAGGTTTGTGTTAAAAAAACATACGTCCGTGCATTTTTGTATGGTTTGTGTTAAACAATTACACTAGCCCCTCTCCTCACGTTCGGTCTGTGGAATCGGTTCGTCAGTATTTGGTGTGGTTTACGAAATATATCCAGCGGTAACGTTAGGTGACTCACCCTGTATACTAAGATGGTATCTGTTCTTTCGGACATGTCCATCCGACATGTCCATCTTAGTATATATATAGTTAAGGCTCACCGGCCACTTGACCATCTTCTTCTTCTGTGCGAATGCACAAACAGTGCCCGAACTCTTACGGGAATCGGCAACGCGCCGCGAGTAATGAGTATAATGGGCGGGGGCACTACGAATGTAGTGCGGGACAATACGTTGAGAATGTGGGTTTCGCGGGAGGCGTGCCAGAGATAAATCCCTGCAGTCGTGGTATACTCTGTGTCCTCGGTGGCTCAGATGGATAGAGCGTCTGACATATAGGTAGGAGATCCCGGGTTCGAGTCCCGGTCGGGGTACACATTTTCATCTGTCCCCGTTGACGTATGTCACGCCTGTAAGCAACTAAGGGTGTTCATTTCATTGAAAATTTAATTGTTGAATCTCCCTGTGTATTATTTGAGCTTAATAATCATTTGGAAAACAACAAGATGCATTTTTATGCTGTATTTCCTTTCCATTGTCTATAATTGCGAGGTGTTTCCAAAATTATGGAGCACAGTATAAAAGAATACTTATAGGGTTAAAACATCACATCTCTGTCATTACTTAAAGAGTGGCTACGTCTCAAATGTAGAGCATGTCATGAATTCCAGTAAACAACATAGGACTTTTAAAGTCAAACATACTAATAACAAGAGCAAACAGAGCAGTATTCAAGAGAGGATCAAAGGTATAAGTATTACAATTGTACAAAATATAGAGTAGTTAGTTAAAGATCGTTAGAAAGTATTTGCGTCATATGGTATAAAGATATTTCGATGATAGGTTTCTTGCTGAAAGCATAGGACTGAACTGTCTTTGATGAACATCTTTGGTACAGAGATCGTTAGAAAGTATTTTCGTCATATGGTGTAAAGATATTTCGATGATATGTTGCTTGGTAAAAGCAGAAGACTGGACTGTCTTTGATGAACGTCTTTGGTATAGTTTCATAAGTAAACAGAACAGTGAAGTTTTTTTTATCGTTGAATAGAATCCGTGAATGTGGTCTATAACTGAAATTGGTCCGTATTTGGGTTTTAAATAAAAAAAAGCAGCTGAAGGTGAAACATGCATTTCATACATTACTTGATGACCGTTGATACTCTCCTTCGCGAAATATGTATAAAACAAGTGTCAATGTATGAGGGTCACACCAATGCCTCCCATTTACTTTCATGCAAACTGCAGTGGGGCAAAACAAAATTGGACCAGGAAATATTTATCGTGATACCGCACCGATGGCCGTGTGTGTTAAAATTGTGCCCACTTCCAGGGCGGGAAAAACCAACTCGTTAAAAATGACTTTCAGCACTATGGGACTTAACTTCTGAGGTCATCAGTCCCCTAGAACGTAGAACTAAGTAAACCTAACTAACCTAAGGACATCACACACATCCATGCCCGAGGCAGGATTCGAACCTGCGACCGTAGCGGTCGCTCAGTTCCAGACTGTAGCGCCTAGAATCGCACGGTCACTCCGGCCGGCTACTGGTTAAAACCGATACCGGAATCTTGATTCCGAATAACCGGTGTTCTTCGGTATTTGTTTGCTCTCGGTTATAACAGGTGTTTATTTATTGAGATTTTCCTCTATACATACAGTCAGTTTCACAACTAAGTGTACGCCGTTTTATCATAATAATATGTTTAAACGAAAATACATGTTATTACTAATTGCACAATTCCCTAATACTTAATCGAATCGCTGCCATCGTAGCTTGGCACCTTAACCATCTCTCCGATAAATGATCCATGTTTCCAGCCTCTAAATATAGTTTGACCCACTTCGCAACGAATGTCTTTGACTTTCTAAGGGTTTTAGCAGCAGCTGCCTGTGTAAGCTTTGGTCCCTTTGGACGGTTTACAAGGGACACTGCCCTGCGACGCTTCAGATACTTTGCACTCACTTGAAACTGCAACCGACAAAACAAAACATTCAGCTCTAACTCTGTTTATCTATACACCGTGCAAAAACACACTGATCACAGACTAGAGATCCTACCAGAGATGCTGCTGCGGATGTTAACATTTAAAATTACGGTGTACACCTTCTTGTGAAACTGGTTGTGGGGTTTCTCTCCAACATACATAGGAAACGAAATCCGCTAGTGGAAGCAGTATCTGCCGTAAAATATCTAGGAGTAACTATCCGGAGTGACCTTAAGTGGAACATCCACATAAAACAAATAGTGGGAAAAGCAGACGCCAGACTCAGATTCACAGGAAGAATCTTAAGGAAATGTAACTCACCCACGAAGGAACTGGCTTATAAGGCGCTTGTTAGACTTATTCTTGAGTATTTTTCATCTGTCTGGAATCCCTACCAGATAGGACTGGTAGAAGAGATAGAGAAGATCCAAAGAAGAGCGGCACGTTTCTTTACGGGTTCATTTAGCCTGCGCGAGAGCGTTAGGGAGATGGTCAATAAATTTCATTGGCAGGCGTTACAACAGAGGCGTTGTTCATCACGCAGAGGTTTACTGTTGAAATTTCGAAACAGCACTTACCGGGGAGAGTCGGACAACATATTACTTTCCCCTAATACGTCCCGTGTAATGAGCATGAGGAGACAATTCGAGAAATTAGAGCCGACACAGAAGCTTACCGACTATCATTCTCCTCACGCACTTTTCGTTAGTGGAACAGGGTTGGATGGCTCACTTAGTGGTACGAAAAATACCCTCCGCCACACGCCATTATGTGGCTTCCGGTGTGTGACGTAGATGTCGGGCAACGTAACAAATACCCAGAAATTATTACGTGTGTTACATAAGATCTTAATTTTCCTGAAGTGAAAACTGGTAATACACTTTCACGAAAATTTTGAGCAAGCAAGGATCTGTTACAAGACTGCCCTATCTCACTAACATCATTTAAAATGTATATAGACATCAGTCTTAAGACAGTCTTGTAAATACGATCGGATGGTGCTATACGTTAAAGACGGAGTTTATTTACATTACCTCTTATTTGCTGACGGTAAAGTACTTATAGCGCAAGACGGGAAGCATGCGAATTATACATGCAATCAGATAGCAATGGAATACAGAAACTGGAGACCGAAGATTAATGATCAGAAAACGGAATACCTTAGTATTAATCCAGATGACTTGGAGGGAAAGAGGATTTAGAAGGTCAATACTCTCTGTTGTTTTGGATCCATTTCAGAGACGGACTGAAAAATCAGAGGTAGAAATTAATGAAGGAATTAAAAGTGGAAGAAAGGTCATTGGGATGCTCAACACAATCCTATGGAGCAGAAATGTAAGCAGCGTACCTGAAACATGCAAATACACTCCTGGAAATGGAAAAAAGAACACATTGACACCGGTGTGTCAGACCCACCATAGTTGCTCCGGACACTGCGAGAGGGCTGTACAAGCAATGATCACACGCACGGCACAGCGGACACACCAGGAACCGCGGTGTTGGCCGTCGAATGGCGCTAGCTGCGCAGCATTTGTGCACCGCCGCCGTCAGTGTCAGCCAGTTTGCCGTGGCATACGGAGCTCCATCGCAGTCTTTAACACTGGTAGCATGCCGCGACACCGTGGACGTGAACCGTATGTGCAGTTGACGGACTTTGAGCGAGGGCGTATAGTGGGCATGCGGGAGGCCGGGTGGACGTACCGCCGAATTGCTCAACACGTGGGGCGTGAGGTCTCCACAGTACATCGATGTTGTCGCCAGTGGTCGGCGGAAGGTGCACGTGCCCGTCGACCTGGGACCGGACCGCAGCGACGCACGGCTGCACGCCAAGACCGTAGGGGACCGCACCGCCACTTCCCAGCAAATTAGGGACACTGTTGCTCCTGGGGTATCGGCGAGGACCATTCGCAACCGTCTCCATGAAGCTGGGCTACGGTCCCGCACACCGTTAGGCCGTCTTTCGCTCACGCCCCAACATCGTGCAGCCCGCCTCCAGTGGTGTCGCGACAGGCGTGAATGGAGGGACGAATGGAGACGTGTCGTCTTCAGCGATGAGAGTCGCTTCTGCCTTGGTGCCAATGATGGTCGTATGCGTGTTTGGCGCCGTGCAGGTGAGCGCCACAAACAGGACTGCATACGACCGAGGCACACAGGGCCAACACCCGGCATCATGGTGTGGGGAGCGATCTCCTACACTGGCCGTACATCACTGGTGATCGTCGAGGATACACTGAATAGTGCACGGTACATCCAAACCGTCATCGAACCCATCATTCTACCATTCCTAGACCGGCAAGGGAACTTGCTGTTCCAACAGGACAATGCACGTCCGCATGTATCCCGTGCCACCCAACGTGCTCTAGGTGTAAGTCAACTACCCTGGCCTGCAAGATCTCCGGATCTGTCCCCCATTGAACATGTTTGGGACTGAATGAAGCGTCGTCTCACGCGGTCTGCACGTCCAGCACGAACGCTGGTCCAACTGAGGCGCCAGGTGGAAATGGCATGGCAAGCCGTTCCACAGGACTACATCCAGCATCTCTACGATCGTCTCCATGGGAGAATAGCAGCCTGCATTGCTGCGAAAGGTGGATATACGCTGTACTAGTGCCGACATTGTGCATGCTCTGTTGCCTGTGTCTATGTGCCTGTGGTTCTGTCAGTGTGATCATGTGATGTATCTGACCCCAGGAATGTGTCAATAAAGTTTCCCCTTCCTGGGACAATGAATTCACGGTGTTCTTATTTCAATTTCCAGGAGTGTACAATGTGTTCAAAACTTTTGATCTCCATTGCGTGCACAGTAAAAATTTGAGAAAGATATCTCATTAATTGTCTAGGTGATAATTTTGTTTTTGGAATTTGAAATGAGGCTTTCTGGACACCTCGTATTTGCTTCTTCAAATATTCGTGTGAATACATCATTGCTTAAGTTAATGACTACTGTAGCCTCCAGTTGCGTGAAGGTAAGACGCTGCAGTTAACAATGGCACTGTGCCCGTCGACAGGTGACGGAGTTCCCAGAGGAGAGACCGGCCAGTGGCTTCGCCAGGCCCCATCCCGCCCCCGCCCCCGCCGCCGCCGCCGGCGACGCTAATGACGATGACGACGACGGCAGCTACGACGAGCGGCCAGCCTACAGGTCCAGCGGATACCACGGCGCCGCAGGTGAGGCTCCTCCTCCTACAGCACGCACTCCGCGTTACTGGGGCGCAAGTCGCGGTTTAAGAGCCGTCACAGTTCGCGCCAGGAAACATCGCACTGTACTGAGGAAACCACGGCCTAAGTGATATCTCTCTAACTTTTGTCGGCGTTTCTGTCTATATACAGGGTTATTACAAATGATTGAAGCGATTTCACAACTCTACACTAACTTTATTATTTGAGATATTTTCACAATGCTTTGCACACACATACAAAAACTCAAAAAGTTTTTTTAGGCATTCACAAATGTTCGTTATGTGCCCCTTTAGTGATTCGGCAGACATCAAGCCGATAATCAAGTTCCTCCCACACTCGGCGCAGCGTGTCCCCATCAATGAGTTCGAAAGCATCGTTGATGCGAGCTCGCAGTTCTGGCACGTTTCTTGGTAGAGGAGGTTTAAACACAATCTTTCACATAACCCCACAGAAAGAAATCGCATGGGGTTAAGTCGGGAGAGCGTGGAGGCCATGACATGAATTGCTGATCATGATCTCCACCACGACCGATCCATCGGTTTTCCAATCTCCTGTTTACGAAATGCCGAACATCATGATGGAAGTGCGGTGGAGCACCATCCAGTTGAAAGATGAAGTCGGCGCTGTCGGTCTCCAGTTGTGGCACGAGCCAATTTTCCAGTTTGTCCAGATACACGTGTCCTGTAACGTTTTTTTCGCAGAAGAAAAAGGGGCCGTACACTTTAAACAGTGAGATTGCACAAAAACACGTTAACTTTTGGTGAATTTCGAATTTGCTGCACGAATGCGTGAGTATTCTCTACCGCCCAGGTTCGCACATTGTGTCTGTTCACTTCACCATTAAGAAAAAATGTTGCTTCATCACTGAAAACAAGTTTCGCACTGAACGCATCCTCTTCCATGAGCTGTTGCAGCCGCGCCGGAAATTCAAAGCGTTTGACTTTGTCATCGGGTGTCAGGGCTTGTAGCAGTTGTAAACGGTAAGGCTTCTGCTTTAGCCTTTTCCGTAAGATTTTCCGAACCGTCGGCTGTGGTACGTTTAGCTCCCTGCTTGCTTTATTCGTCGACTTCCGCGGACTACGCGTTAAACTTGCCCGCACGCGTTCAACCGTTTCTTCGCTCACTGCAGGCCGACCCGTTGATTTCCCCTTACAGAGGCATCCAGAAGCTTTAAACTGCGCATACCATCGCCGAATGGAGTTAGCAGTTGGTGGATCTCTGTTGAACTACGTCCTGAAGTGTCGTTGCACTGTTATGACTGACTGATGTGAGTGCATTTGAAGCACGACATACGCTTTCTCGGCTCCTGTCGCCATTTTGTCTCACTGCACTCTGGCGGCAGAAACCTGAAGTGCGGCTTCAGCCGAACAAAACTTTATGAGTTTTTCTAGGTATCTGTAGTGTGTCGTGACCATATGTCAATGAATGGAGCTACAGTGAATTTATAAAATCGCTTGAATCATTTGTAATAGTCCTGTACTTGAAGTGCAGCTACACACACAGATCGATTGTGGCTGTAATTATCGTATGGCAGCGAAACTTGGTAGAGATTCTGATGCGTTGATGCGGAACCCATTAACGTTGAAAAAAACTTTTTCTAATGTTGGCCACCAGGTGCACATATAGTCCTCAGAATGCAAGAAAGCCGTACAGAGATATTTCCGTACGTAATGGATTAGGAACGGGTCGTGGACAGAAAAGGTCAAACAAGTGAAAAAGGCATAATGTTGGTGTTATTATTAACCGCTCCTTACACAACTTGTTCAATATGAGGACTGGAGACGTCGATGAGGTGTTGTACAGCGCCTTATTTGCACTTGTTGGGAGAACCGATAGAGGTACTGAAGGTACCCTCCGCCACACACCGTCAGGTGGCTTGCGGAGTATGGATGTAGATGTAGATGTAGAAATTGTAACTATGTAATTTACAGCGTAAATCGCTTCCCGCATTCGAATATCTACCGAGTTTCGCTGCCATATGAATATTAGAGCCCACAGTGGATCTCCGCAAATAGCTACACTTCAAAAATGAGCGCCCGACGTATAGACAGAAACATGAGGTATCACGTAGGTTGTGGTTTCCCAGTACACCTGCTTCTTATCTAGCTACATAGCCAGCTACCTACCAATTTCAGCCACCGTATGGTGCATGGCGAGATTAATTCACTAACAAATGTTACACACTTTCTTCCCCATTCAGCCTCTGTAGAAGTGGAACCCGATCTGCTATGACAACATTTCGGAGTTTGTTTAGAGATATTTTCTGAGAACGTAAGAATAGAAGAATCGGATGAAAACGTGCTCAGAACATAAATTGCTAATCCCAATAAACAGTGGTGTGAGCTATTCGTATGCAAAAGTTTGCCTTTTACCGCGACAGACATTTGAATGACCACGTATTCAAGGTCTCGGAGAGGGACATTGATAATGAGAACAAACAAAATATCGCTACAATAGGACTAAACGCACACGCATTTCATTGCCGTGACTTATCGATATGATTCTCTCCGTTTAAAATGATTATGCTTTTTCTTAAATTAAAAGGAAGGTCAAAAGCGATGGCCGTAATATTGATGGTTTATTGATAGCAAAATCGATCAGATAGTGTTTCAAAATTGATTTTTGTATCAATAAACCACCAATGTTACAGCCAACGCTGACCTTCCTTTTAATTTAACATACAGGGCTATTACAAATGATTGAAGCGATTTCATAAATTCACTGTAGCTCCATTCATTGACATATGGTCACGACACACTACAGATACGTAGAAAAACTCATAAAGTTTTGTTCGGCTGAAGCCGCACTTCAGGTTTCTGCCGCCAGAGCGCTCGAGAGCGCAGTGAGACAAAATGGCGACAGGAGCCGAGAAATCGTATGTCGTGTTTGAAATGCACTAACATCAGTCAGTCATAACAGTGCAACGACACTTCAGGACGAAGTTCAACAAACATCCACCAACTGCTAACTCCATTCGGCGATGGTATGCGCAGTTTAAAGATTCTGGATGCCTCTGTAAGGGTAAATCAATGGGTCGGCCTGCAGTGAGCGAAGAAACGGTTGAACACGTGCGGGCAAGTTTAACGCGTAGCCCGCGGAAGTCGACGAATAAAGCAAGCAGGGAGCTAAACGTACCACAGGATGGTGCTCCACCGCATTTCCATCATGATGTTCGGCATTTCTTAAACAGGAGATTAGAAAACCGATGGATCGGTCGTGGTGGAGATCACGATCAGCAATTCGTGTCATGGCCTCCGCGCTCTCCCGACTTAAACCCATGCGATTTCTTTCTGTGGGGTTATGTGAAATATTCAGTGTTTAAACCTCCTCTACCAAGAAACGTGCCAGAACTGCGAGCTCGCATCAACGATGCTTTCGAACTCATTGATGGGGACATGCTGCGCCGAGTGTGGGAGGAACTTGATTATCGGCTTGATGTCTGCCGAATCACTAAAGGGGCACATAACGAACATTTGTGAATGCCTAAAAAAACTTTTTGAGTTTTTGTATGTGTGTGCAAAGCATTGTGAAAATATCTCAAATAATAAAGTTATTGTAGACATGTGAAATCACTTCAATCATTTGTAATAACCCTGTATATGGTCGTTGTACACACAGCACTCTGTGGAGTAGCCAACCAATATTCTTTTTCTGTTTGTCCCGGTAGTGTTATGCAACTATTCAGTCTTTGTAGTGCAGATGTGGTTAATCAGTGAAGTGGTCAAGGCAAAGTTGTACCACATTCGTTGCCTTCTCCAGCTCACAAACTGTCACCATTCAGCCTAAGCCACACATCAGGTTATGCTACTAATCAGTTGCCACAGCCTTCGTTACAAAATAGTACCAAACTGAGGTCGAAGCCAAAGATGCCAAAAATCAGGGAAACCACTAATAATGTATGGAGAACATCGAACGGTTTCGATTTAAGCTGTTCGAAGTACATCGCATTTTTTTCCCTGTACATCACTGGTTATCTAAGACTATCTGTCGACTGGCTAAACAAAATCTAAGCGTTTTCCAACTTGCGTAGCCTGCAGCAAAGGTTCTGTTATATACGAGGGCTGTTCAGAAAGTAAGTTACGATTGATCCCGAAATGAAAATCACAGTGAAAATCAGAGATGTTTCATTTGTAACAGTTAGCTACACCTTTCAGCTACTTCTCTACGTAGTCGCCGTTCTGACTCAGACATTCGTCGTAGCGTTGTACCAACTTTCCGATACCCTCGTCATAGAAGGCAGCCGCCAGTGCTTTCCGCCAATTCTCTACGCTGGCCTAAAGCTCGTTGCCTGTGCCAAAATGTTGTCTTCATAGCCAGCGGTTCGTTTGAGCAGAGATGAAACTCAGTGGGAGACAATTACGGGCTGTATTGTGGGTAACCAAACATTTCCAATTGAAACGATGCAGGAACATCTCCATTGCCCCTGCAGAATGAGGCTGAGAATTGTCTTGAAGAAGAAACCGCACGACAATTATGTAATGTTGGTTGCATAGCTTCAGGGGACAATTCTCACCAGGCCCTCGTACTTGGCGCGAGACACTATTTTCTGCAACATCTTTACGCGCTCACTAAAAGCTCAGGAATGAAAAGAGCGACAATTCTACCTAGAGTCATATTAGAGACACTGCTCAACACATCTTTGCAAAGCTTTATCGGATTTTCATAGTCGTTTCCATTTCGCGACCGATCGTAACTTACTTTCTGGACAGCGCTCGTAGTTTAACCGGCAGCACCTATATCTCGATTACACCTGTTTGTCTTCTGATGTACTGTCAAACACTGCTGTGGTGTATCTGGTGCCACTTCCTGAAGTGTCGTGCCTCTGAATGCCCAGGGGTGGACCACCACAAGATTCGGGCCGAGCAGGAGTCTGAGGACGAGGACAGCGCAGAGCGGCACCCCAACAGCTACCAGACGGTCGTGTACCACGGCAAGCCCTACCACGGCGAGCAGGAGTCTGGCAAGTCGTCCTACCCCGGGTACTACCCCAAGGCCGCGCACCACAAGAAGCACCACGCAGGCGACGGCGAGGACGAGGACTCCAGGAGGCCGCAGGAGAGCAGCGGCGAAGACGACGACGAGGACGAGGACCGCCGGCCGGCGTACAGCTCGTCCTACCAGAGGTGAGCGCCGGAGTACTTGCTACTCCGCTTTCTGAACTAGCGAGGTGCCTAGTGTTACAACTCGGTCGTTAAGGGTCGTCTTTGCTACCCTGTTGTAACACGCACACTACTCCATTCCACGCTCTAACAAGGAGACGGCACGACCGTGGGGTCGGGGATTTGTCCGAAATTTTGTGTGGTGAAAGAGGACCCGTAACACCTCACGTGGTTAAAATATTAGGACGCACTACCCGGAAAATCCCGGGAAAAATCGATCCAAAGTTTCTTAGGTGCCTTATGAGTATAAAATGTTAGTCCACTGCCGAGCTGCCGTCAGGCCTCGGATTCTTACGCCAGGGGTCTCGTGTTCGATTCCTCCTCTGGCACTTTTTTTTTCTTCTGTTTCATTTTCTTTGGTTATTCCACCAATTATTCAGAAAGTTTCCCAAACCTACATTATCTTTAACAAATTAGTTACATTATTGAATAAAAATTATTTTCATTTTGTTCAACAACACAATTGATGGAGGTGGGTTTTCCATTTTTCATCGTAAAGTGTATGAGGAGAAACAGTGCCTTTTTAATCAGAATAACAAAGTCGATTGGGAAACATTCAATTTTTATACATATAACAATTATAAACAAGAACCGTAGTGGTAATTATCGTAAAAACAAAAAAAACAATAATTTTTGCGACATCTTGCGCAGCATATAAAAACGGATTTTTTACAGTCACAGGGCGTTTGCAATAAATCTGTACAAAAACATGCCCCATTAACATTTACGAAAATGTTTCGAGTTCCTGACAATTTTGAGGCAAACCAGGCATATTAAATCATGTCTCGGAATATTGGTGACGATAATTGATGGTGGATTGTAGAATGAATTTTTATACAATCTTCCCGGGAATTAATTTCACTATTCTCCTGTAACAATGCGCTGCAATTTTGCAAGCAACAGAAGAAAAAAAAGTGCCGGAGGAGGAATCGAACACGAGACCTCTGGCGTAAGGGTCCGAGCGCTAACCATGTAGGCCAGACGGCGGTACGACAATGGACTAACATTTTATGCTCATAAGGCACCGAAGGAACTTTGGATCGATTTTTCTCGGGATTTTCCGAGTAGTGCGTCCTAATTTTTACCCATGTGAGGTGTTAAGGGTCCTCTTTCACCACACAAAATTGCGGACAAATCCCCGACCCCACGGTCGTGCCGTCTCCTTGTAAGAGACTGGTATGCTCTCCACTAAACATCTCAGCCACTATTTACGATAAAATCGTTATTCATCTAAGGCAGTCGATTCTGCTAATCACATTCCACTCAGAAAGCTCAAAGTTTACATTTTTCAAAGTTCATTGAGAAAATGAATCATTCATACTGACCTGACAGGATGCAAAGGGACATCCTAGATACTGCATACAGTTTTCATAATGAATCTTATGAATGGTTAAAATTTGCGACTGGTCTTCCACAGGGTTCAGTACTGGAACCATTCCTCTTCTTGCTATGTATAAAGGAGCTTCTTTCTTACTCTGCTAAAGCAGAAATAGTGGCTTTTGCTAATGATGCAAGCGTCGTAACTCTAATCGATAGAAATCACCATAAGGAACAATGTGTGAAAAGTTCACTACTTTATATGTAGGGCAACCGCAGCCGAAATATTCCACGATGTGAAAAAAAAAAAAAGACCGCTGCGACTGTTAGAATCCTCTATTGAGAGAACAAGACAGGTTTCGCAAATAAAATTTCATCCTCATATGCTTCATGTCAAAAAATTAAAGATTCAATTCAAACCAGATACAGCCATTCCCAGCATTTACATCTAGGTATGATATTGACTTGAAGCATATGAAGATGCAAATTTAATTTGCGAAACTGGTCGTGTTCTCCAATAAAGAATTCTTAGTCGCAGCGGTCTCGTTTATTCAAATAAAAAAAATTATGACTGGTTCTCGATAAATTGGCGATCACTTAACTTGGTAAAAGTACACAGGTCATTTAACTGTGCATGAACCAGAACACATATTTCATCAAGAAGGGTTCAGAACAGGGCAAAGAAAATATTCAGAATTATTGGATGTCTTCAATACAGCCCCAGAAAAAGAAGTTGCAGCTGTTCATGTACGGAGAATATGATGGCCAATCGAGACCCATGCCAGTGGCCTCTGGGTACCCCAGAGCCAGAATGCGATCCCCAAACTGCTCCTCCAGGACATCAAACACTCTCGTGATTCGATGGAGGTCGAGCTCCGTCTTGCATGAACCATATCTTGTTGAAATGAGAGACACTTTGGATAATGGGAATGAAGTAATCTTCCAAAACTTTCACGTACCGTTCGGCAGTCACCGTGCCATCAAGGAATATCGCATCGATTATTCCGTGACTGGACATTGGACACCACACAGTCACTCGTTGAGGGTGAAGAGACTTCTCGATCTCGAAATGCGGATTCTCAGTCCCGCTTATTGACGAACCAATCCAAATGAACAAATGACTGATAACAACATGATGCTTGCGCATGCGCATACTAATACCCATCATGCCCCGGGGCCAGCCGTGCAGTTCGAACGCTCTAACGCAAACCGTTCAGAAGTTATGACGATTTTATTTCGTATAGTTCACAAACTGTCACCCAGTCTTTCGCCATGGCCTACTCTTACTTTTATCAGGTTTTAGAACATCTCGCACCATTTTACATTGTCGATCGATTATTCCAGGTCGACAAATCCCATCAACGTGTGTTGATTTTTCTTCAGTCCCGCTTCCATTATTCAGCGCAATGTCAGAACTGCCCCTCTGGTGCCTTTACCTTTCCTAAGGCGAATCCGATTGTCATCTAATAGAGCCTTAGTTTTTCCTCAGTTTTCTTTTCCGTTCTCTTGTCAGCAGCCGATTGTGCGATAGTTCTCGCATTTACCTGTCCCATCTTCGGAATATCGCGGATGGTATTTTTCCTAAAGTCAGATGGTACGTCGCCATTCTGAGATTCTATACACTATCTTGAGCAGTCGTTGGGTGGCACTTCCCTCAGCGACTACAGAAATTCCCAAGGAGTGTTATGCACGCCTTCTGTTCCATTCGATCGCAAGTCTTGGAAAGCACTTTTAAATTCTGATTCTAATACTCGATCCCCTAACTCTTCCCTGTCGACTCCTGTGTCTTCTTCTATCACGCCATCGGACAAAGCGCCCCCCTCTCTCCTTCCACCTGCGTTCTCCTTGGTAGTGGAATACTGGCTGCGCTCTTTACGTTGACGCCCCTTCTTCTGATTTAACCGAGGGATGTTTCGACCTTTTATATGCCGAATCAGTCCATCTGCGGACGATCAGTCAAAGAATCTGCTATATGTGCCTAATACCGTGTAGGCCCCCGTTAGCACGCAGAAGTGCCGCGACACGACGTGGCATGGACTCGACTTATGTCTGAAGTAGTGCTGCAGGGAACTGACACCATGAATCCTGCAGGGCTACCGATAAATCCGTAAGAGTACGAGGGGGTGGAGATCTCTTCAGAACAGCACTTTGCAAGGCCCCATAATGTTTATGTCTGGGGAGTTTGGCGGTCAGCGGAAGTGTTTAAAGTCGGAAGAGTGTTCCTGAAGCCACTCTGTAGGAATCATCGACTTGTCAAGTGTCGCGTTGCCCTGTTGGATTTGCCTTATTCCGTCGGAATGCACAGTGAACACGAATGGATGCCGGTGATCAGGCAGGATGCTTACGTACGTGTCTCCTGTCAGAGTTATACCTAGACGTATCAGGGGTCCCATATCACTCCAACTGCACATGCCTCACACCGCTGTAGAGCCTCTGCCAGCTTGAACAGTCCGGTGCTGATATGCAGGTTGGACGGACCCATGAGGTTGTCTCCACAGCCGTACACGTCCGTCGGCACTACACAATTTGAAACGAGACTCGTCCGACCAGGCAACATGTTCCCAGTCATCGACAGTCCAGTGTGGGTGTTGACGGGCCCAGGCGAGGCGTATAGCTTTGTGGCGTGCAGTCATCGAGCTTACACGAGTGGGCCTTCGGGTTCCGAAAGCCCATATCGATGATGTTTCGAAGAATGGTTCGCACGCTGACACTTGTTAATGGCGCAGCGTTGAAATCTGCAGCAATTTGCCGAAGGTTCGCATTTCTGTCACGTTGAACGATTATCTTCAGTGTTTGTTGGTCACGTTTTTGCAGAAGGTTTTTTTCGGCCACAGTGATGTCGGAGATTTGATGTTTTACCGGATTCGTCATATTCGGGGTGCACTCGTGAAATGGTCGTACCGGAAATATCCCCACTTCATCGGTACCTCGGAGGTTCAAAAATGGTTCAAATGGCTCTGAGCACTTTGGAACTTAACATCTGAGGTCATGAGTCCCGTTGAACTTAGAACTACTTTAACCTAAGGAAATCACACAGATCCATGCCCGAGGCAGGATTCCAACCTGCGACCGTAGCTATAGCGCGGTTCCAGACTGAAGCGCCTAGAACCGCTCGGCCACCCCGGCCGGCATCTCGGAGGTGCTGTGTCTCACAGCTAGTGCGCCGACTGTAGCACCACGTTCGAACTCACTGAGATTTTGACAACGTACCAAATGCGCCAGATTCTTGTTGTTGCCCACCGCAGCATCGTATTCTGCCTGTTTACGTATCTCCGTATTTGAATATGCATGCCTATAGCAGTTTGTTTGCCTCTTCAGTGTACAAGCGGTTTAAATGTTACGGCCCGTCAACAGCGAGTTAAGCTTGTGGGCCCGTTACGGCCGATCTAACAGACTCGCACTTGACCGCAGCGCGAAGTCGCAGTCCGTGGCGTCGCGCTACCACCCAGAAGAGGAAGCCGAGGAGCTGGAAGGAGGTCGCCCTCGCCCGCGGCTCGTCGTGACGTCAGCGTACTCGCGCTCGTACTCGCGGCCGTACTACGGCAGGCCGGGGGCCGGCGCCAGCCCAGAGGAAGCACCTGCCGCGGCGGAGCTGGAAGAGGGAGTGGCCGGCTCCGACACGTACAACTCGCTCAGGTCGGCACAGCTCTGCTCACCGCTACTGCACTGGCACTGGTAGGGGGAGGGGTGAGGGGGGAGGGAAGCCCTGCTAGTGGCTAGGGGGCTGCGACACTTGTGAGGAGACGAATGCCGGACATTTGCCACGCCGGACATTTGCCACACCTACCCCTTCGCCAGGTAGCTTGAGTAGTGACCCTCAGGTAAGGGCACCCTTCCTCGTACTTCCGTCCGCTTTCAAAACACCGTCTCCACATCTTACTGGATACAACCAGTACGTAACGGACTTTCTTCTTCGACATCTTAGCGAAATAGAGACCTTCTTTTCCGAAATCGAAATATTTATATCTTTTGGGAAACGAAAGAAATTCCGACGATTATGTCAGTATGTAATTAGTTCTGCCAGGTATAAATATAGATCCCTATGTCTGTACTGTAGCTTCCTTACACGCTTACTGATTGCGATAGAAACAGTCCATCGCCATGGGAGTAACAAGAAAGGAACGCTGTGAAGAGAATGCGAATGTACGCTAATCCTTTCTTTTTGATCGCTGCATTTGTACCTACTTCAATTACTACAATTGCATGCCCAAAAGGCAATAAGGAAAGAAGAAATGGGTATGTGAATATTTCAAAAGAAGAACGACATACTCCATATTAATTTACTCTCTAAAATCCGATATCTTTTGCGGCGAAACATTAGTTAATAAAGTGTAGCGGGACAATGTTCAACACATGACTGAAAGTACGTTCATAAACAGAGATAAGAACATCTATGATTGACATGTCATCTAAAGTCGAGGTACAATTTTAAAATGTTAGAAATAACGAAATGAAGTAATACAGAATGCTATGCTTCTAACGTATGTTGTTTTTCTACACTGTTTAGCTCCGGTATTTACAGGGTCACAGAGAAAACATCCTAGGTTTTGGAGGGAAAAGCCGTAATTGTAATGATCTCCACTACAACAGAAACAAGAAGCACAACTTGAGGAAAATTAATGTAATGTGTGTTCCAGCTCACAAGCGACATTGAAGCAGATAGTTGCTGTGACTTTTTTTAGTATGGACAGAGGTTATATTCGACAACCGGAATAAATTAATAACCGGCTCCTTTTACCGACCCCCGGTCTCAGATGAAACAGTTGCTGAACATTTCAAATAAAACTCGAGTTACATCGCCAATAGGTACACTACTCACACAG
The DNA here is from genome assembly GCF_023864275.1 of Schistocerca cancellata. Taxonomy (NCBI): domain Eukaryota; kingdom Metazoa; phylum Arthropoda; class Insecta; order Orthoptera; family Acrididae; genus Schistocerca; species Schistocerca cancellata. The sequence goes on along the minus strand of NC_064635.1, from coordinate 17,443,265 downwards.
TTACAGTTGGCAGTGACTTCAATCTACCTTCCGTATGTTAACAAAAATACATTTTCAGACGCTACTGTAGATAGAAAACAACTTCCATAATTGTTCTAAATGCTTTTTATAAGATTATTTTGAACAATTAGTTCACGAGGCCACTCAAATTGTAAATGCTTACGAGAACACACTTGACCTCTTAGCCACAAATAATCATGAGCATCACGACGGCTACAGGAATTAGTGAACACACAGCCGTAGCGAGGCTCAATTCCGTAACAAAGAAATTCACCAAAACTAAACGCGACATATATATATTTACAAAAGAAACTAAAAATTCGGTTGACGTCTTTCTAAGAGACAGTCTCCAATCCTTCCAAACTATGTAAGTGAAGACAACATGTGGCTTAAGTTCAAAGAAACAGTATCAACAGCACTCAAGAGATTCATACCAAATAAATTAATATCAGACGGAACTGATCCCCCATGGTATACAAAACACGACAGAAAGCTGCTGCAGGAGCACCGAAAAACGCACGTATAATTTAGACGAGCGCAAAATCTCCAAGATTGGCGAAGTTTTACTGTGGCTCGAAATTTGGCGCGGATTTCAATGCGAGATGCATTTAATAGTTTCCACAGCGAAACTCTCTCTAGACATGTGGCGGAAAATCCAAAGAGATTCTGGTCCTGTGTTAAGAAAACCAGCGGAAAGCCTCAGTAAGCGATGAGGAGGAGGAGGAGGAGGAGGAGGGGGGGGGGAGACAAGGTTCAAATGGCTCTGAGCACTATGGGACTCAACTGCTGAGGTCATCAGTCCCCTAGAACTTAGAACTACTTAAACCTAACTAACCTAAGGACAACACACACATCCATGCCCGAGGCAGGATTCGAACCTGCGACCGTAGCGGTCGCGCGGTTCCAGACTGTAGCGCCTAGAACCGCTCGGCCACCAGCGGCCGGCTACGGGGAGACAAGGGTTGCAACCCTTCGCAGCAGGTAAAATCGTGGCAAATGTCCGGCGTGGCAAATGTCCGGCGTGGCAAATGTCCGGCGTGGCAAATGTCCGGCGTGGCAAATGTCCGGTGTGGCAAATGTCCGGCGTGGCAAAAGTCCGGCGTGGCAAAAGTCCGACGTGGCAAATGTCCACCGTGGCAAATGTCCGCCGTGGCAAATGTCCGCACACCGAGGAGACCCGGCGCACAGGTAGCAGGTGGTCTACAGGGACACCAAACAGGTAGCACACCGCAGTTCAGTACTGCATCGTCACATCACTGCTGTCATACAAGAGTGCAAAACAATCCTGCAACGCATCAGGCAAAAAGCGTGGGATCTACACAAGATCCTACCGATGCTGCAGGAATATTTCTGCAACAACATCATTCGCTAATGAACGATGGGAGCAAATTTTTACTTGCAGATGAAGACAGAGGACCAAATGATAGGATATTGGTGTTCGCCAGAGAAAGGGGAAAATCCTGTTTAACAGACTGCAGTTCGTTCTTTTTCGATGGAACTTTCAAAAGCTCCAGCAAGCAGTTTGGACAGTTATTTACTGTTCATGCCGATATTTCTAGTTCTGAGGAGGAAACAAACACAGTTCCAACCGTGTACGCCTTGCTACCCAATAAAAAGCGAGAAACGTACGATCGCTTTTTCCATGCTGTTGAGAGAAACGTACTTGGATGGAATCCTGCAGCTGTCATGATGGATTTTGAAGCTGCCTGCGAAAGGCAAAGGTCTCGAGTTCGAGTCTCGGTCCGGCACACAGTTTTAATCTACCAGGAAGTTTCATATCAGCGCACACTCCGCTGTAGAGTGAAAATTTCATTCTAGAAACATCCCCCAGGCTGTGGCTAAGCCATGTCTCCGCAATATCCTTTCTTCCAGGAGTGCTGGTTCTTCAAGTTTCTCACGTCAGCTTCTGTGAAGTTTGGAAGGTAGGAGACGAGGTACTGGCAGAATTAAAGCTGTGAGGACGGGGCGTGAGTCGTGCTTGGGTAGCTCAGTCGGTAGAGCACTTGCCCGCGAAAGGCAAAGGTCCCGAGTTCGAGTCTCGGTCCGGCACACAGTTTTAATCTGCCAGGAAGTTTTAGTAACACATTTGTTTCCTGATTTAAAGATTAGTGGCAGAATTGCCGCCTTGTTACTGCCTACAAGGAAAACGAAGAAATTCGTTTTCACATAAGATTGCGTTCCGCTTTGGCTCACATTCCCCTGGACATGTTAGATGATAGGTGGCTATGCATTCAGGAGAGCCCGACATATAATGAAAAACTGCAGGTTTATACGACAATTTTGTTGAACAATGGCTGGATAATGAAGACATGCCAAGAGATATATGGAACTGCGCAGGAAGGCGTCACCGCACCAACAATGTTTCAGAAGGATGGAATCGGAGGATAAATACATTAATTTCGAAGGTTCATCCAAATTTTTAATCCTTAGTAAAAATTCTCAGAGAACACGCAGAATATCATGGGCACCGACTACTTTTAAATCGAGGTGGGAAAAGGAGAAAGAAGTCCGCAATTAAGACAGATGAGATAGTTTCTAAGACCCTTGCAACACTCCAAGTTGACGGCAATATATAATAATTTATTACTTGTGTGGCTTATGCACAGAAACTGCAATAAGAAGGAAATGGCTGAAGCAACAGTAACACTTGTAAACATTTAAAAGGGGTTCAGTTCACGCCAATAGCCCTATTGTAAAAATTGTAAATAAATAATCATCCTGTAAGTACATAAATTGCATTCCTTAACGCTAATTGCTAGCAGGACTCACATTAGACCTCAGTACAGTTTCCTGCGTGGTACGGCAAAATTGAGGTTTATTTCGAAATAATTAAAGAAAAACTTTCTACCGAGAACCAAATTCTTTAGTTGGCTCCTCTTAATATATGGTAAAAGGTTGCCACTCCTCTCATATCATACTTTGGGTGAGGGGTTGAAAGATGGAAAACATTTTCGGTTTCTATAGTTTCTGTAAAATAAATCGTTAAGTATGACGTTCAGTGAAAATTATGCACTAAGTAAGATTAATCAGAACGAAAGTAGCGCGACGTGGGCACAGTCGTCGTTCTTGTAACACAGCTTCACAAGCAGAGCGCGATCCTGCACTGACACAGTCATGGGAAACGTCGCAGACGCGAAAGGAGGGAAACCCATGTAGCTGGCGCGTTTGTACCAACTTCAATGGGTCGAGCGCATGATAGGTGTTTTCATTTATGTATTCTGATACATCTATTGATCAATTTTCACACTTTGTTTTTCTTCTGCCATACGTTTTCCCCCTTCTCCGATAATATTCCGTTGCAATTCGACGTCATTCCGACCAGTGGTGTTATTTCTACTGCACTTTGAAAGTTTAACTTTAATTACACTACTGGCCATTAAAATTGCTCCACCAAGAAGAAATACAGATGATAAATGGATATTCATTAGGCAAATATATTATACTAGAACTGACATGTGATTACATTTTCACGCAATTTGGGTGCATAGACTCTGAGAAATCAGTATGCAGGACAACCACCTCTGGCCGCAATAACGGCCTTAATACGCCTGGGCATTGAGTCAAACAGAGCTTGGATGGCGTGTACAGGTACAGCTGTCCATGCAGCCTCAACACGATACCACAGTTCATGAAGAGTATTGACTGGCGTATTGTGGCGAGCCAGTTAGTCGGCCACCATTGATCAGACGTTTTCAGTTGGTGAGAGATTTGGAGAATGTGGTGGCCAGGACAGCAATCGAACATTTTCTGTATCCAGGAAGGCTGTACAGGATCTGCAGCATGCGGTCGTGCATTATCCTGCTGAAATGTAGGGTTTCGCAGGGATCGAATGAATGGAGAGCCACAGGTCGTACACATCCGAAATGTAACGTCCACTGTTCAAAGTGCGTCAATGCGAACAAGAGGTGACCGAGACGTGTAACCAGTGGCACCCCATACAATCACACCGGGTGATACGCCAGTATGGCGATGACGAATACACGCTTCCAATGTGCGTTCACCGCGATGTCGCCTAACATGGATGCGACCATCTTGATGCTGTAAACAGAACCTGGATTCATCCGAAAAAATGACGTTTTGCCATTCGTGCACCCAGGTTCGTCGTTGAGTACACTATCGCAGGCGCTCCTGTCTGTGATGCAGCGTCTGTGTATAATTGTCAGTGCTAACAGACAAGCAACAAAGCTTGAAATAACAGAGGACCGAGGCGAGTACCTTTGCTAGCAGCGGGACATCGCCTGCAGCGCCTGTTGTGGGCTCGTGGCCATATTCCTTGGACCCTAAATGACTGGAATACCTTGGGATGGTCAAACGAGTTCCGATTTCAATGGTAAGAGCTGATGGTATCTTTCGAGTGTGTCGCAGACCCCACGAAACCATCGACCCCAAGTTGTCAACAAGGTACCGTGTGAGCTGGTGGTGGCTCTCTAATGGTGTGGCCTGAGTTTAAATGAACCGCACCGGGTCCTCTGGTCCAAGTGAACCGCTCACTGGCTGGAAATGGTTCTATTCGGATATTTGGAGACCATTTGCAGACATTCATAGACTTCACATTCCCAAACAGCGATGGAATTTTTATGGATTACAATCCGCTGAGTCACTGGGCCAAAATTGTTCGCGATTGTTTTGCAGAACATTCTGGACCAATCGATCGAATGATTTGGCCACCTAGATCGGCCGACATGAATCTCATCGAACGTTTATGGGACACAGACTTTCACAACTATGGACGGTTACAGAGACACCATGGCGCAGCATTTCTGGAGGGTATTTACAACGATTTGTTGAGTCCCCGCTACACCGACTTGCTGCACTAACGCTGGGCAAAAGGAGCTCCGACACGATATCAGGAGGTATTGCAAGACTTTTGTCTCCTCAGTGTACTATGGCATATTGGCCCCCATAAAACTTGACAATGGCCTTAAGGCGAAATTTGCCATTTGTGCGAGTTTGAATGAAATAAGTACACGTAGGTAACAGAAACTTCAGTGTCCTTCAACAAATATACTCGTATTTATTAACCGCATTTACTCGAATCTAAGCCGCACTTGAATCTAAGCCGCATCTGAAAAATGAGACTCGAAATCAAGGAAAAAAAATTTTCCCGAATCTAAGCCGCACCTGAAATTTGAGACTCGAAATTCAAGGGGAGAGAAAAGTTTTAGACCGCACCTCCAAACCGAAACGAAGTTCGTCCACTGTAACATGAGACACAGTTTAGGTCGAATGGATCTAGATACAGCCACACTAGTTTGGTTCGAGTCGTAAGCTTGTTGAGTTTTAACAAGTAGCCATTGCTATGTGTCAGGCGCTCCGACCGTACTTATAGGTACCCTTCCTTTTTCACGTGCTTCAGCTGGTTTGAATCGATTGCTTATTTTGCTTTGATCTAATAAGTGCCGTTCTCTTTGTTATTGGTGTTTACGTCACTCTAAGCTGAAAATAAATTATTGTACCGTCATGCATTGTTTGTCGCATTCTGATAGTGCGTGTTCACGAACCTGTCGCCGCTCGCGGCATGGCTTGCTTTTGTGCGTGCTACCACGGCTTACAATAAAAAAAAAGAGAGGAATTGTCTCATAAACGAAACAATGGCAAGAGACTGCTATTTTTTGTTACTTACACTGCTGCTTTCTTTGATAATGATCAACAAGAACCATATAACAGATTGCGTATGATAGAAGATGTTCTGAACGAGAGTTTAGCGAAAATTTTTCTCCGTTTGAAAATCTTTGCAGACGCCTCTTTAGTATATTACATTCTGCACAGAAATTAGAGTCATCTCATATTTAAAATTCTCGTCGATTGCCGTGCTTCATTTCTGACTGTATCACTATTCAGCATAAGAATAATCCGAATATAAACATGACATGACATGTATATTCTTCCGCGTTCGGTGTGGTTTCACTCTAGTTTCGTAGTTTATTAGGCAGACAGGATTTAAATGACATAGCAGCAAACATGAAAGAATACATGCCATAATGCTTACATTCTTCTACCTTTTCTTTTAATTTATTTTACTGACGCAGAGGTTTTGGCGCCAATATTTATCTTTGTGCCTGAAAAACATGCCTGTGTAGCGATACATATATTCGACGGCAGAAGTTAGTTGTGGCGGCGCCTACCAATATTTTTCAGAACTTACGCTTACTTTGCACTCGATTCTAAGCCGCAGGCGGCTTTTTGGATTACAAAAACCGGAAAAAAAGTGCGGCTTAAATTCGAGTAAATACGGGTAGTTACTTATTGCTTATTTAGCCTGACGATATTAGCCCTGGCCGGCTGCTGTGGTCGAGTGGTTCTAGGCGCTTAACCCACAACCGAGCTGCTGCTACGGCCACAGGTTCGAATCCTGCATCGGGCATGGATGTGTGTGATGTTCCTACGTTAGTTAGGTTTAAATAGTTATAAGGCTACGGGACTGACAACCTCAGTTCTTCAGTCCCATAGTGCTTAGAGCCATTTGAACCATTTGTTAGCCCTGACCAGGACCAACACGTAGCAAAACAATTACAAAAACATTCATAATAAGAATAAATACTAAAAATAATCATAGTAAAGGTTATTAAGAGCGATATAGTTGGTGATTGAGTGATGATGTTACAGACTTTCAGGGGTTATGGAAGAAGGGAAATGTGTTAATTTTAGGTAAGGACCCTTGTCCAGAAACGAACCGAGTGGAAAGTTATAAACGAAAATCATTCTCGTATCTCTGACAGGTGACCCCTTCTACTGCAAGCTGTTTGCTTTCCGTATTTTAGGAGGAGGCAGTACGGATAAAACAAAGCAAAAAAAAGTCTAGTAAGCATTGGCTGCAAAATGCATGTCTCAAGAGCTATGAACACTCGTTCACTAGAAGATACGTGTTTCTTGTCTAAACTATTTATCGTCCACGTTTCACTTCCATACATAGCTACACTCCATACAAATACTTTCGAAAAGACTCCCTAATACTTACATCAATACTCGATGTTAACAAATTTCATTTCTTCAGAAACGCTTTCTTTGCCATTGCCAGTCTACATTTTATTTCCTCTCTACTTCGACCATCATCAGTCATTTTGCTCCCCAAATAGCAAAACTCCTTTACTACTTAAAAGTGTCTCATTTCCAAATCTAATTCCCTTAGCATCACCCGACTTAATTCGACTACATTCCATTATCCTCGTTTTGCTTTTGTTGATGTTCATCTAATATCCCTCTTTCAAGACACTGTCCATTCCGTTCAACTGCTCTTCCAAGTCCTTTCCTGTTTCTGACAGAATTACAATGTCATCGGCGAACCTCAAAGTTTTTATTTCTTCTCCATGGATTATAATACCTACTCCGAACTTTTCTTTTGTTTCCTTTACTGCTTGCTCAATATACACATTGAATAACATCGGGGAGAGGCTACAACCCTGTCTCACTCCCTTCCCAACCACTGCTTCCGTTTCATGTGCCTCGACTCTTATAATTGCCATCTGTTTTCTGTACAAATTGTAAATAGCCTTTCGCTTCCCGCATTTTACCCCTGCCACCTTCAGAATTCGAAAGAGAGTATTCCAATTTAACATTGTCAAACGCTTTCTCTAAGTCTACAAATGCTAGAAACATAGGTTTACCTTTCCTTAATCTTTCTTCTAAGGTAAGTCATAGGGTCAGTATTGCCTCACGTGTTCCATCATTTCTACGGAATAGAAACTGATCTTCCCCGAGGTCGGCTTCTACCAGTTTTTCCATTCGTCTGTAAAGAATTCGCGTTAGTATTTTGTAGCTGTGACTTATTAAAGTGATAGTTTGGTAATTTTCACATCTGTCAACACCTGCTTTCTTTGGGATTGGAATTATTATATTCTTCCTGAAGTCTGGGGGAATGTCGCCTGTCTCATACATCTTGCTCACCAGATGGTAGAGTTTTGTCAGGACTGGCTCTCCCAAGGCTGTCAGTAGTTCTAATGGAATGTTGTCTATTCCCGGGGCCTTGTTTCGACTCAGGTCTGTCAGTGCACTGTCAAACTCTTCACGCAATATCGTATCTCCCATTTCATCTTCATCTACATCCTCTTCCATTTCCATAATATTGTCCTCAAGAACATCGCCCCTGTATAAACCCTCTATATACTCCTTCCACCTTTCTGCTTTCCCGTATTTGCTTAGAACAGGGTTTCTATCTGAGCTCTTGATATTCATGCAAGTGGTTCTCTTTTCTCCAAAGGTCTCTTTAACTTTCTTGTAGGCAGTATCTATTCTACCCCTCGTGAGATAAGCCTCTACATTCTTACATTTGTCCTCTAGCCATCCCTGCTTAGCCATTTTGCACTTCCTATCGATCTCATTTTTGAGATGTTTGTATTCCTTTTTGCATGCTTCACTTACTGCATTTTTTTTTATTTTCTCCTTTCATCAAATAAATTCAGTATCTCTTCTGTTACCCAAGGATTTCTACTAGCCCTCGTCTTTTTACCTACTTGTTCCTCTGCTGCGTTCAGTAGTTCATTCATCAAATCTACCCATTCTTCTTCTACTGTATTTCTTTCCCCCATTCCTGTCAATTGTTCCCTTATGCTCTCCCTGAAACTCTGTACAACCTCTGGTTCTTTCACTTTATCCAGGTCCCATCTCCTTTAATTCCCACCTTTTTGCAGTTTCTTCAGTTTAAATCTACAGTTCGTAACCAATAGATGTGGTGAGAGTCCACATCTGCCCCTGGAAATGTCTTACAATTTAAAACCTGGTTCCTAAATCTCTGTCTTACCATTATATAATCTATCTGAAACCTTTTAGTATCTCCAGGGTTCTTCCATGTATACAACCTTCTTTCATTATTCTTGAACCAAGTGTTAGCTATGATTAAGTTATGCTCTGTGCAGAATTCTACCAGGCGGCTTCCTCTTTCTTTCCTTAGCCCCAGTCCATATTCACCTACTACGTTTCCTTCTCTTCCTTTTCCTATAGTCGAATTCCAGTCACCCATGACTATTAAATTGTCGTCTCCCTTCACTACCTGAATAGTTTCTTTTATCTCATCATACATTTCATCAATTTCTTCGTCATCTGCAGAGCTAGTTGGCATATAAACTTGTACTACTGTAGTAGGCGTGGGCTTCGTGTCTGCCTTGGCCACAACAATGAGTTCACTATGCTCTTTGTAGTAGCTTACCCGCACTGCTATTTTTTTATTCATTATTAAACCTACTCCTGCATTACCCCTATTTGATTTTGTATTTATAACCCTGTATTCACCTGACCAAAAGTCTTGTTCCTCCTGCCACCGAACTTCACTAATTCCCGCTATATCTCAGCAGTAGTGCTGATCTAAGAAGTGGAAAATAAGCTGAAAACGTGAAGTTTGTGTTATGGAGGGCATTGGACTAGGATGGTCCGTGCAGCTGGATTACCTATACTTCTGTGGTGTAATGGCTCGCACACATATCTAGTTAGCAAGGCACTGACCATGGCACAAATTTTAATTCATTTCTTCACATTCCATTACTAACATTGTAAGAAGCTGATGATCAACATTTGGCTTACTGTTCAACTTCACCCCGAATGTGCGACCGGCGAGTGACAGACAGTCTGTCTGTGTCTCCAGGTTTTCCTCGCCGGAACTGGACTCGCACTTCAACAGGGCGGCGGCGGCGTCGCAGGGTTCGAACCCCGGCGGGCCCCGGCCGGCGGCCCAGACGCTGCACACGTACCGCTTCAAGGTCCCGGACTACGCGACGGAGGACTACTCGCCGGTGACCGGGCGGCCCTCGAGGCCGAAGAGCGGCCCCCAGCGGCGACCCCACCAGGGAGACGACGGGGAGAGCGACGGCGACGACTCGGCGGCCCACTACTCCAGCCCCGGGCTTCGCGTCCACAAGACGGCCTGGTCCTACACCCGCTCCCACTCCTCCACGCGGTGATCCTCCACCGCGCGCTCGCCATCTCTAGTGTCCCCCTGACACTGCACTGAACATAGCCCGAGCTCACCTCTCGACCTCACTTCGTGTCCATTTGGGAAACTGTCTAAGAACAAATACTATTTTAGATACATATTGTTACAGAGCCATCACCATCATCACTAATAATCAGCCAGAGGGTTCCTTGGTAGCAGTTATCGATCCTCATGATTTCTGTTAATCCGTTCACAGCATCGTATCGTGTTTCTCCCATAATCTGCTCCGTACACCACAACTCTGACCTTCCATTCGCTCTGCGCACGCTCACACGTCCCCCTGTTATGGTAATCAGCATTGCCCATATCTCAGAATATGCCTGCAGAACAGTGTTCGTCTAGTCCAGGGGTCTGCAAACTACAAAGAGAGAGAGAGAGAGAGAAAGAAAAAAAAGAAAGAAGCCGGTTAACAGACTAGTTTGGCGAAAACATTTTAGGTAATAAAACTCTTTGCATTTTATTCTACTCACGAGTCTGAGGCAAGTCTTTCAAATGGACGCCACTTCGGCGACTAGCCTTAATAATCAATCATTATGGAAGATGCTGCTTCTTAAGCGAGGTTTCACTTTCTTTACGTATTTCGATTTTCAGATTTTCCTTGTCTCTTCGAATTCAAACTTTGAATTGTGCCACACCTACTAGTACAGCGCATAAAACACTAAAAAACCTCGTGAGACACTCGCAACATAGACACAATCGCGCAACAGAACTATCAAATATATGCTCTGGCTCTGCTACTCGTTACAAGACTGCATAACTAAACTTATTGTTGCGCCGCTTGAAATAGCAATGCGTTGACATACTCTACCTCTGTTACGTCTTGTAGTAATGGTGTTGCTAACAATCATTTTGAGATTTCGTTAACTTTGCAGGACGCTTTCGTGAATATTGTGCAGTGACATACTTTTTTGTCGGTGAAATTCGCCAGAGTAAAATATGCCAGAAATTCGGTCAGGTACGTCCACCAATCAAATAAAAATCGTAGTTCGTTTCAGTGCTGCCTATTCCCACAACCTTAGACTTTTGCGATTTCATATTTCCTTTAGCCTTACACTACGGTGATCGTGGAGTGCTAGGGTGCTTTAATCCCACTAGGTAGATCTTGGCCCTTATGACTTTGTGGAGGAACCAATGTGACCCGCAGACTAAAAAGTTTGGAGACCCCTGGTCTAGTCACATCTTTCCAAAGACTTACCCTCTCCTCCGCTCTTTCAAGTAACTCCCCATTTATCTTGCCAGTCTATTTTATCCCAACTATGCGGCTGTGGCTTCATATCTCAAACGAATTCAACATCGTCTGCTCTACGACTTGTGATGGCCAGTCCCAGTCTTACAGAGTAACATTATTTTCTCCCCAGTACGATTCAGTACCTCGTCACCGAATATCTGGTCTACTCTTCTAATCTTCACAATTTCAAAATCCCTCTATTCTCGTCTTGTTCTAACTGTTTATTGTTCACTTTCCACTCCTTAATAAAATTTTCAGTAAACGCTTCCTAACACTGCCATCCAGGTTAAAATACATCTCTTCATGAGAGCCATCGTTTGTTATTTTACTATCCAAACACGAAAACTCGTGTTCTACTTTCAGTGCGATCATTTCCTGATCGAATACCCCCAGTTTGACTGCACTTAATTATCCTTGCTTTGCTTTTGTTGATGTTCACCTTAAAACCTCACTTCAAGACGCTACTCATTTCATTCACCTAGTCTTCTAGGTGTTTTACCGCCTCTAATAGAAGTGCAGTGCCCCTGGAAAACTTCCTTTAGGCCTGAAACAGTTACACTCTAAGAATTTTCATACTTCTGTGTATAAGTACAGAGTTGTCACTTCCGTTAGGGGCATTTTCTTTTTTATTTCTTCTTGACAAGATTTCTTTGGGATACATCTGACTACTTTATTTCTAGTAGGCAATAATTAACATCTGACTGCTACTTCTTGTGTGCCGTTTGAGTACAGAGCTTCAAGGTACAGTCACGTTGTGGAACATTCATTATGGACCTCGCTCAATCGCTGAATTATACAATTTTACAATAAACCTTGGTGGTAATCGCGCCACTGTAACAACATTTCATCGCAAACTTCACTCATACTTCACTGTGTAAATTGTACGCCATCTGCTCAGGATTAATTCCAATGTTTATCATTTTGTGTATTGTTTGTTATTCAACAATGTTTTGTTATTAAAAGAAATGTTATAATAATATGTATTGTGAATTTTTTTGTTCTTTGCACGTCCGAACACGCGATTCGCCCACAACACATCCTATCCAGTTTCTTATGTGAAGAGACTTCACTTGTTAGCAGTAGCGGAATGCTGCAAGAGGCGGAAACCAGGGTTACTCTTTAACACCAGTGAAATTCAGTTTGTAAATTGAAGGGACAGCGAAGGAAACAAAGGAATGTATCTGTAGATATTGAAGATAATTCTCGTTTACTGTTCCGTCTCAGTCGCACACTTTTTTTAATTGGATTACATGTTTCGATCACTCTGGCTCATCTTCAGATGTAAGTGATTATATCAGAAACCCGTCTTGTCTTCTAAGAACAACACATCAGAGTAGGGTCATCTTCAGATCTAAGTAACCTCATCAGCAACCCGTCAAGAACAAAATATTAGAGTATCCCGATCTCTTGTTCTGAGTAGAGAAGACCGGTTGCCGAAGCAATTCCTTCGATCTGTAGATGATCCAGAGTGTTCGAAACACATAATCGAATTAAAAAGGTATGCAGCTAGGACGGAACAATATATGAGATTTACCTTAAATATCTAGTCGTATACAGTTGCTGAATTCTCTCGAGACGATTGTGTCGACTACAGCGTGAATTTAATCGGATTGGGAGCTAGAGGAACCAGAGAAGCAATAATAGAGAAACCACTAGGTAAGAACGTGACAACATACATAGCTTTCGTAGATGTAGAGAAAGCCTTTGATAATGTTAAATCGGATAAGATGTTTGAGGTACTCAAAAAAGTAGGAATAGACTATAAAGATAGAAAAATGATATGGAACCTGTACAAAAACGAGACAGCAGTTATCCGTGGACGGACAAAACAAGAAGAGGTGCAGACACGGAAAGGTGTCCGACAAGGTTGCGCACTATCCCGTGTTATCTTTAAACTATACACTGAAGAGGCGCTGAAAAAAGTAAGGGAAAATTCACAGACAGGTGTGAATAGATAAGATATGCCGATGATATAGCTGTCCTGGCTGAAAGTGAAGAAGATCTTGTAGTCCTACTGAATAGAATGGATACGTTATGGGGGAAGAAAATAATATGGGAATTAATAAAGCAAAAACAAAAGTAATGGCATGCGACAAAAAAGATCAAGTGAAAGTCCAAGTTCATGTAGGCAATGAACTGCTTGAATAAGATGATAAATTTACTTACATGGGCAGTAATATTACCAGGGATGGAAGGAACAAGGCAGAAGTGAGAAGTAGGATTGCTCAAGCAAAGGCTGCTTTTAACAAGAAGAAAAACATCTTAACATCTAAGAGCATCAGCCTTGAAATCAGGAAAAGATTTTTGAAATCATATGTGTGGAGTGTGGCATGCTATGGGTGTGAAACATGGACTCTCGGGACAGAGGAAGACCAGAAGCTAAATTCTTTTGAAATGTGGTGCCATAGACGCATGCTGAAAATAAAATGTATCGACAAGGTCACAAATGGTTCAAATGGCTCTGAGCACTATGGGACTTAACTTCTGAGGTCATCAGTCCCCTAGAACCTAGAACTACTTAAACCTAACTAACCTAAGGACATCACACACATCCATGCCCGAGGCAGGATTCGAACCTGCGACCGTAGTGGTCGCGCGGTTCCAGACTGTAGCGCCTAGAACCGCTCGGCCACTCCGGACGGCGACAAGGTCACAAACGAAGTGATTCTGGAAAAAGCAGGTGAGAAGAGAAGCTTCTGAAGTTTCATTGTTAAAAGAAGAGTGCAATTTACAGGCCATCTTTTAAGACATAAAGAACTCCTGAACACAATCGTAGAGGGATATGTCGAGGGAAAAAGACCAAGAGGAAGACCAAGACTGAGGTACATGGATCACATCGTGGAAGATGTGGGATGTAACACCTATAAAGAAATGAAGAGACAAGCTGAAAGACGCACAGAATGGAGACAAGCTGCCATTGTAGCTGTTCCAAACCAATCCTTGGATTGACCACTACAGAAGACGGGAAGACTCCCGCATGGAAGACGTAGTAATAGGCGTGCTTGGCGCAGAAAAGGAACCATCTCTTGCACAGCACAAAGTCCCAAGCGATTGGAAAGAAAAGGAGGAGGCTCCCTATGCGAGAGCGATAAGAGACCGTTCCAGCATAATTACAGACCAATATCCTTAACATCACTTCGCTGCAGAATTCTTGAATACTTTCTCAGATGTAATATACGCGAAAGCTTCTGTCCACAAATCAACACGGTTTCGCTCGTGCGAAACTCAGCGTGCCCTTCCCTCGCTCAAACCAGGGATGAAGGGCAACAGGTAAGGTTCATATTCCTACATTCGCGAAAAGCGTTTGACAACGTGCCCCATGGCAGATTATTCACGAAAGTACGGGCAGACGGAATAGCTTACCAGATGTGATACTCGCTGGAAGATTTCTTAAGTGATGGAATCCAGTATGTTGTCCTCGATGACGAGTATTCATTAAAGACAAGGGGGTCGTTAGGAGCACCGCAGGGAAGTGTGATAGCACCGCAGTTGCTCTCTATATACGAGGTGCATTCAAGTTCTAAGGCCTCCGATTTTTTTTTCTCCGGACTGGAAAGAGATAGAAACATGCGCATTGTTTTAAAATGAGGCCACGTTCATTGTCAATACGTCCCAGAGATGGCAGCACCGTACAGCACATGGAATTTTACCGTCAGCGGCGAGAATGAGAACTGTTTTAAATACTTAAAATGGCGACGTTTTCCTTACTTGAACAGCATGCAATCATTCGTTTTCTGAATTTGCGTGGTGTGAAACCAATTGAAATTCATCGACAGTTGAAGGAGACATGTGGTGATGGACTTATGGATGTGTCGAAAGTACGTTCGTGGGTGCGACAGTTTAATGAAGGCAGAACATCGTGTGACAACAAACCGAAACAACCTCGGGATCGCACAAGCCGGTCTGACGACACGATCGAGAAAGTGGAGAGAATTGTTTTGGGGGATCGCCGAATGACTGTTGAACAGATCGCCTCCGGAGTTGTCATTTCTGTGGGTTCTGTGCACACAATCCTGCATGACGACCTGAAAATGCGAAAAGTGTCATCCAGGTGGGTGCCACGAATGCTGACGGACGACCACATGGCTGCCCGTGTGGCATATTGCCGAGCAATTTTGACGTGCAACGACAGCATGAATGGGACTTTCTTTTCGTCGGTTGTGACAATGCATGAGACGTGGATGCCATTTTTCAGTCCAGAAACAAAGCGCCAGTCAGCTCAATGGAAGCACACAGATACACCGCCACCAAAAAAATTTCGGGTAACCACCAGTGCTGAAAAATGGTGTCCATGTTCTGGGACAGCGAGGGCGTAATCCTTACCTATTGCGTTCCAAAGGGCACTACGGTAACAGGTGCATCCTACGAAAATGTTTTGAAGAACAAATTCCTTCCTGCACTGCAACAAAAACGTCCGGGAAGGGCTGCGTGTGTGCTGTTTCACCAAGACAACGCACCCGCACATCGAGCTAACGTTACGCAACAGTTTCTTCGTGATGACAACTTTGAAGTGATTCCTCATGCTCCCTACTCACCTGACCTGGCTCCTAGTGACTTTTGGCTTTTTCCAACAATGAAAGACACTCTCCGTGGCCGCACATTCACCAGCCGTGCTGCTATTGCCTCAGCGATTTTCCAGTGGTCAAAACAGACTCCTAAAGAAGCCTTCGCCGCTGACATGGAACCATGGCGTCAGCGTTGTGAAAAATGTGTACGTCTGCAGGGCGATTACGTCGAGAAGTAACGCCAGTTTCATCGATTTCGGGTGAGTAGTTAATTAGAAAAAAATCGGAGCCTTAGAACTTGAATGCACCTCATACATGAAGCATCTGGCGAACAGGGTGGAAATTAGTCCGCGGCTATTTGGTGATGAGGCTGTGGTGCACGGGACGGTGCCGAAGTTGAGTGACTCTAGAAAGATACAAGACGACTCAGACAGAATTTCTAGTTGGTGTGATGGATAGCAGCTTGCTCTAAATGCATAAAAATGTAAGTTAGTACAGATATGTAGGAAAAATTATCCTGTAATGTTCCAATATAGCTTTAGAGCTGTGCTTCTTTCCATGGCCCGCCGACTAAATATCTAGGGTGAACGTAACAAAACGATGTGAAATGGAATGAGATCAACTAAGGTTCACTGGTGAAATTTTAGGAAAGTGTTGCTCATACAAAAGGAGACAGCGTATAGAACACTAGCACAACCGATTCTTGAGTACTGCTCGAGTCTTTGGAATCCGTACCAGGTCGGATTAAAGGGATACATCCAAGGAATTCACAGGCGTGCTGCTAGATTTGTTACTGGTGGAATGGAAAAGAAAACGGAGGATGTGTTAGCTGACGATCAGTTTCGCTTTATGAAAAGTAAAGCAATTAGAGAGGCAATTCTGATCTTGCGATTGATAATGGAAGCGAGACTAAAGAAAAATTAAGACACGTTCATAGGATTTGTCGACTTGGTAAAAGCGTTCGACAATGTAAAATGGTGCAAGGTGCCTGAAATTCTGAGAAAAATCTGCGGTAAGCTAGAGGGAGAGACGGATAATATACAGTATGTTGAAGAGCCAAGAGGGAATAATAAGAGTCGACGGCCAAGAACGACGTGGTCCGATTAAAAGGCGATTAAGACAGGGACGTAGCCTTTCGCCCCTACTGTTCAATCTGTAGATCGAAGAAGCCATGATGGAAATAAAAGAAAGGTTCAGGAGTGGAATTAAAATTCAACGTGAAAGGATATCAACGATTCGCTGGTGACGTTGCTATCATGAGTGAAAGTGAAGAAGAATTAAATGGTCTGCTGGAATGAACTGTCTGAAACATCCCCTTATAAAAATTAGTGAATTACTGTGCTGATAAACCTCTTACGTTATTTGATTTTGTAACAGCTGAGCAGAACTGAACGTACTCAGACATTTCTCTCTCTACTTATTCCGGTCAACACTAAACCGACACACAATATTTTTAGCGCAACGCAATCTGCCTTTCAATACTCCCTACAAAAGAATGGCCCTGACTGACAATAACCTATACCTTTCATGAATCACTTACCTCACAAAAAATCTTCGTTACTCGAACTACTGCAATACAGTGAGCGCCAATCCTGCCAGCTAAATAAAAGGCACTAACTACTGATAGGCATAGTTAGCAAATGAAAGATTTTGATAGAGAACAAACAATGTATTTACCTTAATAATATTCAAAAGTCATATATCGGTTCATGATACACAGTATTACAAATTTACTCTTTCTGATGGACACACGTCCAGATCGCCCGCTCTCAAAACTCCGCCATCTCTCTCCCCACATCCACCACTGCTGGCGGCTCACCTCCAACTGCGCAACGATACGCGCTGTTCACATGCAACTGTCAAACACTACAATAGCAAAAATTCCAACAATGCAAACCGGCCACAGACAGCACACAGCACAGTCAGTGATTTTCACACAGAGCGCTACGTGGCGTTACCAACATAAATCCTAAACAAGCCTACTTACAGGGTGTTTAAAAAATGACCGGTATATTTGAAACGGCAATAAAAACTAAACGAGCAGCGATAGAAATACACCGTTTGTTGCAATATGCTTGGGATAACAGTACATTTTCAGGTGGACAAACTTTCGAAATTACAGTAGTTACAATTTTGAACAACAGATGGCGCTGCAAGTGATGTGAAAGATATAGAAGACAACGCAGTCTGTGGGTGCGCCATTCTGTACGTCGTCTTTCTGCTGTAAGCGTGTGCTGTTCACAACGTCAAGTGTGCTGTAGACAACATGGTTTATTCCTTAGAACAGAGGATTTTTCTGGTGTTTGAATTCCACCGCCTGGAACACAGTGTTGTTGCAACAAGACGACGTTTTCAACGGAGGTTTGATGTAACCAAAGGACCGAAAAGCGATACAATAAAGGATCTGTTTGAAAAATTTCAACGGACTGGGAACGTGACGGACGAACGTGCTGGAAAGGTAGGGCGACCGCGTACGGCAACCACAGAGGGCAACGCGCAGCTAGTGCAGCAGGTGATCCGACAGCGGCCTCGGGTTTCCGTTCGCCGTGTTGCAGCTGCGGTCCAAATGACGCCAACGTCCATGTACCGTCTCATGCGCCAGAGTTTACACCTCTATCCATACAAAATTCAAATGCGGCAACCCCTCAGCGCCGCTACCATTGCTGCACGAGAGACATTCGGTAACGATATAGTGCACAGGATTGATGACGGCGATATGCATGTGGGCAGCATTTGGTTTACTGACGAAGCTTATTTTTACCTGGATGGTTTCGTCAATAAACAGAACTGGCGCATATGGGGAACCGAAAAGCCCCATGTTGCAGTCCCATCGTCCCTGCATCCTCAAACAGCACTGGTCTGGGCCGCCATTTCTTCCAAAGGAATCATTGCCCCATTTTTCAGATCCGAAACGATTACTGCATCACGCTATCTGGACATTCTTCGTGAATTTGTGGCGGTACAAACTGCCTTAGACGACACTGCGAACACCTCGTGGTTTATGCAAGATGGTGCCCGGCCACATCGCACGGCCGACGTCTTTAATTTCCTGAATGAATATTTCGATGATCGTGTGATTGCTTTGGGCTATCCGAAACATACAGGAGGCGGCGTGGATTGGCCTCCCTATTCGCCAGACATGAACCCCTGTGACTTCTTTCTGTGGGGACACTTGAAAGACCAGGTGTACCGCCAGAATCCAGAAACAATTGAACAGCTGAAGCAGTACATCTCATCTGCATGTGAAGCCATTCCGCCAGACACGTTGTCAAAGGTTTCGGGTGATTTCATTCAGAGACTACGGCATATTATTGCTCCGCATGGTGGATATGTGGAAAATATCGTACTATAGAGTTTCCCAGACCGCAGCGCCATCTGTTGTTGAAAATTGTAACTACTGTAATTTCGAGAGTTTGTCTGCCTGAAAATGTACTGTTGTCCCAAGCATATTGCAACAAACGGTGTATTTCTATCGCTGCTCGTTTAGTTTTTATTACCGTTTCAAATATACCGGTCATTTTTGAAACACCCCGTACAAGTCCAATGGGTACAGAATATGGATTGAGAGTAAATCGAAGGAAGATGAAAGTAATGATAAGTAGAAGAAACCAGGACACCGACAAAATTAACATCAGGGTTGATGGTCGCGAGGTAGATGAAGTTGAGGAATTCTGCCACCTAGGCAGGAATGTAACTTATGAAGGACGGAGCAAGGAGGACATCAAAAGCAGACTAGCACTGGCAAAAAGGGCGTCCCTGCCCAAGAGAAGTCTACTAGCATCAAACATAGGCCCTAATTTGAGGAAGAAATTTCTGAGAATGTACGTGTGCAGCACAGCTTTGTACGGTGGTGAAACATGGACTGTGGGAAAACCGGAAGAGAGGAGAATAGAGGCATTTGAGATGTGGTGCTACGGACGAATGTTGAAGCTTAGGTGGACTGATACGGTAAGGAATGAGGAGGTTCTGTGTAGAATTGGAGAGGAAAGGAATATGTGGAAAACACTGATAAGGAGAAGGGACAGGATGATAGGACATCTGCTAAGACATGAGGGAATGATTTCCATGGTACTGGAGGGAGCGGTAGAGGGCAAAAACTGTAGAGGAAGAGAGAGACTGGAATACATTCCTCAAATAACAGAGGACGTAGGTTCCAAGTGCTGGTCTGAAATGGAGAGGTTGGCACAGGAGGGGAAATCGTGGTGGGCCGCATCAAACCAGTCAGAAGACTGATTACAAATAAACAAATAAAAGGAAAAGGTTCGATCGACGGGCAACTCTTACGCTGATGCTTCATGAATTCCAATGGGAATCCCCGGGGGGTAGGCGACGTTCTTTTCCAGAACCACTATCAGTCAAATTTCGAGAAGTGCGGCTGAATGCACAACGCTGCTAAAGAACCGTGAAGACAATAGAAATTAGGTCTCGCACGGAGTTGTATGGAAAGTCGATTTTTCCTCGCTCCATTTGCAAGTGGAGAAGGGAAGGAAATACACTCCTGCAAATGGAAAAAAGAACACATTGGCACCGGTGTGTCAGACCCACCATACTTGCTCCGGACACTGCGAGAGGGCTGTACAAGCAATGATCACACGCACGGCACAGCGGACACACCAGGAACCGCGGTGTTGGCCGTCGAATGGCGCTAGCTGCGCAGCATTTGTGCACCGCCGCCGTCAGTGTCAGCCAGTTTGCCGTGGCATACGGAGCTCCATCGCAGTCTTTAACACTGGTAGCATGCCGCGACAGCGTGGACGTGAACCGTATGTGCAGTTGACGGACTTTGAGCGAGGGCGTATAGTGGGCATGCGGGAGGCCGGGTTGACGTACCGCCGAATTGCTCAACACGTGGGGCGTGAGGTCTCCACAGTACATCGATGTTGTCGCCAGTGGTCGGCGGAAGGTGCACGTGCCCGTCGACCTGGGACCGGACCGCAGCGACGCACGGATGCACGCCAAGACCGTAGGATCCTACGCAGTGCCGTAGGGGACCGCACCGCCACTTCCCAGCAAATTAGGCTCACTGTTGCTCCTGGGGTATCGGCGAGGACCATTCGCAACCGTCTCCATGAAGCTGGGCTACGGTCCCGCACACCGTTAGGCCGTCTTCCGCTCACGCCCCAACATCGTGCAGCCCGCCTCCAGTGGTGTCGCGACAGGCGTGAATGGAGGGACGAATGGAGACGTGTCGTCTTCAGCAATGAGGGTCGCTTCTGCCTTGGTGCCAATGATGGTCGTATGCGTGTTTGGCGCCGTGCAGGTGAGCGCCACAATCAGGACTGCCTACGACCGAGGCACACAGGCCAACACCCGGCATCATGGTGTGGGGAGCGATCTCCTACAATGGCCTTACACCACTGGTGATCGTCGAGGGGACACTGAATAGTGCACGGTACATCCAAAACGTCATCGAATCCATCGTTCTACCATTCCTAGACCGGCAAGGGAACGTGCTGTTCCAACAGGACAATGCACGTCCGCATGTATCCCGTGCCATCCAACGTGCTCTAGAAGGTGTAAGTCAACTACCCTGGCCAGCAAGATCTCCGGATCTGTCCCCCATTGAGCATGTTTGGGACTGAATGAAGCGTCGTCTCACGCGGTCTGCACGTCCAGTACGAACGCTGGTCCATCTGAGGCGCCAGGTGGAAATAGCATGGCAAGCCGTTCCACAGGACTACATCCAGCATCTCTACGATCGTCTCCATGGGAGAATAGCAGCCTGCATTGCTGCGAAAGGTGGATATACACTGTACTAGTGCCGACATTGTGCATGCTCTGTTGCCTGTGTCTATGTGCCTGTGGTTCTGTCAGTGTGATCATGTGATGTATCTGACCCCAGGAATGTGTCAATAAAGTTTCCCCTTCCTGGGACAATGAATTCACGGTGTTCTTATTTCAATTTCCAGGAGTGTAACTAGTAGTGGTACAGGGTACCCTACACCGTGCGCCGTACGGTGGCTTGCAGAGGATGTATATGTATGTAGCTGTATACGTATACAGTATAGTAGTAAGAATGGAAACTATTAAATTTGTAAGCGATTTTGGCGCGTAAAGAGTGAGAAATTAGCCCGCAGAGCCCCCCGGCAGTGTGCACGCGTCTAAACCGGTTGGGCATCGAGCTCAAATGATGATACGTATCAAATGACTGCAATGGAACCCAGGAAAGGCGGCCCAATCCCTGAAAGCTCGTGGCAGATTAAAACTGTGTGCCGTACCGGGATTCGAACCTGGGACCTTTTGTGGTGAATGTGTGGCTGCTATTCTGTCATTCTGCGCAACGGATTAAATTGAGATGTACCCTTTACCCTGTGGCTCCTGCAAGATGCAATTTCCACCCCCCACACTACTACAGAAGTCAGACAGACGCTCCTAACGTTCTAAAGACAAATGGCTGAAAAACTTTCAGCAATAAATATCTTCTGGAGTCGTCTGCTGTAAGGAAATAACACAAAAATTCACAAAATTTCTTACGTAACTAGTGGGACACTTGGGTACTGGAGTACTGCTAGTTAGTGTAAGAAAAACATGAAACTAACGAAAATTATTATTTTTTTTGCAAAAATTCTGAGAAATCACAATGGAACTTTCAGTTATGAACTGAACAAGTTATTTCCGGGTTCTTTTCGGAATGTGAAGTTACCTCTCAAGGATAGGATTCGCTAATGAAATTTCTATACAAAGTTTAAGATTGTTATTGACTTGGCAGAATGGCTGAGAGCCGCGCCTACTCAACTTGAATAATTATCTGTTAGAATGTTGCTAGGTACGGTCAAGGCTATCGCGTGTGGATTGCAGTGAAGTGTACTGTTGTGGAGGAAATATGGCGCTCGCAAGAGCTGTAGCGCACAATACCGTAAGCTGTGATGACTGCTGTCTGCGCCGCTCGCTGCTGACAATTAAGATAACTCTCATTCTGTCTGGATTGACCTTCGCCAATCAAACTCCCCCTACGCCTTGATGAAGTCAAGGACTCCTATTCGCCCCTAGTCTAACTATTGGCGTGGTACACCAGTCAGATACCCAGTCCACTGCGTTACCACTCAAAAATTCGCTCACAGGCGTTTAACTATAACTCTGTCTGTTCACACCACACAATAAGTGTGGCGGCCAACACAGTGAACAACACTTAATTGCAGGGACTCAATACAGAGTCGCACTCCGATTCACTCGAGAGAGAGGTGCTCTCCCAGTGAAGTGCTGAGGAGAGACTTGTTCCTCGCTCTTTGAATGGACGTACGTCGCACACGCTCCCGTTGCGTGTTCTCGCTCCAAGAGCGACAACGGACCGGCCCCTCTCCACACCACACGTGAAGGGGTATATCTTTTGGTCTCTTCCATTACTCCTTCAGCTCAACGCGTCAGGAATATTGTCTGCCAATCAGCATTGCTCTTCTAAAACGGGAGAATGACGTTTCGTTTAAGGCGACCAATCCGGAAACCTGTAGCATTGGCGTTTGGCGTTTGCTGTCTCCCTGTGAAAACCTCTGAAACTGTGTGCTGTGTTTGTAAAGAATACGTAGGCTGGGCGCTCCCACACAATGTAGCGGAATTTGCTTTTAAGGCAAACACGGGGTCGTTCTCCCTTTCACTCGGGCAAATGCTGTCTGCTCTACGGGCGGTCGCCAGCCGACGTAGATAGGTTGAATCGTCCTCTGAAGGGACCGGCCTCCTGGCGTGCGGTTTGCCTCTCCCAAACTAAAAGCTTTTGTGACCGTCGTGTCTTGAATGTGTGTGTGTACACCAGCCTCGAGTATTTCACCCTCGGTGCACACTTGCGATTTACTTGTTATTTGCATATCGTTTACATGAATTCATACAACATTGACTTTATCTTATCGAGTTTGGGTTCGAATGAAGTGTCTTGATGTGCGGAATACGATTGTGAGGGCGCTATATGTAAGCAATGAAGGTCAGGAGATCACGACGTCTTACAACCTTTCCAGGCCAGTGCTATACCGACTGAGTTGCCCAAGCACGACTCACGACGCGTCCTCACAGCTTCACTTCCGCCAGTACATCTACTACCCTCCAGACTTCACAGACGTCTTGTTGCATAGCTACTGTGGAGGGCTAGCACTGGTGGAAGGAAGGAAGGATACTGCGCAGACATCAGATACGTGTATTAGTAGATATTATGAGCTCGCCCTTTGGCCATAGATAGTTACTGCTTCCCACGTGAAGGGGCAAGAACGAAGACAAGCAGTAGAAACTTATGCTGTGTGTAAACAATTATGTTTAGGATGAAGAGTTCAGTGCGCCCTCAAATGGACTCTCAGTAAGTCAACACACAGATAATGTAATCAAGAAGCTGAGTTTAGCGAGCCCTTATAAGTATCACTCAGTGCGTTGACCTAAAGGTAAGAGTGTTCGTTTATTTTCTATATCTTCATTCCCCGCTGTCCTGTGGAATTATCACCTGGAGCAGTGTACTTACAGTACATAATCTGTTCAGAGGAAGCAGGTAGTAAGACTATTAAGTAAAGCAGATAACCACACATCTTGCATGAACCTTTTTAAAGGACTTGGAATTCTTACACTCAATTTCCACTACACTGATTCCTTCATAGTATTTGTTGCTGACTATAGACAGTTTCAGGTGAACTGCTATCTGCACAGTCCCAAAGTAAGACAAAAAACAAACAAAAAATGGTTCAAATGACTCTGAGCACTATGAGACTTAGCAGCTGAGATCCTCACACCCCTAGAACGTAGAACTACTTAAACCTAACTAACCTAAGGACATCACACACATCCATGCCCGAGGCAGGATTCGAACCTGCGACCGTAGCGGTCGCGCGGTTCCAGACTGAAGCGCCTAGAACCGCTCGGCCACTCCGGCCGGCGACAAAAAACAACTTTCTTGTAGACTTGGCCTCCCTCTCTAGGATTCAGTATGATTTCTGGTGGGAAGATACTCAACATTATGGTTTCCGAGACAAATGCAAGAAACTGGGGGTCCCTAAAAAGCAAAAGAAAATTAAAAACGTACTTTATCAAGCAGTCTTTCGACTTTATTAACAGAATATCTGCATTCAGCGTCTGAAAAGTCTGTAAACTACATTTTAAGCAGCAGTGATTGTTTCTAATCTTCATGACAAGTAGAAAACTTACAGATGTAAATATATACGAAGACTATTCGGAAAGTAACTTTCGACAGGCCGCGAAACGGAAGCCACTGTGAAAATCAAAACAAGTTTTATTTGCAACAGTTTGCCGCACCTTACAGCCACTTCTCTACATAGTCACCGCTCCGCGTTAGATATTTTTCGTAACGTGTTCTAACTTTCCCATACCGTCGTCATAGAAGGCAGGCGCCTCTGCTCTGCGTCGATTTCGACGCCGATCTACACGTCGTTGTCTGTGCCAAAACGTTGTCTCCGCAGCCAGCAGTTCACGTGAGCAGACATGAAACTCAGCGGGAGCCAATTACGTACTGCATTGTGGATGATCAAACACTTCCCATCAAAACGCTGCAGGATCGTGTTCAATACCCCTGGAGAGTGCGGCCGAGAATTGCCTTGAAGAAGGAACCGCATGACAGTCATGTCACGTGGGCTGCATGGCATCAGCTGAATCTCTCTCCAGGCCCCCACACTTCCCGGTAGGCGCTATTGTCCTAGACATCTTGGCGTACTCGCTGTGCTCTCAGACCTGAAAAGGGTGACGTGACGCGATCGACACGCATACTAAAGGCGTCACCCAACACAAATATGCAAAGCTTCATCGGATTTTCGCAGTGGTCGCCATTTCGTGACCGATCTGAACTTACGTTGTGGGTAGAGCAAACCAAAGACTGCGATTCATTGGCAGAACACTTAGAAGGTGCAACAGGTGTACAAAAAGGGACTCCTTACACTACGCTTGTCCGCCCTATTCTGGAGTACTGCTGTGCGGTGTGGGATCCGCATCACGTGGGACTGACGGATGACATCGGAAAAGTACAAAGAAGGGCAGCTCGTTTTGTATTATCGCTAAATGGGGGAGATAGTGTCACAGACATGATACGTGAATTAGAGTGGCAATCATTAAAACAAAGGCGTTTTTCGTTGCGACGGGAACTTCTCATGAAATTTCAATCGCCAGTTTTCTCCTACGATTGCGAAAACATTCTGTTGGCACCCACCTACATAGGGAGAAATGATCATCACGATAAAATAAGAGGAATCAGAGCTCGCACAGAAAAATTTAAGTGCTCGTTTTTCTCGCGTGCCGTTCGAGAGTGGAACGGTACACAGACAGTTTGAAGGTGGTTCATTCAACCCTCTGCCAGGCACTTTATTGTGAACAGCAGAGTAATCACGTAGACGTAGGCTTCCCGAATAGCTCTCGTATTTTACACACAAGCGCCAAAGAAACTAGTATAGGCACGGGTATTCAAACACAGAGATATGTAAACAAGCAGCCTATATAAGACAACAAGTGTCTGGCACAGTTGTTGGATCGGTTACTGCTGCTACAATGGCAGATTATCGAGATTTAAGTCAGTTTCAACGTGCTGTTATAGTCGGCGTACGAGCGATATGGGACACAGCATCTCCGAGGTGGCGATGAAGTAGGGATTTTTCCCGTACGACCATTTCAAGAGTGTATTGTGAATATCAGGAATCCAGTAAAATATCAAATCTCTTATATTGCGGAGGCCGGAAGAAGATCCTGCAGGAACGGGACCAACGACGACTGAAGGGAATCGTTCAACGTGACATAAGTGCAACCCTTCCACAAATAGCTGCAGATTTCAATGCTGGGCCAGCTATCAGCGTGCGAACCATTCGACGAGACATAATCGATATTTGCTTTCGGAGCAAAAGGCCCACTCGTGTACCCTTGATGACTGCACGACACAGAGCTTTAAGCCTCGCGTGGGCCCGCCAACACCGACATTGGACTGCTGATGACTGGAAACATGTTGCCTGGTCGGACGAGTCTCGTTCCAAATTGTATGGAGCAGATGGACGTGTACGGCTATGGAGATAACCTCATGAATCCATGGATACTGCATGTCAACAGGGGACTGTTGAAGCTCTTGGAGGCTCTGTAATGATGTGGGTCGTGTGCAGTTAGAGTTACGTGGGATCCCTGATACGTCTAGATACCATTCTGACAGGTGACACGTACGTAAGCATCCTGTCTGATCACCTGCATCCAGTCATGTCTATTGTGCATTCTGACTTGAGTGGGCAATTCCATGACGACAATGCGACACCCCTCACATCCAGAATCGCCACAGAATGACTCCAGGAACACTCTTCTGAGTTTAAACGCTTCCGCTGGCAACCAAACTCCCTAGACATGAACATTATTGAGCATATGCCTTGCAACGTGCTGTTCAGAAGAGACACCCACGCCCTGGTACTCTTACGGATTCATGGACAACCCTGCAGAATTAATTGTGTCTGTTAACTCCAGGGCTACTTCAGACATTAGTCGAGTCCATGCCACGTCGTGTTGCGGCACTTCTGCGTGCTCGCGGGCCCTACACGATATTAGGCAGGTGTACCAGTTTGTTTGGCTCTTCAGTGTATTTGAATAATACCATGGTGATTGAAAATAAATAGCAGCTATATCGTAATACTGAAGATGTAGTAGTTTTGTTTCAAAATAGCAACTGTGTTACTAATGTACGCTATCAAATTTCGATAGCATAAGCGTGAGTATAATTAAGCAGCATAGTGATAGCTTATTGTTTCTATGATTTCCTTTTCTTTCTTGATGTGTACCTTACTCGCTCCACACCCATGGAGGTTCTTCATGTCCGTGGAATCTGCAGAACACGCTGCACGAATGAATGACAGCCAAATAAGTCAGAAAAATAGTACGTCTCTGATTTTTTTTCGCTCTGAAGGTGAAGCAGTTGCCATTCACAGAGAAAATAAAATTTTTGGACGATCGCTCTAATCATCCTATGCTCCTAATTCTCGCATTCGTGCCTCCGAATGTGCTGACGCGTTCCTCCTGGCAGGCTCGCCGTTAACGCCAGTTCGCTTGGCGGAACAAAGCAACTTAGTGTGAGTGGCTTTAACTCAGGTAGCAGACTTTACGCGGGCTGTGTAAACCGGGACCGCACAGTGCGGTCCGTTTTATAAGGGCCTCTCCAGTTCTTCCTTTCCCTCTTCCGCTGCTGACCTCGACTTTCACGACTACCGTCGTGCGGCCGTACCCTGTGGTTAGAGTGGACGGCGGGACCGAATACTCGGCGGGACGCGGGCGAGAGAATGGGAGGTTCCTCAGGGTAGCATCCTCGGACCAATATTGTTCCCGGTACACTAGCGTGCTAGTCATGAGGAAGACATTCTCTTTCGTGATCATAGCAAACACTTTAATCACTGACAAAAATATCAGACTTTCTGTCAGAGAAAGCAAATGCAGTCGGGCAAAGTATAATAAAAAATAATGATTTACAGATTAAAAAAAGCCCTTGAAACTGAAAGAGATTAAGCTTTGGACGTAATCTTCCTTGGGGAAGCGTCCTACGACCAATATTAGTTTTCGTGTACGCCAATGTCTTGTCAGATAATGCTAGCAAGAGGGAAACAATTAACTTAATTTGTAGTTGTCACACACGAAACGACACAACTCATGGCAGAGGAAGCAAATCAAACACTCGACGTTGTTTAGAATTGTGCAGTATGCAACAAACTATAATTTGTTTATAGATTGAAGTAAGAGTTTTGCTATACAGAACGGATCTAAAGTAGGGGCATAGTGCCAGAGTTTATCTCCATCGCTTCATACAAGTTTTAAGAAGTATATAGGGTGTTAGGGTGCAAAAATGGCTCAAATGGCTCTGAGCACTATGGGACTTTACATCTGAGGTCATCAGTCCCCTAGAACTTAGAACTACTTAAACCTAACTAACCTAAGGACAGCACACACGTCCATGCCCGAGGCAGGATCCGAAATTGCGACCGTAGCAGCAGCGCGGTTCCGGACTGAAACGCCTAGAACCACTCGGCCACAACCGCCGGCCAGGGTGTTAGGGAATTCCCTTTACAAACGCATAGGAATTTTACAGGGGCTGACTAGACATATACTGGGGTGGTTTGATATGCTTGGTAATTTTCCATGAAAGACTGGAATGTTTCTGTTGTGCCTTCATGGTTGGTTAGCTAGATTATTCCAAGGATCGTATAAAGAATTTCAACAATGTACAAAAATACTGTTCATTGCTGATAGCCGTCTGAAACGGTCAGTGCATCAGCTGCGATTGAAAATTAAGAAAACAGAGTTTCGTGTTGTTATTGAACATTTCTATTTGAAGGGTTGGACTGCTGTGCAAATCAAAACAGAACTGGATAAAGTTCGCACGGATTCTGCACCTTTATTGAAGGCCATTTACTTTTGGATTGATGAACTGGAATGTGGCCGGACAAACACCGAAGACGAAGCGCGCTCCAGCCGACCAATCGAAGTCACCACAGGTGAAACCATTGACAAAACCCATGACATGGTAATGTAAGACAGGCGAATAAAAATTCTGAGGTTGCTGAGACTGTAGGCATGTCATCAGAATGAGTACATAATATCTTGCATGGACAATTGGCTATAAAGGAGTTCTGTGCCAGGTAGGTGTCGCGATTGCTCACAGTCGACGAAAAGCGCATCCGGCACAGCATTTTAACACAGTGTCCGGCGATAGTCAACCGCGTTCCGAATGACTTTCTGCTCCGATTTGTGGCTGTTGATGAAACCTGGACCCACCATTACACACCAGAGTCAAAAAAATAGACAAACGTTGGTGACCGTGCACTGGAGAAGGCAATGACCGTTTTGTCAGCTGCTAAGGCAGTGGCCACTGTTTCTCGGGATTCCCAAGAAATAATCCTCATAGATTACTTGGAAAAAGGGAAAACCATAACTGGACCCTATTACGCTTGCGTTGGCTGAGAAAAGACCAAGGTTGATACGCAAAAACATGTGCCCGTTCACCAGAATAATGCACGATCCCACACATCAGCGATAGCAATAGCAGAAGTGAATGAATTGGCCTTTGAATTGGTTCCTCATCCATGCTGTTCACCAGACTTAGCCCCAAATGACTTCTTCTTGTTACCTAACATGAAACTTTGGCTTTCTGGGAAGAAACAGTCGTCAAATGAGGAAGCGATAGTTCAAGACAACAAGCATTTTGCAGAGTTAGACAGAATCTATTTTTCCGACGGGATGAAAAATCTGGAGTATCGCTGGACCAAGTGTACATTCCTCAAAGGACACTACTTTTCCTTGATTTTTTACTAGACTTACCAAACCACCCTTGTATATGTCCGGAACAATACTACTATCTTTCCTACAACCATTTGAAATCAGGTATTTAACTTATTAAGTTCGGCGAGGGAAAGAACAGTGTTTCAGATTTATCTGTTAAGTTAGGTAAAAGGGTAAATTAACTGTGAATAATGTGATATCAACTACAGGTATGTAAGACCCTTAAACGTTTAGACAGTCAAAATGAGAACACTAGAGAACATACATTCACTTGCACCGTATAGGCAGAAATACGTTGCTGCACTAAACTTAGAACTGCAGTGACTAGCTGCACAGACTTTAACAACATAATAACCGGAAAAATAAATGTCTCTTAAAACATAAATAATATGTACCAACTTGCACCCAGATTAATTTATATAGTAAACACTCACATAAAAGTGCAAATCACTCCAAAACTTCCAAAAATAGCCACAAGTAGGCTCTGATAATTACAGGGGATTACGTAATTTAATAAACTTAATGCAAAATATCCCTGCACCAATATTCAAAAATGGATGATGCTGTAAAAGCAAAGCGATACATAAAATAGTGGGCTGATATGTGAAACAACTAATTTCTATTTTTTTATTTTTATTTTATTTGAACTTATTTTTGTTACTATTTTAGAAGTATTATAATTACGAAAGTGACATCAAATAGAAACAGAAATCAAGCAGAAACAGAAATTAAATGTAATATAACTGAGTAGGAAATCGGATTCGTACACGACGACGCTAAGGGATGAGGAAGTCAGTAGAGGCTGTTTGAGACTCTTTACAGAGGCATCACAGGTTAACAAATCAAGAACTACGGAAACATAAATTAGTGCTTGCAAGTTGTAGGATGCGGAAGGAACGATAAGAAGTACAGGAATGCCACAAGTTCAAAGCGCGCGTGAAGATACTTCGCAATCGGAAGATGATGAAAAAATGTGGTACTTTTGAAAACTGTGTAGAGTCCTTGGTCTGTGAATGCTTCGGCTGTAATTTTTTGAATCAAGTGTAACGTAAGGAGCTCATTAATAATCTAGTTTAAACAGTTATTCAGAAAATAAAATTGTTTAAAAATGACAGTAATTTGTATAAAGACTACTTTCAGAGTATGCTGATGCAAAAGCTCCGTGCTTAACTACCATATACAGCCGTTCTCTCGACGAAAGATCTGTACCCAGAGCCTGGAATGTTGCACCGGTCACACCAGTATTCAAGAAAGGTAATAGGAGTAATCCACTAAATTACAGACCCATAGCATTAACGTCGATATACAGCAAGATTGTGGAACATATATTCTGTTCGAACATTATGAACTACCTGGAAGAGAACTGTTTATTGACAAGCAGTCAGCACAGATTTAGAAAACATCGATCTTGTGAAACACAACTGGCTCTTTACAGACACGAAGGTGTTGAATGCTATTGGCGAGGGATTTCGAATTGATTTCGTATTTCTAGATTTGCAGAAGGCTTTTTGACGCTGTACCACACAAACAGCTTGTAGTGAAATTACGTGTTTGTGGAGTATTGTCTGTTATGTGATTTGATTCATGATTCCTGTCAGGCAGGTCGCAGTTCGTAGTAATAGACGGCAAATCATCGAGTAAAACTGAAGTGATATCAGGTGTTCCCCAGGGAAGCGTCCTGGGACCTCTGCTGTTCCTGACCTATATAAATGACCTGGGTGACAATCTGAGCAGTTCTCTTAGGTTGTGTCGCAAATGATGCTGTAATTTACCGTCTAGTAAGGTCATCCGAAGACCAGTATCAGTTGCAAAGCGATTTAGAAAATATTGCTGTATGGTGTGGCAGGTGGCAGTTGACGCTAAATAACGAAAAGTGTGAGGTGATCCACATGAGTTCTAAAAGAAATCCGTTGGAATTCGATTACTCGATAAATAGTACAATTCAGAGAAGGCTGTCAATTCAACTAAGTACCTGGGTGTTAAAATTACGAACAACTTCAGTTGGAAAGACCACATAGATAATATTGTGGGGAAGGCGAGCCAAAGGTTGCGTTTCATTGGCAGGACGCTTAGAAGGTGCAACAAGTCCACTAAAGAGACAGCTTACACTACACTCGTTCGTCCTCTGTTAGAATATTGCTGCGCGGTGTGGGATCCTTACCAGGTGGGGTTGACGGAGGACATCGAAAAGGTGCAAAAAAGGACAGCTCGTTTTGTGTTATCACGTAATAGGGGAGAGAGTGTGGCAGATATGATACGCGAGTTGGGATGGAAGTCATTAAAGTAAAGACGTTTTTCGTCACGTCGAGATCTATTTACGAAATTTCAGTCACCAACTTTCTCTTCCGAACGCGAAAATATTTTGTTGAGCCCAACCTACATAGGTAGGAATGATCATCAAAATAAAATAAGAGAAATCAGAGCTCGAACAAAAAGTTTAGGTGTTCGTTTTTCCCGCGCGCTGTTCGGGAGTGGAATGGTAGAGAGATAGTATGATTGTGGTTCGATGAACCCTCTGCCAAGCACTTAAATGTGAATTGCAGAGTAATCATGTAGATGTAGATGTTCATGTCAGAGAGGTCGCAGTTCGTAGTAATTGAGGGGAAACTATCGAGTAAAACAGAAGTGATTTCCGGCGTTCTCCAAGGTAGTGTTATAGGCCCTGTGCTGCTCCTTATCTATACAACCGATTTAGGATACAATCTGAGCAGCCTTCCTAGGTTGTTTGCAGGTGATACTGTCGTTTATCGTCTAGTAATCTCATCAGAAGATCAAAACAAATTGTCAAAATGATTTCAAAAAGATATCTGTACGGTGCAAAAATTAGTAATTGACCTGAAATAACGAAAAGTGTGAAATCGTCTACATGAGTGCTAAAAAGAATCCGCTAAACTTCGAACGATAAATGAGCCACAGTTAAAGACCACTAGTTCAACTAAAACTTAGGAATTACAGTTACGAACAACTTCATTGGAAGGAACATATAGAAAATGTTGTGGGGAAGGCTAACCAAAGACTGCATTTTATTGGCAGGACACTTAGAAAATGTAACAAATCTGCTAAGGAGACTGCCGACTGCCTACACTACGCTTGTCCGTCCTCTTTTAGAATACTGCTGCGCGGTGTGGGATCCTTACGAAACAGGACTGACGGAGTACATCGAAAAAGTTCAAAGAAGGGCAGCACGGTTTTATTATCACAACATAGGGGAGAGAGCGTCACTGAAATGATACGCGATTTGGGGTGGACATGATTAACGCAAAGGCATTTTTCGTTGCGGTGGGATCTCCTTACGGAATTTCGAACACCAGCTTTCTCCTTCGAATGCGAAAATATTTTGTTGACGCCGCCCAACATAGGGAGAAGCGATCATCATAATAAAATAAGGGAAATGAGAGCTCGCACGGAAAGATGTGTGTCCGTTTTATTCGCTTCGCGCGCTGTTCGAGATCGAAATAACAGAGAATTAAAACGAAGGCGTTTCGATGAACTCTCTGGTAGGCACTTAAGTATGATTTGCACAGTATCGACGTAGATGTGGAAGAAATAGTTAGTTGGAAAACGAGATGCACACAGAAATAAACGTGATATTGCAGTGCTTGTGTTGTTCAGAAGTTTGGTGCAATGTTCCCTCGGACACGCATGCGGCGACTACAGCCGTTACGAAATACGTTAAATGTATTTGCAGTCGCAAACATGGGCAACCATCGGCTGTATAATGGAATGTCGAAAATGAAAGTTTGTGCTGGACTGGGATTCGAACCCAGGTTCTCCGCTTATTGTGAGCGATCGCCTTACATTTAGTCTATCCGAGCACGCTTCAGGGCCAGGCCCAAACTTCCGTATGTCGTCAACCATGCGTCTACGATCTGTACTGTACGTCCAGTATGTATACAGGGTGGTCCATTGGTCGTGACCGGGCCAAATATCTCATGAAATAAGCGTCAAACGAAAAAACTACAAAGAACGAAACTTGTCTAGCTTGAAGGGGGAAACCAGATGGCGCTATGGACGGTCCGGCAGGTGGCGCTGCCATAGGTCAAAAGGATATCAACTGCGTTTTTTTTAAATAGGAACCCCCATTTTTTATTACATATTCGTGTAGTACGTAAAGAAATACGAATGTATTAGTTGAACCCCTTTCTTCGCTTTGGTGATAGATGGCGCCGTAATAGTCACAAAACGTATAAGTACGTGGTATCACGTAACATTCCGTCAGTGCGGACGGTGTTTGCTTCGTGATACATTACCCGTGTTAAAATGGACCGTTTACCAGCTGCGGAAAAGGTCGATATCGTGTTGATGTATGGCTATTGTGACCAAAATGTCCAACTGGCGTGTGCTATGTATGCTGCTCGGTATCCTGGACGACATCATCCGGACCGTTCGCCGGATAGTTACGTTATTTAAGGAAACAGGAAGTGTTCAGCCACATGTGAAACGTCAACCACGACCTGCAACAAATGATGATGGCCAAGTAGGTGTTTTAGCTGCCGTCGCGGCTAATCCGCACATCAGTAGCAGACAAAATGCGCGAGAATCGGGAATCTCAAAAACGTCGGTGTTGAAAATACTACATCAACATCGATTGCACCCGTACCATATATCTATGCATCAGGAATTGCATGGCGACGACTTTTAATGTCGTGTACAGTTCTGCCACTGGGCACAAGACAAATAGCGGGACGATAACAGATTTTTTTGCACGCGTTCTATTTAGCGACGAAGCGTCATTCACCAACAGCGGTAACGTAAACCGGCATAATATGCACTATTGGGCAACGGAAAATCCACGATGGCTGCGACAAGTGGAACATCAGCGACCTGGGCGGGTTAATGTATGGTGCGGCATTATGGTGCAATGTATGCTGATTTCCTACGTAATGTCCTACCGATGTTACTACAAGATGTTTCACTGCATGACAGAATGGCGATATACTTACAACATGATGGATGTCCGGCACATAGCTCGCGTGCGGTTGAAGCGGTATTGAATAGCATGTTTCATGACAGGTGGGTTGGTCGTCGAAGCACCATACCATGGCCCGCACGTTCACCGATCTGACGTCCCCGGATTTCCTTCTGTGGGGAAAGTTGAAGGATATTTGCTATCGTGATCATCCGACAACGCCTGACAACATGCGTCAGCGCATTGTCAATGCATGTGCGAACATTAAGGAAGGCGGGAAGGCGAACTACTCGCTGTTGAAAGGAATGTCGTTACACGTATTGCCAACTGCATTGAAGTTGACGGACATTATTTTGAGCATTTATTGCATTAATCTGGTATTTACAGATAATCACGCTGTAACAGCATGCGTTATCAGAAATGATAAGATCACTAAGGTACATGTATCACATTGCAACAACCGAAATAAAATGTTCAAACGTACCTACGTTCTGTATTTTAATTTAAAAAAACCTACCTGCTACCAACTATTCGTCTAAAATTGTGAGCCATATGTTTGTGACTATTACAGCACCACCTATCACAAAGCGAAAAAAGTGGTCCAACTAAACCATTCATATTTCTTTACGTACTACACGAATATGTAATAAAAATGGGGGTTCCTATTTTTAAAAATAAACGCAGTTGATATCCGCTGGACCTATGGCAGCGCCATTTGGCGGGCCAACCATAGCGCTATCTGGTTTCCCCCTTCAAGCTAGACAAGTTTCATTCTTTGTAGTTTTTTCAATTGACTCCTTATTTTGTGAGATATTTGGTCCGGTCACGATCAATGGACCACCCTGTATGTATCAAATTATGAAAACGAAGAGTACGTAACGTGACAAGCCTACTTCCGTAATCTGGCATTTTCCTTAACACGGACAGGCGAAACTGATGTTCGGTCTATGTCCTCTTCCCGAAAATAGTGAGAACATATTTTGCAATGTTGGTCGGTTTCCAACCCTGCCTTTTCACAGCGATCACCCATAGAGCTTTTAAAATTGAAGTCATAGTAAATTTAAATTTGACTGACAAAAATAAAACCACTGCAGTAAAAGTAGTCATCACAAAGAAAATTCATGGTACATGAAAGAAAATATCGATTCAACGAGTCAGATTATGAATGAAGTATGATTCCTTTACACTTTAGATTGTAGTTTGAATTATCAGTACGCCCGTAAATGGCACAAGCTGGCGTTTCCGATCAAAAATTATCCAGCAGACACTTCTGTTTGCGGCAACTGACGTGGCGGACATCGGCTTCGAGCTGTGAAGGCATCACAATTCTCCTTCCACGGCGCCCCGCAAAATTCATTGAATCTCTGGTGTGTGGTATCACTCAAGTTTGAAATCAAACAGTTTTCATCTTATCAAAAAGAATCTTCCGATTTGGGGCGTTTATATTTCTGAAACTAATAAACATATACAATGAATTTTGTTTTTCGATGAACTAAAAAATCAAAGTTTTATTCATACGTGTTTGATATGTCCCCCTTGAGATGCACAGCATATGTCAATACGGTATTCAAATTGTTGCCACACTGCAGCCAGCATGTCTCGAGTTACAGTTTCCACAGCGGCTGTGATGCGATGTCTCAGTTCATTCATTCTGGTTGGTAAGGGAGGCACATAAACAGAGTCTTTTATAAACCTCGACAAATAATAATCACACGCAGTCAGGTCCGGTGACCTTGCAGGCCAGTAATACAAGGCTAAACCATTTAAGGCTGAATCATTTTAAATCTGCTGCAATAAATGTTGTTGTTGTAGTCTTCAGTCCTGAGATTGGTTTGATGCAGCTCTCCATGCTACCCTATCCTGTGCAAGCTTCTTCATCTCCCAGTACCGACTGCAATCTACATCCTTCTGAATCTGCTTAGTGTATTCATCTCTTGGTCCCCCTCTACGATTTTTACCCTCCATGCTGCCCTCCAACGATAAATTTTAGATCCCTTGATGCCTCAGAACATATCCTACCAACCGGTCCCTTCTTTTTGTCAAGTTGTGCCACAAACTCCTCTTCTCCCCAATTCTATTCAATATTTCCTCATTAGTTATGTGATCTACCCATCTAATCTTCAGCATTCTTCTGTAGCACCACATTTCGAAAGCTTGTATTCTCTCCTTGTCCAAATTATTTATCGTCCATGTTTCACTTCCATACATGGCTACACTCCATACAACTACTTTCAGAAACGACTTCCTGTCACTTAAATCTATACTCGATGTTAACAAATTTCTCTTCTTCAGAAACGCTTTCCTTGCAATTGCCAGTCTACATTTTATATCTTCTCTACTTCGACCATCATCAGTTATTTTGCTCCACAAATAGCAAAACTCGTTTACTATTTTAAGTGACTCATTTCCTAATCTAATTCCCTCAGCATCACCCGACTTAATTCAACTACATTCCATTATCCTCGTTTTGTTTTTGTTGATGTTCATCTTATACCCTCCTCTCAAGACACCGTCCATCCCTTTCAACTGCTCTTCCAAGTCCTTTGCTGTCTCTGACAGAATTACAATCTCATCGGCGAACCTCAAAGTTTTTATTTCTTCCCCATGGATTTTAATACCTACTCCGAATTTTTCTTTTGTTTCCTTTACTGCTTGCTCAATATACAGATTGAATTACATCAGGGAGAGGCTACAACCCTGTCTCACGCCCTTACCAACCACTGCTTCCCTTTCGTGCCCGTCGACTGTTATAACTGCCATCTGATTTCTGTATAAATTGTAAATAGGCTTTCGCTGCCTGTATTTTACCCCAGCCACCTTCAGAATTTGAAAGAGAGTATTCCAGTCAACATTGTCAAAAGCTTTATCTAAGTCTACAAATGCTAGAAACGTAGGTTTGCCTTTCCTTAATCTTTCTTCTTAGATAAGTCGTAGGGTCAGTATTGCCTCACGTGTTCCAATATTTCTATATATATAAATATACTAGGGTAATAATGCAGCTGTTGCAGATTTAGCGCGACGTCATGTCAAGTCCGCATAAAACCTATAATTCTCGTACAATGTACGTTCCTCCATCGATTTAGTATACAGGGTGTTACAAAAAGGTACGGCCAAACTTTCAGGAAACATTCCTCACACACAAATAAAGAAAAGATGTTATGTGGACATGTGTCCGGAAACGCTTAATTTCCATGTTAGAGCTAATTTTAGTTTCGTCAGTATGTACTGTACTTCCTCATTCCAACATGATCAAATTGTAAATTTTCACAATCAACATGTGTGGGCTGACGAAAATCCGCATACAATTGTGCAATTAAGTCATCAACACAGATTTTATGCGAACGTTTGGGCAGGCATTGTTGGTGATGTCTCGATTGGGCCCCATGTTCTTCCACCTACGCTCAATGGATCTCGTTATCATGATTTGATACGGGATACTCTACCTGTGCTGCTAGAACATGTGGCTTTACAAGTACGACACAATGGCCGGCCGAAGTGGCCGTGCGGTTAAAGGCGCTGCAGTCTGGAACCGCAAGACCGCTACGGTCGCAGGTTCGAATCCTGCCTCGGGCATGGATGTTTGTGATGTCCTTAGGTTAGTTAGGTTTAACTAGTTCTAAGTTCTAGGGGACTAATGACCTCAGCAGTTGAGTCCCATAGTGCTCAGAGCCATTTGAACCAAGTACGACACAACATGTGGTTCATGCACGATGGAGCTCCTGCACATTTCAGTCGAAGTGTTCGAACGCTTCTCAACAACAGATTTGGTGACCGACGGATTGGTAGAGGCGGACCAATTCCATGGCCTCCACGCTCTCCTGACCTCAACCCTCTTGACTTTCATTTATGGGGGCATTTGAAAGCTCTCGTCTACGCAACCCCGGTACCAAATGTAGAGACTCTTCGTGCTCGTATTGTGGACGGCTGTGATACAATACGCCATTCTCCAGGGCTGCATCAGCGCATCAGGGATTCCATGCGACGGAGGATGGATGCATGTATCCTCGCTAACGGAGGACATTTTGAACATTTCCTGTAACAAAGTGTTTGCAGTTACGCTGGTACGTTCTGTTGCTGTGTGTTTCCATTCCACGATCAATGTGATTTGAAGAGAAGTAATGAAATGAGCTCTAACATGGAAAGTAAGCGTTTCCGGACACATGTCCACATAACATATTCTCTTTCTGTGTGTGTGAGGAATGTTTCCTGAAAGTTTGGCCGTACCTTTTTGCAACACCCTGTATATTTGCAGATGCAGAAGCAGTTTTGTCGAGTGTCGTGAGAGGTGATTGTAGCCACCCGTCGTAAACACGGCGTAGCCCTGGTATTAGAGGAGAAACCTGGAAGTAGGAAGCCAATCCGCTGGATGGCCCGGCCGGCCTGGAAC
The DNA here is from genome assembly GCF_023864275.1 of Schistocerca cancellata. Classification (NCBI taxonomy): domain Eukaryota; kingdom Metazoa; phylum Arthropoda; class Insecta; order Orthoptera; family Acrididae; genus Schistocerca; species Schistocerca cancellata. The sequence continues at coordinate 17,404,109 of NC_064635.1, read as the reverse complement.
GCCGTCCGCGGGTGACGGTCCGCTGACGGGTCGAGTGAAGGGCGACGCGGCGAACAATACCGTCACGACGGCCGCCGGTGGGAGGCGGAGGCGGAGGCGGCGGGTAATTGGAGTCATCATCATCAGCGCTGGCCCCACCCCTGGGGACCCCAGCCGGGCCGGCAGCGGTCCGCTGGAACGGTAAACTGGAGGAAGCGGCGCCGGAGTATAAATATTGGGCTGGACGGTGGACCGGGCACCAGTCGCTCCACAGGCACCAGCAGTTCCTCCGTCTACCAGGACGAGCCCACATCCTCTCGCAAGAACCATGATGAGGAACGTCGCGGTGAGTAGACTGCGCGACTCTGTAGCAGGTACTGACGAGTGCAGTGTTCGGTCTGAAGACTCGCTTGACACAGCACGCCACTGTAGTTTGCCCTGTGCCCAAATGCACCTGAAGCACCTTACTCTATAGCACACAGATTTTCACCATCTATACTTTTCTCAGTTGCCAAACCAACTATTCTTTGATGGCTCAGGAGATGTCTTCTCGACTGTGCTGTGCGCACTGTAAGACCTTCGGCACACACACCGTCAGATTATTTGACTTGTCGCTGTAACGAAGTAGGCGAGTGTCAGCAATATGTCTCGTGGTCTTATCGTGGCGTGTTTATCTTCTGCCGTTAGGTCAGACGATAGAAATGCCACTTGCACGCTTAGAGTAGCAGATTGACGGTGACCAACTTTAAACAGAACTTGATTAATTTTCACACACATAAACTTGGTTCTCGATGCTGTTTACAATCGACAATCTCAAGTTCCTCTGGTCTTTGTACGTTAATCTTATTCTCACATATCTCTGATACTTGACAAAGTGTCTATTCATTTATCTTCATGGCTATGTACAGGAATATGAAAATCTTACTAGGCGCAGACTGAAACTTGACTATAGACTGGTACAGACTAATGCAGACTCACTGATCGGAGGTCTGTACACTCGTTATACCACCTCGAGCGTTCAGGTATCACTGCGCCAGTGTGACCCACGAGCAGCGTTAGCAGCAATCTCATTGGCTGTGTTACATATTAATACGCGGATCGGCGGAAGCAGAATTTGGTCCGTCACTATGGCAGCGCCATCTCGTAGTGCGGAGATGGACGGGCGCTGCGCCTGCGCTGTTGTGCTTAGCGGGGCGCGCTCTAGTGGGAAAGTTGTGTACGCGCTGACTATGCGGAACTATGTGCACAACATCGACCTATTCCTTTTTTCAGTCAAATTGCACCATACATTTCCACATTTATGCTCCACAACCCACAGTACGGTGTGTGGCGGAGGGTTCTTCAAATACAAACAACAACCAACATTTCTAACAACGGTCTGTTGCACAATCCCTGAACGTGTTCTCAGAATGTCATAAATTTCTTGAGACCGAGTAGATTAAGCCCACAAATCAGCACGGTCGGTAGTACATACTGCGGGAACCGGCATCTATGCTGCTGCTGAGGTCTTCGGTCTGAATACTCATTTCATACAGCTCGCCACAGTTGTGGGCCCTGTGCAGAAATTCACTCGAAGCATCTTACTATAGAGCACAAAGATTTTCACTATCTAGATTTCTCTCAGTCGTCAAACCAACTGTGCTGTGATGACTCAGGATGTGTCCTCCCGATCTGTTCCATTTTCCAGTCAAGCTGCACAATACATCTCCACATTCACGCTCCGCAAGCCACCTTACGGTGTATGGCGGAGGGTTCTTTGTGTATCAGTACCGACCGATATTCCTAATATCGGTCTGCTGCAGAATTCTCAAGTTCATTCCCAGTTCGAATATAATATGTTTTCTTGAGACTGGGAAGCTTATGGCCACGAATCGGCATGCTCTAAGAAAGCATCGCCCCTTTCCTCACAAGAAAACACTACCAATTATGGATACAGAAAGATACAACATTTCCGGAAGGTATTTGATACCTTAAGGCAAGATTAAGGAAAGGCAAACACTTAGAGAAAGCTTTTGACAATGTTGACTGGAATACTCTCTTTCAAATTCTGAAGGTGGCAGGGGTAAAATACAGGGAGCGAAAGGCTATTTACAATTTGTACAGAAACCAGATGGCAGTTATAAGAGTCGAGGGACATGAAAGGGAGACAGTGGTTGGGAAGGGAGTGACAGGGTTGTAGCCTCTCCCCGATGTTATTCAATCTGTATATTGAGCAAGCAGTAAAATTCGGAGTAGGTATTAAAATCCATGGAGAAGAAATAAAAACTTTGAGGTTCACCGATGACATTGTAATTCTGTCAGAGACAGCAAAGGACTTGGAAGAGCAGTTGAACGGAATGGACAGTGTCTTGAAAGGAGGGTATAAGATGAACATCAACAGAAGCAGAACGAGGATAATGGAATGTAGTCTAATTAAGTCGGGTGATGCTGAGGGAATTAGATTAGGAAATGAGACACTTAAAGTAGTAAAGGAGTTTTGCTATTTGGGGAGCAAGATAACTGATGACGGTCGAAGTAGAGAGGATATAAAATGTAGACTGGCAATGGAAAAGAAAGCGTTTCTGAAGAAGAGAAATTTGTTAACATCGAGTACAGATTAAAGTGTCAGGAAGTCGTTTCTGAAAGTATTTGTATGGAGTGTAGCCACAACAACAACAACAACATTTGATACCATGTCGCACTGCACACTGTTGACATAGGTACGAATATATGGAATAGGTTCCAAGATATATCAGTGGTTCGAGGACTTCTTACGCAATAGATCCCAGTATGTCGTCCTCAACAACGAGTGTTCACCGCTTCGAGTGCCCTAGGGAAATACGATAGGACGGCTGTTATTTTCTGTATACATAAATGATCTGTCGAACGGGATAAGCAGCAGTAAGCAGTTGTTCGCTGATGATGCTGTAGTGTATGAGAGGGCGGCGAAGTTGAGTTACTGTAAGAGGATACAAAATGACTTAGATAAAATTTTTATTTGTTGTTTTCACTGGCAGCTAGTTCTAAATGTTTAAAAATGTAAGTTAATACAGATGAGCAGGAGAAACAAACCCGTAATGTTGGAACACAGAATTAGTAGTGTGTTGCTTAAGAGAGTCCGATCGATTAAATATCTAGGCGTGCTATTGCAAAGCGATATGAAATGTAACTAGCATGTAAGTATAGTAGTAGGGAAGTCTACTGGAAGAAGCAATGGTTTCTTCCTTTGCTTGGCTAGCATTCCCACAACGGCGACGAGGTGATTTTCAAGTTGAATCGTTCCAGGAATAGTCGAAATTGTGCTTACAAGATCTTCGCCAAGTGCTCCATCACTTCGAGGAGTGTGTCGCACTGAAGGGTGAATATACGGAATATACGTTCAGTTATGCTATGGCTCCGAATGCGTGTACCCCTGCTGGACACAGAAACTTTTTTTTATGTCAACAATTTGCATGGTGTAACCATGACCTTTTCCTGTTTGGCGTTCGACTATGATTTTGCTTCCCTTAGTACGTTCTTCCTTTTGAATATTATCGCACCTTCTAACTTTAGACGTCATATTTTACTCTTTACTATTTACTTTTTTGGTTTCTCTATTCACGGATGTGTAGAACCACTTTCATTATTGTTATACTGTTACAACCAAACTCTTCATTCAACTTGCCTCTTAAAGAAGTGCAAGTTATTGCGTGATATGTTTATTACTGGTACATGAATGTTTTGTTCAACTTTCGTCTCTTGCGATCACAAAATGTTTCTTCGGTGTAACTCTGCATAGCTGTATACGTTCATCTAACATTTATATACAGAGAGATTCGTGAAAGTTATTGTGTGATATGGTTATCAGAGGTACATCTAGTTTTTGTTCGACTTTCGTCTCTTGGGGTCATAAAGTTTCTCTTCGGTGTAACACAAAGTGATTCAGCTATTCAGCTGCACCTTCTATGGGTTTTATGCATCCACAAAGTCGTCAAATTCTAATACCCAAGACTTTCATATTCTCTCGCTCTTTATGTGCGCTCTATTAGTCCTACAGGACCTTTCTGTAGGAAGTTTAACGTAGTTAAATTTCATACTGGGATACGTTTTCGTTAGAGTCTGTAGTTTTCCAGTTATTCAAGGAAAACGTGCAGAAATAACCTTCGAACGCGTTTTTCTTGATTAACAAGAAAAGCATGACCTCCCGCGAAAACGTATCCCAGTACAAAATTTAACTACATTGAATTTCCTACGGAAATATGCTGTTCCTTTTTTCTGTAGGACTAATAGTTCACACGTTGCAAGCGAGAGAATATGAAAATCTCGCGCGATGTGGGTTGCATATAACGCATAGGCACGGGCAGCTGAATCAGCTTGTATATGATGTTCATTCCGCACGTCAAATGCTGTCATTTTTACCACCAGTGGTAAAAAAAAAATTTAAGTGTCAGGAAGTCGTTTCTGAGAGTATTTGTATGGAGTGTAGCCATGTATGGAAATGAAACATGGACGATAAATAGTTTAGACCAGAAGAGATTAGAAGCTTTCGAAATGTGGTGCTACAGAAGAATGCTGAAGATTAGATGGGTAGATCACATAACTAATGACGAGGTATTGAATAGACCTGGGGAGAAGAACAGTTTGTGGCACAACTCGACAAAAAGAAGGGACCGGTTGGTAGGACATGTTCTAAGGCATCAAGGGATCACAAATTTAGTATTGGAGGTTAGCGTGGAGGGTAAAAATCGTAGAGGGAGAGCAAGAGGTGAATACACTATGCAGATTCAGATGGATGTGGACTGCAGTTGGTACTGGGGGATGAAGAGGCTTGCACCGGATAGAGTAGCGTGGAGAGCTGCATCAAACCAGTCTCAGGACTGAAGACCAAAACAACAACAACAACAACATTTAAAACTTTATGGCTACCCCTCGAACACTTGTGCAGGTATTCCAGAACTGTAGCTACTACATTTGAACGTGAGTCACCTACAGTGACAAAGCTAGCGAGGTACTTGGTTGTCGGCAACTGGTGGCTTTGATTGCAGGTGCTGCTCTCCCTGGCCGTCGCCTGCCTCGCCGAGTCGCTGCCCTCCGGAGAGCGACAGCTGGCGAAGAGAGGCGTGCTGGCCCTGGGCTACCCGCCCGCCCCCTCCGCCCCCGCATACCCCCTGGACGACCCCTTCCTGGTCGGCAAGCTGCTCGCCAAATCACAGCCTCACATCGCCGGTGAGTGCACGGCCGCCCTCTCTCTCTCTCTCTCTCTCTATCTCTCTCCACTGGCTTCCCTAACTTACTCTTCATCCCCACCCTCGCTCTACTCTTCTTGAACTTCATCCTCTCACCCGCCACACGACTCTGCTGTTGCCTACGTCACGACGTTAGATTTTCACTCATTGCTATCTACATCCAGACTACGGTGTCTCAAACACGTTAGACACAAAGTTAAGCTTCCCTTCTCCTCTCTTATTTGTGGCCTATCTTCTCTCTTCCTTCTTCTCCCTTCTCTCTTCAATCTTCCATCTCTTTTCTACTTTCTCGTCTTTTTCTCTCTTTTTATCTTCCACCTGTTTTCTCACTTCACGATTTCATTTCATATCTCCCTTCTTCTACTCAGCTCCTTTCGGTCCAGATTTCTCCAGTTTCTTTTACATACTATTCTTAATTTGTAAATTACCTCTCACGAGCATCTTGTATCACGAAATTATATCTGCTTCCATGGAGACTGATGTTTGACAAATGGTTTCTTCTTCTTGTAAGAAGTTGTCCATAGATTTCACGATTCGTTCTCTACTTCATTGCCGGCCGGTGTTGCCATGCGGTTCTAGGGGCTTCAGTATGGAACCGTGTGACCACTACGGTGGCAGGTTCGAATCCTGCCTCAGGCATGGATGTGTGTGATATCCTTAGGTTAGTTAGGTTTAAGTAGTTCTAAATTCTACGGGACTGATGGACACAGATGTTAAATTCTATAGTGCTCAGAAACATTTGTGCCATTTTTTTCTACTTCATTTCTCCATATAATCTCTGTGATTCTTCTGTGAACTAAGTTCCATTCCTCTGAAGCACTTTGCCACGTTCCAGATTGGAATAGTTCTCAACCTAACCTTCCATCTTGTAAAAATTTCTCTCTTAACTTCTTCCTTCATCATTTTGTAGTTCACTGCTCGAACTTACCTCTAACATTGTAAATAAATGCAACATATTGCGCGTACATAGGATAAGAAAGCCACTACTGTACAATTACACTATTGATGAGAAAGTGCTGGAAACAGAATCTACTGTGAAATATCTTGGAATAATTATCCAGATCCACGTTAAGAGGACAGGCCACATAAAAAAATAGTACGAAAAGTAGATACCAGACTGATATTCGTACGAAGAACCTTAAGGGAATCGCTTCAGTCCGGAACCGTGCTGCTGCTACGGTCGCAGGTTCGAATCCTGACTCGGGCATGGATGTGTGTGATGGGGGGAGAGAGTGGTTACCTGTCGTCGTGTGTGTGGGAAGCGGGGCGGGTAGCTTTTCCTCAGCACTAGCTTCTGTTTCAATGAGAACCTTCAATTCCCTCGTACACTGCCCCACAACATGCAAGACTGCGAAATAGTCACGGTCCTGCAGCCAGTCAAGTAAATGAAATGACTGAGAAATACACTCCTGGAAATTGAAATAAGAACACCGTGAATTCATTGTCCCAGGAAGGGGAAACTTTATTGACACATTCCTGGGGTCAGATACATCACATGATCACACTGACAGAACCACAGGCACATAGACACAGGCAACAGAGCATGCACAATGTCGGCACTAGTACAGTGTATATCCACCTTTCGCAGCAATGCAGGCTGCTATTCTCCCATGGAGACGATCGTAGAGATGCTGGATGTAGTCCTGTGGAACGGCTTGCCATGCCATTTCCACCTGGCGCCTCAGTTGGACCAGCGTTCGTGCTGGACGTGCAGACCGCGTGAGACGACGCTTCATCCAGTCCCAAACATGCTCAATGGGGGACAGATCCGGAGATCTTGCTGGCCAGGGTAGTTGACTTACACCTTCTAGAGCACGTTGGGTGGCACGGGATACATGCGGACGTGCATTGTCCTGTCGGAACAGCAAGTTCCCTTGCCGATCTAGGAATGGTAGAACGATGGGTTCGATGACGGTTTGGATGTACCGTGCACTATTCAGTGTCCCCTCGACGATCACCAGTGGTGTACGGCCAGTGTAGGAGATCGCTCCCCACACCATGATGCCGGGTGTTGGCCCTGTGTGCCTCGGTCGTATGCAGTCCTGATTGTGGCGCTCACCTGCACGGCGCCAAACACGCATACGACCATCATTGGCACCAAGGCAGAAGCGACTCTCATCGCTGAAGACGACACGTCTCCATTCGTCCCTCCATTCACGCCTGTCGCGACACCACTGGAGGCGGGCTGCACGATGTTGGGGCGTGAGCGGAAGACGGCCTAACGGTGTGCGGGACCGTAGCCCAGCTTCATGGAGACGGTTGCGAATGGTCCACGCCGATACCCGATACCCCAGGAGCAACAGTGTCCCTAATTTGCTGGGAAGTGGCGGTGCGGTCACCTACGGCACTGCGTAGGATCCTATGGTCTTGGCGTGCATCCGTGCGTCGCTGCGGTCCGGTCCCAGGTCGACGGGCACGTGCACCTTCCGCCGACCACTGGCGACAACATCGATGTACTGTGGAGACCTCACGCCCCACGTGTTGAGCAATTCGGCGGTACGTCCACCCGGCCTCCCGCATGCCCACTATACGCCCTCGCTCAAAGTCCGTCAACTGCACATACGGTTCACGTCCACGCTGTCGCGGCATGCTACCAGTGTTAAAGACTGCGATGGAGCTCCGTATGCCACGACAAACTGGCTGACACTGACGGCGGCGGTGCACAAATGCTGCGCAGCTAGCGCCATTCGACGGCCAACACCGCGGTTCCTGGTGTGTCCGCTGTGCCGTGCGTGTGATCATTGCTTGTACAGCCCTCTCGCAGTGTCCGGAGCAAGTATGGTGGGTCTGACACACCGGTGTCAATGTGTTCTTATTTCCATTTCCAGGAGTGTAGTTACGTTCCTGCAGCAAGTCAAGTAAATGAAATGACTGAGAAATAGTTACGTTCCTGCAGCAAGTCAAGTAAATGAAATGATCGTATGGCATTGTTGGCCATGCGGGGAAGTTCGGCCGCCGCATTGCAAGTCCTTTTTAGTTGATGCCACTTCTGCGACTTGCGAGTCATTGACGATGAAATGATGATGAAAGACACACAACACCCAGTCATTACGAGGCAGAGAAAATCACTGACCCCGCCGGGAATCAAACCCGGGTCCCCGTACGCGGGAAGCGAGAACGCTACCGCAAGACCACAAGCTGCGATAATTCTGAAATGTCATCCAGACAAATTAACTATTAAATAGTAGGTCGACACTAGGATTTATCGCCTAGAAAAGAACGAAAGAAAGTTCGGCTGATCTTCATGCCAAACTCCGAACACTGAAGCTGCACATCTGCAAACATATGGCGATGATTGTACCGCGAGATACACCAAGCCATTTGTTATTAGTGAAAAAAAACCGCTTTTTAAGGTTTCTGCTATGATTATCCTAATACATTCACACTTACTGAAATGACACTCTTATAACTAAACTACTGGCCATTAAAATTGCTTCACCACGAAGATGACGTGCTACAGACGCGAAATTTAACCGACAGGAAAAAGATGCTGTGATATGCAAATATAAGCTTTTCAGAGCATCCACACAACGTGCTGACACGAGGAAAGTTTCCAACCAATTTCTCATACGCAAACTGCAGTTGACCGGCGTTATCTGGTGAAACGTTGTTGTGATGCCTCGTCTAAGGAGGAGAAATGCGTACCATTACGTTTCCGACTTTGATAAATGTCGGATTGTAGCCTATCGCGATTGCGGTTTATCGTATCGCGACATTGCTCCTCGTGTTAGTCGAGATCCAATGACTGTTAGGAGAATATGGAATCGGTCGGTTCAGGAGGGTAATACGGAACGCCGTGCTGGATCCCAACAACCTCGGGCATCTTATCCGCATGGCTGTAACGGATAGTGCAGCCACGTCTCGATCCCTGAGTCAACAGATGGGGACGTTTGCAAGACAACAACCATCTGCAAGAAACAGTTCGACGACGTTTGCAGCAGCACGGACTATCAGCTCAGACCGTGGCTGCTGTTATCCTTGACGCTGCATCACAGACAGGAGCGCCTGCGATGGTGTACTCAGCGACGAACTTGGGTGCACAAACGGCAAAACATTGATGAATCCAGGTTCTGTTTACAGCATCATGATCGTCGCATCCATGTTTGGCGACATCGCGGTGAACGCACATTGGAAGCGTGTATTCGCCATCGCCAACTGGCGTATCACCCGGCGTGATGGTACGGGGTGCCATTGGTTACACGTCTCGGTCACCTCTTGTTCGCACTGACGGCACTTTGAACAGTGGACGTTACATTTCAGATGTGATACGACCCGTGGCTCTACCCTTCATTCGATCCCTGCGAAACCCTACATTTCAGCAGGATAATGCACGAGCGCATGTTGCATGTCCTGTACGGGCCTTTCTTGATACAGAAAATGTTCGACTGCTGCCCTGGCCAGCACATTCTCCAGAACTCTCACCAATTGAAAACGTCTGGTCAATGGTGGCCGAGCAACTGGCTCGTCACAATACGCCAGTAACTACTCTTGATGAACTGTGGTATCGTGTTGAAGCTGCATGGGCAGCTGTACCTGTGCACGCCATCCAAGCTCTGTTTGACTCAATACGCAGGCGCATCAAGGCCGTTATTACGGCCAGAGGTGGTTGTTCTGGGTCCTGATTTCACATCACATGTCAGTTCTAGTATGATATATTTGTCCAATGGATATCCGTTTATCAACTGCATTTCTTCTTGGTGTAGCAATTGTAATGGCCAGTAGTGTAGATGTAGTGGCAAGAACGACCTGTAGGGTGGGGCAAATAAAGGTGGCCCGGAGAACAGAGGGCCAGCGCACAAAAACACAAGAGAGCAAAGGAAATACAGTACTAACCTGACTACAGCAAATGTTGAAACTGACCACCATTTTTGGCCCCTGGTCAGCAAGTTTCTGCAGGCGGACGGAAGCTAGACAGCTGGAATTGCCGCAGTGCCATACGAAACGTTCTGCTGCAACTCTTTAAGACTACGAGGGCTGTTCCGATGCACGTTAGGCTTGGGCGCTCCCTACACGCAGTAACTGCACACTGTCAGAGCAGGAGACCTGTGTGGCCAGCTGGGGCAGCGACCGGACTTGACGTTAGTTAAACTGTTGCATACGTTTAGAGAAGCGAGCGAGGTAGCACACTGGACTCACATTCAGGAGGGCGACGGTTCAAACCTGCCTCCTACCATCCTGATTTTTCTGTGATTTCCCTAAATCGCTTCAGCCAAATGCTGGGATGTTTCCTTTGAAACGCTATGGCCCACATCCTTCCCTAATGCGATGGGACCAATGACCTCGCTGTTTGGTCTCCTCTCCACCAAATAAACCAATATTTAGAAAACGTTCGCACACTTTCACATGGGATAACACTAAGACGCAGGCAGCTCGCGGTACACAAATTCCGTCCTAGGCAGGGCAGGGTTTGCAACATTAAGGGCATACGTCCACTCTCTGCAAATGATTTAAAAAAAAGGGCTCTGAGCACTATGGGACTTTACATCTGAGGTCACCAGTCCCCTAGAACGTAGAACTACTTAAACCTAACTAGCCTAAGGACATCACACACATCCATGCGCGAGGCAGGATTCGAACCTGCGACCGAAGCAATCGCACGGTTCCGGACTGAAGCCCCTAGAATTGCTCGGCCACTACGGCCGGCAGATGATTTCTGATTGGAAGAAAAGCAGACTGGGCCGCAAAGTTATTTAATTTCAGTAACGCGTTTCACCTTTCTGGGACATCAGCAACCTGTCTACAAAACAACAAAACAATCCATAAGAACAATTAGAGGGAGGGACGTGGTCCTATCTTGAACGACGACGCGAATAAATAAACTAAGGCATTTATTAAAACTGAAGTAAAAGTTGCTGGATGTAAAACCCATGCGTCACAGGGCCGTGAAGAAGGAGAGGTGGACCTTACTAAAAGATAGAAAATACGACAATATGCCACAAGAAATATTTCAAGAAACCGTCTTACCTTAAGCACAACAGTAGACAACGCCATAGCAGCAGAGTAGACGACCACGCTTACTCGAGTCTAGATGCGCTATCACGCTGTGCACGGCACAGTATGTCCGTTTAGTGCTCGCACAAATATTATGGCAGGCTAGGAAGCACGCGCGGCGCTAGTGTACCAAAAGGTGGCCAGGTGGCGCGCGGAGCTAGATATAAGGCGAGTACATGAATATAAATGTAAGACGAATAGGTTACAAGGCGTATGTGCAAGACATAAGAAATGATACAAATTATGTAAGAACGTAATACTGGTGAAATTTGAAATGTACTTGACAGAGCAGTTATTCAGTAATGAAAAAGTCCGAATGTCAAGGTACCGGAAACAGGACTTTCAAAAAAAAAAAAAAAAGAAAGACGCATCCTTAGGCATTAAAAAGGGAACAAATACAAAAATTAAAAAATGTAAAAAAGAAGATATGTCATATACAATATAAAAAGTCTCCTAAAAACTCTAGTAGCAAACCTTGCCGTAACTTCTCTCAAACCAAAAGGGCAATAACAGAATAATCCTGTCGTGTGAGACGACTTATAACGGAAACCAGAAAGTATCATTGCACCAACATTGTCAAAATCTGTAGCACGGAATGGTAATACACTAAATTTTTACAAATCAGTTGATCCGTCAGCGAATTATCCTCATCGACACACAGGTGTTCAGCCATTTCTAACTCCTTCGAGCAAATGCAGTTTTCCCCCCCACATTCTGAGCAAGATGTACCACTCTCAAGTTTCCCAATGTGGGAGACTGGTACCCCCTTGACTCAAGATGCTCGGTAGAAGCGGAACACTGTTTAACCTGGCCTTTCTCAGTTAAAAGATGCTCACTGAACGTAGCCTTAAACGTCCTGCCGGTCTCGCCTATAGAGAATGTCCCACCTGACAGTGGTCAGGCGCAATTGCGCTGGTGTTCCGTCAGGTATCTGAAATTTCGATAGTCCATTGTGTAGCTGAATTCAACCATGAAACAATACTGTTCATCACGTGTTTCATGCGACGCCCTTCCTGGGGAAAATGTAGGTTTGTTTCCCGTTACAACGAAAGAGATTTTTTAAAAGTGGAATTTTGTATGCCAGCACGATAGAGCCCTTCGAAATCAGTCGCGAGATATGTACTAACAGGGACAGAAAATCTCGAACAATAACGGGTGCTCCAGCAGCCACAACACTGCCCTGGTCCACGTTTCCTGGAGACGCCAATGCAGCAACGCTGCTGAGTCGCCGCTTGAGTAGCTACTCATTATTCTCCGTGTTTTGCCGCTCTCGTTAATACGAATCCATAAGAGGGACATCGCGTTAGACTAATCTCCTGGTGCTCTGTCGAATGGGCACGTAAAATTCCGCTCTTCAATATAATTTTGTCTGTAAAGGGAAACGAACCGATGCTCTCCGCTGATTCTGGACGCCGCATGTGAGTAGTGATTAACGGTATTTGTTTGGACTGAGTCCAGCTACACAATGCAAAAACGAAGTTTCATGTATCTGCTGCAGCACCGGAGAAAATGTGCCTGACGCCTCTCAGGAGAGACACACCCCACAAGCCATTTCGCAGTCACTGCATTCCAATTTATACACACTACACTCTGCGTACCTATCTCTGCGGGGGCGCTCGTAAATGTAGTTGTGCCGCATTTTAATGTTTTGTAGACAATCTGATGTTGCCCAGAAAGGAAAAAAAAACGTCTTGTTGAAATGAAATAACTTTGCAACCCAGACATTTTCTTTTGTTCAATTTAAAATAAATCAAAAATGTTGCAACACCAGCCGGTCAAAATGGAATGGAATGAATGTGACTAACAAAGAGCTTCTTGAAACTTCCTGGCAGATTAAAACTGTGTGCCGGACCGAGACACGAACTCGGGATCTTTGCCTTTCGCGGGCAACTGAGCTACCCAAGCACGACTCACGCCCCGTCCTCACAGCTTTGGCCCAGTGGCCCGAGTTCGAGTCTCGGTCCTGCCAGGAAGTTCCATGTGAGCGCACGCTCCGCGGCCGGCGGTGCAGCCCGTTAAGTTGGCCCCCCTGCCGCACAGTGCCGGTGGGCCCGAGCCCGGCGGAGCTGGCCGCCGCGCTGGCCGCCGCCCGCGACGCCGCCCACGCCGCCGCCGCGGCGCGCGCCAAGGCCGCCGCCGCCCGCGACGCCGCCGCCGAGGGCGCCCACGTGGCCGCCGCCAAGGAGGCGGCCGCCGCCGCCGCCCAGCAGCGGGCCGACGCCGCCGCCGCCGCCGCCGACGCGCTGCAGAGGTCGCAGGCCGCCGCCCACGCCGCCGCCGCCGTCCAGGTGGGCGCGCCGCCACCGCCTCCCCAGTTCATCTCCTCCTCTAGCATTAAATACCACAAAAAAAAAAAATAACGAGAAATGCCTCGAGCAAATTATTGATACAGTTTTCGAGCTTTCTCATTAAATATGAAAATTACGACTCACAAGGAGACGGCACGAGCGTGGGGTCGGGAATTTGTCCGAAATTTTGTGTGGTGAAAGAGGACCCCTAGCACCTCACGATGTTCGGCATGTTGTTGTGGTCTTCAGTCCTGAGACTGGTTTGATGCAGCTCTCCATGCTACTCTATCCTGTACAAGCTTCTTCATCTCCCAGTAACTACTGAAACCAACATCTGAATCTGCTTAGTGTATTCACCTCCTGCTCTCCCTCTACGATTTTTACCCTCCTCGCTGCCCTCCAATACCAAATTGGTGAACCCTCGATGTCTCAGAACATGTCCTACCATTCGATCCCTTCTTCTAGTTGTGCCACAAACTCCTCTGCTCCCCAATTCTATTCAATACCTCCTCATTAGTTATGTGATCTACCCATCTAATCTTCAGCATTCTCCTGTAGCACCACATTTCAAAAGCCTCTATTCTCTTCTTGTCTAAGCTATTTATCGTCCACGTTTCACTTCCATACATGGCTACACTCCATACAAATACTTTCAGAAACGACTTCCTGACATTTAAATCTATACTCGATTATAACAAAATTCTCTTCTTCAGAAACGCTTTCATTGCCATTGCCAGTCTACATTTGAGATCCTCTCTACTTCGACCATCATCAGTTATTTTGCTCCCCAAATAGCAAAACTCCTTTACTACTTTAAGTGTCTCATTTCCCAATCTAACTCCCTCAGCATCACCCGACTTAATTCGACTACATTCCATTATCCTCGTTTTGCTTTTGTTGATGTTCATCTTATATCCTCCTTTCAAGACACTGTCCATTCCGTTCAACTGCTCTTCCAAGTCCTTTGCTCTCTCTGACAGAATTACAAAGTCATCGGCGTACCTCAAAGTTTTTATTTCTTCTCCATGGATTTTAATACCTACTCCGAAGTTTTCTGTTGTTCTCTTTACTGCTTGCTCAGTATACAGATTGAATAACATCAGGGATAGGCTACAACCCTGTCTGACTCCCTTCCCAACCACAGCTTCCCTTTCATCTCCCTCGACTCTTACATTGCCATCTGCTTCCTGTACAAATTGTAAATATCCTTTTGCTCCCTGTATTTTACCCCTGCCACCTTCAGAATTTGAAAGAGAGTATTCCTATCAACAATATCAAAAGCTTTCTCACGTGGTTAAAATATTAGGACGCACTACCTGCAAAATGTCGGGAAAAATCGCGTGTGTGGAGATGTTAGCCCCATTGCCGAGCCGCCGTCTGTCCTACATGTTTGGGGCTCGGACTCTTACACCAGAGATCTCGGGTTCTATTCCTCCTCGGGCACCTTTTACTTCTTCTGTTTCATGTTCTTTTGTTGGGGTTGGGTTGTTTGGGGAAGGAGACCAGACAGCGAGGTCATCGGATTAGGGAAGGATGGGGAAGGAAGTCGGTCGTGCCCTTTTCAAAGGAACCATCACGGCATTTGCCTGGAGCGATTTAGGGAAATCACGCAATACCTAAATCAGGATGGCCGGACGCGGGATTGAACCGCCGTCCTCCCGAATGATAGTCCAGAGCCAAACCACTTTCTTTTCTTATTCCGCCAATTATTCAGAAAGTTTCCCAATCCTACATTATCTTTACAGAAGCTCTCCTGCGAACGTTGCAGAACTAGCACTCCCGAGAGAACGGATATTGCGGAGACATGGCTTAGCCACAGCCTGGGGGATGTTTCCAGAATGAAATTTTTACTCTGCAGCGGAGTGTGCGCTGATGTGAACTTCCTGGCAGATTAAAACTGTGTGCCGGACCGAGACTCGAATTGAAGAACTTTGCCTTTCGTGGGCAAGTGCTCTACCATCTGAGCTACCCAAGAACGATTCGCGACCGGTCCTTACAGCTTGTTTTTGGTCAAACTCCATTGAAATTCGGATTTTTTACCGAATTTTCATAGCCAAACGAAGAGTGGGAAATAGAAAGAGTATCAAATTGACCACCGTGAAGTCTAGGTTCACAATAAAATATTTAATTCCTCGAATGTAATCAGGAAATTAGCAAAGGCTCAATTAGTGATCTGAGCAGAAATTACACAATTCGTTTTGTCAGAATGTTCATATCCAAACAAAGAATGAGACATGTGAGGTCAACGAGGGTGAGATCTAACTTTGCAAAAAAATATTTAATTGCTTGAAAGTAATAAGGGTAACAAGTACATTATAATACCCTTGTCTGTACATCCGTCCACAGCCTAGATATAATTTTCAAAATAAAACCTTGTCCTTTACAGGCTGTAAATTGTCTCCGTTTGTTTATCACTGGCCAATTTCGACGGCGTACTTGTTATCAGGCAGTATACAGAACATCTGTCGGCATCACTTCGCAACAGACGTGAGATATAAATTAATATATCAGTCCACACGTGAGACAAAAACATGAATATGGACTGTATCGAACATGAACAGAATCTTTGTAATCCATGTGGGAGAAACACGTGTAGTACAGTTGAAGAACGACAACCACCCACTGAAGAACCACCTTTTTCCATGCATTAACGTCAACTTATTCCAAGGGACAGTCAGATGAAAACGATATAGATGGAAAAAAATAGCTATACTCTTTATTGTTTCAAAAGCAGTCGCCATGACTATTAATATATTTATCTCACTGTGAGACAAGACTTTCAATGCCTTCATGGAAAAAATGTAAACTGCAGAAGTTTCGCTGGGATACCCTTACACATACTCCATAAGCAACTTCCACATTGTCCGAAATCGGCAGAAAGATATTCGTAGTCATCCATTTCCTTCGGACGGAGAGGTGCGTGCCTGAAGTACAACCATGGTTGTGTAGGCAGCCACAAAATTTTTCCCCATGAAATGACTCACCGTCTTATCTCACAGCTCTCGTATAAATGTATAACCATTTATGGCGACTAGTTACGAAATATTGAACAGTTCACTTACTTTCGTCCAGCTCTCTCGTTTTAATTAACACTGCCGCTTCTAACTTGTATTACTCAGTCACAGCTGGCTGTTTCACTGTGATCATCACGAAGAGGGCCCAGTCCAGTTACGGCGTGCTGTCTGATTTCAGGTTAGTGAAACATTGTCTGATCTGGCAGAGGGCTGTAGCGCGCCCCTTGTTTGGGGCTGTCTAACAGCAGTCAATGGGACGCCGTGAGACATGTAGTGGTTGTCGTTGTGGTCTTCAGTCATAACTCTGGTTTGATGCCGCTCTCCACGCTACTCTATCTTCTCTAAGTGTCGCCATCTCTGAAGAATTAGTGGAGTCTACTTACATTTGGGTCTGCTTTCTGTAACCAAGCATTGGTCTTCCTCTACAATTTTTGCCACCCTCTCTTCCCTCCATTACCAAATTGGCGACTGAGACTCAGTAGATGGCCTGTAAACCGGAAAACCTATACTTTCTTAAATTCTTCATTTGTGTGGCCGTATTGTCCGTAGTTGCTTTACAATTCCTGACGGTAGTTTCGTTCCGTCGTTAAAACTACAATAAAATGCGTGTTTTTCTCACCAGACGCGTTTCGCTATACTGAAGTGAAGCGTCATCAGTGGTCTGTAACTAAAGGCAT
Source organism: Schistocerca cancellata (assembly GCF_023864275.1). Lineage (NCBI taxonomy): Eukaryota > Metazoa > Arthropoda > Insecta > Orthoptera > Acrididae > Schistocerca > Schistocerca cancellata. The sequence goes on along the minus strand of NC_064635.1, from coordinate 17,386,956 downwards.
TTACATTTGTTTTCTAGATCGAAACACAGTGTCTTAACACATTGTTTGTTTTTAGTTACGATAATTTCTGCTTGGTTCTTCGCCTACGTCAGGAAATGCCGTCTCCTACAATGTTTTTGGTTCATTTCTTCGTTAAGCAATGAAAAATTGTGGTCTAATTTTATGCTGCTTTGCGGAACTATGCATTTCTCACGTCTAACACAGCACACTTTCATACACAGCTATTCACTGTTTGTTTGCATTATGTTTTGTAGTATTGTTAACATAGCCATCAGTTTTTCTTTGATCTATATTGTTTTCCCCGTCTCTGTAGTTCATTATAGTTGTATTACTCTGTTTAATTACTTTAAGGAGTAGCGATGAAGTTTACATTACGTGTGGTGAGTAGTCGAAGGGGGGGGGGGGGAGGGGGGAAGGATGGAGCGAGAAGCAAAGATGAATGGACAGTAAATGCACTGCATTGCGATGGAGAGTCAGTTGGGGAAAAGGGAGAGGACCAAAAAGTTAGAAGAAATTCGGGATTTGGGGCGAGGGAGGGGTTGTTGAGTGAGGCAGAATGTAAGATGGAAAAGCCCTTCCTTTTATGTGATTTCTTCAATTATTTTATATAATCTCCGGTTTTCAGTAGGTGTTTGGTCATTGATCAAACTATTTGTTTCGTGTTAATGCTTTTTTGCATATGGAAGTTTTCTTGAAAATGGAGGACGTGTTTGCCTTTTATTGCTTCTTGTGATGTTCATATCTTTTTCAATAGTGCTTGGTCTGAGGTACTCCTGTTCTTGTATACAAATTGTGCTACAAAATTCTTTCCTCTGTTTCTCTTCATCCTCATTCATTCTCGTATTAATGAGTCGCGATGGAGTACAACATACGCCTTGTTCTCTGCGTCAGCGTACGGCGGCTGCATCAGCGGCGGCGGCAGCGGCCGCGGCCAAAGCGGCTTCCAGCGTTCCAGCAGTTCCAGTGCCCATCACGCTGACCATCAAGAAGGACTGGAACCCCTGGGGGTAGAGCGACGGGCGACGCGACTGTCGCAGGTGAGTCCAGCGCCAAAAGTAAGCACGCCCGCTCACCAGTCTACTCTCGGGTCCCTCCCTTCACTTTGAAACGACGATTGAGGTGCAACATCCCGTCGACAACGACGTCAACGACTCGGATTGGAGAAGTATACGGGAGGAAATCGGTCGGGTTTTTTTTTTCGGAAGAAACAACTCAGCATTCACCTTAAGCAATTTAGGGAAACCAAACGAAATCTAAAATCTGAATGACCAATAGGGATTTCAACCGCAGGCTTTCCAAACGCGAGTCCGTTATCTACCCACAGCGCGACGTCACTTTCTAGAAAAATTGATAGGAAAGTTAAAGATAAAGGTATGATTCTTGAGAGCGGAGGCCAACTGTTCAAGTAGGTTTAAATATCGTCTTATTCCGGTTACGGGAGTAGGAGCTTTTATTCTGGTATCGTAGTATCGACAATACGCCATTTCCAAGAATTCACAAATATTAGATGTAAAGTCACGGCAGAGATACGCAGTTCGAATCTGTGGCATTATTTGCAACATTAGACAACAGGTGTAAAACACAGAAACCAGAGTGCAGTTTTAACACTCGGGGACAATGAAAAGGAAGCTGTAGTTGAGAAGGGAGTGAGATAGGGTTGCAGCCTATGTCCCGTGTTGTGCTCTCTGTACACCGGGCATCCTAGTAAAGGAAAACAAGGAGAAATTTGAAAACGGATCGTGGGGAACAAATAAAAACTTTGCGGTTTTGCCGATAACATTATAATTCTGTCAGAGGTGGCAAAGGAACTGAAAAAGCAGTTGAACAGAATGCATAGTGTTGTGGCGTAGCAAGACAGCCACGCCACTAGGAAGTAGCCGAAAGGCACGCGTACACACACGCCGGCTGGCGTGAGTTCTGGAACAGGATACTTGGTGAATGCTATAGAGAAAAATATGCAGTTCCTCGGATACTTAACTTTATTGCATCCTTGTGGTACATCGCTCTTGACTATACAAATTAGACTATCTTCAGATACGGTTAATTGCGCCTTGCTAGGTCGTAGTCATGGAGTGAGCTGAATGCTATTCTAACTGTCTCTCGGCAACTGAGAGTAAGGCTTCTTCAGTGTAGTCGCTAGCAAAGTCGTCGTACAACTGGGGCGAGTGCTAGTCCGTCTTTCTAGACCTGCCGTGTGGTGGCGCTAGGTCTGCAATGACTGACAGTGGCGACACGCGGGTCCGACATGTACTAATGGACCGCGGCCGATTTAAAGCTACCACCTAGCAAGTGTGGTGTCTGGCGGTGACACCACACATAGTATGTTGGAAAGGAATTATACAAGGAATATCGACAAAAGTTGAACAAGAGCAGCTGATCTTCACGCCTTCCCAGAGCGGTTCCTGCTGCGAGCCATCGTCTCCATCATTGAGTAACTGGCCTGAAGATGATCGTACACAGATGGAAACCGATACTTCAAAAAATTGTGCTATCAAGACTGATTTCTAATTAAAAATTTTACTAGTCCTTTCCAGTCGCTGCTGTTTCCATGAACAATTTAAAAAGAAATTAAAACAACAGTAATGGAAACTACGTGGATTGAAGGACGTGATGGTGATAGAATTAGATTAGAAAATGAGACGCTTAAAGTAGTGTGTGAATTTTGCTATTTGGACAATAAAATAACTGACGAGGGCTGAGGTAAAGAGAACGTAAAATGCAGACCGACAGTAGCAAGAGAAAAGTTTCTGAAAAAGACAAATGTGCTAGAGTCGAATATACTTGGAGCGTTCAACAATGATTGCCGCAATTTTTTATTTTTGCGTTCACAGGAACCATTTACCGAACAAACGTACAAAGACCATATTACAGGTACTCCCCACCAATGTCTATGCACTTTTGCCAGCGGTCTAGCAGCTACCGTAACTGCGTAGCAAACCTTTGGGGGTATTCCGGCGCCACTTTCAGACAAGTACATGAAGTTGGTCATTGGCGGTGGACTCGCATGACCTGTTCCACTGCGTCGAGTAGGGCACAGTGGCTAGGAGCTATATCCGGTGAATATGGAGGACTTGGCTGAGCGGTAAAACCTAGTTTACACGCGGTCGCAGTCGTATGGCGACTGGCATGTGGTCGCGCATTGTCGTGCTGGAGCAGAGCGCCACGGCGCCATATTCTGTGGCGACGTTGTCGAGTGCATCAGCGCAGTTGGTGCAGCTAACAGCAGCACCAGTCACTGTTGAGCGTCGTACTGGGAGGAAACCAGTCCTCCGGCAGTGCGCCTCCCTGATCTCAGAACGCAGTCGCATTCCTGTCTGCACGAATAGTGCCGGCCGTGGCACCTTGGCTCCAGGGTCTCCGCTGTGCTTCCACTCACTAGACTGGCTGTTCTTTCCTGGAGTCTCATGGAAGAACCGTGACTCTCCGGCCGTGACGAGACGCTGAGAGAACACGGCTGGATCGCCACTGTTCAGTTGCAGCTACTGTTGGTGTTATCTCCACACGCGCAGTGGTGGGGGAACCGTCCAGCACACACCTTCAGCTCCTCACGGAGGATGGTGTGGGGGATCGCCCGTCACACACCTGCTGCCTTCTCTAGTTCGTCAAACGTGATTCGGCTGTGACCCAGCATCACGTCATTGAGACGCTGGGCACTGCTTGGTCTGCGTACACGTGCTGGAAGCCCAGTGCTTTTGCGTTTTTCAGCGCAGTTCTTTCCGTCCAACAACAGTCATACGGTTCTGCGCGTTGGTGCTGTTTCGCCACATATGGCTACTGACTTCTTGTAGATATCTGGAGCAGTCAGAGAAACCACACTGTCCACCGTTGTCAATGTCCAATAGCGTATTCGCAAGCCATTACAGGCTCTGCTGCCATGTGCCACATATGCGAAGCAACAACATTATCCGGTGGCGGTGTACAGTCCTATACTCTATCTTTTCCCACATACATCAACACGCATTTTCGATTGCTACTTTGCAGGAATTATAGCGGGAGAGCCAATCAATACTAAAGGAACTAACCACTTAACTCTCACAAATGCAATAACAGACACTTGTGTTTTCTAGCAGTATTAATATCATGACACCACTGACACACATTACTACATCTGCTTCGTTGCCTGCACTATCTAAAAACATGAAGACGAGGCTTTGATTCAACCCTGCAACCCATACGTAGCACGAGAAAATATTATGAATTTTGTCTTGTAATTTTGTTTTTACTTTTCAGCTCTCGTCTAACTTCTAAATAAAAAACAGTAACTCCGTCTTCTATTGTTTCAGGTGTCACACCATTTTTTATTCAACGAACGGATAGATGCTGTTCCTACGGACCTCAACGATAATTGATTTTTGATATAATTTGTATATAAACAGTTCTGAACTGTGTGATGTCTTGCTGAATCTGTAATTAGCTTTTCAATAAACATCTGCAGTGTCAGAAAAAAAAAACAGTCGACATTTTTCAAACTTACCTGATTGTTGTTGTTGTTGTTGTTGTGGTCTTCAGTCCTGAGACTGGTTGGATGCAGCTCTCCATGCTACTCTATCCTGTGCAAGCTTCTTCATCTCCCAGTACCTACTGCAGCCTACATCCTTCTGAATTTGCTTAGTGTATTTATCTCTTGGTCTCCCTATACGATTTTTACCCTCCACGCTGCCCTCCAATACTAAATTGGTGATCCCTTGATGCCTCAGAACATGTCCTACTTACCTGATGTTAATGATTAATGCAGGAGAAATACTTTGTTGTTAGCATGATGATGAGTTTAGCATAGCTGCTCTAAATTCTAACCACTGCTTTCTCGCAAAGTAATTGTACGGTTTCTCAAAATTTCATTCTGATGACGACGTCCTTAGTAGGTGTCGAAACCTAGGTCAATGTACCAAACAGTTATTTGCAAGTGGTTGGGTGTACAATTCCTGTGTTTGAAAATTCTATACTGTTTCCTGAGAAACAGCCATGTTTAAAACTGTATAGCAGAATGCTCGAATTTGTGAAGATTCAATCGATAACTAATTATGAAGTGTGTTCAGAAAAAAAGGTGTCGAATACTTTGAGAGGTGGAAGTGAAACCTTCCCGTCTCCTCTATATCTCTTTTGTTATGCAACCTTCCCTTCTACAATACCCTATGAAACCTTCTCTTAGGATTTCTATCTGCCGGCCGGGGTGGCCGAGCGGTTCTAGGCGCTACAGTCTGGAACCGCAAGACCGCTACGGTCGCAGGTTCGAATCCTGCCTCAGGCATGGATGTGCGTGATGTCCTAAGGGTAGTTCGGTTTAAGTAGTTCTAAGTTCTAGGCGACTGATGACCTCAGAAGTTAAGTCCCATAGTGCTCAGAGCCATTTGATTTCTATCTCTCGCTTAATAATTACAAATGAAATCTTCCCTTTGAAATTAATTCTTCTTCTCAATAATTTTAAGTGCAATCTTCGCATACAAATTTAAATGCACCTTATTAAAAGTGATTTTCTGATTATTTCGACGAAACATAGAATGTGTCGTCGTCGTGGCCCTCAGTCGTTACCTGCAATAACCCAAAACTGTTCCTTACCTCCTTTACTGTTACTGGATCTCCATCTGACTGCTGCATCGAACTGCGACATGAATATACTTACTCTGTTTTACTATACTCTATTAACTGCTGGTGGGCTGTCATAATAGGTGGCTGTATTTATTACCAAAGCTGACGTTATTCTTTAATTAATTTGACTGAAGTTACGTATTTCATTGTTAAACTTTTTCTTGACAACAATAAAATTTTGCAAAGTTTTACGTTGATGGTTTTTGGGATGGATTATAATCAGTAATGCAATATTGCTGGCAAAATTTAATTATATTCTGAAAACGATTCTTCAAATATTTTCTGTTGGTAATGAAATGATTTTACAAACGTTCAAATGGGACTTACTTTTTACAATAATCTTACAAATAGCATTGCGCAAACATACCTTCAGTAGTCTCGAGTTTCTCAAAAAAAAAAAAAAATTCAATAATATTAGTTCCTCTTATGATAATAGTTAGCTGATGTCTCTGTACATCCGTTTATAGTCTCTTGTAAACCACAGCTGGTGGCTGGCAGGCACACCGCTCCTCTCAACCTCTCGCTTCAGACCTGCTACCGACTCGCTTCACATCTCGCTTACTACCGACTTCCTGCGAACGCTGAAGTGCGGTCTCTCCCGCCAACAATGCTTTATGGTGCAGACAGTCCCTGCTGCCATTACAAAATGTATCAATGCGCGGTCTTTCCGGCTCTTTTCTTAAAATGTATCCATACGCGGTCGCTCCCGCCCTTTTTAAAATTATGTCAATGTGCGGTCTCTCCCACCAACAATACTTTGGTGCAGACATTCCCTGCTACCACAATTATTTCCACAATGACAAATATTAATTATTCCTACTTAATGCTATTAATTAAATATAAACATCTTTCATAAATTGTGGTCTGACAATAGACAACAGCCGGCCGAAGTGGCCGAGCGGTTCGAGGCGCTACAGTCTGGAATCGCGCGACCGCTACGGTCGCAGGTTCGAATCCTGCCTCGGGTATGGGTGTGTGTGATGCCCATAGCTTAGTTAGGCTTAAGTAGTTCTAACTCCTAGGGGACTGACGACCGCAGCAGTTAAGTCCCATAGTGCTCAGAGCCATTTGAACCAATCGACAATAGACATATACACGTCTTACAGTAGTACTCATGGAAACAATGCAAAGAAGTCCAATAAACTTGGATCCTGAAATGTATGCTTTCTGCGATGAACAAGTGTTTGCAGGAGGTGTTCAATGTGGCGTCCGTTCATGGCAACGCACCCCTCCGCCCTCAGGCGTAAGTAGTGACGCACAAGTAGTTGTGCCTGACGGCACGCATTGATGACGCAACCCCGTTGTGTCCGCACAGCGTTGATTGATATGGTGTAGATCAATTCCTTCACGTGTCCGCATAACCAGAAGTCTAACGGGTTTGAGGTTTGGTAAACGAGCTGGCCAAGGTGGCCCCTGTCCCCCCAACCTCTACCGGTTCGTGCACATTGTGACTAAAGTGTGCTGGTGCGCCAAAACGCACGAACCACAGTTCTATTCGTTGTAGGAACGGCACAGCCTCCAGAAACATAGGCAACACATTAATGAGAAAGTCCAGATAATACGTCCTGTTAATATTTGTGGTAGCACGTATGGCCCTATTAATCTACCGCCAAGTACGCCTGCCAATAGCCGGCCGCTGTGGCCGAGCGCTTCTAGGCGCTTCAGTCCGGAACAGCGCTGCTGCTGCGGTCGCAGGTTCGAATCCTGCCTCGGGCAGTTAGTTAGGTTTGAGTAGTTCTAAGTCTAGGGGACTGACGACCTCTCGTGTAACGTCCCACAGTTCTTGGAGCCATTTGAACCATTTGATTTGAAGCACTGCAAGAAGGCGCAGACAGATGGCGGTCGGCGTCAGTGTTTTCACGTCCCAGGTCGGAAGATGGCCGGTCGCAGAGTAATTTCCCTATTTATTTATTTATTTATTTATTTATTTATTGTTCCGTGGGACCAAATTAAGGAGAAATCTCCATGGTCATGGAACGAGTCAATACATAAAATTATAACACGATAGTAGAAACAGATAAAATGAAATATAAAAACATATTCAGGCGACAAGACAATTTTTTAGCTCTTCCAGGAGCTCCTCGACAGAATAGAAGGAGTGAGCCATCAGGAAACTCTTCAGTTTAGACTTAAAAGACTTTGGGCTACTGCTAAGATTTTTGAGTTCTTGTGGTAGCTTATTGAAAATGGATGTAGCAGAATACTGCACTTCTTTCTGCACAAGAGTCAAGGAAGTGCATTCCACATACAGATTTGATTTCTGCCCAGTATTAACTGAGTGAAGGCTGCTAACTGTTGGGAATAGGCTAATATTGCTAACAACAAACGAAATTAAAGAAAATACATACTGTGAGGGCAATGTCAGAATTCCCAGACTATTGAATAGGGGACGACAAGAGGTTCTCGAACTTACACCACACATAGCTCGAACAGCCCGTTTTTTAGCCAAAAATACCCTTTTTGAATCAGAAGAATTACCCCAAAAAATAATACCATACGACATAAGCGTATGAAAATATGTGAAGTAGACTACTTTTCGTGTTGAAGTGTCACTTATTTCAGATACTGTTCTAATGGTAAATAAAGCAGCATTTAGTTTCTGAACAAGATCCTGGACATTGGCTTTCCACAACAGCTTGCTATCTATCCGGACGCCTAGGAACCGGAACTGTTCCGTCTCGCTTATAATATGCCCATTCTGTCTGATCAAAATATCAGTTCTTGTTGAATTATGAGTTAGAAACTGTAAAAACTGAGTCTTACTGTGATTTAGCATCAAATTGTTTTCCACAAGCCATGAACTTATTTCATGAACTACATTATTTGATACTGTTTCAATATTACACACAAGATCCTTCACTACCAAGCTGGTGTCATCAGCAAACAGAAATATTTTTGAATCACCTGTAATACTAGAAGGCATATCAGTTATATAAATAAGAAACAGCAGTGGCCCCAGCACTGACCCTTGGGGAATGCCCCACTTAACAGTGCCCCATTGCGACTGAACATCACTACCACTCTCAATATTGCGGAGAATTACCTTCTGCTTTCTGTTCTTAAAGTAAGAGGCCAACCAGTTGTAAGCTACTTCCCTTACTCCATAATGGTCCAACTTCTGCAGTAATATTTTGTCGTCGACACAGTCAAAAGCCTTCGTTAAATCAAAGAAAACACCTAGCGTTCGCAACCTTTTATTTAATGCGTCCAAAACCTCACAGAGAAAAGAGAATATAGCATTTTCAGTTGTTAACCCATTTCTAAAACCAAACTGTACATTTGACAGCAAATTATGTGAATTTAAATTCTCCAGTAATCTTGTATATACAACCTTCTCGATAAATTTAGCAAACACCGATGGCATGGAAATAGGTCTAAAGTTGTCAACATTATCCCTGTCTCTCTTTTTATAAAGTGGCTTCACTACAGAGTACTTTAATCGGCCAGGAAACCGACCACTGCTAAAGGAAAAGTTACAGATATGGCTAAGTACTGGGCTAACATACACAGAACAATACTTCAGTATTCTGCTAGATACCCCGTCATATCCGTGAGAGTTCTTGGTCTTTAGTGATTTAATTATTAACTCAATCTCCCTCTTGTCAGTATCATGGAGGAGCATTTCAGGTAACAGTCTCGGAACACTTTTTTCTAAGAGCGCTATATGATTCCCTGTTGGGAATAGGTTTCTACAACATTTCATCGAAGATACTGAAGAAATAATTCTGGCTGAACTCTTCCAGTTCATTCAAAACCTTATCATGGACTTCTTCATACTGGAATAAATCTCTAATACTTCGAGCAAATCAAGTTTTCCTCAGTTTGGAGCACAATGTAATACAGTATTTATAGCACCTGATCAATGTCTTTCACCGGTGTTGTGGCAGCCAGAAGCTATTCATTTTGAAAATAGTTATGCACCCTGAAACGTATGTCAAAAGATCAGCCTATCTGACAATATAGTAACTGTTACAGTCGTTGCAATAAGTCTTGTAAACACCCGATTTAGGGAACCTATTGGGCTTTCAAATGGTTCAAATGGCTCTGAGCACTATGGGACTTAACTTCTGAGGTCATCAGTCCCCTAGAGCTTAGAACTACTTAAACCTAAGTAACCTAAGGACATCACACACATCCATGCCCGAGGCAGGATTCGAACCTGCGACAGTAGCAGTCGCGCGCTTCCAGACTGTAGCGCCTAGAACCGCTCGGTCTCTCCGGCCGGCTATTGGGCTTTGACCCTATCCGGTGTGGTATGCGCATCTTAATCGAACAGGCAGCCTGCATACCAATCCTAAAACACGTCTTGCGGGAGCACTCCTCAATTTACATTGAACACAAACAAATTTATCATTTTCAGGAATGCTTTTGTCGCTATTGTCAGTATGCATTTTATATCCTCTCTACTTCGGCTGTCTTCAATTACTTCGCTGCCCAAATGACAAGACATACACTCCTGGAAATTGAAATAAGAACATCGTGAATTCATTGTCCCAGGAAGGGGAAACTTTATTGACACATTCCTGGGGTCAGATACATCACATGATCACACTGACAGAACCACAGGCACATAGACACAGGCAACAGAGCATGCACAATGTCGGCACTAGTACAGTGTATATCCACCTTTCGCAGCAATGCAGGCTGCTATTCTCCCATGGAGACGATCGTAGAGATGCTGGATGTAGTCCTGTGGAACGGCTTGCCATGCCATTTCCACCTGGCGCCTCAGTTGGACCAGCGTTCGTGCTGGACGTGCAGACCGCGTGAGACGACGCTTCATCCAGACCCAAACATGCTCAATGGGGGACAGATCCGGAGATCTTGCTGGCCAGGGTAGTTGACTTACACCTTCTAGAGCACGTTGGGTAGCACGAGATACATGCGGACGTGCATTGTCCTGTTGGAACAGCAAGTTCCCTTGCCGGTCTAGGAATGGTAGAACGATGGGTTCGATGACGGTTTGGATGTACCGTGCACTATTCAGCGTCCCCTCGACGATCACCAGTGGTGTACGGCCAGTGTAGGAGAACGTTCCCCACACCATGATGCCGGGTGTTGGCCCTGTGTGCCTCGGTCGTATGCAGTCCTGATTGTGGCGCTCACCTGCACGGCGCCAAACACGCATACGACCATCATTGGCACCAAGGCAGAAGCGACTCTCATCGCTGAAGACGACACGTCTCCATTCGTCCCTCCATTCACGCCTGTCGCGACACCACTGGAGGCGGGCTGCTCGATGTTGGGGCGTGAGCCGAAGACGGCCTAACGGTGTGCGGGACCGTAGCCCAGCTTCATGAAGACGGTTGCGAATGGTCCTCGCCGATACCCCAGGAGCAACAGTGTCCCTAATTTGCTGGGAAGTGGCGGTGCGGTCCCCTACGGCACTGCGTAGGATCCTACGGTCTTGGCGTGCATCCGTGCGTCGCTGCGGTCCGGTCCCAGGTCGACGGGCACGTGCAGCTTCCGCCGACCACTGGCGACAACATCGATGTACTGTGGAGACCTCACGCCCCACGTGTTGAGCAATTCGGCGGTACGTCCACCCGGTCTCCCGCATGCCCACTATACGCCCTCGCTCAAAGTCCGTCAACTGCACATACGGTTCACGTCCACGCTGTCGCGGCATGCTACCAGTAAGACTGCGATGGAGCTGCGTATGCCACAGCAAACTGGCTGACACTGACGGCGGCGGTGCACAAATGCTGCGCAGCTAGCGCCATTCGACGGCCAACACCGCGGTTCCTGGTGTGTCCGCTGTGCCGTGCGTGTGATCATTGCTTGTACAGCCCTCTCGCAGTGTCCGGAGCAAGTATGGTGGGTCTGACACACCGGTGTCAATGTGTTCTTTATTCCATTTCCAGGAGTGTATGTAATACATTTAATCTCTCATTTCCTAACCTTATTCCCTCAGCATCCCTCATTTAATTCGACTAAATTCCATTGTACTCCTTTCACTTTTGGTGATATTGATATTTTTAACATGTTTTCAAAACATGAGTCACCCCTTTCAACAGCACTTCCAAGTCTTTTGCCCTGACAATTACGATGTCATCGGCGAAGTACAAAGTTTTTATTTTGTGTGTGAAATCTTCTGGGACTTAACTGCTAAGGTCATCAGTCCCTAAGCGTACACACTACATAACCTAAATTATCCTAAGGACAAACACACACACCCCTGCCCGAGAGAGGATTCGAACCTCCGCCGGGACCACCCACACAGTCAATGACTGCAGCGCCCTAGACCCCTCGCCTAATCCCACGCGGCAAAGTTTTTATTTCTTCTGTGTGAAATTTAATTTCGTTTCCAATTTTCCCCACTGGTTTCCTTTACTGCTTGCTCAGTGCACAGACTGAATAGCACCGGGCATAGGCTATAATTGTCTCTCACTTCCGTTTCATCTACTGCTTCTCTTTCACGTCGTTCGAGTCTTATAAGTGCAGCCCGGTTGCCGCGCAAGTTGTAGATAAACTTTCGGTCTCTGTTATCTTAGCCCTGCTATCTTAAGAATTTCAGATACTGTATTCCAGTTCATAATGTCAAAACTTTCTCTAAATCTAAATCTACAAACACCTTTCTTCAGTCTATCTTGTAACACATGTCGTAGGGCCAGCATTGCGTCTCGTTTTGCCTCTGCGTTTCTCTGGAATTTAAACTGATATTGCTTGAGATGGGTTTCTACAAGTTTCTTTCCGTTTGTCTGTAAATAATTCGCGTCAGTATCTAACTAACCATGACTCATTAAACTTCGATACTATGCATATGGGTCAGCATCTGCTTTTTTGCAATTGGAATTATTACATATTTCTTGAAGACTGAGGCTATTTGACTTGTGTCGTCTACAGGGTGTCCATAATTAAAATTCCTCTTCCAGAATGCTGTAGAAAGTAAACGACCGCTCAGAATTACGTCAGATTTCAACTGCGTATTATTAACGCAGGGGGAAACATAATGGAACAAAAAAAAATAACAAAAATTTCACCAATAGATGGCACTGTGTGCGTCTTGTCGTAAATGGGTTCGCCGAAAAATCATACATGAATCAGAATACGACAGCTATAGTTTGAGCTGCACATTACGCCATCCGTACTGTTCAATGTGAATGACTCCACTAGTTCGTCAGTCAACGGTTGTGGCACTGTTAATTACGAAAGCCCATCTACTACGACGAGGTCATACCACACAGGGTGCGAAAAATCGGTTTATAATTGTCCTGACGACAAAAGCCAAATAAAGAGCAAACCGACGTCGGTTTTTAATTATCCTGTGATCAAAAACAGCATAAAAAGCAAAATGACATCGGATTTTAATTGGCCTGGGACCAAAAACCACATAAAATGCAAAATGACATCGATTAATAATTGTCGTAAGACTTGTGCAAGACATGGTCAGTATGCTGTCCGACGTTTGCTGTGTAATTTTTCCTCCTATCTATGTAGTTCTCAATTCGCTCGAGCAATCAATCATTCATAATAGGAAACACAGTCATAGCTCAGTCACTCAAAATGATTCAGAAATTTTACTTGTTAAAATGGAATCAGGCCATGATTCTTCTTCTCTGGAGGCTCGTGCTTTGCGGCAGTCTGCTAATCTGTACAAATAAAATGCCTCGTATTTTTGGGAGCGTTGTATAATCAGTCGGGAAACCTCAGATCAAGCGGATATTTGGCTTTGATGAAGTTTAAACTTCCGAAGAAGTAATGGAGCTCTTGGATTATTAAATGCAGGTTCGTATCCAGTCTTTCGGAAGTTCCCTTCTGATTAACAACTACGCAATATATCGATGAATATCATTAATTCTCAAATGTCAAATACACGCCTTTTGTATTAATCGTACAATTTCGTATCGGTTATCTTTTGTCGTCAATCTCAATATTCAGATTACAATTCTTCAAACAATGCTCGGGCTAATAGGCACGAAGACAATCTCGGAAGCTTTTTTCTAACAACCACCAGAGAGAGTACTGCAAAGAATAATTATGCGCTCATGGCATAGCTATTGTGTGAAACTACTTTGCGCATGGATTCTGGGAGTATGAAGATAGAAAATTAGTAAACGTCATTCAAGGGTAGGATTGTATCAGAATAATTCATCGAATATAAAGAGATATTACACCTGCTACAAGTTGAACTAAAGAAACAGCGTATTCTACAAAAATATGTGTGTGAAATCTTATGGAACTTAAATGCTAAGGTCATCAGTCCCTAAGCTTACACACTACTTAACCTAAATTATCGTAAGGACAAACACAAACACGCACACCCATGCCCGAGGGAGGACTCGAACCTCCGCCGGGACCAGCCGCACAGTCCATGACTGCAGCGCCTTAGACCGCTCGGCTAATCCCGCGTGGCGTATTCCACAACAGTCAAGTTCAGAATGCTTTGTGCAGTGCATGCCTTCAATTAAGCTACGTTCGTAACTGGAACACTGACCACATCTTTCACATAACCCCACAGCTAAAAGCTACACGTGTCACGATCAGGTGATCTGGATGGCTATGCTGAAGGAAATGACGGCTGATAATTCTGGCATTTGCAAAAAAACCTGTGCAACAGCCGCTTCAATGGCTGTGCAATGTGCAGAGCAGCTCCATCTTGCATAAAAATGATCCTACCTACACGTCCACGATGTTGAAGCGCTGGAATGACGTTGGTGCGCAAAAGACTCTTCTTAGCGTTTACCAGTGACAGTACAGGTAACATGACTGGCAGGACTCATCTCCTCGAAAAAAATACGGCCCTTCGGTAAAGGATTTGTCACGCCGCACCACACATTCATCTTCGCAGAATGAAGAGGTACCGGTTAATGGGCTTGAGGATTTTCCATTGCCCATATTCTGCAATTCTGAGTATTGACGTGTCCTTGGAGATGGAAATGTACTTCATCTGTCCACGGAATGTTCCGTAGCCACTCATTGTTTATTTGCGAGCGATTAAGAAACTGCAGAGCGAACGTTTGTCTTGCTGGCAGGTCAGCAAGAAGTGAGACGCCCTGCTAAACACGCAGAACAGGACAAGTAGTGGGAATTGTGGAAGGGGGCCAGAATGAGTGGCTGTCAGTTACACTCCAAGCATAACGCTTTATTTAGTTGTCCAGCTACATTCCACGTGGGAAAAAACTCTTTGCCTTTACAAATGTCTGCTAGTGTCTGTGTATGTGCGGATGGATATGTGTGTGTGTGCGAGTGTATACCTGCCCTTTTTTCCCCCTAAGGTAAGTCTTTCCGCCCCCGGGATTGGACTGACTCCTTACCCTCTCCCTTAAAACCCACATCCTTTCGTCTTTCCCTCTCCTTCCCTCTTTCCTGACGAAGCAACTGTTTGTTGCGAAAGCTTGAATTTTGTGTGTATGTTTGTGTTTGTTTGTGTGTCTATCGACCTGCCAGCGCTTTTGCTTGGTAAGTCTCATCATCTTATATATATATATATATATATATATATATATACTCCTGGAAATGGAAAAAAGAACACATTGACACCGGTGTGTCAGACCCACCATACTTGCTCCGGACACTGCGAGAGGGCTGTACAAGCAATGATCACACGCACGGCACAGCGGACACACCAGGAACCGCGGTGTTGGCTGTCGAATGGCGCTAGCTGCGCAGCATTTGTGCACCGCCGCCGTCAGTGTCAGCCAGTTTGCCGTGGCATACGGAGCTCCATCGCAGTCTTTAACACTGGTAGCATGCCGCGACAGCGTGGACGTGAACCGTATGTGCAGTTGACGGACTTTGAGCGAGGGCGTATAGTGGGCATGCGGGAGGCCGGGTGGACGTACCGCCGAATTGCTCAACACGTGGGGCGTGAGGTCTCCACAGTACATCGATGTTGTCGCCAGTGGTCGGCGGAAGGTGCACGTGCCCGTCGACCTGGGACCGGACCGCAGCGACGCACGGATGCACGCCAAGACCGTAGGATCCTACGCAGTGCCGTAGGGGACCGCACCGCCACTTCCCAGCAAATTTGGGACACTGCTGCTCCTGGGGTATCGGCGAGGACCATTCGCAACCGTCTCCATGAAGCTGGGCTACGGTCCCGCACACCGTTAGGCCGTCTTCCGCTCACGCCCCAACATCGTGCAGCCCGCCTCCAGTGGTGTCGCGACAGGCGTGAATGGAGGGACGAATGGAGACGTGTCGTCTTCAGCGATGAGAGTCGCTTCTGCCTTGGTGCCAATGATGGTCGTATGCGTGTTTGGCGCCGTGCAGGTGAGCGCCACAATCAGGACTGCATACGACCGAGGCACACAGAGCCAACACCCGGCATCATGGTGTGGGGAGCGATCTCCTACACTGGCCGTACACCACTGGTGATCGTCGAGGGGACACTCAATACTGCACGGTACATCCAAACCGTCATCGAACCCATCGTTCTACCATTCCTAGACCGGCAAGGGAACTTGCTGTTCCAACAGGACAATGCACGTCCGCATGTATCCCGTGCCACCCAACGTGCTCTAGAAGGTGTAAGTCAACTACCCTGGCCAGCAAGATCTCCGGATCTGTCCCCCATTGAGCATGTTTGGGACTGGATGAAGCGTCGTCTCACGCGGTCTGCACGTCCAGCACGAACGCTGGTCCAACTGAGGCGCCAGGTGGAAATGGCATGGCAAGCCGTTCCACAGGACTACATCCAGCATCTCTACGATCGTCTCGATGGGGGAATAGCAGCCTGCATTGCTGCGAAAGGTGGATATACACTGTACTAGTGCCGACATTGTGCATGCTCTGTTGCCTGTGTCTATGTGCCTGTGGTTCTGTCAGTGTGATCATGTGATGTATCTGACCCCAGGAATGTGTCAATAAAGTTTCCCCTTCCTGGGACAATGAATTCACGGTGTTCTTATTTCAATTTCCAGGAGTGTATATGTATGAGACAGAAGGCTCTAGACTTTAACTTTAAATAGTATTTAACACTTGAATTGTCAGATAGATTAAGTTTTTTAAAAGCGGCTGAAGGCCGCTAAGTTTAAAACAACATAACTACGATAACCTTTCAATAGGCAGAAGGCTCAAGCTTTATGATCAATAAGAAACCTGAGTCCAAAACGGTTGAAGGCCTTTGGTTGAAAAAAAAAACTACATCCACTTTTCCAAGGCAGAAGGCCCAAAGCTTTTAACCTTAAATAGTATTTAAGCCCAAGTGATGTAAGACTTGATAAGTAAGAATACAAAATTTTGAAGTGGCTGAAGGCCTATCATTTTAATAACAACACAACTGCAATAAATATTCAACAGGCAGAAGGCGCACAACTTTATCTTCAAAGAATGTAATACTTGATAAATAAGAACCTTAAAATTTAAAGTGACTGAAGGCCGATGCTTTTAAAAACAATATACAACAATAAATTTTCAACAGGCAGAAAACCCACAGCTTTATTCTCCAAAAGGTAATACTTGATAAGTAAGATCCTTAAAACTTAAAGCGGCTGAAGACCGATGCTTTTAAACAGGCCTTTTCAACAGGCAGAAAGCCCACAGCTTTATCTTCCAAAAGGTAATACTTGATAAGTAAGGTCCTTAAAACTTAAAGCGGCTGAAGGCCGATGCTTTTAAAAACAATAGAATAAATTTTCAATGGGCAGAAGGCCCAAGCTTTATCTTCAGACAGCGTAAGACTTGTCCAAGTTAGAGAAACTTACTTTTAAAACGTCGGAAGGACTTTGTTTTTAAAAACACAATTACAAGCATTCCATCCATCAGCTATGAGCCATTAAAAATACACGTATAGGCAACAGTGGTCAGTAGTTTCCAAGGGCCTCGGTCTGCCCTTGAAATCTTAACGTTCGCTTAGGTGAGAGGAGATGTCAGCCCAACTATACTCGATCCGCCGGCGACACAACCAAGAGACAGACAGGGACCCACCGACAAGACGACTTGCTAACCACCGACCAGTGTACGAGATTTCCCAAGCCAAAACGTTACAGCCACAGCCGCCCACAACCAAAAATACATCAAGCTGTGAAAACTACACACCATGTGTTGAGGAAAGGACACTGCCCAAAAGTTACGTCAGCGACCAGGACAGGTAACCAGAACACTAATGGCTACAAAGCACAAAATTCCTCAGATGCACTTGAATTTCAAACCGACAAATATAGTCAATTCCACGACACAGCGACTAAATCTTCGCCAACTCGAACACTCGCTGTTGCTCCCAGGAATACCACCAACCAAGGGGGCAACGTGAACAGGTGTGGCTTCGGTAATTAACTCACCCCTCAACTTTCGTGTCCCGGGTCAGTGAGCCACGAAGCTCGTAGCACTCAGAACAGCTCCGACACGCTCCGACACAGCGTAGAGACCGCCAACGGGCCCGTCCGACTTTGGCGTGCGGAGACTTGCTTGCTCATCCGCTCCAACCGACCAACTGACTGCCAGTACGCCGTCAACATTTAATACAAGTTGTAACTGGAAATGACACCAACTACACACACAGTTTGACAAACTCTTGCACGAAGTCTTGAACGACACTACGCAGTGGCTATGCAATCACGAAGACAAATCGGGAGTCGATTCACACACACAGCCAACCCATAAGCGATCGGCGAGCCAATTCACGTCTTCCGGTAGGACGACCGACCGACGATCCACGATGACCGTCCCCGGCTAAAGTGATGAGTGGCTACAATGGTCAGGCGGGCCACGGACATCCAGGCCTCACTGCTGCTCCAGCTTGACAGAACTAGTGCCGCATTCCAGCTCCCCAACTGGCAGGCCCAAACTGCACTCCTGCAACTCAGTCCACGACAGACGACAACCGGGAAGTAATAGCCGTGCAGCAAAGATAACAGGCGAGGGCTATATTGATAGGCGCTGCTGCTGCCGCTGATGGGCAGACAAAGCAGCGACTCAGTGACAGCAGAAATTGAAACCAACATAACGAGGTGGCAACACGAAAAAAAAACGGGATGTAAAATAAGAGATGGCGCGAGTGCGAGCTTCGCACGGCCTAAGAAGCAATTCCCGAACATGGGTAATTTTCTATGGACAGTAATGGACGATGTTTTGCACGGTTTTACGTAGCATCTTCGCAGGTATGCTCGACGTTCGGACAATTCTCCATGCCGTGCATGTTTGCACACCAGCGCTCGACGCGTCCTGCAACCCTGTCGCCACATCTTCGACGCACATCAGATCAACTGCTTTCCTCCCTCTGCCACACTGCACTTCAAAAGAGCCTGTCTTTTCGAATTTTGTAATCATTTTCTCCAGACCCTTTGCGGAAATCGGACCAGCGCCTTTCTTCATACGCTTGGGTGTCCGGGACTTCTGCAGGGCTACTGGCGCACAGTCACCATGAGGCGTAGCGCCGTATACCGATCCTGCCTTGGAGGCGGTTAAGTGGGAGATGTGTCTCAGAGCTGGAGAGTGACAGATGGTGACGCGAGACTGGACGCGCACGTGGTTTATGTATCAGCCGATAGAGGACAGTATTGGATAGGGGGACTGTGATTTTAGTTTCGATTGTGCCCACTAGAGTGCACTAAAGTAATAGAATGTTTTTCATAAACTGTCCTAGTATTTTCATAAAGTGTTATTATGTCGTTTTGTGTAGGTAAAATGTTATAAATGTGTTTTAGCAGTATGAATGATGCGTGAGTCTCGTTTAAAGTTAATGTGAAGATAATTGTTTAACGAGTTATGTAGTAGGATTTAGTGTGGGAACATTTCGAAGACGTATGGATATGGACAAAGGGGATTTTTGAAGAATAGATTTGTAAAGTAAGTTTATGGTAAAGGGAAAATTAATTCAGGTATAAATAACAATAGTACAAAACTTTATGCATAAGCAAAACTTCAGCATATTAGATAATTACGTCGGTAAAAAGTGCAGTCGTTAGGTTTACTATTTTGCGATTGGTTATTGATGAAAAGCGCGGACTAACGCGGGAAAGTGTTGTTTTGCTATTGGCTGTCGAGTAAACTGACCAATGGTAAAGCAATATTCTTCGCGCGCCTTTCTCTGCTGGTAGAGAAGGCTTAGAGTATTCTAGAGAAGAGTAGGAGCCTAGCCGTGAAACAGATCGTACGTGTGTAGCAGTAGTTCCGATGGAAACGATAAGTTGCCGGATCTAGCAGTGTTTCATACATCAAAAGTGTGGTAAAGTGACGGCATAATTATTCCGATGGGCGTGTAGAAACTTCGGAATTTTTAAGCGAATTTTGTGACGAGAAAAGATATATATTACGAGTGGCGTATTGAGCAGGTCGGTGGCTAAAAACTGTGACTGCATTTGGTACCGACAGACTTAATCTTTGGCGATCATTCTCAATCAAAATCAATCAGTATTTTTGTAGCTATTTAGAAAGCAGAAACGTGGAAGGAGTATATAGAAGATCTATACAGGGGCGATGTTCTTGAGGACAACATTACGGAAGTGGAAGTGGAGGTAGATGAAGATGAAATGGGAGACATGATACTGCGTGAAGAGTCTGACAGAGCACTGAAAGACCTAAGTCGAAACAAGGCCCCGGGAGTAGACAACATTCCATTAGAACTACTGACAGCCTTGGGAGAGCCAGTCCTGACAAAACTCTACCATCTGGTGACCAAGATGTATGAGACAGGCGAAATTCCCTCAGACTTCATGAAGAATGTAACAATTACAATCCCAAAGAGAGCAGGTGTTGACAGATGTTAAAAGTATCGGACTATCAGTTTAATAAGTCACAACTGCAAAATACTAACGCGAATTCTTTACAGACGAAACTGGTAGAAGCCAACCTCGGGGAAGATCAGTCTGGATGTGAGGCAATCTGGATGTGAGGCAATACTGACCTCACGACTTATCTTAGAAGAAAGATTAAGGAAAGGCAAACCTACGTTTTTAGCATTTGTAGACTTAGAGAAAGCTTTTGACAATGTTGACTGGAATACTCTCTTTCAAATTCTGAAGGTGGCAGCGGTAACATACAGGGAGCGAAAGGCTATTTACAATTTGTACAGAAACCAGATGGCAGTTACAAGAGTCGAGGGACATGAAAGGGAAGCAGTGGTTGGGGAGGGAATGAGACAGGGTTTTAGCCTCTCCCCGATGCTATTCAATCAGTATATTGAGCAAGCAGTAAAGGAAACAAAAAAAAAGTTCGGAGTAGGTATTAAAATCCATGGAGAAGAAATAAAAACTTTGAGGTTCGGCGATAACATTGTAATTCTGTCAGAGACAGCAAAGGACTTGGAAGAGCAGTTGAACGGAATGGACATGAACATCAACAAAAGCAAAACGAGGATAATGGAATGTAGTCGAATTAAGTCGGGTGATGCTGAGGGAATTATATTAGGAAATGAGACACTTAAAGTAGTAAAGGAGTTTTGCTATTTGGGGAGCAAAATAACTGATGATGGTCGAAGTAGTGAGGATATAAAATGTAGACTGACAATGGCAAGGAAAGCGTTTCTGAAGAAGAGAGATGTGTTAACATCGAGAATTGATTAAAGTGTCGGGAAGTCGTTAATGAAAGTATTTGTATGGAGTTTAGCCATGTATGGAAGTGAAACATGGACGATAAATAGTTTGGACAAGAAGAGAATAGAAGCTTTTGAAATGTGGTGCTACAGAAGAATGCTGAAGATTAGATCGGTAGATCACATAACTAATGAGGAGGTATTGAATAGAATTGGGGAGAAGAGGAGTTTGTGGCACAACGTGACTAGAAAAAGGGATCGGTTTGTAGGACACGTTCTGAGGCATCAAGGGATCACCAATTTAGTACTGGAGGGCAGCGTGGAGGGTAAAAGTCGTAGAGGGAGACCAAGAGATGAATACACTAAGCAGATTCAGAAGGATGTAGGTTGCAGTAGGTACTGGGAGATGAAGAAGCTTGCACAGGATAGAGTAGCATGGAGAGCTGCATCAAACATGTCTCAGGACTGAAGACCACAACAACAACAACAACTTTACGTTTTCGGGAAATGCAATACCATAAACTTGCTAACGTGAGTGAAAGGGAGTTTGAGTGACTGTGTTAAGACAAGTACGGGCTTGGCAGTGATAGTTGTTCACCTAAGTTTGAGAATATATTAATTGAGGACAAATCTTCTAACCTTTCATTTCGTGCGAAAACTTTCTCCCGAAACGTAGGTTAGTGACTTCAATTGCAGCCTGGTTCACGTCGAAGTACAGTAGGTTTCGCGCCTTCCCTACTGATGATATGCTGAGACAATGTTGACAGGTAGGTGCAGATTCGTCGTAAAACGGACGGAAAGAACCGCGCCGCCGCAGCCATTCTTGTAAGACAGCTTCACCAGCAGCACGCGATCCTACACGGAGACAGCCGCGCTTTTAGGATGCAAACTAAGGAACAGTTCTGTGCTGTGCGTCTGTTGGTGTGCATGTCATGACGCTTATAGCGCCACATGTTGGTGAAAGGTTCATTTTTCTGTGCCATGACGTTTACCCGTGCGTCAGCTACATGTTGTTTACATTTGACGTCATTCTGAACAGTGGTTCTCTTTCTACAGCGTTTTGGAACTGGTACTTTAATCACGCACACTCTGCATGTTGTGTGCAGGTCGCTTTGCCGGCCCGAGTGGCACTTAAAAAAGTTATCGTCTGTTTTTAATTTTTCTTTGTATTACGCTCCTGTGTAAGTAGGCTGTTTAGGTTCTTATATTCGTAACGCCACCGCCACGTGGCGCTCTGTATGAAAATCACTGGCTGTGCTGTGTGCAGTCTGTGGCTGGGTGGCATTGTTGTCTGCCATTGTAGTGTTGGGCAGGCCTGTTAACAGCGCGTAGCGTTGCGCAGTTGGAGGTGAGCCGCCAGCAGTGGTGGATGTGGGGAAGTGAGATGGCGGATTTGTGAGAGCAGATGATCTGGACGTGTGTCCATCAGAAACAGTACATTTCTAAGACTGGATATCATGAACTGATATATATATATATATATATATATATATATATATATATATATATATATATATATATATAAAATGACTTTTAAACACTATTAAGGTAAATACATTGTTTGTTCTCTATCAAAACCTTTCTTTTGCTAACTATGCCTATCAGTAGTTAGTGCCTTCAGTAGGTAGAATCTTTAATTTAGCTGGCAGTATTGGCGCTCTCTGTACTGCAGTAGTAAGAGTAACGAAGATTTTTGTGAGGTAAGTGATTTGTGAAAGGTATAGGTTAATGTTATTCAGGGCCATTCTTTTGTAGGGATTATTGAAAGTCAGATTACGTTGCGCTAAAAAAATATTGTGTGTCAGTTTAGTGTTGATCAGAATAGGTAAAGAGCGCAATGTCTGAGTACGTTCAGTTTTTCTCGGCTGTTTGAAAATCAAATAATGTAAGAGGTTTATCAGCACAGTAATTCAATAATTTTTCTAAGCGGATGTTTCACCTGTAACATTCAAGTACAGTTCATTGCAGCCCACGTTTGGAGGTGGACCGTCGCTTGAGGAAAGTCTGTCTGTTCCTGTGAAACGTGGTCTGCTGATTACACGTCCACTTTGCAGCCATTCCGGGTACGAAGGAAATGACGTGTCGACTGCTGCTTGGCACTGAGGCGCGTCGGCTGTTGCAACCACAAGCTCTGTGTGGCTCAAACACCTGCCTCGCAACGAGGTCATAACAATATACGAGGGCGTCCCCAAAAACAAAACGGAATTATTTTTTCAGAAGCTCTATATGTTCAAATTGTTTACAAAACAACCTTATCCTGTTCAAAACACTCTCCATTACAATTAGTACATCCATCACACCGGTGCTTCCAGTGCTCGAAACATTTTTTGTAGTCGTCTTTAGAAATGACTGACAGCTCCTCCCTCTTGTTTTTTTTCCTTCAATTCTTCAATGTTGTCAAATCGGTGGCCTCTCACACCCCTTTGCATACGTGGCAATAAGGAAAATTCGCACGGAGCCAGGTCGGGCGAGCAAGGTGCGTGGGACAACGGAACTGTACCGTTTTTTAGCCAAAAATTGTCCAACACAGATGGCTGTGTTTGCAGGCGTGTTGTCCTGCCGGAAGAACCAGTCGCCTGTCGGCCACAAATCGGCTATTTTTGGCGCACACTTGCGAAATCTTCTTAAAACGATCTGTGAGCACAAGCTCTCAAATTTTTTCAATATTTTCGTCCATTCGGGCAGTTGATCGACGTCCAGAACGAGGTCTGTCTTCAGTTTTGTATTTTTTTTTCTTTATTGAATTTCGATTCGTCCCGAAGGGGGGCGGGCTGGCAGCAGATTAGTATACCGCTCTTCGGCCTACAGACTTTGTTTTAAAAAAGGTGAAGACAATATATAATAAAAAACAGGCGATAAAATCGAAGACATAGAGTAACATGGCGAAAAAAATCGTGGAACTTAAAACATAGAACAATTGGATGATGATGCTAATAAAATACATATGAAGCAGACAGGTAAAATAATAGACAGACAATTAAAAAACACGGCGTCAGTCTGGTTTCTATTCGCAAAAGACATAAAATTCACACCCAGCGACAGCATGGTTTCTGTTCGCAACACAGGAAAAGACGAAACTGAACAGTCACTGGAACACTGTACTAAAATATGACATACCACAGCCGAGAGCAGGTGGGGGGAAACTGGACAGATGATGGGAAAATAGAAAAGGGGGGCAAGGTGAGGAAAAGCGAAGGGAGGAGGGTAGAAAGGAGCCAATGGACGATGAGGACCCATAAGAGGGGTGGGGGGTGCTGGGCAGATGTGACAGGGAGTGGGGAAGGCAGAGGACGGGAATACAAAAGGATTTGGGGAGGAGAAGGGAGGTAGGGAGAGGGTAGGCTGGGAGAAACACAGGATGGAAGGGGGAAGCGGGAGTGCAGGGAAAGGATAGAGGAAAGGAGGGGGGATAGGATCAGAGTTGCTAGGATAAATGGAGGGAGAGAGGGCATCATCCAGGAGGGGGAGTTGACAGAAGCCACCTTGGGAAAGGAGATGAAGGGTGTAGAGATGCAGGGTAGGGGGACACAACAGTAAAGGCGTGGCAGGGGGCGGGGATGGGAGAGGAGCAACCAGGGGGTGAGGGGGATCAAGGCGGCGGGAGGTGTAGAGAATGTGGATATGTTCGAGGAATAAGAGCAGATGTTGTTGTTGTTGTTGTCTTCAGTCCTGAGACTGGTTTCAGCTCTCCATGCTACTCTATCCTGTGCAAGCTTCTTCATCTCCCAGTACCTACTGCAACCTACATCCTTCTGAATCTGCTTAGTGTATTCATCTCTTGGTCTCCCTCTACGATTTTTACCCTCCACGCTGCCCTCCAGTACCAAATTGGTGATCCCTTGATGCCTCAGAACATGTCCTACCAACCGATCCCTTCTTCTTGTCAAGTTGTGCCACATACTCCTCTTCTCCCCAATTCTGTTCAGTACCTCCTCATTAGTTATATGATCTACCCATTTAATCATCAGCATTCTTATGTAGCACCACATTTCGAAAGCTTCTATTATCTTCCTGTCCAAACTATTTATCGTCCATGTTTCACTTCCACACATGGCTACATACAAATACATTCAGATACGACTTCCTGATATTTAAATGTATACTCGATGTTAACAAATTTTTCTTCTCTAGAAACGCTTTCCTTGCCATTGCCAGCCTACATTTGAGTTCCTCTCTACTTCGACCATCATCAGTTATTTTGCTCCCGAAATAGCAAAACTCCTTTACTACTTTAAGTGTCTCATTTCCTAATCTAATTCCCTCAGCATCACCTGACTTAATTTGACTACATTCCATTATACTCGTTTTGCTTTTGTTGATGTTCATCTTATATCCTCCTTTCAAGACACTGTCCATTCCGTTCAAATGCTCTTCTTTGCTGTCTCTGACAGAATTACAATGTCATCGGCGAACCTCAAAGTTTTTATTTCTTCTCCATGGATTTTAATACCTACTCCGAATTTTTCTTTTGTTTCCTTCACAGGCTTGCTCAATATACAGATTGAATAACATTGGGGATAGCGTACAACCCTGTCTCACTCCCTTCCCAACCGCTGCTTCCGTTCATGCCCCTCGACTCTTATAACTGCCATTTGCTTTCTGTACAAGTTGTAAATAGCCTTTCGCTCCCTGTATTTTACCCCTGCCATCTTTAGAATTTGAAAGACAATGTTCCAGTCAACCTTGTCGAAATCTTTCTCTAAGTCTACAAATCCTAGAAACGTAGGTTTGCCTTTCCTTAATCTATTTTCTAAGATAAGTCGTAGGGTCAGTATTGCCTCACGTGTTCCAACATTTTTGCGGAATCCAAACTGATCTCTCCCGAGGTCAGCTTCTACCAGTTTTTCCATTCGTCTGTAAAGAATTCGCGTTAGTATTTTGCAGCTGTGACTTATTAAACTGATAGTTCGATAATTTTCACATCTATCAACACCTGCTTTCATTGGGATTGGAATTATTATATTCTTCTTGAAGTCTGAGGGTATTTCACCTGTTTCATACATCTTGCTCACCAGATGATAGAGTTTTGTCAGGACTGGCTCTCCCAAGGCCGTCAGTAGTCCTAATGGAATGTTGTCTACTCCCGGGGCCTTGTTTCGACTCAAGTCTTTCAGTGCCCTGTCAAACTCTTCACGCAGTATCGTATCTCCCATTTCATCTTCATCTACATCCTCTTCCATTTCCATAATATTGTCCTCAAGTACATTGCCCTTGTATAGACTCTCTATATACTATTTCCACCTTTCTGCTTTCCCTTCTTTGCTTAGAACTGGGTTTCCATCTGAGCTCTTGATATTCATGCAAGTGGTTCTCTTTTCTCCAAAGGTTTCTTTAATTTTCCTGTAGGCAGTATCTATCTTACCCCTAGTTAGATAAGCCTCTAAATCCTTACATTTGTCCTCTAGCCATCCCTGCTTAGCCATTTTGCACTTCCTGTCGATCTCATTTTTGAGACGTCTGTATTCCTTTTTGCCTGCTTCATTTACTGCATTTTTATATTTTATCCTTTCATCAATTAAATTCAATATTTCTTCTGTTACACAAGGATTTCTACTAGCCCTCGTCTTTTTACCTACTTGATCCCCTGCTGCCTTCGCTACTTCATCTGTCAGAGCTACCCATTCTTCTTCTACTGTATTTCTTTCCCCCATTCCTGTCAATTGTTCCCTTATGCTCTCCCTGAAACTCTGTACAACCTCTGGTTTAGTCAGTGTATCCAGGTCCCATCTCCTTAAATTCCCACCTTTTTGCAGTGGGGAAAGGAATCAGGTGGTAGAGGATCCACTTGGGGGACGGGAGGCATATATGGAAGGCGAGGCGGAGTGCATGGCACTCAAGGATCTGGAGGGACTTATAGAATTTGGGGGGGGGGGGCGGATATCCAGGCAGGACTGGCATAACAGAGGATGGAACAGATTAAGGATTTGAAACTGGTCAGCACCAAATACACAAAACTTGTAGTTAATCAATTTTCATATTCTTACGACACTCGGTGATTGCATGGAAAGAAGAGGGATGCTGCTTGGTAATAATGTCTGAGGACAACGACAACACAGGTACCTTGTAAGTTTTAACTATTGCAGGTTATTGTTCAAATTAGACCGAGCGAGGTGGCGCAGTAGCTAGCACACTGGACTGGCATTCGGGAGGGCGATGGTTCAATCCCGCGTTTGGCCATCCTCATTCAGGTTTTCCGTGATTTCCCTAAATCTCTCCAGGCAAGTGCTGGGATGGTTCCTTTGAAAGGGCACAGCCGACTTCCTTCCCCATCCTTCCCTAATCCGATGAGACCGATAACCTCGCTGTTTTGTCTCTTCCCCCCAAACAATCCGTCCATCCATTTGCAGGTGTGGAGGATGGTAGGGGGGTGCAACCCCCATGTCCGGCCAGAGAGGAGTTTGGGGAGTTGGAGGCGGTTGTGGGCTTCGGATTGGATGGAGCGGAGATGAGGTGACGGTTTTGTCATCAGTCGACATTTCGCCAATTTCAAATCGAGCAAACCACCCGTGCACTTGTGTTTTCCCCATAGCGCCATCTTGCTGTTTTCAACTTTAAAACAGTTTCAGCAGTATTTTTACCGATTAGAAACCAATTTTACAGCTGCACTTGTTCACTTAAACTTGCCATTATAAAAACGAAACTGGAATAAAACACTGCTAGCAAAAACAATCGCTGCGGACGAACGGAACAGGTCGCGTCAACAAGACAGGCGGCTCTGAACTGGCAATGAGTTGCGCGACGCTCGCCTAGCGGCAGAAATGCGTACTACACAAGCTCCTCCCGCAGCAGTGTTATTTGGTTTTTTTGGCGGGGGGGGAGGGGGAGGGGTAATCCCTCATAGTAACAGATGAACAGATTTAAGAGCAATTTGCAACCACTCTCGTCACATAAAATACACTATAAGAAGGTATTTTTTAAACACTCAAGATAACAGACATATTCGCTGTCATAAAGGTGGTAATTGTAAAATTTTAACTACACGGAGTAGCTAAGGGTTGTAAGACGAAACAGTCACTGGATTCTGATGCCACGCCTTTTTGAACTGATGTCCATCACGGGACATCCTTGTATTCGTTGTGAGATGCAACCAGTCTCCCAATGCCGTCTTGAGGCTTGTCTAAGACCCACGCTGATGTGTGGACGCTGGAATGACAGTGTATGCGTTCCCACTGCATACATGACCTGCTCTGTGGCTGAGAAATCAGGGGCCTGGGCAAACCCGTCAATGTGTGTCTGGTGTCAGGTGCAGCGTCGGATCCTGCATTCTTCTGCTGGAACTTCTCATTTGGCTCCCCAGTCATGAAAGGGTGAACCGTGATTTATTTTCAAAGAATATTCTTAAGAATTTATTTTATTTACTAACGATTCATTAAGAACACTAACCACTAACACAGTTAATCACACTATTTATTTATTTATTTAGTGTATGGCTATACATCCAACATTAATACATCAAGTGTTAGACATTAAAATCTTATAACAATCATGAATATATATATTGGTCAGTTAAAAGGTTATATCGAGGTTTGAGATCCATTCTAGCGCCGATGGGGATGCCTCCAGGAAGTCGGACCAGTTCCCTGCATATGCTCGCAAGGAGCATTCACCATGGATGTGTTGGATCGTCTGTCTAGGGGCACCGCAGTCGCATTCTGGTGACATCGCTCTTCCCCATTTGTGTAGTGAATCCACACACCTGCCATATCCAGTACGTATTCGGTTTAATGCGGACCGTGTTTTCCGTGTCAGTTCCATTCCAGCGATGTTGCAGTTATAGCTCTCAAACCAGGTCTGTAGTTGGTCATTTGTCTTTTGGTTCCAATCTAGTCTCCATTGTTTCATGTGGTCATAGTTATTATTTTGAAGCTGCTCAGCTGTGCGTATGGGTGGCTTTCTTGATTTCAATCGAGTGTGTCGCAGTTGTGAGAATTCTTCTTTAATTGGTAGTTCTGGTTTTGTTTCAATCTTTCTGAATTCGTGCAGTAGGGCCGCTTTTCTACGCAGGTCCGGGGGCAGGATATTACATAGCACCGGTAACCAGTACGTGGGCGTTGGTTTAATGGTTCCAGAAATCAACCTCATTGTGTTATTTAATTACCTGTCAATAAGTTTGGTGTGACAGCTATTAATCCAGACTGGAGCGCAGTACTCAGCCTCAGAGAACACTAAGGCGATATATGAGGTGCGTAATGTTTTTGCGTTGGCTCCCCAAGTAGTACCGCTAAGTTTTTGAATGATGTTATTCCGTGTTCCAATTTTTGCAGTGGTGTTCTCCAGATGTTTTCGGTAAGAAAGAGTGCGATCTACTGTTATACCTAAGTACTTTGGAAACTTATTATGTTTGAGGTTGGTGTTTCCGAGTTTTATGTTAATAATTTAATTTGCCATTTTGTTATTAAGATGGAATGTAGATACTTCAGTTTTGTTAGGGTTTGGCTCGAGTCTCCATTTCTTGAAATAATTGTATAGTATTTCGACGTCATTATTAAGGACTTCCTCTGTATTGAAGAGATACTTGTCTCTGGTAGCCAGTGCTGTGTCATCCGCATAGCAAAATTTTCTTGACTTTGTGTTTGAGAGATCTGCTATATAGAGGTTAAACAGAAGAGGGGCCAATACGGAGCCTTGCGGAAGCCCGTTGTTAATAAGTTTTGTTTTGCTTGTCTTTCCGTTTAGGGTGACCTGGAAGGTTCTGTTACTCAGTATATTATGTATTAAGGATGTTAAAATCTGGCAAGGA
The DNA here is from genome assembly GCF_023864275.1 of Schistocerca cancellata. NCBI lineage: Eukaryota > Metazoa > Arthropoda > Insecta > Orthoptera > Acrididae > Schistocerca > Schistocerca cancellata. The sequence continues at coordinate 17,357,215 of NC_064635.1, read as the reverse complement.
ATCACTCCTAAGAGTTTGTAAATTATTCCATCTCTCGAAACAGTATCATACGCAGATGTTAAGTCTAGAAATACAGCACTTGTTTTCAATTTCTGTTGAAAGCCAGCCTCTATGTAGGATGTTAATGCCAGAACTTGGTCACAGCAACTACGGCCAGGTCTGAAGCCTCCATCATGATGCCGCTAATTCGATTATGGACAAGTCGTTCGAGAAGTTTGTATGTACAGCTAAGAAGTGCTATTGGTCTGTAGTTTAGCGGTTGGTCTGCTGGTTTCCCTGATTTCAGCAAAGCTATTATTCTTGCCTTTTTGAATTCTCTAGGGAGATGGTTTGTAGTCAAAATGTTCGAAAAGAAATTTGCCAGCCATTTGACTACGTTCTTTCCAGCGTAGGTTAGAAATTCTCGATGTATGTTGTCAAAACCTGGGGCTTTGTCCGGTTTCATATCCTTGAGGGCAGTAATGACATCATCCTCAGTGAATGGTCTGGAAAGCTCTGATATATTTGGAGTATTCTTTTTTAGTGTTCTGAGTTCGCACTTAATTATCCTGGTATGTGGTTTGTCTCTCGGAGCTCTTGACACTTCGACAATGTTATTTGCAATTTTCTCTGGTGTTTGATTGGATTTTTCTGGGCTGGTCTTGTCGTACCTCCGAGTTTACGTAACAAACTCCATGCCTTCCTGCTTGATTGAGTGAAATTCAATCTTTCAGTTGCTTCAGTCCATCGTTGTCTTCTTGCGGAATCTAGATTGTGGAGGAGGTCATCAGCTATTTCTTGGTCACCACTACTAGTAAAATCCTCATATAGCTGATGGCATTTTGCATCCCATCCTCGGATGTATTCTTTTCGAAACCGCCTAGGAATGTGTTTTTTAGCTGTGGTAATTATAGCTTTCCTGAAACGATCGTAGCATTTAGATAGTGGCGGTATAAATCGGATGCATTTATCAAGGTCCTCTGAATACTTCTCCCAGTCACCTTTTTGGAAATTCCATCTAGGTCGAGGGAAGGACCGTATCAGGGGTATAGTGACACCGATGTCTAAAATAACAGGCCTATGCTGGCTGTGTGGGAAATCTGTGGCAACCCTTCTATGTATAGGCACTGGTTTTCCCTCGTTACCGGTAGTTACAAAGCAGAGGTCCGGATTGTAGTCCCTGCGCCAGGCGGCCGAGTGGAATGTGCCCCTCTCCTCGGCATCGAATATAAGATGTAGATTGTTCTCGTCGGCCCATTCCACCAGAGCTTCTCCGTGTTCATTATTTTGGGTGTATCGCCACATTACGTGATGGCTATTAAAATCACCGGCATATATCGTTGGGTGTTCATGTGCGGGTAGTACAATACTTGGCCAGATTTGGTTGGTGGTTTGTAGACATTTATAAGTCTTATGTTGTCTACTTTTATATCAACAACATGGATGTTGTTTCCTGTGCTTGTGGACAGCAGGTGTGCATGTTCAATATCGGATCGGGAATATGTGGCGGTGCCATAGGCGTGATGATATGTTGCGCCTATTTGTTGGAAGCCTAGAATACGTCCTCTTCTTTGTAAGTCTTCCTGCGAGTCGGTATGTGTTTCCTGAAGGAGTACCACATCGATGCTAGCGTCCAATTGAAACTTTGAAAGATATTCAGATTTGGATCGGCTAATTCCCTCAATATTTAGCTGGCAGATCCGGTCCCAATCTTCTAGTCGGATGGTTCCCAAAGGAATCGTTCGTTTGGTCGCTTCGTTGCATGTTTGAATTACCAGGAGATCCCAAAGGATAGTCTGGTAGCCAAGTTTGTAGACTATTTAGCCGTGATATAATCACGTTGCCCGGGGTGCACCACGAGGAGGCTAGTCTACTACGCACTACTATGTAAGCATGGAAGTAGTTGCCAGGGAGTAATTGATGAAATAATAACCAAATTCCTTTTAACAAATCAGAATTTTATTCACTTCAATAGTGCCTAAAAGCATTTTTTTTAAAGAAACAGATTTAAAATTATAATCAGAAAGCACCCTCTAAATATCAAAGTTACAATTTATTCAGATGCAAAAAGAAAGAAGTTTTGACTGTATGAGCTTTCGGCCAGAGAACCTTGCCACTCCCTTATGACAGGCCCGTAGTTACGACCGCTCACAACAGCCTCTGAAAGACTACACAGGTACAAATCTGCAACACACCAGATAACTTTAAACTAAGAGTGTTAACAATTTACGTAAGCACACACACTATGCACCCCCCCCCCCCGTAGGAGGGATGAAAATGGCACAAAACAATAACAATTAAAATAATAACCTTGCTGCTGTGTTGGCAGAAGAGCCAACACCGTGTTGCTAAAGGAGGCCGAAATGCACGCGCTTAGCTCACGTAGACTGGCGTGAGGTCTGGAACAGTTAAGAGATTTGATAGTAGCAAATAAAGTACGTAGTTGATGTAATAACTTTAATCCATAATTGTAGAACATCGCTCTTGATGATACATTAATAACAATCTCAATATAAACTGGTAATGGCGCCTTGCTAGGTCGTAGCAAATGACGTAGCTGAAGGCTATGCTAACTATCGTCTCGGCAAATGAGAGCGTATTTGTCAGTGTAGCATCGCTAGCAAAGTCTGCTGTACAACTGGGGCGACTGCTAGGACGTCTCTCTAGACCTGCCGTGTGGCGGCGCTCGGTCTGCAATCACTGACAGTGGCGACACGCGGGTCCGACGTATACTAGCGGACCGCGGCCGATTTAAAGGCTACCACCTAGCAAGTGTGGTGTCTGGCGGTAACACCACACTTGCCACAGAAGGTGCAACTTGATTTTAAGTTCTAAGAATAGTCTTACAGTGAAAGTGTGGCAACTTTATATACTAAAATGATCATTTAAATAAAAGCCCATGAAACGCAATCCTATATTAAATTCTACAAGGTTGGCCAAACAGTAGTTACGATGCTCTACAGTACACAGATCGGCCTCTCTAGATGATACGCAATAATATCAATGTTTCCAAAGATCAAAAAAATATTTCAGGTATTAGGCCGTTACACTCCAAGCAATAAATTCGTAAACACACCAACAAACATGGCAGAGACAGTTACTAACGAAGGGTAGATTGATAGGGAGATTACCGAACAACCCGAATCGCAGGTTGCTCTAACCCGCCCCTACTCCACAAGGGAAAAACGGACCACCCAATTTATAAACAACCACCTTCCCGCGGGTGGGCAAACGGAGAAGAATGGTGGGACGACCCCCCTACTCCACAAGGGAAAAACGGACAACACATTCCCGCGGGTGGGCAAACGGAGAAGAATTGTGGGACGACCCCAGAGCAAAACGGCTGGTGACCTCACCAAGAAAACAAGTAGAATTTAACAAGAATAAATCAAACAACCTATCACCAATCACTTAACTTCTAATAAATTGCGATTTCTCGAGAAGACCTGGCGCAGCACCCCCAAATCGCTCTCCCGAACCGTCCGCTGCCAGCGCTCCAACGGACGCAGGAAGGCGCGCCGACTTCCCGTCTCACGGCGTCGCAGCTCGCACCGGCCAGACCGATGTCGTCGGTTGACTCCTGTTGCTCTCATACGAACTTTCATGTGTGCGCAGAATTTGTTGAAAGTTTTTCATGGGAAGGTCATACGCCTTTCTCAAATACATCAACATACACTCCTGGAAATGGAAAAAAGAACACATTGACACCGGTGTGTCAGACCCACCATACTTGCTCCGGACACTGCGAGAGGGCTGTACAAGCAATGATCACACGCACGGCACAGCGGACACACCAGGAACCGCGGTGTTGGCCGTCGAATGGCGCTAGCTGCGCAGCATTTGTGCACCACCGCCGTCAGTGTCAGCCAGTTTGCCGTGGCATACGGAGCTCCATCGCAGTCTTTAACACTGGTAGCATGCCGCGACAGTGTGGACGTGAACCGTATGTGCAGTTGACGGACTTTGAGCGAGGGCGTATAGTGGGCATGCGGGAGGCCGGGTGGACGTACCGCCGAATTGCTCAACACGTGGGGCGTGAGGTCTCCACAGTACATCGATGTTGTCGCCAGTGGTCGGCGGAAGGTGCACGTGCCCGTCGACCTGGGACCGGACCGCAGAGATGCACGGATGCACGCCAAGACCGTAGGATCCTACGCAGTGCCGTAGGGGACCGTACCGCCACTTCCCAGCAAATTAGGGACACTGTTGCTCCTGGGGTATCGGCGAGGACCATTCGCAACCGTCTCCATGAAGCTGGGCTACGGTCCCGCACACCGTTAGGCCGTCTTCCGCTCACGCCCCAACATCGTGCAGCCCGCCTCCAGTGGTGTCGCGACAGGCGTGAATGGAGGGACGAATGGAGACGTGTCGTCTTCAGCGATGAGAGTCGCTTCTGCCTTGGTGCCAATGATGGTCGTATGCGTGTTTGGCGCCGTGCAGGTGAGCGCCACAATCAGGACTGCATACGACCGAGGCACACAGGGCCAACACCCGCCAACATGGTGTGGGGAGCGATCTCCTACACTGGCCGTACACCACTGGTGATCGTCGAGGGGACACTGAATAGTGCACGGTACATCCAAACCGTCATCGAACCCATCGTTCTACCATTCCTAGACCGGCAAGGGAACTTGCTGTTCCAACAGGACAATGCACGTCCGCATGTATCCCGTGCCACCCAACGTGCTCTAGAAGGTGTAAGTCAACTACCCTGGCCAGCAAGATCTCCGGATCTGTCCCCCATTGAGCATGTTTGGGACTGAATGAAGCGTCGTCTCACGCGGTCTGCACGTCCAGCACGAACGCTGGTCCAACTGAGGCGCCAGGTGGAAATGGCATGGCAAGCCGTTCCACAGGACTACATCCAGCATCTCTACGATCGTCTCCATGGGAGAATAGCAGCCTGCATTGCTGCGAAGGGTGGATATACACTGTACTAGTGCCGACATTGTGCATGCTCTGTTGCCTGTGTCTATGTGCCTGTGGTTCTGTCAGTGTGATCATGTGATGTATCTGACCCCAGGAATGTGTCAATAAAGTTTCCCCTTCCTGGGACAATGAATTCACGGTGTTCTTATTTCAATTTCCAGGAGTGTATATTCTACCCAGAGTTGCTATGTAGGTAGATCAAAACTTACCAACAATTGTGTAGCACTTTACACTTATGTGTAGTCCTCAGGCAAGTGAACTTCATACAAATTCCTTAAATTTCAGTAATAATGAAGACTAATCCAAGATTTTTTTTAAAATTTGAGTTACATTCTTTGCCTTCTAGAATTCACAATCTTTTACCTGTGTGCAGTTGCACTCCTAAATGCAACGTTAACCAAATATTACAAAAAACCTTATACTTCCCGAATAGTAACCATTGTCAATATTCATTTATGGTCTCAAGTGTCTCCTGTACCATGGGGATATGGCCAGTTTTACTCATTAATTACTGAGCAAGTTCATTTCTATGTTTCAGACTTTCTGCTGATGCTTTGTTAGTAGAAATTTCTGACTTTAGGTGGTGATAGTTTCCATGATGTAGTAAAATTTTAAAATAACTATGAAAAGTTTTGATCTACCAACATATCAGCTGTGTGAACATTATTAATAAGCAACTTTTTCACATTTTTTGGATGTACATGACAGTTTTTATTGCCACATGTACATATTAATTAACTGGTATGTAGAGTGAAATAATGAACAATGCTTGTATTGTTCAGTCGCAAAGTAACTTCCGATGTGGGCATAATTTGCTCATGGTAAAAGTGCTATCCAAGTAATGAAAACACACAATTTTACTGTATATAGTTGTGTATTCAGCTTTCGTGATATTTTATGAAAAGTGTGGTGTTAAAACAATTGATTCCTAATCTCTAGTTTTGTCCATGGAAACTGAGCAAGATGGCACATTGGTCTACTACGGGAACACACACTGGGGATAACTCAGGGTGCATATCTGCATCCAATCATACAGTCATTGAGAGATAATTTCAGGATAGGTGAATAAGTAGGGTTTCTGTGATTCCACTGAGTACTTAACGCAAATGCTTGTATGGTTCATTTGCACAAATTATCGAAAAATTTCCTTTTCTGTTCTGAGCTAGTGCTAGGATGATAGTGCCAAGTGACTTATTACCTTAATTTCAAAGGGGCACCGAACTTTGATGTTCCTTCCGTCTCTTTCTCGGAATTAATCAATCACATAATAGATGTGTTTCTGACTTCTGTGCCATGCATTGCATATGACATCTTATGACTGTTGTTGGTATCAGCAGATAGTCTCTTTTACACAGTGCTATATTTTATCTTTACCCGCTTATTTTCAAACTTGTGATACTGTGGAACGTCCCCTTTGAACATCTATACATGACTGTGCTTGAACTGACACACAATATTTTTAGCGCAACGCACTCTGACTTTCAAAAATCCCTACAAAAGAATGGCCCTGACTAACATTAAACTATACCTTTCACAAATCACTTACCTCACACAAATCTTCGTTACTCAAGCTACAGCAATACAGCAAGCGCCACTACTGCCAGCTAAATAAAAAGATTCAAACTACGGAAGGCACTAACTACTGATAGGGATAGTTAGCAAATGAAAGATTTTAATAGAGAACAAACAATGTATTTACCTTAATATCATCAAAAGTCATAATATATGTAATTTCAAAACTCCGCCATTTCCTTCCACACATCCACCACTGCTAGCGGCTCACCTCCAACTGCGCAACCCTACGCGCTGTTCACATCCAGCTGCCGCTGCCCAACACTACAATGGCAGACAACAATGCAAACTAGCCACAGACTGCACACAGCACAGCCAGTGATTTTCATACAGAGTGCTACGTAACGTTGCCAATAAGAAAACATAAACAGCCTACTTACATAGCCCCCATGCTCCCCACAAAAAAATTTACAAATTGTTTTGGGCAGTGGCCAATAATGATTTGATAAAAATTTTCATAATTACAATAACAAAGAAATCAAATGCACACACTTATTGATACAATGTTGGTCAAAAGCTAACATTTTCTCACCGTCCATAAAGATAGTCCTGATCATTCATCATAATAGTAATTACAGTTTTTTCCACAAAGTCTCATTAGTAAAAGAAATTGCACACAGAAGTAATGGATTTCCATGCAGTCTTGAAGAAGTAGTGTTGTCCTTCCAATGGAAAGACAGTGCTGACTCTTGACATGCAGACAGGTAATGGGCCACAACAGAGCAAACCCACAGCAGAGTCATTCGACGTTTTGAAGAATATTGGTAGGTAGGTCATCACAGAGCAGACCCACTGTAGTCCTGGTAGAGAGTATGGTATTGGTGGGCCACCAGAGGTGCAGACCCACTGTAGTCCTTGTAGAAATAATCGTACTTGTGGGTCATCAAAGATGCAGACCCACTGTAGTCCTTGTAGAGATAATGGTACTGGTGAGTCAGCAAAGGTGGAGACCCACTGTAGTCCTTGTAGAAATAATGGTATTGGTGGGTCATCAAAGATGCAGACCCACTGTAGTCCTTGTAGAGACGGCCAGCAGCCATCTGTTGGAACTGTGCAGGTGCACAACCACCATCAAAGAGTCTTGCAGACAATATAGCAAGTCCATAAACCACCACTTGTGCACTCACAAAGTTTTTTGGAATTGTCCTTAGAACCAGCAATGCTGTTATCCAGTCCTTTGCTGAATTATTAACACACATGCAAACACTAACAGTCCCTACATCTCACATATTGTCCATATACTATGACCAACAGAAACGTGTGCAGTGAAATGGAACTTACAAGTTAATAATATGATGAACTGGTGTCAATTACAATTTTATAACATAAGAATACAATTACAAAGGTACAAAATACATCATTAAAGAACATAACAATACAGATAACATTTGTAGTACAAGCTTTACAAAAGAATAGAATTAACATATACATTAGTGTTACAGGAATTATGACATGAGTACATACATAAAATATCAGAATATCTTTCGAAACATCAACTTTACACATGAGCATTAAAATAAAACAGAATAAATAATGTCTAAGCATATTTACAAGGTAAATAACATATTATTACTGCCAATTATATTTGAGAATAACAGTATTCCTCATCATAGTGAATGGAGCTTAGTATTACGTTTTTCACACGCCATTATTGTCACAATATTTCACACGACAACACAGAAAAGCAAAATTTGAAGTGCAAAAATAAGAGAACACATTAACATAGCACTGAAAATAATATTTAGTTAATTGCAAGCGCAGCTGCGAAATACTTGGTGCAAATCTACAGGCATGCCACAAGTGTTTTACTGCACAACAATGAAAAACTGCAACTACAAAGGAAATTCTCTCTACAATTACGTGCTAGCAATAAACAAAATCTACACTAATTACACAAACTACAAGAAAAAATCAGAAGATTCCAGTGAGATATCTTCGGCTAAGGGTCGACATATGAAACGTGGCAGGGTCGCCATATGAAACGTCCCCTTTGAACATTTATACATGACTGTGCTTGAACTGACACACAATATTTTTAGCGCAACGCAATCTGACTTTCAAAATCCCTACAAAAGAATGGCCCTGACTAACATTAAACTATACCTTTCACAAATCACTTACCTCACAAAAATCTTCATTACTCGAACTACTGCAATACAGCGAGCGCCACTAGTGCCAGCTAAATAAAAGATTCAAACTACGGAAGGCACTAACTACTGATAGGCATAGTTAGCAAATGAAAGATTTTAATAGAGAACAAACAATGTATTTACCTTAATATCATCAAAAGTCATAATATATGTAATTTCAAAACTCCGCCATTTCCTTCCACACATCCACCACTGCTGGCAGCTCACCTCTAACTGCGCAATGCTACGCGCTGTTCACATCCAGCTGCCGCTGCCCAACACTACAATGGCAGACAACAATGCAAACTAGCCACAGACTGCACACATACAGCCAGTGATTTTCGTACAGAGCGCTACGTAACGTTGCCAATAAGAAAACATAAACAGCCCACTTACAACTGTACAGAGTAACATATGGATTTCTTATTGAACCTGGTACCTCTGCAACCTTTCCATATTTGCCTTCCCATTTTTCCTATTTTAATGTCGAAATAGGAAATGTTGGATGCAAAATTTGTAATTCATTAATGAGCATATTTCTGTTGACCCACCCAGTCACAATCTTCTCTGTTTACAAATAAGTAAATTTTTGTGTCATCGTTTGTTTTTATCTGTGAAATCATAATGTGGAAATATTAAGCACGTCATTTGCAAATTTAATTAATTTTGTATGTGAAACATAATCAGCATGCAGAGAATTTATAAATTACGTGTGCTCTTTTTGCCATTGTGGTAGATATGTACCGCGAAACCACTACCCCTCGCTACACGCCGCGGCCCACTGGACTCAGGTGGCGACCTGACATGCGCCGACGCTCAAGGCGGACAAGTCATCTCGTGTCTCAGTGCGCGGCCGACCAACCGATCGCTCCAGCCGCCAATGACCACTGCCTGAGCAAACGCGAGCAGACTGGCGGCCTAACGCGCAGACTCAGATGCAGGAACTGAGCCCCGACCGGGCAACCACTCGCTGAGTTCTCTTACTGGCGGAGTGGAAAGGCTCATTTTGCCGGCTTTAATGGTTGATCCGAACAACAGACATTCTAGCACTCCGAACGACAGACAGACACTAACTGCCTAACAGATGCGGACGAGAGACAGACTAGCAAGCTGGGGACCAGAGACTGACCCAGACTGACCGACTGGCGAGCTTTTTTTTTTCCTTTGTTGAGTTTCGATTCCCCCTAAAGGGGGCGGACTGGCAGCAGCTTATTACGCCGCTCTTCAGCCTACACAATTTGTGGTAAAAAGATGAAGATAATAAAAAAAGTAACAGTTGGCGATAAAATCGCAATATATACAGGAAGCAGAAAAATAATAGGAAGCATATACAGGAAGCAGGAAGCAGATATATACAGGAAGCAGAAAAATAATAGACAGACAATTAAAAAACACGGCGACAGTCTGGGTTCTGTTCGCAAAAGATATAAAATGCACACCCAGTGACAGCATGATTTCTGTTCGCAACACTGTGGAAAGACGGACAACACTGAACACTCACTTAAACACTGCACTAAAAAGTTGGCACAAATATGACATACCACAGCCGAGAGCAGGTGGAGGGAAACTGATCAGATGACGGGAAAAAAAGGGGGGAAGGAGAGGAAAAGCGAAGGGGGAGGGGGGAAAGGAGCCAATGGAAGATGAGGATCCATAAGAGGGGTGGGGGGGTGCTGAGCAGACGTGCCAGGGAGTGGGGAAGGCAGAGGAGGGAAGTACAAAAGAACTCCGGGGGGGGGGGGGAGAAAACACAGGATGGTAGGGGGGGAGGAAGAGGGAGCCCAGGGAAAGGACGGAGGAAAGGAGGGGAGTGAGGATCAGAGTTGATAGGAGGGATAAATGGAGGGAGAGAGGGCACCATCTGGGAAGGGGAGTTGATGGAACCCACCTTGGGAAAGGAGATGAAGGGTGTAGAGGTGGAGGGTAGGGGGGACACAACAGTGAAGACGTGGCAGGGGGCGGGGATGGGAGAGGAGAGGAGCAACCAGGGGGTGGGGGGGTTCAAGGCGGTGGGAGGTGTAGAGGATGCGGATATGTTCGAGGGAGCAGATGGGGGAAAGGAATGAGATCATAGAGGATCCGCGTGGGGGACGGGTGGCGTATACGGAAGGCTAGGCGGAGTGCATGACGCTCAAGGATCTGGAGGGACTTATAGAATTTGGGGGGGGGGGTGGGCAGATATCCAGGCAGGACTGGGATAGCAGAGGAGACTGGCGAGCTCATAGCGCCCCTTAAATGCACGTGAAGAGGCTACCTTTCCCCTTTCCCACCAGAGGGAGACACCAAAGCTGCGATTGACACAGCAGCGCCACTGCCAGAAACGGAGGGCGACTGCTTCACACTACGCGCTGCGGCGCGCTCTTCAAAACAGCAATTTTTACCTCGGCTCAAAGGGTATGACGACAGTGTTTACAATTTGCAACATAGGGGCGATCATCGAATCCCTGTCGAACAAGTAGCTAACCGTTCGTGTTTGCATCCAGTGGCTCCCGACGCCACGGCTACAGCACGTGTAAGGCTCTCGAGAGCCGCTGCTTACTCGTCGTCGGCAACAAGAGGATGCCGGAGCACACACTGGCGTCGATGTGACTGCCAGAAACTGAAGCGAGACGAGACTCCCCGCTGAACGACCCAGAGTGATTATCGCAGCTGACGCTGGACCTGCATCATGCAGCTCTCTGCCTGTCTGTGGTAAAAAGCACATGGAAGCTCGAGATCTGAGCCCAGTATCCAGTATTCTGTTCCCAACGGTTCGATTTGACACTCTGCCTGTAAAAGTTGATGGATCTGCAGACGTTCGTATATTCGTCAGAGCCAGTGGAACACTCCTGCGATGTTCTCGTAGTGTGGACCCTGAGAAAAGCCATTGCCTAGTCTTCCTGCCATACTGTTACCCTGAGTCCATCTCGTCAGAATTTATTCTACAGTGGTTACACTACATCCAGCTGTCTGGTGCCCTCAGGCCAAAGGCTTTTCTCAGAGTCCGAAAGACAGCGATAAGCTGTACGTTCACCTCTTCTTGGGATGCTGCTTTGCAGACTACGCCTGAAAATTTCCGGCGACGTCAGGCACACCCAGTAGGCATCAATGTACTCACACCGTTCATCTACATCTACATGGATACTCTGCAAATCACGTTTAAGCGCCTGGCAGGGGGTTCATCGAACCACCTTCACAATTCTCTATTGTTCCAATCTCGTACAGCGCGCGGGAAGAATGAACACCTATATCTTTTCCTTATTTTATCTTGGTGACCGTTCCTCCCTATATAAGTCGGTGTCAACAAAATATTTTCGCATTCGGAGGAGAAAGTTGGTGATTGGAATTTCGTGAGAAGATTCCGTCGCAACGAAAAGCGCCATTCTTTTAATGATGTCCATCCCAAATACTGTATCATTTCTGTGACACTCTCTCCCATATTTCGCGATAGTACAAAACGTGCTGCCTTTCTACGAACTTTTTCGATGTACTCAGTCAGTCCTATCTGGTAAGGATCGCAAACCGCGCAACAGTATTCTAAAAGTGGACGGACAAGCGTAGTGTAGGCAGTCTCCTTATTAGGTCTGTTAGACTTTCTGTTCTTCATGTGTAGGAAACGCTTTTTCCGTACTAATCAACATCTTCCGCAGCGTGGAAGTAGCGCAATATCAGTTTGATAGCGCTTCGTTAAGGTGATGGTGGGGTAGCACTTCCCATTTCCGGCAGCGTAATTCATGGAAATTTGGAAATTTGTGGTGAGATCTTATGGGACCAAACTGCTGAGGTCATCGGTCCCTAAGCTTACACACTACTTGATCTAACTTAAACTAACTTACGCTAAGGACAACACACACACCCAAGCCCTAGGGAGGACTCGACTCTCCGACGGGGATAGCCACGTGAACCGTGACAGGACGCCTCAGACGTAGCGGCTGCCCCGCTCGGCTCGTAGTCCATGTGTCGGTCGAGTTGTACGTAATTAATCTCATACTTAGATAAATGCTAAAAGTTGAGTTTGCTTTATATCAGCGTGTGATGCAATCCCTTTCGAAAAGACCAGGTTTACGTGCTCGCATCAAGTGCTCAAACTGTGCGCCATCTTTCCATGTTGCAAGACACACGTCATATAGACCTGCCATTTACTTATGGCGGTTCCTCGTTTTCCCCACTCCACGTCACAGCTACTGAAGGCGCTTCACACACACCAGTGATGCGACAGTGCGTCATGACCCGTTATACCGCCGACGTGTTTGGAAGTATTCTTTTAGGAATTTGAAGAGCAGTTTTCAGCACTTTGTCAAAGGGCTCGCCTCAGTGGTAACACATCACCGAAGCGGTGCCGCGCTTGGCTAACACATGCATGGGTGACCGACCATCCCGGTCTGCTGAGCGCAGTTGGCAAATAGGCTGTACTCGGCCCTCGTGAGGCAAATCGAGGAGCTACCTGACTCAGAAGTAGCGGCTCCGGTCACCAAAGCTGACAACGGCCGGGCGAGCGGTGTGCTGAACACACGTCCCTCCAGTGACCCCTGTCATCTGAGGACGACACGCCGGTCGGTCGGTGGCGTCGGGCCTTCCGAGGCCTGTTCGGACGGAGTTCACTGGCCCGTGGTGTGACGGAGGCGACGCAAATCGTGCTCCTGCCTAAGCCCACTGTGATCGTCGTCTTTCCTCTGGCCGGCATTTTCTCATTTCAAAGCCGCGGGCCGATGTGGCCGAGCGGTTCTAAGCGCTTCAGTTCGGAACCGCGCGACCGCTACGGTCGCAGGTTCGAATCCTGCCTCGGGCATGGATGTGTGTGATGTCCTTAGGTTAGTTAGGTTTCAGTAGTTCTAAGTTCTAGGGGACTGATGGCCTCAGCTGTTAGGTCCCACAGCGCTCAGAGCCATTTGAACCATTTGAACCATAGCCGCGGCGCAATCGGGTTCTTGTGTTGTCGAGCAGTAGCGTGTCATCACAAACATGAATGACGACAACTTACTGAATTAGTGCATAACTATCCTGTGCAGTATGACTTCTCCAATCCCAAATACAAGGATGCAGAGCTGAAGAATAGAATCTGGAATATAATAACAGCAGAAACAAAAACAACTGTAATATATCTGATTTTACATCAGTGACTACAACCAGTTAGGTTAAAGATTATTGTTTGAGAGTAGTGGCTACATCCGTAACACTTGCTTTTCCTATGCCCCGACATCAGCAGCTATATACACTACTGGCCATTAAAATTGCTACACCACGAAGATGACGTGCTACAGACGCGAAATTTAACCGACAGGAAGAAGATGCTGTGAGATGCAAATGATTAGCTTTTCAGAGCATTCACACAAGGTTGGCACCGGTGGCGACACCTACAACGTGCTGACATGAAAGTTTGCAACCGATTTCTCATACACAAACAGCAGTTGACCGGCGTTGTCTGCTGAAACGTTGTTGTAATGCCTCGTGTAAGGAGGAGAAATGCGTACCATCACGTTTCCGACTTTGATAAAGGTCGGATTGTAGCCTATCGCGATTGCGGTTTGTCGTATCGCGACATTGCTGCTAGCGTTGCTCGAGATCCAATGACTGTTGGCAGAATAGGGAATCGGTGGGTTCAGGAGGGTAATACGGAACTCCGTGCTGAATCACATCGACCTCGTATCACTAGCAGTCGAGATGACAGGTATCTTACCCGCATGCTGTAACGTATCGTGCAGCCACGTCTCGATCCCTGACTCAATAGATGGGGACGTTTGCAAGATAACAACCAACTGCACGAACAGTTCGACGACGTTTGCAGCAGCATCGACTATCAGGTCGGAGACCGTGGCTGCGGTTACCTTGACGCTGCATTACAGACAGGAGCGCCTGCGATGGTGTACTGAACGACGAAACTGGCTGCACGAATGGCAAAACGTCATTTTTTCGGATGAATCCAGGTTCTGTTTACAGCATCATGATGGTCGCATCCGTGTTTGGCGACATCGCGGTGAACGCACATTGGAAGCGTGTATTCGTCATCGCCATACTGGCGTATTACCCGGCGTGATGGCATGGGACGCCATTGGTTACACGTCTCGGTCACCTCTTGTTCGCATTGACGGCACTTTGAACAGTGGACGTTACATTTCAGATGTGTTACGACCCGAGGCTCTATCCTTCATTCGATCACTGCGAAAGCCTACATTTCAGCAGGATAATGCACGACCGCATGTTGCATGTCCTGTACGGGCCTTTCTGAATAAACAAAATGTTCGACTGCTGCCCTGGCCAGCACATTCTGCAGATCTCTCACCAATTGAAAACGTCTGGTCAGTGGTGACCGAGTAACTGACTCGTCACAATACGCCACTCACTACTCTTGGTGAACTGTGGTATCGTGTTGAAGCTGCATGGGCAGCTGTACCTGTACACGCCATCCAAGCTCTGTTTGACTCAATGCCCAGGCGTAACAAGGTCGTTATTACGGCCAGAGGTTGATATTCTGGGTACTTATTTCTCAGGATCTATGCACCCAAATTGCGTTGAAATGTAATCACATGTCAGTTCTAGTATAATATATTTGTCTAATGAATACCCGTTTATCCGTTTATCATCTGCACTTCTTCTTGGTGTAGCAATTTTAATGGCCAGTAGTGTAGTTACATTGGGCATCTACACGAAGCAACAAAGAATGGTGATCTGGTGTTAGGAGCAGCCTGATAGGATCGTGTTTCCCATACAAGGCTCCCATAAAGTTAGGAAAAAATGCCGCATAAACATCGTTAACAATTTTCTTCTACATTAGACATTTCTTCTGTCGGACTGGGCATCAATTCGTCCACGATATTATCTGTAATTATTTTACAGGTTTCTAGTTTTTGTTTTTGTCTTCTGGCTCGTTTGATGTGGTCAGCCACGAATTCCTCTCCTATGGCAACCTCTTCATCTCAGAGTAGCACTTGGAGCCTACGTCCTCATTTATTTGCTAGACCCATTCCAGTCTCTGTTTTCGTCTACAGTTTTGACCCTTCACAGCTCCCTCTGCTTCAGTAAAAGTCATTCCCTGATGTCTCAACACATGTCCCACCATCCTGCCTTCTTGTCCGCGTTTTCCTCATATTTCCTCCCTCGCCGAGTCTCCGGAGAACCTCCTCATGCCTTACTTTGTCAGTCCACTTAATTTTCAATATTCTTCTGTAACACCTCATCTCAAATGCTTCGATTCTCTTCTTTTCTGGTTTTCGCACAGTCCAAGTTCACTACCATACAGTGCTGTGTTCCAAACATACATTATTACATATTTATTTCTCGAATTAAGGTCTACGTTTGTTACTAGTAATCTTTTCTTGGCGAGGAATGCCCATTTTGCCAGAGCTACTCCGCTTTTGATGTAGTCGTTGCTGCGCCCGTCAAGTTGCTAAGGTATCAGAATTCCGTAACTTCATCTCCTTCCTGGTCACTAATCACGAAGTTTCTCGCTGTTCTCATTTCTGCTACGTATCATTACTTAAATCTTTCTTCGATTTACTCTAAGTCCATATTCTGTACTCATTAGACGATTCATTCCACGCAGCAGGTCCTATAATTCTTCTTCACTTTCGCTGAGGATAGCAATATCACCAGTAAATCTTATCGTTAAGATCCTTTCACCTTAAATTTTAATCCCACTGTTGAATGTTTCTTTTATTTCCGTAATTGCTTCTTCGATGTACAGATTGAACAGCAGGGGCGAAAGACTACGAGTACATCCCTGTCTTATGCCCTTTCTAATCCGAGGATGTAAGCAGCTTTTTAGGTTTTTCTGTTGGTAACGTCATGTAGCGCTCTGTATGAAAATCGCTGACTGTGCTGTGTGCAGTCTGTGGCTGGTTGGACTCATTGTTGGAATATTCGCTTGTGTAGTGTTGGGCAGCTGGATGTGAACAGCGCGTAGCGTTGCGCAGTTGGAGGTGAGTCGCCAGCAGTGGTGGATGTGGTGACAGAGATGCCAGAGTTTTGAGAGATCACTATAAGCGGACGATCTGGACGTGTGTCCGCCACAAAAAGGAAATTTGTAAACATGGATGTCATGAATTGATAGATATATACATGATGACTTTTGAACATTATTAAGGTAAATACATTGTTTGTTCTCTATCAAAAATTTTCATTTGCTAACTATGCCTATCAGCAGTTAGTGCCTTCAGTAGCTAGAATCTTCTATTTATCTGGCAGTATTGGCGCTCCTGCATTGTAGTAGTTTGAGTAACGAAGATTTTTGTGAGGTAAGTGATTCATGAAAGGTGTAGGTTATTGTTAGTCAGGGCCATTCTTTTATAGGGATTATTGAAAGTCAGACTGCGTTGCGCTAAAAAAAATATTGTGTGTCAGTTAAGTGACGATCGGAATAAGTACAGAGAGAACTGTCTTGAGTACGTTCAGTTTTACTCAGCTGTCTTTGTATCAAAAAACGTAGAGGATTACCAGCACAGTCATTTCATAATTTTTTAAAGGGGAAGTTTAAAGCACTTCGTTCTTGGTCTCCCATCCCTACTGTTATCTCTTCGTTCTTGTGTATATTGTATATAACCCGTCTTCCTGTAGCTTACCCCTATTTTTCTCAGAATTTTGGACACTCTTGCACCGTTTTACATTGCCGAACGCTTTTTTCCAAGGCGACAGGTCCTATGAAAGTGAAGTTTCTTCAGTCTTGCTTCGATTACCAACCGCAACGTCAGAAGTGCCTCTCTGATGCCTTTACCTTTCTTGAAGCCAAACAGACCGTTGTCTAACACAACTTCAATTTTATTTTTCCATTCTTCTGTGCATTATTCTCGTAAGAGTCTTGGATGCATAAGCTACTAAGCTGTCTGTGCGATTATTCTCACACTTGCCTAATACGATCCTTTAAACGTCTTGCGATAACTAAACGAAATCTTGTTTATATGCAGTGGGCAAATATTTGAAAAAGGTTGACAGTAGGGATATCACAAACTATGATTACACAGGTTGTCTTAGCAGTATCGCCCAAAGCAGAAGAAAGCACTCAAGGCTACACAATGGAAGCCAATAATGATGAATGTTGATTTCACATATTTTATAACCAATAAACTATCAAAATGTGTCTAATTCTATTATACACTACCGAACCTCAAGTAAACAGCGAGCTGTTCTCTTGGTGTCATGGTTTTCCTCCAGTGTGTGTTTCGCTTTTTCAGATGAACTTCCAACCTGTTCAGTAGACGGTCTCGAACATTCTAGACTTGGCCACTGTTTGTTTCGATACAGTGTATCGATACGTGGAACTGTTTCAGCGTTTCGGAACGGCTGTGGTTCACTGTTTCGAAACAGTGATGCTTCATTCCGTCCCTGTCTCGGATAACCGGACCAGATTCAGTCTCGAGCCAGACACAGAAACTGTATCGTTGTTTCAAAATAAGGCTGTTTCAGTCCACCTCTGCTTGGAACGGACTAATTGTATCGAAACAGTGATGTTTCATTCCGCTCTGTGTCGGACGAGATTCGGGCTCGGCACAGGTACTGAAACACAACATAACACTTCATGAAACAGTTTCAAGAGTGTCGAAATATTTTTGACAAGCAATAGCATGAAGCTTAAGATATCTGAAAATAAGCTTTGTTTCTAGCTGACTGTCCTATTCCGAAATGGCGTGACATCTGCTTTACAAACACTAACAAAACAATAAAACGACGCATACTAGTCACATTCAAAATGATAAATATGTGCAAATCATTCAGTTAAATTACACTTTTCTTATAACATACGCTTCTCTGTTCGTGTACAGCAATCATATTAAGAAACGCAAGTAAGCCTACAACATTTTGAATAAAAAAGGCGTAGAGTGACAGTTATCAGACATATACATAAATTTGATGTTGGTATAATTGCAAGCAATCTGTTTGACATATCACTTATAATGTAATGGTGAACGGGAATGGCTGGGAAGCATGGTGAATTTACAGTAACGGTTCGAAACAATTTGAAAGACAAATTTTTTTCTGTTATATTTTGTTATTTATCGGAT
Organism: Schistocerca cancellata; assembly: GCF_023864275.1. NCBI lineage: Eukaryota > Metazoa > Arthropoda > Insecta > Orthoptera > Acrididae > Schistocerca > Schistocerca cancellata. The sequence goes on along the minus strand of NC_064635.1, from coordinate 17,338,635 downwards.
TATTTGGCGTTGTTTGTGAGTCTATAGTCAGTGTGCCTATTATCCACAATGATTCCCTTTGTGTGCATGGAAATTATCAGAATGGGTATATTACCCATACTAACGGAATGTGGGAATCCCAGTAGCATATTCGTTGTTTCTGCAGTTTGCTCCCATCTCCAGGTCCGTTCATGGTGGTTCTTCTGTTTTCAGCTATGACTGTCCTCAGCCAATTGAAAAGTATGAAAGTCAGACGACACGAAAACAGCGCATTTGCTGTTTCACACTTTCTGCGACATGATTAGCGCTCTCGCACCTCATTTGTGTTTATATGGACATACGTATACAGTAGACATTCAAGATGATAAAATGTGTAGGTTTATTATATTACATACAGAAGAATGCTGAAGATTAGATGGGTAGATCACATAACTAATGAGGAGGTATTGAATAGAATTGGGGAGAAGAGGAGCTTGTGGCACAACTTGACTAGAAGAAGGGATCGGTTGGTAGGACATGTTCTGAGGCATCAAGGGAGGGCAGCGTGGAGGGTAAAAATCGTAGACGGAGACCAAGAGATGAATACACTAAGCAGGTTCAGAAGGATGTAGGCTGCAGTAGGTACTGGGAGATGAAAAAACTTGCACAGGATAGAGTAGCATGGAGAGCTGCATCAAACCAGTCTCAGGACTGAAGACCACAACAACATTAGATTACAAAACACAAACTGTTTCACTGTTCCGAAACAGCGTATCGAAACATTACATTGTACTGTTTCATTTGTTTCGAAACAGTTAGGTGTTTCAGTTTGCCCATCTCTAGAACATTCATAAAACTTTGCTCCTTCGTCCGTCAGTTCACAGAACAGAATGGCAAATTTCCCTTCTGCTGCTGTGTTTCTACACGCCTGATGAACCGACTGCGGTTTTTTTTTCTCTTGTTTTTCCTCCTTACCGTCCAAAATGACAGCAGTCAGTATGAGTCAGTCGTCCGAGAACATCGCTATCTCGGTCAGCCAAGCGCACAGCGACACACAGGAAGAAGCAGCGACCACTGAGAACAGCCGTCACTGAGGCATCGCGGTCTTCGTGCAGCATACACTGCACTGACATCTGAGTTTTTCCCCGGGTGTGCGAGGGCCTTGCGGAAAAGTAGTTAATCCGAATTTTTTATGTGAAAACTCTTAAAGCTTTATACACAGTACAAACGTTACTATAGTTCAATTCTGTTATCTTTGCTGTTCGCGCATGCCCGCCCAGACGCGGGAGATTGCTGCGTTGCCAGTTGCACGCGCCAAGAGAAGCAGCTCCATAGTACAGTTCGCAAACTTACGTTTAGGGGGGAGCGCGCAGTTTATGAAGCAAAGCCACCACGGCCGCATTAACCCTTTCGCTGCTACAGAGACGTGCTCCCCGCATTCCGCGAAGTGCGCGATTTTGCCATCACTGCACTGCTCGCCTGTGCAGACACATGGTGATTCGACTGCTTTGACTCACTTTATCATTCGATTTCACAAAAACTATTTGGCTCAATAATTTGATTTTTACACATCTTCTTGACCGATACCTTCACCCCATAAATGACTTAACTTTGTTCCGATGCTCAACGCAGTTATTGTGCAGCATTAGATGTAGTAAACCATTGCACGAAATGTTGAAGAGTATTCAGAGGTAGAAGTCCATAGCGTATACTTTCCGTACGGTCGATTTTAGTTGCCACTAGAAATTTAAAAAAAAAAAATTACATTCAAACGAATAAAATTCATGAAGTAAGACACTTCGATATTGTTTTTAAATAAAGAAAATATTACGCACCAATCAAGGTTCGAACTCGGAACCTTTCGCTTAGGAGCAACACACTTTAACCATTACGCTAACGCAACGCGTCATTCGAGGTATCTCCCGGAGGACTTAAAATATGACGCAAAATACCGACAAACACTGTTGGTATGATTATGAATTACTCGAAGTACAACAGGAAACAAACAATTACCGCTGTTCTTTGTTGCGAAAAAGTGGTTAGTGAGAATGATACAAACACTTTTCCTTGCTATCGCCTGAATTAGGAGGCTTATTGCTTGTTTGGTTTAATTAATTAATAGAATATGAAGCAGTTGGTATAAAGAATGCTTTTTCCAAACTTTCTATAAAAGAAAGTCTGGTATCAAGACATTGCTTTTGTTCAATTACTTTATTTATGACTGAACGTTTCTGAAACTGAAGACACTCGTCCGAGCTCTGGCAACGTCGTTCTCTGTTCATTGGCTGACTGTGTTTTGTGACGTCAGATGCGCAGAACGAACCTAAACTCGGCCGCCGTCATAAATGACGCGCACTTTAACATTCTACGTCTTTATACTTCATGTCTACATATTTATTTTTCAACACAGTCTCCCAGGCGACAAACTGACTTCGGTAAGCATCTCTATCTCCAGAACTATTCAATCTATATGACAGTCAAACTTACTGGCAGATTAAAACTGTGTGCCGGACCGAGACTCGAACTCGGGACCTTTGCTTTCGCAGGCAAGTGCTCTACAAACTTTTTTTTTTTTTTTTTTTTTTTGCATTTTGTTCGTTGTTGATCGTTGTGTTTGGTCGTTGCGGACGTCACATGACATCCGGTCAAGTTCGTTTGTTGATCCTTTCACTCAGATTTTTTATTACAGAGGCCCACCAGCTCTCTGACCGAACACGCTGAGCTACCGTGCCGGCAACCAACTGAGCTACCCAAGCACGACTCACGCCCCGTCCTCACAGCTTTACTTCTGCCAGTACCTCGTCTCCTACCTTCCAAACTTTACAGAAGCTCTCCTGCGAACCTTCCAGAACTAGCACTCGTGAAAGAAAGGATACTGCGGAGACATGGCTTAGCCACAGTCTGGGGGATGTTTCCACAATGAGATTTTCACTCTGCAGAGGAGTGTGCGCTGATATGAAACTTCCTGGCTGATTAAAACTGTGTGCCGGACCGAGACTCGAACTCGGGACCTTTGCCTTTCGCGGGCAAGTGCTCTACCATTCTAGAAACATCCCCCAGGCTCTGGCTAAGCCATGTCTCCGCAATATCCTTTCTTTCAGGAGTGCTAGTTCTGCAAGATTCGTAGGAGAGCTTCTGTAAAGTTTGGAAGGTAGGAGACGAGGTACTGGCAGAAGTACAGCTGTGAGGACGGGGCGAGAGTCGTGCTTGGGTAGCTCAGTTGGTAGAGCACTTGCCCGCGAAAGGCAAAGGTCCCGAGTTCGAGGCTCGGTCCAGCACACAGTTTTAAACTGTCAGGAAGTTTCATATCAGCGCACACTCCGCAGTAGAGTGAATATTTCATTCTACGAGTATAAGACTGTGGTTTCCACCTATTTATTCCTCGGATTCATGTTAGTGTTCGTGTTCAGAGACTAGATGCAATGTGTAAACAGAAATTGTGGATTGCACATGCATTTTGTGGAGACTCTAAATGGTAAAGGAAAACATACAGACGACAACATTTGTGAACTCCAGTGATATTATGGAATGGCAATAAGAAAGAATACGCATGACGTACAAGGGATAAAAAGAGCAGTGTGGGCTGCATTCTTCAACAAATTATCCACTGATGGTAAACCTGTACATGGTATTTGCGCACCTGGTTCAGATTCGAGAAGCAAATACCGCAAAGCTCAGACAGCGTATGTAGGCGAACAATTTAGGCGTGAAAATAGCATACCATCTGCGGAGATGGAAGCTATTAAACCAATCTATACACAGTTAACTCATCCTAACCTTCTTTCCAGATGTCTCCGTGATCGAACGCAAAACCCGAATGTGTCAATAATGTCATTTGGACCAGCATCCCAAAAAATGCCTTTTTAGAAATGAAAACTTTATGCTTGGGGGTTTGTGGCGCTGTGATAATGTTTAGTGACGGTAACAAGGGAAGAATTAGGGCACTAGAGCAAGTTGGTATCACTGCAGGAGGCAACACACTGCAAGCCTTCCAGCGAATGGCTTGACATAGGATCATAAATGCCCAGCGTGCAGCAGAGGAAATGACTACAGAAGCAAGAAGTAGGAAAAGAAAGAGAAGTTTACGGGTTTGCAGGATGATCAAGAACAGGATCCACATAACGCTGATTGTGGGCTCGGTTGTTTCTAGGAGCTGGCATGCCTTCACATGTAAGTTAATAGCAAATGAAACGATTAAACTTGATTTCCTGAAAATAATTTAATTTTTAATATTTGACCTATCATTTCAGGAACTATTACAGGTACGTATATCTAATTCCACACTATGTTACCTCTTAATATACTGTTGCTGCCGAACCACCAAAACACTTCTACCTACAGAAGCAAAAGCGGAGTTAAAAAAATGATTATAATTTTTTTAGAAATTATAACTAAATAATTATTTGTCTGTATATTATGATTCTGCGTCAGCAATGAGAAAAGGAGTGAAACTATACTTCCCAAAAATTTCAGATCTCTATCTGTCAAAGGTTCTGAGATACTGGGTCAGTTGCGTTAGGCTCTAACATGTCACACGCTACGGTTACGGCTGCAAATACGCAGAAAATAAGAATAAATATGTAGAACGTTAATAACGTTTGTTTCATTTAAAAAGCTTTAACAGTTCTCCCATTAAAAAATATCTGAGGCATTACTTTCCAGGATGCCTTCGCATTTGCGGGTGTTCAGAAGAGGTATCGTCTCCATTCTATGGGCAATGTTTGGACGACCGACCCAGACGTTCTATTCAGATGCAGACAGTCGTCCTGTTACATGTACTCGCCGTCTCGACTCCACCCAGACTGCCAACTATTACTCCTCTGACACAGCTGTTTATAGATAAGTTCGAGTCCCAGTACCCCCTGCGGCCTTTGACACAAACTCCTGGTGTTCCCCAGCTGTTCTGATGAGGCGCCAGCAGAGACGTTACTTAACTGAGTGCCGGACCACGGGACTCGCTTAACGGTGCAGGCCAGGCAGACACTCGATTTTGGAACCGATATTTATGTTTTTTTTTTAATAAAGTAACAATCAAATTGCAGAATTTACATTAGACCTATATTGTACACCCTTAAAAAGTCGATAAAATGAACATCACTCTAGACTTATTTGTGGCCCCTCAGTGGGAAAGCCACTTAACATTCCGCTTTAAAACTCACTTTGCTCGCAACGAGAAATAAACCGACGCTGGCGCCACTTCCACGAAAGGCCTTCACTGGGTGGAAGGGCGGTTGCTGGGAGCTCAGAACGCCACAATTTTCAACCTAGAACAAAATTTCAAAAAATGCTTTGAAACTTATGTAGGATCTTTTCTTTTCTAAATAAATTGGTTTTTAACAAAATGGTGGCACTTGTAAATAACTATATATATATATATATATTGTTGTTGTGGTCTTCAGTCCTGAGACTGGTTCGATGCAGCTCTCCATGCTACTCTATCCTGTGCAAGCTTCTTCATCTCCCAATACCTACTGCAACCTACATCCTTCTGAATCTGCTTAGTGTATTCATCTCTTGGTCCCCCTCTACGATTTGTACCCTCCACGCTGCCCTCCAATGCTAAATTTGTGATCCCTGATGCCTCAGAACATGTCCTACCAGCCGATCCCTTCCTCTAGTCAAGTTGTGCCACAAACTCCTCCCCAATCCTATTCAGTAACTCCTCATTAGTTACGTGATCTACCCACCTCATCTTCAACAGTCTTCTGTAGCACCACACTTCGAAAGCTTCTAGTCTCTTCTTATCCAAACTATTTATTGTCCATGTTTCACTTCCATACATGGCTACACTCCATACAAATACTTTCAGAAACGGCTTCCTGACACTTAAATCTATACTTGATGTTAACAAATTTCTCTTCTTCAGAAACGCTTTCCTTGCCATTGCCAGTCTACATTTTATATCCTCTCTACTTCGACCATCATCGGTTATTTTGCTCCCCAAATAGCAAAACTCCTTTACTACTTTAAGTGTCTCATTTGCTAATCTAATTCCCTCAGCATCACCCAACTTAATTCGACTACATTCCATTATCCTTGTTTTGCCTTTGTTGATGTTCATCTTATATCCTCCATTCAAGACACTGTCCATTCCATTCAATTGCTCTTCCAAGTTCTTTGCTGTCTCTGACATAATTACAATGTCATCGGCGAACTTCAAAGTTTTTAATTTCTTCTCCCTGGATTTTAATACCTACTCCTAATTTTTCTTTTGTTTCCTTTACTGCTTGCTCAATATACAGATTGAATAACATCGGGGAGAGGCTACAACCCTGTCTCACTCCCTTCCCAACCACTGCTTCCTTTTCATGCCCCTCGACTCTTATAACTGCCATCTGCTTTCTGTACAAATTGTAAATAGCCTTTCGCTCCCTGTATTTTACCCCTGCCACCTTTCGAATTTGAAAGAGAGTATTCCAGTCAACATTGTCAAAAGCTTTGTCTAAGTCTACAAATGCTAGAAACGTAGGTTTGCCTTCCCTTAATCTATTTTCTAAGATACGTCGTGAGGTCAGTATTGCCGCACGTGTTCCAACATTTCTACGGAATCCAAACTGATCTTCCCCGAAGTCGGCTTCTACCAGTTTTTCCATTCGTCTGTAAATAATTCGTGTTAGTATTTTGCAGCTGTGACTTATTAAAGTGATAGTTCGGTAATTTTCACATCTGTCAGCACCCGCTTTCTTTGGGTTTGGAATTATTATATTCTTCTTGAAGTCTGAGGGTATTTCGCCTGTCTCATACATCTTGCTCACCAGATGGAAGAGTTTTGTCATGACTGGCTCTCCGAAGGCCGTCAGTAGTTCTAATGGAATGTTGTCTACTCCCGGGGCCTTGTTACGACTCAGGTCTTTCAGTTATATATATATATATATATATATATATATATATATATATATATATAGGGTGTTACAAAAAGGTACGGCCAAACTTTCAGGAAACATTCCTCACACACAAAGAAAGAAAATATGTTATGTGGACATGTGGCCGGAAACGCTTACTCTCCATGCTAGAGCTCATTTTATTACTTCTCTTCAAATCACATTAATCATGGAATGGAAACACACAGCAACAGAACGTAACAGCGTGACTTCAATCACTTTGTTTCAGGAAATTTCACTGTGTCCTCCGTTAGCGAGGATACATGCATCCACCCTTCGTCGCATGGAATCCCTGATGCGCTGATGCTGCCCTGGAGAATGTCGTATTGTATCACAGCCGTCCACAATACGAGCACGAAGAGTCTCTACATTTGGTATCGGGGTTGCGTAGACGAGAGCTTTCAAATTCCTCCATAAATGAAAGTCAAGAGGGTTGAGGTCAGGAGAGCGTGGAGGCCACGGAATTGGTCCGCCTCTACCAATCCATCGGTCACCGAATCTGTTGTTGAGAAACGTACGAACACTTCGACTGAAATGTGCAGGAGCTCCATCGTGCATGAACCACATGTTGTGTCGTACTTGTAATGGCACATGTTCTAGCAGCACAGGTAGAGTATCCCGTATGAAATGATGATAACGTGCTCCATTGAGCGTAGGTGGAAAACATGGGGTCCAATCGAGACATCACCAACAATGATTGCCCAAACGTTCACAGAAAATCTGTGTTGATGACATGATTGCACAATTGCGTGCGGATTCTCGTCAGCCCACACATGTTGACTGGGAAAATTTACAATTTGATCACGTTGGAATGAAGCCTCATCCGTAAAGAGAATATTTGCTCTGAAATGAGGATTGACACATTGTTGGATGAACCATTCGCAGAAGTGTACCCGTGGGGGCCAATCAGCTGCTGATAGTGCCTGCACACGCTGTACACGGTACGGAAACAACTGGTTCTCCCGTAGCACTCTCCATACAGTGACGTGGTCAGCAGCAACTTCTCAGACGCTGACATTAGAGTTATCGTCAACTGCACGAAGAATTGCCTCGTCCATTGCAGGTGTCCTCGTCGTTCTAGGTCTTCCCCAGTCGCGAGTCATAGGCTGGAATGTTCCGTGCTCCCTAAGACGCCGATCAATTGCTTCGAACGTCTTCCTGTCAGGACACCTTCGTTCTGCAAACCTGTCTCGATACAAACGTACCGCGCCACGGCTTTTTCCCCGTGCTAATCCTTACATCAAATGGGCATCTGTCAACTCCGCATTTGTAAACATTGCACTGACTGCAAAACCACGTTCGTGATGAACACTAACCTGTTGATGCTACGTACTGGTGTGCTTGATGCTAGTACTGTAGAGCAATGAGTCGCATGTCAACACAAGCACCGAAGTCAACATTACCTTCCTTCAATTGGGCGAACTGGCGGTGAATCGATGAAGTACAGTACATACTGACGAAACTAAAATGAGCTCTAACATGGAAATTAAGCGTTTCCGGACACATGTCCACATAACATCTTTTCTTTATTTGTGTGTGAGGAATGTTTCCCGAAAGTTTGGGCGTACCTTTTTGTAACATATATATATTCATTCATTTCATTGTTGCCCTTATGGACAGTGTTTGAACTCGAAAATCACATGATGACACAATTTTCACTTCTTTCCTTTCTTCCTCTTCTCTTCCCAAAATCTCTTCATCCTTTGGCTGTGCTCCTGTTTCCTTTGCTCTGTCCATAATGTTCCTGTCTTCTTTCTCTCCTTTACAATAAATTTTGCACTCCTAACTTTGTTTCTGAAGTATTTCCTGTCTCCTATCATTTGCCTGTTGATCCCTATCTGCCTTAAGTCTTCGTCTATTTCATGATACCAATTTGTTTTCTTGCTTGAGCTGTTTACTACATCAAAAATTTTCTTTGTAAGTCGGTTGTTGTCCATTCTCTGTATGTGCCCATAGAAAGTTAATCTGCGTTTTCTGATCGCGTCTGTTAGTCTGTCAGTGTGCTGGTACAGCTCTTTGGTAGGTCGCTTCATCCATATGTCATCTCTGTGAATTGGTCCAAATATTTTTCTGAGAATTTTGCGTTCTATTTTTTCTGTGTCTATGATGCCTGATGCTCCAATTGTGGTTGTTTCTGACGCGTACAATGCTTCTGGTAATACAACTGTTTTGTAGTGCCTAAGTTTGGCCTGCCTCGATATGCTTTTCTTATTATAATGTGACCATGTGAGTTTGTATGCCTTCTGGAGTTTCTTCGTTCGTTCCATGTTAGCCGCCTTGTTTGATCCTCCCATTTGTATGTACTCCCCTAAATACTTAAATTTTTCGACTCTTTCTACGGATCCATATACAGTATGCATGGTGTGTACATTGTTGGTCTGTCGTTCCATATATTGTGTCTTATCGTAAGATACCTGCAGACCTGTTTTGGCAGCTATTTCATGCAAGCATTCCAGTGCTTCCTTTGCCTCCTGTGTATTATTGCTGAGTATGGCTATATCATCTGCAAATGCCAGACATTTTATGATTGTTTTGGTTTCACGTGTTCTTCCCAGCTGTATTCCTTTAACTTGTTCCTCCCACTGCTTGATAATTTTGTCTATATATATATATATATATATATATATATATATATATATATATATATATATATAATTATTTATATTATTTTGGTTTTTTTGTAATTTTTGTTGCACTGAATTGAGATGGATGGAAATATTTAAAAATCAGTGAATATATTTAAACCATGATAAGGTGGCATCGGACATATACTTTGAGAATTTCGTCGCCGTAAGAAGGAGGTTCCTGGACCACGTTATTTCTGAGATAAAATGAGATAAATACTGAAAATACAGTTTACATATAATGTTGAAATTTTATGGTAATGGATTAAACAAATAATCAAATCACACTAGCGTTAATCATAACTATAATTACTGAAGTGCACTATGCTACTTACATTGGAAATACAACATGAATCACTAGTGATTATCCGCACGTCGGTATCTTGTCCGTGCACAGTGGAAGTTTCCTTATATAATTACTAGTATGCGCGAGTATGCGCCCTGCAGTACGCAGTGACTTTTTATAAAATTAAAGAGTTTAAATTAGAGCGGCCAGTCTAACGCGCGGGGCTCCCCCTCGACTCCATTCCAGAACAGATACCAGAAGAAGTAATTATCAAAAGACTAGACACCCTTTCTGTGTCTCACCAGCGATCACGTGCGACCGCGCACAGGATAACTTGCATTGGCTTTCATGCTTATTAAACAGGGTTCTCTGATTTTAAAAAAACAGATTTACATGCTATGGCTAAAAATGTGCCTTTAAACACTCTGATATAAAAGGCAATATATCCGTCAAAAATGTCGTTATAAAAACGTGCACCAAAAATCGAAATTTAAATACCACACAAAAATCCTAAGCCGACTCACAAGTTATAAGAAGGTGTAGTGTAATGACATGTATGGTTCATGAGTTATATCTCCCGCCAACTTGAAAACTGTTGTTTGCAAAAAAAAGAACCAGGCTTTTAAAGTTTCAACTTGTGCTTTTTTCTTTTAATATTGAAGTTGAACAGACATTTAATCGGCAATGCCAGCACCGTACAGTTGACCTTTTTCTTCGCCGATGCCGAAACACCCTCATTTTTAGAAAATTATATCGATTATCTGGCTTCCGCTTACCAATCGAAGCGTTCTTTTGCACGATTGAGATTACTTTTTCGAACTTTTTCTCTCTGTATAAACAAGTTTGTCATTTTCAAGTACTCACGTTTTAATTCGCATAACAAAAAAACAAGCGAGATGACAAGTTATGCAGACGCGAGACAAGCACGTGTTTTCACACTGTTTACCATAAACGAATCATGCAACGAAGACAAATCTCGTTGAGAACAGTATTTTAGTTGATACTAATCCGCTCTGCGATACTATCCGGGAGTAACGGGGCCGCTATTCCATCGGTAACCGTTATTGCATTGTTGGTTGCGTTCGGGCAGTCGTATGCGCCCGAGCCCCTTGCAGTAAATCGCGGTTTTAACATATTTTAACATTTATGGTACACTTCGCTTGAATGAATCTAAAAGATAGACTGTCTAAGAAAATTCTAAGCCAGTAAAAAAATTTGACTAAAAAAATTCTACCCTGGTCGAAGCATTAAATTGAAACCTCTGCCCCTGTTTTATTAGGTTTTCTGACATCTTCATTTTGACACACTCCTTAACTACGTCGTGCCAGAAAATTGGCGATGGACCAGAATACCGGTCTCATCGAGTTTCATTTCATGATTATATTCGAGACACTGCTAGATGACAGCTGACTTGCTCGGTTGTTTTAGTCGGGTGTGCCGTTGATGTTTCTTGCATCCCTCCTCGAGGTTTTGATAATATGCCCCACCCAAGACACCCCACATTCGCTAAATGTTGGTAGGAAACACCTGGCTTACAGAAAACTAGATCTACAAAAAAAACTTTTTACTTTTGTTGATGACAACGAAATACAATGATTGTCACGTTTGCATAGGAGCCTACCGACCTTTCCGGTTAGTGGACCGGCGTAACGGACATAAAATGCATTTTCTGTTCTCTTTCTGTGTCTCAGCCTTAACATCTTTCTCAGACAATCTTACTTTTGACTGCACCACTCGTTCAGTTTGTCCATCCGGGTACCAATTCCTTCGGAAGACTATTCGTTGGCGTTTCAATCTTTGGTGAAGTTCTCCTTTCTCTGAAAAAGTTCGAACACCGTGCACCAGAGACTTTAGCACCGAATTTCTCTGTGGCGGATGGTGAAGGCTGGAGATGTGGGGAATTAGATCAGTATGCGCTGCGAAACCTGGTAAACCAGGAAGTACATTTCAGTTTAAACAAGGCTTGGGGCTCATCACTCAGTTTACTAAGATGTCGCTGACCGTCACATCCACCAGAGCTAGAAAATGCTGTGAGAATGTGCGGTTTCGTGGAATAGCAATGCGAGCCCTGATGAACAAATGAGCACCAAGTCGAAGTCATCTATAAAGAGTAGTGGGAAACCAATTACAGTTCACAGCATTGTCCAAGTATCGAGACTCGCAACACGACGACTCTGAACAATTGAAGATGACTTGGCCGGTCATCGAAATATTGTGCAACAATGGAAACGACAATTCAGCTGAACACCCGGAGGCACACGGTCTCTGTCGCAGCGTTAACGGTTACGTAATACGAGGTGCATTCAAGTTCTAAGGCCTCCGATTTTTTTTCTCCGGACTGGAAAGAGATATAGACATGCGCATTGTTTTAAAATGATGCCGCCTTCATTGTCAATACGTCCCAGAGATGGCAGCACCGTACGGCAGATGGAATTTTACCGCCAGCGCCGAGAATGAGAACTGTTTTAAATACTTAAAATGGCGACGTTTCCCTTACTTGAACAGCGTGCAATCATTCGTTTTCTGAATTTGCGTGGTGTGAAACCAATTGAAATTCATCGACAGTTCAAGGAGACATGTGGTGATGGAGTTATGGATGTGTCGAAAGTGCATTCGTGGGTGCGACAGTTTAATGAAGGCAGAACATCGTGTGACAACAAACCGAAACAACCTCGGGCTCGCACAAGCCGGTCTGACGACACGATCGAGAAAGTGGAGATAATTGTTTTGGGGGATCGCCGAATGACTGTTCAACAGATCGCCTCCAGAGTTGGCATTTCTGTGGGTCCTGTGCACACAATCCTGCATGACGACCTAAAAATGCGAAAAGTGTCATCCAGGTGGGTGCCACGAATGCTGACGGACGGCCACATGGCTGCCCGTGTGGCATGTTGCCGAGCAATTTTGACGCGCAACGACAGCATGAATGGGACTTTGGACAATGGATGAGACGTGGATGCCATTTTTCAATCCAGAAACAAAGCGCCAGTCAGCTCAATGGAAGCACACAGATTCACCGCCACCAAAAAAATTTCGGGTAACCGCCAGTGCTGAAAAAATGATGATGTCCATGTTCTGAGACAGCGAGGGCGTAATCGTTACCCATTGCGTTCCAAAGGGCACTACGGTAACAGCTGCATCCTACGAAAATGTTTTGAAGAACAAATTCCTTCCTGCACTGCAACAAAAACATCCGGGAAGGACTGCGCGTGTGCTGTTTCACCAAGACAACGCACCCGCACATCGAACTAACGTTACGCAACAGTTTCTTCGTGATAACAACTTTGAAGTGATTCCTCATGCTCCCTACTCACCTGACCTGGCTGCTAGTGACTTTTGGCTTTTTCCAACAACGAAAGACACTCTCCGTGGCCGCACATTCACCAGCCGTGCTGCTATTGCCTCAGCGATTTTCCAGTGGTCAAAACAGACTACTAAGAAGCCTTCGCCGCTGCCATGGAATCATGGCGTCAGCGTTGTGAAAAATGTGTACGTCTGCAGGGCGATTATGTCGAGAAGTAAAGCCAGTTTCATCGATTACGGGTGAGTAGTTAATTAGAAAAAAAATCGGAGGTCTTAGAACTTGAATGCACCTCGTATCTAAGTCACTAATAAGACCTTAAGAAACTAAACGAACAGTGCTGTTTCCCCACAGTAATATCCCAGTTTACTTAGTCCCTTGCTGTGCGTTAGCGGCATTATCCAGGAATCAGGCTACACGCCATGCACAACGGTATTGCGGGTTGCCCGACTCCCAGGTAACTCCCTATTCGTCTCCCAGCAAAAATATGATTCGTGTATTGAAGATGACAATTAATGCTAATTTGAAGACGACGTCTTTTGTATTTTTAATCCTCTTTTCTTACTGATTATTAGCAAGTAGTGAAAGCTATCTTAAAGTTCATAGTTACACAGTTCTAACGAATCTGAAGCTGTGAAATAAAATTTAATTCATGTAACGCTGTGTTGCGTGTTACTGTATCTTGAGATTGTCTGTTGGTATGCCAGTTCCCGTTGCTTTGTAGCAACCTGTTTCCCATTAGCTCGGTCGGAACGATTATCGCTGGATGTTCTGCAATTGTTACTCTTTCAAGTAATTGAGAACTCAGTGAGACAGTGTTAGGTAAAAGCGGAATAACATGGTCAGTGCAGTGAAATTGACCATTGTACATTTTTTAGCCGTGAATAGTGATGCTGCATACCGAGATGTGGTCAGTCCAGTTTTAATGTGCAGCATCGCTGCTGGTGAGTTTGTCGCAGGGTAGTTCCGTTACATTTTAGTAAAAAGTTTTCTGATTTTCGGTCGTCTGATGTAAGTAAGTTATTCTAGTCTTGTTTCCTCTCTTACGTTTAGAGTAAAACTTTTTACTATGTCAGTGTTTCAATAATGTCTTTTGGACTACAAATGAAGGTTTGTTTCAGTTCGAACGTTCCATCTGTGAATCACTAACGCTGGCATGGTTCAAATGTCTCTCAGCACTATGGGACTTAATATCTGAGGTCATCAGTCCCCTAGACTTAGAACTACTTAAACCTAACTAACCTAAGGACATTACACACAACCATGCCCGAGGCAGGATTCGAACCTGCGACCGTAGCAGCAGCGCGGCTCCGGACCGAAGCGCCTGGAACCGCTCGGTCACGGCGGCCGGCCGCCGGTATGGTGTTCGATCGGAAAAAGTTGCCACGTTACTCGTCGGCAAAAGCGGTCAAGTTGTTTACTTTGGTAAGGATTAGTTACTTCCATATATCACGCATAATTCGTCAGATCAGATTTACTTCCAACCCCTTTTATATAAAAAGCTATCTCCTGTCATTCTATCTCCTAAATTATTTTATATTATTTTATATCGTCTCCGTTAGATTATATGTGGCCTAACACAGAAATCCGATTGGAAACAATCTGGCCAAGGCGCTTGGTTTTGTTTCAGGCACTACGCTACCAAGATGCTTAGGAAGTACGTTCTAAAATCTGAACAAAAAACTTGGCATCCTATTGCAATAGAACTGACCGTATTACCCCCCAAGGCAGGGAAAAGTAGCCACTTCGTAAGCCTTCATAAATATGCATATAGCGCCTATATATTACTTTCGCTTTAACTTACAATTATTTAGTGTGATACCTTGCAATATATATATTCGAAAAGTGCAGGCGATAAGCTTCTATCGATAACCATAGTTTGCTCAGAATTCAATTTCGCTTACAGTGGCCACTTTACCCTACCTTCCCCTGTAACCTGTTCCTGACGTTATTCAGGCTACCCACTGAGCAAGTAGGTCTTGCCGGCCGGGGTGGCCGAGCGGTTCTAGGTGCTGCAGTCTGAAACCGCGCGACCGCTACGGTCGCAGGTTCGAATCCTGCCTCGAGCATGGATGTGTGTGATATCCTTAGGTTAGTTAGGTACTAAGTTCTAGGGGACTGATGACCTCTTAAGTCCCATAGTGCTCAGAGCCATTTGAACCATAGGTCTTGTTCAATGATAAACAGTCAATACAATGGAATATGGTACTACAGAAGGCTGCTGAAGATTATAGAGATGGATCGAATAAGTAATGAGGAGGAACTGAATCGAAGTGGAGGAGGATGAAGTTTATGGCGCAACTTCAATAAAAAAGGTCGGGGGGGGGGGGGGGTAGCGGTTGACAGGAAACATCCTGAGGCATCAAGGAATCGTCAGTTTTGTAACAGAAGGAAGTGTGAGGGGTAGAAATTGTAGGAGGACACCAAGGCCAAGAAGGTTTTACGCGTCAAGAAGAACGTCAGGGATTATCTCACAAATAGCAGTATTCATGATCATGGATAAAGAGCAAGACTAAACTCACATTTAGCAAGAGTAACCAAACAAAAAACAAAGGTAATAGATTGCTACACAGATATTTGAAAAGTGAGGTCAGGCATAGGTCTAGAATAATTCATACTGCAATATCAAGTAGTATGAGAATAACAGAGTAGGAAAACTCCACGTTGTGGCCTCGATAGACCAAGTGGAACCAACCGACCGCCGTGTCATCCTTTATTTCAAATGCATCGTTACAGAAGTAGGCTTGAGATTAGATGCACAGGTCGTCTAAGTATTGGAGCGGTACTGAGTCGAGATGGGGAGAAAATATAATCATAGCACTACTTGATTACAAGAAGGGACAGGTTGTCAGGACACCTCTCGAAACATCCAGTAATAGTTAATTTGGTAATGGAAGGAAGCGCGTGGGAGAAAAACAAAGGAGCTGAAGGCTTCACTACGGTAAGCAGGTTCAAATGGATGTGGAGTGCAGTAGTTGGGCAGAGATGGAGAGAGCTGCAAGGGCTAGATAAGCGCGGAGAACAGCATCGAATCAGTATTCAGACTGACGAAAACAACATGAAACAATAAGTGCTCCACTATTGTACAGCAGGCTGTTGCAAACGATGAGCGTTAGACATGTGTGGATGCAGCATTGGGTTTTGGGGTGGGGGGCTCACAGTTTGTACTTTGTCACCCCTCCCCTCTCGTGTCATACATACAATGCTGTCACTTCCACTTTAATGTACGTCAGTTGCCTAGGATTCGATAACAAGGCAATAACATACTGTATGGGGTTTTTCTAAACTAGCTACATAAAAGTACTTGTAAATAATTTCAAAACCATTGACTGATTGCTCTTTGGGGACTCTTCAAATCTCACGCCGTGTTCTCAAGTTTCCATCCCACGCGTGCAGATGTCGCTCATTATGTTGAAACAGTGCATGACCGCAGTAATGATGGAGATATACAGTGGTGCGGAATGTGCTGAGTGTTGCTTGGGGGTGCGGTGAAACTTAACGACCAGTTGTGGTCTCCAGATGGCGCTAGTTATGCTGGGACAGTGCGTGACCGAAGTGATGATGGAGACATACGGAGGCGCGGATCGTGCTAAGTGTTGCTTGCGTTGGTTGGTTGGTTGACCGAGGGAGGGGACCAAACAGTGAGGTCATCGGTCCCATCGGATTGGGGAAGCATGGGGAAGGAAGTCGGCCGTGCCCTTTCAAAGGAACCATGACGGCATTTGACTGAAGCGATTTAGAGTTCAAATGGTTCAAATGGCTCTAAGCATTATGGGACTTAACATCTGAGGTCATCAGTCCCCTAGACTTAGAACTTCTTAAACCTAACTAACCTAAGGACAGCACACACATCCATTCCCGAGGCAGGATTCGAACCAGCGACGGCAGCGGCCGCGTGGTTCCAGACTGAAGTCCCTAGAACCGCTCGGCCACCGCGGCCAGTGCGATTTAGGGAAATCACGGAAAAACCAGGACGGCCCGACGCGGGTTTGAATCGTCATCCTCCCGAATGCGAGTCCAGTGCGCTATGTTGCTTGGGGGTGCAATGAAATGTGATGACCAGTTGTTGTACGAAGGTCAAATCAAACACCTTTTAGCCATCTAATTTCCAGTCTTTTATTTTACTGGGCTGCCAGTTCCGGCTATTTATTACGTCATCTTCAGACCCCCTGACAGACGCGTAGAAAGATTACAACCTCAGTCCCGGTCAAAATAGGGGCCAGCGTTCAAAGATTGGTACCTGTAGATTTCTGCCGGATGCAGCGATCACTTAAAACATCATCTGCCGACACGATCTTCCTACACGTCGGTCGGGGGGACTGAGGATGGCGTAATAAATCGCCGAAACTGGTAGCCGAATAAAATAACAACTTGGAAATTAGACGGTAGAAAGAGTTTTGATTTGACACTCTGTACTGAACAGCCAAGGCCCGCAACCAACTCTTAAAAAATGGACATACAGAGAACTGTTGTAGGAAGACGCTTCAGAACGGAGTTTCACAAAGCTCCGCCCCAGGTAACAACTAAAAAAGTGTGGTGTAGTCGGTTCGTGGAAACATCGAGACAAAGGTGAAGGTCGCTCGTGGGTAGTAGATCACCTTGTGGAAGCCGTGAGCGGGACGTATCCGCGAAATCCAAGGAAGTCCACAAGTAGAGAAGTCTCGAAACGAACGCAGCTCAGTCTAAGGTATCGAACATTTTACAACAGCGACGCCAGTGTTAGCCGTACAAGTGCAAACTGTTGCAGGCGTTAAGTGACAGCGATAAACAGAGTTGTGTATGGTGATGAAGAACAGAATTAAAAATGAAGATAATTTTCTTGACGAGATAAGTGGTCCTGTGACGAGGCAGCAATCCTCCTTAGTGGTACAGTTCACCACCACGATGTGAGGACATGGAGTACACAGAAACCGACATATCTTGGAACACAGAAGAGATGTCTTCTGTGCATTCACTCCAGTTAAACTGTGTAAGTAGTCTGTTTAGGTTTTTATGTTGCTAACGCCAATTAGCGCTCTGTATGGGGCTATGTAAGTTGGCTGTTTAGGTTTTTATGTTGGTAACGCCACGTAGCGCTCTGTATGAAAATCACTGACTGTGCTGTGTGCAGTCTGTGGCTGGTTTGCATTGTTGGAGTTTTTGCTATTGTAGTATTGGTCAGTTGGATATGAACAGCGCGTAGCGTTGCGCAGTTGCAGGTAAGCCGCCAGCAGTGGTGGATATGGGGCGAGAGATGGCGGAGTTTTGAGAGCGGACGATCTGGACGTGTGTCTATCAGAAAGAGTAAATTTGTAATTCTGGATATAATGAACTGATATATACAGGGTGTTACAAAAAGGTAAGGCCAAACTTTCAGGAAACATTCCTCACATACAAATAAAGAAATGATGTTATGTGGACATGTCCATGTTAGAGCTCATTTTAGTTTCGTCAGTATGTTCTTCCACCTACGCTCAATGGAGCACGTTATCATGATTTCATACGGGATACTCTACCTGTGCTGCTAGAACATGTGCCTTTACAAGTACGACACAACATTTGGTTCATGTACGATGGAGCTCCTGCACATTTCAGTCGAAGTGTTCGTAGGCTTCTGAACAACAGATTCGGTGACCGATGGATTGGTAGAGGCGGCCTCCACGCTCTCCTGACCTCAATCCTCTTGACTTTAATTTATGGGGGCATTTGAAAGCTCTTGTCTACGCAACCCCGGTACCAAATGTAGAGACTCTTCGTGCTCGTATTGTGGACGGCTGTGATACAATACGCCATTCTCCAGGGCTGCATCAGCGCATCAGGGATTCCATGCGACGGAGGGTGGATGCATGTATTCTCGCTAACGGAGGACATTTTGAACATTTCCTGTAACAAAGTGTTTGAAGTCACGCTGGTACGTTCTGTTGCTGTGTGTTTCCATTCCATGATTAATGTGATTTGAAGAAAAGTAATAAAATGAGCTCTAACATGGAAAGTAAGCGTTTCGGGACACATGTCCACATAACATATTTTCTTTCTTTGTGTGTGAGGAACGTTTCCTGAAAGTTTGGCCGTACCTTTTTGTAACACCCTGTATATTATGACTTTTGAACATTATTAAGGTAAATACATTGCTTGTTCTCTGTCAAAAACTTTCATTTGCTAACTATGCCTATCAGTAGTTAGTGCCTTCAGTAGTTACAATCCTTAGCTGGCAGTATTGGCGCTCGCTGTATTGCAGTAGTTCGAGTAACGAAGATTTTTTTGGTAAGTGATTCATGAAAGGTATAGGTTATTGTTAGTCAGGGCCATTCTTTTGTAGGCGTTATTGAAAGTCAGATTGCGTTGCGCTAAAAATATTGTGTGTCAGTTTAGCGATGATCAGAATAAGTAAAAATGTCTGAGTACATTCAATTTTGCTCAGCTGTTTGAAAATCAAGTAACGTAAGAGGTTTACCAGCACAGTAATTCATTCACCGATTTTACTGAGGGGATGTTTCAACTGTACCAACCATTTTCTTCCCCTCTTGAACGGACTGTCACTGGTATTACACGTCTAGATATGTTGCAGGACTACCTGGTGCCACACCTTCATTTTCCAGTAAGATAGGATCCCTCCAAATTACCACCGAGAAGTATCTACTACTGTGCCTGTTTGGACTGTACACAGCTTGGCCACCAAGATCTCCTTATCCGACACGCTTACAGTTTCTTCTGTGGGGCTATGTTGAAGACAATGTGTACGAGCCTCCACCTCCTGAAACTATCGAAGAGTTCCTCAAACGCGTCATTGGCGGGCTGGCTCAGGTGAACACTGCCATGCTGTTACGCATCTGGATAGAAATTTCGTACAAATGGGATATCTACCGTCTGACAAGTGGAGGCGACATAGAACAGTTGCTGAAAGAAACTCGATCCTCTGTCAGTTTCAGAACCGAGAGTAAATTATTTCAAGAGAGTATATCTCCAGTGGTATTTAATGTACTTTTAGGTAACTAATTTAAAATCAATGATAACTGATTGAAACCCTCAGCTGCCGACAGGTGTTATTGATATACCTCGATGGGGACAGCTGAAAATGCGTGCACCGACCGGGACTCGAACCCGGGATCTTCTGCTTACATGGCAGACGCTCTATTCAGAGGCATCGAAGACACAGATGAATAGCGCGACTGCAGGGACTTATCCCTTGCACGCTTCCCGTGAGAACCACATTTCCAACTGTCTACAATCTAAATACGTAATGTTCCTAATAGATATTTGCCCATCCACTCATTACTCGCGCCAACTAAGCTGACGATTACCATAAGAGTTCGGGCAACCTGTGTGCATTCGCACAGACGAAGGTCAATGGCCGGGTGGCCTTTAACTATATATGAAGATAGTAACTGTTACTGAAAGAGCACATTTTCAGCTGCCCGCATCGACGTATATCAACAACACCTGTCAGAAGCTGAGGGTTTCAATTAATTATCATTTATTCTAGAGAAGCTGCACGGTCATCAATGGTATCTGCTCTTTCAGCAACAGTTACCATCTTCAGATATAATTTAGAATCACACTGTATAAGTGTTGTATTATAACAATAATTTGTTTACAGTAAGTTCAAAAAAAAATGGTCCAAATGGCTCTGAGCACTATGGGACTTAACTGCTGAGGTCATCAGTCCCCTATAACTTAGAACTACTTAAACCTAACTAACCTAAGGACATCACACACATCCATGCCCGAGGCAGGATTCGAACCTGCGACCGTAGCGGTCGCGCGGTTCCAGACTGTAGCTCCTAGAACCGCTCGGCCACACCGGCCGGCTACAGTAAGTTCAGTACATCGCTTTAGCATGACTCATAATGATAAAAATTTACATAATACAAAACTGAAGCAGGCACCAACCATTACGATCACGAGAACAGATCTGTAGGCAGTCTACGAGAGCTAGTGAAAGAGGGGCATACCGTTTCTTTCACCTGTTCCCGCCTACGGTCAGGAAGGCAAGTGTTTCCATTACATTTCTCCTTTACGGAAGGTATATCCATTTCTGTCTTCTGTTACCCAAGTTTTGTATGCTGATGATGAACAGGATGGAAAATGAAGACAATTTTCTCGTGAAGGTAGTGTTCCTGTGATGAGGCCACGTCCCTCCCTAGAGGTAACATTAACCACCATAGGGTGGGGATGCCGAGTACACAGAAACCCACTGATGTCTTGGAACACGCATGTGAACTCCTGCACCGTGTGTGGTCTGTCGCCGGCAGCAGCAGATACCGTGAACCTGTCAAAGCGCACCTTCACCAAGCTGGACTGTTCTCTACAGCCGGTCACGAAGCAGACGCTCTCGTGTGTATAACCTGGACTTGTAAAAACTACCCTAGGCTACTGCCGTAAGTAAGCGTAGACTACGGCAGTTTTCCCCAGTAGCCGTGGTGACAAGACTAGAGTTGCTCTCTACCAGAGGATATTGGTAACAATGGTAAGGAAAGAAACATAAAAGAATGTGTGGGAGAGAAACTGCGAGCCGACGATTACTCTTTGTTTGTTGCCGGCCGAAGTGGCCGAACGGTTCTAGGCGCTTCAGTCTGGAACTGCGCGACTGCTAAGGTCGCAGGTTCGAATCCTACCTCGGGCATGGATGTGTGTGATGTCTTTAGGTTAGTTAGGTTTAAGTAGTTCTAAGTTCTAGGGGACTGATGACCTCAGAAGGTAAGTCCCATAGTGGTCAGAGCCATTTGAACCATTTTTTGTTTGTTTGGTTTTTTCCGTATAATTACACTCACACATTGTTCGATATAAATAGCGTTTTATAAGTAAGAAAAATTTGTTGATCACGTATCTTCTGTACCTTCATGCAACCAAAACAATTACTTTTGATGCAACTACAGTTTACATGCACAAACATGAAAAATTCTAAATAATTATTGTTGTTATTTTGTAAGCAATGGAACATTCTTCATTATGACCAGAGGCAAGAGTTTCTTATTATTATTGACAAGTGCGGAAGTTGCTTATGAATAGCTGAAACATGTTTTACACAAGATCCACGAAGTAATGATGCGATGTTTGGTAAGTTCCTGTTTTGAGTTTTCTTTATTACACCTATTTGTTGTGGAAATTGCGTTTGATAGCGCTACATGATGAATCTGTATCGCTTTTTTTTGTTTCTGCAAGACCATCCCTCTGTTTCACGTCACAAATCAGCAGTTTTCGAATGAAACCTGAATTAAACGTTGACAGTTTCAGTTTTGCTATAAATACTGTTTATTTCTAAGGAACAGAGAAGTAGAGCAAAAATGTTACGTTTTTTATGGGGCTCTTTTTATACTGTCACTCAGTTTTTCGAAGGTTCATCACTTCCAGTTTTCAGGGGAATCTAGTAAGACAAGATCGCATATGGAAACAAAGCGATCGAAATGAGATAACGCCTGATAGATATACAACACACCTAACGTACAGGTAAGGCGGTTACAGTCTTCACTGACCATGGCTGCCAGTCTACACTTACTTTTGATAGTCTACAGTAGCCCACGGTAGTTGTATAACTGTTTGGCCACGCCCCAGGCGAGCAACTGAAAAGTGGTCCTTTTAAACGTGATTTGTAATTTTCTAAAATTCCTTACCTTTTTCAGAATATTTTTACGCTACTTTATCTTCACAAAGTTTTTTCTTTTTTCAAATCTCACCTCCGACTGGTTTGATGCGACTCTGCAAGAATTCCTCTTCATCTCTGGCTAACACTTGTAACCGCCATTCCCAATGATCTGTTGGACAAATTCCAATGTCTGCCTTCACCAACAGCTTCTCTCTCTGCAGCTCCCCCCTCTAGCGTTCAAATTATTCCCTGTTGCTTTAACACATGTCCTACCATACTGTCCCTTCTTCTTATCAGCGTTTTCCGTATCTTTCTTCCTCCGCCAGTTCCCTGGAGAACCTCCTCTTCTCTTATATTAGCACTCCACCCCCTCTTTGCCAGTGCTGGTCCGCTTTTCATGTCCTGCTTCCTCCGTCATGCGTTTCTTTTTTTTCCGTCCAAATAAATAGAATTCGCTCAGTTTCGATTTAAGTTTATCGCTAAAGTCATTTCTGCCCCCCCCCCCCCCTGTAGAGACCCTGAGTGTACTGTATTCACCTATCCAGTCTCTTCTCAGATCTTAGCAGTTCGATTGCTCTCGGGCTCTTAATGTTGACGCATTTGCTTTTAATTTCACAGAAGGTTGTTTTGACTATGCTGTATCCTGAGTCAGACCTTCCGATGAAGATTTCCTTTTCAGTTTTTTTTCACATTTTTTTTTTCTGGCGCTATTGCGCTACAGCGACCCAGATTTTACACTTTACTTCATTCCCAAATCACTTACATTTCTGTATTCCTGTAGTTTGCTGAACATTTCTGTGCTTCGTTCTTTGATTCATTAAGTGAGATATTTATTTTGTTATGCGAGGTATCTCCGCAGTCACCTTCTTCATATCTGTAACTGTCTGTCGGACTGCTGTGGTTGCCCTTTTTAGAGATTTAGAGATGTTTATTCCTCTTCAGCACACCTGCCTATTACGGAAATCATTATTTTAGTGCCTCCAGTCTCGAGAGAATTTCATACTCATCTCATTCTTCCTCGGTACTTCAATACCCACATCCTTCCTGATTAATACTTTTAAGCATATTCCCCATCATTACTACATTGTGATTTGAGTCTATATCTGCTCGTGCCACAAAATAATTACAAAAGTTCACAGAACCATCACAAAAGGTTAACATGTAACAATAATTTTACAGAAAGAAAACAAACAAACAAATTCACTGAGAATAGTGAAAAGAGTGTTGAAACATGCGTCGGAGAAGAAAAAACTATGAAACTGCGTCTTGCGTACGGCAAAATTCCTCTCAAATTTTTTTTAGCAGACTCGGAAACAAGGACAATCGTAACATCCGCAAGACGGTTATTTGGAATCTCCGTCCGACCACGGGCCAAACCGACTACACTACTGGCCATTAAAATTGCTGCACCAAGAAGAAATGCAGATGATAAACGGGTATTCATTGGGCAAATATATTATACTAGAACTGACATGTGATTACATTTCCACGGAGTTTCGGTGCATACATCCTGAGAAATCAGTACCCAGAACAACCACCTCTCGCCGTAATAACGGCCTTGATACAGCTGGGCATTGAGTCAAACAGAGCTTGGATGGCGTGTACAGGTACCCATGCAGCTTCAACACGATACCACAGTTCATCATGAGTAGTAACTAGCGTATTGTGACGAGCCAGATGCTCGGCCACCAATGACCAGACGTTTTCAATTGGTGAGAGATCTGGAGAATGTGCTGGCCAGGGCAGTAGTCGAACATTTTCTGTATCCAGAAAGGCCCATACAGGACCTGCAACATGCGGTCGTGCATTATCCTGCTGAAATGTAGGCTTTCGCAGTGATCGAATGAAGGGTAGAGCCACGGGTCGTAACACATCAGAAATGTAACGTCCACTGTTCAAAGTGCCGTCAATGCGAACAAGAGGTGACTGAGACGTGTAAATAATGGCACCCCGTACCATCACGCCGGGAGATACGCCAGTATGGCGATGACGAATACACACTTCATCGCAATGTCGCCAAAAACGGATGCGACCATCATGATGCTATAAATAGAACCTGGATTCATTCGAAAAAATGACGTTTTGCCTTTCGTGCACCCAGGTTAGTCGCTGAGTCGCAGGCGCTCCTGTCTGTGATGCAGCGTCAAGGGTAACCGCAGCCACGGTCTCCTAGTTGATAGTCTGTGCTGCTGAAAACGTTGTCGAACTGTTCGTGCAGATGTTTGTTGTCTTGCAAACGCCCACATTTGTTGATCCAGGGATCGAGACGTGGCTGCACGATCCGTTACAGCCATGCGGATGAGATGCCTGTCATCTCGACTGCTAGTGATACGAGGCCGTTGGAATCCAGCACGGCGTTCCGTATTACCCTCCTGAACCCACCGATTCCATATTCTGCTAACAGTCATTGGATCTCGACCAACGCGAGCAGCAATGTCGCGATACGGTAAACCGCAATCGCGATAGGCTACAATCCGACCTTTATCAAAGTCCGAAATGTGATGGTACGCATTTATCCTCCTTACACGAGGCAACACAACAACGTTTCACCAGGCAACGCCGGTTAACTGCTGTTTGTGTATGAGGAATCGGTTGGAAACTTTCCTAATGTCAGGACTTTGTAGGTGTCGCCACCGGTGCCATCCTTGTGTTAATGCTCTGAAAAGCTAATCATTTGCATATCACAGCATCTTCTTCCTGTCGGTTAATTTTCACGTCTGTAGCACGTCATCTTCGTGGTGTAGCAATTTCAATGGCCAGTTGTGTAGAATCTTCAGGGGGCTCCATGCCTTTTCCTGGCGTAGCACCTCCTCTTCTGATTTTTGAAAAGAAAAAATGGCTCTGAGCACTATGGGACTCAACTGCTGAGGTCATTAGTCCCCTAGAACTTAGAACTAGTTAAACCTAACTAACCTAAGGACATAACAAACATCCATGCCCGAGGCAGGATTCGAACCTGCGACCGTAGCGGTCTTGCGGTTCCAGACTGCAGCGCCTTTAACCGCACGGCCACTTCGGCCGGCATTTTTGAAAAGTTTAGGCGTTATTACTAGCTGACATATATTGCAGAACTCAGATTTTTTTCCTCACTGCTACTGCATTCTTCCGTAGCTCTGTCTTCTGACGCTCCCCACCTCCTTGGATTCTCTCCCCTGTTCGACGGCTGTGCTGATTTCTCCGCCAGGCGGCGTGCGATCGCAGGCCGGCGGTTGCTGCCGCTCTCACGGTTTGCCTAAAATCGCTGTTGACCGCAGGTTTCTTCTGTATCCGTCCGCCTTGCGGCATCCACAGAATTCCGAGGAATGTGAAAGCTGAAGCTATGGACCGGGCCAACTATACTGCTCCAGCGTGAATTTTAAAAGTACAACTGTTTGTGTACATCTAATACAGAAACACACGTGTTTCACAGATTTACTGTTCTGCAAAATGGTCACCACTGACAGAGATGTGGAATTCGTAGGGTCCCTTTAAAAGCACCAGATGAGTTCATTTCTATTGGACCAGTTCTGAAGCGAACGTCACGAAGTGTTTCCTTCATCTTAGCACAACCGTTTCTAACACAAGGCAAGACCAGGCGACCTGGAAAGTTTGAGGGGCAGCAAAAGGCGACAATCTTATCTTCAAATCAAATTAAATTGTGAAAAAACTGGGCAAATGAGGAGAAAAATTGAAAAAGAGTAAAAATTGAAGCACCGAATCCTTTTCAAAAGCATAAGGAGCAGTTACATAATAAGTCTTCACTTAGTCTGATGATAGTGAATACTGAAAAAAGATGATATTTATTGCTCACTCCAAAATAGGAACGAAATACCACCACGGTTATCCAGATGACCAAGTTTGATGCTTCGGCGTGTGTCCCATCAATATGGCATAGGTTCTAAATTCGAGGAAAAATTCATTCGCAATAGAAAATAGTTCCACGCTATTACTCGTCCATTTTCATGCAATCAAATGAAATAAGTAATTGATTACAAACTTGGTTGCCCTGGTACACACTTACGAGCCAAAACATTGTGACCAACTGCTTAATACATTGTTTGTCCGTCACTGGAAAGAAATACAACACTGATTCTGCGCATTACGGATCCGACAGTTTGTTAGCAGGTTTGTGGAGGTTGTTGTTGTTGTTGTTGTGGTCTTCAGTCCTGAGACTGGTTTGATGCAGCTCTCCGTGCTACTCCATCCTGTGCAAGCTTCTTCATCTCCGAGTACCTACTGCAGCCTACATCCTTCTGAATCTGCTTAGTGTATTCATCTCTTGGTCTCCCTCTACGATTTTTACCCTCCACGCTGCCCTCCAATGCTAAATTTGTGATCCCTTGATGCCTCAAAACATGTCCTACCAACCGATCCCTTCTTCTAGTCAAGTTGTGCCACAAACTCCTCTTCTCTATTCAATACCTCCTCATTAGTTATGTGATCTACCCATCTAATCTTCAGCATTCTTCTGTAGCACCACATTTCGAAAGCTTCTATTCTCTTTTTGTCAAAACTATTTATTGTCCATGTTTCACTTCCATACATGGCTACACTCCATACAAATACTTTCAGAAATGACTTCCTGACACTTAAATCTACAGTCGATGTTAACAAATTTCTCTTCTTCAGAAACGCTTTCCTTGCCAATGCCAGTCTACGTTTTATATCCTCTCTATTTCGACTATCATCAGTTATTTTGCTCCCCAAATAGCAAAACTCCTTTACTACTTGTGTCATTTCCTAATCTAATTCCCTCAGCATCAACGAGATTTAATTCGACTACATTCCATTATCCTCGTTTTGCTTTTGTTGGTGTTCATCTTATATCCTCCTTTCAAGACACTGTCCATTCCGTTCAGCTGCTCTTCCAAGTCCTTTGCTGTCTCTGAAAGAATTACAATGTCATCGGCGAACCTCAAAGTTTTTATTTCTTCTCCATGGATTTTAATACCTACTCTGAATTTTTCTGTGGCATTAAATCTCTATTCACACGTCATGTAATTCGCGTAAATAACTGGGTGGTGATTTGCGTGAGCGGTTATGACACCCGAGAGCGACCCAGATAGGTTCTTTAGGATATACATCAGGCGAATTCGGTCGCTGAGACATCATGAACGTTAGTTCACTCTAAAACCACTGTAGCACGGTTCTGGCTGCGGGACACGGACAGTTATACTGTTGAAAGATGACATCGCCGTCTGGGAAGACATCAAGCCTGAAGGCTGGTGGTTCGCAGCTGCCAGTGTGTCTTCGATTGCTACCGCAGGTCCCGTGCAAGAGCGGGAGAATGTCTCCCATACCGTAATACTGCTCCAGCCAGCCTGCGTGCGTGGCGCGCTGCACGTTTCGAGCCGCTGTTCACCTCGTCGACGGCGTTTGTGGCGGCGACCAGCGACACACATGTGATTCACCCAAAGAGTCGATACGTTTCCATTGATCGATCGTCGAACCCCGACGGTCCCGTGCCCACTGCAATCGTAACTGACGAAGTCGTCAGGTAAACACGTGAACACGTGGGTGTGGCCTGCTGCGGAGCTCCGACAGTTTACGATGAACGGTGTGCTCGAAACACTTGCGCGATCTTTCGGCAGAGATCCGGCAGATCACCGTCTGTACTACAATGAGAATTTCACTGCGGTTCTAGGCGCGCAGTCCGGAACCGTGAGACTGCTACGGTCGCAGGTTCGAATCCTGCCTCGGGCATGGATGTGTGTGATGTCCTTAGGTTAGTTAGGTTTAAGTAGTTCCAAGTTCTAGGGGACTGATGACCACAGCAGTTGAGTCCCATAGAGCTCAGAGCCATTTGAACCATTTGAGAATTTCACTCTGCAGTGGAGTGTGCGCTGTTATGAAACTTCCTGGCAGATTAAAACTGTGTGAGACTCGAACTCGGGACCATTGCCTTTCGCGGGCAAGTGCTCTACCAACTGAGCTACCCAAGCACGACTCACGCCCCGTCCTGCATGGTTCGCAGGAGAGCTTCTGTAAAGTTTGGAAGGTAGGAGACGAGGTACTGGCAGAAGTAGAGCTGTGAGGATGGGGCGTGAATCGTGTTTGGCTAGCTCAGTTGGTAGAGCACTTGCCCGCGAAAGTCAAAGGTATAGCTGTATAGACAGCTGGCGATCACATACTTGGCGTCTCGCGAAGAAGTACAATGTTATCAGCTAATATTTTGGAACGGTGGTCTGATCATTTAGTATTAAAAGACTACGACCAAGGTGTGCACGGGGCCAAGGAATTGACATATCAGACGTGATTTAAAACATAAATAATTTATTCATAACATACAATACATAACACCAACTATGTAAATCCCGCTTCGATGCTTACAATTGCCCAAAATGGGAGGGCCACCACTTTCGAATTGGAAAGGCTTGAATTTAAGAAACTAAAACGCATATTATAATTTTTAAAAAATAATAATAACGCATAAGTAAGCGCTAAGTGAATGCACTCTTAAATCTTTAATTATTAATCACAAAGCGTGGGTTTACCGCATTTAAATTCTCATTGCAATATAAAACATAAATACATGAATTCACAACACAGCATGGCTTCAAAATTTCTACCTGGACGACCTATCGTCCTAAAACTTTCGTATTATATTCCAGCCAATCACATTAATAACTTATAAACACAATTGGTAAAATACAAATGTTTGCACTATAATCAATTTTAATAATCCACAATCACTCAAAAAACAACATCAGAAGTTCGATACGGAGCATGTAAGGCTGTTTATACAATCTTTCGGACCAAAATAGGCACGAGGGCCACCATACGAGAAGTGCGCCTGTTGCTTTTAGGATAGGTGCTCCCATTAGCTTAATCACTGAGCAGATATTTACTTAAGTGACAGGTAAGATAGTTAATGGAATAGAAGGTATTTCTAAAGTTTTTTTTCTTCCTCCCTTGTAACAAGGGGGTTTTAGTAAGGTGGAAATTACACTTCGAGGAGACGCAATAGCAATCTAGCGGGCACGCCTTCACGAGGACGCCAAGCCACTACACACGTACTAAACTAGCCGCGTATCCGCTGTTCAAGCCAAACATTAACAACACAGTTCCATATTCCTGACACCCAAATAGTCGGGATCGAAACAAAACCAAAAATCCCAAGAGCGCAAGATCCAGCATAGCTTCAGAACAGATCTTACTTCATGCGGCTGCCTTCACAAATACAGGTATCGAAATGAAAACAAGAACGTGTAACAACGTCCCTTAATCAGCACAATGTTCTTCTTTAGGCCCCGGTAGCGCTAGACAACGCTGATATGCCGATGTTAACAAACCTATAAGGCAATACCCTCCAACTGACAAGCCGAAAGCAATGTGACCCCTTATCGGCTCCGTGACAGGACTCGAACCCCCAACCACTGTCAGTGCAACTCACTTAGAATAAATACAGCGCAAGTAGTATGGCGGATACATATACCCAGGGATTAAAATGACACTAGACTGAACTACAATTAACATTAATAATACAGCACTAGATCTAGGGAGACAAGGAACTAACTTCCTACCCGAAATTGTACAACCACGGGGCGGGAGGATGAACTATCAAAACATAGAAGTGCAAACGTACACAAATAACTACCAAAATACACCACTACACCGGTTAGCAACGATGCGTGGAGGAATCTGCACCAGTGAACAGAACAGAGGATTGCCACAACGGTGGCCACAAGGCGGGAAAGACGACTGGATGAACTCAATCCCGAAGGACGATCAACTTGACTTTCACACTTGACTTCTTTCCTCCTTTCCCTCGGCGCACTCCGTCGTTTGTCCGGGACTGCTGTGCACAATTCTGATCCGTCCCCAGGTGTCCCGGCAGACACCGACCCAGCCGAACTGCTCCCGGACTCAAACCCTCGCCGAACGGCGGCTCCACCGCCCCATGACGGTTACTGTTTGTTTGCCTTCGTCGACGCAGGCGATGATTAGACTGCCATCCGCCTCCTGCGGACAGAGGGGCCCAGCCAGGCCGGCGTTCCTCCACGGGTAGAAGTGCGGGTTCGAGAACAACACCCGTACGCGGAGGGCAGGATGTATACGTCACCAGAGCAGACACGAAGGCCACTGCGCGACAACC
Organism: Schistocerca cancellata; assembly: GCF_023864275.1. Classification (NCBI taxonomy): domain Eukaryota; kingdom Metazoa; phylum Arthropoda; class Insecta; order Orthoptera; family Acrididae; genus Schistocerca; species Schistocerca cancellata. Next base: position 17,307,949 of record NC_064635.1, on the reverse strand, counting down.
TCCTCCAGCTTTTTTTTTACCTTTATTGTTATTTTAATCACCTTATACAAGGCGGGCTGTCAGCAGCATATTACGCTGCTCTTCAGCCGTGAATGGTACAATAATATGACATATAGGTGGCACAGATAATACAATAAAAACGGCGGGCAAAAACTGCAGACACGGAAAAGAATAAACATGAAGCCGTTCACGCTGGACGACAAAAAACACCACCACTTGTTGACACGGCGCACGTAACACTGACGACTGCGACGGCACACGTGAACAGTGGTGGCGTGATGGCGAAAGAACACTAAACACAAAACGACGTCACACACACGAGACACTGTTGGCGATGACCTCCGGCGCGCGAATGTCCACTGAGCGTGTACGAGCCCAGGGACCTGCCAAGGAGGAGGAGGGGGTGGGGAGAGGGAGAGGGGAGAGCAGAGATGCCACGGGCAGGGGAGATAGGGGGAAGGGAGGAGGGGGGAGGGGAAGCCCAGGGGATGAGGGGTGGAGGGATGGGGGGGGGAGGAGAGAGAAGGGAGGGAGGGTGCCTAAAGGAAAGGACACAGGAAGTGGCGAGGCAGGATCAAAGTTGATAGGAGGGGTAGATGGAGGGGAGGAGGATATCATCAGGGAGGGGGAGCTGGCGGAAGCCACCTTGGGAGAGGGTAAGGAGGGTGGAGAGATGGAGACCGGGTGGGACGTGGGAATACAGGCGCGGCAGTGGGCGGGGGTGGAAGAGGATGGGCGAGACAAGCGGGTGAGGAGGATCGAGTTTATGGGAGGTGTAAAGGATCAGTATCGTTTCAAGGAAAACGAGGAGGTGGGGGAAGGGGATGAGATCGTACAGGATCCGCGTGGGGGAGGGGAGACAGATGCGATAGGCGAGGCGGAGAGCATGGCGTTCGAGGATCTGAAGGGATTTATAAAAGGTAGGGTGGGGGGCGGAGATCCAGGCAGGATGGGCGTAACAAAGGATAGGGCGGATGAGGGATATATAGGTGTGGAGTATGGTGTAGGGGTCCAGACCCCCCCCTTCTGCCAGAAAGGAGCTTGAGGAGACGGAGTCGGGAGCGTGCCTCGGCTTGGATTGTCCGGAGATGGGGGGTGCAGGAGAGGCGACGGTCGAGGGTGACGCCAAGGTACTTAAGGGTGGGAGTGAGGGCGATAGGACGGCCACAGATGGTGAGACAGAAATCAAGGAGGCGGAAGGAAGGGGTGGTTTTGCCTACAAAGACCGCGTGGGTTTTGGAGGGATCCTCCAGCGTGACCGCGCTCGCCTATAAATAGTGCAGGCCAAAGAGTCTGCTGCAGTAGACACGTGAGTCGGTCGTGTTACCAACCTACGGTTTCTAAGAACACCAAAGATAGTGGGTGCACCACGGGTGGGAGTTCAAACAAAACAGCTTCATAAAAGACCAACCCTGGACAACCGCGGAAAAACGAAATGGAAGCGAAGCAATAAAAGACAGCAAAGAGAAGCTAGAGCCCGATCGCGCCCAAACACTGTCGATTACCAAAAATACTGGCTCCACTCGACGCTCAGGAAACGAGCCGTGGAAAGATGGAAGTACACACGGCTGATATTTATTATCTGAACACTGCTATTCCATACCGTCAACATTAGTTGCGCTAATAGAAAAAATAATTATAATTTCATAAAGTTATTAAGTAAAGTAAACACGCAAATGAGAAGAACATTATAAGTTGGTCGTTGCTGGTGGAAGACACTGTATCGGATCACGAAAGCAAAGAGAGCTTCACTGCAAGCTTAAACGCTTGTAAAGTCATCAGATGATCGAAACGACTTGCAAAATGATTTAGATAAGTTATCTGTATGGTGCGAAAAGTGGCAATTGACCCTGAACAAGGAAAAGTGCGAAGTTATCCACATGAGTACTAAAAGAAATCAGCTAAATTTCGATTACGCGATAAGTCACACAAATCTGAAGGCTGTAATTCAACTAAATAATTAGGGATTACAATTACAAATAACCTAAATTGGAACGATCACATAGATAATATTGTGGGTAGAGCAAACCAAAGACTGCGATTCACTGGCACTTAGAAGGTGCAACAAGTGTACCAAAGAGACTGCTTACACTACGCTTGTCCGCCCTATTCTGGAGTATTGCTGTGCGGTGTGGGGTCACAATCAGGTGGGACTGATGGATGACATCGAAAAAGGTACAAAGAAAGGCAGCTCGTTTTGTATTCTTGCGAAATAGGGGAGATAATGTCGCAGACATGATACGTGAATTGGAGTGGAAATCATTAAAACAAAGGCGTTTTTCGTTGCGACGGGATCTTCTCATGAAATTTCAATCACCAGTTCGATTGCGAAAATATTCTGTTGGCACGCACTTACATAGGGAGAAATGATCGTCACGATAAAATAAGAGAAACCAGGGCTTGCAGAGAAAAATTTATGTGCTCGTTTTTCCCGCGTGTTGTTCGAGAGTGGAACGGTAGAGAGACAGCATGAAGGTGGTTCATTGAACCCTCTGCTAGGCACTTTATTGTGAATAGATGTAGATGTAGATGTAGATGAGATGTCTTCCCTGGACCCCTCCTAGATACATATTGAATGGAGTGCCACATTTCCTCCCTTAAGATCTGAATAAGCAGGCGCCAGACTGTTATTATCACTCACTACGACTCTTCTAAGTCTACTAGTACCGAACACGGGCCTTAATTTGAGGAAGATATATCTGAGAATTTACGTCCGGAGTACAGCACTGTACGGTAGTGAAACCGGAAAACCGGAACAGAAAAGAATCGAAGCCTTTCATATGTGGTGCTACATGCGAATGTTGAACATTAGCTGGACTGATAAGGTAAGGAGTGAGGAGGTCCGGCGCAGACTCGGAGAGAGGAGGAATGTGTGGAAAACGCTGACATGGAGAAGTGACAGGGTGATGGGACAGCTGTGGTACTAGAGGGAGCTGCAGAGGGCAAAAACTGTAGAGGAAGACAGAGATTGGAATACATCCAGCAAATAACTGAGGACGTAGGTTGCAAGTGCTGCTCTGAGATGAAGAGGTTGGCACAGGAGGGAAATTCGTGGCGAGCCGCATCAAATTAGCCAGAAGACTGATGAATTAAAAAAATTAAAAATAGGACTCTTCTATCGCGTATGAACGAGGCAACACCCACCGGGACGGTCAAGTGGAATACGATGCTGGAAATTATTCGTCGCAGTTAACAGTGCGTCGGAAAACGTTCGTAATAACTCACTAGAAGTGTTCTATCATATATGAACAAATGCAAGACGCACTTTGGACGGTATAGCGTAGCGAGTTACCGAAAATCACTCGTTGTGTTGAAGAGTTCCTTGCTGAACGGTCGCGTGAAGTATTGAGCACATTATAACACTGACCTACATTCTTATAAATGTCTTCCTCAAATTAAGGCCTGTTTTTGATACTAGTAGACCTCACTCGGCCAGGAATGCTAGTTTGCTTTTTATGTCCTCTCCGTTCCGTCGGTCGTGGGTTATTTTGCTGCGTAGATAAGCAGAATTTCTTAACTCCATCTATTTCGTGATCGCCAATTCTGATGTTAAGCCAATGTTTACTGGATTATTTTATTTTATTTTATTGTCCATCGTATTACGTCTGAAAGATGCCTATTTGCAATGTTAGGTACAGGAATACTGACATGCATTCCGCTGTCTGAGCCATCAGAACGATTTTGGTTTATTACTGTCGACTCCGTCGTTTCCCCACCAGGATTCCTGACCTCAAATGCATACATTTACGCTTCTGCATCATCCCTTCAAGTTTTAACGTCATCACAAAACACCCCGTAAATTCTCTCGAGAGCGGCAGCCAGCCCCGACGGACGAAGAAATGAAATGATAATGAAGGGAAAAAAAGGATATTGTATAGTGCATGGTGAGGGGGGTACCTTGTTGCAGTGCCAGTAAATAGCTTTCCGTTTCCTTCGCAAATGGAGCGGGGCCTAAACTTTGATTTTATGCCCTTCTATCTCTTTCAGAATAAAATTCAATCGTCGGTCGCAGAGATACGTTTATTTCGCTTGACCCGTTTCAACAAAAAAAAAAATTTCATCTGGAGAGGCCAGTAAAATTAGGGATATTATAAATCATTAAATCTTGGTCATACACTTATGTAAAGTACATTATTCCTTGGGATCGTTCTGCAGGCTCTCTGAGTTTTCTCAGTAGCGTTTAGAGGAAAAAGGTCGTTTTCTTCTTTCTGTGGGTCCTGTTTTAACCACTTTTCCAGAGTCTGTCGTACCCACTGCAGGACAATTTCTCGCGGTTCCTGGCTGTCTGCCAAATGATGTCCGCGCAGAGGTTTCTTCACAGCCGTGAGTAGGCGGTAATTAGAAGGGATCAAGTCACGAGAATACGGTGGTACCTGGAACCAAATTTCAGCGATGGCAGCCGCCATTTTCCGAATGGTGTAGGGATGAGCGTTGTCGTGTTTCGAGAGCAGCTCTCTGCACACACTGCTACCAATCGCCAGTGAGTATCCACAGTGTCTACACCCTCCTTCCGCAGAAACCATGCCGCCCAGTGCTGTTCTTGATGGCAACACTCCACGTCGTCCGCTCGCGTAACTACAGAAGTTGCGACAATGAGCTGTACTGTGAATGACTGTCCTGCCACCTACGATTAGGCCAAGGTACTACATACTTGTAGATGCAACGGGGAATCACATGTTGGACGATGAATGAAGGGAAAAAATAATACGAAACGCCCCTCGTACATTATTTCTCTGCAAAGATACAACAGTGACCACGTCTCTGTAATATGAGAACACTCAGAAAATATCTCTGAACAGCCTCCTGCATTGTGTAGGTGCAGTTATGGTTTTGCCTGTACGAGGTTTGTCCGGAAAATACGTATAAAAGTTGAATAATAACTTTATTTTACAATTATCCAGGTATTACAATATGGTCTCCTTCAAAGTACTCGCCCTGAGAGGCGATACACTTCTGCCAACGCCGTTTCCACTGTTGATAACATTGCTGAAAGTCTTCAGTTGTTATGTTGTTCAGTTGCCGTGTCGTTTCCGCCTTGATGGCTTCCACATCTCCCAAGTGCCGCCGCCGAAGCACCATTTTGCATTTCGGGAACATGTAGAAGTCACACGGGGCTAAATCGGGTGAATAAGGCGGGTGGTCTGTCACGGTGATTGAGCTTCGGGCCAAAAACTCGCGCACAACGAGCGACGTGTGAGCGGGCGCATTGTCGTGATGAAGGATCCACCTGCCCCCTTTCGCCAACTCCGGTCGAACTCGGGCCGCACGAGCTCTGAGGTGTAAGAACTTCAACGTAAAAATTTCCGTTCACTCTCTGGCCGGAAGGGACAAATTCCTTGTGAACAATGCCCCTAGAATCAAAGAAAACAGTCAACATTGTCTTGACATTGGACCTTGATTTTCACGACTTTTTTGTTCACGGTTCTCCTGCTAGTTTCCATTCCTTGCTTTGAGATTTGAGCTCCACATCGAATTCGTAAAACCAGGACTCGTCTCCAGTGATGACTCGATTGAGAAAGTCCCCTCGTTCCTCTTCTTCCAACCACTCCTCACAGCACTCGACCCTCTTTGCTTTCTGTTCTGGCGTCAAGAGCTTCGGTACGATTTTCGCACACAATTTCTTCATTTCAAGTGTCAGGATTTCGTGAACGATTGTTTTGGGGATTGACAGCTCGTCAGCAATCATTCTGACTGTCAACCTACGGTCTTTAAGAACACAAGCCCGAATTCGTTCAACATTTGCATCGGAACTCGATGTCGACGGGCGTCCTGGGCGAGGGTCATCGTTCACTTCTTCTCGGCCATCCCGGAACCTTTTTAACCACTTGTTCACGGTTGGTTCCTTCAGGGAATTGTCTCCGTAAGCCTGTTTCAAACACTCAAAAATCTCACGGCTATTTTTGCCTGGCTTTGCAAGAAACTTGATGCTGACGCCCTGTTCCTCAATCAGAGAGAGCTCCATGTCGACGGCAGGTGAGAAAGGGTGACTGTCAACAAGCTGCCGCACACTCCCACCTTCACGCAGAGTGCTCTGACTCGAACTGAGCGTCGATGGGATTGATTACAGCAGTAGTCCCACCTGGCGGTGACTGCAACTTGTAACATAAAGACATTATTCAACTTTTATACGTACACTGCTGGAAATGGAAAAAAGAACACATTGACACCGGTGTGTCAGACCCACCATACTTGCTCCGGACACTGCGAGAGGGCTGTACAAGCAATGATCACACGCACGGCACAGCGGACACACCAGGAACCGCGGTGTTGGCCGTCGAATGGCGCTAGCTGCGCAGCATTTGTGCACCGCCGCCGTCAGTGTCAGCCAGTTTGCCGTGGCATACGGAGCTCCATCGCAGTCTTTAACACTGGTAGCATGCCGCGACAGCGTGGACGTGAACCGTATGTGCAGTTGACGGACTTTGAGCGAGGGCGTATAGTGGGCATGCGGGAGGCCGGGTGGACGTACCGCCGAATTGCTCAACACGTGGGGCGTGAGGTCTCCACAGTACATCGATGTTGTCGCCAGTGGTCGGCGGAAGGTGCACGTGCCCGTCGACCTGGGACCGGACCGCAGCGACGCACAGATGCATGCCAAGACCGTAGGATCCTACGCAGTGCCGTAGGGGACCGCACCGCCACTTCCCAGCAAATTAGGGACACTGTTGCTCCTGGGGTATCGGCGAGGACCATTCGCAACCGTCTCCATGAAGCTGGGCTACGGTCCCGCACACCGTTAGGCCGTCTTCCGCTCACGCCCCAACATCGTGCAGCCCGCCTCCAGTGGTGTCGCGACAGGCGTGAATGGAGGGACGAATGGAGACGTGTCGTCTTCAGCGATGAGAGTCGCTTCTGCCTTGGTGCCAATGATGGTCGTATGCGTGTTTGGCGCCGTGCAGGTGAGCGCCACAATCAGGACTGCATACGACCGAGGCACACAGGGCCAACACCCGGCATCATGGTGTGGGTAGCGATCTCCTACACTGGCCGTACACCACTGGTGATCGTCGAGGGGACACTGAATAGTGCACGGTACATCCAAACCGTCATCGAACCCATCGTTCTACCATTCCTAGACCGGCAAGGGAACTTGCTGTTCCAACAGGACAATGCACGTCCGCATGTATCCCGTGCCACCCAACGTGCTCTAGAAGGTGTAAGTCAACTACCCTGGCCAGCAAGATCTCCGGATCTGTCCCCCATTGAGCATGTTTGGGACTGGATGAAGCGTCGTCTCACGCGGTCTGCACGTCCAGCACGAACGCTGGTCCAACTGAGGCGCCAGGTGGAAATGGCATGGCAAGCCGTTCCACAGGACTACATCCAGCATCTCTACGATCGTCTCCATGGGAGAATAGCAGCCTGCATTGCTGCGAAAGGTGGATATACACTGTACTAGTGCCGACATTGTGCATGCTCTGTTGCCTGTGTCTATGTGCCTGTGGTTCTGTCAGTGTGATCATGTGATGTATCTGACCCCAGGAATGTGTCAATAAAGTTTCCCCTTCCTGGGACAATGAATTCACGGTGTTCTTATTTCAATTTCCAGGAGTGTATTTTCCGGACAAACCTCGCACATAAACGTAGATGTAGCTGTAACATTTCGCCAGTGGGACTTTGCGCCGTGAAGACAGGAAACGAAAATTAATACTAACGAAGCGGAAGCGGTGTGTCTTACCCGTTTGTTTTTTCTGCAGGCGTCGCATTGTGTAGTTTTCTCGACAATGAACGCAGTTCATGCCGTTTTATTTGGTTCGTGATTTCTCCGTCGTGACAGCCCGATGGGAAGCCTAAAGACGCTTGCCAGGAATAGGGCGAGGGGTGGGGGGTGGGGGGACAATGGTAGGGGGGGGTGGGAAGGGAGAGTGGGGGGGGGCGGAGTCCAGAGAGAGCAGCTTTAAAAAATGGCGTTTCTTGAGTAGAAACCAATAGCATTGTAACACGCGTCATGACACGGTCAGAGTTGCAGTCTTTCTTTCTTTCTTTATTTTATGGTATAAAACTTAGATACATACTCCATATAGCTGCATAACACTCTAAGGATGATTTCTGGAGTAATTAAAGCCACTACAACGAAATGCCTCCCAATATTAAGCCACATCCCGCCGCCACACCTGCGACGTACTGACGGCCTTGTACGTGAATACAAAAACATCATGGGGAATCGAAGACCGCCACTCCACCAAGACATTGAGGCTGCAAACACTAACAGGGTTCGATCTAGGAACCCGCCAACAAGAACAGCAAGGAACTGTGTACAAGAAGGTTTCAGCATCACAAACGCATCTTCTGAAAAATGGAATGCATGGCAAAATCAAAACATGCTTTGCATCACACAAAAGCCACCTGGTTTTGACCTACCACGCAAAACGTGGTCCACTCTAAATAGGGTTATAACTCGTCACGGCAGATGTGCCTACTCCCTGTATAAATGTGGTAAAATACCATGCCCTCAGTGTGACTGCGGAGAAAAACAGACCATCAGCCACATTGTTGAAGAGTGTTCCACAAGCGCCTATAATGGGAGCCCCGACGATTTCTTGCTCGCAACTCCAGAGTCGATAGATTATATTAATAAACTTGATGTTTGTTTCTAATCCTTAACCTTTATTAGCAATGTTTGTTTTCAATTATTAACGTTTGTTATATTAGCGATTTGTCTGTTTCTTTCTTATGTGTCTGTATTGCCATACGATAAATAAATAAATGTTGCTGTTGTTGTGGTGTTCAGTCCTGAGACTGGTTTGATGCAGCTCTCCATGCTACTCTATCCTGCGCAAGCTTCTTCATCTCCCAGTACCTACTGAAACTTACATCCTTTTGGATCTGCTTGGTGTATTCATCTCTTGGTCTCTACGATTTTTACCCTCCACGCTGCCCTCCAATACTAAATTCGTGATCCCTTGATGCCTCAGAACATGTCCTACCAACCGATCCCTTCTTCTAGTCAAGTTATGCCACAACTTCTCTTCTCGCCAATCCTATTCAACACCTCCTCATTAGTTATGTGATCTACCCATCTAATCTTCAGCATTCTTCTGTAGCACCACATTTCGAAAGCTTCTATTCTCTTCTTGTCTAAACTATTTGTCGTCCATCTTTCACTTCCATTCATGGCTACACTCCATACAAATACTTTCAGAAACGACTTCCTGATACTTAAATCTATACTCGAAGTTAGCAAATTTCTCTTCTTCAGAAACGCTTTCATCCCATAGCCAGTCCACATTTTATATCCTCTCTACTTCGACCATCATCAGTTATTTTGCTCCCAGAATAGCAAAACTCCTTTACTACTTTAAGTGTCTCATTTCCTAATCTAATACCCTCAACATCACCCGACTTAATTCGACTACATTCCATTATCCTCGTTTTGCTTTTGTTGACGTTCATCTTCTATCCTCCCTTCAAGACACTATCCATTCCGTTCAACTGCTCCTCCAAGTCCTTTGCTGTCTCTGACAGAATTACAATGTCATCGGCGAACCTCAAATTTTTTATTTCTTCTCCATGGATTTTAATCCCTACTCTGAGTTTTTCTTTTGTTTCCTTCACTGCTTGCTCAATATACGGATTGAATAACATCGGGGAGAGGCTACAACCCTGTCTCACTCCCTTCCCAACCACTGCTTCCCGTTCATGCCCCTCGACTCTTATAAGTGCCATTTGGTTTCCATACAAATTGTAAATAGCCTTTCGCTCCCTGTATTTTACCCCTGCCACCTTCAGAATTTGAAAGAGAGTATTCCAGTCAACATTGTCAAAAGCTTTCTCTAAGTCTACAAATGCTAGAAACGTAGGTTTGCCTTTCCTTAATCTTTCTTCTAAGATAAGTCGTAAGGTCAGTATTGCCTCACGTGTTCCAGTATTTCTGCGGAATCCAAACTGATCTTCCCCGAGGTCGGCTTCTACTAGTTTTTCGATTCGTCTGTATGGAATTCGTGTTAGTATTTTGCAGCTGTGGCTTATTAAACTGATTGTTCGGTAATTTTCACATCTGTCAACACCTGCTTTCTTTGGGATTGGAATTATTATATTCTTCTTGAAGTCTGAGGGTATTTCGCCTGTCCCATACATCTTGCTCACCAGATGGTAGAGTTTTGTCAGGACTGGCTCTCCCAAGTTCGTCAGTAGTTCCAAAGGAATGTTGTCTACTCCCGGGTCCTTGTTTCGACTCAGGTCTTTCAGTGCTCTGTCAAACTCTTCACGCAGTATCATATCTCCCATTTCATCTTCATCTACATCCTCTTCCATTTCCATAATATTGTCCTCAAGTACATCGCCCTTGTATAGACCCTCTATATACTCCTTCCACCTTTCTGCTTTCCCTTCTTTGCTTAGAACTGGGTTTCCATCTGAGCTCTTGATATTCATACAAGTGGTTCTCTTTTCCCCAAAGGTCTCTTTAATTTTCCTGTAGGTAGTATCTATCTTACCGCTAGTGAGATAAGCCTCTACATCCTTACATTTATCCTCTAGCCATCCCTGCTTAGCCATTTTGCACTTCCTGTCGATCTCATTTTTGAGACGTTTGTATTCCTTTTTGCCTGCTTCATTTACTGCATTTTTACATTTTCTCCTTTCATCAATTAAATTCAATATTTCTTCTGTTACCCAAGGATTTATACTAGCCCTCGTCTTTTTACCTACTTGATCCTCTGCTGCCTTCACTACTTCATCCCTCAAAGCTACCCATTCTTCTTCTACTGTATTTCTTTCCCCCATTCCTGCCATTTGTTCCCTTACGCTCTCCTTGAAACCCTGTACAACCTCTGGTTTAGCCTGTTTATCCAGGTCCCATCTCCTTAAATTTCCATCGTCTAAATTAATTATTTTTCTTAAAATTATTCATTTAAGTGGTCATATATGATCCCCTGTTGCTGTGCAGTTACTTCCACAAATTAGACTATTAAAAATGATGGACATGCTGCAAGAGATGCGTTCCGTACCACGATGTGGTTTACTGTTAAAATTCCAAAAGCGCACACTCCAAGAAGTGTGAGCCAGTATATTCCTTCCTACTGCGCATATCACAGTTTAATATTTTCGTTCGGTACAAATTTTACAAATTATTTTAAACTAACTTCCGGATGAGCTAGAGACTTGAAACTTCCAGCACAGCTCAGAACTCGATCATAATGCAACATGAACCTGCTTTCGTGTTTGGTGTGTGGTGGAGGGAACTATCGGTACCACTGCTATTTCCGTCTTTTCCTGTTCCACTTGCGAATAATTCATGGTAAGAATGGTTACTCGTAAGTACCTGCGGCAGTTCGATTCTCTCTAACCTTTAGCTTCCAGGTCTTTCCATGAGATAATAGTAGGAAAAAGGAATGTATTGGTAATCCTGAAATTTACCACATATTTTTGTTACGAGACTAAAAAGCAGAAAATAATTATTTAAATAAAACCTTTTAATACAATACCTATGAAAGCGGACTAAACGTATAAACAATTTCTTCTACCGTCATACAGATTCCTAGCCCCACAAAGGTAGTCCTCAAAATTTGTGCTTGTGAATTTTTAATAGTTCTACATCTACATCTACATCCATACTCCGCAAGCCACCTGACGGTGTGTGGCGGAGGGTACCCTGAGTACCTTTATCGGTTCTCTTTTCTATTCCAGTCTCGTATTGTTCGTGGAAAGAAGGACTGTTGGTATGCCTCTGTGTGGGCTCTAATCTCTCTGATTTTATCCTCATAGTCTCTTCACGAGATATACGTAAGAGGGAGCAATATACTGCATGACTCTTCGGTGAAGGTATGTTCTCGAAACTTTAACAAAAGCCCGTACCGAGCTACTGAGCGTCTCTCCTGCAGAGTCTTCCACTGGAGCTTTCGCGATTACTAAATGATCCTGTAACGAAGCGTGCTACTCTCCGTTGGATCTTCTCTATCTCTTCTATCAACCCTATCTGGTACGGATCCCACACTGCTGAGCAGTATTCAAGCAGTGGGCGAACAAGTGTACTGTAACCTACTTCCTCTGTTTTCGGATTATATTTCCTTAGGATTCTTCCAATGAATCTCAGTCTGGCATCTGCTTTACCGACGATCAACTTTATATGATCATTCCATTTTAAATCACTCCTAATGCTTACTCCCAGATAATTTATGGAATTAACTGCTTCCAGTTGCTGACCTGCTATTTTGTAGCTAAATGATAAGGGACCTATCTTTCTATGTATTCGCAGCACATTACACTCGTCTACATTGAGATTCAACTGCCATTCCCTGCACCATGCGTCAATTCGCTGCAGATCCTCCTGCATTTCAGTACAATTTTCCATTGTTACAACCTCTCGATACACCACAGCATCATCTGCAAAAAGCCTCAGTGAACTTCCGATGTCATCCACCAGGTCATTTATGTATATTGTGAATATCAACGGTCCTATGACACTCCCCTGCGGCACACCTGAAATCACTCTTACTTCGGAAGACTTCTCTCCATTGAGAATGACATGCTGCGTTCTGTTATCTAGGAACTCCTCAATCCAATCACACAATTGGTCTGATAGTCCATATGCTCTTACTTTGTTCATTAAACAACTGTGGCGAACTGTATCGAACGCCTTGCGGAAGTCAAGAAACACGGCATCTACCTGTGAACCCGTGTCTATGTCCCTCTGAGTCTCGTGGACGAATAGCGCGAGCTGGGTTTCACACGACCGTCTTTTTCGAAACCTATACTGATTCCTACAGAGTAGATTTCTAGTCTCCAGAAAAGTCATTATACTCGAACATAATACGTGTTCCAAAATTCTACAACTGATCGACGTTAGAGATATAGGTCTATAGTTCTGCACATCTGTTCGACGTCCCTTCTTGAAAACGGGGATGACCTGTGCCCTTTTCCAATGCTTTGGAACGCTACGCTCTTCTAGAGACCTACGGTACACCGCTGCAGGAAGGGGGCCAAGTTCCTTCGCGTACTCTGTGTCAAATCGTACTGGTGTCCCATCAGGTCCAGCGGCCTTTCCTCTTTTGAGCGATTTTAATTGTTTCTCTATTCCTCTGTCGTCTATTTCGATATCTACCATTTTGTCATCTGTGCGACAATCTAGAGAAGGAACTACAGTGCAGTCTTCCTCTGTGAAACAGCTTTGGAAAAAGGCATTTAGTATTTCAGCTTTACGAGTGTCATCCTCTGTTTCAGTACCATTTTGGTCACAGAGTGTCTGGACATTTTGTTTTGATCCACCTACCGCTTTGACATAAGACCAAAATTTCTTAGGATTTTCTGCCAAGTCAGTACATAGAACTTTACTTTCGAATTCATTGAACGCCTCTCGCATAGCCCTCCTCACACTACATTTCACTTCGCGTAATTTTTGTGTGTCTGCAAGGCTTTGGCTATGTTTATGTTTGCTGTGTTTGTTGTGAAAATACTTACAGAATTTAAAACTGAAAACGCAGGGCACATGCGATACATAACTGATGCGTCAATAGTTCACCTACTTACTATTATCTACCCCATGTGCCCCAAGTTGTTCGTTTTAAAGTCCACAAATATTTTCATACTCTGATGTAACAAAATAAAAGTGATGTTGTTATTCAGTGGAAAAGTTGAAATCTGAGATTTCGCTTACTGTTTTATCAATCACAATTGGCGTAAGAATCATGGATTGACCATTGTCATAAAATATTGCATTATGAAATGTGAACAGTCTTTACTTGCAGTTTCGCGTGGCTTTAAGTAGTCACAGCTAGCGTGCTATTGATTAAGAAATTGCATTATCGTCTTTCTAATTACTTCATGATCGTAGATACGATCATACCCGGTCGTGAAGTTATTCTTATGACAAAACAATTTCCTAAGGGACCAGAAAGTTCTTAAGAGCGCAAAAACAACTGTAACATCACACAAAACGGAAATTCAATATAAAAGCTGATGCAAGAAGACGATAAAACAGTTTTCTTTTTGTCAATGTAACACGCTCATTGGACTGCTGATCTTGGCGTCTGTAATCTTAGCAAAATGCATAATTAAAATGAAAATAATACTGAGGAGATGATAGGAATGAGCACTGCTAAATGTTTTTAATATTTCCAGAACAAATAGTTATTATAACTAAAACACATATCGTACCTTAAGTTTAGTACTACAATGACGGTAGATTTTTATGTCCGTTTCAAGTCCATTGAGCGCTCTTTTATATAGCCGTGGTCCTCTTGAGTCGCTCGTGCGTAGTCACGACAAGTTACAACAGTTCTTCTTTTTACACCTCACTCAAACTTAGACGTAACACGTTTTTATACATTTAGTAAAAATTAGAGCAGACTGTCACAAATCTGCGTCTGTCTTACTTGAGATAAACAGTACAAGTGTTTTAGCCCTCAAGGCTTCATTTGTTCTCCAGCGAACAAAATAGTTAAGGATCGCATATCCATCCGCATTTTTCTGTTTATATTGCCGGCCGCGGTGGCCGTGCGGTTCTAGGCGCTCCAGTCCGGAGCCGCGCTGCTGCTACGGTCGCAGGTTCGAATCCTGCCTCGGGCATGGGTGTGTGTGATGTCCTTAGGTTAGTTAGGTTTAAGTAGTTCTAAGTTCTAGGGGACTGATGACCTCAGATGTTAAGTCCGATAGTGCTCAGAGCCATTTGAACCATTTTGAACCCTGACGCTGCATCACAGACAGGAGCGCTTGCGATGGCGTACTCAACGACGAACCTGTGTGCACGAATGGCAAAACGTCATTTTTTCGGATGAATTCAGGTTCTGTTTACAGCATCATGATGGTCGCATCCGTGTTTGGTGACATCGCGGTGAAAGCACATTGGAAGCATGTATTCGTCATCGCCATATTGGCATCACCCGGCGTGATGGTATGGGGTGCCATTGATTACACGTCTCGGTCACCTCTTGTTCGCATTGATGGCACTTTGAACAGTGGACGTTACGTTTCAGATGTGTTACGACCCATGGCTCCACCCTTCATTCGATCCCTGCGAAACCCAACATTTCAACAGGATAATGCACGACCGCATGTTGCAGGTCCTGTACGGGCCTTTCAGATAATGCTCGATTGCTGCCCTGGTCAGTACATTCTCCAGATCTCTCACCAACTGGAAACGTCTGGTCAATCGTGACCGAGCAACTGGCTCGTCACAATACGCCAGTCTCTACTCTTGACGAACTGTGGTACCGTGTTGAAGCTGCATGGGCAGCTGTACCTGTACCTACCATCCGAGCTCTGTTTGACTAAATGCCCAGGCATATCACGGCCGTTATTACGGCCAGAGGTGGTTGTTCTGGGTACTGATTTCTTAGGCTCTAATGCACCCAAATTGGGTGAAAATGTATTCACATGTCAGTTCTAGTATAAAATATTTGCCCAATGAATACCCGTTTATCATCTGCATTTATTCTTGGTGCAGCAATTTTAATAGCCAGTTGTGTAGGTAAACACGGTGGGTGCGGGATGACTTCCCAATCCAACTCCCTTTTTGTCAGTCCAGCAGAATGCGGGCGGTCGCTATCGTGGAGTAGCGTCTCTTCACACGGTCAGCATGGTCGCTGTTCTTGGATTGCGCCTGCAAGACCTCTCAGTTGTTGACAATAAATCTCAGCAGTGGTGGTCACACCGCGCAGAAGCAATTCGCAGAACACCAGACCGTCGCTGCTCCACCAGATGCGTAAGGTTTTTGTACGTGGAGCTCCTGATTTGTTTGGGCTCAACGACTCCTGTTTTCTCCTTACTTTAGCGTAAAGCACCGATACAGGATAGGAATGTTCGGAGTTGTTGACGAGCCAACTGGTGGCGAGCAAGTAGAGATTCACATACGGCTACCCGCTGGTTGTTGTGAGTTTGGCTTAGAGCGTGCGGTACCCATACGCCCGATTTCTGAAAGTTCCTCACGGCATACAAATGCCGCAGGATACTGGAATGGCCACAGTTCGTCGCATTCGTCATTTCTCGAGTACACTGACGCGGATAATCGTGGATTAATGCGTTTAAAGGATCTTCATCAAACCTCGAAGCTCTTCCTGAAAGTGGAGACTCACTAATGTAAAAACGGTCCTCCTTAAAACGAGAAATCCATTTTGCCGCCGTGTTCTGTCTAATGGCGTTATCCCCACACTGGCTGCCTCTGGTGAAATCAGACAGAAAAAATATGTCGAAAATGTTCCAATTTTCTACTTGGCGCTCCATTTTCTGGGGCAACGGCCTTGCGGCAGTGGTAACACCGGTTGCCGTGAGACCACCGACGTTAAGCGCTGTCGGGCGTGCTCGGCACTTGGATGGGTGACCATCCAGGCCGCCATGCGCTGTTGCCATTTTTCGGGGTGCACTCAGCCTCGTGATGCCAATTGAGGTGCTACTCGACCGAATAGTAGCGGCTTCGGTAAAGAATACCATGATAGCGACCGGGAGAGCGGTGTGCTGACTCCACGCCCCTCCTATCCGCATCCTCCACTTACGATGACACGGCGGTCGGATGGTCCCGGTAGGCCACTCGTGGCCTGAAGACGGAGTGCTCCATTTTCTGGCGTTCACAGCTCCACTCACTGTCTCCAAATGTCGAAATGACAACAAATAAACTCTAACAGCAACAGTGAGTTACAAATAAAAATTGAAAATTGATAAATAAACCCATAGCAACAGGAATAGCAACATGCAAGACAAAAACGCCACGAACTTATGCTCCAACCTGATAATTTTAAGACTCGAACATTTTGGAACACATAAATTTTAAGTTGGGTTGTTTTGAGGGAAGAGACCAAACTACGAGGTCATCAGGGAAGGAAGTCGGCCGTGCCCTTTCAAAGGAACCATACCGGCATTTGCCTGGAGCTAGTTAGGGAAATCACGGAAAATCTAAATCAGGATGGCTGGACGCGGGATTGAACCGTCGTCCTCCCGAGTGCGAGTCTGTAAATTTTAAGTACGAATGACTTCTGTAACATGAAGTTTTTGGGAAAGGTAAGCTATGGTTGTTGAAAACTGGAGAATGACGGCTTCTAAATAGAATAGGTCAATATTGAAACAAACAGTTGTTACCATCGTTGAATTTTTACGTTAATGCCATATGAAGGTATATACGAGAGCGTGCTAAAGAGTAATGCCTCCCAATTTTTTTTACATGAAAACTCATTAGCATTCTTCATCTTTAACCTTCACTTATACACATTTATTTTTTCAGCGGCGTCAACCCTTGCGACGGACACATTTGTCCCAGCGAGAGACCGTTTTGTTGATACAGTCACTCTAGACTGCGCGCCTCCATCACTGTCAAAGCAAAGTCCTCGAAGGTGTTCCTTAAATGCTGGAAGGAGATGAAAATCAGATGCGACCACGACGGGAGCGTACGGACGACGATCGACGAAAGTCAACCCAAGGCGTCCCATTGTTGCAGACGTCGCAGCGCGCGCGTATGGTCCGGCATTGTCGTGCTGAAGGACAGGGCGCTTCACGTGTGAACGAACTCTGCGAAATCGAAAGTCTATTACAGCAAGCCTTTCCTCACGCGCCGAAGTAGTTACGGTACACTCGGCCATATTACACGCTTCCCTTCGCAGCCATCTAGCGGCAGAAGATTGGAACAAGCTTCAGCGAAGATGCAAAGTCGACCGAGTAATATGCATGACACGTAATATGTCAAGCGGTATTGAGAACAGAGTAAAAATTTAGTAGGCATTACTCTTCAGCGCGTAATCGTAATTATTCCCATAACAGAATATTCTCATCAGGACACTGTAAATTTTAATGTGAATCGTGGAGTTCACTGAGTTACTGCCCGCGTAAGAAAAGAGTTATTTCATATAACTATCGCGTAAGCACTACCGATGAAAGAAAAAATTAAGTTACATTAGAAACGGAAAACATGTTCTGAAAAATTATATTTATTTGGTCACGAACCGGCTGTCGGCTTCTCAAGCCATATTCAGGTGACAACTGAACGTCGCACACACAGATAAACGTTATGTGCGACTTATACAGATGTTATTTGTGCACAATATACAATGCGTGATCAAAAGTATCCGGACGCCTGGCCGAAAATGGATAACAAGTTTGTGGCGCCCTCCATCGGTAATGCTGGAATTCAATATAATGTTGGCCCACACTTAGCCTTGATGACAGCTTCCACTCTCGCAGGCATACGTTCAAACAGGTGCTGGAAGGTTTCTTGGGGAATGGCAGCCCATTCTTCACAGAGTGCTGCACTGAGGAGGGGTATCGATGTCGGTCGGTGAGGCCTGGCACGAAGTCGGCGTTCCAAAACATCCCAAAGGTGTTCTACAGGATTCAGGTCAGGATGGTTCAAAATGGTTCAAATGGCTCTGAGCACTATGGGACTCAACTGCAGCGGTCATCAGTCCCCTAGAACTTAGAACTACTTAAACCTAACTAACCTAAGGACATCACATACACCCATGCCCGAGGCAGGATTCGAACCTGCGACCGTAGCAACAGCGCGGCTCCGGACTGGAGCGCCTAGAACCGCACGGCCACCGCGGCCGGCTCAGGTCAGGACTCTGCGCAGACCAGTCCATTACAGGGATGTTACTGTCGCGTAACCACTCCGCCATAGACAGTGCATCATGAACAAATGCTCGATCGTGTTGAAAGATGCAATCGCCGTCCTTGAATTGCTCTTCAACAGTGGGGAGCAAGAAGGTGCTTAAAATGTCAATGTAGGCCTATGCTGTGATAGTGCCACGCAAAACAGCAAGGAATGCAAGTCCACTCCATGAAAAACACGACCACACCGAATGTTACTGTTCGCACTATACACGTTGGCAGATGAAGTTCGCCGGGAATTCAGCATACCCACACCCTGCCATCGGATCGCCACATTGTGTACCGTGATTCGTCACTCCACGGAACGTTTCTCTGCTGTTCAATCGTCCAATGTTTACGCTCCTAACACCAAGCGAGGCCTCGTATGGCATTTACCGGCGTGACGTGATGTGTGGCTTACGAGCAGTCGCTCGACCATGAAATCCTACTTTCCTCACCTCCCGCCCAACTGTGATAGTACTTGCAGTGGATCCTATTGCAGTTCAGAATTCCTGTGTGACGGTCTGGATAGATGTCTGCCTATTCCACATTACGACCCTCTTCAACTGCCGGCGGTCTCTGTCAGTCAACAGACGAGGTCGGCTTGTACGCTTTTGTGCTGTACGTGTCCCTTCACGTTTACACTTCACTATCACATCGTAAACAGTGAACCAAGGGATGTTTCGGACTTTGGAAATCTCGCGTGCCGGCCGCGGTGGCCGTGCGGTTCTGGCGCTGCAGTCCGGAACCGCGGGACTGCTACGGTCGCAGGTTCGAATCCTGCCTCGGGCATGGATGTGTGTGATGTCCTTAGGTTAGTTAGGCTTAAGTAGTTCTAAGTTCTAGGGGACTTATGACCTAAGATGTTGAGTCCCATAGTGCTCAGAGCCATTTGAACCAAATCTCGCGTACGGACATATGACGCAAGTGACACTCAATCACCTGACCACGTTCGAAGTCTGTGAGCTCCACGGTGCGCCCCATTCTGCTCTCTCACGATGTCTAATGACTACTGAGGTCGCTCATATGGAGTTTCTGGCTGTAGGTGGCAGCACAGTGGACCTAATATGAAAATATGTTTTTGAAGGTGGTCGGATACTTTTGATCATATAGTGTGTAAAACATGACAGAGTCCTTACACAGGAAAACTTTACATATTTTTGTAACATAGAATAATTACGTCAACTGAAAAAGTGGAAAAATATAGTTTTTATGTGGAGATAAATTTAATGACTGATGAAAAATAAGATGGATTTGCAGTTTTAATCTAGTATTTGACTGAAACATGAGCATTGCTTCATGCGATTCACAACGTCAGATGGACCAGATGACAATAGAGTAATGTAGTGAACGAAGACTCAAAAGTATCAGCTGCCAGTGACTGATTCGCAACAACGTCCAGTTTTCCATCGTCTATCAGTGATCTGCAACTAGATTGGCTGCCAGCATCTACAATGCACCGTGTAAGTCTAGTGGTCGGCGTTGCATATGAACGGGCCACACGGAGATAAGTGTATCCTAAACGTCCGATGTTAACATTGCCGACTGAACTGCGTTCGTCAGAAGTAACCGATGGAGTAAAATGTCCCTAACTGCTGCAGCCTAACGTGTGATGCCTTTTCCTGCAAAAAATACAAAATACTTTTCCTTTCTTTCTTCAGTCTTTTACTATGTGACCCTGGTTGAGGCGAAGAAAGGACCTATCGCTTTATCTCAGAATCTTGAGACGGTCATGAACATCCTTCACTCCCTCGCAGTCTTGTGCCCGGTGATCACACAGTTCGCAAGCCACACAGTAGGTTCCCTTTTTACCGTACGGGCCTGAGTGTTGTACGTCCTGGCTTATATCGGACTTTGAGGGCTGCTGCAGACGAAACAATGCTAGTTAACCCGCAACTTTCCCCGCGAATGTCTTGCGTCATTCAGAAGAGAATTCCATCAGTTTCAAAAATGGTTCAAATGGCTCTGAGCGCTATGGGACTTAACATCTGAGGTCATCAGTCCCCTGGAACTTAGAACTACTTAAACCTAACTAACCTAAGGACATCACACACATCCATGTCTGAGGCAGGATTCGAATCTGCGACCGTAGCGGTCGCGCGGTTCCAGACTAAAGCGCCTAGAACCGCTCGGCCTAATCGGCCGACTCCATCAGTTTCAGGAAGTTCCTATCTGACAGTTAGATCCTCTTCAAATGAAGTATCTTTGGAACTGAAAATCGACCATAAGCTAACAAGGGAACCTCCCCATCGCACCCCCCCCCCCCTCAGATTTAGTTATAAGTTGGCACAGTGGATAGGCCTTGAAAAACTGAACACAGATCAATCGAGAAAACAAGAAGAAGTTGTGTGGAACTATGAAAAAAGTAAGCAAAATATACAAACTGAGTAGTCCATGTGCAACATAGGCAACATCAAGGACGGTGGGAACTTGAAAGCGCCGTGGTCCTGTGGTCAGCGTGACCCGCTGTAGACCTAGAGGTCCTTGGTTCAAGTCTGCCCTCGAGTGAAAATTTTACTTTATTTTCGCAAAGTTATGATCTGTCCGTTCGTTCACTGACGTCTCTGTTCACTGTAATAAGTTTAGCGCCTGTGTTTTGCGACCGCACCGCAAAACCGTGCGATTGTTATTGAAGGCCCGAGCTATATTTGCTGGATTCATATTGCCCACGGAATACATCTCACGTATTTAATGCACTCTCGTCCAAAGTAGCGAACAGTCAACTGCCAGCCAGGGAGCCTCGTTAGCATGAATACTCTCTCTTCCGTGCGCTGTAGTCGACTGACGTGTGTTTCGATGTTTGTTTAGGTGTGGCGTCCCCATACTACGGCGCAGTTACCTTGCATCGGACGGACGGAAAGATAACAATTGTCTGAAAATAAAAAAATTAAACTTTTCAGTCGATGGA
Source organism: Schistocerca cancellata (assembly GCF_023864275.1). Taxonomy (NCBI): domain Eukaryota; kingdom Metazoa; phylum Arthropoda; class Insecta; order Orthoptera; family Acrididae; genus Schistocerca; species Schistocerca cancellata. The sequence continues at coordinate 17,286,534 of NC_064635.1, read as the reverse complement.
CGACTTAAACGAAGGACTTCTCGTTCCGCAGCTGCTCTCGCTAACCACGGGACCACGGCGCTTTTCAGCTCATATTCTCCTTGATGTCGTCTATGTTGCCCATTGACTACTCAGTTTGTATATTTTGCTTATTTTTTTCATAGTTCCACACAACTTCTTCCTGTTTTCTCGATTGATCTGGATCCACTTTTTCAAGGCCTATCCACTGTGCCAACTTATAACTAAATCTGAGGGGGGTGCGATGGGGAGGTTCCCTTGTAAGTTCTCCCCCATTGCTTGTAGTGCCAGCAGACGGTTATTGTGTTCAGTAATTGTTATGAGTTTCGGATGACTTTGCTCTTTTCGAATAGGTGTGACGCCTTCGAGATAGTCAAGATGTACCTGGATAATTACGAGCGTTGCCCAGAAAGTAATGCACCGCATTTTTTTCTTCAATAATTCTTTATTAAACATAATGAGAATTGCACATACGAAAGAATGGTGTTTTATCTACACACCCTATTTTTCCACGTCAGCTCCATCCCGTTCTATGGCCTTCCTCCAGCTCGAAACAAGGGCGTGTATGCCCTGTCGGTAGCAGTCCTTGTCGTGGTGGCGGAGCCAGTGCTTCACTGTGTCTATCAGCTCCTCATCGTCTTCGAAAAGTTTTTCAAAGAGAGCATCGTTTAATGGCACAAAGCGAGTGGAAGTCCGCTGGGCTAGATCAGGTGTGAGATGTTTAACACTTCTGTCACTAAATGTAACTGGGTTTTCTCTTTTGATGCTAGTCAATTGTCAGGATGAGCATTCTAAAGCATTATGTTAGGGTGAAAATACTAGATAAATTAATTTTTCTCTCTTAACAACATGTGGGCAGGGTGGGTTCTTCCTTGGCTCGGGTATGAGGTAGAATGAAACAGCATTTTTACATAAGATAACTTTTGTTGAAGATTTGTACAACTGTTTCCTTACTCGATGTTCTGGCTCGGAGAGCGGCAGCTGTGTCGTTTGCGAAGCCTTCTGCTGCGTCAGCGGCGGCGTCTGATTACGCGTGGCAGTCTGTATCTCGTGTCGCCGTCTCGCCCAGTTGACTGGAGACGTGCAGCGCGAGGTGGCCCGTTTAATTATTACGAGCGAAGTCGTGCATCGGATGGTGGTACCTTGGATGTGGCGTCCCATTGTTTCTCTTCTATAAGCGGCCGCGTGTGTTGAGCGTCGGCCAGCGGAGCGGCGCGGCGGGGGAAGGCCAGTGTCCCGGACTCGAACAACGGACTGCCGCTTGCCAGTCTTCGGCTGTCAGATCTTCATCCCAGCTCACAGGTGACTGCTGATGTGAGGCCGTCTCCTTCCCGTCCTCACGAGTCACCCGGGCACGTAAAAATCAGACTTCAAATACCTTTTAACTTCTGTCTTCTGGCGCCGAGGCAGCTGCTTGCTATGCCATTACAGCGGCGGACTTGGTGCGTCTGGGTATTATGTAGTCTCTTCTTGCATGACGGTCTTCAGCACCGAAACTGACTGAAAACTACTGCTACTCTTCTCTTCTTCCTTCGTCTGTCGGGCCCACTGCGTCTCGCGTACTTATTCACTTCAGTTCACTGGAGGTGAACGACTTCACGGTCATTGCCTCTTCTGTCACGTTGAAAAGCTTCTCGAAGAGTCTTCGTAACATCGGTCATTGGCTCTTGGAATGTAGGCGAGGGCCTTTGATCACGTGTGACGACTGAGAAACACGTGAGCCGGTCGGGCGATGCCGTGACGACTGAATCGACAGCGTCCGCTTACGTGGGGAGGGCGATGGCTTCTGAACTCGCTGACTTCAAGGTCACTGCCTCTTTTGCTCTGCTGCTCTGCCCGCTGTTTGCCAGTGTGTAATTCTTCTAAACTAAACTAAGTCTTTATTTTCTAATTTCTACTCCACTTTGATTTCACTAATTTATTCACTTAAGTACCACTCAACAGATGTGACAGCCGTGGATGGTCTCCCTGACCGCTGCAAGTAGTGGAGCTCCGCCGAACCGCCTTCTGATGACCCCACCCACCATGCCCAGCGACTAACTGTCCTGCAGTCGACAGCAGATGCTCCATAGGCTTTGCACAAGCGATTGTGAATATACCGTACAATTTCTTTCTCTGGCGTGAGAAATTCAGCGACGATACGTTGCTTGTAACACACGTCACCTACGGATGCCATTTTGAAACTGTCCTGCAGCTACGCTATCTGTCGGAAGTGACGGAAACTTGCCGCGCTCACTCAGGAGACTTCAGACAATACTTAATTCGTGTTTCGCATTCGTACCATTGTTTTCGAGCTAGAAAAAAAAAAATCGGTGCGTTAACTTCCTGGGAAAACCTCGTACATTTCTATCACCACAACTTCCACGTAAAATGTCATTCGATTATTCATAAGGAGCTGCAGTTAGAACAACTTTTTATACCAGACTCTTGAGTTCCCCTTTAGGTAACCTCCTAGGAATTGTAAGTAGGGTGTTTAGCTTTTTATGTTGGTAATGCCACGTAGCGCTCTGTATGAAAATCACTGATTGTGCTGCGTGAAGTCTGTGGCTGGTTTGAATTGTTGCAATATTCGCTGTTGTAGTGTTGGGCAGTTGGATGTGAGCAGCGCGTAGCGTTGCGCAGTTGGAGGTGACCCGCCAGCAGTGGTGGATGTGGGGAGAGAAATGGCAGTTTTGAGAACGGACGATCTGAACGTGTGTCTACCAGAAACAGTAAATTTGTAAGACTGGATATCATGAACTGATATATATATATATATATATATATATATATATATATATATATATATATATATATATCATGACTTTTGAACACTATTAAGGTAAATACACTCCTGGAAATTGAAATAAGAACACCGTGAATTCATTGTCCCAGGAAGGGGAAACTTTATTGACACATTCCTGGGGTCAGATACATCACATGATCACACTGACAGAACCACAGGCACATAGACACAGGCAACAGAGCATGCACAATGTCGGCACTAGTACAGTGTATATCCACCTTTCGCAGCAATGCCGGCTGCTATTCTCCCATGGAGACGATCGTAGAGATGCTGGATGTAGTCCTGTGGAACGGCTTGCCATGCCATTTCCACCTGGCGCCTCAGTTGACCAGCGTTCGTGCTGGACGTGCAGACCGCGTGAGACGACGCTTCATCCAGTCCCAAACATGCTCAATGGGGGACAGATCCGGAGATCTTGCTGGCCAGGGTAGTTGACTTACACCTTCTAGAGCACGTTGGGTGACACGGGATACATGCGGACGTGCATTGTCCTGTTGGAACAGCAAGTTCCCTTGCCAGTCTAGGAATGGTAGAACGATGGGTTCGATGACGGTTTGGATGTACCGTGCACTATTCAGTGTCCCCTCGACGATCACCAGTGGTGTACGGCCAGTGTAGGAGATCGCTCCCCACACCATGATGCCGGGTGTTGGCCCTGTGTGCCTCGGTCGTATGCAGTCCTGATTGTGGCGCTCACCTGCACGGCGCCAAACACGCATACGACCATCATTGGCACCAAGGCAGAAGCGACTCTCATCGCTGAAGACGACACGTCTCCATTCGTCCCTCCATTCACGCCTGTCGCGACACCACTGGAGGCAGGCTGCACGATGTTGGGACGTGCGGGACCGTAGCCCAGCTTCATGGAGACGGTTGCGAATGGTCCTCGCCGATACCCCAGGAGCAACAGTGACCCTAATTTGCTGGGAAGTGGCGGTGCGGTCCCCTACGGCACTGCGTAGGATCCTACGGTCTTGGCGTGCATCCGTGCGTCGCTGCGGTCCGGTCCCAGGTCGACGGGCACGTGCACCTTCCGCCGACCACTGGCGACAACATCGATGTACTGTGGAGACCTCACGCCCCACGTGTTGAGCAATTCGGCGGTACGTCCACCCGGCCTCCCGCATGCCCACTATACGCCCTCGCTCAAAGTCCGTCAACTGCACATACGGTTCACGTCCACGCTGTCGCGGCATGCTACCAGTGTTAAAGACTGCGATGGAGCTCCGTATGCCACGGCAAACTGGCTGACACTGACGGCGGCGGTGCACAAATGCTGCGCAGCTAGCGCCATTCGACGGCCAACACCGCGGTTCCTGGTGTGTCCGCTGTGCCGTGCGTGTGATCATTGCTTGTACAGCCCTCTCGCAGTGTCCGGAGCAAGTATGGTGGGTCTGACACACCGGTGTCAATGTGTTCTTTTTTCCATTTCCAGGAGTGTACATTGTTTGTTCCCTATCAAAATCTTTCATTTGCTAACTATGCCTATCAGTAGTTAGTGCCTTCAGTAGTTAGAATCTTTTATTTAGCTGGCAGTATTGGCGCTCGCTGTATTGCAGTAGTTCGAGTCACCAAGATTTTTGTGAGGTAAGTGATTCATGAAAGGTATAGGTTATTGTTAGTCAGGGCCATTCTTTTGTAGGGATTATTGAAAGTCAGACTGCGTTGCGCTAAAAATATTATGTGTCAGTTTAGTGTTGATCAGAATAAGTGAAGAGCGAAATGTCTGAGTACGTTCAGTTCGGCTCAGCTGTTTGAAAATCAAATAACGTAAGGGGTTTACCAGCACCGTAATTCAATAATTTTCTAAGGGGATGTTTCAAAATACATATCTATTTGACCACCGGCGATCACGTTAGAGACATTTTCCGCTGAGGTGAGTGTTAGTAGCACTCATAGAAGAGGTAGACACGTTCTAACGAAGAGCGGCACGTTTCGTCACGAGGTCGTTTACTGCAGAGGTGATCAACTAGCTTCAGCGCCCGACGGTCAAGGAGAGAGACGATATTCATCACGGAGAGGTTTACTGTTGAAACGTCGAGTGAGCACTTTCCCCAAGGAGTCGTTAACGTTACCGCTTGCAATTTGAAGAAAAAAGTTGAGTTTAGCTTTCTAAGCTATTAACCGTAAAATGTGAAGCTACTAAATCACTTATTGAAGACCGCATCTTTGACGGCAACGTTACAAGCAGAACTGCAGCAAAGGAAACAAAAGAAAAATTCGGAGTAGGTATTAAAATTCATGGAGAAGAAGTAAAAAATTTGAGGTTCGCCGAAGAAATTGTAATTCTGTCTGAGACAGCAAAGGACTTGGAAGAGCAGTTGAACGGTATGGACAGTGTCTTGAAAGGAGGATATAAGATGAACATGAACAAAAGCAAAACGAGGATAATGGAATTTAGTCAAATTAAGTCGGGTGGTGCTGAGGGAATTAGATTAGGAAATGAGACACTTAAAGTAGTAAAGGAGTTTTGCTATTTGGGGAGCAAAATAACTGATGATGGTCGAAGTAGAGAGGATATAAAATGTAGACTGGCAATGGCAAGGAAAGCGTTTCTGAAGAAGAGAAATTTGTTAACATCGAGTATAGATTTAAGTATCAGGGAGTCGTTTCTGATAGTATTTGTGTGGAGTGTAGCCATGTATGGAAGTGAAACATGGACGATAAATAGTTTGGACAAGAAGAGAATAGAAGCTTTCGAAATGTGGTGCTGCAGTAGAATGATGAGGATTAGATGGGTATATTACATAACTAATGAGGAGGTATTGAATAGAATTGGGGAGAAGAGGAATTTGTGGCACAAGTATACAAGAAGAAGGGACCGGTTGGTAGGACATGTTTTGAGGCATCAAGGGATCACAAATTTAGCATTGGAGAGCAGCACGTAGGGTAAAAATCGTAGAGGGAGACCAAGAGATGAATACACTAAGCAGATTCAGAAGGATGTAGGTTGCAGTAAGTACTGGGAGATGAAGAAGCTTGCACAGGAAAGAGTAGCATGGAGAGCTGCATCAAACCAGTCTCAGGACTGAAGACCACAACAACAACAGCAGCCAAACAATGAAACTACAAACATCAAAAAAAGTTTTCATCATCCCAGTTCACAAAACTCCTGAAGACAGACGTTGACTGTGAATACTGTACCACGGACACAGTCCTCTTGACTGTTCAGAGACGTCACTAAACCCGCCTGAAGATGTAAACAAACATGCATGAGCAGCGCATATTAGACGGAGGTGGTCCGACAGCCGATCAGTTCCAGACATTCCACCAGGAAGGAGGTACACGGCTCGTGTTGTCTGTAGTTCAACGATGCCTAGACGGTCAATACTGCGATTCGATCGCCTCCGCATTATTACCTTGTGCCAAGAAGGGCTCTCTACAAGGGAAGTGTCCAGGTGTCTCGGCATGGACAAAAGTGATGTTGTTCGGACATGGAGGAGTTACAGACAGGAACTGTCGATGACATGCCTTCCTCAGGCTGCCCAAGGGCATGACCGCTATCCACGGATTATGGCTCGGAGGAACCCTGACAGCAACGCCATCATGTTGAATAATGCTTTTCGTGCAGCCACAGAATATCGTGTTACGACTCAAACTGTGCGGAAAAAGCTGCATGTTCCCAACTTCACTCCCGACGTCCATGGCGAGGTCCATCTTTGCAACCACGACACCATGCAGCCTGGTAGAGATGGACCCAACAACATGCCGAATGGACCGCTGAGGATAGGCATCACGTTCTCTTCACCGATGAGTGTCGCATATGCCTTCAACCAGACAATCGTCGGAGACGTGCTTGGAGGCAACCCGGTCAGGCTGAACGCCTTACACTGTCCAGCGAGTGCAGCAAGGTGGAGGTTCCCTGCTGTTTTGGGGTGGGATTATGTGGGGCAGACGTAAGCCGCTGTTGGTCACGGAAGGCGCCGTAACGGCTGTACGATACGTGAATGCCATCCTCCGACCGCTAGAGCAACCATGTCGGTAGTATATTGGCGTGGCATTCGTCTTCATGGACGACAATTCGCGCCCCCATCGTGCACATCTTGTGAATGACTTCCTTCAGGATAACGACATCGCTCGACTAGAGTGGCCAGCATGTTCTCCAGACATGAACCCTATCGAACATGCCTGGGAAAGATTGAAGAGGGCTGTTTACGGATGACGTGACCCACCAACCACTCTGAGGGATCTACGCCGAATCGCCGTTGAGGAGTGGGACAATCTGGACCAACAATGCCTTGATGAACTCGTGGATAGTAACCCACGACGAATACAGGCATGCATCAATGCAAGAGGACGTGCTACTTGGTATTAGAGGTAGCAGTGTGTACGGCAATCTGGACCGCCACCTTTATGGTGGTACACCATGTGTGGTATTCATGCGCAATAAAAATGGCGGAAATGATGTTTATGTTGAAGTCTGTTCCAATGTACAGGTTCCGGAACTTTCGGGACCGAGGTGATGCAAAACTTTTTTTTCTGATGTGTGTGTATTTGACCACGAACAGACATTACTACTAGCCTTCGTAAAATAGATATGACTGCAGATTCTAACTGATGTAACAATCAAATTGTAATCACGCACGAAATGGCGCTTAAAGAGATCGTGAACCAAACGACAAGTCTCCGTATTTAGATATTTCGTTGTTAGTCAAGTAATTTTTTTACTATACATTTCATTGAAAGGGTGTTTGGGTAACGTAGTCTTTACGGAGATAATATTTTTTACATTTTTTTTAAAAAATCTGAACCAGCTTGCATCGACACTTGGACGAATTAATACAGTGGTGCGACAATCTCGAATCTGCAATGATAGCTGAGACAGTAACATAAGAGAACGAGAGATGCAACAGCAAGAGATCTTTCCAGCTATTAAACGGCTTTGTATAGTACTTTGACATTATTATCTTTGTGTATTTAGTATGTCGGTTGGGGGGGGGGGGCGGGGTTGTTTTGAGGAAGGAGACCAGACAGCGAGGTCATCGGTCTCATCGGATTAGGGAAGGACGGGGAAGGAAGTCGGCCGTGCCCTTTGAAAGGAACCATCCCGGCATTTGCCGGGAGCGATTTAGGGAAATCACGGGAAACCTAAATCAGGATGGTCGGACGCGGGATTGAACCGTCGTCCTCCCGAATGCGAGTCCAGTGTCTAACCACTGCGCCACCTCGCTCGGTATGTCGGTAATAGTTACGAAGTGACAAGTATTACCCTCGATACGGAGGTGAATTATGTAAGTCTGGCTGTGGCGCCACATTCGGACAACATACTACTTCCTCCCACATAAATCTTGCGACATGACCAAGAGGAGAAAATTCGAGAAGTTAGAGCCAATACAGAGGCTTACCGACAATCATTCATCCCACGCGCCGTTAGCGGGGATCAGTTAGTGATACCTGAAGCACCCTCCGCCACACACCGTTAGATAGCTTGCAGAGTTTGATGCAGATGCAGATGCTGCTTCCTTGTGCTCCCCTCACTCTCTGCGATCACCGAACGGGGTACCTGGTAACTTGTTCCTCTTTCCTAGGTTGAAGAACGCATTGCGTGGCCGGCATGTCGAGCATAATGCCGATATCATTTCCGAGGTGGATGTTTCCTGAATACGAAATCTCAGGCATCCGCAAGGTCATACACTGTCGCAAACGATTCACACCAGTTATCATGGCCACAGCTCGATTTTGCTTAAAATTTTATCACAACCCCTTCTAAAACCTCAGACATGAAATCGGACCTGTAACACTGGACAAAATGACGTCTGCGAGAATAAGTACATACAGGGTGTTACAAAAAGGTACGGCCAAACTTTCAGGAAACATTCCTCACACACACAGAAAGAAAATATGTTATGTGGACATGTGTCCGGAAACGCTTACTTTCCATGTTAGAGCTCATTTTATTACTTCTCTTCAAATCACATTAATCATGGAATGGAAACACACAGCAACAGAGCATACCAGCGTGACTTCAAACACTTTGTTACAGGAAATGTTCAAAACGTCCTCCGTTAGCGAGGATACGTGCATCCACCCTCCGTCGCATGGAATCCCTGATGCGCTGATGCAGCCCCGGAGAATGGCGTATTGTATCATAGCCGTCCACAATACGAGCACGAAGAGTCTCTACATTTGGTACCGGGGTTGCGTAGACAAGAGCTTTCAAATGCCCCCATAAATGAAAGTCAAGAGGGTTGAGGTCAGGAGAGCGTGGAGGCCATGGACTTGGTCCGCCTCTACCAATCCATCGGTCACTGAATCTGTTGTTGAGAAGCGTACCAACACTTCGACTGAAATGTGCAGGAGCTCCATCGTGCATGAACGACATGTTCTGTCGTACTTGTAAAGGCACATGTTCTAGCAGCACAGGTAGAGTATCCAATATGAAATCATGATAACGTGCTCCATTGAGCGTAGGTGGACGAAACTAAAATGAGCTCTAACACGGAAATTAAGCGTTTCCGGACACATGTCCACATAACATCTTTTCTTTATTTGTTTGTGAGGAATGTTTCCTGAAAGTTTGGCCGTACCTTTTTGTAACACCCTGTATATCCACGGGAGTTAGTAGATTTGGGTATCTACTAACACGAGCTCGATTATATAGGTGAAAATACAGCGTTGGCATCGAGGCAAAAGTATCTGTTCAGATGCAGACTGTTTACAGAAATACACCACCATTCTCACTTCAGCCTTCGCTGGACGTAATTATCCTACCAGCCTACTTCAAAAGCACATTTCCCGGGCCGCCACATCCGACCCTGATACGGCCGATACCTACAAAGAACAGCTTACACCACTTGTCATTCAGTATTTTCTTGGTCTTGAATGTATTAATCAGCCCTTTAGAGAAGGCCATGACTTCCTAAAATCATGTCCGGAAATAGGTCCGTTCTGTCTGAGATTTTTCCCGTCACACCTCACTGCTCCCCCCCCCCCCCCCCCTCACCATGCAATATCCTTGTCAGACCGTAACCTAACCCCCTCCTGCACCCATCTCCCTACCCTGTGGCCGCTACCCTGTGACCGTCCCCGCTGCAAGACTTGCCCTATGCACCCTGCTACCGCTAGCAATAACGGGTCCACACCTGGTGGTCTAGCCGCTAGCGTTGATGCCTCTGCATCAAGGGGTCCCGGGTTCGATTCACGGCCGCGTTGGGGATTTTCTCTCCGCAGGGACTGGGTGTTAGTGTTCTCCTCATCATTTCATCAGGATCATCGTTCGTGACAGTGGCTAGATTGTATTGTGAAAAACGGGCGATGATGACTGTGCAGTTGAGCGTCCTACAAACCATCAGCACCAGCTCTGTAATTGGTCAAACGTATACTAACAAGGGGAGAGCCGCCTATGAAACGAAACATGTAATGTACCAGCTGTTATGTAAACACCGCTCGGCCTTTTACATCCGTCACGATAAAGGATGACAGCCAAAAACAGTTGCAGGATAAAAATTTATTAAAATTCTTGACCAAGGTTTCGGTACATATAAATATACCTTCATCAGAAGTAAAAAATCCTGAACAGGAAGACACTTTCATTAGAAAAGCCATAGCATCGGAAGTGAGAAACACAAAAGCTTAAGTAACAGTGAAATTACCAAAGTAATACAGGCACAAAATCTTAAGTTACCTACTGAAATTACATCGTGTAATGGAGATTAATAAACCAATTATGCCAAAGGCGTCGTCAATAATTGAGACATCTTCTCCATTAGTACAACATGACTATGGGCACAGGGTCAATGCGAACAGTTTAGCACCAGTACTTCGCCTATGCACTATCGAGACAAGAGTGTGAAAGCACTAGGGCAGATGGTTTCGCCGAGAGAGGGCACTTGTGGTATGTGCCAGACACTCGCGCATATTAAAATCCATGAATACATACACTCCTGGAAATGGAAAAAAGAACACATTGACACCGGTGTGTCAGACCCACCATACTTGCTCCGGACACTGCGAGAGGGCTGTACAAGCAATGATCACACGCACGGCACAGCGGACACACCAGGAACCGCGGTGTTGGCCGTCGAATGGCGCTAGCTGCGCAGCATTTGTGCACCGCCGCCGTCAGTGTCAGCCAGTTTGCCGTGGCATACGGAGCTCCATCGCAGTCTTTAACACTGGTAGCATGCCGCGACAGCGTGGACGTGAACCGTATGTGCAGTTGACGGACTTTGAGCGAGGGCGTATAGTGGGCATGCGGGAGGCCGGGTGGACGTACCGCCGAATAGCTCAACACGTGAGGCGCGAGGTCTCCACAGTACATCGATGTTGTCGCCAGTGGTCGGCGGAAGGTGCACGTGCCCGTCGACCTGGGACCGGACCGCAGCGACGCACGGATGCACGCCAAGACCGTAGGATCCTACGCAGTGCCGTAGGGGACCGTACCGCCACTTCCCAGCAAATTAGGGACACTGTTGCTCCTGGGGTATCGGCGAGGACCATTCGCAACCGTCTCCATGAAGCTGGGCTACGGTCCCGCACACCGTTAGGCCGTCTTCCGCTCACGCCCCAACATCGTGCAGCCCGCCTCCAGTGGTGTCGCGACAGGCGTGAATGGAGGGACGAATGGAGACGTGTCGTCGTCAGCGATGAGAGTCGCTTCTGCCTTGGTGCCAATGATGGTCGTATGCGTGTTTGGCGCCGTGCAGGTGAGCGCCACAATCAGGACTGCATACGACCGAGGCACACAGGGCCAACACCCGGCATCATGGTGTGGGGAGCGATCTCCTACACTGGCCGTACACCACTGGGACACTGAATAGTGCACGGTACATCCACACCGTCATCGAACCCATCGTTCTACCATTCCTAGACCGGCAAGGGAACTTGCTGTTCCAACAGGACAATGCATGTCCGCATGTATCCCGTGCCACCCAACGTGCTCTAGAAGGTGTAAGTCAACTACCCTGGCCAGCAAGATCTCCGGATCTGTCCCCCATTGAGCATGTTTGGGACTGGATGAAGCGTCGTCTCACGCGGTCTGCACGTCCAGCACGAACGCTGGTCCAACTGAGGCGCCAGGTGGAAATGGCATGGCAAGCCGTTCCACAGGACTACATCCAGCATCTCTACGATCGTCTCCATGGGAGAATAGCAGCCTGCATTGCTGCGAAAGGTGGATATACACTGTACTAGTGCCGACATTGTGCATGCTCTGTTGCCTGTGTCTATGTGCCTGTGGTTCTGTCAGTGTGATCATGTGATGTATCTGACCCCAGGAATGTGTCAATAAAGTTTCCCCTTCCTGGGACAATGAATTCACGGTGTTCTTATTTCAATTTCCAGGAGTGTACACACTAGCGAAAACAACCAAAAGGTTATAATAAAACGAAACCATCTGTCGTTGTGAATAAAAACATACTAGTCAATTAAGCACACATACACATCTAAAATCACAACCAACAAACATAAAAAATCTGTAAAATCCCAACAAGACAGGAAAAGCGCATTTCACCGTCATCAACAAGGAAGAAAACTAACTTCTAGTCAGCCAGACTATATTGCATTAAGGCAAGGAGGGGTTTGAAACTGTCTAAAAAATTTTTGTTTCGGTGAAATGCGCTTTTCCTGTCTTGTTGGGATTTTACGCATTTTTGATGTTTGTTGGTTGTGATTTTAGATGTGTATGTGTGCTTAATTGACTAGTATGTTTTTATTCACAACGACAGATGGTTTCGTTTTATTGTAACACTTTGGTTGTTTTCGCTAGTATGTATTTCACCGCTTACGTTACGCGAGATTCTCGCGCATTACACTAGTGCCCTGTCTCGTTAGATGTGTTCCATAGCGCAAGCTTTATCTGTTTGACACTAGGACACAGGGAAATTGGTTCTAAATTTTCTATTTTACATAAATGTTTTTAAATGGCCTGATACGTTTTATTTATTATGACAGAAATTTTGAATTAACACAACTTTTAATAATTTTTTATGCGCTTATGTAGGTATCCATGGATTTTAATATGCGCGAGTGTCTGGCATATACCACAAGTGCCCTCTCTCGCGAAACCATCTGCCCTAGTGCTTTCACACTCTTGTCTCGATAGTTCATAGGCGAAGTACTGGTGCTAAACTGTTCGCATTGACCCTCTGCCCATAGTCATGTTGTACGAATGGAGAAGATGTCTTAATTATTGACGACGCCTTTGGCATAATTGTTTTATTAATCTCCATTACATGATGTAATTTCAGTAAGTAACTTAAGATTTTGTGCCTGTATTACTTTGGTAATTTCACTGTTACTTAAGCTTTTGTTTCTCACTTCCGATGCTATGGCTTTTATAATGAAAGTGTCTTCCTGTTCAGGATTTTTTACTTCTTATGAAGGTATATTTATATGTACCGAAACCTTGGTCAAGAAATTTTAATAAATTTTTATCCTGCAACTGTTTTTGGCTGTCATCCTTTATCGTGAAGAATTTCAACAGTTTCTGTTGCAGCCATGTTTAAAATTTTGTTTTACATCCGTGTGAGTACCACCAAATTATCAGTTAGGCTGAATGGGAATAGGCAGAGGATGTATACCGGCAACATAAACAGTAACCTGTTTCTAGGCAGCATGACAGTCATTACGTAGGTGCCTGTTTCACCACACGCCCCATCTGGATTCTTGCCCCAGACGCCAGTTTCTCAGAACTCAGAAGGTGACAACTGGCGCTACAACATGTTCTTGGTTCTCACTACCCACCTGGCCATAATTTAGATTAATTTCTTCGGTCTCGGCACTTCTTTTCAGTGACTATTCCTTGCTTCACTCTATTTTAGTTTTCTACATCTTTTATTTTCTGCCCTGTCTATTTTTTCCCACCTCCCCCTCCCCACCCCCATCTACCACATATAATGCGCTTTGCTTTCCTGCCTTATTAACTCATGCACGATGTCTTTTTGGTCACATCTCTCTTGCGCATTATGATATGTTCCAACTGTAAGCTCTCACGTTTTCAAAACTTTTGCCCACCTGACGCTGGCTTCTCGCCAACTTTGCCGAATTCTCCCCACTTGCTAAACTACCGCCTTCCTTACCCTTCAACCTTTCTGCCAGAAGAAGAACCCCCACTGGCTTCGAAAGCTTGCACGTTTCCCTAACCCTTATATGTTTTTATGTGTTTTATCCTGCCTCCGTTTGGTGAGTAAATATTTTATCCATTCAATTATATTACATTTTCAAAAGCCGATTCTTTTCGTTGATAGAAAATACGAACAGGTAAACATTAGTGGGGCTCATTAGATAAAAGTATTTTGAATTACGACGTGGAGCGTTTTACTAAGTTTATCGTGTGCGACTTTTCCCGGGGTGCGCCACACATGGCAATGACCCGCCTCCTTGCCTTTCTTCGCCGAGAAACCGCGGCGAGCGTACAAAGCCGTCTGGATGGACCAGCTGCTCCGGTCGCCACCCGTTCTCTACTTTCACTGGCGGTGAAGGTCGTACCCTCCCAGCTGGACCTGGTCAGCGGCAAACGTGTCTGCCTTTCACGCACACACACATCCTTCCGCGCACTTGAACATTTCCACGTCGACTTCCACATTCCTCTAACGCACCGGTCGAAAAAATGAATCTTACTAGAATTACAGGGGACAGGCAAAATAATGTGAACAGTGGTAGTAGTGGGATGGTTGACGGTCAACACCGCATGTAAGGCATGTGTCGCGCTGGACTGTGTGTGTTCAGTACGGACTACGCATCAGTGCTGGTTGAAACTTCCTGGCAAATTAAAACTGTGTGCCGGACCGAGACTCGAACTCGGGACCTTTGCCCTTCGCCGGCAAGTGCTCTACCAACTGAGCTACCCAAGCACGCCTCACGCCCCGACCTCACAGCTTCACTCTTTCAGGAATGCTAGTTCTGCGGGGCGTGAGTCGTGCTTGCGCAGCTCTGATGGTTTTGTGATTTGTTTTAATATGATTTTTTTTGCATAGGATGCATTTCATTTAGTGTTTGTGAACTGCCTAATTTGGTATCCAAATAGAATTCAATAAATAAATGGTCGGTAGAGCATTAGGCAAAAAAAAAACGGCCTGAAAAAAAAAAAAGATGGTAGAGCAATTGCCCGCGAAAGGCAAAGGTCCCGAGTTCGAGTCATGGTCCGGCACACAGTTTTAATCTGCCAGGAAGTTTCATATCAGTGCACACTCCGCTGCAGAGTGAAAATCTCATTTTGGAAACATGCCCCAGGCTGTGGCTAAGCCATGTCTCCGTTATATCCTTTCATTCAGGAATGCTAGTTCTGCAAGATTCGCAGGAGAGACTCTGTAAAGTTTGGAAGGTAGGACACGAGG
This sequence comes from Schistocerca cancellata, assembly GCF_023864275.1. Lineage (NCBI taxonomy): Eukaryota > Metazoa > Arthropoda > Insecta > Orthoptera > Acrididae > Schistocerca > Schistocerca cancellata. The sequence goes on along the minus strand of NC_064635.1, from coordinate 17,271,477 downwards.
TACTGGCAGAAGTAAAGCTGTGAGGACGGGGCGTGAGTCGTTCTTTGGTAGCTCAGTGGTAGAGTACTTACCCGCGAAAGGCAAAGGTCCCCAGTTCGTATCTCAGTCCGGTACACAGTTTTAATCTGCCAGGAAGTTTCATATCAGCGCACACTCCGCTGCAGAGTGAAAATCTCATTCTGGATAAGTGCAGGATCTTTACGAGTAGTGCACACTTCGTATTTGCATTCAGAGGCCGAGGTCGACGTGCTATGAGGGACCGAACAGAGTTCCAAAGAGGGCAGATTGTGGGGGCCCGAATAGCTGGAGCATCACTAACCAAGACTGCCAACTTGTTGAATGTTTCAAGAGCAACTGTTTCAACAGTCATGACAGCTTGCACAAAACATGGAAAGACGTCATCGTGTAAACGTAATAGTGAACGCAAATCAAAACTAAATGACAAGAGATGTCGTACACTAACATGAACTGTGTCGAAACGACACAAAACTACGGCGGCTGTAGTAAGTGCAGAGCTCAATAGCCATCTTCGAGACCCCGTATCTATCGACACTGTCCGCCGAGAACTCGATAAAGCGAATATTTGTGTAGAAGCTTCTATACCGAAACCATTAGTGACGCCAACCAACGCAAAGAAGCCTAAAACGTAGTCTCAGGAGTATAAGTCCTGGACGGCTGATCTGTGGAAACACGTAATATGGTCCGACGAGTCAACGTTTTCGTTATTTCCAACATGGGGCCGGGTTTACGTCTGGAGAATGCCAAAAGAATGGTACAATCCTGATCGCTAGATTCCAAAGGTTAAGCTTGGAAGGTGAAAGCGTGATGGTGTGGGCAGCGGTATCATGGTATTCTCCTGGTCCCATCGTTAGTCTCAATGGTCGTGTTACAGCCAATGATCACGTGAACATTTTAGATGATCAGTTACGCGCCGTGATTAAAATTTTCATCCCCAAAAATGATGCCGTACTTCAGGACGATAATGCACCCATTCACACAGCCAGGTCAGTACAATCGTGGTGTGGGGAGCGTGCAACTGAACTGCAGCGTCTTTCCCGGCCAACAGAGTCCCTGGACTTGAACATTATCGAACCCTTGCGGGTGGTATTGGAGCGCAGACTCCGGAGCAGATTTCCGCATCCCACGTCACTGCAGGAGGTGGAAGAAGTTCCGATCGAAGAGTGGCACAACATTCCACTGGAGACTATACATTCATTATATGCCAGTATTCCAAGAAGTATCGCAGCTGTTGTAAGTGGGCTGTTTAGGTTTTTATGTTGGCAACGCCATGTAGCGCTCTGAATGAAAACCACTTGCTGTGCTGTGTGCAGTCTGTGGCTGGTTTGCATTGTTGTTGGCTATTGTAGTGTTGGGCAGTTGGATGTGAACAGTGCGTAGCGTTGCGCAATTGGAGGTGAGCCGCCAGCAGTGGTGGATGTGGGGAGAGAGATGGCGGAGTTTTGAGAGCGGATGATCTGGACGTGTGTTCATCAGAGACAGTAAATTTGTAAGACTAGATGTCATGAACTGATATATATATATAATGACTTTTGAACACTATTAAGGTAAATACATTGTTTGTTCCCTATCAAAATCTTTCATTTGCTAACTATGCCTATCAGTAGTTAGTACCTTCAGTAGTTAGAATCTTTTATTTAGCTGGTAGTATTGGCGCTCGCTGTATTGCAGTAGTTCGAGTAACGAAGATTTTTGTGAGGTAGGAATTCGTGAAAGGTATAGGTTATTGTTAGTCAGGGCCATTCTTTTGTAGGGATTACTGAAAGTCAGAGTGCGTGCGCTAAAAATATTGTGTCACTTTAGTTTTGCTCAGCTGTTTGAAAATCAAATAACATAAGATGTTTATCAGCACAGTAATTTATTAATTTTTCTAAGGGGACGTTACACTGTGTTACAGGCAAATGGGGGTCCGACCCTTTATTAATAAAGCATTCCCTAGTAAGTACAGGTGTTCACGTTATTTTGCCTATCTCCTGTATTTACATCAGCTTCTACTCCCGGCGGCTACCTTTTGGTGTACGGAAGAGGGTAGTTCCCGCCTCACACACACGCACACACACACAAACACGCACACACACACACACACACACACACACACACACACACAGTCACTTTCTCACTTTCCTGTTCCAGTCGCGAGTGGTTCGCGGCATGAATGATTCTTGTTAAGCTTCCGTGTGAACTAGAATCTGCATAGTTTTACCTTTATGGTCATTCGGCCAGAAACACGCAGGAGGGAGCAATATACTGGTACGGTGACACCGAGGACCTTAAACGGCAAGCGACGCTAACGTTAAAATTCTGCGAGGAATTTTTGAGAAAGTTGTGACCGTGAGACAGCCTAATGGAAACTGAACAATCAATCTGGGATTCGTTTGACCAACACTAAACAGGTCAGGAACGGACGTTCTCCCAGCACAAAAGCAGGTCGTAACACTACGTATTAGAACCGGTCGCCAGCCTTCTTAGGCATTCTTGTGTCAAGCAAAATGATGAAGCAGAAGGCAGTGCTAAGGCTAACCTAACCTTCCTTGACACACTAGATGCAGCAGTTTATAGAACCAATCACCAACACACATGAAACTATTGGCAATACTAAACAAGGGAAAGCATAAAATGATTTTGATTCAATTCAGGGGGCCTGTTAAAGAATATACTCTATTGCTTCATTGCTTAACACAGGGTCTCTATGCCTGTGCATCAACCAACTTGCATTAGAACAGCTTTCTTTCTTAATCTCGGTTTGAAGCAATTAAACAGAAACCAAATCTAACTACACGCGCACTGACGGAGCCTTTGTATTGACTCATTATTAACTATGTAAAGCACCACAAACTATAACTCTTTAATATAATCCATTGTGGAGTAGAGGTAGCAGTTGTCGTTATACTGGTTATCACTGTTAGCATTCAACCGCGATTCTTAAACATATATTTTAACAATGCGTTTCAAGAGACAATGCTCTCATCATCAGGTTGTAATGTCTATGTCATGAAATTAAACGGACTAAAAAGACAAAATACCATCACAAACAGTTGGGAAGTCCATAGAGTAAAACAGAATTAAAAGTATGTTGGACTGTGGGACCTCGTCTTACATTGAAGTTGTTGACACAAGTCGATGGCCGCCCCACAGCTACCAGATATGCTCTCGCACTGTGCCGGCTCGGGAGCTGTTGTGGACTGACGTGCCTAGGTGTTGTGGCGTGGTTACAGCCGTGTGCTTGACGGTAACGCTATGCTATTGGGCGCCTGATTTCCTTATTGCATTGGTCTGCTATCGTTAGCCTCTCGCAACTCCGTCAGTGACATGCTACAAGTTTAAAGTCGCATACCTACCCTAGCCTACCCTAAAATAATTCTAAAAACCCGCTAAAAAATCTCATTTCTTTAAAATTATCTTGTGCATTTAGAATATTGCTTTGTTTCTTTTCATGGAGAGCTATCTCGATTTCCTGTAGTAAATCAAGTTTCCTCCCTTTCTTTTCTACATGCAATATTTCTGCGTTATCTTCTATGCTGTTAAGGGGATGGCCTGTTTCATATATATGGTTCGCAACAGCTGATTTGTCATAATTTCTTAACCTGAACGCATCTTTATGTTCTTTATACCGGATCGCGAATGATCTTCCTGTCTGCCCTATATATTTTGCATCACAAGTTCTGCACTGAATCTCATAAACTCCCGATCTTTCAAACTTATTTCTCTCCTCGCCAATATCGTGCTTAAGGTTATACCTCACTAGGTTATTAGTCTGAAAAGCTATTTTAACATCGTATGGCTTAAAAAAATTTGCTATCTTTTGTGAGACTGTTCCGTAGTATGGCATCGTGATAATTTTCACTTCCTCTCCATCAGGTTTATTCTTTTTGCGTTTATTACTTTTCCGTAACAGTTTTTTAACCATATCTATTCTGTAACCGTTATTCATCGCTATTCTCTTAACGGTATTGATTTTAGTCTCCCTATCTTTTTCGCTCATAGATATATTATTGCCCTATGCACGAGACTACGGAAAGCAGCTTCTTTATAAGCCAGCGGATGGCATGAATCATTCGGGACCACGGCATCAGTCGTAGTTTGTTTTCTATAAATGTATAACGCATGTTTGTTGCCCTGCTTTTTTATATTCAGGTCCAGGAACTGTAAACAATTGTCAGTTTCATACTCCACAGTAAATTCTATATTATTATGTGCACACAGAAAATATGTGTTGATGACGTGATTGCACAATTGCGTGCGGATTCTCGTCAGCCCAGACATGTTGATTGTGAAAATTTACAATTTGATCACCTTGGAATGAAGCCTTATCTGTAAAGAGAACATTTGCACTGAAATGAGGATTGACACATTGTTGGATGAACCATTCGCAGAAGTGTACCCGTGGATGCCAATCAGCTGCTGATAGTGCCTGCACACGCTGTACATGGTACGGAAACAACTGGTTCTCCCGTAGCACTCTCCATACAGTGACGTGGTCAACGTTACCTTGTACAGCAGCAAGTTCTTTGACGCTGACATTAGGGTTATCGTCAACTGCACGAAGAATTGCCTCGTCCATTGCAGGTGTCCTCGTCGTTCTAGGTCTTCCCCAGTCGCGAGTCATAGGCTGGAATGTTCAGTGCTCCCTAAGACGCCGATCAATTGCTTCGAACGTCTTCCTGTCGGGACACCTTCGTTCTGGAAATCTGTCTCGATAAAAACGTACCGCGCCAGGGCTATTGCCCCGTGCTAATCCATACATGAAATGGGCATCTGCGCACTCCGCATTTGTAAACATTGCACTGACTGCAAAACCACGTTCGTGATGAACAAAACACTAACCTGTTGCTGTTACGTACTGATGTGCATGATGCTAGTTCTGTAGAGCAATGAGTCGCATGTCAACACAAGCACCGAAGTCAACATTACCTTCCTTCAATTGGGTGAACTGACGGTGAATCGAGGAAGTACAGTACATACTGACGAAACTAAAATGAGCTCTAACATGGAAATTAAGCGTCTCCGGACACATATCCACATAACATATTTTCTTTATTTGTGTGTGAGGAATGTTTCCTGAAAGTTTGGCCGTAACTTTCTGTAACACCCTGTGTAGTATATAAGTTTTAAAACGGCTCAGACTACACTCGCATGTTGATGGACTCGATCCAGCGGAGTGGGATGCTTGATGGAGCTTCTCATTGCCACCAGGGAAGCGTCTGATTGGACAGTCATTCACAATGTGGCTCATTGTTTGGATGTAACCACAGTCACACACACTGTCACTTGAGAAGCCCCACTTGTGCATGTTGTATTTGCACCTACCCTCTTCGGTCCGATATCTGTTTAACTGCACCCACACCTGCCTTGGTTGGTGGAAGCCTGGAACTGGAACTGTTGGATTGTCTACAAGTTCGTGGTTTCGGGTTCTTGTAGCTTGCCACTCACGTTTCCACTCGGTGTCCTGGTCGAATCCTGTGTATAGCATTTGGACTCCAATTTCATATGCTGGTCTTCTAGATTTGAGGCGTTTCCTGGGCAGTGATAGCAAATCGTCACGGAGAGGGATCGAGTTGTTTTCAGAAACTTGCTGACAGAGGTTGTAAAGAGCAGCCTTTCGACGGAGGCCTGGTGGACAGATGTTTGAAAGCACTGGTAGCCAGCAGGTAGGTGTAGGCCGGACTGAACCACTAATTACTCTCATAACTGAGTTCAGTTGGAAGTCTACTTTCACTACGTGGGCGCTTCCGAGCCAAACTGGTGCACAGTATTCTGCTGCAGAGTACACCAGTGCAATGGATGCTCCTACGAGAACTGATGTGCTCGCTCCCCATGTACTGCCTGCCAGCTGTCTCACAAGGTTCACTCGTGTTTGTATCTTCTTGGCCAAGTTGGAAAGGTGTTTTTTGTACGTTAAAGTTCTGTCCAGAGTGACTCCCAGGTATTTTGGGCTTTCGTTGTATCTGACTGTACCAAGAGGGCTGAACTGTGGACTGATCTTTGCTGATGAAAGGCGATTAGAGAGGTGTAACAGGCTTACCTCGGTTTTAGAAACATTTGGTCTCAGTCGCCATGTCTCAAAATACTCATAAAGTTTAGTAAGGATGTTCGTTAGGTGTTCTTCACACTCAGAAAGGTCTTCACTCTGACATGAAATTGCCAGGTCATCTGCATATTGAAATTTTAGGCAGGTCAGCTGTGTAGAGGTTGAATAACACTGGAGCAGAACAGAGCCCTGAGGTAATCCGTTATTGAGTACATGCCATCTGCTTTTCTCTTCTCCTTGATGTACTTTAAACCGCCTATTGCTTAACATGTTATTTAAGTGATTGCCTAGACTAATGCAAGGTATTGCTCTCAAAAATTTCAATAATAGGATCTTGCGCCACACTGTGTCACAAGCTGCTGATAGGTCATTGAACATTACTCCAGTTTTAAGTCTCTTTTGGTATCCAGCTTCTATGTGAGTAGTCAAGAAGATCACTTGTCCACAGCAGCTTCTATAAGGTCTGAATTCAGCTTGTTCAGGTGGTATCATAGCATTAATTTGATCTTGGATTCGTGTTAGAATCATTCTTTTCAATAGCTTGTAAGCACAGCTAAGTGGAGATATTGGGCGGAAGTGATCTGCAGCTGTTCCCTCTTTCCCTGGCTTTTTGATAGAGATAATTTTTACTCTTTTAAACTTTTTGGATAATTTTGCTGTATGAAGAATTTCGTTAAAGGGCAAACTAGCCAATGTCGCGTTACCGGTCCACTGAGCATCCAAAAATTCAGGGTAAAGCCCATCTGCCCTGCAGCTTTTCTACATTTCGTATGCTTCACGACTGTTTCCTGTCCAGTGATTGTAACTGGAGAAGCGAATTCCGGGTTATGTTGCAGAGATTTCCGTAAGCTCTCTCTTTACTTGCCGAAGGTTTGCTTTATCTGTTGGGACATTGACTAGCGATTGAGTCGCATGAGACCATTGAGTTTTCTTTGTTGTGGGAAGGGTCTTCTCCAAGTTTGTGAATCAGCGTCCATGCTATTCTACTGGAGTGTGTGAAATCGAGCTCCCTTGATTCTTTATGCCATTTTTCTCTCCTTTGTTCATTCAAGGAATTCATAATGTTCGTACCTGTTTCTTGGTCTCCAGTTTCCTTGAATTGGTTAAACAGCTGGTTGATCTCTTCATTCCAGCCAGGAATGTATTCTTTCCGGCATCCTCTGGGTATGCTCTTTTTGGCAGTAGATATTACGATCTTTAAAAACTATGAGTATGATTTTGGAAGTGTAGTGACCTGTGTTATTGACTCGTCAGGCAATTTAGAAAATTTATCCCAATCTGCTTCTTGAAAATTCCAGCGGGATACAGGAGCAGATCACTCTGGGGGAATGTGTAGCCCGTAGGAGATGAGAATGGGGCGATGCTGCCTTCTGGGAAAGTCATGCAGGACCTTTCTGATGATAGTTCCGCCACTACTCTCCAAGGGTCCATAGGTGACAGGCAGAGGTCAGGTGTGCTCTCTGTACCCCATCTTCCAGACCTGAATGTGCCTTTTCCCTTTGCATCATAGTGGAGCTTTAAGTTGTTTGCTTCCATCCATTCTGCCAGACTTCTACCATTTTCATCCTCTTTGGCATAGCCCCACTCATAACTATGGCTGTTAAAATCGCCTATATATATTGCAGGATGTTTTAGCACTGGAAGTTGTTTGCGCCAAGTGCTATTCGCTTGTTTCTAAATATTTGCTATTTTTATATTTCCGATCTGAATCACCGCTACCATCACGTTTTCTTTGTCTGATTTCTCCTCGAGAATAACTGAGACATCCTTTAAGTTGTTGCGGACAAAGCTGGCAACTCCATGTTGAGGGTGGTTAATTCGGGACACTAATTTATAGCCTGGGATGCGCCCTCGCTTCCACAGAGCGTTCTCATCTTCAGTATGAGTCTCTTGCAGCGCTAAGACGTCCGCCCTATTCTCTCTCAAAATTTTAGATAGTATTTCGCCCATATTTCTGGACAGTCCCTCAACATTCAGTTGACATATTCTGAGCACGTTTCCAGGTTCGCCCTGAACAGTGCCGTTTGTATAGGGTTTCATACTACTGCTAATTTCGTAATCGCCGTTGGAATTATCATTAACCCTTTCAGGGGCAAAATAAATAAAAATTTTTTTTTTAATTTTTCCTTGTTTTTATTGTATTAATTTTCATACAGTGAGACAGAAAAATGTAAAAATTAAATGGAATATACATAAACTGAACATATACAGGGTGGTTTCAAATGGAACCACCACAACATTCACGGACATAAATGCATTATTTCGTTATTATTACAGTACATATAGTACTAATGTCAACAGAACAGTATTCTGCATTTAATACAGGCATAAAAGTTACCTAATACAGAAGAATACAGTTACAATTTGAGAACAAAGACGTTCGCTCACAGCGTACAAAAATGGCTAACAAACTCGCCTCACTACTTGCTAACATTTACAGATTTGGAAGCGGTTCCAGTGACAGCCGCTAGAGGGCAGCACCAACTAGGCTGCTGAATGGTATCCCAAATGTAGCCACTGCCCTTTCGCCACAAAATGAGAATATTGTAGGTGGTTTCAAACGGAACCATTTCCCCTGAAAGGGTTAAATCACCTTCTGCGAGAGTTAGCCTAATTGGAAAGGACCAATTAGTTGCCCAGGGAGCACCGGCAGTGATCAAGGCACATGAAGATGCAATCGAAGGCGAAAAAAGTGACTGCTCACGTGGAGGTCTCTCGCTTGCTCCCCGTATATATATATATATCTCACTGCCGGTGCTCCCTGGGCAACTAATTGGTCCTTTCCAATTAGGCTAATATATATATAAACAGTTAATCACGTCTTATATCTCAAAAAACCTTTTACATCACCCAAGTTCCCAGAACTTCTAAAGACTGTGTTTATTGTAACACAGACGCAGTCCCTTTGACTTTTCAGAGATGTCACTAAACCCATCCAAAGGCCGGCCGGTGTGGCCATGCGGTTCTAAGCGCATTAGTTTGGAACCGCGTGACCGCTACGGTCGCAGGTTCGAATCTTGCCTCGGGCAAGGATGTGTGTGATGTCCTTAGGTTAGTTGGGTTTAAGTAGTTCTAAGTTCTAGGCGACTGATAGTAGTTAAGTCCCATAGTGCTCAGAGCCATTTGAACCCATGCAAAGATGTAAACAACTATGCATGAGTAGCGCCCATCAGACGGAGGGATCCGACAGCCGATCAGTTCCAGTCATTCCACCAGGAAGGAGGTACACGGCTCGTGTTTCCTGTAGTTGAACCATGCCTAGACGGTCAATACCACCGTTCAATCGCGTCCGCAGTGTGCCAGGAAGGGCTCTCAACAAGGGAAGCGTCCAGGCGTCTCGGAGTGAATCAAAGCGATGTTGTTCGGACATTGAGGAGATACAGAGAGACAGGAACTGTCGATGACATGCCTCGCTCAGGCCGCCCAACAGCTACTACTCCGGTGGATGACCGCTACCTACGGATTATGGCTCGGAGGAATCCTGGCAGCAACGCCACCGTGTTGAATAGTGCTTTTCGTGCAGCCACAGGACGTCGTGTTAAAGACTCAAATTGTGCGTAAAAGGCTGCATGATGCGCAACTTCAGTCCCAACGTCCACGGCGAGGTCCATCTTTGCAACCACGACACCGTGCAGCGCGGTGCAGATGGGCCCAACACGATGCCGAATGGACCGCTCAGGATTGGCATCACGTTCTCTTCACCAATGAGTGTTGCATATGCCTTTCACCAGACAATTGTCGGTGTTTGGAGGCAACCCGGTCAGGCTGAAAGCCTTGGACACACTGTCCAGCGAGTGCAGCAAGGTAGAGATTGCCTGCTGTGTTGGGGTGGCATTACGTGGGGCAGACGTACGCGGCTGCTGGTCATGGAAGGCGCCGTAGCGGCTATACGAATCGTGAATGCCATCCTCCGACCGATAGTGCGACCAAATCGGCAGCATATTGGCGAGGCATTCGTCTTCATGGACGACAATTCGCGCACCCGTCGTGCACATCTTGTGAATGACTTCCTTCAGGATAACGACATCACTCGACTACAGTGTCCAGCATGTTCTCCAGACATCAACTCCTTGGAACATGTCTCAGATAGATTGGAAAGGGCTGTTTATGGACGACGCAACCCACAAACAATTCTGAGGGATCTACGACGAATCGCCGTAGAGGAGTGGGACAATCTGGGCCTACAGTGTGTAAGGGGTTCACCACCCTGCTGGAGCAAATGTAATTTCGATGTATTGTTCACGCGCTGCCTGCGACAGAAAACACCTTTGCTGCAACTGAGTCGCAGGTCAGAGCAGTTGTAGTCTGTTGCTGGTGCAGCGCAGTTCACAGCCATCTATTGAAAGGTAAATTTTATTATTTTTATTGGCATGCGCGTAGTTAAGTCACTTGTCTGAGATGTTAATATGAGTCTGTTTCAATCTTTTTGTGATTCGCCAGCACCAGTTGACCCAGATTTGTAATATTCAGATCTTTATCAGTAATGTAAAAGACTTTCAGAATAAAAATTAAACGAGTCAACAAAAAAAGGAAGGAATAATTTTGCCTTAAGCCACTGCCAGTCCCGATCCAGCCATTTATTTAAATTTAAATGTTTCAGAAATTTTCTCAGATCATAGTCATATGTTCTTTAGTAATAAGGCCGGCCGTTGTGGTCGAGCGGTTCTAGGCGCTACAGTGTGGAAACGCGCGACTGCTACGGTCGCAAGTTCGAATCCTGCCTCGGGCACGGATGTGTGTGCTGTCCTTAGGTTAGTTAGGTTTAAGTAGTTCTAAGTCTAGGGGACTCATGACCTTAGATGTTAAGTCCCATAGTGCTCAGAGCCATTTGAACCATTTCTTTTAGTAATAAGACGACCAGCTGTGCAGCTTTGTCAATAAGCAAGGCCAGTTTTTCTCGTAATTCAGATCTCGGACAAATGTTGTCCAGTATTAGTAGATAGGCCAACATTGCACTAAGATGTGCCATTTACGAGCAGCGTTACACCATCATGAGGTACGAATTTTTCAGTTTATTTCTCAAGGACAGATTCAGATTCGTTTCACAGGGCCATGGCGTAGCGCTGCTTACGTCCTAATTTATCAGTTTTCATGAGTTAAAATATTTTTAAAAAAATTATTATTTTTATTTTATACAGGAAGGTTGCACTTGGCGATATCCGGCTAGGATCGTAATTTTGAGAATTTTCTGGGAAGTAGTCAGCTATATATCTGCTCTTACTTATTCAGTGTTAAGCATTGGCTGAATTTGGCGCAACGCATTTGCTAATTTGTCATATTTTTTCACGGATCATCGGCAATTTATTGTTCATTGTACTTGCTCCACTTTGTGTCCGCTTTTTCTTTGTTTGATTTTGTGTCCACCATTGTCTTACGAAAATGCCGCGAAAAACCGCAAACAGTAAATCGCGAAGTGCAATGAATAAAAACGATGATTTGAGTAGTTTAACTGATAATACTAGCGGTATTTAGTCTCATAGTTGTAACCCTTCAACCTTACACAATCAGTGCATATCAGCCACCTGAAACATTTCAAATTTAAACGATGAGCAAATTATGTCCACAGTTTACGTAGTAACTATTGATGTCTCGTTGCGTTCGATTACAACGAACGCTGCCCAGTTTCGCACATCGCATGTGCTGGATGTGTGAGCAAACAAATGTTACCAGTGAAAACGTGCAATTTACTCAGGATATGTCAGATTTATTTGGTTCCGATGTAGTGACCAACAGTGCACAACCAGTCAGCAGACCTTTCCATGAATCAGACAATGACCAAATGGTCACAGAACAAGTATCAAATGCAGATACACTATCACACAGCATAAAAAACACAGTCGCTAATTTTGACGTTGATCCAGTCATGGCAGTATTGCTACAACTTAATGAATATTTTAAACAGTCGAATGAAAAACAAGACAACAATTATAAAGAACTTAACAAACGCCTTGATCAAACAAACCGATGAAAATTTCAAACAGATTAATGAAAAACTTGACACCACTATTGAACAGCTAACTGAATAGATTACAGCCATTGCCGAGCAATGTAATGAAACTAAAAAGCAATTATATGAGGAAATTAAGGCCTGTGCTAGGAATAGTAGTGAAGAAATCAAATCCGTTGCACAAGAGATATGCAACACACACGAAGCTACAACAAAATTACTTAGAGATGACATCAACGCAATCGCTAAACAGCGTTCAGAAAGCACAACACAGTTACACGATGAGATTAAAGCAGTATCAGCAGAACTTTCGCGCGCTTTGTATGCGAAAATTTAGGAGAAATTTGAACAACAGAACACCCAAATTGATGAACGTTTTAATTGCCACCTACAAAAGAGCGAAACGCATTACCGCAAATTCATACAGAACAGAACAAAGTAAAGAAACAAGTCATACAAACAATTACTACACAGAGACTGGAAGATAAGCGTTAAATTGTTAGCGAAAGTAAAACATATGTTGACACCAACATTGCCACAGTACCGGATGAAATTAACACAGTCAAACAATAGAACACAGAGTTACATTATGAACTTACCGATCTGAAAACAAAAACAGACTCTAGTATTCAGACCTTAGAAAACAAATACACGGAAGACTTTCAGAAAGTTAGTAGTAGACTTGAACAACTGGAATTAGTGAAAGATCCCGATGCCATTACAGCACACGTTAAAAATTAAACAAAACCACGCGTAAAATGCAAAAACAGATTGATGCTTGTGACACCAGGTAAAAGCACTAACTGAAAAATTTGATGAATTAGCGAGTAGATTTGACGTTATCGAGAACAATAAAGACATTAAATGACGATACGTCACCAGTTTCCTTTAATCAGACACCCGAATTTCAAAATATGCAGCAAACAATCAGTGAGTTAGGTACATCGAATAATATGCTACGTCGAAAAATGTTATCTTTACAGCATGAAGTGACAGAAATGAAAAATGTTTCAGCCTATAACATCTCACAGCATACGCCACATTCTGAACATTTGTCACTCAGCCAACACAGCCCGATGCCATTACAGCACACGTTAAAAATTAAACAAAACCACGCGTAAAATGCAAAAACAGATTGATGCTTGTGACACCAGGTAAAAGCACTAACTGAAAAATTTGATGAATTAGCGAGTAGATTTGACGTTATCGAGAACGATAAAGACATTAAATGGCGATACGTCACCAGTTTCCTTTAATCAGACACCCGATTACAGATTACAGAGAGTACGTCACTTAGATTCCGAACAGACACAGACAAGCACGTTCTTATACAACCCTGATCTTGCTCAAACATTTAGAGACGATAATTTTGACTACAAGCACTTTTTATCCGTTAGGAAACTTAAGACATTTAAAAATGACAGAACACAAATTCACCCCTTGGACTGGATATAACAATTTACTTTTGCATTTCCACCAACTTGGCCTGTTATGCACAAGCTAGAATTTATTTGAAGCTTTTTGGAAGGGAAACCAGAAACTCGCATGAGACCGATCGCGAGACAATGTCACTCAGTAGAAGAATTTCAAAACGGTTCAAATGGCTCTGAGCGCTATGGGACTTGACATCTGAGGTCATCAGTCCCCTAGAACTTAGAACTACTTAAACCTAACTAACCTAAGGACATCACACATATGGATGCCCGAGGCAGGATTCGAACCTGCGAGCGTAGCGGTCGCGCGGTTCCAGACTGAAGCGCCTAGAACCGCTCGGCCACACCGGCCGGCAATTTCAAAATGCTTTTCTGTCAGCGTACTGGTCGAAAACGATACAGCGCCGTATCAAGGATCAGTTAATCAGCCTACCGAATTATGAAAACTCAAATTTCTCCACTATTACGCAATTCTTTGAACATATGGCGCAGCAAAACCAATATTTATGCGAATTATACAGCGAGTCAGCACTATCCGAGACGATAGTCAGCAAAGCCTTCAGCTACGTCATTTGCTACGACCTAGCAAGGCGCCATTGATATTGCAAATAATGTACAGTCAAGAGTGACGTTCACCAATTATGGATTAAAGTTAAGTATTCCAGCAGCTACGTACGTTTTTTGCTAAAGTCTAACTTCCTTGACCTGTTCCAGACCTCACGCCAGCCTGCGTGAGCTAAAACGCGTGCCTTTCGGCTTCCTCTCAAAACCGGTGTTGGCTCTCCTGCCAACCCACAACACTGTGGGCGATCGGTTTCATTAATGATAATGTCATTAACGTGACGAGAATCAAGCATAAGGCGAAGTGAGCCGTATTCTTTTCTTGACAATGTGAAGCGGGTTTATAGACGGACTAACTGCCGGTTCGATAATGCCTTGGTCGAGCATAGCTTGTAGTTCTTTCTTGACTTGTTCTCTGTGGATATAAGGAATAGGATAATGTTGGGCTTTAAATGTGTCGTTCTCTTTAACTTGAAATTCACACATAAAACGGGACATAGTGCCAGGGATGTTGTCGAAAACTGGGGCTTGCTTTTAAGGAGTATCACGTAATTGGCTACGTTCGTAATTTGTATTTGCATTGCTCTGTTTTACTTTCTCAGAAATTTTTTGTATCACGTCGTAATAAAATTCGTCTAGTGTATCGTAGTTGTGTACATAAGTATCTGTGAAAAAGGTGGAATGCCAATCTATGTTGATGTAGAAATGACTTGTGTTCGATTAATTGCCTGTACTTCTGCTGATAATGTGTGCTGAAATTTCAGTGCAAGCTGTTCTTTTCCATCCTTTAAAATCAAATAAGACTTTTAGAAATCGATAATTACGTCGTGCTGTACCAAAAAATTCGTGCCTAAAATAACGTCTGTTGTCAATAAAGGAACAATCTAAAAGTTTGTGTGAAACGTATGACCTGCAGCAAAAAATGATAAGTGTGTCTGTAGTTTTACATCTACTCCTTTACCGGATACTGCACCTCTTACTTTAGTTTTGCCTAGTGGTAACGTAGGATAATTGTTTTCGTTGTTACATTTGTTGAAAGTCTCTTCATTTATGATCCAGAAACGATTACTGCTGAAAATGTGAATGATCCAATTTCTACTTAAATAAGAGGGTAGGAAATAGTTTTCTGTATAACTGGTTTTCCATGTAAAAGTATATCTCGGATATCGTCAAAAGTTATTGCATTTTCGTGAACAAAATCTTGTGTATCAAAGATGTTGCTCACGTTGCTGCAAGATGCAACCGCTACTGTATCTAGTCAAACTCTCTCTGGCGTGCTGTTATTTGCGGGAGGATGCTGTGGCATTTCAACTATCTGTGCTGTTCTGTTACTTCGTCCTGAAGTACTAGGTTGAGGATGATATCGACTGTATGGTTCATTCATGATAATCTGTGGCTGTGGATGATTCTGCTGCTGACAAAACCTGCTGTTATTAAATGTGCGTTGAAAACTGTGCTCAGTGCATTTACGTTTGTCATGATAGTTGCTATTATACGGCGCGTTGCGATGAGAGTTGAAATAATGGCTTTTCTGTACATGTTGGTTTTCTTGTTGCTGAGCGTTACTGCTCGACGGAGCCGATGCTACACCTGCAGGTGGCATAACATCAAAGTTTGGCTGACCTTGGAAATTGCATTGTTAGTTAGGTATGTTGTGGTTGGCAGGAGAGCCAACACCGTGTCACTAGAAGAGGCCAAAATGCACGCGTTCCAGCTCACGAAGGCTGGCGTGAGGTCTGGAACAGGACAAGGAAATTAGAATTTAGAAAAACGGACGTAGCTGGTGGAATACTTAACTTTAATCCATTAATGATGAACGTCGCTCTTGACGGTACATGATTCACAATATCAATAGTAACTGATAATGGCGCCTTGCTAGGTCGTAGCTGAAGGCTATGCTAACTATCGTCTCGGCAAATGAGAGCGTATTTTGTCAGTGAACCATCGCTAGCAAAGTCGGCTGTACAACTGGGGCGAGTGCTAGGAAGTCTCTCTAGACCTGCCGTGTGGCGGCGCTCGGTCTGCAATCACTGATAGTGGCGACACGCGGGTCCGACGTATACTAACGGACCGCGGCCGATGTAAAGGCTACCACCTAGCAAGTGTGGTGTCTGGCGGTGACACCACACACAGACACTAGAAGAACTTCTTCAGAAATTTCGTGGTACTGCTATCTATTCGACCTTAGATTTAAAATCTTGGTTTTGGCTAATTCAGCTCCATCCGAACTGCAGAAAGTACACAGCTTTCCTCTGTTTTGGCGACTGTTATCAATTTTGCAAATTACCGTTTGGTTTAACCATTTCTTCAGCAGCATTTATTCGCGGTATGAACACAATACTTCCGAAGGAACTTAAAGATAGAATCACAGCGTACGTAGACGACATCCTTATAGCAGAAGCTAGTTCGTCTCAACATAATTTCATTCTTGAACAACTGTCCTTTCCATGCACAAGGACTCACAGTTAACCTTAGCAAATAGCACTTTGACAAAACCTCCATAAAATTAAAACGAAGGCATTGCGCCTGACCCTGAAAACTTCAAACTGTTCCAACGACTGAGAAACAGCTCCGTAGTTTTTTAGGATTAATTAACATTTTTCGTAAATTTATTCATTACTCTGCTTTGGACACCCGTAGATTATGCCAGTTGACAGGCAAAAACACTATTTGGTCGTGAAATAATCAAGCACAATAGGAATTTATTAATCTAAAACATGCCTTGTTAAACGCACCACATTTATCACACCCAGATCCCACCAAAAATTTCTCCATTGCTACAGACAGTTCTCACACCGCTCTTGGGAATACATTTTTCAGGAAATCGAAGAAGATGGCACTACAGTAATAAAAAAACATCGCATTTGTAAGTCGCATTCTACCACCTGCCGAACGGAGTTATTCAGTTACAGAGCTTGAAACATTATGTGTTGTATGGGCATTTACCAGATTTAGGCATTTTCTTTATGGAAGACATACTACCGTTTACACAGACCATAGAGCTATACAGTTTTTACTTTCCGCCAAATTCACACATGGCAGATTAAGTAGACGGAAACTTTATTTACAGGAGTTTGATTTTACAATTGTTCATATTTCCGACGCGAAAAATATTGTAGCAGACGCTCTGTCCCATTCTCTCAGCAACAATCAGCAAGACGTAACTTCTGCCGAACAAATGTCAGCCTCATGTATATTCAACAAGTTACATTTGAAAATTTCATTTCGTCCTCATTACGAGACGTTACGAAGGAACAGAGCAAATACAATGTACGGAAAGAAATTAAATACCTTTGGCAAGATAGGAATAATGCTACCATTAGAAACAATTATACTGGTTGCAACAACATTCTGTTTCGCCGTTCTCGCCCTGACAGCAATAATTGGTTACTCTGCATTCCTGAAGAAAAAAAAATGTGTGTGAATTCTTATGGGACTTAACTGCTAACGTCATCAGTCCCTAAGCTTACACACTTCTTAACCTAAATTATCCTAAGGACAAACACACACACCCATGCCCGAGGGAGGACTCGAACCTCCGCCGGGACCAGCCGCACAGTCCATGACTGCAGCGCCTACACCGCTCGGCTAATCCCACACGGCCATTCCTGAAGAGCTTGTTCACAAATTAATTTGGTACATTCGTTTAAGCTACGCCCATTATGAAGCCAGAAAATATTTTCTCATCGTAAGACAGAATTGTTATTTTGCCAACATGGAAAAACGTATTCGACGAGTTTTAGCGTCACGTAAAATCTGCCAGAAAGCTAAATCAGTCACTACTTCACATATTCAACCTTCATATCCTATCGTATCCATTAAGTAAAGGCATATGGCCGCTGTAGACATCTTTGGACCGATTCGATCTAACAGAGGTTTTTGTCACATCTTTGTCGCCGTTAAATTCACTTCGAAATTTGTTACCTTTACTCCGCTATGCAAAGCTACTGCTAAATATGCATCAAATACATTCGTAAAACATTTTCTACGTCATGTAGGTCATGTACTAAAAGTACTTTCCGGCAGTGGACCACAATTTCGATCTGCAACATGGACACGTGTGTTACGAGCTAGAAGCATTTCTCCGATTTATATATCCAAATATCATGCTTCTTCCAACCCTTTCGAACGATGGATGAAAGAAATTGGTAAATTATGTAGAATATACTGCCATAAGAAACAAATTGATTGGGACAAACACAGTTTTTCATTCCAAGATGTAATTAATTCTATACAAAATGATGGTTCAAATGGCTCTGAGCACTATGGGACTCAACATCTTAGGTCATAAGTCCCCTAGAACTTAGAACTACTTAAACCTAACTAACCTAAGGACATCACACACACCCATGCCCGAGGCAGGATTCGAACCTGCGACCGTAGCAGTCCCGCGGTTCCGGAATGCAGCGCCAGAACCGCTAGACCACCGTGGCCGGCATACAAAATGAAACCACTATGTTATCTCCTACTGTTATTTTGAAGAACGTTGAACCACCCAGTAAAATTAATGAACTGGCATCTTTTCCTACATCACATCGACTACGTCACCATGGAATAATTGACATTGCCCTCAATAATATCAAACGTGCGGCACAGCGCCGCAAAAGACAGCAAAAACAGGTTTGTAAACTCCGTGAATTTCACATAGAACAGAAGATATTGGTACGCACACATTTATCCAACAGGGGAAAGAGTAGATGCAGTAAATTTGAACTTCTATACGCTGGCCCGTATCGAATCCGCAGCATTCCTCACCCAATGTAGTACATATCGAAACTTTACGAACCAGAGACTCAAAAGGTAACCACCACATTTCATACGTCAAACCCTTTATAAAATGCTTGTTTTATGATTTATCACACCATAATGCCATTTCCAGCTGCATTTACATTTATGTCACCACATACTGATTATATTTTTTCTTGGCAAATGCCCAGCAAGATGAGGGTAGCAGGTCGCCTTTCATGTCGTAGTATCAGACCGTGCACATTTTATAAATAACATAATAAGATTTTCACCCTGCAGCGAAATGTGCGCTGATACGAAACTTTCTGGCAGATTAAAACTGTGTACCGGATCGAGTCTAATCTGCCAGGAAGTTTTATAAATAACAATTTTACTTTGATAATTCCCAGTAACTTGAACTTAGTATGTCAGTTCACTTACTGCAATTACAGACATAGCACATTTTCCACTTTATAATGTACATATGATGATTTTCCTATAGAAAATAGAATATTCTGTGTATATACTATGTAGTTTTTAAGATATAATAAACACCAGTTCAATCTGACATTTTCGCATTATTATATCTCACTATCTTGTTTATTGCATATTTCTTTATGCCACTACATTGTGATATTGTGTATGCATTTCTGCACTTGAAAATACTCTTGTCCATTGATTTGTACCTACCACATTTCTTTCCATTATGCTATGCTACATGCACATACCTTGATGTATGTTATACAACAACAAAAATTGCTATTTTATATTTGATCATATGATTAGAAATAAGTTTTCCCTTAATGTGTATATAATGTAAATGCTAGATATTAATCCATACTCATCATTTTAAGAAAGCAATACCCTGTAAAAGAAATAAATTAAATAACCACAGTGTTCACTGTAGACAGACATGGATATTTTAAAATCAGAACGAAAGAGGGAAAACACTTTGCCATGAAAAGTAACTGGACAGGAATTAACAAGCATTAACAAGAATATACTATACACACCATATGATAACAGTCTTGACTAATCATTTTTCTATCAGAATATGACGCAGTTACGGCAGACTATCACGTAAAACTATATACGTTAATTTTTGTGATGAGGTATGTCACATGTAAGAAACTCTGTAATATGTGAAATGATGATGAAAATGAAATAATATGAAAGAAAATGATGATGGTAATAATGTTATACGAAGAAAATGATACTCGAGAAGTCATACCTTGAGCTGACACAAACAAATGATGGTGATGAATAGTGAAGTCTTTATTTTTTGCGTATGATGATAATGATGATGTTTTCCCTTTAGTTATGAGATGCTATGTAGTTATTTAAGTATTTGTTGTAGTTTTTTTGACAGTATGGCATATATCACATAGTATAATGAATGAATATTTTTGGGAGAGACAGTTAGAATACATTCATATTAAACACAATGTTTCATTACCTGTTAATTCAGACTTTATTACTTTTATGCATAATAGGCAAACATTTCTTCTTTTACCTTCATAATCCACTTTGTATTTTTTCCAGGAATAACATTTCATGTCATCAGCATCATTTGAAATATGTTTTTTTATATTATGTGCTATAGACAGTTAGTTATTAAGCCTGCTCCACTTCTTGTATTTTACCTACTTCTTTCTATCATTGGTGAATGTGATCATATATACTTTACTTATTTGATAACCTTGCTGCACCTGACTCATGACGAATGACAAATGACGTTAATCATTTAATTTCCAGCAGTAAATCAAAAGAAAATATTCTCATTAATGAACCATTAATCCCAAAGCAATGCATTGCTAGACCAAAATATATTGCAAAATTCCGTTCTTGTCTTATGTATAGATTATCTGTATGTATCATTAGGCTAGGCACCTTGATGACTAGGTTAAATGTCATACATTTTAGGAATCTCTTATGTCACTTGCAAAATATTATATGTACTTACTAGCAGCTAAATGCTACTTGTAGTAACACCTATTTCTAGGTAATGATTTGTATATCATGTGTATCAGTTAATGAAATTTTGACAGGCCACTGAGTGCCGACACTTCTCCAGCTAAGAATATATAAGATTACTACTGATGATTTCTATGTTACACTTATTTAATATTTTAATTATATTGTTCGGCCTTTGAACGCCACAACATTTTGTAAAGTTGTCACTTAAGGCTTCCAAAAAGTCACATAAATGAGTAATATAATTTTTTTCTTGATCTACTTATTATGTCAAATCAAGTATATATCTATGTAAAACCGGCAATGGAATGCTCATGTGAGCTTACCTAACATATATTATGGGACAGAAACTCGGCTTATACTTTGTAACTTTGGATTGATGTCAATAACATAATATTCACGAATTGTTATAAGACTAAATGTATCCTTCAACTTCTGACCCAGTTATAACCAATTACGGAGACTTTTCTATGTCTTGCCCATCCTCATGGTCATGGAGCACTCTATTTGGATATTTTACATTAATTCTGCGTTGACGTACAGATTATGGATTCTACAAGAATGTGGTGTTGACATATCAAGCAGTTCACCACACTGACCAACGGCGATGTTATTATGGGCCTACTGCTTGGTGTATCTAATGTACTACCAAAAGGGCAACATACTTTATTAATGCGACATTTCAATGTCTTGGCTACACTGATAAATGCTTCAGAAAAGAGAACTTCAGATTCTCACACCTGTTGTTGTGTTTCTGTGAAAACAGACTTTTCAGGGCAGTTATGTGCTACCCACTGTGCTATAACCATGATGCTATCCTTTCCATTCCTCACCTTCTTATAAACGATACTAAAAACGTATACTAAAGAATAATTTGAATTGACAGTGCATGTGTACTTTATATGATTATTAATATTCATAACTACCTTTGTATGTTCAGTACTTATATAATTTTACAATGATTTCATATATACTCTGTAACTATGTAAAACATATGTATATTAATTACCAAAACTCACTTTTAAGACTTAGTAAACTAAGTATTTCATATCTATTTGCAATAGAAATATTTGTTGCTCATCGCAAGTCCAAGGGACTCACCTTCGCTTTACCCCCCAGCGGAGGGTTATGTGAGGGGTTCACCACCCTGCTGGAGCAAATGTAATTTCGATGTATTGTTCACGCGCTGCCTGCGACAGAAAATAACTTTGCTGCAACAGAGTTGCAGGTCAGAGCAATCTCGGCAGCAGTAGCAGTCGCTCGCTGCTACAGTGCAGTTGTAGTCTGTCGCTGGTGCAGCGCAGTTCACAGCCGTCTATTGTAAGGTAGATTTTATTATTTTTATTGGCATGCGCGTAGTTAAGTCAATTGTCTGAGATGTTAATATGAGTCTGTTTCAATCTTTTTGTGATTCGTCAGCACCAGTTGACCCAGATTTGTAATATTCAATGTTTCGCATAATGGAGTGCAGACCTTTATCAATAATCTAAAAAAAAATTCAGGATATAAATTTTACCAGTCAACAAAGAATGAAGGAATAATTTTGCCTTAAGTCATTGCCAGTCCCGATCCAGTCATTTATTTAAACTTCAGAAATTTTCTCGGATCATAGTCATGTGTTCTTTAGTAATCAGACGACCAGATGTGCAGCTGTGTCAATAAGCAAAGTCAGTTTTTCTATAATTCAGATCTATGACAAATGTTGTCCAGTATTAGTAGATAGGCCAACATTGCACTAAGCTGTGCCATTTGCGAGCAGAGACACAGGGTGCTACAAAAAGGTACGGCCAAACTTTCAGGAAACATTCCTCACACACAAATAAAGAAAAGATGTTATGTGGACATGTGTCCGGAAACGCTTAGTTTCCATGTTAGAGCTCATTTTAGTTTCGTCAATATGTACTGTACTTCCTCGATTCACCGCCAGTTGGCCCAATTGAAGGAAGGTAATGTTGACTTCGGTGCTTGTGTTGATATGCCACTCATTGCTCTACAGAACTAGCATCAAGCACATCAGTACGTAGCATCAACAGGCTAGTGTTCATCACGGACGTGATTTTGCAGTCAGTGCAATGTTTGCAAATGCGGAGTTGGCAGATGCCCATTTGATGTACGGATTAGCACGGGGCAATAACCGTGGCGCGGTACGTTTGTATCGAGACAGATTTCCAGAACGAAGGTGTCCCCACGGGAAGGCATTCGAAGCAATTGATCGGCGTCTGAGGAAGCCCGGAACATTCCAGCTATGACTCGCGACTGGGGAAGACCTAGAACGACGACGACACCTGCATGGACGAGGCAATTCTTCGTGCAGTTGACGATAACCCTAATGTCAGCGTCAGAGAAGTTGCTGCAGTACAAGGTAACGTTGACCACGTCACTGTATGGAGAATGCTACGGGAGAACCAGTTGTTTCCGTACCATGTACAGCGTGTGCAGGCACTATCAGCAGCTGATTGGCCTCCACGGGTACACTTCTGCGAATGGTTCATCCAACAATGTGTCAATCCTCATTTCAGTGCAAATGTTCTCTTTACGGAGGAGGCTTCATTCCAACGTGATCAAATTGTAAATTTTCACAATCAACATGTATGGGCTGACGAGAATCCGCACGCAATTGTGCAATCACGTCATCAACACAAATTTTCTGTGAACGCTTGGGCAGCCATTGTTGGTGATGTCTTGATTGGTCCTCATGTTCTTCCACCTACGCTCAATGGAGCACGTTATCATGATTTCATACGGGATACTCTACCTGTGCTGCTAGAACATGTGCCTTTACGACACGATATGTGGTTCATGCACGATGGAGCTCCTGCACATTTCAGTCGAGGTGTTCGTACGTTTCTCAACAACAGATTCGGTGACCGATGGATTGGTAGAGGCGGACCAATTCCACGGCCTCCACGCTCTCCTGACCTCAATCCTCTTGACTTTCATTTATGGGGGCATTTGAAAGCTCTTATCTACACAACCCTGGTACCAAATGTAGAGACTCTTCGTGCTCGTATTTTGGACGGCTGTGATACAATACGCCATTCTCCAGGGCTGCATCAGGGACTACATGCGACGGAGGGTGGATGCATGTATCCTCGCTAACGGAGGACATTTTGAACATTTCCTGTAACAAAGTGTTTGAAGTCACGCTGGTACGTTCTTTTGCTGTGTGTTTCCATTCCATGATTAATGTGATTTGAAGAGAAGTAATAAAATGAACTATAAAATGGAAAGTAAGCGTTTCCGGACACATGTCCACATAACATATTTTCTTTCTTTGTGTGTGAGGAATGTTTCCTGAAAGTTTGGCCGTACCTTTTTGTAACACCATGTATATTACAGCGCTAGTCGAAGGGTGCACATGCTCCGTTATTACTACAAACTACATACACTACTCGTCATATGTTACTTACGGAAGAACAGTGTATTCATTCACAATACGTATTTCATTCGGCGCCTTAACGGTGGAAAAATCACTCCATGTATCCACGAAAACCGCGGCAGCCTAATGACGGAAATCAACTCTTTCCGATTGACTTATGTAAGGCTCCTGCTGGACACCTTCACTCATCCAGGTTCACAACTATGATATGACGAAGAGGCAACCGGGACAACATAACTCTCTGTCGCGTGCCTCTCTGTAAACAAGCGTCGTGCGGTTGGCTGTCTGTGATCCCTAGTGAGGAATTCACAGCACTCTTACTCGGACTTGCTTTTATGTGACAAGGCTTAAAATTTTAATACTTTAATAACTCACAGCGTTTGGGAAATTAGTCTGCGTGTCTTATTATTATCATTCCTTATTAATTTACTTACCTTATTAACCCTCCTATCCCTATCAATTGAGATAGGGAAAAATACAAACGAAAAGAATAACATCCGCTAGGTTTCTTAGAGATTCGAAGCCGGATTTCCGACTCCCAGCCAGTTACCTTGGCCATTGCGCTATCGGTGCTGTCGGCGAAAAGTGTTTACCATGTGGTTACAGAAGCAGCAGTTGCAAAACTTTCTTACCTCGATTTCTGGAAAAGTTAGCGTTTGCGGACCCCATACCTGATGATGAAAAATGCTCTATTCACAATTATCTATCGATCCC
This sequence comes from Schistocerca cancellata, assembly GCF_023864275.1. Lineage (NCBI taxonomy): Eukaryota > Metazoa > Arthropoda > Insecta > Orthoptera > Acrididae > Schistocerca > Schistocerca cancellata. The sequence continues at coordinate 17,246,698 of NC_064635.1, read as the reverse complement.
TCCAATTTTGAGTCGACTACTCGTCATAATCTTTAGGGGTGATTTTCTCAAAATTACGGGGGTGTTGACCCAAAATATCTTAGATTCCTTCGTTTTAGGTTATACACAAGCGACATGCCAAATTCGAGCCGAATCGGTTGGCCGTGTCTGAGGTCTTCCCCTTGTCAGCAGAGACGATGGCGCGCATTACGGCAGCCTCCGATGTACACTGAAGCACCTAAGAAACAGGTATGGGCACCCGTATTCAAGTACAGAGATATGTAAACAAGCAGAACACGGAGCTGCGATCGGAAACCCATATATCGGACAAGTGTCTGAAGGAGTTCTTAGATCGGTTACTGCTGCTACAACGGCAGGTTGCCAAGGTTTAAGAGAGTTTCAAAGTGGTGTTACAGTCGGCGCACGACCGATGGGGTACAGCATCTCCGAGGTAGTCACGAAGTGGGGATTTTCCCGCACGACCGTTTCACGAGCGTACCGTGACTATCAGCAGTCCGTTGAAACATCAAATCTCGGACATCGCTGCGGCCGGAAAAAGATCCTGCAGGAACGGGACCAGCGACGGCTGAAGAGAATCGTTCAGCGTCGCTGAAGTGCAACCATTCCGCAAACTGGTGCAGATTTCAATGCTGGGCCATCAACAACTGTCAGCGTGCGAACCATTCGGCGAAATAATTATGAAAAATCCGCCTCGACTGCACAAACTACCTGGTGTTTACCCAGGTTTTGGCGTGGGTAACCACCCCTTCTTCAGAACAATATAGAAAACAGGTTGCCTAAATAGGCACAGTCAAAGGCTAAACTCAACACCTACGGCGTCAAGACACCATATTTTTTTTTTTTTTTTTTTTACAAATACACGGTACGTATGTACCAAGTCAATAGTGTTACTCACCTCACTGTGTGTGCTGCGTCGCCCCAGCCACCGTACGACGGTTACAGGCTCTCCACCGCAGGCTGCTCACATGCGCGGCTATCGAAATCACTGCGCATGCGCGTGGCCACGAAACGCTCTTCTTATGCACAGGAGCGGGATTACAAAGTTAACACGGATCGGGACCTAACTGAGTGCCAAATGTGGTGTCACCGCCAGACACCGCACTTGCTAGGTGGTAGCCTTTAAATCGGCCGCGGTCCGTTAGTATACGTCGGACCCGCGTGTCGCCACTATCAGTGATTGCAGACCGAGCGCCGCCACACGGCAGGTCTAGTCTAGAGAGACTCCCTAGCACTCCCCCCAGTTGTACAGCCGACTTTGCTAGCGATGGTTCACTGACTACTTACGCTCTCATTTGCAGAGACGACAGTTTAGCATAGCCTTTAGCTACGTCATTTGCTACGACCTAGCAAGGCGCCATAATCAGTTACTATGTCTTCTGAACGGATAATATTGTGACTCAAGAGCGACGTTCATCATTAATGGATTAAAGTTAAGTATCAAACTAATTACGTCCACTTTCTGAATTCTAATTCCTTGACATGTTCCACATCTCACGTCAGGATAGTTCTTCCCTCCATACGCCAGCCTGCGTGAGCTAAAACGCGTGCATTTCGGCCTCCTCTAGTAACACGGTGTTGGCTCTTCTGCCAACACAATACCAAAAGTTGTCGCACAAATAGCAAATTGAGCAAATGGAAAAAGCGACGATGCGGGAATGAAGACATATTTGATAGGAACGCGCGAGAAACTTTGTGCACGGATGGTAAATCAGACACAAGCTAATATGGAGGCCCTAGAATTAGGTAGAAATTACAAGTAAACTAAAAAGATAGCTATCCTAAGGGCGTCATTGTTAACCGATAAAACCGCACTAATAATATCTGCAACGGGAAAAGCCATACTCGCTACATCGCCATAATACTAAGCGGCCGACCAGGCCGTAATCAGAAGACGTTAAAGATTTATAACATACCTTGCCTCCATGATCTTATAATTACATAGAAGCCAACTAAGATACATAAAATACCTCCTAAAAGCGCGCAGCAATAAGAAAATACAAATGGTATTCTTCTTGGCTAACCAAACCCTCAACATAGTAGGAGGGAAAAACGTACCAAAATGGGGGGTTGGGGGGGGGGGGGGCGTCGTTACCATCCGTGAACAATCAACATCGTGCGCGTGCGTCAACCAACTTCCACGTCATGCAACTTAATGTGAAGAATTAAGTAAGGGACCGAGACCTTAAAAGAAATTTCTGTTTATTAATTGGAGCTGATCGTTAAGGACATCGTCTTAGTCATACTGCAGGTGTTTAAAAATCTGCATCTCCTCTAAGATGTCCAGTTTTGAACCCTTAACTTCACCATGAAGCAACTCTATATTAGACGGAGGACTCGGCGCATGAGCCATTTGCATAAGGCGTTCTGCATAAGTGCCACCCCTCGTCTCATCACCGCTTCTAGTGGGGATGTGCTCTTTATATCTGGTCGTGACAGCTCGGCCTGTCTGACTTACGTAAAATTTCGGACAGTCACCGCAAGTCATCTTATACGAAGTGCATTCAAGTTCTAAGGGCTCCGATTTTTTTTTCTAATTGACTACTCACCCGAAATCGATGAAACTGGTGTTACTTCTCGACGTAATCGCCCTGCAGACGTACACGTTTTTCACAACGCTGACGCCATGATTCCATGGCAGCGGCGAAGGCTTCTTTAGAAGTCTGTTTTGACCGCTGGAAAATCGCTGAGGCAATAGCAGCACGGCTGGTGAATGTGCGGCCACGGAAAGTGTCTTTCATTGTTGGAAAAAGCCAAAAGTCACTAGGAGCCAGGTCAGGTGAGTAGCGAGCATGAGCAATCACTTCATTGTTATCACGAAGAAACTGTTGCGTAACGTTAGCTCGATGTGCGGGTGCGTTGTCTTGGTGAAACAGCACACGCGCAGCCCTTCCAGGACGATTTTGTTGCAGTGCAGGAAGGAATTTGTCCTTCAAAACATTTTCGTAGGATGCACTTGTTACCGTAGTGCCCCTTGTAACGCAATGGGTAAGGATTACGCCCTCGCTGTCCCAGAACATGGACACCATCATTTTTTCAGCACTGGCGGTTACCCGAAATTTTTTTGGAGGCGGTGAATCTGTGTGCTTCCATTGAGCTCGCTGGCGCTTTGTTTCTGGATTGAAAAATGGCATCCACGTCTCATCCATTGTCGCAATCGACGAAAAGAAAGTCCCATTCATGCTGTCGTTGCGCGTCAACATTGCTCGGCAACATGCCACACGGGCAGCCGTGTGGTCGTCCGTCAGCATTCGTGGCACCCACCTGGATGACACTTTTCGCATTTTCAGGTCGTCATGCAGGATTGTGTGCACAGAACCCACAGAAATGCCAACTCTGGAGGCGATCTGTTCAACAGTCATTCGGCGATCCCCCAAAACAAGTCTCTCCACTTTCTCGATCGTGTCGTCAGACCGGCTTGTGCAAGCCCAAGGTTGTTTCGGTTTGTTGTCACACGATGTTCTGCCTTCATTAAACTGTCGCACCCACGAACGCACTTTCGACACATCCATAACTCCATCACCACATGTCTCCTTCAACTGTCGATGAATTTCAATTGGTTTCACACCACGCAAATTCAGAAAACGAATGATTGCACACTGTTCAAGTAAGGAAAACGTCGCCATTTGAAGTATTTAAAACAGTTCTCATTCTCGCTGCTGGCGGTAAAATTCCATCTGCCATACGGTGCTGCCATCTCTGGGACGTATTGAAAATGATTTTAAAACAATGCGCATGTTGGTATCTCTTTCCAATCCGGAGAAAAAAAATCGGAGGCCTTAGAACTTGAATGCACCTCATACACTCCAGACTGAGACAGGTTATCATCTGCGCAAGAATTTAATCCACTCGTAGCAGATCACAGATACTTACGATTGCTGACGCGCTGCAATGCTGAAAGTTCTTCCATTTGGCGAAACATCATCGATGTGGGCTTTCGGAGCCGAAAGCCCACTCGTGTACCCTTGATGACTGCACGACACAAAGCTTTATGCTTCGCCTGGGCCCGTCAACACCGCCATTGGACTGTTGAGGACTGGAACCATGTTGCCTGGTCGGACGAGTCCCGTTTCAAATTGTGTCGAGTGGATGGACGTGTACGGCTATTAAGACAACCTCATGAATCTGTGGACCTCGCATGTCGGCAGCGCACTGTTCAAGCTGGTGGAAGGTCTGTAATAGTGTGAGGCGTGTGCAGTTGGAGTGATATGGGAGCCCTGATATGTCTAGCTACGACTCCGACAGGTGGCACGTACGTAAGCATCCTATCTGCATCCATTCATGTCCATTGTGCATTCCGACGGACTTGCACAATTCCAGCAGGACAATGCGACACCCCACACGTCCAGAATTGCTACGGGAAACACTCTTCCGACTTTAACCACTTCTGCTGGCGACCAAACTCCACAGACATGAACATTATTTAGCGTATCTGGGATGCCATGCTGTTCTTCACCCCGTCGTACTCTTACGGATTTACGGACAGCCCTGCAGGGTTCGTGGGTCAGTTCCCACCAGCACTGCTTCAGCATCAGTCGAGTCCACGCCGCGTCGTGTTGCGGCACTTATGCGTGCTCACGGCAACCCTTGGCTCTTCAATGTAAATCGACATACAGCTGTTCTCGGACGTCGGCACCTTCGTTATGCCCTAGCATGTGAAGGTAGTCCATTCCGGTTGTCTCTACCATTCCAGCCCCTTCCGACGGCCGTCAGGGAGAGCCATGGCGCCGGCGTCGTTTGGGGTGCCGTTACTCGGACAACTCTACAGTTGCCGCGGCGTGACACTGCGTGGGTGGCGCCCAGGCACCGCTTTTAGTACAGGCACACCGCGGCCGCCATTATTATTGCAATTACTCGACATCGGCTGCCATGTACCGTACCGAGCTCCGTTGCACGTTCGAGTGAAACGACGTCCGTCACTTTGATTTCTTTGGCGCCTGTCTGCTTGCGACGGTTTGGACACATTTTGCTATCCGCTTTGCGCGATTCGCCGCTGCCCAGTTTCCACGCTACCGTGCTACCCCCACGTTTACGACCGTTGGATGGCGGAGGCTGCCCCCGAAGTTTCCAATGCAACTCTTACACTCCTTAATCGAATCCGACACCGATCAAAACTTTTCCAAATCACTGTCCCACAAATGAATGACATCTTCACGTATCGGTATTGGCAATTTTGAGTATTGTCAAAAAGTCCTTATTCGCTATGGGTTCGTCCCAGTAGCGAGTTTTGGCGAGATACCTCTCAAAGCACACTCGAAGATTTCCTGTCTCGGTTTGTAGACCTGCGGAGAAAGAACTTATTTCCGAAACCTCTCCTGACTACGTATCAAAATGGCTCAGAGCACTATGGCACTTAACATCAGTGGTCATCAGTCCCCTAGTACTTAGAACCACTTGAACCTAACTAAGCTAAGCACATCACACACATCCATGCCTGAGGCAGGATTCGAACCTGGGACGGTAGCGGTCGCCCGGTTCCGGACTGAAGCGCCTAGAACAGCGGCCGGCTGGGTACATATCGGCCAGTCCTTTGCGAAGAAAGCCTCCTCAAATTCTTCATAAGTCGTACAAGTTGCCCATAAGGCAGCGTCACCCTGAATGTGAGGCATGACAAACTGAATTTTCTTTTTCTCGCTGCATGACTGTAGCGGCTCTGCTGTGAACGCTTTTGTAAACACAACCGGATGTGGAGGTTTCTTCTCCTGTGTGAAAACCTGAAACTGCCGGTGTTCTAAGAGGCTAATAAAACATTTGTCTCATTTGGATCTGCCCCTCTCCCATGAATACGGTTCAATAGTCGCCGTATACCATGTGTAGAAATGTGAAACCGGAATTTGGCTGCAATAATTTCACGTCTGTTGGTTGAGACTCATAAAAAATATACACTCCTGGAAATGGAAAAAAGAACACATTGTCACCGGTGTGTCAGACCCACCATACTTACTCCGGACACTGCGAGAGGGCTGTACAAGCAATGATCACACGCACGGCACAGCGGACACACCAGGAACCGCGGTGTTGGCCGTCGAATGGCGCTAGCTGCGCAGCATTTGTGCACCGCCGCCGTCAGTGTCAGCCAGTTTGCCGTGGCATACGGAGCTCCATCGCAGTCTTTAACACTGGTAGCATGCCGCGACAGCGTGGACGTGAACCGTATGTGCAGTTGACGGACTTTGAGCGAGGGCGTATAGTGGGCATGCGGGAGGCCGAGTGGACGTACCGCCGAATTGCTCAACACGTGGGGCGTGAGGTCTCCACAGTACATCGATGTTGCCGCCAGTGGTCGGCGGAAGGTGCACGTGCCCGTCGACCTGGGACCGGACCGCAGCGACGCACGGGTGCACGCCAAGACCGTAGGATCCTACACAGTGGCGTAGGGGACCGCACCGCCACTTCCCAGCAAATTAGGGACACTGTTGCTCCTGGGGTATCGGCGAGGACCATTCGCAACCGTCTCCATGAAGCTGGGCTACGGTCCCGCACACCGTTAGGCCGTCTTCCGCTCACGCCCCAACATCGTGTAGCCCGCCTCCAGTGGTGTCGCGACAGGCGTGAATGGAGGGACGAATGGAGACGTGTCGTCTTCAGCGATGAGAGTCGCTTCTGCCTTGATGCCAATGATGGTCGTATGCGTGTTTGGTGCCGAGCAGGTGAGCGCCACAATCAGGACTGCATACGACCGAGGCACACAGGGCCAACACCCGGCATCATGGTGTGGGGAGCGATCTCCTACACTGGCCGTACACCACTGGTGATCGTCGAGGGGACACTGAATAGTGCACGGTACATCCAAACCGTCATCGAACCCATCGTTCTACCATTCCTAGACCGGCAAGGGAACTTGCTGTTCCAACAGGACAATGCACGTCCGCATGTATCCCGTGCCACCCAACGTGCTCTAGAAGGTGTAAGTCAACTACCCTGGCCAGCAAGATCTCCGGATCTGTCCCCCATTGAGCATGTTTGGGACTGGATGAAGCGTCGTCTCACGCGGTCTGCACGTCCAGCACGAACGCTGGTCCAACTGAGGCGCCAGGTGGAAATGGCATGGCAAGCCGTTCCACAGGACTACATCCAGCATCTCTACGATCGTCTCCATGGGAGAATAGCAGCCTGCATTGCTGCGAAAGGTGGATATACACTGTACTAGTGCCGACATTGTGCATGCTCTGTCGCCTGTGTCTATGTGCCTGTGGTTCTGCCAGTGTGATCATGTGATATATCTGACCCCAGAAATGTGTCAATAAAGTTTCCCCTTCCTGGGACAATGACTTCACGGTGTTATTATTTCAATTTCCAGGAGTGTATTTTTTTTTTTTTTCAAAATAATCTCAATTGCTATTTACACATTTTTCCGACCTCTCCGGCAGGCTATGAATGCCACGCCCCCCAACAAAAGCTTATTTTGAAACGAACCAGTCAGCGAGACAGTTTAGTACATTTTCGTACGAATTGAAGCGTTGTTCAGGGAAAGCGTGTCCCAGTGATGCAAACAGATGATAATCGGGTGCAGAGAAGTCTGGAGAATAAGCCGCATGCCCTGGTATTTCCCAACTGAACCCCTCGATCGCTTCCCTGACCCGTTCTGCTGTGTGTCATAGGGTGTTACCATGGAAAAATGTGACCTCGTGTTTCCTTTTTCCATGTTCCGGTCGTTTTTCACGTAATGCTCGACTTAAATAGATCATTTGCTGTTGGTAGCGATCAGTGTTAACCGTTTCATCAGATTTTAGCAGCTCGTAGTAGATGACACCCTTATGATCCCACTAAACACAAAGCACTGTCTTCTTTCCAAAGCGATTTCATCTTACTGTGGCCTTTGATGGTTTGCCTGGATTCACCCTTGATTTATGACGCTTAGGGTCCTCAAAATATATCCATTTTTCATCAACTATTCGATGGAGAAATGACTCTCCTTTTGTATGTGGCGAGCAGCATTTCACATGTGGTCTTTTGATTTGCCTGTTGTCTTTCATTCATTTCGTGCGGAACCCATTTGCCCACTACCTACACCTTTCCCAAAGCTTTCAACCGAACGGAAAAGGCTTTCTGCGTCAGAAACAATTGCTTCACGAGTTCCTGTCAACTTTGAGTATCATAAACAAATAAACAATATTTTTCAGCCTTCAGTTGCAAGGTAATTTTAATCGAGTTTTCGAGCCGCTTACGTGTCGTCCTGATTTCTGGCCGGCGTAGCTCCGTCTACGTTCGCCTTAATGGTTTTAATTTTGACTGACATAATCTTATGATTATGCGTCTTTAATGTTTTAATTTTTACTCTGTGACATGGCCAGTGTTTGGCTCACAAAATAATTTAATTTTTTGTTCTGAAGAAGATTCCATTACTGGAATCGAAACGTAGGTAAACGATTAAAATTACCTTGCAACTGAAGGCTGAAAAAAATTGTTTATTTGTTGTACATTTCACAGTTGCTGACACGCTGCAATATGTTAAAGATTTGAGTATCATCTTTATCCAATAACGCCTGCAATTCGTTGTCTTCGAACCGTTTCGGTGGTTTCACGCTCTCGTCGTTTCTCACGTCAAAATCGCCACTTTTGGATTTTTTTGAACTGCTCTAAACTCTGTGTTTTCCCAAGAGCTTGTTCGCGGAAAGCTTCGACGAGCATTCGATGCGATTCTGCAGCAGTTTTCTCCAAATGATAACAGAAAACCAATGCTGTCCTCAAGTCGTAGTTCGTAGGCACAAAAGTCGACATGTTAACGAGTCTGGAACAGATACCGATGTATGGAGCACGGGTTGCTGTGTGTTGACGTTCGTCGTCAGACGTTACAGGAAGCAGATGGCGCTGCAGACGCGGTCTCGCGGGCCATACACTGACGGCTGGCACCATCTGTAGGGAAGTTCCGGTTTCACACATCTACACCGGATACCTTTTTAATTTGTCACAAGTCGCTTCGGACGTTTTCGCCCGCTGCACCCGATACAAGTGAGCCCTCTGCAGCTATAGATTGCGCGGCAACTCGTAATTCAGTACCGACCTTTGCCTTGGTTAGGGCTTCCTTTTCTCGTAATCAGCGATTGAACTCATCTATCAATTTTGTACTCTGTGCTGCGAGTCCCTCATTAATTTTAGATTTCTGGCTAGCGGTTAATTCACCCAAGTGTTGACCGAGCGAGGTGGCGCAGTGGTTAGCACACTGGACTCGCATTCGGGAGGACGACGGTTCAATCCCGCGTCCGGCCATCCTGATTTAGGTTTTCCGTGATTTTCCTAAATCGCTCCAGGCAAATACCGGAATGGTTCCTCTGAAAGGGCACGGCCGACTTCCTTCCCCGTCCTTCCTAATCCGATGAGACCGATGACCTCGCTGTTTGGTCTCTTCCCCCAAAACCAACCAACCAACCCAGGTGTTGTGCAAGTTGAGCGACATTTGCCTGCAGTGTATTGTGCGCAGTTTATAGCGCGCATGGATTGTCCGATGACATTTTTACCGTTTCGAGTGTTCCCTGATATGCATCTTTTGATGTCTTCATTTAATCTTATCTGTTTGTTCTTGGGCAATAAGTTCAAGAGCTGATAGCTGCTGAGACACTTAATCAGAGTTAAGCGTTCTTGTGGAATGTGACCAAAATCAACACACAGGAGTCGTATTTACTTCTTGTTTGTTTCAGTGCAAGGCACTGGAAATAATCCTTGATGATACACGCATGAAAAAAAGTTTTGCATCACTTCGGTTCCGAGAGTTCGGGAACCAGTACATATTGCATGTTGTACCACGATACAGCGAGACCTTCAGAGGTGGTGGTCCAGATTTCTGTACACACTGGAACCTGTAATACCCAGTAAACGTCCTCTTACATTGATGAATGCCTGTATTCGTCGTCGCATACTATCCACAAGTTCTTCAAGGCACTTATGGCCCAGATTGTTCCACTCGTCAACGGTGATTCGGCGTAGATCCCACAAAGTCGTTGGTGGGTCACGTCGTCTGTAAACAGCGCTTTTCAATCTATCCCAGGCATGTTCGATAGGGTTCATGTCTGGAGAACATGCTGGCCACTCTAGTCGAGCGATGTCGTTATCCTGAAGGAAGTCATTCACAAGATGTGCACGATGGGGGCGCGAATTGTCGTCCATGAAGACGAATGCCACGCCAATACACTACCGACATGGTTGCTCTAGGTCGGAGGATGGCATTCACGTATCGTACAGCCGTTACGGCGCCTTCCGTGATCACCAGCGGCGTACGTCGGCCCCACATGATGCCTCCCCAAAACAGCAGGGAACCTCCACCTTGCTGCACACGCTGGACAGTGTTGGTTCAAATGGCTCTGAGCACTAGTCCCCTAGAACTTAGAACTACTTAAACCTAACTAACCTAAGGACAACACACAACACCCAGTCATCACGAGGCAGAGAAAATCCCTGACCCCGCCGGGAATCGAACCCGGGAACCCAGGCGCGGAAAGCGAGAACGCTACCGCACGACCACGAGCTGCGGACGCTGGACAGTGTGTCTAAGGCGTTCAGCCGGACCGGTTTGCCTCCAAACAAGTCTCCGACGATTGTCTGGTTGAAGGCATATCCGACACTCGTCGGTGAAGAGAATGTGATGGCAATCCTGAGCGGTCCATTCGGCATGCTGTTGGCCCCATCTGTACCGCGCTGCATGGTGTCGTGGTTGCAAAGATGTGCCCTCCCATGGACGTCGGGAGTGAAGTTGCGCACCATACAGACTATTGCGTACAGTTTAAGTCGTAACACGACGTCCTCTGGCTGCACGAAAAGCATTATTCAACATGGTGGCGTTGCTGTCAGGGTTCCTCCGAGCCATAATCCGTAGATAGGGGTCATCCACTGTAGTAGTAGCCCTTGGGCGACCTGAGGGAGGCATGTCATCGACAGTTCCTGTCTCTCTGTATCTCTCCATGTCCGAACAACATCGCTTTGGGGCACTCCGATACCCCTCGACACTTCCCCTGTTGAGAGCCCTTCCTTCCTGCCACAAAGTAACAATGCGGACGCGATCTAACCGCGGTATTGACCGTCTATGCACGGTTGAACTACGCACAACAGGAGCCGTGACCCTCCTTCCTGGTGGAATGACTGCGAGTGATAGGCTTGCCGGCCGAGGTGGCCGAGCGGTTCTAGGCGCTACAGTCCGGAACCGCCGACCGCTGCGGTCGCAGGTTCGAATCCTGCCTCGGGCATGGATGTGTGTAATGTCCATAGGTTAGTTAGGTTTAAGTAGTTCTAGGTTCTAGGGGACTGATGACCTTAGAAGTTAAGTCCCATAGAGCCACTGATCGGCTGTCGGACCCCCTCCACCTAATAGGCGCTGCTCATGCATGGTTGTTTACGTCTTTGGATGGGTTTAGTGACATCTCTGAACAGTCAAAGGGACTGTGTCTGTGATACAATATCCACAGTCAACGTCTTTCTTCAGGATTTCTGGGAACTGGGGTATTGCAAAAATTTTTTTTTTATGTGTGTATTTGCCAAATTATTGAGCAATGCACTAAATGAATCGTGAGCGGCGCTCATCTCCAAAATTTCTTCTGTTAATTCAGGCTGAGTATTTTTTTCGTGTTGTACGTTATTTAAATCTGCTCCGGGCACTGTCGCACCGACCGAATCATCGCCATCGACAGCTGAATTATATCCAACATTATCTGGGTTATGAACGTGTATAGCTTTCCCGATTCTGACGTACTAAAGAACCACAGATTTTTCCAACGCACGTCGCCACACTGCGTATACGAAGCTTTTGAAACAACAGCACGAAGAAAAACTAATTTAAGACACAGCAACGAGACGGACGCTTGTAACTGAAACAGAACAGAGGAAACCTCCATCCATCTTGTTCGGATAAAGCTTAATAGCTACGAATTCCACTGTTACAATAATGAATCTTACAAATACTAATTATCTTAATTCAAAAATGTGAAATAATTGCAAAGGCAGATTTGAACCATTGGCTGCTTATGGCAGTGTCTGAAAGTCGTGGCAACGCAAAAATGGAAACGTAGATCAATGGTGCCCTTACATGATTTTGATGTATTACGCCTTCATAATTTATACAATAATGTTGTTTGCTTTGCTGATGACAAAAAGATATTATAACTTGGACAGCTTCTTCGTCTTATAATTTTTCGTCCCAATTTGGATGTACATCAATGGCTTCCATCAGGTAGTTACACGTAACAGAAAGAAACATTGCACAAAGACATTAATGGAATTTTTCATTTACAGCGCCCCACGTTGGGCGCAATTGAAATTTTTCTATCTAGAATTTGTAGTACTAGAGAAATTTCTGCGATGTAAGTATTATGAAAACTTTTCCCAGTTCGTAAAGGCAAATAAAAATGCTGATTACTATGCAGTTCTGTGAGGTGCGAGGGAAACGTTCAAAGACGGAAAACCTGATCAAAATGGTTCAAATGGCTCTGAGCACTATGGGACTTAACATCTGAGGTCATCAGCCCACTAGACTTAGAACTACTTAAACCTAACTAATCTAAGGATATCACAGACACCCGTGCCCGAGGCAGGATTCGAACCTGCGACCGTAGCAGCAGCGCGGTTCCGGACCGAAGCGCCTAGAACCGCTCGACCACAACGGCCGGCGAAACATGATCAAAAAATGTAGATCAATGAAGTTAATGATTACTCTCACAAGACATAGATTACATGTTCACGTAATTATTAGGTTACTGCCTATTAATATCGCGAGACACGAAGCTAATCAAGCCCCCTAAGCGACCGCTGACATCATTGTCCGAAGGTAACCTACCGGGCAACCCGACGTATTCCACTTAACATTTCCAAAAACATGTTATATTATATCTGAAGTTACGGTACGTAGAAACTTGTGTGCCTACTCTGCAAGAGCCAGAAAAAAAGACGCCACAGAACTGCGACGATAATTCAAGTACAATATCATTTGTTTTACTGCAAAAGGTGTACAGAGTTCGTTTCCGTTTGTTCTCTTTAGCAAAAATCCCTGTCCAAACGTTTTTATTATGATTTTGATTGCAAAATGTATTTTATGGAGAAAAAAACAAACACAAAATTTCACCACATGTCACAGTATTATTATGTTTCAATTGTTATGTTTTGATCTCACGCTTTAGACGGTTGTAAAGTTACGTGAGCGCATATTGTATTCAATGGCTAGCGTATATAACGCTATAATACCCTACGTCGCATTTATGTTTGTGCTGGTTTAGGTGTGCTATTTATGGCGGTGTTGTCTGCTTCTTTCGTTTCCGTGGCGTCCAGGTCTATTTCACGTAAAGGTACAGTGAGTTTTTCTTTCGATAAGTCGACCCTTGACCCTAGAAATCCACGACTGGTTGGTTGGTAGATTGTGCTGTGTCTACTGTAAGACCTTCGGTACACACACCATCAGATTATTTGACTTGTCGCTCTAACGAAGTAGGCGAGTGTCAGCAATATGTCTCGTGGTCTTATCGTGGCGTGTTTATCTTCTGCCGTTAGGTCAGACGATAAAAATGCCACTTGCACGCTTAGAGTAGCAGATTGACGGTGACCAACTTTAAACAGAACTTGATTAATTTTCACACACATTTATTAAAATAATAAAAGGCATAGACATTACGTAACTTGATTCTGCATGCTGTTTACAACTGACAATCTGAAGTACCTTTGGTCTTGGTACGTTAATCTTATTCTCACATATCTCTGATACTTGACAAAGAGTCTATACATTTATTTTCATGGTAATCTTATTAGGCGCAGACTGAAACATGACTATATACTGGTACAGACAAATGCAGACTTGTACAGACTGGTGCAGACAAATGCAGACTGATACAGACTAATGCAGACTGACTGATCGGAGGTCTGTACACTCGTTATCTACATCTACATGATTACTCTGCAATTCACAGTTAAGTGCTTGGCAGAGGGTTCATCGCACCACAATCATACTATCTCTCTACCATTCCACTCCCGAACAGCGCGCGGGAAGAACGAACACCTAAACCTTTCTGTTCGAGCTCTGATTTCTCTTATTTTATTTTGATGATCATTCCTACCTATGAAGGTTGGGCTCAACAAAATATTTTCGCATTCGGAAGAGAAAGTTGGTGACTGAAATTTCGTAAATAGATCTCTCCGCGACGAAAAACGTCTTTGCTCTAATGACTTCCATCCCAATTCGCGTATCATATCTGCCACACTCTCTCCCCTATTACGTGATAATACAAAACGAGCTGCCCTTTTTTGCACCCTTTCGATGTCCTCCGTCAACCCCACCTGGTAAGGATCCCACACCACGCAGCAATATTCTAACAGAGGACGAATGAGTTTAGTGTAAGCTGTCTCTTTAGTGGACTTGTTGCATCTTCTAAGTGTCCTGACAATAAAACATAACCTTTGGCTCGCCTTCCCCACAATATTATCTATGTGGTCTTTCCAACTGAAGTTGTTCGTAATTTTAACACCCAGGTACTTAGTTGAATTGACAGCCTTGAGAATTGTACTATTTATCGAGTAATCGAATTCCAACGGATTTCTTTTGGAACTCATGTGGATCACCTCACACTTTTCGTTATTTAGCGTCAACTGCCACCTGCCACACCATACAGCAATCTTTTCTAAATCGCTTTGCAACTGATACTGGTCTTTGGATGATCTTACTAGACAGTAAATTACAGTATTATCTGCGAACAACCTAAGAGAACTGTTCAGATTGTCACCCAGGTCATTTATATAGATCAGTAACAGCAGAGGTCCCAGGACGCTTCCCTGGGGAACACCTGATTTCACTTCAGTTTTACTCGATGATTTGTCGTCTATTACTACGAACTGCGACCTTCCTGATAGGAATCATGAATCAAGTCGCACGACTGAGACGATACCCCATAGGCCCGCAGCTTGATTAGAAGTCCCTTTCTGGGAATCTAGAAATACGGAATCAACTGGAGATCTCCTGTCGATAGCGGCCATTATTTCGTGCGAATAAAGAGCTAACTGCGTTGCACAAGAACGATGTTTTCTGAAACCGTGCTGATTGCCTATCCCTTCGAGGTGATTCATAATGTTTGAATACAGTATATGCTCCAAAACACTACTGCGAACAGATGTCAATGATATAGGTCTGTAGTTCGATGGATTACTCCTATTACCCTTCTTAAATACTGGTGCGACCTGCGCAATTTTCCAATCTGTAGGTACAGATCTATCAGTGAGTGAGCAGTTGTATATGATTGCTAAGTAGGGGGCACGTTCATGTATCACTGCGCGAGTGTGATCCGCAAGGAGAGAAGGTTCTACGTTAGCAGCAATCTCATTGGCTGCATTACATATTAATACGCGGATCGGCGAAAACAGAATTTGGTCCATCTCTAAGGCAGCGCCATCTCATAGTGCGGAGATGGACGAGCGCTGCGCGTGCGCTGTTGAGCTTAGCGGGGCGCGCTCTAGTGGGAAAGTTGTGTACGCACTGACTACGCTGAACTATGTACACAACATAGATACTTTTGGCTTGACTTCAGATCAGATATACACAGCGTATTTTGACACCAAACCTTATATTTTTTTGTCAAATTTGTTAATCCATTACAAGTAGAAGAATTACGGCCTAAACATCGTTCTTTTCCGTCGCGGAGATGACTCCGATACTGCTACAGTGCTCCTTGCGAACGTTGGTGCTGACAAGGGAACCTCCCCATCGCACCCCCCTCAGATTTAGTTATAAGTTGGCACAGTGGATAGGCCTTGAAAAACTGAACACAGATCAATCGAGAAAACAGGAAGAAGTTGTGTGGAACTATGAAAAAATAAGCAAAATATACAACCTGAGTAGACCATGCGCAAGATAGGCAACAACATGGAAAGAGCAAGAGCAGGAGTGCCGTGGTCCCGTGGTTAGCATGAGCAGCTGCGGATGAAGAGGTCCTTCGTTCAAGCCTTCCCTCAGTTAAAAAGTGTAACTTTTTATTTTCAGTTTATGTGACAAACGCTTGTGTTTCCATCACTTTTTTGGGAGTGATTATCACATCCACAAGAAAACCTAAATCGGGCAAGGTAGAAGATTTTTTTTACCCATTCGCCAAGTGTACAAGTTAGGTGGGTCGACAACATATTACTGTCATGTGACGCACATGCCATAACCAATGTCGTGTAGAATACATCAGACGTGTTTTCCTGTGGAGGAATCGGTTGACCTATGACGTTGCGATCAAATGTTTTCGGTTCCCTTTCGTCGACTAATCGCACGGTCTTGCAGTGCGGTCGCAAAACACAGACACTAAACTTATTACAGTGAACAGAGACGTCAATGAACGAACGGGCAGATCATAACTTTGCGAAAATGAAGAAGTAAAACTTTTCAGCCGAGGGAAGATTTAAACCAAGGATCTCTCATCCCGCAGCTGCTCACGCTAACCACGGGACCACGGCGCTCCTGAGCTCAAATTATCCTTGATGTTGCCTATCTGGTACATGGACTACTCAGTTTGTATATTTTGCTTATTTTTTCATAGTTCCACACAACTTCTTCCTGTTTTCTCTATTGATCTGTGCTTAGTTTTACAAGGCCTATCCACTGTGCCAACTTATAACTAAATCTGAGGGGGGTGCGATGGGGAGGTTCCCTTGTGAGTAGACGAATGATCATCGTGTTCATTCTGATGAAATATGACTGCTTATTGCCTTCTTTTTACACTTGCAACACCCTTTCACGTAAGTGGTTGCCTAAATATGTTCCATCTGAATAGAGTGGGACGTCGTAGAATGACGACAAAACCATCAGCACTAAGAGAAAATTGTAAACATTGGCTTACCTGCTATGCAGCCGGGAAGTGGTTCAGCAGTCATTGTAGAGATATCCTGCGACAGGGCACTGACGTCAGCTGTTTGCGGCACATGAGAATATGTGCCGGACCGGGTCTCGAACCCGGATTTGCTGCTTCTCAACAACTTCGGCTGTCCGCCCTCGCCTCCAGCACCGGCACAGACTCCCACAAGCCTCGTTGCCCCAGCCTCTCTGCTCGCAGAATTCGTAGTTTCCGCAACCGGAGACCAACATTATATCATCTATTTGGCCCTTGTGGGCGTCTGTACATCGCTGATGGTTACGATGCGTGCACGTCTGAAGGACACTGAATTCTGAAGATGCAGACACTGTATAAACACACACGCTGTCATCGATGAACTTACTAGTTAATTTAGTACTGTGCAACATTCATTAAATGCTTGTACAGTTTCGTATCTCCATCGACCAGATGTTTTTATGACGATAATCGAAAAAAATGAGAAAGATCTTTGTCAAATGCTTTTTATTCAAGTCTTTGATCACAATGTCGTCAAAAGAATTGATATTGTGATCAAAGACTGGAATAAAGAAACATTTCACAGTATTGGAACACAGTTCATATACATGACTATGTCGCAGCTGGTGAAAAATCTTTGTGTTATAAATTGCTGCCAAAGACGTGTCGTGGAGACTTGGTGTTTCCGGTGTTATTGTTTCATTATTCCTCACTTGTGTGTGAGTGTGTGTGTGTTCGTCTCAATCCTTCTGCCTTTCTATATCTCATCTTTCACTTTCCGAACAGTATTCCAATGCGAGTAGTATTCCATTACATAGTTGTGTGGGTTCATTTAGAATTACTGCTCCTTTTACCTTCACTTCTTTTATGTAGAAAGTTTCTTCTCAGCGGTACTTCGTCGGAATCGGTTGAGGCCGCATTTGAGCATTTATAAACAGCTTTCTATTTGGGCTGGGTAGTCGTCGTAAGCAGTTACGTCGGCAGAAAGTGTCGAATGTGAGCTGCGCTTTAGTGGACCCTGAGTCTTAGGATTATCTTGGCTCACGATGTCTGACTTAATAGGCACTGAGGGAAATGTGTCGCATGCCAGATGGTAAATGTATGATCGGCTGAATTTGTGACAGGTGCGTCGTGTTCGCTGCGTGGGTGTGTTGGACCTTCCATCGTGCTACAGACCCCCTTGAAGATGTCTCCCGCAGTCGGAGACGAAACGTTGGAAATCAACACGGAATTCATCAACCGACCACGGCAGAACAGCCCGGATAATTATAATGGACATGCCCTGTTACCTGTGCTGCGGTAGCTCTACGCTCTGCCACTGCTGGCCTCACAATACCACGCGCCTGGCGGGCGTCCTGGCTGCGTGGACGACCAGAACCTCGTGTATGGGTTTGAGGATGTTCACGTGACCACTGTCAACAGCGTCATTGCACTACTGACGCTTCACGTCCAAGTTGCGTAGGAATTCTCAGCAACCACCTTCCCAACACTCGGAAGGCAACAGTTGGGTTGGGTTGGGTTGTTTGGGGAAGGAGACCAGACAGCGAGGTCATCGGTCTCATCGGATTAGGGAAGGACGGGGAAGGAAGTCGGCCGTGCCCTATGAAGGGAACCATCCCGGCATTTGCCTGGAGCGATTTAGGGAAATCACGGAAAACCTAAATCAGGATGGTCGGACGCGAAGGCAACAGTGTGACCCGTTGTAAGTAGGCTGTATGAAAATCACTGACTGTGCTGTGTCTAGTCTGTGAGCGGTTGGTATTGTCGGAATATTCGCTATTGTAGTGTTGGCCGGTTGGATGTGAGCAGCGCGTAGCGTTGCGCAGTTGGAGGTGAGGCGCCAGCAGTGGGGGATGTGGGGAGAGAGATGGCAGAGTTTTGAGAGCGGACGATCTGGACGTGTGTTCGTCAGAGAAAGGAAATTTGGATGTCAAGAATTTATATATATATACCTTTTTGTAACACACGCTATATATATATATATATATATATATATATATATATATATATATATATATATATATATAGCGTGTTACAAAAAGGTACGGCCAAACTTTCAGGAAACATTCCTCACACACAAAGAAAGAAAATATGTTATGTGGACATGTGTCTGGAAACGCTTACTTTCCATGTTAGAGCTCATTTTATTACTTCTCTTCAAATCACATTAATCATGGAATGGAAACGCACAGCAACAGAACGTACCAGCGTGACTTCATACACTTTGTTACAGGAAATGTTCAAAATGTCCTCCGTTAGCGAGGATACATGCATCCACCCTCCGTCGCATAGAATCCCTGATGCGCTGATGCAGCCCTGGAGAATGGCGTATTGTATCACAGCCGTCCACAATACGAGCACGAAGAGTCTCTACATTTGGTACCGGGGTTGCGTAGACAAGAGCTTTCAAATGCCCCCATAAATGAAAGTCAAGAGGGCTGAGGTCAGGAGAGCGTGGAGGCCGTGGACTTGGTCCGCCTCTACCAATCCATCAGTCACCGAATCTGTTGTTGAGAAGCGTACCAACACTTCGACTGAAATGTGCAGGAGCTCCATCGTGCATGAACCACATGTTGTGTTGTACTTGTAAAGGCACATGTTCCAGCAGCACAGGCAGAGTATAACGTGCTCCATTGAGCGTAGGTGGAAGAACATGGGGCCCAATCAAGACAACAATGCCTGCGTTCACAGAAAATCTGTATTGATGACGTGATTGCACAATTGCGTGCGGATTCTCGTCAGCCCACATATTTTGATTGTGAAAATTTACAATTTGATCACGTTGGAATGAAGCCTCATCCGTAAAGAGAACATTTGCACTGAAACGAGGATTGACACATTGTTGGATGAACTATTCGGAGAAGTGTACCCGTGGAGGCCAATCAGCTGCTGATAGTGCCCGCACACGCTGTACACTGTACGGAAACAACTGGTTCTCCCGTAGCACTCTCCATACAGTGACGTGGTCAACGTTACCTTATATAGCAACAACTTCTTTGACGCTGACATTAGGGTTATCGTCAACTGCACGTAGAATTGCCTCGTCCATTGCAGGTGTCCTCGTCGTTCTAGGTCCTTCCCAGTCGCGAGTCATAGGCTGGAATGTTCCGTGCTCCCTAAGACGCCGATCAATTGCTTCGAACGTCTTCCTGTCGGGACACCTTCTTTCTGGATATCTGTCTCGATACAAACGTACCGCGCCACGGTTATTGCCCCGTGCTAATCCGTACATCAAATGGGCATCTGCCAACTCCGCATTTGTAAACATTGCACTGATTGCAAAACCACATTCGTGATGAACACTAACCTGTTGATGCTACGTACTGATGTGCTTGATGCTAGTGTTGTAGCAGTGAGTCGCATGTCAACACAATCACCGAAGTCAACGTTACCTTCCTTCAATTGGGCCAAATGGCGGTGAATCGAGGAAGTACAGTACATACTGACGAAACTAAAATGAGCTGTAACATGGAAATTAAGCGTTTCCGGACACATGTCCACGTAACATTTTTTCTTTATTTGTGTGTGAGGAATGTTTCCCGAAAGTTTGGCCGTACATTTTTGTAACACCCTGTACGTATATGATGAATTTTCAACACTAGTAAGGTAAATACATTGTTTGTTATCTATCAAAATCTTTCATTTGCTAACTACGCCTATCAGTAGTTAGTGCCTTCAGTAGTTTGAATCTTTTATTCAGCTGGCAGTATTGGCGCAGGGTCTATTGCAGCAGTTTGAGTAACGAAGATTTTTGTGAGGTAAGTGATTCACGAAAGGTATAGGTTAGTGTTAGTCAGGGCCATTCTTTTGTAGGGATTATTGAAAGTCAGTTTGCGTCGCGCTAAAAAACGTTGAGCGTCAGTTTAGTGATGATCAGGAGAAGTAAAGAGAGAAATGTCTGAGTGCGTCCTGTTTTGCTCAGCTGTTCGAAATTCAGATAACGTAAGAGGTTTACCAGCACAGTCATTCTTAATTTCCCTAAGGGGACGTTGCACCGTTTCAGAGTCGCTCAGTTGGCTGTAGGAAGCGCGAGTGCCTGTCTGTGGCGCGGTTGCCTGCTTGCTTCACACGTCTGCACCAAGCCGGGCCTTCTGGCTGTGAGAGTTCTCTGATAAAGAGCAGACTCAGCTCTGGTAGCTGTGCCATAGTAGTGACGAAGAGTAGGCTGAAGTTCAAGACACCAGTCAGGAAGAATCAATACGCAAAGGAGTGGGATACGGAAGTACTAAGGAATGACGAGATACGTGAGAAGTTCTCTAACGCTATAGATACAGCAATAAGGAGTAGCGCAGTAGGCAGTACTGTTGAAGAGGAATGGACATCTCT
Organism: Schistocerca cancellata; assembly: GCF_023864275.1. Taxonomy (NCBI): domain Eukaryota; kingdom Metazoa; phylum Arthropoda; class Insecta; order Orthoptera; family Acrididae; genus Schistocerca; species Schistocerca cancellata. The sequence continues at coordinate 17,225,609 of NC_064635.1, read as the reverse complement.
AAAAAGGGCCATCACAGAAGTTGGGAAGGAAAACATAGGTACAAAGAAGGTAGCTGCGAAGAAACCATGGGTAACAGAAGAAATACTTCAGTTGATTGATGAAAGGAGGAAGTACAAACATGTTCCGGGAAAATCAGGAATACAGAAATACAAGTAGCTGAGGAATGAAATAAATAGGAAGTGCAGGGAAGCTAAGACGAACTGGCTGCAGGAAAAATGTGAAGACATCGAAAAAGATATGATTGTCGGAAGGACAGACTCAGCATACAGGAAAGTCAAAACAACCTTTGGTGACATTAAAAGCAACGGTGGTAACATTAAGAGTGCAACGGGAATTCCACTGTTAAATGCAGAGCAGAGAGCAGATAGGTGGATAGAATACATTGAAAGCCTCTATGAGGGTGAAGATTGGTCTGATGTGATAGAAGAAGAAACAGGAATCTTTTTAGAAGAGATAGGGGATCCAGTATTAGAATCGGAATTTAAAAGAGCTTTGGAGGACTTACGGTCAAATAAGGCAGAAGGGATAGATAACATTTCGTCAGAATTTCTAAAATCATTGGGGGAAGTGGCAACAAAACGACTATTCACGTTGGTGTGTAGAGTATATGAGTCTGGCGACATACCATCTGACTTTCGGAAAAGCATCATCCACACATTTCCGAAGACGACAAGAGCTGACAAGTGCGAGAATTATCGCACAATCAGCTTAACAGCTCATGCATCGAAGCTGCTTACAAGAATAATATACAGAAGAATGGAAAAGAAAATTGAGAATGCGCTAGGTGAAGATCAGTTTGCCTTTGGGAAAAGTAAAGGGGCGAGAGAGGCAATTCTGACGTTACGGCTAATAATGGAAGCAAGGCTAAAGAAAAATCAAGACACTTGCATAGGATTTGTCGACCTGGAAAAAGCGTTCGACAATATAAAATGGTGCAAGCTGTTCGAGATTCTGAAAAATGTAGGGGTAAGCTATAGGGAGAGACGGGTCATATTCAATATGTACAACAACCAAGAGGGAATAATAAGAGTGGACGATCAAGAACGAAGTGCTCGTATTGACTAGGGTGTAAGACAAGGCTGTAGCCTTTCGCCCCTGCTCATCAATCTGTACATCGAGGAAGCAATGATGGAAATAAAAGAAAGGTTCAGGAGTGGAATTAAAATACAAGGTGAAAGGATATCAATGATACGATTCGCTGATGACATTGCTATCCTGAGTGAAAGTGAAGAAGAATTAAATGATCTGCTGAACGGAATGAACAGTCTAATGAGTACACAGTATGGTTTGAGAGAAAATCGGAGAAAGACGAAGGTAATGAGAAGTAGTAGAAATGAGAACAGCGAGAAACTGAACATCAGGATTGATGGTCACGAAGTCAATGAAGTTAAGGAATTCTGCTACCTAGGCAGTAAAATAACCAATGACGGACGGAGCAAGGAGGACATCAAAAGCAGACTAGCTATGGCAAAAAAGGCATTTCTGGCCAAGAGAAGTCTACTAATATCAAATACCGGCCTTAATTTGAGGAAGAAATTTCTGAGCATGTACGTCTGGAGTACAGCATTGTATGGTAGTGAAACATGGACTGTGGGAAAACCGGAACAGAAGAGAATCGAAGCTTTTGAGATGTGGTGCTATAGACTAATGTTGAAAATTAGATGGACTGATAAGGTAAGGAATGAGGAGGTTCTACGCAGAATCGGAGAGGAAAGTAATATGTGGGAAAAACTGATAAGGAGAAGGGACAGGATGATAGGACATCTGCTAAGACATGAGGGAAGACTTCCATGGTACTAGAGGGAGCTGTAGAGGGCAAAAACTGTAGAGGAAGACAGAGATTGGAATACGTCAAGCAAATAATTGAGGACGTAGGTTGCAAGTGCTACTCTGAGATGAAGAGGTTAGCACAGGAAAGGAATTCGTGGCGGGCCGCATCAAACCAGTCAATAGACCGATGACCAAAAAAAAAAAAAGCTATGTCAGGGCGCTATCTGCTGCCGGGCGGCGTTGAACCCACTATCAATAGATGTACTAAACTCCAAGTGCCATACGCCGTCATCGCATCGAAATCGAAATCATCTTACCAGATGTACTAATTTTTTTCGGCAGTGTAGAAAATACCTGTTAATACTTAGAAAAGTTGTTGACATGAGTATTATTTAAATTCGGGATCTAATCATCAAGGAATGGCTTCAAGCGGTTATGAGATTCAAGAAGGGACCTCTGGACTCTCTTTTGGGCCGAGTTGAAACCAGCGTCAAAGCTTGAGGCGGCATTGGACGTTCTTTGTGAGATGTCTCCTGTGGGGCGACCATTCGTTCCACCAGTGCGCCTGTGTCGGCTACTTTGAGAACAAATGTGTTGCTGTACACTGTGAAAGCGTCTCGCGTTGGCAGATATCTCGTCCATTGTATCGGGACATCATAGGGCTGCGATTGTAGAGGAGGGTGCGAGCGAGCAATGCGTCGTTGGAAAAGGGAGTGGGCGGCAAAAGGGCGGTTTGTTGTTTAAAGACACAGAGGGGAGTGCGAAAGTTGATTTTTTAATGCATATATGTGAACTGTGCAGACGAACAGTTAACCTAAATGTGTAGTCTTTTCTTTCGTGTATACTTTATGCTCGAAGTAAATTGCAGTGACATATGAAGACGAAAATAATTTGTGAGTGGCATGGCTGAAAACCTACAGGTAAGTGCGTGTGGTCACGAAATATTAACGCATGCAGCCAGTTCTAGTGCAAAGAGTAAACCAAATGGTCGCATGTCTTCCCAGTTGCGCTTCTTTCTCTTTCCATTTCTCTGTCAATGACATCACCTTCTTTTCCCCTATCTGCACTGACTGTGTTTCATAATTTCCTCTCCCAGCCAGGGATCAGAGTTTAATTCTGCCTTCCTGTAGTTTGTGTGTACTGTCGTGCTTTTCACGGCTAATTTCTTGATGTCGTATTCTGTATCATATGTAACTAACAACGTGCTTACCGTAACATGCAGGCTCTTTTAGGTAGTCAGAGACGTTCTTCTCTGTGACTTACAAAATAAAAAGTTAAAGGAATATTTTTGTAGGCAGGTGAAGGTAAACAACGTTATTACAGAATATAAACATAGTTTATTAAGTTATTTGTGACAGTACAGCAACGAGCTACAAATTTTTTAACACAACATTATTTTTTCTCTCTCTGGCACTTTATGTATTTAAACCAACTGTGTACAAATGAGCTTACATCAAAGCTTTAAAAATTTTATTTACTGAATTTGAAACGTGCAGAGTTTTCGGTTGGACTGTACAAGATTACCATAGGCTGTGTTCAGGTTGATGTTCTGGTAGGAGAAGGGTCTTTTAAGTGGGTGTTCAAACGAGTGCTGATTTCCCTGAATGCACAGCTCAGTGCGTCTTTTAGACGACCTGTAGACGAGAAGTAAATTTTGAACACCTCACTCACATGAACTTTGCGCCGCCGGAACATTGACCTCAACAGCAGACGTAGCTGGACAGTAGAGTGGTCTATGGCCAGCTTCATTTGCTTGCTCTGTGTCTGACCCAGGCTGCATAGAGTAACATTATGACGCACACTTTATTCCTCCTGAAGGCTGCGTAGTGAGGTGGTGTGCACCTATGTGCGTCCCCCGCAAGCGGGTCTGCACCAGCGTCCAGCAGTAGCTTCACAATCTCAGTCTTGCCACTGGATGCTGCGTAGTGTAGTGGTGTTATGCCGTTGCTGTCCCTCTTGTCGACATCAGCTCCTTTCTTCACCAGTAGCCTGACACATTCTGCATTCCCCTTGCCTGATGCTACATGCAGTGGTGTCCTACGTAGCGAGTCCTGGGCAAGTGCAGCTGCACCAGCGTCCAGCAGTAGCTTCACAATCTCAGTCTTGCCACTGTATGCTGCATGGTGTAGTGGTGTTAGGCCGTCGCTGTCCCTCTTGTCCACATCATCTCCTTTCTTCACCAGTAGTCTGACACATTCTGCATTCCCCTTGTGTGATGCTACATGCAGTGGTGTCCTACGTAGCGAGTCCTGGGCAAGTGCAGCTGCACCAGCGTCCAGCAGTAGCTTCACAATCTCAGTCTTGCCACTGTATGCTGCATGGTGTAGTGGTGTTAGGCCGTCGCTGTCCCTCTTGTCCACATCATCTCCTTTCTTCACCAGTAGTCTGACACATTCTGCATTCCCCTCGCCTGATGCTACATGCAGTGGTGTCCTACTTAGCGAGTCCTGGGCAAGTGCATCTGCACCAGCGTCCAGCAGTAGCTTCACAATCTCAGTCTTGCCACTGGATGCTGCATGGTGTAGTGGTGTTAGGCCGCTGCTGTCCCTCTTGTCGACATCATCTCCTTTCTTCACCAGTAGTCTGACACATTCTGCATTCCCCTCGCCTGATGCTACATGCAGTGGTGTCCTACTTAGCGAGTCCTGGGCAAGTGCATCTGCACCAGCGTCCAGCAGTAGCTTCACAATCTCAGTCTTGCCACTGTATGCTGCATGGTGTAGTGGTGTTAGGCCGTCGCTGTCCCTCTTGTCCACATCAGCTCCTTTCTTCACCAGTAGCCTGACACATTCTGCATTCCCCTCGCCTGATGCTACATGCAGTGGTGTCCTACGTAGCGAGTCCTGGGCAAGTGCATCTGCACCAGCGTCCAGCAGTAGCTTCACAATCTCAGTCTTGCCACTGAATGCTGCATAGTGTAGTGGTGTTCCACCATTCCTGTCCCTCTTGTCGACATCAGCTCCTTTCTTCACCAGTAGCCTGACACATTCTGCATTCCCCTCGCCTGATGCTACATGCAGTGGTGTCTTACGTAGCGAGTCCTGGGCAAGTGCATCTGCACCAGCGTCCAGCAGTAGCTTCACAATCTCAGTCTTGCCACTGGATGCTGCATAGTGTAGTGGTGTTAGGCCGTCGCTGTCCCTCTTGTCGACATCAGCTCCTTTCTTTGCCAGCAGCCTGACACATTCAGCTTTACCCATTAAAGATGCGAAGTGCAGCGGTGTGTAACTTCCGAGGGCCTGGGCAAGCGGGTCTGCACCAGCGTCCAGCAGTAGCTTCACAATCTCAGTCTCGCCACTGGATGCTGCATAGTGTAGTGGTGTTCCACCATTCCTGTCCCTCTTGTCGACATCAGCTCCTTTCTTCAGCAGTAGCCTGACACATTCAGCTTTACCCATTAAAGATGCGAAGTGCAGCGGTGTGTAACTTCTGAGGGCCTGGGCAAGCGGGTCTGCACCAGCGTCCAGCAGTAGCTTCACAATCTCAGTCTCGCCCCTGGATGCTGCATAGTGTAGTGGTGTGCAACCATTGCTCTCCCTCTCGTCTACGTCAGCTCCTTCTTCCACCAGTACCCTCACGCAGGTAGGTGTGCGGAATGCTGCTGCAATGGCAAGCGGAGTCCAACCGAAATCATCCTTCTCCCGGATATTCGCACCAGCTTCCAGGAGGTGCCTCACACTGTCTGGGTTGCCTCCCCGCGCGGCCAAGTGCAGCGCAGTTAAACCACCAGCAGTTCCCGCGGTCAGATTGGCCCCCGCCTGCAGCAGCCGCCTCACGCAGTCGAGATGGCCTCTCAATACTGCCACGTGCAGAGGTGTGCCCACGGTGTCACTCAGTGGGCTGTTGTGAGCCCCTTCACGTAACAGGTGCTCCACACTTTCGACATCGCCATTCCCTGCAGCGTAGTGCAGTGCTGTGGCGCCTTTCAGGTCTGTAACCTCCAGGTTTTCGGCTGAATTGGCCAGTAGCCTGACGCATTCCGCAGCCCTTGCACTGGCTGCACAATGCAGCGGACTGCGCCGTTCCGAGTCCTGCGCAAGCGCGTCTGCGCCGGCCCGCAGCAGTAGCTTCACACACTGTGCCCTGCCCATCCCTGCTGCGAAGTGCAGTGGACTCCGACCTGACTTGTCTTTCATATTGACGTCAGCACCAGCAGAGAGTAGCGACTCTAAGCATTCGACATTCCCAGCAGCTGCTGCCACATGTGTAGCTGTCACACCACTACTGACCTGTACATTGAGGTCAACCCCAGCCTGGATCAGCAGTCGTACACATTCTGTATCACCTGTTACTACTGCGCCGTACAACATCGCCGCATCAAGTGTACCGCGCAGCGTGGTACCGTTACCGGCTGTTGTCAGCTGCTGCACTATACTGTCAATCACAGATTCAGGAAGTATCTCTCTCCACTGGTCTAGCTCAACCTCCTGTGCTGTACATCCATCACTTAGTCTCTTTTTGACTATGTCTAGTGTCTTAAACGCAGAGAGCTTCGCCACCTGTAAATTGTATTGAGCTCTTAGACTGAATACAACGACATTAACGATTAATTTAGACACATTTTATCACCTTCTGATCACCAAAGAATGTCGACTGCTTTTCTAACAGATACGTAATTGTTATTACTTGTGTAAACTGCAGGGCGTTTCACAATGAACATACCAGTTTTAAGGCGTTGTAGCATTTCTCACGTTCACCTTACAATTGTAAATACACTACTGCCCATTAAAACTGCTACACCACGAAGATGACGTGCTACAGACGCGAAATTTAACCGACAGGAAGAAGAAGCTGTGATATGAAAATTATTAGCTATCCAGAGCATTCGCACGAGGCTGGCGCCGGTGGCGACACCTACAAAGTGCTGACATGAGGAAAGTTTCCATCCGATTCCTCATACACAAAGAGCAGTTGACCGGCGTTGCCTGGTAAACGTTGTTGTGGTGCCTCGTGTAAGGAGGAGAAATGCGTACCATCACGTTTCCGACTTTGATAAAGGTCGGATTGCGGTTTATCGTATCGCGTCATTGCTGCTCGCGTTGGTCGAGATCCAATGACGGTTAGCAGAATATGGAATCGGTGGGTTCAGGAGGGTAATACGGAACGCCGTGCTGGATAGTAACGGCCTCGTATCACTAGCAGTCGAGATGACAGGCATCTTATCCGCATGGCTGCAACGATCCTCAGTCAACAGTTGGGGACGTTTGCAAGACAACAACAATCCGCACGAACAGTTCGACGACGTTTGCAGCAGCATGGACTATCAGCTTGAAGACCACAGCTTGCGGTTACCCTTGATGCTGCATTGCAGACAGGAGCGGCTGCGATGGTGTACTCAACCTGGGTGCACAAATGGCAAAACGTCATTTTTTCGGATGAATTCATGTTCTGTTTACAGCATCATGATGGTCGCATCCGTGTTTGGCGACATCACGATGAACGCACATTGGAAGCGTGCATTCGTCATCGCCATACTGGAGTATCACGCGGCGTGATGGTATGGGGTGCCATTGGTTACAAGTCTCGGTGACCTCTTGTTCGCATTGACTGCACTTTGTTTAATGTGTTACGACCCGTGGCTCTACCCTTCATTCGATCCCTGTGAAACCCTACATTTCAGCAGGATAATGCACGACGGCATGTTGCAGGTCCTGTACGGGCCTTTCTGGATACTGAAAATGTTCGACTGCTGCCCTGGCCAGCACATTCTCCAGATCTCTCACCAATTGAAAACCAATTGAAATTGAAAATTGGTCAGTGGTGGCCGAGCAACTGGCCCGTCACAATAAGCCAGTCACTACTCTTGATGAACTGTGGTATCGTGTTGAAGCTGTACCTGTACACGCCATCCAAGCTCTGTTTGACTCAATGCCCAGGCGTATCAAGGCCGTTATTACGGCCAGAAGTGGTTGTTCTGGGTACTGGTTTCTCAGAATCTACGCACCCAAATTGCGTGAAAATGTAATGAAATGTCAGTTCTAGTATAATATATTTGTCCAATGAATACCTGTTCATCATCTGAATTTCTTCTTGGTGCAGCAATTTTAATGGCCAGTAGTGTAATACACAAATTGAAAGAGCAACTGAAACAGTTTTGTTTGTATACCGGTGCGCAATGGGAAGAGTATGGAATGACAAAATAGTGACTGAAAAACATGTTGAACGAGTGCGAGTCTTTCACACTTAGCCCTTGGGGGCTGAATGTTAAAGGGGCTATCTTTTTCGGTGATTAAACTGTAACATGTTTCTTATCTTGATGTCCTACAGCTGTGGAAGAAGTTAATCAACACATCTTCATTTGGGAGCAAGATGGTGCGCTGCCTTGTAAGGTGTCAGGCAAATCCAACACCTTCCATGAAAACCCTGACATGATAGCAAATCCGGCAGTATGACACATAGCTCCGAATAAATCCTGACGTTAAATTATCCAAAGTAATACGATCAACGAGTGAGCAAATGGAATACCACAGACTAACACAAGAAGGCCTAAATGCATGTCATACCTTCCCACCGTGAAACAGACGCAGTTCCGAGGGGAGAAACGAGAACAGAAGCCGAGAGCAGAGTCGTGTAAGCTAGAAGGCCCCACAATAAGGGACACCCACATCTCCCGCCAACCGCCAAGACCACCCCACAGCCCACGTTAAAAGATAGAGCCCTCCAGAAGATCAGTATAGATCTTACGATAACACTAAAAGGGCCACACAAGCTGCACGTTTTAGCGTGAGACTATACGCGTCTCTGTTACGTTGCAAATTTTAAAAACATTGCCACCACGAAAAGTATAACGTTTCTCATTGGATAGACAGAATTTTTGTAGGCGGAGTTTAAGGTTAACATTGACCTGACTGGTCAGTTGAAAATACAGCCAGATACCTTTTTCTTAAACCCACTTCAGTAAATTGTAGTAAAGAGAAGTTCGAGAGAGTTGTTACCGAGACAGCGAGGTGCGTGGAGCTGCGCCGCCCGCCGCCCCCTGACACTGCCTAACCGCCGACAGGGTAATGAACGCACGCGATGCCGCATAAGAGCGCGTAAGGCTTCACTCAGAACTGCAGAAGTCTCATCTGTTACACCCCCTTTTTGCGTAATACTAGTGTCGATCGTCAATTGAACCTCATGGTATTCACATTTGCTACTTGAAATTTTAAATCTGATATGCGATGATTTTTCTGTTATATAATTATTGAGAAGCCACATCAGCCACTGTAATTTACGACAAGTTAAATAAGTAATTAAAGATAACTGAGGGACACTGTAGACCAATTTTGATAGTTTTCTCTTTTATGAAACTTAATTTAAACCTAGATTATAGATGTGATATGGCATACGTCATCCTTCGATTCATTGTAGAACTTGGAAACCCATGCAGGGAATATTCGTTCACATTTTTGTTGAACGCAGTTGGTTTTTATCATCCTGTATTAAAATATTTCCTTTCATCAATAGCGCAATTTATAAACAATGTTTTGTGAGTAGAATAAAAATTCCAATGGTAAACTTAACTGCATTCTCGACGTTATTTTACCAGCTAACTAAAAATAGTTACAGGGAGTGCAGTGGAACTGACGCTGAAATCATTAAGTATTTGATTATATCATCGCTAGTCTCACTGAACTTTTCTGAACTCTACATGTCATGTGTGGTCTGGCGTCTCCTTACCAGCAACAGGTCCCAGGTTCAAACTAGACAGTTCCTTAAAAAACACGCTCAGAGCGTCGTTGCGCGAAACTGGTAGGAAGACACGACGTAGATCAAACAGACACCACGCAGAATGTTAGAGCCTCTCTGGCATAACTTAGTACGCGGCTGGTTAAACGGCGCCGTACCCGACGGGTGGATTGGGCGCAAGGGTCGGTTGACACAGCATTTTATGCATGACCTCCACATTCACGCACGATCTGACGCGATCATGTGTGTGTTCCTCCGGTATCAGCTGACCTATCCGGCTTTAGAAACTGTATTATTGCAAAGGTTACTCCTGACAGATTGATCAAGGTTTCGGAACAATTCGCCTATCGACCCGATGTGTGATCTGTGTTCACACTGAATAACTGTAAGAAAAACTGTTTGCGTTTCTCCTTCATTTGGTACATTATTTACAATTGTAAGGTGAATGTAATATCTGCCGCAGTGCCTTATAACCTGTACATTCATTTTGAAACACCCTGTATTTCATAAACATTTTGGAGCATTGTGCTATACAAGTTGCCTAAACATCATGAACAAATCTTTGTTTCCCAGAAAACATACACTATTTACATTAACAGAAAAGAAACATCAGACAATACGAATTTCCTAACAAGATCGTGTTTACAGAGCAACACCTCTCAGCCGCATGTAATGTATTTTATTATCGGACCAGCCCATAATCTGGTTGTACACATAAACGCCAGGTTAGGTCGCTCTAATGAAATGATCTAAACCAGATGTAAACTAAATGTTTCATTCCCCGATTATAGGCTACGTGCGAACGTCGGTCGGATAATGAAACTATTTAAACGCAGCTGGGAGATTTAACTGTGCAGGTCTTGTAACACTACCCGCTCTACTAAATTAGCAATATGCCGACAGTCTTACTTCTCTGAAAGGAATTTTGATTTGACCGCTATCGTGCGTCATGGAGAGGCATTCGGACTATGTTTCGTTTCTCAAAAGAATTCTAATGAAAGGAAGCAGAGGCAGAACAAACGGGACTCGAACCAAGGTTCTGCCAGAAACAAGGTTTGCTTTGTGCAAACTACAAAAGACAACGGCCGACACCCTAATTAGGAAAAATTGTAATCAAATAGTAGCACTGTAAGTAAAGTATGTTAACTACTAGAAATGACTTTACTTGGTACTGATATTCTGTTTTGCACATAGGGTTCGAGACAGTAGCACATTGTAGCAAGCATTGTACCGGTGGTGTGGTATGCACAACACAGAACGAATACAGAAACGTTTTAACAACAACTGGCTCTGAGTAACACTTACTATCTGTATATTAAAGCAGAGAAGTTAATGATCATCATAGGCAATTAATTGCTGATGGTGGAGTACTGCTAACTGGGACATGAGAATTTTTTATCAGTTTAATTATTGACAGACACTGGGATTGGAACAGTCTTCAGATAGTCATATTACGTGTACCGATCACCATTTCGTTTATCAGGAAGCTTTCACTTACTTATACTAGCTGGCGCACAAATGAAACGCGAGGCACCAAAATCAAATATAGATAGAACAGTTGCAGCCAGTTACTTATTGAAGCACACAAATGTTATAAAATTGATAACAGCACTTCATTATACTGTTATTGTAGTATGGATTGCAACACTGGCTCAACAACTAACCTTGCGGCCCAAAACATTATTGTATCAGAAATTCATTCCAAAGCTGAAAATTTCAGTTAAAACACATTATGAAAATCACTTTTAGCTGCAAATACATAAAATATAAACATTCTTAGAATTTGGCATATAGTAATTCCATGAAAACGTCTTGATCGCTAAAAACTGTATTTATGATGCGTTTCGAGTAATCATCATCGGATAACTCTGGTAAATTTACACAAAAGAAAAATAAGGAAAGCTTATGCATGTAGATGAAGTTGAAATGGGAGATATGATACTGCGTGGAGAATTTGACAGAGCACTGAAAGACCTGAGTCGAAACAAGGCCCCCGGAGTAGACAGCATTCCATTGGAACTACTGACGGCCTTGGGAGAGCCAGTCCTGACAAAACTCTACCATCTGGTGAGCAAGATGTATGAAACAGGCGAAATACCCTCAGACTTCAAGAAGAATATAATAATTCCAATCCCAAAGAAAGCAGGTGTTGACAGATGTGAAAATTACCGAACTATCAGTTTAATAAGTCACAGCTGCAAAATACTAACAGCAATTATTTACAGACGAATGGAATAACTGTTAGAAGCCGACCTCGGGGAAGATCAGTTTGGATTCTGTAGAAATGTTGGAACACGTGAGGCAATACTGACCCTACGACTTCTCTTAGAAGCTAGATTAAGGAAGGGCAAACCTAAATTTCTAGCATTTGTAGACTTAGAGAAAGCTTTTGACAATGTTGACTGGAATACACTCATTTAAATTATGAAGGTGTCACGGGTAATATACACGGAGCGAAAAGCTGTTTACAATTTGTACAGAAACCAGATGGCAGTTATAAGAGTCGAGGGACATGAACGGGAAGCAGTGGTTGGGAAGGGAGTGAGACAGGGTTGTAGTCTCTCCCTGAGTATATAAGATGAACATCAACAAAAGCAAAACGAGGACAATGGAATGTAGTCGAATTAAGTCGGTTGATGCTGAGGGAATTAGAATAGGAAATGACACACTTAAAGTAGTAAAGGAGTTTTGCTATTTGGGGAGCAAAATAACTGATGATGGTCGAAGTACAGAGGATATAAATTGTAGACTGGCAATGGCAAGGAAAGCGATTCTGAAGAAGAGAAATTTGTTAACATCGAGTATAGATTTAAGTGTCAGGAAGTCATTTCTGAAAGTATTTATGTGGAGTGTAGCCATGTATGGAAGTGAAACATGGACGATAAATAGTTTGGACAAGAAGAGAATAGAAGCTTTTGAAATCTGGTGCTACAGAAAAATGCTGAAGATTAGATGGGTAGATCACATAACTAATGAGGAAGGATTGAATAGGATTGGGGAGAAGTTTGTGGCACATCTTCATTAGAAGAAGGGATCGGTTGGTAGGACATGTTCTGAGGTATCAAGGGATCACCAGTTTAGTATTGGAGGGAAGCGTGGAGGGTAAAAATCGTGGAGAGAGACCAAGAGATGAATACACTAAACAGATTCAGAAGGATATAGTTTGCTGTAAGTACTGGGAGATGAAGAAGCTTGCACAGGATAGAGTAGCATGGAGAGCTGCATCAAACCAGTCTCAGGACTGAAGACCACAACAACAACAACAACATGCATAAATATTAAAAGGAAAATGTAACATTAGGAACGGAAGTAGATACTGGTTACAGGTACTTACAATAGGCTTAGGAAAGCTCATACAAGTGAGAAATAGAATACTTCTAAGAGGCTTCCCAAGCACATTGTGTGTCCTTGTAATTGGTATGTACTTTCGTTCCTGATGTTACACTGGCCTTGTAATATTTATGTATAAACTTTTCTAATTTCCTTTTGTGTAAATTTTGCCACAGTAATAACGATGATGATTACTCGAAACGCGTCATAAATAAAGTTTATAGCGATCAAGACGTTTCCATGGAATTACTACTGGTCCGTGTCAAGTCTGTATGGCCGCATGCCTTTCAAATGGATGACGTCGTCAGTCAAATGGAGAACATTGTTACAAAGCTGTACAGGAACTATTCCTTATGCTCGCCCTTCAAGTTTACTAGTCAGTAACTACTCCGAATTATCACAGTTTTGTGAACGTAACTTTAATACTGTTCTGAAATTTCAATAAGATTAACACTTAAGCAAAGCACCTTAGATCTTTTCTTCGTAATTGTTCTTTGGTGAAACACTGAGTAACCTCATATAAAGAAACGCGTGGAGTACTTCAGAAAAAAAGCTCACTAATAGTAAAGGAATCTATTACTCTACGTGAACTATTTCTCATTATGAAGGAAAGCAATTACTTTTCAGTTCAGTAAAACAGGATACTCAGAAACACTGCAGCCCTGTCTAGATAAATGACTAAGGATATAGGTGTTCAACACAGAGTTAAAATAACACAAACTTGTAATGGAAAAAGAAACCGCGTAACTCGTACATGCAATTATACAATTCTGACTTGATTAGTTAAGACCCAGGCGGTGGTTGTGGATATCTTCTGTGGCTACTAAAAAAGGCGGCGAAATCGTTATGGCTATGGTGTAAAACAAGCTTTGAAATTTTCTTCTTACCGTCTGATTTTCGTACTTCGGAGCTAACCTATTTATCCCATGAATGTTAAGTCAAAATTCTCTCACATCGGAGGCCATATCAAATAACCTTTCTGCTCTTCTTGTATATTTCAGCGCACAAGATGTGAACACTTTGCCCTGTCGATGAACCAGTTCTACAAGAACAGTTTGAACATTCCAAGACTTTAACGGAACATAACTTTTGGAATTATATACGTGCATTGATTACGGTGATATAAATTATTAACAAAACGTTTACATAGATGTTGTATCAAAGAATAATTGTAATACAGAGGTCACACTAACATTAGCACACAAAGTCACTAACATTAGCACAGGGTGTCCCACTCAAACCTCCCTGATTTCAAAGACCCAGGAACGAACTAAAAACACAGTAGATACGACAATGAAGACAATGAAAAATGCACCACATTGTAGAGCATCTCAAACAATTTATTTATTTATCATCAACACACCTCTACATGTGAACCATTTGTAGCACGAAGAATATCGAGTCTATATTCAATTTCTTGCCAAGTTCTTTGTAACATTTCCTCTGTTATTGTTGCAATCGCATTAGTGATACGATGTCGCAACATAGGAATATCGTCTACTTTGGTCGCATACACGCGTCCTTCACGAATCACCACATGAAGAAATCAAGTGGCGTAATGTTGGGTGAACATGGTGGCCAGGTAATGGGTCCTCCGCGTCCGATCCAACGACTGAGGAATTTCCTACCCAGGAACTTGCGAACAGCCGTTGGCCAATGCGGCGGAGCTCCAGCTTGTTAAAATGTGATGTTGGGTTGCAAGTCTTGTATCTGAGGGTATACAAACTGTTCCAACATGTCCAGATACACTGACCAATTCACTGTTTGTTCCGCAAAGAAGAAAGGTCCAACAATCGTGTCGTGTCGTGTTTAGTTTAGGGCTATCTCGAACATGTTCAATGACAACGTGCGGATTTTGCGAACCCCAAACCCGAACATTATGCCTATTAACCCTCCCTCTTAACTGAAAGGTTGTCCCATCTGAGTAGAAACATCTTTCCAGGAAACTGGCAACAATATCAATACGCTGCAGCATATCCGCAGCAAATTGTTGTCGGCGTGGTTTGTCGTTCGGTGTCAGATGTTGCAGAATTTGAACTTTGTGAGCACGCATACGAAGACGCTGGTGAGGTACACGATACAATGTTGATCGAGGTGCATCAAGTTGCCTAGATGCTGGACGAATTGACTTACATGTGCTTATGAGAAATGTTTGTCTGATGTCCTCCATTGTCTCTTGTGAAACTACGTAGCGTGCACAGCCAGAATGAGATGCACGAACCAGTTGCGTAACGAGTCTACCTGCCAACGCTCCACTTGGCTCAAAGTAATAGCGAATATCATCACAAGCGCTCTGGAAACTGGCTGCTTATTATCTTTTTATCGTAGTGGCTCATGGAAAGGTATCAGTTGTTTCCTAATATATTTTGCTAATGGAAACAGAAATAAATTTAGCTGTCGCCTAAAACATAACATTTTTTCAATGCCCGTGGTTGTAATATAATTTAGTTATATTTCTGTAACTCGTTCACCTAAACCTAACTGCAGGTGCTGCAGTGAAACACAATGGCGTTTATCATTAGTAAAAGTACAGGGTGGGGCAAATAAAAATGGCCCAGAGAACAGAGTTCCACAGTATAAAGAAACAGAGAGGAGGAAAGGAAATGCAGGGCTGACTACAGCAGCTGTTGAAAGTAACCATCATTCATGTATTGGCACTTTTGAGCCCCTTCAGCAAGTTGCTGAAGGCAGATCGAAGCTGGACTGCTGGAATTGCTGCGGTCTCACCCGAAACGTTCTGCTGCAGTTCTGGAAGACAGTCAGGCTTGTTTCGATATGCCTTACACTTGAGGTCTCGCGACACAAAATAATCGGCACATTGACAGATCATGTGACCTGGGTGCCCAGCTAGAGCCGCGACTAGACTAACCCCTGCTAACAACTCTGTCAGGCGTGAAGCCTGTGTAAATGCGCTTCAAGGTGCGGGCGGCTGTGTGGGCAGTTGCTCCGTCATGTTGGAAGTAACTGCAGCTCTTTCGCTCCTCCATTAGTGCCGCCGCAAATGGTTTCAAAATGTTGGCGATGTAAGTGTGCGTCTGATGGAAGAAGATGGGACCAACAATGCGGCGTGCAGAAACTGCGCACCAAACCCCAGCCTTCCGATGATGCAATGGTGCCTCGTGGAAGTCAATCGGATTCCCGCTGCCAACAACCTGTGATTCTGTGAGTTGACATAACCACCCAGGTGAAACCGGGCTTCATCAGACATAAAGAACAGATCCACGTCCAAATCATTCATTATCATCTCACTGAACAGCCACTCACAAAACCGGCGCTCCTGAGGGACACCTGCTGCTTTTGGTACTTGGACAACAGACACTGGGTAGGAATGCGTGTGCTGGTCCAGGTGGAGTATTCGTCCGCATGATCGAAGTGATATGCCGGTCTCTTGCGGAAGGCGTCGGGTTGATTAGGTAGGACTCTGAAGCATTTTCAGCTGAACTGCAGCCACATTTACTGGTGTGTGGGCACGTTTCGGAATTCTTTTGACTTGTTCAAAACAGATCCAGTCTGACTCCATTTTCGGACTTAGCGTTGCATGGCAACTCTTTACTAGCACTTTGACACCGTCAAACTTCTCAGCACACAACTGACCCCACCGTTTCCACGACGCGGCCCGCAATACGCTATGAATCGGTGTGAATCACGTGGCCGGTGCACACGTGGTGTGCGCGCCACAGGGTGTGGTTATATGCATACACTCACGTCCAGTCGCAAGGGGCCTCTTTCATTTGCCCCATCCTGTATATAACAAAGTCTTCACCACTTAACTAAGATTGAAAGCGGGGCTATCTAGTTGCTCGCGACAAATATCAGGCGTATTCACCAGTCAATACTCACATCATGATACAATTCTTTTATAGGCAAAGTGAATTTTTCGTTTAAAAGCCAGCATAAAGAATATCATTTAGTCTGGAACGAGAACATTGCTGTTAGTTTGGACTTACCTCAGCATCACGATTTCTTTCAGCTTCAAGCCCGATTACTATGTACTGCATTAGAGACATGTCCACACACACGATAGATACTCCAACCTGCGTAGCAAAGATAACAACATAGTGAGGTCCTTTGGACACTGAACTCGGTTCAGTGAAATTAAAAAAAAAAAGGGTTAGCTATTGAATTCGCACTGCCTCAGCAGCAGATTTCAACCACCACTTTGATGAAGAATTTTAAGAGAAGCAGGCGTCAAAGAGAAATTAAGTGAAGACATCTACGACCAACCAATATTGCCTGGGAATTATTTTTGTACTTGTGAAATTCAAATATAACAGCCTTGCAAATGGTACTATACCAAATGTTCCCACTTACTTTTCATCTGGCGAAAGAAATGTGACCGCATATACGTATATAACGAGAAATATTGTAAAATATGCTAGCATGGTATTGGTCTCTGCTTTAAAGGTCATTATGTTTTTGAGGAATTCTACACGCGCAGTCCGTCACTCCTGGACATCTGCCGAGAACTTTGAACAAGATGAAATGCCCTGATAGTAATGGAGCAAAAAGACAAGTGGGCCCTTGCTAAGCGATATTTCCACAGGCAACGGCATCTCGCACGTGCATACACCCACACCTCCCACGGAGCCCAGCAAGCGATTCCACAAAAGGGATTCAATTTTCTGCTGGCACTGGACTCAACACAGTGCCGAAGAAAAGACCGCTTTAGCTCCAATTCCCTTTTTTATAGGCCTGTGGATGAAGGACTTACAGCAGACGAGGTCTCATCTTTTCAAAAAGTTAATAAAAGTCCTGTCGACAGAAGACGAAGAGTTCAAAAGATAAATAAATAAGTAAAGCTGCTTTAGAATTCCTTTTGAGCTATATTTAATGCTCTTCGGAGAAGCCAGATAAACACGTGCAAGATGAGATGTCAGCTTGTCTCAAGTTACAGAGTACAATGTGATGCCAGGCAGCCAGAAACCTCTGTGCTATCAGTTTAGTATGCTTATTGCATTCCCGAGACTATAATTCATAAGTTTTCCGTGACATTTTCACTCCAATTTTCAATATACTAAAGATACATCAAACGCTAGGGCCTGTATTTCTTGTTGTTGTTGTGGTCTTCAGTCCTGAGACTGGTTTGATGCAGCTCTCCATGCTACTCTATCCTGTGCAAGCTTCTTCATCTCCCAGTACTTACAGCAAACTACATCCTTCTGAATGTGTTTAGTGTATTCATCTCTTGGTCTCCCTCTACGATTTTTACCCTCCACGCTGCCCTCCAGTACTAAATTGGTGATCCCTTGATGGCTCAGAACATGTCCTACCAACCGATCCCTTCTTCTAGTCAAGTTGCGCCACACACTTCTCTTCTCCACAATCCTATTCAATACCTCCTCATTAGTTACATGATCTACCCATCTAATCTTGAGCATTCTTCTGCAGCACCACATTTCGAAAGCTTCTATTCTCTTCTTGTCCAAACTAGTTATCGTCCATGTTTCACTTCCATACATGGCTACGCTCCATACAAATACTTTCAGAAACGACTTCCTGACACTTAAATAAATAGTCGATGTTAACAAATTTCGCGTCTTCAGAAACGCTTTCCTTGCCATTGCCAGTCTACATTTTATATCCTCTCTACTTCGACCATCATCAGTTATTTTGCTCCCCAAATAGCAAAACTCCTTTAATACTTTAAGTGTCTCATTTCCTAATCTAATTCCCTCAGCATCTCCCGACTTAATTCGACTACATTCCATTATCCTCGTTTTGCTTTTGTTGATGTTCATCTTATACCCTCCTTTCATGACACTGTCCATTCCGTTCAACTGCTCTTGCAAGTCCTTTGGTGTCTCCGACAGAATTACAATGTCATCGGCAAACCTCAAAGTTTTTACTTCTTCTCCATGAATTTTAATACCTACTCCGAACTTTTTTTTGTTTCCTTTGCTGCTTGCTCAATATACAGATTGAATAACATCGGGGATAGGCTACAACCCTGTCTCACTCCCTTCCCAACCCCTGCTTCCCTTTCGTGCCCCTCGGCTATTATAACTGCCATCTGGTTTCTGTACAAATTGTAAATAGGCTTTCGCTCCCTGTATTTTATGCCAGACACCTTCAGAATTTGAAAGAGAGTATTCCAGTCAACATTGTCAAAAGCTTTCTCTAAGTCTACAAATGCTAGAAACGTAGGTTTGCCTTTCCTTAATCTAGCTTCTAAGATAAGTCGTAGGGTCAGTATTGCCTCACGTGTTCCAACATTTCTACGGAATCCAAACTGATCTTCCCCGAGGTCGGCTTCTGCCAGTTTTTCCATTCGTCGGTAGAGAATACGCGTTAGTATTTTGCATCCGTGACTTATTAAACTGATTGTTCGGTAATTTTCACATCTGCCAGCACCTGCTTTCTTTGGGATCGGAATTATTATATTCTTCTTGAAGTCTGAGGGTATTTCTTAAGTTCTCCATTACTTTTACTTTTAAAATTAGTCAGGGTTCTGACGGCATGGGACATTCCGTTTCGGAAATCGTCAGGAAACTCAATATTCCGAGATCCACAGCGTCAAGAGTGTGCCGAGAATACTCCATTACAGGCTTTGTCTCTCACCACGGACAATACGGTGGCTGAGGTCCTTCACTTATCGACCGAGAGCGGCGGTATTCGCGTAGAGTTGTCAGTGCTGACAGACAAGCAATACTAGGGACGTACGGAGAAAGTATCCGTTTGAACGGTGTGGAGGAATTTGGCGTTAATGGGCTACCGCTGCAAATAACCGACGCTAGTGCTTTTGTTAATAGCACGACACTCCGTGCAGCGCCTCTCTTGACTTGGTAACCATATCGGTTGGACTGCAGACGACTGGAAAACGATGGCCTAGTGAAGAGTCCGACAGAGCACTGAAAGACCTAAGTCGAAGCAAGGCCCCAGGAGTAGACAACATTCCATTAGAAGTACTGGCTGCCTTGGGAGAGCCAGCCCTGACAAAACTCTACCACCTGGTGAGCAAGATGTATGATATCGGGGAAGATGAGTTTGGATTCCGTAGAAATATTGGAGCACGTGAGGCAATGCTGACCCTACGACTTATTTTAGAAGACAGATTAATGAAATGTAAACCTACGTTTCTAGCATTTTTAGACTTAGAGAAAGCTTTCGACAAGGTTGACTGGAACACTTTCTTTCAAATTCTAAAGATGGCAGGGGTAAAATACAGGGAGCGAAAGGCTATTTACAATTTGTACAGAAACCAGATGGCAGTTAAAAGAGTTGAGGGGCATGAAAGGGAAGCAGTGGTTGGGAAGGAAGTGAGACAGGGTTGCAGGCTATCCCCAGTGTTGTTCAATCTGTATGTTGAGCAAGCAGTAAAGGAAACAAAAGAAAAATTCGGTGTAGGTATTAAAATCCATGGAGAAGAAATAAAAACTTTGAGGTTCGCCGATGACATTGTAATTCTGTCAGAGACACCAAAGGACTTGCAAGACCAGTTGAACGGAATGGACAGTGTCTTGAAAGGAGGATATAAGATGAACATCAACAAAAGAAAAACGAAGATAATGCAATGTAGTCGAATTCAGTCGTGTGATGCTGAGGGAATTAGATTACGAAATTAGACACTTAAAGTAGTAGGTGACTTTTGCTATTTGGGGAGCAAAATAACTGATGATGGTCGAAGTAGGGAGGATATAAAATGTAGACAGGCAATGGTAAGGAAAGCGTTTCTGAAGAAGAGAAATTTGTTAACATCGAGTATAGATTTAAATGTCAGGAAGTCGTTTCTGAAAGTATTTGTATGGACAAGAAGAGAATAGAAGCTGTGCTGCAGAAGAGTGCTGAAGATTTGATGGGCAGATCATGTAACTAATGAGGAGGTACTGAATAGAATACGTGAGAAGAGGATTTGGTGGCACAACTTGACTAGAAGATGGGATCGGTTAGTAGGACATGTTCTGAGGCATCAAGGGATCACCAATTTAGTATTGGAGGCAGCAGGAGGGTAAATATCGTAGAGGGAGACCAACAGATGAATACACTAAGCAGATTCAGAAAGATGTAGGTTCCAGTAGGTACTGGGAGATGAAGAAGCTTGCACAGGATAGAGTAGCAACAACTGTCAGTTCAGTCGCGATTTCAGTTGGTAAGAGGCAATGCTAGAGTTGGAGTGTGGCGGAGACACAATGAAGCCATGGACCCAAGCTATCAACAAGGCACTGTGCAGCTGTTGTTTGCTCCATAATGGTGTTGGCTGAGTTTGCATGGAATGGACCAGCTCCTCTGGTCCAACTGAAACTATCATTTACTGGAAATGCTTGTGTTCAGCTACCAGCAGACCACTTGTGGCCCTTTATGTACTCCGTGTTCTCAGACAACGACGTCATTTCACCAGGCCACAATTGACCACGAACGGTTAGAAGAACATTCCGAACAATTCGACTGAATGATTTGGCATCCCTCATCGCCCAACATGGAAACGCATCGATTATTTTTGGGACACAGTGGAGAGGTGAGTTCGTGCACTACATCCTGCCACAGCAACGCTTTCGAAGTTATAGATGCCTATAGAGGCAGCGGGGCCTTAGTATTTCTGTAGGGGACTTCCAAGGACTTGTTGAGTCCATTTCACATCGAGTTGCAGCACTGTGCCAGGCAGAAGGATGTCGGAAAAGATATTAGCAGGCATCCCGTGACATTTGTCATGTCAGTGTAAATTCAATACATTTCTGGACAGGTGCATTACAATCCACTAGCCACCAGCTACAAGGGAGAACCTGTGAGAGTCTATGAGTCTGTATGTCTATGTGGATCAACAAATCACCACGTCCGGGCTCTGCCAGTGCTATATGTGGCCCTGCTGTGAGAACTGAGGTGCACGCTGCTGACTTTGCTACCTCGAGCCGGCATGCCAACTGCGCGCCTGCTTCAACTGCTGCCACCCTGCCCTGGTGGTCTGCAGTTTGAGCCCGGGCTCGTGCAGCAATTCAGTCGCTATCGCCTGTACGAGCAAACTCCTCGCTGCCTACCTCTACTCGCATGCGCAGACACTTTTTCCGGGAGCCGGCTCACTCACACTGGGTCGACACCATGCATCCGCATGCCTCGACATGCCCGGTCTGAGTAGCAAGGCTCCCTCTTCTAGGGTGACTCCATCTGCCGGAGTCAGCGTCCTCGCCATCATTGTTTGGCTGGACATGTGTTGCCAGGCTGTCTGCCGACACCTGCACCCATTTTCCAGCCATACACAGCTTAAGTTCCAGGGCATCGACCTCTATGAGCAGTCTTACGTCAGCTGTAGTTTGCTGAGCCATCAATGAATGTTTTAGCAACGATGTGGTGGTATTCTACTGGTTGCCTGACCTCCGCCAACCCAGTTCCAACACCCACCACAGAGGCCTGTCACTCCTGGCCTCTTTAAATTGTACCACTAAAAATACTGATGTGTGCAGTTGCATTCAGGACGTCATCTCCAACCGCGATGTACATTTCAACAATAATGTTTTGGTAAGTGAGCTTGATATTTTTGTAGCCTCTGTTTCCCTGTCCTTGTACACTACTAGAGTGGATAGAATTGACGTGTTAGGAATTTCAAAGCATATTTAGTGAAACCTGAGGGACCTGTAGATTTGTTACAGTTTATTGTACAGAGTAGTATTTATCACCAGTGAAGCGTCAACATCGTAATTTGGCACACATATCGCTATGTACCAGGTGATTAAAAAGTCAGTATAAATTTGAGAACTGAATAAATCACGGAATAATGTAGCTAGAGAGGTACAAATTGACACACATGCTTGGAATAACATGGGGTTTTATTAGAACCAAAAAAATACAAAAGTTCAAAAAATGTCCGACACATGGCGCTTCATCTGATCAGAACAGCAATAACTAGCATAACAAAGTAAGACAAAGCAAAGACGATGTTCTTTACAGGAAATGCTCAATATGTACACCATCATTCGTCAACAATAGCTGTAGTCGAGGAATAATGATATGAATAGCATTATAAAGCATGTCCGGAGTTATGGTGAGGCTGATATGAAACTTCCTGCCAGATTAAAACTGTGTGCCCGACCGAGACTCGAACTCGGGACCTTTGCCTTTCGCGGGCAAGTGCTCTACCAACTGAGCTACCGAAGCACGACTCACGCCCGGCACTCACAGCTTTACTTCTGCCAGTACCTCGTCTCCTACCTTCCAAACTTTACAGAAGCTCTCCTGCGAACCATGCAGAACAAGCACTCCTGAAAGAAAGGATATTGCGGAGACATGGCTTAGCCACAGCCTAGGGGATGTTTCCAGAATGAGATTTTCACTCTGCAGCGGAGTGTGCGCTGATATGAAACTTCCTGCCAGATTAAAACTGTGTGCCCGATCGAGACTCGAACTCGGGACCTTTGCCTTTCGCGGGCAAGTGCTCTACCAACTAGCTACCGAAGCACGACTCACGCCCGGCACTCACAGCTTTACTTCTGCCAGTACCTCGTCTCCTACCTTCCAAACTTTACAGAAGCTCTCCTGCGAACAATTGGCGTCGAATGTTGTCTTTCAGCATCCCTAGAGATGTCGGTCGATCACGATACACTTGCGACTTCAGGTAACCCCAAAGCCAATACTCGCACGGACTGATGTCTGGGGACTTGGGAGGCCAAGCATGACGAAAGTGGCGGCTGAGCACACGATCATCACCAAACGACGCGTGCAAGGAATCTTTCACGTGTCTACCAATACTGTGTTTTTTTTTCTAATAAAATCCCATTTCATTCCAAGCACGTGTGTCAATTTTTACCTCTCTATCTACATTATTCCGTGGTTTATTAAGTTTTCAAATTTATACTGACTTTTTGATCACCCAGTATATGCAGGAAGCGTGTAGCGCAAGCCGACAGTATGGGTACAAGGCACGTTATCGGAGTCTCGATGGGCTATGACCAATCATAATACAGGGTTAACTAGCTGGGGCAGTAGAGGTAAGAACTTCATTTGTGTACCTTCTCTCGATCCTATTGCAACTAGAACAGTGGCTCTTTTTTTTGGGGGGGGGGGGTTGAGGGGGGAGTAAACTAACTGAGGATGTGTCACTATCTGGAAGCTATTTGAAGTCTGGGTAGTTGGTCAGATGATGTACATTTGCACATCACCAAGCTATAGCTACTGAGTGAGGCAAAGGCATATATGTATCATGAAGGGCTGAATAAGGCATACACAACAACTCAGGATTGGACTCCAATTGCGATTCTGCATGCAGCATAACACTAGATTATTTGGGGAATAATTTAACGAGACGCCCCAAAAGCGAAACGAGTCAGTGGAAATATTCTTGGACACAAGTAGGCAAATGAATGCACAACTTATTAGTTAACCTAGGATGCGATAAAATAATTCTGCAACCTGCAGAACACAGACTGTTAGATGTGTTTTTGAGAGGACTTTCACCTGATTTGTTGAGGAGGCTACAGATGGAGAATCCAAAGGATTTGGCTACTGCCATTAAGGTGGGGACAGGACGTCAAACCGGCCGACTTGGAGCAGGAGAGGCACCACAGGACATTTTAATTTCCACTGTCTATAGTTTTACAAGTAAATTCATAAAACTTTGTCAGCATGACCAGGAAGGATTCAGGATTGACACTCGTAGCAGCGGAAGTTCAAAAACATAACAAAATTATTTTTTTTACATGTCAAATTTCTTCACCTACTATTGGCTGCATTTGTTACTATAGGTACATTTTTCTTCGTAAGTAAGAGAGACTGTTCGATGAATTTTTCCCAGCATACAAACCATGCTTACAGGTGTCTGAAACTCTAGAATCTATTTAATTTATGAAAAAATGAATGAGCTGTTACGTTTTAAACTTTATGTTTAGAAAAAAATCAAATTTTGTTGTTAATTATCTAAATTTTCACCACAGTTTTTAATACATTTGGAAAATTCTAGAGTTTCATACACCTGCAAGTATGGTTTGTATGCTGTGCAAAATACATCGAAGAATCTCTCTTACTTGTGAAGAAAAATGCACCTATAGCAACAAATGCAGCCAACAGTAAGTGAAAAAATTATTTTGTTATGTTTTTGCACTTCCACTGCTATGAGTGTGAATTCTGAATCCTTCGTGGTCATGCTGACAAAGTTTTATGAATTTATTTGTAAAAGTATAGACAGTAGAAAATAAAATGTCCTGTGGTGCGTCTCCTGCTCCAAGTGGGCCCGTTTGATGTCCTACCCCACTTAAGACTGCTATGGCACTGACCGAAGCTGCCTTAACAACTTGGATGCAGGATAAACAGAGTTTTATAGGTGTGGACATGTGGTCTGTACTCGGAAATATCTCTGCCAATCACAGTACTATGAGTGTGGGGAGGTGGTGCATTAGGTGTTGGTTCCTGACATAAAATGCAAAGTGGACAATGATGTAAGAGTGCGTTAAACGGCAACAGGAGTTCATAAACTGCCAGATGACATTCCCAGTAAAGCATAATGCTGCAAAGGCAAGGTTGTTACTTGGTCGGTGTGATGAAAGGAATGCAACGTAAGTTTTTAGTGGGCACAGGAAGTCATGTGTCAGCGACTACTCTAGACCTGCTGGGTAGGGAGGGAATGAGTTCTCCATGCTATAGATTGTGTGGAGTAGGGGACAATCTTGTGGCATCACTCGTAGCAACATTGGACAGTTTCTCTACTAGAGTAGGGGGTGTTCAGGAATATATGGAAGTATTGCCCCACGCAATTGGGGGGTGGGGAGGGGGGGGCAGTACTGCACAATCCTAAGGCCGGATTGTATGTATGAGCATCATGCAAAAGTTGATCTTCTACTGCACACCGTTGAAGTCATGAAGGTGGAACCAAGTAAACTGCATTCACGTTCATTAAAGCTCAGTTTGCATGATAAAGTATCAATAGGTATGGGAAAATTGCTCTCATAGAGTGTGGATACAGATCTACCAAATGATGTTTTGTATATTATAGAGGAATTGGAACACAGTGACGAAATAGATACTTCACATTGTTTTTTACATAGAAGCATTGCACGTATGCCGGAAGTAAATGGAGATTTCACGCTTCTGGTGGCTGTGGGTAATTTTGGCCATGACAAAGTGAATCTGTGAAAAGGATTATTGATTGTCAGTTTGGGTGTCCTAATTGAGAGGGAGCGAGTGGAGACCTTTTCCACAAGGTATCCATCAATGCATCTGTATCACATGAAAAAGTACAGTATTTAAAAGGAAAAGATAAGACAGTTATGGAAAATCTGTTGATACGATTAACGGATTTGCCATTGCCATCAGTCCGCGAGTTGTGGCCACGGAAGAACTAAAGGCCAGTGTGGAAGCAGGCATTCGCAGTGCTGTGGAAGTATTGGCCCACGCAAAGCCTGCAAAAAGTAATTTAACTGTGGGTGAGAGGAATGCCATAAACGCCTGAATCAGGACGACAGCATTATCATTTTCCCCTCTAACAAGTGAAATGCGAGGCTTGTTTTAGATGTGCCCAACTACTGTAGTAAGATTAACGACTTAGTAGATCCGCAGACGTAGAGAAAACTGAAAAAGTTGTTAGAACTGTTACACGGCTGATGAAACGTCCTCTGTCCAACAGAGCGTACAGAAGAGTCAGTTCAGTTCAGTTGGCTACCACCACCAGCTTATGGATTGCCGAGGACGCAAAAAAAAAAAAAACAACTACCGATGAGACCTATAGTGAGTGCCATTGGTTAACACACACATTTAATTGTCAAATCTTTGATAACATTATTACTACCATACGTGGGCCGGCCGGACTCCTATACCAAGAATTCGGCACATTTTATCAGTTAATTAATTCGCATAGTGGTCCAGCCAGAGGGCACATTAGTTGTTCTACGAGATTTCGGGATTACTTAATTTTGATGTTGCATCGTTATTTACTATGCTTCATCTCAACGAGATGTTACAACAGCTGAATCGGAGTTTTCGCCCCGAAATTGCAGTGCTGTTTAAATTTTGCCTCACGACCACCTATTTCAAACGGAACGATGAGTTCCGTGAACAGCTGAATGGCGTGGTTATAGGGAGACCATCAAATCCAACCATAGCGAATTTTATTATGGAAACATTCGAGAAGTAGGCACTGGAAGGTGCCAACAAAAAACCGAATATTTGGTTCCGCTACGTAGATGATATGTTTTTTTTGTGGAGGCATGGCGGAGAGGAACTAGCCCATTTTCGCAAACATCTCAACCGTGTTAATCCGAAGATTCAGTTTACCATGGAGGAAAGTCCGCCCCGATAGCTGTGTGGTCAGCGTGACGGATTTTCGTCCTCCGGGCCCGGTTGCGATTCCCGACTGGGTCGCGGATTTTCTCCGCTCAGGGTCTGGGCGCCGTGTTGTCGTCATCATCATTTCATCCCCATCCGGCGCGCAGGTCATCCAGTGTGGAGTAGAATGTAATAAGACCTGCACCAAGGCGGCCGGAACTGCCCCGCAACGGGCCTCCCGGCCAATGACGCCAAACGTTCATTTCCATTTACCATGGAGGAAGCTGCAGGTAGAAGATTAACTTCTCTTGGTGTGCTACTTTTCAAGGGAGATGATGGTAGCTGAGGCCACACAGTTTACAGAGAACCCACGCTCGGAGACTGTTACCGACACCAAGATTCGAACCACGATCGACGACAAAAGCGTGGCATTATAAAAACGTTGTCGGATAAAGCAAGGAACATCTGTGAAGCAGACCTGCTTGCGGGGAAATTAAAACACCTCAGCAACGTATTGCTCCAGAATAATGAGAGGTAAAAAGATCCTGAAGACCGCTAGGCAAACGTCAGAGCGATCCTTTGAAATCGAAAGATTTCCTGCCTTTCAGTAGGGAATTTACTGACCGCAAAGGGAAAATCGTGAAAAAACAGAACATCGCGGTAATCTGGAAATCAACCCGGGAGATGCAGGATCGCCTAAACTTGTCCAATCATGGTCGCAATCGCGGGAAGAGATTTGCGGAACATGTTTTGCAGCCAAAAGACCACTACTTTCATTTTGGTAGGGCTCAGGTACTCGCAGGGACAAGCGGGTTCAATGAAAGGCCATTCAGAGAGGCCGTAGACACACCACTGCACGGGAGCAAAGAATTTTGCTGCAGTGAGTAGCGAGCGAAGGTGAAAATCGAATAAACCCGAAAAAAGCTGCGGTCCTCCATGAAAGTGTCCTTCGAAAATGATGACGAAACGTTGTGTTGAGAACTTCATTCGACTGCAGCATGATGGCCAGGAATATTTTATTAATTGTGTCATTTCCGGCAGTGAAAGTTTACATTTTACAAAGTCTCTAGCCCGCCCCCGCCTGATGGAGGGAGCGTCATCGGCGAGCTACTGCCGTCACCGTTCCAGCGGCCGTGCGACGCTGAGAGTCGCCACAGCACCCGCTGACAACATCATAACCCTTCACTGGCCACATACATCTCACGTCCTGGCGCAATGGCTTGTCTAAGCCTCGCCATGGCTTCCGTCGTTTGCTACGCAATAATTGTATGTTTCAGCCATGTTTTCATGACGATATCCTGGACGAGTGCCAAGGATCGACTCACGAAATTTTGGTGAGCCCCCTTGCATCTCACTACCTCGTGGTACTTGATTGCTGCGAGTCCCCTTGCCTGCCACTATCTTGGGGTGCTTGATTTTGAAGAGCCCACTTCCCTCTCACAATCTTGGGAGCTTGATTTTGATGAACCCCCTTGCCTCTCACTATCTTGGGTGCTTGATTTTGGTGAGTCCCATTGTCTCTCACTATCTCGAGTGCTTGATTTTGGTGAGTCAAAATCCTCTCACTATCTCGTGGTGCTTGATTACTGTGAGTCCCGGTGCGGTCAGGGATTTTCTCTGCCTTGTGATGACTGGATGTTGTGTGATGTCCTTAGGTTAGTTAGGTTTAAGTAGTTCTAAGTTCTAGGGGACTGATGACCATATATGTTAAGTCCCATAGTGCTCAGAGCCATTTGAACCATTACTGTGAGCCCCCTTGTCTCTCACTATCTTGGGGTGGTTGATTTTGTTGAGACCCCTTGCTTCTCACAATCTCGGGTGCTTGTATTTGGTGAGTTCCCATTCCTCTCACCGTCTTAGGCTGCTTGATTTTGGTAAGATCCATCGCCTCTCACTATCTCATTGCTTGTTTTGGTGAGTCCCATTGCCTCTCACTATCTCAGGTGCTTGGTTTAGAGAGTCCCCTTGCCTCTCACAATCTCGGATGCTTGATTTTGGTGAATCCCATTCCCTCTCACTATCTCAGGTACTTGACTTTGGTGAGGACCATTGCCTCTCACTATCTCAAGTGCTTGATTTTGGTAGGACCCCTTGCCTCACACAGTCTTGGGTGCTTGATTTTGGTGAGTCCCCTTGCCTCTCACTGTCTTGGTGTGGTTGATTTTGGTGAGTCCCCTTGCCTCTCACTATCTTGGGTGCTTGATTCTGGTGAGCCCCATTGTCTCTATCTCAGGGTGCTTGATTACTGTGAGTCTCCTTGTGTCTCACTATCTTGGTGTGCTGGATTTTGGTGAGTCCCCTTACCTCTAACTATCTTGGGTGCTTGATTTTGGTGAGTCCCCTTGCCTCTCACTATCTTGGGTACTTGATTTTGGTGAATCACATTGCCTCTCACACTCTCAGGTGCTTGGTTTTGGTGAGTACCATTGCTTCTCACTATCTCAGGTACTTGAGTTTGGTGAGACCCCTTGCCTCTCACAGTCTCCGGTGCTTCATTTTGGTGAGCCCCATTCCCTCTCAGTGTCTTGGGGTGCTTGATGTTGGTGAGCCCCCTTGCCTCTCACAGTCTCGGGTGCTTGATTTTGCTGAGGCCCCTTGCCTCTCACTATCTTAGGTGCTTGATTTTGGTGAGTCCCAATGTCTCTTACTACCTCGGGGTGCTTGATTTCTGTGAGAACCCTTGCCTACCACTATCATGGGGTGCTTGATTTTAGTGTGCCCCCTTGACTCTCACAATCTCGAGTGCTTGATTTTGGTGAGTCCCATTGCCTCTCACTATCTTGGGTGCTTGATTTTGGTGAGTCCCCTTGCCTCTCAGTGTCTTGGGGTGCTTGATTTTGGTGAGTCACTTGCCTCTCACAATCTTCGATGCTTGATTTTGGTGAGGCCCTTTTGCCTCTCACTGTCTTGGTGTGCTGGGTTTTTGTGAGTCCCATTGCCTCTCACTATCTCAGGTGCTTGATTTTGGTGAGTACCATTGCCTGTCACTATCTCAGGTGCTTGATTTTGGTGAGACCCCTTGCCTCTCACAGTTTTGGATGTTTGATTTAGGTGAGGCCCATTGCCACTCACTATGTCAGGGTACTTGATTACTGCAAGTCCCATTGTCTCTCAATACCTTGAGGTGCTTGATATTGGTGAGCCCCCTTGCCTCTCACAATCTCAGGTTCTTGATTTTGGTGAGACCCCTTGCCTCTCACTGTCTTGGGGTGCTTGATTGTGGTGAGTCCCCTTGCCTCTCAGAATCTCAGATGCTTTATTTTGGTGAGTCCCATTGCCTCTCACTATGGCGGGTGCTTAATTACAGCAAGTCCTCTTGTCTCTCAATACCTTGAGGTGCTTGATATTAATGAGCCCCCTTGCCTCTCACAAGCTCAGGTTCTTGATTGAAGGTGAGTCCCATTGCCTCGCACTATGTCGTGGTGTTTGATTACTGTGAGTCTCCTTGCCTCTCACTATCTTGGGGTTGTTGATTTTGGTGAGTCCCATTGCCTCTCACTGTCTCATCATGCCTGATTTTGGTGTTCCCCCTTAGCTCTCACAATCTCGGTGCTTGAATTTGGTGAGACCCCTTGCCTCTCACTATCTTGGGTGCTTCATTTTGGTGAGTCCCATTGCCTCTCACTATCTCGGGTGCTTCATTTTGGTGAGGTCCCTTGCGTCTCACAATCTCAGATGCTTGATTTTGGTGAGTCCCATTGCCTCTCACTATGGTGGGGTGCTTAATTACTGCAAGTCCCATTGTCTCTCAATACCTTGAGGTGCTTGATATTGGTGAGCCCCTTGCCTCGCACTGTCTTGGGGTGCTTGATTTTGGAGAGTCCCCTTGCCTCTCACAATCTCAGATGCTTGATTTTGGTGAGTCCCATTGCCTCTCACTATCTCGGGTGCTTGATTGTGGTGAGTCCCCTTGTCTCTCACAATCTCAGATGCTTGATTTTCGTGAGTCCCATTGCCTCTCACTGTGTCGGGGTGCTTGATTACTGGGAGTCCCCTTGCCTCTCGCTATCTGGCGGTGCTTGATGTTGGTGGGCCCCCTTGCCTCTCACAATCTCAGGTGCTTGATTTTGGTGAGTCCCATTGCCTCTCACTATGTCGTGGTGCTTGATTACTGTGAGTCTCCTTGCCTCTCACTATCTTGGGTTGTTGATTTTGGTGAGTCCCATTGCCTCTCACTATCTCGTCGTGCTTTATTTTGGTGTACCCCCTTACCTCTCACAATCTCGGGTGCTTGATTTTGGTGAGACCCCTTGCCTCTCACTATCTTGGGTGCTTCATTTTGGTGAGTCCCATTGCCTCTCACTATCTCGGGTGCTTGATTTTGGTGAGGCCACTTGCGTCTCACAATCTCAGATGCTTGATTTTGGTCCCATTGCCTCCCACTATCTTGGGGTGCTTGATTACTGTGAGTCCCTTTGCCTCCCACAAGTGTTTCAGTGCAGCATATTTCGAAATGTTGTCCGTAGTCTCTAATTGTCACACTGCAGCTCTGTGTCTGAACGACAATCCTACTTGTATTAGTGTCTCTGCGCTAATGTTTGCGCATTCATTGCTAATTCGCTGCCGCATATCTTCGGGAGTTGTTGGTACATCCATGTAAACTGTCTCTTTTCGTGACCCCCGGATGCAAAAATCGGCAGAAGTCAAAGGGGGTATCGCGCAGCCCACTTTAGAGGACCTCCTCGTCCAATCCATCGACCATGATGGATTCGATTAGGAACTTCTCGAGGTAGTCGTGAATAAGGCGCTGGGCGTCCATCGTGTTGAAACCATTCATCCGGTCTCGTTTGAAGTGGAACATCGTCCATTAGTATCGGTAGAACATTATCCACGATGTCGCTCTAAATTTGAGCAGTCAGATTACCTTCTATGAAGTATGGGCCAGTTACCTGCATACCTAAAATACCGCAACAAACGTTGACACTCCATGGGCGTTGATGTTCAACTTGCCTTACCCAGTGGGGATTCTCCACTGACCAATAATGCATATTATGTCGGTTCACCCGACCACGATTCGTAAAATTGGGTTGACCTGCGAAAAGTAACTGTGAAATGAAATTCTCATTGACTGCCAGTAGTTCCTGTGTCCAGTTGCAGAAGTTCAGGCGGCTATGCCATCTGTGAGCATGCAGTGTGCGTAGAACTCTTCTTTGCGAAATTCCTGAACCTCGTGCAAATTGCCGAGATGTGAGGATCTGTAGCAACCTCAGCTAAGACATCCACTGAGTTAGTTTGGTTTGTCACAGGCAGCGGTCGGACTCTTTCTCTAGCTGTACCACTTTCCCTTTCAGTAAACAGGTGGACAATGGAGCGAAACGTCGTTGCAGATGGAAAATTCCTATCGGGGAACGGAGCAGCATACCTTTGTTGAGCTTCGTCAACATTTCTTTGAGCCTCAAAATACGCGTCAATGATATCTCCCCTCCCTGCAATCGTTAACATTGAAGCAACATGCACAGTCCGACCTTGTACTCAGTGCATGATCACTGTCTGTACTTCATTCGACTGTGGAACGTCTCACATAATAGCATTATCAAAAATATCAAAAAAGGACTTCAATTGTCATAATCGTATGTGTATTTGTTTGAGATAATACCGTTTTGCAACAATTCTCAATTCATTTCCATATTTGCCGATTACAGCGCCATATATTAAGAAATGAAAGAAATTTTTCATACAAAAATTACATAATTTTTCATACAAAAATTACATACTTTTTCACTTTTGATGGAGAATCCAACCAATAAAAAATAAGGGTTCCACTTTAAGATTGCATCCCTTCCGCCCCGGGGCGGGTGTAGGGGGTTCGAGCGTTATGTTAATGGATGTCGCTCTTCGAGGTGAACTACGTTTATTACCACTTGTTTTTCAACCCGATGTGTATTTCGCCACATATTCCGACAAAGAGAATATCTATAAAAAGGTACGGCCAAACTTTCAGGAAACATTCCTCACACACAAATAAAGAAAAGATGTTATGTGGACATGTGTCCGGAAACGCTTAATTTCCATGTTAGAGCTCATTTTAGTTTCGTCAGTATGTTCTTCCACCTATGCTCAATGGAGCACGTTATCATGATTTCTTATGGGATACTCTACCTGTGCTGCTAGAACATGTGCCTTTACAAGTACGACACAACATGTGGTTCATGCACGATGGAGCTCCTGCACATTTCAGTCGAAGTGTTGGTACGCTTCTCAACAACAGATTCGGTGACCGATGGATTGGTAGAGGCGGACCAATTCCATGGCCTCCACGCTCTCCTTACCTCAACCCTCTTGACTTTCATGTATGGGGGCATTTGAAAGCTCTTTTCTACGCAACCCCGGTACCAAATGTAGAGACTCTTCGTGCCCGTATTGTGGACGGCTGTGATACAATACGCCATTCTGCAGGGCTGCGTCGGCGCATCAGGGATTCCATGCGACGTAGAGTGGATGCATGTATCCTCGCTAACGGAGGACATTTTGAACATTTCCTGTAACAAAGTGTTTGAAGTCACGCTGGTACGTTTTGTCGCTGTGTGTTTCCATTCCATGATTAATGTGATTTGAAGAGAAGTAATAAATTGACCTCTAAGATGGAAAGTAAGCGTTTCCGGACACATGTCCACATAACATATTTTCTTTCTTTGTGTGTGAGGAATGTTTCCTGAAAGTTTGGCCATACCTTTTTGTAAGACCCTGTATATATATATATATATATATATATATATATATATATATATATATATATATATATATATTATGCACAACGAAATCGTATTCTGTTCGGGGTAACTAACAACAGTGAAATTGTGAGTCGCAGTTGTAGAACAATAACTAATAGGATTTTATTAGTTACCAGTCTGTTTCGCAGGGGGACATAACCTGCTGTTCATTCGATATGTAGTGCCTCAGCTGTCGGAGGTCGTACCTCTTGTAGTCTATGAGCGGATGGAGAGGATGTGGCGTGAGTGGGAGGCTGCACCATCCCACTTCCATATTACTGTGTAAGCAACAAACACACACTTTGCTGGATTCGAAGGGGGTGGACTTTGTCTTTCTCACACCACCACTAGATCCTACTCCCATGCATGTTTTTTTCTATGAGTTTAAATGAAAACGTTTACGTATGAACACCCTAACAGAACCTGTAAAGTAGCTGCCTGGCATGATTATAGCCTCCTGTCACAATGTGCAGCAAGGAGCGGGTGTAATGCTTGTAACAGGACTGACGGTGCTCATTTGAGGGTTTCTTGGTGGGAGGGATGTAATATGTTACCTCAGATCGACAGTCAGTGGCAGAAGTAATGACAACTTTAGATGTGGTCCAGCGAAATATGTTGAGGCCCACGTCGTCGACGCTGCAAGACGATACTAATCTCTTTGCAGATGATGCATTTGTTTACAGGTGTGTGAAATATGCTGCACTGATATCCTGTCAGATGTTGATAAGATTTCAAAGTGGTGCAAGGATTAGCTTCTTGTCTCAAATGTGAGGTAGTGTAGAACTGTGCAGTTCGTAAAATTCAGGAAAATAGTATCCTATGACTACAATATCAGTGAGTCACAGCTTGAGTGGTTTTACTTGTACAAATGCCTGGGTGTAACAAATTGTTGGAATGTGAAGCGGAATGATAACTTACGATCAGACACAGGTAATGATGGTAGCAGATTTTCGTTCATTGGTATGAAAATGGCAGAAATGTAGCAAATGATGTTGCATACGCGTCAACTGTGAGGGTTATGTTAGAATATTAGTCAAGTGTATGGGACCCATACCAGGTAGGACCAGCAGGTGTTATTCAACGTATACAGAGAAGAGAGGCACGAATAATCGCAGGTTTGTTTGACAGAGTTGATGTTGCAGACTCTTGAAGAAGGATGAAAATTAGCCCGCGAAAGCGCAATTACAGTACTTCCAGACATTATACAAAGGAAAGAATAAACGAATAATCTTGAGCTCCCAAGATATCCCTCCCGTACCGTGAAGACGAGATTAGAGTAATGTCACCATTTATAGAGGGCATTTAAGCATAAATTCTTTCTGGCGTCGATACCTGCCTGGAATGGGAAGAACCATGTGCTTCCATGCTAAGTACTCTCTGCTAAACACTTCACATTGGGTTGCAGAGGATATATGTTAAATCTTTATGTAATGCAGATGCAGAAGCAAATAGCCCTAAAATGTGGTTTATTTGTTTCTCTTCATAGAATATTCTCTGTGGAGCCTGTGGAATAGGCTTTGTGTTAACCCAAAAAAGTAAATATGTGTACTTTACCTGGATCTCTAAAAGCCTCTTGTTTTCGTTTGTCTGTTTGCCAATCTGGGACTGATTCTTGCCAAGTATATGATCGAACAGTGCTCTGTATCCATTTTCTTTGAAAACGCGCCACAGCTCCTCAGGTGTGTGCAGGCCGCGCTGGAAGTCTCCCAGGTGACGCAGCTCGGCGCCCATCTCCAGAAGCGCAGCCACTGCCCTCCAGCGCCGGCGCTCCGCGGCGTAGCGCAGTGGCGTCCAGTGCAGCAGCCCGTCCTCCGCACCCATCGCCACAGACACCGCCTTCGCCGCCTTCGCATACTGCAGTGGACCAACTGCTCCCGTCTCTTCCCCAACACCCCACGCCCCAGGTGTCCCCAAAGCCTCTGCCGAATCCGAGTCGGTCGCCACCCGGTGGGGTTCGACGGACCTCAGCGCCTCATCCACCTCGGATACTGACTTCGCCTCCGCGGCTCCCCGTGACACTGCTGCTTCTGCTGCCCCTGATGCCGATCCTCCCTCGCTCGTCACCGCCGCCATCTCCAGCCGTTCTACAAGCAGCCGCAGCAGCGAAGAGTCGCCAGTGTAGGCTGGTACCAGGTGCAGTGAGCTGCGTCCCATCTCATCCCTCTCCATGGGCTCAGCGCCCTTCTCTAGCAGCGATTTCACCTCACTCTCACTGCCGTTGAGCACTGCCGTCAGGAGCGGTCGGCCCCTACTCGCTATTCTGTCGAAAGACTCGACGAAAAACTCCAAGCTGCTGTCGGCAAGAGCACTGCGGTACACATTTCTATACTGACTGGCTGCATCGTCGGTAAAGCACCACTTGGCTAAGAAATGCTCAGCAAAGGTCCTGTGAATGAAAACTGGCTTATCATCAATAAATCGGTAAATGACTCCAGCCTTCACGAGATCATCTCGATCTACAGTGGACTGTTGCTCTCGCCTAGGTACTTCAATTCTAGGGAGAAGGTGTGTCACTGCAAGAAACCCCAACAGCTTCTCGTGCTCCTGCCGTTCCCTCTTCATCTTTTCCCTTCTACCAGGTACGGATAAATTATCACCCCACTTCTCTTCGTGCAGTCTTTTCAATTTCCTTTCAAAAAAAGCTTCATAAAGGCTCACAATGTCCTCTACCTCAGCTCCACTTTCCAATGAGTCTGCATACATTTTTGAAAACAGAGGGATCTTCAACAGATCTCTAACCACACCAGTAACTACTACATCTGAGCTGGACCCCCCATGGAATTCGTCCACTTGGTCATCACTGAGAGCAGGCAGCGAGTGCGCCCAAACATCCAGGGCAGCCTCGAGGCGGCCCGTCACGGAGGGTCGAGTCGTCACCAGCAGCTTCCCACGGCGTGGAGCCAACTCAAGCAGA
Organism: Schistocerca cancellata; assembly: GCF_023864275.1. Classification (NCBI taxonomy): domain Eukaryota; kingdom Metazoa; phylum Arthropoda; class Insecta; order Orthoptera; family Acrididae; genus Schistocerca; species Schistocerca cancellata. Next base: position 17,189,035 of record NC_064635.1, on the reverse strand, counting down.
GCCTGCAAGCATTTGTCTCCGTAGTCTGGGCAGACCTCGTCGAAGCCGTCCACCAAGCAGATGATACGAGGATACTCCAGCAGACAGTGCTGAAGAAGTGAGTGTTCCAGTACGCCCAGGTTTCTCTCGTTGTATAACACTCGTTCCGAAATAAGCTTACTGGCTTCCTGACCGCTGATGCAACTGTCTAAGACTTCCGAGTAGTTCAGTAAGTCTATTCTCAGGATCCACCACGAAGGAGCCTGGCACTTCAGCTGGCTTGCCATATCTAGCAACATAGTAGATTTCCCTATACCTGGTTTCCCTTCAACGATAACTCGATTATTCGAGCTATTCAGAACTTGCATTACGCTTCTTGATTGCTCTTCAACGTATAGCCATTCGTCATCTAGGTTATTTAGAACATACACACGTATGTCTGCATATCTACTGCATATCATTCGAATTGCAGAAAGATCGATGTTGTTAGTAACGGCAACGAGAGGCCAGAGTGGGTCTGAATCACGGAGGTAGTTGTCAAAGTCTTCAAAGTTGATAATATTCTCCAAAATAAACTTCTTGGTGAGGAGCTTATAGGATACTTCATCCATGATGCACACTTCCCCGTCTCCGAGTAATGAGAAAAATTCGTGTTTTTCACGCCTCCGAAATGTGAGCTCTCTGGGAATGTGGTTCACTGGTAGTGGATCCAAGTCTTGACCCATCCTCAAAGGGCCTGACAGCTGCGATAGGGAGAGTATTGCTTCAGGTTTCCCATCTAAGATCTTTTTGAGACTTTCTTCGTCACAGAGATCTCCCAGACAGCACGAATGTTGGTCACTGTTCAGTCTGACAGAGACATCTATGAGCTCCTTCCAGCTCTCTTCACTAATATCACCTGACTTGCATGAGTCTAGAAACGAGTCGTCCTTCTTATACGACACTATTACAAGGCGTCGCTCGGGTCCAGCCAGTTGCTCCATGCGAAGTAGAGTGTCGTAGCTGTGTTCCGCATCGTCAACAACAACCTGGAAGAAAAGAAAAAGTATGATATTGCCACTGTTCTTGCAGCCGACTTTGTTCATTGCAGACCTTAATTGGGCTGAAATAATACGATATGATGTCGCAACATGTGGAGTTACACTTGTCTTCCTCCTCTTGTTCTAGGTGCTTAGCCGGCTACTGGTGGCCGAGCGGTTCCAGGCGCTCCAGTCTGGAGCCGCGCGACCGCTACGGTCGCAGGTTCGAATCCTGCCTCGGGCATGGCTGTGTGTGATGTCCTTAGGTTAGTTAGGTTTAACTAGTTCTAAGTTCTAGGGGACTGATGACCTGAGATGTTAAGTCTCATAGTGCTCAGAGCCATTTGAACAAACCTTTAGTTCCTGAAGAGGGGCAGCAGCCTTTTCAGTAGTTTCAGGGGCAACTGTCTGGATGATTGGCTGATCTGGTTTTGTAACACTAACCAAAACGGCCTTGCTGTGCTGGTACTATGAACGGCTGAAAGCAAGGGGAAACTACAGCCGTAATTTTTCCCGAGGGCATGCAGCTTTACTGTATGGCTAAATGATGGCGGCGTCCTCTTGGGTAAAATATTCCAGAGGTAAAATGGTCCCCCATTCGGATCTCCAGGCGGGGACTACTCAGGAGGACGTCGTTATTAGCAAAGAGAAAACTGGCGTTCTACGGATCGGAGCGTGGAATGTCAGATCCCTTAATCGGGCAGGTAGGTTAGGAAATTTAAAAAGGGGAATGGATAAGCTAAAGTTAGATATAGTGGGAATTAGTGTAGTTCGGTGGCAGGAGGAACAAGACTTCTGGTCAGATGAATACAGGGTTATAAATACAAAATCAAATAGGAGTAATGCAGGAGTAGGTTTAATAATGAATAGGAAAATAGGAATGCGGGTAAGCTACTACAAACAGCATAGTGAACGCATCATTGTGGCCAAGATAGATACGAAGCCCACACCTACCACAGTAGTACAAGTTTATATGCCAACCAGCTGCGCAGATGACGAAGAGATTGATGAAATGTATGATGAGATAAAAGAAATTATTCAGATAGTGAAGGGAGACGAAAATTTTAGTCTTGGGTGACTGGAGCTCGATAGTAGGAAAAGGAAGAGGAGAAAACGTAGTAGATGAATGTGGAATGGGAGAAAGGAATGAAAGAGGAAGGCGCCTGGTAGAATTTTCCACGGAGCATAACTTAATCATAGCTAACACTTGGTTCAAGAATCATGAAAGAAGGTTGTATACATGGAAGAAGCCTGGAGATACTGGATGGTCTCTAGAATGGTAAGACAGTGATTCAGGAACCAAGTTTTAAATTGTAAGACACTTCCGTGGGCAGATGTGGACTCTGACCACAATCTATTGGTTATGAACTGAAGATTAAAACTGAAGAAACTGCAAAAAGGTGGGAATTTTAGCAGATGGGGACCTGGATAAACTGAAAGAACCAGAGGTTGTAAAGGGCTTCAGGGAGAGCATTAGGGAACGATTGACAAGAATGGGTGAAAGAAAGACAGTAGAAGAAGAATGGGTAGGTTTGAGAGATGAAACAGTGAAGGTAGCAGAGGATCAAGTAGGTAAAAAGACGAAGGGTAATAGAAAATCTTGGGTAACACAAGAGATATTGCATTTAATTGATGAAAGGATAAAATATAAAAATGCAGTAAATGAAGCAGGCAAAAAGGAATACAAACGTCTCAAAAATGTGATCGACAGGAAGTGCAAAATGGCTAAGCATGGAAGGCTAGAGGACAAATGTAAGGATGTGGAGACGCATATGACTAGGGGTAAGATAGATACTGGATACAGGAAAATTAAAGAGACCTTTGGAGAAAATAGCACCACTTGCATGAATATCAAGGGCTCAGATGGAAACCCAGTTCTAAGCAAAGAAGGGAAGGCAGAAAGGTGGAAGGAGTATATAGAGGGTCTATACAAGGACGATGTTCTTGAAGACAATATTATGGAAATGGAAGAGAATATAGATGAAGATGAAATGGGAGATATGATACTGCGTGAAGAGTTTGACAGAGCACTGAAAGACCTAAGTCGAAACAAGGTCCCAGGAGTAGACAACATTCCATTAGAACTACTGACAGCCTTGGGAGAGCAAGGCCTAACAAAAGTATACATCTAGTGAGTAAGATGTATGAGACAGGCGAAATACCCTCAGAAGAATATAATAATTCCAATCCCCAAGAAAGTAGGTGTTGACAGATGTGAAAATTACTGAACTATCAGTTTAATAAGCCACGGCTGCAAGACACTAACACGAATTCTTTACAGACGAATGGAAAAACTGGTAGAAGCCGACCTCGGGGAAGATCAGTTTAGATTCCATAGAAATGTTGGAACACGTGAGGCAATACTGACCCTACGATTTATCTTAGAAAATAGATTAAGGAAAGGCAAACCTACGTTTCTAGCATTTGTAGACTTAGAGAAAGCTTTTGACAATTTTGACTGGAATACTATCTTTCAAATTCTGAAGGTGGCAGGCGTAAAATACATGGAGCGAAAGGCCATTTACAATTTGTTCAGAAACCAGATGGCAGTTATAAGAGTCGAGGGGCATGAAAGGGAAGCAGTGGTTTGAAGGTAGTGAGACAGGGTTGTAGCCTATCCCCGAAGTTATGCAATCTGTATATTCAGCAAGCAGTAAATGAAACAAAAGAAAAATTTGGAGCAGGAAGTAAAATCCATGGAGTAGAAATAAAAACTTTGAGGTTCGCCGAGACATTGTAATTCTGTCAGAGATAGCAAAGGACCTGCAAGAGCAGCTGAAGGGAATGGACAGTGTCTTGAAAAAAGGATATAAGATGAACATCAACAAAAGCAAAACTAGGATAATGGCATATTGTCGAATTAAATCGGGTGATGCTGCGGGAATTAGATTAGAAAATGAGACGCTTAAAGTAGTAAATGAGTCTCGCTATTTGGGGAGCAAAATAACTGATGATGGTCGAAGTAGAGAGGATATAAAATGTAGACTGGCAATGGCACGGAAAGCGTTTCTGAAGAAGGGAAATTTGTTAACATCGAGTATAGATTTAAGTGTCAGGAAGACGTTTCTGAAAGTATTTTTATGGAGTGTAGCCATGTATGGAAGGGAAACGTGGACAATAAATAGTTTAGACAAAAAGAGAATGGAAGCTTTCGAAATGTGGTTCTACAGAAGAATGCTGATAATTAGATAGGTAGATCACATAACTAATGAGGAGGTGTTGAATAGGATTGGAGAGAAGAGAAATTTGTGGCAGAACTTGACTAGAAGAAGCGATCGGTTGGTAGGACATGTTCTGAGGCATCACCAATTTAGTATGTGAGGCCAGCGTGGAGGGTAAATATCGTAGAGGGAGACCAAGAGATGAATACACTAAACAGATAAAGATGTAGGTTGCAGTAGGCACTGGAAGATGAAGAAGCTTGCACAGGATAGAGTAGCATGGAGAGCTGCATCAAACCAGTCTCTGGACTGAAGACCACAAAAACAACAACTGTATTTTGGATGAAGATTCCCTCTCTCATTTTCTTCCCTGTTCGCTTGCAGGCGATGATGATGAGCCACTGATAGCGGCAGGAGGAATTTTAACCAATAACGTTTCTCCAGCATAATTTCTGGGATAACCCATTTCCAACCAATGACTTTAGCCCACCATTGGTACCCACAGGCGTTTTAGCAGGTAACACCATTCTTTGGAATTAACGTGGGAAAACTTCGCTTACTATCCAATGCCGATGGCCCACCACTGGAAGACGAAAATGTTTTTACCTCATAGTGCTACTTGTCCAGTACAAGTGCGGGAAAGCTCCCTCTTCATAAGAGAAGACGACACTGGTCCCTTACGGCGCTCAATGTACTGTAGACACCACAAGAAATAACACACCGCCTAACAACCCAGAAGATCTTAAGCGCCAATTTAGTGAAGTTTCCAGTCACAAATTACCTTTCAATTAATCGCTCAGTTACCCTGAGACAGGAAACTACAAGTTGCACCCTTTGTATTCGTATAATGCTACTGGTTCTACGATTTATTTCCAAGTAGAAGAAAATCATTCGTTTTTAATAGGGAAGGCGTGAGGACGTGACTGCAGAAGAAGAAAATCACCACAAGGTGAGTGAACCCATCACCACCAACTGAGCGACATGGGCTGGCTCTCCCGCCCAGACATTAAAGTCGCAAAAAGAAAACTAACTGGGCGACAGTTCTGGGAGATTCTGACAGGGACTCTCCCGTATTTGGAAATCAAGGCGACTAGGAGGCCATATTTGGTTGGGCAGTAATAAAGGCACCAGATGCTCAAACTGAGTGTATTGGTCAGAAGAATTTTTGTAGAGGACTAGAGTAAACTGGCCAGCACTGCTTTTGACTGCAGACTTTCACAATCAGAATCCGCCCCCAGGCAATTCATTTGGATTTGTGATCATGCTAGGATTTAAATAAAACTATCAGCGTTGCTTTCACGAGGATAACAACTTATAACGTCTTGTAGTAGCTGTTTCTGCGCTGAAAGGGCCTGGCAAACCACATGCCATGGTGGCAGGGTCTCTAGCTGTCGCACGTGCTAAGTGCATGATGGGAGTCATGAGGGAAGGACATGAGCTGCTTTTTGCTGCAACTCGCAGTTCCGTGAGAAAAATGTTTGCACTATGTACGGTTACCTGTGTCACTCTTCCTGACACGGTAATCATTTACAGCACTGCTACAAGTTCTAGGCGCTACAGTATGGAACCGGGCGGCCGCTACGGTCGCAGCTTCGAATCCTGCCTCGGGCATGGATGTGAGTGCTGTGTACCCGTCGGGTACGGCGCCGTTTAACCAGCCGCGTACTAAGTTATGCCAGAGAGGCTCTAACATTTTGCGTGGTGTCTGTTTGTTCTATATCGTGTCTCCCTGCCACTTTCGCGCAACGACGCTCTGAGCGTGTTTTTTAGGGAATTGACTAGTTTGAACCTGGGACCTGTTGCTAGTAAGGAGACGCCAGACCACACGTGACATGTAGAGTTCAGAATTCAGTGAGACTAGCGATGATATAACCAAATACGTAATGATTTCAGCCTCAGCTCCACTGCACTCCCTGTAAAAGAATCTTAATACTAACTAAATTTAGTGGAAGGGGTTCAAGGCTTTCCTATTTTTAGTTAGTTGGTAAAATAACGTCGAAAAAGCAGTTAAGTTTACCTTTGGAAATTTTATTCTACTCACAAAACATCATTTATAAATTGCACTATTGATAAAAGGAAAGGTTTTAATACAGGATGGTAAAAACCAACTGCGTTCAACAAAAATGTGAACGAATATTCCCTGAATGGGTTTCCAAGTTCTACAATGGATCGAAGGATGACCTATGCCATATCACATCTATAATCTAGGTTTAAATTAAGTTTCACAAGAGAGAAAATTATCAAAATGGTCTACAGTGACCCTCAATTATCTTTAATTACTTATCTAACTTGTCGTAAATTACAGTGGCTGATGTGGCTACTCAATAACTATATAACAGAAAAACCATCACGTTTCAGATTTTTACTTCAAGTGGCAAATGTGAACACCATGAGCTTTAATTGACGATCGACACTAGTATTACGCAAAAAGGGGGTGTAACAGATGAGTCTTCTGCAGTTCTGAGTGAAGTTTTATGCGCTGTTATGCGACATCGCGTGCGTTCATTACCTTGTCTGTGTTCGTCAGGCGGCGGCGAACAGCACAGCTCCGCTTATCTCGCCGTCTCGGAAGCAACTCCTTCCTAACTTCTCCTTACTACAATTTACCGAAGTTGGTTTAAAAAAAACTATCTGGCTATGTTTTCATCTGACCAATCAGGGTCTCAATGTTAACCTTCAGCTCTGCCTACAAAAATTCTGTCTATCCAATGAGAAACGTTATACTTTTCGTGGTGGGGAGACACGAAACATTCTCACGCTAAAACTTGCAGCTGGTGTGGTCCTTATAACGTTATCGTAAGATCTATACTGTTCTTCTGGAGGGCTCTATCTTTTAACATGGGCTGGGGGGTGGTCCTGACATAACAGAGACGCGAAAAAGTCTCACGCTAAAACTTGCAGCTGGGGGTGGCCCTTTTTGTGTTATCGTAAGATCTATACTGTTCTTCTGGAGGGCTCTAGCTTTTAACATGGGCTGGGGGGTGGTCCTGACGTAACAGAGACGCGAAAAAGTCTCACGCTAAAACTTGCAGCTGGGGTGTGGTCCTAGCGGTTAGCTGGCGACGTGGGTGTCCGTCCCTTATCGTAGGACCTTCCAGCTTAACACGGTTCCGCTCTCGGCTTCTGTTCTCGTTTCTCCCCTCGGAACTGCGTCTGTCTCACGGTGGGAAGGTATGACATGCATTTAGGCATTCTTGTGTGAGTCTGTGGTATTCCATTTGCTGACTCGTTACTCGTATTACTTTGCATAATTTAATGTCACGATTTATTCGGAGCTATGTGGCATACTACTGGATTCGCTTATCATGTCAGGGTTTTCATGGAAGGTGTTGGATTTGCCTGACTCCTTACAAGTTAGGTTTAATTAGTTCTAAGTTATAGGCGACTGATGACCTCAGAAGTTAAGTCGCATAGTGCTCAGAGCCATTTGAACCATTCTTGAACATAAGCAGTACTCCCCAACTATGGTCGTGTGGGTTACCTGACATACCTCAGTGCTTACTGGTGTTGGGGTTTGCGAAGATACGTGCTCATGCAGAGATGAAACACAGGTGATTAAGAAGCGGAAGACAGTTCGGAGCTAGCTTTAATTCTGATGGCTACGTAAGTACTGCATGCCAAATTAGGCTTGTGGTGCACATCCACTGACTGCCAAAGGAGACTGGGAACATGGAAGGAATAGTCTGATACAGAGGCTTTTCCAAACATACAGGTAACATCAGCTGTACGCTAAGGGTGAGGACTGCAATGGTCTGAAACAACGAGCCTCAGACTGAGTTAGGGCTGCGACCACACCCATGCAGTGCAGTTTCGGTGTACAACTTGTCACTGCTTCATTGTCACGTGAAATTCACGGATTTTGGTTTCATTAGAAAAATGTGAAAACAACATATGTTAAAATGCATTGATTACCTTCTGATCCCATATGTATGTAGATATCCAATTTTTAATACGTTTGTGTGGCTAGTGATATTAACAGAACAACGAATAGTGCCACAAACAACAGTATGGGATTGTGGGTCCTGTTTGAAGCAAAACACTTTTGTTATTTATTTACCTATTTATTCCCAAACTAGTTTCAGCGACAAATATTGCATTGCAAAATATTGTTACATGCCTGTTCGGTTGAAAACATTGTTTTCTGGAAAAACTTCATAATATCTTCTTTACTGTACGTTACAGCATGTTTTTTGCGATTGTTACCGCTGTCTCCGGCATGTTTTCTGCATTTTGCTGTTCCCGTTTTTATTTGCGTACATCATGTCATCTGCAGCCGCATGAGCGGTTGTTGGTAAAAAAATATAAAAACGTGACCTTATGTATTTTGTCAGAGTTATACAACTGGGATTGCCGTAGTGTTGTGGATACAGTTTTGGCGCGTACTAGGTTGTGCGCCATGTACTCACAGTCGTTGGGCGGCTTGCAGCTACTTTTAGACACAGAGAGACACAACTTTCGCACCTTCTTATGCCAACCTGCTATTCGCGTGTGTCGCCAGAAATGTATCGCATACTGCGAGAAGGTTATGACAATTGTAGGGGCAGTTCTGACGACTTCTGTTGCTTATTTGTGTCTCTGTGTGTGATGGGTAAGTGGTTCTTTCAGAATCAAAGAAGCCACTGATGATGGCGATATTTGTCGCTGAAACTAGTTTGGGAATAAATAAATAAATATCAAAAGTGTTTTGGTATTTAAGGTTGACCCAATTCCCATATTGTTGTTTTCGTATGCGAACACGGACCAATAGAAAAGTTTCAAAATAGAATTATTAGCGCCACAAACATTGACGTGTCGATAATTTTGATAGACTCCTGTGTATATCAAGTACATATATTTAAGGGAACATGCTCGTGAAAATGACCAGAAATTTGAAAAAAAAATTTCTTGGTCTATAGAAAAGAACATTTCGTGCTTATTTCAAAAATGTATAGTTCACGGGCATTATCGTTTCCCGTTCGTTCTAAAATTGAGGTTGAACGTAATGTTGCACAGGGGCCACGCCCATCTCTCAGTTCGAAGTACCTCAGAATACGTGATGCATTATTTTGTTCTTCCGTTTTCTCCGTCGTTAGTTATGGATCGTTAACACAGGCGTATCCTAGAAGGCACTGACTCCAGGAACGAAAGTACAGGCGTGTCTAGAAGGTATAGTTCCAATGTAAACAGAGATCTGAGAATATACGCGTGTGGTTTTGTAGTTATTGTGTGTTGTTTTGTTTCTGCGTGTGTGTTTCCCGTGCTACAAATGTCGAGAGTAAAGAAATTTAGCATCAGACGAAAGTTTCGCTGCAACCAATTCCAACCGAATAATACACATCAGTTGCTTCAAAAGACGCCCGTGGAAACTGTGTCCACAGGCAGTGTTTCTAGACGTAAACTTTCGCTTTCTGAATGTAATAAGAACAAGTCTAGTAGTATTGTGAGCAGCAATAGCGACGGAAATGTTATTGTAAACCTAAATATCCTGTCAAGACTTTTGAAGAGTGCTGCGAAATGTAAGTACTGCAATTGTGAAGATAGTATTGACGTTTCCGAGGACATTTCAGCAAGGAAAGGTTTTTGAAGTCGGTTAGTGATTGCCTGTAATTCGTGTAAGAAACACAGTGATACTGTCACATCGCCAGTAACTGATAGTCGACATTACAGTGCAAATTATTGCCACCCACGTTTGTGTAAAGAACTTTTATGGCCCAAATAGAAACATGGAAACGAAACATGTTCTGAACATTTTTAGGTCAATCATGGTGTAAAGTATGTAGGCTACTTGGGGATGGAGACTATAAAGGACACACTCCTGTTGTTAATGACAGACCTATGGTCTGACAGAAAAGTTTTAATGTGTTGGGATGTACTACTAACAAGAGTGGGAGTTCCGCTGAGAAAATTATGTAAAGACTTGAGTGGATAAAAACCGTCAGACGGAAAACACATAGGTGGTCCAGGTCTTCTTACAAAAAGTGAAATTGACTGTTTGACTCAATATAATGGACTATCAATAAGGAGAAATGTAGGAGATTTGGAAAACATGAGACGAGCTGTTTGGGCAAAATGGTTTCGAGAGAGTGTCAACAGATGAAACCCCACAACATGGTTTGTTTCCAAAAGGGGAAGATTCGTGGTGCACGTACTGGTTGAGCAATGCTACAGGCATACAATATACCCACAAGCATTCCTTACTACTTGATGTAATGGAGGCAGTTAGGCCTATACAGGGTGTTACGAAAAGGTACGGCCAAACTTTCAGGAAACATTCCTCACACACAAATAAAGAAAAGATGTTATGTGGACATGTGTCCGGAAACGCTTAATTTCCATGTTAGAGCTCATTTTAGTTTCGTCAGTATATACTGCACTTCCTCGATTCACCGCCAGTTGGGCCAATTGAAGGAAGGTAATGTTGACTTCGGTGCTTGTGTTGACATGCGGCTCATTGCTCTACAGTACTAGCATCAAGCACATCAGTACGTCGCATCAACAGGTTAGTGTTCATCACGAACGTGGTTTTGCACAGTGCAATGTTTACAAATCCGGAGTTGGCAGATGCCTATTTAATGTACGGATTAGCACGGGGCAACAGCCGCGGCGCGGTACGTTTGTATCGAGACAGATTTCCAGAACGAAGGTGTCCCGACAGGAAGACGTTCGAAGCAATTGATCGGCGTCGTAGGGAGCACGGAACATTCCAGCCTATGACTCGCGACTGGGGAAGACCTAGAACGACGAGGACACCTGCAATGGACGAGGCAATTCTTCGTGCAGTTGACGATAACCCTAATGTCAGCGTCAGAGAAGTTGCTGCTGTACAAGGTAACGTTGACCACGTCACTGTATGGAGAGTGCTACGGGAGAACCAGTTGTTTCCGTACCATGTACAGCGTGTGCAGGCACTATCAGCAGCTGATTGGCCTCCACGGGTACACTTCTGCGAATGGTTCACCCAACAATGTGTCAATCCTCATTTCAGTGCAAATGTTCTCTTTACGGATGAGGCTTCATTCCAACGTGATCAAATTGTAAATTTTCACAATCAACATGTGTGGGCTGACGAGAATCCGCACGCAGTTGTGCAATCGCAACACAGATTTTCTGTGAACTTTCGGGCAGGCATTGTTGGCGATGACTTGATTGGGCCCCATGTTCTTACACCTACGCTCAATGGAGCACGTTATCATGATTTCATACAGGATACTCTACCTGTGCTGCTAGAACGTGTGCTTTTACAAGTACGACACAACAAGTGGTTCATGCACGATGGAGCTCCTGCACATTTCAATCGAAGTGTTCGTACGCTTCTCAACAACAGATTCGGTGACCGATGGATTGGTAGAGGCGGACCAATTCCGTGGCCTCCACGCTCTCCTGACCTCAGCCCTCTTGACTTTCATTTATGGGCGCATTTGAAGCTGTTGTCTACGCAACCCCGGTACCAATCATAGAGACTCTTCGTGCTCGTATTGTGGACGGCTGTGATTCAATACGCCATTCTCCAGGGCTGCATCAGCGCATCACTGATTACATGCGACGGAGGGTGGATGCGTGTATCCTCGCTAACGGAGGACATTTTGAACATTTCCTGCAACAAAGTGTTTGAAGTCACGCTGGTACGTTCTGTTGCTGTGTGTTTCCATTCCATGATTAATATGATTTGAAGAGACGTTATAAAATGAGCTCTAACATGGAAAGTAAGCGTTTCCGGAGACATTTCCAGATAAAATATTTTCTTTCTTTGTGTGTGAGGAATGTTTCCGGAACGTTTGGCCGTACCTTTTTGTAACCTCCTGTATATAGGGAACTGGCAAATAAAAATCTACTTAGGAAATGTATGCACGGTCTCTCTCAGAATGCAAATGAAACTCCAGGAGCTTTATATGGGAGAGAATACCCAAAACTGTATTTGTTGGGCTGACAGCGCTGATGATTGGTGTAAAGGATGCAATAATAACATCAATGATGGTGCAATTTCAAGGATCAATGTTAGGAAGAAATTGAATATCCAGAGGGGAAGGCATACGGCTTCAGCTCTAGCTGCTATGGATAAGCGGCGGGTAACCGAAGCAGAGACAGCTGCAGAAGCAGAAGAGTCGAGGATAAAGAAAAGAACGAAGAGAAAGAGTATGAAGGATAGGGAAACAGGAGTGTGCAGCTGGAATGTTTCAAACGAGTATAGTGATAAGTTAATAAATCTGTAAATCTTCTTTTGCGATTTACCGAAAACTTGAATTTTCATCACTCAGGTACACTTTTCTCCTAAATGACTAAAGTTAAAGTCACAAAAATTGGTACAGATATTTAGAATGTCCTCCTCTACCTCCCTTGCCTACTATTTCCTGAAAAATTTATAACATGATGATGATGTCGGTCATATTTGAGCTACATTTTTAAATATTTTTTGTTGTAGTAAAATAAATTACTTGTATTTCTCACAGATCAGCGTCAGGGAAGGACATTGGAGGCATAAAACACGTTTGTAAATGTTGTCTGTACTCTGTCTCTTTTTGCAAGCTGTGCAGTCAGTGTTTCCTAAGAAAATTGTACTGCTGTGAAATAGTGTTCCGTTTTTTATACTATTATAAATATTGTTGTCTGTACCAAAATATAATAAATATCTCAGTGAGTTTTTGGTAAATGCTTTGACTAATGACCCTAACGGTGTGTAAGAGATTTGAGCTACCTCTCATTTATAGATCAGTTGCACCATGAAGGTGGACATAAAGCTAAAATTGCAGCCCGTTCACGCGTTGTCCCCTTAAACACTGACGAAAATGGACAATGCTACACCGTGAACACCCTGACCGAACGCCTTCAAACTGATGCTCTCGTATTTCCGCGTCTGAGGGATGTGTTGACCAAAATCTCACCCTTACGAGCTTATATTTCAAGCCTTTCAAAAATGGTTCAAATGTCTCTGAGCACTATGGGACATAATTGCTGAGATCGTCAGTCCCCTAGAACTTAGAACAACTTAAACCTAACTAACCTAAGGACATCACACTCATCCATACCAGAGGCAGGATTCGAACCTGCGACCGGAGCGGTCGCGCGATTCCAGACTGTAGCGCCTAGAACCGCTGGGTCACTCCGGACGGCTCAAGCCTTTCAATACAGAAAAAAATAGTCATTCCTATGGATGAAGAAAGGAGAGAGTGCGTGATGGCTGTTGGGTGTGTATCACGTTACGTTACTTTTCAGGTAGAGATTGTTTCACAAAAAGTCCGGTGGCTGTAAACGCGCAGATCATTGGCATGTTGGTTGATTGGCATAGTGGACATGGGAGCTTCACACAGACAGATCTCAGAGACAGTTGTCTGCAGTGGAACCACTCTACAACGGTTGGTGACGAAACGAACTCAGGACAGCAGCCTCGCAGGACTAACAGACACAGGTGCTTCCAAATGGATTGCACAACGACGGGACTATACAGGCTGGTCCATTCATAGTGACCGGGCCAAATATCTCACGACATAAGCGTCAAACGAAAAAACTATAAAGAACGAAACTCGTCTAGTTTGAAGGGGGAAACCAGATGGCGCTATGGTTGGCCCGCTAGATGGCGCTGCCATAAGTCAAACGGGTATCAACTGCGTTTTTTAAAAATAGGAACCCCCATTTTTATTACATATTCGTGCAGTACGTAAAGAAATGTGGATGTTTTAGTTGGACCACTCTTTTCGCTTTGTGTTAGATGGCGCTGTAACAGTCACAAACGTATGAGTACGTGGTATCACGTAACATTCCGCCAGTGCGGACGCTATTTGCTTCGTGATACATTACCCGTGTTAAAATGGACCGTTTACCAACTACGGAAAAGGTCGATATCGTGTTGATGTATGGCTATTTGGCTATTGTGACCAAAATGCCCAACGGGCGTGTGCTATGTATGCTGCTCGGTATTCTGGACGACATCATCCAAGTGTCCGGACCGTTCGCCGGATAGTTAGGTTATTTAAGGAAACAGGAAGTGTTCAGCCACATGTGAAACGTCAACTGCGACCTGCAACAAATGATGATGCCCAAGTCGGTGTTTTAGCTGCTGTCGTGGCTAATCCGCACGTCAGTAGCAGACAAACTGCGCGAGAATCCGGAATCTCAAAAACGTCGGTGTTGAGAATGCTACGTCAACATCGATTCCACCCGTACCATATTTATACGCACCATGGATTGCATGGCGACCGGCTTTGAACGTCGTGTTCAGTTCTGCCACTGGGCACAAGAGAAATTACGAGACGATGACAGACTTTTTGCACGCGTTCTATTTAGCGACGAAGGGTCATTCACCAACAGCGGTAACGTAAACTGGCGTAATATGGACTATTGGGCAACGGAAAATCCACGATGGCTGCGACAAGTGGAACATCAGCGACCTTGGTGGGTTAATGTATGGGAGGAAGGATAATTGGACCCCATTTTATCGATGGCAGTCTAAATGGTAGAATGTATGCTGATTTCTTACGTAATGTTCTACCGATGTTACTACAAGATGTTTCACTGCATGACAGAATGGCAATGTACTTCCAACATGATGGATGTCCGGCACACAGCTCGCGTCCGGTTGAAGCGGTATTGAATAGCATATTTCATGACAGGTGAAATGGTCGTCGGAGTCCCATACCATGGCCCGCACGTTCACCGGATCTGACGTCCTCGGATTTCTTTCTGTGGGGAAAGTTGAAGGATATTTGCTATCGCGATCCTCCGACAACGCCTGACAACATGCGTCAGCGCATTGTCAATGCAAGTGCGAACATTACGGAAGGCGAACTACTCGCTGTTGAGAGGAGTGTCGTTACACGTATTGCCAAATGCATTCAGATTGACGGACATGATTTTGAGAGTTTATTGCATTAATGTCGTATTTACAGGTACTCACGCTGTAACAGCATGCGTTTTCAGAAATGATAAGTTCACAAAAGTGCGTGTATCAGATTGGAACTACCGAAATAAAATGTTCAAACGTACCTACGTTCTGTATTTTAATTTAAAAAACCTACCTGTTACCAACTGTTCGTCTAAAATTGTGAGCCATGTGTTTGTGACTATTAAAAGGCCATCTATCAGAAAGCGAAAAAAAGTACTACACTAATATGTAATAAAAACTGGGGGTGTCTGTGAAATCTAAAATTTTTTCCCGGGGAACTAAGTATTCAAAAAGATTTCGGGCTTGCAGCCGGTGGTCGTTAGCTTCCGTCCACGATATTTCGACTGGACACCTGCCAGCCATCCTCAGGTGAGCCGTCGAAGACTGACGAAGATCCCCTCCGTTCCGCAATATATAGCGTGCAGCGAGTATTCCGCGCATGCGTCAAAATCGTATGGACAGAGGAACCACACCGCCCGGCGGCAGCGCCCTCGCTGGTGGAACTGCAGAACTCAGCTGCCTTCGGCGTTGTCACCTGCCGCGGCCGTCGGAGTACTCTGACGTCTTCGTCTGGAGCAGATCTTAGAGATGACGGGGTTCTACGCATTGTCTAGCTGGTAGCCATTGTCACGGTTGATAAGATTGTCTGTCATGCGAATTTCCACTGATTCTTTTATGACGGAGTCCCAAAAGATGTTGCTGTGGCCAAAATTGTGGTCTTCTCATACTCCATTGAGTGTCCAGTGGAGGTGCAATGCTCAGCAATTGCAGACTTGCTAGGCTGCAAAAGGCGAGTACAGCGCTGATGTTCCGTGCAACGTTCTTCCACTGTTCGCAATGTTTGTCCTATATATGACATGCCGCACTGACAAGGTATTTTATAAATTCCCGCCTTCCACATTACCAGATCGTCTTTCACTGATCCCAGCAGGTCGGAAATCTTCGATGGTGGACGGAAAATTACTTTCACTTCGAAACCGTGGAGGATTCTTACAATTTTGAAGGAAATATTGCCAACAAAGGGAAGAAAAGCTAAAGCTTTAGTAGGCGTGCTCTCTTATTTCTCCACTCCCTGTTTCTTTGGCTTAATTGCAAGTGCCTTGCTAATTTTCCGGGTAGAATATCCATTCTCTTTGAAAACCCTGATCAGATGGGCAAGCTCTTCAGGCAAACTATCTGCATCTGACACTACATGAGCTCTGTGTGCAAGTGTTTTAAGTACACTCATTGTTTGCGATGGGTGATGACAGCTGAACGAATTTAAATACAAATCAGTATGTGTGGGCTTCCGATAAACCGAATGCCCTAGAGAACCGTCACTCTTCCGCCTAACTAGCAGATCCAAGAAAGGGAGGCAACCATTTTTCTCGAATTCCATGGTAAACCGAATCTTCTCATGAATGGAGTTGAGGTGATCTAAAACCTCCAATAATTCTTGTTCTCCATGAGGTCACACTACGAAAGTGTCATCCACGTACCTCCAAAAAACAGTTGGTTTGAGGGCTGCTGATTCAAGTGCTCTCTCCTCAAAATCCTCCATAAAAACCTTGGCCACCAAGGGAGACCAGGGGCTACCTATGGCGACGCCGTCAATCTGTTCAAAATATTCTTGGTTGAACATAAAATATGTTGAGCAGAGAGCGTGGCGAAACAAAGCAGTGATTCCCACCTGAAACTTATTGCCAATCAGTGCCAAAGAGTCTGCAAGAGGTACCTTTGTAAAAAGAGACACCACGTCAAAACTAGCTAAAAGATCAGAAGTACTTAGGCGGAGAGCCCCCAGTCGAAATATCGTGGATTGGGGTTTCTATTTTAAAAAACTCAGGTGATATCCGTTTGACTTATGGCAGCGCGATCTAGCGGGCCAACCATAGCGCCATCTGGTTTCCCCCTTCAAGCTAGACAAGTTTCGTTCTTTGTAGTTTCTTCGTTTGACGCTTATTTCGTGAGATATTTGGCCCGGTCACGACCAGTGGGCCATCCTGTACGATTGTTTGCCTGACTGACGAGCAGATGGTTGAAAACAGCTGAAATCGAGGCAGAGATTACAAGCAGAGTGTCACCATGAACTGTCGGGAAGAGATTACCGGAAACTGGGTGGTATAGCACTTTAACCACTCACACTAGCCTACAAGCAACAAAATCTTTCAACGTGTCGATCCACACTCAGCTAGCACACTGAATTGCATCTTGTGCTCTTTGAAGATGAAACTCGGTTCAACTGCTGACTGTCAGATCCATGTCAGCGTGCCTGTAGAATGACTGGTTGATTCTTGATGCCCATACCGCTCCATCCCGTGCAGTCACGCAGCGGGGGGTGCTGGATGTGTCAACAGGACTGATGCGGTAATTGTTGACGGGGAGGGTGAATTATAGCCAGAATGTCGCACGAATGGTAAACTCTTAACATTACTAACATAGGTAGGGACTGCAGCGATTTTGAAGTAGATGGCCAGCCCAATGCCGGGGGCTCGCTCACTGGGATTAGCTCTGTGAGCGGGCCTTAATAGTAGGTTTGTACATCATCTGGCACATCTGCAACGCTGCAGGGTAGATAGTCTCAGAATAACCCAGTGTAGCCAAACAGTTAGATTAACCCTGTCCATAGCAAGTGCCATCATTAACCAATTAGTATAAGCTGCTTTGTTATGTACAGGGTGGCGCAGGGAAACGGGAAATTTCGAAATAACGTCATTTCCATGAATAAATTCACAAAACTAGTAATTTATTAACGAAAGTGAATGTATTCAGTATGCCATTATTCAGTACGTCTTTACAATCAAAATGTCCAAAAGTGTCTCTTTACTTTGTAAAAAAAAAAAAAATGGTTCAAATGGCTCGGAGCACTATGGGACTTAACTACTGAGGTCATCAGTCCCCTAGAACTTAGAACTACTTAAACCTAACTAACCTAAGGACATCACACACATCCATGCCCGAGGCAGGATTCGAACCTGCGACCGTAGCGGTCACGCGGTTCCAAACTGATGCGCTTAGAACCGCACGGCCACACCGGCCGGCTTACTTTTTAAAGATGACATCGGAAAGATGTGCTCCCATTCGGCGTTCACAGCCTGTTATGAAAACTCTGGAATGCGCGGTGTAGCAAATCTTACGGAATGGCAGTGATTTCGTTTTCAATGTTCTCCTTCCGTTCATGGATTGTTGCAGGACGTGTACGGTACACCTTGCCTTCGAGATATCCCCACAGGCAGAAGTCGCACACACTAAGATCAGGGGATCTCGCAGGCCATGCAATGTCACCGTTACGTGAAATAATGCGTCTTCCAAACAATTGACGAACTGCTGCCATCGATTGTCGAGCAGTGTGTGACTTGGCTCCGTCCTGCTGAAACCACATGTTTTCGACGTTAAGATTAAGATCGTACAGTCTCGGTGTAAAGAATGTTTGAAGCATTTCAACATATCGAGCGGATGTTACCGTCACTGCACTACCATCCTCACGTTCAAAAAAATAAGGGCCGATAACACCATGACATTATACAGCACACCATATTGTGACCTTGGCGCTATGTAGTGGTCGCTGGTGAAACTCACAAGAATTGTCCTGCGCCCAGTAACAAAAATTCTGTTTGTTCAGGTGGAAATGGAAATTCGCGTCCTCGTTGATTTTAGCCAATATCTGGCTACTAAACTCCATACGTGACGCTGGGTCTCGTTCATGTAAGAGTTGCACAACCTGCAACTTATAGGGATGGAAGTCTAATTCGTGCAGTATTCTTTGTAAGCTTCGTCGCTTAATCCCTAGCGAAGATGCATGCTGTCGAACGGAGCGGCGAGGACTTCTCTCAATTGCAGCTCAAGCAGCTACAATGTTCTCTGGGGTACGTACCGTTGGAATGCCACCTGGAGGTTTGTTTTTCAAGGCAGTTCCTGTTTCTTCAAAATTACGCACCCACGTTGTAATCGCATGCGCAGATGGGACACGCCCATGACGTCCAATCTGGTAATGCTGTCGAAATGTTCTCTGCGCGGTAGTCGCACTATCACAATTTTTGTAAAACGCTCTCAACGCTACTGCACATTCCGCACCAGTCCAATTCTCCATGATTACTAAATGGCAATGCGTTCACATCAATTGTGCAAAGTTTCGAACTTCTGCCGGCGTTACAGTGCTGCCAACCGTAATGTTCAAAATTTCCCGTTCCGCTGCGCCACCCTATGTAATAATAATTAAATAAGGTGGTGGGTTAGTGAGTATAACATAATGTTGTTCATGAATCACTTGTATCATAATACTTGTTTTCAATTGTATTAATATCTTGTATCAATAAAGTGTTTAAAAAAAAAACTCTGTTGTCAGTCAGTAGTATACAAAATAGCGTATTCCAGCAGGATAATGAGAGACCAAAATGCTCGAGGAGTGTACGGATACTCGACTGGTCTGCTGAGTACCGCCGGCCGCAGTGGCCGTGCGGTTCTAGGCGCTACAGTCTGGAACCGCGTGACTGCTACAGTCGCAGGTTCGAATCCTGTCTCGGGCATGGATGTGTGTGATGTCCTTAGGTTAGTTAGGTTTAAGTAGTTCTAAGTTCTAGGCGACTGATGACCACATGACCACAGCAGTTAAGTCCCATTGTGATTGTGCTCAGAGCCATTTTTTTTTTCTTTTTTTGGGAGACAGCCCTCTCCACGTACAGACACGGTACATGTTTCGCAAGACAAGAATTCCTCAAGTCGACATTCAGAGGTGGATGGCATCCACGGCGCGAAGAATACGAGGCTGTATTCTTGCCTGTGGCGCCCAGACGTGACACCGACACTTAATCATGTAGTGCCCATTAAGTGATGAATATCTCCACAAAGCTTGAGAAACCCGAGACTGGTGCCTCGTGGTGCAACACTTTCCATTTACGTGGCTGTATTCAACTGAGTAGTCATAAATGCAAGCTAGACTTGTTGTGTATGTAGTTCCCCGTAGTCAGCGTATACACAACTTTCCCCATAGAGCGCGCCCCGCTAAGCACAACAGCGCAGGTGCAGTGCTCATCCGTCTCCGCACTACGAGATGGCGCTGCCTTAGAGACGGACCAAATTCTGCTTCCACCGATCCGTGTATTAATATGTAACGCAGCCAATGAGATTGCTGCTAACGTAGAACATTTTCTCCTCACGGATCACACTCGCACTTGATACCTGAACGCTCGAGGTATTATAACGAGTGTACAGACCTCCGATTAGTCAGTCTGTATTTGTGTGCACCAGTCTGTACGAGTCTGCATTAGCCTGTACCAGTCTGTAGTCAAGTTTCAGTCTGTGCCTAATAAGATTACCATATTACTATACACAGTCATGAAGATAAATGTATAGACACTTTTGTCAAGTATCAGAGATATGTGAGAATAAGATTAACGTGCCAATACCAAAGGAACTTCAGATTGTCAATTGTAAATAGCATCGAGAACCAAGTTAAGTAATTTTTATGCTTATTATTTTAATAAATGTGTGTGAAAATTAATCAAGTTCTGTTTAAAGTTGGTCACCGTCAATCTGCTACTCTAAGCGTGCAAGTGGCATTTCTATCGTCTGACCTAACGGCAGAAGGTAAGCACGCCACAATAAGACCACGAGACATATTGCTGACACTCGCCTACTTCGTTAGAGCGACAAGTCAAATAATCTGATGGTGTGTGTACCGAAGGTCTTACAGTACGGACACCACAAGACTGAAACTTACCAGCCATCGGCAGAACGGGCCCCAGCAACAAAGAATTTTTTCTTCCAACTTCCTCAGACGCGTCGTGCTGACCACGACGTGTGTTTCACCGCAGATTATTTGATGAACTTTGGTTGCGGAGAGCGGCGACACTTCCTCGCCCGCTGGCCTGATCCAAGCTGGATTCGAACCCAGGATGTGCGCCTCAAGAGGTCCTACACAGTCGTACTTTATTCGAGTCACTACGCTGTTGCAAGTTGTCACGTCATTCCTAACGTACGCCCCAACAATATTGTGCCAGTTTTTCCAGTCGGCGGTGAGACAAACGCTCTCCGCGTTCATCCACTCCCTTACGCTTCTGCATAAATCTCCACACATACGTACGCAGCAGCTTTCACCGGCGCCGAGCAACTGTTTCAACTCTTCATAAATGTAGCTCTCTATTTTTGTAGCGTTGCTCTGACGAAAGAAAAAGTAAAAGTTTTGCAGAAATTGCTCGTCATCGTGCACTACACTCCTGACATCCTTATTGTCTGCCCTAAGTCTGTAGGAAGAACCGCCCGCTTGAAGAAGTTGCAACCCAGGAACTGATTTCGCCTCGTGTTCCACAAACATATGCCGTGCGTCTTCGTCCAGGTCGAGATTTGTAGACAATACAAGTGCGTAACTGCCAGCCTCTAAAGAGTTCCTGATTTTCTCGTAAGATTCGTGGTACGCCGCTATAGAGAAATCTTTACCGCCCTTCTTATTCCCCTTGGGGCTCGTGAGGCTCGCCTTGGTAACTGTTGTCTGCTTGGCGGACGTCTTGTGCTTCAGTTGCGCCAGCAGAGTACACGCGCCGGGGCTTTGGTTGCTGCTCCAGCAGAGGATGGCGTCGTCAAACTTGCCGCCGGCGGCATCGTTGGCCGAGAGGGCGAACTGCAGCCCCTCCCGGACGGCCCTCAGAAACAGCAGGGCCAAGCAGCGCTCCTCGTAGCGGTCGCCTTCGCCGGTGGCGTAGCCACCCGTCTTCTCGTACTTCAGCTGGGCCGCCCTGAAACAAAGACCTCCCGTTGCATTGTTCGCTCGGCACACTTCGTCATATAATGTGTCTCTACGTTTTCCAAAGGCAAGTTACGCGTTAGGTATAGGCAACAGAAGTAATCCACTAAATCCGCCATGTTGGCCGTGTGGTCTAAAGCCGTCGGCACACGGACCGTGCATCCGAACGTTGAACGTCGAGCGTGCCGAGTTTCTGACGTCATAGCGTGGAATAGCACGTTCGTGAGTCTTTCCGAAGGTGCGGAGCAATATCTGGCATGTCAGATATTCTGAGCGTTGACCTATGAGATGGCGCAATGCCACCTACGTCACACGCACGCCGTCTCCCTTCGGTACAGAGTTGTGAGGCGCCATATTGGCATCGTTTCAAGCGTTTTTTACCAAATTGTCCCGCTGTCCCGAAAGTTTTTTTGGGGACGCTCAAATGTCCCCTTTTTTTATGATTCCGCTTGGCTAGAGTATTTTACATTACTCGTTGTTTGACTAGTTATTAACTGCGCAATTATTTAGCGCTAGGAGGCGTGTGATGACTTTCAGCATACCCCAAACACGCACCGAACTGTCAAAAATCGCAAGTAATTTTAAATATTAAAGAATGGTGTTTACCATTTCTCACACCTTTTAAAGCATTTGACTGGGTTAATACTGAAAAGGAGCAGCTACAGAGTAATAATATTCAGGACTGTTGTGTTTTTGTTAAAAGTATTGTACCAAATTTTCCTGTCGATGAAGACGAACTGTTCTATGAATTTTCGTGTGCACAGCACCTCATAAAAAGTGAAGTAGGAGACAAAGAAAGTGTTAGTGCAACGTGGTGTAAAGTATCTGCTTATTTCAAAAGTAAAAACATTAACATGAAAAACATGATTCATTTGGTAGAGCTTTGTCTGGCAATTCCTGGGTCAAATGCTGCTATGGAACGTGTGTTTTCGTTAGTGAGCTCTTTGTGGTCAGATGAAAAAAAAAAAAAAAAGAAAACAGAATGAAAGTTTAAACAGTGAGGGCCTTGCTCATTGTCAAAACACACTTTAATGGTGTATCGTGTACTGACTCTTATGATACAATTTCAAACGAAAATGCACTTCATGATAAAGTACATAAAAGTGATAAGTACGGTGATAGTGTGGCAGAATAATTGTAAAAAGTGATTTGGGATCATCTGAGTGCACCCTGTAAAGGTAAACTTGTTCGTGTATTAAATTTAGTCAATACACTATTTATGTCCCGTTTTTTTTCTTCATTGTCCCAGGTTTTTCTCTAATTTATTTTAAATGTCCCCTTTTTTAATGAAAATGAAATGGACACCCTAGTATATATGCCGTTTCTGAGCATCAGCAAATTCAGAATCGTTGGAAAACCCGTTGTTAACTCTGTGATTCACTCCAGTAAAATAACGAGAAACATCATATTCGTGGCAAAAGAATTATTGTAACTTGCGTCTTATGAGAGTAGGCTATTTGAAGGCAGTGACACAAGGATGATCCACCCAAAATTCATTGTTCTTGTACAATTTGTTATAATTAAATTTCAATTAGTAACGTATCTACGATAAGTTTTCTGTAACGGGTAACATACTTGCATTACTTGCGAGATGTGCCTGTGTGTTGTTGGTTTAGCGTAATGAGTAGTGTAACTGTCTTGTATTTAGTTGTTAGTTGGGGCGGTGGTTCGCCTCTTGACACTCCTCCATTTTATTTCTTATTATTAGCGTTTTTATTAGGTTCTGATACTTTATTATTAGTTTAATATAAGTATATACTATGATATTTGATGTTATGTAAATATAAGTTCACCTTTTTTTGAGGGGTGACTTTGTTCGATTGGCTTAATCTACAGGACAGCTTGCGCTACTTCCATAAAGATATTTTGCTCCTTTTTCTTTTACGCTTCGTAATTCAGATGTTGCAAAGATTCTGCTACTGGGTAGGAACAGTGATCAAGTAAGACTGACCTTGCGGTTTTAATAAAATGTGGGAATGATGAAATAATGTTTATCTTATGCGGAGAAGTGTTCCAAATTTGTGCCGTACTGTTTGTAATGGAACTTTTATATGTCTCTGTCCTTATTGATTGGACATGGTACATTCCCTTCCGCTTTCAAACCGCCGCCTCCACATCTTACTCGATACAACCAGTACCTTCTTCTTCGACATCTTGGCGAGATACAGAGCTTCTTTTCCGAAATCGAAATATGTATATCTTTTGGGAAACGAAAGCAATTCCGACGATCATGTACCAGTACGTAATTAGTTCTGCCAAGTATAAATATAGATCCCTCTGTCTGTTCGGTAGCTTCCTTTCACACTTCCTGATTGCGATAGAAACAGTCCATCGGCATGGGAGCAACAAGAAAGGAACGATGTAAAGAGAATGCGAATGTAGGCTAATCATTTCTTTTTGATCGCTGCATTTGTGCCTACTTTAATTGCCACAACTGCATGCCCAAAAGACGATAAGGAAAGAAGAAATGGGTATGTGAATGTTTGAAAAGAAGAACGACATACTCCATATCAATTTACTCTCTAAAATCCGATATCCCTTGCGGTGAAACATTAGTTAATAAAGTGTAGCGGGGCAATGTTCAAAACATGACTGAAAGTACGTTCATAAACAGAGATAAGAACATCTATAATTGACATGTCATCCAAAGTCGACGTACAATTTTAAAATGTTAGAAATGAGGAAATTAAGTAATATAGAATTCTATGCATGTAACATACGTTGTTGTTCTACATTGTTTAGCTCTGGTATTTACAGGGTCACAGACAAAGCATCCTAGGTTTTGGAGGGAAAAGCCGTATTTGTAATGATCTCCAGTACAACATAAACAAAAGCACAACTTAAGGAAAAATAATATAGTGTGTGTTCCAGCTCACAAGCGACATTTAAGCAGGTAGTTCGTGTGAGTTAGTATGGACAGATGTTACATTCGACAACCGGAATAAATTAATAACTGGCTCCTTTTACCGACCCCCGGTCTCAGATGAAACAGTTGCTGAACATTTCAAAGAAAACTCGAGTTACATCGCCAATAGATACGCAACTCATACAGTTATAGTTGGCAGTGACTTCAATCTACCTTCCGTATGTTGACAAAAATACATTTTCAGACGCTACTGTAGATAGAAAACAACTTCCATAATCGTTGTAAACGTGTTTTATAAAATTATTTTGAACAATTAGTTCACGAGGCCATTCAAATTGTAAATTCTTACGAAAACACACTTGAGCTCTTAGTCACAAATAATCCTGAGCATCACGACGGCTACAGGGATTAGTGAACACACAGTCGTAGTGAGACTCAATTCCGTAACAAAGAAATTCACCAAAACTAAACGCGAAATTTATATATTTATAAAACAAACTAAAAATTCAGTTGACGCCTTTCTAAGAGGCAGTCTCCAATCCTTCCAAACTATGTAAGTGAAGACTATATGTGGCTTAAGTTCAAAGAAATAGTATCAACAGCACTCGAGAGATTCATACCAAATAAATTAATAGCAGACGGAACTGATCCCCCACGGTACACAAAACACGACAGAAAGCTGTTGCAGGAGCACCGAAAAAGGCACGTATAATTTGGACGAGCGCAAAATCTCCAAGATTGGCGAAGTTTTACTGTGGCTCGAAATTTGGTGCGGATTTCAATGAGAGATGCATTTAATAGTTTCCACAACGAAACTCTCTCTAGATATGTGGCGGAAAATCCAAAGAGATTCTGGTCCTGTGTTAAGAAAACCAGCGGAAAGGCTCAGTAAGCGATGAGGAGGGGGAGGGGGAGGCAAGGGACCCAACCCTTCGCAGCAGGTAAAATCGTGGCAAATGTCCGGCGTGGCAAATGTACGCACACCCCGGTGAACCGGCCAGTCTGCAGATCGTTTTTAGGCGGTTTTCCATCTGCCTCGGCGAATGCGGGCTGGTTCCCCTTATTCCGCCTCAGTTACACTATGTCGGCGAACAAGTTCTCCACATACGCATACAACACCAGTACTGTACCACGCAAACATAGGGGTTGCACTCGTCTGGGGTGAGACGTTCCCTGGTGGGATCCACCAGAGGCCGAACCGCACAATAACCCTGGGTTCGGTGTGGGGCGGCGGAGGGGTGAAGTGGACTGCGGTAGTCGTCGTGGGGTTGTGGACCACTGCGGCTGCGGTGGGGACGGAGCCTCTCCGTCGTTTTTAGGTCCCCAGTTAACATACAATACAATAATATCAAACTAAATTACAAGTCCATATCACTAACTGCGATATGCTGCAGGATTTTTGAACATCTATTGTGTCCCAACATTACGAACTGTCTCGAAGATAACTGTCAAATTAACATAGTCAACACCAATTTAGAAAACATCGTCCCTGCGAAACACAACTAGTTTGTCACTCACACGAAGTCTGGAGCGTTATCGACAAAGGGTTTCCAAATGATTCCGTATTTGTAGACTTGCCGGAGGCTTCTGCCACCTTTCGTCACAAGGGGTCTATAGCCAAATTAAGCGTGCTTATGGTGTTGACAGATGCGAAAATTACCGAACTATCAGTTTAATAAGTCACGGCTGCAAAATACTAACGTGAATTCTTTACAGACGAATGGAAAAACTGGTAGAAGCCGACCTCGGGGAAGATCAGGTTGGATTCCGTAGAAATATTGGAAAACGTGATACAGGGAAGCAGTGGTTGGGAAGGCAGTGAGACAGGGTTGCAGCCTCTCCCCGATGTTATTCAATCTGTATACTGAGCAAGCAGTGAAGGAAACAAAAGAAAAATTCGGAGTTGGTATTAAAATCCATTGAGAAGAAATTAAAAAAAAATTGAGGTTCGCCGATGACGTTGTAATTCTGTCAGACACAGCAAAGGACTTGGAAGAGCAGTTGAACGGAATGAATAGCGTCTTGAAAGGAGGATATAAGATGAACATCAACAAAATCAAAACGAGGATAATGGAATTTAGTCGATTTAAGTCGGGTGATGCTGAGGGAATTAGATTAGGAAATGAGACACTTAAAGTAGTAAAGGAGTTTTGCTATTTGGGGAGCAAAATAACTGATGATGGTCGAAGTAGAGAAGATATAAAATGTAGACTGCCAATGGCAAGGAAAGCGTTTCTGAAGAAGAGAAATTTGTTAACATCGAGTATAGATTTAAGTGTCAGGAAGTCGTTTCTGAAAATATTTGTATGGAGTGTAGCCATGTATGGAAGTGAAACATGGACGATAAATAGTTTGGACAGGAAGAGAATAGAAGCTTTCGAAATGTGGTGCTACAGAATAATGCTGAAGATTAGATGGGTATATTACATAACTAATGAGGAGGTATTGAATAGGACTGGGGAGAAGTTTGTGTCAAAACTTGACTAGAAGAAGTGATCGGTTGGTAGGACATGTTCTGAGGCATCAAGGCATCAAGGGCTCAATTTAGTACTGGAGGGCAGCGTGGAGGATAAAAATCGTAGAGGGAGACCAAGAGATGAATACACTAAGCAGATTCAGAAGGATGTAGGTTGCAGTAGGTAGTGGGAGATGAAGAAGCTTGCACGGGATAGAGTAGCATGGAGAGCTGCATCAAACCAGTCTCATGACTGAATACCACAACAACAACAACATGGAATATCGTCCCAGTTATGCGACTGGATTCGTGATTTCCTGTCAGAGAGGTCACAGTTCGTAGTAACTGACGGAAAGTAATCGGTTAAAACAGAAGTAATTTCTGGCGTTCCCCAAGGTAGCGCTATAGCCCCCCCCCCCCCCCCCCCCCCGCTGTAGCTCCTTATCTATATAAACGATCTAGGAGACAATCTAAGCAGCCGTCTGTGTTTGTAGATGGCGCTGACGTTTATCTTCTACTAAAGTCATCAGAAAATCAAAACGAAACTGAAAAACGATTTACAAAAGATATATGTATGGTGCGAAAATTGGCAGTTGACCCTAAAGTGTGAGAAGATCCACATGAGTGCTAAAAGGAATCCGTTAAATTTCGGTTACACGTAAAATCAGTCAAATAAGTAAAATTCAGCTGCTTATTAGGATATATAATTACGAACCACTTAGAATGGAAATATCTCATACAGAATGTTGGGGGGAAGGCTAACCAGAGACTGCGTTTTATTCGCAGAACAGAAGACACAGCAGATCCTGTAAAGAGACTGCCTACATTACGCTTGTCGGTCCACTTTTGGAATACTGCTGCGCGGTCTGGCATTATTACCAGATAGGATTAACGGAGTACATCGAGAAAGTTCAAAGAAGAGCAGCACATTTTGTATTTTCAAGGAATAGAATATGATACAGGATTTGGGGTGGACATCATTAAGACAAATGCGATCATTGAAAGATATGACATAAAACGTCAGAACGTCAGAACGGTTTCCATTAGGATGTTCAAACTGCACGGTTAGCCGCAGGGAGTGATGAGAATTAGTATACGCATGCATGTTTGGCTTAGGGACGAAGCCCACTTTCATTTGGATAGGTCCGTCAGTAAGGAAACTTTGCGCACTTGGAGAAGCGGGAACTCGCACTTCGCGATCTGGAAGTCTCTCCACACTCAGTGTGTCACTGTGTGCTGTGAAGTGTCCAGTCCCGGAATAATCGGTGCGATATTACTTGATGGCACGGTGGCCACCGATCGATGCGTGAAGGTTTTGGAAGATGATACCATCCCCATTATTCAGAGTGACCCTGATTTCGACAAGATGCTGAGGCACGCAAGCCTCCCCACCAGTGACAAGGTCTAAGGTGGATGGGTGGCTTTTATTTCATATAGTTCAATAATTATCACCCTGTATCATGGTGCAAAATATGTAGTCTACTTCAGTGGCCCAATGGTGAACGTAAGGGAACCCTGTCCGTGCAACGGGGTTGATACTGCCAGGACACGTTAAAATAGAGAAAAATGTAATGGAAAATGGAAAATTAGGTACACGTATAAAAAATATTTCTATTCACAATCTCGATCGGTTTTAGCGACAGCTGCGTTACAATGTGGGCCATTAAATGAACGTGTTCGCCTCCTATTAACTGTGATAGCAAGTAAACGCTGACACCAAAAGGTTTAGGAGCGTTCTGTCCAGAGGCAGATGAAATCCTGTACCATACCTACTACTCTCGAGAAAATACATTGTGTGCAGAACCAGGACACAGGGGTGTCGATGGCTGTGTACGTAATGGGTGACAAAGACGAAGTAAGCTGTGTCGTGTTGAAAACGGAAATAGCTTTCCTGCTTCGCAATTTCTCGCCCTGTTTTTGGTCAACGAATGCTCTATTGCAGTGGGTGACATCATCATCAATTTCGTGCATCATGTATTAACAGCCTGAGACACCATGTCTAACTTTCGATTCCATAACCAAATTTCGCGAAACCCCATACGCTACCAACGCTGTTTTCCCTTTTTGTTCGTTTCAATGAAAATATGTCACCATCGCCTCCATACCACATCTCATCATCATTGCCAACATGGTTTCCTCTTTTTTTGGAACTATGAAAACTATGAAAGGGCGGGGTGAAGATGAAGATTTACATCCCATCGAAGATGGCCTCATTACAGACAGCACAGAAGCTCGCGTTAGGGAAGGAAACCACCTAGATCTTTTCAAACGAATCACCCTCGCACTTGCCTTGAGTGGTTTACGGAAATCACAGGAAAACCTAGATCAGATGGGCGTCCGAATCATTGTCCAGTGATTGCGAGTCTCGTATATCCACTGAATAATATTGTTCGAAACAAAACAAGAAAAAGAAAAAGTTAGTCAGTCACGCGAATGTTGCTCACAACTGAGCACACAGAATAACATACGCTGTATGATCAAAAGTATCCGGACACCTCCAAAAACATAGGTTTTTCATATTAGGTGCATTGTGCTGCCACCTACTGCCAGGTACTCCATATCAGCGACCACAGTAGTCATTAGACATCGTGAGAGAGCAGAATGGGGCGCTCCACGGAACTCACGGACTTCGGACATGATCAGGGGATTGGGTGTCACTTGTGTCATACGTCTCGACGCGAGGTTTCCACACTCCTAAACATACCTTGGTCCACTGTTTCCGATGTGATAGTGAAATGGGAGCGTGAAAGAACACGTACAGCACAAAAGGTACAGGCCGACCTAGTCTGTTGACTGACAGAGACTGCCGACAGCTGAAGAGGGTTGTAATGTGTAATAGGCAGACATCTGTCCAGACCATAACACAGGAATTCCAAACTGCATCAGGATCCACTGCAAGTACTATGACAGTTAGGCGGAAGGTGAGAAATCTTGGCTTTCATGGTCGAGCGGCTACGCATCACGCCGGTAAATGGCAAACGACGCCTCGCTTGGTGTAACGAGCGTAAACATTGGACGATTGAACAGTGGAAAAACGTTATGTGGAGTGACGAATCACGTGACACAATGTGGCGATCCGATGGCAGGGTGTGGGTATGGCGAATGCCCGGTGAACGTCATCTGCCAGCGTGTGTAGTGCCAGCAGTAAAATTCGGAGGCGGTGGTCTTGCGGTGTGGTCGTGTTTTTCATGGAGGGGTTTGCTGCCCTCGTTGTTTGGCGTGGCACTATCACAGCACAGGCCTACATTGATGTTTTAAGCACCTTCTTGCTTCCCACTGTTGAAGAGCAATTCGAGGATGGCGAATCCACCTTTCAACACGATCGAGCACCTGTTCATAATGCACGACCTGTGGCGGAGTGGTTACACGGCAATAACATGGACTGGCCTGCACAGACTCCTGACCTGAATCCTATAGAACACCTTTGGGATGTTTTGGAACGCCAACTTCGTGCCTGGCCTCACCGACTTCTCCTCAGTGCAGCACTCCGTGAAGAATGAGTGGTCATTCCCCAAGAAACCTTCCAGCACCTGATTGAACGTATGCCTGCGAGAGTGTAAGCTGTCATCAAGGCTAAGAGTGGGCCAAACCACATTGAATTCCAGTATTACACGAACGTGTTAAGTCATTTTCAGCCAGGTGTCTGGATACTATTGACCACACAGTGTAAAGCTCACTGAGGGTGAAACAAGCAAGATTAGAAGTTCACACCGCAGAAGAACGAGACGGATCTCATGAATTTTGACCAACTTCTTTCAGCGTTACTCACCCGGTTCCCCTCTTCAGCAGGTCAGCTCGCTCCTTAATGAATGACATCCTGTAAAACATAAAAAACAGCATTATTAGCACTGAAAGTACTCAGATTGTACGCCTGCCACCTTCCACAGTCCTGGTGTAAGGCTATCGAAGTTCAGAATGTCTCGTTTGTGAGTTATGAGTAGTAGTCCAGTGCTCAGTATGAAGCTTGGTACGAACGCTGGGCACGTTGCTACTGGTGATGGTGTGTCCTTGCCTCTCTGTGGCTTCTGAACTGACTGACCCTGTCACTTACCGGTGGACCCGCACCCTAACGTGGATGCCGAACCATAGTGTTGTTCGCATTTTTCACATCAACAAATTACTCATATGACATGTGTCACCACACCGCCCTCGTTGTGTTGTGTACGTTCACACTGTATTTGTTATAGCTGGAATGATGTAGCAGCATTAAATCATCAAAGTCAAGATTACCTCAGAGTGACCGGTACGTGGTCTGGAACCAATGGTCTATGTGTTAACCGTGGAAAAAGCCGTCAGTATTCTCTTCAGTTTGTGTTTTGGATCATGACGATGAGCATCGTTCTCCGAAACTCCTTGTATCTGCGCACGAAGTTAGCATGCGTTAAATATTTGTAAAGTAAACTAATGTGTAGTGTTAGTACTTATAAGGGAACCTCCCCATCGCACCCCCCTCAGATTATGTTATAATGTGGCACAGTGGATAGGCCTTGAAGAACTGAACACAGATCAATCGAGAAAACAGGAAGAAGTTGTGTGGAACTATGAAAAAAATAAGCAAAATATACAGACTGAGTAGCCCGTGGGCACCATAGGCAACATCAACGATATTGTCGGCACAGGAGCGCCGTGGTCCCGTGGTTAGCGTGAGCAGCTACGGAACTAGAGGTCCATGGTTCAAGTCTTCCCTCCAGTAAAAAGTTGTAATTTTTATTTTCAGACAATTATCAGAGTTCAGTCACTCACACATAATCAATTTCGATCTTCAAAATTCCAGGACGTGTTCAGATTTGCTCGGACATATGCACGATTTGACGGTCTACACACGGAAAAATTTGAAAACGTTAAAAACATATGTTTTGACAGAGCACAGAGAAAACTGTGCGACTGCGAAACTGTTGCATTCATTTCTTGCAGTTTACGTGACACACTCTTCTGTTTTCATCACTTTTTTGGGAGTGATTATCACATCCACAAGAAAACCTAAATCGGGCAAAGTACAAGAATCTTTTTACCCATTGGCCAAGTGTGCAAGTTAGGTGGGTCGACAACATATTCCTGTCATGTGACGCACATGCCGTCGCCAGTGTTGCATAGAATATATCACACGTGTTTTCCTGGATCAAATGTTTTCGGTTCCCATTGGAGAGGCACGTCCTTTCGTCTTCTAATCGCACGGTTTTGCGTTGCGGTCGCAAAACACGGACACTAAACTTATTACAGTGAACAGAGACGTCAATGAACGAACGTACAGATTATAACTTGCAAAAACAAAGTAAGTAAACTTCTCGCTCAAGGGTAGACTTGAACGAAGGATCTTTCACTCCGCAGCTGCTCACGCTAACCACGGGACCATGGCGCTCCTGTGCCCAGATATGCCTTGATGTTGCATATGTTGCCCATGGACTACTCAGTTTATATATTTTGCTTATTTTTTCATAGTTCCACACAACATCTTCCTGTTTTCTCGACTGATCTGTGCTTAGTTTTTCAAGGCCTATCCACTGTGCCAAATTATAACTAAATCTGAGGGGGGTGCGATGGGGAGGTTCCCTTGTTACCTATTGCTCAGTGGGTACTATCCCTTTTCTCACAACCAATAAATAACATATGGATTAAAGTGGGAGGCAAATTCTCCGTTCCATGACCTTTGGTGCTGCGTGTGCTCTTGAAGGACCTAGGAGTACCCCTGCCCTTTCTGCTCATACCCTGAAACGTTAAGTCGAGTACGCACTTTGCTTCGTAATCTGCCATCACAGTTATAATGGAAACGTGACAGTCGTTATTTATAAAACGCCTCTTTTCTACGCTGTTGGCCATTCAAAACGCAACACTGGGAAGGGCCGGAGGTATCGCAACTAAAGTGGTTTGGGAGACATTTCAACTTGTACAGAGATCGCACGACTGAAAATACAGCCCTTTGTGAAGGGAGGAAGATGACGAAATCAGTACTGACAAGGGAACCTCTCCATCGCACCACCCTCAGATTTAGTTATAAGTTGGCACAGTGGATAGGCCTTGAAAAACTGAGCACAGGTCAATCGAGAAAACAGGAGTAAGTTGTGTGGAACTATGAAAAAAAACAAGCAAAATTTACAAACTGTGTAGTCCATGCGCAAGATAGGCAACATCAAGGACAGTGTGAGCTCAGTAGCGCCGTGGTCTTGTGGTTAGTGTGAGCAGCTGCGGAACGAGAGGATAGGCCTTGAAAAACTGAACACAGGTCAATCGAGAAAACAGGAGTATGTTGTGTGGAACTATCAAATAAAATAAGCAAAATTTACAAACTGTGTAGTCCATGCGCAAGATAGGCAACATCAAGGACAGTGTGAGCTCAGGAGCGCCGTGGTCTTGTGGTTAGTGTGAGCAGCTGCGGAACGAGAGGATAGGCCTTGAAAAACTGAACACAGGTCAATCGAGAAACAGGAGTATGTTGTGTGGAACTATGAAAAAAAATAAGCAAAATTTACAAACTGTGTAGTTAATACGCAAGATAGGCAACATCAAGGAAAGTGTGAGCTCAGGAGCGCCGTGGTCCTGTGGTTAGCGTGAGCAGCTGCGGAACGAGAGGATATGCCTTGAAAAACTGAACACAGGTCAATCGAGAAAACAGGAGTATGTTGTGTGGAACTATGAAAAAAAATAAGCAAAACTTACAAACTGTGTAGTCCATGCTCAAGATAGGCAACATCAAGGAAAGTGTGAGCTCAGGAGCGCCGTGGTCCTGTGGTTAGAGTGAGCAGCTGCGGAACGAGAGGATAGGCCTTGAAAAACTGAACACAGGTCAATCGAGAAAACAGGAGTATGTTGTGTGGAACTATGAAAAAAAATAAGCAAAATTTACAAACTGTGTAGTCCATGCGCAAGATAGGCAACATCAAGGACAGTGTGAGCTCAGGAGCGCCGTGGTCCTATGGTTAGCGTGAGCAGCTGCGGAACAAGAGGATAGGCCTTGAAAAACTGAACACAGGTCAATCGAGAAAACAGGAGTATGTTGTGTGGAACTATGAAAAAAAATAAGCAAAACTTACAAACTGTGTAGTCCATGCTCAAGATAGGCAACATCAAGGAAAGTGTGAGCTCAGGAGCGCCGTGGTCCTGTGGTTAGAGTGAGCAGCTGCGGAACGAGAGGATAGGCCTTGAAAAACTGAACACAGGTCAATCGAGAAAACAGGAGTATGTTGTGTGGAACTATGAAAAAAAATAAGCAAAATTTACATACTGTGTAGTCCATGCGCAAGATAGGCAACATCAAGGACAGTGTGAGCTCAGGAGCGCCGTGGTCCTATGGTTAGCGTGAGCAGCTGCGGAACAAGAGGATAGGCCTTGAAAAACTGAACACAGGTCAATCGAGAAAACAGGAGTATGTTGTGTGGAACTATGAAAAAAAATAAGCAAAACTTACAAACTGTGTAGTCCATGCTCAAGATAGGCAACATCAAGGAAAGTGTGAGCTCAGGAGCGCCGTGGTCCTGTGGTTAGAGTGAGCAGCTGCGGAACGAGAGGATAGGCCTTGAAAAACTGAACACAGGTCAATCGAGAAAACAGGAGTATGTTGTGTGGAACTATGAAAAAAAATAAGCAAAACTTACAAACTGTGTAGTCCATGCGCAAGATAGGCAACATCAAGGACAGTGTGAGCTCAGGAGCGCCGTGGTCCTATGGTTAGCGTGAGCAGCTGCGGAACAAGAGGATAGGCCTTGAAAAACTGAACACAGGTCAATCGAGAAAACAGGAGTATGTTGTGTGGAACTATGAAAAAAAATAAGCAAAATTTACAAACTGTGTAGTCCATGCGCAAGATAGGCAACATCAAGGACAGTGTGAGCTCAGGAGCGCCGTGGTCCTATGGTTAGCGTGAGCAGCTGCGGAACAAGAGGATAGGCCTTGAAAAACTGAACACAGGTCAATCGAGAAAACAGGAGTATGTTGTGTGGAACTATGAAAAAAAATAAGCAAAACTTACAAACTGTGTAGTCCATGCTCAAGATAGGCAACATCAAGGAAAGTGTGAGCTCAGGAGCGCCGTGGTCCTGTGGTTAGAGTGAGCAGCTGCGGAACGAGAGGATAGGCCTTGAAAAACTGAACACAGGTCAATCGAGAAAACAGGAGTATGTTGTGTGGAACTATGAAAAAAAATAAGCAAAATTTACAAACTGTGTAGTCCATGCGCAAGATAGGCAACATCAAGGACAGTGTGAGCTCAGGAGCGCCGTGGTCCTATGGTTAGCGTGAGCAGCTGCGGAACAAGAGGATAGGCCTTGAAAAACTGAACACAGGTCAATCGAGAAAACAGGAGTATGTTGTGTGGAACTATGAAAAAAAATAAGCAAAATTTACAAACTGTGTAGTCCATGCGCAAGATAGGCAACATCAAGGACAGTGTGAGCTCAGGAGCGCCGTGGTCCTATGGTTAGCGTGAGCAGCTGCGGAACAAGAGGATAGGCCTTGAAAAACTGAACACAGGTCAATCGAGAAAACAGGAGTATGTTGTGTGGAACTATGAAAAAAAATAAGCAAAATTTACAAACTGTGTAGTCCATGCGCAAGATAGGCAACATCAAGGACAGTGTGAGCTCAGGAGCGCCGTGGTCCTATGGTTAGCGTGAGCAGCTGCGGAACAAGAGGATAGGCCTTGAAAAACTGAACACAGGTCAATCGAGAAAACAGGAGTATGTTGTGTGGAACTATGAAAAAAAATAAGCAAAACTTACAAACTGTGTAGTCCATGCGCAAGATAGGCAACATCAAGGACAGTGTGAGCTCAGGAGCGCCGTGGTCCTATGGTTAGCGTGAGCAGCTGCGGAACAAGAGGATAGGCCTTGAAAAACTGAACACAGGTCAATCGAGAAAACAGGAGTATGTTGTGTGGAACTATGAAAAAAAAATAAGCAAAATTTACAAACTGTGTAGTCCATGCGCAAGATAGGCAACATCAAGGACAGTGTGAGCTCAGGAGCGCCGTGGTCCTATGGTTAGCGTGAGCAGCTGCGGAACAAGAGGATAGGCCTTGAAAAACTGAACACAGGTCAATCGAGAAAACAGGAGTATGTTGTGTGGAACTATGAAAAAAAATAAGCAAAATTTACAAACTGTGTAGTCCATGCGCAAGATAGGCAACATCAAGGACAGTGTGAGCTCAGGAGCGCCGTGGTCCTATGGTTAGCGTGAGCAGCTGCGGAACAAGAGGATAGGCCTTGAAAAACTGAACACAGGTCAATCGAGAAA
Source organism: Schistocerca cancellata (assembly GCF_023864275.1). Lineage (NCBI taxonomy): Eukaryota > Metazoa > Arthropoda > Insecta > Orthoptera > Acrididae > Schistocerca > Schistocerca cancellata. The sequence goes on along the minus strand of NC_064635.1, from coordinate 17,152,757 downwards.
ACAGGAGTATGTTGTGTGGAACTATGAAAAAAAATAAGCAAAACTTACAAACTGTGTAGTCCATGCGCAAGATAGGCAACATCAAGGACAGTGTGAGCTCAGGAGCGCCGTGGTCCTATGGTTAGCGTGAGCAGCTGCGGAACAAGAGGATAGGCCTTGAAAAACTGAACACAGGTCAATCGAGAAAACAGGAGTATGTTGTGTGGAACTATGAAAAAAAATAAGCAAAATTTACAAACTGTGTAGTCCATGCGCAAGATAGGCAACATCAAGGACAGTGTGAGCTCAGGAGCGCCGTGGTCCTATGGTTAGCGTGAGCAGCTGCGGAACAAGAGGATAGGCCTTGAAAAACTGAACACAGGTCAATCGAGAAAACAGGAGTATGTTGTGTGGAACTATGAAAAAAAATAAGCAAAATTTACAAACTGTGTAGTCCATGCGCAAGATAGGCAACATCAAGGACAGTGTGAGCTCAGGAGCGCCGTGGTCCTATGGTTAGCGTGAGCAGCTGCGGAACAAGAGGATAGGCCTTGAAAAACTGAACACAGGTCAATCGAGAAAACAGGAGTATGTTGTGTGGAACTATGAAAAAAAATAAGCAAAATTTACAAACTGTGTAGTCCATGCGCAAGATAGGCAACATCAAGGACAGTGTGAGCTCAGGAGCGCCGTGGTCTTGTGGTTAGTGTGAGCAGCTGCGGAACGAGAGGATAGGCCTTGAAAAACTGAACACAGGTCAATCGAGAAAACAGGAGTATGTTGTGTGGAACTATGAAAAAAAAATAAGCAAAATTTACAAACTGTGTAGTCCATGCGCAAGATAGGCAACATCAAGGACAGTGTGAGCTCAGGAGCGCCGTGATCTTGTGGTTAGTGTGAGCAGCTGCGGAACGAGACGATAGACCTTGAAAAACTGAACACAGGTCAATCGAGAAAACAGGAGTATGTTGTGTGGAACTATGAAAAAAAATAAGCAAAATTTACAAACTGTGTAGTCCATGCGCAAGATAGGCAACATCAAGGACAGTGTGAGCTCAGGAGCGCCGTGGTCCTATGGTTAGCGTGAGCAGCTGCGGAACAAGAGGATAGGCCTTGAAAAACTGAACACAGGTCAATCGAGAAAACAGGAGTATGTTGTGTGGAACTATGAAAAAAAATAAGCAAAATTTACAAACTGTGTAGTCCATGCGCAAGATAGGCAACATCAAGGACAGTGTGAGCTCAGGAGCGCCGTGGTCCTATGGTTAGCGTGAGCAGCTGCGGAACAAGAGGATAGGCCTTGAAAAACTGAACACAGGTCAATCGAGAAAACAGGAGTATGTTGTGTGGAACTATGAAAAAAAATAAGCAAAATTTACAAACTGTGTAGTCCATGCGCAAGATAGGCAACATCAAGGACAGTGTGAGCTCAGGAGCGCCGTGGTCCTATGGTTAGCGTGAGCAGCTGCGGAACAAGAGGATAGGCCTTGAAAAACTGAACACAGGTCAATCGAGAAAACAGGAGTATGTTGTGTGGAACTACGAAAAAAAATAAGCAAAATTTACAAACTGTGTAGTCCATGCGCAAGATAGGCAACATCAAGGACAGTGTGAGCTCAGGAGCGCCGTGGTCTTGTGGTTAGTGTGAGCAGCTGCGGAACGAGAGGATAGGCCTTGAAAAACTGAACACAGGTCAATCGAGAAAACAGGAGTATGTTGTGTGGAACTATGAAAAAAAATAAGCAAAATTTACAAACTGTGTAGTCCATGCGCAAGATAGGCAACATCAAGGACAGTGTGAGCTCAGGAGCGCCGTGGTCCTATGGTTAGCGTGAGCAGCTACGGAACAAGAGGATAGGCCTTGAAAAACTGAACACAGGTCAATCGAGAAAACAGGAGTATGTTGTGTGGAACTATGAAAAAAAATAAGCAAAACTTACAAACTGTGTAGTCCATGCTCAAGATAGGCAACATCAAGGAAAGTGTGAGCTCAGGAGCGCCGTGGTCCTGTGGTTAGAGTGAGCAGCTGCGGAACGAGAGGATAGGCCTTGAAAAACTGAACACAGGTCAATCGAGAAAACAGGAGTATGTTGTGTGGAACTATGAAAAAAAATAAGCAAAATTTACAAACTGTGTAGTCCATGCGCAAGATAGGCAACATCAAGGACAGTGTGAGCTCAGGAGCGCCGTGGTCCTATGGTTAGCGTGAGCAGCTGCGGAACAAGAGGATAGGCCTTGAAAAACTGAACACAGGTCAATCGAGAAAACAGGAGTATGTTGTGTGGAACTATGAAAAAAAATAAGCAAAATTTACAAACTGTGTAGTCCATGCACAAGATAGGCAACATCAAGGACAGTGTGAGCTCAGGAGCGCCGTGGTCCTATGGTTAGCGTGAACAGCTGCGGAACAAGAGGATAGGCCTTGAAAAACTGAACACAGGTCAATCGAGAAAACAGGAGTATGTTGTGTGGAACTATGAAAAAAAATAAGCAAAATTTACAAACTGTGTAGTCCATGCGCAAGATAGGCAACATCAAGGACAGTGTGAGCTCAGGAGCGCCGTGGTCTTGTGGTTAGTGTAAGCAGCTGCGGAACGAGACGATAGACCTTGAATAACTGAACACAGGTCAATCGAGAAAACAGGAGTATGTTGTGTGGAACTATGAAAAAAAATAAGCAAAATTTACAAACTGTGTAGTCCATGCGCAAGATAGGCAACATCAAGGACAGTGTGAGCTCAGGAGCGCCGTGGTCTTGTGGTTAGTGTGAGCAGCTGCGGAACGAGAGGATAGGCCTTGAAAAACTGAACACAGGTCAATCGAGAAAACAGGAGTATGTTGTGTGGAACTATGAAAAAAAATAAGCTAAATTTACAAACTGTGTAGTCCATGCGCAAGATAGGCAACATCAAGGACAGTGTGAGCTCAGGAGCGCCGTGGTCTTGTGGTTAGTGTGAGCAGCTGCGGAACGAGAGGATAGGCCTTGAAAAACTGAACACAGGTCAATCGAGAAAACAGGAGTATGTTGTGTGGAACTATGAAAAAAAATAAGCAAAATTTACAAACTGTGTAGTCCATGCGCAAGATAGGCAACATCAAGGACAGTGTGAGCTCAGGAGCGCCGTGGTCTTGTGGTTAGTGTGAGCAGCTGCGGAACGAGTGGATAGGCCTTGAAAAACTGAACACAGGTCAATCGAGAAAACAGGAGTATGTTGTGTGGAACTATGAAAAAAAATAAGCAAAATTTACAAACTGTGTAGTCCATGCGCAAGATAGGCAACATCAAGGACAGTGTGAGCTCAGGAGCGCCGTGGTCTTGTGGTTAGTGTGAGCAGCTGCGGAACGAGAGGATAGGCCTTGAAAAACTTAACACAGGTCAATCGAGAAAACAGGAGTATGTTGTGTGGAACTATGAAAAAAAATAAGCAAAATTTACAAACTGTGTAGTCCATGCGCAAGATAGGCAACATCAAGGACAGTGTGAGCTCAGGAGCGCCGTGGTCTTGTGGTTAGTGTGAGCAGCTGCGGAACGAGAGGATAGGCCTTGAAAAACTTAACACAGGTCAATCGAGAAAACAGGAGTATGTTGTGTGGAACTATGAAAAAAAAATAAGCAAAATTTACAAACTGTGTAGTCCATGCGCAAGATAGGCAACATCAAGGACAGTGTGAGCTCAGGAGCGCCGTGGTCTTGTGGTTAGTGTGAGCAGCTGCGGAACGAGAGGATAGGCCTTGAAAAACTGAACACAGGTCAATCGAGAAAACAGGAGTATGTTGTGTGGAACTATGAAATAAAATAAGCAACATTTACAAACTGTGTAGTCCATGCGCAAGATAGGCAACATCAAGGACAGTGTGAGCTCAGGAGCGCCGTGGTCTTGTGGTTAGTGTGAGCAGCTGCGGAACGAGAGGATAGGCCGTGAAAAACTTAACACAGGTCAATCGAGAAAACAGGAGTATGTTGTGTGGAACTATGAAAAAAAATAAGCAAAATTTACAAACTGTGTAGTCCATGCGCAAGATAGGCAACATCAAGGACAGTGTGAGCTCAGGAGCGCCGTGGTCTTGTGGTTAGTGTGAGCAGCTGCGGAACGAGAGGATAGGCCTTGAAAAACTGAACACAGGTCAATCGAGAAAACAGGAGTATGTTGTGTGGAACTATGAAATAAAATAAGCAACATTTACAAACTGTGTAGTCCATGCGCAAGATAGGCAACATCAAGGACAGTGTGAGCTCAGGAGCGCCGTGGTCTTGTGGTTAGTGTGAGCAGCTGCAGAACGAGAGGATAGGCCTTGAAAAACTGAACACAGGTCAATCGAGAAAACAGGAGTATGTTGTGTGGAACTATGAAAAAAATAAGCAAAATTTACAAACTGTGTAGTCCATGTGCAAGATAGGCAACATCAAGGACAGTGTGAGCTCAGGAGCGCCGTGGTCCTGTGGTTAGCGTGAGCAGCTGCGGAACGAGAGGATAGGCCTTGAAAAACTGAACACAGGTCAATCGAGAAAACAGGAGTATGTTGTGTGGAACTATGAAAAAAAATAAGCAAAATTTACAAACTGTGTAGTTCATGCGCAAGATAGGCAACATCAAGGACAGTGTGAGCTCAGGAGCGCCGTGGTCTTGTGGTTAGTGTGAGCAGCTGCGGAACGAGAGGATAGGCCTTGAAAAACTGAACACAGGTCAATCGAGAAAACAGGAGTATGTTGTGTGGAACTATGAAAAAAAATAAGCAAAATTTACAAACTGTGTAGTCCATGCGCAAGATAGGCAACATCAAGGACAGTGTGAGCTCAGGAGCGCCGTGGTCTTGTGGTTAGCGTGAGCAGCTGTGGAACGAGAGGATAGGCCTTGAAAAACTGAACACAGGTCAATCGAGAAAACAGGAGTACGTTGTGTGGAACTATGAAAAAATATAAGCAAAATTTACAAACTGTGTAGTCCATGCGCAAGATAGGCAACATCAAGGACAGTGTGAGCTCAGGAGCGCCGTGGTCCTGTGGTTAGCGTGAGCAGCTGCGGAACGAGAAGATAGGCCTTGAAAAACTGAACACAGGTCAATCGAGAAAACAGGAGTATGTTGTGTGGAACTATGAAAAAAAATAAGCAAAATTTACAAACTGTGTAGTCCATGCGCAAGATAGGCAACATCAAGGACAGTGTGAGCTCAGGAGCGCCGTGGTCTTGTGGTTAGTGTGAGCAGCTGTGGAACGAGAGGATAGGCCTTGAAAAACTGAACACAGGTCAATCGAGAAAACAGGAGTATGTTGTGTGGAACTATGAAAAAAAATAAGCAAAATTTACAAACTGTGTAGTCCATGCGCAAGATAGGCAACATCAAGGACAGTGTGAGCTCAGGAGCGCCATGGTCTTGTGGTTAGTGTGAGCAGCTGCGGAACGAGAGGATAGGCCTTGAAAAACTGAACACAGGTCAATCGAGAAAACAGGAGTATGTTGTGTGGAACTATGAAAAAAAATAAGCAAAATTTACAAACTGTGTAGTCCATGCGCAAGATAGGCAACATCAAGGGAAGTGTGAGCTCAGGAGCGCCGTGGTCTTGTGGTTAGTGTGGGCAGCTGCGGAACGAGAGGATAGGCCTTGAAAAACTTAACACAGGTCAGTCGAGAAAACAGGAGTATGTTGTGTGGAACTATCAAATAAAATAAGCAAAATTTACAAACTGTGTACTCCATACGCAAGATAGGCAACATCAAGGACAGTGTGAGCTCAGGAGCGCCGTGGTCCTGTAGTTAGCGTGAGCAGCTGCGGAACGAGAGGATAGGCCTTGAAAAACTGAACACAGGTCAATCGAGAAAACAGGAGTATGTTGTGTGGAACTATGAAAAAAAATAAGCAAAATTTACAAACTGTGTAGTCCATGCGCAAGATAGGCAACATCAAGGACAGTGTGAGCTCAGGAGCGCCGTGGTCCTGTGGTTAGCGTGAGCAGCTGCGGAACGAGAGGATAGGCCTTGAAAAACTGAACACAGGTCAATCGAGAAAACAGGAGTATGTTGTGTGGAACTATGAAAAAAATAAGCAAAATTTACAAACTGTGTAGTCCATGCGCAAGATAGGCAACATCAAGGACAGTGTGAGCTCAGGAGCGCCGTGGTCTTGTGGTTAGTGTGAGCAGCTGTGGAACGAGAGGATAGGCCTTGAAAAACTGAACACAGGTCAATCGAGAAAACAGGAGTATGTTGTGTGGAACTATGAAAAAAAATAAGCAAAATTTACAAACTGTGTAGTCCATGCGCAAGATAGGCAACATCAAGGACAGTGTGAGCTCAGGAGCGCCATGGTCTTGTGGTTAGTGTGAGCAGCTGCGGAACGAGAGGATAGGCCTTGAAAAACTGAACACAGGTCAATCGAGAAAACAGGAGTATGTTGTGTGGAACTATGAAAAAAAATAAGCAAAATTTACAAACTGTGTAGTCCATGCGCAAGATAGGCAACATCAAGGGAAGTGTGAGCTCAGGAGCGCCGTGATCTTGTGGTTAGTGTGAGCAGCTGCGGAACGAGAGGATAGGCCTTGAAAAACTTAACACAGGTCAATCGAGAAAACAGGAGTATGTTGTGTGGAACTATCAAATAAAATAAGCAAAATTTACAAACTGTGTAGTCCATACGCAAGATAGGCAACATCAAGGACAGTGTGAGCTCAGGAGCGCCGTGGTCCTGTAGTTAGCGTGAGCAGCTGCGGAACGAGAGGATAGGCCTTGAAAAACTGAACACAGGTCAATCGAGAAAACAGGAGTATGTTGTGTGGAACTATGAAAAAAAATAAGCAAAATTTACAAACTGTGTAGTCCATGCGCAAGATAGGCAACATCAAGGACAGTGTGAGCTCAGGAGCGCCGTGGTCTTGTGGTTAGTGTGAGCAGCTGCGGAACGAGAGGATAGGCCTTGAAAAACTGAACACAGGTCAATCGAGAAAACAGGAGTATGTTGTGTGGAACTATGAAATAAAATAAGCAAAATTTACAAACTGTGTAGTCCATGCGCAAGATAGGCAACATCAAGGACAGTGTGAGCTCAGGAGCGCCGTGGTCTTGTGGTTAGTGTGAGCAGCTGCGGAACGAGAGGATAGGCCTTGAAAAACTGAACACAGGTCAATCGAGAAAACAGGAGTATGTTGTGTGGAACTATGAAAAAAAATAAGCAAAATTTACAAACTGTGTAGTCCATGCGCAAGATAGGCAACATCAAGGACAGTGTGAGCTCAGGAGCGCCGTGGTCTTGTGGTTAGTGCGAGCAGCTGCGGAACGAGAGGATAGCCCTTGAAAAACTGAACACAGGTCAATCGAAAAAACAGGAGTATGTTGTGTGGAACTATGAAAAAAAATAAGCAAAATTTACAAACTGTGTAGTCCATGCGCAAGATAGGCAACATCAAGGACAGTGTGAGCTCAGGAGCGCCGTGGTCTTGTGGTTAGTGTGAGCAGCTGCGGAACGAGAGGATAGGCCTTGAAAAACTGAACACAGGTCAATCGAGAAAACAGGAGTATGTTGTGTGGAACAATGAAAAAAATAAGCAAAATTTACAAACTGTGTAGTCCATGCGCAAGATAGGCAACATCAAGGACAGTGTGAGCTCAGGAGCGCCGTGGTCCTGTGGTTAGCGTGAGCAGCTGCGGAACGAGAGGATATGCCTTGAAAAACTGAACACGGGTCAATCGAGAAAACAGGAGTATGTTGTGTGGAACTATGAAAAAAAATAAGCAAAATTTACAAACTGTGTAGTCCATGCGCAAGATAGGCAACATCAAGGACAATGTGAGCTCAGGAGCGCCGTGGTCTTTTGGTTAGTGTGAGCAGCTGCGGAGCGAGAGGATAGGCCTTGAAAACCTGAACACAGGTCAATCGAGAAAACAGGAGTATGTTGTGTGGAACTATGAAAAAAAAAGCAAAAATTACAAACTGTGTAGTCCATGCGCAAGATAGGCAACATCAAGGAAAGTGTGAGCTCAGGAGCGCCGTGGTCCTGTGGTTAGCGTGAGCAGCTGCGGAACGAGAGGATAGGCCTTGAAAAACTGAACACAGGTCAATCGAGAAAACAGGAGTATGTTGTGTGGAACTATGAAAAAAAAAGCAAAAATTACAAACTGTGTAGTCCATGCGCAAGATAGGCAACATCAAGGAAAGTGTGAGCTCAGGAGCGCCGTGGTCCTGTGGTTAGCGTGAGCAGCTGCGGAACGAGAGGATAGGCCTTGAAAAACTGAACACAGGTCAATCGAGAAAACAGGAGTATGTTGTGTGGAACTATGAAAAAAAATAAGCAAAATTTACAAACTGTGTAGTCCATGCGCAAGATAGGCAACATCAAGGAAAGTGTGAACTCAGGAGTGCCGTGGTCCTGTGGTTAGCGTGAGCAGCTGCGGAACGAGAGGATATGCCTTGAAAAACTGAACACAGGTCAATCGAGAAAACAGGAGTATGTTGTGTGGAACTATGAAAAAAAATAAGCAAAATTTATAAACTGTGTAGTCCATTCGCAAGATAGGCAACATCAAGGAAAGTGTGAGCTCAGGAGCGCCGTGGTCCTGTGGTTAGCGTGAGCAGCTGCGGAACGAGAGGATAGGCCTTGAAAAACTGAACACAGGTCAATCGAGAAAACAGGAGTATGTTGTGTGGAACTATGAAAAAAAATAAGCAAAATTTACAAACTGTGTAGTCCATGCGCAAGATAGGCAACATCAAGGACAGTGTGAGCTCAGGTGCGCCGTGGTCCTGCGGTTAGTGTGAGCAGCTGCGGAACGAGAGGATAGGCCTTGAAAAACTTAACACAGGTCAATCGAGAAAACAGGAGTATGTTGTGTGGAACTATGAAAAAAAATAAGCAAAATTTACAAACTGTGTAGTCCATGCGCAAGATAGGCAACATCAAGGACAGTGTGAGCTCAGGAGCGCCGTGGTCTTGTGGTTAGTGTGAGCAGCTGCGGAACGAGAGGATAGGCCTTGAAAAACTGAACACAGGTCAATCGAGAAAACAGGAGTATGTTGTGTGGAACTATGAAAAAAAAATAAGCAAAATTTACATACTGTGTAGTCCATGCGCAAGATAGGCAACATCAAGGAAAGTGTGTGCTCAGGAGCGCCGTGGTCCTGTGGTTAGCGTGAGCAGCTGCGGAACGAGAGGATAGGCCTTGAAAAACTGAACACAGGTCAATCGAGAAAACAGGAGTATGTTGTGTGGAACTATGAAATAAAATAAGCAAAATTTACAAACTGTGTAGTCCATGTGCAAGATAGGCAACATCAAGGACAGTGTGAGCTCAGGAGCGCCGTGGTCTTGTGGTTAGTGTGAGCAGCTGCGAAACGAGAGGATAGGCCTTGAAAAACTGAACACAGGTCAATCGAGAAAACAGGAGTATGTTGTGTGGAACTATGAAAAAAAATAAGCAAAATTTACAAACTGTGTAGTCCATGCGCAAGATAGGCAACATCAAGGACAGTGTGAGCTCAGGAGTGCCGTGGTCCTGTGGTTAGCGTGAGCAGCTGCGGAACGAGAGGATAGGCCTTGAAAAACTGAACACAGGTCAATCGAGAAAACAGGAGTATGTTGTGTGGAACTATGAAATAAAATAAGCAAAATCTACAAACTGTGTAGTCCATGCGCAAGATAGGCAACATCAAGGACAGTGTGAGCTCAGGAGCGCCGTGGTCTTGTGGTTAGTGTGAGCAGCTGCGGAACGAGAGGATAGGCCTTGAAAAACTGAACACAGGTCAATCGATAAAACAGGAGTATGTTGTGTGGAACTATGAAAAAAAATAAGCAAAATTTACAAACTGTGTAGTCCATGCGCAAGATAGGCAACAACAAGGAAAGTGTGAGCTCAGGAGCGCCGTGGTCCTGTGGTTAGCGTGAGCAGCTGCGGAACGAGAGGATAGGCCTTGAAAAACTGAACACAGGTCAATCGAGAAAACAGGAGTATGTTGTGTGGAACTATGAAAAAAAATAAGCAAAGTTTACAAACTGTGTAGTCCATGCGCAAGATAGGCAACATCAAGGAAAGTGTGAGCTCAGGAGCGCCGTGGCACTGTGGTTAGCGTGAGCAGCTGCGGAACGAGAGGATATGCCTTGAAAAACTGAACACAGGTCAATCGAGAAAACAGGAGTATGTTGTGTGGAACTATGAAAAAAAATAAGCAAAATTTACAAACTGTGTAGTCCATGCGCAAGGTAGGCAACATCAAGGGAAGTGTGAGCTCAGGAGCGCCGTGGTCCTGTGGTTAGCGTGAGCAGCTGCGGAACGAGAGGATATGCCTTGAAAAACTGAACACAGGTCAATCGAGAAAACAGGAGTATGTTGTGTGGAACTATGAAAAAAATAAGCAAAATTTACAAACTGTGTAGTCCATGTGCAAGATAGGCAACATCAAGGAAAGTGTGAGCTCAGGAGCGCCGTGGTCCTGTGGTTAGCGTGAGCAGCTGCGGAACGAGAGGATATGCCTTGAAAAACTGAACACAGGTCAATCGAGAAAACAGGAGTATGTTGTGTGGAACTATGAAAAAAAATAAGCAAAACTTACAAACTGTGTAGTCCATGCTCAAGATAGGCAACATCAAGGAAAGTGTGAGCTCAGGAGCGCCGTGGTCCTGTGGTTAGAGTGAGCAGCTGCGGAACGAGAGGATAGGCCTTGAAAAACTGAACACAGGTCAATCGAGAAAACAGGAGTATGTTGTGTGGAACTATGAAAAAAAATAAGCAAAATTTACAAACTGTGTAGTCCATGCGCAAGATAGGCAACATCAAGGACAGTGTGAGCTCAGGAGCGCCGTGGTCCTATGGTTAGCGTGAGTAGCTGCGGACCAAGAGGATAGGCCTTGAAAAACTGAACACAGGTCAATCGAGAAAACAGGAGTATGTTGTGTGGAACTATGAAAAAAAATAAGCAAAATTTACAAACTGTGTAGTCCATGCGCAAGATAGGCAACATCAAGGACAGTGTGAGCTCAGGAGCGCCGTGGTCTTGTGGTTAGTGTGAGCAGCTGCGGAACGAGAGGATAGACCTTGAAAAATTGAACACAGGTCAATCGAGAAAACAGGAGTATGTTGTGTGGAACTATGAAAAAAAATAAGCAAAATTTACAAACTGTGTAGTCCATGCGCAAGATAGGCAACATCAAGGACAGTGTGAGCTCAGGAGCGCCGTGGTCTTGTGGTTAGTGTGAGCAGCTGCGGAACGAGAGGATAGGCCTTGAAAAACTGAACACAGGTCAATCGAGAAAACAGGAGTATGTTGTGTGGAACTACGAAAAAAAATAAGCAAAATTTACAAACTGTGTAGTCCATGCGCAAGATAGGCAACATCAAGGACAGTGTGAGCTCAGGAGCGCCGTGGTCTTGTGGTTAGTGTGAGCAGCTGCGGAACGAGAGGATAGGCCTTGAAAAACTGAACACAGGTCAATCGAGAAAACAGGAGTATGTTGTGTGGAACTATGAAAAAAAATAAGCAAAATTTACAAACTGTGTAGTCCATGCGCAAGATAGGCAACATCAAGGACAGTGTGAGCTCAGGAGCGCCGTGGTCTTGTGGTTAGTGTGAGCAGCTGCGGAACGAGAGGATAGGCCTTGAAAAACTGAACACAGGTCAATCGAGAAAACAGGAGTATGTTGTGTGGAACTATGAAAAAAAATAAGCAAAATTTACAAACTGGGTAGTCCATGCGCAAGATAGGCAACATCAAGGACAGTGTGAGCTCAGGAGCGCCGTGGTCTTGTGGTTAGTGTGAGCAGCTGCGGAACGAGAGGATAGGCCTTGAAAAACTTAACACAGGTCAATCGAGAAAACAGGAGTATGTTGTGTGGAACTATGAAAAAAAATAAGCAAAATTTACAAACTGTGTAGTCCATGCGCAAGATAGGCAACATCAAGGACAGTGTGAGCTCAGGAGCGCCGTGGTCCTGTGGTTAGCGTGAGCAGCTGCGGAACGAGAGGATAGGCCTTGAAAAACTGAACACAGGTCAATCGAGAAAACAGGAGTATGTTGTGTGGAACTATGAAAAAAAATAAGCAAAATTTACAAACTGTGTAGTCCATGCGCAAGATAGGCAACATCAAGGACAGTGTGAGCTCAGGAGCGCCGTGGTCTTGTGGTTAGTGTGAGCAGCTGCGGAACGAGAGGATAGGCCTTGAAAAACTGAACACAGGTCAATCGAGAAAACAGGAGTATGTTGTGTGGAACTATGAAATAAAATAAGCAAAATTTACAAACTGTGTAGTCCATGCGCAAGATAGGCAACATCAAGGACAGTGTGAGCTCAGGAGCGCCGTGGTCTTGTGGTTAGTGTGAGCAGCTGCGGAACGAGAGGATAGGCCTTGAAAAACTGAACACAGGTCAATCGAGAAAACAGGAGTATGTTGTGTGGAACTATGAAAAAAAATAAGCAAAATTTACAAACTGTGTAGTCCATGCGCAAGATAGGCAACATCAAGGACAGTGTGAGCTCAGGAGCGCCGTGGTCTTGTGGTTAGTGTGAGCAGCTGCGGAACGAGAGGATAGGCCTTGAAAAACTGAACACAGGTCAATCGAGAAAACAGGAGTATGTTGTGTGGAACTATGAAATAAAATAAGCAACATTTACAAACTGTGTAGTCCATGCGCAAGATAGGCAACATCAAGGACAGTGTGAGCTCAGGAGCGCCGTGGTCTTGTATTTAGTGTGAGCAGCTGCGGAACGAGAGGATAGGCCTTGAAAAACTGAACACAGGTCAATCGAGAAAACAGGAGTATGTTGTGTGGAACTATGAAAAAAATAAGCAAAATTTACAAACTGTGTAGTCCATGCGCAAGATAGGCAACATCAAGGACAGTGTGAGCTCAGGAGCGCCGTGGTCCTGTGGTTAACGTGAGCAGCTGCGGAACGAGAGGATAGGCCTTGAAAAACTGAACACAGGTCAATGGAGAAAACAGGAGTATGTTGTGTGGAACTATGAAAAAAAATAAGCAAAATTTACAAACTGTGTAGTTCATGCGCAAGATAGGCAACATCAAGGACAGTGTGAGCTCAGGAGCGCCGTGGTCTTGTGGTTAGTGTGAGCAGCTGCGGAACGAGAGGATAGGCCTTGAAAAACTGAACACAGGTCAATCGAGAAAACAGGAGTATGTTGTGTGGAACTATGAAAAAAAATAAGCAAAATTTACAAACTGTGCAGTCCATGCGCAAGATAGGCAACATCAAGGACAGTGTGAGCTCAGGAGCGCCATGGTCTTGTGGTTAGTGTGAGCAGCTGTGGAACGAGAGGATAGGCCTTGAAAAACTGAACACAGGTCAATGGAGAAAACAGGAGTATGTTGTGTGGAACTATGAAAAAAAATAAGCAAAATTTACAAACTGTGTAGTCCATGCGCAAGATAGGCAACATCAAGGAAAGTGTGAGCTCAGGAGCGCCGTGGTCCTGTGGTTAGCGTGAGCAGCTGCGGAACGAGAGGATAGGCCTTGAAAAACTGAACACAGGTCAATCGAGAAAACAGGAGTATGTTGTGTGGAACTATGAAAAAAAAAGCAAAAATTACAAACTGTGTAGTCCATGCGCAAGATAGGCAACATCAAGGAAAGTGTGAGCTCAGGAGCGCCGTGGTCCTGTGGTTAGCGTGAGCAGCTGCGGAACGAGAGGATAGGCCTTGAAAAACTGAACACAGGTCAATCGAGAAAACAGGAGTATGTTGTGTGGAACTATGAAAAAAAATAAGCAAAATTTACAAACTGTGTAGTCCATGCGCAAGATAGGCAACATCAAGGAAAGTGTGAGCTCAGGAGTGCCGTGGTCCTGTGGTTAGCGTGAGCAGCTGCGGAACGAGAGGATATGCCTTGAAAAACTGAACACAGGTCAATCGAGAAAACAGGAGTATGTTGTGTGGAACTATGAAAAAAAATAAGCAAAATTTATAAACTGTGTAGTCCATTCGCAAGATAGGCAACATCAAGGAAAGTGTGAGCTCAGGAGCGCCGTGGTCCTGTGGTTAGCGTGAGCAGCTGCGGAACGAGAGGATAGGCCTTGAAAAACTGAACACAGGTCAATCGAGAAAACAGGAGTATGTTGTGTGGAACTATGAAAAAAAATAAGCAAAATTTACAAACTGTGTAGTCCATGCGCAAGATAGGCAACATCAAGGACAGTGTGAGCTCAGGAGCGCCGTGGTCCTGCGGTTAGTGTGAGCAGCTGCGGAACGAGAGGATAGGCCTTGAAAAACTGAACACAGGTCAATCGAGAAAACAGGAGTATGTTGTGTGGAACTATGAAAAAAAATAAGCAAAATTTACAAACTGTGTAGTCCATGCGCAAGATAGGCAACATCAAGGACAGTGTGAGCTCAGGAGTGCCGTGGTCTTGTGGTTAGTGTGAGCAGCTGCGGAACGAGAGGATAGGCCTTGAAAAACTGAACACAGGTCAATCGAGAAAACAGGAGTATGTTGTGTGGAACTATGAAAAAAAATAAGCAAAATTTACATACTGTGTAGTCCATGCGCAAGATAGGCAACATCAAGGAAAGTGTGTGCTCAGGAGCGCCGTGGTCCTGTGGTTAGCGTGAGCAGCTGCGGAACGAGAGGATAGGCCTTGAAAAACTGAACACAGTTCAATCGAGAAAACAGGAGTATGTTGTGTGGAACTATGAAAAAAAATAAGCAAAATTTACAAACTGTGTAGTCCATGCGCAAGATAGGCAACATCAAGGACAGTGTGAGCTCAGGAGCGCCGTGGTCTTGTGGTTAGTGCGAGCAGCTGCGGAACGAGAGGATAGCCCTTGAAAAACTGAACACAGGTCAATCGAAAAAACAGGAGTATGTTGTGTGGAACTATGAAAAAAAATAAGCAAAATTTACAAACTGTGTAGTCCATGCGCAAGATAGGCAACATCAAGGACAGTGTGAGCTCAGAAGCGCCGTGGTCTTGTGGTTAGTGTGAGCAGCTGCGGAACGAGAGGATAGGCCTTGAAAAACTGAACACAGGTCAATCGAGAAAACAGGAGTATGTTGTGTGGAACAATGAAAAAAATAAGCAAAATTTACAAACTGTGTAGTCCATGCGCAAGATAGGCAACATCAAGGACAGTGTGAGCTCAGGAGCGCCGTGGTCCTGTGGTTAGCGTGAGCAGCTGCGGAACGAGAGGATATGCCTTGAAAAACTGAACACGGGTCAATCGAGAAAACAGGAGTATGTTGTGTGGAACTATGAAAAAAAATAAGCAAAATTTACAAACTGTGTAGTCCATGCGCAAGATAGGCAACATCAAGGAAAGTGTGAGCTCAGGAGCGCCGTGGTCCTGTGGTTAGCGTGAGCAGCTGCGGAACGAGAGGATAGGCCTTGAAAAACTGAACACAGGTCAATCGAGAAAACAGGAGTATGTTGTGTGGAACTATGAAAAAAAATAAGCAAAATTTACAAACTGTGTAGTCCATGCGCAAGATAGGCAACATCAAGGAAAGTGTGAGCTCAGGAGTGCCGTGGTCCTGTGGTTAGCGTGAGCAGCTGCGGAACGAGAGGATATGCCTTGAAAAACTGAACACAGGTCAATCGAGAAAACAGGAGTATGTTGTGTGGAACTATGAAAAAAAATAAGCAAAATTTATAAACTGTGTAGTCCATTCGGAAGATAGGCAACATCAACGAAAGTGTGAGCTCAGGAGCGCCGTGGTCCTGTGGTTAGCGTGAGCAGCTGCGGAACGAGAGGATAGGCCTTGAAAAACTGAACACAGGTCAATCGAGAAAACAGGAGTATGTTGTGTGGAACTATGAAAAAAAATAAGCAAAATTTACAAACTGTGTAGTCCATGCGCAAGATAGGCAACATCAAGGACAGTGTGAGCTCAGGAGCGCCGTGGTCCTGCGGTTAGTGTGAGCAGCTGCGGAACGAGAGGATAGGCCTTGAAAAACTTAACACAGGTCAATCGAGAAAACAGGAGTATGTTGTGTGGAACTATGAAAAAAAATAAGCAAAATTTACAAACTGTGTAGTCCATGCGGAAGATAGGCAACATCAAGGACAGTGTGAGCTCAGGAGTGCCGTGGTCTTGTGGTTAGTGTGAGCAGCTGCGGAACGAGAGGATAGGCCTTGAAAAACTGAACACAGGTCAATCGATAAAACAGGAGTATGTTGTGTGGAACTATGAAAAAAAATAAGCAAAATTTACATACTGTGTAGTCCATGCGCAAGATAGGCAACATCAAGTAAAGTGTGTGCTCAGGAGCGCCGTGGTCCTGTGGTTAGCGTGAGCAGCTGCGGAACGAGAGGATAGGCCTTGAAAAACTGAACACAGGTCAATCGAGAAAACAGGAGTATGTTGTGTGGAACTATGAAAAAAAAAAAGCAAAATTTACAAACTGTGTAGTCCATGCGCAAGATAGGCAACATCAAGGACAGTGTGAGCTCAGGAGTGCCGTTGTCTTGTGGTTAGTGTGAGCAGCTGCGGAACGAGAGGATAGGCCTTGAAAAACTGAACACAGGTCAATCGAGAAAACAGGAGTATGTGGTGTGGAACTATGAAAAAAATAAGCAAAATTTACAAACTGTGTAGTCCATGTGCAAGATAGGCAACATCAAGGACAGTGTGAGCTCAGGAGCGCCGTGGTCTTGTGGTTAGTGTGAGCAGCTGCGGAACGAGAGGATAGGCCTTGAAAAACTGAACACAGGTCAATCGAGAAAACAGGAGTATGTTGTGTGGAACTATGAAAAAAATAAGCAAAATTTACAAACTGTGTAGTCCATGTGCAAGATAGGCAACATCAAGGAAAGTGTGAGCTCAGGAGCGCCGTGGTCCTGTGGTTAGCGTGAGCAGCTGCGGAACGAGAGGATAGGCCTTGAAAAACTGAACACAGGTCAATCGAGGAAACAGGAGTATGTTGTGTGGAACTATGAAAAAAAGTAAGCAAAATTTACAAACTGTGTAGTCCATGCGCAAGATAGGCAACATCAAGGAAAGTGTGAGCTCAGGAGCGCCGTGGTCCCGTGGTTAGCGTGAGCAGCTGCGGAACGAGAGGATATGCCTTGAAAAACTGAACACAGGTCAATCGAGAAAACAGGAGTATGTTGTGTGGAACTTTGAAAAAAATAAGCAAAATTTACAAACTGTGTAGTCCATGTGCAAGATAGGCAACATCAAGGAAAGTGTGAGCTCAGGAGCGCCGTGGTCCTGTGGTTAGCGTGAGCAGCTGCGGAACGAGAGGATAGGCCTTGAAAAACTGAACACAGGTCAATCGAGAAAACAGGAGTATGTTGTGTGGAACTATGAAAAAAAATAAGCAAAATTTACAAACTGTGTAGTCCATGCGCAAGATAGGCAACATCAAGGAAAGTGTGAGCTCAGGAGCGCTGTGGTCCTGTGGTTAGCGTGAGCAGCTGCGGAACGAGAGGATATGCCTTGAAAAATTGAACACAGGTCAATCGAGACAACAGGAGTATGTTGTGTGGAACTATGAAAAAAAATAAGCAAAATTTACAAACTGTGTAGTCCATGCGCAAGATAGGCAACATCAAGGAAAGTGTGAGCTCAGGAGCGCCGTGGTCCTGTGGTTAGCGTGAGCAGCTGCGGAACTAGAGGTCCGCGGCCGTACCTTTTTGTAGCACCCTGTATATTGTGAAGCAGCAGGCCTTAAGTGGAAATACCACTTAAAACAGGTAGTGGGAAAAGCAGACACCAGACTCAGATTACTGGGAAAAATCTTAAGGCAATGTAACTCATCCACGGAAGAAGTGGCATATCAGGCGCTTTTTCGCCAGATTCTTGGGTACTGTTCATCTGTCTGGGATCCCCATCAGCTAGAACGGATAGAGGAGATAGACAAGTCCAACCAAGAGCGGCTCGTTTCGCCACGGGATCGTTCAGCTGGCGAGAGAGCGTTACGGAGATGCTAAAACAAACTCCACTGGCAGACGTTACAAGAGACGCGATGTGCATCACGCAGAGATTTACTGTTGAAATCTCGGGACAGCACTTTTCAGGAGGAGTCGGACAACATATTACTTCTCCCCGCATACATCTCACGCATCGACCACGAGGAGAAAATTCGAGAAATTAGAGACAATACTCGAGACTTACCGACAACCATGCTACTCACTCACTATTCGCGAGTGGAACAGGGATGGAAGGACCAGAAAGTAGTACCGAAAGTAACCTCCGTCACACACCGTTAGGTGGCTTGTGGGGTATGATGTAGATGTAGAGATTTGTGGGGACGAATTAGACATTTGACCCGTGGAAGGGGAACAAGGGGGAAACAAATGGTAGCACCGAAATCTTTCTCTTAACAGGGTGGCTTTATTAGAATGAACAGTTACACTAATTCTCACACACAAATAAACAAAAGATGTTATGTGGACATGTGTCCGGAAACGCTTAATTTTCATGTTAGAGCTCATTTTAGTTTCGTCAGTATGTACCGTACTTCCTCGATTCACCGCCAGATGGCCGAATTGAAGGAAGATAATGTTGACTTCGGTGCTCGTGTTGACATGCCACTCAATGCTGTACAGTTCTATCATCAAGCACATCAGTACGTAGCATCAACAGGTAGGTGTTCATCACGAACGTGGTTTTGCAGTCAGTCCAATGTTTACAAATGCGGAGTTGGCAGATGCCCATTTGATGTATAGATTAGCACGGGGCAATAGCCGTTGCGCGGTGCGTTTGTATCGAGACAGATTACCAGAACGATGGTGTCCCGCCAGGAAGACGTTCTAACAAGGGAACCTCCCAATCGCACCCCCCTCAGATTTAGTTATAACATGGCACAGTGGATAGGCCTTGAAAAACTGAACACAGATCAATTGAGAAAACAGGAGTAAGTTGTGTGGAACTATGAAAAAAATTAGAAAATATACTAACTGAGTAGCCCATGCGAAGATAGGCAACAACAAGGAGAGCGTGACTGAAGGAGCGCCGTGGTCCCGTGGTTGGTGGGACCATCTGCGGAACCAGAGGTCCTATGTTCAAGTCTTCCCTCGAGTGGAAATTTTAATTTTTTGTTTTCAGTTTATGTGACAAACTCTTACGTTTTCATCACTTTTTTGGGGGTGATTATCACATCCACAAGAAAACCTAAATCGGGCAAGGTAGAAGAATCTTTTTACCCATTCGCCAAGTGTACAAGTTAGGTGGGTCGACAACATATCCCTGTCATGTGACGCACATGCCGTCACCAGTGTCGTATGGAATATATCAGACGTGTTTTCCTGTGGAGGAATCGGTTGATCTATGACCTTGCGATCAAATGTTTTCGGTTCCCATTGGAGAGGCACGTCCTTTCGTCTACTAATCGCACGGTTTTGCGGTGCGGTCGCAAAACACAGACTCTAAATTTATTACAGTGAACAGAGACGTCAATGAACGAACGGACAGATCATAACTTTGCGAAAATAAAGAAAGTAAAATTTTCAGTCGAGGGGAAATTTGAACCAAGTACCTCTCGTTCCGCAGCCACTCCCGCTAACCACAGGACCACGGCGCTCCTGAGGCCCCAGTGTCCTTGATGTTGCCTATATTGCTTATGGACTACTCAGTTCGTATATTTTGCTTATTTTTTTCATAGTTCCACACAACTTCTTCCTGTTTTCTCGATTGATCTGTGTCCAGTTTTTCAAGGCCTATCTACTGTGCCATCTTATAACTAAATATGAGGGGGGTGCGATGGGAAGGTTCCCTTGTAAGCAATTGATCGGCGTCTTAGGGAGCACTGAACATTCCAGCCTATGAATCGCAACTGTGGAAGACCTAGAACGATGAGGACACCTGCTATGGACGAGGCAATTCTTCGTGCAGTTGACGATAACCCTAATGTCAGCGTCAGAGAAGTTGCTGCTGTACAAGGTAACGTTGACCACGTCACTGTATGGAGAGTGCTACCGGAGAACCAGTTGTTTCCATACCATGTACAGCGTGTGCAGGCACTATCAGCTGCTGATTGGCCTCCACGGGTACACTTCTGCGAATGGTTCATCCAACAATGTGTCAATCCTCACTTCAGTGCAAATGTTCTCTTTACGGATGAGGCTTCATTCCAACGTGATCAAATTGTAAATTTTCACAATCAACATGTGTGGGCTGACGAGAATCCGCACGCAATTGTGCAATCACGTCATCAAAACAGATTTTCTGTGAACGTTTGGGCAGGGTTTGTTAGTAATGTCTTGATTGGGCCCCATGTTCTTCCACCTACGCTCAATGGAGCACGTTATCATGATTTCATACGGGATACTCTACCTGTGCATCTAGAACATGTGCCTTAACAAGTACGACACAACATGTGGTTCACGCACGATGGAGATCCTGCACATTTCAGTCGAAGTGTTGGTACGCTTCTCAATAACAGATTCGGTGACCGATGGATTGATAGATGCGGACCAAGTCCATGGCCCCCACGCTCTCCTGACTTGAACCCTCTTGACTTTCATTTATGGGGGCATTTGAAAGCTCTTGTCTACGCAACCCCGGTACCAAATGTAGAGACTCTTCGTGCTCGTATTGTGGACGGCTGTGATACAGTACGCCATTCTCCAGGGCTGCATCAGCGCATCAGGGATTCCCTGCGACGGAGGGTCGATGCATGTATCTTCGCTAACGGAGGACATTTTGAACATTTCCTGTAAGAAACCGTTGGAAGTCACGCTGGTACGTTCTGTTGCTGTGTGTTTCCTTTCCATGATTAATGTGATTTGAGGAGACGTGATAAAATGAGCTCTAACATGGAAAGTAAGCTTTTCCGGACACATGTCGAGATAACATATTTTCTTTCTTTGTGTGTGAGGAATGTTTCCTGAAAGTTTGGCGGTACCTTTTTGTAACACCCTGTACAGAAATGATCTAGTAGATAGTGTCGCAAGTTCCATGCGGCATTTCGCGGACGATGCTATAGTATACAGATAAGTTGCAGCCTTAGAAAGTTGCAGCGAAATGCAGGAAGATCTGCGGCAAATAGGCACTTGGTGTAGGGAGTGGCAGCTGACTCTTAACATAGACAAATGTAATGTATTGCGAATGCAAAGAAAGAAGGATCCTTTATGGTATGATTCTACGATAGCGGAACAAACACTAGTAGCAGTCACTTCTGTAAAATATGTAGGAGTATGCGTACGGAACGATTTGAAGTGGAATGATCATATAAAATTTATTGTTGGTAAGGCAGTTGCCAGGTTGAGATTCATTGGGAGAGTCCTTATAAAATGTAGTCCATCAACAAAGGAGGTGGCTTACAAAACACTCGTTCGACCTATACTTGAGTATCGCTCATCACTGTGGGATCCGTACCAGGTCGAGTTGACAGAGGAGATGGAGAAGATCCAAAGAAGAGCGGCGCGTTTCGTCACAGGGTTATTTGGTAAGCGTGATAGCGTTACAGAGATGTTTAGCAAACTGAAGTGTGCAGACTCTGTAAGAGAGGCGCTCTGCATCGCCGTGTAGCTTGCTGTCCAGGTTTCGAGAGGGTGCGTTTCTGGATTTGGTATCGAATATATTGCTTCCCCTTACTTGTACCTCCCGAGGAGTTCACGAATATAAAATTAGAGAGATTCGAGCGCGCACGGAGGCTTTCCGGCTGTCGTTCTCCCCGCGAACCATACGCGACTGGAACACAAAAGGGAGGTAATGACAGTGTCACGTAAAGTGCCCTCCGCCACACGTCGTTGGGTGGCTTGCGGGGTATAAATGTAGATGTAGATGTAGGAGGCCGCTCTGGACAGTTGCGCCTTGACATTTTATGGCAGACGCTGTCTCGAGCAGTTTCCCATCAATAGTGCAGCTGGACAGTGGTGGATTTATTTTTCTACGTGTGAGCAGTATGTTACATTTATTTACGCTCAGCGTCAACTCACAGAGCCTGCACCATTCATGAATTCTCTACAGGTCGTTCTGCAAATTCTTACTACCTTCTGGCGTTGCTGCTTCGGTACAGACAACTGCAACATTTGCGAATAGCTTTAAAGAGCATCCGATCTTTTGTACTAGATTATTTATATATTTAGGGTGAGTCACCTAACATTACCGCTGGATATATTTCGTAAAGCACATCAAATACTGACGAATCGTTTTCACAGACCGAACGTGAGGAGAGGGGCTAGTGTAATTGGTTAATACAAACCATACAAAAATGCACGGAAGTATGTTTTTTAACACAAACCTACGTTTTTTTAAAAATGGAACCCCGTTAGTTTTGTTAGCACATCTGAACATATAAACAAATACGTAATCAGTGCCGTTTGTTGCATTGTAAAATGTTAATTACATCCGGAGATATTGTAACCTAAAGTTGACGCTTGAGTACCACTCCTCCGCTGTTCGATCGTGTGTATCGGAGAGCACCGAATTACGTAGGGATCCAAAGGGAACGGTGATGGATCTTAGGTACAGAAGAGACTGGAACAGCACATTACGTCCACATGCTAAGACCTTTTTATTGGTCTTTTTCACTGACGCACATGTACATTACCATGAGGGGTGAGGTACACGTACACACGTGGTTTCCGTTTTCAATTACGGAGTGGGATATAGTGTGTCCCGACATGTCAGGCCAATTAATGTTCAATGAGGTGGCCATCATTTCCTGCACACAATTGCAATCTCTGGCGTAATGAATGTCGTACACGCCGCAGTACATCCGGTGTAATGTCGCCGCAGGCTGCCACAATACGTTGTTTCATATCCTCTGGGGTTGTAGGCACATCACGGTACACATTCTCCTTTAACGTACCCCACAGAAAGAAGTCCAGAGGTGTAAGATCAGGAGAATGGGCTGG
Source organism: Schistocerca cancellata (assembly GCF_023864275.1). Taxonomy (NCBI): domain Eukaryota; kingdom Metazoa; phylum Arthropoda; class Insecta; order Orthoptera; family Acrididae; genus Schistocerca; species Schistocerca cancellata. The sequence goes on along the minus strand of NC_064635.1, from coordinate 17,130,043 downwards.
CCAATTTATGCGTCCTCCACGTCCTATGAAACGCCCGTCGAACATCCTGTCAAGGGTCAGCCTAGTGTTAATTGCGGAATGCGCAGGTGCACCATCATGCTGATACCACATACGTCGACGCGTTTCCAGTGGGACATTTTCGAGCAACCTTGGCAGATCATTCTGTAGAAACGCGATGTATGTTGCAGCTGTTTGGGCCCCTGCAATGAAGTGAGCACCAATGAGGTGGTCGCCAATGATTCCGCACCATACATTTACAGTCCACGGTCGCTGTCGCTCTACCTGTCTGAGCCAGCGAGGATTGTCCACGGACCAGTAATGCATGTTCCGTAGATTCACTGCACCGTGGTTTGTGAAACCCGCTTCATCGGTAAACAGGTAGAACTGCACCGCATTCTCTGTTAATGCCCATTGACAGAATTGCACTCGATGATTAAAGTCATCATCATGTAATTGCTGATGTAGCGACACATGAAACGGGTGAAAGCGGTGACGTTGCAGTATGCGCATGACACTATTTTGACTCAGTCCACCGGCTCTCGCAATGTCCCGTGTACTCATGTGTGGGTTCATGGCAACAGCAGCTAACACACCAACTTCACACGCTTCTCCTGTGACGGGCCTGTTACGGACCCGTTTGCGTGCTACGACATAGCTGTTGCATACAGTTGACGGTAGATGTTTTGCAATGTGCGGCACGTTGGATGCTCTCTGTCCGGGTACCGTTCTGCATACACCCTGCAGGCTTCAGCTGCATTTCGTCGACACTCGCCATAGATGAGTATCATCTCCGCCTTTTCAGAGTTCGAATACACCATGGTCACAGTTCCTACAACACTACACTTTCACAGACGTCTGGTAACACGGTGTACTACTGTTGGTGTGCGTGCGGAGACGAATGCAGAATAACAAAAGCAGCAAGCGCTGCATGCGGACACTGCGACAGCTAGACCAAACCACAACAGTGCACTACAGCCACACTCGTAAACACGGTCGTCATCGTAAACATGTCCCTGCAGATGCTGCTCGCCGACCGTGGCCCGTGTTTGTTACAACACGCAACTGAACGTCGGAGGTTTCAAGCGTGAACTTTAGGTTGCAATATCTCCAGATGTAATTAACATTTTACACTGCAACAAACGGCACTGATTACGTATTTGTTTATATGTTCAGATGTGCTAACAAAACTAACGTGGTTCCATTTAAAAAAACGTGGGTTTGTGTTAAAAAACATACTTCCGTGCATTTTTGCATGGTTTGTATTAAACAATTGCACTATCCCCTCTCTTCACGTTCGGTCTGTGGAATCGGTTCGTCAGTATTTGATGTGGTTTACGAAATATATCCAGCGGTAACGTTAGGTGACTCACCCTGTATATTGTAAAAACAGCGGTCTTATCACACTTGCCTGTGGTACTACAGACATCTCAACAGATGTCACAATGAATATCTGAAATCCCAGGCAACACAGCCTCATATTCGCGTCACACGTGGTCAAAACTGTTCCGAAATGCATTTTGTGGATAATGTGGCCCAGTTTGGCCGTCTGCGTAAGTGGATATTGGCCATGTCCTACACACGTTCGAACTCGTCACCCCTGCGGCGGCAAACCGTCGAAAGCTTTTCGTGTCTGTCCCAGTACTGTTTGCCTCTGAAACTTCCGACTCTTGACTCGGTCCTTAAAATTACCTTCGTCTCAAGACCGCAGTGTAGCCATACATCTGTCACAGCTCAGTATCTTATTTCATTTTGATTACACAAGTGTGTACACTGCTTCGCGGCCTTTCTTCGTGCAGTTCGTTGAGGCATTTCGCTTCTGTTCGAGAGAAATTAGTCTGTGAGCGTTTTCTGCGACCTGGACAAACCCTTTAGCTACGTAAAGCACACAGAAACTAAACTGTTAAGACGCTAATGTAATCCATCCGGTGTATGACATCTAACCTTCATAAGAGAACATTTTCCAACGGTTACTCTGTCATTTTGAAACTGCCCGCTCTTCTGCCTTCACAGTGAATATTTTTGAAACCCTTCGACGAACATTAGCCACGGTCTGCATACCGCAGACTGAGTGACTGCTTCGTCCCCGTGAACCTCACACACGACACAGTGGGAGTCTGAATTCCCAGCCAACGCAGCAAATCCTTTACGCGACGCACAGTGGAAACTCCTCCGCAGTGCACCACGTTTCATCAACGGAACCTACTTGTGGATCACCTGGCTAGGTTTTCCGTCTGAGCAAGTGGAAACACACTTTCAAACTACTCACCTCTACGCCGAGAACTTGTGGAACGCTTCTCGTACCTTTGGCAGCCCTGGCCTCGTTGCGCAGCTCCAAGTTCCCACTTCACTAGTGCTGCCCTGACATTTTGTTTGTGATAAATCCAGTATTGCTATCAGTTCAGATGTGTCTTATCTCAGTACCTCATTCCATCTCGACAGTTCTTTAGCACGTGCGCTATCTTAATCTCACGAAAAACTCGTATCATGCTATTCGAAGCAAGCAAAACTTTCCTGATTGCACACATAAGTGGACACACAAAGCGGTTTGCGGAAAAATTCGTTACGGGGTTAAATAGTTAAATGAGATCAACACCAACCAAGAAGCACATTTCAGAGTCTTTTGCTCTTACAAGCCACTCTCACTTTGGAGACATCCAAGTTCTGTCTCATCTTTCTGAATTTCACTCCTTGTTGCCTTGTGAAATTATCTACTGTGATAGTGCACATAAGACAAACAAAGAAAACATTTATCACCAACAACTAAATAACTACGCTACAGAATGAGATTTTCACTCTGCAGTGGAGTGTGCGCTGATATGAAACTTCCTGGCAGAATGAAACTGTGTGCCGGACCGAGACTCGAACTCGGGACCTTTGCCTTTCGCGGGCAAGTGCTCTACCATCTGAGCTACCCAAGCACGACTCACGCCCTGTCCTCACAGCTTCACTTCTGCTAGTACCTCGTCTCCTGCCTTCCAAACTTAACAGAAGCTCTCCTGCGAACCTTGCAGAACTAGCACTCCTAAAAGAAAGGATGTAGCGGAGACATGGCTTAGCCACAGCCTGGGGAATGTTTCCAGAATGAGATTTTCACTCTGCAGCGGAGTGTTGAAAGGTGGCTACACTGAGCCACAGCACCAGAGATTGCGCCAAAGAGAATTATTCAGCCGCCTCCACTGGCAGTGCTTGGGGAGAACTCGTGGTAGTCAGTGCTTGTTGAGAACGCGTAGCTGAGAGTGCTTGTCGAGATGTGGCAGTACTCAGTTCTTGTTGAGATGTGGTAGTGGCGACTCGGTATGGTGATATATTGTAATGATTAGAGTGCTTTTCATCAATATAAATGAAGGTAAAATAAATTTCCTTTTCTCTCTCATTATTTCAGTGTCCTGAATAATGCGTCATTACAGGTTCAGTCAACAAAGCATCTGGCGTGTGTTCTTGTATTAGAGTGTAATTCTGGTTTTCTTGCGCAATTATAGTATTTCTAATTTTTTTTATCACGTCAGTATAAATGGTATTTGAAATTTCTTGTCTTATTGAAGAAGAACCGTGCCAGATGTGTACGTGGAGTCATACTTCCACACACAGAACAGTTATAATTGTGCTTTGGTTTCGTAGGTTTTATAGTTGCTGGGGACTTAATTAATTAATTGTGTTAACGAAAATTTTCATTTCATTCTTTGTTGTTGTTCTATGCAGTCAGATTGCGTACGAAAACTAGTCAGGGCCAACCGTTTACGAGACACAGCGTAATCGGATATACAGCCACCAAAATTAAAAAAATTATTTTCAAACTTAATAGTTAAGCCCCCATGCACGTGGCGACCGCTGCTTCGGATCGTCCCTTGGAATTCTTCTGATTGTAAAAATAGTAGACAGTAGTATTGTTGTAGTAATTTGTAGTTTAGTAATTGTAGTCTATTTTGCATGTGTAGATTTCGTAATTGTCATTCTTCTAATGGTATTTTTTCTCAGAATTTGATTTGTTGTCTTGTATACGCGTTTGACAATTTAGTGCAATTATTTCAATTGTTCGTTAATCGTGTTTGAGGGAAACATTTCGTGTGAATGGTATTGTTGGAGATAAAGTGTCATTGTGTGCAATTTTCATATAGTGACGAGTTTTGTATATTTTGTAAATGATTACGCGATCAATGAAAAAGGCAAAAATGATGAATAGTGAGAACGACGAAATTGTTAACATGGCGAACTCGCCAACACAGGAGAACAGTGTGATGAATAATGAAGTGGAAAACAATTTAATAAGTCGGGAAAATAGTCCGGAACCATTTCAAAATTTTTCTCAATCAGAAAATTCACAGAATACGAGATTAACGATAGAAGATTCTGAAATAGTATCGAACACAGATAGCCTTACAGCTATGACGAAGGAAGCTGGTTTTGTGGGAAATGTTAGGGGCGAAAGGAATTATGAACTAGTTCATACGGAGCAGTTGATGAGTGCAATATTAAATTTGGGAACACGGTTAGACTCACTGGGATCACAAATAGGAACAATTAAAACAGAGCCCGCATCTCGTGGTCGTGCAGTAGCGTTCTCGCTTCCCACGCCCGGGTTCCCGGGTTCGATTCCCGGCGGGGTCAGGGATTTTCTCTGCCTCGTGATGGCTGGGTGTTGTGTGCTGTCCTTAGGTTAGTTAGGTTTAAGTAGTTCTAAGTTCTAGGGGACTGATGACCATAGATGTTAAGTCCCATAGTGCTCAGAGCCAATTAAAACAGGGATAGGAACAATTAAAACCTAGATGGGAACTTTGGGATCTGAATTAAAAACTGATATGGGAACAATGGAAATACTGTTAGACTCACAAATAGGAACAATTAGAACTGATATGGGAACAATGGAAACACGGTTAGACTCACTTGGATCACAGTTAGGATCTGAATTAAAAACAGAGATAGGAACAATTAAAACAGAGATGGGAACTTTGGAAACACGGTTAGATTCACGAATAGGGACATGTTTCAAAAATATGAAAGATGAATTAAAGAAAGAAATCAGAGAAGAAGTACAACCGATTTTGAATGCTCACAATAATAGATTAGTTGCAGTAGAGATTAGACAAAGGGAACAGGATAGAGAACAGGAAGAAAGAGATCGCGTGATAGTACAGAAATTTTCAGAGTTAAATTTACAACGTGCAAAAGATAAGGAAGAAATATTTGAGAGAATCGAGGAATCCGTACCAAATGACATATTAAATAACCTAACACAACAGTATGAACAGTTAACTACTAAATGTGTTAATACTGAAACGCGAGTCGCGACACTTACGGAAGACGTAAATAAACAGAAAGAACGAATAGGTGATTTATCGGAAAGAGTTGAGGAGATTTCAGACAAATTGACAAATCTTAGTTTAAATGGGGACAGAGATTCAGATGATACAGCACCATTGCCATTTGCAGAAACCGAAGAATACCAGAACATAAATAAACATGTTGAAAATCAGGGAAAATTTAATGAACGCGTTAAAAGGGAAGTTGAGGCATTACGAAAGCAAGTCAAACAAATTGAAGGCGAAATCGTAGGAAAAGACAGCAGAAGAAATTTAGAATCACGGATAGCAGAGGGCTTTGAAGAAAATAATTTATTTCATTTACGAGAAGCAACAAGAGAGCGCCAGGCGCGTCAACTTGACAATAATCGACATTCGGACTGGGACAGACGGGGTAGGTCTTTGTCGCCACGAGGCGAAAACTTTGACTATAAACACTTTTTGACTGTTCGGAAATTTAAGATCTTCCGCAATTCTAAGAATGACATACATCCATGTTCATGGTTAGATCAATTTATGTACGCACTCCCACCAAATTGGCCACTAAGTCACAAACTGGAATTTATGTGTGGATATTTAGAAAACGAACCGGCGACGCGGATGCGCGCACTCATTAGAGATTGTAATAATCTGAATGATTTTTATCATGCATTTCTATCGGCATATTGGTCCGAAAACACGCAAGACAGAGTCAAACACAGTCTTATTATGCAGCGTAATTTCAAACAGTCTGAGTTCCGCACGCCAGCGGAATATTTTGAAGACATGATTCGAAAGAATCAGTTCCTTTCCAACCCTTATAGCCCGACTGAATTAATTCGCATTTGTTTAACTAAGCTGCCACAATCCATAAGACAAATTGCTTTAGCTGGAAGATGTAAAGCCGACATCGAGACTTTTAAGACTTTGTTGCAAGAACTTGAGTATGACAACGACGACGGGACTTCTTGTAACTTTTTCAGTAACAGTAATTACAATAGATTTTCAGAGAAAAGAGATAGTGATCGGAACGGGCGTTATATGGGTAATTTTGAGAATGACAGACGTAACAGGCAGGACAATAGATACCAGCCTTATGACAATAACAGACGTTCTAACAGAAATTACACAGACAATTATAATCACGGTAATTCGTACCGGAATGATCAATCATATGGAAACAGTAATCGGTATCATCAAGACAGAAATTATTCATACAGTAATAGAAATTCTTTCTACAGAAATAACCAGGGTAGTAGATACAACAATAATTTCAGAAGTGACAGTAGAAATTATACAAGGAGTAGTCATGCAGACAGACAGGAAAATAGAAATTTTAATAACAGACACAACCAAGAATTTGCATCTAACAGACAGGAGGGACCTAATTGGCATCCTCCACGTGACAGAACTTCAGAGAGACAAGTGCAAATAGTAGAAATTGATCCGCGAAATGACGGGAATAATCAAAGACGTGACGCAAACAATCGACAATGACTTGCAGCTTCGGCTTCTGGCAGCAATATAGACGGTTCAGAAAGTAATGACACTACGACTTCACACTACGTACGCCTGGAAGACATGAGAGACATTTTGTTAGACGAAAAGGAAAATAATGTAGACGCATTTTTACATCCTGTTATTGAAGTATGTGTGGGTAAGAATAAGTTCACTGCAGTTTTAGATTCTGGGAGCCCATTGAATGTCATTAGTGAATCAGTTTTTCGTATATGTGAAAGATCTATTGCCTGTCCTGTGTTACCTGTTTCTAAAACTACAATTCGAGGCGCTATTTCTGGAAAAAGTGTGGAAGTTAAACAACAGACCAACTTAAATTTCATTTGTCAAGGATACGAATTTTCTGCTAACTTTATTATTGTTCCATTACTCAGTACACAAATTATATTAGGTATGGAGTTTCTTAACGCACATAAGGCAATTTTGAACTTTAAAGAAGGAGGTGTGAATTTGACTGTTGCCGGAATGCCGATATGTTTGAAAATTTTCGAGTGTTTAGCAAGATCTGAATCAGATACAAAATGTTTAAGGTTTCTTACTTCTGATGTTTTCGTTGAGCATTATGACGACGGTGTGTTTATTCATGATAATGACAATAGATACAGAGACGCGATGGATTATATAATTAATAGCGAAGAATTAATTAATGAAAAGGTTAAGAAAGCTGAAGTGCCAGATGACATTGCAAGAGAAGAGCTGCACCACATTTTGACTTCACATGCTACAGTATTTAGTCATCACACAGGAACTATACAAGGCTTACAATATTTATTTAAAGTAAAAGAACACACCATTTCGGGGGAAAACGTACGCTATTCCTTTGGCTTACAGAGACAAGGTTAAGAATGAACTTGAATACATGTTAGATCAGGGCATTATTGAGCCTGCAGTCAGTCCTTATACCAGCCCATTACACGTTGTTCTTAAAAAGGAAGGGTCAATTCGTTTGGTTCTGGATTCCAGACAGATAAATAATATCATCATTCCTGAAACTGACCGTCCACAAAATTTAGATGAACTTCTTCAACATTTCCATGGAATTAAAGTATTATCCACGAATGATATGCGCGCAAGTTTTTGGCAAATAGAACTCCACCCTGATTGTAGAAAGTATACTGCCTTTTTAGCCTTTGGTAACTGTTACCAGTTTCGGAAATTACCGTTTGGACTTACTGTATCTTCAGCAGCATTCATTCATAGCTTAAATTAAATTTTACCTGTTTATCTTCGTGACAATATTACTTCATATGTTGACGACATTCTTATTGCTAAACATTCTTGGAGTGAACACAACAAAATTTTGGATTCATTATTGCGTATCTTTGCAAGAGTTGGCATTACTGTGAACTTGGAAAAATCTGAATTTGGTCGTTCACAGGTGAAATTTCTCGGTCACATTATTTCTACAGATGGTATTCTTCCTGATCCAGAAAAATTAGACGCTATTCGTAATTATGCTGTTCCTACCACAAAACGTGATGTTCGTAGTTTTCTTGGTGTCTGTAATTTTCTTAGACGCTTTGTTAAATTGGACGATTTGGCCACACCTCGTTTATGTGAACTATCTGGAAAGAAATCTAATTGGTGTTGGGATGAGGAAGCTCAGTCAGAATTTGAACAACTCCGTGATGCTTTAGCTGCTGCTCCACTTCTTTCACATCCGGATTTATCTAAAGATTTTTGTTTGGCGACAGACTCATCATACAAAGGCCTAGGTGCACATTTATTTCAAGAGATAGAAGAAAACGGCGTTGTAGTACAGAAAACTATTGCATTTGGAAGTCGTGTTCTTTCTAAATCAGAAAAGAATTATTCGATTACGGAACTTGAAGCTTTGGCTGTTGTTTGGGCTTTTACAAAATTTCGGACATTTTTGTTTGGCAGACATACTAAGGTTTACACCGATCATCGAGCTCTGGAATTTCTTATGTCGACAAAATTAACTCATGGCAGATTGTCACGATGGGCGTTGTACCTACAGGAATTTGACTTGAGTATTGTTTACATACAGGGTTCTTCAAATATTGTTGCTGATGCTTTATCACGTGCACCTATGGGTTTGAAACAAAGTGCTGAAGAGGACTGCATAGAAAACAATTATTGTTTGATGTATATTTCGTCTTCGCTCCAGAACATCGCTAAGGAGCAAAATAAGGATCCAATCTGGAAGGACATTAAGGAGAAGTGGAGGAGAAAGGAAAGCGTAGCGATTAGACAGCATTATTTAGTTCGCAATGACATTCTTTTTAAACGAAAATCGGTCGACAACTCTGTTTGGTTAGTTTGTATTCCTGATGAGTGGGTTAATAAGCTGATTTGGTACACGCATTTCAGTTATGCGCACTTCGGTCCCAGAAAATGCCACTAATGGAACTGTTTCTACTGAAATAATGTCAGTTGTTGGTATCGGCACTTGTTCAACATTGCTAGGTGCCACTGATGGAACTGTTTCTACTGACATAATGTCACTTGTTGGTGTCTGCACTTGTTCAACACTACTGGGTGCCACTGAAGAAATGCTTCTACTGAAATAATGTCGCTTGTTGCTGTCTGCACCTGTTCAACAATGCTGGGTGCCACTAATGGAACTGTTTCTGCTGAGTGATGACACTTGTTTCTGTCTGCACCTGTTCAACATTACTGGGTGCCACTGATGAACTGCTTCTACTGAGATAATGTCACTTGTTGGTGTCTGCACCTGCTCAACATTACTGGGTGCCACTGATGAACTGCTTCTACTGAAATAATGTCACTTGTTGGTGTCTGCACCTGTTCAACATTGCTAGGTGCCACTGATGAACTGCTTCTACTGAGATAATGTCACTTGTTGGTGTCTGCACCTGTTCAACATTTCTGGGTGCCAATGATGGACTGCTTCTACTGAAATGAAGTCAGTTGTTGGTGTCTGCACCTGCTCAACATTACTGGGTGCCACTGACGGACTGCTTCTACTGAAATAATGTCACTTGTTGCTGTCTGAACCTGTCGACATTACTGGGTGCCACTAATGGAACTGCCACCAAAATTAAAAAACATTATTTTCAAACTTAATAGTTAAGCCCCCATGCAGTGTGCACTGATATGGCTAAGCCATGTCTCCGCTATATCCTTTCTTTCAGGAGTGCTAGTCCTGCAAGGTTCGCAGGAGAGCTTCTGTAAAGTTTGGAAGGTAGGAGACGAGGTGCTGGCAGAAGTAAAGCTGTGAGGACGGGGCGTGAGTGGTGCTTTGGATGCTCAGCTGGTAGAGCACTTCCCCGCGAAAGGCAAAGGTCCCGAGTTCGAGTCTCGGCCCAGCACACAGTTTTAATCTGCCGGGATCTTTCAACTACGTTACAGTTCAAAGTTAATTATCTGGCACGTTGTTCATCGGACCACCTTCACACTACTTCTGTACCGTTCTCCACAATCGAACAGAACGGGCTTTAAAATCGAACCCCTAAATCTGTCCTTGCGAGCTCTGACTTTTCGTATTCTATTACGATGATCGTGTCTCCGTGTTTAGACTGGCGACAATAAAATATTAACACATGGAGAGCAGAAATTTGGTGACTGAAATTTCGTGGAACGAAAAACCCTTTTGTTTTAATGACTGTCACCCCAAGCCGCGTATCATATGCGTGACAGCTCCTCCTCCCTTTCGTGATGCCACAAAATGACCTGCCCTTCTTTGAACTTTTCCGATGTCCTCGTCCGCCTGTCCTGTCTGGTTAGGACCTGTCTGGTAAGGATCCCACACCGCGCAGCAACACTGCAGAAGAGGACGGATACGCGTAGTGTAGGCAGTTTCTTTAGTACACCTGTCGCATCTCCTGAGAGATCTGCCAATAAAACGCACTCCTTGCATCGGCTTTCCCACAACTTTATCTCTGCGACCGTTGCAAGTTAAACTCTTCTTAACAGTTATCACTACATATTTAATTGAATTAACAGCGTCTATATTTGCGCGACTTATCGTCTAAACGAAACATAACATATTCCTTTTAGTACTCATACGGGTGACCTCACACTTTTAATCGTCCCTATGGAATGGTTTCATAATACTTTTGACCAATTCTGTCTCGGCCCCGTCTCGTTTTCTGCACCTCTTCTCCACGGTGTAATTCTTCTAACTCGCCCAGATGAACTAGGCAGTGGGACTGATATAAAATCAATAACGTTGTTGTTGTTGACTTCAGTCCTGAGACTGGTTTGATGCAGCTCTCCATGCTACTCTATCCTGTGCAAGCTTCTTCGTCTCCCAGTACTTACTGCAACGTATATCCTTCTGAATCTGCTTAGTGTATTCATCTCTTGGTCTCCCTCTACGATTTTTACCCTCCACGCTGCCCTCCAATGCTAAATTTGTGATCCCTTGATGTCTCAGAACATGTCCTACCAACCGATCCCTTCTTCTAGTCAAGTTGTGCCACAAACTTCTCTTCTCCCCAATTCTATTCAATAGTTGCTCATTAGTTATGTGATCTACCCATCTAATCTTCAGCATTCTTCTGTAGCACCACATTTCGAAAGCTTCTATTCTCTTCTTGTCCAAACTAGTTATCGTCCATGTTTCACTTCCATACATGGGTACACTCCATACAAATACTTTCAGAAACGACTTCCTTACACTTAAATCTATACTCGATGTTAACAAATTTCTCTTCTTCAGAAACGCTTCCCTTGCCATTGCCAGTCTACATTTTATGTCCTCTCTACTTCGACCATCATCAGTTATTTTGCTCCCCAAATAGCAAAACTCCTTTACTACTTTAAGTGTCACATTTCCTAAACTAATTCCCTCAGCATCACCCGACTTAATTCGACTACATTCCATTATCCTCGTTTTGCTTTTATTGATGTTGATCTTATACCCTCCTTTCAAGACACTGTCCATTCCGCTCAACTGCTCTTCCAAGTCCTTTGCTGTCTCTGACAGAATTACAATGTCATCGCCGAACCTCAAAGTTTTTGTTTCTTCTCCACGGATTTTAATACCTACTCCAAACTTTTCTTTTGTTTCCTTCACTGCTTGCTCAATATACAGATTGAATAAGATCGGGGAGAGGCTAAAACCCTGTCTCACTCCCTTCCCTACCACTGTTTCTCTCTCATGTCCCTCAAATCTGATAACTGCCATCTGGTTTCTGTACAAATTGTAAATAGCCTTCCGCTCCCTGTATTTTACCCCTGCCACCTTCAGAATTTGAAAGAGAGTATTCCAGTCAACATTGTCAAAAGCTTTATGTAAGTCTACAAATGCTAGAAACGTAGGTTTGCCTTTCCTTGATCTAGCTTCTAAGATAAGTCGTAGGGTCAGTATTGCCTCACGTGTTCGAACATTTCTATGGAATCCAAACTGATCTTTCCCGAGGTCGGCTTCTACTAGTTTTTCCATTCGTCTGTAAAGAATTCGCGTTAGTATTTTGCAGCCGTGACTTATTAAAGTGATAGTTCGGAAATTTTCACATCTGTCAACACCTGCTTTCTTTGGGATTGGAATTATTATATTCTTCTTGAAGTCTGAGGGTATTTCGCCTGTCTCATACATCTTGCTCACCAGATGGTAGAGTTCTGTCAGGACTGGCTCTCCCAAGGCCATCAGTAGTTCTAATGGAATGTTGTCTACTCCCGGGGCCTTGTTTCGCCTCAGGTTTTTCAGTGCTCTGTCAAACTCTTCACGCAGTATCGTATCTCCCATTTCATCTTCATCTACATCCTCTTCCATTTCCATAATATTGTCCTCAAGTACGTCAAGTACATCAAGTACATAACTATCCGACGTTTATATGCAAGCAACGTATGCTCTGCATCAGAACTTTTATATACTACTTAATTGAGTTACTGCTCCTGTGTGTCCTGTGTACTCCCCATCGATATTTATGTACTTGGTTAGGGAAGCCAACATGGTAACATCACTTTAGTGGCGCTGTTTTGCGTACCATGGGGGATAACTTACGTGTCATATTAATTTATCAGCTATCAGTGGTCCCAAATGCTGTCGGTGCTACACTATAAGCGCCAAAGAAACTGGTACAGGCATGCGTATTCAAATACAGGGATATGCAGGCAGGCAGAATACGGCGCTGCGGTCGAAAGCCTAAACACAACAACACGTGTCTGGCGCAGTTGTCAGATCGGTCACTGCTGCGGCACTGGCAGATTATCAAGATATGAGTGAGTTTGAACGTGGTGTTATAGTCGGCCCATGAGCGATGGGACACAGCATCTCCGAGGTAGCGATGAAGTGGGGATTTTCTCGCACGACCATTTCACGCGTGTACCATCAATATCAGGAATCTGGTAAAACGTCAAATCTCCGACATCACTGCGACCGGGAAAAGATCCTGCAAGAACGGGACCAACGACGACTGAAGAGAATCTATGGAAGAGACAAAAGTGCAATCCTTCACCAAATTGCTGCAGATATCAATACTGGGCCATCAACAAGAGTCAGCGTCAGAACCATTCAACGAAACACCATCGATATGGGCTACTCGTATACCCTTGATGATTGCTCTCTAATGATGTGAGGCGTGTGCAGTTGCCTTAACTATCACTACGTCACGTCGTAGTGAATGGTGTAACGATAGGACGTTGAAAATTCTAGAAAAACAAATGGATTGATGATGCAGTGCATTGTGACGTCAAAAAGCGGAAGCACAAAGGAAAACACCGGGAGAACTGGGCCGCCATTGCAGGGAATGAAAATACAGTGCAGCTGCTGTAGCAAGAACGCTGACTATCGATCAACACAGTGTGCTGCTTGCAAGGAAAGTGTTTGTGAAATGCTTTCCAACGTTGTACGCTCTTCAGGGAACGAACAGATGTTAATGCTATAAGACTTTTGTACTATAATACTCTAACACTGTGTACTAATTGATAGTTGGCTGGCTCTGAGCACTATGGGGCTTGACAGCTGCGGTCATCAGTCCCCTAGAACTTAGAACTACTTAAACCTAACTAACCTAAGGACATCACACACATCCATGCCCGAGGCAGGATTCGAACCTGCGACCGTAGCAGTCGCGCGGTTCCGGACTGCGCGCCTAGAACCGCGAGACCACCGCGGCCGGCTACTAATTGATAGTTACGTTTCCTTAATTTTGCACATAATAATGTCAGTGTCATTACGTCCTGATAAATGGATTTGTACATAAGGAATTAAAAGTTCTTTATAATTACTCTGAACCGTGTAAATTTCTTTCAAAATCTGTTCTTAAAGAATTTACTTTATTTACTAGCGATTCATCAAGAACATTAACACACTATGTGAGCGTGGAAGTTGTTGCCAAGGAGTAACTGCTGGAAACAAATTAAATTTCAACCAATGGAAATTTTATTCATAAAAACCTTTTCAAAACAGATTTAAAATTATAAGCAGAGAAGCACACTCGAAATATCAAGTCACAATTTAACAAATGTGAATTTTATTCTTAAAAACCCTTTCAGAACAGATTTAAAAGCAGAACACACCCTCGAAATATCAAATTACAAATATTCAGAGGCAGAATTTTTTTTTCTTTTTTTTAAACAGTAGGAGCCTTCGGGCTGAGAAGCTTACCTCTCCCTTTCAACACGGCCGTAGTCACGACCGCTCACAACAACCTCTGAAAGACTACACTGGTGCAAATCTGCAACACACCAGATTACTTTAAACTAAAAATTTTAACAGCTTCTGGTATGATTTTTTTTTAGTAATTTAATTGAAAGCTTTGTTGCTTTGGTAAAAATTAAATTGGTTCTTTTTGTCGTGACAGAATAAATTACTATTAATCACACCAGATTTGTCGGAGAACAGCAGCAACATGTGTAATTGATCCAGCTTTAAGAAATTCTATTACCTTTTAGCGGAAAATTCGTGCGGTACTCTCCGACGTTAGAAAAGTCGTGGTGTTCCGTTCGGAGCAGGAGGCGGCGGTCTTTTCTCATTCGCGATATCGAAAATTACCAAAAAATGAACAGAAATTTTTTTTCGGAGGAAGATCGCGCGGAGAAAACAGACAGAAGTTACATGAAAGAAACCTAAGGGACCAACTACTTGGATTTGTACGAACATATAAACGGAACTGAAAGAACTTGGAATAAATACTATAGCGATGTCGTCACGACAGCCTCCTGTTCCGACAGAACACACGCTGGATCATAAGCTGCATAAATCTTTTAAACAGAAAAGATTATCACAAGTATAATTAATGAAAATAAAGTTGAGAGATTTTCTTTGAAATTAAATAAACTTCAAGGCTTCAAGTATTATATTATGAAACGGAAACTTACATTAACATGGCCACCCATTGTGGCGGTGGAGCGAATTTTCATGATATACATTCTCGCTTGTTTGTGGCTACATATATTTTTTAATCACTTAAACTCTTAAAGTTACAATAAAATGATTATATCAGTATGGAGCACAATACTTTTGCGTCCGACTCGCAACACATTCACAGAACAGCTAGAGAGCGGCGCGGCTCCCTGCAGAAGTAAAAATTAGCAATTGTTATTTTGAAACATAGGTGCATCGTTTTTTTACTGATCGATAGCAGCGTATAACAGTTTTATAGCTGTCGTGATATTCTGCGCTTTTCAGGAGCGCGGCAAAGATATCTGGTTACAACATTCATTGGTATATGTTAAAAGTTCGCACATACTGACGTGAATACAGAAAAAAAAACTTTTACATGTTAAAAATTGCAGTGATAAAGGCTGTAATGTCACAATGCCTCCCATGTGAGGCATGATGATTCCGGAAGGATCATCAGGACTCACATGTAGTTTCAAGACATTACTGTGTTTTATCATCTGTTTACTTTCGTTCTAACATAAAATTGGAATGAGTTTGTCATCTAGTTATTTTATGCTTCCAGTACAGTTATGAAAACAAATAGTCTTTCAGTGTCTTTTGTGCACTTTGGCACTTCTCTCAGTTCATTGTAAGGTGTCCTTGCACTGTTATCTTAATTGCTGCAACTGTGAAACAAAATATGACAAAAAACAATCTTAAGTCTAACACACACAAAGACAAATGAATAATACTCTATATAGAAAACAAAACATGTCAGTAGACAAACATACACAGATACATTGAAATAATTACTTAAACAGTCCTCTAAAATTGTCTGTGACCTGTTTGGTCTCGTAATGTTTTTTATCCGTTTCATTAGATTCTTTTAGAATGTCGTTGTTAATCAGGACGTTTCACTTGACACTACACTGTACACTTTTATTTGTCACGCGCTCACTTATCCGGAGTCTGCAACGTCTATTCTCGTTCGGTGAGCGGCGTCGTCCGAGAGGTCACGACCCTGGGTAGCGTCTTTTTTTGTGTTCGCTCGTGTTGCCTCTCTAGTGTCTCGCATCAAGCGTCATGTCGTTTACATGCAAATAAACAGAAAGAAACCTGTGTTAGGTTCGTGCTATAATCTAGACTTACAGGTAAAGGTTTTATAGGATTCTGGACAGGATTGATAACCTTCCCTTCCAGTTAACGTTTCAGTGCTCAGTAATGCCTTGTCTTTATTTAACCCTTTGAACGGAACATCGGTCTGAGATACCGCCATAGTTGACATTAACAATGCTAACGGCGCTGCATTGTTCGTGAGGGTGGGGAGAAGCCCAGTAATCTTCAGTCGGGTCCCGAACCGCAGCTGGCCAACAACGTATTGTCGGCGCATGCATTGTTTTCAAGTAAGTAGAATTTTTGTTACGTATTGTCGGTCTGTGAGACCGTGTTCCGAAAAAATGCATTCCCCTCCCGGTCTGACAGACCGGGTGTTCCTAAAAGTGTCAAATTTTTGCCGGTCTCCCAGACCGGTGTTCCTAAAGTATCACGCATTTGTCGGTCTGTATGACCGATGTTCCACTCTTTGAACTCTTCTGTTTTCTGTGTAGCAACATTTCATCTATTTGATTGAAATTTTTGCCACCACACGATGCTTAATACTTTTGTGTTCATAGAAGAACGAGAAAAAAGTGTAACAACTCGTATTTAACGTTTTAATTTTTCCTCTTTCCGTTTTTCACACACATTCTCCAATTTACCGCGCAAACTTATTACAGCGATAGAATTATCCCCATTAAATTTCGTTAAAACTCATTTTTCCCTTTTTCCTTGCAGGTTTACAATGGAAGGTCCGAAATATGTTTCAAATCGGTCGAAAAGAATTGTAGCCCTTGCACGCTCTCAAAATTACCTTGAAGAATCAGACTCGGAAGTGGATTCAGATGAATCATGCATTCCAGATGAGGACCTTACTATCCAAGATCTTCGCAATGAAACAGATAATGACGATGACTCTCCCAATGATGATGATCGCGATGATGAAACTATTCGAGAAATATTTGAAGTCGAAAATACCGCAGTTCGCGAAGAAACTGGAGAGCAACCACAGTCTGACATAACTTCTGGTGGAAGCAGACTAATCACTCCACAGAAGCCTGCTGATGTTGCTAGCTCATCTACGCGTTCTGATGACACTCTAGATGAGAGTCGTCTTCCAGTTTCTTACTACGGAAGAAACAAGTGTTTCACATGGTCATCAACTCCTGTTCGCTCTAAGACGCGAACAGCAGCATCCAATATAATAAAGGTACGGCTATCAAAGATACAAGGGCCTGCTCTTACCGTGGGGAAAAACCCACTCCCAGGTGAAGTGTGGCGCCTTTTGTTTACTGACGACATGATTGAGACGATTGTAAAGCATACTAATGAAAAGTTGGCCAAAATTCGTTCTGTTATTGAACTAAAAGAAAGTGTAGCTTACAGAGACACTACTGTGCAGGAAGTGAACGCTGTGATTGGAGTCACAGTTCTTTGCAGCATATTCAAATCTGCGAGGGAGCCTATGACCTCGCTGTTTTCCACTTCGGTCTTGGGGAGGCCAATTTTTCGATCAATAATAACAGAAAAGCGATTAGGAATATTGCTTAGGGCATTTAGATTCGATGACTCGAGCACGAGGGAACAGAGGGAAAAATATGACCCAGCTGCTGCCATTACAGACATATTTAATAAGTTTATTTGGAACTGCCAACAAATTTATAGCCCTGGAGCGCATTTGACAGTTGATGAAACTTTGGTGCCTTTCAGAGGGAGGGTTAAATTTCGTATATATATGCCGAATAAACCGGCTAAATATGGCATTAAGGTCATGGGTCTGGCAGATGCACACAATGCATATATTTACAATGCCTACATCTACTCCGGCAAAGGCTGTGATGGAGCCACACTTTCTACAGCAGAAAAGAAAAAGAGCATTCCCACGCAGTCTGTAATCCGCCTATCTAAAGGGCTGTATGGCACAAACAGAAATATTAGTTGCGACAATTGGTTTTGTTCTGTGGAACTTGCCCAGGAGCTACTAGCTCACAATTTGACATTAGTTGGGACACTAAAAAGAAACAGACCCCAGATACCAGCAGAATTTCAAGCAAGAAGCGATCGTGAAATTGGGTCCAGCCTTTATGGCTTTACGAAAGAAATGACTCTGCTTTCTTATGTCCCAAAAAGGAATAAGGCAGTCCTACTTCTTTCGTCAATGCATCATTCCAATTACACTGACGTTTCAAATGATAAACCTGAAATCATATCTTTTTATAACGCCACAAAAAGTGGAATAGACACGCTAGATATGAAGTGCAGTGTTTATTCTACTAATCGCAAAACAAGAAGGTGGCCGTTGGCTATTTTTTACCACATGGTGGCCATGGCTGGATCAAACGCAAGTATACTTTATGGACTTTTTGGAGAGAAGAAAACCGTATCACGTTTTGATTTCCTGAAAAGAGTTTCTCTATATTTGGTCTACGATTTCGTAAAATCCCGACTGGCAATCTCCAATCTGCCTCAAGAGCTACAAAGTATTATTTCATCTTTAGAAGAAGAGGCAGCAAAAGAAAAGCAAATCGTTAGCCAACGGAATAAATTTGTTGTTCGAGTTGATGAGTGTCCGACGGACACACTTGGTAAAAGAAAAACCTGTCGATTTTGTCCATATCAAAAAAAGAGGAAAACTGCCTACAAGTGTATTTCTTGCGAAGAACCAACGTGCTTGGAGTGTTCACGAAAAGTGTGCAAGACTTGTGCAATTAAAAATAAAAGTTAAATTTTTTCTTTGCATTACATTTTAGTATTCATTTTCTTTGTGTTGTAACTATAATAATGTAAAAAAAAGTATTTCTAAAGGAGTAATGTGTAAACAACAAAACACTGCAAATTAAAGTTTTTCCTAGTAATAAACTTGAATTTACTGGTATTTTAACAAATATTATGGTTCAAAAACCTATTATTATGTTTAATTACACCTTAAAGAGAGAGAGAAGCAACGTAGAAGTGCGGAAAAGTCATAAAAATAGAGAAAAATACACTTTAAATGTCCTAGCGGTCTAGCAGACCGATGTTCCATCTTACCGCCGAGTAAACGATGTTCCGGTTAGAGGGTTAACTATCTATCGCAAAATATCCGACGTGACTGATTAAATGGAAATTAATTTGAAGCTAAGACTTCTCTTTTTACAGAATAAATAAAGTTCATAATTAAGTTTCACTGTGATAGCTTTAGCAATGTCTCTTGCGTAGTTGTGAGACGGAAAACATTCTAAGGTCAATGACACGCCTCCACAGCGCGCGCGTCGGTTGTGTTTCAAATGTTAATTGTTGAGTCCAACAGCAAGCAGCTCCGCGCTGTTGCCGGTTACTAGTCCAGTGCAACACGCGCTCGTGTATGCTCGTATGAAGTTTAACGTGTGTCACTCGCGCTCTGCTAAAATGAGAACAGGCGGAAAACACACGTCTAGTGTCCTTTCTCCATCGTCGATCGGCGTATCGAAAACTTGGGTAGAAAATACCACCGTCTGTTTCGAGGATTTCACACGACAGTCCCTGCGACCTGCCATGCTGCTTACACACAGGTAAGTGAAGCCAACGTTTTACATATAGTTTGCAAAATGCTTTGCTGTGATCGCTGTCACTACCTGCACTTGCGTGTACACATGTCACTGCACACGTATTTTGAACACTTTATCACTCGCATTTTGTTTAGAACGTCTTAGAGTGTCTGCAAATTCACATCTCCCATCTCACATTGTGATTTCAAAGTTCACGGTTCAAGTTACTCACAGGTAAATACATTACAAGATTAAACAATGTCCATAAATTACATACATACATACATACATTTCTTAAGTTTGCTTACAGTCACAAAATTCTGTTACCCTTCTCAGTCACGCCACGCCGGATTAGCGTATTGAATACCACTACTTGTGCATCAAGGCACGATTATTTCGGTTATTCTCTCTCCCTTTTACAAAGGTAATTTTTTTTTAAACAAATCTTTTAAGCAGCTTGTTATTTCGTTTCTCTTCAAAATTTAGTGTCACTGTTTATGTAGAGCACAGATTGAACAAATTCTGTCTCTACTGGTCGAGCATACTCATTTATTTCTCTCCGGAAGATTCATGCTTCATAAAGTTACTGGCTGCAAGTACTACTCGCGGAATGTATTATAATCTCTCAACATTGCTACTCGCAATACGCGATTAGAACAAAACTTTCGCTAACGGATCTCTCCCACAAATTTCGTTTCCACTTCAACCGTCTAAAGAGCACTCAGATGAGCCTGTCAAATTCTAATCCTCACTTTCTTTTAATGGGATAGGATGGGGAAGTGGAAGAGGAGAGGATCAAATATGAACATAAATACACTATATATACAAATTCTAGCACAACTACACTAGGATATTTTTGTGACCTTAGATGCATGACATGCGTCAGGTGTGCCTTCAAGTGGCTATTCTTTAATCTAATATCAGATCTTAGTTTTATTATTATGATGTGAGTCATATCTGGTGACAGCTTTCTAGTTTCTCACGCTTCCTTCTGGGCAATTGTCGGGCTTGGCTGTGAAATAGCTAATTACTTTAGTGCATCTTACATGTTTAAAGAACAAACGTTTACCATCAGGAATACTTCAGACTTGTCAGTACGACGTATATGTTTCCATGTAGTGGCACTCTCGACTACATGACCTAACAGCTGTTGTAAAACAGAATAAAGGAAATGCTTTGTTGCTTAGCTATTAAATCTTTATGAGGCTTACTGTTCGTAGATGATACTTTGAATCTGAGATTGAATCTCCTGAAAACTATCAAATACTACGTGATACTCTCTCTCTCTCTCTCTGTTATTTACTGCTTTTGACAGTTCAAACACTTGGCTACACAAATCTGTTTAATTCTGAAGATCGCGATAACAAAAGGTATAGTTCATGGCGGTGTTACAATAACGCACAGTTTACACGCAATAGGCTGTACTCTGTACACTTAAAGACTAACATTCCATCTTGAGGGCTGAAAAAGAAATTGCTTAACCTAATATTTCACATACATATATATATTTATTGGAGTTGGAAGGTGGCAATTTGCTACTTCCTTCCGTATCTCCTTTCACCAATAACGGCATTCCTCAATGCCAACAGCCAACTTGGACTGCTTACACCTATGACTAACTTAAAACTAACTGAGAATCTGTCCTCTCAAATGGAATGTGCTTTCCTTTTCGTACGCCATAATAAATCAAATCTTCAATTACCTCCATAGTTTTTCGCCAAAGTGTGAGTACTCGTATTGGTGTGTTTGAATACCGAAGTGTTTCACAGGTTAAACCGTAGGCTAATGTTCCTTTGCTTGTTACTTTGCCTCGTTGTACTTCTTGAGATCCTGGTGGTGATACAATCCTTTAATTCTGCCAGATGCTGGATCCGCTATTAGATAACATCCTGTATGTGGTTTTCTAATTACTAAAAATGGTCCGTCGTACAATAGCCTCCATTTCCGATTTCTTTTCAACAACTTCGATGGCTTAAAATGTGTCCGTAAAAGCACCTTTTCATTAATGTCATATGTAAGAGCCTTAGATACTTTCTTGTCATAAGACTTCTTGCGTAGATTCGCCTGTACAGCTAAGGATACCAATGCTTGCCTAAGTTTTGCATCTAAATCTAATTCTGGTTCTACAATTTTAGGTATGGGATCTAACCATTCATTTCTTTCCCGATGACTCGTCATTAATTCCGCAGGTGTAAATCCAGTTGAGAAGTGTGGAAGATTGTTGACAATCTGCTCGAATGAAGATACAAAGCCAATCCAACGGGTTTGTTGATTAGGTATGTAGGTTCGAATGAATCTATTGAACTCTTTGAAGATACGTTCGGTGGGATTAGATTGCGGTCTGAAACGAGATATAAGTATTTGTTTGATGCCATGTCTGGCAATAAAATTGCGCCATTGTCTGCCAGTGAAATTCGATGCATTATCTGATAGAATGGCCTCCGGCTTGCCAAATCGAGGAAAATAGTCTTGTTCGATTCGATGGATGATCGGAAGTGCACTGGATGATTTCACTGCATAAAGTCTCACATGTTTTGTGAAAAGATCCAACAATGCGACCAGGTATTTCACCCCTCCCCTCCCTTGCGGCAGGAGTCCGGCGAGACCAAGGGCCAGAACTTGATTTGGTCTCTCAGTAATAATTGGATTCAGAGGAATAGGTTCGAATGGTTGAAGGGTTTTGCCTTCTGGCAGATAAGACATGTACTTAACAACTTGTGTATTCGATGGTGCAAGTTTGGTACATAGCAATATGCAGAAATCTTTCGTTTGCATTTTTCAGGTCCATAATGACCCCAGGAAAGATGTGTGTACCAGATAAGGTGTTCAACGTATGCGTGTGGTATACACACACACCATCTACCAGAGAGGAGAGAAGTTAGATGGAATAAAACATCGTTCTGTAGTTTATAAAATTGGGACAAGAGGTGGTCGGGTTTTGTTAGAAGAAGTTGTTTGACCTTACGCCATTTGGGATCTGTTTCTTGGAGTATACGCATCTGCTTGCAGAGCTGAAGGAAATACTTTCTATGTAGTGGGTCTTTCATTAGAAGAATTCGGTAGTTAGACATCTGCTCGATAAGTTCACTGGACTCGGGAAGTCCTTGTGGCATGCGTGACAAAGCATCCGCGATAATGTTGTTTTTACCCTTGATGTATACTATTTCGAAATCATACTCTTGCAAGAAGAGACTCCATCGTGTAAGACGAGGATGAAGAAGTTTACACGAGAGCAAGAAACTAAGAGCTTGGTGATCAGAAAAGACCTTAATTTTCCGACCATGGATGTAGTAATTGAACCTTTTAAAGGACCATACAATGGCCAGAGCCTCCAACTCTGTCACCGAGTATGACCTCTCACATTCTGTGAGAACCCTACTTGCAAAGCTGATAACTCTTATCTCTTCTTTTCCATCAATTACTTCTATTTGAAACAAACAAGAACCAAGCCCCTGAAATGAAGCATCTGACGAAATACAGAATTCTTTATCCATGTCTGGATGGAACAAAATATTGCTGTTAAGAAGTGCTTGTTTAATGCGATCAAAATCTGCCTGACACTCTGGGTCCAATGCCAGTGAGTATTTTTCTTTAGAAGATCATGCAATGCTTGACTGTTCATCGACTGGTCCAAAATAAACTTTCTGAAAAAGGAAGTCATTCCGAGGAAGCCTTTCAACTGGCGTTTAGAAGAGGGCACAGGAAAGTTTTTAATATCTGCTAGTTTGTCTGGATCTAGGGTAATTCCCTGTGATGATACAAGATGTCCTAAAAATTGAATCTCGCTTTTACCAAATTTAGACTTATGTAGATTAGCTGTGACTCCATAGTCAACAAACCTCTGGAAAACTTTGCTTATTATGTCTAAATGTTCTTCCCAAGATTTCGTAGCAATCAGTAAGTCATCAACATACACTGTTACTCGATCCAACAGTTCAGGTCCTAATACATGATCAAGTGCAGCTATGAATACGCGTGAACTCACATTCAAACCAAATGGAACTACTTTGAATTGGTATGATCTACCTGCAAATATAAACGCTGTATATTTTCGAGACTGTGATATCATCTTGACCTGCCAGTAGCTCGATCTCAAGTCTACCGATGTGAGGAATTTTACTCCATGAAACCTTTGTAATTGTTCATCCATAGCCTCAAGTCGAGTTCTTACTGGAATAATTATTTTATTTATGTTTCTTGCATCCAAAACTATACGTACACTACCATCCTTCTTCAAAACTGGCAATAACGGACTACTGTAAGGTGAGTCTGACGATTCAATGATCTCCCACTTAAGCATTTTACGTATTTCATTTTTCACAGCCTCGCGCCTTGCATACGGGACAGAGTACGTTGTCTTGCACAAAGTAGAATGGGGAGCGACCTTCATGTCATATTCATAGTCACGTATTACTCCAGGTTTCGAAGAAAAGACATGAAGATACCTCATAAGTAAGTGCAGTAAATATTGCCTTTGTATGTAATCAAGTTCACTTGATTCACTTACTTTATTCAAAATCTCTTCTCTAGTCGGAAGTCCGTCATCAGTATCAAAATCCGTCCAACTGTTACCCTGTCTTGTCATGTGTGCTTGGTTCAAAAACATTCGCTGTACCAGTCTGCGTACCTTAACTTTGTGCTCAGTGTTGACTCTTTTGACCTTGCCGCGCAACAATTGCAGCGTTACCTCCTGTTCACCTACTCGGATTGTACAGATACCCTTTTCTATATCAATCACTGCCTTAGTCTTCCTCAGGAACTTCATTCCTAATAAGCATGACACTGACAAATTCTTAACTACTAGAAATACACACATGAAAGAAGTAGAATTAATCCTTATCGGTACCTGAGCTTGCAAATTGACTCGCTGTGATAAAGATCCTACCGCTCCTGTTACTGAACAACCTTGTACTGGTAACGTTAAAATTTTCATCCCTGCAGAAACTTTCTTAAACATACATAGTAATAAAGCATTTACGTTTGCAAAAAAGATGGCTCTGAGCACTATGGGACTTAAAATCTTAGGTCATCAGTCCCCTAGAACTTAGAACTAGTTAAACCTAACTAACCTAAGGACATCACACACATCCATGCCCGAGGCAGGATTCGAACCTGCGACCGTAGCAGTCGCGCGGTTTCGGACTGCGCGCCTAGAACCGCGAGACCACCGCGGCCGGCTTACGTTTGCACCAGTATCAATAATAGCATCTATTGGTGTATTGGCTATGTAAATTTTAGTCATTGCTTGTACTTCGTCTTCCCATACGTCATTCAAGTCTGTCTCAATGTTTTCCTGCAACAAATCGTCTCTCAAGTCAGTGTCGCGATCATAACGTATTACGTTAAGTCGTTCAAGGTCGAGTTTGCCCCCATTATGTCCCGCAGCATCCCCAAGGAGGCGAAAAGGTGCTGCCTTTAGTTTTCCGCTTTCTTGTGATGCGACTGATTTGATTCTTCTGTCACATCACTTGACCATTCTCGCTGGTTTTTTACCCATTGTGTGTGTTGATTTGTATCAAACCCTTGTTGGTACTGCACTTGGTTACCAGGCTGAAAAATCGGTACATTACTTGCCTGCGTAAAATATACCGGTGGATTGTATTGTTTTCTTGGTTTATTGTTATTGTAGCTTAAGTCCTGTTGTGGTGGCGTGTACTGTTGTTGTTGCATGAATGGTTGTTGCTGAGGCGTGTATTGCTGTTGTTGCTGGTGTTGTGGCTGCCCATAGGTTTGTGGTGGAGGTAGCTGACCTCCGCAATTTTGATTGTTGCAACGTTTACCCTTGTATTCGTTCCCATTCTGGTAGAAGTTACTACCGTTGTTGTTTGATTGGTATGTGGCATTCCCGCAATACTGTTGTTGCGTGTTGTATATTGGATTGTACCGTTGGTTGCCGTAATGCTTGTTTTTGTGTTTACCATTAAGGTAACCATTGTTCCGGCCTTTATTGCGGTTATTGTACTGTTCGTTTCCGTATTGTGTTTCGTGTGAACCATTTCCATTACTACCGTTTCCATTCGAATACGTACCTGCGTTGTTGTTCTAACGGTTAGCATTCGCACGCGCGTCTTCGTGTATAAGATCGAGCGAATCAAGGACGGATAAAAATGCGTCCTGATCTTCCTCTCACACGTACACTAATTTTTCGCGTATGGAAATGGGTAGTTTTGACTTAAGAATCATAATAACATATTTTGTTGTTATGGGAGTGTCCCAATATTGTATCTTTCTCAAGTACTTTTCAAAGTACCGGCGAAGTCCGCCACTGTTCGAATGGAAAGGTTCGGCGTTGTAGACCTCTTTGCGTAGGCGGTGCTGAACACCTGCGCTCCAAAATTTGCTTAAAAAGTTCTTCTCAAACTCGCTAAATGTTTTGCACTTATTAACCATCTCGGTTCCCCATATAGCACTTTCTCCTTGTATGTATCCGGTAATGAATTGTATTCTCTGTTTGTCATTCCAGGCAGCTGGAAAGACTCCTGAAAAGTTCTTGAGGAAAACGACTGGATGAATATCTCGCTTTTCCGGTTGGAATGGTTGAAAAACTCTGTGTTTCAATACACTTTCCTCTTTCATGAGGGTTGTGAGTGTCAATTGTTCAGTGTTGTTGTTGTGTGAATCGTTAAATTCATTTTTCGGTCGCGGAATGTACTGTGGTGTGTTGTGTTGTTGTGTTGTCTGGTATTGATGTTCATCTGGCTCAGAAGGTAGTGAGTGTTTCCCGTCACTCTGGTTATCATACTGTAGTGTTTGAATTTGCTGTTTCAGGTCGGATATCTCATCTGTTACTTGCTTCCGCCATTCCGGCAAATCCCGGGTAAACGCTCGTCTAATTTGGCCTAGTTCAGTACAAACAGTGTCTCCTGAACTGCCGGGTGCAGATAATATGTCTAAGGTTGCGGATTTAACAACATCTTTCAAGTCACGTGTAACCTTCTCCTCAACAAGCTTCTCTTGTACATCAATCCATTCTTTGTAATGTTCGGTAAGTGCTTTAGTGTGCGAAGCAACACTACTGTTAACTCTTTCCTCAACAGTTCGGTCCGAAATGTCATTCGCCATTGCACTTACTTTTGATTCTACAGTGGCTACCGCTGTCGCTAACTCGTCTACCTGTCGTGCAACTGTTTTATACGCAAGGTTTACCGAATCGGTTTCTTTGCGACACGCTTCGATTTGAGTTGTGAGATTCTGACCAATGTTATCAATTTTGTTATTCAGAGTGCTTATCTGTGTTGTCAAAGCGGTTACTTGCGCCGTGACGTCACCCTTAACCGAATCTATCTGTGCTGTGAGAGAGCCTACTTGCGTAGTGAGGGTACCTACTTTCGCATCAATGGTGGTATTTACGTCATTCCTAACTGAGTCAATCTGTGTTGTCATATACGTTTTCAACTCTGATAAAAACTTGTCTCTGTCTTTCTCACGTTGTTCGCGATCACGTTCGCGCTGTTCCCTCTCCTGTCTGTCTAGTATCAATTCCTGTAATATTTTGACAATGTCAATTGATACCGTTATCGGGGAGGTGGGTGTTTCCTGCTGAGTGTCGTCCACGTTAGCTACCTCTTGTCTGTCGTCTGTCCTGGCCGTCGTTCCGCG
This sequence comes from Schistocerca cancellata, assembly GCF_023864275.1. Lineage (NCBI taxonomy): Eukaryota > Metazoa > Arthropoda > Insecta > Orthoptera > Acrididae > Schistocerca > Schistocerca cancellata. Next base: position 17,102,792 of record NC_064635.1, on the reverse strand, counting down.
TGGGCGAAGTCGGTAATGTTTGTTAACAGTGCCGACGCTTTCGTCTGCAGAGTTCGCGTTCGATTGTCCGTCCGCCATAATGAAGTTCAACTATTGCCAACTTAAAATGGGTACTGCTAACTGAAATTCTGATTGTCAATCATTCTTGCCGCGCAAGTTAAAGTCGCGGCGCGTTCGTCAAATGTCTAATGTTACGTGGGTAATAACTGACACACGTCTGTAGCAAAAAGACAAGATGGAGTCAACGCCGTTGAAACAATTGATTGCCAACGCTGTTACATAGAAAAGACTGAAATGGCGTCCATCTTGAACTTACACGAGAATACTAACTACAGTATAAAACAAATAGTCCAAGCAAAAGGTTACAGAAAATGTTCAAATATTTACATAGGTAAAAAAAAGTGGTTTTTTACGTTAAGCTACAGAAAGGATAGAGTGAGGTCGAATTTGAAGGTCAAATGAGCTACTCTTTAGACAGAACTATGGCAAACGAAAATTTGGTACTCACTCGGCGTTGTCTTCAAAACTGCAAATCTGCGTCTTATTAAATCCCAAGATATTTGTGTAAATACCGCGTCCTTCAATGTTGCGTATATTTATTGCTCATCCGTAATTTTATGCAGCTTTGGGTTCCAAAGAGCGATACATGAAATAAGACAATCATATATTAGTACCGTCACACTTTCAATATTTTAGTCAAGTCCCTGTTCGGGCGCCAGATCTGGTATGATTTTTCTTTTTTTTTTTACTAATTTAATTGAAAGCTTTGTTGCTTTGGTAAAAATAAAATTGGTTCTTTTGGTCGTGACAGAATAAATTACTATTAATCACACCAGATTTGTCGGAGAACAGCAGCAACATGTGTAATTAATCCAGCTTTAAGAAATTCTATAACCTTTTAGCGGAAAATTCGTGCGGTACTCTCCGACGTTAGAAAAGTCGTGGTGTTCCGTTCGGAGCAGGAGGCGGCTGTCTTTTCTCATTCGCGATATCGAAAATTACTAAAAAAAATGAACAGAAATTTTTTTCGGAGGAAGATCGCGCGGAGAAAACAGACGGAAGTTACATGAAAGAAACCTAAGGGACCAACTAATTGGATTTGTACGAACATATAAACGGAACTGAAAGAACTTGGAATAAATACTATAGCGATGTCGTCACGACAGCCTCCTGTTCCGACAGAACACACGCTGGATCATAAGTTCCATAAATCTTTTAAACAGGAAAGATTATCACAAGTATAATTAATGAAAATAAGGTTGAGAGGTTTTCTTTGAAATTAAATAAACTTCAAGGCTTCAAGTATTATATTATGAAACGGAAACTTACATTAACATGGCCACCCATTGTGGCGGTGGAGCGAATTTTCATGATATACATTCTCGCTTGTTTGTGGCTACATATATTTTTTAATCACTTAAACTCTTAAAGTTACAATAAAATGATCACATCAGTATGGAGCACAATACTTTTGCGTCCGACTCGCAACACCTTCACAGAACAGCTAGAGAGCGACGCGGCTCCCTGCAGAAGTAAAAATTGGCAATTGTTATTTTGAAACATAGGTGCATCGTTTTTTTTGTTTTTTTTTTTTACTGATCGATAGCAGCGTATAAAAGTTTTATAGCTATCGTGATTATCTTGATATTCTGCGCTTTTCAGGAGCGCGGCAAAGATATCTGGTTACAACATTCATTGGTATATGTTAAAAGTTCGCACATACTGACGCGAATACAGAAAAAAAAACTTTTACATGTTAAAAATCGCAGTGATAAAGGCTGTAATGTCACAGCATTCACTTTACCGATTATTCATCCTGCTAAATATCACTTTAGAATTGCGACATTTCATCTAAGAACAAAAAATACACAAATTATTCATCCTGCAAAATAACTGTGCACATTCTTGGTACCGTTTTGATTAGTTAAACTGGTACCAGGCTTCAACAACAACAACAAAAAAATTTTTTTTCATATTTCAAATGTTATGGTAAGAATTAGATTTACACTTATATTACATCTTACGTCAGTATTCCACAACGTTCACCATCTGGATCTCATACTCCCTTTATGTCCTTTCACGTTGTGCAGTTGTCCTCATCTCTTCATTCGTATTTCGGCTCACCGTCCGTCCATTACTCCATCATTTCCTGGCCTTCCTTCGCCATTCACATCAATTTCGATTGCAGCATACACAGGCCTCTCTGTAACATACATCTAAGACATCTCCACATTATTAATTCTACTCACCTTCATTTACTACTGTTTCATCACGTCGAATCTCTCTTTATTAATCACACTGCTTCACGTCGCTTCTCTCCTTAAATATCACCTTTATCCCCTATTATTTATCACGTCGCTTCTCTCTGTATCTACCATCTTTATCCACTCATTAATCATCGCGTCGTTTCTGCTTGATCCTTATTCATATGACAAAAAATACGTACATACACCACTCTGTCGACTCCCGTTCATGACTCATTCGACCAGTCTATTCCGTCATACTTCCTGACATCCCGCCTGAAAATTCTTATGTTCGATTTGGCCCTGCACAACGTTACACACCACAAATAAATACACTGACTAGCTACCATAAATTGCCTACTTTCGATCTATCCTTAACTTTTCCATAATTTGATGTTAGAAATGTGATGAAGCCCACGCAATTGTTTTCCCTTCATCGCCTCAATCAGTACAGCATTTTCATGGACAATACGCCTCACTCTGAATGGTACACTGTACACAGTAAAGAATTTGCTAGTTAGGAATCCAAGCTTACATGAAAATTAAATGTGTGCAGAGAATATACAAGCTGGGAGAAATGGGACAGCCCAAGTGTTAGAAACTTTGGTGCTAGTGGCCTCTTTCCCTAACACCAGATTCCGAACAACCATACGCAGCACCTCATAACTGTCACTATGACAATGACATACTACCGATCAGATGGCAGCAAATCTAAAAACTTCGGTCACAATGTCGACTTTCTACATTACGTGTTAAGTACCTGCAATAGTCAAATCGCACTAATTAAACTGGCCTCATTGGCATTATTACATAACATTTTTAGCAACTGGTTTTTTTTGAGGAAACAGTCCTTTTACTTTAGTGTTCCAAATCAAAATTTGCAAATTTTGCTCTGAGAGACAAGCCTAACAGATTCCATTACTGGTGTTTTATTCTGTGATCAAAAGTATGGTATTTGCACTCCTACATATCAGTAGAGTATGTCTGCTACATAGACAATTTTCAGTGCCAGTGGCAAGTGTTTTAAGGCAACATACTATGGGCTGATATGTTGATATGTTGGATCCATCAATCTATTACGAAAAGAAAGAAATGCCAGGATTCCATGCTCTCCTGTCATTCTGATAGTTTCTGCTGTTCCTATCCTCGACTCTGTCTGACCTGTGAGTCGTATCTCCGTTCACTATGTTGCTCTCATTACTCAGTTCCTGTAACAAGTGCTGAAATGACGCGGAATCGTCTAAGCCTCTGCCTGCTATCACTATATCGCTGCGCAATCTCACTGGCAACTTCGCTATACAGATCCTAGTGAGCTCCCCAGTTTCATATGGCACATCCAAATACATATTTCGTCTCAGCATTTCCTGATAGCACGCCACTGGATCTCTTATACCACCTTCGTTACAATTTGGCATCATTAATATGCTTTGCTTAACCCCGTCCAGCCTACTTTTCGACCAGAATTCATTTAAAAGCTTGTCACAAAATATCTTGTAGCTACTACAGTCTTTAATAACTTCCTGCATTTTCGCTCTAGCCTCGTCTCTCAAATGGTTACACACAAACTTCATTTTGAGGAGCGGTCCCCACGAAGAAGGTAATGAATCTTGAAATTGAGACAGCCACAGGCATGGATGTTGGTAGTTATCTGGATCCGGACAACAAGTGTACGTTTGTACCGACACGAAGTACCTCCTACATTCTTCTTCAGCATTTATGTTTTCCGACCTTGGACTATACCCAGTTGGGTTTGCCACCTGTTTTATCCGACACATCCGTTCTTCTAACTCCCTGAGTTCGTCTTCCTCTTTCTGCTTATTTTAGTTTTTTGAATTTATCTCCCTCTCCCTCTGCAATCTACCTGGTGGTGTTTCACCTTCGCTACTGTACGCTAATTGCAACTGTGCTAGTTCTTCCCTATGTTTCCTATTTATTTCTAATTGTGCCTCTTTAAACTGTAATAGTGATTGTATCTCCTCCTGGTCGGCATAAACCTCTCGCTGCGTACTGTCTGAGCCTGTTTCACCTCTTATACTGATCTTTCCTACATCCGCGCTAATCGTATTCATTCTGACCACTACCTCAGCAACTTCATCCCTGTGTTTATTTAGCGCCACTTCCTGCCGGGTGACTTGAGCTTCCACGCTGTCTAATGCCCCTTGTTTATCTGCAAGTAAGTCCTCCACTATCTCTTTGATTCACTCATCCGGCAACACGTCCCTACGTTCTGTAATATCACTCTCTATTGCACTTATTCGTACCTCCAAATTATTGGCTTTTTCTTTCACGGCATCACATACTTGCTTCAATGCATCCAGATTCTTCTCCCCCTCATCTAACCGATTATTAACTGTGGACAGACGCTCATCGATAACTGTGTGTAGCTTCCTCATTGCCTCTTTATTACCCTTATCCATTGCCTCCAATCTTTCCTTACTATCTTTATCCATCGCTTCCAATCTTTCCTTACTATCTTTATCCATCGCTTCCAATCTTTCCTTAGTCTCTACATCTACATCTACATCTATACTCTGCGAGCCACCTTACGGTGTGTGGCGGAGGGTACTTATTGTACCACTATCTGATCCCCCCTTCCCTGTTCCATTCACGAATTGTGCGTGGGAAGAACGACTGCTTGTAAGTCTCCGTATTTGCTCTAATTTCTCGGATCTTTTCGTTGTGATCATTACGCGAGATATATGTGGGCGGTAGTAATATGTTGCCCATCTCTTCCCGGAATGTGCTCTCTCGTAATTTCGATAATAAACCTCTCCGTATTGCGTAACGCCTTTCTTGAAGTGTCCGCCACTGGAGCTTGTTCAGCATCTCCGTAACGCTCTCGCGCTGACTAAATGTCCCCATGACGAATCGCGCTGCTTTTCGCTGGATCATGTCTATCTCTTCTATTAATCCAACCTGGTAAGGGTCCCATACTGATGAGCAATACTCAAGAATCGGACGAACAAGCGTTTTGTAAGCTACTTCTTTCGTCGATGAGTCACATTTTCTTAGAATTCTTCCTATGAATCTCAACCTGGCGCCTGCTTTTCCCACTATTTGTTTTATGTGATCATTCCACTTCAGATCGCTCCGGATAGTAACTCTTAAGTATTTTACGGTCGTTACCGCTTCCAATGATTTACCACCTATGGCATAATCGTACTGGAATGGATTTCTGCCCCTATGTATGCGCATTATATTACATTTATCTACGTTTAGGGAAAGCTGCCAGCTGTCGCACCACGCATTAATCCTCTGCAGGTCTTCCTGGAGTACGTACGAGTCTTCTGATGTTGCTACTTTCTTGTAGACAACCGTGTCATCTGCAAATAGCCTCACGGAGCTACCGATGTTGTCAACTAAGTCATTTATGTATATTGTTAACAATAAAGGTCCTATCACGCTTCCTTGCGGTACTCCCGAAATTACCTCTACATCTGTAGATTTTGAACCGTTAAGAATGACATGTTGTGTTCTTTCTTCTAGGAAATCCTGAATCCAATCACAAACCTGGTCCGATATTCCGTAAGCTCGTATTTTTTTCACTAAACGTAAGTGCGGAACCGTATCAAATGCCTTCCTGAATTCCAGGAATACGGCATCAATCTGCTCGCCAGTGTCTACGGCACTGTGAATTTCTTGGGCAAATAGGGCGAGCTGAGTTTCACATGATCTCTGTTTGCGGAATCCATGTTGGTTATGATGAAGGAGATTTGTATTATCTAAGAACGTCATAATACGAGAACACAAAACATGTTCCATTATTCTACAACAGATTGACGTAAGCGAAATAGGCCTATAATTATTCGCATCTGATTTATGACCCTTCTTGAAAATGGGAACGACCTGCGCTTTCTTCCAGTCGCTAGGTACTTTACGTTCTTCCAGCGATCTACGATAAATTGCTGATAGAAAGGGGGCAAGTTCTTTAGCATAATCACTGTAGAATCTTAAGGGTATCTCGTCTGGTCCGGATGCTTTTCCGCTACTAAGTGATAGCAGTTGTTTTTCAATTCCGATATCGTTTATTTCAATATTTTCCATTTTGGCGTCCGTGCGACGGCTGAAGTCAGGGACCGTGTTACGATTTTCCGCAGTGAAACAGTTTCGGAACACTGAATTCAGTATTTCTGCCTTTCTTCGGTCGTCCTCTGTTTCGGTGCCATCGTGGTCAACGAGTGACTGAATAGGGGATTTAGATCCGCTTACCGATTTTACATATGACCAAAACTTTTTAGGGTTCTTGTTTAGATTGTTTGCCAATGTTTTATGTTCGAATTCGTTGAATGCTTCTCTCATTGCTCTCTTTACGCTCTTTTTCGCTTCGTTCAGCTTTTCCTTATCAGCTATGATTCGACTACTCTTAAACCTATGATGAAGCTTTCTTTGTTTCCGTAGTACCTTTCGTACATGATTGTTATACCACGGTGGATCTTTCCCCTCGCTTTGGACCTTAGTCGGTACGAACTTATCTAAGGCGTACTGGACGATGTTTCTGAATTTTTTCCATTTTTGTTCCACATCCTCTTCCTCAGAAATGAACGTTTGATGGTGGTCACTCAGATATTCTGCGATTTGTGCCCTATCACTCTTGTTAAGCAAATATATTTTCCTTCCTTTCTTGGCATTTCTTATTACACTTGTAGTCATTGATGCAACCACTGACTTATGATCACTGATACCCTCTTCTACATTCACGGAGTCGAAAAGTTCCGGTCTATTTGTTGCTATGAGGTCTAAAACGTTAGCTTCACGAGTTGGTTCTCTAACTATCTGCTCGAAGTAATTCTCGGACAAGGCAGTCAGGATAATGTCACAAGAGTCTCTGTCCCTGGCTCCAGTTCTGATTGTGTGACTATGCCATTCTATACCTGGTAGATTGAAGTCTCCCCCTATTACAATAGTATGATCACGAAACTTCTTCACGACGTTCTGCAGGTTCTCTCTGAGGCGCTCAACTACTACGGTTGCTGATGCAGGTGGTCTATAGAAGCATCCGACTATCATATCTGACCCACCTTTGATACTTAGCTTAACCCAGATTATTTCACATTCGCATTCGCTAATAACTTCACTGGATATTATTGAATTCTTGACTGCTATAAATACTCCTCCACCATTGGCGTTTATCCTATCCTTGCGGTATATATTCCATTCTGTGTCTAGGATTTCGTTACTGTTCACTTCCGGTTTTAACCAACTTTCCGTTCCTAATACTATATGCGCACTATTTCCTTCAATAAGAGATACTAATTCAGGAACCTTGCCCTGGATACTCCTGCAGTTTACCAATATTACGTTAACTTTTCCTGTTTTTGGTCCTTGAGGACGGACGTTCTTTATCAACGATGATAATGTCCTCTCTGGTAAGCCGTCAGGTATTTTATCGTTTCGCTCAAGGGGGGGTCCCTCTAACCTAAAAAACCCCCGTGTGCACGCCACACGTACTCTGCTACCCTAGTAGCTGCTTCCGGTGTGTAGTGCACGCCTGACCTGTCTAGGGGGGCCCTACAGTTCTCCACCCAATAACGGAGGTCGATGAATTTTTCAACCATTATAGTCGCAGAGTCGTCTGAGCCTCTGGTTTAGACCCTCCACACGGCTCCAAACCAGAGGACCGCGATCGACTCTGGGCACTATGCTGCAGATATTAAGCTCAGCTTGCACTCCGCGTGCGATGCTGGTTGTCTTCACCAAATCAGCCAGCCGCCGGAAGGAACCAAGGATGGCCTCAGAACCCAAGCGGCAGGCGTCATTCGTTCCGACATGTGCTACTATCTGCAGCCGGTCACACCCAGTGCGTTCAATAGCTGCCGGAAGGGCCTCCTCCACATTACGGACGAGACCCCCCGGCAAGCACACCGAGTGCACACTGGCTTTCTTCCCCGACCTACCCGCTATTTTCCTGAGGGGCTCCATAACCCGCCTAACGTTGGAGCTCCCTATAACTAATAGGCCCGCCCTCTGTGACTGTCGGGACCTTGCCGGAGAATCGGCCACTGGCCCAACAGGCGAGGCATCCTGTGGTGGCTCGGAAACGATGTCATCACCACTAGGAAGCACCCCGTACCTGTTGGAAAGGGGTAAGGCAGCTGCCACGCGGCCAGATCCCACCTTCGCCTTTCGGCCAGGCACGCGCGAGCCCACCACTGTCCGCCATTCACCCTGGAGTGATGGCTGACCGGTAAGATGCTCACTGCCGGAAGACGCAGCGACATCATGGTTCCATGTGATTCCAAGGCCACCGAAGTAGGCATAGGTCTCACCACAGTTGCCCCAACGCCACTACGAGCCGACGCCTGCGCCTCGAGCTCGATGAGCCTAACAGACAAAGCCTCCACCTGCCCCCGAAGAGTGGCCAATTCTCCTTGCGTCCGCTCACAACAACCACAGTCCCTACACATGACTATGTTTACCCTACCCTATACGGTGACAAATTCCCAAGATAATCTTCTGATGAGCTACTCTGATAATCAAGAAACACTCACTGAAATACGAGACACGAAAACTACGCTAGGTTTTCCCAGAAAAACTATTTAAAAGCTAAGCGCAGCAAATAAGTACAAAAACGCTTTATACAAACAGTACTCGCTGCTGCTGGTGCTCTCGCTCTGGCTGTCACAAGACAACTGCTGATTCAAGTGACTAGTGGCTAACGGCCGCGAAACAAACAAAAGACGGTTTTAGGGCGCTTTCTGTTCTAAACGATCAAGAAAACACTAAGAAATCTAACACGAAAACTACGTAAAGTTTTATCAAGAACTGTTAGTTACTATGCAGAGCAGATAAACACAAATAGAATCCCTTCCTTAGTGGAAGGTCGTAAACAAAATGCAAAATAAACGCTTTATACAAACAGTACTCGCTGCTGCTGGTGCTCTCGCTCTGGCTGTCACAAGACAACTCTTTCCTTATTATCTTTACCCATCGCTTCCAATCTTTCCTTATTATCTCTATCCATCCTCTGTAAAACTGCAGTAGCACATTGTCCTTTGCTACTTTCGACGCGCTCACCTCGTTCGTCTGAGAAGCAGTAGCTTCGCTAAGGGTAGCTACACTTTCACTGCATACCCGACCTAGTCCCGGCTCGTCCGCGTCGTCGGGAAAAGCCCCCGTTTGTGGACAAAGCCCGCCGCTTAAAGGATCACCTAGCCATGGTCTGCTGACCAATTCAGCCCCTTCCGAGTGTTTGCCGTTCTCGCTCATTAACCCAAGGTCGACACCTACTTCCTGTTCCACTGCTATGTTCACCCCAGAATCACTCTCCTCCATGGTGACTACACTTTTCGACTGCGACCTAGTTACTACGGACATTACGCAAAAAAAAAAAAAAAAATTATACAACGATCTTCCAGCCTTGGACGATATAGCAATTAATTACATAAAAAAAATAAAAGATCCTCACCAATCCAGAAAGAAATTGTAAATAAAAAAATTTACTTCTTAGCGCTATCACAATATATCCCATCAAAAAAAAAAAATCTTAACAGCAAACCCTAACAGCAAATATCCTGCCAGGGTCGAAATTATGAGAGGCACCCACACGCCTTGCTCGTACTGTGGCATCAAGCAGTCAGTCCTGCAAGATGAGTCGTCTGCCAAGTGAGTGGATTCATTCTTATTTCTCGAGTAACATGTACTCTAGTACTCACAATTAAGTTACAAATTATTCTCCTGTATGAATATTACGCAACAGAAACGCACATCTGACTATTAGTAATTTACACTACTCTGACTGTTCACTATGCACTGGCAATACCACATTTTCTTTTTTTAATTAACGGCTTTTATCAACACGTGGCCATCGCACTGAATATGAATGGCGCACACATTATAAATTCTGGATATCATGACAACATACAATTCGAAGGAAAAGGCCACCAATCTTTTTATTTTCACTATCTTATTTATTCCAATAAATTCTATAACCTAAACACACAAATTCTATAACCTACAACAATAACTCATGAGAAATTTCGCCCAGTGAGCATGGCTTTACATTGGTGATTCTCTATCTTATGGTCTCGTAATTATTTAATGCTACAGTGCACTTTCTGGATAGGATGGTGGATCTTTTGCTATATCTCACACTTCGATTCTCACAACCATCATCACGAAACTTTCCTCCTGACCGAGCGGTACAAAAGGAACATGCATACCCCACTACCTCTGAAACTACCTTGCCACTCTCCCATGCAAACCACACATACTTAAATTACATGACATACACCACACTGCAACATGGAATACAACACAAGGAATCGGCACAACGTTATAATCACATCACTTTCAGCTTTCCCACTTCAATTAAAATTCATCGCAGTTTCACACGACACTGACCCATTTCGTAACTTATCTTTCCTACTACGAACTCTGGAGGATATATGCACGTCTTCCTAAGCAATGCAAGCCAAGTCGCGTTGCTGGATAGACGGATGACTCACCTTGCTTCTCTCTCAGAGTATTATAGTTTGAATCAAGCGTCACACTGGAACATAACACGCAAGGTAATATTAAGAACATATTCATCACACACGCGAGTCCTCAACTGATACCATGGACGAGTACTTCTCTTTATCCTTTGTCTCTTACACAGATTGAGAATGACACAGTACTCACCACGTGGAAGTACTCGTCTCTAATTACAAGTCCTGCACACACCATTTCTTAAATATTTCAACTTATAGTACATACGCTAGTAATTCAGCTTAACTTAAGCACTCGGAAGTATTTCAACTTATTGCTACACGTGGTTTCATTGTGACCGTTGGTCACTTCCGAAGATTAGTACGATCCCCTTCATATTACCTGCCTGACATTTAATCCTCCCCACAAAAGTTCCTGAAATAGAGAAATTATTATTCCAAACTGCTCTTAAGTATTTCACGTGCATATCATGTCTCCACTCTTTTGTCGTTACGGAGCACGCCTATGACAGGTCTTACCAACACTAGATCCAGCGGCAGAGTGCTGAAACCGGTTCTTCAGGTCCTCTCGCACCTCTGCCGAAGTGGGGGAGCACCTTGCTACCGTATTGGTCCGCCACATTTCCGGCGGTCAAAGCTCAGGTAAATTTCATCTCTTTGGTCCCACCAAAGGTGACCCAAGTACCGTCTCAAAGATGATCGTACACTCCTGGAAATTGAAATAAGAACACCGTGAATTCATTGTCCCAGGAAGGGGAAACTTTATTGACACATTCCTGGGGTCAGATACATCACATGATCACACTGACAGAACCACAGGCACATAGACACAGGCAACAGAGCATGCACAATGTCGGCACTAGTACAGTGTATATCCACCTTTCGCAGCAATGCAGGCTGCTATTCTCCCATGGAGACGATCGCAGAGATGCTGGATGTAGTCCTGTGGAACGGCTTGCCATGCCATTTCCACCTGGCGCCTCAGTTGGACCAGCGTTCGTGCTGGACGTGCAGACTGCGTGAGACGACGCTTCATCCAGTCCCAAACATGCTCAATGGGGGACAGATCCGGAGATCTTGCTGGCCAGGGTAGTTGACTTACACCTTCTAGAGCACGTCGGGTGGCACGGGATACATGCGGACGTGCATTGTCCTGTTGGAACAGCAAGTTCCCTTGCCGGTCTAGGAATGGTAGAACGATGGGTTCGATGACGGTTTGGATGTACCGTGCACTATTCAGTGTCCCCTCGACGATCACCAGTGGTGTACGGCCAGTGTAGGAGATCGCTCCCCACACCATGATGCCGGGTGTTGGCCTTGTGTGCCTCGGTCGTATGCAGTCCTGATTGTGGCGCTCACCTGCACGGCGCCAAACACGCATACGACCTTCATTGGCACCAAGGCAGAAGCGACTCTCATCGCTGAAGACGACACGTCTCCATTCGTCCCTCCATTCACGCCTGTCGCGACACCACTGGAGGCGGGCTGCACGATGTTGGGGCGTGAGCGGAAGACGGCCTAACGGTGTGCGGGACCGTAGCCCAGCTTCATGGAGACGGTTGCGAATGGTCCTCGCCGATACCCCAGGAGCAACAGTGTCCCTAATTTGCTGGGAAGTGGCGGTGCGGTCCGCTACGGCACTGCGTAGGATCCTACGGTCTTGGCGTGCATCCGTGCGTCGCTGCGGTCCGGTCCCAGGTCGACGGGCACGTGCACCTTCCGCCGACCACTGGCGACAACATCGATGTACTGTGGAGACCTCACGCCCCACGTGTTGAGCAATTCGGCGGTACGTCCACCCGGCCTCCCGCATGCCGACTATACACCCTCGCTCAAAGTCCGTCAACTGCACATACGGTTCACGTCCACGCTGTCGCGGCATGCTACCAGTGTTAAAGACTGCGATGGAGCTCCGTATGCCACGGCAAACTGGCTGACACTGACGGCGGCGGTGCACAAATGCTGCGCAGCTAGCGCCATTCGACGGCCAACACCGCGGTTCCTGGTGTGTCCGCTGTGCCGTGCTTGTGATCATTGCTTGTACAGCCCGCTCGCAGTGTCCGGAGCAAGTATGGTGAGTCTGACACACCGGTGTCAATGTGTTCTTTTTTCCATTTCCAGGAGTGTATATTCACATTCACTAGCTGCGGTTAGCAGACGACCATACATTCATTCATTTTACAGATCTCACCAAACTGGATGTAGGGTTTTATTTTGTGGGAGTGCACATGTGATCAATTAAATAAATAATTGTAATTCTTTCCCACACTGGTATCCGGCTTCGCTGTATTAATTGAAATTGAGTTATTATTAGAAAAAATATGTTGTTCTGACAAGAATAACGAAGAATGTTGTACCTATTTTCAATGTCGGCCGGTACTGTACCCTTTCATGGTGATGTAAGAAAATTATCAGCACACCGAATTCAAGTTACACTTCCTTTTTATTGCTTTTGTTGCAATATCACGTAACACACAAAACATCACTTCACAATACAAAACATACTTGAAAACACCTTCCTCACTGTTATGTTAAAGTTCACATTTTATAAGCTGACTACAATATGCGTCTTTCGAACATGACGTCCAAGACTTGACTTTTTGAAGGTCCGACTCTCTAACAAACTAATAATCGCTTACGCACCCAAAAATCAGAGTTACAAGTACGACAAAGATCATAGTGGTAAAAGATAGAATACACATGAGAATAATATCACTGCAATATAAACATATCGATATATCAAAGTACCTCTACATTAATGAAATCAAATCTGAATGTTTTCTCAGAAACACTGTAGAATATTGCTGGTATCGAGAGGTTGAGTTGAGGTGCCGTAATGGTTACATAATTCAAGTACCATTACAGACTGATGGATGACTTCGAATAAGATACAAAGAAGGTCAGCTCGTTTTGTATTATCGCGAAATAGGGGAGACATGATACGTGAATTGGAGTGGCAATCATTGAAACGAAGGCGTTTTTCGTTGCGACGGGATCTTCTCATGAAATTTCAATCACCAGTTGTCTCCTCCGATTGCGAAAACATTCTGTTGGTACCCACTTACATAGGGAGAAATGATCGTCACGATAAAATAAGAGAAATCAGGGCTCACACGGAAAAATTTAAGTGCTCATTTTTCCCCCGTGCCGTTCGAGAGTGGAACGGTAGAGAGACAGCATGAAGGTGGTTCATTGAACCCTCTGCTAGGCACTTTATTGTCAATAGCAGAGTAATCACGCAGATGTAGATGAGATGTCTTCCCTGAATTCCTCCTAGCTACATATTGAATGGAGTGCCACATTTCCTCCCTTAAGATCTGAATAAGCAGGCGCCAGAGTGTTATTATCACTCACTACGACTCTTCTAAGTCTACTAGTACCGAACACGGGCCTTAATTTGAGGAAGATATTTCTGAGAATTTACGTCCGGAGTACAGCACTGTACGGTAGTGAAACCGGAAAACCGGAACAGAAAAGAATCGAAGCCTTTCATATGTGGTGCTACATGCGAATGTTGAACATTAGCTGGACTGATAAGGTAAGGAATGAGGAGGTCCGGCGCAGAATCGGAGAGAGGAGGAATGTGTGGAAGACGCTGACATGGAGAAGTGACAGGGTGATGGGACAGCTGTGGTACTAGAGGGAGCTGCAGAGGGCAAAAACTGTAGAGGAAGGCAGAGATCGGAATACATCCAGCAGACAATTGAGGTCGTAGGTTGCAAGAGCTACTCTGAGATGAAGAGGTTGGCACAGGAGGGAAATTCGTGGCGGGCCGCATCAAATTAGCCAGAAGACTGATGAATAAAAAAAATAAAAAATAAAAAAAAAGACTCTTCTATCGCGTATGAACGAGGCAACACGCACCGGGACGGTCAAGTGGAATACGATGCTGGTACTTATTCGTCGCAGTTAACAGTGCGTCGGAAAACGTTCGTAATAACTCACTAATTCATATCATACATGAAAAAAATCCAAGACGCACTTTGGACGGTATAGCGTAACGAGTTACCGAAGGCGGCCGGAGTGGCCGTACGGTTCTGGGAGCTACAGTCTGGAACCGAGCTGCCGCTACGGTCGCAGGTTCGAATCCTGTCTCGGGCATGGATTTGTGTGATGTCCTTAGGTTAGTTAGGTTTAATTAGTTCTAAGTTCTAGGCGACTGATGACCTCAGAAGTTAAGTCGCATAGTGCTCAGAGCCATTTGAACCATTTGAGTTACCGAAAATCACTCGTTGTGTTGAATAGTGCCTTGCTGAACGGTCGCGTGAAGTATTGAGCACATTATAACACTGACCTACATTCTTATAAATTTCTTCCTCAAATTAAGGCCTATGTTTGATACTAGTAGACCTCACTCGGCCAGGAATGCTAGTTTGCTTTTTATGTCCTCTCCGTTCCGTCGGTCGTGGGTTATTTTGCTGCGTAGATAAGCAGAATTTCTTAACTCCATCTATTTCGTGATCGCCAATTCTGATGTTAAGCCAATGTTTACTGGATTATTTTATTTTATTGTCCATCGTACTACGTCTGAAAGATGCCTATTTGCAGTGTTAGGTACAGGAATACTGACACATGCATTCCGCTGTCTGAGCCATCAGAACGATTTTGGTTTATAACTGTCGACTCCGTCGTTTCCCCGCCAGGATTCCTGACCTCAAATGCATAGATTTACGCTTCTGCATTATCCCTGCAAGTTTGTAACGTCATCACAAAACACCCTGTAAATTCTCTCAAGAGCGGCAGCCAGCCCCGACGGACGAAGAAATGAAATGATAATGAAGGGAAAAAAAAGGATATTGTATAGTGCATGGTGAGGGGGTACCTTGTTGCAGTGCCAGTAAATAGCTTTCCATTTCCTTCGCAAATGGAGCGGGGCCTAAACTTTGATTTTATGCCCTTCTATCTCTTTCAGAATAAAATTCAATCGTCGGTTGCAGAGATACGTTTATTTCGCTTGACCGGTTTCAACAAAAAAAATTTTCATCTGGAGAGGCCAGTAAAATTAGGGATATTATAAATTATTAAATCTTGGTCATACACTTATGTAAAGTACATTATTCCCTGGGATCGTTCTGCAGGCTCTCTGAATTTTCCCAGTAGTGTTTAGGGGGAAAAGATCGTTTTCTTCTTTCTGTAGGTCCTGTTTTAACCACTTTTCCGGAGTCTGTCGTACCCACTGCAGGACAATTTCTCGCGGTTGCTGGCTGTCTGCCAAATGATGTCCGCGCAGAGGTTTCTTCACAGCCGTGAGTAGGCGGTAATTAGAAGGGATCAAGTCACGAGAATACGGTGGTACCTGGAACCAAATTTCAGCGATGGCAGCCGCCATTTTCCGAATGGTGTAGGGATGAGCGTTGTCGTGTTTCGAGAGCAGCTCTCTGCACACACTGCTACCAATCGCCAGTGAGTATCCACAGTGTCTACACCCTCCTTCCGCAGAAACCATGCCGCCCAGTGCTGTTCTTGATGGCAACACTCCACGTCGTCCGCTCGCGTAACTACAGAAGTTGCGACAATGAGCTGTACTGTGAATGACTGTCCTGCCACCTACGATTAGGCCAAGGTACTACATACTTGTAGATGCAACGGGGAATCACATGTTGGACGATGAATGAAGGGAAAAAATAATACGAAACGCCCCTCGTACATTATTTCTCTGCAAAGATACAACAGTGACCACGTCTCTGTAATATGAGAACACTCAGAAAATATCTCTGAACAGCCTCCTGCATTGTGTAGGTGCAGTTATGGTTTTGCCTGTACGAGGTTTGTCCGGAAAATACGTATAAAAGTTGAATAATAACTTTATTTTACAATTATCCAGGTATTACAATATGGTCTCCTTCAAAGTACTCGCCCTGAGAGGCGATACACTTCTGCCAACGCCGTTTCCACTGTTGATAACATTGCTGAAAGTCTTCAGTTGTTATGTTGTTCAGTTGCCGTGTCGTTTCCGCCTTGATGGCTTCCACATCTCCCAAGTGCCGCCGCCGAAGCACCATTTTGCATTTCGGGAACATGTAGAAGTCACACGGGGCTAAATCGGGTGAATAAGGCGGGTGGTCTGTCACGGTGATTGAGCTTCGGGCCAAAAACTCGCGCACAACGAGCGACGTGTGAGCGGGCGCATTGTCGTGATGAAGGATCCACCTGCCCCCTTTCGCCAACTCCGGTCGAACTCGGGCCGCACGAGCTCTGAGGTGTAAGAACTTCAACGTAAAAATTTCCGTTCACTCTCTGGCCGGAAGGGACAAATTCCTTGTGAACAATGCCCCTAGAATCAAAGAAAGCAGTCAACATTGTCTTGACATTGGACCTTGATTTTCACGACTTTTTTGTTCACGGTTCTCCTGCTAGTTTCCATTCCTTGCTTTGAGATTTGAGCTCCACATCGAATTCGTAAAACCAGGACTCGTCTCCAGTGATGACTCGATTGAGAAAGTCCCCTCGTTCCTCTTCTTCCAACCACTCCTCACAGCACTCGACCCTCTTTGCTTTCTGTTCTGGCGTCAAGAGCTTCGGTACGATTTTCGCACACAATTTCTTCATTTCAAGTGTCAGGATTTCGTGAACGATTGTTTTGGGGATTGACAGCTCGTCAGCAATCATTCTGACTGTCAACCTACGGTCTTTAAGAACACAAGCCCGAATTCGTTCAACATTTGCATCGGAACTCGATGTCGACGGGCGTCCTGGGCGAGGGTCATCGTTCACTTCTTCTCGGCCATCCCGGAACCTTTTTAACCACTTGTTCACGGTTGGTTCCTTCAGGGAATTGTCTCCGTAAGCCTGTTTCAAACACTCAAAAATCTCACGGCTATTTTTGCCTGGCTTTGCAAGAAACTTGATGCTGACGCCCTGTTCCTCAATCAGAGAGAGCTCCATGTCGACGGCAGGTGAGAAAGGGTGACTGTCAACAAGCTGCCGCACACTCCCACCTTCACGCAGAGTGCTCTGACTCGAACTGAGCGTCGATGGGATTGATTACAGCAGTAGTCCCACCTGGCGGTGACTGCAACTTGTAACATAAAGACATTATTCAACTTTTATACGTACACTGCTGGAAATGGAAAAAAGAACACATTGACACCGGTGTGTCAGACCCACCATACTTGCTCCGGACACTGCGAGAGGGCTGTACAAGCAATGATCACACGCACGGCACAGCGGACACACCAGGAACCGCGGTGTTGGCCGTCGAATGGCGCTAGCTGCGCAGCATTTGTGCACCGCCGCCGTCAGTGTCAGCCAGTTTGCCGTGGCATACGGAGCTCCATCGCAGTCTTTAACACTGGTAGCATGCCGCGACAGCGTGGACGTGAACCGTATGTGCAGTTGACGGACTTTGAGCGAGGGCGTATAGTGGGCATGCGGGAGGCCGGGTGGACGTACCGCCGAATTGCTCAACACGTGGGGCGTGAGGTCTCCACAGTACATCGATGTTGTCGCCAGTGGTCGGCGGAAGGTGCACGTGCCCGTCGACCTGGGACCGGACCGCAGCGACGCACAGATGCATGCCAAGACCGTAGGATCCTACGCAGTGCCGTAGGGGACCGCACCGCCACTTCCCAGCAAATTAGGGACACTGTTGCTCCTGGGGTATCGGCGAGGACCATTCGCAACCGTCTCCATGAAGCTGGGCTACGGTCCCGCACACCGTTAGGCCGTCTTCCGCTCACGCCCCAACATCGTGCAGCCCGCCTCCAGTGGTGTCGCGACAGGCGTGAATGGAGGGACGAATGGAGACGTGTCGTCTTCAGCGATGAGAGTCGCTTCTGCCTTGGTGCCAATGATGGTCGTATGCGTGTTTGGCGCCGTGCAGGTGAGCGCCACAATCAGGACTGCATACGACCGAGGCACACAGGGCCAACACCCGGCATCATGGTGTGGGTAGCGATCTCCTACACTGGCCGTACACCACTGGTGATCGTCGAGGGGACACTGAATAGTGCACGGTACATCCAAACCGTCATCGAACCCATCGTTCTACCATTCCTAGACCGGCAAGGGAACTTGCTGTTCCAACAGGACAATGCACGTCCGCATGTATCCCGTGCCACCCAACGTGCTCTAGAAGGTGTAAGTCAACTACCCTGGCCAGCAAGATCTCCGGATCTGTCCCCCATTGAGCATGTTTGGGACTGGATGAAGCGTCGTCTCACGCGGTCTGCACGTCCAGCACGAACGCTGGTCCAACTGAGGCGCCAGGTGGAAATGGCATGGCAAGCCGTTCCACAGGACTACATCCAGCATCTCTACGATCGTCTCCATGGGAGAATAGCAGCCTGCATTGCTGCGAAAGGTGGATATACACTGTACTAGTGCCGACATTGTGCATGCTCTGTTGCCTGTGTCTATGTGCCTGTGGTTCTGTCAGTGTGATCATGTGATGTATCTGACCCCAGGAATGTGTCAATAAAGTTTCCCCTTCCTGGGACAATGAATTCACGGTGTTCTTATTTCAATTTCCAGGAGTGTATTTTCCGGACAAACCTCGCACATAAACGTAGATGTAGCTGTAACATTTCGCCAGTGGGACTTTGCGCCGTGAAGACAGGAAACGAAAATTAATACTAACGAAGCGGAAGCGGTGTGTCTTACCCGTTTGTTTTTCCTGCAGGCGTCGCATTGTGTAGTTTTCTCGACAATGAACGCAGTTCATGCCGTTTTATTTGGTTCGTGATTTCTCCGTCGTGACAGCCCGATGGGAAGCCTAAAGACGCTTGCCAGGAATAGGGCGAGGGGTGGGGGGTGGGGGGACAATGGTAGGGGGGGGTGGGAAGGGAGAGTGGGGGGGGGGGCGGAGTCCAGAGAGAGCAGCTTTAAAAAATGGCGTTTCTTGAGTAGAAACCAATAGCATTGTAACACGCGTCATGACACGGTCAGAGTTGCAGTCTTTCTTTCTTTCTTTATTTTATGGTATAAAACTTAGATACATACTCCATATAGCTGCATAACACTCTAAGGATGATTTCTGGAGTAATTAAAGCCACTACAACGAAATGCCTCCCAATATTAAGCCACATCCCGCCGCCACACCTGCGACGTACTGACGGCCTTGTACGTGAATACAAAAACATCATGGGGAATCGAAGACCGCCACTCCACCAAGACATTGAGGCTGCAAACACTAACAGGGTTCGATCTAGGAACCCGCCAACAAGAACAGCAAGGAACTGTGTACAAGAAGGTTTCAGCATCACAAACGCATCTTCTGAAAAATGGAATGCATGGCAAAATCAAAACATGCTTTGCATCACACAAAAGCCACCTGGTTTTGACCTACCACGCAAAACGTGGTCCACTCTAAATAGGGTTATAACTCGTCACGGCAGATGTGCCTACTCCCTGTATAAATGTGGTAAAATACCATGCCCTCAGTGTGACTGCGGAGAAAAACAGACCATCAGCCACATTGTTGAAGAGTGTTCCACAAGCGCCTATAATGGGAGCCCCGACGATTTCTTGCTCGCAACTCCAGAGTCGATAGATTATATTAATAAACTTGATGTTTGTTTCTAATCCTTAACCTTTATTAGCAATGTTTGTTTTCAATTATTAACGTTTGTTATATTAGCGATTTGTCTGTTTCTTTCTTATGTGTCTGTATTGCCATACGATAAATAAATAAATGTTGCTGTTGTTGTGGTGTTCAGTCCTGAGACTGGTTTGATGCAGCTCTCCATGCTACTCTATCCTGCGCAAGCTTCTTCATCTCCCAGTACCTACTGAAACTTACATCCTTTTGGATCTGCTTGGTGTATTCATCTCTTGGTCTCTACGATTTTTACCCTCCACGCTGCCCTCCAATACTAAATTCGTGATCCCTTGATGCCTCAGAACATGTCCTACCAACCGATCCCTTCTTCTAGTCAAGTTATGCCACAACTTCTCTTCTCGCCAATCCTATTCAACACCTCCTCATTAGTTATGTGATCTACCCATCTAATCTTCAGCATTCTTCTGTAGCACCACATTTCGAAAGCTTCTATTCTCTTCTTGTCTAAACTATTTGTCGTCCATCTTTCACTTCCATTCATGGCTACACTCCATACAAATACTTTCAGAAACGACTTCCTGATACTTAAATCTATACTCGAAGTTAGCAAATTTCTCTTCTTCAGAAACGCTTTCATCCCATAGCCAGTCCACATTTTATATCCTCTCTACTTCGACCATCATCAGTTATTTTGCTCCCAGAATAGCAAAACTCCTTTACTACTTTAAGTGTCTCATTTCCTAATCTAATACCCTCAACATCACCCGACTTAATTCGACTACATTCCATTATCCTCGTTTTGCTTTTGTTGACGTTCATCTTCTATCCTCCCTTCAAGACACTATCCATTCCGTTCAACTGCTCCTCCAAGTCCTTTGCTGTCTCTGACAGAATTACAATGTCATCGGCGAACCTCAAATTTTTTATTTCTTCTCCATGGATTTTAATCCCTACTCTGAGTTTTTCTTTTGTTTCCTTCACTGCTTGCTCAATATACGGATTGAATAACATCGGGGAGAGGCTACAACCCTGTCTCACTCCCTTCCCAACCACTGCTTCCCGTTCAAGCCCCTCGACTCTTATAAGTGCCATTTGGTTTCCATACAAATTGTAAATAGCCTTTCGCTCCCTGTATTTTACCCCTGCCACCTTCAGAATTTGAAAGAGAGTATTCCAGTCAACATTGTCAAAAGCTTTCTCTAAGTCTACAAATGCTAGAAACGTAGGTTTGCCTTTCCTTAATCTTTCTTCTAAGATAAGTCGTAAGGTCAGTATTGCCTCACGTGTTCCAGTATTTCTGCGGAATCCAAACTGATCTTCCCCGAGGTCGGCTTCTACTAGTTTTTCGATTCGTCTGTATGGAATTCGTGTTAGTATTTTGCAGCTGTGGCTTATTAAACTGATTGTTCGGTAATTTTCACATCTGTCAACACCTGCTTTCTTTGGGATTGGAATTATTATATTCTTCTTGAAGTCTGAGGGTATTTCGCCTGTCCCATACATCTTGCTCACCAGATGGTAGAGTTTTGTCAGGACTGGCTCTCCCAAGTTCGTCAGTAGTTCCAAAGGAATGTTGTCTACTCCCGGGTCCTTGTTTCGACTCAGGTCTTTCAGTGCTCTGTCAAACTCTTCACGCAGTATCATATCTCCCATTTCATCTTCATCTACATCCTCTTCCATTTCCATAATATTGTCCTCAAGTACATCGCCCTTGTATAGACCCTCTATATACTCCTTCCACCTTTCTGCTTTCCCTTCTTTGCTTAGAACTGGGTTTCCATCTGAGCTCTTGATATTCATACAAGTGGTTCTCTTTTCCCCAAAGGTCTCTTTAATTTTCCTGTAGGTAGTATCTATCTTACCGCTAGTGAGATAAGCCTCTACATCCTTACATTTATCCTCTAGCCATCCCTGCTTAGCCATTTTGCACTTCCTGTCGATCTCATTTTTGAGACGTTTGTATTCCTTTTTGCCTGCTTCATTTACTGCATTTTTACATTTTCTCCTTTCATCAATTAAATTCAATATTTCTTCTGTTACCCAAGGATTTATACTAGCCCTCGTCTTTTTACCTACTTGATCCTCTGCTGCCTTCACTACTTCATCCCTCAAAGCTACCCATTCTTCTTCTACTGTATTTCTTTCCCCCATTCCTGCCATTTGTTCCCTTACGCTCTCCTTGAAACCCTGTACAACCTCTGGTTTAGCCTGTTTATCCAGGTCCCATCTCCTTAAATTTCCATCGTCTAAATTAATTATTTTTCTTAAAATTATTCATTTAAGTGGTCATATATGATCCCCTGTTGCTGTGCAGTTACTTCCACAAATTAGACTATTAAAAATGATGGACATGCTGCAAGAGATGCGTTCCGTACCACGATGTGGTTTACTGTTAAAATTCCAAAAGCGCACACTCCAAGAAGTGTGAGCCAGTATATTCCTTCCTACTGCGCATATCACAGTTTAATATTTTCGTTCGGTACAAATTTTACAAATTATTTTAAACTAACTTCCGGATGAGCTAGAGACTTGAAACTTCCAGCACAGCTCAGAACTCGATCATAATGCAACATGAACCTGCTTTCGTGTTTGGTGTGTGGTGGAGGGAACTATCGGTACCACTGCTATTTCCGTCTTTTCCTGTTCCACTTGCGAATAATTCATGGTAAGAATGGTTACTCGTAAGTACCTGCGGCAGTTCGATTCTCTCTAACCTTTAGCTTCCAGGTCTTTCCATGAGATAATAGTAGGAAAAAGGAATGTATTGGTAATCCTGAAATTTACCACATATTTTTGTTACGAGACTAAAAAGCAGAAAATAATTATTTAAATAAAACCTTTTAATACAATACCTATGAAAGCGGACTAAACGTATAAACAATTTCTTCTACCGTCATACAGATTCCTAGCCCCACAAAGGTAGTCCTCAAAATTTGTGCTTGTGAATTTTTAATAGTTCTACATCTACATCTACATCCATACTCCGCAAGCCACCTGACGGTGTGTGGCGGAGGGTACCCTGAGTACCTTTATCGGTTCTCTTTTCTATTCCAGTCTCGTATTGTTCGTGGAAAGAAGGACTGTTGGTATGCCTCTGTGTGGGCTCTAATCTCTCTGATTTTATCCTCATAGTCTCTTCACGAGATATACGTAAGAGGGAGCAATATACTGCATGACTCTTCGGTGAAGGTATGTTCTCGAAACTTTAACAAAAGCCCGTACCGAGCTACTGAGCGTCTCTCCTGCAGAGTCTTCCACTGGAGCTTTCGCGATTACTAAATGATCCTGTAACGAAGCGTGCTACTCTCCGTTGGATCTTCTCTATCTCTTCTATCAACCCTATCTGGTACGGATCCCACACTGCTGAGCAGTATTCAAGCAGTGGGCGAACAAGTGTACTGTAACCTACTTCCTCTGTTTTCGGATTATATTTCCTTAGGATTCTTCCAATGAATCTCAGTCTGGCATCTGCTTTACCGACGATCAACTTTATATGATCATTCCATTTTAAATCACTCCTAATGCTTACTCCCAGATAATTTATGGAATTAACTGCTTCCAGTTGCTGACCTGCTATTTTGTAGCTAAATGATAAGGGACCTATCTTTCTATGTATTCGCAGCACATTACACTCGTCTACATTGAGATTCAACTGCCATTCCCTGCACCATGCGTCAATTCGCTGCAGATCCTCCTGCATTTCAGTACAATTTTCCATTGTTACAACCTCTCGATACACCACAGCATCATCTGCAAAAAGCCTCAGTGAACTTCCGATGTCATCCACCAGGTCATTTATGTATATTGTGAATATCAACGGTCCTATGACACTCCCCTGCGGCACACCTGAAATCACTCTTACTTCGGAAGACTTCTCTCCATTGAGAATGACATGCTGCGTTCTGTTATCTAGGAACTCCTCAATCCAATCACACAATTGGTCTGATAGTCCATATGCTCTTACTTTGTTCATTAAACAACTGTGGCGAACTGTATCGAACGCCTTGCGGAAGTCAAGAAACACGGCATCTACCTGTGAACCCGTGTCTATGTCCCTCTGAGTCTCGTGGACGAATAGCGCGAGCTGGGTTTCACACGACCGTCTTTTTCGAAACCTATACTGATTCCTACAGAGTAGATTTCTAGTCTCCAGAAAAGTCATTATACTCGAACATAATACGTGTTCCAAAATTCTACAACTGATCGACGTTAGAGATATAGGTCTATAGTTCTGCACATCTGTTCGACGTCCCTTCTTGAAAACGGGGATGACCTGTGCCCTTTTCCAATGCTTTGGAACGCTACGCTCTTCTAGAGACCTACGGTACACCGCTGCAGGAAGGGGGCCAAGTTCCTTCGCGTACTCTGTGTCAAATCGTACTGGTGTCCCATCAGGTCCAGCGGCCTTTCCTCTTTTGAGCGATTTTAATTGTTTCTCTATTCCTCTGTCGTCTATTTCGATATCTACCATTTTGTCATCTGTGCGACAATCTAGAGAAGGAACTACAGTGCAGTCTTCCTCTGTGAAACAGCTTTGGAAAAAGGCATTTAGTATTTCAGCTTTACGAGTGTCATCCTCTGTTTCAGTACCATTTTGGTCACAGAGTGTCTGGACATTTTGTTTTGATCCACCTACCGCTTTGACATAAGACCAAAATTTCTTAGGATTTTCTGCCAAGTCAGTACATAGAACTTTACTTTCGAATTCATTGAACGCCTCTCGCATAGCCCTCCTCACACTACATTTCACTTCGCGTAATTTTTGTGTGTCTGCAAGGCTTTGGCTATGTTTATGTTTGCTGTGTTTGTTGTGAAAATACTTACAGAATTTAAAACTGAAAACGCAGGGCACATGCGATACATAACTGATGCGTCAATAGTTCACCTACTTACTATTATCTACCCCATGTGCCCCAAGTTGTTCGTTTTAAAGTCCACAAATATTTTCATACTCTGATGTAACAAAATAAAAGTGATGTTGTTATTCAGTGGAAAAGTTGAAATCTGAGATTTCGCTTACTGTTTTATCAATCACAATTGGCGTAAGAATCATGGATTGACCATTGTCATAAAATATTGCATTATGAAATGTGAACAGTCTTTACTTGCAGTTTCGCGTGGCTTTAAGTAGTCACAGCTAGCGTGCTATTGATTAAGAAATTGCATTATCGTCTTTCTAATTACTTCATGATCGTAGATACGATCATACCCGGTCGTGAAGTTATTCTTATGACAAAACAATTTCCTAAGGGACCAGAAAGTTCTTAAGAGCGCAAAAACAACTGTAACATCACACAAAACGGAAATTCAATATAAAAGCTGATGCAAGAAGACGATAAAACAGTTTTCTTTTTGTCAATGTAACACGCTCATTGGACTGCTGATCTTGGCGTCTGTAATCTTAGCAAAATGCATAATTAAAATGAAAATAATACTGAGGAGATGATAGGAATGAGCACTGCTAAATGTTTTTAATATTTCCAGAACAAATAGTTATTATAACTAAAACACATATCGTACCTTAAGTTTAGTACTACAATGACGGTAGATTTTTATGTCCGTTTCAAGTCCATTGAGCGCTCTTTTATATAGCCGTGGTCCTCTTGAGTCGCTCGTGCGTAGTCACGACAAGTTACAACAGTTCTTCTTTTTACACCTCACTCAAACTTAGACGTAACACGTTTTTATACATTTAGTAAAAATTAGAGCAGACTGTCACAAATCTGCGTCTGTCTTACTTGAGATAAACAGTACAAGTGTTTTAGCCCTCAAGGCTTCATTTGTTCTCCAGCGAACAAAATAGTTAAGGATCGCATATCCATCCGCATTTTTCTGTTTATATTGCCGGCCGCGGTGGCCGTGCGGTTCTAGGCGCTCCAGTCCGGAGCCGCGCTGCTGCTACGGTCGCAGGTTCGAATCCTGCCTCGGGCATGGGTGTGTGTGATGTCCTTAGGTTAGTTAGGTTTAAGTAGTTCTAAGTTCTAGGGGACTGATGACCTCAGATGTTAAGTCCGATAGTGCTCAGAGCCATTTGAACCATTTTGAACCCTGACGCTGCATCACAGACAGGAGCGCTTGCGATGGCGTACTCAACGACGAACCTGTGTGCACGAATGGCAAAACGTCATTTTTTCGGATGAATTCAGGTTCTGTTTACAGCATCATGATGGTCGCATCCGTGTTTGGTGACATCGCGGTGAAAGCACATTGGAAGCATGTATTCGTCATCGCCATATTGGCATCACCCGGCGTGATGGTATGGGGTGCCATTGATTACACGTCTCGGTCACCTCTTGTTCGCATTGATGGCACTTTGAACAGTGGACGTTACGTTTCAGATGTGTTACGACCCATGGCTCCACCCTTCATTCGATCCCTGCGAAACCCAACATTTCAACAGGATAATGCACGACCGCATGTTGCAGGTCCTGTACGGGCCTTTCAGATAATGCTCGATTGCTGCCCTGGTCAGTACATTCTCCAGATCTCTCACCAACTGGAAACGTCTGGTCAATCGTGACCGAGCAACTGGCTCGTCACAATACGCCAGTCTCTACTCTTGACGAACTGTGGTACCGTGTTGAAGCTGCATGGGCAGTTGTACCTGTACCTACCATCCGAGCTCTGTTTGACTAAATGCCCAGGCATATCACGGCCGTTATTACGGCCAGAGGTGGTTGTTCTGGGTACTGATTTCTTAGGCTCTAATGCACCCAAATTGGGTGAAAATGTATTCACATGTCAGTTCTAGTATAAAATATTTGCCCAATGAATACCCGTTTATCATCTGCATTTATTCTTGGTGCAGCAATTTTAATAGCCAGTTGTGTAGGTAAACACGGTGGGTGCGGGATGACTTCCCAATCCAACTCCCTTTTTGTCAGTCCAGCAGAATGCGGGCGGTCGCTATCGTGGAGTAGCGTCTCTTCACACGGTCAGCATGGTCGCTGTTCTTGGATTGCGCCTGCAAGACCTCTCAGTTGTTGACAATAAATCTCAGCAGTGGTGGTCACACCGCGCAGAAGCAATTCGCAGAACACCAGACCGTCGCTGCTCCACCAGATGCGTAAGGTTTTTGTACGTGGAGCTCCTGATTTGTTTGGGCTCAACGACTCCTGTTTTCTCCTTACTTTAGCGTAAAGCACCGATACAGGATAGGAATGTTCGGAGTTGTTGACGAGCCAACTGGTGGCGAGCAAGTAGAGATTCACATACGGCTACCCGCTGGTTGTTGTGAGTTTGGCTTAGAGCGTGCGGTACCCATACGCCCGATTTCTGAAAGTTCCTCACGGCATACAAATGCCGCAGGATACTGGAATGGCCACAGTTCGTCGCATTCGTCATTTCTCGAGTACACTGACGCGGATAATCGTGGATTAATGCGTTTAAAGGATCTTCATCAAACCTCGAAGCTCTTCCTGAAAGTGGAGACTCACTAATGTAAAAACGGTCCTCCTTAAAACGAGAAATCCATTTTGCCGCCGTGTTCTGTCTAATGGCGTTATCCCCACACTGGCTGCCTCTGGTGAAATCAGACAGAAAAAATATGTCGAAAATGTTCCAATTTTCTACTTGGCGCTCCATTTTCTGGGGCAACGGCCTTGCGGCAGTGGTAACACCGGTTGCCGTGAGACCACCGACGTTAAGCGCTGTCGGGCGTGCTCGGCACTTGGATGGGTGACCATCCAGGCCGCCATGCGCTGTTGCCATTTTTCGGGGTGCACTCAGCCTCGTGATGCCAATTGAGGTGCTACTCGACCGAATAGTAGCGGCTTCGGTAAAGAATACCATGATAGCGACCGGGAGAGCGGTGTGCTGACTCCACGCCCCTCCTATCCGCATCCTCCACTTACGATGACACGGCGGTCGGATGGTCCCGGTAGGCCACTCGTGGCCTGAAGACGGAGTGCTCCATTTTCTGGCGTTCACAGCTCCACTCACTGTCTCCAAATGTCGAAATGACAACAAATAAACTCTAACAGCAACAGTGAGTTACAAATAAAAATTGAAAATTGATAAATAAACCCATAGCAACAGGAATAGCAACATGCAAGACAAAAACGCCACGAACTTATGCTCCAACCTGATAATTTTAAGACTCGAACATTTTGGAACACATAAATTTTAAGTTGGGTTGTTTTGAGGGAAGAGACCAAACTACGAGGTCATCAGGGAAGGAAGTCGGCCGTGCCCTTTCAAAGGAACCATACCGGCATTTGCCTGGAGCTAGTTAGGGAAATCACGGAAAATCTAAATCAGGATGGCTGGACGCGGGATTGAACCGTCGTCCTCCCGAGTGCGAGTCTGTAAATTTTAAGTACGAATGACTTCTGTAACATGAAGTTTTTGGGAAAGGTAAGCTATGGTTGTTGAAAACTGGAGAATGACGGCTTCTAAATAGAATAGGTCAATATTGAAACAAACAGTTGTTACCATCGTTGAATTTTTACGTTAATGCCATATGAAGGTATATACGAGAGCGTGCTAAAGAGTAATGCCTCCCAATTTTTTTTACATGAAAACTCATTAGCATTCTTCATCTTTAACCTTCACTTATACACATTTATTTTTTCAGCGGCGTCAACCCTTGCGACGGACACATTTGTCCCAGCGAGAGACCGTTTTGTTGATACAGTCACTCTAGACTGCGCGCCTCCATCACTGTCAAAGCAAAGTCCTCGAAGGTGTTCCTTAAATGCTGGAAGGAGATGAAAATCAGATGCGACCACGACGGGAGCGTACGGACGACGATCGACGAAAGTCAACCCAAGGCGTCCCATTGTTGCAGACGTCGCAGCGCGCGCGTATGGTCCGGCATTGTCGTGCTGAAGGACAGGGCGCTTCACGTGTGAACGAACTCTGCGAAATCGAAAGTCTATTACAGCAAGCCTTTCCTCACGCGCCGAAGTAGTTACGGTACACTCGGCCATATTACACGCTTCCCTTCGCAGCCATCTAGCGGCAGAAGATTGGAACAAGCTTCAGCGAAGATGCAAAGTCGACCGAGTAATATGCATGACACGTAATATGTCAAGCGGTATTGAGAACAGAGTAAAAATTTAGTAGGCATTACTCTTCAGCGCGTAATCGTAATTATTCCCATAACAGAATATTCTCATCAGGACACTGTAAATTTTAATGTGAATCGTGGAGTTCACTGAGTTACTGCCCGCGTAAGAAAAGAGTTATTTCATATAACTATCGCGTAAGCACTACCGATGAAAGAAAAAATTAAGTTACATTAGAAACGGAAAACATGTTCTGAAAAATTATATTTATTTGGTCACGAACCGGCTGTCGGCTTCTCAAGCCATATTCAGGTGACAACTGAACGTCGCACACACAGATAAACGTTATGTGCGACTTATACAGATGTTATTTGTGCACAATATACAATGCGTGATCAAAAGTATCCGGACGCCTGGCCGAAAATGGATAACAAGTTTGTGGCGCCCTCCATCGGTAATGCTGGAATTCAATATAATGTTGGCCCACACTTAGCCTTGATGACAGCTTCCACTCTCGCAGGCATACGTTCAAACAGGTGCTGGAAGGTTTCTTGGGGAATGGCAGCCCATTCTTCACAGAGTGCTGCACTGAGGAGGGGTATCGATGTCGGTCGGTGAGGCCTGGCACGAAGTCGGCGTTCCAAAACATCCCAAAGGTGTTCTACAGGATTCAGGTCAGGATGGTTCAAAATGGTTCAAATGGCTCTGAGCACTATGGGACTCAACTGCAGCGGTCATCAGTCCCCTAGAACTTAGAACTACTTAAACCTAACTAACCTAAGGACATCACATACACCCATGCCCGAGGCAGGATTCGAACCTGCGACCGTAGCAACAGCGCGGCTCCGGACTGGAGCGCCTAGAACCGCACGGCCACCGCGGCCGGCTCAGGTCAGGACTCTGCGCAGACCAGTCCATTACAGGGATGTTACTGTCGCGTAACCACTCCGCCATAGACAGTGCATCATGAACAAATGCTCGATCGTGTTGAAAGATGCAATCGCCGTCCTTGAATTGCTCTTCAACAGTGGGGAGCAAGAAGGTGCTTAAAATGTCAATGTAGGCCTATGCTGTGATAGTGCCACGCAAAACAGCAAGGAATGCAAGTCCACTCCATGAAAAACACGACCACACCGAATGTTACTGTTCGCACTATACACGTTGGCAGATGAAGTTCGCCGGGAATTCAGCATACCCACACCCTGCCATCGGATCGCCACATTGTGTACCGTGATTCGTCACTCCACGGAACGTTTCTCTGCTGTTCAATCGTCCAATGTTTACGCTCCTAACACCAAGCGAGGCCTCGTATGGCATTTACCGGCGTGACGTGATGTGTGGCTTACGAGCAGTCGCTCGACCATGAAATCCTACTTTCCTCACCTCCCGCCCAACTGTGATAGTACTTGCAGTGGATCCTATTGCAGTTCAGAATTCCTGTGTGACGGTCTGGATAGATGTCTGCCTATTCCACATTACGACCCTCTTCAACTGCCGGCGGTCTCTGTCAGTCAACAGACGAGGTCGGCTTGTACGCTTTTGTGCTGTACGTGTCCCTTCACGTTTACACTTCACTATCACATCGTAAACAGTGAACCAAGGGATGTTTCGGACTTTGGAAATCTCGCGTGCCGGCCGCGGTGGCCGTGCGGTTCTGGCGCTGCAGTCCGGAACCGCGGGACTGCTACGGTCGCAGGTTCGAATCCTGCCTCGGGCATGGATGTGTGTGATGTCCTTAGGTTAGTTAGGCTTAAGTAGTTCTAAGTTCTAGGGGACTTATGACCTAAGATGTTGAGTCCCATAGTGCTCAGAGCCATTTGAACCAAATCTCGCGTACGGACATATGACGCAAGTGACACTCAATCACCTGACCACGTTCGAAGTCTGTGAGCTCCACGGTGCGCCCCATTCTGCTCTCTCACGATGTCTAATGACTACTGAGGTCGCTCATATGGAGTTTCTGGCTGTAGGTGGCAGCACAGTGGACCTAATATGAAAATATGTTTTTGAAGGTGGTCGGATACTTTTGATCATATAGTGTGTAAAACATGACAGAGTCCTTACACAGGAAAACTTTACATATTTTTGTAACATAGAATAATTACGTCAACTGAAAAAGTGGAAAAATATAGTTTTTATGTGGAGATAAATTTAATGACTGATGAAAAATAAGATGGATTTGCAGTTTTAATCTAGTATTTGACTGAAACATGAGCATTGCTTCATGCGATTCACAACGTCAGATGGACCAGATGACAATAGAGTAATGTAGTGAACGAAGACTCAAAAGTATCAGCTGCCAGTGACTGATTCGCAACAACGTCCAGTTTTCCATCGTCTATCAGTGATCTGCAACTAGATTGGCTGCCAGCATCTACAATGCACCGTGTAAGTCTAGTGGTCGGCGTTGCATATGAACGGGCCACACGGAGATAAGTGTATCCTAAACGTCCGATGTTAACATTGCCGACTGAACTGCGTTCGTCAGAAGTAACCGATGGAGTAAAATGTCCCTAACTGCTGCAGCCTAACGTGTGATGCCTTTTCCTGCAAAAAATACAAAATACTTTTCCTTTCTTTCTTCAGTCTTTTACTATGTGACCCTGGTTGAGGCGAAGAAAGGACCTATCGCTTTATCTCAGAATCTTGAGACGGTCATGAACATCCTTCACTCCCTCGCAGTCTTGTGCCCGGTGATCACACAGTTCGCAAGCCACACAGTAGGTTCCCTTTTTACCGTACGGGCCTGAGTGTTGTACGTCCTGGCTTATATCGGACTTTGAGGGCTGCTGCAGACGAAACAATGCTAGTTAACCCGCAACTTTCCCCGCGAATGTCTTGCGTCATTCAGAAGAGAATTCCATCAGTTTCAAAAATGGTTCAAATGGCTCTGAGCGCTATGGGACTTAACATCTGAGGTCATCAGTCCCCTGGAACTTAGAACTACTTAAACCTAACTAACCTAAGGACATCACACACATCCATGTCTGAGGCAGGATTCGAATCTGCGACCGTAGCGGTCGCGCGGTTCCAGACTAAAGCGCCTAGAACCGCTCGGCCTAATCGGCCGACTCCATCAGTTTCAGGAAGTTCCTATCTGACAGTTAGATCCTCTTCAAATGAAGTATCTTTGGAACTGAAAATCGACCATAAGCTAACAAGGGAACCTCCCCATCGCACCCCCCCCCTCAGATTTAGTTATAAGTTGGCACAGTGGATAGGCCTTGAAAAACTGAACACAGATCAATCGAGAAAACAAGAAGAAGTTGTGTGGAACTATGAAAAAAGTAAGCAAAATATACAAACTGAGTAGTCCATGTGCAACATAGGCAACATCAAGGACGGTGGGAACTTGAAAGCGCCGTGGTCCTGTGGTCAGCGTGACCCGCTGTAGACCTAGAGGTCCTTGGTTCAAGTCTGCCCTCGAGTGAAAATTTTACTTTATTTTCGCAAAGTTATGATCTGTCCGTTCGTTCACTGACGTCTCTGTTCACTGTAATAAGTTTAGCGCCTGTGTTTTGCGACCGCACCGCAAAACCGTGCGATTGTTATTGAAGGCCCGAGCTATATTTGCTGGATTCATATTGCCCACGGAATACATCTCACGTATTTAATGCACTCTCGTCCAAAGTAGCGAACAGTCAACTGCCAGCCAGGGAGCCTCGTTAGCATGAATACTCTCTCTTCCGTGCGCTGTAGTCGACTGACGTGTGTTTCGATGTTTGTTTAGGTGTGGCGTCCCCATACTACGGCGCAGTTACCTTGCATCGGACGGACGGAAAGATAACAATTGTCTGAAAATAAAAAAATTAAACTTTTCAGTCGATGGACGACTTAAACGAAGGACTTCTCGTTCCGCAGCTGCTCTCGCTAACCACGGGACCACGGCGCTTTTCAGCTCATATTCTCCTTGATGTCGTCTATGTTGCCCATTGACTACTCAGTTTGTATATTTTGCTTATTTTTTTCATAGTTCCACACAACTTCTTCCTGTTTTCTCGATTGATCTGGATCCACTTTTTCAAGGCCTATCCACTGTGCCAACTTATAACTAAATCTGAGGGGGGTGCGATGGGGAGGTTCCCTTGTAAGTTCTCCCCCATTGCTTGTAGTGCCAGCAGACGGTTATTGTGTTCAGTAATTGTTATGAGTTTCGGATGACTTTGCTCTTTTCGAATAGGTGTGACGCCTTCGAGATAGTCAAGATGTACCTGGATAATTACGAGCGTTGCCCAGAAAGTAATGCACCGCATTTTTTTCTTCAATAATTCTTTATTAAACATAATGAGAATTGCACATACGAAAGAATGGTGTTTTATCTACACACCCTATTTTTCCACGTCAGCTCCATCCCGTTCTATGGCCTTCCTCCAGCTCGAAACAAGGGCGTGTATGCCCTGTCGGTAGCAGTCCTTGTCGTGGTGGCGGAGCCAGTGCTTCACTGTGTCTATCAGCTCCTCATCGTCTTCGAAAAGTTTTTCAAAGAGAGCATCGTTTAATGGCACAAAGCGAGTGGAAGTCCGCTGGGCTAGATCAGGTGTGAGATGTTTAACACTTCTGTCACTAAATGTAACTGGGTTTTCTCTTTTGATGCTAGTCAATTGTCAGGATGAGCATTCTAAAGCATTATGTTAGGGTGAAAATACTAGATAAATTAATTTTTCTCTCTTAACAACATGTGGGCAGGGTGGGTTCTTCCTTGGCTCGGGTATGAGGTAGAATGAAACAGCATTTTTACATAAGATAACTTTTGTTGAAGATTTGTACAACTGTTTCCTTACTCGATGTTCTGGCTCGGAGAGCGGCAGCTGTGTCGTTTGCGAAGCCTTCTGCTGCGTCAGGGGCGGCGTCTGATTACGCGTGGCAGTCTGTATCTCGTGTCGCCGTCTCGCCCAGTTGACTGGAGACGTGCAGCGCGAGGTGGCCCGTTTAATTATTACGAGCGAAGTCGTGCATCGGATGGTGGTACCTTGGATGTGGCGTCCCATTGTTTCTCTTCTATAAGCGGCCGCGTGTGTTGAGCGTCGGCCAGCGGAGCGGCGCGGCGGGGGAAGGCCAGTGTCCCGGACTCGAACAACGGACTGCCGCTTGCCAGTCTTCGGCTGTCAGATCTTCATCCCAGCTCACAGGTGACTGCTGATGTGAGGCCGTCTCCTTCCCGTCCTCACGAGTCACCCGGGCACGTAAAAATCAGACTTCAAATACCTTTTAACTTCTGTCTTCTGGCGCCGAGGCAGCTGCTTGCTATGCCATTACAGCGGCGGACTTGGTGCGTCTGGGTATTATGTAGTCTCTTCTTGCATGACGGTCTTCAGCACCGAAACTGACTGAAAACTACTGCTACTCTTCTCTTCTTCCTTCGTCTGTCGGGCCCACTGCGTCTCGCGTACTTATTCACTTCAGTTCACTGGAGGTGAACGACTTCACGGTCATTGCCTCTTCTGTCACGTTGAAAAGCTTCTCGAAGAGTCTTCGTAACATCGGTCATTGGCTCTTGGAATGTAGGCGAGGGCCTTTGATCACGTGTGACGACTGAGAAACACGTGAGCCGGTCGGGCGATGCCGTGACGACTGAATCGACAGCGTCCGCTTACGTGGGGAGGGCGATGGCTTCTGAACTCGCTGACTTCAAGGTCACTGCCTCTTTTGCTCTGCTGCTCTGCCCGCTGTTTGCCAGTGTGTAATTCTTCTAAACTAAACTAAGTCTTTATTTTCTAATTTCTACTCCACTTTGATTTCACTAATTTATTCACTTAAGTACCACTCAACAGATGTGACAGCCGTGGATGGTCTCCCTGACCGCTGCAAGTAGTGGAGCTCCGCCGAACCGCCTTCTGATGACCCCACCCACCATGCCCAGCGACTAACTGTCCTGCAGTCGACAGCAGATGCTCCATAGGCTTTGCACAAGCGATTGTGAATATACCGTACAATTTCTTTCTCTGGCGTGAGAAATTCAGCGACGATACGTTGCTTGTAACACACGTCACCTACGGATGCCATTTTGAAACTGTCCTGCAGCTACGCTATCTGTCGGAAGTGACGGAAACTTGCCGCGCTCACTCAGGAGACTTCAGACAATACTTAATTCGTGTTTCGCATTCGTACCATTGTTTTCGAGCTAGAAAAAAAAAAATCGGTGCGTTAACTTCCTGGGAAAACCTCGTACATTTCTATCACCACAACTTCCACGTAAAATGTCATTCGATTATTCATAAGGAGCTGCAGTTAGAACAACTTTTTATACCAGACTCTTGAGTTCCCCTTTAGGTAACCTCCTAGGAATTGTAAGTAGGGTGTTTAGCTTTTTATGTTGGTAATGCCACGTAGCGCTCTGTATGAAAATCACTGATTGTGCTGCGTGAAGTCTGTGGCTGGTTTGAATTGTTGCAATATTCGCTGTTGTAGTGTTGGGCAGTTGGATGTGAGCAGCGCGTAGCGTTGCGCAGTTGGAGGTGACCCGCCAGCAGTGGTGGATGTGGGGAGAGAAATGGCAGTTTTGAGAACGGACGATCTGAACGTGTGTCTACCAGAAACAGTAAATTTGTAAGACTGGATATCATGAACTGATATATATATATATATATATATATATATATATATATATATATCATGACTTTTGAACACTATTAAGGTAAATACACTCCTGGAAATTGAAATAAGAACACCGTGAATTCATTGTCCCAGGAAGGGGAAACTTTATTGACACATTCCTGGGGTCAGATACATCACATGATCACACTGACAGAACCACAGGCACATAGACACAGGCAACAGAGCATGCACAATGTCGGCACTAGTACAGTGTATATCCACCTTTCGCAGCAATGCCGGCTGCTATTCTCCCATGGAGACGATCGTAGAGATGCTGGATGTAGTCCTGTGGAACGGCTTGCCATGCCATTTCCACCTGGCGCCTCAGTTGACCAGCGTTCGTGCTGGACGTGCAGACCGCGTGAGACGACGCTTCATCCAGTCCCAAACATGCTCAATGGGGGACAGATCCGGAGATCTTGCTGGCCAGGGTAGTTGACTTACACCTTCTAGAGCACGTTGGGTGACACGGGATACATGCGGACGTGCATTGTCCTGTTGGAACAGCAAGTTCCCTTGCCAGTCTAGGAATGGTAGAACGATGGGTTCGATGACGGTTTGGATGTACCGTGCACTATTCAGTGTCCCCTCGACGATCACCAGTGGTGTACGGCCAGTGTAGGAGATCGCTCCCCACACCATGATGCCGGGTGTTGGCCCTGTGTGCCTCGGTCGTATGCAGTCCTGATTGTGGCGCTCACCTGCACGGCGCCAAACACGCATACGACCATCATTGGCACCAAGGCAGAAGCGACTCTCATCGCTGAAGACGACACGTCTCCATTCGTCCCTCCATTCACGCCTGTCGCGACACCACTGGAGGCAGGCTGCACGATGTTGGGACGTGCGGGACCGTAGCCCAGCTTCATGGAGACGGTTGCGAATGGTCCTCGCCGATACCCCAGGAGCAACAGTGACCCTAATTTGCTGGGAAGTGGCGGTGCGGTCCCCTACGGCACTGCGTAGGATCCTACGGTCTTGGCGTGCATCCGTGCGTCGCTGCGGTCCGGTCCCAGGTCGACGGGCACGTGCACCTTCCGCCGACCACTGGCGACAACATCGATGTACTGTGGAGACCTCACGCCCCACGTGTTGAGCAATTCGGCGGTACGTCCACCCGGCCTCCCGCATGCCCACTATACGCCCTCGCTCAAAGTCCGTCAACTGCACATACGGTTCACGTCCACGCTGTCGCGGCATGCTACCAGTGTTAAAGACTGCGATGGAGCTCCGTATGCCACGGCAAACTGGCTGACACTGACGGCGGCGGTGCACAAATGCTGCGCAGCTAGCGCCATTCGACGGCCAACACCGCGGTTCCTGGTGTGTCCGCTGTGCCGTGCGTGTGATCATTGCTTGTACAGCCCTCTCGCAGTGTCCGGAGCAAGTATGGTGGGTCTGACACACCGGTGTCAATGTGTTCTTTTTTCCATTTCCAGGAGTGTACATTGTTTGTTCCCTATCAAAATCTTTCATTTGCTAACTATGCCTATCAGTAGTTAGTGCCTTCAGTAGTTAGAATCTTTTATTTAGCTGGCAGTATTGGCGCTCGCTGTATTGCAGTAGTTCGAGTCACCAAGATTTTTGTGAGGTAAGTGATTCATGAAAGGTATAGGTTATTGTTAGTCAGGGCCATTCTTTTGTAGGGATTATTGAAAGTCAGACTGCGTTGCGCTAAAAATATTATGTGTCAGTTTAGTGTTGATCAGAATAAGTGAAGAGCGAAATGTCTGAGTACGTTCAGTTCGGCTCAGCTGTTTGAAAATCAAATAACGTAAGGGGTTTACCAGCACCGTAATTCAATAATTTTCTAAGGGGATGTTTCAAAATACATATCTATTTGACCACCGGCGATCACGTTAGAGACATTTTCCGCTGAGGTGAGTGTTAGTAGCACTCATAGAAGAGGTAGACACGTTCTAACGAAGAGCGGCACGTTTCGTCACGAGGTCGTTTACTGCAGAGGTGATCAACTAGCTTCAGCGCCCGACGGTCAAGGAGAGAGACGATATTCATCACGGAGAGGTTTACTGTTGAAACGTCGAGTGAGCACTTTCCCCAAGGAGTCGTTAACGTTACCGCTTGCAATTTGAAGAAAAAAGTTGAGTTTAGCTTTCTAAGCTATTAACCGTAAAATGTGAAGCTACTAAATCACTTATTGAAGACCGCATCTTTGACGGCAACGTTACAAGCAGAACTGCAGCAAAGGAAACAAAAGAAAAATTCGGAGTAGGTATTAAAATTCATGGAGAAGAAGTAAAAAATTTGAGGTTCGCCGAAGAAATTGTAATTCTGTCTGAGACAGCAAAGGACTTGGAAGAGCAGTTGAACGGTATGGACAGTGTCTTGAAAGGAGGATATAAGATGAACATGAACAAAAGCAAAACGAGGATAATGGAATTTAGTCAAATTAAGTCGGGTGGTGCTGAGGGAATTAGATTAGGAAATGAGACACTTAAAGTAGTAAAGGAGTTTTGCTATTTGGGGAGCAAAATAACTGATGATGGTCGAAGTAGAGAGGATATAAAATGTAGACTGGCAATGGCAAGGAAAGCGTTTCTGAAGAAGAGAAATTTGTTAACATCGAGTATAGATTTAAGTATCAGGGAGTCGTTTCTGATAGTATTTGTGTGGAGTGTAGCCATGTATGGAAGTGAAACATGGACGATAACTAGTTTGGACAAGAAGAGAATAGAAGCTTTCGAAATGTGGTGCTGCAGTAGAATGATGAGGATTAGATGGGTATATTACATAACTAATGAGGAGGTATTGAATAGAATTGGGGAGAAGAGGAATTTGTGGCACAAGTATACAAGAAGAAGGGACCGGTTGGTAGGACATGTTTTGAGGCATCAAGGGATCACAAATTTAGCATTGGAGAGCAGCACGTAGGGTAAAAATCGTAGAGGGAGACCAAGAGATGAATACACTAAGCAGATTCAGAAGGATGTAGGTTGCAGTAAGTACTGGGAGATGAAGAAGCTTGCACAGGAAAGAGTAGCATGGAGAGCTGCATCAAACCAGTCTCAGGACTGAAGACCACAACAACAACAGCAGCCAAACAATGAAACTACAAACATCAAAAAAAGTTTTCATCATCCCAGTTCACAAAACTCCTGAAGACAGACGTTGACTGTGAATACTGTACCACGGACACAGTCCTCTTGACTGTTCAGAGACGTCACTAAACCCGCCTGAAGATGTAAACAAACATGCATGAGCAGCGCATATTAGACGGAGGTGGTCCGACAGCCGATCAGTTCCAGACATTCCACCAGGAAGGAGGTACACGGCTCGTGTTGTCTGTAGTTCAACGATGCCTAGACGGTCAATACTGCGATTCGATCGCCTCCGCATTATTACCTTGTGCCAAGAAGGGCTCTCTACAAGGGAAGTGTCCAGGTGTCTCGGCATGGACAAAAGTGATGTTGTTCGGACATGGAGGAGTTACAGACAGGAACTGTCGATGACATGCCTTCCTCAGGCTGCCCAAGGGCATGACCGCTATCCACGGATTATGGCTCGGAGGAACCCTGACAGCAACGCCACCATGTTGAATAATGCTTTTCGTGCAGCCACAGAATATCGTGTTACGACTCAAACTGTGCGGAAAAAGCTGCATGTTCCCAACTTCACTCCCGACGTCCATGGCGAGGTCCATCTTTGCAACCACGACACCATGCAGCCTGGTAGAGATGGACCCAACAACATGCCGAATGGACCGCTGAGGATAGGCATCACGTTCTCTTCACCGATGAGTGTCGCATATGCCTTCAACCAGACAATCGTCGGAGACGTGCTTGGAGGCAACCCGGTCAGGCTGAACGCCTTACACTGTCCAGCGAGTGCAGCAAGGTGGAGGTTCCCTGCTGTTTTGGGGTGGGATTATGTGGGGCAGACGTAAGCCGCTGTTGGTCACGGAAGGCGCCGTAACGGCTGTACGATACGTGAATGCCATCCTCCGACCGCTAGAGCAACCATGTCGGTAGTATATTGGCGTGGCATTCGTCTTCATGGACGACAATTCGCGCCCCCATCGTGCACATCTTGTGAATGACTTCCTTCAGGATAACGACATCGCTCGACTAGAGTGGCCAGCATGTTCTCCAGACATGAACCCTATCGAACATGCCTGGGAAAGATTGAAGAGGGCTGTTTACGGATGACGTGACCCACCAACCACTCTGAGGGATCTACGCCGAATCGCCGTTGAGGAGTGGGACAATCTGGACCAACAATGCCTTGATGAACTCGTGGATAGTAACCCACGACGAATACAGGCATGCATCAATGCAAGAGGACGTGCTACTTGGTATTAGAGGTAGCAGTGTGTACGGCAATCTGGACCGCCACCTTTATGGTGGTACACCATGTGTGGTATTCATGCGCAATAAAAATGGCGGAAATGATGTTTATGTTGAAGTCTGTTCCAATGTACAGGTTCCGGAACTTTCGGGACCGAGGTGATGCAAAACTTTTTTTTCTGATGTGTGTGTATTTGACCACGAACAGACATTACTACTAGCCTTCGTAAAATAGATATGACTGCAGATTCTAACTGATGTAACAATCAAATTGTAATCACGCACGAAATGGCGCTTAAAGAGATCGTGAACCAAACGACAAGTCTCCGTATTTAGATATTTCGTTGTTAGTCAAGTAATTTTTTTACTATACATTTCATTGAAAGGGTGTTTGGGTAACGTAGTCTTTACGGAGATAATATTTTTTACATTTTTTTTAAAAAATCTGAACCAGCTTGCATCGACACTTGGACGAATTAATACAGTGGTGCGACAATCTCGAATCTGCAATGATAGCTGAGACAGTAACAAAAGAGAACGAGAGATGCAACAGCAAGAGATCTTTCCAGCTATTAAACGGCTTTGTATAGTACTTTGACATTATTATCTTTGTGTATTTAGTATGTCGGTTGGGGGGGGGGGGGGCGGGGTTGTTTTGAGGAAGGAGACCAGACAGCGAGGTCATCGGTCTCATCGGATTAGGGAAGGACGGGGAAGGAAGTCGGCCGTGCCCTTTGAAAGGAACCATCCCGGCATTTGCCTGGAGCGATTTAGGGAAATCACGGGAAACCTAAATCAGGATGGTCGGACGCGGGATTGAACCGTCGTCCTCCCGAATGCGAGTCCAGTGTCTAACCACTGCGCCACCTCGCTCGGTATGTCGGTAATAGTTACGAAGTGACAAGTATTACCCTCGATACGGAGGTGAATTATGTAAGTCTGGCTGTGGCGCCACATTCGGACAACATACTACTTCCTCCCACATAAATCTTGCGACATGACCAAGAGGAGAAAATTCGAGAAGTTAGAGCAAATACAGAGCTTTACCGACAATCATTCATCCCACGCGCCGTTAGCGGGGATCAGTTAGTGATACCTGAAGCACCCTCCGCCACACACCGTTAGGTAGCTTGCAGAGTTTGATGCAGATGCAGATGCAGATCCTGCTTCCTTGTGCTCCCCTCACTCTCTGCGATCACCGAACGGGGTACCTGGTAACATGTTCCTCTTTCCTAGATTGAAGAACGCATTGCGTGCACGGCATGTCGAGGATGATGCCGATATCATTTCCGAGGTGGATGTTTCCTGAATACGAAATCTCAGGCATCCGCCAGGTCATACACTGTCGCAAATGATTCACACCAGTTATCTTGGCCGCAGCTCGATTTTGATTAAAATTTTATCACAACCCCTTCTAAAACCTCAGACATGAAATCGGACCTGTAGCACTGGACAAAACGACGTCTGCGAGAATAAGTACATACAGGATGCTACAAAAAGGTACGGCCAAACTTTCAGGAAACATTCCTCACACACAAAGAAAGAAAATATGTTATGTGGACATGTGTCCGGAAACGCTTACTTTCCATGTTAGACCTCATTTTATTACTTCTCTTCAAATCACATTAATCATGGAATGGAAACACACAGCAACAGAACGTACCAGCGTGACTTCAAACACTTTGTTACAGGAAATGTTCAAAATGTCCTCCGTTAGCGAGGATACATGCATCCACCCTCCGTCGCAAGGAATCGCTGATGCGCTGATGCAGCCCTGGAGAATGGCGTATTGTATCACAGCCGTCCACAATACGAGCACGAAGAGTATCTACTTTTGGTACCGGGGTTGCGTAGACAAGAGCTTTCAAATGGCCCCATAAATGAATGTCAAGAGGGTTGAGGTCAGGAGAGCGTGGAGGCCATGGAATTGGTCCGCATCGGTCACCGAATCTGTTGTTGAGAAGCGTACGAACACTTCGACTGAAATGTGCAGGAGCTCCATCGTGCATGAACCTCATGTTGTGTCGTACTTGTAAAGGCACATGTTCTAGCAGCACAGGTAGAGTATCCCGTATGAAATCATGATAACGTGCCCCAATGAGCGTAGGTGGACGAAACTAAAATGAGCTCTAACATGGAAATTAAGCGTTTCCGGACACATGT
The DNA here is from genome assembly GCF_023864275.1 of Schistocerca cancellata. Classification (NCBI taxonomy): domain Eukaryota; kingdom Metazoa; phylum Arthropoda; class Insecta; order Orthoptera; family Acrididae; genus Schistocerca; species Schistocerca cancellata. The sequence goes on along the minus strand of NC_064635.1, from coordinate 17,060,555 downwards.
CCACATAACATCTTTTCTTTATTTGTTTGTGAGGAATGTTTCCTGAAAGTTTGGCCGTACCTTTTTGTAACACCCTGTATATCCACGGGAGTTAGTAGATCTGGGTATCTACTAACACGAGCTCGATTAAATAGGTGAAAATACAGCGTTGGCATTCGAGGCAAAAGTATCTGTTCAGATGCAGACTGTTTACAGAAATACACCACCATTCTCACTTCAGCCTTCGCTGGACGTAATTACCCCACAAGCCTACTTCAAAAGCGCATTTCCCGGGCCGTCACATCCGACCCTGGTACTGCCGATACCTACAAAGAACAGCTTACACCACTTGTCATTCAGTATTTTCTTGGTCTTGAATGTATTAATCAGCCCTTTAGAGAAGGCCATGACTTCCTAAAATCATGTCCGGAAATAGGTCCGTTCTGTCTGAGATTTTTCCCGTCACACCTCGTTGCTCCCCCTCCCCCCCCCCCTCACCCTGCAATATCCTTGTCAGACCATAACCTAACCTCCTCCTGCACCCATCTCCCTACCCTGTGGCCGCTACCCCTGTAACCGTCCCCGCTGCAAGACTTGCCCTTTGCACCCTGCTACCGCTAGCAATAACGGGTCCGCGCCTCGTGGTGTAGCTGCTAGCGTTGCTGCCTCTGGATCAAGGGGTCCCGGGTTCGATTCACGGCCGCGTTCGGGATTTTCTCTCCACAGGCACTGGGTGTTAGTATTCTCCTCACCATTTCATCAGGATCATCGTTCGTGACAGTGGCTAGATTGTATTGTGAAAAACAGGCGCTGATGACTGTGCAGTTGAGCGCCCTACAAACCATCATCACCACATCACATCAGCACCAGCTCTGTAATTGGTCAAACGTATGCTATCAAGGGGAGAGCCGCCTGTGAAACGAAACATGTACGAGGTGCATTCAAGTTCTAAGGCCTCTGATTTTTTTTCTCCGGGTTGGAAAGAGATAGAAACATGCGCATTGTTTTAAAATGAGGCCACGTTCATTGTCAATACGTCCCAGAGTTGGCAGCACCGTACGGCAGATGGAATTTTACCGCCAGCGGCGAGAATGAGAACTGTTTTAAATACTTAAAATGGCGACGTTTTCCTTACTTGAACAACGTGCAATCATTCGTTTTCTGAATTTGCGTGGTGTGAAACCAATTGAAATTCATCGACAGTAGAAGGAGACATGTGGTGATGGAGTTATGGATGTGTCGAAAGTGCATTCGTGGGTGCGACAGTTTAATGAAGGCAGAACATCGTGTGACAACAAACCGAAACAACCTCGGGCTCGCACAAGCCGGTCTGACGACATGATCGAGAAAGTGGAGAGAATTGTTTTGGGGGATCGCCGAATGACTGTTGAACAGATCGCCTCTAGAGTTGACATTTCTGTGGGTTCTGTGCACACAATCCTGCGTGACAACCTGAAAATGGGAAAAGTGTCATCCAGGTGGGTGCCACGAATGCTGACGGACGACCACATGGCTGCCCGTGTGGCATGTTGCCAAGCAATGTTGACGCGCAACGACAGCATGAATGGGACTTTCTTTTCGTCGGTTGTGACAATGGATGAGACTTGGATACCATTTTTCAATCCAGAAACAAAGCGCCAGCCAACTCAATGGAAGCACACAGATTCACCGCCACCAAAAAAATTTCGGGTAACCGCCAGTGCTGGAAAAATGATGGTGTCCATATTCTGGGACAGTGAGGCCGTAATCCTTACCCATTGCGTTCCAAAGGGCACTACGGTAACAGCTGCATCCTACGAAAATGTTTTGAAGAACAAATTCCTTCCTGCACTGCAACAAAATCGTCCGGGAAGGGCTGCGCGTGTGCTGTTTCACCAAGACAACGCACCCGCACATTGAACTAACGTTACGCAACAGTTTCTTCGTGATAACAACTTTGAAGTGATTCCTCATGCTCCCTACTCACCTGACCTGGCTCCTAGTGACTTTTGGCTTTTACAAATTATGAAAGACACTCTCCGTGGCCGCACATTCACCAGCCGTGCTGCTATTGCCTCAGCGATTTTCCTGTGGTCAAAACAGACTCCTAAAGAAGCCTTCGCCGTTGCCATGGAATCATGGCGTCAGCGTTGTGAAAAATGTGTACGTCTGCAGGGCGATTACGTCGAGAAGTAACGCCAGTTTCATCGATTTCGGGTGAGTAGTTAATTAGAAAAAAAATCGGAGGCCTTAGAACTTGAATGCACCTCGTAATGTACCAGCTGTTATGTAAACACCGGTCGGCCTTTGACATCCGTGTGAGTACCACCAAATTATCAGTTAGGTTGAATGGGAATAGGCAGAGGATGTATACCGACAACACACACAGTATCCTGTTTCTCTGCAGCATGACAGTCGTGAGGTAGGTGCCTGTTTCACCACACGCCCCATCTGGAATCTTGCCCCAGACGCCAGTTTCTCCGAACTCAGAAGGTGACAACTGGCGCTACAATATGTTCTTGGTTCTCACCACCCACCTGACCATAATTTACATTAATTTCTTCGGTCTCGGCACTTCTTTTCAGTGACTATTCCTTGCTTCACTCTATTTTAGTTTTCTACATCTTTTATTTTCTGCCCTATTTTTCCCACCTCCCCGTTCCCACCCCCATCTACCACATGTAATGCGCTTTGCTTTCCTGCCTTATTAACTCATGCACGATGTCTTTTTGGTCACATCTCTCTTGCGCATTATGATATGTTCCAACTGTAAGCTCTCACGTTTTCAAAACTTTTGCCCACCTGACGCTGGGTTCTCGGCAACTTTGCCGAACTCTCCCCACTTCCTAGACTCCCGCCTTCTTTACCCTTCAACCTTACTGCCAGAAGAAGAACCCCCACTGGCTTCGAAAGCTTGCACGTTTCCCTAACTCTTATATGTTTTTATGTGTTTTATCCTGCCTCCGTTTGGTGAGTAAATATTTTATCCATCCAGTTATGTTACATTTCCAAAAGCCGATTCTTTTCGTTTATAGAAAATACGAACAGGTAAACATTAGTGGGGCTCATTAGATAATAGTATTTTGAATTACTACGTGGAGCATTTTACTAAGTTTATCGTGTGCGACTTTTCCCGGGGTGCGCCACACATGGCAGTGACCTGCCTGCTTGCCTTTCTTCGCCGAGAAACCGCGGCGAGCGTACAAAGCCGTCTGGATGGACCAGCTGCTCCGGTCGCCACCCGTTCTCCACTTTCACTGGCGGTGAAGGTCGTAGCCTCCCAGCTGGACCTGGTCAGCGGCAAACGTGTCTGCCTTTCACGCACACACACATCCTTCCGCGCACTTGAACATTTCCACGACGACTTCCACATTCCTCTAACGCACCGGTCGAAAAAATGAAACTCACTAGAATTACAGGGGACAGGCAAAATAATGTGAACAGTGGTAGTAGTGGGATGGTTGACGGTCAACAACGCATGCAGAGCATGTGTCGCGCTGGACTGTTTATGTTCAGTACGGACTAGGCATCAGTGCTGGTTGAAACTTCCTGGCAGATTAAAACTGTGTGCCGGACCGAGACTCGAACTCGGGACCTTTGCCTTTCGCCTGCAAGTGCTCTACCAACTGAGCTGCCCAAGCACGCCTCACGCCCCGACCTCACAGCTTCACTCTTTCAGGAATGCTAGTTCTGCTGGGCGTGAGTCGTGCTTGCGTAGCTCAGATGGTTTTGTGATTTGTTTTAATATGATTTTTTTTTTTTTTGCACAGGATGCATTTCATTTAGTGTTTGCGAACGCCTAATTTGGTATCCAAATAGAATGTCAATAAATAAATGTTAAAAAAAAGGTCTGTAGAGCATTAGGCAAAAAAAACGGCCTGAAAAAAAAAGATGGTAGAGCAGTTGCCCGCGAAAGGCAAAGGTCCCGAGTTCGAGTCATGGTCCGGCACACAGTTTTAATCTGCCAGGAAGTTTCATATCAGTGCACACTCCGCTGCAGAGTGAAAATCTCATTTTGGAAACATGCCCCAGGCTGTGGCTAAGCCATGTCTCCGTTATATCCTTTCATTCAGGAATGCTAGTTCTGCAAGATTCGCAGGAGAGACTGTGTAAAGTTTGGAAGGTAGCAGACGAGGTACTGGCAGAAGTAAAGCTGTGAGGACGGGGCGTGAGTCGTGCTTCTGTAGCTCAGTGGTAGAGTACTTTTCTGCGAAAGGCAAAGGTCCCCAGTTCGTGTCTCGGTCAGGTACACAGTTTTAATCTGCCAGGAAGTTCCATATCAGCCCAGAGTGAAAATCTCGTTCTGGATAACTGCAGGTTGTTTACGAGTAGTGCACACTTCGTATTTTGCATTCAGAGGCCGAGGTCGACGTGCTATGAGGGACCGAACAGAGTTCCAAAGAGGGCAGATTGTGGGGGCCCGAATAGCTGGAGCATCACTAACCAAGACTGCCAACTTGTTGAATGTTTCCAGAGCAACTGTTTCAACAGTCATGACAGCTTGCACAAAACATGGAAAGACGTCATCGTGTAAACGTAATAGTGAACGCAAATCAAAACTAAATGACAAGAGACCGTCGTACACTAACATGAATTGTGTCGAAACGACACAAAACTACGGCGGCTGAAGTAAGTGCAGAGCTCAATAGCCATCTTCGAGACCCCGTATCTATCGACGCTGTCCGCCGAGAACTCGATAAAGCGAATATTTGTGTAGAAGCTTCTATACCGAAACCATTAGTGACGCCAACCAACGCAAAGAAGCGTAAAACGTAGTCTCAGGAGTATAAGTCCTGGACGGCTGATCTGTGGAAACACGTAATATGGTCCGACGAGTCAACGTTTTCGTTATTTCCAACATGGGGCCGGGTTTAAGTCTGGAGAATGCCAAAAGAATGGTACAATCCTCATCGCTAGATTCCAAAGGTTAAGCGTGGAGGTGAAAGCGTGATGGTGTGGGCAGCCGTATCATGGTATTCTCCTGGTCCCATCGCTAGTCTCAATGGTCGTGTTACAGCCAATGATCACGTGAAAATTTTAGATGATCAGTTAAGCGCCGTGATTAAAATTTTCATCCCCAAAAATGATGCCGTATTTCAGGACGATAACGCACCCATTCGCACAGCCAGGTCAGTACAATCGTGGTGTGAGGAGCGTGCAACTGAACTGCAGCGTCTTTCCCCGCCAACAGCGTCCCTGGACTTGAACATTATCGAATCCTTGCGGGTGGTATTGGAGCGCAGACTCCAGAGCAGATTTCCGCATCCCTCGTCACTGCAGGAGTTAGAAGAGGTTCTGATCGAAGAGAGGCACAACATTACACTGGAGACTATACATTCATTATATGCCAATATTCCAAGAAGAATCGCTGCTGTTTTAAGTAGGCTGTTTAAGTTTTTATGTTGGTAACGGCATGTAGCGCTCTGTATGAAAACCACTGGCTGTGCTGTGTGCAGTCTGTGGCTGGTTTGCATTGTTGTTGGCTATTGTAGTGTTGGGCAGCTGGATGTTAACAGCGCATAGCGTTGCGCAGTTGGAGGTGAGCCGCCAGCAGTGGTGGATGTGGGGAGAGAGATGGCGGAGTTTTGAGAGCGGATGATCTGGACGTGTGTTCATCAGAGACAGTAAATTTGTAAGACTAGATGTCATGAACTGATATATATATATATATATATATATATAATGACTTTTTAACACTATTAAGGTAAATATATTGTTTGTTCCCTATCAAAATCTTTCATTTGCTAACTATGCCTATCAGTAGTTAGTGCCTTCAGTAGTTAGAATCTTTTATTTAGCTGGCAGTATTGGCGCTCGCTGTATTGCAGTAGTTCGAGTAACGAAGATTTTTGTGAGGTAGGAATTCGTGAAAGGTATAGGTTATCGTTAGTCAGGGCCATTCTTTTGTAGGGATTACTGAAAGTCAGAGTGCGTTGCGCTAAAAATATTGTGTGTCACTTTAGTGAATGTCTGAGTACGTTCAGTTTTGCTCAGCTGTTTGAAAATCAAATAACATAAGACGTTTATCAGCACAGTAATTTATTAATTTTTCTACGGGGACGTTACACTGTGTTACAGGCAAATGGGGGTCCGACCCCTTATTAATAAACCATTCCCTAGTAAGTACAGGTGTTCACATTATTTTTCCTATCTCCTGTATTTACATCAGCTTCTACTCCCGGCGGCTACCTTTCGGTGTATGGAAGAGGGTAGTTCCCGCCTCACACACACACACACACACACACACACACACACACAGTGACTTTCTCATTTTCCTGTTCCAGTCGCGAGTGGTTCGCAGCATGAACGATTCTTGTTAAGCTTCCGAGTGAGCTAGAATCTGCATAGTTTTACCTTTATGGTCTTTCGGCCAGAAACACGCAGGAGGGAGACCTCGGTGACACCGAGGACCTTAAACGGCAGTCGACGCTAACGTTAAAATTCTGCGAGGAATTTTTGAGAAAGTTGTGACCGTGAAACAGCCTAATGGAAACTGAACAATCAATCTGGGATTCGTTTGACCAACAGTAAACAGGTCAGGAACGGACGTTCTCCCAGCACAAAAGCAGGTCGTAACGCTACGTATTAAGACCGGTCGCCAGCCCACTTAGGCATTCTTGTGTCAAGCAAAATGATGAAGCAGAAGGCAGTGCTAAGGCTAACCCAACCTTCCTTGACACACTAGATGCAGTAGTTTATAGAACCAATCACCAACACACATGAAACTATTGGCAATACTAAACAAGGGAAAGCATAAAATGATTTTGATTCAAATCAGGGGGCCTGTTAAAGAACATACTCTATTACTTCATTGCTTAACACAGGGTCTTTATACCTGCGCATCAACCAACTTGCATTAGAATAGCTAACACGGTAAATATTTCTTTCTTAATCTCGGTTTGAAGCAATTAAACAGAAATCAAATCTAACTACACGCGCACTGACGGAGCCTTTGTATTGACTCATTATTAACTATGTAAAGCACCACAAACTATAACTCTTTAATATAATCCATTGTGGAGTCGAGGTAGCATTTGTCATTATACTGGTTATCACTGTTAGCATTCAACCGCGATTCTTATACATAAATTTTAACAACGCGTTTCAAGAGACAATGCTCTCATCATCAGGTTGTAAAGTCTATGTCATGCAATTAAACGGACTAAAAAGACAAAATACCATCACAAATAGTTCGGAAGTCCATAGAGTAAAACAGAATTAAAAGTATATTGGACTGTGGGTCCTCGTCGTACATTGAAGTTCTTGACACAAGTCGATGGCCGTCCCAAAGCTACCAGATATGCTGTCGCACTGTGCCGGCTCGGGAGCTGTTGTGGACTGACGTGCCTAGGTGTTGTGGCGTGGTTACAGCCGTGTGCTTGACGGTAACGCTATGCTATTCGGCGCCTCGTTTCCTTATTGCATTGGTCTGCCATCGTTAGCCTCTCGCAACTCCGTCAGTGACATGCTGCAAGTTTAAAGTCGCATACCTGCCCTAACCTACCCTAAAATAATTCTAAAAACCCGCTAAAAAATCTCATTTCTTTAAAATTATCTTGTGCATTTAGAATATTGCTTTGTTTCTTTTCATGGAGAGCTATCTCGATTTCCTGTAGTAAATCAAGTTTCCTCCCTTTCTTTTCTACATGCAATATTTCTACGTTATCTTCTATGCTATTAAGGGGATGGCCTGTTTCATATACACTCCTGAAAATTGAAATAAGAACACCGTGAATTCATTGTCCCAGGAAGGGGAAACTTTATTGACACATTCCTGGGGTCAGATACATCACATGATCACACTGACAGAACCACAGGCACATAGACACAGGCAACAGAGCATGCACAATGTCGGCACTAGTACAGTGTATATCCACCTTTCGCAGCAATGCAGGCTGCTATTCTCCCATGGAGACGATCGTAGAGATGCTGGATGTAGTCCTGTGGAACGGCTTGCCATGCCATTTCCACCTGGCGCCTCAGTTGGACCAGCGTTCGTGCTGGACGTGCAGACCGCGTGAGACGACGCTTCATCCAGTCCCAAACATGCTCAATGGGGGACAGATCCGGAGATCTTGCTGGCCAGGGTAGTTGACTTACACCTTCTAGAGCACGTTGGGTGGCACGGGATACATGCGGTCGTGCATTGTCCTGTTGGAACAGCAAGTTCCCTTGCCGGTCTAGGAATGGTAGAACGATGGGTTCGATGACGGTTTGGATGTACCGTGCACTATTCAGTGTCCCCTCGACGATCACCAGTGGTGTACGGCCAGTGTAGGAGATCGCTCCCCACACCATGATGCCGTGTGTTGGCCCTGTGTGCCTCGGTCGTATGCAGTCCTGATTGTGGCGCTCACCTGCACGGCGCCAAACACGCATACGACCATCATTGGCACCAAGGCAGAAGCGACTCTCATCGCTGAAGACGACACGTCTCCATTCGTCCCTCCATTCACGCCTGTCGCGACACCACTGGAGGCGGGATGCACGATGTTGGGGCGTGAGCGGAAGACGGCCTAACGGTGTGCGGGACCGTAGCCCAGCTTCATGGAGAGGGTTGCGAATGGTCCTCGCCGATACCCCAGGAGCAACAGTGTCCCTAATTTGCTGGGAAGTGGCGGTGCGGTCCCCTACGGCACTGCGTAGGATCCTACGGTCTTGGCGTACATCCGTGCGTCGCTGCGGTCCGGTCCCAGGTCGACGGGCACGTGCACCTTCCGCCGACCACTGGCGACAACATCGATGTACTGTGGAGACCTCACGCCCCACGTGTTGAGCAATTCGGCGGTACGTCCACCCGGCCTCCCGCATGCCCACTATACGCCCTCGCTCAAAGTCCGTCAACTGCACATACGGTTCACGTCCACGCTGTCGCGGCATGCTACCAGTGTTAAAGACTGCGATGGAGCTCCGTATGCCACGGCAAATTGGCTGACAATGACGGCGGCGGTGCACAAATGCTGCGCAGCTAGCGCCATTCGACGGCCAACACCGCGGTTCCTGGTGTGTCCGCTGTGCCGTGCGTGTGATCATTGCTTGTACAGCCCTCTCGCAGTCTCCGGAGCAAGTATGGTGGGTCTGACACACCGGTGTCAATGTGTTCTTTTTTCCATTTCCAGGAGTGTATATTGTTCGCAACAGCTTCTAGCGTTAAAAGGTTTTTTTTTGCTTTTCGTATTTAACCAAATATAACATTGATGATGATAATTTATGGCAATGATTGCCGACAAGACAAAGAATGCAACCTTTTAACACTAGATTGCGTACTCACGGCAGTTCTCCTTGGCCGTTTTTTTTTTGGTACGACTTGGAAAGAGAGAAAAATTAATGAATGATCGCCGATGCGTCGGTTCTCGATTGTGTTCAGGAGACGTACAGATTGATTGCGCGAAAATTGTTTCTCAAATGTCCTCTTAACCCGGATTGCTTTCACGCAATCATACTCTTCAATGAAATTACCTAAGGGACCTATTTGAATAATTAAAAAAAAAAACAATGCAAAACAGTGAAATTTTGTAAAAAAAAAATTGTCAGATCGGAAATTGAACACATTAATGGTCTCCCAAATACAATCGAGACACCGTGATAAAGAGCGAACCTGTAACAAAGTTCATTTAAACGTAAACATCATTTGTGGTTAATTTAAAGAAAAGAATAAGCATAGATTTTCTGTACAGTGAAGCATCAATATATTCTCAAAGAAGAAAGGCGTTAAACTATAAACATTAACAAATTTACAACGAATACAAAACTTACATTTTTATGTTTTTCTCATACATGGAGCAGTCCAACCATCGCTGCTTTTGTATGTGTGATATTTTGTAAAAATTAAATGTCCTGGCGTGCGCGTAAGTATTTTTTATCGTCACAAGGTTTACAAAAGCGTTTTCTTTCTTGATGATAACGTGGTTTTTCACACTAAATGAAATATAACTTGTAGCTGTGCTACACAACACGTCTTAACAAGTCGGCAATCAAACATAAAAGGTAATGAAGTACATGTTAACATATCGGCGACCAGAAGTACAACTCACTATTAAGGCTCTAGAATTTTCCTAACAAATGATAAATTGTTCTTTCTTCTGTTTCGCAGCTTCGTGCTATCAAGCGCTGCGGCAATGATTTTAAATATCTGCGCCCAGCGAGTCATAGTGTTTAAAAGTACCTTTTAAACGCTGGCCGAGCGTCTTGGTATAGGCGCACATTATAAACAGATTTCGTTTCTTCACTCTCGCGTTGTCATGCTTAGTATCATTACAAACTACAGCTCGATGGCTATCCTTTTCTCATATGCAAAAATGTCTGAAATCCAGTTATATCACATTGCTTCCCGCGTGAGGAGCGATGACTCCGTCAGGATCATCGCGACTCACGCGTAGTCGTGATATTATTGCTTTCGCGAAACAAGTTAGTATTACTTGCAAAAATTCTTTACAATAGATTTTACGCACTACATCAGGCAAAGTGGTTAACATACAGAGTATCAGGTAAGTATATTCGTACGACTGAAATTGATAGTAATTTGCCCATAGGGTAACTACATGACAATTGAACTGTGCTCTTTCTAATGTATTGTACAAGGATAACAAATGTTCATTGCTCGGTAAAAGTTAATGAAATTAAGATAAAGATACACATACATAGATACATTATACATGGCATAATAAATATTAAAAAATAACAAAGAAATAAATTACTTGACTTCGCAGTAAGTCTGGGTGCTGTGTGCACTCGTGAAAAAAATTATGTTACAAAAAATTGACATTCTTGTTTTACAATGACATAGTACAGGAATATTTTTGTCGTTGTTTCGTCGAAGATTTCTTGCAGTAAATACGTAGCACTTTACTTATTAGTGGCTTTCATGACCTGCAAAAAAAAAAAAAAAAAATGTTTCACTACACTTGGGTAGGTATGAGTTGCACTGGGAGTGGTAGAACTTCGGGTATAAATGATAGCACTGTACTTGAGTGGGGAAATTGATTACACTTTTACAGTGGAGGAAAAGTAGGGCATCACTTTCACTGTGGAAGTTGGAGTAGTTGTCGGGGTGTGGTGTTGCGTTGGAAATACGTCGTGGGTCAGGAACTGGAAGACTGGTTCTGCAACATGTTGAGCCGTATGATGGCGGTCTCTATTTCACTTGACACATGTCCGTGCTTCCATTTATGTTTTCGTACATGAAAAATACAGAAAAAAATGTGTATTAGAATGTGCTTACTTACTAATAACTTAGTCTAAAAGAAAATTGGATTAGGTAAGGATAACAATTGTTTATGTACATAAGGTCTCATTCTCTTAGGAATGCTTAGTTCCTATATCTATCTATTTTGTTGGTTTTATTTGGTTCGACACGTTTTCGTCATTACTCGGCCTGGTCAGTAAATTCGGTAGCAATTGTCAAAATTAAGCTTAAGACTGTTCCGATTAGTGTCTTTATAATTTCACAAGCTGCATGAGTGCTTAATTCATTGCTTTGTCATATTTTATTTTGAATGCATTTCAAACACATTTGGCATCCGCGCTCGTTGTGCAAAGAAAAATGGATTGTTGAGCGCTCAGCGTACACAGTGTTACGTCCGTTGGTCACAATCACGTGATAATAACTTGACAGTTCCACAACGTTAGCAGCAGAGCGTTTGGTGTCTACTGGTAGTGGTGTGAGTTTTTACACAGTTTTTCATCGACTCTGGATTACGGAATCAGCCAGATGCGGCGACTCCCGCAGCTGTTTCGAAGAATGTGTCCGTGGAAAGGCGTACAGTACCGTTTGTGGTAAGTACAACACATTCACGTTCACTCTTCGGCTTTCTACATCGTAGTTTCGTGGTACAAGTACTTATAACTTTACTTCACACGCGGTATTTCACACGTGTCCTTGGAGTTATCACCTTTTCAGTTCACACGTTATTATTAATTCGTGTTCACATTTATTTGGTCGTCATGTTAAGGTTCACACGCACCACTTTTATACGTGTCCATTAATTACTTGTCTATACTCGGCTCACACGCAGCAGCATATACGTGTCCATTTATTAGTGACTGCATTATTACTACAAAATACAGTTAACATTTAGTATATATATCATGTCTAAAAATTATTTACAAAGACTACAAGGCCTGACGAAAAGCGTGTCTCTTGTTCGTAGTTTGTACTTCCTAGGCACTTTAGGTTTACACTTTGTTCGAAATCTTGTTATTCTTTTCTTTTTAGAATAGTTACTCTTTTCTCAAGTTCAGCTCTTTTATTTTCTGTCTATTACGTCGTTAGTTTGAAGACATAGTCAATGTGGCTTCGTTTACGTGATGAACAGTTCGTGTTCGAACTATCATTAGGGAAATTAGGAAGCTTGGTGTTTCCTGTCGTGCAATTGCGAATAACAAATCTTAACTGAACTCGCAATTTGCGGAGAATAAGCATAGCCCGTCGACAACCAATGTGTCACGACTATCCATTCGTATAGCCTGTATGTATCAATCATGCAACCAGCCCTAAAATTCACTTCTCTACTGGATAAGGTAGGATGGTAAGGATACTGGTTGGAGGAAAACACAAAAGACTTTTATGGAGTGAAGAGATTTGAAGACACAGTGTTAATGACGTATGATATGATGAGCTTAACATAAATTATCATCACCTTAGTTTTTCATGACAAATAGCATAATTAAATCGATACAGTAGTTTCAGTGTCGTCTGATCCAACTCTCTATACAATTTTCTATGCATATCTAAAATTACTTAAACCATGCATTAGCAGTGAACTGTGTCTGTTAACTATCTTCTGTTCCATGTATCGTAAAATTGTTTTTTTTTTTTTTTAAATTGTCATACCTCGAGGACCTGAAATAGATATTTCTAGTACTAAATTAGTTTATTTATAAATGATCTTTGTAAGTATTTCAGCTGCACTGTGCCGTAAGATTCTTATGTGCGTATACGGTTTTCTCCGTATTATAATAAAATAATTGAGTTGCGCACTTCTTTCCTGCTACCTGGATCGTTATTGACTTACTTGATTCTTATATGCTAAGCTGCTGCTTTTCTTTTTTTTTTTTTTTGCCTGCTGCGTTTCATAGGTGGTCTCATAAAATTTGTTGTCACACACTCCTTATGCATAACATAACATTTACCTCATTAGAGTAAGCGACCTTAATAAATATTTTTTTTAACCTACGAGCAATCATTCTGGTCTGAATGATCATTTTAATTTATTTCATTCAAGAGGAGAGAGCTTTGCTATACTTAAAATTAGTGATAGCAGGTGGCACTTAGCACGTCCCTACCATAATATTTATTTGTCAGCTCTTTCGGCTGTGGCCGTTCATGGCTCAATTAACTTAAAACTAACTTACATCTAAGGCAAATCTTGCTCTCCTACAATAAATGTGTTTTACTTAAGGTGCTCACATAAATTACTTATCTTGTTGTGGCAGGTCGACAGGGTGCTAGTCCTGTGAATTACTCTTACATACGTTGGTACTTCACACATAGTATGACATAGTGTGCGTATATTTTATTTTAGCAGCTTAACTTAACAGATATTTTCAATGGTTGACTCGGTATTTCTTCAAGTCTGCGTGTTGAAACAATCCTTTTATTCGTCCAGATACAGGGTCAGCTAATAGATAGCAACCAATGTGCGGCTTTCTTAATATAATATATGGTCCTTCATCCAAGTGCTGCCACTTGCGATTCTTATGATGAATCAAAGATGGTTTGAAGTGGGTCTTTAATAGCACTCGTTCATTTATACGATACGATAAGACTTTGCTAATGTGTTTGTCATGCGCCTTTTTTATTAGGTTTGCATGAGTGGTTAAAGATATGAAAGCTTGTCTTAACTTGTCGTCTAAGGTTACTTTAGGGCGTTGTAATTTCGTTCCGCAGCTTCCCTGTGGAGTCATAAAGAAGCTGCTAATGGTGTTCCGATTTGGGTGGAGTTGAAATGTCAGTTATTTTTACGTGATTAGTATTTTGTGTCATGTTAGGCTGAAAACTTGCGTTCGTATCCCATACGACTTGTGCATCTCTTGATTGCGTGTTATTTGACATCGTGTTTGGTGCTTGTTTCGCCTGTGTGTAGAAAATGGTCGGATTTGCTTGGCCATTATGACCGGCGGTGTCAGGATAAGCATGCGACGAATTGTCCTGACTATTGTTCCTGAACTGTTGGTTGGGTTGGTGAGAAAATGTCACATTTTTCGGCTGTGCAAAATTCATTTGGTGAGAGGGGGTGAAGCGGCTCGCCTGACTGTACTGTCGTGGTCTGTTACAACTGTTCCAATTCTTTCCCTTGTGACGATTTCCATTATTCGTCTTGTTGTTCTGGTACTGGTAATTATCGTTGTGATTTATCGGTGAATTACGGTATTGTTGCTGTGTGTTTTGATAAATCGGATTGTATCTATTCTGGTGTGGATATTTGTTATATTGTTTTCTATTACGGCGATTGAAACTGTTATGATTTCCGTAAGGCTGAGCGTTTGGTTGTCCCGTGTTATGTTGGTACGACATTCCATTGACGCAATTTGTTATGTGCTGCTGCGGAGCGAGCGGTCCATTATTATAATTATTCCGCGCGCTCGCACGCACATCCTCATAGATCATATCCAAATGGTCGAGAACAGAAAGAAATGCTTCTAGGTCTTCTTCACTCACATTAACTAGTTTTTCTCTTATTGACACAGGAAGTTTTGACTTTAAGATCATGATTACATCTTTGGTTGAAATGGGCGTGTCCCAATACTGAATTTTACGTAGATATTTTTCAAAATAACGTCTCAAACCTCCTCCTTTGGTGTTGAAAGGTTCGGCGTTGTAAACCTTTCGGAGTCTTTGTTGTATACCTGAACTCCAGAATTTATTCAAAAAATGCTTTTCAAAATCTGCATAGGTGTGACATTTGTCTATTATTTCTGTACCCCAAATTGATCCTTCACCGTGTACATAGCCTAAGATGAACTGTATCCGCTGCCTGTCGTTCCATGATTCCGGAAAAGCACCTGTGAATGATTTTAGAAATACTATGGGATGTATATTTCGTTTTTCAGGTATAAAAGGTTGAAAAGCTCTGTGTCTTAGCACACTCTCGTCTCGCATTAGTTCAACGAGTGTTAGTTGATCGGCATGACTACGTGACGTAGAAGTTTCGCCACGCGTATTGTTTACTGTTGGTGAGAATTGTACCTGACACTCGGGATATTGACGATTATCGTGTTCTGGCGGTAGCGAATACTCACTTTGATTGTCACCTTGCAATTCCGTAACTTGTCGTTTCAGTTGATCTATATCATTGCTTAGCTGACGTTTCCATTCCGGAAGATCGTGGCTAAATGCTCGTCTGATTTCACCTAATTCACTGGTTAAAGTGTCACCAGAAGTACCGGGAGCGGTTAAGATTTCTGCTGTATCAGATTTAACCGTACCCTTTAGTTCAGCGTGTACTTTGCTGACAATGTACTGTTCTTTGGATTGCATCCACTCTTCAAATTCCCTATTAAGTGTATTGCTTATACCGGTGTTGACATCTGCGATCTTTTTGTCAATATTGACATCGGATATTTGCTGAGCAAGGTCTTCCACTCACTCGCCAACGTGGTTGACACTTTCTGTCAATTGGCTTACTCTCTTTGAAACATCACTGTAATGTTTCAAAGAGTCACTCGCAGTTGATTTACACACATCTATTTGGGCCTGCATATCTATAAACTTGCTACCAATATTGGTCTCGGCGGATTCCACCATCGAAAGAACACTATCAATTTTTGCGTGTACGCTTGCGTTTAGCTCGCTTGCGTAAGCAGTGGTAATGGCTTTAATTTTTTCCTCCATGGTGTCATTCGAATTTTTGATTTGTGCTTGGATGTCGGTAATAACAGATTATATTGTTCATTCGCACTTGAGTGTCCTCTATCCTTGATTCTAAACTGTTGAACCTGCTGTCACTTTGATTTGCTAATTGACTGATTTGCGTTTCAATATTGTCACTTTGGTTTGTTAACTGACTGACTTGCGTTTCAATATTGTCACTTTGGTTTGTTAACTGTGCCATGTTTGCTTCAAAACTGGTTTTCATACCAGCAAACAATTTTAGTATATCTGACAGCGAGCATTCACGTGACTGCGACGCTGTCTGTGGCGCCGACAGCTCACGTGTCGCTTCGTCGTCTGTTGTTCCCCCACTACGAGATTCAGGTTTGTTTATACCCGCGCGCGGTCTAAGTTGCCTTGGTTGCTCATCAGCCATCGTAAATTTAAAGTAGTTACACTGCACGAGCTAGAAAAGATAATTTTTTTTTTAAAATTATGATTTTCACTTGTCAGGTGCGCCAAGGATTTCGCGTCCTGATTTCACAGATATTGCTTGCGCGTTATAAACAATTGAAACTCTGACACACGAAAATGCCAATATGGCAACGGGAGTGATAAAATAAATGAAAAACACTTATAGAGCACTGAAACTGGCACAGATAATAGCGTCCATTGTGATTCACTAAAATGCACAACAATGGAAATTCTTGCTAACTATTTCTAACTATTGTAAGCGAAATGATGAGATAGAGGCGGATCTAATAGCAAAAGGAAACAGAAATTTGGAAATTAAATTGCTTGAGGAAAAGGAAAAAAGCTTAGAGAGTGAATGTCACGAGCCGACTGAATGCTCGGTACGCAAAGCTTCAAACGTAATGAAAAATCGTACTCACATTAGTTGCTGTTGTGGATTCTTACTGCGATTTTCTGCATATGCGTCTCTTTTTTTTTTTTTTTTTAATCACTGGTTTTGGCTTCCAAATTTCTCCAGATGGTAGCATGAAAATAAAAAGAACAAATTAGTTTTTTAGTTAGGTCCCTGTTCGGGCGCCACATCTAGCGTTAAAAGGTTTTTTTTTTTTTGCTTTTCGTATTTAACCAAATATAACATTGATGATGATAATTTATGGCAATGTTTGCCGACAAGATAAAGAATGCAACCTTTTAACACTAGATTGCGTACTCACGGCAGTTCTCCTTGGCCGTTTTTTTTTTTTTTTTTTTTTGGTACGACTTGGAAAGAGAGAAAAATTAATGAATGATCGCCGATGCGTCGGTTCTCGATTGTGTTCAGGAGACGTACAGATCGATTGCGCGGAAATAGTTTCTGAAATGACCTCTTAACCCGGATTGCTTTCACGCAATCAGACTCTTCAGTGAAATTACCTAAGGGACCTATTTGAATAATTAAAAAAAAACAATGCAAAACAGTGAAATTTTGTAAAAAAAAAAATTGTCAGATCGGAAATTGAACACATTAATGGTCTCCAAAATACAATCGAGACACCGCGATAAAGAGCGAACCTGTAACAAAGTTCATTTAAACATAAACATCATTTGTGGTTAATTTAAAGAAAAGAATAAGCATAGATTTTCTGTACAGTGAAGCATCAATATATTCTCAAAGAAGAAAGGCGTTAAACTATAAACATTAACATATTTACAATGAATACAAAACTTACATTTTTATGTTTTTCTCATACATGGAGCAGTCCAACCATCGCTGCTTTTGTATGTGTGATATTTTGTAAAAATTAAATGTCCTGGCGTGCGCGTAAGTATTTTTTATCGTCACAAGGTTTACAAAAGCGTTTTCTTTCTTGATGATAACGTGGTTTTTCACACTAAATGAAATATAACTTGTAGCTGTGCTACACAACACGTCTTAACAAGTCTGCAATCAAACATAAAAGGTAATGAAGTACATGTTAACATATCGGCGACCAGAAGTACAACTCACTATTAAGGCTCTAGAATTTTCCTAACAAATGATAAATTGTTCTTTCTTCTGTTTCGCAGCTTCGTGCTATCAAGCGCTGCGGCAATGATTTTAAATATCTGCGCCCAGCGAGTCATAGTGTTTAAAAGTACCTTTTAAACGCTGGCCCCGCGTCTTGGTATAGGCGCACATTATAAACAGATTTCGTTTCTTCACTCTCGCGTTGTCATGCTTAGTATCATTACAAACTACAGCTCGATGGCTATCCTTTTCTCATATGCAAAAATGTCTGAAATCCAATAATATCACAAGCTGATTTGTCATAATTTCTTAACGTGAACGCATCTTTATGTTCTTTATACCGGATCGCGAATGATCTTCCTGTCTGCCCTATATATTTTGCATCACAACTTCTGCACTCAATCTTATAAACTCCCGATCTTTCAAACTTATTTCTCTCCTCGCCAATATCGTGCTTAAGGCCATACCTCACTAGGTTATTTGTCTGAAAAGCTATTTTAACATCGTATGGCTTAAAAATATTTGCTATCTTTTGTGAGACTGTTCCGTAGTATGGCATCGTGATAATTTTCACTTTCTCTCCATCAGGTTTTTTCTTTTTGCGCTTATTACTTTTCCGTAACAGCTTTTTAACCATATCTATTCTGTAACCGTTATTCATCGCTATTCTCTTAACGGTATTAATTTCAGTCTCCCTATCTTTTTCGCTCATAGAAATATTGATTGCCCTATGCACGAGACTACGGAAAGCAGCTTCTTTATAAGCCTGCGGATGGCATGAATCATTCGGCATCACTGCATCAGTCGTAGTTTGTTTTCTATAAATGGAGAAGGCATGTTTGTTGCCCTGCTGTTTTATATTCATGTCCAGGAACTGTAAACAATTGTCAGTTTCATACTGCACAGTAAATTCTATTTTATTATGTGCACACAGGAAATATGTGTTGATGACGTGATTGCACAATTGCGTGCGGATTCTCGTCAGACCACACATGTTGATTGTGAAAATTTACAATTTGATCACGTTGGAATGAAGCCTCATCTGTAAAGAGAACATTTGCACTGAAATGAGGATTGACACATTGCTGGATGAACCATTCGCAGAAGTGTACCCGTGGAGGCCAGTCAGCTGCTGATAGTGCCTGCACACGCTGTACATGGTACGGAAACAACTGGTTCTCCCGTAGCACTCTCCATACAGTGACGTGGTCAACGTTACCTTGTACAGCAGCAACTTCTCTGACCCTGACATTAGGGTTATCGTCAACTGCACGAAGAATTGCCTTGTCCATTGCAGGTGTCCTCGTCGTTCTAGGTCTTCCACAGTCGCGAGTCATAGGCTGGAATGTTCCGTGCTCCCTAAGACGCCGATCAATTGCTTCGAACGTCTTCCTGTCGGGACACCTTCGTTCTGCAAATCTGTCTCGATACAAACGTACCGCGCCACGGCTATTGCCCTGTGCTAATCCGTACATCAAATGGGCATCTGCCAACTCGGCATGTGTAAACATTGCACTGACTGCAAAACCACGTTCGTGATGAACAAAACACTAACCTGTTGATGCTACGTACTGATGTGCTTGATGCTAGTTCTGTAGAGCAATGAGTCGCATGTCAACACAAGCACCGAAGTCAACATTACCTTCCTTCAATTGGGTGAACTGGCGGTGAATCGAGGAAGTACAGTACATACTGACGAAACTAAAATGAGCTCTAACATGGAAATTAAGCGTTTCCGGACACATATCCACATAACATCTTTTCTTTATTTGTGTGTGAGGAACGTTTCCTGAAAGTTTGGCCATAACTTTTTGTAACACCCTGTATAGTACGTAAGTTTTAAAACGGCTCAGACTACACTCGCATGTTGATGGACTCGATCCAGCGGAGTGGGATGCTTGATGGAGCTTCTCATTGCCACCAGGGAAGCGTCTGATTGGACAGTCATTCACAATGTGGCTCATTGTTTGGATGTAACCACAGTCACACACACTGTCACTTGAGAAGCCCCACTTGTGCATGTTGTATTTGCACGTACCCGCTTCGGTCCGATATCTGTTTAACTGCACCCACACCTGCCTTGCTTGGTGGAAGCCTGGAACTGGAACTGTTGGACTGTCTACAAGTTCGTGGTTTCGGGTTGTTGTAGCTTGCCACTCACGTTTCCACTCGGCGTCCTGGTCGAATCCTGTGTATAGCATTTGGACTCCAATTTCATATGCTGGTCTTCTAGATTTGAGGCGTTTCCTGTGCAGTGATAGCAAATCGTCATGAAGAGGGATCGAGTTGTTTTCAGAAACTTGCTGACAGAGGTTGTAAAGAGCAGCCTTTCGACGGAGGTCTGGTGGACAGATGTTTGAAAGCACTGGTAGCCAGCAAGTAGGTGTAGACCGGACTGTATCACTAATTACTCTCATAACTGAGTTCAGCTGGATGTCTACTTTCGCTACGTGGACGCTTCCGAGCCAAACTGGTGCACAGTATTCTGCTGCAGAGTATACCAGTGCAATGGATGCTCCTAGGAGAACTGATGTGCTCGCTCCCCATGTACTGCCTGCCAGCTGTCTCACAAGGTTCACTCGAGTTTGTATCTTCTTGGCCAAGTTGGAAAGGTGTTTTTTGTATGTTAAAGTTCTGTCCAGAGTGACTCCCAGGTATTTTGGGCTTTCGTTGTATCTGACTGTACCAAGAGGGCTGAACTGTGGACTGATCTTTGCTGATGAAAGGCGATTAGAGAGGTGGAACAGGCTTACCTCGGTTTTAGAAACATTTGGTCTCAGTCGCCATGTCTCAAACTACTCATAAAGTTTAGTAAGGATGTTCGTTAGGTGTTCTTCACACTCAGAAAGGTCTTCACTCTGACATGAAATTGCCAGGTCATCTGCATATTGAAATTTTTGGCAGGTCAGCTGTGTAGAGGTTGAATAACACTGGAGCAGAACAGACCCCTGAGGTAATCCGTTACTGAGTGCATGCCATCTGCTTTTCTCTTCTCCTTGATGTACTTTAAACCACCTATTGTTTAACATGTTACTTAAGTGATTGCCTAGAGTTATGCAAGGTATTGCTCTCAAAAATTTCAATAATAGGCCCTTGCGCCACACTGTGTCACAAGCTGCTGACAGGTCAATGAACATTACTCCAGTTTTAAGTCTCTTTTGGTATCCAGCTTCTATGTGAGTAGTTAAGAAGAGCACTTGTTCACAGCAGCTTCTATAAGGTCTGAACCCAGCTTGTTCAGGTGGTATCATAGCATTAATTTGATCTTGGATTCGGTTTAGAATCATTCTTTCCAATAGCTTGTAATCACAGCTAAGTAGAGATATTGGGCGGAAGTGTTCTGCAGCTGTTCCCTCTTTCCCTGTCTTTTTGATAGCGATAATTTTTACTCTTTTAAACTTTTTGGGTAATGTTGCTGTATGAAGAATTTCGTTTAAAAGGCAAACTAGCCAATTTCGAGTTTCCGATCCACTGTGCACCAAAAATTCAGGGTAAAGCCCATCTGCACCTGCAACTTTTCTACATTTCGTGTGCTTCACGACTGTTTCCAGTTCAGTGATTGTAACTGGAGAAGAGAATTCCGGGTTATGTTGCAGAGATTTCCGTAAGGGTGGTTACTTGCCGAAGATTTGCTTTATCTGTTGGGACCTTGAGAACTCTCACTAAGTGACTAGCGATTGAGTTGCATGAGACCGTTGAGTTTTCTTTGTTGTGGGAAGGGTCTTCTCCAAGTTTGTGAATCAGCGTCGATGCTTTTCTACTGGAGTGTGTGAAATCGAGCTCCCTTGTTTCTTTATGCCGTTTTTCTCTCCTTTATTCATTCAAGGAATTCATTAGGTTCGTAGCTATTTCTTTGTCTCCACTTTTCTTGAATTGGTTAAACAGCTGGTTGATCTCTTCATTCCAGCCGGGAATGTATTCTTTCCGACATCCTCTGGGTATGCTCTCTTTGGCAGTAGATATTACGATCTTTAAAAACTTTGAGTATGATTTTGGAAGTGCAGTGACCTGTGTTATTGACTCGTCTGGCAATTTAGAAAATTTATCCCAATCTGCTTTTTGAAAATTCCAGCGGGATACAGGAGCAGATCACTCTGGGGGAATGTGTAGCCCGTAGGAGATGAGAATGGGGCGATGCTTCCTTCTGGGAAAGTCATGCAGGACCTTTCTGATGATAGTTCCGCCACTACACTCTGAAGGGTCCATAGTTGACAGGCAGAGGTGAGGTGTGTTCTCTGTACCCCATCTTACAGACCTGAATGTGCCTTTTCCCTTTGCATCATAGTGGAGCTTTTAAGTTGTTTGCTTCCATCCATTCTGCCAGACTTCTACCATTTTCATCCTCTTTGGCATAGCCCCACTCATAACTATGGCTGTTAAAATCGCCTAAATATATTGCAGGATGTTCTAGCACTGGGAGTTGTTTGCGCCAAGTGCTATTCGCTTGTTGTTGTTGTGGTCTTCAGTCCTGAGACTGGTTTGATGCAGCTCTCCATGCTACTCTATCCTGTGCAAGCTTCTTCATCTCCCAGTACCTACTGCAACCTACATCCTTCTGAATCTGCTTAGTGTATTCATCTCTTGGTCTCCCCCTACGATTTTTAGCCTCCACGCTTTTCTACTGGAGTGTGTGAAATCGAGATCCCTTGTTTCTTTATGCCGTTTTTCTCTCCTTTATTCATTCAAGGAATTCATTAGGTTCGTAGCTATTTCTTTGTCTCCACTTTTCTTGAATTGGTTAAACAGCTGGTTGATCTCTTCATTCCAGCCGGGACTGTATTCTTTCCGACATCCTCTGGGTATGCTCTCTTTGGCAGTAGATATTACGATCTTTAAAAACTTTGAGTATGATTTTGGAAGTGCAGTGACCTGTGTTATTGACTCGTCCGGCAATTTAGAAAATTTATCCCAATCTGCTTTTTGAAAATTCCAGCGGGATACAGGAGCAGATCACTCTGGGGGAATGTGTAGCCCGTAGGAGATGAGAATGGGGCGATGCTTCCTTCTGGGAAAGTCATGCAGGACCTTTCTGATGATAGTTCCGCCACTACACTCTGAAGGGTCCATAGTTGACAGGCAGAGGTGAGGTGTGTTCTCTGTACCCCATCTTACAGACCTGAATGTGCCTTTTCCCTTTGCATCATAGTGGAGCTTTTAAGTTGTTTGCTTCCATCCATTCTGCCAGACTTCTACCATTTTCATCCTCTTTGGCATAGCCCCACTCATAACTATGGCTGTTAAAATCGCCTAAATATATTGCAGGATGTTCTAGCACTGGGAGTTGTTTGCGCCAAGTGCTATTCGCTTGTTGTTGTTGTGGTCTTCAGTCCTGAGACTGGTTTGATGCAGCTCTCCATGCTACTCTATCCTGTGCAAGCTTCTTCATCTCCCAGTACCTACTGCAACCTACATCCTTCTGAATCTGCTTAGTGTATTCATCTCTTGGTCTCCCCCTACGATTTTTAGCCTCCACGCTGCCCTCCAACACTAAATTGGTGATCCCTTGATGCCTCAGAACATGTCCTACCAACCGATCCCTTCTTCTGGTCAAGTTGTGCCACAAACTTCTCTTCTCCCCAATCCTATTCAATACTTCCTCATTAGTTATGTGATCTACCCATCTAATCTTCAGCATTCTTCTGTAGCACCACATTTCGAAAGCTTCTATTCTCTTATTGTCCAAACTATTTACCGTCCATGTTTCACTTCCATACATGGCTACACTCCATACAAATACTTTCAGAAATGACTTCCTGACACTTAAATCTATACTCGATGTTAACAAATTTCTCTTCTTGAGAAACGCTTTCCTTGCCATTGCCAGTCTACGTTTTATATCCTCTCTACTTCGACCATCATCAGTTATTTTGCTCCCCAAATAGCAAAACTCCTTTACTACTTTAAGTGTCTCATTTCCTAATCTAATACCCTCAACATCACCCGACTTAATTCGACTACTTTCCATTATCCTCGTTTTGCTTTTGTTGATGTTCATGTTATATCCTCCCTTCAAGACACCATCCATTCCATTCAATTGCTCTTCCAAGTCCTTTGCTATCTCTGACAGAATTACAATGTCATCGGCGAACCTCAACGTTTTTATTTCTTCTCCATGGATTTTAATACCTACTCCGAATTTTTCTTTTGTTTCCTTTACTGCTTGCTCAATATACAGATTGAATAACATCGGGGAGAGGCTACAACCCTGTCTTACTCCCTTCTTAACCACTGCTTCCCTTTCATGTCCCTCGACTCTTATAACTGCCATCTGGTTTCTGTACAAATTGTAAATAGCCTTTCGCTCCCTGTATTTTACCCCTGCCACCTTTAGAATTTGAAAGAGAGTATTCCAGTCAACATTGTCAAAAGCTTTCTCTAAGTCTACAAATGCTAGAAACGTAGGTTTGCCTTTCCTTAATCTTTCTTCTAAGATAAGTCGTAAGGTCAGTATTGCCTCACGTGTTCCATCATTTCTACGGAATCCAAACTGATCTTCCCTGAGGTCGGCTTCTACCAGTTTTTCCATTCGTCTGTAAAGAATTCGTGTTGGTATTTTGCAGCTGTGGCTTATTAAACTGATTGTTCGGTAATTTTCACATCTGTCAACACCTGCTTTCTTTGGGATTGGAATTATTATATTCTTCTTGAAGTCTGAGGGTATTGCGCCTGTTTCATACATCTTGCTCACCAGATGGTAGAGTTTTGTCAGGACTGGCTCTCCCAAGGCCGTCAGTAGTTCCAATGGAATGTTGTCTACTCCGGGTGCCTTGTTTCGACTCAGGTCTTTCAGTGCTCTGTCAAACTCTTCACGCAGTATCGTATCTCCCATTTCGTCTTCATCTACACCCTCTTCCATTTCCATAATATTGTCCTCAAGTTCATCGCCCTTGTATAGACCCTCCATATACTCCTTCCACCTTTCTGCTTGTTTCTAAATATTTGCTATTTCTAAATTTCCGATCTGAATCACCGCTACCATCACGTTTTCTTTGTCTGATTTCTCCTCGAGAATAATTGAGACATCCTTTAAGTTGTTTCGGACAAAGCTGGCAACTCCATGTTGAGGGTGGTTAATTCGGGACACTAATTTATGGCCTGGGATGCGCTCTCGCTTCCACAGAGCGTTGTCATCTTCATTATGAGTCTCTTGCAGCGCTAAGACGTCCGCCCTATTCTCTCTCAAAATTTTAGACAGTATTTCGCCCATATATCTGGACAGTCCCTCAACATTCAGTTGACATATTCTGAGCGCGTTTCCAGGTTCGCCCTGAACAGTGCCGTTTGTATAGGGTTTCAAACTACTGCTAATTTCGTAATCGCCGTTCTAGGGGACTGATGACCTCAGATGTCAAGTCCCATAGTGCTCAGAGCCATTTGAACCATTTTGAAATTCTTCTACTCAGTGAAATTGTCTCGCGATCTGTCTCATCCGAGTTTCTGGTTTGCCTTCTAAAAAGCTTCAAATAAATTCTAGCTTGTGCATAACAGGGCAAGTTGGTGGAAATGCAAAAGTAAATTGTTGTATCCAGTCCAAGGGGTGAATTTGTGTTCTGTCATTTTTAAATGTCTTAAGTTTCCTAACGGATAAAAAGTGCTTGTAGTCAAAATTATCGTCTCTAAATGTCTGAGCAAGATCAGGGTTGTATAAGCACGTGCTTGTCTGAGTCTGTTCGGAATCTAAATCACGTACTCTCTGTAATCTGTAATTGGGTGTCTGATTAAAGGAAACTGGTGTATCGTCATTTAATGTCTTTATTGTTCTCGATAACGTCAACTCTACTCGCTAATTCATCAAATTTTTCAGTTAGTGCTTTTACCTGGTGTCACAAGCATCAATCTGTTTTTGCATTTTACGCGTGGTTTTGTTTAATTTTTAACGTGTGCTGTAATGGCATCGGGATCTTTCATTAATTGCAGTTGTTCACGTCTGCTACTAACTTTCTGAAAGTCTTCCGTGTATTTGTTTTCTAAGGTCTGAATGCTAGAGTCTGTTTTTGTTTTCAGATCGGTAAGTTCATCCAGTAATTCTGTGTTCGATTGTTTGACTGTGTTAATTTCATCCGATACTGTAGCAATGTTGGCGTCAACATATGTTTTACTTTCGCTAACAACTTAACGCTTATCTTCCAGTCTCTGTGTAGTAATTGTTTGTATGACTTGTTTCTTTACTTTGTTCTGTTCTGTATGAATTTGCGGTAATGCGTTTTGCTCTTTTGTAGGTGGCAATTAAAACGTTCATCAATTTGGGTGTTCTGTTGTTCAAATTTCTCGTCAATTTTCGCATACAAAGCGCGCGAAAGTTCTGCTGATACTGCTTTAATCTCATCGTGTAACTGTGTTGTGCTTTCTGAACATTGTTTAGCGATTGCGTTGATTTCATCTCTAAGTAATTTTGTTGTAGCTTCGTGTGCGTTGCATATCTCTTGTGCAACGGATCTGATTTCTTCACTACTATTCCTAGCACAGCCCTTAATTTTTTCATGTAATTGCTTTTTAGTTTCATTAGATTTCTCGGCAATGGCTGTAATCTGTTCAGTTAGCTGTTCAATAGTGGTGTCAAGTTTTTCGTTAATCTGTTTGAAATTTTCATCGGTTTGTTAAGTTCTTTATAATTGTTGTCTTGTTTTTCATTCGACTGTTTAAAATATTCATTAAGTTGTAGCAATACTGCCATAACTTGATCAACGTCAAAATTAGCGACTGTGTTTTTTATGCTGTGTGATAGTGTATCTGCATTTGATACTTGTTCTGTGACCATTTGGTCATTGTCTGACTCATGAAAAGGTCTGCTGACTGGTTGTGCACTGTTGGTCACTACATCGGAACCAAATAAATCTGACATATTCTGAGTAAATTGCACGTTTTCACTGGTAACATTTGTTTCCTCATACATTCAGCACATGCGATGTGTGAAAGTGGGCAGCGTTCGTTGTAATCGAACGCAACGAGACATCAATAGTTGTTACGTAAACTGTGGACATAATTTGCTCATCGTTTAAATTTGAAATGTTTCAGGTGGCCGACATGCACTGATTGTGTAAGGTTGAAGGGTTACAACTATGAGACTAAATACCTCTAGTATTATCAGTTAAACTACTCAGATCATCGTTTTTATTCATTGCACTTCGCGATTTACTGTTTGCAGTTATTCGCGGCATTTTCGTAAGACAATGGTGGACACAAAATCAAACAAAGAAAAAGCGGACACAAAGTGGAGCAAGTACAATGAACAATAAATTGCCGATGATCCGTGAAAAAATATGACAAATTAGGAAATGCGTTGCGCCAAATTCAGGCAACACTTAACACTGAATAAGTAAGAGCAGATATATAGCTGACTACTTCCCAGAAAATTCTCAAAATCGCGATCCTAGCCGGATATCGCCAAGTGCAACCTTCCCGTATAAAATAAAAATGATAATTTTTTTAAATATCTTAACTCATGAAAACTGATAAATTTGGACGTAAGCAGCGCTACGCCATAGCCCTGTGAAATGAATCTGAATCTGTCCTTGAGGAATAAACTGAAAAATTCGTACCTCATGATGGTGTCGCCAGATAACGCTGTCTATATATCTGCTCGTAAATGGCACAGCTTAGTGCAATGTTGGCCTATCTACTAATACTGGACAACATTTGTCCGAGATCTGAATTATTACAAAAACTGACTTTGCTTATTGACAAAGCTGCACAGCTAGTCGTCTTATTACTATAAAAATGGTTCAAATGGCGATGAGCACTATGGGACTTAACATGTAAGGTCATGAGTCCCCTAGACTTAGAACTACTTAAACCTAACTAACCTAAGGACATCACACACATCCATGCCCGAGGCAGGATTCGAACCTGCGCCCGTAGCAGTCGCGCGTTTCCACACTGTAGCGCCTAGAACCGCTCGACCACAACGGCCGGCCTTATTACTAAAGAACACACGACTATGATCTGAGAAAATTTCTGAAACATTTAAATTTAAATAAATGACTGGATCGGGACTGGCAATGACTTAAGGTAAAATTATTCCTTCCTTTTTTGGTGACTCGTTTAATTTTTATTCTGAAAGTCTTTTACATTACTGATAAAGATCTGAATATTACAAATCCGGGTCAACTGGTGGTGGCGAATCACAAAAAGATTGAAACAGATTCATATTAACATCTCAGACAAGTGACTTAACTACGCGCATGCCAATAAAAATAATAAAATTTACCTTTCAATAGACGGCTATGAACTGCACCGCACCAGCGACAGACTACAACTGCGCTGTAGCAGCGAGCGACTGCAACTGCTGCCGAGACTGCTCTGACCTGCGACTCTGTTGCAGCGAAGGTATTTTCTGTTGCGGGCAGCGCGTGAACAACACATCGAAATTACATTTGCTCCAGCAGGGTGCTGAACCCCTCACATAACCCTCCGCTGGGGGGTAAAGCGATGGTGAGTCCCTTGGACTTGCCATGAGCAACAAATTTTTCTATTGCAAATAGATATGAAATACTTAGTTTACTAAGTCTACAAAGTGAGTTTTGTTAATTAATATACATATGTTTTACATAGTTACAGAGTATGCATGAAATCATTGTTAAATTATATAAGTACTGAACATACAAAGGTAGTTATGAATATTAAGAATCATATAAAGTGCACATGCACTGTCAATTCAAATTATTCTTTAGTATACGTTTTTAGTATCATTTATAAGAAGAAGGTGAGGAATGGAAAGGCTAGCATCATGGTTGTAGCACAGTGGGTTGCACATAACTGCCCTGAAAAGTCTGTATCTTTTCACAGAAACACAACACCAGGTGTGAGAACCTGAAGTTCTCTTTTCTGAAGCATTTATCACTGTAGCCAAGACACTGAAATGTAGCATTAATACTATATGTTGCCCTTTTGGTAGTACATTAGATACACCAAGCAGTAGGTCCATAATAACATCGCTGTTGGTCAGTATGGTGAACAGCCTGATATGTCATCACCACATTCTTGTAGAAACCATAATCTGTACATCAACGCAGGATAAGTGCAAAATATCCAAATAGAGTGCTCCATCACCATGAGGATGGGCAAGATATAGAAAAGTCTCCTTAATTGGTGATAACTGGGTCAGAGGTTGAAGGATACATTTAGTCTTATAACATTTCGTGAATATTATGTTATTGACATCAATCCAAAGTTAGAAAGTATAAGCCGAGTTTCTGTCCCATAACATATGTAAGGTAAGCTCACATGAGCATTCCATTGCCGGTTTTACATAGATATATACTTGATTTGACATAATAAGTAGATCAAGAAAAAAATTATATTACTCATTTATGTGGCTTTTAGGAAGCCTTAAATGACAACTTTACAAAATGTTGTGGCGTTCAAAGGCCAAACAATAAAATTAAAACATTAAATAAGTGTAACATAGAAATCATCAGTAGTAATCTTATATATTCTTAGCTGGAGAAGTGTTGGCACTCAGTGCTCTGTCAAAATTTCATTAACTGATACAGATGATATACAAATCATTATCTAGAAATAGGTGTTATTGCATGTAGCATTTAGCTGCTAGTAAGTACATATAATATTGTGCAAGTGACATAAGAGATTCCTAAATTGTATGACATTTAACCTAGTCGTCCAGGTGCCTAGCCTAATGATACATACAGATAATCTATACATAAGACAAGAACGGAATTTTGCAATATATTTTGGCCTAGCAATGCATTGCTTTGGGATTAATGGTTCATTAATGAGAATATTTTCTTTTGATTTACTGCTGGAAATTAAATGATTAACGTCATTTGTCATTCGTCATGAGTCAGCTGCAGCAAGGTTATCAAATAAGTAAAGAATATGTGATCACATTCATCAATGATAGAAAGAAGTAGGTAAAATACAAGTAGTGGAGCAGGCTTAATAACTAACTGTCTATAGCATATAATATAAAAAACATATTTCAAATGATGCTGATGACATGAAATGTTATTCCTGGAAAAAATACAAAGTGGATTATGAAGGTAAAAGAAGAAGTGTATGCCTATTATGCATAAAAGTAATAATGTCTGAATTAACAGGTAATGAAACATTGTGTTTAATATGAATGTATTCTAATTGTCTCTCCCAAAAATATTCATTAATTATACTATGTGATATATGCCATACTGTCAAAAAAACTACAACAAATACTTAAATAACTACATAGCATCTCATAACTAAAGGGAAAACTTCATCATTATCATCATACGCAAAAAATAAAGACTTCACTATTCATCACCATCATTTGTTTGTGTCAGCTCAAGGCATGACTTCTCGAGTATCATTTTCTTCGTATAACATTATTACCATCATCATTTTCTTTCATATTATTTCATTTTCATCATCATTTCACATATTACAGAGTTTCTTACATATGACATACCTCATCACAAAAATTAACGTATATAGTTTTACGTGATAGTCTGCCGTAACTGCGTCATATTCTGATAGAAAAATGATTAGTCAAGACTGTTATCATATGGTGTGTATAGTATATTCTTGTTAATGCTTGTTACTTCCTGTCCAGTTACTTTTCATGGCAAAGTGTTGCATTTTCCCTCTTTCGTTCTGATTTTAAAATATCCATGTCAGTCTACAGTGAACACTGTGGTTATTTAATTTATTTCTTTTACAGGGTATTGCTTTCTGAAAATGATGAGTATGGATTAATATCTAGCATTTACATTATATACACATTAAGGGAAAACTTATTTCTAATCATATGATCAAATATAAAATAGCAATTCTTTTTGTTGTGTAGCATACATCAATGTATGTGCATGTAGCATAGCATAATAGAAAAAATGTGGTAGGTACAAATCCATGGACAAGAATATTTTCAAGTGCAGAAATGCATACACAATATCACAATGTAGTGGCATAAAGAAATATGCAATAAACAAGATAGTGGGATATAATAATACGAAAATGTCAGAGTGAACTGGTGTTTATTATGTCTTGAAAACCACCTAGTATGTACAGAGAATATTCTATTTTCTATAGGAAAATCATCATATGTACATTATAAAGTGGAAAATGTGCTAGGTCTGTAGTTGCAGTAAGTGAACTGACATACTAAGTTCAAGTCACTGTGAATTTGCAAAAAAAATTGTTATTTATAAAACTTCCTGGCAGATTAAAACTGTGTGCTGGACCGAGACTCGGTCCGGTACACAGTTTTAATCTGCCAGAAAGTTTCATATCAGCGCACACTCCGCTGCAGGGTGAAAATCTTATTATGTTATTTATAAAATGTGCACGGTCTGATACTACGACATGAAAGGCGACCTGCTACCCTCATCTTGCTGGGCATTTGCCAAGAAAAAATATAATCAGTATGTGGTGACACAAATGTAAATGTAGCTGGAAATGGCATTATGGTGTGATAAATTATAAAACAAACATTCTATAAAGAGTTCGACGTTTGAAATGTGGTGGTTACCTTTTGAGTCTCTGGTTCGTAAAGTTTCGATATGTACTACATTGGGTGAGGAATGCTGCGGATTCGATATGGGCCAGCGTATATAAGTTCAAATTTACTGCATCTACTCTTTCCTCTGTTGGATAAATGTGTGTGCGTACCAATATCTTCTGTTCTATGTGAAATTCACAGAGTTTACAAACCTGTTTTTGCTGTCTTTTGTGGCGCTGTGCGGCACGTTTGATATTATTGAGGGCAATGTCAATTATTCCATGGTGATGTAGTCGATGTGATGTAGGAAAAGTTGCCAGTTCATTAATTTTACTGGGTGGTCAACGTTCTTCAAAATAACAGTAGGAGATAACATAGTGGATTCATTTTGTATAGAATTAATTACATCTTGGAATGAAAAACTGTGTTTGTCCCAATCAATTTGTTTCTTATGGCAGTATATTCTACATAATTTACCAATTTCTTTCATCCATCGTGCAGAAGGGTTGCAAGAACCATGATATTTGGATATATAAATCGGAGAAATCTTTCTAGCTCGTAACACATGTGTCCATGTTGCAGATCGAAATTGTGGTCCACTGCCGGAAAGTACTTTTAGTACATGACCTACATGACGTAGAAAATGTTTTACGAATGCATTTGATACATATTTGGCAGTAGCTTTGCATAGCGGAGTAAAGGTAACAAATTTCGAAGAGAGTTTAACAGCGACAAAGATGTGACAAAAACCTCTATTAGATCGAATCAGTCCCAAGATGTCTACAGCAGCCATACGCCTTTATTTAATGGGTACGATAGGATATAACGGTTGAATATGTGAAGTAGTGGCTGATTTAGCTTTCTGGCAGATTTTACATGACGCTAAAACTCGTCGAATACGTTTTTCCATGTTGGCAAAGTAACAATTCTGTCTTACGATGAGAAAATATTTTCTGGCTCCATAATGGGCGTAGCTTAAACGAGTGTACCAAATTAATTTGTGAACAAGCTCTTCAGGAACGGCCGCGTGGGGTTAGCCGAGCGGTCTGAGGCGCTGCAGTCATGGACTGTGCGGCTGGTCCCGGCAGAGGTTAGAGTCCTCCCTCGGGCATGGGTGTGTGCGTTTGTCCTTAGGATAATTTAGGTTAAGAAGTGTGTAAGCTTAGGTACTGATGACCCTAGCAGTTAAGTTCCATAAGATTTCACACACATTTTTTTTTCTTCGGGAATGCAGAGTAACCAATTATTGCTGTCAGGGCGAGAACGGCGAAACAGAATGTTGTTGCAACCAGTATAATTGTTTCTAATGGTAGCATTATTCCTATCTTGCCAAAGGTATTTAATTTCTTTCCGTACATTGTATTTGCTCTGTTCCTTCGCAACGTCTCGTAATGAGGACGAAATGAAATTTTCAAATGCAGCTTGTTGAATATACATGAGGCTGACATTTGTTCGGCAGAAGTTAGCTGCGACGTCTTGCTGATTGTTGCTGAGAGAATGGGACAGAGCGTCTGCTACAATATTTTTCGCGCCGGAAATATGAACAATTGTAAAATCAAACTCCTGTAAATAAAGTTTCCGTCTACTTAATCTGCCATGTGTGAATTTGGCGGAAAGTAAAAAATATATAGCTCTATGGGCTGTGTAAACGGTAGTATGTCTTCCATAAAGAAAATGCCTAAATCTGGTAAATGCCCATACAACACATAATGTTTCAAGCTCTGTAACTGAATAACTCCGTTCAGCAGGTGGTAGAATGCGACTTACAAATGCGATGTTTTTTATTACTGTAGTGCCATCTTCTTCGATTTCCTGAAAACTGTATTCCCAAGAGCGGTGTTAGAACTGTCTGTAGCAATGGAGAAATTTTTGGTGGGGTCTGAGTGTGATAAATGTGGTGCGTTTAACAAGGCATGTTTCAGATTAATAAATTCCTATTGTGCTTGATTATTCCACGACCAAATAGTCTTTTTGCCTGTCAACTGGCATAATCTACGGGTGTCCAAAGCAGAGTAATGAATAAATTTACAAAAAATGTTAATTAATCCTAGAAAACTACGGAGCTGTTTCTTAGTCGTTGGGACAGTAGTAATGTCACATAAAGCTTGAAGTTTTTCAGGGTCAGGCGCAATGCCTTCGTTTTAATTTTATGGAGGTTTTGCCAAAGTGCTATTTGCGAAGGTTAACTGTGAGTCCTTGTGCATGGAAAGAACAGTTGTTAAAGAATGAAATTATGTTGAGACGACATAGCTTCTGCTATAAGGATGTCGTCTACGTGCGCTGTGATTCTATCTTTAAGTTCCTCCGGAAGTATTGTGTTCATACCGCGAATAAATGCTGCTGAAGAAATTGTTAAACCAAACGGTAATTTGCAAAATTGATAACAATCACCAAAACAGAGGAAAGCTGTGTACTTTCTGCAGTTCGGATGGAGGTGAATTACTAAGATTTGAAATCTAAGGTGGAATAGATAGCAGTACCATGAAATTTCTGAAGAAGTTCTTCTAGTGTCTGTGGGCGATCGGTTTCATTAATGATAATGTCATTAACGTGACGAGAATCAAGTATAAGGCGAAGTGAAGCCGTATTCTTTTCCTGGCAATTTGAAGCGGGTTTATAGATGGACTAACTGCTGGTTCGATAATGCCTTGGTTTTTGTAGTTCTTTCTTGACTTGTTCTCTGTGGATATAAGGAATAGGATAATGTTGGGCTTTAAATGTGTCGTTCTCTTTAACTTGAAACTCACACATAAAACGGGACATACTGCCAGGGATGTTGTCGAAAACTGGGGCTTGATGTTAAAGAGTATCACGTAATTGGCTACGTTCGTAATTTGTATTTGCATTGCTCTGTTTTACTTTCTCAGAAATCTTTTGTATCACGTCGTAATCAAATTCGTCTGGTGTATCGTAGTTGTGTACATAAGTATCTGTGAAAAAGGTGGAATGCCAGTCTATGTTGATGTAGAAAAGACTTGTGTTCGATTAATTGCCTGTTCTTCTGCTGATAATGTGTGCTGAAATTTCAATGCAAGCTGTTCTTTTCCATCCTTTAAAATCAAATAAGACTTTTTGAAATCGATAATTGCGTCGTGTTGTACCAAAAAATTCGTGCCTAAAATAACGTCTGTTGTCAATAAAGGAACAATCTAAAAGTTTGTGTGAAACGTATGACCTGCAGCAAAAAATGATAAGTGTGTCTGTAGTTTTACATCTACTCGTTTACCGGATACTGCATCTCTTACTTTAGTTTTACCTAGTGGTAACGTAGGATAATTGTTTTCGTTGTTACATTTGTTGAAAGTCTCTTCATTTATGATCCAGAAACGATTACTGCAGAAAATGTGAATGATCCAATTTCTACTTAAATAAGAGGGTAGGAAATAGTTTTCTGTATAGCTGGTTTTTCATGTAAAAGCACATCTCGGATATCGTCAAAAGTTATTGCATTTTCGTGAACAAAATCTTGTGTATCAAAGGTGTTGCTCACGTTGCTGGA
The DNA here is from genome assembly GCF_023864275.1 of Schistocerca cancellata. NCBI lineage: Eukaryota > Metazoa > Arthropoda > Insecta > Orthoptera > Acrididae > Schistocerca > Schistocerca cancellata. The sequence goes on along the minus strand of NC_064635.1, from coordinate 17,025,898 downwards.
AGATGCAACCGCTACTGTATCTAGTCAAACTCTCTCTGGCGTGCTGTTATTTGCGGGAGGATGCTGTGGCATTTCAACTATCTGTGCTGTTCTGTTACTTCGTCCTGAAGTACTAGGTTGAGGATGATATCGACTGTATGGTTCATTCATGATAATCTGTGGCTGTGGATGATTCTGCTGCTGACAAAACCTACTGTTATTAAATGTGCGTTGAAAACTGTGCTCAGTGCATTTACTTTCGTCATGATAGTTGCATACGGCGCGTTGCGATGAGAGTTGAAATAATGGCTTTTCTGTACGTGTTGGTTTCCTTGTTGCTGAGCGCTACTGCTCGGCGGAGCCGATGCTACACCTGTAGGTGGCATAACATCAAAGTTTGGCTGACCTTGGAAATTGCATTGTCGGTTAGGTATTTTGTGGTTGGCAGGAGAGCCAACACCGTGTCACTAGAAGAGGCCAAAATGCACGCGTTCCAGCTCACGAAGGCTGGCGTGAGGTCTGCAACAGGACAAGGAAATTAGAATTTAGAAAAACGGACGTAGCTGGTGGAATACTTAACTTTAATCCATTAATGATGATCGTCGCTCTTGACGCTACATGATTCACAATATCAATAGTAACTGATAATGGCGCCTTGCTAGGTCGTAGCAAATGATGTAGCTGAAGGTTATGCTAACTATCGTCTCGGCAAATGAGAGCGTATTCTGTCAGTGAACCATCGCTAGCAAAGTCGGCTGTACAACTGGGGCGAGTGTTAGGAAGTCTCTCTAGACCTGCCGTGTGGCGGCGCTCGGTCTGCAATCACTGATAGTGGCGACACGCGGGTCCGACGTATACTAACGGACCGCGGCCGATGTAAAGGCTACCACCTAGCAAGTGTGGTGTCTGGCGGTGACACCACAAGGTATGCCAACCAGCTGGGTTCTGTTGCTGTTGTGGGAAAAAGCCTCGATTGTTGCCAAAATGTGTCTGCAGTTGCTGATAATTTTTGTGCATACTGCTGATTAAAATTCTGTCATTAAAGTCGTGTTGGTAGTTCTTGTCATTTCCGGAATGTCTATCTCCCTTGCAGTTAAAATAGGGTGGCTGGTCTTAGTTGCCATATACCTGTTGGCCTTGGTTATGCTGTGGAAAATTTTTGTTTCTAAATGAATAATCTGACTGCTCGGCTTCCAAAAGCTGTAATAAATCTCTAAATGCCGAAATGTTGTTCTGTTGCCCAGTTAAGAGGAATACTCTTAACGATCGTGCCATCAGAAATTTTCTCGGATCATAGTCGTTTGTTCTTTAGTAATCAGACGACCAGATGTGCAGCTGTGTCAATAAGCAAAGTCAGTTTTTCTATAATTCAGACCTCAGACAAGTGTTGTCCAGTATTAGTAGATAGGCCAACATTGCACTAAGCCGTGCCATTTACGAGCAGATATACAGGGTGTTACAAAAAGGTACGGCCAAACTCTCGGGAAACACTCCTCACACACAAATAAAGAAAATATGTTATGTGGACATGCGTCCGGAAACGCTTAATTTCCATGTTAGAGCTCATTTTAGTTTCGTCAGTATGTACTGTACTTCCTCGATTCACCGCCAGTTCGCCCAATTGAAGGAAGGTAATGTTGAGTTCGGTGCTTGTGTTGACATGCGACTCATTGCTCTACAGAATTAGCATCAAGCACATCAGTACGTAGCATCAACAGGTTAGTGTTCATCACGAATGTGGTTTTGCAGTCAGTGCAATGTTTACAAATGCGGAGTTGGCAGATGCCCATTTGACGTATGGATTAGCACGGGGCAATAGCCGTGGCGCGGTACGTTTGTATCGAGACAGATTTCCAGAACGAAGGTGTCCCGACAGGAAGACGTTCGATGCAATTGATCGGCGTCTTAGGGAGCACGGAACATTCCAGCCTATGACTCGCGACTGGGGAAGACCTAGACCGACGAGGACACCTGCAATGGAGGAGGCAATTCTTCGTGCAGTTGACGATAACCCTAATGTCAGCGTCAGAGAAGTTGCTGCTGTACAAGGTAACGTTGACCACGTCACTGTATGGAGAGTGCTACGGGAGAACCAGTTGTTTCCGTACCATGTACAGCGTGTGCAGGCACTATCAGCAGCTGATTGGCCTCCACGGGTACACTTCTGCGAATGGTTCATCCAACAATGCGTCAATCCTCATTTCATGCAAATGTTCTCTTTACGGATGAGGCTACATTCCAACGTGATCAAATTGTAAATTTTCACAATCAACATGTGTGGGCTGACGAGAATCCGCACGCAATTGTGCAATCACGTCATCAACACAGATTTTCTGTGAACGTTTGGTCAGGCATTGTTGGTGATGTCTTGATTGGGCCCCATGTTCTTCCACCTACGCTCAATGGAGTACGTTACCACGATTTCATACGGGATACTCTGTCTGTGCTGCTAGAATATGTGCCTTTACAAGTACGACACAACACGTGGTTCATGCACGATGGAGCTCCTGCACGTTTCAGTCGAAGTGTTCGTACGCTTCTCAACAACAGATTCGGTGACCGATGGATTGGTAGAGGCGGACCAATTCCATGGCCTCCATGCTCTCCTGACCTCAACCCTCTTGACTTTCACTTATGGGCGCATTGGAAAGCTCTTGTCTACGCAACCCCTGTACCAAATATAGAGACTCTTCGTGCTCGTATTGTGGACGGCTGTGACACAATACGCCATTCTCCAGGGCTGCATCAGTGCATCAGGGATTCCATGCGACGGAGGGTGGATGCATGTATCCTCGCTAACCGAGGACATTTTGAACATTTCCTGTAAGAAAGTGTTTGAAGTCACGCTGGTACGTTCTGTTGCTGTGTGTTTCCATTCCATGATTAATGTGATTTGAAGAGAAGTAATAAAATGAGCTCTAACATGGAAAGTAAGCGTTTCCGGACACATGTCCACATAACATATTTTCTTTCTTTGTGTGTGAGGAATGTTTCCTGAAACTTTGGCCGTACCTTTTTGTATCACCCTGTGTATTACAGCGCTAGTCAAAGGGTGCACATGCTCCGTTATTACTACAAACTACATACAGTACTCGTCATATGTTGCGGAAGAACAGTGTATTCATTCATAATACATATTTCATTCGGCGCTTTAACGATGGAAAAATCACTATATCTATCCGCGAGATGCGCGGCAGACTAATGACGGAAAACAACTCTTTCCGTTTGACTTCTATAAGACTCGTGCTGGACACCTTCACTCTTCCGGGTTCACAACTATGATGTGACGAAGAGGCAACCAGGACAACTTAACTCTCTGTCCCGTGCCTCGCTGCAAACAAGCGTCGCGCGGTTTGCTATCTGTGCGCCGTCGTGAGGAATTCACAGCACTCTTGCTCGGAGTTGCTTTCATGTGACAAGGCTTAAAATTTAAATACTTTAATAACTCACGGCGTTTGGGAAATTAGTCTGCCTGTCTTATTATTATCATTCCTTATTTACTTACCTTATTAACCCTCCTATCCCTATCAATTGAGATAGGGAAAAATACAAACGAAAAGAATAACATCCGCTAGGTTTCTTCGTGATTCGAAGCCGGATTTCCGACTCCCAGCCAGTTACCTTGGCCATTGCGCTATCGGTGCTGTCGGCGAAAAGTGTTTACCATGTGGTTACAGAAGCGGCAGTTGCAAAACTTTTTTACCTCGATTTCTGGAAAAGTTTGCGTTTGCGGACCCTATACCTGATGATAAAAAATGCTCTATTCACAATTATCTATCGATCCCTCCAATTTTGAGTCGATTACTCGTCATAATCTTTAGGGGTGATTTTCTCGAAATTGCGGGGGGTGTTGACCCAAAATATCTTAGATTCCTTCGTTTTAGGTTGTACACAAGCGACCTGCCAAATTTGAGCCGAATCGGTTGGCCGTGTCTGAGGCCTTCCCCTTGTCAGCAGAGACGATGGCGCGCATTACGGCAGCCTGCGATGTACACTGAAGTACCAAAGAAACAGGTATGGGCACCCGTATTCAAGTACACAGATATGTAAACAAGCAGAACACGGAGCTGCGATCGGAAACCCATAAATCGGACAAGTGTCTGAAGGAGTTCTTAGATCGGTTACTGCTGCTACAACGGCAGGTTGCCAAGGTTTAAGAGAGTTTCAAAGTGGTGTTACAGTCGGCGCACGACCGATGGGATACAGCATCTCCGAGGTAGTCACGAAGTGGGGATTTTCCCGCACGACCGTTTCACGAGCGTGCCGTGACTATCAGCAGTCCGGTAAAACATCAAATCTCCGACATCGCTGCGGCCGGGAAAAGATCCCGCAGGAACGGGACCAGCGACGGCTGAAGAGAATCGTTCAACGTCGCTGAAGTGCAACCATTCCGCAAACTGGTGCAGATTTCAATGCTGGGCCATCGATAACTGTCAGCGTGCGAACCATTCGGCGAAATAATTATGAAGAATCCGCCTCGACTGCACAAACTACCCGGTGTTTACCCAGGTTTTGGTGTGGGTAACCACCCCTTCTTCAGAACAATATAGAAAACAGGTTGCCTAAATAGGCATAGTCAAAGGCTAAACTCAACACCTACGGCGTCAAGACACCATATTTTTTTTTTTTTTTTACAAATACACGGTACGTATGCACCAAGTCAATAATGTTACTCACCTCACTGTGTGTGCTGCGTCGCCCCAGCCACCGTACGGTGGTCACAGGCTCTCCACCGCAGGCTGCTCACATGCGCGGCTATCGAAATCACTGCGCATGCGCGTGGCCAGGAAACGCTCTTCTTATGCACAGGAGCGGGATTACAAAGTTAACACGGATCGGGACCTAACTGAGTGCCAAATGTGGTGTCACCGCCAGACACCGCACTTGCTAGGTGGTAGCCTTTAAATCGGCCGCGGTCCGTTAGTATACGTCGGACCCGCGTGTCGCCACTATCAGTGATTGCAGACCGAGCGCCGCCACACGGCAGGTCTAGAGAGGCTCCCTAGCACTCGCCCCAGTTGTACAGCCGACTTTGCTAGCGATGGTTCACTGACTACTTACGCTCTCATTTGAAGAGACGACAGTTTAGCATAGCCTTCAGCTACGTCATTTGCTACGACCAAGCAAGGCGCCATACTCGGTTACTATTCTGAACAGGTAATAATGTGAATCATGTGCCGCCAAGAGCGACGTTCATCATTAATGGATTAAAGTTAATATGAAACTAATTCCGTCCGGTTTCTGAATTCTAATTCCTTGACATGTTCCAGACCTCACGTCAGTATAGTTTTTCCCTCCTCACGCCAGCCTGCGTGAGCTAAAACGCGTCCATTTCGGCCTTCTCTAGTACCACGGTGTTGGCTCTTCTGCCAACACAATACCAAAAGTTGTAGCACAAATAGCAAATTGAGCAAATGGAAAAAGCGACGATGCGGGAATGAAGACATATTTGATAGCAACGCGCGAGAAACTTTGTGCACGGATGGTAAATCAGACACAAGCTAATATGGAGGCCCTAGAATTAGGCAGAAATTACAAGTAAACTAAAAAGATAGCTATGCTATGGGCGTCATTGTTAACGGATAAAACCGCACTAATAATATCTGCAGCGGGAACAACCATACTCGGTACATCGCCATAATACTAAGCGGCCGACCAGGCCATAATCAGAAGACATTAAAGATTTATAACATACCTTGCCTCCATGATCTTATAATTACATAGAAGCCAACGAAGATACATAAAATACCTCCTGAAAGCGCGCAGCAATAAGAAAATACAAATGGTATTCTTCTTGGCTAACCAAACCCTCAACACAGTAGGAGGGAAAAACGTTCCGAAATGGGGGGTGGGGTGGGGGGTTGGGGGGCGTCGTTACCATCCGTGAACAATCAACATCGTGCGCGTGCATCAACCAACTTCCACGTCATGCAACTTAATGTGAAGAATTAAGTAAGGGACCGAGACCTTGAAAGAAATTTCTGTTTATTAATTGGAGCTGATCGTTAAGGACATCGTCTTAGTCATACTGCAGGTGTTTAAAAATCTGCATCTCCTCTAAGATGTCCAGTTTTGAACCCTTAACTTCACCATCAAGCAACTCTATATTAGACGGAGGACTCGGCGCATGAGCCATTTGCATAAGGTGTTCTGCATAAGTGCGACCCCTCGTGTCATCACCGCTTCTAGTGGGGATGTGCTCTTTATATCTGGTCGTGGGAGTTCGGCCTGTCTGACTTACGTAAAATTTCGGACAGTCACCGCAAGTCATCTTATACGAGGTGCATTCAAGTTCTCCGATTTTTTTTTCTAATTAACTACTCACCCGAAATCGATGAAACTGGCGTTACTTCTCGACGTAATCGCCCTGCAGACGTACACGTTTTTCACAACGCTGACGCCATGATTCCATGGCAGCGGCGAAGGCTTCTTTAGAAGTCTGTTTTGACCGCTGGAAAATCGCTGAGGCAATAGCAGCACGGCTGGTGAATGTGCGGCCACGGAAAGCGTCTTTCATTGTTGGAAAAAGCCAAAAGTCACTAGGAGCCAGGTCAGGTGAGTAGCGAGCATGAGCAATCACTTCATTGTTATCACGAAAAAACTGTTGCGTAACGTTAGCTCGATGTGCGGGTGCGTTGTCTTGGTGAAACAGCACACGCGCAGCCCTTCCAGGACGATTTTGTTGCAGTGCAGGAAGGAATTTGTTCTTCAAAACATTTTCGTAGGATGCACTTGTTACCGTAGTGCCCTTTGTAACGCAATGGGTAAGGATAACGCCCTCGCTGTCCCAGAACATGGACACCATCATTTTTTCAGCACTGGCGGTTACCCGAAATTTTTTTGGTGGCGGTGAATCTGTGTGCTTCCATTGAGCTGACTGGCGCTTTGTTTCTGGATTGAAAAATGGCATCCACGTCTCATCCATTGTCGCAACCGACGAAAAGAAAGTCCCATTCGTGCTGTCGTTGCGCGTCAACATTGCTCGGCAACATGCCACACGGGCAGCCGTGTGGTCGTCCGTCAGCATTCGTGGCACCCACCTGGATGACAATTTTCGCATTTTCAGGTCGTCATGCAGGATTGTGTGCACAGAACCCACAGAAATGCCAACTCTGGAGGCGATCTGTTCAACAGTCATTCGGCAATCCCCCAAAACAATTCTCTCCACTTTCTCGATCATGTTGTCAGACCGGCTTGTGCGAGGCCAAGGTTGTTTCGGTTTGTTGTCACACGATGTTCTGCCTTCATTAAACTGTCGCACCCACGAACGCACTTTCGACACATCCATAACTCCATCACCACATGTCTCCTTCAACTGTCGATGAATTTCAATTGGTTTCACACCACGCAAATTCAGAAAACGAATGATTGCACACTGTTCAAGTAAGGAAAACGTCGCCATTTGAAGTATTTAAAACATTTCTCATTCTCGCTGCTGGCGGTAAAATTCCATCTGCCATACGGTGCTGCCATCTCTGGGACGTATTGAAAATGATTTTAAAACAATGCGCATGTTGGTATCTCTTTCCAATCCGGAGAAAAAAAAATCGGAGGCCTTAGAACTTGAATGCACCTCGTACACTCCAGACTGAGACAGGTTACCATCTGCGCAAGAATTTAATCCACTGGCTGCAGATCACAGATACTTACGATTGCTGACGCGCTGCAATGCTGAAAGTTCTTCCATTTGGCGAAACATCATCGATGTGGGCTTTCGGAGCCGAAAGCCCACTCGTGTACCCTTGATGACTGCACGACACAAAGCTTTATGCTTCGCCTGGGCCCGTCAACACCGCCATTGGACTGTTGAGGACTGGAACCATGTTGCCTGGTCGGACGAGTCCCGTTTCAAATTGTGTCGAGTGGATGGACGTGTACGGCTATTAAGACAACCTCATGAATCTGTGGACCTCGCATGTCGGCAGCGCACTGTTCAAGCTGGTGGAAGGTCTGTAATAGTGTGAGGCGTGTGCAGTTGGAGTGATATGGGAGCCCTGATATGTCTAGCTACGACTCCGACAGGTGCCACGTACGTAAGCATCCTGTCTGCATCCATTCAAGCCGATTGTGCATTCCGACGGACTTGCACAATTCCAGCAGGACAATGCGACACCCCACACGTCCAGAATTGCTACAGGAACACTCTTCCGACTTTAACCACTTCTGCTGGCGACCAAACTCCCCAGACATGAACATTATTTAGCGTATCTGGGATGCCTTGCTGATCTTCACCCCGTCGTACTCCTACGCATTTACGGACAGCCCTGCAGGGTTCGTGGGTCAGTTCCCACCAGCACTGCTTCAGACATCAGTCGAGTCCACGCCGCGTCGTGTTGGGCACTTCTGCGTGCTCGCGGGAACCCTTGGCTCTTCAGTGTAAATCGCCATACAGCTCTGTTCTCGCACATCGGCGCCTTCGTTGTGCCCCAGCGTGTGAAGGTAGTCCAAGCCGGTTGTCTCTACCATTCCAGCCCCTTCCGACGGCCGTCAGGGAGAGCCACGGCGCCGGCGTTACTCGGACAACTCTACAGTTACCCGCGGCGTGACACTGCGTGGGTGGCGCCCAGGCACCGCTTTTAGTACAGGCACACCGCGGCCGCCATTATTATTGCAATTACTCGACATCGGGTGCGTAAGATCCGGCTGCCGCCGATCAGAATACTGTGGTTGCCATGACGCGCCGCTGACCCGTTTCCACGCTACCATGCTACCCCCACGTTTACGACCGTTGGATGGCGGAGGCTGCCCCCGAAGTTTCCAATGCAACTCTTACACTCCTTAATCGAATCCGACACCGATCAAAACTTTTCCAAATCACTGTCCCGCAAATGAATGACATCTTCACGTATCGGTATTGGCAATTTTGAGTATTGTCAAAAAGTCCTTATTCGCTATGGGTTCGTCCCAGTAGCGAGTTTTGGCGAGATACCTCTCAAAGTACATTCGAAGACTTCCTGTCTCGGATTGTAGAGCTGCGGAGAAAGAACTTCTTTCCGAAATCTCTCCTGACTACGTATCAAAATGGCTCAGAGCACTATGGAACATAACATCTGTGGTCATCAGTCCCCTAGTAATTAGAACCACTTGAACCTAACTAAGCTAAGCACATCACACACATCCATGCCCGAGGCAGGATTCGAACCTGGGACGGTAGCGGTCGCCCGGTTCCGGACTGAAGCGCCTAGAACAGCGGCCGGCTGAGTACATATCGGCCAGTCCTTTGCGAAGAAAGCCTCCTCAAATTCTTCATAAGTCGTACAAGTTGCCCATAAGGCAGCGTCACCCTGAATGTGAGGCATGACAAACTGAATTTTCTTTTTCTCGCTGCATGACCGTAGCGGCTCTGCTGTGAACGCTTTTGTAAACACAACCGGATGTGGAGGTTTCTTCTCCTGTGTGAAAACCTGAAACTGCCGGTGTTCTAAGAGGCTAATAAAACATTTGTCTCATTTGGATCTGCCCCTCTCCCATCAATACGGTTCAATAATCGCCGTATACCATGTGTAGAAGTGTGAAACCGGAATTTGGTTGCAATAATTTCACGTCTGTTGGTTGAGACTGATAAATTTTTTTTTTTTTTTTCAAAATAATCTCAATTGCTATTTACACATTTTTCCGACCTCTCCGGCAGGCTATGAATGCCACGCCCCCCAAAAAAGCTTCTTTTGAAACGAACCAGTCAGCAAGACAGTTTCGTACATTTTTGTACGAATTGAAGCGTTGTTCAGGGAGAGCGTGTCCCAGTGATGCAAACAGATGATAATCGGGTGCAGAGAAGTCTGGAGAATAAGCCGCATGCCCTGGTATTTCCCAACTGAACGCCTCGATCGCTTCCCTGACCCGTTCTGCTGTGTGTCATAGGGCGTCACCATGGAAAAATGTGACCTCGTGTTTCCTTTTTCCATGTTCCGGTCGTTTTTTACGTAATGCTCGACTTAAATAGATCATTTGCTGTTGGTAGCGATCAGTGTTAACCGTTTCATCAGATTTTAGCAGCTCGTAGTAGATGACACCCTTATGATCCCACTAAACACAAAGCACTGTCTTCTTTCCAAAGCGATTTCATCTTACTGTGGCCGTTGATGGTTTGCCTGGATTCACCCTTGATTTATGACGCTTAGGGTCCTCAAAATATATCCATTTTTCATCAACTATTCGATGGAGAAATGACTCTCTTTTTGTATGTGGCGAGCAGCATTTCCCATGTGGTCTTTTGATTTTCCTGTTGTCTTTCATTCATTTCGTGCGGAACCCTTTTGCCTACTACCTACACCTTTCCCAAAGCTTTCAACCGAACAGAAAAGGCTTTCTGTGTCAGAAACAATTGCTTCACGAGTTCCTGTCAACGTTGAGTATCATCTTTATCCAATAACGCCTGCAATTCGTTGTCTTCGAACCTTTTCGGTGGTTTCGCGCTCTCGTCGTTTCTCACGTCAAAATCGCCACTTTCGGATTTTTTTTTTTGAACCGCTCTAAACTCTGTGTTTTCCCAAGAGCTTGTTCGCGGAAAGCTTCGACGAGCAGTCGATGCGATTCTGCAGCAGTTTTCTCCAAACGATAACAGAAAACCAATGCTGTCCGCAAGTCGTAGTTCGTAGGCACAAAAGTCGACATGTTAACGAGTCTGGAACAGATACCGATGTATGGAGCATGGGTTGCTGTGTGCTGACTAGTGATGGGGAGCTCGTGAATGAGTCGTTCAAATGAACGCTTCGCTCCAGTGAAGTGTGAACTAACCACTCAATTTCAATGAACTGGTACTTCAAACTCTTCACAGATAGCACACTCCACACTTTTCTCTAGTTCACTCACTCTCTTCCCCTCTTCCTCTCCCACTACATCGGCGCTACGTCACTCATCCTCCCTTCTTTTCAGTCCTCCCTCTACTGCCTGTCGACGAATCGCGCGGTGTTTGTGGGGAACGATAGGTTTACGATGGGTTGGGGAGGTGAGGGGCGAGGGGGAAGCAGCGGCGGTTGCTTCCTGCAGTGCTGACACTATTACCCGTGACTATTTGTGCAGTTAAACTTCGCGTCTACGTATAGCCTACCGTTGGCAGTGCTTGCAGACAAACGAATATTAAACATACAAACGAAGCACACCCAGCCAACATGAAAATAAAAGGTTTGTTAATAACACTGAAAGAGGGATTTTACCTGAAATCGTACCAATGGCTACAGGTGACAGTTTACGTTTTGAATCTGGAGGGTTATTATTCTCAACAAAAATAAAATATACAGGAAAACTTCCGAATAATTACTTAACGTAGGTATATAGACTTTGTGACAGTGGTAAACATACTCATTCTATTTTGGATTAAATTTTAAAAGGAACATAAAATTGGACTGCATTTCGTTGGTAGCCCTAGTTTTCAGTCTATGAATACATCAAATAATGTTTCATTTGGCAAATAAAGACTTTTTGGGCGCTTCATGAGAAAATGTCGAGCAAGATTAAATGTAATACCTTGTTTATATGTGACGGGCATCTCTGTTTATCTTTCCTTTGTCCCCTTCGACCAGGCTCTATTTAACTCAGACGCTGTAAGAGCGTAAAACGTTGCGTGCACGTTACTGCATAGTTCGGCCATCTGTTGGTAAAATTATGAAGTATTACGAGCTTTTTTGTACGAGCGAGGCGAGGCGAGCGTAGCCGCAGCTGAGCGGCGAACTGGGCAACTTCGCCAAGCTTCCGCACTTCACGAATGAACTACTTCATTTGAATGCTTCACGGCAAAGAGTGAAACGAATGAAGTAGTTCACGGGAATGAACGAGTTCGACCCATCTCTGGTGCTGACGTTCGTCGCCGGCCGTTACAGGAGCCAGGGGCGCTGCAGGGCGCTCTCGCGGGCGCTTCGCTGACGGCTGGCTCCACCTGTAGGGAAGTTCCGGTTTCGCACGTCTACACCGGATACCTTTTTAATTTGTCACAAGCCGCTTCGGACGTTTTCGCCCGCTGCAAGTGAGGCCTCTGCAGCTATAGATTGCGCGGCAACTCGTAATTCAGTACCGACTTTTGCCTTGGTTAGGGCTTCCTTTTCTCGTAATCAGCGATTGAACCCATCTATCAATTTTGTACCCTGTGCTGAGAGTCCCTCATTAATTTTAGATTTCTGGCTAGCGGTTAATTCACCTCCTTTCCGCCATCTGCTCCTATTCCTCGAACATATCCGCATACTCTACACCTCCCGCCGCCTTGATCCCCCTCACCCCCTGGTTGCTCCTCTCCTCTCCCACCCCCGCCCCCTGCCACGTCTTCACCGTTGTGTCCCCCCTACCCTCCATCTCTACACCCTTCATCTCCTTTCCCGAGGTGGCTTCCATCAACTCCCCCTGCCGGATGATGCCCTTTCTCCCTCCATTTATCCCTGCTATCAACTCTGATCCTCACCCCCCCTCCTTTCCTCTGTCCTTTTCCCGGGCTCCCTCTCCCCCCCCCTTCCATCCTCTTTTTTCCCCACCTCCCCTCTCTTTGCCCCCTCCTCTCCCCTGAGTCCTTTTACATTTCCCTCCTCTGCCTCCTCTCATTCCCTCTCGCGTCTGCCCTTCTCCCCCTTTATTCGTCCTCTCCCTCCTTGGTTCCCCCCCCCCTTTTTCGTTTTTTTCCTTCCTACCTCCTTGTTCTTCCCCCTCCTCCAGGTCCGCCCCCCCCCCTCTGCCTTTGGCTCGGGAGTGACATTTTTGTGCCGCCACTTTCGCGCAGTGTTCTACTACAGTGAGTGTTGTCCAGTGCGTGTTTTACAGTGAGTGTTCCGTGTTATGTTTTTTGGGAAGTGTTGCGAACGGCCATCATACTGTCGCTGGATGTGCCTTTTATCTCTTGCGAACAGAAACCTGACTGTCGCCGTGTTTTTTAATTGTGTGTGTACTATGTTACTTGTCTGATTCCTGTGTCTTTTATTAACGTTGCCACCCCCTTTTTGCTTCCTGTTTTAACTTTCCGCATTTTTCCGCCATTTTCCACTTGTCGTCACCATTTTATCGCCTGTTTTTCTTGTTTCTTTTCGTTTTTAAAATGAAAGTCTGTAGGCTGCAGAGCAGCGTACTAAGCTGCTGCCAGCCCGCCCCCTTAGAGGGGAATTGAAAATCAATAAAGGAAAAAAAATAATTAATTCATCCAGGTGTTGTGCAAGTTGAGCGACATTTCCCTGCAGTGTATTGTGCGCAGTTTATAGCGCGCATGCATCGTCCGATGACATTTGTACCGTTTCGAGTGTTCTCTGATATGCATCTTTTGATGTCGTCATTTCGGTACGGATTGCATCAAAACTTTCATTTAATCTTATCTGTTTGTTCTTGGGTAATAAGTTCAAGAGCTGATAGCTGCTGAGACACTTTACCAGAGTTAAGCGTTCTTGTGGAATGTGGTTAAAATTAACACACAGGAGTCGTATTTACTTCTTGTTTGTTTCAGTGCAAGGCATTGGAAATAGTCGTTGATGATACACACATTAAAAAAAGTTTTGCATCACTTCGGTTCCGAGAGTTCGGGAACCAGTACAGAAAATTGGAATAGAGATCCAACATAAACATCATTTCCGCTCTTTTTATTGCTCATGAAAACCACATATTGCATGTTGTACCACAATACAGCGATACCTTCAGAGGTGGTGGTCCAGATTGCTGCACACACCGGTACATCTAATAACCAGTACCACCTCCTCTTGCATTGATGCATGCCTGTATTCGTCGTCGCATACTATCCACAAGTTCATCAAGGTACTTATGGTCCAGATTGTCCCACTCCTCAACGGTGATTCGCCGTAGATACCTCAAAGTGGTTGGTGGGTCACGTCGGCCATACGCAGCCCTTTTTCAATCTATCACAGGCATGCTCGATAGGGTTCACGTCTCGAGAACATGCGGGCCAATCTAGTCGAGCGATGTCGTTATCCTGAAGGAAGTCATTCACAAGATGTGCACGATGGGGGCGCGAATTGTCGTACATGAAGACGAATGCCACGCCAATATACTACCGACATGGTTGCTCTAGCGGTCGGAGGATGGCATTGACGTATCGTTCAGCCGTTACGGCGCCTTCCGTGACCACAAGCGGCGTACGTCGGCCCCACATGATGCCACCCCAGAACAGCAGGGAACCTCCACCTTGCTGCACTCGCTGGACAGTGTGTCTAAGGCGTTCAGCCTGACCGGGTTGCCTCCAAACACGTCTCCAACGATTGTCTGGTTGAAGGCATATCCGACACTCGTCGGTGAAGTGAACGTGATGCCAATCCTGAACGGTCCATTCGGCATGTTGTTGGGCCCATCTGCACCGCGCTGCATGGTGTCGTGGTTGCAAAGATGTGTCTTGCCATGGACGTTGGGAGTGAAGTTGCGCATCATACAGACTATTGCGTACAGTTTAAGTCGTAACACGACGTCCTCTGGGTGCACGAAATGTATTATTCAACATGGTGGCGTTGCTGTCAGGGTTCCTCCGAGCCATAATCCGTAGATAGCTGTCATCCACTGTAGTAGTAGCCCTCGGGCGACCTGAGCGAGGCATGTCATCGACAGTTCCTATCTCCTCCATGTCCGAACAACATCGCTTTGGGGCACTCCGATACCCCTCGACACTTCCCCTGTTGAGAGCCCTTCCTTCCTGCCACGAAGTAACAATGCGGACGCGATCTAACCGCGGTATTGACCGTCTTGGTATGGTTGAACTACACACAACAGGAGCCGTGTACCTCCTTCCTGGTGGAATGACTGCGAGTGATAGGCTGGCCGGCCGAGGTGGCCGAGCGGTTCTAGGCGCTACAGTCCATAACCGCGCGACCGCTACGGTCGCAGGTTCGAATCCGGTCTCGGGCATGGATGTGTGTGATGTCCAGGGGTTAGTTAGGTTTAAGTAGTTTGTAAGTAGGCTGTTTAGGCTTTTATATTGGTAACGCCACCGCCACGTAGCGCTCTATATGAAAATCACTGGCTGTGCTGTGTGCAGTCTGTGGCTGGTTTGCATTGTTGTTGGCCATTGTAGTGTTGGGCAGCTGGATGTTAACAGCGCGTAGCGTTGCGCAGTTGGAGGTGAGCCGCCAGCAGTGGTGGATGTGGGGAGAGAAATGGCGGAGTTTTGATATTTGTAAGACTGGATGTCATGAACTGCTATATATATTATGACTATTAAGGTAAATACATTGTTTGTTCTCTATTAAAATCTTTCATTTGCTAACTATGCCTATCAGTAGTTAGTGCCTTCCGTAGTTTGAATCTTTTATTTAGCTGTCATTTGTGGCGCTCGCTATATTGCAGTAGCTTGAGTAACGAAGGTTTTTGTGAGGTAAGTGATTTGTGAAAGGTATAGGTTAATGTTAGTCAGGACTATTCTGTTGTAGGGATTTTTGAAAGTCAGATTGCGTTGCGCTAAAAAAAAAAATTGTGTGTCAGTTTAAGCACAGTCTTGTATAATTGTTCAAAGGGGACGTTTCATAAGTTCTAAGTTCTAGGGGACTGATGACCTTAGAAGTTGAGTCCCATAGTGGTCAGAGCCACTGATCGGCTGTCGGACCCCCTCCACCTAATAGGCGCTGCTCACACATGGTTGTTTACGTCTTTGGATGGATTTAGTGACATCTCTGAACAGTCAAAGGAACTGTGTCTGTGATACAATATCGACAGTCAACGTCTATCTTCAGGATTTCTGGGAACCGGGGTATTGCAAAATTTTTTTTTTTTGATGTGTGTATTTGCCAAATTATTGAGCAACGCACTAAATGAATCGTGAGCGGCGCTCGCCTCCAAAATTTCTTCTGTTAATTCAGGCTGCGTATTTTTTTCGTGTTGTACGTTATTTAAACCTGCTCCGGGCACTGTCCCATCGACCGTATCATCGCCATCGACAGCTGAATTATATCCAACATTATCTGGGTTATCAACGTGTCTAGCTTTCCCGATTCTGACGTACTACAGAACCACAGATTTTTCCAACGCACGTCGCCACACTGCGCATACGAAGCGTTTGAAACAACAGCACGAAGAAAAACTAATTTAAGACACAGCAACGAGACGGATGCTTGTAACTGAAACATAACACAGCCAACCTCCATCCATCTTGTTCCAATAAAGCTTAATAGCTACGAATTCCACTGTTACAATAATGAATCTTACAAATACTAATTTTCTTATTTCAAAAATTTGAAATAATTGCAAAGGCAGATTTGAACCATTGGCTGCTTATGGCAGTGTCTGAAAGTCGTGGCAACGCAAAAATGGAAGCGTAGATCAATGGTGCCCTTACATGATTTTGATGTATTACGCCTTCATAATTTATACAATAATATTGTTTGCTTTGCTAATGACAAAAAGATATTATAACTTGGACAGCTTCTTCGTCTTATAATTTTTCGTCGCAGTTTCGATTTACATCAATGGCTTCCATCAGGTAGTTACATGTAACAGAAAGGAACATTGCACAAAGACATTAATGGAATTTTTCATTTACAGCGCCCCACGTTGGGCGCGATTGAAATTTTTCTATCTAGAATTTGTAGTACTAGAGAAATTTCTGATATATAAGTATTATGAAAACTTTTCCCAGTTCGTAAAGGCAAATAAAAATGCTGATTACTATGCAGTTCTGTGAGGTGCGAGGGAAACGTTCAAAGACGGAAAACCTGATCAAAATGGTTCAAATGGCTCTGAGCACTATGGGACTTAACATCTGAGGTCATCAGTCCACTAGACTTAGAACTACTTAAACCTAACTAATCTAAAGATATCACAGACACCCGTGCCCGAGGCAGGATTCGAACCTGCGACCGTAGCAGCAGCGCGGTTCCGGACCGAAGCGCCTAGAACCGCTCGACCACAACGGCCGGCGAAACGTGATCAAAAAATGTAGATCAATGAAGTTAATGATTACTCTCACAAGACATAGATTACATGTTCACGTAATTATTAGGTTACTGCCTATTAAAATCGCGAGACACGATGCTAATCAAGCGCCCGAAGCGACTGCTGACATCATTGTCCGAAGGTAACCTACCGGGCAACCCGACTTATTCCACTTAACATTTCCAAAAACATGTAATATTGTATCTGAAGTTGCGGTACGTAGAAACTTGTGTGCCTACTCTGCAAGAGCCAGAAAAAAAGACGCCACACAACTGCGACGATAATTTAAGTACAATATCATTTGTTTTACAGCAAAAGGTGTACAGAGTTCGTTTCCGTTTGTTCTCTTTAGCAAAAATCCCTGTACAAACGTTTTTATTATGATTT
The DNA here is from genome assembly GCF_023864275.1 of Schistocerca cancellata. Taxonomy (NCBI): domain Eukaryota; kingdom Metazoa; phylum Arthropoda; class Insecta; order Orthoptera; family Acrididae; genus Schistocerca; species Schistocerca cancellata. The sequence continues at coordinate 17,008,696 of NC_064635.1, read as the reverse complement.
TGATTGCAAAATGTATTTTATGGAGAAAAAAAACACAAAAATTCACCACAGTATTATTATGTTTCAATTGTTATGTTTTGATCTCACGCTTTAAACGGTTGTGGAGTTACGTGGGCGCATATTGTATTCAATGGCTAGCGTATATAACGCTATAATACCCTACGTCCAATTTATGTTTGTGCTGGTTTAGGTGTGCTATTTATGGCGGTGTTGTCTGCTTCTTTCGTTTCCGTGGCGTCCAGGTCTATTTCACGTAAAGGTACAGTGAGTTTTTCTTTCGATAAGTCGACCCTTGACCCTAGAAATCCACGACTGGTTGGTTGGTAGATTGTGGTGTGCGTACTGTAACTCCTTCGGTACACACACCATCGGATTATTTGACTTGTCGCTCTAACGAAGTAGGCGAGTGTCAGCAATATGTCTCGTGGTCTTATCGTGGCGTGTTTATCTTCTGCCGTTAGGTCAGACGATAGAAATGCCACTTGCACGCTTAGATTGACGGTGAATAACTTAAAACAGAACTTGATTAATTTTCACACACATTTATTAAAATAATAAAAGGCATAGACATTACGTAACTTGATTCTGCATGCTGATTACAACTGACAATCTGAAGTACCTTTGGTCTTGGTACGTTAATCTTATTCTCACATATCTCTGATACTTGACAAAGTGTCTGTACATTTATCTTCATGGTTAAGTACAGGAATATGGTAATCTTGTTAGGCGCAGACTGAAACTTGACTATATACTGGTACAGACAAATGCAGACTTGTGCAGACTGGTGCAGACAAATGCAGACTGATACAGACTAATGCAGACTGACTGATCGGAGGTCTGTACATTCGTTATCTACATCTACATCTACATGACTACTCTGCAATTCACAGTTAAGTGCTTGGCAGAGGGTTCATCGCACCACAATCATACTATCTCTCTACCATTCCACTCCAGAAATGCGCGCGGGAAAAACGAACACCTAGACCTTTCTGTTCCAGCTCTGATTTCTCTTATTTTATTTTGATGATCATTCCTACCTATGTAGGTTGGACTCAACAAAATATTTTCGCATTCGGAAGATAAAGTTGGTGACTGGAATTTCGTAAATAGATCTCACCGTGACGAAAAAAGGCCTTTGCTTTAATGACTTCCATCCCAACTCGCGTATCATATCTGCCACACTCTCTCCCCTATTACGTCATAATACAAAACGAGGTGCCCTTCTTTTGCACCCTTTCGATGTCCTCCGTGAATCCCACCTGGTAAGGATCCCACACCGCGCAGCAATATTCTAACAGAGGACGAACGAGTGTAGTGTAAGCTGTCTCTTTAGTGGACTTGTTGCATCTTCTAAGTGTCCTGCCAATGAAACGCAACCTTTGGCTCGCATTCTCCAGAATATTATCTATGTGGTCTTTCCAACGGAAGTTGTTCGTAATTTTAACACCCAGGTACTTAGTTGAATTGACAGCCTTGAGAATTGTACTATTTATCGAGTAATGGAATTCCAACGGATTTCTTTTGGAACTCATGTGGATCACCTCACACTTTTCGTTATTTAGCATCAACTGCCACCTGCCACACCATACAGCAATCTTTTCTAAATCGCTTTGCAACTGATACTGGTCTTCGAATGATTTTACTAGACAGTCAGTTACAACATTATCTGTGAACAACCTAAGAGAACTGTTCAGATTGTCACCCAGGTCATTTATATAGACCAGGAACAGCAGAGGTCCCAGGACGCTGCCCTGGGGAACACCTGATTTCACTTCAGTTTTACTCGATGTTTGCCATCTATTACTACGAACTGCGACCTTCCTGACAGGAATCATGAATCAAGTCGCACGACTGAGATGATACCCCATAGGCCCGCAGCTTGATTAGAAGTCGCTTTCTGGGAATCTAGAAATACGGAATCAACTTGAGATCCCCTGTCGATAGCGGTCATTACTTCGTGCGAATAAAGAGCTAACTGCCTTGCACAAGAACGATGTTTTCTGATACCATGTTGATTACGTATCAATAGATCGTTCCCTTCTAGGTGATTCATAATGTTTGAATACAATATACGCTCCAAAACCCTACTGCAAGCCGACGTCAATGATATAGGTCTGTAGTTCGATGGATTACTCCTACTATCCTGTTTAAACACTGGTGCGACCTGCGCAATTTTCCAATCTGTAGGTACAGCTCTATCGGTGAACGAGCGGTTGTATATGATTGCTAAGTAGGGGGCACGTTCATGTATCACTGCGCGAGTGTGATCCGCAAGGAGAGAAGGTTCTACGTTAGCAGCAATCTCATTGGCTGCATTACATATTAATACGCGGATCGGCGGAAGCAGAATTTGGTCCGTCTCTAAGGCAGCACCATCTCATAGTGCGGAGATGGACGAGCGCTGCGCCTGCGCTGTTGAGCTTAGCGGGGCGCGCTCTAGTGGGAAAGTTGTGTATGCACTGATTACGCTGAACTATGTACACAACATAGATACTTTTGGCTTGACTTCAGATCAGGTACACACAGCGTATTTTGACACCAAACCTTATATTTTTTTTGTCAAATTTGTTAATCCATTACAAGTAGAAGAATTACGGCTTAAACATCGTTCCGTTCCGTCGCGGAGATGACTCCGTTACTGCTACAGTGCTCCTTGCGAACGTTGGTGCTGACAAGGGAACCTCCCCATCGCACCCCCCTCAGATTTAGTTATAAGTTGGCACAGTGGATAGGCCTTGAAAAACTGAACACAGATCAATCGAGAAAACAGGAAGAAGTTGTGTGGAACTATGAAAAAATAAGCAAAATATACAACCTGAGTAGACCATGCGCAAGATAGGCAACAACATGGAAAGACCAAGAGCAGGAGTGCCGTGGTCCCGTGGTTAGCATGAGCAGCTGCGGATCAAGAGGTCCTTCGTTCAAGCCTTCCCTCAGTTAAAAAGTGTAACTTTTTATTTTCAGTTTATGTGACAAACGCTTGTGTTTCCATCACTTTTTTGGGAGTGATTATCACATCCACAAGAAAACGTAAATCGGGCAAGGTAGAAGAATCTTTTTACCCATTCGCCAAGTGTACAAGTTAGGTGGGTCGACAACATATTCCTGTCATGTGACGCACATGCCATAACCAGTGTCGTGTAGAATATATCAGACATGTTTTCCTGTGGAGGAATCGGTTGACCTATGACCTTGCGATCAAATGTTTTCGGTTCCCATTGTAGAGGCACGTCCTTTCGTCGACTAATCGCGCGGGCGCAAAACACAGACACTAAACTTATTACAGTGAACAGAGACGTCAATGAACGAACGGACAGATCATAACTTTGCGAAAATGAAGAAGTAAAACTTTTCAGCCGAGGGAAGAGTTGAACCAAGGATCTCTCATCCCGCAGCTGCTCACGCTAACCACGGGACCGCGGCGCTCCTGAGCCCAACTTATCCTTTATGTTGCCTATCTGGTACATGGACTACTCAGTTTGTATATTTTGCTTTTTTTTTCATAGTTCCACACAACTTCTTCCTGTTTTCTCGATTGATCTGTGCTTAGTTTTTCAAGGCCTATCCACTGTGCCAACTTATAACTAAATCTGAGGGGGGTGCGATGGGGAGGTTCCCTTGTGAGTAGACGTATGATCATCGTGTTCATTCTGATGAAATATGACTGCTTATTGCCTTCTTTTTACACTTGCAACACCCTTTCACGTAAGTGGTTGCCTAAATATGTTCCATCTGAATAGAGTGGGACGTCGTAGAATGACGACAAAACCATCAGCACTAAGAGAAAATTGTAAACATTGGCTTACCTGCTATGCAGCCAGGAAGTGGTTCAGCAGTCATTGCAGAGATATCCTGCGACAGGGCGCTGACATCAGCTGTTTGCGGCACATGAGAATATGTGCCGGACCGGGTCTCGAACCCGGATTTGCTACTTTTCAACAACTTCGGCTGCCCGCCCTCGCCTCCAGCACCGGCACAAACTCCCACAAGCCTCGTTGCCCCAGCCTCTCTGCTCGCAGAATTCGTAGTTTCCGCAACCGGAGACCAACATTATATCACCTATTTGGCCCTTGAGGGCGTCTGTACATCGCTGACGATGCGTGCACGTCTGAAGGACACTGAATTCTGAAGATGCAGACACTGTATAAACACACACGCTGTCATCGATGAACTTACTAGTTAATTTAGTACTGTGCAACATTCATTAAATGCTTGTACAGCTTCGTATCTCCAGAAACCAGATGTTTTTATGACGATAATCGAAAAAAATGAGAAAGATCTTTGTCAAATGCTTTTTATTCAAGTCTTTGATCACAATGTCGTCAAACGAATTGATATTGTGATCAAATAAAGGAACATTTCACAGTATTGGAACACTGTTCATATGCGTGACTATGTCGCGGCTGGTGAAAAATCTTTGTGTTATAAATTGCTGCCAAAGACGTGTCGTGGAGCCTTGGTGTTTCCGGTGTTATTGTTTCATTATTCCTCACTTGTGTGTGAGTGTGTGTGTGTTCGTCTCAATCCTTCCGCCTTTCTATATCTCATCTTTCACTTTCCGAGTAGTATAATGCGAGTAGTATTCCATTACATAGTTGTGTGGGTTCATTTAGAATTCGTGCTCCTTTTACCTTCACTTCTTTTATGTAGAAAGTTTCTTCTCAGCGGTACTTCGTCGGAATCGGTTGAGGCCGCATTTGAGCATTTATAAACAGCTTTCTATTTGGGCTGGGTAGTCGTCGTAAGCAGTTACGTCGGCAGAAAGTGTCGAATGTGAGCTGCGCTTTAGTGGACCCTGAGTCTTAGGATTATCTTGGCTCACGATGTCTGACTTAATAGGCACTGAGGGAAATGTGTCGCATGCCAGATGGTAAATGTCTGATCGGCTGAATTTGTGACAGGTGCGTCGTGTTCGCTGCGTGGGTGTGTTGGACCTTCCATCGAGCTACGGACCCCCTTGAAGATGTCTCCCGCAGTCGGAGACGAAACGTTGGGAATCGACACGGAATTCATCAACCGACCACGGCATAACAGCCCGGATAATTATAATGGACATGCCCTGTTACTTGTGCTGCGGTAGCTGTACGGTCTGCCCCTGCTGGCCTCACAATACCACGCTCCTGGCGGGCGTCCTGGCTGCGTGGACGACCAGAAACTCGTGTATGGGTTTGAGGATGTTCACGTGACCACTGTCAACAGCGTCATTGCACTACTGACGCTTCACGTCCAAGTTGTGTAGGAATTCTCAGCACCCACCTTCCCAACACTCGGAAGGCAACAGTTGGGTTGGGTTGGGTTGTTTGGGGAAGGAGACCAGACAGCGAGGTCATCGGTCTCATCGGATTAGGGAAGGACGGGGAAGGAAGTCGGCCATGCCCTATGAAGGGAACCATCCCGGCATTTGCCTGGAGCGATTTAGGGAAATCACGGAAAACCTAAATCAGGATGGTCGGACGCGAAGGCAACAGTGTGACCCGTTGTAAGTAGGCTGTATGAAAATCACTGACTGTGCTGTGTCTAGTCTGTGAGCGGTTGGTATTGTCGGAATATTCGCTATTGTAGTGTTGGCCGGTTGGATGTGAGCAGCGCGTAGCGTTGCGCAGTTGGAGGTGAGGCGCCACCAGCGGGGGATGTGGGGAGAGAGATGGCAGAGTTTTGGGAGCGAACGATCTGGACGTTTGTTCGTCAGAGAAAGGAAATTTGGATGTCAAGAATTTATATATATATATATATATATATAGGGTGTTACAAAAAGGTACGGCCAAACTTTCAGGAAACATTTCTCACACACAAAGAAAGACAATATGTTATGTGGACATGTGTCCGGAAATGCTTACTTTCCATGTTAGAGCTCATTTTATTACTTCTCTTCAAATCACATTAATCATGGAATGGAAACGCACAGCGACAGAACGTACCAGCGTGACTTCAAACACTTTGTTACAGGAAATGTTCAAAATGCCCTCCGTTAGCGAGGATACATGCATCCACCCTCCGTCGCATAGAATCCCTGATGCGCTGATGCAGCCCTGGAGAATGGCGTATTGTATCACAGCCGTCCACAATACGAGCACGAAGAGTCTCTACATTTGGTACCGGGGTTGCGTAGACAAGAGCTTTCAAATGCCCCCATAAATGAAAGTCAAGAGGGTTGAGGTCAGGAGAGCGTGGAGGCCGTGGACTTGGTCCGCCTCTACCAATCCATCGGTCACCGAATCTGTTGTTGAGAAGCGTACGAACACTTCGACTGAAATGCGCAGGAGCTCCATCGTGCATGAACCACATGTTGTGTTGTACTTGTAAAGGCACATGTTCTAGCAGCACAGGCAGAGTATAACGTGCTCCATTGAGCGTAGGTGGAAGAACATGGGGCCCAATCAAGACAACAATGCCTGCCCAAACGTTCACAGAAAATCTGTATTGATGACGTGATTGCACAATTGCGTGCGGATTCTCGTCAGCTCACATACGTTGATTGTGAAAATTTACAATTTGATCACGTTGGAATGAAGCCTCATCCGTAAAGAGAACATTTGCACTGAAACGAGGATTGACACATTGTTGGATGAACCATTCGCAGAAGTGTACCCGTGGAGGCCAATCAGCTGCTGATAGTGCCTGCACACGCTGTACATGGTACGGAAACAACTGGTTCTCCCGTAGCACTCTCCATACAGTGACGTGGTCAACGTTACCTTGTACAGCAACAACTTCTTTGACGCTGACATTAGGGTTATCGTCAACTGCACGTAGAATTGCCTCGTCCATTGCAGGTGTCCTCGTCGTTCTAGGTCCTTCCCAGTCGCGAGTCATAGGCTGGAATGTTCCGTGCTCCCTAAGACGCCGATCAATTGCTTCGAACGTCTTCCTGTCGGGACACCTTCTTTCTGGATATCTGTCTCGATACAAACGTACCGCGCCACGGTTATTGCCCCGTGCTAATCCGTACATCAAATGGGCATCTGCCAACTCCGCATTTGTAAACATTGCACTGATTGCAAAACCACGTTCGTGATGAACACTAACCTGTTGATGCTACGTACTGATGTGCTTGATGCTAGTATTGTAGCAATGAGTCGCATGTCAACACAATCACCGAAGTCAACGTTACCTTCCTTCAATTGGGCCAAATGGCGGTGAATCGAGGAAGTACAGTACATACTGACGAAACTAAAATGAGCTGTAACATGGAAATTAAGCGTTTCCGGACACATGTCCACATAACATTTTTTCTTTATTTGTGTGTGAGGAATGTTTCCCGAAAGTTTGGCCGTACCTTTTTGTAACACCCTGTATGTATATGATGAATTTTCAACATTAGTAAGGTAAATACATTGTTTGTTCTCTATCAAAATCTTTCATTTGCTAACTACGCCTATCAGTAGTTAGTGCCTTCAGTAGTTTGAATCTTTTATTCAGCTGGCAGTATTGGTGCAGAGTCTATTGCAGCAGTTTGAGTAACGAAGATTTTTGTGAGGTAAGTGATTCACGAAAGGTATAGGTTAGTGTTAGTCAGGGCCATTCTTTTGTAGGGATTATTGAAAGTCAGTTTGCGTCGCGCTAAAAAATGTTGAGCGTCAGTTTAGTGATGATCAGGAGAAGTAAAGAGAGAAATGTCTGAGTGCGTCCTGTTTTGCTCAGCTGTTCGAAATTCAGATAACGTAAGAGGTTTACCAGCACAGTCATTCTTAATTTCCCTAAGGGGACGTTGCACCGTTTCAAAGTCGCTCAGTTGGCTGTCGGAAGCGCGAGTGCCTGTCTGTGGCGCGGTTGCCTGCTTGCTTCACACGTCTGCACCAAGCGGAGCCTTCTGGCTGTGGGAGTTCTCTGATAAAGAGCAGACTCAGCTCTGGTAGCTCTGCCATAGTAGTGATGAAGAGTAGGCTGAAGTTCAAGACACCAGTCAGGAAGAATCAATACGCAAAGAAGTGGGATACGGAAGTACTAAGGAATGACGAGATACTTTTGAAGTTCTCTAACGCTATAGATACAGCAATAAGGAGTAGCGCAGTAGGCAGTACTGTTGAAGAGGAATGGACATCTCTAAAAAGGGCCATCACAGAAGTTGGGAAGGAAAACATAGGTACAAAGAAGGTAGCTGCGAAGAAACCATGGGTAACAGAAGAAATACTTCAGTTGATTGATGAAAGGAGGAAGTACAAACATGTTCCGGGAAAATCAGGAATACAGAAATACAAGTAGCTGAGGAATGAAATAAATAGGAAGTGCAGGGAAGCTAAGACGAACTGGCTGCAGGAAAAATGTGAAGACATCGAAAAAGATATGATTGTCGGAAGGACAGACTCAGCATACAGGAAAGTCAAAACAACCTTTGGTGACATTAAAAGCAACGGTGGTAACATTAAGAGTGCAACGGGAATTCCACTGTTAAATGCAGAGGAGAGAGCAGATAGGTGGATAGAATACATTGAAAGCCTCTATGAGGGTGAAGATTGGTCTGATGTGATAGAAGAAGAAACAGGAATCGATTTAGAAGAGATAGGGGATCCAGTATTAGAATCGGAATTTAAAAGAGCTTTGGAGGACTTACGGTCAAATAAGGCAGAAGGGATTGATAACATTCCATCACAATTTCTAAAATCATTGGGGGAAGTGGCAACAAAACGACTATTCACGTTGGTGTGTAGAATATATGAGTCTGGCGACATACCATCTGACTTTCGGAAAAGCATCATCCACACAATTCCGAAGACGGCAAGAGCTGACAAGTGCGAGAATTATCGCACAATCAGCTTAACAGCTCATGCATCGAAGCTGCTTACAACAATAATATACAGAAGAATGGAAAAGAATATTGAGAATGCGCTAGGTGAGGATCAGTTTGGCTTTAGGGAAAGTAAAGGGACGAGAGAGGCAATTCTGACGTTACGGCTAATAATGGAAGCAAGGCTAAAGAACAATCAAGACACCTTCATAGGATTTGTCGACCTGGAAAAAGCGTTCGACAATATAAAATGGTGCAAGCTGTTCGAGAGTCTGAAAAAAGTAGGGGTAAGCTATAGGCAGAGACGGGTCATATTCATGTACAACAACCAAGAGGGAATAATAAGAGTGGACTAACAAGAACGAAGTGCTCGTATTAAGAAGGGTGTAAGACAAGGCTGTAGCCTTTCGCCCCTACTCTTCAATCTGTACATCGAAGAAGCAATGATGGAAATAAAAGACAGGTTCAGGAGTGGAATTAAAATACAAGGTGAAAGGATATCAATGATACGATTCGCTGATGACATTGCTATCCTGAGTGAAAGTGAAGAAGAATTAAATGATGTGCTGAACGGAATGAACAGTCTAATGAGTACACAGTATGGTTTGAGAGTAAATCGGAGAAAGACGAAGCTAATGAGAAGTAGTAGAAATGAGAACAGCGAGAAACTTAACATCAGGATTGATGGTCACCAAGTCAATGAAGTTAAGGAATTCTGCTACCTAGGCAGTAAAATAACCAATGACGGACGGAGCAAGGAGGACATCAAAAGCAGACTCGCTATGGCAAAAAAGGCATTTCTGGACAAAAGAAGTCTACTAGTATCAAATACTGGCCTTAATTTGAGGAATAAATTTTTGAGGATGTACGTCTGGAGTACAGCATTGTATGGTAGTGAAACATGGACTGTGGGAAAACCGGAACAGAAGAGAATCGAAGCATTTGAGATGTGGTACTATAGACGAATGTTGAAAATTAGGTGGACTGATAAGGTAAGGAATGAGGAGGTTCTACGCAGAATCGGAGAGAAAAGGAATATGTGGAAAACACTGATAAGGAGAAGGTACAGGATGATAGGACATCTGCTAAGACATGAGGGAATGACTTCCATGGTACTAGAGGGAGCTGTAGAGGGCAAAAACTGTAGAGGAAGACAGAGATTGGAATACGTCAAGCAAATAAGCAAATAATTGAGGACGTAGGTTGCAAGTGCTACTCTGAGATGAAGAGGTTAGCACAGGAAAGGAATTCGTGGCGGGCCGCATCAAACCAGTCAGTAGACTGATGCCAAAAAAAAAAAAAAAAAAAAAAAAAAAAAAAAAAGACTATGCTATGCCAGGGCGCTATCTGCTGCCGGGCGGCTTTCAACCCACTATCAATAGATGTACTAAACCCCAAGTGCCATACGCCGTCATCGCATCGAAATCGAAATCATCTTACCAGATGTACTAATTTTTTTCGGCAGTGTAGAAAATACCTGTTAATACTTAGAAAAGTTGTTGACATGAGTATTATTTAAATTCGGGGAATGGCTTCAAGCGGTTATGACATTCAAGAAGGGACCTCTGGACTCTCTTTTGGGCCGAGTTGAAACCAGCGTCAAAGCTTGAGGCGGCATTGGACGTTCTTCGTGAGATGTCTCCTGTGGGGTGACCAGTCGTTCCACCAGTGCGCCTGTGTCGGCTACTTTGAGAACAAGTGTGTTGCTGTACACTCTGAAAGCGTCTCGCGTTGGCAGATATCTCGTCCATTGTATCGGGACATCATAGGGCTGCGATTGTAAAGGAGAGTGCGAGCGAGCAATGCGTCGTTGGAAAAGGGAGTGGGCGGCAAAAGGGCGGTTTGTTGTTTAAAGACACAGATGGGAGTGCGAAAGTTGATTTTTTAATGCATATATGTGAACTGTGCAGACGAACAGTTAACCTAAATGTGTAGTCTTTTCTTTCGTGTATACTTTATGCTCGAAGTAAATTGCAGTGACATATTAAGACGAAAATTATTTGTGTGACATGGCTGAAAACCTACAGGTAAGTGCGTGTGGTCACGAAATATCAACGAATGCAGCCAGTTCTAGTGCAAAGAGTAAACCAAATGGTCGCATGTCTTCCCAGTTGCGCTTCTTTCTCTTTCCATTTCTCTGTCAGTGACATCACTTTCTTTTCCCCTATCTGCACTGACTGTGTTTCATAATTTCCTCTCCCAGCCAGGGATCAGAGTTTAATTCTGCCTTCCTGTAGTTTGTGTGTACTGTCGTGCTTTTCACGGCTAATTTCTTGATGTCGTATTCTGTATCATATGTAACTAACAACGTGCTTACCGTAACATGCAGGCTCTTTTAGGTAGTCAGAGACGTTCTTCTCTGTAACTTACAAAATAATAAGTTAAAGGAATATTTTTGTAGACAGGTAAAGGTAAGGAACGTTATTACAGAATATAAACATAGTTTATTTAGTTATTTGTGAGAGTACAGCAACGAGCTATAATTTTTTGAACACAACATTATTTTTTCTCTGCCAGGCACTTTATGTATTTAAACCAACTGTGTACAAATGAGCTTACATCAAAGCTTTAAAAATTTTATTTACTGAATTTGAAACGTTCAGAGTTTTCGGTTGGACTGTACAAGCTTACCATAGGCTGTGTTCAGGTTGATGTTCTGGCAGGAGAATGGTCTTTTAAGTGGGTGTTCAAACGAGTGCCGATTTCCCTGAATGCACAGCTCAGTGCATCTATTGGACGACCTGTAGACGAGATGTAAATTTTGAACACCTCACTCACATGAACTTTGCGCCACCGGAACATTCATCTCGACAGCAGGAAGAAGCTGGAGAGTAGAGTGGTCTATGGCCTGCTTCATTTGCTTGCTCGGTGTCTGTCCCAGACTGCATAGAGTAACATTATGACACACACTTTATTCCTCCTGAAGGCTGCGTAGTGAGGTGGTGTGCACCTATGTGCGTCCCCCGCAAGCGGGTCTGCACCAGCGTCCAGCAGTAGCTTCACAGTCTCAGTCTTGCCACTGTATGCTGCGTGGTGTAGTGGTGTTAGGCCGTCGCTGTCCCTCTTGTCGACGTCAGCTCCTTTCTTCACCAGGAGGCTGACACATTCTGCATTCCCCTCGCCTGATGCTGCATGCAGTGGTGTCCTACTTAGCGAGTCCTGGGCAAGTGCATCTGCACCAGCGTCCAGCAGTAGCTTCACAGTCTCAGTCTCGCCACTGAATGCTGCATAGTGTAGTGGTGTGCGACCATTGCTGTCCCTCTCGTCTACGTCAGCTCCTTCTTCCACCAGTACCCTCACGCAGGTAGGTCTGCGGAATGCTGCTGCAATGGCAAGCGGAGTCAAACCGAAATCACCCTTCTCCCGGATATTCGCACCAGCTCTCAGGAGGTGCCTCACACTGTCTGGGTTGCCTCTCTGCGCGGCCAAGTGCAGCGCAGTTAAACCACCAGCAGTTCCCGCGGTCAGATTGGCCCCCGCCTGCAGCAGCCGCCTCACGCAGTCGAGGTTGCCTCTCAATACTGCCAGGTGCAGAGGTGTGCCCACGGTGTCACTCAGTGGGCTGTTGTGAGCCCCTGCACGTAACAGGTGCTCCACACTTTCGACATCGCCATTCCCTGCAGCGTAGTGCAGTGCTGTGGCGCCTTTCAGGTCTCTAACCTCCAGGTTTTCGGCTGAATTGGCCAGTAGCCTGACGCATTCCGCAGCCCTTGCACTGGCTGCACAATGCAGCGGACTCTTCCGTTCCGAGTCCTGCGCAAGCGCGTCTGCGCCGGCCCGCAGCAGTACCTTCACACACTGTGCCCTGCCCATCCCTGCTGCGAAGTGCAGTGGACTCCGACCTGACTTGTGTTTCATATTGACGTCAGCACCAGCAGAGAGTAGCGACTCTAAGCATTCGACATTCCCAGCAGCTGCTGCCACATGTGTAGCTGTCACACCACTATTGACCTGTACATTGAGGTCAACCCCAGCCTGGATCAGCAGTCGTACACATTCTGTATCACCTGTTACTACTGCGCCGTACAACATCGCCGCATCAAGTGTACCGCGCAGCGTGGTACCGTTACCGGCTGTTGTCAGCTGCTGCACTATACTGTCAATCACAGATTCAGGAAGTATCTCTCTCCACTGGTCTAGCTCAACCTCCTGTGCTGTACATCCATCACTTAGTCTCTTTTTGACTATGTCTAGTGTCTTAAACGCAGAGAGCTTCGCCACCTGTAAATTGTATTGAGCTCTTAGACTGAATACAACGACATTAACGATTAATTTAGACACATTTTATCACCTTCTGATCACCAAAGAATGTCGACTGCTTTTCTAACAGATACGTAATTGTTATTACTTGTGTAAACTGCAGGGCGTTTCACAATGAACATACCAGTTTTAAGGCGTTGTAGCATTTCTTACGTTCACCTTACAATTGTAAATACACTACTGCCCATTAAAACTGCTACACCACGAAGATGACGTGCTACAGACGCGAAATTTAACCGACAGGAAGAAGAAGCTGTGATATGAAAATTATTAGCTATCCAGAGCATTCGCACGAGGCTGGCGCCGGTGGCGACACCTACAAAGTGCTGACATGAGGAAAGTTTCCATCCGATTCCTCATACACAAAGAGCAGTTGACCGGCGTTGCCTGGTAAACGTTGTTGTGGTGCCTCGTGTAAGGAGGAGAAATGCGTACCATCACGTTTCCGACTTTGATAAAGGTCGGATTGCGGTTTATCGAATCGCGTCATTGCTGCTCGCGTTGGTCGAGATCCAATGACGGTTAGCAGAATATGGAATCGGTGGGTTCAGGAGGGTAATACGGAACGCCGTGCTGGATAGTAACGGCCTCGTATCACTAGCAGTCGAGATGACAGGCATCTTATCCGCATGGCTGCAACGATCCTGAGTCAACAGTTGGGGACGTTTGCAAGACAACAACAATCCGCACGAACAGTTCGACGACGTTTGCAGCAGCATGGACTATCAGCTTGAAGACCACAGCTTGCGGTTACCCTTGATGCTGCATTGCAGACAGGAGCGGCTGCGATGGTGTACTCAACCTGGGTGCACAAATGGCAAAACGTCATTTTTTCGGATGAATTCATGTTCTGTTTACAGCATCATGATGGTCGCATCCGTGTTTGGCGACATCACGATGAACGCACATTGGAAGCGTGTATTCGTCATCGCCATACTGGGGTATCACGCGGCGTGATGGTATGGGGTGCCATTGGTTACAAGTCTCGGTCACCTCTTGTTCGCACTGACTGCACTTTGTTTAATGTGTTACGACCCGTGGCTCTACCCTTCATTCGATCCCTGTGAAACCCTACATTTCAGCAGGATAATGCACGACGGGATGTTGCAGGTCCTGTACGGGCCTTTCTGGATACTGAAAATGTTCGACTGCTGCCCTGGCCAGCACATTCTCCAGATCTCTCACCAATTGAAAACCAATTGAAATTGAAAATTGGTCAGTGATGGCCGAGCAACTGGCCCGTCACAATAAGCCAGTCACTACTCTTGATGAACTGTGGTATCGTGTTGAAGCTGTACCTGTACACGCCATCCAAGCTCTGTTTGACTCAATGCCCAGGCGTATCAAGGCCGTTATTACGGCCAGAAGTGGTTGTTCTGGGTACTGATTTCTCAGAATCTACGCACCCAAATTGCGTGAAAATGTAATGAAATGTCAGTTCTAGTATAATATATTTGTCCAATGAATACCTGTTCATCATCTGAATTTCTTCTTGGTGCAGCAATTTTAATGGCCAGTAGTGTAATACACAAATTGAAAGAGCAACTGAAACAGTTTTGTTTGTATACCGGTGCGCAATGGGAAGAGTATGGAATGACAAAATAGTGACTGAAAAACATGTTGAACGAGTGCGAGTCTTTCACACTTAGCCCTTGGGGGCTGAATGTTAAAGGGGCTATCTTTTTCGGTGATTAAACTGTAACATGTTTCTTATCTTGATGTCCTACAGCTGTGGAAGAAGTTAATCAACACATCTTCATTTGGGAGCAAGATGGTGCGCTGCCTTGTAAGGTGTCAGGCAAATCCAACACCTTCCATGAAAACCCTGACATGATAGCAAATCCGGCAGTATGACACATAGCTCCGAATAAATCCTGACGTTAAATTATCCAAAGTAATACGATCAACGAGTGAGCAAATGGAATACCACAGTCTAACACAAGAAGGCCTAAATGCATGTCATACCTTCCCACTGTGAAACAGACGCAGTTCCGAGGGGAGAAACGAGAACAGAAGCCGAGAGCAGAGTCGTGTAAGCTGGAAGGCCCTACGATAAGGGACACCCACATCTCCCGCCAACCGCCAAGACCACCCCCCAGCCCACGTTAAAAGATAGAGCCCTCCAGAAGAACAGTATAGATCTTACGATAACACTAAAAGGGCCACACCAGCTGCACGTTTTAGCGTGAGACTATACGCGTCTCTGTTACGTTGCAAACTTTAAAAACATTTCCCCACCACGAAAAGTATAACGTTTCTCATTGGATAGACAGAATTTTTGTAGGCGGAGTTTAAGGTTAACATTGACCTGACTGGTCAGTTGAAAATACAGCCAGATACCTTTTTCTTAAACCCACTTCAGTAAATTGTAGTAAAGAGAAGTTCGAGGGAGTTGTTACCGAGACAGCGAGGTGTGTGGAGCTGCGCCGCCCGCCGCCCCCTGACACTGCCTAACCAACAACAAGGTAATGAACGCACGCGATGCCGCATAAGAGCGCGTAAGGCTTCACTCAGAACTGCAGAAGTCTCATCTTTACACCCCCTTTTTGCGTAATACTAGTGTCGATCGTCAATTGAACCTCATGGTATTCACATTTGCTACTTGAAATTTTAAATCTGATATGCGATGATTTTTCTGTTATATAATTATTGAGAAGCCACATCAGCCACTGTAATTTACGACAAGTTAAATAAGTAATTGAAGATAACTGAGGGACACTGTAGACCAATTTTGATAGTTTTCTCTTTTATGAAACTTAATTTAAACCTAGATTATAGATGTGATATGGCATACGTCATCCTTCGATTCATTGTAGAACTTGGAAACCCATGCAAGGAATATTCGTTCACATTTTTGTTTAACGCAGTTGGTTTTTATCATCCTGTATTAAAATATTTCCTTTCATCAATAGCACAATTTATAAACAATGTTTTGTGAGTAGAATAAAAATTCCAATGGTAAACTTAACTGCATTCTCGACGTTATTTTACCAGCTAACTAAAAATAGTTACAGGGGGTGCAGTGGAACTGACGCTGAAATCATTAAGTACTTGATTATATCATCGCTAGTCTCACTGAACTTTTCTGAACTCTACATGTCATGTGTGGTCTGGCGTCTCCTTACCAGCAACAGGTCCCAGGTTCAAACTAGACAGTTCCTTAAAAAACACGCTCAGAGCGTCGTTGCGCGAAACTGGTAGGAAGACACGACGTAGATCAAACAGACACCACGCAGAATGTTAGAGCCTCTCTGGCATAACTTAGTACGCGGCTGGTTAAACGGCGCCGTACCCGACGGGTGGATTGGGCGCAAGGGTCGGTTGACACAGCATTTTATGCATGACCTCCACGTTCACGCACGATCTGACGCGATCATGTGTATGTTCCTCCGATACCAGCTGATCTATCCGGCTTTAGAAACTGTATTATTGCAAAGGTTACTCCTGACAGATTGATCAAGGTTTCGGAACAATTCGCCTATCGACTCGATGTGTGATCTGTGTTCACACTGAATAACTGTAAGAAAAACTGTTTGCGTTTCTCCTTCATTTGGTGCATTATTTACAATTGTAAGGTGAATGTAATATCTGCCGCAGTGCCTTATAACCTGTACATTCATTTTGAAACACCCTGTATTTCATAAACATTTTGGAGCATTGTGCTATACAAGTTGCCTAAACATCATGAACAAATCTTTGTTTCCCAGGAAACATACACTATTTACATTAACAGAAAAGAAACATCAGACAATACGAATTTACTAACAAGATCGTGTTTACAGAGCAACACCTCTCAGCCGCATGTAATGTATTTTATTATCGGACCAGCCCATAATCTGGTTGTATACATAAACGCCAGATTAGGTCGCTCTAATGAAATGATCTAAACCAGATGTAAACGAGATGTTTCATTCCCCGATTATAGGCTACGTCCGAACGTCGGTCGGATAATGAAACTATTTAAACGCAGCTGGGAGATTTAACTGTGCAGGCTTTGTAACACTATCCGCATTACTAAATTAGCAGTATGCCGACAGTCTTACTTCTCTGAAAGGAATTTTGATTTGACCGCTATCGTGCGTCATGGAGAGGCATTCGGACTATGATTCGTTTCTCAAAAGAATTCTAATGAAAGGAAGCAGAGGCAGAACAAACGGGACTCGAACCAAGGTTCTGCCAGAAACAAGGTTTGCTTTGTGCAAACTACAAAAGACAACGGCCGACACCCTAATTAGGAAAAATTGTAATCAAATAGTAGCACTGTTAGTAAAGTATGTTAACTACTAGAAATGACTTTACTTGGTACTGATATTCTGTTTTGCACAAAGGGTTCGAGACAGTAGCACACTGTAGCAAGCATTGTACCGGTGGTGTGGTATGCACAACACAGAACGAATACTGAAACGTTTCAACAACAACTGGCTCTGAGTAACACTTACTATCTGTATATTAAAGCAGAGAAGTTAATGATCATCATAGGCAATTAATTGCTGATGGTGGAGTACTGCTAACTGGGACATGAGAATTTTTTATAAATTTAATTATTGACAGACACTAGGATTGGAACAGTCTTCAGATAGTCATATTACGTGTACCGATCACCATTTCGTTTATCAGGAAGCATTCACTTACTTATACTAGCTGGCGCACAAATGAAACGCGAGGCACCAGAATCAACTATAGATAGAACAGTTGCAGCCAGTTACTTATTGAAGCACACAAATGTTATAAAATTGATAACAGCACTTCATTATACTGTTATTGTGGTATGGATTGCAACACTGGCTCAACAACTAACCTTGCGGCCCAAAACATTATTGTATCAGAAATTCATTCCAAAGCTGAAAATTTCAGTTAAAACACATTATGAAAATCACGTTTAGCTGCAAATACATAAAATATGAACATTCTTAGAATTTGGCATATAGTAATTCCATGAAAACGTCTTGATCGCTAAAAACTGTATTTATGATGCGTTTCGAGTAATCATCATCGGATAACTCTAGTAAATTTACACAAAAGAAAAATAAGGAAAGCTTATGCATGTAGATGAAGATGAAATGGGAGATATGATACTGCGTGAAGAGTTTGACAGAGCACTGAAAGACCTGAGTCGAAACAAGGCCCCCGGAGTAGACAGCATTCCATTGGAACTACTGACCGCCTTGGGAGAGCCAGTCCTGACAAAACTCTACCATCTGGTGAGCAAGATGTATGAAACAGGCGAAATACCCTCAGACTTCAAGAAGAATATAATAATTCCAATCCCAAAGAAAGCAGGTGTTGACAGATGTGAAAATTACCGAACTATCAGTTTAATAAGTCACAGCTGCAAAATACTAACGCGAATTCTTTACAGACGAATGGAATAACTGGTAGAAGCCGACCTCGGGGAAGATTAGTTTGGATTCTGTAGAAATGTTGGAGCACGTGAGGCAATACTGACCCTACGACTTATCTTAGAAGCTAGATTAAGGAAGGGCAAACCTAAATTTCTAGCATTTGTAGACTTAGAGAAAGCTTTTGACAATGTTGACTGGAATACTCTCTTTTAAATTATGAAGGTGTCAGGGGTAATATACACGGAGCGAAAGGCTATTTACAATTTGTACAGAAACCAGATGGCAGTTATAAGAGTCGAGGGACATGAAAGGCAAGCAGTGGTTGGGAAGGGAGTGAGACAGGGTTGTAGTCTCTCCCTGAGGATATAAGATGAACATCAACAAAAGCAAAACGAGGACAATGGAATGTAGTCGAATTAAGTCGGTTGATGCTGAGGGAATTAGAATAGGAAATGACACACTTAAAGTAGTAAAGGAGTTTTGCTATTTGGGGAGCAAAATAACTGATGATGGTCAAAGTACAGAGGATATAAATTGTAGACTGGCAATGGCAAGGAAAGCGTTTCTGAAGAAGAGAAATTTGTTAACATCGAGTATAGATTTAAGTGTCAGGAAGTCATTTCTGAAAGTATTTATGTGGAGTGTAGCCATGTATGGAAGTGAAACATGGACGATAAATAGTTTGGACAAGAAGAGAATAGAAGCTTTTGAAATGTGGTGCTACAGAAGAATGCTGAAGATTAGACGGGTAGATCACATAACTAATGAGGAAGTATTGAATAGGATTGGGGAGAAGTTTGTGGCACATCTTCATTAGAAGAAGGGATCGGTTGGTAGGACATGTTCTGAGGCATCAAGGGATCACCAGTTTAGTATTGGAGGGAAGCGTGGAGGGTAAAAATCGTAGAGAGAGACCGAGAGATGAATACACTAAGCAGATTCAGAAGGATGTAGGATGCAGTAGGCACTGGGAGATGAAGAAGCTTGCACAGGATAGAGTAGCATGGAGAGCTGCATCAAACCAGTCTCAGGACTGAAGACCACAACAACAACAACAACATGCATAAATATTAAAAGGAAAATGTAACATTAGGAACGGAAGTAGATACTGGTTACAGGTACTTACAATAGGCTTAGGAAAGCTCATACAAGTGAGAAATAGAATACTTCTAAGAGGCTTCCCAAGCACATTGTGTGTCCTTGTAATTGGTATGTACTTTCGTTCCTGATGTTACACTGGCCTTGTAATATTTATGTATAAACTTTTCTAATTTCCTTTTGTGTAAATTTTGCCACAGTAATAACGATGATGATTACTCGAAACGCGTCATAAATAGAGTTTATAGCGATCAAGACGTTTCCATGGAATTACTACTGGTACGTGTCAAGTCTGTATGGCCGCATGCCTTTCAAATGGATGACCTCGTCAGTCAAATGGAGAACATTGTTACAAAGCTGTACAGGAACTATTCCTTATGCTCGCCCTTCAAGTTTACTAGTCAGTAACTACTCCGAATTATCACAGTTTTGTGAATATAACTTTAATACTGTTCTGAAATTTCAATAAGATTAACACTTAAGCAAAGCACCTTAGATCTTTTCTTCGTAATTGTTCTTTGGTGAAACACTGAGTAACCTCATATAAAGAAACGCGTGGAGTACTTCAGAAAAAAAACTCACTAATAGTAAAGAAATATATTACTCTACGTGAACTATTTCTCATTATGAAAGAAAGCAATTACTTTTCAGTTCAGTAAAACAGGATACTCAGAAACACTGCAGCCCTGTCTAGGTAAATGACTAAGGATATAGGTGTTCAACACAAAGTTAAAATAACACAAACTTGTAATGGAAAAAGAAACCGCGTAACTCGTATATGCAATTATACAATTCTGACTTGATTAGTTAAGACCCAGGCGGTGGTTGTGGATATCTTCTGTGGCTACTAAAAAAGGCGGCGAAATCGTTATGGCTATGGTGTAAAACAAGCTTTGAAATTTTCTTCTTACCGTCTGATTTTCGTACTTCGGAGCTAACCTATTTACCCCATGAATGATAAGTCAAATTCTCTCACATCGGAGGCTATATCAAATAACCTTTCTGCTCTTCTTGCCTATTTCAGCGCACAAGATGTGAACACTTTGCCCTGTCGATGAACCAGTTCTACAAGAACAGTTTGAACATTCCAAGACTTTAACGGAACATAACTTTTGAAATTATATACGTGCATTGATTACGGTGATATAAATTATTAACAAAACGTTTACATAGATGTTGTATCAAAGAATAATTGTAATACACAGGTCACACTAACATTAGCACACAAAGTTACTAACATTAGCACAGGGTGTCCCACTCAAACCTCCCTGATTTCAAAGACCCAGGAACGAACTAAAAACACAGTAGATACGACAATGAAGACAATGAAAAATGCACCACATTGTAGAGCATCTCAAACAATTTATTTATTTATCATCAACACACCTCTACATGTGAACCATTTGTAGCACGAAGAATATCGAGTCTATATTCAATTTCTTGCCAAGTTCTTTGTAACATTTCCTCTGTTATTGTTGCAATCGCATTAGTGATACGATGTCGCAACATAGGAATATCGTCTACTTTGGTCGCATACACGCGTCCTTCACGAATCACCACATGAAGAAATCAAGTGGCGTAATGTTGGGTGAACATGGTGGCCAGGTAATGGGTCCTCCGCGTCCGATCCAACGACTGAGGAATTTCCTACCCAGGAACTTGCGAACAGCCGTTGGCCAATGCGGCGGAGCTCCAGCTTGTTAAAATGTGATGTTGGGTTGCAAGTCTTGTATCTGAGGGTATACAAACTGTTCCAACATGTCCAGATACACTGACCAATTCACTGTTTGTTCCGCAAAGAAGAAAGGTCCAACAATCGTGTCGTGTCGTGTTTAGTTTAGGGCTATCTCGAACATGTTCAATGACAACGTGCGGATTTTGCGAACCCCAAACCCGAACATTATGCCTATTAACCCTCCCTCTTAACTGAAAGGTTGTCCCATCTGAGTAGAAACATCTTTCCAGGAAACTGGCAACAATATCAATACGCTGCAGCGTATCCGCAGCAAATTGTTGTCGGCGTGGTTTGTCGTTCGATGTCAGATGTTGCAGAATTTGAACTTTGTGAGCACACATACGAAGACGCTGGTGAGGTACACGATGCAATGTTGATCGAGGTGCATCAAGTTGCCTAGATGCTTGACGAATTGACTTACATGTGCTTATGAGAAACGTTTGTCTGATGTCCTCCATTGTCTCTTGTGAAACTACGTAGCGTGCACAGCCAGAATGAGATGCACGAACCAGTTGCGTAACGAGTCTACCTGCCAACGCTCCACTTGGCTCAAAGTAATAGCGAATATCATCACAAGCGCTCTGGAAACTGGCTGCTTATTATCTTTTTATCGTAGTGGCTCATGGAAAGGTATCAGTTGTTTCCTAATATATTTTGCTAATGGAAACAGAAATAAATTTAGCTGTCGCCTAAAACATAACATTTTTTCAATGCCCGTGGTTGTAATATAATTTAGTTATATTTCTGTAACTCGTTCACCTAAACCTAACTGCAGGTGCTGCAGTGAAACACAATGGCGTTTATCATTAGTAAAAGTACAGGGTGGGGCAAATAAAAATGGCCCAGAGAACAGAGTTCCAGTATAAAGAAACAGAGAGGAGGAAAGGAAATGCAGGGCTGACTACAGCAGCTGTTGAAAGTAACCATCATTCATGTATTGGCACTTTTGAGCCCCTTCAGCAAGTTGCTGAAGGCAGATCGAAGCTGGACTGCTGGAATTGCTGCGGTCTCACCCGAAACGTTCTGCTGCAGTTCTGGAAGACAGTCAGGCTTGTTTCGATATGCCTTACACTTGAGGTCTCGCGACACAAAATAATCGGCACATTGACAGAGCATGTGACCTGGGTGCCCAGCTAGAGCCGCGACTAGACTAACCCCTGCTAACAACTCTGTCAGGCGTGAAGCCTGTGTAAATGCGCTTCAAGGTGCGGGCGGCTGTGTGGGCAGTTGCTCCGTCATGTTGGAAGTAACTGCAGCTCTTTCGCTCCTCCATTAGCGCCGCCGCAAATGGTTTCAAAATGTTGGCGATGTAAGTGTGCGTCTGATGGAAGAAGATGGGACCAACAATGCGGCGTGCAGAAACTGCACACCAAACCCCAGCCTTCCGATGATGCAATGGTGCCTCGTGGAAGTCAATCGGATTCCCGCTGCCAACAACCTGTGATTCTGTGAGTTGACATAACCACCCAGGTGAAACCGGGCTTCATCAGACATAAAGAACAGATCCACGTCCAAATCATTCATTATCATCTCACTGAACAGCCACTCACAAAACCGGCGCTCCTGAGGGACACCTGCTGCTTTTGGTACTTGGACAACAGACACTGGGTAGGAATGCGTGTGCTGGTCCAGGTGGAGTATTCGTCCGCATGATCGAAGTGATATGCCGGTCTCTTGCGGAAGGCGTCGGGTTGATTAGGTAGGACTCTGAAGCATTTTCGGCTGAACTGCAGCCACATTTTCTGGTGTGTGGGCACGTTTCGGAATTCTTTTGACTTGTTCAAAACAGATCCAGTCTGACTCCGTTTTCGGACTTAGCGTTGCGTGGCAACTCTTTACTAGCACTTTGACACCGTCAAACTTCTCAGCACACAACTGACCCCACCGTTTCCACGACGCGGCCCGCACTAATCGGTGTGAATCACGTGGCCGGTGCACACGTGGTGTGCGCGTCACAGGGTGTGGTTATATGCATACACTCACGTCCAGTCGTATCCACTCGCAAGGGGCCCCTTTCATTTGCCCCATCCTGTATATAACAAAGTCTTCACCACTTAACTAAGATTGAAAGCGGGGCTATCTAGTTGCTCACGACAAATATTAGGCGTATTCACCAGTCAGTACTCACATCATGATACAATTTTTTTATAGGCAAAGTGAATTTTTCGTTTAAAAGCCAGCATAAAGAATTTCATTTAGTCTGGAACGAGAACATTTGCTGTTAGTTTGGACTTACCTCAAAATCACTATTTCTTTCAGCTTCAACCGCGATTTCTGTGTACTGCACTGTAGACATGTCCACACACACGATAGATACTCCAACCTGCG
This sequence comes from Schistocerca cancellata, assembly GCF_023864275.1. Classification (NCBI taxonomy): domain Eukaryota; kingdom Metazoa; phylum Arthropoda; class Insecta; order Orthoptera; family Acrididae; genus Schistocerca; species Schistocerca cancellata. The sequence goes on along the minus strand of NC_064635.1, from coordinate 16,985,208 downwards.
TAACAAAGATAACAACATAGTGAGGTCCTTTGGACACTGAACTCGGTTGAGTGAAATTTAAAAAAAAAGGATTAGCTATTGAATTCGCACTGCCTCAGCAGCAGATTTCAACCACCACTTTGATGAAGAATTTTAAGAGAAGCAGGCGTCAAAGAGAAATTGTGTGAAGACATCTACGACCAACCAATATTGTCTGGGAATTATTTTTGTACATGTGAAACTCAAATATAACAGCCTTGCAAATGGTACTATACCAAATGTTCCCACTTACTTTTCGTCTGGCGAAAGAAATGTGACCGCATATACGTATATAACGAGAAATATTGTAAAATATGCTAGCATGGTATTGGTCTCTGCTTTCAAGGTCATTATGTTTTTGAGGAATTCTACACGCGCAGTCCGTCACTCATGGACACCTGCCGACAACTTTGAACAAGATGAAACGCCCTGATAATAATAGAGCAAAAAGACAAGTGGGCCCTTGCTAAGCGACATTTCTACAGGCAACGGCATCTCGCACGTGCATACACCCACACCTCCCACGGAGCCCAGCAAGTGATTCCACAAAAGGGATTCAATTTTCTGCTGGCACTGAACTCAACACAGTGCCAAAGAAAAGACCGTTTTAGCTCCAGTTCCCTTTTTTATAGGCCTGTAGATGAAGGACTTACAGCAGGAGAGGTCTCATCTTTTCAAAAAGTTAATAAAAGTTCTGTCGACAGAAGACGAAGTGTTCAAAAGGTAAATAAATGAGTAAAGCTGCTTTAGAATTCCTTTTGAGCTATATTTAATGCTCTTCGGAGATGCCAGATAAGCACGTGCAAGATGAGATATCAGCTTGTCTTAAGTTACAGTGTACAATGTGATGCCTGCCAGCCGGAAACCTCTGTGCTATCAGTTTAGTATGCTTATTGCATTCCCGAGACTATAATTCGTAAGTTTTCCGTGACATTTTCACTCCAATTTTCAGTATACTGAAGATACATCAAACTCTAGGGCCTGTATTTCTTGTTGTTGTTGTGGTCTTCAGTCCTGAGACTGGTTTGATGCAGCTCCCCATGCTACTCTATCCTGTGCAAGCTTCCTCATCTCCCAGTACTTACAGCAAACTACATCCTTCTGAATGTGTTTAGTGTATTCATCTCTTGGTCTCCCTCTACGATTTTTACCCTCCACGCTGCCCTCCAGTACTAAATTGGTGATCCCTTGATGGCTCAGAACATGTCCTACCAACCGATCCCTTCTAGTCAAGTTGTGCCACACACTTCTCTTCTCCCCAATCCTATTCGATACCTCCTCGTTAGTTATATGATCTACCCATCTAATCTTCGGCATTCTTCTGCAGCACCACAATTCGAAAGCTTCTATTCTCTTCTTGTCCAAACTAGTTATCGTCCATGTTTCACTTCCATACATGGCTACGCTCCATACAAATACTTTTACTGACACTGAAATCTATACTCGATGTTAACAAATTTCTCTTCTTCAGAAACGCTTTCCTTGCCATTGCCAATCTACATTTTATATTCTCTCTACTTCGACCATCATCAGTTATTTTGCTCCCGAAATAGCAAAACTCCTTTAATACTTTAAGTGTCTCATTTCCTAATCTAATTCCCTCAGCATCACCCGACTTAATTCGACTACATTCCATTAACCTCGTTTTGCTTTTGTTGATGTTCATCTTATACCCTCCTTTCATGACACTGTCCATTCCGTTCAACTGCTCTTGCAAGTCCTTTGCTGTCTCCGACAGAATTACAATGTCATCGGCAAACCTCGAAGTTTTTTATTTCTTCTCCACGGATTTTAATACCTACTCCGAATTTTTCTTTTGTTTCCTTTGCTGCTTGCTCAATATACAGATTGAATAACATCGGGGATAGGCTACAATCCTGTCTCACTCCCTTCCCAACCCCTGCTTCCCCTTCGTGCCCCTCGACTATTATAACTGCCATCTGGTTTCTGTACAAATTGTAAATAGCCTTTCGCTCCCTGTATTTTATGCCAGCCACCTTCAGAATTTGAAAGAGAGTATTCCAGTCAACATTGCCAAAAGCTTTCTCTAAGTCTACAAATGCTAGAAACGTAGATTTGCCTTTCCTTAATTTAGCTTCTAAGATAAGTCGTAGGGTCAGTATTGCCTCACGTGTTCCAATATTTCTACGGAATCCAAACTGATCTTCCCCGAGGTCAGCTTCTACCAGTTTTTCCATTCGTCTGTAGAGAATACGCTTTAGTATTTTGCATCCGTGACTTATTAAACTGATTGTTCGGTAATTTTCACATCTGCCAGCAACTGCTTTCTTTGGGATCGGAATTATTATATTCTTCTTGAAGTCTGAGGGTATTTCGTAAGTTCTCCATTACTTTTACTTTTAAAATTAGTCAGGGCTCTGACGGCATGGGACATTCCGTTTCGGAAATCGTCAGGAAACTCAATACTCCGAGATCCACAGCGTCAAGAGTGTGCCGAGAATACCAAACTTCAGGCTTTGCCTCTCACAATGGACAATACGGTGGCTGAGGTCCTTCACTTAACGTCCAAGAGCGGCGGTATTCGCGTAGAGTTGTCAGTGCTGACAGACAAGCAATACTAGGGACGTACGGCGAACTATCCGTTTGAACGGTGTGGAGGAATTTGGCGCCTTGGGCTACCCCTGCAAATGACCGACGCGAGTGCTTTTGCTAACACCCCGTGCAGCGCCTCTCTTGACTTCGTAACCATATCGGTTGAACTGCAGACGACTGGAAAACGATGGCCTAGTGAAGAGTCCGACAGAGCACTGAAAGACCTAAGTTGAAGCAAGGCCCCAGGAGTAGACAACATTCCATTAGAACTACTGGCAGCCTTTGGAGAGCCAGCCCTGACAAAACTCTACCACCTGGTAAGCAAGATGTATGAGGCAGTTTACGGCTGCAAAATACAAACGCAAATTCTTTACAGACGAATGGAAAAACTGGTAGAACCCGATCTCGGGGAAGATGAGTTTGGATTCCGTAGAAATACTCGAGCACGTGAGGCAATGCTGACCCTACGACTTATTTTAGAAGACAGATTAATGAAATGTAAACCTACGTTTCTAGCATTTGTAGACTTAGAGAAAGCTTTCGACAAGGTTGACTGGAACACTCTCTTTCAAATTTTAAAGATGGCAGGGGTAAAATGCAGGGAGCGAAAGGCTATTTACAATTTGTGCAGAAACCAGATGGCAGTTATAATAGTCGAGGGGCATGAAAGGGAAACAGTGGTTGGGAAGGCAGTGAGACAGGGTTGCAGCCTATCCCCAATGTTGTGCAATCTGTATGTTGAGCAAGCAGTAAAGGAAACAAAAGAAAAATTCGGAGTAGGTATTAAAATCCATGGAGAAGAAATAAAAACTTTGAGGTTCGCCGATGACATTGTAATTCTGTCAGAGACACCAAAGGACCTGCAAGAGGAGGATATAAGATGAACATCAACAAAAGCAAGACGAGGATAATGGAATGTAGTAGAAATAAGTCGGGTGATGCTGTGGGAATTAGATTAGGAAATTAGATAATTAAAGTAGTAAAGGAGTTTTGCTATTTGGGGAGGAGAATAACTGATGATGGTCGAAGTAGAGAGGATATAAAATGTAGACTGGCAATGGTAAGGAAAGTGTTTCTGAAGAAGAGGAATTTGTTAACATCGCGTATAGATTTAAATGTCAAGAAGTCGTTTCTGAAAGTATTTGTATGGAGTGTACCCATGTATGGAAGTGAAACGTGGACGATAACTAGTTTGGTCAAGAAGAGAATAGAAGCTTTCGAAATGTGGTGCTACAGAAGAGTGCTGAAGATTTGATGGGCAGATCATGTAACTAATGAGGAGGTACGGAATAGAATAGGTGAGAAGAGAAATTTGTGGCACAACTTGACGAAAAGAAGGGATCGGTTGGTAGGACATGTTCTGAGGCATCAAGGGATCACCAATTTAGCATTGGAGGGCAGCGTGTAGGGTAAAAATCGTAGACGGAGACCAAGGGATGAATACACTAAGGAGATTCGGAAGGATGTAGGTTCCAGTAGGTACTGGGAGATGAAGAAGCTTGCACAGGATAGAGTAGCAACAACTGTCAGTTCAGTCACGATTTCAGTTGGTAAGAGGTAATGCTAGAGTTGGAGTGTGGCGGAGCCATGGACCCAAGCTATCAACAAGGCACTGTGCAGCTGTTGTTTGCGCCATAATGGCGTTGGCTGAGTTTACATGGAATGGACCAGTTCCTCTGGTCCAACTGAAACGATCATTTACTGGAAATGCTTGTGTTCTGCTACCAGCAGACCACTTGTGGCCCTTCATGTACTCCGTGTTCTCAGACAACGGCGTCATTTCACCAGGCCACAATTGACCACGAACGGTTAGAAGAACATTCCGAACAATTCGACCGAATGGTTTGGCATCCCTCATCGCCCATCATGGAAACGCATCGATTATTTTTGGAACACAGTGGAGAGGTGAGTTCGTGCATTACATCCTGCCACAGCAACGCTTTCGAAGTTATAGATGCCTATAGAGGCAGCGGGGCCTTAGTATATCTGTAGGGGACTTCCAAGGACTTGTTGAGTCCATTTCACATCGAGTTGCAGCACTGTGCCAGGGAGAAGGATGTCGGAAAAGATATTAGCAGGCATCCCGTGACATTTGTCATGTCAGTGTAAATGCAATACATTTCTAGACAGGTGCATTACAATCCACTAGCCACCAGCTACAAGGGAGAACCTGTGAGAGTCTATGAGTCTGTATGTCTATGTGGATCAACAAATCACCACGTCCGGGCTCTGCCAGTGCTATATGTGGCCCTGCTGTGAGAACTGAGGTGCACGCTGCCGACTTTGCTACCTCGAGCCGGCATGCCAACTGCGCGCCTGCTTCAACTGCTGCCACCCTGCCCTGGTGGTCTGCAGGTTGAGCCCGGGCTCGTGCAGCAATTCAGTCGCTATCGCCTGTACGAGCAAACTCCTCGCTGCCTACCTCTACTCGCATGCGCAGACACTTTTTCCGGGAGCCGGCTCACTCACACTGGGTCGACACCATGCATCTGCATGCCTCGACATGCCCGGTCTGAGTAGCAAGGCTCCCTCTTCTAGGATGACTCCATCTGCCGGAGTCAGCGTCCTCGCCATCATTGTTTGGCTGGACATGTGTTGCCAGGCTGTCTGCCGACACCTGCACCCATTTTCCAGCCATACACAGCTTAAGTTCCAGGGCATCGACCTCTATGAGCAGTCTTACGTCAGCTGTAGTTTGCTGAGCCGTCAATGAATGTTTTAGCAACGATGTGGTGGCATTCTACTGGTTGCCTGACCTCCGCCAACCCAGTTCCAACACCCACCACAGAGGCCTGTCACTCCTGGCCTCTTTAAATTGTACCACTAAAAATACTGATGTGTGCAGTTGCATTCAGGACGTCATCTCCAACCGCGATGTACATTTCAACAATAATGTTTTGGTAAGTGGGCTTGATATTTTTGTAGCTTCTGTTTCCCTGTCCTTGTACACTACTAGAGTGGATAGAATTGACGTGTTAGGAATTTCAAAGCATATTTAGTGAAACCTGAGGGACCTGTAGATTTGTTACAGTTTATTGTACAGAGTAGTATTTATCACCAGTGAAGCGTCAACATCGTAATTTGGCACACATATCGCTATGTACCAGGTGATTAAAAAGTCAGTATAAATTTGAGAACTGAATAAATCACGGAATAATGTAGCTAGAGAGGTACAAATTGACACACATGCTTGGAATAACATGGGGTTTTATTAGAACCAAAAAAATACAAAAGTTCAAAAAATGTCCGACACATGGCGCTTCATCTGATCAGAACAGCAATAACTAGCATAACAAAGTAAGACAAAGCAAAGATGATGTTCTTTACAGGAAATGCTCAATATGTACACCATCATTCGTCAACAATAGCTGTAGTCGAGGAATAATGATATGAATAGCACTATAAAGCATGTCCGGAGTTATGGTGAGGCTGATATGAAACTTCCTGCCAGATTAAAACTGTGTGCCCGACCGAGACTCGAACTCGGGACCTTTGCCTTTTGCGGGCAAGTGCTCTACCAACTAGCTACCGAAGCACGACTCACGCCCGGCACTCACAGCTTTACTTCTGCCAGTACCTCGTCTCCTACCTTCCAAACTTTACAGAAGCTCTCCTGCGAACAATTGGCGTCGAATGTTGTCTTTCAGCATCCCTAGAGATGTCGGTCGATCACGATACACTTGCGACTTCAGGTAACCCCAAAGCCAATACTCGCACGGACTGATGTCTGGGGACTTGGGAGGCCAAGCATGACGAAAGTGGCGGCTGAGCACACGATCATCACCAAACGACGCGTGCAAGGAATCTTTCACGTGTCTACCAATACTGTGTTTTTTTTTCTAATAAAATCCCATGTCATTCCAAGCACGTGTGTCAATTTTTACCTCTCTATCTACATTATTCCGTGGTTTATTAAGTTTTCAAATTTATACTGACTTTTTGATCACCCAGTATATGCAGGAAGCGTGTAGCGCAAGCCGACAGTATGGGTACAAGGCACGTTATCGGAGTCTCGATGGGCTATGACCAATCATAATACAGGGTTAACTAGCTGGGGCAGTAGAGGTAAGAACTTCATTTGTGTACCTTCTCTCGATCCTATTGCAACTAGAACAGTGGCTCTTTTTTTTGGGGGGGGGGGGGGGTTGAGGGGGGAGTAAACTAACTGAGGATGTGTCACTATCTGGAAGCTATTTGAAGTCTGGGTAGTTGGTCAGATGACGTACATTTGCACATCACCAAGCTATAGCTACTGAGTGAGGCAAAGGCATATATGTATCATGAAGGGCTGAATAAGGCATACACAACAACTCAGGATTGGACTCCAATTGCGATTCTGCATGCAGCATAACACTAGATTATTTGGGGAATAATTTAACGAGATGCCCCAAAAGCGAAACGAGTCAGTGGAAATATTCTTGGACACAAGTAGGCAAATGAATGCATAACTTATTAGTTAACCTAGGATGCGGATAAAATAATTCTGCAACCTGCAGAACACAGACTGTTAGATGTGTTTTTGAGAGGACTTTCACCTGATTTGTTGAGGAGGCTACAGATGGAGAATCCAAAGGATTTGGCTACTGCCATTAAGGTGGGGACAGGACGTCAAACCGGCCGACTTGGAGCAGGAGAGGCACCACAGGACATTTTAATTTCCACTGTCTATAGTTTTACAAGTAAATTCATAAAACTTTGTCAGCATGACCAGGAAGGATTCAGGATTGACACTCGTAGCAGCGGAAGTTCAAAAACATAACAAAATTATTTTTTTTACATGTCAAATTTCTTCACCTACTATTGGCTGCATTTGTTACTATAGGTACATTTTTCTTCGTAAGTAAGAGAGACTGTTCGATGAATTTTTCCCAGCATACAAACCATGCTTACAGGTGTCTGAAACTCTAGAATCTATTTAATTTATGAAAAAATGAATGAGCTGTTACGTTTTAAACTTTATGTTTAGAAAAAAATCAAATTTTGTTGTTAATTATCTAAATTTTCACCACAGTTTTTAATACATTTGGAAAATTCTAGAGTTTCATACACCTGCAAGTATGGTTTGTATGCTGTGCAAAATACATCGAAGAATCTCTCTTACTTGTGAAGAAAAATGCACCTATAGCAACAAATGCAGCCAACAGTAAGTGAAAAAATTATTTTGTTATGTTTTTGCACTTCCACTGCTATGAGTGTGAATTCTGAATCCTTCGTGGTCATGCTGACAAAGTTTTATGAATTTATTTGTAAAAGTATAGACAGTAGAAAATAAAATGTCCTGTGGTGCGTCTCCTGCTCCAAGTGGGCCCGTTTGATGTCCTACCCCCCTTAAGATTGCTATGGCACTGACGGAAGCTGACTTAACAACTTGGATGCAGGATAAACAGAGTTTTTACAGGTGTGTACATGTGGTCTGTACTCGGAAATAATTCTGCCAATCACAGTACTATGAGTGTGGGGAGGTGGTGCATTAGGTGTTGGTTCCTGACATAAAATGCAAAGTGGACAATGATGTAAGAGTGCGTTAAACGGCAACAGGAGTTCATAAACTGCCAGATGACATTCCCAGTAAAGCATAATGCTGCAAAGGCAAGGTTGTTACTTGGTCGGTGTGATGAAAGGAATGCAACGTAAGTTTTTAGTGGGCACAGGAAGTCATGTGTCAGCGACTACTCTAGACCTGCTGGGTAGGGAGGGAATGAGTTCTCCATGCTATAGATTGTGTGGAGTAGGGGACAATCTTGTGGCATCACTCGTAGCAACATTGGACAGTTTCTCTACTAGAGTAGGGGGTGTTCAGGAATATATGGAAGTATTGCCCCACGCAATTGGGGGGCGGGGAGGGGGGGGGGCAGTACTGCACAATCCTAAGGCCGGATTGTATGTATGAGCATCATGCAAAAGTTGATCTTCTACTGCACACCGTTGAAGTCATGAAGGTGGAACCAAGTAAACTGCATTCACGTTCATTAAAGCTCAGTTTGCATGATAAAGTATCAATAGGTATGGGAAAATTGCTCTCATAGAGTGTGGATACAGATCTACCAAATGATGTTTTGTATATTATAGAGGAATTGGAACACAGTGACGAAATAGATACTTCACATTGTTTTTTACATAGAAGCATTGCACGTATGCCGGAAGTAAATGGAGATTTCACGCTTCTGGTGGCTGTGGGTAATTTTGGCCATGACAAAGTGAATCTGTGAAAAGGATTATTGATTGTCAGTTTGGGTGTCCTAATTGAGAGGGAGCGAGTGGAGACCTTTTCCACAAGGTATCCATCAATGCATCTGTATCACATGAAAAAGTACAGTATTTAAAAGGAAAAGATAAGACAGTTATGGAAAATCTGTTGATACGATTAACGGATTTGCCACTGCCATCAGTCCGCGAGTTGTGGCCACGGAAGAACTAAAGGCCAGTGTGGAAGCAGGCATTCGCAGTGCTGTGGAAGTATTGGCCCACGCAAAGCCTGCAAAAAGTAATTTAACTGTGGGTGAGAGGAATGCCATAAACGCCTGAATCAGGACGACAGCATTATCATTTTCCCCTCTAACAAGTGAAATGCGAGGCTTGTTTTAGATGTGCCCAACTACTGTAGTAAGATTAACGACTTAGTAGATCCGCAAACGTAGAGAAAACTGAAAAAGTTGTTAGAACTGTTACAAGGCTGATGAAACGTCCTCTGTCCAACAGAGCGTACAGAAGAGTCAGTTCAGTTCAGTTGGCTACCACCACCAGCTTATGGATTGCCGAGGACGCAAAAAAAAAAAAAAAAAAAAAAAAAAACAACTACCGATGAGACCTATAGTGAGTGCCATTGGTTAACACACACATTTAATTGTCAAATCTTTGATAACATTATTACTACCATACGTGGGCCGGCCGGACTCCTATACCAAGAATTCGGCACATTTTATCAGTAAATTAATTCGCATAGTGGTCCAGCCAGAGGGCACATTAGTTGTTCTACGAGATTTCGGGATTACTTAATTTTGATGTTGCATCGTTATTTACTATGCTTCATCTCAACGAGATGATACAACAGCTGAATCGGAGTTTTCGCCTCGAAATTGCAGTGCTGTTTAAATTTTGCCTCACGACCACCTATTTCAAACGGAACGATGAGTTCCGTGAACAGCTGAATGGCGTGGTTATAGGGAGACCATCAAATCCAACCATAGCGAATTTTATTATGGAAACATTCGAGAAGTAGGCACTGGAAGGTGCCAACAAAAAACCGAATATTTGGTTCCGCTACGTAGATGATATGTTTTTTTTTGTGGAGGCATGGCGGAGAGGAACTAGCCCATTTTCGCAAACATCTCAACCGTGTTAATCCGAAGATTCAGTTTACCATGGAGGAAAGTCCGCCCCGATAGCTGTGTGGTCAGCGTGACGGATTTTCGTCCTCCGGGCCCGGTTGCGATTCCCGACTGGGTCGCGGATTTTCTCCGCTCAGGGTCTGGGCGCCGTGTTGTCGTCATCATCATTTCATCCCCATCCGGCGCGCAGGTCATCCAGTGTGGAGTAGAATGTAATAAGACCTGCACCAAGGCGGCCGGAACTGCCCCGCAACGGGCCTCCCGGCCAATGACGCCAAACGTTCATTTCCATTTACCATGGAGGAAGCTGCAGGTAGAAGATTAACTTCTCTTGGTGTGCTACTTTTCAAGGGAGATGATGGTAGCTGAGGCCACACAGTTTACAGAGAACCCACGCTCGGAGACTGTTACCGACACCAAGATTCGAACCACGATCGACGACAAAAGCGTGGCATTATAAAAACGTTGTCGGATAAAGCAAGGAACATCTGTGAAGCAGACCTGCTTGCGGGGAAATTAAAACACCTCAGCAACGTATTGCTCCAGAATAATGAGAGGTAAAAAGATCCTGAAGACCGCTAGGCAAACGTCAGAGCGATCCTTTGAAATCGAAAGATTTCCTGCCTTTCAGTAGGGAATTTACTGACCGCAAAGGGAAAATCGTGAAAAAACAGAACATCGCGGTAATCTGGAAATCAACCCGGGAGATGCAGGATCGCCTAAACTTGGCCAATCATGGTCGCAATCGCGGGAAGAGATTTGCGGAACATGTTTTGCAGCCAAAAGACCACTACTTTCATTTTGGTAGGGCTCAGGTACTCGCAGGGACAAGCGGGTTCAATGAAAGGCCATTCAGAGAGGCCGTAGACACACCACTGCACGGGAGCAAAGAATTTTGCTGCAGTGAGTAGCGAGCGAAGGTGAAAATCGAATAAACCCGAAAAAAGCTGCGGTCCTCCATGAAAGTGTCCTTCGAAAATGATGACGAAACGTTGTGTTGAGAACTTCATTCGACTGCAGCATGATGGCCAGGAATATTTTATTAATTGTGTCATTTCCGGCAGTGAAAGTTTACATTTTACAAAGTCTCTAGCCCGCCCCCGCCTGATGGAGGGAGCGTCATCGGCGAGCTACTGCCGTCACCGTTCCAGCGACCGTGCGACGCTGAGAGTCGCCACAGCACCCGCTGACAACATCATAACCCTTCACTGGCCACATACATCTCACGTCCTGGCGCATTGGCTTGTCTAAGCCTCGCCATGGCTTCCGTCGTTTGCTACGCAATAATTGTATGTTTCAGCCATGTTTTCATGACGATATCCTGGACGAGTGCCAAGGATCGACTCACGAAATTTTGGTGAGCCCCCTTGCATCTCACTACCTCGTGGTACTTGATTGCTGCGAGTCCCCTTGCCTGCCACTATCTTGGGGTGCTTGATTTTGAAGAGCCCACTTCCCTCTCACAATCTTGGGAGCTTGATTTTGATGAACCCCCTTGCCTCTCACTATCTTGGGTGCTTGACTTTGGTGAGTCCCATTGTCTCTCACTATCTCGAGTGCTTGATTTTGGTGAGTCAAAATCCTCTCACTATCTCGTGGTGCTTGATTACTGTGAGTCCCGGTGCGGTCAGGGATTTTCTCTGCCTTGTGATGACTGGATGTTGTGTGATGTCCTTAGGTTAGTTAGGTTTAAGTAGTTCTAAGTTCTAGGGGACTGATGACCATATATGTTAAGTCCCATAGTGCTCAGAGCCATTTGAACCATTACTGTGAGCCCCCTTGTCTCTCACTATCTTGGGGTGGTTGATTTTGTTGAGACCCCTTGCTTCTCACAATCTCGGGTGCTTGTATTTGGTGAGTTCCCATTCCTCTCACCGTCTTAGGCTGCTTGATTTTGGTAAGATCCATCGCCTCTCACTATCTCATTGCTTGTTTTGGTGAGTCCCATTGCCTCTCACTATCTCAGGTGCTTGGTTTAGAGAGTCCCCTTGCCTCTCACAATCTCGGATGCTTGATTTTGGTGAATCCCATTCCCTCTCACTATCTCAGGTACTTGACTTTGGTGAGGACCATTGCCTCTCACTATCTCAAGTGCTTGATTTTGGTAGGACCCCTTGCCTCACACAGTCTTGGGTGCTTGATTTTGGTGAGTCCCCTTGCCTCTCACTGTCTTGGTGTGGTTGATTTTGGTGAGTCCCCTTGCCTCTCACTATCTTGGGTGCTTGATTCTGGTGAGCCCCATTGTCTCTATCTCAGGGTGCTTGATTACTGTGAGTCTCCTTGTGTCTCACTATCTTGGTGTGCTGGATTTTGGTGAGTCCCCTTACCTCTAACTATCTTGGGTGCTTGATTTTGGTGAGTCCCCTTGCCTCTCACTATCTTGGGTACTTGATTTTGGTGAATCACATTGCCTCTCACACTCTCAGGTGCTTGGTTTTGGTGAGTACCATTGCTTCTCACTATCTCAGGTACTTGAGTTTGGTGAGACCCCTTGCCTCTCACAGCCTCCAGTGCTTCATTTTGGTGAGCCCCATTCCCTCTCAGTGTCTTGGGGTGCTTGATGTTGGTGAGCCCCCTTGCCTCTCACAGTCTCGGGTGCTTGATTTTGCTGAGGCCCCTTGCCTCTCACTATCTTAGGTGCTTGATTTTGGTGAGTCCCAATGTCTCTTACTACCTCGGGGTGCTTGATTTCTGTGAGAACCCTTGCCTACCACTATCATGGGGTGCTTGATTTTAGTGTGCCCCCTTGACTCTCACAATCTCGAGTGCTTGATTTTGGTGAGTCCCATTGCCTCTCACTATCTTGGGTGCTTGATTTTGGTGAGTCCCCTTGCCTCTCAGTGTCTTGGGGTGCTTGATTTTGGTGAGTCACTTGCCTCTCACAATCTTCGATGCTTGATTTTGGTGAGGCCCCTTTGCCTCTCACTGTCTTGGTGTGCTGGGTTTTTGTGAGTCCCATTGCCTCTCACTATCTCAGGTGCTTGATTTTGGTGAGTACCATTGCCTGTCACTATCTCAGGTGCTTGATTTTGGTGAGACCCCTTGCCTCTCACAGTTTTGTATGTTTGATTTAGGTGAGGCCCATTGCCACTCACTATGTCAGGGTACTTGATTACTGCGAGTCCCATTGTCTCTCAATACCTTGAGGTGCTTGATATTGGTGAGCCCCCTTGCCTCTCACAATCTCAGGTTCTTGATTTTGGTGAGACCCCTTGCCTCTGTCTTGGGGTGCTTGATTGTGGTGAGTCCCCTTGCCTCTCAGAATCTCAGATGCTTTATTTTGGTGAGTCCCATTGCCTCTCACTATGGCGGGTGCTTAATTACAGCAAGTCCTCTTGTCTCTCAATACCTTGAGGTGCTTGATATTAATGAGCCCCCTTGCCTCTCACAAGCTCAGGTTCTTGATTGAAGGTGAGTCCCATTGCCTCGCACTATGTCGTGGTGTTTGATTACTGTGAGTCTCCTTGCCTCTCACTATCTTGGGGTTGTTGATTTTGGTGAGTCCCATTGCCTCTCACTGTCTCATCGTGCCTGATTTTGGTGTTCCCCCTTAGCTCTCACAATCTCGGTGCTTGATTTTGGTGAGACCCCTTGCCTCTCACTATCTTGGGTGCTTCATTTTGGTGAGTCCCATTGCCTCTCACTATCTCGGGTGCTTCATTTTGGTGAGGTCCCTTGCGTCTCACAATCTCAGATGCTTGATTTTGGTGAGTCCCATTGCCTCTCACTATGGTGGGGTGCTTAATTACTGCAAGTCCCATTGTCTCTCAATACCTTGAGGTGCTTGATATTGGTGAGCCCCTTGCCTCGCACTGTCTTGGGGTGCTTGATTTTGGTGAGTCCCCTTGCCTCTCACAATCTCAGATGCTTGATTTTGGTGAGTCCCATTGCCTCTCACTATCTCGGGTGCTTGATTGTGGTGAGTCCCCTTGTCTCTCACAATCTCAGATGCTTGATTTTCGTGAGCCCCATTGCCTCTCACTATGTCGGGGTGCTTGATTACTGGGAGTCCCCTTGCCTCTCGCTATCTGGCGGTGCTTGATGTTGGTGGGCCCCCTTGCCTCTCACAATCTCAGGTGCTTGATTTTGGTGAGCCCCATTGCCTCTCACTATGTCGTGGTGCTTGATTACTGTGAGTCTCCTTGCCTCTCACTATCTTGGGTTGTTGATTTTGGTGAGTCCCATTGCCTCTCACTATCTCGTCGTGCTTTATTTTGGTGTACCCCCTTACCTCTCACAATCTCGGGTGCTTGATTTTGGTGAGACCCCTTGCCTCTCACTATCTTGGGTGCTTCATTTTGGTGAGTCCCATTGCCTCTCACTATCTCGGGTGCTTGATTTTGGTGAGGCCACTTGCGTCTCACAATCTCAGATGCTTGATTTTGGTCCCATTGCCTCCCACTATCTTGGGGTGCTTGATTACTGTGAGTCCCTTTGCCTCCCACAAGTGTTTCAGTGCAGCATATTTCGAAATGTTGTCCGTAGTCTCTAATTGTCACACTGCAGCTCTGTGTCTGAACGACAATCCGACTTGTATTAGTGTCTCTGCGCTAATGTTTGCGCATTCATTGCTAATTCGCTGCCGCATATCTTCGGGAGTTGTTGGTACATCCATGTAAACTGTCTCTTTTCGTGACCCCCGGATGCAAAAATCGGCAGAAGTCAAAGGGGGTATCGCGCAGCCCACTTTAGAGGACCTCCTCGTCCAATCCATCGACCATGATGGATTCGATTAGGAACTTCTCGAGGTAGTCGTGAATAAGGCGCTGGGCGTCCATCGTGTTGAAACCATTCATCCGATCTCGTTTGAAGTGGAACATCGTCCATTAGTATCGGTAGAACATTATCCACGATGTCGCTCTAAATTTGAGCAGTCAGATTACCTTCTATGAAGTATGGGCCAGTTACCTGCATACCTAAAATACCGCAACAAACGTTGACACTCCATGGGCGTTGATGTTCAACTTGCCTTACCCAGTGGGGATTCTCCACTGACCAATAATGCATATTATGTCGGTTCACCCGACCACGATTCGTAAAATTGGGTTGACCTGCGAAAAGTAACTGTGAAATGAAATTCTCATTGACTGCCAGTAGTTCCTGTGTCCAGTTGCAGTAGTTCAAGCGGCTATGCCATCTGTGAGCATGCAGTGTGCGTAGAACTCTTCTTTGCGAAATTCCTGAACCTCGTGCAAATTGCCGAGATGTGAGGATCTGTAGCAACCTCAGCTAAGACATCCACTGAGTTAGTTTGGTTTGTCACAGGCAGCGGTCGGACTCTTTCTCTAGCTGTACCACTTTCCCTTTCAGTAAACAGGTGGACAATGGAGCGAAACGTCGTTGCAGATGGAAAATTCCTATCGGGGAACGGAGCAGCATACCTTTGTTGAGCTTCGTCAACATTTCTTTGAGCCTCAAAATACGCGTCAATGATATCTCCCCTCCCTGCAATCGTTAACATTGAAGCAACATGCACAGTCCGACCTTGTACTCAGTGCATGATCACTGTCTGTACTTCATTCGACTGTGGAACGTCTCACATAATAGCATTATCAAAAATATCAAAAAAGGACTTCAATTGCCACAATCGTATGTGTATTTATTTGAGATAATACCGTTTTGCAACAATTCTCAATTCATTTCCATATTTGCCGATTACAGCGCCATATATTAAGAAATGAAAGAAATTTTTCATACAAAAATTACATACTTTTTCACTTTTGATGGAGAATCCAACCAATAAAAAATAAGGGTTCCACTTTAAGATTGCATCCCTTCCGCCCCGGGGCGGGTGTAGAGGGTTCGAGCGTTATGTTAATGGATGTCGCTCTTCGAGGTGAACTACGTTTATTACCACTTGTTTTTCAACCCGATGTGTATTTCGCCACATATTCCGACAAAGAGAATATCTATAAAAAGGTACGGCCAAACCTTCAGGAAACATTCCTCACACACAAATAAAGAAAAGATGTTATGTGGACATGTGTCCGGAAACGCTTAATTTCCATGTTAGAGCTCATTTTAGTTTCGTCAGTGTGTTCTTCCACCTATGCTCAATGGAGCACGTTATCATGATTTCTTATGGGATACTCTACCTGTGCTGCTAGAACATGTGCCTTTACAAGTACGACACAACATGTGGTTCATGCACGATGGAGCTCCTGCACATTTCAGTCGAAGTGTTGGTACGCTTCTCAACAACAGATTCGGTGACCGATGGATTGGTAGAGGCGGACCAATTCCATGGCCTCCACGCTCTCCTTACCTCAACCCTCTTGACTTTCATTTATGGGGGCATTTGAAAGCTCTGCTCTCGTCTACGCAACCCCGGTACCAAATGTAGAGACTCTTCGTGCTCGTATTGTGGACGGCTGTGATACAATACGCCATTCTGCAGGGCTGCGTCGGCGCATCAGGGATTCCATGCGACGTAGAGTGGATGCATGTATCCTCGCTAACGGAGGACATTTTGAACATTTCCTGTAACAAAGTGTTTGAAGTCACGCTGGTACGTTTTGTCGCTGTGTGTTTCCATTCCATGATTAATGTGATTTGAAGAGAAGTAATAAATTGACCTCTAAGATGGAAAGTAAGCGTTTCCGGACACATGTCCACGTAACATATTTTCTTTCTTTGTGTGTGAGGAATGTTTCCTGAAAGTTTGGCCATACCTTTTTGTAAGACCCTGTATATATATATATATATATATATATATATATATATATATATATATGGAAGATTATGCACAACGAAATCGTATTCTGTTCGGGGTAACTAACAACAGTGAAATTGTGAGTCGCAGTTGTAGAACAATAACTAATAGGATTTTATTAGTTACCAGTCTGTTTCGCAGGGGGACATAACCTGCTGTTCATTCGATATGTAGTGCCTCAGCTGTCGGAGGTCGTACCTCTTGTAGTCTATGAGAGGATGGAGAGGATGTGGCGTGAGTGGGAGGCTGCACCATCCCACTTCCATATTACTGTGTAAGCAACAAACACACACTTTGCTGGATTCGAAGGGGGTGGACTTTGTCTTTCTCACACCACCACTAGATCCTACTCCCATGCATGTTTTTTTCTATGAGTTTAAATGAAAACGTTTACGTATGAACACCCTAACAGAACCTGTAAAGTAGCTGCCTGGCATGATTATAGCCTCCTGTCACAATGTGCAGCAAGGAGCGGGTGTAATGCTTGCAACAGGACTGACGGTGCTCATTTGAGGGTTTCTTGGTGGGAGGGATGTAATATGTTACCTCAGATCGACAGTCAGTGGCAGAAGTAATGACAACTTTAGATGTGGTCCAGCGAAATATGTTGAGGCCCACGTCGTCGACGCTGCAAGACGATACTAATCTCTTTGCAGATTATGCATTTGTTTACAGGTGTGTGAAATATGCTGCACTGATATCCTGTCAGATGTTGATAAGATTTCAAAGTGGTGCAAGGATTAACTTCTTGTCTCAAATGTGAGGTAGTGTAGAACTGTGCAGTTCGTAAAATTCAGGAAAATAGTATCCTATGACTACAATATCAGTGAGTCACAGCTTGAGTGGTTTTACTTGTACAAATGCCTGGGTGTAACAAATTGTTGGAATGTGAAGCGGAATGATAACTTACGATCAGACACAGGTAATGATGGTAGCAGATTTTCGTTCATTGGTATGAAAATGGCAGAAATGTAGCAAATGATGTTGCATACGCGTCAACTGTGAGGGTTATGTTAGAATATTAGTCAAGTGTATGGGACCCATACCAGGTAGGACCAGCAGGTGTTATTCAACGTATACAGAGAAGAGAGGCACGAATAATCGCAGGTTTGTTTGACAGAGTTGATGTTGCAGACTCTTGAAGAAGGATGAAAATTAGCCCGCGAAAGCGCAATTACAGTACTTCCAGACATTATACAAAGGAAAGAATAAACGAATAATCTTGAGCTCCCAAGATATCCCTCTCGTACCGTGAAGACGAGATTAGAGTAATGTCACCATTTATAGAGGGCATTTAAGCATAAATTCTTTCTGGCGTCGATACCTGCCTGGAATGGGAAGAACCATGTGCTTCCATGCTAAGTACTCTCTGCTAAACACTTCACATTGGCTTGCAGAGGATATATGTTAAATCTTTATGTAATGCAGATGCAGAAGCAAATAGCCCTAAAATGTGGTTTATTTGTTTCTCTTCATAGAATATTCTCTGTGGAGCCTGTGGAATAGGCTTTGTGTTAACCCAAAAAAGTAAATATGAGTACTTTACCTGGATCTCTAAAAGCCTCTTGTTTTCGTTTGTCTGTTTGACAATCTGGGACTGATTCTTGCCAAGTATATGATCGAACAGTGCTCTGTATCCATTTTTTTTGAAAACGCGCCACAGCTCCTCAGGTGTGTGCAGGCCGCGCTGGAAGTCTCCCAGGTGACGCAGCTCGGCGCCCATCTCCAGAAGCGCAGCCACTGCCCTCCAGCGCCGGCGCTCCGCGGCGTAGCGCAGTGGCGTCCAGTGCAGCAGCCCGTCCTCCGTAGCCATCGCCACAGACACCGCCTTCGCTGCCTTCGCATACTGCAGTGGATCAACTGCTCCCGTCTCTTCCCCAACACCCCACGCCCCAGGTGTCCCCAAAGCCTCTGCCGAATCCGAGTCGGTCGCCACCCGGTGGGGTTCGACGGACCTCAGCGCCTCATCCACCTCGGATACTGACTTCGCCTCCGCGGATCCCCGTGACACTGCTGCTTCTGCTGCCCCTGATGCCGATCCTCCCTCGCTCGTCACCGCCGCCACCTCCAGCCGTTCTACAAGCAGCCGCAGCAGTGAAGAGTCGCCAGTGTAGGCTGGTACCAGGTGCAGTGAGCTGCGTCCCATCTCATCCCTCTCCATGGGCTCAGCGCCCTTCTCTAGCAGCGATTTCACCTCACTCTCACTGCCGTTGAGCACTGCCGTCAGGAGCGGTCGGCCCCTACTCGCTATTCTGTCGAAAGACTCGACGAAAAACTCCAAGCTGCTGTCGGCAAGAGCACTGCGGTACACATTTCTATACTGACTGGCTGCATCGTCGGTAAAGCACCACTTGGCTAAGAAATGCTCAGCAAAGGTCCTGTGAATGAAAACTGGCTTATCATCAATAAATCGGTAAATGACTCCAGCCTTCACGAGATCATCTCGATCTACAGTGGACTGTTGCTCTCGCCTAGGTACTTCAATTCTAGGGAGAAGGTGTGTCACTGCAAGAAACCCCAACAGCTTCTCGTGCTCCTGCCATTCCCTCTTCATCTTTTTCCTTCTACCAGGTGTGGATAAATTATCACCCCACTTCTCTTCGTGCAGTCTTTTCAATTTCCTTTCAAAAAAAGCTTCATAAAGGCTCACAATGTCCTCTACCTCAGCTCCACTTTCCAATGAGTCTGCATACATTTTTGAAAACAGAGGGATCTTCAACAGATCTCTAACCACACCGCTGGACCCCCTATGGAATTCGTCCACTTGGTCATCACTGAGAGCAGGCAGCGTGTGCGCCGAAACATCCAGGGCAGCCTCGAGGCGGCCCATCACGGAGGGTCGAGTCGTCACCAGCAGCTTCCCACAGCGTGGAGCCAACTCAAGCAGAGCCTGCAAGCATTTGTCTCCGTAGTCTGGGCAGACCTCGTCGAAGCCGTCCACCATGCAGATGATACGAGGATACTCCAGCAGACAGTGCTGAAGAAGTGAGTGTTCCAGTACGCCCAGGTTTCTGTCGTTGTATAACACTCGTTCCAAAATAAGCTTACTGGCTTCCTGACCGCTGATGCAACTGTCTAAGACTTCCGAGTAGTTCAGTAAGTCTATTCTCAGGATCCACCACGAAGGATCCTGGCACTTCAGCTGGCTTGCCATATCTAGCAACATAGTAGATTTCCCTATACCTGGTTTCCCTTCAACGATAACTCGATTATTCGAGCTATTCAGAACTTGCATTACGCTTCTTGATTGCTCTTCAACGTATAGCCATTCGTCATCTAGGTTATTTAGAACATACACACGTATGTCTGCATATCTACTGCATATCATTCGAATTGCAGAAAGATCGATGTTGTTAGTAACGGCAACGAGAGGCCAGAGTGGGTCTGAATCACGGAGGTAGTTGTCAAAGTCTTCAAAGTTGATAATATTCTTCAAAATAAACTTCTTGGTGAGGAGCTTATAGGATACTTCATCCATGATGCACACTTCCCCGTCTCCGAGTAATGAGAAAAATTCGTGTTTTTCACGCCTCCGAAATGTGAGCTCTCTGGGAATGTGGTTCACTGGTAGTGGATCCAAGTCTTGACCCATCCTCAAAGGGCCTGACAGCTGCGATAGGGAGAGTATTGCTTCAGGTTTCCCATCTAAGATCTTTTTAAGACTTTCTTCGTCACAGAGATCTCCCAGACAGCACGAATGTTGGTCACTGTTCAGTCTGACAGAGACATCTATGAGCTCCTTCCAGCTCTCTTCACTAATATCACCTGACTTGCATGAGTCTAGAAACGAGTCGTCCTTCTTATACGACACTATTACAAGGCGTCGCTCGGGTCCAGCCAGTTGCTCCATGCGAAGTAGAGTGTCGTAGCTGTGTTCCGCATCGTCAACAACAACCTGGAAGAAAAGAAAAAGTATGATATTGCCACTGTTCTTGCAGCCGACTTTGTTCATTGCAGACCTTAATTGGGCTGAAATAATACGATATGATGTCGCAACATGTGGAGTTACACTTGTCTTCCTCCTCTTGTTCTAGGTGCTTAGCCGGCTACTGGTGGCCGAGCGGATCCAGGCGCTCCAGTCTGGAGCCGCGCGACCGCTACGGTCGCAGGTTCGAATCCTGCCTCGTGCATGGCTGTGTGTGATGTCCTTAGGTTAGTTAGGTTTAACTAGTTCTAAGTTCTAGGGGACTGATGACCTGAGATGTTAAGTCTCATAGTGCTCAGAGCCATTTGAACAAACCTTTAGTTCCTGAAGAGGGGCAGCAGCCTTTTCAGTAGTTTCAGGGGCAACTGTCTGGATGATTGGCTGATCTGGTTTTGTAACACTAACCAAAACGGCCTTGCTGTGCTGGTACTATGAACGGCTGAAAGCAAGGGGAAACTACAGCCGTAATTTTTCCCGAGGGCATGCAGCTTTACTGTATGGCTAAATGATGGCGGCGTCCTCTTGGGTAAAATATTCCAGAGGTAAAATGGTCCCCCATTCGGATCTCCAGGCGGGGACTACTCAGGAGGACGTCGTTATTAGCAAAGAGAAAACTGGCGTTCTACGGATCGGAGCGTGGAATGTCAGATCCCTTAATCGGGCAGGTAGGTTAGGAAATTTAAAAAGGGGAATGGATAAGCTAAAGTTAGATATAGTGGGAATTAGTGTAGTTCGGTGGCAGGAGGAACAAGACTTCTGGTCAGATGAATACAGGGTTATAAATACAAAATCAAATAGGAGTAATGCAGGAGTAGGTTTAATAATGAATAGGAAAATAGGAATGCGGGTAAGCTACTACAAACAGCATAGTGAACGCATCATTGTGGCCAAGATAGATACGAAGCCCACACCTACCACAGTAGTACACGTTTATATGCCAACCAGCTGCGCAGATGACGAAGAGATTGATGAAATGTATGATGAGATAAAAGAAATTATTCAGATAGTGAAGGGAGACGAAAATTTTAGTCTTGGGTGACTGGAACTCGATAGTAGGAAAAGGAAGAGGAGGAAACGTAGTAGATGAATGTGGAATGGGAGAAAGGAATGAAAGAGGAAGGCGCCTGGTAGAATTTTCCACGGAGCATAACTTAATCATAGCTAACACTTGGTTCAAGAATCATAAAAGAAGTTTGTATACATGGAAGAAGCCTGGAGATACTGGATGGTCTCTAGAACGGTAAGACAGTGATTCAGGAACCAAGTTTTAAATTGTAAGACACTTTCGTGGGCAGATGTGGACTCTGACCACAATCTATTGGTTATGAACTGAAGATTAAAACTGAAGAAACTGCAAAAAGGTGGGAATTTTAGCAGATGGGGACCTGGATAAACTGAAAGAACCAGAGGTTGTAAAGGGCTTCAGGGAGAGCATTAGGGAACGATTGACAAGAATGGGGGAAAGAAAGACAGTAGAAGAAGAATGGGTAGGTTTGAGAGATGAAACAGTGAAGGTAGCAGAGGATCAAGTAGGTAAAAAGACGAAGGGTAATAGAAAATCTTGGGTAACAGAAGAGATATTGCATTTAATTGATGAAAGGATAAAATATAAAAATGCAGTAAATGAAGCAGGCAAAAAGGAATACAAACGTCTCAAAAATGTGATCGACAGGAAGTGCAAAATGGCTAAGCATGGAAGGCTAGAGGACAAATGTAAGGATGTGGAGACGCATATGACTAGGGGTAAGATAGATACTGGATACAGGAAAATTAAAGAGACCTTTGGAGAAAATAGCACCACTTGCATGAATATCAAGGGCTCAGATGGAAACCCAGTTCTAAGCAAAGAAGGGAAAGCAGAAAAGTGGAAGTAGTATATAGAGGGTCTATACAAGGACGATGTTCTTGAAGACAATATTATGGAAATGGAAGAGAATATAGATGAAGATGAAATGGGAGATATGATACTGCGTGAAGAGTTTGACAGAACACTGAAAGACCTAAGTCGAAACAAGGTCCCAGGAGTAGACAACATTCCATTAGAACTACTGACAGCCTTGGGAGAGCAAGGCCTAACAAAAGTATACATCTAGTGAGTAAGATGTATGAGACAGGCGAAATACCCTCAGAAGAATATAATAATTCCAATCCCCAAGAAAGTAGGTGTTGACAGATGTGAAAATTACTGAACTATCAGTTTAATAAGCCACGGCTGCAAGACACTAACACGAATTCTTTACAGACGAATGGAAAAACTGGTAGAAGCCGACCTCGGGGAAGATCAGTTTAGATTCCATAGAAATGTTGGAACACGTGAGGCAATACTGACCCTACGATTTATCTTAGAAAATAGATTAAGGAAAGGCAAACCTACGTTTCTAGCATTTGTAGACTTAGAGAAAGCTTTTGACAATTTTGACTGGAATACTATCTTTCAAATTCTGAAGGTGGCAGGCGTAAAATACATGGAGCGAACGGCCATTTACAATTTGTTCAGAAACCAGATGGCAGTTATAAGAGTCGAGGGGCATGAAAGGGAAGCAGTGGTTTGAAGGTAGTGAGACAGGGTTGTAGCCTATCGCCGAAGTTATGCAATCTGTATATTCAGCAAGCAGTAAATGAAACAAAAGAAAAATTTGGAGCAGGAAGTAAAATCCATGGAGAAGAAATAAAAACTTTGAGGATCGCCGAGACATTGTAATTCTGTCAGAGATAGCAAAGGACCTGCAAGAGCAGCTGAAGGGAATGGACAGTGTCTTGAAAAAAGGATATAAGATGAACATCAACAAAAGCAAAACTAGGATAATGGAATATTGTCGAATTAAATCGGGTGATGCTGCGGGAATTAGATTAGAAAATGACACGCTTAAAGTAGTAAATGAGTTTCGCTATTTGGGGAGCAAAATAACTGATGATGGTCGAAGTAGAGAGGATATAAAATGTAGACTGGCAATGGCACGGAAAGCGTTTCTGAAGAAGAGAAATTTGTTAACATCGAGTATAGATTTAAGTGTCAGGAAGACGTTTCTGAAAGTATTTTTATGGAGTGTAGCCATGTATGGAAAGGAAACGTGGACAATAAATAGTTTAGACAAAAAGAGAATGGAAGCTTTCGAAATGTGGTTCTACAGAAGAATGCTGATAATTAGATAGGTAGATCACATAACTAATGAGGAGGTGTTGAATAGGATTGGAGAGAAGAGAAATTTGTGGCAGAACATGACTAGAAGAAGTGATCGGTTGGTAGGACATGTTCTGAGGCATCACCAATTTAGTATGTGAGGCCAGCGTGGAGGGTAAATATCGTAGAGGGAGACCAAGAGATGAATACACTAAACAGATAAAGATGTAGGTTGCAGTAGGCACTGGAAGATGAAGAACCTTGCACAGGATAGAGTAGCATGGAGAGCTGCATCAAACCAGTCTCTGGACTGAAGACCACAAAAACAACAACTGTATTTTGGATGAAGATTCCCTCTCTCATTTTCTGCCCTGTTCGCTTCTAGGCGGTGATGATGAGCCACTGATAGCGGCAGGAGGAATTTTAACCAATAACGTTTCTCCAGCATAATTTCTGGGATAACCCCTTTCCAACCAATGACTTTAGCCCATCATTGGTACCCACAGGCGTTTTAGCAAGTAACACCATTCTTTGGAATTAACGTGGGAAAACTTCGCTTACTATCCAATGCCGATGGCGCACCACTGGTAGACGAAGATATTTTTACCTCATAATGCTACTTCTCCAGTACAAGTGCGGGAAAGCTCCCTCTTCATAAGAGAAGGCGACACTGGTCCCTTACGGCGCTCAATGTACTGTAGACACCACAAGAAATAACACACGGCCTAACAACCCAGAAGATCTTAAGTGCCAATTTAGTGAAGTTTCCAGTCACAAATTACCTTTCAATTAATCGCTCAGTTGCCCTGAGACAGAAAACTACAAGTTGCACCCTTTGTATTCGTATAATGCTATTGGTTCTACGATTTATTTCCCAGTAGAAGAAAATCATTCGTTTTTAATAGGGAAGGCGTGAGGACGTAACTGCAGATGAAGAAAATCACCACAAGGTGAGTGAACCCATCACCACCAACTGATCGACATGGGCTGGCTCTCCCGCTCAGACATTAAAGTCGCAAAAAGAAAACTAACTGGGCGACAGTTCTGGGAGATTCTGACAGGGACTCTCCCGTATTTGGAAATCAAGGCGACTAGGAGGCCATATTTGGTTGTTGTTGTTGTTGTGGTCTTCAGTCCTGAGACTGGCTTGATGCAGCTCTCCATGCTACTCTATCCTGTGCAAGCTTCTTCATCTCCCAGTACCTACTGCAATCTACATCCTTCTGAATCTGGTTAGTGTATTCATCTCTTGGTCTCCCTCTACGATTTTTACCCTCCACGCTGCCCTCCAATACTAAATTGGTGATCCCTTGATGCCTCAGAACATGTCATACCAACCGATCCCGTCTTCTGGTCAAGTTGTGCCACAAACTTCTCTTCTCCCCAATTCTGTTCAATACTTCCTCAATTATGATATTTGGTTGGGCAGCTATAAAGGCACCAGGTGCTCAAACTGAGTGTATTGGTCAGAATAATTTTTGTAGAGGACTAGAACACACTGGCCAGGACTGCTTTTGACTGCAGACTTTCACAGTCAGAATCCACCCCCGGGCAATTCATTTGGATTTGTGATCATGCTAGGATTTAAATAAAACTATCAGCGTTGCTTTCACGAGGATAACAACTTATAACGTCTTGTAGTAGCTGTTTCTGCGCTGGAAGGGCCTGGCAAACCACATGCCATGGTGGCAGGGTCTCTAGCTGTCGCACGTGCTAAGTGCCTGATGGCAGTCGTGAGGGAAGGACATGAGCTGCTTTTTGCTGCAACTCACAGTTCCGTCAGAAAAATTTTTGCACTATGTACGGTTACCTGTGTCACTCTTTCTGACACGGTAATCATTTACAGCACTGCTACAAGTTCTAGGCTCTACAGTATGGAACCGGGCGGCCGCTACGGTCGCAGGTTCGAATCCTGCCTCGGGCATAGATGTGTGTGCTGTCCTTAGGTTAGTTTCTAACATTCTGCGTGGTGTCTGTTTGTTCTACATCGTGTCTCCCTGCCACTTTCGCGCAACGACGCTCTGAGCGTGTTTTTTAGGGAATTGACTAGTTTGAACCTGGGACCTGTTGCTAGTAAGGAGACGCCAGACCACACATGACATGTAGAGTTCAGAAGAGTTCAGTGAGACTAGCGATGATGTAAAAGAATCTTAATACTAACTAAATTTAGTCGAAGGGGTTCAAGGCTTTCCTATTTTTAGTTAGCTGGTAAAATAACGTCGAAAAAGCAGTTAAGCTTACCATTGGAAATTTTATTCTACTCACAAAACATCGTTTATAAATTGCACTATTGATAAAAGGAAATGTTTTAATACAGGATGGTAAAAACCAACTGCGTTCAACAAAAATGTGAACGAATATTCCCTGAATGGGTTTCCAAGTTCTACAATGGATCGAAGGATGACCTATGCCATATCACATGTATAATCTAGGTTTAAATTAAGTTTCACAGGAGAGAAAATTATCAAAATGGTCTACAGTGACCCTCAATTATCTTTAATTACTTATCTAACTTGTCGTAAATTACAGTGGCTGACGTGGCTTCTCAATAACTATATAACAGAAAAACCATCGCGTTTCAGATTTTTACTTCAAGTGGCAAATGCGAACACCATGAGCTTTAATTGACGATCGACACTAGTATTACGCAAAAAGGGGGTGTAACAGATGAGACTTCTGCAGTTCTGAGTGAAGTTTTATGCGCTGTTATGCGACATCGCGTGCGTTCATTACCTTGTCGGTGTTCGTCAGGGGTTGGCGGGAAGCACAGCTCCGCTCACATCGCCGTCTCGGAAGCAACTCCTTCCGAACTTCTCCTTACTACAATTTACCGAAGTTGGTTTAAAAAAAACTATCTGGCTGTGTTTTCATCTGACCAATCAGGGTCTCAATGTTAACCTTAAGCTCTGCCTACAAAAATTCTGTCTATCCAATGAGAAACGTTATACTTTTCGTGGTAGGGCAATGTTTTTAAAGTTTGCAATGTAATAGAGACACGAAACAGTCTCACGCTAAAACTTGCAGCTGGTGTGGTCCTTATAACGTTATCGTAAGATCTATACTGTTCTTCTGGAGGGCTCTATCTTTTAACATGGGCAGGGGAGTGGTACTGACGTAACAGAAACGCTAAAAAGACTCACGCTAAAACTTGCGGCTGGGGGTGGCCCTTTTTGTGTTATCGTAAGATCTATACTGTTCTTCTGGAGGGCTCTAGCTTTTAACATGGGCTGGGGGGTGGTCCTGACGTAACAGAGACGCGAAAAAGTCTCACGCTAAAACTTGCAGCTGGGGTGTGGTCCTAGCGGTTAGCTGGCGACGTGGGTGTCCGTCCCTTATCGTAGGACCTTCCAGCTTAACACGGTTCCGCTCTCGGCTTCTGTTCTCGTTTCTCCCCTCGGAACTGCGTCTGTCTCACGGTGGGAAGGTATGACATGCATTTAGGCATTCTAGTGTTAGTCTGTGGTATTCTATTTGCTCAATCGTTACTCGTATTACTTTGGTTAATTTAATGTCACGATTTATTCGGAGCTATGTGACATACTACTGGATTTGCTTATCATGTCAGGGTTTTCATGGAAGGTGTTGGATTTGCCTGACACCTTACAAGTTAGGTTTAATTAGTTCTAAGTTCTAGGCGACTGATGACCTCAGAAGTTAAGTCGCATAGTGCTCAGAGCCATTTGAACCATTCTTGAACATAACCAGTACTCCCCAGCTATGGTCGTGTGGGTTACCTGACATACCTCAGTGCTTACTGGTGTTGGGGTTGCGAAGATACGTGCTCATGCAGAGATGAAACACAGATGATTAAGAAGCGGAAGACAGTTCGGAGCTAGCTTTAATTCTGATGGCTACGTAAGTACTGCATGCCAAATTAGGCTTGTGGTGCACATCCACTGACTGCCAAAGGAGACTGGAAACATGGAAGGAATAGTCTGATACAGAGGCTTTTCCAAACATACAGGTAACATCAGCTGTACGCTAAGGGTGAGGACTGCAATGGTCTCAAACAACGATCCTCAGACTGAGTTAAGGCTGCGACCACACCCATGCAGTGCAGTTTCGGTGTACAACTTGTCACTGCTTCATTGTCACGTGAAATTCACGGATTTTGGTTTCATTAGAAAAATGTGAAAACAACATATGTTAAAATGCATTGATTACCTTCTGATCCCATATCTATGTAGATATCCAATTTTTAATACGTTTGTGTGGCTAGTGAATTAACAGAACAACGAATAGTGCCACAAACAACAGTATGGGATTTTGGGTCCTGTTTGAAGCAAAACACTTTTGTTATTTATTTACCTATTTATTCCCAAACTAGTTTCAGCGACAAATATTGCATTGCAAAATATTGTTACATGCCTGTTCGGTTGAAAACATTGTTTTCTGGAAAAACTTCATAATATCTTCTTTACTGTACGTTACAGCATGTTTTTTGCGATTGTTACCGCTGTCTCCGGCATGTTTTCTGCATTTTGCTGTTCCCGTTTTTATTTGCGTACATCATGTCATCTGCAGCCGCATGAGCGGTTGTTGGTAAACAAATATAAAAACGTGACCTTATGTATTTTGTCAGAGTTATACAACTGGGATTGCCGTAGTGTTGTGGATACAGTTTTGGCGCGTACTAGGTTGTGCGCCATGTACTCACAATCGTTGGGCGGCTTGCAGCTACTTTTAGACACAGAGAGACACAACTTTCGCACCTTCTTATGCCAACCTGCTATTCGCGTGTGTCGCCAGAAATGTATCGCATACTGCGAGAAGGTTATGACAATTGTAGGGGCAGTTCTGACGACTTCTGTTGCTTATTTGTGTCTCTGTGTGTGATGGGTAAGTGGTTCTTTCAGAATCAAACAACCCATTGATGATGGCGATATTTCTCGCTGAAACTAGTTTGGGAATAAATAAATAAATATCAAAAGTGTTTTGGTATTTAAGGTTGACCCAATTCCCATATTGTTGTTTTCGTATGCGAACACGGACCAATAGAAAAGTTTCAAAATAGAATTATTAGCGCCACAAACATTGACGTTTCGATAATTTTGATTGACTCCTGTGTATATCAAGTACATACAGTTAAGAGGACATACTCGTGAAAATGACCAGAAATTAGAAAAAAAAATTCTTGGTCTATAGAAAAGAGCATTTCGTGCTGATTTCAAAAATGTATAGTTCACGGGCATTATCGTTTTCCGTTCGTTCTAAAATTGAGGTTGAACGTAATGTTGCACAGGGGCCACGCCCATCTCTCAGTTCGAAGTACCTCAGAATACGTGATGCGTTATTTTGTTCTTCCGTTTTCTCCGTCGTTAGTTATGGATCGTTAACACAGGTGTATTCTAGAAGGCACTGAACCAGGAACGAAAGTACAGGCGTGTCCAGAAGGCATGGTTCCAATGTAAACAGAGATCTGAGAATATACGCGTGTGGTTTTGTAGTTATTGTGTGTTGTTTTGTTTCTTCGTGTGTGTTTCCCGTGCTACAAATGCCGAGAGTAAAGAAATTTAGCATCAGACGAAAGTTTCGCTGCAACCAATTCCAACCGAATAATACACATCAGTTGCTTCAAAAGGCGCCCGTGGAAACTGTGTCCACAGGCAGTGTTTCTAGACGTAAACTTTCGCTTTCTGAATGCAATAAGAACAAGTCTAGTAGTATTGTGAGCAGCAATAGCGACGGAAATGTTATTGTAAACCTAAATATCCTGTCAAGACTTTTGAAGAGTGCTGTGAAATGTAAGTACTGCAATTGTGAAGATAGTATTGACGTTTCCGAGGACATTTCAGCAAGGAAAGGTTTTTGAAGTCGGTTAGTGATTGTCTGTAATTCGTGTAAGAAACACAGTGATACTATGACATCGCCAGTAACTGATAGTCGACATTACAGTGCAAATTATTGCCACCCACGTTTGTGTAAAGAACTTTTATGGCCCAAATAGAAACATGGAAACGAAACATGTTCTGAACATTTTTAGGTCAATCATGGTGTAAAGTATGTAGGCTACTTGGGGATGGAGACTATAAAGGACACACTCCTGTTGTTAATGACAGACCTATGGTCTGACAGAAAAGTTTTAATGTGTTGGGATGTACTACTAACAAGAGTGGGAGTTCCGCTGAGAAAATTATGTAAAGACTTGAGTGGATAAAAACCGTCAGACGGAAAACACATAGGTGGTCCAGGTCTTCTTACAAAAAGTGAAATTGACTGTTTGACTCAATATAATGGACTATCAATAAGGAGAAATGTAGGAGATTTGGAGAACATGAGACGAGCTGTTTGGGCAAAATGGTTTCGAGAGAGTGTCAACAGATGAAACCCCACAACATGGTTTGTTTCCAAAAGGGGAAGATTCGTGGTGCACGTACTGGTTGAGCAATGCTACAGGCATACAATATACCCACAAGCATTCCTTAGTACTTGATGTAATGGAGGCAGTTAGGCCTATACAGGGTGTTACGAAAAGGTACGGCCAAACTTTCAGGAACCATTCCTCACACACAAATAAAGAAAATATGTTATGTGGACATGTGTCCGGAAACGCTTAATTTCCATGTTAGAGCTCATTTTAGTTTCGTCAGTATATACTGCACTTCCTCGATTCACCGCCAGTTGGGCCAATTGAAGGAAGGTAATGTTGACTTCGGTGCTTGTGTTGACATGCGACTCATTGCTCTACAGTACTAGCATCAAGCACATCAGTACGTCGCATCAACAGGTTAGTGTTCATCACGAACGTGGTTTTGCACAGTGCAATGTTTACAAATGCGGAGTTGGCAGATGCCCATTTGATGTATGGATTAGCACGGGGCAATAGCCGTGGCGCGGTACGTTTGTATCGAGACAGATTTCCAGAACGAAGGTGTCCCGACAGGAAGACGTTCGAAGCAATTGATCGGCGTCTTAGGGAGCACGGAACATTCCAGCCTATGACTTGCGACTGGGAAAGATCTAGAACGACGAGGACACCTGCAATGGACGAGGCAATTTTTAGTGCAGTTGACGATAACCCTAATGTCAGCGTCAGAGAAGTTGCTGCTGTACAAGGTAACGTTGACCACGTCACTGTATGGAGAGTGCTACGGGAGAACCAGTTGTTTCCGTACCATGTGCAGCGTGTGCAGGCACTATCAGCAGCTGATTGGCCTCCAAGGGTACACTTCTGCGAATGGTTCATCCAACAATGTGTCAATCCTCATTTCAGTGCAAATGTTCCTCTTACGGATGAGGCTTCATTCCAACGTGATCAAATTGTAAATTTTCACAATCAACATGTGTGGGCTGACGAGAATCCGCATGCAATTGTGCAATCACGTCATCAACACAGATTTTCTGTGAACGTTTGGGCAGGCATTGTTGTCTTGATTGGGCCCCATGTTCTTCCACCTACGCTCAATGGAGCACGTTATACTCTACCTGTGCTGCTGGAACATGTCCCTTTACAAGTACGACACAACATGTGGTTCATGCGCGATGGAGCTCCTGCACATTTCAGTCGAAGTGTTGGTACGCTTCTCAACAACAGATTCGGTGACCGATGGATTGGTAGAGGCGGACCAATGCCATGACCTCCACGCTCTCCTGACCTCAACGCTCTTGACTTTCATTTATGGGGACATTTGAAAGCTCTTGTCTACGCAACCCCGGTACCAAATGTAGAGACTCTTCGTGCTCGTATTGTGGACGGCTGTGATACGCCATTCTCCAGGGCTGCATCACAGGGATTCCATGCGACGGAGGGTGGATGCATGTCTCCTCGCTAACGGAGGACATTTCGAACATTTCCTGTAACAAAGTGCTTGAAGTCACGCTGGTACGTTCTGTTGATATGTGTTTCCATTCCATGATTAATGTGGTTTGAAGAGAAGTAATAAAATGAGCTCTAACATGGAAAGTATGCGTTTCCGGACACATGTCCACATAACATATTTTCTTTCTTTGTGTGTGAGGAATGTTTCCTGAACGTTTGGCCGTACCTCTTTGTAACACCCTGTATATAGGGAAGTGGCAAATAAAAATCTACTTAGGAAATGTATGCACGGTCTCTCTCAGAATGCAAATGAAAGCTTCAGGAGCTGTATGAGGGAGAGAATACCCAAAACTGTATTTGTTGGGCTGACAGCGCTGGTGAAATGGATGCAATAATAACATCAATGATGGTGCAATTTCAAGGATCAATGTTAGGAAGAAATTGAATATCCAGAGGGGAAGGCATATGGCTTCAGCTCTAACTGCTATGGATAAGCGACGGGTAACCGAAGCAGAGACAGCTGCAGAAGCAGAAGAGTCAAGGATAAAGAAAAGAACGAAGAGAAAGAGTATGAAGGGTAGGGAAACAGGAGTGTGCAGCTGGAATGTTTCAAACGAGTATAGTGATAAGTTAATAAATCTGTAAATCTTCTTTTGCGATTTACCGAAAACTTGAATTTTCATCACTCAGGTACATTTTTCTCCTAAATGACTAAAGTTAAACTCACAAAAATTGGTACAGATATTTAGAAAGTCCTCCTCTACCTCCCTTGCCTACAATTTCCTGAAAAATTTATTAACATGATGAGGATGTCGGTCATATTTGGGCTACATTTTTAAATATTTTTTGTTGTAGTAAAATAAATCACTTGTCTTTCTCACAGATCAGCATCAGGGAAGGACACTGGAGGCATAAAACACTTTTGTGAATGTTGTCTGTACTCTGCCTCTTTTTGCAAGCTGTGCAGTCAGTGTTTCCAAAGAAAATGGTACTGCTGTGAAATAGTGTTCCGTTTTTTATACTATTATATATATTGTTGTCAGTACCAAAATATAATAAATATCACAGTGAGTTTTTGGTAAATGCTTTGACTAATGACCCTAACGGTGAGTAAGAGATTTGAGCTACCTCTCATTTATAGATCAGTTGCACCATGAAGGTGGACATAAAGCTAAAACTACAGCCCGATCACGCGTTGTCCCCTGAAACACTGACGAAAATGGACAATGCTACACCGTGATCACCCTGACCGAACGCCTGCAAACTGATACTCTCGGATTTCCGTGTCTGAGCGATGTGTTGACCAAAATCTCACCCTTACCAGCGTATATTTCAAGCCTTTCAAAAATGGTTCAAATGGCTGTGAGCACTATTGGACATAATTGCTGAGATCATCAGTCCCCTAGAACTTAGAACAACTTAAACCTGACTAACCTAAGGACATCACACTCATCCATACCAGAGGCAGGATTCGAACCTGCGACCGGAGCGGTCGCGTGATTCCATACAGTAGCGCCTAGAACCGCTCGGTCACTCCGGCCAGCTCAAGCCTTTCAATACAGAAAAAATAGTCATTCCTATGGATGAAGAAAGGAGAGAGTGCGTGATGGCTGTTGGGTGTGTATCACGTTACTGGAACTTTTCAGGTAGAGATCGTTTCACAAAAAGTCCGGTGGCTGTAAACGCGCAGATCATTGGCATGTTGGTTGATTGGCATAGTGGACATGGGGCTTCACACAGACAGATCTCAGAGACAGTTGTCTGCAGTGGAACCACTCTACAACGGTTGGTGACGAAACGAACTCAGAACAGCAGCCTGGCAGGACTAACAGACACAGGTGCTTCCAAATGGATTGCACAACGACGGGACTATACAGGCTGGTCCATTCATAGTGACCGGGCCAAATACCTCACGAAATAAGCGTCAAACGAAAAAACTACAAAGAACGAAACTCGTCTAGTTTGAAGGGGGAAACCAGATCGCGCTATGGTTGGCCCGCTAGATGGCACTGCCATAAGTCAAACGGATATCAACTGCGTTTTTTAAAAATAGGAACCCCCATTTTTATTACATATTCGTGCAGTACGTAAAGAAATGTGGATGTTTTAGTTGGACCACTCTTTTCGCTTTGTGTTAGATGGCGCTGTAACAGTCACAAACGTATGAGTACGTGGTATCACGTAACATTCCGCCAGTGCGGACGCTATTTGCTTCGTGATACATTACCCGTGTTAAAATGGACCGTTTACCAATTACGGAAAAGGTCGATATCGTGTTGATGTATGGCTATTTGGCTATTGTGGCCAAAATGCCCAACGGTGTGCTATGTATGCTGCTCGGTATTCTGGACGACATCATCCAAGTGTCCGGACCGTTCGCCGGATAGTTAGGTTATTTAAGAAAACAGGAAGTGTTCAGCCACATGTGAAACTTCAACCACGACCTGCAACAAATGATGATGCCCAAGTAGGTGTTTTAGCTGCTGTCGTGGCTAATCCGCACGTCAGTAGCAGACAAATTGCGCGAGAATCGGGAATCTCAAAAACGTCGGTGTTGAGAATGCTACGTCAACATCGATTGCACCCGTACCATATTTATACGCACCATGAATTGCATGGCGACCGACTTTGAACGTCGTGTACATTTCTGCCACTGGGCACAAGAGAAATTACGGGACGATGACAGACTTTTTGCACGCGTTCTATTTAGCGACGAAGGGTCATTCACCAACAGCGGTAACGTAAACTGGCGTAATATGCACTATTGGGCAACGGAAAATCCACGACGGCTGCGACAAGTGGAACATCAGCGACCTTGGAGGGTTAATGTATGGGAGGAAGGATAATTGGACCCCATTTTATCGATGGCAGTCGAAATGGTAGAATGTATGCTGATTTCTTACGTAATGTTCTACCGATGTTACTACAAGATGTTTCACTGCATGACAGAATGGCGATGTACTTCCAACAAGATGGATGTCCGGCACATAGCTCGCGTGCTGTTGAAGCGGTACTGAGTAGCATATTTCATGACAGGTGGGTTGGTCGTCGAAGCACCATACCATGGCCCGCACGTTCATCGGACCTGACGTCCTCGGATTTCTTTCTGTGGGGAAAGTTGAAGGATATTTGCTATCGCGATCCTCCGACAACGCCTGACAACATGCGTCAGCGCATTGTCAATGCAAGTGCGAACATCACGGAAGGCGAACTACTCGCTGTTGAGAGGAATGTCCTTACACGTATTGCCAAATGCATTCAGGTTGACGGACATGATTTTGAGCGTTTATTGCATTAATGTCGTATTTACAGGTAATCACGCTGTAACAGCATGCGTTCTCAGAAATGATAAGTTCACAAAAGTGCGTGTATCAGATTGGAACTACCGAAATAAAATGTTCAAACGTACCTACGTTCTGTATTTTAATTTAAATAACCTACCTGTTACCAACTGTTCGTCTAAAATTGTGTGCCATGTGTTTGTGACTATTAAAAGGCCATCTATCAGAAAGCGAAAAAAGTACTACACGAATATGTAATAAAAAATGGGGGCTGCTGCGAAAATTTAAATTTTTTCCCGGCGAACTAAGTATTCAGAAAGATTTCGGGCTTGCAGCCGGTCGTCGTTAGCTTCCGTCCACGATATTTCGACTGGACACCTGCCAGCCATCCTCAGGTGAGCCGTTGAAGACTGACGAAGACGCCCTCCGTTCCGTAATATATAGCGTGCAGCGAGTATTCCGCGCATGCGTCAAAATCGTATGGACAGAGGAACCACACCGCCCGGCGGCAGCGCCCTCGCTGGTGGAACTGCAGAACTCAGCTGCCTTCGGCGTTGTCACCTGC
Source organism: Schistocerca cancellata (assembly GCF_023864275.1). Classification (NCBI taxonomy): domain Eukaryota; kingdom Metazoa; phylum Arthropoda; class Insecta; order Orthoptera; family Acrididae; genus Schistocerca; species Schistocerca cancellata. The sequence goes on along the minus strand of NC_064635.1, from coordinate 16,949,946 downwards.
CGCGGCCGTCGGAGTACTCTGACGTCTTCGTCTGGAGCAGATCTTAGAGATGACGGGGCTCCACGCATTATCTAGCTGGTAGCCATTGTCACGGTTGATAAGATTGTCTGTCATGCGAATTTCGACTGATTCTTTTATGACGGAGTCCGAAAAGGATGTTGCTGTGGCCAAAATTGTGGCCTTCTCATACTCCATTGAGTGTCCAGTGGAGGTGCAATGCTCAGCAATTGCAGACTTGCTAGGCTGCAAAAGGCGAGTACAGCGCTGATGTTCAGTGCAACGTTCTTCCACTGTTCGCAATGTTTGTCCTATATATGACATGCCACACTGACAAGGTATTTTATAAATTCCCGCCTTCCGCATTACCAGATCGTCTTTCACTGATCCCAGCAGGTCGGAAATCTTCGATGGTGGACGGAAAATTACTTTCACTTCGAAACCGTGGAGGATTCTTACAATTTTGAAGGAAATATTGCCAACAAAGGGAAGAAAAGCTAAAGCTTTAGTAGGCGTGCTCTCTTATTTCTCCACTCTCTGTTTCTTTGGCTTAATTGCAAGTGCCTTGCTAATTTGCCGGGTGGAATATCCATTCTCTTTGAAAACCCTCTTCAGATGGGCAAGCTCTTCAGGCAAACTATCTGTATCTGACACTACATCAGCTCTGTGTGCAAGTGTTTTAAGTACACTCATTGTTTGCGATGGGTGATGACAGCTGAACGAATTTAAATACAAATCAGTATGTGTGGGCTTCCGATAAACCGAATGCCCCAGAGAACCGTCACTCTTCCGTCTAACTAGCAGGTCCAAGAAAGGGAGGCAACCATTTTTCTCGAATTCCATGGTAAACCGAATGTTCTCATGAATGGAGTTGAGGTGATCTAAAACCTCCATTAATTTTTCTTCTCCATGAGGCCACACTATGAAAGTGTCATCCACGTACCTCCAAAAAACAGTTGGTTTGAGGGCTGCTCATTCAAGTGCTCTCTCCTCAGAATCCTCCATAAAAAGCTTGGCCACCAAGGGAGACCAGGGGCTACCCATGGCGACGCCGTCAATCTGTTCAAAATATTCTTGGTTGAACATAAAATATGTTGAGGAGAGAGCGTGGCGAAACAAAGCAGTGATTCCCATCTGAAACGTATTGCCAATCGGTGCCAAGGAGTCTGCAAGAGGTACCTTTGTAAAAAGAGACACCACGTCAAAACCAGCTAAAAGATCAGAAGTACTTAGGCGGAGAGCCCCCAGTCGAAATATCGTTGATGGGGGTTTCTATTTAAGAAAACGCAGGTGATATCCGTTTGACCTATGGCAGCGCGATCTAGCGGGCCAACCATAGCGCCATCTGGTTTCCCCCTTCAAGCTAGACAAGTTTCGTTCTTTGTAGTTTCTTCGTTTGACGCTTATTTCGTGAGATATTTGGCCCGGTCACGACCATTGGGCCACCCTGTACAATTGTTTGCCTGACTGACGAGCAGATGGTTGACAACAGCTGAAATCGAGGAAGAGATTACAAGCAGAGTGTCACCATGAACTGTCGGGAAGAGATTACCGGAAACACCTTAACCACTCACACTAGACTACAAGCAACAAAATCTTTCAACGTGTGGATCCACACTCAGCTAGCACACTGAATTGCATTTTGTGGTCTTTGAAGATGAAACTCGGTTCAACTGCTGACTGTCAGATCCATGTCAGCGTGCCTGTAGAAGAACTGGTTGATTCTTGATGCCCATACCGCTCCATCCCGTGCAGTCACGCAGCGGGGGGTGCTGGATGTGTCAACAGGACTGATGCGGTAATTGTTGACGGGGAGGGTGAATTATAGCCAGAATGTCGCACGAATGGTAAACTCTTAACATTACTAACATAGGTAGGGACTGCAGCGATTTCAAAGTAGATGGCCAGCCCAATGCCGGGGGCTCGCTCACTGGGATTAGCTCTGTGAGCGGGCCTTAATAGTAGGTTTGTACATCATCTGGCACACCTGCAACGCTGCAGGGTAGATAGTCTCAGAATAACCCAGTGTAGCCAAACCCTGTCCATAGCAAGTGCCATCATTAACCAATTAGTATAAGCTGCTCTGTTATGTACAGGGTGGCGCAGGGAAACGGGAAATTTCGAAATAACGTCATTTCCATGAATAAATTCACAAAACTAGTAATTTTTTAACGAATGTGAATGTATTCAGTATGCCATTATTCAGTACGTCTTTACAATCAAAATGTCCAAAAGCGTCTCTTTACTTTGTAAAACTAAAAAATGGTTCAAATGGCTCGGAGCACTATGGGACTTAACTACTGAGGTCATCAGTCCCCTAGAACTTAGAACTACTTAAACCTAACTAACCTAAGGACACCACACACATCTATGCGCGAGGCAGGATTCGAACCTGCGACCGTAGCGGTTACGCGGTTCCAAACTGACGCGCTTAGAACCGCACGGCCACACCGGCCGGCTTACTTTTTAAAGATGACATCGGAAAGATGTGCTCCCATTCGGCGTTCACAGCCTCTTATGAAAACTCTGGAATGCACGGTGTAGCAAATCTTGGGGAATGGCAGTGATTTCGTTTTCAATGTTCTCCTTCCGTTCATGGATTGTTGCAGGACGTGTACGGTACACCTTGCCTTCGAGATATCCCCACAGGCAGAAGTCGCACACACTAAGATCAGGGGATCTCGCAGGCCATGCAATGTCACCGTTACGTGAAATAATGCGTCTTCCAAACAATTGACGAACTGCTGCCATCGATTGTCGAGCAGTGTGTGACTTGGCTCCGTCCTGCTGAAACCACATGTTTTCGACGTTAAGATTAAGCTCGTACAGTCTCGGTGTAAAGAATGTTTGAAGCATTTCAACATATCGAGCGGATGTTACCGTCACTGCACTACCATCCTCACGTTCAAAAAAATAAGGGCCGATAACACCATGACATTATACAGCACACCATATTGTGACCTTGGCGCTATGTAGTGGTCGCTGGTGAAACTCACAAGAATTGTCCTGCGCCCAGTAACAAAAATTCTGTTTGTTCAGGTGGAAATGGAAATTCGCGTCCTCGTTGATTTTAGCCAATATCTGGCTACTAAACTCCATACGTGACGCTGGGTCTCGTTCATGTAAGAGTTGCACAACCTGCAACTTATAGGGATGGAAGTCTAATTCGTGCAGTATTCTTTGTAAGCTTCGTCGCTTAATCCCTAGCGAAGATGCATGCTGTCGAACGGAGCGGCGAGGACTTCTCTCAATTGCAGCTCAAGCAGCTGCAGTGTTCTCTGGGGTACGTACCGTTGGAATGCCACCTGGAGGTTTGTTTTTCAAGGCAGATCCTGTTTGTTCAAAATTACGCACCCACGTTGTAATCGCATGCGCAGATGGGACACGCCCATGACGTCCAATCTGGTAATGCTGTCGAAATGTTCTCTGCGCGGCAGTCGCACTATCACAATTTTTGTAAAACGCTCTCAGGCTACTGCACATTCCGCACCAGTGCAATTCTCCATGATTACTAAATGGCAATGCGTTCACATCAATTGTGCAAAGTTTCGAACTTCTGCCGGCGTTACAGTGCTGCCAACTGTAACGTTCAAAATTTCCCGTTCCGCTGCGCCACCCTGTATAATAATAATTAAATAAGGTGGTGGGTTAGTGTGTATAACATAATGTTGTATCATAATACTTGTTTTCAATTGTATTAATATCTTGTGTTGTATCAATAAAGTATTTAAAAAAAACTCTCTTGTCAGTCAGTAGTATACAAAATAGCGTATTCCAGCAGGATAATGAGAGACCAAAATGCTCGAGGAGTGTACGGATACTCGACTGGTCTGCTGAGTACCGTCGGCCGGAGTGGCCGTGCGGTTCTAGGCGCTACAGTGTGGAACCGCGTGACTGATACGGTCGCAGGTTCGAATCCTGCCTCGGGCATGGATGTGTGTGATTTCCTTAGGTTAGTTAGCTTTAAGCAGTTCTAAGTTCTAGGCGACTGATGACCACATGACCACAGCAGTTAAGTCCCATAGTGCTCAGAGCCATTTTTTTTTTATTTTTTTTTATTTTTCCTGAGTAGCCTGATTTGTAACACACGCATCACATGTGTCACATGTGGGAAGCGATGGGGAGACAGCCCTCTCCACGTACAGACACGGTACATGTTTCGCGCAAGACAAGAATTCCTCAAGTCGACATTCAGAGGCGGATGGCTTCCGCGGCACGAAGAATACGAGGCTGTATTCTTGCCTGTGGGGCCCAGACGTGACACTGACACTTAATCATGTGGTGCCCATTAAGTGATGAATATCTCCACAAAGGTTGAGAAACCCGAGACTGGTGCCTCGTGGTGCAACACTTTCCATTTACGTGACTCTATTTAACTGAGTACCCATAAATGCATGCTAGACTTGTCTACATAGTTCCGCGTAGTCAGCACGTACACAACTTTCCCACGAGAGCGCGCCCCGCTAAGCACAACAGTGCAGGCGCAGCGCTCGTCCGTCTCCGCACTACGAGATGGCGCTGCCTTAGAGACGGACCAAATTCTGCTTCCACCGATCCACGTATTAATATGTAACGCAGCCAGTGAGATTGCTGCTAACGTAGAACATTTTCTCCTCGCGGATCACACTCGTGCAGTGATACCTGAACGCTCGAGGTATTATAACGAGTGTACAGACTTCCGATTAGTCAGTCTGCATTTGTCTGCACCAGTCTGTACGAGTCTGCATTAGCCTGTACCAGTCTATAGTCAAGTTTCAGTCTGTGCCTAATAAGATTACCATATTACTATACACAGTCATGAAGATAAATGTATAGACACTTTTGTCAAGTATCAGAGATATGTGAGAATAAGAATAACGTGCCAATACCAAAGGAACTTCAGATTGTCAATTCTAAATAGCATCCAGAACCAAGTTAAGTAATTTTTATGCTTATTATTTTAATAAATGTGTGTGAAAATTAATCAAGTTCTGTTTAAAGTTGGTCACCGTCAATGTGCTACTCTAAGTGTGCAAGTGGCATTTCTATCGTCTGACCTAATGGCAGAAGATAAACACGCCACGATAAGACCACGAGACATATTGCTGACACTCGCCTACTTCGTTAGAGTGACAAGTCAAATAATCTGATGGTGTGTGTACCGAAGGTCTTACAGTACGGACACCACAAGACTGAAACTTACCAGCCATCGGCAGAACGGGCCCCAGCAACAAAGAATTTTTTCTTCCAACTCTCTCAGACGTGTCGTGCTGACCACGACGTGTGTTTCACCGCAGATTATTTGATGAACTTTGGTTGCGGAGAGCGGCGACACTTCCTCGCCCGCTGGCCTGATCCAAGCTGGATTCGAACCCACGATGTGCGCCTCAAGAGGTCCTACACAGTCGTACTTTATTCGAGTCACTACGCTATTGCAAGTTGTCACGTCATTCCTAACGTACGCCCCAACAATATTGTGCCAGTTTTTCCAGTCGGCGGTGAGACAATCGCTCTCCGCGTTCATCCACTCCCTTACGCTTCTGCATAAATCTCCACACATACGTACGCAGGAGCTTTCACCGGCGCCGAGCAACTGTTTCAACTCTTCATAAATGTAGCTCTCTATTGTTGTAGCGTTGCTCTGACGAAAGAAAAAGTAAAAGTTTTGCAGAAATTGCTCGTCATCGTGCACTACACTCCTGACATCCTTATTGTCTGCCCTGAGTCTGTAGGAAGAACCGCCCGCTTGAAGAAGTTGCAACCCAGGAACTGATTTCGCCTCGTGTTCCACAAACATATGCCGTGCGTCTTCGTCCAGGTCGAGATTTGTAGACAATACAAGTGCGTAACTGCCAGCCTCTAAAGAGTTCCTGATTTTCTCGTAAGATTCGTGGTACGCCGCTATAGAGAAATCTTTACCGCCCTTCGTATTCCCCTTGGGGCTCGTGAGGCTCGCCTTGGTAACCGTTGTCTGCTTGGCGGACGTCTTGTGCTTCAGTTGCGCCAGCAGAGTACACGCGCCGGGGCTTTGGTTGCTGCTCCAGCAGAGGATGGCGTCGTCAAACTTGCCGCCGGCGGCGTCGTTGGCCGAGAGGGCGAACTGCAGCCCCTCCCGGACGCCCCTCAGAAACAGCAGGGCCAAGCAGCGCTCCTCGTAGCGGTCGCCTTCGCCGGTGGCGCAGCCACCCGTCTTCTCGTACTTCAGCTGGGCCGCCCTGAAACAAAGACCTCCCGTTGCATTGTTCGCTCGGCACACTTCGTCATACAATGTGTCTCTACGTTTTCCAAAGGCAAGTTACCCGTTAGGTATAGGCAACAGAAGTAATCCACTAAATCCGCCAGGTTGGCCGTGCGGTCTAAAGCCGTCGGCACACGGACCGTGCATCCGAACGTTGAGCGTCGAGCGTGCCGAGTTTCTGACGTCATAGCGTGGAATAGCACGTTCGGGAGTCTTTCCGAAGGTGCGGAGCAATGACTATAGATAAATTCTTTTATCTTGGCGGCTCGCGCAAGCCCGCCCTGACACGGGAGATTGCTGCGTTGCCAGTTGCAAACGACGCACGCGCCAAGAGAAGCAGCGCCATAGTATAGTATAGTTCGGAAACTTACGTTTAGGGGGGGGGGGGGCACGCAGTTTATGAGATAAAGCCACTACGGCCGCATTAACCCTTTCGCTGCTACAGAGACGTGCTCCCCGCACTGCTCGCCTGTGCAGAGACATGGTGTTCGGCTCCTTTGACACACTTATCATTCGATTTCACAAAAACTATTTGGCCCAAAAATTTGATTTTTACACGTCTTCTTGACTGATACCTTCCCCCCATAAATGACTTAATTTTGTTTCGATGTTCAACGCAGTTCTGCGCAGCATTAAATGTAGTAAACCATTGTACGAAATTCTGAAGAGTTTGCAAAGGTAAAAGTCCATAGCGTATACTTTCCGTATGGTCGATTTTAGTTTCCACAATGGTGAGAATGAAATGTGGACAAGATACCTAAATTTCATATAAAATTTACTGTATAACAATATCTCATTTAATCTAAGTACCAGATAGGTGTCGTATGTAATAATGAGAAATCTTCCATCTTTCGCGACTGTAACAAAAGTTTTATTTACACTGGGTGCGTTTGGCTTTATTTTAAAGCACTCGTCGACAAGTGCAACTCCCGGAGGATTCTAACACGTCACGCAAAATACCGACAAACACTGTTGGTATGACTTTGAATTACTCACGCTTTGTCGAAGTACAATAGGAAATAAACAATTACCGCTGTTCTTTATTGCGAAAAAGCGGTTCGTGAGAATGAAACAAACACCTTTCCTTGCTATCGCCTGAATTTGGAGCCGTATTGCTTGTTTGGTTTAATTAATTCAAAATGGTTCAAATGGCTCTGAGCACTATGGGACTCAACATCTTAGGTCATAAGTCCCCTAGAACTTAGAACTACTTAAACCTAACCAACCTAAGGACATCACATACACCCATGCCCGAGGCAGGATTCGAACCTGCGACCGTAGCAGTCCCGCTGTTCCGGACTGCAGCGCCAGAACCGCTAGACCACCGCGGCCGACTTTAATTAATTAATAGAATATGAATCAATTGGTATAAAGAATGCTTTTTCCAAACTTTCTATAAAAGAAAGTCTGCTATCAAGACATTGCTTTTCTTCTATTACTTTATTTATGACTGAATGTTTCTAAAACTGAAGACACTCGTCCATGCTCTGCACTGCAGTCGACCTCTGGCAACGTCGTTCTCTGTTCATTGGCTGACTGGGTTTTGTGACGTCAGATGCGCAGAACGAACCTAAACTCGGCTGCCGTCATAAATGACGTGCACTTTAGCATGTCAGATATTCAGAGCGTGCGTCTGAGCGTTGACCAATGAGATGGCGCAACGCCACCTACGTCACACGCACGCCGTCCCCCTTCGGCACAGAGTTGTGAGGCGCCATATTGGCACTCATTTCAAGCTTATATGTATATATTAGGGTGTCCATTCGTCCCGTCTTTCCCGGGACAGTCCCGTTTTTTACCAAAATGTCCCGCTGTCCCGAAAGTTTTTTTGGGGACGCTCAAATGTCCCCTTTTTTATCATTCCGCTTGGCTAGAGTATTTTACGTTACTCGTCGTTTGACTAGCCATTAACTGCGCAATTATTTAGCGCTAGGAGCCGTATGATGACTTTCAGCATATCCCAAACACGTACCAAACTGTCAAAAATCGCAAGTAATTTTAAATATCAAAGAATGGTGTTTACCATTTCTCACCCCTTTTAAAGCATTTGACTGGGTTAATATTGAAAAGGAGCAGCTACAGAGAAATAATATTCAGGACTGTTGTGTTTTTGTTAAAAGTATTCTACCAAATTTTCCTGTCAATGAAGACGAACTGTTCGATGAATTTTCGTGTGCACAGAACCTCATAAAAAGTGAAGAAGGAGACAAAGAAAGAGTTAGTGCAACGTGGTGTAAAATATTTGCTTATTTCAAAAGTAAAAACATTAACTTGAAAAACATGATTCATTTGGTAGAGTTTTGTCTGGCAATTCCTGGGTCAAATGCTGCTATGGAAAGTGTGTTTTCGTTAGTGAGCTCTTTGTGGTCAGATGAAAAAAAAAACAGAATGAAAGTTTAAACAGTGAGGGCCTTGCTCATTGTCAAAACACACTTTAATGGTGTATCGTGTACTGACTCTTATGATACAATTTCAAACGAAAATGCACTTCTTGATAAAGTACATAAAAGTGAAAAGTACGGTGATAGTGTGGCAGAATAATTTGATTTGGGATCATATGAGTGCACGCTGTAAAGGTAACCTTGTATGTGTATTAAATTCAGTCAATACAATATTTAAGTCCGGTTTTTTTTCCTTCATTGTCCCAGGTTTTTCTCTAATTTACTTTAAATGTCCCCTTTTTCAATGAAAATGAAATGGACACACTAGTATATATGCCGTTTCTGAGCATCAGAAAATTCAGAATCGTAGGAAAACCCGTTGTTAACTCTGTGATTCGTTCCAGTGAAATAACGAGAAACATCATATTCGTGGCAAAAGAATTATTGTAACTTGCGTCTTATGAGAGTAGGCTATTTGAAGGCAGTGACACAAGGATGATCCACCCAAAATGCATTGTTCTTGTACAATTTGTTATAATTAAATTTCAATTAGTAACGTATCTACGATAAGGTTTTCTGCAACGGGTAACATACTTGGATTACTTGCGAGATGTGGATGTGTGTTGTTGGTTTAGCTTAATGAGTAGTGTAACTGTCTTGTATTTAGTTGTTAGTTGGCACGGTGGTTCGCGTCTTGACACTCCTCTACTTTATTTCTTATCATTAGCGTTTTTATTAGGTTCTGATACTTTATTATTAGTTTAATATAAGTATATACTATGATATTTGATGTTATGTAAATATAAGTTCACCTTTTTTTGAGGGGTGACTTTGTTCGATTGGCTTAATCTACAGGACAGCTTAAGCTGCTTCCATAAAGATATTTGCCGGCCGGTGTGGCCGAGCGGTTCTAGGCGCTTCAGTCTGGAACCGCGTGACCGCTACGGTCGCAGGTTCGAATCCTGCCTCGGACATGGATGTGTGTGATGTCCTTAGGTTAGTTAGGTTTAAGTAGTTCTAAGTTCTAGGCGACTGATGACCTCAGAAGTTAAGTCGCATAGTGCTCAGAGCCATTTGAACCATAAAGATATTTTGCTCCTATTTCTTTTACGCTTCGTAATTCAGATGTTGCAAAGATTCTGCTACTGGGTAGGGACAGTGATCAAGTAAGACTGACTTTGCGGTTTTAATAAAATGTGGGAATGATGAAATAGTGTTTATCTTATGCGGAGAAGTGTTCCAAATTTGTACCGCACTGTTTGTAATGGAACTTTTATATGTCTCTGTCCTTATTGATTGGACATGGTACATTCCTTTTAGTGGACGATGGAGGAAATGTGAGTTTTAATAGAGCTAACGTGCGAATTTTACTCGCGCCCGTTGAGTAAACAGTTTGATTTACGAACTAGAAACATCGCTCAACTGCCGCTGGAGTGCGTTGGGGCCCACGTACCATATGCACAAGTCGCATCATTCCTGAGCGTTCAGCAGCACGTTGAACTTGGCACGCTCAACGTTTACGTTCGACAGCACGGTCCGTGTGCCGACGGGTTGACGCACGGGTTTCCGGGAGGGAAGGAGCGCCTGGTCCCCGACACGAATCCGCCAGACGGATTTGTGTCGACGTCCGGTGAACGAATGCCGGATATTTGCCACGCCGGAAATTTGCCACACCTGCCCCTTCGCCAGGTAGCGATCCCTCAGGTAAATCGCCGTCTCCACATCTTACTCGATACAACCAGTACATACGGAACCCTCTTCTTCGACATCTTGGCGAGATACAGAGCTCCTTTTCCGAAATCGAAATATTTATAGCTTTTGGGAAACGAAAGCAATTCCGACGATCATGCCAGTATGTAATTAGTTCTGCCAAGTATAAATATAGATCCCTCTGTCTGTACGGTAGCTTCCTTTCACGCTTACTGATTGCGATAGAAAAAGTCCATCGGCATGGGAGCAACAAGAAAGGAACGATGTAAAGAGATTGCGAATGTACGCTAATCATTTCTTTTTCATCGCTGCATTTGTGCCTACTTTAATTGCCACAACTGCATGCCCAAAAGACGATAAGGAAAGAAGAAATGGGTATGTGAATGTTTGAAAAGAAGAACGACATTTTTGTTGTTGTGGTCTTCAGTCTTGAGACTGGTTTGATGCAGCTCTCCATGCTACTCTATCCTGTGCAAACTTTTTCATCTCCCAGTACCTACTGCAACCTACGTCCTTCTGAATCTGCTTAGTGTATTCATCTCTTGGTCTCCCTCTACGATTTTTACCCTCTACTCTGCCCTCCAATACTAAATTGGTGATCCCTTGATGCCTCAGAACATGTCCTACCAAACGATACCTTCTTCTGGTCAAGTTGTGCCACAAACTTCTCTTCTCCCCAATCCTATTCAATACTTCCTCATTAGTTATGTGATCTACCCATCTAATCTTCAGCATTCTTCTGTAGCACCACGTTTCGAAAGCTACTATTCTCTTCTTGTCCAAACTATTTATCGTCCATGTTTCACTTCCATACATGGCTACACTCCATACGAATACTTTCAGAAATGGCTTCCTGACACTTAAATCAATACTGGATGTTAAGAAATTTCTCTTCTTCAGACTGTCTTACAAAAGAACGACATACTCCATATTAATTTACTCTCTAAAATCCGATATCCCTTGCGGCGAAACATTAGTTAATAAAGTGTAGCGGGGCAATGTTCAAAACATGACTGAAAATACGTTCATAAACAGAGATAAGAACATCTATGATTGATATGTCATCTAAAGTCGACGTACAATTTTAAAATGTTAGAAACAAGGAAATGAAATAATACAGAATGCTATGCTTGGAACATACGTTGTTGTTCTACATTGTTTAGCTCTGGTATTTACAGGGTCACAGAGAAAGCATTCTAGGTTTTGGAGGGAAAAGCCGTAATTGTAATGATCTCGACTACAACAGAAACAAGAAGCACAACTGAAGGAAAAATAATATAGTGTGTGTTCCAGCTCACAAGCGACATTGAAGCAGATAGTTCCTGTGACTTGGTATGGACAGAGGTTATATTCGATAACCGGAATAAATTAATAACTGGCTCCTTTTACCGACCCCCGGTCTCAGATGAAACAGTTGCTGAACATTTCAAAGAAAACTCGAGTCTCATCGCAAACAGGTACCATACTCATACAATTATAGTTGGCAGTGACTTCAATCTACCTTTCGTATGTTGACAAAAATACATTTTCAGACCCTACTGTAGATAGAAAACAACTTCCATAAATGTTTAAATGCTTTTTATAAAATTATTTTGAACAATTAGTTCACGAGGCCATTCAAATTGTAAATGCTTACGAAAACACACTTGACCTCTTAGCCACAAATAATGCTGAGCATCGCGACGGATACAGGAATTAGTGAACACACAGTCGTAGCGAGACTCAATTCCGTAACAAAGAAATTCATTAAAACTAAACTCGAAATAGGTCTATTTATAAAAGTAACAGAAAATTCGGTTGACGCCTTTCTAAGAGACAGTCTCCAATCCTTCCAAACTATGTAAGTGAAGACTATATGTGGCTTAAGTTCAAAGAAATAGTATCAACAGCACTCGAGAGATTCATACCAAATAAATTAATATCAGACGGAACTGATCCCCCACGGTACACAAAACACGACAGAAAGCTGTTGCAGGAGCACCGAAAAAGGCACGTATAATTTAGACGAGCGCAAAATCTCCAAGATTGGCGAAGTTTTACTGTGGCTCGAAATTTGGTGCGGATTTCAATGAGAGCTGCATTTAATAGTTTCCACAACGAAACTCTCTCTAGATATGTGGCGGAAAATCCAAAGAGATCCTGGTCCTGTGTTAAGAAAACCAGCGGAAAGGCTCAGTAAGCGATGAGGAGGGGGAAGGGGAGGCAAGGGACCCAACCCTTCGCAGCAGATAAAATCGTGGCAAATGTCCGGCGTGGCAAATGTACGCACACCCCGGTGAACCGGCCAGTCTGCGGATGGTTTTTAGGCGGTTTTCCATCTGCCTCGGCGAATGCGGGCTGGTTCCCCTTATTCCGCCTCAGTTACACTATGTCGGCGAACAAGTTCTCCACATACGCGTACAACACCAGTACTGTACCACGCAAACATAGGGGTTGCACTCGTCTGGGGTGAGACGTTCCCTGGTGGGATCCACCGGAGGCCGAACCGCACAATAACCCTGGGTTCGGTGTGGGGCGGCGGAGGGGTGAAGTGGACTGCGGTAGTCGTCGTGGGGCTGTGGACCACTGCGGCTGCGGTGGGGACGGAGCCTCTCCGTCGTTTTTAGGTCCCCAGTTAACATACAATACAATAATATCAAACTAAATTACAAGTCCATATCACTAACTGCGATATGCTGCAGGATTTTTGAACATCTATTGTGTCCCAACATTACGAACTGTCTCGAAGATAACTGTCAAATTAACATAGTCAACACCAATTTAGAAAACATCGTCCCTGCGAAACACAACTAGTTTGTCACTCACACGAAGTCTGGAGCGTTATCGACAAAGGGTTTCCAAATGATTCCGTATTTGTAGACTTGCCGGAGGCTTCTGCCACCTTTCGTCACAAGGGGTCTATAGCCAAATTAAGCGTGCTTATGGTGTTGACAGATGCGAAAATTACCGAACTATCAGTTTAATAAGTCACGGCTGCAAAATACTAACGTGAATTCTTTACAGACGAATGGAAAAACTGGTAGAAGCCGACCTCGGGGAAGATCAGGTTGGATTCCGTAGAAATATTGGAAAACGTGATGCAGGGAAGGAGTGGTTGGGAAGGGAGTGAGACAGGGTTGCAGCCTCTCCCCGATGTTATTCAATCTGTATAATGAGCAAGAAGTGAAGCAAACAAAAGAAAAATTCGGAGTTGGTATTAAAATCCATTGAGAAGAAATAAAAAAAATTTGAGGTTCGCCGATGACATCGAAATTCTGTCAGACACAGCAAAGGACTTGGAAGAGCAGTTGAACGGAATGAATAGTGTCTTGAAAGGAGGGTATAAGATGAACATCAACAAAAGCAAAACGAGGATAATGGAATGTAGTCGAATCAAGTCGGGTGATGCTGAGGGAATTAGATTAGGAAATGAGACACTTAAAGTAGTAAAGGAGTTTTGCTATTTGGGGAGCAAAATAACTGATGATGGTCGAAGTAGAGAAGATATAAAATGTAGACTGGCAATGGCAAGGAAAGCGTTTCTGAAGAAGAGAAATTTGTTAACATCGAGTATAGATTTAAGTGTCAGGAAGTCGTTTCTGAAAATATTTGTATGGAGTGTAGCCATGTATGGAAGTGAAACATGGACGATAAATAGTTTGGACAGGAAGAGAATAGAAGCTTTCGAAATGTGGTGCTACAGAAGAATGCTGAAGATTAGATGGGTATATTACATAACTAATGAGGAGGTATTGAATAGGATTGGGGAGAAGTTTGTGTCAAAACTTGACTAGAAGAAGTGATCGGTTGGTAGGACATGTTCTGAGGCATCAAGGGCTCAATTTAGTATTGGAGGGCAGCGTGGAGGATAAAAATCGTAGAGGGAGACCAAGAGATGAATACACTAAGCAGATTCAGAAGGATGTAGGTTGCAGTAGGTAGTGGGAGATGAAGAAGCTTGCAGGGGATAGAGTAGCATGGAGAGCTGCATCAAACCAGTCTCATGACTGAATACCACAACAACAACAACATGGAATATCGTCCCAGTTATGCGACTGGATTCGTGATTTCCTGTCAGAGAGGTCACAGTTCGTAGTAACTGACGGAAAGTAATCGGTTAAAACAGAAGTAATTTCTGGCGTTCCCCAAGGTAGCGCTATAGGCCCCCCCCCCCCCCCTGTAGCTCCGGATCTTTATAAACGATCTAGGAGACAATCTAAGCAGCCGTCTGTGTTTGTAGATGGCGCTGACGTTTATCTTCTACTAAAGTCATCAGAAAATCAAATCGAAAGTGAAAAACGATTTACAAAAGATATATGTATGGTGCGAAAATTGGCAGTTGACCCTAAAGTGTGAGAAGATCCACATGAGTGCTAAAAGGAATCCGTTAAATTTCGGTTACACGTAAAATCAGTCAAATAAGTAAAATTCAGCTGCTTATTAGGATATATAATTACGAACCACTTAGAATGGAAATATCTCATACAGAATGTTGGGGGGAAGGCTAACCAGAGACTGCGTTTTATTCGCAGAACAGAAGACACAGCAGATCCTGTAAAGAGACTGCCTACATTACGCTTGTCGGTCCTCTTTTGGAATACTGCTGCGCGGTCTGGCATTATTACCAGATAGCATTAACGGAGTACATCGAGAAAGTTCAAAGAACAGCAGCACATTTTGTATTTTCAAGGAATAGAATATGATACAGGATTTGAGGTGGACATCATTAAGACAAATGCGATCATTGAAAGATATGACATAAAACGTCAGAACGTCAGAACGGTTTCCATTAGGATGTTCAAACTGCACGGTTAGCCGCAGGGATTGATGAGAATTAGTATACGCATGCATGTTTGGCTTAGGGACGAAGCCCACTTTCATTTGGATAGGTCCGTCAGTAAGGAAAATTTGCGCACTTGGAGAAGCGGGAACTCGCACTTCGCGATCTGGAAGTGTCTTCACACTCAGTGGGTCACTGTGTGCTGTGCAGTGTCCAGTCCCGGAATAATCGGTGCGATATTACTTGATGGCACAGTGGCCACCGATCGATGCGTGAAGGTTTTGGAAGATGATACCATCCCCATTATTCAGAGTGACCCTGATGTCGACAAGATGCTGAGGCACGCAAGCCTCCCCACCAGTGACAAGGTCTAAGGTGGATGGGTGGCTTTTTTTTCATATAGTTCAATAATTATCACCCTATATCATGGTGCAAAATATGTAGTCTACTTCAGTGGCCCAATGGTGAACGTAAGGGAACCCTGTCCGTGCAACGGGGTTGATACTGCCAGGACACGTTAAAATAGAGAAAAATGTAATGGAAAATGGAAAATTAGGTACACGTATAAAAAATATTTCTATTCACAATCTCGATCGGTTTTAGCGACAGCTGCGCTACAATATGGGCCATTAAATGAACGTGTTCGCCTCCTATTAACTGTGATAGCAAGTAAACGCTGACACCAAAAGGTGTAGGAGCGTTCTGTCCAGAGGCAGATGAAATCCTGTACCATACCTACTACTCTCGACAAAATACATTGTGTGCAGAACCAGTACACAGGGGTGTCGATGGCTGTGTACGTAATGGGTGACAAAGACGAAGTAAGCTGTGTCGTGTTGAAAACGGAAATAGCTTTCCTGCTTCGCAATTTCTCGCCCTGTTTTTGGTCAACGAATGCTCTATTGCAGTGGGTGACATCATCATCAATTTCGTGCATCATGTATTAACAGCCTGAGACACCATGTCTAACTTTCGATTCCATAACCAAATTTCGCGAAACCCCATACGCTGCCAACGCTGTTTTCCCTTTTTGTTCGTTTCAATGAAAATATGTCACCATAGCCTCCATACCACATCTCATCATCATTGCCAACATGGTTTCCTCTTTTTTTGGAACTATGAAAACTATGAAAGGGCGGGGTGAAGATGAAGATTTACATCCCATCGAAGATGGCCTCATTACAGACAGCACAGAAGCTCGCGTTAGGGAAGGAAACGACCTAGATCTTTTCAAACGAATCACCCTCGCACTTGCCTTGAGTGGTTTACGGAAATCACAGGAAAACCTAGATCAGATGGGCGTCCGAATCATTGTCCAGTGATTGCGAGTCTCGTATAGCCACTGAATAATATTGCTCGAAACAAAACAAGAAAAAGAAAAAGTTAGTCAGTCACGCGAATGTTGCTCACAACTGTGCACACAGAATAACATACGCTGTATGATCAAAAGTATCCGGACACCTCCAAAAACATACGTTTTTCATATTAGGTGCATTGTGCTGCCACCTACTGCCAGGTACTTCATATCAGCGACCTCAGTAGTCATTAGATATCGTGAGACAGCAGAATGGGGCGCTCCACGGAACTCACGGACTTCGAACATGATCAGGGGATTGGGTGTCACTTGTGTCACACGTCTCGACGCGAGGTTTCCACACTCCTAAACATACCTTGGTCCACTGTTTCCGATGTGATAGTGAAATGGGAGCGTGAAAGAACACGTACAGCACAAAAGGTACAGGCCGACCTAGTCTGTTGACTGACAGAGACTGCCGACAGCTGAAGAGTGTTGTAATGTGTAATAGGCAGACATCTGTCCAGACCATCACACAGGAATTCCAAACTGCATCAGGATCCACTGCAAGTACTATGACAGTTAGGCGGAAGGTGAGAAATCTTGGCTTTCATGGTCGAGCGGCTACGCATCACGCCGGTAAATGGCAAACGACGCCTCGCTTGGTGTAACGAGCGTAAACATTGCACGATTGAACAGTGGAAAAACGTTGTGTCGGGTGATGAATCACGGTACACAACGTGTCGATCCGATGGCAGTGTGTGGGTATGGCGAATGCCCGGTGAACGTCATCTGCCAGCGTGTGTAGTGCAAACAGTAAAATTCGGAGGCGGTGGTCTTGCGGTGTGGTCGTGTTTTTCATGGAGGGGTTTGCTGCCCTTGTTGTTTGGCGTGGCACTATCACAGCACAGGCCTACATTGATGTTTTAAGCACCTTCTTGCTTCCCACTGTTGAAGAGCAATTCGAGGATGGCGAATCCATCTTTCAACACGATCGAGCACCTGTTCATAATGCACGGCCTGTGGCGGAGTGGTTACACGGCAATAACATGGACTGGCCTGCACAGAGTCCTGACCTGAATCCTATAGAACACCTTTGGGGTGTTTTGGAACGCCAACTTCGTGCCTGGCCTCACTGACTTCTCCTCAGTGCAGCACTCCGTGAAGAATGGGTGGTCATTCCCCGAGAAACCTTCCAGCACCTGATTGAACGTATGCCTGCGAGAGTGTAAGCTGTCATGAAGGCTAGGGGTGGGCCAAACCACATTGAATTCCAGTATTACACGAACGTGTTAAGTCATTTTCAGCCAGGTGTCTGGATACTCTTGACCACACAGTGTATAGCTCACTAAGGGTGAAACAAGTAAGATTAGAAGCTCACACCCCAGAAGAACGAGACGGATCTCATGAATTTTGACCAACTTCTTTCAGCGTTACTCACCCGGTTCCCCTCTTCAGCAGGTCAGCTCGCTCCTTGATGAATGACATCCTGTAAAACATAAAAAACAGCATTATTAGCACTGAAAGTACTCAGATTGTACGCCTGCCACCTTCCACAGTCCTGGTGTAAGGCTATCGAAGTTCAAAATGTCTCGTTTGTGAGTTATGAGTAGTAGTCCAGTGCTCAGTATGAAGCTTGGTACGAACGCTGGGCACGTTGCTACTGGTGATGGTGTGTCCTTGCCTCTCTGTGGCTTCTGAACTGACTGACCCTGTCACTTACCGGTGGACCCGCACCCTAACCTGGATGCCGAACCATAGTGTTGTTCGCATTTTTCACATCAACAAATTACTCATATGACATGTGTCACCACACCGCTCTCGTTGTGTTGTGTAAGTACACACTGTATTTGTTATAGCTGGAATGATGTAGCAGCATTAAATCATCAAAGTCAAGATTACCTCAGAGTGACCGGTACGTGGTTTGGAACCAATGGTCTGTGTGTTAACCGTGGAAAAAGCCGTCAGTATTCTCTTCAGTTTGTGTTTTGGATCATGACGATGAGCGTGGTTCTGCGAAACTCCTTGTATCTGTGCACGAAGTTAGCGTGCGTTAAATATTTGTAAAGTAAACTAATGTGTAGTGTTAGTACTGACAAGGGAACCTCTCCATCGCACCCCCCTCAGATTATGTTTTAATGTGGCACAGTGGATAGGCCTTGAAAAACTGAACACAGATCAATCGAGAAAACAGGAGTAAGTTGTGTGGCACTATGAAAAAAATAAGCAAAATTTACAAACTGAGTGGTCCATGCGCAAGGTAGGCAGCATCAAGGACAGTGTGAGCTCAGGAGCGCCGTGGTCCTGTGGTTAGCGTGAGCAGCTGCGGAACGAGAGGTCCGCGGCCGTACCTTTTTGTAGCACCCTGTATATTGTGAAGCAGCAGGCCTTAAGTGGAAATACCACATAAAACAGGTAGTGGGAAAAGCAGACACCAGACTCAGATTACTGGGAAGAATCTTAAGGCAATGTAACTCATCCACGGAACAAGTGGCATATAAGGCGCTTTTTCGCCAGATTCTTGGGTACTGTTCATCTGTCTGGGATCCCCATCAGCTAGAACGGATAGAGGAGATAGACAAGTCCAACCAAGAGCGGCTCGTTTCGCCACGGGATCGTTCAGCTGGTGAGAGAGCCTTAAGGATATGCTAAAACAAACTCCACTGGCAGACGTTACAAGAGAGGCGATGTGCATCACGCAGAGATTTACTGTTGAAATCTCGGGACAGCACTTTTCAGGAGGAGTCGGACAACATATTACTTCTCCCACATACATCTCACGCATCGACCACGAGGAGAAGATTCTAGAAATTAGAGCCAATACTCGAGACTTACCGACAACCATTCTACTCACTCACTATTTGCGAGTGGAACAGGGTTGGAAGGACCAGAAAGTAGTACCGAAAGTAACCTCCGTCACACACCGTTAGGTGGCTTGCGGGGTATGATGTAGATGTAGAGATTTGTAGGGACGAATTAGACATTTGAGCCGTGGAAGGGGAACAAGGGGGAAACAAATGGTAGCACCGAAATTTTTCTCTTAACAGGGTGGCTTTATTAGAATGAACAGTTACACTAATTCTCACACACAAATAAACAAAAGATGTTATGTGGATATATGTCCGGAAACGCTTAATTTCCATGTTAGAGCTCATTTTAGTTTCGTCAGTATGTACTGTACTTCCTCGATTCACCCCCAGTTGGCCCAATTGAAGGAAGGTAATGTTGACTTCGGTGCTTGTGTTGACATGCGACTCATTGCTCTACAGTACTAGCATCAAACACATCAGTACGTAGCATCAACAGGTTAGTGTTCATCACGAACGTGGTTTTGCAGTCAGTCCAATTTTACAAATACGGAGTTGGCAGATGCCCATTTGATGTACGGATTAGCACGGGGCAATAGCCGTGGCGCGGTACGTTTGTATCGAGACAGATTTCCAGAACGAAGGTGTCCCGACAGGAAGACGTTCTAAGCAATTGATCGGCGTCTTAGGGAGCACTGAACATTCCAGCCTATGATTCGCAACTGTGGAAGACCTAGAACGATGAGGACACCTGCTATGGACGAGGCAATTCTTCGTGCAGTTGACGATAATCCTAATGTCAGCGTCAGAGAAGTTGCTGCTGTACAAGGTAACGTTGACCACGTCACTGTATGGAGAGTGCTACGGGAGAACCAGTTGTTTCCGTACCATGTACAGCGTGTGCAGGCACTATCAGCAGCTGATTGGCCTCCACGGGTACACTTCTGCGAATGGTTCATCCAACAATGTGTCAATACTCACTTCAGTGCAAATGTTCTCTTTACGGATGAGGCTTCATTCCAACGTGATCAAATTGTAAATTTTCACAATCAACATGTGTGGGCTGACGAGAATCCGCACGCAATTGTGCAATCACCTCATCAACACAGATTTTCTGTGAACATTTGGGCAGGCATTGTTAGTGATGTCTTGATTGGGCCCCATGTTCTTCCATCTACGCTCAATGGAGAACGTTATCATGATTTCATACGGGATACTCTACCTGTGCTTCTAGAACATGTGCCTTTACAAGTACGACACAACATGTGGTTCATGCACGATGGAGCTCCTGCACATTTCAGTCGAAGTGTTGGTACGCTTCTCAACAACAGATTCGGTGACCGATGGATTGTTAGAAGCGGACCAATTCCATGACCTCCACGTTCTCCTGACCTCAACCCTCTTGACTTTCATTTATGGGGGCATTTGAAAGCTCTTGTCTACGGAACCCC
This sequence comes from Schistocerca cancellata, assembly GCF_023864275.1. Lineage (NCBI taxonomy): Eukaryota > Metazoa > Arthropoda > Insecta > Orthoptera > Acrididae > Schistocerca > Schistocerca cancellata. The sequence continues at coordinate 16,929,330 of NC_064635.1, read as the reverse complement.
AGTACCAAATGTAGAGACTCTTCGTGCTCGTATTGTGGACGGCTGTGATACAGTACGCCTTTCTCCAGGGCTGCATCAGCGCATCAGGGATTCCATGCGACGGAGGGTCGATGTATGTATCTTCGCTAACGGAGGACATTATGAACATTTCCTGTAAGAAACTGTTGGAAGTCACGCTGGTACGTTTTGTTGCTGTGTGTTTCCATTCCATGATTAATGTGATTTGAAGAGACGTGATAAAATGAGCTCTAACATGGAAAGTAAGCGTTTCTGGACACATGTCCACTAAACATATTTTCTTTCTTTGTGTGTGAGGAATGTTTCATGAAAGTTTGGCGGTACCTTTTTGTAACACCCTGTATAGAAATGATCTAGTAGATAGTGTCGGAAGTTCCATGCAGCATTTCGCGGACGATGCTATAGTATACAGATAAGTTGCAGCTTTCTAGAGTTGCAGCGAAATGCAGGAAGATCTGCAGCAAATAGGCACTTGGTGTAGGGAGTGGCAGCTGACACTTAACATAGACAAATGTAATGTACTGCGAATGCATAGAAAGAAGGATTCTTTATTGTATGATTATACGATAGCGGAACAAACACTAGTAGCAGTCACTTCTGTAAAATATGTAGGAGTATGCGTACGGAAAGATTTGAAGTGGAATGATCATATAAAATTTATTGTTGGTAAGGCGGGTGCCAGGTTGAGATTCATTGGGAGAGTCCTTATAAAATGTAGTCCATCAACAAAGGAGGTGGCTTAGAAAACACTCGTTCGACCTATACATCAGTATTGCTCTTCAGTGTGGGATCCGTACCAGGTAGAGTTGACAGAGGAGTTGGAGAAAATCCAAAGAAGAGCGGCGCGTTTCGTCACAGGGTTATTTGGTAAGCGTGATAGCGTTACGGAGATGTTTAGCAAACTCAAGTGGCAGACTCTGCAAGAGAGGCGCTCTGCATCGCCGTGTAGCTTGCTGTCCAGGTTTCGAGAGGGTGCGTTTCTGGATGAGGTATCGAATATATTGCTTCCCCTTACTTATACCTCCCGAGGAGATCACAAATATAAAACCAGAGAGATTCGAGCGCGCACGGAGGCTTTCCGGCAGTCGTTCTCCCTGCGAACCATACGCGACTGGAACAGGAAAGGGAGGTAATGACAGTGGCACGTTAAGTGCCCTCCGCCACATATCGTTGGGTGGCTTGCGGGGTATAAATGTAGATGTAGATGTAGAAGGCCGCTCTGGACAGTTGCGCCTTGACATTTTATGGCAGACGCTGTCTCGAGCAGTTTCCCATCAGCAGCGCAGTAGCACAGTGGTGGATTTATTTTTCTACGTGTGAGCAGTATGTTACATTTATTTACGCTCGGCGTCAACACACCATTCATGAATTCTCTACAGGTCGTTCTGCAAATTCTTACTACCTTCTGGCGTTGCTGCTTCGGTACAGACAACTGCAACATTTGCGAATAGCCTTAAAGAGCACCCGATCTTTTGTACTAGATTACACTCCTGGAAATGGAAAAAAGAACACATTGACACCGGTGTGTCAGACCCACCATACTTGCTCCGGACACTGCGAGAGGGCTGTACAAGCAATGATCACACGCACGGCACAGCGGACACACCAGGAACCGCGGTGTTGGCCGTCGAATGGCGCTAGCTGCGCAGCATTTGTGCACCGCCGCCGTCAGTGTCAGCCAGTTTGCCGTGGCATACGGAGCTCCATCGCAGTCTTTAACACTGGTAGCATGCCGCGATAGCGTGGACGTGAACCGTATGTGCAGTTGACGGACTTTGAGCGAGGGCGTATAGTGGGCATGCGGGAGGCCGGGTGGACGTACCGCCGAATTACTCAACACGTGGGGCGTGAGGTCTCCACAGTACATCGATGTTGTCACCAGTGGTCGGCGGAAGGTGCACGTGCCCGTCGACCTGGGACCGGAACGCAGCGACGCACGGATGCACGCCAAGACCGTAGGATCCTACGCAGTGCCGTAGGGGACCGCACCGCCACTTCCCAGCAAATTAGGGACACTGTTGCTCCTGGGGTATCGGCGAGGACCATTCGCTACCGTCTTCATGAAGCTGGGCTACGGTCCCGCACACCGTTAGGCCGTCTTCCGCTCACGCCCCAACATCGTGCAGCCCGCCTCCAGTGGTGTCGCGACAGGCGTGAATGGAGGGACGAATGGAGACGTGTCGTCTTCAGCGATGAGAGTCGCTTCTGCCTTGGTGCCAATGATGGTCGTATGCGTGTTTGGCGCCGTGCAGGTGAGCGCCACAATCAGGACTGCATACGACCGAGGCACACAGGGCCAACACCCGGCATCATGGTGTGGGGAGCGATCTCCTACACTGGCCGTACACCACTGGTGATCGTCGAGGGGACACTGAATAGTGCACGGTACATCCAAACCGTCATCGAACCCATCGTTCTACCATTCCTAGACCGGCAAGGGAACTTGCTGTTCCAACAGGACAATGCACGTCCGCATGTATCCCGTGCCACCCAACGTGCTCTAGAAGGTGTAAGTCAACTACCCTGGCCAGCAAGATCTCCGGATCTGTCCCCCATTGAGCATGTTTGGGACTGGATGAAGCGTCGTCTCACGCGGTCTGCACGTCCAGCACGAACGCTGGTCCAACTGAGGCGCCAGGTGGAAATGGCATGGCAAGTCGTTCCACAGGACTACATCCAGCATCTCTACGATCGTCTCCATGGGAGAATAGCAGCCTGCATTGCTGCGAAAGGTGGATATACACTGTACTAGTGCCGACATTGTGCATGCTCTGTTGCCTGTGTCTATGTGCCTGTGGTTCTGTCAGTGTGATCATGTGATGTATCTGACCCCAGGAATGTGTCAATAAAGTTTCCCCTTCCTGGGACAATGAATTCACGGTGTTATTATTTCAATTTCCAGGAGTGTATTTATATACATATTGTAAAAACCAGCGGTCTTATCACACTTCCCTGTGGTACTACGGACATCTCAACAGATGTCACAATGAATATCTGAAATCCCAGCCAACACAGCTTCATATTCGCGTCACATGTGGTCCAAGCTGTTCCGAAATGCATTCTGTGGATCATATGGCCCAGTTTGGCCGTCTGCGTAAGTGGATGCTGGCCATGCGCCACACACGTTCGAACTAGTCACCCCTGCGGCGGCAAACTGTCGAGAGCTTTTCGTGTCTGTCGCAGGACTGTTTGCCTCTGAAACTTCCGACTCTTGACTCGCTCCTTAAAATTACCTTCGTCTCAAGACCGCAGTACTGCCATACATCTATCACAGCTCAGTATCTTATTTCATTTTGATTACACAAGTGTGTACACTGCTTCGCGGCCTTTGTTCGTGCAGTTCGTTGGGGCATTTCGCTTCTGTTCGAAAGAAATTAGTCTGTGAGCGTATTCTGCGACCTGGACAAACCCTTTAGCTACGTAGATCACACAAAAACTAAACTGTTAAGACGCTAATGTAATCCATCCGGTGTATGACATCTAACCTTCATAAGAGAACATTTTCCAACGGTTACTCTGTCATTTTGAAACTGCCCGCACTTCAGCCTTCACAGTGAATATTTTTGAAACCCTTCGACGAACATTAGCCACAGTCTGCACACCGCAGACTGAGTGACTGCTTCGTCCCCGTGAACCTCACACACGACACAGTGGGTGTCTGAATTCCCAGCCAACGCAGCAACTCGTTTACGCGACGCACACTGGAAACTCCTCCGCAGTGCGCCACGTTTCATCAACGGAACCTACTTGTGGATCACCTGGCTAGGTTTTCCATCTGAGCAAGTGGAAACACTCTTTCAAACTACTCACCTCTACGCCGAGAACTTGTGGAACGCTTGTCGTATCTTTGACAGCACTGGGCTCGATGCGCAGCTCGAAGTTTCCACTTCACTAGTGCTGCCCTGACATTTTGTTTGTGATAAATCCAGTATTGCTATCAGATCAGATGTGTTTTATCTCAGTACCTCATTCCATCTCGACAGTTCTTTAGCACATGCGCTATCTTAATCTCACGAAAAACTCGTATCATGCTATTCGAAGCAAGCAAAACTTTCCTGATTGCACAACAGGCAGTCAGAAGTGGACACACAAAGCGGTTTGCGGAAAAATTCGTTACGGGGTTAAATAGTTAAATGAGATCAACACCAATCAAGAAGCACATTTCAGAGTCTTTTGCTCTTACAAGCCACTCTCACTTTGGAGACATCCAAGTTCTGTCTCATCTTTCTGAATTTCACTCCTTGTTGCCTTGTGAAATTATCTGCTGTGATAGTGCACATAAGACAAACAAAGAAAACATTTATCACCAACAACTAAATAACTACGCTACAGAATGAGATTTTCACTCTGCAGTGGAGTGTGCGCTGATATGAAACTTCCTGGCAGATTAAAACTGTGTGCCGGACCGAGACTCGAACTCGGGAACTTTGCCTTTCGCGGGCAAGTGCTCTACCATCTGAGCTACCCAAGCACGACTCACGCCCTGTCCTCACAGCTTTACTTCTGCCAGTACCTCGTCTCCTCCCTTCCAAACTTAACAGAAGCTCTCCTGCGAACCTTGCAGAACTAGCACTCCTGAAAGAAAGGATGTAGCGGAGACATGGCTTAGCCACAGCCTGGGGGATGTTTCTAGAATGAGATTTTCACTCTGCAGCGGAGTGTGCACTGATATGGCTAAGCCGTCTCCACTATATCCTTTCTTTCAGGAGTGCTAGTCCTGCAAGATTCGCAGGAGAGCTTCTGTAAAGTTTGGAAGGTAGGAGACGAGGTACTGGCAGAAGTAAAGCTGTGAGGACGGGTCGTGAGTCGTGCTTGGGTAGCTCAGATGGTAGAGCACTTTCCTGCGAAAGGCAAAGTTCCCGAGTTCGAGTCTCGGCCCGGCAAACAGTTTTAATCTGCCAGGACCTTTCAACTACGTTACAGTTCAAAGTTATCTGGCACGTTGTTCATCGGACCACCTTCACACTACTTCTGTACCGTTCTCCACAAACGAACAGAACGGGCTTTAAAATCGAACACCTAAATCTGTCCGTGCGAGCTCTGACTTTTCTTATTCTATTACGTTGATCGTGTCTCCGTGTTTAGACTGGCGACAATAAAATATTAACACACGGAGAGCAGAAAGTTGGTGACTGAAATTTTATGGAAATACCTCACCGCAACGAAAAACCCTTTTGTTTTAATGACTGTCACCCCAAGCCGCGTATCATATCCGTGACAGCCCCTCCTCTCTTTCGAGATGCCACAAAATGAGCTGCCCTTCTTTGAACTTTTCCGATGTCCTCGTCCGCCTGTCCTGTCTGGTTAGTATCCCACACCGCGCAGCAACACTGCAGAAGAGGACGGATAACCGTTGTGTAGGCAGTTTCTTTAGTACACCTGTCGCATCTCCTGAGAGATCTGCCAATAAAACGCACTCCTTGCTTCGGCTTTCCCACAACTTTATCTCTGCGACCGTTGCAATTTAAACTCTTCTTAAGAGTTATCGCTACATATTTAATTGAATTAACAGCGTCTATATTTGCGCGACTTATCGTCTAAACGAAACATAACATATTACTTTTAGTACTCACACGGGTGACCTCACAGTTTTAATCGTCCCTATGGAATGGTTTCATGATACTTTTGACCAATTCTGTCTCGGCCCCGTCTCGTTTTCTGCACCTCTTGTCCACGGTGTAATTCTTCTAACTCGTCCAGATCAACTAGGCAGTGGGACTGATATAAAATCAATAACTGTTGTTGTTGTTGTTGTTGTCTTCAGTCCTGAGACTGGTTTGATGCAGCTCTCCATGCTACTCTATCCTGAGCAAGCTTCTTCATCTCCCAGTACTTAATGCAACCTACATCCTTCTGAATCTGCTTAGTGTATTCATCTCTTGGTCTCCCTCTACGATTTTTACCCTCCACGCTGCCCTCCAATGCTAAATTTGTGATCCCTTGATGTCTCAGAACATGTCCTATCAACCGGTCCCTTATTCTAGTCAAGTTGTGCCACAAACTTCTCTTCTCCCCAGTTCTATTCAATACCTCCTGATTAGTTACGTGATCTACCCATCTAATCTTCAGCATTCTTCTGTAGCACCACATTTCAAAAGCTTCTATTCTCTTCTTGTCCAAACTATTTACCGTCCATGTTTCACTTCCATACATGGCTACACTCCATACAAATACTTTCAGAAACGACTTCCTGACACTTAAATCTATACTCGATGTTAACAAATTTCTCTTCTTCAGAAACGCTTTCCTTGCCATTGCCAGTCTACATTTTATATCCTCTCTACGGCGACCATCATCAGTTATTTTGCTCCCCAAATAGCAAAACTCCTTTACTACTTTAAGTGCCTCATTTTCTAATCTAATTTCCTCAGCATCACCCGACTTAATTCGACTACATTCCATTATCCTTGTTTTGCTTTTGTTGATGTTCATCTTATACCCTCCTTCTCAGACACTGTCCATTCCGTTCAACTGCTCTTCCAAGTCCTTTGCTGTCTCTGACAGAATTACAATGTCATCGGCGAACCTCAAAGTTTTTATTTCTTCTCCATGGATATTAATACCTACTCCAAACTTTTCTTTTGTTTCCTTTACTGCTTGCTCAATATACAGATTGAATAACACCGGGGAGAGGCTACAACCCTGTCTCACTCCCTTCCGAACCACTGCTTCTCTTTCATGTCCCTCAACTCGTATAACTGCCATCTGGTTTCTGTACAAATTGTAAATAGCCTTTCGCTCCCTGTATTTTACCCCTACCACCTTCAGAATTTGAAAGAGAGTATTCCAGTTAACATTGTCAAAAGCTTTCTATAAGTCTACAAATGCTAGAAACGTAGGTTTGCCTTTCCTTAATCTTTCTTCTAAGATAAGTCGTAGGGTCAGTATTACCTCACATTTGACGAGTGTACCATCAATATCAGGAAACTGGTAAAACGTCAAATCTCCGACATCACTGCGACCGGAAAAAGATCCTGCAAGAACGGGACCAACGACGACTGAAGAGAATCTATGGAAGTGACAAAAGTGCAACCTTTCACCAAATTGCTGCAGATATCAATACTGGGCCATCAACAAGAGTCAGCGTCAGAACCATTCAACGAAACATAATCGATATGGGCTTTCGGCACCGAAGGCCTACTCGTATACCCTTGATGACTGCTCTCTAATGATGTGGGGCATGTGCAGTTGCCTTAACTATCATTACGACACGTCGTAGTGAATAGTGTAACGATAAGACGTTGAAAATTCTAGAAAAACAAATGTATTGATGATTCAATGCAGTGTGACGTCAAATAGCGGAAGCACAAAGGAAAACACCCAGAGAACTGGGCCACCATTGCAGGGAATGAAAATACAGTGCAGCTGCCGTAGCAACAACGCTGACTATCGGTCAACACAGTGTGCTGCTTGCAAGGAAAGTGTTTGTAAAATGCTTTCCAACGTTGTACGCTCTTCAGGGAACGAATAGATTTTAATGTTATAAGACTTTTGTACTATAATACTCTAACACTGTGTATTAATTGATAGTTACGTTTCCTTTATTTTGCACCTAATAATGTCAGTGTCATTACGTCCTGATAAATGGATTTGTACATAAGGAATTAAAAGTTCTTTATAATTACTCTGAAACGTCCCCTTAGAACAATTATACACGACTGTGCTTAACCTGACACACAATAATTTTAGCGCAATGCAATCTGACTATCAAAGATCCCTGCAAAAGAATGGCCCTGAGTAACATTAAACTATACCTTTCACAAATAACTTACCTCACAAAAATCTTCATTACTCGAACTACTGCAATACAGCGAGCGCCACTACTGCCAGCTAAATAAAAGATTCGAACTACTGAAGGCACTAACTACTTATAGTCTTAGCAAATGAAAGATTCTAATAGAGAACAAACAATGTATTTACCTCAATATTCATAATATATACAGCAGTTCATAACATTTTTCAAAACTCTGCCATCTCTCTCCCCACATCCACCACTGCTGGCGGCTCACCTCAAACTGCCCAACGCTACGCGCTGTTAACATGCAGCTGCCCCTCTACAATGGCAGACAACAATGCAAACTAGCCACAGACTGCACACAGCACAGCCAGTGATTTTCATATAGAGCGCTACGTAACGTTGCCAATAAGAAAACAGAAACAGCCTACTTACATAAAGAAAACATAAACAGCCTACTTACATAGCCCCCATGCTCCTTCGTTTTTTTTTTAAGTTATTGTTTACTGGATCTGTAGGCATAAAATATCTATATTAGTACATTCATCAAATTTTATTTTAAACAATGCTGCAGTGCAGCTAGAAACTTGATATTAAATAAATACATAAAGCAAGCCATATGGCATTTTTCTCAACTAGCAAGACAATAGCCGTGAAATGTTTCTCATCGTTTCATTAGGCATTTCAGTAAATATCATAAATTACGAGCTCCACAGTATGCTTTCAACAAGGAAATGTCAGTAGCGCGGACAATGGCCTCCCCTTTCTTTTTTTCTACCTGTGTTTCTGACGAGGCACTCACACTAATGGCTTGTTCTCCAGGCGTCTGACACACCTGGGTGCCCACGACGCATTATGTGCAGGTGGTCACTTAACTTTCTTACGGAAATATTTACGACAGCAGTTTCCGCTACAGTGACAGTCTCATAAAAAATGTAACAGGTCGAGAATTTACGTTGCAAATGTGTAGAAACAAAATCCTGTGAATATAACAGTGTCCAAAAAAATTTTCGCCGGCATTGTGATACATTCATGCATTTACACACATTTCATAACTCTTAAAGTACGATTCTTGGTTTCAAACATCCTTTTTCACAAGTCAAGAGTCCCTAACTTCTATTCATTATTCATATACATATAAACATGTAATCACATTCCTCATATATGGTAGCATCATCTTATTGACATAAACATACCTCAACAGCATAATACACATCGTCGTCGTAAAAATAACATCATAACACCTCAGTCAAATCTCAAAAAGTCGTAGCTTTCTGCAATAATTTCAAACCATAAAAAAATTCTCTGCTCATGTCAAAAGTGTCATCTTCCTCAAACGTACCTTAAATATCATGATCTCATACCAAATACATCATTCAAAGCTCTCATAGTATCACAATGGTTCCGAAAAAATATGAACAGTTCACAAAGTACAGACAAAATACAATTTCGTAAGTGTGAAGTAATCCAACTCTGTAATTGCGTAAACATGTGTCACTGACGTAGTAAAAAAAATTTGTCTCTCTCAGTTAAATGATCAGATAGCTGTGTAATTTATGTTTTAGAGAAATATAGTACCGATGTGTAAAGTTGTATAAGCAAATACCATATTAGCTAGGGTTCCTTGTGCTTGCCAAACACATGGTACACAAAGTAAGCGTGTACCCCCCCTGAGGTTTAATGTAATTGTAGCCTCAGGTATTACAGATTACAGCAATGGAATGAAATGTATCACGGAAAACTTTCTTTGTAATTCAAAAATCTTAAAAAATAAATGTTTTAAGTACAAAATTAATCACTCAAATACGTGTCCTGTAGCGCTAAATATGCGTCTTGCTGTAAGATAATCTCTGTGGAAGTGTCGTAGTTATCGTCCTCCGAAAGCTAAGTTCTGCAGAAGACAATGTACTTACCTCATGATAAACAAAAGTGAAATGCTTTGCGTATAGATATCGTAGTTATTACGTACCTGACCATAATCAAGAAAGTACTATAATGTAACGTATTGTTGTGCTACGAAAGAGGCTGTCTCATTGTAGCTATACCACAAAAGTTACTACTAAATTATGTTTTACTTTCCAGAATAATACATAAAACTGTGCAGACATAAAACAGAAACACCGCAAACAGATTCTAAGTCTGGCAAAGCATACTAGTAATGTAAAGTGAAAAGTTATATGGCAAAGACAAAGTTAAAAGGCAGATTATCTTTCAATAAACGGTTTTACATGTGAAATGTGGTGTAAACCTTTACTCTTACTACTATGCAGAGCTCCAGCTTCAACGGAATTATCATGAGTTATATGGTACATCGGTAAAGAATGCTCAAATTTCTCTCAGGGTTAGCTTATGTTATTTTTCTCAAGCCCAGCTGGCACACATGGCTGCCTGCTGTGCGAGTCATTGTCTATTGTCTCTTTGTTGGCGTGCGTCGTTATTGGGATTTGGAGACCTAACTTCTACAAATTCACGTTGTCCAGAGGGCCCAGCTCTGTTAGAAACCCGCCAGTTCTGATGAAATTCACGTCTGTCGTTTTGTCGGTAGTTTACATAGTTTCTTTCTTGTCTGTCACGTGGTGGAGAATTACTCCCTGAGTCGTAACTGCGTGCTGGACCATTGCGTCTAAAGTTATTCTGTCTCCCTTGATAATAATTATTTTGGTTCCCATATTGTCTGTTTCTCTGATTGTCTCTGTGATAGTCATTACCGCGGAAAGGTGATCTTTCCCTGTAACTATTACTCTGCCAGTGGTTGTCATATGGGTGGTGTCTGTTTTGGTCACGATTTACGTTGTAAGAATAGGTTTGTCGTGGCCATTTATTGTTTCTGTCGTCACGGAATTGTGACGGATGTGACCTGTAGTGATTGTTTTCCTGTTTTCGCATCCCGCGACTGTCTGTGTCAATTTCTAATTCTTGTAAGAGTCCCTGAAAAGCTTCAATGTCGTCTTTGCAACGTCCTGCCAAAATAATATGCCGTAAATGTTCAGGTAATTTGATTAAACAAATGCGGATGAGTTCTGAGGGGCTGTATGGGTTTGACAGGTACTGATTCTTGTGCAACATGTCTTCAAAATATTTGACAAGACTGGAAAATTCAGATTGTTCAAAGTGTTTCATCATCATGATGCTATGTTGTATTCGGTCTTGTGTAGCTTGTGACCAATATACTGAGAGGAACGCATGGTAAAATTCTCCTTCACTGTGACAATCGTGAATGACCGATCGCATTCTTACAGCAGGTTCATTCTCCAAGTAGCCACACATAAATTCTAATCTGTGTTCTAATGACCAGTTGGGAGGAAAACAATGAGAGAATTGCTGGAGCCACGCTTGTGGATGAATGTCGTTGGCAGAATTCTTAAATGTTTTGAATTTACGTGTAGTAATGAACAGCTTATAGTCAAAGTCATCGTGTCGGCGAGTAGCATATCGGTCATTGTTACGTCGTGTCGGCGGTTCCATCTCAAAATTCGGTCCACCTTGCCAATTCCTTTCATAATTACCGAAATGCCCTGTGTTATTATTTTGTGGCTTTTCCGTATTTCTAAGTTCCTCTTTCCGTGTTGGAGTGCGAGTGTCCTCTGAAATATGTAATTCTTGTATCACCTGCGTCAACTGATCTTGTACTTCCCGGATTTCTCTTTTGTACTGTGTATTGATTTGATTTTGATTTTCTTTGAATTTTCTTATTTGTTCATACTCTTCTGTGTCAGTGAAGACTACGGTTCTTGCGTCATTCAGATCATCATCTACCTTTGTAGATAAGTTAGTGACCTGATCCGAAAGTTCGGCTACTTTCTCCAATAGTGAACACATTTCCTCAGTGTGTCTTTCTACTGTGTCCTTTAAGTTTTCCTGAGTTTTTGCAAGTTGCGTAACCGAATCGGTAGATGCAACTGAGTCCATTTTAGCTTGCAAGGTCTCATGATTTTCATGAACAATGGTTTGCAGTTCTTTTATGGCTGCTTTGTGATTCTGTAATGCATTTTCATGCCGCGAAAAAATAGGTTGAAAATGCTCACAAATTTGTGGTTTTACGTCATTACAGACTTTTTGACATTTCGATTCAATGTTATGTAACTCAGTAGTTAAATCCTCACGTGTTTGTTCAAGTGTGGTGTGAAGATTTTGTTCCATTGCGTCTAACTGTTGCTGTGTTTGTCTCTGATTTTGTTCCATTGTGTCTAACTGTTGCTGTGTTTGTTTCTGATGTTGTTCCATTGTGTCTAACTTTTGAAGCTTTTGTCCCATTTGTTGCATTAATTGTAATAACAATGCACTGGTGTCTGAAACATGTTCCTCAATGCTTTTTGGCTGTGAATTTGCACCGGCAACATTCACATTTTGACAAGCAGAAAATGTGTCTTGACTTATTTGAGAAAAGGGTGAGGACGCAAAACCTGAATCTACAGTATTTGCAATATTGTGTTCTGTCATTTCGGATTCCTGAGGCGAGCTGTTGCCGACCGATCGATCGATAATGCTTCCCTGTTCACTAATTGTTTCACCGTCTACACCATTATTTGCAGCCCGCTCCATTTCCCTATGTACAATTACCAAATTACTACTTGGAATGTCTGTTAATTCACTACCCAGTGGTGCTGATAAGCTACGCTCGTCGTCACTATTATTTCTCAGTTTACTTTCGAGCCGAGTGTTACGTTTTTCACACGCCATTATTGTCACAATATTTCACACGATAACACAGAAAAGCACAATTTGAATAGCAAAAATAAGAGAACACATTAACATAGCACTGAACATAATATGTAGTTAATTGCAAGCGCAGCTGTGAAATACTTGGTGCAAATCTACATGCATGCCACAACTGTTTTACAGTACAACAATGAAAGACTGCAACTACAAAGGAGATTCTCTCTACAATTACGCGCTAGCAATAAACAAAAGCTACACTAAATACACAAACTACAAGAAAAAATCAGAAGATTCCAGTGAGGTATCCTGGCAGGGTCGCCATATGAAACGTCCCCTTAGAACAATTATACACGACTGTGCTTAACCTGACACACAATAATTTTAGCACAATGCAATCTGACTATCAAAGATCCCTGCAAAAGAATGGCCCTGAGTAACATTAAACTATACCTTTCACAAATAACTTACCTCACAAAAGTCTTCATTACTCGAACTACTGCAATACAGCGAGCGCCACTACTGCCAACTAAATAAAAGATTCAAACTACTGAAGGCACTAACTACTGATAGTCTTAGCAAATGAAAGATTCTAATAGAGAACAAACAATGTATTTACCTCAATATTCATAATATATACAGCAGTTCATGACATTTTTCAAAATTCCGCCATTTCTCTCCCCACATCCACCACTGCTGGCGGCTCACCTCCAACTGCCCAACGCTACGCGCTGTTAACATCCAGCTGCCCCTCTACAATGGCAGACAACAATGCAAACTAGCCACAGACTGCACACAGCACAGCCAGTGATTTTCATATAGAGCGCTACGTAACATTGCCAATAAGAAAACATAAACAGCCTACTTACATAAAGAAAACATAAACAGCCTACTTACAAAACATAAACAGCCTACTTACATAAAGAAAACATAAACAGCCTACTTACAACTCTGAACCGTGTAAATTTCTTTCAAAATCTTTTCTTAAAGAATTTACTTTATTTACTAGCGATTCATCAAGAACATTAACACACTATGTGAGCGTGGAAGTTGTTGCCAAGGAGTAACTGCTGGAAACAAATTAAATTTCAACCAATGGAAATTTTATTCATAAAAACCTTTTCAAAACAGATTTAAAATTATAAGCAGAAAAGCACACTCGAAATATCAAGTCACAATTTAACAAATGTGAATTTTATTCTTAAAAACCCTTTCAGAACAGATTTAAAAGCAGAACACACCCTCGAAATATCAAATTACAATTATTCAGAGGCAGAATTTTTTTTTTTTAAACAGTAGGAGCCTTCGGGCTGAGAAGCTTACCTCTCCCTTTCAACACGGCCGTAGTCACGACCGCTCACAACAACCTCTGAAAGACTACACTGGTGCAAATCTGCAACACACCAGATTACTTTAAACTAAAAATTTTAACAGCTTCTGGTATGATTTTTTTTAGTAATTTAATTGAAAGCTTTGTTCCTTTGGTAAAAATAAAATTGGTTCTTTTTGTCGTGACAGAATAAATTACTATTAATCAAATTACTATTAATCACACCAGATTTGTCGGAGAACAGCAGCAACATGTGTAATTAATCCAGCTTTAAGAAATTCTATTACCTTTTAGCGGAAAATTCGTGCGGTACTCTCCGACGTTAGAAAAGTCGTGGTGTTCCGTTCGGAGCAGGAGGCGGCTGTCTTTTCTCATTCGCGATATCGAAAATTACTAAAAAAAACGAACAAATTTTTTTCGGAGGAAGATCGCGCGGAGAAAACAGACGGAAGTTACATGAAAGAAACCTAAGGGACCAACTAATTGGATTTGTACGAACATATAAACGGAACTGAAAGAACTTGGAATAAATACTATAACGATGTCGTCACGACAGCCTCCTGTTCCGACAGAACACACGCTGGATCATAAGCTGCATAAATCTTTTAAACAGGAAAGATTATCGCAAGTATAATTAATGAAAATAAGGTTGAGAGATTTTCTTTGAAATTAAATAAACTTCAAGGCTTCAAGTATTATATTATGAAACGGAAACTTACATTAACATGGCCACCCATTGCGGCTGTGGAGCGAATTTTCATGATATACATTCTCGCTTGTTTGTGGCTACATATATTTTTTAATCACTTAAACTCTTAAAGTTACAATAAAATGATTATATCAGTATGGAGCACAATACTTTTGCGTCCGACTCGCAACACATTCACAGAACAGCTAGAGAGCGGCGCGGCTCCCTGCAGAAGTAAAAATTGGCAATTGTTATTTTGAAACATAGGTGCATCGTTTTTTTACTGATCGATAGCAGCGTATCAGCTAGCTATCGTTTATAGCTATCGTGATATTCTGCGCTTTTCAGGAGCGCGGCAAAGATATCTGGTTACAACATTCATTGGTATATGTTAAAAGTTCGCACATACTGACGCGAATACAGAAAAAAAAACTTTTACATGTTAAAAATCGCAGTGATAAAGGCTGTAATGTCACAATGCCTCCCATGTGAGGCACGATGATTCCAGAAGGATCATCAGGACTCACATGTAGTTTCAAGACATTACTGTGTTTTATCATCTGTTTACTTTCGTTCTAACATAAAATTGGAATGAGTTTGTCATCTAGTTATTTTATGCTTCCATTACAGTTATGAAAACAAATAGTCTTTCAGTGTCTTTTGTGCACTTTGGCACTTCTCTCAGTTCATTGTAAGGTGTCCTTGCACTGTTATCTTAATTGCTGTAACTGTGAAACAAAATATGACAAAAAACAATCTTAAGTCTAACACACACAAAGACAAATGAATAATACTCTATATAGAAAACAAAACATGTCAGTAGACAAACATACACAGATACATTGAAATAATTACTTAAACAGTCCTCTAAAATTGTCTGTGACCTGTTTGGTCTCGTAATGTTTTTTATCCGTTTCATTAGATTCTTTTAGAATGTCGTTGTTAATCAGGACGTTTCACTTGACACTACACTGTACACTTTTATTTGTCACGCGCTCACTTATCCGGAGTCTGCAACGTCTATTCTCGTTCGGTGAGCGGCGTCGTCCGAGAGGTCACGACCCTGG
This sequence comes from Schistocerca cancellata, assembly GCF_023864275.1. Lineage (NCBI taxonomy): Eukaryota > Metazoa > Arthropoda > Insecta > Orthoptera > Acrididae > Schistocerca > Schistocerca cancellata. Next base: position 16,913,836 of record NC_064635.1, on the reverse strand, counting down.
GTAGCGTCTTTTTTTGCGTTCGCTCGTGTTGCCTCTCTAGTGTCTCGCATCAAGCGTCATGTCGTTTACATGCAAATAAACAGAAAGAAACCTGTGTTAGGTTCGTGCTATAATCTAGACTTACAGGTAAAGGTTTTATAGGATTCTGGACAGGATTGATAACCTTCCCTTCCAGTTAACGTTTCAGTGCTCAGTAATGCCTTGTCTTTATTTAACTATCTATCGCAAAATATCCGACGTGACTGATTAAATGGAAATTAATTTGAAGCTAAGACTTCTCTTTTTACAGAATAAATAAAGTTCATAATTAAGTTTCACTGTGATAGCTTTAGCAATGTCTCTTGCGTAGTTGTGAGACGGAAAACATTCTAAGGTCAATGACACGCCTCCACAGCGCGCGCGTCGGTTGTGTTTCAAATGTTAATTGTTGAGTCCAACAGCAAGCAGCTCCGCGCTGTTGCCGGTTACTAGTCCAGTGCAACACGCGCTCGTGTATGCTCGTATGAAGTTTAACGTGTGTCACTCGCGCTCTGCTAAAATGAGAACAGGCGGAAAACACACGTCTAGTGTCCTTTCTCCATCGTCGATCGGCGTATCGAAAACTTGGGTAGAAAATACCACCGTCTGTTTCGAGGATTTCACACGACAGTCCCTGCGACCTGCCATGCTGCTTACACACAGGTAAGTGAAGCCAACGTTTTACATATAGTTTGCAAAATGCTTTGCTGTGATCGCTGTCACTACCTGCACTTGCGTGTACACATGTCACTGCACACGTATTTTGTACACTTTATCACTCGCATTTTGTTTAGAACGTCTTAGAGTGTCTGCAAATTCACATCTCCCATCTCACATTGTGATTTCAAAGTTCACGGTTCAAGTTACTCACAGGTAAATACATTACAAGATTAAACAATGTCCATAAATTACATACATACATACATACATATCTTAAGTTTGCTTACAGTCACAAAATTCTGTTACCCTTCTCAGTCACGCCACGCCGGATTAGCGTATTGAATACCACTACTTGTGCATCAAGGCACGATTATTTCGGTTATTCTCTCTCCCTTTTACAAAGGTAATTTTTTTTTAAACAAATCTTTTAAGCAGCTTGTTATTTCGTTTCTCTTCAAAATTTAGTGTCACTGTTTATGTAGAGCACAGATTGAACAAATTCTGTCTCTACTGGTCGAGCATACTCATGCATTTCTCTCCGGAAGATTCATGCTTCATAAAGTTACTGGCTGCAAGTACTACTCGCGGAATGTATTATAATTTCTCAACATTGCTCCTCGCGATACGCGATTAGAACAAAACTTTCGCTAACGGATCTCTCCCACAAATTTCGTTTCCACTTCAACCGTCTAAAGAGCACTCAGATCAGCCTGTCAAATTCTAATCCTTACTTTTTTTTAATGGGATAGGATGGGGAAGTGGAAGAGGAGAGGATCAAATATGAACATAAATACACTATATATACAAATTCTAGCACAACTACACTAGGATATTTTTGTGACCTTAGATGCATGACATGCGTCACGTGTGCCTTCGAGTGGCTATTCTTTAATCTAATATCAGATCTTAGTTTTATTATTATAATGTGAGTCATATCTGGTGACAGCTTTCTAGTTTCTCACGCTTCCTTCTGGGCAATTGTCGGGCTTGGCTGTGAAATAGCTAATTACTTTAGTGCATCTTACATTTTTAAAGAAGAAACGTTTACCATCAGGAATACTTCAGACTTGTCAGTACGACGTATATGTTTCCATGTAGTGGCACTCTCGACTACATGACCTAACAGCTGTTGTAAAACAGAATAAAGGAAATGCTTTGTTGCTTAGCTATTAAATCTTTATGAGGCTTACTGTTCGTAGATGATACTTTGAATCTGAGATTGAATCTCCTGAAAACTATCAAATACTACGTGATACTCTCTCTCTCTCTCTGTTATTTACTGCTTTTGACAGTTCAAACACTTGGCTACACTAATCTGTTTAATTCTGAAGATCGCGCTAACAAAAGGTATAGTTCATGGCGGTGTTACAATAACGCACAGTTTACACGCAATAGGCTGTACTCTGTACACTTATAGACTAACATTCCATCTTGAGGGCTGAAAATGAAATTCCTTAACCTAATATTTCACATACATATATATATATTCATTGGAGTTGGAAGGTGGCAATCTGCTACTTCCTTCCGTATCTCCTTTCACCAATAACGGCATTCCTCAATGCCAACTTGGACTATGACTAACTTAAAACTAACTGAGAATCTGTCCTCTCAAATGGAATGTGCTTTCCTTTTCGTACGCCATAATAAATCAAATCTTCAATTACCTCCATAGTTTTTCGCCAAAGTGTGAGTACTCGTATTGGTGTGTTTGAATACCGAAGTGTTTCACAGGTTAAACCTTAGGCTAATGTTCCTTTGCTTGTTACTTTGCCTCGTTATACTTCTTGAGATCCTGGTGGTGATACAATCCTTTAATTCTGCCAGATGCTGGATCCGCTATTAGATAACATCCTGTATGTGGTTTTCTAATTACTACAAATGGTCCGTCGTACAATAGCCTCCATTTCCGATTTCTTTTCAACAACTTCGATGGCTTAAAATGTGTCCGTAAAAGCACCTTTTCATTAATGTCATATGTAAGAGCCTTAGATACTTTCTTGTCATAAGACTTCTTGCGTAGATTCGCCTGTACAGTTAAGGATACCAATGCTTGCCTAAGTTTTGCATCTAAATCTAATTCTGGTTCTACAATTTTAGGTATGGGATCTAACCTTTCATTTCTTTCCCGATGACTCGTCATTAATTCCGCAGGTGTAAATCCAGTTGAGAAGTGTGGAAGAATGAAGATACAAATGCTCGAATGAAGATACAAAGTCAATCCAACGGGTTTGTCGATTAGGTATGTAGGTTCGAATGAATCTATTGAACTCTTTGAAGATACGTTCGGTGGGATTAGATTGCGGTCTGAAACGAGATATAAGTATTTGTTTGATGCCATGTCTGGCAAGAAAATTGCGCCATTGTCTGCCAGTGAAATTCGATGCATTATCTGATAGAATGGCTTCTGGCTTGCACAATCGAGGAAAATAGTCTTGTTCGATTCGACGGAAGTGCACTGGATGATTTCACTGCATAAAGTCTCACATGTTTTGTGAAAAGATCCAACAATGCGACTAGGTATTTCACCCCTCCCCTCCCTTGCGGCAGGGGGCCGGCGAGATCAAGGGCCAGAACTTGATTTGGTCTCTCAGTAATAATTGGATTCAGAGGAATTAGGTTCGAATGGTTGAAGGGTTTTGCCTTCTGGCAGATAAGACATGTACTTAACAACTTGTGGATTCGATGGTGCAAGTTTGGTACATAGCAATACGCAGAAATCTTTCGTTAGCATTTTTCAGGTCCATAATGACCCCAGGAAAGATGTGTGTACCAGATAAGGTGTTCAACGTATGCGTGTGGTATACACACACACCATCTACCAGAGAGGAGAGAAGTTAGATGGAATAAAACATCGTTCTGTAGTTTATAAAATTTGGACAAGAGGTGGTCGGGTTTTGTTAGAAGAAGTTGTTTGACCTTACGCCATTTGGGATCTGTTTCTTGGAGTATACGCATCTGCTTGCAGAGCTGAAGGAAATACTTTCTATGTAGTGGGTCTTTCATTAGAAGAATTCGGTAGTTAGACATCTGCTCGATAAGTTCACTGGACTCGGGAAGTCCTTGCGGCATGCGTGACAAAGCATCCGCGATAATGTTGTTTTTACCCTTGATGTATACTATTTCGAAATCATACTCTTGCAAGAAGAGACTCCATCGTGTAAGACGAGGATGAAGAAGTTTACACGAGAGCAAGAAACTAAGAGCTTGGTGATCAGAAAAGACCTTAATTTTCCGACCATGGATGTAGTAATTGAACCTTTTAAAGGACCATACAATGGCCAGAGCCTCCAACTCTGTCACCGAGTATGACCTCTCACATTCTGTGAGAACCCTACTTGCAAAGCTGATAACTCTTATCTCTTCTTTTCCATCAATTACTTCTATTTGAAACAAACAAGAACCAAGCCCCTGAAATGAAGCATCTGACGAAATACAGAATTCTTTATCCATGTCTGAATGGAACAAAATATTGCTGTTAAGAAGTGCTTGTTTAATGCGATCAAAATCTTCCTGACACTCTGGCGTCCAATGCCAGTGAGTATTTTTCTTTAGAAGATCATGCAATGCTTGACTGTTCATCGACTGGTCCGAAATAAACTTTCTGAAAAAGGAAGTCATTCCGAGGAAGCCTTACAACTGGCGTTTAGAAGAGGGCACAGGAAAGTTTTTAATATCTGCTAGTTTGTCTGGATCTGGGGTAATTCCCTGTGATGATACAAGATGTCCTAAAAATTTAATCTCGCTTTTACCAAATTTAGACTTATGTAGATTAGCTGTGACTCCATAGCCAACAAACCTCTGGAAAACTTTGCTTATTATGTCTAAATGTTCTTCCCAAGATTTCGTAGCAATCAGTAAGTCATCAACATACACTGTTACTCGATCCAAGAGTTCAGGTCCTAATACATGATCAAGTGCAGCTATGAATACGCCTGAACTCACATTCAAACCAAATGGAACTACTTTGAATTGGTATGATCTACCTGCAAATATAAACGCTGTATATTTTCGAGACTGTGATATCATCTTGACCTGCCGGTAGCTCGATCTCAAGTCTACCGATGTGAGGAATTTTACTCCATGAAACCTTTGTAATTGTTCATCCATAGCCTCAGGTCGAGTTCTTACTGGAATAATTATTTTATTTATGTTTCTTGCATCCAAAACTATACGTACACTACCATCCTTCTTCAAAACTGGCAATAACGGACTACTGTAAGGTGAGTCTGACGGTTCAATGATCTCCCACTTAAGCATTTTACGTATTTCATTTTTCACAGCCTCGCGCCTTGCATACGGGACAGAGTACGTTGTCTTGCACAAAGTAGAATGGGGAGCGACCTTCATGTCATATTCGTAGTCACGTATTACTCCAGGTTTCGAAGAAAAGACATGAAGATACCTCATAAGTAAGTGCAGTCAATCTTGCCTTTGTATGTAATCAAGTTCACTTGATTCGTTTACTTTATTCAAAATCTCTTCTCTAGTCAGAAGTCCGTCATCAGTATCAAAATCCGTCCAACTGTTACCCTGTCTTGTCATGTGTGCTTGGTTCAAAAACATTCGCTGTACCAGTCTGCGTACCTTAACTTTGTGCTCAGTGTTGACTCTTTTGACCTTGCCGCGCAACAATTGCAGCGTTACCTCCTGTTCACCTACTCGGATTGTACAGATACCCTTTTGTATATCAATCACTGCCTTAGTCTTCCTCAGGAACTCCATTCCTAATAAGCATGACACTGACAAATTCTTAACTACTAGAAATACACACATGAAAGAAGTAGAATTAATCCTTATCGGTACCTGAGCTTGCAAATTGACTCGCTGTGATAAAGATCCTACCGCTCCTGTTACTGAACAACCTTGTACTGGTAACGTTAAAATTTTCATCCCTGCAGAAACTTTCTTAAACATACATAGTAATAAAGCATTTACGTTTGCACCAGTATCAATAATAGCATCTATTGGTGTATTGGCTATGTAAATTTTAGTCATTGCTTGTACTTCGTCTTCCCATACGTTATTCAAGTCTGTCTCAATATTTTCCTGCAACAAATCGTCTCTCAAGTCAGTGTCGCGATCATAACGTATTACGTTAAGTCGTTCAAGGTCGAGTTTGCCCCCATTATGTCCCGCAGCATCCCCAAGGAGGCGAAAAGGTGCTGCCTTTAGTTTTCCGCTTTCTTGTGATGCGACTGATTTGATTCTTCTGTCACATCACTTGACCATTCTCGCTGGTGTTTTACCCATTGTGTGTGTTGATTTGTATCAAACCCTTGTTGGTACTGCACTTGGTTACCAGGCTGAAAAATCGGTAAATTACTTGCCTGCGTAAAATATACCGGTGGATTGTATTGTTTTCTTGGTTTATTGTTATTGTATCTAAAGTCCTGTTGTGGTGGCGTGTACTGTTGTTGTTGCATGAATGGTTGTTGCTGAGGCGTGTATTGCTGTTGTTGCTGGTGTTGTGGCTGCCCATAGGGTTGTGGTGGAGGTAGCTGACCTCCGCAATTTTGATTGTTGCAACGTTTACCCTTGTATTTGTTCCCATTCTGGTAGAAGTTACTACCGTTATTGTTTGATTGGTATGGGGCATTCCCGCAATACTGTTGTTGCGTGTTGTATATTGGATTGTACCGTTGGTTGCCGTAATGCTTGTTTTTGTGTTTACCATTAAGGTAACCATTGTTCCGGCCTTTATTGCGGTTATTGTACTGTTTGTTTCCGTATTGTGTTTCGTGTGAACCATTTCCATTACTACCGTTTCCATTCGAATACGTACCTGCGTTGTTGTTCTTACGGTTAGCATTCGCACGCGCGTCTTCGTGTATGAGATCGAGCGAATCAAGGACGGATAAAAATGCGTCCTGATCTTCCCCTGACACGTTCACTAATTTTTCGCGTATGGAAATGGGTAGTTTTGACTTAAGAACCATAATAACATCTTTTGTTGTTATGGGAGTGTCCCAATATTGTAGCTTTCTCAAGTACTTTTCAAAGTACCGGCGAAGTCCGCCACTGTTCGAATGGAAAGGTTCGGCGTTGTAGACCTCTTTGCGTAGGCGTTGCTGAACACCTGCGCTCCAAAATTTGCTTAAAAAGTTCTTCTCAAACTCGCTAAATGTTTTTCACTTATCAACCATCTCAGTTCCCCATATAGCACTTTCTCCTTGTATGTATCCGGTAATGAATTGTATTCTCTGTTTGTCATTCCAGGCAGCTGGAAAGACTCCTGAAAAGTTCTTTAGGAAAACGACTGGATGAATATTTCGCTTTTCCGGTTGGAATGGTTGAAAAACTCTGTGTTTCAATACACTTTCCTCTTTCATGAGGGTTGTGAGTGTCAATTGTTCAGTGTTGTTTTTGTGTGAATCGTTAAATTCATTTTTCGGTCGCGGAATGTACTGTGGTGTGTTGTGTTGTCTGGTATTGATATTCATCTGGCTGAGAATGTAGTGAGTGTTTCCCGTCACTCTGGTTATCATACTGTAGTGTTTGAATTTGCTGTTTCAGGTCGGATATCTCATCTGTTACTTGCTTCCGCCATTCCGGCAAATCCCGGGTAAACGCTCGTCTAATTTGGCCTAGTTCAGTACAAACAGTGTCTCCTGAACTGCCGGGTGCAGATAATATGTTTAAGGTTGCGGATTTAACAACATCTTTCAAGTCACGTGTAACCTTCTCCTCAACAAGCTTCTCTTGTACATCAATCCATTCTTTGTAATGTTCGGTAAGTGCTTTAGTGTGCGAAGCAACACTACTGTTAACTCTTTCCTCAATAGTTCGGTCCGAAATGTCATTCGCCAATGCACTTACTTTTGATTCTACAGTGGCTACCGCTGTCGCTAACTCGTCTACCTGTCGTGCAACTGTTTTATACGCAAGTTTTACCGAATCGGTTTCTTTGCGACACGCTTCGATTTGAGTTGTGAGATTCTGACCAATGTTATCAATTTTGTTATTCAGAGTGCTTATCTGTGTTGTCAAAGCGGTTACTTGCGCCGTGACGTCACCCTTAACCGAATCTATCTGTGCTGTGAGAGAGCCTACTTGCGTAGTGAGGGTACCTACTTTCGCATCAATGGTGGTATTTACGTCATTCCTAACTGAGTCAATCTGTGTTGTCATATACGTTTTCAACTCTGATAAAAACTTGTCTCTGTCTTTCTCACGTTGTTCGCGATCACGTTCGCGCGGTTCCCTCTCCTGTCTGTCTAGTATCAATTCCTGTAACATTTTGACAATGTCAATTGATACCGTTATCGGGGAGGTGGGTGTTTCCTGCTGAGTGTCGTCCACGTTAGCTACCTCTTGTCTGTCGTCTGTCCTGGCCGTCGTTCCGCGTGGGCGAAGTCGGTAATGTTTGTTAACAGTGCCGACGCTTTCGTCTGCAGAGTTCGCGTTCGATTGTCCGTCCGCCATAATGAAATTCAACTATTGCCAACTTAAAATGGGTACTGCTAACTGAAATTCTGATTGTCAATCATTCTTGCCGCGCAAGTTAAAGTCGCGGCGCGTTCGTCAAATGTCTAATGTTAGGTGGGTAATAACTGACACACGTCTGTAGCAAAAAGACAAGATGGAGTCAACGCCGTTGAAACAATTGATTGCCAACGCTGTTACACAGAAAAGACTGAAATGGCGTCCATCTTGAACTTAACACGAGAATACTAACTACAGTATAAAACAAATAGTCAAGAAAAGGTTACAGAAAATGTTCAAATATTTACGTAGAAAAAAAAGTGGTTTTTTACGTTAAGCTACAGAAAGGATAGAGTGAGGTCGAATTTGAAGGTCAAATGAGTTACTCTTTAGACAGAACTATGGCAAACGAAAATTTGGTACTCACTCGGCGTTGTCTTCAAAACTGCAAATCTGCGTCTTATTAAATCCCAAGATATTTGTGTAAATACCGCGTCCTTCAATATTGCGTATATTTATTGCTCATCCGTAATTTTATGCAGCATTGGGTTCCAAAGAGCGAGACATGAAATAAGACAATCATATATTAGTACCGTGACACTTTCAATATTTTAGTCAAGTCCCTGTTCAGGCGCCAGATCTGGTATGATTTTTTTTTTTAGTAATTTAATTGAAAGCTTTGTTGCTTTGGTAAAAATAAAATTGGTTCTTTTTGTCGTGACAGAATAAATTACTATTAATCACACCAGATTTGTCGGAGAACAGCAGCAACATGTGTAATTAATCCAGCTTTAAGAAATTCTATTACCTTTTAGCGGAAAATTCGTGCGGTACTCTCCGACGTTAGAAAAGTCGTGGTGTTCCGTTCGGAGCAGGAGGCGGCTGTCTTTTCTCATTCGCGATATCGAAAATTACTAAAAAAAACGAACAAATTTTTTTCGGAGGAAGATCGCGCGGAGAAAACAGACGGAAGTTACATGAAAGAAACCTAAGGGACCAACTAATTGGATTTGTACGAACATATAAACGGAACTGAAAGAACTTGGAATAAATACTATAACGATGTCGTCACGACAGCCTCCTGTTCCGACAGAACACACGCTGGATCATAAGCTGCATAAATCTTTTAAACAGGAAAGATTATCGCAAGTATAATTAATGAAAATAAGGTTGAGAGATTTTCTTTGAAATTAAATAAACTTCAAGGCTTCAAGTATTATATTATGAAACGGAAACTTACATTAACATGGCCACCCATTGTGGCGGTGGAGCGAATTTTCATGATATACATTCTCGCTTGTTTGTGGCTACATATATTTTTTAATCACTTAAACTCTTAAAGTTACAATAAAATGATTATATCAGTATGGAGCACAATACTTTTGCGTCCGACCCGCAACACATTCACAGAACAGCTAGAGAGCGGCGCGGCTCCCTGCAGAAGTAAAAATTGGCAATTGTTATTTTGAAACATAGGTGCCTCGTTTTTTTTTTTTTTTTTTTACTGATCGATAGCAGCGTATAACAGTTTTATAGCTATCGTGATATTCTGCGCTTTTCAGGAGCGCGGCAAAGATATCTGGTTACAACATTCATTGGTATATGTTAAAAGTTCGCACATACTGACGCGAATACAGAAAAAAAACTTTTACATGTTAAAAATCGCAGTGATAAAGGCTGTAATGTCACAGCATTCACTTTACCGATTATTCATCCTGCTAAATATCACTTTAGAATTGCGACATTTCATCTAAGAACAAAAAATACACAAATTATTCATCCTGCAAAATAACTGTGCACATTCTTGGTACCGTTTTGATTAGTTAAACTGGTACCAGGCTTCAACAACAACAACAACAAAATTTTTTTTCATATTGCAAATGTTATGGTAAGAATTAGATTTACACTTATATTACATCTTACGTCAGTATTCCACAACGTTCACCAGCTGGATCTCATACTCCCTTTATGTCCTTTCACGTTGTGCAGTTGTCCCCATCTCTTCATCCGTATTTCGGCTCGCCGTCCGTCCATTACTCCATCATTTCCTGGCCTTCCTTCGCCATTCGCATCAATTTCGATTGCAGCATACACAGGCCTCTCTGTAACATACATCTAAGACATCTCCACATTATTAATTCTACTCACCTTCATTTACTACTGTTTCATCACGTCGAATCTCTCTTTATTAATCACACTGCTTCACGTCGCTTCTCTCCTTAAATATCACCTTTATCCCCCATTATTTATCACGTCGCTTCTCTCTGTATCTACCATCTTTATCCACTCATTAATCATCGCGTCGTTTCTGCTTGATCCTTATTCATATGACAAAAAATACGTACATACACCACTCTGTCGACTCCCGTTCATGACTCATTCGACCAGTCTATTCCGTCATACTTCCTGACATCCCGCCTGAAAATTCTTATGTTCGATTTGACCCTGCACAACGTTACACACCACAAATAAATACACTGACTATCTACCATAAATTGCCTACTTTCGATCTATCCTTAACTTTTCCATAATTTGATGTTAGAAATGTGATGAAGCCCACGCAATTGTTTTCCCTTCATCGCCTCAATCAGTACAGCATTTTCATGGACAATACGCCTCACTCTGAATGGTCCACTGTACACAGTAAAGAATTTGCTAGTTAGGAATCCAAGCTTACATGAAAATTAAATGTGTACAGAGAATATACAAGCTGGGAGAAATGGGACAGCCCAAGTGTTAGAAACTTTGGTGCTAGTGGCCTCTTTCCCTAACACCAGATTCCGAACAACCATACGCAGCACCTCATAACTGTCACTATGACAATGACATACTACCGATCAGATGGCAGCAAATCTAAAAACTTCGGTCACAATGTCGACTTTCTACATTACGTGTTAAGTACCTGCAATAGTCAAATCGCACTAATTAAACTGGCCTCATTGGCATTATTACATAACATTTTTAGCAACTGGTTTTTTTTTTTTTTTAGGAAACAGTCCTTTTACTTTAGTGTTCCAAATCAAAATTTGCAAATTTTGCTCTGAGAGACAAGCCTAACAGATTCCATTACTGGTGTTTTATTCTGTGATCAGAAGTATGGTATTTGCACTCCTACATATCAGTAGAGTATGTCTGCTACATAGACAATTTTCAGTGCCAGTGGCAAGTGTTTTAAGGCAACATACTATGGGCTGATATGTTGATATGTTGGATCCATCAATCTATTACGAAAAGAAAGAAATGCCAGGATTCCATGCTCTCCTGTCATTCTGATAGTTTCTGCTGTTCCTATCCTCGACTCTGTCTGACCTATGAGTCGTATCTCCGTTCACTATGTTGCTCTCATTACTCAGTTCCTGTAACAAGTGCTGAAATGACGTGGAATCGTCTAAGCCTCTGCCTGCTATCACTATATCTCTGCGCAATCTCACTAGCAACTTCGCTATACAGATCCTAATGAGCTCCCCAGTTTCGTATGGCACATCCAAATACATATTTCGTCTCAGCATTTCCTGATAGCACGCCACTGGATCTCTTATACCACCTTCGTTACAATTTGGCATCATCAATATGCTTTGCTTAACCTCGTCCTGCCTACTTTTCGACCAGAATTCATTTAAAAACTTGTCACAAAATATCTTGTAGCTACTACAGTCTTTAATAACTTCCTGCATTTTCGCTCTAGCCTCGTCTCTCAAATGGTTACACACAAACTTCATTTTGAGGAGCGGTCCCCACGAAGAAGGTAATGAATCTTGAAACTGAGACAGCCACAGGCATGGATGTTGGTAGTTATCTGGATCCGGACAACAAGTGTACGTTTGTACCGACACGAAGTGCCTCCTACATTCTTCTTCTGCATTTATGTTTTCCGACTTTGGACTATACCCAGTTGGGTTTGCCACCTGTTTTATCCGACACAACGGTTCTTCTAACTCTCTGAGTTCGTCTTCGTCTTTCTGCCTATTTTCGTTTTTTGAATTTATCTCCCTCTCCCTCTGCAATCTACCTGGTGGTGTTTCACCTTCGCTACTACACGCTAATTGCAACTGTGCTAGTTCTTCCCTATGTTTCCTATTTATTTCTAATTGTGCCTCTTTAAACTGTAATAGTGATTGTATCTCCTCCTGGTCGGCATAAACCTATCGCTGCGTACTGTCTGAGCCTGTTTCACCCCTTATACTGATCTTTTCTACATCTGCGCTAATCGTATTCATTCTGACCACTACCTCCGCAACTTCATCCCTGTGTTTATTTAGCACCACTTCCTGCCGGGTGACTTGAGCTTCCACGCTGTCTAATGCCCCTTGTTTATCTGCAAGTAAGTCCTCCACTACCTCTTTGATACGCTCATCTGGCAACACGTCCCTACATTCTGTAGTATCATTCTCTATTGCACATATTCGTACCTCCAAATTATTGGCTTTTTCTTTCACAGCATCACATACTTGGTTCAATGCATCCAGATTCTTCTCCCCCTCATCTAACTGATTATTAACTCCAGACAGACGCTCATCAATAACTGTGTGTAGCTTCCTCATTGCCTCTTTATTTCCCTTATCCATTGCCTCCAATCTTTCCTTACTATCTTTATCCATCGCTTCCAATTTTTCCTTACTATCTTTATCCATCGCTTCCAATCTTTCCTTAGTCTCCCTATCTCTTTCCTTATTATCTTTACCCATCGCTTCCAATCTTTCCTTATTATCTCTATCCATCCTCTGTAAAAACTGCAGTAGCACATTGTCCTTTGCTACTTTTGACGCGCTCACCTCATTTGCCTGCGAAGCAGTAGCTTCGCTAAGGGTAGCTTCACTTTCACTGCATACCTGACCTAGTCCCGGCTCGTCCGCGTCGTCGGGAAAAGCCCCTGTTTCGGGACAAAGCCCGCCGCGTAAAGGATCACCTAGTCGCGGTCCACTGACCAATTCAGCCCCTTCCGAGTGTTTACCATTCTCGCTCATTAACCCAAGGTCGACACCTACTTCCTGTTCCACTGCTACGTTCACCACAGAATCACTATCCTCCATGGTGACTACACTTTTCGACTGCGACCTAGTTATTACGGACATTATGCAAAAAAAAAAAAATTTATACAACGATCTTCCAGCCTTGGACGATAGAGCAATTAATTACATAAAAAAAATAAAAGATCCTCACCAATCCAGAAAGAAATTGCAAACAAAAAAATTTTACTTCTTAGCGCTATCACAACATATCCCATCAAAAAAAAATCTTAACAGCAAATATCCTGGCAGGGTCGAAATTATGAGAGGCACCCACATGCCTTGCTCATACTGTGGCATCAAGCAGTCAGGCCTGCAAGATGAGTGGTCTGCCAAGCGAGTGCATTCATTCTTATTTGTCGAGTAACATGAACTCTAGTACTCACAATTAAGTTACAAATTATTCTCCTGTATGAATATTCCGCAACGGAAACGCACATCTGACTATTAGTAATTTACACTACTCTGACTGTTCACTACGCACTGGCAATACCACATTTTCTTTTTTTATTTAACGGATTTTATCAACACGTGGCCATCGCACTGAATATGAATGGCGCACACATTATAAATTCTGGATATCATGACAACATACAATTCGAAGGAAAAGGCCACCAATCTTTTTCTTTTCACTATCTTATTTATTCCGATAAATTCTATAACCTAAACACACAAATTCTATAATCTACAACAATAACACATGAGAAATTCCGCCCAGTGGGCATGGCTTTACATTGGTGATTCTCTATCTTATGGTCTCGTAATTATTTAATGCTACAGTGCACTTTCTGGATAGGATGGTGGATCTTTTGCTATATCTCACACTTCGATTCTCACAACCATCACGAAACTTTCCTCCTGACCGAGCGGTACAAAAGGAACATGCATACCCCATTACCTCTGAAACTACCTTGCTACTCTCCCATGCAAACCACACATACTTAAATTACATGACATACACCACACTGCAACATGGAATACAACACAAGGAATCGTCACAACGTTATAATCACATCACTTTCAGCTTTCCCACTTCAATTAAAATTCATCCCAGTTTCACACGACACTGCCCCATTTCGTAACTTATCTTTCCTACTACGAACTCTGGAGAATATATGCACGTCTTCCTAAGCAATGCAAGCGAAGTGGCGTTGCTGGATAGACGGCTGACTCACCTTGCTTCTCTCTCAGAGTACTATAGTTTGAATCAAGCGTCACACGGGAACATAACACGCAAGGTAATATTAAGAACATATTCATCACACACGCGAGTCCTCAACTGATACGATGGACGAGTACTTCTCTTTATCCTTTGTCTCATACACAGATTGAGACTCACACAGTAGTCACCACGTGGAAGTACTCGTCTCTAATTTCAAGTCCTGCACACGCCATTTCTTAAATATTTCAACTTATAGCACACACGCTAGTAATTCAGCTTAACTTAAGCACTCGGAAGTATTTTAACTTATTGCTACACATGGTTTCATTGTGACCGTTGGTCACTTACGTAGATTACTACGATCCCCTTAATATTACCTGTCTGACATTTAATTCTCCCCACAAAAGTTCCTGAAATAGAGAAATTATTATTCTAAACTACTCTTAAGTATTTCACATGTATATCATGTCTCCACTCTTTTGTCCTTATGGATCACGCCTAAGACAGGTCTTACCAACACTAGATACAGCGGCAGAGTGCTGAAACATGGCCGTTCTTCAGGTCCTCTCGCACCTCTGCCGAAGTGGGGGAGCACCTTGCTACCGTGTTGGTCAGCCACATTTCAGGTGCTCAAAGCTCAGGTAAATTTCATCTGTTTGGTCCCACCAAAGGTGACCAAACTACCGTCTCAAAGATGATCATATATTCACATTCACTATCTGCGGTTAGCAGACGACCATACATTCATTCATTTCACAGATCTCACCAAACTGGATGTAGGGATTTATTTTGTGGGAGTGCACATGTGATCAATTAAATAAATAAATTGTAATTCTTTCCCACACTGGTATCCGGCTTCGCTCTATTAATTGAAATTGAGTTATTATTAGAAAAAATATGTTGTTCTGACAAGAATAACGAAGAATGTTGTACCTATTTTCAATGTCGGGCGGTACTGTACCATTTCATGGTGATGTAAGAATATAATCAGCACTCCGAATTCAAGTTACACTTCCTTTTTATTGCTTTTGTTGCAATATCACGTAACACACAAAACATCACTTCACAATACAAAACATACTTGAAAACACCTTCCTCACTGTTATGTTAAAGTTCACATTTCATTAACTGACTACAATATGCGTCTTTCCAACATGACGTCCAAGACTTGACTTTTTGAAGGTCCGACTCTCTAACAAACTAATAATCGCTTACGCGCCCAAAAATCGGAGTTACAAGTACAACAAAGATCATAGTGGCAAAAGACAGAATACACATAAGAATAATATCATTGCAATATAAACATATCGATGTATCAAAGTACCTCTACATTAATGAAATCAAATCTGAATGTCGTCTCGGAAATATGTTAATTACTTTACAGAAACATAGTAGAATATTGCTGGTATCGAGAGGTTGAGTTGAGGTGCCGTAATGGTTACATAATTCAAGTACCATTACAGACTGATAGATGACATCGAAAAAGATACAAAGAAGGTCAGCTCGGTTTGTATTATCGTGAAATAGGGGCGATAGTGTCACAGACATGATACGTGAATTGGAGTGGCAATCATTAAAACGAAGGCGTTTTTCGTTGCGACGGGATCTTCTCATGAAATTTCAATCACTAGTTTTCTCCTCCGATTGCGAAAACATTCTGTTGGTACCCACCTACATAGGGAGAAATGATCGTCACGATAAAATAAGAGAAATCAGGGCTCGTACGAAAAAATTTAAGTGCTCGTTTTTCCCGCGTGCCGTTCGAGAGTGGAACTGTAGAGAGACAGCATGAAGGTGGTTCATTGAACCCTCTGCTACGCACTTTATTGTGAATAGCAGAGTAATCACGCAGATGTAGATGAGATGTCTTCCCTGGATTCCTCCTAGCTACATATTGAATGGAGTGCCACATTTCCTCCCTTAAGACTGGAATCCGCGACAAATGGACAAATCAGAAGCACGCACTGAATAAGCAGGTGCCATAGTGTTATTATGACTCACTACGACTCTTCTACTAGTATCAAACATAATTTGAGGAAGAAATTTCTGAGAATGTACGTCCGGAGTACAGCACTGTACGGTAGTGAAACCGGAAAACCGGAACAGAAAAGAATCGAAGCATTTCATATGTGGTGCTACATGCGAATGTTGAACATTAGCTGGACTGATAATGTAAGGAATGAGGAGGTCCGGCGCAGACTCGGAGAGAGAAGGGATATGTGGAAAACGCTGACATGGAGAAGTGACAGGGTGATAGGACAGCTGTGGCACTAGAGGGAGCTGCAGAGGGCAAAAACTGTAGAGGAAGACAGAGATTGGAATACAGTCAGCAAGTAATTGAGGGCGTAGGTTGCAAGTGCTACTCTGAGATGAAGAGGTTAGCACAGGAAAGGAATTCGTGGCGGGCCGCATCAAATTAGCCAGAAGACCGATGAATTAAAAAAATAAAAAAAGACTCTTCTATCGCGTATGAACGAGGCAACACGCACCGGGACGGTGAAGTGGAATACGACGCTGGTAATTAATCGTCGCAGTTAACAGTGCGTCGGAAAACGTTCGTAATAACTCACTAATTGATGTCATAAATGAAAAAATGCAAGACGCACTTTGGACGGTATAGCGTAGCGAGTTACCGAAAATCACTCGTTGTGTTGAATAGTGCCTTGCTAGACGATCGCGTGAAGCATTGAGCACACTATAACACTGACCTACATTCTTATAAATTTCTTCCTCAAATTAAGGCCTATGTTTGATACTAGTAGACTTCTCTCAGCCAAGAATGCTAGTTTGATTTTTATGCCCCCTCCGTTCCGTCGGTCGTAGGTTATTTTGCAGAATTTCTTTTGCAGAATTTCATAACTCCATCTATTTCGTGATCGCCAATTCTGATGTTAAGCCAATGTTTACTGGATTATTTTATTTTATTGTCCATAGTACTACGTCTGAACGTTGCCTATTTGCAATGTTAGGTACAGGAATACTGACATGCATTCCGCTGTCTGAGCCATCAGAACGATTTTGGTTTATAACTGTCGACTCCGTCGTTTCCCCGCCAGGATTCCTGACCTCAAAATGCATACATTTACGCTTCTGCATCATCCCTTCAAGTTTTAACGTCATCACAAAACACCCCGTAAATTCTTTCAAGTCAAGAGCGGCAGCCAGCCCTGACAGACGAAGAAATGAAATGATAATGAAGGGAAAAAAAAAGATGTTGTATAGTGCATGGTGAGGGGGGTACCTTGTTGCACTGCCAGTAAATAGCTTTCCGTTTCCTTCGCAAATGGAGCGGGGCCTAAACTTTGATTTTATGCCCTTCTATCTCTTTCAGAATAAAATTCAATCGTCGGTCGCAGAGATACGTTTATTTCGCTTGACCCGTTTCAACAAAAAAAAAATTTCATCTGGAGAGGCCAGTAAAATTAGGGATATTATAAATCATTAAATCTTGGTCATACACTTATGTAAAGTACATTATTCCTTGGGATCGTTCTGCAGGCTCTCTGAGTTTTCTCAGTAGCGTTTAGAGGAAAAAGGTCGTTTTCTTCTTTCTGTGGGTCCTGTTTCAAGCACTTTTCCAGAGTCTGTCGTTCCCACTGCAGGACAATTTCTCGCGGTTCCTGGCTGTCTGCCAAATGATGTCCGCGCAGAGGTTTCTTCACAGCCGTGAGTAGGCGGTAATTAGAAGGGATCAAGTCACGAGAATACGGTGGTACCTGGAACCCAATTTCAGCGATGGCAGCCGCCATTTTCCGAATGGTGTAGGGATGAGCGTTGTCGTGTTTCGAGAGCAGCTTTTCGTGGCGGTGCTCTCTGCACTCACTGCTACCAATCGCCAGTGAGTATCCACAGTGTCTACACCCTCCTTCCGCAAAAACCATGCCGTCCAGTGCTGTTCTTGATGGCAACACTCCACGTCGTCCGCTCGCGTAACGACAGTAGTTGCGACAATGAGCTGTACTATGAAGGGGCTACACTTCTAATGACTGTCCTGCCACCTACGATTAGGCCAAGGTACTACATACTTGTAGATGCAACGGCGAGTCACATGGTGGACGATGAATGAGGGGAAAAATAATACGAAACGCCCCTCGTACATTATTTCTCTGCAAAGATACAACAGTGACCACGTCTCTGTAATATGAGAACACTCAGAAAATATCTCTGAACAGCCGCCTGCATTGTGTAGGTGCAGTTATGGTTTTGCCTGTACGAGATTTGTCCGTAAAATACGTATAAAAGTTGAATAATAACTTTATTTTACAATTATTCAGGTATTACAATATGGTCTACTTCAAAGTACTCGCCCTGAGACGCGATACACTTCTGCCAACGCCATTTCCACTGTTGATAACATTGCTGAAAGTCTTCAGTTGTGATGTTGTTCAGTTCCCGTGTTGTTTCCGCCTTGATGGCTTCCACATCTCCCAAGTGCTGCCCCAGAAGCACCATTTTGCATTTCGGGAACATGAAGAAGTCACACGGGGCTAAATCGGGTGAATAAGGCGCGTGGTCTGTCACGGTGATTGAGCTTCGGGCCAAAAACTCGCGCACAACGAGCGACGTGTGAGCGGGCGCATTGTCGTGATGAAGGATCCACCTGCCCCCTTTTGCCAACTCCTGTCGAACTCGGGCCACACGAGCTCTGAGAGGTGTCAGAACTTCAACGTAAAAATTTCCGTTCACTCTCTGGCCAGGAGGGACAAATTCCTTGTGAACAATGCCGCTAGAATCAAAGAAAACAATCAACATTGTCTTCACGTTGGACCTTGATTTTCGCGACTTTTTTGTTCTCGGTTCTCCTGCTAGTTTCCATTCCTAGCTTTGAGATTTGAGCTCCACATCGAATTCGTAAAACCAGGACTCGTCTCCAGTGATGACTCGGTTGAGAAAGTCCCCTCGTTCCTCTTCTTCCAACCACTCCTCATAGCACTCGACCCTCTTTGCTTTCTGTTCTGGCGTCAAGAGCTTCGGTACCATTTTCGCACACAATTTCTTCATTTCAAGTGTCAGGATTTCGTGAACGATTGTTTTGGGGATTGACAGCTTGTCAGCAATCATTCTGACTGTCAACCTACGGTCTTTAAAAACACAAGCCCGAATTCGTTCAACATTTGCATCGCAACTCGATGTCGACGGGCGTCCTGGGCGAGGGTCATCGTTCACTTCTTCTCGGCCATCCCGGAACCTTTTTAACCACTTGTTCACGGTTGGTTCCTTCAGGGAATTGTCTCCGTAAACCTGTTTCAAACACTCAAAAATCTCACGGCTATTTTTGCCTGGCTTTGCAAGAAACTTGATGCTGACGCCCTGTTCCTCAATCAGAGAGAGCTCCATGTCGACGGCAGGTGAGAAAGGGTGACTGTCAACAAGCTGCCGCACTCTCCCACCTTCACGCAGAGTGCTCTGACTCGAACTGAGCGTCGATGGGATTGATTACAGCAGTAGTCCCACCTGGCGGTGACTGCAACTTGTAACATAAAGACATTATTCAACTTTTATACGTACACTCCTGGAAATGGAAAAAAGAACACATTGACACCGGTGTGTCAGACCCACCATACTTGCTCCGGACACTGCGAGAGGGCTGTACAAGCAATGATCACACGCACGGCACAGCGGACACACCAGGAACCGCGGTGTTGGCCGTCGAATGGCGCTAGCCGCGCAGCATTTGTGCACCGCCGCCGTCAGTGTCAGCCAGTTTGCCGTGGCATACGCAGCTCCATCGCAGTCTTTAACACTGGTAGCATGCCGCGACAGCGTGGACGTGAACCGTATGTGCAGTTGACGGACTTTGAGCGAGGGCGTATAGTGGGCATCCGGGAGGCCGGGTGGACGTACCGCCGAATTGCTCAACACGTGGGGCGTGAGGTCTCCACAGTACATCGATGTTGTCGCCAGTGGTCGGCGGAAGGTGCACGTGCCCGTCGACCTGGGACCGGACCGCAGCGACGCACAGATGCATGCCAAGACCGTAGGATCCTACGCAGTGCCGTAGGGGACCGCACCGCCACTTCCCAGCAAATTAGGGACACTGTTGCTCCTGGGGTATCGGCGAGGACCATTCGCAACCGTCTCCATGAAGCTGGGCTACGGTCCCGCACACCGTTAGGCCGTCTTCCGCTCACGCCCCAACATCGTGCAGCCCGCCTCCAGTGGTGTCGCGACAGGCGTGAATGGAGGGACGAATGGAGACGTGTCGTCTTCAGCGATGAGAGTCGCTTCTGCCTTGGTGCCAATGATGGTCGTATGCGTGTTTGGCGCCGTGCAGGTGAGCGCCACAATCAGGACTGCATACGACCGAGGCACACAGGGCCAACACCCGGCATCATGGTGTGGGGAGCGATCTCCTACACTGGCCGTACACCACTGGTGATCGTCGAGGGGACACTGAATAGTGCACGGTACATCCAAACCGTCATCGAACCCATCGTTCTACCATTCCTAGACCGGCAAGGGAACTTGCTGTTCCAACAGGACAATGCACGTCCGCATGTATCCCGTGCCACCCAACGTGCTCTAGAAGGTGTAAGTCAACTACCCTGGCCAGCAAGATCTCCGGATCTGTCCCCCATTGAGCATGTTTGGGACTGGATGAAGCGTCGTCTCACGCGGTCTGCACGTCCAGCACGAACGCTGGTCCAACTGAGGCGCCAGGTGGAAATGGCATGGCAAGCCGTTCCACAGGACTACATCCAGCATCTCTACGATCGTCTCCATGGGAGAATAGCAGCCTGCATTGCTGCGAAAGGTGGATATACACTGTACTAGTGCCGACATTGTGCATGCTCTGTTGCCTGTGTCTATGTGCCTGTGGTTCTGTCAGTGTGATCATGTGATGTATCTGACCCCAGGAATGTGTCAATAAAGTTTCCCCTTCCTGGGACAATGAATTCACGGTGTTCTTATTTCAATTTCCAGGAGTATATTTTCCGGACAAACCTCGCACATAAACGTAGATGTAGCTGTAACATTTCGCCAGTGGGACTTTGCGCCGTGAAGACAGGAAACGAAAATTAATACTAACGAAGCGGAAGCGGTGTGTCTTACCCGTTTGTTTTTCCTGCAGGCGTCGCATTGTGTAGTTTTCTCGACAATGAACGCAGTTCATGCCGTTTTATTTGGTTCGTGATTTCTCCGTCGTGACAGCCCGATGGGAAGCCTAAAGACGCTTGCCAGGAATAGGGCGAGGGGTGGGGGGTGGGGGGACAATGGTAGGGGGGGGGGGGTGGGAAGGGAGAGTGGGGGGGGGGCGGAGTCCAGAGAGAGCAGCTTTAAAAAATGGCGTTTCTTGAGTAGAAACCAATAGCATTGTAACACGTGTCATGACACGGTCAGAGTTGCAGTCTTTCTTTCTTTCTTTATTTTATGGTATAAAACTTAGATACATACTCCATATAGCTGCATAACACTCTAAGGATGATTTCTGGAGTAATTAAAGCCACTACAACGAAATGCCTCCCAATATTAAGCCACATCCCGCCGCCACACCTGCGACGTACTGACGGCCTTGTACGTGAATACAAAAACATCATGGGGAATCGAAGACCGCCACTCCACCAAGACATTGAGGCTGCAAACACTAACAGGGTTCGATCTAGGAACCCGCCAACAAGAACAGCAAGGAACTGTGTACAAGAAGGTTTCAGCATCACAAACGCAGCTTCTGAAAAATGGAATGCATGGCAAAATCAAAACATGCTTTGCATCACACAAAAGCCACCTGGTTTTGACCTACCACGCAAAACGTGGTCCACTCTAAATAGGGTTATAACTCGTCCGGCAGATGTGCCTACTCCCTATATAAATGGGGTAAAATACCATGCCCTCAGTGTGACTGCGGAGAAAGGCAGACCATCAGCCACATTGTTGAAGAGTGTTCCACAAGCGCCTATAATGGGAGCCCCGACGATTTCTTGCTCGCAACTCCAGAGTCGATAGATTATATTAATAAACTTGATGTTTGTTTCTAATCCTTAACCTTTATTAGCAATGTTTGTTTTCAATTATTAACGTTTGTTATATTAGCGATTTGTCTGTTTCTTTCTTATGTGTCTGTATTGCCATACGATAAATAAATAAATGTTGCTGTTGTTGTGGTGTTCAGTCCTGAGACCGGTTTGATGCAGCTCTCCATGCTACTCTATCCTGCGTAAGCTTCTTCATCTCCCAGTACCTACTGCAACTTACATCCTTTTGAATCTGCTTGGTGTATTCATCTCTTGGTCTCTACGATTTTTACCCTCCACGCTGCCCTCCAATACTAAATTCGTGATCCCTTGATGCCTCAGAACATGTCCTACCAACCGATCCCTTCTTCTAGTCAAGTTATGCCACAACTTCTCTTCTCGCCAATCCTATTCAACAACTCCTCATTAGTTATGTGATCTACCCATCTAATCTTCAGCATTCTTCTGTAGCACCACATTTCGAAAGCTTCTATTCTCTTCTTGTCTAAACTATTTGTCGCCCATCTTTCACTTCCATTCATGGCTACACTCCATACAAATACTTTCAGAAACGACTTCCTGATACTTAAATCTATACTCGAAGTTAGCAAATTTCTCTTCTTCAGAAACGCTTTCATCCCATAGCCAGTCCACATTTTATATCCTCTCTACTTCGACCATCATCAGTTATTTTGCTCCCAGAATAGCAAAACTCCTTTACTACTTTAAGTGTCTCATTTCCTAATCTAATACCCTCAACATCACCCGACTTAATTCGACTACATTCCATTATCCTCGTTTTGCTTTTGTTGACGTTCATCTTCTATCCTCCCTTCAAGACACTATCCATTCCGTTCAACTGCTCCTCCAAGTCCTTTGCTGTCTCTGACAGAATTACAATGTCATCGGCGAACCTCAAATTTTTTATTTCTTCTCCATGGATTTTAATCCCTACTCTGAGTTTTTCTTTTGTTTCCTTCACTGCTTGCTCAATATACGGATTGAATAACATCGGGGAGAGGCTACAATCCTGTCTCACTCCCTTCCCAACCACTGCTTCCCGTTCATGCCCCTCGACTCTTATAAGTGCCATTTGGTTTCCATACAAATTGTAAATAGCCTTTCGCTCCCTGTATTTTACACCTGCCACCTTCAGAATTTGAAAGAGAGTATTCCAGTCAACATTGTCAAAAGCTTTCTCTAAGTACAAATGCTAGAAACGTAGGTTTGCCTTTCCTTAATCTTTCTTCTAAGATAAGTCGTAAGGTCAGTATTGCCTCACGTGTTCCAGTATTTCTGCGGAATCCAAACTGATCTTCCCCGAGGTCGGCTTCTACTAGTTTTTCCATTCGTCTGTAAAGAATTCGTGTTAGTATTTTGCAGCTGTGGCTTATTAAACTGATTGTTCGGTAATTTTCACATCTGTCAACACCTGCTTTCTTTGGGATTGGAATTATTATATTCTTCTTGAAGTCTGACGGTATTTCGCCTGTCCCATACATCTTGCTCACCAGATGGTAGAGTTTTGTCAGGACTGGCTCTCCCAAGTTCGTCAGTAGTTCCAAAGGAATGTTGTCTACTCCCGGGGCCTTGTTTCGACTCAGGTCTTTCACAGTGCTCTGTCAAACTCTTCACGCAGTATCATATCTCCCATTTCATCTTCATCTACATCCTCTTCCATTTCCATAATATTGTCCTCAAGTACATCGCCCTTGTATAGACCCTCTATATACTCCTTCCACCTTTCTGCTTTCCCTTCTTTGCTTAGAACTGGGTTTCCATCTGAGCTCTTGATATTCATACAAGTGGTTCTCTTTTCCCCAAAGGTCTCTTTAATTTTCCTGTAGGTAGTATCTATCTTACCGCTAGTGAGATAAGCCTCTGCATCCTTACATTTATCCTCTAGCCATCCCTGCTTAGCCATTTTGCACTTCCTGTCGATCTCATTTTTGAGACGTTTGTATTCCTTTTTGCCTGCTTCATTTACTGCATTTTTACATTTTCTCCTTTCATCAATTAAATTCAATATTTCTTCTGTTACCCAAGGATTTATACTAGCCCTTGTCTTTTTACCTACTTGATCCTCTGCTGCCTTCACTACTTCATCCCTCAAAGCTACCCATTCTTCTTCTACTGTATTTCTTTCCCCCATTCCTGCCATTTGTTCCCTTACGCTCTCCTTGAAACTCTGTACAACCTCTGGTTTAGCCTGTTTATCCAGGTCCCATCTCCTTAAATTTCCATCGTCTAAATTAATTATTTTTCTTAAAATTATTCATTTAAGTGGTCATATATGATCCCCTGTTGCTGTGCAATTACTTCCACAAATTAGACTATTAAAAATGATGGACATGCTGCAAGAGATGCGTTCCGTACCACGATGTGGTTTACTGTTAAAATTCCAAAAGCGCACACTCCAAGAAGTGTGAGCCAGTATATTGCTTCCTACTGCGCATATCAC
Source organism: Schistocerca cancellata (assembly GCF_023864275.1). NCBI lineage: Eukaryota > Metazoa > Arthropoda > Insecta > Orthoptera > Acrididae > Schistocerca > Schistocerca cancellata. Next base: position 16,889,155 of record NC_064635.1, on the reverse strand, counting down.
AGTTTAATATTTTCGTTCGGTACAAATTTTACAAATTATTTTAAACTAACTTCCGGATGAGCTAGAGACTTGAAACTTCCAGCACAGCTCAGAACTCGATCACAATGCAACATGAACCTGCTTTCGTGTTTGGTGTGTGGTGGAGGGAACTATCGGTACCACTGCTATTTCCGTCTTTTCCTGTTCCACTTGCGAATAATTCATGGTAAGAATGGTTACTCGTAAGTACCTGCGGCATTCGATTCTCTCTAACCTTTAGCTTCCAGGTCTTTCCATGAGATAATAGTAGGAAAAAGGAATGTATTGGTAATCCTGAAATTTACCACATATTTTTGTTACGAGACTAAAAAGCAGAAAATAATTATTTAAATAAAACCTTTTAATACAATACCTATGAAAGCGGACTAAACGTATAAACAATTTCTTCTACCGTCATACAGATTCCTAGCCCCACAAAGGTAGTCCTCAAAATTTGTGCTTGTGAATTTTTAATAGTTCTACATCTACATCTACATCCATACTCCGCAAGCCACCTGACGGTGTGTGGCGGAGGGTACCCTGAGTACCTTTATCGGTTCTCTTTTCTATTCCAGTCTCGTATTGTTCGTGGAAAGAAGGACTGTCGGTATGCCTCTGTGTGGGCTCTAATCTCTCTGATTTTATCCTCATAGTCTCTTCACGAGATATACGTAAGAGGGAGCAATATACTGCATGACTCTTCGGTGAAGGTATGTTCTCGAAACTTTAACAAAAGCCCGTACCGAGCTACTGAGCGTCTCTCCTGCAGAGTCTTCCACTGGAGCTTTCGCGATTACTAAATGATCCTGTAACGAAGCGTGCTACTCTCCGCTGGATCTTCTCTATCTCTTCTATCAACCCTATCTGGTACGGATCCCACACTGCTGAGCAGTATTCAAGCAGTGGGCGAACAAGTGTACTGTAACCTACTTCCTCTGTTTTCGGATTATATTTCCTTAGGATTCTTCCAATGAATCTCAGTCTGGCATCTGCTTTACCGACGATCAACTTTATATGATCATTCCATTTTAAATCACTCCTAATGCTTACTCCCAGATAATTTATGGAATTAACTGCTTCCAGTTGCTGACCTGCTATTTTGTAGCTAAATGATAAGGGACCTATCTTTCTATGTATTCGCAGCACATTACACTCGTCTACATTGAGATTCAACTGCCATTCCCTGCACCATGCGTCAATTCGCTGCAGATCCTCCTGCATTTCAGTACAATTTTCCATTGTTACAACCTCTCGATACACCACAGCATCATCTGCAAAAAGCCTCAGTGAACTTCCGATGTCATCCACCAGGTCATTTATGTATATTGTGAATATCAACGGTCCTATGACACTCCCCTGCGGCACACCTGAAATCACTCTTACTTCGGAAGACTTCTCTCCATTGAGAATGACATGCTGCGTTCTGTTATCTAGGAACTCCTCAATCCAATCACACAATTGGTCTGATAGTCCATATGCTCTTACTTCGTTCATTAAACAACTGTGGCGAACTGTATCGAACGCCTTGCGGAAGTCAAGAAAGACGGCATCTACCTATGAACCCGTGTCTATGTCCCTCTGAGTCTCGTGGACGAATAGCGCGAGCTGGGTTTCACACGACCGTCTTTTTCGAAACCCATACTGATTCCTACTTAGTAGATTTCTAGTCTCCAGAAAAGTCATTATACTCGAACATAATACGTGTTCCAAAATTCTACAACTGATCGACGTTAGAGATATAGGTCTATAGTTCTGCACATCTGTTCGACGTCCCTTCTTGAAAACGGGGATGACCTGTGCCCTTTTCCAATGCTTTGGAACGCTACGCTCTTCTAGAGACCTACGGTACACCGCTGCAGGAAGGGGGCCAAGTTCCTTCACGTACTCTGTGTCAAATCGTACTGGTGTCCCATCAGGTCCAGCGGCCTTTCCTCTTTTGAGCGATTTTAATTGTTTCTCTTTTCCTCTGTCGTCTATTTCGATATCTACCATTTTGTCATCTGTGCGACAATCTAGAGAAGGAACTACAGTGCAGTCTTCCTCTGTGAAACAGCTTTGGAAAAAGGCATTTAGTATTTCAGCTTTACGAGTGTCATCCTCTGTTTCAGTACCATTTTGGTCACAGAGTGTCTGGACATTTTGTTTTGATCCACCTACCGCTTTGACATAAGACCAAAATTTCTTAGGATTTTCTGCCAAGTCAGTACATAGAACTTTACTTTCGAATTCATTGAACGCCTCTCGCATAGCCCTCCTCACACTACATTTCACTTCGCGTAATTTTTGTGTGTCTGCAAGGCTTTGGCTATGTTTATGTTTGCTGTGTTTGTTGTGAAAATACTTACAGAATTTAAAACTGAAAACGCAGGGCACATGCGATACATAACTGATGCGTCAATAGTTCACCTACTTACTATTATCTACCCCATGTGCCCCAAGTTGTTCGTTTTAAAGTCCACAAATATTTTCATACTCTGATGTAACAAAATAAAAGTGATGTTGTTATTCAGTGGAAAAGTTGAAATCTGAGATTTCGCTTACTGTTTTATCAATCACAATTGGCGTAAGAATCATGGATTGACCATTGTCATAAAATATTGCATTATGAAATGTGAACAGTCTTTACTTGCAGTTTCGCGTGGCTTTAAGCAGTCACAGCTAGCGTGCTATTGATTATAAAATTGCATTATCGTCTTTCTAATTACTTCATGATCGTAGATACGATCATACCTGGTCGTGAAGTTATTCTTATGACAAAACAATTTCCTAAGGGACCAGAAAGTTCTTAAGAGCGCAAAAACAACTGTAACATCACACAAAACGGAAATTCAATATAAAAGCTGATGCAAGAAGCCGATAAAACAGTTTTCTTTTTGTCAATGTAACACGCTCATTGGACTGCTGATCTTGGCGTCTGTAATCTTAGCAAAATGCATAATTAAAATGAAAATAATACTGAGGAGATGATAGGAATGAGCACTGCTAAATGTTTTTAATATTTCCAGAACAAATAGTTATTATAACTAAAACACATATCGTACCTTAAGTTTACTACTACAATGACGGTAGATTTTTATGTCCGTTTCAAGTCCATTGAGCGCTCTTTTATATAGCCGTGGTCCTCTTGAGTCGCTCGTGCGTAGTCACGACAAGTTACAACAGTTCTTCTTTTTACACTTCACTCAAACTTAGACGTAACACGTTTTTCTACATTTAGTAAAAATTAGAGCAGACTGTCACAAATCTGCGTCTGTCTTACTTGAGATAAACAGTACAAGTGTTTTAGCCCTCAAGGCTTCATTTGTTCTCCAGCGAACAAAATAGTTAAGGATCGCATATCCATCCGCATTTTTCTGTTTATATTGCCGGCCGCGGTGGCCGTGCGGTTCTAGGCGCTCCAGTCCGGAGCCGCGCTGCTGCTACGGTCGCAGGTTCGAATCCTCCCTCGGGCATGGGTGTGTGTGATGTCCTTAGGTTAGTTAGGTTTAAGTAGTTCTAAGTTCTAGGGGACTGATGACCTCAGATGTTAAGTCCGATAGTGCTCAGAGCCATTTGAACCATTTTGAACCTTGACGCTGCATCACAGACAGGAGCGCTTGCGATGGCGTACTCAACGACGAACCTGTGTGCACGAATGGCAAAACGTCATTTTTTCGGATGAATTCAGGTTCTGTTTACAGCATCATGATGGTCGCATCCGTGTTTGGTGACATCGCGGTGAAAGCACATTGGAAGCATGTATTCGTCATCGCCATATTGGCATCACCCGGCGTGATGGTATGGGGTGCCATTGATTACACGTCTCGGTCACCTCTTGTTCGCATTGATGGCACTTTGAACAGTGGACGTTACGTTTCAGATGTGTTACGACCCATGGCTCCACCCTTCATTCGATCCCTGCGAAACCCTACATTTCAACAGGATAATGCACGACCGCATGTTGCAGGTCCTGTACGGGCCTTTCAGATAATGCTCGATTGCTGCCCTGGTCAGTACATTCTCCAGATCTCTCACCAACTGGAAACGTCTGGTCAATCGTGACCGAGCAACTGGCGCGTCACAATACGCCAGTCTCTACTCTTGATGAACTGTGGTACCGTGTTGAAGCTGCATGGGCAGTTGTACCTGTACCTACCATCCGAGCTCTGTTTGACTAAATGCCCAGGCATATCACGGCCGTTATTACGGCCAGAGGTGGTTGTTCTGGGTACTGATTTCTTAGGCTCTAATGCACCCAAATTGGGTGAAAATGTATTCACATGTCAGTTCTAGTATAAAATATTTGCCCAATGAATACCCGTTTATCATCTGCATTTATTCTTGGTGCAGCAATTTTAATAGCCAGTAGTGTAGGTAAACACGGTGGGTGCGGGATGACTTCCCAATCCAACTCCCTTTTTGTCAGTCCAGCAGAATGCGGGTGGTCCCTATCGTGGAGTAGCGTCTCTTCACACGGTCCGCGTGGTCGCTGTTCTTGGATTGCGCCTGCAAGACCTCTCAGTTGTTGACAATAAATCTCAGCAGTGGTGGTCACACCGCACAGAAGCAATTCGCAGAACACCACACCGTCGCTGCTCCACCAGATGCGTAAGGTTTTTGTACGTGGAGCTCCTGATTTGTTTGGGCTCAACGACTCCTGTCTTCTCCTTACTTTAGCGTAAAGCACCGATACAGGATAGGAATGTTCGGAGTTGTTGACGAGCCAACTGGTGGCGAGCAAGTAGAGATTCACATACGGCTACCCGCTGGTTGTTGTGAGTTTGGCTTAGAGCGTGCGGTACCCATACGCCCGATTTCTGAAAGTTCCTCACGGCATACAAATGCCGCAGGATACTGGAATGGCCACAGTTCGTCGCATTCGTCATTTCTCGAGTACACTGACGCGGATAATCGTGGATTAATGCGTTTAAAGGATCTTCATCAAACCTCGAAGCTCTTCCTGAAAGTGGAGACTCACTAATGTAAAAACGGTCCTCCTTAAAACGAGAAATCCATTTTGCCGCCGTGTTCTGTCTAATGGCGTTATCCCCACACTGGCTGCCTCTGGTGAAATCAGACAGAAAAAATATGTCGAAAATGTTCCAATTTTCTACTTGGCGCTCCATTTTCTGGGGCAACGGCCTTGCGGCAGTGGTAACACCGGTTGCCGTGAGACCACCGACGTTAAGCGCTGTCGGGCGTGCTCGGCACTTGGATGGGTGACCATCCAGGCCGCCATGCGCTGTTGCCATTTTTGGGGGTGCACTCAGCCTCGTGATGCCAATTGAGGTGCTACTCGACCGAATAGTAGCGGCTTCGGTAAAGAATACCATGATAGCGACCGGGAGAGCGGTGTGCTGACTCCACGCCCCTCCTATCCGCATCCTCCACTTACGATGACACGGCGGTCGGATGGTCCCGGTAGGCCACTCGTGGCCTGTAGACGGAGTGCTCCATTTTCTGGCGTTCACAGCTCCACTCACTGTCTCCAAATGTCGAAATGACAACAAATAAACTCTAACAGCAACAGTGAGTTACAAATAAAAATTGAAAATTGATAAATAAACCCATAGCAACAGGAATAGCAACATGCAAGACAAAAACGCCACGAACTTATGCTCCAACCTGATAATTTTAAGACTCGAACATTTTGGAACACATAAATTTTAAGTTGGGTTGTTTTGAGGGAAGAGACCAAACTACGAGGTCATCAGGGAAGGAAGTCGGCCGTGCCATTTCAAAGGAACCATACCGGCATTTGCCTGGAGCTAGTTAGGGAAATCACGGAAAATCTAAATCAGGATGGCTGGACGCGGGATTGAACCGTCGTCCTCCCGAGTGCGAGTCTGTAAATTTTAAGTACGAATGACTTCTGTAACATGAAGTTTTTGGGAAAGGTAAGCTATGGTTGTTGAAAACTGGAGAATGACGGCTTCTAAATAGAATAGGTCAATATTGAAACAAACAGTTGTTACCATCGTTGAATTTTTACGTTAATGCCATATGAAGGTATATACGAGAGCGTGCTAAAGAGTAATGCCTCCCAATTTTTTTTACATGAAAACTCATTAGCATTCTTCATCTTTAACCTTCACTTATACACATTTATTTTTTCAGCGGCGTCAACCGTTTCGACGGACACATTTGTCCCAGCGAGAGACCGTTTTGTTGATACAGTCACTGTAGACTGCGCGCCTCCATCACTGTCAAAGCAAAGTCCTCGAAGGTGTTCCTTAAATGCTGGAAGGAGATGAAAATCAGATGCGACCACGACGGGAGCGTACGGACGACGATCGACGAAAGTCAACCCAAGTCGTCCCATTGTTGCAGACGTCGCAGCGCGCGCGTATGGTCTGGCATTGTCGTGCTGAAGGACAGGGCGCTTCACGTGTGAACGAACTCTGCGAAATCGAAAGTCTATTACAGCAAGCCTTTCCTCACGCGCCGAAGTAGTTACGGTACACTCGGCCATATTACACGCTTCCCTTCGCAGCCATCTAGCGGCAGAAGATTGGAACAAGCTTCAACGAAGATGCAAAGTCGACCGAGTAATATGCATGACACGTAATATGTCAAGCGGTATTGAGAACAGAGTAAAAATTTAGTAGGCATTACTCTTCAGCGCGTAATCGTAATTATTCCCATAAAAGAATATTCTCATCAGGACACTGTAAATTTTAATGTGAATCGTGGAGTTCACTGAGTTACTGCCCGCGTAAGAAAAGAGTTATTTCATATAACTATCGCGTAAGCACTACCGATGAAAGAAAAAATTAAGTTACATTAGAAACGGAAAACATGTTCTGAAAAATTATATTTATTTGGTCACGAACCGGCTGTCGGCTTCTCAAGCCATATTCAGGTGACAACTGAACGTCGCACACACAGATAAACGTTATGTGCGACTTATACAGATGTTATTTGTGCACAATATACAATGCGTGATCAAAAGTATCCTGACGCCTGGCCGAAAATGGATAACAAGTTTGTGGCGCCCTCCATCGGTAATGCTGGAATTCAATATAGTGTTGGTCCACACTTAGCCTTGATGACAGCTTCCACTCTCGCAGGCATACGTTCAAACAGGTGCTGGAAGGTTTCTTGGGGAATGGCAGCCCATTCTTCACAGAGTGCTGCACTGAGGAGGGGTATCGATGTCGGTCGGTGAGGCCTGGCACGAAGTCGGCGTTCCAAAACATCCCAAAGGTGTTCTACACGATTCAGGTCAGGATGGTTCAAAATGGTTCAAATGGCTCTGAGCACTATGGGACTCAACTGCTGCGGTCATCAGTCCCCTAGAACTTAGAACTACTTAAACCTAACTAACCTAAGGACATCACATACACCCATGCCCGAGGCAGGATTCGAACCTGCGACCGTAGCAACAGCGCGGCTCCGGACTGGAGCGCCTAGAACCGCACGGCCACCGCGGCCGGCTCAGGTCAGGACTCTGCGCAGACCAGTCCATTACAGGGATGTTACTGTCGCGTAACCACTCCGCCATAGACAGTGCATCATGAACAAATGCTCGATCGTGTTGAAAGATGCAATCGCCGTCCTCGAATTGCTCTTCAACAGTGGGGAGCAAGAAGGTGCTTAAAATGTCAATGTAGGCCTGTGCTGTGATAGTGCCACGCAAAACAGCAAGGAATGCAAGTCCACTCCATGAAAAACACGACCACACCGAATGTTACTGTTCGCACTATACACGCTGGCAGATGAAGTTCGCCGGGAATTCAGCATACCCACACCCTGCCATCGGATCGCCACATTGTGTACCGTGATTCGTCACTCCACACAACGTTTTCACACTGTTCAGTCGTCCAATGTTTACGCTCCTAACACCAAGCGAGGCCTCGTATGGCATTTACCGGCGTGACGTGATGTGTGGCTTACGAGCAGTCGCTCGACCATGAAATCCTACTTTCCTCACCTCCCGCCCAACTGTGATAGTACTTGCAGTGGATCCTATTGCAGTTCAGAATTCCTGTGTGACGGTCTGGATAGATGTCTGCCTATTCCACATTACGACCCTCTTCAACTGCCGGCGGTCTCTGTCAGTCAACAGACGAGGTCGGCTTGTACGCTTTTGTGCTGTACGTGTCCCTTCACGTTTACACTTCACTATCACATCGGAAACAGTGAACCAAGGGATGTTTCGGACTTTGGAAATCTCGCGTGCCGGCCGCGGTGGCCGTGCGGTTCTGGCGCTGCAGTCCGGAACCGCGGGACTGCTACGGTCGCAGGTTCGAATCCTGCCTCGGGCATGGATGTGTGTGATGTCCTTAGGTTAGTTAGGCTTAAGTAGTTCTAAGTTCTAGGGGACTTATGACCTAAGATGTTGAGTCCCATAGTGCTCAGAGCCATTTGAACCAAATCTCGCGTACGGACATATGACGCAAGTGACACTCAATCACCTGACCACGTTCGAAGTCTGTGAGTTCCACGGTGCGCCCCATTCTGCTCTCTCACGATGTCTAATGACTACTGAGGTCGCTCATATGGAGTTTCTGGCTGTAGGTGGCAGCACAGTGGACCTAATATGAAAAACGTATGTTTTTGAAGGTGGTCGGATACTTTTGATCATATAGTGTGTAAAACATGACAGAGTCCTTACACAGGAAAACTTTACATATTTTTGTAACATAGAATAATTACGTCAACTGAAAAAGTGGAAAAATATAGTTTTCATGTGGAGATAAATTTAATAATTGATGAAAAATAAGATGGATTTGCAGTTTTAATCTAGTATTTGACTGAAACATGAGCATTGCTTCATGCGCTTCACAACGTCAGATGGACCAGATGACGATAGAGTAATGTAGTGAACGAAGACTCAAAAGTATCAGCTGCCAGTGACTGATTCGCAACAACGTCCAGTTTTCCATCGTCTATCAGTGATCTGCAACTAGATTGGCTGCCAGCATCTACAATGCACCGTGTAAGTCTAGTGGTCGGTGTTGCATATGAACGGGCCACCCGGAGATAAGTGTATCCTAAACGTCCGATGTTAACATTGCCGACTGAACTGCGTTCGTCAGAAGTAACCGGTGGAGTAAAATGTCCCTAACTGCTGCAGCCTAACGTGTGATGCCTTTTCCTGCAAAAAATACAAAATACTTTTCCTTTCTTTCTTCAGTCTTTTACTATGTGACCCTGGTTGAGGCGAAGAAAGGACCTATCGCTTTATCTCAGAATCTTGAGACGGTCATGAACATCCTTCACTCCCTCGCAGTCTTGTGCCCGGTGATCACACAGTTCGCAAGCCACACAGTAGGTTCCCTTTTTACCGTACGGGCCTGAGTGTTGTACGTCCTGGCTTATATCGGACTTTGAGGGCTGCTGCAGACGAAACAATGCTAGTTAACCCGCAACTTTCCCCGCGAATGTCTTGCGTCATTCAGAAGAGAATTCCATCAGTTTCAAAAATGGTTCAAATGGCTCTGAGCGCTATGGGACTAAACATCTGAGGTCATCAGTCCCCTGGAACTTAGAACTACTTAAACCTAACTAACCTAAGGACATCACACACATCCATGTCTGAGGCAGGATTCGAACCTGCGACCGTAGCGGTCGCGCGGTTCCAGACTAAAGCGCCTAGAACCGCTCGGCCACATCGGCCATCAGTTTCAGGAAGTTCTTATCTGACAGTTAGATCCTCTTCAAATGAAGTATCTTTGGAACTGAAAATCGACCATAAGCTAACAAGGGAACCTCCCCATCGAACCCCCCCCCCCCCCCCCCTCAGATTTAGTTATAAGTTGGCACTGTGGATAGGCCTTGAAAAACTGAACACAGATCAATCGAGAAAACAAGAAGAAGTTGTGTGGAACTATGAAAAAAGTAAGCAAAATATACAAACTGAGTAGTCCATGTGCAACATACGCAACATCAAGGACGGTGGTAACTTGAAAGCGCCGTGGTCCTGTGGTCAGTGTGACCCGCTGTGGACCTAGAGGTCCTTGGTTCAAGTCTTCCCTCGAGTGAAAATTTTACTTTATTTTCGCAAAGTTATGATCTGTCCGTTCGTTCACTGACGTCTCTGTTCACTGTAATAAGTTTAGCGCCTGTGTTTTGCGACCGCACCGCAAAACCGTGCGATTGTCATTGAAGGCCCGAGCTATATTTGCTGGATTCATATTGCCCACGGAATGCATCTCACGTATTTAATGCACTCTCGTCCAAAGTAGCGAACAGTCAGCTGCCAGCCAGGGAGCCTCGTCAGCAGGAATACTCTCTCCTCTGTGCGCTGTAGTCGACTGACGTGTGTTTCGATGTTTGTTTAGGTGTGGCGTCCCCATACTACGGCGCAGTTACCTTGGATCGGACGCACGGACGGACAGATAATAATTGTCTGAAAATAAAAAAATTAAACTTTTCAGTCGATGGACGACTTGAACGAAGGACTTCTCGTTCGGCAGCTGCTCACGCTAACCACGGGACCACGGCGCTTTTCAGCTCATATTCTCCTTGATGTCGTCTATGTTGCCCATTGACTTCTCAGTTTGTATATTTTGCTTATTTTTTTCATAATTCCACACAACTTCTTGCTGTTTTCTCGATTGATCTGGATCCACTTTTTCAAGGCCTATCCACTGTGCCAACTTATAACTAAATCTGAGGGGGGTGCGATGGGGAGGTTCCCTTGTAAGTTCTCCCCCATTGCTTGTAGCGCCAGCAGACGGTTATTGTGTTCAGTAATTGTTATGAGTTTCGGATGACTTTGCTCTTTTCGAATAGGTGTGACGCCTTCGAGATAGTCAAGATGTACCTGGATAATTACGAGCGTTGCCCAGAAAGTAATGCACCGCATTTTTTTCTTCAACAATTCTTTATTAAACGTAATGAGAATTACACATACGAAAGAATGGTGTTTTATCTACACACCCTATTTTTCCACGTCAGCTCCATCCCGTTCTATGGCCTTCCTCCAGCTCGAAACAAGGGCGTGTATGCCCTGTCGGTAGCAGTCCTTGTCGTGGTGGCGGAGCCAGTGCTTCACTGTGTCTATCAGCTCCTCATCGTCTTCGAAAAGTTTTTCAAAGAGAGCATCGTTTAATGGCACAAAGCAAGTGGAAGTCCGCAGGGCTAGATCAGGTGTGAGATGTGTAACACTTCTGTCACTAAATGTAACTGGGTTTTCTCTTTTGATGCTAGTCAATTTTCAGGATGAGCATTCTAAAGCATCATGTCAGGATGAAAATACTAGATAAATTCACTTTTCTCTCTTAACAACATGTGGACAGTGTGGGTTCTTCCTTGGCTCGGGTATGAGGTAGAATGAAACAGCATTTTTACATAAGATAACTTTTATTGAAGATTTGTACAACTGTTTCCTTACTCGATGTTCTGGCTCGGAGAGCGGCAGCTGTGTCGTTTGCGCAGCCTTCTGCTGCGGCAGCGGCGGCGTCTGATAACGCGTAGCGGTGTGTATCTCGTGTCGCCGTCTCGCCCAGTTAACTGGAGACGCGCAGCGCGAGTTGGCCCGTTTCATTATTGCGAGGGAAGTCGTGCATCGGATGGTGGTACCTTGGATGTGGCGTCCCAGTGTTTCTCTTCTCTAAGTGGCCGCGTGTGTTGTGCGTCGGCCAGCGGAACGGCGCGGCGGGGGAAGGCCAGTGTCCCGGACTCGAATAACGGACTCCCGCTTGCCAGTCTTCGGCTGTCAGATCTTCATCCCAGCTCACAGGTGACTGCTGATGTGAGGCCGTCTCCTTCCCATCCTCACGAGTCACCCGGGTGCGTAAAAATCAGACTTCAAATACCTTTTAACTTCTGTCTTCTGGCGCCGAGGCTGCTGCTACTCCATTACAGTGGCGGACTTGGTGCGTCTGTGTATGATGTAGTCTCTTCATGCATGACGGTCTTCAGCTCCGAAACTGAACTGAAAACTACTCTTCCTTTTGTCGGGCCCACTGTGTCTCGCGTATTTATTCACTTCAGTTCACTGGAGGTGAACGACTTCACGGTCATTGCCTCTTCTGTCACGTTGAAAAGCTTCTCGAAGAATCTTCTTAACGTCGGTCATTGGCTCTTGGAATGTAGGCGAGGCCCTTTGATCACATGTGACGACTGAGAAACACGTGGGCCGGTCGGGCGATGCCCTGACGGCTGAATCGACACCGTCCGCTTATGTGGGGAGGGCGATGGCTTCTGAACTTGCTGACTTCACGGTCATTGTCTCTTCTGCTCTGCTGCTCTGCCCGCTATTTGCCAGTGTGTAATTCTTCTAAACTAAACTAAGTTTTTCATTTATTTTCTAATTTCTACTTCCCTTTGATATCACTAATTTATTTACTTGTCTTACGTACCACTCAACAGATGTGACAGCCGTGGATGGTCTCCCTGACTGTTGCAAATTGTGGAGTTTCGCTGAACCGCCTTCTGATGACCCCACCCTCTGTGCCCAGCGACTAACTGTCCTGCAGTCGACAGCTGATGCTCCATAGGCTTTGCACAAGCGTTTTTGAATATACTGTACAATTTCTTTCCCTGGACTGAGAAATTCAATGAAGGTACGTTGCTTGTAACGCACGTCACCTACGGATGCCATTTTGAAACTGTCTTGCGGCTACGCTATCTGTCGGAAGTGACGGAAACTTATCGCGCTCCTCAGGAGACTTCTAGTAATACGTAATTCGAGTTTCGCATTCGTACCATTGTTTTCGAGCTAGAAAAAAAAAATGCGGTGCGTTACTTCCTGGGAAAACCTCGTACATTTCTATCACCACAACTTGCACGTAAAATGTCATTCGATTATTCATAAGGAGCTGCAGTTAGAACAATGTCTTATACCAGACTCTTGAGTTCCCCTTTAGGTAACCTCCAAGAAATTGTAAGTAGGCTGTTTAGGATTTTATGTTGATAACGCCACGTAGCGCTCTGTATGAAAATCACTGACTGTGCTGTGTAGGGTCTGTGGCTGGTTTGAATTGTTGGAATATTCGCTGTTGTAGTGTTGGGCAGTTGGATGTGAGCAGCGCGTAGCGTTGCGCAGTTGGATGTGACCCGCCAGCAGTGGTGGATGTGGGGAGAGAGATGGCAGAGTTTTGAGAGAGGACGATCTGGACGTGTGTCTATCAGAAACAGTAAATTTGTAAGACTGGATATCATGAACTGATATATATATATATATATATATATATATATATATATATATATAATGACTTTTGAACACTATTAAGGCAAATACATTGTTTGTTCCCTATCAAAATCTTTCATTTGCTAACTATGCCTATCAGTAGTTAGTGCCTTCAGTAGTTAGAATCTTTTATTTAGCTGGCAGTATTGGCGCTCGCTGTATTGCAGTAGTTCGAGTCACCAACATTTTTGTGAGGTAAGTGATTCATGAAAGGTATAGGTTACTGTTAGTCAGGGCCATTCTTTTGTAGGGATTATTGAAAGTCAGATTGCGTTGCGCTAAAAATATTATGTGTCAGTTTAGTGTTGATCAGAATAAGTGAAGAGCGAAATGTCTGAGTACGTTCAGTTCGGCTCAGCTGTTTGAAAATCAAATAACGTAAGGGGTTTACCAGCACCGTAATTCAATAATTTTCTAAGGGGATGTTTCAAAATACATATCTATTTGACCACCGGCGATCACGTTAGAGACATTTTCCGCTGAGGTGAGCGTTGGTAGCACTCATAGAAGAGGTAGACACGTTCTAACGAAGAGCGGCACGTTTCGTCACGAGATCGTTTACTGCAGAAGTGATCAACTAGCTTCAGCGCCCGACGATGAAAGAGAGAGACGATATTCATCATGGAGAGGTTTACTGTTGAAATGTCGAGTGAGCACTTTCCCCAAAGAGTCGTTAACGTTACCGCTTGCAATTTGAACAAAAAAGTTGAGTGTAGCTTTCTAATCCATTAACCGTAAAATATGAAGCTACTAAATCACTTATTGAAGACCGTATCTTTGACGGCAACGTTATTAGCAGAACTGCAGTAAAGGAAACAAAAGAAAAATTCGGAGTAGGTATTGAATCCATGGAGAAGAAATAAAAACTTTGAGGTTCGCAGATGACATTGTAATTCTGTCAGAGACAGCAAAGGACTTGGAAGAGCAGTTGAACGGAATGGACAGTGTCTTGAAAGGAGGGTATAAGATGAACATCAACAAAAGCAAAACGAAGATAATGGAATGAAGTAGAATTAAGTCTGGTGATGCTGTGGGAATTAGATTAGGAAATGAGATATTTAAAGTAGTAAAGGAGTTTTGCTATTTGGGGAGGAAAATAACTGATGATGGTCGAAGTAGAGAGGATATAAAATGTAGACTGGTAATGGCAAGGAAAGCGTTTCTGAAGAAGAGAAATTTGTTAACATCGAGTATAGATATAAGTATCAGGAAGTCGTTTCTGATAGTATTTGTGTGGAGTGTAGCCATGTATGGAAGAGAAACATGGACGATAAATAGTTTTGGACAAGAAGAGAATAGAAGCTTTCGAAATGTGGTGCTACAGAAGAATGATGAGGATTATATGGGTAGATCACATAACTAATGAGGAGGTAGTGAATAGAATTGGGGAGAAGAGGAGTTTGTGGCACAACTTGACTAGAAGAAGGGATCGGTTGGTAGGACATGTTCTGAGGCATCAAGGGATCACAAATTTAGCATTGGAGGGCAGTACGTAGGGTAAAAATCGTAGAGGGAGACCAAGAGATGAATATACTAAGCAGATTCAGAAGGTTGTAGGTTGCAGTAAGTACTGGGAGATGAAGAAGGTTGCACAGGATAGAGTAGCATGGAGAGCTGCATCAAACTAGTCTCAGGACTGAAGACCACAACAACAACAGCGGCCAAACAATGGAACTACAAACATCAAAAAAAGTTTTGCATCATCCCAGTTCACAAAACTCCTGAAGACAGACGTTGACTGTGGATACTGTATCACAGACACAGTCCCCTTGACTGTTCAGAGACGTCACTAAACCCGCCTAAAGATGTAAACAAATATGCATGAGCAGCGCCTATTAGACGGAGGTGGTCCGACAGCCGATCAGTTCCAGACATTCCACCAGGAAGGAGGTACACGGCTCGTGTTGTCTGTAGTTCAACGATGCCTAGACGGTCAATACCGCGATTCGATCGCCTCCGCATTATTACCTTGTGCCAAGAAGGGCTCTCTACAAGGGAAATGTCCAGGTGTCTCGGCATGGACAAAAGTGATGTTGTTCGGACATGGAGGAGGTACAGACAGGAACTGTCGATGACATGCCTTCCTCAGGCTGCCCAAGGGCATGACCGCTATCCACGGATTATGGCTCGGAGGAACCCTGACAGCAACGCCATCATGTTGAATAATGCTTTTCGTGCAGCCACAGAATATCGTGTTACGACTCAAACTGTGCGGAAAAAGCTGCATGATCCCAACTTCACTCCCGACGTCCATGGCGAGGTCCATCTTTGCAACCACGACACCATGAAGCCTGGTAGAGATGGACCCAACAACATGCCGAATGGACCGCTGAGGATTGGTATCACGTTCTCTTCACCGATGAGTGTCGCATATCCTTCAACCAGACAATCGTCGGAGACGTGCTTGGAGGCAACCCGGTCAGGCTGAACGCCGTAGACACACTGTCCAGCGAGTGCAGCAAGGTGGAGGTTCCCTGCTGTTTTGGGGTGGGATTATGTGGGGCCGACGTACGCCGCTGGTGGTCACGGAAGGCGCCGTAACGGCTGTACGATACGTGAATGCCATCCTCCGACCGCTAGAGTAACCATGTCGGTAGTATATTGGCGTGGCATTCGTCTTCATGGACGACAATTCGCGCCCCCATCGTGCACATCTTGTGAATGACTTCCTTCAGGATAACGACATCGCTCGACTAGAGTGGCGCCGGCCGCGGTGGCCGAGCGGTTCTGGCGCTGCAGTCGGGAACCGCGGGACTGCTACGGTCGCAGGTTCGCATCCTGCCTCGGGCATGGGTATGTGTGATGTCCTTAGGTTAGTTAGGTTTAAGTAGTTCTAAGTTCTAGGGGACTTATGACCTAAGATGTTGAGTCCCATAGTGCTCAGAGCCATTTGGACCAATTTTTTTGGACTAGAGTGGCCAGCATGTTCTCCAGACATGAACCCTATCGAACATGCCTGGGAAAGATTGAAGAGGGCTGTTTACGGATGACGTGACTTACCAACCACTCTGAGGGATCTACGCTGAATCGCCGTCGAGGAGTGGGACAATCTGGGCCAACAGTGCCTTGATGAACTCGTGGATAGTAACCCACGACGAATACAGGCATGCATCAATGCAAGACGACGTGCTACTTGGTATTAGAGGTAGCAGTGTTTACGGCAATCTGGACCACCACCTTTATGGTGGTACAACATGCAATGTGTGGTATTCATGCGCAATAAAAAGGGCGGAAATGATGTTTATGTTGTTGTCTGTTCCAATGTACAGGTTCCGGAACTCTCGGGACCGAGGTGATGCAAAACTTTTTTTTAAGTGTGTGTATTTGACCACGAACAGACATTACTACTAGCCTTCGTAAAAGAGATATGACTTCAGATTCTAACGGATGTAACAATCAAATTGTAATCACGCACGAAATGGCGCTTAAAGAGATCGTGAACCATACATCAAGTCTCCGTATTTAGATATTTCGTTGTTAGTCAAGTAATTTTTTTACTATACATTTCAATGAAAGGGTGCTTCGATGACGTAGTCTTTAGGGAGATAATATTTTTTACATTTTTTTTTAAAAAACTGAATCAGTTTTCACGACACTTGCACGAATTAATACAGTGGAGCGACAATCTCTAATCTGCAATGATAGCTGAGACAGTGACATAAGAGAACGAGAGAGCAAGAGCAAGAGATCTTTCCAGCTATTACACGGCTTTGTATAGTACTTTGACATTATTATCTTTGTGTATTTATTATGTCGGTTGGGGGGTGGGGTTGTTTTGAGGAAGGAGACCAGACAGCGAGGTCATCGGTCTCATCGGATTAGGGAAGGAAGTCGGCCGTGCCCTTTCAAAGGAACCATCCCGGCATTTGCCTGGAGCGATTTAGGGAAATCACGGGAAACCTAAATCAGGATGGCCGGACGCGGGATTGAACCGTCGTCCTCCCGAATGCGAGTCCAGTGTCTAACCACTGCGCCACCTCGCTCGGTATGTCGGTAATAGTTACGAAGTGACAAGTATTACCCTCGATACGGGGGTGAATTATGTAAGTCTGGCTGTGGCGCCACATTCGGACAAAAAATGGCTCTGAGCACTATGGGACTTAACAGCTGTGGTCATCAGTCCCCTAGAACTTAGAACTACTTAAACCTAACTAACCTAACGACATCACACACATCCATGCCCGAGGCAGGATTCGAACCTGAGTCCGTAGCAGTCGCGCGGTTCCGGACTGCGCGCCTAGAACCGCGAGACCACCGCGGCCGACCATTCGGACAACATACTACTTCCTCGCACATAAATCTTGCGACATGAGCAAGAGGAGAAAATTCGAGAAGTTAGAGCCAATACAGAGGCTTACCTACAATCATTCATCCCACGCGCCGTTAGCGGGTATCAGTTAGTGATACCTCAAGCATCCTCCGCCACACACCGTTAGGTAGCTTGCAGAGTTTGATGCAGATGCAGATGCTGCTTCCTTGTGCTATTAAATTTTTCCCCTCACTCTTTGCGGTCACCGAACGGGGTACCTGTTAACTTGTTCCTCTTTCCTAGGTTGAAGAACGCATTGCGTGGCCGGCATGTCGAGGATAATGCCGATATCATTTCCGAGGTGGATGTTTCCTGAATACGAAATCTCAGGCATCCGCCAGGTCATACACTGTCGCAAAAGATTCACACCAGTTTTCATGGCCGCAGCTCGATTTTGATTAAAATTTTATCACAACCCCTTCTAAAACCTCAGACATGAAATCGGACCTGTAACACTGGACAAAACGACGTCTGCGAGAATAAGTACATACAGGGTGTTACAATAAGGTACGGCCAAACTTTCAGGAAACATTCCTCACACACACAGAAAGAAAATATATTATGTGGACATGTGTCCGGAAACGCTTATTTTCCATGTTAGAGCGCATTTTGTTACTTCTCTTCCAATCACATTAATCATGGAATGGAAACACACAGCAACAGAACGTACCAGCGTGACTTCAAACACTTTGTTACAGGAAATGTTCAAAATGTCCTCCGTTAGCGAGGATACATGCATCCACCCTCCGTCGCATGGAATCCCTGATGCGCTGATGCAGCCCTGGAGAATGGCGTATTGTATCACAGCCGTCCACAATACGAGCACGAAGAGTATCTACTTTTGGTACCGGGGTTGCGTAGGCAAGAGCTTTCAAATGGCCCCATAAATGAATGTCAAGAGGGTTGAGGTCGGGAGAGCGTGGAGGCCATGGAATTGGTCCGCCTCTACCAATCCATCGGTCACCGAATCTGTTGTTGAGAAGCGTACGAACACTTCGACTGAAATGTGCAGGAGCTCCATCGTGCATGAACCTCATGTTGTGTCGTACTTGTAAAGGCACATGTTCTAGCAGCACAGGTAGAGTATCCCGTATGAAATCCTGATAACGTGCTCCATTGAGCGTAGGTGGACGAAACTAAAATGAGCTCTAACATGGAAATTAAGCGTTTCCGGACACATGTCCACATAACATCTTTTCTTTATTTGTTTGTGAGGAATGTTTCCTGAAAGTTTGGCCGTACCTTTTTGTAACACCCTGTATATCCACGGGATTTAGTAGATCTGGGTATCTACTAACACGGGCTCGATTATATAGGTGAAAATACAGCGTTGGCATTCGAGGCAAAAGTATCTGTTCAGATGCAGACTGTTTACAGAAATACACCACCATTCTCACTTCAGCCTTCGCTGGACGTAATTACCCCACCAGCCTACTTCAAAAGCACATTTCCCGGGCCGTCACATCCGACCCTGATACTGCCGATACCTACAAAGAACAGCTTACACCACTTAATCAGCCCTTTAGAGAAGGCCATGACTTCCTAAAATCATGTCCGGAAAGAGGTCCGTTCTGTCTGAGATTTTTCCCGTCACACCTCGCACCTCGTTGCTCCACCCCCCCCCCCCCCTCACCCTGCAATATCCTTGTCAGACCATAACCTAACCTCCTCCTGCACCCATCTCCCTACCCTGTGGCCGCTACCCCTGTGACCGTCCCCGCTGCAAGACTTGCCCTGTGCACCCTGCTACCGCTAGCAGTAACGGGTCCGCACCTCGTGGTCTAGCCGCTAGCGTTGCTGCCTCTGGATCAAGGGGTCCCGGGTTCGATTCCCGGCCGCGTTCGGGATTTTCTCTCCGCAGGGACTGGGTGTTAATGTTCTCCTCATCATTTCATCAGGATCATCATTCGTGACAGTGGCTAGATTGTATTGTGAAAAACGGGCGCTGATGACTGTGCAGTTGAGCGCCCTACAAATCATCATCACCACATCACATCAGCACCAGCTCTGTAATTGGTAAAACGTATACTATCAAGGGGAGAGCCGCCTATGAAACGAAACATGTAACGTACCAGCTGTTATGTAAACACCGCTCGGCCTTTTACATCCGTCACGATAAAGGATGACAGCCAAAAACAGTTGCAGGATAAAAATTTATTAAAATTCTTGACCAAGGTTTCGGTACATATAAATATACCTTCATCAGAAGTAAAAAAATCCTGAACATGAAGACACTTTCATTAGAAAAAGGATAGCATCGGCTGTGATTTTTTTTTTTTTTTTTTTTACTTTATTGTAATTTTGAAACCTGAACAAACAGGTAGGCTGGCAGCAGCACAATACGCTGCTCTTCAGCCGAAGAGAGTACATGGAGATAAAACAAAGAAGAGACATTACATAGAAAAACGGCGGGAAAACACAGGAGACACAAGAACAGAAAAGCACAAGAAGCCGTTCACACTTGATGACAATCCACACTAGGAACTGGAGACCCGACGCACAAACACTGAAGAAGACGATGTCACAGGTGAACAATGGAGCGTGACGGCGAAACGGAACACTAAACATGACGGCACACACGATACACTGATGGCGATGATCTCCGGCGCGCGAATGTCCACTTAGCGTGTGCGAGTCCGGGGACCTGCCAAGAGGGCAACAGGGATGAGGAAGGGGAGAGGGGAGGAAAAGAGGATGCCACGGCTGAGGAGACGGGGACAGGAGGATAGGGACAGGAGAGGGGGGGCCCGGGGGACGAGGGACGAGAAAAGGAGGAGGGAGGGAAAAGGGAGAGAAGGGAGGGAGGGTGCCCTGAGGAGCAAGCACAGGAGGAGGGCGGGAGGATCAAAGTTGGTAGGAGGGGTAGATGGAGGGGAGGAGGGCATCATCAGGGAGGGGGAGCTGGCGGAAGCCACCGCGGGAGAGGGTAAGGAGGGTGGAGAGATGGAGACCGGGTGGGACATGGGAGTACAGGCGCGGCAGCGGGCGGGGTTGGGAGAGGATCGGGGAGACGAGCGGGTGAGGAGGATCGAGTTTACGGGAGATGTAGAGGATTCGTATCCTTTCGAGGAAAAGGAGGAGGTGGGGGAAGGGGATAAGGTCATACAGGATCCGCGTGGGGGAGGGGAGACGGATGCGATAGGCAAGGCGGAGAGCATGGCGTTCAAGGATTTGAGGGATTTATAAAAGGAAGGGGGGGCGGAGATCCAGGCTGGATGGGCGTAACAGAGGATAGGGCGGATGAGGGACTGATAGGTGTGGAGGATGGTGGAGGGGTCCAGACCCCACGTTCGGCCGGAAAGGAGCTTGAGGAGACGGAGTCGGGAACGTGCCTTGGCTTGGATTGTCTGGAGATGGGGAGTCCAGGAGAGGCGGCGGTCGAGGGTGACGCCAAGGTACTTAAGGGTGGGGGTGAGAGCGATGGGACGGCCATAAACGGTGAGATAAAAATCAAGGAGGCGGAAGGAGGGAGTGGTTTTGCCTACAATGATCGCCTGGGTTTTGGAAGGATTGACCTTGAGCAACCACTGGTTGCACCAAGCGGTGAACCGGTCAAGATGGGATTGGAGAAGGTGTTGGGAGCGTCGCAGGGTGGGGGCAAGGGCAAGGAAGGCGGTGTCATCGGCAAACTGGAGAAGGTGGACGGGGGGTGACGGCGGCGGCATGTCCGCCGTGTACAACAAGTACAGAAGGGGGGAGAGGACGGAGCCTTGGGGCACACCGGCGGAGGGGAAAAAGGTGTAGGAATCGGTGTTATGGATGGTGACATGGGAAGGACGGCGGGAGAGAAAGGAACCGATCAGACGAACGTAGTTAATGGGAAGGGCGAAGGTTTGGAGCTTGAAGAGGAGACCGGAATGCCATACGCGGTCATATGCGCGTTCGAGGTCAAGAGAGAGGAAGATTGCGGAGCGACGGGAATTGAGCTGTTCGGAAAGGAGATGAGTGAGGTGAAGGAGGAGATCGTCGGAAGAGAAGGACGGCCGAAAGCCACACTGGGTAACGGGGAGGAGGCGGTGCTGGCGGAGATGCTGGTGGATGCGGCGGGTGAGGATAGATTCCAGGACCTTGCTGAAGACCGAGGTAAGGCTGATGGGACGGTAGGAGGAGACGGCGGACGGCGGTTTGCCAGGTTTGAGGAACATGAGGATACGGGAGGTTTTCCACAGGTCGGGGTAGTAACCAGTGGACAGGACTACATTGTAGAGCCTGGCCAGGGTGGAGAGAAAAGAGACAGGAGCTTCACGAAGGTGACGGTAGGTGACACGATCGTGACCAGGAGCGGTGTTGCGTTTGGTGCGGAGTGTAGTAATGAGATCCTGTGTAGTGATGGGGGCGTTAAGTTCCGTGTGTGGAATGTTGTCCAAGTACTGGAAACCAGGAGCGAGGGGAGGGACAGAGGTGTCAGTTCGATCGCGGATATCTGGGAAGAGGGAGTAATCGAACCGGGGATCATCAGGGATGGAAAACACATCGGACAGGTAGGAGGCAAAGTGGTTGGCCTTACTAAGGGCGTCAGGGAAGGGGTGGTCATCGTGGAGAAGAGGATAGTAGGGGGAGGGCTTAGTTCCGGTAAGGCGACGGAAGGCGGTCCAGAACTTGGACGAGTTGATGGGGAGGGTAGCATTTAAACGGGTGCATGTCTGTCGCCAGTCCCGGCGTTTCTTAGCCGCGAGCAAATTTCGAATGTGGCGCTGTAGTTGCCGGTGGCGTCGTAGGGTGTCCGGGTCACGCGTGCGGAGGAAGGCACGGTAGAGACGACGGGATTCACGGAGGAGGAGGACGGCCTGTGGTGGTAAGGTAGGACGGTGGGGGTGGATGGCAACAGTAGGGACGTGGGCCTCCACGGCCTCAGACAAGGTCTGCTGGAGAAAGGAGGCGGCATGGGAGACATCATCGGGATGGCGGTAGGCGAGAGGGTGGCTGTCGACCTGAGTGGAGAGGGTATCCCGGTAGGCATCCCAGTTGGCACGGGAATAGTCATGGATGTACTTGGGGGGAAGGTCATGACGAGGGTCGGGGCGGGGGCGACGACCGTCGGAAACGGTGAGGAGGACAGGGAGATGGTCACTACCAATAGGCTCCAGGACATCCACCGTAATGCGACCAAGGAGGTTGGGGGAGGAAAGAATAACATCGGGAGTGGAATTGGATTCGGGGCGGGTGTGCTGGGGGATGGGGACGAGGTCGCCTTGAAGGGAGGAGAGGAACCGATGCCACCGCCGCAACTGGGCAGCGGAGCGACTATGGATGTTGAGGTCGGCGGCGATCACATAGGAGGAGAAGGTACGGTCGATGTGGGAGAGGAAGTCGAAAGGAAGAGGGGCGTTGGGGCGGACATAGATGGTGGCACAGGTAACGGTAAGGCCGGGGAAGAAGAGACTAAGGATCAGGTGTTCGGTGGGGTCGGGAAGGAGAGGTTGGAGCCGAACGGGGATCTGGCGGTGGTGGCCAATGGCAACTCCGCCACGCGCAACTGGGAGGGGATTATCGGAGCGGTGGAGGAGATAGGGGGAGGTGTGGATGGAGTGGTGGGGTTGGAGGAAGGTTTCATTGAGAAGGAAGGCATCCACACGGTGGGTAGCAAGGGTGTGCAGGAAGAGGTTCTTGTTGGCGGGAAGGGAGCGGATATTGTTGAAAAGGATACGATGCTGTCGCGCCATGATAAGGATTTAGACGAGGGTGTCAAGGCGGGAGAAGGTGAAATGGGCCTGGTTATTGGAATAGGTGGCGTACATTTTAAGGTGGAATATGGAACGGGCGGCGAGGGAGATCTGTTGGAGGGTGTGGGGGCGCTGAAAGGGATGGACGTTTTGGAGGACAATGGTGAGGAACCTGATGATGTCCTCAGCAGTGGGGGGGGGACGAAGGGAATTGCCAGGAGGGGTGGGGGCGTCCAGGGGACGGACAGGGACGGTGAGTTCAGGGGTGGTGGGAGGGGGCCGGGCTTTACACTTTTGGGAGTAGGTAGGGTGGGGGAGGCTGCAGGTATTACAGGAGGGAGGGGATTGGAGGTTGGGGCACTGCCGGAGGAAGTGCGCTTGGCGACAATGCGGGCATGTGGGGGCCTCGCGGCACTCGGCTGTTGTGTGTGCATTGTAGCGCAGACATCTCTGGCAGCGCAGGGATTGAGGGGGGGAACGGGAGGGGGGAGGGGTCGACTTTGTACCGCTGATTGAAGAGGAGGGCACCCTCCTTCAGGAGACGGTCAATGGAGGGGGCGTCCTCTGAGAAAACCCGCATAAGGCGGGTGGGGCCGGTCGCGTTGAAGATGCGGCGGACTGCCCGCACCTCCAGGGTGGGATGGGCCTTCAGCTCCGCCAGCACCTCCTCCTCCGTGATCGACGGGCTAAGCCGAGTGATCACGGCGGTGAGGGTCGGCGGGCGACGCGGGGGTTGGGGTTGGCGGGTAGGAGATGGGGAGGGAGCAGGGGTGAGGGAGGCGTGAGGACCAAAACGGGTGACGGGGAGGCGGGAGAGGATGTCAGTATGGAGGGTCGGGCTGGGGGAGGAGATAAGAACAGAATCCCGTCTGGGAGTAAGGAGAGAGACGGGGGCGCCTGGGAAATGTTGGCGGAGGAGGAGGGAGAGATTCCGGGCCTCGAGGAAGGAAGGATCGGGACGGGACAGGATATATTTGTAGAGACCGGGGGGGGAGGAGGAGGAGGAGGAGGGAGCGGGGCCTGGTGGGGAGACGTCCATGCATGGCATTTGGGGGTGGGGATGGGGGGCGGGGTGGAGCCTTTTTAGGAGTAGAGGAAGCGGAGGCGCCACTAGGGCGTTTGACAGCGGCAGATGGGCGGGCGGTGACAGGAGGGACGGGAACGATGGGGAGGTGGTGGGAAGGGACAGGTCCCGGCACGGACGCAGCAGTCGGCGCCGGAGGAAGTGACTGTGACGGTGCAGGCGAATGTGGCAGTGATGGCGATGGCGACGATGATGATGACGGCGGTGGCGATGGCGATGGCGATGGCGACGGGGAGAGCTGGGCGTGGGCAGTGGCCCGACGGGCCACCACCCTAGCCGGAGCTGCAGTGACAGGCTGGGGGAGTGGGGGGAAGGGATCAGAACGAGAGGAGGAAGCGGGAGAGGGGGCGACAAAGAGCGAGGGCGAAGGGATAGAGAGGAGGGGAGGGATGGAAGGAGGGGGGTGGGACTGGGCACACCAAGTGATTGTGGTGGAGGCGGCGGATGGGGACGTATACACGATGGCGGTGGTGGTAGTAGTGACGGTGGTGGTGGGGGCGGACATGACGGCAAGAAGAAGAAAGAAAAAACACAACACTAAAAGGACAGGACACACACTGGGAGACGACGGACGGCGGACGGACGTCGACGGCGGCGACGGCGGCGGCGGCGACGGCGGCGGCGACGGCGAGAGGCAGGGACGCTGCTGCCGCGGACGGGGCCGGGGCGGCGGCGGCGGCGGCGGCGGCGGCGGCGGCTGCTGCTGCTGCTGCTGCTGCTGCTGGCTGGACTGCTGCTGGCTGGACTGCGGCTGCCACCGGAGGGCGGGCTGGCAGGCTGGCTGGCTGGCTGGCTGACCACTGCTGCAGGCCGGTACCGCGAACTGCTGCTGCTGCCGCTGCTGCTGCTGCTGCTGCTGCTGCTGCTGCGGGCTGGCTGGCTGGCTGGCTGGCTGGCTGGCACCTGTAACCCCTAACACTTCGATTAGCGCGAAGGTGCACTATCGAAGGGCGGTAACCTTTCGGTGTACCGCCGGAGATGTGTCGGCTGTGAGAAACACAAAAGCTTAAGTAACAGTGAAATTACCAAAGTAATACAGGCACAAAATCTTATGTTACTTACTGAAATTACATCGTGTAATGGAGATTAATAAACCAATTATGCCAAAGGCGTCGTCAATAATTGAGACATCTTCTCCATTAGTACAACATGACTAAGGCACAGCGCCAAAGCGAACAGTTTAGCACCAGTACTTCGCCTATGAACTATCGAGACAGTGTGAAAGCACTAGGGCAGATGGTTTCGCCGAGAGAGGGCACTTGTGGTATGTGCCAGACACTCACGCATATTAAAATCCATGAATACATACATAAGCGCATAAAAAATTATTTCACCGGCATCAACAAGCAAGAAAATTAACTTCTAGTCAGCCAGACTGTATTATATTAAGGCAAGGAGGGGTTTGAAACTGTCTAAAATATTTTTGTTTCGGTGAAATGCGCTTTTCCTGTCTTGTTGGGATTTTACGTATTTTTGATGTTTGTTGGTTGTGATTTTAGATGTATATGTGTGCTTAATTGACTAGTATGTTTTTATTCACAACGACAGATGGTTTCGTTTTATTATAACATTTTGGTTGTTTTCGCTAGTATGTATTTCACCGCTTACGTTACGCGAGATTCTCGCGCATTACACTAGTGCCCTCTCTCGTTAGATGTTCCATAGCGCAAGCTTTATCTGTTTGACACTAGGACACAGGGAAATTGGTTCTAAATTTTCTATTTTACATAAATGTTTTTAAATGGCCTGATACGTTTTATTTATTATGACAGAAAGTTTGAATCAACACAACTTTTAATAATTTTTTATGCGCTTATGTAGGTATTCATGGATTTTAATATGGGCGAGTGTCTGGCACATACCACAAGTGCCCTCTCTCGGCGAAACCATCTGCCCTAGTGCTTTCACACTCTTGTCTCGCTAGTTCATAGGCGAAGTACTGGTGCTAAACTGTTCGCATTGACCCTGTGCCCATAGTCATGTTGTACTAATGGAGAAGATGTCTCAATTATTGACGACGCTTTTGGCATAATTGTTTTATTAATCTCCATTACATGATGTAATTTCAGTAAGTAACTTAAGATATTGTGCCTGTATTACTTTGGTAATTTCACTGTTACTTAAGCTTTTGTGTTTCTCACTTCCGATGCTATGCTTTTTCTAATGAAAGTGTCTTCCTGTTCAGGATTTTTTACTTCTGATGAAGGTATATTTATATGTACCGAAACATTGGTCAAGAAATTTTAATAAATTTTTATCCTGCAACTGTTTTTGGCTGTCAACCTTTATCGTGAAGAATTTCAACAGTTTCTGTTGCAGCCATGTCTAAAATTTTGTTTTACATCCGTGTGAGTACCACCAAATTATCAGTTAGGCTGAATGGGAATAGGCAGAGGATGTATACCGACAACATAAACAGTAACCTGTTTCTCTGCAGCATGACAGTCATTACGTAGGTGCCTGTTTCACCACACGCCCCATCTGGATTCTTGCCCCAGACGCCAGTTTCTCAGAACTCAGAAGGTGACAACTGGCGCTACAACATGTTCTTGGTTCTCACCACCCACCTGGCCATAATTTGGATTAATTTCTTCGGTCTCGGCACTTCTTTTCAGTGACTATTCCTTGCTTCACTCTATTTTAGTTTTCTACATCTTTTATTTTTTTGCCCTATTTTTTCCCACCTCCCCGTTCCCACCCCCATCTACCACATGTAATGCGCTTTGCTTTCCTGCCTTATTAACTCATGCACGATGTCTTTTTGGTCACATCTCTCTTGCGCATTATGATATGTTCCAACTGTAAGCTCTCACGTTTTCAAAACTTTTGCCCACCTGACGCTGGGTTCTCGGCAACTTTGCCGAACTCTCCCCACTTCCTAGACTCCCGCCTTCCTTACCCTTCAACCTTTCTGCCAGAAGAAGAACCCCCACTGGCTTCGAAAGCTTGCACGTTTCCCTAACTCTTATATGGTTTTATGTGTTTTATCCTGCCTCCGTTTGGTGAGTAAATATTTTATCCATCCAGTTATGTTATATTTTCAAAAGCCGATTCTTTTCGTTTATAGAAAATACGAACAGGTAAACATTAGTGGGACTCATTAGATAATAGTATTTTGAATTACTACGTGGAGCATTTTACTAAGTTTATCGTGTGCGACTTTTCCCGGGGTGCGCCACACATGGCAATGACCCGCCTCCTTGCCTTTCTTCGCCGAGAAACCGCGGCGAGCGTACAAAGCCGTCTGGATGGACCAGCTGCTCCGGTCGCCATCCGTTCTCCACTTTCACTGGCGGTGAAGGTCGTAGCCTGCCAGCTGGACATGGTCAGCGGCAAACGTGTCTGGCTTTCACGCACACACACATCCTTCCGCGCACTTGAACATTTCCACGACGACTTCCACATTCCTCTAACGCACCGGTCGAAAAAATGAATCTCACTAGAATTACAGGGGACAGGCAAAATAATGTGAACAGTGGTAGTAGTGGGATGGTTGACGGTCAACAACGCATGTAAGGCATGTGTCGCGCTGGACTGTGTGTGTTCAGTACGGACTACGCATCAGTGCTGGTTGAAACTTCCTGGCAGATTAAAACTGTGTGCCGGACCGAGACTCGAACTCGGGACCTTTGCCTTTCGCCTGCAAGTGCTCTACCAACTGAGCTACCCAAGCACGCCTCACGCCCCGACCTCAAAGCTTCACTCTTTCAGGAATGCTAGTTCTGCTGGGCGTGAGTCGTGCTTGCGTAGCTCAGATGGTTTTGTGATTTGTTTTAATATGATTTTTTTTTGCATAGGATTCATTTCATTTAGTGTTTGCGAACGCCTAATTTGGTATCCAAATAGAATGTCAATAGATAAATGTTAAAAAAAAGGTCGGTAGAGCATTAGGCAAAAAAAACGGCCTGAAAAAAAAGATGGTAGAGCAATTGCCCGCGAAAGGCAAAGGTCCCGAGTTCGAGTCATGGTCCGGCACACAGTTTTAATCTTCCAGGAAGTTTCATATCAGTGCACACTCCGCTGCAGAGTGAAAATCTCATTTTGGAAACATGCCCCAGGCTGTGGCTAAGCCATGTCTCCGTTATATCCTTTCATTCAGGAATGCTAGTTCTGCAAGATTCGCAGGAGAGACTGTGTAAAGTTTGGAAGGTAGGAGACAAGGTACTGGCAGAAGTAAAGCTGTGAGGACGGGGCGTGAGTCGTGCTTCGGTAGCTCAGTGGTAGAGTACTTTTCTGCGAAAGGCAAAGGTCCCCAGTTCGTGTCTCGGTCCGGTACACAGTTTTAATCTGCCAGGAAGTTACATATCAGCCCAGAGTGAAAATCTCGTTCTGGATAAGTGCAGGTTGTTTACGAGTAGTGCACACTTCGTATTTGCATTCAGAGGCCGAGGTGGACGTGCTATGAGGGACCGAACAGAGTTCCAAAGAGGGCAGATTGTGGGGGCCCGAATAGCTGGAGCATCACTAACCAACTTGTTGAATGTTTCAAGAGCAACTGTTTCAACGGTCATGACAGCTTGCACAAAACATGGAAAGACGTCATCGTGTAAACGTTATAGTGAACGCAAATCAAAACTAAATGACAAGAGATCGTCGTATACTAACATGAATTGTGTCAAAACAACACAAAACTACGGCGGCTGTAGTAACTGCAGAGCTCAATAGCCATCTTCGAGACCCCGTATCTATCGACACTGTCCGCCGAGAACTCCACAAAGTTAATATTAATGTACAAGCTGCTATACCGAAACCATTAGTGATGACAACCAACGCAGAGAAGCGTAAAACATAGTCTCAGGAGTATAAATCCTGGACGGCTGATCAGTGGAAACACGTAATATTGTCCGACGAGTCAACGTTTTCGTTATTTCCAACATAGGGCCGGGTTTACGTCTGGAGAACACCAAAAGAATGGTACAAATGGTTCAAATGGCTCTGAGCACCATGGGACTTAACATCTATGGTCATCAGTCTCCTAGAACTTAGAACTAATTAAACCTAACTAACCTAAGGACATCACACACATCCATGCCCGAGGCAGGATTCGAACCTGCGACCGTAGCAGTCGCAAGAATGGTACAATCCTGATCGCTAGATTCCAACGGTTAAGCGTGGAGGTGAAAGCGTGATGGTGTGGGAAGCCGTATCATGGTATTCTCCTGGTCCCATCAATAGTCTCAATGGCCGTGTTACAGCCAATGATCACGTGAACATTTTAGATCATCAGTTACGCGCCGTGATTAAAATTTTGATCCCCAAAAATGATGCCGTATTTCAGGACGATAATGCACCCATTCACACAGTCAGGTCAGTACAATCGTGGTGTGAGGAGCACGCAACTGAACTGCGGCGTCTTTCCCGGTCAGCAGAGTCCCTGGACTTGAACATTATCGAATCCTTGCGGGTGGAGCCGGCCGCGGTGGTCTAGCGGTTCTGGCGCTGCAGTCCGGAACCGCGGGACTGCTACGGTCGCAGGTTCGAATCCTGCCTCGGGCATGGGTGTGTGTGATGTCCTTAGGTTAGTTAGGTTTAAGTAGTTCTAAGTTCTAGGGGACTTATGACCTAAGATGTTGAGTTCCATAGTGCTCAGAGCCATAGTGCTCAGAGAGCCTTGCGGGTGGTATTGGAGTGCAGACTCCGGAGCAGATTTCCGCATCCCTCTCCACTACAGGAGTTGGAAGAGGTTCTGACCGAAGAGTGGCACAACATTCCACTGGAGACTATGCATTCATTATATGCCAGTATTCCAAGAAGAATCGCAGCTGTTGTAACTAGGCTGTTTAGGTTTTTATGTTGGCAACGCCATGTAGCGCTCTGTATGAAAACCACTGGCTGTGCTGTGTGCAGTCTGTGGCTGGTTTGCATTGTTGTTCGCTATTGTAGTGTTGGCCAGCTGGATGTTAACAGCGCATAGCGCTGCGCAGTTGCAGGTGAGCCGCCAGCAGTGGTGGATGTGGGGAGAGAGATGGCGGAGTTTTGAGAGCGGATGATCTGGACATGTGTTCATCAGAACAGTAAATTTGTAAGACTAGATGTCATGAACTGATATATATCAGTTCATGACATCTAGTCTTACAAATTTACTATAATGACTTTGGAACACTATTAAGGTAAATACATTGTTTGTTCCCTATCAAAATCTTTCATTTGCTAACTATGCCTATCAGTAGTTAGTGCCTTCAGTAGTTAGAATCTTTTATTTAGCTGGTAGTATTGGCGCTCGCTGTATTGCAGTAGTTCGAGTAACGAAGATTTTTGTGAGGTAGGAATTCGTGAAAGGTATAGGTTATTGTTAGTCAGGGCCATTCTTTTGTAGGGATTACTGAAAGTCGGAGTGCGTTGCGCTAAAAATATTGTGTGTCACTTTAGTGAATGTCTGAGTACGTTCAGTTTTGCTCAGCTGTTTGAAAATCAAATAACGTAAGATGTTTATCAGTACAGTAATTTATTAATTTTTCTAAGGGGACGTTACACTGTGTTACAGGCAAATTGGGGTCCGACCCCTTATTAATAAACCATTCCCTAGTAAGTACATGTGTTCACATTATTTTGCCTATCTCCTGTATTTACATCAGCTTCTACTCCCGGCGGCTACCTTTCGGTGTATGGAAGAGGGTAGTTCTCGCCTCACACACACGCGCACACACACACACACACACACACACACACACACACACACACATGAACACACACACACAGTGACTTTCTCACTTTCCTGTCCCAGTCGCGAGTGGTTCGCGGCATTAACGATTCTTGTTAAGCTTCCGAGTGAGCTAGAATCTGCATAGTTTTACCTTTATGGTCTTTCGGCCAGAAACACGCAGGAGGGAGCAATATACTGGTACGGTGACACCGACCACCTTAAACGGCAATCGATGCTAACGTTAAAATTCTCCGAGGAATTTTTGAGAAAGTTGTGACCGTGAAACAGCCTAATGGAAATTGAACAATCAATCTGGGATTCGTTTGACCAACACTAAACAGGTCAGGAACGGACGTTCTCCCAGCACAAAAGCAGGTCGTAACACTACGTATTAGAACCGGTCGCCAGCCT
The DNA here is from genome assembly GCF_023864275.1 of Schistocerca cancellata. NCBI lineage: Eukaryota > Metazoa > Arthropoda > Insecta > Orthoptera > Acrididae > Schistocerca > Schistocerca cancellata. Next base: position 16,857,907 of record NC_064635.1, on the reverse strand, counting down.
TCTTAGGCATTCTTGTGTCAAGCAAAATGATGAAGCAGAAGGCAGTGCTAAGGCTAACCTAACCTTCCTTGACACACTAGATGCAGCAGTTTATAGAACCAATCACCAACACACATGAAACTATTGGCAATACTAAACAAGGGGAAGCATAAAATGATTTTGATTCAAATCAGGGGGCCTGTTAAAGAACATACTCTATTACTTCATTGCTTAACACAGGGTCTTTATGCCTGTGCATCAACCAACTTGCATTAGAATAGCTAACACGGTAAATATTTCTTTCTTAAGCTCGGTTTGAAGCAATTAAACAGAAATCAAATCTAACTACACGCGCACAGACGGAGCCTTTGTATTGACTCATTATTAACTATGTAAAGCACCACAAACTATAACTCTTTAATATAATCCGTTGTGGAGTCGAGGTAGCAGTTGTCATTATACTGGTTATCACTGTTAGCATTCAACCGCGATTCTTATACATAAATTTTAACAACGCGTTTCAAGAGACAATGCTCTCATCATCAGGTTGTAAAGTCTATGTCATGCAATTAAACGGACTAAAAAGACAAAATACCATCACAAATAGATGGGAAGTCCATAGAGTAAAACAGAATTAAAAGTATATTGGACTGTGGGTCCTCGTCGTACATTGAAGTTGTTGACACAAGTCGATGGCCGTCCCAAAGCTACCAAGTATGCTGTCGCACTGTGCCGGCTCGGGAGCTGTTGTGAACTGACGTGCCTAGGTTTGTGGCGTGGTTACAGCCGTGTGCTTGACGGTAACGCTATGCTATTGGGCGCCTCGTTTCCTTATTGCATTGGTCTGCCATCGTTAGCCTCTCGCAACTCCGTCAGTGACATGCTGCAAGTTTAAAGTCGCATACCTGCCCTAACCTACCCTAAAATAATTCAAAAAACCCGCTAAAAAATCTCATTTCTTTAAAATTATCTTGTGCATTTAAAATATTGCTTTGTTTCTTTTCATGGAGAGCTATCTCGATTTCCTGTAGTAAATCAAGTTTCCTCCCTTTCTTTTCTACATGCAATATTTCTACGTTATCTTCTATGCTATTAAGGGGATGGCCTGTTTCATATACACTCCTGAAAATTGAAATAAGAACACCGTGAATTCATTGTCCCAGGAAGGGGAAACTTTATTGACACATTCCTGGGGTCAGATACATCACATGATCACACTGACAGAACCACAGGCACATAGACACAGGCAACAGAGCATGCACAATGTCGGCACTAGTACAGTGTATATCCACCTTTCGCAGCAATGCAGGCTGCTATTCTCCCATGGAGACGATCGTAGAGATGCTGGATGTAGTCCTGTGGAACGGCTTGCCATGCCATTTCCACCTGGCGCCTCAGTTGGACCAGCGTTCGTGCTGGACGTGCAGACCGCGTGAGACGACGCTTCATCCAGTCCCAAACATGCTCAATGGGGGACAGATCCGGAGATCTTGCTGGCCAGGGTAGTTGACTTACACCTTCTAGAGCACGTTGGGTGGCACGGGATACATGCGGTCGTGCATTGTCCTATTGGAACAGCAAGTTCCCTTGCCGGTCTAGGAATGGTAGAACGATGGGTTCGATGACGGTTTGGATGTACCGTGCACTATTCAGTGTCCCCTCGACGATCACCAGTGGTGTACGGCCAGTGTAGGAGATCGCTCCCCACACCATGATGCCGGGTGTTGGCCCTGTGTGCCTCGGTCGTATGCAGTCCTGATTGTGGCGCTCACCTGCACGGCGCCAAACACGCATACGACCATCATTGGCACCAAGGCAGAAGCGACTCTCATCGCTGAAGACGACACGTCTCCATTCGTCCCTCCATTCACGCCTGTCGCGACACCACTGGAGGCGGGCTGCACGATGTTGGGGCGTGAGCGGAAGACGGCCTAACGGTGTGCGGGACCGTAGCCCAGCTTCATGGAGACGGTTGCGAATGGTCCTCGCCGATACCCCAGGAGCAACAGTGTCCCTAATTTGCTGGGAAGTGGCGGTGCGGTCCCCTACGGCACTGCGTAGGATCCTGCGGTCTTGGCGTACATCCGTGCGTCGCTGCGGTCCGGTCCCAGGTCGACGGGCACGTGCACCTTCCGCCGACCACTGGCGACAACATCGATGTACTGTGGAGACCTCACGCCCCACGTGTTGAGCAATTCGGCGGTACGTCCACCCGGCCTCCCGCATGCCCACTATACGCCCTCGCTCAAAGTCCGTCAACTGCACATACGGTTCACGTCCACGCTGTCGCGGCATGCTACCAGTGTTAAAGACTGCGATGGAGCTCCGTATGCCACGGCAAACTGGCTGACACGGACGGCGGCGGTGCACAAAAGCTGCGCAGCTAGCGCCATTCGACGGCCAACACCGCGGTTCCTGGTGTGTCCGCTGTGCCGTGCGTGTGATCATTGCTTGTACAGCCCTCTCGCAGTGTCCGGAGCAAGTATGGTGGGTCTGACACACCGGTGTCAATGTGTTCTTTTTTCCATTTCCAGGAGTGTATATTGTTCGCAACAGCTTCTAGCGTTAAAAGGTTTTTTTTTTGCTTTTCGTATTTAACCAAATATAACATTGATGATGATAATTTATGGCAATGATTGCCGACAAGATAAAGAATGCAACCTTTTAACACTAGATTGCGTACTCACGGCAGTTCTCCTTGGCCGTTTTTTTTTTTTTGGTACGACTTGGAAAGAGAGAAAAATTAATGAATGATCGCCGATGCGTCGGTTCTCGATTGTGTTCAGGAGACGTACAGATTGATTGCGCGAAAATTGTTTCTCAAATGTCCTCTTAACCCGGATTGCTTTCACGCAATCAGACTCTTCAATGAAATTACCTAAGGGACCTATTTGAATAATTAAAAAAAAAACAATGCAAAACAGTGAAATTTTGTAAAAAAAAAATTGTCAGATCGGAAATTGAACACATTAATGGTCTCCCAAATACAATCGAGACACCGCGATAAAGAGCGAACCTGTAACAAAGTTCATTTAAACATAAACATCATTTGTGGTTAATTTAAAGAAAAGAATAAGCATAGATTTTCTGTACAGTGAAGCATCAATATATTCTCAAAGAAGAAAGGCGTTAAACTATAAACATTAACAAATTTACAATGAATACAAAACTTACATTTTTATGTTTTTCTCATACATGGAGCAGTCCAACCATCGCTGCTTTTGTATGTGTGATATTTTGTAAAAATTAAATGTCCTGGCGTGCGCGTAAGTATTTTTTATCGTCACAAGGTTTACAAAAGCGTTTTCTTTCTTGATGATAACGTGGTTTTTCACACTAAATGAAATATAACTTGTAGCTGTGCTACACAACACGTCTTAACAAGTCGGCAATCAAACATAAAAGGTAATGAAGTACATGTTAACATATCGGCGACCAGAAGTACAACTCACTATTAAGGCTCTAGAATTTTCCTAACAAATGATAAATTGTTCTTTCTTCTGTTTCGCAGCTTCGTGCTATCAAGCGCTGCGGCAATGATTTTAAATATCTGCGCCCAGCGAGTCAAAGTGTTTAAAAGTACCTTTTAAACGCTGGCCGAGCGTCTTGGTATAGGCGCACTTACAAACAGATTTCGTTTCTTCACTCTCGCGTTGTCATGCTTAGTATCATTACAAACTACAGCTCGATGGCTATCCTTTTCTCATATGCAAAAATGTCTGAAATCCAGTTATATCACATTGCTTCCCGCGTGAGGAGCGATGACTCCGTCAGGATCATCGCGACTCACGCGTAGTCGTGATATTATTGCTTTCGCGAAACAAGTTAGTATTACTTGCAAAAATTCTTTGCAATAGATTTTACGCACTACATCAGGCAAAGTGGTTAACATACAGAGTATCAGGTAAGTATATTCGTACGACTGAAATTGATAGTAATTTGTCCATAGGGTAACTACATGACAATTGAACTGTGCTCTTTCTAATGTATTGTACAAGGATAACAAATGTTCATTGCTCGGTAAAAGTTAATGAAATTAAGATAAAGATACACATACATAGATACATTATACATGGCATAATAAATATTAAAAAATAACAAAGAAATAAATTACTTGACTTCGCAGTAAGTCTGGGTGCTGTGTGCACTCGTGAAAAAAATTATGTCACAAAAAATTGACATTCTTGTTTTACAATGACATAGTACAGGAATATTTTTGTCGTTGTTTCGTCGAAGATTTCTTGCAGTAAATACGTAGCACTTTACTTATTAGTGGCTTTCATGACCTGCAAAAAAAAAAAAATGTTTCACTACGCTTGGGTAGGTATGAGTTGCACTGGGAGTGGTAGAACTTCGGGTATAAATGATAGCACTGTACTTGAGTGGGGAAATTGATTACACTTTTACAGTGGAGGAAAAGTAGGGCATCACTTTCACTGTGGAAGTTGGAGTAGTTGTCGGGGTGTGATGTTGCGTTGGAAATACGTCGTGGGTCAGGAACTGGAAGACTGGTTCTGCAACATGTTGAGCCGTATGGTGGCGGTCTCTATTTCACTTGACACATGTCCGTGCTTCCATTTATGTTTTCGTACATGAAAAATACAGAAAAAAATCTGTATTAGAATGTGCTTACTTACTAATAACTTAGTCTAAAAGAAAATTGGATTAGGTAAGGATAACAATTGTTTATGTACATAAGGTCTCATTCTCTTAGGAATGCTTAGTTCCTATATTTATCTATTTTGTTGGTTTTATTTGGTTCGATTCGTTTTCGTCATTACTCGGCCTGGTCAGTAAATTCGGTAGCAATTGTCAAAATTAAGCTTAAGACTGTTCCGATTAGTGTCTTTATAATTTGACAAGCTGCATGAGTGCTTAATTCATTGCTTTGTCATATTTTATTTTGAATGCATTTCAAACACATTTGGCATCCGCGCTCGTTGTGCAAAGAAAAATGGATTGTTGAGCGCTCAGCGTACACAGTGTTACGTCCGTTGGCCACAATCACGTGATAATAACTTGACAGTTACACAACGTTAGCAGCAGAGCGTTTGGTGTCTACTGGTAGTGGTGTGAGTTTTTACACAGTTTTTCATCGACTCTGGATTACGGAATCAGCCAGATGCGGCGACTCCCGCAGCTGTTTCGAAGAATGTGTCCGTGGAAAGGCGTACAGTACCGTTTGTGGTAAGTACAACACATTCACGTTCACTCTTCGGCTTTCTACATCGTGGTTTCGTGGTACAAGTACTTATAACTTTACTTCACACGCGGCATTTCACACGTGTCCTTGGAGTTATCACCTTTTCAGTTCACACGTTATTATTAATTCGTGTTCACATTTATTTGGTCGTCATGTTAAGGTTCACACGCACCACTTTTATACGTGTCCATTAATTACTTGTCTATACTCGGTTCACACGCAGCAGCATATACGTGTCCATTTATTAGTGACTGCATTATTACTACAAAATACAGTTAACATTTAGTATATATATCATGTCTAAAAATTATTTACAAAGACTACAAGGCCTGACGAAAAGCGTGTCTCTTGTTCGTAGTTTGTACTTCCTAGGCACTTTAGGTTTACACTTTGTTCGAAATCTTGTTATTCTTTTCTTTTTAGAATAGTTACTCTTTTCTCAAGTTCAGCTCTTTTATTTTCTGTCTATTACGTCGTTAGTTTGAAGACATAGTCAATGTGGCTTCGTTTACGTGATGAACAGTTCGTGTTCGAACTACCATTAGGGAAATTAGGAAGCTTGGTGTTTCCTGTCATGCAATTGCACATAACAAATCTTAACTGAACTCGCAATTTGCGGAGAATAAGCATAGCCCGTCGACAACCAATGTGTCACGACTATCCATTCGTATAGCCTGTATGTATCAATCATGCAACCAGCCCTAAAATTCACTTCTCTACTGGATAAGGTAGGATGGTAAGGATACTCGTTGGAGGAAAACACAAAAGACTTTTATGGAGTGAAGAGATTTGAAGACACAGTGTTAATGACGTATGATATGATGAGCTTAACATAAATTATCATCACCTTAGTTTTTCATGACAAATAGCATAATTAAATCGATACAGTAGTTTCAGTGTCGTCTGATCCAACTCTCTATACAATTTTCTATGCATATCTAAAATTACTTAAACCATGCATTAGCAGTGAACTGTGTCTGTTAACTATCTTCTGTTCCATGTATCGTAAAATTGTTTTTTTTTTAAATTGTCATACCTCGAGGACCTGAAATAGATATTTCTAGTACTAAATTAGTTTATTTATAAATGATCTTTGTAAGTATTTCAGCTGCACTGTGCCGTAAGATTCTTATGTGCGTATACGGTTTTCTCCGTATTATAATAAAATAATTGAGTTGCGCACTTCTTTCCTGCTACCTGGATCGTTATTGACTTACTTGATTCTTATATGCTAAGCTGCTGCTTTTTTTTTTTTTTTTTTTTGCCTGCTGCGTTTCATAGGTGGTCTCATAAAATTTGTTGTCACACACTCCTTATGCATAACATAACATTTACCTCATTAGAGTAAGCGACCTTAATAAATATTTTTTTTAACCTACGAGCAATCATTCTGGTCTCAATGATCATTTTAATTTATTTCATTCAAGAGGAGAGAGCTTTGCTATACTTAAAATTAGTGATAGCAGGTGGCACTTAGCACGTCCCTACCATAATATTTATTTGTCAGCTCTTTCGGCTGTGGCCGTTCATGGCTCAATTAACTTAAAACTAACTTACATCTAAGGCAAATCTTGCTCTCCTACAATAAATGTGTTTTACTTAAGGTGCTCACATAAATTACTTATCTTGTTGTGGCAGGTCGACAGGGTGCTAGTCCTGTGCATTACTCTTACATACGTTGGTACTTCACACATAGTATGACATAGTGTGTGTATATTTTATTTTAGCAGCTTAACTTAACAGATATTTTCAATGGTTGACTCGGTATTTCTTCAAGTCTGCGTGTTGAAACAATCCTTTTATTCGTCCAGATACAGGGTCAGCTAATAGATAGCAACCAATGTGCGGCTTTCTTAATATAATATATGGTCCTTCATACAAGTGCTGCCACTTGCGATTCTTATGATGAATCAAAGATGGTTTGAAGTGGGTCTTTAATAGCACTCGTTCATTTATACGATACGATAAGACTTTGCTAATGTGTTTGTCATGCGCCTTTTTTATTAGGTTTGCATGAGTGGTTAAAGATATGAAAGCTTGTCTTAACTTGTCGTCTAAGGTTACTTTAGGGCGTTGTAATTTCGTTCCGCAGCTTCCCTGTGGAGTCATAAAGAAGCTGCTAATGGTGTTCCGATTTGGGTGGAGTTGAAATGTCAGTTATTTTTACGTGATTAGTATTTTGTGTCATGTTAGGCTGAGAACTTGCGTTCGTATCCCATACGACTTGTGCATCTCTTGATTGCGTGTTATTTGACATCGTGTTTGGTGCTTGTTTCGCCTGTGTGTAGAAAATGGTCGGATTTGCTTGGCCATTATGACCGGCGGTGTCAGGAAAAGCATGCGACGAATTGTCCTGACTATTGTTCCTGAACTGTTGGTTGGGTTGGTGAGAAAATGTCACATTTTTCGGCTGTGCAAAATTCATTTGGTGACAGGGGGTGAAGCGGCTCGCCTGACTGTACTGTCGTGGTCTGTTACAACTGTTCCAATTCTTTCCCTTGTGACGATTTCCATTATTCGTCTTGTTGTTCTGGTACTGGTAATTATCGTTGTGATTTATCGGTGAATTACGGTATTGTTGCTGTGTGTTTTGATAAATCGGATTGTATCTATTCTGGTGTGGATATTTGTTATATTGTTTTCCATTACGGCGATTGAAACTGTTATGATTTCCGTAAGGCTGAGCGTTTGGTTGTCCCATGTTATGTTGGTACGACATTCCATTGACGCAATTTGTTATGTGCTGCTGCGGAGCGAGCGGTCCATTATTATAATTATTCCGCGCGCTCGCACGCACATCCTCATAGATCATATCCAAATGGTCAAGAACAGAAAGAAATGCTTCTAGGTCTTCTTCACTCACATTAACTAGTTTTTCTCTTATTGACACAGGAAGTTTTGACTTTAAGATCATGATTACATCTTTGGTTGAAATGGGCGTGTCCCAATACTGAATTTTACGTAGATATTTTTCAAAATAACGTCTCAAACCTCCTCCTTTGATTTTGAAAGGTTCGGCGTTGTAAACCTCCTTTCGGAGTCTTTGTTGTATACCTGAACTCCAGAATTTATTCAAAAAATGCTTTTCAAAATCTGCATGGGTGTGACATTTGTCTATTATTTCTGTACCCCAAATTGATCCTTCACCGTGTACATAGCCTAAGATGAACTGTATCCGCTGCCTGTCGTTCCATGATTCCGGAAAAGCACCTGTGAATGATTTTAGAAATACTATGGGATGTATATTTCGTTTTTCAGGTATAAAAGGTTGAAAAGCTCTGTGTTTTAGCACACTCTCGTCTCGCATTAGTTCAACGAGTGTTAGTTGATCGGCATGACTACGTGACGTAGAAGTTTCGCCACGCGTATTGTTTACTGTTGGTGAGAATTGTACCTGACACTCGGGATATTGACGATTATCGTGTTCTGGCGGTAGCGAATACTCACTTTGATTGTCACCTTGCAATTCCGTAACTTGTCGTTTCAGTTGATCTATATCATTGCTTAGCTGACGTTTCCATTCCGGAAGATCGTGGCTAAATGCTCGTCTGATTTCACCTAATTCACTGGTTAAAGTGTCACCAGAAGTACCGGGAGCGGTTAAGATTTCTGCTGTATCAGATTTAACCGTACCCTTTAGTTCAGCGTGTACCTTGCTGACAATGTACTGTTCTTGGAATTGCATCCACTCTTCAAATTCCCTATTAAGTGTATTGCTTATACCGGTGTTGACATCTGCGATCTTTTTGTCAATATTGACATCGGATATTTGCTGAGCAAGGTCTTCCACTCGCTCGCCAACGTGGTTGACACTTTCTGTCAATTGGCTTACTCTCTTTGAAACATCACTGTAATGTTTCAAAGACTCACTCACAGTTGATTTACACACATCTATTTGGGCCTGCATATCTATAAAGTTGCTACCAATATTGGTCTCGGCGGATTCCACCATCGAAAGAACACTATCAATTTTTGCGTGTACGCTTGCGTTTAGCTCGCTTGCGTAAGCAGTGGTAATGGCTTTAATTTTTTCCTCCATGGTGTCATTCGAATTTTTGATTTGTGCTTGGATGTCGGTAATAACAGATTATATTGTTCATTCGCACTTGAGTGTCCTCTATCCTTAATTCTAAACTGTTGAACCTGCTGTCACTTTGATTTGCTAATTGACTGATTTGCGTTTCAATATTGTCACTTTGGTTTGTTAACTGACTGACTTGCGTTTCAATATTGTCACTTTGGTTTGTTAACTGTGCCATGTTTGCTTCAAAACTGGTTTTCATACCAGCAAACAATTTTAGTATATCTGACAGCGAGCATTCACGTGACTGCGACGCGGTCTGTGGCGCCGACAGCTCACGTGTCGCTTCGTCGTGTTGTTCCCTCACTACGAGATTCAGGTTTGTTTATACCCGCGCGCGGTCTAAGTTGCCTTGGTTGCTCATCAGCCATCGTAAATTTAAAGTAGTTACACTGCACGAGCTAGAAAAGATAATTTTTTTTTTTAAAAATTATGATTTTCACTTGTCAGGTGCGCCAAGGATTTCGCGTCCTGATTTCACAGATATTGCTTGCGCGTTATAAACAATTGAAACTCTGACACACGAAAATGCCAATATGGCAACGGGAGTGATAAAATGAATGAAAAACACTTATAGAGCACTGAAACTGGCACAGATAATAGCGGCCATTGTGATTCACTAAAATGCACAACAATGGAAATTCTTGCTAACTATTTCTAACTATTGTAAGCGAAATGATGAGATAGAGGCGGATCTAATAGCAAAAGGAAACAGAAATTTGGAAATTAAATTGCTTGAGGAAAAGGAAAAAAGCTTAGAGAGTGAATGTCACGAGCCGACTGAATGCTCGGTACGCAAAGCTTCAAACGTAATGAAAAATCGTACTCACATTAGTTGTCTTGCGCGCTGCTATTTATTGCTGTTGTGGATTCTTACTGCGATTTTCTGCATATGCGTCTTTTTTTCTTTTTTTTTTTTTTAATCACTGGTTTTGGCTTCCAATTTTCTCCAGATGGTAGCATGAAAATAAAAAGAACAAATTAGTTTTTTAGTTAGGTCCCTGTTCGGGCGCCACATCTAGCGTTAAAAGGTTTTTTTTTTTTTGCTTTTCGTATTTAACCAAATATAACATTGATGATGATAATTTATGGCAATGTTTGCCGACAAGATAAAGAATGCAACCTTTTAACACTAGATTGCGTACTCACGGCAGTTCTCCTTGGCCGTTTTTTTTTTTTTTTGGTACGACTTGGAAAGAGAGAAAAATTAATGAATGATCGCCGATGCGTCGGTTCTCGATTGTGTTCAGGAGACGTACAGATTGATTGCACGAAAATTGTTTCTCAAATGACCTCTTAACCCGGATTGCTTTCACGCAATCAGACTCTTCAGTGAAATTACCTAAGGGACCTATTTGAATAATTAAAAAAAAAACAATGCAAAACAGTGAAATTTTGTAAAAAAAATTGTCAGATCGGAAATTGAACACATTAATGGTCTCCCAAATACAATCGAGACACCGCGATAAAGAGCGAACCTGTAACAAAGTTCATTTAAACATAAACATCATTTGTGGTTAATTTAAAGAAAAGAATAAGCATAGATTTTCTGTACAGTGAAGCATCAATATATTCTCAAAGAAGAAAGGCGTTAAACTATAAACATTAACAAATTTACAATGAATACAAAACTTACATTTTTATGTTTTTCTCATACATGGAGCAGTCCAACCATCGCTGCTTTTTTATGTGTGATATTTTGTAAAAATTAAATGTCCTGGCGTGCGCGTAAGTATTTTTTATCGTCACAAGGTTTACAAAAGCGTTTTCTTTCTTGATGATAACGTGGTTTTTCACACTAAATGAAATATAACTTGTAGCGGTGCTACACAACACGCCTTAACAAGTCGGCAATCACACATAAAAGGTAATGAAGTACATGTTAACATATCGGCGACCAGAAGTACAACTCACTATTAAGGCTCTAGAATTTTCCTAACAAATGATAAATTGTTCTTTCTTCTGTTTCGCAGCTTCGTGCTATCAAGCGCTGCGGCAATGATTTTAAATATCTGCGCCCAGCGAGTCATAGTGTTTAAAAGTACCTTTTAAACGCTGGCCCCGCGTCTTGGTATAGGCGCACATTATAAACAGATTTCGTTTCTTTACTCTCGCGTTGTCATGCTTAGTATCATTACAAACTACAGCTCGATGGCTATCCTTTTCTCATATGCAAAAATGTCTGAAATCCAATATCACAAGCTGATTTGTCATAATTTCTTAACGTGAACGCATCTTTATGTTCTTTATACCGGATCGCGAATGACCTTCCTGTCTGCCCTATATATTTTGCATCACAAGTTCTGCACTGAATCTTATAAACTCCCGATCTTTCAAACTTATTTCTCTCCTCGCCAATATCGTGCTTAAGGCTATACCTCACTAGGTTATTTGTCTGAAAAGCTATTTTAACATCGTATGGCTTAAAAATATTTGCTATCTTTTGTGAGACTGTTCCGTAGTATGGCATCGTGATAATTTTCACTTTCTCTCCATCAGGTTTTTTCTTTTTGCGCTTATTACTTTTCCGTAACAGCTTTTTAACCATATCTATTCTGTAACCGTTATTCATCGCTATTCTCTTAACGGTATTAATTTCAGTCTCCCTATCTTTTTCGCTCATAGAAATATTGATTGCCCTATGCACGAGACTACGGAAAGCAGCTTCTTTATAAGCCTGCGGATGGCATGAATCATTCGGCATCACTGCATCAGTCGTAGTTTGTTTTCTATAAATGGAGAACGCATGTTTGTTGCCCTGCTTTTTTATATTCAGGTCCAGGAACTGTAAACAATTGTCAGTTTCATACTGCACAGTAAATTCTATTTTATTATGTGCACACAGAAAATCTGTGTTGATGGCGTGATTGCACAATTGCGTGCGGATTCTCGTCAGCCCATACATGTTGATTGTGAAAATTTACAATTTGATCACGTTGGAATGAAGCCTCGTCCGTAAAGAGAACATTTGCACTGAAATGAGGATTGACACATTGTTGGATGCACCATTCGCAGAAGTGTACTCGTGGAGGCCAATCAGCTGCTGATAGTGCCCGCACACGCTGTACATGGTACGGAAACAACTGGTTCTCCCGTAGCACTCTCCATACAGTGACGTGGTCAACGTTACCTTGTACAGCAGCAACGTCTCTGACGCTGACATTAGGGTTATCGTCAACTGCACGAAGAATTGCCTCGTCCATAGCAGGTGTCCTCATCGTTCTAGGTCTTCCACAGTTGAGAATCATAGGCTGGAATGTTCAGTGCTCCCTAAGACGCCGATCAATTGCTTAGAACGTCTTCCTGTCGGGACACCTTCGTTCTGGTAATCTGTCTCGATACAAACGTACCGCGCCACGGCTATTGCCCCGTGCTAATCCGTACATCAAATGGGCATCTGCCAACTCCGTATTTGTAAACATTGGACTGACTGCAAAACCACGTTCGTGACGAACACTAACCTGTTGATGCTACGTACTGATGTGTGTAATGCTAGTACTGTAGAGCAATGAGTCGCATGTCAACACAAGCACCGAAGTCAACATTACCTTCCTTCAATTGGGTGAACTGGCGGTGAATCGAGGAAGTACAGTACATACTGACGAAACTAAAATGAGCTCTAACATGGAAATTAAGCGTTTCCGGACACATATCCACATAACATCTTTTCTTTATTTGTGTGTGAGGAATGTTTCCTGAAAGTTTGGCCGTAACTTTTTGTAACACCCTGTATAGTACATAAGTTTTAAAACGGCTCAGACTACACTCGCATGTTGATGGACTCGATCCAGTGGAGTGGGATGCTTGAGGGAGCTTCTCATTGCCACCAGGGAAGCGTCTGATTGGACAGTCATTCACAATGTTGCTCATTGTTTGGATGTAACCACAGTCACACACACTGTCACTTGAGAAGCCCCACTTGTGCATGTTGTATTTGCACGTACCCTCTTCGGTCCGATATCTGTTTAACTGCACCCACACCTGCCTTGCTTGGTGGAAGCCTGGAACTGGAACTGTTGGATTGTCTACAAGTTCGTGGTTTCGGGTTCTTGTAGCTTGCCACTCACGTTTCCACTCGGTGTCCTGGTCGAATACTGTGTATAGCATTTGGACTCCAATTTCATATACTGGTCTTCTAGATTTGAGGCGTTTCCTGTGCAGTGATAGCAAATCGCCATGAAGAGGGATCGAGTTGTTTTCAGAAACTTGCTGACAGAGGTTGTAAAGAGAAGCCTTTCGACGGAGGACTGGTGGACAGATGTTTGAAAGCACTGGTAGCCAGCAAGTAGGTGTAGACCGGACCGTACCACTAATTACTCTCATGACTGAGTTCACCTGGACGTCTACTTTCACTACGTGGACGCTTCGGAGCCAAACTGGTGCACAGTATTCTGCTGCAGAGTATACCAGTGCAATGGATGCTCCTACGGGAACTGATGTGCTCGCTCCCCATGTACTGCCTGCCAGCTATCTCACAAGGTTCACTCGAGTTTGTATCTTCTTGGCCAAGTTGGAAAGGTGTTTTTTGTATGTTAAAGTTCTGTCCAGAGTGACTACCAGGTATTTTGGGCTTTCGTTGTATCTGACTGTACCAAGAGGGCTGAAATGTGGACTGATCTTTGCTGATGAAAGGCGGTTAGAGAGGTGGAACAGGCTTACCTCGGTTTTAGAAACATTTGGTCTCAGTCGCCATGTCTCAAAATTCTCATAAAGTTTAGTAACGATGTTCGTTAGGTGTTCTTCACACTCAGAAAGGTCTTCATTCTAACATGAAATTGCCAGGTCATCTGCATATTGAAATTTTCGGCAGGTCAGCTGTGTAGAGGTCTAGGGCACTCATGACCTTAGATGTTAAGTCCCATAGTGCTCAGAGCCATTTGAACCATTTTTATAGTAATAAGACGACAAGCTCTGCAGCTTGGTCAGCTGTGTAGAGGTCTAGGGCACTCATGACCTTAGATGTTAAGTCCCATAGTGCTCAGAGCCATTTGAACCATTTTATAGTAATAAGACGACAAGCTCTGCAGCTTTGTCAATAAGCAAGGTCAGTTTTTGTAATAATTCAGATCTCGGACAAATGTTGTCCAGTATTAGTAGATAGACCAACATTGCACTAAGCTGTGCCATTTACGAGCAGATATATAGACAGCGTTACACCATCATGAGGTACGAATTTTTCAGTTTATTTCTCAAGGACAGATTCAGATTCATTTCACAGGGCCATGGCGTAGCGCTGCTTATGTCCAAATTTATCAGTTTTCATGAGTTAAGATATTTAAAAAAAAATTATTATCAAAACTAGACATGGTTGTCTAGTTTATTTTAAAAAATTATTATTTTTATTTTATACGGGAAGGTTGCACTTGGCGATATCCGGCTAGGATCGTAATTTTGAGAATTTTCTGGGAAGTAGTCAGCTATATATCTGCTCGTACTTATTCAGTGTTAAGCATTGCCTGAATTTGGCGCAACGCATTTGCTAATTTGTCACATTTTTTCACGGATCATCGGCAATTTATTGTTCATTGTACTTGCTCCACTTTGTGTCCGCTTTTTCTTTGTTTGATTTTGTGTCCACCATTGTCTTACGGAAATGCCGCGAAAAACTGCAAACAGTAAATCGCGAAGTGCAATGAATAAAAACGATGATTTGAGTAGTTTAACTGATAATACTAGAGATATTTAGTCTCATAGTTGTAACCCTTCAACCTTAGACAATCAGCGCATGTCAGCCACCTGAAACATTTCAAATTTAAACGATGAGCAAATTATGTCCGCAGTTTACGTAGCAACTATTGATGTCTCGCTGCGTTCGATTACAACGAACACTGCCCAGTTTCACACATCGCATGTGCTGAATGTGTGAGCAAACAAATGTTACCAGTGAAAACGTGCAATTTACTCAGAATATGTCAGATTTATTTGGTTCCGATGTAGTGACCAACAGTGCACAACCAGTCAGCAGACCTTTCCATGAATCAGACAATGACCAAATGGTTACAGAACAAGTATCAAATGCAGATACACTATCACACAGCATAAAAAACACAGTCGCTAATTTTGACGTTGATCAAGTTATGGCAGTATTGCTACAACTTAATGAATATTTTAAACAGTCGAATGAAAAACAAGACAACAATTATAAAGAACTTAACAAACGCCTTGATCAAACAAACCGATGAAAATTTCAAACAGATTAACGAAAAACTTGACACCACTATTGAACAGCTAACTGAATAGATTACAGCCATTGCCGAGCAATGTAATGAAACTAAAAAGCAATTATATGAGGAAATTAAGGCCTGTGCTAGGAATAGTAGTGAAGAAATCAGATCCGTTGCACAAGAGATATGCAACACACACGAAGCTACAACAAAATTACTTAGAGATGACATCAACGCAATCGCTAAACAACGTTCAGAAAGCACAACACAGTTACACGATGAGATTAAAGCAGTATCAGCAGAACTCTCGCGCGCTTTGTATGCGAAAATTTAGGAGAAATTTGAACAACAGAACACCCAAATTGATGAACGTTTTAATTGCCACCTACAAAAGAGCGAAACGCATTACCGCAAATTCATACAGAACAGAACAAAGTAAAGAAACAAGTCATACAAACAATTACTACACAGAGACTGGAAGATAAGCGTTAAGTTGTTAGCGAAAGTAAAACATATGTTGACACCAACACTGCCACAGTACCGGGTGAAATTAACACAGTCAAACAATAGAACACAGAGTTACAGGATGAACTTACCGATCTGAAAACAAAAACGGACTCTAGTATTCAGACCTTAGAAAACAAATACACGGAAGACTTTCAGAAAGTTAGAAGCAGACTTGAACAACTGGAATTAGTGAAAGATCCCGATGCCATTACAGCACACGTTAAAAATTAAACAAAACCACGCGTAAAATGCAAAAACAGATTGATGCTTGTGACACCAGGTAAAAGCACTAACTGAAAAATTTGATGAATTAGCGAGTAGAGTTGACGTTATCGAGAACAATAAAGACATTAAATGACGATACGTCACCAGTTTCCTTTAATCAGACACCCGATTACAGATTACAGAGAGTACGTGACTTAGATTCCGAACAGACACAGACAAGCACGTTCTTATACAACCCTGATCTTGCTCAAACATTTAGAGACGATAATTTTGACTACAAGCACTTTTTATCCCTTAGGAAACTTAAGACATTTAAAAATGACAGAACACAAATTCACCCCTTGGACTGGATACAACAATTTACTTTTGCATTTCCACCAACTTGGCCTGTTATGCACAAGCTAGAATTTATTTGAAGGTTTTTAGAAGGCAAACCAGAAACTTGGATGAGACAGATCGCGAGACCATTTCACTGAGCAGAAGAATTTCAAAATGGTTCAAATGGCTCTGAGCACTATGGGACTTGACATCTGAGGTCATCAGTCCCCTAGAACTTAGAACTACTTAAACCTAACTAACCTAAGGACATCACACACATAGATCCCCGAGGCAGGATTCGAACCTGCGAGCGTAGCGGTCGCGCGGTTCCAGACTGAAGCGCCTAGAACCGCTCGGCCATAGCGGCCGGCAATTTCAAAACGCTTTTCTGTCAGCGTATTGGTCGAAAACGACACAGCACGGTATCAAGGATCAGTAAATCAGCCTACCGAAATATGAAAACTCAAATTTTTCCACTATTACGCAATTCTTTGAACATATGGCGCAACAAAATCAATATTTATGCGAATTATACAGCGAGTCAGCACTATCCGAGACGATAGTTAGCATAGCCTTCAGCTACGTCATTTGCTACGACCTAGCAAGGCGCCATTGATATTGTAAATAATGTACAGTCAAGAGTGACGTTCACCAATTATGGATTAAAGTTAAGTATTCCAGCAGCTACGTACGTTTTTTGCTAAAGTCTAACTTCCTTGACCTGTTCCAGACCTCAAGCCAGCCTGCGTGAGCTAAAACGTGTGCCTTTCGGCTTCCTCTCAAAACCGGTCTTGGCTCTCCTGCCAACCCACAACACTGTGGGCGATCGGTTTCATTAATGATAATGTCATTAACGTGACGAGAATCAAGCATAAGTCGAAGTGAGCCGTATTCTTTTCTTGACAATGTGAAGCGGGTTTATAGACGGACTAACTGCCGGTTCGATAATGCCTTGGTCGAGCATAGCTTGTAGTTCTTTCTTGACTTGTTCTCTGTGGATATAAGGAATAGGATAATGTTGGGCTTTAAATGTGTCGTTCTCTTTAACTTGAAATTCACACATAAAACGGGACATAGTGCCAGGGATGCTGTCGAAAACTGGGGCTTGCTGTTAAAGAGTATCACGTAATTGGCTACGTTCGTAATTTGTATTTGCATTGCTCTGTTTTACTTTCTCAGAAATCTTTTGTATCACGTCGTAATCAAATTCGTCTGGTGTACTGTAGTTGTGTACATAAGCATCTGTGAAAAAGGTGGAATGCCAGTCTATGTTGGTGTAGAAATGACTTGTGTTAGATTAATTGCTTGTTCTTCTGCTGATAATGTGTGCTGAAATTTCAATGCAAGCTGTTCTTTTCCACCCTTTAAAATCAAATAAGACTTTTTGAAATCGATGATCGCGTCGTGCTGTACCAAAAAATTCGTGCCTAAAATAACGTCTGTTGTCAATAAAGGAACAATCTAAAAGTTTGTATGAAACGTATGACCTGCAGCAAAAAATGATAAGTGTGTCTGTAGTTTTACATCTACTCCTTTACCGGATACTGCACCTCTTACTTTAGTTTTGCCTAGTGGTAACGTAGGATAATTGTTTTCGTTGTTACATTTGTTGAAAGTATCTTCATTTATGATCCAGAAACGATTACTGCTGAAAATGTGAATGATCCAATTTCTACTTAAATAAGAGGGTAGGAAATAGTTTTCTGTATAACTGGTTTTTCATGTAAAAGTATATCTCGGATATCGTCAAAAGTTATGACATTTTCGTGAACAAAATCTTGTGTATCAAAGGTGTTGCTCACGTTGCTGCAAGATGCAACCGCTACTGTATCTAGTCAAACTCTCTCTGGCGTGCTGTTATTTGCGGGAGGATGCTGTGGCATTTCAACTATCTGTGCTGTTCTGTTACTTCGTCCTGACGTACTAGGTTGAGGATGATATCGACTGTATGGTTCATTCATGATAATCTGTGGCTGTCGATGATTCTGCTGCTGACAAAACCTACTGTTATTAAATGTGCGTTGAAAACTGTGCTCATTGCATTTACGTTTGTCATGATAGTTGCTATTATACGGCGCGTTGCGATGAGAGTTGAAATAATGGCTTTTCTGTACGTGTTGGTTTCCTTGTTGCTGAGCGTTACTGCTCGGCAGAACCGATGCTACACCTGCAGGTGGCATAACATCAAAGTTTGGCTGACCTAGGAAATTGCATTGTTGGTTAGGTATGTTGTGGCTGGCAGGAGAGCCAACACCGTGTCACTAGAAGAGGCCAAAATGCACGCGTTCCAGCTCACGAAGGCTGGCGAGAGGTCTGGAACAGGACAACGAAATTAGAATTTAGAAAAACGGACGTAGCTGGTGAAATACTTAACTTTAATCCATTAATGATGAACGTCGCTCTTGACGGTACATGATTCACAATATCAATAGTAACTGATAATGGCGCCTTGCTAGGTCGTAGCTGAAGGCTATGCTAACTATCGTCTCGGCAAATGAGAGCGTATTTTGTCAGTGAACCATCGCTAGCAAAGACGGCTGTACAACTGGGGCGAGTGCTAGGAAGTCTCTCTAGACCTGCCGTATGGCGGCGCTCGGTCTGCAATCACTGATAGTGGCGACACGCGGGTCCGACGTATACTAACAGACCGCGGCCGATGTAAATGCTACCACCTAGCAAGTGTGGTGTCTGGCGGTGACACCACACACAGACACTAGAAGAACTTCTTCAGAAATTTCGTGGTACTGCTATCTATTCGACCTTAGATTTAAAATCTTGGTTTTGGCTAATTCAGCTCCATCCGAACTGCAGAAAGTACACAGCTTTCCTCTGTTTTGGCGACTGTTATCAATTTTGCAAATTACCGTTTGGTTTAACCATTTCTTCAGCAGCATTTATTCGCGGTATGAACACAATACTTCCGAAGGAACTTAAAGATAGAATCACAGCGTACGTAGACGACATCCTTATAGCAGAAGCTAGTTCGTCTCAACATAATTTCATTCTTGAACAACTGTCCTTTCCATGCACAAGGACTCACAGTTAACCTTAGCAAATAGCACTTTGACAAAACCTCCATAAAATTAAAACGAAGGCATTGCGCCTGACCCTGAAAACTTCAAACTGTTCCAACGACTGAGAAACAGCTCCGTAGTTTTCTAGGATTAATTAACATTTTTCGTAAATTTATTCATTACTCTGCTTTGGACACCCGTAGATTGTGCCAGTTGACAGGCAAAAACACTATTTGGTCGTGAAATAATCAAGCACAATAGGAATTTATTAATCTAAAACATGCCTTGTTAAACGCACCACATTTATCACACCCAGATCCCACCAAAAATTTCTCCATTGCTACAGACAGTTCTCACACCGCTCTTGGGAATACATTTTTCAGGAAATCGAAGAAGATGGCACTACAGTAATAAAAAAACATCGCATTTGTAAGTCGCATTCTACCACCTGCTGAACGGAGTTATTCAGTTACAGAGCTTGAAACATTATGTGTTGTATGGGCATTTACCAGATTTAGGCATTTTCTTTATGGAAGACATACTACCGTTTACACAGACCATAGAGCTATACAGTTTTTACTTTCCGCCAAATTCACACATGGCAGATTAAGTAGACGGAAACTTTATTTACAGGAGTTTGATTTTACAATTGTTCATATTTCCGACGCGAAAAATATTGTAGCAGACGCTCTGTCCCATTCTCTCAGCAACAATCAGCAAGACGTAACTTCTGCCGAACAAATGTCAGCCTCATGTATATTCAACAAGTTACATTTGAAAATTTCATTTCGTCCTCATTACGAGACGTTACGAAGGAACAGAGCAAATACAATGTACGGAAAGAAATTAAATACCTTTGGCAAGATAGGAATAATGCTACCATTAGAAACAATTATACTGGTTGCAACAACATTCTGTTTCGCCGTTCTCGCCCTGACAGCAATAATTGGTTACTCTGCATTCCTGAAGAAAAAAAAATGTGTGTGAATTCTTATGGGACTTAACTGCTAACGTCATCAGTCCCTAAGCTTACACACTTCTTAACCTAAATTATCCTAAGGACAAACACACACACCCATGCCCGAGGGAGGACTCGAACCTCCGCCGGGACCAGCCGCACAGTCCATGACTGCAGCGCCTAGACCGCTCGGCTAATCCCACACGGCCATTCCTGAAGAGCTTGTTCACAAATTAATTTGGTACACTCGTTTAAGCTACGCCCATTATGAAGCCAGAAAATATTTTCTCATCGTAAGACAGAATTGTTATTTTGCCAACATGGAAAAACGTATTCGACGAGTTTTAGCGTCACGTAAAATCTGCCAGAAAGCTAAATCAGTCACTACTTCACATATTCAACCTTTATATCCTATCGTATCCATTAAGTAAAGGCATATGGCCGCTGTAGACATCTTTGGACCGATTCGATCTAACAGAGGTTTTTGTCACATCTTTGTCGCTGTTAAATTTACTTCGAAATTTGTTACCTTTACTCCGCTATGCAAAGCTACTGCTAAATATGCATCAAATACATTCGTAAAACATTTTCTACGTCATGTAGGTCATGTACTAAAAGTACTTTCCGGCAGTGGACCACAATTTCGATCTGCAACATGGACACGTGTGTTACGAGCTAGAAGCATTTCTCCGATTTATATATCCAAATATCATGCTTCTTCCAACCCTTTCGAACGATGGATGAAAGAAATTGGTAAATTATGTAGAATATACTGCCATAAGAAACAAATTGATTGGGACAAACACAGTTTTTCATTCCAAGATGTAATTAATTCTATACAAAATGATGGTTCAAATGGCTCTGAGCACTATGGGACTCAACACCTTAGGTCATAAGTCCCCTAGAACTTAGAACTACTTAAACCTAACTAACCTAAGGACATCACACACACCCATGCCCGAGGCAGGATTCGAACCTGCGACCGTAGGAGTCCCGCGGTTCCGGAATGCAGCGCCAGAACCGCTAGACCACCGCGGCCGGCATACAAAATGAAACCACTATGTTATCTCCTACTGTTATTTTGAAGAACGTTGAACCACCCAGTAAAATTAATGAACTGGCATCTTTTCCTACATCACATCGACTACGTCACCATGGAATAATTGACATTGCCCTCAATAATATCAAACGTGCGGCACAGCGCCGCAAAAGACAGCAAAAACAGGTTTGTAAACTCCGTGAATTTCACATAGAACAGAAGATATTGGTACGCACACATTTATCCAACAGCGGAAAGAGTAGATGCAGTAAATTTGAACTTCTATACGCTGGCCCATATCGAATCCGCAGCATTCCTCACCCAATGTAGTACATATCGAAACTTTACGAACCAGAGACTCAAAAGGTAACCACCACATTTCATACGTCAAACCCTTTATAGAATGCTTGTTTTATGATTTATCACACCATAATGCCATTTCCAGCTGCATTTACATTTATGTCACCACATACTGATTATATTTTTTCCTGGCAAATGCCCAGCAAGATGAGGGTAGCAGGTCGCCTTTCATGTCGTAGTATCAGACCGTGCACATTTTATAAATAACATAATAAGATTTTCACCCTGCAGCAGAGTGTGCGCTGATATGAAACTTTCTGGCAGATTAAAACTGTGTACCGGATCGAGTCTAATCTGCCAGGAAGTTTTATAAATAACAATTTTACTTTGATAATTCCCAGTAACTTGAACTTAGTATGTCAGTTCACTTACTGCAATTACAGACATAGCACATTTTCCACTTTATAATGTACATATGATGATTTTCCTATAGAAAATAGAATATTCTGTGTATATACTATGTAGTTTTTAAGATATAATAAACACCAGTTCAATCTGACATTTTCGCATTATTATATCTCACTATCTTGTTTATTGCATATTTCTTTATGCCACTACATTGTGATATTGTGTATGCATTTCTGCACTTGAAAATACTCTTGTCCATTGATTTGTACCTACCACATTTCTTTCTATTATGCTGTGCTACATGCACATACCTTGATGTATGTTATACAACAACAAAAATTGCTATTTTATATTTGATCATATGATTAGAAATAAGTTTTCCCTTAATGTGTATATAATGTAAATGCTAGATATTAATCCATACTCATCATTTTAAGAAAGCAATACCCTGTAAAAGAAATAAATTAAATAACCACAGTGTTCACTGTAGACAGACATGGATATTTTTAAATCAGAACGAAAGAGGGAAAACACTTTGCCATGAAAAGTAACTGGACAGGAATTAACAAGCATTAACAAGAATATACTATACACACCATATGATAACAGTCTTGACTAATCATTTTTCTATCAGAATATGACGCAGTTACAGCAGACTATCACGTAAAACTATATACGTTAATTTTTGTGATGAGGTATGTCATATGTAAGAAACTCTGTAATATGTGAAATGATGATGAAAATGAAATAATATGAAAGAAAATGATGATGGTAATAATGTTATACGAAGAAAATGATACTCGAGAAGTCATACCTTGAGCTGACACAAACAAATGATGGTGATGAATAGTGAAGTCTTTATTTTTTGCGTATGATGATAATGATGATGTTTTCCCTTTAGTTATGAGATGCTATGTAGTTATTTAAGTATTTGTTGTAGTTTTTTTGACAGTATGGCATATATCACATAGTATAATGAATGAATATTTTTGGGAGAGACAGTTAGAATACATTCATATTAAACACAATGTTTCATTACCTGTTAATTCAGACTTTATTACTTTTATGCATAATAGGCATACATTTCTTCTTTTACCTTCATAATCCACTTTGTATTTTTTCCAGGAATAACATTTCATGTCATCAGCATCATTTGAAATATGTTTTTTTATATTATATGCTATAGACAGTTAGTTATTAAGCCTGCTCCACTTCTTGTATTTTACCTACTTCTTTCTATCATTGGTGAATGTGATCATATATACTTTACTTATTTGATAACCTTGCTGCACCTGACTCATGACAAATGACAAATGACGTTAATCATTTAATTTCCAGCAGTAAATCAAAAGAAAATATTCTCATTAATGAACCATTAATCCCAAAGCAATGCATTGCTAGACCAAAATATATTGCAAAATTCCGTTCTTGTCTTATGTATAGATTATCTGTATGTATCATTAGGCTAGGCACCTTGATGACTAGGTTAAATGTCATACATTTTAGGAATCTCTTATGTCACTTGCAAAATATTATATGTACTTACTAGCAGCTAAATGCTACTTGTAGTAACACCTATTTCTAGATAATGATTTGTATATCATGTGTATCAGTTAATGAAATTTTGACAGGCCACTGAGTGCCGACACTTCTCCAGCTAAGAATATATAAGATTACTACTGATGATTTCTATGTTACACTTATTTAATATTTTAATTATATTGTTCGGCCTTTGAACGCCACAACATTTTGTAAAGTTGTCACTTAAGGCTTCCAAAAAGTCACATAAATGAGTAATATAATTTTTTCTTGATCTACTTATTATGTCAAATCAAGTATATATCTATGTAAAACCGGCAATGGAATGCTCATGTGAGCTTACCTAACATATATTATGGGACAGAAACTCGGCTTATACTTTGTAACTTTGGATTGATGTCAATAACATAATATTCACGAATTGTTATAAGACTAAATGTATCCTTCAACTTATGACCCAGTTATAACCAATTACGGAGACTTTTCTATGTCTTGCCCATCCTCATGGTCATGGAGCACTCTATTTGGATATTTTACATTAATTCTGCGTTGACGTACAGATTATGGATTCTACAAGAATGTGGTGTTGACATATCAAGCAGTTCACCACACTGACCAACGGCGATGTTATTATGGGCCTACTGCTTGGTGTATCTAATGTACTACCAAAAGGGCAACATACTTTATTAATGCGACATTTCAATGTCTTGGCTACACTGATAAATGCTTCAGAAAAGAGAACTTCAGATTCTCACACCTGTTGTTGTGTTTCTGTGAAAACAGACTTTTCAGGGCAGTTATGTGCTACCCACTGTGCTACAACCATGATGCTATCCTTTCCATTCCTCACCTTCTTATAAACGATACTAAAAACGTATACTAAAGAATAATTTGAATTGACAGTGCATGTGTACTTTATATGATTATTAATATTCATAACTACCTTTGTATGTTCAGTACTTATATAATTCTACAATGATTTCATATATACTCTGTAACTATGTAAAACATATGTATATTAATTACCAAAACTCACTTTGTAGACTTAGTAAACTAAGTATTTCATATCTATTTGCAATAGAAAAATTTGTTGCTCATCGCAAGTCCAAGGGACTCACCTTCGCTTTACCCCCCAGCGGAGGGTTATGTGAGGGGTTCACCACCCTGCTGGAGCAAATGTAATTTCGATGTATTGTTCACGCGCTGCCTGCGACAGAAAATACCTTCGCTGCAACAGAGTCGCAGGTCAGAGCAGTCTCGGCAGCAGTTGCAGTCGCTCGCTGCTACAGGGCAGTCGTAGTCTGTCGCTGGTGCAGTGCAGTTCACAGCCTCCATTGTAAGGTAAATTTTATTATTTTTTATTGGCATGCGCATAGTTAAGTCACTTGTCTGAGATGTTAATATGAGTCTGTTTCAATCTTTTTGTGATTCGTCAGCACCAGTTGACCCAGATTTGTAATATTCAATGTTTCACATAATGGATTGCAGACCTTTATCAATAATCTAAAAAAAATTCAGAATATAAATTTTACCAGTCAACAAAGAATGAAGGAATAATTTTGCCTTAAGTCATTGCCAGTCCCGATCCAGTCATTTATTTAAACTTCAGAAATTTTCTCGGATCACAGTCATGTGTTCTTTAGTAATCAGACGACCAGATGTGCAGCTGTGTCAATAAGCAAAGTCAGTTTTTCTATAATTCAGATCTATGACAAATGTTGTCCAGTATTAGTAGATAGGCCAACATTGCACTAAGCTGTGCCATTTGCGAGCAGAGACACAGGGTGCTACAAAAAGGTACGGCCAAACTTTCAGGAAACATTCCTCACACACAAATAAAGAAAAGATGTTATGTGGACATGTGTCCGGAAACGCTTAGTTTCCATGTTAGAGCTCATTTTAGTTTCGTCAATATGTACTGTACTTCCTCGATTCACCGCCAGTTGGCCCAATTGAAGGAAGGTAATGTTGACTTCGGTGCTTGTGTTGACATGCCACTCATTGCTCTACAGAACTAGCATCAAGCATATCAGTACGTAGCATCAACAGGCTAGTGTTCATCACGGACGTGATTTTGCAGTCAGTGCAATGTTTGCAAATGCGGAGTTGGCAGATGCCCATTTGATGTATGGATTAGCACGGGGCAATAACCGTGGCGCGGTACGTTTGTATCGAGACAGATTTCCAGAACGAAGGTGTCCCCACAGGAAGACATTCGAAGCAATTGATCGGCGTCTGAGGAAGCCCGGAACATTCCAGCCTATGACTCGCGACTGGGGAAGACCTAGAACGACGAGGACACCTGCAATGGACGAGGCAATTCTTCGTGCAGTTGACGATAACCCTAATGTCAGCGTCAGAGAAGTTGCTGCAGTACAAGGTAACGTTGACCACGTCACTGTATGGAGAATGCTACGGGAGAACCAGTTGTTTCCGTACCATGTACAGCGTGTGCAGGCACTATCAGCAGCTGATTGGCCTCCACGGGTACACTTCTGCGAATGGTTCATCCAACAATGTGTCAATCCTCATTTCAGTGCAAATGTTCTCTTTACGGATGAGCAACATGTATGGGCTGACGAGAATCCGCACGCAATTGTGCAATCACGTCATCAACACAAATTTTCTGTGAACGCTTGGGCAGCCATTGTTGGTGATGTCTTGATTGGTCCTCATGTTCTTCCACCTACGCTCAATGGAGCACGTTATCATGATTTCATACGGGATACTCTACCTGTGCTGCTAGAACATGTGCCTTTACGACACGATATGTGGTTCATGCACGATGGAGCTCCTGCACATTTCAGTCGAGGTGTTCGTACGTTTCTCAACAACAGATTCGGTGACCGATGGATTGGTAGAGGCGGACCAATTCCACGGCCTCCACGCTCTCCTGACCTCAATCCTCTTGACTTTCATTTATGGGGGCATTTGAAAGCTCTTGTCTACGCAACCCCGGTACCAAATGTAGAGACTCTTCGTGCTCGTATTGTGGACGGCTGTGATACAATACGCCATTCTCCAGGGCTGCATCAGCGCATCAGGGACTACATGCGACGGAGGGTGGATGCATGTATCCTCGCTAACGGAGGACATTTTGAACATTTCCTGTAACAAAGTGTTTGAAGTCACGCTGGTACGTTCTGTTGCTGTGTGTTTCCATTCCATGATTAATGTGATTTGAAGAGAAGTAATAAAATGAACTATAACATGGAAAGTAAGCGTTTCCGGACACATGTCCACATAACATATTTTGTTTCTTTGTGTGTGAAGAATGTTTCCTGAAAGTTTGGCCGTACCTTTTTGTAACACCATGTATATTACAGCGCTAGTCGAATGGTGCACATGCTCCGTTATTACTACAAACTACATACACTACTCGTCATATGTTACTTACGGAAGAACAGTGTATTCATTCACAATACGTATTTCATTCGGCGCCTTAACGGTGGAAAAATCACTGCATGTAACCCCAAGATCCGCGGCAGCCTAATGACGGAAAACAACTCTTTCCGTTTGACTTCTATAAGGCTCGTGCTGGACACCTTCACTCTTCCAGGTTCGCAACTATGATATGACGAAGAGGCAACCGGGACAACATAACTCTCTGTCGCGTGCCTCTCTGTAAACAAGCGTCGTGCGGTTGGCTGTCTGTGATCCCTCGTGAGGAATTCACAGCACTCTTACTCGGACTTGCTTTTATGTGACAAGGCTTAAAATTTTAATACTTTAATAACTCACGGCGTTTGGGAAATTAGTCTGCGTGTCTTATTATTATCATTCCTTATTAATTTACTTACCTTATTAACCCTCCCATCCCAATCAATTGAGATAGGGAAAAATACAAACGAAAAGAATAACATCCGCTAGGTTTCTTAGAGATTCGAACCCGGGTTTCCGACTCCCAGCCAGTTACCTTGGCCATTGCGCTATCGGTGCTGTCGGCGAAAAGTGTTTACCATGTGGTTACAGAAGCGGCAGTTGCAAAACTTTCTTACCTCGATTTCTGGAAAAGTCAGCGTTTGCGGACCCCATACCTGATGATGAAAAATGCTCTATTCACAATTATCTATCGATCCCTCCAATTTTGAGTCGACTGCTCGTCATAATCTTTAGGGGTGATTTTCTCAAAATTACGGGGGTGTTGACCCAAAATATCTTAGATTTCTTCGTTTTAGGTTGTACACAAGCGACCTGCCAAATTTGAGCCGAATCGGTTGGCCGTGTCTGAGGCCTTCCCCTTGTCAGCAGAGACGATGGCGCGCATTACGGCAGCCTCCGATGTACACTGAAGCACCAAAGAAACAGGTATGGGCACCCGTACTCAAGTACAGAGATTTGTAAACAAGCACAACACGGAGCTGCGATCGGAAACCCATATATCGGACAAGTGTCTGAAGGAGTTCTTAGATCGGTTACTGCTGCTACAACGGCAGGTTGCCAAGGTTTAAGAGAGTTTCAAAGTGGTGTTACAGTCGGCGCACGACCGATGGGGTACAGCATCTCCGAGGTAGTCACGAAGTGGGGATTTTCCCGCACGACCGTTTCACGAGCGTACCGTGACTATCAGCAGTCCGTTGAAACATCAAATCTCGGACATCGCTGCGGCCGGAAAAAGATCCTGCAGGAACGGGACCAGCGACGGCTGAAGAGAATCGTTCAGCGTCGCTGAAGTGCAACCTTTCCGCAAACTCCTGCAGATTTCAATGCTGGGCCATCAACAACTGTCAGCGTGCGAACCATTCGGCGAAATAATTATGAAAAATCTGCCTCGACTGCACAAACTACCTGGTGTTTACCCAGGTTTTGGCGTGGGTAACCACCCCTTCTTCAGAACAATATAGAAAACAGGTTGCCTAAATAGGCATAGCCAAAGGCTAAACTCAACACCTACGGCGTCAAGACACCATATTTTTTTTTTTACAAATACACGGTACGTATGCACCAAGTCAATAGTGTTACTCACCTCACTGTGTGTGCTGCGTCGCCCCAGCCAACGTTCGATGGTCAGAGGCTCTCCACCGCAGGCTGCTCACATGCGCGACTATCGAAATCACTGCGCATGCGCGTGGCCACGAAACGCTCTTCTTATGCACAGCAGCGGGATTACAAAGTTAACACGGATCGGGACCTAACTGAGTGCCAAATGTGGTGTCACCGCCAGACACCGCACTTGCTAGGTGGTAGCCTTTAAATCGGCCGCGGTCCGTTAGTATACGTCGGACCCGCGTGTCGCCACTATCAGTGATTGCAGACCGAGCGCCGCCACACGGCAGGTCTAGTCTAGAGAGACTCCCTAGCACTCCCCCCAGTTGTACAGCCGACTTTGCTAGCGATGGTTCACTGACTACTTACGCTCTCATTTGCAGAGACGACAGTTTAGCATAGCCTTTAGCTACGTCATTTGCTACGACCTAGCAAGGCGCCATAATCAGTTACTATGTCTTCTGAACGGATAATATTGTGACTCAAGAGCGACGTTCATCATTAATGGATTAAAGTTAAGTATCAAACTAATTACGTCCACTTTCTGAATTCTAATTCCTTGACATGTTCCAGACCTCACGTCAGTATAGTTTTTCCCTCCTCACACCAGCCTGCGTGAGCTAAAACGCGTGCATTTCGGCCTTCTCTAGTACGACGGTGTTGGCTCTTCTGCCAACACAATACCAAAAGTTGTAGCACAAATAGCAAATTGAGCAAATGGAAAAAGCGATGATGCGGGAATGAAGACATATTTGATAGCAACGCGCGAGAAACTTTGTGCACGGATGGTAAATCAGACACAAGCTAATATGGAGGCCCTAGAATTAGGCAGAAATTACAAGTAAACTAAAAAGATAGCTATGCTAAGGGCGTTATTGTTAACGGATGAAACCGCACTAATAATATCTGCAGCGGGAACAACCATACTCGGTACATCGCCATAATACTAAGCGGCCCATTGGGCCATATTCAGAAGACGTTAAAGATTTATAACATACCTTGGCTCCATGATCTTATAGTTACATAGAAGCCAACGAAGATACATAAAATACCTCCTAAAAGCGAGCAGCAATAAGAAAATACAAATGGTATTCTTCTTGGCTAACCAAACCCTCAACACAGTAGGAGGGAAAAACGTACCAAAATGGGGGGTTGGGGGGGGGGCGTCGTTACCATCCGTGAACAATCAACATCGTGCGCGTGCATCAACCAACTTCCACGTCATGCAACTTAATGTGAAGAATTAAGTAAGGGACCGAGACCTTGAAAGAAATTTCTGTTTATTAATTGGAGCTGATCGTTAAGGACATCGTCTTAGTCATACTGCAGGTGTTTAAAAATCTGCATCTCCTCTAAGATGTCCAATTTTGAACCCTTAACTTCACCATCAAGCAACTCTATATTAGACGGAGGACTCGGCGCATGAGCCATTTGCATAAGGCGTTCTGCATAAGTGCGACCCCTCGTCTCATCACCGCTTCTAGTGGGGATGTGCTCTTTATATCTGGTCGTGACAGCTCGGCCTGTCTGACTTACGTAAAATTTCGGGCAGTCACCGCAAGTCATCTTATACGAGGTGCATTCAAGTTCTAAGGGCTCCGATTTTTTTTTCTAATTGACTACTCACCCGAAATCGATGAAACTGGCGTTAGTTCTCCACGTAATCGCCCTGCAGACGTACACGTTTTTCACAACGCTGACGCCATGATTCCATGGCAGAGGCGAAGGCTTCTTTAGAAGTCTGTTTTGACCGCTGGAAAATCGCTGAGGCAATAGCAGCACGGCTGGTGAATGTGCGGCCACGGAAAGTGTCTTTCATTGTTGGAAAAAGCCAAAAGTCACTAGGAGCCAGGTCAGGTGCGTAGGGAGCATGAGGAATCACTTCATTGTTATCAAGAAGAAACTTTTGCGTAACGTTAGCTCGATGTGCGGGTGCGGTGTCTTGGTGAAACAGCACACACGCAGCCCTTCCCGGACGATTTTGTTGCAGTGCAGGAAGGAATTTGTTCTTCAAAACATTTTCGTAGGATGCACTTGTTATCGTAGTGCCCTTTGTAACGCAATGGGTAAGGATAACGCCCTCGCTGCCCCAGAACATGGACACCATCATTTTTTCAGCACTGGCGGTTACCCGAAATTTTTTTGGTGGCGGTGAATCTGTGTGCTTCCATTGAGCTGACTGGCGCTTTGTTTCTGGATTGAAAAATGGCATCCACGTCTCATCCACTGTCGCAACCGACGAAAAGAAAGTCCCATTCGTGCTGTCGTTGCGCGTCAACATTGCTCGACAACATGCCACACGGGCAGCCATGTGGTCGTCCGTCAGCATTCGTGGCACCGACCTGGATGTCACTTTTCGAATTTTCAGGTCGTCATGCAGGATTGTGTGCACAGAACCCACAGAAATGCCAACTCTGGAGGCGATCTGTTCAACAGTCATTCGGCAATCCCCCAAAACAATTCTCTCCACTTTCTCGATCATGTCGTCAGACCGGCTTGTGCAAGCCCGAGGTTGTTTCGGTTTGTTGTCACACGATGTTCTGCCTTCATTAAAGTGTCGCACCCACGAACGCACTTTCGACACAACCATAATTCCATCACCACATGTCTCCTTCAACTGTCGATGAATTTCAGTTGGTTTCACACCACGCAAATTCAGAAAACGAATGATTGCACGCTGTTCAAGTAAGGAAAACGTCGCCATTTTAAGTATTTAAAACAGTTCTCATTCTCGCTGCTGGCGGTAAAATTCCATCTGCCGTACGGTGCTGCCATCTCTGGGACATATTGAAAATGAACGCGGCCTCATTTTAAAACAATGAACATGTTTCTATCTCTTTCCAGTCCGGAGAAAAAAAATCGGAGGCCTTAGAACTTGAATGCACCTCGTACACTCCAGACTGAGACAGGTTACCATCTGCGCAAGAATTTAATCCACTGGCTGCAGATCACAGATACTTACGATTGCTGACGCGCTGCAATGCTGAAAGTTCTTCCATTCGGCGAAACATCATCGATGTGGGCTTTCGGAGCCGAAAGCCCACTCGTGTACCCTTGATGACTGCACGACACTAAGCTTTATGCTTCGCCTGGGCCCGTCAACACCGCCATTGGACTGTTGAGGACTGGAACCATGTTGCCTGGTCGGACGAGTCTCGTTCCAAATTGTGTCAAGCGGATGGACGTGTACGGGTATGGAGATGACCTCATGAATCTGTGGACCTTGCATGTCGGCAGCGCACTGTTCAAGCTGGTGGAAGGTCTGTAATAGTGTGAGGCGTGTGCAGTTGGAGTGATATGGGAGCCCTGATATGTCTAGCTACGACTCTGACAGGTGGGACGTACGTAAGCATCCTGTCTGCATCTTTCAAATAACTTCCGGCAATTCAGCCAGGTAACACTTTCAGCGACCGGCGATATTTCGGCGGGAGAACATCCCGCCATTTTCAAGGCAAACTGCAACGGACACGCGGCGTACATGCAAGTTTAATACCTCGGTTCTCGGACAGAAGCAGGAAAGATAACACACACACACACACACACACACACACACACACAGACAGACACACACACAGTGAACACTAGTGCCACCAAAGATGACCAAAGTCAGAGCTATCGATAGTGAGACTATGAACTCGCAGGTGAGGCAGCATTGACTCTGTTCCTCTGTTTTTTGACAAGGGAGAGAGCCGGATTCCAAACAGAGTTTAAACAGAAACCTCCATCCCTGTTAACGAGGTTGCTCGCTAATTTAATCTCAACTGCCTCCCTAATGACACTGTCCCAATACCTGGACGTGCATGCCAATATCTCGGTGTTATTATATAACATGGGGTGACCAGTAACCAAGCAATGTTCGGCAATAGCAGATCTATTTGGCTGCTGTAATCGTGTGTGCCGTTTATGCTCAGTACATCCGTCCTCCACGGTCCTGATAGTTTGACCAATATACGCCATGCCGCAGCTACAAGGAATACGATATACACCCGCAGTCCAAGATCATTACAGCAGCCAAGTAGATCTGCTATTGCCGAACATTGCTTGGACATTGGTCACCCCATGTTATATAATAACACCGAGATATTGGCATGCACGTCCAGCTATTGGGACAGTGTTATTAGGGAGGCAGTTGAGATTAAATTAGCGAGCAACCTCGTTAACAGGGATGGAGGTTTCAGTTTAAACTCTGTTTGGAATCCGGCTCTCTCCCTTGTCAAAAAACAGAGGAACAGAGTCAATGCTGCCTCACCTGCGAATTCATAGTCTCACTATCGATAGCTCTGACTTTGGTCATCTTTGGTGGCACTAGTGTTCAGTGTGTGTGTGTGTGTGTGTGTGTGTTATCTTTCCTGCTTCTGTCCGAGAACCGAGGTATTAAACTTGCATGTACGCCGCGTGTCCGTTGCAGTTTGCCTTGAAAATGGCGGGGTGTTCTCCCGCCGAAATATCAGCGGTCGCTGAAAGTGTTACCTGGCTGAATTCCCGGAAGTTATTTGAAAGTTGTATACGCCAGGAGAAACTCAGGTC
The DNA here is from genome assembly GCF_023864275.1 of Schistocerca cancellata. Lineage (NCBI taxonomy): Eukaryota > Metazoa > Arthropoda > Insecta > Orthoptera > Acrididae > Schistocerca > Schistocerca cancellata. Next base: position 16,824,659 of record NC_064635.1, on the reverse strand, counting down.
TCATCCTGTGTGCATCCATGCTTCCCCATTGTGCATTCCGACGGACTTGAACAATTCCAGCAGGACAATGCGACACCCCACACGTCCAGAATTGCTACAGGAACACTCTTCCGACTTTAACCACTTCTGCTGGCGACCAAACTCCACACACATGAACATTATTTAGCGTATCTGGGATGCCTTGCTGTTCTTCACCCCGTCGTACTCCTACGGATTTACGGACAGCCCTGCAGGGTTCGTGGGTCAGTTCCCACCAGCACTGCTTCAGACATCAGTCGAGTCCACGCCGCGTCGTGTTGGGCACTTCTGCGTGCTCGCGGGAACCCTTGGCTCTTCAGTGTAAATCGCCATACAGCTCTGTTCTCGCACATCGGCGCCTTCGTTGTGCCCCAGCGTGTGAAGGTAGTCCACGCCGGTTGTCTCTACCATTCCAGCCCCTTCCGACGGCCGTCAGGGAGAGCCACGGCGCCGGCGTCGTTTGGGCGCCGTTACTCGGGACAACTCTACAGAGTCCGCGGCGTGACACTGCGTGGGTGGCGCCCAGGCACCGCTTTTAGTACAGGCACACCGCGGCCGCCATTATTATTGCAATTACTCGACATCGGCTGCGTAAGATCTGGCTGCCCGCCGATCAGAACACTGTGGCTGCCTTGTACCGTACCGAGCTCCGTTGCACGTTCGAATGATACGACGTCCGTCACTTTGATTTCTTTGGCGCCTGTCTGCTTGCGACGGTTTGGGCACATTTTGCTGTCCGCTTTGCGTGACGCGCCGCTGCCCAATTTCCACGCTACCGTGCTACCCCCACGTTCACGAGCGTTTGATGGCGGAGGCTGCCCCCGAAGTTTCCAATGCAACTCTTACAGTCCTTAATCGAATCCGACACGAATCAAAAATTTTCCAAATCACTGTCCCGCAAATTAATGACATCTTCGGCCCGCATCTCGTGGTCGTGCGGTAGCGTTCTCGCTTCCCACGCCCGGGTTCCCGGGTTCGATTCCCGGCGGGGTCAGGGATTTTCTCTGCCTCGTGATGGCTGGGTGTTGTGTGCTGTCCTTAGGTTAGTTAGGTTTAAGTAGTTCTAAGTTCTAGGGGACTTATGACCACAGCAGTTGAGTCCCATAGTGCTCAGAGCCATTTGAACCAATGACATCTTCACGTATCGGTATTGACAGTTTTGAGTGTTCTCAAAAAGTCCTTATTCGCTATGGGTTCGTCCCAGTAGCGAGTTTTGGCGAGATACCTCTCAAAGCACACTCGAAGACTTCCTGTCTCGGTTTGTAGACCTCCGGAGAAAGAACTTCTTTCCGAAACCTCTCCTGGCTACGTATCAAAATGGCTCAGAGCACTATGGGACTTAACATCAGTGGTCATCAGTCCCCTAGTACTTAGAACCACTTGAACCTAACTAAGCTAAGCACATCACACACATCCATGCCCGAGGCAGGATTCGAACCTGGGACGGTAGCGGTCGCCCGGTTCCGGACTGAAGCGCCTAGAACAGCGGCCGGCTGAGTACATATCGGCCAGTCCTTTGCGAAGAAAGCCTCCTCAAATTCTTCATAAGTCGTACAAGTTGCCCATAAGGCAGCGTCACCCTGAATGTGAGGCATGACAAACTGAATATTCTTTTTCTCACTGCATGACTGTGACGGCTCTCCTGTGAAAGCTTTTGTAAACACAACGGAATGTGGAGGTTTCTTCTCCTGTGTGAAAACCTGAAACTGCCGGTGTTCTAAGAGGCTAATAAAACATTTGTCTCATTTGGATCTGCCCCTCTCCCATCAATACGGTTCAATAATCGCCGTATACCATGTGTAGAAGTGTGAAACCGGAATTTGGTTGCAATAATTTCACGTCTGTTGGTTGACACTCATAAATTTTTTTTTTTTTTTCAAAATAATCTCAATTGCTATTTACACATTTTTCCGACCTCTCCGGCAGGCTATGAATGCCACGCCCCCCAACAAAAGCTTATTTTGAAACGAACCAGTCAGCGAGACAGTTTCGTACATTTTGGTAGGAATTGAAGCGTTGTTCAGGGAGAGCGTGTCCCAGTGATGCAAACAGATGATAATCGGGTGCAGAGAAGTCTGGAGAATAAGCCGCATGCCCTGGTATTTCCCAACTGAACCCCTCGATCGCTTCCCTGACCCGTTCTGCTGTGTGTCATAGGGCGTTACCATGGAAAAATGTGACCTCGTGTTTCCTTTTTCAATGTTCCGGTCGTTTTTTACGTAATGCTCGACTTAAATAGATCATTTGCTGTTGGTAGCGATCAGTGTTAACCGTTTCATCAGATTTTAGCAGCTCGTAGTAGATGACACCGTTCTGATCCCACTAAACACAAAGCACTGTCTTCTTTCCAAAGCGATTTCATCTTACTGTGGCCTTTGATGGTTTGCCTGGATTCACCCTTGATTTATGACGCTTAGGGTCCTCAAAATATATCCATTTATCATCAACTATTCGATGGAGAAATGACTCTCTTTTTGTATGTGGCGAGCAGCATTTCCCATGTGGTCTTTTGATTTTCCTGTTGTCTTTCATTCATTTCGTGCGGAACCCTTTTGCCTACTACCTACACCTTTCCCAAAGCTTTCAACCGAACAGAAAAGGCTTTCTGTGTCAGAAACAATTGCTTCACGAGTTCCTGTCAACGTTGAGTATCATCTTTATCCAATAACGCCTGCAATTCGTTGTCTTCGAACCTTTTCGGTGGTTTCGCGCTCTCGTCGTTTCTCACGTCAAAATCGCCACTTTTGGATTTTTTTTTTGAACCGCTCTAAACTCTGTGTTTTCCCAAGAGCTTGTTCGCGGAAAGCTTCGACGAGCAGTCGATGCGATTCTGCAGCAGTTTTCTCCAAACGATAACAGAAAACCAATGCTGTCCGCAAGTCGTAGTTCGTAGGCACAAAAGTCGACATGTTAACGAGTCTGGAACAGATACCGATGTATGGAGCATGGGTTGCTGTGTGCTGACTAGTGATGGGGAGCTCGTGAATGAGTCGTTCAAATGAACGCTTCGCTCCAGTGAAGTGTGAACTAACCACTCAATTTCAATGAACTGGTACTTCAAACTCTTCACAGATAGCACACTCCACACTTTTCTCTAGTTCACTCACTCTCTTCCCCTCTTCCTCTCCCACTACATCGGCGCTACGTCACTCATCCTCCCTTCTTTTCAGTCCTCCCTCTACTGCCTGTCGACGAATCGCGCGGTGTTTGTGGGGAACGATAGGTTTACGATGGGTTGTGGAGGTGAGGGGCGAGGGGAAAGCAGCGGCAGTTGCTTCCTGCAGTGCTGACACTATTACCCGTGACTATTTGTGCAGTTAAACTTCGCGTCTACGGATAGCCTACCGTTGGCAGTGCTTGCAGACAAACGAATATTAAACATACAAACGAAGCACACCCAGCCAACATGAAAATAAAAGGTTTGTTAATAACACTGAAAGAGGGATTTTACCTGAAATCGTACCAATGGCTACAGGTGACAGTTTACGTTTTGAATCTGGAGGGTTATTATTCTCAACAAAAATAAAAAAAAAGGAAAACTTCCGAATAATTACTTAACGTAGGTATATAGACTTTGTGACAGTGGTAAACATACTCATTCTATTTTGGATTAAATTTTAAAAGGAACATAAAATTGGACTGCATTTCGTTGGTAGCCCTAGTTTTCAGTCTATGAATACATCAAATAATGTTTCATTTGGCAAATAAAGACTTTTTGGGCGCTTCATGAGAAAATGTCGAGCAAGATTAAATGTAATACCTTGTTTATATGTGACAGGCTTGTCTGTTTATCTTTCCTTTGTCCCCTTCGACCATGCTCGATTTAACTCAGACGCTGTAAGAGCGTAAAACGTTGAGTGCACGTTACTGCATAGTTCGGCCATCTGTTGGTAAAATTTTGAAGTATTACGAGCTTTTTTGTAGGAGCGAGGCGAGGCGAGCGTAGCCGCAGCTGAGCGGCGAACTGGGCAACTTCGCCAAGCTTCCGCACTTCACGAATGAACTACTTCATTTGAATGCTTCACGGCAAAGAGTGAAATGAATGAAGTAGTTCACGGGAATGAACGAGTTCGACCCATCTCTGAGGCAGGGGGCGCTGCAGGCGCGCTCTCGCGGGCGCTTCGCTGACTGCTGGCTCCACCTGTAGGGAAGTTCCGGTTTCGCACGTCTACACCGGATACCTTTTTAATTTGTCACAAGCCGCTTCGGACGATTTCGCCCGCTGCACCCGATACAAGTGAGGCCTCTGCAGCTGTAGATTGCGCGGCAACTCGTAATTCAGTACCGACTTTTGCCTTGGTTAGGGCTTCCTTTTCTCGTAATCAGCGATTGAACCCATCTATCAATTTTGTACCCTGTGCTGAGAGTCCCTCATTAATTTTAGATTTCTGGCTAGCGGTTAATTCACCTCCTTTCCGCCATCTGCTCCTATTCCTCGAACATATCCGCATACTCTACACCTCCCGCCGCCTTGATCCCCCTCATCCCCTGGTTGCTCCTCTCCTCTCCCACCCCCGCCCCCTGCCACGTCTTCACCGTTGTGTCCCCCCTACCCTCCAACTCTACACCATTCATCTCCTTTCCCGAGGTGGCTTCCATCAACTCCCCCTCCCGGATGATGCCCTCTCTCCCTCCATTTATCCCTCCTATCAACTCTGATCCTCACCCCCCCTCCTTTCCTCTGTCCTTTTCCCGGGCTCCCTCTCCCACCCTTCCATCCTCTTTTTTCCCCACCTCCCCTCTCTTTGCTCCCTTCTCTCCCCTGAGTCCTTTTACATTTCCCTCCTCTGCCTCCTCTCATTCCCTCTCGCGTCTGCCCTTCTCCCCCTTTATTCGTCCTCTCCCTCCTTCGTTCCCCCCCCCTTTTTCGTTTTTTTCCTTCCTCCCTCCTTGTTCTTCCCCCTCCTCCACGTCCCCCCCCCCCCTCCTCTGCCTTTGGCTCGGGAGTGTCATCCTTGTGCCGCCACTTTCGCGCAGTGTTCTACTACAGTGAGTGTTCTCCAGTGCGTGTTTTACAGTGAGTGTTCCGTGTTACGTTTTTTGGGAAGTGTTGCGAATGGCCATCATACTGTCGCTGGATGTGCCTTTTATCTCTTGCGAACAGAAACCAGACTGCCGACGTGTTTTTTAATTGTGTGTGTACTATGTTACTTGTCTGATTCCTGTGTCTTTTATTAACGTTGCCACCCCCTTTTTGCTTTCTGTTTTAACTTTACACATTTTTCCGCCATTTTACACTTGACGTCACCATTTTATCGCCTGTTTTTCTTCTCTCTTTTCTTCTTCCGTTTTTAAAATAAAAGTCTATAGGCTGTAGAGCAGCGTACTAAGCTGCTGCCAGCCCGCCCCCTTAGGGGGGAATTGTAAATCAATAAAGGAAAAAAAATAATTAATTCATCGAGGTGTTGTGCAAGTTGAGCGACATTTCCCTGCAGCGTATTGTGCGCAGTTTATAGCGCGCATGCATCGTCCGATGGCATTTTTACCGTTTCAAGTGTTCCCTGATATGCATCTTTTGATGTCGTCATTTCGGTACGGATGGCATCAAAACTTTCATTTAATCTTATCTGTTTGCTCTTGGGCAATAAGTTCAAGAGCTGATAGCTGCTGAGACACTTTATCAGAGTTAAGTGTTCTTGTGGAATGTGATCAAAATCAACACACAAGAGCCGGCCGAAGTGGCCGTGCGGTTAATGGCGCTGCAGTCTGGAACCGCAAGACCACTACGGTCGCAGGTTCGAATCCTGCCTCGGGCATGGATGTTTGTGATGTCCTTAGGTTAGTTAGGTTTAACTAGTTCTAAGTTCTAGGGGACTAATGACCTCAGAAGTTGAGTCCCATAGTGCTCAGAGCCATTTGAACCAACCATCAACACACAAGAGTCGTATTTACTTCTTGTTTGTTTCAGTGCAAGGCATTGGAAATAATCGTTGATGATACACACACTAAAAAAAGTTTTGCATCACTTCGGTTCCGAGGGTTCGTGAACCTGTACAGAAAATTGGAATAGAGATCCAAGATAAACATCATTTCCGCCCTTTTTATTTCTCACGAAAATCACATATTGCATGTTGTACCACGATACAGCGAGACCTTCAAAGGTGGTGGTCCAGATTGCTGTACACACCGGTACATCTAATAACCAGTACCACCTCCTCTTGCATTGATGCATGCCTGTATTCGTCGTCGCATACTATCCACAAGTTCGTCAAGGCACTTATGGCCCAGATTGTCCCACTCGTCAACGGTGATTCGGCGTAGATCCCTCAAAGTGGTCGGTGGGTCACGTCGTCTGTAAACAGCCCTTTTCAATCTATCCCAGGCATGTTCGCTAGGGTTCATGTCTGGAGAACATGCTGGCCACTCTAGTCGAGCGATGTCGTTATCCTGGAGGAAGTCATTCACAAGATGTGCACGATGGGGGCGCGCATTGTCGTCCATGAAGACGAATGCCACGCCAATATACTACCGACATGGTTGCTATAGCGGTCGGAGGATGGCATTGACGTATCGTTCAGCCGTTACGGCGCCTTCCGTGACCACAAGCGGCGTACGTCGGCCCCACATGATGCCACCCGAAAACAGCAGGGAACCTCCACCTTGCTGCTCTCGCTGGACAGGGTGTCTAAGGCGTTCAGCCTGACCGGGTTGCCTCCAAATACGTCTCCGACGATTGTCTGGTTGGAGGCATATACGACACTCTTCGGTGAAGAAAACGTGATGCCAATCCTGAACGGTCCATTCGGCATTTCGTTGGGCCCATCTGCACCGCGCTGCATGGTGTCGTGGTTGCAAAGATGTATCTTTCCATGGACGTAGGGAGTGAAGTTGCGCATCATACAAACTATTGCGTACAGTTTAAGTCGTAACACGACGTCCTCTGGCTGCACGAAATGCATTATTCAACATGGTGGCGTTGCTGTCAGGGTTCCTCCGAGCCATAATCCGTAGGCAGCGGTCATCCACTGCAGTAGTAGCCCTCGGGCGACCTGAGCGAGGCATGTCATCGACAGTTCCTGTCTCTCTGTATCTCCTCCATGTCCGAACAACATCGCTTTGGGGCACTCCGATACCCCTCGACACTTCCCCTGTTGAGAGCCCTTCCTTCCTGCCACGAAGTAACAATGCGGACGCGATCTAACCGCGGTATTGACCGTCTATGCACGGTTGAACTACACACAACAGGAGCCGTGTACCTCCTTCCTCGTGGAATGACTGCGACTGATCGGCTGGCCGGCCGAGGTGGCCGAGCGGTTCTAGGCGCTACAGTCCGGAACCGCGCGACCGCTACGGTCGCAGGTTCGAATCCTGCCTCGGGCATGGATGTGTGTGATGTCCATAGGTTAGTTAGGTTTAAGTAGTTTGTAAGTAGGCTGTTTAGGCTTTTATATTGGTAACGCCACCGCCACGTAGCGCTCTGTATGAAAATCACTGGCTGTGCTGTGTGCAGTCTGTGGCTGGTTTGCATTGTTGTTGGCCATTGTAGTGTTGGGCAGCTGGATGTTAACAGCGCGTAGCGTTGCGCAGTTGGAGGTGAGCCGCCAGCAGTGGTGGATGTGGGGAGAGAAATGGCGGAGTTTTGATATTTGTAAGACTGGATGTCATGAACTGCTATATATATTATGACTATTAAGGTAAATACATTGTTTGTTCTCTATTAAAATCTTTCATTTGCTAACTATGCCTATCAGTAGTTAGTGCCTTCCGTAGTTTGAATCTTTTATTTAGCTGTCATTTGTGGCGCTCGCTATATTGCAGTAGCTTGAGTAACGAAGGTTTTTGTGAGGTAAGTGATTTGTGAAAGGTATAGGTTAATGTTAGTCAGGACTATTCTTTTGTAGGGATTTTTGAAAGTCAGATTGCGTTGCGCTAAAAAAAAAAAAAATGTGTGTCAGTTTAAGCACAGTCTTGTATAATTGTTCAAAGGGGACGTTTCATAAGTTCTAAGTTCTAGGGGACTGATGACCTTAGAAGTTAAGTCCCATAGTGGTCAGAGCCACTGATCGGCTGTCGGACCCCCTCCACCTAATACGCGCTGCTCATGCATGGTTGTTTACGTCTTTGGATGGATTTAGTGACATCTCTGAACAGTCAAAGGGACTGTGTCTGTGATACAATATCCACAGTCAACGTCTTTCTTCAGGATTTCTGGGAACTGGGGTATTGCAAAATTTTTTTTTGATGTGTGTATTTGCCAAATTATTGAGCAATGCACTAAATGAATCGTGAGCGGCGCTCGCCTCCAAAATTTCTTCTGTTAATTCAGGCTGCGTATTTGTTTCGTGTTGTACGTTATTTAAATCTACTCCGGGCACTGTCCCATCGACCGTATCATCGCCATCGACAGCTGAATTTTATCCAACATTATCTGGGTTATCAACGTGTCTAGCTTTCCCGATTCTGACGTACTACAGAACCACAGATTTTTCCAACGCACGTCGCCACACTGCGCATACAAAGCGTTTGAAACAACAGCACGAAGAAAAACAAATTTAAGACACAGCAACGAGACGAATGCTTGTAACTGAAACATAACACAGCCAACCTCCATCCATCTTGTTCGCATAAAGCTTAATAGCTACGAATTCCACTGTTACAATAATGAATCTTACAAATACTAATTTTCTTAATTCAAAAATTTGAAATAATTGCAAAGGCAGATTTGAACCATTGGCTGCTTATGGCAGTGTCTGAAAGTCGTGGCAACGCAAAAATGGAAGCGTAGATCAATGGTGCCCTTACATGATTTTGATGTATTACGCCTTCATAATTTATACAATAATATTGTTTGGTTTGCTAATGACAAAAAGATATCATAACTTGGACAGCTTCTTCGTCTTATAATTTTTCGTCGCAGTTTCGATTTACATCAATGGCTTCCATCAGGTAGTTACATGTAACAGAAAGGAACATTGCACAAAGACATTAATGGAATTTTTCATTTACAGCGCCCCACGTTGGGCGCGATTGAAATTTTTCTATCTAGAATTTGTAGTACTAGAGAAATTTCTGATATATAAGTATTATGAAAACTTTTCCCAGTTCGTAAAGGCAAATAAAAATGCTGATTACTATGCAGTTCTGTGAGGTGCGAGGGAAACGTTCAAAGACGGAAAAGCTGATCAAAATGGTTCAAATGGCTCTGAGCACTATGGGACTTAACATCTGAGGTCATCAGTCCACTAGACTTAGAACTACTTAAACCTAACTAATCTAAAGATATCACAGACACCCGTGCCCGAGGCAGGATTCGAACCTGCGACCGTAGCAGCAGCGCGGTTCCGGACCGAAGCGCCTAGAACCGCTCGACCACAACGGCCGGCGAAACGTGATCAAAAAATGTAGATCAATGAAGTTAATGATTACTCTCACAAGACATAGATTACATGTTCACGTAATTATTAGGTTACTGCCTATTAATATCGCGAGACACGATGCTAATCAAGCGCCCGAAGCGACTGCTGACATCATTGTCCGAAGGTAACCTACCGGGCAACCCGACGTATTCCACTTAACATTTCCAAAAACATGTTATATTGTATCTGAAGTTACGGTACGTAGAAACTTGTGTACCTACTCTGCAAGAGCCAGAAAAAAAGACGCCACAGAACTGCGACGATAATTTAAGTACAATATCATTTGTTTTACTGCAAAAGGTGTACAGAGTTCGTTTCCGTTTGTTCTCTTTAGCAAAAATCCCTGTCCAAACGTTTTTATTATGATTTTGATTGCAAAATGTATTTTATGGAGAAAAAAACAAACACAAAATTTCACCACATGTCACAGTATTATTATGTTTCAATTGTTATGTTTTGATCTCACGCTTTAGACGGTTGTGAAGTTACGTGAGCGCATATTGTATTCAATGGCTAGCGTATATAACGCTATAATACCCTACGTCGCATTTATGTCTGTGCTGGTTTAGGTGTGCTATTTATGGCGGTGGTGTTTGCTTCTTTCGTTTTCGTGGCGTCCAGGTCTGTTTCACGTAAAGGTACAGTGAGTTTTTCTTTCGATAAGTCGACCCTTGACCCTAGAAATCCACGACTGGTTGGTTGGTAGATTGTGGTGTGTCTACTGTAGGACCTTCGGTTCACTCCATCAGATTATTTGACTTGTCGCTCTAACGAAGTAGGCGAGTGTCAGCAATGTGTCTCGTGGTCTTATCGTGGCGTGTTTATCTTCTGCCGCTAGGTCAGACGATAAAAATGCCACTTGCACGCTTAGAGTAGCAGATTGACGGTGACCAACTTTAAACAGAACTTGATTAATTTTCACACACATTTATTAAAATAATAAAAGGCATAGACATTACGTAACTTGATTCTGCATGCTGTTTACAACTGACAATCTGAAGTACCTTTGGTCTTGGTACGTTAATCTTATTCTCACATATCTCTGATACTTGACAAAGAGTCTATACATTTATTTTCATGGTAATCTTATTAGGCGCAGACTGAAACATGACTATATACTGGTACAGACAAATGCAGACTTGTACAGACTGGTGCAGACTGATACAGACTAATGCAGACTGACTGATCGGAGGTCTGTACACTCGTTATCTACATCTACATGATTACTCTGCAATTCACAGTTAAGTGCTTGGCAGAGGGTTCATCGCACCACAATCATACTATCTCTCTACCATTCCACTCCCGAACAGCGCGCGGGAAGAACGAACACCTAAACCTTTCTGTTCGAGCTCTGATTTCTCTTATTTTATTTTGATGATCATTCCTACCTATGAAGGTTGGGCTCAACAAAATATTTTCGCATTCGGAAGAGAAAGTTGGTGACTGAAATTTCGTAAATAGATCTCTCCGCGACGAAAAACGTCTTTGCTCTAATGACTTCCATCCCAATTCGCGTATCATATCTGCCACACTCTCTCCCCTATTACGTGATAATACAAAACGAGCTGCCCTTTTTTGCACCCTTTCGATGTCCTCCGTCAACCCCACCTGGTAAGGATCCCACACCACGCAGCAATATTCTAACAGAGGACGAATGAGTTTAGTGTAAGCTGTCTCTTTAGTGGACTTGTTGCATCTTCTAAGTGTCCTGCCAATAAAACATAACCTTTGGCTCGCCTTCCCCACAATATTATCTATGTGGTCTTTCCAACTGAAGTTGTTCGTAATTTTAACACCCAGGTACTTAGTTGAATTGACAGCCTTGAGAATTGTACTATTTATCGAGTAATCGAATTCCAACGGATTTCTTTTGGAACTCATGTGGATCACCTCACACTTTTCGTTATTTAGCGTCAACTGCCACCTGCCACACCATACAGCAATCTTTTCTAAATCGCTTTGCAACTGATACTGGTCTTTGGATGATCTTACTAGACAGTAAATTACTGCGAACAACCTAAGAGAACTGTTCAGATTGTCACCCAGGTCATTTATATAGATCAGTAACAGCAGAGGTCCCAGGACGCTTCCCTGGGGAACACCTGATTTCACTTCAGTTTTACTCGATGATTTGTCGTCTATTACTACGAACTGCGACCTTCCTGATAGGAATCATGAATCAAGTCGCACGACTGAGACGATACCCCATAGGCCCGCAGCTTGATTAGAAGTCGCTTTCTGGGAATCTAGAAATACGGAATCAACTGGAGATCCCCTGTCGATAGCGGCCATTATTTCATGCGAATAAAGAGCTAACTGCGTTGCACAAGAACGATGTTTTCTGAAACCGTGCTGATTGCCTATCCCTTCGAGGTGATTCATAATGTTTGAATACAGTATATGCTCCAAAACACTACTGCAAACAGATGTCAATGATATAGGTCTGTAGTTCGATGGATTACTCCTATTACCCTTCTTAAATACTGGTGCGACCTGCGCAATTTTCCAATCTGTAGGTACAGATCTATGAGTGAGCGAGCGGTTGTATATGATTGCTAAGTAGGGGGCACGTTCATGTATCACTGCGCGAGTGTGATCCGCAAGGAGAGAAGGTTCTACGTTAGCAGCAATCTCATTGGCTGCATTACATATTAATACGCGGATCGGCGGAAACAGAATTTGGTCCGTCTCTAAGGCAGCGCCATCTCATAGTGCGGAGATGGACGAGCGCTGCGCCTGCGCTGTTGAGCTTAGCGGGGCGCGCTCTAGTGGGAAAGTTGTGTACGCACTGACTACGCTGAACTATGTACACAACATAGATACTTTTGGCTTGACTTCAGATCAGATATACACAGCGTATTTTGACACCAAACCTTATATTTTTTTGTCAAATTTGTTAATCCATTACAAGTAGAAGAATTACGGCTTAAACATCGTTCTTTTCCGTCGCGAAGATGACTCCGATACTGCTACAGTGCTCCTTGCGAACGTTGGTGCTGACAAGGGAACCTCCCCATCGCACCCCCCTCAGATTTAGTTATAAGTTGGCACAGTGGATAGGCCTTGAAAAACTGAACACAGATCAATCGAGAAAACAGGAAGAAGTTGTGTGGAACTATGAAAAAATAAGCAAAATATACAACCTGAGTAGACCATGCGCAAGATAGGCAACAACATGGAAAGAGCAAGAGCAGGAGTGCCGTGGTCCCGTGGTTAGCATGAGCAGCTGCGGATGAAGAGGTCCTTCGTTCAAGCCTTCCCTCAGTTAAAAAGTGTAACTTTTTATTTTCAGTTTATGTGACAAACGCTTGTGTTTCTATCACTTTTTTGGGAGTGATTATCACATCCACAAGAAAACCTAAATCGGGCAAGGTAGAAGATTTTTTTTACCCATTCGCCAAGTGTACAAGTTAGGTGGGTCGACAACATATTACTGTCATGTGACGCACATGCCATAACCAATGTCGTGTAGAATACATCAGACGTGTTTTCCTGTGGAGGAATCGGTTGACCTATGACGTTGCGATCAAATGTTTTCGGTTCCCTTTCGTCGACTAATCGCACGGTTTTGCAGTGCGGTCGCAAAACACAGACACTAAACTTATTACAGTGAACAGAGACGTCAATGAACGAACGGGCAGATCATAACTTTGCGAAAATGAAGAAGTAAAACTTTTCAGCCGAGGGAAGATTTAAACCAAGGATCTCTCATCCCGCAGCTGCTCACGCTAACCACGGGACCACGGCGCTCATGAGCTCAAATTATCCTTGATGTTGCCTATCTGGTACATGGACTACTCAGTTTGTATATTTTGCTTATTTTTTCATAGTTCCACACAACTTCTTCCTGTTTTCTCTATTGATCTGTGCTTAGTTTTACAAGGCCTATCCACTGTGCCAACTTATAACTAAATCTGAGGGGGGTGCGATGGGGAGGTTCCCTTGTGAGTAGACGAATGATCATCGTGTTCATTCTGATGAAATATGACTGCTTATTGCCTTCTTTTTACACTTGCAACACCCTTTCACGTAAGTGGTTGCCTAAATATGTTCCATCTGAATAGAGTGGGACGTCGTAGAATGACGACAAAACCATCAGCACTAAGAGAAAATTGTAAACATTGGCTTACCTGCTATGCAGCCGGGAAGTGGTTCAGCAGTCATTGTAGAGATATCCTGCGACAGGGCATTGACGTCAGCTGTTTGCGGCATATGAGAATATGTGCCGGACCGGGTCTCGAACTTGGATTTGCTACTTCTCAACAACTTCGGCTGTCCGCCCTCGCCTCCAGCACCGGCACAGACTCCCACAAGCCTCGTTGCCCCAGCCTCTCTGCTCACAGAATTCGTAGTTTCCGCAACCGGAGACCAACATTATATCACCTATTTGGCCCTTGTGGGCGTCTGTACATCGCTGATGGTTACGATGCGTGCACGTCTGAAGGACACTGAATTCTGAAGATGCAGACACTGTATAAACACACACGCTGTCATCGATGAACTTACTAGTTAATTTAGTACTGTGCAACATTCATTAAATGCTTGTACAGCTTCGTATCTCCATCGACCAGATGTTTTTATGACGATAATCGAAAAAAATGAGAAAGATCTTTGTCAAATGCTTTTTATTCAAGTCTTTGATCACAATGTCGTCAAAAGAATTGATATTGTGATCAAATAAGGGAACATTTCATAGTATTGGAACACAGTTCATATACGTGACTATGTCGCAGCTGGTGAAAAATCTTTGTGTTATAAATTGCTGCCAAAGACGTGTCGTGGAGACTTGGTGTTTCCGGTGTTATTGTTTCATTATTCCTCACTTGTGTGTGAGTGTGTGTGTGTTCGTGTCAATCCTTCCGCCTTTCTATATCTCATCTTTCACTTTCCGAGTACTATTCCAATGCGAGTAGTATTCCATTACATAGTTGTGTGGGTTCATTTAGAATTACTGCTCCTTTTACCTTCACTTCTTTTATGTAGAAAGTTTCTTCTCAGCGGTACTTCGTCGGAATCGGTTGAGGCCGCATTTGAGCATTTATAAACAGCTTTCTATTTGGGCTGGGTAGTCGTCGTAAGCAGTTACGTCGGCAGAAAGTGTCGAATGTGAGCTGCGCTTTAGTGGACCCTGATTCTTAGGATTATCTTGGCTCACGATGTCTGACTTAATAGGCACTGAGGGAAATGTGTCGCATGCCAGATGGTAAATATCTGATCGGCTGAATTTGTGACAGGTGCGTCGTGTTCGCTGCGTGGGTGTGTTGGACCTTCCATCGAGCTACGGACCCCCTTGAAGATGTCTCCCGCAGTCGGAGACGAAACGTTGGGAATCGACACGGAATTCATCAATCGACCACGGCATAACAGCCCGGATAATTATAATGGACATGCCCTGTTACCTGTGCTGCGGTAGCTGTACGGTCTGCCCCTGCTGGCCTCGCAATACCACGCTCCTGGCCGGCGTCCTGGCTGCGTGGACGACCAGACCCTCGTGTATGGGTTTGAGGATGTTCACGTGACCACTGTCAACAGCGTCATTGCACTACTGACGCTTCACGTCCAAGTTGCGTAGGAATTCTCAGTACCCACCTTCCCAACACTCGGAAGGCAACAGTTGGGTTGGGTTGGGTTGTTTGGGGAAGGAAACCAGACAGCGAGGTCATCGGTCTCATCGGATTAGGGAAGGACGGGGAAGGAAGTCGGCCGTGCCCTATGAAGGGAACCATCCCGGCATTTGCCTGGAGCGATTTAGGGAAATCACGGAAAACCTAAATCAGGATGGTCGGACGCGAAGGCAACAGTGTGACCCGTTGTAAGTAGGCTGTATGAAAATCACTGACTGTGCTGTGTCTAGTCTGTGAGCGGTTGGTATTGTCGGAATATTCGCTATTGTAGTGTTGGCCGGTTGGATGTGAGCAGCGCGTAGCGTTGCGCAGTTGGAGGTGAGGCGCCACCAGCGGGGGATGTGGGGAGAGAGATGGCAGAGTTTTGAGAGCGGACGATCTGGACGTGTGTCCGTCAGAGAAAGGAAATTTGGATGTCATGAATTGATATATATACAGGGTGCTACAAAAAGGTACGGCCAAACTTTCAGGAAACATTCCTCACACACAAAGAAAGAAAATATGTTATGTGGACATGTGTCTGGAAACGCTTACTTTCCATCTTAGAGCTCATTTTATTACTTCTCTTCAAATCACATTAATCATGGAATGGAAACGCACAGCAACAGAACGTACCAGCGTGACTTCATACACTTTGTTACCAGGAAATGTTCAAAATGTCCTCCGTTAGCGAAGATACATGCATCCACCCTCCGTCGCATAGAATCCCTGATGTGCTGATGCAGCCCTGGAGAATGGCATATTGTATCACAGCCGTCCACAATACGAGCACGAAGAGTCTCTACATTTGGTATCGGGGTTGCGTAGACAAGAGCTTTCAAATGCCCCCATAAATGAAAGTCAAGAGGGTTGAGGTCAGGAGAGCGTGGAGGCCATGGAATTGGTCCGCCTCTACCAATCCATCGGTCACCGAATCTGTTGTTGAGAAGCGTACGAACACTTCGACTGAAATGTGCAGGAGCTCCATCGTGCATGAACCACATGTAGTGTCGCACTAGCACATGTTCTAGCAGCACAGGTAGAGTATCCCGTAGTAAATCATGATAACGTGCTCCATTGAGCGTAGGTGGAAGAACATGGGGCCCAATCGAGACATCACCAGCAATGCCTGCCCAAACGTTCACAGAAAATGTGTGTTGCGATTGCACAACTGCGTGCGGATTCTCGTCAGCCCACACGTGTTGATTGTGAAAATCTGCAATTTGATCACGTTGGAATGAAGCCTCATCGGTAAAGAGAACATTTGCACTGACATGAGGATTGACACATTGTTGGATGAACCATTCGGAGAAGTGTACCCGTGGAAGCCAATCAGCTGCTGATAGTGCCCGCACACGCTGTACCTGGTACGGAAACAACTGGTTCTCCCGTAGCACTCTCCATACAGTGACGTGGTCAACTTTACCTTGTACAGCAGCAACTTCTCTGACGCTGACATTAGGGTTATCGTCAACTGCACGAAGAATTGCCTCGTCCATTGCAGGTGTCCTCGTCGTTCTAGGTCTTACCCAGTCGCGAGTCATAGGCTGGAATGTTCCGTGCTCCCTAAGACGCCGATCAATTGCTTCGAACGTCTTCCTGTCGGGACACCTTCGTTCTGGAAATCTGTCTCGATACAAAGGTACCGCGCCACGGCTATTGCCCCGTGCCTCCGTGAATCCATATATCAAATGGGAATCTGCCAACTCCGCATTTGTAAACATTGCACTGACTGCAAAACCACGTTCGTGATGAACACTAACCAGTTGATGCGACGTACTGATGTGCTTGATGCTAGTACTGTAGAGCAATGAATCGCATGTCAACACAAGCACCCAAGTCATCATTACCTTCCTTCAATTAGGCGAACTGGCGGTGAATCGAGGAAGTACAGTACATACTGACGAAACTAAAATGAGCTCTAACATGGAAATTAAGCGTTTCCGGACACATATCCACATAACATCTTTTCTTTATTTGTGTGTGAGGAATGCTTCCTGAGAGTTTGGCTGTACCTTTTTGTAACACCCTGTATGTATATGATGAATTTTCAACATTAGTAAGGTAAATACATTGTTTGTTCTCTATCAAAACTTTGCTAACTACGCCTATCAGTAGTTAGTGCCTTCAGTAGTTTGAATCTTTTATTCAGCTGGCAGTATTGGTGCACGCTGTATTGCAGCAGTTTGAGTAACGAAGATTTTTGTGAGGTAAGTGATTCACGAAAGGTATAGGTTAGTGTTAGTCAGGGCCATTCTTTTGTAGGGATTATTGAAAGTCAGTTTGCGTCGCGCTAAAAAATGTTGAGCGTCAGTTTAGTGATGATCAGGAGAAGTAAAGAGAGAAATGTCTGAGTGCGTCCTGTTTTGCTCAGCTGTTCGAAATTCAGATAACGTAAGAGGTTTACCAGCACAGCCATTCTTAATTTCCCTAAGGGGACGTTGCACCGTTTCAAAGTCGCTCAGTTGGCTGTCGGAAGCGCGAGTGCCTGTCTGTGGCGCGGTTGCCTGCTTGCTTCACACGTCTGCACCAAGCCGGGCCTTCTGGCTGTGAGAGTTCTCTGATAAAGAGCAGACTCAGCTCTGGTAGCTCTGCCATAGTAGTGATGAAGAGTAGGCTGAAGTTCAAGACACCAGTCAGGAAGAATCAATACGCAAAGAAGTGGGATACGGAAGTACTAAGGAATGACGAGATACGTGTGAAGTTCTCTAACGCTATAGATACAGCAATAAGGAGTAGCGCAGTAGGCAGTACTGTTGAAGAGGAATGGACATCTCTAAAAAGGGCCATCACAGAAGTTGGGAAGGAAAACATAGGTACAAAGAAGGTAGCTGCGAAGAAACCATGGGTAACAGAAGAAATACTTCAGTTGATTGATGAAAGGAGGAAGTACAAACATGTTCCGGGAAAATCAGGAATACAGAAATACAAGTCGCTGAGGTATGAAATAAATAGGAAGTGCAGGGAAGCGAAGACGAAATGGCTGCAGGAAAAATGTGAAAACATCGAAAAAGATACAATTGTCGGAAGGACAGACTCAGCATACAGGAAAGTCAAAACAACCTTTGGTGACATTAAAAGCAACGGTGGTAACATTAAGAGTGCAACGGGAATTCCACTGTTAAATGCAGAGGAGAGAGCAGATAGGTGGATAGAATACATTGAAAGCCTCTATGAGGGTGAAGATTGGTCTGATGTGATAGAAGAAGAAACAGGAATCGATTTAGAAGAGATAGGGGATCCAGTATTAGAATCGGAATTTAAAAGAGCTTTGGAGGACTTACGGTCAAATAAGGCAGAAGGGATAGATAACATTTCGTCAGAATTTCTAAAATAATTGGGGGAAGTGGCAACAAACGACTATTCACGTTGATGTGTAGAGTATATGAGTCTGGCGACATACCATCTGACTTTCGGAAAAGCATCATCCACACAATTCCGAAGACGACAAGAGCTGACAAGTGCGAGAATTATCGCACAATCAGCTTAACAGCTCATGCATCGAAGCTGCTTACAAGAATAATATACAGAAGAATGGAAAATAAAATTGAGAATGCGCTAGGTGAAGATCACTTTGCCTTTAGGAAAAGTAAAGGGGCGAGAGAGGCAATTCTGACGTTACGGCTAATAATGGAAGCAAGGCTAAATAAAAATCAAGACACTTGCATAGGATTTGTCGACCTGGAAAAAGCGTTCGACAATATAAAATGGTGCAAGCTGTTCGAGATTCTGAAAAAAGTAGGGGTAAGCTATAGGGAGAGACGGGTCATATTCAATATGTACAACAACCAAGAGGGAATAATAAGAGTGGACGATCAAGAACGAAGTGCTCGTATTGAGAAGGGTGTAAGACAAGGCTGTAGCCTTTCGCCCCTGCTCATCAATCTGTACATCGAGGAAGCAATGATGGAAATAAAAGAAAGGTTCAGGAGTGGAATTAAAATACAAGGTGAAAGGATATCAATGATACGATTCGCTGATGACATTGCTATCCTGAGTGAAAGTGAAGAAGAATTAAATGATCTGCTGAACGGAATGAACAGTCTAATGAGTACACAGTATGGTTTGAGAGTAAATCGGAGAAAGACGAAGGTAATGAGAAGTAGTAGAAATGAGAACAGCGAGAAACTGAACATCAGGATTGATGGTCACGAAGTCAATGAAGTTAAGGAATTCTGCTACCTAGGCAGTAAAATAACCAATGATGGACGGAGCAAGGAGGACATCAAAAGCAGACTAGCTATGGCAAAAAAGGCATTTCTGGCCAAGAGAAGTCTACTAATATCAAATACCGGCCTTAATTTGAGGAAGAAATTTCTGAGGATGTACGTCTGGAGTACAGCATTGTATAGTAGTGAAACATGGACTGTGGGAAAACCGGAACAGAAGAGAATCGAAGCATTTGAGATGTGGTGCTATAGACTAATGTTGAAAATTAGATGGACTGATAAGGTAAGGAATGAGGAGGTTCTACGCAGAATCGGAGAGGAAAGTAATACGTGGGAAAAACTGATAAGGAGAAGGGACAGGATGATAGGACATCTGCTAAGACATGAGGGAATGACTTCCATGGTACTAGAGGGAGCTGTAGAGGGCAAAAACTGTAGAGGAAGACAGAGATTGGAATACGTCAAGCAAATAATTGAGGACGTAGGTTGCAAGTGCTACTCTGAGATGAAGAGGTTAGCACAGGAAAGGAATTCGTGGCGGGCCGCATCAAACCAGTCAGTAGACCGATGACCAAAAAAAAAAAAGCTATGCCAGGGCGCTATCTGCTGCCGGGCGGCGTTGAACCCACTATCAATAGATGTACTAAACTCCAAGTGCCATTCGCCGTCATCGCATCGAAATCGAAATCATCTTACCAGATGTACTAATTTTTTTCGGCAGTGTTGAAAATACCTGTTAATACTTAGAAAAGTTGTTGACATGAGTATTATTTAAATTCGGGGTCTAATCATCAAGGAATGGCTTCAACCGGATATGAGATTCAAGAAGGGACCTCTGGACTCTCTTTTGGGCCGAGTTGAAACCAGCGTCAAAGCTTGAGGCGGCATTGGACGTTCTTCGTGAGATGTCTCCTGTGGGGCGACCAGTCGTTCCACCAGTGCGCCTGTGTCGGCTACTTTGAGAACAAATGTGTTGCTGTACACTCTGAAAGCGTCTCGCGTTGGCAGATATCTCGTCCATTGTATCGGGACATCATTGGGCTGCGATTGTAGAGGAGAGTGCGAGCAATGCGTAGTTGGAAAAGGGAGTAGGCGGCAAAAGGGCGGTTTGTTGTTTAAAGACACAGAGGGGAGTGCGAAAGTTGATTTTTTAATGCATATATGTGAACTGTGCAGACGAACAGTTAACCTAAATGTGTAGTCTTTT
This sequence comes from Schistocerca cancellata, assembly GCF_023864275.1. NCBI lineage: Eukaryota > Metazoa > Arthropoda > Insecta > Orthoptera > Acrididae > Schistocerca > Schistocerca cancellata. The sequence continues at coordinate 16,804,306 of NC_064635.1, read as the reverse complement.
CTTTCGTGTATACTTTATGCTCGAAGTAAATTGCAGTGACATATCAAGACGAAAATAATTTGTGAGTGGCATGGCTGAAAACGTACAGGTAAGTGCGTGTGGTCACGAAATATTAACGCATGCAGCCAGTTCTAGTGCAAAGAGTAAACCAAATGGTCGCATGTCTTCCCAGTTGCGCTTCTTTCTCTTTCCATTTCTCTGTCAATGACATCACTTTCTTTTCCCCTATCTGCACTGACTGTGTTTCATAATTTCCTCTCCCAGCCAGGGATCAGAGTTTAACTCTGCCATCCTGTAGTTTGTGTGTACTGTCGTGCTTTTCACGGCTAATTTCTGGATGTCGTATTCTGTATCATATGTAACTAACAACGTGCTTACCGTAACATGCAGGCTCTTTTAGGTAGTCAGAGACGTTCTTCTCTGTAACTTACAAAATAAAAAGTTAAAGTCATATTTTTGTAGACAGGTAAAGGTAAGGAACGTTATTACAGAATATAAACATAGTTTATTTCGTTATTTGTGAGAGTACAGCAACGAGCTACAATTTTTGAAACACAACATTATTTTTTCTCTGCCAGGCACTTTATGTATTTAAACCAACTGTGTACAAATGAGCTTACATCAAAGCTTTAAAAATTTTATTTACTGAATTTGAAACGTTCAGAGTTTTCGGTTGGACTGTACAAGCTTACCATAGGCTGTGTTCAGGTTGATGTTCTCGTAGGAGAAGGGTCTTTTAAGTGGGTGTTCAAACGAGTGCCGATTTCCCTGAATGCACAGCTCAGTGCGTCTATTAGACGACCTGTAGACGAGATGTAAATTTTGAACACCTCACTCACATGAACTTTGCGCCGCCGGAACATTGACCTCAACAGCAGACGTAGCTGGACAGTAGAGTGTTCTATGGCCAGCTTCATTTGCTTGCTCTGTGTCTGACCCAGGCTGCATACAGTAACATTATGACACACACTTTATTCCTCCCGAAGGCTGCGTAGTGCAGTGGTGTGCACCTATGTGCGTCCCCCGCAAGCGGGTCTGCACCAGCGTCCAGCAGTAGCTTCACAGTCTCAGTCTTGCCACTGAATGCTGCGTAGTGTAGTGGTGTTAGGCCGTTGCTGTCCCTCTTGTCGACATCAGCTCCTTTCTTCACCAGTAGCCTGACACATTCTGCATTCCCCTTGCCTGATGCTACATGCAGTGGTGTCCTACTTAGCGAGTCCTGGGCAAGTGCATCTGCACCAGCATCCAGCAGTAGCTTCACAATCTCAGTCTTGCCACTGGATGCTGCATAGTGTAGTGGTGTTCCACCGTCGCTGTCCCTCTTGTCGACATGAGCTCCTTTCTTCACCAGTAGACTGACACATTCTGCATTCCCCCCACCTGATGCATCGTGCAGTGGTGTCCTACTTAGCGAGTCCTGGGCAAGTGCATCTGCACCAGCGTCCAGCAGTAGCTTCACACTCTCAGCGTTGCCCATCCCTGCTGCGTGGTGCAGTGGTGTGCGACCCTCGCTGTCCCTCTCGTCTACGTCAGCTCCTTCTTCCACCAGTACCCTCACGCAGGTAGGTCTGCGGAATGCTGCTGCAATGGCAAGCGGAGTCAAACCGAAATCACCCTTCTCCCGGATATTCGCACCAGCTTCCAGGAGGTGCCTCACACTGTCTGGGTTGCCTCTCTGCGCGGCCAAGTGCAGCGCAGTTAAACCACCAGCAGTTACCGCGGTCAGATTGGCCCCCGCCTGCAGCAGCAGCTTCTCGCAGTCGAGATGGCCTCTCAATACTGCCACGTGCAGAGGTGTGACCTCGGTGTCACTCAGTGGGCTGCTGTGAGCCCCTGCACGTAACAGGTGCTCCACACTTTCAACATCGCCATTCTCTGCAGCGTAGTGCAGTGCTGTGGCGCCTTTCAGGTCTCTAACCTCCAGGTTTTCGGCTGAATTGGCCAGTAGCCTGACGCATTCCGCAGCCCTTGCACTGGCTGCACAATGCAGCGGACTGCGCCGTTCCGAGTCCTGCGCAAGCGCGTCTGCACCGGCCCGCAGCAGTACCTTCACACACTGTGCCCTGCCCATCCCTGCTGCGAAGTGCAGTGGACTCCGACCTGACTTGTGTTTCATATTGACGTCAGCACCAGCAGAGAGTAGCGACTCTAAGCATTCGACATTCCCAGCATATGCTGCCTCATGTGTAGCTGTCCCACCACTAGTGACCTGTACATTGAGGTCAACCCCAGCCTGGATCAGCAGTCGTACACATTCTGTATCACCTGTTACTACTGCGCCGTACAACATCGCCGCATCAAGTGTACCGCGCAGCGTGGTACCGTTACCGGCTGTTGTCAGCTGCTGCACTATACTGTCAATCACAGATTCAGGAAGTATCTCTCTCCACTGGTCTAGCTCAACCTCCTGTGCTGTACATCCATCACTTAGTCTCTTTTTGACTATGTCTAGTGTCTTAAACGCAGAGAGCTTCGCCACCTGTAAATTGTGTTGAGCTCTTAGACTGAATACAACGACATTAACGATTAATTTAGACACATTTTATCACCTTCTGATCACCAAAGAATGTCGACTGCTTTTCTAACAGATACGTAATTGTTATTACTTGTGTAAACTGCAGGGCGTTTCACAATGAACATACCAGTTTTAAGGCGTTGTAGCATTTCTTACGTTCACCTTACAATTGTAAATACACTACTGCCCATTAAAACTGCTACACCACGAAGATGACGTGCTACAGACGCGAAATTTAACCGACAGGAAGAAGAAGCTGTGATATGAAAATTATTAGCTATCCAGAGCATTCGCACGAGGCTGGCGCCGGTGGCGACACCTACAAAGTGCTGACATGAGGAAAGTTTCCATCCGATTCCTCATACACAAAGAGCAGTTGACCGGCGTTGCCTGGTAAACGTTGTTGTGGTGCCTCGTGTAAGGAGGAGAAATGCGTACCATCACGTTTCCGACTTTGATAAAGGTCGGATTGCGGTTTATCGAATCGCGTCATTGCTGCTCGCGTTGGTCGAGATCCAATGACGGTTAGCAGAATATGGAATCGGTGGGTTCAGGAGGGTAATACGGAACGCCGTGCTGGATAGTAACGGCCTCGTATCACTAGCAGTCGAGATGACAGGCATCTTATCCGCATGGCTGCAACGATCCTGAGTCAACAGTTGGGGACGTTTGCAAGACAACAACAATCCGCACGAACAGTTCGACGACGTTTGCAGCAGCATGGACTATCAGCTTGAAGACCACAGCTTGCGGTTACCCTTGATGCTGCATTGCAGACAGGAGCGGCTGCGATGGTGTACTCAACCTGGGTGCACAAATGGCAAAACATCATTTTTTCGGATGAATTCATGTTCTGTTTACAGCATCATGATGGTCGCATCCGTGTTTGGCGACATCACGATGAACGCACATTGGAAGCGTGTATTCGTCATCGCCATACTGGGGTATCACGCGGCGTGATGGTATGGGGTGCCATTGGTTACAAGTCTCGGTCACCTCTTGTTCGCATTGACTGCACTTTGTTTAATGTGTTACGACCCGTGGCTCTACCCTTCATTCGATCCCTGTGAAACCCTACATTTCAGCAGGATAATGCACGACGGCATGTTGCAGGTCCTGTACGGGCCTTTCTGGATACTGAAAATGTTCGACTGCTGCCCTGGCCAGCACATTCTCCAGATCTCTCACCAATTGAAAACCAATTGAAATTGAAAATTGGTCAGTGATGGCCGAGCAACTGGCCCGTCACAATAAGCCAGTCACTACTCTTGATGAACTGTGGTATCGTGTTGAAGCTGTACCTGTACACGCCATCCAAGCTCTGTTTGACTCAATGCCCAGGCGTATCAAGGCCGTTATTACGGCCAGAAGTGGTTGTTCTGGGTACTGATTTCTCAGAATCTACGCACCCAAATTGCGTGAAAATGTAATGAAATGTCAGTTCTAGTATAATATATTTGTCCAATGAATACCTGTTCATCATCTGAATTTCTTCTTGGTGCAGCAATTTTAATGGCCAGTAGTGTAATACACAAATTGAAAGAGCAACTGAAACAGTTTTGTTTGTATACCGGTGCGCAATGGGAAGAGTATGGAATGACAAAATAGTGACTGAAAAACATGTTGAACGAGTGCGAGTCTTTCACACTTAGCCCTTGGGGGCTGAATGTTAAAGGGGCTATCTTTTTCGGTGATTAAACTGTAACATGTTTCTTATCTTGATGTCCTACAGCTGTGGAAGAAGTTAATCAACACATCTTCATTTGGGAGCAAGATGGTGCGCTGCCTTGTAAGGTGTCAGGCAAATCCAACACCTTCCATGAAAACCCTGACATGATAGCAAATCCGGCAGTATGACACATAGCTCCGAATAAATCCTGACGTTAAATTATCCAAAGTAATACGATCAACGAGTGAGCAAATGGAATACCACAGACTAACACAAGAAGGCCTAAATGCATGTCATACCTTCCCACCGTGAAACAGACGCAGTTCCGAGGGGAGAAACGAGAACAGAAGCCGAGAGCAGAGTCGTGTAAGCTAGAAGGCCCCACAATAAGGGACACCCACATCTCCCGCCAACCGCCAAGACCACCCCACAGCCCACGTTAAAAGATAGAGCCCTCCAGAAGATCAGTATAGATCTTACGATAACACTAAAAGGGCCACACAAGCTGCACGTTTTAGCGTGAGACTATACGCGTCTCTGTTACGTTGCAAACTTTAAAAACATTGCCACCACGAAAAGTATAACGTTTCTCATTGGATAGACAGAATTTTTGTAGGCGGAGTTTAAGGTTAACATTGACCTGACTGGTCAGTTGAAAATACAGCCAGATACCTTTTTCTTAAACCCACTTCAGTAAATTGTAGTAAAGAGAAGTTCGAGGGAGTTGTTACCGAGACGGCGAGGTGTGTGGAGCTGCCCCCTGACACTGAGTAACCAACAAGGTAATGAACGCACGCGATGCCGCATAAGAGCGCGTAAGGCTTCACTCAGAACTGCAGAAGTCTCATCTGTTACACCCCCTTTTTGCGTAATACTAGTGTCGATCGTCAATTGAACCTCATGGTATTCACATTTGCTACTTGAAATTTTAAATCTGATATGCGATGATTTTTCTGTTATATAATTATTGAGAAGCCACATCAGCCACTGTAATTTACGACAAGTTAAATAAGTAATTGAAGATAACTGAGGGACACTGTAGACCAATTTTGACAGTTTTCTCTTTTATGAAACTTAATTTAAACCTAGATTATAGATGTGATATGGCATACGTCATCCTTCGATTCATTGTAGAACTTGGAAACCCATGCAAGGAATATTCGTTCACATTTTTGTTTAACGCAGTTGGTTTTTATCATCCTGTATTAAAATATTTCCTTTCATCAATAGCGCAATTTATAAACAATGTTTTGTGAGTAGAATAAAAATTCCAATGGTAAACTTAACTGCATTCTCGACGTTATTTTACCAGCTAACTAAAAATAGTTACAGGGGGTGCAGTGGAACTGACGCTGAAATCATTAAGTATTTGATTATATCATCGCTAGTCTCACTGAACTTTTCTCAACTCTACATGTCATGTGTGGTCTGGCGTCTCCTTACCAGCAACAGGTCCCAGGTTCAAACTAGACAGTTCCTTAAAAAACACGCTCAGAGCGTCGTTGCGCGAAACTGGTAGGAAGACACGACGTAGATCAAACAGACACCACGCAGAATGTTAGAGCCTCTCTGGCATAACTTAGTACGCGGCTGGTTAAACGGCGCCGTACCCGACGGGTGGATTGGGCGCAAGGGTCGGTTGACACAGCATTTTATGCATGACCTCCACATTCACGCACGATCTGACGCGATCATGTGTGTGTTCCTCCGGTATCAGCTGCCCTATCCGGCTTTAGAAACTGTATTATTGCAAAGGTTACTCCTGACAGATTGATCAAGGTTTCGGAACAATTCGCCTATCGACCCGATGTGTGATCTGTGCTCACACTGAATAACTGTAAGAAAAACTGTTTGCGTTTCTCCTTCATTTGGTACATTATTTACAATTGTAAGGTGAATGTAATATCTGCCGCAGTGCCTTATAACCTGTACATTCATTTTGAAACACCCTGTATTTCATAAACATTTTGGAGCATTGTGCTATACAAGTTGCCTAAACATCATGAACAAATCTTTGTTTCCCAGAAAACATACACTATTTACATTAACAGAAAAGAAACATCAGACAATACGAATTTCCTAACAAGATCGTGTTTACAGAGCAACACCTCTCAGCCGCATGTAATGTATTTTATTATCGGACCAGCCCATAATCTGGTTGTATACATAAACGCCAGATTAGGTCGCTTTAATGAAATGATCTATAGCAGATGTAAACGAGATGTTTCATTCCCCGATTATAGGCTACGTCCGAACGTCGGTCGGATAATGAAACTATTTAAACGCAGCTGGGAGATTTAACTGTGCAGGCTTTGTAACACTATCCGCATTACTAAATTAGCAGTATGCCGACAGTCTTACTTCTCTGAAAGGAATTTTGATTTGACCGCTATCGTGCGTCATGGAGAGGCATTCGGACTATGATTCGTTTCTCAAAAGAATTCTAATGAAAGGAAGCAGAGGCAGAACAAACGGGACTCGAACCAAGGTTCTGCCAGAAACAAGGTTTGCTTTGTGCAAACTACAAAAGACAACGGCCGACACCCTAATTAGGAAAAATTGTAATCAAATAGTAGCACTGTTAGTAAAGTATGTTAACTACTAGAAATGACTTTACTTGGTACTGATATTCTGTTTTGCACAAAGGGTTCGAGACAGTAGCACATTGTAGCAAGCATTGTACCGGTGGTGTGGTATGCACAACACAGAACGAATACTGAAACGTTTCAACAACAACTGGCTCTGAGTAACACTTACTATCTGTATATTAAAGCAGAGAAGTTAATGATCATCATAGGCAATTAATTGCTGATGGTGGAGTACTGCTAACTGGGACATGAGAATTTTTTATCAGTTTAATTATTGACAGACACTGGGATTGGAACAGTCTTCAGATAGTCATATTACGTGTACCGATCACCATTTCGTTTATCAGGAAGCTTTCACTTACTTATACTAGCTGGCGCACAAATGAAACGCGAGGCACCAAAATCAAATATAGATAGAACAGTTGCAGCCAGTTACTTATTGAAGCACACAAATGTTATAAAATTGATAACAGCACTTCATTATACTGTTATTGTAGTATGGATTGCAACACTGGCTCAACAACTAACCTTGCGGCCCAAAACATTATTGTATCAGAAATTCATTCCAAAGCTGAAAATTTCAGTTAAAACACATTATGAAAATCACGTTTAGCTGCAAATACATAAAATATAAACATTCTTAGAATTTGGCATATAGTAATTCCATGAAAACGTCTTGATCGCTAAAAACAGTATTTATGATGCGTTTCGAGTAATCATCATCGGATAACTCTGGTAAATTTACACAAAAGAAAAATAAGGAAAGCTTATGCATGTAGATGAAGTTGAAATGGGAGATATGATACTGCGTGGAGAATTTGACAGAGCACTGAAAGACCTGAGTCGAAACAAGGCCCCCGGAGTAGACAGCATTCCATTGGAACTACTGACGGCCTTGGGAGAGCCAGTCCTGACAAAACTCTACCATCTGGTGAGCAAGATGTATGAAACAGGCGAAATACCCTCAGACTTCAAGAAGAATATAATAATTCCAATCCCAAAGAAAGCAGGTGTTGACAGATGTGAAAATTACCGAACTATCAGTTTAATAAGTCACAGCTGCAAAATACTAACAGCAATTATTTACAGACGAATGGAATAACTGTTAGAAGCCGACCTCGGGGAAGATCAGTTTGGATTCTGTAGAAATGTTGGAACACGTGAGGCAATACTGACCCTACGACTTCTCTTAGAAGCTAGATTAAGGAAGGGCAAACCTAAATTTCTAGCATTTGTATACTTAGAGAAAGCTTTTGACAATGTTGACTGGAATACACTCTTTTAAATTATGAAGGTGTCAGGGGTAATATACACGGAGCGAAAAGCTATTTACAATTTGTACAGAAACCAGATGGCAGTTATAAGAGTCGAGGGACATGAACGGGAAGCAGTGGTTGGGAAGGGAGTGAGACAGGGTTGTAGTCTCTCCCTGAGTATATAAGATGAACATCAACAAAAGCAAAACGAGGACAATGGAATGTAGTCGAATTAAGTCGGTTGATGCTGAGGGAATTAGAATAGGAAATGACACACTTAAAGTAGTAAAGGAGTTTTGCTATTTGGGGAGCAAAATAACTAATGATGGTCGAAGTACAGAGGATATAAATTGTAGACTGGCAATGGCAAGGAAAGCGATTCTGAAGAAGAGAAATTTGTTAACATCGAGTATAGATTTAAGTGTCAGGAAGTCATTTCTGAAAGTATTTATGTGGAGTGTAGCCATGTATGGAAGTGAAACATGGACGATAAATAGTTTGGACAAGAAGAGAATAGAAGCTTTTGAAATCTGGTGCTACAGAAAAATGCTGAAGATTAGATGGGTAGATCACATAACTAATGAGGAAGGATTGAATAGGATTGGGGAGAAGTTTGTGGCACATCTTCATTAGAAGAAGGGATCGGTTGGTAGGACATGTTCTGAGGCATCAAGGGATCACCAGTTTAGTATTGGAGGGAAGCGTGGAGGGTAAAAATCGTAGAGAGAGACCAAGAGATGAATACACTAAACAGATTCAGAAGGATATAGTTTGCTGTAAGTACTGGGAGATGAAGAAGCTTGCACAGGATAGAGTAGCATGGAGAGCTGCATCAAACCAGTCTCAGGACTGAAGACCACAACAACAACAACAACATGCATAAATATTAAAAGGAAAATGTAACATTAGGAACGGAAGTAGATACTGGTTACAGGTACTTACAATAGGCTTAGGAAAGCTCATACAAGTGAGAAATAGAATACTTCTAAGAGGCTTCCCAAGCACATTGTGTGTCCTTGTAATTGGTATGTACTTTCGTTCCTGATGTTACACTGGCCTTGTAATATTTATGTATAAACTTTTCTAATTTCCTTTTGTGTAAATTTTGCCACAGTAATAAGGATGATGATTACTCGAAACGCGTCATAAATAAAGTTTATAGCGATCAAGACGTTTCCATGGAATTACTACTGGTCCGTGTCAAGTCTGTATGGCCGGATGCCTTTCAAATGGATGACGTCGTCAGTCAAATGGAGAACATTGTTACAAAGCTGTACAGGAACTATTCCTTATGCTCGCCCTTCAAGTTTACTAGTCAGTAACTACTCCGAATTATCACAGTTTTGTGAACGTAACTTTAATACTGTTCTGAAATTTCAATAAGATTAACACTTAAGCAAAGCACCTTAGATCTTTTCTTCGTAATTGTTCTTTGGTGAAACACTGAGTAACCTCATATAAAGAAACGCGTGGAGTACTTCAGAAAAAAAGCTCACTAATAGTAAAGGAATCTATTACTCTACGTGAACTATTTCTCATTATGAAGGAAAGCAATTACTTTTCAGTTCAGTAAAACAGGCTACTCAGAAACACTGCAGCCCTGTCTAGGTAAATGACTAAGGATATAGGTGTTCAACACAGAGTTAAAATAACACAAACTTGTAATGGAAAAAGAAACCGCGTAACTCGTACATGCAATTATACAATTCTGACTTGATTAGTTAAGACCCAGGCGGTGGTTGTGGATATCTTCTGTGGCTACTAAAAAAGGCGGCGAAATCGTTATGGCTATGGTGTAAAACAAGCTTTGAAATTTTCTTCTTACCGTCTGATTTTCGTACTTCGGAGCTAACCTATTTACCCCATGAATGTTAAGTCAAAATTCTCTCACATCGGAGGCCATATCAAATAACCTTTCTGCTCTTCTTGTATATTTCAGCGCACAAGATGTGAACACTTTGCCCTGTCGATGAACCAGTTCTACAAGAACAGTTTGAACATTCCAAGACTTTAACGGAACATAACTTTTGGAATTATATACGTGCATTGATTACGGTGATATAAATTATTAACAAAACGTTTACATAGATGTTGTATCAAAGAATAATTGTAATACAGAGGTCACACTAACATTAGCACACAAAGTTACTAACATTAGCACAGGGTGTCCCACTCAAACCTCCCTGATTTCAAAGACCCAGGAACGAACTAAAAACACAGTAGATACGACAATGAAGACAATGAAAAATGCACCACATTGTAGAGCATCTCAAACAATTTATTTATTTATCATCAACACACCTCTACATGTGAACCATTTGTAGCACGAAGAATATCGAGTCTATATTCAATTTCTTGCCAAGTTCTTTGTAACATTTCCTCTGTTATTGTTGCAATCGCATTAGTGATACGATGTCGCAACATAGGAATATCGTCTACTTTGGTCGCATACACGCGTCCTTCACGAATCCCCACATGAAGAAATCAAGCGGCGTAATGTCGGGTGAACGTGGTGGTCAGGTAATGGGTCCTCCGCGTCCGTTCCAACGACTGAGGAATTTCCTACCCAGGAACTTGCGAACAGCCGTTGGCCAATGCGGCGGAGCTCCAGCTTGTTGAAAAGTGATGTTGGGTTGCAAGTCTTGTATCTGAGGGTATACAAACTGTTCCAACATGTCCAGATACACTGACCAATTCACTGTTTGTTCCGCAAAGAAGAAAGGTCCAACAATCGTGTCGTGTCGTGTTTAGTTTAGGGCTATCTCGAACATGTTCAATGACAACGTGCGGATTTTGCGAACCCCAAACCCGAACATTATGCCTATTAACCCTCCCTCTTAACTGAAAGGTTGTCCCATCTGAGTAGAAACATCTTTTCAGGAAGCTGGCAACAATATCGATACGCTGCAGCATATCCGCAGCAAATTGTTGTCGGCGTGGTTTGTCGTTCGGTGTCAGATGTTGCAGAATTTGAACTTTGTGAGCACGCATACGAAGACGCTGGTGAGGTACACGATGCAATGTTGATCGAGGTGCATCAAGTTGCCTAGATGCTTGACGAATTGACTTACATGTGCTTATGAGAAACGTTTGTCTGATGTCCTCCATTGTCTCTTGTGAAACTACGTAGCGTGCACAGCCAGAATGAGATGCACGAACCAGTTGCGTAACGAGTCTACCTGCCAACGCTCCACTTGGCTCAAAGTAATAGCGAATATCATCACAAGCGCTCTGGAAACTGGCTGCTTATTATCTTTTTATCGTAGTGGCTCATGGAAAGGTATCAGTTGTTTCCTAATATATTTTGCTAATGGAAACAGAAATAAATTTAGCTGTCGCCTAAAACATAACATTTTTTCAATGCCCGTGGTTGTAATATACTTTAGTTATATTTCTGTAACTCGTTCACCTAAACCTAACTGCAGGTGCTGCAGTGAAACACAATGGCGTTTATCATTAGTAAAAGTACAGGGTGGGGCAAATAAAAATAGCCCAGAGAACAGAGTTCCACAGTATAAAGAAACAGAGAGGAGGAAAGGAAATGCAGGGCTGACTACAGCAGCTGTTGAAAGTAACCATCATTCATGTATTGGCACTTTTGAGCCCCTTCAGCAAGTTGCTGAAGGCAGATCGAAGCTGGACTGCTGGAATTGCTGCGGTCTCACCCGAAACGTTCTGCTGCAGTTCTGGAAGACAGTCAGGCTTGTTTCGATATGCCTTACACTTGAGGTCTCGCGACACAAAATAATCGGCACATTGACAGATCATGTGACCTGGGTGCCCAGCTAGAGCCGCGACTAGACTAACCCCTGCTAACAACTCTGTCAGGCGTGAAGCCTGTGTAAATGCGCTTCAAGGTGCGGGCGGCTGTGTGGGCAGTTGCTCCGTCATGTTGGAAGTAACTGCAGCTCTTTCGCTCCTCCATTAGTGCCGCCGCAAATGGTTTCAAAATGTTGGCGATGTAAGTGTGCGTCTGATGAAAGAAGATGGGACCAACAATGCGGCGTGCAGAAACTGCACACCAAACCCCAGCCTTCCGATGATGCAATGGTGCCTCGTGGAAGTCAATCGGATTCCCGCTGCCAACAACCTGTGATTCTGTGAGTTGACATAACCACCCAGGTGAAACCGGGCTTCATCAGACATAAAGAACAGATCCACGTCCAAATCATTCATTATCATCTCACTGAACAGCCACTCACAAAACCGGCGCTCCTGAGGGACACCTGCTGCTTTTGGTACTTGGACAACAGACACTGGGTAGGAATGCGTGTGCTGGTCCAGGTGGAGTATTCGTCCGCATGATCGAAGTGATATGCCGGTCTCTTGCGGAAGGCGTCGGGTTGATTAGGTAGGACTCTGAAGCATTTTCAGCTGAACTGCAGCCACATTTACTGGTGTGTGGGCACGTTTCGGAATTCTTTTGACTTGTTCAAAACAGATCCAGTCTGACTCCATTTTCGGACTTAGCGTTGCATGGCAACTCTTTACTAGCACTTTGACACCGTCAAACTTCTCAGCACACAACTGACCCCACCGTTTCCACGACGCGGCCCGCAATACGCTATGAATCGGTGTGAATCACGTGGCCGGTGCACACGTGGTGTGCGCGCCACAGGGTGTGGTTATATGCATACACTCACGTCCAGTCGCAAGGGGCCTCTTTCATTTGCCCCATCCTGTATATAACAAAGTCTTCACCACTTAACTAAGATTGAAAGCGGGGCTATCTAGTTGCTCGCGACAAATATCAGGCGTATTCACCAGTCAATACTCACATCATGATGAAATTTTTTTTTTGGCAAAGTGAATTTTTCGTTTAAAAGCCAGCATAAAGAATATCATTTAGTCTGGAACGAGAACATTGCTGTTAGTTTGGACTTACCTCAGCATCACGATTTCTTTCAGCTTCAAGCCCGATTACTATGTACTGCATTAGAGACATGTCCACACACACGATAGATACTCCAACCTGCGTAGCAAAGATAACAACATAGTGAGGTTCTTTGGACACTGAACTCGGTTCAGTGAAATTTTAAAAAAAAGGATTAGCTATTGAATTCGCACTGCCTCAGCAGCAGATTTCAACCACCACTTTGATGAAGAATTTTAAGAGAAGCAGGCGTCAAAGAGAAATTAAGTGAAGACATCTACGACCAACCAATATTGTCTGGGAATTATTTTTGTACGTGTGAAACTCAAATATAACAGCCTTGCAAATGGTACTATACCAAATGTTCCCACTTACTTTTCATCTGGCGAAAGAAATGTGACCGCATATACGTATATAACGAGAAATATTGTAAAATATGCTAGCATGGTATTCGTCTCTGCTTTAAAGGTCATTATGTTTTTGAGGAATTCTACACGCGCAGTCCGTCACTCCTGGACATCTGCCGAGAACTTTGAACAAGATGAAATGCCCTGATAGTAATGGAGCAAAAAGACAAGTGGGCCCTTGCTAAGCGATATTTCCACAGGCAACGGCATCTCGCACGTGCATACACCCACACCTCCCACGGAGCCCAGCAAGCGATTCCACAAAAGGGATTCAATTTTCTGCTGGCACTGGACTCAACACAGTGCCGAAGAAAAGACCGCTTTAGCTCCAATTCCCTTTTTTATAGGCCTGTGGATGAAGGACTTACAGCAGACGAGGTCTCATCTTTTCAAAAAGTTAATAAAAGTCCTGTCGACAGAAGACGAAGAGTTCAAAAGATAAATAAATAAGTAAAGCTGCTTTAGAATTCCTTTTGAGCTATATTTAATACTCTTCGGAGAAGCCAGGTAAACACGTGCAAGATGAGATGTCAGCTTGTCTCAAGTTACAGAGTACAATGTGATGCCAGGCAGCCAGAAACCTCTGTGCTATCAGTTTAGTATGCTTATTGCATTCCCGAGACTATAATTCATAAGTTTTCCGTGACATTTTCACTCCAATTTTCAATATACTAAAGATACATCAAACGCTAGGGCCTGTATTTCTTGTTGTTGTTGTGGTCTTCAGTCCTGAGACTGGTTTGATGCAGCTCTCCATGCTACTCTATCCTGTGCAAGCTTCTTCATCTCCCAGTACTTACAGCAAACTACATCCTTCTGAATGTGTTTAGTGTATTCATCTCTTGGTCTCCCTCTACGATTTTTACCCTCCACGCTGCCCTCCAGTACTAAATTGGTGATCCCTTGATGGCTCAGAACATGTCCTACCAACCGATCCCTTCTTCTAGTCAAGTTGTGCCACACACTTCTCTTCTCCACAATCCTATTCAATACCTCCTCATTAGTTACATGATCTACCCATCTAATCTTGAGCATTCTTCTGCAGCACCACATTTCGAAAGCTTCTATTCTCTTCTTGTCCAAACTAGTTATCGTCCATGTTTCACTTCCATACATGGCTACGCTCCATACAAATACTTTCAGAAACGACTTCCTGACACTTAAATAAATAGTCGATGTTAACAAATTTCGCGTCTTCAGAAACGCTTTCCTTGCCATTGCCAGTCTACATTTTATATCCTCTCTACTTCGACCATCATCAGTTATTTTGCTCCCCAAATAGCAAAACTCCTTTAATACTTTAAGTGTCTCATTTCCTAATCTAATTCCCTCAGCATCACCCGACTTAATTCGACTACATTCCATTATCCTCGTTTTGCTTTTGTTGATGTTCATCTTATACCCTCCTTTCATGACACTGTCCATTCCGTTCAACTGCTCTTGCAAGTCCTTTGGTGTCTCCGACAGAATTACAATGTCATCGGCAAACCTCAAAGTTTTTACTTCTTCTCCATGAATTTTAATACCTACTCCGAACTTTTTTTTGTTTCCTTTGCTGCTTGCTCAATATACAGATTGAATAACATCGGGGATAGGCTACAACCCTGTCTCACTCCCTTCCCAACCCCTGCTTCCCTTTCGTGCCCCTCGGCTATTATAACTGCCATCTGGTTTCTGTACAAATTGTAAATAGGCTTTCGCTCCCTGTATTTTATGCCAGACACCTTCAGAATTTGAAAGAGAGTATTCCAGTCAACATTGTCAAAAGCTTTCTCTAAGTCTACAAATGCTAGAAACGTAGGTTTGCCTTTCCTTAATCTAGCTTCTAAGATAAGTCGTAGGGTCAGTATTGCCTCACGTGTTCCAACATTTCTACGGAATCCAAACTGATCTTCCCCGAGGTCGGCTTCTGCCAGTTTTTCCATTCGTCGGTAGAGAATACGCGTTAGTATTTTGCATCCGTGACTTATTAAACAGATTGTTCGGTAATTTTCACATCTGCCAGCACCTGCTTTCTTTGGGATCGGAATTATTATATTCTTCTTGAAGTCTGAGGGTATTTCTTAAGTTCTCCATTACTTTTACTTTTAAAATTAGTCAGGGTTCTGACGGCATGGGACATTCCGTTTCGGAAATCGTCAGGAAACTCAATATTCCGAGATCCACAGCGTCAAGAGTGTGCCGAGAATACTCCATTACAGGCTTTGTCTCTCACCACGGACAATACGGTGGCTGAGGTCCTTCACTTATCGACCGAGAGCGGCGGTATTCGCGTAGAGTTGTCAGTGCTGACAGACAAGCAATACTAGGGACGTACGGAGAAAGTATCCGTTTGAACGGTGTGGAGGAATTTGGCGTTAATGGGCTACCGCTGCAAATAACCGACGCTAGTGCTTTTGTTAATAGCACGACACTCCGTGCAGCGCCTCTCTTGACTTGGTAACCATATCGGTTGGACTGCAGACGACTGGAAAACGATGGCCTAGTGAAGAGTCCGACAGAGCACTGAAAGACCTAAGTCGAAGCAAGGCCCCAGGAGTAGACAACATTCCATTAGAAGTACTGGCAGCCTTGGGAGAGCCAGCCCTGACAAAACTCTACCACCTGGTGAGCAAGATGTATGATCTCGGGGAAGATGAGTTTGGATTCCGTAGAAATATTGGAGCACGTGAGGCAATGCTGACCCTACGACTTATTTTAGAAGACAGATTAATGAAATGTAAACCTACGTTTCTAGCATTTTTAGACTTAGAGAAAGCTTTCGACAAGGTTGACTGGAACACTTTCTTTCAAATTCTAAAGATGGCAGGGGTAAAATACAGGGAGCGAAAGGCTATTTACAATTTGTACAGAAACCAGATGGCAGTTAAAAGAGTTGAGGGGCATGAAAGGGAAGCAGTGGTTGGGAAGGAAGTGAGACAGGGTTGCAGGCTATCCCCAGTGTTGTTCAATCTGTATGTTGAGCAAGCAGTAAAGGAAACAAAAGAAAAATTCGGTGTAGGTATTAAAATCCATGGAGAAGAAATAAAAACTTTGAGGTTCGCCGATGACATTGTAATTCTGTCAGAGACACCAAAGGACTTGCAAGACCAGTTGAACGGAATGGACAGTGTCTTGAAAGGAGGATATAAGATGAACATCAACAAAAGAAAAACGAAGATAATGCAATGTAGTCGAATTCAGTCGTGTGATGCTGAGGGAATTAGATTACGAAATTAGACACTTAAAGTAGTAGGTGACTTTTGCTATTTGGGGAGCAAAATAACTGATGATGGTCGAAGTAGGGAGGATATAAAATGTAGACAGGCAATGGTAAGGAAAGCGTTTCTGAAGAAGAGAAATTTGTTAACATCGAGTATAGATTTAAATGTCAGGAAGTCGTTTCTGAAAGTATTTGTATGGACAAGAAGAGAATAGAAGCTGTGCTGCAGAAGAGTGCTGAAGATTTGATGGGCAGATCATGTAACTAATGAGGAGGTACTGAATAGAATACGTGAGAAGAGGATTTGGTGGCACAACTTGACTAGAAGATGGGATCGGTTAGTAGGACATGTTCTGAGGCATCAAGGGATCACCAATTTAGTATTGGAGGCAGCAGGAGGGTAAATATCGTAGAGGGAGACCAACAGATGAATACACTAAGCAGATTCAGAAAGATGTAGGTTCCAGTAGGTACTGGGAGATGAAGAAGCTTGCACAGGATAGAGTAGCAACAACTGTCAGTTCAGTCGCGATTTCAGTTGGTAAGAGGCAATGCTAGAGTTGGAGTGTGGCGGAGACACAATGAAGCCATGGACCCAAGCTATCAACAAGGCACTGTGCAGCTGTTGTTTGCTCCGTAATGGTGTTGGCTGAGTTTGCATGGAATGGACCAGCTCCTCTGGTCCAACTGAAACTATCATTTACTGGAAATGCTTGTGTTCAGCTACCAGCAGACCACTTGTGGCCCTTTATGTACTCCGTGTTCTCAGACAACGACGTCATTTCACCAGGCCACAATTGACCACGAACGGTTAGAAGAACATTCCGAACAATTCGACTGAATGATTTGGCATCCCTCATCGCCCAACATGGAAACGCATCGATTATTTTTGGGACACAGTGGAGAGGTGAGTTCGTGCACTAAATCCTGCCACAGCAACGCTTTCGAAGTTATAGATGCCTATAGAGGCAGCGGGGCCTTAGTATTTCTGTAGGGGACTTCCAAGGACTTGTTGAGTCCATTTCACATCGAGTTGCAGCACTGTGCCAGGCAGAAGGATGTCAGAAAAGATATTAGCGGGCATCCCGTGACATTTGTCATGTCAGTGTAAATACAATACATTTCTGGACAGGTGCATTACAATCCACTAGCCACCAGCTACAAGGGAGAACCTGTGAGAGTCTATGAGTCTGTATGTCTATGTGGATCAACAAATCACCACGTCCGGGCTCTGCCAGTGCTATATGTGGCCCTGCTGTGAGAACTGAGGTGCACGCTGCCGACTTTGCTACCTCGAGCCGGCATGCCAACTGCGCGCCTGCTTCAACTGCTGCCACCCTGCCCTGGTGGTCTGCAGGTTGAGCCCGGGCTCGTGCAGCAATTCAGTCGCTATCGCCTGTACGAGCAAACTCCTCGCTGCCTACCTCTACTCGCATGCGCAGACACTTTTTCCGGAAGCCGGCTCACTCACACTGGGTCGACACCATGCATCTGCATGCCTCGACATGCCCGGTCTGAGTAGCAAGGCTCCCTCTTCTAGGGTGCCTCCAGCTGCCGGAGTCAGCGTCCTCGCCATCATTGTTTGGCTGGACATGTATTGACGATACACAGCTTAAGTTCCCAGGCATCGACCTCTATGAGCAGTCTTACGTCAGCTGTAGTTTGCTGAGCCGTCAATGAATGTTTTAGCAACCATGTGGTGGTATTCTACTGGTTGCCTGACCTCCGCCAACCCAGTTCCAACACCCACCACAGAGGCCTGTCACCCCTGGCCTCTTTAAATTGTACCACTAAAAATACTGATGTCTGCAGTTGCATTCAGGACGTCATCTCCAACTGCAATGTACATTTCAACAGTAATGTTTTGGTAAGTGGGCTTGATATTTTTGTAGCCTCTGTGTCTCTGTTCTTGTACACTACTAGAGTGGATAGAATTGACGTGTTAGGAATTTCAAAGCATATTTAGTGAAACCTGAGGGACCTGTAGATTTGTTACAGTTTATTGTACAGAGTACTATTTATCACCAGTGAAGCGTCAACATCGTAATTTGGCACACATATCGCTATGTACCAGGTGATTAAAAAGTCAGTATAAATTTGAGAACTGAATAAATCACGGAATAATGTAGCTAGAGAGGTACAAATTGACACACATGCTTGGAATAACATGGGGTTTTATTAGAACCAAAAAAATACAAAAGTTCAAAAAATGTCCGACACATGGCGCTTCATCTGATCAGAACAGCAATAACTAGCATAACAAAGTAAGACAAAGCAAAGATGATGTTCTTTACAGGAAATGCTCAATATGTACACCATCATTCGTCAACAATAGCTGTAGTCGAGGAATAATGATATGAATAGCACTGTAAAGCATGTCCGGAGTTATGGTGAGGCTGATATGAAACTTCCTGCCAGATTAAAACTGTGTGCCCGACCGAGACTCGAACTCGGGACCTTTGCCTTTCGCGGGCAAGTGCTCTACCAACTGAGCTACCGAAGCACGACTCACGCCCGGCACTCACAGCTTTACTTCTGCCAGTACCTCGTCTCCTACCTTCCAAACTTTACAGAAGCTCTCCTGCGAACAATTGGCGTCGAATGTTGTCTTTCAGCATCCCTAGAGATGTCGGTCGATCACGATACACTTGCGACTTCAGGTAACCCCAAAGCCAATACTCGCACGGACTGATGTCTGGGGACTTGGGAGGCCAAGCATGACGAAAGTGGCGGCTGAGCACACGATCATCACCAAACGACGCGTGCAAGGAATCTTTCACGTGTCTACCAATACTGTGTTTTTTTTATAATAAAATCCCATGTCATTCCAAGCACGTGTGTCAATTTTTACCTCTCTATCTACATTATTCCGTGGTTTATTAAGTTTTCAAATTTATACTGACTTTTTGATCACCCAGTATATGCAGGAAGCGTGTAGCGCAAGCCGACAGTATGGGTACAAGGCACGTTATCGGAGTCTCGATGGGCTATGACCAATCATAATACAGGGTTAACTAGCTGGGGCAGTAGAGGTAAGAACTTCATTTGTGTACCTTCTCTCGATCCTATTGCAACTAGAACAGTGGCTCTTTTTTTTGGGGGGGGGTTGAGGGGGGAGTAAACTAACTGAGGATGTGTCACTATCTGGAAGCTATTTGAAGTCTGGGTAGTTGGTCAGATGATGTACATTTGCACATCACCAAGCTATAGCTACTGAGTGAGGCAAAGGCATATATGTATCATGAAGGGCTGAATAAGGCATACACAACAACTCAGGATTGGACTCCAATTGCGATTCTGCATGCAGCATAACACTAGATTATTTGGGGAATAATTTAACGAGACGCCCCAAAAGCGAAACGAGTCAGTGGAAATATTCTTGGACACAAGTAGGCAAATGAATGCACAACTTATTAGTTAACCTAGGATGCGATAAAATAATTCTGCAACCTGCAGAACACAGACTGTTAGATGTGTTTTTGAGAGGACTTTCACCTGATTTCTTGAGGAGGCTACAGATGGAGAATCCAAAGGGTTTGGCTACTGCCATTAAGGTGGGGACAGGACGTCAAACCGGCCGACTAGGAGCAGGAGAGGCACCACAGGACATTTTAATTTCCACTGTCTATAGTTTTACAAGTAAATTCATAAAACTTTGTCAGCATCACCAGGAAGGATTCAGGATTGACACTCGTAGCAGCGGAAGTTCAAAAACATAACAAAATTATTTTTTTTAAATGTCAAATTTCATCATTTTTTCACCTACTATTGGCTGCATTTGTTACTATAGGTACATTTTTCTTCGTAAGTAAGAGAGACTGTTCGATGAATTTTTCCCAGCATACAAACCATGCTTACAGGTGTCTGAAACTCTAGAATCTATTTAATTTATGAAAAAATGAATGAGCTGTTACGTTTTAAACTTTATGTTTAGAAAAAAATCAAATTTTGTTGTTAATTATCTAAATTTTCACCACAGTTTTTAATACATTTGGAAAATTCTAGAGTTTCATACACCTGCAAGTATGGTTTGTATGCTGTGCAAAATACATCGAAGAATCTCTCTTACTTGTGAAGAAAAATGCACCTATAGCAACAAATGCAACCAACAGTAAGTGAAAAAATTATTTTGTTATGTTTTTGCACTTCCACTGCTATGAGTGTGAATTCTGAATCCTTCGTGGTCATGCTGACAAAGTTTTATGAATTTATTTGTAAAAGTATAGACAGTAGAAAATAAAATGTCCTGTGGTGCGTCTCCTGCTCCAAGTGGGCCCGTTTGATGTCCTACCCCCCTTAAGACTGCTATGGCACTGACCGAAGCTGCCTTAACAACTTGGATGCAGGATAAACAGAGTTTTTACAGGTGTGTACATGTGGTCTGTACTCGGAAATAATTCTGCCAATCACAGTACTATGAGTGTGGGGAGGTGGTGCATTAGGTGTTGGATCCTGACATAAAATGCAAAGTGGACAATGATGTAGGAGTACGTTAAACGGCAACAGGAGTTCATAAACTGCCAGATGACATTCCCAGTAAAGCATAATGCTGCAAAGGCAAGGTTGTTACTTGGTCGGTGTGATGAAAGGGATGCAACGTAAGGTTTTAGTGGGCACAGGAGGTCATGTGTCAGCGACTACTCTAGACCTGCTGGGTAGGGAGGGAATGGGTTCTCCATGCTATAGATTGTGTGGAGTAGGGGACAATCTTGTGGCATCACTCGTAGCAACATTGGTCAGTTTCTCTACTAGAGTAGGGAGTGTTCAGGAATATATGGAAGTTTTATTGATTGGCGACTCCATGTTGTCTTGTGCACTACCACCAGATAACAGGTATACTTGAAAAAAGAGACAGCATTGGTCGTATGTTTTTTACTATCGCAAAATCGATTTTCTGTCACTGAGTGACCATCTTCAGTGCTAGAAGTTAAAAATTTTTTCACATTACGATCAGAGAGACAACATAGAAAATCACAATTACATCTGCATATGAACATAACACTTGTTAGAAACAAACCTATATTGTATAACTTAAATTAGGATGCACTGTTGTCACTAAGCTTACGGCAATCACATAGACTGAGGTCGCTGTTTACCTGCACTTGTTCAGCAGACCTCGGTGTGACGGGGCTTGACACGCCCTCTATGTGACATGTGTCACGTGAAGACATAGTATTACTGTTTTTGCGAATTATTAACACTAAATAACTCTTGTACTTTTGTGAATGGTGTAGTAATACAAATTTAAAATGTACGTACAACACATAGCAGACGCAGGGGAATATCTAAAATACATTGGCGTATTGTTTTTTATAAACTATAAAACATAAAATAGATCGATGATAAGTTGTTAGAGTGCAGAACATATGAAAAGCAAAAGATAATGCAAAAGAATAATAAATGAATAACATAAACAGAGGCGTAACACAGTTTTTTTTTAAAAAAAACATAATACCCACCAGCTGGCGTGGGAAGTCAGAAGTACAACGTTCGTAATTTATGTAACAAACGTTAATACCAAGGAGTCAGATATATAAAAAATAATAACGTTAATACTAGGAGTCAAATATATAAAAAAATAATAACAGTACGAAACTGCCATTACTTAATAATTAAAATGCCGTGCAAATATAAGGTGCGAACAAGTAGTATACATCAATCATCGAGAAACCATCATGAGGAAGGACAAGTAATAGTGTCACTTATACCAAAATATACATCGTACTTTAGAGAAATTAAACATAGACTATGCACGATATCCAGCACTTATTCAAATAGCAAAGGAATTGTTAACATACATTAAAAATAATTACGTAAAGTGATAATCGGTTTGTATTACTTTGTGTCAACACCTACGAGATGTCGACTGTAGTAAAATTATGTTCAGTAGGCGTCCATAAGTTCTGCAAATTACAGAACAAAGAAGGAAGAAGCATCTTTTAAAAAACCGAAATTAGTAATGTTATTAAAACAAACTGAAAACATGTGTGTCAATGTGTTAAGATGGTTGAAATAGCGGCCATTATACGTGTTCTCGTAGCGACTATGACTGAGGCGTTGTATATAAGGGATAACAAGCAGCTGACTATGAATTGCTAATTGTGATGATTGACCACAAGTTGACTTTATTTCATAGGAAATCGGAGAAGCATTCCCAAAAGTGTGTGCTTCTCGATATCGTTTGCTCGTTACGTAGCGCGATATCTGGAGCTTTGTTATGACAAAAGATCTCCATCTCTTCCATAAGGTCGAGGAGGCGACCTTTTTTACCCTTGTGCAACAACTTCAATTGCGATGTCAAATCTGGAGTTGTATGACCAGCTGCTACCAGATGGGCTGCGAAATTCGATTTTTCAGCAATATCTTTCCTCTCAAGTGCAACGTGCTCACGGAACCTTGTTTCTAATTTTCGTCCGGTTTGCCCTATGTAACCTGCATTACACGTGGCACACATAAGTTTGTAAACACCTGATTCATGTAAGACTTTGCGTTCATGAATGTTATTCCTTAAAAGCACGCCCAGTCTGTTCGCCGTCGAGAAACCTACATTAATATTTCTCTTCTTGAATACACTGGCAATTTTATTGCTAATGGGACCATAGAAAGGCAATGTGATAAATTTTTGATTTTTAGTTTCGCTTGTCTCATTCCGCCTTAAATTGTCTTTACTATATTTTTTGGATGTCATCTCATAAATGTACATGACGTATTTCAACGGGTAATTATTATTTCTTGCAATTTGTTTAACTATGTTTAACTCTTTCTCATGGTTTTCATTAGATAATGGTAATCGGAACATACGATGAAATGCAAAGTGGAAAAACGCTTTTTTGTGTTGGTCTGGGTGTTGTGAACGATAATCTAAGATGATATCTGTGAATGTTGATTTTCTATAAATGTCAAATGTATGTTTTCCATTTTCCCTTCCAATGGTTAGGTCTAAAAAATTAATGACTCCATTCTGTTCTTTTTCAACTGTGAAAGCAATTTTGTTGTGTAAGCTATTAAATGTACTGACGACTTCGTCAATATCAGATTGACTACCATTAATAAGCAATAGCGTGTCGTCTACATATCTATAGTAGTATACAATCTTTTTAGCTAATGTTGGAAAATCTTTTAGTAATTTCAATTCAAGATAGTTAATAAAGATGTCTGCCATAATCCCTGATACAGAGTTTCCCATGCTGAGTCCGTCTTTTTGGACATAAATTTTATCGTTAAATGTGAAGTAGTTATATTTTAAGCAGAATGATAATAATTCTATGAACTCGTTTATTTCCACGCTGGATATATTACTGTGGTTTCTGAGATTAGCGTCAATAATTTATTGTTTCATCAATCGGGATATTCGTATATAAATTGACAATGTCCAGCGAAAGAAACGTCATAGTGTCTGTAATAGCTATATCTTTTATTTTCTCTACTAATTGGGTACTATTTTTAATCGAGAACTGTTGCACAAATTTATAATGTTTATTCAAAATAGTTAGGCATTTTTTCGCAATATTCACCAACGGGCCCCCTCTCCCATCAACTATCGGTCTAACGGGATTAGATTGCTTATGAACCTTGAATTGTGATCGTAGCTTAGGAATTTTTGGATTCATTATCTTGAGATACTGTATCTCACGAGGGGTTATTATATTTGAAAGTGATTTAAGTTTTTCATTTAACTTTCTTTGGATCTCATTCGTTGGGTCTCTCGCAATTGATGTAATACCGTTTTCTTGAAAAAATTGTAAAGTTTTTTCTACATACATTTCTTTTGTAACAATAATAACAGAATTCCCTTTGTCTGCCTTTGTGACAATTGCATTACTTTCTTGTAATTTATTATTCAAGCTTTTCACTGTCAAATGGTCGCTCCTGTTTTGGTTATTTTCTTTTTCTACCTCGTTCTTTAATAGCTTTTCTACCGCTACAGCCATTTTATTCTGTTCTACCTTATTTATTTTACAACTATCCATCCCGAATTTTACCTGCACTAGTGTATTCTTAATTGCCTTCCTATCTAATTGTTTATGTATGTTGTACTTAAAACCTTTATTCAAAAGTTCCTTTTCTTCCTGATTAAATACTATATCCGTTAAATTTTTAACTCTAGGATAGAAGTTATGTTCGCCATTTAACATTTGTCTTTTCCCTTGTCCCATTAGCTTAGCTATTTTTTTGACATGTTTAGCTCTTACTTTACTAACTACATTATTCACAATCTCATTTACTCTTGAGAGTAGCAAATCTAAGGTTAAAGGAGAGACAAGTTCACCCAGATTGGCGTGTGCTTCGAACAGTTGAGAATCAATAACACTTTTTTTAAAAAACAGTTTCCTAATTTCACTTCTCACCAAAACCAGTTCGCATTTCCAATAAAATTGCCAGTGTATTCAAGAAGAGAAATATTAATGTAGGTTTCTCGACGGCGAACAGACTGGGCGTGCTTTTAAGGAATAACATTCATGAACGCAAAGTCTTACATGAATCAGGTGTTTACAAACTTATGTGTGCCACGTGTAATGCAGGTTACATAGGGCAAACCGGACGAAAATTAGAAACAAGGTTCCGTGAGCACGTTGCACTTGAGAGGAAAGATATTGCTGAAAAATCGAATTTCGCAGCCCATCTGGTAGCAGCTGGTCATACAACTCCAGATTTGACATCGCAATTGAAGTTGTTGCACAAGGGTAAAAAAGGTCGCCTCCTCGACCTTATGGAAGAGATGGAGATCTTTTGTCATAATAAAGCTCCAGATATCGTGCTACTTAACGAGCAAACGATATCGAGAAGCACACATTTTTGGGAATGCTTCTCCGATTTCCTATGAAATAAAGTCAACTTGTGGTCAATTATCACAATTAGCAATTCATAGTCAGCTGCTTGTTATCCCTTATATACAACGCCTCAGTCATAGTCGCTACGAGAACACGTATAATGGCCGCTATTTCAACCATCTCGACACATTGACACACATGTTTTCAGTTTGTTTTAATAACATTACTAATTTCGGTTTTTTAAAAGATGCTTCTTCCTTCTTTGTTCTGTAATTTGCAGAACTTATGGACGCCTACTGAACATAATTTTACTACAGTCGACATCTCGTAGGTGTTGACACAAAGTAATACAAACCGATTATCACTTTACGTAATTATTTTTAATGTATGTTAACAATTCCTTTGCTATTTGAATAAGTGCTGGATATCGTGCATAGTCTATGTTTAATTTCTCTAAAGTACGATGTATATTTTGGTATAAGTGACACTATTACTTGTCCTTCCTCATGATGGTTTCTCGATGATTGATGTATACTACTTGTTCGCACCTTATATTTGCACGGCATTTTAATTATTAAGTAACGGCAGTTTCGTACTGTTATTATTTTTTTATATATTTGACTCCTAGTATTAACGTTATTATTTTTTATATATCTGACTCCTTGGTATTAACGTTTGTTACATAAATTACGAACGTTGTACTTCTGACTTCCCACGCCAGCTGGTGGGTATTATGTTTTTTTTTAAAAAAAACTGTGTTACGCCTCTTTTTATGTTATTCATTTATTATTCTTTTGCATTATCTTTTGCTTTTCATATGTTCTGCACTCTAACAACTTATCATCGATCTATTTTATGTTTTATAGTTTATAAAAAACAATACGCCAATGTATTTTAGATATTCCCCTGCGTCTGCTATGTGTTGTACGTACATTTTAAATTTGTATTACTACACCATTCACAAAAGTACAAGAGTTATTTAGTGTTAATAATTCGCAAAAACAGTAATACTATGTCTTCACGTGACACATGTCACATAGAGGGCGTGTCAAGCCCCGTCACACCGAGGTCTGCTGAACAAGTGCAGGTAAACAGCGACCTCAGTCTATCTGATTGCCGTAAGCTTAGTGACAACAGTGCATCCTAATTTAAGTTATACAATATAGGTTTGTTTCTAACAAGTGTTATGTTCATATGCAGATGTAATTGTGATTTTCTATGTTGTACTCTCTGATCGTAATGTGAAAAAAATTTTAACTTCTAGCACTGAAGATGGTCACTCAGTGACAGAAAATCGATTTTGCGATAGTAAAAAATATACGACCAATGCTGTCTCTTTTTTCAAATATATATGGAAGTATTGCCCCACGCAATTGGGAGGTTGGGGGGTGTACTGTACAATCCTAAGGCTGGATTGTATGTATGAGCATCATGCAAAAGTTGATCTTCTACTGCACACCGTTGTAGTCATGAAGGTGGAACCAAGTAAACTGCATTCACGTTCATTAAAGCTCAGTTTGCATGATAAAGTATCAATAGGTATGGGAAAATTGCTCTCATTGAGTGTGGATACAGATCTACCAAATGATGTTTTGTATATTATAGAGGAATTGGAACACAGTGACGAAATAGATACTCCACAATGTTTTTTACATAGAAGCATTGCACGTATGCCGGAAGTAAATGGAGATTTCACGCTTCTGGTGGCTGTGGGTAATTTTGGCCATGACAAAGTGAATCTGTGAAAAGGATTATTGATTGTCAGTTTGGGTGTGCTAATTGGCTCTGAGCACTATGGGACTTAACAGCTATGGTCATCAGTCCCCTAGAACTTAGAACTACTTAAACCTAACTAACCTAAGGACAGCACACAACACCCAGCCATCACGAGGCAGAGAAAATCCCTGACCCCGCCGGGAATCGAACCCGGGAACCCGGGCGTGGGAAGCGAGAACGCTACCGCACGACCACGAGATGCGGGCGGTGTGCTAATTGAGAGGGAGCGAGTGGAGACCTTTTCCACAAGGTATCCATCAATGCATCTGTATCACATGAAAAAGTACAGTATTTAAAAGGAAAAGATAAGACAGTTATGGAAAATCTGTTGATACGATTAACGGATTTGCCATTGCCATCAGTCCGCGAGTTGTGCCCACGGAAGAACTAAAGGCCAGTGTGGAAGCAGGCATTCGCAGTGCTGTGGAATTATTGGCCCACGCAAAGCCTCCAAAAAGTAATTTAACTGTGAGTGAGAGGAATGCCATAAACGCCTGAATCAGGACGACGGCATTATCATTTTCCCCTCTAACAAGTGAAATGCGAGGCTTGTTTTAGACTGTAGTAAGATTAACGACTTAGTAGATCCGCAGACGTAGAGAAAACTGACAAAGTTGTTAGAACTGTTACACGGCTGATGAAACGTCCTCTGTCCAACAGAGGGTACAGAAGAGTCAGTTCAGTTCAGTTGGCTACCACCACCAGCTTATGGATTGCCGAGGACGCAAAAAAAAAAAAAAAAAAAAAAAAAAAAAAAAAAAAAAAAAAAAAACAACTACCGATGGGACCTATAGTGAGTGCCATTGGTTAACACACACATTTAATTGTCAAATCTTTGATAACATTGTTACTACCATACGTGGGCCGGCCGGACTCCTATACCAAGAATTCGGCACATTGTATCAGTAAATTAATTCGCATAGTGGTCCAGCCAGAGCACACATTAGTTGTTCTATGAGATTTCGGGAATACTTAATTTTGATGTTGCATCGTTATTTACTACGCTTCATCTCAACGAGATGTTACAACAGCTGAATCGGAGTTTTCGCCCCGAAATTGCAGTGCTGTTTAAATTTTGCCTCACGACCACCTATTTCAAACGGAACGATGAGTTCCATGAACAGCTGAATGGCGTGGTTATAGGGAGACCGTCAAATCCAACCATAGCGAATTTTATTATGGAAAAATTCGAGAAGTAGGCACTGGAAGGTGCCAACAAAAAACCGAATATTTGGTTCCGCTACGTAGATGATATGTTTGTTTTGTGTAGGCATGGCGGAGAGAAACTAGCTCATTTTCGCAAACATCTCAACCGTGTTAATCCGAAGATTCAGTTTACCATGGAGGAAAGTCCGCCCCGATAGCTGAGTGGTCAGCGTGACGGATTGCCGTCCTCCGGGCTCGGGTGCGATTCCCGACTGGGTCGCGGATTTTCTCCGCTCAGGGACTGGGTGCCGTGTTGTCTTCATCATCATTTCATCCCCATCCGGCGCGCAGGTCATCCAGTGTGGAGTAGAATGTAGTAAGACCTGCACCAAGGCGGCCGGAACTGCCCCGTAAGGGGCCTCCCGGCCAATGACGCCAAACGTTCATTTCCATTTACCATGGAGGAAGCTGCAGGCAGAAGATTAACTTCTCTTGGTGTGCTACTTTTCAAGGGAGAAGATGGTAGCTGAGGCCACACAGTTTACTGAGAACCCACGCTCGGAGACTGTTACCGACACCAAGATTCGAACCACGATCGACGACAAAAGCGTGGCATTATAAAAACGTTGTCGGATAAAGCAAGGAACATCTGTGAAGCAGACCTGCTTGCGGGGAATTAAAACACCTCAGCAACGTATTGCTCCAGAATAATGAGAGGTAAAGAGATCCTGAAGACCGCCAGGCAAACGTGAGAGCGATCCTTTGAAATCGAAAGTTTTCCTGCCTTTCAGTAGGGAATTTACTGACCGCAAAGGGAAAATCGTGAAAAAACAGAACTTCGCGGTAATCTGGAAATCAACCCGGGAGATGCAGGATCACCTAAACGTGGCCAATCATGGTCGCAATCGCGGGAAGAGATACTGTTGCGGAACATGTTTTGCAGCCAAAAGACCATTACTTTCATTTTGGTAGGGCTCAGGTACTCGCAGCGACAAGCGGGTTCCATGAAAGGCCATTCAGAGAGGCCGTAGACATTGTCAAACGCACCAGATATTTCAACAGGACGGAGGAGAGAGTGAAATTGGTTGACGTCTGGATCCGGCTTCTGAGAGGACGTGTACCAGTTTTCCACCATGGTGTCCTATCAATGGCGGAGAACGGCAACCAATAGCGCCCATTTGCACTCTTATGTTCAAACCACGTGACGGCACACCACTGCACGGGAGCAAAGAATTTTGCTGCAGTGAGTAGCGAGCGAGGGTGCAAATCGAATAAACCCGAAAAAAGCTGCGGTCCTCCATGAAAGTGTCCTTCGAAAATGATGACGAAACGTTGTGTTGCGAAATTCATTCGACTGCAGCATGATGGCCAGGAATATTTTATTGATTGTGTCATTTCCGGCAGTGAAAGTTTACATTTTACAAAGTCTCTAGCCCGCCCCCGCCTGATGGAGGGAGCGTCATCGGCGAGCTACTGCCGTCACCGTTCCAGCGGCCGTGCGACGCTGAGAGTCGCCACAGCAGCCGCTGACAAACCCACAACCCTTCACTGGCCACATGCATCTCACGTCCTGGCGCATTGGCTTGTCTAAGCCTCGCCATGGCTTCCGTCGTTTGCTACGCAATAATTGTATGTTTCAGCCATGTTTTCATGATGATATCCTGGACGAGTGCCAAGGATCGACTCACGAAATTTTGGTGAGCCCCCTTGCATCTCACTACCTCGTGGTACTTGATTGCTGCGAGTCCCCTTGCCTGCCACTATCTTGGGGTGCTTGATTTTGAAGAGCCCACTTCCCTCTCACAATCTTGGGAGCTTGATTTTGATGAACCCCCTTGCCTCTCACTATCTTGGGTGCTTGACTTTGGTGAGTCCCATTGCCTCTCACTATCTCGAGTACTTGATTTTGGTGAGTCAAAATCCTCTCACTATCTCGTGGTGCTTGATTACTGTGAGTCCCGGCGGGGTCAGGGATATTCTCTGCCTTGTGATGACTGGATGTTGTGTGATGTCCTTAGGTTAGTTAGGTTTAAGTAGTTCTAAGTTCTAGGGGACTGATGACCATAGATGTTAAGTCCCATAGTGCTCAGAGCCATTTGAACCATTACTGTGAGTCCCCTTGTCTCTCACTATCTTGGGGTGGTTGATTTTGTTGAGACCTCTTGCTTCTCACAATCTCGGGTTCTTGTATTTGGTGAGTTCCCATTTCTCTCACCGTCTTGGGCTGCTTGATTTTGGTAAGGTCCATCGCCTCTCACTATCTCATTGCTTGTTTTGGTGAGACCCATTGCCTCTCACTATCTCAGGTGCTTGGTTTAGAGAGTCCCCTTGCCTCTCACAATCTCGGATGCTTGATTTTGGTGAATCCCATTCTCTCTCACTATCTCAGGTACTTGATTTTGGTGAGGACCATTGCCTCTCACTATCTCAAGTGTTTGATTTTGGTAGGACCCCTTGCCTCACACAGTCTTGGGTGCTTGATTTTGGTGAGTCCCCTTGCCTCTCACTGTCTTGGTGTGGTTGATTTTGGTGAGTCCCCTTGCCTCTCACTATCTTGGGTGCTTGATTCTGGTGAGCCCCATTGTCTCTATCTCAGGGTGCTTGATTACTGTGAGTCTCCTTGTGTCTCACTATCTTGGTGTGCTGGATTTTGGTGAGTCCCCTTGCCTCTAACTATCTTGGGTGCTTGATTTTGGTGAGTCCCCTTGCCTCTCACAATCTTGGGTACTTGATTTTGGTGAATCACATTGCCGCTCACACTCTCAGGTGCTTGGTTTTGATGAACCCCCGTGCCTCTCACTATCTCAGGTGCTTGAGTTTGGTGAGACCCCTTGCCTCTCACAGTCTCCGGTGCTTCATTTTGGTGAGCCCCATTCCCTCTCAGTGTCTTGGGGTGCTTGATGTTGGTGAGCCCCCTTGCCTCTCACAGTCTCGGGTGCTTGATTTTGCTGAGGCCCCTTGCCTCTCACTATCTTAGGTGCTTGATTTTGGTGAGTCCCAATGTCTCTTACTACCTCGGGGTGCTTGATTTCTGTGAGAACCCTTGCCTACCACTATCATGGGGTGCTTGATTTTAGTGTGCCCCCTTGACTCTCACAATCTCGAGTGCTTGATTTTGGTGAGTCCCATTGCCTCTCACTATCTTGGGTGCTTGATTTTGGTGAGTCCCCTTGCCTCTCAGTGTCTTGGGGTGCTTGATTTTGGTGAGTCACTTGCCTCTCACAATCTTCGATGCTTTATTTTGGTGAGGCCCCTTTGTCTCTCGCTGTCTTGGTGTGCTGGGTTTTTGTGAGTCCCATTGCCTCTCACTATCTCAGGTGCTTGATTTTGGTGAGTACCATTGCCTGTCACTATCTCAGGTGCTTGATTTTGGTGAGACCCCTTGCCTCTCACAGTTTTGGATGCTTGATTTTGGTGAGGCCCATTGCCACTCACTATGTCAGGGTACTTGATTACTGCGAGTCCCATTGTCTCTCAATACCTTGAGGTGCTTGATATTGGTGAGCCCCCTTGCCTCTCACAATCTCAGGTTCTTGATTTTGGTGAGACCTCTTGCCTCTCACTATCTTGGGTGCTTGAATTCGGTGAGTCCCATTGCCTCTCACTATCTCGAGAGCTTGATTTTGGTAAGTCGACTTGCCTCTCACTGTCTTGGGGTGCTTGATTGTGGTGAGTCCCCTTGCCTCTCAGAATCTTAGATGCTTTATTTTGGTGAGTCCCATTGCCTCTCACTATGGCGGGTGCTTAATTACTGCAAGTCCTCTTGTCTCTCAGTACCTTGAGGTGCTTGATATTAATGAGCCCCCTTGCCTCTCACAAGCTCAGGTTCTTGATTGAAGGTGAGTCCCATTGCCTCTCACTATGTCGTGGTGCTTGATTACTGTGAGTCTCCTTGCCTCTCACTATCTTGGGGTTGTTGATTTTGGTGAGTCCCATTGCCTCTCACTATCTCATCGTGCTTGATTTTGGTGTTGCCCCTTAGCTCTCACAATCTCGGTGCTTGATTTTGGTGAGACCCCTTGCCTCTCACTATCTTGGGTGCTTCATTTTGGTGAGTCCCATTGCCTCTCACAATCTCAGATGCTTGATTTTGGTGAGTCCCATTGCCTCTCACTATCTCGGGTGCTTGATTGTGGTGAGTCCCCTTGTCTCTCACAATCTCAGATGCTTGATTTTCGTGAGTCCCATTGCCTCTCACTATGTCGGGGTGCTTGATTACTGGGAGTCCCCTTGCCTCTCGCTATCTGGCGGTGCTTGATGTTGGTGGGCCCCCTTGCCTCTCACAATCTCAGGTGCTTGATTTTGGTGAGTCCCATTGCCTCTCACTATGGCAGGTGCTTAATTACTGCAAGTACCCTTGTCTCTCAATACTTTGAGGTGCTTGATATTGGTGAGCCCCCTTGCCTCTCACAAGCTCAGGTTCTTGATTGAAGGTGAGTCCCATTGCCTCTCACTATGTCGTGGTGCTTGATTACTGTGAGTCTCCTTGCCTCTCACTATCTTGGGGTTGTTGATTTTGGTGAGTCCCATTGCCTCTCACTATCTCGTCGTGCTTTATTTTGGTGTACCCCCTTACCTCTCACAATCTCGGGTGCTTGATTTTGGTGAGACCCCGTGCCTCTCACTATCTTGGGTGCTTCATGTTGGTGAGTCCCATTGCCTCTCACTATCTCGGGTGCTTGATTTTGGTGAGGCCACTTGCGTCTCACAATCTCAGATGCTTGATTTTGGTGAGTCCCATTGCCTCCCACTGTCTTGGGGTGCTTGATTACTGTGAGTCCCTTTGCCTCCCACAAGTGTTTCAGTGCAGCATATTTCGAAATGTTGTCCGTAGTCTCTAATTGTCACACTGCAGCTCTGTGCCTGAACGACAATCCGACTTGTATTAGTGTCTCTGCGCTAATGTTTGCGCATTCATTGCTAATTCGCTGCCGCATATCTTCGGGAGTTGTTGGTACATCCATGTAAACTGTCTCTTTTCGTGATCCCCGGATGCAAAAATCGGCAGAAGTCAAAGGGGGTATCACGCAGCCCACTTTAGAGGACCTCCTCGTCCAATCCATCGATCATGATAGATTCGATTAGGAACTTCTCGAGGTAGTCGTGAATAAGGCGCTGGGCGTCCATCGTGTTGAAACCATTCATCCGGTCTCGTTTGAAGTGGAACATCGTCCATTAGTATCGGTAGAACATTATCCACGATGTCGCTCTAAATTTGAGCAGTCAGATTACCTTCTATGAAGTATGGGCCAGTTACCTGCGTACCTAAAATACCGTAACAAACGTTGACACTCCATGGGCGTTGATGTTCAACTTGCCTTACCCAGTGGGAATTCTCCACTGACCAATAATGCATATTATGTCGGTTCACCCGACCACGATTCGTAAAACTGGGTTGACCTGCGAAAAGTAACTGTGAAATGAAATTCTCATTGACTGCCAGTAGTTCCTGTGTCCAGTTGCAGAAGTTCAGGCGGCTATGAAAATCGTCACCATGCAGTTCTCGGCGCACTGATAAATGAAATCGATGCCATCTGTGTGCATGCAGTGTGCGTAGAACTTTTCTTTGCGAAATTCCTGAACCTCGCGCAAATTGCCGAGATGTGAGGATCTGCAGCAACCTCAGCTAAGACATTCACTGCGTTAGTTTGGTTTGTCACAGGCAGCGGTCGGACTCTTTCTCCAGCCGTACCACTTTCCGTTTCA
This sequence comes from Schistocerca cancellata, assembly GCF_023864275.1. Taxonomy (NCBI): domain Eukaryota; kingdom Metazoa; phylum Arthropoda; class Insecta; order Orthoptera; family Acrididae; genus Schistocerca; species Schistocerca cancellata. The sequence continues at coordinate 16,770,397 of NC_064635.1, read as the reverse complement.
GTAAACAGGTGGACAATAGAGCGAAACGTCGTCGCAGACGGAACATTCCTATCGGGGAACGGAGCAGCATACCTTTGTTGAGCTTCGTCAACATTTCTTTGAGCCTCAAAATACGCGTCAATGATATCTCCCCTCCCTGCAATCGTTAACATTGAAGCAACATGCACAGTCCGACCTTGTACTCAGTGCATGATCACTGTCTGTACATCATTCGACTGTGGAACGTCTCACATAATAGCATTATCAAAAATATCGAAAAAGCACTTCAATTGTCATAATCGTATGTGTATTTGTTTGAGATAATACCGTTTTGCAACAATTCTCAATTCATTTCCATATTTGCCGATTACAGCGCCATATATTAAGAAATGAAAGAAATTTTTCATACAAAAATTACATACTTTTTCACTTTTGATGGAGAATCCAACCAATAAAAAATAAGGGTTCCACTTTAAGATTGCATCCCTTCCGCCCCGGGGCGGGTGTAGGGGGTTCGAGCGTTATGTTAATGGATGTCGCTCTTCGAGGTGAACTACGTTTATTACCACTTGTTTTTACACCCGATGTGTATTTCGCCACATATTCCGACAAAGAGAATATATATACAGGGTGTTACAAAAAGGTACGGCCAAACTTTCAGCAAACATTCCTCACACACAAATAAAGAAAAGTTGTTATGTGGACATGTGTCTGGAAACGCTTAATTTTCATGTTAGAGCTCATTTTAGTTTCGTCAGTATGTTCTTCCACCTACGCTCAATGGAGCACGATATCATGAGTTCCTACGGGATACTCTACCTGTGCTGCTAGAACATGTGCCTTTACGACACAACATGTGGTTCATGCACGATGGAGCTCCTGCACATTTCAGTCGAAGTGTTCGTACGCTTCTCAACAACAGATTCGGTGACCGATGGATTGGTAGAGGCGGACCAATTCCATGGCCTCCACGCTATCCTGACCTCAACCCTCTTGACTTTCATTTATGGGGGCATTTGAAAGCTCTTGTCTACGCAACCCCGGTACCACATGTAGAGACTCTTCGTGCTCGTATTGTGATACAATACGCCATTCTCCAGGGCTGCATCAGCGCATCAGGGATTCCATGCGACGGAGGGTGGATGCATGTATCCTCGCTAACGGAGGACATTTTGAACATTTCCTGTAACAAAGTGTTTGAAGTCACGCTGGTACGTTCTGTTGCTGTGTGTTTCCATTCCATGATAAATGTGATTTGAAGAGAAGTAATAAAATGAGCTCTAACATGGAAAGTAAGCGTTTCCGGACACATGTCCACATAACATATTTTCTTTCTTTGTGTGTGAGGAATGTTTCCTGAAAGTTTGGCCGTACCATTTGGAAGACCCTTGTGTGTGTGTGTGGAAAATTATGCACAACGAAATCGTATTCTGTTCGGGGTAACTAACAACAGTGAAATTGTGAGTCGCAGTTGTAGAACAATAACTAATAGGATTTTATTACTTACCACTCTGTTTCGCAGAGGGACATTACCTGCTGTTCACTCGATATATAGTGCCTCAGCTGTTGGAGGCTGTACCTCTTGTAGTCTATGAGAGGACGGAGAGGATGTGGCGTCAGTGGTAGCCTGCATCATCCCACTTCCATATTACTGTGTAAGCAACAAACACACACTTTGCTGGATTCGAAGGGGGTGGACTTTCTCTTTCTCACACCACCACTAGATCCTACTCCCATGCCTGTTTTTTTCTATGAGTTTAAATGAAAACGTTTGCGTATGAACACCCTAACAGAACCTGTAAAATAGCTGCCTGGCATGATTCTAGCCTCCTGTCACAACGTGCAGCAATGAGCGGGTGTAATGCTTGTAACAGTACTGACGGTGCTCATTTACAACAGTCAGCACGGGCTTAAGTTGCTGCTATAATGTGTAACTCGTTTATGTTAATAAACCAAATATTTCTTTCGGAAAACTCTATCCCCACTCAGCGATACTCATTTTGGGATCCCCAAACACCTGTAAAATTTTGACCAAAAAGTCTTGGAACAAATAACCCAAAGGACTTCGTAATTTGCACCTTACTGATACATTATTTTGTGATATTGTGTCTGTCTATAGTATGGATTTCGAAAACATTGATCAAGAAAAACCCACGTTGCATTTTTCTCACATAATACCCCGAAAGCTATGAACCCAGACAACCAGGCGAATGCAGTACTTCTTGACGCCCGAAAAGCTTTGGGTTCGGTACTATGTCAATGCATATAGAATGGCATCAAACGAAATTTGTTATTAGATTGAGGGTTTCTTGGTGGGAGGGATGTAGTATGTTACCTCAGATCGACAGTCATTGGCAGAAGTAGAGACAACCTTGGATGTGGTCCAGCAAAATATGTTGAGGTCCACGTCGTCGACGAACAAGACGATACTAATCTCTTTGCAGACGGTGTATTTGGTTACAGCGAAGTACTGTGTGAAATATGCTGCACTGATATCCTGTCAGATGTTGATAACATTTGAAAGTGGTGCAAGGATTAGCTTCTTGTCTCAAATGTGAGATAGTGTAGAACTGTGCAGTTCGTAAAATTCAGGAAAACAGTATCCTATGACTATAATATCAGTGAGTCACAGCTTGAGTGGTTTTACTTGTACAAATGACTGGGTGTAACAAATTGTTGGAATGTGAAGCGGAATGATAACTTACGATCAGACACAGGTAATGATGGTAGCAGATTTTCGTTAATTGGTATGAAAATGGCAGAAATGTAGCAAATGATGTTGCATACGCGTCAACTCTGAGTGTTATGTTAGAATATTAGTCAAGTGTATGGGACCCATACCAGGTAGGACCAGCAGGTGTTATTCAACGTATACAGAGAAGAGAGGCACGAATAATCGCAGGTTTGTTTGACAGAGTTGATGTTGCAGACTCTTGAAGAAGGATGAAAATTAGCCCGCGAAAGCCCAATTACAGTACTTCCAGAGATTATACAAAGGAAAGAATAAATGAATAATCTTGAGCTCCCAAGATATCCCTCCCATACCGTGTTGACGAGATCAGAGTAATGTCACCATTTATAGAGGGCATTTAAGCATAAATTCTTAATGGTGTCCATACCTGCCTGGAATGGGAAGAAACATGTGCTTCCATGCTAAGTACTCTCTGCTAAACACTTCACATTGGCTTGCAGAGGATATATGTTAAATCTTTATGTAATGCAGATGCAGATAGCCCTAAAATGTGGTTTATTTGATTCTCTTCATAGAATATTCTCTGTGGAGCCTGTGGAATAGGCTTTGTGTTAACCCAAAAAAGTAAATATGTGTACTTTACCTGGATCTCTAAAAGCCTCTTGTTTTCGTTTGTCTGTTTGACAATCTGGGACTGATTCTTGCCAAGTATATGATCGAACAGTGCTCTGTATCCATTTTCTTTGAAAACGCGCCACAGCTCCTCAGGTGTGTAAAGGCCGCGCTGGAAGTCTCCCAGGTGACGCAGCTCGGCGCCCATCTCCAGAAGCGCAGGCACTGCCCACCAGCGCCGACGCTCCGCAGCGTAGCGCAGTGGCGTCCAGTGCAGCAGCCCGTCCTCCGCAGCCATCGCCACAGACACCGCCTTCGCTGCCTTCGCATACTGTAGTGGACCAACTGCTCCCGTCTCTTCCCCAACACCCAACGCCCCAGGTGTCCCCGAAGCCTCTGCCGAATCCGAGTCGGTCGCCACCCGGTGGGGTTCGACGGATCTCAGCGCCTCATCCACCTCGGATACTGACTTCGCCTCCGCGGCTCCCCGTGACACTGCTGCTTCTGCTGCCCCTGATGCCGATCCTCCCTCCCTCGTCAGCGCCGCCACCTCCAGCCGTTCTACAAGCAGCCGCAGCAGCGAAGAGTCGCCAGTGTAGGCTGGTACCAGGTGCAGTGAGCTGCGTCCCATCTCATCCCTCTCCATGGGCTCAGCGCCCTTCTCTAGCAGCGATTTCACCTCACTCTCACTGCCGTTGAGCACTGCCGTCAGGAGCGGTCGGCCCCTACTCGCTATTCTGTCGAAAGACTCGACGAAAAACTCCAAGCTGCTGTCGGCAAGAGCACTGCGGTACACATTTCTATACTGACTGGCTGCATCGTCGGTAAAGCACCACTTGGCTAAGAAATGCTCAGCAAAGGTCCTGTGAATGAAAACTGGCTTATCATCAATAAATCGGTAAATGACTCCAGCCTTCACGAGATCATCTCGATCTACAGTGGACTGTTGCTCTCGCCTAGGTACTTCAATTCTAGGGAGAAGGTGTGTCACTGCAAGAAACCCCAACAGCTTCTCGTGCTCCTGCCATTCCCTCTTCATCTTTTTCCTTCTACCAGGTGTGGATAAATTATCACCCCACTTCTCTTCGTGCAGTCTTTTCAATTTCCTTTCAAAAAAAGCTTCATAAAGGCTCACAATGTCCTCTACCTCAGCTCCACTTTCCAATGAGTCTGCATACATTTTTGAAAACAGAGGGATCTTCAACAGATCTCTAACCACACCAGTAACTACTACAGCTGAGCTGCACCCCCTATGGAATTCGTCCACTTGGTCATGACTGAGAGCAGGCAGCGTGTGCGCCGAAACATCCAGGGCAGCCTCGAGGCGGCCCATCACGGAGGGTCGAGTCGTCACCAGCAGCTTCCCACGGCGTGGAGCCAACTCCCGCAGAGCCTGCAAGCATTTGTCTCCGTAGTCTGGGCAGACCTCGTCGAAGCCGTCCACCATGCAGATGATACGAGGATACTCCAGCAGACAATGCTGAAGAAGTGAGCGTTCCAGTACGCCCAGGTTTCTCTCGTTGTATAACACTCGTTCCAAAATAAGCTTACTGGCTTCCTGACCGCTGATGCAACTGTCTAAGACTTCCGAGTAGTTCAGTAAGTCTATTCTCAGGATCCACCACGAAGGATCCTGGCACTTCAGCTGGCTTGCCATATCTAGCAACATAGTAGATTTCCCTATACCTGGTTTCCCTTCAACGATAACTCGATTACTCGAGCTATTCAGAACTTGCAATACGCTTCTTGATTGCTCTTCAACGTATAGCCATTCGTCATCTAGGTTATTTAGAACATACACACGTATGTGTGCATATCTACTGCATATCATTCGAATTGCAGAAAGATCGATGTTGTTAGTAACGGCAATGAGAGGCCAGAGTGGGTCTGAATCACGGAGGTAGTTGTCAAAGTCTTCAAAGTTGATAATATTCTTCAAAATAGACTTCTCGGTGAGGAGCTTATAGGAGACTTCATCCATGATGCACACTTCCCTGTCTCCGAGTGATGAGAAAAATTCGTGTTTGACACGCATCCGAAATGTGAGCTCTCTGGGAATGTGGTTCCCTGGTAGTGGATCCAAGCCTCGACCCATCCTCAAAGGGCCTGACAGCTGCGATAGGGAGAGTATTGCTTCAGGTTTCCCATCTAAGATCTTTTTGAGACTTTCTTCGTTACAGAGATCTCCCAGACAGCACGAATGTTGGTCACTGTTCAGTCTGACAGAGACATCTATGAGCTCCTTCCAGCTCTCTTCACTAATATCACCTGACTTGCATGAATCTAGAAACGAGTCGTCCTTCTTATACGACACTATTACAAGGCGTCGCTCGGGTCCAGCCAGTTGCTCCATGCGAAGTAGAGTGTCGTAGCTGTGTTCCGCATCGTCAACAACAACCTGGAAGAAAAGAAAAAGTATGATATTGCAACTGTTCTTGCAACCGACTTTGTTCATTGCAGACCTTAATTGGGCTGAAATAATACGATATGATGTCGCAACATGTGGAGTTACACTTGTCTTCCTCCTCTTGTTCTAGGTGCTTAGCCGGCTACTGGTGGCCGAGCGGTTCCAGGCGCTCCAGTCTGGAGCCGCGCAACCGCTACAGTCGCAGGTTCGAATCCTGCCTCGGGCATGGCTGTGTTTGGTGTCCTTAGGTTAGTTAGGTTTTAGTAGTTCTAAGTTCTAGGGGACTGATGACCTGAGATGTTAAGTCTCATAGTGCTCAGAGCCATTTGGACCTAGGTGCTTAGCTTTTTGGCAGTGGGTGTATGAGGATTTGTCTGCATCGTTTATAGACCAAAATAACTTACCTTATAAAGACTGACAGTCTTGCAGTCAGGCGAAAAATGTTATCTTGCTGGATCACCCACGTTTATATGAAAAAAAGGAAAACAAAACACAATGCCTATTCGGAAAGTGGGATCCGATCGATCGCGAAATGGGAACCACAGTGAAAATCCGATGAAGCTGTGCGTTGATGTATTGGACAGTGTCCCTAGCATGCTCGTCGATCGCGTCATGTCGCTCATTTCAGGTCTGAGGGCACAGAGGGGACGTAAATATGGCTAGAACGACAGTGTCTCCCGCCAACTCTGAAGGCCTGCGAGAGATTTCGCCTGACTTCATGCAGCCCTCATTGCGTCACTGTCATGCATTTCGTGCTTGATGTCAATTCTTGGCCCCACCCTGCAGGGGCAGTGTGGGCACTGTTGCGGCGTTTTCGATGGAAAGTGTTTGGTCACCCGCTGTACTTGGCTCCCTCTGATTTTCATCTCTGTTCACATGAACTGCTGGCTAAGAAGGCGACATCCTGGCACACACAACGAGCTGCAAGGTCAGCGTAGAGAGGTGGTGCAAAGCACAGAGGGCTGCCTTTGTATGAGGATTGTACTGCAAAGATGGTACAGCGCTGCGACAAATGTCCCAGTAGCAGCGGATACTATCTAGAGAAGCGGCTGTAAGGCGTAGAAAACTGCTGCAGATGAAACGTTTCTGATTTTCACTGTGGTTTCCGTTTCGCGACCGAGCAGTCTTCGTACAAGCTGACCGAGCATCAGATCGGACTTGTGACTCGATTCGAGACATCCCTGTCATAGCCATTGGCCTTCGCTGTCTTCTTTGAAACAGCCATCCCCGATTCCAAGCTATTGTCTCTCACCTCACGCCTCTGATAAAGTGGACAGAATAACGTTTCATCAAGATTTTAGGACTTAAGCGCTATGAAGCAATAGGAGAAGTTCTACAAACTAATGGATAATGTGCACAAGAAAGACGCCATTGCAGATATTAGAGGAATGGTGGTGAATCTCTCGTCAGAGGTTCTCGACGAAGCATCTGTTTCAGTCCTGGGCAGAGGTCAAAATTTCGCAGCTGCACCAAAGAGAATTCCCTCTGAAGACATCGTAAGTCCCGCCGAAGGTTCCTTGTTTTGTCTTCCGAAAAGTGCAGACCCAAATAACAAGACGTGTCGAGGATTCTACAGACACGAGACCACCCAAAAGCAACACATCGGCGCAGGAGAGGAAAGCTCTTAATGAAATCGAGAAACGAAAGTGTGGTTGTGACGGAATCAGATAAGGGTACAGTGACGGAATCAGATAATGCTACAGTTGTTACGAACGCTACGGATTACCACAAGAAGATGGAGCAACTATTAGCTGATCCTGAATAACGCAAGTTAAAAAAATGATCCGACGAATATAAAGTGAAAAATGTGATTTCAGATTGCAGAATGGATAGCCCTTCCTAACGCATCGAATGCCAGTCTCACCTAGAACGTGTGGACTACCCAAGATACACGAGCAATGGGTTCCATTGACACCTGTAGTGAGTGGGATCACTGACTAACTTACTTTGTAGCAAGTGATTTGTCTGGAAAACTGAGCCATCCAGTTGATAAAACCATTAGTTTGGTCAAAGTTTCGAGACAATTTCAGAAATTAGACGCACGGTGAAGACAGCCGCAAGTGACATACTGTTAGCTTCGATGTGACATCGTTATCTGCTAACATCACAGTATCAGATACAGTGGAGATCATAAGGGAGAGAGCTGCTGCAGATACTTGTGTCTTAATTGATTTACGTCTCCGATCGAGCTGTTTTAAATACAGTGGTGAATTCTATGAACGGACTGACCGTCTTACAACGGGGTCACCCTTGCCGCCAGCAGTGGCTGATATTTTTTTATGGAACATTTTGAACAACAGGCTTTAGGTAGTCTTCCTTTGAAGGCTTCCTGTTGTCTATGTGAACGACAGATTTATTCTATGGCCACGAGTCGAAGAAGAGTTTCATGGGTTCCTCACTTTCTTGAATGGTATTCACCCAAAAATCAACTTTACCTTGTAGGCCGAGAGTCAGGTCGGTCTTCCGTTGCTGGATATGTTGGTATATAGAAGATCTGACAACACTCTAGTTCACTGAGTGTATAGAAAGGCTACTAACAAAAACAGGTATTTAGATGCCACTTCGCGCCACCACCCAGCCCACAAATAGCAGTGCTCAACATTCTGTCGTCTCGTGCCTTCCACACCAGTGTTGACAACAGCTTGGAATCGGAGCTGGATTTTTCAAAGAAAGCAGTGAAGGCCAAGGGCTGCGACAGTTTGTCCACAGACGGGGCTGGTAAGCGAAATATTAGGTATGCTGATCGAAAGGACGAAGAACGACCTTCTCCCTGTGTTATCTTATCGTTTGTCTCTGGGGTCACTGACCGCATAAGCGGAATTCTAAGGAAAAATGGTATTCAGAGCACTTTCTTCGGTCAAAACAAAGTAAAAGACTTTTTCTGAACTGACTGCTTCCACACTGTGGGCGTCTATGAAACGACGTGTCTCTGCGGCAAAGCGTATGTAGGCGAAACGGGAAGGACTGTTAAAGAACATAGTAGTCAACAAGAAACGTCACACGCGGCTGAAACAAAGTACGATATCGGCGGTAGAGGAAATTGTGGCCTTGACATAGATTTCAATAACGTACGTGTGCTGGCTAAGGAACCAACATTTACAGGTGAAAAGTGCGAGAAACGATTGAAATTTCTAAGAATTCGTGTAACTTAAGCAGAGGGGACAGCTATAGGCTTCAGGCAATAGGCTTCCTGGCTCGCCGCCATTAAGGAAGTAAAGACGCGGCAGCGGCGTGCGACCAATACAAACAACGCCCTAGAAGCCAAATATGCAGCCAACGAACCACGGACCTTGCCGTTGGTGGAGAGGCTTCCGTGCCTTAGCAATACAGATAGCCGTACCGTAGGCGCAACCACAACGGAGGGGTGTCTGTTGAGAGGCAATACAAACGTGTGCTAAGGTCGCAGGTTCGAATCCTGCGTCGGGCATGGATGTGTGTGATGTCCTTAGGTTAGTTAGGTTTAAGTAGTTCTAAATTCTAGGTGACTGATGACCTCAGAAGTTAAGTCCCATAGTGCTCAGAGCTATTTGAACAAACCTTTAGTTCCTGAAGAGGTGCAGCAGCCTTTTCAGTAGTTTCAGGGGCGACTGTCTGGATGATTGACTGATCTGGCTTTGTAACACTAACCAAAACGGCCTTGCTGTGCTGGTACTATGAACGGCTGAAAGCAAGGGGAAACTACAGCCGTAATTTTTCCCGAGGGCATGCAGCTTTACTGTATGGCTAAATGATGGTGGCGTCCTCTTGGGTAAAATATTCCAGAGGTAAAATAGTCCCCCATTCGGATCTCCGGGCGGGGACTACTCAGGAGGACTTCGTTATTAGCAAAGAGAAAACTGGCGTTCTACGGATCGGAGCGTGGAATGTCAGATCCCTTAATCGGGCAGGTAGGTTAGGAAATTTAAAAAGGGAAATGGATAAGTTAAAGTTAGATATAGTGGGAATTAGTGTAGTTCGGTGGCAGGAGGAACAAGACTTCTGGTCAGATGATTACAGGGTTATAAATACAAAATCAAATAGGAGTAATGCAGGAGTAGGTTTAATAATGAATAGGAAAATAGGAATGCGGGTAAGCTTCTACAAGCAGCATAGTGAACGCATCATTGTGGCCAAGATAGATCCGATGCCCACACCTACCACAGTAGTACAAGTTTATATGCCAACCAGCTGCGCAGATGACGAAGAGATTGATGAAATGTATGATGAGATAAAAGAAATTATTCAGATAGTGAAGGCAGACGAAAATTCTAGTCTTGGGTGACTGGAACTCGATAGTAGGAAAAGGAAGAGAAGGAAACGTACTAGATGAATGTGGAATGGGAGTAAGGAATGAAAGAGGAAGGCGCCTGGTAGAATTTTCCACGGAGCATAACTTAATCATAGCTAACACTTGGTTCAAGAATCATAAAAGAAGGTTGTATACATGGAAGAAGCCTGGAGATACTGGATGGTCTCTAGAATGGTAAGACAGTGATTCAGGAACCAAGTTTTAAATTGTAAGACACTTCCGTCGGCAGATGTGAACTCTGACCACAATCTATTGGTTATGAACTGAAGATTAAAACTGAAGAAACTGCAAAAAGGTGGGAATTTTAGCAGATGGGGACCTGGATAAACTGAAAGAACCAGAGGTTGTAAAGGGCTTCAGGGAGAGCATTAGGGAACGATTGACAAGAATGGGGGAAAGAAAGACAGTAGAAGAAGACTGGGTAGGTTTGAGAGATGAAACAGTGAAGGTAGCAGAGGATCAAGTAGGTAAAAAGATGAAGGGTAATAGAAAATCTTGGGTAACAGAAGAGATATTGCATTTAATTGATGAAAGGATAAAATATAAAAATGCAGTAAATGAAGCAGGCAAAAAGGAATACAAACGTCTCAAAAATGTGATCGACAGGAAGTGCAAAATGGCTAAGCATGGAAGGCTAGAGGACAAATGTAAGGATGTAGAGACGCATATGACTAGGGGTAAGATAGATACTGGATACAGGAAAATTAAAGAGACCTTTGGAGAAAATAGCACCACTTGCATGAATATCAAGGGCTCAGATGGAAACCCAGTTCTAAGCAAAGAAGGGAAAGCAGAAAAGTGGAAGTAGTATATAGAGGGTCTATACAAGGACGATGTTCTTGAAGACAATATTATGGAAATGGAAGAGAATATAGATGAAGATGAAATGGGAGATATGATACTGCGTGAAGAGTTTGACAGAGCACTGAAAGACCTAAGTCGAAACAAGGTCCCAGGAGTAGACAACATTCCATTAGAACTACTGACAGTCTTGGGAGAGCAAGGCCTAACGAAAGTATACATCTAGTGAGTAAGATGTATGAGACAGGTGAAATACCCTCAGAAGAATATAATAATTCCAATCCCAAAGAAAGTAGGTGTTGACAGATGTAAAAATTACTGAACTATCAGTTTAATAAGCCACGGCTGCAAAACACTAACACGAATTCTTTACAGACGAGTGGAAAAACTGGTAGAATCCGACCTCGGGGAAGATCAGTTTAGATTCCATAGAAATGTTAGAACACGAGAGGCAATACTGACCCTACGATTTATCTTAGAAAATAGATTAAGGAAAGGCAAACCTACGTTTCTAACATTTGTAGACTTAGAGAAATCTTTTGACAATTTTGACTGGAATACTATCTTTCAAATTCTGAAGGTGGCAGGCGTAAAATACATGGAGCGAAAGGCTATTTACAATTTGTTCAGAAACCAGATGGCAGTTATAAGAGTCGAGGGGCATGAAAGGGAAGCAGTGGTTTGAAGGTAGTGAGACAGGGTTGTAGCCTATCCCCGAAGTTATTCAATCTGTATATTCAGCAAGCAGTAAAGGAAACAAAAGAAAAATTTGGAGCAGGAAGTAAAATCCATGGAGAAGAAATAAAAACTTTGAGGTTAGCCGAGACATTGTAATTCTGTCAGAGATAGCAAAGGACCTGCAAGAGCAGCTGCACGGAATGGACAGTGTCTTGAAAAAAGGATATAAGATGAACATCAACAAAAGCAAAACTAGGATAGTGGAGTATTGTCGAATTAAATCGGGTGATGCTGCGGGAATTAGATTAGAAAATGAGACGCTTAAAGTAGTAAATGAGTTTCGCTATTTGGGGAGCAAAATAACTGATGATGGTCAAAGTAGAGAGGATATAAAATGTAGACTGGCAAAGGCAAGGAAAGCGTTTCTGAAGAAGAGAAATTTGTTAACATCGAGTATAGATTTAAGTGTCAGGAAGTCGTTTCTGAAAGTATTTGTATGGAGTGTAGCCATGTATGGAAGGGAAACGTGGACAATAAATAGTTTAGACAAAAAGAGAATGGAAGCTTTCGAAATGTGGTGCTACAGAAGAATGCTGAAAATTAGATGGGTAGATCACATAACTAATGAGGAGGTATTGAATAGGATTGGAAAGAAGAGAAATTTGTGGCAGAACTTGACTAGAAGAAGTGATCGGTTGGTAGGACATGTTCTGAGACATCAAGGGATCATCAATTTAGTATGTGAGGCCAGCGTGAAGGGTAAATATCGTTGAGGGAGACCAAGAGATGAATACACTAAACAGATAAAGATGTAGGTTGCAGTAGGCACTGGAAGATGAAGAAGCTTGCACAGGATAGAGTAGCATGGAGAGCTGCATCAAACCAGTCTCTGGACTGAAGACCACAAAAACAACTACTGTATTTTGGATGAAGATGCCCTCTCTCATTTTCTGCCCTGTTCGCTTCTAGGCGATGATGATGAGCCACTGATAGCGGCAGGAGGAATTTTAACCAATAACGTTTCTCCAGCATAATTTCTGGGAAAACCCATTTCCAACCAATGACTTTAGCCCACCTTTGGTACCCACAGGCGTTTTAGCAAGTAACACCATTCTTTGGAATTAACGTGGGAAAACTTCGCTTACTATCCAATGCCGATGGCCCACCACTGGAAGACGAAAATGTTTTTACCTCATAGTGCTACTTGTCCAGTACAAGTGCGGGAAAGCTCCCTCTTCATAAGAGAAGACACTGGTCTCCTACGGCGCTCAATGTACTGTAGACACCACAAGAAATAACACACGGCCTGACAACCCAGAAGATCTTAAGCGCCAATTTAGTGAAGTTTCCAGTCCCAAATTACCTTTCAATTAATCGCTCAGTTACCCTGAGACAGAAAACTACAAGTTGCACCCTTTGTATTCGTATAATGCTACTGGTTCTACGATTTATTTCCAAGTAGAAGAAAATCATTCGTTTTTAATAGGGAAGGTGTGAGGACGTGACTGCCGAAGAAGAAAATCACCACAAGGTGAGTGAACCCATCACCACCAACTGAGCGACATGGGTTGGCTCTCCCGCCCAGACATTAAAGTCGCAAAAAGAAAACTAACTGGGCGACAGTTGTGGGAGATTTTGACAGGGACTCTCCCGCATTTGGAAATCAAGGCGACTAGGAGGCCATATTTGGTTGGGCAGTAATAAAGGCACCAGGTACTCAAACTGAGTGTATTGGTCAGAAGAATTTTTGTAGAGGACTAGAGCAAACTGGCCAGGACTGATTTGACTGCAGACTTTCACAATCAGAATCCACCCCCGGGCAATTCATTTGGATTTGTGACCATGCTTGGATTTAAATAAAACTATCAGCGTTGCTTTCACGAGGATAACAACTTATAATGTCTTGTACTAGCTGATTCTGCGCTGGAAGGGCCTGGCAAACCACATGCCATGGTGGCAGGGTCTCTAGCTGTCGCACGTGCTAAGTGCCTGATGGGAGTCGTGAGGGAAAGACATGAGCTGCTTTCTGCTGCAACTCACAGTTCCGTCAGAAAAATTTTTGCACTATGTACGGTTACCTGTGTCACTCTTTCTGACACGGTAATCATTTACAGCACTGCTACAAGTTCTAGGCGCTACTGTATGGAACCGGGCGGCCGCTACGGTCGCAGGTTCGAATCCTGCCTCGGGCATGGATGTGTGTGCTGTCCTTAGGTTAGTTTCTAACATTCTGCGTGGTGTCTGTTTGTTCTATATCGTGTCTCCCTGCCACTTTCGCGCAACGACGCTCTGAGAGTGTTTTTTAGGGAATTGACTAGTTTGAACCTGGGACCTGTTGCTAGTAAGGAGTGCCAGACAACACATGACATGTAGAGTTCAGAAGAGTTCAGTGAGACTAGCGATGATGTAAAAGAATCTTAATACCAACTAAATTTAGTCGAAGGGGTTCAGGGCTTTCCTATTTTTAGTTAGCTGGTAAAATAACGTCGAAAAAGCAGTTAAGCTTACCATTGGAAATTTTATTCTACTCACAAAACATCGTTTATGAATTGCACTATTGATAAAAGGAAATGTTTTAATACAGGATGGTAAAAACCAACTGCGTTCAACAAAAATGTGAACGAATATTCCCTGAATGGGTTTCCAAGTTCTACAATGGATCGAAGGATGACCTATGCCATATCACATCTATAATCTATGTATAAATTAAGTTTCACAAGAGAGAACATTATCAAAATGGTCTACAGTGACCCTCAATTATTTTTAATTACTTATTTAATTTGTCGTAAATTAGAGTGGCTGATCTGGCTTCTCAATAACTATATAGCAGAAGAATCATAGCGTTTCAGATTTTTATTTCAAGTGGCAAATGTGAACACCATGAGCTTTAATTGACGATCGACACTAGTATTACACAAAAAGGGGGTGTAACAGATGAGACTTCTGCAGTTCTGAGTGAAGTTTTATGCGCTGTTATGCGACATCGCGTGCGTTCATTACCTTGTCGGTGTTCGTCAGGGGGTGGCGGACAGCACAGCTCCGCTCACCTCGCCGTCTCGGAAGCAACTCCTTCCTAACTTCTCCTTACTACAATTTACCGATGTTGGTTTAAAAAAAACTATCTGGCTGTGTTTTCATCTGATCAATCAGGGTCTCAATGTTAACCTTAAGCTCTGCCTACAAAAATTCTGTCTATCCAATGAGAAACGTTATACTTTTCGTGGTGGGGCAATGTTTTTAAAGTTTGCAACGTAATAGAGACACGAAACAGTCTCACGCTAAAACTTGCAGCTGGTGTGGTCCTTATAACGTTATCGTAAGATCTATACTGTTCTTCTGGAGGGCTCTATCTTTTAACATGGGCTGGGGGGTGGTCCTGACGTAACAGAGACGCGAAAAAGTCTCACGCTAAAACTTACAGCTGGGGTGTGGTCCTAGCGGTTAGCTGGCGACGTGGGCGTCCGTCCCTTATCGTAGGGCTTTCCAGCTTAACACGGTTCTGCTCTCGGCTTCTGTTCTCGTTTCTCCCCTCGGAACTGCGTCTGTCTCACGGTGGGAAGGTGTGACATGCATTTAGGCATTCTTGTGTGAGTCTGTGGTATTCCATTTGCTGACTCATTACTCGTAGTACTTTGCATAATTTAATGTCACTATTTATTCGGAGCTATGTGACATACTACTGGATTCGCTTACCATGTCAGGGTTTTCTTGGAAGGTGTTGGATTTGCCTGACACCTTACAAGTTAGGTTTAATTAGTTCTAAGTTCTAGGCGACTGATGACCTCAGAAGTTAAGTCGCATAGTGCTCAGAGCCATTTGAACCATTTTTGAACATAACCAGTACAGTCGTGTGGGTTACCTGACATATCTCAGTGCTTACTGGTGTTGGGGTTGTGAAGATACGTGCTCACGCAGAGATGAAACACAGGTGATTAAGAAGCGGAAGACAGTTCGGAGCTAGCTTTAATTCTGATGGCTACGTAAGTACTGCATGCCAAATTAGGCTTGTGGAGCACATCCACTGACTGCCAAAGGAGACTGGAAACATGGAAGGAATAGTCTGATACAGAGGCTTTTCCAAACATACAGGTAACATCAGCTGTACGCTAAGGGTGAGGACTGCAATGGTCTCAAACAACGACCCGCAGACTGAGTTAGGGATGCGACCACACCCATGCAGTGCAGTTTCGGTGTACAACTTGTCACTGCTTCATTGTCACGTGAAATTCACGGATTTTGGTTTCATTAGAAAAATGTGAAAACAACATATGTTAAAATGCATTGATTACCTTCTGATCCCATATGTATGTAGATATCCAATTTTTAATACGTTTGTGTGGCTAGTGAATTAACAGAACAACGAATAGTGCCACAAACAACAGTATGGGATTGTGGGTCCTGTTTGAAGCAAAACACTTTTGTTATTTATTTACCTATTTATTCCCAAACTAGTTTCAGCGACAAATATTGCATTGCAAAATATTGTTACATGCCTGTTCGGTTGAAAACATTGTTTTCTGGAAAAACTTCATAATATCTTCTTTACTGTACGTTACAGCATGTTTTTTGCGATTGTTACCGCTGTCTCCGGCATGTTTTCTGCATTTTCCTGTTCCCGTTTTTATTTGCGTACATCATGTCATCTGCAGCCGCATGAGCGGTTGTTGGTAAAGAAATATAAAAACGTGACCTTATGTATTTAAGAGTAGTCGAATCATAGCTGATAAGGAAAAGCTGAACGAAGCGAAAAAGAGCGTAAAGAGAGCAATGAGAGAAGCATTCAACGAATTCGAACATAAAACATTGGCAAACAATCTAAACAAGAACCCTAAAAAGTTTTGGTCATATGTAAAATCGGTAAGCGGATCTAAATCCCCTATTCAGTCACTCGTTGACCACGATGGCACCGAAACAGAGGACGACCGAAGAACGGCAGAAATACTGAATTCAGTGTTCCGAAACTGTTTCACTGCGGAAAATCGTAACACGGTCCCTGACTTCAGCCGTCGCACGGACGCCAAAATGGAAAATATTGAAATAAACGATATCGGAATTGAAAAACAACTGCTATCACTTAGTAGCGGAAAAGCATCCGGACCAGACGAGATACCCTTAAGATTCTACAGTGATTATGCTAAAGAACTTGCCCCCTTTCTATCAGCAATTTATCGTAGATCGCTGGAAGAACGTAAAGTACCTAGCGACTGGAAGAAAGCGCAGGTCGTTCCCATTTTCAAGAAGGGTCATAAATCAGATGCGAATAATTATAGGCCTATTTCGCTTACGTCAATCTGTTGTAGAATAATGGAACATGTTTTGTGTTCTCGTATTATGACGTTCTTAGATAATACAAATCTCCTTCATCATAACCAACATGGATTCCGCAAACAGAGATCATGTGAAACTCAGCTCGCCCTATTTGCCCAAGAAATTCACAGTGCCGTAGACACTGGCGAGCAGATTGATGCCGTATTCCTGGACTTCAGGAAGGCATTTGATACGGTTCCGCACTTACGTTTAGTGAAAAAAATACGAGCTTACGGAATATCGGACCAGGTTTGTGATTGGATTCAGGATTTCCTAGAAGAAAGAACACAACATGTCATTCTTAACGGTTCAAAATCTGCAGATGTAGAGGTAATTTCGGGAGTACCGCAGGGAAGCGTGATAGGACCTTTATTGTTTACAATATACATAAATGACTTAGTTGACAACATCGGTAGCTCCGTGAGGCTATTTGCAGATGACACGGTTGTCTACAAGAAAGTAGCAACATCAGAAGACTCGTACGTACTCCAGGAGGACCTGCAGAGGATTAATGCATGGTGCGACAGCTGGCAGCTTTCCCTAAACGTAGATAAATGTAATATAATGCGCATACATAGGGGCAGAAATCCATTCCAGTACGATTATGCCATAGGTGGTAAATCATTGGAAGCGGTAACGACCGTAAAATACTTAGAAGTTACTATCCGGAGCGATCTGAAGTGGAATGATCACATAAAACAAATAGTGGGAAAAGCAGGCGCCAGGTTGAGATTCATAGGAAGAATTCTAAGAAAATGTGACTCATCGACGAAAGAAGTAGCTTACAAAACGCTTGTTCGTCCGATTCTTGAGTATTGCTCATCAGTATGGGACCCTTACCAGGTTGGATTAATAGAAGAGATAGACATGATCCAGCGAAAAGCAGCGCGATTCGTCATGGGGACATTTAGTCAGCGCGAGAGCGTTACGGAGATGCTGAACAAGCTCCAGTGGCGGACACTTCAAGAAAGGCGTTACGCAATACGGAGAGGTTTATTATCGAAATTACGAGAAAGCACATTCCGGGAAGAGATGGGCAACATATTACTACCGCCCACATATATCTCGCGTAATGATCACAACGAAAAGATCCGAGAAATTAGAGCAAATACGGAGACTTACAAGCAGTCGTTCTTCCCACGCACAATTCGTGAATGGAACAGGGAAGGGGGGATCAGATAGTGGTACAATAAGTATCCTCCACCACACACCGTAAGGTGGCTCGCGGAGTATAGATGTAGATGTAGATGTAGATTTATACGCACCATGGATTGCATGGCGACCGGCTTTGAACGTCGTGTTCAGTTCTGCCACTGGGCACAAGAGAAATTACGAGAAGATGACAGACTTTTTGCACGCGTTCTATTTAGCGACGAAGGGTCATTCACCAACAGCGGTAACGTAAACCGGCGTAATATGCGCTATTGGGCAACGGAAAATCCACGATGGCTGCGACAAGTGGAACATCAGCGACCTTGGTGGGTTAATGTATGGGAGGAAGGATAATTGGCCCCATTTTATCGATGGCAATCTAAATGGTACAATGTATGCTGATTTTCTACGTAATGTTCTACCGGTGTTACTACAAGATGTTTCACTGCATGACAGAATGGCGAAGTACTTCCAACAAGATGGATGTCCGGCACATAGCTCGCGTGCTGTTGAAGCGGTATTGAATAGCATATTTCATGACAGGTGAATTGGTCGTCGGAGCACCATACCATGGCCCGCACGTTCACCGGACCTGACGTCCTCGTATTTCTTTCTGTGGGGAAAGTTGAAGGATATTTGCTATCGCGATCCTCCGACAACGCCTGACAACATGCGTCAGCGCATTGTCAATGCAAGTGCGAACATTACGGAAGGCGAACTACTCGCTGTTGAGAGGAGTGTCGTTACACGTATTACCAAATGCATTCAGGTTGACGGACATGATTTTGAGAGTTTATTGCATTAATGTCGTATTTACAGGTAATCACGCTGTAACAGCACGCGTTCTCAGAAATGATAAGTTCACAAAAGTGCGTGTATCAGATTGGAACTACCGAAATAAAATGTTCAAACGTACCTACGTTCTGTATTTTAATTTAAATAACCTACCTGTTACCAACTGTTCGTCTAAAATTGTGAGCCATGTGTTTGTGACTATTAAAAGGCCATCTATCAGAAAGCGAAAAAAAGTACTACACTAATATGTAATAAAAACTGGGGGTGTCTGTGAAATCTAAAATTTTTTCCCGGGGAACTAAGTATTCAAAAAGATTTCGGGCTTGCAGCCGGTGGTCGTTAGCTTCCGTCCACGATATTTCGACTGGACACCTGCCAGCCATCCTCAGGTGAGCCGTTGAAGACTGACGAAGATCCCCTCCGTTCCGCAATATATAGCGTGCAGCGAGTATTCCGCGCATGCGTCAAAATCGTATTGACAGACGAACCACACCGCCCGGCGGCAGCGCCCTCGCTGGTGGAACTGCAGAACTCAGCTGCCTTCGGCGTTGTCACCTGCCGCGGCCGTCGGAGTACTCTGACGTCTTCGTCTGGAGCAGATCTTAGAGATGACGGGGTTCTACGCATTGTCTAGCTGGTAGCCATCGTCACGGTTGATAAGATTGTCTGTCATGCGAATTTCCACTGATTATTTTATGACGGAGTCCCAAAAGGATGTTGCTGTGGCCAAAATTGTCGTCTTGTCATACTCCATTAAGTGTCCAGTGTAAATGCAATGCTCAGCAACTGCAGACTTGCTGGGTTGCAAAAGGCGAGTACAGCGTTGATGTTCAGTGCAACGTTCTTTCACTGTTCGCAATGTTTGTCCTACATATGACATGCCACATTGACAAGGTATTTTATAAATTCCCGCCTTCCGCATTACCAGATCGTCTTTCACTGATCCCAGCAGGTCGGAAATCTTCGATGGTGGACGGAAAATTACTTTCACTTCGAAACCGTGGAGGATTCTTACAATTTTGAAGGAAATGTTGCCAACAAAGGGAAGAAAAGCTAAAGCTTTAGCAGGCGTGCTCTCTTATTTCTCCACTCTCTGTTTCTTTGGCTTAATTGCAAGTGCCTTGCTAATTTGCCGGGTGGAATATCCATTCTCTTTGAAAACCCTCTTCAGATGGGCAAGCTCTTCAGGCAAACTATCTGTATCTGACACTACATCAGCTCTGTGTGCAAGTGTTTTAAGTACACTCATTGTTTGCGATGGGTGATGACAGCTGAACGAATTTAAATACAAATCAGTATGTGTGGGCTTCCGATAAACCGAATGCCCCAGAGAACCGTCACTCTTCCGTCTAACTAGCAGATCCAAGAAAGGGAGGCAACCATTTTTCTCGAATTCCATGGTAAACCGAATGTTCTCATGAATGGAGTTGAGGTGATCTAAAACCTCCATTAATTTTTCTTCTCCATGAGACCACACTACGAAAGTGTCATCCACGTACCTCCAAAAAACAGTTGGTTTGAGGGCTGCTCATTCAAGTGCTCTCTCCTCAGAATCCTCCATAAAAAGCTTGGCCACCAAGGGAGACCAGGGGCTACCCATGGCGACGCCGTCAATCTGTTCAAAATATTCTTGGTTGAACATAAAATATGTTGAGGAGAGAGCGTGGCGAAACAAAGCAGTGATTCCCACCTGAAACTTATTGCCAATCGGTGCCAAGGAGTCTGCAAGAGGTACCTTTGTAAAAAGAGACACCACGTCAAAACTAGCTAAAAGATCAGAAGTACTTAGGCGGAGAGCCCCCAGTCGAAATATTGTTGATGGTGGTTTCTATTTTAAAAAACGCAGGTGATATCCGTTTGACTTATGGCAGCGCGATCTAGCGGGCCAAGCATAGCGCCATCTGGTTTCCCCCTTCAAGCTAGACAAGTTTCGTTCTTTGTAGTTTTTTCGTTTGACGCTTATTTCGCGAGATATTTGGCCCGGTCACGACCAGTGGGCCACCCTGTACAATTGTTTGCCTGATTGACGAGCAGATGGTTGACAACAGCTGAAATCGAGGAAGAGATTACAAGCAGAGTGTCACCATGAACTGTCGGGAAGAGATTACCGGAAACACCTTAACCACTCACACTAGCCTACAAGCAACAAAATCTTTCAACGTGTGGATCCACACTCAGCTAGCACACTGAAATGCATTTTGTGGTCTTTGAAGATGAAACTCGGTTCAACTACTGACTGTCAGATCCATGTCAGCGTGCCTGTAGAATAACTGGTTGATTCTTGATGCCCATACCGCCCCATCTCGTGCAATCACGCAGCGGGGGGTGCTGGATGTGTCAACAGGACTGATGCGGTAATTGTTGACGGGGAGGGTGAATTATAGCCAGAATGTCGCACGAATGGTAAACTCTTAACATTACTAACATAGGTAGGGACTGCAGCGATTTTAAAGTAGATGGCCAGTCCAATGCCGGGGGCTCGCTCACTGGGATTAGCTCTGTGAGCGGGCCTTAATAGTAGGTTTGTACATCATCTGGCACACCTGCAACGCTGCAGGGTAGATAGTCTCAGAATAACCCAGTGTAGCCAAACAGTTAGATTAACCCTGTCCATAGCAAGTGCCATCATTAACCAATTAGTATAAGCTGCTCTGTTATGTACAGGGTGGCGCAGGGAAACGGGAAATTTCGAAATAACGTCATTTCCATGAATAAATTCACAAAACTAGTAATTTATTAACGAATGTGAATGTATTCAGTATGCCATTATTCAGTACGTCTTTACAATCAAAATGTCCAAAAGTGTCTCTTTACTTTGTAAAAAAAAAAAAAAAATGGTTCAAATGGCTCGGAGCACTATGGGACTTAACTACTGAGGTCATCAGTCCCCTAGAACTTAGAACTACTTAAACCTAACTAACCTAAGGACATCACACACATCCATGCCCGAGGCAGGATTCGAACCTGCGACCGTAGCGGTCACGCGGTTCCAAACTGATGCGCTTAGAACCGCACGGCCACACCGGCCGGCTTACTTTTTAAAGATGACATCGGAAAGATGTGCTCCCATTCGGCGTTCACAGCCTGTTATGAAAACTCTGGAATGCGCGGTGTAGCAAATCTTACGGAATGGCAGTGATTTCGTTTTCAATGTTCTCCTTCCGTTCATGGATTGTTGCAGGACGTGTACGGTACACCTTGCCTTCGAGATATCCCCACAGGCAGAAGTCACACACACTAAGATCAGGGGATCTCGCAGGCCATGCAATGTCACCGTTACGTGAAATAATGCGTCTTCCAAACAATTGACGAACTGCTGCCATCGATTGTCGAGCAGTGTGTGACTTGGCTCCGTCCTGCTGAAACCACATGTTTTCGACGTTAAGATTAAGCTCGTACAGTCTCGGTGTAAAGAATGTTTGAAGCATTTCAACATATCGAGCGGATGTTACCGTCACTGCACTACCATCCTCACGTTCAAAAAAATAAGGGCCGATAACACCATGACATTATACAGCACACCATATTGTGACCTTGGCGCTATGTAGTGGTCGCTGGTGAAACTCACAAGAATTGCCCTGCCCCCAATATCGAAAATTCTGTTTGTTCAGGTGGAAATGGAAATTCGCGTCCTCGTTGATTTTAGCCAATATCTGGCTACTAAACTCCATACGTGACGCTGGGTCCCGTTCATGTAAGAGTTGCACAACCTGCAACTTATAGGGATGGAAGTCTAATTCGTGCAGTGTTCTTTGTAAGCTTCGTCGCTTAATCCCTAGCGAAGATGCATGCTGTCGAACGGAGCGGCGAGGACTTGTCTCGATTGCAGCTCTAGCAGCTGCAATGTTCTCTGGGGTACGAACCGTTGGAATGCCACCTGGAGGTTTCTTTTTCAAGGCAGATCCTGTTTGTTCAAAATTACGCACCCACGTTGTAATCGCATGCGCAGATGGGACACGCCCATGACGTCCAATCTGGTAATGCTGTCGAAATGTTCTCTGCGCGGCAGTCGCACTATCACAATTTTTGTAAAACGCTCTCACGGCTACTGCACATTCCGCACCAGTCCAATTCTCCATGATTACTAAATGGCAATGCATTCACATCAATTGTGCAAAGTTTCGAACTTCTGCCGGCGTTACAGTGCTGCCAACTGTAACGTTCAAAATTTCCCGTTCCGCTGCGCCACCCTGTATAATAATAATTAAATAAGGTGGTGGGTTAGTGTGTATAACATAATGTTATATCATAATACTTGTTTTCAATTGTATTAATACCTTGTGTTGTATCAATAAAGTATTTAAAAAAAACTCTCTTGTCAGTCAGTAGTATATAAAATAGCATATTCCAGCAGGATAATGAGAGACCAAAATGCTCGAGGAGTGTACGGATACTCGACTGGTCTGCTGAGTACCGCTGGCCGGAGTGGCCGTGCGGTTCTAGACGCTACAGTGTGGAACCGCATGACTGCTACGGTCGCAGGTTCGAATCCTCCCTCGGGCATGGATGTGTGTGATTTCCTTAGGTTAGTTAGGTTTAAGCAGTTCTAAGTTCTAGGCGACTGATGACCACATGACCACAGCAGTTAAATCCCATAGTGCTCAGAGCCTTTTTTTTTTTTTGCTGAGTAGCTTGATTTGTAACACACGCATCACATGTGGGAAGCGATGGGGAGACAGCCCTCTCCACGCACAGACACAGTACATGTTTCGCGCAAGACAAGAATTCCTCAAGTCGACATTCAGAGGCGGATGGCTTCCGCGACAGGAAGAATACGAGGCTGTATTCTTGCCTGTGGGGCCCAGACGTGACACTGACACTTAATCATGTAGTGCCCATTAAGTGATGAATATCTCCACAAAGCTCGAGAAACCCGAGACTGGTGCCTCGTGGTGCAACACTTTCCATTTACGTGACTCTATTTAACTGAGTAGTCATAAATGCACGCTAGACTTGTGTACATAGTTCTGCGTAGTCAGCGCGTACACAACTTTCCCACTAGAGCGCGCCCCGCTAAGCACAACAGCGCAGGCACAGCGCTCGTCCGTCTCTGCACTACGAGATGGCGCTGCCTTAGAGACGGACCAAATTCTGCTTCCACCGATCCGTGTATTAATATGTAACGCAGCCAATGAGATTGCTGCTAACGTAGAACATTTTCTCCTCGGGGATCACACTCGTGCAGTGATACCTGAACGCTCGAGGTATTATAACGAGTGTACAGACCTCCGATTAGTCAGTCTGCATTTGTCTGCACCAGTCTGTACGAGTCTGCATTAGCCTGTACCAGTCTATAGTCAAGTTTCAGTCTGTGCCTAATAAGATTACCATATTACTATACACAGTCATGAAGATAAATGTATAGACACTTTTGTCAAGTATCAGAGATATGTGAGAATAAGAATAACGTGCCAATACCAAAGGAACTTCAGATTGTCAATTGTAAATAGCATCCAGAACCAAGTTAAGTAATTTTTATGCTTATTATTTTAATAAATGTGTGTGAAAATTAATCAAGTTCTGTTTAAAGTTGGTCACCGTCAATGTGCTACTCTAAGTGTGCAAGTGGCATTTCTATCGTCTGACCTAATGGCAGAAGATAAACACGCCACGATAAGACCACGAGACATATTGCTGACACTCGCCTATTTCGTTAGAGCGACAAGTCAAATAATCTGATGGTGTGTGTACCGAAGGTCTTACAGTACGGACACCACAAGACTGAAACTTACCAGCCATCGGCAGAACGGGCCCCAGCAACAAAGAATTTTTTCTTCCAACTCTCTCAGACGCGTCGTGCTGACCACGACGTGTGTTTCACCGCAGATTATTTGATGAACTTTGGTTGCGGAGAGCGGCGACACTTCCTCGCCCGCTGGCCTGATCCAAGCTGGATTCGAACCCAGGATGTGCGCCTCAAGAGGTCCTACACAGTCGTACTTTATTCGAGTCACTACGCTGTTGCAAGTTGTCACGTCATTCCTAACGTACGCCCCAACAATATTGTGCCAGTTTTTCCAGTCGGCGGTGAGACAAACGCTCTCCGCGTTCATCCACTCCCTTACGCTTCTGCATAAATCTCCACACATACGTACGCAGGAGGTTTCACCGGCGCCGAGCAACTGTTTCAACTCTTCATAAATGTAGCTCTCTATTGTTGTAGCGTTGCTCTGACGAAAGAAAAAGTAAAAGTTTTGCAGAAATTGCTCGTCATCGTGCACAACACTCCTGACATCCTTGATGTCTGCTCTGAGTCTGTAGGAAGAACCGCCCGCTTGAAGAAGTTGCAACCCAGGAACTGATTTCGCCTCGTGTTCCACAAACATATGCCGTGCATCTTCGTCCAGGTCGAGATTTGTAGACAATACAAGTGCGTAACTGCCAGCCTCTAAAGAGTTCCTGATTTTCTCGTAAGATTCGTGGTACGCCGCTATAGAGAAATCTTTACCGCCCTTCGTATTCCCCTTGGGGCTCGTGAGGCTCGCCTTGGTAACCGTTGTCTGCTTGGCGGACGTCTTGTGCTTCAGTTGCGCCAGCAGAGTACACGCGCCGGGGCTTTGGTTGCTGCTCCAGCAGAGGATGGCGTCGTCAAACTTGCCGCCGGCGGCGTCGTTGGCCGAGAGGGCGAACTGCAGCCCCTCCCGGACGCCCCTCAGAAACAGCAGGGCCAAGCAGCGCTCCTCGTAGCGGTCGCCTTCGCCGGTGGCATAGCCACCCGTCTTCTCGTACTTCAGCTGGGCCGCCCTGAAACAAAGACCTCCCGTTGCATTGTTCGCTCGGCACACTTCGTCATACAATGTGTCTCTACGTTTTCCAAAGGCAAGTTACCCGTTAGGTATAGGCAACAGAAGTAATCCACTAAATCCGCCAGGTTGGCCGTGTGGTCTAAAGCCGTCGGCACACGGACCGTGCATCCGAACGTTGAGCGTCGAGCGTGCCGAGTTTCTGACGTCATAGCGTGGAATAGCACGTTCGGGAGTCTTTCCGCAAGCGGAGCAATGACTATAGATAAATTCTTTTATCTTGGCGGCTCGAGCAAGCCCGCCCTGACACGGGAGATTGCTGCGTTGCCAGTTGCAAACGACGCACGCGCCAAGAGAAGCAGCGCCATAGTATAGTATAGTTCGGAAACTTACATTTAGGGGGGGGCACACAGTTTATGAGATAAAGCCACTACGGCCGCATTAACCCTTTCGCTGCTACAGAGACGTGCTCCGCGCACTGCTCGCCTGTGCAGAGACATGGTGTTCGGCTCCTTTGACACACTTATCATTCGATTTCACAAAAACTATTTGGCCCAAAAATTTGATTTTTACACGTCTTCTTGACTGATACCTTCCCCCCATAAATGACTTAATTTTGTTTCGATGTTCAACGCAGTTCTGCGCAGCATTAAATGTAGTAAACCATTGCACGAAATTCTGAAGAGTTTGCAAAGGTAAAAGTCCATAGCGTATACTTTCCGTATGGTCGATTTTAGTTTCCACAATGGTGAGAATGAAATGTGGACAAGATACCTAAATTTCATATAAAATTTACTGTATAACAATATCTCATTTAATTTAAGTACCAGATAGGTGTCGTATGTAATAATGAGAAATCTTCCATCTTTCACGACTGTAACAAAAGTTTTATTTACACCGGGTGCGTTTGGCTTTATTTTAAAGCACTCGTCGACAAGTGCAACTCCCGGAGGATTCTAACACGTCACGCAAAATACCGACAAACACTGTTGGTATGACTTTGAATTACTCACGCTTTGTCGAAGTACAATAGAAAATAAACAATTACCGCTGTTCTTTATTGCGAAAAAGCGGTTCGTGAGAATGATACAAACACCTTTCCTTGCTATCGCCTGAATTTGGAGCCGTATTGCTTGTTTGGTTTAATTAATTCAAAATGGTTCAAATGGCTCTGAGCACTATGGGACTCAACATCTTAGGTCATCAGTCGCCTAGAACTTAGAACTACTTAAACCTAACTAACCTAAGGACATCACATACACCCATGCCCGATACAGGATTCGAACCTGCGACCGTAGCAGTCCCGCTGTTCCGGACTGCAGCGCCAGAACCGCTAGACCACCGCGGCCGGCTTTAATTAATTAATAGAATATGAATCAATTGGTATAAAGAATGCTTTTTCCAAACTTTCTATAAAAGAAAGTCTGCTATCAAGACATTGCTTTTGTTCTATTACTTAATTTATGACTGAATGTTTCTAAAACTGAAGACACTCGTCCATGCTCTGCACTGCAGTCGAGTTCTGGCAACGTCGTTCTCTGTTCATTGGCTGACTGGGTTTTGTGACGTCAGATGCGCAGAACGAACCTAAACTCGGCCGCCGTCATAAATGACGTGCACTTTAGCATGTCAGATATTCAGAGCGTGCGTCTGAGCGTTGACCAATGAGATGGCGCAACGCCACCTACGTCACACGCACGCCGTCTCCCTTCGGCACAGAGTTGTGAGGCGCCATATTGGCACTCATTTCAAGCTTATATGTATATATTAGGGTGTCCATTCGTCCCGTCTTTCCCGGGACAGTCCCGTTTTTTACCAAAATGTCCCGCTGTCCCGAAAGTTTTTTTGGGGACGCTCAAATGTCCCCTTTTTTATGATTCCGCTTGGCTAGAGTATTTTACGTTACTCGTCGTTTGACTAGCCATTAACTGCGCAATTATTTAGCGCTAGGAGCCGTATGATGACTTTCAGCATATCCCAAACACGTACCGAACTGTCAAAAATCGCAAGCAATTTTAAATATTAAAGAATGGTGTTTACCATTTCTCACACCTTTTAAAGCATTTGACTGAGTTAATACTGAAAAGGAGCAGCTACAGAGTAATAATATTCAGGACTGTTGTGTTTTTATTAAAAGTATTGTACCAAATTTTCCTGTCGATGAAGACGAACTGTTCTATGAATTTTCGTGTGCACAGCACCTCATAAAAAGTGAAGTAGGAGACAAAGAAAGTGTTAGTGCAACGTGGTGTAAAGTATCTGCTTATTTCAAAAGTAAAAACTTTAACATGAAAAACATGATTCATTTGGTAGAGCTTTGTCTGGCAATTCCTGGGTCAAATGCTGCTATGGAACGTGTGTTTTCGTTAGTGAGCTCTTTGTGGTCAGATGAAAAAAAAAAAAAAAGAAAACAGAATGAAAGTTTAAACAGTGAGGGCCTTGCTCATTGTCAAAACACACTTTAATGGTGTATCGTGTACTGACTCTTATGATACAATTTCAAACGAAAATGCACTTCATGATAAAGTACATAAAAGTGAAAAGTACGGTGATAGTGTGGCAGAATAATTGTAAAAAGTGATTTGGGATCATCTGAGTGCACCCTGTAAAGGTAAACTTGTTCGTGTATTAAATTTAGTCAATACACTATTTATGTCCCGTTTTTTTTCTTCATTGTCCCAGGTTTTTCTCTAATTTATTTTAAATGTCCCCTTTTTTAATGAAAATGAAATGGACACCCTAGTATATATGCCGTTTCTGAGCATCAGCAAATTCAGAATCGTTGGAAAACCCGTTCTTAACTCTGTGATTCGTTCCAGTAAAATAACGAGAAACATCATATTCGTGGCAAAAGAATTATTGTAACTTGCGTCTTATGAGAGTAGGCTATTTGAAGGCAGTGACACAAGGATGATCCACCCAAAATTCATTGTTCTTGTACAATTTGTTATAATTAAATTTCAATTAGTAACGTATCTACGATAAGTTTTCTGTAACGGGTAACATACTTGCATTACTTGCGAGATGTGCCTGTGTGTTGTTGGTTTAGCGTAATGAGTAGTGTAACTGTCTTGTATTTAGTTGTTAGTTGGGGCGGTGGTTCGCCTCTTGACACTCCTCCATTTTATTTCTTATTATTAGCGTTTTTATTAGGTTCTGATACTTTATTATTAGTTTAATATAAGTATATACTATGATATTTGATGTTATGTAAATATAAGTTCACCTTTTTTTGAGGGGTGACTTTGTTCGATTGGCTTAATCTACAGGACAGCTTGCGCTACTTCCATAAAGATATTTTGCTCCTTTTTCTTTTACGCTTCGTAATTCAGATGTTGCAAAGATTCTGCTACTGGGTAGGAACAGTGATCAAGTAAGACTGACCTTGCGGTTTTAATAAAATGTGGGAATGATGAAATAATGTTTATCTTATGCGGAGAAGTGTTCCAAATTTGTGCCGTACTGTTTGTAATGGAACTTTTATATGTCTCTGTCCTTATTGATTGGACATGGTACATTCCCTTCCGCTTTCAAACCGCCGCCTCCACATCTTACTCGATACAACCAGTACCTTCTTCTTCGACATCTTGGCGAGATACAGAGCTTCTTTTCCGAAATCGAAATATGTATATCTTTTGGGAAACGAAAGCAATTCCGACGATCATGTACCAGTACGTAATTAGTTCTGCCAAGTATAAATATAGATCCCTCTGTCTGTACGGTAGCTTCCTTTCACACTTCCTGATTGCGATAGAAACAGTCCATCGGCATGGGAGCAACAAGAAAGGAACGATGTAAAGAGAATGCGAATGTAGGCTAATCATTTCTTTTTGATCGCTGCATTTGTGCCTACTTTAATTGCCACAACTGCATGCCCAAAAGACGATAAGGAAAGAAGAAATGGGTATGTGAATGTTTGAAAAGAAGAACGACATACTCCATATCAATTTACTCTCTAAAATCCGATATCCCTTGCGGTGAAACATTAGTTAATAAAGTGTAGCGGGGCAATGTTCAAAACATGACTGAAAGTACGTTCATAAACAGAGATAAGAACATCTATAATTGACATGTCATCCAAAGTCGACGTACAATTTTAAAATGTTAGAAATGAGGAAATTAAGTAATATAGAATTCTATGCATGTAACATACGTTGTTGTTCTACATTGTTTAGCTCTGGTATTTACAGGGTCACAGACAAAGCATCCTAGGTTTTGGAGGGAAAAGCCGTATTTGTAATGATCTCCAGTACAACATAAACAAAAGCACAACTTAAGGAAAAATAATATAGTGTGTGTTCCAGCTCACAAGCGACATTTAAGCAGGTAGTTCGTGTGAGTTAGTATGGACAGATGTTACATTCGACAACCGGAATAAATTAATAACTGGCTCCTTTTACCGACCCCCGGTCTCAGATGAAACAGTTGCTGAACATTTCAAAGAAAACTCGAGTTACATCGCCAATAGATACGCAACTCATACAGTTATAGTTGGCAGTGACTTCAATCTACCTTCCGTATGTTGACAAAAATACATTTTCAGACGCTACTGTAGATAGAAAACAACTTCCATAATCGTTGTAAACGTGTTTTATAAAATTATTTTGAACAATTAGTTCACGAGGCCATTCAAATTGTAAATTCTTACGAAAACACACTTGAGCTCTTAGTCACAAATAATCCTGAGCATCACGACGGCTACAGGGATTAGTGAACACACAGTCGTAGTGAGACTCAATTCCGTAACAAAGAAATTCACCAAAACTAAACGCGAAATTTATATATTTATAAAACAAACTAAAAATTCAGTTGACGCCTTTCTAAGAGGCAGTCTCCAATCCTTCCAAACTATGTAAGTGAAGACTATATGTGGCTTAAGTTCAAAGAAATAGTATCAACAGCACTCGAGAGATTCATACCAAATAAATTAATAGCAGACGGAACTGATCCCCCACGGTACACAAAACACGACAGAAAGCTGTTGCAGGAGCACCGAAAAAGGCACGTATAATTTGGACGAGCGCAAAATCTCCAAGATTGGCGAAGTTTTACTGTGGCTCGAAATTTGGTGCGGATTTCAATGAGAGATGCATTAAATAGTTTCCACAATGAAACTCTCTCTAGATATGTGGCGGAAAATCCAAAGAGATTCTGGTCCTGTGTTAAGAAAACCAGCGGAAAGGCTCAGTAAGCGATGAGGAGGGGGAGGGGGAGGCAAGGGACCCAACCCTTCGCAGCAGGTAAAATCGTGGCAAATGTCCGGCGTGGCAAATGTACGCACACCCCGGTGAACCGGCCAGTCTGCAGATGGTTTTTAGGCGGTTTTCCATCTGCCTCGGCGAATGCGGGCTGGTTCCCCTTATTCCGCCTCAGTTACACTATGTCGGCGAACAAGTTCTCCACATACGCATACAACACCAGTACTGTACCACGCAAACATAGGGGTTGCACTCGTCTGGGGTGAGACGTTCCCTGGTGGGATCCACCGGAGGCCGAACCGCACAATAACCCTGGGTTCGGTGTGGGGCGGCGGAGGGGTGAAGTGGACTGCGGTAGTCGTCGTGGGGTTGTGGACCACTGCGGCTGCGGTGGGGACGGAGCCTCTCCGTCGTTTTTAGGTCCCCAGTTAACATACAATACAATAATATCAAACTAAATTACAAGTCCATATCACTAACTGCGATATGCTGCAGGATTTTTGAACATCTATTGTGTCCCAACATTACGAACTGTCTCGAAGATAACTGTCAAATTAACATAGTCAACACCAATTTAGAAAACATCGTCCCTGCGAAACACAACTAGTTTGTCACTCACACGAAGTCTGGAGCGTTATCGACAAAGGGTTTCCAAATGATTCCGTATTTGTAGACTTGCCGGAGGCTTCTGCCACCTTTCGTCACAAGGGGTCTATAGCCAAATTAAGCGTGCTTATGGTGTTGACAGATGCGAAAATTACCGAACTATCAGTTTAATAAGTCACGGCTGCAAAATACTAACGTGAATTCTTTACAGACGAATGGAAAAACTGGTAGAAGCCGACCTCGGGGAAGATCAGGTTGGATTCCGTAGAAATATTGGAAAACGTGATACAGGGAAGCAGTGGTTGGGAAGGCAGTGAGACAGGGTTGCAGCTTCTCCCCGATGTTATTCAATCTGTATACTGAGCAAGCAGTGAAGGAAACAAAAGAAAAATTCGGAGTTGGTATTAAAATCCATTGAGAAGAAATTAAAAAAAAATTGAGGTTCGCCGATGACATTGTAATTCTGTCAGACACAGCAAAGGACTTGGAAGAGCAGTTGAACGGAATGAATAGCGTCTTGAAAGGAGGATATAAGATGAACATCAACAAAATCATAACGAGGATAATGGAATTTAGTCGATTTAAGTCGGGTGATGCTGAGGGAATTAGATTAGGAAATGAGACACTTAAAGTAGTAAAGGAGTTTTGCTATTTGGGGAGCAAAATAACTGATGATGGTCGAAGTAGAGAAGATATAAAATGTAGACTGGCAATGGCAAGGAAAGCGTTTCTGAAGAAGAGAAATTTGTTAACGTCGAGTATAGATTTAAGTGTCAGGAAGTCGTTTCTGAAAATATTTGTATGGAGTGTAGCCATGTATGGAAGTGAAACATGGACGATAAATAGTTTGGACAGGAAGAGAATAGAAGCTTTCGAAATGTGGTGCTACAGAAGAATGCTGAAGATTAGATGGGTATATTACATAACTAATGAGGAGGTATTGAATAGGACTGGGGAGAAGTTTGTGTCAAAACTTGACTAGAAGAAGTGATCGGTTGGTAGGACATGTTCTGAGGCATCAAGGCATCAAGGGCTCAATTTAGTATTGGAGGGCAGCGTGGAGGATAAAAATCGTAGAGGGAGACCAAGAGATGAATACACTAAGCAGATTCAGAAGGATGTAGGTTGCAGTAGGTAGTGGGAGATGAAGAAGCTTGCACGGGATAGAGTAGCATGGAGAGCTGCATCAAACCAGTCTCATGACTGAATACCACAACAACAACAACATGGAATATCGTCCCAGTTATGCGACTGGATTCGTGATTTCCTGTCAGAGAGGTCACAGTTCGTAGTAACTGACGGAAAGTAATCGGTTAAAACAGAAGTAATTTCTGGCGTTCCCCAAGGTAGCGCTATAGGCCCCCCCCCGCTGTAGCTCCTTATCTATATAAACGATCTAGGAGACAATCTAAGCAGCCGTCTGTGTTTGTAGATGGCGCTGACGTTTATCTTCTACTAAAGTCATCAGAAAATCAAAACGAAACTGAAAAACGATTTACAAAAGATATATGTATGGTGCGAAAATTGGCAGTTGACCCTAAAGTGTGAGAAGATCCACATGAGTGCTAAAAGGAATCCGTTAAATTTCGGTTACACGTAAAATCAGTCAAATAAGTAAAATTCAGCTGCTTATTAGGATATATAATTACGAACCACTTAGAATGGAAATATCTCATACAGAATGTTGGGGGGAAGGCTAACCAGAGACTGCGTTTTATTCGCAGAACAGAAGACACAGCAGATCCTGTAAAGAGACTGCCTACATTACGCTTGTCGGTCCTCTTTTGGAATACTGCTGCGCGGTCTGGCATTATTACCAGATAGCATTAACGGAGTACATCGAGAAAGTTCAAAGAAGAGCAGCACATTTTGTATTTTCAAGGAATAGAATATGATACAGGATTTGGGGTGGACATCATTAAGACAAATGCGATCATTGAAAGATATGACATAAAACGTCAGAACGTCAGAACGGTTTCCATTAGGATGTTCAAACTGCACGGTCAGCCGCAGGGAGTGATGGGAATTAGTATACGCATGCATGTTTGGCTTAAGGACGAAGCCCTCTTTCATTTGGATAGGTTCGTCAGTAAGGAAAATTTGCGCACTTGGAGAAACGAGAACTCGCACTTCGCGATCTGGAAGTCTCTCCACACTCAGTGTGTCACTGTGTGCTGTGCAGTGTCCAGTCCCGGAATAATCGGTGCGATATTACTTGATGGCACGGTGGCCACCGATCGATGCGTGAAGGTTTTGGAAGATGATACCATCCCCATTATTCAGAGTGACCCTGATTTCGACAAGATGCTGAGGCACGCAAGCCTCCCCACCAGTGACAAGGTCTAAGGTGGATGGGTGGCTTTTATTTCATATAGTTCAATAATTATCACCCTGTATCATGGTGCAAAATATGTAGTCTATTTCAGTGGCCCAATGGTGAACGTAAGGGAACCCTGTCCGTGCAACGGGGTTGATACTGCCAGGACACGTTAAAATAGAGAAAAATGCAATGGAAAATGGAAAATTAGGTACACGTATAAAAAATATTTCTATTCACAATCTCGATCAGTTTTAGCGACAGCTGCGCTACAATGTGGGCCATTAAATAAACATGTTAGCCTCCTATTAACTGTGATAGCAAGTAAACGCTGACACCAAAAGGTTTAGGAGCGTTCTGTCCAGAGGCAGATGAAATCCTGTACCATACCTACTACTCTCGACAAAATACATTGTGTGCAGAACCAGTACACAGGGGTGTCGATGGCTGTGTACGTAATGGGTGACAAAGACGAAGTAAGCTGTGTCGTGTTGAAAACGGAAATAGCTTTCCTGCTTCGCCATTTCTCGCCCTGTTTTTGGTCAACGAATGCTCTATTGCAGTGGGTGACATCATCATCAATTTCGTGCATCATGTATTAACAGCCTGAGACACCATGTCTAACTTTCGATTCCATAACCAAATTTCGCGAAACCCCATACGCTACCAACGCTGTTTTCCCTTTTTGTTCGTTTCAATAAAAATATGTCACCATCGCCTCCATACGACATCTCATCATCGTTGCCAACATGGTTTCCTCTTTTTTTGGAACTATGAAAACTATGAAAGGGCGGGGTGAAGATGAAGATTTACATCCCATCGAAGATGGCCTCATTACAGACAGCACAGAAGCTCGCGTTAGGGAAGGAAACCACCTAGATCTTTTCAAACGAATCACCCTCGCACTTGCCTTGAGTGGTTTACGGAAATCACAGGAAAACCTAGATCAGATGGGCGTCCGAATCATTGTCCAGTGATTGCCAGTCTCGTATAGCCACTGAATAATATTGCTCGAAACAAAACAAGAAAAAGTAAAAGTTAGTCAGTCACGCGAATGTTGCTCACAACTGTGCACACAGAATAACATACGCTGTACGATCAAAAGTATCCGGACACCTCCAAAAACATAGGTTTTTCATATTAGGTGCATTGTGCTGCCAGCTACTGCCAGGTACTCCATATCAGCGATCTCAGTAGTCATTAGATATCGTGAGAGAGCAGAATGGGGCGCTCCACGGAACTCACGGACTTCGAACATGATCAGGGGATTGGGTGTCACTTGTGTCATACGTCTCGACGCGAGGTTTCCACACTCCTAAACATACCTTGGTCCACTGTTTCCGATGTGATAGTGAAATGGGAGCGTGAAAGAACACGTACAGTACAAAAGGTACAGGCCGACCTCGTCTGTTGACTGACAGAGACTGCCGACAGCTGAAGAGGGTTGTAATGTGTAATAGGCAGACATCTGTCCAGACCATAACACAGGAATTCCAAACTGCATCAGGATCCACTGCAAGTACTTTGACAGTTAGGCGGAAGGTGAGAAATCTTGGCTTTCATGGTCGAGCGGCTACGCATCACGCCGGTAAATGGCAAACGACGCCTCGCTTGGTGTAACGAGCGTAAACATTGGACGATTGAACAGTGGAAAAACGTTATGTGGAGTGACGAATCACGTGACACAATGTGGCGATCCGATGGCAGGGTGTGGGTATGGCGAATGCCCGGTGAACGTCATCTGCCAGCGTGTGTAGTGCCAGCAGTAAAATTCGGAGGCGGTGGTCTTGCGGTGTCGTCGTGTTTTTCATGGAGGGGTTTGCTGCCCTCGTTGTTTCGCGTGGCACTATCACAGCACAGGCCTACATTGATGTTTTAAGCACCTTCTTGCTTCCCACTGTTGAAGAGCAATTCGAGGATGGCGAATCCACCTTTCAACACGATCGAGCACCTGTTCATAATGCACGACCTGTGGCGGAGTGGTTACACGGCAATAACATGGACTGTCCTGCACAGAGTCCTGACCTGAATCCTATAGAACACCTTTGGGATGTTTTGGAACGCCAACTTCGTGCCTGGCCTCACCGACTTCTCCTCAGTGCAGCACTCCGTGAAGAATGGGTGGTCATTCCCCAAGAAACCTTCCAGCACCTGATTGAACGTATGCCTGCGAGAGTGTAAGCTGTCATCAAGGCTAAGTGTGGGCCAAACCACATTGAATTCCAGTATTACACGAACGTGTTAAGTCATTTTCAGCCAGGTGTCTGGATACTATTGACCACACAGTGTAAAGCTCACTGAGGGTGAAACAAGCAAGATTAGAAGTTCACACCCCAGAAGAACGAGACGGATCTCATGAATTTTGACCAACTTCTTTCAGCGTTACTCACCCGGTTCCCCTCTGCAGCAGGTCAGCTCGCTCCTTGATGAATGACATCCTGTAAAACATAAAAAACAGCATTATTAGCACTGAAAGTACTCAGATTGTACGCCTGCCACCTTCCACAGTCCTGGTGTAAGGCTATCGAAGTTCAAAATGTCTCGTTTGTGAGTTATGAGTAGTAGTCCAGTGCTCAGTATGAAGCTTGGTACGAACGCTGGGCACGTTGCTACTGGTGATGGTGTGTCCTTGCCTCTCTGTGGCTTCTGAACTGACTGACCCTGCCACTTACCGGTGGACCCGCACCCTAACCTGGATGCCGAACCATAGTGTTGTTCGCATTTTTCACATCAACAAATTACTCATATGACATGTGTCACCACACCGCTCTCGTTGTGTTGTGTAAGTACACACTGTATTTGTTATAGCTGGAATGATGTAGCAGCATTAAATCATCAAAGTCAAGATTACCTCAGAGTGACCGGTACGTGGTTTGGAACCAATGGTCTGTGTGTTAACCGTGGAAAAAGCCGTCAGTATTCTCTTCAGTTTGTGTTTTGGATCATGACGATGAGCGTGGTTCTGCGAAACTCCTTGTATCTGTGCACGAAGTTAGCGTGCGTTAAATATTTGTAAAGTAAACTAATGTGTAGTGTTAGTACTGACAAGGGAACCTCTCCATCGCACCCCCCTCAGATTATGTTATAATGTGGCACAGTGGATAGGCCTTGAAAAACTGAACACAGATCAATCGAGAAAACAGGAAGAAGTTGTGTGGAACTATGAAAAAAATAAGCAAAATATACAGACTGAGTAGTCCGTGGGCAACATAGACAACATCAACGATATTGTCGGCACAGGAGCGCCGTGGTCCCGTGGTTAGCGTGAGCAGCTACGGAACTAGAGGTCCATGGTTCAAGTCTTCCCTCCAGTAAAAAGTTGTAATTTTTGTTTTCAGACAATTATCAGAGTTCAGTCACTCTCACAAACTCAATTTCGCTCTTCCAAATTCCAGGACGTGTTCAGATTTGCTCGGACATATGCACGATTTGACGGTCTACACGCGGAAAAATTTGAAAACGTTAAAAACACATGTTTTGATAGAGCACAGAGAAAACTGTGCGACTGCGAAACTGTTGCATTCATTTCTTGCAGTTTACGTGACACACTCTTCTGTTTTCATCACTTTTTTGGGAGTGATTATCACATCCACAAGAAAACCTAAATCGGGCAAAGTAGAAGAATCTTTTTACCAATTCGCCAAGTGTGCAAGTTAGGTGGGTCGACAACATATTCCTGTCATGTGACGCACATGCCGTCGCCAGTGTTGCATAGAATATATCACACCTGTTTTCCTGGATCAAATGTTTTCGGTTCCCATTGGAGAGGCACGTCCTTTCGTCTTCTAATCGCACGGTTTTGCGGTGCGGTCGCAAAACGCGGACACTAAACTTATTACAGTGAACAGAGACGTCAATGAACGAACGGATAGATTATAACTTGCAAAAACAAAGTAAGTAAACTTCTCACTCAAGGGTAGACTTGAACCAAGGATCTTACACTCCGCAGCTGCTCACGCTAACCACGGGACCACGGCGCTCCTGTGCCGACAATATCGTTGATATTGTCTATGTTGCCCACGGACTACTCAGTCTGTATATTTTGCTTATTTTTTTCATAGTTCCACACAACTTCTTCCTGTTTTCTCGATTGATCTGTGTACAGTTTTTCAAGGCCTATCCACTGTGCCACATTATAACTAAATCTGAGGGGGGTGCGATGGGGAGGTTCCCTTGTTAGCTATTGCTCAGTGGGTACTATGCCTTTTCTCACAACCAATAAATAACATATGGATTAACGTGGGAGGCAAATTCTCCGTTCCATGACCGTTGGTGCTGCGTGTGCTCTTGAAGGACCTAGGAGTACCCCTGACCTTTCTGCTCATACCCTGAAACGTTAAGTCGAGTACGCACTTTGCTTCGTAATCTGCCATCACAGTTATAATGGAAACGTGACAGTCGTTATTTATAAAACGCCTCTTTTCTACGCTGTTGGCCATCCAAAACGCAACACTGGGAAGGGCCGGAGGTATCGCAACTAAAGTGGTTTGGGAGACATTTCAACTTGTACAGAGATCACACGACTGAAAATACAGCCCTTTGTGAAGGGAGGAAGATGACGAAATCAGTACTGACAAGGGAACCTCTCCATCGCACCACCCTCAGATTTAATTATAAGTTGGCACAGTGGATAGGCCTTGAAAAACTGAGCACAGGTCAATCGAGAAAACAGGACTAAGTTGTGTGGAACTATGAAAAAAAATAAGCAAAATTTACAAACTGTGTAGTCCATGCGCAAGATAGGCAACATCAAGGACAGTGTGAGCTCAGGAGCGCCGTGGTCCTGTGGTTAGCGTGAGCAGCTGCGGAACGAGAGGATATGCCTTGAAAAACTGAACACAGGTCAATCGAGAAAACAGGAGTATGTTGTGTGGAACTATGAAAAAAATAAGCAAAATTTACAAACTGTGTAGTCCATGCGCAAGATAGGCAACATCAAGGACAGTGTGAGCTCAGGAGCGCCGTGGTCTTGTCGTTAGTGTGAGCAGCTGCGGAACGAGAGGATATGCCTTGAAAAACTGAGCACAGGTCAATCGAGAAAACAGGAGTATGTTGTGTGGAACTATGAAAAAAAATAAGCAAAATTTACAAACTGTGTAGTCCATGCGCAAGATAGGCAACATCAAGGACAGTGTGAGCTCAGGAGCGCCGTGGTCCTGTGGTTAGCGTGAGCAGCTGCGGAACGAGAGGATATGCCTTGAAAAACTGAGCACAGGTCAATCGAGAAAACAGGACTAAGTTGTGTGGAACTATGAAAAAAAATAAGCAAAATTTACAAACTGTGTAGTCCATGCGCAAGATAGGCAACATCAAGGACAGTGTGAGCTCAGGAGCGCCGTGGTCCTGTGGTTAGCGTGAGCAGCTGCGGAACGAGAGGATATGCCTTGAAAAACTGAGCACAGGTCAATCGAGAAAACAGGACTAAGTTGTGTGGAACTATGAAAAAAAATAAGCAAAATTTACAAACTGTGTAGTCCATGCGCAAGATAGGCAACATCAAGGACAGTGTGAGCTCAGGAGCGCCGTGGTCTTGTCGTTAGTGTGAGCAGCTGCGGAACGAGAGGATAGGCCTTGAAAAACTGAACACAGGTCAATCGAGAAAACAGGAGTATGTTGTGTGGAACTATGAAAAAAAATAAGCAAAATTTACAAACTGTGTAGTCCATGCGCAAGATAGGCAACATCAAGGAAAGTGTGAGCTCAGGAGCGCCGTGGTCCTGTGGTTAGCGTGAGCAGCTGCGGAACGAGAGGATATGCCTTGAAAAACTGAACACAGGTCAATCGAGAAAACAGGAGTATGTTGTGTGGAACTATGAAAAAAAAAATAAGCAAAATTTACAAACTGTGTAGTCCATGCGCAAGATAGGCAACATCAAGGAAAGTGTGAGCTCAGGAGCGCCGTGGTCTTGTGGTTAGTGTGAGCAGCTGCGGAACAAGAGGATAAGCCTTGAAAAACTGAACACAGGTCAATCGAGAAAACAGGAGTATGTTGTGTGGAACTATGAAAAAAATAAGCAAAATTTACAAACTGTGTAGTCCATGCGCAAGATAGGCAACATCAAGGACAGTGTGAGCTCAGGAGCGCCGTGGTCTTGTGGTTAGTGTGAGCAGCTGCGGATCGAGAGGATAGGCCTTGAAAAACAGAACACTGGTCAATCGAGAAAACAGGAGTATGTTGTGTGGAACTATGAAATAAAATAAGCAAAATTTACAAACTGTGTAGTCCATGCGCAAGATAGGCAACATCAAGGACAGTGTGAGCTCAGGCGCGCCGTGGTGATGTGGTTAGTGTGAGCAGCTGCGGAACGAGAGGATAGGCCTTGAAAAACTGAACACATGTCAATCGAGAAAACAGGAGTATGTTGTGTGGAACTATGAAAAAAAATAAGCAAAATTTACAAACTGTGTAGTCCATGCGCAAGATAGGCAACATCAAGGACAGTGTGAGCTCAGGAGCGCCGTGGTCTTGTGGTTAGTGTGAGCAGCTGTGGAACGAGAGGATAGGCCTTGAAAAACTGAACACAGGTCAATCGAGAAAACAGGAGTATGTTGTGTGGAACTATGAAAAAAAAATAAGCAAAATTTACAAACTGTGTAGTCCATGCGCAAGATAGGCAACATCAAGGAAAGTGTGAGCTCAGGAGCGCCGTGGTCTTGTGGTTGTGTGAGCAGCTGCGGAACGAGAGGTCCGCGGCCGTACCTTTTTTTAGCACCCTGTATATTGTGAAGCAACAGGCCTTAAGTGGAAATACCACTTAAAACAGGTAGTGGGAAAAGCAGACATCAGACTCAGATTGCTGGGAAAAATCTTAAGGCAATGTAACTCATCCACGGAAGAAGTGGCGTATAAGACCCTTTTTCGCCAGATTCTTGGGTACTGTTCATCTGTCTGGGATCCCCATCAGCTAGAACGGATATAGGAGATAGAGAAGTCCAACCAAGAGCGGCTCGTTTCGCCACGGGATCGTTCAGCTGGCGAGAGAGCGTTACGGAGATGCTAAAGCAAACTCCACTGGCAGACGTTACAAGAGAGGCGATGTACATCACGGAGAGATTTACTGTTGAAATCTCGGGACAGCACTTTTCAGGAATAGTCGGACAACATATTACTTGTCCCACATACATCTCACGCATCGACCACGAGGAGAAGATTCGAGAAATTAGAGCCAATACTCGAGACTTACCGAGAACCATTCTACTCACTCACTATTTGCGAGTGGAACAGGTTGGAAGGACCAGAAAGTAGTACCGAAAGTAACCTCCGTCACACACCGTTAGGTGGCTTGCAGGGTATGATGTAGATGTAGAGATTTGTAGGGACTAATTAGACATTTGAGCCGTGGAAGGGGAACAAGGGGGAAACAAATGGTAGCACCGAAATTTTTCTCTTAACAGGGTGGCTTTATTAGAATGAACAGTTACACTAATTCTCACATACAAATAAACAAAAGATGTTATGTGGATATATGTCCGGAAACGCTTAATTTCCATGTTAGAGCTCATTTTAGTTTCGTCAGTATGTACTGTACTTCCTCGATTCACCGCCAGTTGGCCCAATTGAAGGAAGGTAATGTTGACTTCGGTGCTTGTGTTGACATGCGACTCATTGCTCTACAGTACTAGCATCAAACACATCAGTACGTAGCATCAACAGGTTAGTGTTCGTCACGAACGTGGTTTTGCAGTCAGTCCAATGTTTACAAATACGGAGTTGGCAGATGCCCATTTGATGTACGGATTAGCACGGGGCAATAGCCGTGGCGCGGTACGTTTGTATCAAGACAGATTTCCAGAACGAAGGTGTCCCGACAGGAAGACGTTCGAAGCAATTGATCGGCGTCTTAGGGAGCACTGAACATTCCAGCCTATGATTCGCGACTGTGGAAGACATAGAACGATGAGGACACCTGCTATGGACGAGGCAATTCTTCGTGCAGTTGACGATAACCCTAATGTCAGCGTCAGAGAAGTTGCTGCTGTACAAGGTAACGTTGACCACGTCACCGTATGGAGAGTGCTACGGGAGAACCAGTTGTTTCCGTACCATGTACAGCGTGTGCAGGCACTATCAACAGCTGATTGGCCTCCACGGGTACACTTCTGCGAATGGTTCATCCAACAATGTGTCAATCCTCACTTCAGTGCAAATGTTCTCTTTACGGATGAGGCTTCATTCCAACGTGATCAAATTGTAAATTTTCACAATCAACATGTGTGGGCTGACGAGAATCCGCACGCAATTGTGCAATCACGTCATCAACACAGATATTCTGTGAACGTTTGGGCAGGCATTGTTAGTGATGTCTTGATTGGGCCCCATGTTCTTCCACCTACGCTCAATGGAGCACGTTATCATGATTTCATACGGGATACTCTACCTGTGCTTCT
The DNA here is from genome assembly GCF_023864275.1 of Schistocerca cancellata. Classification (NCBI taxonomy): domain Eukaryota; kingdom Metazoa; phylum Arthropoda; class Insecta; order Orthoptera; family Acrididae; genus Schistocerca; species Schistocerca cancellata. Next base: position 16,728,434 of record NC_064635.1, on the reverse strand, counting down.
AGAACATGTTCCTTGACAAGTACGACACAAAATGTGGTTCATGCACGATGGAGCTCCTGCACATTTCAGTCGAAGTGTTGGTACGCTTCTCAACAACAGATTCGGTGACCGATGGATTGGTAGAGGCGGACCAAGTCCATGGCCTCCACGTTCTCCTGACTTGAACCCTCTTGACTTTGATTCATGGGGGCATTTGAAAGCTCTTGTCTTCGGAACCCCAGTACCAAATGTAGAGACTCTTCGTGCTCGTATTGTGGACGGCTGTGATACAGTACGCCTTTCTCCAGGGCTGCATCAGCGCATCAGGGATTCCATGCGACGGAGGGTCGATGTATGTATCTTCGCTAACGGAGGACATTATGAACATTTCCTGTAAGAAACTGTTGGAAGTCACGCTGGTACGTTTTGTTGCTGTGTGTTTCCATTCCATGATTAATGTGATTTGAAGAGACGTGATAAAATGAGCTCTGACATGGAAAGTAAGCGTTTCCGGACACATGTCCACTAAAAATATTTTCTTTCTTTGTGTATGAGGAATGTTTCATGAAAGTTTGGTGGTACCTTTTTGTAACACCCTGTATAGAAATGATCTAGTAGATAGTGTCGGAAGTTCCATGCGGCATTTCGCGGACGATGCTATAGTATACAGATAAGTTGCAGCTTTCTAGAGTTGCAGCGAAATGCAGGAAGATCTGCAGCAAATAGGCACTTGGTGTAGGGAGTGGCAGCTGACACTTAACATAGACAAATGTAATGTATTGCGAATGCATAGAAAGAAGGATCCTTTATGATATGATTATACGATAGCGGAACAAACACTAGTAGCAGTCACTTGTGTAAAATATGTAGGAGTATGCGTACGGAAAGATTTGAAGTGGAATTATCATATAAAATTTATGGTTGGTAAGGCGGGTGCCAGGTTGAGATTCATTGAGAGAGTCCTTATAAAATGTAGTCCATCAACAAAGGAGGTGGCTTACAAAACACTCGTTCGACCTATACTTGAGTATTGCTGATCAGTGTGGGATCCGTACCAGGTCGAGTTGACAGAGGAGTTGGAGAAGATCCAAAGAAGAGCGGCGCGTTTCGTCACGGGGTTATTTGGTAAGCGTGATAGCGTTACGGAGATGTTTAGCAAACTGAAGTGGCAGACTCTGCAAGAGAGGCGCTCTGCATCGCCGTGTAGCTTGCTGTCCATGTTTCGAGAGGGTGCGTTTCTGGATGAGGTATCGAATATATTGCTTCCCCTTACTTGTACCTCCCGAGGAGATCACAAATATAAAATCAGAGAGATTCGAGCGCGCACGGAGGCTTTCCGGCAGTCATTCTCCCCGCGAACCACACGCGACTGGAACAGGAAAGGGAGGTAATGACAGTGGCACGTTAAGTGCCCTCCGCCACACATCGATGGGTGGCTTGCGGGGTATAAATGTAGATGTAGATGTAGAAGGCCGCTCTGGATAGTTGCGCCTAGACATTTTATGACAGACGCTGTCTCGAGCAGTTTCCCATCAATAGTGCAGCTGCACAGTGGTGGATTTATTTTTCTACGTATGAGCAATATGTTACATTTACACTCCTGCAAATGGAAAAAAGAACACATTGACACCAGTGTGTCAGACCCACCATACTTGCTCCGGACACTGCGAGAGGGCTGTACAAGCAATGATCACACGCACGGCACAGCGGACACACCAGGAACCGCGGTGTTAGCCGTCGAATGGCGCTAGCTGCGCAGCATTTGTGCACCGCCGCCGTCAGTGTCAGCCAGTTTGTCGTGGCATACGGAGCTCCATCGCAGTCTTTAACACTGGTGGCATGCCGCGACAGCGTGGACGTGAACCGTATGTGCAGTTGACGGACTTTGAGCGAGGGCGTATAGTGGGCATGCGGGAGGCCGGGTGGACGTACAGCCGAATTGCTCAACACGTGGGGCGTGAGGTCTCCACAGTACATCGATGTTGTCGCCAGTGGTCGGCGGAAGGTGCACGTGCCCGTCGACCTGGGACCGGACCGTAGCGACGCACGGATGCACGCCAAGACCGTAGGATCCTACGCAGTGCCGTAGGGGACCGCACCGCCACTTCCCAGCAAATTAGGGACACTGTTGCTTCTGGGGTATCGGCGAGGACCATTCGCAACCGTCTCCATGAAGCTGGGCTACGGTCCCGCACACCGTTAGGCCGTCTTCCGCTCACGCCCCAACATCGTGCAGTCCGCCTCCAGTGGTGTCGCGACAGGCGTGAATGGAGGGACGAATGGAGACGTGTCGTCTTCAGCGATGAGAGTCGCTTCTGCCTTGGTGCCAATGATGGTCGTATGCGTGTTTGGCGCCGTGCAGGTGAGCGCCACAATCAGGACTGCATGCGACCGAGGCACACAGGGCCAACACCCGGCATCATGGTGTGAGGAGCGATCTCCTACACTGGCCGTACACCACTGGTGATCGTCGAGGGGACACTGAATAGTGCACGGTACATCCAAACCGTCATCGAACCCATCGTTCTACCATTCCTAGACCGGCAAGGGAACTTGCTGTTCCAACAGGACAATGCACGTCCGCATGTATCCCGTGCCACCCAACGTGCTCTAGAAGGTGTAAGTCAACTACCCTGGCCAGCAAGATCTCCGGATCTGTCCCCCATCGAGCATGTTTGGGACTGGATGAAGCGTCGTCTCACGCGGTCTGCACGTCCAGCACGAACGCTGGTCCAACTGAGGCGCCAGGTGGAAATGGCATGGCAAGCCGTTCCACAGGACTACATCCAGCATCTCTACGATCGTCTCCATGGGAGAATAGCAGCCTGCATTGCTGCGAAAGGTGGATATACACTGTACTAGTGCCGACATTGTGCATGCTCTGTTGCCTGTGTCTATGTGCCTGTGGTTCTGTCAGTGTGATCATGTGATGTATCTGACCCCAGGAATATGTCAATAAAGTTTCCCCTTGCTGGGACAATGAATTCACGGTGTTCTTATTTCAATTTCCAGGAGTGTATTTACGCTCAGCGTCAACACACCATTCATGAATTCTCTACAGGTCGTTCTGCAAATTCTTACTACCTTCTGGCGTTGCTGCTTCGGTACAGACAACTGCAACATTTGCGAATAGCCCTAAAGAGCATCCGATCTTTTGTACTAGATTATTTATATATATATATTGTAAAAACCAGCGGTCTTATCACACTTCCCTGTGGTACTACGGACATCTCAACAGATGTCACAATGAATATCTGAAATCCCAGCCAACACAGCCGCAAATTCGCGTCACACGTGGTCAAAACTGTTCCGAAATGCATTTTGTGGATCATGTGGCCCAGTTTGGCCGTCTGAGTAAGTGGATGGTGGCCATGTCCTACACACGTTCGAACTCGTCACCCCTGCGGCGGCAAACCGTCGAAAGCTTTTCGTGTCTGTCCCAGTACTGTTTGCCTCTGAAACTTCCGACTCTTGACTCGGTCCTTAAAATTACCTTCGTCTCATGACCGCAGTATTGCCATACATCTGTCACAGCTCAGTATCTTATTTCATTTTGATTACACAAGTGTGTACACTGCTCCGCGGCCTTTCTTCTTGCAGTTCGTTGAGGCATTTCGCTTCTGTTCGAGAGAAATTAGTCTGTGAGCGTTTTCTGCGACCTGGACAAACCCTTTAGCTACGTAGAGCACACAGAAACTAAACTGTTAAGACGCTAATGTAATCCATCCGGTGTATGACATCTAACCTTCATAAGAGAACGTTTTCCAACGGTTACTCTGTCATTTTGAAACTGCCCGCTCTTCAGCCTTCACAGTGAATATTTTTGAAACCCTTCGACGAACATTAGCCACGGTCTGCATACCGCAGACTGAGTGACTGCTTCGTCCCCGTGAACCTCACACACGACACAGTGGGTGTCTGAATTCCCAGCCAACGTAGCAAATCGTTTACGCGACGCACAGTGGAAACTCCTCCGCAGTGCACCACGTTTCATCAACGGAACCTACTTGTGGATCACCTGGCTAGGTTTTCCATCTGAGCAAGTGGAAACACTCTTTCAAACTACTCACCTCTACGCCGAGAACTTGTGGAACGCTTGTCGTATCTTTGACAGCACTGGGCTCGATGCGCAGCTCGAAGTTTCCACTTCACTAGTGCTGCCCTGACATTTTGTTTGTGATAAATCCAGTATTGCTATCAGTTCAGATGTGTCTTATCTCAGTACCTCATTCCATCTCGACAGTTCTTTAGCATGTGCGCTATCTTAATCTCACGAAAAACTCGTATCATACTATTCGAAGCAAGCAAAACTTTCCTGATTGCACAACAGGCAGTCATAAGTGGACACACAAAGCGGTTTGTGGAAAATTCCTCACGGTCGTACAGGGTTAAATAGTTAAACGAGATCAACACTAATCAAGAAGCACATTTCAGAGTCTTTTGCTCTTACAAGCCACTCTCACTTTGGAGACATCCAAGTTCTGTCTCATCTTTCTGAATTTCACTCCTTGTTGCCTTGTGAAATTATCTGCTGTGATAGTGCACATAAGTCAAACAAAGAAAACATTTATCACCAACAACTAAATAACTACGCTACAGAATGAGATTTTCACTCTGCAGTGGAGTGTGCGCTGATATGAAACTTCCTGGCAGAATAAAACTGTGTGCCGGACCGAGACTCGAACTCGGGACCTTTGCCTTTCGCGGGCAAGTGCTCTACCATCTGAGCTACCCAAGCACGGCTCACGCCCTGTCCTCACAGCTTCACTTCTGCTAGTACCTCGTCTCCTGCCTTCCAGACTTAACAGAAGCTCTCCTGCGAACCTTGCAGAACTAGCACTCCTGAAAGAAAGGATGTAGCGGAGACATGGCTTAGCCACAGCCTGGGGAATGTTTCCAGAATGAGATTTTCACTCTGCAGCGGAGTGTTGAAAGGTGGCTACACTGAGCCACAGCACCAGAGATTGCGCCAAAGAGTATTATTCAACCGCCTCCACTGGCAGTGCTTGGGGAGAACTCGTGGTAGTCAGTGCTTGTTGAGAACTCGTAGCTGAGAGTGCTTGCTGAGATGTCGTAGTGAAGAGTGCTTGAGTGCTTTTCATCAATATAAATGAAGGTAAAATAAATTTCCTTTTCCCTCTCATTATTTCAGTGTCCTGAATAATGCGTCATTACAGGTTCAGTCAACAAAGCATCTGGCGTGTGTTCTTGTATTAGAGTGTAATTCTGGTTTTCTTGCGCAATTATAGTATTTCTAATTTTTTTTTATCACGTCAGTATAAATGGTATTTGAAATTTCTTGTCTTATTGAAGAAGAACCGTGCCAGATGTGTACGTTGAGTCATACTTCCACACACAGAACAGTTATACTTGTGCTTTGGTTTCGTAGGTTTTATAGTTGCTGGGGACTTAATTAATTAATTGTGTTAACGAAAATTTTCATTTCATTCTTTGTTGTTGTTCTATGCAGTCAGATTGCGTACTAAAACTAGTCAGAGCCAACCGTTTACGAGACACAGCGTAATCGGATATACAGCCACCAAAATTAAAAAAATTATTTTCAAACTTAATAGTTAAGCCCCCATGCACGTGGCGACCGCTGCTTCGGATCGTCCCTTGGAATTCTTCTGATTGTAAAAATAGTAGACAATAGTATTGTTGTAGTAATTTGTAGTTTAGTAATTGTAGTCTATTTTGCATGTGTAGATTTCGTAATTGTCATTCTTCTAATGGTATTTTTTCTCAGAATTTGATTTGTTGTCTTGTATACGCGTTTGACAATTTAGTGCAATTATTTCAATTGTTCGTTAATCGTGTTTGAAGGAAACATTTCGTGTGAATGGTATTGTTGGAGATAAAGTGTCATTGTGTGCAATTTTCATATAGTGACGAGTTTTGTATATTTTGTAAATGATTACGCGATCAATGAAAAAGGCAAAAATGATGAATAGTGAGAATGACGAAATTGTTAACATGGCGAACTCGCCAACACAGGAGAACAGTGTGATGAATAATGAAGTGGAAAACAATTTAATAAGTCGGGAAAATAGTCCGGAACCATTTCAAAATTTTTCTCAATCAGAAAATTCACAGAATACGAGATTAACGATAGAAGATTCTGAAATAGTATCGAACACAGATAGCCTTACAGCTATGACGAAGGAAGCTGGTTTAGTGGGAAATGTTAGGGGCGAAAGGAATTATGAACTAGTTCATACGGAGCAGTTGATGAGTGCAATATTAAATTTGGGAACACGGTTAGACTCACTGGGATCACAAATAGGAACAATTAAAACAGAGCCCGCATCTCGTGGTCGTGCAGTAGCGTTCTCGCTTCCCACGCCCGGGTTCCCGGGTTCGATTCCCGGCGGGGTCAGGGATTTTCTCTGCCTCGTGATGGCTGGGTGTTGTGTGCTGTCCTTAGGTTAGTTAGGTTTAAGTAGTTCTAAGTTCTAGGGGACTGATGACCATAGATGTTAAGTCCCATAGTGCTCAGAGCCAATTAAAACAGGGATAGGAACAATTAAAACCTACATGGGAACTTTGGGATCTGAATTAAAAACTGATATGGGAACAATGGAAATACGGTTAGACTCACAAATAGGAACAATTAGAACTGATATGGGAACAATGGAAACACGGTTAGACTCACTTGGATCACAGTTAGGATCTGAATTAAAAACAGAGATAGGAACAATTAAAACAGAGATGGGAACTTTGGAAACACGCTTAGATTCACGAATAGGGACATATTTCAAAAATATGAAAGATGAATTAAAGAAAGAAATCAGAGAAGAAGTACAACCGATTTTGAATGCTCACAATAATAGATTAGTTGCAGTAGAGATTAGACAAAGGGAACAGGATAGAGAACAGGAAGAAAGAGATCGCGTGATAGTACAGAAATTTTCAGAGTTAAATTTACAACGTGCAAAAGATAAGGAAGAAATATTTGAGAGAATCGAGGAATCCGTACCAAATGACATATTAAATAACCTAACACAACAGTATGAACAGTTAACTACTAAATGTGTTAATACTGAAACGCGAGTCGCGACACTTACGGAAGACGTAAATAAACAAAAAGAACGAATTGGTGATTTATCGGAAAGAGTTGAGGAGATTTCAGACAAATTGACAAATCTTAGTTTAAATGGGGACAAGGATTCAGATGATACAGCACCATTGCCATTTGCAGAAACCGAAGAATACCAGAACATAAATAAACATGTTGAAAATCAGGGAAAATTTAATGAACGCGTTAAAAGGGAAGTTGAGGCATTACGAAAGCAAGTCAAACAAATTGAAGGCGAAATCGTAGGAAAAGACAGCAGAAGAAATTTAGAATCACGGATAGCAGAGGGCTTTCAAGAAAATAATTTATTTCATTTACGAGAAGCAACAAGAGAGCGCCAGGCGCGTCAACTTGACAATAATCGACATTCGGACTGGGACAGACGGGGTAGGTCTTTGTCGCCACGAGGCGAAAACTTTGACTATAAACACTTTTTGACTGTTCGGAAATTTAAGATCTTCCGCAATTCTAAGAATGACATACATCCATGTTCATGGTTAGATCAATTTATGTACGCACTCCCACCAAATTGGCCACTAAGTCACAAACTGGAATTTATGTGTGGATATTTAGAAAACGAACCGGCGACGCGGATGCGCGCACTCATTAGAGATTGTAATAATCTGAATGATTTTTATCATGCATTTCTATCGGCATATTGGTCCGAAAACACGCAAGACAGAGTCAAACACAGTCTTATTATGCAGCGTAATTTCAAACAGTCTGAGTTCCGCACGCCAGCGGAATATTTTGAAGACATGATTCGAAAGAATCAGTTCCTTTCCAACCCTTATAGCCCGACTGAATTAATTCGCATTTGTTTAACTAAGCTGCCACAATCCATAAGACAAATTGCTTTAGCTGGAAGATGTAAAGACGACATCGAGACTTTTAAGACTTTGTTGCAAGAACTTGAGTATGACAACGACGACGGGACTTCTTGTAACTTTTTCAGTAACAGTAATTACAATAGATTTTCAGAGAAAAGAGATAGTGATCGGAACGGGCGTTATATGGGTAATTTTGAGAATGACAGACGTAACAGGCAGGACAATAGATACCAGCCTTATGACAATAACAGACGTTCTAACAGAAATTACACAGACAATTATAATCACGGTAATTCGTACCGGAATGATCAATCATATGGAAACAGTAATCGGTATCATCAAGACAGAAATTATTCATACAGTAATAGAAATTCTTTCTACAGAAATAACCAGGGTAGTAGATACAACAATAATTTCAGAAGTGACAGTAGAAATTATACAAGGAGTAGTCATGCAGACAGACAGGAAAATAGAAATTTTAATAACAGACACAACCAAGAATTTGCATCTAACAGACAGGAGGAACCTAATTGGCATCCTCCACGTGACAGAACTTCAGAGAGACAAGTGCAAATAGTAGAAATTGATCCGCGAAATGACGGGAATAATCAAAGACGTGACGCAAACAATCGACAATGACTTGCAGCTTCGGCTTCTGGCAGCAATATAGACGGTTCAGAAAGTAATGACACTACGACTTCACACTACGTATGCCTGGAAGACATGAGAGACATTTTGTTAGACGAAAAGGAAAATAATGTAGACGCATTTTTACATCCTGTTATTGAAGTATGTGTGGGTAAGAATAAGTTCACTGCAGTTTTAGATTCTGGGAGCCCATTGAATGTCATTAGTGAATCAGTTTTTCGTATATGTGAAAGATCTATTGCCTGTCCTGTGTTACCTGTTTCTAAAACTACAATTCGAGGCGCTATTTCTGGAAAAAGTGTGGAAGTTAAACAACAGACCAACTTAAATTTCATTTGTCAAGATACGAATTTTCTGCTAATTTTATTATTGTTCCATTACTCAGTACACAAATTATATTAGGTATGGAGTTTCTTAACGCACATAAGGCAATTTTGAACTTTAAAGAAGGAGGTGTGAATTTGACTGTTGCCGGAATGCCGATATGTTTGAAAATTTTCGAGTGTTTAGCAAGATCTGAATCAGATACAAAATGTTTAAGGTTTCTTACTTCTGATGTTTTCGTTGAGCATTATGACGACGGTGTGTTTATTCATGATAATAACAATAGATACAGAGACGCGATGGATGATATAATTAATAGCGAAGAATTAATTAATGAAAAGGTTAAGAAAGCTGAAGTGCCAGATGACATTGCAAGAGAAGAGCTGCACCACATTTTGACTTCACATGCTACAGTATTTAGTCATCACACAGGAACTATACAAGGCTTACAATATTTATTTAAAGTAAAAGAACACACCATTTCGGGGGAAAACGTACGCTATTCCTTTGGCTTACAGAGACAAGGTTAAGAATGAACTTGAATACATGTTAGATCAGGGCATTATTGAGCCTGCAGTCAGTCCTTATACCAGCCCATTACACGTTGTTCTTAAAAAGGAAGGGTCAATTCGTTTGGTTCTGGATTCCAGACAGATAAATAATATCATCATTCCTGAAACTGACCGTCCACAAAATTTAGATGAACTTCTTCAACATTTCCATGGAATTAAAGTTTTATCCACGAATGATATGCGCGCAAGTTTTTGGCAAATAGAACTCCACCCTGATTGTAGAAAGTATACTGCCTTTTTAGCCTTTGGTAACTGTTACCAGTTTCGGAAATTACCGTTTGGACTTACTGTATCTTCAGCAGCATTCATTTGTAGCTTAAATGAAATTTTACCTGTTTATCTTCGTGACAATATTACTTCATATGTTGACGACATTCTTATTGCTAAACATTCTTAGAGTGAACACAACAAAATTTTGGATTCATTATTGCGTATCTTTGCAAGAGTTGGCATTACTGTGAACTTGGAAAAATCTGAATTTGGTCGTTCACAGGTGAAATTTCTCGGTCACATTATTTCTACAGATGGTATTCTTCCTGATCCAGAAAAATTAGACGCTATTCGTAATTATGCTGTTCCTACCACAAAACGTGATGTTCGTAGTTTTCTTGGTGTCTGTAATTTTCTTAGACGCTTTGTTAAATTGGACGATTTGGCCACACCTCGTTTATGTGAACTATCTGGAAAGAAATCTAATTGGTGTTGGGATGAGGAAGCTCAGTCAGAATTTGAACAACTCCGTGATGCTTTAGCTGCTGCTCCACTTCTTTCACATCCGGATTTATCTAAAGATTTTTGTTTGGCGACGGACTCATCATACAAAGGCCTAGGTGCACATTTATTTCAAGAGATAGAAGAAAACGGCGTTGTAGTACAGAAAACTATTGCATTTGGAAGTCGTGTTCTTTCTAAATCAGAAAAGAATTATTCGATTACGGAACTTGAAGCTTTGGCTGTTGTTTGGGCTTTTACAAAATTTCGGACATTTTTGTTTGGCAGACATACTAAGGTTTACACCGATCATCGAGCTCTGGAATTTCTTATGTCGACAAAATTAACTCATGGCAGATTGTCACGATGGGCGTTGTACCTACAGGAATTTGACTTTAGTATTGTTTACATACAGGGTTCTTCAAATATTGTTGCTGATGCTTTATCACGTGCACCTATGGGTTTGAAACAAAGTGCTGAAGAGGACTGCATAGAAAACAATTATTGTTTGATGTATATTTCGTCTTCGCTCCAGGACATCGCTAAGGAGCAAAATAAGGATCCAATCTGGAAGGACATTAAGGAGAAGTGGAGGAGAAAGGAAAGCGTAGCGATTAGACAGCATTATTTAGTTCGCAATGACATTCTTTTTAAACGAAAATCGGTCGACAACTCTGTTTGGTTAGTTTGTATTCCTGATGAGTGGGTTAATAAGCTGATTTGGTACACGCATTTCAGTTATGCGCACTTCGGTCCCAGAAAATGCCACTAATGGAACTGTTTCTACTGAAATAATGTCAGTTGTTGGTATCGGCACTTGTTCAACATTGCTAGGTGCCACTGATGGAACTGTTTCTACTGACATAATGTCACTTGTTGGTGTTTGCACTTGTTCAACACTACTGGGTGCCACTGATGAACTGCTTCTACTGAAATAATGTCGCTTGTTGCTGTATGCACCTGTTCAACAATGCTGGGTGCCACTAATGGAACTGTTTCTGCTGAGTGATGACACTTGTTTCTGTCTGCACCTGTTCAACATTACTGGGTGCCACTGATGAACTGCTTCTACTGAGATAATGTCACTTGTTGGTGTCTGCACCTGCTCAACATTACTGGGTGCCACTGATGAACTGCTTCTACTGAAATAATGTCACTTGTTGGTGTCTGCACCTGTTCAACATTGCTAGGTGCCACTGATGAACTGCTTCTACTGAGATAATGTCACTTGTTGGTGTCTGCACCTGTTCAACATTTCTGGGTGCCAATGATGGACTGCTTCTACTGAAATGAAGTCAGTTGTTGGTGTCTGCACCTGCTCAACATTACTGGGTGCCACTGACGGACTGCTTCTACTGAAATAATGTCACTTGTTGCTGTCTGAACCTGTCAACATTACTGGGTGCCACTAATGGAACTGCCACCAAAATTAAAAAACATTATTTTCAAACTTAATAGTTAAGCCCCCATGCAGTGTGCACTGATATGGCTAAGCCATGTCTCCGCTATATCCTTTCTTTCAGGAGTGCTAGTCCTGCAAGGTTCGCAGGAGAGCTTCTGTAAAGTTTGGAAGGTAGGAGACGAGGTGCTGGCAGAAGTAAAGCTGTGAGGACGGGGCGTGAGTGGTGCTTTGGATGCTCAGCTGGTAGAGCACTTCCCCGCGAAAGGCAAAGGTCCCGAGTTCGAGTCTCGGCCCAGCACACAGTTTTAATCTGCCGGGATCTTTCAACTACGTTACAGTTCAAAGTTAATTATCTGGCACGTTGTTCATCGGACCACCTTCACACTACTTCTGTACCGTTCTCCACAATCGAACAGAACGGGCTTTAAAATCGAACCCCTAAATCTGTCCTTGCGAGCTCTGACTTTTCGTATTCTATTACGATGATCGTGTCTCCGTGTTTAGACTGGCGACAATAAAATATTAACACATGGAGAGCAGAAATTTGGTGACTGAAATTTCGTGGAACGAAAAACCCTTCTGTTTTAATGACTGTCACCCCAAGCCGCGTATCATATGCGTGACAGCTCCTCCTCTCTTTCGTGATGCCACAAAATGAGCTGCCCTTCTTTGAACTTTTCCGATGTCCTCGTCCGCCTGTCCTGTCTGGTTAGGACCTGTCTGGTTAGGATCCCACACCGCGCAGCAACATTGCAGAAGAGGACGGATACGCGTAGTGTAGGCAGTTTCTTTAGTACACCTGTCGCATCTCCTGAGAGATCTGCCAATAAAACGCACTCCTTGCATCGGCTTTCCCACAACTTTATCTCTGCGACCGTTGCAAGTTAAACTCTTCTTAACAGTTATCACTACATATTTAATTGAATTAACAGCGTCTATATTTGCGCGACTTATCGTCTAAACGAAACATAACATATTCCTTTTAGTACTCGTACGGGTGACCTCACACTTTTAATCGTCCCTATGGAATGGTTTCATAATACTTTTGACCAATTCTGTCTCGGCCCCGTCTCGTTTTCTGCACCTCTTCCCCACGGTGTAATTCTTCTAACTCGCCCAGATGAACTAGGCAGTGGGACTGATATAAAATCAATAACGTTGTTGTTGTTGACTGCAGTCCTGAGACTGGTTTGATGCAGCTCTCCATGCTACTCTATCCTGTGCAAGCTTCTTCGTCTCCCAGTACTTACTGCAACGTACATCCTTCTGAATCTGCTTAGTGTATTCATCTCTTGGTCTCCCTCTACGATTTTTACCCTCCACGCTGCCCTCCAATGCTAAATTTGTGATCCCTTGATGTCTCAGAACATGTCCTACCAACCGATCCCTTCTTCTAGTCAAGTTGTGCCACAAACTTCTCTTCTCCCCAATTCTATTCAATAGTTGCTCATTAGTTATGTGATCTACCCATCTATTCTTCAGCATTCTTCTGTAGCACCACATTTCGAAAGCTTCTATTCTCTTCTTGTCCAAACTAGTTATCGTGCATGTTTCACTTCCATACATGGGTACACTCTATACAAATACTTTCAGAAACGACTTCCTTACACTTAAATCTATACTCGATGTTAACAAATTTCTCTTCTTCAGAAACGCTTTCCTTGCCATTGCCAGTCTACATTTTATGTCCTCTCTACTTCGACCATCATCAGTTATTTTGCTCCCCAAATAGCAAAACTCCTTTACTACTTTAAGTGTCACATTTCCTAATCTAATTCCCTCAGCATCACCCGACTTAATTCGACTACATTCCATTATCCTCGTTTTGCTTTTGTTGATGTTGATCTTATACCCTCCTTTCAAGACACTGTCCATTCCGCTCAACTGCTCTTCCAAGTCCTTTGCTGTCTCTGATAGAATTACAATGTCATCGCCGAACCTTAAAGTTTTTATTTCTTCTCCACGGATTTTAATACCTACTCCAAACTTTTCTTTTGTTTCCTTCACTGCTTGCTCAATATACAGATTGAATAAGATCGGGGAGAGGCTAAAACCCTGTCTCACTCCCTTCCCTACCACTGCTTCTCTTTCATGTCCCTCAAATCTTATAACTGCCATCTGGTTTCTGTACAAATTGTAAATAGCCTTCCGCTCCCTGTATTTTACCCCTGCCACCTTCAGAATTTGAAAGAGAGTATTCCAGTCAACATTGTCAAAAGCTTTATGTAAGTCTACAAATGCTAGAAACGTAGGTTTGCCTTTCCTTGATCTAGCTTCTAAGATAAGTCGTAGGGTCAGTATTGCCTCACGTGTTCGAACATTTCTATGGAATCCAAACTGATCTTTCCCGAGGTCGGCTTCTACTAGTTTTTCCATTCGTCTGTAAAGAATTCGCGTTAGTATTTTGCAGCCGTGACTTATTAAACTGATAGTTCGGAAATTTTCACATCTGTCAACACCTGCTTTCTTTGGGATTGGAATTATTATATTCTTCTTGAAGTCTGAGGGTATTTCGCCTGTCTCATACATCTTGCTCACCAGATGGTAGAGTTCTGTCAGGACTGGCTCTCCCAAGGCCATCAGTAGTTCTAATGGAATGTTGTCTACTCCCGGGGCCTTGTTTCGCCTCAGGTTTTTCAGTGCTCTGTCAAACTCTTCACGCAGTATCGTATCTCCCATTTCATCTTCATCTACATCCTCTTCCATTTCCATAATATTGTCCTCAAGTACGTCAAGTACATCAAGTACATAACTATCCGACGTTTATATGCAAGCAACATATGCTCTGCATCAGAACTTTTATATACTACATAATTGAGTTACTGCTCCTGTGTGTCCTGTGTACTCCCCATCGATATTTATGTACTTGGTTAGGGAAGCCAACATGGTAACATCACTTTAGTGGCGCTGTTTTGCGTACCATGGGGGATCACTTACGTCTCATATTAATTTATTAGCTATCAGTGGTCCCAAATGCTGTCGGTGCTACACTATAAGCGCCAAAGAAACTAGTACAGGCATGCGTATTCAAATACAGGGATATGCAGGCAGGCAGAATACGGCGCTGCGGTCGAAAGCCTAAACACAACAACACGTGCCTGGCGCAGTTGTCAGATCGGTCACTGCTGCGGCAATGGCAGATTATCAAGATATGAGTGAGTTTGAACGTGGTGTTATAGTCGGCCCATGAGCGATGGGACACAGCATCTCCGAGGTAGCGATGAAGTGGGGATTTTCTCGCACGACCATTTCACGCGTGTACCATCAATATCAGGAATCTGGTAAAACGTCAAATCTCCGACATCACTGCGACCGGGAAAAGATCCTGCAAGAACGGGACCAACGACGACTGAAGGGAATCTATGGAAGAGACAAAAGTGCAACCCTTCACCAAATTGCTGCAGATATCAATACTGGGCCATCAACAAGAGTCAGCGTCAGAACCATTCAACGAAACACCATCGATATGGGCTACTCGTATACCATTGATGACTGCTCTCTAATGATGTGGGGCGTGTGCAGTTGCCTTAACTATCACTACGTCACGTCGTAGTGAATGGTGTAACGATAAGACGTTGTAAATTCTAGAAAAACAAATGGATTGATGATGCAATGCATTGTGACGTCAAATAGCGGAAGCACAAAGGAAAACACCCGGAGAACTGGGCCACCATTGCAGTGCCAATGAAAATACAGTGCAGCTGCCGTAGCAACAACGCTGACTATCGGTCAACACAGTGTGCTGCTTGCAAGGAAAGTGTTTGTAAAATGCTTTCCAACGTTGTACGCTCTTCAGGGAACGAACAGATGTTAATGCTATAAGACTTTTGTACTATAATACTCTAACACTGTGTACTAATTGATAGTTGGCTGGCTCTGAGCACTATGGGGCTTAACAGCTGCGGTCATCAGTCCCCTAGAACTTAGAACTACTTAAACCTAACTAACCTAAGGACATCACACACATCCATGCCCGAGGCACGATTCGAACCTGCGACCGTAGCAGTCGCGCGGTTCCGGACTGCGCGCCTAGAACCGCGAGACCACCGCGGCCGGCTACTAATTGATAGTTACGTTTCCTTAATTTTGCACATAATAATGTCAGTGTCATTACGTCCTGATAAATGGATTTGTACATAAGGAATTAAAAGTTCTTTATAATTACTCTGAACCGTGTAAATTTCTTTCAAAATCTGTTCTTAAAGAATTTACTTTATTTACTAGCGATTCATCAAGAACATTAACACACTATGTGAGCGTGGAAGTTGTTGCCAAGGAGTAACTGCTGGAAACAAATTAAATTTCAACCAATGGAAATTTTATTCATAAAAACCTTTTCAAAACAGATTTAAAATTATAAGCAGAAAAGCACACTCGAAATATCAAGTCACACTTTAACAAATGTGAATTTTATTCTTAAAAACCCTTTCAGAACAGATTTAAAAGCAGAACACACCCTCGAAATATCAAATTACAAATATTCAGAGGCAGAATTTTTTTTTTCTTTTTTTTAAACAGTAGGAGCCTTCGGGCTGAGAAGCTTACCTCTCCCTTTCAACACGGCCGTAGTCACGACCGCTCACAACAACCTCTGAAAGACTACACTGGTGCAAATCTGCAACACACCAGATTACTTTAAACTAAAAATTTTAACAGCTTCTGGTATGATTTTTTTTAGTAATTTAATTGAAAGCTTTGTTGCTTTGGTAAAAATTAAATTGGTTCTTTTTGTCGTGACAGAATAAATTACTATTAATCACACCAGATTTGTCGGAGAACAGCAGCAACATGTGTAATTGATCCAGCTTTAAGAAATTCTATTACCTTTTAGCGGAAAATTCGTGCGGTACTCTCCGACGTTAGAAAAGTCGTGGTGTTCCGTTCGGAGCAGGAGGCGGCGGTCTTTTCTCATTCGCGATATCGAAAATTACTAAAAAATGAACAGAAATTTTTTTTCGGAGGAAGATCGCGCGGAGAAAACAGACAGAAGTTAAATGAAAGAAACCTAAGGGACCAACTACTTGGATTTGTACGAACATATAAACGGAACTGAAAGAACTTGGAATAAATACTATAGCGATGTCGTCACGACAGCCTCCTGTTCCGACAGAACACACGCTGGATCATAAGTTGCATAAATCTTTTAAACAGAAAAGATTATCACAAGTATAATTAATGAAAATAAAGTTGAGAGATTTTCTTTGAAATTAAATAAACTTCAAGGCTTCAAGTATTATATTATGAAACGGAAACTTACATTAACATGGCCACCCATTGTGGCGGTGGAGCGAATTTTCATGATATACATTCTCGCTCGTTTGTGGCTACATATATTTTTTAATCACTTAAACTCTTAAAGTTACAATAAAATGATTATATCAGTATGGAGCACAATACTTTTGCGTCCGACTCGCAACACATTCACAGAACAGCTAGAGAGCGGCGCGGCTCCCTGCAGAAGTAAAAATTAGCAATTGTTATTTTGAAACATAGGTGGATCGTTTTTTTACTGATCGATAGCAGCGTATAACAGTTTTATAGCTGTCGTGATATTCTGTGCTTTTCAGGAGCGCGGCAAAGATATCTGGTTACAACATTCATTGGTATATGTTAAAAGTTCGCACATACTGACGCGAATACAGAAAAAAAAACTTTTACATGTTAAAAATCGCAGTGATAAAGGCTGTAATGTCACAATGCCTCCCATGTGAGGCATGATGATTCCGGAAGGATCATCAGGACTCACATGTAGTTTCAAGACATTACTGTGTTTTATCATCTGTTTACTTTCGTTCTAACATAAAATTGGAATGAGTTTGTCATCTAGTTATTTTATGCTTCCAGTACAGTTACGAAAACAAATAGTCTTTCAGTGTCTTTTGTGCACTTTGGCACTTCTCTCAGTTCATTGTAAGGTGTCCTTGCACTGTTATCTTAATTGCTGTAACTGTGAAATAAAATATGACAAAAAAACAATCTTAAGTCTAACACACACAAAGACAAATGAATAATACTCTATATAGAAAACAAAACATGTCAGTAGACAAACATACACAGATACATTGAAATAATTACTTAAACAGTCCTCTAAAATTGTCTGTGACCTGTTTGGTCTCGTAATGTTTTTTATCCGTTTCATTAGATTCTTTTAGAATGTCGTTGTTAATCAGGACGTTTCACTTGACACTACACTGTACACTTTTATTTGTCACGCGCTCACTTATCCGGAGTCTGCAACGTCTATTCTCGTTCGGTGAGCGGTGTCGTCCGAGAGGTCACGACCCTGGGTAGCGTCTTTTTTTGTGTTCGCTCGTGTTGCCTCTCTAGTGTCTCGCATCAAGCGTCATGTCGTTTACATGCAAATAAACGGAAAGAAACCTGTGTTAGGTTCGTGCTATAATCTAGACTTACAGGTAAAGGTTTTATAGGATTCTGGACAGGATTGATAACCTTCCCTTCCAGTTAACGTTTCAGTGCTCAGTAATGCCTTGCCTTTATTTAACTATCTATCGCAAAATATCCGACGTGACTGATTAAATGGAAATTAATTTGAAGCTAAGACTTCTCTTTTTACAGAATAAATAAAGTTCATAATTAAGTTTCACTGTGATAGCTTTAGCAATGTCTCTTGCGTAGTTGTGAGACGGAAAACATTCTAAGGTCAATGACACGCCTCCACAGCGCGCGCGTCGGTTGTGTTTCAAATGTTAATTGTTGAGTCCAATTGCAAGCAGCTCCGCGCTGTTGCCGGTTACTAGTCCAGTGCAACACGCGCTCGTGTATGCTCGTATGAAGTTTAACGTGTGTTACTCGCGCTCTGCTAAAATGAGAACAGGCGGAAAACACACGTCTAGTGTCCTTTCTCCATCGTCGATCGGCGTATCGAAAATTTGGGTAGAAAATACCACCGTCTGTTTCGAGGATTTCACACGACAGTCCCTGCGACCTGCCATGCTGCTTACACACAGGTAAGTGAAGCCAACGTTTTACATATAGTTTGCAAAATGCTTTGCTGTGATCGCTGTCACTACCTGCACTTGCGTGTACACATGTCACTGCACACGTATTTTGTACACTTTATCACTCGCATTTTGTTTAGAACGTCTTAGAGTGTCTGCAAATTCACATCTCCCATCTCACATTGTGATTTCAAAGTTCACGGTTCAAGTTACTCACAGGTAAATACATTACAAGATTAAACAATGTCCATAAATTACATACATACATACATACATTTCTTAAGTTTGCTTACAGTCACAAAATTCTGTTACCCTTTTCAGTCACGCCACGCCGGATTAGCGTATTGAATACCACTACTTGTGCATCAAGGCACGATTATTTCGGTTATTCTCTCTCCCTTTTACAAAGGTAATTTTTTTTTTAAACAAATCTTTTAAGCAGCTTGTTATTTCGTTTCCTTCAAAATTTAGTGTCACTGTTTATGTAGAGCACAGATTGAACAAATTCTGTCTCTACTGGTCGAGCATACTCATGCATTTCTCTCCGGAAGATTCATGCTTCATAAAGTTACTGGCTGCAAGTACTACTCGCGGAATGTATTATAATCTCTCAACATTGCTACTCGCAATACGCGATTAGAACAAAACTTTCGCTAACGGATCTCTCCCACAAATTTCGTTTCCACTTCAATCGTCTAAAGAGCACTCAGATGAGCCTGTCAAATTCTAATCCTCACTTTCTTTTAATGGGATAGGATGGGGAAGTGGAAGAGGAGAGGATCAAATATGAACATAAATACACTATATATACAAATTCTAGCACAACTACACTAGGATATTTTTGTGACCTTAGATGCATGACATGCGTCACGTGTGCCTTCAAGTGGCTATTCTTTAATCTAATATCAGATCTTAGTTTTATTATTATAATGTGAGTCATATCTGGTGACAGCTTTCTAGTTTCTCACGCTTCCTTCTGGGCAATTGTCGGGCTTGGCTGTGAAATAGCTAATTACTTTAGTGCATCTTACATGTTTAAAGAACAAACGTTTACCATCAGGAATACTTCAGACTTGTCAGTACGACGTATATGTTTCCATGTAGTGGCACTCTCGACTACATGACCTAACAGCTGTTGTAAAACAGAATAAAGGAAATGCTTTGTTGCTTAGCTATTAAATCTTTATGAGGCTTACTGTTCGTAGATGATACTTTGAATCTGAGATTGAATCTCCTGAAAACTATCAAATACTACGTGATACTCTCTCTCTCTGTTATTTACTGCTTTTGACAGTTCAAACACTTGGCTACACAAATCTGTTTAATTCTGAAGATCGCGATAACAAAAGGTATAGTTCATGGCGGTGTTACAATAACGCACAGTTTACACGCAATAGGCTGTACTCTGTACACTTAAAGACTAACATTCCATCTTGAGGGCTGAAAAAGAAATTGCTTAACCTAATATTTCACATACATATATATATTTATTGGAGTTGGAAGGTGGCAATCTGCTACTTCCTTCCGTATCTCCTTTCACCAATAACGGCATTCCTCAATGCCAACAGCCAACTTGGACTGCTTACACCTATGACTAACTTAAAACTAACTGAGAATCTGTCCTCTCAAATGGAATGTGCTTTCCTTTTCGTACGCCATAACAAATCAAATCTTCAATTACCTCCATAGTTTTTCGCCAAAGTATGAGTACTCGTATTGGTGTGTTTGAATACTGAAGTGTTTCACAGGTTAAACCGTAGGCTAATGTTCCTTTGCTTGTTACTTTGCCTCGTTATACTTCTTGAGTTCCTGGTGGTGATACAATCCTTTAATTCTGCCAGATGCTGGATCCGCTATTAGATAACATCCTGTATGTGGTTTTCTAATTACTAAAACTGGTCCGTCGTACAATAGCCTCCATTTCCGATTTCTTTTCAACAACTTCGATGGCTTAAAATGTGTCCGTAAAAGCACCTTTTCATTAATGTCATATGTAAGAGCCTTAGATACTTTCTTGTCATAAGACTTCTTGCGTAGATTCGCCTGTACAGCTAAGGATACCAATGCTTGCCTAAGTTTTGCATCTAAATCTAATTCTGGTTCTACAATTTTAGGTATGGGATCTAACCATTCATTTCTTTCCCGATGACTCGTCATTAATTCCGCAGGTGTAAATCCAGTTGAGAAGTGTGGAAGATTGTTGACAATCTGCTCGAATGAAGATACAAAGTCAATCCAACGGGTTTGTCGATTAGGTATGTAGGTTCGAATGAATCTATTGAACTCTTTGAAGATACGTTCGGTGGGATTAGATTGCGGTCTGAAACGAGATATAAGTATTTGTTTGATGCCATGTCTGGCAAGAAAATTGCGCCATTGTCTGCCAGTGAAATTCGATGCATTATCTGATAGAATGGCCTCCGGCTTGCCAAATCGAGGAAAATAGTCTTGTTCGATTCGACGGATGATCGGAAGTGCACTGGATGATTTCACTCCATAAAGTCTCACATGTTTTGTGAAAAGATCCAACAATGCGACTAGGTATTTCACCCCTCCCCTCCCTTACGGCAGGGGTCCGGCGAGATCAAGGGCCAGAACTTGATTTGGTCTCTCAGTAATAATTGGATTCAGAGGAATAGGTTCGAATGGTTGAAGGGTTTTGCCTTCTGGCAGATAAGACATGTACTTAACAACTTGTGGATTCGATGGTGCAAGTTTGGTAAATAGCAATACGCAGAAATCTTTCGTTTGCATTTTTCAGGTCCATAATGACCCCAGGAAAGATGTGTGTACCAGATAAGGTGTTCAACGTATGCGTGTGGTATACACACACACCATCTACCAGAGAGGAGAGAAGTTAGATGGAATAAAACATCGTTGTGTAGTTTATAAAATTTGGACAAGAGGTGGTCGGGTTTTGTTAGAAGAAGTTGTTTGACCTTACGCCATTTGGGATCTGTTTCTTGGAGTATACGCATCTGCTTGCAGAGCTGAAGGAAATACTTTCTATGTAGTGGGTCTTTCATTAGAAGAATTCGGTAGTTAGACATCTGCTCGATAAGTTCACTGGACTCGGGAAGTCCTTGCGGGATGCGTGACAAAGCATCCGCGATAATGTTGCTTTTACCCTTGATGTATACTATTTCGAAATCATACTCTTGCAAGAAGAGACTCCATCGTGTAAGACGAGGATGAAGAAGTTTACACGAGAGCAAGAAACTAAGAGCTTGGTGATCAGAAAAGACCTTAATTTTCCGACCATGGATGTAGTAATTGAACCTTTTAAAGGACCATACAATGGCCAGAGCCTCCAACTCTGTCACCGAGTATGACCTCTCACATTCTGTGAGAACCCTACTTGCAAAGCTGATAACTCTTATCTCTTCTTTTCCATCAATTACTTCTATTTGAAACAAACAAGAACCAAGCCCCTGAAATGAAGCATCTGACGAAATACAGAATTCTTTATCCATGTCTGGATGGAACAAAATATTGCTGTTAAGAAGTGCTTGTTTAATGCGATCCAAATCTGCCTGACACTCTGGGTCCAATGCCAGTGAGTATTTTTCTTTAGAAGATCATGCAATGCTTGACTGTTCATCGACTGGTCCGAAATAAACTTTCTGAAAAAGGAAGTCATTCCGAGGAAGCCTTTCAACTGCCGTTTAGAAGAGGGCACAGGAAAGTTTTTAATATCTGCTAGTTTGTCTGGATCTAGTGTAATTCCCTGTGATGATACAAGATGTCCTAAAAATTGAATCTCGCTTTTACCAAATTTAGACTTATGTAGATTAGCTGTGACTCCATAGTCAACAAACCTCTGGAAAACTTTGCTTATTATGTCTAAATGTTCTTCCCAAGATTTCGTAGCAATCAGTAAGTCATCAACATACACTGTTACTCGATCCAACAGTTCAGGTCCTAATACATGATCAAGTGCAGCTATGAATACGCCTGAACTCACATTCAAACCAAATGGAACTACTTTGAATTGGTATGATCTACCTGCAAATATAAACGCTGTATATTTTCGAGACTGTGATATCATCTTGACCTGCCAGTAGCTCGATCTCAAGTCTACCGATGTGAGGAATTTTACTCCATGAAACCTTTGTAATTGTTCATCCATAGCCTCAGGTCGAGTTCTTACTGGAATAATTATTTTATTTATGTTTCTTGCATCCAAAACTATACGTACACTACCATCCTTCTTCAAAACTGGCAATAACGGACTACTGTAAGGTGAGTCTGACGATTCAATGATCTCCCACTTAAGCATTTTACGTATTTCATTTTTCACAGCCTCGCGCCTTGCATACGGGACAGAGTACGTTGTCTTGCACAAAGTAGAATGGGGAGCGACCTTCATGTCATATTCGTAGTCACGTATTACTCCAGGTTTCGAAGAAAAGACATGAAGATACCTCATAAGTAAGTGCAGTAAATATTGCCTTTGTATGTAATCAAGTTCACTTGATTCGCTTACTTTATTCAAAATCTCTTCTCTAGTCGGAAGTCCGTCATCAGTATCAAAATCCGTCCAACTGTTACCCTGTCTTGTCATGTGTGCTTGGTTCAAAAACATTCGCTGTACCAGTCTGCGTACCTTAACTTTGTGCTCAGTGTTGACTCTTTTGACCTTGCCGCGCAACAATTGCAGAGTTACCTCCTGTTCACCTACTCGGATTGTACAGATACCCTTTTCTATATCAATCACTGCCTTAGTCTTCCTCAGGAACTTCATTCCTAATAAGCATGACACTGACAAATTCTTAACTACTAGAAATACACACATGAAAGAAGTAGAATTAATCCTTATCGGTACCTGAGCTTGCAAATTGACTCGCTGTGATAAAGATCCTACCGCTCCTGTTACTGAACAACCTTGTACTGGTAACGTTAAAATTTTCATCCCTGCAGAAACTTTCTTAAACATACATAGTAATAAAGCATTTACGTTTGCAAAAAAGATGGCTCTGAGCACTATGGGACTTAAAATCTTAGGTCATCAGTCCCCTAGAACTTAGAACTAGTTAAACCTAACTAACCTAAGGACATCACACACATCCATGCCCGAGGCAGGATTCGAACCTGCGACCGTAGCAGTCGCGCGGTTTCGGACTGCGCGCCTAGAACCGCGAGACCACCGCGGCCGGCTTACGTTTGCACCAGTATCAATAATAGCATCTATTGGTGTATTGGCTATGTAAATTTTAGTCATTGCTTGTACTTCGTCTTCCCATACGTCATTCAAATCTGTCTCAATATTTTCCTGCAACAAATCGTCTCTCAAGTCAGTGTCGCGATCATAACGTATTACGTTAAGTCGTTCAAGGTCGAGTTTGCCCCCATTATGTCCCGCAGCATCCCCAAGGAGGCGAAAAGGTGCTGCCTTTAGTTTTCCGCTTTCTTGTGATGCGACTGATTTGATTCTTCTGTCACATCACTTGACCATTCTCGCTGGTTTTTTACCCATTGTGTGTGTTGATTTGTATCAAACCCTTGTTGGTACTGCACTTGGTTACCAGGCTGAAAAATCGGTACATTACTTGCCTGCGTAAAATATACCGGTGGATTGTATTGTTTTCTTGGTTTATTGTTATTGTAGCTTAAGTCCTGTTGTGGTGGCGTGTACTGTTGTTGTTGCATGAATGGTTGTTGCTGAGGCGTGTATTGCTGTTGTTGCTGGTGTTGTGGCTGCCCATAGGTTTGTGGTGGAGGTAGCTGGCCTCCGCAATTTTGATTGTTGCAACGTTTACCCTTGTATTTGTTCCCATTCTGGTAGAAGTTACTACCGTTATTGTTTGATTGGTATGTGGCATTCCCGCAATACTGTTGTTGCGTGTTGTATATTGGATTGTACCGTTGGTTGCCGTAATGCTTGTTTTTGTGTTTACCATTAAGGTAACCATTGTTCCGGACTTTATTGCGGTTATTGTACTGTTCGTTTCCGTATTGTGTTTCGTGTGAACCATTTCCATTACTACCGTTTCCATTCGAATACGTACCTGCGTTGTTGTTCTTACGGTTAGCATTCGCACGCGCGTCTTCGTGTATAAGATCGAGCGAATCAAGGACGGATAAAAATGCGTCCTGATCTTCCTCTGACACGTTCACTAATTTTTCGCGTATGGAAATGGGTAGTTTTGACTTAAGAATCATAATAACATCTTTTGTTGTTATGGGAGTGTACCAATATTGTATCTTTCTCAAGTACTTTTCAAAGTACCGGCGAAGTCCGCCACTGTTCGAATGGAAAGGTTCGGCGTTGTAGACCTCTTTGCGTAGGCGGTGCTGAACACCTGCGCTCCAAAATTTGCTTAAAAAGTTCTTCTCAAACTCGCTAAATGTTTTGCACTTATTAACCATCTCGGTTCCCCATATAGCACTTTCTCCTTGTTTGTATCCGGTAATGAATTGTATTCTCTGTTTGTCATTCCAGACAGCTGGAAAGACCCCTGAAAAGTTCTTTAGGAAAACGACTGGATGAATATTTCGCTTTTCCGGTTGGAATGGTTGAAAAACTCTGTGTTTCAATACACTTTCCTCTTTCATGAGGGTTGTGAGTGTCAGTTGTTCAGTGTTGTTGTTGTGTGAATCGTTAAATTCATTTTTCGGTCGCGGAATGTACTGTGGTGTGTTGTGTTGTTGTGTTGTCTGGTATTGATGTTCATCTGGCTCAGAAGGTAGTGAGTGTTTCCCGTCACTCTGGTTATCATACTGTAGTGTTTGAATTTGCTGTTTCAGGTCGGATATCTCATCTGTTACTTGCTTCCGCCATTCCGGCAAATCCCGGGTAAACGCTCGCCTAATTTGGCCTAGTTCAGTACAAACAGTGTCTCCTGAACTGCTGGGTGCAGATAATATGTCTAAGGTTGCGGATTTAACAACATCTTTCAAGTCACGTGTAACCTTCTCCTCAACAAGCTTCTCTTGTACATCAATCCATTCTTTGTAATGTTCGGTAAGTGCTTTAGTGTGCGAAGCAACACTACTGTTAACTCTTTCCTCAATAGTTCGGTCCGAAATGTCATTCGCCATTGCACTTACTTTTGATTCTACAGTGGCTACCGCTGTCGCTAACTCGTCTACCTGTCGTGCAACTGTTTTATACGCAAGTTTTACCGAATCGGTTTCTTTGCGACACGCTTCGATTTGAGTTGTGAGATTCTGACCGATGTTATCAATTTTGTTATTCAGAGTGCTTATCTGTGTTGTCAAAGCGCCGTGACGTCACCCTTAACCGAATCTATCTGTGCTGTGAGAGAGCCTACTTGCGTAGTGGGGTACCTACTTTCGCATCAATGGTGGTATTTACGTCATTCCTAACTGAGTCAATCTGTGCTGTCATATCCGTTTTCAACTCTGATAAAAACTTGTCTCTGTCTTTCTCACGTTGTTCGCGATCACGTTCGCGCTGTTCCCTCTCCTGTCTGTCTAGTATCAATTCCTGTAACATTTTGACAATGTCAATTGATACCGTTATCGGGGAGGTGGGTGTTTCCTGCTGAGTGTCGTCCACGTTAGCTACCTCTTGTCTGTCGTCTGTCCTGGCCGTCGTTCCGCGTGGGCGAAGTCGGTAATGTTTGTTAACAGTGCCGTCGCTTTCGTCTGCAGAGTTCGCGCTCGATTGTCCGTCCGCCATAATGAAATTCAACTATTGCCAACTTAAAATGGGTACTGCTAACTGAAATTCTGATTGTCAATCATTCTTGCCGCGCAAGTTAAAGTCGCGGCGCGTTCGTCAAATGTCTAATGTTACGTGGGTAATAACTGACACACGTCTGTAGCAAAAAGACAAGATGGAGTCAACGCCGTTGAAACAATTGATTGCCAACGCTGTTACACAGAAAAGACTGAAATGGCATCCATCTTGAACTTACACTAGAATACTAACTACAGTATAAAACAAATAGTCAAGCAAAAGGTTACAGAAAATGTTCAAATATTTACGTAGAAAAAAAAAAGTGGTTTTTTACGTTAAGCTACAGAAAGGATAGAGTGAGGTCGAATTTGAAGGTCAAATGAGCTACTCTGTAGACAGAACTATGGCAAACGAAAATTTGGTACTCACTCGGCGTTGTCTTCAAAACTGCAAATCTGCGTCTTATTAAATCCCAAGATATTTGTGTAAATACCACGTCCTTCAATATTGCGTATATTTATTGCTCATCCGTAATTTTATGCAGCATTGGGTTCCAAAGAGCGATACATGAAATAAGACAATCATATATTAGTACCGTGACACTTTCAATATTTTAGTCAAGTCCCTGTTCGGGCGCCAGATCTGGTATGAGTTTTTTTTTTTTTTTTTAGTAATTTAATTGAAAGCTTTGTTGCTTTGGTAAAAATAAAATTGGTTCTTTTTGTCGTGACAGAATAAATTACTATTAATCACACCAGATTTGTCGGAGAACAGCAGCAACATGTGTAATTAATCCAGCGTTAAGAAATTCTATTACCTTTTAGCGGAAAATTCGTGCGGTACTCTCCGACGTTAGAGAAGTCGTGGTGTTCCGTTCGGAGCAGGATGCGGCTGTCTTTTCTCATTCGCGATATCGAAAATTACTAAAAAAAATGAACAGAAATTTTTTTCGGAGGAAGATCGCGCGGAGAAAACAGACGGAAGTTACATGAAAGAAACCTAAGGGACCAACTAATTGGATTTGTACGAACATATAAACGGAACTGAAAGAACTTGGAATAAATACTATAACGATGTCGTCACGACAGCCTCCTGTTCCGACAGAACACACGCTGGATCATAAGCTGCATAAATCTTTTAAACAGGAAAGATTATCACAAGTATAATCAATGAAAATAAGGTTGAGAGATTTTCTTTGAAATTAAATAAACTTCAAGGCTTCAAGTATTGTATTATGAAACGGAAACTTACATTAACATGGCCACCCATTGTGGCGGTGGAGCGAATTTTCATGATATACATTCTCGCTTGTTTGTGGCTACATATATTTTTTAATCACTTAAACTCTTAAAGTTACAATAAAATGATTATATCAGTATGGAGCACAATACTTTTGCGTCCGACTCGCAACACATTCACAGAACAGCTAGAGAGCGGCGCGGCTCCCTGCAGAAGTAAAAAAATTGGCAATTGTTATTTTGAAACATAGGTGCATCGTTTTTTTTTTTACTGATCGATAGCAGCGTATAACAGTTTTATAGCTATCGTGATATTCTGCGCTTTTCAGGAGCGCGGCAAAGATATCTGGTTACAACATTCATTGGTATATGTTAAAAGTTCGCACATACTAACGCGAATACAGAAAAAAAACTTTTACATGTTAAAAATCGCAGTGATAAAGGCTGTAATGTGACAGCATTCACTTTACCGATTATTCATCCTGGTAAATATCACTTTAGAATTGCGACATTTCATCTAAGAACAAAAAATACACAAATTATTCATCCTGCAAAATAACTGTGCACATTCTTGGTACCGTTTTGATTAGTTAAACTGGTACCAGGCTTCAACAACAACAACAACAAAATTTTTTTTCATATTGCAAATGTTATGGTAAGAATTAGATTTACACTTATATTACATCTTACGTCAGTATTCCACAACGTTCACCATCTGGATCTCATACTCCCTTTATGTCCTTTCACATTGTGCAGTTGTCCTCATCTCTTCATTCGTATTTCGGCTCTCCGTCCGTCCATTACTCCATCATTTCCTGGTCTTCCTTCGCCATTCGCATCAATTTCGATTGCAGCATACACAGGCCTCTCTGTAACATACATCTAAGACATCTCCACATTATTAATTCTACTCACCTTCATTTACTACTGTTTCATCACGTCGAATCTCTCTTTATTAATCACACTGCTTCACGTCGCTTCTCTCCTTAAATATCACCTTTATCCCCCATTATTTATCACGTCGCTTCTCTCTGTATCTACCATCTTTATCCACTCATTAATCATCGCGTCGTTTCTGCTTGATCCTTATTCATATGACAAAAAATACGTACATACACCACTCTGTCGACTCCCGTTCATGACTCATTCGACCAGTCTATTCCGTCATACTTCCTGACATCCCGCCTGAAAATTCTTATGTTCGATTTGACCCTGCACAACGTTACACACCACAAATAAATACACTGACTATCTACCATAAATTGCCTACTTTCGATCTATCCTTAACTTTTCCATAATTTGGTGTTAGAAATGTGATGAAGCCCACGCAATTGTTTTCCCTTCATCGCCTCAATCAGTACAGCATTTTCACGGACAATACGCCTCACTCTGAATGGTCCACTGTACACAGTAAAGAATTTGCTAGTTAGGAATCTGTGCTTACATGAAAATTAAATGTGTGCAGAGAATATACAAGCTGGGAGAAATGGGACAGCCCAAGTGTTAGAAACTTTGGTGCTAGTGGCCTCTTTCCCTAACACCAGATTCCGAACAACCATACGCAGCACCTCATAACTGTCACTATGACAATGACATACTACCGATAAGATGGCAGCTAATCTAAAAACTTCGGTCACAATGTCGACTTTCTACATTACGTGTTAAGTACCTGCAATAGTCAAATCGCACTAATTAAACTGGCCTCATTGGCATTATTACATAACATTTTTAGCAACTGGTTTTTTTTTAGGAAACAGTCCTTTTACTTTAGTGTTCCAAATCAAAATTTGCAAATTTTGCTCTGAGATACCAGCCTAACATATTCCATTACTGGTGTTTTATTCTGTGATCAGAAGTATGGTATTTGCACTCCTACGTATCAGTAGGGTATGTCTGCTACATAGACAATTTTCAGTGCCAGTGGCAAGTGTTTTAAGGCAACATGCTATGGGCTGATATGTTGGATCCATCAATCTATTACGAAAAGAAAGAAATGCCAGGATTCCATGCTCTCCTGTCATTCTGATAGTTTCTGCTGTTCCTATCCTCGACTCTGTCTGACCTGTGAGTCGTATCTCCGTTCGCTATGTTGCTCTCATTACTCAGTTCCTGTAACAAGTGCTGAAATGACGCGGAATCGTCTACGCCTCTGCCTGCTATCGCTATGTCTCTGCGCAATCTCACTGGCAACTTCGTTATACAGATTCTAATGAGCTCCCCAGTTTCGTATGGCACATCCAAATACCTATTACGTCTCAGCATTTCCTGATAGCACGCCACTGGATCTCTTATACCACCTTCGTTACAATTTGGCATCATCAATATGCTTTGCTTAACCTCGTGCTGCCTACTTTTCGACCAGAATTCATTTAAAAACTTGTCACAAAATATCTTGTAGCTACTACAGTCTTTAATAACTTCCTGCATTTTCGCTCTAGCCGCGTATCTCAAATGGTTACACACAAACTTCATTTTGAGGAGCAGTCCCCACGATGAAGGTAATGAATCTTGAAATTGAGACAGCCACAGGCATGGATGTTGGTAGTTATCTGGATCCGGAAAGTTTTCCGACCTTGGACTATACCCAGTTGGGTTTGCCACCTGTTTTATCCGACACAACCGTTCTTCTAACTCTCTGAGTTCGTCTTCCTCTTTCTGCCTATTGTAGTTCTTTGAATTTATCTCCCTCTCCCTCTGCAATCTACCTGGTGGTGTTTCACCTTCGCTACTGCACGCTAATTGCAACTGTGCTAGTTCTTCCCTATGTTTCCTATTTATTTCTAATTGTGCCTCTTTAAACTGTAATAGTGATTGTATCTCCTCCTGGTCGGCGTAAACCTCTCGCTGCGTACTGTCTGACCCTGTTTCACCTCTTATACTGATCTTTCCTACATCCGTGCTACTCGTATTCATTCTGGCCACTACCTCAGCAAATTCATCCCTGTGTTTATTTAGCGCCACTTCCTGCCGGGTGACTTGAGCTTCCACACTGTCTAATGCCCCTTGTTTATCTGCAAGTAAGTCCACTATCTCTTTGATTCACTCATCCGGCAACACGTCCCTACGTTCTGTAATAACACTCTCTATTGCACTTATTCGTACCTCCAAATTATTGGCTTTTTCTTTCACGGCATCACATACTTGCTTCAATGCATCCAGATTCTTCTCCCCCTCATCCAACCGATTATTAACTGCGGACAGACGCTCATCGATAACTATGTGTAGCTTCCTCATTGCCTCTTTATTTCCCTTATCCATTGCCTCCAATCTTTCCTTACTATCTTTATCCATCGCTTCCAATCTTTCCTTACTATCTTTATCCATCGCTTCCAATCTTTCCTTAGTCTCCCTATCTCTTTCCTTATTATCTTTACCCATCGCTTCCAATCTTTCCTTATTATCTCTATCCATCCTCTGTAAAAACTGCAGTAGCATATTGTCCTTTGCTACTTATGACGCACTCACCTCGTTCGTCTGAGAAGCAGTAGCTTCGCTAAGGGTAGCTACACTTTCACTGCATACCCGATCTAGTCCCGGCTCGTCCGCGTCGTCGGGAAAAGCCCCCGTTTGTGGACAAAGCCCACCGCGTGAAGGATCACCTAGCCATGGTCTGCTGACCAATTCAGCCCCTTCCGAGTGTTTGCCGTTCTCGCTCATTAACCCAAGGTCGACACCTACTTCCTGTTCCACTGCTACGTTCACCCCAGAATCACTCTCCTCCATGGTGACAACACTTTTCGACTGCGACGTAGTTACTACGGACATTGCAAAAAAAAAAAAATTATACAACGATCTTCCAGCCTTGGACGATATAGCAATTAATTACATAAAAAAATAAAAGATCATCACCAATCCAGAAAGAAATTGTAAACAAAAAAATTTTACTTCTTAGCGCTATCACAATATATCCCATCAAAAAAAATCTTAACAGCAAACCCTAACAGCAAATATCCTGCCAGGGTCGATATTATGAAAGGCACCCACATGCCTTGCTCATACTGTGGCATCAAGCAGTCAGGCCTGCAAGATGAGTGGTCTGCCAAGTGAGTGGATTCATTCTTATTTGTCGAGTAACATGTACTCTAGTACTCACAATTAAGTTACAAATTATTCTCCTGTATGAACATTACGCAACAGAAATGCACATCTGACTGTTAGTAATTTACACTACTCTGACTGTTCACTACGCACTGGCAATACCACATTTTCTTTTTTTATTTACCGGCTTTTATCAACACGTGGCCATCACACTGAATATGAATGGCGCACACATTATAAATTCTGGATATCATGACAACGTACAGTTCGAAGGAAAAGGCCATCAACCTTTTTCTTTTCACTATCTTATTTATTCCGATAAATTCTATAACCTAAACACACAAATTCTATAACCTACAACAATAACTCATGAGAAATTTCGCCCAGTGGGCATGGCTTTACATTGGTGATTCTCTATCTTATGGTCTCGTAATTATTTAATGCTACAGTGCACTTTCTGGATAGGATGGTGGATCTTTTGCTATATCTCACACTTCGATTCTCACAACCATCATCACGAAACTTTCCTCCTGACCGAGCGGTACAAAAGGAACATGCATACCCCACTACCTCTGAAACTACCTTGCTACTCTCCCATGCAAACCACACATACTTCAATTACATGACATACACCACACTGCAACATGGAATACAACACAAGGAATCGGCACAACGTTATAATCACATCACTTTCAGCTTTCCCACTTCAATTAAAATTCATCGCAGTTTCACACGACACTGACCCATTTCGTAACTTATCTTTCCTACTACGAACTCTGGAGGATATATGCACGTCTTCCTAAGCAATGCAAGCCAAGTGGCGTTGCTGGATAGACGGCTGACTCACCTTGCTTCTCTCTCAGAGTATTATAGTTTGAATCAAGCGTCACACGGAAACATGACACGCAAGGTAATATTAAGAACATATTCATCACACACGCGAGTCCTCAGCTGATACCAAGGACGAGTACTTGTCTTTATCCTTTGTCTCATACACAGATTGAGACTCACACAGTACTCACCACGTGGAAGTACTCGTCTCTAATTTCAAGTCCTGCACACGCCATTTCTTAAATATTTCAGCTTATAGTACACATGCTAGTAATTCAGCTTAACTTAAGCACTCGGAAGTATTTCATCTTATTGCTACACGTGGTTTCTTTGTGACCGTTGGTCACTTCCGAAGATTACTACGATCCCCTTCATGTTACCTGCCTGACATTTAATCCTCCCCACAAAAGTTCCCGAAATAGAGAAATTATTATTCCAAACTGCTCTTAAGTATTTCACATGCATACCATGTCTCCACTCTTTTGTCCTTACGGAGCATGCCTAAGACAGGTCTTACCAACACTAGATCCAGCGGCAGAGTGCTGAAACATGGCCGTTCTTCAGGTCCTCTCGCACCTCTGCCGAAGTGGGGGAGCACCTTGCTACCGTATTGGCCAGCCACATTTCAGGCGCTCAAAGCTCAGGTAAATTTGGTCCCACCAAAGGTAACCCAAGTACCGTCTCAAAGATGATCATATATTCACATTCACTATCTGTGGTTAGCAGACGACCATACATTCATTCATTTCACAGATCTCACCAATCTGGATGTAGGGATTTATTTTGTGGGAGTGCACATATGATCAATTAAATAAATAAATTGTAATTCTTTCCCACACTGGTATCCGGCTTCGCTGTATTAATTGAAATTGAGTTATTATTAGAAAAAATATGTTGTTCTGACAAGAATAATGAAGAATGTTGTACCTATTTTCAATGTCGGGCAGTACTGTACCCTTTGATGGTGATGTAAGAAAATAATCAGCACTCTGAATTCAAGTTACACTTCCTTTTTATTGCTTTTGTTGCAATATCATGTAACACACAAAACATCACTTCACAATACAAAACATACTTGAAAACACCTTCCTCACTGTTATGTTAAAGTTCACATTTTATAAGCTGACTACAATATGCGTCTTTCGAACATGACGTCCAAGACTTGACTTTTTGAAGGTCCGGCTCTCTAACAAACTAATAATCGCTTACGCGCCCAAAAATCAGAGTTACAAGTACGACAAAGATCATAGTGGTAAAAGATAGAGTGCACATAAGAATAATATCACTGCAATATAAACTTATCGTTGTATCAAAGTACCTCTACATTAATGAAATCAGATCTGAATGTTGTCTCAGAAACACTGTAGAATATTGCTGGTATCGAGAGGTTGAGTTGAGGTGCCGTAATGGTTACGTAATTCAAGTACCATTACAGACTGATGGATGACATCGAATAAGATACAAAGAAGGTCAGCTCGTTTTGTATTATCGCGAAATAGGGGAGACATGATACGTGAATTGGAGTGACAATCATTGAAACGAAGGCGTTTGTCGTTGCGACGGGATCTTCTCATGAAATTTCAATCACCAGTTGTCTCCTCCGATTGCGAAAACATTCTGTTGGTACCCACTTACATAGGGAGAAATGATCGTCACGATAAAATAAGAGAAATCAGGGCTCACACGGAAAAATTTAAGTGCTCATTTTTCCCCCGTGCCGTTCGAGAGTGGAACGGTAGAGAGACAGCATGAAGGTGGTTCATTGAACCCTGTGCTAGGCACTTTATTGTGAATAGCAGAGTAATCACGCAGATGTAGATGAGATGTCTTCCCTGGATTCCTCCTAGCTACATATTGAATGGAGTGCCACATTTACTCCCTTAAGATCTGAATAAGCAGGCGCCAGACTGTTATTATCACTCACTACGACTCTTCTAAGTATACTAGTATCGAACACCGGCCTTGATTTGAGGAAGATATTTCTGAGAATTTACGTCCGGAGTACAGCACTGTACGGTAGTGAAACCGGAAAACCGGAACAGAAAAGAATCGAAGCCTTTCATATGTGGTGCTACATGCGAATGTTGGACATTAGCTGGACTGATAAGGTAAGGAATGAGGAGGTCCGGCGCAGACTCGGAGAGAGGAGGAATATGTGGAAGACGCTGACATGGAGAAGTGACAGGGTGATGGGACAGCTGTGGTACTAGAGGGAGCTGCAGAGGGCAAAAACTGTAGAGGAAGGCAGAGACATGGAGAAGTGACAGGGTGATGGGACAGCTGTGGTACTAGAGGGAGCTGCAGAGGGCAAAAACTGTAGAGGAAGGCAGAGATCGGAATACATCCAGCAGACAATTGAGGTCGTAGGTTGCAAGTGCTGCTCTGAGATGAAGAGGTTGGCACAGGAGGGAAATTCGTGGCGGGCCGCATCAGATTAGCCAGAAGACTGATGAATAAAAAAAATAAAAAATAAAAAAAAGACTCTTATATCGCGTATGAACGAGGCAACACGCACCGGGACGGTCAAGTGGAATACGATGCTGGTACTTATTCGTCGCAGTTAACAGTGCGTCGGAAAACGTTCGTAATAACTCACTAATTCATATCATACATGAAAAAAATCCAAGACGCACTTTGGACGGTATAGCGTAACGAGTTACCGAAGGCGGCCGGAGTGGCCGTACGGTTCTGGGCGCTACAGTCTGGAACCGAGCTGCCGCTACGGTCGCAGGTTCGAATCCTGTCTCGGGCATGGATTTGTGTGATGTCCTTAGGTTAGTTAGGTTTAATTAGTTCTAAGTTCTAGGCGACTGATGACCTCATAAGTTAAGTCGCATAGTGCTCAGCGCCATTTGAACCATTTGAGTTACCGAAAATCACTCGTTGTGTTGAATAGTGCCTTGCTGAACGGTCGCGTGAAGTATTGAGCACATTATAACACTGACCTACATTCTTATAAATTTCTTCCTCAAATTAAGGCCTATGTTTGATACTAGTAGACCTCACTCGGCCAGGAATGCTAGTTTGCTTTTTATGTCCTCTCCGTTCCGTCGGTCGTGGGTTATTTTGCTGCGTAGATAAGCAGAATTTCTTAACTCCATCTATTTCGTGATCGCCAGTTTTGATGTTAAGCCAATGTTTACTGGATAATTTTATTTTATTTTATTGTCCATCGTATTACGTCTGAAAGATGCCTATTTGCAGTGTTAGGTACAGGAATACTGACATGCATTCCGCTGTCCGAGCCATCAGAACGATTTTGGTTTATAACTGTCGACTCAGTCGTTTCCCCATCAGGATTCCTGACCTCAAATGCGTACATCTACGCTTCTGCATCATCCCTGCAGGTTTGTAACGTCATCACAAAACATCCTGTAAATTCTCTCAAGAGCGGCAACCAGCCCTGACACACGAAGAAATGGAGAAGGGCAAAAAAGAAATTGTATAGTGCATGGTGGGGGGGTTCCACTGTCAGTAAATAGTTTTCCGTTTCCTTCGCAAATGGAGCGGAGCCTAAACTTTGATTTTATGCCCTTCTATCTCTTTCAGAATAAAATTCAATCGTCGGTTGCAGGGATACATTTATTTCGCTTGACCGGTTTCAACAAAAAAAATTTTCATCTGGAGAGGCCAGTAAAATTAGGGATATTATAAATTATTAAATCTTGGTCATACACTTATGTAAAGTACATTATTCCC
The DNA here is from genome assembly GCF_023864275.1 of Schistocerca cancellata. Lineage (NCBI taxonomy): Eukaryota > Metazoa > Arthropoda > Insecta > Orthoptera > Acrididae > Schistocerca > Schistocerca cancellata. Next base: position 16,692,483 of record NC_064635.1, on the reverse strand, counting down.
TGGGATCGTTCTGCAGGCTCTCTGAGTTTTCTCAGTAGCGTTTAGGGGAAAAAGATCGTTTTCTTCTTTCTGTGGATCCTGTTTCAACCACTTTTCCGGAGTCTGTCGTACCCACTGCAGGACAATTTCTCGCGGTTCCTGGCTGTCTGCGAAATGATATCCGCGCAGAGGTTTCTTCACAGCCGTGCGTAGGCGGTAATCAGAAGGGATCAAGTCACGAGAATACGGTGGTACCTGGAACCCAATTTCAGCGATGGCAGCCGCCGTTTTCCGAATCGTGTAGGGATGAGCGTTGTCGTGTTTCGTGGCGGTGCTCTCTGCACACACTGATACCAATCGCCAGTGAGTATGCACAGTGTCTGCACCCTCCTTCCGCAAAAACCATGCCGCCCAGTGCTGTTCTTGATGGTAACACTCCACGTCGTCCGCTCGCGTAACTACAGTAGTTGCGACAATGAGCTGTACTATGAAGGGGCTACACTTCTAATGACTGTCCTGCCACCTACGATTAGGTCAAGGTACTACATACTTGTAGATGCAACGGCGAGTCACATGTTGGACGATGAATGATGGGAAAAAATAATACGAAACGCCCCTCGTATATTATTTCTCTGCAAAGATACACCAGTGACCACGTCTCTGTAATATGAGAACACTCAGAAAATATCTCTGAACAGCCTCCTGCATTGTGTAGGTGCAGTTATGGTTTTGCCTGTACGAGGTTTGTCCGGAAAATACGTATAAAAGTTGAATAATAACTTTATTTTACAATTATTCAGGTATTACAATATGGTCTCCTTCAAAGTACTCGCCCTGTGACGCGATACACTTCTGCCAACGCCGTTTCCACTGTTGATAACATTGCTGAAAGTCTTCAGTTGTGATGTTGTTCAGTTGCCGTGTCGTTTCCGCCTTGATAGCTTCCACATCTCCCAAGTGCTGCCCCCGAAGCACCATTTTGCATTTCGGGAACATGAAGAAGTCACACGGGGCTAAATCGGGTGAATAAGGCGGGTGGTCTGTCACGGTGACTGAGCTTCGGGCCAAAAACTCGCGCACAACGAGCGACGTGTGAGCGGGCGCATTGTCGTGATGAAGGATCCACCTGCCCCCTTTTGCCAACTCCAGTCGAACTCGGGCCACACGAGCTCTGAGACGTGTCAGAACTTCAACGTAAAAATTTCCGTTCACTCTCTGGCCGGGAGGGACAAATTCCTTGTGAACAATGCCCCTAGAATCAAAGAAAACAGTCAACATTGTCTTGACATTGGACCTTGATTTTCACGACTTTTTTGTTCACGGTTCTCCTGCTAGTTTCCATTCCTTGCTTTGAGATTTGAGCTCCACATCGAATTCGTAAAACCAGGACTCGTCTCCAGTGATGACTCGGTTGAGAAAGTCCCCTCGTTCCTCTGCTTCCAAACAATTCTCACAGCACTCAACCCTCTTTGCTTTCTGTTCTGGCGTCAAGAGCTTCGGTACGATTTTCGCACACAATTTCTTCATTTCAAGTGTCAGGATTTCGTGAACGATTGTTTTGGGGATTGACAGCTCGTCAGCAATCATTCTGACTGTCAACCTACGGTCTTTAAGAACACAAGCCCGAATTCGTTCAACATTTGCATCGGAACTAGATGTCGACGGGCGTCCTGGGCGAGGGTCATCGTTCACTTCTTCTCGGCCATCCCGGAACCTTTTTAACCACTTGTTCACGGTTGGTTCCTTCAGGGAATTGTCTCCGTAAACCTGTTTCAAACACTCAAAAATCTCACGGCTATTTTTGCCTGGCTTTGCAAGAAACTTGATGCTGACGCCCTGTTCCTCAATCAGAGAGAGCTCCATGTCGACGGCAGGTGAAAAAGGGTAACTGTCAACAAGCTGCCGCACACTCCCACCTTCACGCAGAGTGCTCTGACTCGAACTGAGCGTCGATGGGATTGATTACAGCAGTAGTCCCACCTGGCGGTGACTGCAACTTGTAACATAAAGACATTATTCAACTTTTATACGTATTTTCCGGACAAACCTCGCACATAAAAGTAGATGTAGCTGTAACATTTCGCCAGTGGGACTTTGCGCCGTGAAGACAGGAAAAGAAAATTAATACTAACGAAGCGGAAGCGGTGTTTCTTACCCGTTTGTTTAAGCCTAAAGCCGCTTGCCAGGAATAGGGCGAGGGGTGGGGGGACAATGGTGGGGTGGGGGGTGGGAAGGGAGAGTGGGGGGGGGGGCGGAGTCCAGAGAGAGCAGCTTTAAAAAATGGCATTTCTTGAGTAGAAACCAATAGCATTGTAACACGTGTCATGACACGGTCAGAGTTGCAGTCTTTCTTTCTTTCTTTATTTTATGGTATAAAACTTAGATACATACTCCATATAGCTGCATAACACTCTAAGGATGACTTCTGGAGTAATTAAAGCCACTCCAACGCAATGGCTCTCAATATTAAGCCACATCCCGCCGCCACACCTGCGACGTACTGACGGCCTTGTACGTGAATACAAAAACATCATGGGGAATCGAAGACCGCCACTCCACCAAGACATTGAGGCTGCAAACACTAACAGGGTTCGATCTAGGAACCCGCCAACAAGAACAGCAAGGAACTGTGTACAAGAAAGTTTCAGCATCACAAACGCATCTTCTGAAAAATGGAATGCATGGCAAAATCAAAACATGCTTTGCATCACACAAAAGCCACCTGGTTTTGACCTACCACGCAAAACGTGGTCCACTCTAAATAGGGTTAGAACTCGTTACGGCAGATGTGCCTACTCCCTGTATAAATGTGGTAAAATATCATCCCCTCAGTGTGACTGTGCAGAAAGTAAGACCATCAGACACACTGTTGAAGAGTGCTCCAGAAGAGCCTACAATGGGAGCCCCGACGACTTCCTGCTCGCAACTCCAGAGTCGATAGATTATATTAATAAACTTGATGTTTGTTTCTAATCCTTAAACTTTGTTTTATTAGCAATGTTTGTTTTCAAATATTAACGTTTGTTATATTAGTGATTTGTCTCTTTCTTTCTTATGTGTCTGTATTGCCACACCGTAAATAAATAAATATTGTTGCTGTTGTTGTGGTCTTCAGTCCTGAGACTGGTTTGATGCAGCTCTCCATGCTACTCTATCCTGTGCAAGCTCCTTCATCTCCCGGTACCTACTGCAACCTACATCCTTCTGAAACTGCTTGGTGTATTCATCTCTTGGTCTCTACGATTTTTACCCTCCACGCTGCCCTCCAATACTAAATTGGTGATTCCTTGATGCCTCAGAACATGTCCTACCAACCGATCCCTTCTTCTAGTCAAGTTGTGCCACAAACTTCTCTACTCGCCAATCCTATTCAACACCTCCTCATTAGTTATGTGATCTACCCATCTAATCTTCAGCATTCTTCTGTAGCACCACATTTCGAAAGCTTCTATTCTCTTCTTGTCTAAACTATTTATCGTCCATGTTTCACTTCCATACATGGCTACACTCCATACAAATACTTTCAGAAACGACTTCCTGACACTTAAATCTATACTCAATGTTAACAAATTTCTCTTCTTCAGAAACGCTTTCCTTCCCATTGCCAGTCTACAATTTATATCCTCTCTACTTCGACCATCATCAGTTATTTTTATCCCTAAATAGCAAAACTCCTTTACTACTTTAAGTGTCTCATTTCCTAATCTAATACCCTCAATATCACACGACTTAATTCGACTAAATTCCATTGTCCTCGTTTTGCTTTTGTTGATGTTCATCTTATATCCTCCCTTCAACTGCTCTTCCAACTCCTTTGCTGTCTCTGACAGAATTACAATGTCATCGGCGAACCTCAAAGTTTTTATTTTTCTCCATGGATTTTAATCCCTACTCTGAGTTTTTCTTTTGTTTCCTTCACTGCTTGTTCAATATACAGATTGAATAACATCGTGGAGAGGTTACAATCCTGTCTCACTCCCTTCCCAACCACTGCTTCCCTTTCATGCCCCTCGACTCTTATAATTGCCATCTGGTTTCTGTACAAATTCTAAATAGCCTTTCGCTCCCTGTATTGTACCCCTGCCATCTTCAGAATGTGAAAGAGAGTATTCCAGTCAACATTGTCAAAAGCTTTCTCTAAGTCTACAAATGCTAGAAACGTAGGTTTGCCTTTCCTTAATGTAGGTTCTAACATAAGCCGTAGGGTTAGTATTGCCTCACGTGTTCCAATATTTCTACGGAATCCAAACTGATCTTCCCCAAAGTCGGCTTCTTCTAGTTTTTCCATTCGTCTGTAATGAATTCGCGTTACTATTTTGCAGCCGTGACTTATTAAACTGATAGTTCGGTAATTTTCACATCTGTCAACACCTGCTTTCTTTGGGATTGCAATTATTATATTCTTCCTGAAGTCTGAGGGTATTTCGCCTGTCTCATACATCTTGCTCACCAGATGGTAGAGTTTTGTCAGGACTGGGTCTCCCAAGGCTGTCAGTAGTTCTAATGGAATGTTGTCTACTCCCGGGGCCTTGTTTCGACTCAGGTCTTCAGTGCTCTGTCAAACTCTTCACGCAGCATCATATCTCCCATTTCATTTTCATCTACATCCTCTTCCATTTCCATAATATTGTCCTCAAGTACATCGCCCTTGTATAGCCCCTCTATATACTCCTTCCACCTTTCTGCTTTCCCTTCTTTGCTTAGAACTGGGTTTCCATCTAAGCTCTTGATATTCATACAAGTGGTTCTCTTTTCTCCAAAGGTCTGTTTAATTTTCCTGTAGGTAGTATCTATCTTACCGCTAGTGAGATAAGCCTCTACATCCTTACATTTATTCTCTAGCCATTCCTGCTTAGCCATTTTGCACTTCCTGTCGATCTCTTTTTTGAGACGTTTGTATTCCTTTTTGCCTGCTTCATTTACTGCATTTCTATATTTTCTCCTTTCATCAATTAAATTCAATATTTCTTCTGTTACCCAAGGATTTCTACTAGCCCTCGTCTTTTTACCTACTTGATCCTCTGCTGCCTTCACTACTTCATCCCTCAAAGCTACCCATTCTTCTTCTACTGTATTTCTTTCCCCCATTCCTGCCATTTGTTGCCTTACGCTCTCCCTGAAACTCTGTACAACCTCTGGTTTAGTCCGTTTATCCAGGTCCCATCTCCTTAAATTCCCATCGTCTAAATTAATTATTTTATCTTGAAATTATTCATTTAAGTGGTCATATATGATCCTTTGTTGCTGTGCAGTTACTTCAACAAATTAGACTATTAAAAATGATGCACATGCAGCAAGAGATGCGTTTCGTACCACGATGTGGTTTACTGTTCAAGTTCCGAAAGCGCACACTCCAAGAAGTGTGAGCCAATATATTGCTTCCTCCTGTTCATGTCACATTTTAATATTTTCGTTCGATACAAATTTTGCAAACTATTTTAAACTAACTTCCGGATGAGCTAGAGACTTGAAACTTCCAGCACAGCTCAGAACTCGATCACAATGCAAGATGAACTTGCTTTCGTGTCTGGTGTGCGGTGGAGGGAACTATCTGTACCACTGCTATTTCCGCCTTTTTCTGTTCCACTTGCGAATAATTCATGGTAAAAATCGTTACTCGTAAATACCTGTGGCAGCTCGATTCTCTCTAACCTTTAGCTTCCAGGTCTTTCCATGAGATAGTAGTAGGAAAAAGGAATGTATTGGTAATCCTGAAATTTACCACATATTTTTGTTACGAGACTAAAAACCACAAAATAATTATTTAAGTAAAAACCTTTTAATACAATACCTTTTAAAGCGGATTAAACGTATAAACAATTTCTTCTACCGTCATACAGATTCCTAGCCCCACAAACGTAGTCCTCAAAATCTGTGCTTGTGAATTTTTAATAATTGTGAAAATACTTATAGAATTTACAACTGAAAACGCAGGGCACATGCGATACATAACTGATGCGTCAATAGTTCACCTACTTACTATTATCTACCCCATGTGCCCCAAGTTGTTCGTTTTAAAGTCCACAAATATTTTCATACTGTGATGTAACAAAATAAAAGTGATGTTGTTATTCAATGGAAAAGTTGGAATCTGAGATTTCGATTACTGTTTTATCAATCACAATTGGCGTAAGAATCATGGATTGACCATTGTCATAAAACATTTCATTATGAAATGTGAATAGTCTTTACTTGCAGTTTCTCGTGGTTTGAAGCAGTCACAGCTAGCGTGCTATTGATTAAGAAACTGCATTATCGTCTTTCTAATTACTTCATGATCGTAGATACGATCATACCCGGTCGTGAAGTTATTCATATGACAAAACAATTTGCTAATGGACCAGAAAGTCCTTGTTGTTGTTGTTGTGGTCTTCAGTCCTGAGACTGGTTTGATGCAGCTCTCCATGCTACTCTATCCTGTGCAAGCTTTTTCATCTCCCAGTATCTACTGCAACCTACATCCTTCTGAATCTGCTTAGTGTATTCATCTCTTGGTCTCCCTCTACGATTTTTACCCTCCACACTGCCCTCCAATGCTAAATTTGTGATCCCTTGATGCCTCAAAACATGTCCTACCAACCGATCCCTTCTTCTAGTCAAGTTGTGCCACAAACTTCTCTTCTCCCCAATCCTATTCAATACCTCCTCATTAGTTACGTGATCTACCCACCTTATCTTCAGCATTCTTCTGTAGCACCACATTTCGAAAGCTTCTATTCTCTTCTTGTCCAAACTAGTTATCGTCCATGTTTCACTTCCATACATGGCTACACTCCATACAAATACTTTCAGAAACGACTTTCTGACACTTAAATCTATACTCGATGTTAACAAATTCCTCTTCTTGAGAAACGCTTTCCTTGCCACCTCCAGTTTACATTTTATATCCTCTCTACTCCGACCATCATCGGTTATTTTACTCCCTAAATAGCAAAACTCCTTTACTACTTTAAGTGTCTCATTTCCTAATCTAATTCCCTCAGCATCACCCGACTTAATTTGACTACATTCCATTATCCTCGTTTTGCTTTTGTTGATGTTCATCGTATATCCTCCTTTCAAGACACTGTCCATTCCGTTCAACTGCTCTTCCAAGTCCTTTGCTGTCTCTGACAGAATTACAATGTCATCGGCGAACCTCAAAGTTTTTACTTCTTCTCCATGAATTTTAATACCTACTCCGAATTTTTCTTTTGTTTCCTTTACTGCTTGCTCAATATACAGATTGAATAACATCGGGGAGAGGCTACAACCCTGTCTTACTCCTTTCCCAACCACTGCTTCCCTTTCATGCCCCTCGACTCTTATAACTGCCATCTGGTTTCTGTACAAACTGTAAATAGCCTTTCGCTCCCTGTATTTTACCCCTGCCACCTTCAGAATTTGAAAGAGAGTATTCCAGTTAACATTGTCAAAAGCTTTCTCTAAGTCTACAAATGCTAGAAACATAGGTTTGCCTTTTCTTAATCTTTCTTCTTAGATAAGTCGTAAGGTCAGTATTGCCTCACGTGTTCCAACATTTCTACGGAATCCAAACTGATCTTCCCCGAGGTCGGCTTCTACCAGTTTTTCCATTCGTCTGTAAAGAATTCGCGTTAGTATTTTGCAGCTGTGACTTATTAAACTGATAGTTCGGTAATTTTCATATCTGTCAACATCTGCTTTCTTTGGGATTGGAATTATTATATTCTTCTTGAAGTCTGAGGGTATTTTGCCTGTCTCATACATCGTGCTCACCAGATGGTAGAGTTTTTTCATGACTGGCTCTCCCGAGGCCATCAGTAGTTCAAATGGAATGTTGTCTACTCCCGGGGCCTAGAAAGTTCTTAAGGGCACAAAAACAACTGTAACATCACACAAAAGGGAAATTCAGTATTAAAGCTGATGCAAGAAGACGATAAAACAGTTTTCTTTTTGTCAATGTAACATGCACGTTGGACTGCTGATCTTGGTGTGTGTAATCTTAGCAAAATGCATAATTAAAATGAAAATAATACTGAGGAGATGATAAGAATGAGCACTGCTAAATGATTCAGTATTCCCAGAACAAATATTTATTATAACTAAAACATATATCGTACCTTAATCTTAATACTACAATGACAGTAGATTTTTATATCCGTTTCATGTCCATTGAGCGCTCTTTTATATAGCAATTGTCCTCTTGAGTCGCTCGTGCGTCGTCACAATAAGTTATAACAGTTCTTCTTTTTACACTTCACTCAAACTTAGACGTAACACGTTTTTATACATTTAGTAAAAATTTGATCAGACTGCCACAAATCTGCGTCCGTCATACTTAAGAAAAACAGTACAAGTGTTTTAGCGCTCAAGGCTTCATTTGGTCTCCAGCGAACAAAATAGTGAAGGATCGCAATTCCATCCGTATTTTTCTGTTTATATTGCCGCCCAAAGACGACGAATTACATTATTTAGGAAATTCGACCGTCGCTATGCGACGCCTTATTATACATTAATCACTCTTTATAAACAAGTATTTGCCTTCTGGCTGAAAGTATTAACTATTTGCTGTTTTAATGAAGCCAAAAATAGCGAATATAACAATACCTATTAAACATTCACAAGCACAAACTTTCAGAACTAACTGCATGGGGTTACGAACCTACAATGGAACTAGGAGAAATTATTTTGTACTTTTTAGTCCTTTTACAAAAGGTGTCACATTAAAAAGTTTTGTAACACTAGGAAAAGACTTTTCTCTTCACCGTAAGTCAAGCGATATCTAGAGACCAACAGGACTCGTTGTATACATCAAGGGAACAATTTGAGGCAGTTCATCTGTTACCCGCTTGGGAGCACCAATCGACGGACGAGAGATCACGATGTTTAATGTTGCCCCGACTATTCTATAACATTGAAAATTCATCTATGTATTTCTGGAAATAGAAAAATCGAGCCTATAGAAATATGGCACTGACTTTAGTAAATAATACACTGGGTTTCTGCATAACTACGTAGCGTTTTTTCCATAAGTTTAATAAACACAACAGATACACGTTACAGACTTTACCCATCAACAATACACTCATCTTCAGTAGTTACAGCAGTCTGCCAACGCAGGGGAAACTTTTCGATTACTCGACTGCAGAAATTATGTGGTTTTGAGGCGACGAACAATTCGAGCCGTGTTCGAGTGCATTTTCATCCGGAAACCAAGTTCCACGAAGGTTGTTCGACAGGGAGCGAAAAGGCGAAGATGTGAGGAGCAATATTACACTACTGGCCATTAAAATTGCTACACCACGAAGATGACGTGCTACAGACGCGAAATTTAACCGACAGGAAGAAGATGCTGTGATATGCAACTGATTAGCTTTTCAGAGTATTCACACAAGGTTGGCGCCGGTGGCGACACCTACAACGTGCTGACATGAGGAAAGTTTCCAACCGATTTCTCATACACAAACAGCACTTGGCTGTCGTTGCCTGCTGAAACGTTGTTGTGATGCCTCGTGTAGGGAGGATAAATGCGTACCATCACGTTTCCGACTTTGATAAAGGTCGGATTGTAGCCTATCGCGATGCGGTTTATCGTATCGTGACACTGCTGCTCGCGTTGTTCGAGATCCAATGACTGTTAGCAGAATGTGGAATCGGTGGGTTCAGGAGGGTAATACGGAACGCCTTGCTGGATCCCAACGGCCTCGAATCATTAGCAGTCGAGATGACAGGCATCTTATTCGCATGGCTGTAACGGATCGTGCAGCCACGTCTCGATCCCTGAGTCAACAGATGGGGACGTTTGCAACACAACATCCATCTGCACGAACAGTTCGACGACGTTTACAGCAGCATGGACTATCGGCTAGGAGGTCATGGCTGCGGTTACCCTTGACGCTGGCCGGCCAGTCTGGCCGATCGGTTCTAGGTGCTTCAGTCTGGAACCGAGCGACCGCTACGGTCGCAAGTTTGAATCCAGCCTCGGACATGGATGTGTGTGGTGTCCTTAGGTTAGTTAGGTTTAAGTAGTTCTAAGTTCTAGGGGACTGATGACCTCAGAAGTTAAGTCGCATAGTGGTCAGAGCCATTTGAACCATTTTGAACCTTGACGCTGCATCACGGACAGGAGCGCCTGCGATGGCGTACTCAACGACGAACCTGCGTGCGCGAATGGCAAAACGTCATTTTTTCGGATGAATCCAGGTTCTGTTTACAGCATCACGATGGTCGCATCCGTGTTTGGTGACATCGCGGTGAAAGCAGATTGGAAGCATGTATTCGTCATCGCCATACTGGCGTATCACCCGGCGTGATGGTATGGGGTGCCATTGGTTACACGTCTCGGTCACCTCTTGTTCGCATTGACGGCACTTTGAACAGTGGACGTTACGTCTCAGATGTGTTACGACCCGTGGCTCCACCCTTCATTCGATCCCTGCGAAACTCTACATTTCAGCAGGATAATGCACGACCGCATGTTGCAGGTCCTGTACGGGCCTTTCAGGATAAAGAAAATGTTCGACTGCTGCCCTGGCCAGCACATTCTCCAGATCTCTCACCAATTGAGAACGTCTGGTCAATGGTGGCCGAGCAACTGGCTCGTCACGATACGCCAGTCACTACTCTCGGTGAACTGTGGTATCGTGTTGAAGCTGCATGGGCAGCTGTACCTGTACACGCCATCCAAGCTCTGTTTGACTCAATGCGCAGGTATATCAAGGCCAGAGGCGGTTGTTCTGGGTACTGATTTCTCAGGATCTATGCACCCAAACTGCGTGAAATGTAATCACATGTCACTTCTGGTATAATATATTTGTCCAATGAATACCCGTTTATCATCTGCATTTTTTCTTGGTGTAGCAATTTTAATAGCCAGTAGTGTAGGTGGGTGCGAAATGACTTCCCAATGCAACTCCCTTTTTGTCAGTCCAGCAGAATGCGGGCGGTCGCTATCGTGGAGTAGCGTTTCTTCACACGGTCCGCATGGTCGCTGTTCTTGGATTGCACCTGCAAGACCTCTCAGTTGTTGACAATAAATCTCAGCAGCGGTGGTCACACCGCGCAGGAGCAATTCGCAGAACACCAGACCGTCGCTGCTCCACCAGATGCGTAAGGTTTTTGTACGTGGAGCTCCTGCTTTGTTTGGGCTCAACCACTCCTGTCTTTTCCTTACTTTAGCGTAAAGCACCGATACAGGATAGGAATGTTCGGAGCTGTTGACGAGCCAACTGGTGGCGAACAAGTAGAGATTCACATACGGCTACCCGCTGGTTGTTGTGAGTTTGGCTTAGAGCGTGCGGTACCCATACGCCCGATTTCTGAAAGTTCCTCACGGCATACAAATGCCGCAGGACACTGGAATGTTCACAGTTCGTCACATTCGTCATTTCTCGAGTACACTGACGCGGATCATCGTGGATTAATGGTTTAAAGGATCTTCATCAAACCTCGAAGGTCTTCCTGAAAGTAGAGACTCACTAATGTAAAAACGGTACTCCTTAAAACGAGAAATCCATTTTGTCGCCGTGTTCTGTCTAATGGCGTTATCCCCACACTGGCTGCCTCTGGTGAAATCAGACAGAAAAAATATGTCGAAAATGTTCCAATTTTCTACTTGGCGCTCCATTTTCTGGGGCAACGGCCTTGCGGCAGTGGTAACACCGGTTGCCGTGAGACCACCGACGTTAAGCGCTGTCGGGCGTGCTCGGCACTTGGATGGGTGACCATCCAGGCCGCCATGCGCTGTTGCCATTTTTCGGGGTGCACTCAGCCTCGTGATGCCAATTGAGGTGCTACTCGACCGAATAGTAGCGGCTTCGGTAAAGAATACCATCATAACGACCGGGAGAGCGGTGTGCTGACCCCACGCCCCTCCTATCCGCATCCTCCACTTAGGATGACACGGCGGTCAGATGGTCCCGGTAGGCCACTCGTGGCCTGAAGACGGAGTGCCCCATTTTCTGGCGTTCACAGCTCCACTCACTGTCTCCAAATGTCGAAATGACAACAAATAAACTCAAACAGCAACAGTGACTTACAAATAAAAATTGAAAATCGATAAATAAACCCATAGCAACCGGAATAGCAACATGCAAGACAAAAACGTCACGAACTTATGCTCCAACCTAATTATTTTAAGACTCGAACATTTTGGAACCTATTAATTTTAAGTTGGGTTGTTTTGAGGGAAGAGACCAAACTACGAGGTCATCGGTCTCATCGGATTAGGGAAGGAAGTCGGCCGTGCCCTTTCAAAGGAACCATCCCGGCATTTGCCTGGAGCGAGTTAGGGAAATCACGGAAAATGTAAATCAGGATGGCTGGACGCGGGATTGAACCGTCGTCCTCCCGAATGCGAGTCTATAAATTTTCAGTACGAATAACTTCTGTAACATGAAGTTTTTGGAAAAGGGAAGTTATGTTTGTTGAAAACTGGAGAATGATGGCTTCTAAATAGAATAGGTCAATATTGAAACAAACAGTTGTTACCATCGTTGAATTTTTACGTTAATGCCATATGAAGGTATATACGAGAGCGTGCTAAAGAGTAATGCCTCCCAATTTTTTTACATGAAAACTCTTAAAGCTGTTTGAATAAAACAGATGTGATATCTTTAACCTTCACTTCTACACATTTATTTTTTCACGGTCGTCAACCCTTTCGACAGACACATTTGTCCCAGCGAGAGACCGTTTTGTTGATACAGTCACTCTAGACTGCGCGCCTCCATCACTGTCAAAGCAAAGTCCTCGAAGGTGTTCCTTAAATGCTGGAAAGAGATGAAAAACACATGCGACCACGTCGGGACCGTACGGACGACGATCGACGAAAGTCAACCCAAGGCGTCCGATTGTTGCAGACGTCGCAGCGCGCGCGTATGGTCCGGCATTGTCGTGCTGAAGGACAGGGCGCTTCACGTGTGAACGAACTCTGCTAAATCGAAAGTCTATTACAGCAAACCGTTCCTCTCGCGCCGAAGTAGTTATGGCACACTCGGCCATATTACACGCTACACTTCGCAGCCTTCTAGTGGGAGAAGATTGGAACAAGCTCAGCGAAGATGCAAGGTCGACCGAGTAATATGCATGACATGTAATATGTCAAGGAGTATTGAGAACAGAGTAAAAATTTAGTAGGCATTACTCTTCAGCGCGTAATCGTAATTATTCCCATAAGACCCACAGAATATTCTCATCAGGACACTGTAAATTTCAATGTGAATAGTGGAGTTCAGTGAGTTACTGCCCGCGTAAAAAAAGAGTTATTTCATATAACTATCGCGTAAGCACTACAGAGCAGTAAAAGAAAAAATTAAGTTACATTAGAAACGGAAAACATGTTCTGAAAAATTATATTTATTTGGTCACGAACCGGCTTTCAATTCTCACGCCATATTCAGGTGACAACTGAACGTCGCACACACAGATAAACGTTATGTGCGACTTACACAGATGTTATTTGTGCACAATATACACTCCTGGAAATGGAAAAAAGAACACATTGACACCGGTGTGTCAGACCCACCATACTTGCTCCGGACACTGCGAGAGGGTTGTACAAGCAATGATCACACGCACGGCACAGCGGACACACCAGGAACCGCGGTGTTGGCCGTCGAATGGCGCTAGCTGCGCAGCATTTGTGCACCGCCGCCGTCAGTGTCAGCCAGTTTGCCGTGGCATACGGAGCTCCATCGCAGTCTTTAACACTGGTAGCATGCCGCGACAGTGTGGACGTGAACCGTATGTGCAGTTGACGGACTTTGAGCGAGGGCGTATAGTGGGCATGCGGGAGGCCGGGTGGACGTACCGCCGAATTGCTCAACACGTGGGGCGTGAGGTCTCCACAGTACATCGATGTTGTCGCCAGTGGTCGGCGGAAGGTGCACGTGCCCGTCGACCTGGGACCGGACCGCAGCGATGCACGGATGCACGCCAAGACCGTAGGATCCTACGCAGTGCCGTAGGGGACCGCACCGCCACTTCCTAGCAAATTAGGGACACTGTTGCTCCTGGGGTATCGGCGAGGACCATTCGCAACCGTCTCCATGAAGCTGGGCTACGGTCCCGCACACCGTTAGGCCGTCTTCCGCTCACGCCCCAACATCGTGCAGCCCGCCTCCAGTGGTGTCGCGACAGGCGTGAATGGAGGGACGAATGGAGACGTGTCGTCTTCAGCGATGAGAGTCGCTTCTGCCTTGGTGCCAATGATGGTCGTATGCGTGTTTGGCGCCGTGCAGGTGAGCACCACAATCAGGACTGCATACGACCGAGGCACACAGGGCCAACACCCGGCATCATGGTGTGGGTAGCGATCTCCAACACTGGCCGTACACCACTGGTGATCGTCGAGGGGACACTGAATAGTGCACGGTACATCCAAACCGTCATCGAACCCATCGTTCTACCATTCCTAGACCGGCAAGGGAACTTGCTGTTCCAACAGGACAATGCACGTCCGCATGTATCCCGTGCCACCCAACGTGCTCTAGAAGGTGTAAGTCAACTACCCTGGCCAGCAAGATCTCCGGATCTGTCCCCCATTGAGCATGTTTGGGACTGGATGAAGCGTCGTCTCACGCGGTCTGCACGTCCAGCACGAACGCTGGTCCAACTGAGGCGCCAGGTGGAAATGGCATGGCAAGCCGTTCCACAGGACTACATCCAGCATCTCTACGATCGTCTCCATGGGAGAATAGCAGCCTGCATTGCTGCGAAAGGTGGATATACACTGTACTAGTGCCGACATTGTGCATGCTCTGTTGCCTGTGTCTATGTGCCTGTGGTTCTGTCAGTGTGATCATGTGATGTATCTGACCCCAGGAATGTGTCAATAAAGTTTCCCCTTCCTGGGACAATGAATTCGCGGTGTTCTTATTTCAATTTCCAGGAGTGTACAATGCGTGATCAAAAGTATCCGGACGCCTGGCCGAAAATGGATAACAAGTTTGTGGCGCCTCCATCGGTAATGCTGGAATTCAATATGGTGTTGGCCCACACTTAGCCTTGAGGACAGCGTCCACTCTCGCAGGCATACGTTCAATCAGGTGCTGGAAGGTTTCTTGGGGAATGGCAGCCCATTCTTCACGGAGTGCTGCACTGAGGAGAGGTATCGATGTCGGTCGGTGAGGCCTGGCACGAAGTCGGCGATCCAAAACATCCCAAAGGTGTTCTATAGGATTCAGGTCACGACTCTGCGCAGGCCAGTCCATTACAGGGATGTTACTGTCGCGTAACCACTCTGCCATAGCCATGCATCATGAACAAATGCTCGAGTGTGTTGAAATATGCAATCGCCATCCTCGAATTGCTCTTCAACAGTGGGGAGCAAGAAGGTGCTTAAAATGGCAATGTAGGCCTGTGCTGTGATAGTGCCACGCAAAACAGCAAGGGATGCAAGTCCACTCCATGAAAAACACGACCACACCGAATGTTACTGTTCGCACTATACACGCTGGCAGATGAAGTTCACCGGGAATTCACCATACCCACACCCTGCCATCGGGTCGCCACATTGTGTACCGTGATTCGTCACTCCACGGAACGTTTCTCTGCTGTTCAATCGTCCAATGTTTACGCTCCTAACACCAAGCGAGGCGTCGTTTGGCATTTACCGGCGTGATGTGTGGTTTACGAGCAGCCGCTCGACCATGAAAGCCTACTTTCCTCACCTCCCGCCCAACTGTGATAGTACTTGCAGTGGATCCTATTGCAGTTCAGAATTCCTGTGTGATGGTCTGGATAGATGTCGGCCTATTACACATTACAACCCTCTTCAATTGTCGGCGGTCTCTCTCAGTCAACAGATGAGGTCGGCCTGTACGCTTTTGTGCTGTACGTGTCCCTTCACGTTTACACTTCACTATCACATCGGAAACAGTGCACCTAGGGTTGTTTAGGAGTGTGTAAATGTCGCGTACAGATGTATGACGCAAGTGACACCCAATCACCTGTCCACGTTCGAAGTCCGTGAGTTCTGCGGAGCGCCACATTCTGCTCTCTCATGATGTCTAATGACTACTGAAGTCGCTGATATGGAGTTCCACGCTGTAGGTGGCAGCACAGTGCACCTAATATGAAAATCGTATGTTTTTGAGGGTGGTCGGATACTTGTGATCATATAGTGTGTAAAACATGACAGAGTCGTTACACAGGAAAATTTTACATATTTTTGTAACATAGAATAATTACGTCAACTGAAAAAGTGGAAAAGTATAGTTTTTACGTGCACATAAATTTAATGACTGATGAAAAATAAGATTGATTTGCAGTTTTAATCTAGTATTTGTCTGAAACATGAGCATTGCTCCATGCGCTTCTCAATGTCAGATGGACCAGATGACAATAGAGTGATGTAGTGAACGAAGACTCAAAAGTATCAGCTGCCAGTGACTGATTCGCAACAAAGTCCAGTTTTCCATTGTCTATCAGTGATATGCAACTAGATTGGCTGCCAGCATCTAAAATGCACCGTGTAAGTCTAGTGGGCGGTGTTGCATATGAACGGGCCACCCAGAGATAAGTGTATCCTAAACGTCCGATGTTAACATTGCCGACTGAACTGCGTTCGTCAGAAGTAACCGATGGGGTAAAATGTCCCTAACTGCTGCAGCCTAACGTGTGACGCCTTTTCCTGCAAAAAATACAAAATACTTTTCCTTTCTTTCTTCTTTCTTTTACTATGTGACCCTGGTTGAGGCGAAGAAAGGACCTATCACTTTATCTCAGAATCTTGAGACGGTCATGAACATCCTTCACTCCCTCGCAGTCTTGTGCCCGGTGATCACACAGTTCGCAAGCCACACAGTAGGTTCCCTTTTTTCCGTACGGGCCTGAGTGTCCATCAGTTTCAAAAATGGTTCAAATGGCTCTGAGCGCTATGGGACTTAACATCTGAGGTCATCAGTCCCCTGGAACTTAGAACTACTTAAACCTAACTAACCTAAGGACATCACACACATCCATGTCTGAGGCAGGATTCGAACCTGCGACCGTAGCGGTCGCGCGGTTCCAGACTAAAGCGCCTAGAACCGCTCGGCCACATCGACCGGCTCCATCAGTTTCAGGAACTTCCTTTCTGACAGTTAGATCCTCTTCTAATGAAGTATCTTTGGAACTGAAAATCGACCATAAGCTTCTAACAAGGGAACCTCCCCATTGCACCCCCTCAGATTTAGTTATAAGTTAGCACAGTGGATAGGCCTTGAAAAACTAAACACAGATCAATCGAGAAAACAAGAAGAAGTTGTGTGGAACTATGAAAAAAGTAAGCAAAATATACAAACTTAGTAGTCCATGTGTAAGATAGGCAACATCAAGGACTGTGGGAGTCGAAAAGCGCCGTGGTCCCGTGGTCAGCGTGACCCGCTGTGGACCTAGAGGTCCTTGGTTCAAGTCTTCCCTCGAGTGAAAATTTTACTTTCTTTATTTTCGCAAAGTTATGATCTGTCCGTTCGTTCACTGACGTCTCTGTTGACTGTAATAAGTTTAGCGTCTGTGTTTTGCAACCGCACCGCAAAACCGTGCGATTGTTATTGAAGGCCCGAGCTATATTTGCTGGATTCAAATTGCCAACGGAATACATCTCACGTTTTTAATGCACTCTCGTCCAAAGTAGCGAACAGTCAACTGCCAGCCAGGGAGCCTCGTCAGCAGGAATACTCTCTCTTCCGTGCGCTGTAGTCGACTGACGTGTGTTTCGATGTTTGTTTAGGTGTGGCGTCCCCATACTATGGCGCAGTTACCTTGCATCGGACGGACGGACAGATAATAATTGTCTGAAAATAAAAAAAAATTTACTTCTCAGTCGACGGACGACTTGAACCAAGGACTTCTCGTTCCGCAACCGCTCACGCTAACCACGGGACCACGGCGCTCTTGAGCTCATATTCTCCTTGATGTTGCCTATGTTGCCCATTGACTACTCAGTTTGTATATTTTGCTTATTTTTTAATAGTTCCACACAACTTCTTCCTGTTTTCTCGATTGATCTGGATCTAGTTTTTCAAGGCCTATCCACTGTGCCAACTTATAACTAAATCAGAGGGGGGTGCGATGGGGAGGTTCCCTTGTAAGTTCTCCCCCATTGCTTGTAGTGCCTGCAGACGGTTATTGTGTTCAGTAATTCTTATGAGTTTCGGATGACTTCGCTTTTTTCGAATAGGTGTGACGCCTTCGAGATAGTCAAGATGTACCTGGATAATTACGAGCGTTGCCCAGAAAGTAATGCACCGCATTTTCTTCTTCAACAATTCTTTATTAAACATAATGAGAATTACACATACGAAAGAATGGTGTTTTATCTACATCTACATCTACATTTATACTCCTCAAGCCACCCAACGGTGTGTGGCGTAGGGCACTTTACGTGCCACTGTCATTACCTCCCTTTCCTGTTCCAGTCGCGTATGGTTCGCGGGAAGAACGACTGTCTGAAAGCTTCTGTGCGCACTCTAATGTCTCTAATTTTACATTCGTGATCTCCTCGGGAGGTATAAGTAGGGGGAAGCAATATATTCGATACCTCATCCAGAAACGCACCCTCTCGAAACCTGGCGAGCAAGCTACATCGCGATGCAGAGCGCCTCTCTTGCAGAGTCTGCCACTTGAGTTTGTTAAACATCTCCGTAACGCTATCACGGTTACCAAATAACCCTGTGACGAAACGCGCCGCTCTTCTTTGGATCTTCTCTATCTCCTCCATCAACCTTATCTGGTACGGATCCCACACTGATGAGCAATACTCAAGTATAGGTCGAACGAGTGTTTTGTAAGCCACCTCCTTTGTTGATGGACTACATTTTCTAAGGACTCTCCCAATGAATCTCAACCTGCCACCCGCCTTACCAACAATTAATTTTATATGATCATTCCACTTCAAATCGTTCCGCACGCATACTCCCAGATATTTTACAGAAGTAACTGCTACCAGTGTTTGTTCCGCTATCATATAATCATACAATAAAGGATCCTTCTTTCTATGTATTCGCAATACATTACATTTTTCTATGTTAACGGTCAGTTGACACTCCCTGCACCAAGTGCCTATCCGCTGCAGATCTTCCTGCATTTCGCTACAATTTTCTAATGCTGCAACTTCTCTGTATACTACAGCATCATCCGCGAAAAGCCGCATGGAACTTCCGACACTATCTACTAGGTCATTTATATATATTGTGAAAAGCAATGGTCCCATAACACTCCCCTGTGGCACGCCAGAGGTTACTTCAACGTCTGTAGACGTCTCTCCGTTGATAACAACATGCTGTGTTCTGATTGCTAAAAATTCTTCAATCCAGCCACACAGCTTGTCTGATATTCCGTAGGCTCTTACTTTGCTTATCAGGCGACAGTGCGGAACTGTATCGAACGCCTTCCGGAAGTCAAGAAAAATAGCATCTACGTGGGAGCCTGTATCTAATATTTTCTGGGTCTCATGAACAAATAAAGCGAGTTGGGTCTCACACGATCGCTGTTTCTGGAATCCATGTTGATTCCTACATAGTAGATTCTGAGTTTCCAAAAACGACATGATACTCGAGCAAAAAACATGTTCTAAAATTCTACAACAGATCGACGTCAGAGATATAGGTCTATAGTTTTGCGCATCTGCTCGACGACCGTTCTTGAAGACTGGGACTATCTGCGCTCTTTTCCAATCATTTGGAACCTTCCGTTCCTCTAGAGACTTGCGGTACACGGCTGTTAGAAGGGGGGCAAGTTCTTTCGCGTACTCTGTGTAGAATCGAATTGGTATCCCGTCAGGTCCAGTGGACTTTCCTCTGTTGAGTGATTCCAGTTGCTTTTCTATTCCTTGGACATTTATTTCGATGTCAGCCATTTTTTCGTTTGTGCGAGGATTTAGAGAAGGAACTTCAGTGCGGTCTTCCTCTGTGAAACAGCTTTGGAAAAAGGTGTTTAGTATTTCAGCTTTACGCGTGTCATCCTCTGTTTCAATGCCATCATCATCGCGGAGTGTCTGGACATGTTTCGAGCCGCTTACTGATTTAACGTAAGACCAGAACTTCCCAGGATTTTCTGTCAAGTCGGTACCTAGTATTTTACTTTCGAATTCACTGAACGCTTCACGCATAGCCCTCCTTACGCTAACTTTGATATCGTTTAGCTTCTGTTTGTCTGAGAGGTTTTGGCTGCGTTTAAACTTGGAGTGAAGCTCTCTTTGCTTTCGCAGTAGTTTCCTAACTTTGTTGTTGTACCACGGTGTGGGTTTTTCCCGTCCCTCACAGTTTTACTCGGCGCGTACCTGTCTAAAACGCATTTTACGATTGCCTTGAACTTTTTCCATAAACACTCAACTTTGTCAGCGTCGGAACAGAAATTTTCGCTTTGATCTGTTAGGTAGTCTGAAATCTGCTGTAGGGAAGCAGCCTACTCACGCCGTAATAAATTATCAGTCTTTCCATTGTGTGCCAGCCAGTCCGCTGCAACTAGCTCTGACGTCATAAATGTTGCGCAATACTTTAAAAATCAAGCAAATAACCTAAAACATTTCTAGCATGTCAGGAGTAATATTAAAACAACATGTGTTGAATATCAGTTCGATAACTTTAGCCATTTTCGAAATTTTGACGTTTTTCTGTAAAAATCATTGGCGCAACAGAAAAGAGCTAGAGAATTAAAAATTGATAATTAGATTCATTTTTCATAATTATTTAATAAAAACAGTCTTCTGCATCTCACAATTTAAGATTTTAGTGGAAATTCATGATTTTCTGGTTTTTGTCTTAAAACTTAAGGAAGCAAGATAGATTAAGTAGGCTAATAAATAAGGCCAGGATGTTTATATTTAAGTAGGTTGGAGATCCGCTATAACTATGAAGATGTGAGAAGTTTCATTTGAATACCTATAAAACTATAGCGATAGCGTATCTCCAAAGGTCCAGTTCAGAGCTCGTCTACTGCGTGCAGTGTAATTAAATTAATTCTCTCACCCAAAATATTTCACTTAGCCACGTCAAAATTTTATTATCAGTACTTACCTGCGTGCTGAATGCACATTTAAATTAAGAGCTTCATCTGCCATCAGCTAGAGAAGCTATGGTTTATTCAGTGACTTAAAGTGGTGCATTACTAGCCCAGCGGCTAGTCGGGAGAGCCGATGTGATCAGGCGTTCCCTTAGCCGTCCGCACCGCGGCTTTATGCAGTATATAAGAACGTTGCGCGAGGAGGAAAGGCCCCACTTCTCTCCAGACGCTGAATAGCACGTCATCTGTGTCGGGAGTCGCGTCTCGTCGGTATCATTGCTACAAACAGCCTCGGATGCCGTATTAAGTTACTCGGGATACGCGTAATCATGAAATCATTTGCGAGTGAAGTGTTAATTCTGGGTTGACTTTAATTATCGATCTTCAGTTTGCATATTGTCGTATTTTCACGTGCCGTCGCGGGACAAACATTCTACCTTTATTTAGCGTGGCGTTTGGTGAAACCAATCATCAAATTATGGCGAGCATTCATTTAAATATTCAATTTGGACAATTGTAGTTGCATCAGCGCATTAGACTCTGAACTGCTCTGTTAGTTAGGTTGTGTGGATTCTTTTGTTTTTCATCTGTGACTTTCAGAATATACTCAACTATTTTAGAAAATCGTTTTCGATTATAAATGCCGGACAATCTCCTAATTCCTCAGAGCTATAAGCTGTAACTATAAGTGTATTCTCAGATGAAGTGGGCACTAGGAATTCTAATTACAGGCTTCACGTTTTACTAATCACTTTCTGGTTGCCAATATTGTAGTTAGAAAGCCAGTGTTGAGAATGGCGAAAGACAGCATAAATAACATTCTAAATAATAGGAAATGCAGTGTTTCTACAAACCAAACAAATTTTATATAACAGCAACACATTAATTTTACCCGCCGCCCCACACTGCCTTCTATTACTCTTGCTAAACAGATAAACCTTCCTCCCTTTTTTTTATATTCCTATTAACTTCCATATTCAGGGATGCTGCAACGGCTTTATGATCACTGATTCCCTGTTCTGCACTTACAGAGTCGAAAAGTTCGGGTCTGTTTGTTATCAGTAAGTCCAAGATGTTATCTCCACAAGTCGGTTCTCTGTTTAATTGATCGAGGTAATTTTCGGATAGTGCACTCAGTATAATGTCACTCGATGCTCTGTCCCTACCACCCGTCCTAAACATCTCAGTGTCCCAGTCTATATCTGGTAAATTGAAATCTCCACCTAAGACTATAACATGCTGAGAAAATTTATGTGAAACGTATTCCAAATTTTCTCTCAGTTGTTCTGCCACTAATGCTGCTGAGTCGGGGGGTCGGTAAAAGGAGCCAATTATTAACCCAGCTCGGTTGTTGAGTGTAACCTCCACCCATAATAATTCATAGGAACTATCCACTTCTACTTCACTACAGGATAAACTACTACTAACAGCCGTATTTTTCCACGTCAGCTCCATCCCGTTCTATGGCCTTCCTCCAGCTCGAAACAAGGGCGTGTATGCCCTGTCGGTAGCAGTCCTTGCCCTGGTGGAGGAGCCAGTGCTTCACTGTGTCCAACACCTCCTCATCGTCTTCGAAAAGTTTTCCAAAGAGAGCATCGTTTAATGGCACAAAGCAAGTGGAAGTCCGCAGGGCTACGTCAGGTGTGTCAGATGTGTAACACTTCTGTCACTAAATGTAACTGGGTTTTCTCTTTTGATGCTAGTCAATTGTCATGGTGAAGATACTAGATAAATTAATTTTTCTCTCTTAACAACATGTGGGCAGGGTGGGTTCTTCCTTGGCTCGGGTGTGAGGTAGAATGAAACAGCATTTTTACATAAGATTTATTGCAAGTTTTGTACAACTGTTTCCTTACTCGATGTTCTGGCTCGGAGAACGGCAGCTGTGTCGTTTGCGCAGCCTTCTGCTGCAGCAGCGGCGGCGTCTGATTACGCGTTTTTGAATATACCGTACAATTCCTTTCTCTGGAGTGAGAAATTCAATAACGGTACGCTGCTTGTAACGCACGTCACCTACGGATGCCATTTTGAAACTGTCCTGCGGCTACGCTATCTGTCGGAAGTGACGGAAACATGCTGCACTCACTCAGGAGACATCAAATAATACGTAATTCGTGTTTCGCATTCGTACCATTGTTTTCGAGTTAGAAAAAAAAAAAGGTGGTGCGGTACTTCCTGGGAAAACCTCGTACATTTCTATCACCACAACTTGGACGTAAAATGTCATTCGATTATTCATAAGAAGCTGCAGTTAGAACAATGTCTTATACCAGACTCTTGAGTTCCCGTATAGGTAACCTCCTAGAAATTAGGCAGTTTAGGTTTTTATGTTGATAACGCCACATAGCGCTCTAGATGAAAATCACTGACTGTGCTGTGTGAAGTCTGTGGCTGGTTTGCATTGTTGTTGGCTATTGTGGTGTTGGGCAGTTGGATGTGATCAGCGCGTAGTGTTGCGCAGTTGGAGGTGAGCCGCCAGCAGTGGTGGATGTGGGGAGAGAGACAGCGGAATTTGGAGAGCGGACGATCTGGACGTGTGTCTATCAGAAACAGTAAATTTGTAATACTGCATATCATGAACTAATATATATATATATATATATATATATATATATATATATATATATATATATATATATATATATATATATATATATATATATTACTGGTTTATATATATTATATTGTAACAGTTGTGATACTAAATGTGACACTTCTGTCACTAAATGTAACTGGGTTTTCACTTTTGATGCTGTCAATTGTCAGGATGAGCATTCTAAAGCATTCGGTCAGGGTGAAAATATTAAATAAATTAACTTTTCTCTCTTAACAACATGTGGGCAGGGTGGGTTCTTCCTTGGCTCGGGTATGAGGTCGAATGAAACATCATTTTTACATAAGATAACTTTTATTTAAGATTTGTACAACTGTATCTTACTGAATGTTCTGGTTCGGAGAGCGGCAGCTGTGCCGTTTGTGAAGTCTTCTGCTGCGGCAGCGGCGGCGGCGGCGGCGTCTGATTACGCATAGTGGTGTGTATCTCGTGTCGCCGTCTCGCCCAGTTGACTGGAGACGCGCAGCACGAGGTGGCTCGTTTAATTATTGCGAGCGAAGTCGTGCATCGGATGGTGATACCTTGGATGTGGCGTCCCAGTGTTCCTCTTCTCTAAGCGGCCGCGTGTGTTGTGCGTCGACCAGCGGAGCGGCGCGGCGGGGGAAGGCCAGTGTCCCGGACTCGAACCACGCTTGCCAGTCTTCGGCTGTCAGGTCTTCATCCCAGCTCACAGGTGACTGCTGATGTGAGGCCGTCTCCTTCCCGTCCTCACGAGTCACCCGGGTACGTCAAAATCAGACTTCAAATACCTTTTAACTTCTGTCTTCTGGCGCCGCAGCTGCTGCTTGCTATTCCATTACAGCGGCGGACTTGGTGCGCCTGTGCATGATGCTGTCTCTTCTTGCATGACGGTCTTCAGCACCGAAACTGACTGAAAACTTCTTCGTCTTCTTCGTCTCTCTTCTCCGTCTCTGTCTCCGTCTCCGTCTTCTTCTGTCGGGCCCACTGCGTCTCGCGTATTTATTCACTTCAGTTTACTGGAGGTGAACGACTTCACGGTCATTGCCCCTTCTGTCACGTTGAAAAGTTTCTCGAAGAATCTTCTTAACGTCGGTCATTGGCTCTTGGAAGCTCTTGGAATGTAGGCGAGGGCCTTTGCTCACATGCGACAACTGAGAAACACGTGAGCCGGTCGAGCGATGCCCTGACGGCTGAATCGACAGCGCCCGCTTATGTGGAACTTGCTGACTTCACGGTCATTGTCTCTTCTGCTCTGCTGTTGTGCCCGCTGCGTGCCAGTATGTAACTCTCTAAACTAAACCAAGTTTTTCATTTATATTCTAATTTCTAGTTCCATTTGATTTCACTAATTTATTTACTTAAGTACCACTCAAAACAACATTCCTCCACCCTTCGGAGAAATTCGCCCTCGAATTTACCACTCAACAATATATATATCAGGTTTACCGTTGAAATTTCGAGTGAGCACTTTCCCCGAAGTGTCGTTAACGTTACCGCTTGTAATTTGAAGTAATATATATACTACATATATATATATATAACAATGTATTTACCTTAATAATGTTCAAAAGTCATTATTTATATATATATATATATATATATATAATTGTTCAAAAGTCATTATATATATATATATATATAATTGACTTTTGAACATTATTAAGGTAAATACATTGTTTGTTCTCTATCAAAATTTTTCATTTGCTGACTATGCCTA
Source organism: Schistocerca cancellata (assembly GCF_023864275.1). Lineage (NCBI taxonomy): Eukaryota > Metazoa > Arthropoda > Insecta > Orthoptera > Acrididae > Schistocerca > Schistocerca cancellata. Next base: position 16,667,266 of record NC_064635.1, on the reverse strand, counting down.
TCAGTAGTTAGTGCCTTCAGTAGTTAGAATCTTTTATTTAGCTGACAGTATTGGCGCTCGCTGTATTGCAGTAGTTTGAGTAACGAAGATTTTTGTGAGGTAAGTGATTCATGAAAGGTATAGGTTAATGTTAGTCAGGGCCATTCTTTTGTAGGGATTACTGAAAGTCAGAGTGCGTTGCGCTAAAAATATTGTGTGTCAGTTTGGTGTTGATCAGAATAAGTAAAGAGCGAAATGTCTGAGTACGTTCAGTTCGGCTCAGCTGTTTGAAAATCAAATAACGTAACAGGTTTATGAGCACAGTAATTCAATAATTTTCTAAGGAGATGTTTCAAAATACATATCTATTTGACCACCGGCGATCAAGTTAGAGCCATTTTCCGCTCAGGTGAGCTCTGGCTCTGAGCACTATGGGACTTAACATCTGTGGTCATCAGTCCCCTAGAACTTAGAACTACTTAAACCTAACTAACCTAAGGACATCACACACATCCATGCCCGAGGCAGGATTCGAACCTGCGACCGTAGCAGTCGCGCGGTTCCGGACTGCGCGCCTAGAACCGCTAGACCACCGCGGCCGGCCGCTCAGGTGAGCGTTGGTAGCACTCATAGAAGAGGTAGACACGTTCTAACGAAGAGCGGCACGTTTCTTCACGAGGTCGTTTACTGCAGAAGTGATCAACTAGCTTCAGCGCCCGACGGTCAAAGAGAGAGACGATATTCATCACGGAGAGGTTCACTCTTGAAATGTCGGGTGAGCACTTTCCCCAAGGAGTCGTTAACGTTACCGCATGCAATTTGAAGAAAAAAGTTGAGTTTAGCTTTCTACGCCATTAAATGAAGCTACTAAATCACTTATTGAAGACTGTATCTTCGACGGCAACGTTATAAGCAGAACTGCAGTAAAGGAAACAAATGAAAAATTCGGAGTAGGTATTGAATCCATGGAGAAGAAATAAAAACTTTGAGGTTCGCCGATGACATTGTAATTCTGTCAGAGACAGCAAAGGACTTCGAAGAGCAGTTGAACGGAATGGACTGTGTCTTGAAAGGAGGGTAAAAGATGAACATCAACAAAAGCAAAACGAGGATAATGGAATGTAGTCGAATCAAGTCGGGTGATACTGAGGGATTTAGATTAGGAAATGAGACACTTAAAGTAGTAAAGAAGTTTTGCTATTTGGGGAGCAAAATAACTGATGATGGTCGAAGTAGAGAGGATATAAAATGTAGACTGGCAATGGCAAGGAAAGCGTTTCTGAAGAAGAGAAATTTGTTAACATCGAGTATAGATTTAAGTGTCAGGAAGTCGTTTCTGAAAATATTTATATGGAGTGTAGCCATGTATGGAAGTGAAACATGGACAATAAATAGTTTGGACAAGAAGAGAATAGAAGCTTTCGAAATGTGGCGCTATAGAAGAATGCTGAAGATTAGATGGGTAGATCACATAACTAATGAGGAAGTATTGAATTGGGGAGAAGAGGAGTTTGTGGCACAATTTGGCTATAAGAAGGGATCGGTTTGTAGGACATATTCTGAGGCATCAAGGGCTCACCAACGTAGTATTGGAGGGAAGCGTGGAGGATAAAAATCGTAGAGGGAGACCAAGAGATGAATACACTAAGCAGATTCAGAAGGATGTAGGTTGCAGTAAGTGCTGGGAGATGAAGAAGCTTGCACAGGATAGAGTAGCATGGAGAGCTGCATCAAACCTGTCTCAGGACTGAAGACCACAACAACAACAGCGGTCAAACAATGGAACTACAAACATCAAAAAAAGTCTTGCATCATCCCAGTTCACAAAACTCCTGAAGACAGACGTTGACTGTGGATACTGTAGGACAGACACAGTCCTCTTGACTGTTCAGAGATGTCACTAAGCCCGCCTAAAGATGTAAACAAACATGCATGAGCAGCGCCTATTAGACGGAGGGGGTCCGAGAGCCGATCAGTTCCAGTCATTCCACCAGGAAGGAGGTACACGGCTCCTGTTGACTGTCGTTCAACCATGTCTAGAAGGTCAATACCGCGATTCGATCGCCTCCGCATTGTTACTTTGTGCCAAGAAGGGCTCTCTACAAGGGAAGTGTCCAGGTGTCTCGGCATGGACAAAAGCGATGTTGTTCGGACATGGAGGAGATATAGACAGGAACTGTCGATGACATGCCTTCCTCAGGCTGCCCAAGGGCATGACCGCTATCCACGGATTATGGCTCGGAGGAACCCTGACAGCAACCCCACCATGTTGAATAATGCTTTTCGTGCAGCCACAGGATGTCGTGTTACGACTCAAACTGTGCGGAAAAAGCTGCGTGTTCCCAACTTCACTCCCGACGTCCATGGCGAGGTGCATCTTTGCAACCAGGACACCATGCAGGCTGGTAGAGATGGACCCAACAACATGCCGAATGGACCGCTGAGGATTGGCATCACGTCCTCTTCACCGATGAGTGTCGCATATGCCATCAACCAGACAATCGTCGGAGACGTGTTTGGAGGCAACCCGGTCGGGCTGAACGCCTTAGACACACTGTCCAGCGAGTGCAGCAAGGTGGAGGTTGCCTGCTGTTTTGGGGTGGCATTATGTGGGGCCGACGTACGCCGCTGGCGGTCATGGAAGGCGCCGTAACGGCTGAACGATACGTGAAAGCCATCCTCGAATCGCTAGTGCAGTATATTCGCAAGGCATTCGTCTTCGTGGACGTCAATTCGCGCACCTATAGTGCACATCTTGTGAATGACTTCCTTCAGGATAACGACATCTACATCTACATCTACGTCCATACTCCGCAAGCCACCTGACGGTGCGTGGCGGAGGGTACCTTGAGTACCTCTATCGGTTCTCCCTTCTATTCCAGTCTCGTATTGTTCGTGGAAAGAAGGATTGTCGGTATGCTTCTGTGTGGGCTCTAATCTCTCTGATTTTATCCTCATGGTCTCTTCGCGAGATATACGTAGGAGGGAGCAATATACTGTTTGACTCTTCGGTGAAGCTATGTTCTCGAAACTTCAACAAAAGCCCGTACCGAGCTACTGAGCGTCTCTCCTGCAGAGTCTTCCACTGGAGTTTATCTATCATCTCCGTAACGCTTTCGCGATTATTAAGTGATCCTGTAACGAAGCACGCTGCTCTCCGTTGGATTTTCTCTATCTCTTCTATCAACCCTATCTGGTACGGATCCCACACTGCTGAGCAGTATTCAAGCAGTGGGCGAACAAGCGTACTGTAACCTACTTCCTTTGTTTTCGGATTGCATTTCCTTAGGATGCTTCCAATGAATATCAGTCTGGCATCTGCTTTACCGACGATCAACTTTATATGATCATTCTATTTAAATCACTCCTAATGCGTACTCCCAGATTATTTATGGAATTAACTGCTTCCAGTAGCTGACCTGCTATTTTGTAGCTAAATGATAAGGGATCTATCTTTCTATGTATTCGCAGCACATTACACTTGTCTACATTGAGATTCAATTGCCATTCCCTGCACCATGCGTCAATTCGCTGCAGATCCTCCTGCATTTCAGTACAATTTTTCATTGTTACAAACTCTCTGCAAAAAGCCTCTGTGAACTTCCGATGTCATCCACCAGGTCATTTATGTATATTGTGAATAGCAACGGTCCTATCACACTCCCCTGCGGCACACCTGAAACCACTCTTACTTCGGAAGACTTCTCTCCATTGAGAATGACATGCTGCGTTCTGTTATCTAGGAACTCTTCAATCCAATCACACAATTGGTCTGACCGCTATCCACGGATTATGGTTCGGAGGAACCCTGACAGCAACACCACCATGTTGAATAATGCTTTTCGTGCAGCCACAGGATGTCGTGTTACGACTCAAACTGTGCGGAAAAAGCTGCACGATCCCAACTTCACTCCCGACGTCCATGGCGAGGTCCATCTTTGAAACCACGACACTATGTAGCTTGGTAGAGATGGACCCAACAACATGCCGAATGGACCACTGAGGACTATAGTGGCATGTTCTCCAGTCATGAACCCTATCGAACACGCCTGGGAAAGATTGAAGAGGGCTGTTTACGGATGTCGTGACCCACCAGCCACTCTGAGGGATCTACGCCGAATCGCCGTTGAGGAGTGGGACAATCTGGACCAATAATGCCTTGATGAACTCGTGGATAGTAACCCACGACGAATACAGGCTTGCGTCAAAGCAAGAGGACGTGCTACTTGGTATCAGATGTAGCGGTGTTTACGGCAATCTGGACCACCACCTTTATGGTGGTACAACATGCAATGTGTGGTATTCATGCGCAATAAAAAGGGCGGAAATGTTGTTTATGTTGTTGTCTGTTCCAATGTACAGGTTCCGGAACTCTCGGGACCGAGGTGATACAAAACTTTTTTTTTATGTGTGTGTATTTGACCACGAACAGACATTACTACTAGCCTTCGTAAAATAGATATGACTGCATATTCTAACTCATGTAACAATCAAATTGTAATCACGCACGAAATGGTGCTTAAAGAGATCGTGAACCAATGACAAGTCTCCGTATTTAGATATTTCGTTATCAGTCAAGTAATTTTTTTACTATACATTTCATTGAAAGGGTGTTTGGATAACGTAGTCTCTACGGAGATAATATTTTTTAAATTTTTTTTAAAATCTGGACCAGCTTGCATCGACACTTGGACGAATTAATACAGTGGTGCGGCAATCTCGAATCTGCAATGATAGCTGAGACAGTAACATAAGAGAACGAGAGATGCAAGAGCAAGAGATCTTTCCAGCTATTGAATGGCTTTGTATAGTACTTTGACATTATTATCTTTATGTATTTATTATGTCTGTTGGGGGGGGGGGGGGTTGTTTTGGGGAAGGAGACCAGACAGCGAGGTCATCGGTCTCATCCGATTAGCGAAGGACGGGGAAGGAATTCGGCCGTGCCCTTTGAAAGGAACCATCCCGGCATTTGCCTGGAGCGCTTTAGGGAAATCACGGGAAACCTAAATCAGGATGGCCGGACGCGGGACTGAACCGTCGTCCTCCAGAATGCGAGTCCAGTGTCTAACCACTGCGCCACCTCGCTCGGTATGTCGGTAATAGTTACGAAGTGACAAGTATTACCCTCGATACGGGGGTGAATTATGTAAGTCTGGCTGTGGCGCCACATTCGGGCAACATACTACTTCCTCCCACATAAATCTTGCGACATGAGCAAGGGAGAAAATTCGAGAAGTTAGAGCCAATACAGAGGCTTACCGACAATCATTCATCCCACGCGCCGTTTGCGGGGATCAGTTAGTGATACCTGAAGCACCCTCCGCCACACACCGTTAGGTAGCTTGCAGAGTTTGATGCAGATGCAGATGCAGATGCAGATGCAGATGCAGATGCCGCTTCGTTGTGCTATGAAATTTTTCCCCTCACTCTCTGCGGTCACCGAACGGGGTACCTGGTAACTTGCTCCTCTTTCCTAGGTTGAAGAACGCATTGCGTGGCCGGCATGTCGAGGATAATGCCGATATCATTTCCGAGGTGGATGTTTCCTGAATACGAAATCTCAGGCATCCGCCAGTTCATACACTGTCGCAAACGATTCACACCAGCTATCATGGCCGAAGCTCGATTTTGATTAAAATTTTATCACTACCCCTTCTAAAACCTCAGACATGAAGTCGGACCTGTAACACTGGACAAAATGACGTCTGCGAGAATAAGTACATACAGGGTGTTACAAAAAGGTACAACCAAACTTTCAGGAAACATTCCTCACACACAAAACAAGAAAATATGTTATGTGGACATGTGTCCGGAAACGCTTACTTTCCATGTTAGAGCTCATTTTATTACTTCTCTTCAAATCACATTAATCATGGAATGGAAACACACAGCAACAGAACGTACCAGCGTGACTTCAAACACTTTGTTACAGGAAATGTTCAAAACGTCCTCCGTTAGCGAGGATACATGTATCCACCCTCCGTCGCATGGAATCCCTGATGCGCTGATGCAGCCCTGGAGAATGGCGTATTGTATCCCAGCCGTCCACAATACGAGCACGAAGAGTCTCTACATGTGGTACCGGGGTTGCGTAGACAAGAGCTTTCAAATGCCCGCGTAAATGAAAGTCAAGAGGCTTGAAGTCAGGAGAGCGTGGAGGCCATGGAATTGGTCCGCCTCTACCAATCCATCGGTCAACGAATCTGTTGTTGAGAAGCGTACGAACACTTCGACTGAAATGTGCAGGAGCTCCATCGTGCATGAACCTCATGTTGTGTCGTACTTGTAAAGGCACATGTTCTAGCAGCACAGGTAGAGTATCCCGTATGAAATCATGACAACGTGCTCCATTGAGCGTAGGTGGACGAAACTAAAATGAGCTCTAACATGGAAATTAAGCGTTTCTGGACACATGTCCACATAACATCTTTTCTTTATTTGTTTGTGAGGAATGTTTCCTGAAAGTTTGGCCGTACCTTTTTGTGACACCCTGTATATCCACGGGAGTTAGTAGATTTGGGTATCTACTAACACGGGCTCGATTATATAGGTGAAAATACAGCGTTGGCATTCGAGGCAAAAGTATCTGTTCAGATGCAGACTGTTTACAGAAATACACCACCATTCTCACTTCAGCCTTCGCTGGACGTAATTACCCCACAAGCCTACTTCAAAAGCGCATTTCTCGGGCCGTCACATCCGACCCTGGTACTGCCGATACCTACAAAGAACAGCTTACACCACTTGTCATTCAGTATTTTCTTGGTCTTGAATGTATTAATCAGCCCTTTAGAGAAGGCCATGACTTCCTAAAATCATGTCCGGAAATAGGTCCGTTCTGTCTGAGATTTTTCCCGTCACACCTCGTTGCTCTCCCTCCCCCCCCCCCCCCCTCACCCTGCAATATCCTTGTCAGACCATAACCTAACATCCTCCTGCACCCGTCTACCTACCCTGTGGCCGCTACCCCTGTGACCGTCCCCGCTGCAAGACTTGCCCTATGCACCCTGCTACCGCTAGCAATAACGGGTCCACACCTGGTGGTCTAGCCGCTAGCGTTGCTGCTTCTGGATCAAGGGGTCCCGGGTTCGATTCCCGGCCGCGTTGGGGATTTTCTCTCCGCAGGGACTGGGTGTCAGTGTTCTCCTCATCATTTCATCAGGATCATCGTTCGTGACAGTGGTTAGATTGTATTGTGAAAAACAGGCGCTGATGACTGTGCAGTTGAGCGCCCTACAAATCATCATCACATCACATCAACACCAGCTCTGTAATTGGTCAAACGTATACTATCAAGGGGAGAGCCGCCTGTGAAACGAAACATGTACGAGGTGCATTCAAGTTCTAAGGCCTCTGATTTTTTTTCTCCGGACTGGAAAGAGATACCAACATGCGCATTGTTTTAAAATGAGGCCGCGTTCATTGTCAATACGTCCCAGAGATGGCAGCACCGTACGGCAGATGAAATTTTACCGCCAGCGGCGAGAATGAGAACTGTTTTAAATACTTAAAATGGCGACGTTTTCCGTACTTGAACAGCGTGCAATCATTCGTTTTCTGAATTTGCGTGGTGTGAAACCAATTGAAATTCATCGACAGTTGAAGGAGACATGTGGTGATGGAGTTATGGATGTGTCAAAAGTGCGTCTGTGGGTGCGACAGTTTAATGAAGGCAGAACATGGTGTGACAACAAACCGAAACAACCTCGGGCTCGCACAAGCTGTTCTGACGACATGATCGAGAAAGTGGAGAGAATTGTTTTGGGGGATCGCCGAATGACTGTTGAACAGATCGCCTCCAGAGTTGGCATTTCTGTGGGTTCTGTGCACACAATCCTCCATGACCTGAAAATGCGAAAAGTGTCATCCAGGTGGGTGCCACGAATGCTGACGGACGACCACATGGCTGCCCGTGTGGCATGTTGCCAAGCAATGTTGACGCGCAACGACAGCATGAATGGGACTTTCTTTTCGTCGGTTGTGACAACGGATGAGATGTGGATGCCATTTTTCAATCCAGAAACAAAGCGCCAGTCAGCTCAATGGAAGCACACCGATTCACCGCCACCAAAAAAATTTCGAGTAAACGCCAGTGCTGAAAAAATGATGGTGTCCATGTCCTGGGACAGCGAGGCCGTAATCCTTACCCATTGCGTTCCAAAGGGCACTACGGTAACAGATGCATCCTACGAAAATGTTTTGAAGAACAAATTCCTTCCTGCACTGTAACAAAAACATCCAGGAAGGGCTGCGTGTGTGCTGTTTCACCAAGACAACGCACCCGCACATCGAGCTAACGTTACTTAACAGTTTCTTCGTGATAACAACTTTGAAGTGATTCCTCATGCTCCCTACTCACCTGACCTGGCTCCTAGTGACTTTTGGCTTTTTCCAACAATGAAAGACACTCTCCGTGGCCCCACATTCACCAGCCGTGCTGCTATTGCCTCAGCGATTTTCCAGTGGTCAAAACAGACTCCTAAAGAAGCCTTCGCCGTTGCCATGGAATCATGGCGTCAGCGTTGTGAAAAATGTGTACGTCTGCAGGGCGATTACGTCGAGAAGTAACGCCAGTTTCATCGATTACGGGTGAGTAGTTAATTAGAAAAAAAATCGGAGGTCTTAGAACTTGAATGCACCTCGTAATGTACCAGCTGTTATGTAAACACCGCTCGGCCTTTTACATCCGTGTGAGTACCACCAAATTATGAGTTAGGCTGAATGGGAATAGGCAGAGGATGTATACCGGCAAGACACACAGTATCCTGTTTCTCTGCAGCATGACAGTCATTACGTAGGTGCCTGTTTCACCACACGCCCCATCTGGATTCTTGCCCCAGACGCCAGTTTCTCAGAACTCAGAAGGTGACAACTGGCGCTACAACATGTTCTTGGTTCTCACTACCCACCTGGCCATAATTTAGATTAATTTCTTCGGTCTCGGCACTTCTTTTCAGTGACTATTCCTTGCTTCACTCTATCTTAGTTTTCTACATCTTTTATTTTCAGCCCTGTCTATTTTTTCCCACCTCCCCCTCCCCACCCCCATCTACCACGTATAATGCGCTTTGCTTTCCTGCCTTATTAACTCATGCACGATGTCTTTTTGGTCACATCTCTCTAGCGCATTATGATACGTTCCAACAGTAAGCTCTCCCGTTTTCAAAACTTTTGCCCACCTGACCCTGGGTTCTCGGCAACTTTGCCGAATTCTCCCCACTTCCTAAACTACCGCCTTCCTTACCCTTCAACCTTACTGCCAGAAGAAGAACCCCCACTGGCTTCTAAAGCTTGCACGTTTCCCTAACCCTTATATGTTTTTATGTGTTTTATCCTGCCTCCGTTTGGTAAGTAAATATTTTATCCATCCAGTTATATTACATTTTCAAAAGCCGATTCTTTTCGTTGATAGAAAATACGAACAGGTAAACATTAGTGGGACTCATTAGATAATAGTATTTTGAATTACTACGTGGAGCATTTTACTAAGTTTATCGTGTGCGACTTTTCCCGGGGTGCGCCACACATGGCAATGACCGCCTCCTTGCCTTTCTTCGCCGAGAAACCGCGCCGAGCGTACAAAGCCGTCTGGATGGACCAGCTACTGCGGTCGCCACCCGTTCTCCACTTTCACTGGCGGTGAAGGTCGTAGCCTCCCAGCTGGACCTGGTCAGCGGCAAACGTGTCTGCCTTTCACACACACACACACACACACATCCTTCCGCGCACTTGAACATTTCCACGACGACTTCCACATTCCTCTAACGCACCGTTCGAAAAAATGAATCTCACTAGAATTACAGGGGACAGGCAAAATAATGTGAACAGTGGTAGTAGTGGGATGGTTGACGGTCAACACCGCATGTAAGGCATGTGTCGCGCTGGACTGTGTGTGTTCAGTACGGACTACGCATCAGTGCTGGTTGAAAATTCCTGGCAGATTAAAACTGTGTGCCGGACCGAGACTCGAACTCGGGACCTTTGCCCTTCGCCAGCAAGTGCTCTACCAACTGAGCTACCCAAGCACGCCTCACGCCCCGACCTCACAGCTTCACTCTTTCAGGAATGCTAGTTCTGCTGGGCGTGAGTCGTGCTTGCGTAGCTCAGATGGTTTTGTGATTTGTTTTAATATGATTTTTTTTTGCACAGGATGCATTTCATTTAGTGTTTGCGAACGCCTAATTTGGTATCCAAATAGAATGTCAATAAATAAATGTTAAAAAAAAGGTCGGTAGAGCATTAGGCAAAAAAAAAAACGGCCTGAAAAAAAAAGATGGTAGAGCAATTGCCCGCGAAAGGCAAAGGTCCCGAGTTCGAGTCATGGTCCGGTACACAGTTTTAATCTGCCAGGAAGTTTCACATCAGTGCACACTCCGCTGCAGAGTGAAAATCTCATTTTGGAAACATGCCCCAGGCTGTGGCTAAGCCATGTCTCCGTTATATCCTTTCATTCAGGAATGCTAGTTCTGCAAGATTCGCAGGAGAGACTGTGTAAAGTTTGGAAGGTAGCAGACGAGGTACTGGCAGAAGTAAAGCTGTGAGGACGGGGCGTGAGTCGTGCTTCGGTAGTCAGTGGTAGAGTACTTTTCTGCGAAAGGCAAAGGTCCCCAGTTCGTGTCTCGGTCAGGTACACAGTTTTAATCTGCCAGGAAGTTCCATATCAGCCCAGAGTGAAAATCTCGTTCTGGATAAGTGCAGAGTGTTTACGAGTAGTGCACACTTCGTATTTTGCATTCAGAGGCCGAGGTGGACGTGCTATGAGGGACCGAACAGAGTTCCAAAGAGGGCAGATTGTGGGGGCCCGAATAGCTGGAGCATCAGTAACCAAGACTGCCAACTTGTTGAATGTTTCAAGAGCAACTGTTTCAACGGTCATGACAGCTTGCACAAAACATGGAAAGACGTCATCGTGTAAACGTTATAGTGAACGCAAATCAAAACTAAATGACAAGAGATCGTCGTATACTAACATGAATTGTGTCAAAACAACACAAAACTACGGCGGCTGTAGTAACTGCAGAGCTCAATAGCCATCTTCGAGACCCCGTATCTATCGACACTGTCCGCCGAGAACTCCACAAAGTTAATATTAATGTACAAGCTGCTATACCGAAACCATTAGTGATGACAACCAACGCAGAGAAGCGTAAAACATAGTCTCAGGAGTATAAATCCTGGACGGCTGATCAGTGGAAACACGTAATATTGTCCGACGAGTCAACGTTTTCGTTATTTCCAACATAGGGCCGGGTTTACGTCTGGAGAACACCAAAAGAATGGTACAAATGGTTCAAATGGCTCTGAGCACCATGGGACTTAACATCTATGGTCATCAGTCCCCTAGAACTTAGAACTAATTAAACCTAACTAACCTAAGGACATCACACACATCCATGCCCGAGGCAGGATTCGAACCTGCGACCGTAGCAGTCGCAAGAATGGTACAATCCTGATCGCTAATTCCAACGGTTAAGCGTGGAGGTGAAAGCGTGATGGTGTGGGAAGCCGTATCATGGTATTCTCCTGGTCCCATCAATAGTCTCAATGGCCGTGTTACAGCCAATGATCACGTGAACATTTTAGATCATCAGTTACGCGCCGCGATTAAAATTTTGATCCCCAAAAATGATGCCGTATTTCAGGACGATAATGCACCCATTCCACAGTCAGGTCAGTACAATCGTGGTGTGAGGAGCATGCAACTGAACTGCGGCGTCTTTCCCGGCCGGCAGAGTCCCTGGACTTGAACATTATCGAACCCTTGCGGGTGGTATTGGAGCGCAGACTCCGGAGCAGATTTCCGCATCCCACGTCACTGCAGGAGTTAGAAGAGGTTCTGACCGAAGAGTGGCACAACATTCCACTGGAGACTATACATTCATTATATGCCAGTATTCCAAGAAGAATCGCAACTGTTGTAAGTAGGCTGTTTAGGTTTTTATGTTGGCAACGCCATGTAGCGCTCTGAATGAAAATCACTGGTTGTGCTGTGTGCAGTCTGTGGCTGGTTTGCATTGTTGTTCGCTATTGTAGTGTTGGCCAGATGGATGTTAACAGCGCATAGCGCTGCGCAGTTGCAGGTGAGCCACCAGCAGTGGTGGATGTGGGGAGAGAGATGGCGGAGTTTTGAGAGCGGATGATCTGGACGTGTGTCTACCAGAAACAGTAAATTTGTAAGACTAGATGTCATGAACTGATATATATATATATATATATATATATATATATATATATATATATATAATGACTTTTGAACATTATTAAGGTAAATACATTGTTTGTTCCCTATCAAAATCTTTCATTTGCTAACTATGCCTATCAGTAGTTAGTGCCTTCAGTAGTTAGAATCTTTTATTTAGCTGGCAGTATTGGCGCTCGCTGTATTGCAGTAGTTCGAGTAACGAAGATTTTTGTGAGGTAGGAATTCGTGAAAGGTATAGGTTATTGTTAGTCAGGGCCATTCTTTTGTAGGCATTACTGAAAGTCAGAGTGCGTTGCGCTAAAAATATTGTGTGTCACTTTAGTGAATGTCTGAGTACGTTCAGTTTTGCTCAGCTGTTTGAAAATCAAATAACATAAGATGTTTATCAGCATAGTAATTTATTAATTTTTCTAAGGGGACGTTACACTGTGTTACAGGCAAATGGGGGTCCGACCCCTTATTAATAAACCATTCCCTAGTAAGTACAGGTGTTCACATTATTTTGCCTATCTCCTGTATTTACATCAGCTTCTACTCCCGGCGGCTACCTTTCGGTGTATGGAAGAGGGTAGTTCCCGCCTTACACACACGCACACACACACACACACACACACACACACAGTGACTTTCTCATTTTCCTGTTCCAGTCGCGAGTGGTTCGCAGCATGAACGATTCTTGTTAAGCTTCCGTGTGAGCTAGAATCTGCATAGTTTTACCTTTATGGTCTTTCGGCCAGAAACACGCAGGAGGGAGCAATATACTGGTACGGTGACACCGAGGACCTGAAACGGCAATCGACGCTAACGTTAAAATTCTGCGAGGAATTTTTGAGAAAGTTGTGACCGTAGGACAGCCTAATGGAAACTGAACAATCAATCTGGGATTCGTTTGACCAACAGTAAACAGGTCAGGAACGGACGTTCTCCCAGCACAAAAGCAGGTCGTAACACTACGTATTAGAACCGGTCGCCAGCCTTCTTAGGCATTCTTGTGTCAAGCAAACTGATGAAGCAGAAGGCAGTGCTAAGGCTAACCTAACCTTCCTTGACATACTAGATGCAGTATGTGGCGAAATAAATAAAAAAACATTTGAATTTTATTGTGTTTTTTAACTTTAGAATTTTTGAAAGACTTTTCTACGGATTGTATTAACCGGCTTGAATGCGGACAAATACAGTGCTGCGTGAAATATGCCTGTAATATAATTTACCATTCCGATTAATTACATTTTGAATTCTACGTCATTGTTGATTTAATCAGGGTTCTCACCTTAGACGTAGAATTAGTCCTTCTGCCACAATATTAATTCATCAGTCGCCATCGAAGTTCTTCTCTTTGTTGACCGTGTGTATCTTCCTAAGTCGGCATCGGTTCACTTCACGAAGACGGTGGAAACCAGGGAATACAATGCTACGTTGCTTTAAATAATTTTCGTAACACTTCGATACTTCTCACTATTTTTTTATTCACAAGACAATAAGACTTGCTCTGCTCGTCGCACAAACCATAATTACTAACTACATGGCTGCCTTTCTCACAGTCCAAAAATCACGTCCATCCTCCACGAGGCAACAATCGAAAGTGTCCCTTAGCTCCTTGGAGTATGAAACAAAAGAGAATCCAATGTGAACTTTACAAAGATTATAATATACATGCCTCTCAATTTATCTTTGGCGCAGCTTTTAAGATATTGTATGTCTCTGCATAGGAATGTGTCATTACAACTGCCCCCCTACTGTATACTGTCACTAGAAAATTTTATTTGATTGACAGGATACAGTAGTCGACCTTGCAATTGATAGGTTTGGGGGTCTTTTATTTACAACCTTCATTTTTATTGTCTCATTTTCATGGCACTGTGAATTCTTTGGTATTACTGAGTGTGTGTCAGTTTTTGGTATACTTATGCTAATATTTACAAACCTTAATCCTAATATACAAAGTTCTGGTTAATACTGAGAAATCAACATCATGTGGTAAAGTTTGTACAATAAAATATACAATGAACACAACGTTATTTACAAATGTTTCCTTCCTCATCAGAGGTGAAAATTAAGTCCTTGTATTGCTTTCTGTATTTATTCTGGGACGGCGAGCTTTGTTCGCTAGCCCGTGTTGAATATGGGCGGGTGATACGCGCGCCTGATTGTTTGGTCGTCCGTTAGCGGGCGACGTTGGTTGAATGCGCGCGCCAGTGCACTGAATATACACCGACGTGCGGGTACCGTCGAGACTTCCGAACCTCAGTATGCGTGTGCTTTTTGTAGTTCCTTCCAGTACTTAGACTGGATACGACGAGGTACATTGGGTTATGTGCCCCGAAGAACACGCCACACTATGTGCGAGGCGGAGGACGATCCCGTCGATGCAGCTCCTGGTAAGAAGCGTACCATGTCAAACTTGTTTGGCATTGTCCTTTCCTATTGTGACGCCATGGGTCGTTTGACGATACTAGCTTCAATTTTTCGATGTCCCTTGTTTAGGCTCGCTGACACTTGCAACGTAGCACTACTTTGCACAATTTCAATATCTACACACACCACTTTAACCGCGAGTATTGCGATCGAAACTTTCTTTTCACTACACTTTTTTCTTCGTATTAACCCCTTTTACCTATTGTACCGAGATACATTCCCCTCAATACTTCTGGTCAATGTACATAAATATTCACAAATTTGTAAGTCACGGGACTTGGCATGAAATACAAAGTACATCACATACAATGGAATAACACATACAATACATTGGTTACATTAATTACAGGAAAAAACTATCGACTAAAATTGAAAAAAAATTTTTGACCACTCATAGTGGCTTCTTCGTCTTGGATTTTACTGACACACACACACCTTTTTCCATTAATCAGTTAGAAGGAACAAGTCCTTTGTTTTCTTTCTTGAACTCGAGTGTAAGTTAAGGTTTACCTTCGTTACGTATTCTTCATACGCAACGACATGCATCAGCATGCAGAGAATACACCTGTAGCCGCTCCACTGCACCTTGGGAAGGGAATTTTCTACCTTCTACTTAGGGTAATGGCAACGACTACGTGTATGCTACTGTTTTTACCTATAAAATCTGAAAATGCACGAAATAATCATTTATATGCAGCGTAACCCTAATATGTACAGTGTTTTGTGCTTAAGCACGTTCTGGTGTGCTTGTAAATCATTACCTCTAATAAAATTTCCTACCTTAACATGGACATATAAACATAAAATTTTGAAGTTCAGGGTGTAGCTACTATTAATATGTACAGTGTTTCATAATAGCAGCACGCCCTTGTGTGCGTGTATCATTTTCAATTTAAGTGCGCTTATAGGCGTCTTGTGTTATCATGGGAGAAAAAATAGACATTTTAATGCATCGGTTGTCATGAAAATCTATGTACACGAATAATCCGACATTCATAGCTTCAGTGCAGCATGAAATTCTGTATGACGTTTTTTTTTTTTTTTTTTCATAGTTTATTTTATAGACGATTCCTTTGCTTACAGGTCGTCGATCACACTACTTACCTGTTTCTCGTATAGCAGCGATATCATTTTCATTCTTTGTGACTGTAAATCGTGATATGTATGAAAGATATAATTTTGACATGATTTATCATTTCATGTTTCAAGGTGTGTAAAGTAATTCATACCTTCCTTCTGCATACATGTGTGAAGAATCGCTAATGTTGCACTTTGTATCAGGTTTTTCGCATTTTCTCGTAAACTCGTAGAGTCTTACGGTTTTAATTAAGTTGGTTCTTGACGTTAGGTATACCTGTTTATACGAGGTTGTCTTAAGAGTTTAATTTTCCTTATACACTTCTACGTTGTTTAAGTTCCGTACATGTACAGAGCTTCTTTCGCCTTTCACACATTCATACATACGTTTATACACACAAAAAATATCTACCACTTAATATACACATTGCTGGTGGGGCCCTTTTTCGGTACCCTGCACCATTCCCTCAATATTCCAAAATAATTCAGGGTGTGCTGAGCATCGTCCCTTATACTAATAATACTTACAACTAAATATTTCTTCTTACATACATAACTGCCTTACAGTCCATTGATGCGCAATCATTGCATATTTTCCTCCTTTACACTTTAGCCTTCGTACATGTAACCTCGTGTATAGCTTATATATTCTACAAAGTTGTTTGCTGAGTGCTTCAGGTGTTTCCTAACGTTAATGTGTTTCAAATCCTAGGTATTTGCTTTGAGAGCGATTCAGTTCATTACTCACGCTGCATAGATCTGTTTATTATTTTCCTATTTTCACGCTTGTGTCATTCTTTTCCTTAGTCACAAAAATTCACACGTTTACCTTGTTGTTCATTCTGAAAATCGCTAGCTACTGTGTAATCTAAATGTATGCGTTATCTCTTTGCTTTCCTCTTTGCTGCTTTCTCCCTATATGTAATGGTGTGTTTTTCTCGTGTACATAGCCTTTCTTCCGGTTATCTATCTGCATTATTTATTTATTTTTTTTTTTTTCTATTTTCTTTCTCCTTCCGTACAAGCTAAGATTTTTTTACTCAGTATGATATAATATTACAATACCGTCCATGACCAGTATGTACTTGTATGTTCACTTTTATTACGTAGTACCAGGTTATAATTAAATTTTCTAAGCTACTATTTACAAGACTTGAGTATCCTTTTCTTTCTTGTTTTTGAATGGCTCTCGTCACTGTGTCTCATATTAAGCGTGGTCTCAAAACTTTTAAACGTTTCGCGCATGCGCGCTTGTGTACCATGACTGGACTGCAGGCGCGGAGAAAACTCTGCATTGTTGGTGAACATTATTCGTGATAGCCGCCATCGTGTAATATGAGTCACGTGTCGTCTGGACTCGACCGCGCATGCGCCTTCGCGCTTTGTATACACTCAGCTGATCGGACAGGGAAGGGGGAAGATTTCTCCCCGGCTCGCTGCCTACAGCGCGGCCAATGACCTTGTCTTGACATGCAGCTATCGCGTGCACATCAGCTGAGCGTTGAATTGCAACTTCGACGCGTGGCTTGTTGCTCGTCTCAAGCGAACAAACCCTGGCCTTCGCGTTAATTTGGCATTGTTCTTCTCTCTTAAATAACTGAGTTAGACTACAAAAGTACCGTATGGTTTATTTTATAGTGTTAAAGACTCCCAGTAACACATGTTTCATTAGGTGTAGTTGACTATGCGTTTTTTAGCTGGCATATGCCCCCAGTTGATTACTAGTTTCGATGTTTAACTGAAATTTCAGTTATGTTTTCTAGTTTAATGCATGTTTTCCACAAACTGACAGTCTTTTGTTTTCGTGTTCGCAAGTTTCTTAGGTTAATGACAGCAATTTTACTATGTGATCCAAGGTTGTATAATTTTAATTTTGCTAAAATAACATATAACCTTTAATGAAAAAATTCCTTGATATCCTTGTGGGGGTATAACCCTTTCACCTTGCCCGTTCGTGTGTTACCTAACAGATAACATCCTGGGTGGGGTTTGTCTATTATAATGAAAGGGCCATCATACAACAACTGCCACTTTTTGTTTAATGCCTTAATTTTAGAGGATTTTGGGTGGGTACGTAATAGTACTTCCTGTCCAATGTTAAATTCTGTAACCTTTCTTATCTTTTTGTTGAATTGTTTTTTCCTTTGTGGCTAATTTAGGTAAAGGTTTAGCCCATTCGTCAGGTTCTGTGCCTTGAAACATTAACTCTGTAGGTGTAAAGCCTGTTGAAGTATGAATTAAATTATTTACAATATGCTGAAAGGGGGCTATGTATTCCACCCACTTTGTCTGTTTATTTGGTATATAAGTTCTTATAAAGCGATTAAATTCTTTAAAATTTCTCTCAACCGGGCTCGATTCTGGGTGAAATTTGGATACCAATATATGTTTTATGTTTTGAGATTCGAGAAATGTTTTCCATTTATTACTAGTGAAGTTTGTTGCATTATCAGTCAGTATAATTTTCGGTTTTCCCACTAGTGGTATGTAGTCTTCTATCATGCGTTTGATTATTGATCCCGACAGTACTGCTTTTATAGCATACATTTTTAAGTACTTTGTGAAGACATCATAAAATGCGATCACATATCTAACTCCTCCCCTAGCTCGTGGATATGGTCCTGCTGCGTCCACGGAAACTAGTTCTCTTGGTCTAGTTGGAATGATAGGGTGTAATACGTCCAAACAAGATCTATTAAGATGTTTAACCTTCTGACATATTGTACACTTTTTTATTATTTGTTCAATCCTGCGTCTGAGGTTCGGGAAGTAACAATACGTTGATATTTTCGCTGTACATTTTGATACACCATAGTGTCCCCATACTCTATGTGTGTGTCTTATTAAATTGTCAATGTATTCTTCCGGGATGCAGACACACCAGGTGTTGGATTGTGGATTGCGCCTGTAGAAAAGAACATCGTTTGACACTGTGTAATATTGTTTCAGTGTACTATTGTCATCTGCCTGCAGTTTTTGTATAACTTGTCTCCATCTATTGTCTTCCTTTTGTAGTTTGCTCATGTCCTTACACATCTTTCTGTAATATGGTTGAAATGTGCCATCATGCATCAGAAAAACTCTAAAATCAGAAGTCTGTTCGATCAATTCATTGAACTCGCTCAAACCTTGTGGCAAGCGCGATAATGCGTCGGCAATTACATTCTGTTCACCCTTGATATAAACTATCTCGAAATCAAATTCCTGGAGGAATAAACACCAACGTGCAATCCGTTTGTGCAACAATTTGCATGTGAGTAAAAACGATAATGCTTGATGGTCACAAAACACTCGTGTATGCCTTCCCCAGAGATAGTACTGGAACTTGCGGAAAGCCCACACTACAGCTAACGCTTCAAGTTCAGTTGCCGAATAGGCTCTTTCACATTCCGTTAACGTTCTACTGGCAAAACTAATTATGTTTACTTTTTGTTTTCCATTATCATCTACTAATTGGAACAGACACGAGCCTAATCCCTGACATGAGGCGTCCGTGCTCAAACAAAAGTTGTAGTTCATGTTAGGATGCTTCAGAATGGGTGCGTTTATGAGTGCCTGTTTGATTTTTTCGAAATCTTCCTCACATTTTTCTGTCCACAACCATGTGTGGTTTTTCCTTAAAAGGTTGAGTAGGGAATCACTATTCAGTAACTGTTTGGGCACGAATTTTCGAAAAAATGACGTGAGCCCCAGAAAAGCTTTCAATTGTTTCCGTGTTTGTGGTGAGGGGAAATATTTTATGGCATCAAGCTTTTTTGGATCTGGTAAAATTCCGCCTGGTGAAATAATGTGGCCTAAAAATTTTATTCGATCCCTTCCGAATTCGGACTTCTTAAAATTTGCTGTGACGTCATATTCTCGGAACTTTTGGAACACCTTGTGTAACAATTCTACATGCTCTTGCCAGGTGTCCGTGGCTATCAAGAGATCGTCTACATACAACGTCACTTTGCTAATCAGTTCTGGACCCAATACTCTGTCTAAAGCCTCTATAAACACCCCAGCACTCACGTTGAGTCCAAATGGCAGTACTTGGAATTGATAGCTTCTGCCAGCATGAATGAACGCAGTATATTTTCTGCTATCACTATGTAGGGCTATTTGCCAATACGAAGCCTTCATGTCAACGGATGTTAAATACTTCACTCCATGAAATTTAAGCAATTGCTCATCTAAGTTCTCCGGCCTAGTGCGTATTGGTACGATGATCTTATTAATTTCCCGCGCATCAAGTACTAATCTGACTGACCCGTCAGGTTTGCTGACAGCTAGGATGGGACTGCAGTACGGTGAATGCGAAGGTTCTATCACCTTCCATAGAACCATTCTATCTATTTCTTTGCGAACCGCTTCCTTCTTTGCCCATGGTATCGCATATGATTTATGGCAGTAAGTTTTATGTGGGTAGACTTCCATTTTGTATTCATACTTTTTGATTATTGTCGGCTGTTTTCTAAAAATGTCTCGGTATTCATAAATAAGATCTGCTAGTTCATTTTGTTGAGTTTCTGAAAGACAAGTGGATTTTCCTACCTTCTCGTGGGCGGCCTGTTCGTTAATTATTTCCGTGTCTAATTGTTCGGGGAAAGGAATATCTATCAATAAAACTTGTGGGTAAACTAATTTTACTTCAGCTTGTTTCTGTAATTGGCCATTACGATCTATTGTCGACTTTACAAGATTAACCTTCACACTACGACTACCCACTCGGAAATAGCAAACTCCACTGCCTATGTCGATGTTTACTTTATGCTGCCGGAAAACTTCCATACCTAAAATACAATTGACGATTAACTTGTCAACGATTAAGAATGTACAGTTTATCGTGACATCGCTAATGGTAACAGGTATTTGCGTCTGCCACTTAATACTTTTTGACTTGTTACCTACAGCTGTCAAGATTTTACAATTTTCCGTTGGCAACACTGGTACTTGTAATGCTGTCGAAACTTCTTTAAATAAACTGTTAGAAATAATATTCGTAGATGCGCCTGTATCTAAAATTACGTTGGTAATTATAGTTCCTATCTTTGCTGTTATTACAGCCTGCACGAGGTCACTTACCTTGTCCGGTGCTTTCATCTCTTCTTCACATAGATCATCTTCTACGGTCGCATCCTGATCATATCTTAAAAATAATTGTCTAAGATGTAATGTGTGCTTGTTTGTGCCCCCTGTTGTCAAATCGGTCGGCCGGTGGGGGCTCATTACGACCGATTGTTGTTTACCGGGGGAGACAACGGCGTTGCTTCAGTACTGTCCGTTACATCTACAAAGTGTACTGAGTGGTTATTCTGTCGCCAATTAGGTTCCAGACCGCTGCGTGCAACATTTTCTTGCGACCGGCCGTCGCTATTCCTCCTTGGTCTGTCATTCCTATTACTGTAACTATTGTAATTTTCATTTGTGTGCCGCCTTTCATCACGCGGGCCTGACCAATCATTCACATGATTTCTATCATTTCCATACCGGCGTGGACCGTAATCTGTACTATACCTTCGGTCTTCACGTCTCTGTGGCGCCGAATTCCTCCGATTCCCGTAATTCCAGGTTCCATTATTTGGCCTTGTCGCATACGGATGCCAACTGTGTGGGTTTTGTCCACTGCCTTTAAAATGATATCCGTTACCGTTGTTTTGATTGGTTCCGGAATATTCATTCCGATTACTTGTGCTCGGCTCTTCTTCGTATATTAGATCAATTGAGTCAAGCACGGAAAGAAAGTATTCAAGGTCGTTCTCCGGTATGGTTACCAATTTTTCGCGTAAATTCGCGGGAAGTCTGTTTTTCAGAATTTTGAGAACGTCTACGTGCGGTATTGGATTGTTCCAATAGCGCGTCTTATTCAAGTACTTTTCGAAATACTTTCTCAACCCGCCGTTTTTTAGGTTGAACGGTTGTGGGTTGAATACCTCACGTCGCAGTCTTTCTTGGACCCCAGCAGACCAATATTTCTCCAAGAAAGCCCGCTCAAATTGTTCGTAGGTGACGCACTGTTCAGCCATGTCTGTGGCCCACAAAAGTGCGTCGCCTTGTGTGAAGCCTACTACATATCTAATCTTCTGTGCCTCAGTCCAGTTTCTTGGTAAGACATTTTTAAATGCTCTTACAAATACGACTGGATGAGTTTTTCTGGATTCTGTGGAGAAAACTGGAAACTGTCTATGTTTCAACAGGCTCTCATCGACTAGAATCGTCGAGATGCAAGGCGACACGCCTACTGCCTGTTGCAGCACCGCGTTTGGCGAATAGCCATTGTTTGCCTGTGCCGGTGCGTGCACATACGCCGGACAGGGCGCGTGATGTTCTGCGTTATTGACATCGTAATCTGGCACGGGTGAATAAGTGTCAGGCTGCCTGTTGCTTGACGTAGGCAAATCATTTGAAACATTTAGTCTACCAGCAATTTCCTTACGTATTCTGTCCTCGGCTACTTTGATTTCATTACCTAATTTTTCAAAAAGTTTTGTTTCCCGGTCAGTTATTGATTCATTTACATTACCGTTTTCTAAAGTTTCATTAATTTTGATAATGTCCGCGTTGATACGTCGAGTCTCCTGTTTCAGAAAACCGACTTCTTCGTTAACTTTATTAACTTGGTCAGGTATTTCTTCACATGCGGACTGTACTCTTGTTAAATTTAATTGAATAGCCTGTACGTTTTCATGTATTTCTTTTTGTACGGTTTGTGTTTGATTGTGTGTTTCTACTATTTCTGACAGTTCCTGTTCCTGTTTGTTTGTAAGATCTGACAATTTCTTTTCTAAGTCATTTGCTAATACATTGTATACACTATTGACGGTTTTGATGACTTTGTCTTCGATCTTTTGATCGATTTCATTGGTGAGTTTATTTAAGCGTTGATCGAAATGTCTGTGCATGTTTTCAAATTGCGTGTTTACACTTGAAAACTGCTGTTGGAACCCAATTTCCATGTTTGACAATTTTGTGTTTGTCATGTTGTGGCTGATTTCTAGATTCGCCAGTTTTGTGTTCGTTGTGTTGTGGCTGATTTCTAGATTCGACAGTTTTGTGTTCGTTGTGTTGTGGCTGATTTCTAGATTCGACAGTTTTGTGTTCGTTGTGTTGTGACTGATCTTTAAATCAGATAATTGCTCGCTCACGTTTGACATCAGACTATACAATGCCTCAAGCGTAACTGACGAAGCTTGTGTGTTTGTATTTGTGCCATTATTTGTAGCCATTGTTTCTCTACCACGATCTGATTGAATCGAAACCGGGCTAGGTTCACTGGTTTCACGCGAAATATTTTCATCTGATCTGGTAATCGATGCTTCATCGACTGTGCACAAGGTTTCATTTGCAAGTGGTTCATTATTGTTAATCCCTGTGGAGTGCAATTGAATCGTATTTACTTCTACATTATGTTGTGCTGAAAAACTAATTGCGTCATCATTTACGTCACTATTGTCAGAATCGGTGACGTGTCCATGAACATTTGTCAAATTAATGTTCTCCGATTCCATTGTGGAGATATTATTTTTATCTGTACTTCACTGTTAATCTAAATCTTTAAATTCTCTCTCAGTTTAATTAATAAAAATATCTCGCGATTGTTATTTGTTGCGCGTCGGAAATTTACAAGATGGCGCACTACGTCTTGTAATTCTGCGATTGTTGAACATAAAAAAGTAATTATCAAAGTGTAATTGTGTGTTGCCACAAACACTACCAGGATTTTAATATGGAAAGGAAAAGGTTCTGCTTTAAGTGGAGCTAAGCCAAGGTGCAGCCACTGCATGCGTTTGCGCTTTCCTACCTTAATTCCGGCTGAGCTGCGTCACTCACGATTACGTTAGTTTTGTAAATCCTTGTCCTTGTTCCTTCTGTTTATTGTGCCATCCGTTTATACAGTTAATATTGTTTCACCTTATTCGTCATTTTCCATGTGCGTCATGTAACAGAGAAACAGTAATTAGTACAAGTACATTTGTAGCACAACAATGAAGTACTTACTCTTTGTTCCACCAGCACTGTCCCTGTCAGCGGTCGCCAGTGTGGCGAAATAAATAAAAAAACATTTGAATTTTATTGTGTTTTTTAACTTTAGAATTTTTGAAAGACTTTTCTACGGATTGTATTAACCGGCTTGAATGCGGACAAATACAGTGCTGCGTGAAATATGCCTGTAATATAATTTACCATTCCGATTAATTACATTTTGAATTCTACGTCATTGTTGATTTAATCAGGGTTCTCACCTTAGACGTAGAATTAGTCCTTCTGCCACAATATTAATTCATCAGTCGCCATCGAAGTTCTTCTCTTTGTTGACCGTGTGTATCTTCCTAAGTCGGCATCGGTTCACTTCACGAAGACGGTGGAAACCAAGGAATACAATGCTACGTTGCTTTAAATAATTTTCGTAACACTTCGATACTTCTCACTATTTTTTTATTCACAAGACAATAAGACTTGCTCTGCTCGTCGCACAAACCATAATTACTAACTACATGGCTGCCTTTCTCACAGTCCAAAAATCACGTCCATCCTCCACGAGGCAACAATCGAAAGTGTCCCTTAGCTCCTTGGAGTATGAAACAAAAGAGAATCCAATGTGAACTTTACAAAGATTATAATATACAAGTAGTTTATAGAACCAATCACCAACACACATGAAACTAGTGGCAATACTAAACAAGGGAAAGCATAAAATGATTTTGATTCAAATCAGGGGGCCTGTTAAAGAACATACTCTATTACTTCATTGCTTAACACAGGGTCTTTATGCCTGTGCATCAACCAACTTGCATTAGAATAGCTAACACGGTAAATATTTCTTTCTTAATCTCGGTTTGAAGCAATTAAACAGAAATCAAATCTAACTACACGCGCACTGACGGAGCCTTTGTATTGAGTCATTATTAACTATGTAAAGCACCACAAACTATAACTCTTTAATATAATCCATTGTGGAGTCGAGGTAGCATTTGTCATTATACTGGTTATCACTGTTAGCATTCGACCGCGATTCTTATACATAAATTTTAACAACGCGTTTCAAGAGACAATGCTCTCATCATCAGGTTGTAAAGTCTATGTCATGCAATTAAACGGACTAAAATGACAAAATACCATCACAAATAGTTCGGAAGTCCATAGAGTAAAACAGAATTAAAAGTATATTGGACTGTGGGTCCTCGTCGTACATTGAAGTTGTTGACACAAGTCGATGGCCGTCCCAAAGCTACCAAGTATGCTGTCGCACTGTGCCGGCTCGGGAGCTGTTGTGGACTGACGTGCCTAGGTGTTGTGGCGTGGTTACAGCCGTGTGCTTGACGGTAACGCTATGCTATTGGGCGCCTCGTTTCCTTATTGCATTGGTCTGCCATCGTTAGCCTCTCGCAACTCCGTCAGTGACATGCTGCAAGTTTAAAGTCGCATACCTGCCCTAACCTACCCTAAAATAATTCTAAAAACCCGCTAAAAAATCTCATTTCTTTAAAATTATCTTGTGCATTTAGAATATTGCTTTGTTTCTTTTCATGGAGAGCTATCTCGATTTCCTGTAGTAAATCAAGTTTCCTCCCTTTCTTTTCTACATGCAATATTTCTACGTTATCTTCTATGCTATTAAGGGGATGGCCTGTTTCATATACACTCCTGGAAATTGAAATAAGAACACCGTGAATTCATTGTCCCAGGAAGGGGAAACTTTATTGACACATTCCTGGGGTCAGATACATCACATGATCACACTGACAGAACCACAGGCACATAGACACAGGCAACAGAGCATGCACAATGTCGGCACTAGTACAGTGTATATCCACCTTTCGCAGCAATGCAGGCTGCTATTCTCCCGTGGAGACGATCGTAGAGATGCTGGATGTAGTCCTGTGGAACGGCTTGCCATGCCATTTCCACCTGGCGCCTCAGTTGGACCAGCGTTCGTGCTGGACGTGCAGACCGCGTGAGACGACGCTTCATCCACTCCCAAACATGCTCAATGGGGGACAGATCCGGAGATCTTGCTGGCCAGGGTAGTTGACTTACACCTTCTACAGCACGTTGGGTGGCACGGGATACATGCGGTCGTGCATTGTCCTGTTGGAACAGCAAGTTCCCTTGCCAGTCTAGGAATGGTAGAACGATGGGTTCGATGACGGTTTGGATGTACCGTGCACTATTCAGTGTCCCCTCGACGATCACCAGTGGTGTACGGCCAGTGTAGGAGATCGCTCCCCACACCATGATGCCGGGTGTTGGCCCTGTGTGCCTCGGTCGTATGCAGTCCTGATTGTGGCGCTCACCTGCACGGCGCCAAACACGCATACGACCATCATTGGCACCAAGGCAGAAGCGACTCTCATCGCTGAAGACGACACGTCTCCATTCGTCCCTCCATTCACGCCTGTCGCGACACCACTGGAGGCGGGCTGCACGATGTTGGGGCGTGAGCGGAAGACGGCCTAACGGTGTGCGGGACCGTAGCCCAGCTTCATGGAGACGGTTGCGAATGGTCCTCGCCGATACCCCAGGAGCAACAGTGTCCCTAATTTGCTGGGAAGTGGCGGTGCGGTCCCCTACGGCACTGCGTAGGATCCTACGGTCTTGGCGTACATCCATGCGTCGCTGCGGTCCGGTCCCAGGTCGACGGGCACGTGCACCTTCCGCCGACCACTGGCGACAACATCGATGTACTGTGGAGACCTCACGCCCCACGTGTTGAGCAATTCGGCGGTACGTCCACCCGGCCTCCCGCATGCCCACTATACGCCCTCGCTCAAAGTCCGTCAACTGCACATACGGTTCACGTCCACGCTGTCGCGGCATGCTACCAGTGTTAAAGACTGCGATGGAGCTCCGTATGCCACGGCAAACTGGCTGACACTGACGGCGGCGGTGCACAAATGCTGCGCAGCTAGCGCCATTCGACCGCCAACACCGCGGTTCCTGGTGTGTCCGCTGTGCCGTGCGTGTGATCATTGCTTGTACAGCCCTCTCGCAGTGTCCGGAGCAAGTATGGTGGATCTGACACACCGGTGTCAATGTGTTCTTTTTTCCATTTCCAGGAGTGTATATTGTTCGCAACAGCTTCTAGCGTTAAAAGGTTTTTTTTTTTTTTTGCTTTTCGTATTTAACCAAATATAACATTGATGATGATAATTTATGGCAATGATTGCCGACAAGATAAAGAATGCAACCTTTTAACACTAGATTGCGTACTCACGGCAGTTCTCCTTGGCCGTTTTTTTTTTTTTTGGTACGACTTGGAAAGAGAGAAAAATTAATGAATGATCGCCGATGCGTCGGTTCTCGATTGTGTTCAGGAGACGTACAGATTGATTGCGCGAAAATTGTTTCTCAAATGTCCTCTTAACCCGGATTGCTTTCACGCAATCAGACTCTTCAATGAAATTACCTAAGGGACCTATTTGAATAATTAAAAAAAAAACAATGCAAAACAGTGAAATTTTGTAAAAAAAAATTGTCAGATCGGAAATTGAACACATTAATGGTCTCCCAAATACAATCGAGACACCGCGATCAAGAGCGAACCTGTAACAAAGTTCATTTAAACATAAACATCATTTGTGGTTAATTTAAAGAAAAGAATAAGCATAGATTTTCTGTACAGTGAAGCATCAATATATTCTCAAAGAAGAAAGGCGTTAAACTATAAACATTAACAAATTTACAATGAATACAAAACTTACATTTTTATGTTTTTCTCATACATGGAGCAGTCCAACCATCGCTGCTTTTGTATGTGTGATATTTTGTAAAAATTAAATGTCCTGGCGTGCGCGTAAGTATTTTTTATCGTCACAAGGTTTACAAAAGCGTTTTCTTTCTTGATGATAACGTGGTTTTTCACACTAAATGAAATATAACTTGTAGCTGTGCTACACAACACGTCTTAACAAGTCGGCAATCAAACATAAAAGGTAATGAAGTACATGTTAACATATCGGCGACCAGAAGTACAACTCACTATTAAGGCTCTAGAATTTTCCTAACAAATGATAAATTGTTCTTTCTTCTGTTTCGCAGCTTCGTGCTATCATGCGCTGCGGCAGTGATTTTAAATATCTGCGCCCAGCGAGTCATAGTGTTTAAAAGTACCTTTTAAACGCTGGCCGAGCGTCTTGGTATAGGCGCACATTATAAACAGATTTCGTTTCTTTACTCTCGCGTTGTCATGCTTAGTATCATTACAAACTACAGCTCGATGGCTATCCTTTTCTCATATGCAAAAATGTCTGAAATCCAGTTATATCACATTGCTTCCCGCGTGAGGAGCGATGACTCCGTCAGGATCATCGCGACTCACGCGTAGTCGTGATATTATTGCTTTCGTGAAACAAGTTAGTATTACTTGCAAAAATTCTTTACAATAGATTTTAGGCACTACATCAGGCAAAGTGGTTAACATACAGAGTATCAGGTAAGTATATTCGTACGACTGAAATTGATAGTAATTTGTCCATAGGGTAACTACATGACAATTGAACTGTGCTCTTTCTAATGTATTGTACAAGGATAACAAATGTTCATTGCTCGGTAAAAGTTAATGAAATTAAGATAAAGATACACGTACATAGATACATTATACATGGCATAATTAATACTAAAAAATAACAAAGAAATAAATTACTTGACTTCGCAGTAAGTCTGGGTGCTGTGTGCACTCGTGAAAAAAATTATGTTACAAAAAATTGACATTCTTGTTTTACAATGACATATTACAGGAATATTTTTGTCGTTGTTTCGTCGAAGATTTCTTGCAGTAAATACGTAGCACTTTACTTATTAGTGGCTTTCATGACCTGCAAAAAAAAAAAAAAAGTTTCACTACACTTGGGTAGGTATGAGTTGCACTGGGAGTGGTAGAACTTCGGGTATAAATGATAGCACTGTACTTGAGTGGGGAAATTGATTACACTTTTACAGTGGACGAAAAGTAGGGCATCACTTTCACTGTGGAAGTTGGAGTAGTTGTCGGGGTGTGATGTTGCGTTGGAAATACGTCGTGGGTCAGGAACTGGAAGACTGGTTCTGCAACATGTTGAGCCGTGTGGTGGCGGTCTCTATTTCACTTGACACATGTCCGTGCTTCCATTTATGTTTTCGTACATGAAAAATACAGAAAAAAATCTGTATTAGAATGTGCTTACTTACTAATAACTTAGTCTAAAAGAAAATTGGATTAGGTAAGGATAACAATTGTTTATGTACATAAGGTCTCATTCTCTTAGGAACGCTTAGTTCCTATATTTATCTATTTTGTTGGTTTTATTTGGTTCGACACGTTTTCGTCATTACTCGGCCTGGTCAGTAAATTCGGTAGCAATTGTCAAAATTAAGCTTAAGACTGTTCCGATTAGTGTCTTTATAATTTCACAAGCTGCATGAGTGCTTAATTCATTGCTTTGTCATATTTTATTTTGAATGCATTTCAAACACATTTGGCATCCGCGCTCGTTGTGCAAAGAAAAATGGATTGTTGAGCGCTCAGCGTACACAGTGTTACGTCCGTTGGTCACAATCACGTGATAATAACTTGACAGTGCCACAACGTTAGCAGCAGAGCGTTTGGTGTCTACTGGTAGTGGTGTGAATTTTTACACAGTTTTTCATCGACTCTGGATTACGGAATCAGCCAGATGCGGCGACTCCCGCAGCTGTTTCGAAGAATGTGTCCGTGGAAAGGCGTACAGTACCGTTTGTGGTAAGTACAACACATTCACGTTCACTCTTCGGCTTTCTACATCGTGGTTTCGTGGTACAAGTACTTATAACTTTACTTCACACGCGGTATTTCACACGTGTCCTTGGAGTTATCACCTTTTCAGTTCACACGTTATTATTAATTCGTGTTCACATTTATTTGGTCGTCATGTTAAGGTTCACACGCACCACTTTTACACGTGTCCATTAATTACTTGTCTATACTCGGTTCACACGCAGCAGCATATACGTGTCCATTTATTAGTGACTGCATTATTACTACAAAATACAGTTAACATTTAGTATATATATCATGTCTAAAAATTATTTACAAAGACTACAAGGCCTGACGAAAAGCGTGTCTCTTGTTCGTAGTTTGTACTTCCTAGGCACTTTAGGTTTACACTTTGTTCGAAATCTTGTTATTCTTTTCTTTTTAGAATAGTTACTCTTTTCTCAAGTTCAGCTCTTTTATTTTCTGTCTATTACGTCGTTAGTTTGAAGACATAGTCAATGTGGCTTCGTTTACGTGATGAACAGTTCGTGTTCGAACTACCATTAGGGAAATTAGGAAGCTTGGTGTTTCCTGTCGTGCAATTGCACATAACAAATCTTAACTGAACTCGCAATTTGCGGAGAATAAGCATAGCCCGTCGACAACCAATGTGTCACGACTATCCATTCGTATAGCCTGTATGTATCAATCATGCAACCAGCCCTAAAATTCACTTCTCTACTGGATAAGGTAGGATGGTAAGGATACTGGTTGGAGGAAAACACAAAAGACTTTTATGGAGTGAAGAGATTTGAAGACACAGTGTTAATGACGTATGATATGATGAGCTTAACATAAATTATCATCACCTTAGTTTTTCATGACAAATAGCATAATTAAATCGATACAGTAGTTTCAGTGTCGTCTGATCCAACTCTCTATACAATTTTCTATGCATATCTAAAATTACTTAAACCATGCATTAGCAGTGAACTGTGTCTGTTAACTATCTTCTGTTCCATGTATCGTAAAATTGTTTTTTTTTTTTAAATTGTCATACCTCGAGGACCTGAAATAGATATTTCTAGTACTAAATTAGTTTATTTATAAATGATCTTTGTAAGTATTTCAGCTGCACTGTGCCGTAAGATTCTTATGTGCGTATACGGTTTTCTCCGTATTATAATAAAATAATTGAGTTGCGCACTTCTTTCCTGCTACCTGGATCGTTATTGACTTACTTGATTCTTATATGCTAAGCTGCTGCTTTTTTTTTTTTTTTTTTTTTTTTTGCCTGCTGCGTTTCATAGGTGGTCTCATAAAATTTGTTGTCACACACTCCTTATGCATAACATAACATTTACCTCATTAGAGTAAGCGACCTTAATAAATATTTTTTTTAACCTACGAGCAATCATTCTGGTCTGAATGATCATTTTAATTTATTTCATTCAAGAGGAGAGAGCTTTGCTATACTTAAAATTAGTGATAGCAGGTGGCACTTAGCACGTCCCTACCATAATATTTATTTGTCAGCTCTTTCGGCTGTGGCCGTTCATGGCTCAATTAACTTAAAACTAACTTACATCTAAGGCAAATCTTGCTCTCCTACAATAAATGTGTTTTACTTAAGGTGCTCACATAAATTACTTATCTTGTTGTGGCAGGTCGACAGGGTGCTAGTCCTGTGCATTACTCTTACATATGTTGGTACTTCACACATAGTATGACATAGTGTGTGTATATTTTATTTTAGCAGCTTAACTTAACAGATATTTTCAATGGTTGACTCGGTATTTCTTCAAGTCTGCGTGTTGAAACAATCCTTTTATTCGTCCAGATACAGGGTCAGCTAATAGATAGCAACCAATGTGCGGCTTTCTTAATATAATATATGGTCCTTCATACAAGTGCTGCCACTTGCGATTCTTATGATGAATCAAAGATGGTTTGAAGTGGGTCTTTAATAGCACTCGTTCATTTATACGATACGATAAGACTTTGCTAATGTGTTTGTCATGCGCCTTTTTTATTAGGTTTGCATGAGTGGTTAAAGATATGAAAGCTTGTCTTAACTTGTCGTCTAAGGTTACTTTAGGGCGTTGTAATTTCGTTCCGCAGCTTCCCTGTGGAGTCATAAAGAAGCTGCTAATGGTGTTCCGATTTGGGTGGAGTTGAAATGTCAGTTATTTTTACGTGATTAGTATTTTGTGTCATGTTAGGCTGAAAACTTGCGTTCGTATCCCATACGACTTGTGCATCTCTTGATTGCGTGTTATTTGACATCGTGTTTGGTGCTTGTTTCGCCTGTGTGTAGAAAATGGTCGGATTTGCTTGGCCATTATGACCGGCGGTGTCAGGAAAAGCATGCGACGAATTGTCCTGACTATTGTTCCTGAACTGTAGGTTGGGTTGGTGAGAAAATGTCACATTTTTCGGCTGTGCAAAATTCATTTGGTGAGAGGGGGTGAAGTGGCTCGCCTGACTGTACTGTCATGGTCTGTTACAACTGTTCCAATTCTTTCCCTTGTGACGATTTCCATTATTCGTCTTGTTGTTCTGGTACTGGTAATTATCGTTGTGATTTATCGGTGAATTACGGTATTGTTGCTGTGTGTTTTGATAAATCGGATTGTATCTATTCTGGTGTGGATATTTGTTATATTGTTTTCTATTACGGCGATTGAAACTGTTATGATTTCCGTAAGGCTGAGCGTTTGGTTGTCCCGTGTTATGTTGGTACGACATTCCATTGACGCAATTTGTTATGTGCTGCTGCGGAGCGAGCGGTCCATTATTATAATTATTCCGCGCGCTCGCACGCACATCCTCATAGATCATATCCAAATGGTCGAGAACAGAAAGAAATGCTTCTAGGTCTTCTTCACTCACATTAACTAGTTTTTCTCTTATTGACACAGGAAGTTTTGACTTTAAGATCATGATTACATCTTTGGTTGAAATGGGCGTGTCCCAATCCTGAATTTTACGTAGATATTTTTCAAAATAACGTCTCAAACCTCCTCCTTTGGTGTTGAAAGGTTCGGCGTTGTAAACCTCCTTTCGGAGTCTTTGTTGTATACCTGAACTCCAGAATTTATTCAAAAAATGCTTTTCAAAATCTGCATAGGTGTGACATTTGTCTATTATTTCTGTACCCCAAATTGATCCTTCACCGTGAACATAGCCTAAGATGAACTGTATCCGCTGCCTGTCGTTCCATGATTCCGGAAAAGCACCTGTGAATGATTTTAGAAATACTATGGGATGTATATTTCGTTTTTCAGGTATAAAAGGTTGAAAAGCTCTGTGTTTTAGCACACTCTCGTCTCGCATTAGTTCAACGAGTGTTAGTTGATCGGCATGACTACGTGACGTAGAAGTTTCGCCACGCGTATTGTTTACTGTTGGTGAGAATTGTACCTGACACTCGGGATATTGACGATTATCGTGTTCTGGCGGTAGCGAATACTCACTTTGATTGTCACCTTGCAATTCCGTAACTTGTCGTTTCAGTTGATCTATATCATTGCTTAGCTGACGTTTCCATTCCGGAAGATCGTGGCTAAATGCTCGTCTGATTTCACCTAATTCACTGGTTAAAGTGTCACCAGAAGTACCGGGAGCGGTTAAGATTTCTGCTGTATCAGATTTAACCGTACCCTTTAGTTCAGCGTGTACCTTGCTGACAATGTACTGTTCTTGGAATTGCATCCACTCTTCAAATTCCCTATTAAGTGTATTGCTTATACCGGTGTTGACATCTGCGATCTTTTTGTCAATATTGACATCGGAAGGTCTTCCACTCGCTCGCCAACGTGGTTGACACTTTCTGTCAACTGGCTTACTCTCTTTGAAACATCACTGTAATGTTTCAAAGACTCACTCGCAGTTGATTTACACACATCTATTTGGGCCTGCATATCTATAAACTTGCTACCAATATTGGTCTCGGCGGATTCCACCATCGAAAGAACACTATCAATTTTTGCGTGTACGCTTGCGTTTAGCTCGCTTGCGTAAGCAGTGGTAATGGCTTTAATTTTTTCCTCCATGGTGTCATTCGAATTTTTGATTTGTGCTTGGATGTCGGTAATAACAGATTATATTGTTCATTCGCACTTGAGTGTCCTCTAACCTTGATTCTAAACTGTTGAACCTGCTGTCACTTTGATTTGCTAATTGACTGATTTGCGTTTCAATATTGTCACTTTGGTTTGTTAACTGACTGACTTGCGTTTCAATATTGTCACTTTGGTTTGTTAACTGTGCCATGTTTGCTTCAAAACTGGTTTTCATACCAGCAAACAATTTTAGTATATCTGACAGCGAGCATTCACGTGACTGCGACGCGGTCTGTGGCGCCGACAGCTCACGTGTCGCTTCGTCGTCTGTTGTTCCCCCACTACGAGATTCAGGTTTGTTTATACCCGCGCGCGGTCTAAGTTGCCTTGGTTGCTCATCAGCCATCGTAAATTTAAAGTAGTTACACTGCACGAGCTAGAAAAGATAATTTTTTTTTTTAAATTATGATTTTCACTTGTCAGGTGCGCCAAGGATTTCGCGTCCTGATTTCACAGATATTGCTTGCGCGTTATAAACAATTGAAACTCTGACACACGAAAATGCCAATATGGCAACGGGAGTGATAAAATAAATGAAAAACACTTATAGAGCACTGAAACTGGCACAGATAATAGCGGCCATTGTGATTCACTAAAATGCACAACAATGGAAATTCTTGCTAACTATTTCTAACTATTGTAAGCGAAATGATGAGATAGAGGCGGATCTAATAGCAAAAGGAAACAGAAATTTGGAAATTAAATTGCTTGAGGAAAAGGAAAAAAGCTTAGAGAGTGAATGTCACGAGCCGACTGAATGCTCGGTACGCAAAGCTTCAAACGTAATGAAAAATCGTACTCACATTAGTTGTCTTGCGCGCTGCTATTTATTGCTGTTGTGGATTCTTACTGTGATTTTCTGCATATGCGTCTTTTTTTTTTTTTTAATCACTGGTTTTGGCTTCCAATTTTCTCCAGATGGTAGCATGAAAATAAAAAGAACAAATTAGTTTTTTAGTTAGGTCCCTGTTCGGGCGCCACATCTAGCGTTAAAAGGTTTTTTTTTTTTTTGCTTTTCGTATTTAACCAAATATAACATTGATGATGATAATTTATGGCAATGTTTGCCGACAAGATAAAGAATGCAACCTTTTAACACTAGATTGCGTACTCACGGCAGTTCTCCTTGGCCGTTTTTTTTTTTTTTTTGGTACGACTTGGAAAGAGAGAAAAATTAATGAATGATCGCCGATGCGTCGGTTCTCGATTGTGTTCAGGAGACGTACAGATTGATTGCGCGAAAATTGTTTCTCAAATGTCCTCTTAACCCGGATTGCTTTCACGCAATCAGACTCTTCAGTGAAATTACCTAAGGGACCTATTTGAATAATTAAAAAAAAACAATGCAAAACAGTGAAATTTTGTAAAAAAAAATTGTCAGATCGGAAATTGAACACATTAATGGTCTCCAAAATACAATCGAGACACCGCGATAAAGAGCGAACCTGTAACAAAGTTCATTTAAACATAAACATCATTTGTGGTTAATTTAAAGAAAAGAATAAGCATAGATTTTCTGTACAGTGAAGCATCAATATATTCTCAAAGAAGAAAGGCGTTAAACTATAAACATTAACAAATTTGCAATGAATACAAAACTTACATTTTTATGTTTTTCTCATACATGGAGCAGTCCAACCATCGCTGCTTTTGTATGTGTGATATTTTGTAAAAATTAAATGTCCTGGCGTGCGCGTAAGTATTTTTTATCGTCACAAGGTTTACAAAAGCGTTTTCTTTCTTGATGATAACGTGGTTTTTCACACTAAATGAAATATAACTTGTAGCGGTGCTACACAACACGCCTTAACAAGTCGGCAATCAAACATCAAAGGTAATGAAGTACATGTTAACATATCGGCGACCAGAAGTACAACTCACTATTAAGGCTCTAGAATTTTCCTAACAAATGATAAATTGTTCTTTCTTCTGTTTCGCAGCTTCGTGCTATCAAGCGCTGCGGCAATGATTTTAAATATCTGCGCCCAGCGAGTCATAGTGTTTAAAAGTACCTTTTAAACGCTGGCCGAGCGTCTTGGTATAGGCGCACATTATAAACAGATTTCGT
This sequence comes from Schistocerca cancellata, assembly GCF_023864275.1. Taxonomy (NCBI): domain Eukaryota; kingdom Metazoa; phylum Arthropoda; class Insecta; order Orthoptera; family Acrididae; genus Schistocerca; species Schistocerca cancellata. The sequence continues at coordinate 16,631,708 of NC_064635.1, read as the reverse complement.
TTCTTCACTCTCGCGTTGTCATGCTTAGTATCATTACAAACTACAGCTCGATGGCTATCCTTTTCTCATATGCAAAAATGTCGGAAATCCAATAATATCACAAGCTGATTTGTCACAATTTCATAACGTGAACGCATCTTTATGTTCTTTATACCGGATCGCGAATGATCTTCCTGTCTGCCCTATATATTTTGCATCACAAGTTCAGCACTGAATCTTATAAACTCCCGATCTTTCAAACTTATTTCTCTCCTCGCCAATATCGTGCTTAAGGCTATACCTCACTAGGTTATTAGTCTGAAAAGCTATTTTAACATCGTATGGCTTAAAAATATTTGCTATCTTTTGTGAGACTGTTCCGTAGTATGGCATCGTGATAATTTTCACTTTCTCTCCATCAGGTTTTTTCTTTTTGCGCGTATTACTTTTCCGTAACAGCTTTTTAACCATATCTATTCTGTAACCGTTATTCATCGCTATTCTCTTAACGGTATTAATTTCAGTCTCCCTATCTTTTTCGCTCATAGAAATATTGATTGCCCTATGCACGAGACTACGGAAAGCAGCTTCTTTATAAGCCTGCGGATGGCATGAATCATTCGGCATCACTGCATCAGTCGTAGTTTGTTTTCTATAAATGGAGAACGCATGTTTGTTGCCCTGCTTTTTTATATTCAGGTCCAGGAACTGTAAACAATTGTCAGTTTCATACTCCACAGTAAATTCTATTTTATTATGTGCACACAGGAAATATGTGTTGATGACGTGATTGCACAATTGCGTGCGGATTCTCGTCAGACCACACATGTTGATTGTGAAAATTTACAATTTGATCACGTTGGAATGAAGCCTCATCTGTAAAGAGAACATTTGCACTGAAATGAGGATTGACACATTGCTGGATGAACCATTCGCAGAAGTGTACCCGTGGAGGCCAATCAGCTGCTGATAGTGCCTGCACACGCTGTACATGGTACGGAATCAACTGGTTCTCCCGTAGCACTTTCCATACAGTGACGTGGTCAACGTTACCTTGTACAGCATCAACTTCTCTGACCCTGACATTAGGGTTATCGTCAACTGCACGAAGAATTGCCTCGTCCATTGCAGGTGTCCTCGTCGTTCTATGTCTTCCCCAGTCGCGAGTCATAGGCTGGCATGTTCCGTGCTCCCTAAGACGCCGATCAATTGCTTCGATCGTCTTCCTGTCGGGTCACCTTCGTTCTGCAAATCTGTCTCGATACAAACGTACCGCGCCACGGCTATTGCCCTGTGCTAATCCGTACATAAAATGGGCATCTGCCAACTCGGCATGTGTAAACATTGCACTGACTGCAAAACCACGTTCGTGATGAACAAAACACTAACCTGTTGATGCTACGTACTGATGTGCTTGATGCTAGTTCTGTAGAGCAATGAGTGGCATGTCAACACAAGCACCGAAGTCAACATTACCTTCCTTCAATTGGGTGAACTGGCGGTGAATCGAGGAAGTACAGTACATACTGACGAAACTAAAATGAGCTCTAACATGGAAATTAAGCGTTTCCGGACACATATCCACATAACATCTTTTCTTTATTTGTGTGTGAGGAATGTTTCCTGAAAGTTTGGCCGTAACTTTTTGTAACACCCTGTATAGTACATAAGTTTTAAAACGGCTCAGACTACACTCGCATGTTGATGGACTCGATCCAGCGGAGTGGGATGCTTGATGGAGCTTCTCATTGCCACCAGGGAAGCGTCAGATTGGACAGTCATTCACAATGTGGCTCATTGTTTGGATGTAACCACAGTCACACACACTGTCACTTGAGAAGCCCCACTTGTGCATGTTGTATTTGCACGTACCCTCTTCGGTCCGATATCTGTTTAACTGCACCCACACCTGCCTTGGTTGGTGGAAGCCTGGAACTGGAACTGTTGGATTGTCTACAAGTTCGTGGTTTCGGGTTCTTGTAGCTTGCCACTCACGTTTCCACTCGGTGTCCTGGTCGAATCCTGTGTATAGCATTTGGACTCCAATTTCATACGCTGGTCTTCTAGATTTGAGGCGTTTCCTGGGCAGTGATAGCAAATCGTCACGGAGAGGGATCGAGTTGTTTTCAGAAACTTGCTGACAGAGGTTGTAAAGAGCAGCCTTTCGACGGAGGCCTGGTGGACAGATGTTTGAAAGCACTGGTAGCCAGCAGGTAGGTGTAGGCCGGACTGAACCACTAATTACTCTCATAACTGAGTTCAGTTGGAAGTCTACTTTCACTACGTGGGCGCTTCCGAGCCAAACTGGTGCACAGTATTCTGCTGCAGAGTACACCAGTGCAATGGATGCTCCTACGAGAACTGATGTGCTCGCTCCCCATGTACTGCCTGCCAGCTGTCTCACAAGGTTCACTCGTGTTTGTATCTTCTTGGCCAAGTTGGAAAGGTGTTTTTTGTACGTTAAAGTTCTGTCCAGAGTGACTCCCAGGTATTTTGGGCTTTCGTTGTATCTGACTGTACCAAGAGGGCTGAACTGTGGACTGATCTTTGCTGATGAAAGGCGATTAGAGAGGTGTAACAGGCTTACCTCGGTTTTAGAAACATTTGGTCTCAGTCGCCATGTCTCAAAATACTCATAAAGTTTAGTAAGGATGTTCGTTAGGTGTTCTTCACACTCAGAAAGGTCTTCACTCTGACATGAAATTGCCAGGTCATCTGCATATTGAAATTTTAGGCAGGTCAGCTGTGTAGAGGTTGAATAACACTGGAGCAGAACAGAGCCCTGAGGTAATCCGTTATTGAGTACATGCCATCTGCTTTTCTCTTCTCCTTGATGTACTTTAAACCGCCTATTGCTTAACATGTTATTTAAGTGATTGCCTAGACTAATGCAAGGTATTGCTCTCAAAAATTTCAGTAATAGGCCCTTGCGCCACACTGTGTCACAAGCTGCTGATAGGTCATTGAACATTACTCCAGTTTTAAGTCTCTTTTGGTATCCAGCTTCTATGTGAGTAGTCAAGAAGATCACTTGTCCACAGCAGCTTCTATAAGGTCTGAATTCAGCTTGTTCAGGTGGTATCATAGCATTAATTTGATCTTGGATTCGTGTTAGAATCATTCTTTTCAATAGCTTGTAAGCACAGCTAAGTGGAGATATTGGGCGGAAGTGATCTGCAGCTGTTCCCTCTTTCCCTGGCTTTTTGATAGAGATAATTTTTACTCTTTTAAACTTTTTGGATAATTTTGCTGTATGAAGAATTTCGTTAAAGGGCAAACTAGCCAATGTCGCGTTACCGGTCCACTGAGCATCCAAAAATTCAGGGTAAAGCCCATCTGCCCTGCAGCTTTTCTACATTTCGTATGCTTCACGACTGTTTCCTGTCCAGTGATTGTAACTGGAGAAGCGAATTCCGGGTTATGTTGCAGAGATTTCCGTAAGCTCTCTCTTTACTTGCCGAAGGTTTGCTTTATCTGTTGGGACATTGACTAGCGATTGAGTCGCATGAGACCATTGAGTTTTCTTTGTTGTGGGAAGGGTCTTCTCCAAGTTTGTGAATCAGCGTCCATGCTATTCTACTGGAGTGTGTGAAATCGAGCTCCCTTGATTCTTTATGCCATTTTTCTCTCCTTTGTTCATTCAAGGAATTCATAATGTTCGTACCTGTTTCTTGGTCTCCAGTTTCCTTGAATTGGTTAAACAGCTGGTTGATCTCTTCATTCCAGCCAGGAATGTATTCTTTCCGGCATCCTCTGGGTATGCTCTTTTTGGCAGTAGATATTACGATCTTTAAAAACTATGAGTATGATTTTGGAAGTGTAGTGACCTGTGTTATTGACTCGTCAGGCAATTTAGAAAATTTATCCCAATCTGCTTCTTGAAAATTCCAGCGGGATACAGGAGCAGATCACTCTGGGGGAATGTGTAGCCCGTAGGAGATGAGAATGGGGCGATGCTGCCTTCTGGGAAAGTCATGCAGGACCTTTCTGATGATAGTTCCGCCACTACTCTCCAAGGGTCCGTAGGTGACAGGCAGAGGTCAGGTGTGCTCTCTGTACCCCATCTTCCAGACCTGAATGTGCCTTTTCCCTTTGCATCATAGTGGAGCTTTAAGTTGTTTGCTTCCATCCATTCTGCCAGACTTCTACCATTTTCATCCTCTTTGGCATAGCCCCACTCATAACTATGGCTGTTAAAATCGCCTATATATATTGCAGGATGTTTTAGCACTGGAAGTTGTTTGCGCCAAGTGCTATTCGCTTGTTTCTAAATATTTGCTATTTTTATATTTCCGATCTGAATCACCGCTACCATCACGTTTTCTTTGTCTGATTTCTCCTCGAGAATAACTGAGACATCCTTTAAGTTGTTGCGGACAAAGCTGGCAACTCCATGTTGAGGGTGGTTAATTCGGGACACTAATTTATAGCCTGGGATGCGCCCTCGCTTCCACAGAGCGTTCTCATCTTCAGTATGAGTCTCTTGCAGCGCTAAGACGTCCGCCCTATTCTCTCTCAAAATTTTAGATAGTATTTCGCCCATATTTCTGGACAGTCCCTCAACATTCAGTTGACATATTCTGAGCACGTTTCCAGGTTCGCCCTGAACAGTGCCGTTTGTATAGGGTTTCATACTACTGCTAATTTCGTAATCGCCGTTGGAATTATCATTAACCCTTTCAGGGGCAAAATAAATAAAAAATTTTTTTTAATTTTTCCTTGTTTTTATTGTATTAATTTTCATACAGTGAGACAGAAAAATGTAAAAATTAAATGGAATATACATAAACTGAACATATACAGGGTGGTTTCAAATGGAACCACCACAACATTCACGGACATAAATGCATTATTTCGTTATTATTACAGTACATATAGTACTAATGTAAACAGAACAGTATTCTGCATTTAATACATGCATAAAAGTTACCTAATACAGAATACAGTTACAATTTGAGAACAAAGACGTTCGCTCACAGCGTACAAAAATGGCTAACAAACTCGCCTCACTACTTGCTAACATTTACAGATTTGGAAGCGGTTCCAGTGACAGCCGCTAGAGGGCAGCACCAACTAGGCTGCTGAATGGTATCCCAAATGTAGCCACTGCCCTTTCGCCACAAAATGAGAATATTGTAGGTGGTTTCAAACGGAACCATTTCCCCTGAAAGGGTTAAATCACCTTCTGCGAGAGTTAGCCTAATTGGAAAGGACCAATTAGTTGCCCAGGGAGCACCGGCAGTGATCAAGGCACATGAAGATGCAATCGAAGGCGAAAAAAGTGACTGCTCACGTGGAGGTCTCTCGCTTGCTCCCCGTATATATATATATATATCACTGCCGGTGCTCCCTGGGCAACTAATTGGTCCTTTCCAATTAGGCTAATATATATATAAACAGTTAATCACGTCTTATATCTCAAAAAACCTTTTACATCACCCAAGTTCCCAGAACTTCTAAAGACTGTGTTTATTGTAACACAGACGCAGTCCCTTTGACTTTTCAGAGATGTCACTAAACCCATCCAAAGGCCGGCCGGTGTGGCCATGCGGTTCTAAGCGCATTAGTTTGGAACCGCGTGACCGCTACGGTCGCAGGTTCGAATCTTGCCTCGGGCAAGGATGTGTGTGATGTCCTTAGGTTAGTTGGGTTTAAGTAGTTCTAAGTTCTAGGCGACTGATAGTAGTTAAGTCCCATAGTGCTCAGAGCCATTTGAACCCATGCAAAGATGTAAACAACTATGCATGAGTAGCGCCCATCAGACGGAGGGATCCGACAGCCGATCAGTTCCAGTCATTCCACCAGGAAGGAGGTACACGGCTCGTGTTTCCTGTAGTTGAACCATGCCTAGACGGTCAATACCACCGTTCAATCGCGTCCGCAGTGTGCCAGGAAGGGCTCTCAACAAGGGAAGCGTCCAGGCGTCTCGGAGTGAATCAAAGCGATGTTGTTCGGACATTGAGGAGATACAGAGAGACAGGAACTGTCGATGACATGCCTCGCTCAGGCCGCCCAACAGCTACTACTCCGGTGGATGACCGCTACCTACGGATTATGGCTCGGAGGAATCCTGGCAGCAACGCCACCGTGTTGAATAGTGCTTTTCGTGCAGCCACAGGACGTCGTGTTAAAGACTCAAATTGTGCGTAAAAGGCTGCATGATGCGCAACTTCAGTCCCAACGTCCACGGCGAGGTCCATCTTTGCAACCACGACACCGTGCAGCGCGGTGCAGATGGGCCCAACACGATGCCGAATGGACCGCTCAGGATTGGCATCACGTTCTCTTCACCAATGAGTGTTGCATATGCCTTTCACCAGACAATTGTCGGTGTTTGGAGGCAACCCGGTCAGGCTGAAAGCCTTGGACACACTGTCCAGCGAGTGCAGCAAGGTAGAGATTGCCTGCTGTGTTGGGGTGGCATTACGTGGGGCAGACGTACGCGGCTGCTGGTCATGGAAGGCGCCGTAGCGGCTATACGAATCGTGAATGCCATCCTCCGACCGATAGTGCGACCAAATCGGCAGCATATTGGCGAGGCATTCGTCTTCATGGACGACAATTCGCGCACCCGTCGTGCACATCTTGTGAATGACTTCCTTCAGGATAACGACATCACTCGACTACAGTGTCCAGCATGTTCTCCAGACATCAACTCCTTGGAACATGTCTCAGATAGATTGGAAAGGGCTGTTTATGGACGACGCAACCCACAAACAATTCTGAGGGATCTACGACGAATCGCCGTAGAGGAGTGGGACAATCTGGGCCTACAGTGTGTAAGGGGTTCACCACCCTGCTGGAGCAAATGTAATTTCGATGTATTGTTCACGCGCTGCCTGCGACAGAAAACACCTTTGCTGCAACTGAGTCGCAGGTCAGAGCAGTTGTAGTCTGTTGCTGGTGCAGCGCAGTTCACAGCCATCTATTGAAAGGTAAATTTTATTATTTTTATTGGCATGCGCGTAGTTAAGTCACTTGTCTGAGATGTTAATATGAGTCTGTTTCAATCTTTTTGTGATTCGCCAGCACCAGTTGACCCAGATTTGTAATATTCAGATCTTTATCAGTAATGTAAAAGACTTTCAGAATAAAAATTAAACGAGTCAACAAAAAAAGGAAGGAATAATTTTGCCTTAAGCCACTGCCAGTCCCGATCCAGCCATTTATTTAAATTTAAATGTTTCAGAAATTTTCTCAGATCATAGTCATATGTTCTTTAGTAATAAGGCCGGCCGTTGTGGTCGAGCGGTTCTAGGCGCTACAGTGTGGAAACGCGCGACTGCTACGGTCGCAAGTTCGAATCCTGCCTCGGGCACGGATGTGTGTGCTGTCCTTAGGTTAGTTAGGTTTAAGTAGTTCTAAGTCTAGGGGACTCATGACCTTAGATGTTAAGTCCCATAGTGCTCAGAGCCATTTGAACCATTTCTTTTAGTAATAAGACGACCAGCTGTGCAGCTTTGTCAATAAGCAAGGCCAGTTTTTCTCGTAATTCAGATCTCGGACAAATGTTGTCCAGTATTAGTAGATAGGCCAACATTGCACTAAGATGTGCCATTTACGAGCAGCGTTACACCATCATGAGGTACGAATTTTTCAGTTTATTTCTCAAGGACAGATTCAGATTCGTTTCACAGGGCCATGGCGTAGCGCTGCTTACGTCCTAATTTATCAGTTTTCATGAGTTAAAATATTTTTAAAAAAATTATTATTTTTATTTTATACAGGAAGGTTGCACTTGGCGATATCCGGCTAGGATCGTAATTTTGAGAATTTTCTGGGAAGTAGTCAGCTATATATCTGCTCTTACTTATTCAGTGTTAAGCATTGGCTGAATTTGGCGCAACGCATTTGCTAATTTGTCATATTTTTTCACGGATCATCGGCAATTTATTGTTCATTGTACTTGCTCCACTTTGTGTCCGCTTTTTCTTTGTTTGATTTTGTGTCCACCATTGTCTTACGAAAATGCCGCGAAAAACCGCAAACAGTAAATCGCGAAGTGCAATGAATAAAAACGATGATTTGAGTAGTTTAACTGATAATACTAGCGGTATTTAGTCTCATAGTTGTAACCCTTCAACCTTACACAATCAGTGCATATCAGCCACCTGAAACATTTCAAATTTAAACGATGAGCAAATTATGTCCACAGTTTACGTAGTAACTATTGATGTCTCGTTGCGTTCGATTACAACGAACGCTGCCCAGTTTCGCACATCGCATGTGCTGGATGTGTGAGCAAACAAATGTTACCAGTGAAAACGTGCAATTTACTCAGGATATGTCAGATTTATTTGGTTCCGATGTAGTGACCAACAGTGCACAACCAGTCAGCAGACCTTTCCATGAATCAGACAATGACCAAATGGTCACAGAACAAGTATCAAATGCAGATACACTATCACACAGCATAAAAAACACAGTCGCTAATTTTGACGTTGATCCAGTCATGGCAGTATTGCTACAACTTAATGAATATTTTAAACAGTCGAATGAAAAACAAGACAACAATTATAAAGAACTTAACAAACGCCTTGATCAAACAAACCGATGAAAATTTCAAACAGATTAATGAAAAACTTGACACCACTATTGAACAGCTAACTGAATAGATTACAGCCATTGCCGAGCAATGTAATGAAACTAAAAAGCAATTATATGAGGAAATTAAGGCCTGTGCTAGGAATAGTAGTGAAGAAATCAAATCCGTTGCACAAGAGATATGCAACACACACGAAGCTACAACAAAATTACTTAGAGATGACATCAACGCAATCGCTAAACAGCGTTCAGAAAGCACAACACAGTTACACGATGAGATTAAAGCAGTATCAGCAGAACTTTCGCGCGCTTTGTATGCGAAAATTTAGGAGAAATTTGAACAACAGAACACCCAAATTGATGAACGTTTTAATTGCCACCTACAAAAGAGCGAAACGCATTACCGCAAATTCATACACAACAGAACAAAGTAAAGAAACAAGTCATACAAACAATTACTACACAGAGACTGGAAGATAAGCGTTAAATTGTTAGCGAAAGTAAAACATATGTTGACACCAACATTGCCACAGTACCGGATGAAATTAACACAGTCAAACAATAGAACACAGAGTTACATTATGAACTTACCGATCTGAAAACAAAAACAGACTCTAGTATTCAGACCTTAGAAAACAAATACACGGAAGACTTTCAGAAAGTTAGTAGTAGACTTGAACAACTGGAATTAGTGAAAGATCCCGATGCCATTACAGCACACGTTAAAAATTAAACAAAACCACGCGTAAAATGCAAAAACAGATTGATGTTTGTGACACCAGGTAAAAGCACTAACTGAAAAATTTGATGAATTAGCGAGTAGATTTGACGTTATCGAGAACAATAAAGACATTAAATGACGATACGTCACCAGTTTCCTTTAATCAGACACCCGAATTTCAAAATATGCAGCAAACAATCAGTGAGTTAGGTACATCGAATAATATGCTACGTCGAAAAATGTTATCTTTACAGCATGAAGTGACAGAAATGAAAAATGTTTCAGCCTATAACATCTCACAGCATACGCCACATTCTGAACATTTGTCACTCAGCCAACACAGCCCGATGCCATTACAGCACACGTTAAAAATTAAACAAAACCACGCGTAAAATGCAAAAACAGATTGATGCTTGTGACACCAGGTAAAAGCACTAACTGAAAAATTTGATGAATTAGCGAGTAGATTTGACGTTATCGAGAACGATAAAGACATTAAATGGCGATACGTCACCAGTTTCCTTTAATCAGACACCCGATTACAGATTACAGAGAGTACGTCACTTAGATTCCGAACAGACACAGACAAGCACGTTCTTATACAACCCTGATCTTGCTCAAACATTTAGAGACGATAATTTTGACTACAAGCACTTTTTATCCGTTAGGAAACTTAAGACATTTAAAAATGACAGAACACAAATTCACCCCTTGGACTGGATATAACAATTTACTTTTGCATTTCCACCAACTTGGCCTGTTATGCACAAGCTAGAATTTATTTGAAGCTTTTTGGAAGGGAAACCAGAAACTCGCATGAGACCGATCGCGAGACAATGTCACTCAGTAGAAGAATTTCAAAACGGTTCAAATGGCTCTGAGCGCTATGGGACTTGACATCTGAGGTCATCAGTCCCCTAGAACTTAGAACTACTTAAACCTAACTAACCTAAGGACATCACACATATGGATGCCCGAGGCAGGATTCGAACCTGCGAGCGTAGCGGTCGCGCGGTTCCAGACTGAAGCGCCTAGAACCGCTCGGCCACACCGGCCGGCAATTTCAAAATGCTTTTCTGTCAGCGTACTGGTCGAAAACGATACAGCGCCGTATCAAGGATCAGTTAATCAGCCTACCGAATTATGAAAACTCAAATTTCTCCACTATTACGCAATTCTTTGAACATATGGCGCAGCAAAACCAATATTTATGCGAATTATACAGCGAGTCAGCACTATCCGAGACGATAGTCAGCAAAGCCTTCAGCTACGTCATTTGCTACGACCTAGCAAGGCGCCATTGATATTGCAAATAATGTACAGTCAAGAGTGACGTTCACCAATTATGGATTAAAGTTAAGTATTCCAGCAGCTACGTACGTTTTTTGCTAAAGTCTAACTTCCTTGACCTGTTCCAGACCTCACGCCAGCCTGCGTGAGCTAAAACGCGTGCCTTTCGGCTTCCTCTCAAAACCGGTGTTGGCTCTCCTGCCAACCCACAACACTGTGGGCGATCGGTTTCATTAATGATAATGTCATTAACGTGACGAGAATCAAGCATAAGGCGAAGTGAGCCGTATTCTTTTCTTGACAATGTGAAGCGGGTTTATAGACGGACTAACTGCCGGTTCGATAATGCCTTGGTCGAGCATAGCTTGTAGTTCTTTCTTGACTTGTTCTCTGTGGATATAAGGAATAGGATAATGTTGGGCTTTAAATGTGTCGTTCTCTTTAACTTGAAATTCACACATAAAACGGGATGTTGTCGAAAACTGGGGCTTGCTGTCAAAGAGTATCACGTAATTGGCTACGTTCGTAATTTGTATTTGCATTGCTCTGTTTTACTTTCTCAGAAATTTTTTGTATCACGTCGTAATAAAATTCGTCTAGTGTATCGTAGTTGTGTACATAAGTATCTGTGAAAAAGGTGGAATGCCAATCTATGTTGATGTAGAAATGACTTGTGTTCGATTAATTGCCTGTACTTCTGCTGATAATGTGTGCTGAAATTTCAGTGCAAGCTGTTCTTTTCCATCCTTTAAAATCAAATAAGACTTTTAGAAATCGATAATTACGTCGCGCTGTACCAAAAAATTCGTGCCTAAAATAACGTCTGTTGTCAATAAAGGAACAATCTAAAAGTTTGTGTGAAACGTATGACCTGCAGCAAAAAATGATAAGTGTGTCTGTAGTTTTACATCTACTCCTTTACCGGATACTGCACCTCTTACTTTAGTTTTGCCTAGTGGTAACGTAGGATAATTGTTTTCGTTGTTACATTTGTTGAAAGTCTCTTCATTTATGATCCAGAAACGATTACTGCTGAAAATGTGAATGATCCAATTTCTACTTAAATAAGAGGGTAGGAAATAGTTTTCTGTATAACTGGTTTTCCATGTAAAAGTATATCTCGGATATCGTCAAAAGTTATTGCATTTTCGTGAACAAAATCTTGTGTATCAAAGATGTTGCTCACGTTGCTGCAAGACGCAACCGCTACTGTATCTAGTCAAACTCTCTCTGGCGTGCTGTTATTTGCGGGAGGATGCTGTGGCATTTCAACTATCTGTGCTGTTCTGTTACTTCGTCCTGACGTACTAGGTTGAGGATGATATCGACTGTATGGTTCATTCATGATAATCTGTGGCTGTGGATGATTCTGCTGCTGACAAAACCTGCTGTTATTAAATGTGCGTTGAAAACTGTGCTCAGTGCATTTACGTTTGTCATGATAGTTGCTATTATACGGCGCGTTGCGATGAGAGTTGAAATAATGGCTTTTCTGTACATGTTGGTTTTCTTGTTGCTGAGCGTTACTGCTCGACGGAGCCGATGCTACACCTGCAGGTGGCATAACATCAAAGTTTGGCTGACCTTGGAAATTGCATTGTTAGTTAGGTATGTTGTGGTTGGCAGGAGAGCCAACACCGTGTCACTAGAAGAGGCCAAAATGCACGCGTTCCAGCTCACGAAGGCTGGCGTGAGGTCTGGAACAGGACAAGGAAATTAGAATTTAGAAAAACGGACGTAGCTGGTGGAATACTTAACTTTAATCCATTAATGATGAACGTCGCTCTTGACGGTACATGATTCACAATATCAATAGTAACTGATAATGGCGCCTTGCTAGGTCGTAGCTGAAGGCTATGCTAACTATCGTCTCGGCAAATGAGAGCGTATTTTGTCAGTGAACCATCGCTAGCAAAGTCGGCTGTACAACTGGGGCGAGTGCTAGGAAGTCTCTCTAGACCTGCCGTGTGGCGGCGCTCGGTCTGCAATCACTGATAGTGGCGACACGCGGGTCCGACGTATACTAACGGACCGCGGCCGATGTAAAGGCTACCACCTAGCAAGTGTGGTGTCTGGCGGTGACACCACACACAGACACTAGAAGAACTTCTTCAGAAATTTCGTGGTACTGCTATCTATTCGACCTTAGATTTAAAATCTTGGTTTTGGCTAATTCAGCTCCATCCGAACTGCAGAAAGTACACAGCTTTCCTCTGTTTTGGCGACTGTTATCAATTTTGCAAATTACCGTTTGGTTTAACCATTTCTTCAGCAGCATTTATTCGCGGTATGAACACAATACTTCCGAAGGAACTTAAAGATAGAATCACAGCGTACGTAGACGACATCCTTATAGCAGAAGCTAGTTCGTCTCAACATAATTTCATTCTTGAACAACTGTCCTTTCCATGCACAAGGACTCACAGTTAACCTTAGCAAATAGCACTTTGACAAAACCTCCATAAAATTAAAACGAAGGCATTGCGCCTGACCCTGAAAACTTCAAACTGTTCCAACGACTGAGAAACAGCTCCGTAGTTTTTTAGGATTAATTAACATTTTTCGTAAATTTATTCATTACTCTGCTTTGGACACCCGTAGATTATGCCAGTTGACAGGCAAAAACACTATTTGGTCGTGAAATAATCAAGCACAATAGGAATTTATTAATCTAAAACATGCCTTGTTAAACGCACCACATTTATCACACCCAGATCCCACCAAAAATTTCTCCATTGCTACAGACAGTTCTCACACCGCTCTTGGGAATACATTTTTCAGGAAATCGAAGAAGATGGCACTACAGTAATAAAAAAACATCGCATTTGTAAGTCGCATTCTACCACCTGCTGAACGGAGTTATTCAGTTACAGAGCTTGAAACATTATGTGTTGTATGGGCATTTACCAGATTTAGGCATTTTCTTTATGGAAGACATACTACCGTTTACACAGACCATAGAGCTATACAGTTTTTACTTTCCGCCAAATTCACACATGGCAGATTAAGTAGACGGAAACTTTATTTACAGGAGTTTGATTTTGCAATTGTTCATATTTCCGACGCGAAAAATATTGTAGCAGACGCTCTGTCCCATTCTCTCAGCAACAATCAGCAAGACGTAACTTCTGCCGAACAAATGTCAGCCTCATGTATATTCAACAAGTTACATTTGAAAATTTCATTTCGTCCTCATTACGAGACGTTACGAAGGAACAGAGCAAATACAATGTACGGAAAGAAATTAAATACCTTTGGCAAGATAGGAATAATGCTACCATTAGAAACAATTATACTGGTTGCAACAACATTCTGTTTCGCCGTTCTCGCCCTGACAGCAATAATTGGTTACTCTGCATTCCTGAAGAAAAAAAAATGTGTGTGAATTCTTATGGGACTTAACTGCTAACGTCATCAGTCCCTAAGCTTACACACTTCTTAACCTAAATTATCCTAAGGACAAACACACACACCCATGCCCGAGGGAGGACTCGAACCTCCGCCGGGACCAGCCGCACAGTCCATGACTGCAGCGCCTAGACCGCTCGGCTAATCCCACACGGCCATTCCTGAAGAGCTTGTTCACAAATTAATTTGGTACATTCGTTTAAGCTACGCCCATTATGAAGCCAGAAAATATTTTCTCATCGTAAGACAGAATTGTTATTTTGCCAACATGGAAAAACGTATTCGACGAGTTTTAGCGTCACGTAAAATCTGCCAGAAAGCTAAATCAGTCACTACTTCACATATTCAACCTTCATATCCTATCGTATCCATTAAGTAAAGGCATATGGCCGCTGTAGACATCTTTGGACCGATTCGATCTAACAGAGGTTTTTGTCACATCTTTGTCGCCGTTAAATTCACTTCGAAATTTGTTACTTTTACTCCGCTATGCAAAGCTACTGCTAAATATGCATCAAATACATTCGTAAAACATTTTCTACGTCATGTAGGTCATGTACTAAAAGTACTTTCCGGCAGTGGACCACAATTTCGATCTGCAACATGGACACGTGTGTTACGAGCTAGAAGCATTTCTCCGATTTATATATCCAAATATCATGCTTCTTCCAACCCTTTCGAACGATGGATGAAAGAAATTGGTAAATTATGTAGAATATACTGCCATAAGAAACAAATTGATTGGGACAAACACAGTTTTTCATTCCAAGATGTAATTAATTCTATACAAAATGATGGTTCAAATGGCTCTGAGCACTATGGGACTCAACATCTTAGGTCATAAGTCCCCTAGAACTTAGAACTACTTAAACCTAACTAACCTAAGGACATCACACACACCCATGCCCGAGGCAGGATTCGAACCTGCGACCGTAGCAGTCCCGCGGTTCCGGAATGCAGCGCCAGAACCGCTAGACCACCGTGGCCGGCATACAAGATGAAACCACTATGTTATCTCCTACTGTTATTTTGAAGAACGTTGAACCACCCAGTAAAATTAATGAACTGGCATCTTTTCCTACATCACATCGACTACGTCACCATGGAATAATTGACATTGCCCTCAATAATATCAAACGTGCGGCACAGCGCCGCAAAAGACAGCAAAAACAGGTTTGTAAACTCCGTGAATTTCACATAGAACAGAAGATATTGGTACGCACACATTTATCCAACAGGGGAAAGAGTAGATGCAGTAAATTTGAACTTCTATACGCTGGCCCGTATCGAATCCGCAGCATTCCTCACCCAATGTAGTACATATCGAAACTTTACGAACCAGAGACTCAAAAGGTAACCACCACATTTCATACGTCAAACCCTTTATAAAATGCTTGTTTTATGATTTATCACACCATAATGCCATTTCCAGCTGCATTTACATTTATGTCACCACATACTGATTATATTTTTTCTTGGCAAATGCCCAGCAAGATGAGGGTAGCAGGTCGCCTTTCATGTCGTAGTATCAGACCGTGCACATTTTATAAATAACATAATAAGATTTTCACCCTGCAGCGAAATGTGCGCTGATACGAAACTTTCTGGCAGATTAAAACTGTGTACCGGATCGAGTCTAATCTGCCAGGAAGTTTTATAAATAACAATTTTACTTTGATAATTCCCAGTAACTTGAACTTAGTATGTCAGTTCACTTACTGCAATTACAGACATAGCACATTTTCCACTTTATAATGTACATATGATGATTTTCCTATAGAAAATAGAATATTCTGTGTATATACTATGTAGTTTTTAAGATATAATAAACACCAGTTCAATCTGACATTTTCGCATTATTATATCTCACTATCTTGTTTATTGCATATTTCTTTATGCCACTACATTGTGATATTGTGTATGCATTTCTGCACTTGAAAATACTCTTGTCCATTGATTTGTACCTACCACATTTCTTTCCATTATGCTATGCTACATGCACATACCTTGATGTATGTTATACAACAACAAAAATTGCTATTTTATATTTGATCATATGATTAGAAATAAGTTTTCCCTTAATGTGTATATAATGTAAATGCTAGATATTAATCCATACTCATCATTTTAAGAAAGCAATACCCTGTAAAAGAAATAAATTAAATAACCACAGTGTTCACTGTAGACAGACATGGATATTTTAAAATCAGAACGAAAGAGGGAAAACACTTTGCCATGAAAAGTAACTGGACAGGAATTAACAAGCATTAACAAGAATATACTATACACACCATATGATAACAGTCTTGACTAATCATTTTTCTATCAGAATATGACGCAGTTACGGCAGACTATCACGTAAAACTATATACGTTAATTTTTGTGATGAGGTATGTCACATGTAAGAAACTCTGTAATATGTGAAATGATGATGAAAATGAAATAATATGAAAGAAAATGATGATGGTAATAATGTTATACGAAGAAAATGATACTCGAGAAGTCATACCTTGAGCTGACACAAACAAATGATGGTGATGAATAGTGAAGTCTTTATTTTTTGCGTATGATGATAATGATGATGTTTTCCCTTTAGTTATGAGATGCTATGTAGTTATTTAAGTATTTGTTGTAGTTTTTTTGACAGTATGGCATATATCACATAGTATAATGAATGAATATTTTTGGGAGAGACAGTTAGAATACATTCATATTAAACACAATGTTTCATTACCTGTTAATTCAGACTTTATTACTTTTATGCATAATAGGCAAACATTTCTTCTTTTACCTTCATAATCCACTTTGTATTTTTTCCAGGAATAACATTTCATGTCATCAGCATCATTTGAAATATGTTTTTTTATATTATGTGCTATAGACAGTTAGTTATTAAGCCTGCTCCACTTCTTGTATTTTACCTACTTCTTTCTATCATTGGTGAATGTGATCATATATACTTTACTTATTTGATAACCTTGCTGCACCTGACTCATGACGAATGACAAATGACGTTAATCATTTAATTTCCAGCAGTAAATCAAAAGAAAATATTCTCATTAATGAACCATTAATCCCAAAGCAATGCATTGCTAGACCAAAATATATTGCAAAATTCCGTTCTTGTCTTATGTATAGATTATCTGTATGTATCATTAGGCTAGGCACCTTGATGACTAGGTTAAATGTCATACATTTTAGGAATCTCTTATGTCACTTGCAAAATATTATA
The DNA here is from genome assembly GCF_023864275.1 of Schistocerca cancellata. Taxonomy (NCBI): domain Eukaryota; kingdom Metazoa; phylum Arthropoda; class Insecta; order Orthoptera; family Acrididae; genus Schistocerca; species Schistocerca cancellata. The sequence goes on along the minus strand of NC_064635.1, from coordinate 16,614,534 downwards.
TGTACTTACTAGCAGCTAAATGCTACTTGTAGTAACACCTATTTCTAGGTAATGATTTGTATATCATGTGTATCAGTTAATGAAATTTTGACAGGCCACTGAGTGCCGACACTTCTCCAGCTAAGAATATATAAGATTACTACTGATGATTTCTATGTTACACTTATTTAATATTTTAATTATATTGTTCGGCCTTTGAACGCCACAACATTTTGTAAAGTTGTCACTTAAGGCTTCCAAAAAGTCACATAAATGAGTAATATAATTTTTTTCTTGATCTACTTATTATGTCAAATCAAGTATATATCTATGTAAAACCGGCAATGGAATGCTCATGTGAGCTTACCTAACATATATTATGGGACAGAAACTCGGCTTATACTTTGTAACTTTGGATTGATGTCAATAACATAATATTCACGAATTGTTATAAGACTAAATGTATCTTTCAACTTCTGACCCAGTTATAACCAATTACGGAGACTTTTCTATGTCTTGCCCATCCTCATGGTCATGGAGCACTCTATTTGGATATTTTACATTAATTCTGCATTGACGTACAGATTATGGATTCTACAAGAATGTGGTGTTGACATATCAAGCAGTTCACCACACTGACCAACGGCGATGTTATTATGGGCCTACTGCTTGGTGTATCTAATGTACTACCAAAAGGGCAACATACTTTATTAATGCGACATTTCAATGTCTTGGCTACACTGATAAATGCTTCAGAAAAGAGAACTTCAGATTCTCACACCTGTTGTTGTGTTTCTGTGAAAACAGACTTTTCAGGGCAGTTATGTGCTACCCACTGTGCTATAACCATGATGCTATCCTTTCCATTCCTCACCTTCTTATAAACGATACTAAAAACGTATACTAAAGAATAATTTGAATTGACAGTGCATGTGTACTTTATATGATTATTAATATTCATAACTACCTTTGTATGTTCAGTACTTATATAATTTTACAATGATTTCATATATACTCTGTAACTATGTAAAACATATGTATATTAATTACCAAAACTCACTTTTAAGACTTAGTAAACTAAGTATTTCATATCTATTTGCAATAGAAATATTTGTTGCTCATCGCAAGTCCAAGGGACTCACCTTCGCTTTACCCCCCAGCGGAGGGTTATGTGAGGGGTTCACCACCCTGCTGGAGCAAATGTAATTTCGATGTATTGTTCACGCGCTGCCTGCGACAGAAAATAACTTTGCTGCAACAGAGTTGCAGGTCAGAGCAATCTCGGCAGCAGTAGCAGTCGCTCGCTGCTACAGTGCAGTTGTAGTCTGTCGCTGGTGCAGCGCAGTTCACAGCCGTCTATTGTAAGGTAGATTTTATTATTTTTATTGGCATGCGCGTAGTTAAGTCAATTGTCTGAGATGTTAATATGAGTCTGTTTCAATCTTTTTGTGATTCGTCAGCACCAGTTGACCCAGATTTGTAATATTCAATGTTTCGCATAATGGAGTGCAGACCTTTATCAATAATCTAAAAAAAATTCAGGATATAAATTTTACCAGTCAACAAAGAATGAAGGAATAATTTTGCCTTAAGTCATTGCCAGTCCCGATCCAGTCATTTATTTAAACTTCAGAAATTTTCTCGGATCATAGTCATGTGTTCTTTAGTAATCAGACGACCAGATGTGCAGCTGTGTCAATAAGCAAAGTCAGTTTTTCTATAATTCAGATCTATGACAAATGTTGTCCAGTATTAGTAGATAGGCCAACATTGCACTAAGCTGTGCCATTTGCGAGCAGAGACACAGGGTGCTACAAAAAGGTACGGCCAAACTTTCAGGAAACATTCCTCACACACAAATAAAGAAAAGATGTTATGTGGACATGTGTCCGGAAACGCTTAGTTTCCATGTTAGAGCTCATTTTAGTTTCGTCAATATGTACTGTACTTCCTCGATTCACCGCCAGTTGGCCCAATTGAAGGAAGGTAATGTTGACTTCGGTGCTTGTGTTGATATGCCACTCATTGCTCTACAGAACTAGCATCAAGCACATCAGTACGTAGCATCAACAGGCTAGTGTACATCACGGACGTGATTTTGCAGTCAGTGCAATGTTTGCAAATGCGGAGTTGGCAGATGCCCATTTGATGTACGGATTAGCACGGGGCAATAACCGTGGCGCGGTACGTTTGTATCGAGACAGATTTCCAGAACGAAGGTGTCCCCACGGGAAGACATTCGAAGCAATTGATCGGCGTCTGAGGAAGCCCGGAACATTCCAGCTATGACTCGCGACTGGGGAAGAGCTAGAACGACGACGACACCTGCATGGACGAGGCAATTCTTCGTGCAGTTGACGATAACCCTAATGTCAGCGTCAGAGAAGTTGCTGCAGTACAAGGTAACGTTGACCACGTCACTGTATGGAGAATGCTACGGGAGAACCAGTTGTTTCCGTACCATGTACAGCGTGTGCAGGCACTATCAGCAGCTGATTGGCCTCCACGGGTACACTTCTGCGAATGGTTCATCCAACAATGTGTCAATCCTCATTTCAGTGCAAATGTTCTCTTTACGGAGGAGGCTTCATTCCAACGTGATCAAATTGTAAATTTTCACAATCAACATGTATGGGCTGACGAGAATCCGCACGCAATTGTGCAATCACGTCATCAACACAAATTTTCTGTGAACGCTTGGGCAGCCATTGTTGGTGATGTCTTGATTGGTCCTCATGTTCTTCCACCTACGCTCAATGGAGCACGTTATCATGATTTCATACGGGATACTCTACCTGTGCTGCTAGAACATGTGCCTTTACGACACGATATGTGGTTCATGCACGATGGAGCTCCTGCACATTTCAGTCGAGGTGTTCGTACGTTTCTCAACAACAGATTCGGTGACCGATGGATTGGTAGAGGCGGACCAATTCCACGGCCTCCACGCTCTCCTGACCTCAATCCTCTTGACTTTCATTTATGGGGGCATTTGAAAGCTCTTATCTACACAACCCTGGTACCAAATGTAGAGACTCTTCGTGCTCGTATTTTGGACGGCTGTGATACAATACGCCATTCTCCAGGGCTGCATCAGGGACTACATGCGACGGAGGGTGGATGCATGTATCCTCGCTAACGGAGGACATTTTGAACATTTCCTGTAACAAAGTGTTTGAAGTCACGCTGGTACGTTCTGTTGCTGTGTGTTTCCATTCCATGATTAATGTGATTTGAAGAGAAGTAATAAAATGAACTATAACATGGAAAGTAAGCGTTTCCGGACACATGTCCACATAACATATTTTCTTTCTTTGTGTGTGAGGAATGTTTCCTGAAAGTTTGGCCGTACCTTTTTGTAACACCATGTATATTACAGCGCTAGTCGAAGGGTGCACATGCTCCGTTATTACTACAAACTACATACACTACTCGTCATATGTTACTTACGGAAGAACAGTGTATTCATTCACAATACGTATTTCATTCGGCGCCTTAACGGTGGAAAAATCACTCCATGTATCCACGAAAACCGCGGCAGCCTAATGACGGAAATCAACTCTTTCCGATTGACTTATGTAAGGCTCCTGCTGGACACCTTCACTCATCCAGGTTCACAACTATGATATGACGAAGAGGCAACCGGGACAACATAACTCTCTGTCGCGTGCCTCTCTGTAAACAAGCGTCGTGCGGTTGGCTGTCTGTGATCCCTAGTGAGGAATTCACAGCACTCTTACTCGGACTTGCTTTTATGTGACAAGGCTTAAAATTTTAATACTTTAATAACTCACAGCGTTTGGGAAATTAGTCTGCGTGTCTTATTATTATCATTCCTTATTAATTTACTTACCTTATTAACCCTCCTATCCCTATCAATTGAGATAGGGAAAAATACAAACGAAAAGAATAACATCCGCTAGGTTTCTTAGAGATTCGAAGCCGGATTTCCGACTCCCAGCCAGTTACCTTGGCCATTGCGCTATCGGTGCTGTCGGCGAAAAGTGTTTACCATGTGGTTACAGAAGCAGCAGTTGCAAAACTTTCTTACCTCGATTTCTGGAAAAGTTAGCGTTTGCGGACCCCATACCTGATGATGAAAAATGCTCTATTCACAATTATCTATCGATCCCTCCAATTTTGAGTCGACTACTCGTCATAATCTTTAGGGGTGATTTTCTCAAAATTACGGGGGTGTTGACCCAAAATATCTTAGATTCCTTCGTTTTAGGTTATACACAAGCGACATGCCAAATTCGAGCCGAATCGGTTGGCCGTGTCTGAGGTCTTCCCCTTGTCAGCAGAGACGATGGCGCGCATTACGGCAGCCTCCGATGTACACTGAAGCACCAAAGAAACAGGTATGGGCATCCGTATTCAAGTACATAGATATGTAAACAAGCAGAACACGGAGCTGCGATCGGAAACCCATAAATCGGACAAGTGTCTGAAGGAGTTCTTAGATCGGTTACTGCTGCTACAACGGCAGGTTGCCAAGGTTTAAGAGAGTTTCAAAGTGGTGTTACAATCGGCGCACGACCGATGGGATACAGCATCTCCGAGGTAGTCATGAAGTGGGGATTTTCCCGCACGACCGTTTCACGAGCGTACCGTGACTATCAGCAGTCCGGTAAAACATCAAATCTCTTACATCGCTGCGGCCGGGAAAAGATCCCGCAGGAACGGGACCAGCGGCGGCTGAAGAGAATCGTTCAACGTCGCTGAAGTGCAACCATTCCGCAAACTGGTGCAGATTTCAATGCTGGGCCATCGATAACTGTCAGCGTGCGAACCATTCGGCGAAATAATTATGAAGAATCCGCCTCGACTGTACAAACTACCCGGTGTTTACCCAGGTTTCAGCGTGGGTAACCACGCCTACTTCAGAACAACGTATGCACCAAGTCAATAGTGTTACTCACCTCACTGTGTGTGCTGCGTCGCCCCAGCCAACGTACGATGGTCACAGGCTCTCCGCCGCAGGCTGCTCACATGGGCGGCTATCGAAATCACTGCGCATGCGCGTGGCCAGGAAACGCTCTTCTTATGCACAGGAGCGGGATTACAAAGTTAACACGGATCGGGACCTAACTGAGTGCCAAATATGGTGTCACCGCCAGACACCGCACTTGGTAGGTGGTAGCCTTTAAATCGGCCGCGGTCCGTTAGTATACATTGGACCCGCGTGTCGCCACTATCAGCGATTGCAGACCGAGCGCCGCCCCACGGCAGGTCTTGTCTAGAGAGACTCCCTAGCACTCCCCCCAGTTGTACAACCGACTTTGCTAGCGATGGTTCACTGACTACTTACGCTCTGATTTGCAGAGACGACAGTTTAGCATAGCCTTCAGCTACGTCATTTGCTACGACCTAGCAAGGCGCCATAATCAGTTACTATGTCTTCTGAACGGATAATATTGTGACTCAAGAGCGACGTTCATCATTAATGGATTAAAGTTAAGTATGAAACTAATTCCGTCCGCTTTCTGAATTCTAATTCCTTGACATGTTCCAGACCTCACCTCAGTATAGTTTTTCCCTCCTCACACCAGCCTGCGTGAGCTAAAACGCGTGCATTTCGGCCTTCTCTAGTACCACGGTGTTGGCTCTTCTGCCAACACAATACCAAAAGTTGTAGCACAAATAGCAAATTGAGCAAATGGAAAAAGCGACGATATGAAGACATATTTGATAGCAACGCTCGAGAAACTTTGTGCACGGATGGTAAATCAGACACAAGCTAATATGGAGGCCCTAGAATTAGGCAGAAATTACAAGTAAACTAAAAAGATAGCTATGCTATGGGCGTCATTGTTAACGGATAAAACCGCACTAATAATATCTGCAGCGGGAACAACCATACTCGGTACATCGCCATAATACTAAGCGGCCGACCGGGCCATAATCAGAAGACATTAAAGATTTATAACATACCTTGGCTCCATGATCTTATAATTACATAGAAGCCAACGAAGATACATAAAATACCTCCTGAAAGCGAGCAGCAATAAGAAAATACAAATGGTATTCTTCTTGGCTAACCAAACCCTCAACACAGTAGGAGGGAAAAACGTACCGAAATGGGGGGTGGGGTGGGGGGTTGGGGGGCGTCGTTACCATCCGTGAACAATCAACATCGTGCGCGTGCATCAGCCAACTTCCACGTCATGCAACTTAATGTGAAGAATTAAGTAAGGGACCGAGACCTTGAAAGAAATTTCTGTTTATTAATTGGAGCTGATCGTTAAGGACTTCGTCTTAGTCATACTGCAGGTGTTTAAAAATCTGCATCTCCTCTAAGATGTCCAGTTTTGAACCCTTAACTTCACCATGAAGCAACTCTATATTAGACGGAGGACTCGGCGCATGAGCCATTTGCATAAGGCGTTCTGCATAAGTGCGACCCCTCGTCTCATCACCGCTTCTAGTGGGGATGTGCTCTTTATATCTAGTCGTGACAGCTCGGCCTGTCTGACTTACGTAAAATTTCGGACAGTCACCGCAAGTCATCTTATACGAAGTGCATTCAAGTTCTAAGGGCTCCGATTTTTTTTTCTAATTGACTACTCACCCGAAATCGATGAAACTGGCGTTACTTCTCGACGTAATCGCCCTGCAGACGTACACGTTTTTCACAACGCTGACGCCATGATTCCATGGCAGCGGCGAAGGCTTCTTTAGAAGTCTGTTTTGACCGCTGGAAAATCGCTGAGGCAATAGCAGCACGGCTGGTGAATGTGCGGCCACGGAAAGTGTCTTTCATTGTTGGAAAAAGCCAAAAGTCACTAGGAGCCAGGTCAGGTGAGTAGCGAGCATGAGCAATCACTTCATTGTTATCACGAAGAAACTGTTGCGTAACGTTAGCTCGATGTACGGGTGCGTTGTCTTGGTGAAACAGCACACGCGCAGCGCTTCCAGGACGATTTTGTTGCAGTGCAGGAAGGAATTTGTTCTTCAAAACATTTTCGTAGGATGCACTTGTTACCGTAGTGCCCCTTGTAACGCAATGGGTAAGGATTACGCCCTCGCTGTCCCAGAACATGGACACCATCATTTTTTCAGCACTGGCGGTTACCCGAAATTTTTTTGGAGGCGGTGAATCTGTGTGCTTCCATTGAGCTCGCTGGCGCTTTGTTTCTGGATTGAAAAATGGCATCCACGTCTCATCCATTCTCGCAACCGACGAAAAGAAAGTCCCATTCATGCTGTCGTTGCGCGTCAACATTGCTCGGCAACATGCCACACGGGCAGCCGTGTGGTCGTCCGTCAGCATTCGTGGCACCCACCTGGATGACACTTTTCGCATTTTCAGGTCGTCATGCAGGATTGTGTGCACAGAACCCACAGAAATGCCAACTCTGGAGGCGATCTGTTCAACAGTCATTCGGCAATCCCCCAAAACAATTCTCTCCACTTTGTCGATCATGTCGTCAGACCGGCTTGTGCGAGCCCAAGGTTGTTTCGGTTTGTTGTCACACGATGTTCTGTCTTCATTAAACTGTCGCACCCACGAACGCACTTTCGACACATCCATAACTCCATCACCACATGTCTCCTTCAACTGTCGATGAATTTCAATTGGTTTCACACCACGCAAATTCAGAAAACGAATGATTGCACACTGTTCAAGTAAGGAAAACGTCGCCATTTGAAGTATTTAAAACAGTTCTCATTCTCGCTGCTGGCGGTAAAATTCCATCTGCCATACGGTGCTGCCATCTCTGGGACGTATTGAAAATGATTTTAAAACAATGCGCATGTTGGTATCTCTTTCCAATCCGGAGAAAAAAAAATCGGAGGCCTTAGAACTTGAATGCACCTCATACACTCCAGACTGAGACAGGTTATCATCTGCTCAAGAATTTAATCCACTCGTAGCAGATCACAGATACTTACGATTGCTGACGCGCTGCAATGCTGAAAGTTCTTCCATTTGGCGAAACATCATCGATGTGGGCTTTCGGAGCCGAAAGCCCACTCGTGTACCCTTGATGACTGCACGACACAAAGCTTTATGCTTCGCCTGGGCCCGTCAACACCGCCATTGGACTGTTGAGGTCTGGAACCATGTTGCCTGGTCGGACGAGTCCCGTTTCAAATTGTGTCGAGTGGATGGACGTGTACGGCTATTAAGACAACCTCATGAATCTGTGGACCTCGCATGTCGGCAGCGCACTGTTCAAGCTGGTGGAAGGTCTGTAATAGTGTGAGGCGTGTGCAGTTGGAGTGATATGGGAGCCCTGATATGTCTAGCTACGACTCTGACAGGTGGCACGTACGTAAGCATCCTGTCTGCATCCATTCATGCCCATTGTGCATTCCGACGGACTTGCACAATTCCAGCAGGACAATGCGACACCCCACACGTCCAGAATTGCTACAGGAAACACTCTTCCGACTTTAACCACTTCTGCTGGCGACCAAACTCCACACACATGAACATTATTTAGCGTATCTGGGATGCCTTGCTGTTCTTCACCCCGTCGTACTCTTACGGATTTACGGACAGCCCTGCAGGGTTCGTGGGTCAGTTCCCACCAGCACTACTTCAGACATCAGTCGAGTCCACGCCGCGTCGTGTTGCGGCACTTCTGCGTGCTCGCGGCAACCCTTGGCTCTTCAATGTAAGTCGCCATACAGCTCTGCTCTCGCACATCGGCGCCTTCGTTGTGCCCTAGCGTGTGAAGGTAGTCCAAGCCGGTTGTCTCTACCATTCCAGCCCCTGCCGACGGCCGTCAGGGAGAGCCATGGCGCCGGCGTCGTTTGGGGTGCCGTTACTCGGACAACTCTACAGTTGCCGCGGCGTGACACTGCGTGGGTGGCGCCCAGGCACCGCTTTTAGTACAGGCACACCGCGGCCGCCATTATTGTTGCAATTACTCGACATCGGGTGCGTAAGATCTGGCTGCCGCCGATCAGAATACTGTGGTTTCCATGTACCATACCGAGCTCCGTTGCACGTTCGAGTGAAAGGACGTCCACCACTTTGATTTCGTTGGCGCCTGTCCGCTTTGCGTGATGCGCCGCTGCCCAGTTTCCACGCTACCGTGCTACCCCCACGTTTACGAGCGTTTGATGGCGGAGGCTGCCCACGAAGTTTCCAATGCAACTCTTACAGTCCTTAATCGAATCCGACACCGATCAAAAATTTTCCAAAAATACTGTCCCGCAAATGAATGACATCTTCACGTATCGGTATTGGCAGTTTTGAGTATTGTCAAAAAGTCCTTATTCGCTATGGGTTCGTCCCAGTAGCGAGTTTTGGCGAGATACCTCTCAAAGCACTTTCGAAGACTTCCTCTCTCGGATTGTAGACCTGCGGAGAAAGAACTTCTTTCCGAAATCTCTCCTGACTACGTATCAAAATGGCTCAGAGCACTATGGGACTTAACATCAGTGGTCATCAGTCCCCTAGTACTTAGAACCACTTGAACCTAACTAAGCTAAGCACATCACACACATCCATGCCCGAGGCAGGATTCGAACCTGGGACGGTAGCGGTCGCCCGGTTCCGGACTGAAGCGCCTAGAACAGCGGCCGGCTGACTACATATCGGCCAGTCCTTTGCGAAGAAAGCCTCCTCAAATTCTTCATAAGTCGTACAAGTTGCCCATAAGGCAGCGTCACCCTGAATGTGAGGCATGACAAACTGAATTTTCTTTTTCTCCCTGCATGACCGTGACGGCTCTCCTGTGAAAGCTTTTGTAAACACAACCGGATGTGGAGGTTCCTTCTCCTGTGTGAAAACCTGCCGGTGTTCTAAGATGCTAATAAAACATTTGTCACATTTGAATCTGCCCCTCTCCCATCAATACGGTTCAATAATCGCCGTATACCAGGTGTAGAAGTGTGAAACCGGAATTTGGTTGCAATAATTTCACGTCTGTTGGTTGAGACTCATAAAAAATATTTTTTTTTTCAAAATAATCTCAATTGCTATTTACACATTTTTCCGACCTCTCCGGCAGGCTATGAATGCCACGCCACCCAACAAAAGCTTATTTTGAAACGAACCAGTCAGCGAGACAGTTTAGTACATTTTCGTACGAATTGAAGCGTTGTTCAGGGAGAGCGTGTCCCAGTGATGCAAACAGATGATAATCGGTTGCAGACAAGTCTGGAGAATAAGCCGCATGTCCTGGTATTTCCCAACTGAACCCCTCGATCGCTTCCCAGACCCGTTCTGCTGTGTGTCATAGGGTGTTACCATGGAAAAATGTGACCTCGTGTTCCCTTTTTCCATGTTCCGGTCGTTTTTCACGTAATGCTCGACTTAAATAGATCATTTGCTGTTGGTAGCGATCAGTGTTAACCGTTTCATCAGATTTTAGCAGCTCGTAGTAGATGACACCCTTATGATCCCACTAAACACAAAGCACTGTCTTCTTTCCAAAGCGATTTCATCTTACTGTGGCCTTTGATGGTTTGCCTGGATTCACCCTTGATTTATGACGCTTAGGGTCCTCAAAATATATCCATTTTTCATCAACTATTCGATGGAGAAATGACTCTCTTTTTGTATGTGGCGAGCAGCATTTCACATGTGGTCTTTTGATTTTCCTGTTGTCTTTCATTCATTTCGTGCGGAACCCATTTGCCCACTACCTACACCTTTCCCAAAGCTTTCAACCGAACGGAAAACGCTTTCTGCGTCAGAAACAATTGCTTCACGAGTTCCTGTCAACTTTGAGTGTCATCTTTATCCAATAACACCTGCAATTCGTTGTCTTCGAACTTTTTCGGTGGTTTCACGCTCTCGTCGTTTCTCACGTCAGAATCGCCACTTTTGGATTTTTTTGAACCGCTCTAAACTCTGTGTTTTCCCAAGAGTTTGTTCGCGGAAAGCTTCGACGAGCAGTCGAATCGATTCTGCAGCGGTTTTGTCCAAATGATAACAGAAAACCAATGCTGTCCGCAAATCGTAGTTCGTAGGCACAAAACTCGACATGTTAACGAGTCTGGAACAGATACCGATGTATGGAGCACGGGTTGCTGTGTGTTGACAATCGTCGTCAGCCGTTACAGGAAGCAGGTGGCGCTGCAGACGCGGTCTCGCGGGCGCCTACACTGACGGCTGGCACCACCTGTAGGGAAGTTCCGGTTTCACACTTCTACACCGGATACCTTTTTAATTTGTCACAAGCCGCTTCGGACGTTTTCGCCCGCTGCACCCGATACAAGTGAGCCCTCTGCAGCTGTAGATTGCGCGGCAACTCGTAATTCAGTACCGACTTTTGCCTTGGTTAGGGCTTCCTTTTCTCGTAATCAGCGATTGAACTCATCTATCAATTTTGTACCCTGTGCTGCGAGTCCCTCATTAATTTTAGATTTCTGGCTAGCGGTTAATTCACCCAGGTGTTGACCGAGCGAGGTGGCGCAGTGGTTAGCACACTGGACTCGCATTCGGGAGGACGACGGTTCAATCCCGCGTCCGGCCATCCTGATTTAGGTTTTCCGTGATTTCCCTAAATCGCTCCAGGAAAATACCGGGATGGTTCCTGTGAAAGGGCACGGCCGACTTCCTTTCCCGTCCTTCCCTAATCCGATGAGACCGATGACCTCGCTGTTTGGTCTCTTCCCCCAAAACCAACCAACCAACCCAGGTGTTGTGCAAGTTGAGCTACATTTGCCTGCAGTGTATTGTGCGCAGTTTATACCGCGCATGGATTGTCCGATGACATTTTTACCGTTTCGAGTGTTCCCTGATATGCATCTTTTGATGTCTTCATTTAATCTTATCTGTTTGTTCTTGGGCAATAAGTTCCGGGCAATAAGTTCAAGAGCTGATAGCTGCTGAGACAGTTTATCAGAGTTAAGCGTTCTTGTGGAATGTGACCAAAATCAACACACAGGAGTCGTATTTACTTCTTGTTTGTTTCAGTGCAAGGCATTGGAAATAATCGTTGATGATACACACATTAAAAAAGTTTTGCATCACTTCGGTTCCAAGAGTTCGGGAACCAGTACATATTGCGTGTTGTACCACGATACAGCGAGACCTTCAGAGGTGGTGGTCCAGATTGCTGTACACACCGGTACATCTAATAACCAGTAGTACCTCCTCTTGCATTGATGCATGCCTGTATTCGTCGTCGCATACTATCCACAAGTTCATCAAGGTACTTATGGCCCAGATTGTCCCACTCGTCAACGGTGATTTTGCGTAGATCCCTCAAAGTGGTTGGTGGGTCACGTCGTCTGTAAACAGCCCTTTTCAATCTATCCCAGGCATGTTCGATAGGGTTCATGTCTGGAGAACATGCTGGCCACTCTAGTCGAGCGATGTCGTTATCCTGAAGGAAGTCATTCACAAGATGTGCACGATGGGGGCGCGAATTGTCGTCCATGAAGACGTATGCCACGCCAATATACTACCGACATGTCGGAGGATGGCATTCACGTATCGTTCAGCCGTTACGGCGCCTTCCGTGACCACAAGCGGCGTACGTCGGCCCCACATGATGCCACCCCAAAACAGCAGGGAACCTCCACCTTGCTGCACTCGCTGGACAGTGTGTCTAAGGCGTTCAGCCTGACCGGGTTGCCTCCAAATACGTCTCCGACGATTGTCTGGTTGAAGGAATATCCGACACTCGTCGGTGAAGTGAACGTGCTGCCAATCCTGTACGGTTCATTCGGCATGTTGTTGGGCCCATCTGCACCGCGCTGCATGGTGTCGTGGTTGCAAAGATGTGTCTTTCCATGGACGTTGGGAGTGAAGTTGCGCATCATACAAACTATTGCGTACAGTTTAAGTCGTAACACGACGTCCTCTGGCTGCACGAAATGCATTATTCAATATGGTGGCGTTGCTGTCAGGGTTCCTCCGAGCCATAATCCGTAGGCAGCGGTCATCCACTGCAGTAGTAGCCCTCGGGCGACCTGAGCGAGGCATGTCGTCGACAGTTCCTGTCTCTCTGTATCTCCTCCATGTCCGAACAACATCGCTTTGGGGCACTCCGATACCCCTCGACACTTCCCCTGTTGAGAGCCCTTCCTTCCTGCCACAAAGTAACAATGCAGACGCGATCTAACCGCGGTATTGACCGTCTATGCACGGTTGAACTACACACAACAGGAGCCGTGTACCTCCTTCCTCGTGGAATGACTGCGACTGATCGGCTGGCCGGCCGAGGTGGCCGAGCGGTTCTAGGCGCTACAGTCCGGAACCGCACGACCGCTACGGTCGCAGGTTCGAATCCTGCCTCGGGCATGGATGTGTGTGATGTCCATAGGTTAGTTAGGTTTAAGTAGTTTGTAAGTAGGCTGTTTAGGCTTTTATATTGGTAACGCCACCGCCACGTAGCGCTCTGTATGAAAATCACTGGCTGTGCTGTGTGCAGTCTGTGGCTGGTTTGCATTGTTGTTGACCATTCTAGTGTTGGGCAGCTGGATGTTAACAGCGCGTAGCGTTGCGCAGTTGGAGGTGAGCCGCCAGCAGTGGTGGATGTGGGGAGAGAAATGGCGGAGTTTTGAAATTTGTAAGACTGGATGTCATGAACTGCTATATATATTATGACTACTAAGGTAAATACATTGTTTGTTCTCTATTAAAATCTTTCATTTGCTAACTATGCCTATCAGTAGTTAGTGCCTTCCGTAGTTTCAATCTTTTATTTAGCTGGCATTAGTGGCGCTCGCTGTATTGCTGTAGCTTGAGTAACGAAGATTTTTGTGAGGTAAGTGATTTGTGAAAGGTATAGGTTAATGTTAGTCAGGGCTATTCTTTTGTAGGGATTTTTGAAAGTCAGATTGCGTTGCGCTAAAAAAATATTGTGTGTCAGTTTAAGCACAGTCTTGTATAATTGTTCAAAGGGGACGTTTCATAAGTTCTAAGTTCTAGGGGACTGATGACCTTAGAAGTTAAGTCCCATAGTGGTCAGAGCCACTGATCGGCTGTCGGACCCCCTCCACCTAATAGGCGCTGCTCATGCATGGTTGTTTACGTCTTTGGATGGATTTAGTGACATCTCTGAACAGTCAAAGGAACTGTGTCTGTGATACAATATCGACAGTCAACGTCTATCTTCAGGATTTCTGGGAACCGGGATATTGCAAAAAATTTTTTTTGATGTGTGTATTTGCCAAATTATTGAGCAATGCACTAAATGAATCGTGAGCGGCGCTCGTCTCCAAAATTTCTTCTGTTAATTCAGGCTGCGTATTCTTTTCGTGTTGTACGTTATTTAAACCTGCTCCGGGCATTGTCGCACCGACCGAATCATCGCCATCGACAGCTGAATTATATCCAACATTATCTGGGTTATCAACGTGTCTAGCTTTCCTGATTCTGACGTACTACAGAACCACAGATTTTCCCAACGCACGTCGCCACACTGCGCATACGAAACGTTTAAAAACTAATTGAAGACACAGCAACGAGACGGATGCTTGTAACTGAAACTTAACACAGACAACCTCCATCCATCTTGTTCGCATAAAGCTTAATAGCTACGAATTCCACTGTTACGATAATGAATCTTACAAATACTAATTTTCTTAATTCAAAAATCTGAAACAATTGCAAAGGCAGATTTGAACCATGGGCTGCTTATGGCAGTGTCTGAAAGTCGTGGCAACGCAAAAATGGAAGCGTAGATCTATGGTGCCCTTACATGATTTTGATGTATTACGCCTTCATAATTTATACAATAATGTTGTTTGCTTTGCTGATGACAAAAAGATATTATAACTTGGACAGCTTCTTCGTCTTATAATTTTTCGTCGCAATTTGGATTTACATGAATGGCTTCCATCGGGTAGTTACATGTAACAGAAAGGAACATTGCACAAAGACATTAATGGAATTTTTCATTTACAGCGCCCCACGTTGGGCGCGATTGAAATTTTTCCCTCTAGAATTTGTAGTATTAGAGAAATTTCTGAGATATAAGTATTATGAAAACTTTTCCCAGTTCGTAAAGGCAAATAAAAATGCTGATTACTATTCAGTTCTTTGAGGTGCGAGGGAAACGTTCAAAGACGGAAAACCTGATCAAAATGGTTCAAATGGCTCTGAGCACTATGGGACTCAACATCTGAGGTCATCAGTCCACTTAGAACTACTTAAACCTAACTAACCTAAGGATATCACAGACACCCATGCCCGAGGCAGGATTCGAACCTGCGACCGTAGCAGCAGCGCGGTTCCGGACCGAAGCGCCTAGAACCGCTCGACCACATCGGCCGGCGAAACATGATCAAAAAATGTAGATCAATGAAGTTAATGATTACTCTCACAAGACATGGATTACATATTCACGTAATTATTAGGTTACTGCCTATTAATATCGCGAGACAGGATGCTAATCAAGCCCCTGAAGCGACTGCTGATATCATTGTCCAAAAGTAACCTACCGAGCAACCCGACGTATTCCAAAAACATGTTATATTGTATCTGAAGTTGCAGTACGTAGAAACTTGTGTGCCTACTCCGCAAGAGCCAGAAAAAAAGACGCCAGACAACTGCGACGATAATTTAATTACAATATCATTTGTTTTACAGCAAAAGGTGTACAGAGTTCGTGTCCGTTTGTTCTCTTTAGAAAAAATCCCTGTCCAAATGTTTTTATTATGATTTTGATTGCAAAATGTATTTTATGTAGAAAAAAACAAACACAAAATTTCACCACATGCCACAGTATTATTATGTTTCATTTGTTATGTTTTGATCTCACGCTTTAGACGGTTGTGAAGTTACGTGGGCGCATATTGTATTCAATGGCTAGCGTATATAACGCTATAATACCCTACTTCCAATTTATGTTTGTGCTGGTTTAGGTCTGCTATTTATGGCGGTGTTGTCTGCTTCTTACGTTTCCGTGGCGTCCAGGTCTATTTCACGTAAAGGTACAGTGAGTTTTTCTTTCGATAAGTCGACCCTTGACCCTAGAAATCCACGACTGGTTGGTTGGTAGATTGTGGTGTGTCTACTGTAAGACCTTCGGTACACACACCATCAGATTATTTGACTTGTCGCTGTAACGAAGTAGGCGAGTGTCAGCAATATGTCTCGTGGTCTTATCGTGGCGTGTTTATCTTCTGCCGTTAGGTCAGACGATAGAAATGCCACTTGCACGCTTAGAGTAGCAGATTGACGGTGACCAACTTTAAACAGAACTTGATTAATTTTCACACACATTTATTAAAATAATAAAAAGCATAGACATTACGTAACTTGATTCTGCGTGCTGTTTACAACCGACAATCTGAAGTACCTTTGGTCTTGGTACGTTAATCTTATTCTCACATATCTCTGATACTTGACAAAGTGTCTATACACTTATCTTCATGGTTAGGTACAGGAACATGGTAATCTTATTAGGCGCAGACTGAAACTTGTCTATATACTGGTACAGACAAATGCAGACTTGTACAGACTGGTGCAGACAAATGCAGACTGATACAGACTAATGCAGTCTGGTACAGACTAATGCAGACTGGTACAGACTAATGCAGACTGACTAATCGGAGGTCTGTACACTCGTTATCTACATCTACATGACTACTCTGCAATTCACAGTTAAGTGCTTGGTAGAGGGTTCATCGCACCACAATCATACTATCTCTCTACCATTCCACTCCCGAACAGCGCGCGGGAAAACGAACACCTAAACCTTTCTGATTTCTCTTATTTTATTTTGATGATCATTCCTACCTATGTAGGTTGGGCTCAACAAAATATTTTCGCATTCGGAAGAGAAAGTTGGTGACTGAAATTTCGTAAATACACTCCTGGAAATTGAAATAAGAACACCGTGAATTCATTGTCCCAGGAAGGGGAAACTTTATTGAAACATTCCTGGGGTCAGATACATCACATGATCACACTGACAGAACCACAGGCACATAGACACAGGCAACAGAGCATGCACAATGTCGGCACTAGTACAGTGTATATCCACCTTTCGCAGCAATGCAGGCTGCTATTCTCCCATGGAGACGATCGTAGAGATGCTGGATGTAGTCCTGTGGAACGGCCTGCCATGCCATTTCCACCTGGCGCCTCAGTTGGACCAGCGTTCGTGCTGGACGTGCAGACCGCGTGAGACGACGCTTCATCCAGTTCCAAACATGCTCAATGGGGGACGGATCCGGAGATCTTGCTGGCCAGGGTAGTTGACTTACACCTTCTAGAGCACGTTGGATGGCACGGGATACATGCGGACGTGCATTGTCCTGTTGGAACAGCAAGTTCCCTTGCCGGTCTAGGAATGGTAGAACGATGGGTTCGATGACGGTTTGGATGTACCGTGCACTATTCAGTGTCCCCTCGACGATCACCAGTGGTGTACGGCCAGTGTAGGAGATCGCTCCCCACACCATGATGCCGGGTGTTGACCCTGTGTGCCTCTGTCGTATGCAGTCCTGATTGTGGCGCTCACCTGCACGGCGCCAAACACGCATACGACCATCATTGGCACCAAGGCAGAAGCGACTCTCATCGCTGAAGACGACACGTCTCCATTCGTCCCTCCATTCACGCCTGTCGCGACACCACTGGAGGCGGGCTGCACGATGTTGGGGCGTGAGCGGAAGACGGCCTAACGGTGTGCGGGACCGTAGCCCAGCTTCATGGAGACGGTTGCGAATGGTCCTCGCCGATACCCCAGGAGCTGGGAAGTGGCGGTGCGGTCCCCTACGGCACTACGTAGGATCCTACGGTCTTGGCGTGCACCCGTGCGTCGCTGCGGTCCGGTCCCAGGTCGACGGGCACGTGCACCTTCCGCCGACCACTGGCGACAACATCGATGTACTGTGGAGACCTCACGCCCCATGTGTTGAGCAATTCGGCGGTACGTCCACCCGGCCTCCCGCATGCCCACTATACACCCTCAAATGGCTCTGAGCACTATGGGACTCAACTGCTGAGGTCATTAGTCCCCTAGAACTTAGAACTAGTTAAACCTAACTAACCTAAGGACATCACAAACATCCATGCCCGAGGCAGGATTCGAACCTGCGACCGTAGCGGTCTTGCGGTTCCAGACTGCAGCGCCTTTAACCGCACGGCCACTTCGGCCGGCTATACGCCCTCGCTCAAAGTCCGTCAACTGCACATACGGTTCACGTCCACGCTGTCGCGGCATGCTACCAGTGTTAAAGACTACGATGGAGCTCCGTATGCCACGGCAAACTGGCTGACACTGACGGCGGCGGTGCACAAATGCTGCGCAGCTAGCGCCATTCGACGGCCAACACCGCGGTTCCTGGTGTGTCCGCTGTGCCGTGTGTGTGATCATTGCTTGTACAGCCCTATCGCAGTGTCCGGAGCAAGTATGGTGGGTCTGACACACCGGTGTCAATGTGTTCTTTTTTCCATTTCCAGGAGTGTAGATCTCGCCACGACGAAAAACGTCTTTGCTTTAATTACTTCCGTCACTACTCGCGTATCATATCTGCCACACTCTCTCCCCTATTACGTGATAATACAAAACGAGCTGCCCTTTTTTGCACCCTTTCGATGTCCTCCGTCAATCCCACCTGGTAAGGATCCCACACCGCGCAGCAATATTCTAACAGAGGACGAATGAGTTTAGTGTAAGCTGTCTCTTTAGTGGACTTGTTGCATCTTCTAAGTGTCCTGCCAATGAAACGCAACCTTTGGCTCGCCTTCCCCACAATACTATCTATGTGGTCTTTCCAACTGAAGTTGTTCGTAATTTTAACACCCAGGTACTTAGTTGAATTGACAGCCTTGAGAATTGTACTGTTTATCGAGTAATGGAATTCCAACGGATTTCTTTTGGAACTCATGTGGATCACCTCACACTTTTCGTTATTTAGCATCAACTGCCATCTGCCACACCATACAGCAAAATTTTGTAAATCGCTTTGCAACTGATACTGGTCTCCGGATGATCTTACTAGACAGTCAATTACAGCATTATCTGCGAACAACCTAAGAGAACTGTTCAGATTGTCACCCAGGTCATTTATATAGATCAGGAACAGCAGAGGTCCCAGGACGCTGCCCTGTGGAACACCTGATTTCACTTCAGTTTTACTCAATGATTTGCCGTCTGTTACTACGAACTGCGACCTTCCTGACAGGAATCATGAATAATGTCGCATGACTAAGACGATACCCCATAGACCTGGAGCTTGATTAGAAGTCGCTTGTGAGGAATGGTGTCAAAAGCTTTCCGGGAATCTAGAAATACGGAATCAACTTGAGATCCCCTGTCGATAGCGGCCATTACTTCGTGCGAATAAAGAGCTATCTGCGTTGCACAAGAACGATGTTTTCTGAAACTGTGCTGATTGCCTATCCCTTCGAGGTGATTCATAATGTTTGAATACAGTATATGCTCCAAAACGCTACTGCAAACCGACATCAATGATATAGGTCTGTAGTTCGATGGATTACTCCTACTACCCTTCTTAAACACTGGTGTGACCTGCGCAATTATCCAATCTGTAGGTACAGATCTATCGGTGAGCGAGCGGTTGAATGTGATTGCTAAGTAGGGAGCGCGTTCATGTATCACTGCGCGAATGTGATCCACAAGGAGAAGAGGTTCTACATTAGCAGCAATCTCATTGGCTGCATTAGATATTAATACGCAGATCGGCGGAAGCAGAATTTGGTCCATCTCTAAGGCAGCGCCATCTCGTAGTGTGGAGACGGACGAGCGCTGCGCCTGCGCTGTTGAGCTTAGCGGGGCGCGCTCTAGTGGGAAAGTTGTGTACGCGCTGACTATGCTGAACTATGTACACAACATAGATACTTTTGGCTTGACTTCGCATCAGGTATACACAACGTATTTTAACACCGAACCTTATATTTTCTTTGTCAAATTTGTTAATCCATTACAAGTAGAAGAATTACTGCTTAAACATCATTCCTTTCTGTCGCGGAGATGACTCTGTTACTGCTACAGTGCTCCTAGCGAACGCTGGTGCTCACAAGGGAACCTCCCCATCGCACCCCCCTCAGATTTAGTTATAAGTTGGCACAGTGGATAGGCCTTGAAAAACTGAACACAGATCAATCGAGGAAACAGGAAGAAGTTGTGTGGAACTATGCAAAAATAAGCAAAATATACAACTTGAGTAGACTATGCGCAAGATAGGCAACAACATGGAAAGAGCAAGAGCAGGAGTCCTGTGGTCAGCGTGAGCAGCTGCAGATCAAGAGGTCCTTCGTTCAAGCCTTCCCTCAGTTAAAAAGTTTAACTTTTTATTTTCAGTTTATGTGACAAACGCTTGTTTTTCCATCACTTTTTTGGGAGTGATTATCACATCCACAAGAAAACCTAAATCGGGCACGGTAGAAGAATTTTTTTACCCATTCGCCAAGTGTACAAGTTAGGTGTGTCAACAACATATTCCTGTCGTGTGACGCACATGCCGTCACCAGTGTCGTATAGAATATATCAGACGTGTTTTCCTGTGGAGGAATCGGTTGACCTATGACCTTGCGATCAAATGTTTTCGGTTCCCATTGTAGAGGCACGTCCTTTCGTTGACTAATCGCACGATTTTGCGGTGCGGTCGCAAAACACAGACACTAAACTTATTACAGTGAACAGAGACGTCAATGAACGAACGGACAGATCATAACTTTGCGAAAATCAAGAAGTAAAACTTTTCAGCCGAGGGAAGATTTAAACCAAGGATCTCTCAGCCTGCAGCTGCTCACGCTAACCACGGGACCACGGCGCTCCTGAGCTCAAACTATCCATGATGTTGCCCATATGGTACATGGACTACTCAGTTTGTATATTTTGCTCATTTTTTCATAGTTCCACACAACTTCTTCCTGTTTTCTCGATTGATCTGTGCTTAGTTTTTCAAGGCCTATCCACTGTGCCAACTTATAACTAAATCTGAGGGGGGTGCGATGGGGAGGTTCCCTTGTGAGTAGATGAATGATCATCGTGTTCATTCTGATGAAATATGACTGCTTATTGTCTTCTTTTTACACTTGCAACACCCTTTCACGTAAGTGGTTGCCTAAATATGTTCCATGTGAATAGAGTGGGACATCGTAGAATGACGACAAAACCATCAGCACTAAGAGAAAATTGTAAACATTGGCTTACCTGCTATGCAGCCGGGAAGTGGTTCAGCAGTCATTGTAGAGATATCCTGCGACAGGGCGCTGACATCAGCTGTTTGCGACACATGAGAATATGTGCCGGACCGGGTCTCGAACCCGGATTTGCTACTTTTCAACAAATTTGGCTGTCCGCCCTCGCCTCCAGCACCGGCACAGACTCCCACAAGCCTCGTTGCCCCAGCCTCTCTGCTCGCAGAATTCGTAGTTTCCGCAACCGGAGACTTGAGGGCGTCTGTACATCACTGATGGTTAAGACGCGTACACGACTGAAGGACACTGAATTCTGAAGATGCAGACACTGTATAAACACACACGCTGTCATCGATGAACTTACTAGTTAATTTAGTACTGTGCAACATTCATTAAATGCTTGTACAGCTTCGTATCTCCAGAAACCAGATGTTTTTATGACGATAATCGAAAAAATGAGAAAGATGTTTGTCAAATGTTTTTTATTCTAGTCTTTGATCACAATGTCGTCAAAAGGATTGATATTGTGATCGAAGACTGGGATAAAGAAACATTTCACAAAATTGGAACACAGTTCATATACATGACTATGTCGAAGCTGGTGAAAAATCTTTGTGTTATAAATTACTGCCAAAGACGTGTCGTGGAGACTTGGTGTTTCCGGTGTTATTGTTTTATTACGAGGTCCATTCAAGTTCTAAGGCCTCCGATTTTTTTTTTCTCCGGACTGGAAAGAGATAGAAACATGCGCATTGTTTAAAACTGAGGCCGCGTTCATTGTCAATACGTTCCAGAGATGGCAGCACCGTATGGCAGATGGAATTTTACCGCCAACGGCGAGAATGAGAACTTTTGAATACTTAAAATGGCGACGTTTTCCTTACTTGAACAGCGTGCAATCATTCGTTTTCTGAATTTGCGTTGTGTGAAACCAATTGAAATTCATCGACAGTTGAAGGAGACATGTGGTGATGGAGTTATGGATGTGTCGAAAGTGCGTTCGTGGGTGCGGCAGTTTAATGAAGGCAGAACATCATGTGACAACAAACCGAAACAACCTCGGGCTCGCACAAGCTGGTCTGACGACATGATCGAGAAAGTGGAGAGAATTGTTTTGGGGGATCGCCGAATGACTGTTGAACAGATCGCCTCCAGAGTTGGCATTTCTGTGGGTTCTGTGCACACAATCCTGCATGACGACCTGAAAATGCGTAAAGTGTCATCCAGGTGGGTGCCACGAATGCTGACGGATGACCAAATGGCTGCCCGTGTGGCATGTTGCCAAGCAATGTTGACACGCAACGACAGCACGAATGCCATTTTTCAATCCAGAAACAAAGCGCCAGTGAGCTCAATGGAAGCACACCGATTCACCGCCACCAAAAAAATTTTGGGTAGCCGCCAGTGCTGAAAAAATGATGGTGTCCATGTCCTGGGACAGCGAGGGCGTAATCCTTACCCATCGCGTACCAAAGGGCACCACGGTAACAGGTGCATCCTACGAAAATATTTTGAAGAACAAATTCCTTCCTGCACTGCAACAAAAACGTCCGGGAAGGGCTGCGCGTGTGCTGTTTCACCAAGACAACGCACCCGCACATCGAGCTAACGTTACACAACAGTTTCTTCATGATAACAACTTTAAAGTGATTCCCCATGCTCCCTACTCACCTGACCTGGCTCCTAGTGACTTTTGGCTTTTTCCAACAATGAAAGTCACTCTCCGTGGCCGCACATTCACCAGCCGTGCTGCTATTGCCTCAGCGATTTTCCAGTGGTCAAAACAGACTCCTAAAGAAGCCTTCGCCGCTGCCATGGAATCATGGCGTCAGCGTTGTGAAAAAAATGGTTCAAATGGCTCTGAGCGCTATGGGACTTAACATCTGTGGTCATCAGTCCCCTAGAACTTAGAACTACTTAAACCTAACTAACCTATGGACATCACACACATCCATGCCCGAGGCAGGATTCGAACCTGCGACCATAGCAGTCCCTCGGTTCTGGACGGAGCGCCTAGAACCGCTAGACCACCGCGGCTGGCTTCAGCGTTGTGAAAAATGTGTTCGTCTGCAAGGCGATTACGTCGAGAAGTAACGCCAGTTTCTTCGATTTCGGGTGAGTAGTTAATTAGAAAAAAAATCGGAGGCCTTAGAACTTGAATGCACCTCGTATTCCTCAATTGTGTGTGAGTGTGTGTGTGTTCGTCTCAATCCTTCCGCCTTTCTATATCTCATCTTTCACTTTCCGAGTAGTATTCCAATGCGAGTAGTATTCCATTACATAGTTGTGTGTGTTCATTTAGAATTACTGCTCCTTTTACCTTCACTTCTTTTATGTAGAAAGTTTCTTCTCAGTGGTACTTCGTCGGAATCGGTTGAGGCCGCATTTGAGCACTGGTAAACAGCTTTCTATTTGGGCTGGGCAGTCGTCGTAAGCAGTTACGTCGCCAGAAAGTGTCGGATGTGAGCTGTGCTTTAGTGGATCCTGAGTCATAGGAATATCTTGGCTCACGATGTCTGACTTAATAGGCACTGAGGGAAATGTGCCGCATGCCAGATGGTAAATGTCTGATCGACTGAATTTGTGACAGGTGCGTCGTGTTCGCTGCGTTGCGTTGTGTCTGTGGTGTTCAGTCTCAAGTCTCAATTTCTTCGGTAAGCTCAGTGCGGAGGTGATGGGTCACGTCTTTAAAGGAGCACACTGATCGCTTCGGAGCCCTATGCACGGTGTGGAACTGACAGCAGGCAGCAGTTTTGTAATCCATCGCCGACAAGAGTCACGGCAGTGTAGTGGGGAGTACTTGCCAGTCGGCTGTAAGGAAACATGGAAGGAAAGAGTAGCGACGTGCTGACGTGAGAGATTCACAGAAACGGGGTAACCTGTCTGGACGCGTCAGCGACCGCGCCGTGAATGAAGTCGCTCGATTTGTTGCTGTAGCAACGTAGACTGACTAACGTGTCTAAGGCGAATGGTACACGAGTCGTATCCACGTAACGTGGTCTTACAATAGTGGTCGAAGAAGGACCCCAACTGACGGAGAACAAAGGCGAACGTGACGCGTCATCAGTGGCAGCCGCTTTCAGTTCAGACAGGAGTCAAGTCAGTTCAGGTCGTCCCGAAACACTTCCTGCGTGAAATGGACAGTTGGAGTCGCATACTGGCTCATTGCGACACGGAAGGCTGCACGTCCTCATTGTTCCAAACAATGCAGGCACTGGCCAGTAGGTGACTGGAGGCGTCTAGTGTGGTCACGCGAGAGACTGGCCGGCTCTTCTCGAATGGTGCGAAGGAGTGCACCGACGGCGTACCGAGGCGTTCAAACCGCATTGTGTGTGTGGGTAGGGTGCAGTTCAGACGGAATTTGGGTCTGCGGAAGTTTAGAGGCGGTTTTTGTACCGTGATTTGGGTCCATACATCCTAATTACTGTGAACATGAACCAGCATGTTAATTCTCGGTGACGAAGTGTTCACCGTTCTTCTATATCTTACGGTGTAGACACTACCGCCAGTCAACATGACAACTTCCGATTTCACAGAGCTCCACATAGCTTTATGGTTCGATGAACACTCCACGGCACATTGAATGCTCAGCTAAATTCTGGAGCCTTAATCAGATATACTGCCAGAAAGGAAAATAGTGCACTCTTTTAGAGGTTTCTAGTTCACTGAAAATTTATTGTTGCAACAGTGCATATGGATTACATGAAATCCTTACGTACACAAATTAAGCGGTTGTGAGGTACCAGGTATCGACCGTGTAGAAACACCAATGTTAAGAAGTGGTGTACTCTACACGGGCGGCAATGCAGGGTAGAGATGGGTAGTTCGCGAACGAACGGGTGCAAAGGAACGGCTCACCAAGATGAACGAAAGGACCGAGGAACGAATTCCAAGGAACGATCGCTTCATAGTTAAATTCGGTCGCTGCGGTCTACTTATACTTCCCG
Source organism: Schistocerca cancellata (assembly GCF_023864275.1). Lineage (NCBI taxonomy): Eukaryota > Metazoa > Arthropoda > Insecta > Orthoptera > Acrididae > Schistocerca > Schistocerca cancellata. The sequence goes on along the minus strand of NC_064635.1, from coordinate 16,589,574 downwards.
GGAACGAGGAACGATCGGTTCATAGTTCACTTCGGTCGCAGCGGTCACTTCGGCAGTTCTCGTTCCAGCCTCGGTCGCGTGCTCGTCTCAGTCTCGGTCTCCCTCGGCCGCACTCGTCGTTCTTCGCATGACCACCTGTCTCAGTTCCACTGCCGACTGCTCCTAGTTAGTTCAGTATCCAGTTGTTCGTTTCGTTCACTGCGCTCGCCTATTTTACATGTGTTCCAAACTGTTCTTGCGCTTGGTTCTGGCTATTCAGCGTCCACGACCAGTAATCAAAAAGTATTTTATAGTTACGTAAATTACATAAAAATTACGTTGTATGTGATAGGTACGTCTTTTCAGGTAACGAAAGGGCACATCAGCTCACTTCATTATATCGATGAACAGCAGAAGACATACTTATAACAAGGCAAGTTTTTTTTTTCATATATTTTTTTGGTTTCATCGACTTGATTTAGCAGCTAAGTTTCAGTAATTTGCTTAATCTTCAGTGTAAGAAAATTCATATAAAACGGTTTTCGTGTATCTTTCATGTACAGAACATTACATTTAGGAAGGCTCTAATTATTTTTAAGTTTGATTGTTTCCAGTTTGCATTACCTGCTAGTGTGGTTTCTTTGAAAAAAAAAATGGGTTCTGGGTCATTTTGGCTCAGTAGGAAAAGCGGTGCCCCTCCATTTGAAAAGACATAGATTGCCATAAAATCATATTTACTTATTATCTCAAAAACATTTGTTCAGAAGGAGCTTTCAAACCAAAAACTTTATTACTGCGAACTTAATTATTATTATTATTGCTGCATTAACTTTAATAATGCAAGTAAAAACCTAATTTTTACTAAGCGTGTGACGCAAGTATGAGAAAACCACATTTTTATTTTATGCTTCCATAAAGTCTCTAATTCGCCTACGAACTCAGAGACAACGTGAAGTATATACAGGGTGTAAACGATTATTGTTTACAACGTAGCATAGCTATGTAGTGGAAGTCGAAACGAAGAATTTTATATAAGACATTTGTGGTCTATTAAGTTGGGAAACAGCCACCAACTGGTTTACAAGACTACACGAGCTATAGCCCATGCGCGTCGCGTGAGATTTTCATGTTCTCTTCTCCAGCTCTCTACACATCGTCATCGATTGTTTCGCAATTGTTGCCATCATTCGCTTGTTATTTCTTGACTGCCTTATTATTACATGTTTGTCTGTTTGTTGTATCTGCTCGTAACGGACAACACATAGTCCGTAATTGGCGAGCAGTCTGTACTCGGGGCCGGTTTTCCGTGCGCCATCCTATATTATTTCCCTGCGATCAGCCACACAAGGCTACGGTTGGCTAAATGAGAGGTTGTGCAGAATCACAGAAATTACTTCTAAAAGTGTGTAAGAATTCTGTAATGAATAAAAAACTATACTTCAGAGGGGAGGCAAGTGCCCCCTCTTGGTGCCCCCTATCCTTCAGTCACCTACACTACTAGTTTTCAGTTTTTCATAAGAACCATATACCAAGCACAAATGAACGGTGAACGAGTAAAAATGAACGGTTTCGTAAAAAGAACGACCAGCAGTGAACTAGTTCCCAAGGATGAACGAGTTTGCCCATCTCTAATGCAAGGGCTGACTTTGGCATCCAGCCGACCCTACTCACGGCGAATAGTGTCTTGGGACACGTTAGTCCACGCCCGCTCGACCTGTTGAGCCGGTTCTGTAAGATTTGTCGCTTGACAAGTCATACGGGTCACTTCTCGTCCCATCATAACACACACTTGCTCGACTGGAGACACTTCCAGAGATCGTGCTCGCCAGGCAAGTCGCTACACCTCTCGCAGAGAAGCTGAGTTTCACGGGAAGCTTGTGGGCGAGCGTTATCCTGTTGGAACAACACATCACCTTCCTGTTGCAAGACCGTCAAAAGAATGGGTCTAACAACGTTCTGACCGTACCGATCGCTGGTTAGCGTCTCCTCCGGAAACACCAAAGGTGAACGAGAGCTGACGTTTATCACACTGTAACGCCGGAAATGCATATCCTCCTATTTCCATCTATTGTACTATAAATTTTTTCGTTATTTTGTCACCTGAAGATATGACATTTCTGTGTCTTTATATATTGTAATTGTTTTACTATTTGTATATATATATTTATGCATTTATGTCGATGTATAATTGGCTTGTTTTGTAAATATTATTTGTATTTTACGCTGGGTCTTGCCTAGGGAAAACTATGCTGTCGAACGAATACATCGATAGGTTGTGTGAAGAACGAAAGTGTTTAGGATCTTTGGTAGTGTTAACTCTGCCGCGTGGAGCGTGGGCAGAGCAAGAGAGAGTCTGGCTGGAGTAGCGAGTGGAGCAAGTGTGTTGTGTGACGCTCCCGCGAGTTGCCGCGCTTTCGGGGTTGGGCAGCATGTAATTGCGCTCGACTTGCGATGATAGTTTCTGACATGGTGTCGCGGACGGGAAGCCTTAGCTGGCGCACATCAAGAGCCCGTTTCGTCTGGTGACCGTGTCGAGAAGAAGGCGCGCCAACATCCAGCTTCTGCAACAGCGACGGCCGACAATGAGTGACTGTCGCCATCTCCTCGATCGACGGCTTCTAACCTTCGATCAACCAATAAGGAAGACTGGAAGCACGTAAAGTTTTAGAACTGTATGGCAGACCTCAGCTTTTAAAATTGTTGCATCACAAAATTACAGCAACTTAGCATGAACCTTTGTTGCTCATTGTCCCAATTGCATTGCCAAGCAAGGTCCCTTCCTTTTCCGAAATGAACCCGAGTGTCGTTGAAATTCAAACGCCAGCATTAAAATAATATAATTCAATTTCACTGCTTTAATTTCAAAGTTCAGTTAAAGTATTCATAGCTGGCTACAATATTTAGATTACACGAGCAAAAATTAAGAGTGCGAGTTTTGTTAGCATATTTTAGCTTACCTGTGACTGCAGCTCAACTTGGTACGTACTAAATTTTACTATTGTTAATTGTTCAGAATCATTTAATTTAAGTTCGAAGTTAAATCTCTTATTTCTAAATTGCGCGGATTCAAGTAGCTTTTGAAGTGATTGTTGAGGTAGCCCAAGACTAACTGTATTTCACTGAATTTCGATATGCTTCAAAAAGAAAGCTCACTATTAACTTCAGTCACTAAATTAACTTTCGATTTTCCGGTTTTATTAATTCTTTTGCTAAATTAAGTCAGAGTGTAGCGAAATTTATTACTTCTGACAAACTTTCAGTTTTCACACAACACGTGTCAACCTTCAGTTGCCACGCTTTTAGTGCTAATTATATGTGCATTAATCTTTCATTTTCAGATATTATAGCAATTGTCCATAGGACTGGCGGCCGTAATTTCCCCCAAATCTCAAATATCTAATTACCGCTAGTTAATTCTTAACGTAACGGCCGCACATTTACTTTCTTTATTAACTTTACGCCTTTTCAAAATTAATTCCCACCAGTTTCATTTGCATTTTTCCTTTCATTTAGATGTAACCCTTTCCTCCCTCTTTACCGACAGATTAACTTCGGTGACGGTTGCTTTTCCCAAATTTCCATTAGGTACACGCGGTTTAATTTTTCACTGTCATTAAGGTCGGTAAGTGAGGGGGAGGTTACAACACCCCAGACCGTAAGGCCTGCGAAGGGGCCAGCGTGTGTCTCGGACGAATGCACTCTGCGAGACAGGTCCCACGTCGTACTCACAGGCGACCGTCACGTCCGTGCAGCCAGAATCTGCTTTCATCGCTGAAGACGACAGAGCGCCATTGCAAGTGATCCTCTGACGTCAGCAGTCGAGTGGCGTGAGTGGGAGACTGTCCAGAGCTGTGTGTGCGTGTGCTCCCACTGCTAATAGCCGGTTAGCAACAGTTCATGTAGACATGCTAGTGCTGACAAGCCCTGTTACTAACATGTAGACCTTCACGGCCGGAAATATCATGTCCATTATAATTATCCAGGCTGTTATGCCGTGGTCGGTTGATGAATTCCGCGTCGATTCCCAACGTTTCGTCTCCGACTGCGGGAAACATCTTCAAGGGGGTCCGTAGCTCGATGGAAGGTCCAACACACCCACTAGACCCCCTTGAAGATGTCCCCCGCAGTCGGAGACGAAACGTTGGAAATCAACACGGAATTCATCAACCGACCACGGCATCACAGCCCGGATAATTATAACGGACATACCCTGTTACCTGTGCTGTGATAGCTCTACGGTCTCCCCTGCTGGCCTCACAATACCACGATCCTGGCGGGTGTCCTGGCTGCGTGGACGACCAGAACCTCGTGTATGGGTTTGAGGATGTTCACGTGACCACTGTCAACAGCGTCATTGCACTACTGACGCTTCACGTCCAAGTTGTGTAGGAATTCTCAGCACCCACCTTCCCAACACTCGGAAGGCAACAGTTGGGTTGGGTTGGGTTGTTTGGGGAAGGAGACCAGACAGCGAGGTCATCGGTCTCATCGGATTAGGGAAGGACGGGGAAGGAAGTCGGCTGTGCCCTATGAAGGGAACCCGGCATTTGACTGGAGCGATTTTGGGAAATCACGGGAAACCCTAATCAGGATAGTCGGACGCGAAGGCAACTGTGTGACCCGTTGTAAGTAGGTTGTACGAAAATCACGGACTGTGCTGCGTCTGGTCTGTGAGAGGTTGGTATTGTCGGAATATTCGCTGTTGTAGTGTTGGCCGGTTAGATGTGAACGCCAGCAGTGGTGGATGTGGAGAGAGAGATGGCAGAGTTTTGAGAGCGGACGATCTGGACGTGTGTCCGTCAGAGAAAGGAAATTTGTAAGATTAGATGTCATGAATTGATATATACAGGGTGTTACAAAAAGGTATGGCCAAACTTTCAGGAAACATTCCTCACACACAAATAAAGAAAATATGTTATGTGGACATGTGTCCAGAAACGCTTACTTTCCATGTTAGAGCTCATTTTATTACTTCTCTTCAAATCACATTAATCATGGAATGGAAACACACAGCAACAGAACATACCATCGTGACTTCAAACACTTTGTTACAGGAAATGTTCAAAATGTCCTCCGTTAGCGAGGATACATGCATCCACCCTTCGTCGAATGGAATCCCTGATGCGCTGATGCAGCCCTGGAGAATGGCGTATTGTATCACAGCTCTGCACAATACGAGCACGAAGAGTCTCTACATTTGGTACCGGGGTTGCGTAGACAAGAGCTTTCAAATGCCCCCATAAATGAAAGTCAAGAGCGTTGAGGTCAGGAGAGCGTGGAGGCCATTGAATTGGTCCGCCTCTACCAATCCATCGGTCACCAAATCTGTTGTAGAGAAGCGTACGAACACTTCGACTGAAATGTGCAGGAGCTCCATCGTGCATGAACCACATGTTGTGTCGTACTTGTAAAGGTACATGTTCTAGCAGCACGGGTAGAGTATCCCGTATGAAATCATGATAACGTGCTTCATTGAGCGTAGGTGGAAGAAACTAAAATGAGCTCTAACATGCAAATTAAGCGTTTCCGGACACATGGTCACATAACATCTTTTCTTTATTTGTTTGTGAGGAACGTTTCCTGAAAGTTTGGCCATACCTTTTTGTGACACCCTGTATATACAGGGTGAGTCACCTAACATTACCGCTGGATATATTTCGGAAACCACATCAAATACTGACGAATCGATTCCACAGACCCAACGTGAGGAGAGGGGCTAGTGTAATTGGTTAATACAAACCATACAAAAATTCACGGAAGTATGTTTTTTGACACAAACCTACGTTTTTTATAATGGAACCACGTTAGTTTTGTTAGCACATCTGAACATATAAACAAATACGTAATCAGTGCCGTTTGTTGCACTGTAAATTGTTAATTACATCCGGAGATATTGTAACCTAAAGTTGACGCTTGAGTACCATTCCTCCGCTGTTCGATCGTGTGTATCGGAGAGCACCGAATTACGTAGGGATCCAAAGGAAACGGTGATGGACCTTAGGTACAGAAGAGACTGGAACAGCACATTACGTCCACATGCTAACACCTGTTTGTTGGTCTTTTTCACTGACGCACATGTACATTACCATGAGGGGTGAGGTACACGTACACACGTGGTTTCCGTTTTCAATTACGGAGTGGAATAGAGTGTATCTCGACATGTCAGGCCAATAGATGTTCAATGTGGTGGCCATCATTTTCCGCACACAATTCCAATCTCTGGCGTAATGAATGTCGTACACGCCGCAGTACATCTGGTGTAATGTCGCCGCAGGCTGCCACAATACGTTGTTTCATATCGTCTGGGGTTGTAGGCACATTACGGTACACATTCTCCTTTAACGTACCCCACAGAAAGAAGTCCAGAGGTGTAAGATCAGGAGAACGGGCTGGCCAATTTATGCGTTCTCCACGTCCTATGAGACGCCCGTCGAACATCCTGTCAAGGGTCAGCCTAGTGTTAATTGCGAAATGTGCAGGTGCACCATCATGCTGATACCACATACGTCGACGCGTTTCCAGTGGGATAAATAAATGGTTCAAATGGCTCTGAGCACTATGGGACTCAACATCTTAGGTCATAAGTCCCCTAGAACTTAGAACTACTTAAACCTAACTGACCTAAGGACATCACACACACCCATGCCCGAGGCAGGATTCGAACCAGCGACCGTAGCAGTCCCGCGGTTCCGGACTGCAGCGCCAGAACCACACGGCCACCGCGGCCGGCGTCAGTGGGACATTTTCGAGCAACGTCGGCAGATCATTCTGTAGAAACGCGATGTATGTTGCAGCTGTTTGGGCCCCTGCAATGAAGTGAGGACCAATGAGGTGGTCGCCAATGATTCCGCACCATACATTTACAGTCCACGGTCGCTGTCGCTCTACCTGTCTGAGCCAGCGAGGATTGTCCACGGACCAGTAATGCATGTTCCGTAGATTCACTGCCCCGTGGTTTGTGAAACCCGCTTCATCGGTAAACAGGTGGAATTGCAACGCATTCTGATGTGTTGGCAAATGTGCCAACACCTTGTAGATAGAGGAGGCCGAAATGCACGCTATCTAACGCAGACGGGCGTGAATTCTGGAACGGGATAAGTAGTGAATTCTAATAAGAAAAGTATGCAGCTCCTCGAATACTTATCTTTTAATTCCTTCATGTGAGTACAGCATTCTGGATGAGACATTTCATACGATAACTATCAAACTATTTAAGGCTAATGGCGCCTTGCTAGGTCGTAGCCATGGACTTAGCTGAAGGATATTCTAACTGTCTCTCGGCAAATGAGAGAAAGGCTTCGTCAGTGTAGTCGCTAGCGACGTCGTCGTACAACTGGGGCGAGTGCTAGTACGTCTCTCTAGACCTGCCATGTGGTGGCGCTCGGTCTGCGATCACACAGTGGCGACACGCGGGTCCGACATGTACTAAATGGACCGCGGCCGATTTAAGCTACCACCTAGCAAGTGTGGTGTCTGGCGGTGACACCACACATTCTCTGTTAATGCCCATTGACAGAATTGCACTCGATGATTAAAGTCATCACCATGTAATTGCTGATGTAGCGACACATGAAACGGGTGAAATCGGTGACGATGCAGTATGCGCATGACACTACTTTGACTCAGTCAACCGGCTCTCGCAATGTCCCGTGTACTCATGTGTGGGTTCATGGCAACAGCAGCTAACACACCAACTGCACCCGCTTCTCCTGTGACGGGCCTGTTACGGACCCGTTTGCGTGCTACGACCATACCTGTTGCATACAGTTGGCGGTAGATGTTTTGCAATGTGCGGCACGTTGGATGCCGCATTTCGTCGACACTCGCCATAGATGAGTATCACCTCCGCCTTTTCAGAGTTCGAATACACCATGGTCACAGTTCCTACAACACTACACTATCACAGACGTCTGGTAATACGGTGTACTACAGTTGGTCTGCGTGCGGAGACGAATGCAGAATAACAATAGCAGTAAGCGCTACATGCGGACACTGCGACAGCTAGTCCAAACCACAACAGTGCACTACAGCCACACTCGTAAACACGTTCGTCATCGTAAACATGTCCCTGCAGATGCTGCTAGCCGACCGTGGCCCGTGTTTGTTACAACACGCAACTGAACGTCGGAGGTTTCAAGCGTCAACTTTAGGTTACAATATCTCCGGATGTAATTAACATTTTACAATGCAACAAACGGCACTGATTACGTATTTGTTTATATGTTCAGATGTGCTAACAAAACTAACGTGGTTCCATTTAAAAAAACGTAGGTTTGTGTTAAAAAACATACTTCCGTGCATTTTTTTATGGTTTGTATTAAACAATTACACTAGCCCCTCTCCTCACGTTCGGTCAGTGGAATCTGTTCGTCAATATTTGATGTGGTTTACGAAATATATCCGGCGGTAACGTTATGTGACTCACACTGTATATATGATGACTTTTGAACATTAGTAAGATAAATACATTGTTTGTTCTCTATCAAAATCTTTCATTTTCTAACTACGCCTATCAGTAGTTAGTGCCTTCAGTAGTCAGAATCTTTTATTCAGCTGCAGTATTGGTGCACGCTGTATTGCAGCAGTTTGAGTAACGAAGATTTTTGTGAGGTAAGTGATTCACGAAAGGTATAGGTTAGTGTTAGTCAGGGCCATTCTTTTGTAGGGATTATTGAAAGTCAGTTTGCGTCGCGCTAAAAAATGTTGCGTGTCAGTTTAGTGATGATCAGGAGAAGTGAAGAGGAACTGTCTGAGTACGTCCTGTTTTGCTCAGCTGTTCGAAATTCAAATAACGTAAGAGGTTTACCAGCACAGTCATTCTTAATTTCCATAAGGGGACGTTGCACCGTTTCAAAGTCGCTCAGTTGGCTGTCGGAAGCGCGAGTGCCTGTCTGTGGCGCGGTTGCCTGCTTGCTTCACACGTCTGCACCAAGCCGGGCCTTCTGGCTGTGGGAGTTCTCTGATAAAGAGCAGACTCAGCTCTGGTAGCTGTGCCATAGTAGTGACGAAGAGTAGGCTGAAGTTCAAGACACCAGTCAGGAAGAATCAATACGCAAAGAAGTGGGATACGGAAGTACTAAGGAATGACGAGATACGTGAGAAGTTCTCTAACGCTATAGATACAGCAATAAGGAGTAGCGCAGTAGGCAGTACAGTTGAAGAGGAATGGACATCTCTAAAAAGGGCCATCACAGAAGTTGGGAAGGAAAACATAGGTACAAAGAAGGTAGCTGCGAAGAAACCATGGGTAACAGAAGAAATACTTCAGTTGATTGATGAAAGGAGGAAGTACAAACATGTTCCGGGAAAATCAGGAATACAGAAATACAAGTCGCTGAGGAATGAAATAAATAGGAGGTGCAGGGAAGCTAAGACGAAATGGCTGCAGGAAAAATGTGAAAACATCGAAAAAGATACAATTGTCGGAAGGACAGACTCAGCATACAGGAAAGTCAAAACAACCTTTGGTGACATTAAAAGCAACGGTGGTAACATCAAGAGTGCAACGGGAATTCCACTGTTAAATGCAGAGGAGAAAGCAGATAGATGGAAAGAATTCATTGAAAACGTCTATGAGAGTGAAGATTTGTCTGATATGATAGAAGAAGAAACAGGAGTCGATTTAGAAGAGATAGGGGATCCAGTATTAGAATAGGATTTTAAAAGAGCTTTGGAGGACTTACGGTCAAACAAGGCAGAAGGGATTGATAACATTCCATCAGAATTTCTAAAATCATTGGGGGAAGTGGCAATAAAACGACTATTCACGTTGGTGTGTAGAATATATGAGTCTGGCGATATACCATCTGACTTTCGGAAAAGCATCATCCACACAATTCCGAAGACGGCAAGAGCTGACAAGTGCGAGAATTATCGCACAATCAGCTTAACAGCTCATGCATCGAAGCTGCTTACAAGAATAATATACAGAAGAATGGAAAAGAAAATTGAGAATGCGCTAGGTGAAGATCAGTTTGGCTTTAGGAAAAGTAAAAGGACGAGAGAGGCAATTCTGACGTTACGGCTAATAATGGAAGCAAGGCTAAACAATCAAGACACCTTCATAGGATTTGTCGACCTGGAAAAAGCGTTCGACAATATAAAATGGTGCAAGCTGTTCGAGATTCTGAAAAAAGTAAGGGTAAGCTATAGGGAGAGACGGGTCTTATTCATGTACAACAGCCAAGAGGGAATAATAAGAGTAGACGATCAAGAACGAAGTGCTCGTATTAAGAAGGGTGTAAGACAAGGCTGTAGCCTTTCGCCCCTACTCTTCAATCTGTACATCGAGGAAGCAATGATGGAAATAAAAAAAAGGTTCAGGAGTGGAATTAAAATACAAGGTGAAACGATATCAATGATACGATTCGCTGATGACATTGCTATCCTGAGTGAAAGTGAAGAAGAATTAAATGATGTGCTGAACGGAATGAACAGTCTAATGAGTACACAGTATGGTTTGAGAGTAAATCGGAGAAAGACGAAGCTAATGAGAAGTAGTAGAAATGAGAACAGCGAGAAACTTAACATCAGGATTGATGGTCACGAAGTCAATGAAGTTAAGGAATTCTGCTACCTAGGCAGTAAAATAACCAATGACGGACGGAGCAAGGAGGACATCAAAAGCAGACTAGCTATGGCAAAAAAGGCATTTCTGGCCAAGAGAAGTCTACTAATATCAAATACCGGCCTTAATTTGAGGAAGAAATTTCTGAGGATGTACGTCTGGAGTACAGTAGTGAAACATGGACTGTGGGAAAACCGGAACAGAAGAGAATCGAAGCTTTTGAGATGTGGTGCTAGAGACGAATGTTGAAAATTAGGTGGACTGATAAGGTAAGGAATGAGGAGGTTCTACGCAGAATCGGAGAGGAAAGGAATATGTGGAAAACACTGATAAGGAGAAGGTACAGGATGATAGGACATCTGCTAAGACATGAGGGAATGACTTCCATGGTACTAGAGGGAGCTGTAGAGGGCAAAAACTGTAGAGGAAGACAGAGATTGGAATACGTCAAGCAAATAATTGAGGACGTAGGTTGCAAGTGATACTCTGAGATGAAGAGGTTAGCACAGGAAAGGAATTCGTGGCGGGCCGCATCAAACCAGTCAGTAGACTGATGACCAAAAAAAAAAAAAAAGCTATGCCAGGGCGCTATCTGCTGCCGGGCGGCTTTGAACCCACTATCAATAGATGTACTAAACCCCAAGTGCCATACGCCGTCATCGCATCGAAATCGAAATCATCTTACCAGATGTACTAATTCTTTTCGGCAGTGTAGAAAATACCTGTTAACACTTAGAAAAGTTGTTGACATGAGTATTATTTAAATTTGGGGTCTAATCATCAAGGAATGGCTTCAGTCGGATATGACATTCAAGAAGGACCTCTGGACTCTCTTTTGGGCCGAGTTGAAACCAGTGTCAAAGCTTGAGGCGGCATTGGACATTCTTTGTGAGATGTCTCGTGAGGGGCGACCATTCGTTCCACCAGTGCGCCTGTGTCGGCTACTTTGAGAACAAATGTGTTGCTGTACACTGTGAAAGCGTCTCGCGTTGGCAGATATCTCGTCCATTGTATCGGGACATCATTGGGCTGCGATTGTAGAGGAGAGTGCGAGCAATGCGTCGTTGGAAAAGGGAGCAGGCGGCAAAAGCGCGGTTTGTTGTTTAAAGACACAGAGGGGAGTGCGAAAGTTGATTTTTTTAATACATATATGTGAACTGTGCAGAGAGACGAATGGAGGAACAGTTATCCTAAATCTTTAGTCTTTTCTTTCGTGTATACTTTGTGCTAGAAGTAAATTGCAGAGACAAATCAAGACGAAAATAATTTGTGAGTGACATGGCTGGAATCCTACAGGTAAGTGCGTGTGGCCACGAAATATCAACGAATGCAGCCAGTTCTAGTGCAAAGAGTAAACCAAATGGTCGCATGTCTTCCCAGTTGCGCTTCTTTCTCTTTCCATTTCTCTGTCAGTGACATCACTTTCTTTTCCCCTATCTGCACTGACTGTGTTTCATAATTTCCTCTCCCAGCCAGGGATCAGAGTTTAATTCTGCCTTCCTGTAGTTTGTGTGTACTGTCGTGCTTTTCACGGCTAATTTCTTGATGTCGTATTCTGTATCATATGTAACTAACAACGTGCTTACCGTAACATGCAGGCTCTTTTAGGTAGTCAGAGACGTTTTTCTCTGTAACTTACAAAATAATAGGTTAAAGGCATATTTTTGTAGACAGGTAAAGGTAAGGAACGTTATTACAGAATATAAACATAGTTTATTTAGTTATTTGTGAGAGTACAGCAACGAGCTACAATTTTTTTAACACAACATTATTTTTTCTCTGCCAGGCACTTTATGTATTTAAACCAACTGTGTACAAATGAGCTTACATCAAAGCTTTAAAAATTTTATTTACTGAATTTGAAACGTTCAGAGTTTTCGGTTGGGCTGTACAACTTTACCATAGGCTGTGTTCAGGTTGATGTTCTGGTAGGAGAATGGTCTTTTAAGTGGGTGTTCAAACGAGTGCCGATTTCCCTGAATGCACAGCTCAGTGCATCTATTGGACGACCTGTAGACGAGATGTAAATTTTGAACACCTCACTCACATGAACTTTGCGCCACCGGAACATTCATCTCAACAGCAGGAAGAAGCTGGAGAGTAGAGTGGTCTACGGCCAGCTTCATTTGCTTGCTCGGTGTCTGTCCCAGACTGCATAGAGTAACATTATGACACACACTTAATTCCTCCTGAAGGCTGCGTAGTGAGGTGGTGTGCACCTATGTGCGTCCCCCGCAAGCGGGTCTGCACCAGCTTCCAGCAGTAGCTTCACAATCTCAGTCTCGCCACTGTATGCTGCATAGTGTAGTGGTGTTAGGCCGTCGCTGTCCCTCTTGTCGACGTCAGCTCCTTTCTTCACCAGGAGGCTGACACATTCTGCATTCCCCTCGCCTGATGCTGCATGCAGTGGTGTCCTACTTAGCGAGTCCTGGGCAAGTGCATCTGCACCAGCGTCCAGCAGTAGCTTCACAATCTCAGTCTTGCCACTGAATGCTGCATAGTGTAGTGGTGTTCCACCATTCCTGTCCCTCTTGTCGACATGAGCTCCTTTCTTCACCAGTAGCCTGACACATTCTGCATTCCCCTCGCCTGATGCTGCATGCAGTGGTGTCGTACTTAGCGAGTCCTGGGCAAGTGCATCTGCACCAGCGTCCAGCAGTAGCTTCACAATCTCAGTCTTGCCACTGAATGCTGCATAGTATAGTGGTGTTCCACCATTCCTGTCCCTCTTGTCGACATGAGCTCCTTTCTTCACCAGTAGCCTGACACATTCTGCATTCCCCTCGCCTGATGCTGCATGCAGTGGTGTCGTACTTAGCGAGTCCTGGGCAAGTGCATCTGCACCAGCGTCCAGCAGTAGCTTCACAATCTCAGTCTTGCCACTGAATGCTGCATAGTGTAGTGGTGTTCCACCATTCCTGTCCCTCTTGTCGACATGAGCTCCTTTCTTCACCAGTAGCCTGACACATTCTGCATTCCCCTCGCCTGATGCTACATGCAGTGGTGTCCTACTTAGCGAGTCCTGGGCAAGTGCATCTGCACCAGCGTCCAGCAGTAGCTTCACAATCTCAGTCTTGCCACTGAATGCTGCATAGTGTAGTGGTGTTCCACCATTCCTGTCCCTCTTGTCGACATGAGCTCCTTTCTTCACCAGTAGCCTGACACATTCTGCATTCCCCTCGCCTGATGCTGCATGCAGTGGTGTCGTACTTAGCGAGTCCTGGGCAAGTGCATCTGCACCAGCGTCCAGCAGTAGCTTCACAATCTCAGTCTTGCCACTGAATGCTGCATAGTGTAGTGGTGTTCCACCATTCCTGTCCCTCTTGTCGACATGAGCTCCTTTCTTCACCAGTAGCCTGACACATTCTGCATTCCCCTCGCCTGATGCTGCATGCAGTGGTGTCGTACTTAGCGAGTCCTGGGCAAGTGCATCTGCACCAGCGTCCAGCAGTAGCTTCACAATCTCAGTCTTGCCACTGAATGCTGCATAGTGTAGTGGTGTTCCACCATTCCTGTCCCTCTTGTCGACATGAGCTCCTTTCTTCACCAGTAGCCTGACACATTCTGCATTCCCCTCGCCTGATGCTGCATGCAGTGGTGTCGTACTTAGCGAGTCCTGGGCAAGTGCATCTGCACCAGCGTCCAGCAGTAGCTTCACAATCTCAGTCTTGCCACTGAATGCTGCATAGTGTAGTGGTGTTCCACCATTCCTGTCCCTCTTGTCGACATGAGCTCCTTTCTTCACCAGTAGCCTGACACATTCTGCATTCCCCTCGCCTGATGCTACATGCAGTGGAGTCCTACTTAGCGAGTCCTGGGCAAGTGCATCTGCACCAGCGTCCAGCAGTAGCTTCACAATCTCAGTCTTGCCACTGAATGCTGCATAGTGTAGTGGTGTTCCACCATTCCTGTCCCTCTTGTCGACATGAGCTCCTTTCTTCACCAGTAGCCTGACACATTCTGCATTCCCCTCGCCTGATGCTACATGCAGTGGTGTCCTACTTAGCGAGTCCTGGGCAAGTGCATCTGCACCAGCGTCCAGCAGTAGCTTCACAATCTCAGTCTTGCCACTGAATGCTGCATAGTGTAGTGGTGTTCCACCATTCCTGTCCCTCTTGTCGACATGAGCTCCTTTCTTCACCAGTAGCCTGACACATTCTGCATTCCCCTCGCCTGATGCTGCATGCAGTGGTGTCGTACTTAGCGAGTCCTGGGCAAGTGCATCTGCACCAGCGTCCAGCAGTAGCTTCACAATCTCAGTCTTGCCACTGAATGCTGCATAGTGTAGTGGTGTTCCACCATTCCTGTCCCTCTTGTCGACATGAGCTCCTTTCTTCACCAGTAGCCTGACACATTCTGCATTCCCCTCGCCTGATGCTGCATGCAGTGGTGTCGTACTTAGCGAGTCCTGGGCAAGTGCATCTGCACCAGCGTCCAGCAGTAGCTTCACAATCTCAGTCTTGCCACTGAATGCTGCATAGTGTAGTGGTGTTCCACCATTCCTGTCCCTCTTGTCGACATGAGCTCCTTTCTTCACCAGTAGCCTGACACATTCTGCATTCCCCTCGCCTGATGCTGCATGCAGTGGTGTCGTACTTAGCGAGTCCTGGGCAAGTGCATCTGCACCAGCGTCCAGCAGTAGCTTCACAATCTCAGTCTTGCCACTGAATGCTGCATAGTGTAGTGGTGTTCCACCATTCCTGTCCCTCTTGTCGACATGAGCTCCTTTCTTCACCAGTAGCCTGACACATTCTGCATTCCCCTCGCCTGATGCTGCATGCAGTGGTGTCGTACTTAGCGAGTCCTGGGCAAGTGCATCTGCACCAGCGTCCAGCAGTAGCTTCACAATCTCAGTCTTGCCACTGAATGCTGCATAGTGTAGTGGTGTTCCACCATTCCTGTCCCTCTTGTCGACATGAGCTCCTTTCTTCACCAGTAGCCTGACACATTCTGCATTCCCCTCGCCTGATGCTACATGCAGTGGAGTCCTACTTAGCGAGTCCTGGGCAAGTGCATCTGCACCAGCGTCCAGCAGTAGCTTCACAATCTCAGTCTTGCCATAGTATGCTGCATAGTGTAGTGGTGTTAGGCCGTTGCTGTCCTTCTTGTCGACATCAGCTCCTTTCTTCACCAGTAGCCTGACACATTCTGCATCACTCTCTCCTGATGCTGCATGCAGTGGTGTCTTACGTAGCGAGTCCTGGGCAAGTGCATCTGCACCAGCGTCCAGCAGTAGCTTCACAATCTCAGTCTTGCCATAGTATGCTGCATAGTGTAGTGGTGTTAGGCCGTTGCTGTCCCTCTTGTCGACATGAGCTCCTTTCTTCACCAGTAGACTGACACATTCTGCATTCCCCCCACCTGATGCATCGTGCAGTGGTGTCCTACTTAGCGAGTCCTGGGCAAGTGCATCTGCACCAGCGTCCAGCAGTAGCTTCACACTCTCAGCGTTGCCCATCCCTGCTGCGTGGTGCAGTGGTGTGCGACCCTCGCTGTCCCTCTCGTCCACGTCGGCTCCTCCTTCCACCGATACCCTCCCGCAGGTTGGTCTGTGGGATGCTGCTGCGATGGCAAGCGGAATCAAACCGATATCATCCTTCTCCTGGATATTCGCACCAGCTTTGGGGAGGTGGCTCACACTATCTGGCTTGCCTCTCTGCGCGGCCAAGTGCAGCGCAGTTAAACCACCAGCAGTTCCCGCCGTCAGATTGGCCCCCGCCTGCAGCAGCAGCCTCACGCAGTCGACGTTGCCCTTCGATGCTGCCAGGTGCAGAGGTGTGCCCAGGGTGTCACTCAGTGGGCTGCTGCGAGCCCCTGCACGTAACAGGTGCTCCACACTTTCAACGTCGCCATTCTCTGCAGCGTAGTGCAGTGCTGTGGCGCCTTTCAGGTCTCTAATCTCCAGGTTTTTGGCTGACTTGGCCAGTAGCCTGAGGCATTCCGCAGCCCTTGCATATGCTGCACAATGCAGCGGACTGCACCGTTCCGAGTCCTGCGCAAGCGCGTCTGCGCCGGCCCGCAGCAGTAGCTTCACACACTGTGCCCTGCCCATCACTGCTGCGCAGTGCAGTGGAGTCCGACCTGGCTTGTCTTTCACATTGACGTCAGCACCAGCAGAGAGTAGCGACTCTAAGCAGTCGACATTCCCAGCAGCTGCTGCCTCATGTGTAGCTGTCCTACCACTTCTAACCTGTACATTGAGGTCAACCCCAGCCTGTATCAGCAGTCGTACACATTCTGCATCACCTGTTACTACTGCGTCGTACAACATCGCCGCACCACGTGCCCCGCGCAGCGTGGTACCGTCACCGGCTGTTGTCAGCTGCTGCACTATACTGTCAATCACAGATTCAGGAAGTATTTCTCTCCACTGGTCTAGCTCAACCTCCTGTGCTGTAGATCCATCACTTGGTCTCTTTTTGACTATGTCTAGTGTCTTAAACGCAGAGAGCTTCGCCACCTGTAAATTGTATTGAGCTCTTAGACTGAATACAATAACATCAACGATTAATTTAGACACATTTTATCACCTTCTGATCACCAAAGAATGTCGACTGCTTCTCTAACAGATACGTAATTGTTCTTACTTGTGTAAACTGCAGGGCGTTTCACAATGAACATACCAGTTTTAAGGCGTTGTAGCATTTCTTACGTTCAATTTACAATTGTAAATACACTACTGCCCATTAAAACTGCTACACCACGAAGATGACGTGCTACAGACGCGAAATTTAACCAACAGGAAGAAGATGCTGTGATATCCAAATTATTAGCTTTCCAGAGCATTCGCACAAGGCTGGCGCCGGTGGCGACACCTACAAAGTGCTGACATGAGGAAAGTTTCCATCTGATTTCTCATACACAAACAGCAGTTGACCGGCGTTGCCTGGTGAAACGTTGTTGTGGTGCCTCGTGTATGGAGGAGAAATGCGTGCCATCACTTTTCCGACTTTGATAAAGGTCGGATTGCGGTTTATCGTATCGCGACATTGCTGCTCGCGTTGGTCGAGACCCAATGACGGTTAGCAGAATATGGAATCGGTGGGTTCAGGAGGGTAATACGGAACGCCGTGCTGGATCGTAACGGTCTCGTATCACTAGCAGTCGAGATGACAGGCATCTTATCCGCATGGCTGTAGCGATCCTGCAGCCACATTTCAATCCCTGAGTCAACGCTTGGGGACGTTTGCAAGACAACAACAATCCGCACGAACAGTTCGACGACGTTTGCAGCAGCATGGACTATCAGCTGGAAGACCACAGCTTGCGGTTACCCTTGATGCTGCATCGCAGACAGGAGCGCCTGCCATGGTGTACTCAACGACGAACCTGGGAGCACAAATGGCAAAACGTCATTTTTTCGGATGAATTCAGGTTCTGTTTACAGTATCGTGATGGTCGCATCCGTGTTTGGCGACATCACGATGAACGCACATTGGAAGCGTGTACTCGTCATCGACATACTGGCGTATCACCCGGCGTGATGGTATGGGGTGCCATTGGTTACACGTCTCGGTCACCTCTTGTTCGCATTGACGGCACTTTGTTCAGTGTGTTACGGCCCGCGGCTCTACCCTTCATTCGATCCCTGCGAAACCCTACATTTCAGCAGGATAATGCACGACGGCATGTTGCAGGTCCTGTACGGGCCTTTCTGGATACTGAAAATGTTCGACTGCTACCCTGGCCAGCACATTCTTCCAGATCTCTCACCAATTGAAAACCAATGGCCCGTCACAATAAGCCAGTCAATACTCTTGATGAACTGTGGTATCGTGTTGAAGCTGTACCTGTACACGCCATCCAAGCTCTGTTTGACTCAATGCCCAGGCGTATCAAGACCGTTATTACGGCCAGAGGTGGTTGTTCTGGGTACTGATTTCTCAGGATCTACGCACCCAAATTGCGTGAAAATGTAATCAAATGTCAGTTCTAGTACAATATATTTGTCCAATGAATACCCGTTTATCATCTGAATTTCTTCTTGGTGTAGCAATTTTAATGGCCAGTAGTGTAATACACAAAATCAAAGAGCAACTGAAACAGTTTTGTTTGTATACCGGTGCACAATGGGAAGAGTATGGAATGACAAAATAGTGACTGAAAAACATGTTGAACGAGTCGGTGATTAAACTGTAACTGATGTTTCTTGTCTTGATGTGCTACAGCTGTGGCCCGTGCCTCAATGGAAAGAAGTTAATCAACACATCTTCATTTGGAAGCAAGATGGTGTGCTGCCTTGTGTCAGGCAAATCCAACACCTTGCATGAAAACCCTGACATGATAGCAAATCCGGCAGTATGACACATAGCTCCGAATAAATCCTGACGTTAAATTATCCAAAGTAATACGATCAACGAGTGAGCAAATGGAATACCACAGACTAACACAAGAAGGCCTAAATGCATGTCATACCTTTCCACCGTGAAACAGACGCTGTTCCGAGGGGAGAAACGAGAACAGAAGCCGAGAGCAGAGTCGTGTAAGCTAGAAGGCCCTACGATAAGGGACACCCACATCGCCCGCCAACCGCCAAGACCACCCCCCCAGCCCACGTTAAAAGCTAGAGCCCTCCAGAGGAACAGTATAGATCTTAGGATAACACTAAAAGGGTCACACTAGCTGCACGTTTTAGCCTGAGACTATACGCGTCTCTGTTACGTTGCAAACATTAAAAACATTGCCCCACCACGAAAAGTATAATGTTTCTCATTGGATAGACAGAATATTTGTAGGCGGAGCTTAAGGTTAACATTGACCTGATTGGTCAGTTGAAAACACAGCCAGATACCTTTTTCTTAAACCCACTTCAGTAAATTGTAGTAAAGAGAAGTTCGAGAGAGTTGTTACCGAGATAGCGAGATGTGTGGAGCTGCGCCGCCCGCCGCCCCCTGACACTGCCTAACCAACAACAAGGTAATGAACGCACGCGATGCCGCATAAGAGCGCGTAAGGCTTCACTCAGAACTGCAGAATCATCTATTACATCCACTTTTTACGTAATACTAGTGTCGATCGTCAATTGAACCTCATGGTATTCACATTTGCTACTTGAAGTTAAAATCTGATATGCGATGATTTTTCTGTTATATAATTATTGAGAAGCCACATAAGCCACTGTAATTTACGACAAGTTAAATAAGTAATTAAAGATAATTGAGGGACACTGTAGACCAATTTTGATAGTGTTCTCTTTTACAAAACTTAATTTAAACCTAGATTATAGATATGATATGGCATACGTCATCCTTCGATTCATTGTAGAACTTGGAAACCCATGCAGGGAATATTCGTTCACATTTTTGTTGAACGCAGTTCGTTTTTATCATCCTGTATTAAAATATTTCCTTTCATCAATAGCGCAATTTATAAACAATGTTTTGTGAGTAGAATAAAAATTCCAATGGTAAACTTAAGTGCTTTTTCGACGTTATTTTACCAGTTAACTAAAAATAGTTACAGGGAGTGCAGTGGAGCTGACGCTGAAATCATTAAGTATTTGGTTATATCATCGCTAGTCTCACTGAACTCTTCTGAACTCTACATGTCATGTGTGGTCTGGCGTCTCCTTACAAGCAACAGGTCCCAGGTTCAAACTAGTCAGTTCCTTAAAAAACACGCTCAGAGCGTCGTTGCGCGAAAGTGGTAGGAAGACACGACGTAGATCAAACAGACACCACGCAGAATGTTAGAGCCTCTCTGGCATAACTTAGTACGCGGCTGGTTAAACGGCGCCGTACCCGACGGGTGGATTGGGCGCAAGGGTCGGTTGACACAGCATTTTATGCATGACCTCCACATTCACGCACGATCTGACGCGATCATGTGTGTGTTCCTCCGATACCAGCTGATCTATCCGGCTTTAGAAACTGTATTATTGCAAAAGTTACTCCTGACAGATTGATCAAGGTTTCGGAACAATTCGCCTATCGACTCGATGTGTGATCTGTGTTCACACTGAATAACTGTAAGAAAAACTGTTTGCGTTTCTCCTTCATTTGGTGCATTATTTACAATTGTAAGGTGAATGTAATATCTGTCGCAGTGCCTTATAACCTGTACATTCATTTTGAAACACCCTGTATTTCATAAACATTTTGGAGCATTGTGCTACACAAGTTGCCTAAACATCATGAACAAATCTTTGTTTCCCAGGAAACATACACTATTTACATTAACAGTAAAGAAACATCAGACAATACGAATATCCTACCAAGATCGTGTTTACAGAGCAACACCTCTCAGCCGCATGTAATGTATTTTATCATCGGACCAGCCCATAATCTGGTTGTATACATAAACGCCAGATTAGGTCGCTTTAATGAAATGATCTATAGCAGATGTAAACTAGATGTTTCATTCCCCGATTATAGGCTACGTCCGAACGTCGGTCGGATAATGAAACTATTTAAACGCAGCTGGGAGATTTAACTGTGCAGGTCTTGTAACACTACCCGCTCTACTAAATTAGCAGTATGCCGACAGTCTTACTTCTCTGAAAGGAATTTTGATTTGACCGCTATCGTGCGTCATGGAGAGGCATTCGGACTATGTTTCGTTTCTCAAAAGAATTCTAATAAAAGGAAGCAGAGGCAGAACAAACGGGACTCGAACCAAGGTTCTGCCAGATACAAAGCAAACTACAAAAGACAACGGCCGACACCCTAATTAGGAAAAATTGTAATCAAATAGTAGCACTGTTAGTAAAGTATGTTAACTACTAGAAATGACTTTACTTGGTACTGCTATTCTGTTTTGCACAAAGGGTTCGAGACAGTAGCACATTGTAGCAAGCATTGTACCGGTGGTGTGGTATGCACAACACAGAACGAATACTGAAACGTTTCAACAACAACTGGCTCTGAGTAACACTTACTATCTGTATATTAAAGCAGAGAAGTTAATGATCATCATAGGCAATTAATTGCTGATGGTGGAGTACCGCTAACTGGGACATGAGAATTTTTTATCAGTTTAATTATTGACAGACACTGGGACTGGAACAGTCTTCAGATAGTCATATTACGTGTACCGATCACCATTTCGTTTATCAGGAAGCATTCACTTACTTATACTAGCTGGCGCACAAATGAAACGCGAGGCACCAGAATCAACTATAGATAGAACAGTTGCAGCCAGTTACTTATTGACGCACACAAATGTTATAAAATTGATAACAGCACTTCATTATACTGTTATTGTAGTATGGATTGCAACACTGGCTCAACAACTAACCTTGCGGCCCAAAACATTATTGTATCAGAAATTCATTCCAAAGCTGAAAATTTCAGTTAAAACACATTATGAAAATCACGTTTAGCTGCAAATACATAAAATATAAACATTCTTAGAATTTGGCATATAGTAATTCCATGAAAACGTCTTGATCGCTAAAAACTGTATTTATGATGCGTTTCGAGTAATCATCATCGGATAACTCTGGTAAATTTACACAAAAGAAAAATAAGGAAAGCTTATGCATGTAGATGAAGATGAAATGGGAGATACGACACTGCGTGAAGAGTTTGACAGAGCACTGAAAGACCTGAGTCGAAACAAGGCCCCCGGAGTAGACAGCATTCCATTGGAACTACTGACGGCCTTGGGAGAGCCAGTCCTGACAAAACTCTACCATCTGGTGAGCAAGATGTATGAAACAGGCGAAATACCCTCAGACTTCAAGAAGAATATAATAATTCCAATCCCAAAGAAAGCAGGTGTTGACAGATGTGAAAATTACCGAACTATCAGTTTAATAAGTCACAGCTGCAAAATACTAACGCGAATTCTTTACAGACGAATGGAATAACTGGTAGAAGCCGACCTCGGGGAAGATCAGTTTGGATTATGTAGAAATGTTGGAACACGTGAGGCAATACTGACCCTACGACTTATCTTAGAAGCTAGATTAAGGAAGGGCAAACCTAAATTTCTAGCATTTGTAGACTTAGAGAAAGCTTTTGACAATGTTGACTGGAATACTCTCTTTTAAATTATGAAGGTGTCAGGGGTAATATACACGGAGCGAAAAGCTATTTACAATTTGTACAGAAACCAGATGGCAGTTATAAGAGTCGAGGGACATGAAAGGGAAGCAGTGGTTGGGAAGGGAGTGAGACAGGGTTGTGGTCTCTCCCTGAGGATATAAGATGAACATCAACAAAAGCAAAACGAGGACAATGGAATGTAGTCGAATTAAGTCGGTTGATGCTGAGGGAATTAGAATAGGAAATGACACACTTAAAGTAGTAAAGGAGTTTTGCTATTTGGGGAGCAAAATAACTGATGATGGTCGAAGTACAGAGGATATAAATTGTAGACTGGCAATGGCAAGGAAAGCGTTTCTGAAGAAGAGAAATTTGTTAACATCGAGTATAGATTTAAGTGTCAGGAAGTCATTTCTGAAAGTATTCATGTGGAGTGTAGCCATGTATGGAAGTGAAACATGGACGATAAATAGTGTGGACAAGAAGAGAACAGAAGCTTTTGAAATGTGGTGCTACAGAAGAATGCTGAAGACTAGATGGGTAGATCACATAACTAATGAGGAAGTATTGAATAGGATTGGGGAGAAGTTTGTGGCACAACTTGACCAGAAGAAGGGATCGGTTGGTAGGGCATGTTCTGAGGCATCAAGGGATCACCAGTTTAGTATTGGAGGGAAGCGTGGAGGGTAAAAATCGTAGAGGGAGACCAAGAGATGAATACACTAAGCAGATTCAGAAGGATGTAGGATGCAGTAGGTACTGGGAGACGAAGAAGCTTGCACAGGATAGAGTAGCATGGAGAGCTGCATCAAACCAGTCTCAGGACTGAAGACCACAACAATAACAACAACATGCATAAATATTAAAAGGAAAATGTAACATTAGGAACGGAAGTAGATACTGGTTACAGGTACTTACAATAGGCTTAGGAAAGCTCATACAAGTGAGAAACAGAATACTTCTAAGAGGCTTCCCAAGCACATTGTGTGTCCTTGTAATTGGTATGTACTTTCGTTCCTGATGTTACACTGGCCTTGTAATATTTATGTATAAACTTTTCTAATTTCCTTTTGTGTAAATTTTGCCACAGTAATAACGATGATGATTACTCGAAACGCGGCATAAATAAAGTTTCTAGCGATCAAGACGTTTCCATGGAATTACTTCTGGTACGTGTCAAGTCTGTATGGCCGCATGCCTTTCAAATGGATGACCTCATCAGTCAAATGGAGAACATTGTTACAAAGCTGTACAGGAACTATTCCTTATGCTCGCCCTTCAAGTTTACTAGTCAGTAACTACTCCGAATTATCACAGTTTTGTGAATGTAACTTTAATACTGTTCTGAAATTTCAATAAGATTAACACTTAAGCAAAGCACCTTAGATCTTTTTTTCGTAATTGTTCTTTGGTGAAACACTGAGTAACCTCATATAAAGAAACGCGTGGAGTACTTCAGAAAAAAAACTCACTAATAGTAAAGAAATCTATTACTCTACGTGAACTATTTCTCATTATGAAAGAAAGCAATTACTTTTCAGTTCAGTAAAACAGGATACTCAGAAACACTGCAGTCCTGTCTAGGTAAATGACTAAGGATATAGGTGTTCAACACAGAGTTAAAATAACATAAACTTGTAATTGAAAAAGAAACCGCGTAACTCGTACATGCAATTATACAATTCTGACTTGATTAGTTAAGACCCAGGCGGTGGTTGTGGATATCTTCTGTGGCTACTAAAAAAGGCGGCGAAATCGTTATAGCTGTGGTGTAAAACAAGCTTTGAAATTTTCTTCTTACCGTCGGATTTTCGTACTTCGGAGCTAACCTATTTACCCCATGAATGATAAGTCAAAATTCTCTCCCATCGGAGGCTATATCAAATAACCTTTCTGCTCTTCTCGCCTATTTCAGCGCACAAGATGTGAACACTTTGCCCTGTCGATGAACCAGTTCTACAAGAACAGTTTGAACATTCCAAGACTTTAACGGAACATAACTTTTGAAATTATATACGTGCATTGATTACGGTGATATAAATTATTAACAAAACGTTTACATAGATGTTGTATCAACAGGGTGTCTACGACCCGGGACAACCGGGAGATCCGGGAAAAACCCGGGATTTTTTTCATCCGGGAGAAAACCGGGAAAAACCCGGGATATTTTTAGAATTCCGGGAATTTTTCATTGTTTTAGTTTTCAGTTCAATTTTTGTAATTTTGACTAGTAAGAACCGACACACTAACAAATGATATTACTGTATCCCGCTACTGCAGAATAATACTTCAACAATAAAACATAAACAAGAGAAAAAAACGAAAATAACTTAAATTGCAAAGGAAATGCGCCATATACAGCGACGACACAAGTGCTCATGCAAGCGTCTGTCGATTGAAAATGTGTCGAAGGCTTTAGGAAGACTATGCAGTGCTTCATAACAACAAATTGCCTCTAATGAGCGTGAAGTCGCAACTGTTTACATTCGATTCGTTTTAGCAGTTAACGCGCGGGCTCATGAGCATGCGCAGTAGAGTCACGTTTGAGTAGTAGATTCTCCCGCTTCTGTCAACAGGAATGTGGCTGTTGGCTGTGCAAGCAGCTAGATACTTCCGGGAAAAGGGGGCGCCTAATTCATATTCCTGAGGGGAAAAAAGATTGTTTCACAAAGCACCTAGCATCCAGCGCACATTTGCCTATCAATTAGTCATATGATTTTGAAACGCTTCTCTGTTGGTATTTGAACACATTTTAAGTTGATTTCTGAATGAATCATAAGCTGACTTTTGAATGCATGCATAGTGTACGTGATGTCTCTGTCAGGAGAATCCTCGTCGCATCTAGAAATAAACTTTCCACAGACAAAAGGGGACGGGGCTATACGAGCTGAGTGGAGTAAAGCCGAATGGATGAATGGCAATCGCTGTCTGATTATGTGGCTGATTGGGTGTGGGAATGATCAGCGTTGTTATAATTACTAGCGAAATCCATAGATTCATACTATCAGAATGGAAATAAACGACTGACAGGAATAACAGGTGAGAAAGATTATGTATTATCTTCTCGGTGTGTCCAAGAAAATGAAGTTTTGACAGAAAATGTTCGGCCAGATCGCTACACTAGTAAGGACCAGTAGTACAGTCCCCGGCTACCAGACGCTTAAGTTCTATTATGGAAGTAACGCGGAAAACGTGTTGTACGAACACGTAACAACGAATAACCGGAAAATAATTGCGGGAGAACTAAACCAGTGATTCTGGCAGGGTTAGCGAAGTTCATCGGCGAACAAATTTTGACAGTGGCAGCAATAGCTACAGAATTGGTGATGACAGGATTGTTTGTTAGAACGAGGACGGAGAAGAAACGAGGACATCACACAAATTATGGAAGAATAAGACGGTTCCAAATTTATATAAAAATTTCGTAATGCTAGTTTTCGATGTCATGCTAGAGAAGCTGGTGCATATGAATGAAACGTGAAACTATTTCCTAACATAAACCTTTTTGCTTGTAGTAGGCCTAATAGGCATTTGATATTGATACTTATTGGATTATATTCTGTCGTGTTATAAAAATGACCATTTGTGCCAAAGCAGTCTCGTTTGTTTGGTGTGTTACAAAATTGCTGCCGTATTAGAAAGGGCAATTTTGTTTTATCTAGCAGACAGTGACAAAATAGACGTAATCAGATCGAGAAACCACACCAGTCTTGGGTATTATTTGTATTAACAGCTTTTTCAGTATTAGATAACTACATTTCGATTTTCCATGTAGCAAAACGTTTGACAAACTTTGATGAGGTAAAAGATTCTTTCACAGAAAGGAAAACACGCCATGTAAAGCTGTAGCAAGATTAGAGAGAAAAAAATGCTAGGAGCTAAGGTTTCAAGAAATGTGTAATTTCTTGCTTATCTCTTGTCAGTACTGGTTTTATATATCCTATATTTAATTTTATGACACACAAAACAGCAAGTTATTAACTAATGGACAAAGAAGAGTTCAGATTTTCCGTAGAGTTCTTGTTCTCTCGGTTACAAATAATCCCATCCGCTATTAATTGCGACTTTTTTTTTAAGAGAGGCAGGTCTAGTTTGGACGTGCAGTAGAAAAGTGCTTTATGAAGAGGCATGGAACTGCACTTGGGCATACTTAAGACCAAATAATATGTCTTACATTTCCTCGAATACATACGTTTTATGTTTCAGACTTTTCAGAAAGATGTGCGCTACAAGATAAACATATTTTGAAAATTCGATTTTTTTTAGTATTGACCCGGTTCGCAAATGTCGTAGATCCGAGGCTGATGCGCGGAGCAATCTGAGCTGTAGTGGGTAGTCTCCACGTGACCCGTGTTTACGTTCAGTGATTTTGCTGTTCCCCCTTCGTTTACTCTCACGTCAAATGAAAACAAAACGGATATCCGTGGCCGGGAGCTATCAAGTGAATTAAAACACATTCACATAATTACTAAAGGCTGAAATATGTCATTAGTTTCAGATTTTATTTTATTTCCACCTTTCTGACAGTCAAGCATTAATCGCCTTGCGGAACAATGAAGTTATTTTTGTCTGTTTGCTAAAGAAATTTGACTTTTGCTAATCTTTTCCGCAGAGGCAGTCAGTGTATCTGAAACGAAATGTTTAATTCCACAGTACAGTTTCAACTGTTCGCTGCATTTCAAGTGCACGTTTTCATTTTCTAGCACGTATGGCATTATGCCATAATAAAGAACCAAACATGATATAATACAGTACTGGTGCTCCAAGAAAATTTACATCCTGAAAACCACACTTAAAAGCTTAATATCAGGTCGGGGTCTACGGTACTTCATTGGGAATCTGGACATACGAGTGTGCCTTTAAGTATGCACTTTAAATGTTCACATTTTAATATGGTTCACGAAATTCCGATGCTCTTGCAGTATCATCGTTCATTGATGATCTATTACACGTACGTACATACGGGCTTCCTACGTCATGATACCTACCCAAGCGCGGTGTCGCCTGTTACCCGAGCTCTCTGGCAACTGCCGAAACGAACCTATTTGTAACAGGTCGCGGGAAAATATTACGATTGGTGGTTTGAAAAGCGTTACTTTGAAAGTAAATATCCTTTTACGTAAGTTGAACTACGTACAAGAATGGACCGTGAATTTATTAAATCACAAAGCGTTTGACTCTCATTTAAAAATCAGGTGTCTAATGACGAGCCATTTAGAAGATCAGACATTTGTGTCATTATTAAAAATTTTACAGGCACATTTGTGTGATATCTCTTAAAGTGTAACACGCGCAAAAAAGATAAACAGTATATTCGAAAGCTTAGCTTCTCTTGCAGCTTGAGACCAATATTTTATGTGAAAGCTTTGCTTTTCTTGTAACAACACTATGTATATTAATTTAAACTATTAACTTTCCCTGTTTGGCGCGCTACTTAACACTGATGTTGCTATTGGCTGACTACATCACGTGTCCTATGCTCTGAATATCCTCTGTCATTGGCTGGCGAGATCATGTGGCATGAGTTACGAACGGCTTACAAAAGCGCATCGAAATCTCGGTTTCAATGGTTCGGAAAGTAACATGCGGTGTTTGGTGGATTTTCTAATGTATGTTTTCGTAATACGAAAATACGCAGCGTACATGTTGCTGCACATCAAAGATATTTCCAAAACGTGTCTTTTTCTCTGAGTTTCGTTTTCTAAAGGGCCGGGAAATTGTACGCCCGTGTACAAAACCATAACCATTCAAGGGAGGATAGGGGAAAATATACTGTCATCCGGGAGAAAGTTTGTTTTTAACCGGGAAATCCGGGAAAAATCCGGGAATTTTTTTTCCTTGTCCACGTAGACACCCTGATCAAAGAATAATTGTAATACAGAGGTCACACTAACATTAGCACACAAAGTTACTAACATTAGCACAGGGTGTCCCACTCAAACCTCCCTGATTTCAAAGACCCAGGAACGAACAAAAAATACAGTAGATACGACAATGAAGACAATGAAAAATGCACCACATTGTAGAGCATCTCAAACAATTTATTTATTTATCATCAACACACCTCTACATGTGAACCATTTGTAGCACGAAGAATATCGAGTCTATATTCAATTTCTTGCCAAGTTCTTTGTAACATTTCCTCTGTTATTGTTGCAATCGCATTAGTGATACGATGTCGCAACATAGGAATATCGTCTACTTTGGTCGCATACACACGTCCTTCACGAATCCCCACATGAAGAAATCAAGCGGCGTAATGTCGGGTGAACATGGTGGCCAGGTAATGGGTCCTCCGCGTCCGTTCCAACGACTGGGGAATTTCCTACCCAGGAAATGCGGCGGAGCTCCAGCTTGTTGAAAAGTGATGTTGGGTTGCAAGTCTTGTATCTGAGGGTATACAAACTGTTCCAACATGTCCAGATACACTGACCAATTCACTGTTTGTTCCGCAAAGAAGAAAGGTCCAACAATCGTGTCGTGCATTAGCCCGCACCAGGTGTTTAGTTTAGGGCTATCTCGAACATGTTCAATGACAACGTGCGGATTTTGTGAACCCCAAATCCGAACATTATGCCTATTAACCCTCCCTCTTAACTGAAAGGTTGCCTCATCTGAGTAGAAACATCTTTCCAGGAAGCTGGCAACAATATCCATACGCTGCAGCATATCCGCAGCAAATTGTTGTCGGCGTGGTTTGTCGTTCGATGTCAGATGTTGCAGAATTTGAACTTTGTGAGCACGCATACGAAGACGCTGGTGAGGTACACGATGCAATGTTGATCGAGGTGCATCAAGTTGCCTAGATGCTTGACGAATTGACTTACATGGGCTTCTGAGAAACGTTTGTCTGATGTCCTCCATTGTCTCTTGTGAGATGCACGAACCAGTTGCGTAACGAGTCTACCTGCCAACGCTCCACTTGGCTCAAAGTAATAGCGAATATCATCACAAGCTCTCTGGAAACTGGCTGCTTATTATCTTTTTATCGTAGTGGCTCATGGAAAGGTATCAGTTGTTTCCAAATATATTTTGCTAATGGAAACAGAAATAAATTTAGCTGTCACCTAAAACATAACATTTTTTCAATGACCGTGGTTGTAATATAATTTAGTTATATTTCTGTAACTCGTTCACCTAAACCTAACTACAGGTGCTGCAGTGAAACACAATGGCGTTTATCATTAGTAAAAGTACAGGGTGGGGCAAATAAAAATGGCCCAGAGAACAGAGTTCCACAGTATAACGAAACACAGAGGAGGAAAGGAAATGCAGGGCTGACTACAGCAGATGTTGAAAGTAACCATCATTCATGTATTGGCACTTTTGAGCCCCTTCAACAAGTTGCTGAAGGCAGATCGAAGCTGGACTGCTGGAATTGCTGCGGTCTCACCCGAAACGTTCTGCTGCAGTTTTTGAAGACAGTCAGGCTTGTTTCGATATGCCTTACACTTGAGGTCTCGCGACACAAAGTAATCGGCACATTGACAGATCATGTGACCTGGGTGGCCAGCTAGAGCCGCGACTAGACTAACCCCTGCTAACAACTCTGTCAGGCGTGACAACTGTGTGAATGCGCTTCAAGGTGCGGGCGGCTGTGTGGGCAGTTGCTCCGTCCTGTTGGAAGTAACTGCAGCTCTTTCGCTCCTCCATTAGTGCCGCCGCAAATGGTTTCAAAATGTTGGCGATGTAAGTGTGCGTCTGATGGAAGAAGATGGGACCAACAATGCGGCGTGCAGAAACCGCACACCAAACCCCAGCCTTCCGATGATGCAATGGTGCCTCGTGGAAGTCAATCGGATTCCCGCTGCCAACAACCTGTAATTCTGTGAGTTGACATAACCACCCAGGTGAAACCGGGCTTCATCAGACATAAAGAACAGATCCACGTCCAAATCATTCATTATCATCTCACTGAACAGCCACTCACAAAACCGGCGCTCCTGAGGGCCACCTGCTGGTTTTGGTACTTGGACAACAGACACTGGGTAGGAATGCGTGTGCTGGTCCAGGTGGAGTATTCGTCCGCATGATCGAAGTGAAATGCCGGTCTCTTGCGGAAGGCGTCGGGTTGATTAGGTAGGACTCTGAAGCATTTTCAGCTGAACTGCAGCCACATTTTCTGGTGTGTGGGCACGTTTCGGAATTCTTTTGACTTGTTCAAAACAGATCCAGTCTGACTCCATTTTCGGACTTAGCGTTGCATGGCAACTCTTTACTAGCACTTTGACACCGTCAAACTTCTCAGCACACAACTGACCACACCGTTTCCACGACGCGGCCCGCACTACGCTATGAATCGGTGTGAATGACGTGGCCGGTGCACACGTGGTGTGCGCGCCACATGGTGTGGTTATATGCATACACTCACGTCCAGTCACAAGGGGCCTCTTTCATTTACCCCATCCTGTATATAACAAAGTCTTCACCACTTAACTAAGATTGAAAGCGGGGCTATCTAGTTGCTCACGACAAATATCAGGCGTATTCACCAGTCAATACTCACATCATGATACAATTTTTTTATAGACAAAGTGAATTTTTCGTTTAAAAGCCAGCATAAAGAATATCATTTAGTCTCGAACGAGAACATTTGCTGTTAGTTTGGACTCACCTCAATATCACCATTGCTTTCAGCTTCAAGCCCGATTTCTGTGTACTGCATTAGAGACATCTCCACACACGCGATAGATACTCCAACCTGCGTAACAAAGATAACAACATAGTGAGGTCCTTTGGACACTGAACTCGGTTCAGTGAAAAAAAAAAAGGATTAGCTATTGAATTCGCACTGCCTCAGCAGCAGATTTCAACCACCACTTTGATGAAGAATTTTAAGAGAAGCAGGCGTCAAAGAGAAATTAAGTGAAGACATCTACGACCAACCAATATTGTCTGGGAATTATTTTTGTACATGTGAAACTCAAATATAACAGCCTTGCAAATGGTACTATACCAAATGTTCCCACTTACTTTTCATCTGGCGAAAGAAATGTGACCGCATATACGTATATAACGAGAAATATTGTAAAATATGCTAGCATGGTATTGGTCTCTGCTTTAAAGGTCATTATGTTTTTGAGGAATTCTACACGCGCAGTCCGTCACTCATGGACATCTGCCGACAACTTTGAACAAGATGAAACGCCCTGATAATAATAGCGCAAAAAGACAAGTGGGTCCTTGCTAAGCGACATTTCTACAGGCAACGACACACCTCCCAAGGAGCCCAGCAAGTGATTCCACAAAAGGGATTCAATTTTCTGCTGGCACTGGACTCAACACAGTGCCAAAGAAAAGACCGCTTTAGCTCCAGTTCCCTTTTTTATAGGCCTGTGGATGAAGGACTTACAGCAGGAGAGGTCTCATCTTTTCAAAAAGTTAATAAAAGTCCTGTCGACAGAAGACGAAGTGTTCAAAAGGTAAATAAATGAGTAAAGCTGCTTTAGAATTCCTTTTGAGCTATATTTAATGCTCTTCGGAGAAGCCAGATAAACACGTGCAAGATGAGATGTCAGCTTGTCTCAAGTTACAAAGTACAATGTGATGCCAGGCAGCCAGAAACCTCTGTGCTATCAGTTTAGTATGCTTATTGCATTCCCGAGACTATAATTCATAAGTTTTCCGTGACATTTTCACTCCAATTTTCAATATACTGAAGATACATCAAACGCTAGGGCCAGTATTTCTTGTTGTTGTTGTGGTCTTCAGTCCTGAGACTGGTTTGATGCAGCTCTCCATGCTACTCTATCCTGTGCAAGCTTCTTCATCTCCCAGTACTTACAGCAAACTACATCCTTCTGAATGTGTTTAGTGTATTCATCTCTTGGCCTCCCTCTACGATTTTTACCCTCCACGCTGCCCTCCAGTACTAAATTGGTGATCCCTTGATGGCTCAGAACATGTCCTACCAACCGATCCCTTCTTCTAGTCAAGTTGTGCCACACACTTCTCTTCTCCACAATCCTATTCAATACCTCCTCATTAGTTACATGATCTACCCATCTAATCTTGAGCATTCTTCTGCAGCACCACATTTCGAAATCTTCTATTCTCTTCTTGTCCAAACTATTTACCGTCCATGTTTCACTTCCATACATGGCTACGCTCCATACAAATACTTTCAGAAACGACTTCCTGACACTTAAATCTATACTCGATGTTAACAAATTTCTCTTCTTCAGAAACGCTTTCCTTGCCATTGCCAGTCTACATTTTATATTCTCTCTACTTCGACCATCATCAGTTATTTTGCTCCCGAAATAGCAAAACTCCTTTAATACTTTAAGTGTCTCATTTCCTAATCTAATTCCCTCAGCATCACCCGACTTAATTCGACTACATTCCATTAACCTCGTTTTGCTTTTGTTGATGTTCATCTTATACCCTCCTTTCATGACACTGTCCATTCCGTTCAACTGCTCTTTCAAGTCCTTTGCTGTCTCCGACAGAATTACAATGTCATCGGCAAACCGCAAAGTTTTTTATTTCTTCTCCACGGATTTTAATACCTACTCCGAATTTTTCTTTTGTTTCCTTTGCTGCTTGCTCAATATACAGATTGAATAACATCGGGGATAGGCTACAATCCTGTCTCACTCCCTTCCCAACCCCTGCTTCCCCTTCGTGCCCCTCGACTATTATAACTGCCATCTGGTTTCTGTACTAAGTCTACAAATGCTAGAAACGTAGATTTGCCTTTCCTTAATTTAGCTTCTAAGATAAGTCGTAGGGTCAGTATTGCCTCACGTGTTCCAATATTTCTACGGAATCCTAACTGATCTTCCCTGAGGTCAGCTTCTACCAGTTTTTCCATTCGTCTGTAGAGAATACGCTTTAGTATTTTGCATCCGTGGCTTATTAAACTGATTGTTCGGTAATTTTCACATCTGCCAGCAACTGCTTTCTTTGGGATCGGAATTATTATATTCTTCTTGAAGTCTGAGGGTATTTCTTAAGTTCTCCATTACTTTTACTTTTAAAATTAGTCAGGGCTCTGACGGCATGGGACATTCCGTTTCGGAAATCGTTAGGAAACTCAATATCGCGAGATCCACAGCGTCAAGAGTGTGCCGAGAATACCAAAGTTCAGGCTTTGCCTCTCACCACGGACAATACGGTGGCTGAGGTCCTTCACTTAACGACCGAGAGCGGCGGTATTCGCGTAGAGTTGTCAGTGCTGACAGACAAGCAATACTAGGGACGTACGGCGAACTATCCGTTTGAACGGTGTGGAGGAATTTGGCGCCTTGGGCTACCCCTGCAAATGACCGACGCGAGTGCTTTTGCTAACACCCCGTGCAGCGCCTCTCTTGACTTCGTAACCATATCGGTTGAACTGCAGACGACTGGAAAACGATGGCCTAGTGAAGAGTCCGACAGAGCACTGAAAGACCTAAGTTGAAGCAAGGCCCCAGGAGTAAACAACATTCCATTAGAACTACTGGCAGCCTTGGGAGAGCCAGCCCTGACAAAACTCTACCACATGGTAAGCAAGATGTATGAGGCAGTTTACGGCTGCAAAATACAAACGCAAATTCTTTACAGACGAATGGAAAAACTGGTAGAACCCGATCTCGGGGAAGATGAGTTTGGATTCCGTAGAAATACTGGAACACGTGAGGCAATGCTGACCCTACGACTTATTTTAGAAGAAAGATTAATGAAATGCAATCCTACGTTTCTAGCATTTGTAGACTTAGAGAAAGCTTTCGACAAGGTTGACTGGAACACTCTCTTTCAAATTTTAAAGATGGCAGGGGTAAAATGCAGGGAGCGAAAGGCTATTTACAATTTGTGCAGAAACCAGATGGCAGTTATAATAGTCGAGGGGCATGAAAGGGAAACAGTGGTTGGGAAGGCAGTGAGACAGGGTTGCAGCCTATCCCCAATGTTGTGCAATCTGTATGTTGAGCAAGCAGTAAAGGAAACAAAAGAAAAATTCGGTGTAGGTATTAAAATCCATGGAGAAGAAATAAAAACTTTGAGGTTCGCCGATGACATTATAATTCTGTCAGAGACACCAAAGGACCTGCAAGAGCAGTTGAACGGAATGGACAGTGTCTTGAAAGGAGGATATAAGATGAACATCAACAAAAGCAAAACGAGGATCATGGAATGTAGTAGAAATAAGTCGGGTGATGCTGTGGGAATTAGATTAGGAAATTAGATAATTAAAGTAGTAAAGGAGTTTTGCTATTTGGGGAGGAAAATAACTGATGATGGTCGAAGTAGAGAGGATATAAAATGTAGACTGGCAATGGTAAGGAAAGTGTTTCTGAAGAAGAGGAATTTGTTAACATCGAGTATAGATTTAAGTGTCAGGAAGTCGTTTCTGAAAGTATTTGTATGGAGTGTAGCCATGTATGGAAGTGAAACGTGGACGATAACTAGTTTGGTCAAGAAGAGAATAGAAGCTTTCGAAATGTGGTGCTACAGAAGAGTGCTGAAGATTTGATGGGCAGATCATGTAACTAATGAGGAGGTACCGAATAGAATAGGTGAGAAGAGAAATTTGTGGCACAACTTGACGAAAAGAATGGATCGGTTGGTAGGACATGTTCTGAGGCATCAAGGGATCACCAATTTAGCATTGGAGGGCAGCGTGTAGGGTAAAAATCGTAGACGGAGACCAAAGGATGAATACACTAAGGAGATTCGGAAGGATGTAGGTTCTGGTAGGTACTGGGAGATGAAGAAGCTTGCGCAGGATAAGGTAGCAACAACTGCCAGTACAGTCACGATTTCACTTGGTAAGAGGTAATGCTAGAGTTGGAGTGTGGCGGAGACACAATGAAGCCATGGACCCAAGCTATCAACAAGGCACTGTGCAGCTGTTGTTTGCTCCATAATGGCGTTGGCTGAGTTTACATGGAATGGACCAGCTCCTCTGGTCCAACTGAAACGATCATTTACTGGAAATGCTTGTGTTCAGCTACCAGCAGACCACTTGTGGGCCTTCATGTACTCCGTGTTCTCAGACATCGACGTCATTTCACCAGGCCACAATTGACCACGAACGGTTAGAAGAACATTCCGAACAATTCGACCGAATGATTTGGCATCCCTCATCGCCCAACATGGAAACGCATCGATTATTTTTGGGACACAGTGGAGAGGTGAGTTCGTGCACTAAATCCTGCCACAGCAACGCTTTCGAAGTTATAGATGCCTATAGAGGCAGCGGGGCTTTAGTATTCCTGTAGGGGACTTCCAAAGACTTGTTGAGTCCATTTCACATCGAGTTTCAGCACTAGCCAGGCAGAAGGATGTCGGAAAAGATATTAGCAGGCATCCCGTGACATTTGTCATGTCAGTGTAAATACAATACATTTCTAGACAGGTGCATTACAATCCACTAGCCACCAGCTACAAGGGAGAACCTGTGAGAGTCTATGAGTCTGTATGTCTATGTGGATCAACAAATCACCACGTCCGGGCTCTGCCAGTGCTATATGTGGCCCTGCTGTGAGAATTGAGGTGCACGCTGCCGACTTTGCGACCTCGAGCCCGCATGCCAACTGCGCGCCTGCTTCAACTGCTGCCACCCTGCCCTGGTGGTCTGCAGTTTGAGCCCGGGCTCGTGCAGCAATTCAGTCGCTATCGCCTGTACGAGCAAACTCCTCGCTGCCTACCTCTTCTCGCATGCGCAGACACTTTTTCCGGGAGCCGGCTCACTCACACTGGGTCGACACCATGCATCCGCATGCCTCGACATGCCCGGTCTGAGTAGCAAGGCTCCCTCTTCTAGGGTGCCTCCAGCTGCCGGAGTCAGCGTCCTCGCCATCATTGTTTGGCTGGACATGTGTTGCCAGGCTGTCTGCCGACACCTTCACCCATTTTCCAGCGATACACAGCGGGGCATGGACCTCTATGAGCAGTCTTACGTCAGCTGTAGTTTGCTGAGCCGTCAATGAATGTTTTAGCAACCATGTGGTGGTATTCTACTGGTTGCCTGACCTCCGCCAACCCAGTTCCAACACCCATCACAGAGGCCTGTCACCCCTGGCCTCTTTAAATTGTACCACTAAAAATACTGATGTCTGCAGTTGCATTCAGGACGTCATCTCCAACTGCAATGTACATTTCAACAGTAATGTTTTGGTAAGTGGGCTTGATATTTTTGTAGCCTCTGTGTCTCTGTTCTTGTACACTACTAGAGTGGATAGAATTGGCGTGTTAGGAATTTCAAAGCATATTTAGTGAAACCTGAGGGACCTGTAGATTTGTTACAGTTTATTGTACAGAGTACTATTTATCACCAGTGAAGCGTCAACATCGTAATTTGGCACACATATCGCTATGTACCAGGTGATTAAAAAGTCAGTATAAATTTGAAAACTGAACAAACCACCGAATAATGTAGCTAGAGAGGTACAAATTGACACACATGCTTGGAATGACATGGGGTTTTATTAGAACCAAAAAAATACAAACGTTCAAAAAATGTCCGACAGATGGTGCTTCATCTGATCAGAACAGCAATAACTAGTATAACAAAGTAAGACAAAGCAAAGATGATGTTCTTTACAGGAAATACTCAATATGTCCACCATCATTCGTCAACAATAGCTGTAGTCGAGGAATAATGATGTGAATAGCACCGTAAAGCATGTCCGGAGTTATGGTGAGGCATTGGCGTCGAATGTTGTCTTTCAGCATCCCTAGAGATGTCGGTCGATCACGATACACTTGCGACTTCAGGTAACCCCAAAGCCAATAATCGCACGGACTGAGGTCTGGGGACCTGGGAGGCCAAGCATGACGAAAGTGGCGGCTGAGCACACGATCATCACCAAACGACGCGTGCAAGGAATCTGTCACGCGTCTAGCAATACTTTGTTTTTTTTTTTTGTTTCTGATAAAATCCAATGTCATTCCAAGCATGTGTGTCAATTTTTACCTCTCTGTCTTCATTACTCCGTGGTTTATTAAGTTTTCAAATTTATACCAACTTTTTGATCACCCAGTATATGCAGGAAGCGTGTAGCGCAAGCTGACAGTATGGGTACAAGGCACGTTATCGGAGTCCCGATGGGCTATGACCAACCATAATACAGGGTTAACTAGCTGGGGCAGTAGAGGTAAGAACTTCATTTGTGTACCTTCTCTCGATCCTATTGCAACTAGAACAGTGGCTCTTTTTTTGGGGGGGGGGGGGGTGGAGGGGAGAGTAAACTGACTGAGGATGTGTCACTATCTGGAATATCTGGAAGCTATTGGAAGTCTGGGTAGTTGATCAGATGACGTACATTTGCACATCACCAAGCTATAGCTACTGAGTGAGGCAAAGGCATATATGTATCATGAAGGGCTGAATAAGGCATACGCATCTGAACAACTCAGGAATGGATCCAATTGCGATTCTGCACGCAGCATAATACTAGATTATTTGGGGAATAATTTAACGAGATTCCCCAAAAGCGAAACGAGTCAGTGGAAATATTCTTGGACACAAGTAGGCAAATGAATGCACAACTTATTAGTTAACCTAGGATGCGGATAAAATAATTCTGCAACCTGCAGAACACAGACTGTTAGATGTGTTTTTGAGAGGACTGTCACCTGATTTGTTGAGGAGGCTACGGATGGAGAATCCAAAGGATTTGGCTACTGCCATTAAGGTGGGGACAGGACGTCAAACCGGCCGACTTGGAGCAGGAGAGGCACCACAGGACATTTTAATTTCCACTGTGTATACTTTTACAAGTAAATTTATAAAACTTTGTCAGCATCACCAGGAAGGATTCAGGATTGACACTCGTAGCAGCGGAAGTTCAAAAAGATAACAAAATAATTTTTTTTACATGTCAGATTTCATCATTTTTTCACTTACTATTGGCTGCATTTGTTACTATAGGTACATTTTTCTTCATAAGTAAGAGGGACTGTTCGATGAATTTTGCCCAGCATACAAACTATGCTTACAGGTGTCTGAAACTCTAGAATCTATTTAATTTATGAAAAAATGAATGAGCTGTTACGTTTTAAACTTTATGTTTAGAGAAAAATCAAATTTTGTTGTTAATTATCTCAATTATCACCACAGTTTTTAATAGATTCTAGAGTTTCATACA
This sequence comes from Schistocerca cancellata, assembly GCF_023864275.1. Classification (NCBI taxonomy): domain Eukaryota; kingdom Metazoa; phylum Arthropoda; class Insecta; order Orthoptera; family Acrididae; genus Schistocerca; species Schistocerca cancellata. The sequence goes on along the minus strand of NC_064635.1, from coordinate 16,550,965 downwards.
CCTGTAAGTATGGTTTGCATGCTGTGCAATATTCATCAAAGAATCTCTCTTACTTGTGAAGAAAAATGCACCTATAGCAACAAATGCAGCCAACAGTAAGTGAAAAAACGATGAAATTTCATATCTAAAAAAAATTATTTTGTTATGTTTTTGCACTTCCACTGCAATGAGTGTGAATTCTGAATCCTCCCTGGTCATGCTGACAAAGTTTTATGAATTTATTTGTAAAAGTATAGACAGTAGAAAATAAAATGTCCTGTGGTGCGTCTCCTGCTCCAAGTGGGTCCGTTTGATGTCCTTGGATGCAGGATAAACAGAGTTTTTATAGGTGTGGACATGTGGTCTGTACTCGGAAATAATTCTGCCAATCGCAATACTATGAGTGTGGGGAGGTGGTGCATTAGGTGCTGGATCCTGACATAAAATGCAAAGTGGACAATGATGTAGGAGTACGTTAAACGGCAATAGGAATTCATAAACTGCCAGATGACATTCCCAGTAAAGCATAATGCTGCAAAGGCAAGGTTGTTACTTGGTCGGTGTGATGAAAGGGATGCAACGTAAGTTTTTAGTGGGCACAGGAGGTCATGTGTGAGCGACTACTCTAGACCTGCTGGGTAGGGAGGGAATGGGTTCTCCATGCTATAGATTGTGTGGAGTAGGGGACAATCTTGTGGCATCACTCGTAGCAACATTGGACAGTTTCTCTACTAGAGTAGGGAGTGTTCAGGAATATATGGAAGTTTTATTGATTAGCGACTCTATGTTGTGTTGTGCACTACCACCAGATAACAGGTATACTTGAAAAAAGAGACAGCATTGGTCGTATATTTTTTACTATCGCAAAATCGATTTTCCGTCACTGAGTGACCATCTTCAGTGCTAGAAGTTAAAAATTTTTTCACATTACGATCAGAGAGTACAACATAGAAAATCACAATTACATCTGCATATGAACATAACACTTGTTAGAAACAAACCTATATTGTATAACTTAAATTAGGATGCACTGTTGTCACTAAGCTTACGGCAATCACATAGACTGAGGTCGCTGTTTACCTGCACTTGTTCAGCAGACCTCGGTGTGACGGGGCTTGACACGCCCTCTATGTGACATGTGTCACGTGAAGACATAGTATTACTGTTTTTGCGAATTATTAACACTAAATAACTCTTGTACTTTTGTGAATGGTGTAGTAATACAAATTTAAAATGTACGTACAACACATAGCAGACGCAGGGGAATATCTAAAATACATTGGCGTATTGTTTTTTATAAACTATAAAACATAAAATAGATCGATGATAAGTTGTTAGAGTGCAGAACATATGAAAAGCAAAAGATAATGCAAAAGAATAATAAATGAATAACATAAAAAGAGGCGTAACACAGGTTTTTTTAAAAAAAACATAATACCCACCATCTGGCGTGGGAAGTTAGAAGTACAACGTTCGTAATTTATGTAACAAACGTTAATACCAAGGAGTCAGATATATAAAAAATAATAACGTTAATACTAGGAGTCAAATATATAAAAAAATAATAACAGTACGAAACTGCCGTTACTTAATAATTAAAATGCCGTGCAAATATAAGCTGCGAACAAGTAGTATACATCAATCATCGAGAAACCATCATGAGGAAGGACAAGTTATTGTTTCATCAATCGGGATATTCGTATATAAATTGACAATGTCCAGCGAAAGAAACGTCATAGTGTCTGTAATAGGTATATCTTTTATTTTCTCTACTAATTGGGTACTATTTTTAATCGAGAACTGTTGCACAAATTTATAATGTTTATTCAAAATAGTTAGGCATTTTTTCGCAATATTCACCAACGGGCCCCCTCTCCCATCAACTATCGGTCTAACGGGATTAGATTGCTTATGAACCTTGAATTGTGATCGTAGCTTAGGAATTTTTGGATTCATTATCTTGAGATACTGTATCTCACGAGGGGTTATTATATTTGAAAGTGATTTAAGTTTTTCATTTAACTTTCTTTGGATCTCATTCGTTGGGTCTCTCGCAATTGATGTAATACCGTTTTCTTGAAAAAATTGTAAAGTTTTTTCTACATACATTTCTTTTGTAACAATAATAACAGAATTCCCTTTGTCTGCCTTTGTGACAATTGCATTACTTTCTTGTAATTTATTATTCAAGCTTTTCACTGTCAAATGGTCGCTCCTGTTTTGGTTATTTTCTTTTTCTACCTCGTTCTTTAATAGCTTTTCTACCGCTACAGCCATTTTATTCTGTTCTACCTTATTTACGAGTATTTTACAACTATCCATCCCGAATTTTACCTGCACTAGTGTATTCTTAATTGCCTTCCTATCTAATTGTTTATGTATGTTGTACTTAAAACCTTTATTCAAAAGTTCCTTTTCTTCCTGATTAAATACTATATCCGTTAAATTTTTAACTCTAGGATAGAAGTTATATTTATGTTCGCCATTTAACATTTGTCTTTTCCCTTGTCCCATTAGCTTAGCTATTTTTTTGACATGTTTAGCTCTTACTTTACTAACTACATTATTCACAATCTCATTTACTCTTGAGAGTAGCAAATCTAAGGTTAAAGGAGAGACAAGTTCACCCAAATTGGCGTGTGCTTCGAACAGTTGAGAATTAATAACACTTTTTTTAAAAAACAGTTTCCTAATTTCACTTCTCATCAAAACCAGTCCGCATTTCCAATAAAATTGCCAGTGTATTCAAGAAGAGAAATATAAATGTAGGTTTCTCGACGGCGAACAGACTGGGCGTACTTTTAAGGAATAACATTCATGAACGCAAAGTCTTACATGAATCAGGTGTTTACAAACTTATGTGTGCCACGTGTAATGCAGGTTACATAGGGCAAACCGGACGAAAATTAGAAACAAGGTTCCGTGAGCACGTTGCACTTGAGAGGAAAGATATTGCTGAAAAATCGAATTTCGCAGCACATCTGGTAGCAGCTGGTCATACAACTCCAGATTTGACATCGCAATTGAAGTTGTTGCACAAGGGTAAAAAAGGTCGCCTCCTCGACCTTATGGAAGAGATGGAGATCTTTTGTCATAATAAAGCTCCAGATATCGTGCTACTTAACGAGCAAACGATATCGAGAAGCACACATTTTTGGGAATGCTTCTCCGATTTCCTATGAAATAAAGTCAACTTGTGGTCAATTATCACAATTATCAATTCATAGTCAGCTGCTTGTTATCCCTTATATACAACGCCTCAGTCATAGTCGCTACGAGAACAAGTATAATGGCCGCTATTTCAACCATCTCAACACATTGACACACATGTTTTCAGTTTGTTTTAATAACATTACTAATTTCGGTTTTTTAAAAGATGCTTCTTCCTTCTTTGTTCTGTAATTTGCAGAACTTATGGACGCCTACTGAACATAATTTTACTACAGTCGACATCTCGTAGGTGTTGACACAAAGTAATACAAACCGGTTATCACTTTACGTAATTATTTTTAATGTATGTTAACAATTCCTTTGCTATTTGAATAAGTGCTGGATATCGTGCATAGTCTATGTTTAATTTCTCTAAAGTACGATGTATATTTTGGTATAAGTGACACTATTACTTGTCCTTCCTCATGATGGTTTCTCGATGATTGATGTATACTACTTGTTCGCAGCTTATATTTGCACGGCATTTTAATTATTAGGTAACGGCAGTTTCGTACTGTTATTATTTTTTTATATATTTGACTCCTAGTATTAACGTTATTATTTTTTATATATCTGACTCCTTGGTATTAACGTTTGTTACATAAATTACGAACGTTGTACTTCTAACTTCCCACGCCAGATGGTGGGTATTATGTTTTTTTTAAAAAAACCTATGTTACGCCTCTTTTTATGTTATTCATTTATTATTCTTTTGCATTATCTTTTGCTTTTCATATGTTCTGCACTCTAACAACTTATCATCGATCTATTTTATGTTTTATAGTTTATAAAAAACAATACGCCAATGTATTTTAGATATTCCCCTGCGTCTGCTATGTGTTGTACGTACATTTTAAATTTGTATTACTACACCATTCACAAAAGTACAAGAGTTATTTAGTGTTAATAATTCGCAAAAACAGTAATACTATGTCTTCACGTGACACATGTCACATAGAGGGCGTGTCAAGCCCCGTCACACCGAGGTCTGCTGAACAAGTGCAGGTAAACAGCGACCTCAGTCTATGTGATTGCCGTAAGCTTAGTGACAACAGTGCATCCTAATTTAAGTTATACAATATAGGTTTGTTTCTAACAAGTGTTATGTTCATATGCAGATGTAATTGTAATTTTCTATGTTGTACTCTCTGATCGTAATGTGAAAAAATTTTTAACTTCTAGCACTGAAGATGGTCACTCAGTGACGGAAAATCGATTTTGCGATAGTAAAAAATATACGACCAATGCTGTCTCTTTTTTCAAGTATATATGGAAGTATTTCCCCACGCAATTGGGAGGTTGGGGGGTGTACTGTACAATCCTAAGGCTGGATTGTATGTATGAGCATCATGCAAAAGTTGATCTTCTACTGCACACCGTTGAAGTCATGACGGTGGAACCAAGTAAACTGCATTCACGTTCATTAAAGCTCAGTTTGCATGATAAAGTATCAATAGGTATGGGAAAATTGCTCTCATAGAGTGTGGATACAGATCTACCAAATGATGTTTTGTATATTATAGAGGAATTGGATCACAGTGACGAAATAGATACTTCACATTGTTTTTTACATAGAAGCATTGTACGTATGCCGGAAGTAAATGGAGATTTCACGCTTCTGGTGGCTGTGGGTAATTTTGGCCACGACAAAGTGAACCTGTGAAAAGGATTATTGATTGTCAGTTTGGGTGTCCTAATTGAGAGGGAGCGAGTGGAGACCTTTTCCACAAGGTATCCATCAATGCATCTGTATCACATGAAAAAGTACTGTATTTAAAAGGAAAAGATAAGACAGTTATGGAAAATCTGTTGATATGATTAACGGATTTGCCATTGCCATCAGTCCGCGAGTTGTGCCCACGGAAGAACTAAAGGCCAGTGTGTAAGCAGGCATTCGCAGTGCTGTGGAAGTATTGGCCCACGCAAAGCCTCCAAAAAGTAATTTAACTGTGGGTGAGAGGAATGCCATAAACGCCTGAATCAGGACGACAGCATTATCATTTTCCCCTCTAACAAGTGAAATGTAAGGCTTGTTTTAGATGTGCCAAACTACTGTAGTAAGATTAACGACTTAGTAGATCCGCAGACGTAGAGAAAACTGACAAAGTTGTTAGAACTGTTACACGGCTGATGAAACGTCCTCTGTCCAACAGAGCTACAGAAGAGTCAGTTCAGTTCAGTTGGCTACCACCACCAGCTTATGGATTGCCGAGGACGCAAAAAAAAAAAAAAAAACAACTACCGATGAGACCTATAGTGAGTGCCATTGGTTAACACACATATTTAATTGTCAAGTCTTTGATAACATTATTACTACCATACGTGGGCCGGCCGGACTCCTATACCAAGAATTCGGCACATTTTATCAGTTAATTAATTCGCATAGTGGTCCAGCCAGAGGGCACATTAGTTGTTCTATGAGATTTCGGGAATACTTAATTTTGATGTTGCATCGTTATTTACTATGCTTCATCTCAACGAGATGTTACAACAGCTGAATCGGAGTTTTCGCCCCGAAATTGCAGTGCTGTTTAAATTTTGCCTCACGACCACCTATTTCAAACGGAACGATGAGTTCCATGAACAGCTGAATGGCGTGGTTATAGGGAGACCGTCAAATCCAACCATAGCGAATTTTATTATGGAAAAATTCGAGAAGTAGGCACTGGAAGGTGCCAACAAAAAACCGAATATTTGGTTCCGCTACGTAGACGATATGTTTGTTTTGTGGAGGCATGGCGGAGAGGAACTAGCTCATTTTCGCAAACATCTCAACCGTGTTAATCCGAAGATTCAGTTTACCATGGAGGAAAGTCCGCCCCGATAGCTGAGTGGTCAGCGTGATGGACTGCCGTCCTCCGGGCCCGGGTGCGATTCCCGACTGGGTCGCGGATTTTCTCCGCTCAGGGTCTGGGTGCCGTGTTGTCTTCATCATCATTTCATCCCCATCCGGCGCGCAGGTCATCCAGTGTGGAGTAGAATGTAGTAAGACCTCCACCAAGGCGGCCGGAACTGCCCCGTAAGGGGCCTCCCGGCCAATGACGCCAAACGTTCATTTCCATTTACCATGGAGGAAGCTGCAGGCAGAAGATTAACTTCTCTTGGTGTGCTACTTTTCAAGGGAGAAGATGGTAGCTGAGGCCACACAGTTTACTGAGAACCCACGCTCGGAGACTGTTACCGACACCAAGATTCGAACCACGATCGACGACAAAAGCGTGGCATTATAAAAACGTTGTCGGATAAAGCAAGGAACATCTGTGAAGCAGACCTGCTTGCGGGGAATTAAAACACCTCAGCAACGTATTGCTCCAGAATAATGAGAGGTAAAGAGATCCTGAAGACCGCCAGGCAAACGTGAGAGCGATCCTTTGAAATCGAAACTTTTCCTGCCTTTCAGTAGGGAATTTACTGACCGCAAAGGGAAAATCGTGAAAAAACAGAACTTCGCGGTAATCTGGAAATCAACCCGGGAGATGCAGGATCACCTAAACGTGGCCAATCATAGTCGCAATCGCGGGAAGAGATACTGTTGCGGAACATGTTTTGCAGCCAAAAGACCATTACTTTCATTTTGGTAGGGCTCAGGTACTCGCAGCGACAAGCGGGTTCCATGAAAGGCCATTCAGAGAGGCCATAGACATTGTCAAATGCACCAGATATTTCAACAGGACGGAGGAGAGAGTAAAATTGGTTGACATCTGGATCCGGCTTCTGAAGAGGACGTGTACCAGTTTTCCACCATGGTGTCCTATCAATGGCGGAGAACGGCAACCAATAGCGCCCATTTGCACTCTTATGTTCAAACCACGTGACGGCACACCACTGCACGGGAGCAAAGAATTTTGCTGCAGTGAGTAGCGAGCGAGGGTGCAAATCGAATAAACCCGAAAAAAGCTGCGGCCCTCCATGAAAGTGTCCTTCGAAAATGATGACGAAACGTTGTGTTGCGAAATTCATTCGACTGCAGCATGATGGCCAGGAATATTTTATTGATTGTGTCATTTCTGGCAGTGAAAGTTTACATTTTACAAAGTCTCTAGCCCGCCCCCGCCTGATGGAGGGAGCGTCATCGGCGAGCTACTGCCGTCACCGTTCCAGCGGCCGTGCGACGCTGAGAGTCGCCACAGCAGCCGCTGACAACACCACAACCCTTCACTGGCCACATGCATCTCACGTCCTGGCGCATTGGCTTGTCTAAGCCTCGCCATGGCTTCCGTCGTTTGCTACGCAATAATTGTATGTTTCAGCCATGTTTTCATGATGATATCCTGGACGAGTGCCAAGGATCGACTCACGAAATTTTGGTGAGCCCCCTTGCATCTCACTACCTCGTGGTACTTGATTGCTGCGAGTCCCCTTGCCTGCCACTATCTTGGGGTGCTTGATTTTGAAGAGCCCACTTCCCTCTCACAATCTTGGGAGCTTGATTTTGATGAACCCCCTTGCCTCTCACTATCTTGGGTGCTTGACTTTGGCGAGTCCCATTGCCTCTCACTATCTCGAGTGCTTGATTTTGGTGAGTCAAAATCCTCTCACTATCTCGTGGTGCTTGATTACTGTGAGTCCCGGCGGGGTCAGGGATATTCTCTGCCTTGTGATGACTGGATGTTGTGTGATGTCCTTAGGTTAGTTAGGTTTAAGTAGTTCTAAGTTCTAGGGGACTGATGACCATAGATGTTAAGTCCCATAGTGCTCAGAGCCATTTGAACCATTACTGTGAGTCCCCTTGTCTCTCACTATCTTGGGGTGGTTGATTTTGTTGAGACCTCTTGCTTCTCACAATCTCGGGTGCTTGTATTTGGTGAGTTCCCATTTCTCTCACCGTCTTGGGCTGCTTGATTTTGGTAAGGTCCATCGCCTCTCACTATCTCATTGCTTGTTTTGGTGAGACCCATTGCCTCTCACTATCTCAGGTGCTTGGTTTAGAGAGTCACCTTGCCTCTCACAATCTCGGATGCTTGATTTTGGTGAATCCCATTCCCTCTCACTATCTCAGGTACTTGATTTTGGTGAGGACCATTGCCTCTCACTATCTCAAGTGCTTGATTTTGGTAGGACCCCTTGCCTCACACAGTCTTGGGTGCTTGATTTTGGTGAGTCCCCTTGCCTCTCACTGTCTTGGTGTGGTTGATTTTGGTGAGTCCCCTTGCCTCTCACTATCTTGGGTGCTTGATTCTGGTGAGCCCCATTGTCTCTATCTCAGGGTGCTTGATTACTGTGAGTCTCCTTGTGTCTCACTATCTTGGTGTGCTGGATTTTGGTGAGTCCCCTTGCCTCTAACTATCTTGGGTGCTTGATTTTGGTGAGTCCCCTTGCCTCTCACTATCTTGGGTACTTGATTTTGGTGAATCACATTGCCTCTCACACTCTCAGGTGCTTGGTTTTGATGAACCCCCGTGCCTCTCACTATCTCAGGTGCTTGAGTTTGGTGAGACCCCTTGCCTCTCACAGTCTCCGGTGCTTCATTTTGGTGAGCCCCATTCCCTCTCAGTGTCTTGGGGTGCTTGATGTTGGTGAGCCCCCTTGCCTCTCACAGTCTCGGGTGCTTGATTTTGCTGAGGCCCCTTGCCTCTCACTATCTTAGGTGCTTGATTTTGGTGAGTCCCAATGTCTCTTACTACCTCGGGGTGCTTGATTTCTGTGAGAACCCTTGCCTACCACTATCATGGGGTGTTTGATTTTAGTGTGCCCCCTTGACTCTCACAATCTCGAGTGCTTGATTTTGGTGAGTCCCATTGCCTCTCACTATCTTGGGTGCTTGATTTTGGTGAGTCCCCTTGCCTCTCAGTGTCTTGGGGTGCTTGATTTTGGTGAGTCACTTGCCTCTCACAATCTTCGATGCTTGATTTTGGTGAGGCCCCTTGCCTCTCACAGTTTTGGATGCTTGATTTTGGTGAGGCCCATTGCCACTCACTATGTCAGGGTACTTGATTACTGCGAGTCCCATTGTCTCTCAATACCTTGAGGTGCTTGATATTGGTGAGCCCCCTTGCCTCTCACAATCTCAGGTTCTTGATTTTGGTGAGACCCCTTGCCTCTCACTATCTTGGGTGCTTGAATTCGGTGAGTCCCATTGCCTCTCACTATCTCGAGAGCTTGATTTTGGTAAGTCCACTTGCCTCTCACTGTCTTGGGGTGCTTGATTGTGGTGAGTCCCCTTGCCTCTCAGAATCTCAGATGCTTTATTTTGGTGAGTCCCATTGCCTCTCACTATGGCGGGTGCTTAATTACTGTGTCCTCTTGTCTCTCAATACCTTGAGGTGCTTGATATTAATGAGCCCCCTTGCCTCTCACAAGCTCAGGTTCTTGATTGAAGGTGAGTCCCATTGCCTCTCACTATGTCGAGGTGCTTGATTACTGGGAGTCCCCTTGCCTCTCGCTATCTGGAGGTGCTTGATGTTGGTGGGCCCCCTTGCCTCTCACAATCTCAGGTGCTTGATTTTGGTGAGTCCCATTGCCTCTCACTATGTCGAGGTGCTTGATTACTGGGAGTCCCCTTGCCTCTCGCTATCTGGAGGTGCTTGATGTTGGTGGGCCCCCTTGCCTCTCACAATCTCAGGTGCTTGATTTTGGTGAGTCCCATTGCCTCTCACTATGGCGGGTGCTTAATTACTGCAAGTCCCCTTGTCTCTCAATACCTTGAGGTGCTTGATATTGGTGCTTGCCTCTCACAAGCTCAGGTTCTTGATTGAAGGTGAGTCCCATTGCCTCTCACTATGTCGTGGTGCTTGATTACTGTGAGTCTCCTTGCCTCTCACTATCTTGGGGTTGTTGATTTTGGTGAGTCCCATTGTCTCTCACTATCTCGTCGTGCTTTATTTTGGTGTACCCCCTTACCTCTCACAATCTCGGGTGCTTGATTTTGGTGAGACCCCTTGCCTCTCACTATCTTGGGTGCTTCATTTTGGTGAGTCCCATTGCCTCTCACTATCTCGGGTGCTTGATTTTGGTGAGGCCACTTGCGTCTCACAATCTCAGATGCTTGATTTTGGTCAGACCCATTGCCTCCCACTGTCTTGGGGTGCTTGATTACTGTGAGTCCCTTTGCCTCCCACAAGTGTTTCAGTGCAGCATATTTCGAAATGTTGTCCATAGTCTCTAATTGTCACACTGCAGCTCTGTGCCTGAACGACAATCCGACTTGTATTAGTGTCTCTGCGCTAATGTTTGCGCATTCATTTCTAATTCGCTGCCGCATATCTTCGGGAGTTGTTGGTACATCCATGTAAACTGTCTCTTTTCGTGATCCCCGGATGCAAAAATCGGCAGAAGTCAAAGGGGGTATCACGCAGCCCACTTTAGAGGACCTCCTCGTCCAATCCATCGATCATGATAGATTCGATTAGGAACTTCTCGAGGTAGTCGTGAATAAGGCGCTGGGCGTCCATCGTGTTGAAACCATTCATCCGGTCTCGTTTGAAGTGGAACATCGTCCATTAGTATCGGTAGAACATTATCCACAATGTCGCTGTAAATTTGAGCAGTCAGATTACCTTCTATGAAGTATGGGCCAGTTACCTGCGTACCTAAAATACCGCAACAAACGTTGACACTCCATGGGCGTTGATGTTCAACTTGCCTTACCCAGTGGGGATTCTCCACTGACCAATAATGCATATTATGTCGGTTCGCCTGACCACGATTCGTAAGATTGGGTTGACCTGCGAAAAGTAACTGTGAAATGAAATTCTCATTGACTGCCAGTAGTTCCTGTGTCCAGTTGCAGAAGTTCAGGCGGCTATGAAAATCGTCACCATGCAGTTCTCGGCGCACCGATAAATGAAATCGATGTCATCTGTGTGCATGCAGTGTGCGTAGAACTCTTCTTTGCGAAATTCCTGAACCTCGCGCAAATTGCCGAGATGTGAGGATCTGCAGCAACCTCAGCTAAGACATCCACTGCGTTAGTTTGGTTTGTCACAGGCAGCGGTCGGACTCTTTCTCCAGCTGTACCACTTTCCGTTTCAATAAACAGGTGGACATTAGAGCGAAACGTCGTCGCAGACGGAACATTCCTATCGGGGAACGGAGCAGCATACCTTTGTTGAGCTTCGTCAACATTTCTTTGAGCCTCAAAATACGCGTCAATGATATCTCCCCTTCCTGCAATCGTTAACATTGAAGCAACATGCACAGTCTGACCTTGTACTCAGTGCATGATCACTGTCTGTACATCATTCGACTGTGGAACGTCTCACATAATAGCATTATCAAAAATATCGAAAAAGCACTTCAATTGTCATAATCGTATGTGTATTTGTTTGAGATAATACCGTTTTGCAACAATTCTCAATTCATTTCCATATTTGCCGATTACAGCGCCATATATTAAGAAATGAAAGAAATTTTTCATACAAAAATTACATATTTTTTCACTTTTCACGGAGAATCCAAATCCGCAATAAAAAATAAGGGTTCCACTTTAAGATTGCATCCCTTCCGCCCTGAGGCGGGTGTAGGGGGTTCGAGCGTTATGTTAATGGATGTCGCTCTTCGAGGTGAACTACGTTTATTACCACTTGTTTTTACACCCGATGTGTATTTCGCCACATATTCCGACAAAGAGAATATATATACAGGGTGTTACAAAAAGGTACGGCCAAACTTTCAGCAAACATTCCTCACACACAAATAAAGAAAAGTTGTTATGTGGACATGTGTCTGGAAACGCTTAATTTCCATGTTAGAGCTCATTTTAGTTTCGTCAGTATGTTCTTCCACCTACGCTCAATGGAGCACGATATCATGAATTCCTACGGGTTACTCTACCTGTGCTGCTAGAACATGTGCTAGTGCGACACAACATGTGGTTCATGCACGATGGAGCTCCTGCACATTTCAGTCGAAGTGTTGGTACGCTTCTCAACAACAGTGACCGATGGATTGGTATAGGCGGACCAATTCCATGGCCTCCACGCTCTCCTGACCTCAACCCTCTTGACTTTCATTTATGGGGGCATTTGAAAGCTCTTGTCTACGCAACCCCGGTACCACATGTAGAGACTCTTCGTGCTCGTATTGTGATACAATACGCCATTCTCCAGGGCTGCATCAGCGCATCAGGGATTCCATGCGACGGAGGGTGGATGCGTGTATCCTCGCTAACGGAGGACATTTTGAACATTTCCTGTAACCAAGTGTTTGAAGTCACGCTGGTACGTTCTGTTGCTGTGTGTTTCCATTCCATGATTGATGTGATTTGAAGAGAAGTAATAAAATGAGCTCTAACATGGAAAGTAAGCGTTTCCGGACACATGTCCACATAACATATTTTCTTTCTCTGTGTGTGAGGAATGTTTCCTGAAAGTTTGGCCGTACCATTTGGAAGACCCTTGTGTGTGTGTGTGTGGAAAATTATGCACAACGAAATCGTATTCTGTTGGGGGTAACTAACAACAGTGAAATTGTGAGTCGCAGTTGTAGAACAATAACTAATAGGATTTTATTACTTACCACTCTGTTTCGCAGAGGGACATTACCTGCTGTTCACTCGATGTATAGTGCCTCAGCTGTTGGAGGCTGTACCTCTTGTAGTCTATGAGAGGACGGAGAGGATGTGGCGTCAGTGGTAGCCTGCATCATCCCACTTCCATATTACTGTGTAAGCAACAAACACACACTTTGCTGGATTCGAAGGGGGTGGACTTTCTCTTTCTCACACCACCACTAGATCCTACTCCCATGCCTGTTTTTTTCTATGAGTTTAAATGAAAACGTTTGCGTATGAACACCCTAACAGAACCTGTAAAATAGCTGCCTGGCATGATTCTAGCCTCCTGTCACAACGTGCAGCAATGAGCGGGTGTAATGCTTGTAACAGTACTGACGGTGCTCATTTACAACAGTCAGCACGGGCTTAAGTTGCTGCTATAATGTGTAACTCGTTTATGTTAATAAACCAAATATTTCTCTCGGAAAACTCTATCCCCACTCAGCGATACTCATTTTGGGATCCCCAAACACCTGTAAAATTTTGACCAAAAAGTCTTGGAACAAATAACCCAAAGGACTTCGTAATTTGCACCTTACTGATACATTATTTTGTGATATTGTGTCTGTCTATGGTATGGATTTCGAAAACATTGATCAAGAAAAACCCGCGTTGCATTTTTCTCACATAATACCCCGAAAGCTATGAACCCAGACAATCAGGCGAATGCAGTACTTCTTGACGCCCGAAAAGCTTTGGATTCGGTACTATGTCAATGCATATAGAATGGCATCAAACGAAATTTGTTATTAGATTGAGGGTTTCTTGGTGGGAGGGATGTAATATGTTGCCTCAGATCGACAGTCATTGGCAGAAGTAGAGACAACTTTAGATGTGGTCCAGCGAAATATGTTGAGGCCCACGTCGTCGACGAACAAGACGATACTAATCTCTTTGCAGACGGTGTATTTGGTTACAGCGAAGTATTGTGTGAAATATGCTGCACTGATATCCTGTCAGATGTTGATAACATTTCAAAGTGGTGCAAGGATTAGCTTCTTGTCTCAAATGTGAGATAGTGTAGAACTGTGCAGTTCGTAAAATTCACGAAAACAGTATCCTATGACTATAATATCAGTGAGTCACAGCTTGAGTGGTTTTACTTGTACAAATGACTGGGTGTAACAAATTGTTGGAATGTGAAGCGGAATGATAACTTACGATCAGACACAGGTAATGATGGTAGCAGATTTTCGTTAATTGGTATGAAAATGGCAGAAATGTAGCAAATGATGTTGCATACGCGTCAACTCTGAGTGTTATGTTAGAATATTAGTCAAATGTGTGGGACCCATACCAGGTAGGACCAGCAGGTGTTATTCAACGTATACAGAGAAGAGAGGCACGAATAATCGCCGGTTTGTTTGACAGAGTTGATGTTGCAGACTCTTGAAGACGGATGAAAATTAGCCCGCGAAAGCCCAATTACAGTACTTCCAGAGATTATACAAAGGAAAGAATAAATGAATAATCTTGAGCTCCCAAGATATCCCTCCCATACCGTGAAGACGAGATCAGAGTAATGTCACCATTTATAGAGGGCATTTAAGCATAAATCTTAATGGTGTCCATACCTGCCTGGAATGGGAAGAAACATGTGCTTCCATGCTAAGTACTCTCTGCTAAACACTTCACATTGGCTTGCAGAGGATATATGTTAAATCTTTATGTAATGGAGATGCAGATAGCCCTAAAATGTGGTTTATTTGTTTCTCTTCATAGAATATTCTCTGTGGAGCCTGTGGAATAGGCTTTGTGTTAACCCAAAAAAGTAAATATGTGTACTTTACCTGGATCTCTAAAAGCCTCTTGTTTTCGTTTGTCTGTTTGACAATCTCGGACTGATTCTTGCCAAGTATATGATCGAACAGTGCTCTGTATCCATTTTCTTTGAAAACGCGCCACAGCTCCTCAGGTGTGTAAAGACCGCGCTGGAAGTCTCCCAGGTGACGCAGCTCGGCGCCCATCTCCAGAAGCGCAGGCACTGCCCACCAGCGCCGGCGCTCCGCAGCGTAGCGCAGTGGCGTCCAGTGCAGCAGCCCGTCCTCCGCAGCCATCGCCACAGACACCGCCTTCGCTGCCTTCGCATACTGTAGTGGACCAACTGCTCCCGTCTCTTCCCCAACACCCAACGCCCCAGGTGTCCCCGAAGCCTCTCCCGAATCCGAGTCGGTCGCCACCCGGTGGGGTTCGACGGATCTCAGCGCCTCATCCACCTCGGATACTGACTTCGCCTCCGCGGCTCCCCGTGACACTGCTGCTTCTGCTGCCCCTGATGCCGATCCTCCCTCCCTCGTCAGCGCCGCCACCTCCAGCCGTTCCACAAGCAGCCGCAGCAGCGAAGAGTCGCCAGTGTAGGCTGGTACCAGGTGCAGTGAGCTGCGTCCCATCTCATCCCTCTCCATGGGCTCAGCGCCCTTCTCTAGCAGCGATTTCACCTCACTCTCACTGCCGTTGAGCACTGCCGTCAGGAGCGGTCGGCCCCTACTCGCTATTCTGTCGAAAGACTCGACGAAAAACTCCAAGCTGCTGTCGGCAAGAGCACTGCGGTACACATTTCTATACTGACTGGCTGCATCGTCGGTAAAGCACCACTTGGCTAAGAAATGCTCAGCAAAGGTCCTGTGAATGAAAACTGGCTTATCATCAATAAATCGGTAAATGACTCCAGCCTTCACGAGATCATCTCGATCTACAGTGGACTGTTGCTCTCGCCTAGGTACTTCAGTTCTAGGGAGAAGGTGTGTCACTGCAAGAAACCCCAACAGCTTCTCGTGCTCCTGCCATTCCCTCTTCATCTTTTTCCTTCTACCAGGTGTGGATAAATTATCACCCCACTTCTCTTCGTGCAGTCTTTTCAATTTCCTTTCAAAAAAAGCTTCATAAAGGCTCACAATGTCCTCTACCTCAGCTCCACTTTCCAATGAGTCTGCATACATTTTTGAAAACAGAGGGATCTTCAACAGATCTCTAACCACACCAGTAACTACTACATCTGAGCTGGACGCCCTATGGAATTCGTCCACTTGGTCATCACTGAGAGCAGGCAGCGTGTGCGCCGAAACATCCAGGGCAGCCTCGAGGCGGCCCATCACGGAGGGTCGAGTCGTCACCAGCAGCTTCCCACAGCGTGGAGCCAACTCAAGCAGAGCCTGCAAGCATTTGTCTCCGTAGTCTGGGCAGACCTCGTCGAAGCCGTCCGCCATGCAGATGATACGAGGATACTCCAGCAGACAGTGCTGAAGAAGTGAGTGTTCCAGTACGCCCAGGTTTCTGTCGTTGTATAACACTCGTTCCGAAATAAGCTTACTGGCTTCCTGACCGCTGATGCAACTGTCTAAGACTTCCGAGTAGTTCAGTAAGTCTATTCTCAGGATCCACCACGAAGGATCCTGGCACTTCAGCTGGCTTGCCATATCTAGCAACATAGTAGAT
Source organism: Schistocerca cancellata (assembly GCF_023864275.1). Lineage (NCBI taxonomy): Eukaryota > Metazoa > Arthropoda > Insecta > Orthoptera > Acrididae > Schistocerca > Schistocerca cancellata. Next base: position 16,534,848 of record NC_064635.1, on the reverse strand, counting down.
TTCCCTATACCTGGTTTCCCTTCAACGATAACTCGATTATTCGAGCTATTCAGAACTTGCATTACGCTTCTTGATTGCTCTTCAACGTATAGCCATTCGTCATCTAGGTTATTTAGAACATACACACGTATGTCTGCATATCTACTGCATATCATTCGAATTGCAGAAAGATCGATGTTGTTAGTAACGGCAACGAGAGGCCAGAGTGGGTCTGAATCACGGAGGTAGTTGTCAAAGTCTTCCAAGTTGATAATATTCTTCAAAATAAACTTCTTGGTGAGGAGCTTATAGGATACTTCATCCATGATGCACACTTCCCCGTCTCCGAGTAATGAGAAAAATTCGTGTTTTTCACGCCTCCGAAATGTGAGCTCTCTGGGAATGTGGTTCACTGGTAGTGGATCCAAGTCTTGACCCATCCTCAAAGGGCCTGACAGCTGCGATAGGGAGAGTATTGCTTCAGGTTTCCCATCTAAGATCTTTTTGAGACTTTCTTCGTCACAGAGATCTCCCAGACAGCACGAATGTTGGTCACTGTTCAGTCTGACAGAGACATCTATGAGCTCCTTCCAGCTCTCTTCACTAATATCACCTGACTTGCATGAGTCTAGAAACGAGTCGTCCTTCTTATACGACACTATTACAAGGCGTCGCTCGGGTCCAGCCAGTTGCTCCATGCGAAGTAGAGTGTCGTAGCTGTGTTCCGCATCGTCAACAACAACCTGGAAGAAAAGAAAAAGTATGATATTGCCACTGTTCTTGCAGCCGACTTTGTTCATTGCAGACCTTAATTGGGCTGAAATAATACGATATGATGTCGCAACATGTGGAGTTACACTTGTCTTCCTCCTCTTGTTCTAGGTGCTTAGCCGGCTACTGGTGGCCGAGCGGATCCAGGCGCTCCAGTCTGGAGCCGCGCGACCGCTACGGTCGCAGGTTCGAATCCTGCCTCGGGCATGGCTGTGTGTGATGTCCTTAGGTTAGTTAGGTTTAACTAGTTCTAAGTTCTAGGGGACTGATGACCTGAGATGTTAAGTCTCATAGTGCTCAGAGCCATTTGAACAAACCTTTAGTTCCTGAAGAGGGGCAGCAGCCTTTTCAGTAGTTTCAGGGGCAACTGTCTGGATGATTGGCTGATCTGGTTTTGTAACACTAACCAAAACGGCCTTGCTGTGCTGGTACTATGAACGGCTGAAAGCAAGGGGAAACTACAGCCGTAATTTTTCCCGAGGGCATGCAGCTTTACTGTATGGCTAAATGATGGCGGCGTCCTCTTGGGTAAAATATTCCAGAGGTAAAATGGTCCCCCATTCGGATCTCCAGGCGGGGACTACTCAGGAGGACGTCGTTATTAGCAAAGAGAAAACTGGCGTTCTACGGATCGGAGCGTGGAATGTCAGATCCCTTAATCGGGCAGGTAGGTTAGGAAATTTAAAAAGGGGAATGGATAAGCTAAAGTTAGATATAGTGGGAATTATTGTAGTTCGGTGGCAGGAGGAACAAGACTTCTGGTCAGATGAATATAGGGTTATAAATACAAAATCAAATAGGAGTAATGCAGGAGTAGGTTTAATAATGAATAGGAAAATAGGAATGCGGGTAAGCTACTACAAACAGCATAGTGAACGCATCATTGTGGCCAAGATAGATACGAAGCCCACACCTACCACAGTAGTACACGTTTATATGCCAACCAGCTGCGCAGATGACGAAGAGATTGATGCAATGTATGATGAGATAAAAGAAATTATTCAGATAGTGAAGGGAGACGAAAATTTTAGTCTTGGGTGACTGGAACTCGATAGTAGGAAAAGGAAGAGGAGGAAACGTAGTAGATGAATGTGGAATGGGAGAAAGGAATGAAAGAGGAAGGCGCCTGGTAGAATTTTCCACGGAGCATAACTTAATCATAGCTAACACTTGGTTCAAGAATCATAAAAGAAGTTTGTATACATGGAAGAAGCCTGGAGATACTGGATGGTCTCTAGAATGGTAAGACAGTGATTCAGGAACCAAGTTTTAAATTGTAAGACACTTTCGTGGGCAGATGTGGACTCTGACCACAATCTATTGGTTATGAACTGAAGATTAAAACTGAAGAAACTGCAAAAAGGTGGGAATTTTAGCAGATGGGGACCTGGATAAACTGAAAGAACCAGAGGTTGTAAAGGGCTTCAGGGAGAGAATTAGGGAACGATTGACAAGAATGGGGGAAAGAAAGACAGTAGAAGAAGAATGGGTAGGTTTGAGAGATGAAACAGTGAAGGTAGCAGAGGATCAAGTAGGTAAAAAGACGAAGGGTAATAGAAAATCTTGGGTAACAGAAGAGATATTGCATTTAATTGATGAAAGGATAAAATATAAAAATGCAGTAAATGAAGCAGGCAAAAAGGAATACAAACGTCTCAAAAATGTGATCGACAGGAAGTGCAAAATGGCTAAGCATGGAAGGCTAGAGGACAAATGTAAGGATGTGGAGACGCATATGACTAGGGGTAAGATAGATACTGGATACAGGAAAATTAAAGAGACCTTTGGAGAAAATAGCACCACTTGCATGAATATCAAGGGCTCAGATGGAAACCCAGTTCTAAGCAAAGAAGGGAAAGCAGAAAAGTGGAAGTAGTATATAGAGGGTCTATACAAGGACGATGTTCTTGAAGACAATATTATGGAAATGGAAGAGAATATAGATGAAGATGAAATGGGAGATATGATACTGCGTGAAGAGTTTGACAGAACACTGAAAGACCTAAGTCGAAACAAGGTCCCAGGAGTAGACAACATTCCATTAGAACTACTGACAGCCTTGGGAGAGCAAGGCCTAACAAAAGTATACATCTAGTGAGTAAGATGTATGAGACAGGCGAAATACCCTCAGAAGAATATAATAATTCCAATCCCCAAGAAAGTAGGTGTTGACAGATGTGAAAATTACTGAACTATCAGTTTAATAAGCCACGGCTGCAAGACACTAACACGAATTCTTTACAGACGAATGGAAAAACTGGTAGAAGCCGACCTCGGGGAAGATCAGTTTAGATTCCATAGAAATGTTGGAACACGTGAGGCAATACTGACCCTACGATTTATCTTAGAAAATAGATTAAGGAAAGGCAAACCTACGTTTCTAGCATTTGTAGACTTAGAGAAAGCTTTTGACAATTTTGACTGGAATACTATCTTTCAAATTCTGAAGGTGGCAGGCGTAAAATACATGGAGCGAAAGGCCATTTACAATTTGTTCAGAAACCAGATGGCAGTTATAAGAGTCGAGGGGCATGAAAGGGAAGCAGTGGTTTGAAGGTAGTGAGACAGGGTTGTAGCCTATCCCCGAAGTTATGCAATCTGTATATTCAGCAAGCAGTAAATGAAACAAAAGAAAAATTTGGAGCAGGAAGTAAAATCCATGGAGAAGAAATAAAAACTTTGAGGATCGCCGAGACATTGTAATTCTGTCAGAGATAGCAAAGGACCTGCAAGAGCAGCTGAAGGGAATGGACAGTGTCTTGAAAAAAGGATATAAGATGAACATCAACAAAAGCAAAACTAGGATAATGGAATATTGTCGAATTAAATCGGGTGATGCTGCGGGAATTAGATTAGAAAATGAGACGCTTAAAGTAGTAAATGAGTTTCGCTATTTGGGGAGCAAAATAACTGATGATGGTCGAAGTAGAGAGGATATAAAATGTAGACTGGCAATGGCACGGAAAGCGTTTCTGAAGAAGAGAAATTTGTTAACATCGAGTATAGATTTAAGTGTCAGGAAGACGTTTCTGAAAGTATTTTTATGGAGTGTAGCCATGTATGGAAAGGAAACGTGGACAATAAATAGTTTAGACAAAAAGAGAATGGAAGCTTTCGAAATGTGGTTCTACAGAAGAATGCTGATAATTAGATAGGTAGATCACATAACTAATGAGGAGGTGTTGAATAGGATTGGAGAGAAGAGAAATTTGTGGCAGAACATGACTAGAAGAAGTGATCGGTTGGTAGGACATGTTCTGAGGCATCACCAATTTAGTATGTGAGGCCAGCGTGGAGGGTAAATATCGTAGAGGGAGACCAAGAGATGAATACACTAAACAGATAAAGATGTAGGTTGCAGTAGGCACTGGAAGATGAAGAACCTTGCACAGGATAGAGTAGCATGGAGAGCTGCATCAAACCAGTCTCTGGACTGAAGACCACAAAAACAACAACTGTATTTTGGATGAAGATTCCCTCTCTCATTTTCTTCCCTGTTCGCTTGCAGGCGATGATGATGAGCCACTGATAGCGGCAGGAGGAATTTTAACCAATAACGTTTCTCCAGCATAATTTCTGGGATAACCCATTTCCAACCAATGACTTTAGCCCACCATTGGTACCCACAGGCGTTTTAGCAGGTAACACCATTCTTTGGAATTAACGTGGGAAAACTTCGCTTACTATCCAATGCCGATGGCCCACCACTGGAAGACGAAAATGTTTTTACCTCATAGTGCTACTTGTCCAGTGCAAGTGCGGGAAAGCTCCCTCTTCATAAGAGAAGACGACACTGGTCCCTTACGGCGCTCAATGTACTGTAGACACCACAAGAAATAACACACCGCCTAACAACCCAGAAGATCTTAAGCGCCAATTTAGTGAAGTTTCCAGTCACAAATTACCTTTCAATTAATCGCTCAGTTACCCTGAGACAGAAAACTACAAGTTGCACCCTTTGTATTCGTATAATGCTACTGGTTCTACGATTTATTTCCAAGTAGAAGAAAATCATTCGTTTTTAATAGGGAAGGCGTGAGGACGTGACTGCAGAAGAAGAAAATCACCACAAGGTGAGTGAACCCATCACCACCAACTGAGCGACATGGGCTGGCTCTCCCGCCCAGACATTAAAGTCGCAAAAAGAAAACTAACTGGGCGACAGTTCTGGGAGATTCTGACAGGGACTCTCCGTATTTGGAAATCAAGGCGACTAGGAGGCCATATTTGGTTGGGCAGTAATAAAGGCACCAGATGCTCAAACTGAGTGTATTGGTCAGAAGAATTTTTGTAGAGGACTAGAGTAAACTGGCCAGCACTGCTTTTGACTGCAGACTTTCACAATCAGAATCTGCCCCCAGGCAATTTATTTGGATTTGTGATCATGCTAGGATTTAAATAAAACTATCAGCGTTGCTTTCACGAGGATAACAACTTATAACGTCTTGTAGTAGCTGTTTCTGCGCTGGAAGGGCCTGGCAAACCACATGCCATGGTGGCAGGGTCTCTAGCTGTCGCACGTGCTAAGTGCATGATGGGAGTCATGAGGGAAGGACATGAGCTGCTTTTTGCTGCAACTCGCAGTTCCGTGAGAAAAAATGTTTGCACTATGTACGGTTACCTGTGTCACTCTTTCTGACACGGTAATCATTTACAGCACTGCTACAAGTTCTAGGCGCTACAGTATGGAACCGGGCGGCCGCTACGGTCGCAGCTTCGAATCCTGCCTCGGGCATGGATGTGTGTGCTGTGTACCCGTCGGGTACGGCGCCGTTTAACCAGCCGCGTACTAAGTAATGCCAGAGAGGCTCTAACATTCTGCGTGGTGTCTGTTTGTTCTATATCGTGTCTCCCTGCCACTTTCGCGCAACGACGCTCTGAGCGTGTTTTTTAGGGAATTGACTAGTTTGAACCTGGGACCTGTTGCTAGTAAGGAGACGCCAGACCACATGTGACATGTAGAGTTCAGAAGAGTTCAGTGAGACTAGCGATGATATAACCAAATACGTAATGATTTCAGCGTCAGCTCCACTGCACTCCCTGTAAAAGAATCTTAATACTAACTAAATTTAGTGGAAGGGGTTCAAGGCTTTCCTATTTTTAGTTAGTTGGTAAAATAACGTCGAAAAAGCAGTTAAGTTTACCTTTGGAAATTTTATTCTACTCACAAAACATCGTTTATAAATTGCACTATTGATAAAAGGAAAGGTTTTAATACAGGATGGTAAAAACCAACTGCGTTCAACAAAAATGTGAACGAATATTCCCTGAATGGGTTTCCAAGTTCTACAATGGATCGAAGGATGACCTATGCCATATCACATCTATAATCTAGGTTTAAATTAAGTTTCACAAGAGAGAAAATTATCAAAATGGTCTACAGTGACCCTCAATTATCTTTAATTACTTATCTAACTTGTCGTAAATTACAGTGGCTGATGTGGCTTCTCAATAACTATATAACAGAAAAACCATCACGTTTCAGATTTTTACTTCAAGTGGCAAATGTGAACACCATGAGCTTTAATTGACGATCGACACTAGTATTACGCAAAAAGGGGGTGTAACAGATGAGTCTTCTGCAGTTCTGAGTGAAGTTTTATGCGCTGTTATGCGACATCGCGTGCGTTCATTACCTTGTCTGTGTTCGTCAGGCGGCGGCGAACAGCACAGCTCCGCTTATCTCGCCGTCTCGGAAGCAACTCCTTCCTAACTTCTCCTTACTACAATTTACCGAAGTTGGTTTAAAAAAAACTATCTGGCTATGTTTTCATCTGACCAATCAGGGTCTCAATGTTAACCTTCAGCTCTGCCTACAAAAATTCTGTCTATCCAATGAGAAACGTTATACTTTTCGTGGTGGGGAGACACGAAACATTCTCACGCTAAAACTTGCAGCTGGTGTGGTCCTTATAACGTTATCGTAAGATCTATACTGTTCTTCTGGAGGGCTCTATCTTTTAACATGGGCTGGGGGGTGGTCCTGACGTAACAGAGACGCGAAAAAGTCTCACGCTAAAACTTGCAGCTAGGGTGTGGTCCTAGCGGTTAGCTGGCGACGTGGGTGTCCGTCCCTTATCGTAGGACCTTCCAGCTTAACACGGTTCCGCTCTCGGCTTCTGTTCTCGTTTCTCCCCTCGGAACTGCGTCTGTCTCACGGTGGGAAGGTATGACATGCATTTAGGCATTCTTGTGTGAGTCTGTGGTATTCCATTTGCTGATTCGTTACTCGTATTACTTTGCATAATTTAATGTCACGATTTATTCGGAGCTATGTGGCATACTACTGGATTCGCTTATCATGTCAGGGTTTTCATGGAAGGTGTTGGATTTCCCTGACACCTTACAAGTTAGGTTTAATTAGTTCTAAGTTCTAGGCGACTGATGACCTCAGAAGTTAAGTCGCATAGTGCTCAGAGCCATTTGAACCATTCTTGAACATAAGCAGTACTCCCCAGCTATGGTCGTGTGGGTTACCCTACATACCTCAGTGCTTACTGGTGTTGGGGTTGCGAAGATACGTGCTCATGCAGAGATGAAACACAGGTGATTAAGAAGCGGAAGACAGTTCGGAGCTAGCTTTAATTCTGATGGCTACGTAAGTACTGCATGCCAAATTAGGCTTGTGGTGCACATCCACTGACTGCCAAAGGAGACTGGAAACATGGAAGGAATAGTCTGATACAGAGGCTTTTCCAAACATACAGGTAACATCAGCTGTACGCTAAGGGTGAGGACTGCAATGGTCTCAAACAACGACCCTCAGACTGAGTTAGGGCTGCGACCACACCCATGCAGTGCAGTTTCGGTGTACAACTTGTCACTGCTTCATTGTCACGTGAAATTCACGGATTTTAGTTTCATTAGAAAAATGTCAAAACAACATATGTTAAAATGCATTGATTACCTTCTGATCCCATATCTATGTAGATATCCAATTTTTAATACGTTTGTGTGGCTAGTGATATTAACAGAACAACGAATAGTGCCACAAACAACAGTATGGGATTGTGGGTCCTGTTTGAAGCAAAACACTTTTGTTATTTATTTACCTATTTATTCCCAAACTAGTTTCAGCGACAAATATTGCATTGCAAAATATTGTTACATGCCTGTTCGGTTGAAAACATTGTTTTCTGGAAAAACTTCATAATATCTTCTTTACTGTACGTTACAGCATGTTTTTTGCGATTGTTACCGCTGTCTCTGGCATGTTTTCTGCATTTTGCTGTTCCCGTTTTTATTTGCGTACATCATGTCATCTGCAGCCGCATGAGCGGTTGTTGGTAAACAAATATAAAAACATGACCTTATGTATTTTGTCAGAGTTATACAACTGGGATTGCCGTAGTGTTGTGGATACAGTTTTGACGCGTACCAGGTTGTGCGCCATGTACTCACAGTCGTTGGGCGGCTTGCAGCTACTTTTAGACACAGAAAGACACAACTTTCGCACCTTCTTATGCCAACCTGCTATTCGCGTGTGTCGCCAGAAATGTATCGCATACTGCGAGAAGGTTATGACAATTGTAGGGGCAGTTCTGACGACTTCTGTTGCTTATTTGTGTCTCTGTGTGTGATGGGTAAGTGGTTCTTTCAGAATCAAAGAACCCATTGATGATGGCGATATTTGTCGCTGAAACTAGTTTGGGAATAAATAGATAAATATCAAAAGTGTTTTGGTATTTAACGTTGACCCAATTCCCATATTGTTGTTTTCGCATGCGAACACGGACCAATAGAGAAGTTTCAAAATAGAATTATTAGCGCCACAAACATTGACGTTTCGATAATTTTGATTGACTCCTGTGTATATCAAGTACATACAGTTAAGAGGACATACTCGTGAAAATGACCAGAAATTTGAAAAAAAAATTCTTGGTCTATAGAAAAGAGCATTTCGTGCTTATTTCAAAAATGTATAGTTCACGGGCATTATGGTTTTCCGTTCGTTCTAAAATTGAGGTTGAACGTAATGTTGCACAGGGGCCACGCCCATCTCTCAGTTCGAAGTACCTCAGAATACGTGATGCGTTATTTTGTTCTTCCGTTTTCTCCGTCGTTAGTTATGGATCGTTAACACAGGTGTATTCTAGAAGGCACTGAACCAGGAACGAAAGTACAGGCGTGTCCAGAAGGCATGGTTGCAATGTAAACAGAGATCTGAGAATATACGCGTGTGGTTTTGTAGTTATTGTGTGTTGTTTTGTTTCTTCGTGTGTGTTTCCCGTGCTACAAATGCCGAGAGTAAAGAAATTTAGCATCACACGAAAGTTTCGCTGCAACCAATTCCAACCGAATAATACACATCAGTTGCTTCAAAAGGCGCCCGTGGAAACTGTGTCCACAGGCAGTGTTTCTAGACGTAAACTTTCGCTTTCTGAATGTAATAAGAACAAGTCTAGTAGTATTGTGAGCAGCAATAGCGACGGAAATGTTATTGTAAACCTAAATATCCTGTCAAGACTTTTGAAGAGTGCTGTGAAATGTAAGTACTGCAATTGTGAAGATAGTATTGACGTTTCCGAGGACATTTCAGCAAGGAAAGGTTTTTGAAGTCGGTTAGTGATTGCCTGTAATTCGTGTAAGAAACACAGTGATACTATCACATCGCCAGTAACTGATAGTCGACATTACAGTGCAAATTATTGCCACCCACGTTTGTGTAAAGAACTTTTATGGCCCAAATAGAAACATGGAAACGAAACATGTTCTGAACATTTTTAGGTCAATCATGGTGTAAAGTATGTAGGCTACTTGGGGATGGAGACTATAAAGGACACACTCCTGTTGTTAATGACAGACCTATGGTCTGACAGAAAAGTTTTAATGTGTTGGGATGTACTACTAACAAGAGTGGGAGTTCCGCTGAGAAAATTATGTAAAGACTTGAGTGGATAAAAACCGTCAGAAGGAAAACACATAGGTGGTCCAGGTCTTCTTACAAAAAGTGAAATTGACTGTTTGACTCAATATAATGGACTATCAATAAGGAGAAATGTAGGAGATTTGGAAAACATGAGACGAGCTGTTTGGGCAAAATGGTTTCGAGAGAGTGTCAACAGATGAAACCCCACAACATGGTTTGTTTCCAAAAGGGGAAGATTCGTGGTGCACGTACTGGTTGAGCAATGCTACAGGCATACAATATACCCACAAGCATTCCTTACTACTTGATGTAATGGAGGCAGTTAGGCCTATACAGGGTGTTACGAAAAGGTACGGCCAAACTTTCAGGAAACATTCCTCACACACAAATAAAGAAAAGATGTTATGTGGACATGTGTCCGGAAACGCTTAATTTCCATGTTAGAGCTCATTTTAGATTCGTCAGTATATACTGCACTTCCTCGATTCACCGCCAGTTGGGCCAATTGAAGGAAGGTAATGTTGACTTCGGTGCTTGTGTTGACATGCGGCTCATTGCTCTACAGTACTAGCATCAAGCACATCAGTACGTCGCATCAACAGGTTAGTGTTCATCACGAACGTGGTTTTGCACAGTGCAATGTTTACAAATCCGGAGTTGGCAGATGCCTATTTAATGTACGGATTAGCACGGGGCAATAGCCGCGGCGCGGTACGTTTGTATCGAGACAGATTTCCAGAACGAAGGTGTCCCGACAGGAAGACGTTCGAAGCAATTGATCGGCGTCGTAGGGAGCACGGAACATTCCAGCCTATGACTCGCGTCTGGGGAAGACCTAGAACGACGAGGACACCTGCAATGGACGAGGCAATTCTTCGTGCAGTTGACGGTAACCCTAATGTCAGCGTCAGAGAAGTTGCTGCTGTACAAGGTAACGTTGACCACGTCACTGTATGGAGAGTGCTACGGGAGAACCAGTTGTTTCCGTACCATGTACAGCGTGTGCAGGCACTATCAGCAGCTGATTGGCCTCCACGGGTACACTTCTGCGAATGGTTCATCCAACAATGTGTCAATCCTCATTTCAGTGCAAATGTTCTCTTTACGGATGAGGCTTCATTCCAACGTGATCAAATTGTAAATTTTCACAATCAACATGTGTGGGCTGACGAGAATCCGCACGCAGTTGTGCAATCGCAACACAGATTTTCTGTGAACTTTCGGGCAGGCATTGTTGGCGATGACTTGATTGGGCCCCATGTTCTTACACCTACGCTCAATGGAGCACGTTATCATGATTTCATACAGGATACTCTACCTGTGCTGCTAGAACGTGTGCTTTAACAAGTACGACACAACAAGTGGTTCATGCACGATGGAGCTCCTGCACATTTCAATCGAAGTGTTCGTACGCTTCTCAACAACAGATTCGGTGACCGATGGATTGGTAGAGGCGGACCAATTCCGTGGCCTCCACGCTCTCCTGACCTCAGCCCTCTTGACTTTCATTTATGGGCGCATTTGAAGCTGTTGTCTACGCAACCCCGGTACCAATCATAGAGACTCTTCGTGCTCGTATTGTGGACGGCTGTGATTCAATACGCCATTCTCCAGGGCTGCATCAGCGCATCACTGATTACATGCGACGGAGGGTCGATGCATGTATCCTCGCTAACGGAGGACATTTTGAACATTTCCTGCAACAAAGTGTTTGAAGTCACGCTGGTACGTTCTGTTGCTGTGTGTTTCCATTCCATGATTAATATGATTTGAAGAGACGTTATAAAATGAGCTCTAACATGGAAAGTAAGCGTTTCCGGAGACATTTCCAGATAAAATATTTTCTTTCTTTGTGTGTGAGGAATGTTTCCGGGACGTTTGGCCGTACCTTTTTGTAACCTCCTGTATATAGGGAACTGGCAAATAAAAATCTACTTAGGAAATGTATGCACGGTCTCTCTCAGAATGCAAATGAAAGCTCCAGGAGCTGTATATGGGAGAGAATACCCAAAACTGTATTTGTTGGGCTGACAGCGCTGATGATTGGTGTAAAGGATGCAATAATAACATCAATGATGGTGCAATTTCAAGGATCAATGTTAGGAAGAAATTGAATATCCAGAGGGGAAGGCATACGGCTTCAGCTCTAGCTGCTATGGATAAGCGGCGGGTAACCGAAGCAGAGACAGCTGCAGAAGCAGAAGAGTCGAGGATAAAGAAAAGAACGAAGAGAAAGAGTATGAAGGATAGGGAAACAGGAGTGTGCAGCTGGAATGTTTCAAACGAGTATAGTGATAAGTTAATAAATCTGTAAATCTTCTTTTGCGATTTACCGAAAACTTGAATTTTCATCACTCAGGTACACTTTTCTCCTAAATGACTAAAGTTAAAGTCACAAAAATTGGTACAGATATTTAGAATGTCCTCCTCTACCTCCCTTGCCTACTATTTCCTGAAAAATTTATAACATGATGATGATGTCGGTCATATTTGAGCTACATTTTTAAATATTTTTTGTTGTAGTAAAATAAATTACTTGTATTTCTCACAGATCAGCGTCAGGGAAGGACATTGGAGGCATAAAACACGTTTGTAAATGTTGTCTGTACTCTGCCTCTTTTTGCAAGCTGTGCAGTCAGTGTTTCCTAAGAAAATTGTACTGCTGTGAAATAGTGTTCCGTTTTTTATACTATTATAAATATTGTTGTCTGTACCAAAATATAATAAATATCTCAGTGAGTTTTTGGTAAATGCTTTGACTAATGACCCTAACGGTGTGTAAGAGATTTGAGCTACCTCTCATTTATAGATCAGTTGCACCATGAAGGTGGACATAAAGCTAAAATTGCAGCCCGTTCACGCGTTGTCCCCTTAAACACTGACGAAAATGGACAATGCTACACCGTGAACACCCTGACCGAACGCCTTCAAACTGATACTCTCGTATTTCCGCGTCTGAGGGATGTGTTGACCAAAATCTCACCCTTACGAGCTTATATTTCAAGCCTTTCAAAAATGGTTCAAATGTCTCTGAGCACTATGGGACATAATTGCTGAGATCGTCAGTCCCCTAGAACTTAGAACAACTTAAACCTAACTAACCTAAGGACATCACACTCATCCATACCAGAGGCAGGATTCGAACCTGCGACCGGAGCGGTCGCGCGATTCCAGACTGTAGCGCCTAGAACCGCTGGGTCACTCCGGACGGCTCAAGCCTTTCAATACAGAAAAAAATAGTCATTCCTATGGATGAAGCAAGGAGAGAGTGCGTGATGGCTGTTGGGTGTGTATCACGTTACGTTACTTTTCAGGTAGAGATTGTTTCACAAAAAGTCCGGTGGCTGTAAACGCGCAGATCATTGGCATGTTGGTTGATTGCCATAGTGGACATGGGAGCTTCACACAGACAAATCTCAGAGACAGTTGTCTGCAGTGGAACCACTCTACAACGGTTGGTGACGAAACGAACTCAGGACAGCCGCCTGGCAGGACTAACAGACACAGGTGCTTCCAAATGGATTGCACAACGACGGGACTATACAGGCTGGTCCATTCATAGTGATCGGGCCAAATACCTCACGAAATAAGCGTCAAACGAAAAAACTATAAAGAACGAAACTCGTCTAGGTTGCAGGGGGAAACCAGATGGCGCTATGGTTGGCCCGCTAGATGGCGCTGCCATAAGTCAAACGGATATCAACTGGGTTTTTTTAAAATAGGAACCCCCATTTTTATTACATATTCGTGCAGTACGTAAAGAAATGTGGATGTTTTAGTTGGACCACTCTTTTCGCTTTGTGTTAGATGGCGCTGTAATAGTCAGAAACATTTGAGTACGTAGTATCACGTAACATTCCGCCAGTGCGGACGCTATTTGCTTCGTGATACATTACCTGTATTAAAATGGGCCGTTTACCAATTACGGAAAAGGTCGATATCGTGTTGATGTATGGCTATTTGGCTATTGTGACCAAAATGCCCAACGGGCGTGTGCTATGTATGCTGCTCGGTATTCTGGACGACATCATCCAAGTGTCCGGACCGTTCGCCGGATAGTTAGGTTATTTAAGGAAACAGGAAGTGTTCAGCCACATGTGAAACGTCAACCACGACCTGCAACAAATGATGCCCAAGTCGGTGTTTTAGCTGCTGTCGTGGCTAATCCGCATGTCAGTAGCAGACAAATTGCGCGTGAATCGGGAATCTCAAAAACGTCGGTGTTGAGAATGCTACGTCAACATCGATTCCACCCGTACCATATTTATACGCACCATGGATTGCATGGCGACGACTTTGAACGTCGTGTACAGTTCTGCCACTGGGCACAAGAGAAATTACGGGACGATGACAGACTTTTTGCACGCGTTCTATTTAGCGACGAAGGGTCATTCACCAACAGCGGTAACGTAAACTGGCGTAATATGCACTATTGGGCAACGGAAAATCCACGACGGCTACGACAAGTGGAACATCAGCGACCTTGGAGGGTTAATGTATGGGAGGAAGGATAATTGGACCCCATTTTATCGATGGCAGTCTAAATGGTAGAATGTATGCTGATTTCTTACGTAATGTTCTACCGATGTTACTACAAGATGTTTCACTGCATGACAGAATGGCGATGTACTTCCAACAAGATGGATGTCCGGCACATAGCTCGCGTGCTGTTGAAGCGGTATTGAATAGCATATTTCATGACAGGTGAATTGGTCGTCGGAGCACCATACCATGGCCCGCACGTTCACCGGACCTGACGTCCTCGTATTTCTTTCTGTGGGGAAAGTTGAAGGATATTTGCTATCGCGATCCTCCGACAACGCCTGACAACATGCGTCAGCGCATTGTCAATGCAAGTGCGAACATTACGGAAGGCGAACTACTCGCTGTTGAGAGGAGTGTCGTTACATGTATTACCAAATGCATTCAGGTTGACGGACATGATTTTGAGAGTTTATTGCATTAATGTCGTATTTACAGGTAATCACGCTGTAACAGCATGCGTTCTCAGAAATGATAAGTTCACAAAAGTGCGTGTATCAGATTGGAACAACCGAAATAAAATGTTCAAACGTACCTACGTTCTGTATTTTAATTTAAATAACCTACCTGTTACCAACTGTTCGTCTAAAATTGTGTGCCATGTGTTTGTGACTATTAAAAGGCCATCTATCAGAAAGCGAAAAAAGTACTACACTAAAATGTAATAAAAACTGGGGGCTTCTGCGAAAATTAAAATTTTTTTCCCGGCGAACTAAGTATTCAGAAAGATTTCGGGCTTGCAGCCGGTCGTCGTTAGCTTCCGTCTACGATATTTCGACTGGACAACTGCCAGCCATCCTCGGGTGAGCCATCGAAGACTGACGAAGACGCCCTCCGTTCCGTAATATACAGCGTGCAGCGAGTATTCCGCGCATGCGTCAAAATCGTATTGACAGAGGAACCACACCGCCCGGCGGCAGCGCCCTCGCTGGTGGAACTGCAGAACTCAGCTGCCTTCGGCGTTGTCAACTGCCGCGGCCGTCGGAGTACTCTGACGTCTTCGTCTGGAGCAGATCTTAGAGATGACGGGGCTCCACGCATTATCTAGCTGGTAGCCATTGTCACGGTTGATAAGATTGTCTGTCATGCGAATTTCGACTGATTCTTTTATGACGGAGTCCGAAAAGGATGTTGCTGTGGCCAAAATGGTTGTCTTCTCATACTCCATTGAGTGTCCAGTGTAAATGCAATGCTCAGCAATTGCAGACTTGCTAGGCTGCAAAAGGCGAGTACAGTGCTGATGTTCAGTGCAACGTTCTTCCACCGTTCGCAATGTTTGTCCTACATATGACATGCCGCACTGACAAGGTATTTTATAAATTCCCGCCTTCCACAATACCAGATCGTCTTTCACTGATCCCAGCAGGTCGGAAATCTTCGATGGTGGACGGAAAATTACTTTCACTTCGAAACCGTGGAGGATTCTTACAATTTTGAAGGAAATGTTGCCAACAAAGGGAAGAAAAGCTAAAGCTTTAGTAGGCGTGCTCTCTTATTTCTCCACTCTCTGTTTCTTTGGCTTAATTGCAAGTGCCTTGCTAATTTGCCGGGTGGAATATCCATTCTCTTTGAAAACCCTCTTCAGATGGGCAAGCTCTTCAGGCAAACTATCTGCATCTGACACTACATCAGCTCTGTGTGCAAGTGTTTTAAGTACACTCATTGTTTGCGATGGGTGATGACAGCTGAACGAATTTAAATACAAATCAGTATGTGTGGGCTTCCGATAAACCGAATGCCCCAGAGAACCGTCACTCTTCCGTCTAACTAGCAGATCCAAGAAAGGGAGGCAACCATTTTTCTCGAATTCCATGGTAAACCGAATCTTCTCATGAATGGAGTTGAGGTGATCTAAAACCTCCATTAATTTTTCTTCTCCATGAGGCCACACTACGAAAGTGTCATCCACGTACCTCCAAAAAACAGTTGGTTTGAGGGCTGCTCATTCAAGTGCTCTCTCCTCAGAATCCTCCATAAAAAGCTTGGCCACCAAGGGAGACCAGGGGCTACCCATGGCGACGCCGTCAATCTGTTCAAAATATTCCTGGTTGAACATAAAATATGTTGAGGAGAGAGCGTGGCGAAACAAAGCAGTGATTCCCACCTGAAACTTATTGCCAATCAGTGCCAAAGAGTCTGCAAGAGGTACCTTTGTAAAAAGAGACACCACGTCAAAACTAGCTAAAAGATCAGAAGTACTTAGGCGGAGAGCCCCCAGTCGAAATATCGTGGATGGGGGTTTCTATTTAAGAAAACGCAGGTGATATCCGTTTGACCTATGGCAGCGCGATCTAGCGGGCCAAGCATAGCGCCATCTGGTTTCCCCCTTCAAGCTAGACAAGTTTCGTTCTTTGTAGTTTCTTCGTTTGACGCTTATTTCGTGAGATACTTGGCCCGGTCACGACCAGTGGGCCACCCTGTACGATTGTTTGCCTGACTGACGAGCAGATGGTTGACAACAGCTGAAATCGAGGCAGAGATTACAAGCAGAGTGTCACCATGAACTGTCGGGAAGAGATTACCGGAAACTGGGTGGTATAGCACTTTAACCACTCACACTAGCCTACAAGCAACAAAATCTTTCAACGTGTCGATCCACACTCAGCTAGCACACTGAATTGCATCTTGTGCTCTTTGAAGATGAAACTCGGTTCAACTGCTGACTGTCAGATCCATGTCAGCGTGCCTGTAGAATGACTGGTTGATTCTTGATGCCCATACCGCTCCATCCCGTGCAGTCACGCAGCGGGGGGTGCTGGATGTGTCAACAGGACTGATACGGTAATTGTTGACGGGGAGGGTGAATTATAGCCAGAATGTCGCACGAATGGTAAACTCTTAACATTACTAACATAGGTAGGGACTGCAGCGATTTTGAAGTAGATGGCCAGCCCAATGCCGGGGGCTCGCTCACTGGGATTAGCTCTGTGAGCGGGCCTTAATAGTAGGTTTGTACATCATCTGGCACATCTGCAACGCTGCAGGGTAGATAGTCTCAGAATAACCCAGTGTAGCCAAACAGTTAGATTAACCCTGTCCATAGCAAGTGCCATCATTAACCAATTAGTATAAGCTGCTTTGTTATGTACAGGGTGGCGCAGGGAAACGGGAAATTTCGAAATAACGTCATTTCCATGAATAAATTCACAAAACTAGTAATTTATTAACGAAAGTGAATGTATTCAGTATGCCATTATTCAGTACGTCTTTACAATCAAAATGTCCAAAAGTGTCTCTTTACTTTGTAAAAAAAAAAAAATGGTTCAAATGGCTCGGAGCACTATGGGACTTAACTACTGAGGTCATCAGTCCCCTAGAACTTAGAACTACTTAAACCTAACTAACCTAAGGACATCACACACATCCATGCCCGAGGCAGGATTCGAACCTGCGACTGTAGCGGTGACACGGTTCCAAACTGATGCGCTTAGAACCTCACGGCACACCGGCCGGCTTACTTTTTAAAGATGACATCGGAAAGATGTGCTCCCATTCGGCGTTCACAGCCTGTTATGAAAACTCTGGAATGCGCGGTGTAGCAAATCTTACGGAATGGCAGTGATTTCGTTTTCAATGTTCTCCTTCCGTTCATGGATTGTTGCAGGACGTGTACGGTACACCTTGCCTTCGAGATATCCCCACAGGCAGAAGTCGCACACACTAAGATCAGGGGATCTCGCAGGCCATGCAATGTCACCGTTACGTGAAATAATGCGTCTTCCAAACAATTGACGAACTGCTGCCATCGATTGTCGAGCAGTGTGTGACTTGGCTCCGTCCTGCTGAAACCACATGTTTTCGACGTTAAGATTAAGCTCGTACAGTCTCGGTGTAAAGAATGTTTGAAGCATTTCAACATATCGAGCGGATGTTACCGTCACTCCACTACCATCCTCACGTTCAAAAAAATAAGGGCCGATAACACCATGACATTATACAGCACACCATATTGTGACCTTGGCGCTATGTAGTGGTCGCTGGTGAAACTCACAAGAATTGTACAGCGCCCAGTAACAAAAATTCTGTTTGTTCAGGTGGAAATGGAAATTCGCGTCCTCGTTGATTTTAGCCAATATCTGGCTACTAAACTCCATACGTGACGCTGGGTCTCGTTCATGTAAGAGTTGCACAACCTGCAACTTATAGGGATGGAAGTCTAATTCGTGCAGTATTCTTTGTAAGCTTCATCGCTTAATCCCTAGCGAAGATGCATGCTGTCGAACGGAGCGGCGAGGACTTCTCTCAATTGCAGCTCAAGCAGCTGCAATGTTCTCTGGGGTACGTACCATTGGAATGCCACCTGGAGGTTTGTTTTTCAAGGCAGTTCCTGTTTCTTCAAAATTACGCACCCACGTTGTAATCGCATGCGCAGATGGTTCACGCCCATGACGTCCAATCTGGTAATGCTGTCGAAATGTTCTCTGCGCGGCAGTCGCACTATCACAATTTTTGTAAAACGCTCTCAAAGCTACTGCACATTCCGCACCAGTCCAATTCTCCATGATTACTAAATGGCAATGCGTTCACATCAATTGTGCAAAGTTTCGAACTTCTGCCGGCGTTACAGTGCTGCCAACCGTAACGTTCAAAATTTCCCGCTCCGCTGCGCCACCCTGTGTAATAATAATTAAATAAGGTGGTGGGTTAGTGAGTATAACATAATGTTGTTCATGAATCACTTGTATCATAATACTTGTTTTCAATTGTATTAATATCTTGTATCAATAAAGTGTTTAAAAAAAAAAACTCTGTTGTCAGTCAGTAGTATACAAAATAGCGTATTCCAGCAGGATAATGAGAGACCAAAATGCTCGAGGAGTGTACGGATACTCGACTGGTCTGCTGAGTACCGCCGGCCGGAGTGGCCGTGCGGTTCTAGGCGCTACAGTCTGGAACCGCGTGACTGCTACAGTCGCAGGTTCGAATCCTGTCTCGGGCATGGATGTGTGTGATGTCCTTAGGTTAGTTAGGTTTAAGTAGTTCTAAGTTCTAGGCGACTGATGACCACATGACCACAGCAGTTAAGTCCCATTGTGATTGTGCTCAGAGCCAATTTTTTTTTCTTTTTTTGGGAGACAGCCCTCTCCACGTACAGACACGGTACATGTTTCGCAAGACAAGAATTCCTCAAGTCGACATTCAGAGGTGGATGGCATCCACGGCGCGAAGAATACGAGGCTGTATTCTTGCCTGTGGCGCCCAGACGTGACACCGACACTTAATCATGTAGTGCCCATTAAGTGATGAATATCTCCACAAAGCTTGAGAAACCCGAGACTGGTGCCTCGTGGTGCAACACTTTCCATTTACGTGGCTGTATTCAACTGAGTAGTCATAAATGCAAGCTAGACTTGTTGTGTATGTAGTTCCCCGTAGTCAGCGTATACACAACTTTCCCCATAGAGCGCGCCCCGCTAAGCACAACAGCGCAGGTGCAGTGCTCATCCGTCTCCGCACCACGAGATGGCGCTGCCTTAGAGACGGACCAAATTCTGCTTCCACCGATCCGTGTATTAATATGTAACGCAGCCAATGAGATTGCTGCTAACGTAGAACATTTTCTCCTCACGGATCACACTCGCACTTGATACCTGAACGCTCGAGGTATTATAACGAGTGTACAGACCTCCGATTAGTCAGTCTGTATTTGTGTGCACCAGTCTGTACCAGTCTGCATTAGTCTGTAGTCAAGTTTCAGTCTGCGTCTAATAACATTATCATATTCCTGTACATAGCCATGAAGATAAATGTATAGACACTTTTGTCAAGTATCACAGATATGTGAGAATAACATTAACGTACCAATACCAAAGGATCTTGAGATTGTGAATTGAAAATAGCATCGAGAACCAAGTTAAGTAATTTTTATGCTTATTATTTTAATAAATGTGTGTGAAAATTAATCAAGTTCTGTTTAAAGTTGGTCACCGTCAATCTGCTACTCTAAGCGTGCAAGTGGCATTTCTATCGTCTGACCTAACGGCAGAAGGTAAGCACGCCACAATAAGACCACGAGACATATTGCTGACACTCGCCTACTTCGTTAGAGCGACAAGTCAAATAATCTGATGGTGTGTGTACCGAAGGTCTTACAGTACGGACACCACAAGACTGAAACTTACCAGCCATCGGCAGAACGGGCCCCAGCAACAAAGAATTTTTTCTTCCAACTCCCTCAGACGCGTCATGCTGACCATGACGTGTGTTTCACCACAGATTATTTGATGAACTTTGGTTGCGGAGAGCGACGACACTTCCTCGCCTGCTGGCCTGATCCAAGCTGGATTCGAACCCAGGATGTGCGCCTCAAGAGGTCCTACACAGTCGTACTTTATTCGAGTCACTACGCTGTTGCAAGTTGTCACGTCATTCCTAACGTACGCCCCAACAATATTGTGCCAGTTTTTCCAGTCGGCGGTGAGACAAACGCTCTCCGCGTTCATCCACTCCCTTACGCTTCTGCATAAATCTCCACACATACGTACGCAGGAGCTTTCACCGGCGCCGAGCAACTGTTTCAACTCTTCATAAATGTAGCTCTCTATTGTTGTAGCGTTGCTCTGACGAAAGAAAAAGTAAAAGTTTTGCAGAAATTGCTCGTCATCGTGCACTACACTCCTGACATCCTTATTGTCTTCTCTAAGTCTGTAGGAAGAACCGCCCGCTTGAAGAAGTTGCAACCCAGGAACTGATTCCGCCTCGTGTTCCACAAACATATGCCGTGCGTCTTCGTCCAGGTCGAGATTTGTAGACAATACAAGTGCGTAACTGCCAGCCTCTAAAGAGTTCCTGATTTTCTCGTAAGATTCGTGGTACGCCTCTATAGAGAAATCTTTACCGCCCTTCTTATTCCCCTTGGGGCTCATGAGGCTCGCCTTGGTAACTGTTGTCTGCTTGGCGGACGTCTTGTGCTTCAGTTGCGCCAGCAGAGTACACGCGCCGGGGCTTTGGTTGCTGCTCCAGCAGAGGATGGCGTCGTCAAACTTGCCGCCGGCGGCGTCGTTGGCCGAGAGGGCGAACTGCAGCCCCTCCCGGACGCCCCTCAGAAACAGCAGGGCCAAGCAGCGCTCCTCGTAGCGGTCGCCTTCGCCGGTGGCGTAGCCACCCGTCTTCTCGTACTTCAGCTGGGCCGCCCTGAAACAAAGACCTCCCGTTGCATTGTTCGCTCGGCACACTTCGTCATACAATGTGTCTCTACGTTTTCCAAAGGCAAGTTACCCGTTAGGTATAGGCAACAGAAGTAATCCACTAAATCCGCCAGGTTGGCCGTGCGGTCTAAAGCCGTCGGCACACGGACCGTGCATCCGAACGTTGAACGTCGAGCGTGCCGAGTTTCTGACGTCATAGCGTGGAATAGCACGTTCGTGAGTCTTTCCGAAGGTGCGGAGCAATATCTGGCATGTCAGATATTCTGAGCGTTGACCTATGAGATGGCGCAATGCCACCTACGTCACACGCACGCCGTCTCCCTTCGGTACAGAGTTGTGAGGCGCCATATTGGCATCGTTTCAAGCGTTTTTTACCAAAATGTCCCGCTGTCCCGAAAGTTTTTTTGGGGACGCTCAAATGTCCCCTTTTTTTATGATTCCGCTTGGCTAGAGTATTTTACATTACTCGTTGTTTGACTAGTTATTAACTGCGCAATTATTTAGCGCTAGGAGGCGTGTGATGACTTTCAGCATACCCCAAACACGCACCGAACTGTCAAAAATCGCAAGCAATTTTAAATATTAAAGAATGGTGTTTACCATTTCTCACACCTTTTAAAGCATTTGACTGAGTTAATACTGAAAAGGAGCAGCTACAGAGTAATAATATTCAGGACTGTTGTGTTTTTGTTAAAAGTATTGTACCAAATTTTCCTGTCGATGAAGACGAACTGTTCTATGAATTTTCGTGTGCACAGCACCTCATAAAAAGTGAAGTAGGAGACAAAGAAAGTGTTAGTGCAACGTGGTGTAACGTATCTGCTTATTTCAAAAGTAAAAACATTAACATGAAAAACATGATTCATTTGGTAGAGCTTTGTCTGGCAATTCCTGGGTCAAATGCTGCTATGGAACGTGTGCTTTCGTTAGTGAGCTCTTTGTGGTCAGATGAAAAAAAAAAAAAAAACAGAATGAAAGTTTAAACAGTGAGGGCCTTGCTCATTGTCAAAACACACTTTAATGGTGTATCGTGTACTGACTCTTGTGATACAATTTCAAACGAAAATGCACTTCTTGATAAAGTACATAAAAGTGAAAAGTACGGTGATAGTGTGGCAGAATAATTGTAAAAAGTGCGATAGGCCTAGCAAGCCAGTAGTGGATAAATCAACTGCTTTTAAAAAGGGAAGATGCCTCGGATCACGGAACGGATTTAAAGGAAACCGACCAAGCAATGGAAAAGGATTACGAGATGGTTTACGACTGGGCACCTTAAACGTAAGGACTCTAACTGGGAAGTTAGAAGAAATTGTAGAAATGATGGAAAGGAGGAAATTGGACATCTTGGGACTTGCTGAGACTAGGTGGAGAGGAGTTGGTGAAAAACCACTAAGTAAAGGATGTAAACTGTACTGGATAGGGAATGAGAGGGGAAGAAATAGAGAGGCAATAGTGGTCAGAGAGGGTCTGCAGGAGGAGGTGGAAGGTATCAATGATCGAATGATAAAAGCCAGAGTACGAGTGAAAGGAAAAAGCATTGAAATCATCCAATCATATGCCCCACAGGTGGGGTGTACAAAAAAGGAGAAGGAGGAATTTGAAGATGACATGCAAAAGCAGCTAAATGGAGGAAATCAGATTATAATAGGGGACCTTAATGCACATGTTGGCACAGACAGGAAAGGATTCGAGGAGGTAATGGGACCAGAGGGCTGGGGGAACCGAAATAGAGAAAGAAAATTGTTGCTGGAATTCTGCAAGAGGAATGGGCTGGCGATCGCAAATTCCTGGTACAAGAAGAGAAGTAGTCACAAAATAACTTGTTACAGTGGGGACTGGTCCCAAACTTCAGTAGTAGACTATGTACTAGTGGATAGGCAGATGATGAGCAGCCTCACAGATGTTAAGGTCATTCCATCTGAGGCCTTAGACAGTGACCATCGGCTGTTGGTAGCCACCCTGAGAGAGAAAAAAGATAGGAGGGCAACAGATATACAGGACATGGATGCTGAAAGAGGATGAACGGAGGACCCAGTACCAGACACTGATCAGGAAGAAGCTGCCAAAGGAAGATCAGAGAACAGTGGAAGAAGAATGGGGAGATTTTAAGAGGGCTCTAATTGAGGCAGCTGAGACTGTGTGCGGAAGAACTAGCACAAAGAGGAGAAGTAGGGAAACCCCATGGTGGAACAACATATGTAAAGAGGCAGTACTTCGAAAGAACAAAACCTTCAGAGAATGGTTTCAGACCCGAACAGAGGAAGCTAGGATAAAATATAAGGAAAGCAAGAAAGCGGCACAGACCATAGTAAGGGCGGAGAAGAAGAAGTGGATGGAAAAATGGACAAGAATGTTAGAAGAGGACAGCGAAGGGAACAAAAAAGTACTTTACACCATGGTAAGAAATAAGAGGAACGACAGAAGCGAGTGCCTGAGAATCATGGATAATAATGGAAGAGTTGTGGAGGAAATGCAGGAGCTCAAAAAGATTTGGAAGGAGTACTTTGAAGATCTGTTGAATGCCGCCAAGCGGGTAACTAACAGCGATGGAGAGCCTAAGGCAGCAGACGATTATAATAGTGGGGAAATTGATGATCTAACTTGGAATGAAGTGGAAGAAGCCATAAAGAGGATAAAGGGGGCAAGGCACCAGGTTGGGACGAAGTAACAGTGGATATGATACGAACAGCAGGAGAAGTAGGAACCCAGTGGCTATACAGAGTGCTGAGGGTGGTGTGGAAGGAGAACAGAATTCCTGAGGATTGGAAGAAAGGAATTATAGTCCCGATCTTCAAGAAAGGGGATAAAAGGAGATGTGAGAACTACAGAGGAATCACCCTGCTATGCCACTGTGGAAAAATCTATGAAAGGATCCTGGAGAAGAGAATAAGAAGCAGTATTGAAAGTAGACTGCAAGAGGAGCAGTACGGTTTCAGACCGGGAAGATCAACAACGGACCTCATATTTGCGGTAAGGCAACTGCAGGAAAGGCACTATGAGTACGGGAAGGACTTAATCATGGCCTTTTTAGATATTGAGAAGGCGTATGACAGTATCTGTAGGGACAAGCTCTGGGTAGTGCTGAATGCAAAAGGGATAGATGAAGAGATAACACGAATAGTCAGAAAAATGTATGAGGGAAGTGAGAGTTGTGTGAAAGTGGGGAGGGAACGTACTGCATGGTTCAAGCTGGAAAATGGGCTGCGACAGGGAAGTGCACTTTCGCCTGTATTGTTTATTATTGTTATGGATGAAATCCTACAGCAAGTATCAGATGCAATTGGAGATCATAAAATGAAAGCAGTGCTTTTTGCCGATTACCTGATGTTATGGGGAAATTGCGAGAAGGAGGTGCAAGAGCAGTTAGATGCATGGGAGGCAACGGCAGCACAATATGGAATGCATTTCTCTGCAAAGAAAAGTGAAATAATTGTCACAACAAGGAAGAAGGATAGGCCAAATGCGGATATAACTTGTGGAGGGGAAAAAATACAAGTGGTAGAGAACTTCAAGTACCTGGGAAGCGTGATTGAAAGTAAGGGGGGAAACGCAATGGAAATAAATGAAAGGTGCAGAAAAGCAGGGCAGTTCTACAAATGCATTAGGGGGCTTATTTGGAGCAAGGAGGTGCCACAGAAATCCAAGGGAATTATATACCGAACCTACTTTGTCCCCATATTGGCATACGGAAGTGAGACATGGGTAATGCACAAAAGCGACAAAAGTAGAATACAGGCTAGTGAAATGAAGTTCCAGAGGAGCAGGTTGGGTGTAACAAGACGAGACAGATTGCGAAATGTGTATGTGAGGGAAAGACTAAAGGAGGAACCAGTACAGGACAGGATAGAAAAATCAAGACTGCAGTGGTATGGACACATGAAGAGAATGGATGAGGGAAGAATTCCAAAGAGGATGTTTGATCTGCAACTGGAGGGGAAGAGGCCCAGAGGAAGACCAAGAGATAGATGGGTGAAGGGAGTGAAGGAATGTGTGATGAGAAAAGGAGAGAACTGGACGAAGGTGGAAGAGGGGGAATGGTGGAAAGACAGAACACGATGGAGGGGCTTGTGTTCCCGACAGACCCAGCCAGTGGCTGGAAACTGTCCAAGATGATGATGATGATTTGGGATCATATGAGTGCACGCTGTAAAGGTAACCTTGTATGTGTATTAAATTCAGTCAATACAATATTTAAGTCCCGTTTTTTTCCTTCATTGTCCCAGGTTTTTCTCTAATTTATTTTAAATGTCCCCTTTTTCAATGAAAATGAAATGGACACCCTAGTATATATGCCGTTTCTGAGCATCAGCAAATTCAGAATCGTTGGAAAACCCGTTGTTAACTCTGTGATTCGTTCCAGTAAAATAACGAGAAACATCATATTCGTGGCAAAAGAATTATTGTACCTTGCGTCTTATGAGAGTAGGCTATTTGAAGGCAGTGACACAAGGATGATCCACCCAAAATGCATTGTTCTTGTACAATTTGTTATAATTAAATTTCAATTAGTAACGTATCTACGATGTTTTCTGCAACGGATAACATACTTGGATTACTTGCGAGATGTGCCTGTGTGTTGTTGGTTTAGCGTAATGAGTAGTGTAACTGTCTTGTATTTAGTTGTTAGTTGGGGCGGTGGTTCGCCTCTTGACACTCCTGTATTTTATTTCTTATTATTAGCGTTTTTATTACGTTCTGATACTTTATTATTAGTTTAATATAAGTATATACTATGATATTTGATGTTATGTAAATATAAGTTCACCTTTTTTTGAGGGGTGACTTTGTTCGATTGGCTTAATCTACAGGACAGCTTGCGCTACTTCCATAAAGATATTTTGCTCCTTTTTCTTTTACGCTTCGTAATTCAGATGTTGCAAAGATTCTGCTACTGGGTATGAACAGTGATCAAGTAAGACTGACCTTGCGGTTTTAATAAAATGTGGGAATGATGAAATAATGTTTATCTTATGCGGAGAAGTGTTCCAAATTTGTGCCGCACTGTTTGTAATGGAACTTTTATATGTCTCTGTCCTTATTGATTGGACATGGTACATTCCCTTCCGCTTTCAAACCGCCGCCTCCACATCTTACTCGATACAACCAGTACCTTCTTCTTCGACATCTTGGCGAGATACAGAGCTTCTTTTCCGAAATCGAAATATGTATATCTTTTGGGAAACGAAAGCAATTCCGACGATCATGTACCAGTACGTAATTAGTTCTGCCAAGTATAAATATAGATCCCTCTGTCTGTACGGTAGCTTCCTTTCACACTTCCTGATTGCGATAGAAACAGTCCATCGGCATGGGAGCAACAAGAAAGGAACGATGTAAAGAGAATGCGAATGTAGGCTAATCATTTCTTTTTGATCGCTGCATTTGTGCCTACTTTAATTGTCACAACTGCATGCCCAAAAGACGATAAGGAAAGAAGAAATGGGTATGTGAATGTTTGAAAAGAAGAACGACATACTCCATATTAATTTACTCTCTAAAATCCGATATCCCTTGCGGCGAAACATTAGTTAATAAAGTGTAGCGGGACAATGTTCAAAACATGACTGAAAGTACGGTCATAAGCAGAGATAAGAACATCTATGATTGACATGTCATCTAAAGTCGACGTACAATTTTAAAATGTTAGAAACTAGGAAATGAAGTAATACAGAATGCTATGCTTGTAACATACGTTGTTGTTCTACATTGTTTAGCTCTGGTATTTACAGGGTCACAGACAAAGCCTCCTAGGTTTTGGAGGGAAAAGCCTTAATTGTAATGATCTCGACTAGAACAGAAACAAGAAGCACAACTTGAGGAAAAATAATGTAATGTGTGTTCCAGCTCACAAGCGACATTGAAGCAGGTAGTTCCTGTGACTTAGTATGGACAGAGGTTATATTCGACAACCGGAATAAATTAATAACCGGTTTCTTTTACCGACCCCCGGTCTCAGATGAAACAGTTGCTGAACATTTCAAAGAAACCTCGAGTCTCATCGCAAATAGGTACCCTACTCATACAATTATAGTTGGCAGTGACTTCAATCTACCTTCCGTATGTTGACAAAAATACATTTTCAGACGCTACTGTAGATAGAAAACCACTTCCATAATTGTTCTAAATGCTTTTTATAAAATTATTTTGAACAATTAGTTCACGAGGCCATTCAAATTGTAAATGCTTACGAGAACACACTTGACCTCTTAGCCACAAATAATCCTGAGCATCACGGCGGCTACAGGGATTAGTGAACATACAGTCGTAGCGAGGCTCAATGCCGTAACAAAGAAATTCACCAAAACTAAACGCGAAATTTATATATTTATAAAACAAACTAAAAATTCGGTTGACGCCTTTCTAAGAGACAGTCTCCAATCCTTCCAAACTATGTATGTGAAGACTATATGTGGCTTAAGTTCACAGAAATAGTATCAACAGCACTCGAGAGATTCACACCAAATAAATTAATAAGAGACGGAACTGATCTCCCATGGTACACAAAACACGACAGAAAGCTGCTGCAGGAGCACCGAAAAAGGCACGTATAATTTAGACGAGCGCAAAATCTCCAAGATTGGCGAAGTTTTACTGTAGCTAGAAATTTGGTGCGGATTTCCATGCGAGATGCATTTAATAGTTTCCACAACGAAACTCTCTCTAGACATGTGGCGAAAAATCCAAAGAGATTCTGGTCCTATGTTAAGAAAACCAGCGGAAAGGCTCAGTAAGCTATGAGGAGGAAGAGGGGGAGAAAAGGAACCCAACCCTTCGGAGCAGGTAAAATCGTGGCAAATGTCCGGCGTGGCAAATGTCCGCACACCCCGGTGAACCGGCCAGTCTGCAGATGGTTTTTAGGCGGTTTTCGATCTGCCTTGGCGAATGCGTGCTCGTTCCCCTTATTCCGCCTCAGTTACACTATGTCGGCGAACAAGTTCTCCACGTACGCGTACACCACCATTACTCTACCACGCAAACATAGGGGTTGCACTCGTCTGGGGTGAGACGTTCCCTGGGCGGTCCACCGGGGGCCGAACCGCACAATAACCCTGGGTTCGGTGAGGGGCGGCGGAGGGGCGAAGTGGACTGCGGTAGCCGTCGTGGGGTTGTGGACCACTGCGGCTGCGGCGGGTCGGAGCCTCTCCGTCGTTTTTAGGTCCCCAGTTAACATACAATACAATAATATACACTAAATTACAAGTCCATATCACTAACTGCGATATGCTGCAGGATTTTTGAACATATATTGTGTTCGAACATTACGAACTACCTCGAAGATAACTGTCAAATTAACATAGTCAACACCAATTTAGAAAACATCGTCCCTGCGAAACACAGCTAGGTCGTCACTCACACGAAGTGTGCAGCGTTAGTGACAAAGGGTTTCCAATTGATTCCGTATTTGTAGATTTGCCGAAGGCTTCTGCCACCTTTCGTCGCAAGAGGCCTGTAGCCAAATTAAGCGTGCTTATGGTGTTGACAGATGCGAAAATTACCGAACTATCAGTTTAATAAGTCACAGCTGCAAAATACTAACGCGAATTCTTTACAGACGAATGGAAAAACTGGTAGAAGCCGACCTCGGGGAAGATCAGGTTGGATTCCGTAGAAATATTGGAAAACGTGATGCAGGGAAGCAGTGGTTGGGAAGGGAGTGAGACAGGGTTGCAGCCTCTCCCCGATGTTATTCAATCTGTATACTGAGCAAGCAGTGAAGGAAACAAAAGAAAAATTCGGAGTTGGTATTAAAATCCATTGAGCAGATAAAAAAACTTTGAGGTTCGCCGATGACATTGTAATTCTGTCAGACACAGCAAAGGACTTGGAAGAGCAGTTGAACGGAATGAATAGCGTCTTGAAAGGAGGATATAACATGAACATCAACAAAATCAAAACGAGGATAATAGAATTTAGTCGATTTAAGTCGGGTGATGCTGAGGGAATTAGATTAGGAAATGAGACGACCGAGAAAAGCGGCGTTTCCGTAGAGCTGTCAGTACTGACAGACAGGCAACACTGCGTGATGCAGCCGCAGAAGTCAATATCAGGCGTGCGACCAACGTATCTGTTAGGAGACTGCGGCGGAATTCGTTAATGACGGGGCTGTGACGGCTATGACGCCATCCCCAGGCGTTTTTGCTACCAGAGACGCCACAGGGGAAGACTGCACTGTAGTTCCTTCTCTAGATTGTCGCGCAGATGACAAAATGGTAGATATCGAAATAGACGACAGAGTGATAGAGAAACAATTAAAATCGCTCAAAAGAGGAAAGGCCGCTGGACCTGATGGGATACCAGTTCAATTTAACACAGAGTACGCGAATGAACTTGGCCCCCTTCTTGCAGCGGTGTACCGTAGGTCTCTAGAAGAGCGTAGCGTTCCAAAGGATTGGAAAAGGGCACAGGTCATTTCCGTTTTCAAGAAGGGACGTCGAACAGATGTGCAGAACTATAGACCTATATCTCTAACGTCGATCAGCTGTAGAATGTTGGAACACGTATTATGTTCGTGTATAATGACTTTTCTGGAGACTAGAAATCTACTCTGTAGGAATCAACATGGGTTTCGAAAAAGACGATCGCGTGAAACCCAGATCGCGCTATTCGTCGACGACACTCAGAGGGCCATAGACATGGGTTCACAGGTAGATGCCGTGTTTCTCGACTTCCGCAAGGCGTTCGATACAGTTCCCCACAGTCGTTTAATGAACAAAGTAAGAGCATATGGACTATCAGACCAATTGTGTGATTGGATTGAAGAGTTCCTAGATAACAGAACGCACCACGTCATTCTCAATGGAGAGAAGTCTTCCGAATTAAGAGTGATTTCAGGTGTGCCGCAGGGGAGTGTCGTAGGACCGTTTGCTATTCACAATATACATAAAAGACCTTGTGGATGACATCGAAGGTTCACTGAGGCTTTTTGCGGATGATGCTGTGGTATATCGAGAGGTTGTAACAATGGAAAATTGTACTGAAATGCAGGAGGATCTGCAGCGAATTGACGCGTGGTGCAGGGAATGGCAATTGAATCTCAATGTAGAGAAGTGTGCGAATACATTGAAAGAAAAATCCCTTATCATTTAGCTACAATATAGCAGGTCAGCAACTGGAAGCAGTTAATTCCATAAATTATCTGGGAGTTATTTAAAATGGAATGACCATATAGAATCAATCGTCGGTAAAGCAGATGCCAGACTGAGACTCATTGGAAGAATCCTAAGCAAATGCAATCCGAAAACAAAGGATATAGGTTACAGTACGCTTGTTCGCCAACTGCTTGAATACTGCTCAGCAGTGTGGGATCCGTACCAGATAGGGTTGATAGAAGAGATAGAGAGGATCCAACGGAGAGCAGCGCGCTTCGTTACAGGATCATTTAGAAATCGCGAAAGCGTTACGGAGATGACAGATAAACTCGAGTGGAAGACTCTGCAGGATAGACGCTCAGTAGCTCGGTACGGGCTTTTGTTGAAGTTTCGAGAACATACCTTCACCGAGGAGTGAAGCAGTATATTGCTCCCTCCTACGTATATCTCGCGAAGAGACCATGAGGATCAGAGAGATTAGAGCCCACACAGAGGCATACCGACAATCCTTCTTTCCACGAACAATACGAGACTGGAATAAAAGGGAGAACCGACAGAGGTACTCAAGGTACCCTCCGCCACACACCGTCAGATGGCTCGCGGATTATGGATGTAGATGTAGATGTAGAAGCGTGCTATCGTCTTTGCCAACAGCACGATGTCGCCTGCAGCGCCTCTGGCGTGCTCGTCACCATATTGGTTGGACGCTAAATGACTGGAGAACTTTGGTCTGGTCAAGTGAGTCTCGATTTCAATTGGGAAGTGCCTGTGTTTGGGTTCGAGTGGAGCGCAGACCCCACGTAGCCGTGGACCCAAGTTCTCTAAAGTGTTGTTTCTCGAGCCTCAGTGAATCGACTGGACCTCACCAGTTCGGGACCACACTACTCAGCCTGCCCATTGCCACAGTGACTCTTCGACCCCAATAGACAGTGCGCCCGACTCTTTCCCTGGCCAGCGCATCGTCTGGAGCTCCTACTGCTTGGAAACATACGTAGCCGTGGACCCAAGTTCTCTAAAGTATTGTTTCTCGAGCCTCAGTGAGTCGTGGGTCGTCGAGAGACCGGCAGCTGCCGCATCTGGCGAACTTTGGCGCAGAATCCTGTGATGCAAGCTTAGTTTGACGCCATCGCCAGGCGTTTCTGCTGCCAGAGACAGGGGCTCCGTGTACTAAACTTCACACCCCGTGGACCCCCAAAATAATCTACAAATTTTAATACGTATTCTTTCTGCCATGCCGCATACAAGCAATAACTGCAATTTTAACGGTTTTCTATGAGATCAGCTCCACAGCTTCTGAGAATTTCTTACATGACTCCATGTTACCTACAGCTCTTGAATTTTAGTATATTTGAGTGCAACGTTATCTGTGACAAAGCTTGAATTTCATCAAATGAGTCTGTTAGGAGTTCAAATTTTCAGTGTTTGCGATCTTTAGCAAAGTTAATAGTAATGACCAGGGATGTGATTTGTGAAATCGAAACAAGTTTAAATTTAAACTGATTATCAGAAGAAGAAGATGAAGAAGAAGAAGCAGAAGTTTCTGAAGCAAACACTCTCTGTAGTTGACTGTCCGAGGAAGGACAAGGTCCGTTCATGCGGGATGACGGAACAGTGTTGGGTAATCGCAGGACTATCTATCGCTTCTGCCGTTTTCCCGTGGTTACGTACGGTTGGCATGCTTAATCGGATTTGGCAAGTTTAAAGGGCGGCCGGATGCCCTTCTGGCCGTCAAACCGTACCCCCTGGAATGGAATGAGTGTACGCCAACTGTCTGTAACTAGTGTAATCCATGGAAAAGTGCGAATGTGTTCAGATGTCTGCAAGCTGTGTAACTGAGGCGCGCCGGCCGTTGGTGGCCGAGAGGTTCTAGGCGCTTCAGTCTGGAACCATGCGATCGCTACGGTCGCAGGTTCGAATCCTGCCTCGGGCATGGATGTGTGTGATGTCCTTAGGTTAGTTAGGTTTAACCAGTTCTAAGTTCTAGGGGACTGATGGTCTGTTGTGTACATACTTCCACGTAGTCAGCGCGTACACAACTTTCACACTAGAGCGCGCCCCACTAAGCACAACAGCGCAAGCGCAGCGCTCGTCTGTCTCCGCACTACGAGATGGCGCTGCCATAGAGACGGACCAAATTCTGCTTCCGCCGATCCACGTATTAATATGAAACGCAGCCAATGAGATTGCTGCTAACGCAGAACCTTTTCTCCTCGCGGATCACACTCGTGCAGTGATACCTGAACGCTCGAGGTATTATAACGCGTGTACAGACCTCTGATTAGTCAGTCTGCATCAGTCTGCATTAGTCTGTGGTCAAGTTTCAGTCTGCGCCTAATAAGATCATCATATTCCTGTACATAGCCATGAAGAGAAATGTATAGACGCTTTGTCAAGTATCAGAGATATATGAGAATAAGATCAACGTACCAAGACCAAAGGAATTTCAGATTGTCAATTGTAAATAGCATCCAGAACCAAGTTAAGTTATTTTTATGCTTGTTATTATTTTAATAAATGTGTGTGGAAATCAATCAAGCTCTGTTTTAAGTTGGTCATCGTCAATCTGCTACTCTAAGCGTGCAAGTGGCATTTCTATCGTCTGACCTAACGGCAGAAGGTAAACACGCCACGATTAGACCACGAGACATACTGCTGACACTCGCCTACTTTGTTAGAGCGACAAGTGAAATAATCTGATGGTGTGTGTACTGAAGGTCTTACAGTACGCACACCACATGGCCTCAGATGTTAACTCCCATAGTGCTGAGAACTGAGGCGCGATGTGGGACCAGCCTGGTGTTCACCTGGTGGGACGTGGAAAACCGCCTAAAAACAACATCCAGGCTGGGCGGCAGACCGGCTGTTGTCGTTAACCCGCCGGGCGGATTCGATCTGGGGCTGGCACACCTACCCGAGTCCAGGAAGCAGCACATCTAGCGCTCTCGGCCAACCCGGTGGGTAATCGCAGGACTGTACGTGCTTGTTAGAAAACTGTGATTTCCTTGCAGGCTAAAAGAGGGCAGCACTGACGCAAGTGAGCGTGCAGTCGTGCTGCCGGTTGTTTTTCAGAACGGGACACAGGTGCAGTCACGCTAAATGTTGACAGCACAGCTGCTAGCTCGGACGTGTGTAAGCGCTTGCGAGGAAAATAGCAACAACCTGCAGCCAATTTTACGAGCAAGCAGAAAGAGACATTGAGCCTCTGAGAATGCGACACGGTTGCGTGTTGACAATTGCGTACGTGGTCGCGAAGCGAGCGTGAGCCGGAATGGCGTACCAGTGGATGGAGAAAAGCTTTCCCCCACTAACTGAACTACACTTTTCATACGAAAGCTTACTCAAAGCTTATGGAACACCAGGAATATTGACCATGTTAAAAGCACACGTTGGCGATCATTGAAAGATATGAAATAAAACGTCAGAACGTCAGAACGGTTTCCATTAGGATGTTCAAACTGCACGGTTAGCCGCGAGGCGTGATGGGAATTAGTATACGCATGCATGTTTGGCTTAGTGACGAAGCCCACTTTCATTTGGATAGGTTCGTCAGTAAGGAAAATTTGCGCACTTGGAGAAACGAGAAGTGGCACTTCGCGATCTGGAAGTCTCTCCACACTCAGTGGGTCACTGTGTGCTGTGCAGTGTCCAGTCCCGGAATAATCGGTGCGATATTACTTGATGGCACAGTGGCCACCCATCGATACGTGAAGAATTTGGAAGATGATACCATCCCCATTATTCAAAGTGACCCTGATTTCGACAAGATGCTGAGGCACACAGGCCTCCCCACCAGTGACAAGGTCTAAAGTGGATGGGTGGCTTTTTTTTTCATGTTGTTGTTGTTGTGGTCTTCAGTCCTGAGACAGGTTTGATGCAGCTCTCCATGCTACTCTATCCTGTGCAAGCTTCTTCACCTCCCAGTACGTACTGCAGCCTACATCCTTCTGAATCTGCTTAGTGTATTCATCTCTTGGTCTCCCTCTACGATTTTTACCCTCCACGCTGCCCTCCAATACTAAATTGGTGATCCCTTGATGCCTCAGAACATGTCCTACCAACCGATCCCTTCTTCTGGTCAAGTTGTGCCACAAACTTCTCCCCAATGATATTCAATACTTCCTCATTAGTTATGTGATCTACCCATCTAATCTTCAGCATTCTTCTGTAGCACCACATTTCGAAAGCTTCTATTCTCTTCTTGTCCAAACTATTTATCGTCCATGTTTCACTTCCATACATGGCTACACACCATACAAATACTTTCAGAAATGACTTCCTGACACTTAAATCTATACTCGATGTTAACAAATTTCTCTTCTTCAGGAACGCTTTCCTTGCCATTGCCAGTCTACATTTTATATCCTCTCTACTTCGACCATCATCAGTTATTTTGCTCCCCAAATAGCAAAACTCCTTTACTACTTTAAGTGTCTCATTTCCTAATCTAATTCCCTCAGCATCACCCGACTTAATTCGACTACATTCCATTATCCTCGTTTTCCTTTTGTTGATGTTCATCTTATACCCTCCTTTCAAGACGCTATCCATTCCATTCAACTGCTCTTCCAAGTCCTTTGCTGTCTCTGACACAATTACGATGTCATCGGCGAACCTCAAAGTTTTTATTTCTTCTCCATGGATTTTAATACCTCCTCCGAATTTTTCTTTTGTTTCCTTCACTGCTTGCTCAATATACAGATTGAATAACATTGGGGAGAGGCTACAACCCTGTCTTACTCCCTTCCCTACAACTGCTTCCCTTTCTAGTCCCTCGACTCTTATAACTGCAATCTGGTTTCTGTACAAATTGTAAATAGCCTTACGCTCCCTGTATTTTACTCCTGCCACCTTTGGAATTTGAAAGAGAGTATTTCAGTCAACATTGTCAAAAGCTTTCTCTAAGTCTATAAATGCTAGAAACGTAGGTTTGCCTTTTTTTTCATATAGTTCAATAATTATCACCCTGTATCATGGTGCAAAATATGTAGTCTATTTCAGTGGCCCAATGGTGAACGTACGGGAACCCTGTCCGTGCAACGGGGTTGATACTGCCAGGACACGTTAAAATAGAGAAAAATGCAATGGAAAATGGAAAGTTAGGTACACGTATAAAAAATATTTCTATTCACAATCTCGATCAGCTTTAGCGACAGCTGCGTTACAATGTGGGCCATTAAATAAACATGTTAGCCTCCTAATAACTGTGATAGCAAGTAAACGCTGACACCAAAAGGTTTAGGAGCGTTCTGTCCAGAGGCAGATGAAATCCTGTACCATACCTACTACTCTCGACAAAATACATTGTGTGCAGAACCAGTACACAGGGGTGTCGATGGCTGTGTACGTAATGGGTGACAAAGACGAAGTAAGCTGTGTCGTGTTGAAAACGGAAATAGCTTTCCTGCTTCGCCATTTCTCGCCCTGTTTTTGGTCAACGAATGCTCTATTGCAGTGGGTGACATCATCATCAATTTCGTGCATCATGTATTAACAGCCTGAGACACCATGTCTAACTTTCGATTCCATAACCAAATTTCGCGAAACCCCATACGCTACCAACGCTGTTTTCCCTTTTTGTTCGTTTCAATGAAAATATGTCACCATCGCCTCCATACCACATCCCATCATCATTGCCAACATGGTTTCCTCTTTTTTGGAACTATGAAAACTATGGCGGGGTGAAGATGAAGGTTTGCATCCCATCGAAGATGGCCTCATTATAGACAGCACAGAAGCTCGCGTTAGGGAAGGAAACCACCTAGATCTTTTCAAACGAATCACCCTCGCACTTGCCTTGAGTGGTTTACGGAAATCACAGGAAAACCTAGATCAGATGGGCGTCCGAATCATCGTCCAGTGATTGCGAGTCTCGTATAGCCACTGAATAATATTGCTCGAAACAAAACAAGAAAAAGGAAAAGTTAGTCACTCACGCGAATGTTGTCACTACTGTGCACACAGAATAACATACGCTGCATGATCAAAAGTATCCGGACACCCACAAAAACATACGTTTTTCATATTAGGTGCATTGTGCTGCCAGCTACTGCCAGGTACTCCATATCAGCGACCACAGTAGTCATTAGACATCGTGAGAGAGCAGAATGGGGCGCTCCGCGAAACTCACGGACTTCGAACATGATCAGGGGATTGGGTGTCACTTGTGTCATACGTCACTACGCGAGATTTCCACACTCCTAAACATACCTTGGTCCACTGTCTCCGATGTGATAGTGAAATTGGAGCGTGAAAGAACACGTACAGTACAAAAGGTACAGGCCAACCTCCTCTGTTGACTGACAGAGACTGCCGACAGCTGAAGAGGGTCGTAATGTGTAATAGGCAGACATCTGTCCAGACCATCACACAGGAATTCCAAACTGCATCAGGATCCACTGCAAGTACTATGATAGTTAGGCGGGAGGTGAGAAATCCTGGCTTTCATGGTCGAGCGGCTACTCATCACGCCGGTAAATGCCAAACGACGCCTCGCTTGGTGTAACGAGCGTAAACATTGGACGATTGAACAGTGGAAAAACGTTATGTGGAGTGACGAATCACGTGACACAATGTGGCGATCCGATGGCAGGGTGTGGGTATGGCGAATGCCCGGTGAACGTCGTCTGCCAGCGTGTGTAGTGCAAACAGTAAAAATCGGAGGCGGTGGTGTTGCGGTGTGGTCGTGTTTTTCATGGAGGGGTTTGCTGCCCTTGTTGTTTTGCGTGGCACTATCACAGCACAGGCCTACATTGATGTTTTAAGCACCTTCTTGCTTCCCACTGTTGAAGAGCAATTCGAGGATGGCGAATCCATCTTTCAACACGATCGAGCACCTGTTCATAATGCACGACCTGTGGCGGAGTGGTTACACGGCAATAACATGGACTGGCCTGCACAGAGTCCTGACCTGAATCCTATAGAACACCTTTGGGATGTTTTGGAAAGCCAACTTCGTGCCTGGCCTCACCGACTTCTCCTCAGTGCAGCACTCCGTGAAGAATGGGTGGTCATTCCCCAAGAAACCTTCCAGCACCTGATTGAACGTATGCCTGCGAGAGTGTAAGCTGTCATCAAGGCTAAGTGTGGGCCAAACCACATTGAATTCCAGTATTACACGAACGTGTTAAGTCATTTTCAGCCAGGTGTCTGGATACTATTGACCACACAGTGTAAAGCTCACTGAGGGTGAAACAAGCAAGATTAGAAGTTCACACCCCAGAAGAACGAGACGGATCTCATGAATTTTGACCAACTTCTTTCAGCGTTACTCACCCGGTTCCCCTCTTCAGCAGGTCAGCTCGCTCCTTGATGAATGACATCCTGTAAAACATAAAAAACAGCATTATTAGCACTGAAAGTACTCAGATTGTACGCCTGCCACCTTCCACAGTCCTGGTGTAAGGCTATCGAAGTTCAAAATGTCTCGTTTGTGAGTTATGAGTAGTAGTCCAGTGCTCAGTATGAAGCTTGGTACGAACGCTGGGCACGTTGCTACTGGTGATGGTGTGTCCTTGCCTCTCTGTGGCTTCTGAACTGACTGACCCTGTCACTTACCGGTGGACCCGCACCCTAACCTGGATGCCGAACCATAGTGTTGTTCGCATTTTTCACATCAACAAATTACTCATATGACATGTGTCACCACACCGCTCTCATTGTGTTGTGTAAGTACACACTGTATTTGTTATAGCTGGAATGATGTAGCAGCATTAAATCATCAAAGTCAAGATTACCTCAGAGTGACCGGTACGTGGTTTGGAACCAATGGTCTGTGTGTTAACCGTGGAAAAAGGCGTCAGTATTCTCTTCAGTTTGTGTTTTGGATCATGACGATGAGCGTGGTTCTCCGAAACTCCTTGTATCTGTGCACGAAGTTAGCGTGCGTTAAATATTTGTAAAGTAAACTAATGTGCAGTGTTAGTAGTTACAAGGGAACCTCCCCATCGCACCCCCCTCAGATTATGTTTTAATGTGGCACAGTGGATAGGCATTGAAAAACTGAACACAGGTCAATCGAGAAAACACGAACAAGTTGTGTGGAACTATGAAAAAAATAAGCAAAATATACAGACTGAGTTGCCCGTGGGCACCATAGGCAACATCAACGATATTGTGGGCACAGGAGCGCCGTGGTCCCGTGGTTAGCGTGAGCAGCTACGGAACTAGAGGTCCATGGTTCAAGTCTTCCCTCCAGTAAAAAGGTTTAATTTTTATTTTCAGACAATTATCAGAGTTCAATCACTCACACATAATCAATTTCGCTCTTCAAAATTCCAGGACGTGTTCAGATTTGCTCGGACATATGCACGATTTGACGGTCTACACGCGGAAAAATTTGAAAACGTTAAAAACATGTGATTTGACAGAGCACAGAGAAAACTGTGCGACTGCGAAACTGTTGCATTCATTTCTTGCAGTTTACGTGATACACTCTTCTGTTTTCATCACTTTTTTGGGAGTGATTATCACATCCACAAGAAAACCTAAATCGGGCAAAGTAGAAGAATCTTTTTACCCATTCGCCAAGTGTGCAAGTTAGATGGGTCGACAACATATTCCTGTCATGTGACGCACATGCCGCCGCCAGTGTTGCATAGAATATATCAGACGTGTTTTCCTGGATCAAATGTTTTCGGTTCCCATTGGAGAGGCACGTCCTTTCGTCTTCTAATCGCACGGTTTTGCGGTGCGGTCGCAAAACACGCACACTAAACTTATTACAGTGAACAGAGACGTCAATGACCGAACGGACGGATTATAACTTGCAAAAACAAAGTAAGTAAACTTCTCGCTCAAGGGTAGACTTGAACCAAGGATCTTTCACTCCGCAGCTGCTCACGCTAACCACGGGACCACGGCGCTCCTGTGCCCAGATATGCCTTGATGTTGCATATGTTGCCCATGGACTACTCAGTTTATATATTTTGCTTATTTTTTCATAGTTCCACACAACTTCTTCCTGTTTTCTCGACTGATCTGTGCTTAGTTTTTCAAGGCCTATCCACTGTGCCAAATTATAACTAAATCTGAGGGGGGTGCGATGGGGAGGTTCCCTTGTTAGCTATTGCTCAGTGGGTACTATGCCTTTTCTCACAACCAATAAATAACATATGGATTAAAGTGGGAGGCAAATTCTCCGTTCCATGACCTTTGGTGCTGCTCGTGTTCTTGAAGGACCTAGGAGTACCCCTGACCTTTCTGCTCATACTCTGAAACGTTAATTCGAGTACGCACTTTGCTTCGTAATCTGCCATCACAGTTATAATGGAAACGCGACAGTCGTTATTTACAAAACGCCTCTTTTCTACACTGACGAAATCAGTACTGACAAGGGAACCTCTCCATCGCACCACCCTCAGATTTAGTTATAAGTTGGCACAATGGATAGGCCTTGAAAAACTGAACACAGATCAATCGAGAAAACAGGAGTAAGTTGTGTGGCACTATGAAAAAAATAAGCAAAATTTACAAACTGAGTGGTCCATGCGCAAGGTAGGCAACATCAAGAAAGTGTGAGCTCAGGAGCGCCTTGTCCTGTGGTTAGCGTGAGCAGCTGCGGAACGAGAGGTCCGCGGCCGTACCTTTTTGTAGCACCCTGTATATTGTGAAGCAGCAGGCCTTAAGTCGAAATACCACATAAAACAGGTAGTGGGAAAAGCAGACACCGGACTCAGATTACTGGGAAAAATCTTAAGGCAATGTAACTCATCCACGGAAGAAGTGGCATATAAGGCGCTTTTTCGCCAGATTCTTGGGTACTGTTCATCTGTCTGGGATCCTCATCAGCTAGAACGGATAGAGGAGATAGACAAGTCCAACCAAGAGCGGCTCATTTCGCCACGGGATCGTTCAGCTGGTGAGAGAGCGTTACGGATATGCTAAAACAAACTCCACTGGCAGACGTTACAAGAGAGGCGATGTGCATCACGCAGAGATTTAATGTTGAAATCTCGGGACAGCACTTTTCAGGAGGAGTCGGACAACATATTACTTCTCCCACATACATCTCACGCATCGACCACGAGGAGAAGATTCGAGAAATTAGAGCCAATACTCGAGACTTACCGACAACCATTCTACTCACTCACTATTTGCGAGTGGAACAGGGTTGGAAGGACCAGAAAGTAGTACCGAAAGTAACCTCCGTCACACACCGTTATGTGGCTTGCGGGGTATGATTCAGATGTAGAGATTTGTAGGGACGAATTAGACATTTGAGCTGTGGAAGGGGAACAAGGGGGAAACAAATGGTAGCACCGAAATTTTTCTCTTAACAGGGTGGCTTTATTAGAATGAACAGTTACACTAATTCTCACACACAAATAAACAAAAGATGTTATGTGGATATATGTCCGGAAACGCTTAATTTCCATGTTAGAGCTCATTTTAGTTTCGTCAGTATGTACTGTACTTCCTCGATTCACCGCCAGTTGGCCCAATTGAAGGAAGGTAATGTTGACTTCGGTGCTTGTGTTGACATGCGACTCATTGCTCTACAGTACTAGCATTACACACATCAGTACGTAGCATCAACAGGTTAGTGTTCGTCACGAACGTGGTTTTGCAGTCAGTCCAATGTTTACAAATACGGAGTTGGCAGATGCCCATTTGATGTACGGATTAGCACGGGGCAATAGCCGTGGCGCGGTACGTTTGTATCGAGACAGATTACCAGAACGAAGGTGTCCCGACAGGAAGACGTTCCAAGCAATTGATCGGCGTCTTAGGGAGCACTGAACATTCCAGCCTATGATTCTCAACTGTGGAAGACCTAGAACGATGAGGACACCTGCTATGGACGAGGCAATTCTTCGTGCAGTTGACGATAACCCTAATGTCAGCGTCAGAGAAGTTGCTGCTGTACAAGGTAACGTTGACCACGTCACTGTATGGAGAGTGCTACGGGAGAACCAGTTGTTTCCGTACCATGTACAGCGTGTGCAGGCACTATCAGCAGCTGATTGGCCTCCACGGGTACACTTCTGCGAATGGTTCATCCAACAATGTGTCAATCCTCACTTCAGTGCAAATGTTCTCTTTACGGATGAGGCTTCATTCCAACGTGATCAAATTGTAAATTTTCACAATCAACATGTGTGGGCTGACGAGAATCCGCACGCAATTGTGCAATCACGTCATCAACACAGATTTTCTGTGAACGTTTGGGCAGGCATTGTTAGTGATGTCTTGATTGGGCCCCATGTTCTTCCACCTACGCTCAATGGAGCACGTTATCATGATTTCATACAGGATACTCTACCTGTGCTTCTAGAACATGTTCCTTGACAAGTACGACACAACATGTGGTTCATGCACGATGGAGCTCCTGCACATTTCAGTCGAAGTGTTGGTACGCTTCTCAACAACAGATTCGGTGACCGATGGATTGGTAGAGGCGGACCAATTCCACGGCCTCCACGCTCTCCTGACCTCAATCCTCTTGACTTTCATTTATGGGGGCATTTGAAAGCTTTTGTCTACGCAACCCCTGTACCAAATGTAGAGACTCTTCGTGCTCGTATTGTGGACGGCTGTGATACAGTACGCCTTTCTCCAGGGCTGCATCAGAGCATCAGGGATTCCATGCGACGGAGGGTCGATGTATGTATCTTCGCTAACGGAGGACATTATGAACATTTCCTGTAAGAAACTGTTGGAAGTCACGCTGGTGCGTTTTGTTGCTGTGTGTTTCCATTCCATGATTAATGTGATTTGAAGAGACGTGATAAAATGAGCTCTAACATGGAAAGTAAGCGTTTCCGGACACATGTCCACTAAACATATTTTCTTTCTTTGTGTGTGAGGAATGTTTCATGAAAGTTTGGCGGTACCTTTTTGTAACACCCTGTATAGAAATGATCTAGTAGATAGTGTCGGAAGTTCCATGCGGCATTTCGCGGACGATGCTATAGTATACAGATAAGTTGCAGCTTTCTAGAGTTGCAGCGAAATGCAGGATGATCTGCAGCAAATAGGCACTTGGTGTAGGGAGTGGCAGCTGACACTTAACATAGACAAATGTAATGTATTGCGAATGCATAGAAAGAAGGATCCTTTGTGATATGATTATACGATAGCGGAACAAACACTAGTAGCAGTCACTTCTGTAAAATATGTAGGAGTATGCGTACGGAAAGATTTGAAGTGGAATGATCATATAAAATTTATTGTTGGTAAGGCGGGTGCCAGGTTGAGATTCATTGGGAGAGTCCTTATAAAATGTAGTCCATCAACAAAGGAGGTGGCTTAGAAAACACTCGTTCGACCTATACTTGAGTATTGCTCATCAGTGTGGGATCCGTACCAGGTAGAGTTGACAGAGGAGTTGGAGAAGATCCAAAGAAGAGCGGCGCGTTTCGTCACAGGGTTATTTGGTAAGCGTGATAGCGTTACGGAGATGTTTAGCAAACTCAAGTGGCAGACTCTGCAAGAGAGGCGCTCTGCATCGCCGTGTAGCTTGCTGTCCAGGTTTCGAGAGGGTGCGTTTCTGGATGAGGTATCGAATATATTGCTTCCCCTTACTTATACCTCCCGAGGAGATCACAAATATAAAATCAGAGAGATTCGAGCGCGCACGGAGGCTTTCCGGCAGTCGTTCTCCCTGCGAACCATACGCGACTGGAACAGGAAAGGGAGGTAATGACAGTGGCACGTTAAGTGCCCTCCGCCACACATCGTTGGGTAGCTTGCGGGGTATAAATGTAGATGTAGATGTAGGAGGCCGCTCTGGACAGTTGCGCCTTGACATTTTATGGCAGACGGTGTCTCGAGCAGTTTCCCATCAATAGTGCAGCTGGACAGTGGTGGATTTATTTTTCTACGTATGAGCAGTATGTTACATTTATTTACGCTCAGCGTCAACACAACATTCATGAATTCTCTACAGGTCGTTCTGCAAATTCTTACTACCTTCTGGCGTTGCTGCTTCGGTACAGACAACTGCAACATTTGCGAATAGCCTTAAAGAGCACCCGATCTTTTCTACTAGATTATTTATATACATATTGTAAAAACCAGCGGTCTTATTACACTTGCCTGTGGTACTACGGACATCTCAACAGATGTCACAATGAATATCTGAAATCCCAGCCAACACAGCCGCATATTCGTGTCACACGTGGTCAAAACCGATCCGAAATGCATTCTGTGGATCATGTGGCCCAGTTTGGCCGTCTGCGTTAGTGGATGCTGGCCATGTGCTACACACGTTCGAACTCGTCACCCCCGCGGCGGCAAACTGTCGAAAGCTTTCAGTGTC
Organism: Schistocerca cancellata; assembly: GCF_023864275.1. Classification (NCBI taxonomy): domain Eukaryota; kingdom Metazoa; phylum Arthropoda; class Insecta; order Orthoptera; family Acrididae; genus Schistocerca; species Schistocerca cancellata. The sequence goes on along the minus strand of NC_064635.1, from coordinate 16,491,192 downwards.
TGTCGCAGGACTGTTTGCCTCTGAAGCTTCCGACTCTTGACTCGCTCCTTAAAATTACTTTCGTCTCAAGACCGCAGTGTAGCCATACATCTGTCACAGCTCAGTATCTTATTTCATTTTGATTACACAAGTGTGTATACTGCTTCGCGGCCTTTCTTCGTGCAGTTCGTTGAGGCATTTCGCTTCTGTTCGAGAGAAATTAGTCTGTGAGCGTTTTCTGCGACCTGGACAAACCCTTTAGCTACGTAGATCACACAGAAACTAAACTGTTAAGACACTAATGTAATCCATCCAGTGTATGACATCTAAGCGTCATAAGAGAACATTTTCCAACGGTTACTCTGTCATTTTGAAACTGCCCGCTCTTCAGCCTTCACAGCGAATATTTTTGAAACCCTTCGACGAACATTAGCCACAGTCTGCATACCGCAGACTGAGTGACTGCTTCGTCCCCGTGAACCTCACACACGACACAGTGGGTGTCTGAATTCCTAGCCAATCGTTTACGCGACGCACACTGAAAACTCCTCCGCAGTGCGCCACGTTTCATCAACGGAACCTACTTGTGGATCACCTGGCTAGGTTTTCCGTCTGAGCAAGTGGAAACACTCTCTCAAACTACTCACCTCTACGCCGAGAACTTGTGGAACGCTTGTCGTATCTTTGGCAGCACTGGGCTCGTTGCGCAGCTCCAAGTTTCCACTTCACTAGTGCTGCCCTGACACTTTGTTTGTGATAAATCCAGTATTGCTATCAGTTCATATGTGTCTTATCTCAGTACCTCATTCCATCTCGACAGTTTTTTAGCACGTGCGCTATCTTAATCTCACGAAAAACTCGTATCATGCTATTCGAAGCAAGCAAAACTTTCCTGATTGCACAACAGGCAGTCATAAGTGGACACACAAAGCGATTTGTGGAAAATTCCTCACGGTCGTACAGGGTTAAATAGTTAAACGAGATCAACACTAATCAAGAAGCACATTTCAGAGTCTTTTTCTCTTACAAGCCACTCTCACTTTGGAGACATGCAAGTTCTGTCTCATCTTCCTGAATTTCACTCCTCGTTGCCTTGTGAAATTATCTGCTGTGACAGTGCACATAAGACAAACAAAGAAATCATTTATCACCAACAACTAAATAACTACGCTACAGAATGAGATTTTCACTCTGAAGCGGAGAGTGCGCTGATATGAAACTTCCTTGCAGATTAAAACTGTGTGCCGGACCGAGACTCGAACTCGGGACCTTTGCCTTTCGCGCGCAAGTGCTTTACCAACTGAGCTACCCAGGCACTACTCACGCCCAGTCTTCACAGCTTTACTTCTGCCAGTACCTCGTCTCCTACCTTCCAAACTTAACAGAAGCTCTCCTGCGAACCTTGCAGAACTAGCACTCCTGAAATGAAAGAATGGATATTGTGGAGACATGGCTTAGCCACACCCTGGGAGATGTTTCCAGAATGAGATTTTCACTCTGGAGCGGAGTGTGCGCTGATATGAAACTTCCTGGCAGATTAAAACTCTGTGCCGGGTCGAGACTCGAACTCGGGACCTTTGCCTTTCACGGGCAAGTGCTCTACCATCTGAGCTACCCAAGCACGACTCACGCTCTGTCCTCACAGCTTTACTTCTGCCAGTACCTTGTCTCCTGCCTTCCGAACTTTACAGAAGGTCTCCTGCGAACCTTGCAGAACTAGCACTCCTGAAAGAAAGGATACAGCGGAGACATGGCTTAGCCACAGCCTGGGGGATGTTTCCAGAATGAGATTTTCACTCTGCAGTGGAGTGTGCACTGATATAGCTTAGCCATGTCTACGCAATATCCTTTCTGTCAGGAGCGCCAGTTCTGCAAAGTTCGCAGGAGAGCTTCTGTGATGTTTGGAAGGTAGGAGACGAGGTACTGGCAGAAGTAAAGCTGTGAGGACGGGGCGTGAGTCGTGCTTTGGATGCTCAGCTGGTAGAGCACTTGCCCGCGAAAGGCAAAGGTCCCGAGTTCGAGTCTCGGCCCGGCACACAGTTTTAATCTGCCAGGTCCTTTCAACTACGTTACAGTTCAAAGTTATCTGGCACGTTATTCATCGGACCACCTTCACACTACTTCTGTACCGTTCTCCACAATCGAACAGAACGGGCTTTAAAGTCGAACACCTAAATCTGTCCGTGCGAGCTCTGACTTTTCTTATTCTATTACGTTGATCGTGTCTCCGTGTTTAGACTGGCGACAATAAAATATTAACACACGGAGAGCAGAAAGTTGGTGACTGAAATTTTATGGAAATACCTCACCGCAACGAAAAACTGTTTTGTTTTAATGACTGTCACTCCAAGTCGCGTATCATATCCGTGACAGCCCTCCTCTCTTTCGTGATGCCACAAAATGAGCTGCCGTTCTTTGAACTTTTCCGATTTCCTCGTCCGCCTGTCCTGTCCGGTTAGGATCCCACACCGCGCAGCAACACTGCAGAAGAGGAGGGATAACCGTAGTGTAGGCAGTTTCTTTAGTACACCTGTCGCATCTCCTGAGAGATCTGCCAATAAAACGCACTCCTTGCATCGGCTTTCCCACAACTTTATCTCTGCGACCGTTGCAAGTTAAACTCTTCTTAAGAGTTATCACTACATATTTAATTGAATTAACAGCGTCTATATTTGCGCGACTTATCGTCTAAACGAAACATAACATATTCCTTTTAGTACTCACACGGGTGACCTCACAGTTCTAATCGTCCCTATGGAATGGTTTCATAATAAATGGTTCAAATGGCTCTGAGCACTATGGGACTCAACATCTTAGGTCATAAGTCTCCTAGAACTTAGAACTACTTAAACCTAACTAACCTAAAGACATCACACACACCCATGCCCGAGGCAGGATTCGAACCTGCGACCGTAGCAGTCCCGCGGTTCCGGACTGCAGCGCCAGAACCGGTTTCATAATACTTTTGACCAATTCTGTCTCGGCCCCGTCTCGTTTTCTGCACCTCTTGTCCACGGTGTAATTCTTCTAAGTCGTCCAGATGAACTAGGCAGTGGGACTGATATAAAATCAATAACTGTTGTTGTTGTCTTCAGTCCTGAGACTGGTTTGATGCAGCTCTCCATGCTACTCTGTCCTGTGCAAGCTTCTTCATCTCCCAGTACTTACTGCAACCTACATCCTTCTGAATCTGCTTAGTGTATTCATCTCTTGGTCTCCCTCTACGATTTTTACCCTCTAATGCTAAATTTGTGATCCCTTGATGCCTCAGGACATGTCCTACCAACCGGTCCCTTCTTCTAGTCAAGTTGTGCCACAAACTTCTCTTCTCCCCAATTCTATTCAATACCTCCTCATTAGTTACGTGATCTACCCATCTAATCTTCAGCATTCTTCTGTAGCACCACATTTCGAAAGCTTCTATTCGCTTCCTGTCCAAACTATTTATCGTCCATGTTTCACTTCCATACATGGCTACACTCCATACAAATACTTTCAGAAACGACTTCCTGACACTTAAATCTATACTCGATGTTAACAAATTTCTCTTCCTCAGAAACGCTTTCCTTGCCATTGCCAGTCTACAGTTTATATTCTCTCTACTTCGACCATCATCAGTTATTTTGCTCCCCAAATAGCAAAACTCATTTCCTAATCTAATTCCCTCAGCATCACCCGACTTAATTCGACTACATTCCATTATCCTCGTTTTGCTTTTGTTGATGTTAATCTTATACCCTCCTTTCAAGACACTGTCCATTCCGCTCAACTGCTCTTCCAAGTCCTTTGCTGTCTCTGACAGAATTACAATGTCATCGGCGAACCTCAATGTTTTTATTTCTTCTCCATGGATTTTAATTCCTACTCCAAACGTTTCTTTTGTTTCCTTTACTGCTTGCTCAATATACAGATTGAATAACATCGGGGAGAGGCTACAACCCTGTCTCACTCCCTTCCCGACCACTGCTTCTCATTCATGTCCCTCAACTCTTATAACTGCCATCTGGTTTCTGTACGAATTGTAAATAGCCTTTCGCTCCCTGTATTTTACCCCTGCCACCTTCAGAATTTGAAAGAGAGCATTCCAGTCAACATTGTCAAAGGCTTTATGTAAGTCTACAAATGCTAGAAACGTAGGTTTGCCTTTCCTTGATCTAGCTTCCAAGATAAGTCGTAGGGTCAGTATTGCCTCAAGTGCTCCAACATTTCTATGGAATCCAAACTGATCTTCCCCGAGGTCGGCTTCTATCAGTTTTTCCATTCGTCTGTAAAGAATTCGCATTAGTATTTTGCAGCCGTGACTTTAATAAGTAGTTCGGTAATTTTCACATCTGTCAACACCTGCTTTCTTTGGGATTGGAATTATTATATTCTTCTTGACGTCTGAGGGTATTTCGCCTGTCTCATACATCTTGCTCACCAGATGGTAGAGTTTTGTCAGGACTGGCTCTCCCAAGGCCGTCAGTAGTTGTAATGGAATGTTGTCTATTCCCGGGGCCTTGTTTCGACTCAGGTCTTTCAGTGCTCTGTCAAACTCTTCACGCAGTGTCGTATCTCCCATTTCATCTTCATCTACATCCTCTTCCATTTCCATAATATTGTCCTCAAGTACGTCAAGTACATCAAGTACATAACTATCCGACGTTTATATGCAAGCAATACGTGCTCTGCATCAGAACTTTTATATACTACATAATTCAGTTACTGCTCCTGTGTGTCCTGTGTACTGCCCATCGATATTTATGTACTTGGTTAGGGAAGCGAACATCGTAACTCATTTTAGTGGCACTGTTTTGCGTACCATGGGGGATCACTCACGTCTCATATTAATTTATTCGCTATCGATGCTCCCAAATGCTGTCGGTGCTACACTGTAAGCGCCAAAGAAACTGGTACAGGCATGCGTATTCAAATACAGGGATATGCAGGCAGGCAGAATACGGCGCTGCGGTCGAAAGCCTAAACACAACAACACGTGTCTGGCGCAGTTGTCAGATCGGTTACTGCTGCAGCAATGGCAGATTATCAAGATGTGAGTGAGTTTGAACGTGGTGTTGTATTCGGCACATGAGCGATGAGACACAGCATGTCCGAGGTAGCGATGAAGTGGGGATTTTCTCGCACGACCATTTGACGAGTGCACCATCAATATCAGGAGTCTGGTAAAACGTCAAATCTCCGACATCACTGCGACCGGGAAAAGATCCTGCAAGAACGGGACCAGCGACGACTGAAGAGAATCTATGGAAGTGACAAAAGTGCAACCCTTCACCAAATTGCTGCAGATACCAATACTGGGCCATCAACAAGAGTCAGCGTCAGCACCATTCAACGAAACATCATCGATATGGGCTTCCGGCACCGAAGGCCTACTCGTATACCCTTGATGACTGCTCTCTAATGATGTGGGGCGTGTGCAGTTGCCTTAAGTGTCACTACCACAAGTCGTAGTGAATGGTGTAACAATAAGACGTTGAAAATTCTAGAAAAACAAATGGATTGATGATGCAATGCATTGTGACGTCAAATAGCGGAAGCACAAAGGAAAACACCCGGAGAACTGGGCCACCATTGCAGGGAATGAAAATACAGTGCAGCTGCCGTAGCAACAACGCTGACTATCGGTCAACACAGCGTGCTGCTTGCAAGGAAAGTGTTTGTAAAATGCTTTCCAACGTTGTACGCTCTTCAGGGAACGAACAGATGTTAATGCTATAAGACTTTTGTACTGTAATACTCTAACACTGTGTACTAATTGATAGTTACGTTTCCTTTATTTTGCACATAATAATGTCAGTGTCATTACGCCCTGATAAATGGATTTGTACGTAAGGAATTAAAAGTTCTTTATAGTTACTCTGAAGCGTGAAAATTTACTTTCAAAACCTTTTCTTAAAGAATCTACTTTATTTACTAGCGATTAATCAAGATCATTAACACACTATGTGAGCGTGGAAGTAGTTGCCAAGCAGTAACTGATGGAAACAAATTAAATTTCAACCAATGGAAATTTTATTCATAAAAGCTTTTTCAAAACAGATTTAAAATTATAAGCAGAAAAGCACACTCGAAAATCAAGTCACAATTCAACAAATGTGAATTTTATTCTTAAAAGCGCTTTCGAAACAGATTTAAAATTATAAGCAGAAAAGCAACCTCGAAATATCAAATTACAATTATTCAGAGGCAGAATATACACTCCTGGAAATGGAAAAAAGAACACATTGACACCGGTGTGTCAGACCCACCATACTTGTTCCGGACACTGCGAGAGGGCTGTACAAGCAATGATCACACGCACGGCACAGCGGACACACCAGGAACCGCGGTGTTGGCCGTCGAATGGCGCTAGCTGCGCAGCATTTGTGCACCGCCGCCGTCAGTGTCAGCCAGTTTGCCGTGGCATACGGAGCTCCATCGCAGTCTTTAACACTGGTAGCATGCCGCGACAGCGTGGACGTGAACCGTATGTGCAGTTGACGGACTTTGAGCGAGGGCGTATAGTGGGCATGCGGGAGGCCGGGTGGACGTACCGCCGAATTGCTCAACACGTGGGGCGTGAGGTCTCCACAGTACATCGATGTTGTCGCCAGTGGTCGGCGGAAGGTGCACGTGCCCGTCGACCTGGGACCAGACCGCAGCGATGCACGGATGCACACCAAGACCGTAGGATCCTACGCAGTGCCGTAGGGGACCGCACCGCCACTTCCCAGCAAATTAGGGACACTGTTGCTCCTGGGGTATCGGCGAGGACCATTCGCAACCGTCTCCATGAAGCTGGGCTACGGTCCCGCACACCGTTAGGCCGTCTTCCGCTCACGCCCCAGCATCGTGCAGCCCGCCTCCAGTGGTGTCGCGACAGGCGTGAATGGAGGGACGAATGGAGACGTGTCGTCTTCAGCGATGAGAGTCGCTTCTGCCTTGGTGCCAATGATGGTCGTATGCGTGTTTGGGGCCGTGCAGGTGAGCTCCACAATCAGGACTGCATATGACCGAGGCACACAGGGCCAACACCCGGCATCATGGTGTGGGGAGCGATCTCCTACACTGGCCGTACACCACTGGTGATCGTCGAGGGGACACTGAATAGTGCACGGTACATCCAAACCGTCATCGAACCCATCGTTCTACCATTCCTAGACCGGCAAGGGAACTTGCTGTTCCAACAGGACAATGCACGTCCACATGTATCCCGTGCCACCCAACGTGCTCTAGAAGGTGTAAGTCAACTACCCTGGCCAGCAAGATCTCCGGATCTGTCCCCCATTGAGCATGTTTGGGACTGGATGAAGCGTCGTCTCACGCGGTCTGCACGTCCAGCACGAACGCTGGTCCAACTGAGGCGCCAGGTGGAAATGGCATGGCAAGCCGTTCCACAGGACTACATCCAGCATCTCTACGATCGACTCCATGGGAGAATAGCAGCCTGCATTGCTGCGAAAGGTGGATATACACTGTACTAGTGCCGACATTGTGCATGCTCTGTTGCCTGTGTCTGTGTGCCTGTGGTTCTGTCAGTGTGATCATGTGATGTATCTGACCCCAGGAATGTGTCAATAAAGTTTCCCCTTCCTGGGACAATGAATTCACGGTGTTCTTATTTCAATTTCCAGGAGTGCTAGTTCTGCAAGGTTCGCAGGAGAGCTTCTGTAAAGTTTGGAAGGTAGGAGACGAGGTACTGGCGGAAGTAAAGCTGCGGGGACGGGGCATGAGTCGTGTTTCGGTAGCTCAGATGGTAGAGCACTTGCCCGCGAAAGGCAAAGGTCCCGAGTTCGAGTCACGGTCGGGCACACAGTTTTAATCTGCCAGGAAGTTTTATATCAGCGCACACTCCGCTGTAGAGTGAAAATCTCATTCTGGGAACTACTGGAAGGATTGCAATGAAATTTGGCACAACTATTCTTTTAGTTTGAAGCAATATTTAAGTGGAACAAAATTTTAATCGAGATATTATACACAGTTTTGTGGTTGATAATATATGTAAAAGTTTGCTTGTAAAAAACGTTCGAACCCAAAACATCACAGAAAATAATAGCATTAATTTACCAAAAAGTTACTGCACTTAATTGTACACCTATTAGTGTAGATTATTTTACCATTAGAAAAATTTGGTAAATTTGCCTCGAAATTATGAGAAAGTGTACCTTAAAATAATAATGCAATAAAAAATTCAAAATTATCTCACTGCATTAGATTATTAAAAAATTCTGAATTTTTTAAAACAAATCATATTAGATCTCTATACATACGTGTGCAAAATTTCAATGAGATTGAACAAAAAATGGCAAAGATATGGATTTACAATTATGTCAGTGCAAGACCGCCGCCGTCTGCCCTTAAGGGGCGCTACTAGCTCGGCAGTTCGGCAGTCGGAGGCGGTTGGTCAGCCGAGGGAGTCTGTCAGTCCGAGCGAGTCTGGTCAGTTGGTCAGCCATCAGTGTGGGACAGTCAGTGTCCGGCTGTCGTCCGGAGTGCTAGGCCGCCAGTCTGCTCGAGTTGTTCTGGGCAATGGTCATGGGCGGTTGGGTCGATCGGTTGGTCGGTCGCCCACTGGGACACAAGATGACTTGTCCGCCTTGAGCGTCGGCGCATGTGAGGTCACCACCTGAGTCCAATGGGCTGCGTCGTATAGCGAGGCGTAGTGGCTTCTCGGCCGACACGAGAGCAACAGGAGTCAACCCACGACGTCGGTCTGGCCGGTGCGAGCTGCGACGCCGTGAGACGGGAAGTCGACGCGCCTTCCTGCGTCCGTTGGAGCGGCTGGCAGCGGACGGTTTTGGGGTGCTGCGCCAGATCTTCGCCAGACATCGCAGTTATTAGAAGTTGAGTGATTCGAGATATGTTGTTTCATTTCACTTGCTAAATTTTACTTGTTTCTCGGTCAGTGTCTCGTCCCTAGCTTGCTCGTCTGTCTCTCGTCCGCATTTGTTAGGCAGTTAGTGTCTGTCTGTCGGTCTTCCATAAGTTACTAGCTGCCTCTGTCATGTTTGTCGGATTCGGTGTTAACGAATTTATAGAATTAAAGGCCGAATTCCTGAAATATGTTTTATCTTGCCTATCAGCTTGCGAGGCACTTTGTGTGTAATGTAGAGCATGTTGTACATTTTATGTAAGTCTGAATTTCATGGGTTTTATTTAAATAGTCGTTTTTATAAAGTTGCCGCCCTTCGACCGTAAGAGCCCTTTTAAAAACAAATTGCACTTTTGGTGGAAAATAAGTTCTTAGTGTGTGTGTTTGTACCATTTCCATCCCGCTTACGGGGTGCATAGTTAATGTGTTTGTGTGAGTTGTTAAAATTTTTTTATTTAATGTAATCTGGTGTGTTGCAGATTTGCACCAGTGTACTCTTTCAGAGGTTGTTGTGAGCGGTTGTGACTACCGCCGTGTTGAAAGGGAGCGGCAAACTTCTCAGCCCGAAGGCTCCTACTGTATATATATATATATATATATATATATATATATATATATATACACCTGGAAATTGAAATAAGAACACCGTGAATTCATTGTCCCAGGAAGGGGAAACTTTATTGACACATTCCTGGGGTCAGATACATCACATGATCACACTGACAGAACCACAGGCACACAGACACAGGCAACAGAGCATGCACAATGTCGGCACTAGTACAGTGTATATCCACCTTTCGCAGCAATGCAGGCTGCTATTCTCCCATGGAGACGATCGTAGAGATGCTGGATGTAGTCCTGTGGAACGGCTTGCCATGCCATTTCCACCTGGCGCCTCAGTTGGACCAGCGTTCGTGCTGGACGTGCAGACCGCGTGAGACGACGCTTCATCCAGTCCCAAACATGCTCAATGGGGGACAGATCCGGAGATCTTGCTGGCCAGGGTAGTTGACTTACACCTTCTAGAGCACGTTGGGTGGCACGGGATACATGCGGACGTGCATTGTTCTGTTGGAACAGCAAGTTCCCTTGCCGGTCTAGGAATGGTAGAACGATGGGTTCGATGACGGTTTGGATGTACCGTGCACTATTCAGTGTCCCCTCGAAGATCACCAGCGGTGTACGGCTAGTGTAGAAGATCGCTCCCCACACCATGATGCCGGGTGTTGGCCCTGTGTGCCTCGGTCGTATGCAGTCCTGATTGTGGCGCTCACCTGCACAGCGCCAAACACGCATACGACCATCATTGGCACCAAGGCAGAAGCGACTCTCATCGCTGAAGACGACACGTCTCCATTCGTCCCTCCATTCACGCCTGTCGCGACACCACAGGAGGCGGGCTGCACGATGTTGGGGCGTGAGTGGAAGACGGCCTAACGGTGTGCGGGACCGTAGCCCAGCTTCATGGAGACGGTTGCGAATGGTCCTCGCCGATACCCCAGGAGCAACAGTGTCCCTAATTTGCTGGGAAGTGGCGGTGCGGTCCCCTACGGCACTGCGTAGGATCCTACGGTCTTGGCGTGCATCCGTGCGTCGCTGCGGTCCGGTCCCAGGTCGACGGGCACGTGCACCTTCCGCCGACCACTGGCGACAACATCGATGTACTGTGGATACCTCACGCCCCACGTGTTGAGCAATTCGGCGGTACGTCCACCCGGCCTCCCGCATGCCCACTATACGCCCTCGCTCAAAGTCCGTCAACTGCACATACGGTTCACGTCCACGCTGTCGCGGCATGCTACCAGTGTTAAAGACTGCGATGGAGCTCCGTATGCCACGGCAAACTGGCTGACACTGACGGCGGCGGTGCACAAATGCTGCGCAGCTAGCGCCATTCGACGGCCAACACCGCGGTTCCTGGTGTGTCCGCTGTGCCGTGCATGTGATCATTGCTTGTACAGCCCTCTCGCAGTGTCCGGAGCAATTATGGTGGGTCTGACACACCGGTGTCAATGTGTTCTTTTTTCCATTTCCAGGAGTGTATGTATTCCTGAAAGCAGAAAAACTTAAGTTGCAGAAAAATCATTTTAAAGTTTGGATGAAATGTAAAAAAAAAAAAAAAAAATCTATCACACCTTAGCTAAAACTGCCCATATCCATATTCCATTTCTTCCACATCATCCTCTACAGCTCTTTTAGTTTCTCTGCTCCTTTGCCTAGCAATTTTTTGTATGTTGTGGACTGAAGACTCCGTCTTCACGATTCTTTGCTTATCGATGATCTGCAGCATGTGCTCAGTGAAGACTCCAAGTGTAAAGCCCAACTTGCTGAGGATGTGAAGTCTTGCCACATTCCCACCATTAAACACTGCTGCAGCTTCCAAAGCAGAAATCTTCACCACCAAATTGGAAACAAACACAGTCTTTGGACATCTTTTCCAAATAAGAGCATTGAAACTTTAATTTGGGTTCTGCGTTTTCCTATGCAGACATTTTTCTAGCTGTTCTGGTGAAGCCAGTGCTCTAAAAGTTGGTTTAATAGCCATTGAAACCTCATAAGGAAGGTTATTTTTATGGGTATAAGATTACCCACTTTCCTTACTTTTCAAAAATTTGCACCGTTCATTAGAACAGAGGCCATGTTTAGGTGTAGTATCTGTCGACAAGTAATGAAACCAAATGGCCCATACTGCTTTCCTCATACTGTCCAAGCTTGTGACGTTACTTCTAATTGCAGCACCATAATAGACTTCTAGGCTGTCAATTCTATTCTTTGTTAGTCTGTTTACACCTCCCTGTGGCTTCCCATCCTCTAGTAGCTTGCCTCCATTGTCTGTAGCAAGTCTTCAGAGTCGTCCACCCATCCTCTTCTGAATATGGCCTAACCACTCCAGTTTCTCAATAGTACAAACTTTTCCATAGGGCTGACTTTCAACTACATTCTTGAAAGCACTAGAGTCTCCATCTCCTAAATACTGTCCGTATCTTACTCCATACTTTTGCAAATATCTATGGAAAATGAATTTCATACCTGCAGCTTCCGTCCCACCACTGGAGCCTGCGTAATTTGTGCTACAATCAGCTTTATGGGCTTCTTGCCATTCTGTTTCTTTACCTGCATCAATATATTTCTTGTGCAAGGACCATGCAGAACAATATTTAGACATCACCTCTAAGTCTAATACTTTACCAGTGTCGATACTAATGATTGTTGAAACTCCATGCAGTGACGTATGCCCACTCTTCATCCAGGAACTGTCACAGGAAACTGCTATATCGTTGCTATTACTTGCTTCACAATTTTCTTGAATTGCCCCGAGGACTGCCATTTTCATGCTCTCTTCACTTACTTCTGCAACTGCATTGAGGAGAGCAGTATTCATTGCAGAAAATTTTACGGGAGGACCAGGCATGTTCATAATACCATATAAAAGGTTTCCACCATCTCTTCCAATCCCTATACATCTCAGTCCATAAGCAAATCTCATATTGGTTTCATAGATTCTATTACTAACCTTTGATGTCTTGAATGGTTTGTCAGCATCACAGTTTTGACACAAAATGTGCAATCTGCAAAACAAACCTTATCTCGTTCCATCATCAACCAAATCCACGTTTCCTCCACAAACAGAGCACTTGCAGGCTTTTCTAAGTGTTTGTGCCACCATTTCCAGGTCCACAATTCTGAAACCTGTATTTCTGTCATGATTTGTTTCTTCTGACACAATCCCTGACCCAAGTTTTATTTTAGATGCATTTGGAGAGAAGCTAATGTTTGCATCTACAGGCTTGACCCTAACCTCAATGTCTGTTTTTCGCTTTATATTGGAAATATGGGACTTACTATATTTTTTAAATACTTTACTAGGCCTAGGCATTGTAAAAAGGGATCAACAGATTCAACCTTGCACAAAGAATGGCACAATAAATCAAGCGTCACTCGAATTCCACTGAACAGCACGAAAACTTGTTTACAACATTCCACAGCCTTCTATACCACACAGACTGAACCAGAAAATGGCTCCACAGCCTTCTTTACAACACTGCTGTTATGATACAAAAAATCACAGCCTTCTAAAGCTATATTTTCTAGGTTCACAGGCCAAATTCTGCAATAAAATTTTTCCTCCATTTGGTACATTGAAAAGCGGGCTTGGCGCATTACACTGCTTAGGGTTATAATTTTTTTATGCCATTTGTAGTTCGAATTTCAAGGAAAAAATTTGGGATAATAATCTCAATTATATTTAGTGTCAAATAAGCAAATAAAAATAATTTGTAAATTTTTCATTATTTCTGCCACCGTCTCCCCTTAAATGCACGTGAACAGGCAACCTATCCGCTTTCCCACCAGAGGGAGACACCATAGCTGTGATTGCCACAAACAGAGGGCGACTGCTTCACACAACGCGCTGTGGCACGCTCTTCAAAACAGCAATTTTTACCACAGTTCATACTTCGTTTTTACAAACGAATAAATGTTATTTACTAAAATAGTAAATAAATTATTTCATATCTAGATCTACAACTTTGCTTCTGCCGTTTTTTCTTGAAGTTCGAGGCTTTATTGTGAAAAACCTACAAAAAATTTACGATTCAAAGTATTGACCGTCGCTGGCCACTGCTTTCTCCCAGCTTTAGGACAGCATACTACCCCTGCAACGTATAAACTGGGGATCTTTTGAGGGTAGCCATGAACCGATCCAATTTTGCGCTTGTTCAGATGACCGCAAGCGGTAGTCAGGTAGGTCGTGTATCACAGAATGAAAAAGTTGGCAGTCAGAGGGAGGAATATCTGGAGAATACAGCGGCTGGGGTAGAACATCCCATTTCAACGTTCCCCAGTATGTTCTGACGGGATGTTCGAAATGGGGTCGTGCACTGTCATGCTGCAAAATCGTCTTTCCACGTCTGTCGCTGTACTGTGGCCATTTGTCTTTCAGTGCTCGGCTCAAACACATCAACTGCTTTCTACGAGGTGCATTCAAGTTCTAAGGCCTCCGGTTTTTTTCTAATTAACTACTCACCCGAAATCGATGGAACTGGCGTTACTTCTCGACGTAATCGACCTGCAGACGTACACATTTTTCACAACACTGACGCCATGATTCCATGGCAGCGGCGAAGGCTTCTTTAGGAGTCTGTTTTGACCACTGGAAAATCGCTGAGGCAATAGCAGCACGGCTGGTGAATGTGCGGCCACGGAGAGTGTCTTTCATTGTTGGAGAAAGCCAAAAGTCACTAGGAGCCAGGTCAGGTGAGTAGGGAGCATGAGGAATCACTTCAAAGTGTTGCGTAACGTTAGCTCGATGTGCGGGTGCGTTGTCTTGCTGAAACAGCACACGTGCAGCCCTTCCCGGACGTTTTTGTTGCAGTGCAGGAAGGAATTTGTTCTTCAAAACATTTTCGTAGGATGCACCTGTTACCGTAGTGCCCTTTGGAACGCAATGGGTAAGGATTACGCCCTCGCTGTCCCAGAACATGGACACCATCATTTTTTCAGCACTGGTGGTTACCCGAAATTTTTTTGGTGGCGGTGAATCTGTGTGCTTCCATTTAGCTGACTGGCGCTTTGTTTCTGGATTAAAAAGGCCGTCCACGTCTAATCCATTGTCACAACCGACGAAAAGAAAGTCCCATTCATGCTGTCGTTGCGCGTCAACATTGCTTGGCAACATGCCACTCGGGCAGCCGTGTGGTCGTCCGTCAGCATTCGTGGCACCCACCTGGATGACACTTTTCGCATTTTCAGGTCGTCATGCAGGATTGTGTGCACAGAACCCACAGAAATGCCAACTCTGGAGGCGATCTGTTCAACAGTCATTCGGCGATCCCCCAAAACAATTCTCTCCACTTCCTCGATCGTGTCGTCTGACCGGCTTGTGCGAGCCCGAGGTTGTTTCGGTTTGTTGTCACACGATGTTCTGCCTTCATTAAACTGTTGCACCCACGAACACACTTTCGACACATCCGTAACTCCATCACCACATGTCTCCTTCAACTGTCGATGAATTTCAATTGGTTTCACACCACGCAAATACAGAAAACGAATGATTGCACGCTGTTCAAGTAAGGAAAACGTCGCCATTTTAAGTATTTAAAACAGTTCTCATTCTCGCCGCTGGCGGTAAAATTCCATCTGCCATACGGTGCTGCCATCTCTGGGACGTATTGACAATGAACGTGGCCTCATTTTAAACCAATGCGCATGGTTCTATCTCTTTCCAGTCCGGAGAAAAAAAATCGGAGGCCTTAGAACGTGAATGCACCTCGTATAACGATCTCCTGTGACTGTCTCTCACAACGACGCCGGTCTTCAGCGTCAAAATCACCGTTCTTGAAGCATGGAAAGCATTTTCTGCAAAGTTCTGTCACCCACGGGCGTCTCATCGCAGGTCTTACCCACCTCTTCATGAGCCACAACCGCAGATTTCTTCACATCAAAGCGGAAAATTGAAGCCTTCCTCAGACGACGAGAACTGGGCTCGTCAGCTGATGTATTCACTCGAGAGTAACTCCATGATGCAACCGAAAATCGACTAATATTTTGATGCCGTTATGTTCTCAAATGCCTAAGCTTACTGCATGGCACTTACGACTTACGACTTGCACTACTACTTTCCACTGCTGCCGTCTATTGCAAAACGGCGGAAGCAATGTTGTAGACCTGATAATTTATCTCTTTTTATAGAAATGTAATTTAAAATATATTTACACAGGGGGAACGACATCGATCAAGAGGATCACACCAAAGAAAGCCACTCAGTTCGAAAGTTTTGGAAGGTTAACTCGATCCTACGTCAACAGCGAGTGTTCAAAAAGCAGCAGACCAAAATGACGTAGGAGACGAAGACGTCGCAAAATTACCTCTGCCCGAGAGTGAATTCGTAGACAGCTAATAAACTGGCGGAAGTAAGACAAGTGAAGAACCACTTAGCGGGGATATTCATGAAGATACCGAAGAGCTCGCAGGAAACGTAGAAAATACTGTAGTAAGTCGTAACGTAAATAGAAATAGATTGGAGGACTCTGCACCACACGAAAGAGGGTGGGAACGAAGCAGAAACCATCGACAGCAGTAGTAATATTTTGTTTTATGAAATCTCTCAATGGCCTTTCCCTGTTCCAGGACATGTAACGGTTGTCGTAAATAAAACAGCTGGGGTGGAGCATTTGAGAACAACAGACGAAACGGTAAGGATAAGAAAAAAAGGTGCTGACCACCAGTTGATGTGTAATTGGTTTTGTATCAGTCAGCCGAAAGGTGAAAAAGTTCTGAGAATGTGGATTGCATACTGAACTAAAAACCAAAGTTTATACTGTTTTTCTGTAGTTTTTTTGTTAGCGTAGGCGCAAGTTTGAACACTGCATCTAAATTTGTCGGTGGTTTTCAAGTTTGATGGAAACTTGAGAGCTTACAAACCTCTGAGTACAATCAAGCTCGTTTCGAGAAATGGAAAAACTTGAGAACAGGTCTAATACCAGTTACCCAGACAGCATTTAAAACAAACAAAAAAGAAAATGAAGCGACATTTTTAAGAAGCCTGCTAGACGTCAATGTTTCTCGCTGAACAAAATCTTCCTTATCGTGGCCACAACGAGAAAAACAAAGGAAATTTTCCGCAGCTGATTAGATTGTTATCTGACTGTGACGCTGTACTCAGAGAATTCTTGATTCAACCAGAACAGTCGGGCTAAACATTTACAAAATATTCTTCCCTCTATACACGAAATTAATTTCTTCCACTTCTGGGCCGACGTGTTAAGACAAATATTATAAATAGTATACAAAATTCGAAGTATCTTTGTATCGTCTTTGCAGGACTTCGAACATTCTGTACATAGTTCAAATCACTGAAATCATTCGTTACGTTCACAAAGAAAACAAAAAAGGACAAGTAAATGAATCAGTTCTGGATTATTTTCAGCAAAATGGGAAGAACGCCGATGGCATAACAGAAGATATTTTACAAGTTATTGAAAACTATGGTCTGGGTACAACAATGTGCCGAGGACAAGGCTACGACAGCGCCTCTACAATGGCTGGACTGCAGTCTCGAGTTCAAGCAGTAACTTCCGACCTGTACGAGCCAACCAGTCTGTGCGGATATATATACAGTAGAAACTCGTTTAACCGTCACTCTTTAAACCGTCAGATTCTGTTAACCGTCACTGCTGTAACAGCATAATAATACTGTAATACCAGAATGCTCTGAGGTGCAGTGACGCGTTCGCTTTGTTTATTTACTCTATTAATTTACAAATCAGCACAAATCTGGCGTCAGAAGAAGTATCACAGTGGTTAGAGTGTGCCAAAGTGGACGGGGGTTTTCTAATTTTGAGTGATGACGATATTGTTGCCAGTGTAAGTGCCACCAAAGAAGAAGAAGAAGGGGCTGATGAAGACGAGTGTTCAATCCATGAAGAAAAACAAACTATTAGCCATTCAGAGGCCGAAACAATGCTGTCCAAGTGTATAGAATGGTTTGAAAGTCAAGAAGAGGCTAATGTAACGCAGGCACTACTGCTCCGAAAAATATTAAATATTGCCGCGGTGAAAGCTCGAACATCAAAAAGGCAGAAGAAATTGACTATCTGCAAGCTAGATAAACTACTTCACCTGTGAGTTTATAATACAGTACAGTACTGTACATTATGTATTTTGCAACTTTTGTAGCTACTGTACGGATGTTTTTATCATGTAGTAAATAGTTTTATTTGCTATTACCGTCGTGTTTAATTTGTTTTCGCTCCGAAATATTATTATATTACTGTGAGAGTGATATGTGCCTATACATAAAATAATTGATTGAGGTTATGTTTTGGAGGAACACAGTGTTTTTGTTATATAATTTTAGTATTGACCTTAATGATACATTTTCACATGGGAATGGTTGGCTCACAGTAGCTGTTGTACGTGTTTGTAGTGGTGTAGCTAGTGTAGGTGGACTTGAAAGTTTTGTTGATAGAGACATTATTGCCTATCACACCTGTCATATATATATATATATATATATATATAAAGTTTTGAAAGTTTTGTTGGTAGAGACATTATTGCCTATCGCACCTATCATATATATATATATATATATATATATATATATATATATATATATATATATATATATATAAAGTTTTGAAAGTTATATATATATATATATATATACACATATGATAGGTGCGATAGGCAATAATGTCTCTATCAACAAAACTTTCAAAACTTTATATATATATATATATATATATATATATATATATATATATATATATGATAGGTGCGATAGGCAATAATGTCTCTATCAACAGAACTTTCAAGTCCACCTACACTAGGTACGCCCCTACCACCACGTACAATGGAACCCGTGCAGGAAATTGGATTAGAGATCAACATAAACATCATTTCCGCCCTTTTTATTGCTCATGAAAACAACACATTGCATGTGATTCTTGAAGTTTTCCCGGCGGACATAATGTTCCATCATCTTTCGGGCGTGCACTCGGGACAGCGACAATTCTTCTTGCGATATTTCGGCTAGAAACCTCCTAGCCACCTTCAAGGCGAGTCGGAGACTGACTTCATAGCGTTTGCGCGTGCCTATTTATACGGAGAGTCACCACCGACTCGCCTTGAAGGTGGCTGAGAGGTTTCTAGCCGAAATATCGCAAGAAGAATTGTCGCTGTCCCGAGTGCACGCCCGAAAGATGATGGAACAACAACACATTGCATGTTGTACCACCACACAGCGAGACCTTCAGAGGTGGTGGTCCAGATTGCTCTGCACCGGTGTCGGTACATCTAATAACCTGTAGCGCGTCCTATTGCATTGATGCATGCCTGTATTCATCGTGGCATACTATACACAACTTCATCAAGGTACTCTTGGTTCAGATTGTCCCACTCCTCAACGGTCATTCGGCGTAGATTCCTCACAGTGGTCGGTTGGTCACGTCGTCCATAAACCTTTTCAAGCTATCCCAGGCATGTTCGATAGGGTTCATATGTGGAGAACATGCTGGTCACTCTAGTCGAGCGATGTCGTTATCCTGAAGGAAGTCATTCACAAGATGTGCACGATGGGGGCGCGAATTGTGATCCATGAAGACGAATGCCACGCCAATATGCTACCGACATGGTTGCACTATCGGTCGGAGGATGGCATTCACGTATCGTACAGCCGTTACGGCGCCTTCCATGAGCACCAGTGGGGTACATCGGCCCCCATAATGCCACCCCAAAACAGCAGGGAACCTCCACCTTGCTGCACTCGCTGGACAGTGTGTCTAAGGCGTTCAGCCTGCCGGGTTGCCTCCAAACATGTCCCCGACGATTGCGTTTACATCTTTGGGTGGGTTTAGTGACTTCTCTAAACAGTCAGAGGGACTGTGTCTGCGATACAATGTCCACAGTCAACGTCTATCTTCAGGAGTTCTGGGAACCTGTGTGAGGCAAAACTTCTTTGATGTAAGTATATACAAGGGTTGTAATTTAAATATGGCAACTATTTATTCACAACCGATACAAAAGAGTTACATGTTTGCACCTGTTACTGTCCTTCAAAGTAGTCACCAGCGTTATGCTGAACTCGTTGCCAGCGATGTGGAAGGCATAGTATACAGTTAGCAGAGCCTGTTCTGTTGATGGTACGAATGGAGCAGTCTAACGCCTGTCGAATCTCTCGAACATTTCTGTAGCGAATGCCACGAAGTGGTTGCTATATCTTCGGAATCAAAAGAAAGTCACAAGGACTTAAGTCCGTGGAGTGTGGTGGATGGTACAGTACTTCCCTGTCCCATCGACCGAGCAGAGCAGCCACAGCTTGCGCTGTATGCACCCGCGCATTGTCGTGCAAAATGATGGGTGGATTGTGCAGGAAGTGTCGCCGCTTCTTTCGCAAAGCCGGTCGCAGGTGATGCTCCAGAAACGAACAGTAATACTGAGCATTGATCCAAGTACGTCGTTCCTGTTTCGAAAACATAGTGACACCATTACGTTAGACCGCCTTCTCACAAGTGACTGTGTTTCTCTCGATTGTGCACACGCCGGTGACGTGGGACTGGCGAGTCCGTTTGTTCGGAGGTAGGGTGGGTATGTCAACAACGTGTGCTGTCAGCGACAATAGTAGATCCCAATGCATAGTGTCTCCACAGCAGTGTTGCCACTACTTAAGTCCCAACCTATATATACAGGGTGTCCCATCTATCTTGTCCACCCAAAATATCTCTGGAACAATAACAGCTATTGGAAAACGACTTTCACCGGTATCAATGTAGGGCTGGGGCCCATGAATGTACATATTTGGAAACATTCTAAAACGAAAGCATATGTGTTTTTTAACACAAACTTATGTTTTTTTAAATGGACCTCCTATATTTTTTCTTCAGCAATCCGTAGCATGACAAAGCACATACACAATGGCGTTGATTGCATCGCAATATTCCCATTACATCCCTAGATATTAAGACGCGAAGTTGACGCTTGAAACACGCGATATGCGCTGCTAGCGCACGTCCCGAGGCTCAGGCGTGAACCCCATGCTGCCCGTAATCGCGATGTGATTGACATGTGTAATCACACTTCCATACTTCGCTTATCGTTAATCCGTTACTTTGTGACTAACGTAGTGGTACACAGATATGTTACAGAACCGCATCACCCCTAGCCTATGGGATAAATACCTGCTGGAATGTACGACGTTATTGCAGGATGGCAGCAGACCGTATTATTCGTTTCGGACCTCTTGATAAGTATGGAAGTGTGATTACACATGTCAATCACATCGCGATTACGGGCAGCATGGGGTTCACGCCTGAGCCTCGGGACGTGCGCTAGCAGCGCATATCGCGTGTTTCAAGCGTCAACTTCGCGTCTTAATATCTCGGGATGTAATGGGAATATTGCGATGCAATCAACGCCATTGTGTATGTGCTTTGTCATGCTACGGATTGCTGAAGAAAAAATATAGGAGGTCCATTTAAAAAAACATAAGTTTGTGTTAAAAAACACATATGCTTTCGTTTTAGAATGTTTCCAAATATGTACATTCATGGGCCCCAGCCCTACATTGATACCGGTGAAAGTTGTTTTCCAATAGCTCTTATTGTTCCGGAGATATTTTGGGTGGACAAGATAGCTGGGACACCCTATATATATATATATATATATATATATATATATATATATATATATATATATATATATATATATATATATATTACAAACATTTGATATGCAAACCATGAGTGACCCGGCAGACGTCAATACGGTAAACGAATTCTTGCCATAACAGTCCCAGCATGGCCGCATCGAATGTGGCAGTCGCTTCCCGTATTCTCTCCCAGAACTCTGCTACATCACGTGGTAGAGGCGGTACATACACCACGTCTTTAATGTGCCCCACAGTATAAAGTCACGTGGAGTATGATCTGGTGATCGGGGTGGCCAATTCAAGAAACAGCTGTCCCCTTCTATAACACAGCCGATCCACAGATGCGGCAGCTTCGTGTTTAGGTACCCACGAACTTAATGATGAAAACTGGGTGGAGCCCCATCCTGCTGAAAGATGGAGACTCCGACTGCATTTGAGGCATCAGCCATTGCTGCAACATGTCCAAGTAGGAATATCGAGTGACAGTGCTCTCGGCAAAGAAGAATGGTCCACACAGTTTTCGACGTGACAAGACAAAAAAAAATTACCTTTGGGGAATCACGCTCAAATGCATTTGTGTGGATGCTTTGTACTCCAGATTCGACAATTATGCCTGTTCACTTTTCCATTAGTGTGAAAAGTGGCTTCGTCGCTAACAATTAGACGATCAACAATGGAATCGCCATCATTCAGTTGTTGGAGTGGCGAACAAAACTCAAAACCCTTGTCTTTGTCGTCGCCATTGAGCTTCTGCACTAGCTCCAATGTGAATGGTTTAGTAGACAGCTTCTGTCGCTGGACTTTCTACACTGTCATTTCGAGTTCACAGGATGCACGACACACCGATTTCTTGGACTCTTACGCGCTATACATTCACTTCACTCACATTGGAATGTCCGCTTCTCTTTGCCGGGTGCAAGCAACCCCCGTAACGAATTTGTTGTGCCAGATGTAAGTGGCCTTCCTGGTTGGTGGCTTCTTACCGTACTTGGTTCTAAACATCCGTTGCACAGCTGCAGCACACTTGTTTTTGTCGAACTCCAACACAGAAAGCTCGCTCCGCACCTGAACCCGCCATGTTTGCGACTAGCGCTGACTATCCGCAAATGACCAAACTACGCTGTGGCGGTATACAGGAAAAAAAAACTTTCAGGATTTCTCTTCAAAATGACATACGTATGATATCGGTACAATGTTTGGTTCCTGTGCAATATTATAATTCCAAGTATTCCCGGACTTTATGTACACCTTGTATACAGGATGGTCCATTGAACGTCACTGGGCCAAATATCTCACGAAATGCGTCAAACGAAAAAACTACAAACAACGAAACTTGTCTAGCTTGAAGGGGGAAACCAGATGGCGCTATGGTTGGCCCACTAGATCTCGCTGCCATAGGTCAAACGGATATCAACTGCGTTTTTTTTAAACAGAAACCCCCATTTTTTATCACATATTCGTGTAGTACGCAAAGAAATATGAATGTTTCAGTTGGACCACTTTTTTAGCTTTGTGATAGATGCCGTTGTAATAGTCACAAACATATGGCTCACAATTTTAGACGAACAGTTGGTAACAGGTAGGTTTTTAAAATTAAAATACAGAACGTAGGTACGTTCGAACATTTTATTCCGGTTGTTCCAATGTGATACATGTACCTTTGTGAACTTACCATTTCTGAGAACGCATGCTGTTGCAGCGTGATTACCTGTAAGTACCACATTAATGCAATAAATGTTCAAAATGATGTCCGTCAACCTCAATGCATTTGGCAATACGTGTAACGACATTTCTCTCGACAGCGAGTAGTTCGCCTTCCGCAACGTTCGCACATGCATTGACAATGCGCTGACGCATTTTGTCAGGGGTTGTCAGTGGATCACGAAGCAAATATCCTTCAACTTTCCCCAAAGAAAGAAATCCGGGGACGTCTGATCCGGTGAACGTGCGGGCCATGGTATGGTGTTTCGACGACCAATCCACCTCACATGAAATATGGTATTCAGTACCGCTTCAACCGCACGCGAGGTATGTGCCGGATATCCATCATATCGGAAGTACATCGCCATTCTACCACGCAGTGAAACACCTTGTAGTAACATCGGTAGAACATTACGTAGGAAATCAGCATACATTGCATCATTTAGATTGCCATCGATAAAATGGGGGCCAACTATCCTTCCTCCCATAATGCCGCACCATACATTAACCCGCCAGGGTCGCTGATGTCCACTTGTCGCAGACATCGTGGATTTTCCGTTGCCCAGTGGTGCATATTATGCCGGTTTACGTTACCGCTGTTGGTGAATGACCCTTCGTCGCTAAATAGAACGCGTGTAAAAAATCTGTCATCGTCCCGTATTTTTTCTTGTGCCCAGTGGCAGAACTGTACACGACGTTCAAAGTCGGTCGCCATGCAATTCATGGTGCATAGAAATATGGTAGGGGTGCAATCGATGTTGATCTAGCATTCTCAACACCGACGTTTTTGAGATTCCCGATTCTCGGGCAGTTTGTCTGCTTCTGATGTGCGGATTAGCCGCGACAGCAGCTAAAACACCTACTTGGGCATCATCATTTCTTGCAGGTCGTGGTTGACGTTTCACATGTGGCTGAACACTTCCTGTTTCCTTAAAAAACGTAAATATCCGGCGAACGGTCCGGACACTCGGATGATGTCGTCCAGGATACCGAGCAGCATACATAGCACACGCCCGTTGTGCATTTCGATGACAGTAGCCATACATCAACACGATATCGACCTTTTCCGCAATTGGTAAACGGTCCATTTTAACGAAGCACAGGTAATGTATCACGAAGCAAATAGCGAAAGCACTGGCGGAATGTTACGTGATACCACGTACTTATACGTTTGTGATTATTACAGCGCATCTATCACAAAGCGAAAAAAGTGGTCCAACTAAAACATTCATATTTCTCTACGTACTACACGAATATGTAATAAAAATGGGGGTTCCTGGGCAGTTAAAATCTGTTTGACCTATGCAGCGCCATCTAGCGGGCCAACCATAGCGCCATCTGGTTTCCCCCTCAAGCTAGATGAGTTTCGTTCTTTTTAGTTTTTTCGTTAGATGCTTATTTCGTGAGATAGTGGCCCGGTCACTATCAATGCAGTTAGGAGACATATAGAACCTGAGAGAAATTTTACTTTTCTGGACATGATAACAAACGTGGTGGTAGCCTAAATAGGTAAACTCCACCTCCTATGTCGGTAAAATTAATAGAATTCCTTTAATAGTGAATTGTATATGGAATTGTAGGGGATGTCGTATGGTTTTAGTTGATATGTTGGATACTGCAATACTGCTTTGCCATATATCTGGTACTGCAAATGGTTCAAAATGGCTCTGAGCACTGTGGGACTTAACTGCTGAGGTCATCAGTCCCCTAGAACTTAGAACTACTTAAACCTAACCAACCTAGGGACATCACACACGTCCACGCCCGAGGCAGGATTCGAACCTGCGACCGTAGCGGTCACGCGGTTCCAGACTGTAGCGCCTACAACTGCTCGGTCACTCCGGCCGGCGCAATACAGTTCTGTATGGTCGGATGTCAGCAAATAAGACCCACACATGAAGACATAAAGATCATCATACTATCTTTGTTACTTACAAAAATGTTCATCTTTGATTCTCACGTAATGATGAACAAAAGATGGACTTCTGAAATATATTAAGTACGACCATGGATACAACCTTCTGGATATCGAAAGAGAAATCTTGAAAAGCAATTTAATAGTCATATATTTTGTAAAAAAGCGAAAAGCCAATCGAACTATTAAGGAATGTGAATTGACTCATAATCCGATGAAACGCTTAGCTTCAATACTTACATCAGTTTTTAGAAAACGTATTACCTTTCCATAATTTATATGTCACTGAGAAAGTTGGTGGAAAGAGTGAACACAATGTATTGTAATTTACGTCAAAACTGTGAATTTCGTCAAACATTCAATTATTAATTACCTAAATTGCTACTCAAATCGAAATTCTAAAACACACTTATTCACACAAGTACTTGTACTAACGCCATGTGTGGATTACTGTAACACTCAGATAACAGGCAAAACATGGAAAGTCACGTTCAGAAAAAAGACATCTTTCGATTCTAATTTTGTCTCTACTAGTATTCACAACAACCACTGTACGTAAGAACTGTGTTGTCTTTGGAGAAGTGCAACGTGTCTGACACAGGAAAACGAAGAAGCGAGTCGGTTATCATGTATGTCAGGAGATACATGTGCTGTATGTGTTAAAGTGTTGTGCGATGTTAATAGCAACTTCAATGGTTTGGATATATGTCTGAAGCCTGAAGCATCAATAAACAATGAAGATTATTTAAACTAACGGCTGTTTCTTATTTTGGGGAAATTAACGAAATCTGTTATGCAAATTCCTGCAGAGCCGCGACTAGGAAACTGGAGGTACTATACAGTTTCGACTTCTACGAGCACATCGAGAAGAAAGCTATGTACTTTGTGCTCTCCCACTTCGGTGGAACCGAAGCCGTGTTCGTAATGCTGGACTCGTGCCAGGCTTGACAACCGTGCCAATTAAAGCCGAGAAATCGAGCAGAGGTCGCTTAATAGTAAGTTTGTGGGTCTCAGCAAAGCATTTGACAGTTCCAACCACATTATTCTGCTAAAAAAGAAAATAGCTGCACGCTACGGATTTAGAGACTTAGAACCCTCTTTGCTCAGTCATGCCTCAGTGATAGAAAACATATAGTGCAGTTGACTAATATGATATCAAATGTTCTAATGTCAAGGTTTTGCGTTTGGACGATCACTATTCATAATCTATGTAAATGACTAGCCTAGTACGATGTTCTGTCACCTCGAAATTGTATGCCTTCTCTAAGTATGCCTTCTCTAAGTATGCCTTAAGTATGCCTTCTCTAAGTATGCCTTCTCTAAGTATGCCTTCTCTAAGTATGCCTTCTCTAAGTATGCCTTCTCTAAGTATGCCTTCTCTAAGTATGCCTCTGTCTTTATTAATAATGATAATACATTCTTACACACTAGTCAAAACATAGTTCTCACACTTACCACGTCCCGTAATCCAAAAATACACACCCTCCAAAGGCCTAACCTTCCTCCTGCTTCTTGAATGAAAAAACAACGGAGAATCACTAGCATATAACGAAGTACCAAGCTCTTTACTAGCAATTTGCAAAAAAAAAAATGAGAAGTCTTATTAACATCATAGAGCTACTGAGGCAAACTAGAGACACACTATTCCACAGCATCCCAGAGAGCTACAACATCAAGAAAAATCGCTCATCGGGTTTTGACAAGTTCACCGTGCAGTAACTTAAGTTATTGCTCTCTTTATTAATATTAATCGTACGTCATTGGTGTTGTCTTTTCTAACATCATTTCTGAGTTGCACGTCTTCTGTCCGCAGCTCGTGGTCGTGCGGTAGCGTTCTCGCTTCCCAAGCCCGGGTTCCCGGGTTCGATTCCCGGCGGGGTCAGGGATTTTCTCTGCCTCGTGATGACTGGGTGGTGTGTGCTGTCCTTAGGTTAGTTAGGTTAGGTTTAAGTAGTTCTAAGTTCAAGGGGAGTGATGACCATAGATGTTAAGTCCCATAGTGCTCAGAGCCATTTGAACCATTTTTTGCACGTCTTCTCTAAGCATGCATCTGTGTTTATTAATAATGATAGTAAATTGTTACATCACAGTCAAAACGCAGTACTCACACTTATCATGTATTATCATTATTAATAAAGAGAAAGGCAAATTTCAGGAAGATGTAAAACTTGCACGTGATATTAGGAAAGACAACATTAATGATGTACGATTAACATTAATAAACAGAGAAATAACCAAAGATACTACACATTGAGCTTTCCAAACGGCGAGAATCGGTTCTTCTTGGTGTTGTAGCCCTCTGAGGTGTTCTGGAACAGTCAGAATGTGTCTTTGGGTTGTCTCAGTAGCTCCGTGATATGATTTTGTGACGTGATTTAGCACGAGACTGGAAGCACAGAGAGCATACTTAAGAGAAGTTGGACAACTTGGACGAAGAGTGAGAAAAGACGACAGCAATGGTATATAATTAATATTAGTAAAGAGAGCAGTAACCAGAGATACTGCTTGCGATTTAGTGTAAGGTTGGCAGCAGGTTTTGGCAACAAGAGTGCAACACTATCGACTCCACACTGCATGCAGATGACACCACATTTGTTACAGCTGGAAATGACTTAGAAGCATTAAAGCATCAAAGCAGAGATTATGTTAGACGGCCCAATACACGGGCTGGAATCAATGAACTGTGTGTTAATCGTGAAGAAACCGTAAATATTTTCTTCAGTTTCTGTGTCAGATGATGACCATTTCAGCGCTTCTGCCTGGGATTGGTCTTAATTCAGAGTTTTCACGGAAATGTCATAACAACTCTGTACAATGTTAGCACGTGCTATACATCCCCTAACGGAATGGACAGTGTCTTGAAAGGAGGATATAAGATGAAGATCAACAAAAGCAAAACGAGGATAATGGAATGTAGTCGAATCAAGTCGGGTGATGCTGAGGGAATTAGATTAGGAATTGAGACACTTAAAGTAGTAAAGGAGTTTTACTATTTGGGGAGCAAAATAACTGATGATTGTCGAAGTAGAGAGGGTATAAAATGTAGACTAGCAATGACAAGGAAAGCATTTCTCAAGAAGTGAAATTTGTTAACATCGAGTATAGATTTAAGTGTCAGGAAGTCGTTTCTGAAAGTATTTGTCTGCAGTGTAACCATGTATGGAAGTGAAACATGGACGATAAATAGTTTGGACAAGAAGGGAATAGAAGCTTTCGAAATGTGGTGCTACAGAAGAATGCTGATGATTAGATGGGTAGATCACATAACTAATGAGGAGGTATTGAATAGAATTGGGGAGAAGAGGAGTTTGTGGCACAACTTGACAAAAAGTAGGGACCGGCTGGTAGGACATGTTCTGACGCATCAAGGGATCACAAATTTAGCATTTGAGGGCAGCGTGGAGGGTAAAAAACGTAGAGGGAGACCAAGAGATGAATACACTAAGTAGATTCAGAAGGATGTAGGTTGCACAGGATAGAGTAGCATGGAGAGCTGCATCAAACCAATCTCAGGAATGAAGACCACAACAACAACAACAACAACAACTAAATTTCGGACCAGTATCAGCAGTAAGCTAGTGCTCAGTGCCTACGTACAACGCCTTTTTGTACAACCACCAATGTATGGCCTTCTATAATGAAGTGATATCCCTGGAGCAAGACAAAATAAAAAAAAATACCAACTGTTGTTGCCGTCTCTATTCTAAATTGTGTAATACAGACAAAATGAAAAAAGAAACATAATTAATTCTGACAGTAATCGACATGACAAATGTCAAAACCAGCAGAATGGTGTCCAGCCTAACTAACTTATGGAAACTAAACGAAGTTACACACACAGACAAGGGTTTGCAATTATTTAACAGGTTGGTAAAACAGGCATTTGCTGTGTCTCTCAGTGCGTTCGGAAACACCACACGAATAGGATTTAGAGAAAAGGTATTTTATTCAACAGCAGAATTCAAAATGTGTCCTAAAATGATCTTAAGTAAAAGCTGGGTTGCTGAGTATCCTCTCGAACGAACCCACAGCCTTGGTGTGTGCCTCGCCTCACTGATATTTCTCTCAAGTGTTGTGATTCTGTTCAGTCTCTGAAGTGGTAAGATGAATACACGCCTTGCATGGGAATTTTCCGTACCAGTTTTAAAGGAAAGGTGAGAGCCGTTACTTTTAGCGCTTGTTTTCTGTAATTGCAGCCTCAATCGTTTCCGACAATTCCTTTGTCATTTACAAACTCCTTATTCTCCAGCCAGCGCAACGAACAGTCTTACATCCGTCAGTGGACATAGGTCATCACAAGTACGTCACAGACTGAACGCCTGCTCCGTGCCGATAAATCCCACAGCCGCCACAGTCAATGTCTGATTCCCAGCCAACATAACAACACATGTACTCGATACATAGCCAAACGGCCCTGCAAATGTGCCAGGATTCATCAGCGGAATGTACTTGTGGTTCACCTGGCGTGGTTTCTCCCTCTGAGTAAGTGGAGACTGCCCTTGTGCTGCACCCGTTCAAGGTGCTCACATCTACGTGGAGAACTTATGGAAAAGTTTTCGGTGTCTGTAACAATAGTGTGCGTGTGTTGCAAGGTGTGAAGCTTTCAGCTCGCGACTGCTTCTCTTTGTGTCAGGTCAGGTCGACAGTGCTACTGTTTGTTCAGATTATCTTTTAGCAGTATCGGTATCTTATTTCATTTCGATAAGACGTTGCATGTAAGCTGCTACCTTTTCCTTCGTTGCGTATTCTTGTGAAACACAACTAGCTCTTTAACACACGAACTGTGGAGTGCTGTTTACAAGGGATATCAAATTGATCCCGTACTTCTAGATTTGCAAAAGGCTTTTAACACTGTACCACATAAGCAGCTTGTAGTGAAATTGTGTGCTTATGGAATAGCGTCTCAGTTATGTGACTGAATTCGTGATTTCCTGTCAGAGAGGCCACAGGTCGTAGTAACTGACAGAAAGTCATTGAATAAAACAGAAGTGATTTGTGACTTTCCCCATGCTAGTGTTATACAGGGTGTTACAAAAAGGTACGGCCAAACTTTCGGGAAACATTCCTTACACACAAATAAATAAAAGATGTTATGTGGACATGTGTCCTAAAACGCTTAATTTCCATGTTAGAGCTCATTTTAGTTTCGTTCTTCCACCTACGCTCAATGGAGCACGTTATCATGATTTCATACAGGATATTCTACCTGTGCTGCTAGAACATGTGCCTTAACAAGTACGACACAACATGTGGTTCATGCACGATGGAGCTCCTGCACATTTCAGTCCAAGTGTTGGTACGCTTGTCAACAACAGATTCGGTGACCGATGGATTGGTAGAGGCGGACCAATTCCATGGCCTCCACGCTCTCCTGACCTCAACCCTCTTGACTTTCAATTATGGGGGCATTTGAAGCTCTTGTCTACGCAACACCGGTACCAAATGTAGAGACTCTTCGTGCTCGTATTGCGGACGGCTGCCGGCCGAAGTGGCCGTGCGGTTAAAGGCGCTGCAGTCTGGAACCGCAAGACCGCTACGGTCGCAGGTTCGAATCCTGCCTCGGGTATGGATGTTTGTGATGTGCTTAGGTTAGTTAGGTTTAACTAGTTCTAAGTTCTAGGGGACTAATGACCTCAGCAGTTGAGTCCCATAGTGCTCAGAGCCATTTGAACCCTTTTTGTGGACGGCTGTGATACAATACGCCATTCTGCAGGGCTGCATCAGCGCATCAGGGATTCCATGCGACGGAGGGTGGATGCATGTATTCTCGCTAACGGAGGACATTTTGAACATTTCCTGTAACAAAGTGTTTGAAGTCACGCTGGTACGTTCTGTTGCTGCGTGTTTCCATTCCATGATTAATGTGATTTGAAGAGAAGTAATAAAATGAGCTCTAACATGGAAAGTAAGCGTTTCCGGACACATGTCCACATAACATGTTTTCTTTCTTTGTGTGTGAGGAATGTTTCCTGAAAGTTTGGTCGTACCTTTTTGTAACACCCTGTAGATGCTGTGGTGTTCCGTATGTATATAAACGATTTAGGAGACAATCTGAGCAGCCGTCTTATATTGTTTGCAGATGATGCTGTCGTTTAGCCTCTAGTAAACTAGTCAGAAGATCAAAACAAATTGGAAAACGGTTTAAAAAAGATTGGCGATTGACCCTGAATAATGAAAAGTGTGAGGTCATCCACATGAGTGCTAAAAGGAATCCGTTAAATTTCGGGTACACGATAAATCAGTCTAATTTAAAGGCCGTGATTTCAACTAAATACCTAGGAATTATACTTACGAAAAATTTAAATTCGTAGGAACATATAGAAAATGTTGTGGAGAAGGAAAACCAAAAGCTGCGTTTTATTGGCAGAATACTTAGAAAATGTAACATATCTACTACAGAGACTGCCTGCACTACGATTGCCCGTCCTCTTTTGGAGTACTGCTGCATAGTCTTGGATCCTTACCAGGCAAGATTAACGGAGTACAGCGAGAAAATTCAGCGCGGCAGCCCTCCTTGTATTATCGCGAAGTAGGGGAGAGAGTGTCGCGAATGTGATAAGGATCTGAAACGGACACAATCAAAACAAAGGCGATTCTCTTTGCGGCAGGATCTTCTCACGAAATTTCAGTCATCAACTTACTCCTCCGAATGCGAAAATATTTTTGACACGCCCTGCTAAAGCCGCAGGACAGGACAGGTAGTTTAAGTTGTGGAGAGGGGCCAAAATAAGCGGCTGTCTGTTACACTCGAACATACAAGCGTGTATTTGATCGAACATTACAAGAGCCAAGAAAATTCTTTGAAAAAGAGCTTTAGTTTTGGAACTTAATTAGTGGATGAAGGCCCCAATAATTTGACAATTCAAGAGCAAACAACTTAAACTCAAAATCGGCTGAAGGCCCAACACTTAAGACTCAATAACGTTAATTTTAAAACTGCAAAGGCTTTCCATGAAACAGTTCTTAAGTCAGGCTGAAGGCCCAAACCATCTGACACCTTAGGAGCAGAACAACTTTAATTCAAAATTGGCTAAAGGCCCCAAGAATCGACACTTTAAGAGCAAAACAACTTAAATTCATACTCGTCTAAAGGCCCAACACTTAAGAGTAAATAACGTTAATTTTAAAAATGCCAAACGCTTTACATAAAACTCATCTTAAATTAGACTGAAGGCCCAAACCATCTAACACCTGAACAGCAGAACAACTTTAATTCAAAATTAGCTAAAGGCCCCAAGAATCTGACACTTTAAGAGCAAAACAACTTAAATACACAAACTGCCTGAAGGCCCAATACTTAAGACTCAATAACGATAATTTTAAAAATGCCAAAGGCTTTACATAAAACAGTTCCTAAGTTAGGCTGTAGGCCCAAACCATCTGACACCTTAAGAGCAGAACAATTTTAATTCAGAATCGGCTGAAGGCCCAAAGAATCTGATACTTAAAGAGCAAACAACTTTAATTCAAAATCGGCTGAACGCCCCAAGAATCTGACACTTCAAGAGCAAACACCTTAAATTCAAAATCTGCTGAAGGCCCAACACTTAAGAGTCAATAACATTAATTTTAAAACTGCCAAAGGCTTTACATAAAACAGTTCTTTAGTTACCACCGAAGGCCCAAACCATCTAACACCTTAAGAGCAGAACAACTTTAATTCAGAATCGGCTGAAGGCCCAAAGAATCTGACACTTTTAAGAGCAAACAACTTAAATTCAAAATCGGCTGAAGGCCCAATACTTAAGACTCAATAACGTTAATTTAAAAAATGCCAAAGGCTTTTCATAAAACAGTTCCTAAGTTAGGCTGAAGGCGTTAACGGCAAAAGAACCTAAATCCAAAAATCGGCTAGAAGCCATACAAGTACAAACAACAAGATGAAACAAGAAAAGGCAGTACA
Source organism: Schistocerca cancellata (assembly GCF_023864275.1). NCBI lineage: Eukaryota > Metazoa > Arthropoda > Insecta > Orthoptera > Acrididae > Schistocerca > Schistocerca cancellata. The sequence goes on along the minus strand of NC_064635.1, from coordinate 16,458,698 downwards.
CCCAAGGGCGCTCAGAAGTTCCGAGGGTCGGCATGGAATTCAAACACTAACGCTCGCGTAGGTGAGACAGGCAGTCGGTCCAACCATTGTCGATCCGACGACAACCCAACCAACCGACAGACAGTCAACGGACCCACCGACAGATAACCTCTGCTCCACGCCTACCAACCAACTGCCCAGACCCGCAAACGGTGAAAGGACCAAATGTACGTCCGCCGATGAGACGCCCAACCGAACGACCAACGAACGGTCGTTCCGCCCCAGTCTTCCTCCGTCGGACAGTCCACGTGTGTCGCCAGCGGTCGGCGAGCACTGGCTGTCGGCGCCTCACCGGCGCTCCGTCCCCGACACCACTGCTGCCGCGTCCCGACTGCACTGCTGGTCCGTCCCCAACTGACTGCCAGACACACCACGAGCCGGAAATACCGTATTTACTCGAATCTAAGCCGCACTCGAATCTAAGCCGCACCTGAAAAGTGAGACTCGAAATCAAGGAAAAAAATTTTTCCCGAATCTAAGACGCACCTGAAATTTGAGACTCGAAATTCAAGGGGAGAGAAAAGTTTTAGGTCGCACCTCCAAATCGAAAAAAAGTTCGCCTAGTTGTAATATGAGACACAATTTAGGTCGAATGAATGACGATACAGCTGCAGTAGTTCGGTTCGAGTCGTAAGCTTAGCAGTTAAGGTTTTCCAGGTAGCCATTGCTACGCGTCACGCGCTCCGTCCGTATTTATACGAATATCCTTCCTTTTTCACGTGCTTCGTCTGGTTTGAATTGATTGCTTATTTTTCTTTGATCTGATAAGTGCCGTTCTCTTTGTTATAGGTGTTTACGTCACTCTACGCTGAAAATGCATTACTGTACTGTGTCGTGCATTGTTTGTCGCATTCTGATAGTGCGTGTTTACGGCCTGTCGCCGCTCGCGGCGTGGCTTGCTTTTGTGCGCGCTACCGCCGCTTACAAATAAAAAATAGAGAGGAGTCGTCTCATTAGAGAAACATTTGTTGTTACTTACACCACTTCTTTCTTTGATAATGATCAACAAGAACCAAATAATAGACTGCGTATGATAGATGATGTTCTAAACGAAATTTTAGCGAAAATTTTTCTCCGTTTGAAAATCTTTGCAGGCGCCTCTTTAGTTCATTACATTCTGCACACAAATTAGAATCATCTTAGATTTAAAAATCTAGTCAGTTGCCGTGCTTCATTTCTGACTGTATCACTATCAGGCATAACAATAATACGAATATAAACATGACATGATATGTATATTCTGCCGCGTTTGCTGTTGTCTCACTCTAGTTTCGTAGTTTATTAGGCAGACAGGATTTAAATGAGATAGTAGCAAACACGAAACAATACATGGCAAAATGTTTATATTCGTATTAATCTTATGGCGAAGAGAATACTACATGTGATTCACAATTCATAAAAGCTCCTATTAGCAACCATCTTGTAACACTACCGCCCTGTCGGACGTGCGTTAGCTCAATAAAGCCTGTACTGTAATAAGTTCACGGGCTTCACCTTGTAAACAAGGATTTAGTACATAAGTTGACCGCGGGTACCTAATGGAAGCAATTCGGACTTATATTCAGTCAGTAACTACAGTGAGGCGTCAAGCAAAAGTAAGGTACAATTACGCGTTCGCATGGACAAGAAGTATACACAGTAGATACTACCAATGATTAATAATACGGTCGCCAGCCTAATTAGGCACTGAGTGAGTTTTTCCCTGTACAAGTGGTAGCATGTACAAGCATAATGACACGTAGCAATGTTGCGTTTTATAGCAAAATTTAGAACCAGAAAGAATCTCCTGAACTAAGGTTTTCTTCTTTTGTACTAATTTGGATGAGCTAAAATTACACAACACCACACAGCAATGATTACTACGAGCTGCACTTTGTATATTGATCAGACTGAAATCGGGCATAGATTACCCTAGAATCAGCAATTTTGAAAACACACATACAATGTCACTATTAAAATTGGAAAAAACACTAATACACTTAGGTTTAATATAGAAATTAATTTTACTGTTCAATTCTGATCAGTACACCTCGAAATGTGCAAGAATAGGCAAGAGAATGGGGGGGGGCCTGAAACTGTTATGGTTGTTATACTGAAACTAGTAAGTCCTGTAGGTAAATTAACACTCAAAGTTATCAATCTGTAAAGAACTATTCTTTTGTCTTATTTTGAATTACTTAGTTATCATTATTTCAGTCACAAATCAATTAAATAACATTGCTAGCTCCATTCAAAATTTATCTTTCAATTTAACCACACTGTTGTTCTTTACTAACATTTATATTTGCACTCCTAACCTTGAACGTCTTTATAGCATAAATTGGTCTGCAGACAATTTAGTACTAACTGTAAACTTTCAGTTCGGGATACTCGGGTTGCACAATATGTGGTAAGGACCCTGTCTAGGTCAATGATAAGGATAAGTGATGGCTAAGGCAATTCTGGTAAAAGTCACGTTATTATTGAACAGTCAAAACAGTTTCAACACTGGTCCACACAGATACACTTCTAAAGATGAAATAAATGTTTGACCTGTGCAAGTCGGTGCGGTGGGTGGCGGCAGCGAGATAGCGGGCAGCACGGCACACATACAAGCACGGCTAAGGCTCTCACAGTATCGGCACTTTCCTTCTTCTTAGCGTCGTAATCTTTCCAGTTTTGTGCCTGAGAATATAGCCATGACAAGTAGTCGTCGGAATCGGCCCATCCGAGGCTCAATGGAATCCACTTTTCCCAGATAGCCTCCTCGGTACAGTACATGTTCCTCTGACCGATGCCCAACTCCGACTGTGTTACTGAGCCCGTTGTGCCGAACCGCGCCAGTGTGCGTTTTTCCGCGCTCGCCTGCATCCACCTTTTCCCGCTCCCCTACAGGTAGGGTATTCACCACAGGTTTTCTACTACACATATCCTAATGCATTACCTACGTATGGACCAAGTGTATAAATTACAATTTTCACATCATACAATAGTTTTAACATTAAATACATTTCCTTTTGGTTATCAAATCGCTTGAAATCTAACATAAATAATAACATTCATTTAAAAAGTTGTGTACAGTTTCTTTAACATGACACGAAAAGGAAAAAAAATTCAAATTAATATTTACATTATTTTACATAAATTCAGAAAGAAACATTTATCTAAATGCACAAAGAAAAAAATTATTATAGGTACATTATTGTTACACATGCCCCTGTTTCCAGAAAATTTTCTTAAGTCTAAATTTTATGGGAACACTAAATTTAACAATAATACACTGGTTCTGAATCTTCACGTAAATGTTCAAGAAGATTTACACTACATATTTCCTTCCACTCACTGTATATAGGTTCACACTATTTTAACATATTAAGACCAGTTTCTTGTTATTTATTTAAGTGCCTTTTGCACAGTCCCACTTCCCATTCTAACATTACTAAATTAGCAATTTAATCATTTTTTCCCAAATTTCTTAAAGAAATAATTTAAAATTCTGGAATGCAAACATTTAACTACAAAAACAAATGCATATTTCGTATACACTATAGGATAATTTGTCGCTGCTTGCTTTGAATAGCAGTCCATTTCTTAACTTATTAAACAAAACACACACACAAAATTTTCAGAAAATTATCTACACATATTTGCTGCCTATTCTGTGGATTTGGGCAGTCCCTTTCACTTCATATTGTCACATCCTCTGGATTACATTTACTATTTTCCATCGACTATTTATCTGCCCTCAATGGTATTTGGCAGTCCTTCATATTATGGTTCATACACTGCCCATTTTCATTTTTGACAGTTCCATCTTTTATCTGTCTGAAAGCATTTATCCTTTCTTTTCAGTCCTTTCCTCCATACATTTTTATAGTTACAGTACAATTGGTAATCTGAAACTCACATAACTACATTAGCACACTTTCAAGATTATACAGACATTTACAAAGAATAGTTACATTTGAAATAACTTGGGTTCAGCATAAAATACAGCACAATTACTCGTTTCTGGGAACATACAGTTTCAGGTCCACAATATTTCTTACACCTAAAGGTCTTTTGGATTTTGGGTAGATTAGGTAGTAAGCATTATCGTGTGGAATATTCTGTATTATATATGGTCCATTATAAATATATTTAAATTTTGAAATTTCATGGTTTAGTTCACTAGATTTCTCGTGGGTTTTTAGAAGAACATAATCTCCAATTTTGAATTTTGAAACCTTTAGATTTTTATCGTGTCTTCTAGATCTAGATTCGGCTTTTTGCTTTGCCCTTTTTATAACCAATTCTTTCTTTTGATTCAATCCCAAACTTGTACAAGGTGGAAACTCTAATTTTTCTTCAATTAAACTTTTACTACTTCTGTCTAACAAAATTTCTTCCGGTGGGAATCCTGTAGTTTCATGATGTAATGTGTTCATGACATTCTCAAAATCCGATATGAATCTGCCCCAGGCTCTATGATTGTGACTGCAGTATGTTCTACACAATCTCCTGACTTCGCGCATGTACCTTTCAACCGGATTGCTTGCAGGATGGTAGGCTGCAATATATTTAACCTCCACACCATTTTTCTCCATTCCCTCTTTCCAAATTTTGGATATGAACTGGGGTCCATTGTCCGATAGTACTGCCTTGGGTTTCCCGATGGTTCTGAAGTATTCGACCATCCTACTAAACACAGCTTTTGCTGTGGCTTTTTTCAAGGGGTATAGTTTCACAAATTTAGAAAATACTTCCAAAATCACCAAAACATATGCACAATTTCCCGAAGTCTTTGGGAGGGGACCATATAAATCTACCGATAATAAGTCTAGGGTGTCTTCAGGCAATGTACTTTGCATTGGTCCCCTACTAGTTTTGTTCGGTACTTTGGTCTTTTGACAGACATCACATGACTTAATCCGTTCCTTTACCTTCTTACTTACACTACCGGTAATCACTACGACATTATTCAGTTTATCCAAACATTTTTTCGGTCCACTATGCCCCAATACCAAATGAAAATAATCTATGACATCAGTATCAAACTGGTTTGGCCAACATACCCTCCATTCCTCAGTAACTAAATCTTTCCTCCTATATAAAATGCCTTTATAAATTTTGTAATATTTCTTAATTTGAGGGTACTGCACACTGTCAAAATTTACTTTCACTGATTTCCAGGTTGAATCCTCATTCTGATGGTACCTCATATTTTTACATATCTGCTCAATTTTCCTATTTCCTGAAATCTCTTTCATATACCTTATCTGAAAAGTACCCTCTTCCCCATTTTCATTGGGCACTTCACTCATACCATTAGGCAATCGAGATAAGGCATCTGCCACATAATTCTCAGTACCTTTAACATAGCAAATATCGTAATCAAATTGTTGCAGGTACAAAGCCCAACGAGTCAGCCTACCATTAAGTAAACGGCAATCTTTAAGAAAAGTCAAAGCTTTGTGGTCGGTATGTATAATGAGCTTATGGCCCCACAGATAATTTCTAAATTTCTTTAGCCCCCATATAATGGCTAAAGCTTCCTTTTCCGAAATAGTGTAGTTTCTCTCGTATCTTGTTAGGGTTCTACTGGCAAATGCGATAGTCCGGTGTTCAATTTCTTTGCCCTCACAGATTTCTTGGAACACTTCTATGCCAATTCCATAAGCACTGCTGTCAGTACTCATATGGAAAGGTTTTGACAGTATGGGGTGATGCAAAATATGGTCATTCAAAAGTTCCCTTTTTAAGTTTTCAAAATCTCTCATGCATTCTTCAGTCCACACAAAAGCACTATTTTTCTTAAGTAAATTATTCAAATGAGGACTATTAAAAACTTGGCCCTTGACGAACTTTCTATAGAACCCACACAAACCTAGAAAGGCTTTCAACTGTTTTCTATTTCTAGGAGCTGGACACCCCGATATTGCACTTAACTTTTCCGGATCCTTGCCAATACCGTTGGTAGTAATAATGTGCCCCAGAAACTTTATTTCCGATTTCACAAATTCACACTTCTTCCATTTAAGTGTCATGCCCCCTGCTTGTAGAGCAACAAAAACTTTCCGTAATAACTCGCAATGCTCCTGCCATGTTTCTGTAGCAATCAGTAAGTCGTCTACATAAATGGTTAGCCGGGAACTCAGTTCTCTCCCTAATACAAAGTCCAGTGCCCTAATAAACACTGCCACAGATGTGCTAAGCCCAAATGGCACTACTTTATACTGATAGCATTTCCCGGCGAATAGAAAAGCGGTATATTTACGGGATTCTTTACTCAACGGGATTTGCCAGTATCCGGCGGTCATATCCAGACTGGTTAAATATTTTACGTTATAAAATTTTTGGAGCATTTCGTCCAGATTCTCAGGTCTATCTATTTCCTTTTTTACAATTTTGTTCAAAGTCCTAGCGTCGATAACTACTCTCACTCCCCCATCCCTTTTGTTCACTATGATAAGGGGACTATTATACTCGCTGCTACTTCGTTCGATTACCCCCCACTCTATCATCTTATCTATTTCCACTTGAACAGCCTGCCTCTTTGATATGGGTATCGAAAACGGTCTTACGAAGAAAGGTTTATGCTCTATTGTCTCAATCTGGTATTCAAAATTCTTAACTAGGCCAGGTTTGTCCGAAAATACGGGGCTGTTATTATCTAAAATTTCAAGCAACTCTGCTTTCTGTTCGGGAGATATTCCCTCTAAATTTTCCACCATTCCCTTAAATTCATGCCCCTGCTTATCACTTTCATTTAATAATTTCTGGACATGGTACACCTCATACTTGTTTGTCAACCCATCATTCCCTTGGTCGATCTCCAACAACAACGAATCAATTCCTGAATCAAACACTTCCCCAATTCCCTCAAAATTCAATTCCAAATTCCTAAATTTACTATTAATTTTGATCACTCCCTGGCTACAATCAATAATAACCTTTTCTTTATCCAACCAATCTATCCCCAAAATCATTTCAGTACTCAGGTCTGGCACAACCAAAAAATCGTGTTCAAAGTTTTGTCCTTTTATACTAAATTCAACCAAAATCTGGTTCTTTACCGGCTTGCTAGCCTTGCCAGTAGCCCCAACAATTTTTACACCTGTTACTGACATAATTACTAGCCCAGGCTTATCACAAATGTGTTCGAAAAACGATTGGGAAATTGCACTTATCTGAGACCCAGTATCAAGAAGTACCTGCAATTCCATGTTATAAATTTCAACTGGTATTATTGTTTGTTTAACCGTCGAATGTTTTTCATTATCGTGGTCTTCCTTGAGCAAATCCGGGTCGACGATAACATCGTCCCAAGATATGCTTTTAACATTCACTTCACATATATCAGGCGGTTTCTTTGGTTCCGGGAGTTCAAAGTCATTAATTACCTGAACCCTTTGCGAAATAAACTCTGAGTCGTCCGGCGGCTCTTTCTTTCTTTGTTCGGTCTCAACATCTGGATTTTGTTTTGATATCTCGTCATCGTTAGGTACAATATCGTACTTAACTGCATCCCCTTTTATTTCACTAATTTTTTCATATCCTCTTTCAGTAAAAGTATATTCATTTTCTTTTACACCTAAAAATACATCTTCACTCGAGTCATCACTACTCTCTTCCTCCACATCAGATTCGCTTAAGTACGCTACTTTTGCACAATGGGGAAAGTTAGTATATTCAGTTTTGTCTATATTAGCGTATCTTTCATCTTCTGAACTATCGTCGGAATCCGACCATTCCGGATCGCTATCAGGTTCTAACATAAAGGCTTTTCTGAGACAGGCACTAAGTTCCTCCTCGGTATTGTCATCAGGCTTAGATTTTAATCCAATCTCCTCTTTTGGCGAAACGGCCTCATCATCAGCTTTATTTACATCTACTGTGACTTCATATTCGGTGTAATCCTCGTGGACTTTAATTACTTTCATGTAATCATCTACCCCTTCTCCACGGTGCCTCTCGGTAGCAGCTCGCACTATTGGCGGATTGTTAGCAGAAGTTATTTCTTCGTCAATGCTGAGGATTTCATCCTCCAAATCCTTCCTATCATTAACCTTCCCCTTATCGGCAGCACGCGTACTTTGCGCGGCGCTTTTTGTTTTCCCTTCTTCAAATTTGGGCCACGTCAGTTTATTGACGCCCCTATCATTTCCCTTTCTACTAACTAATTTCCTCGCCCCATACTCCTTCTTAAAATCCTCCCACTCACATTGCTTTAGGCCCTTGTACAGATCGTCGATCTGCACACGCCAATCAATTACTTCTGCTAATTCATTATCGCCCTTTTCCTCATTGCAAACACTGCTAATCGCAGTACACACAGTCTCATTTATTGTTTCCTTTGCCACGGAATTATCACTCGTAAAATTTTCATTATCTCTTACGGCTACGTTCGCACCTACTGCTGCCGTATTGCTAGCGGCTTCTCTCTGAACAGATGTTCCGCTAGGCTGAGCCGTTGCCCTCTGATGCTCCACTCGCCCGTTAACCTGGAGTATGCTCTGCGGCATAGATGACTCATGCTGGCTCGCACCTGACGCTTGTCTCGCCACAACACGTTGCGTCGTTTCACGCCTGTCTCTAACCTGTCTCATTACTTTGCGGTCGGTCCGGTATCTTTTCTTAAATCGGGGCCGGTATGTATTGTCCGCTTCCGTTTGGCCCGCAACGTTCGCGGAAATTAGTTTCCCGCGTCGTTATTATTTTGCGCTGCATACCCTCTACCGCGACCTGGATAATTTCCTCTGCCTCTTCCTCTGCCTCTTCCGCTCTGTATTACATTGACGCGAAATCCATCGCCGTCATTTCTTTCGTCATTGTGTCGGGTATTACGGTTGCCAAAATTTTGATAATTGGCACGACTTTCGCGCCAATGGTCTTCGTCTTCGACCCTTTCTAGAAATGCTTGGAAGCTACGATGGTTGCTTCCTACATACCTCTTAGAATCTTCTGGAAGCTTTTTATATAGCTCCCAGATAATTTCTGAATCCGATCTTCTACCTCTTAAATGCGTCAATTTTCGGTACCAATACTCGCAGAAATCTTTCAAAGAATTCCTGCCCCTGTTATCATGCTGTTTGGCCATGATAAATTCGCGCCATAAATGGTCCTGTTTTTGTTCAGACCAATATTCTTCCGTAAATCTTTGCCTGAATTCTTCGAACGTCATTCGTTCGGTATCTAAATTTATTCCCCAGCGCTTAGCGTCACCTGCTAAGGCGCTAATTACTACATTTATCTTTTCCTGATCAGACAAGTGCTCAGGAAATATTCTCTCGCAAATTTTTGATAAAATCTAACGGATGCCACCCGTTATGTTTCTTGGCTGGATCGAAGCGTTCCTCGCCTTCTAACAGCTTCGTAATTGGTGTGCCATTACAGACCACACCAGGCCTATCTTTAATTTTGCTCTCCAGATCGAAAATTTTGCCTTGAATTTTCGTACAATTTTGTTCACAATTTTGAACACATCCGGTTACTTTTTCATCTAATTCTTTTTCAGTGTCTACAACTACCTTTTTCAACTGAGATATTCCGTATTGACATTCGTTTACGATCTCAGTTTTTAGACCGAAAACTTTTTCGTCTACCTTAGTTTCAACCAGAGGTTCTACTTTCTCTTGGATGTTGAGAATTTCAACATCGAATCTACTGTTAATGTTACCAATTTCCTCCTGCATAGTATCCATATTTTTGTTAATGGCGTCAATTTCAAATTTCATATTATTTACCACAGAACCTAAATTTCCCACTTTTTGTTCTACCTGCTCTATTTGTTTACTAATTCTAATTCCTTGATCTTTGACCTGTGCTTTAATCTGATCACTTTGGGTTTTTAGCTGCTCATTTTGTGTTTTGAGCTGCTGATCAACATGTGTTTTAAGTTGCTCATTCTGTGTTTTAAGTTGCTCAGTCTGTCCTGCAATTTGTTTGGTTAATTGTTCTAATAGATCGTTTATGCTCAAAACTTTTACACTGTTTTGTTCTATGGAATTTGTGTTTTCCGATCCTACTTCAAAAGTCTCTTTCGGTTCTTTCTTTATTTGTGGTGAATCAAATATGTCAGTGGATTCGTTCACGTACCCACTATCATCTACAAAGTCACCCTCTACTTCCTGTTTTGTCCCTTGCTGTGTTCGAGGCGATCGCGACATTTCAATCTGTTCGTTGACGTGTTCATGGTATTGTATGTACGCCAATTGTCTTCCGCTAACGCCATCTGTTATCTGGCCGCGTAAACTCCTGCTACTGCCAGCCGCATTCTCCATTTCGCTCGGCACATCTATCCTGTCCCCGTTCCTGTCCATATTGAATGCCAACTACACCTCACTACTATACTTGATGCACACTGCAGTTTACTTTGCTAAACTTTATTACTGTTCGTGCCACTGAACATCCACTGTTCGGTCTTTACGTTAGTTTATAACCGACAACAACTGGATGTCCTGTCACCGGGAAGCCACTTGTAACACTACCGCCCTGTCGGACGTGCGTTAGCTCAATAAAGCCTGTACTGTAATAAGTTCACGGGCTTCACCTTGTAAACAAGGATTTAGTACATAAGTTGACCGCGTGTACCTAATGGAAGCAATTCGGACTTATATTCAGTCAGTAACTACAGTGAGGCGTCAAGCAAAAGTAAGGTACAATTACGCGTTCGCATGGACAAGAAGTATACACAGTAGATACTACCAATGATTAATAATACGGTCGCCAGCCTAATTAGGCACTGAGTGAGTTTTTCCCTGTACAAGTGGTAGCATGTACAAGCATAATGACACGTAGCAATGTTGCGTTTTATAGCAAAATTTAGAACCAGAAAGAATCTCCTGAACTAAGGTTTTCTTCTTTTGTACTAATTTGGATGAGCTAAAATTACACAACACCACACAGCAATGATTACTACGAGCTGCACTTTGTATATTGATCAGACTGAAATCGGGCATAGATTACCCTAGAATCAGCAATTTTGAAAACACACATACAATGTCACTATTAAAATTGGAAAAAACACTAATACACTTAGGTTTAATATAGAAATTAATTTTACTGTTCAATTCTGATCAGTACACCTCGAAATGTGCAAGAATAGGCAAGAGGAGGGGGGGGGCCTGAAACTGTTATGGTTGTTATACTGAAACTAGTAAGTCCTGTAGGTAAATTAACACTCAAAGTTATCAATCTGTAAAGAACTATTCTTTTGTCTTATTTTGAATTACTTAGTTATCATTATTTCAGTCACAAATCAATTAAATAACATTGCTAGCTCCATTCAAAATTTATCTTTCAATTTAACCACACTGTTGTTCTTTACTAACATTTATATTTGCACTCCTAACCTTGAACGTCTTTATAGCATAAATTGGTCTGCAGACAATTTAGTACTAACTGTAAACTTTCAGTTCGGGATACTCGGGTTGCACAATATGTGGTAAGGACCCTGTCTAGGTCAATGATAAGGATAAGTGATGGCTAAGGCAATTCTGGTAAAAGTCACGTTATTATTGAACAGTCAAAACAGTTTCAACACTGGTCCACACAGATACACTTCTAAAGATGAAATAAATGTTTGACCTGTGCAAGTCGGTGCGGTGGGTGGCGGCAGCGAGATAGCGGGCAGCACGGCACGCATACAAGCACGGCTAAGGCTCTCACAGTATCGGCACTTTCCTTCTTCTTAGCGTCGTAATCTTTCCAGTTTTGTGCCTGAGAATATAGCCATGACAAGTAGTCGTCGGAATCGGCCCATCCGAGGCTCAATGGAATCCACTTTTCCCAGATAGCCTCCTCGGTACAGTACATGTTCCTCTGACCGATGCCCAACTCCGACTGTGTTACTGAGCCCGTTGTGCCGAACCGCGCCAGTGTGCGTTTTTCCGCGCTCGCCTGCATCCACCTTTTCCCGCTCCCCTACAGGTAGGGTATTCACCACAGGTTTTCTACTACACATATCCTAATGCATTACCTACGTATGGACCAAGTGTATAAATTACAATTTTCACATCATACAATAGTTTTAACATTAAATACATTTCCTTTTGGTTATCAAATCGCTTGAAATCTAACATAAACAATAACATTCATTTAAAAAGTTGTGTACAGTTTCTTTAACATGACACGAAAAGGAAAAAAATTCAAATTAATATTTACATTATTTTACATAAATTCAGAAAGAAACATTTATCTAAATGCACAAAGAAAAAAATTATTATAGGTACATTATTGTTACAATCTCTTCTCACAGGTAGGAAAAAATTCAGAACGTAGAGTTGGCCATATTGACAAACATCCCAAACAGTCTTGCCAGTCGGATTTTCGTAGTACATTGAAATGCTGCTACATTCGAAGATCAACAATACAGAATTTGTATTTACTTCGTTGGATAATGTACCAAAACGTAGTCGTCGAAACTCTGGGCAGAGGAAAAAGGCTCGTCTTCCACATTTTTTTTTTAAATTTATTTACTGACGCAGAGATTTTGGTGCCAGTATTTATCTTTGTGCCTACAAAGCCTGCCTGTGTGGCGCTACATATATTCGACGGCAGAAGTTAGTTGTGGCGGCACCCACCAACATTTTTCAGAACTCCCGCTTGCTTTGCACTCGATTCTAAGCCGCAGGCGGTTTTTTGGATTACAAAAACCGGAAAAAAAGTGCGGCTTAGATTCGAGTAAATACGGTACTATCGGTCGCTCCAGAGACGGTACGACAGTGCACTTGTCGATACTCGCTGCTGCTGCCGCTCACGGGCAAGTAAGGCAGGGGGTTAGTGACGCCCGTAAGTGGAATAAGAAAACGAGGCGGCAGTGCCGTAGTAGAAGATGACAAACGATACATGGCATGGACACAAGCCGTGCACGGCTCAATTTTGTTGACGCCGACCTGCATATGGAGGGGCGATCATCATAATACAATAAGAGAAATCAGGGCTCGCACGGAAAGATGTACGAGTTCGTTTTGTCTGCGCGCTGTCCGAGAGTGGAATAATACAGAATTACTGTGGAGATGGTTCGATGAACCTTCTGCCAGCCCTTAAGTATCACTTACATAGTATCCATGTAGATGTAGATGTAGATATTGAGGGATTTAAATAGAGTACTAATAATAACAACATACAGGCTCATTTTGTTTAGTAGTTTGGCAGGCATTTGCAATTTCTGTTTTGCAATGTGTACCGGAGTCAGCATAAAAAATTACTGCCCATCGTGTCATTCAAATGGCTCTGAGCACTATGGGACTCAACATCTGTGGTCATAAGTCCCCTAGAACTTAGAACTACTTAAACCTAACTAACCTAAGGACATCACACACATCCATGCCCGAGGCAGGATTCGAACCTGCGACCGTAGCAGTCGCGCGGTTCCTGACTGAGCGCCTAGAACCGCTAGACCACCGCGGCCGCCATCGTGTCATTCATACGACTCCCAAAGTCGGAGTGTATTGTATTGTATTTATTGTTCCGTGGGACCAAATTAAGGACAAGTCTCCATGGTCATGGAACGAGTCAATACATGAAATTATAACACGATAATAGAAACAGATAAAATGCAATATAAAAAACATATTCAGGCGACAAGTCGTAAGTTTAAATAAAGAAAATCAACAATGTAACACTGGAATTTGCTTAATTTTTTTCGTTCTTCCAGGAGCTCCTCGTCAGAATAGAAGGAGTGAGCCAAGAGGAAACTCTTCAGTTTAGACTTAAAAGACTTTGGGCTACTGCTAAGATTTTTGAGTTCTTGTGGTAGCTTATTGAAAATGGATGCAGCAGAATACTGCACTCCGTTCTGCACAAGAGTCAAGGAAGTGCATTCCACATACAGATTTGTAACTGAGTGAAAGCTGCTAACTGTTGGGAATAGGCTAATATTACTAACAACAAACGACATTAAAGAAAATATATACTGTGAGGGCAATGTCAGAATTCCCAGACTATTGAATAGGGGTCGACAAGAGGTTCTCGAACTTACACCACATACAGCTCGAACAGCCCGTTTTTGAGCCAAAAATACCCTTTTCGAATCAGAAGAATTACCCCAAAACATAATACCATACGATATAAGCGTATGAAAATATGCGAAGTAGACTACTTTTCGTGTTGAAGTGTCACTTATTTCAGATACTGTTCTAATGTTAAATAAAGCAGCATTTAGTTTCTGAACAAGATCCTGGACGTAGGCTTTCCACAACAGCTTACTATCTATCCGAACGCCTCGGAAGTTGAACTGTTCCGTCTCGCTTATAATATGCCCATTCTGTCTGATCAAAATATCGGTTCTTGTTGAATTGTGAGTTAGAAATTGTAAAAGCTGAGTCTTACTGTGATTTAGCATCAAATTATTTTCCACAAGCCACGAACTTATTTCATGAACTACATTATTTGATACTGTTTCAATATTACAAACAAGATCCTACACTACCAAGCTGGTGTCACCAGCAAACAGAAATATTTTTGAATCACCTGCAATACTAGAAGGCTTTTTTTTTTTAATGTTGGACTGACTACCAATGCTCTGAAATGACGCACTTCGTCACATAGATTTCAAGTCGTATTTCATTCGCATGGAAGAGGAGATTTTTTCGATGCTGCCCACCATCATTTAAAATTGTATTTACCGGCAAGAGACAAATACGAAGCCTTCCACAAACCGAGAGGAAAGTGTATGTATTTTACAGAAAGTTTCGTAATAGCAAGAACTTACGATGTGTAACTTGAGTTTAATTGCAGACGTAGACTGGTACTCACGTCAAGACTTCTGGCCATTGCAGCAAATGCATTTGAGATACTGTATCTCTATTAAATGAATAAACAATCCCAAGAATATTTTAGAAAACAAAAGATCAAGAAAAAAAATTTGGAAGTGAGATGGCCGCAAACGCACTACCTACCATTCGTGAGCTCACAAAGCTATGAACTACTCTACAGCTTCGACATAACAGCCGTATAAACCATGCACTATCTAAAAGCTGTATCTGCAAATGACAGCATTTGATATTTAATATTCAAATTGTAAAAAAATTGGGCTTTTGACAGATCATCGTTGTGCCGTAGCAGTGAAACGGTATACTTCCGTAGCACCCAAGTTATAACATTAAAAGCGTCAACCACAGGAAGTATTTATCCGCCGATATGTGGTTTCCTCTCTCTTTATTGTAACAAATGGTAGCTAAAACGACGTGTCTTCGAGACGTCCTCAGTTTGCTGATGCTTTCAAACAGCTTCTATTCGCACCACGTACTCTAACAGAAAGAAAAGTTTCCAAATACGATGTTTAACGCCGTACAATACGGAGGTCCCTATGTTCTGCATCTCACTGGCCAGAATCCCTATTTTCACGCTCCGCAGTGTAGTGGGACGTGGAATTCCTTACTGTGACGTCACCAGCTCCTTGTCCACGTGCGTCTTCACGTCCCGTGTGAAGACGGCCTAAGAAGCGACAGCCCAGGGTGGTGACGTTTGTGCCTTTTTTGTGGAAACCTGATGCGAGGAAGCTGGTTGGAGCCCACGGGACGGCTCGGATGACGCCCTTGTGACGGATCGGCACAATTCTGCGAATTAATTAAAGAATCTTCTTCTTCCTGGTTTATTCACTAGTACCTCAAATTTCTGTGGCACACCATTACAAACAAAATTATTGCTAAAGCTAAAATTATTTCATTTATTTACAGTGGTTCCAAGTTTGTCAAGTGCGTTATTCGTTTTATCGATATGCATTAAAAGTGAGAGTAAAACACGAAGAATAGCTGGTACTCCAGCATCGAAAACGCTGTTCTCTCCCGCTACCGAAACGCAACACGGCTGCGCAGCCCCTGCTGGGGTGCCGGTCATTCTTCGTGTTTTACTGTCCGTTTTAATGGGTATCCTCAGCCTTTGCGAGGCAAATTGAGGAGCTACTTGAATGACAAGTAGCGGCTCCAGTCTCTTAAACTGACAATGGCCACGACAGTGGTGTAGTAACGCGTTCCCCTCCATAGTTGTGCTGGGAAAGCTGCTGAGCTTCAAGCGCTAATAGAAAGCACAGAAGCTGAAATCGTTATAGGTAAAGGAAGCTGGCTGAAGCCTGAAATAAGTTCTGCAGAAATTTTTACGAAGTCTCAGACAGGTGTTGATGAAAGATAGATTAGGCAGAATTGGTTTTGGAGTGTTTGTGTCTGTCAGTAGTGGTTTATCTTGTAGTGAAGCCAAAGTAGATACTCCGTGCGAATTGGTATGGGTGGAGGTTATACTTAACAGCCGAACTAAGTTAATAATTAGCTCCTTCTACCGACCCCCAGACTCCGATGATATAGTTGCTGAACAGTTCAGAGAAAATTTGAGTCTCGTAACAAATAAATACCCCACTCATACGGTTGTAGTTGGTGGCGACTTCAACCTTCCCTCGATATGTTGGCAAAAATACTGGTTCCAAACCGGTGGTAGGCAGAAAACATCTTCCGAGATTGTCCTAAATGCTTTCTCCGAAAATTATTTCGAGCAGTTAGTCCACGAACCAACGCGAATTGTAAATGGTTGCGAAAACACACTTGACAGCCACAAACAGTCCAGAGCTAATAGAGAGCATCATAACTGACACAGGGATTAGTGATCACAAGGTCGTTGTAGCTGGGCTCAATACCGTTTCTTCCAAATCCACCAGAAATAAACGCAAAATTATTTTATTTAAAAAAAGCGGATAAAGTGTCACTAGAAGCCTTCCTAAGAGACAATCTCCATTCCTTCCGAACTGACTATGCAAATGTAGACGAGATGTCGCTCAAATTCAAAGATATAGTAGCAACAGCAACTGAGAGATTCATACCTCATAAATTGGTAACAGATGGAACTGATCCCCCATGGTACACAAAACAGGTCCGAACGCTGTTGCAGAGGCAACGGAAAAAGCATGCGAAGTTCAGAAGAACGCGAAATCCCGAAGTTTGACTAAAATTTACAGACGCGCGAAATTTGGCACGGACTTCAATGCGAGATGCCTTCAACAGGTTCCACAACGAAACATTGCCTCGAAATTTGGTAGAAAATCCGAAGAAATTCTGGTCGTATGTGAAGTACATAAGCGTCAAGACGCAGTCAATACCTTCGCTGCGCAGTGCCGGTGGTACTGTTACCGACGACTGTGCCGCTAAAGCGGAGTTATTGAACGCAGTTTTCCGAAATTCCTTCACCAGGGAAGACGAGTGGAATATTCCAGAATTTGAAACACGAACACCTGCTAGCATGAGTTTCTTAGAAGTGGATACCTTAGGGGTTGCGAACCAACTCAAATCGCTTGATACGGGCAAGTCTTCAGGTCCAGATTGTATACCAATTAGGTTCCTTTCAGATTACGCTGATACAATAGCTCCCTACTTAGCAATCATATACAACCGCTCGCTGACCGATAGATCTGTACCTACAGATTGGAAAATTGCGCAGGTCGCACCAGTGTTTAAGAAGGGTAGTAGGAGTAATCCATCGAACTACAGACCTATACCATTGACGTCGGTTTGCAGTAAGGTTTTGGAGCATATACTGTATTCAAACATTATGAATCACCTCGAAGGGAACGATCTATTGATACGTAATCAGCATGGTTTCAGAAAACATCGTTCTTGTGCAACGCAGCTGGCTCTTTATTCGCACGAAGTAATGGCCGCTATCGACAGGGGATCTCAAGTTGATTCCGTATTTCTAGATTTCCAGAAAGCTTTTGACACCGTTCCTCACAAGCGACTTCTAATCAAGCTGCGGGCCTATGGCGTATCATCTCAGTTGTGCGACTGGATTCCTGATTTCCTGTCAGGAAGGTCGCAGTTCGTAGTAATAGACGGCAAATCATCGAGTAAAACTGAAGTGATATCAGGTGTTCCCCAGGGAAGCGTCCTGGTACCTCTGCTGTTCCTGATCTATATAAATGACCTGCGTGACAATCTGAGCAGTTCTCTTAGGTTGTTCGCAGATGATGCTGTAATTTACCGTCTAGTAAGGTCATCCGAAGACCAGTATCAGTTGCAAAGCGATTTAGAAAAGATTGCTGTATGGTGTGGCAGGTGGCAGTTGACGCTAAATAACGAAAAGTGTGAGGTGATCCACATGAGTTCCAAAAGAAATCCGTTGGAATTCGATTACTCGATAAATAGTACAATTCTCAAGGCTGTCAGTTCAACTAAATACCTGGGTGTTAAAATTACGAACAACTTCAGTTGGGAAGACCGCATAGATAATATTGTGGGGAAGGCGAGCGAAAGGTTGCGTTTCATTGGCAGGACACTTAAAAGATGCAACAAGTCCACTAAAGAGACAGCTTACACTACACTCTCCTCTGTTAGAATATTGCTGCGCGGTGTGGGATCCTTACCAGGTGGGATTGACAGAGGACATCGAAAGGGTGCAAAAAAGGGCAGCTCGTTTTGTATTATCGCGTAATAGGGGAGACAGTGTGGTAGATATGATACGCGAGTTGGGATGGAAGTCATTAAAGCAAAGACATTTTTCGTCGCGGCGAGATCTATTTACGAAATTTCAGTCACCAACTTTCTCTTCCGAATGCGAAAATATTTTGTTGCGCCCAACCTACATAGGTAGGAATGATCATCAAAATAAAATAAGAGAAATCAGAGCTCGAACAAGAAGGTTTAGGTGTTCGTTTTTTCCCGCGCGCTGTTCGGGAGTGGAATGGTAGGGAGAAAGTATGATTGTGGTTCGATGAACCCTCTGTCAAGCACTTAAATGTGAATTGCAGAGTAATCATGTAGATGTAGATGTAGATATCCGTGCCCGCTGACGGATCTACACTGAGGATGACATGGCGGTCGGTCAGTACCGCTAGGCCTTGCGAGGTCTGTTCGGATGGAGTTGAGATTACTTTAATGCATATCGTAAAACTTCTAAGAGAAACCAACACAGCATCTTTACAATTATTAAAGAAACACGAATAAAGTAACACTAATAAAACACCAAAGTGCACGCCTTACAGTGCGGCTACCAATATCAAGCAAGCCCTCAGCACTATTGTTGTCACCAGCCACACTGTCATACACACAAACCAAATTAGATGTGCTAAAGTAATATTGCTAAACCGACAAAAACTTTTGCCTTGTATGTGGAACTAGTATAACTTGTTACGGACTTGAGCCTTAAGTAACAAAACATGTCATGGACACCCGTAACCAGCGGAAATGAAAAACTTTCTAAAATAATTTGCATTTTTATCAACTTCTACATGAACTGTTTTTCTTTTGTGTTGAAATAAATACTGTTTTATCATAATTGTTGTATATATGTATGTTTAAATTCGAAAAAATCCTTAAATATCACAGGAAAGTAAACAGTTCGAAGACTCTGGGCGCTGTTATTTTCGACCTGTTTTTCCCATATGCCTGCAACCCGAATGGGGCAGTACGAGGGTGAGTCAAATGAAAACCTTAAATTTGTAATAACAAATCGAAATTTCGCGCCGTTATCCTGTAAGTTGGTAAGCGTGCTACAACCAGCGTGCAGAATGTCCTGTAGGTGGCAGCATAGTGCAGATGCACACATATCGTCGTAGTATCAGCATAAAGATGGCCGCCCAACTTGCGACTTGCACCAGGGAAGAACAGCGTTCTGTTATTCGGTTTTTGCGTAGTGAAGGTGTGTAACCCATTGAAATTCATCGACGAATGAAGGTTTCAGTACGGTGATGCATGTTTGTCATAGCAGCAAGTCTACGAATGGAGTAGGAAGTTCGCAAATGGTGTGGAAGATGCTCCTCGTCCAGGTCAGGCACAACGAGTTGTGACTCCACAGAACATTGCAGCAGTTGAAGCCGTAGTGAAGGAAAACCGCCGAGTGACACTGAATGTCATTGCAACATTTTTACAGATAAGTCATGGGTCAGCACACCACATTGTGCATGATGTGCTCCAGTTTCACAAAGTGTATGCAAGACGGGTACCACGGCAGCTGAGTCCTGAAATGAGAGAACGACGTGTTGATGCTTGTGAAGAACATTTTCGGCGCTTTGAACGAGAAGGTGATGGCTTCCTTGCAAGAATCGTTTCTGGGGACGGAACATGGGTTCACTTCCACCAACCGGAAACGAAGAGAGCGAGCAAGGAATGGCGCCATTCCTCATCACCAAGTGATTTCCATATGTTTGGACCACTCAAAGACGCAATGGGAGGAAAGATGTTCCGTTCTGATGAAGAGGTACGCCACGCGTTGCATGAGTGGTTGCACGGACTACCAAAAGAATTTTTTTCTAAAGGAATTTATGCACTCTGTAGGAGCTGGAGAACTTGCATTGAGCGTGGGGGAGCGTATGTTGAAAAGTGGTACAGCTTTGTACCACTTCTGCACAATAAAGAATATTTTAAAAAATATTTAAGTTAGTCTTTTCACTCACTCTCGTATAAGCCTTTTATTGGGTCATAGGTTGTTCCAAACTCTTCGCCTTCATGTGCACACACAGGGCGAAGAGTAAGTTAAACACAAGCCCTGACAAAATAATAGCAAGCCTAAAAATACATTGTAAACAAATACTGTAGATGTAAGTTAAAGCGCAGTGAGAAGTGTGACTGAAGACATTATGAATCATGTGGTGATCGGGTCTGGTAGCCGGGGGGCCCAACATTGGAAATGTATGGGTACACGTAAAGAATAGATATTAATTGGTATTGGTAACATAAAGAACAGATATTAAATACAACCAAAAGAGATGACACTGTTAAGCAGTTATAGTTAAGAAAGGAAAGCAAATAATGTTACGCCAGATTATGTAGGCGGAGTGAAACTTCAGACCTTTATCAGTGACAGTTACATCTGCTGACTGCGTGGGCGCACAAGCGAGGCTAATTTGACCCTCCAAGAGAGTAATTACTCCTGATATTTAGAAAAAAACGATAATAAGCTCAAAAATGAAAACCAGTGGTTTTACAAAGCTAAATAAATAAATGCATCTATCTGCAAATTAGTGCAACCCAGAACCTACTGTGCAATATTAGAATTCGAAATCTGGTACTGAGAGCTTTTAAGTTTCTTCAGAAATAACATTTCGTATACAGCAGTGAAGTTCTTGATTAAGTTTCTTGAAAGACTTTCAATAAATATGTGTCTCTTTCTCGGGTAACAGAATTATGCTAAAGGCACACACACATAAAAACACACCCACGGAGAGAAAATACAGGGAGCGGCGCTTAACTCCGGACAAGTTTCAATTTGAATTTCCCGCCGGAGGTCGCGAATGGCCAGTAAACAGTCAGAACAGAAGAGCCGCCATTATAGTAAGTCTTCGCTCTGGGCGTTCGCTCACCGAAACAGTTCGATTCTGTCGGGTACCCGAGATCAACTGTTTTCGGTACTTTGGCCAAGTGTTATGCTTCTGAGAAGTCTGGGGTGTTGTGTCCAGCGAGGGTGATACACATTTCTTTGAAAAAGGACGAACTGTCACAAAAGAATATAAACGTAGGCTTCGGCGGTCACTGTCACAGCCAATAAAATTTTTCCTGGGTTCGTGACCGCATCGTCAATGTGTAAAACAAACGATGTTTCGGCCACTGTTGCAAGTGATCTTCTTCAGGGTGATTTTGTTTACAAAACTTGCAACAGCGACCTAAACGTCAATAGTTTTACATATCGACAATGCGGTCACAAACGCAAAAAGAAAAATTATTGACTGCCACAAAAGAAGTTTATCAGCAAGTTTTGACGAATGTCGTGAAACCGTAGACGGCAACAGTGGCCTCGGAGAGACGATACGTCTTTCAACAGTACGGTGCACCGACTCACACGAGCCATTAAGTCCAAAACAGGCCCTCGGATAACGTTGACATGTTCTGGTCAAAGGAGTTCTGACCCTCGAATTTCCCGGATTTGGACCTCCTCGACTACTATGTTTGGAGTGTAGTCGAAAGAGCTACCAATAATACGAGGCACCCTCATGTCGCACATCTACGCACTGCTATCGAAGCGGCATTCGCGAATATGGGCAGTGCTGCTTTGAAAAGCAGGTGCGATCGCTTCAGGCTAAGATTGGAGGCGGTCTTCGGGAGGACGACGGTTCAAACCCGCGTCCGGCCATTCAGATTTACGTTTTGCGTGGTTTCCCTAAATCGCTCCAGGCAAATGCTGGAATGTTTCCTTTGAAAGGGCACGGCCAACTTCCTTCACCATCCTTCCCTAATCCGATGGGACCTCACTGTTTGGTCCCACCTTCCAAAATCAACCAACCAACCAGAAGGGGGTTACAGAGAGTAATGTTACTCTTGAAAGATACCACTA
The DNA here is from genome assembly GCF_023864275.1 of Schistocerca cancellata. NCBI lineage: Eukaryota > Metazoa > Arthropoda > Insecta > Orthoptera > Acrididae > Schistocerca > Schistocerca cancellata. Next base: position 16,436,450 of record NC_064635.1, on the reverse strand, counting down.
CCTATCTTCTCTTCTGTAGTGGTCAATCCAAGGATTGGTTTGCAACAGCTACAATGGCAGCTTGTCTCCATTCTGTGCGTCTTTCAGCTTTTCTCTTCACTTCTTTGTAGGTGTTACATCCCACATCTTCCACGATTTGATCCATGTACCTCAGTCGTGGTCTTCCTTTTGGTCTTTTTCGCTCGACATATCCCTCTATGATTGTGTTCAGGAGTCCTTTATGTCTTAATAGATGGCCTGTAAGTTGCACTCTTCTTTTAACAATGAAACTCCAGAAGCTTCTCTTTTCACCTGCTCTTTCCAGAACCACTTCGTTTGTGACCTTGTCGATACATTTTATTTTCAGCATGCGTCTATAGCACCACATTTCAAAAGAATTTAGCTTCTGGTCTTCCTCTGTCCCGAGAGTCCATGTTTCACACCCATAGCATGCCGCACTCCACACATATGATTTCAAAAATCTTTTCCTGATTTCAAGGCTGATGCTCTTAGATGTTAAGATGTTTTTCTTCTTGTTAAAAGCAGCCTTTGCTTGAGCTATTCTACTTCTCACTTCTGCCTTGCTCCTTCCATCCCTGGTAATATTACTGCCCAGATAAGTAAATTTATCAACTTGTTCAAGCAGTTCATTGCCTACACGAACTTGGACTTTCACTCGATCTTCTTTGTCGCATGCCATTACTTTTGTTTTTGCTTTATTAATTCTCATATTATATTCTTCACCCATAACTTTATCCATTCTATTCAATAGGACTACAAGATCTTCTTCACTTTCAGCCAGGACAGCTATATCATCGGCATATCTTATCATATCTATTCGTTGGCCATGAATTACTACACCTGTCTGTGAATTTTCCCTTACATTTTTCAGCGCCTCTTCAATGTATACGTTAAAGATAACAGGGGATAGTGCGCAACCTTGTCGGACACCTTTCCGTGTCTGCACCTCTTCTTGTTTTGTCCGTCCACGGATAACTGCTGTCTCGTTTTTGTACAGGTTCCATATCATTTTTCTATCTTTATGGTCTATTCCTACTTTTTTGAGTACCTCAAACATCTTTTCCCGTTTAACATTATCAAAGGCTTTCTCTACATCTACGAAAGCTACGTGTGTTTTCAGGTTCTTATCTAGTCGTTTCTCTATTATTAGTTTTAGAGCAAATATTGCTTCTCTGGTTCCTCTATCTTTCCGGAATCCAACTGGACTTCGGAGAGTGTAGCTTCGACTTTTTGTTCTATGCGTTTTAGGACAATTGAGGTTAATATTTTAGAGGCGTGCGTAACTAGGCATAGTGTCCTATAATTTTCACATCTTGTAGCATTTGCCTTCTTTGGAATGGGGATCATAATGTTTTTCTCAAAGTCTGTAGGAATTTTACCCTACTCGTACATGTTGGAAACAAGATTATACAACTCCTGATTCAGTTTTGCTCCTCCAGATTTCAGAAGTTCGGCTGGGATATTGTCTATTTTTCAATTTTTTCAGAACTAGTTCAAACTCTTCCTTTAATATAGGTTCACCTATGTTGTGTGCATCTACTTCTGTTTCTTCTTCCATGATGTTTTCAGACAGGTCTGGTCCGCTGTACAGTTTTCTTGTATATTGTTTCCATCTTCTTGCAACTTCATCATCGTCATCCAACATATTGCCATTTTCATCCATCACAGCCCTACACTTGTTTCATCTGTCTCCAAAGCAATGTCTCACACATTTATAGGCCTTGTCGATATTTCCCTTGCTCATGTTGTCCTCAACTGAAATACAGAGATCATCAAGGTATTTTTCTCTTGCTGGTTTTGCCTCTATGTTGATTCTGTTTTTTAGACTCTTGTATTTCTCTTGGTCCTCCTTCTTCACAGAATTTCTTAATTTCCTTCTTCCTTCCATCATATTTAGTAGGTCATTAGGGATCCATTCCTTTTCTCTGTCGTTTCTTTTCCTATTACTTCTTCTGCTGCTTCTAAAATACCAGTTTTTATTTTTTTCCCAGCTGCTTTGGATGTCATTGCAGCCATGTGTATTTGTTTTCTTGTCTGTTTCTAGTTGATAGTGCTTCAGTGTATTTTTGTTTTTCAGGTTTGTCAAATCCCATTTACATGTACGTCTTTTTTTAATGTTCTTGAATTTTAGTTCAGTCGTCATCATAACTAGTATGTGGTCACTTTCCACATCACAGCCTGGATATGATCTGCTGTCCTTAACTTGGTTTTTAAATCTTTGCTTCACTAATATGAAGTCAATTTGATATCTGTTAATGTCACCAGGCATTTTCCAAGTATATCTTCTTCTTGGATGATGATTAAAGAAGGTATTTCTAATGCAAAGTTTATTTCTTTGGCAGAATCCTACAAGTTTATGCCCTCTTTCATTTCTTAATCCTAATCCAAAATTCCCTGCCACATCCTCTTCTTTACCTTCCCCGACAACGGCATTCATATCTCCCATGATGACAAGGTTTTCAGCTCCTTTAATTCTGCCAATTACTTCTTCAAGGTGGTCATACATCATGTCGATTTCATCATCCTCGTGCCTCGTAGTTGGCAGGTATACTTGGATTATGATTGTGTCTCTTGGTTTAGTTTCCAATCGGACATAAATTATCCTCTCACTATGTCACCACTACCTATAAGTAAAGGATTTTCATTTATATTTTGTGAGCCGTGTGTCGCTCATGTTCCCGCCATCATGTATTTTACACCCTGCCTTTAACGTACTTCCACCTCAATACGTAAATTTAAATTACTGGAGTCACTGACTTGCTGCTTTGCCTGACCGTGAGTGGCGCTAGCAGCTCGTATCAATATATCCCCTCTCGTAGTATCCTTGTTCGACTGCTATTACTTCCCGGTCGTTGTCTGTCGTAAGGGAGTTCGGGTCGCGAGTTCGGGGCTGCCGGTCAGTTGGAACGCGTCTGTAGCGCAGTCCGGACCTGCCAGTCGGGGAGTTGCAATGCGGCACTCACTAGTGCAGTCGGGTTGCAGCAGCAGTGAGGTCTGCGTCGACATGGCTCGCCCGACCATTGCCGCCACACGTCACTTGAGCCGAGTCACGGTCTTGGTGGATCGTCGGTCGGTCGTCCTACCGGACGACGCGTTTTGGCTCACCGGTCGTTTATGACTCGGCTGTGTGAGTGTGCGTTGACTCACGATTTTTCTTTGTCCATGCTTGGTTACCGTTGGGTATCGTTCAGGTCTTCGTGCAAGTGTTTGCAAGGTTGTGTGTGTGGTTGGCGTTATTTCCACTGGCGACTATTTTAGATTTTGTCGGCATTCTGAGGGGAGTCGGTCGGTTGGTGTGGACCAGGGAGGACATCTCCGTGCGGTGCAGTCGGCTGGGTCTGCTGGCGGTCTCTGCGCAGTGTTGGAGTGTGTGTGGAGCTGTCCGATCGCTAGGGGCTTCGTGGCTCACCGACCCAGGACGTCAAAGTTGAGTGGTGGTTTCAAATACCCAAGCCACGTCCGTTCATGTTGTGTCGTTCGATTCCGTGGTTCGCTGTTGGAGAGCTTTACCTGTGAGCAACACCGAGTGTTTGTAGTGGTGAAATCGAGCCGCCTTGCGGTGGGAATTAACTATATTGGTTCACTGTAATCCAAGTGCACCAGCGGAATTTTCTGCCTTGTGGCTCTTAGTGTTCTGGTTATCTGCCCGGGCCACTGACGTAAATTCAGGCAGTGTTCCTTTTGGTGGAGTTAACTATATTACCTTATTTCAAATTCAAGTGTACCAGTTGAATTTTCTGCCTTGTGGCTGTTAGTGTTCCGGTTACCTGCCCTGGCCACTAACAAAATTTCAGGCAGTGTCCTTTCCTCACCTGTTGTCGCTGTCCAACATGGTGTGTAGTTTAGACAGCTTAATACATATTTCACTGTGGATAATCACGTCCATAACAGTTTGGTCCTTGAGTTCATGTACCGATTGGTGGCTGGCAAGTCGTTTGGTCGGTTGGTCCTTGATTGGCTCATGGTTGGGTTAGCGACGGATCCAGTGCAGATGGGCCCACCACCTGTCTCGTCTAAGTCAACGCTAATGTTTCTAGTGTAGCCCCCCCCCCCCCTCCTCCACCCCGTGGAGGTGTCTGAGTGCCGTTGTCTATATTGTCCTTTTCATGGCTGTTTAATGGTCCGCTGGTAATCTATTGTAGCCAACGCTTTAAAAGAAGGCTGGCCGGTGTGGCCAAGCGGTTCTAGGCGCTTCAGTAGGCGCTTCAGTCTGGCACCGTGCGGCCGCTACGGTCGCATGTTCGAATCCTGCCTCAAGCATGGATGTGTGTGATGTCCTTTTTTTTTTTTTTTTGGTCATCAGTCTACTGACTGGTTTGATGCGGCCCACCACGAATTCCTTTCCTGTGCTAACCTCTTCATCTCAGAGTAGCACTTGCAACCTACGTCCTCAATTATTTGCTTGACGTATTCCAATCTCTGTCTTCCTCTACAGTTTTTGCCCTCTACAGCTCCCTCTAGTACCATAGAAGTCATCCCCTCATGTCTTAGCAGATGACCTATCATCCTGTCCCTTCTCCTTATCAGAGTTTTCCACATATTCCTTTCCTCTCCGATTCTGTGTAGAACCTCCTCATTCCTTACCTTATCAGTCCACCTAATTTTCAACATTCGTCTATAGCACCACATCTCAAATGCTTCGATTCTCTTCTGTTCCGGTTTTCACACAGTCCATATTTCACTACCATACAATGCTGTACTCCAGACGTACATCCTCAGAAATTTCTTCCTCAAATTAAGGCCGGTATTTGATATTAGTAGACTTCTCTTGGCCAGAAATGCCTTTTTTGCCATAGCGAGTCTGCTTTTGATATCCTCCTTGCTCCGTCCGTCATTGGTTATTTTACTGCCTAGGTAGCAGAATTCCTTAACTTCATTGACTTCGTGACCATCAATCCTGAAATTTTCTCGCTGTTCTCATTCCTACTACTTCTCATTACCTTCGTCTTTCTCCGATTTACTCTCAAACCATACTGTGTACTCATTAGACTGTTCATTCCGTTCAGCAGATCATTTAATTCTTCTTCACTTTCATTCAGGATAGCAATGTCATCAGCGAATCGTATCATTGATATCCTTTCACCTTGTATTTCAATTCCACTCCTAAACCTTTCTTATATTTCCATCATTGCTTCCTCGATGTACAGATTGAAGATTAGGGGCGAAAGGCTACAGCCTTGTCTTACACCCTTCTTAATACGAGCACTTCGTTCTTGATCGTCCACTCTTATTATTCCCTCTTGGTTGTTGTACATATTGTATATGACCAGTCTCTCCCTGTAGCTTACCCCTACTTTTTTCAGAATCTCGAACAGCTTGCACCATTTTATATTGTCGAACGCTTTTTCCAGGTCGACAAATCCTATGAAAGTGTCTTGATTTTTCTTTAGCCTTGCTTCCATTATTAGCGGTAACGTCAGAATTGCCTCTCTCGTCCCTTTACTTTTCCTAAAGCCAAACTGATCGTCACCTAGCGCATTCTCAATTTTCTTTTCCATTCTTCTGTATATTATTCTTGTAAGCAGTTTCGATGCATGAGCTGTTAAGCTGATTGTGCGATAATTCTCGCACTTCCCAGCTCTTGCCGTCTTCGGAATTGTGTGGATGATGCTTTTCCGAAAGTCAGATGGTATATCGCCAGACTCGTATATTCTACACACCAACGTGAATAGTCGTTTTGTTGCCACTTCCCCCAATGATTTTAGAAATTCTGATGAAATGTTATCTATCCCTTCTGCCTTATTTGACCGTAAGTCCTCCAAAGCTCTTTTAAATTCCGATTCTAATACGGCATCCCCTATCTCTTCTAAATCGACTCCTGTTTCTTCTTCTATCACATCAAACAAATCTTCACCCTCATAGAGGCTTTCAATGTAATCTTTCCACCTATCTGCTCTCTCTTCTGCATTTAACAGTGGAATTCCCGTTGCACTCTTAATGTTACCACCGTTGCTTTTAATGTTACCAAAGGTTGTTTTGACTTTCCTGTATGCTGAGTCGCTCTTTCCGACAATCATATCTTTTTCGATGTCTTCACATTTTTCCTGCAGCCATTTCGTCTTAGCTTCCCTGCACTTCCTATTTATTTCATTCCTCAGCGACTTGTATTTCTGTATTCCTGATTTTCCCGTAACATGTTTGTACTTCCTCCTTTCATCAATCAACTGAAGTATTTCTTCTGTTACCCATGGTTTCTTCGTAGCTACCTTCTTTGTACCTATGTTTTCCTTCCCAACTTCTGTGATGGCCCTTTTTAGAGATGTCCATTCCTCTTCAACTGTACTGCCTACTGTGCTATTCCTTATTGCTGTATCTATAGCGTTAGAGAACTTCAAACGTAACTCGTCATTCCTTAGTACTTCTGTATCCCACTTCTTTGCGTATTGATTCTTCCTGACTAATGTCTGGAACTTCAGCCTACTCTTCATCACTACTATATTGTGATCTGAGTCTATATCTGCTCCTGGGTACGCCTTACAATCCAGTATCTGATTTCGGAATCTCTGTCTGACCATGATGTAATCTAATTGAAATCTTCCCGTATCTCCCGGCCTTTTCCTAGTATACCTCCTCCTCTTGTGATTCTTGAACAGGGTATTCGCTATTACTAGCTGAAACTTGTTACAGAACTCAATTAGTCTTTCTCCTCTTTCATTCCTTGTCCCAAGCCCATATTCTCCTGTAACCTTTTCTTCTACTCCTTCCCCTACAACTGCATTCCAGTCGCCCATGACTATTAGATTTTCGTCCCCTTTTACATACTGCATTACCCTTTCAATATCCTCATACACTTTCTCTATCTGTTCATGTTCAGCTTGCGACGTCGGCATGTATATCTGAACTATCGTTGTCTGTGTTGGTCTGCTGTCGATTCTGATTAGAACAACCCGGTCACTGAACTGTTCACAGTAACACACCCTCTGCCCTACCTTCCTATTCATAACGAATCCTACACCTGTTATACCATTTTCTGCTGCTGTTGACATTACCCGATACTCATCTGACCAGAAATCCTTGTCTTCCTTCCACTTCACTTCACTGACCCCTACTATATCTAGATTGAGCCTTTGCATTTCCCTTTTCAGATTTTCTAGTTTCCCTACCACGTTCAAGCTTCTGACATTCCACGCCCCGACTCGTAGAACGTTATCCTTTCGTTGATTATTCAATCTTTTTCTCATGGTAACCTCCCCCTTGGCAGTCTCCTCCCGGAGATCCGAATGGGGGAGTATTCCGGTATCTTTTGCCAATGTAGAGATCATCATGACACTTCTTCAAATACAGGCCACATATCCTGTGGATACACGTTTCGTGTCTTTAATGCAGTGGTTTCCATTGCCTTCTGCATCCTCATGTCGTTGATCATTGCTGATTCTTCCGCCTTTAGGGGCAATTTTCCACCGCTAGGACAAGAGAGTGCCCTGAACATCTATCCGCTCCTCCGCCCTCTTTGACAAGGCCATTGGCAGAATGAGACTGACTTCTTATGCCGGAAATGCCGCCAATGTTGATTATTTATCAAAATTTAGGGAGCGGCGGGGATCGAACCCGGGACCGAAGACTTTTTGATTATGAATCAAAGTTGCTACCCCTAGACCACGGGTCCTTAGGTTAGTTAACTTTAAGTAGTTCCAAGTTCTAGGGGACTGATGACGTCAGATGTTAAGTCCCATAGTGCTCAGAGCCAAGCCTTCAAAAGAAAAAAAATTTTATTGTGTTTTATGTAAATCAAGGGCCTTCAGCCCGTATAAGTAAGTTTGAATTCTTGCAAGTGGGTATTTTGCGGAAAGTTACTGTTGTTGTGCTATATCTTCATTTAGTGCGCTGTCAGCCACTTTAAACTTAAAGGTTTAAGGTATTCTGAATTTTTGGAAAATCAAGTGTGGGTCTTCAGCCGCTTAAAGCCTTATTCTCAAATTTTCCCCTCAAGTGAAAACATTGTGGCCTTCTGCCTTAAAAGATTATGGTAATATATTTTAAAATTTTTAAATTTAATTGTGGCCTTCAGCCGTTGTATTCCACCTTGTATATATTTGTTCTATGCACTTTTGCCTTGAGGTTTTCGACCTAGCTGTATTATTTTATTTGCAATTTTAACTGCATCTCTTCAGTCACTTGACATTTACCTTGTTGATTTTTAAAATTTCTTGTTTGGAGGCCTTCAGCCGTGAGAGAGTTGGATTTTGAAACTCGTAGTTGTCAAAGTTCGGAAGTTACAATTTTGAAGTGAAACTGACTGCCACCTTATCTGGTTGGCCCTTTCCACACAACCCTAGGCACCCGCTCTGCCCAGCGGCTTTAGAGGGCGTCTCATTTCGTTTTCATAAATCTGCTTTACAAAAAAGAAGGGTTTCATTTGTCCGGACTCAAGCGCCTCGCCCTGTAGTACGAGGTTTCGTGTCTGAACACACCTGAGCCAAATGACGCACGGCTCGCAAATACTGACAGCCACCGGCGGCTGACACATTTCTGCAGTCTTAGAGTTGCACTAAAGCTGGAGGTGCTCCCAGTCCGAATAATCGTAAGGGCTGCAGACATTGCGAAGGCATGGTGTACGACTGCAGGCGACGTATCGGCGTGTAGCTGCACGCATGGCCCACGGACTGCACGGCCACTGCTAGAGCCAGGTCCCCAATATCAGAAGGCCACTCGCGTCTGCCGCCCAAACAGCTGCAGTGCGTCGCAGCCGCCTGTCCCACTTGGCAGGGCTCGTCACCAGCCACTTCCCAATCCGGCCGAGCGACGGAGCGCTCTCATGGACACAAAGAGCACACTCCCTGTCAGCCGATTCTCCCGCAAAAGTCCACTCCCCATAAATAGTAACTTCTACCTTCAATAGCAAGTGGATAAAAGGCAGCTTGCATGACAACTGTCTTAAAAGAAGGAAGATGTCTTACACTAAAATTGACAGAAGGTGGAGGAAATGTACAGTGTGACAATTATTGAACGATATGAAATAGAATCATAACTCCTGAACGGTTTGCCCCGGGACGTTCAAACGCACGGTTGGCTGCGGAGCAAGATGGGAATTAGTATACGCTTATATGGCTCGGCGTAGCGACGAAGCCCATTGTTCGTCAATAAGCAAAATTAGCGCAGTTGGGAGACTGAGAAACCTCATTTAGCGATCGAGAAGTCTCTTCACCCTCAACGGCTGACTGTGTGGTGGGCAGTGTCCAGTCAACACAATTATCTGTGCGATATTCCCTGGTGGGACAGTGACTACCGAATGGTACGTGAAGGTTTTGGGAGATGGTTTCATCACCATTATCCAAAGTGACCCTGATTTCCACAAGATGTGGTTCGTGAAAAATGGAGCTCGACCCCATCGAAGCAGGAGAGTGTTTGATGTCCTGGAGGAGCACTTTGGGGACCGCATTCTGGCTCTGGGGTACCCAGAGGCCACTGGCATGGGCCTCGTTTGGACGCCATATTCTTCGGATCTGAACACATGTGACTCCTTTTTGTGGTGCTATATTTAAAGAAAAGCTGTACAGGAATAACCCCAGAACCACTGCTGAGCCGAAAGCAGCCATTCAGGAGATCATCGACAGCATCGATGTTCCGACACTTCAGCGGGTCATGCAGAATTTCGCTATTCGTCTGCGTCACATCATCGCCACTAACGGCAGGCGTTTGAACATGTCATAACCCAAATCTGAATACAAAATTTTGAAAAATACAGCTCTCAGTCGCGAACACAATTAATTTGTAACCTAGGTTTCGGAGTCACAAGGGACACCTTCTTCGGACCGAAACCGAAACCTAGGTTACTAATTAACTGTGTTCGCGACTGAGGGCGGTGTTTTTTAAAATTTTGTATTATACCACAAGCGCTGATTGACAGCCATCTTAAAAACCTTAAATCTGAATATCTATAGTGACGTTTACATGTTGAACAACGTGTGTGCACGCCGTAATTTGTAACTAATTTGCGATTTCTGTCATGTTGTTGTTGTGGTCATCAGTCCTGAGACTGGTTTGATGCAGCTCTCCATGCTGCTCTATCCTGTGCAAGCTTCTTCATCTCCCAATACCTCCTCCAACCTACATCCTTCTCAATCTGCTTAGTGTATTCATCTCTTGATCTCCATCTACGATTTTTATCCTCGACGCTTCCATCCAATGCTAAATTTGTGATCCCTTGATGCCTCAGGGTATATCCTACCAACCGATCCCTTCTTCAAGTTGTGCCATAAACTCCTCTTCTCCCCAATTCTATTCAATATCTGCTCATTAATTATATGATCTACCCATCTAATCTTCAGCATTCTTCTGTAGCACCACATCTCGAAAGCTTCTATTCTCTTCTTGTCCAAACTATTTATCGTCCATGTTTCACTTCCATAAATGGCTACACTCCATACAAATACTTTCAGAAACGACTCCCTCACACTTAAATCTATACTCGATGTTAACAAATTTCTCTTCTTCAGAAACGCTTTCCTTGCCATTGCCAGTCTACAATTTATATCCTCTCTACTTCGACCATCATCAGTTATTTTGATCCCCAAATAGCAAAACTCCTTTACTACATTACGTTTTGCTTTTGTTGATGTTCATCTTATACCCTCCTTTCAAGACACTGTCCATTCCGTTCAACTGCTCTTCCCAGTCCTTTGCTGTCTCTGACAGAAGTACAATGTGATTGGCGAACCTCAAAGTTTTTATTTCTTCTCCATGGATTTTAATACCTATTCCGAACTTTTCTTTTGTTTCCTTTACTGCTTGCTCAATATACAGATCGAATAACAGCGGGGAAAGGCTACAACACTGTCTCACTCCCTTCCCAACCACTGCTTCCCTTTCATGCCCCTCGACTCTTATAACTGCCACGTGGTTTCTGTACAAATTGTAAATAGCCTTCCGATCCCTGTATTTTACCCCTGCCACCTTCGGAATTTGAAAGTGATTATTCCAGTCAACATTGTCAAAAGCTTTCTCTAAGTCTACAAATGCTAGAAACGTAGGTTTGCCTTCCCTTAATCTATTTTCTATCATAAGTCGTTGCCTCACGTGTTCCAACATATCTACGGAATCCAAACTGATCTACGCCGAGGTCGGCTTCTACGAGTTATTCATTAGTCTGTAAAGAATTCGCGTTAGTATTTTGCAGCCGTGACTTATTAAGCTGATAGTTCGGTAATTCTCAGCACCTGCTTTCTTTGGGATTGGAATTATTATATTATTCTTGAACTTTTTTCATATAGTTCAAGAATTGTCACCCTATAGGTAATTCAATTATTTTCTTGAACGGAAGAAACTCTGCGAAACAATACAGCCCAACAAACCCCGTGTATCGCGTTTACAACCTGTGAAGTGTTGTTGAGATGAAAGGCTACATTCTTGCCCTTGAGGTTTATCGAGTGAGAAAGGAAGCTTTGGCGAGAGAATCTGCAAATTCTGCGTTAGGGTAATTTCAGGTCCATCAAACAAGTTTTGGGGGAGAAACAGGAGACTGAAGTTTAATAATTGTTTACTTACTTTTTTCCGTCTGGAAACGTATAAGTAGAGAAAATTTTTGTTTGTGGCACAATGAGGATAAATAGCTTCTAATTAGGACTTTCACCTTCTAAGGATATTAAAAGAGGTGTCCTTAATTAAAGGATGACATCCTCTGGAATTGGCGTATTCCATCAACATCTACACTCTTCAAACCACTATTAGGTGCATGGCATTGAGTATGTCGCATTGTACCAGGGTCTCTTCCCGTTCCATTCACGTATGGAGCGTGGGAAGAATGATTGCTTAAATACCTGTGTGGGTGCAGTAATTATTCTAATCTTATCCTCAAGATCCCTGTGTGAGCGATGTGTAGGGGGTTGCAGTATATCCCTAGAGTAATCATTTAAAGCCGGTCCTTGAAACTTTGTTAATAGAATTTCTCGAATAGTGAATAAAATTTTTCTGCGTTTGTGACTGTATTGACAATATTTCAAACTACCGATGTTTCGGTCACTATTGCAAGTGACCTTCTTCAGGGTGCTTTTTTTTTTTTTTGCTGCTGAATGAGAAAACTTTGTTTCTTATATACTTTCAGACGTTGCTGTTAACTAATTCTGATAAGGATGAAGGGAATGGATGTTAGAAGTTCTTTATTGATGTTTTTATTATTTCTTTTCATTGGTAGGAACCCGACGTTTCGATTAGTGTTTGCATTACTGCTTGTAATTCATAGAAATCGGCGAATGGAAAACATTTTGAGAATGTGGTCACAAACCCAGAAAAAATTTATTGACTGTGACAACGGCTACATATACGAGGTGCATTCAAGTTCTAAGGCCTCCGATTTTTTTTCTCTGGACTGGAAAGAGATAGAAACATGAGCATTGTTTTAAAATGAGGCCACATTCATTGTCAATACGACCCAGAGATGGCAGCTCCGTACGGAAGATGGAATTTTACTGCCAGCGGCGAGAATGAGAACTGTTTTAAATACTTAAAATGGCGACGTTTTCCTTACTTGAACAGTGTGCAATCATTCGTTTTCTGAATTTCATCGACAGTTGAAGGAGACATGTGGTGATGGAGTTATGGATGTGTCGAAAGTGCATTCGTGGGTGCGACAGTTTAATGAAGGCGGAACATCGTGTGACAACAAACCGAAACAACCTCGGGCTCGCACAAGCCGGTCTGACGACATGATCGAGAAAGTGGAGAGAATTGTTTTGGGGGATCGCCGAATAACTGTTGAACAGATCGCCTCCAGAGTTGGCATTTCTGTGGGTTCTGTGCACACAATCCTGCATGACGACCTGAAAATGCGAAAAGTGTCATCCACGTGGGTGCCACGAATGCTGGCGGACGACCACATGGCTGCCCGTGTGGCATGTTGCCAAACGATGTTGACGCGCAACGACAGCATGAATGGGACTTTCTTTTCGTCGGTTGTGACAACGGATGAGATGTGGTTGCCATTTTTCAATCCAGAAACAAAGCGCCAGTCAGCTCAATGGAAGCACACAGATTCACCTCCACCAAAAAAATTTCGCGTAACCGCCAGTGCTGAAAAAATGATGATGTCCATGTTCTGGGACAACGAGGGCGTAATCCTTACCCATTGCGTTCCAAAGGGCACTACGGTAACAGGTGCATCCTACGAAAATGATTTGAAGAACAAATTCCTTCCTGCACTGCAACAAAAACGTCCGGGAAGGGCTGCGCCTGTGCTGTTTCACCAAGACAACGCACATCGAGCTAACGTTACGCAACAGTTTCTTCGTGACAACAACTTTGAAGTGATTCTTCATGCTCCCTACTCACCTGACCTGGCTCCTAGTGACTTTTGGCTTTTTCCAACAATGAAAGACACTCTCCGTGGCCGCACATTTACCAGCCGTGGTGCTATTGCCTCAGCGATTTTCCAGTGGTCAAAACAGACTCCTAAAGAAGCCTTCGCCGCTGCCATGGAATCATGGCGTCAGCGTTGTGAAAAATGTGTACGTCTGTAGGGCGATTACGTCGAGAAGTAACGCCAGTTTCATCGATTTCGGGTGAGTAGTTAATTAGAACAAAAAATCAGAGGCCTTAGAACTTGAATGCACCTCGTGTTTCTCTGGATAGTTTACGCCTGTCTTCAAGTGTACGTCCCTTCAGTCCCTTCAGTATCCCCGTGACACTTTCCCACGGATTAAACAAACCTGTGACCATTCCAGCTGCCCTTCTCTGTCTACGTTCAATATTCCCTGTTAGTCCTATCTGGTACAGGTCCCACACGCTTGAGCAATATTCTATGATCGGTCGCACGAGTAATTTGTAGGCAATCTCCTTTGTAGACTGATTGTACGAGGGCTATCCACAAAGTACATTACGTTTTGGAATTAAAAATAAATAAAGTATTGGAATATTTTTTTATTATATACAGATGAAAGCCACACTTAAATACTACTTTTCTACATAGTTGCCATTTAAATTAAGGCACTTATCGTAGCGATGGGCGAGCTCGGAAATTCCTTCGTCGTAAAATTCGGCCGTTTGCGCCTTCAACCACGTGGTTACCTCTTCTTGAAGCTGTGCGTCGTCATCAAAACGCTGCATAGCCAACCACTTCTTCATCGCTGGGAATAAGTGGAAGTCGCTCGGTGCCAGGTCGGGACTGTACGGCGGATGAGGAAACAACTCCCACTTAAAAGATTCGAGAAATTCACGAGTGGCATTTGCCGTGTGGGCCCGGGCGTTGTCGTGAATCGGCAAGACCTTTGAGCCCAACTTTCCCCTGCGCTTGTTTTGTATTGCTCTTCTGAGGTTGTGCATAATTTGGCAATACCTTTGAGAGTTTATTGTAGTGCCTCTTTCCAGGAAATCCACAAAAATCACACCTCTTCTGTACCAAAAGACAGTCGCCATCACCTTCCTTGCCGACATTGTCTGCATGCATTTCTTGGGTTTTTGGGTGGAATTTGTGTGCCCCCGCTGCATTGACTGCAATTTTGTCTCGCAGTTCACACGCTTAACCCATGTTTCGTCACCAGTAACGATGTGATCCAGTAATGAGTCGCCATCTTTCTCGTAAGCGTCCAAAAACGTTAACGCTGCAGCCATTCGCTGATTTTTGTGAATCTCTGTCAAGATTTTTGGTATCCATCTTGCACAAAACTTGTGGTAACCGAGCTTTTCGGGAATGATTTCGTGCAACAAACTTCGTGGAATTTGTGGAAAACTCATAGAGAGTTCCGTTATTGTGAAATTACGGTTTACACGGACCGCGGCATCGACTTTTTCGACAAGTTCGGCAGTCACTATGCTGGGTCTTCCGCTTCGCTCTTCGTCGTGAAGGTTAGTTCGGCCATTTTGACGCACTCCACCTTCAGTGATTATGTTGTCCCCATACACTTCACAAAGCTGCCGATAGATTTCTATCGGTGTACATTTTTTTGCAGTCAGAAACCTTATTACAGCACGCACTTCACACTTCGCGGCATTTTCAATTAACGCCGACATTTCAAACTGTCACAGTAACTCGACGGAGTACTGCACGAACCTCTCACTAGCACGGCAGGATGCCGACTGAGCGGCGGAATGCCATGACACCAAGATGGCCGCGCTAGCCCCGCCCCTAACGGACACAAACGAAAACGTAATGTGCTTTGTGGATAGCCCTCGTACTTCCCCAGTATTCCACCAATAAACCAAAGTCTTCCACCTGCTTTACCCACGACTGAACCTATGTCATCATTCCATTTCATATCCCTACAAAGTATTACACCCCGGTATGTGTACGACTGGGTAGATTCCAACAGTGACGCATTGACATTGTAGTCAGAGGATACAATGTATGTTGAAAGACAACGAAATTGTGTGTCTGGCTTTTAATTAGCGTAGAGCAGAAGTAATATCCAAGACACAAAGCAATGACATTAGTTGCTATTGGGCATTGATTAAATGTATGCGGCCAGTTGAAAATTTGTGAGAGACTAACATCTGAACCCATGTCGTCTGCTTACTAGGCATATGCGCTGACTACTGCTCCATCCGGGCACAGTGGTGATCAAAACTACGTGGACTGTCGTAGCACGCCTCCCTTCATACGCAAATTCTCAAGTTATATCACACACTACGGATGTACTGCCCCTCGGCCATTATCGTCATTACTCGCTCCATTTCGCCGAATCCCATAAGAGTTCGATCCTGAACTGCGAGATCATCGGCCGTCTCGCGTTATATATATATCACCCCCCCCCCACACACACACATATATATATATATATATATATATATATATATATATATATATATATATATATATATATATATATACAGGGTGAGTTACCTAACATTACCGCTGGATATATTTCGTAAACCACATCAAATACTGACGAATCGATTCCACAGACCGAACGTAAGGAGAGGGGCTAGTGTAATTGGTTAATACAAACCATAAAAAAATGCACGGAAGTATGTTTTTTAACACAAACCTACGTTTTTTAAAAAATAGAACCCCGTTAGTTTTGTTAGCACATATGAACATATAAACAAATACGTAATCAGTGCCGTTTGTTGCTTTGTAAAATGTTAATTACATCCGGAGATATTGTAGCCTAAAGTTGACGCTTGAGTACCACTCCTCCGCTGTTCGATCGTGTGTATCGGAGAGCACCGAATTACGTAGGGATCTAAAGGGAACGGTGATGGACCTTAGGTACAGAAGAGGCTGGAACAGCACATTACGTCCACGTGCTAACACCTTTTTATTGGTCTTTTTCACTGACGCACATGTGCATGACCATGAGGGATGAGGTACACGTACACACGAGGTTTCCGTTTTCAATTACGGAGTGGGATAGAGTGTGTCCCGACATGTCAGGCCAATAGATGTTCAATGTGGTGGCCATCATTTGCTGCACACAATTGCAATCTCTGGCGTAATGAATGTCGTACACGCCGCAGTACATCTGGTGTAATGTCGCCGCAGGCTGCCACAATACGTTGTTTCATATCCTCTGGGGTTGTAGGCACATCACGGTACACATTCTCCTTTAACGTACCCCACAGAAAGAAGTCCAGAGGTGTAAGATCAGGAGAACGGGCTGGCCAATTTATGCGTCCTCCACGTCCTATGAAACGCCCGTCGAACATCCTGTCAAGGGTCAGCCTAGTGTTAATTGCGGAATGCGCAGGTGCACCATCATGCTGATACCACATACGTCGACGCGTTTCCAGTGGGACATTTTCGAGCAACGTCGGCAGATCATTCTGTAGAAACGCGATGTATGTTGCAGCTGTTTGGTCCCCTGCAATGAAGTGAGGACCAATGAGGTGGTCGCCAATGATTCCGCACCATACATTTACAGTCCACGGTCGCTGTCGCTCTACCTGTCTGAGCCAGCGAGGATTGTCCACGGACCAGTAATGCATGATCCGTAGATTCACTGCCCCGTGGTTTGTGAAACCCGCTTCATCGGTAAACAGGTAGAACTGCAACGCATTCTCTGTTAATGCCCATTGACAGAAATGCACTTGATGATTAAAGTCATCACCATGTAATTGCTGATGTAGCGACACATGAAACGGGTGAAAGCGGTGACGATGCAGTATGCGCATGACACTTCTTTGACTCAGTCCACCGGCTCTCGCAATGTCCCGTGTACTCACGTGTGGGTTCATGGCAACAGCAGCTAACACACCAACTGCACCCGCTTCTCCTGTAACGGGCCTGTTACGGACCCGTTTGCGTGCTACGACCATACCTGTTGCATACAGTTGGCGGTAGATGTTTTGCAATGTGCGGCACGTTGGATGCTCTCTGTCCGCGTACCGTTCTGCATACAGCCTGCAGGCTTCAGCTGCATTTCGTCGACACTCGCCATAGATGAGTATCATCTCCGCCTTTTCAGAGTTCCAATACACCATGGTCACAGTTCCTACAACACTACACTGTCACACACGTCTGGTAACACGGTGTACTACAGTTGGTCTGCGTGCGGAGACGAATGCAGAGTAACAATAGCAGCAAGCGCTACATGCGGACACTGCGACAGCTAGACCAAACCACAACAGTGCACTACAGCCACACTCGCAAACACGGTCGTCATCGTAAACATGTCCCTGCAGATGCTGCTCGCCGACCGTGGCCCGTGTTTGTTACAACACGCAACTGAACGTCGGAGGTTTCAAGCGTCAACTTTAGGTTACAATATCTCCGGATGTAATTAACATTTTACAATGCAACAAACGGCACTGATTACGTATTTGTTTACATGTTCAGATGTGCTAACAAAACTAACGTGGTTGCATTTAAAAAAAAACGTAGGTTTGTGTTAAAAAACATACTTCCGTGCACTTTTGTATGGTTTGTATTAAACAATTACGCTAGCCCCTCTTCTCATGTTCGGTCTATGGAATCGGTTCGTCAGTATTTGATGTGGTTTATGAAATATATCCAGCGGTAACGTTAGGTGACTCACCATGTATATATATATATATACACACTCCTGGAAATGGAAAAAAAGAACACATTGACACCGGTGTGTCAGACCCACCATACTTGCTCCGGACACTGCGAGAGGGCTGTACAAGCAATGATCACACGCACGGCACAGCGGACACACCAGGAACCGCGGTGTTGGCCGTCGAATGGCGCTAGCTGCGCAGCATTTGTGCACCGCCGCCGTCAGTGTCAGCCAGTTTGCCGTGGCATACGGAGCTCCATCGCAGTCTTTAACACTGGTAGCATGCCGCGACAGCGTGGACGTGAACCGTATGTGCAGTTGACGGACTTTGAGCGAGGGCGTATAGTGGGCATGCGGGAGGCCGGGTGGACGTACCGCCGAATTGCTCAACACGTGGGGCGTGAGGTCTCCACAGTACATTGATGTTGTCGCCAGTGGTCGGCGGAAGGTGCACGTGCCCGTCGACCTGGGACCGGACCGCAGCGACGCACGGATGCACGCCAAGACCGTAGGATATTACGCAGTGCCGTAGGGGACCGCACCGCCACTTCCCAGCAAATTAGGGACACTGTTGCTCCGGGGGTATCGGCGAGGACCATTCGCAACCGTCTCCATGAAGCTGGGCTACGGTCCCGCACACCGTTAGGCCGTCTTCCGCTCACGCCCCAACATCGTGCAGCCCGCCTCCAGTGGTGTCGCGACAGGCGTGAATGGAGGGACGAATGGAGACGTGTCGTCTTCAGCGATGAGAGTCGCTTCTGCCTTGGTGCCAATGATGGTCGTATGCGTGTTTGGCGCCGTGCAGGTGAGCGCCACAATCAGGACTGCATACGACCGAGGCACACAGGGCCAACACCCGGCATCATGGTGTGGGGAGCGATCTCCTACACTGGCCTTACACCACTGGTGATCGTCGAGGGGACACTGAATAGTGCACGGTACATCCAAACCGTCATCGAACCCATCGTTCTACCATTCCTAGACCGGCAAGGGAACTTGCTGTTCCAACAGGACAATGCACGTCCGCATGTATCCCGTGCCACCCAACGTGCTCTAGAAGGTGTAAGTCAACTACCCTGGCCAGCAAGATCTCCGGATCTGTCCCCCATTGAGCATGTTTGGGACTGGATGAAGCGTCGTCTCACGCGGTCTGCACGTCCAGCACGAACGCTGGTCCAACTGAGGCACCAGGTGGAAATGGCATGGCAAGCCGTTCCACAGGACTACATCCAGCATCTCTACGATCGTCTCCATGGGAGAATAGCAGCCTGCATTGCTGCGAAAGGTGGATATACACTGTACTAGTGCCGACATTGTGCATGCTCTGTTGCCTGTGCCTATGTGCCTGTGGTTCTGTCAGTGTGATCATGTGATGTATCTGACCCCAGGAATGTGTCAATAAAGTTTCCCCTTCCTGGGACAATGAATTCACGGTGTTCTTATTTCAATTTCCAGGAGTATATAAGATTCTGTAACTTACCAAACGAAAGCGTTGGTACGTTGATAGAAACAATCACAAACACAAACACACACACAAATTTCGAGCTTATAATACATTATTCTACAAGTTTCTACATGTTTACTTACAGAGTTACGGCTAATAAAAGATTTTTCCTGAATTTAGCAACGTCGCTAATATGAAGCCATCGCAAAACTGTACGAGGTTAAAGTAAAGCACAATTTCCGTTTATTTTGTTGTTATTGATCTGGTGAATCTAATAAAACATGTCCCACACGAGTATCTGCAGTAGTTTTCCAGAATATCCAGAGAAACAAAAAAGTAATTGCGTAAAATTTTTAATTTATTAGTTACTTGGGCCAATTTGTTTTTAAAATTCCAGAGAATTGCACAAAGTTTTCAACAGAAGTTGTAGAGAATTTAATTTTGGAAAAATGATGGTAATGGCCGGCCGGAGTGGTTGTGCGGTTCTAGGCGCTACAGTCTGGAGCAGAGCGACCGCTACGGTCGCAGGTTCGAATCCTGCCTCGGGCATGGGTGTGTGTGATGTCCTTAGGTTAGTTAGGTTTAAGTAGTTATAAGTTCTAGGCGACTGATGACCTCACAAGTTAAGTCGAATAGTGCTCAGAGCCATTTGGACCATTTGATGGTAACGACGTTAACTCAGACTGTATGAATGTGTCAGATAATCTGCTTTTATTAATACCATAGCAGATGTGAACTCATCTTGAACCGGAAAAAACAAAGCTCAGTGTTAAGAAAGCTGTACAGTTTACACACAGAAAACTAGCTCGTTTGAGCGTTAGGAAACGACTGAAACAACTCACTAACGGTTGCCAACAACGACAAACGTTTCGACATACTTAACAGAAAGTCAACAAATTCACTTGCATACTAATCTTTGCTTCTCTGGATGTTCTGGAAAACTGCTGCAGATACACGTCTGGGACATGTTTTATTAGATTCGCCACACCAATAAAAACAAAATAAATGGAAATCGTGCTTTACTTTAACCTCGTACAGTTTTGCGATGGCTTCTTGTTAATGAAGTTGCTAAATTTCAAGCAAAATCTTTTAGTAGCCGTAACTACGTAACTAAACACTTTCAGACCTATTTTTTCTTTAGTTTTACTTGTAGAACAAAATATTAAAAGACTCGTATTTGCATATCTTCGTGAATCAACCTGTATATATATATGTGAATTGCAGAGTAATCATGTATATGTAGATACAGGGTGATTCACGAAGATATGTCTGTAATACATGTTACCAGAAAGTGGGAAATGGCATTAAAATCAATATTCAGTGTTCTTCTGTAGTAAAGGACTACAGTTTTAATACAGGATTTGTGAATCATGCAGACAGACTTAGGTGCTGGCAGGAAGATCCAATTTTGTCAGAAGGAAATCCTTGCAAAAAAAAAAAAAAAAAAAGGCAGAAATTAGTTTCAAAGAATGTAAAATTAGGAAAGAAAGGTGAAAATTTGTCACCTCTGCAGTAAATATAGGAAGATTTGATGTGTGCAGTAAAAAACAGGTTCAGTCTGGACCAAACTAAAAATGTTTATTTAGCGGAGTACTTGTCTGCTGCAGTGAAAATAAAATTATATTTACTCAACTGCACTTAGTAACTGTGAAATTTCGTTCCTAAAGTTCACTGATTTTGCAGCCTTAATGAATTCTAACAGGTCTGGATTCGTTACTCAGGAAAAATTCTGTACTGAGGACTGTTGGTCGGCAAGACACCGGGACGCCAGGCGGTACTCCGAAGTACCGTCTTCGTAAAATGGCAAAAAAGTGAAATAAAAATTCCGAAAAAAATCACAGGTCTGTTGCTATTTACTACTGTTATCCACGGGAAAAAACTGGGAAATTTATATGTTTTCGATAGTTCGGGCAACAAAGGCGTAACCGATATCGTGGTTTTGTGTTATCATAGCGTCAGAGCAGATGGGTGGTATCGGCAGGTTCAGTATTCCGGAAATCGGAATCCGAAATTCTAATTAGTCTACATCTACATCCATACTCCGCAAGCCACCTGACGGTGTATGGCGGAGGGTACGTTGACTACCTCTATCGGTTCTCCCTTCTGTTCCAGTTTCGTATTGTTTGTGGAAAGAAAGACTGTCGGTATGCATCTGTGTGGGCTCTAATCTCTCTGACTTTATCCTCATGGTCTCTTCGCGAGATATACATAGGAGGGAGCAATATGCTGCTTGACTCTATCTCTTCTATCAACCCTATCTGGGACGAATCCCTCACTGGTGAGCAATATTCAAGCAGTGGGCGAACAAGTGTACTGTAACCTACTTCCTTTGTTTTCGGATTCATTCTTCCAATGAATCTCAGTCTGGCATCTGCTTTACCGACTATCAACTTTATATGATCATTCCATTCTAAATCACTCTTAATGCCTACTCCCAGATAATTTATAGAATTAACTGCTTCCAATTGCTGACTTGCTATATTGTAGCTAAATGATAAACGATTTTTCTTCCTATGTATTTGCAGCACATTACACGTGTCTACATTGAGATTCAATTGCCATTCCCTGCGCCATGCGTCAATTCGTTGCAGATCCTCCTGCATTTCAGTACAATTTTCCATTGTTACAACCTCTCGATATACTACAGCATCATCCGCAAAAAGCCTCAGTGAACTTCCGATGTTATCCACAAGGTCATTTATATATATTGTGTATAGCAACGGTCCTACGACACTCCCCTGTGGAACACCTGAAATCACTCTTACTTCGAAAGACTTCCCTCCACTGAGAATGACATGCTGCGTTCTGTTATCTAGGAACTCTTCAATCCAATCACACAATTGGTGCGATAGACCATATGCTCTTTCTTTGTTCATTAAACGACTATGGGGAACTGTATCGAACGCTTTGCGGAAGTCAAAAAACACGGCATCTACCTGGGAACCCGTGTCTATGGCCCTCTGAGTCTCGTGGACGAATAGCGCGAGCTGGGTTTCACGCGATCGTCTTTTTCGAAACCCATGCTGATTCCTACAGAGTAGATTTCTAGTTTCCAGAAAAGCCATTATACTCGAACATAATACGTGTTCCAAAATTCTACAACTGACCGACGTTAGAGATATCGGTCTATAGTTCTGCACATCTGTTCGACGTCCCTTCTTGAAAACGGAGATGACCTGTACCCTTTTCCAATCCTTTGGAACGCTACGCTCTTCTAGAGACCTACTGTACACCGCTGCAAGAAGGGGGGCAAGTTCCTTCGCGTACTCTGTGTAAAATCGAACTGGTATCCCATCAGGTCCAGCGGCCTTTCCTCTTTTCAGCGATTTTGTTTCTCTATCCCTCTGTCATCTATTTCGATATCTACCATTTTGTCATCTGCGCGACAGTCTAGAGAAGGAACTACAGTGCAGTCTTCCTCTGTGAAAGAGCTTTGGAAAAAGACATTTAGTATTTCGGCCTCTAGTGTGTCATCCTCTATTTCAGTACCATTTTGGTAACAGAGTGTCTGGACATTTTGTTTTGATCCACATACCGTTTTGACATAAGACCAAAATTTCATAGGATCTTCTGCCAAGTCAGTAGATAGAAATTTACTTTCGAATTCATTGAACGCCTCTCGCATAGCCCTCCTCACTCTACACTTCGCTTCGCGTAATTTTTGTTCTGTCATCTGTGCGACAATCTAGAGAAGGAACTACAGTGCAGTCTTCCTCTGTGAAAGAGCTTTGGAAAAAGATATTTAATATTTCGGCCTTTAGTCTGTCATCCTCTATTTCAGTACCATTTTGGTCACAGTGTGCCTGGACATTTTGTTTTGATCCACCTACCGCTTTGACATAAGACCAAAATTTCATAGGATCTTCTGCCAATCAGTACATAGAAATTTACTTTCGAATTCATTGAACGCCTCTCGCATAGCCCTCCTGACTCTACACTTCGCTTCGCGTAATTTTTGTTCTGTCATCTGTGCGACAATCTAGAGAAGGAACTACAGTGCAGTCTTCCTCTGTGAAAGAGCTTTGGAAAAAGATATTTAATATTTCGGCCTTTAGTCTGTCATCCTCTATTTTAGTACCATTTTGGTCACAGTGTGTCTGGACATTTTGTTTTGATCCACCTACCGCTTTGACATAAGACCAAAATTTCTTAGGATCTTCTGCCAAGTCAGTACATAGAACTTTACTTTCGAATTCATTGAACGCCTCTCGCTTCATTCACTGAACTTCGCTTCGCGTAATTTTTGTTCGTCTGCAAGGCTTTGGCTATGTTTATGTTTGGTGTGCCGGCCGCGGTGGCCCTTCGGTTCTAGGCGCTGCAGTCTGGACCCGGCGCGACCGCTACGGTCGCAGGTTCGAATCCTGCCTCGGGCATGGATGTGTGTGATGTCCCTAGGTTAGTTAGGTTTAAGTAATTCCAAGTTCTAGGGGACTGATGACCTCAAATGTTAAGTCCCATAGTGCTCATAGCCATTTGAACCATTTTTATTTTTGCTGTGAAGTTCTTTTTGCTTCCGCAGCAGTTTTCTAACTCGGTTGTTGTACCACGGTGGCTCTTTTCCATCTCTTACGATGGTGCTTGCCACGTTTACTGGAGCATTTAAGACGTGGGGGGCAGGCAGGCAGTGTCTGCGTCCTGAAGCGGCGTACGGCGGCGCGGCGCCTTCCCGGGCGAGAGGAGAAAGTTGCACGACTGGCGATTCGCCGCTACGCTGCCGGCCTAGACCTTGGCGCAGCGCGAAACCGCGCCGGCATCGACCGGCGGGGGGAAAAACGCGTCCAGCCCGGGTCAGCTGCCTGCCTGCTGGAAAAGGCCGCCAGACTGGGCCCCAAGATGGCGAGCCGGGTGGGCAAGCCTCGGGGGCTTTCTCCGCTCCGGTTTCGTAATCGCTCTCGTCAAACGAGAAACGTACAGCGGGTGGTTTGAGGGCAGCCAAGTTCACTTACGATCTTGCGTTGCGGTTTTCAGTACACTGACTGGTCTGATGCAGCGCTTCGTGCTAGTCTAACCTCATCTCCGAACAACTGCTGCAACAATCTGTGTGATTGGTTGGTTGGTTGATTTGGGGGGGGGGGGGGGGGGGGAGGGGACCAAACAGCGAGGTCTTCGGTTCCATCAGATTGGGGAAGGAAGTCAGCCGTGCCCTTTTCAAGTGACTGAAGACACGCAGTTAAAATTGCAGATACAATAATTAAAGTATATATGTATACATCACAGCTAGGCTGAAAGCCTCAAGGCAATAGTGGATAGGACAAACATAAACAAGGTGCAATTCCAACGGCTGAAGGCCAAAATTAAATTTCATAATTTTAAAATATATGACCATAATCTTGTAAGGCAGAAGGCCGCAGTGTTTTCTCTTAACGGGAACTTTTAAGACTGAGGCTTTCAAATATGTTCAAATGTCTGTGAAATCTTATATGACTTAACTGATAAGGTCATCAGTCCCTAAGCTTACACACTACTTAACCTAAATTGTCCTAAGGACAAACACACACACACCCATGCCCGAGGGAGGACTCGAACCTCCGCTGGGATCAGCCACACAGTCCATGACTGCAGCGTTTTAGACCTCTATGCTAATCCCGAGCAATAAGGCTTTAAACGGCTGAATGTCCACAATTGATTTTCCAAATATTCAAAAAATAGCTTAAACCTTTAAGTTTTAAGTGGCCAAAAGCACATTAAATGAAAAGATAGCACAACAACAGTAACTTTCAGCAAAATATCCACTTGGAAGAATTCAAACTTACTTATACGGGCTGAAGGCCCTTGATTTACATAAAACACAATAACATTTTTTTTTCTTTTAAAGGCTTGGCTCTGAGCACTATGGGACTTAACATCTGAGGTCATCAGTCCCCTAGAACTTAGAACTACTTAAACTAAACTAATCTAAGGACATCACACAAATCCATGCCCGAGGCAACATTCGAACCTGCGACCGTAGCGGTCGCACAGTTCCAGACTGAAGCGCCTAGAACCGCTCGGCCACACCGGCTGGCTTACTTTTGAAGCATTTGCTACAATAGATTACCAGCAGACCATTAAGCAGCCATGAAAAGGACAATGTGGGCAACGGCACTCAGACACCTCCACGGGGTGGGGGAGGGGGGGGGGGGCACTGCCATCTAAACATCATGAACGTTCACTATGACGAGACAGGTGGTGGGCCCAACTACACTTGATCTGTCGGTAACCCAACCAAGAGACAGTCAAGGACAAACCGACCAAACGACTTGCTAGCCGCCAATCGGTACATGAACTCGAGGACGAAACTGCTGTGGACGTGATTATCCACAATGAAATATGTATTAAGCTGTGTAAACTAAACACCATGTTGGACAACGACAACAGGTGAGGAAAGGACGCTGCCTGAAATTATGTTAGTGGCCAGGGCAGGTAACCAGAACACTAACAGCCACAAGGCAGAAAATTCCGCTGGTACACTTGAATTTGAAACATGGTAAATAGTTAACTGCACCAAAAGGAACACTGCCTGAATTTACGTCAGTGGCCGGGGCAGATAACCAAAACATTAACGGCCACAAGGCAGAAAATTCCACTGGGGCACTTGAATTGTAGTGAACCAATATAGTTAATTCCACCGCAAGGCAGCTCGATTTCACCACTACAAACACTCGGTGTTGCTGACAGGTAAAGCTCCCCAACAGCGAACCACCGAAACGAACGACACAACATGAACGGACGTGGCTTGGGGCACTTAAGACACCACTCAACTTTGACGTCCTGGGTCGGTGAGCCACGAAGCTCGTAGCGACCGGACAGCTCCACACACACTCCGACACTGTGCAGGGGCTGCCAGCGGACCCAGCCGACTGCAACGTGTGGAGACATCCTCTCTGGACCGCACCAACCGACCGAACGCCCACATACCCCCTAGCCGGAAACAATATGCACAGGACCAAAGATGGTACATGGTGCAAATATCGATACACATCGCTGCTGCCACACGTAGAAGGAGGAAGAACCACGGCATAACCGCAACAATGGCGGGAAACCAAAGACAGATAGACAGCCAAGTTCAAGGAAACGCATTATTCGGAGTGAGCATGGCTCAGCAACCCTCCCAGCATTTGCCTGAAGCGATTTAGGGAAATCACGGAAAACCTGAATCAGGTTGGCCACACACAGGTTTGAACAGTCAGCCTCCCGAGTGTGAGGGCCAGTGTGTTAACCACTACAGTGTGACACAAAACTCCTTTAACATTCGAAAATGCACTAATTCGCGGTACAGTGCACGGAACAGATGGCGCTGGAATGGCGAAGCCTATTTCAAAATCTGAGAGTCTGTCAGCACCCACAACTGCAGAATTTGGGTTACCAGAAAATCATAGAACAGTCTTGGAAACGCTATGGTCACGGTGTAGTGTGGATTTACCACACCAGTCCGTCTCTTAGAGGAAAGATGGGGTGCTGCTTTTCAAATTGTCAGCGTGACGGAAGCGAAATACGCCGACATGTTACCCAATCGCATCATGCCTAGCCTTGTTGATAAGCACCTGCTGGAAAGTAAGACATTTATGCTGAATGGCGCTCCACCCCACACTGCTATACGTGTGAAAGGTCTCTTGCGCACATCGTTTGGTGAAGATCGCCTTCATGTTTGTTCTCCCAGGACCAGAGACCTCAATCCATGTGACTATTGGTTGTGGGGTTACCTGAAGTTGCAAGTCCTCCACGATCGTCTAACCCCACTATAGAAGCTAAAAGACAACATCTGACGGAAATTTCTTACCATTCCTACTGATATGCTGTGCAGTGATCTTCACAACACTGTCCTTTGGCTACAAGTGTTGTTGACCAATGATGGCCGATTTGTTGAGCATTTGTTATAAAGAACATCGTCTTTGCTAGAAATCAAAAATGGTTCAAATGGCTCTGAGCTCTATGGGACTTAACTTCTATGGTCATCAATCCCCTAGAACTCAGAACTACTTAAACCTAACTAACCTAAGGACAGTACACAACACCCAGTCATCACGAGGCAGAGAAAATCCCTGACCCCGCAGGCAATCGAACCCGGGAACCCGGCCGCGGGAAGCGAGAACGCTACCGCACAACCACGAGCTGCGGACGGCTAGAAATCAATTGTTTTGCTAATCATTGCTATTGTATCATACAGTGCGCCATCTTTGGCCCTTTCGCCCTTTCGCCGATGACATTGTAATTCTGTCAGAGACAGCAAAGGACTTGGAAGAGCAGTTGAACGGAATAGACAGTGTCTTGAAAGGAGGGTATAAGATGAACATCAACAAAAGCAAAACGAGGATAATGGAATGTAGTCGAATTAAATCGGGTGATGCTGAGGGAATTGGATTAGATGATGAGACACTTAAAGTAGTAAAGGAGTTTTGCTATTTGGAGACCAAAATAACTGTTGATGGTCGAAGTAGAGAGGACATAAAATGTAGACTGGCAATGGTAAGGAAAGCCTTTATGAAGAATAGAAATTTGTTAACATCGAGTATAGATTTAAGTGTCAGGAAGTCGTTTCTGAGAGTATTTGTATGGAGTGTAGCCATGTATGGAAATGAAACAAGGACGATAAATAGATTGGACAAGAAGAGAATAAAAGCTTTCGAAATGTGGTGCTACAGAAGAATGCTGAAGACTAGATGGATAGATCACATAACTAATGAGGAGGTATTGAATAGAACTGGGGAGAAGAGGAGCTTGTGGCACAACTTGACAAGAAGAAGGGATCGGTTGGTAAGACATGTTCTGGGGCATCAAGGGATCACCAATTTAGTATTGGAGGGCAGCGTGCAGGGTAAAAATCGTAGAGGGAGACCAAGAGATGAATACACTAATCAGATTCAGAAGGATGTAGGTTGCAGTAGGTAATGGGAGATGAAGAAGCTTGCACAGGATAGAGTAGCATGGAGAGCTGCATCAAACCAGTCTCAGGACTGAATACCACAACAACAACAAACATACTATATTAGTTTTATATTATTCAATATAGTGTAATTAAACAGTTACTACAACACATACATGCTAAACAGTTTCAGTTTTTTGTTTTTGTGTTTTTAGTCATACAGAAGCTTAAACTAGAAATAGTGCTTCCAGACTCTGTATTATAAATAATAACTTTGATCATTGATGTAATTTTCCCATTAAACAAAGATGTCATTCGGCAACATGGCGGATACTGCGTTACTTTTGTATGACATACAAGTGAAAAAGTGTGTATGCCACACCTATAAACGCGAAACTTGGAATAACGACAAGCAGAGTATAAAGTAAGTTCACCTAAACAGTAATACATAGTAATCATACAACTCGCGAAGTGGAGCAGCCAAAGAAAACTGTTAATTTCACACAGGCTACTGTTGTTGCTTTAACAATGTACTTACTGAAGCTTAAAATATGTATTGCGTCGTCTAAAGATGGGTGGCTGAAAAGAGTATTAGCGTAAATAAAATACATAAAAAGTGACTGGTTGCTGTAGTCCTTAAGATCATATAATGCATAATCGCAGAGGTCAACAATTAATAAAATGGGTAAATTATTGTAATTTAATTCCTTTAGCATTAACTTGTACAACTCAGCTAGAAGCAGTTATCTTTTTCTTGGTGATATTCATTTTATAATCTCTTCTCAGGACACTATTCGCGCCGAACAACTCATCTTCCAAGTTTACATCGACATCCATACTCCGCAAGCCACTTTACGGTGTGTGGCGGAGCGTACTTTGTGTACCATTCACACGTCACCCGTTCCAGTTGCGGATTGTTCACTGGAAAGACAAGTGCTAGTAACACTCGGTATGCCGTCGAATCTGATTTTCTCTTCGTGGTCTTTTCGCGAGACACACTCTTCCAGGAATGAACGCTCTCGCAAATAGAAGAGTAAAGCACACCGTGGTGCAGAATGCCTTTCTTATAGCATATGCCACTGGAGTTGGTCTACTGTGAAGTTTTCGCGCTTACTAAACAAACGTGTAAAGAAACAGACTGCTTTTCTTTGGATCTTCTCTATTTTCCGTATCAATTTTATCTGGTAAATATTCTAAACTGCCGAGTAGTACTCGTTTTGTGTGGGCAAGTGTTTTGTAAGCTACCTCCTTTGTTAGTGGACAACGTCTACCGAGTGTGGCCGAGCGGTTCTAGGCGCTTCAGTCTGGAGCCGCGCGACCGCTACGGTCGCAGGTTGTAATCCTGCCTCGGGCATGGACGTGTGTGATGTCCTTAGGTTAGTTAGGTTTAAGTAGTTCTAAGTTCCAGGGGACTGATGACCTCAGTTGTTAAGTCCCAGAGTGCTCAGAGCCATTTTTGAACGTTTACCGAGAATTTTTCCAGTAAATCTCAATCTGGAATCTGCCAGCGCTGCGATTAGTTTTACGTGGTCATTCCACTCCAAATCGCTACTAACTCATACTCCTAGATTCTTATGAACGTAAGTGCTTCCTGTGTTTGCTCTGAAATTATGTAATCGCAACAATAATGGTTGTTTTGCTTATTTAAACACAGTACATTAGATTTGTTTGTGTTGTGGGTCAGTTGTCAGTCACTGCACCAAATGTCAGTCCTCTGCAAGTCTTTCTGTATTTCGCAACGATTGACTAGCGTTAAGAGTTTTCTCTACACAACACCAAACTCAGCGAAAAACCGCATGGAATCTCCGAAGTTACCCAGTAGGTCATTTACACTGAAGCGCCAAAGGAACTGGTATAGGCATGCCTTTTTAAATACAGTGACATGTAAACAGGCAGAATACGGCGCTGCCGTCGGCAGTGCCTATATAAGACAACAAGTACCTGCCGCAGTTGTCAGATCGGTTACTGCTGCTACAGTGGCAGGTTATCAAGATTTAAGCGAGTTTGCGTAGTGTTACAGTCGGCGCACGAGCGATGGGAGACAGCATCTTCGAGGTAGCGATGAAGTGGGGATTTTCCCGTACGACCATATCACGAGTGTACCGTGAACATCAGAAATCCGGTAAAACTGTAAGTAGGCTGTTTATGTTTTCTTATTGGCAACGTTACGTAGCGCTCTGTATGAAAATCACTGGCTGTGCTGTGTGCAGTCTGTGGCTAGTTTGCATTGTTGTCTGCCATTGTAGTGTTGGGCAGCTGGATGTGAACAGCGCGTAGCGTTGCGCAGTTGGAGGTGAGCCGCCAGCAGTGGTGGATGTGGGGAGAGAGATGGCGCAGTTTTGAAGTTTTTAATACTGGATATCATATATTATGACTATTAAGGTAAATACATTGTTTGTTCTCTATCAAAATCTTTCATTTGCTAACTATCCCTATCAGTAGTTAGTGCCTTCCGTAGTTTGAATCTTTTATTTAGCTGGCAGTAGTGGCGCTCGCTGTATTGCAGTAGTTCGAGTAATGAAGATTTTTGTGAGGTAAGTGATTTGTGAAAGGTATAGGTTAATGTTAGTCAGGGCCATTCTTTGTAGGGATTTTTGAAAGTCAGATTGCATTGCGCTAAAAAATATTGTGTGTCAGTTTAAGCACAGTCATGTATAATTTTTTCTAAGGGGTCGTTTCAAAACCCTTCCGCAAATTGCTGCAGATTTCAATGCTGAACCATCAACAAGTGTCAGCGTGCGAATCATGCAGTGAAACATCATCGATACGGGCTTTCGGAGACCAAGGCCCACTCGTGTACCCTTGATGACTGCACGACACAAAGCTTTACGCCTCGCCCGGGCCCGTCAGCACCGGCATTGTTGATGACTGGAAACATGTTGCCTGGCTGCACGAGTCGCGTTTCACACTGTGTCGAGCAGATGGACGTGAACGGGTGTGGGGCAACCTCACGAATCCATGGACTCTTCATGTCAGCAAGGAACTATTCAAGCTGGTGGAGGCTCTGTAATGGTGTGGGACGTGTGCAGCTGGAGTGATATCGGACCACTGATACGTCTAGATACGACTCTTGACAGGTGACACGTACGTAAGCATCCTATGTGGTCACCTGCATCCATTCATGTGCATTGTGCATTCCGACAGACTTGGGCTATTCCAGCAGGACAATGCGACACCGCACACGACCAGAATGGCTACAGAGTGGCTCCAGGAACACTCTTCTGAGTTTAAACACTTCCGGTGGCCATCAAACTCCCCAGATATGAAGTGCTGTGCAGAAGAGATCTCCACCCCCTCCTACTCTTACGTACACTGCTGGCCACCGTAAATGCAACACCCTGAAGGAAGCATCCGAATGAAGTGAAATTTACACCATGGGTTTGCAGCGATGAGATATGAAACTGATTAGAATTTCAGCGCAGACGCACATCACGCGCGCCTGTGGCGCCACCTCATAGCGCCATTTAAGGCTTGGCGATTTCGACGAGTGTACGTTCGGCACGTGTGTTTACCTTGTGGTTGTTTCACAAGACTATCACTTATGCCTCGTAGACAACAGCGAACATCTTTTGATCAAGTATCCGAGTTCGACAGAGGAAGGATAGTGGCTTGCCGAGATTGTGGATTATCATACAGAGAAATCGCTAGTCGTGTTGGACGAAACCAAACAACTGTAATGCGGATATGCGGCCGTTGGATGCAGGGGGGTACGACGGACCGACGTGGTCGATCGCATTCACCTCGGTGCACCACTGCACGTGCTGATAGGCAAATTGTGCGCATGGCAGTGACGGATCGCTCAGTGACATCCCGAACCATAGCACAGCACATTGCGTCTGTAACGCATCATCCAGTGTCTGCGCGTACCATTCGACGCCGTTTACAGCAGAGTGGTCTGTCCGCAAGACGTCCATTGCTTCGTCTACCATTGACGCAGAACCACTGACTTCTCCGTCGCCAATGGTGTGATGACAGACGGATGTGGACGGCAGAATGGAATGACGTTGTCTTTACTGACGAGGCACGGTTCTGTCTGCAACACCACGATGGTCAGATTCGAGTGTGGAGACACCGTGGAGAGAGGAAGCTGGACAGCTGCATTATGCACCGCCACACTGGTCTTGCACCGGGTATTATGGCATTCGGGAGGACGACGGTTCAATCCCGTCTCCGGTCATCCTGATTTAGGTTTTCCGTGATTTCCCTAAATCGCTTCAGGCAAATACCGGGATGGTTCCTTTGAAAGGGCACGGCCGATTTCCTTCCACATCCTTCCCTCACCCGAGCTTGCGCTCCGTCTCTAATGACCTCGTTGTCGACGGGACGTTAAACACTAATCTCCTCCTCCTCCTCCTCCGGGTATTATGGTATGGGGCGCTATTGGATATTACTCTCGCACGCCTCTAGTACGCATTGCCGGTACTTTAAATAGCCGGCGCTACATATCCGAGGTGCTGGAGCCAGTTGTCCTTCCTTACCTTCAGGGCTCGGCCACAGCCATATTTCAACACACGTGGCACGCATTGTCCAAAGGTTCTTCGTCAATAACCAGATTGAATTGCTTCCCTGGCCGGCTCGCTCTCCGGATCTTTCGCCGATAGAAAACATGTGGTCCACGGTTGCTCAACGAGTAACCCAGAATACATCCCCAACTGCGACACCAGATGATCTTTGGCAACGTGTGGAAGCTGCTTGGGCTGCTGTACCCCAGGAACACTTCCAACGTCTCTTTGACTCAATGCCGAGACGTGTGGCAGTGGTGATCTCCAACAATGGCGGCTACTCTGGCTACTGATTCTGGCAGGAACCACATGTCACAGACGTCTGTAAACGTAATAATTTGATACTTGGTCAACATGTTATCTACAAAATAAATTTTGTTGTGCTACTTCTTGTCTTTCTTGCATTTACGGTGGCCAGCAGTGTATTTATGGACAGCCCTACAGGATTCATGGTGTCGATTCCCTCCAGCACTACTTCAGACATTAGTCGAGTCCACGCCAGGTCGTGTTGCGGCTCTTCTGCGTGGTCGCGGGGGTCCTACACGATATTAGGCAGGTGTTCCAGTTTCTTTGGGTCTTCAATGTATATAGACTGCTGAAATTAATGTTCCTGTAACATTCTCTTCACTATCTCTGATGGAGTTACAATGTCATCGAAAAACATCAAAGTTTCTGTTCCCACTTTCCAGATTTATCCTCGGTTACCTTTACTTCTTCCTTGATGTACTGAAGGTAAGGCATAACTAATACGCAGCAAACTCGTCGCACTACCTTCTCAACTAATCTGTCTCTGTCACCTCCTTCTTATAACTGCAATCTGGTTTCTTTAAAAGTTGTAGATAATGTTTTATCCCTGTATTCCAACCCTGCTGTGTTCAGAATTTTGAAGGGTTTATACCAGTCACGAAGGGCAACTCAATGACTTAAGAAGGACGTTCCATACAACACTTGCACCAACTCTGTCGAACAGAGTCCCGGTTTATAGGTTACATATTCTCGGTAAGTCTGCATACTGCGCAATTACAGAATATTAAACAGTAGGACCAGGTAAAACTGTTTCAATAAAAATGTTGGCTTGAACACCGCTCTACTTTACTAGGCAAGTTCCTATGCCATTCCGTTCGTCTGACCTTACGAAACCAGTAATAAGGATACAAATTATTTAACCTGCACGTCGAACCATTTCGCACCTAGTCATTTTTCAGATAAATAATCATTGCCAGAGGCGACAGAAGTGATACGTCAGAGAGAAATTGTTGGCACCGCATGAGGTTTCAACCCCGCACCTTTGGACTCGTAGTCTGGCACATAATCACTGAGGTTGTATTGTCACTATTATTATTATTATCATCTTCTTTCCTTCCTCAGATCTTAGGTCGGGTTAAAAATGGAAAGTGATGCGGACCTTGATCAAGCGTGACTTCCTTTTAACTGTATGGTATATGTTACATTGCATTTAGGAACTTTCGGGTAACTGAACATGTATCAATAATTACAGATTTCTGTAGTTGTATATATACGTTTGGATGTAGCTGTATTGCGTTGATGTACTGGTGGATATTGTGTGGTATGACTACTATAGTTGATAGTATAATTGGTATAATGTCAACTTTATCCTGATGCCACATGTCCTTGACTTCGTCAGCCAGTTGGATGTATTTTTCAATTTTGTCTGCTGTTTTCTTCTGTATATTTGTTGTATTGGGTATGGATATTTCGATTAGTTGTGTTAATTTCTTCTTTTTATTGGTGAGTATGATGTCAGGTTTGTTATGTGGTGTTGTTTTATCTGTTATAATGGTTCTGTTCCAGTATAATTTGTATTCATCATTCTCCAGTACAGTTTGTGGTGCATACTTATATGTGGGAAAGTGTTGTTTTTTTTGTTTAAGTTGTATGGCAAGTTGTTGATGTATTATTTTTGCAAAATGGTCATGTCTTCTGGAATATTCTGTGATTACTAGTATTGTACATACGCTTGTGATGTGATCTACTGTTTCTATTTGTTGTTTGCAAAGTCTGCATTTATCTGTTGTGGTATTGGGATCTTTAATAATATGCTTGCTGTAATATCTGGTGTTTATTGTTTGATCATGCATTGCAATCATGAATCCTTCCGTCTCACTCTATATACTACCTTTTCTTAGCCATGTGTTGGATGTGTCTTGATCTATGTGCGGCTGTGTTAGATGATACGGGTGCTTGCCATGTAGTGTCTTCTTTTTCCAATTTACTTTCTTCGTATAAGTTGATGTTATGTGATCTAAAGGGTTGTAGAAGTGGTTATGAAATTGCAATGGTGTAGCCGATGTATTTATATGAATGATTGCTTTGTGTATTTTGCTGGTTCTATAAAGAATTTTCTTAAATTGTCTATCTGTCCATAATGTAGGTTTTTTACGTCGATAAATCCCCTTCCTCCTTCCTTCCTGCTTAATGTGAATCTTTCTGTTGCTGAATGTATGTGATGTATTCTACACTCCTGGAAATTGAAATAAGAACACCGTGAATTCATTGTCCCAGGAAGGGGAAACTTTATTGACACATTCCTGGGGTCAGATACATCA
Organism: Schistocerca cancellata; assembly: GCF_023864275.1. Lineage (NCBI taxonomy): Eukaryota > Metazoa > Arthropoda > Insecta > Orthoptera > Acrididae > Schistocerca > Schistocerca cancellata. Next base: position 16,401,207 of record NC_064635.1, on the reverse strand, counting down.
CATGATCACACTGACAGAACCACAGGCACATAGACACAGGCAACAGAGCATGCACAATGTCGGCACTAGTACAGTGTATATCCAACTTTCGCAGCAATGCAGGCTGCTATTCTCCCATGGAGACGATCGTAGAGATGCTGGATGTAGTCCTGTGGAACGGCTTGCCATGCCATTTCCACCTGGCGCCTCAGTTGGACCAGCGTTCGTGCTGGACGTGCAGACCGCGTGAGACGACGCTTCATCCAGTCCCAAACATGCTCAATGGGGGACAGATCCGGAGATCTTGCTGGCCAGGGTAGTTGACTTACACATTCTAGAGCACGTTGGGTGGCACGGGATACATGCGGACGTGCATTGTCCTGTTGGAACAGCAAGTTCCCTTGCCGGTCTAGGAATGGTAGAACGATGGGTTCGATGACGGTTTGGATGTACCGTGCACTATTCAGTGTCCCCTCGACGATCACCAGTGGTGTACGGCCAGTGTAGGAGATCGCTCCCCACACCATGATGCCGGGTGTTGGCCCTGTGTGCCTCGGTCGTATCCAGTCCTGATTGTGGCGCTCACCTGCACGGCGCCAAACACGCATACGACCATCATTGGCACCAAGGCAGAAGCGACTCTCATCGCTGAAGACGACACGTCTCCATTCGTCTCTCCATTCACGCCTGTCGCGGCACCACTGGAGGCGGGCTGCACGATGTTGGGGCGTGAGCGGAAGACGGCCTAACGGTGTGCGGGACCGTAGCCCAGCTTCATGGAGACGGTTGCGAATGGTCCTCGCCGATACCCCAGGACCAACAGTGTCCCTAATTTGCTGGGAAGTGGCGGTGCGGTCCGCTACGGCACTGCGTAGGATCCTACGGTCTTGGCGTGCATCCGTGCGTCGCTGCGGTCCGGTCCCAGGTCGACGGGCACGTGCACCTTCCGCCGACCACTGGCGACAACATCGATGTACTGTGGAGACCTCACGCCCCACATGTTGAGCAATTCGGCGGTACGTCCACCCGGCCTCCCACATGCCCACTATACGCCCTCGCTCAAAGTCCGTCAACTGCACATACGGTTCACGTCCACGCTGTCGCGGCATGCTACCAGTGTTAAAGACTGCGATGGAGCTCCGTATGCCACGGCAAACTGGCTGACACTGACGGCGGCGGTGCACAAATGCTGCGCAGCTAGTGCCATTCGACGGCCAACACCGCGGTTCCTGGTGTGTCCGCTGTGCCGTGCGTGTGATCATTGCTTGTACAGCCCTCTCGCAGTGTCCGGAGCAAGTATGGTGGGTCTGACACACCGGTGTCCATGTGTTCTTTTTTTCATTTCCAGGAGTGTATATTTGTGGCATTGTGATCGTGTAAGTGTATTGAGTGCTTCTAGGTCTGTGTTACTCCATTTCACTACTCCAAATGAGTAGGTCAATACTGGTATAGCGTAAGTATTTATAGCTTTTGTCTTGTTTCTTACTGTCAATTCTGTTTTCCGTATTTTTGTTAGTCTTTGTCTATAATTTTCTTTTAGTTCTTCTTTAATATTTGTATTATCTATTCCTTTTTTTGTCTGTATCCTAGATATTTATAGGCATCTGTTTTTTCCATCGCTTCTATGGAGCTGCTGTGGTTATCCAATATGTACTCTTCTTGTTTAGCGTGTTTTCCCTTGACTATGCTATTTTTCTTACATTTCTCTGTTCCAAAGGTCACATTTATATCATTGCTGAATACTTCTGTTATCTTTAGTAATTGGTTGAGTTGTTGATTTGTTGCTGTCAGTAGTTTTAGATCATCCATGTATAACAAATGTGTGATTTTGTGTGGGTATGTTCCAGTAATATTATATCCATAGTATGTATTATTTAGCATGTTGGATAGTGGGTTCAGAGCATGACAGAACCAGAAAGGACCTAATGAGTCTCCTTGGTATATTCCACACTTAATCTGTATTGGCTGTGATATGATATTATTTGAATTTGTTTGGATATTAAGTGTGGTTTTCCAATTTTTCATTACTATGTTTAGGAACTGTATCAATTTAGGATCTACTTTGTATATTTCCAACATCTGTAGCAACCATGAGTGGGGTACACTATCAAAAGCTTTTTGGTAATCAATGTATGCGTAGTGCAGCGACTTTTGTTTAGTTTTATCTTGATATGTCACCTCAGTATCTATTATCAGTTGCTCTTTACATCCTCGTGCTCCTTTGCAGCAGCCTTTTTGTTCTTCATTTATAATTTTGTTCTGTGTTGTATGTGTCATTAATTTCTGTGTAATGACTGAAGTTAATATTTTGTATATTGTTGGTAGTCATGTTATGGGGCGATATTTTGCTGGGTTTGCTGTGTCTGCTGGATCTTTAGGTTTCAGATAAGTTTTTCCACGTGTATGTGTATCAGGGAATGTGTATGGGTCTGCAATGTAATTGTTAAATAATTTATTTAGATGTGAATGTGTTGAGGTGAACTTCTTTGGCCAGAAATTTGCTATTTTATCATTTCCAGGGGCTTTCCAAGTGTGCGTAGAATTAATTGCTCGGGTGACTTCATGTTGCAAAATTATCACTTCAGGCATTTGTGGTATCATCTTGTATGTGTCTGTTTCTGATTGTATCCACCGTGCACGTCTATTATGTTGTGCCGGGTTTGACCAGATGTTGCTCAAAAAGTGTTCCATGTCTGTTATGTTTGGTGGATAGTCTATTTTAATGTGTGCGTTATCTATTTTCTGGTAAAATTTCTTTTGGTTTGTGTTGAATGTTTGGTTTTGTTTCCTTCTATTTTCACTTTTTTTGTATCTTCTTAGTCGTTTGGCCAATGCTTGTAATTTCTGCTTCTTTTCATCTAATTGCTCTATCGCTTCTTGCTGTGAGATTTTACCTAATCTTTTTCGTTTTTTGTCTGATATTTCATTTCTTATAAATTGTGTTAGCTGTCCGATGTCTTTTCTCAGTTTTTCTATTCTGATCTGTAGCCTGTGTTGCCATGCTGGTTTTGTGGGTTTCTTCTGTGTGTTGGTTGGTTCTGATCTCTGCCTAGTGTGTATATTTAGTGTAGTGAGTGCCCCTACATTATTATTATTATTATTATTATTAATATTATTATTACTACTGCTGATGAGGACTGCCTTCAATTCACCTCTTCAATCTGTCAAGCTACAACTAATGGCAGTCTCGCTTCGTGTCGACACATGTGCATGGGCGCTCACAGGATAACAATTATCTAAGACAAACACGCCGCTTAATTAAAATAATATTTACATTCCACAGAATGTGGATCTTTTCTTTGAAACTCACACGCCAGTGTACCACAATTTTTGAAATTGATTTTATTTCGTTGACCGCATAACTTTATATGCAAATTAACTCCTCTAACTATGAGGGGCAGTCAAATGAAAACGAGATAGATGGACAAAAGTAAGTAAATTATTTCAAAAGTAATTACCATAACTGTCAATACATTTATAGCACCATAAAGATGGTCAGTGCCTCCATGGAAAATGTCTGTATTTGCCTATGGCATCATGATTGTATCCTAAAACGAACCCCTTCGTGTGAAGGAAATCGACTGCCATGAATGGGTTTCTCGAGCGCTTCAAAAATGGGGAAATCGCACTGGGCGAGAAAGGGGCTGTATCCAGGATGTGTAAGAGCTTCCCAGTGAAACATCTGAAGCGTAGGCGAAACAACAGGCACGCCAGTTCTCGAACACGTTAGTCATAGATCGTAAGAATCTTAATATCGATACATTGCGAGAAAGTCGCCACGGCTCACGCTGTCTGAATGATTGTTAGAGTATCCTCATACAAATCTGAAGCAAATTAGTCAAGAATTTATCGAGAGTTTTGGTAACAAGGATGACTTTTTATTACATGAATATATTGTATATATTAAAAATATCCATCCGGATGTTCGGTAGAGCATCGTTTAAAAATGTGAAATGAATATGTCAAGAACTTTCCCACATTTTTGGTAACAACTTTTCCCCTTCATACAGTGCATATATTTAAGTATTAAAAATGGATAGCCTATGTTCATCCAAATGTTCATTAGGGAACTGTGATAAGTTCGAAGTAGAACGGTGAAAAACGATTCGAAATTTTTCGTAACAATACTAAACAAGTGCTTGTCTTTATATGGTAGTATAGAATATATTATTTAAGTTGTCCGTGACTCAGAAAGGTGTTCAATGTGTAGTAACAAACATTCCAGGTCATTTTCCGAATAACGTAAAATTTCTGACAGGAAGCAGGGTAAGTTTTACGTATAACATAATAATCTTTTGTGTAAATTGGAGGGAGGGGAAAGGGAAGGGAAGTAGCTATTGATGTCAGCTGCGTGCGGAATCAGCGGCGACGAGCGAAAGTATTCACTGGGCTGGGGTTCGGAGCCAGGACCACCTGCTTACTAAGCAATTGCGAAAATCACTGCGCCATCCGGCCGCGGTGTTTATTTCAATTGCGCGGACTGTCTCGGCGTGTCTTATGGTCGACCAACGTCCCCACCAAACGCCACCTTTCCGCAGCTCCTGTCCATCTTCTGCAATCTCACTACTTGGATATTCCCGCAGGCGGTAAGTAACTGTGCGTCGGCACTGAAGGTAGTGGATTCATTGCCCATCGAGGCGAATCAACTCTATGAATGCGTCGTGTGTGTTCTTTGGGACAACTCCTTGTATATATTTACTAAGATAGTATCTGTTCTTTCGGACGGATTGATCTCCGGCACGCCTCCCGCGAAACCCACATTCTCAACGTATTGTCCCGCACTACATTCGTAGTGGCCCCGCCCATTATGCTCATTACTCGCGGCGCGTTGCCGATTCCCGTAAGAGTTCGGGCACTGTTTGTGCATTCGCACAGAAGAAGAACATGGTCAAGTGGCAGGTGAGCCTTAACTATATACAGGGTGTTACAAAAAGGTACGGCCAAACTTTCAGGTAACATTCCTCACACACAAATAAAGAAAATATGTTATGTGGACATTGTAACGGGACATATTAAAGGCTTTACTTTACCGAAGTATGCGATACCCTCCAAATTCAACCAGTTTAATGATTATTTATGATTATAGAAAAGTCATTGTGTATGTTAACAATGATTGCATAACATGTCTCCATAAACAGTCAACCCATTAAATTATACTGAATAACTGACCCACACAAAAGTTAATATCACTTGATCACTGATACAGCAAATGTCGTCATGAAAGACACTAAGTTCATCTTAAATAATTAATATGAAGTACGAAAAATAGTGGCCAACTTAGGTATTTTGGATCTCCTTAAATAAAAATCACCCAGTGAAACCTATTTGTTCACTAGGAGCGTTTTCACTCAGTATTCACGTAATCAATCCTATTTTAGACGAAAACCAATGTAATTCTTAATAATTCACGTTATTTACTTATTTATGCAAATTAGAGAAGTCAATTGACAAACTTCTAAAAAACGGCCTTTTTGTAACAAAGAATTATTCTGTCAAGTCAACAAATCTGTTTGTCATTTTAATAACGTGTTAAATTATGTCACTCGATGCAAATTAATAACTTTTTTGCACAAATTATGATAACAGATGTACATGTGACTTGTAAACTATATCTCTTTTTAGTAGTTCTTTGACAATGTTATAAATACAAGCAGCAAGAAGGGTCGAGGAGTCAGTCGGAATGTCACTTTGGCAAAGTGTGTTTGTGTGTTATTGTTTGAGGTGGATAAACAATGCAAATAACATGTAAAGGAAGTACTACTTTGTGTTGTGTCATGGTCTTTGGTGGACAGTGGAATTAAGATGGCCACCAGAGTAATAAATATTTGAAGTTTACATATTTCTTGGTTTCGCTCGTTCTTTATCATCAAAAGCAAATAAAAAACACGGGACCTCATGTTTTTAACCCTAGACAACCAGATTTAGAGCCAGCATCAGCATCGAGACACAGCAGCGATCTAGCAAGTAGCAGCGATTACAACACAATGCATTTTAATGGCGCCAACCTAACATCAAGTGCTAACAAGCTCCGTAAATGGGAGTGAAATACTGCGATTATAGCAATTAGAAATATCTACGACTAGGCGACCATTACAACATGCGTCCGGAAACGCTTAATTTCCATGTTAGAGCTCATTTTAGTTTCGTCAGTATGTACTGTACAACCTCGATTCACCGCCAGTTGGCCCAACTGAAGGAAGGTAATGTTGACTTCGGTGCTTGTGTTGACATGCGACTCATTGCTCCACAGCACTAGCATCAAGCACATCAGTACGTAGCATCAACAGGTTAGTGTTCATCACGAACGTGGTTTTGCAGCCAGTGCTATGTTTACAAATGCGTAGTTGGCAGATGGCCATTTGATGTATGGATTAGCACGGGGCAATAGCCGTGGCTCGGTACGTTTGTATCGAGACAGATTTCCAGAACGAAGGTGTCCCGACATGAAGACGTTCGAAGCAATTGATCGGCGTCTTAGGGAGCACGGAACATTCCAGCCTATGACTCGCGACTGGGGAAGACCTAGAACGACGAGGCAATTCTTCGTGCAGTTGACGATAACCCTAATGTCAGCGTCAGAGAAGTTGCTGCTGTACAAGGTAACGTTGACCACGTCACTGTATGGAGAGTGCTACGGGAGAACCAGTTGTTTCCGTACCGTGTACAGCGTGTGCAGGCACTATCAGCAGCTGATTGGCCTCCGGGGGTACACTTCTGCGAGTGGTTCATCCAACAATGTGTCAATCCTCACTTCAGTGCAAATGTTCTCTTTACAGATGAGGCTTCATTCCAACGTGATCAAATTGTAAATTTTCACAATCAACATGTGTGGGCTGACGAGAATCCGCACGCAATTGTGCAATCACGTCATCAACACAGATTTTATGTGAACGTTTGGGCAGACATTGTTGGTGATGTCTCGATTGGGCCCCATGTCCTTCCACCTACGCTCAATGGAGCACGTTATCATGATTTCATACGGGATACTCTACATGTGCTGCTAGAACATGTGCCTTTACAAGTACGACACAACATGTGGTTCATGCACGATGGAGCTCTTGCAGATTTCAGTCGAAGTGTTCGTACGCATCTAAACACAGATGCGGTGACCGATGGATTGTTAGAGGCGGACCAATTCCATGGCTTCCACGCTCTCCTGACCTCAACCCTCTTGACTTTCATTTATGAGGGCATTTGAAAGCTCTTGTCTACGCAACCCCGGTACCAAATGTAGAGACTCTTCGTGCTCGTATTGTGGACGGCTGTGATACAATACGCCATTCTCCAGGGCTGCATCAGCGCGTCAGGGATTCCATGCGACGGGAGGTGGACGCATGTATCCTCGCTAACGGAGGACATTTTGAACATTTCCTGTAACAAAGTGTTTGAAGTCACGCTGGTACGTTCTGTTGCTGTGTGTTTCCATTCCACGATTGATGTGATTTGAAGAGAAGTGATAAAATGAGCTCTAACATGGAAAGTTAGCGTTTCCGGACACTCGTCCACATAACATATTTTCTTTCTTTGTGTGTGAGGAATGTTTCCTGAAAGTTTGGTAGTACCTTTTTGTAACACCCAGTATTTCATTTGGGTATTTGGATTCCTTTTTGTATTCCATTGTATATTTTATTGTTAAATAAATAATTATGATTACAAATGTGTTTGCAATATTGTGTGAGATATCCTGTGTCGATATTTTATGGAAATGTGACCTTTAAAAACGGAAAACCTCAAGAGACTGATGAAAACTCTCGGGCGGTGACTATTCCTAGCGCGAGCGCGTGAAGGTTAACGCAGCCGTGGCGACGCGTGTCCCGTATGAGCGGTGCGCCAGCGGCCGCAGTTTCTGCGCCGCTACGCCGCCAGCCTCGCAGTGGACGCCGTCTGCACGCCCGGGCGCTCCACGGCCCGTGTGAAGCGCAGCCCGCTTTCCACGACGTCGCGGCCGCTACACGGCCAGCCCGACTTCCTTTCACCTCGCTCTTCACCGAGAACAGGCCTGTTGTGAAACGGAGAGGGAACGAGCGGGGAATTTCGGTCAGCAGCTTAATGAATGAAAAGCTGCTGCCTCACTGCCAGTACACCGGAGTTTTGTTCCCGCGTTACTCGAGCGACAATCCCGTCGATGCATTCGGCAGACGTCAGTAACACGTCAACGTACTCGTTGGAAGTGATTCACCGAACACCAGCAACATGACGGCGTAGTCGGTGGAAGTGCCTTCTTTCTTCTTCGTCTTCTGCCTCTCTTTCTTCGTTGCCCTAGCGTTTATCCCGTCTTCTATGGGAGTTTTTCAAAATTTGGCACGTTTCATTTTGTTACTAGCTGATAAACTCTGCATTGCTCGGCTATTCATTTCGCGAGTTTTCTATTAGAAACCAAAATACCGGACACTGGTGGCCGAGCGGTTCTAGGCGCTCAGTCCGGAACCGCGCGACTGCTACGGTCGCCGGTTCGAATCCTGCCTCGGGCATTAATGTGTGTGATGTCCTTAGGTTAGTTAGGTTTAAGTAGTTCTAAGTTCTAGTGGGCTGATGATAACAGAAGTTAAGTCGCATAGTGCTCAGACCCATTTGAACCATTTTTGACGTTAGGCAGAATAAGAGTGTCAAAAGGGACGGGTTGGGAAAGACTCGCACCTTGGTTGCTGATTGAAGTGAAAAGTTTGCTCGCTTTGGAGCAAGGCTTATCACTGTCATAATTGTTTCCTAAGTTGTCAAACCTTTAAGCATATGGCAAAATGGTGGCTCTGAGCACTATGGGATTTAAGATCTGAGGTCATCAGTCCCCTAGAACTTAGACCTACTTAAACCTAACTAACCTAAGGACATCACACACATCCATGCCCGAGGCAGGATTCGAACCTGCGACCGTAGCGGTCACACGGTTCCAGACTGTAGCACCTACAACCGCACGGCCACACCGGCCGGCCCTTTAAGCATAGGTGCGGATCTTAACCCCGACCCTTTCTACATACAGTTTCCAAATTTTTTTAGAAAATTACGTCATCTGTTTGAGTAATTGAAACACTCTTGTCATCAATATTACTTACAAGGAACCTCCCCATCGCACCCCCCTCAGACTTAGTTATAAGTTGGCACAGTGGATAGGCCTTGAGAAAGTGAACACAGATCAATCGACAAAACAGGGTGAAGTTGTGTGGAACTATGAAAAAAATAAACAAAATATACAAACTGAGTAGTCCATGCGGAATATAGGTAACATCAAGGAGAGTCTGAGCTCAGGAACGCCGTCGTCCCGTGGTTATCGTGAACAGCTGCGGGTCCTTGGTTCAAGTCTTTCCTCGAGTCAAAAGTTTACATTCTTTGTTTTCGCAAAGTTATGATTTGTCCGTTCGTTCATTGACGTCTCTGTTCACTGCAATAAGTTTAGTGTCTGTGTTTTGCGACCGCACCGCAAAACCGTGCGATTAGTAGACGAAAGGACGTGCCTCTCCAATGGGAACCGAAAACATTTGATCGCAAGGTCATAGGTCAACCGATTCCTCCACAGGAAAACACGTCTGATATATTCTATACGAGAATGGTGACGGCATGTGCGTGACATGACAGGAATATGTTGTCGACCCACCTAACTTGTACACTTGGCGAATGGGTAAAAAGATTCTTCTACCTTGTCCGATTTACGTTTCCTTGTGGATGTGATAATCACTCCCAAAAAAGTGATGAAAACGTAAGAGTTTGTCACATAAACTGCAACAAATGAATGCAACAGTTACACAGTCGCGCACAGTTTTCCCTGTACTCTGTCAAAACATATGTTTTTAACGTTTTCAATTTTTTTCGTGTGTAGACCGTCAAACCCTGCATATGTCCAAGCAAATCTGAACATGTCCTGGAATTTTGGAGAGCGAAGTTGATTATGTGTGAGTGCGTGAACTTTGATAATTGTCTGAAAATAAAAAATTAAACTTTTCACTCGAAGGAAGACTTGGACCAAGGACCTCTGGTTCCGCAGCTGCTCACGCTAACCATGGGCCCACGGCACTCCTGACCTCAGACTATCCTTGATGTTGCCTATCTTGCGCATGGACTACTCAGTTTGTATATTTTGCTTATTTTTTTCATAGTTCCACACAACTTTTTCCTGTTTTCTCGATTGATCTGTGTTCAGTTTTTCAAGGCCTATCCACTGTGCCAACTTATAACAAAATCTGAGGGGAGTGCGATGGGGAGGTTCCCTTGTTAGTGTTTTCGTGTGTTGCAGAAGGGCATTTAATAAGACATACAGTGTCCAGCGCGGTAGTAAACACCGCTGTTTCATCCGATAACGGGCGGGCTGCAGGTCAGGGCTCCTGTAATAACTGTCGTGTTGCCCTTGTTTTGATTTCTCTTGAAAAAGCTTATTCGTTTCACAGATTTGTTAATTTTGTGAAGAAAACAAATCTGTGATTATATATTGTTAAATAAACAGGCTATGTGAAAAGAAAGTTACATTGGTGAGTCCTCCCTTCCACGTTTTCCTTAATTCCAGTAAGTACCACGTCACAATACTGGTGCTGGCTTTCGCCTACTGTCACCCCATGGAACGTCTCCTCGGAGTGTTTTTTTTTTTTCATCTTGCTGCCCTGATTTTACGACCCACCACCTAATTACTTAAGGTGGGTCTTTCACGACCACTTTGCCACTGCGACCGGTGTACTGGCGCTGATGTAGCTGAAACTCCCATCAGTTGCCCGGGTCCCGCCACGTGGAGGCGGGTCATTTTTGCTCATATGTGTTTATTTACATGTTCTTTTCATTCTTCATTGATAGCTTTGTTAGCATATTTTGTTTTCATTTCTTTCTTTCCCTTGCCAGCTTTCCCAAACCACTTTAACAAACATTTTTACAAGATTAAAATTGAGATTAGAAAAAGAAAATACAACCAATAGATTGGACTGAAGAGGAGGAAAGAAGATAGGAAAGGAAGAATTGATAGACCCACCACCTTGGGGGTACTGAGGATGAGCGCCTTGGGATTGGTCTTCAAGCCATTGATCCTCAGTCTCCAGACCTTAACCTATAAAGTTCTATGCTAATCTATCTTTACCAGGTAATTTCTCGACATATTATTAAGAAGTTATGCTATGTACAAGTTTAAAGTGCCGTGGTAGCCGGTGGCAACTGCGACGGTGCCCCGACACTATTTATATCTATTTTCATATATACAGGGTGTTACAAAAAGGTACGGCCAAATTTTCAGGAAACATTCTTCACACACAAAGAAAGAAAAGATGTTATGTGGACATGTGACCGGAAACGCTTACTTTCCACGTTAGAGCTCATTTTATTACTTCTCTTCAAATCACATTAATCATGGAATAAAGAAACACACGGCAACCGAACGTACCAGCGTGATTTCAAACACTTTGTTACAGGAAATGTTCAAAATGTCCTGCGTTAGCGAGGATACATGGAATCCCTGATGCGCTGATGCAGCCCTGGAGAATGGCGTATTGTATCACAGCCGTCCACAATACGACCACGAAGAGTCTCTACATTTGGTACCGGGGTTGCGTAGACAAGAGCTTTCAAATGCCCCCATAAATGTAAGTCAAGAGGGTTGATGTCAGAAGAGCGTGGAGGCCTTGGAATTGGTCCGCCTCTACCAATCCATCGGTCACCGAATCTGTTGTTGAGAAGCGTACCACCACTTCGACTGAAATGTGCAGGAGCTCCATCGTGCATGAACCACATGTTGTATCGCACTTGTAAAGGCACATGTTCTAGAAGCACAGGTAGAGTATCCCGTATGAAATCATGATAACGTGCTCCATTGAGCGTAGATGGAAGAACATGGGGCCCAATCGAGACATCACCAACAATGCCTGCCCAAACGTTCACAGAAAATCTGTGTTGATGACGTGATTGCACAATTGCGTGCGGATTCTCGTCAGCCCACACATGTTGACTGTGACAATTTACAATTTGATCACTTTGGAATGAAGCCTCATCCGTAAAGAGAACATTTGCGCTGAAATGAGGATTGACACATTGTCGGATGAACCATTCGCAGAAGTGTACCCGTGGAGGCCAATCAGCTGCTGATAGTGCCTGCACACGCTGTACATCGTACGGAAACAACTGGTTCTCCCGTAGCACTCTCCATACAGTGACGTGGTCAACGTTACCTTGTACAGCAGCAACTTCTCTGACGCTGACATTAGGGTTATCGTCAACTGCACGAAGTACTGCCTCGTCCATTGCAGGTGTCCTCGTCGTTCTAGGTCTTCCCCAGTCGCGAGTCATAGGCTGGAATGTTCCGTGCTCCCTAAGACGCCGATCAATTACTTCGAACGTCTTCCTGTCGGGACGCCTTCGTTCTCTAAATCTGTCTCGATACAAACGTACCGCGCCACGGCTATTGCCCCGTGCTAATCCATACATCAAATTGGCATCTGCCAACTCCGCATTTGTAAACATTGCACTGACTGCAAAACCACCTACGTGATGAACACTAACCTGTTGATGCTACGTACTGATTTGCTTGATGCTAGTACTGTAGAGCATTGAGTCGCATGTCAACACAAGCACCGAAGTCAACATTACCTTCCTTCAATTGGGCCAACTGGCGGTGAATCGAGGAAGTACAGTACATACTGACGAAACTAAAATGAGCTCTAACATGGAAATTAAGCGTTTCCGGTCACATGTCCACATAACATCTTTTCTTTATTTGTGTGTGAAGAATGTTTCCTGAAAGTTTGGCTGTAACTTTTTGTAACACCCTGTATATGTCTAATTAGTATTGTCCATTGCAGAAGCAGTACTTATGTTGGTATAGTACATATCTGTCGTCTTCTATTAATACTTAGTTTACATCCTCCACACTATGGTGTCTGTCTATGTGCTGCATATGGGTTTGTCGTCTGTAAGGTCTCTCGCTTGTGTATTCTTTATGGCATTAATCAGAAATTTTGTCTGTCAGTGAATTTAATTCGTCCCATATTACTGCTGTTCTAATTGCGTCGTATATATGTTGCTCTGTCTGTAGATGTTGTATCCCAGGTTTGTTCCTGTGCTGTCTCTATTTCCGGCAGAATAGGATCGTGTGTTCGGGGGTTCCAATACCTCCGCATGTGCATGTAGAGGTGTCTCTTAGACTCACGCGATTCAAGTGCGCGGGAAAAGGTCCGTGGCAAGTCAAGAAATGCACCATGATGCGGCTGGGATCGGCATGTTGAAAGGTCTCTGTCGGATTGCTTTCATGTTAATTTCTTAAATCTGTTGTCATTTACAGCATAAATTCCTCTTCTAAATTTACTGTGGTGTTTCTGACTAACTGGGAGGAGACTGAGCAGTGGAACGTGTTACTTTTACACATAAACAAGAACGATCTGTCACACTACTACACTTTAAAACACAGTTTATATGTAATTCATGTCACACAGTCTCATACGGAACCTACATTCGCTTTCTTTTATATACTGTATATGATAAGATACTGTCATCCCCCTTACCTTCTGTGTGAAAGGATGAATGTGCAAACGTGTTTCTAGTTGCATGCTCGATTGTAGCAGACAAGCCTGTCTGCTAGAGAACAGTAGGACCAACGTCGGAACAGGTAGCTACACTTGCTAAAAGCAAAGAGGTTTCTATTCTTGGTATGGTCCTGTCCATCCCATGTCATGTTGGTATAGGATGCTGCCTCTCTGGTCACTTCCGTCTGTATCTGTGAAGCACCTCGCTAGGGGCCCACGGCAGTCTGTCCGTGGCGAGCGTCTGAAGTGGTAAGATCTCCGGCTAAGCGCATGTCTGCTAAGTCCGTAGGACAATGGATTTCTTATGTTCAGCCTAACTGAAAATTTAATCACCTTTGTTTCAGGTTTAGATCTAAAATATCTTATGTTATCTTAAACTGCAACGCAGTGTAATTAGAGTGTGAAGTTCAGAATATCTTCCAGTAGCGGCTTTGTCACTACTTTGTGAGTAAAGTGGAACCACGTGTTGGTTACCCGTAACTCTAAGATCATCAATCTTAAATGTGAATGTGCGTGAGATTATAACGTCTCGTCTTGACAATATTTTTCAATATAGCAACTTTTCTTTATGTTCAACCCACGTGTGGTGTACTTTGTGAGACCAGTACCACGTGCTTATACAATTGTTTGACCAATCAGGTTAATAGTTAGACGATAGTAACCAGTTTGAGGTTTTTCTTTTGTAAATTGCGTTTCGATGTAATTTATTTTAACTATCAAAATTATTGTGGAATTACACTCTTTGTATAAATCAAGTTGACCATGTGAAGCATGTGGTGTAATCATCAAAGTAGCCCTCAGCTATTCTTTTCGGGAAGATTTCACAGAGAGTTAGTATGAATTTAGTATACCAGTGTGTGGTAATTTCATGACGGACAGGATTGCACTACGAACGTAAGTTCTTTGGGTGAAAATTGAATCGGTTGGTTGTGGTTAATTTCCTCTTGCATATGTTTCAACGTTCTTCATGTGTTATTTTATGAATGCAATGTTGTATGCAGTCTCCCAATCTTGGCTCCATATTTGATGTGTTCCATAAGATTACAAACTCACATTTTCACAACCCTCAATAAGGCACCGGTTTGGTTGTGAATCAAGTTTAATATGCTGAAATTTTAAGGGAACAATGATCAATGTTAAAACGAATGTCCAAATATAAACTGATTTATTTCTTTTTATTTAAATTCTCTCTCTCTCTCTCTCTCTCTCTATATATATATATATATATATATATATATATATATATATATATATATATATATATATATATATATATATATATATATATATATATATATATATATATATATATATCACTGGTTGTCGTAAGATGATTATTAAAAGATTATAACTAATGTTAGTCTGGTTGGGAATTTGGTAAGCTAGACTGGATACCTGGTGAAACAGTTGCTCAGTAATGCAAGGTTAACTTCCCTAGATAGCTCACAGCTTGTAACCCGCTTTTATTGTCTTGAATATCAAGCCGCTTTCAGAACAACTTAATGCATCAACATTACAATGTTTCATTCTTAACCTTTCCGTTATGTTCGGAAAAAATGTGTGCGCTCTCCGTCCCTTATCACTTGTGCCCCATTCCTCTTGCCATATGTCGATTCTCCATTTTCTGAGGTCCCGCTTATTGTTCAGCGGTGAACCAGTCATCATGTTGACCTGGTCTAGTCTAGCCATCTTTAACCAGTACAAAGAGGCCCGATATCTGATTGTAATATCTACCGGGAAGATTGCTAGCACGACACACAGTGCTTCGAGTGATGTAGTGCCGAAAGCTCCAGATAGTCGCAGAAGGACGCTTCTCTGCCCTCGCCTAACCGCTGTTCTGTTTGTGGCAAGGTTGAGTCTGTGCGCCCATGTACTGGCCGCAAAGCTTAGCACTGATTCGAAGAGTGCGCAGTGGCAGGTTCGTGTGACTGACAGAGGGAGTCTGTGTTGCCCTGAATTTATCCTTACCAGTTTGAGTAGTATTTTTTCTGCCTTGTCTGATGTTATTCTGATGTGTTCATGGAAGTTCAGTTTTTCATCTATGTACACGCCCAAGTAGCGGGTTACTGTCGTCCGTTTTATGTTGTTGTTCTCTATCTTTATTGATGGGTTACGTCTTAGTTGTCCTTTCAGAAGTGTGTACGTTGTTTTGTTACCCGCTATCTTGAGCTTGTTTGTGTTGCACCACGGTGTTATTGTTTGCAGTGTGCCACTCGCCTTCTCCTCTAGCTGGGCTCTGGTATTTGCTGTGATCACCACCAGTAGGTCATCCGCATAAGCGACAGCTCCGTCTATCCTCATATCCTCATCCGGCAGTTGCAGGAGGGGTTCAGAAATTATGTCGCAGAAGATGGGCCCACAGATCGATCCCAGTGGACAATCTTTGATAATTTTCCTTATCATCTTCCGGTTGCCCACACGCCATTCCACTATTCTATCCCTGCAGTAGTCTAATAGACTGTTGTATAGGGCTGCGGGTACTTCCATCTGGCGCAACCTCAGAAACAGTGCTGGCCACCACAGGTTGTCAAACGCTCCTGCGATGTCAATCACGATTGCCAAAGAGTATGTTTTGTCTGTGTTTTGTGTAACTTCGAGGGCTCTGTTTATTGCATCATCAATGCTTTTACCTTTCCGAAATCCAAATTGGTGAGGACTCATTCCAAGTAGGGTTCTGTGAGCCTGCAAGCGGTCACACAGTAACCTCTCTTGGACTTTTTCCACAGTGTTTATGAGGCATATAGGTCTGTATGATTTCGGGTCTGATGGGTCTCTGTCTGCTGATTTTCGTGTGATGACTGCATTTGAGGTTTTCCAGACTGTCGGTACACGGCCTAGCCTTAAGGCGTCATTTAGTAGTTCTGTTAGATATGGGGTGATCTGTCGTGCTAGCCTCTCGAGCACTTCTGCATGGATCCCGTCAGGTCCAGGTGCTTTCTTATTTTTCAGTTCTCTTATCGCTACCGCAACTTCCTCGTGCGCAAAGGGACAGGTGACGGCATTAGTGTTATATTGTTCACATAATTCTTGCCTCAGTGTGGTCTGTTCCTGTGTGTCTGTGGCATCCTCTGGGAGGAGTTTGTTCAGCAGATGTTGCAGACTCCTCGGAGTCCAGTAGCTCGTAACCGAAGCGCAGCTGCCGCTTTACGGTAATCCTCGCCCCCTCACACTGACGCTGGGACACAGAATTTGCATCGCCATTGCGTACTACAGGCTTTGTGCAGACGCCTGTCCAAGACACTAGTAGAGGTGGGAAGTTCGCGAACGAGCGGGTGGAGAGGAACAGTGCACCAAGATGAACGAAAGGACCGAGGAACGAATTTCAAGGAACGATCGGTTCATAGTTCACTTCGGTCGCTGCAGTCTACTTATAGTTCCCGGGAACGAGGAACGATAGGTTCATAGTTCACTTCGGTCGCGGCGGTCACTTCGGCAGTTCTCGTTCCAGCCTCGGCCGGGTGCTCGCCTCAGTCTCGGTCTCCCTCGGCCGCACTCGCCGTTCTTCGCATGACCACCTGTCTCAGTTCCACTGCCGACTGCTCCTAGGTAGTTCAGTATCCAGTTGCTCGTTTCGTTCACTGCGCTCGCCTATTTTACATGTGTTCCAAACTGTTCTTGCACTTGGTTCTGGCTATTCAGCGTCCACGACCGGTAATCAAAAAGTATTTTATAGTTATGTAAATTACATAAAAATTACGTTGTATGTGATAGGTACGTCTTTTCAGGTAACAAAAGGGCATATCAGCTCACTTCATTATATCGATGAACAGCAGACGACATACTTATAACAAGGCAAGCTTTTTTTTGTTATTCATACATTTTTTGGTTTCATCGACTTCATTTAGCAACGAACTTTCTATAATTTGCTTAATTTTTAGAGTAAGAAAATTCATATAAAACGATTTTCGTGTATCTTTCATATACACTCCTGGAAATGGAAAAAAGAACACATTGACACCGGTGTGTCAGACCCACCATACTTGCTCCGGACACTGCGAGAGGGCTGTACAAGCAATGATCACACGCACGGCACAGCGGACACACCAGGAACCGCGGTGTTGGCCGTCGAATGGCGCTAGCTGCGCAGCATTTGTGCACCGCCGCCGTCAGTGTCAGCCAGTTTGCCGTGGCATACGGAGCTCCATCGCAGTCTTTAACACTGGTAGCATGCCGCGACAGCGTGGACGTGAACCGTATGTGCAGTTGACGGACTTTGAGCGAGGGCGTATAGTGGGCATGCGGGAGGCCGGGTGGACGTACCGCCGAATTGCTCAACACGTGGGGCGTGAGGTCTCCACAGTACATCGATGTTGTCGCCAGTGGTCGGCGGAAGGTGCACGTGCCCGTCGACCTGGGACCGGACCGCAGCGACGCACGGATGCACGCCAAGACCGTAGGATCCTACGCAGTGCCGTAGGGGACCGCACCGCCACTTCCCAGCAAATTAGGGACACTGTTGCTCCTGGGGTATCGGCGAGGACCATTCGCAACCGTCTCCATGAAGCTGGGCTACGGTCCCGCACACCGTTAGGCCGTCTTCCGCTCACGCCCCAACATCGTGCAGCCCGCCTCCAGTGGTGTCGCGACAGGCGTGAATGGAGGGACGAATGGAGACGTGTCGTCTTCAGCGATGAGAGTCGCTTCTGCCTTGGTGCCAATGATGGTCGTATGCGTGTTTGGCGCCGTGCAGGTGAGCGCCACAATCAGGACTGCATACGACCGAGGCACACAGGGCCAACACCCGGCATCACGGTGTGGGGAGCGATCTCCTACACTGGCCGTACACCACTGGTGATCGTCGAGGGGACACTGAATAGTGCACGGTACATCCAAACCGTCATCGAACCCATCGTTCTACCATTCCTAGACCGGCAAGGGAACTTGCTGTTCCAACAGGACAATGCACGTCCGCATGTATCCCGTGCCACCCAACGTGCTCTAGAAGGTGTAAGTCAACTACCCTGGCCAGCAAGATCTCCGGATCTGTCCCCCATTGAGCATGTTTGGGACTGGATGAAGCGTCGTCTCACGCGGTCTGCACGTCCAACACGAGGGCTGGTCCAACTGAGGCGCCAGGTGGAAATGGCATGGCAAGCCGTTCCACAGGACTACATCCAGCATCTCTACGATCGTCTCCATGGGAGAATAGCAGCCTGCATTGCTGCGAAAGGTGGATATACACTGTACTAGTGCCGACATTGTGCATGCTCTGTTGCCTGTGTCTATGTGCCTGTGGTTCTGTCAGTGTGATCATGTGATGTATCTGACGCCAGGAATGTGTCAATAAAGTTTCCCCTTCCTGGGACAATGAATTCACGGTGTTCTTATTTCAATTTCCAGGAGTGTACAAAACATTACATTTAGGAAGGCGCTAATTATTTTGAAGTTTGGCTTGTTTCCAATTTGAATTACCTGCTAGTTTGGTTTCTTTGAGAAAAAAAAGTACGTTGTGGGTCATTTTGGCTCAGTAGGAAAAGCGGTGCCTCTCCATTTGAAAAGACATAGATTGCCATAGAATCGTATTTACTTATTGTCGCCGGCCGGAGTGGCCGTGCGGTTCTAGGCGCTACAGTCTGGAACCGCGAGAGCGCTACGGTCGCAGGTTCGAATCCTGCCTCGGGCATGGATGTGTGTGATGTCCTTAGGTTAGTTAGCTTTAAGTAGTTCTACGTTCTAGGGGACTGATGACTACAGATGGTAAGTACCATAGTACTCAGAGCCATTTGAACCATTTTTGTTTTGTTTCGCAATTGTTGCTTGCATTAGCTTGTTATTTCTTAACTGGCTCATTATTACATGTTTGCCTGTTTGTTTTATCTGCTCGTAATGGGCAACACATCGTCCGTAATTGGCGAGCAGTCTGTACTCGGCGCCGGTTTTCCGTGCGCCACCCTGTATTATTTCCCTGCGATCAGCCACACAAGGCTACAGTTGGTTAAACGAGAGGTTCTGCAGCATCACAGAAATTACTTGTAAAAGTGTGTAAGAATTCTGTAATGAATAAAAACTCTATACTCCAGGGTGGGGGAGGCAAGTGCCCCCTCTTGGTGCCCTCCATCCTTCAGTCACCTACACCAGGGCTTCCCAACCTTTTCAGCTGGCGGACCCCTTCTACAGTCGAAAATCCATGGCAGACCCCTAGTCAGTCAAGAGCACAGTAACTTTAAATTTCAGAGCGAAACCCATGGGAACTGAAAGCTTCTTAATGCAAGTGCCATGTTCCCAATGACCCCCCCCCCCCCCCACCCGAAGTATCAATAGTCTTTGTAGTCTTTGGAGCTTCTTGTGACTGTTCTTCCTTTGGTCGTCGTCCTCCCTGCTCATTCATTTCAACTGGAAACGTTCCTTGTTGTGAAGTCGATGGAGAAACCGCACCCTTCTTCAATGATCTTGACTTCTTCCACGGATCCATGTTAGAAGTATTAAACTGGTCAAAAATCGACTTATGAAATAGGTAGTACACTGACCAAGCAAGTTTAACATTTAACGATGCCTGGGGCCGCATACGTGCCAGCGAGCTCTGTGATTGGCCGACAAAGGTCGCTCCGCGCATGCGTAAGAGTTTTCAGCGCATCTAGGGCCGTGAGCCGGCGCGCAGACGACCCCCGTATTGTTGCGAAACAGTCGATCAGAGAAGCCGCATTCTCCGGCACTAAACTGTGTGTGCGTTCTCACTTAGGAACCGCAGAGGCTGCTTGGGAATACGACCTGAAGTAAAGAGTACACAGGTTTTTCACAGGAAAAAAAAGTGTAGAATTTGATTTTCTCATTTTTATTCAATAATTTTACTCATTATTTTACACGATTTGGTGGAAGGTGGCCGCGGACCCCCTAGCAAGAGCCGTCGGACCCCTTTAAGGGGTTCGCGGGCCACACGTTGGGAAGCCCTGACCTACACTAATAGTTTTCAGTTTTTCATAAGAACCATATACCAAGCACAAATGAACGGTGTACGAGTAAAGATGAACGGTTCCCCTAAAAAGAACGATCAGCAGCGGACTAGTTCGCAAGGATGAACGAGTTTTCCCACCTCTAGACACTAGTGCTGCCCTCAGGAACTGCGTCTCCATCACACGGGTACGTCTGTACTGCAGCGGCCACCGCCACTGGTGATCCACAGCCACTGCGGTATTCACGCCGCTGCTCGCTGCCGAGGTGCGGGTCGGAAATGAGGCACTGGGTGAAGGCGGCGTGCGCCGGCGCTCCTCCTCGACTTGGCGGTCACGTATTTACGACCGGCCGTCGCTGCCTCGCGAACCCGACCTGGGCGGCTTCGACGCATCGGCACTTTCGCCGGCCGCTTCTCGCTCTCAGCAGAGAAATGCCGCGTCACACAGCCGGGGCGTTGGCCCGACAAAGAAGAAAAAAAAACGAGCCTGCGGAAACGGAGACTCGTGAAATCGGCGCGCGACACGCCGCTGGAAACGCGATCGCCTCCTCGAGCGGCCGGGGTGCGCCTGCTACCTGTTACGTGTTCAACACGACTCTCGCTTTCAGCTCTTCCCTGCGCCTTTCCGTCCCGCTGGGACGATCACGCTGCCAAAACACTGACGGCGACAAGGCAGAATCGTTTGCAAACCAGGAGTGCTCGCGAACTCTACGCCGCCTCCATTCAACTAGCAAGCTGTTATGCAGCTAACATCAGACTGACGTCAAGTGAACCACATGTTCGGAGGACCGCGCGGGGCAGCCGTGCGGTGTAAGGCGCCTTGCCACGGTTCGCGCGGCTCCCCCTGGCGGAGGTTCGAGTCCTCCCTCGGCCACGTGTGTGTGTGTGTGTGTTTGTTGTCCTTAGCGTGAGCAAATTTAAGTTAGATTAAGTAGTGTGTAACTCTAGGGACTGACGACCTCAGAAGTTTGGTCCCATAGGAACATACCACAAATCTCCTTTTCTCATGCTCCGTCCGACAATGATTACTACACTACTGGCCATTAAAATTGCTACACCGCGGAGATGACGTGCTACAGACGTGAAATTTAACCGACAGGAAGAAGATGCTGTGATATGCAAATGATTAGCTTTTCAGAGCATTCACGCAAGGTTGGCGCCGGTGGCGGCACGTACAACGTGCTGACATGAGAAAAGTTTCCAACCGATTTCTCATACACAAACAGCAGTTGGTGAAACGTTGTTGTGATGCCTCGTGTAAGGAGGAGGAATGCGTACCGTCACGTTTTCGACCTTGATAAAGGTCCGATTGTAGCCTGTTGCGATTGCGGTTTATCATATCGCGACATCGCTGCTCGCGTTGGTCGAGATGCAATGACTGTTAGCAGAATATGGAACAGGTGGGTTCAGCAGGGTATTACGGAACGCCGTGCTGGATCCCAACGGCCTCCTATCACTAGCAGTCCAGATGACAGGCATCTTATCCACATGGCTGTAACGGATGGTGCAGCCACGTCTCGATCCCTGAGCCAACACATGGGGACGTTTGCAAGACAACAACCATCTGCACCAACAGTTCGACGACGTTTGCAGCAGCATGGACTATCAGCTCGGAGACCGTGGCTGCGGTTACCCTTGACCCTGCATCACACACAGGAGCGCCTGCGATTGTGTACTCAACGACGAACCTGGGTCCACGAATGGCAAAACGTCATTTTTTCGGATGAATCCAGGTTCTCTTTACAGCATCATGATGGTCGCATCCTTGTCTGGCGACATCGCGGTGAACGCACATTGGAAGCGTGTATTCGTCATCGCCATACTGGCGTATCACCCGGCGTGATGGTATGGAATGCCATTTGTTACACGTCTCGGTCACCTCTTGTTCGCATTGACGGCACTTTGAGCAATGGACGTTACATTTAAGATGTGTTACGACCCGTGGCTCTACCCTTCATTCGATCGCTGCGAGTCTCTACATTTCAGCAGGATAATGCACGACCGCATGTCCTGTATAGGTCTTTCTGGATACGGAAAATGTTCGATTGCTGCCCTGTCCAGCACATTCTCCATATCTCTCACCAACTGTAAACGTCTGGTTAATGGTGGCCGAGCAACTGGCTCGCCACAATACGCCAGTCACTACGCCTGATGAACTGTAGTATCGTGTTGAAGCTGCATGGGCAGCTGTACCTGTATACGCAATCCAAGCTCTGTTTGACTCAATGCCCAGGTGTATCGAGGCCGTTATTACGGGCAGAGTTGGTTGTTCTGGGTACTGATTTTTCAGGATCTATGCACCCAAATTGCGTGAAAATCTAACCTCATGTCAGTTGTAGTATAATATATTTGTGCAATGAATACCCATTTATCATCTGCATTTCTTCTTTGTGTAGCAATTTTAATGGCCAGTAGTGTAATACTGCCAAAAAGTGTTATATAGGTAGCGGGATAATAGTACCAAATAAACAAATAAATAAATTCCTTATTGCCATATGGACCCAGTACCTCGCGTGAGGGTGAAGGGTGCCATGTTTACATCTGTATCGCTTAGTCGGTAAGGCAACCTGGGGCAGTTATATGCTTTTGGAAGGGTTCCGTCTTTAGCAAAACACAATTAGGTTCGTAAACACGTTTCACTGCAGTTGCAGAATCTTCAGAGGGCTTTAGTTTTACGGCTGTTATACACAAACATTAGGGCTTCAACCTCAAGATGATTATTTTGTCGTCCTGCCAGGCATTTCTGAGCAAGCTCTACTATAAATTCCGAACACCACAGCGATGTTATAACAAACTATTTTAAATATAAAATTCAAAGGAATTTGTCGTTCACATAATGTAATACCTACCTACATACATGTAAATGTAAACAGTATGTCACCTGCAGCCCGACATGCCAAACACTAAGCCGAAATTGAGTGGCTGAAGCAAGTCAAACAAAATACAGAAACACAAATAAAAACAAAATGGAATAAACAACAACAAAAGGTAAACAGACTTTTACAACAAATGAAATCATTATACATAAAAATACGAGGGTCATTCAAGAATTAAAGAGACAAATTGGTCTGGGGAAAAAACTGTTAGCAGGGCAAGTTTGGTACTTTTATGACTTTAAGTTGGCATCACTGCGATGAGACCTGACCAGCTGATGTATCAACATTGCTTTGTTTATAACGTCAAAAATACACTTCAATGTGGCGAGTCCACTTGAAACGTCCACATTAGTTGAACAACATTTTTTACTTGCTGAAGGCGGGAAACCAGTGAATGTAGACTGTAGAACGTCTAAAGGTTGTGGCGAAGGTTGTATGAATCGTGCAAATTTTTACAAGTGGATAGAGCAGTTCAAAAATGATCGCGACTCAGTGACTGACGAACACCGTTCTGACTGACCAGTTGCAGTTTCAACTCCCTCGCTTGAAAGTCGAATTGGTGACATTATTCTTGCCGACTGCCCTGTGACTGAGGAAATGATAGTTGATAA
Source organism: Schistocerca cancellata (assembly GCF_023864275.1). Taxonomy (NCBI): domain Eukaryota; kingdom Metazoa; phylum Arthropoda; class Insecta; order Orthoptera; family Acrididae; genus Schistocerca; species Schistocerca cancellata. The sequence continues at coordinate 16,377,371 of NC_064635.1, read as the reverse complement.
GGTTCAAGTTAGTACTGACACAGTTCATAACACTATCTGTAACAAGCTGAAGTACCATAAAACATGTGCAAGATGGGTCTCAAAGGATTTGACGCGAATACCAAAGGAAACAAGGTTGAGAGTGTGCACAGAGCTAAAGCAACGTTATGAAAGAGAAGGTGAGCACTTCCTGAACAAAATTTCAACTTGTGATGAAACTTGGGTTTAATATTATAAGCCAGAATCAAAATGACAATGCGTGGAGTGGAAGCACACCAATTCACCTGTCAAGAAAAAATTCAAACCCCAAGCATCAGCAGGAGAAGTCATGTTGGCGGTGTTTTGGGATGCTGAAGATCCAGTTTTTTTTTCTGATTACCTCGAAGAGCAGCGTACAATGAAAACCCAATACGACTCGGATTTGCTTTTGGACAAGGTGAAGCCAGCCATGAGAGAGAGAGACGTCGTGGATCTCAGAGGAGAGGTGTGATTCTCCAGCAAGACGACGCACGTTCTCAAACTGCTCAACTAACCCGTGCAGGCATCCTTTTGTTTGGTGAACTGAAGGAGGCATTACCTGGGAAGAGGTTCCAGGAGAATGAGGACGTTTGTGGGAAATTGGTTCAAACATCAAAATAAATTCTTTGCAGCCAGAATAAAAAAGATTGTAGCTGTTGGAACAAGTGCATAAATGTTCAAGGGGATTATGTTGAAATGTACAGATAGTACAGCCCGAAGCAGATCCATTCAAGTCAGTCAGCCCAACATGCTATCATTGTTATTCTCTTCCCTGCAACAGAGAAAAATTAAGAACCATAAAAGCTCATCCAATTTAGAAGTCACCTAGACACTGATGCTATCACAATGAGGCATAGCTGTGGTGCGGTCCAGCACGGAGAAAGAGATTTCACAAAACTCTCCAGAACAGTGCAGCGTGCAGCCCTCTAAGCATCCCTAACGGTATACCGAGTCCCTCACCGAATTTACAACTCAAACTGATTCTGCTACTGCTGTTGCCTGTGTGGCACCATCCTATGAGATATACAGACACCGCAGTGGCCACTGTAAGGTTTGATCACCTATACTGTAGGCGAAAGATCGTATCCCACAGACTGTATACTAAATCACATGAGACGCTCCCCCTGTTCCTGTTTAGTTGTTTCAAACACTGTTTTCTAACACACTTTTGTACAACGCCAAACATTTCATTTTTCTGCCACGACTTCGAGGCCTGTGCCAGGTTCTAAACTGACAATAAGAAGTTCTGATCCACGGCCTTTCGCAGGAAACTAGACTTTGCACAGTGTAAATCATATTCTTACAGCAGATAGCATAACACGCCACACATTGGCTGATTTTAAATAAAAGACACACTGTTTGACGCCATCTTGGATAACTGTACTTGCATCATCACATGACATCGTGGCCGCCATCTTGGACGACAGCGCCCTCTGCTGGTGGTGCTGTGTACTAGGTCAGTCGGAGTGCAGACCTCATGGCGAACACACTGGATGGTGCTGCTGCCTCTAATTGTTTAAATAAAGACTGGTGCATGATTTCGACAGTTGATGATTAGGAAGCATGTTTGCAGTGTCATTTAGACAGATTATTATTTTGACAGTTTACGAGTTCTTTGGCTCTGTGGACGTAAATGTATTGCGTTATTTATGAGTGGTTTGCATTTATGAGTGCTGTGCAGTGCGTTATTTTTGACAGTTTACAATTAGCAAGCGAGTGTGTAGAGCATTATACATGAGTGATGTAGGAGTCATTTACAGGTCTGTATTCTGTGGGGCATGTCAGAGCATCTGTCCTGCATCACTGTGATAAATATACTCCATCCTTAAATAAATTGCTCCAAAATAAATAAAGTACACTCCTTCCTCTCTCCATCAGCCTAGTGCAGGCTGAGCCATTTTTCCACGACCCCTAGGAAGAAGTACAGCCAGGTGACTTAGTTTAGTGGAGATGAGCTTTGTTCCCTGCAGTTTTCTTAGGCTGGTAGCGAAACCCCAAGTGACCTTTCTTTACTGCCAAAATTCAAACTTGGTGCCAGTTCCTAGGAGGAGGTGGTGGTCGGGTGGCTGAGGTTTGTCCAAGTACCTATCCTTCGTGCCATTTCCTTAGCTTAGTAGATACATGCAAATTCTTTCTTTACAACCAAAACTCAGTGTGGGTAGCGATTTTCTTGCTTAGTAGAGATAACCGTGGTGTAATGCATTATCCTGTTAGAATTTTAACTTCCTGCCATTTTTCTGGGGGAGGGGGGTTACGTTAGTGGAGGTAGCCCAATTAACCGTCTTCCCGCCAAAATTCAAACTTCCAGCCAAAATCCGCCATCTTGGATGACGTCATGGCCGCCATCTTGGATACATTTGTCAACAATGCAGAGTGGCCTCATACGAACATTGCCCCAATACTTATATTGGCGAAGCAATCGTCTTCATGGACGACATTTCACGCCCCCATCGTGAACATCTTGTGAATAACTTCCTTTGCGATAACGACATCGTTCGGCTAGAGTGGCTAGCATGTTTCCAGACATGAACCCTATCGAACATGCCTGGGAGAGATTGTAAAGGGCTTTTTATCGACGACGTGACCCACCAACCACTGTGAGGGATGTACGCCGAATCGCCATTGACGAGTGGATCAATCTGGACCAACAGTGGCTTGATGAACGACGAATACAATGTAATAGGACGTGCTACTGGGTATTAGAGGTACCAGTGTGTACAGCAATCCGGACCACCACCTCTGAAGGTCTCGCTGTATGGTGGTACAACATGCAATGTGTGGTTTTCATGAGCAATAAAAAGGGCAGAAATGATGTTTATGTTGATCTCCATTCCAGTTTTCTGCACTGGTTCCGGAAGTCTCCGAACCGAGGTGATGCAAAGGTTTTTCTGATGTGTGTATTTCTGGGTATTTCGAGCACCGAACGTCTTCCTAAGTGCGAACAGTGGTTCCCGCCTAAATGAGATGTTCATACCGTGCTACAACCACGATATTCACCGTTTTCTGATGTGGTGCTGGAGTACCAGCAAGAAGTAGCCTGTTTAGAGCTGTTCACCGACAACTTCCGGCATTTTCAGATTCAGCCACGGCTCGTAGTCACCATTCCAGCCGATTATCGCGTCTTTAGCATTTAATCAAGACCCTAACGGCATCTCTGTGGCACCATTATAATCGGCTCAGTCACTCTGAGTCCAATGACTTCTACCCCACCCCATTTTCATCATTGGTATTGCCGCATAACTCCATGGCGGTTCCCCTAAAGAACTCGTGTGGTGGAACGGTTTTATGGGGTTGGTGCAAGAGTTTTAGCTTTTTTCCATTGTTTTAATAAACTCAAAGGATACACATAACAGACACTTCGGTCACAATAATACACTCTCCTCCACTATTTACAACAATCTGCCAGCACTGGCCTAACTTTTCCGTCCGCGACTGTAGAAATCACGTAGTTTTGAGGCGAAGAACTCGTGGAGCCATGTTCGAAGAGCATTCTCATGGAGAAAGGAAGTTCCTTGAAGGTTGTTTGAGAGAGAGCGGTAAAGGCGAATATATGAGGGTGCAAGACCAGGTGAGTAAGGTGGGTGGGGAGTGACTTCCCAGCCCAACTTCCGCATAGTATTTTCTAGTAGTCTGGGAGAATGCTGGCGGGAGAATGCGGGTGGGGGTTATTGTGGAGCGGTATCACTTCACGCAGAGTTCCTGGTCGTTGTTCTTGGGTTGCGTCTGCAAGACATCTCAGTTGTTGACAGTAAGTGTCAGCAGCGCTTGTTACACCTCGGGGAAGTAATTTGGATTACATCATACCGTCGCTGTTCCACCAGATGCAAACGTCATGTTTTGTGGATGCGCGCAGATTTATGTACGGGGAGTTGCTGGTTTGTTTGGGCAGAACCATACCTTTCTTTTCCTCAGCGTTAAGAAATCATTTCTCGTCACCAGTAACCATTCAGGATCGGAATGGTCGGTGTTGTTCAGGAGACAATTGATGATGGGCAAGCAGAGATGCATATACAGGGTGTTTCAAAAAGGTACGGCCAAACTTTCAGGAAACATTCCTCACACACAAATAAAGAAAAGATGTTATGTGGACATGTGTCCGGAAACGCTTACTTTCCATGTTAGAGCTCATTTTAGTTTCGTCAGTATGTACTGTACTTCCTCGATTCACCGCCAGTTGGCCCTACTGAAGGAAGGTAATGTTGACTTCGGTGCTTGTGTTGACATGCGACTCATTGCTCTACAGTACTAGCATCAAGCACATCGGAACGTAGCATCAACAGGTTAGTGTTCATCACGAACGTGGTTTTGCAGTCAGTGCAATGTTTGCAAATGCGGAGTTGGCAGATGCCCATTTGATGTATCGATTAGCACGGAGCAATAGCCGTGGCGCGGTACGTTTCTATCGAGACAGATTTCCAGAACAAAGGTATCCCGACAGGAAGACGTTCGAAGCAATTGATCGGCATCTTAGGGAGCACAGAACGTTCCAGCCTATGACTCGCGACTGGGGAAGACCTAGAACGACGAGGACACCTGCAATGGACGGCCAGCCGCGGTCGCCGTGCGGTTCTGGCGCTTCAGTCCGGAACCGCGGGACTGCTACGGTCGCAGGTTCGAATCCTGCCTCGGGCATGGATGTGTGTGACGTCCTTAGATTAGTTAGGTTTAACTCGTTCTAAGTTCTAGGGGACTGATGACTTAAGACGTTAAGTCCCATAGTGCTCAGAGCCATTTGAACCATTTTTGCAATGGGCGAGGCAATTCTTCGTGCAGTTGACGATACCCCCCTAATGTCAGCGTCAGAGAAGTTGCTGCTGTACAAGGTAACGTTGACCACGTCACTGTATGGAGAGTGCTACGGGAGAACCAGTCGTTTCCGTACCATGTACAGCGTGTGCAGGCACTATCAGCAGCTGACTGTCCTCCACGGGTACAGTTCTGCGAATGGTTCATCCAGCAATGTGTCAATCCTCATGTCAGTGCAAATGTTCTCTTTACGGATGAGGCTTCATTCCAGCGTGATCAAATTGTAAATTTTCACAATCAACATGTGTGGGCTGACGAGAATCCGAACGCAATTGTGCAATCACGTCATCAACAGAGATTTTCTGTGAACGTTTGGGCAGGCATTGTTGGTGGTGTCTTGATTGGGCCCCATGTTCTTCCACCTACGCTCAATGGAGCACGTTATCATGATTTCATACGGGATACTCTACCTGTGCTGCTAGAACATGTGCCTTTACAAGTACGACACAACATGTGGTTCATGCACGATGGAGCTCCTGCACATTGCAGTCGAAGTGTTCGTACGCTTCTCAACAACAGATTCGGTGACCGATGGACTGGTAGAGGCGGACCAATTTCACGGCCTCCACGCTCTCCTGACCTCAACCCTCTTGACTTTCATTTATGGGGGCATTTGAAAGCTCTTGTCTACGCAACCCCGGTACCAAATGTAGAGACTCGTCGTGCTCGTATTGTGGACGGCTGTGATGCAATACGCCATTCTCCAGGGCTGCATCAGCGCATCAGGGATTCCATGCGATGGAGGGTGGATGCATGTATCCTCGCTAACGGAGGACATTTTGAACATTTCCTGTAACAAAGTGTTTGAAGTCACGCTGGTACGTTCTGTTGCTGTGTGTTTCCATTCCATGATTAATGTGATTTGAAGAGAAGTAATAAAATGAGCTCTAACATGGAAAGTAAGCGTTTCCGGACACATGTCCACATAACATAATTTCTTTCTTTGTGTGTGAGGAATGTTTCCTAAAAGTTTGGCCGTACCTTTTCGTAACACCCTGTATAATCACCCGCTGGCTTTTTTGATTTTGGCTCAGAGCATGCTGTACCCCTACAGCCAGTTTTTGAACCTTGCCCATCGGGCGGCCTGTGTGGGCGTGCGGTTCTAGGCGCTTCAGTCTGGAACCGCGCGACCGCTACGGTCGCAGGTTCGAATCCTGCCTCGGGCATGGATGTGTGTGATGTCCTCAGGTTAGTTAGGTTTAAGTAGTTCTAAGTTCTAGGGGACTGATGAACTTAGAAGTTAAGTCCCATAGTGCTCAGGGCCATTTTAAATAAAAGCCTTGCCCATCGAATGCAAATGTTGCAAGACGTTACAATGATCACAGTTAATCACAGCTGTCAGTTCTCGAGTACACTTAAATGGATCATTGTGGATTAATGCGTTTAAGCGATTTTCATCAAACACCGAAAGTCTTCCTGATCGGCGAGAATCACTAACGTTAAAATGATCCTCCTTAATACTAGAAGGTCATTTTCTTGCCATGCCCTTTTTAACAGCATTACAGCCACACACGTTGCAAATGCTTCTGGGTGCCTCTGCTGCTGCCAAGCCTCTACTGAACTAAACAGAGGAATGTCTTGGAAATTTTTTCGACTTCTCCACTTGGCGCTCTATTTTATAGCGGACACAGTTCCACTGGCCATCTCCAAATGTCAAATTGACGATATGTAAACTCAAACAACAGTATAATAGAACTGACAATCGATAAATAAAGCCATTGCAACTGAAATACCATTAAGGAAAACAAAAACGCTACGATCTTATACTCTAACTAAATATTTTGAATTTTATTATTGACCACTGGCACTCAGTTTATCACCCTTAGTGTGTTTTGTTAATACTGTATGTGCCATAGTTAGTTATTTGTTGTTTTAATATGAAGCACTTGAGAGGGTACAGCTATACATTCTGATGCCAGGTGTAAGATCCTACGCCTGCCGGAAGCTAACATCAAAATTTCTTCCAAAAGTCGGCGTTCCACTTATACAGACTCCGATCTTCCTGTGAGGACAGATAAAGCTGACTCTTTAGATTAAAGGCGCACGAAGGTTTGCTAGAATGGTCACTGAGGAACCACGGGACTCCACTGAAAGCAGGTCGGCGACCTAATAGCACTTTGAAATATTAGTGAGCTGCCTACAGATATCGTCGTTCAATTATTAAATCCATACTCTTTAACTATTATGTAACGAGAGATCCAAACGACTTCCAGTTCTAAACACAAACCGTAAAACAAACAAAATGTCTTTAAATAATAATTCTTTATAACAGCAACTGAATTTTCAGTCTGTGCTTGGCAGAACACGATAATAAAAAGAAAAATACTACCTAGTGTTCTGCAGAATTATACTCGTATATATTTCTTCACGAACCGGCTTTAGACTTCTCAAGCTATCTTCAGGTGACAACCGAATGCCGCAAACACAGATAAACACGATGTGTGACTTGTACAGATATTATTTCTACACAAGATACAAAAAGGACAAAGTTTTCACAGCAAAATATTACACCTTTTGTTATTCCACGTTGCTCTATTTGTTATTTCTATGTGAAAAAAGTGTAACGTTTTTCTACGTAAAGAAGCTGCCATTTTTGTATCTTCTGCACAAGTAACATCTGTGTAACTTGCATGTCATGCGTATCTACATCTTCATCTACGATGACATTCCGCAAATCCCATTTAAGTGCCTGACAGAGGGTTCATCGAGCCACCTTCACAATTCTCTATTATTTCAATTTCTTATAGCGCGCGGAAAAAGTGAACATCTACATCCTTTCGTACGAGTTCTGATTTCCCCTATTTTACCATGGTGATCGTTTCTCCCTATGTAGGCCGGTGTCAACAAAATATTTTCGCATTCGGAGGAGGAAGTAGGTGATTGGAATTTCGAGAGAAGATTCCGCCGCAACGAAAAACGCCTTTGTTTTAATGATGTCCACCCCAAATCCTGTACCATTTCAGTGACACTCTCCCCCCCTATAGTACGAAACGTGCTGCCCTTCTTTGAACTTTTTCGATGTACTCCGTCAATTCCATCTGGTAAGGATACCACACCTTGCAGCACTATTCTAAAAGAGGACGGACAAGCGTAGTGTAGGCAGTCTCTTTAGTAGGTCTGTTACATTTTCTAAGTGTCCTGCCAATAAAATGCAGTCTTTGCTTTCCGTTTCCCGGTACATTATCTATGTGTTCTTTCCAATTTAAGTTGTTCATAATTGTAATTCTCAGGTATTTAATTGAATTTACTGCGTTTAGATTTGACTGATTTATCGTGTAACGGAAGTTTAACGGATTCCTTTTAACACTCATGTGGATGACCTGCCAATTTTTGCACCATACACATATTTTTTCTATATCGTTCTGCAATTTATTTTGATCTTCTGATGACTTTACTAGTCGATAAACCACAGCATCACCTGCAAACAACCTAAGACGGCTGCTCAGATTGTCTCCTAAATCGTGTGTATAGATAAAGAACAGCAAAGGGCCTATAACACTACCTCGTGGAACGCCAGATATCACTTCTGTTTTACTCGGTGACTTTCCGTCAATTTCTACGGAATTTGACCTCTGTGACAGGAAATCACGAATCCAGTCACGTAACTGGGACGATATTCCATAAGCACGCAATTTCACTATAAGCCGCTTGTATGGTACAGTGTCAAAACCACTCCGGAAATCTAGAAATACAGAATCAATCTGAAATCCCTTATCAACAGCAATCAACACTTCATGTAAATAAAGAGCTAGTTGTGTTTCACGAGAACGATGTTTTCTAAATCCGTGTTGACTGTGTGTCAAAAAATTGTTCAAATGGTTCTGAGCACTGTGGGACTTAACTTCTGAGAACTCAGCACTACTTAAACCTAACTAACCTAAGGATATCACACACATCCATGCCCGAGGCAGGATTCGAACCTGCGACCGTAGCGGTCGCGCGGTTCCAGACTGTAGCGCCTAGAACCGCTCGGCCACCACGGCCGGCGGCTGTGTGTCAACAGACCGTTTTCTTCGAGGTAATTTATAATGTTCGCACACTCGTATGTTCCAAAATTCTGCTGCATATCGACGTTAATGATACGGGCCTGTAATTTAGTGGATTACTCCTACTACTTTTCTCGAATATTGGTGTGACCTGCGCAACTTTCTAGTCTTTGGGCACTCAACTTTCGTCGAGCGATCGGTTGGATATTATTATTAAGTATGGAGCCACAGCGTAGTCTGAAAGGTACCTAACTGGTACGCACTCTGGACCAGAAGACTTGGTTTCTGTCTTTCCGACATTCAATTGTCTCTTGAAGATGGCCTGGGTAGCCGAAAGCCGGTTCGTGATCAAATGTTTATAATTTTGCGGAACTTTATGAAGTGTTTTCCTTTTGTAATTAATAATTTTTTAAATGTATAAGAGTATATTTTAGAAGAATGGGCTGACATTCCTCAATAGACAGTCAGACACCTCATTGTAAATGTCCAGTTACTTTTGATCAGATAGTGTATAACAGATAATTCATCGGAGAAAAAGCTGTATCAGATGTCGCAAGGCGAAGAAAGAAGGGAAATATGAGCATGTGTACGCGTCGTTAGTATGTGATGGCGACGTGTGTTCATCATTTCATAGTGCTCAAAATTACGTACTTTTCATTCCAATAACAAGCGTTTTGCTAATTTTATTGTTTGTAGTGGCGATACATCTTTACAGAACTGAAGATGACAGGACAAATTCGAGCTCAGATACGGATACAGAGCCAAAAAAGAAATTATATTAAGCTGTTGTCCAGTCATACAATATTAGCTTTCACGGCCGGTGTCTATTTCAGTTAAGACATACAAGCTGAGTGTCCGTGGTCGATGTACGAGGGTGAGTCAAATGAAAACCTTAAATTTGTAATAACAAATCGAAATTTCGCGCCGTTATCCTGTAAGTTGGTAAGCGTGCTACAAACAGCGTGCAGAATGGCCTGTAGGTGGCAGCATAGTGCAGATGCAAACATACCCTCCCAGTATCAGTAAAAAGATGGCGACTTGCGACTTGCACCAGGGAAGAACAGCGTTCTGTTATTCGGTTTTTGCGTAGGGAAGGTGTGAAACCTATTGAAATTCATCGACTAATGAGGGTTCAGTACGGTGATGCATGTTTGTCACAGCAAGTAAGTTCGCAAATGGGGTGACTTCAGTGGAAGATGCTCCTCGTCCAGGTCAGGCACAACGAGTTTTGACTCCACAGTACATTGCAGCAGTTGAAGCCATAGTGAAGGAAAGCCACCGAGTGACACTGAATGATATTGCAGTATGTTTTCGGATTGGTCATGGGTCAGCACGCCACATTGTGCATGATGTGCTCCAGTTTCACAAAGTGACAGCAAGATGGGTGCCACGGCAGCTGACTCCTGAAATGAGACAACGACGTGTTGATGCTTGTGTAGAACTTCTTCGGCGCTTCGAACGAGAAGGTGATGGCTTCCTTGCAAGAATCGTTACTGGGTACGGAACCTGCGTTCACTTCCACCAGCCGGAAACGAAGAGAGCGAGCAAGGAATGGCGCCATTCCTCATCACCAAAACAAAAGAAGTTTCGAACAGAACCATCAGCAGGGAAGGTTATGCTGGCTCTCTTTTGGGACGAAAAGGGCGCCATTTCGGAGCATTACATGCCTAAAGGGACCATTGTCACGAGTGCATCATACACAGACATCCTAAAAATCATCTGCGGCCTGCAATCAAATCAATGCGACGTGGATTGCTGTCAGCAGGTGTCCTTTTGCAACATGGCAATGGATGGCCCTACTCTGGCCTTACAACAGTTGCAACAATCACAGACCTGCATTTTGAGTGTCTTTCTCATCCACCATACTCACCAGACCTTGCCCCAAGTGATTTCCACATGTTTGGACCACTCAGAGACGCAATGGGAGGAAAGAAGTTCCGTTCTGATGAAGAGGTACGCCACGCGGTGCATGAGTGGTTGCCCAGACTACGAAAACAATTTTTTTTTTCTAAAGGAATTTATGCACTTTGTAACTGCTGGAGGATGGGCACTGAGCGTGGGGGAGATTATGTTGAAAAGTGACACAGATTTTAACCACTTCTGCACAATAAATAATATTTAAACAAGTATTTAAGGTTTTCATTTGACTCGCCCTTGTAAAAACTGTTCCCTGACGTTTCATGTCCGACTACGGGTGACAACTTCAGAGGTGAAGATTACGTTTTACAGCCGAAGACTTTTCCAGCAATAGGAGACGAAACGTCGTGCTGTAGTTTGATATAGTGACCACGGACTCTCAACCAGCAAATTTTAACTAAGGAAATTGTCTTTGACCTGTTTAATCACGCACTACATCTACTGGTACAGTTATACAGCATGTCTCAGAAGTGATGTGCAGTATTCAGGGATATGACAAGAATGATCATTCGAAACAAGAAAGTCAAGTAAACATGGGCTTTAAAACGCTTACCTTATGAGCTAGGAGTAATTCTTGATCTCCAATATTGTGAGAAAAATCTCTTGTGCTGCAAGCACTTTGCTTTCCGTATTTTGGGAAGTCGTAGTATGGACCAAAACAAGAAAAAATGTCGAGTGAACGTCTGCTCTGAAATGCATACCTTCAAAATTACGAGCACTTGTTCGTTAGAATAGTTGTGTTTCAAAGTAGCGATGATGAATAAGTGTTCATAGCTCTTAAGGTATGCATTTTAGGGCGTATGTTCACTGGCCATTCTTGTTTCTTGTTTTGGTCCATACCACCTCTGCCAAAAATAAGGAAAGCAAAGAGCTTGCAGTAGAAGAAATTTGCTTCACAGTATCGAAGATCGAGTATTGCTCATACACTCCTGGAAATGGAAAAAAGAACACATTGACACCGGTGTGTCAGACCCACCATACTTGCTCCGGACACTGCGAGAGGGCTGTACAAGCAATGATCACACGCACGGCACAGCGGACACACCAGGAACCGCGGTGTTGGCCGTCGAATGGCGCTAGCTGCGCAGCATTTGTGCACCGCCGCCGTCAGTGTCAGCCAGTTTGCCGTGGCATACGGAGCTCCATCGCAGTCTTTAACACTGGTAGCATGCCGCGACAGCGTGGACGTGAACCGTATGTGCAGTTGACGGACTTTGAGCGAGGGCGTATAGTGGGCATGCGGGAGGCCGGGTGGACGTACCGCCGAATTGCTCAACACGTGGGGCGTGAGGTCTCCACAGTACATCGATGTTGTCGCCAGTGGTCGGCGGAAGGTGCACGTGCCCGTCGACCTGGGACCGGACCGCAGCGACGCACGGATGCACGCCAAGACCGTAGGATCCTACGCAGTGCCGTAGGGGACCGCACCGCCACTTCCCAGCAAATTAGGGACACTGTTGCTCCTGGGGTATCGGCGAGGACCATTCGCAACCATCTCCATGAAGCTGGGCTACGGTCCCGCACACCGTTAGGCCGTCTTCCGCTCACGCCCCAACATCGTGCAGCCCGCCTCCAGTGGTGTCGCGACAGGCGTGAATGGAGGGACGAATGGAGACGTGTCGTCTTCAGCGATGAGAGTCGCTTCTGCCTTGGTGCCAATGATGGTCGTATGCGTGTTTGGCGCCGTGCAGGTGAGCGCCACAATCAGGACTGCATACGACCGAGGCACACAGGGCCAACACCCGGCATCATGGTGTGGGGAGCGATCTCCAACACTGGCCGTACACCACTGGTGATCGTCGAGGGGACACTGAATAGTGCACGGTACATCCAAACCGTCATCGAACCCATCGTTCTACCATTCCTAGACCGGCAAGGGAACTTGCTGTTCCAACAGGACAATGCACGTCCGCATGTATCCCGTGCCACCCAACGTGCTCTAGAAGGTGTAAGTCAACTACCCTGGCCAGCAAGATCTCCGGATCTGTCCCCCATTGAGCATGTTTGGGACTGGATGAAGCGTCGTCTCACGCGGTCTGCACGTCCAGCACGAACGCTGGTCCAACTGAGGCGCCAGGTGGAAATGGCATGGCAAGCCGTTCCACAGGACTACATCCAGCATCTCTACGATCGTCTCCATGGGAGAATAGCAGCCTGCATTGCTGCGAAAGGTGGATATACACTGTACTAGTGCCGACATTGTGCATGCTCTGTTGCCTGTGTCTATGTGCCTGTGGTTCTGTCAGTGTGATCATGTGATGTATCTGACCCCAGGAATGTGTCAATAAAGTTTCCCCTTCCTGGGACAATGAATTCACGGTGTTCTTATTTCAATTTCCAGGAGTGTAGTTCTGCAGGTGTTTATTTTAGATCCCATTTTTAGTTGACTCTTTTGTTTCGAGTGATCATTGCTGTCATATCGCTGAATATTGACCATCACTTCTGAAACACTCTGTATAAAGTGAAAGTATTGCATTGGGAGGCACACCGTCATTTCGGTGCAGATTTCCTTCAGTCCTGACGAAAACTGAAAGGAGCCTATACACGCTGGCAAAGTTGAAAGCATTGCTCCGGTCTGCCACAACCGAAAACGAGCGTAAAATAACAGCGCACGGGGACCCTCTCATTATTCGGGCGAGGTGCTCGCGAAGTATGTCGCCGGTCGGGGGCGGAAGGGAAACGGAGTGCCCTGGGACCGGGGGAACGCCCCCACCGTCGTCCTGAGAGGTGCTTCAGGGGCACAGACCTGCCAGGCCGCTCACTGGAGCGACAACAGTCGAGCGGGACTCCAGGAGAGAGTGACGAACTGTGCCGGAGGCCCGCAGGTAGCTGAGTGAGCAGGACACACGGAAAGGCTCCTCTAATTAACGCCAACCAGCTAACGACGCTGAGGCATTTGACTCCAACCGTGTTTAACCGCACATTCTGTCCTGTCAGAGCGTACCTAGTTGTGACCTACCACTTTGGATGCCCAAGCCTACTAATAATTCAGTGACAATACGAGGGGCGTCCAATAAGTAACTCAAAACATTTTTTTTCTCGGCCAATGTCGGTTGAAAAAATGCAGAATTTCTTGTGGGACATAGTGGAATATTTCCACTTCAGCCCCTACAGTTTCGTGAAGTTCCGTTAGGTGGAAGAGCTATACATAGCCTTCAAAATGGCGTCTGGAGGTGCGTTCCAATCAGAGAGCTGTCACTGAGTCTCTTTTGAAGGGAAACCAGTCACACATATACAGAGGAGCTTGCAGTTTGTCTACGGAGACCTGGCAGTGAACAAAACCACGATCAGTCGTTGGGCGAGGCGTGTGTCAACGTCGTCAGAGTAATGAAACATCGACGCCGACCAGTAAAGTGGTACCATGTGAGCATACAGTTCCTGCCAGTAACGTACCACAAGGTGTCGCATTGAATGGGGTTATCTTGAAAAATAGGGTTTTGTAGTCAAAACAGTGGGGAATAATCCTGAAAAACAGCAACCTGCTTTCAAGAAAAAAGTGTTACCTCACTTACTGCATGTTCCTCCTACGTTTAGGATCAAAATTTTGTTCAAGTTTCAGAAATGTCAGCAAAAAAGACGAAGCAAATTTTCCAGAATTCGAATCAAGAACAACTGCCAGCATGAGTAACTTAGAACTAGACATCCTCGGAGTAGTGAAGCAACTTAAAGTACTTAATAAAAGCAAGTCCTTCGGTCCAGATTGTATACCAATTAAGTTCATTGATTAGCGACTCCATAGTGTCCTGTGCACTACGACCAGATAATGGGTATATTTGGAAGGAGAGACAGCATTGGTCGTATATTTTTGTTTATTATCGCAAAATCGATGAGTCTATGTGATCGCCGTAAGCTTATTGACACCAGTGCTTACTAATTTAAGTTATATATTACAGCACTGAAGATGGTCACTAAGTGACCGAAAATCGATTTTGCGATAATAAACAAAAATATACGACCAATGCTGTCTCTCCTTCCAAATATACCAATTAAGTTCCTTTCAGAGTACGCTGATGCAATGGTTCTATACTTTACGATCATATACAACCCCTAGGCCGGCCGCGGTGGTCTAGCGATTCTAGGCGCTCAGTCCGGAACCGCGAGACTGCTACGGTCGAAGGTCCGAATCCTGCCTCGGGCATGGATGTGTGTGATGTCCTTAGGTTAGTTAGGTTTAAGTAGTTCTAAGTTCTAGGGGACTGACGACCACAGATGTTAAGTCCCATAGTGCTCAGAGCCATTTGAACCATTTTTACAACCGCAAGCTCGACGAAAGATCCGTACCCAAAGACTGAAAAGTTGCATAGGTCACACCAATATTCAAGAAAGATAGAAGGAGTAGTCCACTAAATTATAGGCCCGTATCATTAACGTCGATATGCAGCAGGATTTTGAAACGAACATTGTGTTCCAACATTATGAACTACCTCGAAGAGAACGGTCTATTGAGTCACAGTCAACACGGATTTAGAAAACATCGTTCTTGTGAAACACAACCAGCTCTTTATTTACATGAAATATTGAGTGCTGCTGACAAGGGATTTCAGATGGATTCCGTATTTCTAGATTTCCGGAGGGCTTTTCACACAGTACCACACAAGTGACTTATAGTGAAATTGCGTCCTCATGGAATATCGTCCCAGTTACGTGACTGGATTCGTGATTTCCTGTCACAGAGGTCAAATTCCGTAGCAATTGACGGAAAGTCACCGAGTAAAACAGAAGTGATTTCTGGCGTTCCCCAAGGTAGTGTTATAGGCCCTTGCTGTTCCTTATCAATACACACGATGTAGGAGACAATGTGAGCAGCCGTCGTAGGTTGTTTGCAGGTGATGCTGTGGTCTGTTGACTAGTAGAGTCATCAGAAGATCAAAATAAATTGCAGAACGATATAGAAAAAATATATATATGGCGCAAAAATTGACAGTTGATCCTGCATAACGAAAAGTGTGAAGTCATCCACATGAGTGCTAAAAGGAATCCGTTAAACTTCCGTTACACGATACATCAGTCAAATCTAAAGGCAGTAAATGCAACTAAATACCTGGGAATTACAATTATGAACAACTTAAATGGGAAAGAACAGATAGATAGTGTATTGGGAAAGGGAAACTCTGCGTTTTATTGGCAGGACAGTTAGAAAATGTAACAGACCTACTAAAGAGACCGCCTACACTACAATTGTCCGTCCTCTTTCAGAATACTGTTGCGCAGTGTGGGATCCTCACCAGATATGATTGACGGAGTACATCGAGAATGTTTAGAGATGGGCAGCAGGTTTTGTACTATCGCGACGAAGAGGACAGAGTGTCAGTGACATGGTACAGGATTTGGAGTGGACATAATAAAAATAAAGGCTTCTTTTTATGGCAGAGTCCTCTCACGAAATTTCAGTCACCAACTTTCTCTTCCGAATGCGAAGATATTTTGGAAACCTCTGCCACACACTTAAGTTTTATTTGCAGAGTATCCATGTAGATGTAGATGTACCCTCCACCAGACGCACGAAAAATGTCCAGACAACAGTGATACCTGTTCCACACATCTGCGGTAGCTCCAGACACGATCGAAAATATTTAGATGGATTTGACCGTCGTCTGGATGATTGTCGTGCGCCAGGTGCAGGGAACATTCATTCACTGCCGTTGCTATGGCAACTTGCAATTTCACCTGAAGTTGTTGGAAGTGGAACCACACAGATAGAGTCTTTAATAACTCTCTTTCTCGTCCGTCCGACCGGGCCTTGGAAAGCGCAACGGAACCGACTGGCCGCCGTGTCATCCTCCGCCCACAGGCGTCACTGGATGCGGATATGGAGGGGCACGTGGTCAGCACACCGCTCTCCCGGCCCTATGTCACTTTACGAGAGCGGAGCCACTACTTTTCAATCTAGTAGTTCCTCACTTTGCCTCACAAGGGCACTGCTCATTTATTTATTTATTTATTTATTTATTTATTTTATTATTTATTATTTTATTAATTATTTATTATTATTATTATTATTATTATTATTATTATTATTATTATTATTAATTATTTATTTTTTATTAATTATTTATTATTTTATTTTATTTTATTTTATTTATTTATTTTATTTTATTTATTTATTTATTTATTTGTTTATTTATTTACGGATATGAAAGTAGCTAGGATGATTGCAGGTACTAGTAGATGGGAACAATGGCAGGAGGGTGTCCACAATGAGGAAATCAAAGAAAAACTGGGAATGAACTCTATAGATGTAGCAGTCAGGGCGAACAGGCTTAGATGGTGGGGTCATGTTACACGCATGGGAGAAGCAAGGTTACCCAAGAGACTCATGGATTCAGCAGTAGAGGGTAGGAGGAGTCGGGGCAGACCGAGGAGAAGGTACCTGGATTCGGTTAAGAATGATTTTGAAGTAATAGGTTTAACATCAGAAGAGGCATCAATGTTAGCACTGAATAGGGGATCATGGAGGAACTGTATAAGGGGGGCTATGCTCCAGACTGAACGCTGAAAGGCATAATCAGTCTTAAATGATGATGATGATGATGATGATGATTTATTTATTTATTTATTTATTTTGCATGAGTTTTCTGATTAGTTTGACACGACCTGCCACGATTGGTTCTTCTGTGCCAACCTCTTCATCTCAGAGTAGCACTTGCAACTTACGTCTTCAATTATTTGCTGGATGTATTCCAATCTCTGTCTTCCTCTACAATTTTTGACGTCTACTGCTCCCTCTAGTACTACGGAAGTCATTGCCTGATGTCTTAACAGATATCCTATCATTCTGAACCTTCTTCTTGTCAGTGTTTTCCACATATTCCTTTCTTGACCGATTCTGCGCAGAATCTCCTAACTCCTTGCCCAATCGGTCCTCTCAACTTTCAGCATTCGCCTACGCACCACGTCTCAAAATGCTTCCATTCTCTTCTGTTTCGGTTTTCCCACAGTCCACGTTTCTCTATCATACGATGCTGTGTTCCAGTGCTCTCAGAAATTTGTTCCTCAAATTAAGGTCTACGTCCGATACTAGTAGATGTATCTCGGCCAGGAACGCCTTTTCTGCCAATGCCAGTCTGCTTCTGATGTCCTCGTTGCTCCGCACGTCACTGGTTATTTTGCTGCCTAAGCTGCAAAATTCCTTAACTTCATCTACTTCGTGACCATCAATCCTGATGTATTATGCTATGGGAGACATTTTCCTGCGCTTGCATGGGACCCGTGATGGTAATCGAAGACACGCTGACAGCTCCAAACCACCCTCAACCCTTCATGCTTGATATCTTCCACGACGGCGGTGTCACGTTTCAGCAGTACAACTATCGGTGACTCGGAACCAGAGCCGTGCTACAGTGATCTGAGTGGCATAATAGTGAAGTTTATGTCAAAAGCTTGAAAAAGTAGACAGACATGGTCCGAAGATGGGTCTGAGCATTAATCAGCCAAATGTGTTGACATCTAAGAAAAGATACAGTGAAGGAGAAAGAAGCATGGCTTTGAACGGAAAAGAACATGAACGCTGTGAGAGCTTTAAATATCTTGGGTCACTGGCAACTGGGAATAATGATATGAGAAAAGAAATACGTGCGAGGATTGCAGGTGGTAACAGGAGCTTCTTTGCACTGGTTAAAGTGTTTAAGGCGATACGGAATCGCCTATCCCCGCAATGTTAAAATACGCCTACTGTAGGGAACATTTTCTCACAAACAGGTGGAGACAGAGAGATATAATTTTTACTGTATGTGCATTGATATGTTATAACAATACCGTATCAACAGTTTATTATCAAAGTATTTCATTACAGAAAATTTTACATTTATTTTAAGTAAATTTTTTCCATCACTTTTTACTGGATTATTACCCCTAAGTCTTTTGTAAATCAAGTAACTAAAAAATCGTTGTTTCAGTGTGTAAAAGAAACCCATGTGACTGAGTCATAAAAATTTCAGACTTCTAGGGTCATCAGTACCTGAGATAATGTACCTAGAAGAAGTAAAAAACAAATTTACGGAAACGGAGAAAGAAGATTAAAACATTTCCGATCAATAGTTAATAGTCCCGTCACAGTCTTCATAATCATCTTCAAGACTGCTTTTGGCACCCCTCTGTACCTGTCACGCTTTTTTCACTAATGTCTTGATTATATTGTCAGCATGCCTTAGTCTGTGCTGATCTAAAGTCAACATAGAACTTACTGTGCGGTAACCAACGCGCAAACCCAACTTTTGAAGGACCTGGCATTTAGTTATATTCCCAAGATTGAAGGTTGCCACAGCCTCATACACTACAAAATGTAGTGTATTAATTCCGAGAAACACTGTTTTTGGGAGACGATGCCATATCACACTATTTAATCACTCGTTGGGGTTCTCCATTTTTCCATGAAGACATTTCATCAGAAGACTTCTGTCAGCCAGATCCGTGAAAATGGGCTTTATTTCTTCCATGATGGCTAATGGTAAACTGTGGTAGTGAGTATATTTCTTTCCATTTGTTAGTCCCCCATTGTATTTGCACCAGCTCTTTTCACCTTTGGAGCACAGACAATGTTCTGGGTGCTCATCTGTGCATGCGGTGTGGAAATACAAAGCCCATATAGCTTTCCTCATTTCTTCAGGATTGCCTGTAATTTGCCTGATTGCCTGATTGCAAGGCCATACCAACTCTGAATGTGGTCGGTTTACTATGGAATCCGTCAATCTCCCTTTGCCATGCAAGGTTTTCCCTTCATCTAGTTTTCTGATTTTAATCATCTCAGCCTGACACCCATTCTCTTCTGCACAAATACTATACAATGTCCTATACATTCAAGTTTGCTTATATTTACTCTGTTCCCATATGGCTTGCTTTCCAAAACTTCTTTGAGTGCTTTAGATTTAGCCAGATACTTGACATAGCGAACATTATACCACTCTGAAGAGCGATGAAAAATCTTTTATCACCCCAGCAACCTCCATGCCACCACTACTACTATAATAATTAGCAACACAGTCATCACTATGTTCATTTTTCAACCTGTCTTAGCATCTGCATTATTTAGACATTATTGCGACAACAATAACCTTAATCATACAATGTAAACTTTCACGGCCGGTATTGTCTTCACTTAAAACTTCCGGGCTGATAGGCCGTGGTGGAAGTATGAAACTGTCTCCTGACGTTTCGTCTCCGACTGCGGGAGACATCCTCGGAGGTACAGCGGCGAACTGCGAAGAGAACTCGAGGAAGCGCTGATTATATAGGCAGTACAGAGGGCGCCACTGTCGATCACGTGGCGTCCGCTATGAGATTGTCTCTGGTGATGCCAACATTCTCGATTGAAAGTAATCGATCGTCACGCTTGCGGTGCAACGCTGACATCCAAATTTTATCAAGTTTAACACCTTCGTCTTTCCTGTTAAAATTATTACGATGTTTATCAATCTCGATAGCCTCTCTATACAAGCGTGCATAATAATGCGAGGCTTTTGATATGACGCTTGTCTCGCTGAATTTTATTTCATGATCACCTTCCTGGTAAACATGTTCCGCTACGGCCGATTTATCCGTGTGACCCAGGCGGCAATTCCTCTTATGTTCGACAAGACGGGCGTTCACACTTCTCTTTGTGGTACCGATGTAAACCTGTCCACAACTACAGGGAATTTTATATACCCCCAGTGTAGCCAAAGGGTGCCGTGCATCTTTTGCCGACCTTAAAAATTCTTTTATTTTCCTAGTAGGTCTGAAAATAGTTTCCACCCCATACTTGCCTAAAACTTTCCCAATGCGATCTGTGACCTTGCCAATGAACGGAAGAAAAACTTTGCCCATGAACGACTGTTGTTCATCGTTACTCCTGATTCTCTGCCTAGAGCGAAGTGCTCGATCTATATCCTTGCTAGAATAGCCATTCTTCACGAACGTTGACCGTAGATGTTCAGTCTCATCTTTTAAATAAACAGGTTCACAAAGTTTGTGCGCCCTGTCTACCAAAGTTTTCATTACACCTCTTTTTTTGTCTATGGTGGTGATTTGAATCTATGTGTAGATAACGATCAGTATGTGTGGGCTTTCTATACACCCTATGGCCCAACGTTCCGTCCGGTCGTTTAATCACAGACACATCATGGAAGTTCAATCGCCCATTCCTTTCTGTCTCCATAGTGAATTGGATTTTCGCATGAATGCTGTTTAAATGTGTCAGGAAGGCATCCAACTCCTCTGCTCCGTGTGTGCATACTACGAACGAGTCATCGACGTAGCGATACCATTTGGCTGGTCTCTGACTGGCAGTCTGCAACGCCCGTTGTTCAAAAGTCTCCATAAATAAGTTAGCCACAGCAGGACTGAGAGGACTGCCCATAGCCACCCCGTCAATCTGTGGCATTATTCCGATACTGCCTCACCACAACCTACTTTCAATACAATAATGAATTTTATGAACAGATTGACGGGGTGGCTATGGGCAGTCCTCTCAGTCCTGCTGTGGCTAACTTATTTATGGAGACTTTTGAACAACGGGCGTTGCAGACTGACAGTAAGAGACCAGCCAGATGGTATCGCTACGTCGATGACTCGTTCGTAGTATGGACACACGGAGCAGAGGAGTTGGATGCCTTCCTGACACATTTAAACAGCATTAATCCGAAAATCCAATTCACTATGGAGACAGAAAGGAATGGGCAATTGAACTTCCTGGATGTGTCTGTGATTAAACGACCGGACGGAACGTCGGGCCATAGGGTGTATAGAAAGCCCACACATACTGATCGTTATCTACACATAGATTCAAACCACCACCCTAGACAAAAAAAGAGGTGTAATGAAAACTTTGGTAGACAGGGCGCACAAACTTTGTGAACCTGTTTATTTAAAAGATGAGATTGAACATCTACGGCCAACTTTCGTGAAGAATGGCTATTCTAGCAAGGATATAGATCGAGCACTTCGCTCTAGGCAGAGAATCAGGAGTAACGACGAACAACAGTCGTCCATGGGCAAAGTTTTTCTTCCGTTCATTAGCAAGGTCACAGATTGCATTGGGAGTCGAACATAAGAGGAATTCCCTCCTGGGTCACACGGATAAATCAGCCGTAGCGGAACATGTTTACCAGGAAGGTGATCATGAAATAAAATTCAGCGAGACGAGCGTCATATCAAAATTCTCGCATTATTATGCACGCTTGTGTAGAGAGGCTATCGAGATTGATAAACATCGTAATAATTTTAACAGGAAAGACGAAGGTGTTAAACTGGATAAAATTTTGATGTCAGCGTTGCACCGCAAGCATGACGATCGATTACTTTCAGTCGAGAATGTTGGCATCACCAGAGACAATCTCATAGCGGACGCCACGTGATCGACAGTGGTGCCCTCTGTACTGCCTATATAATCAGCGCTTCCTCGAGTTCTCTTCGCAGTTCGCCGCTTTACCTCCGAGGATGTCTCCCGCAGTCGGAGACGAAACGTCAGGAGACAGTTTTATACTTCGACCACGGCCTATCAGCCCGGAAGTTTTAAGTGAAAACAATAACCTTGCCAGTGTCAACACTAGTTGCTGTTACAACACAATTGTTGGAGGTGTGACCCCTTTTTTGCCACGTCCCATCAAAAGCTACTGTGAGGTCACGACTGCCGTCATTTTCTTTCACTGCTTCTTCCATTGCTATCTGCATTGACTGCTGTGCTACGTCCTTCAACTGCAGATCCAGTACATAGTTGTAAGCATCAAACTTTGTAGGTACACTTGGCAGATTTGGAACACCACATAGCATATCACCAACTGCTTTACCCTTACCAATTGCTCGCAATCCATAACTAACCTAATATTTACACTATAAGTTCAGTTTTCTTGTATCCATTATTTACAGTTACTGAAACACAACTTGGAAACTTACAGACGTACTTACAAACACTGCATGTTAAATTAAACCGGGCAGCCAGGCCAACATGGGATTCTACTTTCAGAGAAACCTTTCCTTGACATTTTTTGCAGCACACACTGTTTTCAAGAGCTTCGAACAATATACTCGTACCAATGAGTTCAAAAACTTCTTTCACTTTCTCTTCCAAATCTCTTACTTTTTTTATGAGAAGCAGTGTTTTCATCTGGGGCAAGTTCGTTCGGCCAATCAGTAGTAAGTAGACTCACATTTTCCAACAGTGATGGTGAAGAACTGCTTTGCTTTGCTAATGAATCATCATTTCCTTTCTTTTACCAGTTCACACGCTTTTAAAGACTTTTGTTCTAGATCTAGGCATTTTCACTGGGAAAAATAAAGCACTAAATACGAAATAACTCGACAACAACAACTTTCGTATAGCACACTGTTTACAAACAATCCCCTCACGAAGCCAACGCGTAACTTGAGGAAACCAAAGGGAAACATTTTCGGACAAATAGTGTATAAAGAGTCGCTGGAAAGCGCGATATTTGAATTCATGTCACAAAAATGTACTGTCAAAAAGTTTATGGTCAGCCATGAGAGACGTGTATAACTAAAGCGCAGTACCCTACCTCACAAATATAGAAAATTGAAATACTTATAATTAGTAGAGCTATGTATAATACGTCTTTTTAAAGAGGAAGCTCATCGGAATATAATACGTCAATAAAACGAAAATCGATTTTTTAACCCAAAATCCGATTCCGTATCTCCTTAAAGCGAGGAGCCTTAGCAGGAATCTGAAGCGGACTGTGTATCGCACAGTAGTCAGACCTGTGGTGATGTGTGGTTCAGAGACCTGGACTGTGACACAAAATGGTGGGGAGTTGTTGCTGACTTGGGAAAGGAAGATACTTAGGAAACTCTATGAGCCAGTGAATCACAGGGATTTTTGAAGAATCAGAAATAATAAGATCAGAGAGTTGTACAACAAACCAGATATCGTGACAGAAATAAAGAGTAATAGACTATGTTGGTTGGGACATGTGGAGAGAGTGGTGGAGAGCAGCACAGTGAAGAAAGTTTTCGAAGGAAAAGGGGCCAGATGAAGGACCAGATGGCTAGACAACGTGGAGGAGAAGGATGGGAGTTAGATGGAGAGCCGAGGCAGCCAACAGAGAAGAGTGGGTGCAGACTCTCTGGGAGCTTAAGGCCCTACAACGACTGTAGAGCCAAGTAAGTAAGTGATGTCTCGGCGACCGAATTCAAACTGATTACGTAGTGGTAAGACAGATTCCGGAGCCAGACTTTAAATTGTGTGATATTTCCAGGGGCGGATGTGAACTCTGCTAACAGTTTTTCGGTTATGAACTGTAGATCAAAACTGAAGGAATCGCCGAAAGGTAGGAAATTAGGGAGGAAGGAAGTGGGTAAGTTGAAAGAACAGGAGGTTGTTTACTGTTTCGGATGGAGCATTACACTACGTTTGACTGTATCAGGGGAAAGGAATACACAAGAAGATGAATGGGTAGCTTTGAGACATGAAATAGTGATGGCAATAGAGGATCAAATAGGTAAAAAGAAAAGTCCTATTCGAAACCCTTGCTTATCACAGGAGATAGTAAATTTAATTGTTTAAAGGAGAAGATACAAAAATTCAGCAAATGAAGCACGAAAAGGAATACGTCTACATTTGAATAGATACTCTGCAAGCCACTGTACGGTGCCCGGCGTAGGAAAAACTTGTGTGGGTGTTGCAAGATAGGTTGTGCTACGGATTGTTTGCAGATGATGGCGTAATTTACTGTCTAGTAAAATTATCAGACGATCAATTCCAATTACAAAATGATCTACAGAGAATTTCTATATGGTGCGAAAAGTGGCAATTGGCACTAAACAAAGAAAAGTGCTAGATCATCCACATCAGTACGAAAAGAAATCAAATAAATTTCGGGTGTACGATAAATCGCACAAATCTAAGGACTGTCAATTCGACTAAATACCTCGGAATTACAATTACGAGCAACTTAAATTGAAAAGACCACATAGATAATATTGTGGGGAAGGCGAAACAAAGAATGCGCTTTGTTGGCAGAACACTTAGAAGATGCGACAAACCCACTAAAGAGACAGCCTACATTACACTTGAATGAGATTTTCACTCTGCAGCGGACTGGGTGCTGATATGAAACTTCCTGGCAGATTAAAACTGTGTGTCGGACTGAGATTCGAACTCGGGACCTTTGCCTTTCGCGGGCAAGTGCTCTACGAACTGAGCTACCCAAGCACGACTCACGCCCCGTCCTCACAGCTTTACTTCTACCAGTACCTCGTCTCCTACCTTCCAAACTTTACAGAAGCTCTCCTGCGAACCTTGCAGAACTAGCACTCCTGAAAGAAAGGATATTGCGGAGACATGGCTTAGCAGGAGAGTTTGGAAGGTAGGAGACGAGGTACTGGTAGAAGTAAAGAAGTCCGTCCTCTTCTGGAATACTGCAGCGCGGTGTGGTACCCATTTGGGTCAGTATCAGGCACCATCACCACATATACAAATCATTAGCCGGATATTTACGTAAATTACATGACCTGTGGATAGACATCTATTGCCACACACTCCGACAAAGCTACCAACTGTCGGGTTCCTGATATGCAGAATCAGTGACGCATTTCGTTGCACATACGTACAAACAAGCTGTTTAGCAGGTGGTCAGAATGTTTTGGCTGATCAGTGTAACCCTCAGTGTGCAAGTCCTATTCCCAATTGGTCAATTTTCTTTCTTAATCGTGTGGCATTTTTAGTGCCATCTACATCTACATGATTACTCTACAATTCACATTTAAGTGCTTGGCAGAGGGTTCATCGAACCACAATCACACTATCTCTCTACCATTCCACTCCAGAACATCACACGGGAAAAACGAACACCTAGACCTTTCTGTTCCAGCTCTGATTTCTCTTATTTTATTTTGATGATCATTCCTACCTATGTAGGTTGGACTCAACAAAAAATTTTCGCATTCGGAAGATAAAGTTGGTGACTGGAATTTCGTAAATAGATCTCACCGTGACGAAAAAAGGCCTTTGCTTTAATGACTTCCATCCCAACTCGCGTTATCATATCTGCCACACTCCCTCCCCTATTACGTGATAATACAAAACGAGCTGCCCTTTTTTGCACCCTTTCGATGTCCTCTGTCAATCCCACCTGGTAAGGATCCCACACCGCGCAGCAATATTCTAACAGAGGACGAACGAGTGTAGTGTACACTGTCTCTTTAGTGGACTTGTTGCATCTTCTAAGTGTCCTGTCAATGAAACGCAACCTTTGGCTCGCCTTCCCCACAATATTATCTATGTGGTCTTTCCAACAGAAGTTGTTCGTAATTTTAACACCCAGGTACTTAGTTGAATTGACAGCCTTGAGAATTGTACTATTTATCGAGCAATCTAATTCCAAGGATTTCTTTTGGAACTCATGTGGATCACCTCACACTTTTCGTTATTTAGCGTCAACTGCCACCTGCCACACCATACAGCAATCTTTTCTAAATCGCTTTGTAACTGATACTGGTCTTCGGATGACCTTACTAGACGGTAAATTACAGCATCATCTGCGAACAACCTAAGAGAACTGCTCAGATTGTCACCCAGCTCATTTATATAGATCAGGAACAGCAGAGGTCCCAGGACGCTTCCCTGGGGAACACCTGATATCACTTCAGTTTTACTCGATGATTTGCCGTCTATTACTACGAACTGCGACCTTCCTGACAGGAAATCACGAATCCAGTCGCACAACTGAGACGATACCCCATAGGCCTGCAGCTTGATGAGAAGTCGCTTGTGAGGAACGGTGTCAAAAGCTTTCCGGAAATCTAGAAATACGGAATCAACTTGAGATCCCCTGTCGATAGCGGCCATTACTTCGTGCGAATAAAGAGCTAGCTGCGTTGCACAAGAACGATGTTTTCCGAAACCATGCTGATTACGTATCAATAGGTCGTTCCCTTCCAAGTGATTCATAATGTCTGAATACAGTATATGCTCCAAAACCATACTGCAAACCGACGTCAATGATATAGGTCTGTAGTTCGATGGATTACTCCTACTACCCTTCTTAAACACTGGTGCGACCTGCGCAATTTTCCAATCTGTAGGTACAGATCTATCGGTGAGCGAGCGGTTGTATATTATTGCTAAGTAGGGAGCTGTTGTATCAGTGTAATCTGAAAGGAACCTAACAGGTATACAATCTGGACCTGAAGACTTGCCCTTATCAAGCGATTTGAGTTGGTTCGCAACCCCTAAGGTATCTACTTCTAAGAAACTCTTCGTAGCAGCTGTTCGTGTTTCAAATTCAGGAATAGTCCACTCGTCTTCCTTGGTGAAGGAATTTCGGAAAACTGCGTTCAATAACTCCGCTTTAGCGGCACAGTCGTCGATAACAGTACCATCGGCACTGCGCAGCGAAGGTATTGACTGCGTCTTGCCACTTGTGTACTTTACATACGACCAGAATTTCTTCGGATTTTCTACCAAATTTCGAGACAATGTTTCGTTGTGGAACCTATTAAAGGCATCTCGCATTGAAGTCCGTGCCAAATTTCGCGCGTCTGTAAATTTTAGCCAATCTTCAGGATTTCGCGTTCTTCTGAACTTAGCATGGTTTTTCCGTTGCCTCTGCAACAGCGTTCGGACCTGTTTGGTGCACCATGGGGGATCAGTTCCATCTCTTACCAATTTATGAGGTATGAATCTCTCAATTGCTCTTGCTATTACATCTTTGAATTTGAGCCACATTTCGTCTACATTTGCATAGTCAGTTCGGAAGGAATGGAGATAGTCTCTTAGGAAGGCTTCTAGTGACACTTTATCCGCTTTTCTAAATAAAATTATTTTGCGTTTGTTTCTGGTGGATTTGGAAGAAACGGTACTGAGCCTAGCTACAACGACCTTGTGATCACTAACCCCTGTATCAGTCATGATGCTCTCTATTAGCTCTGGATTGTTTGTGGCTAAGACGTCAAGTGTGTTCTCGCAACCATTTACAATTCGCGTGGGTTCGTGGACTAACTGCTGGAAATAATTTTCGGAGAAAGCATTTAGGACAATCTCGGAAGATGTTTTCTGCCTACCACCGGTTTGGAACAAGTATTTTTGCCAACATATCGAGGGAAGGTTGAAGTCGAGTCGAAACAAGGCCCCGGGAGTAGACAACATTCCATTAGAACTACTGACGGCCTTGGGAGAGCCAGTCCTGACAAAACTCTACCATCTGGTGAGCAAGATGTATGAGACAGGTGAAATTCCCTCAGACTTCAAGAAGAATATAATAATTCCAATCCCAAAGAAAGCAGCTGTTGACAGATGCGAAAATTACCGAACTATCAGTTTAATAAGTCACAGCTGCAAAATACTAACGCGAATTCTTTACAGACGAATGGAAAAACTGGAAGAAGCCGACATCGAGGAAGATCAGTTTGCATTCCGTATAAATATTGGAGCACGTGAGGCAATACTGACCTTACTACTTATCTTAGAAGAAAGATTAAGGAAAGGCAAAGCTACGTTTCGAGCATTTGTAGACTTAGAGAAAGCTTTTGACAATGTTGACTGGAATACTCTCTTCCAAATTCTAAAGGTGGCAGGGGTAAAATACAGGGAATGAAAGGCTATTTACAATTTGTACAGAAACCAGATGGCAGTTATAAGAGTCGAGGGGCATGAAAGGAAAGCAGCGGTTGGGAAGGGAGTGAGACAGGGTTGTAGCCTCTCCCCACTGTTATTCAATCTGTATATTGAATAAGCAGTAAAGGAAACAAAAGAAAAATTCGGAATAGGTATTAAAATCCATGGAGAAGAAATAAAAACTTTGAGGTTCGCCGATGACATTGTAATTCTGTCAGAGACAGCAATGGACTTGGAAGAGCAGTTGAATAGAATGAACAGTGTCTTGAAAGGAGGACATAAGATGAACATCAACAAAAGCAAAACGAGGATAATGGAATGTAGTCGAATTAAATCGGGTGATGCTGAGGGAATTAGATTAGGAAATGAGACACTTAAAGTAGTAAAGGAGTTTTGCTATTTGGGGAGCAAAATAACTGATGATGGTAGAAGTAGAGAAGATATAAAATGTAGACTGGCAATGGCAAGGAAAGCGTTTGTGAAGAAGAGAAATTTGTTCACATCGAGTATAGATTTAAGTGTCAGGAAGTCGTTTCTGAAAGTATTTGTATGGAGTGTAGCCATGTATGGAAGTGAAACATGGACGATAAATAGTTTGGACAAGAAGAGAATAGAAGCTTTCGAAATGTGGTGCTGCAGAAGAATGCTGAAGATTAGATGTGTAGATCACATAACTAATGAGGAGGTATTGAATAGAATTGGGGAGAAGAGGAGTTTGTGGCACAACTTGACAAGAAGAAGGGACCGGTTGGTAGGACATGTTCTGAGGCATCAAGGGATCACAAATTTAGCATTGGAGGGCAGTGTGGAGGGTAAAAATCGTAGAGGGAGACCAAGAGATGAATACATTAAGCAGGTTCAGAACGATGTTGGTTGCAGTAGGTACTGGGAGATGAAGAAACTTGCGCAGGAGAGGGTAGCATGGAGAGCTGCATCAAACCAGTCTCAGGACTGAAGACCACAACAACAACGACATTGAGGGAAGGTTGAAGTCCCCACCATCTATAACCGTATGAGTGGGGTAATTTATTTGTTACAAGACTCAAATTTTCTCTTAACTGTTCAGCTACTATATCATCGGAGTTTGGGGGTCGGTAGAAGGAGCCACTTATTAACTTAGTTCGGCTGTTAAGTAGAACCTCCACCCGTACCAATTCGCACGGAGTATCTACTTCGACTTCACTACAAGATAAACCACTACTGACAGACACAAACACTCCACCACCAATTCTGCCTAATCTATCTTTCCTGTCCACTGTCTGAGACTTCAGATCATTACGAGGTAACAACAAAAGCAACGGACCGAGAACAGAACCCTGTGGCACCCCGCATTTCACACGAGCCGACATTTTGGCCCACTGCTACCCGTCAGCTGCCGCAACATCGCTCGCCAGCGCAAGAGTGGAGAGATGACGATTCTGAGCGCTGACCGCCACTTGCTGCGGCCGACACGCTGCTGGGAGCGGCAGGCCGCGGGAGAAAGTAGCCGCCGCTGCTCTGCTCAGCTGCCCGCTTCCTTCCTTCCGTCCGCCGCTCCCGAGCAGGGAGCGGAAACCCGCTCCAAACGAGCAGACGCCAGTGCGGCGCGGCCGTGAGGAGGGGAAGCGGATCGCGTGTCGACGGGAAGGGGAGGGGCAAGCGAGGCTGCAGCGAGTATAAATCGCTGGCGCCAGCCGCGGCCGCCAGCAGTCGCTATCCTCCCGCCTGCAGCGAGCAACTCAGCCCAACTCAGCCAGCCGACATGAGGACTCACGTGAGTACAGGCGCGGCGCCAGCATCCCGCCGCAGAAACTGTCCCACCGAAGACCCCCGCACTTCAGCTCCGCAGGCTGACGAAGCCCGCTCTCAAAGTCGACCTACCGGATGGTTATAATTAAACTTTCCCTATTTAACACCGTGTGAGCACCAAGCTTGGCAGCATAAATGTCAAGGACATGGGGAAGAGAAATAATGCAGAAGCAATTCCATATGCTGCTACAGTGCTTCATTCCATTACACACTGGCACCATTACTGCTACAAAAGGGGCTCAACATGGCGCCCATCAGTGTCACGCAGAGTCTGAAAGCGCAAGACTCCATTCTGCGCAGCAGAACAAAGCGTGTCCATAGGTATGCGGGCTGCCTCTCTTGATATGCTGCACTTCGGATCGGCACGTGTGTGAATATCCCCCTGGTAAACCCTGTCCTTCTGGTGGCCCCACATCCCGAAATCACAGGTAGTGAGATCAGTTGATAGAGCCAGCTAAGCATTTGAAAACGATTCCGAAATGTGTTTCGGAGAAGCAGGTGAACTTCACGAGCGGTGTTCGCTGAGACCCCATCTTGGATGAAAACCGTCCAGTTCGTCTTTCTGCTGTAGGGTGGGTATGAAACGCTGGCGAAGCATATCGCTGTAACGCTGGCCAGTCACACAGTCCTTAAACGCCAACCTTTTCCAAAAAAGAAAGGGCCAATGATGAGTGTACCCATGAAGCTACACCGTACGGTGACACATTCACCATACAGAGCCACTTCATGCACAGTGACTGGAGGTGAAGATCCCCGCTCTCTGTATGTCCACCTCACCCATCAGAGTAAAATGAGCTTCTCTGGGCATAGGATGGTCCAGGGGCAGTCTTCATCGACTTCAATGCTTGCGAGAAAGTGGAGAGCGAAGTCAACAGGTCGTTGTGCGTTCTGTGGTGCAAGCTGCTGTACGATATGGATCTGGTACGGATAGCATTTTGGAATGGTTCGAAACAACTTCTGTGCAGTGGACCACGGGATGTTCAACTGTCGTGACACGGCACGTGCGCTGCCTGACGATCGGGAATTGCGAGCCGTAGCCACAGCGATTTCATCAGCCAGCTGTGGTTTGCACCACAAGTGGTTGATGAAATCGCTGTTGCTATGGCAGAAACCGCTGATGGTCGACGGACTCTTTCCAAAGCACCGTCCAGTTCTCCAGTCGAATCGAACTTCTTCATCACGCTCTACACAGCAGCTGGAGAAAGAGGAGCCCTCTGTAATCCTCTCAGCCCTCGATATTCTCGAAGTGCAGCTGCAGCATTACTGTTGTCTCGATAACAGAGCTTCACCAATAATGCCCTGCTCCTTTTGTCCAGGGTCAGACGGCCGGTGTGGCCGTGCAGCTCTAGGCGCTTCAGTCTGAAACCGCGCGACCGCTACGGCCGCAGGTCCGAATCCTGCCCTGGGCATGGATGTGTGTGCTGTCCTTAGGTTAGGTTAGGTTTAAGTAATTCTAATTTCTAGGGGACTGATGACCTCCCATGTCAATTCCCATAGTGCTCACAGCCATTTTGTCCAGGGTCACGTTGACACGTCGACAAGTGCACTGTGACTGGTCAGGCATGTGAGACAGTGAACCACGGTGACTGACCATGGCACCTGGTGGCCATAGTTGGAACTGGAAGGTAGCGCTGTGACGCATGGAAATCACCCACCTCACACTCTCGACAGTAATACTACCAAGTTTGGTACTCGTACGGTAATTAGTTTCCGTGTTATAACGTGGTAAATGGGGAAAGTTTCATTATAACCACCCTGTATATTGTGAGACAAAGATTATGACAACTCGCTTAACAGCGCGCGGATCCACCTTTGGAATCCAGTACAACTGCGTTCCATGGATCCGAAAATCCGTTGGTAAGAGCCTGGAGGTATGTGGCACTAGGTCCTGCAGCTCCTCAAATAACGTGCTGGTGATCTGTGAACGCATCCCAGACGTGATCCGTGAGGTTCAGATCGGACAAATTTGTTGGCCACGATATCAACGTAATCTCTCCTCACCTTACTGTAGAACGATTCTGGCCTTATGATATGGACAGTTATCGTGTTGGAAGATGTCGCCGCCGGGGAAGACGTCAAGGATGAAGGGATGCAAACGGTGTGCAAGAATGTTCACATAGTCCACAGCTGTTGTGTCTTTGGTTGCTACCACAGGAGCCACGGAAGGTCAGGCGGATGTCCTCTCTAGAATAGTGCTGAACCCACCGGTATTCACCCATGGCACGTTGGAAGTTTGGAGGAGCCATTTTCCTGGATGATGGCGTACCTGAACACGTTCATCGACTTAGTGTGACAAGAAACGCGATTCATCCGACCACGTGACACGTCTCCATTGTTGTATAGTCGAATCTCGATTGTCGCATGACCCCTGCAATCGTAAATGATGTCGTCGATGTCACAGTGGAGAACTCTGGGACACACGTGCTTGCACCGGTACCGTGCACTCTGCCACAGATCGCCGTCTGTCTTATTTTACAGAACGGGCAAGCCTCCGACCTTTAAAGTTCTGAGATGATTTGTGGACGTCAATCACTTGGTCACCTGCTAGTGCTTTCACCGTCCTTCATCCTCTTTGCGGACACCCTCACGACAGTAGCTCGCGAATAGTCGACCGACTTCACCGTTTCCGCGATGCTCGTTCACAGCCGTCACACGGTAACTGTCTACTCTTTGTCATATTCGCTTATGTCAGTGGATTTCCCTATTTGCGGTCGGATGGCCGAAGTAAAGAGGACGTTAAATGGCAAGAAAAGCATTTCTGAAGAAGAGAAATTTGTTAACATCGAATTTAGATTCAAGTGTTAGGAAGTCTTTTCAAGGGGTCACCAGTTTAGTACTGGAGGGAAATGTGTGTAGGTGGAGGTGGGGGAGGGTAAATATCGTACAAGGAGACCAAGACATGAATACAGCAAGCAGATTCAGAAGTATGTAGACTGCAGTAGTTATTCGGAAATGAAGAGATTTGTGCAGAATAGAGTAGCATGGAGAGCTGCATCAAAACTGTCTTCGGACCGAAGACCATAACAACATCAACAACAACGTCGCTCGAATGATCCCCCTTCGTCTCTGCTCGGCTTACAGAGTTTCATTACCGCGCAATGTGCCCACAACGCGATCAGATAGCAATCAATGTCGCGATGGGCAGCGGTCACAATGTTTTCCATCCCTACTATCAGCTGCTCCGCAGGGACTTCAATCTTGTTTGAGAGCTCGGTGGCTAAGCGGTCCAGTCTCAGGTTCGACCCCTGGGCAGTCCAAGGACTCCTAGCTGTCAGTTATCACTTTTGGGAATGTTTGTGAAATATGCCGACTTTCTCTATGGTCCAGGGAGTAAATCAGCCCAAAAGCTGGAGGAAGGCAACGCCAGACCAGTTTCTAGTAGGACCATGCTTACTAAAGCGCCCCCTCTCTCCTCTCGCCACATCCCACATGTCTGTTGACATCGCTTTCTAACATTTCCACTCTTCCTAGTCCTCTTCTATTTCTCTCATGTCCTCCTGTAGCCCCTCTCATCAGGTAACTTTCAGTCTTACGCCTCTCCTTCTACCTTGAGGGTGCCCATCAAGATCTTCTTTGGAAATCTGTCATTTGTAAAGTCCATACCAACCGAGCTTCCGTTCTCTTATTCCATCTGTGACGCTTTTTTGAGTCTGAGTCATTTCCCTAACTTTTTTTCTCCTTACGTGATCTCGCCGAGATACTCTACACGATCTTCTTAAATGATCCATTTCTACAACTCTCAGTTTGTTTTTATTTTTTATACCAAGTTCCCAGCGCTCAAGCCATAAGTCGTTATGGGTACTACAATGTTTCTTTACAGCATCTTTCGTGTATTGATAAGAGCTTCACCTGTTTTGTCCAACTAGGTAGAGGAGACAACTGCCTACCATTGATCAATGTTCTGGACTCTTCATTTGAAGAACAACTTTATTTGCACTCACAGCAGCAGCCTCCTGTCACTGAGTTCTGCTAAGCTTTTTGTTCCATCCGGCGACTTCACCAGATAAACCATCAGCTCCAACAGATGAGTATGGTGCCAGGCCGACTGCAAAAGACATAGCCAACTGCAAATACAATTGTTTTATAATAATTAAAAGTAGCAGAAAC
This sequence comes from Schistocerca cancellata, assembly GCF_023864275.1. Classification (NCBI taxonomy): domain Eukaryota; kingdom Metazoa; phylum Arthropoda; class Insecta; order Orthoptera; family Acrididae; genus Schistocerca; species Schistocerca cancellata. Next base: position 16,343,225 of record NC_064635.1, on the reverse strand, counting down.
ACCGCCATCAGACGCCAAATTTGAATTGATGCTAGAGGTCACCATATATATGATGTTCAATGGTCACTGGATCCTGGACCAAATCAGCTGAGCGATCGCGTAATTTTTTGACGAATTCATAGCCGTTCCCAAACCAAACAGATTAAAGTGGACAAATTCTAGTTTGTAGTGAGATTTCTGTCCTCGTAATGGCATCTGTAAGGCCCTGCCCTCAATTTTCGTGGTATAGCACCGTTCCAGAACCTTAAACACAATGACGCCCCTGTGAATACCCTCTCCATTCGAAAATAATAAGCCAGTCTTTGCGCTACCACCACCCAAGACTCACAATAGCTTGAGAATGGCCTTGGTGGCCTAAGCCGCTAGTGGTGAAAGAAAATAGAAGAGCAACTGGTGATGGTATTTGATTCCATGTAATTACCACTACTGCGGACCCTGCGCCACCATGTTTCACATGATGGGTCAGAATGTATTTCGAAACAAAACAAAATGTGAAAAATGCAACTGGCCATGGTGCACCGATTTATGGGTTCAAATGGCTCTGAGTACTATGGGACTTAACATCTATGGCCATCAGTCCCCTAGAACTTAGAACTACTTAAACCTAACTAACCTAAGGACATCACACAACACCCAGCCATCACGAGGCAGAGAAAATCCCTGACCCCGCCGGGAATCGAACCCGGGAACCCGGGCGTGGGAAGCGAGAACGCTACCGCACGACCACGAAATGCGGGCCCGATTTATGGGCTCTTACAATGAGCAGTAATACAGAATTCATGATTATAAACAAACACAAAGTTACGTTTATATATATATATATATATATATATATATATATATATATATATATATAACGATGCATGTATGTTTTTCCTACGGAAATGAAAACTAGAGGCACAGTCAATGAAGGCAGACTTGTTCTCACTGTTCCAGACCTCATACCGTCTTAAATACGTAAACTTTAAAAGATTGGCCACAGCACTACAGTTTCTCCGGTTTTGCGCAGAGCAACAAGGATGCCTACAGTGAGCTTCAGAACAGTGTAGGCAACCCGCATTACGGCATTGCAGCAATACGGCAGAAAGTGTGGCACAGTTTCCATTATTTAAAGTCTAAGTATTCCAAAAGGTGTAAAGTTTAGAGCAGTGAAACCAAGTCTGCCATCACTAATTCTACGTCCCTTTTTATTTCGGTAGAAAAAAAAATGTCCCATTTAAACTGACGTAACCTTTTGTTGAAAGTCGATGTTCGTTTACTTGTAGGGATTGTGCATTCCTACCCACTGTTTGAGCCCCTGACAGAGGTCCATCCCTACCTAATTGTATTTTTCACATTTCATTTCGTTTCGGAAATACACTATGAGATCAAAAGTATCCGGACACCCGGTGGAAAATTACTTACAAGTTCGTGGAGCCCTCCATCGGTTATGCTGGAATTCGATATGGTGTTGGCCCACCCTTAGCCTTGATGTCAGCTTCCACTCTCGCAGGCATACGTTCATTCAGATGCTGGAAGGTTTCTTGGGGAATGGCAGCTCATTCTTCACGGAGTGCTGCACTGAGGAGAGGTATTCATGTAGATCGGTGAGGCCTGGCACGAAGTCGCCCTTCCAAAACATCACAAAGCTGTTCTGTAGGATTCAGGTCAGGACTCTGTGCAGGCCAGTCCATGTTATTGCCGTGTAACCACTCCGCCACAGGCCGTGAATTATGAACAGGTGCTCGATCGTGCTCAAAGATGCAGTCGCCATCCTCGAATTGCTCGTCAACAGTGGGAAGCAAGAAGGTGCTTAAAACATAAATGTACGCCTGTGCTGTGATAGTGCCACGCAAAACAACAAGGGGTGCAAGCCCCCTCCATTAAAAACACCACCACACCACAACACCACCGCCTCCGAATTTTACTGCTGGCACTACACACGCTGGCAGATGACGTTCACCGGGCATTCGCCATACCCGTACCCTGCCATCGGATCGCCACATCGTGTACCGTGATTCGTCACTCCACACAACGTTTTTCCACTGTCCAATGGTCCAATGTTTACGATCCTTACACCGAGCGAGGCGTCTTTTGGCATTTACGGGCGTGATTTGTGGCTTATGAGGAGCCGCTCGACTATGAAATCCAAGTTTTCGCACCTCCTGCCTAACTGTCATAGTACCTGAAGTGTCTCCTGATGCAGTTTGGAATTACTGTGTGATGGTCTGGATAGATGTCTGCCTATTATACTTTACGGCCCTCTTCAATTGTCGGCGGTCTCTGTCAGTCAACAGACGAGGTCGGCCTGTATGCTACTGTGCTGTACGTGTCCCTTCACGTTTCCACTTCACTATCAGATCGGAAACAGTGGACCTAGGGATGTTTAGGAGTGTGAAAATCTCGAGTACAGATGTATGACACAAGTGACACCAAATCACCTGACCGCGTTCGAAGTCTGTGAGTTCCACGGTGCGCCCCATTCTGCTCTCTCACGATGTCTAATGACTACTGAGGTCGCTGATATGGAGTCCCTGGCAGTAGGTGGCAGCACAATGCACCTAATATGAAAAACATATGTTTTTGGGGGTGTCCGAATACTTTTGATCACATAGTGTATGTGAGGTAGCAAAGTTATGTGGGATACATGTGTCTGACATTAGTGAAGATGAAAAAGTGCTCATAGCTCTTAAAATGCGCGTATTACAGCCCATGTTTGCTATACGTTTCTATTTCGCATGATGGTTACTACCATTTCTCTGCATATTGATCGTTCCCCTTGGAACACCCTCTAAAGGGCGATCAAAATAAAACTGGCTCGAAAGATATTTTTGATTGACGCAGAACTGGTTCTTCGTAATGAACAGGAAATTGCAGGTGTCCATGAGTTAATGGATCCAGGCAGTCTTCTGCCGGTGGTTTCTGACTTGAGTGGAATCTGGACTGTTCGATCAACAGTTTTTCATTTCTTCAGCTGAGGCCTCGATCAGTCTGTCAAGGTACGTGATACCGCAGACCATGCTCCGTTACGCGTCTGAAAATTCCCATGGGTACTTTGAAGAGCAGATGCTTAATCTCAAGATTGATGTTGGGCGCGCAATGTATGGAGTCGGCATACACTGCGCTGAGAAGCTTATGTCCTCCATTCAGCACAGTTTGAGGAAACATCGGTAGTGCGGAACTCATCTCGCCCTTTTCTCACCTGATATACTGAAAACTATGGATGAAGGGCAAGAGGCAGGTTCCATATTTCTAGAGTTCCGGTAAGCATTTGACACGGTGTCCCATTTGCAGTCTGTTAAAGAAGGTAAGAGCATGTGGAACAAGTTCACAGACTTGTGAATGGCTCGAAGACATCTTAAATAATAGAAGCCAGTTTGATATCCTCGACGGCGAGTGTTCATCAGAGACAAGGGTACAGTCAGGAGTGCTCCAGAATAGTGAAATAAGATCGCTGTTGTTCCCTATATACGTAAATGATTTTGCGGAGAGGGTGGGCAGCTGTCTGTGGTTGTTTACGGATGACGCCGTGGTGTACAGTAAGGTGTCGAAGTTGAGTGACTGCAGGAAGGCGAAGAACAGACTTAGATTTGTAGGAAGGGTCCTGGGAATGTGGAGTAGATCTGTGACTGATATTACATACAAGAGACTAGTGTAATCAATTCTGGTGTATAGTTCTAGTGTTTGGAGTCGTTATCAAGCGGGCATGACAACAGAATTCGAGGACGTGTAACTACACTCATGCTCATAAATTAAGGATAATGCTGGTACATGGTGAAACAAAGCTCTGATGGGCGGTTTGCGGTATGACCATGCGGTGCATTTAACCTGCGGTCTTCGCACGGTGGCGCTGGCAGCAGTCCACATACGTAGAGGTGTGTTGGTGCATGTCAGAGTATGGTGCAGCGAGTAAGTGTGCAGACCTTTTCAGACGTGCTAATGGTGACTGTTTGTTGAAAATGGCTCAAAGAACACATATTGGTAACGTTATGAAGAGTCTGGAGGCTGGAGGCGACTGGAGGCTGGTCAAACAGCAGGTCGCAGCACGGGCCCTCCGTGTGCCACAAAGTGTGATCTCAAGATTATGGCAACGATTTCAGCAGACAGGAAACGTGTCCAGGCGCTACAGTACGGGACGTCCACAGTGTACAACACCACAAGAAGACCGATATCTCACCATCAGCGCCCGCAGACGGCCACAGAGTACTGCAAGTAGCCTTGCTCGAGACCTTAGTGCAACCACTGGAACAGTTGTCTCCAAACAGACAGTCTACAGACGACTGAACAGACATGGGTTATTCTCCCGGAGACCTGCAAGGTGCATACCACTTATCCCTGGTTACAGCCTGGTGTCAAGAACACAGTACTTGGTCATTGGAACAGTGGTCCCAGGTTATGTTCACGGACGGGTCCACGTATAGTCTGAACAGTTATTCTCGCCGGGGTTTCATCTGTCGTAAACCAGGAACCAGATACCAACCCCTTAATGTCCTCAGGGACCTGTATGGAGGCTGTGGTTTGATAGTGTGGAGTGGGATTATGATTGGTGCATGTACACCCCTGCATCTCTTTGACAGAGGAACTGTAACAGGTCAGGTGTATCGGGTCGTCATTTTGCAACAGTAGGTCCCCCTTTTCAGGGGTGCAGTGGGTCCCACCTTCCTCCTGATGGATGATAACGCACAGCCCCACCGAGATGCCATCGTGGAGGAGTACCTTGAAACAGAAGATACCAGGCGAATGGAGCGGCCTGCCTGTTCTCCAGACCTAAACCCCATCGAGCAAGTCTGGAATGCTCTCGGTCGACGTTTCGCTGCATGTCTTCAAACCCCTACAACACTTCCGGAGGTCCGACAGGCACTGGTGCAAGAATGGGAGGCTATATCCCAGCAGCTGCTCGACCACCTGATCCAAAGTATGCCAACCCGTTGTGCGGCCTGTGTACGTGTGCATGGTGATGATATCCCATATTGATGTCTGGATACATGCTCAGGAAACAGTGGCGTTTTGTAGCACATGTGTTTCGGGACGGTTTTCTCAACTTATCACCAATACCGTGGACTTGCAGATCTGTGTCGTGTGTGTTCCCCATGTGCCTATGCTATTAGCGCCAGTTTTGTGTGGTACCCCTTTGTGTGGCACCACATTCTGCAATTATCCTTAATTTACGAGCATGAGTGTAGGATCGTAACAGCTATGTGTAGCCGATACGGAAGTGTAACAAAAGTGATTCGGAAATTTAATAGGAGAGAGACGGCGTATTTCTCGCGAAACCCTCTTGAGGAAGTGACTGGGCGGCCAATTCGCTGCCACCAGCGTATGTTTGCGTAGGGATTATCAGAATAAGACAGGAGAAATTAGATTGCGAACAGAGACAAGGACACTGTCATTTTCCTGTCGATCAATACGCAAATGGGATTGGAAATCGGTAAGAAGCACTCTCTGCCACTTACTGGCTCTACCCAACGACTGTCAATATTAATTAGTACAGCTTCTCATTTCCGCTTCAACCCGCCGAGTCACGCAGGCTAATGGCTTGCTAACCCAACTTACTGCTTAATGCCACTCGCGCGTGCTCACCATTGCAGAGACATACGCCTCGCAGGTAACTAAGTGTAACAGCTTCCACGATATTCACTTGTCCCTCGTCCGTGACCATCGCACACCACACGCAGTTCCCTACCCAGAATGCGGGTCACCGCGTACGCTGTTATTTCACGCTCGGTTTCGGTTACGCCAGCGCAAAACGGCGTTTCCATTGCGCCGTCGTCTATGCACACACGTTTCGTTCAGCTTTCTCGAACACGGAAAGATTATACATTCACATCGCAGTCTGACACACACTACAATACTTCCCCTCATCTTTCTCGTTCACCAGCCGCACGATTCTTTTGTAACGCATTCGAAAGAAACACATCTGTCTGCCAATATGACTAACCACTTTCGATTATTAGAGACGTCGCACAAATGGCTCTGAGCACTATGGGACTTAACATCTGAGGTCATCAGTCCCCTAGAACTTAGAACTACTTAAGCATAACTAACCTAAGGACATCACACACATCCATGCCCGAGGCAGGATTCGAACCTGCGACCGTAGCGGTCGCGCGGTTCCAGACTGTAGCGCCTAGAACCGCTCGGCGACTCCGGCCGGCGAAGTCGCACATGTAGCGAATTAGGACGAGAATGCCGATATAACAGATGTCTCTTTTTTTAAAAAAAAAGTAATCGACTGTCAAAAATGGTTCAAATGGCTCTGAGCACCATGGGACTTAACTTCTGAGGTCATCAGTCCCCTAGAACTTAGAACTACTTAAACCTAACTAACCTAAGGACATCACACACATCCGTGCCCGAGGCAGGATTCGAACCTGCGACCGTAGCGGTCACGCGGTTCCAAACTGAAGCGCTTAGAACCGCACGGCCACACCGGCCGGCAATCGACTGTCACTAAATATTATTGCTAAAGTTTGCGAGGATTGTAAAGAAAAAAAAAAAAGGAAGAAAAAAGTAACCCCCGAGTCTTTAAAAGATCGAAGTCACTTGTACAAAACAGCTTCAAACTTCTCTTTACCTTATAAACGAGTTAACGTGTTAAACGTTTTACGTTAAACATGTAAGCGAGAAAAACTTTTAAATGATTTGAAAATAAAGTTTTTTTGGAAGTCGATAAGTGCTCTCACTATCGAACAGTAAATGACTGCAGTCTGGGTGGTTTCCACCCCATTTCGAGCACAAGCTACATTTTTACGCATCTCAATGTTAAAACGTCATACCCCGTGAAGTATGTATCGTACAGAGACATAATTTTGTAGGTACAGGACGACAATTATTGAACTATATGAAATAAAATCCGTATAAATTGTGATCGTTTTGAGTTAGAACTTTGACTACACAGCTGTCCGTGGGGGCACGATGGGACTTACAGTGCGTATGTATAGTTCGGTTTAGCCCACTTTCTTTTGGATGGGTTTGTCAATAAGCAAAATTGGCGCATTTTGGGGACTCATAAACCGCATTTCGCGATCGCGAAGTCTCTTCACCCTCAACGAGTGACTGCGTGCTGTGCAAATGTCCAGTCACGGAATAATCGGTGGGATATTCTTTGATGGCACGGTGACTATCGAACGGTGCGTGAAGGTTTGGAAGATGATTTCATCCCCATTATCCTAAATTACGCTGATTTCGAAAAGATGTGGTTCATGTAAGACGGAGCTCGACCCCATCCAAGCAGGAGAGTGTTTGATGTCCTGGAGGAGCACTTTGCGGACTGCATTCCACTGTCAAAGTCATTATCATCTCACGTCACCTCGCGACCTATTGTCTCTTTCATAGAACACTTGTCTGTAACAGGATGCGCACGTGTGGCGCCTAGACTTGCGTCACACTTCGCATCTAGCAGTACAGGCAGGACAGCTTCAAAAAGTCCAACCCTTCCCGTCGATTCCCCCCCCCCCCCCTCCCGCTTGCTTACAACTTTAGTACGCACTTGCTGCTTTCATTTCTTGGAGAAAGATGTTGGAAATATTTTTACCAGAATGTAATTTCCGTCTCTGAGATTCGTTTTTACTAGTTCGGTATAGAAATTTGTATTTTTTCCATGTATAATGACCATGCAAATTCTCATTCCTTGGGTGCTCGGTTATATATTTCTTAATGGACACAACAGTGTCAGAAATATATTTATTTACTGATTTTCTGATTAACTGTCAACAAGGTTCAAACTGGTTCAAATGGCTCTGAGCACAATGGGACAACACCTGAGGTCATCCGTCCCCTAGACTTAGAACTACTTAAACCTAACTAACCTAAGGACATCACACACATCCATACGCGAAGCAGGATTCGAACCTGCGACCGTAGCAGCTGCGCGGTTCCTGACAGAAGCGCCTAGAACCACTCGGTCACAACGGCCGGCGTCAACAAGATTCCTCAAATTCTATTTTGTTAAAATCATTTTATCCGTCCCAAAATCCGTCATACTGCATGCTGTATTGTCCCTAAATGTAGCAGCTTCTTGCGACACAGAGTGAAAAAAAAAGCGAAAAAAATACCTTTCCAATAGCGTTTTCGACAATTATCGATGCATCAAATTAGGAACGGTAAAGAAGTGATAGGGACTTGTATTCTGAATCCAAACGCCCGTGATGGCATTCGTCCTTGCACTACGAAAAATTTTAATTAAACCAACTATCAATATATTGTAAAAATTAATGTGGGTTGTCAGTAACATAATACGACTACAGATTGCTCGTTTTCTCTGAATCGACAGGCCTTGAATTAAAGACACGAAAAAAAGAGGTTGTGAGAGGAAACACACTTTAAGAAAAAGAAGAACGCAATAGTTATGTCAGCAAAGTGATTATTGAGGGCGTACACTAAAGGTATCACCCACAGATTATAGCGAGGAATTTGAAAGTGAGTGGGAGGAAAAAGTGAGGTTGTACTGATGAAAGAGCAAGCGCAGTTGAAGATCAGCTCGCAAAAAAAGGTTACTGCATCCACGTAGTGACGTCAAACCAGGTTCCGTGTACACGACTGCAGACCCACAAATCGCTTTATTGCTAGCAGCCTCAGTGTTTGATGACAAGCACAACAGAAAACAAAATGGTCACCTCAGGAGAGGTCAAGCTAATACCGTGTAACGCCGCCGGTAGCCTTGATAAATGGCGTCAGTTCTTCTGGAATGCCATATCCAGCTACAGACACTCAATCATGATTACATCCGATAGAGCTACAAAAGTATGGAAATCTCGATTGCTATGTTTCACTTGTTGTTCCAAACAGACCCCATATTATTTACCGGATTAAGAGCGGGTAATTTAGGCGCCCATTTCTACATCTACATCTACTTCTACATCTACACCTATGTGATTAATATGCTGTGCACAATAAAACGCCTGGCAGAGGGTTCAATGAACCACCTTCGTGCTGTCTCTCTACCGTTCCACTCTCGAACGGCACGCGGGAAAAACGAGCAGTTAAAATTTTTCCGTGCGAGACCTGATTTCTCGTATTTTATCGTGATGATCATTTCACCGTATGTAGGTGGGTCCCAACAGAACGTTTTCGCAATCGGAGGAGAAAACTGGTGATTGAAATTTCATGAGAAGATCCCGTCGCAACGAAAAACGCCTTTGTTTCAATGATTGCCACTCCAATTCACGTATCATGTCTGTGACACTATCTCCCCTATTTCGCGATAATACAAAACGAGCTGCCCTTCTTTGTACTGTTTCGATGTAATCCGTCCCGTAAGTCCCACCTGATGCGGATCCCACACCGAACAGCAATACTCCAGAATAGGGCGGACAAGCGTGGTGTAAGCAGTCTGGTACACCTGTTGCACCATGTAAGTGTTCTGCCAGTGAATCGCAGTCTTTCGTTCGCTCTACCCAGAATATTATCTATGTGATCGTTCCAATTTAGGTTATTTGTAATTGTAATCGCTAAGTATTTCAGTTGAGACAGGCTGCTCGAGTTTATGGAACCAGGTACCACATGGCTGCAGACCTGTGAAGACGGCTGCTAACCTCCTTGGAACACAGGCGTGTCCACAGCATGACGCTGTAGAACTAAGAGCAACACTTGGCCAGGTGACAACCTATGAGGCCTGTCCACAATGAGTGCAAGGCCCACATCGCTCGCCCACCTTACATTTTTAATACACAATTACGCAATTCGCATACAGTACACGGAATCGTTCTACGAGGGCAGTTCAATAAGTAATGCAACACATTTTTTTCTCGGCCAATTTTGGTTGAAAAAACCGGAAATTTCTTGTGGAATATTTTCAAACATTCCCGCTTCGTCTCGTATAGTTTCATTGACTTCCGACAGATGGCAGCGCTGTACGGAGCTGTTAAAATGGCGTCTGTAACGGATGTGCGTTGCAAACAACGGGCAGTGATCGAGTTTCTTCTGGCGGAAAACCAGGGCATCTCAGATATTCATAGGCGCTTGCAGAATGTCTACGGTGAGCTGGCAGTGGACAAAAGCACGGTGAGTCGTTGGGCAAAGCGTGTGTCATCATCGCCGCAAGGTCAAGCAAGACTGTCTGATCTCCCGCGTGCGGGCCGGCCGTGCACAGCTGTGACTCCTGCAATCGCGGAGCGTGCGAACACACTCGTTCGAGATGATCGACGGATCACCATCAAACAACTCAGTGCTCAACTTGACATCTCTGTTGGTAGTGCTGTCACAATTGTTCACCAGTTGGGATATTCAAAGATTTGTTCCCGCTGGGTCCCTCGTTGTCTAACCGAACACCATAAAGAGCAAAGGAGAACCACCTGTGCCGAATTGCTTGCTCGTCATGTGGCTGAGGGTGACAATTTCTTGTCGAAGATTGTTACAGGCGATGAAACATGGGTTCATCACTTCGAACCTGAAACGAAACGGCAATCAATGGAGTGGCGCCACACTCACTCCCCTACCAAGAAAAAGTTTAAAGCCATACCCTCAGCAGGTAAAGTCATGGTTACAGTCTTCTGGGACGCTGAAGGGGTTATTCTGTTCAATGTCCTTCCCCACAGTCAAACGATCAACTCTGAAGTGTATTGTGCTACTCTTCAGAAATTGAAGAAACGACTTCAGCGTGTTCGTAGGCACAAAAATCTGAACGAACTTCTCCTTCTTCATGACAACGCAAGACCTCACACAAGTCTTCGCACCCGAGAGGAGCTCACAAAACTTCAGTGGACTGTTCTTCCTCATGCACCCTACAGCCCCGATCTCGCACCGTCGGGTTTCCATATGTTTGGCCCAATGAAGGACGCAATCCGTGGGAGGCACTACGCGGATGATGAAGAAGTTATTGATGCAGTACGACGTTGGCTCCGACATCGACCAGTGGAATGGTACCGTGCAGGCATACAGGCCCTCATTTCAAGGTGGCGTAAGGCCGTAGCATTGAATAAAAATAGTGTTGTGTAGCTAAAAGATTGGGGAGTAACCTGGTGTATTTCAATGCTGAATAAAACAACCCCTGTTTCACAAAAAAAATGTGTTGCATTACTTATTGAACTGCCCTCGTATTTCTAGTCATGATCTCCCGGGACTAGACAAGTGGAGCATGGGATGATTAAATGTCTCGTTTCGCGCAAATAGCAAATTTTGTAGCAGATCGAAATAATTGAGTTAGTTGCGGTTTCTGTGAGCGTGGCACAACGCGCCCTTCGCAATGTGGCGAGCGAAGTCAGAGAGTCCAGGGCGGTTTCTAGCGACCTCCAAGGAGAGCCCGAGAGAATGCCAGCCGACACGCTCCCCCCGCCCCCTCCCAACCCCCTGCAGGCGGCAGGCTTTGTATAGGACGGGGATGGGGTGGCGCCCTCATGGCGCACCGTAAAACCTCAAAAGCTGCGATTCCACCACTGGGTGGAAATCTGGCCCAGGCTCAGGTTTTTTTGCGGCCGAGGCGCCGTATTAACGCAGAAGCCGAGTCCGGGGTTGCTACGAGCGAGGTGTGCTCCTTAAAAGCCCCGGTCTTGGCGTAGGCTCTGCAGAAAAACTCCGCTGGTTGCGTTGGCGACGGAGAAGCCTCGAGAACGTTTCAACTTAAAACGCCTTCCAGAAGCCACCCATTTGCTGCAGTTGTGCGACGTGGGCTGATGATTCCTTTGATGTTTGGAGGAAATACAAGAGATTGACGAAAATTTTGTTGCAAGAGGGTGATTGGCCAGCCGCTGTTGCAGAGTAGCAGAAACTCGCGCTACACTCCAGCTGGAAAGAAACACTCGTGTTCTGACTGCCTTAGCCAGGCAGTCCTATCTCCCTGTATCGTCTGCTGCAGGCCAGGGTGATAGCAGCTTTACTTGTCCGGTAAACGGACAGGAGCACGTCCTTCATAAGCATCGTAACTGCAGCTCCTTGGGCCATGTGCACAACAACCCATCGAGCACTGCAGGCAGTCGACAACACCGGCTACAACTGCAATTACGTACGCAGTACCGGCGTACTTCGATCGGCCTTGTGATTCCCGGTTAGCGCTTTGCTCCATCTTGCTAGAGCGATAGAGATCGCGACATTTGATTACTAGTTCGCGCCTTTCGTGGTCAATACTGATGGATGATAACGCACTGCCCCACCGAGCTGCCATCGTGGAGGAGTACCTTGAAACAGAAGATCTCAGGCGAATGGAGTGGCCTGCCTGTTCTCCAGATCTAAACCCCATCGAGCACGTCTCAGATGCTCTCGGTCGACGTATCGCTGCACGTCTTCAAATCCCTACGCCACTTCAGGAGCTCCGAGAGGCACTGGTGCAAGAATGGGAGACTATACCCCAGCAGCTGCTCGACCACCTGAACCAGAGTATGCCAACCCGTTGTGCGACCTGCGTACGTGTGCATGGTGATGATATCCCATATTGATGTCGGGGTACATGCGCAGGAAACAGTGGCGTTTTGTAGCACATGTGTTTCGGGACGGTTTTCTCAACTTATCACCAATACCGTGGACTTACAACTCTCTGTCGTGTGTGTTCCCTATGTGCCTTTGTTATTAGCGCCAGTTTTGTGTGGTGCCCGTTTGTGTGGTACCACATTCTGCAATTACCCATAATTTATGAGCATGAGTGTAGGATCGTAACAGCTCTGTGTAGCCGATACGGAAGTGTAACAAAAGTGCTTCGGAAATTTAATAGGAGAGAGACGGCGTATTTCTCGCGAAACCCTCTTGAGGAACTGACTGGGCGGCCAATTCGTTGCCACCAGCGTATGTTTGCGTAGCGATTATCAGAATAAGACAGGAGAAATTAGGTTGCGAACAGAGACAAGGACACTGTCATTTTTCTGTCGATCAATACGCAAATGGAATTGGAAATCGGTAAGAAGCACTCTCTGCCATTTACTGGCTCTACCTAACGACTATCAATATTAATTAGTACAGCTTCTCATTTCCGCTTCAACTCGCCGGGTCACGCAGGCTAATGGCTTGCTAACCCAGCTTACTGCTTATTGCCACTCGCGCCTACTTCAGCGGGTACCTTAACCTCTCCATTGCAGAGACATACGCCTCGCAGGAAACTAAGTGTAAGAGCTTCCACGATATTCACTTGTCCCTCGTCCGTGACCAGCGCACACTTTGCATGATTTATACCGATAAAGTTGTGATAGGATACACATCATAAGAATTCTGTGCAGTCCGTCTTGATAAGGAAAGTGCCAGCCGTCACGTACGCTCAAAATGGTTCAAATGGCTCTGAGCACTATGGGACTTAACTGCTGTGGTCATCAGTCCCCTAGAACTTAGAGCTACTTAAACCTAACTAACCTAAGGACATCACACACATCCATGGCCGAGGCAGGATTCGAACCTGCGACCATAGCGGTCGCGCGGTTCCAGACTGCAGCGCCTAGAACCGCTCGGCCACTCTAGCCGGCTTCACGTACGCTATTTTCAAGTTTACTGTGTAGCTGTGTCTGTCTGTAGTGGCAGACGCTGCACATTGCGAAGGAGTTTATTACTGAAGTTCCGGAAGACTAAGTCGGGCAACGTATTACTCCCTTGCACATAAGTTTCAATATGTGTGTATATATATATATAAAGTCTACTTCAGATAATAGTCGAGTTCATGTCACGTCGTGTTGCGGCATTTCTGCGTGCTCGCGGAGGCCTTACACGATATTAGGCAGGTGTACCAGTTTGTTTGGCTCTTCAGTGTGTATAAATGAGAGTATATGTGTGTATGTCCGGGATCTCCGCCCCAACCCGTATATCGATTTCAGTCCGACACTGAATCTGAAGACTGCATAGATGTGCGACAGTATTATGTCAGTAGAAAAAATTAATTGTTCAAATCGCACATTTATTTTAAGCAGAGGGAAATATATCAATAAGACACAAGAGTGCAATACGTGTGTTTGTGATCCTATTAAATCGGTATATTGTTTTTATCGTTACTACAGTTCCTCTCTGAGTAGATGTGAATGTCTCTCGTAGTGAGACGAGTACTTTTGCATTTGAAATATTCCAAGTGTTCCATTTGTGCCCCCATTTTGATTCTGCAGACATCAAGTCGATAATAAAGTTTTCCCTAGTTCAGCGAAGCATATCCGTACCAGTGTCTTCAAAAGGACTGTTGATGAGCGCTCGCAGTTTTGGCAGGTTTGTTGGTAGGGGGGGTGTCAATACTGATTCCGCCACATGAGCCTACACAAAAAAATCTCGTGTGGTTAGGTCAGGAGAGGGTGGAGGCCGTGACATAAATTGCTTATATTCAACCCCACCACGGCCGCCATATTGCCTAACTGCTCACAGTTACGTTGTCGTGGCAGGAATCCGAAGTGAGGCTGCAACAATACAAAATTTTCGAGGTTTTCTCTGCAGGTGTTCAGTTTTGTGACAATATATCAACTAATGTAACTAGAGTGAATTTATGACATAGCTTCAGTCATTTATAACAAGCTTGTAGGTGCCTGAAGTGAACACAACAAATACGAAGAGCGATCAGCAAACAATGCAACACTTTCCTTCCTCGGCCAAGGCCGGTTGAAAAAATGCAGCATTTACTGTGAGACATCGTGGAATATTACTGATTAAGTCCCTATGGTTTAATGAAGTTTTAGTAGGTGGCAGCACTGCACGCATCCTTCAACATGGCGTCTACAGCAGAAGTGTATTCCCACCAGAGAGCTGTCATTGAGTTTCTTTTGGCGAAAAAACATAGCATCGCAGATGGCAGTGAACAAAAGCGCGGTGAGTCGTTGGGCGAGGCATATGTCACCATGGCAACAATGCCGCACAACCCTGTCCAATCTTCCACGTACTCGCTGGTTGCACACAGCTGTGACCCCTGCAGTGCTGGAACGTCTGGACACTCTCATTCGAGCTGCTCGCCTCAAAAATGCGAATGAACTTCTCCTCTTCCATGACAGCGAGACACTAATAGGCGCTTGCTTAATGTCTACAGAGACTTGGCAGTGAACAAAAGCACAGTGAGTCGTTGTGCGAGGCGTCTGTCACCATCCCACGCAAACCTGTTTCATCTCTCGCTTACCAGCCAGCCGCACACAGCTGTGACTCCTGCATTGTTGGAACGTGAGGACACTCTGATTCGAGGAAATGCCTCACAGAGGTCTGAAGAGCAGAGGGCAGCTCACAAAACTGTTCTTCCTCATCCACACTGCAGCCTGGACCTCGAACCTTCCATGTGTATGGTTCAATGAACGGTGCCGTCTGTAGGAGGCGTTACATAGATGATGGGGAGGTTACTGATGCAGCAAGACGTTGCCTCTGATGTCGACCATTAGAGTAGTAGAGCCACCCCCCCCCCCCCGAGTAAGCTGGCATAAGGCTGTCGCATTGAACAGAGATTATGTTCAAAAACAACGTTTTGTAACCAGAAGAGTTGGGGATAATTTGATGCACTGGAACCCCGAATGGAACCAACCTGCTTTCAGAAAAAAAAGTGTGTTGCGTTATTCATTGATCACCCCTCGTACAATTTGGCGTCTCGCAAGTTCTGCCGTTAACCCCGTGCTGGACTCCAACGGCCTCGTATCACTAGCAATCGAGGTGACAGGCATCTTATTCACGTGGCTTTACCAGATCGTGCAGCCTGGCCTCGATCCCTGAATCAACAGATGGGGACGTTTGCAAGACAACAACCATCTGCACGAACAGTTCGACGACGTTTGCAGCAGCATGGACTATCAGCTCGGAGACCATGGCTGCTGTTACCCTTGACGCTGCATCACAGACAGGAGCGCCTGCGATGGTGTACTCAACGACGAACCTGGGTGCACGAATGGCAAAACGTCTTTTTTTCGCATGAATCCAGGTTCTGTTTACAGCATCACGATGGTCGCATCCGTATTTGGCGACATCGCGGTGAACGCACATTGGAAGCGTGTATTCGTCATCGCCATACTGGCGTATCACCCGGCGTGATGGTATGGGGTGCCATTGGTTACACGTCTCGGTCATCTCTTGTTCGCATTGACGGCACTTTGAACAGTGGACATTACATTTCAGATGTGTTACGACCCGTGGCTCTACCCTTCATTCGATCGCTGCAGAAGCCTACATTTCAGCAGGATAATGCACGACCGCGTGTTGCAGGTCCTGTGCGGGCCTTTCTGGATAGAAAAAATGTTCGACTGCTGCCCTGGCCAGCACATTCTCCAGATCTCTCTCCAATTGAAAACGTCTGGTCAATGGTGGCCGAGCAACTGGCTCATCACAATACGCCAGTCACTACTCTTGATGAACTGTGGTATCGTGTTGAAGCTGCATGGGCAGCTGTACCTGTACACGCCATCCAATCTCTGTTTGCCTCAATGTCAAGGCGCATCAAGGCTGTTATTACGGTCCTGATTTATCAGGATCTATTCACCCAAATTGCGAGAAAATGTAATCAGATGTCAGTTCTAGTATAATATATTTGTCCAATGAATAGCCGTTTATCATCTGCATTTCTTCTTGGTGTAGCAATTTTAATGGCCAGTAGTGTAGTTCCTGCTTTAGTCCCGGTCCCATACACAGTTGCTTCTTGTTTGTTTTAATTCACGTGGAACTTATTTTGTATTTCACATGACAAAGTGGTTCCTCATCGTGAAACAGCGGGAAGTGACGCCGCAAAAATCACCGAGCGCAACGTCAACGTTATCCAACTCGACCCTTGAGGCAACGGATCAAGTGTTGACCTGTGGTTTGCGGTGGAGCAGAGCAGCAGGTGGCGGCCGCATTCCCGAAATTTCATCGCCGAGGTCGGCGCCCTGTTGAAGGCATGACGCAAGGCTTTTGCCCACACGGCGGAGGAGGCGTCAGACGCCGCGTGTGAGAGAGCGAGGCCCGCCGAGGTGTTCGGTCAGCCGAGTGACGGTGAAAGGAGAGCGGGCGGCCCAACCCAGCCCAGGCCAGGTCTCACCTTGACCGCCGGCGCGACCACTTTCGCTGCTCGGCCGGGAAAAAAAGCAAAAACACCGAGAAGAGCCGGCCCGTGTCCGAGGCGGCGGCGGCGGCGGCGGCGGCGGCCGTGGCCGGATAAACGGCCGCTCTTGCCGCCCGTGAAAGGCGGACCTGCCGCCAGCCAGACCCCTCCATCTCCGGACACTTTCTCCGGGGCGTGAGAAATCCACCGGCGCGCTCCCCCGAGCTGCCGACCGACTGATTGAACGCACCTTTCCAGTTGCTCCGTGAAGCGAGTGGGCACTTTCTCCTCTCCAGCACCATTTCCGATCACCACAAATCCGATTAAAAAAAAATCGTAACTACTATAATTGTGATCTGTGGCTTTCCCGGCGAATGTGCTGCATCCAAGGTTCTCGGGCGTCCAGCCGGATACGATCGTCGAAGTCCCACGATATTTCGGCGAATAACCGTTCCGCCATCATCAGGTGGTGCATTCCATATTCGCCGAAATATCGTGGAAATTCGACGATCGGATCCGCCTGGACGCCCGAGAACCTTCGATACATAACTACTATCTTATTTGAGATATGTACGTTAACAACGTACTGCTGGAAAGAGCAAACTCTCGACTTTTACATAGTTCCCGGTAGATAGCAGCAGTGTGTGCCCACCCCAGTTCTAGTGAAAATGGCGTCGGGACAACAGAAGGCGTTCTACGTTTTGCGCAGTGTGTGTCAGTAATAACTGTTCATCTTGACTTTCGTACTCGATATGGTGTGGATATCGACAGGAGAGTGCAAAATGGCTAAGCAGGGATGGCTAGAGAACAAATGTAAGGATGTAGAGGCTTATCTCACTAGGGGTAAGGTAGATACTGCCTACAGGAAAATTAAAGAGACCTTTGGAGAAAGGAGAACCACTTGCATGAATATCAAGAGCTCAGATCGAAACCCTGTTCTAACCAAAGAAGGGAAAGCAGAAAGGTGGAAGGAGTACATAGAGGGCCTATACAAGGGCGATGTACTTGACGACAATATTATGGAAATGGAAGACGATATAGATGAAGATGAAATGGGAGATACGATACTGCGTGAAGAGTTTGACAGAGCACTGAAAGACCTGAGTCGAAACAAGGCCCTGGGAGTAGACAACATTCCATTAGAACTACTGACAGCCTTGGGAGAGCCAGTCCTGACGAAACTCTACCATCTGGCGAGCAAGATGTATGAGACAGGCGTAATACCCTCAGACTTCAAGAAGAATATAATAATTCCAATCCCAAAGAAAGCAAGTGTTGACAGATGTGAAAATTACCGAACTGTCAGTTTAATAAGTCACAGCTGCAAAATACTAACGCGAATTCTTTACAGGCAAATGGAAAAACTGATAGAAGCCGACGTAGAAATGTTGGAACACGTGAGGCAATACTTACCCTACGACTTATCTTATATATATATATATATATATATATATATATATATATATATATATATATATATATATATATATATATATATAACGACTTTAGAAGTCGTTTGACAACTGAAAATGCTATATTCTCTTTTCTCTGTGAGGTACTGGATGGGCTAAACAAAAAGTTTCGAACGCTTGGCGTATTTTTCGATTTAACAAAGGCATTTGACTGTGTTGATCTCACAATATTGCTCCAGAAGTTGGACCATTACGGAATAAAGGGAGTACCTCGCAATTGGTTCACCTCTTACTTTAGCAACAGGCAGCAAAAAGGTCATTATTCACAATTTTGATAACTGCTGTGATGTGGGATCTCAGTGGGATACTGTCAAGTGGGGGGTGGGGGAGGAGTGCCCTAGGAATCACTGTTGGGGCCGCTCCTGTTCCTTATTTATATAAATGATATGCCCTCTAGTATTATGGGTAACTCTAAAATCTCTAAAATATTTCTGTTTCCTGATGACACTAGCTTCGTAGTAAAGGATGTTGTGTGCAACACTGACTTGGTTTCACGTAGTGCAGTAAATGACCTCACTTCATGGCTTGTAGATAATACACTAACGTTGAATCACAGTAAGACTCACTTTTTACAGTTTCTAACACACAATTCAACAAAACCTGACGGTTTAATCTCACAGAACGGGTATATGATTCGTGAAACTGAACATTTCAAATTTCTAGGTGTTCAGATAGATAGTAAGCTGTCGTGGAAAGGCCAGGTGCAGGATCTTGTTCAAAGACTTAATACTGCCATTTTCACTATTCGAACGGTATCAAAAGTGAGTTATACTTCGACCCGTAAATTAGTCTACTTTGCTTATTTTAATTCACTTATGTCGTATGGTATTATGTTTTGGGGTAACTCTTCCCCGTTCTAGAAGGATATTTTTGGCTCAGAAACGGGCGGTTCGGGCAATAGGTGGTGTGAGTTCACGAACCTCTTGTCGACCTCTGTTCACGAGTCTGGGTATTTTGACATTGGTCTCTCAATATCTATATTCCTCATTGTCGTTTCTTGTTACCATTATTAGTTTATTTTCAAAGCAGCTTTCACTCGGTTAATACTCGGCAGAAATCAAACCTCCATTTGGATCGGAGTTGCGTAACTCTTGTGCAAAAAGGTGTGCAGTATACTGCTGCATCCATTTGCAATAAGCTGCCACTAGACTTCAAAAAACTTAGCAGTAATCCACGCGCTTTCAAATCGAAACTGAAGAGTTTCCTCATGGGTCACTCCTTCTATTCTGTCGAGGAGTTCCTTGAAAAATTAAGCTGATTCTTATTGTATTGCTGATAGCGTTTACTTAAACTTATGGTCTGACTTTTTCTCAGGTTCATGAACATTTATTTTTATCTGTTATTACTTTTATGTTGTAAGTTCATGTACTGACAAGTTCCATGACCTTGGAGATTCGCTCCTCAATTTGGTCCTACGGAACTTGACGTGTAAATAAAATAAAATAAAGAGTCCAATGTCGGTGTTGAAGGGCCCAGGCGAGGCGTAAAGCTTTGTGTCGTGCAGTCATCAAGGGTTATGAGTGGGCCTTCGGCTCTGAAAACCCATATCGATGATGTTTCGTTGAATGGTTTGCACCCTGAGACTTGTTGATGCCCCAGCACTGGAATCTGCCGCAGTTTGCGGAAGGGGTGCGCTTATGTCAAATTGCATGATACTATTCAGTTGTCGTTGGTCCTTTCTTGCACGAGGTTTTTCCGGCCGCAGCGAGGTCGGAGATTTGATGTTTTGCCGGATTCCTGATATTCACGGTACACTCGTGAAATGGTCGTACGGGAAAATCTCCACTTCATCGCTACCTCGGAGATGCTGTGTCCCATCGCTCGTGCGCCGACTATAAGACGCCTTTGAAACTCATTTAAATCTTGATAACACGCCATTGTAGCGCAGTAACCGATCTAACAGCGGCGCCAGAGACTTGTTGTTTATATAGGTGTTGCCGACCGCAGCGCCGTATTCTGCCTGTTTACATATCTCTGTATTTGGATACGCATTATGAAAGGTCTCTGTTGGATTCTTTTCATGTTAATTTTTTAAAACTGATGTCATTTACGGCATACATTCCACTTCTAAATTTACTGTGCTGTTTCTGACTCTGTCTGGGAGGAGACTGAGCAGTGGAACGTGTTACCTTTACACATAAACAAGAACGATCTGTCACACTACTACATTTTAAAACACAGTTTATATGTAATTCATGTCACACAGTCTCATACCGAACCTACATGTGCTTTCTTTTATATACTGTATATGATAAGATACTGTCATCCCCCTTCCCTTCTGTGTGAAAGGATGAATGAGCAAATGCATTTCTAGTTGCATGCTCGATGGTAGCAGACAAGCCGGTCTGCTAGAGAACAGTAGGACCAACGTCGGAACAGGTAGCTACGCTTTCTAAAAGCAAAGAGGTTTCTATTCTTAGTATGGTCCTGTCCATCCCTTGTCATGTTGGTATAGGAAGCTGCCTCTCTGGTCACTTCCGTTTGTATCTGTGAAGCACCCTCGGTAGAGGCCCACGCCAGTCAGTCCGCGGCGAGCGTCTGAAGTGGTAAGATCTCCGGCTAAGCGCGTCTCTGCTAAGTCAGTAGGACAATGGATTTGTTAAGTTCAGCCTAACTGAAAATTTAATCACCTTTATTTCAGGTTTAGCTCTAAAATTTCTAATGTTATCTTAAATTGCAACGCAGTGTAATTCGAGTGTGAAGTTCAGAATATCTTCCAGTAGTTGCTTTGTCACTACTTTGTGAGTAAAGTGGAACCACGTGTTGAGGATCCGTAACTCTAACTAAAATCATCTATCTCAAATGCGAATGTGTGTGAGATTATAACGTCTCGTCTTCACAATATTTTCCAATATAGCAACTTTTCTTTATGTTCAACCCACGTGGGGTGTACTTTGTGAGACCAGTACCACGTGCTTATACAGTTGTTTGACCATTGGGTTAATAGTAAGTCAATAGTAACCAGTTCGAGGTTTTTCTTTTGCGTTTCGATGTAATTTATTTTAATTATCAAAATTATTGTGGAGCTAAACTCTTTGTGTAAAGCAACTTGACCCCGTGAAGCATGTGGTGTAATCATCAAAGTAGCCCTCAGCTATTCTTTTCGGGAAGATTTCACAGAGAGTTAGTACGAATTTAGTATACCAGTGTGTGGTAATTTCACGACAGACAGGATTGCGCTACGAACGTAACTTCTTTGGGTGAAAATTGAATCGGTTGGTTGTGGTTAATTTCCTCTTGGATATGTTTCAACATTCTTCGTGCGTTATTATATGAATGCAGTGTTGTATGCAGTGTCCCAATCTTGGCTCCATATTTGATGTGTTCCGTAAGATTACAAACTCACATTTTCACAATCCTAAATAAGGCACCAGTTTAGTTATGAATCAAGTTTAATATGCTGAAATTTTAACGGGACAATGATCAACGTTAAAATAAATGTCTAAATATAAACTGATTTATTTCTTTTTATTTAAATTCTATATATATATATATATACACTCCTGGAAATTGAAATAAGAACACCGTGAATTCATTGTCCCAGGAAGGGGAAACTTTATTGACACATTCCTGGGGTCAGATACATCACATGATCACACTGACAGAACCACAGGCACATAGACACAGGCAACAGAGCATGCACAATGTCGGCACTAGTACAGTGTATATCCACCTTTCGCAGCAATGCAGGCTGCTATTCTCCCATGGAGACGATCGTAGAGATGCTGGATGTAGTCCTGTGGAACGGCTTGCCATGCCATTTCCACCTGGCGCCTCAGTTGGACCAGCGTTCGTGCTGGACGTGCAGACTGCGTGAGACGACGCTTCATCCAGTCCCAAACATGCTCAATGGGGGACAGATCCGGAGATCTTGCTGGCCAGGGTAGTTGACTTACACCTTCTAGAGCACGTTGGGTGGCACGGGATAGATGCGGACGTGCATTGTCCTGTTGGAACAGCAAGTTCCCTTGCCGGTCTAGGAATGGTAGAACGATGGGTTCGATGACGGTTTGGATGTACCGTGCACTATTCAGTGTCCCCTCGACGATCACCAGTGGTGTACAGCCAGTGTAGGAGATCGCTACCCACACCATGATGCCGGGTGTTGGCCCTGTGTGCCTCGGTCGTATGCAGTCCTGATTGTGGCGCTCACCTGCACGGCGCAAAACACGCATACGACCATCATTGGCACCAAGGCAGAAGCGACTCTTATCGCTGAAGACGACACGTCTCCATTCGTCCCTCCATTCACGCCTGTCGCGACACCACTGGAGGCGGGCTGCACGATGTTGGGGCGTGAGCGGAAGACGGCCTAACGGTGTGCGAGACCGTAGCCCAGCTTCATGGAGACGGTTGCGAATGGTCCTCGCCGATACCCCAGGAGCAACAGTGTCCCTAATTTGCTGGGAAGTGGCGGTGCGGTCCCCTACGGCACTGCGTAGGATCCTACGGTCTTGGCGTGCATCCGTGCGTCGCTGCGGTCCGGTCCCAGGTCGACGGGCACGTGCACTTTCCGCCGACCACTGGCGACAACATCGATGTACTGTGGAGACCTCACGCCCCACGTGTTGTGCAATTCGGCGGTACGTCCACCGGGCCTCCCGCATGCCCACTATACGCCCTCGCTCAAAGTCCGTCAACTGCACATACGGTTCACGTCCACGCTGTCACGGCATGCTACCAGTGTTAAAGACTGCGATGGAGCTCCGTATGCCACGGCAAACTGGCTGACACTGACGGCGGCGGTGCACAAATGCTGCGCAGCTAGCGCCATTCGACGGCCAACACCGCGATTCCTGGTGTGTCCGCTGTGCCGTGCGTGTGATCATTGCTTGTACAGCCCTCTCGCAGTGTCCGGAGCAAGTATGGTGGGTCTGACACACCGGTGTCAATGTGTTGTTTTTTCCATTTCCAGGAGTGTATATACATCACCGGTTGTCGTAAGATAACTATTAAAAGATTATAATTAATGTTAGTCTGGTTGGGAATTTGGTAAGCTAGACTGGATACCTGGTGAAACAGTTGCTCAGTAATGCAAGGTTAACTTCCCCAGATAGCTCACAGCTCGTAACCCGCTTTTATTGTCTTGAATATCAGCACCACTTTCAGAACAAATTAATGCATCAACATTACAATGCCTATAGCAGTTTCTTTGGCGCTCCAGTGTATTTGCGTTGTGTTGACGCAGGTGGACGTAGCCCTTGCTGCGTCTTGTGGACCTCGGCATGACACGCGTCCTCTCTTTTTCCCACGACAGGTGCTGTACAACTCCGTGCTGATGGCGGCGTTGGTGCTGTCGCTGGTGCCGGGCAGCTGCCTGTCTCAGGAGTCCGGTCCGGTTCCAGAGTACGACCTGCACGTGGAGTTCGAGCCGGTGGAGGTCCACCACGTGGTCAAGAAGCGAGGCGTCATTCACGACGGCGGCCAGGGCGTTGGGCTGGACGGCGCTGGGTATGGCGGTGGATATGGCGGCGGATACGGCGGCGGATACGGAGGTGGATATGGTACGTCACCCTTTGACACGTCTACGTGATTTTTTTTTATCCGTATTCTGACTGACAGATACGTTGGCAGTACGTCCCATAGCGATTTCTATGGTTGTTTCGTGCAGTGTTGCTTGTCTGTTAGCACTGACAACGCTACGAAAACGCCGCGACTCTGGGCCGTGAAGTGAAGCCTGGTGGCCTCTGCGAGAGGTAATGTCTGGAATTTTGCCTTCCTGGCACAGTCTTGACGCTGTAAATCTCGGAATATTTACTTGCCGGACGATAGTCGGACTGGAATGTCCCATCCGTCTGACTCCAACTACCGTTCCGCGGTCGAAGTTTGTTAATTCCCGTCGTGGGGCCACAATCACGTCGGAAACCTTTTCACTATGTGCGTAAAGTGTTGCATTCAGATCAGTGGTTAAGTTCAAATCGTTCAAATGGCTCTGAGCACTATGGGACTTGCCGGCCGCGGTGGTCTCGCGGTTGTAGGCGCTCAGTCGGAACCGCGCGACTGCAACGGTCGCAGGTTCGAATCCTGCCTCGGGCTTGGATGTGTGTGATGTCCTTGGGTTAGTTAGCTTTAAGTAGTTCTAAGTTCTAGGGGACTGATGACCACAGATGTTAAGTCCCATAGTGCTCAGAGCCATTTCAACCACTATGGGACTTAACTTCTGATGTCATCAGTCCCCTAGAACTTAGAACTACTTAAAGCTAACTAACCCAAGGACAGGATTCGAACCTGCGACCGTTGCAGTCGCGCGGTTCCGACTGAGCGCCTAGAACCGCGAGACCACCGCGGCCGGCAAGTCCCATAGTGCTCAGAGCCATTTGAACGATTTGAACTTAACCACTGATCTGAATGCAACACTTTATGCACATAGTGAAAAGGTATACTGGCCATGTGAGAGGATTGCAGGAGCTTGCAGAAGGTGTGCAGGGCACAGAGGTTTAACCAGAAGTCTGATATTTTCTTCTCGGTAGGGCTTTCCTGCTGTGCCCCATTCCTTCAGAATGGAAACCTCTTCTCTTCTCTTTGTGCCATCAGCCAGAATGATTCAGATTCTTGGAGTGTGTTGAGTTGTGTAATGAGCTCTGACGTTTAGTTCTAGTGGCAGGTGCAGTGCAGCTGTCGAAGAACACGGAGGGGTACCAAAGTATGTCGAGTGGTGTATTGAGGTTAGGTGGTGGTGACGTTTCAGCAGCAGGTACAGAGCCCAGCCCAGAGCATCTGGGTTTGCCACCCGCTGACTGTTCCGAAGCGAGTGTGCGCTGATGCCCGGTGGCGTGTCTGTTGCAGCGGCCGGCGCGGTCCCCATCTCGGAGCACGTGGAGGTGGAGCGGCCGGTGGCGGTGCCGGTGGTGAAGCAGGTGGAGGTGAGGGTCCCCCAGCCAGTGCCCGTGGCCGTCCCCCACCCGGTGGCGGTGGCCGTGCCCCAGCCGTACCCCGTGCCCGTGGAGGTGCCGCAGCCCATCGCGGTGCCCGTCGTGCGCACCGTGGCCATCCCCGTGGAGCGGCCGGTGGCGGTCCCCGTGGAGCGCCCCGTCCCGGTCCCCGTGGAGCGGCCCTACCCCGTCCACATCGAGAAGCACGTGCCCGTGCCCGTGCCCCGGCCGTACGCCGTCACCATCCCCGTCGTCAAGCACATCCACCACTACGTCAAGCACGGCGGCTGGCACTGAGCACAACAGGTACGTCCACCACTTCCCCGGCTGAGCCCGACTGTGGGCGGGACCGCCACTGAAGCAGCTATTATTCTGATCACACGCTTTTGTGCAATACATACTGTATTCCTCAGTCATGAATTACCCCAAAATACGATGCCATATGCAAGCAATGAGTGAAAATAGGCGTAGTAAGCTAATTTGCTAACAAGGGAACCTCCCCATCGCACCCCCCCTCAGATTTAGTTATAAGCTCGCACAGTGGATAGGCCTTGAAAAACTGAACACAGATCAGTCGAGAAAACAGGGAGAAGTTGTGTGGAATTGTGAAAAAATAAGCAAAATACAGGGTGATTCAAAAAGAATACCACAACTTTAAAAATGTGTATTTAATGAAAGAAACATAATATAACCTTCTGTTATACACCATTACAAAGAGTATTTAAAAAAGTTTTTTTCACTCAGAAACAAGTTCAGAGATGTTCAATATGGCCCCTTCCAGACACTCGAGCAATATCAACCCGATACTCCAACCCGTTCCACACTCTCTGTAGCATATCAGGCGTAACGGTTTGGATAGCTGCTGTTATTTCTCGTTTCAAATCATCAATGGTGGCTGGGAGAGGTGGCCAAAACACCATATCCTTAACATACCCCCATAAGAAAAAATCGCAGGGGGTAAGATCAGGGCTTCTTGGAGGCCAGTGATGAAGTGCTCTGTCACGGGCTGCCTGGCGGCCGATCCATCGCCTCGGGTAGTTGACGTTCAGGTAGTTACGGACAGATAAGTGCCAATGTGGTGGCGCTCCATCCTGCTGAAATATGAATTGTTGTGCTTCTTGTTCGAGCTGAGGGAACAGCCAATTCTCTAACATCTCCAGATACTGTAGTCCAGTTGCAGTAGCACCTTCGAAGAAAAAGGGACCAAAAACTTTATTGGCTGAAATGGCACAGAAAACGTTCACCTTAGGCGAGTCATGTTCATACTGAGTTGTTTCCTGCGGATTCTCGTCGATTCACTTCTGCCGTACTCAATAACACAAAAAGCTTTCTGTTGAGCGGTCGCCATCTTTGCATCAACTGACGCTGACGCCTAGTCAACAGCGCCTCAAGCGAACAAATGTACAACTAAATGAAACTTTATAGCTCCCTTAATTCGCCGACAGATAGTGCTTAGCTCTGCCTTTTGTCGTTGCAGAGTTTTAAATTCCTAAAGTTGTGGTATTCTTTTTGAATCACCCTGTATACCGACTGAGTAGTCCATGCAAAGAAAGGCAACATCAAGGAGTACGGAAGGTTAGGATCGCCGTGGTCCCGTGGTTAGCCTGAGCGGCTGCGGAGCGAGAGATCCTTGGTTCAAATCTTCCCTTGAGCGAAAAGTTTTATTTTTTATTTTCAGACAATTATCAAAGTTCAGGTACTCACACATAATCAACTTCGCTCTCCAAAATTCCAGGACATGTTCAGATTTGCTTGGACATATGCAGGATTTGACGGTCTACACACGGAAAAATTTGAAAGCGTTAAAAGTATATGTTTTGACAGAGCACAGGGAAAACTGTGCGACTGTGGAACTGTTGCCTTCATTTGTTGCAGTTTATGTGACAAACTCTTACGTTTTCATCACTTTTTTGGGAGTGATTATCACATCCACATGAAAACCTAACTCGGGCAAGGTAGAAGAATCTGTTTACCCATTCGCCAAGTGTACAAGTTAGGTGGGTTGACAACATATTCCTGTCATGTGACGCACATGCCGTCACCAGTGTCGTATAGCATCTATCATACGTCTTTTCCTGTGGAGGAATCGGTTGACCTATGACCTTCCGATCAAATGTTTTCGGTTCCCATTGCAGAGGCACGTCCTTTCGTCTACTAATCGCACGGTTCTGCGGTGCGGTCGCAAAACACAGACACCAAACTTATTACAGTGAACAGAGACGTCAATGAACGAACGGACAGATCATAACTTTGCGAAAATAAAGAAAGTAAACTTTTCACTCAAGGGAAGACTTCAACCAAGGACCTGTCGTTCCGCAGTTGCTCACGCTAACCACGGGACCACGGCGCTCCTGAGCTCACGCTATCCTTGATGTTGCTTATCTTCGCATGGACTATTCACTTTGTATATTTTTCTTATTTTTTCATAGTTCCACACAACTTCTTCCTCTTTTCTCGATTGATCTTTGTTCAGTTTTTCAAGGCCTATCCATTGTGCCAACGTATAACTAAATCTGAGGGGGGTGCGATGGGGAGGTTTCCTTGTAAGGTGTTTATCACCAAAATTTGCAATGACCCTTATTGCATAAGTAGCTGAACTCAAACGTTTCAGCAGATCATCAATGTGTTTCTTCCAATTTAATCTCTCATCAATCGACACACCTAAAAAGTTTGAATATTCTATTTTAGCTATATGCTTCTGATTAAGGTCTATATTTATTAATGGCGTCATACCATTTACTGTACAGAACTGTATGTACTGTGTCTTATCAAAACTCAGTGAGAGTCCGTTTACAACGAACCACTTAGTAATTTTCTGAAAGACATTATTGACAATTTCATCAGTTAATTCTTGTTTGTCAGGTGTGATTACTATACTTGTATCATCAGCAAAGAGAACTAACTTTGCCTCTTCATGAACATAGAATGGCAAGTAATTAATATATATTAAGAACAACAAAGGACCCAAGACCGACCCTTGTGGAACCCCATTCTTGATAGTTCCCCAGTTTGAGGAACGTGCTGATCTTTGCATATTATGAGAACTGCTTATTTCAACTTTCTGCATTCTTCCAGTTAGGTACGAATTAAACCATTTGTGCACTGTCCCACTCATGCCACAATATTTGAGCTTGTGTAGCAGAATTTCATGATTTACACAATCAAAAGCCTTTGAGAGATCACATAAAATCCCAATGGGTGGTGTTCGGTTATTCATATCATTCAAAATTTGATTGGTGAAAGCATATATGGCATTTTCCGTTGAAAAATCTTTCTAGAAACCAAACTGACATATTTTTAGTACTTCATTTTTACAGATATGTGAAGCTACTCTTGAATACATTACGTTCTCAACAATTTTGGATAAATCTGTTAGAAGGGAGATTGGACGGTAATTGTTGACTTCAGATCTATCCCCTTTTTTATGCAAAGGTATTTTTCCCTCCTTCTGCTTGGCCATTTAAATTGCTACACCAAGAAGAAATGCAGATGACAGACAGGTACTCATTGGACAAATATATGATACTAGAACTGACATGTGATTACATTTTCACTCAATTTGTGTGCATAGATCCTGAGAAATAAGTATCCAGAACAACCGCCTCTGGCCGGCCGGGGTAGCCGAGCGGTTCTAGGAGCTACAATCTGCAACAGCGCTTCCGCTACGGTCGCAGGTTCGAATTCTTTCTCGGGCATGGATGTGTGTGATGTTCTTAGGTTACTTAGGTTTAAGTAGTTTTAACTTCTAGGGCACTGATGACCTCAGAAGTTAAGTCCCATAGTGCTCAGAGCCATTTTCAACCACCTCTGGCCGTAATGGCATAAATGGCTCTCAGTACTATGGGACTTAAGTTCTGATGTCATCAGTCCCCTAGAACATAGAACTACTTAAACCTAACCACATCACAAACATCCATGCCCGAGGCAGGAGTCAAACCTGCCACCGTAGCAGTCGCGCAGTTCCGGACTGGGCGCCTAGAACCTCTGCCCGTAATAACGGCCTTGATACACAGGGGCATTGAGTCAAACAGAGCTTGGATGGCGAGTACAGGTACAGCTGCCCATGCAGCTTCAACACGATACCACAGTTCATAGTGAGTAGTGAATGGCGCATTGTGACGAACCAGTTGCTCGGCTACCATTGACCAGCCGTTTTCAGTTGGTGAGAGATCCGGAGAATGTGCTCGCCAGGGCAGCAGTCGAACATTTTCTGTATCCAGAAAGGCCCAGACAGGACCTGCAACATGCGGTCGTGCATTATCCTGCTGAAATGTAGGCTTTCGCAGGGATCAAATGAAGGGTAGTGCCACGGGTCGTAACACATCTGAAATGTAACGTCCACTGTTCAAAGTGCCGTCAACGGGAACGAGAGGTGACCGAGACGTGATCCCATACCATTACACCGGGTGATACGCCAGTAAGGCGATGACGAATACACGCTTCCAATGGGCCTTCACCGCGATGTCGCCAAACACGGATGCGACCATCATGATGCAGTAAACAGAACCTGGATAAAAACTTCCTGGCAGATTAAAACTGTGTGCCGGAACGAGACTCGAACTCGGGACCTTTGCCTCTCGCGGGCAAGTGCTCTACCAACTGAGCTACCCAAGCACGACTCACGCCCCGTCCATGTTCGCAGAAGAGCTTCTGTTAAGTTTGGAAGGTAGGACACGAGGTACTGCCAAAAGTAAAGCTGTGAGGACACGGCGTGAGTCGTATTTGGGTAGCTCAGTTGGTAGAGCACTTGCCCGCCATAGGAAAGGGTCCCGAGTTCGAGTCTCGGTCCGGCACACAGTTTTAATCTGCCAGGAAGTTTCATATCAGCGCACACTCCGCTGCAGAGTGAAAATCTCATTCTAGAACCCGGATTCATCCGAAAAATGACGTTTTGCCATTCGTGCACCCAGGTTCGTCGTTGAGTACACCATCGTAGGCGCTCCTGTCTGTGATGCAGCGTCAGCGGTAACCGCAGCTACGGTCTCCGAGTTGATAGACCATGCTGCTGCAAACGTTGTCGAACTGTTCGTGTAGATGGTTGTTGTCTTGCAAACGTCCCCATCCATTGACTCAGGGATCGAGACGTGGCTGCACGATACGTTACAGCCATGCGGATAAGATGCCTGTCATCTCGACTGCTAGTGATACGAGGCCGTTGGGATCCAGCACCGCGTTCCGTATTACCCTCCTGAACCCACCTATTCCATATTCTGCTAACAGTCATTGGATCTCGACCAACGCGAGCAGCAATGTCGCGACACGATGAACCGCAATCGCGATAGGCTACAATCCGACCTTTATCAAAGTCGGAAACGTGATGGTACGCGTTTCTCCTCCTTACACAAGGCATCACAACAACGTTTCACCAGGCAACGCCGGTCAACTACTGTTTGTGTATGAGACATTGGTTGGAAACTTTCCTCATGTCAGCACGATGTAGGTGTCGCCACCGACGCCAACATTGTGTGAATGCTCTGAAAAGCTAATCACTGGCATATCACAGTATCTTCTTCCTGTCGGTTAAATTTCGCGTCTGTAACACGTCATCTTCGTGGTGTAACAAGTTTAATGGCCAGTAGTGTATTATATGGATGCACAGCGTGAAGGAACGGACACATCACATTCATGCAATTGTTTCGCGTCGATGGCCAATGGAACCACCTTCTCCAGTGCAGATGCCCATGAAAGGTTCCAGGTTCGAGTCCCAGTCTGCCACACAGTTTTCATCTGGCAAGGAATCTGAAGGCAGTGCACACTGGGCTGAACGTGGAAGACCCTTTCTCTGCGCAGTTTATCTGGCCAGGGAGTTGAACCTAATTGCAAATTTGAAATGATGTATCAACTATAGTTAAAAACAAGGCACAAATAGTACTTAAAAAATTCATTGTATCTACGTGGGCCACAGATTTATCTCCTGAGTTTGTCCGTGACTTTGATTACCATTTAGAATATTCTCATGTGAACATTGTGTTTGCTCTATGGCCCAATGGCACTCAGAATGTTCAACAGGTGATAAATACTTCGTTCTTGATTTTCGGATTATATCTATGTGCAACTGAACAAATGCAGTTTCGTTGTAAGAAATAACACATGTTCAGTACGGTTACATACAAAGTCAAATGTAGCGTTTAAACTTACAAGTTCTGCTGTTATACTTCCTGTTCTTGTTAAGTCCTAGAAGCTTAAAATGTTTTCGATGGTGCTGAACGACATTCGTACACTATTTTTTGAAAGAATACACACCGCCATTTGTGTGTTACTGTATTTTTCTTCTGTACAATCTAGATTTCAGCTTTCACGCCATTATCCAGCACAATGTTCTCTTGCTGTGTACTGTGCCAGGATCACAAATACACAGTTCAACCCATTTGCTTAACATTGATACGAGTATAAATGTCACTAAATTAACGGCTTTTGTAGGAATGCAGCGCACTGTTGTACAGTATCTGTTTACTGGCTTTCGGCTGATTTTACCAGCTACTGTCTGTCTTCTGTTCGCAGGTCACTTCAAAGAGGTCCGACTGACTGACATTCGCCACATCTGCGCCTCTGCACCCCATCCGTCGCACAGCCATCTCTCAGGGAATACTCCTCCCATCATCTTGTTATCAATCGTTATGTTTGTGTACAGTATTGTTGCTCGTTGATGACATTTTTTTATAATAATAATTAATTCCAAAACATATTCCCACTGTTTTTATTTCACTTCTTTGTACTTTGGTACCCTTTAAAGCAATGTTCTTAGGAGTTTATTAGACCAATTTGAAGAGCGTTACGTACCATCAGTGTCTCACTTTACGATACAACTGGTATTCTTGTTTCGGCACTTATCGTGCTGCTATCGATCCGATGTGCATAGTGAGAAATGTCGGTATCAGCGTATGGAATGGTGCGGAGAGAAAATAATACTTCACTATCGATCCGATGTGCATCGTGAGAAACGTCGGTATCAGCGTATGGAATGGTGCGGAGAGAAAATAATACTTCACTATCGATCCGATGTGCATCGTGAGACATGTCGGTATCAGCGTATGCAATGGTGTGGAGAGAAAATAATACTTCACTATCGATCCGATGTGCATCGTGAGACATGTCGGTATCAGCGTATGGAATGGTGTGGAGAGAAAATAATACTTCACTATCGATCCGATGTGCATCGTGAGACATGTCGGTATCAGCGTATGGAATGGTGTGGAGAGAAAATAATACTTCACTATCGATCCGATGTGCATCGTGAGACATGTCGGTATCAGCGTATGGAATGGTGTGGAGAGAAAATAATACTTCACTATCGATCCGATGTGCATAGTGAGAAATGTCGGTATCAGCGTATGGAATGGTGTGGAGAGAAGATAATACTTCACTATCGATCCGATGTGCATCGTGCGACATGTCGGTATCAGCGTATGGAATGGTGCGGAGAGAAAATAATACTTCACTATCGATCCGATGTGCATCGTGAGACATGTCGGTATCAGCGTATGGAATGGTGCGGAGAGAAAATAATACTTCACTATCGATCCGATGTGCATCGTGAGACATGTCGGTATCAGCGTATGGAATGGTGCGGAGAGAAAATAATACTTCACTATCGATCCGATGTGAATCGTGAGACATGTCGGTATCAGCGTATGGAATGGTGTGGAGAGAAAATAATACTTCACTATCACTTTAATGAGAATTATAATTTGTGTGCCTTATACGAGGAACACACGTACAGAAGTAACAATTGAAAACCTTCCGGAGTCTATTACGAACGTATCAGGTAATCTGCAACCTATGCGAGTAATATGGACTACGTGCCCACTATCTTGGATATTCAAAAAAATGTGAACTAAAGGTTGCGTCAGCGTGTGTGTGTGTGTGTGTGTGTGTGTGTGTGTGTGTGTGTGTGTGTGTGTCTGTGTGTGTGTGTGAGAGAGAGAGAGAGAGTGAGAGAAAGAGAGGGAGAGAAAGAGAGCTCTATTGTTTACTCGCTGGCAGAGGCGTATTTAGGTCACTGCAGTCTAGGGAGCTGCCTAGAACAGAGGAATTTAAGGGGCGGCTTATTTTAAGGGATGATTTATAAGCTGTTACTATTATTTCAAAACATTTTATTCATAGCTCTTGACAAGACTTTACTTGCAACGAAATGAATATGAATAACACTGGCAACAATCAGCTCAAATTTCATGAACGATCTGGTCAAGCAACGGAAAAAGGACAGCGTCTGTTTTTGACATGACGTTAGGTCGTGAAAGTGTGACCGTTATTCAGTATCGTGCGTACTTATATGGCATACGATGGAATCTCGTTCCTTCGTGATAGGAGAGGCCACCAATACTGTCATAGGAGTAGCCAGTTCAGACACTCAGCAATTCCCTTCCAAACTTGAAATCCAGAGAAAATACCGCCACTCATTCAAATAGCCAGCCATTGGCTGGCAGTTCTGTTTGAACTGTAAATTGTGCAGTTGTCTGGTGTTAGTACTAATCATATCTACATCTACGTGATTACTCTGCTATTCACAATAAAGTGCCTGGCAGAGGGTTCAATGAACCACCTTCAAGCTGTCTCTCTACCCTTCCACTCTCGAACGGCACGCGGGAAAGATGAGCGCTTAAATTATTCTGTGCTAGCACTGGTTTCTCTTATTTTATCGTCATGATCATTTCTCCCTATGTAGGTGGGTGCCAACAGAATCTTCTCGCAGTCGGAGGGGAAAACTGGTGATTGAAATTTCATGAGAAGATACCGTCGCAACGAACAACGCCTTTGTTTTAATGACTGCTACTCCCATGGATAATGGAATGTAGTCGAATTAAGTCGGGTGACGCTGAGGGAATTAGATTATGAAATGAGACACTTAAAGTAGTAAAGGAGTTTTGCTATTTGGGGAGCAAAATAACTTATGATGGTCGAAGTAGAGAGGATATAAAATGTAGACTGGCAATGGCAAGGAAAGCGTTTCTGAAGAAGAGAAATTTGTCGACATCGAGTATAGATTTAAGTGTCGGGAAGTCGTTTCTGAAAGTATTTGTATGGAGGGTAGCCATGTATGGAAGTGAAACATGAACGATAAATAGTTTGGACAAGAAGAGAATAGAAGCTTTTGAAATGTGGTGCTAGAGAATAATGCTGAAGATTAGATGCATAGATTACATAACTAGTGCTAGTGAGGAAGTATTGAATAGAATTGGGGAGAAGAGGAGTTTGTGCCACAACTTGACAAGAAGAAGGGACCGGTTGGTAGGACATGTTCTGAGGCATCAAGGGATCACCAATTTAGTATTGGAGGGCAGCGTGGAGGGTAAAAATCGTAGAGGGAGACCAAGAGATGCATGCGCTAAGTAGATTCAGAAGGATGTAGATTGCAGTAAGTACTGGGAGATGAAGAAGCTTGCACAGGATAGAGTAGCATGGAGAGCTGCATCAAACCAGTCTCAGGACTGAAGAAAAAACAACAACTCCCATTCACGTATCATGTGTGTGGCACTATCTGATCTATTTCGCGATAAAACTAAAAGAGCTGCCATTCTTTGAAATTTTTCGACGTCATCTGTCAGTTCCACCTGATGCGGATCCCACACAGCACAGCAATACTCCAGAATAGGGCGGACAAGCGTGGTATATGCAGTCTCTTTAGCAAACCTGTTGCACCTTCTAAATGTTCTGCCAATGAATCGCAGTCTTTGGTTTGCTCTATCCACAACATTATCGATGCGATCGTTACAATTTAGGTTATTTGTAATTGTAATCTCTGTTTAGTTGAATTTGCAGCCTTCAGATTTGTGTGATTTATCGCGTAATCGAAAGTTAGCGGATTTCTTCTAGTACTCATGTGAATAACTTCACACTTTTCTTTATTCATGGTCAATTGCCACTTTTCGCACCATACAGATATATTATGTAAATCATTTTGCAATTCGTTTTGGTCATCTGATGACATTACAAGATGGTAAATGACAGCATCGTCTGCAAACAATCTAAGACGGCTACTCAGATTGTCTCCTATGTTGTTAATATAGATCACGAAAAATAGATAGCCTAGGACACT
This sequence comes from Schistocerca cancellata, assembly GCF_023864275.1. Classification (NCBI taxonomy): domain Eukaryota; kingdom Metazoa; phylum Arthropoda; class Insecta; order Orthoptera; family Acrididae; genus Schistocerca; species Schistocerca cancellata. The sequence goes on along the minus strand of NC_064635.1, from coordinate 16,307,996 downwards.
TCCTTTGGGGAAAGCCGGATATTACTTTTGTTTCAGTCGATGACTTTCCGTCTATTACTACGAACTGTGACCTTTCTGACAGGAAATCACGAATCCAGTCGTACAACTGAGGCGGTATTCCATAGGCACGCTTGTGAGGAACTGTGTCGAAAGCCTTCTATAAATCTAAAAATAAGTATCGAAAATAGTGCAGCGAGTGATTTATCTTAGTCAAGCGTTTACGCTATAGGAAACAATAGTAACGGCGCGCAAGAAATCATTTCAGTTGGCTCAAATGACGTATATAATGTGAACGATGATAGTGATATAGTTTCTGACGATCGTGCGATATGGATAATAAATTCATTCTTTCTCGATCATATCCCTAAACAAGGTCTACGGCACAGAATTCGGCCTTCTGCAGTTCATAAAGTTAATGTAATGACTTTCGGTGGTACGTAAATAAAGGTTTGTTTTTCAGAACTATGAGGCGTGGCTATAAACAACAAAAGCTATATTTGGTATACTCTCAAAGTAAGGGAAGTATCTTTTGTGTCCCGTGTTTACTGTTTAGAGGAACATCTTCTGTCCGAAGACTAGTTTGATGCAAGTCTTCATACTACTCTATCCTGAGCAAGCTTCTTCATCTCCCAGTACTTACTGCAACCTACATCCTTCTGAATCTGCTTAGTGTATTCATCTCTTGGTCTCCCTCTACGATTTTTACCCTCCACGCTTCCCTCCAGAACTAAATTTGTGATCCCTTGATGCCTCAGAACATGTCCTACCAACCGATCCCTTCTACTAATCAAGTTGTGCCACAAAGTCCTCTTCTCCCCAATTCTATCCAGTACCTCCACATTAGTTACATGATCGACCTATCTAATCTTCAGCATTCTTCTGTAGCACCACATTTCAAAAGCTTCTCTTCTGTTCTTGTCTAAGCTGTTTATCGTCTACGTTACACTCCAGATGAACACCTTAAGAAAAAGACTTCTTAGCAAGACTGAAATCTACATTCGATGTTAACAAATTTCATTTCTTCAGAAATGCTATTCTTGCCATTGGCATCGCCGCGGGTAGCCGTGAGGTCTAGTTCGCCTTGTCACGGTTCGCGCGGCGCTCCCCGTCGGAGGTTCGAGTCCTCCCTCGGGCATGACTGTGTGTGTTGTCCTTAGTGTAAGTTAGGTTAAGTAGTGTGTAAGCTTAGGGACCGATGACCTCAGCAGTTTGGTCTCATAAGATTTCACCACAAATTTACAATTTCCTCTGCCATTGCCAGTCTACATTTCGTATCTTCTCTACTTCAAAAAAAAAAAAAAATGGTTCAAATGGCTCTGAGCACTATGGGACTCAACTGTTGTGGTCCTAAGTCCCCTAGAACTTAGAACTACTTAAACCTAGCTAACCTAAGGACAGCACACAACACCCAGCCATCACGAGGCAGAGAAAATCCCTGACCCCGCCGGGAATCGAACCCGGGAACCCGGGCGTGGGAAGCGAGAACGCTACCGCACGACCACGAGATGCGGGCTTCTCTACTTCGACCATCATGACTTAGTTTGCTGTCCAAATAGCAAAACATCTAGCACTTTAAGTGTTTCACTACCTAATCTAATTCCCTCAGCATCGACTTCATTCCATTATCCTCATTTTGTTTCTGTTGATGTTCATCTTATATCCTCCTTTCAAGATACTGAGCTTTGCGTTCAACAGCTCCTCCAAGTTATTTCCTGTCTGGCAGATATATAGTGTCAAGGGCAAAACTCAAAGTTTTTATCTCTTCTCGCGGCACTTTAATTCCCACTCCAAATTTTTCTTTTGCTTGCTCAATGTAAAGATTGGATAACATCGGGGATAGGCTACAACCTTGTCTCACTCGCTTATCAAACACTGCTTCCCTTTCGTGCCCCTCAACTCTTAATAACTGCCATCTGGTTTTCGTATAAGCTGTAAACAGCCTTTCGCTCCCTGCATTTTACCCCTGCTACCCTCAGAATTTCAAAGAGAATATTCCAGTCAACATTGTCAGGAGCTTATTCTAAGTCTACAAATGCTATAAATGGAGATTTGCCTCTCTTAACCTATCATCTATGATCTTGCATCGCGTGTTCCTACATTGCTCCGGAATCCAAACTGATTTAATGACTGAAAAAACGATCAGTCCCGAAATACTTACCACGAAATTTCAGCTGAAAATAGGAAATGTGTGCTAAATTTAAAAGTTAGAGGGCTAATCACGGGGAGGATAGATAAGAAACTAACATCACAACTTGAGAATGAAGTAAAATCTTGGAGGCACTTTTTGAAATGAGTTGTTGCCGTGTTCAGAAACTTGTTCATAGGAAGCCTGTCTTGCAGAGATCACAATTATGGGTTTAGGTCAACACATTGCGGAAATTTCGAGATGGCACTGCAGCTAATAGCAGAATTAGATCGTTTCGTAACTAAACATACGGAACTTTATGGAGACAGAGGAAAAGGGAGCACATCGTATTTTTCTGTTCAAGCGTGTGAAGAGTTTATATCAATTCTGGCAGAAAGCGTGGTGAAGTAGATGGAAGGAAATTCAATATTTTTCCATTATATTGGCATTCACCCCCGATATTACACATATATATCGGCTATCTGTTGTTATAAGCTGTTTATCGAAAGATGGATTTCCTTTTTGTCTGTTTTGTGCCAAATTAAGTGCCTCACAATCAATATATGTCACACGTTTTGATCCCCGCAAATTCACCCATCAAAACTTACAGATGAACTGCCTCGCACTTGTCCAGTGTCTTTACAGTAAAAATTGTGTCTCCATTACCGTTATAAAAAAAATGGCTCTGAGCACTATGGGACTTAACATCTATGGTCATCAGTCCCCTAGAACTTAGAACTACTTAAACCTAACTAACCTAAGGGCAGCACACAACACCCTGTCATCACGAGGCAGAGAAAATCCCTGACCCCGCCGGGAATCGAACCCGGGAACCATTACCGTTATACAGATGCCTTTTGCCTTCCTAGATGAAATCATTGCCTCAGTTCGCAAACATTTCCATTGTCTTGGGAACGATGGTGTCATTACCAGTATAATACAAAATATAAAGAGACAAAATGTACAAAGGCACTATAAAAAAGGGAAAAAGCAGATAGGAAACAGCATCGGCCATTCGAAGCGGACCGTGAGTCGATTCCACTGGAGTAAAGGTCGAAATCCGAAATAATTTCTATTTCTTAGTTGCAGCTGATCATTAAGTAAATTTTCTCTATCAGTAATGAGATGTTTAAAAATTTTCAAATCTTCAGGAGTGTCTATCTTACATCCTTTGACTTCATTAAACAAAAGTTCCGTATCTGTCAGAGGCTTGGGAGAATGGGCCATTTGGACAAGATGTTCAGCAAATGTAGATCCACGTGTTCCATCACCGTTTCTAGTCGGCAGATGCTCTTCAAACCTAACAGACAGGGCCCTTCCTGTCTGGCCAATGTAAGAACAGGGACATTCAGCACAAGTGATCTTATATACACCAAGCCTCTAAAAGTTGCAGAACTTTTGCATAATGAAGTCAAAGGATGTAAGTTAGACACCCTTGAAGAACTGAAAATTTTTAAACATCTTATTACTGATTGAGAAAATTTACTTAATGATCGCCTGCAACAAAGAAATAGAAATTATGTCGGATTTCAACCTTTACTCCAGTGAAGTTGACCCACGGTCCGCTTCGAATGGCCGATGCTGTTTCCTATCTGCTTTGTCTCTTTTTATAGTGCCTTTGTACATTTTGTCTTTATATACATTATACTGGTAATGACACCAGTTGCAGAGGTGGTTCTTAATTTGCCTTTTATGCTTCGCGCGCCTGTGTCTCCCATACTAATTTATTAGTTACTGTAGTGGAGTTTTGCCCTCTGATTATAATATATGAATGTAAATTTTCTTGCCTTGACTTAGTAGCCAGTTCTTAGGAATATTCGTTAACGTACTGTACCACTAGGTAGGCAGCTGTCCCTTTGCAGGACTGTTCCTGTCACATTTTGTTTATTATTTACGTTTGCTCTAAGTAATTTTGAGACAGCTTGTCGCTTGCGCTTGAGCTCGCGCATACGCTTGGTCGCTAGCCGAGCCTTGCCGCGAAACTATCTGCTCGCGACACCTAGTTTCCCTGTTGCTTACGTGTGACCCTTATTTCTGGCCCGGCGTGCCTCCGTCTACGATTTTCTTATAGTTTTTAGTATCGACAGACATAATCTTATGATTATGCGTCTTTATTCTGTAACATTGTAAGTAGACTGTATAGGTTTTATGTTGGTAACGCCACGTAGCGCTCTGTATGAAAATCACTGACTGTGCTGTGTGCAGTCCAGTGTTGCCAACTCGAAAAAACCCGAGTCGCTAGATTCAATATCAAAAGTCGCTAGAAAGTCGCTAAAACTGATTTTACTATGGGTGTACTGAAAATTTCGTGCTGTGAATGGCGCAGTAAGCCAGTGTGTGTGGGGGGGGGGGGGGGGGGGACGGATGGGGGAGAGCGGGAGTTGTCTTAATTAAATGACGCATCGCTTGCAAGAACATACATATAAAATACGCTAACATTTAATTAAACATGTTATCATAATTGACGCAACACATAAATTGTTGTTTCAATCACAGTAGTCAAATATACTAGAAATATACAACTATATTTGCAATAAAAGAAAGCAAGAACTCAAATTAGGTTACAAAATATACACATACCAGTATGTGAACTATTCATCGTTGTCACTCAGAAGATCGAATAACTCTTCTGCTTCATGCTCTAACAGAATTGTAGTTGATGTAGAGTGTTGAACATCGCTCAAAAGGTGATGTTGCAGTTCGACTGGTTTTGTCGCAAAAGAGTAACTTTTCTTTGTTCCAATAAGCTCCAATACGTCTGACGATATGTCAAAAGATGCACAATCTTTATTTTGTTTCTTCATCTGGTCTCTCAATATGATCAAAGCATTAATTGACTTTAACGATAATCTGTTACGTTGTTTAGTTTTTATAATGTTCATGGAACTGAATATTCTTTCCACTTCTGCATTTGAATGCGGTAGGCATACAACTGTCATTGCTAGCTGTGAAATCAAAGAAAAAGGATTCTCTCCTGCGGCATTTTTATACTGCAAAACCTCACTCCAAAATCGAACAGTGTTAGTAGTGTTATTCCACACAATGAAGTTGGTATTATGCCATTCTTGCAGCATACCGTCTATGAAATCGCCGCTAAAACCCAATTCTTTGGCTACATCCGCTACAGCATTATTTTTATTCACTTGTAGTGTTTCTTCAACATCCAGCATTGACTTTTTTTCAGGATCGTAGCGTTACTTGGCAGTCTTTGTTGAATTTCTTTTATGAGTTTCAGACTAAACTGAATGCATCTCTTCTTCAAATAAACTTTATTTTCTTCAGACAAACTTGACTCGGACAATTTCTGTTCAAACGTAAAACCAAGGTTCGGATTTGTGAACATACATTCGCTTGTCAACAAATCAACAGTTGGAAAAACTATGTTTTGTCCGAGTAACTGCAGGAGAAATAGAAGTGTATCTAGTAATTTAGTGGTGTCATTGTCTTCTCCTTCATAAGCTTTTATTGCTATTTGTACGTCTTTTAAAGCATGTTTAAGGTAACACATGTAAAGATGATTTGAGTCGTCACAAATGTGCTAAATGCTGAACAATGCTACATGATCTGCTAAGAACTTAATTTAACTTAGTAAATCTAGAACAAAGTCAGTGTAGTACCCATTCTATAGTTAAAATCTTAGTTTTGTTGATGAAAATACTGGCCCAAAATAGTTTTGATTCGTACTTCAAAAGTCGTCAGTACTCCAAACGTCGCCAAATAAGTCGCTAAATAATTTTTGTCGCTAAAAATTTTTTTTGGTCGCTAAGACGAAGGCAAAAGTCGCCATTTCTAGCGACAAAGTCGCTAAATTGGCAACACTGGTGCAGTCTGTGGCTGGTTTGCATTGTTGTAATATTCGCTGTTGTAGTGTTGGGCAGCTGGATGAGAACAGCGTGTAGCGTTGCGTAGTAGAGTTGGGCAACACGATTCTTTTTCCCGATTCGATTCCTACGATTCAATCTCACATTGCGAATCGATTCCTACGATTCGTTCACGATTCTTTCACAATTCATTCTAGTCTGCGATGGCACGATTCTTACGGAATGCAAAAAGTTCTATATCTTACTCACAGATGGCAGGACATGTCTGATATTTTCAATGGGGTTAGAATCGATCTGTGTCGTGATTAGATATGCCAGAAATAGCTTATGAGTAAACATGCATACAACAGTATGGAAGTGTGATTACGCATGTCAATTACATAGCGATTACGGGCAGCATGGGGTTCACGCCTGAGCCTCAGGACGTGCGCTAGCAGCGCATGTCGGGTGTTTCAAGCGTCAACTTCGCGTCTCAATATCTCGGGATGTAATGGGAATATTGCGATGCAATCAACGCCATTGTGTATGTGCTTTGTCATGCTATGGATTGCTGAAGAAAAAATATAGGAGGTCCATTTAAAAAAAACATGTTTGTGTTAAAAAGACATATGCTTTCGTTTTAGAGTGTTTCAAAATATGTACGTTCATGGGCCCCAGCCCTACATTGATACCGGTGAAAGTCGTTTTCTAATAGCTGTTATTGTTCCAGAGATATTTTGGGTGGACAAGATAGCTGGGACACCCTGTATATATGATGACTTTTGAACATTATTAAGGTAAATACATTGTTTGTTCTCTATCAAAATCTTTCATTTGCCGACTATACCGATCAGTAGTTAGTGCCTTCAGTAGTTAGAATCTTTTATTCAGCTGGCAGTATTGGCGCTCGCTGTATTGCAGTAGTTCGAGTAACGAAGATTTTTTTGAGGTAAGTGGTTCATGAAAGGGCCATTCTTTTGTAGGGATTATTAAAAGTCAGATTGCTTTGCGCTAAAAATATTGTGTGTCACTTTAGTGTTGATCGGAATAAGTAAAGAGAGAAATGTCTGAGTAGGTTCAGTTCTGCTCAGCTGTTTGAAAATCAAATAATCACCACAGTAATTCATTAATTTTTATAAGGGGATGTTTCAACATGGCCAACGTTCGGCACTAAAAATAATTTAATTTTTGTATCACGATTTTCCTTATTATGAAATCTTTAGACTGATGATGTATTTCAATGTTTAATATATGTGCGTTTGGTTAATTTATATGTTCTGAAGAAGATACCGTTATTGGCATAGAAACCTAGGTAAACTAAAAAATTTTACCTTGCAACTGAAGGCTGAATTTCTTATTGTCTGAATTCCGAGTTGTCTTGAAGACACCACGCGCAGCTTCTGCGTTCCTCTTGGCGTTCTCTTATGACGGCGGCACTATCCACGACCGATCAGTTACTCTCGTCTGTTTGGTTCTTCTTGTAGACTTCGCCTTTCAACCATTTCCACATGTTCGAATCTACAGGAGCAGCCCAGGAACATCCATTTGCCAGGGAACGTCCCGTTTAGACGATCTGCGACATGATGACTCGAATGTGCAGGGGCTCCGCCATACTGGAGGGAAGTACTCAACATTCGTAGCTAAAGGAACCTCTTACAAAAATGCGGCAAGCTGGTTTTCAACTCAGTCTGTACAATTAGGCTCTACAAGTCGATACGTTAACAAAGCAAGCGAAACAACTATCACAGCACACCAGTCACTCACAGAGAAGTGAAGTGTTCTTGAGAATGTGCCTCCACAAAGCCACGGGTGCCAGCAGCGACTGAAAGTGTCCGCATCAGTAAAAAGTATCAGCAGGATTACTTGGTATCTTGCTGTTAATCCACTGCCTTCATCTGCTTCTCTACGTTCAATCCATTCTAAATCATAAGAATAGAAGCTGTGCGTTCGTAACACAGTTTTAATGTATGTGTTAGACCGATTAGTATACATACACTACTGGCCATTAAAATTGCTACACCACGAAGATGACGTGCTACAGACGCGAAATTTAGCCGACAGGAAGAACATGCTGTGATATGCAAATGATTAGCTTTTCACAGCATTCACACAAGGTTGGCGCCGATGGCGACACCTACAACGTGCTGACATGAGGAAAATTTCCTACCGATTTCTCATACACAAACAGCAGTTGACCGGCGTTGCCTGGTGAAATGATGTGATGCTTCGTGTAACGAGGAGAAATGCGTACCATCACGTTTCCGACTTTGATAAAGTCGGATTGTAGCCTATGGCGACTGCAGTTTATCGTATCGCGACATTGCTGCTCGCGTTGGTCGAGATCCAATGACTGTTAGCAGAATATGGAATCGGTGGGTTCAGGAGGGTAATACTGAACGCCGTGCTGGATCCCAACGGCCTCGTATCACTAGCAGTCGAGATGACAGGCATCTTATCCGCCACGTCTCGATCCCTGAGTCAATGGATGGGGACGTTTGCAAGACAACAACCATCTGCACGAACTGTTTCACGACGTTTGCAGCAGCATGGACTATCAGCTCGAACACCATGGCTGCGGTTACCCTTGACGCTGCATCACAGACAGGAGCGCCTACGATGGTGTACCCAACGACGAACCTGGGTGCACGAATGGCAAAACGTCATTTTTTCGGACGAATCCAGGTTCTGTTTACAGCATCATGATGGTCGCATCCGATATCGCGATGAACGCACATTGGAAGGGTGTATTCGTCACCGCCATACTGGCGTATCACCCCGCGTGATGGTATGGGGTCACGTCTCGGTCACCAATTGTTCGCATTGACGGCACTTTGTACAGTGGACGTTACATTTCAGATGTGTTACGACCCGTGGCCCTACCCTTCATTCGATCCCTACGAAACCCTACATTTCAGCAGGATAATACACGACCTCATGTTGTAGGTCCTGCACGGGCGTTTCCGGATACAGAAAATGTTCGACTGCTGCCCTGGCCAGCACATTATCCAGATCTCTCACCAACTGAAAACGTCTGGTCAATGATGGCCGAGAAACTGGCTCGTCACAACGCGCCAGTCACTACTCTTGATGAACTGTGGTATCGTGTTGAAGCTGCATGGGCAGCTGTACCTCTACACGCCATCCAAGCTCTGTTTTACTCAACGGTCAGGCGTATCAAGGCCCTTATTACGGCCAGAGGTGGTTGTTCTGGGTACTGATTTCTCAGGATCTATGCACCCAAATTGCCTGAAAATGTGATCACATGTCAGTTCCAGTATAATATATTTGTCCAATGAATACCCGTTTATCATCTGCATTTCTTCTTGGTGTAGCAATTTTAATGGTCAATAGTGTATTTCAGGACAAGCACAAACATAATTTTTACGTTTATGTGTCTAACAGTGAAAACACTGAAAATACCGCAACAGAACGATACCAGTAAAGAGCATCTCGCCAAAATCGCATGTACAACTGAACCTGTGGTAGCGTCCAAAGATGGCGGACCCAGATGGATACCACAAACACTAGTGATATCTCGCTGTAATCCGCAACGGCGAATGGGAGAGGCTAAGGGAGACACACCCTCTCTCTCTCAGCGCGGCAGTACCGCAGCCCACTACACAAGCTGGAACCGTGAGAAGCTACAATCACGTGAACTGAATCTTCCGTCGGTTCTTGGTAGAACAACACTTTAATAAATGAAAAGCGCTAGTGTGCTTTTATCGGTCTTGGCAATAGTCAGTAAATGTCTGAAGATGGCCTTGTAAGCGGAAAACCGGTCAAGACAATAAAAGTAATAAAAGTAGAACAAAAGCAAACTAGCGCCTTTCATTTATTAGAGGTGGCAATGCTATGAAGACCGTTTACTGCTACCTTCGCTGTGACATCTGCAACTTTTATTGCTGGAGACTTTATCTTGACTGTTTATAGTAGCCGGCTGGGGTGGCCGAGCGGTTCTAGGCGCTACAGTCTGGAACCGCGCGACCGCTACGGTCGCAGGTTCGGATCCTGCCTCAGGCATGGATGTGTGTGATGTCCTTAGGTTAGTTAGGTTTAAGTAGTTCTAAGTTCTAGGGGACTGATGACCTCAGAAGTTCAGTCCCATAGTGCTCAGAGCCATTTCAACCATTTTGCTTATACTAAACTCCGTCCGAACACGCCTCGAAGGCCCAACCGAACCGACCGGCCGCCGTGTCACCCTCAGCCCACAGACGTCACTGGAAATCTGTCTCTAGAAAAGACCCAGACGAAAAGAGACGAAAGAAAGAGAAAGATCTTCGTAAGAGAAACTTGGAGTAGATGTTATTACAAGTTTTACAGACCTATGTGAAAACGTAGGCAGAGTTGTGCAAAGCGACATGTGGTGCCATGCTGTAATTAACGATTCTATACGTTTCTATAGGATATCAGTGGAAGGCATTCCAGAAATTCAAGTTAGTGTTAAGATTGGTAGTTGTGTGATTGGTCAAGTGCGTGTTGGCAATAATATTGTAGACACCCTCGATCTGAAAAGGATAGTGCCGCGAAACTTGAATATAGATCGGTGGTCACAGGTAGAGAACATTCCACATAGGTACATAACCACTGAAATATTAAGTGAAAGTTTTGAACATGTTTGTGTCACAAAACTAAAAGACTTTGTTACATACTTGGAGCTAAATTTTACTGATGATAATGGAAACAGAACTTGTGTCTATTTCTTGTGTGAACAGATTATGTTACGAGTATGTAGTCTGAAAAAGGAATGCTACTTGGTCAATATGTTGCTACACTCTTTCGTGATATTTGAACACTCCGGTGTTGTATATAGTGTTCTCCGTTCAAAATGTCTTCTAAATTTACCATATCTCAAGCAAATACAAAAACTTGTTGCTTCCTTAAACATTTCGGCAGAAAATACTAGTAAGGCAAGTAATTGTCATTTTCTTAAGACTGTAGCAGCCAGATTGCCCGAAGAGGAAAGAATATGTATTTTACAGGTGGATGAGATTTGTATTAAGCCACAATTTCAGTTCAAGGGAGGGGTTATAACAGGCGTTGTTGAAAATGCATTAAGAACTGGAACTACAACAATTCTAGCTTTCCTAATGTCTTCCGCATTTGGGAGCATGAAGAAATATGTTTCATTGCATCCAGTGAAAAACGTGGCTGGACAGAAGGTATAGGAAAAAAAACATTTGCAGTTTTACAAATTGTAACGTCTTGTGAACTTAAAGTCATAACTATAACCTGTGATAATTATGCTGTAAAGAAGAACGTGTTCATGAAACTGATAGAAAACTCTGAAAGCAATTATTATTATTTCCATTTTTCTTTTGACAGTGAAGAGAATGTCATATACATCATGCGTGACACTGTGCATTTATTTCAGAACATAAGAGACAATTGGATACACTTAACAGATGCAGACAAAATATTTACATTTCCCTCAGTTGATTAAAATTGTTAACAAGTTTTTGAAGCTAAGTTTTCTAATGTGGTGTAGTTATCCAGAGCTGAAAGTATAGATACCCCCATTATAAAAGCAGCCCCAACGTTGAATTGGAACAGTGTGTATACCAGTGGCATAGAACGTCAAAATGTAAACTTGGCAAAATATGTTTTTCATGACACAGCTGTTGGTTCCAATGGTTCAAATGGCTCGGAGCACTATGCGACTTAACTTCTGAGGTCATCAGTCGCCTAGAACTGAGAACTAATTAAACCTAACTAACCTAAAGACATCACACACATCCATGCCCGAGGCAGGATTCGAACCTGCGACCGTAGCGGTCGCTCGGCTCCAGAATGTAGCGCCTAGAACCGCACGGCCACTCCGGCCGGCCCACAGCTGTTGCTGCTTTCATGTGTTTTGAAGTGCAGAGAGAGGGTACAGCCCAGTTCGTACAAATATTTACAGATTAGTGGAAGACAGTTAATGTGAGAAAACCAGTAGATGGTTTTGTCTGTAATGATTCCAGGCTATAGTTTTTGGAAAATTTTGGGTGTTGGTTAAGCTAGAAGCAGTCATAAAATGTAAAGGGCTCATCACTTTCAACAGAAACACACAAAACTTTTTATCACACTAATGAAGTTCTTCCTTGTATTATTAGCCGGCCGCGGTGGTCTAGCGGTTCTAGGAGCTCAGTCCGGAACCGCGCGACTGCTACGGTCGCAGGTTCGAATCCTGCCTCGGGTATGGATGTGTGTGATGTCCTTAGGTTAGTTAGGTTTAAGTAGTTCTAAGTTCTAGGGGACTGACGACTACAGATGTTAAGTCCCATAGTGCTCAGAGCCATTTGAACCATTTTGAACCTTGTATTATTCATTTATGTTTTAGTAATTTCAAAATGCACTGTTTTCTAACTGAAAGGCTTGAGGCTGACAATTTACAAGCAAGATCTGGATTGTACAGACAACTATCTGGAGAAATTATCACATATCGTCACTCAGATTTTAGAATCTGAAAAAAATTTGTGTGAAGAATTTACTTGGTTTATGGTCTTTCCAATATGGAAGCATTCCTTTCTAGTACCAGATTCTGAATGACGATTTTGCAATGGTCCAGTCTGATTGTGGTGACGTGGATGACCGCATTTTTCTAGCAAACCCAGAATTTGAAGCTTCATGGATCAAAGTAATGAACGAAAATGATATAACTAATAATAATCCTGTTTTTGTGGGTATGTAGCATAGACTGATTTACAAACAAGTTGCCTGTGAAAGTTGTGTTGCAGTTGTAATGTCAAGTGAATGCTGTTGTCTTTTTTATTTTGACGTTCTCAATAAGGCTGACTTAACTTTGTCATCTTCAGCAGTTATTAAATTATGCCGCCTGGCTTCGTGTATTGTTTATGTAATGATATCAGATTCCTATGAATCACAATTTTTAAAAATGTGTAACAAAAAGCAGGTTCTAAAGTCAATTTTAAAACGCGTTATTTTGTCAGACACCAGTTTATATTTCGTTCTTCATATACATGTATGTATGGTGATGTATGAAGATATAGACGATACAGTTTTTAATTCTCTGCTGAATAATTATACCAAACAAAAAAAACGATAGCGTACAATCAAAAAAGTAACAAACAAAAATACTAAGAAACTTGATGTGTTTCAAGAAAAATAAAAATTTGTTTATATAGTGATGCTGTTCTATTTGTGCTAGGATCAAACATGCAAGTACTTTCATGTTTTACTCTCACATACCTGATTCTGGTTTTTGCTTATTGACGCTCCTGATTTGTAAAGTGTGGTAAGATGGAAGTACAGAGGTTACACTAATGTCCAACACTACGCGAAATTTGTCTTACCACGAAGTTTTCAAGGAAGTTATTTAAAGGGAAGTTGTATTCAGCTGGCACCTTTTCCTTGAGCTCGCTAATTTGTGAGCCTTTTGTAAATGGAAATGAATTTACAGACACCATGAACCATGGACCTTGCCGTCGGTGAGGACGCATGCGTGGCTCAGCGGTACAGATAGCCGTACCGTCGGTGCAACCACAACGGAGGGGTATCTGTTGAGAAGCCAGACAAACGTGTGGTTCCCGAAGAGGGGCAGCAGCCTTTTCAGTAGTTGCAGGGGCACCAGTCTCGATGATTGACTGATCTGGCTTTGTAACACTAACCAAAACAGCCTGGCTGTGCTGGTACTGCGAACGGCTGAAAGCAAGGGGAAACTAAATTGCATGCAACTTTACTCTATCGTTAAATTATGATGGCATCCTCTTGGGTAAAATATTCCGGAGGTAAAATAGTCCCCCATTCGGATCTCCGGGCGGGGACTACTCAGGAGGACGTCGTTATCAGGAGAAAGAAAACTGGCGTTCTACGGATCGGAGCGTGGAATGTCAGATCCCTTAATCGGGCAGGTAGGTTAGAAAATTTAAAAAGGGAAATGGATAGGTTAAAGTTAGATATAGTGGTAATTAGTGAAGTCCAGCGGCATGAGGAACTAGACTTTTGGTCAGGTGAATACAGGGTTATAAACACAAAATCAAATAGGGGTAATGCAAGACTAGGTTTAACAATGGATAAAATATAGGAGTGCGGGTAATCTACTACAAACAGCATAGTGAACGCATTATTGTGGCCAAGAAAGACACGAAGCCGACGCCTACTACAGTAGTATAAGTTTATATGCCAACTAGCTCTGCAGATGATGAAGAAATTGATGAAATGTATGATGAGATAAAAGAAATTATTCAGGTAGTGAAGGGAGATGAAAATTTAATAGTCATGGGTGACTGGAATTCGACAGTAGGAAAAGGAAGAGAAGGAAACGTAGTGGTGGATATGTATTGGGGCTAAGAAATGAAAGAGGAAGCCGCCTGGTAGAATTTTGCACAGAGCATAACGTAATCATAGCTAACACTTGGTTCAAGAATCATAAAAGAAGGTTGTATTCATGGAAGAACCCTGGAGATACTAGGAGGTATCAGATAGATTATATAATGGTAAGACAGAGATTTAGGAACCAGGTATTAAATTGTAAGACATTTCCACGGGCAGATGTGGACTCTGACCTGGATAAACTGAAAGAACCAGAGGTTGTACAGAGTTTCAGGGAGAGCAAAAGGGAACAATTGACAGGAATGGGGGAAAGAAATACAGTAGAAGAAGTTTGGGTATCTTTGAGGGATGAAATAGTGAATGCAGCAGACGATCAAGTAGGTAAAAAGACGAGGGCTGCTAGAAATCCTTGGGTAACAGAAGAGATAATGAATTTAATTGATGAAAGGAGAAAATACAAAAGCAGTAAATGAAGCAGGCAAAAAAGAATACAAACGTCTCAAAAATGAGATCGACAGGAAGTGCAAAATGGCTAAGCACGGATGGCTAGAGGACAAACGTAAAGATGTAGAGGCTTGGCTCACGAGGGGTAAGATTGATACTGCCTACAGGAAAATTAAAGAGACCTTTGGAGAAAAGAGAACCACTTGTATGAATATCAAGAGCTCAGATAGAAACCCAGTTCTAAGCAAAGAAGGGAAAGCAGAAAGGTGGAAGGAGTATATAGAGTGTCTATACAAGGGCGATGTACTTGAGGACAAAATTATAGAAATGGAAGAGGATGTAGATGAAGATGAAATGAGAGATAGGCTACTGCGTGAAGAGTTTGACAGAGCACTGAATGACCTGAGTCGAACAAGGCCCCGGGAGTAGACAACATTCCATTAGAACTACTGACAGCCTTAGGAGAGCGTCCTAACAAAACTCTACCATCTGGTCAGCAAGATATATGAGACAGGCGAAATACCCTCAGACTTCAAGAAGAATACAATAATTCCAATCCCAAACAAAGCAGGTGTTGACAGATGTGAAAATTACCGAACTATCAGTTCAATAAATCACGGCTGCAAAATACTAACTCGAATTCTTTACAGACGAATGGAAAACTAGTACAAGCCGACCTCGGGTACGCTCTTTTGCAATGTGCAACAGAGCCCTCAGATTGCCGTTACAGTAAGATGAGTTGCAGAAAGAACTAGGTATTATTAAGCAAGTAGCAGCAGCTAACGGATACAGGACACAAGATGTTACACGTATGTTTAACAAGATCAAAAACAAATCCGCGGGCATCAGTAGCGATTCTAGGAAAATTAAAGTTAAGAAGAAGTTTGTCACCCTGACATACAAAGGGCATGTGTCGGAAAGAATTGCTAAATGCTTTCCAAAAAACATCGCAGTGGCATTTCAGAACGAAGGGCAAATGGCACATAGATTAAGACATAAACCAGCAACGACGAAACAAATGAAATACAATAATTCCGGAGTATATAAGATTAAATGTGCAGAATGTGACAGTTATTATATAGGACAAACAGGGCGGAATTTTGAAATTCGATACAAGGAACATTGCAGTCATAGCAATCGAACAGCATTTGGAACACATGTAAAAGAGAGTAGACATGAAGTGAGTAATATAAATGAACAAATGGAGGTGCTACATAAAGCTCCAAAAAGTCTCTACCTCAACGTGCTCGAAGAGATTGAAATATACGCACATCAAAGACAAACCCCAGGCCTACTACTTAATGAACAAATTGATTTTATGCACAGGAATTATTATGAGATTTTTAAAGACCTGTTTTAGGCTTACTCTTGAACGCAGCAGCACGCCCCAGTAGGAAACAGCTACAGCGGAACGGCCCTCAGCGTACTGGCGGCGAGGTGAATTGGGCGCGGCACAAGACGACTCGGCGTGGCGTTGTATACCTTCTGACGTAGGGAAATCCACTCCACGACCAATCAAAAACAAAGAAGAGCAAACGCACATTTTCGGAAGAATATCTACATTTTAATTATATTTCATGTCTCTTTATAAAGAAATTTTAAATTAATGTAAAAATCTTTCGATTCATGGTCCACTCAAAAAGATTATTCATATGTTATTACCTTAAAAATTGTTTTATTAAAAAGAATATTCGCCAATAATATATACGGCGAAATAATAACAGATGCACAATTGATTTAGGTAGAGGGCACTTTTTACTGTTACCAATCAGGTTACTCTTAAATACTGCGACATACTGTTTTAACAGATTGAAATTTACTTTACTTATGACAGTGAACTGTGTGTTCTGTACGGACAAGTTACTCTGTAACTACAACACATTTAATACGTTCCAAAATTTCTTTTTGTAAACTAAGATATTTTCATCACTAACTGCATCTCTCTTATTAATTACATTTTTAACATTGTCTAACAGATCTGAAGATGGGCAGCTAGCCCGAAACCGGTAATTGAAAATAAAAGAATAGCGATCGAAGACTGAAACGTCATATTTTATTTCATGAACGATCGCGGAATTCCCGGTGAGACAACAATGTCCAGTTTTGATAAAGATCAGTTTGGATTCCGTAGAAATATTGGAACACGTGAGGCAATACTGACCCTACGACTTATTTTAGAAGCTAGATTAATGAAAGGCAAACCTACATTTCTGGCATTGTAGACTTAGAGAAAGCTTTTGACAATGTTGACTGGAATGCTCTCTTTCAAATTCTAAAGGTGGCAGCGGTAAAATACAGGGAGCGAAAGGTTATTTACAATTTGTACAGAAACCAAGATACGGGAAGATTTCAATTAGATTACATCATGGTCAGACAGAGATTCCGAAATCAGATACTGGATTGTAAGGCGCACCCAGGAGCAGATATAGACTCACATCACAATATAGTAGTGATGAGGAGTAGGCTGAAGTTCAAGACATTAGTCGGGAAGAATCAATTCGCAAAGAAGTGGGATACGGAAGTACTAAGGAATGACGAGATACGTTTGAAGTTCTCTAACGCTATAGATACAGCAATAAGGAATAGCGCAGTAGGCAGTACAGTTGAAGAGGAATGGACGTCTCTAAAAAGGGCCATCACAGAGGTTGGGAAGGAAAACATAGGTACAAAGAAGGTAGCTGCGAAGAAACCATGGGTAACAAAAGAAATACTTCAGTTGATTGATGAAAGGAGGAAGTATAAACATGTTCCGGGAAAATCAGGAATACAGAAATACAAGTCGCTGAGGAATGAAATAAATAGGAAGTGCAGGGAAGCTAAGACGAAATGGCTGCAGGAAAAATGTGAAGACATCGAAAAAGATATGATTGCCGGAAGGACAGACTCAGCATACAGGAAAGTCAAAACAACCTTTGGTGACATTAAAAGCAACGGTGGTAACATTAAGAGTGCAACGGGAATTCCACTGTTAAATGCAGAGGAGAGAGCAGATAGGTGGAAAGAATACATTGAAAGCCTCTATGAGGGTGAAGATTTGTCTGATGTGATAGAAGAAGAAACAGGAGTCGATTTAGAAGAGATAGGGGATCCAGTATTAGAATCGCAATTTATAAGAGCTTTGGAGGACTTCCGGTCAAATAAGGCAGAAGGGATAGATAACATTCCATCAGAATTTCTAAAATCATTGGGGGAAGTGGCAACAAAACGACTATTCACGTTGATATGTAGAATATATGAGTCTGGCGATATACCATCTGACTTTCGGAAAAGCATCATCCACACAATTCCGAAGACGGAAAGAGCTGACAAGTGCGAGAATTATCGCACAATCAGCTTAACAGCTCATGCATCGAAGCTGATTACAAGAATAATATACAGAAGAATGGAAAAGAAAATTGAGAATGCGCTAGGTGACGATCAGTTTGGCTTTAGGAAAAGTAAAGGGACAAGAGAGGCAATTCTGACGTTACGGCTAATAATGGAAGCAAGGCTAAAGAAAAATCAAGACACTTTCATAGGATTTGTCGACCTGGAAAAAGCGATTGACAATATAAAATGGTGCAAGCTGTTCGAGATTCTGAAAAAGGTAGGGGTAAGCTATAGGGAGAGACGGGTCATATACAATATGTACAACAACCAAGAGGGAATAATAAGAGTGGACGATCAAGAACGAAGTGCTCGTATTAAGAAGGGTGTAAGACAATAAGACAAGGCTGTAGCCATTCGCCCCTACTCTTCAATCTGTACATCGAGGAAGCAATGTGGAAATAAAAGAAAGGTTTAGGAGTGGAATTAAAATACAAGGTGAAAGGATATCAATGATACGATTCGCTGATGACATTGCTATCCTGAGTGAAAGTGAAGAAGAATTGAATGATCTGCTGAACGGAATGAACAGTCTAATGAGTACACAGTATGGTTTGAGAGTAAATCGGAGAAAGACGAAGGTAATGAGAAGTAGTAGAAATGAGAACAGCGAGAAACTTAACATCAGGATTGATGGTCACGAAGTCAGTGAAGATAAGGAATTCTGCTACCTAGGCAGTAAAATAACCAATGACGGACGGAGCAAGGAGGACATCAAAAGCAGACTCGCTATGGCAAAAAAGGCATTTCTGGCCAAGAGAAGTCTACTAATATCAAATACCGGCCTTAATTTGAGGAAGAAATTTCTGAGGATGTACGTCTGGAGTACAGCATTGTGTGGTAGTGAAACATGGACGGTGGGAAAACCGGAACAGAAGAGAATCGAAGCATTTGAGATGTGGTGCTATAGACGAATGTTGAAAATTAGGTGGACTGATAAGGTAAGGAATGAGGAGGTTCTACGCAGAATCAGAGAGGAAAGGAATATGTGGAAAACACTGATAAGGAGAAGGGACAGGATGATAGGACATCTGCTAAGACATGAGGGAATGACTTCCATGGTACTAGAGGGAGCTGTAGAGGGCAAAAACTGTAGAGGAAGACAGAGATTGGAATACGTCAAGCAAATAATAGAGGACGTAGGTTGCAAGTGCTACTCTGAGATGAAGAGGTTAGCACAGGAAAGGAATTCGTGGCGGGCCGCATCAAACCAGTCAGTAGACTGATGACCAAAAAAAAAAAAAAAAAAAAAAAAAAAAAAAAGTAACCAGATGGCAGTTATAAGAGGGACATGAAAGGGAAGCAGTGGTTGGGAAGGGAGTGAGACAGGGTTGTAGCGTCTCCACGATGTTATTCAATCTGTATATTGAGCAAGCAATAAAGGAAACAAAAGAAAAATTTGGAGTGGGTATTAAAATCCATGGAGAAGATATAAAATCTTCGAGGTTCGCCGATGGCATTGTAATTCTGTCAGAGACAGCAAAGGACTTGGAAGAGCAGTTGAACAGAATGGATAGCGTCTTGAAAGGAGGATGTAAGATGAACATCAACAAAAGCAAAACGAGAATTATGGAATATAGTCGAATCAAGTCGGCTGATGTTGAGGGTATTAGATTAGGAAATGAGACACTTAAAGTAGTAAAGGAGTTTTGCTATTTGGGGAGCAAAATAAGTGATGATGGTCGGAGTAGAGAGGATATAAAATGTAGGCTGGCAATGGCAAGGAAAGCGTTTCTGAAGAAGAGAAATTTGTTTACATCGGGTATAGACTTAAGTGTCAGGAAGTCGTTTCTGAAAGTATTTGTATGGAGTGTAGCCATGTATGGAAGTGAAACATGGACGGTAAATAGTTTGGACAAGAAGAGAATAGAAGCTTTTGAAATGTGGTGCTACAGAAGAATGCTGAAGATTAGATGGGTAGATCACATAACTAATGAGGAGGTATTGAAAAGGATTGGGGAGAAGAGAAGTTTGTGGCACAACTTGACTAGTAGAAGGGATCGGTTGGTAGGACATGTTCCGAGGCATCAAGCGATCGCCAATTTAGTATTGGAGGGCAGCGTGGAGGGTAAAAATCGTAGAGGGAGACCAAGAGATGAATACACTAAGCAGATTCAGAAGGATGTAGGCTGCAGTAGGTACTGGGAGATGAAGAAGCTTGCACAGGATAGAGTAGCATGGAGAGCTGCATCAAACCAGTCTCAGGACTGAAGACCACAACAACAACAGCTCTTCGGAAGTATGCTGCTTTCATTATCAAAATAGAAATTTTACTGCATTCTACAGTAAACATTGAGGAAACTCTCACTGAGATTTTGATGAATTAAGCAACCGTGTAATAACGTTACAAACCACGTGACGCACATTTAATTTGATACATAACATCAAGTTACTGTCATATTTCACAATTATTCTTCCACCAAAATAATAAGAAATTATATTCAAGGATTGTCATTAGCTATTGTAATCATGACACCCAATAAATAGCGGAATATATCATGAGCTAATTTCTTTTGCTGGACTGAGGACAGTGCCAATTATACATAAAATGTAAGTTCCTACGAGACAAACAAAATATCTGGTAAATTTATTTGTAAAACTAAAGAAATGATACGCTTTTTTGTATCAGTGGAAATGACAATCAAATCTTGAGTTGTCGCTTGTGGTAGCCGCGCGGTCTGAAGGCGCTTTGTCACGGTCAGCGTTGTTCCCCCCCCCCCCCCCTCCCCCTGTCGGCGTTTCGAGTCGAGTCCTCCCTCGGGCATGGTTGCGTGTGTTGACCTTAGCCTAACTTAGTTTAAGTTAGATTAAGTAGTGCGTAAGCTTACGGACCGATGACCTCAGCAGTTTGGTCCCATAAGAACTTACCACAAAAAATCTTGAGTTAATATCAGGGGAAAGCTTCACGAGCATAACAAGGGAAAAGTTACGAGACAGGCTGGCAGTGTTTGAGCGTCAGAGCATGACAACAGGTGTACATAAAGTGTCAGATGCATCGAGTCATGCAGAAGGAAATCTTTTCAGCCGGTCGAGCCGTAGAGACATTGACCGCCTTCAAAAAATAACACTGTATGCTGTAAATGTCATTGCAGAGTGAGAGTAAGAGGGGGAGTGAAAGGAGCACATGTACGTCATGAAGAGCCTATAGCAGGTGCAGAACATGAATGTACCAGAGAAACCTCCCTCCTTCCCTCCACTCAGCTTCTGAAAAGCATAGCATGATTAAAGCCGATGAGATGGCGGGAGCCCTTCGACAACACGCCGTGTCAGGGACTGGCGGGGACACAGAGGAAACTGATAAAAACTCGGGTACAGGCGCTCCGAAGAGAGAGAGAGAGAGAGAGAGAGAGAGTCATGGCAGTCAGAACAGACAGGAGTAGAGGATAGATAGGATAGGCAGGTCCTAGTGGAAGTGGAGAGACAGCAGTACCGGCAGAAACAGCCGAAGCTGTAAGCCGCGCAGGACTGAGCAGAGTTATCTGCAGTAGTTCGGAACAGTGGATGGAGTCCCAGATTGTTAGCTGAGGATTCCTGCGTGTCGTGTCGTGTCGTGTCGTGGGTGGAGACGCAGTTAGTACTGACAGTTTCTTTTAATAGGCGGAACGGTGCTAGATAGTCACCGTCTCTGAATTCAACACATTTAGAGCAAATGTATACTAGGTTAAGAGTATTCTCTGAATAAAGTCAGAAGTCTAGTGGCACTTGCGATCCGGTTTAGAATTCACAACATCCCGGAACATATGGCTCCAGTATGACAATATCGTTTATTTTTTAAAGACGCATATGAGACCTGAAAATGGCATAATGGAATGCCGTGACTCGTAGTCAAAATACTCGATTGCACGGCTGCTGGCGAATTTCATTGTTAAAAAATTACAAAGTCAGAAGTTGTGAAACACTCATAGCGTTCGAAACGCAGAATCAATTCCAATTCTTACCTTTTGTAACACGGGCATTTTAACTACACAGTCAGGTCAAGAATCCCTTTCACTTAGGCCAACCAACTATTTCACTTTCTCTCAGAACTCTGTCGATCAATCCCAAGCAACAATCACGTTTGAGACGCGACAATACCACATTCTTGTTGATAGTGAACATCTATGACTTCAGAGCACAAATAAAAGCTAACTAAACTAACTTTGCTTACGAAAAAAAGAACATATTCTCATTAGCTAACTCCACGCGACCCTTGATTGGCCTTGTAGTCGCACCTTTAGGAACATCTACACTTCACGTAAAAACTGCAGGCACCGTAACTGCACTCTAACCAATATTAACCATTTATTTTTCGTTCAGCTGGCAGATTCTGCATCATCCGTCAGTCGTTCGAATCTATTCCTCCACTGTGCTGCGGTCTTCTTGTCTTGCTACCGTCCTATAGACGACGATTCCTTGTGGTATCACCGAAATTACGTGAACATCTGACATTTCGTTCCGTTAGGGAGAACATGTTGATCTCCGCCTGATAGGAAGTCCTGAATCGATTACGGTCCGGCGATATGCTGTAAGCTCTAATATCGTGCACTAATCGATAGTGCGAAGCTGTATCGAATGCCTTCCGGGAATGGAGCAACGTGGCATTAAAACATGGCAGATTTGTTTACTGCATGGAGGTAAGAATAGAGGGAGACGCCGTGACGTCACAGCTGCGAATCCATGTGAAGCCGAGGGTAGCCATCTCAATCCGACCAAAACATTGCTGATGTAAGCTTGTGTGCATAGGCTTGTCGCTCGCTTTTGGAAGGATTTTGCGCTATTATGGTGGCTTGTGTGGTGTTCGGATGTACGAATCGTTCTGATTGTGATGCGAAATCGAAGGGAATAACATTTCTTGTGTAAGTTGTCTCGTTAAGTGTGATTTTACAACTTCATTGTGAATGAACGTGTGCTACATCGGTACTTGTACTATAGCGTGTTTTTCTCCTGTATGATTTTAGATTTCCTAAAAATGAAAGTCGGAAAGCTCTGTGGGAGAATGCCGTGAGGAGGAAGAATTGGCGTGCGTCTAAATGGAGCACTATATGTTCTCAGCATTTCCGAGAAGAGGACATAGACCGAACTTCCCTTTCAACAGTAAGGCTCCGAGAAAATGCTGTACCATCAGTTTTCCCTACACACCCAAAACATTTGCAAAAGGTATGTTAATTCAAAGAATTAAATTCTTAGTTTTCAAGTTCACGTTTCAGTATAATACGTACGTATCGTCGATAATCGAAGTGTTGAGTAACTCACTTTGTCTTCATCATGTACCAAATTAAAAGCTAACACTACATTAACTCGCGTAAAGTATAGGCCTAAACAGGACACTGTGTAGATTTGCCATTCTATGTACCGTGTTTCAGTAAATATTGGTGGTAATGAACAGTGTTTCCCAGTAGTGTAACGTAACTGAAATGTTCCAGTACGTATTACAAACAAAATGTATTTATGGGGCTTTGGAGGGAGGGTATAGCTAACTTAGTTTTCAGTTTCTATTATTCAGTATGTGATACACGTTTATTACTGAATTAACAAAATTGTATCGTTTACATTGAAGACTAGCTATTCGTAGTATTACATTAAAAACTATTTTTAATCAGAAGAAACGCGGAATTTCGCCTTTACGAGATTTTATTTTAAACAAAAACCTTGAAACAACCAATCTGATGACGTTACATGCGTATATGGTGCAATTAGCGACTGTAATACACGCAGCGCTATAGCACACTGGCAATGTTTTGGTCAGAGTGTCATGGCAGCGAGCCACACCCCCATGGCTTCAAAACGTAGTAAGGCTGGGATTCGTAGCGCCATCTCCCCTTATTCTTACCTCCATGGTTTACTGCGCTCTGGATCTCGCGATCACGTCAGTAAATCACAACACATCATTGACAATATTGTGTGCAGAATCACCAGTAACATCAGAAGTAGCAGCTATTTAATTCACAGTAGTACGCCTGTCTGCTTCACAAGCTCTCACAACACGGCAATGTTTTCGTTCGTCACGACGCGCGTCTTCCGTACGAGTTTCGCCCCTATCGAACTTTCTGCAGGAAGACACTCCAATCACCGTACTGCGCTTTCATCCTGCGTTGGATTTCCACAAGTTTAAGAGCTTCACTACTCAGAATCAGATCACAGATCGCTGCTCCAACGCGGTGCAAGACGATAACGGGGCGGCCATCTTTGCATTGACACTGCGCAGCTTCCTTTCCTGTGACGCAACATCAGGCTGCCAGCTGTTTGTCATTTGTTTAACCACAAAGACATCTGCTGCAGTATGCCATCTTTTCAGAATTTTATTTCACTTTTAAGGTTTGACTTGAATCACCTTCACAATTACAAGTAGTTTTTGCGCCCTTGTGAAAAAAACTACCCACTGATTTGCAAAAAACACTTTACCCTGCCAAAAATTCATGGTCTCCTATTGACGATATTACATACGTGTGTTTTGCACGATTATAGTGCAAAGCAGCAGAAAGTTGGTAGTTGGGTGACCTCGAAAAGTAGCGGAAACTAGGTAGCCGAAAGTATAGAAACTCCCGTTTCTTACCTATATGAGACATTTCTATAAATCAAAACTGTGTCAGTATTCCCTGAAGGGATGGGGAACCGAGGGACTGTGGGATGGAATCCCAGGGGAGGCAGTAATGATTCTGACCCAAATGTGTGAGAAAACTCATATTCATAAGAATGGAAAAGCTTTTTCCTACCAATTTCGGATCAGTTTAATTAATTAGTCAATTAATTTGATATCAGAAGTGGTGCAGAGTTTCCAAGAGCGATGAACGCTGGGGACTTCCCCAGGGGAGAGGGGGTGACATGGAAAACCTCTTTAACAGAACAATAGGTTAAAAGGTATTGTAAATTTGGCAACCATGCAGAGTGGGGTGACGCCATCTTTCAATTTTGAATGAATTTGGCAACACTGGGTGTGAGGTGATGCCACCATTCCATCTTGAATAAATTTGGCAACAGTGCAAAGTGTGGTGACGCCCCTATTACCCTCTACTGCAGGTTACTTCTTTTAGTCAGTTTTGGGCTTTGTGTTGGATGATAAGTAATTTCTATGTCAGTTATCTGTCAAGAGAGTCCTAGAATACTGATTGTGTGAGTCAGTGGGGTGGGTTGTTTATAGACGGAGGATGTGGAAGTCTGGAAGATGGAGACGCCACGTGGTGTGAGCAAACATGGTGACTAGCCTTCCTGTGGATTTACTTAAAGTTTCCACACACTACACTACTTGACAAGCAGATTCAAGTGGCGTTGGAGTGAGGCATGGGAGAATTGAGTGGTGTGGTGGGTAGCTACATAGGCGGTGTCAAGAGCATACTGCAGGAGGTAGAAGGGGACAGTGGTTCAGCAGCGTCTGCAGTGCACATGATGCCAAGGGGAAATGGAATTTCTGAGCAAAAAACTGCAGCCTGCCATTGATGGACAATCGTCAGTGAGTAAATACTGAAAGTAGATACTTAAAGAAAAGGGAAGCCAAAATGCTATTGTTGTGCTGCTTTGGTCGTTACCTGCTACTTGTTTACAGGGTGACAATTATTGAACTATATGAAATGAAATCGTCATAACTTTTGAGGGTTTGCGTTATGGCGTTCAAACTGCACGGTTGGTGGTGTGGCATGATGGGAATTAGTATGCGCATGTGTGGTTTGGTTTAGCGTCAAAGCCAAGTTTCATTTGGGTGGGTTCTTCAAAATTGGCGCATTTAGGGGACTGAGGACCCGCATTTCGCGATCGACAAGTCTCTTCACCGTCAAGGGGTGACTGTGTGGTGTGCAGTGTCCAGTCACGGAATGATCGGTGCGGTATTCCTTAATGGTACAGTGGCTACCAAACAGTACGTGAAGGTCCTGGAAGATGATTTCATCCTCATTATCCAAACTGACCCCGATTTCGACCAGACGGAGCTCGACCCCATCGAAGCAGGCGAGTGTCTGATGTGCTCGAGGAGCACTTTCGGGACCGCATTCTGGCTCTGGGGTAGCCAGAGGCATGGGCCTCGATTGGCCGCAATATTCTCCGGGCCTGAACACATGCGACTCCTTTCTGTGGGGCTATAATTAAGACAAGGTGTACAGCAATAACCCCAAAACCATTGCTGAGCTGAAAACAGCCACCGAGGAGGTCACCGACAGCGTCGATGTTCCGACACTTCACGGGGTCATGCAGAATTTGGCTATTCGTCTGCGCCTCATCGTTGCCAAGGATGGCAGGCATATCGAACATGTCCTAACCTAAATCAGAATATCTGTAGTGACGTTTGCATGTTGAATAAAGTGTGTGCACGCTATAGTTTGTAACTAATTTACGTTTTTTTTCATGTAGTTCAATTATTGTTAACCTGTATGTTACTCGCTAGATCTGACTGGGTGTTTAGTTCCTTTATAACTGGTAACCACGAGGCCGGAAGCATGTTGCCACGATCTGTATTGAAATTGCACTTATTTTTCGGTATTTGAATCGCTTCTCTGATTCTCCTTCTCTAAACATTACTTCTGTGGCTTGCGCTCATATGTTCTGAAAACCCATAACCTGGTCAGATATCTTTTTGGTATTCTCCTACTGCTCGTTTTAGCTTCTGGCTTTTAAACGAGTTTAGCCTTCGTGCTCTATAACGCATTCTTTTACTGTCCTTCCACATTGGCCGATTCTTACGAAGGACTATGCCTACATGGTCGGTTACATTGGTCAGGAGTTTCCTTGTTCTTTTTTTGCATTATTATTATTATTATTATTATTATTATTATTACTATTGCCAACAGCCTTGCCGCAGTGGTAACACCGGTTCCCATCAGATTACTGAAGTTTTATTGGGGTTGGCTAGCATTTGGATGGGTGACCATCCGGGTCTGCCGGGATGCGTTCAGCACTCATGAGGCCAGCTGAGGAGCTGTTTGTCTGAAAACTAGCGGCTCCGACCACTAAACTGACAACAGACAGGAGAGCGGTGTGCTGACCACATGCTCCTCCATATCTGCATCTAGAGACGCCTATCGGGCGAGGACGACACGACGGTCGGTCGGTACCGTTGGGCCTTCCAAGGCATGGTCGGACGCAGTTTAGTTTATTATTATTTCTTTCTATTCTCAGACGTTATGTCTGGTCAAAAATGGACAGTGACGCGGACCTTGATCAAGCGTGACTTCCTTTTAACTGTACGGTATATGTTATATTGCATTTAGGAACTTTCGGGTCATTGAACATGTATCAATAATTACAGATTTTTGTAGTTGTATATATATGTTTGGATGTAGCTGTATTGCATTGATGTACTGGTGGATATTGTGAGGTATGACTCCTGTAGTTGATAGTATAATTGGTATAATGTCGACTTTATCCTGATGCCACATGTCCTTGACTTCCTCAGCCAGTTGGATGTATTTTTCAATTTTTTCTTCTGTTTTCTTCTGTATATTTGTTGTGTTGGGTATGGATATTTCAATTAGTTGTGTTAATTTCTTCTTTTTATTGGTGAGTATGATGTCAGGTTTGTTATGTGGTGTTGTTTTACGTGTTATAATCGTTCTGTTCCAGTATAATTTGTATTCATCATTCTCCAGTACATTTTGTGGTGTGTACTTGTATGTGGGAACGTGTTGTTTTATTAGTTTATGTTTTATGGCAAGTTGTTGATGTATTATTTTTGCTACATTGTCATGTCTTCTGGGGTATTCTGTATTTGCTAGTATTGTACATCCGCTTGTGATGTGATCTACTGTTTCTATTTGTTGTTTGCAAAGTCTGCATTTATCTGTTGTGGTATTGGGATCTTTAATAATATGCTTGCTGTAATATCTGGTGTTTATTGTTTGATCCTGTACTGCAATCATGAATCCTTCCGTCTCACTGTATATATTGCCTTTTCTCAGCCATGTGTTGGTTGCATCTTGATCTATGTGTGGCTGTGTTAGATGATACGGGTGCTTGCCATGTAGTGTTTTCTTTTTCCAATTTACTTTCTTTGTATCTGTTGATGTTATGTGATCTAAAGGGTTGTAGAAGTGGTTATGAAATTGCAATGGTGTAGCTGATGTATTTATATGAGTGATTGCTTTGTGTATTTTGCTAGTTTCTGCTCGTTCTAGAAAGAATTTTCTTAAATTGTCTACCTGTCCATAATGTAGGTTTTTTATATCTATAAATCCCCTTCCACCTTCCTTTCTGCTTAATGTGAATCTTTCTGTTGCTGAATGTATGTGATGTATTCTATATTTGTGGCATTGTGATCATGTAAGTGTATTGAGTGCTTCTAGGTCTGTGTCACTCCATTTCACTACTCCAAGTGAGTAGGTCAATACTGGTATAGCATAAGTATTTATAGCTTTTGTCTTGTTTCTTGCTGTCAATTCTGTTTTCAGTATTTTTGTTAGTCTTTGTCTATATTTTTCTTTTAGTTCTTCTTTAATATTTGTATTATCTATTCCTATTTTTTGTCTGTATCCTAGATATTTATAGGCATCTGTTTTTTCCATCGCTTCTATGCAGTCTCTGTGGTTATCCAATATGTAATCTTCTTGTTTAGTGTGTTTTCCCTTGACTATGCTATTTTTCTTACATTTGTCTGTTCCAAAAGCCATATTTATATCATTGCTGAATTCTTCTGTTATCTTTAGTAATTGGTTGAGTTGTTGATTTGTTGCTGCCAGTAGTTTTAGATCATCCATGTATAGCAAATGTGTGATTTTGTGTGGGTATGTTCCAGTAATATTGTATCCATAATTTGTATTATTTAGCATGTTGGATAGTGGGTTCAGAGCAAGACAGAACCAGAAAGGACTTAATGAGTCTCCTTGGTATATTCCACGCTTAATCTGTATTGGCTGTGATGTGATGTTATCTGAATTTGTTTGGATATTAAGTGTGGTTTTCCAGTTTTTCATTACTATGTTTAGAAACTGTATCAATTTAGGATCTACTTTGTATATTTCCAATATCTGTAGTAACCATGAGTGGGGTACACTATCAAAGGCTTTTTGGTAATCAATGTATGCGTAGTGTAGGGACCTTTGTTTAGTTTTAGCTTGATATGTCACCTCTGTATCTATTATTAGTTTCTCTTTACATCCTCGTGCTCCTTTGCAGCAGCCTTTTTGTTCTTCATTTATAATTTTGTTCTGTGTTGTATGTGTCATTAATTTCTGTGTGATGACTGAAGTTAATATTTTGTATATTGTTGGTAGGCATGTTATGGGGCGATATTTGGCTGGGTTTGCTGTGTCTGCTTGATCTTTAGGTTTCAGATAGGTTATTCCATGTGCAAGTGTATCAGGGAATGTGTATGGGTCTGCAATGTAACTGTTAAATAATTTAGTTAGATGTGAATGTGTTGAGGTGAACTTCTTTAGCCAGTAATTTGCTATTTTATCATTTCCAGGGGCTTTCCAATTGTGTGTAGAATTAATTGCTCGGGTGACTTCATGTTGCAAAATTATCACTTCAGGCATTTGTGGTATCATCTTGTATGTGTCTGTTTCTGCTTGTATCCACCGTGCATACCTGTTATGTTGTACCGGGTTTGACCATATGTTGCTCCAGAAGTGTTCCATGTCTGTTATGTTTGGTGGATTGTCTATTTTAATGTGTGTGTTATCCATTGTTTGGTAAAATCTCTTTTGGTTTGTGTTGAATGTTTGGTTTTGTTTCCTTCTATTTTCACTTTTTTTGTATCTTCTAAGTCGTTTGGCCAATGCTTGCAATTTCTGCTTTTTTTTCATCTAATTGCTCTATTGCTTCTTGTTGTGAGATTTTACCTAACCTTTTTCGTTTTTTGTCTGATATTTCATTTCTTATAAATTGTGTTAGCTGTCCGATGTCTTTTCTCAGTTTTTCTATTCTGATCTGTAGCCTGTGTTGCCATGCTGGTTTTGTGGGTTTCTTCTGTGTGTTGGTTTGTTCTGATCTCTGCCTAGTGTGTATATTTAGCGTAGTGAGTGCTCCTATATAAACCAGTAGTTGTAACTCTTCCATAGTTGTGTTTTCATTTATTTTGTTGTGTATGATTGTGTTGATAGTTTTTATTGTTGTTTCGACTTGTGGGTTATTTGGCGGTCTATGCAAGAATGGTCTAATGTCTGTATTTGTGTCTTTGTATTCTATATATGTCAGCTGAAATTTCTCTTCTATATCTAACACGTGTGTCTCTTCGTGTTCTATTTGTGCTTGTTCTGGTGGCTGTCTTAAGATTTCGTTTTCCTCTGATTGTTTAATTGATGCGTGTTGGTCTTTGTTTGCTTGCTCTGGGATGTTTGAGTCCATTACTATATTTTTTTCTTCTTCTGATTGCACATTATTTTGTTCCAGTATTTGTTGTACTTGTTGTTTGATGTTTTCTAATTCTGACTGGGGTATCCTGTTATTTTTGATTATTACACGGATCTGATCAGCTAGTCGTTGTTCTGTTAAAAATTTTAATTCCGGGTATCTGGTAATAAATGTTGTGTATACTTGTGATCTGTATCCAGTTGTGTTGGTTCCTAGGTTTGTTGCTTGGTAATAACAGAACATGAGGTGTCGATTAACTTCATCTGACCATCTCATCCTCTGTCTTTGTTTTCCTTCTAGGGTGGTTGCAGGAAGCATATCCTGCAAAACACCTCTATTTGGATTTAAATCATTTTCCAGTTGGCTAGCAGTGTCGTTACCATTGTGGGCGGGCATAGGGTTCAAGCGTCGTCCCCGACCATGACGGCGCTTGTCCGAGGCTTCTTTAGTTCTGTCCTGAACCAACTAATCACACTAAAAGGGGGGTTAGCCCTATTAGTGGTTTGTTCTTTTCGTCGCCTTTTACGACTGGCAGAACATACCGGAGGCCTATTCTTTTCCCGGGCCTCCACGGGATTTATTATTATTATTATTGTTATTATTATTACTGCTTCATTCGTAGGCTCTACTTATGGAAAGGCCATTATGGCTGTTAACCATCAACGTTTCGCTAAGCAAATCTAGTTATGAAACTTCCTGGCAGATTAAAACTGTGTGCCGGACCGAGACTCGAACTCGGGACCTTTGCCTTTCGCGGGTCTACCAACTGAGCTACCCAAGCACGACTCACGCCCCGTCCTCACAGCTTTACTTCTGCCAGTACCTCGTCTCCTACCTTCCAAACTTTGCAGAAGCTCTCCTGCGAACTCCTCTGTAGAGTGAAAATTTCATTCTAGAAACATCCCCCAGGCTGTGGCTAAGCCATGTCTCCACAAAATCCGTTCTTTCAGGAGTGCTAGTTCTGCAAGGTTCGCAGGAGAGCTTCTGTAAAGTTTGGAAGGTAGCAGACGAGGTACTGGCAGAAGTGAAGTAAAGCTGTGAGGACGGGGCGAGACGAGGTACTGGCAGAAGTAAAGCTGTGAGTACCGGGCGTGAGTCGTGCTTGGGTAGCTCAGTTGGAGCCGGCATGGTAGCTCAGCGTGTTCAGTCAGATGGCTAGCTGCCCTCTGTAATAAACAAAAAGGTCCCGAGTTCGAGTCTCGGTCCGGTACACAGTTTTAATCTGCCAGGAAGTTTCATATCAGCGCACACTCCGCTGTAGAATGAAAATTTCATTTTATAATCTAGTTATGATCGCATGGTCATACTTCCGCTGGGGCTGAATGCACTCAAAGACAATTGTTCAGAAGGACTTGCTTCTGGTTTGAATGGCGGTAGTAAACGGCGTATAGATATCTGTTTGTGTTGGTAGGTTTCCTTTAAACTCTGTGCTCTCTAGCGTTGTCACATCTTCTATAGATCAACACATTTAAGAGCGAGAGGCCAATCCGCTCTCCACCTCCAAGATAAAACTGATTTTTCGGATGAATGTTTTCTCAAAATCGTGGAATGCTCTTCGCTATTGGGTGGGCAATGGCCACACCATAGTCGTGTCATTCACATAGCAAAGCCAGCAAAAGGAACATGGCCAAGAAAGCATGCAGACGTGTATCGAGTATGTTATTTAATTCTCTCATTGTGTCTCCCATATGGTGACAATGCTTTGCACCTTTTGTGGTGCTTTTCTCCTGTTGTATCATTCCGTCAGTATACGCCACTCTTCCACGTAAATATGACGGATTGCCTCTCAAAAAGGAATAATTTATGTTGATAATTTTTTGGCTTTTTGATGTTTCCCGAATTTGTGTCTCTGACGTTAATCGACAATAATTTAAATACGTTGCGTGGCTCGTATAGGAAACACGATAATTATGTGTACCGAATATCGTCCAATTTTGAAACTTCGATCTATTGTTAAGTTTGTCCTACTTACTCAAATCAGTTAAGAAAATTTGAGAATAAAGTACTCAGGATCACAAATCGTAAGTAGATGGTTGTATGGGTAGAGACGTGAAGACCAATGACGAAAATTTTAAAAAATTAGAGGAGTGATTACGGAATTTCATATTTATTGATGTTTCATGCTGGCCTGTTCGAAGTATTACCTTGACATCCAGGTGTACAATTCACTGATTTCTTACAGCAAGTAAAAATGCAAGACAGGCCCCAATGGGCATAGGAATGGGAAACATCAGACGTAAGTAAAGGAAAGTATTATAGTCATATTCAATCCCATATAATTCGTTTACTTTGATTTCCTAGCAAGTCAGCACACCGCAGGGATTTCTCTACAGTCACTCGAACCAGATTCAATCACAAAAGCTTTCCTGCTCATTTACAGGGTGTTTCAAAAATGACCGGTATATTTGAAACGGCAATAAAAACTAAACGAGCAGCGATAGAAATACACCGTTTGTTGCAATATGCTTGGGACAACAGTACATTTTCAGGCAGACAAACTTTCGAAATTACAGTAGTTACAATTTTCAACAACAGATGGCGCTGCGGTCTGGGAAACTCTATAGTACGATATTTTCCACATATCCACCATGCGTAGCAATAATATGGCGTAGTCTCTGAATGAAATTACCCGAAACCTTTGACAACGTGTCTGGCGGAATGGCTTCACATGCAGATGAGATGTACTGCTTCAGCTGTTCAATTGTTTCTGGATTCTGGTGGTACACCTGGTCTTTCAAGTGTCCCCACAGAAAGAAGTCACAGGGGTTCGTGTCTGGCGAATAGGGAGGCCAATCCACGCCGCGTCCTGTATGTTTCGGATAGCCCAAAGCAATCACACGATCATCGAAATATTCATTCAGGAAATTAAAGACGTCGGCCGTGCGATGTGGCCGGGCACCATCTTGCATAAACCACGAGGTGTTCGCAGTGTCGTCTAAGGCAGTTTGTACCGCCACAAATTCACGAAGAATGTCCAGATAGCGTGATGCAGTAATCGTTTCGGATCTGAAAAATGGGCCAATGATTCCTTTGGAAGAAATGGCGGCCCAGACCAGTACTTTTTGAGGATGCAGGGACGATGGGACTGCAACATGGGGCTTTTCGGTTCCCCATATGCGCCAGTTCTGTTTATTGACGAAGCCGTCCAGGTAAAAATAAGCTTCGTCAGTAAACCAAATGCTGCCCACATGCATATCGCCGTCATCAATCCTGTGCACTATATCGTTAGCGAATGTCTCTCGTGCAGCAATGGTAGCGGCGCTGAGGGGTTGCCGCGTTTGAATTTTGTATGGATAGAGGTGTAAACTCTGGCGCATGAGACGATACGTGGACGTTGGCGTCATTTGGACCGCAGCTGCAACACAGCGAACGGAAACCCGAGGCCGCTGTCGGATCACCTGCTGCACTAGCTGCGCGTTGCCCTCTGTGGTTGCCGTACGCGGTCGCCCTACCTTTCCAGCACGTTCATCCGTCACGTTCCCAGTCCGTTGAAATTTTTCAAATAGATCCTTTATTGTATCGCTTTTCGGTCCTTTGGTTACATTAAACCTCCGTTGAAAACTTCGTCTTGTTGCAACAACACTGTGTTCTAGGCGGTGGAATTCCAACACCAGAAAAATCCTCTGTTTTGAGGAATAAACCATGTTGTCTACAGCACACTTGCACGTTGTGAACAGCACACGCTTACAGCAGAAAGACGACGTACAGAATGGCGCACCCACAGACTGCGTTGTCATCTATATCTTTCACATCACTTGCAGCGCCATCTGTTGTTGAAAATTGTAGCTACTATAATTTCCAATGTTTGTCCGCCTGAAAATGTACTGTTGTCCCAAGCATATTGCAACAAACGGTGTATTTCTATCGCTGCTCGTTTAGTTTTTATTGCCGTTTTAAATATACCGGTCATTTTTGAAACACCCTGTACATCGCGTACAACATCGGAATCCAGGCTCTTGATGGCAAACATTTATTCTTCGCTTGTTCAAAGCCACAGCAACACAGAAAACAATTCGTCTCAGAATTGAGAAAACCTGGGCTACCATTCCCTGCAAGCGTTAGTCATTATCTAGTACAGAATAAGGCAGTTCTTAGAAGTTTGACAATATTTGTTTCAATTCGCAATTTTAAAATGTGATATAGACATACCGAAAAGAAGCAGTCACCATTTTTAGTGGTTGTCTAAGAGTAGTGACTGTACATATCTGTTTTGGACGATTTTTTCTAAGAAAAATAATTATTTCTGTCTTGAGCACCTGAGGAGTTTTACCTCACTGCTAATAGTGAAGAACTGTTGAAAAAATTTTAATATTTTTGTAATTATGGATGGCTAAATAGTGTAATTGTTGATCGCTGAATAATATAATTGTTGTTGCTTAAACAGTGTACCGTACTCTCTCCGAAGACTTAATCAAAATATAAAAAGCTTAAATGTCCGTCACACTAACCAAGAAGTTTCTGCTGTATCTATGTATGCACACAGCCAACACGGACTTAGAAAACAGCGTTCTTGTGAAACACTACTAACTCTTTAATCACACGAAAGGATGAGTGCTATTGACAAGAGATTTCAAACTGATACCGTATTTTTAGATCTCCAGAAGGCTTTTGACACTATACCATTGTACCACACAAGCGGCTTGTGGTAAAACTGCGTGCTTATGGAATATCGTCTCAGTTATGTGACTGGATTCGTGATTTCCCGTTAGAGAAGTCACAGCTGTCATTAACGAAAAGTCATCGAGAAAAACAGAAGTGATTTCTGACGTTCCCCCAGGCCCTTTGCTGTTCCTTATCTATGTAAACGTTTTAGGACAGAATCTGAGCAGCCGTCTTACGTTATTTGTAGATGATGATGTCGTTTATCGACTAGTAAAGTCATCAGAAGATCAAAGCAAATTGCAAAACGGTTTAGAAACGATATCTGTATGGTGCAAAAATTGGCAGTTGACCCTAAATTACGAAATGGGCGAGGTCATCCACATGAATGCTAAAAGGAATACGTTAAACTTCGATTACACGAACATCAGTGAAATCTAAAGGCCGTAAATTCAACTAAATACATAGAAATTACAATTACGAGCAACTTGAATTGGCGGTAACACATAGAAAGTGTTGTGGGGAAGGCTAACCAAAGACTGCATTTTATTGGCAGGGCACTTAGAAAATGTAACAATCTACTAGAGAGACTGCCTATGCTAGCTTGTCCATCTTCTAGAACATTGCTGCGCGGTGTGGGGTCCTTACGGATTGGCCGAGTACATCAAGAAAGTTCCAAAGGGGCAGCACGTTTTGTATTATCGCGAAATAGGGGAGAGAGTGTCACTGAAATGATACATCTACATCTATACTACTCAAGCCACCTGACGGTGTGTGGCGGAAGGTACCTTGAGTACCTCTATCGGTTCTCCCTTCTATTCCAGTCTCGTATTGTTCGTGGAAAGGATTGTCGGTATGCCTCTGTGTGGGCTCTAATCTCTCTGATTTTATCCTCATGGTCTCTTCGCGAGATATACGTAGGAGGGAGCAATATACTGGGTGTTGGACATCATTAATTCAAAGGCGTTTTTCCTTGCGACGGAATCTTCTCAGGAAATTTCAATCACCAACTTTTTCCTTCGAATGCGAAAATATTTTGTTGAAGCCGACTTACATAGGGAGAAATGATCATCATAATAAAATAAGAGAAATCAGAGCTCTCACGGAAAGATAATAGGTGTTCGTTATTTCCGCTTCTGTGCGAGATTGGAATAATAGCGAATTATTGTGAAGGTGGTTCGATGAACCCTCTGCCAGGCACTTAAATGTGATTTATGGAGTATCCATGTAGATGTAGATTCGTCCTACTATACACTCGTAGTCTCATTTCAATCAAGGTCAATGACCCACTATTTTGCTTTGTCGTGATAACTGATTTTACCTAACGAGTCCTTTTTTTTTTTTTTTTTTTTTTTTTTTTTTTTTTTTTTTTTTTTTGTGAGATGATTATGTTACGGAAGTGTAGCGTATGAAGACTACTCGGTATCTCCCGTCGTACAAAGTAGCAAGTTCTAAAAGTGAGCGTACATGTTATTTTTCGACAACATGCCTACGTGATGTCGAACACGAGACACACCCTTCTCCGTTCGCGCCATGGATACGCGTAGTGGCTCGCGCTGCCATCTGTTATCGAAGCATGCGTCCGCAGGAGATGCTGCCACCTGGTGCGCGGAGCAACAAGCTCATGAAAATCCCGTTGGCCTCTGCGAGATGAGTTTGCACATTTATACAAACCGCCAGCTGCACTGGTCCAGTAGTGTTCCGTCTTCCTGCCGATATGCGACACAAATGTGTCTCCTCGAAGTGGTGCTTGCAATTGCCCAGCGTCTGCGTACTGTAGTTGTTCACGGATTGTGTGCAGCGTTCCAACAGAAATGGGGAATCTTGATGTTATATAAACGCAATCAGTGTGTGCTAGCGTATCTTGTGTTGTCACCATAAGCGACGGAAGATTGGATGCGTGATTTTCTTGTTCAAAAACAGCTGCTGGTATTTGATGATTAAATCACTGACGAATTTCCGTGACAGCTGTTAGAAAAACGAGGGAGTGTCTTCGAAGCAGTGAAACAGTATTACCACTCGTACTTCCAACAACGCATCATAAATGTGAACGAAGGTCTTTCTAATTTCGATTTTTTTTTTAAATCTTCATTTCTCTTCATCTAGAACAGGCCCATTCCATTGCTTCACAATTCGGTTTGGCATCTCCATTCTTCGATTTCCTTTTGGAAAAATTAATACTTCCAGTTATATTATAGTTTGCTGTTCGATCTATATATTCGTTCTATTGCCTCTGGTATTGTGTTATTATTTCAATAATGCCCTGAATTTTCACTCGTGTACGAGTATTTTCACTTTTTTGACTGTCAATTAACTTGTACTCTGCAACATTTCATAAATCTCAGTTTACTGACCATTAGTCGTTGTTCGTATAGAAACAATGGTAACACCATTACTTTATAAAATCCATATAGGACTTCTTGTGAATTTTTCTTGCGATTGCTGTTCTAATAGTTCTGCAGACATAATTCAAATCGCTTAGTTTAGTCACTGTTCCGATGCTTTCTCCACATGTAAAGTCGAATCCTAAGTACCTGAAATGGGTACCTTGTTTTTACTTATTTCGTTTTTAACCGTTGGTAGTCAGACCCAAAATTAGCCATAGTCTTTGTCTTAGTAACAGAAATGTTTATGTTATGCTATTCATTTATTTCATTCGAGATAAAAATGGTTTCCAGTAAAGCTTTTTCGCTTCGACTGCCTGCAAAAAGATGTCCAGTCACGTTTATGTCACAAATTGTAAAATGTGCATTTAATCGCTACCAGGTGTTTGTTGTTTGAAAAAGGGCAAATAAGAAAATAGCTTCGCTAATTCTCTAGGATATTCGCGGGAAATGAGTGAGACATTGCGCATGTTAATTCTCTTATCCAATTTCTTAAATAACAATTCCAGTTTTCGCTTGGGCTCGCTAATCAGTAAATTAAATTCCGGTATACTGGCAATCCTTGCTTAATGTCTCTGGGTCGAGAAATGTAATTACGGTTCACTTCATGCAACGCATCGTAATTACAATTTAAAAGTCGTTGTTTCGATTGTTTTTAAAAATTTACATTCATTTTCATCTGTTTCGCACCAGGGCTTCAGCTTTTTTGGTACATATTAATTTATAATTTTTGTTATTGTTATACTTGCCACTCGATCTGCATGACTTTTCCTCCTCTCTTATATTGATTTGTTATTTCAGCTTTTATTATTTATGAATGTGTTCGTTTCTTTTCCTATCCGTATCTCGAAAAGTATTTCGCTGACTGCTATACTTCGTCCAAACAGCAAAGCTGGTAATGTCATATTATAAATTTCTATCCGGTTTCTTAAGCATTATCTTCCGAATATTCACTGTAAAGTTCTTCAGACATTGTTAAAACTCTTCATTTTGTCCTCTTTCTTTGTTTAATCCATATTTGGTATCATAACTTTGGAATGGTTATCATGTTCTTCCAATTTTAAGTGGCTGAAATCGTAAAACAACCATAATGCTTGGTTTGTAACACAAATATTCGTATTATATCCATCATGTCATTTACCTCGACATTGTTTTGTGTAAATCATTTACGTTTTGGTTAGCAGTACTTTATCGTCTACTAATAAGAGTGAGACAAGTTTATGTCGTTAGAAGCCAGTCACGATAGAAAAGAAATTCGCTGCCTTAATTTACGAAGGTATTCGCTGGAAAAGTGTACGGCGTTATGCATGGTGATTTGCAAACTCTATTTCTCGAACAGAAATGGTTTTCTTCGATTGAATGCGACAAGCAATGTATGTAAACTGCGTTTCTTCTTTGGGTAATATTATCGGAGTCCATTTATACAAAGCGCCCATGTGTTTTTTCGTTCTTGGGGGTGTTTTTGTTTTGCCGTTGCAGCTGCAAAAACGCGTGATTTTTTTCACCAGGCGCGTTTCGCTTTATTGAGGTTAAGTATCATCCGTGGTCTGTAATTAAGTTATTTACATTTTGATTTGCTTTAAGATCGAAAAACAGCTCGTTAAGAAAGTTGATTTGTACTTACGGTGATTTTCGCTTGATTTCCCGCTTACATCGGGAAATGCCGTCTGCTAGCAATTTTTAGTTGTACTGCAGCGCCTCGCATTTCTTATGCTTTTCACAGTCCGAACTCGTATTCACGGCCACTGCGGAAGCAACACGTAGGAAGCAGTAATATATTCCTAGGTTCTTCAGTTAGTACTGGTTTGTAAGCAGCGGCGGTGTGGCATCGTGCACTGTCATGCAGAATGATGGGGTACTCTTCCATGAAATGTCTTCGCTTTCGCCTGAACGCTGAAGTTGCTGTTGCACCTTGGTGGTACAGCGTGATGCAGTATTACCCCATCAATATCATACGCCAGAAAGAACATCATCTTCACAGTACTAGGTAGGGTGATCAACTCTCCCGTATTTGAACATATTTTTCCATAACCTCCCGGCTCACGTATTTTCAGGCTCATTGGGCAGTTTTATCCGGTTTTCAACTTTTTTTTGCGTAAGTACAAATATTTTTCAAGCATTTAAATTTTGCGCACACCGTCAGAATTCGTTGAAACGTTGGATAGCAGAGACAACTGATTCAATAGCGACATTATGCCTATAACATATAAATTATGGCAAGCACCATTCAGTCATGAAACTATTAAGTAAAGAGAATGAAAAATCATTTTTTTTAATTTCCAGTTGTTGCATGGGCTGAAATCCTGCGACATGTAAATACTACATGGTTATTTCTCACATCTGCTGTAGAAAGGCTTTTAAAAACATTGGAGTCTTTAAGAAGCTATTTTAACAGCATAGATGATTCCGACTGTCCTGAAGTTTTGAAAAAGTATGTTTGCAATGAAAATACAGGAGAAGAAAACTGTTCAGTTTCTTTGTGAATACTGGAAACGTTTTCATTCAAAAAGCAAAGTATTTGCAGAATTGGTCTTAGTATTATGGAATCTCCTGAAGCTGTATAGTTACTAATTAGTAAAGTCAGACAGAAAGGAAGATAGATTTTTTTGGTAGTGGTACCCATAAATTGTTAGCCACTGTTCTTGATCGCCGTCACCGTTTTTACGATACAGCAGTGTGTTACCACTACTTGGTATCCAGCCCTCGTATTAGTCCTATAATGAAAAGCGAATAGGATATATTGATAGGAAATTTAATGTGGTTTAATAAAGTGCTGGGTAACACTTTCGCGGTCTAGCGGTTCTGGCGCTGCAGTCCGGAACCGCGGGACTGCTACGGTCGCAGGTTCGAATCCTGCTTCGGGCATGGATGTGTGTGATGTCCTTAGGTTAGTTAGGTTTAAGTAGTTCTAAGTTCTAGGGGACTTATGACCTAAGATGTTGAGTCCCATAGTGCTCAGAGCCATTTTTGAACACTTTCGCTAGAAGCCGCGGCTTTCGAGTTACTCACGGAAAACATAAAAAAAGTGACCTTTAAATCCACCTCCACCCCAACGCTCACATGCCACTGGTCAAGATTTTTAGCGTGTCGTTCAACACACTCCCTTCTAGCACTGTGCAAAAATTTACGACTGCAAGAATTCCCCCCTCCACCCGTAATTTTCCTCCCTTTACTGGACTGCCGATATTCATGTTTGATCAAAGTCATGGTGTGTCACTATCAACTTACTTAAAGACGAACTGAGAACATTTAGTTCAGATCTGGCAAACACAGAACATGATCATCATCTCCTGAAGCACGGGTCAGCAAGTAATTTTAGATGGGGTCAGGATACTTTCGAAAATTTTGATCGACGTCCCAAAGAAAAACCTCATATCCCTCACCGATTCTTTGTTTTAATCGTCTCTCAATGCATAATATGAAATACAATAGATCAGGATATCTGCGCTCAAAAATTCAGAAAAAGCCTAAAATTCTTCATTATTTTTATTTTTCTTGTCGCTCACAAAAAATATGGAATACAGTATATGTATATTGAAAATTCCAGCATAAAACATATATTCAGTGCTATTTTTTATTTTAATTTTCACTCACAAAACATGAAATAGAATAGATAGGCAGATTTGTATTAAAAAATCAATGGGAAAAATTACATTTGCGGTCTTGAACCAGTTTGTTCAAGTCTTAAGTGAGGAGCAGCTTACGCGAGTAGTGCCTCCAAGGTGGGCGACCCTTAATCTTGTTCTTCAAAAAAATTCACTGTTGAAAATGAAATTTCACAAATGGGGCCAAACAAAATAACCAGATCTGTGGCTTTTTTTTTTTTTGTAATTTCCATATTTTTCTGGGACATGTTTACTCCAAAATTCTTCAGAGGATGCAGTTTTCGAGGAAATATCTTCCTGTAAGTCTGCTACCTCCATTTGCAGTAAAGGCTTTGAAAGAGACAATACCTTCATAGCCACATCCCTCCATTCTGCCGCTTGAGAAATTCAAAAGAATCGCGACAGCTTCTCTATCTTAGAAAAATCTTGAAATCTTGCCACAAATTCCTTCTTAAGATCTGATATACATTCGAGAATACTGAAAAAAACTATTTCAGAATTACTTTTATATTGAAAAATTGTTGGAAATTGCTTAAATTTCTCTACTTGCAATGTATTTTTCAAAAATACCCAGCTTGCGACGGAAAGAATATACTTTGTATCAGACCTCATATTAATTTTCCGTTTCCCTGTAGCTCGGTATTGAACGCATTTAAATACTTTAGAATGTCTTTCAAGAAAGCCACAGCTAGCGTACTGCGTTCGTTTGCTAGGAACTCCTAATGGTTTCTTGCTTCTTGTGAAGCCAAGCTTTCTAAGGATATTAATTCTTCTTGTATTTGCCAAAAGCGTTCAGTCACTTGATCTTTACTTAGCGAACGAGCATTGTTGTACTACTGTCAAGTCAGAATGCGCCGAATCACCCACAGAAAGAAACTCTTTGAACTGTCTGTGCTGAAAAAATGGTTCAAATGACTGAGCATTACGGGACTTAACATCTGAGGTCATCAGTCCCCTACAACTTAGAACTACTTAAACCTAACTAACCTAAGGACATCACACACATCCATACCCGAGGTAGGATTCGAACCTGCGACCGTAGGTCGCGCCTAGAACCGCTCGGCCCCGTCGATACTTTTTCGCTTCAAAAAGTGTCACCGCCACTTCCAAGATAATTTTTTTTTACTATTTCATAATCTGAAAAGTCTGTGCTGAAAAGTAGAACGAGACCTCATACAACTAATCAACTTGATCAACCTGTCCATCACTTCTTTCAGACCCACACTAAATTTTCCACAAAGGGCTGCCTGCGAATTATGCACTGAAAAGATAGCCCAGCATTCTTATCTTTGATTCCCTTTAAAAGCCCTTTTCTTTGCCACATGTCGCTGGTACGCCGTCAGTTGAAAGAAACACCATATTATCATAATTAATCTTTGATTTTGTCATGAATTCATCAAAGGTCTTGAATAAATCTTATTTGCGAATGTCGCCTTTCAACGGGAATATTGTTAGCAATTCTCCCCTATAATTCTTTAATTTCAATATCCAAAAAATCGCACGAAAATGGACATTTAGTTCTTCAACAACGTCACATGACTCATCTAGTGCTAGGCGTCTCCTACAGAAGTTTGAGCGAACTACCTTTGTTGTCAAAAGCCAAAATTTCGGTTCTTGTATTACTTTTTGTCGACAATGGAATACCTTGAACTGCAGCAACAACATACTTTTTCGCTTCAAAAAGTGTCACCGCCACTTCCAAGATAATTTTTTTTGCTATTTCATAATCTGAAAAGTCTTCTGATGTTTACTAAGCGTCCAACACACACGTATCGCTGCTTCTGCAAATTTTTCTTGCTGCCTCATAGAGCGAACTAGAAAGGCCGTACTTTTTTTTGTAGGAAGCTAGATATGCCTGTACCTGTCCTTGACGAGCTTCACTACCCAGAGGAAAATTTTTGTGGGACTGCCGATGACTTGTTTCGTAGTGTCTCTCTGAACTGGCACTCAGCAAGAACAACTATTCTGTTGCATGTGATACAAACTGGAACAGCTCCAGGCCTACCAGGCAGAGTTAAACAATATTTTTCAGTCCACTTAGTCAACAATTTCCTATTTTCACAAACACCTTCACGTTTTTAGGATCCATATCGATGCTAAACCCTCTACAATAACAAAATGCCCCGCACCAGATCGCATCAATTGCTGACGAAGTGGCGATAAAATTTGTGTGTTTTGTTCGGATTCGTTCTTTATAGAAATACCAGGGCCAGGCGCACAGCACGTGCCGATACACCACAAAGGAGCTACTTCCGTGCTTGTTGTCTAAGGTCGCCGCCGCCGAGGGAACTTGCGCTAAGATTCATAAACTAGCTTTAAGCTTTCGCTCGAGTTACGAGCAAAAAAATGTGTTAAATAGAGGCTTCAGAGGTTGCCAGTCTGAAACCGATTTATAAAATTTCCTTGTTCATTGAGTGAAATTCTCGTGTTGCATTAGTGTGTACAGGGTTTCTATGTGGATCGACATAAAACGCCGCGCCAGCCGTCCATATTGTTCCCTTCCATCCCCGCTCTCCAGCGCTGCACAGCATCGCAACTATACAGGGTGTGACAAAAAGCTACGGCCAAACTTTCAGGAAACATTCCTCACACACAAATAAAGAAAAGATGTTATGTGGACATGTGTCCGGAAACGCTTAATTTCCATGTTAGAGCTCATTTTAGTTTCGTCAGTATGTACTGTTCTTCCTCGATTCACCGCCAGTTGGCCCAATTGAAGGAAGGTAATGTCGACTTCGGTGCTTGTGTTGACATGCGACTCATTGCTCTACAGTACTAGCATCAAGCACATCAGTACGTAGCATCAACAGGTTAGTGTTCATCACGAACGTGGTTTTGCACTCAGTGCAATGTTTACAAATGCGGAGTTGGCAGATGCCCATTTGATGTATGGATTAGCACGGGGCAATAGCCGTAACGCGGTACGTTTGTATCGAGACAGATTTCCAGAACGAAGGTGTCCCCACAGGAAGACGTTCGAAGCAATTGATCGGCGTCTTAGGGAGCACGGAACATTCCAGCCTTTGACTCGCGACTGGGGAAGACCTAGAACGACGAGGACACCTGCAATGGACGAGGCAATTCTTCGTGCAGTTGACGATAACCTTAATGTCAGCGTCAGAGAAGTTGCTGCTATACAAGGTAACGTTGACCACGTCACTGTATGGAGAGTGCTACGGGAGAACCAGTTGTTTCCGTACCATGTACAGCGTGTGCAG
The DNA here is from genome assembly GCF_023864275.1 of Schistocerca cancellata. NCBI lineage: Eukaryota > Metazoa > Arthropoda > Insecta > Orthoptera > Acrididae > Schistocerca > Schistocerca cancellata. The sequence continues at coordinate 16,263,932 of NC_064635.1, read as the reverse complement.
GCACTATCAGCAGCTGATTCGCCTCCACGGGTACACTTCTGCGAATGGTTCATCCAAGAATGTGTCAATCCTCATTTCAGTGCAAATGTTCTCTTTACAGATGAGGCTTCATTCCAACGTGATCAAATTGTAAATTTTCACAATCAACATATGTGGGCTGACGAGAATCCGCACGCAATTGTGCAATCACGTCATCAACACAGATTTTCTGTTAACGTTTGTGCAGGCATTGTTGGTAATGTCTTGATTGGGCCCTGTGTTCTTCCACCTACGCTCAATGGAGCACGTTATCATGATTTCATACGGGATACTCTACCTGTGCGGTTAGAACATGTGTCTTTACAAGTACGACACAACAAGTGGTTCATGCACGATGGAGCTCTTGCACATTTCAGTCGATGTGTTCGTACGCTTCTCAACACAGATGCGGTGACCGATGCATTGTTAGAGGCGGACCAATTCCATGGCCTCCACGCTCTCCTGACCTCAACCCTCTTGACTTTCATTTATGGGGGCATTTGAAAGCTCTTGTCTACGCAACCCCGGTACCAAATGTAGAGACTCTTCGTGCTCGTATTGTGGACGGCTGTGATACAATACGCCATTCTCCAGGGCTGCATCAGCGCATCAGGGATTCCATGCGACGGAGGGTGGATGCATGTATCCTCGCTAACGGAGGACATTTTGAACATTTCTTGTAACAAAGTGTTTGAAGTCACGCTGGTACGTTCTGTTGCTGTGTGTTTCCATTCCATGATTAATGTGATTTGAAGAGAAGTAATAAAATGAGCTCTAACACGGAAAGTAAGCGTTTCCGGACACATGTCCACGTAACGTATTTTCTTTCTGTGTGTGTGAGGAATGTTTCCTGAAACTTTGGCCGTACCTTTTTGTAACACCCTGTATATTTAGTCTACCTATAACCAACCCTTAAGAATTCTAATTGTTCAGCAGTTAATTGTATACGACTAGAAAAAATGATAAGGGTGGTGCTCAAACGAATTCTTATTGGCAGGAAACATATATTTTTTAAATAATTTCAGTACATTATTTTTACTTTCAAAATATTTTTGGCGGATCATTTTTTAACCTTCACCGGTCCTCCACTTGCCGACCGCTGTTCTAAGGTCTATGACTTCGTTGCTGTATTCATATTTGTGTATCCTTTGTTGAATGTTCCAAGTCAGCGTACTGTTTGAATTTGCCCGTCCATCACAGAACCCTGATGATCCTGCGATGTGTTCCACTTCATTTCATCCTGAAAACATTTCTTTCCAATGTTGTGGTCGAGAATTTGTTGTGACGTATCGCAAGGCCAGTGAACTTAGTTTCCCCCCTTTTCTGTGGCAGTGATCAAGTCCCTCGCTTCACCTGCTTCCTTGAGCAACCACTCCGACTTTTTCTCTCTGCAGGTTATTTTCGGGCGTCCTTCTCCACATACACATTTCCCTTGCTTCCAGCATTAATAGTATCCTGTCTTGTTAGGACCTGTGTGTGACGGACAAGAAAAGAGTACAGACAAACGCTTCGATCAATTCCTTCCTAGTTTTATGGTGGTGTCGATACTTGTCAGAATCTGTTTCTTGTTAACCAAGGCCTTTTTTTCTTCTTTTTTTGACACAACAATGGGCGTATTTTCATATACGCGTTTTTTTAAGGCACCCGTCTTCTGATTGGTTTGATGCGGCCCGCCATGAATCCCTCTCTTGTACCAACCTCTTCATCTCAGAATAGCACTTGCAACCTATGTCCTCAATTATTTGATGGATGTGTTTTCTGCTTTCCTCTACAGTTTTTACCCTCTACACCTCCCTCTAGTATCAAGAAAGTTATTCCGTCATGTCTTAACAGATGTCCTATATCCTGTACCTTCTTCTTGGCGTGTTTTCCACATAATCCTTCCCTCTCAAAAACTGTGAGAGCTTCCTCATTCTTTACCTTATCACTCCACCTAATTCTAGACATTCATCTGCAGCGCCACGTCTCAAATGCTTCGATTCTTTTCCGTTTCCACTTTCCCACATTTCTTGTGTCACTACCATACAAAGCTGTGCTCCAAACGTGCATACTCTATATTTTTTTCCTCAAATGCCGATGTATGTTTGCAAAGTTTGATACTAGTAGACCTGTCTTGGCCAGGACTGCACTTTTTGTCAGTGCTAGTCTGCTTTGTAGGTCCTCCATCCTCCCTCCAGCATGGGTTATGCAGGTGTATGTTTGCTAAGTTTGATACTAGTAGACTTGTCTTGGCCAGGACTGCACTTTTTGTCAGTGCTAGTCTGCTTTGTAGGTCCTCCATCATGGGTCATGCAGGTGTATGTTTGGTAAGTTTGGTACTAGTAGACTTGTCTTGGCCAGGACTGCACTTTTTGTCAGTGCTAGTCTGCTTTGTAGGTCCTCCATCATGGGTCATGCAGGTGTATGTTTGGTAAGTTTGGTACTAGTAGACTTGTCTTGGCCAGGACTGCACTTTTTGTCAGTGCTAGTCTGCTTTGTAGGTCCTCCATCCTCCCTCCAGCATGGGTTATGCAGGTGTATGTTTGCTAAGTTTGATACTAGTAGACTTGTCTTGGCCAGGACTGCACTTTTTGTCAGTGCTAGTCTGCTTTGTAGGTCCTCCATCATGGGTCATGCAGGTGTATGTTTGCTAAGTTTGATACTAGTAGACTTGTCTTGGCCAGGACTGCACTTTTTGTCAGTGCTAGTCTGCTTTGTAGGTCCTCCATCATGGGTCATGCAGGTGTATGTTTGGTAAGTTTGGTACTAGTAGACTTGTCTTGGCCAGGACTGCACTTTTTGTCAGTGCTAGTCTGCTTTGTAGGTCCTCCATCATGGGTCATGCAGGTGTATGTTTGGTAAGTTTGATACTAGTAGACTTGTCTTGGCCAGGACTGCACTTTTTGTCAGTGCTAGTCTGCTTTGTAGGTCCTCCATCATGGGTCATGCAGGTGTATGTTTGCTAAGTTTGATACTAGTAGACTTGTCTTGGCCAGGACTGCACTTTTTGTCAGTGCTAGTCTGCTTTGTAGGTCCTCCATCATGGGTCATGCAGGTGTATGTTTGGTAAGTTTGGTACTAGTAGACTTGTCTTGGCCAGGACTGCACTTTTTGTCAGTGCTAGTCTGCTTTGTAGGTCCTCCATCATGGGTCATGCAGGTGTATGTTTGGTAAGTTTGATACTAGTAGACTTGTCTTGGCCAGGACTGCACTTTTTGTCAGTGCTAGTCTGCTTTGTAGGTCCTCCATCATGGGTCATGCAGGTGTATGTTTGGTAAGTTTGATACTAGTAGACTTATCGTGGCCAGGACTGCACTTTTTGTCAGTGCTAGTCCGCTTTGTAGGTCCTCCATCATGGGTCATGCAGGTGTATGTTTGGTAAGTTTGATACTAGTAGACTTGTCTTGGCCAGGACTGCACTTTTTGTCAGTGCTAGTCCGCTTTGTAGGTCCTCCATCATGGGTCATGCAGGTGTATGTTTGGTAAGTTTGATACTAGTAGACTTGTCTTGGCCAGGACTGCACTTTTTGTCAGTGCTAGTCTGCTTTGTAGGTCCTCCATCATGGGTCATGCAGGTGTATGTTTGGTAAGTTTGATACTAGTAGACTTGTCTTGGCCAGGACTGCACTTTTTGTCAGTGCTAGTCTGCTTTGTAGGTCCTCCATCATGGGTCATGCAGGTGTATGTTTGGTAAGTTTGATACTAGTAGACTTATCGTGGCCAGGACTGCACTTTTTGTCAGTGCTAGTCCGCTTTGTAGGTCCTCCATCATGGGTCATGCAGGTGTATGTTTGGTAAGTTTGATACTAGTAGACTTGTCTTGGCCAGGACTGCACTTTTTGTCAGTGCTAGTCTGCTTTGTAGGTCCTCCATCATGGGTCATGCAGGTGTATGTTTGGTAAGTTTGATACTAGTAGACTTGTCTTGGCCAGGACTGCACTTTTTGTCAGTGCTAGTCTGCTTTGTAGGTCCTCCATCATGGGTCATGCAGGTGTATGTTTGGTAAGTTTGATACTAGTAGACTTGTCTTGGCCAGGACTGCACTTTTTGTCAGTGCTAGTCTGCTTTGTAGGTCCTCCATCATGGGTCATGCAGGTGTATGTTTGCTAAGTTTGATACTAGTAGACTTGTCTTGGCCAGGACTGCACTTTTTGTCAGTGCTAGTCTGCTTTGTAGGTCCTCCATCATGGGTCATGCAGGTGTATGTTTGGTAAGTTTGATACTAGTAGACTTGTCTTGGCCAGGACTGCACTTTTTGTCAGTGCTAGTCTGCTTTGTAGGTCCTCCATCATGGGTCATGCAGGTGTATGTTTGGTAAGTTTGATACTAGTAGACTTGTCTTGGCCAGGACTGCACTTTTTGTCAGTGCTAGTCTGCTTTGTAGGTCCTCCATCATGGGTCATGCAGGTGTATGTTTGGTAAGTTTGATACTAGTAGACTTGTCTTGGCCAGGACTGCACTTTTTGTCAGTGCTAGTCTGCTTTGTAGGTCCTCCATCATGGGTCATGCAGGTGTATGTTTGGTAAGTTTGATACTAGTAGACTTGTCTTGGCCAGGACTGCACTTTTTGTCAGTGCTAGTCTGCTTTGTAGGTCCTCCATCATGGGTCATGCAGGTGTATGTTTGGTAAGTTTGATACTAGTAGACTTGTCTTGGCCAGGACTGCACTTTTTGTCAGTGCTAGTCTGCTTTGTAGGTCCTCCATCATGGGTCATGCAGGTGTATGTTTGCTAAGTTTGATACTAGTAGACTTGTCTTGGCCAGGACTGCACTTTTTGTCAGTGCTAGTCTGCTTTGTTTGTCCTCCATCCTCCCTCCATCATGGGTTATGCAGATGTATGATTGGTAAGTAGTCTTGGCCTGGAATGCACATTTTGTCAGTGCAGATATTAGAGATAAAGTTAGTGAACTGCTTATAGATGTTGACTCTGAAACTATTGGTATATCTGAACACTTCTTAAATAAGGAGATAATTCAGAGGCTTCCTTCACCAGGATACAGGTTGGCTGGCAGCTTTTCGAGTAGCTCTTTGTGGTGTGGGGGAGTGGCCATGTATGTGAAAAACGGCATCCCATTTGAGTCAATTGATGTTTCAAAGTACTGCACTGAAAAGGTCTTTGAATGTTGCGCATGTGTGGTTAAATTTAATGGAGCTAAACTTCTAACTGTTGTTATTTATAGATCCCCAGACTCCGATTTCACAACATTTTTGCTGAAGCTAGAGGAGGTTCTTGGTTCACTTTATAGTAAATACCTAAAGTTAGTTATATGTGCGTAGCGGGAATGTCCGTGTTACTGATAAGTCACATATATGTACAGTATTTAATAATCACTTTCTGAATATAGCAGGTGAACTAAATAGAAACCTAGTTCCAACAGGGAATCATATAGCGCTCTTAGAAAAAAGTGTTCCGAGACTGTTACCTGAAATGCTCCTCCATGATACTGACAAGAGGGAGATTGAGTTAATAATTAAATCACTAAAGACCAAGAACTCTCATGGATATGACGGGGTATCTAGCAGAATACTGAAGTATTGTTCTATGTATGTTAGCCCAGCACTTAGCCATATCTGTAACTTTTCCTTTAAGAGTGGTCGGTTTCCTGACCGATTAAAGCACTCGGTAGTGAAGCCACTTTATAAAAAGGGAGACAGGGATAACGTTGATAATTACAGACCTATTTCTATGCCATCGGTGTTTGCTAAAGTTATCGAGAGGGTTGTATATACAAGGTTACTGCAACATTGAAATTCACATAATTTGCTGTCAAATGTTCAGTTTGGTTTTAGAAATGGTTTAACAACTGAAAATGCTATATTCTCTTTTCTCTGTGAGGTTTTGGACGGATTAAATAAAAGGTTGCGAACGCTAGGTGTTTTCTTTGATTTAACGAAGGCTTTTGATTGTGTTGACCACAAAATATTACTGCAGAAGTTGGACCATCATGGAGTAAGGGGAGTAGCTTACAATTGGTTCGCCTCTTACTTTCAGAACAGAAAGCAGAAGGTAATTCTCCGCAATATTGAGAGTGGTAGTGATGTTCAGTCACAATGGGCACTGTTAAGTGGGTCGTTCCCCAAGGGTCGGTGCTGGGGCCACTGCTGTTTCTTATTTATATAAATGATATGCCTTCTAGTATTTCAGGTGATTCAAAAATATTTCTGTTTGCTGATGACACCAGCTTGGTAGTGAAGGGTTTTGTGTGTCATACTGAAACAGTATCAAATAATGTAGTTCACGGCTTTTGGAAAATAATTTGATGCTAAATCACAGTAAGACTCAGTTTTTACAGTTTCTAACTCACATTTCAACAAGAACCTATATTTTGATCAGACAGAATGGGCATATTATAAGCGAGACGGAACAGTTCAAGTTCCTAGGCGTTCGGATAGATAGTAAACTGTTGTGGAAAGCCCATGCCCAGGATCTTGTTCAGAAACTAAATGCTGCTTTATTTACCATTAGAACAGTATCTTAAATAAGTGACAGTTCAACACGGAAAGTAGTCAACTTCGCATATTTTCATACGCTTATGTCGTATGGTATTATGTTTTGGGGTAATTCTTCTGATTCAAAAAGGGTGTTTTTGGCTCAAAAACGGGCTGTTCGAGCTATATGTGGTGTAAGTTCGAGAACCTCTTGTCGACCCCTATTCAATAGTCTAGGAATTCTGACATTGCCCTCACAGTATATATTTTCTTTAATGTCGTTTGTTGTTAGCAATATTAGCCTATTCCCAAGAGTTAGCAGCTTTCACTCAGTTAATACTAAGCAGAAATCCAGTCTGCATGTGGAATGCACTTCCTTGACTCTTGTGCAGAAAGGAGTGCAGTATTCTGCTGAATCCATTTTCAATAAGCTACCACAAGAACTCAAAACTCTTAGCAGTAGCACAAACACTTTTAAGTCTAAACTGAAGAATTTCCTCATGGCTCACTCCTTCTATTCTGTCGAAGAGCTCCTGGAAGAGCTAAAAAATTAAGTAAATTCCAATGTTACATTGTTGATTTTCTTTATTTAAACTCACGACTTGCCACCTGAATATGTTGTTTTATATTTCTTTTTATCTGTTTCTAATATCGTGTTATAATTTCATGTATTGACTCGTTCCATGACCATGGAGATTTCTCCTTAATTTGGTCCCACGGAACAATAAATAAATAAAAAATAAAAGAAAGCTACTCGTAGACTTGTCTTGGCCAGGACTGCACTTTTTGTCAGTGCTAGCCTGCTTTCATATTAGTACCCCTGACACTGATAAACTGTTAAGAATGTATAAGGATCTGTAGCCGCAGAATCACAAGAATTACCTTAAAAGATCGATAAATTGGGCTTTATAGGAAATATCGAAAAGGATAATTAAATTAAAATCGACATGTTTTGCTTTGTAAAATCTCATTCATCGAAGGTGTACGAAAATATCATAGAGCTACTGCAGTGTACTACACTCAACATGCAGATATTCTCTAATAGGAGGAAATGTTTGCTGTCGGAAGGCATGCCTTTGTAATTAGAAAATCTTTCAACATTTGGTGTAACAGCTGGAGCAAGCATTTTGATATTTTTCTTTAGTTTCACGAACCAATGAAAAAGGCACAAGAATATCGATATTTCAGAAACGGACATTGCATTTGGTACAATATCGATAAACAATCGATATTTTAGTTCAGTACCGATACCTGGTGGAAAAGTTAGTGTCAGAATTGTCCATGAGCACCTCACCACACTTACCACCCGACCCTCTTTCACGTACCATACGCTCTTGTATCTTTTTTGTGCGGTACAGTTTTCTAATCGCCCACCGGTTTCACAGTAATTGCGAGTTATAAAGCAGGGAAGTAAATTTGATAATGATGTCTTCCTCCGACCGCAATGGGGATGAATAATGATGTTGAAGACAACACGAGAACACGCAGTGATCTCGAGGCAGGTGAAAATCCCTGACCCCTACCGGGAATCGAACCCGGGACCCCGTGCTCGGGAAGTGAGAATGCTATCGCGAGACCACGAGCGCGGATGAAGTAGGTTTACTGCCACTCGTGTATATAAACTGGTACAAGTTAACAACAGCAAGTGATGTGGCACTGACAACAATCAGATGAGCCATCAATTCATTCTCGACATGCGCGAATACGACCTTGAGGAACACAATCGCATTTTTCGTAGAGACACGTGAGCATTGTTCGTTGTTTCCAACATTAAAAGAATGAATTATTTTATCGCACATGGATGTTAAACATATGAAAAAGGGAAGTATAATCTTAAAAATTACATCGTCTTTCAAAAATTAAATTTACGTTTCTATACACAGAATATTCGGGAGTTCAGTACTTCTGAACAATGCGTAGCTCATAACTAAATAAAGATTACATGCCAACAAATTCTTGGCATTACTAACAGGCTATAACAAAATGAAATCAAGCAGCCGATCGACTGAGTGACAAATCGCTACGTGATCCCATTAACAATGATACACAGTGTTCTGTTTCAGAAATATTTCCTTCCTAGCGAAGGAAAATGTCGCCGGCCCAAATCCTACATCAGTAGGTTCGTACATTTTCACAAACCACAAAAGGCTGTTGCCAGTCGGCATTTACTTCGACAGGGTACGGCTAACATTCCAGCCATCGGTCGATATGATACAGCAGTAATTAACTAGTGGCTGAGAACGATGGCCTGGACGCGACGGGTTGAAATGGTAACTCAAATGGTAACTCTCAGTCCCTTTGCAGTCATAAGGGCTGCCCTCGCCTTATTTTTTACAAGGTCTTTGCCTCGCACCCAGGCTTCGTTCCTGTCAAAGATCACCAGATTCCGGATTTCCTCGTTTGTGGACGCGCGATACGAAAAACATAAACTGTTTGTCACCGTCTTGTATCGCCAGAGGAAAAGTGGGATGTCTGCCACGTTGTATGACGCTCTTTGCAAGGCTATGTTCTGTAGTAGAGATGGGCAAACTGAAACACGTAACCGTTTCGAAACAAATGAAACAGTACAATGTAATGTTTCGATAGGCTGTTTCGAAACAGTGAAACAGTTTGTGTTTTGTAATCTAATAAACCTACACATTTTATCATCTTGAATGTCTACTGTATAAGTATGTCCATATAAACACAAATGAGGTGCGAGAGCGCTAATCATATCGCAGAAAGCATGAAACTATCACTTAGGCGTCTTGGCAGTTCCGTATTTCCTGCAGCAAATGCGCTGCTTTCGTGTCGTGTGACTTCCACACTTTTCAATTGGCTGAGGACAGCCATAGCTGAAGACAAGAACTACCACAAACGGAACTGGAAGTGGGAGCAAACTGCAGAAACAACGGATATGCTACTGGGATTCGCATACTCTGTTAGTATGGGTAATTTACCCATCCTGCTAATTTACATTCACACAAAGGAAATCATTGTGGGTAATAGGCGCAGTGACTATAGACTCACAAATAACGCCAAATAATTCGAATAAATAACAAAGTGTAACAGAAAAATTTTTTGTCTTTCAAGGGTTTTCGAACCGTTACTATAAATTCACCATGCTTCCCAGCCTTTCCTGTTCACCATTACACTATCAGTGATACGTCAAACAGGTTGCTTGCAATTATACTTACATCAAATTTATGTATATGTTAATAACTGTCACTCTACGCTTTTTTTTTTTTTTTTTTTTTTTTTTTTTTCCAGCCGCGTTGGCCGTGCGGTTCTAGGCGCTCTACTTCGGAACCGCGCTGCTGCTACGGTCGCAGGTTCGAATCCTGCCTCGGGCATGGATGTGTGTGATGTCCTTAGTTTTAAGTAGTTCTACGTCTAGGGGGACTGATGACCTCAGATGTTGGCTCAGAGCCATTTGAACCTTTTTTTTTTTATTCAAAATGTTGTAGGCTTATTTGCGTTTCTTAATGTGATTACTGTACATGAACAGAGAAGCGTATGTTATAAAAAAGTGTAATTTAACTGAATGATTTTCACATATTTATTATTTTGAATGTGAATAGTATGCGTTGTTTTATTGTTTGGTAAGTGTTTATAAAGCAGATGTTACACCATTTCGTAATGGGACAGTTAGCTAGAAACGAAGCTTTATTTTCGGATATCTTCAGCTTCACGCTATTGCTTGTCAAAAAGATTTCGACACTCTTGAAAGTGTTTCATGAAGTCTTATGTTGTATTTCAGTACCTGTGCCAAGCCCGAATCTCGTCCGAAACAGAGCGGAATGAAACATCACTGTTTCGATACAAGCACAGGTGGACTGATGATGATGATGATGAGCGTTTGGCGTCATTGGCCGGGAGGCCCCTCGCGGGGCAGGTCCGGCCGCCTTGGCGCAGGTCTTATTACATTCGGCGCCACATTGGGCGACCTGCACGCCGGATGGGGATGAAATGATGATGAACACAACACAACACCCAGTCCCTGAGCGGAGAAAATCTCCAACCCAGCCGGGAATCGAACCCGGGCCCGGAGGACGGCAATCCGTCACGCTGACCACTCAGCTACTGGGGCGGACGGTGGACTGAAACAGCCTTATTTTGAAACAACGATACAGTTTGTGTGTCTGGCTCTATACATTGTATCGAAACATAGAAACAGTGGCCAAGTCTATTCTGTAGGTCTTGCAGCGTCTGTCCGAAGAGGCGTAGGCGCACTTGGGAAACGCTTATTCTAAAATGGAGCGATAAAACTTGAAACAATCATTAGCGGTCACTATACAACATACTTGTAGATAGTGTTGTCAGAGTTTTTTTATCCTGTAAACGGCAAATGTTCGGTTGGGAAAAAAACCACGAGATTTTATTTTTTACCCGGAACAACGGAAAAAAATATTTTTTGTGATTTATTGGTCTTTATTAATGTTTTAATGAAGAATGTGTAAGTTTTAACATGCTTTTGTTTCCTATTACATACTTAAAAAATCAATGCAGTTATAATCATAGTTGAAAATTATCATTAATTCAGTTTTTTTGAAATTCGCGGTTCGTTTATTTCGTACATCAGTCAGTTTTAATGCCATCGCCGAGAAAACACTTTCAACGAAGCAGTTGAAGCTAGGGATACTGATGATGGACGATAAAAAACGTGAAAACCCTTCCATGATTGTCTTCCATTTCCCAATCGCACCCTTATTTCTGTCACCAAAAGACTGTGTCATGTCCACGATTCTTTTAATTATTTGAAATTCTTCGTACAAGGAATCCATGTTCAGTTAACTGATCTTTAAGGGCTCCGCAGTTTTTTTTAAATCGTCGTAATTTATTCGTGATGTTCAAGTTTAAAAACCAGCATTTTGGAAAAGACGTTTCATTGTTAAATACCATATCGTGGTAACAAATATCCCACAAAACTGGAATGGAACTGTAGAAAATCGTCCGGAAAAGATTCTTTTGCACTAGTGGTTAATTTACCCATTAAATGTCTTGTTTTACTTCCGAAAAAGTTGTCTTTTATTCTTTACTCAATCTCTTCACGAATCCCGTGCATCTCGACAACTGATAGACAATCTGACTCAATCTTCTTCGTTTTCTGTCTGCCGGGCATCAGTAGTTTTTGAGAATAGATGTAACTCACTTGTTGCAAGTTAACCTTGCCTCGATATGCACATAACGGTAACATTCATAAGGATTTCGTCAGTTTTTTAGGTGTGTGTTCAACAACTAGCTTATTCTAAACACCGAAATGACTACGAATCCAATGAAGAAAATTGGAGCGATGCCAGAAAACTTCATACCAGCGAAGACAAATTGAATGGAACATCCAAACCCAGGGAATTATCTTGTCAGCAAGGCAATCGGTCAAACTGTCCTATACTAGAATGAGATTTTCACTCTGCAGCGGAGTGTGCGCTGATATGAAATTTCCTGGCAGATTAAAACTGTGTGCCGGTCCGAGACTCGAACTCTGGACCTTTGCCTTTCGCGGGCAAGTGCTCTACCATCTGAGCTACCCAAGCACGACTCTCGCCCGGTCCTCACAGCTTTACTTCTGTAAAGTTTGGAAGGTAGGAGACGAGGTACTGGCAGAAGTAAAGCTGTGAGGACGGGGCGTGAGTCGTGCTTGGCTAGCTCAGATGGTAGAGCACTTGCCCGCGAAAGGCAAAGGTACCGAGTTCGAGTCTCGGTCCGGCACACAGTTTTAATCTGCCGGGAAGTGTCCTATACTAGCTGAACAATAGGATCAACCTTCCACTGGAATGTTGTACTGGGAGAACAACAGATAGGCCAGTATGCTTTACGTTCGAGGTACTACCACGGAGGTTCACAAGGAAGCCAAATACCCTGTTAAGATACCATTCTGTAGCGACAGGTTGAATAATTCGGTTTCATTTAGCTCCAAGGTGCCTGTTGTTATCTCGGACACTTTTGTAGTTATGAAATAAACTAAAGAGCCAAAGAAACTGGTTCACCCGTCTAATATCGTGTAGGGCCTCCGCAAGCACGCAGAAGTGGCACAACACGACGTGGTATGGACTTGAGTAACGTCTGAAGTAGTGCTGTAGGGAACTGACACCATGAATCCTGCAGGGCTGTCTTCTGAACAGAACGTTGCAAGGCATTCCAGATATGCTCCATAATGTTCTTATCTGGGGAGTTTGGTGGCCAGCGGAGGTGTTTAATTCATAAGAGCGTTCCTGGAGCCACCCTGTAGCAATTCTGGATATGTAGGATGTCGAATTGTCCTGATACAATTCCTGAAGTCCGCCGGAATGCACAATGGACATGAATAGATGCACATTATCACACGGAATGTTTGCGTGTGTGTCACTTGTCAAAGTCGTATCTAGTTTCAGGGGTCCCATATCACTCTGACTGCTCACGCCCCACACCATTATAGAGCCTCCACCAGCTTGAACAGTCCCCTGCTGACATGCATGGTCCATGGATTCATGAGGTTGTTTCCATACCCGTACACAAGCATCCGCTCGACACAATTTGAAACGACACTCGTCCGACAAGGCAACGTGTTTCCAGTCATAAACAATCCAGTGTCGATGTTGACGGGCCCGAGTGAAGCGTAACGCTTTGTGTGATGCAGTCATAAGGGTAGCTCGGTACGGGCTTTTGTTGAAGTTTCGAGAACATACCTTCACCGAGGAGTCAAGCAGTATATTGCTCCCTCCTATGTATATCTCGCGAAGAGACCATGAGGATAAAATGAGAGAGATTAGAGCCCATACAGAAGCATACCGACAATCCTCCTTTCCACGAACAATACGAGACTGGAATAGAAGGGAGAACCGATAGAGGTACTCGAGGTATTCTCCGCCACACACCGTCTGGTGGCTTGCGGAGTATGGTTGTAGATGTAGATGTAGAAGGGTATACAAGTGGGCCTTCGGCTCCGAAAGCCCATGTGGATGATGTTTCATTGAACGGAGCACTGAAATCTGCAGCAATTTGCGGAACGCTTGTACCTATATGACGATGAAAGATTCTCGTCAGTCGTAGTTGGTCCCGTTCTTGCAGGATCTTTTTCCGCCCGCAGCGATGTCGGAGATTTGATGTTTTACCGGATTCCTGATATTCACGGTACACTTGTGAAATGGTCGTACGGGAAAATCCCTACTTCATTGCTACCCCGGAGATGAGTCGTGTGAAGTTAGCACCCTTTTTTTCAGAAATGTATATTTTTTTCACAGTTCTTGATAGATATGAAATAGTTCTAGAGTTCTTTGTACAAAATTTCAATAGTTCTGCAGAATTTAGCGAAGAAAACAACAATACCCGAAAAAATTTTCGTATCGAAAACATTCTTTGTCAATTTCCGCAAAATGTAAATAAGTACGACAGTTCTGAGCACAGTTCTGAATAGAGCTCCAAGAGTTCTATCGAAAAACCCAGTAACATTTTTTTGTGCAGCTAATAGTTTACGAGATAATTGCAATTTAAGGAGAAAATCTTTTCACTTACTGTGAAGTTGGCACCCTTTTTTTCAGAAATGTATATTTTTCTCAGAGCTCTTGATAGATAAGCCATAGTTCTAGAGTTCTTTGTACAAAATTTCAATAGTTCTGCAGAATTTAGCGAAGAAAACAACAGCACTCGTAAAAATTGTGCTATCGAAACGATTTTTTGTCGATTTTTGCAAAAAGTAAATTCGTACAACAGTTCTGAGGACAGTTCTCAACAGAGCCCCAATAGTTCTATCGAAAATACAAATAACATTTTTTTGTGCAGCTAATAGTTTGCGAGATAATTGCAATTTAAGGAGAAAGTCTTTTCACTTACTGTGAAGTTGGCACCCTTTTTTTCAGAAATGTATATATTTTTTAGAGTTCTTGATAAATATGCCATAGTTCTAGAGTTCTTTGCACAAATTTTCAATAGTTCTGCAGAATTTAGCGAAGAAAACAACAATGTATAACATAGCTGATTCAGGAGCCCTTTCCTTCTGGTACAATTCTTACTGTTGCCACAATAAAACACTTGTGCATAGATTCCAACCGTATTGATCATTACAAAAATATAACCAGTGACCAACGGTGCACATTTCTTGCAGCGTTGTACAAAGCATTCAGCTTATCTGCTGTGAAAATACCACACTTATTGCTATTGTAAAATTTACGATGGATGGCTTCCGTTTATCTACAGTGTCAGCATCTATCGAATTATCTTCATGCAAAAGTGATGCCAGGATCACACACTTCCCCTTTTTAGGTACGAAGAAAATTACAGTTCAGCCTTATGGAAGCCAAAAAGGGAACTGTGGGCAGCCCTTCTTTTACTGATAGCAAACTCTAGAGAAATCTCACGCTTGTTTTTCTTCATCGTGCCAACAAAAGAAAAATTCTCCCTTCATAGCTCTATTATCATTCCAATACTAGTATACCAGTTGTCCGTTTTCGCATTTCGACCTGACTGATATATATGTTACACAGTCACAGAACAATGAACACGTGAACTGCGTCTTTTAAACAATCGACAAATGACGTCAGCGTAGCAGTTACAATAGAGGTAGCATAAAAGCTTCTCGCGGTAGCATCAAAGCTAATGACAACAACAGCTGCACTTTTTGGGTGGCGCGCGCGCCGCGTCGTGTGAAGGCGCCCGCCAGCGCTGCATTTCACTCTTTGATCTGCCCCTAATGACTATACGTAACAATACTACTCACTCTCATGCGAATTATCATTATGCTCGTTCAGTCAGAGCTCTTGTGCAGTCGGTGCCTGTTGTGCAGTCGGTGCTGTTGTGTAAGTGATATTTATGAACCGTAATACCCATAAAAATGTACAATTTACCAGAATTGAAACGTCTTCTCAGCATGAAGTAATTTAAAGTAATCCATGATAGAGGCATTCAATTCACTCCGTCTCATCCGGTCTTCCAAAAACTGTCCGATGCCATGGCCGACATCGGCTTGAAAATGTCTTCAAAGCATATTTACACAACAATTAAAGAAGATCGCCATGGCCTGCTTACTTTTGTTAGAAACACCTTCAGGCTGGAATATTTCGTTGAAGAAAAAGACGACGACAGCAAAGATGAGTCGTGGAATGTTTTTGGTTCTTCGTGCAACAAGGACATGACAAAGCAATTTGACTTACTACTGTCAGCAGAAAAATGGTCTTCCATAAAACCAACAAAGAGGAAACTTTGAAAGCCTTCAAGACTGGAAATAGGGAAATGGACCGATTTGGTGGCTGATAAAATTTATGAACATCACAAAATTCCATGTGCCTTTTCTTTCAAATATGCGAAAGTGTGTGAAAGTTCAAAGTACTTCTTGAAGATCAAAGGAAGATGTACAGAATGCGGAGCCACTTTCGAAGGGATTACTCTGAAGAAGCGAAAAAAGGACAACGATATTATTCTGAACTGCAGACTTTCGAACTTTTCAGATGATAGTAATCACCTGAAAAGAAGACAACTTCGTGGCACGAGAAGACAACAGGTAGCTGCTAAACTGGTTGATTACAGAATGCCTGCAACTCTTTGGCGGAATGATGAAGCGAAAAATATGTCTTTCGGAGACATGATTCCTCCAAATTTACTAAATGCTGATGTCTTGAGAAAGGCTAAAGAACACAAAAGGGACAAACGATTTGGTATAACAACGAGTAAGCCTTTTGAAAACCTCTAAATCGCAAAGCATACAACCCATCGGGACGAAATTCACGCAGTCGGATTGGACCCATTCTTCTGTATATATTGACTGAAAGATCAGTCAGTTGCACAAATATTGTCATCAAATCAATAGCAGTGTATACGATTCAATAGATGCTACAGGTGGCGTTGCATTTCGAGTTATTTCACGATTTGGGGATCTGTCAAACAGGGCTGACTGTGTGTAAATTAAGTCAAAGTACATATGCCTGTACCAGTACATGTGCATCTGCGAAGTAAACGTCACTAGTAAAGATCCAAATATCGTCAATCGATCATCAATCAGTTGCCCAACTTATCAGATGATATCCTCTAGGCATGACGCATAATTCTTGTCATTTTTCTTTATGGAAATCGTCAGATCTGGAGCTCCCATACCAAAAACTGATTTTGGTAAGGCTTTGTTGGTTGCCATTTCTAGAACAATAGCCAATTGCTCGGACTTAACAGATTATTTGAATAGGTGTTATAGTCATGTTGTTTTGCATGAAAGAGTAATTCTACCCTCGTGTTGTTTGAGAATAGATTTAAACCATTTTATGGTCATGATTTCGAGGTGGAAATGCTTCTCAAGAAGTAAATCACAAGTCAAACAACTTTATCTTCGATTTTTGGCCGATATTTGCATGATGATACATTTTCGTGATATTGAAAGTGCTTTGCGCTCACTTTTGGTTGTTGCGTTGAGTGAGCGTCTTGGTATTGATGAGTGCGGTCAAGAATATTCATCAATGGAACATCAGCGCCATCTTGATATCACTATCAGAGGTGATCCACGTCATTCATATATTGACGAAAAGAAAGATGATGACAAGAAAACTGATGATGTTGAAAACAATGATGACTGTCTTTTGGAATCAATTTTGAACTCTAAGGAATCTACTGCAAACTCGTGGGTTGATAAGGCAAAACGTATCTACAATGAAGCTGAAGTCATCACGAATCAGACTAATGATGACAATCTCTTTGATGTGAATCAGTACAACATTCCTAATGCTGCAGAGATGCTAAAAGAGTTGATGAACTATATACGACTGTGGACAGCTATGATGTATCCTTCTTCCTGTATTCCTTTATCTATTCGTTCATCAGCAGCTATGGAAGGACAATTTTCATAATTATAGACAATAGGCTTTGACAAGCTGCCTTTAAGAGTAGACAAATTCATTTTTCAACATTTGAAATGGCTGCATGAGGAAACAAAACTGTTAGCGCTACTTATGATGGAAAAAGAAGATTCAAAGCAAACTGTGAAGCACAAACCAACTGAAGCATCATTGCCTTACCATGAAGAAGAAAACTGGAGAGGAAAAAATAAGAAGCTGAAGATAACAAACCCCAAAAGCAATCATATACTCGATAATTCTGAGAGCACACTGAACAATACCTTACGAAGTGAGACCCAACACGAAGATGGCAATGAGACAGAGTTAGACAAAATTTTAATAGTTTTGAATACAGATTTTCTCCTACTTCGAGCTCACTTATTATGAATGTGGAGAACAACAGTCAAGAGTGATAGTGTGTGTTTTCAGCGCTCTTCAGATAATAATTTACTGCCCAATTTGGACTCTAAAGAGATATTTCATTCCACAAAAGACTATCAAGAATCATACTTCACCAGGGATGTCACTGAAATTTCATCCTGTGGTTCGAAAACAGAAGAAAACAGAGAGACCTGTAACAATAAAATGGAGGAGAGTGCAATGCTGAAAAAGCTTCAAAATGAAATCATTGTCACATCGAGCATACAAGCTAAGAGCAAGAAAAAACTACTTAGATGATTGCCCAAATTGGAATTCGACTAAGAAATTCATAGATATTAATTTGCCACTTTTCCTAAATGGGACCTCAAGCAAATTCAAATCTGCTACCTACAACTTGAAAGGAACGTGCGGTTTCGATTCTTTGATGACCTTATTCATGCAAGCAATATCGCTCAGTGATGATTTCAAAAGTAAAATTCAAATGGTGGGCCATCCATTTTTGGATCTGGCTTTGGATGTTTTGGACAAAAAATTATAAACTCCCAGCATTTTAAGCAGAGATTTGATATTTTATATGTGATACCGTTCCTAAAAAAAGGAGTAATCTCTCGAAAAATATTGTCTCTGAATGCAGGAATTATACAAGAAAATATTAAAAGATATCCCGATTTGCAACAAAAATATATCGTGTCTGACGTGCCTAAATTCACGCTATGTGAAACGACATTATACTTCCGTTGATACGTACGTTCTTTTCAGACTAGGTTATAATTTCATGCAAGAGGCTGTAGATGCAACAAATGGAGTTCTAAAGACTATTTAAAATGCAAGAAATGTAAAGGAGAAGCAGTCGAAGAAAAGAAATTCGGATGCTACTTGATGATGGATACTAGTATAACGATTTGTCAACTAACTGAAGATCAGTTTCCTCTGAATCAAAGGAAGAAATGTGTTTTGCAAACGATCACGAAAGAAATCGTAGTCAACAATCAAGAGTACACTCTCGTTGGAGCCATTCATTCTAATATCTCCATCAAACACTACACGGCATATGTCTTCAATGGAACCTACTGGAAGCAGTACGATGACGTGTATAAATATGTACAGAAAGTTTCAAAAGAAACGATAATTTCTCCGCACCTGTTCATGTATGTCATGACAGGAAAATTTTCAAATGGCAGCTACAAGACCGACGAGACGAAACAAGTAGTTCCTACATAGGAACTTTGCTTTATAAGGTAAGCAATTGCTAAAAGTTGGTATCTAAATATTACAAATACAGCTCTTATGTTAATTCTTAGTATCTTTGTTTCTGGTATCACAGCCTCCGGTTTTGGTTACTAGAATAAGAGCATTTTATGCCCTAAATTTCACGTATATATTTTTTGTACTTATTTTTCTTAGTTGTTTCACACTTCATTAATTCTATGCTTATTTATTACTGAATTCCCTACATATGTATTTCCTTCTAGGTTTTAGTGTATCCTGAAGAAGAGCTGTTAACGGGACCTGTACATCACAGCCTGTAGTTTTTACTGGTACTTTGAAATTTAATAATGCTAGACTGTCAATAGATTCAGGAATGAAACTTTTATCAAAGAATTGGTATAGTGTGAGCTCCAGGTGAAAAAAATTGTAAATCTGTGGAATACACTGTGCAGTGAATATTGATGTTTTCTTACATACTGAATTACACGTAAATGTTATTTTAGGTTCAATGTACTTAACGCTATTCCAAATAAAAGATAAAAAACAAATTTTATTCTTTGAATTATTACATTGTTGAAACAGCAAACCAGTAATATTTACGTTTCATGTTTTGATTATTTAAAAAAAATGTATTTTAAGAGTAATTTTTTTCTCCTAATGATTTAAGAACATAATATGAGATACTGCAGCTTAAAATACTTAATCCATTGTTGAATAATGTGGTTCAGTGTGTAGGCAAGCACTATATTATTATTCATCCATAGCTTTGTTTATGTAGCTTTAATAGTGGATGAGATACCGGTAACAGTATCTCGGTATGCAAACATGTTGATTACAGAAAACTGAAACTAAAGATTTGTATGTCATTCTCTTCTCAATGACGACATTGCAAACCATTCCTGCTCCATAATCTTGTTGATACCTTTCGTGTCCTTTTCATTTTCTTTATTTTTACTTCTTTTCTTTGTTATTCTGGCCTCCTTTTCATGCTTTCAGCAGCTTTTTCAGTTTATGTGACATGTTGCCTGTCCGCCCATACCAGCACATTGTTCATGTTGTTCCTAGTTTTGATGCCTGTTCTGCTCATTGTTTTTAATCTTTACTGCACCAGGGCGGCCAGAGTGGCCCAGCCGTTCTAGGCGCTACAGTCTGGAACCGCACGACCGCTTCGGTCGCAGGTTCGAATCCTGCCTCTGGCATGGATGAGTGTGATGTCCTTAGGTTAGTTAGGTTGACGTAGTTCTAAGTTCTAGGGGACTGATTACCTCAGAAGGTAAGTCCCATAGCACTCAGAGCCATTTGAACCATTTTTACTCCACCATTAAAACAAATTGCTACTATTGAAACGCATTCTTATTTTGTTTTATGGCATGTAAACATTTTTCCTGCACATACGACAGTCGACAGGTTCTTCAAAGATATTACATAAACGAGGTTCTACGGAAACTGCGGCGCCCAAATTAAACAAAATGACATTTAAGCATCAGCATGACGAGGTACTGTATATGAAGTGTATATTTTTAGAATCAGGAAGAACCAGAAGAATTTTATTATGTAAAACTGTAATTGTTTTGAGCTCTCATGACATCCAGGACCCACTAACAGCTAAAAATATGCCCAGGACCCTCATGGATGAAAGTTAGGTGGGAACATCACCAGACGCTAGGATACATAAAAACATGTGCTGTGTGTAACGAATAAATTTGAAATTGCTATCGTTAATATTGTTGCAAACATTTGTTCTAGTTGGAAAGGAAGTGTGGAAGTTTGATGAGTTACACTACAGTGAGAGTCAAAAGTCTTTTCAATGTATAGAAATGTAAGTATATTTAAATGAATATATTGTACAAAAGAACTAAGTAATTCAGTACATGACTGACAGAGGCGTTATTATGTTGAGGGAATAAAGAATTAATGTTACTAAGGAGTTCGAAATTTGTAAACAAGAACCTCGTTTATTTGGTCCTCACTAATCCGGATTTCCGGTTTATCCTGATTCATATTTCGTGTGCCTTGGTATTTTTCTCTTTTTTTCTTATAAAACGAAGATATGTAGTAGGTGAGGTACATAGGCTGCTTATCACTAGGCCGCTAATTTAGTCTAGTACTGAGTGATAAAGGAGCTCAGAGTGTTTGAATGACATTGTTTAAGTATTGTACATTAATATAGCGGTGTATTGGTGCCCATCAAGTAAGTTGCATAGTAACCACGCCAACCGCACTCCACCAGAGCTCATTGTACCTTTGGTGCGCTTCTCGACATGTGTGACACCACCTGGTTAGTGGCGTGTGTGAATGTATCTGCCCTCTCAGCCATCTGTTTTGCACTGACGAGCCTTCTCTCTTTGAATCATCTAAGCGTGCACATCCCACGCTTCCATCTACATTTACTACAATCAGTCTTAAGAAGGTGTACCGGCATTTAACAGTGCTGAACATTTAGACTTTTTGTATTTAGTAGAATATATATCCGGATTTTCGGTTATCAGGATTACTTCCGGTCCCACGTAGTCCGGATAAAAGAGCTTCTTGTGTACCGCACTGCACATTGTAACATTGTTTATGTCTCACATAATTCCAAAACAAAAGTGAGAATTTACGATCCGTCTTCATAGCTGTACTTCTAGCAGTACCTCATCTCCTGCTTTCCCAATTTCGCAGAAGTTGTCCTACGAAAATTGCAGAAGTAGCACTCCTGGAAGAAAGGATATTGTGACGATGTTCCTTCGCCACAGCCTGGGGTTAGAGACCCGGCCCGGTACACAGTTTTTATCTGCCAGTAAGTTTCACATCGGCGTACACCCACTTCAGAGTGAACACACAATCTATTTCATAATCTATTGGTACCATAAAAATGTTATGAGGGTTTTTAAAAGAACTCTTTCGGTGCTATCCAGAACTGTCAGCAAAAGGGTTGTGCCAATTTATTATAATGAAGACCAAGTGGATCTCTCGTAAATGATATTATCTCATTAATTGTTATCCCCACAAAAAATATTATTACAGTTTTTGGTAGAACTCTTAGGGTCCTATTAAGAAATGCCATCAGACCTTTTTTACGAATTTATTACTTTTACATGACAAAAGTGAGTCTCACATTAATTATCCCATATAATGTCATCGTCACGAAAAATGTTATTATAGTTTTTGGTAGAACTCTCTAGGTGCTATTTAGAACTGTCATCAGAACTATTCTACGAATTTTGTTTTCATAGAGAAAGTGAGTATCAGATTAAAACAATTATCGTATAAACTATTATCGCCACATAATTGTTTTTATCATTTTCAATACAACTCTTCGGGTGCTATCGAGAACTGCCAATAGAACTGTTATACAAATTTATTTTTTCCAAACTGACAAATAATTTTTTACTATACCAAAATTTTGCCCAGTTATTGTTTTCTACCCGAAATTCTGCAGAACTATTCGTGTTTTGAGCAGGGAAATCTAGAACTATTGCATACATATAAAGAACTATGAAAAAAATGTATATTTTTCGTAAAAGGGGTGCCAACTTCACGGGAAATGCTCATAAGCATTCCTTATTAAATGCAGTTACTACGTAAACAATTACTTGCACAGAATATGTTACCAGTACTTTCGATAGAGCTCTTACATTGCTATCCAGAGCTGTCATCAGAACATACGAATAGACATAACTTTTTTTGGAGTAAGTGAGCCCCACAATTAATCAATTATCTTACAAACTATTATAACCACAAAAAATGTTATTATGATTATCGATAGAAGTCTTGGGGTGTTATCCAGAACTGTTCATCAAAACTGTTGCACGAATTAATTTTTTTCTGTGGATACAGTAGGTCTTCCATCAAAACAGTTACCGTATAAACTATCATCGCCACAAAGAGATGTTATTAGGATTTTCGATAGAGCTCTTGGTGTTCTGTTCAGAACTGTTGTATGAATTTATTTTTTTCGAAAATTGACAAAGAATGTTTTCGATACGAAAATGTTTTCGAATTTTGTTGTTTTCTTCGCAAAATTCTGCAGGACTATTCAAATTTTGTACAAAGAACTCTAGAACTATGGCATTTCTATCAAGAACTCTGAAAAAAATGTACATTTCTGAAAAAAAGGGTGCCAAATTCACAGTAAGTGAAGAGGTTTCCTCCTTAAATTGCAATTATCTCGTAACCTATTACTGCACAAAAAACTGTTATTAGGATATTCGGTAGAACTATTGGGGTTCTGTTCAGAACTGTCCTCAGAACTGTTGTACGAATTTACTTTTCGCAAAAATTAACAAATAATGTTTGCTATACGAAAATTTTTTCGAGTATTGTTGTTTTCTTCGTTAAATTCTGCAGAACTATTGAAATTTTGTACAAAGAACTCTAGAACTATGGCATATTTATCAAGAACTCTAAAAAATATATACATTTCTGAAAAAAAGGGTGCCAACTTCACAGTAAATGAAAAGACTTTCTCCTTAAATTGCAATTATCTCGCAAACTATTAGCTGCACAAAAAAATGTTATTTGTATTTTCGATAGAACTACTGGGGCTCTGTTGAGAACTGTCCTCAGAACTGTTGTACGAATTTACTTTTTGCAAAAATCGACAAAAAATCGTTTCGATACCACAATTTTACGAGTGCTGTTGTTTTCTTCGCTAAATTCTGCAGAACTATTGAAATTTTGTACAAAGAACTCTAGAACTATTTCATATCTATCAAGAACTTTGAAAAAAATATACATTTCTGAAAAAAAGGGTGCCAGCTTCACAGTGGGAGCTCTTATGGAGTTCTTAATTATGTTGTAATTTCCTCTTAAACTATTACCTGCACAAAAAAATACTACCAAGATTTTCGATAGAACTCTTCACGTGGTGTCCAGAACTGTCATCAGAACTGTTGTACGAATATATTTATATTTTCTGTAGAGAAAGTGTCTCCCACATTAAATCAATTTATCTCATAAACTATTATAGCCATAGAAAAATGTTATTGGGATTTTCGATAGAGCTCTTGGGGTTCTGTTCAGAACCGTCCTCAGAACTGTTGTACGAGTTTAATTTTTGCGAAAATTGACAATGAATATTTTCGATACGAAAATGTTTTCGAATATTGTTGTTTTATTCGCTAAATTCTGCAGAACTATTGAAATTTTGTACAAAGAACTCTAGAACTATGGCATATCTGTCAAGAACTCTGAAAAATATATACATTTCTGAAAAAAAGGGTGCCAACTTCACAGTAAGTGAAAAGATTTTCTCCTTAAATTGCAATTATCTCGTAAACTATTAGCTGCACAAAAAAATGTTACTGGGATTTTCGATAGAACTCTTGGAGCTCTATTCAGAACTGTGCTCAGAACTGTCGTACTTATTTACATTTCGCGGAAATTGACAATGAATGTTTTCGATACGAAAATTTTTTCGAGTATTGTTGTTTTCTTCGCTAAATTCTGCAGAACTATTGAAATTTTGTACATAGAACTCTAGAACTATTTCATATCTATCAAGAACTCTGAAAAATATATACATTTCTGAAAAAAAGGGTGCTAACTTCACACGACTCCGGAGATGCTGTGTCCCATCGCTCGTGCGCCGACTATTAACACCACGTTCAAACTCTTAAATCTTGAAAACCTGCCATTGCAGCAGCAGTAACCGATCTAACAACTGCGCCACACACTTGTTGTCTTATATAGGTGTTGCCGACCGCAGAGTTGTAATCTGTCTGTTCACATATCTCTGTATTTCAATACGGATGCCTATACCAGTTTCTTTGGCGCCTCAGTGTATCTCATTCGTTTTTTTTTATTTATTTATTTTAAATCGTATTCGAAATGAAAAAGTTGCTTGCCAAAGATTGCCGAGACCTTAGCAAATATTTCGGATTGGCATCACCCGAGCACCGCTGGAAAGCCTGCTTCTCTGTTGACAACGTTACGCAGAACACAGTTGATGGCATCAGTATTGTGTACGCTGATGTACTAACGCAGTCGCTGAGTAAATTACTGCAGAAGCCGACGCTCGATCTCAATGAGAGTGCCGTGCAAGTCAATAACGCGAGCAGGAAGTGTAGCCAATGAACTGGACGTCGACCACAATATCTCTTGCGTTAGTGAGCTTCAAATTTATCGTGCGAATCATCAAATGAATTCAGCTGAGGTGTTGCGTATCTCAATCCCGCCAGATATATTCATTAGTCTGATGTCGCCGTAGCAAGGCATACGTGCCAAAGGCTGGAACGTGTTTAATTTTAATTTTTTTACTTCAGCATAGCTGCTCCGAGCTTCGACCATTCTCATCTCGCTATGTAAGTTTGCGATTTCTTAAAATTTCATTCTGATGTAGACGTCCTTAGAAGTGTCGAAACCTAGGTTAGTGTACGAAACAGTTCAAATGGCTCTGAGCACTGTGGGATTTAACATCTGAGGTCATCAGTCCCGTGGAACTTAGAACTACTTAAACCTAATTAATCTAAGGACATCACACACATCCATGCCCGAGGCAGGGTTCGAACCTACGACCAGTTATTTGCAGCCGATTGGCTGTGTGATTTCTACACTACAGCGCCAAAGAAACTGGTATAGGCATGCGTAATCAAACCCAGATATATGTAAACAGACAGAATACGGCTCTGCGGTCGGCAACGCAAATGTAAGACAATAAGTGTCTGACGCAATTGTTACATCGCTTACCGCTGCTACAATGGCTGGTTATTAAGATTGAAGTGAGTATGAATGTGGTGTTATATCGGCGCTCGACCGATGGGACATAGCATCTGCGAGGTAGCGATGAAGTGGGGATTTCCCCATACGACAATATCAGGAACCCTGTAAAACATCAAATCTCCGACATCGCTGCGGCCGGAAAAACATCCTGCAAGAACGGGACCAACTACGACTGAAGAGATTCGTTAAACGTGACAGAAGTGCAACCCTTCTGCAAAATTGCTGCAGATTTCAGTGCTGGGCCATCAACAAGGTGTCAGCGTGCCAACGATTCAACGAAACATCATCGATATGGGCTTTCGGAGCCGATGGCCCACTCATGTACCCTCGATGACTGCACCGCACGAAGTCTTACGCGTCGCCTGAGCACGTCAACATTGGAATGTTGATGACTGGAAATACAGGGTGATTCAAAAAGAATACCACAACTTTAAAAATGTATATTTAATGAAAGAAAGATAGTATAACCTTCTGTTATACATCATTACAAAGAGTATTTAAAAAGGTTTTTTTTTTCACTCAAAAACAAGTTCAGAGATGTTCAATATGGCCCCCTCCAGACACTCGAGCAATATCAACCCGATACTCCAACTCGTTCCACACTCTCTGTAGCATATCAGGCGTAACAGTTTGGATAGCTGCTGTTATTTCTCGTTTCAAATCATCAATGGTGGCTGGGAGAGGTGGCCGAAACACCATATCCTTAACATATCCCCATAAGAAAAAATCGCAGGGGGTAAGATCAGGGCTTCTTGGAGGCCAGTGATGAAGTGCTCTGTCTCGGGCTGCCTGGCGGCCGATCCATCGCCTCGGGTGGTTGACGTTCAGGTAGTTACGGACAGATAAGTGCCAATGTGGTGGCGCTCCATCCTGCTGAAATATGAATTGTTGTGCTTCTTTTTCGAGCTGAGGGAACAGCCAATTCTCTAACATCTCCAGATACTGTAGTCCAGTTACAGTAGCACCTTCGAAGAAAAAGGGACCAAAAACTTTATTGGCTGAAATGGCACAGAAAACGTTCACCTTAGGCGAGTCACGTTCATACTGTGTTGTTTCCCGCGGATTCTCAGTGCCCCATATACAGACATTGTGACGGTTGAGTTTCCCGTTAGTGTGGAAAGTTGCTTCATCACTAAACACAATCTTTGAAACGAAAGATTCATCTAGTCAACAGCGCCTCAAGCGAACAAATGTACAACTAAATGAAACTTTATAGCTCCCTTAATTCGCCGACAGATAGTGCTTAGCTCTGCCTTTTGTCGTTGCAGAGTTTTAAATTCCTAAAGTTGTGGTATTCTTTTTGAATCACCCTGTATATTGTCTGGTCGGACGTGTCTCGTTTCAAATTGTATCGAGCGGATGCACACGTACGGGTATGGACACCGCATATGAGCGGGGGAGTGTTGAAGCTGGTGGAGGCTCTGCAGTGGTGTGGGGCATGTACAGGTGGAATGATATGGGGCTCCTGATATGTCTAGAAACGACTCTGACAGTGAAACGTATGTAAGCATTCTATCTGGTCACCTGCAACTATTCATGTCCATTGTGCATTTCGGCAGACTTGGACAATTCCAGCAGGACAATGCGACGCCCCACACTTCCTGAATTGCTACGGAGCAGCTCCAGGAACACTCTTCTGAGTTTAAAAACTTCCGCTGGCCACCCACTCCTCGGACATGAGCATTATTGAGCATACCTGAGATGCCTTGCTGTTCAGAAGAGATCTCCACCCACTCGTATTCTTACGGATTTACGGACAGCCGCGCAGGATTCATGGTGTCAGTTCCCTCCAGCACTACTTCAGACATTAAATCGAGTCCATGCCACGTCGTAGTTCTGCGTGCTCGAGGGGACCCTACACGACACTAGGCAGGTGTGGCAGTTTCTTTGGCTCTTACATACGGTTGCTGAGAGTCAGACATATTTAAAACTGTTCATTAGAACAGTTAAGAACTGTTCGGCTACGGGCAGGAAGCGTTGTCTCAGTGTTCGACAGCGATAACAACCAGAGATGACCTCGCGGCGCGATGTGACAAACGGTTCCACAGACAGGGCTAAGTAAGCGGCAGTAAGCAATGACTTGGGCAGCTCCGGCCAGACCTAGCGTAATATGGTAATGAAAGCGTACTGCGGACGTGACTAGCCGCGCATAGGGCTTCGAAGACTGTTGTGTTGACATCCATGTGATGGCCTACAGTACACAGGCAGAGTAGGGAACAGCAGTATCCAGGCACGATCACTGTGCCACATGTCGTCTCCAGACGCCGAACTTTGGCCGATTTGGTAGCCTACGTCGCTACGGAGACAGACTCAGAGCAGCAGATGGGAAGTCAGACTTAATGGTAGTGCCAGAGGGGCCTTCCAAGTTCGTTAACAAGGTACTCAGAACTTATACCCTGCTTCCTTATATCCTTTCGGAGTTCCATACTCTGCGCCACTTACAGCTTGTCTCCAGCAGCTGTCGTAGTCCTACAAGCGGCCCACGACTACTTCCACTCAACGAGAGAATCGACTGAGGTAAGACCCGCCTGTAACAGCAGTGTGTCCTAATTCTCTCTCTGGACACGACAGAGGAAACTGCAATCTATCCACCCTCACTAGTCTTGGATCACAGATCTGCAAGAAAGATTCTCATCTGAAACATTGGACGTCTTTCATCTATCAGTTTATTTTACTCCAGAGAGTGTCAAGAAGTCCCTACTTGACCGCTTCGGATTTTTACTTGTCGCCGATAAAGGTGCTGCTTCCATCCTGCAAATAGATGAAATGTTGTCGTGGCATACGTTGCTGACTGGAAGAAGAGACTCCCGTAACTGATTTAGAACCCTTTACATAAAATGGTTAGCTGCGATAAGGATTCAGTTCCTATATTATACACTAAAGAGCGTACACGTGTGTAGGGCCTCCGCGAGCGCGGAGAAGTGCCGAAACACGACGTGGCATGGACTCGACTGATGTCTGAAGGAGTGCTGGAGGGAACTGACACCATGAATCCTTCAGGGATGTCCATAAATCCGTAAGAGTACGAGGGGGTGGAGATCTCTTCTGAACATCACGTTCAAGGCATCCCAGATATCCTCAATAATGGTCATGTCTGCGGAGTATGGTGGCCAGCGGAAGTGTATAAACACAGAAGAGTGTTTCTAGAGTCACTCCGTAGCAATTCAGGACGTATGTAGTGTCGCATTGTCCTGCTGGAATTGCCCAAGCCCGTCGGAATGCACAATGGACATGAATGGATGCAGGTGATCAGACAGGATGCATACGAACATGTCACCTGTCACAATCGTATCTAGACGTATGAGGGGGTCCTATATTACTCCAACTGCACATGCCCCACACCACGACAGAGCCTCCATCAGCTTGAACAGTCCCCTGCTGATATGCAGGGTCCATGGATTCATGAGGTTGTTTCAATACCCCGACACGTACGTCCGCTCGATACAATTTGAAACGAGACTCGTCTGAACAGGCAACATATCACCAGCCATCAACTGTCCAATGTCGGTATCGACAGGCCCGGGCGAGGAGTAAAGCTTTGTGTAGGGCAGTCATCAAGGGTACACGAGTGGGCCTTCGGCTCCAAAAGCCCATATCGATGATATTTCGTTGACTGGTTCGCACGCTGACACTTCCGTATCGTTGAACGATTCTCTTCCATCGTCATTGGTCCCGTTCTTGCAGGATCTTTTTCCGGCCGCAGCGATGTCGGAGATTTGATGTTTTACCGGATTCCTGATATTCACGATACAGTCGTGTAATGGTTGTACGGGAAAATCCCCACTTCATCGCTACCTCGGGGATGCCGTGCCCCATCGCTCGTGCGCCAACTACAACTCGACGTTCAAACTCACTTAAATCTTCATAACTTGCCACTGTAGCAGCAGTAACCGACCTAACAACCCGCGCCAGACACTTCTTGTGTTATGCAGGCCTTACCGACCGCAGCGACGCATTCTGGCTGTTCACGTATCTCTGTATCTGAATACGGATGTTAATACCAGTTTCTTTGGAGCTTCAGTGTACGTATTCACAAACTGTTGTCCAACTTGAACGCGTATGCTAATCTTTGACTAAACAGAACCTAATTTAAATCGAACTGTAACTCATGTGAATACAGCTTAACGTTATATTAATTGCGCAACTGAAGTAAAACAATTAACTGGCCCTGATCAAAATTTGCACGTACCTCACTTCTTGACAACATTGTGGCAGACTTCTCGACAGCATAACAGCAAACAGCAAGCAGACAGCGGCTAAGCCAGCTTTCTATTTTTTTAAAATAAAATTTCCAAACAGTATTCAGACTGTTGCGTACCATATGGTGCGGCATGGCAATGCTTAATGACATAACCATTTTTAAACAGTGGGACGGAGAGGGTAACTATTCCTATGAAATGATATTACAAGACAACGATTTTAGAATGAAGTACGTATTCAAAAAGACAGAGTAACACTTCACGTGATCTTCACACATAACATTGATCTGAACAATATTGTTCTTAACAAAGTGAAAAATGATTTTAAAAGGGTACAGTGTTAACAGAGAATTTCTATAAAAACCAAACAGCTGAATCAGTTGAGATGTTAATGCATGACTCAGGGAAGTGGGGTGGTCTTTCTCTCAGCTGTGACCAAGTAAACAAAGTTAATTAACTGACAATAATCATTCCAACAAACTAGCTGCGCTTTACTGCAGTCGTTCCTAAAACTTCTTCTCTTTAAAAAAAGTAACATTATTCAAAATTTATATTCTTTTCGCCTTTCAATATACAGGGCTATTAGAAATGATTGAAGCGATTTCATAAAATCACTGTAGCTCCATTCATTGACATATGGTCACGACACACTCCAGATACGTAGAAAAACTCATAAAGTTTTGTTCGGCTGAAGCTGCACTTCAGGTTTCTGCCGCCAGAGCGCTCGAGAGCGCAGTGAGACAAAATGGCGACAGGAGCCGAGAAAGCGTATGTCGTGCTTGAAATGCACTCACATCAGTTAGTCATAACAGTGCAACGACAATTCATTACGAAGTTCAACAAAGATCCACCAACTGCTAACTCCATTCGGCGATGGTATGCGCAGTTTAAAGCTTCTGGATGCCTCTGTAAGGGGAAATCAATGGGACGGCCTGCAGTGAGCGAAGAAACGGTTGAACGCGTGCGGGCAAGTTTCACGCGTAGCCCGCGGAAAATTGGCTCGTGCCACAACTGGAGACCGACAGCGCCGACTTCATCTTTCGACAGGATGGTGCCCCACCGCACTTCCATCATGATGTTCGGCATTTCTTAAACAGGAGATTGGAAAACCGATGGATCGGTCGTGGTGGGGATCGTGATCAGCAATTCGTGTCACGGTCTCCACGCTCTCCAGACTTAACCCCATGCGATTTCTTGCCGTGGGGTTATGTGAAAGATTCAGTGTTTAAACCTCGTCTACCAAGAAAAGTGCCAGAACTGCGAGCTCACATCAACGATGCTTTCGAACTCATTCATGGGGACATGCTGCGCCGAGTGTGGGAGGAACTTGATTATCGGCTTGATGTCTGCCGAATAACTAAACGGGCACATATCGAACATCTGTGAATGCCTATAAAAACTTTTTGAGTTTTTGTATGTGTGTGCAAAGAATTGTGAAAATATCTCAAATAATAAAGTTATTGTAGAGCTGTGAAATCGCTTCAATCATTTGCAATAACCCTGTATACTTCATATTCATCCTTGCTGTCCTTTGCAAGAAATCATCACTACTGAATACGTTCATCACGTACCACACTTCAACTAAGAATGTAAGAGACTGCGCAGAGGCAAAGACTGTGCAACGACAAGACCAAAGATCATTTAACTGTGACATAACTTGCTCTGTCTCTCTCACGTGCACGACGAGAACTTACAGAAATCAAAATGGCATGCACACTTTACAAATTACTCAGAAAAAGATCTGATAAGTTTCGCCGTTCCCGAGTCAATTAGCATTGAAGTTAGCCGATCAGGCCCTTGCGCGCGCAAATTCAAGCGGCCGGATACAATACTGGCGTCGGTGCTTCTCATAGAGTAGATGACAGCGCACGAGACTGCTCAGCCTTCGGTTAGGGTTCGATCCTTACTACCGCCTCATGTCAAATTTTCGTATACCTCACTCGTTCGGTTTTAGAAAACCAAACGAGGCACACATCCGGTGACACCTTCTCTGATGGGTCGCATGAATTTGCGAGCAGAACGGCCTACTGGCTAATTTGCACGATAATTAACTCGGAAACGGCTCAACGTACCGAATTTTTTCTTAACAGCTTTTTCTCAGCACAGCTTACCCTGCAAAACCCTTACAAGTTCTTCAAACAGTTCCTGACCCTGTATAACAAAGGCAAAACTAAACTCTTAGCGGTGAGCACACAAAACAATGCTCACATAAAAATGCCCACAATGCTCACTTAACAATGAGCGACTGGAGATTGTTGAATCCTTTGCCTGCTTGTTGTTGTTGTGGTCTTCAGTCCAAAGACTGGTTTGATGCAGCTCTCCATGCTACTCTATCCTGTGCAAGCTGCTTCATCTCCCAGTACCTACTGCAGCCTACATCCTTCTGAATCTGTTTAGTGTATTCATCTCTTGGTCTCCCTCTACGATTTTTACCCTCCACGCTGCCCTCCAATACTAAATTGGTGATGCCTCGATGCCTCAGAACATGTCCTACCAACCGATCCCTTCTTCTGGTCAAGTTGTGCAATAGACTCCTCTTCTCCCCAATTCTATTCAATACCTCCTCACTAGTTATGTGATCTACCCATCTAATCTTCAGCATTCTTCTGTAGCACCACATTTCGAAAGCTTCTATTCTCCTCTTGTCCAAACTATTTATCGTCTCTGTTTCACTTCCATACATGGCTACACTCCATACAAATACTTTCAGAAACGACTTCCTGACACTTAAATCTATACTCGATGTTAACAAATTTATCTTCTTCAGAAACGCTTTCCTTGCCATTGCCAGTCTACATTTTATATCCTCTCTACTTCGACCATCATCAGTTATTTTGCTCCCCAAATAGCAAAACTCCTTTGCTACTTTAAGTGTCTCATTTCCTAATCTAATTCCCTCAGCATCACCCGATTTAATTCGACTACATTCCATTATCCTCGTTTTGCTTTTGTTGATGTTCAT
This sequence comes from Schistocerca cancellata, assembly GCF_023864275.1. Taxonomy (NCBI): domain Eukaryota; kingdom Metazoa; phylum Arthropoda; class Insecta; order Orthoptera; family Acrididae; genus Schistocerca; species Schistocerca cancellata. The sequence continues at coordinate 16,231,283 of NC_064635.1, read as the reverse complement.
CTTATACCCTTCTTTCAAGACACTGTCCATTCCATTCAACTGCTCTTCCAAGTCCTATGCTGTCTCTGACAGAATTATAATGTCATCGGCGAACCTCAAATTTTTTATTTCTTCTCCATGGATTTTAATACCTACTCCGAATTTTTCTTTTGTTTCCTTTACTGCTTGCTCAATATACAGATTGAATAACATTGGGGAGAAGCTACAACTCTGTCTCACTCCCTTCCCAACCACTGCTTCCATTTCGTGCCCCTCAACTCTTATAACTGCCATCTGGTTTTTGTACAAATTGTAAATAGCCTTTCGCTCCCTGTATTTTACCCCTGCCACATTCAGTATTTGAAAGAGAGTATTCCAGTCAACATTGTCAAAAGCTTTCTCTAAGCCTACAAATGCTAGAAACGTAGGTTTGCCTTTTCTTAATCTAGCTTCTAAATAAGTCGTAGGGTCAGTATTGCCTCACGTGTTCCAATATTTCTACGAAACCCAAACTGATCTTCCCCGATGTCGGCTTCTACCAGTTTTTCCATTCGTCTGTAAAGAATTCGCGTTATGATTTGGCAGCCGTGACTTATTAAACTGATAGTTCGGTAATTTTCACATCTGTCAACACCTGCTTTCTTTGGGATTGGAATTATTGTATTCTTGAAACTATGTGCCGGTCCGAGACTCGAACTCGGTCTCGCTCGCTCCCGAGTTCGAGTCTCTGCCTGGCACACAGTTTTAATCTGCCAGGAAGTTTCATATCAGCACACACTCCGCTGCAGAGTGAAAATCTCATTCTGGCTATTATGTTCTTCTTGAAGTCCGAGGGTACTTCGCCCATCTCATACATCTTGCTCACCAGATGGTAGAGTTTTGTCAGGACTGGCTCTCCCAACTATCAGTAGTTCTAATGGAATGTTGTCTATTCCCGGGACCTTGTTTCGACTCAGGTCTTTCAGTGCTTTGTCAAACTCTTGAGACAGTACCATATCTCCCATTTCATCTTCATCTACATCCTCTTCCATTTGAACAATGTTGTCCTCAAGTAAATCACCCTTATATAGACCCTCTATGTACTCTTTCCACCTTTCTGCTTTCCCTTCTTTGCTTAGAACTGGGTTTCCATCTGAGCTCTTGATATTCATGCAGGTGGTTCTCTTTCCTCCAAAGGTCTTTTTAGTTTTCCTGTACGCAGTATCTATCTTACCCCTAGTGATATATGCCTCTACATCCATACATTTGTCCTCTAGCCATACCTACTTAGCCATTTTTGAGACGTTTGTATTCCTTTTTGCCTGCTTCATTTACTTTCATTTTTATGTTTTCTCCTTTCATCAATTAAATTCAATATTTTTTCTATAACTCAAGGATTTCTACTAGCCCTCGTCATTTTACCTACTTGATTCACTGCTGCCTTCACTACTTCATCCCTCAAAGCTACCCATTCTTCTTCTACTGTATTTCTTTCCTCAATTCTTGTGAATTGTTCCCTTATGCTCTCCCTGACACTCTGTACAATCTCATGTTTAGTCAGTTTATCCAAGGCCCATCTCTTTAAATTCCCACTTTTTTGCAGTTTCTTCAGTTTTAATCTACAGTTCATAACCAATAGATTGTTGCTCCTGGAAATGTCTTACAATTTAAAATCAGGTTCCTAAATCTCTGTCTTACCATTATATAATGTATCTGAAACCTGTCAGTATCTGCAGGCTTCTTCCATATATAGAATCTTCTATGATTCTTGAACCAAGTGTTACCTATGATTAAGTTATGCTCTGTGCGAGATTCTACCAGGCGGCTTCCTCTTTCATTCCTTAATCCCATTCCATATTCACCTACTACGTTTCCTTCTCTTCCTTTTCCTACTATCGAGTTCCAGTTACCCACGAGAATTAAATTTTCGTCTCCCTTCAGTATTTGAATAATTTGTTTTATCTCATCATACATTTCTTCAATTTCTTCGTCATCTGCAGAGCTTGTTGGCATATAAACGTGTACTACTGTCGTAGGCGTGGGCTTCGCGTCTATCTTGGCCATAATAATGCGTTCACTATGCTATTTGTAGTAGCTTACCCGCACTCCTATTTTTTTATTATTAGGCACGCAAGCCTCCCCACCACCAGCAAGGTCTATGGTTCATGGGGGTGTTGCTTGCTTAGGGAGTAAAATTACATCATACGGAGCGTGAGGGAAGGATATTGCAAGCTGAATGCACCAGGCAAAAAACTGCTTTTAACAAGGGAAAAAACCTTTTCACTAACAGCAACATAGACATCTCCGGAAAAAACTCAGAAAGACGCTTTTATGGAATGTGCTGCTGTAGAGAAGTGAAACACTGGCATTCGGAGAAGCGGATAAACATGAAATAACTGCCCTCGAGATGCGTGCTGTCGTAGAAGGTTCATATATGACTTCCTGAGTAGACAAGGTATCAACAAAGAGGTGCTCCAGAAAATGCGGTAACAGAGGCCCTGTCTCCTGAAGATAAGCGTGACATGGGTCGGCCGTTTTCTGAGACCCGATGTTATCATTAAAAGAATCACTGAAAGGACGGTAGAAGGGAAAACACAAGAGGCAGAACGAGACTAGAATGCGCCAGGGAGATACCAGCTGCATCACCTACATCGCTCTCAAGAGGAAAGTCGAAGTCAGACATACATAGCGACCTGCTGCTAACCAAACTCCGAACTCTTGCGTGTGTTTTCAAAAGGATGTGCAGATAGCAATGTCATCAAAATTTGTAAATCACCTGTATGGGCAAAATGTTTTGGCCACACTGACATGAAAACAAGAGGGCGCTCCTGCCCTGACAGAACTCCAGGATCTTCCCCAGCGAACAGTCCCGTGTAACTGGGATAGAGCACAAATCACTCCTGTTTGCGGAAAGGCTACAACTTCGGATGCACAGAACTATAGGCCAATATGTCTTGCAGGATTCTAAAACATACTCCAAGCTCAAACATGGAATAAAACACAAATATTCAAAAAAAGTGACTGGTTGCAGTCTTGTATAACTTATTTACATTCAATTTACAGTCACGGTTCTAAAATATCCGTAATGGATAAGCATAAACTGTAGTCTTCCACGCGGAATTCATGCTTCTCTCAGAGAATCAGCACAGATGAAACACAGCTTGCTTTATTCACTCATGACTTCTTGCGAAGAACATATGCAACTAAACGTTTCCAGCTTCCTAGATTTCCGCAAGACTGTAGTCAGAGGTAATTAGTCTGTGGATGGAACAGTTGGGTGGGTGCAGAACAAACGGTTCTAGGCGCTACAGTCTGGAACCGCGCGACCGCTACGGTCGCAGGTTCGAATACTGTCTCGGGCATGGATGTGTGTGATGTCCTTATGTTAGTTAGGTTTAAGTAGTTCTAAGTTGTAGGGGGACTGATGACCTCAGAAATTAAGTCCCATAGCGCTCAGAGCCATTTGAACCATTTTTTCGGTGGAGAACATTACAAGATTACATCGGCAGACCCTGAGAGAATGCAGAATGACAAACCTTACTTCACAATGGGTGATAGGGATGGGGAAAAACCGACCGGTTGAAACCGGTATTTTATTTCTGAATAGCCAATATTTTCCGTATCTGTGTGACCTCGATTATAACAAGTCTTTTTTATTTCTTACTAATAGTTGAGTAAAAAATACGGAATGTCAATTAGCCATAGCAGCAATGCTAAAATTTTTCGTTTTGAGACATACCCTTCTTTTGAAAAAAGGCACAATTTTTATTCGTAAAATTCGCATTAGTTTAAAATACTGCGTTATTATAGAAAATGGGAAAATCGGGTAGTACTGTTGTGATAACAATGCCGACAGAAACCAACATACACATGGCACAAGAACTGGTACAGCATTGCTGAGACAATAATATCCCTGTTCCATCTTCTTGTCACAGAGCCAGCACCCAGTATTGCGCCTGAAACAGATATCAAAAATCCGGAAAACCATCTGAGGGTGAGTCTGAAAAGATTCTAAAAAGGTTCATGGAATAGTAACTGTTTCAGAAAAAAAAGTGTCTGGTTGCAGTTTTATGTATTTATATACAATGACGTCCGTGTTGTTATGTGTCGTGGCGTAAAGTAGGCCTGTATGTGCCGTGTGAAGGCCTCGTCCCCACCTGTTCCATGCCGCAGTTTCCTGCTGTCGACACTGGACACTCGTCCTATTGCAGAACGGCAACCAACTTCATTTGCTTTAAAAGATCAGAGATCTATCTGCCATTTCTGTGAATTAATACCGCTGTTGTAACCCGACTTGCTCTACAGAGTGCCGACGTGTTGCCTTGACCTGCTCGATCTCCAGACCCGTCTCCAGTCGAGCACGTCATTGGACGACAACTCCAGCATCCCTATACTGACCGACCAAGTGCAACGGGCATCGAACTCCGTCCCACAAACTGACGTCCGCCCCTGTACAACGCAACACTTGCACGTTTGCTCGCTTGCATTCAACATTCTGGCTGTTACACCCAGCGGCGGATACAGAAAAACCTCAAGCAGGGGGTGCTACACATATCTTGGGCTACCTTACGCATCAATACTTTCCCACACGTATTACAAGTTAGGTATGGGAAACTATTGTTGCGTTTTGTAATGTAAATAATAGATTTCAGCCATCAGTCATCCTCTGGAACATTTATTGGCAGTTCAGAGAGAATTTGAGCCTCGTAACAAGTAAATACCCCACTCATACGGTTATAGTTGGTAGGGACTTCAACCTTCCCTCGATATGTTGGCAAAAATACTTGTTCCCAACCGGTGGTAGGCAGAAAACATCTTCCGAGATTGTCCTAAATGCTTTCTCAGAAATTTATTTCGAGCAGTTAGTCCACGAACCCACGCGAATTGTAAATGGTTGCGAAAACACACTTGACCTCTTAGCCAGAAAGAATCCAGAGCTGATAGAGAGCATCATGACTGATATAGGGATTAGTAATCACAAGGTCGTTGTAGCTAGGCTCAATACCGTTTCTTCCAAATCCACCAGAAACAAACGCAAAATAATTTTATTTATAAAAGCGGATAAAGTGTCACTAGAAGCCTTCCTAAGAGACAATCTCCATTCCTTCCGAACTGACTATGCAAATGTAGACGATATGTGGCTCAAATTCAAAGATGTAGTAGCAACAGCAATTCAGAGATTCATACCTCATAAATTGGTAAGAGGTGGAACTGATCCCCCGTGGTAGACAAAACACGTCCGAACGCTGTTGCAGAGGCAACGGAAAAACCATGCGAAGTTCAGAAGAACGCGAAATCCCGAAGATTGGCTAAAATTTACAGACGCGCGAAATTTGGCACGGACTTCAATGCGAGATGCCTTTAATAGGTTCCACAACGAAACGTTGTCTCGAAATTTGGTAGAAAATCCGAAGAAATTCTGGTCGTATGTAAAGTACACAAGCCGCAAGACGCAGTCAATACCTTCGCTGCGCAGTGCCGATGGTACTGTTACCGACGACTGTGCCGCTAAAGCGGAGTTATTGAACGCAGTTTTCCGAAATTCCTTCACCAGGGAAGACGAATGGACTATTCCTGAATTTGAAACACGAACAGCTGCTAGGATGAGTTTCTTAGAAGTAGATACCTTAGGGGTTGCGAAGCAACTCAAATTGCTTGATACGGGCAAGTCTTCAGGTCCAGATTGTATACCGATTAGGTTCCTTTCAGATTACGCTGATACAATAGCTCCCTACTTAGCAATAATATACAACCGCTCGCTCACCGATAGAACTGTACCTACAGATTGGAAAATTGCGCAGGTCGCACCAGTGTTTAAGAAGGGTAGTAGGAGTAATCCATCGAAATACAGACCTATATCATTGACGTAGGTTTGCAGTAGGGTTTTGGAGCATATACTGTATTCAAACATTATGAATCACTTGGAAGGGAACGATCTATTGATACGTAATCAGCATGGTTTAAGAAAACATCGTTCTTGTGCAACGCAGCTAGCTCTTTATTCGCACGAAGTAATGGCCGCTATCGACAGGGGATCTCAAGTTGATTCCGTATTTCTAGATTTCCGGAAAGCTTTTGACACCATTCCTCACAAGCGACTTCTGATCAAGCTGCAGGCCTATGGGGTATCGCCTCAGTTGTGCGACTGGATTCGTGATTTCCTGTCAGGAAGGTCGCAGTTCGTAGTAATAGACGGCAAATCATCGAGTACAACTGAAGTGATATCAGGTGTTCCCCAGGGAAGCGTCCTGGGACCTCTGCTGTTCCTGATCTATATAAATGACCTGGGTGACAATCTGAGCAGTTCTCTTAGGTTGTTCGCAGATGATGCTGTAATTTACCGTCTAGTAAGGTCATCCGAAGACCAGTATCAATTGCAAAGCGATTTAGAAAAGATTGCTGTATGGTGTGCCAGGTAGCAGTTGACGCTAAATAACGAAAAGTGTGAGGTGATCCACATGAGTTCCAAAAGAAATCCGTTGGAATTCGATTACTCGATAAATAGTACGGTTCTCAAGGCTGTCAGTTCAACTAAGTACCTGGGTGTTAAAATTACGACCACCTTCAGTTGGACAGACCACATAGATAATATTGTGGGGAAGGCGAGCGAAAGGTTGCGTTTCATTGGCAGGACACTTAGAAGATGCAACAAGTCCACTAAAGAGACAGCTTATACTACACTCGTTCGTCCTCTGTTAGAATATTGCTGCGCGGTGTAGGATCCTTGTCAGGTGGGATTGATGGAGGACATCGAAAGGGTGCAAAAAAGGGCAGCTCGTTTTGTATTATCACGTAATAGGGGAGAGAGTGTGGCAGATATGATACGCGAGTTGGGATGGAAGTCATTAAAGGAAAGACGTTTTTCGTCGCGGCGAGATCTATTTACGAAATTTCAGTCACCAACTTTCTCTTCCGAATGCGAAAATATTTTGTTGAGCCCAACCTACATAGGTAGGAATGATCATGAAAATAAAATAAGAGAAATCAGAGCTCGAACAGAAAGGTTTAGGTGTTCGTTTTTCCCGCGCGCTGTTCGGGAGTGGAATGGCAGAGAGATAGTATGATTGTGGTTCGATGAACCCTCTGCCAAGCACTTAAATGTGAATTGCAGAGTAGTCATGTAGATGTAGATGTAGATCTAGATTTCGGCTAGCAACTAGCCATTCTCAATGCACTATCCTGTTTTTTGGTCAGTGCATGTAATGCCTGTTCGTCTGGCTGTGTACACAGTTCATGGGATACTGAACTGTGTACAAAGCCAGACGAACAGGCATTACATGCACTGACCAGACAAAAAGGATATTGCATTGAGAATGGCCAGTTGCTAGCCGAAATCTAGATCTGCCAATAAATATTCCAAAGGACGACTGATAGCTGAAATCTATTATTTAGAAATCAAAATAACGGTCGCTGCGTGCAACAGCCTCTGAATCGGGTGTAACCTGATATTGTTACGCTATTAGTAAAAATATTGTTACGACTCTCGTACAATATTTTTACTGAGAAATTACTATGGAAATGGATGTGAGCGTTTGGCGTCATTGGCCGGGAGGTCCCTTACGGGGCAGCTCCGGCCGCCTTGGTGCAGCTCTTGTTACATTCTACTCCACGCTGGATGGCCTGCGCGCCGAATGGGGATGAAATGATGATGAAGACAACACAGCGCCCAGTCCCGAAGCGGAGAAAATCCCCGATGCCGGAGAGAGTGGAACCCGGGCCCCTAATGACAGCAGTCTGTCACGCTGACCAATTTTTTTTTTTCTTCAGTTTTGTTCCTTGGGTTCGGTCTTTGCGAACGTCACATGACATCCATTAAAGTTCGTTTGTTGATCCTTCCACTCAGTTTATTTATTACAGAGGCCAACCAGCTCTCTGACCGAACACGCTGAACTATCGTGCTGGATAAGTTTAGAATCTGCGACGATTACCACTAGACCACGGGCTCACCCACGATTCAGCTATCGGGGCCGACTGAGAAATTACTATGAATTACTATTATTAATACTTCACTCTCAACTGATCACTCTCGCTCTTGACTAATCTTTACACTTGCACTTGCTACAACTACGGCTTTTTGCTTACTCGTTCTTCAGTCTTAAAATTTCTGCTTCTGAATGTAAACTAGCTTCTTATTCGGCGAATAGTCCGTATTTATAACGCTACACATCGAAGGTCCTCTGTACGAGAAAACAGCAGAATATTCGCGACTTTTCCCGAACAAATGCCAGACAGAATAACGTATCGAGATCACTAGAATTGCCGCGACTTTTCTCGGAGGTATGCGTTAGCTATCTATGTGCCAGACAGAAACGTATAAAATACGACGATGCGGACGCGCGTGCCGCATAGGGAAGTACAACTACTCGATAACTCGATTCAGTCGAGTCGAATGACGAAAGAAACAAACGAGTAGCGTGCGGGCTGACTAGCAGGGGCGGCGTGGGTGCCAAAGAGGGCGGCCCTGCAAGGTGGGGGGCGCAGAGCGTGCCCCCCCCCCCCCATATGTACAGTCCTGGACAAAATGAGCGAGACCCCTCGCCTTTTCGTTATGCTGATCCGCACAGCTTTAAAGTCTGCTACACAGCATAACAGGCAAGGCGACGAAGTGCTACCAACATACTATGCACAGGCCTAAAAATGAAAAACTATCCGAAATTTGTCAGACTGTTTTCAATCATGTCTAAGACTAGTGATTAGTGTGTTAACCACAACACCTAAATATAAGATATAAATGAAAGAAGAAACGCTAATTAGTACGAACTGTGCTAATAAAAATGAATTTCAGCTTATCGAGATAACATAACTGTTTTAGTAAGACAAAGTAACCCAGATCGTTACGAATTAGCAAAATATTATGCGCATTCGGCCGCGAAATGGTCTGTGTCAACGTTCAGACCAGTCATACTGGATTACCGTTGATGAACGCAAATTTAGCAATGCGTGAAGATTCATAACGACATTCAGTTAAAAATCATTCAGTGCTACACTTAAGTCAATTCAGTTACTGACAGAAGCGGAAAAACGTAGGCAGTAACAAGTATGAAATTCAAAATTGTTAAGGCTTTCGTGGCCACTTGTTGACAAACTGCCTATAGGCTTCTGTCTCGGGTTCTTCGGCCGACGTTTATCTAATGATTTTTTCTGACGTTTCGCCAGCACGAGTGGCTGGCATTGTCAAAGCTTCACCCTCCATTGCCGGTGGTGAACTGGAGCCGAGCTCGCGGCCGCAGACTATATGTACCTGGCGCGCCAACGTCCGAGGGCTTCTCCGCGGTCATTTCCGGTGCGGTTCTCCTCTTGCTACCTGCGACGGTCGTTCGCTGCAGTACAGGATGCCGGGATCCATTTACCTTAAGGCTTTCCCCTTTCTTGTTGAAGCTGTTCGCGTGTTTTTGTATTTCTACAGCTTCTCTGAACAAGCGCGTGTGATTGTGCTTCTCTACAGCCAGAACTTCAGTGTCGGCGAATTTTACCAACGTGGTCGGTCTCATTCAGTGCGTGCTCTGCCACGGCCGATTTCTCCACCTGCCCCAACCTGCAATGTCGCTTATGCTCTTCGATCCTGGTGTTAACTGATCGTCCAGTCATTCCGACATAAACTTTTCCACATGTGCAAGGTATACGGTATATTCCCGACATTGCAATTGGGTCTCTTTTCTCCTTCGCCGATCTAAGACACTCTGATCTTCCTTGTCGGTTTGAAAATCGTCTTTACGCCATGGAAGTAGAAAAGGACAAGAAACTGCCATTTCTAGATGTGCTGGTCACAAGGGACGGCGAAAACCTGGGACATAGCGTGTATCGAAAACCGACTCACACGGACCGATACCTGAACAAACTGTCAAACCACCACCCGAGCCAGAAAAGAGGCATGATTAGTACGCTCGTAACGAGAGCAGGACGAATATGTGAGCCGCAACACCTCAAACGAGAAATGCAACACCTGCAAACTGTTCTGAGGAGCAATGGGTACTCCATAAATTACATTAGAAGTGTAACAGAGCCAAACACTCGGCGAAGTAAGGAACCAGATAAAGAAATGGTCGGGTACGGCCTTTCTGCCATACATTATCAGAGTGACGGACAGAATCGGCCGTATATTGCGTGAACATGGCGTAAAAAATGGTTCAAATGGCTCTGTGGTCATCAGTCCCCTAGAACTTACAACTACTTAAACCTAACTAACCTAAGGACATCACACACATCCATGCCCGAGGCAGGATTCGAACCTGCGACCGTAGCAGTCGCGCGATTCCGGACTGAGCGCCTAGAACCGCTAGACCACCGCGTCCGGTTCATGGCGTAAAGACGATCTTCAAACCGACAAGGAAGATCAAAGAGTGTCTTAGATCGGCGAAGGAGAAAAGAGACCCACTTCCAATGTCGGGAATATACCGTATAACATGCACATGCAGAAAGGTTTATGTCGGAATGACTGGGCGATCAATTAACACCAGGATCAAAGAGCATAAGCGACATTGCAGGTTGGGGCAGGTGGAGAAATCGGCCGTGGCAGAGTACTCACTGAATGAGACCGACCACGTTGGTAAAATTCGTCGACACTGAAGTTTTGGCTGTAGAGAAGCACAATCACACGCGCTTGTTCAGAGAAGCTGTAGAAATACAAAAACACGCGAACAGCTTCAACAAGAAAGGGGAAAGCCTTAAGGTAAACGGATCCTGGCTTCCCGTACTGCAGCGAACGACCGTCGCAGGTAGCAAGAGGAGAACCGCACCGGAAATGACTGCGGAGAAGCCCTCGGACGTTGGCTCGCCAGGTACATATAGTCTGCGTCCGCGAGCTCGCCTCCAGTTCACCACCAGCAATGGAGCGTGAAGCTTTGACAATGCCAGCCACTCGTGCTGACGAAACGTCAGAAAAATCATTAGATGAACGTCGGCCGAAGAACCCGAGACAGAAGCCAATAGGCAGTTTGTCAAGTATGAAATTCTACAAGAGTTTCATATCGACATCCTCAGGGCACCGGTACAGAATAAAGGTAGCAATAAAACGTATTGGGGACGCGAGAATTTCTTAAAATTATTTTACTTATTGTCTACCCGCCTCCATCGAGATTAGAACCGGAAACAAACCAGACCTCCCTTGCAGTAGCAAACACCTTTCAGTACGCCCAGCAGACAACCCAGCAAACAGCCCTCTATTATTACCCCAGACATGAATAAGCTGGCAATTTCGCAATGAAAATGGGAAAATGATCTGCAGTTTCTGTTACATAAAGCTTTCTGGACTCAAAAACATGTATTGTCTACCTTTATGTCACCGCTTATGTGACAATCATTCGGGATGTTTATCGAAATTACAAAAAAAAACTATTATTAGCGAGTAAATTTAGTAGGATAATTCTGCACCACCCCAGGAAATAAACGGCGACGTAGCTGCCAAACGTATTCTACAATGTTTAGAATTGTCCATTAGACGTGCCACAGACAGAATACGTTCATTAGCCGAAGTGTTCCTTAAGATAGCTAGGAATGGGAATACTCGCACATCTAAAACGCGGTGGCATTAATACTGGGATCTGAATTACCACGTGTATAGGCAAATAGATTTTACTTGCATTCCTGTAAACGTGATTTGGATCGAAAGCGAAGCTACGATTAATATGCTGATGTATCGACTGCAACTGGAACATTTCGAATAAAAAGTAGGGGAAAGTATTATGCGGCCTTCATCTTCAGTAAGTGTGGTAGCTATTTTCGTTGTTAGGATTTCGTCACGTAAATCGGTAAAAATGGAACGTCACTAGTCTCACTTTCTTGACCATCTGTTTGTCTACCCAACCCTTAAAACCTGTTTACCTGGAGTACGGGTGGACATAATAAGCGGAAATGTATCGCACTTCCTGCGGTATACGGCCCCTTGGTGGTGTAAAAAAGTGAGCTATGCCAACGCAATCTAAAGATACTGCCGTTTATGTAAAGAAAATTTACGCGAAAGGTCAAAAAATGGCTCTCAGACCTGTGGCACCAAACTGCTTAGGTCATCAGTCCCCTAGACCTAGGACTAGTTCAACCTACCTAACCTAACACACATCCACGCCCGGGCAAGGATTCGAACTGACGGCGCAAGGAGACGCTCGGTCCACGATATGACGACGTTGAACGCACGGCTAACCCGCGCCGGCAAGTTGTTAATATCATCTGGTGTTGCTAAAAAGTTATTCACTTCTGGTGAATGATTTTCTGCGCAGTCCATTCAAGAAAGAGTAACTAAAATATATTTGATGTTACGGAAGAGGAAGGACGCCTAATTCATTCACAAGCTGCGACATCGTCGCGAAAAAACACAGTGACCCGTATATGTAATAAGTTTCCTTTAATTTACGTCTATGGTCACAATCTTTTCTGTTTAAGGGGCTCCGGAAAGGCTCAAAATCACGAAAAGTTCAATTTTTACTTTTTTTGCGTTTTCTGAATCTGCAGACTATTACCTTTTAATAGATATATAATTTATTGAATTCCGAAGACTACAACTATTTTTAAATTTTTTTTGAAATGTGTTCTACATGGGCGTGACCCACTGTGGCGCTGTTAAACTGCTGTCAAATGGTGTTATTATTAACGTCCGTGTTCATCAGGTACATTTTAGTGATGTGAGATAAAGTATGTGTTGTGGCTAACCTGTGATGGTTCAATATATATCGCTGGTGTGATTGTCGATTGTTTCATGTTTATTTACTCTGTCGTTATCTCGAAAATATTCGTAATTAATTCTGTTTCTTGAGTCTCTGTTTTGTTGAAGTATAATAATGAGTAAAAGTAAAGTTATTAGAAATCCTCTGAAGGCTTTTAAGAAAAGGAGAAATGTTGGAAAGCCAAAGGTATGTGTTATTACTGTAAATAATAACATTCTAACATGGTACGAGCGATGCTTGCTTTAGACAAGGAACGCCTTCGGGCTGCAGACAGCGCTGTAAGGAGTCTAGAAATACAAGCAAGAGTAAAGAGGAGGAGGAACAAGAGGAAGCTGGAGGAGGAGTTTGCAGAGGATGAAGATAATCCATCCTATGGACCTGGAATGCACTAAAAAGTTAATCCAATCTTTGTCGCTCGATTCCCAAAACTTTTATTTTCTCATACTAATTACATGTTTTCTAAGGATCTTCCAAACATATTTGTTTCAAACTTTCAGTAAATGTTACACAGTACCTTCTGCATAATTTAACACAGCCTTTTTCCAAAAAACTGTATATTTTTTAATATAAAAATAAAAAATTGCAAAAAAATGTTGTGAATTTTCATTACAATCGAAAAAAAATCATCTTTAATAACTGAACTGAAATTTTGTAAAATCCCTGTGTTAAGTTGTAGCCCATATTCCAATAAATAATCTGTAAAAAGTTCAACTTCCTACCTCAAATACTTTGTGAGGAAAGATGTAATTTATAAGCGTTATTTTAACATTGCAAGTATAGGGCGTTCCGGAGCCCCTTAACAGATTACCGGTTTCGGTCTTTAATGACCATCATCAGATCTGTCTCATAAAATCAAAGTCCTAATGCACTGTAGCCATAGTGGCCTAATTCATTTTCCCTTGTCTTTATTCATGACGTTAGATTCGCAATCTGAGCAGACGTACTATCCGTAACCATGCTTTAGATACAAATCATAGTCACAGATATGCGAATACAACACGTTGGCTTACACTCGACGTATTTCGTGTCCCACGAAGAGGTGGCAGACCGTGCTGTGGCGTCTTCGGAGCGCGAGTTTCTCCAGTGCTGGCTATCTCAGCACATCAGCTGAGTGAACTTGCATAGTATGTTGGTAGCACTTCGTCGCCTTGCCTGTTATGCTGTGTAGCAGACTTTAAAGCTGTGCGGATCAGCATAACGAAAAGGCGAGGGGTCTCGCTCGTTCTGTCCGCAACTGTACTTACACCTGTTATTAATGTAGTAGCATTTCACATTTGCCGTTGCTAACCTGTAACCTTGCAACGTTAATCACTTAAATATGTTACTCAGTCAAATGTATCCCGTAATTTCATTACTCTACATTAATTTTGTTCCGTCATTGTAGGTAAGCCAAAAAGGTGGCGCAATGTACGACACAACTAATGCAACACAATGTGATCCTTACAGATATGTTAGGGAATAAAGTCCTACATTCACGTTTATGGGAAAAATTTGTTTCATGTTACTGCGTCAGGGGTTTGCAAAACGCCATGAGTTGCGTTCATTGTGACACACGTCGGCCAATGATTCTGCCTGTATCTGTCTTTGACATCTGGCTTGCCCAACAGTTCTCGCCAAACTAAGATGAGAAATCGACATCCTTAACACATGGCATCGGTACTGAGCCACCATGAGATTTCGTCTGGATGATTGTTATTACAAGTTGAGTAGTTTATTGTAACAATAAGTTAAAGCACTCAATGTGGTTGTCTGTCGAATTTTTCTATTTCACCGACCCAGGAGGGCGAGCAATGTCGATGAATCTAAATCACACGACATGAAAAGAAGGTGTTAAGTGGGGCTGTGAGGGCGGGTCGTGAGTCCTGCTTGGACAGCACAGTCCGTAGAGCACTTTCTTGCCAAAGACAAAAACCCGGCGTCGTACACATTTTTGGTCTGCCAGGAAGTGTCAGATTTCACGGAAACTTAATTTAGCTTCTGCCTGACAGGCATCAGGCTGCACCTGGGAACTAAATCTGCATTACGCACAGGGCAGACTCGTGCAGTGTCGGTCGGCTTACGGTTTTCGACTTTACTGTGTAACCGTGGTGGTTAATCGCAGTATTAATATACAGGGTGATTCAAAAAGAACACCACAACTTTAGGAATTTAAAACTCTGCAACGACAAAAGGCAGAGCTAAGCACTATCTGTCGGCGAATTAAGGGAGCTATAAAGTTTCATTTAGTTGTACAATTGTTCGCTTGAGGCGCTGTTGACTAGGCGTCAGCGTCAGTTGATGCTAAGATGGCGACCGCTCAACGGAAAGCTTTTTGTGTTATTGAGTACGGCAGAAGTGAATCGACGACACTTGTTCAGCGTGCATTTCGAACGAAGTATGGTGTTAAACCTCCTGATAGGTGGTGTATTAAACGTTGGTATAAACAGTTTACAGAGAATGGGTGTGCAAAGGGAAAAGTTCTGGACGGCCGAGAACGAATGATGAAAATGTAGCACGCATCCAGCAAGCATTTGTTCGCAGCCCAGGAAAATCGACTCGCAGAGCTACCAGAGAGCTGCAAATTCCACAATCAACTGTATGGAGAGTCCTACGAAAAAGGTTAGTTATGAAACCTTATCGTCCGAAATTGGTTCAAGCACTGTCTGCAGCTGATAAGATTAAAAGAATCGATTTCTGTGATTTTATCCTTGCTCAAATGGAAACAGATGAATCTTTCGTTTCAATGATTGTGTTTAGTGATGAAGCAACTTTCCACATTAACGGGAAAGTCAACCGTCACAATGTCTGTATATGGGGCACTGAGAATCCGCGGGAAACTACTCAGTATGAACGTGACTCGCCTAAGGTGAACGTTTTCTGTGCCATTTCAGCCAATAAATTTTTTGGTCCCTTTTTCTTCGAAGGTGCTACTGTAACTGGACTACAGTATCTGGAGATGTTAGAGAATTGGCTGTTCCCTCAGCTCGAACAAGAAGCACAACAATTCATATTTCAACAGGATGGAGCGCCACCACATTGGCACTTATCTGTCCGTAACTACCTGAACGTCAACCACCCGAGGCGATGGATCGGCCGCCAGGCAGCCCGTGACAGAGCACTTCATCACTGGCCTCCAAGAAGCCCTGATCTTACCCCCTGCGATTTTTTCTTATGGGGGTATGTTAAGGATATGGTGTTTCGGCCACCTCTCCCAGCCACCATTGATGATTTGAAACGAGAAATAACAGCAGCTATCCAAACTGTTACGCCTGATATGCTACAGAGAGTGTGGAACGAGTTGGAGTATCGGATTGATATTGCTCGAGTGTCTGGAGGGGGCCATATTGAACATCTCTGAACTTGTTTTTGAGTGAAAAAGAAACCTTTTTAAATACTCTTTGTAATGATGTATAACAGAAGGTTATATTATGTTTCTTTCATTAAATACACATTTTTAAAGTTGTGGTATTCTTTTTGAATCACCCTGTACTGTTTTCTTACCTGAAGACACGCTCTGTGAATTGCACAGTGTAATGATTTTTACTTTTTATTTATAGTTCTTAATTACGTCGGAAATAAGAGTTACAATTACACGGCTTGTAGAAAGTGTCTTGCAATATAGGCAATTGTATTTTCTTTCATAGTATCGGTTGTTAACGATACACGGTACTAATATGTGTTGAATATGAACAGAATTCATAAGCATAGGATCTCATTGTTACTACTTCAGCTGTTCACCAATGTTTAGCTCACGTTTTTTTACAGAGATTGCAAATCAACTACAGGGTACCCTCCTGATTCGTACACCTTTAACAAATAAAAATAAAATAACAATAATAATGATATATAATAATAATTATTATTATTGTTTGTTTGGATAAGTAACTGAAAGATTAAAATTTACGCCGTGAATTTATCGAGCTTCGCACGTCCGAAGATATACGAAACGTAGCCAGGACTCATTATACAGGGTGTTACAAAAAGGTACGGCCAAACTTTCAGGAAACGTTCCTCACACACCAGCAAAGAAAAGGTGTTATGTGGACATGCGTCCGGAAACGCTTAATTTCCATGTTGGAGCTCATTTTAGTTTCGTTCCACCTACGCTCAATGGAGCATGTTATCATGATTTCATACGGATACTCTACCTGTGCTGCTAGAACATGTGCCTTAACAAGTACGAGACAACATGTGGTTCATGCACGATGGAGCTCCTGCACATTTCAGTCGAAGTGTTCGTACGCTTCTCAACAACAGATTCGGTGACCGATGGATTGGTAGAGGCGGACCAATTCCGTGGCCTCCACGCTCTCCTGACCTCAACCCTCTTGACTTTCATTTATGGGGGAATTTGAAAGCTCTTGTCTACGCAACCCCGGTACCAAATGTAGAGACTCTTCGTGCTCGTATTGTGGACGGCTGTGATGCAATACGCCATTCTCCAGGGCTGCATCAGCGCATCAGGGATTCCGTCCGACGGAGGGTGGATGCATGTATCCTCGCTAACGGAGGACTTTTTGAACATTTCCTGTAACAAAGTGTTTGAAGTCACGCTGGTACTTTCTGTTGCTGTGTGTTTCCATTCCATGATTAATGTGATTTGAAGAGAAGTAATACAATGAGCTCTAACATGGACAGTAAGCGTTTCCGGACACATGTCCACATAACATATTTTCTTTCTTTGTGTGTGAGAAATGTTACCTGAAAGTTTGGCTACCTTTTTGTAACACCCTGTATATTTTTTGTAGACAAAATCTCATATCTGACCTCAGCTTCAATCATGACAATGGAGTGACTAAAACTACTAAAACAGAGAAAAGCATACGATTAAATAAACCATATATTCATTTCAACATATACATTACGATATAAATGACACTTACGTAAAATTCTAGGTAGATAATTGCAGATAATTCACAAATGAGAGCGACTTATTAATTCTGCGCCTCTTTTCTGCTAATAAGTATCAATATGGCTAAATGTGGAGCCACACAAAATATTACGTTCTTCTAGGACAACGAATGACATAAGAGTTTAGATGCCTATTGGCTGCGACAAGAGAGCGGTGTTAATTCCTCTGTTTTTGCTTTCTCCTGTCTTAAAAGGTCGATACATGTAATCTAAGTTAAGTAAATTAAATATCGTCTGTGCTCGAGTGAAAATGGTTCCTTAAACACCCAACACGTGCCCAACGTGTAAATTGCACCCAGTCTTCTTCAAATGCCTGCTGGCAAGCAGAGTGTTTCCGTGACAGCTAGCAAAAATGTAACAGGACATAAGGAATAATCCACTGAACAGTTTGAGGTAGAGAACCAGGGGTCGTGGAGAAGCCAGCATAAGGAGATACGGAAGTAAACGTGTCTCCCGCTTTGTCTGGCATTATTGTTTTCCAGCTTATTTACAACTAACATGTGTACAAGCTTACAAATACTGTGCTGTTACTTTACATGTACGTTCTTGGCCGGAACAGTAGGCGACATTCTTATTGGCCTGTCTGAATAGCCACGTGTACTTGAGGTTTCTGCAAAGAGCTCTACCTGAGTTGTTGGGGAACGTACCCTTATCTGTTCGTGAGAGGATGTGGATACGACGTGGTGCACCGCAACCATCTCAGGGCTGTGTTTCCTGGTCGCTGAATTAGGAGGGGAGCTCCTATACCATGGCCTGCGAGGTCAACTCACATGAATCCCCTTCATTATTTGCTTTGACGATATCTAAAGTCACTCGTGTATGAGACCCCAGCGGATGCAGAGATGGACTTAGTTGCCAGAACTGTAGCTGCCTGTGATGTGGTTCGAAACACACCAGGGGTATTTGTCACGGTGCGCCACAATCTTGTTCGCCGATGTGATGCTTGCATTGAGGTTTATAGCCATAGGTTTCAGCACATTTTGTAAAATACAGTACGAATGATAGTTTCATTGTGTCAGTGATGATATTACAGTTAACTGTAACTAATGTAAATAAAAAAGTACACAGTAATGTGATTTTATTCCTGTTACTTCCTTAAGCTGGCTTCTTCGACCCTAGGTTCCGTGCCGCAAATTGTTCGCTGGAGCATCCTCTACGTCCTCCTGTATCTTTGCACGTTCTTACGGAAACATCCTGTATGATCCACTTTTCAGTCTCTTCTGTTGACCCATTATCAGTTAATTCCAGTTTTCTTTGCATCTTCGTTATCGGCTTTCCACGGCCACCTTGTGCACGTTTATTTTCGTTTGGAACACCCGATATAATTTCAACTGGCTTCAAGTACATTTCAGTCTTCCTTTTTTCCGCTGTTAATCTCTTCTCTATGGTGGCGGTCTTTTTCTCTTCTTATTGTCGTTTAAAAGGTGACGATATCAGGATCTCTCTTCACTGAGTCCCCGGTTTCCTCTTTTTTTTTATCTTCACTTCAGAGGGCTTTATCTTACAATTTCTCATTTTCAGCCATGTCAGTCTGAAAAGTGGCAAGAAGAAAAAAATCTATCTATATCCGGATCCCGCTCCAGCTACTGCCGTGCCTGGGTGCTGACGAGTCCTCTCCATTTTTCTCGGTCCTCCCACCACTTTTCTTCCTCCACTTGCTACCAGGACACACCTTTCCTTTCTACAGATATTCTCACTCCCATTTTCCACCGTGTTCTTGGACCCCCTCTAGGTCTTTTCCCATGCATCTTTAGTTCTTCCATAATTTTGGGGAGTCTCTGCCCATGCGTCCTCTTAACATGCCCATACCATCTTAATCTATTTTTTTCAATTTCTTCTCTCATACTTTCTTGTTTAAGGTCCTTCCTAATCTCTACATTCCTTACTCTCTTGTTCTTCCCTTAAATGCTCTGAGAAATTTCATTTCCCCTGCTTGCAGTCTGCTCCAGTCCCTTCCTGTCATTGTCCATGTTTCTCCACCATAGGTGACAATAGGGAAGTAATAATTCTTATACATAAGGAGCTTTGCTTTTTCTGAAACTTATTTATTCCAAATCAGGTGTTTTATTGTTTGGTAGAAATTGCCTCCCTTCTGTAACCTCCGATTAATTTCGTTAATTATTCTTCCATCCCTAGATATTTCACTCCCTAAATAAGTGAAACTTTCTACCACTTTGAGGGGTTCTCCATTCAAGGTAATATTTCCGTCGATCCCTTTCTCTCTTCGAAATGCCATTACTTCACTCTTTATTTATTTTTAATCCACACCTTTACGTTATTTCCTTCCATGCATCAAGTTGTAATTGTACATCTACCTCTTTATCACCCCACATTCCCATATCACATGCAAAAATCATCTTTTTGTCTTTTTCTTTTACTATATCTTTAACTGCCCTATTCATTCCCTCCATCACAACATTAAACAGTGCAGGAGATACTTCCTTGCTTAAGTCCTAGTCTTATTTCGAAGTATTCAGAGTTCCCCAATGGTCTTCTAATTCTACAGTTGTGTCCTCTGTACATTGTTCAAATGGTTCAAATGGCTCTGAGCACTATGGGACTTAACATCTTAGGTCATCAGTTCCCTAGAACTTAGAACTACTTAAACCTAACTAACCTAAGGACATCACACACATCCATGCCCGAGGCAGGATTCGAACCTGCGACCGTAGCAGTCCCGCGGTTCTGGACTGCAGCGCCTAGAACCGCAAGACCACCGCGGCCGGCTCTGTACATTGTCTTCATTACATTAATGTATCCATCTTCTATATCTAGCTTCTTCTAGAAGAAAAAAATATAATATAAAATTGAAATTATGTCTGACCAATACTGAAAGAGAATCGGGTAGCTGGTACTACACAACAAACACAACATATCGTGTAGTCGTACTGTGCGTTCTTTTATAGAAACTATCATACAATGTTTGTTACATGTCATTCGTTACATAACATGTAACATGTAACATAACCGAGATGTATTAGATTGGTTTTGCATGTTGGTATTCCGGTTGCTATGGGTATATTTATCCATTGTCATTTTTTGTTTGTAGTTCACTTTTGCTACTTGCGATTGCACATTTTGTCATTTGGAGACAATAATTGAGCCTGTAGACGCTATAAAACAGAGTGCCAACTGGAGAAATTGAAACATTTTCGACACATTCTTGTGTTTGAGTTCAATAGAGAGGTGGAGGCAGCCAGAAACGTGAGGATAATGCAGCTGGACAGATCATGTAAATGGTTTTCTGGTTTTAAAGAGGATCGTTTTGACATTAGTGGCAATCCCACGTCCAGGAAGACTTTTGGGGTTTGATGATAAAGATGGTTTAACCATATTAGTCCACAATGAACGACGCCAGTGCACTCGAGAACTGCAAAATGTGACTAACTGTGATCATTCCACCACCGTGCGACGTTTGCACGAACTGTGGGAGATTCAAAAGTCGGGAGTATAGGTACCGCATGCTCTAAGCCAAAATCACAAAAATCAGCTGGTGCCCCCATGTGCTGCTCAGACTTATCAGAAATAGGGATGCGATGCCGTTGGTTTCGAGAACCGCAGGTAACTGCCTGAGGGTCGCGCGTCCAGTAACGCGTTGGTGGGGCCTGCCTCTTCAGCAGAATCCTTCTGAAGTATCCGTCACCCGTCGCTAAAATCCGCTCGAGTGCGGCCAGGTAATGACCAGGCTGTAGCCGAGTCGCTGTAAGATGCTGGGTACTGCAGCTCCGCGCGCCCACTGCAGCCAATCACGCTAAGCGAGTTTGTAAACGTTCCTATGGCAACGCCTCTGAGTTTCCGGAGCTCTGTAGACTGCAACTGTTTCCGCCTGCAGCCGTCAGCGCTTCGCAGCTGAAATCTGGCAACAGCGCTGCCAGCTGTCAGGGATCAACTTACGCCAACTTCACTGTAGCACAGTCTTAAGGCAGGTATCACACTATCAAATTTCTTTGTCAAAAATTTTATCAAAGATGTGATCAAATATTCCGTCAAATATATTTGACAAAGATCTTTGACGTAGCGGCAGAAGGGGTATTACACTGTCATCATATTTTTCGTCAAAGTTCAAGATGGCTGACAACAACTTGTTATTAACTGCAGCAGTTGAATGTACTACAATTGCACTGTGTGCATATGTGGAAGACAAGTGGGGGAAAAAAAAGGAAACATAGCTGGGTGAAGCCGTGGGTTTTACGACCACACGATAAAAGCATTCAACAAAACTTGTTACGTGAGCTAATAGTGGAGGAAGTCAAGTCGTACATCAATTACTTAAGAATGGATGAGCATACATTTCTGTATGTGCTCAATGAAGTGTATCCTCATATCACAAGGCACAATATTCACTTAAGAACTGCTATATCTGCAGAAGACAGGTTCACTGTAACACTCCAATTCCTTGCTACAGGAGAGGGTTAGGTTAGGTTAGGTTAGGTTAGGTCTTGTCTCCAATCTTCGTAATCTATTTTTGTATTTAGCGTGCCTCACATTGTAAAGCGCCTCATCAGCTTCATACTCCTCTATTAATTTTGTAGTTGTCGGCACACACCAATTGTATTTGCCCGCAATGTTTATAAAAACACTACAGACGACAGAATGCAGCGATGCTAGCGCTCCATGTGGTAACATGTCACATTGCAGTGAACAGAAGACAAGCGACTTCTTTGATCAAATCTACAACGAGGCCCTAGATTTGATCAAATATTGGACGACATTTGACAAAGTTCCCTATTACACCATCAAATATCTTTGACAAAGATACTGGACAAAGATATTTGACAAAGAAATTTGATAGTGTAATACTTATTCTGAAATAAGCGCAAGTATGCATAAAAATCATGAATCCATTGGCAAGCTACAACACATTCGTGAAGAATTGTGACGTTGGATGGAACTGCAGCTTACCACATTGATATCAAAGGAATATAAACGCGCAGGTAACACGTGAGAACTACATACATATACCTTTACGTGCAAAAGTGATCGACACTCCATTTGTCGTCCTGTAGGCCTACTGTGTTTTAGTCATTATAGCCCGTTGCCACAAGTACTACCTTTATTATACTAGAACAAATAAGCCCTCGGTCACAAATATTAAGTCAAAGTTGACCAGGTTTCGACGCTACTATGAGCGTCGTCTTCAGAATCTCTCTTGTTGCAACCCTTGTCCACTCAAGTACGAGCAACCCTTAGCGGCTCGCCATCTTATTTACAACTATTCATGACGTCGCCTTTCCGGCTTAGATTTTTTAAAATGTGACTTGTAAGTACTGCATCTCTTTCCAGCCAGTACAAACTTTAATTTTATTAATGTATTATATACCTAATGTTTTAGAACAGTTAGTTCAATTCTGAAGACGACGCTCACAGTAGCGTCGAAACATGGTCAATTTTGACTTAATATTTGTGACCGAGAGCTTATTTGTTCTAGTATAATTCTGACACGATCACTGAACCTTATTTCTCTGCCTCGTGATGACTGGGTGTTGTGTGATGTTCTTAGGTTAGTTAGGTTTAAGTAGTTCTCAGTTCTCGGGGACTGATGTTAAGTCCCATAGTGCTCAGAGCCATTTGAACCACTGAACCTTAGCAGCTATGTTCAAAGTTTTATTACCTTTATATTACTCTAAGCGGGACAAGGTTCTGCCTAATAGTGGGAGAAATACGCTGTGCGTGTAAACGTCAAGTCCTAAAAGCCAATAACATTGTCAGAAGTGCTGTCATATGTTAAATTTGACGTTAGAGACATTTCATCCAATGACATATGCACTAGCTTATCAGTATCGGAAAAATGCTGTAGCTTCTGCTATAAAAGGTGAAATATATTGTCACATATTCTACATTTTATTTGTATGCCTTCCACATACCTCTGAAATGTAGACATTTTGACAAAATCTGTATACCTTAGTGCTGTAATACACACATCAAAATCACCCCAGTTCGCAGAACTCCTGAAGACAGACGTTGACTGTGGATATTGTATCACACACACAGCCCCTTTGACTGTACAGAGATGTCACTAAATCCCCCTAAAGACCACGACACCGTGCAGCGCAGTACAGATGGGCCCAACAACATGCCGAATGGACCGCTCGGGATTGACATCACGTTCTCTTCACCGATGAGTGTCGCATATGTCTTCAACCAGACAATATTCAGAGACGTGTTTGGAGGTAACCCGTTAAGGCTTGAACGCCTTACACACTGTCCAGGGAGTGCAGCAAAATGCAGGTTTTCTGCTGTTTTGGGGTGGCATTATATGTAGCTCACGTACGCCGCTGGTGGTCATGGAAAGCGCCGTAATGGCTGTACAATACGTGAATGCCATCCTCCCACTGATAGTGCAACAGTATCGGCGAGGTATTCGTCTTCATGGACGACAATTCGCGTCCTCATCGTGCACATCTTGTGAATGACTTCCTTTAGAATAACGACATCGCTCGACTAGAGTGGCCAGTATGTGCTCCAGACGTGAACCCTATCCAACATGCCGGGGATAGATTGAAAAGGCAACCACTCTGAGGGATCTACACCAAATCGGCGTTGAGGAGTGGAACAATCTGGACCAACAGTGCCTTGATGAAGTTGTGGATATCATGCAACGACGAATACAGGCATGCTACTGGGTATTAAAGGTAGCGGTGTGTTGAACTGTCTCGCTGTATGGCGGTAAATATGCAATGTGTGGTTTTCATGAGCAGTAAAAAGGGCGGAAATGATGTTTATGTTGATCTCTATTCAAGTTGTCTGTACAGGTTCTGGAACTCTCAGAATTGAGGTGATACAAAACTTTTTTTATGTGTGTAAAATAAATTTAGAGCAAACAGCTTATTTTCGTCTTTCCGTCTTGCAGCAAGTTTCTCCTTCAATGGCATGCTAGTCTGGTTTAAGGGTAAATCAAGGGCATTGGGATCCTACAGTCTTCGAAATTTGTTTGTCCTTCTGCACTTCATCCTTCTGAAACAGTTTCCGTTGCTGTCTGTACTTAAAATGATGGTCTGTGTTGACGATTCAGATGAATCTGGCACTGATATATGGAGAGTTGAACTGCTGCTTCTGTGCCACAGGAGTGTTTTACAGCTTTAGACGGGTTGTCGAATCTTTGCGGCAGTTTCCTCATAATCGTCAGTTGAGGTGGCTTATTCGGTATGTCAAACAGTGTGGGTACTGCATCACACACCAGTTTATATTAATAAATGTAGTTCACTCTTCTTTTTTTTTTTTTTTTTTTTTTTTTTTTTTTTTTTTTTTTTTTTTTTTTTTTACAAATCAACTTCAAGGTACCCTTCTGATTCGTACACCCAACACGTGCCCAACGTGTACATTGCACCCAGTCTTCTTCAAACGCCTGCAGACATGCAGAGTGTATCCGTAACAGTTTGCAAAAATGTAAAAGGACATACGGAATAATCCACTAAACAATTTGAGGTAGGGAACCAGGGGTTGTGGAGAAGCCAACTTAAGGAGATACAATTTAGTAACATGATGGTATATACACTACTGGCCATTAAAATTGCTACACCGAGAAGAAATGCAGATGATAAACGGGTATTCATTGGACAAATATATTATACAATAACTGACATGTGATTACATTTTCACGCAATTTGGGTGCATACATCCTGAGAAATCAGTACCCAGAACAACCACCTCTGGCCGAGCTTGGATGTCGTGTACAGGTACAGCTGCCCATGCAGCTTCAACACGATACCACAGTTCATCAATAGTAGTGACTGGCGTATTGTGACGAGCCAGTTGCTCGGCCAGCGTTGATCAGAGATTTTCAGTTGGTGTGAGATCTGCAGTATGTGCTGGCCAGGGCAGCAGTCGAACATTTTCTGTATCCAGAAAGGCTCGTACAGGACCTGCAACATGCGGTCGTGCATTATCCTGCTGAAATGTAGGGTTTCGCAGGGATGAAATGGAGGGTAGAGCCACGGGTCGTAACATATCTGAAATGTAATGTCCACTGTTCAAAGTGTAACCAATGGCACCGCATACCATCACACCGGGTGATACACCAGTATGGCGATGATGAATACACACTTCCAATGTGCGTTCACTGCGATGTCGCCAAACACGGATGCGACCATCATGATGCTGTAAACAGAACCTGGAGTCATCCGAAAAAATAACGTTTTGCCATTTGTGCACCCAGGTTCATCGTGGAGTACACCATCGCAGGCGCTCTTGTCTGTCATGCAGCGTCAAGGCTAACCACAGGCACGGTCTCCGAGCTGATAGCCCATGCTGCTGCAAACGTCGTCGAACTGTTCGTGCAGAATGTTGTTGTCTTACAAACGTCCCCATCTGTTGACTCAGGGATCGAGACGTGTCTGCACGATCCGTTACAGCTATGCGGATAAGATACCTGTCATCTCTACTGCTAGTGATACGAGGCCGTTGGGATCCAGCACGGCGTTCCGTATTCCACTCCTGAACCCACCGATTCCATATTCTGCTAACAGTCATTGGATCTCGACCAACGCGAGCAGCAATGGCGCTGTACAATAAACCGCAATCGCGATAGGCTACGATCCGACCTTTGTCAAAGTCGGAAACGTGATGGTACGCATTTCTCCTCCTTACACGAGGCAACACAACAACGTTTCACCAGGCAACGCCGGTAAGCTACTGTTCGTGTATGAGAAATCGGTTGGAAACTTTCCTCATGTCAGCACGCTGTAGGTGTCGCCGCCGCACCTTGTGTGAATACTCTGAAAAGCTAATCATTTGCACATCACAGCATCTTCATCCTCTCGGTTAAATTTTGTTGCAACGCCGGTAAGCTACTGTTCGTGTATGAGAAATCGGTTGGAAACTTTCCTCATGTCAGCACGCTGTAGGTGTCGCCGCCGCACCTTGTGTGAATACTCTGAAAAGCTAATCATTTGCACATCACAGCATCTTCTTCCTCTCGGTTAAATTTTGCGTCTGTAGTACGTCATCTTCGTGGTGTAGCAATTTTAATGGCCAATAGCGTACCACTCAAGATCCGTGAGAAACCTAAAAAAACAGACAGATGTGGTATATTCTAGTTGTTGTTGCTGCAATTTATTGCGCTACAGACTCTCCCGTTTGTGAAAACCACTGAACAAAGCAAAATAATCAATTACTGTTCGCTTTCACTTTCAAGATCGCGCCGAACTCAAGAGCTTTGCTTTCTGGCCGCTTGGCGCGCTGCTGGTGCAGTAGGCAACAAATGAAATGATCGTATGGCATTGTTGGCCGGGAGGCCTCATGCGGGGATGTTCGGCCGCCGTATTGCAAGTCCTAGTTAGTTGACGCCACTTCGGCAACTTGCGAGTCAATGATGATGAAGAACACACGGCACCCAGTCATCACGGGGCAGAGAAAATCCCTGACCCCGCGGGGAATCGAACCCGGGACCCCGTGCCCCACAAGCGAGAACGCTATCGCAAGAGCACGAGTTGCCGACAGTAAGCAACAAAATCGGGGCGAAGTGTCGCGACTGCTACGTTAGGCTGTGACTACAGCTCCAGTGTGTGGTTTGAATATCGACAGCGGTGTCGTGCGATTCGTGCGGGCGTAGACGTGCAAACGTCTGGACGCCCAGAGAGGCAGAGCGTGTTCTCTTGGAATCGCCCGAGGCCTTATCTTCTCTGGAGGGAGGCGTGGGCGTGTGGTTGGCGCCAGTCCGCTGCGGCGCCAGCGACTCGTTTGGAAAGGGCCGTCAGACTCCCGCCTCTGTGTATTGTGTAGCAGTCCTTACTACGGTGCTTTCACGTCACAGAAACGCCCCCTTTGTCGCCGGTCGTTTGGAAGGCTCCGGCCGGACCCCCTGCCTCTGTGTATTGTGCCGGGGTTCTTAAACACTGCGTGCTTTCATGTCTTAGGATGTTTTGGAACGCAGGCCCGCTGGCCTCCAGTCATCTCCGGCGGCCATTGCCGCACACCTTACCACCATCTCGTCCCCTGTCCCTTATACATCGCTCAGTGTTAATTGAACCATTTATGTATTCTATTGTACGTACGAACAACAAAATTAATGAGTCCTTTTCAGAAAATAGGAGCATGTGTATGAATATCAAGAGCTCTGATGGAAAACGTGTGAGGGTCTACTCCAGCCAAATGAACTATAAGAGAATATTATTGTGGTGTGCGTACTGTAAGACCTTCGGTACACACACCATCAGTTTATTTGACTTTTCGCTCTAACGAAGTAGGCGAGTGTCAGCAATATGTCTCCTGGTCTTATCGTGGCGTGTTTATCTTCTGCCGTTAGGTCAGACGATAGAAATGCCACTTGCACGCTTAGAGTAGCAGATTGACGGTGACCAACTTTAAACAGAACTTTATAATTTTCACATACATTTATTAAAGTAATAAAAAGCATAAACCTTACGTAACTTGATTCTGGATGCTATTTACAATTGACAATCTGCAGTTCCTTTGGTCTTGGTACGTTAATCTTATTCTCACATATCTCTGATATTTGACAAAGTGTCTATTCATTTATCTTCATGGCTATGTACAGCAATATGGTAATCTTATTAGGCGCAGACTGGAACTTTACTATAGACTGGTACAGACTGGTGCAGACAAATGCAGACTGACTAATTGGAGGTCTGTACACTCGTTATAATACCTCGCGCGTTCAGGTATCACTGCGCGAGTGTGATCCGTGAGGAGAAAAGGTTCTACCTTAGCAGCAATCTCATTGGCTGCGTCACATATTAATCCGCGGATCGGCGGAAGCAGAATTTGGTCCGTCTCTAAGGCAGCGCCATCTCGTAGCGCGGAGACGGGCGAGTGCCGCGCCTGCGCTGTTGTGCTTAGCGGGGCGCGCTCTAGTGGGAAAGTTGTGTACGCGCTGACTACTTGGAACTATGTACACAACAATTATACAGGCTGTATCAAAAAGTATCATTCGATTTTTAAAAAAAATCGTAACTGTTATGTCATTTGAGATGTGTGCATGAACAACATACTGTTGGAAAGAGGAAGCTCTCGAGTTCTACACGGTTCCCACTAGGTAGCAGCAGTGTGCAGCCACTTCAGTTGCAGTAAAAATAGCATCGGGATAACAGAAAGTGTTTTGTGTTGTACATTTTGCGCAGTGCGGGTCAGTAATAACTGTTCAGCGTGACTTTCCAACTAGATACAGTGTGAATCCTCCTACAGGACCGATCATTTGACGACGGCATGAACAATTCCGAGAAACAGGCTGTTTGCGTAGAGGCAAATCGCCGGGCCGTCCCCGAGTGCCTGACACAGGCGTCGAACGCAACCACCACAGTTTCACGAGGGGTCCGCAGAAATCCGTTCGCCGTGCAGCTCGACAGCTCAGCACACCCCCGATGTCCGTCTGCCGCGTGTTGCGTCGACGTTTACACATCAAGCTACTGCAAGCACCTTGTGAAGGTGACAAATAACGAGTGCAGTTCTGTAATTTCGTTCTCGACTAGATGGAGGATGACAATTTTCCTCCATGCTTAGTGTTAGTGATGAGGCAACATTCCATTTAAATAGAAAGGTGACCCATCAATTCGAGAATATGGAACGACCACATGAAGCTGTACAACATGAGAGGGACTCTCCAGAATTTAATGTGTTTTCTGCAGTTTCATGGGAAAAGGCGTAAGGCCCATTTTTCTTTGCCAAGAACACTGTTACAAGAAGCATATACCTTGATCTGCTTGAGAACTTCGTTTTTCGACAGTTGGAGACTGATTAGAACGACTTCATTTACCAACAGGATGTGGTACCATCACACTGCCATCTGAAAGCGTGGGAGTTTTTAAATCAGAGGATTACCAAACGCTGGATCGATCGCATTGGACCAAATCATTCAGCCTTACATTGCTGGCCTCTAAGGTCACTGGACCAGCCTGTATGTAATTATTTCTTCTGAGGGTTTATAAAAGACTTTGTTTTTGTGCCTTCATTACCAACAACAGCCTTGGCATGGTTTATGCAGCTCCCCTCATTGGAGGCTCGAGTCCTCTCTCATGTGTGTGTGTGTGTGTGTGTGTGTGTGTGTGTGTGTGTGTGTGTGTGTTGCCCTTAGTGTAAGTTAAGGTTAGATTAAGTAGTGTTCAAGCATAGCGACTGATGACCTAAGCAGTTTGATCCCATAGTAACTTACCTCAAATTTCACCAACAGCAATGAATGAACTGAGGCGTCGCATTACAGCAGCTGGGGAAACTGTAACTCAAGACATGCTTACTGCAGGTAAGTTGGGGCGGGGGGGCGGGAGGAAGAGGAAAAGGGGGGCAGGAGGCGCACCAAGAGTGAGGAGATGAGCGGGCCAAGAGATGAAGAGAGAAGACAAGGCAGGAGGGAGTGCGGAGACACAGAAGCGGAGCGCGGGAGAGGGAGGGGGTGTAGGAGGGGGAAAGGTGCTCAGGGGAAGGAAGGGGGAGGAGAGGGAGCCCTGAGGAGTAGGGGGGACGAAGGTGGGGTTAAAGTTGGTAGCAGGGGTAGATGTCATGGCGAAGCTCATCATGAGGGAGGGGTAGGTGTTGGAAGTTGCGTTGGGAAAGGAGGTGGAGGGTGTGGAGATGGAAAGAGGGTGGGACACAACGGTAAAGGCGCGGTAATGGGTTGGGGATGGAGAGGAAGACGGACACCAGGGGGTGGGGGGGGGGGGATCGAGTCAGATATACAGGGTGCAGATGTGTTCAAGGAAAAGAAAGAGGTGGGTTGAGGGTATGACATCATAGAGGATGCGCGTGGGGGACGGAAGGCGGATACGGAAGGTGTGGCAGAGTACATGGCGTTCTAGGATTTGGAGGGCTTTATAGAATCTGGGAGGGGCGGAAATCCAGGCCACACTGGCATAACGAAGGATGGGTCGGAGCAAGGATCTATAGGTTGAAGGATGGTGGAAGGTGCAATTCCCATGTCCGGCCAAAATACGCCCAACACTTGTTGTCTTACATAGGCGTTGCCGACTGCAGTTCCGACATCTGCCTGTTTACGTATCTTTGTATGGAATACGCATGCCTATACCAGTTTCTTTGGTGCTTTAGTATAGGTAAAATTCAAGAGACATAATATAGGAACTGAATGTTAACTAATAACCCGCCAGAAATAACGTACTTTACACTCACACACCTCTCCGCTTTCCAGAATATACATGATAGTTGCAGTGTTTTTGCAAATTGTGTTTAGAAGTATTACTCAGTAAAATAAACTGTACCGAACCGGAACCCCAAGGCTTGAAGTACACTAGTGGACATTAAAATTGCTAAACCACGAAGGTGACGAAATTTAACCGACACGAAGAAGATGCTGTGATATGCAAATGATTAGCTTTTCAGAGCATTCACACAAGGTTGGCGCCGGTAGCGACACCTACGTGCTGACACGAGGAAACTTGCCAACCGATTTCTCATACACAAACAGCAGTTGACCGGCGTTGCCTGGTCAAAGGCTGTTGTGATGCCTCGTGTAAGGAGGAGAAATGCGTACCATCACGTTTCCGACATTGATAAAGGTCGGATTGTAGCCTATCGCGATTGCGGTTTATCGTATCGCGACATTGTTGCTCGAATTGGTCGAGATCCAATGACTGTTAGCAGAATATGGAATCGGTGGGTTCAGGGGGGTAATACGGAACGCCGTGCTGGATCCCAACGGCCTCGTATCACTAGCAGTCGAGATGACAGGCATCTTATCCGCATGGCAGTAACGGATCGTGCAGCCACGTCTCGATCCCTGAGTCAACAAATGGGGCATTTGCAAGACAACAACCATCAGCACGAACAGTTCGACGACGTTTGCAGCAGCATGGACTATCAGCTCGGAGACCGTGACTGCGGTTACCCTTGACGCTGCATCACAGACAGGAGCGCCTGCGATGATGTACTAGACGACGAACCTGGGTGCACGAATGGCAAAACGTCATTTTTTCGGATGAATCCAGGTTCTGTTTACAGCATAATGATGGTCGCATCCGTGTTTAGCGTCATCGCGGTGAACGGACATTGGAAACATGTATTCGTCATACCGGCGTATCACCCGGCGTGATGATATGGGGTGCTATTGATTACATGTCTCGGTCACCTCTTGTTCGCGTTGACGCCACTTTGAACAGTGGACGTTACATTTCAGATGTGTTACGACCTGTGGCTCTACCCTTCATTCGATCTCTGTGAAACCCTACATTTCAGCAGGATAATGCACCACTGCACGTTGCAGGTCCTGTACGGGCCTTTCTGGATACAGAAAATGTTCGACTGCTGTCCTGTCCAGCACATTCTCCAGATCTCTCACCAGTTGAAAACATCTGGTCAGTGGTGGTCGAGCGACTTGAGAGGCACCCACATGCCTTGCTCATACTGTGACATCAAGCAGTCAGGCCTGCAAGATGAGTGGTCTGCCAAGCGAGTGGATTCATTCTTATTTATCGAGTAACATGAACTCTCGTACCCACAATAAAGTTACAAATTATCCTCCTATATGAATAATACGCAACGGAAACGCACATCTTACTATCAGTAATTTATAGAACTCTAACTGTTCACTATGCACTGGCAATACCACATTTTCTTTCCTTTTTATTTAACGGCTTTTATCAGCACGTGGCCATCGCACTGAATATGAGTGGCGCACACATTATAAATTCTGGATATCATGACAACATACAATTCGAAGGAAAAGGCCACCAATCTTTCTCTTTTCACTATCTTATTTATTCCGATAAATTCTATAACATAAACACACAAATTCCATATCCTACAACAATAGCACGTGAGAAATTCCGCCCAGTGGGTATGGGTTTACATTGGTGAATCTCTATCTTATGGTCTCGTAATTATTTAACGCTACAGTGCACTTTCTGGACTGGATGGTGGATTTTTGCTATATCTCACACTTCGACTCTCACAACCATCATCACGAATCTTTCCTCCAGACCGAGCGGTACAAAAGGAACATGCATACCCACTACCTCTGAAACTACCTTCCTACTCTCCCATGCAAACCACACATACTTAACTTACATGACATACACCACACTGCAACATGAAATACAAGACAGGGAATAGTCACAACATTATCACTTTCCGCTTTCCCACTTCAATTAATATTTATCCCAGTTTCACACGACACTGCCCCACTTTGTAATTCTACTTTCCTACTATGAACTCTGGAGATATACGCACGTCTTCCTGTGCAATGCAAGCCAAGTGGCGTTGCTGGATAGACGGCCGACTCACCTTGCTTCTCTCTCAGAGTTTTATAGTTTGAATCAAGCGTCACACGGAATCATATCATGCAAAGTAATATTAAGAACATATTCATCACGCACGCGAGTCCTCAACTGATACCATGGACGAGCACTTCACTTTATCCTTTGTCTCATACACAGATTGAGACTCACACAGTACTCACCACGTGGAAGTACTCGTCTCTAATTTCAAGTCCTGCACACGCCATTTCTTAAATATTTCAACTTATGGTACACACGCTATTTCTTAAATATTTCAACTTATTGTACACACGCTAGTAATTAAGCTTAACTTAAGCAGACGGAAGTATTTCAACTTATTGCTACACGTGGTTTCATTGTGACCGTTGGTCGCTTCCGAAGATTACTACGATCCCATTAATATTACCTGCCTGACATTTAATTCTCCCCACAAAAGTTCCTGAAATAGAGAAATTATTATTTCAAACTACTCTTAAATATTCCACATGCATTCCATGTCTCCACTCTTTTGTCTTTACGGAGCACAACTAAGACAGGTCTTAACAGCACAAGATCCAGCGGCAGAGTCCTGAAACATGGCCGTTCTTCAGGTCCTCTCGCACCTCTGCTGAAGTGGGGGAGCACCTTGCTACCGTATTGGTCAGCCACATTTCAGGCGCTCAGAGCTCAGGTAAATTTCATCTCTTTGGTACCACCAAAGGTGGCCAAAGGATCGTCTCAAAGATGATCATATATTCACATTCACTATCTGCGGTTAGCAGACGACCATACATTCATTCATTTCACAGATCTCACCAAACTGGATGTAGGGATTTATTTTGTGGGAGTGCACATGTGATCAATTAAAGAAATAAATTGTCATTCTTTCCCACACTGGTATCCGGCTTCGCTGTATTAATTGAAACTGAGTTATTTTACAAAGAAAATGTGTTGTTCTGACAAAAATAATGAAGTATGTTGTACCTATTTTCAATGTCGGGCGGTACTGTACCCTTTCAGGCTGTCTCGTCACAATACGCCAGTCACTACTCTTGATGAACTGTGGTATCGTGTTGAATCTGCATGGGCAGCTGTACCTGTACACGCCATCCAAGCTGTGTTTGACTCAATGCCCAGGCGTATTAAGGCCGTTATTACGGTCAGAGGTGGTTGTTCTGGGTATTGATTTCTCAGGATCTATGCACCCAAATTGCGTGAAAATGTAATTACATGTCAGTTCAAGTATAATATATTCGTCCAATGAACACCCGCTTATCATCTGCATTTCTTCTTGGTGTAGCAATTTTAATGGCCAGTAGTGTAGTTCCGAGGATTTCAGACCAGGCTGGCTCAGACAGGGTAATATTCATCTCTCTCTTTCTATCCAGGTCTTTCCTATCATGTATCATCATATCTTTTCAAAATCTTAATATTTTTGTGTTTTTCTTTTCTTTCAGTTTCTAACATACACTCCTGGAAATTGAAATAAGAACACCGTGAATTCATTGTCCCAGGAAGGGGAAACTTTATTGACACATTCCTGGGGTCAGATACATCACATGATCACACTGACAGAACCACAGGCACATAGACACAGGCAACAGAGCATGCACAATGTTGGCACTAGTACAGTGTATATCCACCTTTCCAAGCAATGCAGGCTGCTATTCTCCCGTGGAGACGATCGTAGAGATGCTGGATGTAGTCCTGTGGAACGGCTTGCCATGCCATTTCCACCTGGCGCCTCAGTTGGACCAGCGTTCGTGCTGCACGTGCAGACCGCGTGAGACGACGCTTCATCCAGTCCCAAACATGCTCAATGGGGGACAGATCCGGAGATCTTGCTGGCCAGGGTAGTTGACTTACACCTTCTAGAGCACGTTGGGTGGCACGGGATACATGCGGACGTGCATTGTCCTGTTGGAACAGCAAGTTGCCTTGCCGGTCTAGGAATGGTAGAACGATGGGTTCGATGACGGTTTGGATGTACCGTGCACTATTAAGTGTCCCCTCGACGATAACCACTGGTGTACGGCCAGTGTAGGAGATCGCTCCCCACACCATGATGCCGGGTGTTGGCCCTGTGTGCCTCGGTCGTATGCAGTCCTGATTGTGGCGCTCACCTGCACGGCGCCAAACACGCATACGACCATCATTGGCACCAAGGCAGAAGCGACTCTCATCGCTGAAGACGACACGTCTCCATTCGTCCCTCCATTCACGCCTGTCGCGACACCACTGGAGGCGGGCTGCACGATGTTGGGGCGTGAGCGGAAGACGGCCTAACGGTGTGCGGGACCGTAGCCCAGCTTCATGGAGACGGTTGCGAATGGTCCTCGCCGATACCCCAGGAGCAACAGTGTCCCTAATTTGCTGGGAAGTGGCGGTGCGGTCCCCTACGGCACTGCGTAGGATCCTACGGTCTTGGCGTGTATCCGTGCGTCGCTGCGGTCCGGTCCCAGGTCGACGGGCACGTGCACCTTCCGCCGACCACTGGCGACAACATCGATGTACTGTGGAGACCTCACGCCCCACGTGTTGAGCAATTCGGCGGTACGTCCACCCGGCCTCCCGCATGCCCACTATACGCCCTCGCTCAAAGTCCGTCAACTGCACATACGGTTCGCGTCCACGCTGTCGCGGCATGCTACCAGTGTTAAAGACTGCGATGGAGCTCCGTATGCCACGGCAAACTGGCTGACACTGACGGCGGCGGTGCACAAATGCTGCGCAGCTAGCGCCATTCGACGGCCTGGTGTGTCCGCTGTGCCGTGCGTGTGATCATTGCTTGTACAGCCCTCTCGCAGTGTCCGGAGCAAGTATGGTGGGTCTGACACACCGGTGTCAATGTGTTCTTTTTTCCATTTCCAGGAGTGTATTTTTAATTTATTACTAATTGCACTGTAATTGTTGGAAACAATTATTGCGTCAGTGCTACATGCGGATTTCGTGACAACTAGTAGACGTTAACAGATTCCGTCTTTGTTGAAGGTCCAAAGCGCGGAGGCTATGATACGTAAGTGCAGCACGGATATGTTGCAAGACTCTCCGATAATTAAGTGTCGTTGTCCATGAGATGTCGTCCACGAGACCGGTAGCAAGACAGCTGATTGCATCGTGCTCTCTGAGTGACAGCTATTCGTTGCATGAACATACACAGCTAAACATGAATACAGACCACTGATTACAGCTACAAAACCAGTTCTTGTTGAGTATACCGGTAACGTTCTCCCAGCACATTCATTCAGTGTAGATAGCCAAATTTTTGCTTGCTTTACGTACAGGCATACATCATTGTATGTAGCAAAAGTCATAATTTATAAATGCTTATTTTGTGTAAAAAGCAGACGTTATGGATAGGAATGGAGCTGTTTCTTATAAAAAGCGTAATGAAACATGTCACTCGTGTTGTTGAGGAATCCTCAGAGAAGTAACATTACCCTCCAGAGTGTTATTTCGTCTTCTACTGCTGTGGAAGCAGTAAATTGAAACACTCACACTGCATTATTTATTTATTTGCTTATTTAGCCTGTCCAGATTAGGGCCTTAGGGCCCTCTTTTACGTCTGACCAGAAACAACACATACAGATATATTACCAAAACATTCATGAAAATGATAATCTTCGAGATGATAATAACCTAACAATAGTAATAATAATAATAACAATAGTTCACAGTGATGAAAGTATGGATAAATGGCAATAATAACAGTAATAATAAAACAAAGTGCCTTAAAAATAATAGACTACTTTAGAACAACTTAAATCATGTTTAGTATTGTCAGAAAAAGAAAGGATGAAGAAGAAGAAAAATGGAATGACAGTAATAGTGGCTGTTAGGAGAGGACTTGATTTAAGTAGAGTGTAAGTGAGGAGAAAAGTTGTAGGGGGAGGGGGGATTGAAGAGTGTGGGCTGCAGACCAATATGTGAGAGAGATAGCTATTGCTACTGCTACATCATACTCTGCAAGCCACCTAATGGTGTGTGACAGAGGATACTTCTGGTACCACTAACTGATCGCTCTTTCCCTGCTCCTATCGCGATTGGCACACTGGAAGAGTGATTGTCGGTAAGCATCTGTACCCGCTCTAATTCCTTGACCTATTTTTTTTCCATCGTGGTCATTTCACGAGCGTAATATGTTGTCCTAATCTTCCCGGGAAGTGTTCTCTCAAAATTCCAATAGTAAACCTCTTCATGATGCACAATGCCTCTCTCTTAATTTATGCCACTGGAGCTTATTAAGCATCTCGGTAATGCTCTCACACTGACCAACTGATCTGGTGATGAAACCACCCCACTATCTTCGCTACCTCATGCATCAGTCCTACCTGGTAAGGATCCCAGATTTATGAACAACACCCAAGAATCAGTCGAACAAGTGCCTTGTAAGCCACTTCTTCTGTGGACAATTTACATTTCCTTCACACTCTTCATATGAACCTCAGTCTGGCATCCGCTTTTCCTGCTATTTGCTTTATGTGGTCATTCCACTTATAGTTGCTCTGGATAGTTATGCCTGCTTACAGCAGATACGGTTTCCAACAATTTGTCATCAATAGTGTAGTTGTACAGTAGTAGATTTCTTTTTTTACGTATGTGTAATGCGTTATTCACGTCCAGTCTCAACCGCCAGAGCCTGCACAATTCATCAATCCATTGTATGTCATTCTGCGAAATGCTTCTCTCTTAGGGTATTGCTACTTTATTATTGTCAACTGCTCGTTGCAGTCTTAATGACTTCTGATGCTTTCTACTAGATCATTTATTTACAATATGAACAGTAATGGTCTAGCACACGTCATTGTGGTACTCTGAAAATTACCTTTACATCTGTCAATTTTGATCCATTAAGG
The DNA here is from genome assembly GCF_023864275.1 of Schistocerca cancellata. NCBI lineage: Eukaryota > Metazoa > Arthropoda > Insecta > Orthoptera > Acrididae > Schistocerca > Schistocerca cancellata. The sequence goes on along the minus strand of NC_064635.1, from coordinate 16,193,768 downwards.
GAGACGTGTCAAGTTTTCGATACTCGATATGCTCATTATTTTTTTTCGGTAACTGGCTGAGTGGGACGCTGTAAAATGCCTTTCTGTAGTCAAGAAACAGCACCAACCTGAGTGACATTGTCTACATCAGTATGGATCTCAAGGAGAAATAGAGAGCCAAGTTTTGCAAGATCTATAGCATTCAGTCATGTGCTGTAAAATTGCCACAAATTATAATGTAGTCAATCACAAGAATATCAGAACAAGCACTGTAAACTGCCATTCACATAAATATGTCAACTTGTGAAGGCTTTGTAGATTACTGACACAATTTTGTGGCAATTAAAAGAAAATGTGAGATGCAATCTGACCAATATATAGGGCTACTATAAATGACCCACTCATTTTCAAAGCTCTACACCCTCCAAAGCACCACATGTACAAATATAACCCGTTCATGAATAGACCCATTACCGCAGTGAGTCTGCATTGTGTCCACCACTTAGTGTTAGTGCAGTGCCTTGACAAAATTCTCTGTTGGAATATGAGGGGCGTTTGAAAAGTCTGCGCAAAGTCCGAAAGATGGCACCACTGACGCGTATTGAAGTCATGTTTAGTTAGTAGCATCTTTGGAAAGAACGCACAAAAAATTTCAGGCGTATTGTTCTATTTCTTTGCGTTTGGCATTAGTTTGAATCAAGGAAGTCGAGTGATTGTCAAAAATCAGAGAAGGTGAGCCATTAGCTGCTTTTTGAAGCCTGGAAGTGATTTAATTTCTCTGATATTTTGAGGAAGATTGTTCCAAAGTCGGGTTCCGGATACAGAAATTGATTTAGAAAACTGACGGTGTTGAGTGGTGGCACTGAGAGGATCTTACGTTGTTGAGAACGAGTATTTCTGCTGTGCTGTTCGGATAGTAATGAAATGGCTGAAGATTAGTAAGAGGGAGTCTGATGATTGAGAAGACGATGGAGTAATCATAAAGTGTGGTAGTCACTACGTTTATCTGCGCGTAGCCACGATAATTGTTCTTGGGCTGGAGTGATATGATCGTGATAACGAACGTCACAAATATATCGTACGCAAGCATTCATCGCCAGTTCAGCCTGCGAGAGTTTTCGTATGAAAGTCCTTGAAGAATAGCATCGCCATAGTCGAGAATAGGGAGTGTTAGAGATTCTACGAGCTTCTTCTGAAGCTCGAATGGAAATACTTTTTTATATTTCTGTAGACAATGAAGGGATGCAGAAACTTTCTTACAGACTCTAGTAGTGTGTTCAGTCCAATGTAAGTGCTGGTCCAGGATTGTCCCCAAGTTCTTTGCAGAAGGAGAAAAGGTTGTTTCGGTGCCATTTGAAATTAAGATGGAAGAGACTCTCTGTGCTGTGTTGTAATAAGTCTTTTGTGGGTGACTAAGATTGCTTGCGTTTTGGAAGGGTTTAGTTTCATACCCAAGTTCTGCGACCATTCTGATAAAGCAAGTAAGTCAGCATTTAGATAAACGATGGCTGTGTGCAGGTTTGCTGGACTTGCACTGAGATATAATTGAAGGTTATCAGCGTATAGGTGGTATTTGCAATGGGAGAGAATAGTTGACACATCATTAACATATAATGAGAAAAGTAATGGGCCAAATACTGATCCTTGTGGGACCCCTGATACATCCTTTCACTGCGACCTTTTAGTACCTACCATTACACACTGCTGGCGGGATGTAATTAATAACAGGTATTCACCGAAGACCTCTAAATCTGTCAATTACAAAAAGAACTGCCAGTGCATTTTTCCTGGCCGCATGTAAAAACAATAACCGTTGCATTGCAATTAGGAGTTTCGGATAGATTAGATTAAACTGTATTACAACACGTATAATAATAATGTACCAATTTGTTCAATTGTTAAAATAAATGAGAAAATTGGTAAATGTCGGCTCCATTCCACACAACGCGAAATGGCAGAAACTCGACTACCTGCTGCACATCACGTAACTTAGTTGTTGGTTTTAGTAGAGCTAAAAACATAGGCTGGGGCATCCCCCATTTTGTTTCCTAACGAACGCCTAACATAGCACGTAGCTTATGCGAACTGTGTTGTTTTGTTCAAGTTTTCTGAAATATTTTAGAAGTGTCCTGCATAGAGCCTACGATCGCGCTATTTTGAGCTTTCATTCCGCTCATGGTTTGATCGATATGTAGATTAGACACAAAAAACTTGCGTTTTATTTGCTTATTGCTGATTTTCTTTGCTGTCCGAATGAAGAATAAAGATGCAAGAAGCATGTATATTTCTGTGATAGAATCGCGTACTATGTTTATGTTTTATTTTCTTCTCGGTATTCAAATTAAATATTCGATAATGGCGTTTATTAAACCGGTTTCGGCAGAATTAAACGGAGTATAGCTTTTGATGTGATCTAGGCCCTATCAACCCTGGGGCTTGATGTTTTATGTTTTACTATTGTGAAATGCTGGTAATGAAACTGGCGAGCTTTGTCAACTTTAGAAATAGCAGACATCTCTGAAGTGTTATGAGTAGTATTGTGATACAGACCCGATGGCGGCAGTTTAGGAGGAGGAAGAGGAGGTTAGTTCAAAATGGTTCAAACGGCTCGGAGCACTATGTGACTTAACTTATGAGGTCATCAGTCCCCTAGAACTTAGAACTACTGAAACCTAACTAACCTAAGGACATTACACACATCCATGCCCTTGGCAGGATTCGAACCTGCGACCGTAGCGGTCGAGCGGTTGGAGATTAGTGTTTAACGTCCCGTCGACAACGAGGTCATTAGAGACGGGCAGTTTAGGCCTAAATAAAAGTCTTAAGCGATTGTGGTTTATATTTGATTAATGACTGTCAGTATACTATAAGAGACGCATTTTGTACTCTAAATACTGTATGTTCTGGAATGTTTTCCTGTGTTACGATATTTTGGGGCTGCTAATCTCTGTTAACAGTTAGTACTTTCAAAACAGCTGCACAAAAACCTACGTTCGAATATCGCATGCGGTTTTATCTATTTAATATTGAACATGGCTGTGGTTTGCAGCAAATTTGAAAAATATGTAAAAATCAGCCAACCGGTTGCACAGGTTTTTTTATATACCTTGACAAGGTTTCGTCACCTCTAAGGGTGACTTCATCAGAAGGTAAGGTAATTACCTGTGTTTAGGATCTTCTTTCTGATGTCTTTGTACTTTGAGACAGGTTGGTTGGTTTGGGGAAGGAGACCAGACAGCGTGGTCATCGGTCTCATCGGATTAGGGAAGGACGGGGAAGGAAGTCGGCCGTGCCCTTTCAAAGGAACCATCCCGGCATTGGCCTGGAGTGATTTAGGGAAATCACGGAAAACCTAAATCAGGATGGCCGGATGCGGGATTGAACCGTCGTCCTCCCGAATGCGAGTCCAGTGTCTAACCACTGCGCCACCTCGCTCGGTGTACTTTGAGACAGCCTTTGATACGTGGGCGGGTAAGAAGCGTACAATTTTGAACATGGCTGTCGTTTGCAGCAACCGTATACACAAATTTGAAAAATATGTAAAAATCTACCTTACCTTCTGATGAAGTCACCCTTAGAGGTGACGACACCTGGTCAAGGTATATAAAAAAAAACCTGAGCAACCGGTTGGCTGATTTTTACATATTTTTCATATTTAATATTGCTTCAGGTCATAATAAATATTATTTAATCACAAAACGTAACTGTGCGCTCCGTCCGGGTTCCCAGTTTTCGCGACGACTGTGAACAGTCCATTTTTTCATCTTTTCGAATCTTCTGCGAAGCGAACCATTCTAAATCCACCTACAGAATGGTTGGAACAATTTATGGCAGCGCAATGACCCGTAATTTCGTACTGAAGCGCCGTGACGCAAACCCTACAGCAGCGAAGAACGCTCACACTTTAGAACTCTGGGAAAACAAAATGGCGGACGCGCCAGGAGCCTTAAGTTTCAGTATAGTGACGTCATTTGCAGTGTATGTTGTCTGTAATCTACGTTGGATGCTAGGCCTTGGAGCCTTTTACTTGGAACATTCCTCTCTTGGTCTTTCATTTTTATTGTACCGTCTAGCTTCTTCTGCTTATTGTCTACTATAAGGAGGTTGTTTGTGTTGTTACCCTCCCGGATGATAATTACACGAAATATTTGTCAGGATTTGTAAGCAGTGGGTCCTTGAGGTACAGGAATACGCGAACACCGAGAATTAAGTTTAAACAGTTTATTAACAAAGGCTGATCATAAAACACGCATGCTAGCGCATCCATCGTCACTGTGTCTAACTGACATCCTAACACGGGCTAATTACGGTCGTATCGAAAGGCTCCACGGTGAGCTAACAAAAAGAGAGATATTCGCGCCCGAGACCGCGCTAGTTAATACTGCCCGCTGTGGACGGCGGCCAATGGCTTAAAGGTACTCCTGTGTCGCACTGCGGCCGGACGCAAGTCTACCGACCAAGCAAATTGTCAGCATTCCAAGACAGGTCCGATGGCGAGCGCATGTAACGTACTGTACCGCTACGTGCAAACCCGTACACCCTTACACTACTACACTTCTTTCCCAATTGTTTGTACCTACTTTTCTGAGAACTTCCAACAAACCTCGATAATTTACGTTGTGCAGCGTGTGTTTCATGGGTAAATACACCACTGGCCATTAAAAAATTGCTACGCCACGAAGATGACGTGCTACAGACACGAAATTTAACCGACAGGAAGAAGATGCTCTCATACGCAAATGATTAGCTTTTCAGAGCATTCACACAAGGTTGGCGCCGTTGGCGGCACCTACAACGTGCTGACATCACGAAAGTTTCCCTAGAGATTTCTCATACACAAACAGCAGTTGACCGGCGTTGCCTGGTGAAACGTTGTTGTGATGCCTCGTGTAAGGAGGAGAAATGCGAACCATCACGTTTCCGACTTCGATAAAGGTCGGATTCTAGCCTATCGCGATTGCGGTTTATCGTACGGCGACATTTCTGTAGCGTTGGACGAGATCCAATGACTGTTAGCAGAATATGGAATTGGTGGGTTCAGCGGGGTAATACGGAACGCAGTGCAGGATCTCAACGGCCTCGTATCACCAGCAGTCGAGATGACAGGCATCTTATCTGCATGGCTGTAACGGATCGTGCAGCCACGTCTCGATCCCTGAGTCAACAGACGGGGACGTTTGCAAGACGACAACCGTCTGCATGAACTGTTCGACGACGTTCGCAGCAGTACGGACTATCAGCTCGGAGACCGTGGCTGCGGTTACCCTTGACGCTGCATCACAGACAAGAGCGCCTGCGATGGTGTACTCAACGACGAACGTGGGTGCACGAATGGTAAAACGTCATTTTCTCGGATGAATCAAGGTTCTGTTTACAACATCATGACGGTCGCATCCGTGTTTGGCGACATCGCGGTGAACGCACATTGGAAGCATGTATTCGTCATCGCCATACTGACGTATTACCCGGCGTGATGGTATGGGGTGCCATTGGTTACACGTCTCGGTCACCTCTTGTTCACATTGACGACACTTTGAACAGTGGACATCACATTTCAGATTATTACGACCCGTGGCTCTACGCTTCATTCGATCCCTGCGAAACCCTACATTTCAGCAGGATAATGCACGACCGCATGTTTCAGGTCCTGTACGGGCCTTTCTGGATACAGAAAATGTTCGACTGCTGCCCCGGCCAGCACATTCTCCAGATCTCTCACCAGCTGAAAACGTCTGGTTAATGGTGGCCGAGCAACTGGCTCCTCACAATACGCCAGTCACTACTCTTGATGAACTGTGGTATCGTGTTGAATCTGCATGGGCAGATGTACCTCTACACGCCATCCAAGCTCTGTTTGACTCAATGCCCAGGAGTATAAAGGCCGTTACTACGGCGAGAGGTGGTTGTTCTGGATACTGATTTCTCAGGATCTATGCACCCAAATTGCGTGAAAATGTAATCACATGTCAGTTCTAGTATAACATATTTGTACAATGAACACCCGTTTGTCATCTGCATTTCTTCTTGGTGTAGCAATTTTAATGGCCAGTAGTGTGTATCCTATAAAACTGACTTGATTTAATTCAGGTACATATTTTAATAACCAAATTGTTAATACCTAGAGAAAATTCACATGACGATTCTGGGGGAGACACCTGTGCTCTAAATTTCTCGCCCTCCGTAGCCCTGAGTACACTAAAAATTTAACTTTGTAGGCCATCTCCCTACAGCAGTGTGTATGCACAATTAGAAACGTCTCTTTTTCTATCCTTCCTGCAGTTAATGTTTCAATGACCAATAGTGTAGCTGTGTTTAGGACCGAAAGATGCTTAGAATAATTTCGACAGCGTAACTTCATCTCAAAACCTGGCAGAAAATCGAAAAAGATTCTGGTCGTATGTAAGGTATGCTACCTACAAGATAATGTGTTCTCTGCGCCATAGCAACGCCCCACAAACCAAACCAAACCATCTGCACGATAGCAACAGGCGTCCTGTTTACGACAGTGTTGCGAAAGCAGGGTTGCTAAACACAGCCTTTCGAAACTCTTTCATCAAAGAAGACGGAGTAAATATTCCAGAATTCGAATCAAGAACAGCTGCCAACATGAGTAACGTGGAAATAAATATCCTGGGAGTAGTGAAGCAACTTAAAACACTTCCGGTCCAGACTGTACACCAGTTAGGGTCCTTTCAGAGTATGCTGGTACAATAGCTCCATACGTAATAATAATATGCAACCGCTCGCTTGACGAAAGATCCGTACTGCAAGACTGGAAAGCTACACAGCTCACATCATTATTCAAGAACGGTAGGAGGAGTAATCCACAAAATTACAAGCCCATATCATTAACGTTGATATGCAGCAGGATTGTGGAAGATACGTCGTCTTATGAATTACATCGAAGAGAACGGTCTATTAACACACAGTCAACACGGATTTAGAAAACATCGTTCTTGTGAAACACAACTCGCCTTTTACTCACATGGTGTGTTGAGTGCTACTGGCAAGAAATTTGAAATTGATTCCGTATTACTACATTTCCAAATGACTTTTGCCACTGTACCACACAAACGGCCTGTAGTGAAATTGCATGCTTATGGAATATCGTCTCAGTTATGTGACTGCATTCGTGATTTCCCGTCAGAGAGGTCACAGCTCGTAGTAACTGACGGAAAGTCATTGAGTAAAACACATGTGATTTCTGGCGTTCCACAAGGTAGTGTTGTAGGCCCTTTGCTGTTGCTTACCTATACAAACGTTTTAGCAGACTATCTGAGCAGACGTCTTCGGCTGTTTACATATGATGGTGTCGTTTATCGACTAGTAAAGTCATCAGAATATCAAAACAAATTGCAAAAGATTTAGAAAAGATATCTGCATGGTGCGAAATTTCCCAATTGAACCTAAATAGCGAAAAGTGTGAGGTCGCCCACGTGAGTGTTGAAAGGAATCCGATAAACTTCGGGTACACGATAAATCAGTCAAATCTAAAGGTCGTAAATGCAACCAAATACCTAGGAATTACAATTACGAACAAATTTAATTGAAAGAACACGTAGAAAATGTTGTGGGGAAGGCAAACCAAGACTGGTTTTTTTTGGCAGAACATTCAGAAAACGTAACAAATCTACTAAATAGACTGCCTATACGTCGCTTGGCCGTCCTCTTTTAGAATACTGCTGCGCGTTGTGGGGTCCTTACCAGGTACGACTGACGGAGTACATCGAGAAAGTTCAAAGAAGAGCAGCGCATTTTGTATTATCGCGAAATAGGGGAGGGAGTGTCACGGACATGATACAGGATGTGGGATGGACATCACTAAAGCGATGGCGTTTTTCGTTACGGCGGAATCCTCTCACAATTTGTCAGTGGCCAGCTTTCTCCTCAGAATGCGAAAATATTTTTCTGGCGCCGATCTACATAGGAAGAAACGATCATCATAATAATATGAGGGAAATCAGAGCCCGCACGGAAAGATATAGGTGCTCCTTTTTCTGCGCGCTGTTCGAGAGTGGAATAATAGAGAATTATTGTGAAGGTGGTTCGAGGAACTCTCTGCCAGGCACTTGAGCGTGATTTGCAGAGTATCCATGTAGACATATATGGTAGAAAGTGTCCAAGGTAATTGAGGGTAAAATAGGTATATGTGCGGTGCTAATGAGAATCCAAAGTGAGTTACAATTCCTAAATTGGCTATTTACAGCAGGAAGGTGTCCACGGCGGCACTGCGCTCGGAGGATTTTTCCGCTAATTAGCGATAATCGCGCAGTTCAATTAGCGCGTCGTTATCCTGTCACGTCGTTGCTGTGTAAACTGGAAGTGGCCAGCTGCGGGATGGAGGCGCTTAATAAACTGTTACTCAGCAGTAGGAGGTTGTGCCAAGTCCGCTACACTTGGAGCAGCTATCTCGCTATGCACGTTTTAACTGATGAGGGGACGGTACAGCTAGTTTTTGGTGCCAGTCTACAAACACCTACCGAAAAGACAGTTCGTAGGTATTCTCAGTCAAAGTTTGGTCCTATAAAAATCCCACTGGGTTGTAAAATGTTGAAACAACGAACGTGGTCTTCATCGAGGACTGTGATAATATAGTAAGCAATGCAAGTATGACTCTTTTGTAGGGTGTTCAAAAATCCAGTGCCTGCACTGGCAGATAATAAGACGCATCTAGTGTTGTGTTGGCAGAAGAGCAAACACCGCGTTACTAGAGGAGGCCGAAATGCACGCGTTTTAGCTCACGCAGGCTGCCGTGAGGAGGGAACTATACTGACGTGAGGTCTGGAACATGACAAGGAATGAGAATACAGGAAGCGGACGTAATTAGTGTGATACTTAACTTTAATCCATTAATGATGAACGTCGCTCTTGACGGTACATGAGTCACAACATTATCTGTTCAGAAGACATAGTAACTGAATATGGCGCCTTGCTAGGTCGTAGCAAATGACGCAGCTGAAGGCTATGCCAAACTGTCGTCATGCAAATGAGAGCGTATGTAGACAGTGAACCATCGCTAGCAAAGTCGGCTATACAACTGGGGCGAGTGCTAGGGAGTCTCTCTAGACTAGACCTGCCGTGTGGCGGCGCTCGGTCTGCAATCACTGATAGTGGCGACACGCGGGTCCGACGTATACTAATGGACCGCGGCCGATTTAAGGGCTACCACCTAGCAAGTGTGGTGTCTGGCGGTGACACCACATCTAGCAACAAATATATTTTGTTAATCAAGAAAAATTTGAGCCGTCCGAAGTGGCCGTGCGGTTAAAGGCGCTGCAGTCTGGAACCGCAAGACCGCTACGGTCGCAGGTTCGAATCCTGCCTCGGGCATGGATGTTTATGATGTCCTTAGGTTAGTTAGGTTTAACTAGTTCTAAGTTCTAGGGGACTACTGACCTCAGCAGTTGAGTCCCATAGTGCTCAGAGCCATTTTTAGAAAAATTTGGCGTAGGTATTAAAATCCAGGGAGAAGAAATAAAAACTTTGAGGTTCGCCGATGACATTGTAATTCTGTCAGAGAAAGCGAAGGACTGAGAAGAGCAGTTGAACGGAATGGACAATGTCTCGAAAGGAGGATATAAGATGAATCAACAAAAGTAAAACGAGGATAATGGAATGTAGTCGAATTAAGTCGGGTGATGCTGAGGGAATTAGATTAGGAAATGAGACACTTAAAGTAGTAAAGGAGTTTTACTATTTGGGGAGCAAAATAACTGATGATGGTCGAAGTAGAAAGGATATAAAATGTAGACTGGCAATGGCAAGGAAAGCGTTTCTGAAGAAGACAAATTTGTTATAATCGAGTATAGATTTAAATGTCAGGAAGTCGTTTCTGAAAGTATTTGTATGGAGTGTAGCCATGTATGGATGTGAAACATGGACGATAAATAGTTTAGACAAGAAGAGAATAGAAGCTTTCAAAATGTGGTGCTACAGAAGAATGCTGAAGATTAGGTGGGTAGACCACGTAACTAATGAGGAGGTATTGAATAGGATTGGGGAGAAGAGAAGTTTGTGGCCCAACTTGACTAGAAGAAGGGATCGGTTGGTAGGACATGTCCTGAGGCATCAAGAGATCACAAATTTAGCATTGGAGGGCAGCGAGGAGGGTAAAAATCGTAGAGGGAGACCAAGAGATGAATACACTAAGCAGTAGGTACTGGGAGATGAAGGAGCTTGCGAAGGATAGATTAGCATGGAGAGCTGCATCAAACCAGTCTCAGGACTGATGACCACAACAACAACAATCAGTCAGCTCTCAGAAACGCTTACGGACTAACCACAAAGCAGTCACATAGGGTGACAATTATTCAACTATTTGCAATAAAATCTGATAGCTTCTGAACGGTTGGCCGTGTGGCATGATGGGAATTAGTATGTGCATACGCAGGCGCGCTGTTGTTGTCGGCCATTTGCTCATTTGGATGGGTTCGTCAATAAGCAAAATTGCCAGCTGGAGTGGCCGAGCGGTTCTAGGCGCTTCAGTCTTCAACCGCGCGACCGCTACGGTCGCAGGTTCGAATCCTGTCTCGGGTCTGCATGTGTGTGATGTCCTTAGGTTAGTTAGGTTTAAGTAGTTCTAAGTTCTAGCGGGCTGATGACTTCGGATGTTAAGTCCCATAGTGCTCAGAACCATTTGAATCATTTAAACCATTTGGCTAAGTGTGTCGCCTTGGGAGGAATGGGCGATACCTAGGATAGGTTTGTTCCAGTAAGAATTTTATAGTGCTTAAATTATGTGCAGATTGCATATTTGCTAGAGAACGTTGTCTCCTCGATTGCTTGTTTATGAAGCATCGAGTGTTAAATGAGTTACTGGTTTTTAATTCCATGAACATTTAATCTTTGCTCAGTCCTGTTGGAATAATTATTGTGATCGAAATTCGACCATTGCTGGATTCTAGCTACGTATGCTATTGGAATAATATCTGATTTGTCATTAATTGTTAGACCATATGAAGTGAGTCCTCCATACAATTGTGTTAAAGACGGCAAATTAATTTTTCCTTATAACCAGACGATGTGAATGCCGTTGTTATCACATAAAGTAACCTCAGATGCGAAATGTTTTGCATTACAAAATCTGCACTATAAATTCAACGAACCGCAAGCTCTCAGAATTATATGGAATTACGGTCTGTGCACATTTAATGTATTCTTCAAAACAACAATTAATTCTTCAAAACAACAATAGAATTATCATTTGCAGTGTCCACATTAGTCCTGTTACATTGTCTGCTTAAGCAGTGTCTCTCTAGCTCTTTGTTTTTCAGTCCTCCCCCTCTCCCCCCCCCCTCCTCACGCCGGCCGGAGTTGCGACCGCTACGGTCGCAGGTTCGAATCCTCCCTTGGGCATGGATATGTGTGATGTCCTTAGGTTAGTTAGGTTTAAGTAGTTCTGAGTTTTAGGGGGCTGATGACCTCAGAAGTTATGTCCCATAGTGCACAGAGCCATTTGAACCCCCCCCCCCCCTCCCGTCCCATTAAGTGTTCCTCTTCGAGGCATAGACTAAAATAAATATAGGTTCCATGTGGTAACTATTCAAAATGAAAAACATCGAAAATTTGGAACTTATCTCAAATTTTGTGGCAACGGCGGCATATGTGCACAAAATTAGTTCAGTTCACTCTTGGACAAAAGTTGTAAGCGAGAAAATGGCGCCAGTAGGCAACCAATACGTTTACATGCGACACATCTTCCGAAAGACGTAAACCGAATCTCGGAAACCGTTTTTCGCTGTCGTGTTTACATGTTAAGGTTTTTAGGTGATTTGCTAGCCCAGTTAAATATGGCGCCTGGAAAACAGCTGTTACACATCATGATTTAGTCAGCACAATCACTATTTATCTTCCGTCAGACGAGATGTAATTAGTTTCAGTCTAATATTTCTACTTACCCTTCACTGTACAAAAGCTGCTCCGTCTCTATTAGCCGAAAGCTTTTAAAAACGTGACGAAACGCGACAGCCCAAGTACGTTTTAAAACCGGTTGCGTTTACATGGGAGCGAAAATCGATTACGGAATTGGGAAACCGATAACCAGAAACACATTTCTAGAATCATTGAGTGTGCTGCTAAACGTCTTACATTATTTGCTTTTCAAACAGCTGAGCAAAACTGAACGTACTCAGACATTACTCTCTTTACTTATTCTGATCAACACTAAACTGACACACAATATTTTTAGCGCAACGCAATCTGACTTTTAATAATCCCTACAAAAGAATGGCCCTGACCAACAATAACCTATACCTTTCATGAATCACTTACCTCACAAAAATCTTCGTTACTCAAACTACTGCAATACAGCGAGCGCCAATAATAAATAAAAGAGTCTAACTACTGAAGGAGTAACTACTGATAGGCATAGTTAGCAAATGAAAGATTTTGATAGAGAACAAACAATGTATTTACCTTAATAGTGTTCAAAATTCCGCTCTCAAAACTCCGCCATCTCTCTCCCCACATCCACCACTGCTGGCGGCTCACCTCCAACCGCGCAACACTACGCGCTGTTAACAGCCAGCTGCCCGACACTACAATAGCAAAAAACAATGCAAACCAGCCACTAACTCCACACAGCACAGCCAGTGATTTTCATACAGAGCGCTACGTGGCGTTACCAATAAAAAAAACCTAAACAGCCTACTTACAAAAATGGTTCAAATGGCTCTGAGCACTATGGGACTCAACTTCTGAGGTCATTAGTCCCCTAGAACTTAGAACTACTTAAACCTAACTAACCTAAGGACATCACACACTTCCATGCCCGAGGCAGGATTCGAACCTGCGACCGTAGCGGTTTCGCGGTTCCAGACTGCAGCGCCTAGAACCGCACGGCCACATCGGGCGGCCCTACTTACAAGTGTTTACCTGACCATCCGGAAGAGGTACTGGGAAATCGGTTTACAAAATCCGGTTTTGGAAGCCCATGGAAACGGGCTGTACAGTCTATGTTGCCCCGAAGGCTTCGTTACTACGATGTTTTATTTTCCACTGCTGCCAACTTCAAAAACTTAGCGATTGTAGCGTTGTAGCTGCCCAGCTTGCGCGTGTTGCTCCAAATGAAACATTGCCAACTTTTAAACATGAGCGTCCCTAGAATGCTATTTCACGAAACGTTGTTATTTTCGTGTGACATTTGTACCACAGCACATTGGCGGTACGCGGGGTAGAAGCTCGTAGCGGTGTGGAAATGAAATGAAATGATCGTACGGCATTGTTGGCTGGGAGGTCCCTTTCAGGGGAAGTTCTGCCGCCGAGTCTTATTGCAGTCGACGACGCACTGGGCAACTCGCGTGCCGGTGACGGGGTTGAATTGATGGTGAGCGGAGAAAATCTCCAAGCCGGCTGGAATCGAACCCGGGCCCGGTGCGTGGGAGGCAAGCACGTTACCAGCCGACTAAGCAGGCGGACGTGGCAGTGTGGGATACAGAGGAAACCTTTGCTCGCGCGTTTATGTCTGTTTCCTTTTACCTCTGTTAACGGCTACCTGCACGTATGATTTTGTGTGTGTATGTGTGTGTGCACACATCTATGGCAAAGCACCTTCCGAGTTATATATGTTTCATTGGCCTCCTCGTACAATTAATTTTAAAAATCGGTACCTCAGTTTCGATGCTCACGTGTTAACGTTATGATCTTTATGCCCTAATGTTTAGTGTTTAATTTGGGTTTAAATGTGGGAACTTGTCAACAGGGAGGAGGAGCAGCTCAGAAGTGGAGAACAGTTTGTGGGATATTTTATTTTCATCCGGCAACGGCCTTGCCGCAGTGAGTACAGCGGTTCCCGTGAGATCACCGAAGTTAAGCGCTGTCGGGGGTGGTCGGCACTTGGATGGGTGACCATCCAGGCCGCCGTGCGCTGTTGCCAGTTTTCGGGTTGCACTCAGCCTCGTGATGCCAATTGAGGAGCTACTCGACCGAATAGTAGCGGCTCCTGTCAAAGAAAACCATCATAACGACCGGGAGAGCGGTGTGCTGACCCCACGCCCCTCCTATCCACATCCTCCACTGAGGATGACACGGCGGTCGGATGGTCCCGGTATGCCACTCGTGGCATGAAGACAGAGTGCTTTATTTTCATCCAGGGAAATCCAACAGTACGCTCTGCTTCCTTTTAATCTATCCTGTAATATCTGTTCCATTTCTGACCGAAATCAGTGCACACATACATTACTTTTGACAGATAATTCATCTAGGTGATGAGATGAAGTGCTTAATCGTTTTCTTAAAAATGATTGAACCTTCACTTTTGTAGTCCTTTTCTCACATATTGTTTCCGTAAAAGTACGTTATTGAAGTTTATGAATGTCCAGGCTTCATACTATGCGAAAGACGTCCTTCTCCGGCAGCTGGTGTTGTCACAGAAAGCTATCGATATTTTCATGCATTTCTGAAAAAAATTTTCCACTGGAGAAAGGGCAGTTTACTGCAGAACCGTCGCTGTAAACCGTGCGAAGAACAACAAATTTACAGTCGACATCATGAATGCGCAGTAAATTTTAGATTTTGGGAAGTGGCCGAATTTGTGCAAGAGAAGCGGGACGGCAATCAGTCCTGCTGGCTACTCGGAATTCTTTCACAGCTCAACGAATGCACGTGCTGTTATCACCTTTGGTTTCGCAGATCGACTACTAAAGCACACTTGCGATGTATGTTTGCGAGTGGAATAACATGTGATTCTTTCTCGATATTTAGAGTATAACATGAGCGTTCCAAGCAAACACAAAAAAAAGTAACACACGCTGAAGGTTACGAAATATATAACATACAGTATTTGCAATATTATAAAGATACCAGGTACTAGCTGAGAACCCAGTATTGCCTAGGTATGTATTCCAGTCCTGTCAGTCCATTTGCTTTCCCCTATCACTGTGCACCTGCTCCTCCATCTCCTCTTCATATGCTCCTTCCACCTCTGTCCATCTCATCTTCCTCAGTCTCTTTCTCCGTCCGCTCCCCCCCCCCCCCCCCTCTGTCCTGCCCATCTGTTCTGCCCCGCTCTCTCCGTCCACCTGCTTCTCCCAGCTCGGTCCATGTGCTCCTTCGCTCTCTGTCCATCTTCTTCACTTTCTCCCTCCATTTCCTCCTCCTCGCTATCTGTGACCATGTACTCCCCCACTCTGCCTCTACTTTATCACACCCACGACACCAATAGAAGGCTGGTGGTTACTACTCCCACAACAGTAGTACCGGGCCCAAATTCGTATGGTGTCTCCCTAGGTCGATAACTGGTACTCGGTGACCATGCCTAGGTTCCTACGATCCAACTGGTCTTACAAGACACTCCATCCCGAGAATAGTAAGAGCCTGAAGGTACGAGAGAACCACCACAGCCATTATTGAATTGGGAAAATTACGTTTTTCTTCCCATTAAATGTAAAAAACTAATTTTGTTGCAATTTATAATCTGCGATGTTGTCTGCTGGTGAAAAAGATTAGCTACTATGGGCACAAAAATCCTATTTTAAAACACGTCTTTAAGTTTTTCCTCAAACGAGCTTGTGTGGACAGGGAACCGGTGACCCCTGCTTCCGTGCCCTTTAAACGCCTGGACCGCTTGCACAAGTTTCTTCGACAGTAACTTCTGAACCTGCCTCTTTTGGGACGGAGAGGGGGTGAGGGGGAGGAGGGAGATCGTGGTGGGGGAGGCTGCTTGCAAACTACCAACAATTTAACGGAGGCGTAACTCATTCCCCACTGTGGGAAGTAATCAACATCGTTCCTACTTGCAGGGGATTGCAACAAACATACAACCATAATTAAAACAGGTTGAAGTTTAAGAATGGGACATGTTCTCCTAGAATTTATCAATGTACAATCGAGATCGTGCTTTCACTGGCAACTTGAACTACAGATACGGAGGGACAGTAATCAATAGATATAGGAATTGATACAAGCAATTATATAGTAAGGCAAAATGCTAATACGAATTCTTTACAGACAAATGGAAAAACTGGTAGTAGTCGACCTCGGGGAACATCAGTTTGGATTCCGCAGAAATGGTGGAACACGTGAGGCAATACTGACCCTACGACTTACCTTAGAAGATAGCTTAAGGAAAGGCAAACCTACGTTTCTACCATTTGTAGACTTAGCTTTTGACAATATTGACTGAAATACCCTCTTTCAAGTTATCAGGGTGGCAGGGGTAAAATACAGGGAGCGAAAGACTGTTTACAATTTGTACAGAAACCAGACGGCAGTAATAAGAGGCGAGGAGCACGAAAGGGAAACAGTGACTGAGGAGGGAGTGAGGCAGGGTTTTAGCCTATCCCCGATGTTATTCCATCTGTATATTGAGCAAGCTGTAAGGGGAACAAAGGAAAATGTGGAGTAGGGATTTAAATCCACGGAGAAGAGGTTTCAGGTTCGCCGATGACATTGTAATTCTGTCAGAGACAGCAAAGGACCTGGAAGAGCAGTTGAACGGAATGGTCAGTGTCTTGAAAGGAGAATGTAAGATGAACATCAACAAGAGCAAAACGAGGATAATGGAATGTAGACGAATTAAATCAGGTGCTGCTGAGGGAATTAGGTTAGGAAAGGAGACACTTAAAGTAGTAAAGGAGTTTTTCCATTTGGGGAGTAAAATAACTGATGATGGTCGAAGTAGAGGGGATATAAAATGTAGACTGGCAACGGCAAGGAAAGCGATTCTGAAGAAGAGAAATTTGTTAACATCAAGTATAGATTTAAGTGTCAGAAAGTCTTTTCTGAAAGTATTTGTATGGAATGTTGTCATGTATGGAAGCGAGACATGGACGATAACTAGTTTAGACAAAAAGAGAGTAGAGGCTTTCGAAATGTGGTGCTACAGAAGAATCCTGAAGATTAGATGGGTAGATTACGTAACTAATGAAGAGGTACTGAATAGAATTGGGGAGAAGAGGAGTTTGTGCCACAACTTGACTGGAAGAAGGGATCGGTTGGTAGGGCACGTTCTGAGGCATCAAGGGATCACCAGTTTAGTACTGGAGGGAAGCGTGGAGGGTAAAAATCGCGGAGGGACACCAAGAGATGAATACACTAAGCAGATTCAGAAGGATGTAGGTTGCAGTAGTTCCTCGGAGATGAAGATCCTTGCACAGGATAGAGTAGCGTGGAGAAGTGCATCAAACCAGTCTCTGGACTGAAGACCACAATAACAACAAAAATACGAAAAAGCCTTACGCGATCCCTGAATCTTAAAGTGCTGGACAGAGCTGAATTCATGTGAGGGATAATATTAAGATACTACTATAGTGTGCTGAACCCACGAGGTAGCTGTTGTGATGACAAGTCACCGCATGGTGAAGAACATAGTGTCGGGTCAATAATGCAACTTAGTCGAGCGCGCCTGTTGGAAACGGTTGTGGCAGTATACGGTCAACAACCCTACCTTCTGCTCAAGATAAATAGAAGGTAAACTTTCATGTGGTCCGAAAGTACCGAGATTATGTCGTTTTGGCGAACTGGCTAGGGGTGACTGTGTTCTGAAATCTTATGACCTTGTTGTAGCCAACCTCCGGTGAGCTTCTTTCCTCTAAATATCACAGCTGGTACCAAATGCAGGGGGGCACTGATGAATGACTTCCAGCTGTAACTGACGAGTAGAAGTCCCCAGCAAAGGGATCGACTTTTTGAAACCAAATATACGATGATATAGGTTAAGATCCCAGGTGTCACAGCCTGCAGGCATTCACCCTGGTGGGCCCTTGTTTGCGAGCAACTGAAGAAAAAAATTTCGGGGTTTGACGTGACGGTCAGTGGGGTTGAAAAAGGTCTGCTACACAGGCTGGTTGCGTGATGTAAAAGATAGGCTAAGGGCTTCACTGTGAGGAGATTGTGGGTTCGAATCTCATCAGATGCATTGAATATTTTTAGTTCTTTACTTAAATGACTTTGATTTTTATTTTTATTCAATTAATTCGTGTAAATGTGTCTGTTTATTTCCATATCTTTTGCTAAAATCATAGGAAAAAAATGAGAGCAAATGAACAAGTGGATATTATTATTAAAATAATAAATAAATAAATAAAAAATTACATTTAAATCAGTTAATTCAATGAAAATGATGATGAAAGTCATTTCGATAAAGATTTAGAATTTAAAAAAAAATATTGCACCTGACTAAATTCGAACGCACAATCCTCCATGCGAAGCCCTTACCCTACCCATTACACAACGCAACCAGTCTATGTAACGCATCTTTTTAACGCTATTGAGCGCCATGCGAAATTTCGAAATTTTTTTCGTCAGTTACTCGGAAATGAGCGCCCACCAGAGCGAATGGCTGCAGTGCGTGTTGCCTGGAATCTTAACCTACATAACCGCATAGATGGTTTCAAAAAGTCGACGCTACCGGTGGAGACCTCTCCTTGTTAGAGAGCAGACAACTTCTTGTGTCCACGGGTCCTTACCTATCCTGCCTTGACTCCAAACTTCGTAACACAGTCGTTTCGTAGCACTGCACCTCCCCTAGGAAGAAGAAGAAGAAGAGCCTTTTGAATTTTTGTCTGAATTTAACGACTGCCATCACCTTACGCAAATAGCCAAATCCTTTCAAAACGATTGCATATGAATTTAGGCTCCAGACCGCTGTTCCACAGCATATTAGGAATCTATGTTTTACGGCCTCGTTCTCTTTGAATTGTGGGAAAAAAAAGGTTCTCAGCACTATGAGACTTAACTTCTGAGGTAGAACTTAGAACTACTTAAACCTAACTAACCTAAGGACATCACACACATCCATGCCCGAGGTTGGATTCGAACCAGCGACCGTAGCGGTCGCGCGGTTCCAGACTGTAACGCCTAGAACCGCTCGGCCACCTCGGCCGGCTTGAATTTTGGATCCCGGGCTACTATGCATTTAAGTTTTGGGAACTTTAGAATAAAACTTAGAACGTGATAACATTTTCACTAGGAAGTCAGTTATTCAAAGACAGTCTAGAAACTGCAAAGATATACACTCCTGGAAATGGAAAAAAGAACACATTGACACCGGTGTGTCAGACGCACCATACTTGCTCCGGACACTGCGAAAGGGCTGTACAAGCAATGACCACACGCACGGCACAGCGGACACACCAGGAACCGCGGTGTTGGCCGTCGAATGGCGCTAGCTGCGCAGCATTTGTGCAACGCCGCCGTCAGTGTCAGCCAGTTTGCCGTGGCATACGGAGCTCCATCGCAGTCTTTAACACTGGCAGCATGCCGCGACAGCGTGGACGTGAACCGTATGTGCAGTTGACGGACTTTGAGCGAGGGCGTATAGTGGGCATGCGGGAGGCCGGGTGGACGTACCGCCGAATTGCTCAACACGTGGGGCGTGAGGTCTCCACAGTACATCGATGTTGTCGCCAGTGGTCGGCGGAAGGTGCACGTGCCCGTCGACCTGGGACCGGACCGCAGCGACGCACGGATGCACGCCAAGACCGTAGGATCCTACGCAGTGCCGTAGGGGACCGCACCGCCACTTCCCAGCAAATTAGGGACACTGTTGCTCCTGGGGGCCAACACCCGGCATCATGGTGTGGGGGAGCGATCTCCTACACTGGCCGTACACCACTGGTGATCGTCGAGGGGACACTGAATAGTGCACGGTACATCCAAACCGTCATCGAACCCATCGTTCTACCATTCCTAGACCGGCAAGGGAACTTGCTGTTCCAACAGGACAATGCACGTCCGCATGTATCCCGTGCCACCCAACGTGCTCTACAAGGTGTAAGTCAACTACCCTGGCCAGCAAGATCTCCGGATCTGTCCCCCATTGAGCATGTTTGGGACTGGATGAAGCGTCGTCTCACGCGGTCTGCACGTCCAGCACGAACGCTGGTCCAACTGAGGCGCCAGGTGGAAATGGCATGGCAAGCCGTTCCACAGGACTACATCCAGCATCTCTACGATCGTCTCCATGGGAGAATAGCAGCCTGCATTGCTGCGAAAGGTGGATATACACTGCACTAGTGCCGACATTGTGCATGCTCTGTTGCCTGTGTCTATGTGCCTGTGGTTCTGTCAGTGTGATCATGTGATGTATCTGACCCCAGGAATGTGTCAATAAAGTTTCCCCTTCCTGGGACAATGAATTCACGGTGTTCTTATTTCAATTTCCAGGAGTGTATATTATTAATAATGTGCGGTTTCTTTCCTTGTTAGTGGCCTCTGCGAACGCGCCACTGCGCACCGTAAAACACATTTCGACAATTGGTTAATGTGCCCACTAGGGGATGTAACCACCTCTGGCAGCAATACAGGGCTGACACCGACAGAATATGCTGTGAATAACGTCATCAATGTCACTTTGAGGCAATAACGCCTTTTCTCCTGCGGAGCTGCTCACAAGTCTTGGACAGTGGTTGGAGGATGCTGACGCCATCCATCCCATCTCCTTAGTCCATCACAGACATGTTCTATGGGATAGAAATAGGGCGAGCGAGGAGGTGTGCAGTATCTTCTGTTTCCAATAAAACATCAACAGCCAGTGCTCTATGAGTTGGAGTATGATCGTCCAGCAGTACGAAGTCTAGGCGACCAGCACCTCGCAACAACCGTACATGAGGTCCCAAGACCTCGTCGCGATACCTGACATCAGTTAAACGTTTCCGATCCACCCGTACAGTTTCATGAAGAGATGTTCGTGTGATCAACATAATCCCCGCCCACATCTTTAGCGATCCTGCTCGATATTGGTCTCTTTCCACAATGTTCAGGTCTAGAAATCGTGTTCCACATTCTCTTCAGATGCGGATCCGTCGAAAACCACTCTCCAGACCAAATCGGGTGTCATCTGTGAAAACAACATTGGCCCACAGTTCGACAGTCCATGTAGAATGTTGACGACTCCACTATAGACGTTCTCTTCTGTGAAGACGCGTCAGAGGTAGACATACAGCACGTCTCCCACAATAAAGGCCGCTCTGTCCATGCCTTCACTACACTGTTTGCCTCATCTACATCTACATCTACATACATACTCCGCAATCCACCATACGGTGCGTGGCGGATGGTACCTCGTACCACAACTAGCATCTTCTCTCCCTGTTCCACTCCTAAACAGAACGAGGGAAAAATGACTGCCTATATGCCTCTGTACGAGCCTTAATCTATCTTATCTTATCTTTGTGGTCTTTCCGCGAAATATAAGTTGGCGGCAGTAAAACTGTACTGCAGTCAGCCTCAAATGCTGGTTCTCTAAATTTCCTCAGTAGCGATTCACGAAAACAGCGCTTCCTTTCCTCTAGAGACTCCCACCCGAGTTCCTGAAGCATTTCCGTAACCCTTGCGTGATGATCAAACCTACCAGTAACAAATCTAGCAGCCTGCCTCCGAATTGCTTCTATGCCCTCCCTCATTCCATATAGGGATCCCAAACGCTCGAGCAGTACTCAAAAATAGCTCGCATTAGTGTTTTATAAGCGGTGTCCTTTACAGATGAACCACATCTTACCAAAATTCTACCAATGAACCGAAGACGACCATCCGCCTTCCCCACAACTGCCATTACATGCTTGTCCCACTTCATATCGCTCTGCAATGTTACGCCCAAATATTTAATCGACGTGACTGTGTCAAGCGCTACACTACTAATGGAGTATTCAAACATTACCGGATTCTTTTTCCTATTTCTCTGCATTAATTTACATTTATCTATATTTAGAGTTAGCTGCCATTCTTTACACCAATCACAAATCCTGTCCAAGTCATCTTGTATCCTCCTACTCAACGACGACACCTTTCCGTACACCACAGCATCATCAGCAAACAGCCGCACATTGCTATCCACCCTATCCAAAAGATCATTTATGTAGATAGAAAACAACAGTGGACCTACCACACTTCCCTGGGGCACTCCAGATGATACCCTCACCTCCGATGAACACTCACCATCGAGGACAACGTACTTGGTTCTATTACTTAAGAAGTCTTCGAGCCACTCACATACTTGGGAACCGATCGAATATGCTCTTAGCTTAGTTAGGAGTCTGCAGTGGGGCACCGATTCAAACGCTTTCCGGAAGTCTACGAATATGACATCCGTCTGATACCCTTCATCCATGGTTTGCAAGATATCATGTGAAAAAAGGGCGAGTTGCGTTTCGCAGGAGCGATGCTTTCTAAAGCCGTGCTGATGCATGGGCAGTAACTTCTCTGTCTCAAGGAAATTCATTATATTCGAACTGAGAATATGTTCGAGAATCCTGCAACAAAT
Source organism: Schistocerca cancellata (assembly GCF_023864275.1). Lineage (NCBI taxonomy): Eukaryota > Metazoa > Arthropoda > Insecta > Orthoptera > Acrididae > Schistocerca > Schistocerca cancellata. The sequence goes on along the minus strand of NC_064635.1, from coordinate 16,171,591 downwards.
CGATGTTAAGGATATTGGTCGGTAATTTTGAGGATCCGTCCTTCTACCCTTCTTATATACAGGCGTCACCTGCGCTTTTTTCCAGTCGCTCGGACGTTTACGTTGGGCAACAGATTCGCGATAAATGCAAGCTAAATAAGGAGCCAATGCATTAGAGTACTCTCTGAAAAACCGAAATGGAATCCCATCAGGACCTGGCGATTTGTTTATTTTCAACCCATTCAGCTGGTTCACAACCCCAGGGATGTCTATCACTATGTCCTCCGTACGGGAATCTGTACGAGACTCAAACGGCGGTATGTTTGTACGATCCTCCTGCGTGAAAGATTTCTCAAACGCTAAATTTAAAATCTCAGCTTTCGTTTTGCCGTGTTCCGTTGCCAGGCCAGACTGATCAGTGAATGACTGGATGGAAGCCTTCGACCCGTTTACCGATTTTGCGTAAGACCAGACTTTCCTTGGGTTTTCAGCAAGATCTTTTGCTAAGGTACGACGGTGGTAGTGGTTGTATGCTTCGCGCATCGCTCTTTTCACAGCAGCACGAATCTCTACTAACTTTTGCCTGTCCTCATTCTCCCGATCTTCCTTGTACAACGAGTGCAACTGTCTTTGCTTCCTAAGCATTCTCCGAAATGCGCTGTTAAACCACGGTGGGTCTTTTCCGTCCGTAACCCACTTCTTCGGCACATACTTCTCCAATGCGCGATTTACAACGTGTTTAAAATTTGCCCATAATTCCTCCACACAACACGATACAGCACGTCCAGTGTACGTTGCAAAGTCAGGTGCCAGTTGCCGTGCAGTAGTAAGGCGGCACCGTCGTGCCCTTACAACCAAATAACAGTTCTCTCTTTCTGATGCCACACGCGGTTGGCCCCGTCCTGGCCTTCGTGATACAACTACGGCCCCTACAAACTGTAGCCACATCCGACAAACAACAGAACGATTCACGTTAAGCCATGGGGTGAGTTTGAGACTGTCCTGCTTCCATTCCTCCTATGGCCACTGTAGAGTCTGGCAGGCGTCTTCTCTGTGCCATACTGCACGACTGGCTGTGTACACAGCGACTATGGATGTGGGACTACCCGGCAAACACCACTGCTTTTCATAGGTGCCCTGACGTCATCGTTGGTGTGGTTGTCCGTGCAGAAAGGGATCGTGCGGACATACGATGCAGTTCGTATGATTACATCGTGAATTAGACACAGAACGGGGAAATAGCGGTTGTTGTTGTTGTTGTCTTCAGTCCTGAGACTGGTTTGATGCAGCTCTCCATGCTACTCTATCCTGTGCAAGCTTCTTCATCTCCCAGTACTTGCTGCAACCTACTGTACATCCTTCTGAATCTGCTTAGCGTATTCATCTCTTGGTCTCCCCCTACGATTTTTACCCTCCACGCTGCCCTCCAATACTAAATTGGTGATCCCTCGATGTCTCAGAACATGTCCTACCAATCGATCCCTTCTTCTAGTCTAGTTGTTCCACAACCTCCTCTTCTCCCCAATTCTGTTCAATACCGCCTCATTAGTTATGTGATCTACCCATCTAATCTTCAGCATTCTTCTGTAGCACCACATTTCGAAAACTTCTATTCTCTTCTTGTCCAAACCATTTATCGTCTCTGTTTCACTTTCATACATGGCTACACTCCATACAAATACTTTCAGAAACGACTTCCTTACACTCAACACTATACTCGATGTTAAGAAATTTTTCTTCTTCAGAAAGCTTTCCTTGCCATTGCCAGTCTACATTTTATATCCTCTCTACTTCGACCATCATCAGTTATTTTGCTCCCCAAATAGTAAAACTGCTTTACTACCTTAAGTGTCTCATTTCCTACTCTAATTCCCTCAGCATCACCCGACTTAAATCGACTACATTCCATGATCCTCGTATTGCTTTTGTTGATGTTCATCTTATATCCTCCTTTCAAGACACTATCCATTCCGTTCAACTGCTCTTCCAAGTCCTTTTCTCTCTCTGACAGAATTACAGTGTCTTCGGCGAACCTCACAGTTTTTATTTCTTCTCCATGGATTTTAATACCTACTCCGAACTTTTCTTTTGTTTGCTTCACTGCTTACTCAATATACAGATCGAATAACATCGGGGAGAGGCTACAACCCTGTCTCACTCCCTTCCCAACCACTGCTTCCCTTTGATACCCCTCGACTCGTATGACTGCCATCTGCTTTCTGTACAAATTGTAAATAGCTTTTCGCTCCCTGTATTTTACCCCTGCCACCTTCAGAATTTGAAAGAGAGTGTTCCAGTCAACATTGTCAAAAGCTGTCTCTAAGTCTACAAATGCTAGAAACGTAGGTTTGCCTTTCCTTAATCTTTCTTCTAAGATAAGTCGTAGGGTCAGTGTTGCCTCACGTGCTCCAACATTACGGCGGAATCCAAACTGATCTTCCCCAAGGTCGGCTTCTACCAGTTTTTCCATTCGTCTGTAAAGAATTCGCGTTAGTATTTTGCAACTGTGGCTTATTAAACTGATAGTTCGGTAATTTTCACATCTGTCAACACCTGCTTTCCTTGGGATTGGAATTATTATATTCTTCTTGAAGTCTGAGGGTATTTCGCCTGTCTCATACATCTTCCTCACCAAATGGTAGAGTTTTGTCAGGACTGGCTCTCCCAAGGCCGTCAATAGTTCTAATGAAATGTTGTCTACTCCCAGGGCATTGTTTCGGCTCAGGTCTCTCAGTGCTATGTCAAACTCTTCACGCAGTGTCATATCTCCCATTTCATCGGTGTGTTGCTTTAATTTTGGACACCAGTGTATCTGGGCTCCGATATCTGTTGTTCAATTGCTTTCCGGATCTCGTTTTTTCAGATTTCCGGAACCCATTTCGATACTCTTTTCTCTCTCTCTCTCTCTCCCTTTATTTTATTTAATTTCATTTATTTATTTATTTTTGAGTCGTCGCTGTCCTGGCTGGTTTGATGCGACACACCACGAAATCTTCTCCTGTGCCAACATCTCCATCTGATGGTAGCATCTGCAACCCATACCCTGACTCATTTGCTCGATATATTCCATTCTCAGTCCTCCTCCAACATTTCATCCTCTACAGCTCTCTCTAGTACCATGGAAATTATTCTGTGATTTCTTAACACATCTCCTATCATCCTGTCCCTTCTCTTTGGCAGTGTTTTCCACATGTTCCTTTCCTCCCTGATTCTGCGCACGATTTCGAACTCCTCATATCTTACCTTCTAAGTCCACCAAATTTTCAACGTTCGTCTGGAGTACCACATCTCAGATGTTTCGATTCCCTTCTGTTTCGGTTTTCCCACAGTCAATATTTCACTGGCATACAATTCTGTGCTCCAAACGTACATTCTTATAAATTTCTTCCTCAAATCAAGGCCTATGTTTGATACTACACTACTGGCCATTAAAATAATTTTTCTTTTTACTATCAAAAACAGTCTTGATCACAATTAATTTATTACGGTGACCGGTTTCGACTACTACTGTAGTCATTTTCAGACCAATGAGTAAGAACCTACTTCTGGCGGCAGCAATTTACCACCAGAAGGAGGTTCTTACTCATTGGTCTGAAGATGACCACAGTAGTGGTCGAAACCGGTCACCGTAATAAATAAATTGTGATCAAGACTGTTTTTGATAGTAAAAAAAAAAGTTTTTTTTTTCGATGTACAGGAAATTTTCTACCTCCCTCTCTCGTACTCGGGCGAACTCAGTGTTGTCTTATTCGGAGAACAGAGGAGGAAAAAATAAAAGTTGCATACTCCAGAGACCAGCGTAGAGCCGAGAGGCCTGTCAAAATTCCAGCACCGCCGGCGCGTTATCGATCTGACACTTTATGGAGAGCATCGCGGGGCGCAACCGATGGCGACGGGCTGCCATAGCCGGGATGCTGTTGCCATGGCAGCATCGATCGACTGTTGCCAGAGGCCGCTGTGGAGGGGCGCCGCTGACCACTCGCGGCCGCCCATTCCGCCAGCGGAATAAGAGAGGTTATGTGATCGCTGGCTGACTGGCCGCGCGCTGAACTGGGGCGCGCTGTGCACAGCAGCACGGGCGGGGACGCGGGTCCAGGCCTGCCACGTCACGCCTGCCCACCACTGTTTGCGCCACTCCGACCATTTACGAATACGCCGTGTAGCGCGGCCAGAGTCTTCACAACCTGTTTATCGTCGTTGCCAACTTGTTACCCGTATAAGAAGATGTGAGCAGGAGTATTTTTGTTACTGTCTTATCTGCGTCTACCAAGGAGAGGGAAAAGTGGATTCCGTCCGACAGGAGCTATTCCTGAACTGCACTGACAGGCACGAAAGTTGGTAGGAGTGTTTCTGCGCCTGAACGGTGATGTCTCGTCAAATTTAGCACCAGTCGCATAAGAGTGCTATAAACACACACTGTGACGGTCTTGAGAGTTAGTTACCTTTGAGATCTGACACGGTGAGTTGATGTTAGTCGAGAATGCCTATAAGGCGACAACGATGGCACTGTCAGCGCCCCAAAGACTTCGAACGAGATCGTGCAACGGGGCTGCGAGAAGCTGGACATTTCTTCTGTACTGAACGTGATTGCTGGCAACTGTGGTCACCAAGATGTACAGTCGCAAGAAGACCACCCACTTGATACTATCGAGAGGAAACAACACCGTGCTCGGCATATGGCTCCGGCGCATCATACTGCCTCTGCAGCAGTGATTTTTCGTACCGGTTAGCACCACAATGACATAGTTAACTTTTCATGAAAGTCTCTTGGGGTTTGCTGCCGAATCCTAAAGTCAACTTGACTCGATATTTCGGCGATACAACTGGTCGCCATCTTCAGGAGAATGCTGCTTCTGCTGATGAGTCCCGCTGAGAACTGACGCCAGGCTGCAAATCGACGTCCTATATAGGCCGCCGTTCAGTACACGGCGCATGCGCCGCCCATCACGGCTGCTGCCTTCCAAGACAGGGAGGTGGCGCCGCCCTTAGTGGAGCACTGCTGGCAACGATATATCACAATCGAGGCCGCACCGAAGACCGTTCAGTTTTGATGCGAGATAATACAGGATTCGACGTCTTGCTAAGAGGAAACCCGCTGTCTCTGTTGATTAAATTATCCGCCAACCTAATTTCAATCGCCTCTTTATAGACACTGTTCCAAAAACCGGAAATCTTGGCAACCACAACAGTTTCCTCAAATTCCATTTTGTGTGCCTCATTTAGGCAGTGTTCTGCTACCGCCGATTTTTCCGGCTGTTGTAGGCTCGTATGACGGCGATGTTCCACACACTTGTCATGCACTGTGCGAATAGAACGGCCAACGTAAGCTTTCCCACATTGACACGGAATTTTGTACACCCCGGGTTTCCTAAGCCCCAAATCATGTTTCACAGAGCCGAGCAGAGCCCTAATCCAGAAGGTGGACGGAACACACCCTTTATGTTAAAATTCTTTAAAATTCGCCCAATCTTAAACGATAAGCCTCCAGCATAAGGAAGAAAGGCCACAGATCTATGTTCCTCTTCGTACATCTCCGGAGATGGTCCAAACTCCATAGCCCGACGAACCTGCTTCTCAGTGTATCCATTTTCCTTAAAAACAGTCATCAAATGCTCAAGTTCTTGGATTAAGCTGTCTGCGTCGGAAATGGCATATGCTCTCCGTACCAAAGTCCGAAGGACGCCAGTACGTTGGTGTGGTGGATGACAACTCTTAGAGCGTGTTCCGTCCACTTTCTGGATTAGGGCTCTGCTCGGCTCTGTGAAGGATGATTTGGGGCTTAGGAAACCCAGTGTGTATAAAATTCCGTGTCAATGTGGGAAAGCTTACGTTGGCCGTTCTATTCGCACAGTGCATGGCAAGTGTGTGGAACATCGCCGTCATACGAGCCTACAACAGCCGAGAAAAATCGGCGGTAGCAGAACACTGCCTAAATGAGGCACACAAAATGGAATTTGAGGAAACTGTTGTGGTTGCCAAGATTTCCGGTTTTTGGAACAGTGTCTATAAAGAGGCGATTGAAATTAGGTTGGCGGATAATTTAATCAACAGAGACAGCGGGTTTCCTCTTAGCAAGACGTCGAATCCTGTATTGTCTCGCATCAAAACTGAACGTCCTTCAGTGCGGCCCTGAGTGCGATATATCGTTGTCAGCAGTGTTTCACTAAGGGCGACGCCACCTCCCTGTATTGGAGGGCAGCAACCGTGATGGGCGGCGCATGCGCCGTGTACTGAACGGCGGCCTACATAGGACGTCGATTTGCAGCCTGGCGTCAGTTCTCAGCGCGACTCATCAGCACGAGCAGCATTTTCCTGAAGATGCCGAACAGTTGGATCGCCGAAATATCGAGTCAAGTTGATTTTAGGATCCGGCAGCAAACCCCAAGAGACTTTCATGACTTACTACGCCGGGAAAGCCTACATAATCACAGTTAACTTTTACAAATCTGTTACTTCGAGGATAGCTTCGAGCAAGATACTGTCCCGTGCGTTCCACTGATCCTAAACACCGCCAATTGTGACTTGAGTGACGTCAAGCGAGGCATGTGTATAGTATCCGCAACAGCACTTTTTTATGGGGTGGGGCTGTTACCCTCACGCCCGACCCCCGACTTGGAGAACCTGTGGTGTGCGTACTGTAAGACCTTCGGTACGCACACCATCAGATTATTTTGACTTGTGGCTCTAACGAAGTAGGCGAGTGTCAGCAATATGTCTCCTGGTCTTATCGTGGCGTGTTTATCTTCTGCTGTTAGGTCAGACGATAGAAATGCCACTTGCACGCTTAGAGTAGCAGATTGATGGTGACCAATTTCAAACAGAACTTCATTAATTTTCACACACATTTATTAAGATAATAACAAGCATAAAATTACTTAACTTGATTCTGGATGCTATTTACAATTGACAATCTGAAGTTCCTTTGGTCTCGGTACGTTAATCTTATTCTCACATATCTCTGATACTTGACAAAGTGTCTATTCATTTATCTTCATGGCTATGTACAGGAATATGGTAACCTTATTAGGTGCAGACTGAAACTTGACTACAGACTAATGCAGACTCGTACAGACTAATGCAGATTGACTAATCACAGGTCTGTACACTCGTTATAATACCTCACGCGTTCAGGTATCATTGCGGGAGTGTGATCCGCGACAAGAAAAGGTTCTACGTTAGCAGCAATCTCATTGGCTGCATTACATATTAATACGCGGATCGGCGGAAGCAGAATTTGGTCCGTCTCTAAGGCAGCGCCATCTCATAGTGCGGACACGGACGAGCGCTGCGCCTGCGCTGTTGTGCTTAGCGGGGCGCGCTCTAGTGGGAAAGTTGTGTACACGCTGACTACGCAGAACTATGTACACAACACTCCCCTAGGAGCGTTGGCTTCCCTACGCCTATAGAGCCCCCCCCCCCCCCCCCGGCCTACGTTACGACCATATTAAGACCTGTAGGCCGGATATTGACATTAAAAGAGGAGAACTGGCTACGGAGATGGGAAAGAAAGATACTGAGGAGGATTTTCGGAGCAGTGAGAGAGGAAGATGGCTGGAGAGTAAAAACAAATGGAGAACTACAAACACTTTTTGGACAGATGGATATTGTTAAAATTCAGCAGGGAAGAATAAGATGGGCAAGACATGCACAGAGAATGCCAGAAACTCGGAGTGTCAAGGTTTTCATGGGAAAACCTGAAGGGAGAAGGAGAAGAGGCAGACCCAAGAAAAGGTGGCTGAACGATATGGAAGAAGATCTAAAGGCGATGGGAGTAAGAAAGTGTGGCTGGCCGGTGTAGCTGTGCGGTTCTAGGCGCTTCAGTCTGGAACCGCATGACCACTACGGTCGCAGGTTCGAATCCTGCCTTGGGCATGGATGTGTGCGACGTCCTTAGGTTAGTTAGGTTTAAGTAGTTCTAAGTTCTAGGGGACTGATGACCTCAGATGTTAAGTCCCATAGTGCTCAGAGCCAATAAGAAAGGGAAGAAAGAAGGCGATGGACAGAGAAGAATGGAGGCAGGTGATACAGAAGGCCAAGGTCCTTCAAGGACTGTGGAGCCATCCAAGAAGATGAAGAAGAAGAAGAAGAAATGGTGTCAAGCGAGAGTTCATTGAAGGTCTGTTGTGTTACCTGATGAAAGTTGGAGCTGCCTTGGTGCCAATGATGGTCGTGTGCTGGTTAGTAGGGCGTTAAGTTGAAGCCCTTCAACCAACCTCTCTTCATGCTAGACGCACTGGAGGTACACGAGCAACTATAGCTCGCGGTTGGATTTCGTATGACTGCAGCAGTGCTCTCGCGGTTATCCCACGCACCCTGACTGCAAATTTGTACGTCACTCTGGTGATTCGACCTGTTGTGCTGCCATTCATGAACAGGGGATGTTCTCCAACAGGATAACGCTCTCCCACATACGTTTGTTGTAACACAAAGTAACAGAGTGTCGACGAGTTGCCTAGGTCTGCGCGATCACCAAATCTCTGTGTAATCGAACACCTGTGGGACATTATTGGTTGACAACCCCAGCGTGATCCACAAGTAGCATGAACCGTCCCCGTGCTGACCGACCAAGTACAACAGACATGAAACTTCAACCCCAAAACTGACTCCCGGCACCTGCACAACGCAAAGCATGTACGAAATGGTTCAAATGGCTCTGAGCACTATGGGATTTAACATCTATGGTCATCCGTCACCTAGAACTTAGAACTACTTAAACCTAACTAGCCTAAGGACAGCACACAACACCCAGTCATCACGAAGCAGAGAAAATCCCTGACCCCGCCGGGAATCGAACCCGGGAACCCGGGCGCGGGAAGCCAGAACGCTACCGCACGACCACGAGATGCGGACAAAGCATGTACGTTTGCATGCTTACAGGCGACACTCTGACGATTACACCAGTTATTAATGTAGCAGCATTTCACATTCGGAATGGCTCATCTCGCGCTTACACCAACCTGTGATCTTGCAATGCTAATCATGTAAATGTACACTACTGTCCATTAAAATTGCTACACCAAGAAGAAATGCAGATGATAAACGGGTATTCATTGGACAAATATATTATACTAGAACTGACATGTGATTACATGTTTACGCAATGTGGGTGCATAGATCCTGAGAAATCAGTACCCACAACAACCACCTCTGGCCCTAATAACGGCCTTGACACGCCTGGACATTGAGTCGAACAGAGCTTGGATGACGTGTACAGGTACAGCTGCCCTTGCAGCTTCGACGCGATACCACAGTTCACCAACAGTGGTAACTGGCGTACTGTGACGAGCCAGTTGCTCGGTCACCATTGACCAGACGTTTGCAATTGGTGAGCGATCTGCAGAATGTGCTGGCCAGGACAGCAGTCGAACATTTTCTGTTCCCAGAAAGGCCCGTACAGGACCTGTACAATGAGGTCGTGGATTATCCTGCTGAAATGTACGGTTTCGCAAGGATCGAATGTAGGATAGAGCCACGGGTCGTAACACATCTGAAATGTAACGTCCAATGTTCAAAGTGCCGCCAATGCGAACAAGAGGTGACCGAGACGTGTAGCCAATGGCACCCCTTACCATCACGCCAGGTGATACGTCAGTATGGCGATGACGAATACACGCTTCCAATGTGCGTTCACCGCAATGTCGCCAAACACGGATGCGACCATCAGAATACTGTACACAGAACCTGGATTCATCCGAAAAAATGACGTTTTGCCATTCGTTCACCCCGGTTCGTCGAGTACACCATCGCTGGCGCTCCTGTCTGTGATGCAGCGTCAAGAGTAACAGCAGCTACGGTCTCCGAGCTGATAGTCCATGCTGCTGCAGACGCTGTCGAACTGTTGGTGCAGATGGTTGTTGTCTTGCAGACGTCCCCATCTGTTGACTCAGGGATCGAGACGTGGCTGCACGATCCGTTACAGCCATGCGGATAAGATGCCTGTCATCTCGACTGCTAGTGATACGAGGTCGTTGGGACCCAGCACGGCGTTCCGTATTACCCTCCTGAACCCACCGATTCCATATTCTGCTAACAGTCATTGGATCTCGACCAACGTGAGCAGCAATGTCGCGATACGATAAACTGAAAGCGCGATAGGCTATAATCCGACCTTTATCAAAGTCGGAAACTTGGTGGTACGCATTTCTCCTCGCTACACGAGGAATCACAACAACGTTTCACCAGGTAACGCCGGTCAACTGCTGTTTGTGTATGAGAAATCGGTTGTAAACTTTTCTCATGGCAGCACGTTGTAGGTGTCGCCACCGGCGCCAACCTTGTGTGAATGCTCTGAAAAGCTAATCATTCGCATATCACAGCATCTTCTTCCTGTCGGTTAAATTTCGTGTCTGATGTGTGTGTGTTTAAGTGTTCGTTCCTGTGTATGCGGGCTTGCGTTTTGTTTACGTCGGAGACATGGTTATGCTAAGACATTAAGATTTCCTTGGCAGATATTAAATCCACATCCAAATTTCAGCAACCTCCTCCCTGACCACTCACAATCACACGTGCCTTTAAAATGTCTGAACATAAACGTAACATATACATAAACACCTAAACAGACACATCCTCTCTCTCTCGCTCTCTCTCTCACACACAAAGGCACACGCACAGAGAGAGAGAGAAAACAGAAACGAGCAATCGTTAGGTTAGGATAATTTACTACGTTAGGTCGTCAACACCGACCTAACAAATAAGGAAAGAGGCACCAAGTTATCACACAGTATTGTCATAAGTCACTTGATATGTTTCCTGTCTCCTCCAACTAAGCATCATGTACGCAGTTATGTACAATCTCAGTTGCAGTCGCATCGTGAATCTCAGGAAATTAATAGTTTGTATTGTCATTAAGATCTCGTCTTCCACGCTTAATCGTTCTAGCTAGCCACACAAGCTGCTGCAGTACTTGACCCGTGTGGAGACGCGGTACAACCTAGACTTAGCATTCTTTGAATAGCCAATCAAAAGATCAAAAGACGAGTGAGAGTGGGAGACAGAGACCGTGCGTGCGTGTGTGTGTGTGTGTGTGTGTGTGTGTGTGTGTGTGTGTGTGTGTGTGTGTCCGCAGAGGCGCTCGCGAACGTGCTCAAGCGACTCATGGCCTTTAGGGGTGACGGTCGAAAAAACTCGAAAATATTTTATTGCCGAATTCGGATGTATATACACATTGAAGAATTATTCACCAAAATGATTTACGCTAACTATAAAATGTGACATTCTGTGAGCGCTTGAAGCCGAGCGCGCATAACACAAAACGCCATTTCCACGAGTCTTCACCCCTATTTATACCGATTTGAGAAAACCTGATTTGCTGGAGCACTGTTTGGGGCGGTTTCACTCAAAATGTGAACGAGAGTTTGAGTAATCTCGTTTTGGAGATGCGTTCCAAAAATAGCATCCAGCCGAAGCGAAATTGTCAACGCGGCTTCAAATTTGGCCAGTAGGCCGTACTGCATTAATGCCTGTGGCGAATCTAAATCGGCGACGAAATACGACGACTCTATAAAGACAGAGGGACGCCAGGGGCGACGTGCTCAGCGGCGGCTTTCAAGGCGAAAATGGGGGCTTATCAGGTCAAAGTAGCAGAAAGCGCCCATCCACTAGCCGGGGCTGGTAATTATTATAGAACAGTCATCGATGATATCCCGTAAGTTTTAAGCTCTGTTCCCTTTCTTTATACGATAAATACTTTTCAAACTTTAACACATTGACTGCCACGTGAGTTAAATATAACTCACAGGAAGTGTTCTCTTCGGGCCACGTGTAGTAAATACAACCCACAGACATTTTTCCGTTTAAAGCTCCGTGGTGCAGTTGTAACTCACTGGAGCGTGCTGTGACTCTGTGCTATAGTAGGTTATGGCTCCAGTAACGAATCATGTACGTGACCTACGGTTGTCAAGAGCTCAAGAGTAGTTATTGACATTTGAATTCGTGAGTTATATACAGGGTGATTCAAAAAGAATACCACAACTTTAAAAATGTGTATTTAATTAAAGAAACATAATATAACCTTCTGTTATACATCATTACAAAGAGTATTTAAAAAGTTTTTTTTTTTCACTCAAAAACAAGTTCAGAGATGTTCAATATGGCCCCCTCCAGACACTCGAGCAATATCAACCCGATACTCCAACCCGTTCCACACTCTCTGTAGCATATCAGGCGTAACAGTTTGGATAGCTGCTGTTATTTCTCGTTTCAAATCATCAATGGTGGCTGGGAGAGGTGGCCGAAACACCATATCCTTAACATACCCCCATAAGAAAAAATCGCAGGGGGTAAGATCAGGGCTTCTTGGAGGCCAGTGATGAAGGTCTCTGTCACGGGCTGCCTGGCGGCCGATCCATCGCCTCGGGTAGTTGACTTTCAGGTAGTTACGGAAAGATAAGTGCCAATGTGGTGGCGCTCCATCCTGCTGAAATATGAATTGTTGTGCTTCTTGTTCGAGCTGAGGGAACAGCCAATTCTCTAACATCTCCAGATACTGTAGTCCAGTTACAGTAGCACCTTCGAAGAAAAAGAGACCAAAAACTTTATTGGCTGAAACGGCACAGAAAACGTTCACCTTAGGCGAGTCACGTTCATACTGAGTTGTTTCCCGCGGATTCTCAGTGCATGCTGAACAACTGTCGTCGATTCACTTCTGCCGTACTCAATAACACAAAAAGCTTTCTGTTGAGCAGTCGCCATCTTAGCATCAACTGACGCTGACGCCTAGTCAACAGCGCCTCAAGCGAACAAATGTACAACTAAATGAAACTTTATAGCTCCCTTAATTTGCCAACAGATAGTGCTTAGCTCTGCCTTTTGTCGTTGCAGAGTTTTAAATTCCTAAAGTTGTGGTATTCTTTTTGAATCACCCTGTATAACTCTCATGGCTCAGTCGTATTGGACTTTTCTTCTTTTTGCGATTTATTTATTATTTAGTTTGACATATTACTTATACAGTAGATTGCAAATCACATACAGTTTTATTTACATTCTTCAACTCTAATTGCAACAATAATGAAACTGAAAAATATGGTGTCATTCCACTTTGTTTCTATAACACCAGTATGCACTGTGCTTCATGAAAAAACACTCTACGCAAAAATGTGAGTCACAGGTCTTACATTTCGATGCAGTATGTTTGAATTTCTTGCCGACCGCGGTGGCTGTGCGGTTCTAGGCGCTCCAGTCCGGAGCCGCGCTGCTGCTACGGTCGCAGGTTCGAATCCTGCTTCGGGCATGGGTGTGTGTGATGTCCTTAGGTTAGTTAGGTTTAAGTAGTTCTAAGTTCTAGGGGACTGATGACCACAGCAGTTGAGTCCCATAGTGCTCAGAGCCATTTGAACCATTTTGCATTTCTTGACAGCTTCCTCTCGTCCAAATTTATTCTTCATGTTTTCGTAGCACACTGTACACCTACGTCTGGCTGTGCTCCCATGTACAAATTAGTTTGTTGAGTCAGATATTCTAAAATTTCATCAGTTAAAAAATATTTGAAGACATCGTATGGTGTCTTGCCTTTGAGAGTTAGTGCAACAGAAGCATTTACACCAGAACTGGAATGAATAAATGTAAAGTTTTTCATATTTTTATACGCAACTGGCCCCCAGACAATCTCATTAGAATTTGTTCTAAGCGTGTCATCTTCATCCTCAGAACTTTCTGATATTACACTTGCTTCAGTTGAACCTCAATCAACTGCAGTAGTTACGGCACTAACACGGTTAGAGGTGCATTGTTGCCTGGTTTTTTACAGCTGTGAAGTCTGGTTCTTTGACTGAATGTGGACATGAACCTCTTCTTCCTACCTTCATTGATGTGATTTTATCATCAGAACTTCCGGTTTCGCTTCTGGTCTCCTCTGGTAAAAATTCGTCTGAGCTATCACCAAATAAAGACACAGAATCTCCATCACTTACGTCCATAACTTCATCTAAAAGCTGCTGTACATGCCTTTGTTCATCTTCATAACTTCTTCCAGACATTTTCTTCTGCCTCAATATCACTTTGTTACGGAGCAAAGAACACTGAATACAGACTGTACCAACAATGCAGGAAAGCAATAATGGAACTGTACACAAATAATGCTGTGGAATGAAAGACTGACAGGAGTACAAACCTAAAATTATTAGTGACATAGCAAATGACACACCTGGTACCTTTACTGGAAGCTGGTTTGAATGGGGTTGGGGTTGTTTGGGGAAGGAGACCAGACAGCGAGGTCATCGGTCTCAGCGGATTAGGGAAGGATGGGAAAGGAAGTCGGTCGTGCCCTTTAAAAGGAACCATCCCAACATTTGCCTGGAGTGATTTAGGGAAATCACGGAACCGTCGTCCTCCCGAATGGGTACCTTTACTCTGCGGCCGTGTAAATCACATGTAACCCACACAAAATAGTTTCAATAAAGGTACTAAAATGCCATATTTTCACTTTATTTGCACTTAACAAGTTTACTTGGAGCAAACTAAAGCAGGACTATACCATGACAGTCAATGTGTTAAACTCGTTTGTCTCAAACCCTCTTTTTCGGCATGGCTGCCGTTGCCCACGCTACAATTTTCATCTGATTTTAATGATTTCTGGTCTCCCTTAAAGCAAACTGAATTCTCTTCAGTTCGTCCTAGCCGATTTTTTTAATGTTGATATTTAGTATTTTTTCGGCCAAAAAAGAGGGTTACAAAAATGGCAATTTTTTGACATATTTATAGATTAGGAAATGAGACACTTAAAGTTGTAAAGGAGTTTTGCTATTTGAGGAACAAAATAACTGATGATGGTCGAAGTAGAGAGGATATAAAATGTAGACTGGCAATGGCAAGGAAAGCGTTTCTGAAGAAGAGAAATTTGTTAACATCGAGTATAGATTTAAGGGTCAGGAAGTCGTTTCTGAAAGTATTTGTATGGAGTGTAGCCATGTATGGAAGTGAAACATGGACGATAAATAATTCCAATCCCAAAGAAAGCAGGTGTTGACAGATGTAAAAATTACCGAACTATCAGTTTAATAAATCACAGCTACAAAATACTAACGCGAATTCTTTACAGGCGAATGGAAAAACTGGTAGAAACCGACCTCACCGAAGATCAATTTGGATTCCGCAGAAATGTTGGAACACATGACGCAATACTGACCCTACGACTTATCTTAGAAAATAGATTAAGGAAAGGCAAACCTACATTTCTAGCATTTATAGACTTAGAGAAAGCTTTTGACAATGTTGACTGGAATACTCTCTTTCAAATTCTGAAGGTGGCAAGGGTATAATACAGGGAGCAAAGGCTATTTACAATTTGTACAGAAACCAGATGGCAGTTATAAGAGTCGAAGGGCATGAAAGGGAAGCAGTGGTTGGGAAGGGAGTGAGACAGGGTTGTAGCCTCTCCCTAATGTTATTCAATCTGTATATTGAGCAAGCAGTAAAGGAAACAAAAGAAAAATTCGGGGTAGGTATTAAAGTCCATGGAGAAGAAATAAAAACTTTGAGGTTCGCCGATGACATTGTAATTCTGTCAGAGACAGCAAAGGACTTGGAAGAGCAGTTGAACGGAATGGACAGTGTCTTGAAAGGAGGATATAAGATCAACATCAACAAAAGCAAAACGAGGATAAGGGAATGTAGTCGAATTAAGTCGGGTGATGCTGAGGGAATTAGATTAGGAAATGAGACACTTAAAGTAGTAAAGGAGTTTTGCTATTTGGGGAGCAAAATAACTGATGATGGTCGAAGTAGAGAGGATATAAAATGTAGACTGGCAATGGCAAGGAAAGCGTTTCTGGAGAAGAGAAATTTGTTAACATCGAGTATAGATTTAAATGTAAGGAAGTCGTCTGTGAAAGTATTTGTATGGAGTGTAGCCATGTATGGAAGTGAAACATGGACGATAAACAGTTTGTGCAAGAAGAGGATAGAAGCTTTCGAAATGTGGTGCTACAGAAGAATGCTGAAGATTAAATGGGTAGATCACATAACTAATGAGGAGGTATTGAATAGAATTGGGGAGAAGAGGAGCTTGTGGCACAACTCGCCAAGAAGGAGGGACCGGTTGGTAGGACATATTCTGAGGCATCAAGGGATCACCAATTTAGTACTGGAGGGCAGCGTGGAGCGTAAAAATCGTAGAGGGAGACCAAGAGATGAGTACACTAAGCATATTCAGAAGGATGTAGGTTGCAGTAAGTACTGGGAGATGAAGAAGCTTGCACAGGATAGAGTAGCATGGAGAGCTGCATCAAACCAGTCTCAGGACTGAAGGCAACAACAACAACAAAATTTCACTTTCTCTTTTTTTTTCAAATCCCTACGATGAACTAAAATTACATCTGTAAGGACCAGAGTGATGTGTTGATTTCATGTTCCAAATAAACACAACTGGAGCTACGGCGACAACCGTCGATCTACCTCCTTTCAGAGCTGCCTCGGGGAAATCCCTATTACACAGTGAAAATATTAATATTTTTCAATTAAAAAAAATACCAAATAAAACTTCAATGTATGCTTTTATCATTGCAGCAAACCTCATTTGTCTATTGCAGTCCAGTAAGGAGGGAAAAAACCCTGAATGTGAGCAGTATTTTCGTCCGTCATCTAGACGTTCCCCCTCAACGCCTGTCTGTGTCTCCCTTGTCGATCGTTCCAGCTCCAGGGAGACGGCTCTGAGCCGCCTGTCCCTGACTGCCCCGTGTCTGAGCTCCACTCCAGGGCGGAGGGCTTAAGTCATCCGCTGCTCCTGTCCCCTCCAGCTGCGCCCCACCACCGACAGTCTTAAGCCGTCCGCACGCATACGTTGCTTTCGAACGTCAACGTTGAGCGTCGAATGTGCTGCTGGCCGCTGAGGAACGATGCGACTTCGACATGGTGGCGCAGCTAAGAATAGCGCCTCCCCCCCTCTGAATGCGAATGCAATATTCCGACTTCTGAGTGAACGGTCTACAACAATGGACGGTTTTATGCAATAATCGATTGTTAGAATTCCTCTGTCAGGATTTCAGTTTATTTCATCAGTGAAGCTAGACGTTTCTCTTTGTCGTATGCAAAATGACTTTCTCGATAGAAGAAAGAACGGAAATTGTGGAAACAGGTTCGATTAAGGAAATTCGCGAAATTTTCGGGGACAAGTATTCGGACAGAGAACTACCGGCAAAGAGAGCAATAGAGAGTCTGTATAAAATTTGGTGCACCTAAGAACCTGTGCAAAATGTAAAACGACAAAGAATTTCTTGAGTTCGCACACCAGAAGTTACTGTAGACATTCGCCGAAGAAATAATCAAAGCCCAAAGACGCCTACACATAAATTGGCCCAACTGATGCTTGTAAGCAGGAGGAGCTGCCAGATGAAACAGGTAGTCTTAATTTTAAGTCATATCGAGTGACGATTGTGCAGCACTTACGGGAGATGGCAGTCAGAAACGTGTGGATTACGGTACCTGTCTTTTGAATAACACCAACGATGGTTTATTAGACCCTTTCGACTACGTCATGAGTAATGAAGCATGGTTTCATCTTTCCGGCCATATGAATTCACAGAATACGAGGTGCCGGGCAACGGAGAATCCAAACATCGTGTGTCAGCAACTAGTCTATGATGAAAAAATCGGCGTTTAGCATCTAAGTTACCACTGGAACGAGTCCATGATGTCTTCGCTGACGAACGAACTGTCAGCAAACATTCGTGGTCACCAAGTTCGCCGGATCTAACAACATGAGATTTTTTCCTGTGCGGACACTTGAAGAGCAAGCTGTATCAAATCAATCCACACACAGTACAGAAGCTGAAGGACAACATCAGCCCTCAAGTTGCCGCCACCTATATGAGAACTTTACGCCGGGTGTATGTGAATAATATGCCTAGACGCGCACAGCTGTGTATCGATGTTGCAGGAGGTCACTTTCAGAATTTTGTGCAAATGTATTTTTTGCTGTATCTTTCACTGTAAATAAATGGTAAGGTCATTTTAGCTCTTCGTTTCTGTAATTTCACTGCATTTCCGTTGTACTTACATGGGCTTCTTTTATCTTCACTCGTAGTATTACAACACCATTAATGTAAGTTATAACCCTTGCTACAAAATGTACACAGGGAATTTGAAACCGTGTGTGTGTGTGTGTGTGTGTGTGTGTGTTAAATATCTCCTCTTAACTAACCCTTAGATCAATTTCACCAGACTTGGTACACGTAACACTTATTGTCTGGAAAGAAAACTTCACCAGACTTGGTACACGCAACACTTATTGTCTGGAAAGAAGTACAATGGGTGGGGGGCTGTGGGGAGGGGGGTGATAAGTACCACATAGCTCCCATTGGATTGGGGGTCACATATAGGGTGGAGACAAAGATTAGAGGAAGAAGGAGTAAGACTCAGACAACAGAGATGCACAGACAAAGGTAGGAGAAGGAGATGAACAGACAGAGGGAGAAGGAGGACATGGACAGAGAGGTGAGGGAGGAGCAGGTGGATGGAGAGAGGCTTGATGAGGAGATGAACAGAGAAAGGTGGGGGAGGAGATGGACAAAGTGAGGATGGAGTAGGAAGTAGAGGGGGAAGGGCTGATGGACAGAGAGATAGGGCGAGAAGGAGCTGCAGAAAGTGAGGGTGGAGGAGGACAGACAGAGATGGAGGCAGAGGAGATAGGCAGATACAAGACAAACAGAGAGAGATGGGAGAAGAAGATGGAGAGAGAGGGGAGGAGGAAATAGAGAGAGAGGGAAGAGATGGACGGAGATGTGTGGGGGGAGGGGGGGGGAGATGAACAGAGAGGAGGTGGAGGAAATAAAGAGGGGGCAAGAGGGGATGTAGCAGGTGGAGACGTAGGAGGCAGGTTGAAGCTGAAGAAGGCTGGTAGGTTGGTGGAAAAGGATGTCAGGAGGCAGGGTGGAGAGGGAGAGGTATGCGAGATGAAAGAGAGAGGATGTGAGGATGTGAGGAAGCGGGGGTGAGAGTAGAGAGGTATGTGGAAGAGAAACAGGGTGTGATGAAGCAGATGGAAGAGGAGAGAGTAGTAGGAGAGGGAAACAGGATAGGGAAGACATTAATTTTTCTGCAGATTATTTTGATAAAACCATAGCCAACACATACCATAATGGAGTTAGATGACACGGGACACAAGAATGAAGTGCAATTTACCTCTTATTTGCGCTGTGCAGTGTGTCAACCAGGCCGGGAGAATGTGCACTACAGCTAGAAAATATTTTTCGTCGGCGTTTTTCGGAATCATAAAACATGCCGCACGTCAGAATACCGTTGATAAATTCGGTATACTCTCAGGAGTCGTATGGTATAAAACAACAGAGATTCAGCCGTACACGCGTGTAATGTAAGTGACCCCGTGCACGCATGCGAGGCGACGGGTAAGAAGTTAAAAATTCGACTGAGATCCGCGGGGCACTTGATTCTGGAAGCAAGGCGGCTGCGGCAAGCAGTTTCACGACCACTGCCCTTTGCAGTAACGTTTGACGCGACTGACTGGGTTACTTGAAGTGGCCGCGCTGTGCAACTGGGTTTCTCGCAAATGCATCAAATGCTCTGTGCAATGCGAGACGTCTCGTGCGGTCTGTAGGGGCACTGCTGCCCAACACTGCGCCAGCTGCTCACCAGACTCGATGAGGTGTACCCACTGAGCTCCGCTGCAGAGTTTCGTTGCCTTTCGAGACTTCTCTTGGGAACGGGTGAGCGGGTCAAGTTAAAGTTTACGTCACATAATAACAGCTACGGTCTCTTGGCGGTATAATGAAAGGTAACTTCTAAGTCATTGGAATCAAAAGATACGGCCATTTATGTCAAAGATTTTGATACAAACTCACTCATCGAAATTTGTAGGGTACTTCCCCTTGACGTATAATCATGAAATTTGGCAAGAAACAACGATTCACAGTACAAGTAAAGGGAAAAAAATGAGAAAATCGTTAGTTTTTTAATTATATCACACGAGAAAATATTTTTTTTGTTATTTCTTGTCCGACTTCAAACTTGAAGCCGACCGCTGTGGCCGAGCGGTTCTAGGCGCTTCAGTACGGAACCGCGCTGCTGCTACGGTCGCAGGCTGGAATCCTGCCTCGGGCATGGATGTGTGTGATGTCCTCAGGTTAGTTAGGTGTAAGTAGTTCTAAGTTCTATGGGACTGATGACCCCAGACGCTAAGTCCCATAGTGCTTAGAGCCATTTGAGGCTTTGTTTTTGTAGTGTTGGCAGAAGAGCCAACACTGTGTTGCAAGAGGAGGCCGAAATGCACGCGTCAACTCACGCAGGTGCCGCTAGGTCTGAAACAGGATACGTAATGAATGCTATAAAGAAAAGTACGTAGCTGCTGGAATACTTAACTTTAATCCACCATTTGTATACAGCATTCTGATGATACAAGTGAGACTCTCTCTAGAAATGGTTAATGGCGCCTTGCTAGGTCGTAACCATGGACTTAGCTGAAGGTTATTCTAACTATCTCTCGGCAAATGAGAGAAAGGCTTCGTCAGTGTAGTCGCTAGCAAAGTCGTCGTACAACTGGGGCGACTGCTAGTACGTCTCTCAAGACCTGCCGTGTGGTGGCGCTCGGTCTGCGATTACTGTCAGTGGCGACACGCGGGTCCGACATGTACTAATGGACCGCGGCCGATTTAAAGCTACCACCTAGCAAGTGTGGTGTCTGGCGGTGACACCACAGTTTTTTTTTCAGACTTGAAATTAAAACATTTTCGCAGGTCTTGGAATCACTGAAAACCGTCATTTGAAGCTGACTGTCAGACGAGTCTACTGCCGCCAACATACATTGCGCGTAAGGACCACGAAGATAAGATACCGCGCAATAAGACTCATACGGATGCATATAGATTGGAACAGGAAAGGAAATGACTAGTAGTGACACAAGTTACCCTCCGCCACGCGCCTTGCAATGGCTTGCTGGGTATCTATGTAGATGTAGATGTAGATGTAGGTGTAGATCGACATATTGCCAGTATCATTGTCGATAGGAGGTTAAAAAGGGATCACTGTCTACACACCCAACTAAGTTTGTTCCGAAACCTCAGTTTGCGAGTCTTACTCGGACCTGGATAATTTTTTATTTATATAAACACGTGTGATCTGTGATGTCGATAAGTACACTACTAGCCATTAAAATTGCTACACCAAGAAGAAATGCAGATGATAAACGGGTATTCATGGGACAAATATATTATACTTTGAAACGTCCCCTTAAAACAAATTATAC
This sequence comes from Schistocerca cancellata, assembly GCF_023864275.1. Taxonomy (NCBI): domain Eukaryota; kingdom Metazoa; phylum Arthropoda; class Insecta; order Orthoptera; family Acrididae; genus Schistocerca; species Schistocerca cancellata. The sequence goes on along the minus strand of NC_064635.1, from coordinate 16,150,422 downwards.
ATATGAAACGTCCACTTAGAACAATTATACAAGCCTGTGCTTAACCTGACACACAATATTATTTAGCGCAACGCAATCTGACTTTCAATAACCCCTACAAAACAATGGCCCTGACTAACTTTAACCTATACCTTTTACAAATCACTTACCTCACAAAAATCTTCGCTACTCAAGCTACTGCAAAACAGCGAGCGCCACTACTGCCAGCTAAATAAAAGATTCAAACTACTGAAGGTACTAACTACTGATAGGGATAGTTAGCAAATGAAAGATATTAATAGAGAACAAACAATGTATTTACCTTAATATTCATAATTGACATTCAGTCTTACAGATTATCAAAACTCCGCCATCTCTCTCCACACGTCCACCACTGCTGGCGGCTCACCTCCAACTGCGCAACGCTATGCGCTGTTCACATCCAGCTATAGCAGTTCATGACAACAATGGCAGGCAACAATGCAAACTAGCCACATACTGCACACAGCACAGCCAGTGATTTTCATACAGAGCGCTACGTGGCATTACCCATATAAAAATCTAAACAGCCTACTTACATAGCCCCCATGCTCCCCACAAAAAATTTTACAAAATATTTTTGGGCAGTGGCCAATAAAGATTTGATAAAATTTTTCATAATTACAATAACAAAGATATCAAATGCACACACTTATTGATACAATGTTGGTCAACAGCTAAAATTTTTTTCACAGTCAATAAAGACAGTCCTGATCATTCATCATAAGAGTAAACCTGCACTTCGTTTGCTCAAAGTCTGAGCAGTAAAATACAATGCACACGGAAGTAGTGGATTTCCATGCAGTCTTGAAGAAGTAGTATTGTCCTTCCAATGGTAAGATAGTGCTGACTCTTGACATGCTGACAGGTAATGGGCCACAACAGAGCAAACCCACAGCAGAGTCAGTCGACGTTTCGAAGAATATTGGTAGGTAGGTCATCACAGAGTAGACCCACTGTAGTCCTGGTAGAGATTGTGGTATTGGTGGGCCACCAGAGGTGTAGACCCACTGTAGTCCTTGTAGAGATGGCCAGCAGCTATCTGTTGTGACTGTGCAGGTGCACAATCACCATTGAAGAGTCTTGCGGACAATATAGCAAGTCCATGAACCACCACTTGTGCACTCACAAAGTTTTTTGGAATTGTCCTTAAAACCAGCAATGCTGTTATCCAGTCCCTTGCTGAATTATTAACACACGTGCAAACACTAACAGTCCCTACTTCTCACATATTGTCCATATACTATGACCAACAGAAATGTGTGCAGTGAAATGAATGCTTACAAGTTACTTAATTTGATTAACTGGCGTCAATTACAATTATATAACATAAGAATACAATTACAAAGATACAAAATACATCATTAAAAACATAACAATACAGATAACATTTGTAGTAATAGGGGCTTTACAAAAGAATAGAAATAAACATATACATCAGTGTTACAGGAATGATGACATGAGTACAAAAATAAAAGATCAGAATCACTTTTGAAACGTCAACTTCACACATGAGCATTAAAACAAAACAGAATAAATAAAGTCTAAGCATCTTTACAAAGAAAATAACAGAGTATTAGAAAAATTCTACAACATAGCTCTCATCAGCTAAACACATAAAGACAGGAAAAACACAAATACACACGGGTACCCAAACACATAGTGGGATAACACCAAAAGGAAAGGACAACACACAATTACATATTGGGAAAAAACAGCAAAGAGGAAAGGACAGGGTTTGTTTTACTGCAGTATTTTGCTTGGAGATCTCCCTTCATTCCATAGATCATTCGTCTTATTTCAACCTTTGCTTCCACCAAAAAAATCCTATCTAAGCATGCTTTCTGTATTTATATGTTCACATATTGCTTACCCCATCATTTATTTACAAGAAAATCCTACCTATACCTCGTTCCTGTATTCTATTCATATTTCTTTCAAAATAATTATTTCTGATTGTACAATACTCATTGGGGCCCAAATCTTTCTTCGCAATGCATTCTTTACCTATTCTCCATAGTCAGTTTCTTATATAGTCTACCCCCTCTTAAGCTAACTTAAATCTACTGAGCTCAGATATATATACCAAGGGACGAGGCAATGCAGCAAAAAAAAAATAATTAACACAAACATCAATGACAAAAAATAGAAATGACAAAGCAAGCAGCATAAATTAGCAAAGCAAGTGCAATATTACAACTAATATAAGGCAATGCAGGAAACAAGAAAAACTAGCTTAGAAGAGTAACACAAAGTCAAATTCAGTAACACTATGCCTGGCAAACAGCAGCAACTTATACCTAAACATGACATAGCTCAAGCAGAAAAAATATTACAGTAAAAACAACAATGCAGACAAGGGAAATGCATATTCACATCTTAATGTCTATGTAATTAAAGTGGTCATCTTAATGTCTATGTAATTAAAGTGGTGCACCATAACAACTTATTGTAAAAAAAATATTACCATGTACTTGAAAAGAAAATTATGTGTTACTGTTATTAGTTCCTTCTTATTGTTCTTTCCTTTCCAAGTGCTCCTTTTTTAAAGAATGTGGATCATAAAATAATTATTTAATAGATCTGTTGACAGAAAGAGTTCACATTAGCAAATGCATTTCATTTTATAAAAGCAATGCTGCAACACAGCTGGAAACCAGATATCAAATGAAATAAGCAATTACGCAAACCAAAGCATAAAAATGTCATTCAGTAGTCATGTGACATTTCATTTCATAAGTTAATTGCTCTCAACTCTCGTACAAAGACTCTTGTCATAATCAGGTGTGCAGATGTAAAAATATTTCTTGTCATTTTGTTAGGCATTTCAGTAAATATCATAAATTTTTAAGTAACGAGGGTGTCGCATTAGCGATGAAAGGCACATCCTAATGGCTTATTCTCCAGGTGTTTGACACAGCTGTGTGCCCACAACGCATTACAAAAATCATATGTTTTTAAGTGACGAGGGTGTCGCATTAGCGATGCCCTCTACAAAGGAATGTCATTAACAGATATATAGGCCTCTCTTTGTCCTTCTCTTCCACCTGTGCCTCTGGCACACCCTAATGGCTTTATTTTCTACCTGAGCGTCTGAAAAGGCTTGTTCTCCAGGTGTCTGACACACCTGGGTGCCCACGTCACATTATGTGCAGGTGGTCACTTAACTTTCTTACGGAAATATTTACGACAGTAGTTTCCGCTACAGTGACAGTCTCATATAAAAACATTTCACAGGTCAAGAATTTTATTGACATAAACATACCTCAACAGCATAATACACATCGTCGTCGTAAAAATAACATCATAACACCTCAGTCAAATGTCAAAAACGTCGTAGCTTCCTCCAATGATTTCAAAACCTAAAGAAAATTCTATGCTCATTTCAGTAGTGTCATCTACCTCAAACGTACTTTAAAAATCATGATCTCATACCAAATACATCATTCAAAGCTCTCATAGTATCACAATGGTACCAAAAAAATATGAACAGTGCAAAAGGTACAGACAAAGTACAATTTCTTAAGTGTGAAGTAATCCAACTCTGTAATTGCGTAAACATGTGTCACTGACGTAGTAAAAGGATGTTTGTTTCTCTGTTAAATGATCAGATAGGTGTGTAATTTATGTGTTAGAGAAATATGGTACCGATGTGTAAAGTTGTATAAGCAAATACCATATTAGCTAGGGCTCCTTGTGCTTGCCAAACACATGATACACAAAGTAGGCGTGTACCCCCCTGAGGTTTGTTGTAATTATACCCTCAGGTGTTACAGATTACAGCAATGGAATGAAATGTATCACGAAAAACTTTCTTTGTAATTCAAAAATCTTTAAAAATAAATGTTTTAAGTACAAAATTAATCACTCAAATACGTGTCCAGTAGCGCTAAATATGCGTCTTGCTGTAAGATAATCTCTGGGAAGTGTCGTAGTTATTGTCCTCCGAAAGCTAAGTTCTGCAGAAGTCAATGTACTTACCTCATGATACACAAAAGTGAAATGCTTTGCGTATAGATAACTTAGTTATTATGCTTATTGTTGCGATGAAGAAATTAGTGTGCTGTAAAGTATTGTTGTGCTACGGAAAAGGCTGTCTCATTGTAGCTATACCACAAAAGTTACTACTAAAACATGGTTTACTTTCCAGAATAATTCAGAAAAACTGTGCAGATAAAAAACAGATACACCACAAAAGCAACATTGTAAATTGTCACTCATTAGTAACGTCGTGATATAATCGTGTAGCTGTCACACAAACCAACCACTGTGTCATCTGGCATTTCACAGAAAGCACCTCAAATCCAGAATCCACTCGTAAGCAAACCAAAATGTTGCATGTTAACAGTTTCTTAAGTCTGACAAATTGTACAAGTAGCGTGAAGTGAAAATTGCAAAGACTAAGTTAAAAAGCAGATTATCTGTCAATAAATGGTTTGACATGAGAAATGTGGTGTAAACCTTTACTCTTCCTAGTACGCAGAGTTTCAACTTCAACGCAATTATCATGTGGTATACGTCGGATTCTGTAAGGTCCATTGTAAACTAGAAAGAATTTGTGACTCAAGTGTTTCTTCTTGTGTGACAATGAATGAGCTTTAATGAAAACTTTCTGACCAATACATAATTTCTTTGCATTTGCTTTACCGTGTAGTTTTCTCCTTTTGTCTGCTGCAGATTTTATATTTGTAAGAGCCAAATCAATTATGTCTTTGTGTCGAAGTTTACGTGTATTCGGGAAAGGTACAAGCTCTCTGATTCTGTTCGGAGGTTCTACATTCTTCAGTACAAGAGTAGGTGGTAAAGCAGTGGAATCATGAGGCATTTCATTCAGCACATTTTGAAATAAGTGTAAATATCTGTCCCAATGCTGATGCTTTCTGTGACAATAAAGTCTGCAAAGCTTATTGATTTCTTTCATAATCCGTTCAGACGGGTTACAGTGTGGTGAATACAATGAAATAAAAACAGGTTTGATTTTATGATTCCGAAGCATGCGTGACCAAACAGCAGATCTGAATTGCGGTCCGTTATCTGAAATGACTTTACTAACGTGTCCCACTTCACGTAAGAAATTTTTAACAAAGGCGTTGGATACAGACCGTCCAGTGGCTTTACGTAACGGAGTGAAAGAAACAAATTTTGAAGTAAGTTCAACAGCGACTAGAACGTATGCAAATCCATTAGATGTTCTGACAAGCGGTCCCAAGAGATCAACAGCAGCAAATTCTTTTAATTTAGAAGGAATGATTGGAAACAACGGGGCACGATGTGAGATAGTAGATGGTTTCGCCTTTTGACAAAGTTTACAAATAGACAAGACTCTTCGAATTCTCTTTTCCATATTGTTAAAATAACAAGTCGTTCGAAGAATATGATAATATTTTCGTGGACCAAAATGTGCGTAGCTGAAATGAATGTACCAAATGAGCTTATTAACAAAATCGTCTGGAATGCAAAGTACCCATAGCTTGTCATCAACAGTGCAGCGTTTGAAGAGTATGTTGTTTCTAACCAGGTAATAATGCCGAATCTGAGTGTGTGTCTTTTCATGCCATTTACTTTTGATATCTTTCCAAATCGGATCTTTATCTTGTTCATGAGCAATGTCCTTTAAAGATGTGGTGATGAAGTTTTCAAAGGCGACTTTCTGAATGTAAAGAATACTGAAATTTTTCTCGAGGTTGCCTTCTGTGTTACTTTTCTCAAGCCCAGCCGGTGCGCGTGACAGCGCGTCCGCAACAATGTTCTCCTTGCCGGGAATGTAGACTATTGTGAAGCGGAATTCTTGCAGAAACAATGCCCAACGTTTTAACCTATCATGATTTAATTTTGAAGACATAAGAAATTGTAATGCACGATGATCACTGTATACTTTTACGTGCTTACCAGAAAGAAAGAAACGGAATTTGTTAAATGCCCAAACGATAGCTAAAGCTTCTAATTCAGTAACGGAATAATTTTTTTCAGATTTTGTTAGCACTCGGCTAGCAAAAGCAATGGTTTTCTGTATGGTAGTGTCATTTTCTATGGCTTCTTGAAATAAATGGGCACCAAGACCAACTTTGGAAGAATCCGTGCTAAGGCAGAAATCTTGTGACAGATCTGGATGGGCTAGTATTGGCGCGTGAAGTAACGCTTCTTTCAAAGAATTGAATTCCAACTGTGCTTGTTCGTCCCAGTTCCAAATAGTATTTTTTCCAGTGAGAGAACAAAGTTTTGGTGTAACTAGAATTTGCATATTCAGAAAACGACGGTAAAAATTTACGAGACCTAGAAAACTGCGGACTTGTTTTTTTGTGGATGGAACTGGAATGGCTCTAATTGCTTCTAACTTTTCAGGATCCGGCTGAATGCCTTCAGAAGAAATAATATGTCCCAAAAACTTCACCTTTGTCCTACCGAATTCAGACTTTTCCAAGTTAACTGTAATTCCAGATTCTGCAAAAATACGTAACAAACTGTTGAGTATGCGGTTATGTTGTTCCCATGAAGCTTCTGCTATTAGAATATCGTCCACATATAAGGTGATGTGACGTTTTAAGAACTCAGGTAATATGGAATTTAACCCGCGAATGAATGCTGCTGAAGAAATGTTCAAACCAAAAGGAAGTTTCCGAAACTGATAACAAACGCCGAAACAAAGGAAAGCTGTGTATTTTCTACATTCTGGATGAAGTTCGATCTGATAAAAGCTGGATCTGAGATCAATGGAAGACAACACTTTTACACCATTAAAATTTTGAAGAAGTTCTTCCATCGTCTGTGGCCTGTCTGTTTCAGGAATAATGATAGTATTGATTTGTCTCGAATCTAAGACAAGTCTGATCGATCCATTTTTCTTCTCAACAACATGTAACGGATTGTTGTATGAGCTTACTGCAGGCTCAATAATGCCCTCGTCAAGCATAGATTGTATTTCTGTTCTAACACGGTCCCTATAATGTGCTGGAATTACGTATGGTCTAACACAAAATTTAGTATGCTCACGAACACGAAATTGGTATTGAAACCCCTTGATTGTTCCTGTTTTGTGAGTAAAAACTGTGGAATGTGCTTGTAAAATCTCAAAAAGGTCCTGCCTATCAGTGTCATTACAATTCTCAATTGTCTGAATTTTATTCTGAATTAACTCATTAATTTCAAATATGCCGTCGATGTCATCCCTGTCAGTACTTGCAGAGTGAGTGTTAGTGTCTAGTTCCGTAGAAAATTCCGAACTGTTGTCTAACAGAACGTAAAGCCGATTAATTTCCTCATCATGGTTTGAGAGCCAGTCTTCAAATTTCAAAGCTATTGACTTACCTTCTTTCTCTAAACTTATTTCAGCATCGTGAAAGCTTAAGATTGCTTTATATTCATTCAAAAAGTCTACTCCCAGTATAATTTCCGTCGACAATAATGGAACAATAAGGAAGTTCATAGAGAAGCTGTGGCTTTGGCAAAAGAATTCTAAATTGGTTTGTTGGCGTACATCTACACTTTTTCCAAAGATTGCACCTTGTAATTTAATCTTACGTAACGGAAGTGTGGGGCAATCGTTCGATTTGTTGCATTTGCTAAAAGCTGTTTCACTAATTACTGAAATAGGACTGCCAGAGTCAAGTACTGCCGTAAATTTTACGTCATTTACAGTAATGTGGATCACAGGATATGCAATGTTGTTATGTTTTACGTCGTGTTCCTGGAGTAAGATGTCTCTAATGTCTTCCATTTTTACGTAATTACTAGCTACGGCAGCAGCGTCATCAGTTTCATAAGTACATATTGTGGCTGCCAGCGGTGTGAGTCATCGCCTATTGTCTCTTTGTTGGCGCGCGTCGTTATTGGGATTTGGAGACCTAACTTCCACAAATTCGCCTTGCCCAGAGGGCCCAGCTCTGTTTAAAACTCGCCAGTTCTGATGCAATTCAGGTCTGTCGTTACGATCATATCGTCTGTCGTCATGTCGGTAGGTTCGATAGTTTCTTTCTTGTCGGTCATGTGGTGGAGAATTTCTGCCTGAGTCGTAACTGCGTGCTGGACCGTTGCGTCTAAAGTTATTCTGTCTCCCTTGATAATAGTTATTTTGGTTCCCATATTGTCTGTTTCTCTGATTGTCTCTGTGATAGTCATTACCGCGGAAAGGTGATCTTTCCCTGTAACTATTACTCTGCCAGTGGTTATCATATGGGTGGTGTCTGTTTTGGTCACGATTTACGTTGTAAGAATAGGTTTGTCGTGGCCATTTATTGTTTCTGTCGTCACGGAATTGAGACAGATGTGACCTGTAGTGATTGTTTTCCTGTTTTCGCATCCCGCGACTGTCTGTGTCAATTTCCAGTTCTTGTAACAATCCCTGAAAAGCTTCAATGTCGTCTTTGCAACGTCCTGCCAAAAATAATATGTCGTAAATGTTCAGGCAGTTTGATTAAGCAAATGCGGATGAGTTCTGAGGGGCTGTATGGGTTTGATAGGTACTGATTCTTGTGCAACATGTCTTCAAAATATTTGACAAGACTGGAAAATTCAGATTGTTCAAAGTGTTTCATCATCATGATGCTATGTTTTACGCGATCTTGTGTAGCTTGTGACCAATATGCTGAGAGGAACGCATGGTAAAATTCTCCTTCACTGTGACAATCGTGAATGACCGATCGCATTCTTACAGCTGGTTCATTTTCTAAGTAGCCACACATAAATTCTAATCTGTGTTCTAATGACCAGTTGGGAGGAAAACAATGAGAGAATTGATGGAGCCACGCTTGTGGATGAATGTCGTTGGCAGAATTCTTGAATGTTTTGAATTTACGTGTAGTAATGAACAGCTTATAGTCAAAATCATCATGTCGGCGAGTCACATATCGGTCATTGTTACGTCGTTTCGGCGGTTCCATCTCAAAATTCGGTGTACCTTGCCAATTTCTTTCATAATTACCGAAATGCCCTGTGCTATTATTTTGTGGCTTTTCCGTATTTCTAAGTTCCTCTTCCCGTGTTGGAGCGCGAGTATCCTCTGAAATATGTAATTCTTGTATTACCTGTGTCAACTGATCTTGTACTTCCCGGATTTCTCTTTTGTACTGTGTATTGATTTGATTTTGATTTTGTTTGAATTTTCTAATTTGTTCATAGTCTTCTGTGTCAGTGAAGGCTACGGGTCTTGTGTCATTCAGATCATCATCTACCTTTGTAGATAAGTTAGTGACCTGATCCGAAAGTTCGGCTACTTTCTCCGATAGTGAACACATTTCCTCAGTGTGTTTTTCTGAACCAAGTTTCAGAGTGTCCATTTGTGTTGAAATCGAATCTACTGTGTTCTTTAAGTTTTCCTGGGTTTTTGCCAGTTGCGTAACCGAATCGGTAGATGCAACTGAGTCAATTTTAGCCCACAAGGTCTCATGATTTTCATGAACAATGGTTTGCAGCTCTTTTATGGCTGCTTCGTGATTCTGTAATACATTCTCATGACGCGAAAAAATAGGTTGGAAATGCTCACAAATTTGTGTTTTTACGTCATTACAGACTTTCTGACATTTCGATTCTATTTTATGTAACTCAGTAGTTAAATCTTCACGTGTTTGTTCAAGCATATGTTCCACTGAGTCTAACTTTTGAAGCTTTTGTTCCATTGTGTCTAACTTTAGAAGATTTTGTTCCATTGTGTCTAACTTTTGAAGATTTTGTCCCATCTGTCTCTGATTTTGTTCCATTTGTTGCATTAATTGCAATAATAATGTATTAGTGTCTGGAATCTGTTTCTCTATGCTTTTTGGCAGTGCGTTTTCACCGGCAGCATTCACATTTTGACAAGCAGAAAATGTGTCATGACTCATTTGAGAAAACGGTGAGGACGCAAAACCTGAATCTACAGTATTTGCAAAATTGTGTCCTGTCATTTCGGATTCCTGAGGCGAGCTGTTGCCGACCGATCGATCGATAATGCTTCCCTGTTCACTACCTGTTTCACTGCCTACGCCATTGTCTGACGCCCGCTCCATTTCCCTATGCACAGTTACCAAATTACTACTTTGAATATTAGTTAACTCATTACATGGTGGGGCCAACACACTGCTTTCGTCTTCACTGTCGTTTCTCAGTTTACTTTGGAGCCGAGTGTTACGTTTTTCACACGCCATTATTGTGACAATATTTCACACGATAACACAGAAAAACACAATTTGAAGAGCAAAAATAGGAGAACACATTAACATAGCACTGAAAATAATATCTAGTTAATTGCAGCTGCGAAATACTTGGTGCAAATCTACATGCATGCCACAACTGTTTTACTGTGCAACAATGAAAGTCTGCAACTACCCAGGAGATTCTCTCTACAATTACGCACTAGCAATAAACAAAAGCTACATTAAATACACAAACTACAAGAAAAAATCAGAAGATTCCAGTGAGGTATCCTAGGCTAAGGGTCGACATATGAAACGTCCCCTTAAAACAAATTATACATATGAAACGTCCACTTAGAACAATTATACAAGCCTGTGCTTAACCTGACACACAATATTATTTAGCGCAACGCAATCTGACTTTCAATAACCCCTACAAAACAATGGCCCTGACTAACTTTAACCTATACCTTTTACAAATCACTTACCTCACAAAAATCTTCGCTACTCAAGCTACTGCAAAACAGCGAGCGCCACTACTGCCAGCTAAATAAAAGATTCAAACTACTGAAGGTACTAACTACTGATAGGGATAGTTAGCAAATGAAAGATATTAATAGAGAACAAACAATGTATTTACCTTAATATTCATAATTGACATTCAGTCTTACAGATTATCAAAACTCCGCCATCTCTCTCCACACGTCCACCACTGCTGGCGGCTCACCTCCAACTGCGCAACGCTATGCGCTGTTCACATCCAGCTATAGCAGTTCATGACAACAATGGCAGGCAACAATGCAAACTAGCCACATACTGCACACAGCACAGCCAGTGATTTTCATACAGAGCGCTACGTGGCATTACCCATATAAAAATCTAAACAGCCTACTTACAACTTGAACTGACATGTGATTACATTTTCACGCAATCTGGCTGCAAAGATCCTGAGAAATCAGTACCCAGAACAACCACCTCTGGCCGTAATAACGGCCTCGATCCGCCTGGGCATTGAGTCAAACAGAGCTTGGATGGCGCGTACAGGTACAGCTGCCCATGCAGCTTCCACACGATACCACAGTTCATCAAGAGTAGTGACTGGCGTATTGTGACGAACCAGTTGCACGGCCACCATTGACCAGACGTTTTCAATTGGTGAGAGATCTCGAGAATCTGCTGGCCAGGGCAGCAGTCGAACATTTTCTGTACCCAGAAAGGCCCGTACAGCACCTGCAACATGCGGTCGTGCTGAAATGTAGGGTTTCGCAGGGATCGAATGAAGGGTAGAGCCACGGGTCGTAACACATCTGAAATGTAACGTCCACTGTTCAAAGTGCCCGTCAACGCGAACAGGAGGTGACCGAGACGTGTAACCAATGGCACCCCATACCATCACGCCGGGTGATACGCCAGTATGGCGATGACGAATACACGCTTCCAATCTGCGTTCACCGCGATGTCGCCAAACACGGATGCGGCCATCATGATGCTGTAAACAGAACCTGGATTCATCCGGAAAAATGACTTTTTGCCATTCATGCACCCAGGTTCGTCGTTGAGTATGCCATTGCAGGCGCTCCTGTCTGTGATGCAGCGTCAAGGGTAACCGCAGCCATGGTCTGGAGTCCGAACTGATAGTCCATGCTGCTTCAAACGTCGTGCAACTGTTCGTGCAGATGGTTGTTGTCTTGCAAAACGTCCCCATCAGTTGACTCAGGGATCGAGACGTGGCTGCACGATCCGTTACAGCCGTGCGGGTAAGATCCCTGTCATCTAGACTGCTAGTGATACGAGGCCATTGGGATCCAGCACGGCGTTCCGTATTGCCCTCTTGAACCCACCGATTCCATATTCTGCTAACCGTCAGTGGATCTCGACCAACGCGAGCAGCAATGTCGCGATACGATAAACCGCAATCGCGATAGGCTACAATCGGACCTTTATCAAAGTCGGAAAAGTGATGGTACGCATTTCTCCTCCTTACACGAAGCATCACAATAACGTTTCACCAGGCAACGCAGGTCAACTGCTGTTTGTGTATGAGAAATCGGTTGGTAACTTTCCTCATGTCAGCACGTTGAGGTGTCGCCACCGGCGCCAACCTCGTGTGAATGCTCTGAAAAGCTAATCATTTGCATATCACACCATGTTCTTCCTGTCGGTTAAATTTCGCGTCTGTAGTACGTCATCTTCGTGGTGTAGCTATTTTTATATCCAGTAGTGTATAATGTAAATGGTAGATATATTTTCATTTTCAACACTGTAGCGAAAGAGAATTACATGCGATAAAAATAATTAAGAAATTAGCACTTGAGGAATGAGTCATCAGACACGAACACCACAACAGACAAAAAAAATAACGAGAAAATTGGCAAAAAAATAAAAGCACACTGAGGGGAAATAAAATTGAAATTGCCAAAGAATAACACCGGACATCGCATAAAATGACACCAAAACTGAGCATAAAATAAAACCGTTTTTCCTGTCACTTTTACAGTAACCCGTAACTACTGCTTGCCCAATGGCCGCGTCACAATATGCTACGAGTAAAAATTTCATTGAGACTCGCGGTACAGTCCAGTCAGTAAAATTTTGATTCTTGTACGTTTCTAGGCAACTTGACACACAAGCAGTATTTGTAACCTAGTGATAATGATTAGGCAGTCCGCAGCTCGTGGTCGTGCGGTAGCGTTCTCGCTTCCCATGCGCGGTTTCCCCGGTTCGATTCCCCGCGGGGTCAGGGATTTTCTCTGCTTCGTGATAACTGGGTGTTGTGTGATGTCCTGAGGTTAGTTAGGTTTAAGTAGTTCCAAGTTCTAGGGGACTGATGACCACGGATGTTAAGTCCCATATTGCTCAGAGCCATTTTGAATTATTAGGCAGGGGGAACCGGTATAGTCAGTAAACAGTTTTGTGACCACTGACGGAAACTTCGTAGTGACCAAGGTCTGGCGCTCCAGATTCTGCACGGGCACAGTTCCTGCTGGACTACCTGCGGTCTTGTCTCGAGTGGAGTTCGCCGGGCCGCTTCGAGAGTCGCCCATTAGCGCCCCCGAAAAGATAATTGCCCCAGATGGAAAGGGCCCACCGCAATTGGGCAACGCGTCGGCGGCCCCTTCCTGGACTGACGTAACGCGCGCTGGAGGAAAGCTAACGAGCGTGGTTCCGGTGCGCTCGGCCGTGCCATCCGCGCCGTGGACTCTCCAGACAGAGGCTCCAGTGTGTGGGAGGGAGAGAGCTGCGGGCGGCCGCCGGGCGCTTGGCACCAACCGGGCTATAAAGGGGCTCTCCAGCGCTGGAGGGACACACTCCAGCACGGGCCACACTCCGCACGCTCCGCAGACCAGCTCGGCCGCTCGACCAACCCAACAACACCCAACCATGAACGGTCTCTTCGCACTGGTGAGTACTTGCGTATTGCGTCCTCCTGTAGTTCGGAGCAGCAAATCGTCCGGTGGTTGCGAGGCGGGCAGACACCAATGCACCCCTCCGAGGGTCTTGTCTGGTGACTACATTATCCAGCAATACTGGCCCCTGTTTTGATCAGAACCGAAGTGGAATCTTCCTGTACGTCCGGCAGGGACCTGAAGATGACGTAGTAAATCGCCGAAACTGGTAGTTTGGAAACTAGACGGCTGAAAGGTGTTTTAATTTGACGTCCTGTATCCAACGGCCGAGTCCCGCAACCATCTCTGAAGAGACGGACATACAGGGTCTCATACATTGGGTTCTACAAGGTGGTTCAGCCGCCCTCGCATCTGGGTGTTACGCAACCTGCAACGCCTTCAAACGATATGCGCAAGATTTTCATATTCCATTGCTCGCAACGCCCAAACTATTTTACTCCCACAGAATAAAATGAACGGGACCTTTTTTTGTAGGGAATTTTGTACTGGGAAACGTTTTCACTGGAAGCCACGACTTTCAAGTCATTCGAGAAAAACGCTTTTGAAGGTCATTTTGTACGATTTCCTTCAACAACTCGAAAACTACGGCCTCTAATGAAAACGCATGCTGGTATAAAATATAACTATATAAAATTTCCCACAAAAAGGACCCAGTTATTTTTTCTGTAGGACTAATAGGCAGGGCGTAGAGAACGAGGAAATATGAAAATCTTTCGTGTTGTATTTGAAGGTGTTGCAGGGTGCATTAAAACCCAGTGGAGGAGGCAAGAGAATCATCCACTATAAGTCTGCATCTAAACCCATGTACCGTAAATCACTGCGAAGTGCATGGCAGGGAGTACTTTTCATTGCACCGCATAACGCAATTTATCCTCATTCCATTCGCGTGCTGATCACGGGAAGTCCTGCGGGCGTCATTTCAGAAGTTCTGCACACTGTAAGATTGAAGAAAATAATTATTTTCAGAATACCTGTACAGGCATTGAATGTAATCTCCATTGTTGCTTATGACAGCTTCCCAAAGTTATGACAACTTCCGTATTTCCGAATAGGGCAGCGTTATTGTTGAACTGTCTGATTACTCGCGTCACCTCACTAGAAAAAAAATGGTTCAAATGGCTCCGCCCGCATCTCGTGGTCGTGCGGTAGCGTTCTCGCTTCCCACGCCCGGGTTCCCGGGTTCGATTCCCGGCGGGGTCAGGGATTTTCTCTGCCTCGTGATGGCTGGGTGTTGTGTGCTGTCCTTAGGTTAGTTAGGTTTAAGTAGTTCTAAGTTCTAGGGGATTTATGACCACAGCAGTTGAGTCCCATAGTGCTCAGAGCCATTTGAACCATTTTTTGTTCAAATGGCTCTGAGCACTATGGGACTTAACATCTAGGTCATCAGTCCTCTAGAACTTAGAACTACTTAAACCTAACTAACCTAAGGACATCACACAACACCCAGTCATCACGAGGCAGAGAAAATCCCTGACCTCGCCGGCTATCGAACCCGGGAACGCGGGCGCGGGAAGCGAGAACGCTACCGCACACCTCACTAGAAGTTTCATCAGTTGTGTCAAAACGTTTTCCACTTAGTTGTTCCTTCAATTCCGGAAACAAATCAAAGTCTGGTGGACCTATATCAAGAATGTATGGTGAGTGGGGAAGTATTTGCTATCGATATTTGTCGAGCGTTTCTCTCACTGGTAGGGGAATAAGTGGTCTTGCATTAAGGTGCAAAATGAGGATATCAGGTGCAAGTATGTGAGGCCTTCTTTGGCGAATTTTCGGGCTCAAAACATTTTGGAGAAACAGCTTGTAGCACGCACTTGCTACAGACGTCCGCTAGGCCACTGTATCAGCTAATCGCGTTCTCGCTTCCCGAGCATGGGGTCTCGGTTTCGATTCCCGGCGGGGTCAGCGATTTTCACCTGCCTCGAGATGATTGGGTGTTTGCGTTGTCCTCATCATTTCATCATCATTCCTGACAGTGGCGACTTTGGACTGAGCAAAGATTAGGAATTTGTACGGGCGCTGATAACTGCGCAGTTGAGCGCCTCACAAACCAAACATCATCATCATCATCATCATCATCATCATCATCTATCAGTTAAAACTCCACTCATACACACATAAAGATCATCATCACTTTCACCTTCGATTGTTCGCGTGGAGAGTTGATACTTTTTCATTGTGCTGACAGTCTTCAGTTATGGCCCAAAAAGTTAGTACCCAGGTTTCAAGCGCAGCAAACCTTTCCAGAAACTGTCCTCCTTCTGTTCGATAACGTTGAAGCAGTTCTTCTGCGATTCTCCTGCGACCTGCTTCCTGCTCTTCACTGGGACTGTGTGGAACCCATCTGGCAGAAATTTTTCTCATTTTTAACATTTCAGTTATGATTCTCCAACCTGAAGTGACACACATCCTGCCCTTTTATGGAATTTCCTCACGCGTGTTTCGTCGATCCTGTCCCGAACTGTCATTAACCTGAGAGGCGTAGTATGTTGCAGTGCGTCGTCCTCAGTGCTTACCCGACCTTCACGGATACAACAAGCAGACCACCGTGATACTGTGCTACGATCCGCTACACTCTTCGCACGCAACTCTCCCTAAGCATTCTAAATTTCCCTTGGGTTCTTTCCACGCAGCGATTCGATTTTGATGTAGGAAATCTGGTCAGTACGTGGAATACGGTTTCAGCTTTATGCTGGTTGATTTACTCGCCGCTTCCTCTGGGTTTTAAAGCATCCTGCAACACCTTCAAATACCACACGAAAAATTTTCACATTTTCTCGCTCTCTACGTGCTACGTATTAGCCGTACAGAAAAAATAAATGGGACCTTTTTGTAGGAAATTTTATGCAGTTAAATTTTATACCGGGATGCGTTTTGATTAGAGGCCGTAGTTGTGAAATTGAGCCGGCCGGGGTGGCCGAGCGGTTTTAGGCGCTACAGTCTGGAACCGCGCGACCGCTACGGTCGCAGGTTCGAATCCTGCCTCGGGCATGGATGTGTGTGCTGTCCTTAGGTTGGTTACGTTTAAGTAGTTCTAGGTTCCACAGTACTGACGACCTTAGAAGTTAAGTCCCACGGTGCTCAGAGCCATTTGATTTTTGTGAAATTGAATTACTCACGACATAGCCAGGCGTACCAGCAAACGCATGCACGACCATCACGCCTGAAGTCTCAATGACAATCAACACGAATTTAAACCTGACCAGGCCACCACAACGATCGTGCATGCACAGTGTGCAGGACTTTTGAAATGATCCTCGTGAAAATGCATTTTCTCTTGCTGCAGTTAGTCTAATCTTGTTTCTGCATACCCTGTGGGCTACATTCGCCACTGAAAACATTAGTCACCCTCCTAAAGTAAGGCTTTTTAGCGCCGTTAGCAAGTGGACCTGTGACTCGCCGTTGCTGAGGTAACACATCGCAGTGGAACGGTGTGCGTACGTCCCGACCGGCTGTACGAAATGAATGCAGCAAGATCGGTTGATGAGGAGACGCGACACAGTGTTTAAGGACGTCTCCATGACCACACCTTGAGGGAAACAGCCCGAACTGTTGATGTGTCAACGTGGAACATCCATTGCGTATACAAGCAATTGTGGGCTACCATGCAATGTGTGTACAAGGTGTGTCGCCTAAGAGCCGCCAGGCGCATTTTCCCTGGTGTTTCGCCGATTTTTTTTTTTAACTGTGTGTCCCTGGAGTCAGTCGAAACAACGTCTCCCATGCGACACCAAATGCCTGCAGAAAGCTTAGGGTTTACTGATTGGCGACTCCATGGAGTGTTCTGTGCACCACGACCTAGTATTGGATAGAATTTGAAGGAGAATCAGCATTGGTCGTATTTTTGTTTTTGTTTTTTTGTTTTATTATCCGCAAAATCGATTTTCGGTCACTTAGTGACCGTCCTCAGTGCTAGAAGTTAAAAATTTTACACAACGATCAGAGAACATAAAACAGAAAATCACAACTACACCTGTGTATGAACATAACAGTTGGTAAGAACATACCTGTAATATACAATTAAAATTGGTAGGCACTGGTATCAAAAAGCTTAGAGCGATCACATAAACTGAGGCCGCTGTTTACATGCACCTGTTCAGCAGACCTCGGTGTGACAGGGCTTGGAACGCCCCCTATATGACATGTGTCACGTGAAGATTTAATATTACTGCTTTTGCGAGATATTAACACAAAATAACTCTTGTGCATCTGTGAATCATGAAGTAATTCAAATTTAAAATGTACGTAAAACACATAACAGACGAAGGGGGAAGGAAACATCTAAAATACGCTGGCGTATTGTTTTTAAAAAACCAACTTACAAAACATAAAACAGATCGATAATAAGTTGTCAGAGTGCAGGACAAGTAAAAGAGAAAAAGAGAGGGAAAAAGAATAATATTTGAGTAATATGAAATGAGGTATAACACAGTTTTTTTAAAAACATGATACCCACCATCTGGCATGGGAAGTACAACGTTCGTAATTTACGTGAAATTTTACGTTAAGACTAAGGAGTGGAATATATAAAAAGTAGTAATAGTACTAAAATGCCATTACGTAATAATTAAAATGCCGTGAAACACAGTATTCATTACAAAAACGTCTGTAGGTGTGGATAAACACGTCTCGATCACCTCTTGTTCACATTGACGGCACTTTGAACAGTCGACGTTACATTTCAGATGTGTTACGACCCGTGGCTCCACCCTTCATTCGATCCCTGCGAAACCCTACATTTCAGCAGGATAATGCACGACCGCATGCTGCAGGTCCTGTACGGGCCTTTCTGGATACAGAAAATGTTCGACCTGCTGCCCTGGCCAGCACATTCTCCAGATCTCTCACGAACTGAAAACGTCTGGTCAATGGTGACCGAGCAACTGGCTCGTCACAATATACCAGTCACTACTCCTGATGAACTGTGGTATCGTGTTGAAGCTGCATGGGCAGCTGTACCTGTGCACGCCATCCAAGCTCTGTTTGACTCAATCCCCAGGCGTATCTAGTCCGTTATTACGGCCAGAGGTGGTTGTTCTGGGCACTGGTTTCTCAGGAACTGTGCACCCAAACTGCGTGAAAATGTAAACACATGTCAGTTCTAGTATAATACACTCCTGGAAATGGAAAAAAGAACACATTGACACCGGTGTGTCAGACCCACCATACTTGCTCCGGACACTGCGAGAGGGCTGTACAAGCAATGATCACAAGCACGGCACAGCGGACACACCAGGAACCGCGGTGTTGGCCGTCGAATGGCGCTAGCTGCGCAGCATTTGTGCACCGCCGCCGTCAGTGTCAGCCAGTTTGCCGTGGCATACGGAGCTCCATCGCAGTCTTTAACACTGGTAGCATGCCGCGACAGCGTGGACGTGAACCGTATGTGCAGTTGACGGACTGTGAGCGAGGGCGTATAGTGGGCATGCGGGAGGCCGGGTGGACATACCGCCGAATTGCTCAACACGTGGGGCGTGAGGTCTCCACAGTACATCGATGTTGTCGCCAGTGGTCGGCGGAAGGTGCACGTGCCCGTCGACCTGGGACCGGACCGCAGCGACGCACGGATGCACGCAAAGACCGTAGGATCCTACGCAGTGCCGTAGGGGACCGCACCGCCACTTCCCAGCAAATTAGGGACACTGTTGCTCCTGGGGTATCGGCGAGGACCATTCGCAACCGTCTCCATGAAGCTGGGCTACGGTCCCGCACACCGTTAGGCCGTCTTCCGCTCACGCCCCAACATCGTGCAGCCCGCCTCCAGTGGTGTCGCGACAGGCGTGAATGGAGGGACGAATGGAGACGTGTCGTCTTCAGCGATGAGAGTCGCTTCTGCCTTGGTGCTAATGATGGTCGTATGCGTGTTTGGCGCCGTGCAGGTGAGCGCCACAATCAGGTCTGCATACGACCGAGGCACACAGGGCCAACACCCGGCATCATGGTGTGGGGAGCGATCTCCTACACTGGCCGTACACCACTGGTGATCGTCGAGGGGACACTGAATAGTGCACGGTACATCGAAACCGTCATCGAACCCATCGTTCTACCATTCCTAGACCGGCAAGGGAACTTGCTGTTCCAACAGGACAATGCACGTCCGCATGTATCCCGTGCCACCCAACGGGCTCTAGAAGGTGTAAGTCAACTACCCTGGCCAGCAAGATCTCCGGATCTGTCCCCCATTGAGCATGTTTGGGACTGGATGAAGCGTCGTCTCACGCGGTCTGCACGTCCAGCACGAACGCTGGTCCAACTGAGGCGCCAGGTGGAAATGGCATGGCAAGCCGTTCCACAGGACTACATCCAGCATCTCTACGATCGTCTCCATGGGAGAATAGCAGCCTGCATTGCTGCGAAAGGTGGATATACACTGTACTAGTGCCGACATTGTGCATGCTCTGTTGCCTGTGTCTATGTGCCTGTGGTTCTGTCAGTGTGATCATGTGATGTACCTGACCCCAGGAATGTGTCAATAAAGTTTCCCCTTCCTGGGACAATGAATTCACGGTGTTCTTATTTCAATTTCCAGGAGTGTATATTTGTCCAATGAATACTCGTTTATCATCTGCATTTCTTCTTGGTGTAGCAATTTCAATGGCCAGTAGTGTATTTGTGGATGTCATCGAACTGTGTTTCTGGGCAGTTACGTATCACGAGAAAGTTACTTCCGTCCTTTCGTTTTGCACGCAAGTGTACTTAAGTGTTCGCGGACATTGCGAGTTTTCCGTTCCTTGCGGACGTCGCCACTTTATGTTTCGCTGACCACGCCGGCAGAGCGGAAAACGAAAGCGGAACGGAGCGGTCGGCCGCATGAGCCGCCGCCCCCCCCCCCCCCCCCGTCGCCCCTTGTCACCGCCTCGCACACGCACGTCACACAAGCACGGCAGGGCGGTAATTAAGTAGGCGCGACGTACCGGGCACCCGCCAACTGCCGCCCCGCCTCGCAACAAAGCACGCGCAGCGCTTCTGGAGAAAGCCGCCCAACAATGCCGCCGAATGTGGCACTTCCCTCCTCCCACACTTTCTCTGTCCGCGGCTTCCCTGGCCGTCTGACATTTGCCTGACAGCTTCCGCGCTCCGAGCATCTTCATCACTCTTGGTCTAGTGCCGAACAAGTGAACCACAGACAGGAAGCCTTTAATAACAATACCTCGCCAGCTGGTATTTTTTTGTGCTCTTTCCGAGACGTCTGATCATGTAGGTCACGTTACTCTCTTAGAAAAACTAAAATTTTATGGAACTGATAGCTTTACGCACAGCGTGTGTGAATCATACATAACAAAATGGTTCAAATGGCTCTGAGCACTATGGGACTTAACTTCTGTGGTCATCAGTCCCCTAGAACTACTTAAACCTAAATAACCTAAGGACATCACACACATCCATGCCCGAGGCAGGATTCGAACCTGCGACCGTAGCAGTCGCGCGGTTCCTAACTGAGCGCCTAGAACCGCTCGGCCACCGCGGTCTGCCATACTTAACAAACAGAACGCAAAAGGGTTGTGCTAAGTAATTCAGACAGACAGCGTCAGTAAGGTAGAAAATTTTAGTGACAGAGGAGAAAAACGGAGTCCCACACGGTTCAGTTTTGGGGCCACGCCTGTTTGCTACGATATGACTTCTCAGTTAACAGTCTGGATTCCTTAGAAATACTGGAACACGCGAGGCAATACTGACACTACGACTTATCTTAGAAGAGAGATTAAGAAAAGGCAAACGTACATTTATAGCATTTATAGACTTAGAGAAAGCTTTTGACAATGTTGACTGGAATACTCTCTTTCAAATTCTCATGGTGGCAGGGGCAAAATACAGGAAGCGAAAAGCTATTTACAATTTGTACAGAAACCAGATGGCAGTTATGAGTCGGGCTGCATGAAAGGAAAGCAGTGGTTGGGAAGGGAGTGAGACAGGGTTGTAGCCTCTCCCTGATGTTATTCAATCTGTATATTGAGCAAGCAGTAAAGGCAACAAAAGAAAAATTCGGAGTAGGTATTAAAATCCATGGAGAAGAAATAAAAACTTTGAGGTTCGACGATGACATTGTAATTCTGTCAGAGACAGCAAAGGACTTGGAAGAGCAGTTGAACGGAATGGACAGTGTCTTCAAAAGAGGATGTAAGATGAACATGATCAAAAGCAAAACGAGGATAATGTAATGTATTTAAATTAAATCGGGTGATGCTGAGGGGATTAGATTAGGAAATGAGACACTTAAAGTAGTAAAGGAGTTTTGCTATTTAGGGAGTAAAATAACTGATGATGGTCGAAATAGAGAGGATATAAAATGTAGACTGGCAATGGCAAGGAAATCGTTTCTGAAGAAGAGAAATTTGTTAATATGGAGTATTGATTTAAGTGTCAGGAAGTCGTTTCTGAAAGTATTTGTGTGGAGTGTAGCCCTGCATGGAAGTGAAACATGGACGATAAATAGTTTAGACAAGAAGAGAATAGAAGCTTTCGAAATGTGGTGCTACAGAAGAATGCTGAAAATTAGATTGTAGATCACATAAGTAATAAGGAGGTATTGAATAGAATTGGGGAGAAGAGGAGTTTGTGGCACAACTTGACAAGAAGAGGGGATCGGTTGGTAGGACATGTACTGAGGCATCAAGGGATCACCAATTTAGTATTGGAGGGCAGCGTGGAGGGTAAAAATCGTAGAGGGAGACCGAGAGATGAATACACTAAGCAGATTCAGAAGAATGTAGGTTGCAGTAGGTACTGGGAGATGAAGAAGCTTGCACAGGATAGAGTGGCATGGAGAGCTGCATCAAACCAGTATCGGGACTGAAGACCAAAAGAACAACAACTGTTAACATTCAACAAGCAAAATTCGAACTTTTTACAAACGATAATAGTGTTACAATAAACGCCATTGAAGAGAAACTAACACAAGAATTAGTAAGGGGTTTGAATTTTTTTTGTAAAGTATTATTAAGTTCAGTACCACGAAAAACTAGTCCAAAGTTGCAAATTCTACTGTTTTTATTCACTCGATTACTAGTTTCGGCGCCGTAATGGTTCGTTGCACATTTTTGACATGGTTTTCACATCTTCGGAAACACCATTTTTGACTATGCTACGGTGATCTGAAAATGTATATCGGCCCGAAACTAGTCATCGAATGAAAAAAACAGTAAAATTTGCAACTTAGGACTGGTTTTTCGTTGTGCTGATTATCAGAAGTTGCTGACTCACAGCTACCCCAGTTGTTCTCTGAAAACGGACTCTCTCAACAATTGATGTAGCACATGGGCAGGAGCTAGTAAGTAAGGTAGAATGCTCCAAAATTTTTGGGTGAACATATTGGTGAAAGTTTGAACTGGAAAAAGCGTATTACTGAGCTTCAAAAACAATTAAATTCAGATACTTTTCCTTTTCGTATAATTGCCAGTCTTGGAAACAAATGTATCAACTGCCTGACATATTTTACATATTTCCGCTGAATAATGTCTTATGGAATAATTTTCTGGGGTAAATCACCACTTAGAAAGAAAGTACTGACTGCACAAATACGATCAGTAAGAATAATATTGGTGTTTACACACGGACATCATGGATCTACCTGTTAAAGGAGTTAGGCATTTTAACTATGCTTTCACGATACATATATTCGCTTGTGAAATTCCTCATAAGTAATCCACCACTATTTGAGAAGAACAGTGATGTCAATGCCTACAACAGTAAAGGGACAAATTACCTTTATTACCACTTGTTAAACATTCTGTAGAACGTCTGATAGGTAGCGAAGCAAGTATTATATCTAATTTAAAGTCACTTCTCCAGGAAAACTCCTACTATTCCTCTGGCATATTTCTGCTTAAAAACTGGTATGTGGTGAAAAAAGTAGAATTGCATGAGTATGACAAAAATAGTAATGTATTCATTAATATCAACACTAGTAATGTATGCATATCCTGTAAAATGCATTGTTTGAGATCATTTCGATAAAAAAAGGATCTTTCAAATGATCAATGGAACATGTGAGTGGCTAACTAACTAACATCTACACCTACTTCTACTGCATAATAATGTAATTATTATTTATTACATTCTCCATGTTCAGACGACATTTGTGCTGCAACTGTTGTTCAGTTAATGAAAACCCATACCAGCTGTTTAACGAGAACTGTATTAAGTCCAACCACAACTGGTTTCATTCTTTATTATTTGGCCATTATCAATATGTAAATAGATCATGTGATAAGTATGTAGATGAGAGACAATGTTTATATGAGAGACATTCAATAAGTAAAGCAATACTTTTTTTCTAAAAGTATGTTGGTTTTATTCAGGATTGTAATACACCATATTATTCCCCAGTCCTTCGCTACAAAACCCTACTTTTCAACATAATCTCCTTGTAATGCGACAGCCTTACGCCACATTACTGGGAGGGCTTTTACGCCCCCATGGCACCACTCTAGTGGTCTACGCCGCGGCCAAAGTCTTGATGCACCAAATACCTGTCCATCATCCACATATTGGTTCTCATGGAGTGCATCCTTCATTGAACCAAACATAAGGAAGTCGGAAGGTGCGAGATCTGTGCTGTAGGGTGAATAAGGAAGAACAGTCCAATGAAGTTTTGTGACACCCTCCTAGCTGTGCAAAACTGTGTGAGGCTTTGCCTCTAATGAGAGTGTCCGCACGTTCCTACAGTGCGGGAGTCACAGCTGTGTGCGGACGGTTGGCACACGGGAGATTGGTCAAGTTTGTGCCGCCTTCTTGCGATGATGACAGGTGCCTCGCCTAATGACTCACTGTCCTTTTGTTCACTACCATATCTGCATAAACATTCTGCAAGCGCCTATGAGTATCAGCAATGCTCTGGTTTCTCACCGAAACGAACTCTGTGACAGCTCTCTGGTTGGAATGCACTTTTGTTACGTCATTTTGAAGGGTACATATAGCACCAGCAGTTACTGGAACATCATGAAACTACACTCCTGGAAATTGAAATAAGAACACCATGAATTCATTGTCCCAGGAAGGGGAAACTTTATTGACACATTCCTGGGGTCAGATACATCACATGATCACACTGACAGAACCACAGGCACATAGACACAGGCAACAGAGCATGCACAATGTCGGCACTAGTACAGTGTATATCCACCTTTCGCAGCAATGCAGGCTGCTATTCTCCCATGGAGACGATCGTAGAGATGCTGGATGTAGTCCTGTGGAACGGCTTGCCATGCCATTTCCACCTGGCGCCTTAGTTGGACCAGCGTTCGTGCTGGACGTGCAAACCGCGTGAGACGACGCTTCATCCAGTCCCAAACATGCTCAATGGGGGACAGATCCGGAGATCTTGCTGGCCAGGGTAGTTGACTTACACCTTCTAGAGCACGTTGGGTGGCACGGGATACATGCGGACGTGCATTGTCCTGTTGGAACAGCAAGTTCCCTTGCCGGTCTAGGAATGGTAGAACGATGGGTTTGATGACGGTTTGGATGTACCGTGCACTATTCAGTGTCCCCTCGACGATCACCAGTGGTGTACGGCCAGTGTAGGAGATCGCTCCCCACACCATGATGCCGGGTGTTGGCCCTGTGTGCCTCGGTCGTATGCAGTCCTGATTGTGGCGCTCACCTGCACGGCGCCAAACACGCATACGACCATCATTGGCACCAAGGCAGAAGCGACTCTCATCGCTGAAGACGACACGTCTCCATTCGTCCCTCCATTCACGCCTGTCGCGACACCACTGGAGGCGGGCTGCTCGATGTTGGGGCGTGAGCGGAAGACGGGCTAACGGTGTGCGGGACCGTATCTCAGCTTCATGGAGACGGTTGCGAATGGTCCTCGCCGATACCCCAGGAGCAACAGTGTCCCTAATTTGCTGGGAAGTGGCGGTGCGGTCCCCTACGGCACTGCGTAGGATCCTACGGTCTTGGCGTGCATCCGTGCGTCGCTGCGGTCCGGTCCCAGGTCGACAGGCACGTGCACCTTCCGCCGACCACTGGCGACAACATCGATGTACTGTGGAGACCTCACGCCCCACGTGTTGAGCAATTCGGCGGTACGTCCACCCGGCCTCCCGCATGCCCACTATACGCCCTCGCTCAAAGTCCGTCAACTGCACATACGGTTCACGTCCACGCTGTCGCGGCATGCTACCAGTGTTAAAGACTGCGATGGAGCTCCGTATGCCACGGCAAACTGGCTGACACTGACGGCGGCGGTGCACAAATGCTGCGCAGCTAGCGCCATTCGACGGCCAACACCGCGGTTCCTGGTGTGTCCGCTGTGCCGTGCGTGTGATCATTGCTTGTACAGCCCTCTCGCAGTGTCCGGAGCAAGTATGGTGGGTCTGATACACCGGTGTCAATGTGTTGTTTTTTCCATTTCCAGGAGTGTATATGGGCTGAAGCAGGAATATTCCAAGACGTCCCACAACAAATTCTGCAGCTTTCCAACTCAAATTGCCCCTTGTACACTGATGAACGCTTTTTCCAGATCGACAAATCCTATGATAATTTCTTGATTTCTCCCAGTTCTCCCTACTGTTATCACGGAAACGTCGAACTGCCTCTCTGATGCGTTTACGTTACTTCAGATGAAACTGATAGTTTGTGCTCGAATGTTTGTGAATTCCTAAGGGACCAAACTGCTCAGGTCATAGGTCCCTAGAATTACACACTACTTAAAGTAACTTATGCTAAGAACAACACATACACCCATGCCAAAGGAAGGACTCGAACCTTCGGTGGAACGGGCCACGCGATCTGTGACATGACGCCTCTAACCGCACGGCCACTCCGCGCAGCAAAAACTGATGGTCATCCAACACATCCTCA
This sequence comes from Schistocerca cancellata, assembly GCF_023864275.1. NCBI lineage: Eukaryota > Metazoa > Arthropoda > Insecta > Orthoptera > Acrididae > Schistocerca > Schistocerca cancellata. The sequence goes on along the minus strand of NC_064635.1, from coordinate 16,124,084 downwards.
GTTTTCTATTGTATTGTTTTAGTTATTATTCTCGTCATGAACTTGTATGCATGAGCCTTTAAGCTGCCTTTGCAACAGTTCTTTCACTTACTCTCCAATAATAATAGATAATTGAAGATATTCCATGCGGGCAGTAGCGCTGACGGTGTTTTCGCTTTGTAGACCCTGGTCGCGACGCTGGTGGCGGCGTGCAGCGGCGGCCTGCTGAACCACGGCGGGCATTATGGCGGCGCCACGTCGTACCAGAACGTGCACATCGAGAGCCACGGCTCCGTGCCTGTGCCAGTGGCGTCTGCACACCACGGAGGTTTCGGCGGCGGACACGGCATCGCTCTCGCTGACGGAGGTAACCTCGACACGCAGCTGCCATCGAGAATTAATTATACTGCAGGGGATAGGCAAAATAATGTGACCAGTGGTAGCAATGGGATCGTTGAGTTATGACGGTCTACAACGCAGGTAAGGCACCTGTTGCCCTGGGCTGTGCATGTTCAGTAAGGACTAGGCACCAGTGCACGATCTTTACGAGTAGTGCACACTTCCTATTTGCGTCCAGAGGCCGAGGTCGACGTGCAATGAAAGACCTAACAGAGTTCCAAAGAGGTCGGATTGTGGAGGTCCGATTAGCTGGAGCGCCAGTAAACAAGACAGCCAACTTACTGAATGCTTCGAGACCAACTGTTTCAACAGTCACGGCAGCCTAGACAAAATATGGGAAGACATCGTTTTGTAAACGTCACAGTGGGCGCAAATCAAAACTAAATGACAGAGATCGTCATACGCTGCAGAGCTCAGTAACCATCTTATCGACACTGTCCGCCAAAAACTCCATACAGCGAATATTCATGGAGGAGCTGTTATACCAGAACCATTAGTGACGACAACCAACGCAAAGGCGCGAAAAACATGGTGTCAAGAGCATAAATCCTGGAGGGCTGATCAGTGGAAGTACGTCATACAGTCCGACGAGTCAACGCTTTCGTTATTTCCAACAACGGGCTAGGTTTACGTCTGGAGGACGCCAAAACAGGCCTACAATCCCGATTGCTTGATTCCAATGGTTAAGCATGGAGGTGGAAATGTGATGGTGTGGCCAGCCATATCACGGTATTCTGCTGGCCACATCGTTGCTCTCCAAGGCCGTGTTACAGCCGACGATTATGTGAACATTTTAGGTGATCAGGTGCACCCCATGATTCAAATGTTGTTCCCCAACAGCGATGCCATATTTCAGGACGATAATGCACCCATTCAAACAGCCAGGGCAGTACAATCGTGGTATGAGGAGCATGCGACAGAATTGCGACTTCTTCCCCACCAAGCACAGTCCCCGGACTTGAACACTATGGAACACTTGTTGGGCGGTATTGGAGGGCAGACTCCAGAGCAGATTTCCGCCTCCCTCGTCAGTACAGGAGTTAGAAGAGGTTCTGTTCGAAGCGTGCCGTAACATTCCACTGGAAACTATAGAGTCATTATATGCCAGTATTCCAAGAAAAATCGCAGCTGTATTACGGGCAAATAGGGGTCCAACTCCTTATTAATAAACCATTCCAAAGTAAATACAGGTGTTCACATTATGTTGCCTATCCCTGCATGTGAATAATGGCTTTTGCAGTGAACGTTATTGGTGAGATCTTCTCGGTTTATGAGCCGAGTCGTGGTGTCGTGTTGCCAAAGCATTTCGACGAGTTTCCCACTCTGCAACTCCAGGCGAAGTGTCACTTACATGACCAGTTCGTTTCTCTTACACACCATGTTTAAAATCAAGAGTACACTTTTTTCAGCCAAACGTCGATATGGGTATAGGCTTCTGGTGTATACAACAGCAGATGCGAGTGTGCCATGCAGTATATGAACCAGACAGAGTGATGATGGTTCAAATGGTTCAAATGGCTCTGAGCACTATGGGACTTAACATCTATGGTCATCAGTCCCCTAGAACTTAGAACTACTTAAACCTAACTAACCTAAGGACAGCACACAACACCCAGCCATCACGAGACAGAGAAAATCCCTGACCCCGCCGGGAATCGAACCCAGGAACCTGGGCGTGGGAAGCGAGAACGCTACCGCACGACCACGAGACGCGGGCCAGCGCTGTTTGGTACGTGTCTGGAGCTTTCGCCACAGACAATCTGACAGGCCTACAATGGCAGAGAATGGCATCAACAAAGTACACATGTCGTTGAACAGATAAGGTACTGAGCCATGCCTTTGGGTTCTGGGAGTCAGTCATCAAACTATACTACATACTCTGTCTGAATAAGCCTCAGAAGGCCGAATGATACAGGTCAACCGTCATGTCATCCTCAGCCAAAGAGGCGTCACTGGATGTGGATATGGAATGGCATGGAATGTGGTGAGCACACTGCTCTCCAGTCTATTGTCAGTTTTCGTGACCAGACCCACTACTTCTCAGTCAGACAGCTTCTCAATTGGCCTCATAAGGGCTGAGTGCACCCCTCTTACCAACAGCCCTCCACAGACCCAGACGATCAACCACACAAGTGCTAGCCGAGCATGATAGTGCTGAACTTGAATGATCTGATGGTAGCCAGTCTTACCACAGCATCATTGGCCTAGACCATCAAAGACACTGTGGAAATACATGATGATCTTGTCAACTGGGCAGCTGTTTCCAACTGACCTCCACATGGAATGTGGCATTAGCAAAAGTAGGTCAGGAACGTCATGGACTGTGAGGCTGATCCAGGCAGAGGTTCGAGTCCTCCCTGGGACATGGGTGTGTGTGTTTGTCCTTAGGATAATTTAGGTTAAGTAGTGTGTAAGCTTAAGGACTGATGATCTTAGCAGTTAAGTCCCATAAGATTTCACACACATTTGAACATTTTGAAACATTTGATCCCACTCCACCCCACCAGGAGAACCCACACCCCACCCCCATCCCGGTCACGATATCTCCTCCAGGAGCAGGCGATTGTCCTATCAATTCGGCGCTCGGCAGAGGATTCTACGTTTCAGCAGCTGTAAGGGAACGAAGAGAACATGAACCCAACACTTTGTCTGGTTTTATACATTTTACCTCCAGGAGAGCAAAATGTTTAAGACTCCTCAAGAGTCTCTCGTCCAAGTGAAATACACTACCGTTCATGAAAATCCCAACACCAAGACAGATCATTAGAATGTTAGTATTCCACAGATTAGGACATGAAATTATGCTGATGACCATATTTACAGAATTGCACATGTGCTTTGACGATGAGAATTTGCTGTGGTGTGAAGCTGCAGTCGGAGCCTGTAGACGTCGTGGCATGAAATTAAAGAGGGATTGGATATGCTGCCGGGGAAACACACTGCTACCCAGTTTGTAGGCTCGTCCACAGGTCACTGACAGTGGTTGTAGGAGGACCAGGGTGAACAAGGTGCTGACTGAGCGTACCCCAGCCATTTTTCATGGCAGACATGTCAGACGAACGTGCAGCTCAGGGAAGCAGTGGTAAACGTTGACCTTCGAAGATGGCTTGTACATTTCTCGTCACATATGGCCACGCATTGTCCTGCTGAAATATGGCATGCAGAGGGACAGTGCATCAAGCTCTAAAACGCCCCTGATGTACCAGTTAATGTTCAGATACGCAGGAGACGAGTTCGCGTACTGTTGCCAATGGCACCACAAACCATCGCACTCGGCGTCTGTCAATTATGCCGCTCAACAATTCAGTATGCCCGATCATGTTCGCCACGCTACCTTCAGACAAGCACGCGACCACTACTGTAGGACAAACTGAAGCGAGTTTCGTCCGAAAACAGTACCTTTCGCCACTCAGCACGCCAATGATTCTGTTCGCGTGCGTATTGCAGTTTGAGGCGCTGGTCGTTCTGGTGAGTGGAAGCCGACGCAATGCCATGCGTGCTAATGGTCCAGTCCGCAGCGCACAATGTTGAGCTCTCGACGCAGACATGTGCACACTCGTTGCAGTGCTGCATCATCGAGTCAACACTGATACTAAAATGTAGACTTTCACGGCCGGAAATGTCATGTCCATTATAATTATCCGGACAGTTATGCCGTGGTGGGTTGATGAATTCTTTGTCAAATTCCAACGTTTCGTCTCCGACTGCGGGAGACATCTTCAAAGGGGTCTGTAGCTCGATGGAAGGTCCAACACACCCACTGGTTCGCTACTGTAGCAGCATCCCCAGTTCAAGCCGAAGTGTCATGGTATGACAAACCCATTTCCCAGAGACCACTTGTTCTGCCCCATCGGAACTCACTCACAGGCTGACAGTACAACCTTTGTCGCCGACCAGACATACCGGGCACTTCTCGCACGTTTCCACTCCGTTCGATGGCTCTCCGCTGATCAAGCCTGGCATAACACTGACATGTTCCGTCACACAAAAGAGGGCATTTCTGGCCTACATGCACACCATCTCCCTGTGATCTTAACAAGCTTTTATGGGTGAAGTGGTCTACACATCCTCCGATTTTGGAGTGATTCATACTATATCTTCTAGGTGCTCCAATTTTCCCAAACACCTGTAATGTAGCTACCCAAAATGTCCAATATCTTAGTTTTATGATACAGCCACCAATAATAGCATTCACACATTTCGTTAAGCACACGACTCCATTCCTGTTTACGTTCGGCGATTTCTGCTGTGTCATGGAAAAACCGCATAATTACTAATGATTTCCTGTCCCTGACAAACGATACGTACATCTTCCCTCATTGGCTCTTCAATATGCGAATCAGTTATCAGTGATGACAATGGGCACATCTGCATTACACATTTCCTGTTTTACCAGTCGCTTGCACCAATCTGTCATTGCTGTCAGCTGTTGGTGAAGTCAGTATTTACTTAGCACAGGTCAACGCACTTTAAGACCTGCTCAAAGGTCCCAGAAATGAGTTACTGCATAGCATCAACTCTCTGCAGGGTGAAAAGTATTTAAACCGACAAACTCTGGGAGGTTGTAGGGGACATCAAAACAAATATTTTTCCCTAATATCATTTTTCCCTATGAGAAGTATTTAAACTGATAGAGGAAGATTTCCTTGGCGGCAAATTAATTAAACCAACAAACACTTTTCCATTTTTTTATGACCAAGAGACAACACATTAACACAACCCAATTTCAATTACAGTAGATTTTAAAATATGCCTCCATTGACACGTAAACAAAGGTTACACCATCGGATCATGTTCTGACACGGGCAAAAACCCCAGGAGTATCCTGAATTGTTCCTGCTGCTGCTACTATCCGGGCAACCAGATCTTCTTCTGATGCAACAGGAGTTGCGTAAACAAGGTTGCGCATCTCTCCCCACACAAAAAAGTCCAGAGGGGACATATCTGGGGATCGAGCAGGCCACGGTACAGGACCACCTCTGCCAATCCACATTTCTGGGAACCGTCGGTCCAGGAATCGACGCACACGACGACTGAAAAGTGCCGGCGCCCCGTCATGTTGGAACCACATGCGTTGTCTTGTAGGGAGCGGGTAGTTGATTAACCCGCTGTGCAGCTCGTCCGTTGTGGAGCGCTACGTAGTACGCACCAACCATAACAGTGAACTCACTCCAGGTGTATCGCTCCATTAGTAAACAGAGACAAGGCACTACTACACTGGTGGACAGCAGTTGCCTACAACTGAAGATAGTAATACGGCCTATAACAACTGAAGAGCGTAATACAGCCTCCACCGGTTTAAATAATACTCATAGGAAAAAATGACATCAGGGAAAAATATTTGTTTAAATGTCCCCTACAACCTCCCAGAGTTTGTCGGTTTAAGTACTTTTCATCCTGTAGATCGTGTGCCATCACATTCCTTGTGCAAACCTTTCAGTGATCTTGCAGATAAATATTTCGAGCAGTTTCTGTCAAAAACCAAGTTAAAGGAGACTATAGTCTTTGAAAGATGTTTTTTATTGCATTTTTCATCCTTTTAGAGTCACTACATCTACATCTACATGATTACTCTCCAATTCTAACTTACGTTCCTGGCAGAAAGTTCATCAAGCCACCTTCAGACTATTTCTCTTCCATTCTACTCTCTAACAGCGCACGGGAGAAACGAATACTTAAACCTTTCCGTGCAAGCACTGATTTCTTTTATTTTATTACAATGGTCATTCCTCCATGTATAGGTGGTGTCAACAAAATGTTTTCGCACCCGGAGGAGAATGTTGAGGACTGAAATTTGGTGAAAAAATCCAGCCTCAACAAAAAACTCCAAATCGCATATCATATCGTGACAGTCTCACCCCCCTGTTTCGCGATAGTAAAAACGAGCTACCCTTCTTTGAACTTAATCGACGCACTCCGTCAACCATATCTGGTAAGGTTCCCACACCGCAGAGCAATTCGCTGTCAGTCTCTTTAGTGGACCGGTTGCCTCTTTTAAGTATTCTGCCAATAAGACTTTGGCTTGCCTTCCTAGCAACATTACCTATGCGATCGTGTCACTGTATGTTGTTCGCAATTGTAATTCCTAGGTATTTAGCTGAACTGACAACCTTTAGCTCTATGTGATTTCTCGTGTAACCGAAATTTAACGGATTTCTTTTAGTACTCACGTGGATGGCCTCGCATTTTTCCTTATTTCAGGTCAATTGCTAGTTTTCGCGTCATACAGATATCTCGTCTAATTAATTTCGCAATTGGTTTTGATCTTCTGATGGCTTTACTAAGCGGTAAACGACAGCACCATCTGCAAACTGCATAAGACGGCTGCTCGGCTTGTCTCTTGAATCTTTTATATAGATTGGGAACAGCAGAGACCTGTAACACTTTCTTGGGGAAGGCCAGATATCACTCCTGTTTTACTCAAATACTTTCCGTCAAGTAGTACGAACTGTGACCTTTCTGATAAGAAATACGAATGCTCTCGTGCATCTGAGACGATACTCCATAGGCACTCAATTTGATTAGAAGTCTGTTGTAAGAAATGGCGTCAAAAGTCTTCTGGAAAGTTACAAATATAGAATGAATTTGCGAACGCCTGTCGACAGCACTCATTAATTCGTGAGAATAAATCTCCAGTTGTATTTCACAAGAACGATATTTTCTGAGTCTGTGCTGACCGTGTGTAAACAGATCGTTCTCCTTGAGGTAATTCACAATATTGGACACAGTATATGTTCAGAAATTCTGCTGCAAAACGTCTTTAGTGATGTGAAACTGTTGTTCATCGGACTATTTTACATCCTTTGGGTAGTGATGTAACCTGTGCGACTTCTGCATACGTGCGTTTGCATGCGATTGTCAAATACGGATCTATTATACATCAGCATACAGTAGAAGGAATCTAACTAGTACACAATATGGAACGGAATAATTACCCTTATTAGATGACTTACGTTGCTTTGCTACAGGTAGGGTATCCACTTTTAAGTTTCTCCTGCTGGCAGAAATTCTTGATTCGAATTCTGGAATATTTACTTCGCGTTTGGCGTAGGAATTACTGAAAACCCTATTTACTAACTTCGTTTTGGTGGCACTGCCATCGGAACATTTCCATTGCTATCCTGCAATGAAGGTATTGACTATGTCTCGCTGCTGAAAGAATTTTGAGACAGAGTTTTGTTGTGGAAAATATTGAAAGCATTCGATTCAAGTTCCCTCTAAATTTCGAGCTTCTGTAAAATTTCGCATTCGTGCGATGTTTTAAATTTGGTATGAAGTTTTCTGAGTTGTTTTGTGTACCATTAGGCCAGTTCCGTCTTTTATTAATTTATTTGGTGTAACTCTCTCCATTTCTATCGATACTATTTCTTTGAATTTAATCCGCATCTGGTCTACACTTTCATACGTGGATCGGAAGGAATGGGAACTGTCTCTTGGGAAGGCGTCAAGCGAATTTTTATCTGCTTTTTTAAACAGACATATTTTACGTTTATTTTTGGTGCGTTTGGATGTTACGGTATTCACTTTCGCTACAGCGACCTTCTGGTCACTAATCCCTCTATCCGTCATAATGCACTCTATTTTTCTCGGGATTATTTGTTCAAAATAATTTTCGGAGAAAGCATTTAGTACGGTGTCGTAAGATGTGTTACGCCATCACCGACTGTAAACATATCGAGGGTAGATTGAAGTCACCAAACCGCATAATTTATAAGTGAAGTACCTACTGGAAATGAAACAAGTCTTCTTAGAACTGTTCAGCAACTGTATCACCTGGGTCGGGAGTTCGATCAAAGGAACCCATTATTAACGTATTCCCGTTGTCAAGTATAACCTCTGCACATACTAACTGGTTCAATGGCTCTGAGCACTATGGGACTTAAGTTCTGAGGTCATCAGTCCCCTAGAACTTAGAACTACTTAAACCTAACTAACCTAAGCACATCAGATACATCCATGCCCGAGGCAGGATTCGAACGTGCGACCGTAGCGGTCGCGCGGTTCCACACTGTAGCGCCTAGAACCGCTCGGCCACCCCGGCCGGCTGCACATACTAACTCACACGAACTATCTGCTTTCCGTTTCGCTACAAGACAGACTGTAACAGCAACACACACTAAAGTACTCGTTTGAATTAATGTTTGTATCCACGCACTAGTGTTACCAACTTGCGTCTTATTTGGTAATGCGATAACATCAAGTTTTCTGCAAATGAGATGGCCTTAATCTCTGGCATAAGGACCAGCATTTCTGAAGAAGATATTTTCGCAAATATCGAAACATAGGTCAAGGGCTAGTCAACCTTTGTTTGCAACTGTTTGGTTGATTTCTCAACCAGTAACTCAGAGACTTCAGGGATTTTTTCCATCAGGTTAGAAAACCTTTTTCAGACACCTCCCACGGTTTGGAATAGCTCCTACTGAGTTTCAGTGTCTTGGCAGAAGATTCGGTACCCTGGTAACTGTGACTGCATTACAGCATCACAAAGTTCGGCCCCTTCTTGTATCACACTTGAAGGCAGTTCCCTCTCATTGCAGAGGTGTTCCATGTAATCCTCTCATCTATCTGCGCTTTTCATACAATCAACAGAGATCACCCATCTACACGCCATGCTCTTACTGTTTTCTGTTCTGCATTTGCATTTAATCATCATTTTGCCGAGGTTTTCTAAATGATTATCTCTTCTAGACTTTCTTTATTTTGAAATTACAGTAGCCCGTTACAGTTGGAACTTGTCGTCCACAGGTCACCACGGACTGGAGCTGGGAGCTGGTCTTCTCCAGCACGATGGAGGCCTGGGCTTGGCAGCCATCGGCGGCGGACACGACTTTGGAGGACACCTGGAAGGCGGCTTCGACGGCGGCTACGGAGGCGGCCTCCACCACTAACCCTTTCACACTCTAGCCCTCCATCACTAGACATCAACTACCCTCACCAACACGTATTCCCAGCCCTCGACTGCTAGTTGCGCACTTCTGTGATCAACGTCGTCACCACATCATTCACCTTCCATCCACATCCAAACTTCTATTCACGTTCATGATTCATCAACATGAGCGACACGGCCTTTTCTCATCACATGCAAGCACTAAACATTCCTTCCGCCTTCCATTGTTCATTACATCCGACGTGTCTTGGCTGCACAGTACCAAGAACGTACACCTCTCCCACCTCGTGTAGTCAGCAAACTCATGGTTAAGCCACTCGAACATCAACGTATTCACCAACTGGCTTCAATTCCATAATTGGTGTGAGGATGCAGAAAAACAGTATTATCATTTTGTAATGAAGATTTGTAGAAAAAAATAGTAATAAAAATCTTTTATGTCGAGAGTTGAATTGTTCATCTGAAACTCCTGTCACCTGAATTTCCACTGCGTCCCATTGCCCTATCACTTCTTATCTCACACACCACTTAAAGCACTGTCAGGGATCCACAGGAGACTCATAAATGAAAACCAGTAAATAAACAATTACATACGTTGTTTTGTACTGCTGAAATCGCTCTTCATTGAGTAGAAAGGTATATAACTAACTCCTATTTCCACAGTTTCGCAGGATACACTTTGAAAGGTAACTTGTTTGGACTATTTAACTGACTGAGAATGTTGGCAAAATTTCGTGTACTAACAAATTTCAGGGAGAGCATAAGGGAACAATTGTGCAGGAGTGGGGCAAAGAAATACAGTAGAAGAAGAATGGGTAGCTTTGAGAGATGAAGTAGTGAACGCAGCAGAGGATCAAGTAGGTAAAAAGACGAGGGCTCGTAGAAATCCTTGGGTAACAGAAGAGATACTGAATTTAATTGATGAAAGGAGAAAATATAAAAATGCAGTAAATGAAGCAGGCAAAAAGGAATACAAACGTCTTAAAAATGAGATTTACAGGCAGTGCAAAATGGCTAAGCAGACATGGCTAGAGGACAAATGTAAGGATATAGAGACTTTTCTCACTAGGGGTAAGATAGATACCGCCTACAGGAAAATTAAAGAGACCTTTGAAGGAAAGAGAACCACTTTTATGAATATCAAGAGCTCAGTTGGAAACCCAGTTCTAAGCAAACAAGGGAAAGCAGAAAGGTGGAAGGAGTATATAGAGGGTCTATACAAAGGCGATGTACTTGAGAACAATATTATGGAAATGGCAGAGGATGTAGATGAAGATGAAATGGGAGATACGATACTGCGTGAAGAGTTTGACAGAGCTCTGAAACACCTGAGTCGATACAAGGCCCCAGGAGTAGACAACATTCCATTAGAACTACTGACAGCCTTGGGAGAGCCAGTCCAGACAAAACTCTACCATCTGGTGAGCAAGATGTATGAGACAGGCAAAATACCCTCAGACTTCAAGAAGAATATAATAATTTCAATCCCAAAGAAAGCAGGTGCTGACAGATGTGAAAATTACCGAACATCAGTTTAATAAGTCACGGATGTCAAATACTAACGCGAATTCTTTACAGACGAATGGAAAAACTGGTAGAAGCCGACCTGGGGGAAGATCAGTTTGGTTTGCGTAGAAATATTGGAATATATGAGGCAATACTGACCTTACGACTTATCTTAGAAAACAGATTTAGGAAAGGCAAACCTACGTTTCTAGCATTTGTAGACTTAGAGAAAGCTTTTGACAATGTTGACTGGAATACTCGCTTTCAAATTCTGAAGGTGGCAGGTGTAAAATACAACTAGCGAAAGGCTATTTACAATTTGTACAGAAACCAGATGGCAGTTATAAGAGTCGAGGGGCATGAAATGGAAGCGATGGTTGGGAAGGGAGTGAGACAGGGTTGTAGCCTCTCCCCGATGTTATTCAACCTGTATATTGGGCAAGCAGTAAAGGAAACAAAAGAAAAATTCGGAGTAGGTATTAAAATCCATGGAGAAGAAATAAAAACTTTGAGGTTCGCCGATGGCAATGTAATTCTATCAGAGACAGCAAAGGACTTAGAAGAGCAGTTGAATGGAATGGATAGTGTCTTGAAAGGCGGATATAAGATGAACATCAACAAAAACAAAACGAGGATATTGGAATGTAGTCTAATCACGCCGGGTGATGCTGAGGGAATTAGATTAGGAAATGAGACACTTAAAGTAGTAAAGGCGTTTTGCTATATGGGGAGCAAAATAACTGATGACGGTCGAAGTAGAGAGGATATAAAATGTAGCAATCGCGTATAGATTTAAGTGTCAGGAAGTCGTTTCTGAAAGTATTTGTATGCAGTGTAGTCATGTATGGAAGTGAAACATGGACGATAACTAGTTTGGACAAGAAGAGAATAGAAGCTTTCGAAATGTGGGGCTACAGAAGAATGCTGAAGATTAGATGGGTAGATCACATAACTAATGAGGAGGTAATGAATAGAATTGGGGAGAGAAGGAGTTTGTGCCACAACTTGACTAGAAGAAGGGATCGGTTGGTAGGACATGTTCTGAGACATCGAGGGATCACCTATTTAGTACTGGAGGGCAGCGTTGAGGGTAAAAATCGTAGAGGGAGACCAAGAAATGGATACACTAAGCAGATTCAGATGGATGTAGGTTGCAGTAGGTACTGGGAGATGAAGAAGCTTGCGCAGGAGAGAGTAGCTTGGAGAGCTGCATCAAACCAATCTCAGGACTGAAGACCACAACAACAACAACAACAATCACTCCTGTCACCTGAATTTCCACTGCGTCCCACAACCCTGTCACTTCTTATCCCACACACCACTTAAGGCACTGTCAGGGATCCACAGGAGACTCACAAATTAAAACCAGTAAATAAACAAGGGCTTAAGTTGTTTAGTACTACTATAATTGCTCTTCATTGTGTAGAAAGGTAAATAACTAACTCCCATTTCCACAGTTTCGCAGGATACAGTTTGGATGGTAACTTGTTTGGACTATTTAATTGACTGAGAATGTTGGCAAAATATCGTGTTCTAACAACGTTTCTTTTGAAGCTTCCTGGCAGATTAAAACTGTGTGCCCGACCGAGACTCGAACTCGGGAGCTTTCCCTTTCGCGGGCAAGTGCTCTACGAACTGAGCTACCGAAGTACGACTCACGTCGGGTCCTCACAGCTGTACTTCTGCCAGTATCTCGCCTCCTACCTTCCAAACTTTACAGAAGCTCTCCTGCGAACCTGCAAAACTAGCACTCCTGAAAGAAAGGATATTGCGGAGACATGGCTTAGCCACAGCCTGGGGGATGTTTCGGGATGAGATTTTCACTCTGCAGCGGAGTGTGCGTTGATATGAAACTTCCTGGCAGATTAAAACTGTGTTCCCGACCGAGACTCGAACTCGGTACCTTTGCCTTTCGCGGGCAAGTGCTCTACCAGCTGAGCTACCGAAGCACGAATCACGCCCGGTCCTCACTGCTTTACTTCTGGCAGTATGTGTAAAGTTTGGAAGGTAGGAGAGGAGATACTGGCAGAAGTAAAGCTGTGAGGTCGGGGCGTGAGTAGTGCTTGGGTAGCTCAGTTGATGCCGGCACGGTAGCTCAGCGTGTTCGGTCAGAGGGTTAGCTGCCCTCTGTAATAAAAAAACTGAGTTAATAGATCAACATCGACTTAAAAGGGTGTCTTAGGACATCCGCTTCGATCAGATTCAACGAACAAAAACGAACAAAATGAGATTAAAAAAAAAAAAAAGTTGGTAGAGCACTTGCCCGCGAAAGGCAAAGGTACCGAGTTCGAGTCTCGGTCGGGCTTACAGTTTTAATCTGCCAGGAAGTTTCATAACAGCGCACACTCCGCTGCAGAGTGAAAATCTCATTATGGAAACATTTATTTTACTAAGCAAGTTATAGATTGGATTCCCTAAACAACTTGCAGGAGGGTAGAAGGTAAAACTGTACAGGTTGCACAGAACAAATATTTGGGGAGCATGGTAACTAATAACCGGACGAGTGAAAAAGAAATAACAGCTGCAATGGAAACGGTAGGTTTAAAAAAAATGAGTTAGCGGAAAGAGTGAAGGAACGAAGGTAATCCTGGGTAAGAAAAAGACTGGGTGGGACATACACGGCGAGGAAATGGAATTTCGACAGAAAGTAGCGAAGATACAGTGGAAGGACAGAAGAAAATACGAAGGTGAAGAATAAAACTTGTAGATGAAGTGAAAAGATGAAAATGTGAGACTGCATCTACATTTGTACATCTACATGATTACGCTGCAGTTGACAGTTAAGTGCCTGGCAGAGGTTTCAGACTACTTCTCCACTGTCCCACACTCGATCAGCGCGCGGGAAAAGTGAACACTTAAAGCTGTCAGTGCGAACTTTGATTTCTCTTATTTTATGCTCATTTTATGATGATGATCATTTCTCCCTATGTAGGCGGGCGCCAACAAAATATTTTGACACTCTGTGGAGAAAATTGCTGATTGACATTTTTTGACAAAGTCGTGCCACAACGAAAAACGCCTTTGTTTTAATGACTGCCACCCCGGTTCGTGTACCACAATCTGTGGCACTCTCTCGGCTATTTCGTGATTATACAACACGAGCAGCCCTTCTCTAAATATCCAGAGGTCTTCCATCAATCTGATGCGGATCTGATGAAGCGGTCAGCGAGCAAAGGAATCACATCCGGACACCAATAGCGTCAGGAGCCTGATGATAGGCCGAACATCTTATAACGCTGCTGATGATGGTAGTAATTCTTGCAGCTGCCCGTTAAATCATTAAATATACACTTCGAACAACAGGGTATGGAGAAAACTGGTAGAGCAGCACATCCCTGAGATAGAAAATGCGTGCCGCCTACAGGGTCAGAGCCATTTGAACCATTTTTTACTGATCGAGGAAGTCCACATGTTGCTCGTACACCTGACCAGGAAAAGCACGTTCTACGGGATTCGAAGAAGAGACAGGTATCAGTGCAAAGTAAGTAGCTCAGGCATGTGGTACATGGCCAAAATTAGCCTGGAGGATACCTCGCCAGTTACTTCTGTATTCACGTCATCTTCAATGTGGTCAGATGCCGGTCAAATCCCCCCCCCCCTCCTCACCCCAATTAGGAGAAATTATGGCGCTGGTTTGTTACACAAATTGGCACTCCATTGTTTGTCTAATCAGGTTTGTGTACAGACGAGACAACGTTTGGAAGAGATGGCATAACAAAGCTCCACAACCAACAAATGTGAGCCGACTGCAATGCTCATGCTACAGTACAGGCTACCTAGACATCAGCACCAGTCTAATGTGTGGGCGGAATTCTAGGTGACTGTCTGGTAGGGCCATACGTCCTCCCATCAAGTCTTACAGGTGCTGTCTACAGGGAATTTGTTCACAACACCCTCCAGAACCTGCTAGAATTTGTGCCTCTGCGAATGTCAAGAAACATCTGGAGAATATATTTCTTTCGTTTCCTATATGATCACAAAATTGTTACGTCCTTAGACTACCTGTTTCAGTCAGCGATGACCATCTTCAGGTATGCAGCAACACATGTGAAAAAATAAGTGTAACTAGTGGACTGTCTCCATCTTAAAACAATACAATACGCCTTAATGAGAAGGAGTACTGACATACATGTGAAAAACATACGCTTAAAATATGAATGAGGATTCCTTTTTAAACAAAAAAAAAATATTCTGTTATAGTGAAGCCATAGTAGCATTCTCAAAAGATACTCATAAAATCAGTAAAGCACCATCGCACAGCTTTTTAATATGGTATGTACTAGGTTACATTGTCGGTGGAATAATCTTGCTCACAGCGCTACTGTCCGTGACGAAACGCGCTACAGTAGCCACAGAATGTTTCTGTCGTAAGCTAGCTAGATGTCGCTACTGCAAGCCTACACACATTAGTCATTTATGTGATCGTATAAAATTCTATAAAAAGAAGAATAAAAAAGGTGAAACCTATGGTTGGCTTACGAGGTGTATAAGCTGTTACAGTGGCGAAATGCAATAAATTCAAAACACAATAAAAATTAAATTTCGACTGTTAAAAGGAAATGGTTAAGGGAAGATATATATTTGTGAGACAATCTTGTGGTGATTTTAGATTTTAAAAAAATAAAGACATAAGTAAGAACAAACCTACAGAGGTAACGGATAATATAAAAATGACAGAATAACTGCGACGAGAAGTCAAACGGCTGAAACAAGACAGTGAGCGCTCTCTGTTGGCGTAATCGCCATAATGCCGCATGGGCGAGAAGTGGTCGCAGGTACCCAACTGCCAGAGGGCACCACGTGAGACGTCCATGGCTAAGGAATTTATTGCTAGCCTTCGACCATAGATACTAGTAGACTGGCCTTGCTGTGCAGAAGCTATGGGGCTAGTGTGGCTCCAACATAAACCAGGTGACTGTTGGCAAAACGTGGCGGGATTTCAAATCAGCGGTGTGCCATCCTATATTTGTATCGGATTTTCCCCACATTTCTCAATTGACTGCCAAACGCTTCCAACAAAAACTACTTTTTTATTTGTGAAAAATTATGCCAGAACTACATTTGACCTGGATTTGTTCAAAGTACCATTTATAAAATCTAACAAATACATCGAACGCCATTCTGGTGGGGAGCGGGACGAAATTACTATAAACTATCAATTATAGTAAAAAGTCGTTAAAATTCTTTTAAACAGTAAGAGTGGGCTCGTGTCAAAACTTTAAACATTGTATTCGCCACGTTTCGAGCTTTAGTCACTTATAAAAGAAAATGGGCTATGGGAATTATGCCAAATATAGGTGTCAAAATTGTTTACTTTAGGAGCAGGTCCATTTAATAGTATCAATTTTAGGTGCGCTTCAAAGGTTCAGTTCCCACTATTTTTACAAAAGTTTAAACTATCAGTTTAAAAAAAATGATATTTTAGATGAAAAGTGAGACTTTGCAGTTTCAGAAAATAATTTTGGAGCCTAGGTTTAAAAATGACAGACACTGTAAATACAAATTATAGATATACATTGTAAATAATAACTAACCTATCAAAACACTTCTCCGCGAAGTGCTTCGAGCAAAGGTGCGTATGTGCAAACGGCTTAAAGTTTTTCCGTTTCAGGGCCTGTATCCAAAGCTGCCTTCGGTTTTCATCCTTACGGAACCTATGAGTAGCAACGAGAAACGATTATACTTACTTCTGTAACCGAATTATCGCAGATACTTTCCAAAATGTAATATCAGTCTGACTTTACAGGCATCACTTTCAGCACTTTAATTTACGTGATA
Source organism: Schistocerca cancellata (assembly GCF_023864275.1). Classification (NCBI taxonomy): domain Eukaryota; kingdom Metazoa; phylum Arthropoda; class Insecta; order Orthoptera; family Acrididae; genus Schistocerca; species Schistocerca cancellata. The sequence goes on along the minus strand of NC_064635.1, from coordinate 16,107,535 downwards.
CTCTATTTCAAGTGTAAAAAACATATAAAAGTCACTTCAGCAGATTTCAATAAACGCATCTGCACCATCTTAGACACACTTACACGTGAAATGTAATACCATTTCCCCGACAAAACGCTGAGTACAGCCATAAGCGCAACACGAAACAACCATGTTTTGCCAACATTCACGTGACTTCAGCCCAGAGATGTTGGAGCCACGAAAATGACGTCAGGGCCAGTCTATTATATTTATGGTCGAAGTTGTTAGCGCACTCGAGCAGATGTAATTTCGATGGATTGCTCACGCGCTGCCTGCGATACGTAAGCTATAAGAGAATCTCAGACCAGAGAGTAGTGTTGTCAGCAGTAGGAACTGTGTGGCAGTGTGAGTAAGTAGTAGCGAGCAGTCGTGCGTGTGGAGTTGGCTGGGCCGGTCTTGGTGAGCCATGGCGGTGCCTGAGCGATGTAGTATAAGGTAAAAGCAGCCTCGCGCATATGTACTATTGTTATATCAAGCCCCATGTAAAACGTTTTTAAAAAAGTCTCTTAATAATAATCTTTCTTATAAAAAAATTAACTTTGACGATCATTCATCTCAATTTAAAGAATTTACTAATTTCTCCAACCCATGGTCATTCCAATTACTGTAAAGAAAAATCAGTTGTTTACTTTTATATATGACAATTCTATCGGCCAGCATTGCACAGGGCTGTGCCAGAAAAATTTCTTATAAGAGCAGATATGCAGGGTGTTACAAAAAGATTCAGCCAAACTTTCAGGAAACATTTCTCAAACACAAATAAAGAAAAGAAATTATGTGGACATGTGTCCAGGAACGCTTAATTTCCATGTTAGAGCTCATTTTAGTTTCGTCAGTATGTACTCTACTTCCTCGATTCACCGCCATGATTTCATACGCGATACTCTACCTGTGCTGCTAGAACATGTTCCTTTACAAGTACGACACAACATGTGGTTCATGCACGATGGAGTTCCTGCACATTTCAGTCGAAGTGTTCGTACGCTTCTCAACAACAGATCCGGTGACCGATGGATTGATAGTTCGTGCTCGTATTGTGGACGGCTGTGATACAGTACACCATTCTCCAGGGCTCCATCAGCGCATCAGGGATTCCATGCGACGGATTTTTGAACATTTCCTGTAACAAAGTATTTGAGGTCACGCTGGTACGTTCTGTTGCTGTGTGTTTCCATTCCATGATTAATGTGATTTGAAGAGACGTAATAAAATGAGCTCTAACATGGAAAGTAAGCGTTTCCGGACACATGTCCACATAACATATTTTCTTTCTTTGTATGTGAGGAATGTTTCCTGAAAGTTTGGCTGTACCTTTTTGTAACACCCTGTATATATGCGTTATCCGGCGACTTCATTGAGGTAGTGAAACATCCCCTTAGAAAAATTATACAAGCCTGTCCTTAAACTGACACACAATATTTTTAGCACAACGCAATCTGACTTTCAGAAATCCCTTCAAAAGAATGGCCCTGACTAACATTAACCTATGCGTTTCACAAATCGCTTACCTCACAAAAATCTTGGTTACTCGAACTACTGCAATACAGCTAGCGCCACTACTACCAGCTAAATAAAAGATTCAAACTACGGAAGGCACTAACTACTGATAGGCATAGTTAGCAAATGAAAGATTTTGATAGAGAACAAACAATGTATTTACCTTAATAGTGTTGAAACATTATAATATACATAGCAGTTCATAATATCCAGTATTACAAATTTCAAAACTCCGCCATCTCTCTCCTCACATCCACCACTGCTGGCGGCTCACCTCCAACTGCGCAACGCTACGCGCTGTTCACATCCAGCTGCCGCTGCCCAACACTACAATGGCAGACAACAATGCAAAGTAGCCACAGACTGCACACAGCACAGCCAGTGATTTTCATACAGAGAGCGCTACGTGGCGGCGATGTTACCAATATAAGAACCTAAACAGCCTACTTACACAGCCCCCACGCTCCCCACAAAAAAATTTACAAATTGTTTTGGGCAGTGGTCAATAATGATTTGATAAAATTTTTCATAATTACAATAACAAAGATATCAAATGCACACACTTATTTATACAATGTTGGTCAAAAGCTAAAATTTTCTCACAGTCCATAAAGACAGTCCAGATTGTTCATCACAGTAAAATTTCAGTGTTTATTTTTTTAACAAAGTCTGAGCAGTAAAAGAAAATGCACACAGAAGTAGTGGATTTCCATGCAGTCTTGTAGAAGTAGTGTTGTCCTTCCAATGGAAAGACAGTGCTGACTCTTGACATGCTGACAGGTAATGGGCCACAACAGAGCAAACCCACAGCAGAGTCTGTCGCAGTTTTGAAGAATATTGGTAGGTAGGTCATCACAGAGTAGACCCACTGTAGTCCTTGTAGAGATTGTGGTATTGGTGGGCCACCAGAGGTGCAGACCCACTGCAGTCCTTGTAGAAATAATGGTACTGGTGAGTGAGCAAAGGTGTAGACCCACTGTAGTCCTTGTAGAAATAATGGTGCTGAAGAAATGTTCAAACCAAAAGGAAGTTTCCGAAACTGATAACAAACGCCGAAACAAAGGAAAGCTGTATATTTTCTACATTCTGGATGAAGTTCGGTCTGATAAAAGCTGGATCTGAGATCAATAGAAGACAACACTTTTACTCCATTAAAATTTTGAAGAAGTTCTTCCATCGTTTGTGGCCTGTCTGTTTCAGGAATGATGATAGTATTAATTTGTCTCGAATCTAAGACAAGTCTGGTCGACCCATTTTTCTTCTCAACAACATGTAATGGATTGTTGTATGAGCTTACTGCAGGCTCAATAATGCCCTCGTCAAGCATAGATTGTATTTCTGTTCTAACACGGTCCCTATAATGTGCTGGAATTACGTATGGTCTAACACAAAATTTAGTATGATCGCGAACACGAAATTGGTATTGAAATCCCTTGATTGTTCCTGTTTTGTGAGTAAAAACCTATCAGTGTCATTACAATTCTCAATTGTTTGAATTTCATTCCGAATTAACTCATTAATTTCAAATATGTCGTCGATATCATCCCTGTCAGTACTTGCTGAGTGATTGTTAGTGTCTAGTTCTGTAGAAAATTCCGAACTGTTGTCTAACAGAAGGTAAAGCCGATTAATTTCCTCGTCATGGTTTGAGAGCCAATCTTCAAATTTCAAAGCTATTGACTTACCTTCTTTCTCTAAACTTATTTCAGCATCGTGAAAGTTTAAGATTTCTTTGTATTCATTCAGAAAGTCTACTCCCAATATAATTTCCGTTGACAATAATGGAACAATAAGAAAGTTCATAGAGAAGCTGTGGCTTTGACAAAAGAATTCTAAGTTGGTTTGTTGGCGTACATCTACACTTTTTCCAAAGATTGCACCTTGTAATTTAATCTTACGTAACGGAAATGTGGGACAATCATTCGATTTGTTGCGTTTGCTAAAGGCTGTTTCACTAATTACTGAAATGGGACTGCCAGAGTCAAGTACTGCAGTACATTTTACGTCATTTACTGTAATGTGAATCACAGGATATGCAATGTTGTTACGTTTTACGCCGTCTTCTTGGAGTAAGATGTCCCTAATGTCTTCCATTTATACATAATTACTAGCTACGGCAGCTGCGTCGTTAGTATCATATGTACGTTTTGTGGCTGCCAGCGGTATGAGCCATTGCCTATTGTCTCTTTGTTGGCGCACGTCGTTATTGGGGTTTGGAGACCTAACTTCTACAAATTCACCTTGTCGAAAGGGCCCTGCCCTGTTTAAATCCCGCCAGTTCTGATGCAATTCAGGTCTGTCGTTACGATCACATTGTCTGTTGTCATGTCGGTAGTTCCTGTAGTTTCTTTCTTGTCGGTTAAGTGGTGGAGAATTTCTCCCTGAATCATAACTGCACGCTGGACCGTTGCGTCTAAAGTTATTCTGTCTCCCGTAATAATAATTGTTTTCGTTCCCATATTGTCTGTTTCTCTGATTGTCTCTGTTATAGTCATTACTGCGGAGAGGTGATCTTTCCCTGTAATTATTACTACTCTGCCAATGGTTGTCATACGGGTGGTGTCTGTTTTGTTCACGATTTGTGTTGTGAGAATAGCCTTGTCGCGTCCAGTTATTATTTCTGTCATCGCGGAATTGTGACGGATGTGACCTGTAATTGTTGTGCTCCTGTTTTCGCGTTCCGCGATTGTCAGTGTCAATTTCCAGTTCTTGTAAGAGCCCCTGAAAAGCTTCAATGTCGTCTTTGCAACGTCCTGCCAAAATAATATGCCGTAAATGTTCAGGTAATTCGATTAAGCAAATGCGGATGAGTTCTGAGGTGCTGTATGGGTTTGACAGGTACTGATTCTTGTGCAACATGTCTTCAAAATATTTCAGAAGACTGGAAAATTCAGATTCTTCGAAATGTTTCATCATTAAGATGCCATGTTTTACTCGGTCTTGTGTGGCTTGAGACCAATATGCTGAGAGGAAGGTATGGTAAAATTCTCCTTCACTGTCGCAATCGTGAATGACCGATCGCATTCTTACAGCTGGTTCGTTCTCTAAGTGGCCACACATAAATTCTAATCTGTGTTCTAATGACCAGTTGGGAGGAAAACAATGAGAGAATTGATGGAGCCACGCTTGTGGATGAATGTCATTGGCAGAATTCTTAAACGTTTTGAATTTACATGTAGTAATGAATAGCTTATAGTCAAAATCATCATGTCAGCGAGTCGCATGTCGGTCATTATATCGTCGTTTCGGCGGTTCCATCTCAAAATTCGGTGTACCTTGCCAATTTCTTTCATAATTTCCGAAGTGCCCTGTGTTATTATTTTGTGGCTGTTCCGTATTTCTATGTCCCTCTTCCCGTATTGGAGCGCGAGTGTCCTCTGAAATACGTAATTCTTGTATTACCTGTGTCAGCTGATCTTGTACTTTCCGGATTTCTCTTTGGTGTTACGTATTGATTTGATTCAGATTTTGTTTCAGTTTCCTAATTTGTTCGCACTCTTCTGTGTCATTAAAGACTACCGGTTTTGTGTCATTCAGATTATCATCTACCTTCGTAGATAAATTATTTAGCTGATCCGAAAGTTCAACTACTTTCTCTGATAAGGAACTAATTTCCTCCATGTGTCTTTCTGAACCAATTTTCAGAGTATCTACTGCGTCCTTTAAGTTTTCCTGAGCTTTTGCAAGTTGCGTAACCGAATCGGTAGATGCAACTGAGTCCATTTTAGCTTTCAAGGTCTCATGATTTTCATGAACAATAGTTTGCAGTTCTTTTATGGCTGCTTCGTGATTCTGTAATGCATTTTCATGCCGCGAAAAAATAGGTTGAAAATGCTCACAAATTTGTGATTTTACGTCATTGCAGACTTTTTGACATTTCGATTCAATGTTATGTAACTCAGTAGTTAAATCTTCACGTGTTTGTTCAAGCTTACGTTCCACTGAGTCTAACTTTTGAAGCTTTTGTTCCATTGCGTCTAACTGTTGCTGTGATTGTCTCTGGTGTTGTTCCATGGTGTCTAACTTTTGAAGATTTTGTTCCATTGCATCTAACTTTTGAAGCTTTTGCTGTGTTTGTCTCTGATTTTGTTCCATTTGTTGCATTAGCTGTAATAACAACGCATTAGTGTCTGGAATCTGTTTCTCTACGCTTTTCGGCAGTGCGTTTGCACCGGCAACATTCATATTTTGACAAGCAGAAAATGTGTCTTGACTTATTTGAGAAAACGGTGAGGACGCAAAACCTGAATCTACAGTATTTGCAATATTGTGTTCTGTCATTTCGGATTCCTGAGGCGAGCTGTTGCCGACCGATCGATCGATAATGCTTCCTTGTTCACTACCTGTTTCACTGTCTACACCATTATTTGCCGCCCGCTCCATTTCCCTATGCACAGTTACCAAATTACTACTTGGAATGTCTGTTAATTCACTACACAGTGGTGCTGATAAGCTACGCTCGTCGTCACTATTATTTCTCAGTTTACTTTGGAGCCTAGTGTTACGTTTTTCACACGCCATTATTGTGACAATATTTCACACGATAACACAGAAGAACACAATTTGAAGAGCAAAAATAAGAGAACACATTAACATAGCACTGAAAATAATATCTAGTTAATTGCAAGCGTAGCTGCGAAATACTTGGTGCAAATCTACATGCATCCCACAACAACAATGAAAGACTGCAACTACAAAGGAGATTCTCTCTACAATTACGCGCTAGCAATAAACAAAATCTACACTAATTACACAAACTACAAGAAAAAATCAGAAGATTCCAGTGAGGTATCCTCGACTAAGGGTCGACATATGAAACATCCACTTAGAAAAATTATACAAGACTGTCCTTAAACTGACACACAATATTTTTAGCGCAACGCAATCTGACTTTCAGAAATCCCTTGAAAAGAATGGCCCTGACTAACATTAACCTATGCGTTTCACAAATCGCTTACCTCACAAAAATCTTGGTTACTCGAACTACTGCAATACAGCGAGCGCCACTACTGCCAGCTAAATAAAAGATTCAAACTACAGAAGGCACTAACTACTGACAGGCATAGTTAGCAAATGAAAGATTTTGATAGAGAACAAACAATGTATTTACCTTAATAGTGTTGGGACATCATAATATACATAGCAGTTCATAATATCCAGTATTACAAATTTCAAAACTCCGCCATCTCTCTCCTCACATCCACCACTGCTGGCGGCTCACCTCCAACTGCGCAACGATACGCGCTGTTCACATCCAGCTGTCGCTGCCCAACACTACAATGGCAGAGAACAATGCAAAGTAGCCACAGACTGCACACAGCACAGCCAGTGATTTTCATACAGAGAGCGCTACGTGGCGGCGGCGTTACCAATATAAGAACCTAAACAGCCTACTTACAGTAGGATTTTTCAATTTATTCAGTATGATCTTTCAGGGCCATGACGCAGCACTGCTGACGTCCAAATTTACCAGTTTAGATTCACAGTCAGTTAATTATTGAAAGGTTATATATGAGTCACATTTTTTTAGGAGGTTAGTCACATTTTATTATTCAAAGGTTACGGAAGTTAACTGTTGGTAGGTTATGCTAAATGTCAATTATACACACATATTCTTATCTGTTGGGAGGTATTTTTTTACTGTGGGGAGGTTACACTAAATCTGAATGATACGTAATATTATTTAGCTGTTGGGAGGTTACATGTGAATGCTATACGTAATTATTCTTATTATCTTTATTGTGGGGAGGTTACAACCTCGTACGCTGCGATACGCTGTTCGAAGGAAAGATTGATGGAACACCTTACCACTCAGTTAATAAGATTACCTAGTTAATGAAATGTTATGTAAACTGAGAAGGGACAAGTCAACACGAAGATAACGAGCTCAACGTAACAAAGCAAAGGCAAGTATGTAATCTACTCTATACTAGGGAAAGACAAAGATCAGGTATACCTAAGAAAGGCGTGGAGTGACAACAGTAGGAAATTTTCAACTATTTTTATATTAAGCCCCTTTCCCCCCCCCCCCCAACAAACCGACAGCATGACCCCCATTGCACCTCCCCCCCTAAACTACCCATAAACTATCTTAAGGCCCCCAACAAACCGACATTGCAGCCCCCCCTCCCTCTCAGGGAACACCCATACCCCCCATACCATGACAAGCCTGTGACAAATACAACTCCGCAAACGTTACTAAGGAGTGTTCGACTTGTCCGATATGACATTTATCAAAGTCGATATTCCACAGCCATCATATGTGTCATACGCACTTGTCAATTTGTTTTTACTCGAAATATTACGGTGTTGTTAAGCTGAAAGCTACATCTAAGATCAGACTTTCTGAAACATTTCTCTATTTGGTGGGACATTTTGCTGTGAAATTTCATTAGAATGATTTTCATTTTCTCTTTATTAGTTGTATTTTCTGGTTGAGTGTGCGATTGCTTGCAGTTCATTTCCCGCTTCTGTAGCATGTTGTAACAGGTTATGACATCATATACATAAAACCCGTTGGCTATTACAATTTGCTTTAAAATACTAAGCCCTTTATGTATTGCACTTTCGGCCAAAGGTAGACGAAAGATGCGGTGAATCGGTGAGGTGGAGCACAACATGAACTGTCACTGTTAGAACACGAAGGTTTTCTGAAAATCGAAAACTTAATTTTGTTGCCATCTTTCTTAATAATAAGGGCAACGTAGTTCATGGAGTTTCCTTCTTCCACTTCCGTAGCAAGATTTATTTTTGGGTGCCTACTGGCTATTGCTCGTGAAAATGCTTTAATCTCACTGATGTCACCCTCTATCAGTCAACATATCGTTTTTAATATGTAGTTTTATCTGTCAGCTGTGGAAAATTAGCAATAAATTTACATTCTAAATCGTTCACAAAAGCATCTGCTAGAGCACCAGCCAGGCTTTTACCCACCCCAAGCCCATCCTTTTGCTAATATATTTTGCCATTGGACTAAACTAAACTCCGCCCGAATGGGCCATGAAGGCCCAGCGCCACCGACCGGCCGCCGTGTCATCCTCAGGCCACAGCCGTCACTGAATGCGGATATGGAGTGGCATGTGGTCAGCAGACCGCTCTCCCTGCCGAATGTCAGTTTCCGAGACCGGAGCCGCCACTTCTCAGTCGAGTAGCTCCTCGGTTTGCCTCACAAGGGCTGAGTGCTCCCCGCTTGCCAACAGCGCTCGGCAGACCGGACGGTCACCCATCCAAGTACGAGCCCAGCCCGACAGCGCTTAACTTCGGTGATCTGACGGGAACCGGTGTTACCATTGCGGCGAGGCCGTTCGCATTTTGTCAGTGAGGGTAAAAAAAATATAATCAAAAAATCCAATTCTGCAGTACTGACCTTGTTGTGGGTTAGCAGAGTAAATTTAATAATTTCAATAGTTCCTTTATTGGGATATTACTGTAGAGGTTTTTTTACATCCAAGGAAGCAGATACCCTTGATTGCGTTTGCAAGCTCAGAAAGGTTTGTAATCCCAAAGTAAGTACCGAACGTGAAAACTGCTTTAAGTTTATTGTTAAGAAACAAATTTATTTTACAAACAGTGAGGAGATCGGGTTAGAAAAGGATGGGGAAGGAGGTCGGCCGAGTCCTTTCATAGTGACCATCCCGGCAATTGCCTGCAGCGATTTAGTGAAATCACTGAAAACCTACAGTAGGATGACCAGACGGGGGATTGAACCGCAGTCCTCCCTAATGCGCGGCCCTCTTATGTACAGGGTGATTATAAGTAAAGTTAAACTTTCAAACCGCTGTAGAAATAACACCACTGGTCAGAATGACGGCAAATTGCAACGGAATATTGCCGGAGAAGGGGGAAAACGTATGGCAGAAGAAAAATAAATAGTTACAAAATGTAGCAATAGATGGCGCTGTAAGCATCCTAATTTAATAGTGGTCGACTACAAATGACAAATGAATCATACAACAATGCCTAATGTGTTCGTTTGACGCTAAACAAACTGTACTACTCAGATTGCATGGATGCACAGGTGTGATACCGTTAGTTACGTAAGGCCATCCACGACGACAGTCATATCACATCGGGTGGAAAGAAAACCAGTTTTTAATTGTCCTGAGGCAAAAGCCGCATAAAAAGCATCAATCAAAATTAAATCGGGTTATTAATTTCCGTGTGACTGGGGCAAAATGGTTCAAATGGCTCTGAGCACTATGGGACTCAACTGCTGTGGTCATAAGTCCGCTAGAACTTAGAACTACTTAAACCTAACTAACCTAAGGACATCACGCACATCCATGCCCGAGGCAGGATTCGAACCTGCGAACGTAGCGGTCGTGCGGTTCCAGACTGTAGCGCCTTTAACCGCTCGGCCACTCCGGCTGGCGACTGGGGCAAAACATGTTCAGTGTGCTGTGCACCGTTTTCTGCGACAAGTTGATATCGAGGACCAGCATGTTCCACAACTGGGCGAAGTGTTTCCGGGGTCACTTTCAGAATGTGTTGCGCAATGCGTGCCATCAATACAGCTAATTTTGCAACCGGAACACTGAACACAACATCTTTCAGACAGCCCCACAGCCAGAAGTCACACGGATTAAGACCGGGTAATAGGGTCGGCCAGGCTGTAGGGAAATGGCGGCTGATAATTCTAGCATTTCCGAAATGGCGCTTCAGCAGCTGCTTAACTGGATTTGCATTGTGTGGAGGTGCGCCATTTTGCATAAAAATGATCCCATCCACACATCTAGTCTGTTGGAGAGCTGGAATGACGTGGTTACGCAAAAGACACTCACAGCGCTTAACAGTGACGGTCCAGGTAACAGAACCGGGAGCACCCGTCTCTTCGAAAAAATATGGCCCTGTGATAACTGATGCCGTAAACCCGCACCACACAATGACCTTTCCAGCATGAAGTGGTACTCGTTGATTTGCGTGTCGATTTTCCGTCGCCTATATTCGACAATTCTGTGTACTGACGTATTCAGTCAGATGGAAGTCTGTCCATAAAATCTTAAACGGCCAATCATTGTCCACTTCCGTGCGAGCAAGAAATTCTAGAGCAAAGGTCTCTCTTACTGGCCGGTTAACAGGAAGAAACTTGTTCACAGAAGTAATTCTGAATGGATAGCAAAGAAGGACGTTTTGTAGGATTTTACGCACCGTGCTCACGGGTATGTCCAATGTTTGGGCGATTCTCAGTCCACTACACGTTTGCACAGCAATACTCGTCTGCTCCAGCATTGCCGTGGCCACTGCTTCCACTGACGTCGAATCAATTCGTTTCCTCCCTCTACCAGGTTGCACACCAACAGAACCCGTCTCTTCGAATTTCCGAATCGTTTTCTCCAGACACACGGCAGTCACCGGACCAACGCCTTTTTTCAAACCCTTCAGTGTCCGGAACTTCTGCAGAGCGACGTGTGTAGAGTCACCATTCTTGTAATACAGCTTTACAAGCAGAACGCGATCCTGCATTGAGACAGTCATGACGAACGTCGCAGACGCGAAAGGGGGAAAACCCGTGTACCCGAAGTGTTAATACCAACTTCATTGGGTCGTGCGCATGACAGGTGTTTTCATTTACGTATTCTGAAACATACAGCGCCATCTATTCATCAATTTTCACACTATTTATTTTCCTCTGCCATACGTTTTTCCCCTTCTCCGATAACAGTCCGTTGCAATTTGACGTCATTCTGGCCAGTGGTGTTATTTCTACAGCGTTTTGAAAGTTTAACTTTAATTATAATCACCCAGTATATCTGATCTTTATCTTTGCCCAGTACAGAGTAGATTACATACTTGCTTTTGCTTTCTTACGCTGAGTGTATTACTCTCATCTTGACTTGTCCCTTCTCTTCTGCCTCATCATTTATAGCCGTCCTATCCACCACAGTCCTACCCTCAAATACCTTGACCTCCCCTGGACTCCCCATCTCCTCACCATCCAACACAAAGCTCACAACAGACTCCGCCTCCTGAACCTCCTGCCCAGCTGGACATGGGGTCTGCATCCTTCCACCATCCTTCACACCTACAAATCCTTGATCCGCCCCATCCTCTGTTATGCCAGTGTAGCTTGGATTTCCGCCCCTCCCTAGTTCTATAAAGCCCTCCAAATCCTCGAACGCCATGCGCTCCGCCTCGCCTTCCGCATCCGCCTTCTGTCCCCCTGCGCATCCTCCACGGCCTCATCCCCTTCCCCCACCTTCTCCTTTTCCTTGAACACATCCGCACACTATATACTGTCCGCCGCCTCGATCCCCCTCACCCCCTGGTGTCTCCCTTCCTCTCCCAGTTGCCATGCCTTTACCATTGTGTCCCACCGTCTCTCCATCTCCACACCCTCCACCGACTTCCACCATCTACCCCTCCCGGATGATGAGCTTCGCCCTGACAACTACTGTTCCTACCAACTCTAACCGCATCTTCCTGCCTCCTCCTCAGGGCTCCCTCTCCTCCCCCTCGCTCCTCTTGAGCGGCTTCCCCCTCCTATTCCCCTCCCTCTCTTGTGCTCCCATTCAGTGTCTCTGCACTCCCTCCTGCCCTGTCTTCCCTCTTCATCTCCTGCCCCACGTGTCTCCTGCCTCTCCGTGTACCCACTGATGCCCCTACTCCCTTCCTGCCGCCGCTTCCCCTGCTGCCCCTTGCTCTCCCCTCCTTTTCCATCCTCACTGACCTTTCCCTCGGCAGGTCCCACCTGACAGTTTTATTCTTTGTCGTGTGTGCTCCAAGTGGGTTTTAAGTGTGTTGTTCCAGAGTGTTCTTAATACTGTGGCCGACTTTTAACCTGTGGATGCGCATTCAGTGTCTTCTCTGTGTTTTAAGACTCACCAACTGTGTTTTTTTATCTTTCTGGTGGCTTTTTTAACTGTCCCCTATGAACGTCTCCATGTCAATGTATTTCTACCTCCATGTTCTCCCCTTACTCTGTTTTATATTCCCCTTTTTTCCCACCTTATGTATGTATCATTTTATTCCTGTCTTGGTTGTCGTGCCACTCGGCTGAAGAGCGGCGGATTGTGCCGCTGACAGCCCTCCCCTGCCCATGTGGGGCAGGGGAATGAAATTACAATACAGAAAAAAAAGTCCCTTCTCTGTTTTATAGCACATTTCATTAACTAGGTGGCCTTATTAATTGACTGTTATGGTGTTCTATCATTCTGTCCTTGAAACAGCGTGTCGCACAGTACGAGGGGCCCTCTGGCGGTTGCGTACCTTTGACCATTTCTGATTTTGGCGGACACGCCTATCGAGGGTGTTGATTGCTTCCTACAGTCTGCTGTTCCTTCCACTTGGCTTCCTTCGTTACTTATCTTATCATTTCTATATTGTTAGTTAGCTCTGAAGGCTTGTTCTTATTTATGTCCTTATTTTTTAAAATCTAAAATCGCCACAAGATCATCTCAGAATTATACTTTACCACTTAACCATTTCCTTTTAATAATCTAAATTTAACTTTTGTCGTGTTTTTAATTTCATGTATTTCATCACTCTAATAGCTTATACAGCTCGTGAGCCAGTCATAGACTGCCTCACACCTGTCCGCTGAACTGCGAGTTCTCCGGATCACGGAGCACATCAGCGAGGGTTTCGATTCCAGCATGTCGACGGCAGCAGTCTTCTTCGACGTACACAATGCTTATCATAAGATTTGGCAGAACACCCTGGTGTATAAGATGCTGACGCCAACCCCCATCCCTGACATCTACGTTAAGAATGTGGATGAATTCCTTCACCAGAGGGCCTTCCTCGTTGCTCAGCGGGAAAAGCTCTCCAGTGTACGCCACATGTCGATGGGTACCCCTCAGGGCTCTGTGCTGTCCCCTCTTCTTTTTAATGTCTACATCAGTGACATGCCCGTCATTCGTCACTGCCATTTGGCGCAATACGCCGCTTTACACGACCGGCCGCAATCCTGATCAACTCATTGCTCGCCTCAAAAGGCAAGTGGACGCAACGGTCACCTGGTGTCGCTCGAATAAGATGGCCCTCAGTGCCGCCAAAAGTACGGCCGTGAATTTCACTAAACGGCACCATATACTCCGCCATAACATGTCAGTCGGAGGCGTCCGGTTCCCGTGTGCCCAAGCTGCCTAGTATCTCGGGGTCTGGTTGGATAAGAAACTTTTCTTCCGCCGTCATGCAGAATACATCAACCACAAAGGGTTAAAGTTGACAAAGGCCTCGTACCCGCTCTCCTCCAGCCGAAAGCTGAATTTAGATACCAAGCTCCGGCTATATCACTCTGTTGTCCTAGCCTCACTAACATATGGTTCCTATGCGTGGGCCACGATTAGTAAGTCCCGGATGCTGACGCTCCAGCGCCTGCAGAATAAAGTTCTCAGGTGGTGTCTTCACGCCCCTCCGCTCACCAGGATAGTCACTCTGCACGAGGACACAAATACGGCCCTTCTCAAGACGACCATTCGCCGTAAGGCTCGCCAGCTATACAGTAAAGTGGGTGCCCTCCGTGAGACGGATCACTGGACGACAAACCATCGGCACCACAGTTCCACAGCGCTGCCACCGACACCCAGTTTCGCCCACCGTCATGGACGACTCGGATTCGGGCTATGACTGACGGTTGGCCCAATACGACCACGTTTTTCTGTTCGTCTCGTACACTCACTAGCAGTGGCCTGTTCTCGTCCAGCCACTATTTTCCTTCAGCATAGAGCTGGCGCATTACTGCACCCCTCCTCTGTTCTTCCACCGTCGGAGGGTGGCAGGGAACTTAAAATTCCACCGCCGCCACACCTTCAATGTGCTACGCTCGGCTGTTATTCAGCCATTGCTTTCAGTCTCCTCTCACTTGCCCAACGAGATAGTTGGACCGGATCTGAACCGGTGACGGTGTATATTAGTAAACTGCCACAAAAAAATCATAGATATCACCTGTTGTATTCTTAATTGTATTGCATTTTGTACAATCATATAATTGACGAATATGTGTAGGCTTACAGTAGCGATTTTTAACGAGCTTACGGCACAAACATTTTGTAGTACTGTAGCGCGTTTCGTTATGAGCAGTAGCGCTGTTAATAAGATTATTCCGCCGACACTGTTACCTTGGGTATACCATATTTCAACACTGTGCGACGGTGCTTTACTGATTTTGTGTGTATCTTTTGAGTATGCCACTATGGCTTCACTATATATTCCTTTTAAAAACAGTATGCCCCGTCATATTTTAAGTATATGGCTCTGAGCACTGTGGGACTTAACTTCTGAGGTCATCAGTCCCCTAGAACTTAGAACTACTTAAACCTAACTAACCTAAGGACATCACACACATCCATGGCCAAGGCATGATTCGAACCTGCGACCGTAGCGGTCGTGCGGTTCCAGACTGTAGCGCCTAGAACCGCTCGGCCACTCTGGCCGGCTTAATTATATGTTTTTCACATGTATGTCAGTAATACTTTTCATTATGGCCTATTTTATTGTTTCAAGATGTAGACAGTCCACGTCTTGTATTTTTTTTTCACGTGTGTTGCTGCAGATCTGTGGATGATCATCGCCGACCTAAACCGGTAGTCTAAGGACGTAACAATTTTGTAACCATAGGCGGAAATAAATGAAATTTGTTCTACACTTTCTCGATCACCGTTCTATTCGCGACCGTTTCGCAGCCTGTTAAAAAAAAAATTCTGGTTTATGCATGATGGAGCTCGAGCACATTCCAGTCTCGGTATTCGAGAAGCGCTTCTTAAGCGATCGTTTTTTCCTGGACTGTCCCACAGCGAATATGAAATCAGAATACTATAATACCCATTAGATCGGAAATATTTAGTGTACGCTGACAGATGTAATACTTATCGGTACCAATGATTGTCAGTAGTTGATTAATGTAATTTACATTTCAGTCGAAATTGCGAGGTCTTTTTTTACTAGTGAGAGGGCTTTGAAAGCACATTGGGATGAGGCGACAGTGCTCACGCGAACAGCGCAGTCACGTAGGTGGACAGGCGCACCACCTTGCAGGGAGTTCTGAGGACATGCCTTGGAGGGACACTGACTAATGACATGCGGTCCACTGGTCCACTGGTCTTTCTTTTGTAGAGCTGCGACTGGGCGTCGGACGCACCACAGGCCACACAGATGTGATCTCACACAGCCACCCTTCTGCGGCTCAAAAGTGAAAAGACAACGAACGTTGTTTTCAGCAAGGTCCAGGAAGGCCTATTGTGCACGAAACACAGAAAGCCGTGTTCCTTTGGAACGCACCGCATGCTATAGTTAACGTATAGAGAATAGAGCGAGAATAGGGCTGCTGATAAAGATGTACCGATATATTGGTATATCCAATTTTTTTCCAAGAAATATCGATATCTATTGTGAAGGCATTGCTAATTACGGATATAAATTTTTTTTCGTGATTTTCTTTAGATTTCTATTCTTCTTTTGTTCGTATGGGCATTTCTAATTGTGATTATGTAACATTTTACTGTCGTTTTTCAAGTAAAGATGTGTTTATTTCGTTGCCAATGGATAAATATGTTTCTTGCTTTGTACCCGTGGTAAAGTTTGTAAAGTTTTCTTTTGGAATATTGTTAATTCTGAAAAATGCACTCAATAACATTTATAAAGATTTATGTAATTTACGATAACGATATAACATCTACAGACAGGGGACATCTATAGTGATATCGATAGTCGAAAGGTTGTTGTGTAGTAGAGTGGATGGTAGATGGTGTGTCTGTGAAGCGTGCGCGGAAAAATAGTACTGTGTTTTATGAGAAGCATACGTAATTGTTTGGACAGTGATACCGAACTATCAGATTGTTTAATTCTCTTTATCACTGCGGTATATAATGCCGTCGCCAGCGAACTTTAAGAGCAAATAAACCGGACTGTGAAAGTGCCGCTAACAATACTTTGTTGTCGCCGACACGAACTGTGCTTTTATGCGAATGAACGTTGCTGGTATTGGTTTTGGGTGGTGGAACTATTGTCTATCACATTCTATCAAGCCGTGAAAGTGAAGACTTTAATTAACTGTGCAATATGAATGACTTTCAGTGACGTTGTCGAAGTTTGAAATGCGAGAACAGAGTGGACATTGTTTACGGTGTGCTTCACACACAAGAACAATTCAATTAACTCTGTATTTGTTGCTAAGACTATATGAATGTGAAGAGCTCTGTAATTATGGACGATAGCGTCACGGACAGTGCATAAAGTGTAAAAGACGAACGATGTCTACGTAATGTACTTTGTAAGAGAGAACATGTCAACAACGGTCGTATACTGGCCTCATGTGGTTTGTTAATCACCACGGGGTTAATGATACAGCTGTGCCGGAACTTAATTTGCGTTTCGCCGGAGAAGATTAACCAGCGGAACTGCCTGTATCCTGCTCTCATCATCGTAACCCGCCGACATTGTGGTGCCCAACGCAACGTTCGTATGCAACAAAAAGTTAAGAGATTTCGCCGAACGCTATCCTCTGACCTAGAAACTTTCTTTCTCTATTAAAAGTATAAGAATTACAGACTCTATTCAAATAAATTCTTTGTTTAGTCTATGTTTGCTTTCTGCTAAAGAAAATAACATTACGATCAGTGAATTAAAAGTTGCCCGGTAGTCATTGTTGAAACACCAGTAAATATAAACTTCCTCTCATTAACTAATTCTCCTTGCATGTCAAAATTATTGTAGTTATTTTATGTATTGTTATGAGACTAGATGTATGACAGTGACTAACAAGAGTGTTTTGTCGCTAAATATGGCGTCGCGCGAGAATTACGGCGACCGCCATAATTGCTTGTGTTCTGACCAATAACGTAAAAGCTGCTAATCACGTATTGGTGCATTTCTTGACGTGAGCGTGAATTATAAATGTCAGCTGTCAAATCACGTAGGGACTGTTTACCCAGTAATAAAAGTTTTTGATATTGTATTGCTACGAGTCGTAGTATTAAGAGACACTGGTTATACTCAAAAGTGGGTAGATGTGTGGTGAACCCCCCCCCCCCCCCCCCAGTGTTCATGCAATTATTAACAGTATTGTGTGTGATTCACGAAATTTTGTCACGTTTTCTAATTCCTTTCAGATACTGTCTTAGATGTCTTTGAAGTTTCAGAGAATATATACACAATTTTGTCTGTTCAGGTTAATTTCAGAGCAGTTTCTCGTGAATATTGAAGTTTTCAGTTCATAAACAAAGTAGGATCGTGACCAATTGGGAAGTATAACAAAGAGTGTGGTTTTCCAACTAGAATTTTGGATGACTTCACAGTTCAGATTTTGATAATTATTTTTCCTGTGGGTTGAGGTTATCACAATATGGGCCTTATTTTCCTCACCGATATATCGATACCAAAAAGTAAGTATCGGGTGCTGATATTTTTATTTTATATTTTTTTTCACAATTTTTGGTACATATTTTGAAGTTGTTTCTTTGAAATTGTGGTAGAAGATAATTTTACTTCCACCGTGTGCAGGTGTCTTACGACTTTTTGAGCTTCCATCACGTACAATCGTTCTGTCTGACTGTGTGAACACAGTACCGGGTGACAATAAGCTAACTGTATGAAATAAAATCGTCATAACTGCTGAACGGTTTGTGTTACGACGTTCAAACTGCACGGTTGCACGCGGCGCGTGATCGTAATTAGTATGGCTTAGTTTAGCGACGAAGCCCACTTTGATTTGGATGGGTTCGCCAGTAAGCAAAATTGGCACCTTTGCGAAATGAGGACCCACTTTTCGCGATCGAGAAATCTCTTCACCCTCAACAGGTGACAGTGTGGTGTGCAGTGTCCAGTCACGGAATAATCGGTGCGATGTTCCCTGGTGGCACGGTCATTCTTTAACTGCTGTGAGGGGTCCACTTGTACGTGGAGCCCGATTTGGTAAAATATTTCATGAAAAATGACATGTAATGGTTATCACATGTAGAAGAGGTTGTATCTTTGACACCACTGAACCAAAGATGTTGCCTGAGTGGCAGAATCGATTTAAGTTGGAGCGCGCGAACCGCAGAAGCTGTTGCCGCTGCTCTCTGTTAAAGGAAGGACTTCAAGACTTTAAGCTAGCGGCTAGCTGTGAGAATTTAGCTGTTGGCCCATGGACGCAGCATAATACAGTTTTGTAAGGTAATGGAATTTTGTATGTTTAGTTTTAAGTATGCAGCAACGCAATGTGAATTTTGTTAATTCTAACAGTAGGGCCCTTGAATGTAGAAACCGAGTATCTTCTATCATATTTAATGTATAGGTTGATTACGTATACGCGATTTGTAATATTTTGTGTCCTTTGTAAACCTAATACAACGAAGTTAAATTTTGGAAGCTCTTTTGTCAAACGATGTCAAACCTTTTGCCATGCAACAATCCAAGTATTGTTAACTACGTCAGTAAGTGAGAATTGTAGAACAGTTGAGAAGTTCACTGATTTTGAAGTCAACGTAAAATGTTTCATATTAGATTTTGTGAAGGAGAAACTTTATTTTGAATACAATTTTCGAACTGAAGAATTCGGTCTTAGCATATCCTGTTATCAGTACCTCATCCTCTACCATCTCGTGTGACATTCTTTGTATGAAGCTACTTTACGGTCGGCATTGCACTTTGCTGAGCCCAGATTGAATATTTTGTATGCCTACTGTGCAGAGAAAATGATACCAAGATTACTTCCGTTGCGACTCAAGAGCTAAGGAAATTGTATTTCATTGTTTATTTACACAGGGAATTTTATCAGTTTATTGCACAGGGCCATTGTTATCGGTGCTCACGAGACTGAGTAAATTTCAGAGGGATTGATTTCATTACAGGCATTACATACTAGTTTTCCAGATTAATTTGTTTAATTTTTCTTTGGATTACAGTAAATCTGATTAAGCACACCATTTTCTCAACAACACATTACATAGTAAGTATGAATAACACAAATGTATTTTTAAAGAACGTTACACTGCTGTATGAGTTTTTAAGCGACCTAGTCAGCTGGACGGCAGATCTATGCGTAGTTATTCATCTACTCTGAAGGCCATGAAGGTGTCAGGAATTGTGATAAGAGACGAGCAGCACAAAATTAGCGGAGTTATCTGTCAGGAAACACGTGGCCGCTCTGAAGCAACTAATGTCTCAATTTGTTAAAAGAACCCGGGTTGGTAAGCTACAGCACCAAACGGAGAACCACAGCATGTCCGAGGCAGAGGAAGGATGGTCCTATGATCGCAGATTAACCATAAGTTTTGAAACAACCTCTTTATTTTGTTACTCCAAACTTCGAGTTTTTCTCGAAACAACGTTTTCCTGCGCGCAAGTCCTCTAGAACCTCGTTAGATTAACCGATTCATTTGATTTTTTTAAATGAAAGACAATTTAATTTTGGCGGCCCCGTCGAGACCTTTCTTTATTCTAATTGTATACATTTTCTTAGACATTTAAACTTAGAAAAGCATGCCAAGAAACTGACAGGTTTTCCAAATATCTACCTTTTTTCTCGAGATATTTTTTCAAAATCCCATCATGATGGTATACCAGGTTCATTCTAATTTATGAATTTAGTATTTTTATGGATTTCAAAAACAGCCACGATAGTGCACAACTAGAGTTACGCTTTATCAAAGTAGTGGTTAGATATTTTTGGTTCACTACGCAAATGACGTAGTAAATGGTAGGATCACCGCTCCCATTGATTGAGCCATCACATTTTAATTTTGTTACGGTTTTTTTATTTATTGGCAATTATGGTTTGCAGTGGTAATGTATGTCAAAGCATGTGGGACATGTGATACATCTGCGGTAATTTTTCTGCAGTTGACGATGCCTTAAGAAATTTGAAATTTGTGGTAAGTTTCTATGGGACCATGCAGCAGAGGACATCGGTCGCTAGTCTTACACACTACTTAATCTAATTTAAACTAACTTACGCTAAAGCGAACACACACACACACACACACATGCCCGACTCGAACCTTCGATGGGGGGAGGGGCGGGGGGGGGGGGGGGGAGAGCCGCGCGAACCGATGGTTTAAGACCGATATCGCTAGCAGAATAAATAATATTACGACAGACAGCACAATGTTGTGCATTTTGTAAAATTTAATTACGTATTTAAGTCAGATTATTTCATTCAGTTATTTGATTTATTGCTTATTGTTGTTGTTGTGGTCTTCAGTCCTGAGACTGGTTTGATACAGCTCTCCATGCTACTCTATCCTGTGCAAGCTTCTTCATCTCCCAGTACTTACTGCAACCCACATCCTTCTGAATCTGCTTTGTGTATTCATCTCTTGGTCTCCCTCTACGATTTTTACCCTCCACGCTGCCCTTCAATGCTAAATTTGTGATCCCTTGATGCCTCAGAACATGTCCAACCAACTGATCCCTTCTTCTAGTCAAGTTGTGCCACAAACTCCTCTTTTCCCCAATTCTATTCAATACCTCCTCATTAGTTGTGTGATCTACCCATCTAATTTTGAGCATTATTCTGTAGCACCACATTTCTAAAGCTTCCTCTTCTTGTCCAAACTATTTATCGTCCATGTTTCACTTCCATACGTGGCTACACTCTATACAAATACTTTCAGAAAAAACTTCCTGACACTTAAATCTATACTCGATGTTAACAAATTTCTCTTCTTCAGAAACGCTTTCCTTGCCATTGCCAGTCTACATTTTATATCCTCTCTACTTCGACCGTCATCAGTTCTTTTGCTCCCCATATAACAAAACACCTTTACTGCTTTAAGTGTCTCATTTCCTAATCTAATTCCCTCAGCATCACCCGACTTGATTCGACTACATTCCCTTATCCTCGTTTTGCTTTTGTTGATGTTCATCTTATATCCGCCTCTCATGACACTATCCATTCCATTCAACTGCTATTCTAATTCCTTTGCTATCTCTGACAGAATTACAATGTCATCGGCGAACCTCAAAGTTTTTATTTCTTCTCAATGGATTTTAATACCTACTCCAAATTTTTCTTTTGTTTCCTTTACTGCTTGCTCAATATGCAGATTGAATAACATCGGGGAGAGGCTACAACCCTGTCTCACTCCCTTCCCAACCATCGCTTCCCTTTCATGCCCCTCGACTCTTATAACTGCCATCTGGTTTCTGTACAAATTGTAAATCGCCTTTCGCTCCCTGTATTTTACCCCTGCTATCTTTAGAATTTGAAAGAGAGTATTCCAGTCAACATTGTCAAAAGCTTTCTCTAAGTCTACAAATGCTAGAAACGTAGGTTTGCCTTTCCTTAATCTTTCTTCTAAGATAAGTCGTAAGGTCAGTATTGCCTCTCGTGTTGCAACATTTCTACGGAATCCTAACTGATCTTTCCCGGGGTCGGCTTCTACTAGTTTTTCCATTCGTCTGTAAAGAATTCGCGTTAGTAGTTTGCAGCTGTGACTTATTAAACTGATAGTTCGGTAATTTTCACATCTGTCAATACCTGCTTTCTTTGGGATTGGAATTATTATATTCTTCTTGAAGTCTGAGGAATTTCGCCCGGCTCATACATCTTGCTCACCAGATGGTAGAGTTTTGTCAGGACTGGCTCTCCCAAGGCTGTCAGTAGTTCTAATGGAATGTTGTCTACTCCTGGGGCCTTGTTTCGACTCAGGTCTTTCAGTACTCTGTCAAACTCTTCACGCAGTATCGTATCTCCCATTTCATCTTCATCTACATCCTCTTCCATTTTCATAACATCGTCCTCAAGTACATCGCCCTTGTATAGACCCTCTATATACTCCTTCCACCTTTCTGCTTCCCCTTATTTGCTTAGAACTGGGTTTCCATCTGAGCTCTTGATGTTCATACAAGTGGTTCTAGTTTCCCGAAAGGTCTTTAATATTCCTGTAGGCAGTATCTATCTTACCCCTAGTGAGGTAAGCCTCTACATCCTTATGTTTGTCCTCTAGCCATGGCTGCTTAGCCATTTTACACTTCTTGTCGATCTCATTTTTGGGACGTCTGTATTACTTTTTGCCTGCTTCATTTACTGCATTTTTATATTTTCTCCTTTCGTCAATTAAGTTCAATATTTCTTCTGTTACCGAAGGAGCTCTACTATCCCTCGTCTTTTTACCTACTAGATCCTCTGCTGCCTTCTCTACTTCATCCCTCAGAGCTACCCATTCTTCTTCTACTGTACTTCTTTCCCCCATTCCTGTCAATTCTTCCCTTATACTCTCCCTGAAACTCTGAACAAGCTCTGGTTCTTTCAGTTTATCCAGGTCCCATCTCCTTAAATTCCCATCTTTTTGCAGTTTCTTTATTGCTTAAGCATACAGTATTATGACAGCAGTACCTTTCCTTTCCTAACGAGTCAGTTCAAGAATTACGAACAATATGGGGTTCTGTTGCTGATAACGGTACTTTATGTATTTTCTTATTTCAGCGAATAGAATTTTAAAGGGCCCGCAAAAGTAGTGCCTCTGGATTCTTGCGAGAACGGTCAGATAAAGATATCGCAAAGTACGCGAACTCGGTAAGATAGAAACGTGATCTGTGTAGTTGCGATAGGAGCTCTTAATACTGATACAGTGTCACACACAAAGCTTCCGAACTACTTTTTACCTTTGTATTCTGGATACATGAGCGAAGCATAGTGTGGAAGTTTAAGAAGTGTTATTTGCGATGTTGTAAGGTGTAACAGCATACGAATATAACGAATTGCTCAGATTGGAAGCTGTTCAAATATTGATCGAAACAAGTCTACATAAAATAAACGTGCAAGTGAGACGGTGAAATAAAAGACTGAACCACAGTAACACACTTGCGGAATGTTCCGTTACGAATATATCGGAAACAGTGAAGGGGACGAGATCATCTAATAGCTGACGAATTGGAGAATCACAGCACCGGTACGAAGGTAGCCAGCGCATCTCTCGAGCATTAACCGACTTCCTTTGTAGTTTTATGCCGCCCACGGAATCGATACTTCCAAGCCTTTGGCATCTCCACGGCGTGATTTAGTCACTACTTCGCTTCTTTTCTGCTGTCCGACAGTCCTTTTTTTGTGGTAAAATCGATCAGTGTGCCCCAGTAATTGACCTTCAATATTTGAGCCCATCCCGTCTTCGCCGGAATCGGTAATGTTTGGCTTTCATTCCCTCAGTGAAAGAACGCCCCTTTGGTGGCACTCTGACACGCAATTCCCCGACTCAGCCCTTCATTTAATTTCTGTCTCTCTCTCTCTCTCGGCTTCTACAGTCAACATAAGGTATCCTGTAGTTCACAAGTTTAGCGACTGAAGTCCGTTGGCGACGTTCACTGAATGCAACACAAGACCGGCGCTGCGACGCGATTGTCGTGGTCTGCAACGGCAGCTGTCGGTTTTGACGTGGGAGAAATCCGAATGCCGAAACCAGATGCGCGAACTGATACGGACGAATAAGCAGCCTTCCTGCTGTTTCCACAGAAGTACAGTCCCACTCTTTGGACAGGCCGGAACGGATGAACACAATTGCTACCGCAAACGATGACCCTCTGCTGATTACGTTCAGGTATCCAGTAACACAGTTGTATCGGGCCGGCACGTGGTTGCCAACTTTCACCCACTGCAGCGTTGCTTTTTGTCTCACACTGAGATACAGTGTGTTTCAAAAATGACCGGTATATTTGAAACGGCAATACAAACTAAACGAGCAGCGATAGAAATACACCGTTTGTTGCAATATGCTTGGGACAACAGTACATTTTCAGGCAGACAAACTTTCGAAATTACAGTAGTTACAATTTTCAACAACAGATGGCGCTGCGTTCTGGGAAACTCTATAGTACGATATTTTCCACATATCCACCATGCGTAGCAATAATATGGCGTAGTCTCTGAATGAAATTACCCGAAAGCTTTGACAACGTGTCTGGCGGAATGGCTTCACATGCAGATGAGATGTACTGCTTCAGCTGTTCAATTGTTTCTGGATTCTGGCGGTACACCTGGTCTTTCAAGTGTCCCCACAGAAAGAAGTCACAGGGGTTCATGTCTGGCGAATAGGGAGGCCAATCCACGCCGCCTCCTGTATGTTTCGGATAGCCCAAAGCAATCACACGATCATCGAAATATTCATTCAGGAAATTAAAGACGTCGGCCGTGCGATGTGGCTGGGCACCATCTTGCATAAACCACGAGGTGTTCGCAGTGTCGTCTAAGGCAGTTTGTACCGCCACAAATTCACGAAGAATGTCCAGATAGCGTGATGCAGTAATCGTTTCGGATCTGAAAAATGGGCCAATGATTCCTTTGGAAGAAATGGCGGCCCAGACCAGTACTTTTTGAAGATGCAGGGACGATGGGACTGCATCATGGGGCTTTTCGGTTCCCCATATGCGCCAGTTCTGTTTATTGACGAAGCCGTCCAGGTAAAAATAAGCTTCGTCAGTAAACCAAATGCTGCCCACATGCATATCGCCGTCATCAATCCTGTGCACTATATCGTTAGCGAATGTCTCTCGTGCAGCAATGGTAGCGGCGCTGAGGGGTTGCCGCGTTTGAATTTTGTACGGATAGAGGTGTAAACTCTGGCGCACGAGACGATACGTGGACGTTGGCGCCATTTGGACCGCAGCTGCAACATGGTGAACGGAAACCCGAGGCCGCTGTTGGATCACCTGCTGCACTAGCTGCGCGTTGCCCTCTGTGGTTGACGTACACGGTCGCCCTACATTTGCAGCACGTTCATCTGTCACATTCCTAGTCCGTTGAAATTTTTCAAACAGATCCTTTATTGTATCGCTTTTCGGTCCTTTGGTTACATTAAACCTCCGTTGAAAACTTCGTCTTGTTGCAACAACACTGTGTTCTAGGCGGTGGAATTCCAACACCAGAAAAATCCTCTGTTCTAAGGAATAAACCATGTTGTCCACAGCACACTTGCACGTTGTGAACAGCACACTTTTACAGCAGAAAGACGACGTACAGAATGGCGCACCCACAGACTGCGTTGTCTTCTATATCTTTCACATCACTTGCAGCGCCATCTGTTGTTGAAAATTGTAACTACTGTAATTTCGAAAGTTTGTCCACCTGAAAATGTACTGTTGTCCCGAGCATATTGCAACAAACGGTGTATTTCTATCGCTGCTCGTTTAGTTTTTATTGCCGTTTCAAATATACCGGTCATTTTTGAAACACCCTGTATGTAATTAAGGGGATAGACCAGGGTAGGAAATTTTTTTTAGCTTAATTTCTTTACTGGCTTTAAATGTTCCTTAGAGAGTCTGTTTTTAAGATTCATTCATATGAAGTGTGAAACAAATGTTAAAAATATGTTAAAGCTGCTAGTTACTGGATGGAGGAGTGGCGCATCAGGGCGCTCGATTGCAATCGCTGTAATACTATAATATACTGACGCAAAAAAATTCGCAACACGAAAAAATAATTAATGTAGAATAATGAAATTTTGGTAATACATTTGTCTAGGTAACATTTTTAAGTGATTAACATTGCAAGATCACACGTTATTTTAAGCGTGAGATAAGCCATTGCAAATATGAAATACTAATAACCGATGTAGCCGCCAAAGAGCTGAATGCAAGCATGCAAACGTTCTGCCGCATTTCGGGTTGTGCGGTGGACTTCCATTACTGTCGCAGTTGGTCTGTCAGTACAGGGACGCTTAGTGCAGGTTGTGAGTGACGGAGTTGTCGTCCGGTAATGTCCCATGTGTGTTCGATTGATCGAGCAAGCCTAGGGCAACATGTCGACACCGTGTAGAGCGGGTTGCGTTACAACATCGGCATCTGGACCAGCGTTATCCCGTTGGAAAATACACCCTGGAATGCTGTTCATGAATGGCAGTACAACAGGTCGTATCAGAAGACGGACATTAAAGTTCGTCGTCAGAGTGCGTGCGATAACCACAGACCTTAACTTCAAGTGCAGGTCAAGCTTTTCTACACTACTGGCCATTAAATTGCTGCACCAAGAAGAAATTCACATGATAAATGGGTATTCATTGGACTAATAGCCCCCGGTAGCTCTGTGGTCAGCGCGACACACTGTCAATCCTAAGGGCCCGGGTTCGATTCCCGGCTGGGTGGGCGATTTTCTCCGCACAGGGACTGGGTGTTGTATTGTCCTAATCATCATCATTTCATCCCCATCGACGCGCAAGTCGCCTAAATGGCGACAAATCGAAAGACTTGCACCAGGCGAGCGATCTACCCGACGGGTGGCCCTCGTCACACGACATTATTATTATTGGACAAATATATTATACTAGAACTAACATGTCATTACATTTTCAAGCAATTTGGGTGCATAGATCCTGAGAAATCAGTACCCAGAACAACCACCTCTGGCCGTAATAACGGCCTTGATACGCCTGGACATTGAGTCAAACAGAGCTTGGATAGCGTGTACAGGTACAGCTGCCCATGCAGCTTCAACACGATACCACAGTTAATCAACAGTAGGGACTGGCGTATTGTGACGAGCCAATTGCTCGGCCACCATTGACCAGACGTTTTCAATTGGTCAGAAATCTGGAGAATGTGCTGGCCAGGGTAGCAGTCGAACGGTTTCTGTATCCAGAACGGCTCGTACAGGACCTACAACATGCGGTCGTGCATTATCCTGCTGAAATGTAGGGTTTCGCAGGGATCGAATGAAGGTTAGAGCTACGGGTCGTAACACATCAGAAATGTAACGTCCACTGTTCAAAGTGCTGTCAATGCGAACAAGAGGTGACCGGGACGTGTAACCAATGACACCCCATACCATCACGCCGGGTGATACGCCAGTATGGCGATGACGAATGCACGCTTCCGATGTGCGTTCACCGCGATGTCGCCAAACACGGATGCAACCATCGTGATACTGTAAACACAACCTGGATTCATCCGAAAAAATGACGTTTTGCGATTCGTGCACCCAGGTTCGTCATTGAGTACACCATCGCAGACGCTCCTGTCTGTGAAGCAGCGTCAAGGGTAACCGCAGCCATTCTCTCCGAGCTGATAGTCCATGCTGCTGCAAACGTCGTCGAACTGTTCGTGCAGATGGTTGTTGTCTCGCAAACCGAGACGTGGCTGCACGATCCGTTACAGCCATGCTGCGGATAAGATGCCTGTCATCTCGACTGCTAGTGATACGAGGCCGTTGGGATCCAGCACGGCGTTTGGTATTACCCTCTTGAACCCACCGATTCCATATTCTGCTAACAGTCATTGGATCTCGACCAACGCGAGCAGGAACGTCGCGATACGATCAACCGCAATCGCGATAGGCTACAATGCGACCTTTATCAAAGTCGGAAACGTGATGGTACGCATTTCTCCTCCTTACACGAGGCATCACAACAACGTTCACCACGCTACGCCGGTCAACTGCTGTTTGTGTATGAGAAATCGGTTGGAAACTTTCCTCACGTCAGCACGTTGTAGGTGTCTCCACCGGCGCCAACCTTGCGTGAATGCTCTGAAAAGCTCATCATTTGCATATCGCAGCATCTTCTTCCAGTCGGTCAAATGTCGAGTCTGTAGCACGTCATCTTCGTGGTGTAGCAATTTTAATGCCCAGTAATGTACTACGTAGATAGGTCGGTTGCAGACCATCAGCTGCCTCCCTTATATACAATACACGGGCATCACTGGGACCGAAACAGAACCAACGTTCATCAGAAAACACAACAATCTCAACCCTGCCCCCCAATGAGCTCTCGCTTGACACCATTGAAATCGCAAATGGCGTTGGTTTCTGGTCAGTGGAATGGACGCCGGACGGTGTCTGACTCGGAGCTGGCCTTGAAGTAACCGATTTGCAACAGTTGGTTGTGTCACTGTGGAGGCAGCTGCTGCTGAAGTCACT
Organism: Schistocerca cancellata; assembly: GCF_023864275.1. Classification (NCBI taxonomy): domain Eukaryota; kingdom Metazoa; phylum Arthropoda; class Insecta; order Orthoptera; family Acrididae; genus Schistocerca; species Schistocerca cancellata. The sequence continues at coordinate 16,079,256 of NC_064635.1, read as the reverse complement.
GCTTGAGACGCAGTACGACGCACCAGAGCCGAACACCTAACACGACGGTCCTCCCTCTCGGTTGTGCCACGTGGCCGTCCGCAGCCCGGTCTACATACGACCGTTCATCGTCGTGACGGCCGCTGCCAGCAATCACGTACAGCGGCTTCATTCCTGCCAGTCTTGCTACAGTGTCGCAGAAGGAACATCGAGCTCCTCGTAGGCCTGTTAACAGGACCTCGTTCAAACTCAGCGAGGCGTTTATAATGGCGGCTCTGACGCCTTAAAGGCCTTCTTGACTAACATCAACGTCCAATCTCGAATGCGGCTAACGCTCAGGACCGTTACAGTGTGTATTCAAAGCGAACCTGGTTTGCACACTCACAGTGGTGCTGCTTACAGCACTCTTAAGCGACTGGAACGTTGTTTGAACAGTGTGGTGTGCGTACTGTAAGGCCTTCGGCACACACACCATCAGATTATTTGACTCGTCGCTCTAACGAAGTAGGCGAGTGTCAGCAATATGTCTCGTGGTCTTATCGTGGCGTGTTTATCTTCCGCCGTTAGGTCAGACGATAGAAATGCCACTTGCACGCTTAGAGTGCAGATTGACGGTGACCAACTTTAAACAGAACTTGATTAATTTTCACACACATTTATTAAAATGATAACAAGCATAAAAATTACTTAACTTGGTTCTGGATGCTATTTTCAATTCACAACCTGAAGTTCCTTTGGTATTGGTACGTTAATCTTATTCTTACATATCTCTGATACTTGACAAAGTGTCTATACATTTCTCTTCATGGCTATGTACAGTAATATGATAATCTTATTAGGCTCAGACTGAAACTTGACTGTAGACTGGTACAGACAAATGCAGACTGGTACAGACAAATGCAGACTGATGCAGACTAATGCAGACTGACTAATCGTAGGTCTGTACACTCGTTATAATACGTCGAGCGTTGAGGTATCACTGCGCGAGTGTGATCCGCGAGGAGAAAAGGTTCTACGTTAGCAGCAATCTCATTGGCTGCGTTACATATTAATACGCGGATCGGCGGAAGCAGAATTTGGTCCGTCTGTAAGACAGCGCCATCTCGTAGTGCGGAGACGGACGAGCGCTGCGCCTGCGCTGTTGTGCTTAGTGGGGCGCGCTCTAGGGGGAAAGTTTTGTACGCGCTGACTACGCAGAACTATGTACACAACAAACAGACATCATCTTTCAAATGTAGAAACACACCTACCACATTCCTTTTATGTCGCACAGTTCATTCTTAGTGTTGCGATTTTTTGTCCGTCAATGTAGTTACCGAAGGAACAGGGGTCCTGTTAGTTCAATAACATGGTTCAAATGGCTCTGAGCACTATGGGACTTAACATCTAAGGTCATCAGTCCCCTATAACTTAGAACTACTTACACCTAACTAACCTAAGGACATCACACACATCCATGCCCGAGGGAGGATTCGAACCTGCGACCGTAGCGGTCGCGAGGTTCCGGACTTAAGCGCCTAGAACCGCTTGGCCACACCGGCCGGCCTCCTGTTAGTGTCGACTAAAATACTATTCTTAACAACATTTCCCTTCGTAACATGGTTCGCTTGTGCGAAAGTCTGAAAGCAAGTGTCTCGTGTCTGCTTAACATGTCATTTCGCTTGGTTTTTACACGAAGTAAAACTTAAGTGCTTGTAAATGACAAACAAAGGTATTTCCTCCATAGAAGAGGTTCGGATAGTATCCCCAGTCGTACAAAAAATGCTTCGTTTCGCTAAGCGGAAGCCAGTTAACCGATATAATTTCGTCAAAATGAGAGTGTTCCGATATCGGCGAAAAAAAAGACAACTGCTTGGTGCTGGCATTGAATATCAAAGGATCGTTCAATTTTAGTATTAAGAAGTACAACTTGAAACTTTAAACCTTCGTATTTCTGAAACAACATTTTTCAAATTGGTGGAAGCTATAACTCATGAAATATATTAGAAATTGCATTATACTTTTTTGTAACTTGTGAGTCGGCGTTTTTTATATTGTACTAAATAGGATTCTTGCGATGAACTTTAATTTAGATGTTTGATGCAAGTTTTAATAACGACTATTTTGACGAAAACATTGATTTGCGTTCAGAGTGGCACCATTTTGTTACAAACCATTAAAAAAATGTACCTACGTACTACATTACGGATTAGTTTCAAAACAGTTTCTGAAATTCTGGAAACTGTGCCGTTCAGAGCTTTCACCAACAGCCCTCGCATTCTGCGGAGGCCTTTCGTCGATGTCGTATAATGTTCTCCGGGTGCACGTTTTTGTTTAAAAGTATATATATAATACAATCTTAGAGTATACAATAAGGTCTAAAGTCAGTTTCGTGGTATTTTATTGAAAAATGAGTCACGAATATCGGTTCCAAAAGCGAGAGTCTCCCTGGTCTGCCCCCTTAAAAGTTTCTCAAAGAGCAACAGCAGAATGGAATACACACATCAAAAAAAGTTTTGCAGCACCCCGGTTCCCAGAAAACCTGAAGATAGACATTGACTGTGGATATTGTGTCACAGACACAGGCCCTTTGACTGTTCACAGATGTCACTCAACCCGCCCAAAAATGTAAACAACCATGAATGAGCAGCGCCTCTTAGACGGAGGGGGTCCGACAGCCGATTAGTTCCAGTCATCCCACCAGGAAGAAGGTACACGGCTCGTGTTGTCTGTATTTCAACCATACCTAGACGGTCAATACCGCGGTTCGATCGCGTCCGCTTTGTTACTTTGTGCCAGGAAGGGCTCTCAAAAAGGGAAGTGTCCAGGTGCCTCGGACGGAAATAAATCGATGTTGTTCGGGCATGGAGGAGATAGAGAGAGGCAGGAACTGTCGATAACATGCCTCGCTCAGGTCGCCCAAGGACTACTACTGTAGTGTATCTGTGGTGTCACCGCCAGACACCACACTTGCTAGGTGATAGCCTTGAAATTGGCCGCGGTCCGTTAGTATACGTCGGACCCGCGTGTCGCCACTATCAGTGATTGCAGACCGAGCGCCGCCACACGGCAGGTCTAGAGAGACGTCCTAGCACTCGCCCCAGTTGTACAGCCGACTTTGCTAGCGATGGTTTGTAAGTAGGCTGTTTGTTTTCTTTATGTAAGTAGGCTGTTTATGTTTTCTTTATGTAAGTAGGCTGTTTAGGTTCTTATATTGGTAACACCGCCGCCACGTAGCGCTCTCTGTATGAAAATCACTGGCTGTGCTGTGTGCAGTCTGTGGCTAGTTTGCATTGTTGTCTGCCATTGTAGAGGGGCAGCTGGATGTTAACAGCGCGTAGCGTTGTGCAGTTGGAGGTGAGCCGCCAGCAGTGGTGGATGTGGGGAGAGAGATGGCGGAGTTTTGATAATTTGTAATACTGGATGTCACTTATGAATATTAAGGTAAATACATTGTTTGTTCTCTATTAAAATCTTTCATTTGCTAACTATCCCTATCAGTAGTTAGTGACTTCCATAGTTTGAATCTTTTATTTAGCTGGCAGTAGTGGCGCTCGCTGTATTGCAGTAGTTCGAGTAATGAAGATTTTTGTAAGTTATTTGTGAAAGGTATAGTTTAATGTTACTCAGGGCCATTCTTTTGCAGGGATCTTTGATAGTCAGATTGCGTTGCGCTAAAAATATTGTGTGTCAGTTTAAGCACAGTCTTGTATAAATTTGTTCTAAGGGGACGTTTCATATGTCGACCCTTAGCCTAGGATACCTCACTGGAATCTTCTGATTTTTTCTTGTAGTTTGTGTATTTAGTGTAGCTTTTGTTTATTGCTAGTGCGTAATTGTAGAGAGAATCTCCTTTGTAGTTGCAGTCTTTCATTGTTGTACTGTAAAACAGTTGTGGCATGCATGTAGATTTGCACCAAGTATTTCGCAGCTGCGCTTGTAATTAACTACATATTATTTTCAGTGCTATGTTAATGTGTTCTCTTATTTTTGCTATTCAAATTGTGCTTTTCTGTGTTATCATGTGAAATATTGTGACAATAATGGCGTGTGAAAAACGTAACACTCGGCTCCAAAGTAAACTGAGAAATGACAGTGAAGACGAAAGCAGTGTGTTGGCCCCACCATGTAATGAATTAACTAATATTCAAAGTAGTAATTTGGTAACTGTGCATAGGGAAATGGAGCGGGCGTCAAACAATGGCGTAGGCAGTGAAACAGGTAGTGAACAGGGAAGCATTATCGATCGATCGGGCGGCAACAGCTCGCCTCAGGAATCCGAAATGATAGGACACAATTTTGCAAATACTGTAGATTCAGGTTTTGCGTCCTCACCGTTTTCTCAAATGAGTCAAGACACATTTTCCGCTTGTCAAAATGTGAATGTTGCCGGTGCAAATTCACTGCCGAAAAGCACTGAGGAACATGTTTCAGACACCAGTGCATTGTTATTACAGTTAATGCAACAAATGGGACAAAGGCTACGAAAGTTAGACACAACGCTTGAGCAAAATCAGAAACAAATGGAACAAAATCTTCAAAAGTTAGACACCACATTTGAACAAACACGTGAAGATTAAACTACTGAGTTACATAACATCGAATCGAAATGTCAAAAGGTCTGTAATGACGTAAAAACACAAATTTTTGAGCATTTCCAACCTATTTTTTCGCGTCATGAGAATGCGTTACAGAATCACGAAGCAGCCATAAAAGAACTGCAGACTACTGTTCATGAAAATCATGAGACCTTGCAAGCTAAAATGGACTCAGTTGCATCTACCGATTCGGTTACGCAACTTGCAAAAACTCAGGAAAATTTAAAGGACACAGTAGAAAGACACATGGGGGAAATTAGTTCATTATCAGAGAAAGTAGTTGAACTTTCGGATCAGCTAAATAATTTATCTACGAAGGTAGATGATAATCTGAATGACACAAAACCAGTAGTCTTTAATGACACAGAAGAGTGCGAACAAATTAGGAAATTCAAACAAAATCAGAATTAAATTAATACGCAACACCAAAGAGAAATCCGGGAAGTACAAGATCAGCTGACACAGGTAATACAAGAATTACGTATTTCAGAGGACACTCGCGCTCCAACACGGGAAGAGGAACTTAGAAATACGCAAAAGCCACAAAATAATAACACAGGGCATTTCGGTAATTATGAAAGAAATTGGCAAGGTACACCGAATTTTGAGATGGAACCGCCGACACGACGTAACAATGACCGATATGCTACTCGCCGAAACGATGATTTTGACTATAAGCTGTTCATTACTACACATAAATTCAAAACGTTTAAGAATTCTGCCAACGACATTCATCCACAAGCGTGGCTCCATCAATTCTCTCATTGTTTCCCTCCCAACTGGTCATTGGAACACAGGTTAGAATTTATGTGTGGCTACTTAGAGAATGAACCAGGTGTAAGAATGCGATCGGTCATTCACGATTGTCACAGTGAAGGAGATTTTTATCATGCCTTCCTCTCAGCATATTGGTCTCAAGCTACACAAGACCGAGTAAAACATAGCATCATAATGATGAAACACTTCGAACAATCTGAATTTTCCAGTCTTGTGAAATATTTTGAAGACATGTTGCATAAGAATCAGTACCTGTCAAACCCATACAGCCCCTCAGAACTCATCCGCATTTGCTTAATCAAACTGCCCGAACATTTACGACATATTATTTTAGCAGGACGTTGCAAAGACGACATTGAAGCTTTTCAGGGACTGTTACAAGAACTAGAAATTGACACTGACTATAGCGTAACGCGATAACAGGAATACAACAATTACAGGTCACATCTGTCACAATTCTGCGATGACAGAAATAATAACTGGACACGACAAGGCTATTCTTACAACGCAAATCGTGATCAAAACAGACACCACCCATATAACAACCATTGGTAGAGTAATAGTTACAGAGAAAGATCGCATTTCCGTAGTAATGAATATGACAGAGATAACCATAGAAACAGACAATATGGTAATCAGAACTATTATTATCAAGGGAGACGGAATAACTTCAGATGCAACGGTCCACCGCGCAGTTACGATTCCAGGAGAAATTCTCCACCACATGACCGACAAAACAGAAACTATGTAAACTACCGACAAAACGACAGATCTGAATTCCATCAGAACTGGCGAACTTCAAACAGGGCAGAGCCTTCTCGTCACGGTGAATTTGTGGAAGTTAGGTCTTCAAATCCCAATAACGACACGCGCCAACAAAGGAACAGACAATGACTCGCACCGCAGGCTGCCGAGTGCGCCCGCTGGCTCAGGGAAAAATAACATTGACGTTAACCTTGAGCAAAATTCACATATTCTTTACGGACGAATACTGCATGATAATTGCATTCAAGTTGAAACTCTGTGTACTGAGAAGAGCAAAAGGTTTACACCACATTTCACATGTAAAACCGTTTATTGACAGATAATCTGCTTTTTAACTTAGTCTTTGCAATTTTCACTTCACACTACTTGTACAATTTGTCACACTGAGAAACTGTTAACATGCAACAATGTTTGAAGTTAAATATCCAGTCAAGAACCAAGAGAACTTATTTAAACAGAAATTACGAATGCATTGTTATTGCGAACAGACGACACAGTGTTATTGTGTGTCTACATTCTTGCTTGTTAGTTGCACGATTACGTAACGACTATAAGGCTCACATACTTAGAACATTTACCAGTACTGCTAATGAGATTTTAATGCAACATTTTGGTTTACCTGAAAATACATTCTGAATTAAAGTACTTTCTGAGAGAAACCAGATGACACAGTGGTTAGTTTATGTGACAGCTACACGATTATATCACGACGTTACTAATGAGTGACAATTTACAATGTTGCTTTTGTGGTGTATCTGTTTTATATCTGCACAGTTTTTCTGTATTATTCTGGAAAGTAAAACATGTTTTAGTAGTAACTTTTGTGGTATAGCTACAAGGAGACAGTCTTTTCCATAGCACAACAATACGTTACAGCACAGTGATTTCTTCATCACAACAATAAGCGTAATAACTAAGAAATCTATACGCAAAGCATTTCACTTTTGTTTATCATGAGGTAAGTACATTGACTTCTGCAGAACTTAGCTTTTGGAGGACGATAACTATGACACTTCCACAGAGATTATCTTACAACAAGATGCACCTTTAGCGCTACAGGACACGCATTTCAGTGATTAATTTTGTACTTAAAACATTTATTTTTAAAGATTTTTGAATTACAAAGAAAGTTTTCCGTGATACATTTCATTCCATTGCTGTAATCTGTAACACCTGAGGGTATAATTACATTAATCCTCAGGGGGGTACACACATACTTTGTGTACCATGTGTGTGGCAAGCACAAGGAGCCCTAGCTAATATGGTATTTGCTTATACAACTTTACACATCGGTACCATATTTCTCTAATACATAAATTACAAGCTATCTGATCATTTAACTGAGAGAGACAAACCTTTTTACTACGTCAGTGACAGATGTTTACGCAATTTAACTTCACACTTATGAAATTGTATTTTGTCTGTACTGTGTGAACTCTTCATATTTTTTCGGAACCATTGTGATACTATGAGAGCTTTGAATGATGTATTTGGTATGAGATCATGATTTTTAAAGTACGTTTGAGGCAGATAACACTATTGAAATGAGCAGAGAATTTTCTTTAGGTTTTGAAATTATTGCAGAAAGCTACGACGTTTTTGAGATTTGACTGAGATGTTATGGTGTTATTTTTACGATGACGATGTGTATTATGCTGTTGAGGTATGTTTATGTCAATAAGATGATGCTACCATATATGAGGAATGTGATTAGGTGTTTATATGTATATGAATAATGAATAGAAGTTAGGGACACTTGACTTGTGAAAAAGGATGTTGGAAACCAAGAATCGTACTTTAAGAGTTATGAAATGTGTGTAAATGCGTGTATGTATCACAATGCCAGCGAAAATTTTTTTGGACACTGTTATATTCATAGGATTTTGTTTCTACACATTTGCAACGTAAATTCTCGACCTGTGAAATTTTTATATGAGACTGTCACTGTAGCAGAAACTGCTATCGTAAATATTTCCGTAAGAAAGTTAAGTGACCACCTGCACGTGCGTCGTCGGCACACAGCTGTGTCAGACACCTGGAGAACAAGCTATTAGGGTGTGCCTTTCCGGAAGCACAGGTAGAAAAAAAAAGAAAAAAGGCAGGCCTTTATCCTCGCCATTGACATTACTTTAGAGAAAATATTGCAAATGCGACACCCTCATTACTTCCATTAACCTTGCTATTGACATTCCTTTGTAGAAAGCATCGCAAATATTACACGCTCATTACCTGAAAACATATGATTACTCGTACTTTGTGCTAATTACTGAAATGCTTATGAATTGATGGGAAATATTCGTACATCTGCACACCTGATTATGACAAGTGTCTTTCTATGAGAGTTGAGAGAATTTCTACTAACTTATGAAATGTCACATGACTACTGAATGATATTTTTATGCTTTGCTTTTCATAGTTGCTTATTTCATTTGATATCTGGTTTCCAGCTGTGTTGCAGCATTGCTTTTATAAAATAAAATGCATTTGCTAATGTGAACACTTTCTGTCAACAGATCTATTAAATAATTATTTTATGATCCACATTCTTTAAAAAAGGAGCACTTGGAAAGGAAAGAACAATAAGAAGGAACTAGTAACAGTAACACATAATTTTCTTTTCAAGTACATGGTAATATTTTTTTACGATAAGTTGTTATGGTGCACCACTTTAATTACATAGACATTAAGATGTGAATATGCATTTCCCTTGTCTGCATTATTGTCTTTAGTGTAATGTTTTTTCTGCTTGAGCTATGTCATGTTTAGATATAAGTTATTTCTGCTGCTGTTTGCCAGGCATAGTGTTACTGAATTTCACTTTGTATTACCCTGTTAAGCTAGTTTTACTACTGATTTATTTTTAGTTGCTGCACATTGGCTCATATTAGTTGTAGTGCTGCAATTGCTTTACCTATTTAAATTTTTTGTCATTGATGTTTGTATTAATTGTTTTATGTGATGCTGCATTGCCTCGTCCCTTAGTTTAGCATCTGAGCTTAGTAGATTTAAGTTAGCTTAAGAGGGGGTAGACTATATAAGAGAATGAGTTGCAATGACTTGGAAGAAATGTATTGAGAAGCTATATGAAAATGGTTTGGGCAAAAAAAAAGGATACTGTGCAGTGGAGAAAAACTATTTTTGACAGTGGATGTGAACAGGATACAGAAAGCAGGCTTAGATAGGACTTTTGGGAATAATGATGAACGAAGGGAGATCTCCATGCAAAATACTGCAGTAAAACAAACCCTTCTTTTAATATTAAGCTACATTCACTATGATGAGGAATACTGTTATCCTCAAATATAATTGGCATTAATAATATGTTATTGCTTAGACATTATTTATTCTGTTTTGTTTTAATGCTCATGTGTGAAGTTGATGTTTCAATAATTATTCTGATCTTTTATGTATGTACTCATGTCATAATTCCTGTAACACTGATGTATATGTTTATTTTTATTCTGTTGTAAAGCCTGTACTACAAATGTTATCTGTATTGTTATGTTTTTAATGATGTATTTTGTACCTTTGTAATTGTATTCTCATGTTATAATATTGTAATTGACGCCAGTTAATCAAATTAACTTGTAAGCACTCATTTCACTGCGCACATTTCTGTTGGTCATAGTATATGGACAATATGTGAGAAGTTGGGGCTCTTAGTGTTTACATGTGTGTTGATAATTCAGCAAGGGACTGGATAACAGCATTGCTGGTTCTAAGGACAATTCCAAAAACTTTGTGAGTGCACAAGTGGTGGTTATGGACTTGCTATATTCTCCGCAAGACTATTCGATGGTGAATGTGCACCTGCACCGTCGCAGCAGATGGCTGCTGGCCATCTCTACCAGGACTACAGTGGGTCTACACCTTTGATGACCCACCAATACCATTATTTCTACAAGGAGTACAGTGGGTCTACACCTTTGATGACCCACCAATACCATTATTTCTACAAGGACTACAGTGGGTCTACACCTTTGATGACCCACCAATACCATTATTTCTACAAGGACTACAGTGGGTCTACACCTCTGGTGACTCACCAATACCGTAATCTCTACCAGGACTCCAGTGGGTCTGCTCTGTGATGACCTACCTACCAATCTTCTTCAAAACGTCGAATGACTCTGCTGTGGGTTTGCTCTGTTGTGGCCCATTACCTGTCAGCATGTCAAGAGTCAGCACTGTCTTTCCGTTGGAAGGACAACACTACTTCTTCAAGACTGCATGGAAATCCACTACTTCTGTGTGCAATTTCTTTTACTAATGAGAAACTGTAATTACTATTATGATGAATGATCAGGACTATCTTTATGGACTGTCAGAAAATTTTAGCTTTTGACCAACATTGTATCAATAAGTGTGTGCATTTTATATCTTTGTTACTGTAATTGTGAAAAATTTTTTTCAAATCTGTATTGGCCAGTGCCCAACACCATTTGTAAAAAATTTTTGTGGGGAGCATGGGGGCTATGTAAGTAGGCTGTTTATGTTTTCTTTATGTAAGTAGGCTGTTTAGGTTCTTATATTGGTAACACCGCCGCCACGTAGCGCTCTCTGTATGAAAATCACTGGCTGTGCTGTGTGCAGTCTGTGGCTAGTTTGCATTGTTGTCTGCCATTGTAGAGGGGCAGCTGGATGTTAACAGTGCGTAGCGTTGCGCAGTTGGAGGTGAGCCGCCAGCAGTGGTGGATGTGGGGAGAGAGATGGCGGAGTTTTGATAATTTGTAATACTGGATGTCAATTATGAATATTAAGGTAAATACATTGTTTGTTCTCTATTAAAATCTTTCATTTGCTAACCATCCCTATCAGTAGTTAGTGACTTACGTAGTTTGAATCTTTTATTTAGCTGGCAGTAGTGGCGCTCGCTGTATTGCAGTAGTTCGAGTAATGAAGATTTTTGTGAGGTAAGTTATTTGTGAAAGGTATAGTTTAATGTTACTCAGGGCCATTCTTTTGCAGGGATCTTTGATAGTCAGATTGCGTTGCGCTAAAAATATTGTGTGTCAGTTTAAGCACAGTCGTGTATAAATTTGTTCTAAGGGGACGTTTCAGGTTCACTGACAAATTACGCTCTCATTTGCCGAGACGATAGTTAGCATAGCCTTCAGCTACATCATTTGCTACGACCTAGCAAGGCGCCATTATCATTTGCTATTTATCTTGTGATGCATGTACCGTCCGACCGATGTTCACCAATTATGGATTAAAGTTAAGTATTCCAGAAGCTACGTACCTTTTTTACTAGACTCAACTCCTATAACTGTTCCAGACCTCACGCCAGCCTGCGTGAGCTTAAACGCATGCCTTTCGGCTTCCTCAGAGTGGCTTGGTTGTCTTGCCAAGTCACAACAGTATCACCGCTACCTACGGATTATGGCTCGGAGGAACCCTGACAGCGATGCCACAATGTTGAATTATGCTTTTCGTGCAGCCACAGGACATCGTCTTACGACTCACTGTGCGCAATAGGCTGCATGATGCGCAACTTCACTCCCGACGTTCATGGCGAGGTCCATCTTTGCGACCACGACACCACGGACCGCGGTACACATGGTCCCAACAACAAGCAGAATGGGCCGTTCAGGATTGGCATCACGTTCTCTTCACCGATGAATGTCGCATATGCCTTTAACCAGACAATCGACGGAGACGTGTTTGGAGGCAACCCGGCCAGGCTGAACGCCTTAGCCACATTGTCCAGCGAGTGCAGCAAGGTGGAGTTATGGGGTGGGATTAGGTGGGGCCGACGTACGCCACTGGTGGTCATGGAAGGAGCCGTAACGGCTGTACGATACATGAATGCCATCGTCCGACCGATAGCGAAACCATATTGGCAGCATATTGGCGAGGCACTCGTCTTCATGGACGACAATTCGCGCACCCATCGTGCACATCTTGTGAATGACTTCCTTCAGGATAACGACTTGGCTCGAGTAGAATGGCCAGCATGTTCTCCAGACATGAACCCTATCGAACATGCCTGGGACTGACTGAAAAGGGCCCTTTATGGACGACGTGACTCACCAACCACTCTGAGGGGTCTACGCCGAAACGCCGTTGAGGAGTGGGACAATCTGGACCAACAGTGCCTTTTAGAATTCGTGGATAGTATGCCACGATGGATATAGGCATGCATCAATGCAAGAGGACGTGCTATTGGGAATTAGAGGTACCGGTGAATACAGCAATCTGGACCACCACCTATGAAGGGCTCGCTGTATGGTGGTAAATATGCAATGTGTGGTTTTCATGAGCAATAAAAAGGGCGGAAATGATGTTTATGTTGATCTCTATTCATATATTCTGTACAGGTTCCGGAACTCTCGGAACCGAGGTGATGCAAAACTGTTTTTGATGTGTGTATATGACCTTACATAAGTTAATTATCGCGACAAGAAGACAACCCACATTGGTGATGGAGAATAATTTCTTTTTAAGGGCACTGTGAGGGACAGCACACTTCTCACTCTGTAGTTTGATTGAATTTTTACCTGTGTGGGCACATGATTTAATTCTTAATAAGTGGGTCCAAATAAAGCCACTGAGTAGACTGATTGGCGTCATTGTTCGATGACGGGAGATCGACCAAATCCGTTGAGTTCATACGAAATGTTGCGCAAGGTAACGAAAACGACCGGTAAAAAATATCTCAGGGGGTTCTAGCCTCTGTGAAGCAAGTATTTCCCGAAAAAACACGAATAGTGTTCGGTCCTTCACATTCGCACAATCTGCCTGCAATTTCTCTGAGTTGGCCACTGAAAAACAGCCAAAACACGATGAGAGTTATTTGTACGGCGGGCGATAGGATGTGAATCACTTTTCAATAGTTGCGACGGCTGTTTATAGTAAATAAAGTAATTATTTAGTCAGGAAATACGGACGGTTTATGCTTACGTTTTCGCGTCCTGGCACAGTTGTCCCGCACCAATTTCTTTTTTTTTCTTTTGGCTTCGGTGTTACCTGCGTGGGGGTTTCGGGACGTTAACGACAATATAAGTTCAGTTAGCTTGTTTGTCGACGTTTAAAGAAGAAATGAAAGGGAGGAAATCTGCTTGGTTGTAATGGGCATTCGGTTACAATAGGCTGGTAGTTTTCCGGAATTGGCAGGATTAATCTGCTGAAGTAGCAAGTTATTACATGTAGTGAATTCATTTATTGCTCTATTAATACATTTGTTTACTGAGGCGTCAGACCAAATCCCATACAAAGAATGTCAGATGGTCTCAATCACCAGCAAGGAGGGCCGTTATCAGAGACAAGAGCTTTCATTGGGCGGCAAACTACTGGCCGCTTGTCCTAAATCATAAATCATCGGTAGTTTGAAATAATTCACTATCGATCAGGCACCACTTGCCGCGCAGTACACTGAATAGACAAAGAAATTGGTACACCTGCCTAAAATCTTGTAGGACCCCCGCCAGCACACAGAAGTGATGCAACACGACGTGGCATGGACTTGACTAATGTCTGAAGTAATGCTGGATGGAATTCACGCCATGATCCTGCAGCGCTGTCCATAAATCCGTAAGAGTACGAGGGGGTGGAGATCTCTTCTGAACAGTACATCGCAAGGCATCCCAGATATGCTCAATAATGTTCATGTCTGGGGAGTCTGGTGGCTAGCGAAAGTGTTTAAACCCAGAAGAGTGTTCCTGGAGACAGTCTGTATTGCTACATTCTCGACGTGTCTGGCGTAGCATTGTCCTGCTGGAATTGCCCAAGTCTGTCGGAATGCACAATGGACATGAATGGATGCAGGTGATCAGACAGGATGCCTATGTACGTGTCACCCGTCAGTCGTATCTAGACGTATCAGAGGTACCATGTCACTCCAACTGTACACGCCCCACACCATTACAGAGCCTCCACCATCTTGAACGGGCTCCTGCCTACATGCTAGGTCCATGGATTCATGAGTTTGCCTCCATACCCATAGACATCCATCGACTCGTTACTCGACTGACTGCCGTACGGGATTAGCCGAGCGGTCTGAGGCACTGCAGTCATGGGCTCTGCGGCTGGTCCCGGCGGAGGTTCGAGTCCTCCCTCGGGCATGGGTGTGTGTGTTTGTCCTTAGGATAATTTAGGTTAAGTAGTGTGTAAGCTTAGGGACTGATGACCTTAGCAGTTAAGAACCATAAGATTTCACACACATTTGAACATTTTGAACTCGACTGACCAGGCAACATGTTTCCAATCATCAGCAGTCGAATGTCGGTGTTGACGGGCCCAGGCGAGGCGTAAAGCTTTCTCTCATGCAGTCATCAATGGTACACGAGTGGGACTTCAGCTCCGAAAGCCCCCATATCGATGATGTTTCGTTGAATGGTACGCACGCTGACACTTGATGATGGGCCAGCATTGAAATCTGCAGCAATTTGCGGAAGGGTTGCACTTCTGTCACGTCGAAAGATTCTCTTCATCCGTGGTCTGTCCCGTTCCTGCAGGATCTTTTTCTGGCTACAGCGATGTCGGAGAGTTGATGTTTTCCCGGAAACCGTGAAATGGTCGTACGGGAAAATGCCCACTTCATCGCTGCCACGGAGATGCTGTGTGCTGTCGCTCGTGCGCCGACTACGAGACCACGTACAAACTGCCATAACCTGCCACTGTAGCAACGGCAACCGATCTAAAACTGCGCCAGACGCTTGTTTCCTTGTACAGGTGTTACCGACCCCAGCACCGTATTCTGCCTGTTTATATATCTCTGTATTTGAATAGACAAGCCTATACCAGTTTCCTTGGCGCTTTACTATACAAACATAAAACGTATAAAACAGTACCCTGTTCCTGCTATTCGCTGAAATTTCTCTAACTCAGTTCTTTGAGACAGAGCCAGCCAGTCGCTGTTCAATGCTGTTCCAATGAGTACTGAAAATTGCTGCTTAGCTTGCGGTTGCCGTGTGTCCACCAGAGTCTGTCACTGCCTTCCCGTAGCGGTTACTCGCTGAATCTCGCCTCTCTACTACCACTGTTACTCCCTCCGCCTAATCTGCCCCTCTCTGAGCTTTTATTTCGTTCTCCATCGATTCTGGGTGCACACTGCCCTCTGCGATATCCATCGCGAGTATTCTCCCTTGGCGGCTTTCCTCGACATGTGATCGTCTAATTGCTCGACCGTCATTCTAATCTGTACTCTGGGTCCCTCCATTACGTGGTTCGAAAGTTTCGTGGCATTCTGTTGACGTAGACCCTAGGCGCTGCTGACGAAGTCTGGTGTACTGCCTGTAGCCGTGTTTGACCAGCCTCGAAGGGGCAAACAGACTCCAGCTGCTTTGAGACGCGTTACCTGTCCCCAACATTCTGTTTAACTTCCCTCTGTCACTCACGCGGGCAGTCTAACATGCTAAACCTGGCTCACTTCTTACGTTATGATTTGAAAACTAATTAAAATTATTAACATATTCTACGGTCACGACTATATGTTGTCAGTTCAAGCTCGGGCAGAAGAAAGAGTTGTAAGTAGGCTGTTTAGGTTTTTATGTTGGTAACGCCACGTAGCGCTCTGTATGAAAATCACTTGCTGTGCTGTGTGCAGTCTGTGGCTGGTCGGCATTGTTGTAATATTCGCCATTGTAGTATTGGGCAGCTGGATGTTAACAGCGCGTAGCGTTGCGCAGTTGAAGGTGAGCCGCCAGCAGTGGTGGATGTGCGGAGAGAGATGGCGGTGTTTTGAGAGCGGATGATCTGGACGTGTGTCCAGCAGAAAGAGTAAATTTGTAAGACGGGATGTCATGAACTGACACACACACATATATATATATATATATATATATATATATATATATATATATATATATATATATATATGAAGGTAGTATCTGTTCCCGAAAGAACAGTTACCATGGATGACCATGCAGCTTGCTAGAAATGAAATGATAATTAAAAGCTGCAAACAGGCGTTGATGTACTTCATTGGGAACATGTTGAAAATGTGTGCCCCGACCGGGACTCGAACCAGGGATCTCCTGCTTACATAGCAGACGCTCTATAAATAATTAATAGAGCGTCTGCCATGTAAGCAGGAGATCCCGGGTTCGAGTCCTGGTCGGGGCACACATTTTCAACATGTCCCCAATGAAGTACATCAACGCCTGTTTGCAGCTAGGGTGTCCATTTAATTATCATGACATAAATATATACTGCCAGCTAAATAAAAGAGTCTAACTACTGAAGGCACTAATTACTGATAGGCATAGTTAGCAAATGAAAGATTTTGATAGAGAGCAAACAATGTATTTACCTTAATAGTGTTTCAAAAGTATATATATATATATATATGTTTTTACCTTAATAGTGTTCAAAAGTAAATATATATATATTTCTGCTGGACACATGTCCAGATCATCCGCTCTCAAAACACCGCCATCTCTCTCCGCACATCCACCACTGCTGGCGGCTCACCTTCAACTGCGCAACGCTACGCGCTGTTAACATCCAGCTGCCCAACATTACAATATATATATATTTACTTTTGAACACTATTAAGGTAAATACATTGTTTGTTCTATCAAAACCTTTCATTTGCTAACTATGCCTATCAGTAGTTAGTGCCTTCAGTAGTTAGAATCTTTTATTTAGCTGGCAGTATTGGCGGTCGCTGCATTGCAGTAGTTCGAGTAACGAAGATTTTTGTGTGGTAAGTGATTCATGAAAGGTATAGGTTATTGTTAGTCAGGGCCATTCTTTTGTAGGGATTACTGGAAGTCAGATTGCGATGCGCTAAAAATATTGTGTGTCAGTTTAGTGATGATCAGAATAAGTAAAGAGAGAAATGTCTGAGTACGTTCAGTTTTGCTCAGCTGTTTGAAAATCAAATAACGTAGAAGTTTACCAGCACAGTAATATATAATTTTGCAAGGGGGACGTTTCAACGTGACCTCTTCTTGCAAATTATCTTTATCGGATATACAGTACGCCCTGTGCACTAAGGTCTTAAGGACACTCATGGTCTGTGAAGGGTGATGGCAGCTACTGGCGTATAGATAAAGAATTGGAGCCTATGTGTAGGTTTACGATATATGGCATGACCTAATTTGCCATCAACTTTACGGTGAACTACAACATCGAAAAAGTGGAGGAGCCATTTTTTTTTTATTTCCACAGTAAATTTGATACTATATCATATAGAATTCAAATGCTCAAGAAATCGATGTAGTTCATCCATCCTGTGCGGCCATACTACAAATGAGTCGTCCACGTACCTCCAGAAGACCGTCGGTTTAAAACCTACTGAGTCCACTGCCTTGTCCTCGAAGTCTTCCACGAATAAATAAGCTACCAAATGGTTCAAATGGCTCTGAGCACTAAGGGACTCAACTGCTGTGGTCATAAGTCCCTTAGAACTTAGAACTACTTAAACCTAACTAACCTAAGGACATCACACACATCCATGCCCGAGGCAGGATTCGAACCTGCGACCGTAGCGGTCGTGCGGTTCCAGACTGTAGCACCTTTAACCGCTCGGCCACTCCGGCCGGCCAAATAAGCTACCAGAAGGGAGAGGGGACCTCACATAGCGTCTCCATCAACCTGCTCATAAGGCCGCCCTTGGCACCTTGTCCTCGCTCTGAGGATGGCCGGTCGATATGCCGCCAAAACATCAGTGGAAGAAATTTCATTTGCGCGTCTGCACGCCCGAAATTTGACGGACTATTCATTACGCCGCAAAAAGTTGAAAATGCACAGTGATATCTCTGTCCACTGGGGCGGAATGGAAGAATGTATGGTCCAGTCAACCTACGACAGAGAATATCAGCCCACGCTTTAACCCTGAATCGGTTTTGACGAGAACGAGTTCGAGTACCTCGTGGATTCACATGAGCCCAGACATGCGAACTGAGGATATTTGAATGTCAGGGTGTCAGACACACCAGCTTACCTCAGCATCACCAGCATTCTCTAACATTACAAGCTATTTGTTTCGATGTTCTCTGCCTCCTGTATTAATCTGAACGAAAAGTTTCCGAACACCGTGTGTAACTGGTTTAGGCATGCACGGTAGTTTTGAAACACCCTGTATTACGTATTATGAGTTGGTGCAGTTCAGCAGAACGAGAGGTGTACCGAGCTTTTGTTACAACTACAGTCATTTGTTTTGAATCTCTCAACGTAGTAACTAGCCATGTACTTTTCTTTACTTCTATCGTCGAGCCGGAAGATGGCTAGTGCGTAGCCGGAACCAATAATTCTATTCAAAAAGCTGTCTGATCGAGGCAATTAAATAACACGATGGCTCTCCACATGGTCATTTTATGCCAAAATCTGTTTGACTCAATTCATAGTGAGGCGTGGCTTGAGGATGGGATAACAGACTGAAACTGCTGTCGTAGTGAATAACTATATCTGCCTTCTAAGCGCTCTTATCAGGGGTAACGCTCGTTTCACACTACTTCCCGCATACGTGACGTCATTTTGACGTCACGCGCAGTATCGTCGACAGCACGATCGGTTATCGATTTTGTGACAAGGGAGAACATGAACGTTATCGCTGTTCGTTTCACTCGCAGCGATTTAACCTGTCCTCTTAGGTTCCAGTCTAATTATGCACTCGGAAGTAGCCGCTTATTCGGAAATAAGGAGCCAAATATTTGTGAAAAGGAAGAATATGAATTTCATCGCTCGTCGTTTCAGTTACGGAAAATGAAGCTGCCATGTTAGGATCTTGACTAACCATACACTCGAAAACCGCTAAATACTTATTTGATCCTGCTTGGCAAAAACTGGTTTAAGGCAGGGACACAGTCTGTCGAGGGAATGGTACAAGGACAATCCCAAGAATATTAAGATTGGAACACAAAAAGACGACATAAAGTCGAACTGTTTAGGATTTGCTGATGACCTCGCTGTCCTCGCCAATAACACTCAAGAAACCAAACAACAGATACATTCATTACAGGGAATGGCCCAGAGTACTGGCGTTAAAATATCTTTTGAAAAAACAGAACTAATGCTAGCGGAACCGCCACTGGCAAACAAAATTAGCATTAGAGAACACGACATAAAAACTGTTGAAAAATTTAAATATTTGGAAGAAATAATAACACGCGACATGAGTGAGAAATCATCATGGCAGAGCAGAATAAACAAATTGACTAAAACACATCATGTTGCCAAAAATTCATATATGCTTCTCCATAGGCACAAAACTGAAACACTACAAAACAGTCACACAGCTGCAAATAACGTACGCTAGCGAAACTATGTTTAAAACAACCAAGACGGTAGCAATAGACAGATTACTCAAAATAGAAAGAAGGATAGTCAGAACATGTATAAATAAAAAATACCAAACAACACGGAGTTTTGAAAAAGCTTCAAATGAAAGAAATAGAACCAGTGAAAAGTAGAATAAAAAAGAAACGGGTCTCTTTCCTCGGACCTTTGATGAGGAGAACAGAAAATTGAGTTAGCAGGAAGAATAATTGAGAAGTTATGGAACAGTAAGAGAGGCATTAGGTGGATCGCAGAGATGAAGGCGGTCATGATGAAATTACATATAACAAATGAAAGTGGGCTTGTCGTTAAACCAAACCATACCACGCGTACTGATTCCCATCGTGCGCCGCGGCCAACCGTGCAGTTTGGACGACCTAACACAAACTGTTCAGAAGTTATGACGATTTTATTTGATATACTTCAATACCCCTCACTCTATTCAAAAAGATTTCGGGCTTGCATCCGGTCGTCGTTCGCTTCCATCCACGATATTTCGACTGGACACCTGCCAGCCATGGAGGATTTTGAGGAGAGAGCACTTGAATCAGCAGCCCTCAAACCAACTGTTTTTTTGGAGGTACGTGGATGACACTTTCGTAGTGTGGCCTCAGGGAGAAGAAAAATTAATGGAGGTTTTAGATCACCTCAACCCCATTCATGAGAACATTCGGTTTACCATGGAATTAGAGAAAAATGGTTGCCTCCCTTTCTTGGATGTGCTAGTTAGACGGAAGAGTGATGGCTCCCTGGGGCATTCGGTTTATCGAAAGCCCACACATACTGATTTGTATTTAAATTCGTCCAGCTGCCATCACCCATCGCAAACAATGAGTGTACTTAAAACACTTGTACGCAGAGCTCATGTAGTGTCAGATGCAGATAGTTTGCCTGAAGAGCTTGCCCATCTGAAGAGGGTTTTCAAAGAGAATGGATATTCTACCCGGCAAATTAGCAAGACACTTGCAATTAAGCCAAAGAAACAGAGAGTGGAGAAAGAAGAGAGCACGCCTACTAAAGCTTTAGCTTTTCTTCCCTTTGTTGGCAATGTAATTTTTCCTCCTATCTATGTAGTTCTCAATTCGCTCGAGCAATCAGTCATTCATAATAGGAAACACAGTCATAGCTCAGTCACTCAAAATGAGTCAGAGATTTTACTTGTTAGAATGAAACCAGGCGATGATTCTTCTTCTCTGCAGGCTCGTGCTTTGCGGCAGTCTGCTAATCTGTACAAATGAAATGCCTCGTAATTTTGGGAGCGTTGTATGATCAGTCGGGAAACCTCAGATCAAGCGGATATTTGGCTTTGTTGAAGATTAACCTTCCGAAGAAGTAATGGAGCTCTTGGATTATTAAATGCAGGTTCGTATCCAGTCTTTCGGAAGTTCCCTTCTGATTAACAACTACGCAATATATCGATAAATATCATTAATTCTCAAATATCAAATACACACCTATTGTATGAAGTAGCAATCTATATATATTTCCTTTTTAATCGTACAGTTCGTATCAGTTATCTTCTGTGATAAATCTCAATAATCAGATTACAGTTCTTCAAAACGAAGCTCAGGCTAATCGGCACGAGGACAATCTTGGAAGCTTTTTTCTTCTAACAACCACCAGAGAGAGTACTACAAAGAATACTTATGCGCTCATGGCATAGCTATTGTGTGAAACTATTTTGCGCATGGATTCTGCGAGTATGAAGATAGAAAATTAGTATACGTCATTCAAGCGTAGAATTGTATCAGAATAATTCATCGAATATAAAGAGATATTACAGCAACATTTCCTTCAAAATTGCAAGAATCCTCCACAGTTTCGAATTGAAAGTAATTTTCCGTTCACCAACGAAGATTTACGACCTACTAAAATCAGTGAAAGAGAATCTGGTATTGCGGAAGGCGGGAATTTATATAATACCTTGTCAATGTGGCATGTCATATATAGGACAAACATTGCGAACAGTGGAAGAACGTTGCACTGAACATCAACGCTGTACTCGCCTTTTGCAACCTAGCAAGTCTGCAATTGCTGAGCATTGCACCTCCACTGGACACCCAATGGAGTATGACAAGACCACAATTTTGGCCACAGCAACATCTTTTTGGGACTCCGTCATAAAAGAATCAGTGGATATTCGCATGACAGACAATCTTACGAACCGTGATAATGGCAACCAGCTAGATAATGCGTGGAACCCCGTCATCTCTAAGATCTGCTCCAGACGAAGACGTCAGAGTACTCCGGTGGCCGCGGCAGATGACAATTCCAAAGACAGCCGAGTTCTGCAGTTCCACGAGCGAGGGCGCTGTCGGCGGGCTGTGTGGTTCGTCTCTCCATATGATTTTGATGCATGCGCGGAATACTCGCTGCACGCTATATATTGCGGAACGGAGGGCGTCTTCGTCTGTCTTCGATGGCTCACCTGAGGATGGCTGGCAGGTGTCCAGTCGAAATATCGTGGATGGAAGCTAACGACGACCGGCTGCAAGCCCGAAGCCTTTTTGAACACTTACAAGGGAACCTCCCCATCGCACCCCCATCAGATCTAGTTATAAGTTGGCACATTGGATAGGCGTTGAAAAACTGAACACAGATCAATCGAGAAAACAGGAAGAAGTTGTGTGGAACTATGAAAGAAATTAATAAAATATAGAAACTAAGTAGTCCATTTCAAGATAGGCAACATCAAGGTGACTGGGAGTCAAGGAGCGCCGTGGTCCCGTGGTTAGCGAGAGCAGCTACGGAACGAGAAGTCCTAGGTTCAAGTCTTCCCTCGAGTGAAAAGTTTAATTTTTTATTTTCAGTTTATGTGACAAACTCTTATGTTTTCATTACTTTTTTCGGGAGTGATTATCACATCCACAAGAAAACCTAAATCGGGCAAGGTAGAAGAATCTTTTTACCCATTCGCTAAGTGTACAAGTTATGTGGGTCGACAACATATTGCTGTCATGTGACGCACATGCCGTCACCAGTGTGGTATAGAATATATCAGACGTGTTTTCCTGTGGAGGAATCGGTTGACCTACGACCTTGCGATCAAATGTTTTCGGTTCCCATTGGGGAGGCACGTCCTTTCGTCTACTAATCGCACGGTTTTGCGGTGCGGTCGCAAAACACAGACGCTAAGCTTATTACAGTGAACAGAGACGTCAATGAACTAACGGACAGATCATAACTTTGCGAAAATAAAGAAAGTAAAATATTCAGTCGGGGGAAGACTCGAACCTAGGACCACTCGTTCCGCAGCTACTCACGCTAACCACGGGACCACGACGCTACTGAGCTCAGATTCTCCTGAATGTTGCATATGTTGCACATGGACTACTGAGTTTGTATATTTTATTAATTTTTTTCATAGTTCCATACAAGTTCTTCCTGTTTTCTCGATTGATATGTGTTCAGTTTTTCAAGGCCTATCCACTGTGCCAGCTTATAACTAAATCTGAAGGGGGTGCGATGGAGAGGTTCCCTTGTTAGTTCGCCGGGAAAAAAATTTTAAATTTCACACCCCTCACTCTGTATGCGCGGGACAGAATTTTGTTGCAGACATATTTGTACTGTTCAGTATGCAAGGAATCGCGCTGTGGTGTCTTAATAATGCGTCAGTTTAGGTTCGTGTGTGTGTGTGTGTGTGTGTGTGTGTGTGTTTGTTCCATTTCTCTCTCTAGTCTCCCGCTTCTTTTCGTCCTCTACTGCCGACCTTTTGGGGTGGGAATATTTCGGAACATGCTCGTACCTCCACAGTGTTGGGGGACCGGCGTGGTGTCAGCTGCCTATTAGGTTCCCGTGCACTCTAAAGCTACAGCCGATTCTGTCGCCCTTTCCGGGCCAGTGCGTGGCTTAAGCTGTCGGCTGCCTGTCAGTGTCGGGCAGCGGACGGAGACAGGCGCCTGCTGTTGTGTTTAAAGCCGGAAGGTCCCCAGGCTTACTGCGTGGCACACAATGGATCTCTGAGCTCAGGGCCTCTCGTACAGGAACGACTCGAGGCAGGTGAGTGGCTGCACGTTTCCTGCGACGAGCGATCCTTTCTGTTTTCACGTCAGTCTGAAAAATTCCCTACGTTTCGACAGTGGTCTGCTGTGCAGTTAAAGTCCGATCAACGAACGATGGCTGTTCGCGCATGACGAGGCACCGACGGGGATTGCATTGTTGGCGATTCCGAGCGACGGCTGTGGTACGCGCATGTGCGTGCCTTCCGCTTGAACAAAGCGTTGTTGTTGTTGTCGTCTTCAGTCAAGAGACTAGTTTGATGCAGCTCTCCATTCTACTGTATCCTGTGCAAGCTTCTTCATCTCCGGGTAACTACTGCAACCTACATCCCTCTCAACCTGTATAGTGTATTCATATCTTGGTCTCCCTGTACGTTTTTTACGCTCCTCACTTCCCTCCAATACTAAATTGGTGATCCCTTGATGCCTCAGAATATGCCCTACCAACCGATCCCTTCTTCTAGTCAAGTTGTGCCACAAATTTCTCTTCTCTCCAATTCTATTCAGTACCTCCTCATTAGTTATGTGACCTACCCATCTAATCTTCAGCATTCTTCTGTAGCACCACATCTCGAAAGCTTCTATTCTCTTCTTGTGTAAACTATTTATTGTCCACCTTTCCCTTCCATATATGGCTACACTCCATGCAAACACTTTCAGAAAGCACTTCCTGACACTTAAATCTATACTCGATGTTAACACCTTTCTTCAGAAGCGCTTTTCATGCCATAGAAAGCCTACATTTTATATCATCTCTACTTCGGCCATCATCAGTTATTTTGTTAAGTCCCGTAGTGCTCAGAGCCATTTGAACCACTGCTTCTCTTTCATATCCGTCGACTCTTATAACTGCCATCTGGTTTCTGTACGAATTGTAAATAGCCTTTCGCTCCCTATATTTTTATCCCTGTCATCTTCAGAATTTGGAAGAGAGTATTCCACTGAACATAGTCAAACGCTTTCTCTAAGTCTACAAATGCTAGAAACGTAGGTTTGCCTGTCCTTAATCTATCTTCTAAGATAAGTCGTAGGATCACTATTGTCTCGCGTGTTCCAGCTTTTCTAAGGAATCCAAACTGATCTTCCGCGAGGTCAGCTTTTACCAGTTTATCCATTCGTCTGTAAAGAATCCGCGTTAGTATTTTGCAGCTGTGACTTATTAAACTGATACTTCGGTAATTTTCACATCTGTCAACACCTGCTTTCTTTGGGATTGGAATGATTATATTCTTCTTGAAGTCTGAGGGTATTTCGCCTGTTTCATACATCTTGCTGACCAGATGGTAGAGTTTTGTCATGACTGGCTCTCCCAAGGCTGCAAGTAGTTCTAATGGAATGTTGTCTACTCCGGGGGCTTTGTTTCGACTCAGGTCTTTCAGTGCTCTGTCAAACTCTTCACTCAGTATCGTATCTCCCATTTCATCTTCATCTACATCCTCTTCCACTTCCAGAATATTGTCCTCAAGTACATCACCGTTGCATATACCTTCTATATACTCCTTCTACCTTTCTGTTTTCCCTTCTTTGCTTGGGACTTGTTTTCTATCTAACCTCTTGATATTCATACAGGTGATTCTCTTTTCTCCAAAGGTCTCTTTAATTTTCCTGTAGGCAGTATCTTTCGTACCCCTAGTGATATATGCCTCGACATCCTCACATTTGTCCTCTAGCCATCCTTGATTAGTCATTTTGCATTTGTTGTCGATCTCATTTTTGAGACGTTTGTATTCCTTTTCGCCTGCTTCGTTTACTGCATTTTTATATTTTCTCCTTTCTTCAGTTAAATTCAGTGCCTCTTCTGTTACCTAAGGATTTCTACTAGCTCTCGTCTTTTTACCCACTTCACCCTTTTGCTGCCTTTACGTCTCTCAAAGCTACCCATTCTTCTTATACTGTATTTCCTTCCCCTGTATTTGTCATTAGTTTCCTAATACTATCTCTAAAACTGTCTACAATCTCACGTTCTTTCAGTTTATATAGATCCCATCTCCTTAAATTCCCGCCTTATAGCAGTTTCTTCTATTTTAGTCTACATTTCATAACCTATAAATTGTGGTCAGAGTCCACATCTGCCCCTGAAAATGTCTTAAAATTTAAAACCTGGTTCGTAAATCTCTGTCCTACCATCGTATAATCTATCTGAAATCTTCCAGTGCCCCCAGGCTTCTTCCACGTTTACAACCTTACAACCTTCTTTCATGATTCTTAAACCAATTGTTAGCTATGTTAAGTTATGCTCTGCGCAAAATTCTACCATGCAGCTTCCTCTTTCATTCTTTACCCCAGTCCATATTCACCTACTACTTTTCCTTCTCTTTCTTTCCGTACTATCGAATTCGAGTCCCCCATGACTATTAAATTTTCGTCTCCCTTATCTCATCATACATTTCTTCAATCTCTTCCTCGTCTGTGGAGCTAGTTGGCATATAAACTTGTACTGTGGTAGTCGTGGGCTTTGTGTCTGTCTTGGCTACAATAATGCGTTCACTATGTTGTTCGTAATAGCCGACCGGCGCTCCTATGTTTTTTATTCATTATTAAACCTACTCCTGCATTACCCCTATTTAATTTTGTATTTATAACCCTGTATTCACCTGACCAGTAGTCTTGTTTCTCCTGCCAACGAACTTAACTATTTCCCACCACGTCTAACTTTAATCTATCAATTTCACTTTTTAAATTTTCTAACCTACCTGCCCGATTAAGGGATCTGACATTCCACCCTCCGATCTGTAGAACGCCAGTTTTCTTTCTCCTGATAACGATGTCCTCTTGAGTAGTCCCTGCCCGGAGATCCGAATGGGGGACTATTTTACCTCCGGAATATTTTACCCAAGAGGACGTCATCATCATTTAATCATACAGTAAAGCTGCATGCCCTCGGGAAAAATTACGGCCGTAGTTTCCCCTTGCTTTCAGCCGTTCGCAGTACCAGCACAGCAAGGCCGTTTTGGTTAGTGTTACGAGGCCAGAAACCGTATATCCCGCAAATTATGTCTCTCGCTCGCTTACGCAAAATTTATTGCTTACCACCGTGATAACTCGCAACAAATGGAATAGAAATTCACTACACAACTCGCTACGATCACTATTAATATTCGCATTAGTTACGCATTCACAGCAGAGTGCTCAGAACACTGCCGAACGCTCGCTGGCTGTCGGAGAATGCGTGACGTAGATGTGCAGAACAAGCATAAACTCGAGCGCCATCGTTCGTAACTCCAAATATAGGTGACGTGTAAGGTAAATGTGAGGTTATGAGGGACCAAGCAACTTGCCTAAGCTCAAAATACGGCAAGAGCAGTAATCTCTCATTCCTGAGATACAAATAATGCACAGACTAATAAACAAGAACAATACAATTGCAAATGAAATAGTTTTTTGATGATGGAAGTCCACATGTGTGGGTCTCAGGCCGCATTTACCGTGAAAACATACTAGTCTTCGCTTTGTATTTCATTTCCTGATCTTCAATAAAAGCTTTCTATTCAGCAATATATACATTGTGTATGAAACACGAAACTGTATTTGCTAATGCAGACTGATAAAAAGGGCTCTTATTGTAAATATTTTTGAAACATATGAGATTCCAATACATGTTTTTGTTGACGCTCAAAAGCAACTTGATAAACGCAATAATATGATATTTCTGCCAAGTAATAATTTGCTGTTGTTGTTGTTGTGGTCTTCAGTCCTGAGACTGGTTTGATGCAGCTCTCCATGCTACTCTATCCTGTGCAAGCTTCTACATCTCCCAGTACCTACTGCAGCCTACATCCTTCTGAATCTGCTTAGTGTATTCATCTCTTGGTCTCCCTCTACGATTTTTACCCTCCACACTGCCCTCCAGTACTAAATTGGTGATCCCTTGATGCCTCAGAACATGCCCTACCAACCGATCCCTTCTTCTAGTCAAGTTGTGCCACAAACTCCTCTTCTCCCCTATTCTATTCAATACCTCCTCATTAGTTATGTGATCTACCCATCTAATTTTCAGCATTCTTCTGTAGCACCACATTTCGAAAGCTTCTATTCTCTTCTTGTCCAAACTATTTATCGTCCGTGTTTCACTTCCATACATGGCTACACTCTATACAAACAGTTTCAGAAACGACTTCCTGACACTTAAATCAATACTCCATATTAACAAATTTCTCTTCTTCAGAAACGCTTTCCTTGCCATTGCCAGTCTACATTTTATATCCTCTCTACTTCGACCATCATCAGTGATTTTGCTCCCCAAATAGCAAAACTCCTTTACTACTTTAAGTGTCTCATTTCCTAATCTAATACCCTCAGCATCACCCGATTTAATTTGACTACATTCCATTATCCTCGTTTTGCTTTTGTTGATGTTCATCTTATATCCTCCTTTCAAGACACTGTCCATTCCGTTCAACAGCTCTTCCAAGTCCTTTGCTGTCTCTGACAGAATTACAATGTCATCGGCGAACCTCAAAGTTTTTACTTCTTCTCCATGGATTTTAATACCTACTCCGAACTTTTCTTTTGTTTCCTTTACTGCTTGCTCAATATACAAATTAAATAGCATCGGGGAGAGGCTACAACCCTGTCTCACTCCTTTCCCAACCAATGTTTCCCTTTCATGCCACTCCACTCTTATAACTGTCATCTGCTTTCTGTACAAATTGTAAATAGCCTTCCGCTCCCTGTATTTTACCCCTGCCAGCTTCAGAATTTGAAAGAGAGTATTCCAGTTAACATTGTCAAAAGCTTTCTCTAAGTCTACAAATTCTAGGAACGTAGGTTTGCCTTTCCTTAATATTTTTCTAAGATACGTCGTAGGGTCAGTATTCCCTCACGTGTTCCAACATTTCTACGGAATCCAAACTGATCTTCCATGAGGTCGGCTTCTACCAGTTTTTCCATTCGTCTGTAAAGAATTCGCGTTGCATCTGTCAACACCTGCTTTCTTTGGTATTGGAATTATTATATTCTTCTTGAAGTCTGAGGAATTTCGCCTGGCTCATACATCTTGCTCACCAGATGGTAGAGTTTTGTCAAGACTGGGTCTCCCAAGGCTGTCAGTAGTTCTAATGGAATGTTGTCTACTCCTGGGGCCTTGTTTCGACTCAGGTCTTTCAGTGCTCTGTCAAACTCTTCACGCAGTATCATCTTCATCTACACCCTCTTCCACTTCCATAATATTCTCCTCAAGTACATCACCGTTGTATATACCCTCTATATACTCCTTCCACCTTTCTGCTTTCCCTTCTTTGCTTAGAACTGGGTTTCCATCTGAGCTCTTGATATTGATGCAAGTGGTTCTTGCTAGTGCCAGCAAATAAATCTTTACGGTACGTTTTACGATAAGCTTCAAATAGTTATTTTTCACAATACAGAAATACATCCTATATTTGACACGGATGTCTACTACCTTGGCAGTGCAGCCATGCTTTCTGCGGTTTGGTAGTTGGCCAACATTTTAAAACCTAACTTTTGAAATTGGTTGCAATATTACTTTGCTTCTCTTTTTATTCGCGCTTTCTAAATCATCTAAATCTTCACTGTCAGAGGAATTCACTGCGCAAGGACGTCCTTCCGTCATAGCTTCTGGCACGACATCTTAACATTTAACATTCTTATTCTTTACCAGTCAGTTTGATCAAGCGTAGCAGGAAAATCTTGTCAAAAACGAGAATTCGTCATCTTCGCAGTCAGATACTTCCGCATCGCTGTGATTAAAAAGAATATCAAAAGCTCAGATGGGAAACTAGTCCTAAGCAAATTAGGGAAAAGTGGAAGGAGTATATAGAGACCTACACAAGTGAAATGAGCTTGTGGGCAGGACGTAGATTCAAAAATAGTTCAAATGGCTCTGAGCACTATGGGACTTAACATCTGAGGTCATCAGTCCCCTAGACCTTAGAACTACTTAAACCTAACTAACCTAAGGACATCACACATATCCATGCCCGAGGCAGGATTCGAACCTGCGACCGTAGCGGTCGCGCGGTTGCAGACTGAAGTGCCTAGAACCGCTCGGCCACTCCGGCCGGCAGAACGTAAAGGAAGATGAAATGGGAAACATGGTACTGCGAGAAGAATCTGTCAGAGTTCTGAAAGACCTAAGTCGAAACAAAGCCCCGGGAGTACACGGCATTCCGTCAGAACTACTGATAGCCTTTGGAGAGCCAAACATGACAAAGCTCTTCCATCTGAGGTGCAAGACGTATGAGAAGGGCAAAATACCGTCAAACTTCAAGAAGAAACTAATAATTACAATTTCAAAGGAAGGAGGAGCTAAAAGGTGTGAACATCATGAAGTATCAACTTAGTAAGTCACGGTTGCAAAATACTAACACGATAACACGAATTATTTACAGAAGAATGGAAAAATTGGTAGAAGGCGACCTCGTGAAAGATCATTTTGGATTTCGCAGAAATGCAGGAACACAGGAGGCAATACTGATCCCACGACTTCTCCCAGCAGAGGCAAAACTACGTTTATTGCCTTTGTAGACTTAGAGAAAGCTATTGGAAATGTTGACTGGAATACTGTCTTTGAAATTCTGAAGACAGCAGTAGTAAAATATAGGAAGTGAAAGGCTATTTACCACTTGTACAGAAACCAGACGGCTGTTATACGAATCGTAGGGCATGAAAGAGAAGCATTGGTTGAGAATGGAGTGAGACAGGATTGCAGCCTGCCCCTGATGTTATTCAATCTGTACACTGAGCAAGCAGTACAGGAAACCAAAGAAAAACTTGGAATAGGAATTAAAGTCCAGGGAGAAGAAGTGCGGATGACAGCAAAGGACTTACAAGAACAGTGTCTTGAAAGAAGCATATAGGATGAACATCAACAAAACTAAAACCGAGGATAATGGAAGATAGTCGAATTAAATCAGGTGATGTTGAGGGAATTAGATTAGGAAACAAGTCACTTAAGTAGTCAATGAGTTTTGGTATTTGGGCAGCAAAATAACTACCGATGGCCGAAATAGAGAGGATATAAAACTTAGACTGGCAATGGCGAAAAAGCGTTTCAGAAGTGGAGAAATTTGTTAACATAGAACATAGGTTTAAGCGTCAAAAAATCTTTTCTGAAAGTATGTGTATGGAGTGTAGTCATGTATGGAAGGGGAACATGAACATTAAACAGTTTAGACAAACAGAGAATAGAAGACAGTTTTTAATATTTCTGAGTAACAGCCATACACTATTTTTTTAAAGGAACACCCCACCATTCGACTGTTTTATTGTTTATTTAAGTACAACCCAGCTTTCGGCCTTGTATGTCCTTTTCAAATACTTTCAGGACACTTAACATGTTGTCAAGCTCAAAGTTGGCCATATATTAAGAAAAATATTGGCTCCCCAGAAAAAGCCAGATATATAACCACCATTTTGTAATAGATCAGTAAAGAATCGTTGGAGCAGCTCATATTTAGTAAAAACAGGCTTACATTGGTAAATGAAAGATGAGCACATGTCCTTAAAACGAGATGGTAGTGATAGTGAAATGAAACAACTGCATTTCTGTTGTTCTATTACTCATACTCTTTGATTCCACTATCATTACGTTTTAAGGAGTATTAGTAATAGGACAACTGAAATTCAGTTGTTCTATTACTCATACTCTTTGATTTCACTATCATGAAAGTCCTTCATAAATCCCATCCGAGGGACGAAATTGTTGCATTCTGTGGTGACAATTTCAACAAAAACTGTGGAGGTGCAAGAAGAAAGGGGGAATCTACACTCCTGGAAATGGAAAAAGGAACACATTGACACCGGTGTGTCAGACCCACCATACTTGCTCCGGACACTGCGAGAGGGCTGTACAAGCAATGATCACACGCACGGCACAGCGGACACACCAGGAACCGCGGTGTTGGCCGTCGAATGGCGCTAGCTGCGCAGCATTTGTGCACCGCCGCCGTCAGTGTCAGCCAGTTTGCCGTGGCATACGGAGCTCCATCGCAGTCTTGAACACTGGTAGCATGCCGCGACAGCGTGGACGTGAACCGTGTGTGCAGTTGACGGACTTTGAGCGAGGGCGTATAGTGGGCATGCGGGAGGCCGGGTGGACGTACCGCCGAATTGCTCAACACGTGGGGCGTGAGGTCTCCACAGTACATCGATGTTGTCGCCAGTGGTCGGCGGAAGGTGCACGTGCCCGTCGACCTGGGACCGGACCGCAGCGACGCACGGATGCACGCCAAGACCGTAGGATCCTACGCAGTGCCGTAGGGGACCGCACCGCCACTTCCCAGCAAATTAGGGACACTGTTGCTCCTGGGGTATCGGCGAGGACCATTCGCAACCGTCTCCATGAAGCTGGGCTACGGTCCCGCGCACCGTTAGGCCGTCTTCCGCTCACGCCCCAACATCGTGCAGCCCGGCTCCAGTGGTGTCGCTACAGGCGTGAATGGAGGGACGAATGGAGACGTGTCGTTTTCAGCGATGAGAGTCGCTTCTGCCTTGGTGCCAATGATGGTCGTATGCGTGTTTGGAGCCGTGCAGGTGAGCGCAACAATCAGGACTGCATACGACCGAGGCACACAGGGCCAACACCCGGCATCATGGTGTGGGGAGCGATCTCCTACACTGGCCGTACACCACTGGTGATCGTCGAGGGGACACTGAATAGTGCACGGTACATCCAAACCGTCATCGAACCCATCGTTCTACCATTCCTAGACCGGCAAGGGAACTTGCTGTTCCAACAGGACAATGCACGTCCGCATGTATCCCGTGCCACCCAACGTGCTCTAGAAGGTGTAAGTCAACTACCCTGGCCAGCAAGATCTCCGGATCTGTCCCCCATTGAGCATGTTTGGGACTGGATGAAGCGTCGTCTCACGCGGTCTGCACGTCCAGCACGAACGCTGGTCCAACTGAGGCGCCAGGTGGAAATGGCATGGCAAGCCGTTCCACAGGACTACATCCAGCATCTCTACGATCGTCTCCATGGGAGAATAGCAGCCTGCATTGCTGCGAAAGGTGGATATACACTGTACTAGTGCCGACATTGTGCATGCTCTGTTGCCTGTGTCTATGTGCCTGTGGTTCTGTCAGTGTGATCATGTGATGTATCTGACCCCAGGAATGTGTCAATAAAGTTTCCCCTTCCTGGGACAATGAATTCACGGTGTTCTTATTTCAATTTCCAGGAGTGTATTTTGCAAGACTTTAGACTGTTGAAGAGGGGTCGCTTGTACAGTGCAAATAGTGCCTAATGCAGTACAAACCATTGCTGATGTTCTTCCAGTAGACATAGAAACATTTGTTAACAAAGTTTTTCAATATTTTCACATTTGCGTCATTGATGAAGAACTAAAAGAGTTTGGCGAGTTTTCTGAAGTGGAATATAAATAGGGGCATGACAGCGTTAAACGCAGACGGCTTTCCTTGGAACCGGTTGTTAACAGAATGATTGATATTTGTCTCAAGTAAAATGTCCTATCTTAAAATCATTTGTTAGGCATCCTAAGTCACTGTTTCTGTTGTATTTTATTCAGAAAAAATTGAAAATGCCTTCACTCACAGTCGTGATTTTATTTCAATGCACGATGCATTTCTAGCCCTGGGGACTCATCTTCATGTGCCTCGACAGTCTACAGCGATTATTTTTCCAGATCTAGGTTGGTTCTGGTCCCACTGAGATTGTTGTTGTTGTTGTGGTCTTCAGTCCTGAGACTGGTTTGATGCAGCTCTCCATGCTACTCTATCCTGTGCAAGCTTCTTCATCTCCCAGTATCACTGAGATTAAAATGGTATAATACACGACCCCCAGGGCTCCAAATGCATCTTGCATTGAAATAAAATCACGATTGTGATTGAAGATGGTTGTTCTTTGTTTTATGAAAGTAATACAGACAAGGAAGAAACACTAATGGAAATGGATAAAATTAAAATATGAAAACTTGGTCTTTGATTAGTACATTGCAAGAAGAACGCATGCTGAGAGATTGCGTTTTCTTTGATATTTCAAGTTTATTTCGTGAAACCTTAATTGACTATACTGAAAAAAGTACTTACCCACTTCATATGCGGAAACAGTTTAAGTGGGTTCAACTCAAATATCGCCTTCTTTAGATGTCAGCTCATCAGGGTCATAAAACTGGTATTGTTACATTCCATCCTCTCTGGTATTGTTACATTCCATCCTGTATTTTCCATTGTTTGAAAACATTAGGAGATTTAGGTGAAAATATTACGAAATAAATACGTGAAAATAATCTTTTTGACGAAGTGAATTATGCTAAAAATGTATATGAAGTGAAAATCCATGAATTAAGAGCTTTTAAGTGTGTTGGTGAAAAATGATCTATCACTTTCAGCTTCCTTGCATCTGAACATGTGTGCAGCAAAAAATACATTTGTGCTAACTGCATCTGGCACTAATGCCACTGCAGGAAGAATATTCACAATCACAAATACTTTATGGACTGTTAAGAAGAACAGGTTTAGTGTCGTGGGAACTGTTCAGAAACTAATTACATCTAAGACACAATTTTATGATATTTGTTGTGCTGATTTATTTTTAATATGCCGTTTGAAAATTACAAACTCCTGAATGACATGCTTTCTTCTGCAAAATATGAATGAATGAGAGTGACCAATAAGTTATCTATGTGAGTAAAAACCATTCTCTACCCTAATTGCAGATCTCGATATATTAAAGTGATGTATTATGTTTGCATGTGATAGCTGTAAAGCAATTAAATATTTTCTCGATTAGTAATTCAACGTATTTTGATGGTTTTTTTAGATTGAACTTCGCCAAAAATAAGGGTACAGTGATACATGTAGTTGTAGCATAAGCCACATATTTTATCACGGATCTACTACACTACTGTTCGTGAAAATGCAAAGCGAAGGAGACATGTCATATAATCTACAGTACTGGCCATTAAAATTGCTACACCAAGAAGATGACGTGGTACAGACGCGAAATTTAACCGACAGGAAGAAGATGCTCTGATATGCAAATGATTAGCTTTTCAGAGCATTCACACAAGGTTGGCGCCGGTCGTGACACCTACAACGTGCTGACATGGGGAAAGTCTCCAACCGATGTCTCATACACAAACAGCAGTTAACCGGCGTCGCCTGGTGAAACGTTGTCGTGATGCCTCGTGTAAGGAGGAGAAATGCGTACCATCACGTTTTCGACTTTGATAAAGGTCGGATTGTAGCCCGTCGCGATTGCGGTTTATCGTATCGCGACATTGGTGCTCGCGTCGGTCGAGATCCAATGACTGTTAGCAGGATATAGAATCGGTGGGTTCAGGAGGATAATACGGAACGCCTTGCTGGATCCCAGCGGCCTCGTATCACTAGCAGTCGAGATGACAGGCATCTTATCCGCATGGCTGTAACGGATCGTGCAGCCACGTCTCGATCCCTGAGTCAACAGATGGGGACGTTTGCAAGACAACAACCATCAGCACGAACAGTTCGACGACTTTTGCAGCAGCATGGACTATCAGCTCGGATACCGTGGCTGCGGTTACCCTTGACGCTGCAACACAGACAGGAGCACCTGCGATGGTCTACTCGACGACGAACCTGGGTGCACGAATGGCAAAACGTCATTTTTTCGGATGAATCCAGGTTCTGTTTGCAGCATCATGATGGTCGCATCGCGGTGAACGGACATTGGAAGCGTGTATTCGTCATCGCCATACTGGGGTATCACCCGGCGTGATGGTATGGGGTGCCATTGGTTACACGTCTCGGTCACCTCTTGTTCGCTTTGACGCCACTTTGAACAGTGGACGTTACATTTCAGATGTGTTACGACCCGTGGCTCTACCCTTCATTCGATCCCTGCCAAACCCTACATTTCAGCAGGATAATGCACGAACGCATGTTGCAGGTCCAGAAAGGCTTCTGGATACAGAAAATGTTCGACTGCTGCTCTGGCCAGCACATTCTCCAGATCTCTCACCAACTGAAAACGTCTGGTCAATGGTGGCCGAGCAACCGGCTCGTTACAATACTCCAGTTACTACTCTTGATGAACTGTGGTATCGTATTGAAGCTGCATGGGCAGCTGTACCTGTACACGCCATCCAAGCTCTGCTTGACTCAATGCCCAGGCGTATCAAGGCCGTTATTACGGTTAGAGGTGGTTGTTGTGGGTACTGATTTCTCAGGATCTATGCACCTTATCTGCATGAAAACGTAATCACATGTCAGTTGTAGTATAATATACTTGTCCAATGAATACCCGTTTATCATCTGCATTTCTTCTTGGTGTAGCAATTTTACTGGCCAGTAGTGTAATTTATGCCACAGATTAAGGACACAATATACAAATGATTAGACATAGGGAATTGTACATGCGATTTCAAAAAATCGCCATGAGCAGTATGGGATTTAACATCTATGGTCATCAGACCCCTAGAACTTAGAACTACTTAAACCTAACTTAACCTAAGGACATCACACAACACCCAGTCATCACGAGGCAGAGAAAATCCCTGACCCCGCCGGGAATCGAACCCGGGAACCCGGGCGCGGGAAGCGATAACGCTACCGCGCGACCACAGGCTGCGGACACATGCGATTTGACCACCAGAACTCAGTATGGTGTGGAGCTGCCACATGCTGCAATCAGAGATTCTAGATGTCGTGGCATGGAATCAAGGAGGTCATGGAGATGCTGTTGGGGAACACCCTGCTACATGGTTGGCAGGATCATCCTTAAAGGTTGCAAGAGGACCAAAAGGAACAAGTTGCTGAAAGACCACACTCCAGAAATGTTTGATGGACAACTTGTCAGGAGTATGTGCAAACTAGATAATCAGTGTTGGACGTCATTCTTTGGAAAAGGCTAGCACATTGCTCGCCACATGTGACCAGGCTCTATCCTGTTGGAATATAACATGTGGAGCTGCCTGCAGGAGGGGCAGTGCCTCGGGCTGTACCATGCCTCTGGTGGTTACCGGTAATGTCCAGATTGCCCTCAGTACATAGGAGGCGAGTTCGCACATTGTATTCCAATGCCGCCCCAAACCATCACATTTGGTGTCTGTCACCTATGCCCCTCACCGATGCATTCTGCCAGGTAGCTGTCAGCACGGTAGCATCTAACACGTATGCTGCCATCACTGTGGGACACATCTGAAAACACTAAGTTTTGCTACTCAGCATGCCAGTGAGGCGTTGGTACTTCTGGACAACGGAATCGAACGGAATGGCACGTGTGCCATCGGTGTAATACTCAGCAGAAGACGTCGAATTGTCGATGCAGACATGGCCACTCTAGGTGTAGCACTGCAGCGCCGAGCCAATGCCGTGGATGAAGCTGTTTTGCCAGTTTGGGCCACGAGGACGAGATGCCGGTCATCGTGCACTGTGGTCGCACTGTGTGGTGCAGTACCTACATGCTGCTGCTGAGAGGCCTCACTCCAACGCCACATATACCAGTGCACAGCCCTCTGACTCCCCACACACTGTGAAAAGACACACCGACCAAAGTGTTGTGAACCACGTCCTGTTGTGTGACAGGGACACGCACCTTTGAGCTCCTTGATACACTTGACACAAGTCTCGGTGTACATTAGTGCTTCCTCTGTATTCTTTACAGCAGATTCTGCACAACTGTACAAAGTCTCCTTTTATCAAGGGTACAGAAATCGTGTTTGGTATATTCCTCATAATTGTAGCACATTAGAGCATGAAATTTCCCATGTCTACAAAAAGAATCTTACCATGATCAATTCTAACCAATGGCCTTGATCAATACAACGTCACCATTTCATATCTACAATGTAAACCAATAATTTGCTTTAGTATGGTGCTGTTCTCAGTATGTTTTTGATGTAATCTTAGATGTCTGTACTATATTAGGTAATAATGTCTCGTTTACCTAAATCATGTCATGTGCACAAAATCAGTCAACATCACAATTACCATCCCTATAAGAAGAATATTACCACAATCAACTCTAACCAATGGTCTTCATCAGTACAATGTGACTATTTCGTCTCTACACTGTCAGCCAATAATTTGGTTTAGGCTGGTGCTGTCCTCAGTATGTTTTAATGTAATCTTAGATGTCTTCACAATGTTAGTTTAATTACGCCTCATTTATCTAAATCATGTCATGTGCACAACATCAGTCAGCATCACAGTCACACATGAAATGTTCCACTGTTACATGCTAGAAATTTGCATAACGCCATTTTTATGTCGACAACTTAATCCCCCATTATGTAAAGTGTATCACACTTTTGTTAGTAAATCACTTAACGGTAATCTGCCTTGTTTACCTGTAACTTCATTTTTCAAGACTTACTGTTCAAAGTGTAAGTAGCCGCGAATTTAACGGCCAATTCATTCTTTGTATCTATCATTCCAGTGGCAAGAGTTTAAATGTATCACATCTTTCAGTAAGAAATAGATCTTAAAACTTATTGCAACATTTGTCAGTCGTTCTTCTACTTCAAAGAGGCAGGAATTATAACTTCATTAAGTAAGAATAACTTTGTTTGTGAAGTCGTCTGTGAATAGATCTTTTGCCGCCTTCGTATAGTGCATTAGCAAAACAGTAACCATACAACTAGGCCAGAGTCCTAGTTGACAACTTTATATTAAACTGTAACTGTAAGCAACTAGTAATTGCACTAGTAGGATAGCCATAACCTGCTACGATGGTCATTGTCTACTAGTTAAATCTGCTGGTGCAGACATTGTGTAGGATCAACATTAGATTGTGGTGGAATGCGGAGTGTGTATTCTGTTTCCGTCCCTTTTACACCAATCTATGCTGCACATTTCAGTGTTGTTTAAGATGCTTCAACCAGTCTTGATAGGTAGTAGTTTCTAGAAATTTTTCATAGAGTTGCTCAACTACTATGCTTCAATAGCACAACTGACACTCAAAATTATAATGTAAGGGAGAGGTTATGGAAGGTTACAAGCTGTCTGGCTTGTCTCCTATTTATACGCTAAATTCATCTGCCTCTTGTCAAGACTGGCGATGGGCAGGACAATTTAGTTTCATCACGCTAAGAGTCTCATGACGTTAGTCAATGCTGGGGAATGTATTTTATAAAACTTGCTCGTAGTTCCATTCTAAGAACGCACGACAGAACGCAGAATGTACAGTTCGGCTTTAGAAGTCGTTTAACAACTGAAAATGCTGCATTCCCTTTTTTCTGTGAGGTACTGGATGGGCTAAACTAAAAGGTTCGAACGCTTGGCCAATTTTTTGATTTAACTAAGGCATTTGATTGTGTTGATCACAAAATATTGCTCCAGAAGTTGGACCATTACGGAATACGAGGAGTAGCTCACAATTGGTTCACCTTTTACTTTAGCAACAGGCAGAAAAAGGTCATTATTCACAATGTTGATAACGGCGGTTATGTGGGATCTCAGTGGGGTACTGTCAAGTGGGGGGTGCCCCAGGGATCAGTGTTGGGGCCACTCCTGTTCCTTATTTATATAAATGATATGCCCTCTAGTATTATGGGTAACTCTAAAATATTTCTGTTTGCCGATGACACTAACTTGGTAGTAAAGGATGTTCTGTGCAACATTGGCTCGGTTTCAAATACTGCAGTACATGACCTCAGTTCAAGGCTTGTAGAAAATAAAGTTAAATCACAGTAAGACTCAGTTTTTACAGTTTCTAACACACAATTCAACAAAACCTGATGTTTCCAGAATGAGATTTTCACTCTGCAGCGGAGTGGGCGCTGATATGAAACTTCCTGGCAGATTAAAACTGTGTGCCCGACCGAGACTCGAACTCGGGACCTTTGCCTTTCGCGGGCAAGTGCTCTACCATCTGAGCTACCGAAGCACGACTCACGCCCGGTACTCACAGCTTTACTTCTGCCAGTATCTCATCTCCTACCTTCCAAACTTTACAGAAGCTCTCCTGCAGGTTCGCAGGTCCCGAGTTCGAGTCTCGGTCGGGCACACAGTTTTAATCTGCCAGGAAGTTTCATATCAGCGCACACTCCGCTGCAGAGTGAAAATCTCATTCTGGAAACATCCCCCAGGCTGTGGCTAGGCCATGTCTCCGCTATATCCTTTCTTTCAGGAGTGCTAGTTCTGCAAGGTTCGCAGGAGAGCTTCTGTAAAGTTTGGAAGGTAGGAGACGAGATACTGGCAGAAGTAAAGCTGTGAGTACCGGGCGTGAGTCGTGCTTCGGTAGCTCAGATGATAGAGCACTTGCCCGCGAAAGGCAAAGGTCCCGAGTTCGAGTCTCGGTCGGGCACACAGTTTTAATCTGCCAGGAAGTTTCAAAACCTGACGTTTTAATTTCACAGAATGGGCATATGATTAGTGAAACTGAACAGTTCAAATTTCTAGGTGTTCAGATAGATAGTAAGCTGTCGTGGAAAGCCCACATTCAGGATCTTGTTGAAAGACTTAATACTGCCATTTTTGCTATTCGAACGGTATCAGAAGTGAGTGATACTTCGACACGAAAATTAGTCTACTTTGCTTATTTTCATTCGCTTATGTCGTATGGTATTATATTTTGGGGTAACTCTTCACATTCTACAAGGGTATTTTTGGCTCAGAAACGGGCGGTTCGGGCAATAAGTTGTGTGAGTTCACGAACCTCTTTTCGACCTCTGTTCACGAGTCTGGGTATTTTGACATTGGCATCTCAATATCTATATTCCTTATTGTCGTTTCTTGATACCAATATTAGTTTATTTCCAACAATAAGCAGCTTTCACTCGGTTAATACTCGGCAGAAATCAAACGCGCATTTGGATCGGACTTCCTTAAGTATAGTGCAAAAAGGTGTGCAGTATACTGCTGCATCCATTTTCAATAAGCTGCCACTCGAATTCAAAAATCTTAGCAGTATTCCACGCGCTTTCAAATCGAAGCTGAAGAGTTTCCTCATGGGTCACTCCTTCTATTCTGTCGAGGAGTTCCTTGAAAAATTAAGCTGATTCTTATTGCATTGCTGACAGCGTTTAGTTAAACACGTGGACTTACCTTTTCAGGTTCTTGAACATTTACTTTTAACTGTTATTACTTTTATGTTGT
This sequence comes from Schistocerca cancellata, assembly GCF_023864275.1. Taxonomy (NCBI): domain Eukaryota; kingdom Metazoa; phylum Arthropoda; class Insecta; order Orthoptera; family Acrididae; genus Schistocerca; species Schistocerca cancellata. Next base: position 16,038,935 of record NC_064635.1, on the reverse strand, counting down.
AATTTCATGTACTGGCACGATCCATAATCTTGGAGACTTGTTCATCGATTTGATCCTACGGAACTTGACGTGTAAATAAAATAAATAAATAAACTCTAAGCGCGACAGGGGAGACCAGACGGCATTCAGAGACTTTGTTCCGGCTTTCGTGCTGAAGCAGCCACCTGAGAGTGCTCACCGCATTCCCCTGTCAGTCCGTAAGTAGGCTGTTTAGGTTTTTATGTTGGAAACTCCATGTAGCGCTCTGTATGAAAATCACTGACTGTGCTGTGTGGAGTCTGTGGCTGGGTGGCATTGTTGGAATTTGCTATTGTAGTGTTGGGCAATTGGCTGGTAACAGCGCAGTTGGAAGTGAGCCGCCAGCAGTGGTGGACGTGGGGAGAGAGATGGCGGAGTTTTGAGAGCGCGTGATCTGGACGTGTGCCCATCAGAGACAGTAAATTTGTAAGACTGGATGTCATGAACTGATATATATATATATATATATATATATATATATATATATATATATATATATATATATATATATATATTACAAATGATTGAAGCGATTTCATAAATTCACTGTAGCTCCATTCATTGACATATGGTCACGACACACTACAGATACGTAGAAAAACTCATAAAGTTTTGTTCGGCTGAAGCCGCACTTCAGGTTTCTGCCGCCAGAGCGATCGACAGCGCTGTGAGACAAAATGGCGACAGGAGCCGAGAAAGCGTATGTCGTGCTTGAAATGCACTCACATCAGTCAGTCATAACAGTGCAACGACACTTCAGGACGAACTTCAACAAAGATCCACCAACTGCTAACTCCATTCGGCGATGGTATGCGCAGTTTAAAGCTTCTGGATGCTTCTGTAAGGGGAAATCAACGGGTCGGCCTGCAGCGCGCGAAGAAACGGTTGAACGCGTGCGGGCAAGTTTCACGCGTAGCCCGCGGAAGTCGACGAATAAAGCAAGCAGGGAGCTAAACGAACCATAGCCGACGGTATGGAAAATCTTACGGAAAAGGCTAAAGCAGAAGCCTTACCGTTTACAATTGCTACAAGCCCTGACACCCGATGACAAAGTCAAACGCTTTGAATTTTCGGCGCGGTTGCAACAGCTCATGGAAGAGGATGCGTTCAGTACGAAACTTGTTTTCAGTGATGAAGCAACATTTTTTCTTAATGGTGAAGTGAAGAGACACAATGTGCGAATCTGGGCCGTAGAGAATCCTCACGCATTCGTGTAGCAAATTTGCAATTCACCAAAAGTTAACGTGTTTTGTGCAATCTCACGGTTTAAAGTTTACGGCCCCTTTTTCTTCTGCGAAAAAAAGTTACAGGACACGTGTATCTGGACATGCTGGAAAATTGGCTCATGCCACAACTGGAGACCGACAGCGCCGACTTCATATTTCAACAGGATGGTGCTCCACCGCACTTCCATCATGATGTTCGGCATTTCTTAAACAGGAGCTTGGAAAACCGATGGATCGGTCGTGGTGGAGATCATGATCAGCAATTCATGTCATGGCCGCCACGCTCTCCCGACTTAACCCCATGCGATTTCTTTCTGTGGGGTTATGTGAAAGATTCAGTGTTTAAACCTTCTCTACCAAGAAACGTGCCAGAACTGCGAGCTCGCATCAACGATGCTTTCGAACTCATTGATGGGGACATGCTGCGCCGAGTGTGGGAGGAACTTGATAATCGGCTTGATGTCTGCCGAATCACTAAAGGGGCACATATCGAACATTTGTGAATGCCTAAAAAAGCTTTTTGAGTTTTTGTATGTGTGTGCAAAACATTGTGAAAATATCTCAAATAATAAAGTTATTGTAGAGCTGTGAAATCGCTTCAATCATTTGTAATAACCCTGTATATAATGACTTTTGAACACTATTAAGGTAAATGCATTGTTTGTTCACTATGTAAATCTTTCATTTGCTAACTATGCCTATCAGTAGTTAGTGCCTTCAGTAGTTAGAATCTTTCATTTAGCTGGCAGTAGTGGCGCTCGCTGTATTGCAGTAGTTCGAGTAACGAAGATTTTTGTGAGGTAAGTGATTCACGAAAGGTATAGGTTATTGTTAAGCAGGGCCATTCTTTTGTAGGGATTTTTGAAAGTCAGATTGCGTTGCGCTGAAAATATTATGTGTCAGTTTAGTGTTGATCAGAATAAGTAAAGAGGGAAATGTCTGAGTACGTTCAGTTCTGCTCAGCTGTGTGAAAATCAAATAACGTAAGGGGCTTACCAGCACAGTAGTTCAATAATTTTTCTACGCGCTGTTAACAGCCAATTTCCCAACACTACAATAGCAAATTCCAACAATGCAAACCAGCCACAGACTGCACACAGCACAGCCAGTGATTTTCATACAGAGCGCTACATGGCGTTACCAACATAAAAACCTAAACACCCTACTTACAAGTCAAGCTGAGACGGGGTTTGCGGTATTCGGCACGGTACGGCTCTGTAGAAGGCTGGCGGGTCTCAAGTGCTACCTGCCACCTAATACTTTGTGGTGAGAAGCGACACACGTCTTGGGATGTCTGGGCCTACGAGATGGGAAGAGAAGCCTTGCGGACTTCCCGCCACAGTGGTTAGGCTTCTGGAAACACAGAAGTGTATAAACAGTGGTCTGACCTGCCCATCGCCTACTGATGTAAGACGGGAATTAACTGTCGAGGAAGGTGTGCTCTGATTGGTCCACGTCTGGAGACATTCTATGGTAGTAATTTATTAAATGTGTCGGTTCCCATGCTATCAGCGGAAAACAATAACATTTATTCGTGACTGGCGGTTGCAGCCAGAACAGAGCAAACAGCAGAGTCGGCAGCAGGCTTACGTGGGGATGAACACTCTTGGTTTGGATGTGGAAGTTAAAAGGTCTCCGGTTTTAGACGTCGAGGACTCTGAGTTTGTATGGTGGATGAGACTCACGCAGTCCGAGTCTTGACGAGCGGGATTCTGGTCCTTCACGTGCGACCACGCAGGACCGACATACCACTGCAGCAGCTTGGTGAGAGTATACATCAGCACCAGTGATTGGTAGACGTTTATGTTCGCAAAGGGGACGTACCGTTGCCACACTACCGTTAATCCCAGTTCCAGTGATAATATCGTTTTTATTTATTATTCAATCACCCGCTGAAATGCCGTGTGTCTAGGACCTCCCGTAGGGTTGACCGGTCGCCTGGTGCAGGTCTTTTGAGTCGACGCCACTTCGGCGACTTCACCGTCCACTGGGATGATATGATGATGAAGACAACACAACACCCAGTCCCTGAGCGGAGAAAATCTCCGACCCAACCGGGAATCGAACCCGGGCCCCTGCGCATGGCATTTCGTCGCACTGACCACTCACCTATGGAAGCACACAATCACCCACCGGAAAAACATTTGGTGGGGTGTATTCACATTACTGACTGAATGTGCAGTGGTCCCCCAATTCTTTTATTGCAATCAATATCACTGAGTCTGATCCTTTAAATTTATTTGTATTTCGTTTAAAGTAATTTGTAGTTTTCTTCATGTCGTTATTATTTTTATTAGTCATTTGAGAAAAAAATATTCACTACGATTTTATACCAATTCCCCACCTTAGAACTCCATGTTAGGGTAATTTTTGAGATAGCGATTTCGCTGGGCCGTTAAAACTTTACATTGTATCTTAAGGCGTGTTTGATGGCGCCTGGACAGTTCCTTCGGCCGGGCGCTGGTGGCCGAGCGGTTCCAGGCGCTTCAGTCTGGAACTGCGCGACCGCTACGGTCGCAGGTTCGAATCCTGCCTCGGGCATGGTTGTGTGTGATGTCCTTAGCTTAGTTAGGTTTAAGTAGTTCTAAGTTCTAGGCGACTGATGACCTCAGATGTTAAGTCCCATAGTGCTCAGATCCATTTGAAGACAACAGTTCCTTCATTCCGATACGATTTCGAATCAACACACGTCGGGGTCTGCACTTTGCGCGGCCTTCCTCTGTCCGCTGCTACCGCACACGCATCACTGTCATAGCAGGGTGCCCTGTACGAGCTGCAGTACCACGGTACGACAAACTCGTTTCCCAGGGACTGCTCGCTGTGTCGCGTTTGATCTGACTCACGTGCTGATACTGCAACCTCTGACACTGATGAGGCATAGCGAACTTGCTGGCACGTTTCCCCTTCGTTTGGCAGATTTGTACCAACTGGGTGTGGTGTTAACACCGACCTTTCTGAACATACGAAGGGGGCCTACGTGCACGTCGCCGCTCAGAAATCTTAATCACTTTTTGTGATTCCACTGTTCTACACTTCTTTCCGTTTCGGAATGATTCAGGCCATGAATTCTGTGTGTTGCAATTTTTACAAACAGCGGTGTATACAGGGTGGTCCATTGATAGTGACCGGGCCAATTATCTCACGAAGTAAGCATCAAACGAAAAAACTACAAAGAACGAAACTCGTCTAGCTTGAAGGGGGAAACCAGATGGTGCTATGGTTGGCCCGCTAGATGGCGCTGCCATACGTCAAACGGATATCAACTGCGTTTTTTTTTTAAATAGGAACCCCCAATTTTTATTACATATTCGTGTAGTACGTAAAGAAATATGAATGTTTTCGTTGGACCACTTTTTTCGCTTTGCGATAGATGGCGCTCTAATAGTCACAAACGTATAAGTACGTCGTATCACATAACATTCCGCCAGTGCGGACGGTATTTGCTTCGTGATACATTACCCGTCTTAAAATGGACTGTTTACCAATTGCGGAAAAGGTCGATATCGTGTTGATGTATGGTTATTTTGACCAAAATGCACTACATGCGTGTGCTATGTATGCTGCTCGTTATCCTGGACGACATCATCCAAGTGTCCGGACTGTTCGCCGAATAGTTCCGTTATTTAAGGAAACAGGAAGTGTTCAGCCACATGTGAAACGTCAACCACGACCTGCAACAGATGATAATGCCCAAGTAGGTGTTTTAGCTGCTGTCGCGACTAATCCGCACATCAGTAGCAGACAAACTGCGCGAGAATCGGGAATCTCAAAAATGTTGGTGTTGAGAATGCTACATCAACTTCGATTGTACCCTTACCGTATTTCTATGCACAAGGAATTGCATGGCGACGACTTTGAACGTCGTGTACAGTTCTGGCATTGGGCACAAGAGAAATCACGGGACGATTACAAGATTTTTTGCACGCGTTCTATTTAGCGACGAAGCGTCATTCACCAACAGCGGTAACGTAAACCGGCATAATATGCACCACTGGGCAACGGAAAATCCACGATGGCTGCGACAAGTGGAACGTCAGCGACCTTGGCGGGCTAATGTATGGTGCGGCATTATGGGAGGAAGGATAATTGGCCCCCATTTCATCGATGGCAATCTAAATGGTGCAATGTATGCTGATTTCCTACGTAATGTTCTACCGATGTTACCACAAGATGTTTCACTGCGTGACAGAATGGCGATGTACTTCCAACATGATGGATGTGCGGCACATAGCTCGCGTGCGGTTGAAGCGGTATTGAATAGCATATTTCATGACAGGTGAATTGGTCGTCGAAGCACCATACCATGGCCCTCACTTTCACCGGATCTGATGTCCCCGGATTTCTTTGTGTGGGGAAATTTGAAGGATATTTGCTATCGTGATCCACCGACAACGTCTGACAACATGCGTCAGCGCATTGTCAATGCATGTGCGAACATTACGGAAGGTGAACTACTCGCTGTTGAGAGGCAAGTCGTTACACGTATTGCCAAATGCACTGAGGTTGACGGACATCATTTTGAGCATTTATTGCATTAATGTGGTATTTACAGGTAATCACGCTGTAACAGCATGTGTTCTCAGAAATGATAACTTCACAAAGGTGCATTGGAACAATAGAAATAAAATGTTCAAACGTACCTACGTTCTGTATTTTAATTTAAAAAACCTACCTGTTACCAACTGTTCGTCTAAAATTCTGAGCCATAAGTTTGTGACTATTACAGCGCCATCTATCACAAAGTGAAAAAATTGGTCCAACTAAAACATTCTTATTTCTTTACGTACTACACGAATATGTAATAAAAGTGGGGGTTCCTATTTTTAAAAAAACGCTGTCTGACCTATGGCAGCGCCATCTAACGGACCAACCATAGCGCCATCTGGTTTCCCCCTTCAATCCTAGGCAAGTTTCGTTCTTTGTAGTTTTCTCGTTTGACGCTTATTTCGTGAGATATTTGGCCCGGTCACGATCAATGGACCACCCTGTATAGATGTAGCATTAACGAAAGTTTCCGCAAAAGTCGATTCATTTCAGCTTCTGTGTCCCATATTGTGGAAGTCTGGCTGCCCTAAGGCACAGTGCCTTTGATTATTGATATTTGTTTTTATGTGACAAGTTTAACCCTGCCTGGCGGGTCAAAGAGAGGCTGGCAGCCAGTATTTAGACTGATCTGATAGGGTAGCAGAGCAGAGAATTAATTTACGTCCGCCAATAACCGTTTCCAATTAAATTCGTGCAGCAGTACTTCGCATGATTTGTGTCGCGCGCTCCACGTGCCGAAAGTACGTGGGTTCTGCTCGCGACCCATGGTGAGATTTCCCACAACACCATGGAAGATCCGAGACGCGGTCGAAAGCGACGTTTCACATTATACACACAAACACATTATATAATGTTTAGAAGGCAGTATATGATTAATACCCAAGTTTTAAGTGTCACATACACGCTGAATCGTCAAAGAAACTGGTATAGGCATGCGTATTCAAATACAGATATACGCAGAATACGGCGCTGCGGTCGGCAACGCCTATATGACAAGTGTCTGGCGCAGTTGTTAGACCGGTTGCTGCTGCTACACTGGCAGGTTATCAAGATTTAAGTCAGAATGAGATTTCCATTCTGCAGCGGAGTGTGCGCTGATATGAAACTTCCTGGCAGATTAAAACTGTGTACCGGACCGAGACTCGAATTCGGGACATTTGCCTTTCGCGGGCAAGTGCTCTACCATCTGAGCTACCCAAGCACGACTCACGCCCCGTCCTCACAGCAAAGGTCCCGAGTTCGAGTCTCGGTCCGGCACACACTTTTAATCTGTCAGGAAGTTTCAAGATTAAAGTCAGTTTGAACGCGGTGTTATAGTCTGCGATGGGACAAAGCATCCCCGACGTAGCGATGAAGTCGGGATTTTCCTGTACGGCCGTTTTACGAGTATACCGTGAATATCAGGGATCAGGTAAAGTATCAGATCTCTGACATCGCTGGCAGGAAAAAGATCCAGCAAGAACGGGACCAACGACGACTGTAGTGAATTGTTCAACGTGACAGAAGTGCAGTGCTTCAACAATCTGCTGCAGATTTCAACGTTGAGCCATCGACAACTGTCAGCACGCGAACCATTCAACGATACATCATCAATACAGGCTTTAGGGGCCGAAGGTCCACTCCTTTACCCACGATGACTGCACGACACAAAGCTTTACGCCTCGATTGGGCCCGTCAACAATGACATCGGACTGTTTATGACTGGAAACATGTTCCCTGGTCAAACGAGTCTCGTTTCAAATTGTGTCGAGCGGATGGACGTGTACGGGTATGGAGACAACTTCATGAATGCAGGGAGCCTGCATGTCAGCAGGGGACTGTTCAAGCTGGTGGAGACCCTGTAATGGTGTGGGGCGTGTGCAGTTGGAGTTATATGGGACCCCTGATACGTCTAGATACGACTCTGACAGGTGACACACGTCTAAGTACCCCGTCTGATCGCCTGGATCCATTCGTGTTCACTGTGCATTCCGGCGGACTTGGGCAATTCCAGCAGGACAATGCGACACTCCACACGCCCAGAATTGCTTGAGTGGCTCCAGGAACACTCTTCTGAGTTTACCACTTCCGCTGGCGACCATACTCCCCAGACATAATTTTATGTCAAGTTAGTCAACTCATTAGGTGATGCACACAGGGACCACTAATTGACGAATGTCAGATTTACTTTCGCTCTCGATAAACGTGGCACATCTTGAGTGTAGTGGTTATGACTTTTTAGTCTTTGGGAGATGGAGAACTTCCGCCAGCTTTTAATATCTTTGAAACAAATGACATATTGCTGCGATTTTGCGTCACTTTCTTAATTAATTTTATGTTCAACATTTGCATCTGGTGTTCAATAGCTGAATATAACATCAATGTGCACCCCTTTTAATTAAAAAGTGATCAATTAATGTCAACACTGCCACCGCAGTTCAATCAGGAGTCACAGGGCCTTATTACTTTCTTTGCGTTATCCGACAATGCGGCAGTTGATCTGTTAGTCAATTACCTGAGGTGAACACACACCAAAACCAGATGAGTGACGGGTGGGGTGTTAGAATATAAACAGGAACTTCAACTGTATGACATTTCATTAACACGAACTCAGGTGGGTTGGCAGCAGACTTGGGGAACCTGACTGGAATTTACGTGTGGATGGGACTGGCTACTGTGAGTGGGAGGATGCCAGTCTAGGCCAGCACTCGCTGCTGCGTCGTTCCACTGATTGGTCCCTCGCATCAATATATAATTAAGCACGCAATGGACACTGGGAGTGACTACTGCAAGTACAAGGTTGCTGTAGCAAAAAGTCGGCTGTGAAAACGATTGATAAGCTTCTGAATTTGCCGAAGTTGCGCAGCGCTACCGATATGGCCGGTGAAAGACGAGGTGCTGTCGCCACTGTGCAGAAGCTGCTGGGTTCGGTGGCGCGTTGCACTGCGGGAGGTGACCCCAGGTCTGCCAGTGATTCTCTCGCATCCACGAAAATGTTAAAAGTTACACGCGGGTGTCCGGACGTGTTTCCAACTAACTGCTCTATCCGTAGAAACGGAAGAGCCCTAGCGTCTGTATTCTGCGACGGTGGAGAAGCAAGTTCTCGCCTCTACCGTTGCTCAAAACCCTCCGAAAAAGAGCCGATCCCCCTAATATTCTTGAATAAGCCTGTAATGTCCCAACTTATCGAGCCAATCATGTTTTCTAGGAAGGAGACCCGATCTTCCTCACCCAATCACTGCAGTGCAGTACACATTCTGTTCTCCGGAAAAACAGCACACATCGCATGGAGCTCCTGCAGCCAAATCCTCGGCGCATTTCACAAGATGAGGGAAGCTTCCTAGTGAAAACAAGCTCAGCCTCGTCCTTAAAACGATTTGGTGGCGCTGTTTTGGCGAGGCGCGGCGCCATCTAAGAAACGCCACATCCGGAGAAATTCGTCTTCCCCTCTCACAAGGTGCGCTGTTCTTGTAATAAACGCGCCGCTTTACCTGCATCCGCACAGGGGACGAGCAGACCAGACTGCCACTCCACGCCAGCTCTCTAGCACAGCGGTTGGCCGGCGCCAGGATCCCCGACGCATCTACAGGGTGTTTCAAAAATGACCGGTATATTTGAAACGGCAATAAAAACTAAACGAGCAGCGATAGAAATACACCGTTTGTTGCAATATGCTTGGGACAACAGTACATTTTCAGGCGGACAAACATTCGAAATTACAGTAGTTACAATTTTCAACAACAGATGGCGCTGCAAGTGATGTGAAAGATATAGAAGACAACGCAGTCTGTGGGTGTACCATTCTGTACGTCGTCTTTCTGCTGTAAGCGTGTGCTGTTCACAACGTGCAAGTGTGCTGTAGACAACATGGTTTATTCCTTAGAACAGAGGATTTTTCTGGTGTTGGAATTCCACTGCCTAGAACACAGTGTTGTTGCAACAAGACGAAGTTTTCAACGGAGGTTTAATGTTACCAAAGGACCGAAAAGCGATACAATAAAGGATCTGTTTGAAAAATTTCAACGGACTGGGAACGTGACGGATGAACGTGTTGGAAAGGTAGGGCGACCGCGTACGGCAACCACAGAGGGCAACGCGCAGCTAGTGCAGCAGGTGATCCGACAGTGGCCTCGGGTTTCCGTTCGCCGTGTTGCAGCTGCAGTCCAAATGACGCCAATGTCCACGTATCGTCTCGTGTGCCAGAGTTTACACCTCTATCCGTACAAAATTCAAACGCGGCAACCCCTCAGCGCCGCTACCATTGCTGCACGAGAGACATTCGCTGACGATATAGTGCACACGATTGATGACGGCGATATGCATGTGGGCAGCATTTGGTTTACTGACGAAGCTTATTTTTACCTGGACGGCTTCGTCAATAAACAGAACTGGCGCATATGGGGAACCGAAAAGCCACATGTTGCAGTCCCATCGTCCCTGCATCCTCAAAAAGTACTGGTCTGGGCCGCCATTTCTTCCAAAGGAATCATTGGCCCATTTTTCAGATCCGAAACGATTACTGCATCACGCTATCTGGACATTTTTCGTGAATTTGTGGTGGTAAAAACTGCCTTAGACGACACTGCGAACACCTCGTGGTTTATGCAAGATGGTGCCCGGCCACATCGCACGGCCGACGTCTTTAATTTCCTGAATGAATATTTCGATGATCGTGTGATTGCTTTGGGCTATCCCAAACATACAGGAGGCGGCGTGGATTGGCCTCCCTATTCGCCAGACATGAACCCCTGTGACTTCTTTCTGTGGGGACACTTGAAAGACCAGGTGTACCGCCAGAATCCAGAAACAATTGAACAGCTGAAGCAGTACATCTCATCTGCATGTGAAGCCATTCCGAGAGACACGTTGTCAAAGGTTTCGGGTAATTTCATTCAGAGACTACGCCATATTATTGCTACGCATGGTGGATATGTGGAAAATATCGTACTATAGAATTTCCCAGACCGCAGCGCCATCTGTTGTTGAAAATTGTAACTACTGTAATTTCGAAAGTTTGTCTGCCTGAAAATGTACTGTTGTCCCAAGCATATTGCAACAAACGGTGTATTTCTATCGCTGGTCGTTTAGTTTTTATTGCCGTTTCAAATATACCGATCATTTTTGAAACACCCTGTAGTTTCTAAAGAAGTGTCATTTCGCATTCAGCCACGGCGTTCCCACCGTTTTGCTTCGGCCGCTGGCGGCTGCTCGGGGAAAGTACTAAAGCTACCCCTAATGCAGTGGGCAGCTCCAGCGTCCAAAAATATGTCTCTATAGCCCAGTTTAATTGTACTACTGCTACTCAAGTCATCCAAGTACTGTGAGATCAGTTGCGAGGTTCCGGGATGCAGAAGAGTTTGTACCTCTTTAATTCAGACGAATTTTGCAAGAAAACGAGACATGCACTCGACGCCCTCATTATCTACCAGCTAATTAATTTTGCGCGCAACAGTAACGGGAGGAAATGATGGTGGACCCTGCTAGTTGGTAAAATAAGGAGTGCACACTCACAATAATTTCATAAAAATCGTAATCTACTCAGAAAAGAGAACTTTATCCTAATAAACAACAGGAAATGGGATTCTGCCTACATCTACGAAATGATGTGCGGATTAAATATTACGATGAGATTTATTATGTATCAGAACACAAATGCACATGATTGTCGACACACACAGTAGGTTAAAAGAATAGGGTATACTGAAATACACTCCTGGAAATTCATTGTCCCAGGAAGGGGAAACTTTATTGACACATTCCTGGGGTCAGATACATCACATGATCACACTGACAGAACCACAGGCACATAGACACAGGCAACAGAGCATGCACAATGTCGGCACTAGTACAGTGTATATCCACCTTTCGCAGCAATGCAGGCTGCTATTCTCCCATGGAGACGATCGTAGAGATGCTGTATGTAGTCCTGTGGAACGGCTTGCCATGCCATTTCCACCTGGCGCCTCAGTTGGACCAGCGTTCGTGCTGGACGTGCAGACCGCGTGAGACGACGCTTCATCCAGTCCCAAACATGCTCAATGGGGGACAGATCCGGAGATCTTGCTGGCCAGGGTAGTTGACTTACACCTTCTAGAGCACGTTGGGTGGCACGGGATACATGCGGACATGCATTGTCCTGTTGGAACAGCAAGTTCCCTTGCCGGTCTAGGAATGGTAGAACGATGGGTTCGATGACGGTTTGGATGTACCGTGCACTATTCAGTGTCCCCTCGACGATCACCAGTGGTGTACGGCCAGTGTAGGAGATCGCTCCCCACACCATGATGCCGGGTGTTGGCCCTGTGTGCCTCGGTCGTATGCAGTCCTGATTGTGGCGCTCACCTGCACGGCGCCAAACACGCATACGACCATCATTGACACCATTCTATGTACTGACTTGGCAGAAAATCCTAAGAAATTTTGGTCTTATGTCAAAGCGGTAGGTGGATCAAAACAAAATGTCCAGACACTCTGTGACCAAAATGGTACTGAAACAGAGGATGACAGAATAAAGGCCGAAATACTAAATGTCTTTTTCCAAAGTTGTTTCACAGAGGGAGATTGCACTGTAGTTCCTTCTCTAGATTGTCGCACAGATGACAAAATGGTAGATATCGAAATAGACGACAGAGGGATAGAGAAACAATTAAAATCGCTCAAAAGAGGAAAGGCCTCTGGACCTGATGGGATACCAGTTCAATTTTACACAGAGTACGCGAAGGAACTTGCCCCCCTTCTTGCAGCGGTGTACCGTAGGTCTCTAGAAGAGCGTAGCGTTCCAAAGGATTGGAAAAGGGCACAGGTCATCCCCGTTTTCAAGAAGGGACGTCGAACAGATGTGCAGAACTATACACCTATATCTCTAACGTCGATCAGTTGCAGAATTTTGGAACACGTATTGTGTTCGAGTATAATGACTTTTCTGGAGACTAGAAATCTACTCTGTAGGAATCAGCATGGGTTTCGAGAAAGACGGTCATGTGAAACCCAGCTCGCGCTATTCGTCCACGAGACTCAGAGGGCCATAGACACGGGTTCACAGGTAGATGCCGTGTTTCTTGACTTCCGCAAGGCGTTCGATACAGTTCCCCACAGTCGTTTAATGAACAAAGTAAGAGCATATGCACTATCAGACCAATTGTGTGATTGGATTGAGGAGTTCCTAGATAACAGGACGCAGCATGTTATTCTCAATGGAGAGAAGTCTTCCGAAGTAAGAGTGATTTCAGGTGTGCCGCAGGGGAGTGTCATAGGACCGTTGCTATTCACAATATACATAAATGACCTGGTGGATGACATCGGAAGTTCACTTAGGCTTTTTGCAGATGATGCTGTGGTGTACCGAGAGGTTGTAACAATGGAAAATTGTACTGAAATGCAGGAGGATCTGCAGCGAATTGACGCATGGTGCAGGGAATGGCAACTGAATCTCAATGTAGACAAGTGTAATGTGCTGCGAATATACAGAAAGATAGATCCTTTATCATTTAGCTACAAAATAGCAGGTCAGCAACTGGAAGCAGTTAATACCATAAATTATCTGGGAGTACGCATTAGGTGTGATTTAAAATGGAATGATCATATAATGATGATCGTCGGTAAAGCAGATGCCAGACTGAGATTCATTGGAAGAATCCTAAGGAAATGCAGTCCGAAAACAAAGGTAGTAGGTTACAGTACACTTGTTCGCCCGCTGCTTGAATACTGCTCACCGGTGTGGGATCCGTACCAGATAGGGTTGATAGAAGAGATAGAGAAGATCCAACGGAGAGCAGCGCGCTTCGTTACAGGATCATTTAGTAATCGCGAAAGCGTTACGGAGATGATAGATAAACTCCAGTGGAAGACTCTGCAGGAGAGACGCTCAGTAGCTCGGTACAGGCTATTGTTGAAGTTTCGAGAACATACCTTCACCGAGGAGTCAAGCAGTATATTGCTCCCTCCTACGTATATCTCGCGAAGAGACCATGAGGATAAAATCAGAGAGATTAGAGCCCACACAGCGGCATACCGACAATCTCTCTTCCCAAGAACAATACGAGACTGGAATAGAAGGGAAAACCGATAGACGTATTCAAAGCACCCTCCGCCACACACCGTCGGGTGGCTTGCGGAGTATGGATGTAGATTTAGATCTACATCTACATCTACATTTATACTCCGCAAGCCACCCAAATGTGTGTGGCGGAGGGCACTTTACGTGCCACTGTCATTACCTCCCTTTCCTGTTCCAGTCGCGTATGGTTCGCGGGAAGAACGACTGTCTGAAAGCCTCTGTGCGCGCTCTAATGTCTCTAATTTTACATTCGTGATCTCCTCGGGAGGTATAAGTAGGGGGAAGCAATATATTCGATACTTCATCCAGAAACGCACCCTCTCGAAACCTGGCGAGCAAGCTACACCGCGATGCAGAGCGCCTCTCTTGCAGAGACTGCCACTTGAGTTTGTTAAACATCTCCGTAACGCTGTCACGGTTACCAAATAACCCTGTGACGAAACGCGCCGCTCTTCTTTGGATCTTCTCTATCTCCTCCGTCAACCCGATCTGGTACGGATCCCACACTGATGAGCAATACTCAAGTATAGGTCGAACGAGTGTTTTGTAAGCCACCTCCATTGTTGATGGACTACATTTTCTAAGGACTCTCCCAATGAATCTCAACCTGGTACCCGCCTTACCAACAATTAATTTTATATGATCATTCCACTTCAAATCGTTCCACACGCATACTCCCAGATATTTTACAGAAGTAACTGCTTCCAGTATTTGTTCCGCTATCATATAATCATACAATAAAGGATCCTTCTTTCTATGTATTCGCAATACATTACATTTGTCTATGTTAAGGGTCAGTTGCCACTCCCTGCACCAAGTGCCTATCCGCTGCAGATCTTCCTGCATTTCGCTACAATTTTCTAAAGCTGCAACTTCTCTGTATACTACAGCATCATCCGCGAAAAGCCGCATGGAACTTCCGACACTATCTACTAGGTCATTTATATATATATTGTGAAAAGCAATGGTTCCATAACACTCCCCTGTGGCACGCCAGAGGTTACTTTAATGTCTGTAGACGTCTCTCCGTTGAGAACAACATGCTGTGTTCTGTTTGCTAAAAAATCTTCAATCCAGCCACACAGCTGGTCTGATATTCCGTAGGCTCTTACTTGTAGAAAGAGAGAGAGAGAGAGAGAGATCTGCATGAACCTGTAACACGGTAGCCTCTTGAAATATTCGTAGACCAGTGTAATAACATAAAGTAAGTATACGATACGACACATACGAACAAGTTAGCTGTCACGTTATTTACTAATTGTTATACTTGTTAATCAAATGTGAACGCAATAAGCAATAGGCTGATTTGTACTGAAATACTTAGACTGTGTGTACAAGTTTGTGTTTTGTTTATCTTCTTTCCGTTCCCCTGATACACATTCAATGTGATTTGACTTCCTATGACCTACGTCTCTGGATGCCAATATAACAAAAATAAAGAAATGAAGTGATCTGTGCCAGGATACTTCAGAAAATGTATTAACAATGCGTCCTGAATTTAAACCAGTACGACAGTCCGTATGTTGTGGCTTTGACTTACTTCACAGTACGTTTCAAAGTGCAGTTAACACGTATTTAACTTCTTATTGACCTTCAGTTCTCAGTATTGTAAGGAATACACACACAGGTATACAGTTTTTCTTCTATATCACGCAAAACATACATACAGAGATGAATGACATATTTCGCAAAAATTTTGCTTTTGAATGAAACACAACACTGTTTCATTAGAGTATACCATATGATATTTATATCTTGGTTGCAAATAAATTGGCCATGCATATCGCAGATGTGACTTATCAGGAATGTATCAAAAGGAAAAAAGTCTAACTGCAACACAGTTTCTTTTGATGTTCGCCCCTGTCAAATGAAATGGACGTTTCTGAAGCTACAGATTTCAGTTACTTGTGTGAACGGCAAGATGGAATTCCGAATTCGAAATGAGTGCAGCAGATTTAAAACATTTATTCAAAATGCGACAAAATAGATCAGATGAAACGACGTAATGTGAGAGTATTAATTTGTCATAAGTTAAAAACGTATTGATATGAAATAGTATTAGTACAGGTTCCAGACTTGAAAGACGATTTATTTAAACGTTTGTTTTCATGGCCATCTTCCGCAGCAGCTATTATAATCGGTAATTACTGGTTTTCCGTCTTGAGTTTACTCCAATTTAATTAATGAGAATTACACCAGACGCGTTTCGCTTTTATTTATAAAGCATCTTCCGTGGGGTATGCTACAAATTGGATACGTGGAAAATGCTTTATAGATAAAAGCGAAACGCGTTTGGTGTAATCCTCTTCAATTAAATTGCCGTAAGCTCAAGACGGAAAACCAATAATAACTGGTATTTAAATGTGATTTACGGCGTCTTTCTCTCAACAATTGTAAATGAACGTTTTTGCCAACTGCGAGCTAGTCTCAAGCAGCGATTATAATATACAAATACGTACGGCTGCTGCATTACTCGGCGATGCTACGTTATCTCTGATTCGTTGCATACAGCCACAGACATACTTTACTAGACTGGCAATACCGTATACAGTATCATTGGTGGCACTGAAGCCAAAAGTTTAGAACTGCAGTATGGCGACGAGAGCAGAGGACGTATAAACAGCTGTTGGTTTACTGATGAAACAGTATAAGAATTCGGAATAAAGTGATAAAACTTCGTTACCTTTAGAGTTTTGACATAATGGTCAATGCATGTGTCGTGTTTGGCTGTAATTTTTTCGTACAGCAGAGGGAAAATAGAAGGAAAGGAGGAAGTCTCAAGTAAGCATAACTAGAAACATTTTACGTATTTTTGGTTTTGCACTGTGTGTAAGCATAACTAATTACATTACTGTTTGTTATATCCGAAATACCGGCTGTATTTAAATAGTTTTCGTATATTTTAAGGAGTTTAATAATTAGCGATGTGCTTTTAATCAACTTCAACTTTTATTCGAATGGTATGCTCGTTATGTCTTTATTCATTTCATTGTACTTACGAAAAATACAGTCTGCTTTAAATGAGTATATATATTTAACTTGATGCTCTTCTTATAACACGATTCTACGTTGCATCTATCAAACTCAATTTGTACGCAAATATTTGCTCAGCTACAGAAATTCCTTAGACCGCCTAGTAAAGCTAACAACATTTCGTTTCATAAAATCGTGTTAGCCACCACACACAAATTTTAGACGCCGCCATCTTACCTCACCGAACGTCAGGTTTCAGTAAAAGCTATGTCTTAGCCGGTCTAGAAATGTATGTCTGTGTATGCAACGAGAATTACCTATAATTTTACTTTTATTCTGGATTAGACTATGACGTCTATTGATTTAAAAATGTACAGTTAGTTATTAAACTGTTTTCTGCAAATAAATCCAATATATTTAACCAAGTTAAAGTACTTTACGTCGACAAAACCTACTGAGATAATTACCGTTACAGATAGACGGCATTCAGACAGTTGAAATCCGTGAGGAATGATCATGGCGTCTGGCTTTTATACGCGGAAGAGTTTTATCCGTTTAACTCGTTATATCTGATGTAAATTTTCTTCCTATGCAGACCAATGATCGTTACTCCATGGAGAGTGGTCCGCTGAATCCTTAGGAACAGCAGCTGCAGCGGTGTGGAGTATACAGAACTGTACGGCGACCGTCTTGTTAATATTTTCAGCTCTGCGAGACACCAAGCAGCGAGTACAACAAATACACATTTATATCAAACAATATCTATTTCTATAATTAGTATTTCTTCTCATTTCACGGTAGGAACGTGAACAGGTCTATACAACAGACCATTGAACTGCGGTTTAACGATCTTAGTCAGCCCTTAATGAGCTCTTCAAGAGTGACTGATAGGCTAGTGAACTAAATGTCGGTAGGCAAATAAATAATTAAGAGAATTATCTCAAGTAAATCACTATTAAATAGCTATTTTACAACCAAAATACACGGTATGTCAATGTATTCATACAACACTGAACACTAACTTTTTCTCCCTTCATTAATTTCTGTTATATGTTGCATTATTGTATTTATATGTCTATATGTACTGCTGCCATGAGCCACACCATAAATAAATAAGTAATAAATTAAGTGTTCAAAATGCAGGAGTGTGACTTCAGTGAATCGGTCAAAACGAAGTAGAATAGAACAATATGCAAATCTGGCTGTGGCCACTTTTATAATACGCTTGGCGAAAGGCAGCTTGCGACATCGGCATACGAACATCATCTTTTAAAAATGTAATCAGTGTGGCGTCTGACATTCGACTGCTTGAATGCAGAACTGAAGTTGAAAGTTCAAAATTTGGTTTTAGTCAGACGTGCATACTGTTCCCCTCCACTTTGCTTTGACCACTTCACTGAAATCCCACACCTGCACCTTCAAGATTGATTAGCTGTGAAACACTATCAAGTCAGTAGAAAAAGTTTGTTGTTCAGAGAGCGTAATTATTTTAATTGGAAAGAAATATCGTGATAAGTCACAACATTGACACATGACTGTTTTTGGTCCTATTATTTTGATATTTCGTTTCTTCGCGTTACCAAAGCTACTCTCTTAGACCTTGAATAGGCGATCAATCAAAAGTCTCCCGAGGTAAAGCTTGCAGTTCTGCGTACGAGTCACTGACACCATAATTTTTAGCATACGCTATTTGTGTCCTAAGCACATTTTGTGTGCAATTCGCAGCGTTCGACGTTACGCACTTCCCTTGATGGGGTTTAATGGGAGAACTGAGATTCCGACTGACCTGGCAGAATTTCATAAATCAAAGAACTGGCGAAAATATACCGGTGGAATAACAAAGATGCCAATCTGAATTTAGTTTTCTGTCACTTCCTTCCCTACTCTCTGACAAACAATCCCTAGTTTCAAGATGATGCCAGTTTCGGACTTATTGTGTTACTGCAGGAGTTTCTCCGAAACTTATTGTATGAATTTAATCGGGACAGATGAGACCATTACTGACAATGAGATGGGATGAATTTCAAAGTAATTTATATATTTTCTCCGACAGACAAAAGTAATTTGAGTCTGCCGTTCTACTATGGGAGCCACTGATTCATAAGGCGGGACGACAGAGGAAACAGTTCTGTTCATAAACAGGAAACGATCAAACAGGAGAAAGTACTAAAACAAATAAAGAAGTTCTACTACGTCGAAAACTGACATTCTGAGCCTGTGGCTGTGTAGTAAGTATAGAATGACTCTTACAGAGAAGATAACAGCAAACAGGCACTTTGAAAATACAATGTTGTTTATTTATTTATTTAAATAGCGCCGTTACCGGTTTCGAACCGACAGGTTCATCTTCAGACGGGTGCTTCACATTAAGATACATTTCACGTTGGCTTTCGCTTTTTGTTTTTCCAAATGATCAGAAGCAGTCAGCACTGGAACGTAATGGCGGGTTTTTCAATGTAAGTAACCAAAACATCTTCACTTTAATAATTTGTTTACATCATTTTAAATAGTTGTGAGTCACAATTACAGCTAAAAAGACGTTCTCGCGCGTCTTATTTTGTTGTAGTGCACCACCACCTCAAGGAACTTTCATCATTTGGAAAAAAGTGAAAGCTAATGTAAAAATGTACCTTAACGTGAACTAGCGCCTGAACATGAACCTGTCGGTTCGAAACCGGTAACCGCGCTATTTAAATAAGTAAATAGCATTGCAAAAAGTGGTTGGTTGCTGTTATCTTCTCTGTAAGAGTCAACTTACATAAAGAATTTCGCTTATACTAGCCTGTAGCACGTTAAAAGCCAACAAGGAGATAGCAGAGGACAAAATAACTGCCATATTTGAGTAGGAGCCAGAGAAATTGAATAACTGAATCGACTTTCAGATGCATTCAGGGGAAAAACCACACAGATAATGAGGCCTGTTGGGTAGCCACAAGAATTTCTAAGACTCGTTGCAAGAGGCGGCTCTTCGCATACTGAGGTTTTTTTTTAAAGGGAATCAGTTCAGTTATATAACTGTTGGAATATTTCGCATGTATGAGTACAGTTGAGAACTCCCCTTCGGTCTCAGTGAAATTGTAAGCTGGTCCACCAATTGTCTCATTGCGTATCCTTCTCAACTTTTGTTTACTATTCATTGCTCTCCGCTGTTCTTTGTTCCACAGATACTAGCGACTGACTGACACACATTGAACTAACTGGGTTTGGAGGGGAGTGGAATATTCTTCCTGGTTAATATTTCACTCGTATCGATTCCCGCTTCATCCAGTATTTAGCGGCAGGATGGCCTGCAATTTTTATGCAATTTTGGCCGCGCTAGCCGGCAATGAGAGACTAACTGGCGGAGAGAGCTAGAAAAGAGAGCCACAGTTCGTCACAGAATTTTCCAATGCGATACACAGCAGTATGGATAGATATACGGGTCGATATGTACCTCGAATATGAGTTCAGTGGATGCTATGAAATAGTACCACTGTGGTGCTAGGCTTAGTTGTTGCCACACCGAAGGCGACCACATCACACTACTTTCACCTCTGAGACATGTTGCATTACTCTGTCATTTGTGTTGCACATCTTGATGATTCCACACTACAGACTTACTCATTGCTGTGAACTGTTTTCACAGAAAGAAACGTAACTGGGGTAGAAAGCAGAATAAATTATAGTTAATTTACTACTCAGTAAAGAGACACTGGAGATTACAAGTCCTTTATACAAAACTACTCAAACAACATCCCTGAATCCACGGAACTTCTGATTCTTCCTGTATACAGGGTATTCGGAAATTCCCCTTTACAAACTTCTAGGACGTGTAGAGGGGAGTACATAATATTTTGAGTAGGAACCCACGTCAGAAAACGTCATCCGACGACGCCACAGAGCATCAAAAATTTAGGCACTGGCGCCTGTACATGTATCTTTGCATTCAGGCCGCTACCGTGATGATGTTGCAAACTTTCAAGGATGATGGAAAGGGATAAGTGTATCAATTTGAGGCAAGGGTCCCTGGTTCGGAAACGAACAAGTTCTTCTACTTCTTTTAGTGTTCAACCCTGAGGTCAGTTTGCAGCAGAGCACCATTTCTCTCTCTTGTCTGCCTTCTTCTCCATTTCCACCTATGTGTTACATCCAACGTCATCCATGATCTGTTGCATGTATGATATCCTTGGTGGCCCCCGCCGATTCCTTCCCTCAGTAGCTCCCTCTGCTATTGTTCCAATGATATTGTTGTGTCTTAGGATGTGCCGTACAAAGTTTGTATCTACTTGTTTGGATGTGCCTCCACAGGGTTACAAAACGAAAATTATTTTGATGATACCCCTGACTGTGGTTGGCTGGTTGGAGAAAGGGAGGGGACCGAACAGCGAGGTCATCGATCCCATCGGATTGGTGAAGGATAGGGAAGGAAGTCGGCCGTGCCCTTTCAAAGGAACCGTCCCGGCATTTGCCTGAAGCGATTTAGGGGAATCACGGAAAACCTAAACCAGGATGGCCGGAGCGGGTTTGAACCTCTGAAGTGGAATACATGTACCAGTACAGTTGTTGCTAAGAATGTGGGGAAGGCAACTTTCATAGATGGCAGTATGGACCAAAAACTGAAAAAAACAACTTGCGTAAACGTGCACTTTAAAATGCATACCTGAGAAGCTATGACCACTTGTACACCTTCGCTAGTGTGAAACACATTTCCTGCATTGAAAAAGTGCTCATAGCTCCCACGGTATGCATGTTTACAAGACTCTGAAAGTTGCATACCCCACATTCTCAGTAACAACATTACCGGCACATTTATTCTACTATCAGTGGTATCAAAGTGATTTTCGTTTGTAACTTTCGACTCGTTCGTTTCCAATCCGGGGACCATTGCCTCAGATTGATACATTTATCCGTCTCCATCGTCCTTGAAAGGTTGTAACATCATCACCCTGTCTATACATACGTTCACAGGCGCTGGCGCCTATAACTTTGACGCTCTGTAGCGCCGTTGGATGACGTTTCTCGACATGGGTTCCTACTCAAAATATTATGTACCCACTCCCCTCTGCAGGTATTATAAGCTTATAACGGGAATTTCCGAATTACCTGTATATGAGCAGCGCAGAACAATGACAGTTTTAACAAAACATGCAGGGTGACAATTATTGAAGTATTTTAAATAAAATCGTCATAATCTCTGAACAGCTTGCGTTAGGACGTTCAAACTGCACGATTGGCCGCGGGGCATGATGTGAATTAATATGCGCGTACATGGCTTGGTTTAGCGACGAAGTCCACTTGGAAGTGGAAGTCCATTTGGATGGGTTTCTCGATAAGGAAAATTGGCGCATTTGGGGCGGCAGAGAATCCGCATTTCGCGATCGAAAAATCTCTTCACCCTACGCGGGGTGACTGTGTGGTGTGCAGTGTCCAGTCACAGAATAATCGGTGCGTTATTCCTTGATGGCGCTGGACTACAGAACGGTACGTGAAAGTTTTGGAAGATGATTTCCTCCTCATTATCCAAAGTAACCCTCATTTCGATAAGACATGGTACATGCAAGACGGAGCTCGACTCCATCGAAGCAGGAGAGTGTTGTATGTCCTGGAGTAGCACTTTGGGGACCGCATTCTGGCTCTGGGGTACCCAGAGGCCACTGGCATGGGCCTCGATTGGCCGCCATATTCTCGGGATATGGACACTTATTTTTGCGGGGCTGTATTAAAGACAAGGTGCACAGCAGTAACCCCAAAACCACTGCTGACCTGAAAACAGCCATTCAGGTCATCGACAGCATCGATGGTCCGACACTTCAGCGGGTCATGCAGAATTTCGCTGTTCGTCTGCACCACAGCATCGCCAATGATGGCAGGCAAATCGTAACCTAAATCCAGATATCTGTAGCGACGTTTACATGCTGAATGAAGTCTGTACCCGCCGTAGTTTAATGAATAGAGCGTGTCTCACAAACAAAAATCTAATTACCGCTGTGTTAACTAATTTGCTCATTACGTTTATGTCGAATGAGAGTAATGATATCCAATAGAAATATCGTAAAGGTCCACTTACATAAGTTCTAGGGGACTGATGACCATAGATGTTAAGTCCCATAGTGCTTAGAGCCATTCCACTTACATAAGTTTTTTTATTCCCCTGTAAAATACACCACTGGCGATTAAAACTGCTACACCACGAAGATGACGTGCTACAGACGCGAAATTTAACCGACAGATCCTGTGATATGCAAATGGTTAGCTTTTCAGAGCATTCACACAAGGTTGGCGCCGGTGGCGATACCTACAACGTGCTGCCATGACGGAAGTTTCCAAACGATTTCTCATACACAAACAGCAGTTGGCGGCGTTGCCTGGTGAAACGTTGTTGTGATGCCTGGTGTAAGGAGGAGAAATGCGTACCATCACGTTTCCGACTTTGATAAACGTCGGATTGTAGCCTATCGCGATTGCGTTTTATCGTATCACGACATTGCTGCTCGCATTGGTCGAGATACAATGACTGTTAGCAGAATATGGAATCGGTGGGTTTAGTAGCGTAATACCAAAAGCCGTGCTGGATCCCAACGGCCTCGTATCACTAGCAGTCGAGATGACAGGCATCTTATCCGCATGGCTGTAACGGATCGTGCAGCCACGTCTCGATCCCTGAGTCCACAGATGGGGACGTTTGCAAGACAAAATCCATCTGCACGAACAGTTCGACGACGCTTTCAGCAGCATGCACTATCAGTTCGCAGACCGTGGCTTCGGTTACCCTTGACGCTGCATCACAGACAGGAGCGCCTGCGATGGTGTACTCAACGACGAACCTGGGTGCACGAATGGCAAAACGTCATTTTTTCGGATGAATCCAGGTTCTGTTTACAGCATCATGATAGTCGCATCCGTGTTTCGCGACATCGTGGTGAACGCACATTGGAAGCGTGTATTCGTCATCGCCATATTGGCGTATCACCCGGCGCGATAGTATGGGGTGCCATTGGTTGCACGTCTCGGCCACCTCTTGTTCGCACTGACGGCACTTTCAACAGTGGACGTTACATTTCAGAAGTGTTACGACCCCTGGCTCTACCCTTCATTCGATCCCTGCGACACCCTACATTTCAGCAGGATGATGCACGACCGCATGTTGCATGTCTTGTACGGGCCTTTCAGGATACAGGAAATGTTAGACTGCTGCCTGGCCAGTACATTCACCAGATCTTTCACGAATTGAAAACGTCTGGTCAATGGTGGCCGAGCAACTGGCTCGTCACAATACGCCAGTCACTACTCTTGATGAACTGTGGTATCGTGTTGAAACTGCATGGGCAGCTGTACCTGTACACGCCATCCAAGCTCTGTTTGACTCAATGCCCAGGGGTATCAAGGAGGTTATTACGGCCAGAGGCGGTTGTTCTGGGTACTGATTTCTCAGGATCTATGCACCCAAATTGCTTGAAAATGTAATCACATGTCAGTTCTAGTATAATATATTTCTCCAATGAATACCCGTTTATAATCTGCATTTATTCTTGGTGTAGCAATTTTAATGGCCAGTAGTGTATTAATTTCAAATGCGAGGGCGTGCTCAAAATTAATGCTTCCGAATTTTCTATGTGAAAAACCCTAAATCTTCGTAAATAAAACAAATTTTATTGGGATTCTACATATTTATTACTCAACAATAGAGGAAAAGATAGACTGCTACTTCTCGTGAGGATGTCACGTTGAGGTGCAGACAGGCACAATTAAAAGACATTTACACAAAGCTTTTTTCCTCAGCCTTCGTCAGAAAAAGAGAAACGCACCCATATATAAACTCGCCTGACTATTTCGGAGGTCGCGGTGCCCTTCAGCAATGTCATGCTGAAGTATAGGATGCTCCATGTATGGACGAACTGTTCGAATTTGTGCTTTCAATTTCCTGAGGCTCCACTCAGGAAAATTGACAACATCTGGGAGAGCGGTGTCCTGACGTGTTGTGTACATAGTTCCGCGTAGTCATCGCATACACAACTTTCTCACTAGAGCGCGCCCAGCTAAGCACAACAGTGCAGGCAGGCGCAGCGCTCATCCGTCTCCGCACTAAGAGATGGCGCTGTCTTAGAGACGGACCAAATTCTGCTTCCGCCGATCCGCGTATTAATATGTAACGCAGCCAATGAGATTGCTGCTAATGTAGAACATTTTCTCCTCGCGGATCACACTCGCGCAGTGATACCTGAACACGCGAGGTATTATAACGAGTGTACAGACCTCCGATTAAGCAGTCTGCATTTATCTGCACCTGTCTCTACCAATCTGCATTAGTCTGTAGTCAAGTTTCAGTCTGCACCTAATAACATTATCATATTCCTGTACACAGCCATGAAGAGAAATGTATAGACACTTTGTCAAGTATCAGAGATGTGAGAATAAGATTAACGACCCAAAGGAACTTCAATTGTCAATTGTAAATAGCATCCAGAATCAAGTTAAGTAAGGTTTATGATTTTTATCATTTTAATAAATGTGTATGAAAATTATTCAAGTTCTGTTTAAAGTTGGTCACCGTAAATCTGCTACTCTAAGCGTGCAAGTGGCATTTCTATCGTCTGACTTAATGGCAGAAGCTTTTGACAATGTTAACTGGAATACTCTCTTTCAAATTCTGAAGTTGGCAGGGGTAAAATACAGGGAGCGAAAGGCTATTTACAATTGGTACACAAACCAGATGGCAGTAATAAGAGTCGAGACACATGAAAGAGAAGCAGTGGTTGGGAAGGGAGTGAGACAGGGTTGTAGCCTGACCCCGATGTTATTCAATCTGTATATTGAGCAAGCAGTAAAGGAAACGAAAGAGAAATTCGGAGTAGGTATTAAAGTCCATGGAGAAGAAATAAAAACGTTGAGGTCCGTTGATGACATTGTAATTCTGTCAGAGACAGCAAAGGACTTGGAAGAGCAGTTGAACGGAATGGACAGTGTCTTGAAAGGAGGATATAAGATGAACATCAACAAAAGTAAAACGACGATAATGGAATGTAGTCGAACTAAGTCGGGTGATGCTGAGGGAATTAGATTAGGAAATGAGACACTTAAAGTAGTAAAGGAGTTTTGCTATTTGGGGAGCAAAATAACTGATGATGGTCGAAGTAGAGAGGATATAAAATGTAGACTGGCTATGGCAAGGAAAGCGTTTCTGAAGAAGAGAAATTTGTTAACATCGAGTTTAGATTTAAGTGTCAGGAAGTCGTTTCTGAAAGTATTTGTATGGAGTGTAGCCATGTATAGAAGTGAAACATGGACGATAAATAGTTTGGACAAGAAGAGAATAGAAGCTTTCGAAATGTGGTGCTACAGAAGAATGCTGAAGATTAGATGGGTAGATCAGGTAACTAATGAGGAGGTATTGAATAGAATTGGGGAGAAGAGGCACAACTTCACAAGAAGAAGGGATTGGTTGTTAGGACATGTTCTGAGGCATCAAGGGATCACAAATTTAGCATTGGAGGGCAGCGTGGAGGGTAAAAATCGTAGAGGGAGACCAAGAGATGAATACACTAAGCAGATTCAGAAGGATGTAGGTTGCAGTATGTACTGGGAGATGAAGAAGCTTGCACAGGATAGAGTAGCATGGAGAGCTGCATCAAACCAGTCTCAGGACTGAAGACAACAACAACAATGGCAGAAGATAAACACGCCACGATAAGACCACGAGACATATTGCTGACACTCGCCTACTTCGTTAGAGCGACAAGTCAAATAATCTGATGGTGTGTGTACCGAAGGTCTTGCAGTACGCACACGACATGACGGCATGCATCTCCAAATCCGCATGCAGTGACACCTATGAGAAAAGGATGACACGGCGGTCGGTCGATACCGTTGAGTCTTCCTAAGCCTGTTCGGACGGAGTTTAGTTTTTAGTTTTCTGAAGGCCTCGCAGTGCCTTGCCGAGAATGGCGATGCCCTCAGGCATGAATTGCAAATGCTCCTCACCTTGAACATCCAGAACACAGTGAGACTGACATTGCCGGGTCATGAACTGGTTTGACGTCGATGGTCCTTCGTGACGGAACTGCACAGATGCTCTCTTGTTTTCAGGGTCAGAATGGTGGACCCAGCTTATATTACCAGTCAGCGTTGTTAAGGAACACACAACCGTCACGCTCATAACGTGCAACTGTTGACGGACATCCAATCTTCTGTATTTCAATTGGTGGTGCGTTTCCTGCGGTTAGAAACTCGATTAGAGCACGCTTTTTTGCATGGACAATGCTACTTTACACAACCACCACCTTACACGCTATAATTCCGAGCCTTCTAGCGGCAGAGGATTTCGATTTCCGTTGGTGAAGCGGGAAAGGCCACCGAGTAATATGCATGATATATAATACCACAAACGACATTGAGAATAGAATAAAATGTTAGAAGGCATTACTTTTCATCACATGCTCTTACTGTTGTAAGGTGTCCGCATTTTTTGGACCTCACGTAAGCTTCATACATACGATACAGAAAAAAATCCCCAGAAAATAACTCTATACCTATACAGGATAATTATGGCAATCTCATGTACCAAACAAGAAAGCAGTATCTACCCTTATAACGACAGGGGCATGCGTAAATTAGATAAAGTGAACGCAGTTTGGAGACCAACGCACCTGGCTAATCGCATTGGGAAACCCCAATTAACATTAACAAAAGAAGACCCAGCTGCAGCACAGAAAGAAATAAGGCGAGTACAATATAATACCTGTTAGAATAAACAGACCGTGGGTAAATGGCGATACTACACTAATGAGGGTAGCGGCGACCCGGGCAACAAAAGTAAGAATTCGCCTACAAAGAAGAAGCAGTCGGCCCTGGTGGGGAGAGTAACGTCATATAAAGGCATTTTGAGAATTAAATTAACACAGAGACAGCTCTCGTCTCGCGGCGGGCCACACACATGCGCGTGGCAAAATTAGCGAAGACGTTGAGACTCAAACTTTACGTTTGTGAAGTGAGGGCGTTACGCTTCACTTCATGTATCGTGGTGACAAATGTAAAGCGATAGTTCATATTACTGCGGGAATATCTGCGGGCTGAGATTTGTTCACGTCACTCCATCCCTTAGCGAGTGTGCAACAGCCATTATTTCGATCTGGGCCTAATCTCAATGAGGAATCGCCTCAGGAGACAATGGCAGCGCACCAGGCGTCAGTACTTCAAACGGCACGTTAACAGGCTACAGGGCATCGTACACGATAAAATACAAACACATAGAACACAACAGCGGAACCAAAAACTCGAAGGGCTGGACACCGCACGACCTGGCGTGTGGCAACTAGCCCGACGCTTCACCATACACCCCAACGCTTCAAGGGCCTGACGGACCTGCATACTCAGCGGAAGAGAAAGCAGAACTAATGGCCCGCACACTCGCAGCGTCATTCACACCGAACCTGGTACCATCACATCCAGCGTTCACACTTGCTACTCACCAGGAGGTTACACGCATTCTAGCCCAACCATCGCGCGACGACGTTCGACGTGCTAGCACAGCCGAAGTCTCCTGGGCTATAATGCATTCCGCTGCTAGGAAAGCCCCTGGTCATGATGGCATTCAAAACCGTGTCCTCCAGGAGTTCACAGATAAAGCAACTGAGTACCTAACACACGTAATGAATGCCATACTAAAACACCAACACTTCCCCGCCTTTTGGAAGACGGCCAAGGTCCTGATATTCAGGAAGCCAGGGAAAAACCACAGCCTCCCACAAAATTACCGACCCATCAGCCTTCTGAGCTCGCTCAGTAAGATTGTTGAGAAGGTGATTCTCAAACGCATCACTAGGCACTGCATAACAAATGACATCCTGAGACCGGAGCAATTCGGCTTCAGGAATCACCACTCCACAACACAACAACTCCTACAGGTCGTTGAACACATAACACATGGCTTCAACATAAACAAAGCTACAGGGGCGGTGTTCCTGGACATCGAAAAGGCTTTCGACCGTCTATGGCACAACGGCCTCATCCGCAAACTCAGCGACGCGGGATTCCCCGACGGGCTGGTGCGTCTAATACACTCATACCTCACAGACAGGAATTTCAACACTGACGTGCAGGGAAAACAATCAACACGCCACGGTATACACGCGGGAGTACCCCAGGGAAGCATCCTAGGGCCCCTACTGTTTAACCTCTACATAAACGATCTCCTAACCACACGGAACACAACGATGGCAATCTACATGGATGACACAGCCATCCTCGCGCAAGATTGGAAACCATCAAACATTACGTCACGCCTACAGACTGCACTCAGAATGGCTGAGTCTTGGTTAGAGAAACGGCGTGTTAGAGTAAACGTCGACAAGTGAAAAACCGTTCTGTTCATTAGAAGACCGAAGCAACTGCGCAAACACCGATACTGCAGTCCAATAACTCTACATGCAACTCCAATACGTTTCCGTGAGAAAGTAAAATACCTCGGTGTCTGGCTGGACCGGAAATTACTTTGGGGGCACCACATACAACACATGACCAACCGAGCTACCGCGAGGCTCAAACAGCTCTACCCCATGCTCAACAGGCGTAGCACACTGAACAGAAGGGTGTCGAGGTCCATGTACATGACACTTATCCGACCCCTGATGACGTACGCAGCTCCTGTCTGGGGATACGCTGCGCCTACACGCCTGCGCCGTCTGCAGCTCATACAAAACAAAGTACTCAAAATCATAAGCAATGCTCCACGATACACACGCATCGCGGACCTTCACCGGGAATACCGACTTGAGACTCTCACGGAGGTAATCCACAAACTCACCACAAGACTACACAGAAACTCCAGACATTCGCAGAACCCGTTTATTCTGAATCTGGGGAACTACGATCACAACCATAGATGGAAACATAAAAGACCAAAAGACATACTTGTAAGGACCTAACATCTATGGCCAAGCATACGCAAACATAATAGTACAGGTGAGCGCCTGTTAATCAGACGCCATTACTGGATATCCAGCTGGAATACACTGCCGAATAACTGGCACCACGCAGGGAAGCCGTACCGTACACTGCATGCAGACAAGCTCCACACATCCCCCACACAGTGAGATGATCTATGGCCGATCTCCCACTACTGTATAACGATCTTGATTGTTCCAGGAATGTAGCGGCTGTAGCAACTGGGATACATCGCCATCGCTTGCCAAGGTAATGCTGCACGATACCCATACTAACAAATCCAACCTTGCATGAACTATCGCAGCTAGTAAGCCACTACTGCTCTTACTACCCATCCCACTGTCGCAGAGGTTTTTTTCCCACGGCACGAGCCGTGGCACTTTTTTCCCTCTGCTCTTCAAATCGCTACCCTCACTCGCGTTTCGTCCACTATCTATCACCTGATGGACCGTGTTAATGCGTAGTCCTACCCAGACGCACGGACAACATCACAGCCCAGCATCCTGTGATCCACTTACTAGATAACTAACATGTTTACGGAGGTGACAGTAGAACTTTTGGTTTGGTCACCATGTTGGTGCGGGCGTGGAGGGGCCCCATTTCTTTTTTCTTTTTTTTTTCAAAAAGCCATTATTTCGAATAGGGAAAATTTCACGTTCTATGGAACGCAGGAGAGTTGAGACTGAGTGATTCGGTCAAGGTCAGAGTAGGGAATTAGCGTTTCAGATCCAGCACGGAGGTGACGCTGCTTTAGGCGAGATTAAATGTTGAGTCGAGATTTTGCTCACTCCAACCTGCGTATGCTTTGAACATAGAAATTCAAAAACTTAATTACTAACATACCCTCCAATGAGTACGTGAGAGTTTTGGTTAGTTCAAAAGATAAAGTTCATTTTTCACCAACTTAGCCCATTGCTCAGCTATGGCAACGTAGGTGTAAATATCATTGATGAAAATTTGATTGTTTCATTTGTCATAATACTTTGAAATATAGAGCTTTGATAAATTAAAATGTAGAATGAGAAAGGTGTTATCATTTTGGGATAAATCCCAAACTTGTCATTTCTATTAATTTGAGTATTCTTGTAATGTCACAGTGGCATTTTAATTAATTTTGAGACAGCGTCAAAATTTATAGCTATGTGGAATGCCTGTTTACCACCCTGGGTTTGAGATGACAGTTATGATACATTATCCATTGGCGCGTAAGCTATGTTATCCACTTGCATAAAGACCATAAGATACGTCCCGCTTGCGGAGTTAAATACTGCCATGTTACACGCTACAATTCGGAGCCGTCTTGCGGCAGGAGGCGGCACATATGTACACATGAAGAATAAAGGCTTACGACCGGCGTTCAGTAAGTAATGCAGCACTTTTTTCTCGGCCGATTTCTATCGAAAAGATGCAGCATTTGTTGTGGGACACCGTGGAATATTCCTGCTTCAGACCCTGTAGTTTTATGATGTTCCAACGGGAGGTGCCGCTATACGTAGCCTTCAAAATGGCATCTGTAACGGAGCTGCGTTCCAAGCCGTGAGATGTGAGTTTCTTTTGGCGGAAAACCAGGGCATCACAGATATCCGTAGGCGCTTGCAGAGTGTCTACGGAGAGCCGACAGTCAACAAAAGCACGGTGAGTCGTTGAGCGAGGCGTCGGTCATCTGCTCAACAAGGCTTCGCAAAGCTATCTAAACTCCAGCGTGCCGGCAAGCCCCACATAGCTGTCACTGCTGGGATGTTGGAACGTGTAGACACTCTCACTCGAGGTGATCGACGGATCGCAATCAAAACACCTCGCTGCTCAGCTGGACGTCTCTGTTGGTATCGCTCACACACGTCCACCAGTGCGGACACTCAGAGGTACGTGCCCGCTCGGTTCATCGCCATAAAGCGCAACGAAGGAGTTGCTTCCGCTTTGCGAGCCTCATGGTGACAATTTTTTGTCTAGTCTATTCGCAGCGATGAAAGACGGGCCCACCATTTCGAACCGAAACAAAACGACAATCCATGAGGCGGGGTCACACCACCTTTCGTCTCTCAGTTACTGAAGGGCGAAAACACAAAATTCTGTACGACATTCGAAATCACGATCGTCGAGTCCCTGACGTAGTGACAGATGAAAGGGATGGAAATTCTCTCGATGCAGGATGCCAATGACACTCTCCTGGCTGATTCCATATTCCTTGGCCCTGGACGAAATGCTCTCTTCCATACAAGGTTTAGACCTATGAAATCATATAATAATACGTGACCGCACGTTTAACTGAGTATAACAAAAGAACAACAGAAGAAACTTAAATGGATGTAATTGAACGGTGTCTGTTTAAGCGTCAAAGAAAGTAGTGTAAGCCTATATAAGTGTCTGGCGCAGTTGTTAGATCGTTACTGCTGCTACAATAGCAGGTTATCAACATTTAAGTGGGTTTGAACATTGTCTTAGATGTCTTATAGTCAGCGAACGAGCGATGGGACGTAGCGTCTCCGAGGTAGCGATCAAGTGCGGATTTTCCGGTACGACCGTTTCACGAGTGTACCGTGAATATAAAAAAAAAAATGGTTCAAAGGGCTCTGAGCATTATGGGACTTAACATCTGAGGTCATGAGTCCCCTAGACTTAGAACTAATTAAACCTAACTAACCTATGGACATCACACACATTCATGCCCGAGGCAGGATTCGAACCTGCGATCGTAGAGGTCGCGTGGTTCCAGACTGAAGCGCCTAGAACCGCTCGGCCACTCCAGCCGACCGTGAATATCAGGAATCCGGTAAAACATCAAATCTCCGACATCGCTGCGGCCGGAAAAATATCCTGCAGCCTTGGACCATCAACAAGTGTCAGCGTGCGAACAACGAAACGTCATCGATACGGGTCTTCGGAGCCGAAGGCCCAATCGTGTGGTCTTCATGACTGCACGGCAGAAAGCTTTACGCGTCGCCTGCTCCGTCAACACCGACACTGGGCTGCTGATGACTGGGAACATGTTGCCTCGCCGGATGAGTCTCGTTTCAAATTGTATCGAGCGGATGGACGTGTACGGGTATGGAGACGACCTCACAAATTCATGGATCCTGCATGTCAGCAGGAGACTGTTCAAGCTGGTGGAGGCTCTGTAACGGTGTGGGGCGTGTGCAGTTGCAGTGATATGGGACCCCTGATACGTCTAGATCCGACTCTGGCACGTGACTCATACGTAAGCATCCAGTCTGATCGCCTGCATCCATCCGTGTCCGTTGTGCATTCCGTCGGACTTGAGCAATTCCAGCAGGACAATGCGACACCCGATCTCCTTAGGTTACTTAGGTTTAAGTATTTCTAAGTTCTAGGGGACTGATGACCTAAGATGTTAAGTCCCATAGTGCTCAGAGCCAATGCGACACCCCACACGTCCACAATTGCTACAGAATGGCTCCAGGAACACTCTTCCGAGTTTAAACACTTCCGCTGGCCGCCAAACTCCGCAGACACGAACAATATTGAGCATCTCTGTGCTGACTTCAACGTGCTGTTCATAAGAGGTCTCCACGCCCTTGTACTCTTACGTATTTATGTACAGCCCTGCAGGATTCATTGTGTCAGTTCCCTTCAGCCATAATTCAGACGTTAGTCGAGTCCGTACCACGTCTTGGTTGCGGTAATTCTGCTCCTAGGATTAGTCTCCATGTATCGATCCTGATCAAGTTTCAGTGCAGCATTGTCACAATTTGGGGAATTAACCCACACGCGACTCCTGGTTGCAGGCTAATTTAATTTACTTTTTAGGCGCGGCCGCGCCGTTGCAAACACGACATTGACAGCGATCACAAACAAACTCATCCAATCAGCGAGAATAGCGTTGGAATATAACACCGTCCCCCGTGCCACAAAAATCACAGTTTTCGATTTTTGAAAATTGAGCTTCGATACAGCTTCTAAGAAATGTGCGCGATAGGGAAAGAGAAACTGATGTTGAGTTTCACTGGCAAAGGGACATGAGAGGGATGGATGTTTGCGTATCGGCGAGAAAAGCTGTCAACCGTTTAGCCACGCGCGCGCCCTGCGCTTACTTCGTGAGCAGCCATGGCCGACACGGACGATACAAGATTTCACGAAAGCACATAATGCAGACGCTCATGTTTAAACACTGCTTACATTGTTTACTTCTCATTGATACACATAACACGCTGGCAGTCGTAAACAAAAGACAGTCTCACAATGTTACCGATACGTACCGATTATAACTTTGGGATGAAGCTCAGCTTATCTTGTGTGTGTTGCGCACAGAAACACACACACACATATGCGCGCGCGCGCATCTGCCCATCGCATCACATTGATCACCTGTTGCCATTTTCACCAGTTCAAAGCCAGCGGCGAGTTATATTTATGTTGCGGTTTAATACACGTGTACTATTTTAAAAAGAAATACTGGGTGACGACTTCTTCAAATGAGTTAAAAAAAAATTCCGTGGGAGGCGTTGAAACACCGTTCCGGCCGAAATTGAGCCCTGGTACTTGTTCTCTACAGCTGTGTCTAGTACCACGGAAATTATTCCCCACTGTGTTAACACGTGTCATATTGTCCTATCGCTTATTGTCAGTGTTTTCCACATATTTTATTCCTCGCCAGTTTGGCACAGTACCTCGTTCCCTCACTCATCACTTGACCTAATTCTATGACCAAATGAAACTGTACAGTTCCAGAGAGCTCAAACATGCAGACTCATCATAGATGTCTGAGACCTAAAAAGGTCTCTGGAATTATAAAGCTTCATTTGACGAAACCGCCTGTGCCTGGGTTTCAGGCAGGATACCCTTTTCGTTTGTTGTTGTTTAACAGAGTTGGAAAACCTTTGCAATGTTTTTCGAGTTTAGGGAGAATTCCAAGTGGGCTGAGCCTTGAAGGGAGGGGGGGGGGGGGGTGGAAGGCGAGGAAGGCGTCTAGGACAGACCGTACAGTTGTGAGAGGTCACTAAACCAGGGTAGTGTAATGGTTAGCGCATCTGCCTACTGACAGGAGACCCAGATTGGAATCCCAGCTTTGATACAAATTTTAATTCGTCGCTTCAGTCTGCATATACACAGTGATTTTTTTCCACCGTGTACAAACTCTAGGGGCTGATATATGAGAGGATATGCAACAAAAATGTCTAATGAGCTTACGTCGCCGGCAGATGGCGCTGCAAGTGATGTGAAAGATATAGAAGACAACGCAGTCTGTGGGTGCGCCATTCTGTACGTCGTCTTTCTGCTGTAAGCGTGTGCTGTTCACAACGTGCAAGTGTGCTGTAGACAACATGGTTTATTCCTTAGAACAGAGGATTTTTCTGGTGTTGGAATTCCACCACCTAGAACACAGTGTTGTTGCAACAAGACGAAGTTTTCAACGGAGGTTTAATGTAACCAAAGGACCGAAAAGCGATACAATAAAGGATCTGTTTGAAAAATTTCAACGGACTGGGAATGTGACGGATGAACGTGCCGGAAAGGTAGGGCGACCGCGTACGGCAACCCCAGAGGGCAACGCACAGCTAGTGCAGCAGGTGATCCGACAGCGGCCTCGGGTTTCCGTTCGCCATGTTGCAGCTGCGGTCCAAATGACGCCAACGTCCACGTATCGTCTCATGCGCCAGAGTTTACACCTCTATCCATACAAAATTCAAACGCGGCAACCCCTCAGCGCCGCTACCATTGCTGCACGAGAGACATTCGCTAACGATATAGTGCACAGGATTGATGACGGCGATATGCATGTGGGCAGCATTTGGTTTACTGACAAAGCTTATTTTTACCTGGACGGCTTCGTCAATAAACAGAACTGGCGCATATGGGGAACCGAAAAGCCCCATGTTGCAGTCCCATCGTCCCTGCATCCTCAAAAAGTACTGGTCTGGGCCGCCATTTCTTCCAAAGGAATCATTGGCCCATTTTTCAGATCCGAAACGATTACTGCATCACGCTATCTGGACATTCTTCGTGAATTTGTGGCGGTACAAACTGCCTTAGACGACACTGCGAACACCTCGTGGTTTATGCAAGACGGTGCCCGGCCACATCGCACGGCCGACGTCTTTAATTTCCTGAATGAATATTTCGATGATCGTGTGATTGCTTTGGGCTATCCGAAACATACAGGACGCGGCGTGGATTGGCCTCCCTATTCGCCAGACATGAACCCCTGTGACTTCTTTCTGTGGGGACACTTGAAAGACCAGGTGTACCGCCAGAATCCAGAAACAATTGAACAGCTGAAGCAATACATCTCATCTGCATGTGAAGCCATTCCGCCAGACACGTTGTCAAAGGTTTCGGGTAATTTCATTCAGAGACTAGGCCATATTATTGCTACGCATGGTGGATATGTGGAAAATATCGTACTATAGAGTTTCCCAGACCGCAGCGCCATATGTTGTTGAAAATTGTAACTACTGTAATTTCGAAAGTTTGTCTGCCTGAAAATGTACTGTTGTCCCAAGCATATTGCAACAAACGGTGTATTTCTATCGCTGCTCGTTTAGTTTTTATTGCCGTTTCAAATATACCGGTCATTTTTGAAACACCCTGCACTTACGGAAAGGCGAGTGGCAGCGGGTGGCGGTCAGCAAGGTTGTATCACGAGACCTATCCGTGTCGACAACAACAACAGCACTCAGTGTTTTGCGACAGTGATTCGCCGTTTGTCTGAGACAGGGTCGTTTGAGGAAGCAGAAAATCATGGACACCACACTTGGAGGAAAATGTGATTGACGCTGTGGAAGTCGACCGCCGTGTCAGTACCAGGCAGTTGCGCTGCCAGTACGGTGTAAGCCAGTGTGGAACATTGTCCATGACAATTGGTACTTCCCTTATCACTTACAGCGTGTGCAGGGCTTACTAGCGACAGATTTTCCACATCGGGAGCAGTTTCGTCACTGGTTTCTTCAGCAGGCAGCCACGATTCTGGTATTTGAGTTATTCATCCCGTTCACAGACGAGGCCACCTTTACGTGGAGTGGAATCTTCAACTTTCATAACAGTCATCCGTGAGATAATATGCAGAGCCCCCATGGTATCGTGACAGAGAATCCTCAGCGTCGATGCAGCCGGAATGCGTGAGCCGGGATAATCGGCGACAGTCTTTTGGGAGCAGTCTTCCTTCCACGTCGCCTAACAGGCCGCGATTATCAGCATACCTCGCGGGTGATTTTTGCCTCCCCTGCTGGAAGAAGTCTCTCATCTATCAGCCCATAGAGTTTCTACACGGTGGAAAAAAATCACCGTGTGTATGCAGACTGAAGCGACGAATGAAAATTTGTACCAAAGCTGGGATTCCAATCTGGATCTCCTGTCAGTAGGCAGATGCGCTAACCATTACACTACCCTGGGATAGTGACTTCCCACAACTGGTTTACGTGGCTGCTACACGATGGTGCTCCAACCCACTTCGCCGTTGACGTTCGGACACATCTCAATCGTGCCATCCCTGTCGATGGATCGGACGAGGAGCTCTAGTTGCACGGTCTGCTCGTTCACCGGATCTCAATCCGTGCAAATTTGGTTGTTGGACCCTCTCAGAAGTATCGTGAATGCAGTGCCTGTTCCAAATGTGGACACACTGGAGCAGCGTATTCATGCTACAGCTCACACTGTTCGGATGCAGCCTGGTCGATGTGAATGTGTGACACGGAACATACTATGACGCGTCCATGCATGTGCCGAGGGACATGGAATCCATTTGGAGCACACAGTGTAACTGTGGCTACATGGTACAGCGCGTATTTCGACCACAGTCTCTCTAACAATTTTTTGTTCCGGATGCTCTCATCGATCAATCCCTCGAGTTCGTATACTCATTCTATTAGCCTGAACATCCAATTTCAAAAGTGTGAATGTCGAAAGGATATTCAAAGGGAAATACAGTGGCTAATTTAGACGCAGTAGGAGTCGATCAAATGAAATGTAGAAGCGATAAGGAATCGGCTCAGACGAATGTGAACAGGAATAGAAAATGGTACACTACTGGCCATTAAAATTGCTACACCACGAAGACGACGTGCTACAGACGCGAAATTTAACCGACAGCAAGAAGATGCTGTGATATGCAAATGATTAGCTTTTCAGAGCATTCACACAAGGTTGGCGCCGGTGGCGACACCTACAACGTGCTGACATGAGGAAAGTTTCCAACCGATTTCTCATAAACGAACAGCAGTTGACCGGCGTTGCCTGGTGAAACGTTGTTGTGATGCCTCCTGTAGGGAGGATAAATGCCTACCATCACGTTTCCAACTTTCATAAAGGTCGGATTGTAGCCTATCGCGGTTGCGGTTTATCGTAACGCGACATTGCTGCTCGCTTTGGTAGAGATCCAATGACTGTTAGCAGAATATGGAATCGGTGGGTTCAGGAGGGTAATACGGAACGCCGTGCTGGATCCCAACTGCCTCGTTTGACTAGCAGTCGAAATGACGGGCATCTTATCCCTGAGTCAACAGATGGGGACGTTTGCAAGACAACAACCATCGGCACGAACAGTTGGACGTCGTTTGCAGCAGCAGGGACCATCAGCTCGGAGACCATGGCTGCGGTTACCCTTGACGCTGTATCACAGACGGGAGCGCCTGCGATGGTGTACTTAACGACAAACCTGGGTGAGCGAATGGGAAAACGTCATTTTTTCGGATGAATCCAGGTTCTGTTTACAGCATCATGATGGCCGCATCCGTGCTGGGCGACATCGCGGTGAACGCACATTGGAAGCGTGTATTCGTCATCGCCATACTGGCGTATCACCCGGCGTGATGGTATGGGGTGCCATTGGTTACACGTCTCGGTCACCTCTTGTTCGCATTGACGGCACTTTGAACAGTGGTCGTTACATTTCAGATGTGTTACGACCCGTGGCTCTACCCTTCATTCGATCGTTGCGAAAACCTATATTTCAGCAGGATAATGCATGACCGCATGTTGCAGGCCGTTTACGGTCCTACCTGGATACAGAAAATGTTCGACTGCTGCCCTGGTCAGCAGATTCTCCAGATGTCTCACCAGTTGAAAACGTCTGGTCAATGGTGGCCGAGCAACTGGCTCGTCACAATACGCCAGTCACTACTCTTGATGAACTGTGCTATCGTGTTGAAGCTGCATGGGCAGCTGTACCTGTACACGCCATCCGAGCTCTGTTTGACTCAATGCCTAGGCGTATCGAGGCCGTTATTACGGCCAGAGGTGGTTGTTCTGGGTACTGATTTCTCAGCATCTATGCACACAAATTGCGTGAAAATGTAATCACATGTCAGTTCTAGTATAATATATTTGTCAAATGAATACACGTTTATCATCTGCATTTCTTGTTGGTGTAGCAATTTTAATGGCTAGTAGTGTATAATGGGAGTAGGATACGTCATGAATAGCCATAGTTAACATTTCATAAATCATAAGAGACGGCTGGGCTAGCTTCTTGGGAGACTCGCTGTCTACTTGCTGCCGACGGTCGCGCTGGAGAAGACGGTTGTGTGTGCGGCCATGCTCCAAGCCGTGGCACCGAGTCGCAGTCTGTCGAGCCAGGGCCTCGGTTCCATCCTGCTCCAGTGTTCCAGCTGGAGCCACCGGACTTGGGCCGACATCATCGTCTGCAGCGGCTGTCATGAGGCAGTCTGGAGAGGCTCGTCGGCTGGAGGGGATTCAAGGGCGTCGTGAGCGGCTGACGAAGCAAGCAGCTGCAGGCTGACTCCACTGCGGACAGTCGGGGGCTCTTACTGGGGTGAGCGGCTTTCTGCAGGTGGCGCATTTCTTCTTATCTTTTCCCCCCAAGTCATCAGTCTTGTGACCGGTTGGATGCGGCTCACCACTAATTCCTCTTCTGTGCCAACCTTTTCATCTCAGAGTAGCAGCCTACGACCTCAATTACTTACTGCTGTATTCCAATCTGCGTCTCCTCTACAGTTCTTGCCCTCTACAGTTCCCTCTAGTACCGTGGAAATCATTCCCTCATGTCTCAACAAATGTCCTACCATCCTCTCCCGTCTCCTTGTCAGTGTTTTCCACATTTCCTTTCCTCTCATATTCTGCACAGAATCTCCTCATTCTTCAGTTTATCAGCCCATCTAATTTTCAACATTCGTCTGCAGCACCACGTCTCAACTCCCAGTCAGTGTTTCACTAACACACAATGCTGTGCTCCAAACGCACAGTCTCAGAAATTTCCTCGTGAAATTAAGGACTATCTTTGATACTACTAGACTTCTCTCGGCCAGGAATGTCCTTTTTACCATTGCTAGTCTGCTTTTGATGTCCTTGCTCTGTCCGTCATTGGTTATTTTAATGCCAATGTATTCCTTTAATTCATCTACTTCGTGACCATCAATCCTGATGTAGTTTCTCGCTGCTCTCATTTCTGCTACTTGTCCTTACTTTCGTCTTTTCTTAGATTTACTCCCAGTCCATATTCTGTACTCATTAGACTCTTCATTCCATTCACCAGATCAAGTAATTCTTCTTTGCTTTCACTGCCATCAGCGAATCTTGTCATTGATATCACTTCACCTTGAATTTTAATCCAATTCCTGAACCATTCTTTTATTTCCATTATTGCCCCTTCGATGTACAGATTGAACAGTAGGGGGGAAAGACTACATCCCTGCCTTACACTTTTTTTTAATCCGTGCACTTCGTTCAGCCAAACTGATCGTCATTTAACACACTCTCAGTTTTCTTTTCCATTCTTCTGTATATTATTCTTGTCAGCAACTTGGTTGGATGAGCTGTTAAGCTGATTGTGCGATAATTCTCGCACTTGTCAGCTCTTGCACTCTTCCTTATTGGATGATATTTTTCCGAAAGTCAGATGGTATGTCGCCAGACTCATATACTCTACGCACGAACGTGAATAGTCGTTTTGTTGGCACTTCTCCCAACGATTTTAGAAATTCTGGGGGAATGTTATCTATTCCTTCCACCGTATGTAATCCTAAGTCCCTCAAAGCTCTCTTAAATTCTGATTCTACCTCTTCTAAGCATACGGGCGTGGTATGACTTCCAGAACAGTAGCACAGGGTGCTTACGGTAAGTCTTCATACAGAGGGAGAACGATTTGACGTTGTAGCGCGTCATCTGCCTGTGTTTCCGCTGCAACGCTTTTGTAATTGGTGTCCACCCATAAAGATCCTGATACTAACAACGTACCAAGGCGGATGCCGCGATGAGCCCATAGAAGTGGCACTGCAGTAACGTTTTATACAACATTATTTCATTCTTCCGAGAAATTTTCAAATCTGATTCCACAAGAATTGCTTACGTTGCACATTAGTTATCATCTCTGAGGTGACTTAGCTGCCACAAAATGTTCAGATGTGCACGAATTCCTAAGGGAACAAACTGCTGTGGTCATCGGTCCCTAGACTTACACGCTACTTAAACTAAGTTATGCTAAGAACAACACACACGCCCATGCCCTAGGAAGGACTCGAACATCCGGTAGGAGGGGACGCGTAATCCGTGACATGGCGCCCCAGACCGCGCGGCCACTGAGAACGTCTAGGCGCCACACATTTGTTCTTAAAAACATATGAGTTACTACTACTACTCATTGTACCTGTTGTGAACGAACTGGGAAGAGCGGCGATTGTGAGAATGCTCTAATATTTGTTTTGAAATAATGGTTCAAATGGCTGTGACCACTATGGGACTTACCATCTGTGGTCATCAGTCCCCTAGAACTTAGAACTACTTAAACCTAACTAACCTAAGGACATCACACACATCCATGCCCGAGGCAGGATTCGAACCTGCGACCGTAGCGGTCGCGAGGTTCCAGACTGAAGCGCCTAGAACCCCTCGTCCACGGCGGCCGGCTTTGAAATAACAATTAACAAATTTATTTCATGGGTGTCATTAATTTGTAGCTTGTACCCTCCAGTCTGTTGTGTGAGTTGGGTTAATATATTCACTGGATTTAAAGTGTACCTTAGCAGACGGTGTAATTTGGTTACGAGCCTATTTGGTGTTTGTGAGTGAATCATAATAGATAATTCGCCATACAAGCACTGATTTAAAACTGCTAACTGAACCCACTATCTGTTCCTTAAGCGTATTCTGGAATATAAAGCACGATTACTGTTTCGTGATCTCGATTTCTCGTTTGTTATTATTTTATATTCCTTAGATACGCAACATCCAGAAGACTCAGGTACTGGCTATGCTTCATGGCGCCTACTGATGATCTTTCGGAGCAAACCTAGGCTTAGTTGTTCACAGAGCAGATAAAATCATCCTATAACTTGCTCCTTATTGTGTTCTGCTTGTTCTCGTGAGAACTGCATTTTTCCTCGCCTCTGCTTTCTTTGCCGCCCCAGAGGAGGTAGTATCACAGCATGGCCTATGAGATGTTTTCATTAGCGAGTATTTTACAAATTGGAAGAGGCATTTGCTGACTTTGTCTCGTTTTCAAAGAAATACACAAGTAGGTAGTCACATTTAGTCCCCCATTAAAGTTATTTACAATATTTACAACAACGCAGATGAGTATCACGTACATTTACGTAATTCCCAATAGTTGTAACAGTTTCTTCTTCGCTGTAATTTGTGTGTGTGTGTGTGTGTGTGTGTGTGTGGGGCACTTGAATCAGAAATGATTCTAAGTTGTCGTCAGTCTGGAGTCTTTTTTAAAGCCTTTGGAATAGTCCCATGATTGTGCTGCAAATGACAACTGAGTAACAGCACTCCGCCTTCAGGCCATTAGTGGCCCATAGGGACCATCCGACCGCCGTGTCATCCTCAGCTGAGGATGCGGATAGGAGGGGCGTGTGGTCGGCACACCGCACTACCGGTCGTTACGATGGTTTTCTTTGACCGGAGCCGCTACTATTCGGTCGAGTAGCTCCTCAATTGGCATCACGAGACTGAGTGCATCGCGAAAAATGGCAACGGCGCATGGCAGCCCAGATGGTCACCCATTCAAGTGCCGGCCACGCCCGACAGCGCCTAACTTCTGTAATCTGACAGGAACCGCTGTATCCACTGCTGCAAGGCCGTTGCCTACAGCTGAGTAATGCGTACGACATAAGAAGTTTTGATCATACAATGTAAGCTTTCACGGCCGGTATTGTCTTCACTTAAAACTTCCGGGCTGATAGGCCGTGGTCGAAGTATGAAACTGTCTCCTGACGTTTCGTCTCCGACTGCGGGAGACATCCTCGGAGGTAAACCAGTTCGCCGCTTTACCTCCGAGAATGTCTCCCGCAGTCGGAGACGAAACGTCAGGAGACAGTTTCATACTTCGACCACGGCCTATCAGCCCGGAAGTTTTAAGAAGTTTTACTATCCGTACCACCAATTTCTTAGCCGGCCGCAGTGGCCGAGCGGTTCTAGGCGCTACAGTCTGGAACCGCGCGACCGCTACGGTCGCAGGATCGAATCCTGCCTCGGACATGGATGTGTGTGATGTCCTTAGGTTAGTTAGGTTTCAGTAGTTCTAAGTTCTAGGGGACTGATGACCTCAGCAGTTAAGTCCCATAGTGCTCAGTGCCATTTGAACCATTTTTTGAACCAATTTCTACATGTGCTCCAAGTCTGGAAATTTAGCACAAAGTGCTCTTTCGATGTACAGAACAACAATACCCGTCTGTCGATGGCTGTAATCTTTTGCTCTTTCGTTGTGAACTAAACCCTTAAATTCTTTCTGCCTGGTACTGTAATGACGTATCGTGGCAGATATACCGTACGCCTGGCTTATATATCCCAATCCCTCTTCTGTCATACCCATTCATTTTAAAGGATGTGACAATATATCTATATACTGCCCCTTTTTGTGCAGACAGCTACTGGGCCTGTGAACAGCTTTCATAACACAGCAATGACATCACAACTCTGCCGAACTCAGAGAGTTTTGCCGACAGCAAAATGCCGCACCGCGATGCTAAATCAAATGTCGCGCTATTCCGAATACTTCCGAGAAAGTCCGACCAAAGCTGAATGACTGGCCGGGACTTGAACGTCCCGTCGCACTCGTAAAGTTTTGGCACGCGCTGGCAGACTCTGGTGCACACAGATTCCGTCCCAGGGGCAGAAGTGGCCCGAGGAAGACAGGAGCTGAAGAACTGGTGGAATTAAAGCTGTGAGGACGCGTCGTGAGTCGTGCTTTGGCGGGTCAGTTGGTAGAGCACTTGCCCACGAAAGGCAAAGGTCGCGAGTTCGTGTCCCGGTCTGGCACGCAGTTTTAATCACTATTTAGATGGCAGTAAATAGCGACAGATCATACACTGCCTGGATATAGGAAAAATGAAGACACGTTCATAAGCTATCTCGACTTGGAAAAAACGTTAGACAGTGTCATATGGTGGAAGATGTTCGAAACTGTGAGAAAAATAGAGGTAAGCTGTAGGAAAAGACGTGTAATATACAATATGCACTAGAACCACAATGGAACAATAAGCGTGACAGTCAAGGGCGAAGTGCACGGATTAAAAACGGTGTAAGACAGGGATGTTGTCTTCAGCCCCTACAGTTCATTCTATACATTGAAGAAGCGATGACGGAAATAAAAGATTCAAAAGTAGGATTAAAATTCAGGGTGAAAGTACACTAAACATAAGATTCGTTGGTGCGATTTCTATCAGTGAAAGTGTTGTGGCGTAGCAAGACAGCCACACCACTCGGAGGTAGCCGAAAGGCACGCTAACTAATGCAGACGGGCGTGAAGTCTGAAACAGGATAACTATTGAATGGTAGCAAGAAAAGTACGTAGTTGCTTTATACTTAACTTTTATTCTCTGATGAATACAGCGTTCTTCTTGAGACATTTATACTATAACTCTCAAAGTAGGTAAGGCTAATGGCGCCTTGCTAGGTCGTAGTCATGTGCTTAGCTGAAGGCTATTCTAACTGTCTCTCGGCAAATGAGAGGAAGGCCTCGTACGTCTAGTCGCTAGCAATGTCGTCCGTACAACTGGGGCGAGTGCTAGT
The DNA here is from genome assembly GCF_023864275.1 of Schistocerca cancellata. NCBI lineage: Eukaryota > Metazoa > Arthropoda > Insecta > Orthoptera > Acrididae > Schistocerca > Schistocerca cancellata. Next base: position 15,994,298 of record NC_064635.1, on the reverse strand, counting down.
CCGTCTTTCTAGACCTGCCATGTGGTGGCGCTAGGTCTGCAAGTACTGATGGCGGCGACACGCGGGTCCGACATGTACTAATGGACCGCGGCCGATTTAAGCTACCACCTAGCAAGTGTGGTGTCTGGCGGTGACACCACAGAAAGTGAAGAAGAATTACAGGATATGCTGAATGTAATGAACAGTCCGAGAAGTATACGATATGAACTGAGAGTAAATCGAAGAAAGACGAAAGGAATGAGAAGCAGTAGGAATGAAAACAGCGAGAAACTTTACATCAGAATTGGGGATCACGAAGTGAACGAAGTTAAGAAATTCTGCTACCTAGGCAGCAAAATAACCTACGATTGATGGGCATAAAAAGCGGACTGGCGCTGGCAAAGAGGTTATTCCTGACCAAAAGATGTGTACTGGCATCGAAGAAGCAATGATGGAAACAAAACAAAGGTTCAGGAGTGGAATTAAAATTCAAGGTGAAAGGATATCGCTGATGACATTGCTATCCCGAGTGAAAGTGAAGAAGAATTACAGGATCTGCTGAGTGGAATGAACAGTCTAACTAGTACAGAATACGGATTGAGAGTAAATGGAAGAAAGACAAAACTAATGACAAGTATCAGAAATGAGAACAGCGAGAAACTGAACATGAGGATTGATTGTGATGCAGTAGCTGAAGTTAAGGAATTCTGCTAGCTAGGCCAAAAATAACCAATGGTGGACCGAGCAAGGAGGATATGTAAAGCAGATAGCGGTTCTGGCGCTACAGTCCGGAACCGCGGGACTGCTACGGTCGCAGGTTCGAATCCTGCCTCGGGCATGGGTGTGTGTGATGTCCTTACGTTAGTTAGGTTTAAGTAGTTCTAAGTTCTAGGGGACTTATGACCTAAGATGTTGAGTCCCATAGTGCTCAGAGCCATTTGAACCATTTTTTTGTAAAGCAGACTAGCAGTGGCAAGAAGGACATTCCTGGCCAAGAGAAGTCTACCACTATCAAACATAGCCATTAATTTGAGGAAGAAATTTCTGAGAATGTATGTTTGGAGCACAGCATTGTATGGTAGTGAAACATGGACTGCGGAAAAACCAGAAGGGAAGAGAACCAAAGTATTTGAGATGTAGTGCTAAAGAGGAATATTGAAAATTAGGTGTAGAGGTAAGGTAAGGAATGAAGGGGTTCCCCGCAGAATCGAAGCTGTAGAGGGTAAAAACTGTAGGGGAAGAGAGAGCCTGGAATACAGTCATTAAACAGCTGAGGACGTCGGTTGAAAGTGCTACTCTTTGATTAAGAGGTTGACACAGGAGAGGAATTTATACCGAACTGCATCAAACCTGTCAGGACACCCACCCAACCATACACACACACACACACACACGCACACACACACACACAAAACGATGCTGCCTGTTTACTTTATCCTTTGTATCTTGTTTAGTTTGTGAGTCCCAAACAACTTTGATGATATTTTTTCTCCTTCAATAAATCTGACTTGTTCACTTTTGAAATAATTTTCTCTAAACAAGTTTACTATTTTACTTTCTTATTTACACACAGTGTACGATTTTTTGTCCAATTGTGATAAAAACATAGATAACTTTATCCTGTCAGATATTCGGCGCCTTTCCTGGGGGAACATTGGTAGGGAAAGTTATCAACTCCTCACACAGTCTTTGAACTGTATCTGAGAAAACGCAGTGGCCTAGCGGTTCTAGGCCCTTCAGTCCGGAACCGCGGTGCTGCTACGGTCGCAGGTTCGAATCCTGCCTCGGGCATGGATGTGTGTGATGTCCTTAGGTTTGGTTAGGTTTAAGTAGTTCTAAGTCCAGGGGACTGATGACTTCAGATGTTAAGTCCCATAGTGCTTAAAGCCATTTGAAGCATTTCTGAAAATGCTCTGCCTGAGAAGGATCCTTATAGTGAAATGACAAGATAGGCACAAAAACAGTGTTCTGGAAGAAGCAAACTCTACTAGCACTGAAGCCGTGATCATCAAGCATCGACTCCGAGCAACACTGTTCGTATGCTTGCATTTCGTATAGCAAAACAAATTACATATTTCCAGGTAATGGGTGGTCAAATAAAATTACGAAGACCACAAAAACGAAACAAAGATGTTTTAAAGAACAAATGAAAAGATATCAAATTGCGACTGGTAACCGGGAGACTACTTCACTTCATCGTCAAGAATGGCATCGCAATGTTTGGTAAGGAATTCAGCGCTTCGAGCAACTGAGGAGGAAAACAAAAACTGACAAGCGCATTGCTAGGAAACTACGGGAGCTCCTGCAGATTAGCAACGCTACGCAGCCAGTCCCCACCAGAACAAACATGCGTCAACAACGTGGAGATATCAACAACTCAAGGATTGGCGACTACAGTCACTTAGGATCCCGTAGGAAGTGCGTTTCGAAGACGACAATCATGCTCGTCGGCGAGTGATAATTTCTCATTATAACTCACAACGCTACCCACAGTAACTAAACTTTGTATTCTGCCTTACGGCAGGCCTTGCCATGGGCGAAGCGTCGTCAGAGAGGTCCAGCGCATGAGCGTGTTGGGAAGTGATTCCAGTGGTGGTTTCCCGTTGCCTTCCACTGATGATAATGAAATGATAGTGAGGACAACACAGCACCCAGTCCTTGAACGCAGAAAATCTCCGACGCAGCAGGGAATCCAACCAGGGCCCCTTGGCGAGACACACCGCCGCGCTGACCACTCAACTATCGTACCCACAGTACTCTATTGTACTCTATTGTACTACACTGAAGAGCCAAAGAAACTGGTACACCTGCGTAATATCATGTAGGGCCCCTGCGACGTGGTATGCACTCGAACTGAAGTAGTGCTGGACGGAATTGACACCATGAATCCTGCAGGGCTGTCCATAAATCTGTAAGAGTACAAGGGGGTGGAGATCTCTTATGAACAGCACGTCGCAAGGCATCCCAGATATGCTCAATAATGTTCATGTCTGTGGAGTTTGGGGCCAGCGGAAGTGTTAAAACACAGAAGAGTGTCCCTGGAGACACTCCATAGAAATTCTGAACGTGTGCGATGCCGCATTATCCCGCTGGAATTGCCCAAGTCCGTCGGAATGCACAATGGACGTGAATGGACCCAGGTGCACAGTTGTATCTAGACGTGTCAGAGGCCCCATATCACTCCAACTGCACAAGCCCCACACCTTTTCAGAGCCTCCACCAGTTGGAAAATTCCCCTGCTGACATGTACGGTCTGTACCCGTCCAACGGCTCGATACAATTTGAAACGAGACTCGTCCTACTAGGCAACATGTTTCCAATCATCAACAGTGCAACGTCCGTGGTCACGGGTTCAGGACAGGCGTAAAGCTTTGTGTCGTGCAGTCATCAAGTGTACTCGAGTGGGCCTTCAGCTCCGAAAACCCATATCGAAGATGTTTCGTTGAACGGTTCACATGCTGACACTTGTTGATAGCCCAGCACTGAAATATGCAGCAATTTGCGGAAGGGTTGCACTTCTGTCACGTTAAATGATTCTCTTCAGTCGTCGTTGGTCTCGTTCTTGCAGGATCTTTTTCCGGCCGCAACGATGTCGGAGATTTGATGTTTTACCGGTTTCCTGATATTCACGGTACACTCGTGAAATGGTCGTACGGGAAAGTACCTGCTTCATCACTACCTCGGAGATACTGTGTCCCATCACTCCTGCGCCGACTACAACACCACGTTAAAGCCCACTTAAATCTTGATAACCTGCCACGGTAGCAGCAGAAACCGATCTAACGACTGCACCACACACTTGTTGTCCTACATAGGCGTTGCCGACCGCGGCGCCATGTTCTGGATCTTTACATACAGTACTAGGCATTAAAATTGCTACACCAAGAAGAAATGCAGATGATAAACGGGTATTCATTGGACAAATATATTACACTAGAACTGACATGTGATTACATTTTCACGCAATTTGGGCGCATAGATCCTGAGAAATCAGCACCCAGAACAACCACTTCTGGCCGTAATAACGGCCTTGATACGCCTGGGAATTGAGTCAAACAGAGCTTGGATGGCGTGTCTAGGTACAGCTGCCCATGCAGCTTCAACACGATACCACAGTTCATCAAGAGTAGTGACTGGCGTATTGTGACGAGCCAGTTGCTCGGCCGCCATTGACCAGGCGTTTTCGGTTGGTGAGAAATCTATAGATTGTGCTGGTCAGAGCAGCAGTCGAACATTTTCTGTATCCAGAAAGGTCCGTACAGGACCTGCAACACGCGGTCGTGCATTATCCTGCTGAGATGTAGGGTTTCGCAGGGATCGAAAGAAGGGTAGAGCCACGGGTCGTAACACATCTGAAATGTAACGTCCACTGTTCACAAAGTGCCGTCAATGCGAACAAGAGGTGACCGAGACGTGTAACCAATGGCACCCCATACCATCGCGCCGGGTGATACGCTAGTATGGCGATGACGAATACACGCTTCCAATGTGCGTTTACCACGATGGGGCCAAACACGGATGCGACCATCATGATGCTCTAAACAGAACCTAGATTCATCCGAAAAAATGACGTTTTGCCATTCGTGCACCCATTTCCGTCGTTGAGTACACCATCGCAGGCGCTCCTGTCTGTGAAGCAGCGTCATGGATAACCGCAGCCACAGTCTCTGAGCTGATAGTCCATGCTGCTGCAAACGTCGTCGAACTGTTCGTGCAGATGATTGTTGTCTTGTAAACGTCCCCATCTGCTGACTCAGGGATCGAGACGTGGCTGCACAATCCTTTACAGCCATGTAGATAAGATGCCTGTCATTTCGACTGCTAGTGATACGAGGCCGTTGGGATCCAGCACGGCATTCCGTATTACCGTCCTGAACCACCGATTCCATATTCTGCTAACAGTCATTGGATCTCGACCAACGCGAGCAGCAATGTCGCGATACGATAAACCGCAATCGCTATAAGCTAGAATATGACCTTTAACAAAGTCGGAAACGTGATGGTACGCATTTCTCCTCCTTACACGAGGCATCATAACAGCGTTTCACCAGGCAACGCCGGTCAACTGCTGTTTGTGTATGAGAAATTGGTTGGAAACTTTCCTCATGTCAGCACGTTGTAGGTATCGCCACCGGCGCCAACATTGTGTGAATGCTCTTTTAAAGCTAACCATTTGCATATCACAGCATCTTCTTGCTGTCGGTTAAATTTCGCGTCTGTAGTACGTCATCTTCGTGGTGTAGCAATTTTAATGGCCAGTAGTGTATCTCTGTATTTGAAAACGCTTGCCTATACCAGTTTCTCTGACGCTTCAGTGTACTTCTACGTCACTGATAAGTTGCCTAATGCTCCCTTTGAAACACCCAACAGTTTTTGGTTCTTTTTTTCTTAATTATCTGAGCGAAATGTAGTCATACTCCTCCCTTTCTTCAGTATCTTCATTTTTAATACGCAGTTCATTACCTATAAATTATGTTCTGTGTGCGAAACTGTACCTGCAAATTTTTTGAAGTTTAAAACCAGGTTTCGAAATCTCTGCCATAGCCGCTGTAATCTATCCGAATCCTTTACGTTCTTCTAGCTATCATGCAGATATGCAGCCTTCGATCAGGATTCGCACACGAAGCGATAGTAGCTATCCTTACTCTACAAGTGAATGAAAGGCGATGCGATGCAAAGTACAGTACAGCGGGCGAGGAACAGTGCCTTGTGGGGCACACATCAAATCAGGTGACGACACAGGCCCTGCACGACGGGTCTGGACGGGACGTTTGTAGCTGGTGCACCAGCGCGCCGCGGTTTGTGGCTGGGAGTGTGGCGGAGGCAGCTGGTCGGCCACCGCTCGGAGGTCTGGGCCGCGCGCAGCATCGATCGGCGGCCTCTGGCCAGGACGCGCGGGGCTTCCCCTGTCAACACTGTGGGCACAGACGCCCGCCAGGAAAAAAAAAAAAATTATGCCAGAGTGTCCGACAGCGCGCAGGGGAGGGGGGGGGGGGGCGGCCCAGTGCCGAGAATGGGCCGCAGTCACGTGTAAGCAGACGGCGAACTCTGCCTAAAGCCGTCGGCACACGGACCGTGCTGCCAAACGTAAACGTTGAGCGTGCAAAGTTCAACGTGCTGCTGAACGCTCGGGAATGATGCGATCTGTGCACACGGTACGTGGACCCCAACGTGGTACACGCGATCGCAACGCACTCCAGCGGCAGTTGAGCGATGTTCCTAGTTCGTAAATCACACTTTTAACTCAACGGGCGAGCGTAAGAATTCCCACGTTAGCTCTATTAAGACGCACATTTCCCCCATCGTCCACGCATAGGAAAGTACAATTTCCAATCAGTGAGGACAGAGACATATAAAAGTTCCATTACAAACAGTGCGGTACACATTTGAAACACTTCTCCGCGTAAGATAAACATTATTTCATCATTCCCACATTTTAGTAAAACCCCAAGGTCAGTCTTACTTGATCACTCTTCCTACCCAGTCGCAGAATCCTTGCAACATGTGAATTACGAAGCGTAAATGAAAAAGGAAAAAAATATCCTTATACAAGTAGCGCAAGCTGTCCTGTAGATTAAGCCAATCGAACAAAGTCACCCCTCAAAAAAAGGTGAACTCTTATTTACATAACATCAAATATTATAGTATATGTTGTTGTTGTTGTGGTCTTCGGTCCTGAGACTGGTTTGATGCAGCTCTCCATGCTACTCTATCCTGTGCAAGCTTCTTCATCTCCCAGTACTTACTGCAACCTACATCCTTCTGAATCTACTTAGTGTATTCATCTCTTGGTCTTCCTCTATGATTTTTACCCTCCACGCTGCCCTCCAATGCTAAATTTGTGATTCCTTGATGCCTCAGAACATGTCCTCCCAACCGGTCCCTTCTTCTTGTCAAGTTGTGCCACAAACTCCTCTTCTCCCCAATCCTATTCAATACCTCCTCATTAGTTACGTGATCTACCCACCTTATCTTCAGCATTCTTCTGTAGCACCACATTTCGAAAGCTTCTATTCTCTTCTTGTCCAAACTAGTTATCGTCCATGTTTCACTTCCATACATGGCTACACTCCATACAAATACTTTCAGAAACGACTTCCTGACATTTAAATCTATACTCGATGTTAACAAATTTCTCTTCTCCAGAAACGATTTTCTTGCCATTGCCAGTCTACATTTTATATCCTCTCTACTTCGACCATCATCAGTTATTTTACTCCCTAAATAGCAAAACTCCTTTACTACTTTAAGTGTCTCATTTCCTAATCTAATACCCTCAGCATCACCCGATTTAATTTGACTACATTCCATTATCGTCGTTTTGCTTTTGTTGATGTTCATCTTACATCCTTCTTTCAAGACACTGTCCATTCCGTTCAACAGCTCTTCCAAGTTACAATGTCATCGGCGAACCTAAAAGTTTTTACTTCTTCTCCATGAATTTTAATACCTACTCCGAATTTTTCTTTTGTTTGCTTTACTGCTTGCTCAATATACAGATTGAATAACATCGGGGAGAGGCTACAACCCTGTCTCACTCCTTTCCCAACCACTGCTTCCCTTTCATGCCCCTCGACTCTTATAACTGCCATCTGGTTTCTCTACAAATTGTAAATAGCCTTTCGCTCCCTGTATTTTATCCCTGCCACCTTCAGAATTTGAAAGAGAGTATTCCAGTTAACATTGTCAAAAGCTTTCTCTAAGTCTACAAATGCTAGAAACGTAGGTTTCCCTTTTCTTAATCTTTCTTCTAAGATAAGTCGTAAGGTCAGTATTGCCTCACGTGTTCCAACATTTCTACGCAATCCAAACTCATCTTCCCCGAGGTCCGCTTCTACCAGTTTTTCCATTCGTCTGTAAAGAATTCGCGTTAGTATTTTGCAGCTGTGGCTTATTAAACTGATTGTTCGGTAATTTTCACATCTGTCAACACCTGCTTTCTTTGGGATTGGAATTATTATATTCTTCTTGAAGTTTGAGGGTATTTCACCTGTCTCATACAACTTGCTCACCAGATGGTAGAGTTTTGTCAGGACTGGCTCTCCCAAGGCCGTCAGTAGTTCTAATGGAATGTTGTCTACTCCCGGGGCCTTGTTTCGACTCAGGTCTTTCAGTGGTCTGTCAAACTCTTCACGCAGTATCGTATCTCCCATTTCGTCTTCATCTACATCCTCTTCCATTTCCATAATATTGTCCTTAAGCACATCGCCCTTGTATAAACCCTCTATATACTCCTTTCACCTTTCTGCCTTCCCTTCTTTGCTTAGAACTGGGTTGCCATCTGAGCTCTTGATATTCATACAAGTGGTTCTCTTCTCTCCGAAGGTCTCTTTAATTTTCCTGTAGGCAGTATCTATCTTACCCTTAGTGAGACAAGCCTCTACATCCTTACATTTGTCCTCTAGCCATCCCTGCTTAGCCATTTTGCACTTCCTGTCGATCTCATTTTTGACACGTTTGTATTCCTTTTTGCCTGCTTCATTTACTGCATTTTTATATTTTCGCCTTTCATCAATTAAATTCAATATTTCTTCTGTTACCTAAGGATTTCTATTAGCCCTCGTCTTTTTACCTACTTGATCGTCTGCTGCCTTCACTACTTCATCTCTCAGAGCTACACATTCTTCTTCTACTGTATTTCTTTCCCTCATTCCTGTCAATTGTTCCCTTATGCTCTCCCTGAAACTCTCTACAACCTCTCGTTCTTTCAGTTTATCCAGGTCCCATCTCCTTAAATTCCCACCTTTTTGCAGTTTCTTCAGTTTCAATCTGCAGTTCATAACCAATAGATTGTGGTCAGAATCCACATCTGCCCCTGGAAATGTCTTACAATTTAAACCTGGTTCCTAAATCTCTGTCTTACAATTATATAATCTATCTGATACCTTTTAGTATCTCCAGGATTCTTCCAGGTATACAACATTCTTTTATGATTCTTGAACTAAGTGTTAATTATGATTAAGTTTTGCTCTGTGCAAAATTCTACAAGGCGGCTTGCTCTTTCATTTCTTCCCCCCAATCCATATTCACCTACTATGTTTCCTTCTCTCCCTTTTCCTACTGACGAATTCCAGTCACCCATGAATATTAAATTTTCGTCTCCCTTCACTACCTGAATAATTTCTTTTATCTCGTCATACATTTCATCTACTTCTTCATCAGCTGCAGAGCTAGTTGGCGTATAAACTTGTACTACTGTAGTAGGCATGGGCTTTGTGTCTATCTTGGCCACAATAATGCGTTCACTATGCTGTTTGTAGTAGCTAACCCGCACTCCTATTTTTTTATTCATTATTAAACCTACTCCTGCATTACCCCTATTTGATTTTGTATTTATAACCCTGTAATCACCTGACCAAACGTCTTGTTCCTCCTGCCACCGAACTTCACTAATTCCCACTATATCTAACTTTAACCTATCCATTTCCCTTTTTAAATTTTCTAACCTACCTGCCCGATTAAGGGATCTGACATTCCACGCTCCGATCCGTAGAACGCCAGTTTTCTTTCTCCTGATAACGACGGCCTCCTGAGTAGTCCCCGCCCGGAGATCCGAATGGGGGACTATTTTACCTCCGGAATATTTTACCCAAGAGGACGCCATCATCATTTTATCATACAATAAAGCTGCATGTCCTCGGGGAAAAATACGGCTGTAGTTTCCCCTTGCTTTCAGCCGTTCGCAGTACCAGCACAGTTTATAGTATATACCTATATTAAACTAATAATACAGTATCAGAACCTAATAAAACCGCGAATGTATGAAATAAAATTTAGTAGTGTCAAGACGCGAACCTCCACCCCAACTACCAAATCAATACAAGAAAGTAATGCTATTCATTACGCTAAACCAACTACACTTACAATGTGTGTAATCAAAGTATGTTACCCATTTCAGAAAACATTATGGTAGATAAGTTACTAACTGAAATTTAATTATAACAAATTGTACCAAGAACAATGCGTTTTAGTGGATCTTCCGTGTGTCGCTGCCTTCAAATAGCCTACTCTCATAATACGCAAGTTACAATAATTCTTTTGCCACGAATATGATGTTTCTCATTATTTTATTGAAACGAATCACACAGTTAACAACGGATTTTCCAGTGATTCTGAATTTGCTGGTGCTCTGAAACAGTATATATACATATAAGCTTGAAATGAATGCCAATATGGCGCCTCACAACTCTGTACTGAAGGGAGACGTGCGTGTGACGTAGGTGGCATTGTGCCATCTCATTGGTCAACGCTCAGACGCACCCTCTGAATATCTGACATGCCAGATATTGTTCTGCACGTTCGGAAAGCCTCCCGAACGTGCTGTTCCACGCTATGACGTCAGAAACTCTGCACGCTCAACGCTCAACGTTCGGATGCACGGTCCGTGTGCCGACGGCTTAAGCCAGTGTATCACGACCTACAGCAGGGTAGGAAATTACCAGTGCTGTGGAAGTAACGACTGAATTTTCTACCGTCCTACGACTTACCTTAGAAGATAGGTTAAAGAAAGGCCAACCTTCATGTTTTGCATTTGGTGAAAGGGCTTTTCACAACGTTGGCTAACATACACTCTTCGAAATACTGAAGGATAAAATACGTAGTGCGAAAGGTTATATGTAGCTTCTACAGAAATCAGAGGTGTGAAAATTACCGAACTGCCAGTTTAATAAGTCACAGCTGCAAAATTCTAACACGAGTTCTTTAGAGACGAATCGAAGAACTGGTAAGAGGCGACCTCGGGATGGATCAGTTTCGATTCTGTAAAAATGTTGGAACACGCGAGGCAATACTGACCCTACGACTTATCTTAGAAGCTTGGAAAAGGAAAGGCAAACGTACGGTTGTAGCATGTGTAGAGTTAGGGAAAGCTTTTGTCAATGTTGACTGGAATTCTGAAGGTGGCAGGGGTAAAATACAGGGAGTAAAAGACTACTTACAATTTGTATAGAAACCAGATGACAATTATAAGGTCGAGGGGCACGAAAGGGAAGCAGAGGTTGAGAAGGGAGTGAGACAGAGTTGTAGCTTATCTCTGATGTTATTCAATGTGTACATGGAACAAGCAGTAAAGGGAACCAAAGAAAAATTTGGAGCAGGAATTAAAATCCAGGGAGAAAAGTAAAAACCTTGATATGAAGATGGTATCTGTTCTTTAGGAAGGTCGGAAAGAACAGGTACCATCTTCATGCAGTTAAGGCTAACCGGCCATTGACCTTCTTCTGTCAGGATGCACACGCATTGCTGGATTTCGGTAAGATTGTCCGCCGCAAGTAATGGGTGTAATGGACAGGGGCACTACGAATGTGGTGTGTGGACATTAAGTTGGGAATGTGAGTCTCACGGGGAGCGTGCAAGGGATAAATCCCTGCAGTCGCACTATCCTCAGTGCCCTCGGTCGTTCAGATGGATAGAGCGTCTGCCATGTATGCAGGAGATCCTGGGTTCGAGTCCCGGTCGGAGCACACATTTCCAACTGTCCCCGTTGTTGTATATCAGCGCCTCTCGGCAGCTTAGGGTCTTGATTCAATTATCATTTCATAAAACCCTGAGTTTTGCCGATGACATTGATATTCTGTCAGAGAGAGCTAAGGACTTGGAAGAACAGTTCAACAGTATGGATGGTGCCTTGAGAGGAGGATACAAGATGAACATCGACAAAAGCAAACCGAGGATAGTAGAATATAGTCCAAAAATCAGGTGATCCTGAGGGAATTAGATTAGGTTCAAATGCTTCAAATGCTCTGAGCACTATGGGACTTAATTTCTGAGGTCATCAGTCCCCTAGAACTTAGAACTACTTAAACCTAACTAACCCAACGACATCACACACATCCATGCTCGAGGCAGGATTCGAACCTACGACCGTAGCGGTCGCGCGGTCCCAGACTGTAGCGCCTACAACCGCTCGGCCACTCCGGCCGGCAATTAGATTAGGAAATGAGACACTTAAAGTAGTAGATAAGTTTTGATATTTGGAGAGCAAAATAACTGATGATGGTCGAAGTAGGGAGGATATAAAATATAGACTGACGATGACAAGGAAAGCGTTTCTGAAGAACAGAAATTTGTTGACATCGAGTATAGTTTTACATGTCAGGAAATCTTTTCTGAAAGTGTTTGCTTGGAGTGTAGCCATGTATGGATGTGAAACATAGTCGATGAACAGTTTAGTCAAGAAGAGAATAGAAAAAAAATGGCTCTGAGCACTATGGGACTTAACATCTATGGTCATCAGTCCCCTAGAACTTAGAACTACTTAAACCTAACTAACCTAAGGACAGCACACAACACCCAGCCATCACGAGGCAGAGAAAATCCCTGACCCCGCCGGGAATCGAACCTGGGCGTGGGAAGCGAGAACGCTACCGCACAAGAGAATAGAAATTTTTGAAATGTAGTGCTACAGAAGAATGATGAAAATTAGATGAGTAGATCACGTAACTAATGAGGAGGTTCTGAATGGAAGTAGAGAGAAGACGAATTTGTGGCACAACTTGACTAGAAGAAGGGATCGATTGGTAAGACACGTTCTAATGCGTCAAGGGATCACCGATTTAGTTCTGAAGGAAAGAACTGAGGCAAGAAATCGTAGAGGTACAACAAAAGATCAATACACGAAGCAGATTCAGTAGGATGTAGATTGCAGTAGTTACACGGAGATGAAGAGGCTTGCACAGGATAGAGTAACATGGAGAGCTGCATCAAACCAGTCTTTGGAGTGTGGAGGAGAACAACAACAACACAGAAATCAGACTGCAGTTGTGTTAGTCAAATGATTCAAATGGCTCTGAGCACTATGGGACTTAACATCTTAGGTCATCAGTCCCCTAGAACTTAGAACTACTTAAACCTAACTAACCTAAGGACATCACACACATCCATGCCCGAGGCAGGATTCGAACCTGCGACCGTAGCAGTCCCGCGGTTCCGGACTGCAGCGCCTAGAACCGCACGGCCACCGCAGCCGGCTGTGTTAGTGGAAGAACATGAAAGGAAAGCAGTAGTTGAGTTGAGGGTGAGACTGGGTTGTAGTCACTCCCCAATCTTATTCAACTGTACATTGAGGAAGCACTAAAGGAACGAAGGTGATGTTCGGTATTCGAATTGTTCAAACAGTAAAAATGGAAACTTTTAACTTTGCCAATGAGAGTGCAGTTCTGTCACAGAGAGTAAATTATTTGGAAGAGCAGTTGTAAGCAATGGATAGTGTCTTGAAAATTGTTATAAGACGAGCGCCGGAGTGGCGGAGCGCTTCTAGGCGGTACAGTGTGGAACCGCGCGACCGGTACGGTCGCAGGTTCGAATCCTGCCTCGGGCATGGATGTGTGTGATGTCCTTAGGTTAGTTAGGTTCAAGTAGTTCTAAGTCCTAGGGGACTGATGACCTCACAGGTTAAGTCCCATAGTGCTCAGAGCCATATGAACCATTTATAAGAAGAACATCAACAAAAATTTTAGAAAAAAGGTAATGGAATGTAGTCGAATTAAATCTGGCGATGCTGAAGCACTTAGATTAGGTAATGACAAACTAAACTTCAGTGAGGTGCAAAAGTCGTGGGACACCTCCTAATATCGTGAAGGACCTCCTTTTGCCCAGCATAGTCCAGCAACTCGAAGTGGCATGGCGTCAAGATGTTGTTGGAAATCCCCTGCGGAAAGACTGAGCCATGCTGCCTCTATAGCCGTCCATAGCTGCGAAGGCGTTGCCAGTGTAGGGTTTTGTGCATAAACTGACCTCTCGATCATGACCCATAAATGTTCGAACTGCTCGAATTGTCCAGAATGTTCTTCAAACCAGTCCTGAACAATCACGGCCCGGTGACATGGCGCTTTGTCATCCATAAAAACTCCATCGGGGTCTGGGTACATGAGGTCCGTGAACGGCTGCAGGTGGCCGAACATAACCACTTGCAGTCAATGATCGGTTCAGTTGGGCCAGTCCAACTCCATCCCATATAAGCACATCCCACACCATTATGGAGGCACCACCAGCTCGTGCATTGCCTTGTTGACAACTGCTGTCCATGGCTTCATGGGGTCTGTGCCACGCTCGAACCCTACCATTAGCTCTTACGAAATCGGGAGTCATCTGATCAGGCCACAGTTTTCCAGTCATCTAGAGTCCAACCGATATGGTCACGAGTCTGGGAGAGTCCCTCCAAGCTATGCTGTGCTGTTAGCAAAGGCACTGGTTCAAATGGCTCTGAGCACTATGGGACTAAACTTCTCAGGTCATTAGTCCCCTAGAACTAGTTAAACCTAACTAACCTAAGGACATCACACACATCCATGCCCAAGGCAGGATTCGAACCTGCGACCGTAGCGGTCTCGCGGTTCCAGACTGCAGCGCCTAGAACCGCACGGCCACTTCGCCCGGCGAAGGCACTGGTGTCCGTCCTCTGATGCCATAGCCAATTAACACAAATTTCGCCGCACTGTCCTAAAGGATACGTTCGTCTTACGTTCCACTTTGATTTATGAGTTTATTTCGCGTAGTATTGCTTGTCTGTTAGCATCGACAACTCTATGGAAACGCCGCTGCTCTCGGTCGTTAAGTGAAGGCCATTGTGCCGTCGGCCACGCTATTGCCCGTGGTAAGAGGTAATACCTGAAATTTGCTATTCTCCGAACACTCTTGACACTGTGGATATCAGAACATTGAATTCCCTAACAATTTCCGAAATGGAAATGTGTCTACTCCAACTACGCTTCCGCGTTTTCAGTCTGTTAATTCCCGTCGGAAATCTCTTCACATGAATCACCTGAGTACAAAAGTCACATTCGCCAACGCACTGCCCCTATATACTTTGTGTACGCCCTCTACCGACGTCTGTATACGACCACATCATTGTCCCATGACTTTTGTCACCTCAGTCCGAAGTTGGAGGTGGGGTTTTTCTTTTTCAGCAGTAAAATAATTGATGATGGCGAAGGTAGAGAGGATATACAACGTGGATTGGTAGTGGCCAAAAAAGTCTTTCGAAAGAAGAGAAATTTGGTGATACCGAATAAACACTCATGCTCAGGAATTAAGGATAATGCTGATAAATGGTGAAACAACGCTCTGGTGGGCAGTTTTCAGGTTTAAATCACCTTGTAGTATGACCATGCGGTGCATTTGACGTGCGGCAGTCGCACGGTGGCGCTGGTAGCAGTCGACATACGCAGAGGTGTGTTGGTGCATGTCAGAGTACGGTGTAGCGAGTAAGTGTGCAGACGTTTTCAGACGTTCATCGGAGGTGTGGGTATCATCTGTAGTGCCCCAGGGAAGTGTGGTAGCTCCGCTGTTGTTTTCTATCTACATAAATGGTCTTTTGGGTAGGGTGGATAGCAATGCCCGGCTGTTTGCTGATGATGCTGTGGTGTACGGGAAGGTGTCGTCGTTGAGTGACTGTAGGAGGATACAAGATGACTTGGACAGGATTTGCGATTGGTGTAAAGAATGGCAGCTAACTCTAAATATAGATAAATGTAAATTAATGCAGATGAATAGGAAAAAGAATCCTGTAATGTTTGAATACTCCATTAGTAGTGTAGCGCTTGACACAGTCACGTCGATTAAATATTTGGGCGTAACGTTGCAGAGCGATATGAAGTGGGACAAGCATGTAATGGCAGTTGTGGGGAAGGCGGATAGTCGTCTTCGGTTCATTGGCAGAATTTTGGGAAGATGTGGTTCATCTGTAAAAGAGACCGCTTATAAAACACTAATACGACCTATTCTTGAGTACTGCCCGAGCGTTTGGGATCCCTATCAGGTCGGATTGAGGGAGGACTTAGAAGCAATTCAGAGGCGGGCTGCTAGATTTGTTACTGGTAGGTTTGATCATCACGCGAGTGTTACGGAAATGCTTCAGGAACTCAGGTGGGAGTCTCTACAGGAAAGGAGGCGTACATTTCGTGAATCGCCACTGAGGAAATTTAGAGAACCCGCATTTGAGGCTGACTGCAGTACAATTTTACTGCCGCCAACTTACATTTCGCGGAAAGACCAGAAAGATAACAGAGATTAGGGCTCGTACAGAGGCATATAGGCAGTCATTTTTCCCTCGTTCTGTTTGGGAGTGGAACAAATGGCTCTGAGCACTATGGGACTTAACATCTATGGTCATCAGTCCCCTAGAACTTAGAACTACTTAAACCTAACTAACCTAAGGACAGCACACAACACCCAGCCATCACGAGGCAGAGAAAATCCCTGACCCCGCCGGGAATCGAACCCGGGAACCCGGGCGTGGGAAGCGAGAACGCTACCGCACGACCACGAGATGCGGGCTGGAGTGGAACAGGGAGAGAAGATGTGGTACGAGGTACCCTCCGCCACGCACCGTATGGTGGATTGCGCAGTATGTATGTAGATGTGCTAATGGTGACTGTGTGTTGAAAATGGCTCAAAAAACACATATTGATGACGTTATGAGGGGTAGAATACTAGGGCGTCTGGAGGCTGGTTAGACACAGCAGGTCGTAGCACGGACCCTACGTGTGCCACAAAGTGTGATCTCAAGATTATGGCAACGCTTCCAGAAGCCAGGAAACGTGTCCAGATGCTACATTACGGGACGTCCACAGAGTACAACACCACAAGAAGACCGATATCTCACCATCAGTGCACACAGACGGCCACGCAGTACTGCAGGTAGCCTTGCTCGGGACCTTCCCGCATGCACTGGAACAGTTGTCTCCAGACACACAGTCTACAGACGACTGAACAGACATGGTTTATTCGCCTGGAGACCTGCAAGGTGCAGTCCACTGACCCCTGGTCACAGGAAGGCCCGTAAAGCCCGATGTCAAGAACACAGTACATGGTCATTGGAACAGTGGTCCCAGGTTATGTTCACGGACGAGTCCAGGTATAGTCTGAACAGTGATTCTCGCCGGGTTTTCATCTGGCGTGAACCAGCAACCAGATACCATTCCCTTAATGTCCTTGAAAGGGACCTGTATGGAGGTCGTGGTTTGATGGTGTGGGGTGGGATTATGATTGGTGCACATAAACCCCTGCATGTCTTTGACAGAGGAACTGTAACAGGTCAGGTGTATCTGGACGTCATTTTGCACCAGTATGTCCGCCTTTTCAGGGGTGCAGTGGGTCCCACCTTCCTCCTGATGAATGATAACGCACGGCCCCACCGAGCTGCCATTGTGGAGGAGTACCTTGAAACAGAATATATCAGCCGAATGGAGTGGCCTCCCTGTTCGCCAGACCTTAACCCCATCGAGCACGTCTGGGATGCTCTCGGTCGACGTATCGCTGCACGTCTTCAAACCCCCGTGACACGTCAGGAGCTCCGACAGGCACTGGTGCGAGAATGGGAGGCTATACCCCAGCAGCTGCTCGACCACCTGATCCAGAGTATTCAAACCCGTTGTGCGGCCTGTGTACGTGTGCGTGGTGATCATATCCGATATTGATGTCGGGCTACATGCGCAGGAAACAGTGGCGTTTTGTAGCACATGTGTTTCGGGAACGTTTTCTCAACTTATCACTAATACCGTGGACGTACAGATCGGTGTCGTGTGTGTTCCCTATGTGCCTATGCCATTCGCGCCAGTTTTGTGTAGTGCCACGTTGTGTGGCACCACATTCTGCAATTATCCCTAATTTATGAGCACGAGTGTAGATTCCTAGATATCTGAGTGGCTCGAAGATTTCTTAAGTAACAGCAGCCAGTTTGTTATCCTCGCCGGCGAGGGTTCATCGGAGACAAAGGTACCGTCTGGAGTGCCCGAGGGAAGAGTGATAGGACGGTTATTATTTTCTATATACATAATATATCTGGTGGAAAATGTGGGCGGCAATCTGCGGTCGTGTACTGACGGTGCTGTGCCGTATGGGAAGGTGTCGAGAATTTTGGGAAAGTGTGGTTCATATGAGAAGGACGTCGCATATAGGACGCTGGTGCGACCTTCTCTTGACTACTGGCCGAGTGTTTTGGATCCGTACCAGGTCGGATTAAATGAAAATGTCGAATCGTCTCAGAGGTGAGCTGCTAGATTTGTTACCGGCAGGTTTGACCGACGCTCAGCTGTTACGGAGATGCTTTGGGAACTAAAATATGGACCCCTGGACTGGAGGCGACGTCCTTTTCGAGGAACACTATTGGGAAGACGTACAGAACCGGCTTTTGAATCTGACTGCAGAATAATCGTAGCATCATTTGGAACAGCGATTGGTCGTTTAATAAACACCAAGGAAGCCAGTCATAAATCATCAGATGATAATGCGACTTCATGGTCAATGAATGAATATACAACTAGTGCCTCCACTACTCAGAGTTCAGCAATGAGTAACAATCCGTTCACAAATGGAAGCCTTTTGGATGCTCTTGAACCCCATACTACATGCATTAATTTGCTGAATGAAATGCCTGACAGTGTATCCAAGAACAGAGATACTATTGATATTAAAGGGAGCAGTTCACAACCTCCACCAGCCAAAAAGAAGAAGATGAAGATGGCACCTTTCACATATGTGCTGTCTGAATCAAATCATAACACTTCAGAAAATGCAATCCCCTTGCCTCTTTCTACTAACAGGTTCAAAGAGGTGTCTAAATACAGTTCCTCTTCAGGAGCTGCACCTAGTAAATCTGGCACAGACAAACTGGATGATATTACAAACTATGTAAAGAAGGTAAGATATTTATATTTGTCTTAATAGTTACTAAACATTACAACTACCTTTAATGGTTAAACAGCAAATTATCAAGTTGTTTCAGAACAGAGTTGTTTCACAGTCCTATTTTGTCACCATATGCCCATTCTCACCTCCCTCTCCACCTCCCTCTCTGCTGCCCCCTTCCCCCATTTTAGACAATTTAACACTTAAGTCTATAACCATCTATTAAGTTTAGTTCCTTTAATTAACACTTGTTAAATATTTTCAGGTAAAAGGTGCACTTGATACTGAAAATTATCAGAAATTTATCTCTGTTGTGAAAGAATACAAGACTGAAAGTAATGTGAAAAAGCTCCTTCTGCAACTGAAAGATATTTTCTTACGGTCAAAGGAATTAAATCCTTATTTCTTAGGTAAATATTTTTATTTGTATATAACATTGTGAATTCTGAAAAAAACATTCTTAATGTTTCTTTATTTTCTGTGATCTGTTTCATAATGTGAGTAAAATACGGGTTGTTCAAAAAGTCTCTCCGCAGTGCCGTATGATTGTTAGCTGTGCGTGCTGTATGCCGCATTGAATATACCGAAATGAAATAATCGTACTCATGCACATAGACGGTTATTTTTCCCTCGCTGTATCTGCGAATGGAACACGAAAGGATGTGACTAGTAGTGGTGCGGGGTACCCTCTGACACGAGTACTGTTGCTTGTACGGTATGCAGATGTGGATGCAGAACATCTCCGGATGTGTCACCGATAGAACACGTGTGGGGCAACTTCCTAGTCCGTCCCACCGCCAGTATGCAGAATGTCGAGGACGAGGTAACAACAGCTGTGGCTGATCTCGGCTCAGGAGAGGCTGTCCGACATCCCGCCCGAGAGGATCAGTGCACGCATGCAGACCAGAAGTGTGCGACGTCAGTGTGGTGAGTGGCTTCACGCTGCCAACCTCTTCGTCACTTCGACTCGATTTTTAAACCACTCAAATAACATCACACACCCCTCTCAGGCCGTGAAGTTTCATTTCGTTTTTTCGTCCTCTTCTGAAATGTTCTTTTTTTTCAGGTAGGATAAATAAGTTTACAAAGCAAAATGCAACGCGTTGTGAAACGGAAAGTTTGAGATCAGTGTGTAACCGTTTCTGGCTTTTGGCTGTGACACATGGATAAAAGCGAGAAAACCATTCGAGAATTGAGTGTTGTTCAGTAACGAGTAGAGCGCAGCCGCGAGTTGCTTTATCGCTGGGAGGGACAGGAAAACAAAGAAATGGCTCAGGGAACAAAGTAAACAGCAAGTCTTTGTTCTAATTGCAACTAACGATCCGTGTCAGCTTCACATACGCTGCACTAAGTACGAGGTGCATTCAAGTTCTAAGGCCTCCGATTTTTTTTTTTTCTAATTAACTACTCACCCGAAATCGATGAAACTGGCGTTACTTCTCGACGTAATCGCCCTGCACACGTACACATTTTTCACAACGCTGACGACATGATTCCATGGCAGCGGCGAAGGCTTGTTTAGGAGTCTGTTTTGACCACTGGAAAATCGCTGAAGCAATACCAGCACGGCTGGTGAATGTGCGGCCACGGAGAGTGTCTTTCATTGTTGGAGAAAGCCAAAAGTCACTAGGAGCCAGGACAGGTGAGTAGGGAGCATGAGGAATCACTTCAAAGTTGTTATCACGAAGCAACTGATGCGTAACGTTAGCTCGATGAGCGGGTGCGTTGTGTTGGTGAAACAGCACACGCGCAGCCCTTCCCGGACGTTTTTGTTGCAGTGCAGGAAGGAATTTGTTCTTCAAAACATTTTCGTAGGATGCACCTGTTACCGTAGTGCCCTTTGGAACGCAATGGGTAAGGATTACGCCCTCGCTGTCCTAGAACATGGACACCATCTTTTTTTCAGCACTGGCGGTTACCCGAAATTTTTTTGGTGGCGGTGAATCTGTGTGCTTCCATTGAGCTGACTGGCGCTTTGTTTCTGGATTGAAAAATGGCATCCACGTCTCATCCATTGTCACAACCGAAGGAAAGAAAGACCCATTCGTGCTGTCGTTGCGCGTCAACATTGCTCGGCAACATGCCACACGGGCAGCCGTGTGGTCGTCCGTCAGCATTAGTGGCACCCACCTGGATGACACTTTTCGCATTTTCAGGTCGTCATGCAGGATTGTGTGCACAGAACTCACAGAAATGCCAACTCTGGAGGCGATCTGTTCAACAGTCATTCGGCGATCCCCCAAAACAATTCTCTCCACTTTCTCGATCATGTCGTCAGACCGGCTTGTGCGAGCCCGAGGTGGTTTCAGTTTGTTGTCACACGATGTTCTGCCTTCATTAAAGAGTCGCACCCACGAACGCACTTTCGACACATACATAAGTCCATCACCACATGTCTCCTTCAACTGTCGATGAATTTCAATTGGTTTCATGCCACGCAAATTCAGAAAACGAATGATTGCACGCTGTTCAAGTAAGGAAAACGTCGCCATTTTAAGTATTTAAAACAGTTCTCATTCTCGCCGCTGGTGGTAAAATTCCATCTGCCGTACGGTGCTGCTATCTCTGGGATGTATTGACAATGAATGCGGCCTCATTTTAAAACAATGCGCATGTTTCTGTCTTTTTCGAGTCCGGAGAAAAAAATCAGAGGCCTTAGAACTTGAATGCACCTCGTATCTATGACCCGGCGGCCCTTCTCGCGTAGCAGTTTAAATTTGTTTACGGGCCACTGCGTAGAGTTGTGATTAAAAGTCAGAGAAGAACGTTAGGTAACTGAATATCGTCACTTTCAAACAAGTTAAACGACTGAACAGTCACAGGCCCTTGCCGGGGTGTCGTCAGCTGTCCGACACTAGACTTTGCGACCGTGACGCCAACGTGATGTTTCCGATCACAAGCTCAAGGAGCATTCAATAAATAACTCAAAATTTATTTTTGTGTGAAAGGAGGTTGGTTTTATTCGGGATTCCAATACTACATATTATTCTCTCCTCTTTTGGCTACAAAACTCTATTTTTCTACATAACCTCCTTTCAATCGACGGCCTTACGCCTCATTACTGGGAGGGTCTCCGTCCCTGCGTGGTACCACTCATTTTACTAGTCGACGTCAGATCCAGCGCCTTGCTGCATTAGTAACCCCTCCGTTACCCACGTATCGCTTCCCACAGAGTCCATCCTTCGTCGGGCCAAAAGGTGGAAGTCGGAAGGTGCGAGACACGGGCTGTAGGGGGGATCCTAGCGAGCACACTCCTCTGACTTCTCCAGCTGGTGGACGAGTGTGTCAGCACTACCGAGAGAGACGTCCAGTTGAGCAGCGAGGTGACTGATTGTGACCAGTCCATCACGTCGAATGCCAGTGTTCGCACGTTCCACCACAGCAGTGTGCGACCAGCGAGGTTGGACAAGTTTGAGCAACTTTGTCGTGATGATGAGAACCGCCTCGCCCAACGACTCACCGTGCTTTTATTCGCTGACAGGTCTCCGAAGATATTCTGCAAGCACCTATGAATATCTGCGATGCTCTGGTTTTCTGCCAAAATAAACTCAAATACAGCTCTCTGCTTGTAATACACCTCCATTCACTAAGCTATACGGGCTGAGAGGGTATATTCCACGATGTCCCACAGCAAATTCCGCATTTTTTTTCAACCAAAATTGGCCGATAAAAAAATATACTGCATTACTTACTGAAAGCCCCTAGAATTTTAGCCATGGCTTTTACAGCATCAAAGGAACCCGTAATAGTGGTGTCGAAAATGCAATGGTGCTAAACTGGTTGGTCATAGCTGTGACTTTAGGACCGTTTTGTAATACGAACATCCCCGTCACATTTATCCAGACTATGTGCATAGTACAGGGTGACCCAAAAGTACACTCCTGGAAATTGAAATAAGAACACCGTGAATTCATTGTCCCAGGAAGGGGAAACTTTATTGACACATTCCTGGGGTCAGATAAATGGTTCAAATGGCTCCAAGCACTATGGGACTTAACATCTGAGGTCATCAGTCCCCTAGACTTAGAACTACTTAAACCTAACTAACCTAAGGACATCACACACATCCATGCCCGAGGCAGGATTCGAACCTGCGACCGTAGCAGCAGCGCGTGGGGTCAGATACATCACATGATCACACTGACAGAACCACAGGCACATAGACACAGGCAACAGAGCATGCACAATGTCGGCACTAGTACAGTGTATACCCACCTTTCGCAGCAATGCAGGCTGCTATTCTCCCATGGAGACGATCGTAGAGATGCTGGATGTAGTCCTGTGGAACGGCTTGCCATGCCATTTCCACCTGGCGCCTCAGTTGGACCAGCGTTCGTGCTGCAAGTGCAGACCACGTGAGACGACGCTTCATCCAGTCCCAAACATCCTCAATGGGAGACAGATCCGGAGATCTTGCTGGCCAGGGTAGTTGACTTACACCTTCTAGAGCACGTTGGGTGGCCCGGGATACATGCGGACGTGCATTGTCCTGTTGGAACAGCAAGTTCCCTTGCCGGTCTAGGAATGGTAGAACGATGAGTTCGATGACGGTTTGGATGTACCGTGCACTATTCAGTGTCCCCTCGACGATCACCAGTGGTGTACGGCCAGTGTAGGAGATCGCTCCCCACACCATGATGCCGGGTGTTGGCCCTGTGTGCCTCGGTCGTATGCAGTCCTGATTGTGGCGCTCACCTGCACGGCGCCAAACACGCATACGACCATCATTGGCACCAAGGCAGAAGCGACTCTCATCGCTGAAGGCGACACGTCTCCATTCGTCCCTCCATTCACGCCTGTCGCGACACCACTGGAGGCGGGCTGCACGATGTTGGGGCGTGAGCGGAAGACGGCCTAACGGTGTGCGGGACCGTAGCCCAGCTTCATGGAGACGGTTGCGAATGGTCCTCGCCGATACCCCAGGAGCAACAGTGTCCCTAATTTGCTGGGAAGTGGCGGTGCGGTCCCCTACGGCACTGCGTAGGATCCTACGGTCTTGGCGTGCATCCGTGCGTCGCTGCGGTCCGGTCCCAGGTCGACGGGCACGTGCTCCTTCCGCCGACCACTGGCGACAACATCGATGTACTGTGGAGACCTCACGCCCCACGTGTTGAGCAATTCGGCGGTACGTCCACCCGGCCTCCCGCATGCCCACTATACGCCCTCGCTCAAAGTCCGTCAACTGCACATACGGTTCACGTCCACGCTGTCGCGGCATGCTACCAGTGTTAAAGACTGCGATGGAGCTCCGTATGCCACGGCAAACTGGCTGACACTGACGGCAGCGGTGCACAAATGCTGCGCAGCTAGCGCCATTCGACGGTCAACACCGCGGTTCCTGGTGTGTCCGCTGTGCCGTGCGTGTGATCATTGCTTGTACAGCCCTCTCGCAGTGTCCGGAGCAAGTATGGTGGGTCTGACACACCGGTGTCAATGTGTTCTTTTTTCCATTTCCAGGAGTGTATATAAACACTTGCAAATTCAGTACTTCACGAAATAATATAAGTAGGCAGGTAAAAATTGACAAACGTGCTTGAAATGACATGCGGCATTATTGAAGCCAAAAAAGGATGCTTCATACGACACAAAAGCAATAATTACCGTGACAATCGATTTTTAGCAAAGACGATGTTCTTTGTAACAAATTCTCAACATGTCGGCTGTCACTTATCGTCAATACCTGCAGTCAACGGGCAATGTTGTGAACGGCACTGTACACCGCATCAGTCACTATGGTGAGAAATTGCCGTCAGATGTTGTCTTTTAGCATCGCTAATGAGGTCAGACGACAGTGGTAGACTCGCGACTTGAGGTAGCCCCACAACAAATAGTCACACCGATTGAGGTCTTGGCATCCTGGGAAGAGAAGCACGACGGAAGTGGCGGCTCAGCAGGCGATCCTCACCAAACGGTGTGCGAGAGAGACCTTTCACAACATGTGCAGCAGTGTGGGGTGGAGCGCCATCTTGCATAACAGTCGTTCCTTCCAGCAGGTGGTTATCAGCCAGGCTAGGGATGCTTGGGATTCTGTGATTCCACACGCGTCACGATGGCAGTTTGAAAAGCAGCAAATGCTCACCGCGTCACAAATTCGGTGCTTAAGTACTCACGATGACGCTGAATTTCGAACGGATAACGCCTCAGTCCTCTCCTAAACAGCAGAGTGTGGAATGCAGGTGCAACGTAAGACTTCACGAGCGCTGACTTCACCGTGCGGTGCTAACTTGCTAAAGTCTCCCTTGTGCCAGGAATGGCACTTGTGTCTGCAGCATCACTTGTGTCTGGTCGCCCAGTACAGAGTCAATCATCCAAATAACCCGTGGCTTCGAACTTTCTGATCATTTTTTCCACAGCGACAGTTGTCACTGCACCTTTGCCCGATCGAATATCTTTCTTCGACAGGATCGTAAGATTACTGAAGCGGATTCTCCAGTCCGAAGTAAAGCTTCGCCAACAGCGCCTTTTACCACGTGAGGTGGCGCAGTGGTTAGTACACTGGACTCGCATTCGGGAGGACGACAGTTCAAACCAGCGTCCGGGTTTTCCGTCATTTCTCGAAACTGCTACAGGCAAATGACGCAATGGTTCCTTCGAAAGGGCATGGCCGATTTCCTTCCCCATCCTTCCCTAATCCGATGTGGCCGATGAAAAAATGGTTCAAATGGCTCTGAGCACTATGGGACTTAACATCTTAGGTCATCAGTCCCCTAGGACTTAGAACTACTTAAACCTAACTAACCTAAGGACATCACACACATCATGCCCGAGGCAGGATTCGAACCTGCGACCGTGGCGGTCACGCGGTTCCCAACTGACGCGCTTAGAGCCGCACGGCCACACCGGCCGGCGTGGCCGATGATCTCGATGTTTGATTCCCTCCCCCAAATCAACTAACCAACCAAAAACGCCTTTTCTGCCAGTGTCAACATGCCACATTTGCTGGAGCATCTGACTCCTTCTCTCACTACAGCTCATGTTGTACATAATCCTCGTGCGACGTCACAGGCGTGTTGCTGTCCACTACCATCTGTTGGCGTATTTGCTGTCGTTTTTGGTTCTTTGGTTGGTTGATTTGGGAGGGGAGCAAACAGCAAGGTCATCGGTCACATCGGATTAGGGAAGGAAGTTGGCTGTACCCTTTCGAAGGGACCATCGCTCTCGCTTTTGGTTGCCTGGTTAATTTGGGGGAGGGGACCAAACAGCGAAGTCATCGGTCTCATCGGATTAGTGAAGGATGAGGAAGGAAACCGGCTGTGCCGTTTTCGGTTTTATTAAAACCCCAACATCGTTTCGGGCATGTGCGCCAAGTTTTACCTCTCTAACTACATTAGTCCGTGATTTACTGTACTTTAAAATGTTAACGGACTTTTGGGTCACCCTGCACACATGCATTTTAAAATCTGTTCTTTATTTTTTATTTTTAGTGTGATTAAGTGTCTGCAAGTGAACGAGCGGCAGTCACACTCGTATTCCGTCTGCTTTTTCCCGAATATGTCACGATTTCCTGGTGTGTGGTTAGGCAGCACTCAAACAGTATAGCTTAAATTACTGCAAGTGAAACGACGCGCACGAGGGGCCATTCAATAAATAATGCAACACTTTTTTTATCCTCCAATTTCAGTTGAAAAGATGCGGAGCTTGTTGTGGGGCATCGCAAAATATTCCCGCTCCACCCACTACAGTTTCATTAAGTTCCGATAGGGCCTTCAAAATAGCGCGTGCAACGGACGTGCGTTCCAAGCAAAGAGCTGCCGTGGAATTTCTCTTGGCGGAAAACCACAGCATCCCAGATATTCGTAGGGGCTCGCAGGGTGTCAACGGAGAGCCAGCAGTGAACAGAAGCTGGGTGAGTCGATGGGCGGGGCGGCTGTCACCATGGCAACCTGTCAGATCCCCCGCGTGACGACCGGAAGGTGCGGACACTCTCACTCAAATTGATCGACAGATCATAGCGAAACTACGCAACTGGACGCCTCTGTTGGGAGTGCTGACACACTCGTCCACTGGATGGGGTACTCGAAGGTCATCTAACAGAACACCATAAGGAGGAACGAAGGACCACCCGTGCGGAATTACTTGCGCGCTGCGAGGCCGAGAACAGCGGCAGGGGAGGGGGGGGGGGGGTTACGGGTAACAACTAACAACCAAAGGCTGACTGCCGAGGCAACAATTGTCTCCAAACATACGGCTGCTATTTACGTAGCACTGAGTCCTCGTCAATGTAGGGAGTGTCTGGGAATCAGGGACGAATATTACAGTGTCACAGAACATACAAAATTTATTAAAAATGTAACGATTCTTTTTACAGACACATTAAGTAACGTCTCTCATTTGTGTATGAAAAATTATACCCTCCATACGGCCGGCCGCGGTGGTCTAGCGGTTCTGGCGCTGCAGTCCGGAACCGCGGGACTGCTACGGTCGCAGGTTCGAATCCTGCCTCAGGCATGGGTGTGTGTGACGTCCTTAGGTTAGTTAGGTTTAAGTCGTTCTAAGTTCTAGGGGACTTATGACCTAAGATGTTGAGTCCCATAGCGCTCAAAGCCAACCCTCCATACGACCACTCAAGGCCGCGCAGCAACAAGCAATGCTTTGATTGAAGTTCTCGATGACGCGTT
Source organism: Schistocerca cancellata (assembly GCF_023864275.1). Lineage (NCBI taxonomy): Eukaryota > Metazoa > Arthropoda > Insecta > Orthoptera > Acrididae > Schistocerca > Schistocerca cancellata. The sequence continues at coordinate 15,967,074 of NC_064635.1, read as the reverse complement.
CACAAACATCTGGTGGGATGCCTTTAATAACCCTTGTAATTTCATCCTTTAACTGGTATATTGCTTGTGGTTTGTTCAGATACACTTTTGATTTCACAAACACCCACAAAAAAAAAAGTCTGAAGGCGTAAGGTCGCATGATCTGGCAGTCCATTCGTGGCTGCCACTCAGATAACTTTTTGAGGAAACTTTCCATCCAGCAGAGCATACGTTTCGCGAGATGTGTGACACGTCGGATCATCTTGTTCAAACCCAAAATCGTCATTTTCATCAAAATGAGAGGGAAAAACCAATCAGAAAGCACGTTTCGGTAACGGTCGTCGTTCACAGTGACGGCAGCTCTCTCGTCATTTTCAAAAAACCTCGGGCCGATCTCTCCTCCTGCCCAGATTTTCGTTACCCCAAATTCTGCAGTTATTGACGTACCCACTGAGGTGGAAGCGCGCCCCATCTGAGGAAATTACTCTTTCTGTGAAGTTCTCGTTCTCCGATTGTCGCGCCAAGATCCACTGAGCAAATCGGTGCCTCTTCCCATGATCTGCAGCCTTCAACTCTTGTGTTAAGTTGAATCTGGTACGCATCCATTTTCAGATCTTTTGAAAGGATTTCGCGCAGTGAACTTGGCGATCAGTTGTTGAGCTCGTCGGCGGACCGATTTTCTGGGGTTTACGGTCGCATTGTTAGGCACGACAGCAATGTTTTCTTGTGTTCTAACAGAACGAGGTCTTCCTGTTTTCTTGAAGCCTGAAATAAAACCCGTGGTCTCAGCCTTCCTGACCAACTTCCGAACTGATGATTCGGTTGGAGCAGCATTACGTCCGAGTGACACACGCAATCTACTTTAACTCTTTTTGTAACAACTTTTTATCCATCGGATACGTTGCTCACTTTTTATCTGCTTCATGAGGAAAATAAACATCAGACATCAGTGCTCACCACACAAAAACTATCAGGCTACTAATGGGCAGGAGCGCCGATAACAAACCGTAATATGATAAAATAGCGCAAAATTCAAATTCGTCCACACTTCACGGACACCCTTTATGTTAGGTAGATCGATAAACCCACAGCTTTTTTGGATTTACCTGTATTCGAGCTGCTTTTAACTTTTTGCTCCCTACGTCGCCGATTGGTCGGTACGTCTTAATAACAAATATCTCTTAGAGCACATTGGTTAGTTATCATATTGTAAATATAAGGTGAAGGACAAATCAATGTATTGTTCAGCAAGGCCAAGTCAGTACAAGGTTCAGTCCCTGATACTAAACATGGGAGCCGTAATATAGTGCCGGTTCTGAATGCATGTATTTCATTTTCATAACATGTTGATTAAACTAGACTGACCTTAGGATAAAATTAACAGAAACACAAACAAAATGAAAAGACTGTTCTGCACTGAGAAATTCATTACAGAATTAGCACCAAAAAATTAATATTCGCTTATTGGGCAAGACGCAGATGACGCCAGCGATGTGTGATGTTGAGACTGTTGAAGTTTCGATGTTGAGACTGTTGAAGTTTCGAAAAAGACAGTTTGTTTGCGTTAACTAATCACAAGGAACAGGACCTTGACGATTAAGTAAAAACATCAGAGAACATGGGTTTTAAAAAATGGTTCAAATGGCTCTGAGCACTATGGGACTTAAAATCTGAGGTCATCAGTTACCTAGACTTAGAACTATTTAAACCTAAGTAAGCTAAGCACAGCACACACATCCGTGCCCGAGGCAGGATTCGAACCTGATACCGTAGCAGTCGCGCGGTTCCGGGCTGAAGTACCTAGAACCGCTCGGCCACCGCGGCCGGCATGTATTTAACTTGTGTAGGTAAACACAAGAAGAGAATCGAAGTATATGAAATGTGGTGCTACAGACGAATGTTGAAAATTAGGTGGACTGATAAACTAAGGAATGAGGAGGTTCTGCACAGAATCAGAGAGGAAAGGAATATGAGGAAACCACTGGCAAGGAGAAGGGATGAAATGAAATGTCGTGTGGCTAGGGCCTCCCGTCGGGTAGACCGTTCGCCGGGTGCAGGTCTTTCGATTTGACGCCACTTCGGCGACCTGCGCGTCGATGGGGATGAAATGATGATGATAAGGACAACACAACACCCAGTCCCTGAGCGGAGAAAATCTCCGACCCAGCCGGGAATCGAACCCGGGCCCTTTGGATTGACAGTCTGTCACGCTGACCACTCAGCTACCGGGGGCGGACAGGAGAAGGGATAGGATGATAGGACATCTGTTAAGACATCAGGAAACGACTTCCATGGTACTAGAGCATGCTGTAGAGGGCTAAAACAGTAGAGGAAGACAGAGATTGGGGTAATTTCCAAGAATGATTTCCTATCGAAGTCGAGTGGTCCAAACGATACATATCGAACGTGTGATCGCAAATCAATCATGCGACTCCGGTGGCGGGTGTTGTGAGTGTGCTTACAGTGATCATTGCAGCAACGACAAAAGAAGAGCGTTACGAAAATACTAGTAATTGCAAAGGAGACACCTTTCTCGTCGTCGGTGTTGTCATCATGTGTAAAGTCCATTACGGTGATCTGTATGGATAATTTGGAAGAGTCGAACTACACTCCTGGAAATGGAAAAAAGAACACATTGACACCGGTGTGTCAGACCCACCATACTTGCTCCGGACACTGCGAGAGGGCTGTACAAGCAATGATCACACGCACGGCACAGCGGACACACCAGGAACCGCGGTGTTGGCCGTCGAATGGCGCTAGCTGCGCAGCATTTGTGCACCGCCGCCGTCAGTGTCAGCCAGGTTGCCGTGGCATACGGAGCTCCATCGCAGTCTTTAACACTGGTAGCATGCCGCGACAGCGTGGACGTGAACCGTATGTGCAGTTGACGGACTTTGAGCGAGGGCGTATAGTGGGCATGCGGGAGGCCGGGTGGACGTACCGCCGAATTGCTCAACACGTGGGGCGTGTGGTCTCCACAGTACATCGATGTTGTCGCCAGTGGTCGGCGGAAGGTGCATGTGCCCGTCGACCTGGGACCGGACCGCAGCGACGCACCGATGCACGCCAAGACCGTAGGATCCTACGCAGTGCCGTAGGGGACCGCACCGCCACTTCCCAGCAAATTAGGGACACTGTTGCTCCTGGGGTATCGGCGAGGACCATTCGCAACCGTCTCCGTGAAGCTGGGCTACGGTCCCGCACACCGTTAGGCCGTCTTCCGCTCACGCCCCAACATCGTGCAGCCCGCCTCCAGTGGTGTCGCGACAGGCGTGAATGGAGGGACGAATGGAGACGTGTCGTCTTCAGCGATGAGAGTCGCTTCTGCCTTGGTGCCAATGATGGTCGTATGCGTGTTTGGCGCCGTGCAGGTGAGCGCCACAATCAGGACTGCATACGACCGAGGCACACAGGGCCAACACCCGGCATCATGGTGTGGGGAGCGATCTCCTACACTGGCCGTACACCACTGGTGATCGTCGCGGGGACACTGAATAGTGCACGGTACATCCAAACCGTCATCGAACCCATCGTTCCACCATTCCTAGACCGGCAAGGGAACTTGCTGTTCCAACAGGACAATGCACGTCCGCATGTATCCCGTGCCACCCAACGTGCTCTAGAAGGTGTAAGTCAACTACCGTGGCCAGCAAGATCTCCGGATCTGTCCCCCATTGAGCATGTTTGGGACTGGATGAAGCGTCGTCTCACGCGGTCTGCACGTCCAGCACGAACGCTGGTCCAACTGAGGCGCCAGGTGGAAATGGCATGGCAAGCCGTTCCACAGGACTACATCCAGCATCTCTACGATCGTCTCCATGGGAGAATAGCAGCCTGCATTGCTGCGAAAGGTGGATATACACTGTACTAGTGCCGACATTGTGCATGCTCTGTTGCCTGTGTCTATGTACCTGTGGTTCTGTCAGTGTGATCATGTGATGTATCTGACCCCAGGAATGTGTCAATAAAGTTTCCCCTTCCTGGGACAATGAATTCACGGTGTTCTTATTTCAATTTCCAGGAGTGTATGTATTCTTCCTCATACTCGTTCGTTTTCCGCACTGTCCCCTATGAAACTGTAACAGTATTTCAGCATCGAAACTGTTCTTACACAGTTTTACACACTTCGCACCACCACAGTCTACACAGTCCCTTCTTTCCTCGTCCGGTAGTACTCCATATTTGCGACAAAAAGACGAATAATTTTCTACGCCCGATAAACAGGGAATTAGGTTTCTCTATGTGAGAGAATCCGCCGAAGAAACGTCAAGAACACCAGACATCCCACTCACTATCCACATAAATCGTTTGGGTTTCCCTAGCAACTCACAAACAATCCGCAGAGGTATGTAACGTAGAGCAACTAACGGAACGGCGGAAAACAGATAAAAATGACGATTACAAATAATTGATCACAACATCCGCCACCGGAGTCGCTTGATCGATTTACGATCGCACTTTCTATGTGTATCGTTTGGACCCCACGACTTCGACAAGCAATCATTATTGGAAATTACCGAGATTGGAATACATCCAGCAAATAATTGAGACGTAGGTTGCAAGTGCTGCTCTGACGTGAAGAGGTCGGCACAGGAGAGGGATGAATGGCGGTCCGCATCAAACCCCTCAGAAGACTGATGACTCAAAAGAAGAAAAGAAAAAAAAGGTAGAGACTGGTCTTACCCAGTGAAGTTTCATACCCAGTGTAGAGCTGAATGAAAATTTTTGATTTTATTTGATTAATTTCTCTTTGTAACGAAAGAAACTTAATCTAAAACATCAGTTTTAGAGTTCCGAGTGTCAATCGATGAAACGGAGCTCTTAAAGGGTTGCTTTGTTGTCCAGCTGTCTGGCTGTCCGTTAAAAGCCCTCTTCCTCAGGAATGGGTGCATCAAGTCGAAGGTCATGTCAGATATCAAGATCTATATTCCTCTATCGGTGTACAAAAATTGAAGCTTCTAAGTCAGTGCAATCAAAAATGCGGGCATTTATGTCACACATCTTAATACTCGCCAAGTCATTCATCAAATCGTATAGCGTGCCTCCACTTGACCTGGAATCATGAAACTTGGTACAAAGCAAGGTTTCACAGTACAACGAAAGGAAAAAATTCGAAAATAGTTAAAATTGTATTGGCATGTATTATCCGACTGCCTCTCTGTCCGTCTGTCTGCCAAGATCGGTTGTTCTCAGGAAATGTGAAACGTGTAAAGTTGATATTTATACAGATACTAAGATATAACGTCCGTTGCTAGTGTAAGACACTGAAGACGCAAAGAAACTGGTACACTTGCATAACATCGTGTAGGGCCGCGACAAACACGCAGAAGCGCCACATCACGACGTGGCGTGGACTCGACTAATGTCTGGAGTAGTGCTGAAGGAAACCGACATCACGAATCCTGAAGGGCAGTCTGTAAATCCGTAAGAGTACGAGGGGGTGGAGATCTCTTCTGAATAGCCCCTTGCAGGGCATCCCAGATATGCTCAATAATGTTCATGTCTTGGGAGTTCGGTGGCCAGCGGAAATGTTTAAACTCGAAGAGTGTTCCTAGAGCCAATCCGTAGCAATTCTGGGCGTGTAGGGTGTCGCATTGTCCTGCTAGAATTTGCCAAGTCCGTCGGAATGCGCACTGGATATGAATGGACGCAGGTGATCGGACAGGACGCTTACATACGTGTCACCTGTCTAAGTCGTGTCTAGAACTATCACGGTTCCCATATCACTCCAACTGCACACACCCCCACACCATACAGAGCCTCCACCAGTTTGAAGAATTCCCTGCTGATATGCAGGGTCCATGAATTCATGAGGTTATTTCCATACCCGTACAAATCCATCCGCACGAAACAATTTGAAACGAGACTCGTTTGACCAGGTAACATGTTTCCAGTCATCAACAGTCCAATGTAGGTGTTGACGGACCCAGGCGAGGCGTAAAGCTTTCTGTCGCGCAGTCATCAAGGGTACACGAGTGGGCCTTCGGCTCCGAGAGCCTATATAGATGATGTTTCGTTGAATGGTTCACACGCTGATATTTGTTGATGGCCCAGCATTGAAATCTGCGACAATTTGCGGAAGGGTTGAACTTCTGTCACGTTCAACGATTCTCTTCAGTCGTCGTTGGTCCCGTTCTTGCAGGATCTTTCTCGGGCCGCAGAGATGGCGGAGATTTGATGTTTTACCGGATTCCTGAGATTCACGGTACACTCGTGAAATTATCGTATGGGAAAATCCCCACTTCGTCGCTATCTCAGAGATGTTGCGTCCCATCGCTCGTGCGCCGAGTTCAAACTACTTTAAATCTTGACAACCTGCCATTGTAGCAGCAGTAACCGATCTAACAACTGCGCCAGACACTTGTTGTCTTACATGGGCGTTGTCGACCCAAGCACCGTATTCTGCCTGTTTACATATCTCTGTATTTGAATACTCATGCCTATACCAATTTATTTGGCGCTTCAGGGTACGTCAGTACTGTCAAAAGATCATTTGCGTAACATATTTTCACATCTTGACAGTATTTATATGGAAAACAGGCAAATATCGGGGAAATTGTGGATTCACAGTCGGCCGCTGTGGGCGAGCGGTTCTAGGCGCTTCAGTCCGGAACCGCGCTGCTGCTACGGTCGCAGGTTCGAATCCTGCCTGTTCATGGATGTGTGTGATGTCCTTTGCTTAGTTAGGTTTAAGTAGCTCTAAGTCTAGGCGACTTATGACCTCAGAAGTTAAGTGCCATAGTGCTCAGAGCCATTTGAACTTTTTTTTTTTTTGCGGATTCACAGGGTGAAGAAACTGTCTATAAATATAACTAAGCTTTCACGGAACCTTGGGTGCGTGAGTTTTACTCGCACATACGCGGATTTTTTTTTTTCGTTACATTGTTGTTGTTTCTGTCACTAAGACTGAAGTTGCTGATGTGCTTCTCCAGTCTTTACACCTGCCACTTAGCAATTAAAGCTTAGATACTGCATTCCTCATCACCAACTGCCTTATCTACATCTAACCAAACCAGACAATATGTTAGTAGTCCCCTTAAGGGAGCCCATTTGTCTCTGAGGTGCAGAACTGGTACCACGCGGTCAGCCCGAGACCTAAATCAAACCAGTGAACTGGTTAATGCGTGTCAGTCGGCTGCACGGACTCAACGGAGTAACAGGGGGTCGATGGGGAAATGGCGCAGAAACGTACTATCGTGTTTGCATGTTCCCATGACTATGCCGTGAATGAGCTGCCTCACTTGTTGATGATTCAACACAGACTGTGAAAGATGGCACGTCTTTTTGCACGCAGCTTTCTTCCCAAGGGCAAGAGACCTCGGCATATTGCCTCTGTAGCCAGAGAGAAAAAAAACTCTTCTGAAAACTTCTTTTGCAGAGCTGCGTAGCAATGTGGGAGTGGCAATCTATTATGTTGAGCCGTATTCCATTTAGCTCAAGTTTTTTTTTTCTTTTCTTTCACGAATAAATTGTCGTCATATGTAATTCTATCTGATATTGGAGTTCACAAGATCCGGTTAAACCTTTGATTATTTTACTTGCGGGAGATAATAGTAGTCTTAATGTAAGAAATACAATGTGTCGCCTTCGGTTTCACTACATAGGGCCACATTTTGTAGACACTTGCCGTAAAATACGTTGCGTGTAAGGGAGAACGACAGAGTGACCGTCGAAAAAAACTCGTATTTTTTTATTACGGAATTCGAATGTATATCCCTTGAAGAATGATTTCCCAAAATATTGTGCGCGAACTCCAGAAGGTAATGATTTTGTGAGCGTTTGAAGCCGAGATCTGGAACCGCACGACCGCTACGGTCGCAGGTTCGAATCCTGCCTCGGGCATGGATGTGTGTGATGTCCTTAGGTTAGTTAGGTTTAAGTAGTTCTAAGTTCTAGGGGACTTATGACCACAGCAGTTGAGTCCCAGTGCTCAGAGCCATTTGAACAATTTTGAAGCCGAGAGCGCACAATACAAAACGTCACTGCCACAGGTCGTTATCAATTCTATCACCCCTATTTATCCAGATTTGACTAAATCTGATTTGCTGGAGGGTTGTTTGGTCGCTTTTACTCAATGCGAACGGAAGTCTCAATAGTCTCATTTCGAGATAGGCTCCAAAAACAACTTCCAGCCGAAGCGAAACTGTCAACATTGCTTCAAATTTGGCCGATAGTCTATTCAGTGTAGGTCATACTGCGTTAATGCTCGTGGCAGTTGTCCTTCAAATGAAAATCGGCGACGAAATGCGCAGATTCTGTGAAGACTGAGGCGCCAGCGGCGATGCGTCCACCGAACAAAAGGGTTTTGAGGACGAAAATGAGGGCTTATCAGGTCAAAGCAGCAGAAAGCAGCTTTCCACTAGCCGGGGCCGGTAATTATTATGGACCAGGCATCGATGATGTCCCGTTGTATGAGGTCCATGACTAAGGAAGTTATTGCTAGCGCACTCATGCAGATGTAACTACGATGGATTGCTGACGCGCCGCCTGCGATATGTATGCCACAATAGAATCGCAGACCAGAGAGCAGCGTCGGCTGCAGTAGTAGTAGGAGTAGGTCGCAGTCGGGCGGTTGGGCCGGTCGTGGGGAGCGATGGCGGCGCCTGAGCGATGTAGTACGAGGTAAAACCAAGAGTTACTATTTATGGCCGCGCGCATATGTAATTTGTAGCATTGTTATGTCAAGTCCCATGTAAATTTTTTTTAAATCTTTTAATAGTAATCTTTCTTCTAAAATTAACTTTTGACAATCATTCATCTGAATTTAAAGATTTTACTAATTTCTCCTATCCATGGCCATCCCGATTATCGTAAAGAAAAATCAGTTGTTTCTTTTTATACATGACGAATCTAGCGGCCACCATTCCACTTGGCTGTGCCAGAAAAATTTCTTGTAGGAGAAGATATATACGCGTTATCCGGCGACATAATTGAGGTAAGAATTTTCAGTTTATTCAGAATGACTTTTCAGGGCCATGACGCAGCATTGCTGACGTCCAGGTTTATCAGTTTGGATTCACAGTCAGTTAATTATTGAAAGGTTATATATGGGTCGCAATTTTATTGAGAGGTTAGTCACTTTTTTATTGCGAAGTTACTGAGATAATTTAACTGTTGGGAGGTTACACCGTGAGTTTCAAGCTCTGTCTATTTTTTTATATGAGAAATACTTGTCAACCTTGAAACCCGTTTTTCTCAAAACCATGACCGGGCCTTGTGGCCCAGCTGTGCTAGGCGCTGCAGTCCGGAACCGCGCGACCGCTACGGTCGCAGGTTCGAATCCTGCCTCGCGCAGGGATGTGTGTGATGGTCTTAGGTTAGTTAGGTTTAAGTAGTTCTAAGCTCTAGCGGACTGATGACCTCAGATGTTAAGTCCCATAGTGCTCAGACCCATTTCAACCATTTCAAAACCATGTTTATCGGCACGTTTGTAGTCGCCCGCGTTACAATTTTCATCCGCTTTTAATTATCTTTGGCCACCCTTGAACAAAAATTGAATTCTCTTCACTTTGTCGTAGCCGATGTTGTTTGCTTGTTTTTTTTTTTTTTTAGCATTAGAGGCCAAAAAAGAGGAGTCGGAAAAAATGGTAATTTCTTTCAAATATCTATGATTCCACAACAAAATTTCTTTTAAATCCCTGTGATGAACTAAAATTACGTCTTTAAGGAAGGATCACGGTGTAATGTGCTGCGAATACATAGAAAGATAGATCCGTTATCATTTAGCTACAAAATAGCAGGTCAGCAACTGGAAGCAGTTAAATCCACAAATTATCTGGGAGTACGCATTAGGAGTGATTTAAAATGGAATGATGATATAAAGTTGATCGTCGGTAAAGCAGATGCCAGACAGAGATTCATTGGAAGAATCCTAAGGAAATGCAATCCGAAAACAAGGGAAGCAGGTTACAGTACACTTGTTACCCCACTGCTTGAATAGTGCTCGCCGCTGTGAGATCCGTACCAGATAGGGTTGATGGAAGAGATAGAGAAGATCCAACGGAGAGCAGCGCGCTTCGTTACAGGATCATTTAGTAATCGCGAAAGCGTTACGGAGATGATAGATAAACTCCAGTAAGACTGTGCAGGAGAGACGCTCAGTAGCTCGGTACGGGCTTTTGTTGAAGTTTCGAGAACATACCTTCACCGAAGAGTCAACCAGTATATTGCTCCCTCCTACGTACATGTCGCGAAGAGACCATGAGGATAAAATCAGAGAGATTGGAGCCCACACAGAAGCATACCGACAATCCTTCTTTCCACGAACAATACGAGACTGGAATAGAAGGGAGAACCGATAGAGGTACTCAAGGTACCCTCCGCCACACACCGTCAGGTGGCTTGTGGAGTATGGATGTAGATGTAGATGTAGATATATTAATCTCGTGTTCGAGATAACCACAACCGGAGTAACAGAGCAACCCTCGATATACCTCCTTTTTATAGTAGCCCGGGGAAAATCCCAATTACACTATGAAGATATTAACATTTTCCAATAAAAGATACTAATAAAATCCTCAAAGTATGCTTTATTCTTTGCAGCAAACCTTATTTGTCTGCTATATTCCAGTACGGAGAAAAAAGATCCTGAATTTTAGCAACGTTCCGTTTGTCGCCCTGTTCTTCTCCGTTAATATTCATGGTAGTGTCACAGAAGACACGGAGCTTCGTTAGAGGTACACACTTGCCCGTCCACCTGGGAGACGCTTTGAAATGTGCAACGTACGTACAAGGAATAGTGTTTCCCTCACGTCCATGTAACAGCGAGTGAGAACTGTGGTCCTAATCCGACGCTAGCTGAGAGAAACCGGAAGCGAGTACCGCCCGCTGTCGGTGCCAATCGGTTTTGAAACGAGAAAGAATTGCGGCTGCCAGTGAATTCGAGTGGATGTGAGCAAGATTCCGAGCGAACGAGGCAGAGATACGTGCGTACAATAATTTGGAGTATGGTACCTCTCGAAAGACCATTTCTAGCAGCTGCGTGTAAAGCTTCCCACCTTCAGTGCGCCAGACGACACAGAAGCTACGATATGGCTGGCTAGTGGAGTGTACGGTGATCTCTTAAGATGATGGAAGGCTTCCGGCCCAGTGAGGCGTTTAGCCGGCAGCGTGTAGGACCTGTAGCTCACGCCTTGAGCCGTCGGCACACGGACCGTGCATCCGAACGTTGAGCGTGCCGACTTTCTGACGTCATAGCGTGGAATAGCACGTTCGGGAGTCTTTCCGAACGTGCAGAGCAATATCTGGCATGTCAGATATTCTGAGCTTGCGTCTGAGCGTTGACCAATGAGATGGCACAACGCCACCTATGTCACGTGCACGTCATCTCCCATCAGCACAAAGTTGTGAGGCGCCATATTAGCATTCATTTCAAGCCTATACGTATATATGCCGTTTCTGAGCACCAGCAAATTCAGAATCACTGGAAAACCCGTTGTTAACTGTATGATTCGTTTCAATAAAATAATGAGAAACATCATATTCGTGGCAAAAGAATTGTAGTAACTTGAAGGCAGCGACGCACTGAAGATCCACCCAAAACCCATCGTTCTTGGTACAATTTGTTATAATTAAATTTCAAAAAATGGTTCAAATGGCTCTGAGCACTATGGGACTTACCAGCTATGGTCATCAGTCCCCGAGAACTTAGAACTACTTAAACCTAAATAACCTAAGGACAGCACACAACACCCAGTCATCACGAGGCAGAGAAAATCCCTGACCCCGCCGGGAATCGAACACGGGAACTCGGGCGTATCAAATTTCAGTCAGTAACATATCTACGACTGAAGTTTTCAGCAAGCGCTAACATGGTATGATTAGTTAACAGGAGTGCGTTGTTAGTTTAGTGTAGTGAGTAGCGTCACTGATCCAAACAGAAAATTACAATAATGGGCGGTGGTTCGCGTTTTGAAACATTAGATTTTTTTTCCCTCACATCTGCATTTTTTGGGGTTCTGATACTTTCTTATTAATTTAATATAAGTATATACTGTAATATTTGATGTCATGTAAATATAAGTTTACCTTTTCCCGGGGGGTGGGTTTGTTCAAATGGTTCAAATGGCTCTGAGCACTATGGGACTCAACTGCCGTGGTCATAAGTCCCCTAGAACTTAGAACTACTTAAACCTAACTAACCTAAGGACATTACACACATCCATGCCCGAGGCAGGATTCGAACCTGCGACCGTAGCAGTCGCGCGGTTCCGGACTGTGCGCCTAGAACCGCTAGAATGGGTTTGTTGGATTGGCTTAATCTACACGACAGCTTGTGCTACTTGTATAAAGATATTTTGCTCCTTTTTCTTTTACGCTTCGTAATTCATATGTTGCAAAGATTCTGCGACTGGGTAGGAACAGTGATCAAGTAAGACTGACCTTGGGGTTTTACTAAAAAGTGGGAATGATGAAATAGTGTTTATCTTACGTGGAGAAGTATTGTAAATTTGTGTCTCACTGTTTATAATGGAACTTTTATAAGCCTGTATCGTTACTGATTGGACACGGTACTTTCCTTTTCGTGGACGATGGAGGAAATGTGCGTTTTAATATAGCTAACGTGGGAATTTTACACGTGCCCATTATGTAAACAGTGTGGTTTACGAACTAGAATCATCCCGCAACTATCACTGGAGTGCGTTGTGATCGCTTATAACCACGTTGGGGCCCACGTACGGTATGCAAAAGTCGCATCGTTCCTGAGCGTTCAGCAGCACGTTGAACTCGGCACGCTCAACGTTCCACGTCCGACAGCACGGTCGGTGTGCCGACGGCTTTAGTGGGTTCTCTGGAGCGTTTCGTGTGATTCTTCGTGCCACGACTTCTGGCCACTCCTGCAGGCTGCAGTGAGCGTGTAGTCGGACGTTCAGTGCAACATTCTCCGCGACCAGGTGTCACTCTGTCTTACAGGGTCGCTCTGACAACATTTTTCCAAACAATCGGATACGTTCACTGTGCCATAATCATGGTGATGTCACTGATGACGGTGCCACTAAAGCAGAATTACTAAACGATGTTTTCCGAAACTCTGTCACATCTACATCTACATACATACTCCGCAATCCACATTACGGTGCGTGGCGGAGGGTACCTCGTACCACAACTAGCATCTTCTCTCCCTGTTCCACTCTCAAACAGAACGAGGGAAAAATGACTGCCTATATGCCTCTGTACGAGCCCTAATCTCTCTTATCTTATCTTTGTGGTCTTTCCGCGAAATGTAAGTTGGCGGCAGTAAAACTGTACTGCAGTCAGCCTCAAATGCTGGTTCTCTAAATTTCCTCAGTAGCGATTCACGAAAAGAACGCCTCCTTTCCTCCAGAGACTCCCACCCGAGTTCCTGCAGCATTTCCGTAACACTCGCGTGATGATCAAACCTACCAGTAACAACTCTAGCAGCCCGCCTCTGAATTGCTTCTACACTCCTGGAAATGGAAAAACGAACACATTGACACCGGTGTGTCAGACCCACCATACTTGCTCCGGACACTGCGAGAGGGCTGTAGAAGCAATGATCACACGCACGGCACAGCGGACACACCAGGAACCGCGGTGTTGGCCGTCGAATGGCGCTAGCTGCGCAGCATTTGTGCACCGCCACCGTCAGTGTCAGCCAGTTTGCCGTGGCATACGGAGCTCCATCGCAGTCTTTAACACTGGTAGCATGCCGCGACAGCGTGGACGTGAACCGTATGTGCAGTTGACGGACTTTGAGCGAGGGCGTATAGTGGGCATGCGGGAGGCCGGGTGGACGTACGGCCGAATTGCTCAACACGTGGGGCGTGAGGTCTCCACAGTACATCGATGTTGTCGCCAGTGGTCGGCGGAAGGTGCACGTGCCCGTCGACCTGGGACCGGACCGCAGCGACGCACGGATGCACGCCAAGACCGTAGGATCCTACGCAGTGCCGTAGGGGACCGCACCGCCACTTCCCAGCAAATTAGGGACACTGTTGCTCCTGGGGTATCGGCGAGGACCATTCGCAACCGTCTCCATGAAGCTGGGCTACGGTCCCGCACACCGTTAGGCCGTCTTCCGCTCACGCCCCAACATCGTGCAGCCCGCCTCCAGTGGTGTCGCGACAGGCGTGAATGGAGGGACGAATGGAGACGTGTCGTCTTCAGCGATGAGAGTCGCTTCTGCCTTGGTGCCAATGATGGTCGTATGCGTGTTTGGCGCCGTGCAGGTGAGCGCCACAATCAGGACTGCATACGACCGAGGCACACAGGGCCAACACCCGGCATCATGGTGTGGGGAGCGATCTCCTACACTGGCCGTACACCACTGGTGATCGTCGAGGGGACACTGAATAGTGCACAGTACATCCAAACCGTCATCGAACCCATCGTTCTACCATTCCTAGACCGGCAAGGGAACTTGCTGTTCCAACAGGACAATGCACGTCCGCATGTATCCCGTGCCACCCAACGTGCTCTAGAAGGTGTAAGTCAACTACCCTGGCCAGCAAGATCTCCGGATCTGTCCCCCATTGAGCATGTTTGGGACTGGATGAAGCGTCGTCTCACGCGGTCTGCACGTCCAGCACGAACGCTGGTCCAACTGAGGTGCCAGGTGGAAATGGCATGGCAAGCCGTTCCACAGGACTACATCCAGCATCTCTACGATCGTGTCCATGGGAGAATAGCAGCCTGCATTGCTGCGAAAGGTGGATATACACTGTACTAGTGCCGACATTGTGCATGCTCTGTTGCCTGTGTCTATGTGCCTGTGGTTCTGTCAGTGTGATCATGTGATGTATCTGACCCCAGGAATGTGTCAATAAAGTTTCCCCTTCCTGGGACAATGAATTCACGGTGTTCTTATTTCAATTTCCAGGAGTGTATGTCCTCCCTCAATCCGACCTGATAGGGATACCGAACGCTCGAGCAGTACTCAAGAATAGGTCGTATTAGTGTTTTATAAGCGGTCTCCTTTACAGATGAACCACATCTTCCCAAAATTCTACCAATGAACCGAAGACGACTATCCGCCTTCCCCACAACTGCCATTACATGCTTGTCCCACTTCATATCGCTCTGCAACGTTACGCCTAAATATTTAATCGACGAGACTGTGTCACGCGCTACACTACTAATGGAGTATTCAAACATTACGGGATTCTTTTTCCTATTCATCTGCGTTAATTTACATTTATCTGTATTTAGAGTTATCTGCCATTCTTTACACAAATCCTGTCCAAGTCATCTTGTATCCTCCTACAGTCACTCAACGACGACACCTTCCCGTACACCACAGCATCATCAGCAAACAGCCGCACATTGCTGTCCACCCTATCCAAAAGATCATTTATGTAGATAGAAAACAACAGCGGACCTACCACACTTCCCTGGGGCACTCCAGATGATACCCTCACCTCTGATGAAGACTCTCCATCGAGGAGAACGTACTGGGTTCTGTTACTTAAGATGTCTATCACCATAGAATACTCATTTTTTGAATCTTCAGCTCTTGTGCTTTCTTTCAGCGTTTACAGTTAAATTGTAGGACACGGGTCCCGCCTTTTTTTTTACCCAAACATGTTTCAGCATCAGTGGGTTTTTGTTTATCTAAAATGTGATTATACATTACACGCTTTGTCAGGACCAACTGTATGGCGACCTGCATTGATAGTTTGTCGTTTTGTTGTGACTGATCCTCCTTTTGCGTTCTATAATATAATAAAATAATGGAATAAATGATTATAAAGTGATGAAATGTGTTGCTTTTTAAAATGTATTGAAATAATTAGATTAATTTTTCGACATGAATGACAAGCAAAAAAGCTCAGCTATGCCTGGAAATAAGTTCGTATTAGTTCATATTATTTTGCAGGGGGGCATTAGTTTCTTTCTCCGCTGTAGATTTGTGCTTACCCTTCTTTATAATGCTACGTCTGGTCGCTGTGTTCGCCTTCGAAGTCTTGACCGTGTTCCTATTGAGCTTATCGGATCTTCGTAATTTTCCAAATTACAGAGATGGTCTTCAGTTCTTGTAATCATCGTACTATTTGAAATAATAATAACTCACACGACCTTTCTGTTAATAAAACAATACTGTATTTCTCTAAACAGTGCACATATGAAATACATACTCCTCAGTTATCCATAGCGACCCCAAAATGGCGGTCTACAATTACTCGCTAAAAAAAATGGCGTGGTTCTCACTCGTTCACTAGCTGAGCGCGAATCCTTCCTCCCTACTACTGGTACAAGAAAAATCTCCTCTGTTTTTTAACAACTGAAAATCAAAAATACATGACAGTAGGCACGCTGGACTACCGCTTCACCTTTTCTCTTTGCCTTTAAAGAAGACGAACACAGAAAAGTAAGAAATGCGTAAGGTTTATTACAGTTCCAAGGACACTGCACACACATATTAACGTATTTTCTTTCTTTACAAACGCCTTTTTACTTCTCAAAACACTGTGAGTACTATGTTGTGCTTCGTAACCCGATCTGCCACACAAGATGAAGTAAATTTACCAGAATTCGAATGTAAACAAGTACCAACATGTGTAATTTAGAAGCAGATATCTTTGGTGTAGCAAAGAAGCCTAAATCACTTAATAATGGCAAGGCCTCCGGTCAGCTTGTATATCACTCACGCTCCTTCCAGACTGTGCTGATACAATAGCTTCATACTTAGTAATCATATACAACCGTTCCCTCTTCTACACATTCATACATGAAAACTGGAAAGTTGTAGAGGTCACGGCAACACTCAAGAAAGGAAACAGGAATAATCCGCTGAATTACAGACCCGTATAGCTAACGTCGATTTTCAGTAGTGTTTTTGAACATACTATGTTCGAACATTATGAATTGTTGTTGTTGTTGTTGTTGTTGTGGTCTTCAGAACACAGGCTGGTTTGATGCAGCTCTCCATGCCACTCTATCCTGTGCAATCTTCATCTCCCAGTACCTACTAGAGCCTACACCTACATCCTTCTGAATCTGCTTAGTGTATTCATCTCTTGGTCTCCTTCAACGATTTTTACCCTCCACGCTGCCCTCCAATGCTAAATTTGTGATCCCTTGATGCCTCAGAACATGTCCTACCAGCCGATCCCTTCTTCTAGTCAAGTTGTGCCACAAACTCCTCTTCTCCCCAATTTTATTCAATACCTCCTCATTAGTTATGTGATCTACCCATCTAATCTGCAGCATTCTTCTGTAGCACTACATTTCGAAAGCTTCTATTCTCTTCTTGTTCAAACTATTTATCGTCCACGTTTCACTTCTATACATGGCTACACTCCGTACAAATACTTTCAGAAACGACTTCCTGACACTTAAATCAATTCTCCGTGTTAACAAATTTCTCTTCTTCAGAAACGCTTTCCTTGCCATTGCCAGTCTACATTTTATATTCTCTCTACTTCGACCGTCATCAGTTATTTTGCTTCCCCAAATAGCAAAACTCCTTTACTACTTTAAGTGTCTCATTTCCTAATCTAATTCGCTCAGCATCACCTGATTTAATTCGACTGCATTCCATTATCCTCGTTTTGCTTCTGTTGATGTTCATCTTATATCCTCCTTTCAAGACATTTTCCATTCCGTTCTACTGCTCTTCCAAGTCCTTTGGTGTCTCCGACAGAATTACAATGTCATCGGCGAACCTCAGAGTTTTTAGTTCTTCTCCGTGGATTTTAATACCTACTCCGAATTTTTCTTTTGTTTCCTTTACTGCCTGCTCAGTGTACAGATTGGATAACATCGGGGAGAGGCTACAAACCTGTCTCACTCCCTTCCCAACCACTGCTTCGCTTTCATGCCCCTCGACTCTTATAACTGTCATCAGGTTTCTGTACAAATTGTAAATAACCTTTCGCTCCCTGTATTTTACCCCTGCCACCTTTAGAATTTGAAAGAGAGTATTCCAGTCAACATTGTCAAAAGCCTTCTCTAAGTCTACAAATTCTAGAAACGTAGGTTTGCCTTTCCTTAATCTAGCTTCTAAGATAAGTCGTAAGGTCAGTATTGCCTCACGTGTTCCAACATTTCTACGGAATCCAAACTGATCTTCCCCGAGGTCGCCTTCTACCAGTTTTTCCATTCGTCTGTAAAGAATTCGCGTTAGTATTTTGCAGCTGTGACTTATTAAACTGATAGTTCGGTAATTTTCACATCTGTCAACACCTGATTTCTTTGGGATTGGAATTACTATATTCTCCTTGAAGTCTGAGGGAATTTCGCCTGTCTCATACATCTTGCTCACCAGATGGTAGAGTTTTGTCAGGACTGGCTCTCCCAAGGCTGTCAGTAGTTCTAATGGAATGCTGTCTACTCCCGGGGCCTTGTTTCGACTTAGGTCTTTCAGTGCTCTGTCAAACTCTTCACGCAGTATAATATATCCCATTTCATCTTCATCTACATCCTCTTCCATTTTCATAATATTGTCCTAACGATCATCGCCCCTGTACCTCGAAGAAAAAGATTTATTTACAAACAGGCATCGCAGGTTCATAAAATATAGTTCTTGTTAAACGCAGCTACCTCTTCATTCTCTCGATATGACGGGAAATGTCAAATTGATTCCATATTTTTACATTCCCAGAAGGCTGTTGACACTGTTCCTCAAAAGCGACTTCTAAGCAAATTGCGTACCTATGGGGTACCGTATCAGTTCCGCGACTGGATTCGTGGTTTCCTGACAGAAAGGTCACAGTTCGCAGTAACTGACGGGAAGTCATCGGCGAAAACAGAAGCACTATCCGGCGATCTCCATGGAAGTGTTACAGGGCCTCTGATGTTCGTGATCTACAAACGCATATCTGTGACGTCACAAGTACCGAACTGCCGCTCGAATCGTTCGCCAATTCTCTATAAGGTTTTATGTTGCAGATACTTATCCTATCGATTATTCGTGGCAATATTTGCTGTAAAAGTAGTTTAGCAGCGGGTTTTCACTCGTCTCGGTCTTTCTTGTGGTGTTATCGACTCGAGTGGTCTGTTGTTCGTAAGTGTGCTCACGTCGTTCATCGAGGTCTCAGCGAGCACAGGGTCCCGGGTTCGATTCCCGGCGGGGTCAGGGATTATCACCTGCCTCGAGATGACTGGGTATTTGTGTTGTCCTCATCATTTCATCATCATCCAGGAAAGTGGCGAAATTGGACTGAGCAAATATTGGGTAATTGTACGGGCGCTGATAACCACGCAGTTGAGCGCCCCACAAACCAACCATGATCATCATCATCATCATCATCGAGGTCTCAGCAGTGTGTTTACATTTCGCGGTGTGCGGTTGCAGCGGTAGCGGTTCTTAAGCTAAGTACTGACAAAGCTGATTGTGCGCTGTATTCGGTTATTATAATAAATAGTTTTCAACGGTCTCTCGTACTTTTTCTGGTGAAGTAATGGTTGAATAAATTTCCAGAAACTTTCGCTCGCTGTGTTTTAAAAAGTTGTTTGTGCGTTGTAGTCATTTACTAAATTTAAAACGATAGATTTCAGTCGGTGTTTCTTCCTGTTTCTAGTGAAATATTTCACTAATAATTTTCGCTCACTGTGTTTAGTTTCGTTGAGTGTTCCAGTGGACACTTGATTTTTTTTTTTTTTTTGTTTTAGACAAAAAATTGAAATTGTGTGAAGTTTTTGGGGTATTGGTATTAGTTGTGCTTTATTAGTAGTAACAGCTTTCTTAATAGAGATTAAAATTATAGATCACTGTTGTCAGTTCTTTAAATCGTTCTACTGTAGTAACTGAACTTAGGCAAAGTAGACGTATAGTATTTTCAGTAAATGTTAAAATTTTACCTTGAGTGAGAAGTGCAGGCTTGGTCGAAGGTTTGTGAATTATGCGTTACGGTGGGAGATTTGTTCATATTTTCATTGGGGGTGAATGCAGTGGGGAAGCCGAAGTGGTTTATGAAATATTAAATTCAAATTTCTTAAAATAGTTTTAATTTGTTGTACATTTGTATCAGAATTTATCAAAATTTCTAGCGAGATCTTCTCCTGGAAATGCAAAATTTGCAGCAGAAATAAGTTAACAGAGGAGCAGGAGCGTAAGATCTGTGGCCTTCAGGTGCAGTTACAAAATGGAAAAGGAGAAACTAAGTAGGATAAGGAGGAAGACGGGAGCTGGGGAATGGGAACTGGCAGTTGATAGGAAGGCAGCTGGGAGGCAGATATACTGAGACGGTGTGCTTTGCGTATCACCAACAGATTTGGCCAACTGTCAGAGTTTAGTGCAGAGGAGCCTCTTGTAGCTGTAGCTGTAGGAGACATCCAGCTGACTTCAGTAGTTGCAGACCCTAAAACAGTTACACTTTCGAAAATAAAGAAGAAGGTTCTGCTGTTAGGCAGTAAAGATGGCTACTGAAACTGGTGGTACTAGCATGCGTTTCGTGCAACTGTTTCAGCGTCATGATCGGCCTCATCTTGACCCATTACTGGCCAAAACTCTACCGGATCATTTTTTGCAAACTTTTATGCATAAATACGTTCATTGAGTGATTAATTGAATAAAAAGTTGTTTTGAAAATTTTCAGTTTATTAGAACAAAAACTACAGACCGTCCCATTTTTGGGACATTGGCCAAATGCGCTATCCAAATTCACAACCTTATTCTCCATGCATAATATTGTAAGAAACAACACAAACAATAAATAAAGAATGTTCCAATATTATTGAATGCCTATTCAGTATGAACTGAAGCAAAAGACTTGTCGTGTACACCTATCACAAATTTTTGTTGTCTTTTTCTTTCAGTAAGCACATCTCTTCTGAGTTTTACTTTCTTCTGTGTTTTACTTGGCACAACGAAATGATTTCCTGGATCTAGTCGTACATCTGTGCTCACCCGTCCTCCCATCAATTTGCTTCTTTGTGGTCCTCTGCGTTTTGATACTGATCCTGTTTTCTTTGATAGGTAAAACATCACTATTCTCTGACGGACACCAAAAGTGAGAGCTTCTCTCTAAAGTACCGGCTTCATCTTGTACAACAGACTCATTGTTCAATTCCTTTTTCGTCAATGTCTTCTTCATCTGTTATTACGTCTGCATCGGGTGGAATAATCGCGAATTCTACGTCATTATCTTCATCGTCACTCTCTTGATGGTTCTCTAGTTCTGCTAGAATTTCTTCAAGTGTCTAAGTCCACGCGGCATGTTTTTATCCTGTTGGAATCTTAAAATTCGAATAGAACAGGAAAAAAAGCAGATATAAAGAACGTAAAATGCAATTCTTCTCTGTATAATACGTGTATACAAGAATAAGGCACATCAACAATAAATGATAGTGTAACATGCGATTGTCCCATTATTGGGACGCATAAAATATATCGATATTGCACTTACTTGAAAAAATCTGAAGTATACTTAATCTTACACGGACATCCATATGTTCATAACAAACACGCCCAGACAACTAAATCACAGCTCATTGTCGTCCAGGAACTACCAGCAGACATACAGTGCTACCAAGTGCGAGAACAAAAAAGTTTATAATTTTCCTGACGTGAAGTGCTTAGAAAAAAGTTAGTTATTTTACATTTACAGGCATTATAGCAGTTAGTTCAAAATGGCTCTGAGCACTATGGGACTCAACATCTTAGGTCATAAGTCCCCTTGAACTTAGAACTACTTAAACCTAACTAACCTAAGGACATCACACACACCCATGCCCGAGGCAGGATTCGAACCTGCGACCGTAGCAGTCCCGCGGTTCTGCACTGCAGCACCAGAACCGCTAGACCACCGCGGCCGGCAGCAGTTAGTTGAACCTACAGGTGCAACAATAAAGGCTAAAAGCTCCATTGCTTACGTAGAAGTAAGTAAAATATACGCGTCCCAAAAAAGGGAGAATGGCCAGTAATGGGTTATTGCCGGTGTTTTGAGTCTGTCAGCAGGTCGGGGTTGACTGGGCATTGCCTGCACCTCAATAGGTGTGGGAAGGGGAGGCTGGCAAAGCTTATACAGGGTGTCCAGAAAAGGACTGCCTGATTTCAAAATTAAATATCTCGAAAACAAAGATCGATAGAGGAATGCAGTAAACGGTATGTTTATTGTGAAAGCTGTGAGAAGTTTATACAGCAGTTTGAAATAATAGTTACAAAAGCTGCTAACAGATGGCGCTGTACGCTGTACAGCTCATATCATCATACATAAGTGAAATAGTCGTATGAAAACAATCTTTGCAAACAATCAAATCACAATGTTTTCAAAATGTTCACCATTGGCACTACAGAGGTGGCGCAAACGAAGAATGAAATTCGCCATCACATTTCGTAGTGTCTCAACCGAAATGGATTCACATGCCACAGAGATCGCCGATTCAAGCTCGTCCAGCGTGGCGGCATGCTTGGGGTAGACCATGTCTTTCACTGTCCCCCACAAAAAAAAGTCACAGGGAGTCAAATCCGGCGAATATGGAGGCCAATCCATGCCTGCACCAGTAAATTTGGGATATTCCGAAGCAATGACTCGATTCCCGAAGTATTCCTCAAGAAAGCGAAACACTTGTTCGGTCCGATGTGGTCGGGCTCCATCTTGCATAAACCACTCAGTACCTGGTCGATCCTCTAACGCTTGCTGTGTGGCGACAAATTGTTCCAAAATTGCAACGTAACGTGCACCAGTGACCGTTTCTCGAATGAGAAAAGAGCCAATAATGCCTGTGCTGCATACTGCAGCCCACACAGTAACTTTAGGAGAATACAGGGGTTTCGCTTCGCACCAATATGGCTTTTCGGAACCCCAAAATCGCCAGTTCTGCTTATTCGCGTATCCATTCAGGTGGAAGTGTGCTTCATCTGTAAACCAGATGCAGCCAACATCAAATCCTTCACTATCAATCATTGTGAGCATCTGATCAGCAAAGGCAACCCTCTGTTGCACAGCTCGTACGGGTATGGCCTGGTGCGTTTGAATTTTGAATGGAAACATGTGTAGGCTGTTTCTCAGTATTTTCTGCTTGCTGGAACGCTTCAAACCAGTCTCAGATGCAATTCTACGGACGGATGACATTGGATTTCGCTGAATAATTCCAGAAACTGTGGCGATATTTTCAGGCGTAACTGCGGTTTGCTTGCGGCCAACATGCCCCACTAGATCATCAGTTACGCTGCCTGTTCGTTGAAATTTTGCGAAGAGCGTACGAATGGTTTTCGCATAGGGTCATTTTGGGACATTAAATCGTGCTTGAAAACTTCGCCTTGTTGTCGTAGGACTCTCTTCTAACCTGTGGTACTCTAGCACCAGAAAAACGCGTTGTTCAATGGAGTACATGGTTTTAATCTCTTTCTTCGGTACGCTAACCTCCTTTCACGTTTCAATAGTGGAACTGATCGCTCTGGGCTTCGGATCACTATTTATACTAGGCATTACGTATGGCGATTACAGCGCCATCTGTTAGCAAAAAAAATGGTTTAAATGGCTCTGAGCACTATGGGACTTAATATCTATGGTCATCAGTCCCCTAGAACTTAGAACTACTTAAACCTAACTAGCCTAAGGACATCACACAACACCCAGTCATCACAAGGCAGAGAAAATCCCTGCCCCGCCGGGAATCGAACCCGGGAACCCGGGCGCGGGAAGCGAGAACGCTACCGCACGACCACGAGCTGCGGAAATCTGTTAGCAGCTTTTGTAACTATTATTTCAAACTACTGTATAAACTTCTTACAGCTTTCACAATAAACATACCGTTTACTGCATTCCTCTATCGATCTTTGTTTTCGAGATATTTAATTTTGAAATCAGGGAGTCCTTTTCTGGACACCCTGTAGATGACAGTGTAGTGAGTGGTGGTGGGATCACTAGTGGGAAAATTCCTATAGTAGTTGGTGTTAGAGCTGCACGTTCTTTAGACTGAAATCAGCTGATAGGTATACCTGATTAAAGGAAGTCCTTCTAACTAAGGGCTCACCTTCAGAGGACGTCACAAGTACGGAACGAATTAGCATATTTCATCAAAATATAAGAGGTATTAGAGATAAAGGTAGTAACTGCTTATATATTTTGGTGCATCGGAGCACCTCTTAAGTAATTTGACAATTCAGAGGATTTCCTTACCAGGATACAGAGTATCTGGCTGTTTTTTAAGGAGTTCTTTGCGGAGTGAGGGAGTGGCCATGTGGCCATGTACGTACCAAATAGAATTCCATTTGTGGATGTAGCACGGCACTGCACTGAACAGGTATTTGAGCTTTGCGCAGGGGCTGTAGAATTTAGTGAACCTAAACTTTTAATTATAGTTTTTACAGATCCACTAACTCTGACTTCAGAGCATTTCTGCTCCAGCTAGACAGCGTTCTTGGTTCATAGTAAGTACCAAAATGTAGTTGTAATTGGTGACTTCGGTATTATTTTTGTCTGTGATTGTACAAGAAAAACTGTGTTGGAATATCTATATTCATATGATCTGAAGCAGACTGTATTTTTCCACCTAGGGTCCAGGGGAACAGTAGCACAACCATAAACAATATTTTTATTCATTCTTCATTACTAGATGGTAATTATTTTAGCGAAAAGGTGAATGGCCTTGCACACCATGACGCACTAATTTTAACACGAAAAGATTTTTGCACTCAAACAAATGTTATGTATAATTGCAAGTTATGTAGAAAAGCTAATACAACGGCAATAGAGAGTTTCTTAAACCTCATTAAGAAACAAGAGTAGCAGGATGTTTTTAGTGCTTATAACACAAATGATAAATGTAATGCTTTCCTTAACACATTTTTCATGCGATTTGAAAGTTGCTTTCCATTAAAACGTTCAAAACCGGGTATTAGTACTGAAAGGCAAGCTGGGTGCTTGACTACTGGGATAAGGGTTACATGTAGAAGAAACTGGGAATTACGAGTACATCAGAATGTTAGTAGTAGTCAAAATCGAGCTACAGCATCCCATTATAAACAGTACTGTAAGACGCTTAAAATTGTTGTTATGGAGGAAAAAAGTATGTGACACGCAAATAGAATAGCTAATTCAAAGGTTAAAATTAAAACCATTTGGTAAGCAGCACTAGATCGAGGATATAAAGTCAGTACGTAGTAGAATGTTTCTCTTACTGCCAAGTCATATAAACATATAGTATTTAAGTCACTTTCTGAACATACCTGGTACATCAAATAAAACCTTAGTTTCTACAGGGGGTCATATAACTGTCGTGGAAAATGGCTCTGCGCGACTGATATCTGAAATACTCCTCCGTGATACTGACAAGGAAGAGACAGCGACAATAATTAAACCACTCAAGACAAGTACTGTATTGCGCGTGTTAGCCTTGTACTTCGTAATATTTGTACTTTTTCCTTAAGGAATGGTCAGTTTCGTGAACGATTAAAGTACTCAGTACTAAAGCCGCTTTGTAAAAAGGGGTAACGGTATAATGTAGACAGTTTTAGACCTATTTCGATGCCATCAGTGTTTGCTAAATATATTGAAAATAATTGATCATTTCATTTCACATAATTCGCTGTTCTATGTATAATTTGGTTTTAGAAGTGGTTTGACAACTGAAAACGCTATATTCTCTTTCCTCTGTGAGGTACTGTATGGATTAAGCAAAAGATTTCGTACGCTAGACATTTTTTTTTTTTTGATTTAACTAAGACGTTTGATTGTGATGATCACAAAATATTGCTTCAGAAACTGGACCTTTACAGAATACGGGGGTTAGCTCGCAATTGGTTCACTTCTTACTTTAACAACACACAGCAAAAGGTCATTATTCACAGTGTTGACAGTGGCTATGATGTGGTATCTGAGTGGGGTAGGGTCAAATGGGGTGTGCCCCAGGGATCAATGTTGGGGCCACTCCTGTTTCTTATTTATATAAATGGTAAGCCCTCTAGTGTTATAGGTTACTCTAAAATATTTCTGTTTGCTGATGACACTAGCTTGGTAATAAAGGATGTTGTGTGCAACATTGGCACAGTTTATGACATAAGTTCATGGCTTGTAGAAAATAGACTAACGCTAAATCACAGTACGACTCAGTTTTTATAGTTTCTAAAACACAATTCAAAAAAATCTGACGTTCAAATTACACCAGCTTGACATCAGTTAGTGAGACTGAACAGTTCAAATTTCTTGGAGCTCAGATAGATAGTAAACAATCGTGGAAAGCACATATTCATAATCTTGTTTAAAGACTTAATACTGCCATTTTTACAATTGAACAGTATCTGAAACTAACCGTAGTTCGACACGAAAAGTAGTCTACTTTTTTTTATTTTCATTCGCTTATGATGTATGCTATTATATTATTGGGTAACTCGTACCATTTTCAAAGCGCATTTTTCACTCAGAAACAGGCGGTTCGGGCAATAAGTGATGCAAGCAGGCGAACCTCTTGCCGAGCTCTGTTCATTAGTCTGCGTATTCTCATATTGGCCTCTCATATATATATATCCTTTAATGTCGTGTCTTATTAATAAAACCAGCTTTTTCCCAAGAACTCAAGAACTAGCAGATTTCACTCAGTCAATACCAGGTAGAAATCCGAACTGCATTTGGATCACACCTCCTTGACTCTTGTGCAGAAAGGTGTGAACCATCCATTTTCAGTAAGCCACCACAAGAATTCAAAAATCTGAGCAGTAATCCACGCGCTTTCCACTCTAACCTGAAGAGTTTCCTCAAGGGTCACTCCTTCTTTTGTGTTGAGCAATTCGTAGCAAAATTCAGCTACTTTGTTACATTGTTGATAGCGTTCACACAGAGTTTTTAGGATTCATAAACATTTTATTTTATCTGATCTCACTTTTCTGTTGTAACGTGATCTACCGACACATTCCACGATTACGGAAGATTTGCTCCCCAATTTGGTCATATGGAACTAGACGTTTCAAAGAAAATTAAAAGAAATATTTAAATGACATAGGAGAAGATCTGAGCAGCCCTCTTAGACTATTTGCAAACGATGCCGCCATTTACCGTCCTGTAGTCATCAGATAATCAAAACCAACTGCAAAATGATTTAGACAAGAAATCCGTATGGTGCGAAAAATTGGAGTTGATTCTAAATAGTGAAAAGTGTGGAGGCATTCACATGAGTACTAAAAGAAATCTTCTAAATTTCGGTTACGCGATAAATCATACAAACCTAAAGGCTGTAAATTCAACGAAATACTTAGGGGTTACAAATACTAATGACTTCAGTCATAGACGATGTTGTGGGGAAAGCGAACTGAAGACTGATTTATTGGCACAACACTGAGAGAATGCAACAGGCTTACTGAAGAGACTGCTTGCACTACGCCTTTACGCCCTCTCCTGGAGTATTTCTGTGAGGTGTGGGATCTGCATCACATGCTGCTGACGCAGGACATCGACGGAGTTCAGAGGAGTGTAACTCGTTTTCTGTTATCGCGAAATACGGGAGAGAGTTCAATGGACACGCCACATGAGTTGGAGGTGGTAATCATTAAAGCAAAGGCGGTTTTCGCAGCGACAGAATCTTGTCATGAAATTTGACTCACCAGCTTTCTCCCCGGAGTGTGCAAACATTTTGTTGACACCTAGCCTAGCTACATTGGGATGAATGATCGTCATAATGAAATAAGAGAAATCAGAGTTCGCAAGGAAAGGTTTAAGTGTTCGTTTTCCGCGCGCGTCATTTTAGAGTAATAGCTTGAACGTGGCTCGATAGACCCTCTGCCAGGCGCTTATTTGTGAATTTCAGAGGAAACGTGTACACGTAGATACAGAAACGATCGACGAATCGTGACCACTCCCCCTATTCCCTCTCACGTTTTCAACAGCGCCCCTTCCATCTACTAATTGCGGTACGCACTATACACAAATCTTGTGTATGGAGCCGGCCGGTGTGGCCGTGCGGTTCTAGACGCGTCAGTCTGGAACCGCGTGACCCCTACGGTCGCAGCTTCGAATCCTGCCTCGGGCATGGATGTGTGTGATGTCCTTAGGTTAGTTAGGTTTAAGTAGTTCTAAGTTGGCTCAAATGGCTCTGAGCACTATGGGACCCAACTGCTGTGGTCATAAGTCCCCTAGAACTTAGAACTACTTAAACCTAACTAACCTAAGGACAGCACACAACACCCAGCCATCACGAGGCAGAGAAAATCCCTGACCCCGCCGGGAATCGAACCCGGGAACCTGAGCGTGGGAAGCGAGAACGCTACCGCACGACCACGAGATGCGGGCGTTCTAAGTTGTAGGGGACTGATGACCTCAGAAGTTAAGTTCCATAGTGCTCACAGCCATTTGAACCTTTGTGTGTGTGTGTGTGTGTGTGTGTGTGTGTGTGTGTGTGTGTGTGTGGACGACCCTGGCGCCCTTCTCAGTTTTGTAAGGACCGGTCTCTGCTGGGCTGGAAATCCCTACCAGTTCGTCAGAATGCAGTTCGAGTACCACCTGTGTGGCGTCGTTGCACGTAATAAACCAGTGTTCAAAATTATTATGCACTGAAGAGCCAAAGAAACTGGTGCACCTGCCTAATATCCCTACCAGTTCGTCAGAATGCAGTTCGAGTACCACCTGTGTGGCGTCGTTGCACGTAATAAACCAGTGTTCAAAATTATTATGCACTGAAGAGCCAAAGAAACTGGTGCACCTGCCTAATATCCCTACCAGTTCGTCAGAATGCAGTTCGAGTACCACCTGTGTGGCGTCGTTGCACGTAATAAACCAGTGTTCAAAATTATTATGCACTGAAGAGCCAAAGAAACTGGTGCACCTGCCTAATATCCCTACCAGTTCGTCAGAATGCAGTTCGAGTACCACCTGTGTGGCGTCGTTGCACGTAATAAACCAGTGTTCAAAATTATTATGCACTGAAGAGCCAAAGAAACTGGTGCACCTGCCTAATATCCCTACCAGTTCGTCAGAATGCAGTTCGAGTACCACCTGTGTGGCGTCGTTGCACGTAATAAACCAGTGTTCAAAATTATTATGCACTGAAGAGCCAAAGAAACTGGTGCACCTGCCTAATATCCCTACCAGTTCGTCAGAATGCAGTTCGAGTACCACCTGTGTGGCGTCGTTGCACGTAATAAACCAGTGTTCAAAATTATTATGCACTGAAGAGCCAAAGAAACTGGTGCACCTGCCTAATATCCCTACCAGTTCGTCAGAATGCAGTTCGAGTACCACCTGTGTGGCGTCGTTGCACGTAATAAACCAGTGTTCAAAATTATTATGCACTGAAGAGCCAAAGAAACTGGTGCACCTGCCTAATATCCCTACCAGTTCGTCAGAATGCAGTTCGAGTACCACCTGTGTGGCGTCGTTGCACGTAATAAACCAGTGTTCAAAATTATTATGCACTGAAGAGCCAAAGAAACTGGTGCACCTGCCTAATATCCCTACCAGTTCGTCAGAATGCAGTTCGAGTACCACCTGTGTGGCGTCGTTGCACGTAATAAACCAGTGTTCAAAATTATTATGCACTGAAGAGCCAAAGAAACTGGTGCACCTGCCTAATATCCCTACCAGTTCGTCAGAATGCAGTTCGAGTACCACCTGTGTGGCGTCGTTGCACGTAATAAACCAGTGTTCAAAATTATTATGCACTGAAGAGCCAAAGAAACTGGTGCACCTGCCTAATATCCCTACCAGTTCGTCAGAATGCAGTTCGAGTACCACCTGTGTGGCGTCGTTGCACGTAATAAACCAGTGTTCAAAATTATTATGCACTGAAGAGCCAAAGAAACTGGTGCACCTGCCTAATATCCCTACCAGTTCGTCAGAATGCAGTTCGAGTACCACCTGTGTGGCGTCGTTGCACGTAATAAACCAGTGTTCAAAATTATTATGCACTGAAGAGCCAAAGAAACTGGTGCACCTGCCTAATATCCCTACCAGTTCGTCAGAATGCAGTTCGAGTACCACCTGTGTGGCGTCGTTGCACGTAATAAACCAGTGTTCAAAATTATTATGCACTGAAGAGCCAAAGAAACTGGTGCACCTGCCTAATATCCCTACCAGTTCGTCAGAATGCAGTTCGAGTACCACCTGTGTGGCGTCGTTGCACGTAATAAACCAGTGTTCAAAATTATTATGCACTGAAGAGCCAAAGAAACTGGTGCACCTGCCTAATATCCCTACCAGTTCGTCAGAATGCAGTTCGAGTACCACCTGTGTGGCGTCGTTGCACGTAATAAACCAGTGTTCAAAATTATTATGCACTGAAGAGCCAAAGAAACTGGTGCACCTGCCTAATATCCCTACCAGTTCGTCAGAATGCAGTTCGAGTACCACCTGTGTGGCGTCGTTGCACGTAATAAACCAGTGTTCAAAATTATTATGCACTGAAGAGCCAAAGAAACTGGTGCACCTGCCTAATATCCCTACCAGTTCGTCAGAATGCAGTTCGAGTACCACCTGTGTGGCGTCGTTGCACGTAATAAACCAGTGTTCAAAATTATTATGCACTGAAGAGCCAAAGAAACTGGTGCACCTGCCTAATATCCCTACCAGTTCGTCAGAATGCAGTTCGAGTACCACCTGTGTGGCGTCGTTGCACGTAATAAACCAGTGTTCAAAATTATTATGCACTGAAGAGCCAAAGAAACTGGTGCACCTGCCTAATATCGTGTAGGGCCCCAGCGAGCACGCAGAAGTGCCGCAACACGACGTGGCATGGACTCGACCAACGTGTGAAGTAGTGCTGGAGGGAACTGACACCATGAATCCTGCAGGGCTGTCCATAAATCCGTAAGAGTACGAGGGGGTGGAGATCTCTTCTGAACATCACGTTGCAAGGCATACCAGATACGCTCAACAATGTTCATGTCTTGGGAGTTTGGTGGCCAGAGGAAGTGTTTAAACTCAGAAGAGTGTTCCTGGAGCGCCTCTGTAGCTATTCTGGACGTGTGGGGTATCGCTTTGTCCTCCTGGAATTGCCGGCCGAAGTGGCCGTGCGGTTCTAGGCGCTACAGTCTGGAGCCGCGCGACCGCTACTGTCGCAGGTTCGAATCCTGCCTCGGGCATGGATGTGTGTGATGTCCTTAGGTTAGTTAGGTTTAATTAGTTCTAAGTTCTAGGCGACTGATGACCTCAGAAGTTAAGTCGCCTATTGCTCAGAGGCATTTGAACCATTTTGAACCTCCTGGAATTGCCCAAGGCGGTCGGAACGCACAATGGGCGTGAGTGGATACAGGTGATCAGACGGGATGCTTACGTACGTGTCACCTGTCAGAGTCGTATCTAGACGTATCGCGGGTCCCATATCACTCCACCTGCACACGCTCCACAACATTACACAGCCTCCACTAGCTAGAACAGTCCCCTGCTGACATGCAGGGTCCTTAGATTCATGAGGTTGTCTCCATACCCGTACAAGTCTATCCGCTCGATACAATTTGGAACGAGACTCGTCCGAGCAGGCAACATGTTTCCTGTCATCAACAGTCCAATGTCGGTGTTGACGGGCCCATGTGAGGCGTAAAGCTTTGTGTCGTGCAGTCATCAAGGGTAGACGAGTGGGCCTTCGGCTCCGAAAGCCCATCTCGATGACGTCTCCTTGAACGGGTTTGTATGCTGACACCTGTTGATGGCCCAGCACTGATATCTGCAGCAATTTGCGGAAGGGTTGCACTTCTGTGACGTTGAACGATTCTCTTCAGTCGTCGTTGCTCCCTTTCTTGTAGGATTGTCTTTCGTCCGCAGCGATGTCGGAGATTTGATGTGTAACCGCATTCCTGATATTCACCGTACAGTCGTGAAATGGTCGTACGGGAAAATTCCCACTTCATCGCTACCTCAGAGATGCTGTGCCCATCACTCGTGCGCCGACTGTAACGCCACGTTCAGACTCACTTAAATCTTGATGAACTGTAACCAATCTAACAACTGCGCCAGACACATGTTGTGTCTTATATAGATGTTGCCGACCGCAGCGGCGTTCTCTGCCCGTTTACATTGTATTTAAACAAGCATTCCTATACCAGTTTCTCTGGCGCTTCAGTGTATTTATTCCTGATAATACAAGTTGTTGCTGCTTCTTCTTCTGTGTCGACTAACGGCTACATAAACTGGAGAGGAATCCGCTGGCTCCAGTGGCGGACTCGCTGTCGCCGAGGACGCTGCGTGAGCCTGGAGTGGAAGTCGACGACTCCCTGACGCGGCGGGTTTGACGCCCGCTGGAGGCGGGGGGGGGGGGGGGGGCGGAAGGCACGTCCCGTCGGCGGCTCTGCTTTCTGAGATGGCGGTGTCCATGGCGTGTGCGTTTTGCTTCACACTCTATTGTGGGGTGATTGGAGACTAGCCGTGTGTTCGCTATCGCGGGACCCGTAATTGATGTACAAGTTAAGACGCGGAATCGTGTTATCCAAATCACACCTAAGTCGGTTTGTACTGAATCTGCACAAGTAGTGTAAGACAATCTCGTAAGGGACCTGATATAAATCCTATCTCCAGATCTCTCACCAATTGAAAACGTCTGGTCAATGGTGGCCGAGCAACTGCCTCATCGCCATACGCTAGTCACTACTCTTGATGAACTGTGGTATCGTGTTGAAGCTGCATGGGCAGCTGTACCTGTACACGCCATCCAAGCTCTGTCTGAACCAATGCCCAGGCGTATCAAGGCCGTTATTACGGCCAGAGGTGGTTATTCTGGGTACTGATTTCTCATTTGATTTATGCACCAAAATTGCGTGATAATGTAATCACATGTCAGTTCTAGTATAATATATTTGTCCAGTGAATACCCGTTTATCATCTGCATTTATTCTTGGTGTAGCAATTGTAGAGGCCAGTAGTGTACGATGCATCAGCGTATTGCGCAGATTACCTGTAATTCTGATGTCGTCTGTCTAACGATCAACTGTGAACATAAAGGTGGCTGTAGCTGTCTCATTTTCTTACAATATGAACGGCCTGTTCCCCCAGAACATCCAGGCACAAGGATGGACATACAAAAACATGTAAACAGTCCTCATCTGATAGACGTGTTGGCAAGAATCTAGTAAAAACTGGAAATTTGTCGTAAGTTCCTAACTGCTGAGGTTATCGGTCCCTAGGTTTACACCCTACTTAATGTAACTTAAACTAACCTATGCTAAGGACAACACACACACACACACACACACACACACACACACACACACACACACCCATGCCCGAGGACTCGAACCTCCGACGGGTGCAAAGAATCTAGTACAAACTACTATATACGGAATCTAGCGTGCTTATCTACTACGAGAATGGGGAGCAAAGTAAACAAGTGAAATGTACAGTATAATATCGACAAAGAAGTTGAAACGTCCCCTTAGAACAATTATACAAGACTGTGCTTAACCTGACACACAATATTATTTAGCGCAACGCAATCTGACTTTCAAAAATCCCTACAAAACAATGGCCCTGACTAACATTAAACTATACCTTTCACAAATAACTTACCTCACAAAAATCTTCATTACTCGAACTACTGCAATACAGCGAGCGCCACTATTGCCAGGTAAATAAAAGATTCAAACTACAGAAGGCACTAACTACTGATAGGGATAGTTAGCAAATGAAAGATTTTAATAGAGAACAAACACTGTATTTACCTTAACAATCATCACAAGTCATAATATATGTAATTTCAAAACTCCGCCATCTCTCTCCTCACATCCACCACTGCTGGCGGCTCACCTCTACCTGCGCAACGCTACGCGCTGTTGACATCCAGCTGCCGCTGCCTAACACTACAATGGCAGACAACAATGCAAACTAGCCACAGACTGCACACAGCACAGCCAGTGATTTTCATACAGAGCGCTACGTGGCATTACCAATATAAAAATCTAAACAGCCTACTTACAAAGTGGGTAATTGGTTGTAGTATTGCGATATCTCCTAAGGAGGCAAAGTGAGTCTACGGATCCAACAGGTGAGAAACCTCAGTTCGAATTTTGGGCGGCTGAAAAAATCAACTGAAGCCCTACAGGCCGGAGCTGCGTATATTGCCGACAGTTCGGCTCACGATGAGGTGCCGATGGCGGCTACCGCTCGTGGTCGGTTCCGCTGCCCGGAGATGGGATCCGCCTTGCTGACAGATCGAAGACACTGAGTTTGTCCAGGAAGACTGTCAAGCCAAACTGCGTATGAAATTAGTCCGCAGTAACGGCGGCAAACTACGCGAACGACCTCTGCGGTGGCCAGCAATGAACTCCACTCAATTCTCTTCCACCACCCCGCGCCCAAGGAGAGCGACCGAGCGAGGTGGCGCAGTGGTTAGACACTGGACTCGCATTCGGGAGGACGACGGTTCAATCCCGCGTCCGGCCATCCTGATTTAGGTTTTCCGTGATTTCCCTAAATCACTCCAGGCAAATGCCGGGATGGTTCCTCTGAAAGGGCACGGCCGCCTTCCTTCCCCATCCTTCCCTAATTCGATGAGACCGATGACCACGCTGTCTGGTCTCCATCCCCAAACAACCAACCAACCAACCAACCAAGGAGAGCGACCGCTTTGCTTACGTCAGAAGTCGGCCAGTTGTGGCCGATAAACAAAGCTTTCGCCAAATACGGCCTTACAAAAGATTCGTCTAGAGTCCCACTGCCGTGCTCCGTCAACCTAGCTGACGTAACAGTCGAGGTCCCTATCGCAGCCACCGGCAGGATATTGTGCGGGAAGATATGTAGTGATGGCCGCCAACGGAATACGACAGCTACAGTGCTCATCATAAGAATAAGCCTGATGTAAACATTACGCCGCGTATTCTTCCGCGTTAGCTTGAATCTCACTGGATTTCGTTTCACGCGGAGCGGAAGCCAAGCTGTGACGAGTACAGTCAAGTAGGTTTTATGCTGTGTTACACGCACACAGACTGAGCGGTAATGCGGGAGAACAGCTTTACTGGCGCATTTAATTTGGGCAGCACTGGCAGGCCAGCTGGTCCGCCTAACCTGCAACGATGTGAGCAGTTGCAGTTCAAAAAAATAGTTCAAATGGCTCTGAGCACTATGGGACTCAACATCTTAGGTCATAAGTCCCCTAGAACTTAGAACTACTTAAACCTAACTAACCTAAGGACATCACACACACCCATGCCCGAGGCAGGATTCAAACCTGCGACCGTAGCAGTCCCGCGGTTCCGGACTGCAGCGCCAGAACCGCTAGACCACCGCGGCCGGCAGTTGCAGTTCGGACGCAAAAAGAGACGAGCAGAGAAATATTATAGCTCCCAATAATTTTTAGTTTTTAAAGAGAATGAAATAACATTCGGCAAAATTCCAGCACTACCGCACGCTCCTTAGGCGACCAGAACGAAAGCATAAAATGCTCTCCTTCTCAGCTGACATAGTTCAAATGGTTCAAATGGCTCTGAGCACTATGGGACTCAACTGCTGTGGTCATCAGTCCCCTAGAACTTAGAACTACTTAAACCTAACTAACCTAAGGACATCACACACAACCATGCCCGAGGCAGGATTCGAACCTGCGATCGTAGCAGTCGCACGGTTCCGGACTGCGCGCCTAGAACCGCGAGACCACCGCGGCCGGCAGCTGACATAGTATTCTAGTTACAAACAAGAGTGATGAAAATTGCTAACTTTAACACAGGATAATTTTTCTGAGTGAACTGTGTGTGATGCAAAAGCATACTGCAGAGATTTCACCGCACTGTTGAATACTGACGCCACTGAAGTTATTAATTACAGTCAGTCGTCTCGTAATCTCTTAGCTCCTTCCTTATCAGAATAGGAGAAACACGTTTCAGTTCTGTAACTGTCATCTGCTACGTTGATAACGAGTCGATCAACAACAGAATCCACGAAGCCACCCCGGCGCAGCATTTTCTCCTCTTTTATGACGTGCCGATGTATATCCCGCCAGCGTTCGGCAGTGACATATGAGAAAGCTGCTGCGTGCGTTACGTCTGGCAGCTTTCTATCGTGTTATTTCTCGCGACAAATCCCTTAACTTTGCTCCAGAACAGTTCTGTGGGGTTCGTATTGTAATGGAACAGTGGCAAACGGGAAAATTTAGTGTTTATATGGTGTGCTCGATACTGTGAAAACTATTGTTTTCCACGTTTCTACGACGCTTATCACTCTGTTTCGTGTGAGACTACTTTGTTGAATAAAACAATCAACATGGTCCAAATAAAGAATATTTGGTTTTTCATTTCTTTCCTAAAAAATTAAATTGTGGTGTTTTCTTAATTTAAGCAACATTCATTAACAATCTTTTATAAAATATCGATAATTAAGAATTTATATATGTAATAAAAATCAGGAATTTCGCGTGAAATATGTAATTAGGAACAAGAAAGTATGCATTATTCATAAAAAGTGATGAAGAATTTTCCAGTTAAGAGGTGTAGGTATTTCAAATTGAACGAAAAAAAGACTTCGGCGAGATTTGAACCTACGCTCATTGAACAGCACTAGGGTATCAAACTACTACCTACCGATTCCGCTATACATCCAAGGTGTATTTGTATCGCAGCTGTGTTAAATACAGCTCCTCGAAAAACTTCAAAGCCGATTCCTTCAGTAAATTTATGAAAACATAAAGAACAGCCTATTTCTCGGCACTTTTTAACCGTGTTCCACGCGCGTGTTTCATTACGGAACACAAAGC
The DNA here is from genome assembly GCF_023864275.1 of Schistocerca cancellata. Taxonomy (NCBI): domain Eukaryota; kingdom Metazoa; phylum Arthropoda; class Insecta; order Orthoptera; family Acrididae; genus Schistocerca; species Schistocerca cancellata. The sequence goes on along the minus strand of NC_064635.1, from coordinate 15,930,588 downwards.
ACCCTCAACCATTTTCATACTGCGCGTTAACAGCGCGACAATCAGAGCACAAATCTACAGAGGCTGTGTCTGTACACGATTTTTTAAATAACAACTACATAGTTGAAGCGTGATTAAGAAACAGATTGATGGTTGTTAACACATTAGAATATCTTAAAGTTTCTTTCAACGTAACATAGTAATAACGTATCTAATGTATAGGTAGAACCTACTTCCAAGAGTGTAACAACACCAGTGAACGTCTGTTACGGCTTCTGACCAACCATCGGGTTTGCATTTGCTTACATCAGGTTTATTGTTATGATGAACATACTATATGTGTGGCGCCGCTCTGTCGGCTATCCCCTGAAGCTCGCCGACCGTTTCTCCGCCACGTCCCAAAAAACACCACAGCCGTGGCGCGGAGCTGGCGCATTCTTCCTCAAAACAGGAGGCGAGAAAACTGCCCCCAGCCGCTGTAAACACAGCGAGCGTCCCTCGCCATGGTCCCTGAGACCCGACATAGAAAGAGAAACCTGCCAGCCACAGAACTCCGTTCGCAATTTTCCGTGACTGGATCTCCCCCCAATGCTTCCTGGCGGTTCGCTGCGATTGTTGGCGGCTGGCCTTCTCTCTGCCCAGAAGTTCCCACAGAAGACGTTCTGCTACCGCAGCTCGTGTGAAACGAACAGAATTCTGATATGCGTGCAACGTACTGCCAATCATGTACATGCCGGTACATAGAATCTGAATACCCACTTTGCATAACAGTGCAATATTCACCGAGGCGCCAAAGAAAGTGGTATAGGTACGCGTATTCAAATACAGAGATAATGTGAACAGCGGTCGGCAACGCCTATATAAGACGACAAGTGTCTGGCGCAGTTGTTGGGTCGGCGCACTCGTGTACCCTTGATAACTGCATGACACAAAGTTTTACGCCTCGCCTGGGCCCGTCAACTCCGACATTGGACTGTTGATGACTGGAAACATGTTTCTCGGTCGGAGGAGTCTCGTTTCAAATTGTATCGAGCGTGTGGACATGTACTGGTATGAAGACAACCTCATGAATCCATGGACCCTGCATGTCAAGTTGGTGGAGGCTTTGTGATGGTGTAGGGCGTCTGCAGTTGGAGTGATATGGGAGCCCCGATATGACTAGATACGATTCCGACAGGTGACACATATGTAAGCATCCTGTCTGACCACCTGCATTCATTCATGTCCATTCTGCATTCCGACAGACATCGACAATTCCGGAAGACAATGCAACACCAAACACGTCCAGAATTGCCGCTGGCCACTGTGGCCGAGTGGTTCTAGGCGCTTCAGTCTGGAACCACGTGACCACTATGGTCGCAGGTTCGAATCCTGCCTCGGGCATGGATTTGTGTGATGTCCTTAGGTTAGTTAACTTTAAGAAGTTCTAAGTCCTAGGGGATTGATGACCTCAGATGTTAAGTCTCATAGTGCTCAGAGCCATTTGAACCATTTTGAAACAGAATTGGTGCAGAGTAGCTCCAGGAACACTCTTCTGGGTTTAAAAACTTCCGCTGGCGAGCAAGCTCACCAGACATGAACATTATTGTGCATCTCTGGAATGCCTAGCGACGTGCGGCTCAGAAGAGATCTCCACTCCCTCTCACTCTTATTGATTTATGGACGGCCTTGAAGGATTCATGATGTCAGTTCCCTCCACCAGTACTTCAGACGTTAGTCGAGTCCATGTCACATGGTTTTGTGGTACTTTTGCACGTTCACAGGGACCCTACACGATATTAGGCAGGTGTACCAATTTCTTTGGCTCTTCAGTGTATAAACATTTGTGATGAATTTTAAGGAACGCTTACAACCATAAAAATGTTGTCCTTAAAAAATACTTTTTGACTCTGAACGTAGCACAAAATTTTATTTGATTATTATAGACTATACAAAATGTATGCAAATGTGAATCTCCATCCCTCCAGACATAATAGATCATGTGTGAAATCAACTTCTAAACAAAATGACAACAATCGGATGAAACAAGGAATAAAATTAAATGGGATGTAAATGCCTGACAAACGACAGTAAATTATAATGACAAGCCCAACCATAGGCGTAATAGTAACAGACGTCACTAGATCGTAGTACCAGCCAAATTACGGCAATGGCAGTGAATGGCGATTGCATTACTTCATTAATTTGTTAGTTGCCTTTTTCACCTATTACCTGCACAATAAAATACTTAATTTATGTATCATGGTATTATTAAAGTTTGTAGTACATTAAAAAGCCGGAGATTTGCCTGACTGCGACGTAAACTCCTCGAGCCGTTCGACTTGGTCTCAGACACTGCACTAGTTAGCTCTCCAGTCAGAAACGGTTGGGAGTAGTCAGAAACGCTGATCTTAATGCCACTGCGGCAGTGTGCGTGACCGTTTGCATCGCGCATGCGCGTCACGATTTCGGACGATTCCTCGAACACAGGCATTGAATTGCGCGCTTCAACAACATGGCGAACATCGGTGGCGTGCCTATGAGTTTACGCTGGACGAGCAGGAGCCGAAGAGCGTGCGTACACCTCGTTCCAAAAACATCCGATGCACTGTTGAAGCGGCTAGTGGTGGCCCTACTACCTAGACCAAACACATCAGGCAGCCCGAATGTGTGGACGTGTTCTGCAAGTGTCCTGTGCCAGACATGACATCCATTGTGAGTGTGAAATCAATGCGTTCTCGTCACACTTCATGAGTATTTTCCTTTTGTTCAGACTCCCAGCTCTACTTCCGATTTTTGCCACGAGACGAATTTCGTAGTGTAACTCAACATCTGGATCATCATCTGTTATAATTGCCTCACGCTCAGGCGAAAGTATCAGATGGTGCATTCAAGCGAGCTTGCTCCGACCTGGTAACCATTACAGTAATTCTGCAAAAGTTGGAACACTACAGGATTAGGAAGTAATTTCAACAATGGTGTACTTCATACCTGGATATTGGGAAGCTGAAAGTTCACTGTCAACAATCAGGGAAGACATTTGAATCTGAATAGGGACATGTTAAGTAGGAGGTGCCATAGGGTTCAGTTTTGCATCCCTTGGTTTTCTTGACATACATCAATTACTTGCCACCGAAGATGAAAGATGTCTCAAAAACTGTTCTCATCTTAGGTCTCATAGGTGTTGTAGTGAAAGACATGGAATGGAATATAAATGTGGTTCCTAGGGTAGTTGGTAATGTCAGCATGTGACTTTCTGAGAACTGGTTAATACTCTCAATTGCAAGAAGACAAAATGCATTGCACAAAAATCTATACACTGTTCAATACGTATTATTAAAATGTGCTTTCAGCAGATCTAAAAATATGAGTGAAAGAAGCCCAAGTACTGAAATTCATGTTAAGACATGTTCTTCTGTCACTCTCCATTTTCTACAGGGGTCTTCACAATAGTTATGAACTTTTCCATGTAATGCATTACTTATGTCCCCTCACAATATTTTAGTGTAGCAATAATGTTCATATTTTCTTCAGTAGAGCAAAAAATGTTTCCCAATATAAATATCATTATGTCAGTCTTAAACTCTATGACATCCCTCATAAGTTATTTAGTATGTTCTGGCAGGTTACTAAATATACTTGTACTGATTTATGTGACTCCTTTCTGTATTAATGGTAAATCCTTGTAGAGATTGCTTTTGGATCCAATATGTTATTTAAGTTTTTCACTATTTTTAAGACAATAGAGAAATACAAACGATGTTAATGAATCTAATCACGAATTGTAAAAGAGCTGTAAAAATTTAGGGTATTTCTGAAGAAGCCTTTACAAAATATTCTAGAACTAGCGCCAGACATAATTTATGTAACATCGGTCTGTATTCTGAGAATGCTATCTGTGTGAGTTGAGTGTGTAAGTTAATTTTGTCAAAAAATGGATCTGTTGTTCATCATCAGACAGAATTCGCATGTAGCAGCAACCGTGCATACTGCAAGTGTCTCAGAATCTTAACACTGTTTATTTGTGGTATTAACAGATGAGAAAACTATTTTTATAGCTTACAGAGATGTATGAGAACAAATAATTTGTGTATACCCAGTCTTGCCAATGCTGAATGAAGTCCATTTGCATTTAAACATATATTGAATGTTTCAAATACTTCATTATGCGCCTTTTCAGTGAGAGGGCTGTTATTACATTTTATTTCTCCTATGCTTGTATCATATGAAAAAAGGACAAACTTTGCATTGACCTACAGTCTAAATGGAAGAGCACTTATGTAGAAGAAAAACAACAGAAGATGCAAAATAGAACACTGTGGTACGCGATATCTGACCGGTTCATATTGCGAGTGACATACTCAATATGGTCAATGTGGAACTGATTAACATTGCTTTCTGTCATGCAGATAAGATCGAAGTCAGTGAAGCATCTACGTCATGGGTCTATATTGATCAGTCATGTAATGCATATTTGGTTACCTTTCTACAGTAACATTACAAATTTGTGCTGTTTTAGCGACTAGTTTCAACTTAAGACCAAAGATTCTTATGGACATCACACACCCCTATCTCTGCACTGCTGTACTTTGAAACCAAGTGTAAAATCACATTTTATTACTGAAATAACTGTGTCTGATACGGTGTTGTATGTCAGAACCAAAGATGTTACTCCTTGCATAAGAAAAGCGAACATTATCATTGCATTATCTCTGATTTTTATTATCTCTGCTTTTTAATGCAATGTTAATGACTCCAATTTCGTTCTTGCTGCGATAAAATCGAAGAGAACTTATAATTGTGAATATTGTGTATTACAACTCTATAGTAAAAGTAGAAGTTGTATTCAAGCAATAAATAAATGAGTGCTCATCTCTGATAAATAATCGAGTGAGACTCAAACCTAAATATTACCCTTTCTAGTCATTCTAATTACTCTAGAAAGTCGCATCTACACTACATTGAGAGATGCTGGGGAGACTGGCGAAGGAACTCTTAAATAAATACGGCGACTTTCAATGGACTTGAGCATGCAGCAAGAAATCTGCCACAGGTCTTTACCAACATATTACCATACAACAAAACAGAAGCACAAGGTGACTTGAGTTTGAATGGATATTCCAATAAACCATTTGACAACCAAGAATACATGTTATTCTTGTCTATAAAACCATGAAATATACTAAAAATAAGAATGTAATCCATGTACCATTCACAGGACTAATCTTAAGTCTGGAAACACACACAGCATACATTATAACATATTGTATTTGTTACAAATATTGTATGTGTTATTATTATGAGGTACTAATATCGTATTTCTTTTCCATGTACGATTACTAAAGTATCACAGAGAAGATATATATATACATGAGCAAAAATTAAAATGCAATAACTGTAACATCTGACAACTACATGGCAGTCAGCGAAAAGTAAGTGTATATTTTCATTTCTATTTCTGCTGAGTTTTTAGAAAAGAGTAGAGGGGAATTATTAGTAGTGGAAAGGTACTTTCTTTTTTGTAGATTAGATGTAGTCAGTGTGAATAATTTGTTTGTGTCAACTATATGTATGACGTTGTTGGTACACAACCCACATTACATGGTTTCTGGTGTGCTGCTTCAAGGTCACAATCAACAACATTATTGCAGGCAAAGCCTACTTACGACTCAGCTGTAACTAGTTTAACCATTTTGAATGGATTACAACAATCTGAGTATGAGATTAAAATTTGGTATGGTTAAAAGAAAACAGCAGGCAAGAATGACACAACAGACAGAGCAAAATGTGCATCAGGCAATGAATGTACAGGAGGTTGTTTATCCATTTTCATTAACGTGTTTGTTTACTTCTGGACACCAGAGAGATAAATAAGTATACCTTGAGGACACAACCTCCAATATAAATGAGTTAATTCAAAAGTTTCCTGGTGTTAACATTTTCACGATAATAGGTTGAAGATCTTTGTTTTGGCAAGTAATTACTAGACATGGAACCACACAGCAATCATTTACTTGGAAATGCAGATACCAATATACAGTATTGCCATTTGGCCTTAATGTTAGCTCAGGTACATGTTTTTCAGTATTGGACACTGTGTGGGGACTGAATTACTAGATTTGTTTAAACCATTTGTTGTTGATATACTAATTGCAACACCAATTTGAGAGCAAGATGCTTCTTGCAATATTTTCAACAGGCATAGGTGACTAACAGCCTCAAGAGTCGAGGTTTGCACTAACAGGCATCAACTTACTTGGACATTTAATTTCTTCATATGGGACTTAATTTGGTTCTGTTGTATACTTTCTTTATTGTAGTACACAAATGAGACAGTTGTCTATACGAAAAAGAAGATGGCAGCGCCAATAGACTGTCAGGAATGGCAGAGGATCGAGGGAATGGGTCATAACCACTCAATAAGATGCATTTTCAGGATTAGCCTCATTTTACCGTCGTTGTACACAAAATCAAGCCTAAATTCGAAGGTCTTATTAAATTCATTAAAGAAATATTTGTCATAGCAATGGACTCACGAATGCAAGATAGCTTTTGACAGTATAAAAACCACTATTCTAAATGCACCAGTATTACATCATCCAGAATGACAATACATTTTGGATTAATGGCAGATGCATTGTCCTGTGGATTAGGAGACCGCTTATTTCAAATGAGTTAGTTGATGGATTTTTATTTTTTGCGCCATAGTTTTTGCAGTTCGAACACTTACAAACTGTAAAATATCATACATGACTGCAGAATTGGAAGTATTGGCAGTGATATGGGCCTTTCGCAAATTTCGTTATTATCTGGCTGGAGCAGATGCAAAAGGTACATTGCGATCATCAAGTACCGACCTCTTTGAATAACTGCAAGCTTTTGCATCCACAATTAGCCCGATGGATGCTGATTCTACAGTAATATCATTTTGAGATTATTTATGTGTACAGTAAAGAGAATATTGTTGGAGATACCTTGTCAAGATTCCCTGAAGGATTAATAGACGCTAGTGAAATAGAATACAATAGAGTTTAAAGTTTTACTTGTGAAGAGTTTAGAAAATCAGTGAGCCTATCACAGAATGTTGAGAAACATTGCACATTTGCAGTGAACTGATCTTCGTTGGAATCATATTACCTATCACATTCAAGCAGGAAGTCCGCCAAAGATAAGACAGCCTTATAAGTTATATGATACTGTTTTATTTCACAGGAGACATCCTCAGTCAAACAACTGGTGTGTTTGCATTCCACAAGACTGTGTAGAAAAATTAATCTGGCATACATACATAGTATGGGCTCAGTGGCGAGTTTACAAATGCTCAGAAGAGACTGGAAGATACTGTCATGTTCCTAATGTAAGAAGTATGCAGCAAATAATAAGGAAATGTCAAATATGTGAAAAGCCTAAATCGTCAAGCCACACCATCCAAGGGATATTACATCTGATCATCATAAAAGAACGACAACTTGGTGAATATTGATGTAATAGGACCCCTACCTCATGGAACAGGAAATGTTACATACATTGTGGGATTTTAATACCCATTTACCAAATATGTAAAATTGTATTCTATCAAGACGTGTACCTCACAGTCCATCATCAATGGACTCGCAAATGATTACATTCCACATGTTGGCAAGCTATATGTATTACTGTAAGACAGTAATAGCAACTTTATGGGTTGGAAAAGACATTTGCAAAACAACGGTATTAGGCAAATTTTGATTTCCATGTTCTGTCAGGAAGCCAACCAAATAGAGAGGTTGTTTCGTGAATTGAACAGAATTCCACCATAAACAATCACTTTTTTCAGCCATTTGAAGAAGTATAGACTAATTTGACTCACTCATCAACTGACGCTATGCCAACAGAGCATCTGTAGAATAAAAACGGAAACAATGAGTGGACCAACTGTTTACTGTAGATGATGAATATAGAAGAACCTAGGGAGGCCAAGATTCGTCGAGCATTACATCTGATGAAGGCAAAAGCACAACAAAGGAAGAAGTACTTGGACCAGATGTTGAAGAGGACGCTACAGTACACAGTGGGAACGAAGATGTTTAAAGAGTCACCCAAGGGTATCGTTAGTTAAGAAGGAAAACAAAATGGTCTTTCGTGTACTCACGACTGTATTGGATCGTATCAATACCGAATAACCAGTGATTACAAGGCAAAAATACCAAACTGACAACTACTGTTAAACAGAAGGTCCAGTCAGCGATAAATGTCAGAGATTTGCAAGAAGCTTGAAATCAATTAAGCGAACAATTTTCTGAGTGGCGTGTAACTATAGACAAACAGATGGAAGATGTCTATCTGCAAACGAACAATCTGTGTGTTATTTGGCAGGATAATTACTCAGTAATTGCTGATAATGAATGTATCACAAAGACAGCGAGTCCAGAATGTGAACAACAATCTTCAAACAGCTATACATAAAGCAGAATATCTATAGAGTGTACGTTGGGATGCACAGAACAGAATTTCTGCAGCCAGCATACATTGACTCCATAACTCACGTGAGTAAGATGAGTTGTAAAGTTTGCCTATTAGTCCTCTGCAGCTCCTGAATATCACTATGTTGCAGCAAAGACAGAGCCCATTCAAAAGTGCTGTGATCTTTATACACACGTTTCATAGGCTTATTAATAATATGCAACAGCATCTGACTTAAAGCTTTGAAAAGATAAATGCACGGCTTTGTTTGTGACAAACGTCACAGCTTACATACCACCATTTTTTTTGTGGGAAACAGAACCATCGCTTTTTACAATATTTGGTAGTATTTTTGAGTGAAAATCTCTCAAAAACATCCGATTTAGAGATGTTACAAGCAAAAAATTACTGTCTTTTTGCTCTTTGCAATATTTTTAGGAACAAAACTCTTTCGTTTTCACTTTCTGGTGACATATTTAATATTCATAACTGCTTATCAACTAGGTTTCACCCCTGTATAAGGCTAAGTACTAGACAAATAGCTCTGAAAAAGACTTCTTAACTGAAATTTATATTCAGTGTTAACAAATTTTTCTTTTTCCAAACTCTATTACTCCCATAGCCAGTCTGCATTTTATATCCTCTCTACTTCAGTCATTATCACTTATTTTGCTGTCCAAATAGCAAAACTCGTCTACTAGTGTTAGTGTCACATTTCCTAAAGTAACTCTCAAAGCAAAATAATTCATCACTATCAGAGAACAACAGTGATATCTGTACCTGCAACATTAGAGGGAGAAATAACCTTTATTACCCATTATTAATGTGTCAGTAACTCAGAAAGGAGAACAAGTTGCAACAACAAAACTTTTTCTTCATTTGCCCACTAATATAAAATGTCCGAAAGGTAGTAACACAAATTTCAAATGTAACTTAAAATCATTTTTCCTGCCCAACCCATCCTATTCCACTGACGAATTTCTACTTAAATACTGTTAGCCTATGAAAGAAAAATAAAAAAATTAAAAATATTATTTTCGAATGTATTTGCTTGAACAGGACTAAAAAATGTGTTCATTAGTGTTAACACTAATCATGTATAGAAGTCCTGTATACTGAATCGTTCCACATCATGTTGATAAAAGAATTAGTCAAATGATCTACAGAATATATAACTAACTAACCTGATTTAATCCTACTACTTTCCATGACTCTTGCTTTACCTTAGTTGATATTCAGTTTGTAATATCTTCTGACAACATTAACAATTTATTTCAACTGATATTGCAAGTAGTTAACGATTTATTCCGAAATCTCACGTTTTTATAGCTTCCCCATGAACTTTACTTCCAATTTCAAATTTCTTCTTTATTTTATTTACTGCTTGTTCGTTCCTCACACTGAATAAAATTGGGTATAGACTACAACTCTGTCTCATTCCTTTCTCAACCACTGCCTCCTCAAATTCTTTGACTCCTACAAATTCAGTCTGGCTTCTGTACAAGTTATAGATAACTTTTCACTGTCTGAATTTATCCCTGCTACAGTATTTCGAAGAATGTCTTCCAGATGACATTGTCATCCAGATGACAGTGACATCTGACTATACAAATACATTTGCCTTCTTCAGTTTATGTTAGAAGATAAGTCATAGGATCAGTATTGCTTTGTGTGTTCCAACATTTTTCCAGAAACTGAACTGTAAAAAGTTGAGATGTAGAATGTAAATAAAGTTATAGTCTTTACATTCCCACATTCTTTTCACCAAACCTTGAGTGCTATTATCAGTGCATAGGTTATCGCTTCCACATTCTTACATGGACACTGTTATGGTGATACATCAATACTGAGTATGGTGGAGCCCTTCAGTGGTGAGTGATTACTGTTGGCTTCCCTTTAGGGGATGTTCATAAGACATTTTACAAAAAGAATGCATCATGATCCCATTTCTCCTAGTAAACTGACAAAAATTTTTAATACATAAATATTACCAATTATCATTGCTGTTTTCATGGCATATGAGACATTTGCATAATTTGATGATTTTTTTCGTTTTGCATGAAAATTTGAATAATTTTTCAATTATGTGTATCATACAGTGGTTTTATAAATGTTCATCATGTAATTAAACCAAATGGATTTGGTATTATTCTTTTTTTTTGTATCTCAGAAATGCAATGTGGTCCAGAAAATGTGGGGCACCTATGAATTCAGCATGCCAAAATACACTACATCCACCTACTTTCAAACAGTATACAGAAAAATTGTTTCAGTTTTTTAATTACTGTTATTAAGAAGATTGTTGTAATAAGCTACATATTATAATATTTTTGCATTTCAAAACTTCTATCACTCACTAAGTTTTGCATCTGAGAAATGACATAGGTCCCTGCTTGTGCAATTGTTCTCAGTACCAATTAACAACATTTAGTACTGACACCAGATTCTGCTCCTGAAGTTTTTGTCTCTGTTCCCTGACTGTTGATACTCTGATATCCACTGCTGTTATTCAGGAGCACTAGTCATGATCCTCCTCATGAATTTCTGTACAAACTGAAACAAGCCTTAGCTAACTGAATCTTTAGATGGAATAAAACTATATGTGATATTTGTACATAACAATTTTGTTTACAGCCTCAGTGATGAAAGTTCCGAAAATATGCATTTTAGGTTTCTCTTTCTGATCAAGATGATCCTTTGTGGATATTTCTGAAAAATGGTTAGTTTCTTTTCTTGAGTGCTAAATGCAAATGAAAAAGTACAAATTGATACCACATATCCAGGCTTAAGATTTTATTTAACACAAATTCTTCAGCTTGTATTGTGCACAGGATAAAGGGAACACTACATAATTAATATTTAAAAAATGTATGTACTTGCTTTCATGGCTATTGGATGATAATCTTTATAAATAAATTCACGTATTTAGATAAACACAAATATTCATATACAGGAGACACTTTGCATCTTCTCAGAATGGTGTTACTCCTTAGCTTCAGCTTCTACATAATTTTTTCGTTCTTCTTTATCTCGAAAAATAATTTTTCAGAATTTTGGTTGTATTGAATTAATGATAAAGCTAACAGATGGCTCACTGTGTAAAAAGAGTGCAAAATGTTGTAGTTCAGTATTCATCAACTGTAGACAGAGGCTATTTTTCTCACTGGGTGTAAATCCTTAATGGAGTTCACATAGTACAGCACTGGGTCATCTGTTGTTCTCTGATATACATATCAGACAATATTATATCTTTTTAAAGGTGATGCAATTATTATAATCCAGCCCAACACACATACAACAACAGATTAAGTTGTAAATTGAAAAAATGCCTTGTAAAAAAGGCGAAACGTTTGTGGGTGCATAAATAAAAATAAAAATTTCGATGTGCAGCATGAAAAAGGCATTTTCTTTGAAACAACTGCAATTTATATACAGCTGCTGCGAAAATGGCCACTGCAAAAAACGTGTTGTAAATAGCATGTTTATAAGAGTTATTGAGTGATTTTCTGCAAATGATTTACCTCCTAAATTTAAGTAGATGTGCCATGTTCAGTTCTGCAAGTCAAAGGGTACAACACTAGTGACAAATTTAATGCACAGACAAGGGTTAGTAAGCGAGGCAGATACGTGAGAATATTTTAATATATATATATATATATATATATATATATATATATATATATATATATATATTGATGACAATTTAAATTGAAAGAGAAATGTATTTTAGAGCATCAAGAATAATTTAGTTGTATGACTTTTGCAAGTCATGTTATTGCAAGCCTTCAAGAAAGAGAAATCAGGAACATGGCATGTCGATTCTGTAAGAAATCGGAGATTTACTGTCATTCACTATTATGTGATCTTATCTGAGACATTGCTAGTCAATGACTACACATATTGCGGCCCACTGGGCAGCACTTACATTGCTGTCGCGAGTGACGTAACTTCTCTGGGCAGTGATAACATCTCTGGTGTGTCGACAGTCGCGGTGAGTCAGCGAACGGGAACGGCGGCCTTGGCTGCGTGTAGTTTGCACAAGACAGTCTGCATTGTGTACAGAGAGAGCGTCAGCCATGGAGTACGCGCCTAGACCAGTCAGCAGTGTGGGACCTGTTGGAGGCTGCGATCCGGGGAGGCGGATGTGCGCTCGAGAGCGAAGTACGTCGCGCACGTCAGAAGGTCAGGATGTACTCCGACGCCAGCGACAGTGTTGTTAACGGAGGTTATTAGCTGTGCGCTGAGGACAACGTTACATCGAGACACTGTTGAAAACATCACCTGTGTTTGTTCGACACTCCGAATCCTTTGGTCTTTTTCTTTTTAACGGCGTTGTAAGCTATGCTGTTAGGCATATGCCTAACTTCGGCCTCATAAATCGTGCCAGATTCAGAAGAAAACAGCCAAAGTTTTGTGAGAACCAAAATTTATAGCAACGTATGTAAAAAATTATCCGCTAGCTATCCTTAATTGCGATGCAAACAGGTCACCTATGTCAACATTTTTCAAGATAGTACCCTTGCTTCTCAAGGCATGTGGTCCATCGTTGCACGAGTTCCCTAACGCCCCAAGAAAAGAAGGTTTTTAGCTGACAAGCGAGCCAAGTCCTTGACTTCTTGGTCCAATATGAATCGATGGTCCATTAATGCCTCTTTGGAGCGATCAAGTGGTAGTCGGCAGGGGCAAGTTCAGGACTATAAAGAGAATGAACCATTACTTCAAACTAGAGTTTCTGCAGTATTTCAGCAGTGAGTGACAACCCAACACCTTTCGACTATGGTCCTCGTTCTTTGCTTAAAATTCCAGGCTATAGCATGTCAGTAACCCTCCCACTATAACGCGCTGTGTTCATTGTTGTGTTATCTTCTGATAATGTTCCAGTACTGGGCCTCTTCCGTCCCAAAAAACGGTAAGCACCAGTTTACTTATGGATGTCCCGGTTTTGAAATTTTTACTGCTGGGTGACTATGTAGGTTCCAAGTCCATACTCTGTTCTTTACTCTTCTGTTCGTAACAGTGGATGCATGTTTCGTCACCACTGACGATTCTGTGTAAGAAGCCGTCACGTTTGTTACCATAGTGATCCAAATGTCTTTGACTGATATCCAAGAGTGTTCCTTTATGCGAGACTGTGACTTGTTTTGAGACCCATCTTACCAGTCTTTATGAAACCCTAGTCTGTTTTGGATGATTTCCTTGGCAGACCCGCAAGTAATTTGCAGACGATGTACCATTTCATCAATAGTATCTCGTCTGTCTACGAGAACAATGTCATGTGCACACTCAATGTTATCATCATTTGTGGTCCCAGATGGTAGTGTGGCTACTTCCTCATGCGCAACACTTGTGTGACCTTCTTTGAGCGTTGCAACCCATTTGTAGACGCGCCAGTCTTTGACGGACTGCGGTTCCCGATTCATCTTCCAAACACAAAACTGGATCACTGCTCGTTGTTCCTGTTTGGTGCAAACTTCTAATGGAATGGCCATGGCCTATCTGCAACCAAAGGAAGACAAATGGAAGCGTTAGGATCAAACTTTCGTAGCAGGACCACAACAGCATAACAACAAAATAAACAGACAGGTCAGAATGAGATTTTCACTCTGCAGCGGAGTGTGCGCTGACATGAAACTTCCTGGCAGTTTAAAACTGCGTGCCGGAGCGAGACTAGAACTCGGAATCTTTGCCTTTCGCGTGCAAGTGCTCTACCAAGGTTCTCAGGAGAGCTTCTGTAAAGTTTGGAAAAAGGGAGACTAGGTAATGGCAGAAGTAAAGCTGTGAGGACGGGGCGTGAATCGTGCTTGATTAGCTCAGCTGGTAGAGCACTTGCATGCGAAAGGCAAAGGTCCCGAGTTTGAGTCTCGGTCCGGCACACAGTTTTAAACTGCCAGGAAGTTTCAAAGACAGGTCAGTATGAACAATGCTAAAAGTGTTAAGTCAACATTGTGGCTAATTTCTCATACCCTCATAAATATCATTGCTACTAACAGGTGTTAAACTCTGCTCTTACCCATTGCTGCGTAACCATGCCCTCAGAAATAGTGACATATGCAGAACAAAAAGGCATAGTTAAAGCCAGTTACTGAAACAATGACAGATAACGGTTCAAAAACAGGACAGTTACATTTCTTTGCATTGTAAACTCATTACGTCACAAATGACGCCGTCGCTCAAAGCCGAGAGTTGGAATCAGACACTAGAATAGACCCCTCAACAAAAGGGTGGTGGCAGTCGTTTCAGGATCTGCTTCTGGTCGTTCACTGTGGTCTGGGGTCTCTGTTTGCCTCCTACAACAATATAAAATAAAGTCAGCTTGTATGTTATTGTAGTATGTCTATAATATATCCGGAATGTGTGATGATAATTATATATGGACCTTGTTAATATAATGCAAATTAATCAAGAAACACTCCTATGATGTTTTGGACTACATTCAATCAAGTCAGGAGTTGTCAAGTACCACTAATTTTCTTTTACACTGGTCATTTCCACTTGTGTTTCTTAAAAATTCATTGTCAAGTTTTAACATCTTACTTTGTGCAATCGTCAAACTTTTTAAAATAAGTTTATTCGAAGACAAATTGTTAATGATACGAGGACGAATCAAAACGTGTGTGCCTTTATTTTTATTAGCTGAAATAAGATACATACAGGCAATTTACAATTATATATACTATTGTACGTATCTTACACTATTTTTCCACATAGTCCACACACCAGTTTAGACGTTTGTCCCATCACAGCTCAGATAGCTTTGTGGTAGAATTCGTTCGGCTGACTGAAGTTGCCGTCAGACTGCTGTCTTGGCTTCACCATTCCACATGATTTTCTATCCTGCCAGCAGCTTTCTCAGCAGACCAAAAACATGGAAATCACTGGGACGACGTCTGCATTGTATTTTGGGTGGTCGAGACCCTCCCTGTGGAACCACCAGAATTGTCAGTGGTTCTGATTGTCACATGTGACCTCGCATTTTCGTAGAGGATAATCACATTATCCACATCCATAATCCCCAGGTAGCTTTTTCTGAAGAGAGCCCACAGACTTAACAGTGTGAAACAATAAACTGTAAGCGTTGATGGTTGGACCTAGTGGCATAAAATCTAACATGCGTAGTCCACGGCTATCCCTAAAGACGGTTAACGTCATCAAAAATTGGTTCAAATGGCTCCGAGCACTATGGCACTTAACTTCCGAGGTCATCAGTCCCCTAGAACTTAGAACTACTTAAACCTAACTAACCTAAGGACATCACACACATCCATGCCTGAGGCAGGATTCGAACCTGCGACCGTAGCAGTCGAGCGGTTCCAGACTGTAGCGCCTAGAACCGCTCGGCCACTCCGGCCGGCGGTTAACGTCAAGTTTCCAACAGATGGCACTGAATGAAACTTTCTCGTCACAAGCGAATCCTGATGTTTCCACACAACGCACCGCTGCTTTCATTCAGGGCTGAAATGCAGTATCCACATTTCAGCACAGCAATGCAATGCTGTCACTCTCTTCAGCATACCATTGCAGATGATTCAGCTAAGCAGCCACTCGCTTGTCTTTCATCGAGCCAACCAAATGCTTAGGCACCCACTGACATGAAACCTTCTGGTAAACTAAAGACGCACGAACAATGTTGCAAACCCTCCCGTACGATATGCCAAGCTCCGAGGAAATGTCGCTGAGGTGCTCACGCCGATTCACTTTCCCACATGGGGAATGTGGTCGTCAGTCGGCGATGAACACAGCCTCCCTGGGCACTAATTCTTGCGTAACTCTGTAAGTAGGCTGTTTAGGTTTTTATGTTGGTAACGCCACGTAGCGCTCTATATGAAAATCACTGGCTGTGCTGTGTGCAGTCTGTGGCTGGTTTGCATTGTTGGAATTTGCTATTGTAGTGTTGGCCAATTGGCTGTTAACAGCGCGTAGCGTTGCGCAGTTGGAGGTGAGCCGCCAGCAGTGGTGGATGTGGGGAGAGAGACTATTAAGGTAAATACATTGTTTGTTCTCTATCAAAATCTTTCATTTGCTAACTATGCCTATCAGTAGTTAGTGCCTTCAGTAGTTAGAATCTTTTATTTAGCTGGCAGTATTGGCGGTCGCTGCATTGCAGTAATTCGAGTAACGAAGATTTTTGTGAGGTGAGTGATTCATGTAAGGTATAGGTTATTGTTAGTCAGGGCCATTATTTTGTAGGGATTTTTGAAAGTCAGATTGCGTTGCGCTAAAAATATTGTGTGTCAGTTTAAGCACAGTCATTTATAATTTTTCTAAGGGGACGTTTCAACTCTTCATGGCCTTTTGTAAACTCACACCTCCACCAGCTCAACAATCGCTGTCTGGGTAAGAGCCACGTGCCTGTCATAAACAATGAGATGCGTGTAAAGCTGCTGCATCATGCATGCTGTTTGAGTTTATTACTTCTGTACTACTAACTCCATTCGCAATAAATTTCGCAGACAATATCCACATTTACCGCTAAATGAACCTACAAAAATAGATCATGCCACCCACAGTTGAGGAGATATAACGTGATAAACACCGAGATGCATGATCTTTAAATCTAGTACTTCTTTGCTGCTAACTCTGTTCATCGTAGGTCCTAGACATGTAACTATAAACATTGTTTATAATCAAGTTCCGAGTTAAATAAACATGAGAGAGAATCTGTGTTTTGCGCACTGCCTTTTCTGCACTTATAGATATTTCTTTGTAGCGCTGTTTCATAAATTCCATGTTTTTTCATGAATAAATGGAATGAAATTTTTCTTGTGTTACCCTAAAAGCACAGTTCATCTTTCGTTTTCGTTTGTAATAGAAAAGTTGCATAAGGAGTACCAGGGCAGTGAGTAAATAACTGAATGAATTTTGTTCTTTCTAATTGATGGAGGAGGCAGTATGTACTGATTAATACGTAATTAGTTGGCTAACCAAGGTTGTGGCCTTAATCTACATTCTCGTGTTACTCTCAACTAAAAATGTGTGTGTATCTACATCCACATCTTGCGAGCCTCTTCGTGACGTGTGCCAACGGGTGATCCGAGTAAAACCATCGCTTTCATCTTTCCCCTTCCAGTCGCAAACGGTGTCCTGTCGTTACGATTACTGGTAATCCTCCGTGTACGATGGAATCTAATTTATCTTCCTGATCTTTTGGCGAGTCATACGTAGAAGGAAGCTATATATTTACTGATACTTCTAGGCTGGCCGGAGTGGCCGAGCGGTTCTAGGCGCTACAGTCTGGAACCGCGCCACTGCTTCGGTCGCAGGTTCGAATCCTGCCTCGGGTATGGATGTGTGTGATGTCCTGAGGTTGGTTAGGTTTAAATAGTTCTAAGTTCTAGGAGACTGATGACCTCAGTAGTTGAGTCCCATAGTGCTCAGAGCCATTTGAACCATTTTTTGATGCTTCTAGGGTAGAGTGCTCACAGAATTTTATCGGAAAACAATATCGTGGTGCATGACTTCTCTCCAGTAACGTTTGCCACCGGGTGAGTATGTGCGTGTCCATGACACAAAATGAACCTGTGGTGAAAGGTGCTACCTTTCTGTGGGTTCCAGCGTCGAACGTCTAGAAGTTTTTTCGCATTTCGCTGTAGCTTTGTAGAGTTGCAACGTCACTGTACGCAATCGTACAATAAGCGAACAGACTCACGGACCTTTTGACTTTATCCATAGTCACTTACTTTCACTCTAAGACATCTAGGATGTAGTGCCAATTGTCCAATTGGCGCCTAAGATCGTCAAAATCTCGATATGGTTGGAGAGCCCTGACCAATGCTCCAAGCGTTCTCAGTTGGGGAGAGATCGGGCGACCTATCTGGCCATGAAAGGGTTTGGGAACCAAGAAGACGAGCGGTAGAAATTGTCACCGCGTACGGGCGGGCGTTATTTTGCTGAAATATCAGCCCAGAATGGTTTGCCATGCATGGCAACAGAAAGATGCGTAGAGTATCGTCGACGTACTGCTGTATTGCAAACGTGCAGCGGATGACAACCAATGGTGGTCCTGCCTGGAAAAGAAATGGAACCCCACGCCATATTCCTGCAAAGCCGCCTGTTAATCGTGCTTGTGGTCACGGAAGGACTAGTTGAGCGTCGGATCGATGATAATGATAAATCCAAGGCTCTGAGTACCTCTCTGATGATTACGATATTGAAGGCCTGTCTTGCTCACA
Organism: Schistocerca cancellata; assembly: GCF_023864275.1. Lineage (NCBI taxonomy): Eukaryota > Metazoa > Arthropoda > Insecta > Orthoptera > Acrididae > Schistocerca > Schistocerca cancellata. The sequence continues at coordinate 15,912,019 of NC_064635.1, read as the reverse complement.
CGCAGGCTGCAGTGTTCCTTCGGATACCATTGCATCGCACTTCTGAAAGGCACAGGCATTTCAGTATCGTATAAATCCGCTGACGCAGGACAAGCGACGTCCGATTAAAATATCTCTCCTGTACGGGAATGTACACTGAAGAGCCCAAGAAACTGGTACACCTGCCTAAAATCGTGTAGGGCCCCCGCGAGCACGCGGAAGTACCGCAACACGACGTGGCATGGACATGACTAGTGTCTCAAGTAGTGCTGGAGGGAACTGACACCATGAATCCTGCAGGGCTGTCCTCCATAAGTGTATGAAGGGGTGGAGATCTCTTCTGAACAGCACGTTGCAAAGTGTCCCAGATACGCTCAATAATGTTCATGTCTCGGGACTTTGGTGGCCAGAGGAAGTGTTTAAATTCATAAGAGTGCTCCTGGAGCCACTCCGTGGCAATTCTGGACGTGTGGGGCGTCGCATTGTCCTGCTAGAATTTGGCAAGTCCGTCGGAATGCACAATGGATACGAATTGATGCAGGTGATCAGACAGGACGCTTACGTACGTGTCACCCGTCAGAGTCGTATCTAGACGTATCAGGGTTCCCATATCACTATAACTGCACACGCCCCACACCATTACAGAGCCTCCACCAGCTTGAAGGATCCCCTACTGACGTGCAGGGTCCATGAATTCATGAGGTTGTCTCCATACCCGTACACGTCCATCCGCAGGAAATAATTTGAAACGAGACTCGTCCGACCAGGCAACATGTTTCCAGTCGTCAACAGTCCAATTTTGGTGTTGACTGGCCCAGTCAAGGCTTAAAGCTTTGTGTCGTGCAGTAATCAAGGGTACACGAGTGGGCCTTCGGTTCCTAAAGCCCATATCGATGATGTTTCGTTGAATGGTCCGCACGCTGACACTTGTTGATGGCCCAGCACTGAAATCTGCAGCAGATTTCGGAAGGGTTGCTCTTCTGTCACGGTGAACCATTCTCTTCAGTCGTCGTTGGTCCTGTTGAAAGTCGCGAGCTCTATCTTCTTATCTCGTGTTTTCTACTGAAAATCTCGTGCTTGTACTCTGGTTAACTTTACTATTACAGAGATCGCCTAAACTCTATTCTATTTTATTGGTCCTGTGCGCAACAAATAACTTACTTGGTCTTTCTGCTGCCACTGCTTGATCTGCTGCATTCCATTATTTAACAAAAACATAAAAAAACTATTATTCGTGCTGAGTGCAGTGCATGTTCTGTATGGCGGCTCCTGCTGTTGCTGCGGCTGCTGCTGCTTACTACAGCTACATATAACTCAATAGAAAGGGTTTGGTCAAATCTAAACTTGATAAATGATAACCCAAACAAAAAACTATATTCTGAAAGCGATTCTTTCTCATTCAATTCAAAACGCTAGAAGCTCTTTGAACAATCGCTTCGTATGTATATCTGCCTCCAGTGGCATTAAAGCAATATTGCAAATTAATCAGACTCTTGAGACAGACTGAAACACTTCTCAATTAAATATATAGTGAAACAGTTCCCTGACAATTACAAAAGAAATCAATGACAAAAATCAATACTTAATCTAACAATGGTTTCCCTTAAGAATTCAACTCGTATCATTATCAAAATTACCGTCTGCTGCTACGCACATACACAAACCTTTTCTTTAAATTAACAAGCGCGCTGCAAACTATAAAAAATATCAACTCAGTACCAAATCCTGTGTCGCTGCTGGCGGACACGGCAGTACGGCAGCTCGGCGACGACCCCTCGCCCAACACACGTGCGCACCACAGCAGGCGGGCTCCTACACTGGCTTCCAAACTGCCACTAGTTAATCCGTGCGCTGCGAAGCGCGACAACAATATCTTAGATTCCAGAGCTTGTGTATGCGCGCTGTAGCCAACCTTTCAATCCTAAGAGAGTATTGCCAACTCTCACCGTTCTTGCACGATCTTTTTCCGGCCGCAGCCATATCGGAGATTTGATGTTTTGCGGGATTCCTGATATTCGCGGTACACTCGTGAAAACGTCATCACTACCTCGGAAATGCTGTGTCCCATGGCTCGCGCGCCGACTATAACACCACGTTCAAAGCCAATTAAATCTTGATGACCTGCCATTGTAGCGGCAGTAACCGATCTAACAACTGCGCCAGACACTTGTTGTCTTGTATAGGTGCTGCTGATAGTAGTGCCGTATTTTGCCTGTTTACTTATATATCTGTATTTGAGTACACATGCCTACACCAATTTCTTTGGCGCTTCAATGTCTCATGGATGTACGAGTACAGGTTGTAGACACATGAAGCGTACCCGGATAGCCTAATTGTAAGGTGACCGCTCGCGATAAGCGGGAAATCCAATTTCGATTCCCGGTCCGGCACAAATTTTCATTGTCGTCATTCCATTATGCAACTGATGGTAATCCATATTCGCAACTGCGAATATATTTTATGTATCTTTGGTGACTGCTCGGTCTTCTCGTTCTGTTGTATCTCGAGGTCTGCCGCTTCCTTCTTCAACATGTCGTCGCTTGCGGATCAAAAAAATGGTTCAAATGGCTCTGAGCACTATGGGACTTAACATCTATGGTCATCAGTCCCATAGAACTTAGAACTACTTAAACCTAACTAGCCTAAGGACATCACACAACACCCAGTCATCACGAGGCAGAGAAAATCGCTGACCCCGCCGGGAATCGAACCCGGGAACCCGGGCGCGGGAAGCGAGAACGCTACCACACGACCACGAGCTGCGTACTACCTAGAAGAAAACGGTCTATTGACACACAGTAAACATGGGTTTAGAAAACGTCGTTCCTGTGAAACACAACTATCTCTTATTCACATGAAGGGTTGAGTGCTATTGACAAGGGATTTCAAATGCATTCCGTATTTTTGGATTTCCGGAAGGCTTTTGACACTGTACCACACGAGCGGCTCGTAGTGAAATTGCGTGCTTATGGAATATCGTCTCAGTTATGTGACTGGAACTGTGATTTCCGGTCAGAGAGGTCACAGTTCGTAGTAATTGACGGAAAGTCATCGAGTAAAATCGAAGTGATTTCTCGCATTTCCCAAGGTAGAGTTACAGGCCTGTTGCTGCTCCTTATGTATATAAACGATTTTGGAGACAATCTGAGCAGCCGTCTTCGGTTGTTTGCAAATGACGCTGTCGTTTATCGACTAATAAAGTCATCAGAAGATCAAAACAAACTGCAAAACGATTTAGAAAATGTATCTGAATGGTGCGAAAAGTGGCAGTTGACCTCAAATAACGAAAAGTGTGAGGTCATCCACATGAGTGCTAAAAGGAACTCGTTAAACTTGGGTTACACGATAAATCAGTCTAATCTAAAAGCCGTAAATTCAACTAAATACCTAGGTATTACAATTACGAACAACTTAAATTGGAAGGGACACATAGAAAATGTTATGTTGAAGGCTAACTAAAGACTGCATTTTATTGGCAGGACACTTAAAAATGTAACAGATCTCCTAAGGAGACTGCCTACACTACGCTTGTCCATCCTCTTTTAGAATACTGCTGCGTGGGTTGGGATCCTTACCAGATAGGACTGACGGAGTACATCGAAAAAGTTTAAAGAAAGGCAGCACGTTTTGTATTATCGCGAAATATGGGAGAGAGTGTCACAGAAATGATACAGGATTTGGGCTGGAAATCAAAAGAAAGGCGTTTTTCGTTGCGACGGAATCTTCTCACGAAATTCCATTCACCAGCTTTCTCCTATGACTGCGAAAATGTGTTGTTGACACCGACCTACATTTGGAGGGACGATCACCAAGATAAAATTAGGGAAATCAGAGCTAATACGGAAATATATGTTAATTCTTTCCGCGCGCTGTACGAGAGTGGAATAACAGAGAATTGTGAATGTTCGATGAACCCTCTGCCAGGCACTTAAATGTGATTTGCAGAGTATCCATGTAGATGTAGATGTATATGTGCGGTGAAATTGCCCGCCAAACTTTACAGTTGTGCATTTTCCGTCGATACCCGTATGAATATCAGTTTGTGTAACTCCTTCGTGATGCAACGTTCTTTTGTCTGTCTTGTAATGTGTATACTTGAATGTAATGGTCTTGCAATACTCTATTGTTGTACACCCGACGCTACTTTTACATTTGGAGGATTATCTGCGTTAACAATGACTTGCTGCATTCTGTTCGTTGGGACTCTCCAATGCCGTCACAAATCTGGCCTCTTATCTCGCACGCACTCATTGTTCATTCGGTGACGGTGCAGAACTGTTCTCAAACAAGCTTGCACCTCTGATAGTATCCATTTTCCCGCTATGTTGTTGTTAGTTGCCTCAGACTCGCTGTCCAATTTTTGTACGTGCTATTTTCTACAACAAGTTAGAGAAAAAAAACGTTCTCAAGAACAGAATGTGCATGTAGCCGTTATGAAGCGTCGCTTTCGTGATCTCCTGACTTCTTGTCGTATTACGCAACAAAAGTTGCTTTAGTTTGTAGATAGCCAGTAACATCACATTAAACTTTGATGTACAAATTATACCTTCGTTGGCTGACGTCTTCGATTCCCCGTTCAATATTTGTAACCTCCCCGCTGTGTAGAGCACGGGGCGACACGTCGAATTACCGCCAGGTGCGGCGTCCACTGTCGAGTCATCATGGCCACTATAAGTTGTTCCTGGAACACCGCATACCGAGTTCCGAGTTCCTCATCTTAATAACGTGTTATTTACTGCAGCAAACTTAGCATTAGTAGTCTAGTATTATCAATTTCTTTAGGTTCGCTTTGTCCAAATAGCAACATATTGGAGAAGTAGACTGAATTATTTGTAGTTCTCTATTGAGCCATTTCGTTGTTATCCGTTTTTCAAGTGGTCGCTGCAGTATAAGTAATAAGAACACCGTAAGGAGCTAATAGGACAGATACTATCTTCTTATGCCAGACGAATCTAAGTTGATAACGTTAAATGTCTAACGATTATACAGGGTAAGTCACTAACTATTGTCACCTGGAATAACTCCGAAAGTATGACGGTAACGGAAAAGTTTGTATGACAAATGTTGCGTGGGACAACGGGGGCCATGATACGACATTGGTTTTTTCTTGCTAGGTGGGGTTGCGTCAGAGATATGAAGGTTAACTATTTTTTTTAATGGGATGCTATAGTTTGGCACTTATTTTCTGATAGCGGCTATCCAGAAGAATCCAATGATGATGTGTAACAGTAAGGTCTTTGAAGATCAACGAAGATCAAAAAGGTGGCATGAACGTCGATTTACAAAAGATGTTCGAAGTGATGACCACTGGTGTCAGTGCATTGCTGCAATCTTCTTATCATGAATTGAGTGGTATTCCTTATCACTTCGGCAGTTGTCGAAGCACGTGCGCTGACAATTCTCTCTCGTATATCGTGCAAATAGTAAACATTCGCTGAATACGGCATATCCATAACATGCCATTGACATGTAAACACCATTCGACGTTTTTGCACTACAACACTAATAAGAACGGTAAGTTAAGTATCGTCGAATCAAGCGAATGTGAATGATGTATTCCTTCCAACAAGAAGTCGATATGCTTCTAGTTACGGAGAATACCAACGAAATTCAGTGAAAGCTAGAGACTTATACGCTGAGAGATATCCTCGACGTACTCACCCTACATGTCGTACATTTAAATATGTGTATGATACATTGAGAACAACTGAATCTTTAATGCCTCGGAAACATATCCGGCAAAGGAAAGTTACTAACGAGGAAACGGAAATTGGTACTCCTGCCACTGTGGTTCGAGATCTTTGTGTTAGCTCCCGTCAAATCGCAAGGGAATCTGGGATGAGCCAGAGTAGTGTTGTTCGTGTTCTATATCGTCAAATATCATCCTTAAAATATCAGTCTCCATCAAGAACTAACTGGTATGGATTTTTAACGTCGCATTGAATTCTGCCGATGCCCTCAACTTCCGATTCAGAGGGATGACATATTTTTTAATTTGATTTTATTTACTGACGAGTCTACCTTCACGAACTATGGAAATGTTAATTTGCATAACATGCATTATTGGGCAACTGAAAATCCATGTTGGATGCGGCAAGTCGCGGACCAAAAACCGTGGTCGGTGAATGTATGGTGTGGGATTCTGGAGGACAGAATCATAAGCCCCTATTTCATCGAAGGAAATCTTAATGGTAGGAAGTACATCACATTCCTGCAGGAAACCTTAGGTCTGTTACTGGAAGAAATACCTTTAGGAACAAGGGACAGAATGTGGTGTCAACACGATGGGTGTCCGGCACATATTTCACTGATGGCTAGAAATGAGTTGCAGAGACAATTCCCAAATCGTTGGATTGGACGTGGAGGAGGTGTGTCGTGGACGGCTCGTTCGCCAGACCTGACGCCTCTGGATTTTTTTCTTGTGGAGATTCGTAAAAGACATTGTTTATAAAGACGTTCCAACTACACCTGTAGATATGCGACAGAGAATTGTCAGAACATGTGCTTCGATAAGTGCCAGTGTGATACGGAATACCACTCAATCCACGATAAGAAGATTGCAGCACTGCATTGATACCAGTGGTCATCACTTCGAACACCTTCTGTAAATCGACGTTAATGCCACATTTTTTATCTTCGTTGACCTTCAAAGACCTTACTGTTACCCATCATTGGATTCGTCTCGATAGCCATTATCAGAAAATAAGTACTAAACTACAGCATCCCATTTAAAAATAAATAAATAAATAAAAATAAAAAAGTTGACCTTCATATCTCTGACGCGACCCCCATCTAGCAACAAAAACGCAACAACGTCGTATTATGTCCCCGGTTGTCCCATGCAACTTTTGTCCCACAAACTTCTCAGCTCCTTTCGGAGTTATTCTACGTGGCAATAGTTAGTGACGCACCCTGTATAACGAAGGAACATATTTGTATGACATCAATTAACTATTTATTTCGTGTGATGTGTTCAGCATATATTGCACGTTTTTGACAGTATTGAGTTTCGGATGTGTAGAAAAGTTCAGATTAAAAAAAGAGTGTAATAGGAAACATAATTCTTGATGCCGAGAGACTACATGTGGCATATAAATTTCATCGATGAGACTAATTCTATTTTTGTCTTAGTAGAAGCATAAGGAATTTAAAAAAAATCTAACATCGACTATGGGCAAAACAAAAGAAAAAGAAAGGTACAGAACATGTCACACATTATTTCACAAAATTAAAACACAGCGCTTTAAACAAATTTTTTTAATGGAAGCACTCGATAATAGTATCGAAGTCTTTAAACTACTAATGATGCAAGTCAGTTTGTTCGTTCAATCTCGTCTCAGGAGCACATTTTAGATGCTCATACTTTCAACCGCCTCTAAAACATTCATTATTTTCTCTTTCTTATCAATGCGTAGAGTATCTAAAGTAACGGTATCAGTAATGTGTCCATTATTGTCTGCTGATTCTCTTAAGTGTGCAGTTACCATCGAGTCTTTTTATTCCGTCCTTGTTATAGAAATTTTACGCAGTTTTGAAATGTCGACTATAAAAAAAATATTTAAGCTGCAGAATAATTGCGCGAACTAAGATGTGGAGCGATCTCTAACTCTCATTTATGATGTCCTATATTTCAAACTTTCTTATGTTTGTTCTTAGTCGAAGTTAAAAATACTTCCATGGGTAATTATAATATTTACGTTACATGTAACCTCTCTGCACGAGCAATTGATACTTCAGTGTTTTTTAAACTCAGCTTGTGCATACATGCGACATATCATAGAATCAGTCCAGAGATGCGCTGGACTTCTTCAGATGTACTGCTGGTTTCGCTGAATCTTGCCCATTAACGAGTCGCAGTCGGAGAGCGATGTAAATACTGTGAAAAGGGGGCGTGACTGCAGTTTACGGGTGATGGGCAGAGATAATCTCCCTCTGAAATATACACTGTCGTTCGTAAGAGATCGATACTGTAGAGGTACTGTACATATATCACTAAGTTTCATGGCATCTTCTTTTCTCTTAAACTTATTCCCATGTTTGTATCCATTGATGCAAAAAAATCTCAAGACCAAGAAGGAGTTGTGCGACATAAACGAAAGTTAGCAGGCGTGTTGGGTCTAGTGTAGCAGGGGATACAATCCGTCGGCTTTGACCAATGACGTCAGAATTAGCCAGAGAGCAAGTATTACACAGATGAAAGAGCTGAGAAGAATGTTCAGAAACAAAGAAATGCAAGAGAGATAAACTGTACTTCACATATATAAGAGCCAGTAGTATTTTCACGTTAACGATATCGCGTGTTTGTATCTTAGTATTTCTCCGCAAAATACAATGGAAAGAAATGAATGAAATATATTACTAGCAAAGAATACATCACGTTACATGTATGTCAGTTGTATCTCAAAAGTCTTCCGAACTGTATTGCTGAAGTGCAGTACGGGATACGAGTTCAGAGTACGTCGATTTCTTAGTTTCAACTAGCATTGCTGTCCTGTTGTTCACTTGAACTATGCATCCCCTGCTTCACTAAACCGTAAATGAAACACCGGATACAAATTAAAAGCTCATTCGAAGTGTGTTGCTTAAGTTTGTCGTAAGTCGATTTCTTCGTTTTCACTAGCATTACTGTCCTGTTCTTTACTTGAACGATGTATTCTCCGCTTCAGAAAACCTAAGTGGAACACGGGATACAAATTGTAGATGTGTTGTTTATTTCGTCTCCGCTATTACTAACAGTCCTTTCTTACGTACATATCAATACTACTGATGACATAAGGACCTACGTATGTAATATATGTACACCAGACTTCCGTTGACCTCTATATATGTACACTGGTAACGAAAAGGTGGAAATAGACGTAAGTTACATTTGCAACCTGTACCTCAATTGAACTACACGGAGACGCGGTCACATGTACAATTTGTATCCCGTACTTCACTATGGGGTACAGTTTTCTTGTTGCCTTGGACGCTAATAGTATCCCATTCGTTACTTGAGCTATATAGCTATACGCAACATTCGTATCTTGCTCGCCAATTAACATATATAGTGTCAGTGTAAAGGCGAAGTGAAGGACGGGATACAAATTTTAGTTGTGTCGTCAGTGTAATAGCGAAGTGAAGGACGGGATACAAGTTGTAGTTCTGTCAGGGGTTTCGCCTGTAATATAGCAAGTACACATCCGAAAACGTCGTACTGATACTAGTGCTGGGAAACGAAAGAAGATCGACAGCTGAGAAATTTCTATTACGTACTTCACAACACGAAATTACACATATTGGTGGAATAAAACAGTGAAATATGTCAAAATAGTGAAGTACAGTGAAAGAAGCTAATGGGATAGTGAACTTATCACACGGAAATATCGAGGAATAACCGAAGCTCGCCTAGACAGACAGTAACGAAAATTACATACCCACAAACAGACAAATCCATTCCTATAAACGAAAATAAGACACTAAAAATTGTTCTACAATAACAAACTAATACGCCAAATTACCTGAATATCATTACGAATAATTATTTTAATGTACGATGATAGCGCTTATCCGGAACACAGAACTGCTTTATTATCTATGCCTCGAAGTGCGGACATTACTATCTATGCCTAATGTATGACGTCATTGGTCAAAGTCGACGGGTTGTATCCCCTGCTTCACTAGACCCGGCGTGTTTCTATATCTGAAAGGTGATGTCTACTCACATTTTCCACCAGTAGCATAACAGTAACGTTAGTAGCGCCAATATGAATATGAAAATCGGTTTTGCTTTAAACAATGTGAAGCTCGTTAGCATTAGTGATCTTACTGATCTCTGGGATTGGACTTGGTGAGTTGATGTTACTGAAGAATGCCTTTAAGGCGACAAAGACGTCACTATGAACAGCTCACTGAATTTGAACGAGGTCGCGTAATAGGGCTACGAGAAGCTGTATGTTCCTTCTGCGATACTGCAGAAAGACTTGGTAGGAATGTAGCCACTACACATGATTGCTGGAACGTACGGTCGCAAAAGGACCGTACTTTAACTTCTAAAGGGACTTTATATTTCGACAGGTCTTAATGTGCTCCAGAGTAGGACTCTTGACTTTTACCACTTGTACACTCCTGGAAATTGAAATAAGAACACCGTGAATTCATTGTCCCAGGAAGGGGAAACTTTATTGACACATTCCTGGGGTCAGATACATCACATGATCACACTGACAGAACCACAGGCACGTAGACACAGGCAACAGAGCATGCACAATGTCGGCACTAGTACAGTGTATATCCACCTTTCGCAGCAATGCAGGCTGCTATTCTCCCATGGAGACGATCGTAGAGATGCTGGATGTAGTCCTGTGGAACGGCTTGCCATGCCATTTCCACCTGGCGCCTCAGTTGGACCAGCGTTCGTGCTGGACGTGCAGACCGCGTGAGACGACGCTTCATCCAGTCCCAAACATGCTCAATGGGGGACAGATCCGGAGATCTTGCTGGCCAGGGTAGTTGACTTACACCTTATAGAGCACGTTGGGTGGCACGGGATACATGCGGACGTGCATTGTCCTGTTGGAACAGCAAGTTCCCTTGCCGGTCTAGGAATGGTAGAACGATGGGTTCGATGACGGTTTGGATGTACCGTGCACTATTCAGTGTCCCCTCGACGATCACCAGTGGTGTACGGCCAGTGTAGGAGATCGCTCCCCACACCATGATGCCGGGTGTTGGCCCTGTGTGCCTCGGTCGTATGCAGTCCTGATTGTGGCGCTCACCTGCACGGCGCCAAACACGCATACGACCATCATTGGCACCAAGGCAGAAGCGACTCTCATCGCTGAAGTCGACACGTCTCCATTCGTCCCTCCATTCACGCCTGTCGCGACACCACCGGAGGCGGGCTGCACGATGTTGGGGCGTGAGCGGAAGACGGCCTAACGGTGTGCGGGACCGTAGCCCAGCTTCATGGAGACGGTTGCGAATGGTCCTCGCCGATACCCCAAGAGCAACAGTGTCCCTAATTTGCTGGGAAGTGGCGGTGCGGTCCCCTACGGCACTGCGTAGGATCCTACGGTCTTGGCGTGCATCCGTGCGTCGCTGCGGTCCGGTCCCAGGTCGACGGGCACGTACACCTTCCGCCGACCACTGGCGACAACATCGATGTACTGTGGAGACCTCACGCCCCACGTGTTGAGCAATTCGGCGGTACGTCCACCCGGCCTCCCGCATGCCCACTATACGCCCTCGCTCAAAGTTCGTCAGCTGCACATACGGTTCACGTCCACGCTGTCGCGGTATGCTACCAGTGTTAAAGACTGCGATGGAGCTCCGTATGCCACGGCAAACTGGCTGACACTGACGGCGGCGGTGCACAAATGCTGCGCAGCTAGCGCCATTCGACGGCCAACACCGCGGTTCCTGGTGTGTCCGCTGTGCCGTGCGTGTGATCATTGCTTGTACAGCCCTCTCGCAGTGTCCGGTGCAAGTATGGTGGGTCTGACACACCGGTGTCAATGTGTTCTTTTTTCCATTTCCAGGAGTGTATTACAGAACTGAGGAGAGACGGAGTATGGGTTACCAAGCTTTGTATTACGTATGTCGGTTTTAAATCATCATATTGAACTCTGAACTGTTTTGACCTGGTGAATAATTCGTGTATTGTGATGACGAAATGGGTTTAGTTTTCACACATCATTGATAACAGTTTACTGTAGGAATTTTGCTACTATTCTCAAAACGCTCTCAACTTAATTTTTCTGCATTTCTGTCCACGTTTTATCTGAATATCATAGGACCACTTCCCGTTTATTTCAGATGTCCTTTTTTTGAATAAACATTGTTCGACGTAATTCTCTATCGTCTACATTAATTACAGACATTAGAATAGAACCCTTGTTATTAAATTATTCATTTAACTTTTATTTTGTATTTCCGTGTATTTTATTAACTCACAATTCTAGGCAGTGCGTAGAATACTTGTCTGCAGAATCACAGCTACAAGTTATTATTTGTAGCGAATTAGCTACGGTACATCAAAGCAGATGTGTGCGGCTTGACCCTAATACTAAACCGAGCTTCCTTTTTAACCAGAGCTGTGCATAGCCCAAATACCTGAAGTATGAGTAACCGCAGGTAAAGACGCAACTGATTTGCTCATACGGGATGCTGTTTCAGAAGAGCACCCATACTAGCAATAACTATTAGGTACCATCACAGGCTTATCTCACACTTACATTCACCTATGAATGTGCATTGTTAATCACTTAAATATGTTACCTAGACAATTGTGTTCCTGAAATTTCATTAATGTACATCAATTAGTTTTTGATGTTGTTGTTTTTTCCATCTGTGTGTTTTAATAGTTTGTCTGTAGATCCATGAACAGTAAGTACAATTTTGCTTTCGGGAAACTTCACAGCATAGCTTTCTGAGTGTAGAGCATGCACCACTGTATATATCTTGTACTCACTCTAGCACATCAATTTTTCCCAGAGTTTTTGACACACCTGCCTCAAGAAGTACTGCCATGTTCTTCTTTTTCTATCCTCTCACATGATTGGTATGTTAATCCAGATTTGGTAGTGGTATGGGATGGCCAGGTGCCCTTACTGCCCCATCCCCTCCTTGCCCCTCACACCTTTGCCCCCAACCTACTCTTGGCATGAAATGTACTACATCTGTTTGCATCTAGCCTTATCCCATGTGGAAGTGTGACAACATTTTCTAAACCTTTGCAAACTGTATAACTGAAGTGGGACTTGGGTACCAGCTCGGTATTCCCCCTAGTGAGATGAGGGAGAACGCTTAAAAACCACATCCAGCAGAGCCATCACATTGGCCCTTGTGGTTGATCCACCGAGCATATGCAATCTGTGACTGGCATGTTTCCCCAAATCTCAGAAGCAGATTGCTAGAGTGGGCGGTTTACCAGCACGGTAAGTGCCACCAACTAAGGTAGATATAATTTTCACTTTTTAGGAGCTGGTAACACAGAATCTAAGATCTAATATGTATGTCCTTTGACACAAAATCATAATGATCATAAAGGTACTGGTGATTCAGAATTGTGTTGTAAATATATTATGAGAAATCAGGACTTCACCCGACTACAGGCATTGAAATAAATCAACAGTGAAGGTTGAAAATTTGTGCTCGACTGGGTCTAGTATCCAGATGCTCTGCTTCTGTGGGACTGTCTCATTAACCCCCTCAGCCAACTGGACACGCTTCCTGTCCATTTCAGATTCTCAACCTGTGATACAGTGTGCCAGTATCACTCCCATGCATTAGTCCCATTGCTCATAGCATTCATTAAGTTCTGCATTGATTCAGAAGATATGGCGCATCCACACTGAAAGTACCTAGAGCCATCCTCACCACATGTCTATAAGTACGGCAAATGCTTTAGTACTACAGTGAAGCAAAAGCTGTCACATCTGCATAATTATCTGGGAAATGGGGTATTTAAATGAATGTGTCCATATTAGTTTACAGCTCCTAAAGTTAGGAATCTATATGATGCTACAGAGTTGGGCTGGTGGAAGTCTGCTATCTCTTCCTTCAAACACGCTGTATCTAGTGCGGTGGCACATCTCCATTATCATCACTGTCTGATCGAAAGTATCCTAACAGCGTAGTCTAGTGTAGAACTGACCACTGTATGTCACGAGAGTGGACCTACCAGTATAAATGGAGGTCGTGTAAAGTATCCCTAATTTTCAAATGACATTTTATTTTCTTATCGCCCAGATTTACATTTTACACCGAGTCTGCAGATATCACTGACAACGCCTGCCGTACAGTCTTTTAAGGGAACTTGTGCTGACATCAGACAGCAAAATCAGCCCTAGTCATAACTATATTTAATGTCACTGCCACCATTGCTAGATAGTACAGGAATAATTGTAACACCCGCATTTAGACAAACACCACACCATACAGTGTTACCTAGTGCACCGAATAATACCATCTTGATGTGTTCCTTATGGTCTGTGTTACTCATCTGACAGCTGCACCACAGCTACTGGCCTATCACAACGCTATTGTCGGTACACAGTGTTGTGCTGAGAAGATTGCAATTCTTACATGAAGGAGGTGGTTTACAAAACAGCACATATTTTTGGTATTCAAGAAAACTGGTGTAAGGTCCATTTTCCTTCAATGTGCCATACTTCATATCAGTATACTGGTTATTTTTCAAACAGAGGTTTTCGATAGTTGGTATGTTACACCATAGCAGTTAAGAGTACAAGCTATGTGGTCTTTAATAGCTAGCAGCATTGCATGAGCACTTTATTAACTGGTGCAAAAGTAATAAAAAACTATTTTTAAGTCACTTAGATGGTCATGACATAACTAATCATATGTTATTGCTGAAAATAGCCTCCATCAGCAGCAATATAGTGGCTGCAATGTTATATAGGGAGGTCTAGGTGGAAACTCAACATTTCCACCTCTGAACAAATGTTTCATCTAGGAACTGCTGCACCCGACGATGGTAATGTGATGATGCACTGTCTTGTTGAAGAAAAAAAAGTCTTCATCATAATGCAGTTGGTGAACAGCTGGTACAATTCTTTCTCGCAGCATGGTAAGGCCCTTTACACCTTTCACTGTTCCTCCAAAAAGGAATGGTCCCATGAGTCCTCTGACAGACTTACCTCACCACACTGATAAAGCCAGAGGCAGAACTAGTGATGGGAACAACAGAATAAAAACAGCCGATTCAGTCGATTGCAGCTTTAGGCATCGTTTTCATTATTCATTCATTCTTTTGAGTGAAACCTGGCTATGAGAACAACAGAATGAAAACAATCAATCAGTTTTACAGATGGACTGAATTATTATTCATTCATTTCTTTCGAGTGAAAACTGTCAACACAATCTGATGGAGTTTTGCGTATTGACTATTCATTCTTTCTCTTCAAGTGCAACCAGTTAGTTTTTCTGTTGATTGAAGCATGTGTTCAGCTAAAACCACTGTTTAGTGGTTTAGTTGGCTGAGTTATCCAGTTATTCTTTTGAGTGAAACCAGTCTATAGTACTGTCATTGGGTGAAGTAAGTGCAAACTGTGGTGCACACGCCCCCAGAGGATAGCCCCATCCCCTAGTGGGTGCATGTGAAGACATTTCAGTGAGTATGCCATAGTTACAAAACGCAATATGTTGTTGTTGTTGTTGTTGTCTTCAGTCCTGAGACTGGTTTGATGCAGCTCTCTATGTTGCTCTATCCTGTGCAAGCTTCCTCATCTCCCAGTACTTACTGCATCCTACATCCTTCTGAACCTGCAATATATATGTTCATTTAATTATGTACTGAATGACTGTTTCTTATGTTTATGATTTAAAACTGATAAATAGATTGCTGTGCATTAAATTGTTCAGGGTGCAGATAACAACATGTAGCTAATAAACCTTCGTTGGGAGTACAAAGTAGAGCAAGCATAAAAGTTCTCTTAGGACTGTGTGAGCGAGAAATGATACATGCCGAATTTTTATAACTGTCTGCATTCTGTTTATTGAAAAAGTGTGGTGATATCCATTAATTAAAAAACATTTTAATATAGCAACCTCTGAGAAGTGTATTGAATGCAACATACCAGCTTATGTATGTTTTATTGATTTACAGAAGGATTTCGATAGAACTCAGTTAACATATGTTAAACCAGCTGTACAATTCGGAGATTCCTTCCAACTTTAAAAAAAAATTGAAGAGATTTATCCAACAACTACAACCAGATGAATATTGGTTCCAGGTTAACCAACTGCATAGCAGTTAGTAGTATTAGATGAGGTGGCTCTCTGTGACCACTACTTTTAATGTAGTCATAGACAAGGTGATAAAGAAGGTGGTTATAGAATGGGGGACAAATAAATAAAAATAATTTGTTATGCTCACAGTGCAGGTCTGCTGGCCAACAGTGAAGATAACTGCATAAACTTTTACATACATTTAACCTGGCAATCAAAAACCTAGATATTGTCACATCCACTGAAAAACCCAGTGTATTACCACACCTGTGGAACCAGCTAGATGCAAATCGGAAGTGAATAGAAAAATTATTCAACAGGAATGACACTTAAATAAATATCCTGGTATTGAACTGCCCTGTAGTGGGAAGGTCAGAAAGGAAGTTAGAGAGCAAGTAGCTAAAGCGAATAAGTGGTACTATTTGGATAAGGAAGCATACAGGAAAAGATGCAAAGACAAGGCTACACAAAACAATAGTGAGATCAGTTATGTCACACGCAGCTGAGATGAGACTTTAGGAATCTGCAGCTATGAAAATTCTGTGAAGGGTTACAGGGAAGACACTGCGACATAGACAGAGAAGTGTAAACATTAGAAAAGGGTGCAAAGTGGTTTCCATTCACAAATAAGTGAGGTACATGCGAGAATGGAACGATGCAGGTTGGCTGAACCAGTTGTTGTGTGGTCTTCGTTTCTGAGACTGGTTTGATGCAGCTCTCCATGCTACTCTCTCCTGTGCAAGCTTCTTCATCTCCCAGTACGTACTGCAACCTACATCCTTCCGAATCTGCTTAGTGTATTCATCTCTTGGTCTACCTCTACGATTTTTACCCTCCACACTGCCCTCCAACACTAAATTGGTGATCCCTTGATGCCTCAGAACATGTCGTACCAACCGATCCCTTCTTCTGGTCAAGTTGTGCCACAAACTTCTCTTCTCCCCAATTCTATTCAATACCTCCTCATTAGTTATGTGATCTACCCATCTAATCTTAAGCATTCTTCTGTAGCACCACATTTCGAAAGCTTCTATTCTCTTCTTGTCCAAACTATTTATCGTCCACGTTTCACATCCATACATGGCTACACTCCATACAAATACTTTCAGAAACGACTTCCTGACATTTAAATCTATACTCGATGTTAACAAATTTCTCTTCTTCAGAAACACTTTCCTTGCCATTGCCAGTCTATATTTTATATCCTCTCTACTTCGACCATCATCAGTTATTTTGCTCCCCAAATAGCCTTTACTACAATAATATCACAAATTAAGTCCGCCTCGATGCAATACACCTTCTTATTCGTTTATTTCTTTATTATCCCTAACTAGTTTCGGCGACAAATATCACCTCATCAGTGGGATTTTTTAATTTAAAATATGCATAAAATGGTATGGTTTTACAAACACAGTAAAACATTATTACATTTTTACAAATCGTCTTTTGAAATCTAGTTTTATATTGATACTTCCGTACTATCTTATTTATTGTATGCTACAGCATGTTTAAAGTAATTATTGGCGCTGTTTGTGACATATTTTCTGTGCTCTTTTTTCTGTTGCCGTCTTTTTACTTAGCGAACATCATGTCATCTGCAACTATGTGAGTGGCTGTTAGTAAACAAATACTCAAAGGTGAACTTCGTTTGTCAGAACTTCGTATGTCAGATGTTGACCTTTGAGTATTCGTTTACTAACAGCCGCTCACATGGTTGCAGATGACATGATGTTCGCTAAGCAAAAAGACGGCAACAGAAAAAATAGCACAGAAAATATGTCACAAACAGTGCCAATAATTGCTTAAAACATGCTGTAGCATACAATAAATAAGGTAGTACGAAAGTATCAGTATAAAACTAGATTTCAAAAGACGATTTGTAAAAATGTAATAATGTTTTACTGTGTTTGTACAGCCATGCCGTTTTTTAGATTAAAAATCCCCACTGATGAGGTGATATTTGTCGCCGAAACTAGTTTTGGTTAATAAAGAAATAAACGAATAACAAGGTGTTTTGCATCAAGGCGGACTTAATTTGTGATATTGCTGTTTTTCTATGCAAACACGGACCAAATGGAAGAGTTCCAAGATAATATTATTGCTAACTAACTGAAAACCTCAGCTGCTGACAGGTGTTGTTGATATACCTCTATGTGGACAGCTGAAAATGTGTACCCCGTCCGGGACTCGAACCCGGGATCTCCTGCTTACATGGCAGACGGTGTGTATCCATCTGAGCCACCGAGGACACAGATGAATAGCGCGACTGCAGGGACTTATCCCTTGCAAGCTTCCCGTGAGACTCACATTCCCAACTGTCCACAATTCCATATACGTATTGTTTTCCTTATAGACATTTGCCCACCCACTCATTACTCGCGCACACTTTGGCGATTCCCGTAAGAGTTTGGGCAACCCGTGCGCATTCGCACAGACAAAGGTCAAGGGCTGGGTAGCATTTAACTTTAAGGTATATCAACAAGACCTGTCGGCAGCTGAGGTTTTCAGTTAGTTATCATTTATTCCAGGGAAAAGCTGCACGGTCATCAACAGTAACTGTTCTTTCAGGGCCGGCCGAAGTGGCCGTGCGGTTAAAGGCGCTGCAGTCCGGAACCGCAAGACCGCTACGGTCGCAGGTTCGATTCCTGCCTCGAGCATGGACGTTTGTGATGTCCTTAGGTTAGTTAGGTTTAACTAGTTCCAAGTTCTAGGGGACTAATGACCTCAGCAGTTGAGTCCCATAGTGCTCAGAGCCATTTGAACTATTTTGTTCTTTCAGGAACAAGTTACTTACTGTCTTCGTGTAATATTATTGCGTCTTTACTACTTCAAGTGTCTCATTTCCTAATCTAATACCCTCAGCATAGCCCAATTTAAATCAACTTGTTGAACCAGAAGATTGTGAAAATCATAAAGAAACATAGCACCAGCTGGTAAAAGAAATCTTGACCGTCCAAGGACAAGATGGAATGACAACCATGGGTTAGACTGATGGGTACTGAAGGAAACAGGCTGTTTAGGCAGAAAGGGAGGAAGAAAGAATGAATGAAGAAGAAGAAGATTCAGAGAGATCGTACGCCTGCGTCCCCTCACGCGTAACGTCAGCGCCCCGCTGCTGCCGGGGCCAGGGTAACAGCCGTCGCGAGGAGGTGGCCGGGTCGGCAGTCGCCGCAGGCGTCAAGTCCCGGCAGTGTTGCGCTGCGTCCAGCGCGCCACCTCCTCGCTACGGTTGTCCCCCTGGCCCCGGCAGCAGCAGGAGCAGGCTACGGCGGCGGCGCCACGCCACCACACGACACGGATTACGAGTCGAGTGTGCATGATGAATGTGCAATCACTAAAACCGCAGAGACTGACTGAGTGAGAACGTTCATATAAGTGACGTAACCGACAGATACGTGAGTCAGTTGGTTGTCTCACGTTGCGTGAAACCACCCCAAAGAGAGGACTGCTCGGCGTTCATTGGGTTGCCTGCAGATCAAATCAAATCAAATGCCGAAACTGGTGGCTTTCAGAATAAAATAAAACATTTTAAAGCATACGGCTGTTGGTGAATTTTAGTGACACTGAAAATGACTTAGCAGCCGATGTCCCCTGAACGTGATGGACCAATAGATATCGAACCAAAAAAACAAAAACAGTCGACCGGCCAGTCGGTTGTTGGAAATAGTCTCAGTTGTACCATCACTAGAGATAACAGCTAGTTGTTCCGTAATTGGGTATTATCTCTTGCCCAGTACACATATGCCGATTGATGGTTTCATCAAATTGAAACGTCACCTCATCAGACAAAACAATGACGTCAGCCAACTGTTCCTTATCGCAAATTCATCACAATTTGTTGCCTCGGATTTTAGGGAGAGGATTTTAATGTGCTGCTGGGTGACTGGCTCACCCAGGTTTTAGGTAAGAGGCCCACCACTCACGATTACCTACTTGTTTCACTTCGATTTCTGTTCTCTTTTCCTTATGTTTCCTTTGCTTTTTAGTGCATTTCTTCTCCTCTTGTTTTGCCTCTGTATGTGAGGATTTGTAACTGCGTCAGGTCTGTGTCTTTTAGCTGTTCTCCTTGTTCACTGTCCGTCTTCGTCCCTTCACCGCATGTGTTCCTGTTTCTATGCGTTTGGGCGCTGATGACCACGCTGTTTAGCCCCCGAAAACCTCAAACCACATACACACACACACACACACACACACACACACACACACACACACAAAATTCTAGGCGCCAATCCGGATCGCCGTCATTCATCAGGTGAAGCATGGGAATGTAGGGTTTCTTCAAACCTTGCTTCAAAATGGGGTGAACACTTCGTCTGCTTGCACCTAATTCAAGCACAGCTTCCCATATGGGCTTCTTTGGGAAACTTGTCAAAGCTTGTACCACTGTGTCCACCCCTTTTTCTTCCGCCGTTGATTTCTTCCTGCCGCAATACTCCTCCTTCAGATCACACAGACTTTCTTCCCTCTCAAATTTTGCAGTGTAACTTATTATACGTGACGAGAGGATCACACTCTGCCCACAACAACGCGTTAAAATCCATTTCGTTTGCTTCAAGGCCAAGTTTCCAGCCATCCTGTTATTTACGTGCAATTACTGGCGACTGAAAATAAAAAAATAAAAAGAAATGAATGGCTACACGTACTAGTCATGAGAGCATCATATAATCACAGCTGGGTCAGGTTATGATCAATACGTCGTCAGTTATTAAAGTTCAGTGTAAGCCTCTTTGCAGCACATGCTGTATACGTGAAAGATTTATCAGCTAAATTACCCATTCTTTCAGGTTTTTCACTTTCAGTACTGCCGTGTACAGGAAGTATCAAACTAGAATGGAAGCACAGAAACACGCAGACCACGGGTGTCCAACCTTTTAGCTTACCTGGGCCACGTGGTAAGAAGACCAGTGTTTCTGGGCCGCACGTAAATATACTTAACACTAACAATAAACAACTGATTAAATGGTTCAAATGGCTCTGAGCACTATGGGACTTAACATCTAAGGTCATCAGTCCCCTAGAACTTAGAACTACTTAAACCTAACTAACCTAAGGACTTCAGACACATCCATGCCCGAGGCAGGATTCGAACCTGCGACCGTAGCAGTCGCGCGGTTCCGGACTGAAGCGCGTAGAACCGCTCGGCCACCGCGGCCGGCTAAACAAATGATTAAAGAAGATAATCAGAGGACGGTCGGAGATATATAGTTAACACGTTACAGTAATTATTTAGAATTTATTAATTTATGACTCTTTAGTCTAAAAAAGCGAGTTGGAATTAATGTTACATTTTATATATAAAATTTCATTGATGATTAATGCGATATTTGACGACTAACAGTACTGTTAGACTGCAAACATTGGCAATAATTGCAGTACAAAAAAAGATCTCTAACCTCCACCGACTTGTAATGATCGAAACCACCGTAAAAAAGGCTCTTTACGACACAGTTTTTAGAGAGATAACACCGAATTTCCTTGTAATTACATAAATTAATTTCACTAAACGTCTCTAAAGCTCTAGTTTCGCAGTTGCAGCTGTAGTAGGCATAATATAACAGACCAGCGCGGCCTAACGAATTAGTCAGTTATGAGAAGGAGAGTCTGGGTGGTCGAGTACAGCAAGGGCGGCAGAGTTAAGAACGGGACGGACCAGTCAGAGAACATCATCGTGTAGCAGGTGTTTCAAACTGGCAATGTTCAATGTATCATAAATTTACATAAACGGAATTTCTTGGGCTTGTTTTACCGATCGCGTGGTAGATATTCATCTCTTGGAGTATACTGATACTTGCTTTGGGCCGCAGGTTGGATACCTCTAATATAGACAGTACTTTCGTTTGATGTACCACCGAGCGAGGTGGCGCAGTGGTTAGCACACTGGACTCTCATTCGGGAGGACGACGGTTCTAACCCGCGTCTGCCATCCTGATTCAAGTTTTCCGTGATTTCCCTGAATCACTTCAGGCAAATGCCACCAGCATGGTTCCTTTGAAAGGACACAGCCGACTTCTTACCCCATCCTTAAGTAACACGATGGGACCGAAGACTTCTCTGTTCGATCCTCTCCGCCAAATCAATCAACCAACCAACTTGGTGTACCGAATGACAGCTGTCCCTGAACTGTGGTCAGTGGCGATAAACAAAAGGGATCGAAGCAGAACGAATTCCATTACTAGTGACAGTCACTCTCCGTCTTTCCAACCAGCTTTTTGTATTACCCATGAA
Organism: Schistocerca cancellata; assembly: GCF_023864275.1. Taxonomy (NCBI): domain Eukaryota; kingdom Metazoa; phylum Arthropoda; class Insecta; order Orthoptera; family Acrididae; genus Schistocerca; species Schistocerca cancellata. The sequence continues at coordinate 15,890,083 of NC_064635.1, read as the reverse complement.
TGTTTATGCTGGCTACTTAAATGGCATTTGAGTCGTTATGTCATTTCAGGTTACTCCCCGCTGTTGAGCCATGTATAGAAACGAATGTTAAGCGGTCACATTGAGAGGCAGCCACATGCCTTGCTCATACAGTGGCATCAAGCAGTCAGGCCTGCAAGATGAGTGGTCTGCCAAGCGTGTGGATTTATTCGTATCTCTCGAGTAACATCAACAACTGATTATGAGCTCTAGTACTCACAATTAAGCTTCAAATTATTCTCCTGTTTGAATATTACGCAACGGAAACGGATAACGCACATCTGACTATTAGTAACTTACACAACTCTGACTGTTCACTACACTCTGGCAATACCACATTTACTTTCTCACCCAACGGCTTTGATCAGCACGTGGCCATCGCACTGAATATGAATGGCGCACACATTATAAATTCTGGATATCATGACTACACACTATTCGAAGAACAAAGCCACCAATCTTTTTCTTTTTACTGTCTTTTTTATTCAGATAAATTCTATTTGGATTCACAGATAACCTAAACACACCATTACATTTTATACTACAATTACACATGAGAAACTCCGCTTTACATTGGTGATTATCTTGTGGTCTCGTAATGATCTAACGCTACAGTGAACTTTCTGAATAGGATGATGGATCTTTTGCTATACCTCACACTTCGACTCTCACAGCCATCATCACGAAAATTTCCTCCTGACCGAGGGGTACAAAAAGGAACATGCATAACCCACTGCCTCTGAACCTATCTTGCTACTCTCCCATGCAAACAACACAAACTTAAATTACATGAAATACATCACACTGGCAACATACAATACATCACAAAGAATGGTCCTCCCGAACGCGTCGTCGGGAGGAGGTAATTTTAGCTAGACTCCGGATAGGGCACTGTCTTTTTAGCCATAGACATCTTTTAAGCGGTGATCCTCCTCCACTCTGTCCCCACTGCTCTCAGCCGTGGACGGTCAGACACCTTTTAATTGAATGCCCCTATTTTAATCCGTTACGCTCCCGTCTACAGCTATCGCCTGATCTATCGTCGATTTTAGCAGATGACACGCGCTCAGCCGACCGCGTTCTGCAGTTTATTAGTGACAGTGAAATGACGTCAGTCATTTGAAGTTTTTTTTTTGGGGACAATCACCCCCTGTCTGTAGTGGATTTTTAAGCATTCTTTCTACTTTTAGTTTCTCCAATTTTATGAGTTTGTTCCCATTGCTGCTGGTTTTCAATTTCGGTTTTTTACTGTCTTAAGTCACGGGCTGGGCGCTAATGACCATAGAAGTTTTGCGCCCTAAAACCACAAAAAAACAAAAACAAACAAAAAACAAAGAATGGTCACAACGTTAGAATCACTTCACTTTCAGCTTTCAAACTTCAATGAGTATTCATCCCAGTTTCACACGACACTGCCTCACTTCGTAACTTTTCTTTCCTACTACGACCTCTGGAGGATATATGCACGTCTTCCTGTGCAATGCAAGCCAAGTGGCGTTGCTGGATAGGCGGCTGACTCACTTTGATTCTCTCTCAGAGTATTAGAGTTTGATTCTTGCTTGCGTCTACTTAAAATCTCTCTACATTGATTTATTACAGGGATATGCATCTTATAAAATTTTCAGTGGTCTACATCTACACTACTGGCGATTAAAATTGCTGCACCAAGAAGAAATGCAGATGATAAACGGGTTTTCATTAGACAGATATATTATACTACAAGTGACATCTGATTACATTTTCACACAATTTGGGTGCATAGATCCTGAGAAATCAGTACCCAGAACAACCACATCTCGCCATAATAACGGCCTTGATACGCCTGGGCATTGAGTCAAACAGAGCTTGGATGGCGTGTGCAGGTACAGCTGCCCATGCAGCTTCAACACGATACCACAGTTCATCAAGAGTAGTGACTGGCATATTGTGATGAGCCAGTTGCTCGGCCACCATTGACCAGACTTTTCTATGCATCAGAGGTCTGGAGAATGTGCTGGCCAGGGCAGCAGTCGAACATTTTCTGTATCCACAAAGCCAATACAGGACCTGCAACATGCGGTCGTGCATAATCCTGCTGAAATGTAGGGTTTCGCAGGGATCGAATAAAGTGTAGAGCCACGGGTCGTAACACATCTGAAATGTAACGTCCACTGTTCAAAGTGCCGTCAATGCGAAAAAGAGGTGACCGAGACGTGTAACCAATGGCACCGCATACCATTACGCCGGGTGATACACCAGTATGGCGATGACAAATACACGCTCCCAATGTGCGTTCACCGCGATGTCGCCAAACACGGATGCGAACATCATGATGCTGTAAACAGAACCTGGATTCATCCGAAAAAATTACGTTTTGCCATTCGTGCACCCAGGTTCGTCGTCGAGTACACCATCGCAGGCGCTCCTGTCTGTGATGCAGCGTCAAGGGTAACCGCAGCCACGGTCTCCGAGCTGATAGTCCGTGCTGCTGCAAACGTCGTCGAACTGTTCGTGCAGATGGTTGTTGTCTTGCAAACGTCCCCATCTGTTGACTCAGATATCGAGACGTGGCTGCACGATCCGTTACAGCCATGTGGATAAGATGCCTGTCAACTCGACTGCTACTGATACGAGGCCGTTGGGACCCAGCACGGCGTTCCGTATTACCCTCCTGAACCCACCGATTCCATAACAGTCATTGGATCTCGACCAACGCGAGCACCAATGTTGCGATACGATAAACCGCAATCGCGATAGGCTACAATCCGACCTTGATCAAAGTCGGAAACGTGATGGTACGCATTTCTCCTCCTTACACGAGGCATCACAACAACGTTTCACCATGCAACGCCGGTCAACTGCTGTTTGTGTATGAGAAATCGGTGGGAAACCTGCCTCATGTCAACACGTTGTAGGTGTCTCCACCGTCGCCAACCTAGTGCGAATGCTCTGAAAAGCTAATCATTTGCATATCACAGCATCATCTTCCTGTCGGTTAAATTTCGCGTCTGTAGCACGTCATCTTCGTGATGTAGCAATTTTAATGTCCAGTAGTGTATATCTACGTGATTACTCTGCTATTCACAATAAAATGCCTGGCAGAGGGTTCAATGAACCACCTTCAAGCTGTCTCTCTACCGCTCAACTCTCAAACGGCGCGCGGAAAAAACGAGCACCTGAATTTTTCTGTGCGAGCCCCGATTTCTATTATTTTATCGTGATGATCATTTTCTCCCTATATAGGTGGGTGCCAACAGAATGTTTTCGCAACAGGAGGAGAAAACTGCTGATCAAAACTTCATGAGAACATCTCATCACAACGAAAAGCACGTTTATTCTAATGATTGCCACTCCAATTCAAGTATCACGTCTGTGCCACTGTCTCGCCTATTTCGCGATAATATAAAACGAGCTTCCCTTCTTTGAACTTTATCAATGTCATACGTCAGTCCCACCTGATGCGGATCCCACACCGCACAGCAGTACTCCAGATTAGGGCGGACAAGCGTGGTGTAAGCTATCTCTTTAGTAGACTTGTTGCACCTTCTAAGTGTTCTGCCAATGAATCGCAGTCTTTGGTTTGCTCTATGCGAACGTTCCAGTTTAGGTTATTTGTATTTGTAATCCCTAAGTATTTAGTTGAATTTACAGCCTTCAGGTTTGTGTCACTTATCGCGTTTAGCGGATTTCTCCTAGTACTCATGTGAATAACTTCACACTTTTCTTTATTCAGGGTCAATTGCCATGTTTCTCACCATACAGATATGTTATCTAAATCATTTTGCAATTCGTTTTGGTCATCTGAAGACTTTTAAAGATGTTAAATGACAGCATCATCTCCAAAGAATCTAATAGGGCTACTCAGATTGTCTCCTGTGTCGTTAATATAGATCAGGAACGATAGAGAACCTATAACAATAGCTCTGAGCACTATGGGACTTAACATCTGTGGTCATCAGTCCCATAGTGCTCAGAGCTATTTTTTTGGGCTGAAACTGGTGCATTGGGAGCTGGAGCAAGAAAAAAGGACACTCTTCGTTTTTTGATGGTTGGAGACAGGTCGCTAGTTCAGACATCCTGGCTCTTTGAGGTGCCCGAGTCCAGACGAACGAGATTCTGATTCTCCATTACGACCACGGTCCTCCGACCTACCACCACAGCGGTGTGCGGACATCTGCCACGATTTTCCCTGCTCCGAAGGGATGGGTCCCTTGTCTCCCCCTCCTCCTCCTCATCGCTTACTGAGCCTTTCCGCTGGTTTACTTAACATAGGACCAGAATCTCTCTGGATTTTCTGCCACATGTCTAGAGACAGTTTCGTTGTGGAAACTATTAAATGCATCTCGCATTGAAATCCGCACCAAATTTCGAGCCACAGTAAAACTTCACCAATCTTGTAGATTTTGCTCTCCTCTAAATTATACGTGCCTTTTTCGGTGCTCCTGCAGCAGCTTTCTGTCGTGTTTTGTGTACCATGGGGGATCAGTTCCGTCTGATATCAATTTATTTGGTATGAATCTCTCGAGTGCTGTTGATACTATTTCTTTGAACTTAAGCCACATATGGTCATTTCACTTACATAGTTTGGAAGGATTGGAGACTGTCTCTTTGAAAGACATCAACCGAATTTTTAGCTGCTGTTATAAATATATATATTTCGCGTTTAGTATGGTGAATTTCTTTGTTACGGAATTGAGCCTCGCTACGACTGTGTGCTCACTAATTCCTGTACCCGTCGTGATGCTCAGGATTATTTGTGCCTAGGAAGTAAACTGTGTTTTCGTAACCATTTACAATTTGAATGGCCTCGTGAAATAATTGTTCAAAATAATTTTATAAAAAGCATTTACAACAATTACGGAAGTTGTTTTGTATCTACATTAGGGTCTGAAAATGTATTTTTGTCAACATATGGCAGGTAGATTGAAGTCACTGCCAACTATAATTGTACCCACTTGCGATGAGACTCGAGTTTTCTTTGAAATGTTCAGCAACTGTTTCATCTGTGACCGGGGGTTGGTAAAAGGAGCCGGTTATTAATTTATTCCGGTTGTTGAATATAACCTCTGTCCATACTAAAAAAAGTCACAGCAACTATCTGCTTCAATGTCGCTTGTGAGCTGGAACACACATTACATTATTTTTCCTCAAGTTGTGCTTCTTGTTTCTGTTGTAGTGGAGATCATTACAACTATGGATTTTCCCTCCAAAACCTAGGGTGCTTTCTCTGTAACCCTGTAAATACCAGAGCTAAACAATGTAGAACAACAACGTACGTTACAAGCATAGCATTCTGTATTACTTCATTTCCTTATTTCTAACATTTTAAAATTGTACTTTGAGTTTAGATGACATGTCAATTACAAATGTTCTTATCTCTGTTTATGAACGTACTTTCAGTCATGCTTTGAACATTGTCCCGCTACACTTTATTAACTAATGTTGCGCCGCAAGGGATATCGGGTTTTAGAGAGTAAATTAATATGGAGTATGTCGTTCTTTTCAAAAATTCACATACCCATTTCTTCTTTCCTTGTTGTCTTTTGGGCAAGTAGTTGTAGTAAATAAAGTAGGCACAAATGCAGCGATCGAAAAGAAATGATTAGCGTACATTCGCATTCTCTTTACATCGTTCCTATCTTTTTGCTCCCATGGCGATGGACTGTTTCTATCGCAATCAGTAAGCGTGAAAGGGAGCTACCGTAGAGACAGAGGGATCTATATTTATACTTGGCAGAACTAATTACATACTGACATAATCGTCGGAATTTCTTTCGTTTCCCAAAAGATATAAATATTTCGATTTCGGAAAAGAAGCTCTGTATTTCGCCAAGATGTCGAAGAAGAAGGTCCCTTGCGAAAGTGCAAGTGTGGCAAATGTCCGGCGTGGCAAACTTCCGGCATTCGCCACAGCACACTGATGAGAGTATACAGCAGTACGGCTCACTAGGTGGGGGCTTGTGTTTACATTGAAAGCATACCGTTGCAACAGCTCTGGGATACCCGATTCGTGTCTCAGTATCGTTTGGTGTGGTATTCCATCGACCACTGGAGTTTCTAAGTGAATCTTTGGGTTGTACTGGATTAATCAGTGGCGGCTGCTGTGTAAGAGCACAAGAGCACGCGAACACAGTAACTTTTGACACCTTATGGATTTATCGGCTATTTTCCTTTCAGTGCTGTTAAACATAATGTAGATTCGGTAATCTGAAATACACGGCTCTAAATCTACGGCACTGTGCTACAAATTGGTCCACTACACTTAGCGAAACTTGACACCGGGTTCGTGAGCACACATTCACTTGTGCACATTTTAAGCAGCTTTGGCGCTTGGCAGGCCGGATGGCCGAGCGGTTCTACCGAGCGACCGCTACGGTTGCAGGTTCGAATCCTGCCTCTAGCATGGATGCGAGTGATGTCCTTAGGTTAGTTAGGTTTAAGCAGTTCTAAGTTCTAGGGGACTGATGACCTCAGAATTTAAGTCCCATAGTGCTCAGAGCCTTTCCTTTTTTTTTTTTTTTTTTTTTTTGTTTTGCGCAACAGGTATGACGTAATTGCCTTACGTGCCAAATACAGATGGATTTGATAAACAATGTGCACGCTTCGTGTCGTGCACTGCTTGCCCTTACGACGCTACTATTAGTTTACTTCAATGCCACCAGGTGGTAGTACACTGCAGCAAACTTTTTATGTTCACCATAAATCTCGCTAGGTTGTAGCACACTCCATAGATATGCGAATTCACACACTATGTACTAAAATTAAATCGTGCGCATTAGTATATATTTGAGTTCTACTGAGGAAAAAACCTGTTTCGTGGGATTCTGAATGAGATATGACACATAAAGTTTTGGATTTTATCACAGAGTAATCCATTTGAGGGGCAGTGAACCCTAAAGCACATAGTTATCGATTGTGAGACTGCAGTATTTATTCGTGCTTCTGACATCTGTTGATCTTAGGGTTTATCTGTACTGTAGGTCTACATTGTACTTATATCTGAACATTCAGGAACAGCTGTCTCACTGATTTCCCTGATACTCACTTAAATATGGGTGGGGGGTGGGGATGGGGGGGGGGGGGGAGAGGGCGAAGACGGTGTGCTTTTGGCCCTTGTTGCTGGATAGTACGACTTGAATTTAACCTTTGAGCAAACGGCAGTTTGTGTTTGCAGTCGGTTGGTTACTGTCCAGAAATCGGCCTTCCTGTGGAGTGTCAACTTGAACTGTATTAAGCGCTAACAGGAAAGGAAATTACCAGGAAAATTTAGCCGCAAAGAAACCTGGGCACACCAGACCAGATCCCATGTCTGAGAAAGTGATGAAATCAAATAAGCGTGACTACAAGCGAACATTTATCAAAGAAATGTATAATAAGCATAAGTCGGAACGTAAGAATGCCTGATTTTCAGCCCAGAAGTTAATTCGTTATCTAATACATGAAATAGGGATCTTGTACATTTGTCCGCAAAAATAAAAAACCACGAAAACTGCCACTTGCACAAAAATGCGAAACGGAGGGTAGCGAAAGCTTAAACATTATTTCGTTCTTGCCATAAACAGTACTTAATCACGGACAGGGCAACAAAGTTCCCCACAACAAGTCTTCCTTTTTTCAGACAAGTTATGCATTTTATACAGTTATATAACTATGTTGATGAGCATAACTGTTTTACAGCAGATGCTATTAATTTCGCACACTAATATTTATCTGAATATAACAATTTCTGAACGCCTAGAATGTATGTCTGAGAGCCGCCACTGGAATTAATGATTTAATGTGCAGCTAGAATACGGTAGTCATACCTTCGCTTGCCTTTCTTCCTAGTTGCCGTCAGCAATTAATTGTCTTTTTCGTAGAATCCTGATGCCAATACTTGTAATTATTTAACAAAACAAATAATTGGTTTATGTTACATTTGCATTTTTATTTGAAGGAGCACATAGTTCAATTCACTGACTTATTCTATCGATTGAATGGATAGTTATATACAGGGTGTCCGAAAAGTCTTTCCATGATTATATAAATTGATAACTCAGGCTAGAAGTAAGATACAAATATGAAACTGGTGTCTAATTGTTTACAGACTATGAAAGTTTTTTTCATATATCAGTAAACTTCCACATGAGCACCCTCGGTAGCAGGTAGCACATCTAGGCGATATTCAGTTTCCGTCCACACATTAGCCAATCTCACTGGAGGGATCGATTCAACGACTGTGGTTATCCGTTGCCGCAGGGTTTCAAGATCTGGTACACGTGTTCGGTAGACCTCGTCCTTGACATAACCCCATAAAAAGAAGTCTAATGGGGTTACGTCAGGAGAGCGTGGAGGCCAAACCGTTGGCCCATCACGACCAATCCATCGCCCAGGAAAGGTCATATCGAGATAGGCACGGACGTCCAAACCCCAATGAGGCGGTGCACCGTCTTGCTGAAACGAGACATCGGGGTGATACTGAAGCAGCTGAGGAACAGCATACAGTTGCAACATGTCCAGATACACTGCAGATGTGACGGTAGCCTCAGCGAAGAAGAATGGCCCGATAATTCGATCGTGCAATAGTGCGCACCAAACATTCACCTTTGGACTGCCTCTGGTGCACTCCATGACCTCGCCAGGGGATTGTGAACCCCAAATGCGCGCATTATGGCGATTCACTACTCCACTGACAAGAAAGGTCACTTCGTCGGAAAAGGCAATTCGTCTGAGATAACCATCATCGTCCTCAATACGTGGTAGCATTTCGACCGCAAAGTCATATCGGCGTGTACTGTCACTGGGCAACAAGGCCTGAACGATTTGCACTTTGTATGCACCAAACAATAAACGTTTGTGTAAAATGTCACGGAGAGAGCTTTCTGGCATCTGTAATTCACATGAGGCCCTGCGCACCGATTTCTTCGGACTTCGCAGAAAAGACTGCCTTACAGCTTCCACCCTGTCTGCTGAGGTTCTTGGTCGACCAGACCTCGGAAGGTCAGCAGCCGATCCTGTGTTCTTGAACCTCTCGTACCAGGCTTTAATGCTCTTGACATCGGGTGGATTCCTTCCAAACGTTGTCTGGAAGTGTCTCTGCACTGTGGTTGGTGATCGTGTCTCATGGTACCACAGGACACACTTTGCCTTCTCGTCATTGGTTAACATGGCTTCTTGGGCACTGCACCTCATCCACTACTTACGTACTGCGAACCTAAAACAGAAAAAAAACTTTGATAGTTTGCAAACAATTAGACACCAGTTTCATGTTTGTATCTTACTTCTAGCCTGAGTTATCAATTTATGTAATCAGGGAAAGACTTTTCGGACACCCTGTAGTAGAATTATTGAATTTTCCACCTTATGATTCTATATTAGGGCGTTTCAAGATAGCGATTTCGTTGCGTAATTTACAATTAACGTGGAATCTTAAGGGGAGTATGATGGAGTCTGGATAGGCCCACTACTGTGATAGTTTTCACAGTCTCGCACACCCCGTGATATTGCAATTGAAGTGCTTTTAATTTTTGTGTGCAACAGCAGCTCCCGCAAGCAGCGCCTCACTGCACTTACTGAGTTTGAGAGTCAACAAGCACAAACCTGTCTGGCTCGCAATACCAGTCTGGTGGAAGGACAAGTGTGACTGAAGCACACAGCATCGGCGGCCCGATGCCGCCCCATATCTCCCGGTCTCCTGATGAAAACCATGAGCACTGTGCAGCCCACAGCACCACAGCTGACTCACGACGTCCTGTCTTTTTCTCCTGTGTAGCAGTGTCAGTTTTCGGGTTGTCTTGCGAGTTACTCCCCAAGTAGAGCCCCACAACCTACCCTATCATGAAGTCGTTTGAAAAATAGTCGAATCTTTTAATGACCTTGTAAGGGTATTAGGGTTTGTTTTTCGCTTATTCTAGAATTAAGAACAACTGAATGAGGTGAAATGACAAGTTTAATGTCGCAATATTTCTCACCAAATTACAGCTTTTCACACAGTTTTCAACTCGCCAACATAAAAACAGCGCAATGGATAACGCATCTCGCCAACAACAAAAAATGAAATAAGTTTATACACATCATTGTTAAATACTAACTCTCTGAAAGAACATTAATCCTAAACACAATATTATGGAAGTTTAATTTGAAGTTTCTTTACATTAATCCTAAGCGCAATAATATGACAGTTTACTTGGACGTTTCTTCACAAAACTGCTCCTACATATATGTTATGATGTTGGTCTGTACTACGAAAATCGTCCGATTCCGGTTCATAGTTCGGTACTATTTACGATGACAATCAAGTCTACGCTGGATGATTAGTCAAGTGACAAATTTGAGCGCAAGATTACGCAAGGCCGATCGAGTTTACAGTGGACGCAAGCTGGTGAACCTGTAACGTGCGCGTGGGGCACACAATACTCATTAAAGCCTGTACTGTGGTAAGTGAGCGGGGTTCACCTTACGAGACAGAATTTTCGTATAGATATTGACCGCGTGTACCTAATTGGTGGCAAATCAGACTTACACCCACTCTGTAATAACAATGATCCGCCAAGTAAGTTCAAAATGCAATTACACGTCAGTATGTACCAAAAGCAACACTGAAGATGCTACCAATTTGATAATAATACGGTCGCCAGCCTAATTAGGCATTAACTGAGTTTCTTCGCTGTACAAGTTGATGTGTATTCATGCAAAACAACACGTAGTAACACTGCATAATATAGTAAAATTTTAGAACCAGAAAATCTATTGAACTGATAGTTTCACGTTCTGTACTGATATGGAAAAACCATGAATACATAACACTACACTATAATGTATAGTACAAAGCTTCGTACTGTCTATTGATCTGATTAAAATCGGGCATAAGTTACCCTAGAAATAACACTTTCGAGCCACACACAAAATGTCAATTTTGATAAACATAAAACACTGATAAATTTTGACTGATATATTGACTTTAACTTTTGCTGGTCAAACCAATGTGGAACACTTCAATTCAAATGAATAAAAGGGGGGGGGACCCTGAAACTGTTATGATCACTATGTTAAAAAAATTGATTACTGAAATTATCATGCGTTCAAGATTTCCAGTATATGAGTTACTACTCTTTTTATGTTATTTACTTCTCATTTAAATACCTTTATATCTGTCTCGAAATAATTACACTTCATTACTATATCAATATTAAAGTTACCTTTCAACTTCGGTAGACCTTCGTTATTCATTTACTGGTTCATTAACAAAACAGTTCTTTAAACACCATTCTAACATAACTAGGTCTGCAAGTAATTATTATTAACACAAAATTTAATTTTTCATTTCGGGACACTCGGATTGCACAACATTTGGAAAGGACCCTGCCTCGGTTAGTTGTGAGGATAATTAAATGAGAGGAAAGTTCTGGCAAAATTTAGGTTATTATTGAACAGTTCACTCTATGGTCCATACGCATATAGTACTAAGACTTTCAACCTGCTTGTATCGAGGCGGCGGTTGGCGGGCGGCGAGATGGCGAGGCACAGAGCACACATACAACCACAGCTATGGCTCTTGACGTATCGGCACTTTAATTCTTCTTAGCGTCGCAATACTCTTCCATTTAGTGCCTATGGAATTTTGCCATGCTGTGTGGGCGTTGGAACAGCATACCCGAGGCTCAGTGAAACTACGTCTTCCAGGAGAGCCTCCTCGCTCCAGAAGGTGTTGCTCTGACCGATGCCAAACTCCAACTCCAACTGCTGAGCCCGTTGTGCCGTGCAGTGCCCGCGTGCATTTTCCCGCGCTCACCTGCCATCCACCTTTTATCGCTCCCTGACAGGCCGGGTATTCACCCGAGGTTTTGCATTCTACATATCCTAACACATTGCCTACGTATGGACCAGACGCACAATTACAATTTTAAACATCTTACAACAGTTTCGACATTTGTTACATTTCAATTCTATTAAAATATTGCTTGACATTTGACATAAACATTAATATTCACATTGAAACTTGTTTACAGTTTTCTTAACACAATGGCATGAAACAAAAAAGAAATGAAATCAGAACATCAATTACTCAAGTTTAACGAAAAATCAGATGGAAAAAAAATTATTTATATGCACAATAGTACAACGTCGTTGTTGTTACAAACCGACAAAGTTTACACCTCTGCACGCGGTATTTACCTTAATGTGCGACGTGCTGCTGTCTGCAAGGCCGCTCTCTCCCACTGAAATGCCTACAAAATTAATCTGGCCTTTGCTGAACTTTCCAGCAGAAACTTTCCCTATGTTTCTCGTTATGCGAGAAATCATGCGCTCAGCCCTAGTCTTGTTGTATGGTGATATACAAGTGCATGGTTGGAGCAGTGTGCATATTATAGCGCCCTCTCAGTTCTCGCAAGAACAATTAACTAATGTGGCTGGTTGGTTTCTCCACAGAGGGAGCTAAACGTTGCTGCAGCTAACTTTAGCTGGAGTGCAGCCGCTGTGAACGCAGAGTCCACACCAGTTCCTTCTCTGCGTCGTACAGAGCGTTAAGCGCTCCGTTCTGCACCTGACGCCAGTTCAGAGAAGAGTCCCCTGGAAAATTTCCCTCTTGTTTTTCTCATGGCTGAACTGCTTCCCTCGACTTCGGTTCCTTTTTCACATCACAGCCTTTTTCGACCAATAGGAGCGTTCCTCTTATTTTGTAGAAGCACTCTCTACCAATCGCAACGTCCCTTCTATCAAACTGCGTCGAAACTTCAGTATTTTTCTCCTTCCTAGTGCGTTTCCGCCAATCGGACGTTTTGTCCCCGTTCTAGATGCCTCAAGTACAGGGTTATTACAAATGATTGAAGCGATTTCACAGCTCTACAATAACTTTATTATTTGAGATATTTTCACAATGCTTTGCACACACATACAAAAACTCAACAAGTTTTTTTAGACACTCACAAATGTTCGATATGTGCCCCTTTAGTGATTCGGCAGACATCAAGCCGATAATCAAGTTCCTCCCACACTCGGCGCAGCATGTCCCCATCAATGAGTTCGAAAGCATCGTTGATGCAAGCTCGCAGTTCTGGCACGTTTCTTGGTAGAGGAGGTTTAAACACTCAATCTTTCACATAAACCCACAGAAAGAAATCGCATGGGGTTAAGTCGGGAGAGCGTGGAGGCCATGACATGAATTGCTGATCATGATCTCCACCACGACCGATCCATCGGTTTTCCAATCTCCTGTTTAAGAAATGCCTAACATCATGATGGAGGTGCGGTGGAGCACCATCCTGTTGAAAGATGAAGTCGGCGCTGTCGGTCTCCAGTTGTGGCAGAGCCAATTTTCCGCGGGCTACGCGTGAAACTTGCCCGCACGCGTTCAACAGGCCGACCCGTTGATTTCCCCTTACAGAGGCATCCAGAAGCTTTAAGCTGCGCATACCATCGCCGAATGGAGTTAGCAGTTGGTGGATCTTTGTTGAACTTCGTCGTGAAGTGTCGTCGCACTGTTATGACTGACTGTGAGTGCATTTCAAGCACGACATACGCTTTCTCGGCTCCTGTCGCCATTTTGTCTCACTGCGCTCTCGAGCGCTCTGGCGGCAGAAACCTGAAGTGCGGCTTCAGCCGAACAAAACTTTATGAGTTTCTCTACGTATCTGTAGTGTGTCGTGACCATATGTCAATGAATGGAGCTACAGTGAATTTATGAAATCGCTTCAATCATTTGTAATAGCCCTGTACATTGACCTATCCGTGTGTCGCACTCGCTGGACGAAAATGCGTCACTTGCTTTTGTTCGTATCCTGTTGGAATTTCGAAATGCAGTTTCAGATGCCTCGCTACACGCAGTCCCCCGGCTTGAATCATTTGGTCCGGTGTCGCTGTCCTCCTTCCTGCCACCCCTTTAAGTGGTTTCGGGCGCAACTCCCGCAGCGCGGCTTTGCTGTGCCGTAGTGGAGCTGCCTTTTCAAAATTAAAAGCGACTCGACTTGTGTTCCCTGTTCTACCTTCCACTCAGAGACATGCATTGTATAGGAATGGTGTGTTAATTACTGTCAATTGACTGTCATCCCTTTTTGCGTCACATGTGTTCTCATAACTGTCGATTTACATTAGGTGTCATCTTCACATTCTCATTGCGGTTTGTAAAGGTCTCGTGTAAGGTGTGAATCTGACCATTTATTCAGCCACCTTACAAGCTAGTTCATGTAGTTGCTGCTCATTACAAATTTTTCCGTATGTGTTGTCAAAGAATCATACTTGCAAGGAATGGGTAATCGAACTGAAGGGCGTAACAAGGGACTGCAACTTCAAATGCGCTTGTGGACTTTCATTAGACGAAACACTTCCCGATGCAATTACACAGAACCTGAGTGACGATAGAATCTGGGCTCAGATTTTGAAGTAGCGCAGTACTTCTCTCACTGATGTACATGTTGGCTATGATTAAACTTTCGCTACTTGAGAGAGGACCCATGAAAAACGTGTGATCGTATGACAATGAAACTTTGTGGAAACATTTGTAAGGGCAGGCGGAAGCGAAATAACGAATAAACTGTTGTAAAACAAGTTTTAATTTCCACATGGACAGGATAACATTTGTTCATTGCGTACCACGTTTACGTTCCAGGTTACAAACGTTGCTCATTATAGCAACTGTCTACATCCATGACAGTGTGAAGTCGCACCCTAGATTGCCATACTGCACAGATGGTATTTGAACTTGGATTGTTCCACTGCCATAACACAGTTGGTGCACTGTGCGAAGATCGCCCAGTGTCCACCATTCCCAGTCATGGCACCAGCAACTTCTTCAACAATTTGTGGCGCATTTGGCCGTCGACCTCTTGATTGATTGATTGATTGATTGATTTTAACAGGGGAGCTAAAACAGCTTAGGTCTTACGCGCCACTGCCCACGCCGAAACTAGGTTTATTGTGCAGTATCGCTCCCTGTATATCTAGTAAAGCCAACCAGTGCCCTTAAATAGTGCAAGGAATCCCAGTTTTTTGTTAGACACAATTTCTTCAGGTCTAGTTTGTCCCGAAGATTCTGTATCTTTTACTCTCCAGTGCCATGCATTCGAAGATTAGGTGTGATGCAGTTTCTTCACCCTCATCTACATTTAGTGTCCCCTTCCGTTATGCACATTGTGTGTAGTTGTTTTTTGAAATTCCCATGGCCGGTCATCAGTCCAGTCATGAGTTTGATCTCTTTCCTGTTCAATCCCAGGATTACAGAGCTTCTTTTAAAACATGGCTTGGGCATCATTACCTTACCATGTTTTTGTTTATGGACCTTGGTCTAATATCCTATGTGCTGTTTCCTAAGCCAGTTCCATAGTTCTAATTTGATCATAGCCTTGGTGATTGTCAGGACAGGTTCCAGTCCAATAAATGGAGTTGTTGCCCCCATCCTAGCCAATCTATCGGCTTGTTCATTGCCACAGATCCCTGAGTGGCCAAGGACCCACACTAGGTACACCCTATTGCTTCCCCCTAGCTCCACCAGAGCCCTGTGGCAATCTGCAACAATCTTAGATCTTGTTGCAGGAGCTGCCAATGATTTCAGGGCTGCCTGGCTGTCTGAATAGATGTAGATGCTATGGTCGTTGTAGCACCTATGCATATTCTCCTCCACACATGCCCTCATTACAGTAATTTCAGCTTGGAATACAGAGGCCAGTTTCCCTAGAGAGATGATGCTCTCCAGTCTTGGCTGAAGCCCGTACAACCCTGTCCCAACACCTCGGTCTGTTTTCGACCAATCGGTGAACCAAACGATGTCCCCCATGTGGTATCAAACTGTTTTCTCCCACTGCTCCCTACTTCCAATTAATTATTTTGTAAGTCTTGACGAAGCAGTTGGGAGTTATTACATTAGTTGGCAGGCATTTCCCCAACCACACCTACATTTACCTCACTCACTATGTTAGTGTGCGATTCTGGATATCCGAATGAAACCCAGTTTTTGCCAGTTTTAAGTCTGTGTGCCCCAGCTGCAGCCTCCATCTTAACCCAAAGGTGAAGTGGAGGCATATCCACCATGGCTTCTATTCCAGCAGTTGGTGTGCTGCTAATTCCACCCATTATGGCTAAGCAGGCCAATCTCTGCATCTTAGCAAGCTCTTTAGCAGCAACCCGCTGTTCTCCCTTCTTCCACCAGCCCCATAGGAAATCCTAGGTCTAACCACTGTGGTGTATATCCAGTACATAACCCTGGGGCTTAGGCCCCAGTTTTTGCCATATGCCCTCCTAGTACACATTGAAGTACTTTTTGACTTGGAGCAGATGCTCTTTATATGAGGGGTCCAAATTAGCTTCTTATCCACGGTTACTCCTAGATATTTCACTGTTCCCTTCACAGGTAGAGTTTCATCAAAGAGCTTTAGATTCCAACTGGCATGCTGAATATGTCTCTTCGTAAATGGCACCACAACAGTCTTCTTAGGATTAACTCTCAGATCCTGTTTAATGCACCATTTTTGCACAATGTCCAACCGTCGTGCCATATTCCTGACTGTGTCAGTGAATTTGCCGAGTATTACTATGACAAGGTCATCTGCGTATCCTTGGCAGAAGCACTGTCTGGAATTTAGTTCCTCAATGAGTTCGTTCACCACTAGATTCCACAATAGAGCAGCTTTTAGTGGTCTTGATTACTATCTTTTCATTCACCATGTTAGCCTCTACCTTCCTTCCACTAAGCATGGCCCTGGTCCACCTACATATAGTGGTCCCCAGGTCATGCACCTCTGCTGCCCTTACCATGGAATCGAAGGTCGTGTTAATGAAGGCCCCCTCGATATCCAGGAAGATGCTGAGGGCCATTTCTTGGAAGTGAAGTGCTTTTTCCACCTTCCCAACGAGTTGGTGGAGAGCTGTCTCACATATTTACCTGGTTGGTATGCGTGTTGGTTCAGGTGTAGAGGAACCATACTTAGCCTCCTCTCCCCAACATATACATTAACCTGTTTTTCCAGTGTTTTGAGAATGGAGGAGGACAGGCTGATTGGTCTCATATCCTTGGCCTTGCTACGATCAATTCTCCCTGGCTTTGGGATGAAGACAACCTTCAAAGTCCTTCAAGCATTGGGAATGATTCCTACTGCTAGACTATCCCTGAACAGCCTGCATAGGACTCTTATAAGCTTTCCGCCTGCCTGTTGCAGGAGAGCTGGAAGAATTCCATCTGGGTCAGGTGACTTGAACGGTTGGAATGTTCCCACTGCCCACTGGATTTTGTTGAAGTTCACACACTCCTTGGCCGATTCCCAGTCTCCTCTTCGAGTGCCTGAGAACCGTTGTCTCTCTGGGTTCACATACTGGTCTGTGTTGTCCGGAAGAACATATTGAGGAAAGTAACTTTTGAGGAGCAATTCCAGCGTCTTTGTATATTCCCCATCCTCCTTCCCCAACATACCTCCTGGATTAGTTGGTACTCTAGTGAGAATCTTGTGAAGTCTGGCTTGTGCAGCCGTGCCCTCCACTTCCTCACAGAATGCCTTCCAGGATGCCTCCTTTGCTTGTCTTATCGCAAGATTGTACTTGACAAGGGCCTCAAGATATTTAGCCCATTGTCCTTTACGTCTTGCAATATTAAACAGTCTCCATACCTGTTTTCTTTGCGTTTCCAGTTTGTTATTCCACCAAAGAACATTCCTATTTGTGCACTTACTGGTGATTGTGCAGTTGCCCTAATATGAGGTCACATGGCAGAGGTAACAGTCTCTGCTATTTCCTCAAATTCTACTGGGTTCCTTATCGTGGTTTTAATTTCCGATAAGCCTAAGTCAAGGTCCATCCGATATGTCTCCCAGTCTGTTTTCCTGGGACTTCTATAAGTCATGGTCTGTCTGATTCCCATTTCAACCTTGAATTTAATGTACATGTGGTCCAATGAGGATGGCTCCAACACCACATGCCATTGTTTGACATAACTACCCATCGTCATGGAACCAAATGTTATGTCAGTTACTTCTTCCCTTCTGCTATTCCTGAATGTAGGTTCATTGCCCCTATTCAGGACCTCTAAGTCGTTTGCTAGGAGAAATTCAAGAAGGTACCGTCGACCTTTTCCAGGAGGAGTTCCAGAATCGCCAGTTAATTCGGACTTCCGAATCATGTTCTTCAGACTGGGTTCATAAACAGGACCTCTCCGCATTCCTCGATACTATCGCAGAATATCAGCACTATTGCTGTTGTTTCGATTGAGCAGCATAACAAATAAAGCCCTCCTCACCTTGTCCAGAACCGTGTTAACTGTCTGCAACTCTAATGCACACTGATCCTTGTGTTTCAGAAGCTATGCTGCCGTACCACTATGGACACCCAAGGGCAGGTCGTGACACTAATACTACCAACAACACAGATCCTGCAGCACACAGTCTTAACATCATTTCTATAAAATTCGGTACCCATCCAAGAAATACACTGAAGCGCCAAAGAAACTGGTATAGGCGTCGGTATTCAAATAAAGAGATGTGTAAACGGGCAGAATACGGCGCTGCGGTCGGCAACGTCTATAAAAGACAACAAAAGACTGGTGCAGTTGTTAGATCGGTTACTGCTGCTATAATGGCAGGTTATCAAGATTAAAGTGGGTTTGAACCTGGTGTTATACTCGTGCACGAACGATGGGACACATAATCTTCGAGGTAGCGATTAAGTGCAGATTTTCCCGTGTGACCATTTCACGAGTGTACCGTGAATATCAGGACTTCGATGAAACATCAAATCTCCGGCATCGCTGCGGCCGGAAAAAGATCCTGCAAGAACCGGACCAACGACAACTGAAGAGAATCATTCAACGCGACAGAAGTGCAACCCTTCCGCAAAGTGCTGCAGATTTCAACGCTGGACCGTCAACAAGTGTCAACGTGCAAACCATTCAACGAAACATCATGGATATGGGCTTTTGGAGCCGAAGGCCTACTCGAGTACACCTGATGACTACACGACACAAAGCCTTACACCTCGCCTGGGACGCTCAAGACTGACATTGGACTGTTGATGACTGGAAACGTATTGCCTGGTCTGATGAGTCTTCTTTCAAATTGTATCCAGCGGATGGACGTGTACGGGTATGGAGACAACCACATGAATCCATGGAACATGCATGTCAGCAGGGGACTGTTCAAACTGGTGAAGGCTCTGTAATGGTGTGGTTGTGGAGCGAGAGCAGTTAGAGTGATATGGGACCCCTGATATGTCTAGATACGACTCCGACAAGTGACACATACATAAGCATCGCGTCTGATCACCTCCATCCATTCATGTCCATTGTGTATTCCGACGGAATTGAGCAATTCCAGGAGGACAATGCCACACCCCACATGTCCAGAATTTCTACAGAGTGACATCAGGAACATTCCGAGTTTAAACATTTCCGGTGGCCACCGAACTCCCCAGACATGAACATTATTCAGCATAACAGGGATTCCTTGGACCGTGCTGTTCAGAAGAGATCTCCACTCCCTCGTACTCTTACGGATTTATGGACAGCGCTGCAGGATTCGTGGAGTCAGTTCCCTCCAGCACTACTCCAGACATTAGCCGGGTCCATGCCACGTCGTGTTGCGGCACTTCCCGTGCTCGAGGGGAGGGGGGGGGGGGGGGCGGCCTACACGACATGAGGCAGGGTGTTTTTTTGTGGTTTGAGTGCGCACAACTACAATGGTCATTATGAGGCAGGTGTACCAGTCTTTAGCCTTCAGTGTAGTTTCCGTCTGCGCTGACTCATGTGTCGAAAGTTTAATTATAACCATCGTGTACTTAAAAACGGTTAAATCTCGGAAAGGGCAAGACTTCCCGATACCAGATTTTAAGTGCTTGGTGTTGCAGCTCCGACCGCTGATGATTCGAAGCGGTCAATGTTGCGACATCAGGCACGTTAAAATCTGGGCCCCAAGACACACATGCTGACAACAACAGGCGGCGTGGCAAGCAGTCCACAAGCCAGCCAGGCTGTTGGTCTGCGAATTCACGCGCTCGAAAGTCTCGTGTTAAGTGCTGTCTCAAGCACGACCGCAAACACTGATTCTTCCGCCAAGCAGTATGCCGACAAATCAAGACACAGGCAGCAAGATTGCCTGCGAAACAGACGTAAGGTCAATTCTGACCTATACGAACCTAGAACAGAGGAAACCAATATAATCTCACCTTCCGAGCCACACCCGCTATGCTGGAAATCCTCATAGGAAACGTAGACATAAGCACCGGAATCGCAAACTTACGCATGGATTTGTGGTCTTCAGTCCAGAGACTGGTTTGATGCAGCTCTCCATGCTACTCTATCCTGTGCAAGCCTGTTCATCTCCAAGCAGCCTACATCCCTCTGAATCTGCATAGTGTATTCATCTCTTGGTGTCCCTCTACAATTTTTACCCTCCACGCTTCCCTCCAGTACTAAACTGATGATCCCTTGATGCCTCAGAACATGTCCTACCAACCGATACCTTCTTCTAGATAAGTTGTACCACAAATTTCTCTTCTCCCCAATTCTGTTCAGTACCTCCTTATTAGTTGCGTGATCTACCCATATAATCTTTAGCATTCTTCTGTAGCACCACATTTAGAAAGTTTCTATTCTCTTTTTGTCTAAACTATTAATCATCCATATTACACTTCCATACATAGCCCCATCCCGTAAAAATTCTTTCAGAAAAAACTTCCTTACACTTAAATGTTAACACCTTTTTTTGTAAGCAGGCTGTTTAGATTTTTATGCTGGTAACGTCACCTAGCGCTCTGTATGAAAATCACTGGCTGTGCTGTGTGCAGTCTGTGGCTGGTTGGCATTGTTGGAATATTCGCTATTGTAGTGTTGGGCAGTTGGATGTGAGCAGCGCGTAGCTTTGCGCAGTTCGAGGTGAGCCGCCAGCAGTGGTGGATGTGGGGAGAGAGATGCCGGAGTTTTGAGAGCGGACGATCTGGACGTGTGTCCGTCAGAAAAAGGAATTTTGTAAGACTGGATGTCATGTACTGATACTTATATTATGCCTTTTGAACACTATTAAGGTAAATACATTGTTTGTTCTCCATCGAATTTTCATTTGCTGACTGTACCATTCAGTAGTTAGTTCCTTCAAGAATCTTTTATTCAGCTGGCAGTATTGGCGCTCGCTGTATTGCAGTAGTTCGAGTAACGAAGATTTTTGTGAGGTAAGTGATTCATGTAAGGTATAGGTTATTGTTAGTCAGGGCCATTCTTTTGTAGGGATTATTGAAAGTCAGATTGCACTGCGCTAAAGATATTGTGTGTCAGTTAAGTGTTGAGCAGAATAAGTAAAGAGAGAAATATCAGAGTACGTTCAGTTTTGCTCAGCTGTTTGAAAATCAGGTAACTTAAGAGGTTTACCAGCACAGTCATTTATAAATTTTCCAAATGGAACAATTTCACTTTCTCTTCTTCAGAAACGCTTTCCTTGCCACAGCCAGTCAACATTTTGCATCCTCTCTACTTCGACTATCAGCAGTTATTTTGGATTTTAATTCCTACTCCGAATTATTCTTTTGTTTCCTTTACTGCTTGCTCAATATACACTCCTGGAAATGGAAAAAAGAACACATTGACACCGGTGTGTCAGACCCACCATACTTGCTCCGGACACTGCGAGAGGGCTGTACAAGCAATGATCACACGCACGGCACAGCACACACACCAGGAACCGCGGTGTTGGCCGTCGAATGGCGCTAGCTGCGCAGCATTTGTGCACCGCCGCCGTCAGTGTCAGCCAGTTTGCCGTGGCATACGGAGCTCCATCGCAGTCTTTAACACTGGTAGCATGCCGCGACAGCGTGGACGTGAACCGTATGTGCAGTTGACGGACTTTGAGCGAGGGCGTATAGTGGGCATGCGGGAGGCCGGGTGGACGTACCGCCGAATTGCTCAACACGTGGGGCGTGAGGTCTCCACAGTACATCGATGTTGTCGCCAGTGGTCGGCGGAAGGTGCACGTGCCCGTCGACCTGGGACCGGACCGCAGCGACGCACGGATGCACGCCAAGACCGTAGGATCCTACGCAGTGCCGTAGGGGACCGCACCGCCACTTCCCAGCAAATTAGGGACACTGTTGCTCCTGGGGTATCGGCGAGGACCATTCGCAACCGTCTCCATGAAGCTGGGCTACGGTCCCGCACACCGTTAGGCCGTCTTCCGCTCACGCCCCAACATCGTGCAGACCGCCTCCAGTGGTGTCGCGACAGGCGTGAATGGAGGGACGAATGGAGACGTGTCGTCTTCAGCGATGAGAGTCGCTTCTGCCTTGGTGCCAATGATGGTCGTATGCGTGTTTGGCGCCGTGCAGGTGAGCGCCACAATCAGGACTGCATACGACCGAGGCACACAGGGCCAACACCCGGCATCATGGTGTGGGGAGCGATCTCCTACACTGGCCGTACACCACTGGTGATCGTCGAGGGGACACTGAATAGTGCACGGTACATCCAAACCGTCATCGAACCCATCGTTCTACCATTCCTAGACCGGCAAGGGAACTTGCTGTTCCAACAGGACAATGCACGTCCGCATGTATCCCGTGCCACCCAACGTGCTCTAGAAGGTGTAAGTCAACTACCCTGGCCAGCAAGATCTCCGGATCTGTCCCCCATTGAGCATGTTTGGGACTGGATGAAGCGTCGTCTCACGCGGTCTGCACGTCCAGCACGAACGCTGGTCCAACTGAGGCGCCAGGTGGAAATGGCATGGCAAGCCATTCCACAGGACTACATCCAGCATCTCTACGATCGTCTCCATGGGAGAATAGCAGCCTGCATTGCTGCGAAAGGTGGATATACACTGTACTAGTGCCGACATTGTGCATGCTCTGTTGCCTGTGTCTATGTGCCTGTGGTTCTGTCAGTGTGATCATGTGATGTATCTGACCCCAGGAATGTGTCAATAAAATTTCCCCTTCCTGGGACAATGAATTCACGGTGTTCTTATTTCAATTTCCAGGAGTGTACATATTGTACAACATCAGGGATAGGCTACAACCCTGTCTCACTCCCTTCCCAACCACTGCTTCCCTATCATGCCCCTCGACTCTTACAAGTCCCATCTGGTATCTTTACAAATTGTAAATACCCTTTCGCTCCCTGTATTTTATCCCTGCTACCTTCAAAATTTGAAATAGACTATTCCAGTCAACATCGTCAAAAGCTTTCTCTAAGTCTACAAATGATATTAACGTAGGTTTGCCTTTCCTTAATCTGTTTTCTAAGATAAGTCATACGGTCAATATTGCCTCGCGTGTTCCAACATTTCAACGAAATCCAAACTGATCTTTCTCGAGGTCTTCTTTTACCAGTGTTTTTATTCGTCTGTAAAGAATTCGCGTTAGTATTTTGCAGCCGTGGCTTATAAAACTGTTAGTTCGGTAATTCTCACACCTTTCAATACCTACTTTTTTGAGATTGGACTTACTATATTCTTCTAGAAGTCTGAGGGCATTTCGCCTGTCTCATACATCTTGCTCACCAGATGGAACAGTTTTTTCATGGCTATCAGTAGTTCTAATGGAATGTTGTCTACCCCTGGCCCCTTGTTTCGACTTAGATGTTTCAGTGCTTTCTCAAACTCTTCACTGTAATTCATCTGCATCTCTCTTCTTTTGGTCATCAGTCTACTGACTGGTTTGATGCGGCCCGCCACAAATTCCTTTCCTGTGCTAACCTCTTCATCTCAGAGTAGCACTTGCAACCTACGTCCTCTATTATTTGCTTGACGTATTCCAATCTCTGTCTTCCTCTACAGTTTTTGCCCTCTACAGCTCCCTCTAGTACCATGGAAGTCATTCCCTCATGTCTTAGCAGATGTCCTATCATCCTGTCCCTTCTCCTTATCAGTGTTTTCCACATATTCCTTTCCTATCCGATTCTGCGTAGAACCTCCTCATTCCTTACCTTATCAGTACACCTAATTTTCAACATTCGTCTATAGCAACACATCTCAAATGCTTCGATTCTCTTCTGTTCCGGTTTTCCCACAGTCCATGTTTCACTGCCATACAATGCTGTACTCCAGACGTACATCCTCAGAAATTTCTTCCTCAAATTAAGGCCGGTATTTGATATTAGTAGACTACTCTTGGCCAGAAATGCCTTTTTTGCCACAGCGAGTCTGCTTTTGATGTCCTCCTTGCTCCGTCCGTCATTGGTTATTTTACTGCCTAGGCAGCAGAATTCTTTAACTTCATTGACTTCGTGACCATCAGTCCTGATGTTAAGTTTCTCGCTGTTCTCATTTCTACTACTTCTCATTACTTTCGTCTTTCTCCGATTTACTCTCAAACCATATTGTGTACTCATTAGACTGTTCATTCCGTTCAGCAGATCATTTAATTCTTCTTCACTTTCACTCAGGATAGCAATGTCATCAGCGAATCGTATCATTGATATCCTTTCACCTTGTATTTTAATTCCACTCCTGAACCTTTCTTTTATTTCCATCATTGCTTCCTCGATGTACAGATTGAAGAGTAGGGGCGAAAGGCTACAGCCTTGTCTTACACCCTTCTTAATACGAGCACTGCGATCTTGATCGTCCATTCTTATTATTCACTCTTGGTTGTTGTACATAATGTATATGACCCGTCTCTCCCTATAGCTTACCCCTACTTTTTTCAGAATCTCGAACAGCTTGCACCATTTTATATGTCGAACGCTTTTTCCAGGTCGACAAATCCTATGAAAGTGTCTTGATTTTTCTTTAGCCTTGCTTCCATTATTAGCCGTAACGTCAGAATTGCCTCTCTCGTCCCTTTACTTTTCCTAAAGCCAAACTGATCGTCACCTAACGCATTCTCAATTTTCTTTTCCATTCTTCTGTATATTATTCTTGTAAGCAGCTTCGATGCATGAGCTGTTAAGCTGATTGTGCGATAATTCTCGCACTTGTCAGCTTTTGCCGTCTTCGGAATTGTGTGGATGATGCTTTTCCGAAAGTCAGGTTGTATATCGCTAGACTCATATATTCTACACACCAACGTGAATACTCGTTTTGTTGCCACTTCCCCCAATGATTTTAGAAATTCTGATGGAATGTTATCTATCCCTTCTGCCTTATTTGACCGTAAGTCCTCCAAAGCTCTTTTAAATTCCGATTCTAATACTGGATCCCCTATCTCTTCTAAATCGACTCCTGTTTCTTCTTCTATCACATCAGACAAATCTTCACCCCCATAGAGGCTTTCAATGTATTCTTTCCACCTATCTGCTATCTCCGCTGCATTTAAGAGTGGAATTCCCGTTGCACTCTTAATGTTATCACCGTTGCTTTTAATGTCACCTAAGGTTGTTTTGACTTTCCTGTATGCTGAGTCTGTCCTTCCGACAATCATATCTTTTTCGATGTCTTCACATTTTTCATGCAGCCATTTCGTCTTAGCTTCCCTGCACTTCCTATTTATTTCATTTCTCAGCGACTTGTATTTCTGTATTCCTGATTTTCCCGGAACATGTTTGTACTTCCTCCTTTCATCAATCAACTGAAGTATTTCTTCTGTTACCCATGGTTTCTTCGCAGCTACCTTCTTTGTACCTATGTTTTCCTTCCCAACTTCTGTGATGGCCCTTTTTAGAGATGTCCATTCCTCTTCAACTGTACTGCCTACTGCGCTATTCCTTATTGCTGTATCTATAGCGTTAGAGAACTTCAAACGTATCTCGTCATTCCTTAGTACTTCCGTATCCCACTTCTTTGCGTATTGATTCTTCCTGACTAATGTCTTGAACTTCAGCTTCCTCTTGATCACTACTATATTGTGATCTGAGTCTATATCTGCTCCTGGCTACGCCTTACAATCCAGTATCTGATTTCGGAATCTCTGTCTGACCATGATGTAATCTAACTGAAATCTTCCCGTATCTCCCGGCCTACACCTGTTATAACATTTTCTGCTGCTGTTGTGATTCTTGAACAGGGTTTTCGCTATTCCTAGCTGAAACTTGTTACAGAACTCAATTAGTCTTTCTCCTCTTTCATTCCTTGTCCCAAGCCCATATTCTCCTTTAACCTTTTTTTCTACTCCTTCCCCTACAACTGCATTCCAGTCGCCCATGACTATTAGATTTTCGTCCCCCTTTACATACTACATTACCCTTTCAATATCCTCATACACTTTCTGTATCTGTTCATCTTCAGCTTGCGACGTCGGCATGTATACCTGAACTATCGTTGTCGGTGTTGGTCTGCTGTCGATTCTGATTAGAACAACCCGGTCCCTGAACTGTTCACAGTAACTCACCCTCTGCCCAACCTTCCTATTCATAACGAGTCCTACACCTGTTATACCATTTTCTGCTGCTGTTGATATTACCCGATACTCATCTGACCAGAAATCCTTGTCTTCCTTCCACTTCACTTCACTGACCCCTACTGTATCTAGATTGAGCCTTTGCATTTCCCTTTTCAGATGTTGCCTACCACGTTCAAGCTTCTGACATTCCACGCCCCGACTCGTAGAACGTTATCCTTTCGTAGATTATTCGATCTTTTTCTCATGGTAACCTCCCCCTTGGCAGTCCCCTCCCGGAGATCCGAATGGGGGACTATTCCGGAATCTTTCGCCAATGGAGAGATCATCATGACACTTTTTCAAATACAGGCCCCATGTCCTGTGGATACACGTTACGTGTCTTTAATGCAGTGGTTTCCATTGCCTTCTGCATCCTCATGTCGTTGATCATTGCTGATTCTTCCGCCTTTAGGGGCAATTTTCCACCCCTAGGACAAGAGAGTGCCCTGAACCTCTATCCGCTCCTCCGCCCTCTTTGACAAGACCGTTGGCAGAATGGGGCTGACTTCTTATGCGGGAAGTCTTCGGCCGCCAATGCTGATTACTTATCAAAATTTAGGCAGTGGCGGGGATCGAACCCGGGACCGAAGACGTTTTGATTATGAATCAAAGACGCTACCCCTAGACCACGGGTACTACGCCATCTGCATCTACGTTGCCATAATATTGTCCTCAAGTACAACGCCCTTGTATAGATCCTCTATATACTCCTTCCACCTTTCTGCTTTCCCTTCTTTGCTTAGAATTGGTTTCCCATTTGAGATTTTGATATTCACACAGGTGCCTCTCCTTTCTCCAAAGGTCTCTTTAATTTCCCTGTAGGCAGTGACTATCTTACCCCTAGTGGTGTATGTCTCTACATCCTTAAATTTGTCCTCTAGCAAACCCTGCTTAGCCATTTTGAATTTTTCTTTCCTCTGTAGTTCTCAGTCGTTTTCTAATTCTCTCTCTGAAACTCTCTACAACCTCTAGTTCTTTGAGTTTATCCAGTTGCCATCTCCTTACATCCCTATCTTACACAGCCAGCGAAAAAATTTGCTCATTAAAATCTGCTTTCCTCAATTAAATGCCACTGCATCCCTCCTAAATCAGATAAAGACAGTGTTCTGAGCCTCATAGGTGAAAGCCACACTCTAAGGGATAATCGCAAACTGTTCATATCTTTACAGTTTTGCAGTGAAGATGTAGGTTTCAGATAGACGCTGGTGCTCCAGTCACATTAATTAATCAGGCTACATGTGAGCATCCGGAACCACGCTGCTGCTATGGTCGCAGGTTGGAATCCTGCCTCGTGCATGGATGTGTGTGATGTCCCTAGGTCAGTTAGGTCTAAGTAGTTCTAAGTCAAGGAGACTGATGGCGCACAGTGCTCAGAGCCATTTGAACCATTCTTTACATGAGGGCACTTAGGACGCCCTAAGCTTCAGTCACCATGCCTGCACCTCACACTCTACAGCTAGAGTCTGCCTGCTTCCTGTCTTGACATGAACACTTTCTTGTTTACTGAGGCCTGCGTTATGAGCTGCGCACCATGTTTGTGCTGTGGTTACTAATGTGGAACAGACATGTGACGTTACTGTAGAGTATATAATGTGGCAAACATATATAACCACGGTGTCCACATATGTAAACTGCCGGACTCTGTCTGTAAACATCACATATGATGACCTATTATTCTGGGATGTTTTACATGTTTACTCCTTTTGATGTGACAACAAACGATCCTTATCACACGAATTATGACGGTGTGCCCGCCATTTGGCAATTGTAAACTAATCAGTGTAGAATGTTTTGATAGGTTGTGTATAAGTCGAAAATATTGGGTTGGTGCGTAAGTTCTTAGTGCCTTTCCATTGGTTTAATAAATGCAACAAATACACGTAACAGGAATACATATATCTTTACTAATTACAGCAGTCTGCTGACGCAAGCCGTTCCACAGGACTACATCCAGCATCTCTACGATCGTCTCCATGGGAGAATAGCAGCCTGCATTGCTGCGAAAGGTGGATATACACTGTACTAGTGCCGACATTGTGCATGCTCTGTTGCCTGTGTCTATGTGCCTGTGGTTCTGTCAGTGTGATCATGTGATGTATCCGACCCCAGGAATGTGTCAATAAAGTTTCCCCTTCCTGGGACAATGAATTCACGGTGTTCTTATTTCAATTTCCAGGAGTGTATGTAGATTGGGTTCAACAAAATATTTTCGCATTCGGAAGAGAAAGTTGGTGACTGAAACTTCGTAAATAGATCTCGCCACGACGAAAAACGTCTTTGCTTTAATGTCTTCCATCCAAACTCGCGTATCATATCTGCCACACTCTCTCCCCTATTAAGTGATAATACAAAACGAGCTGCTCTTTTTTGCACCCTTTCAATGTCCTCCGTCAATCCCACCTGGTAAGGATCCCACACTGCGCAGCAATATTCTAACAGAGGACGAACGAGTATAGTGTAAGCTGTCTCTTTAGTGGACTTATTGCATCTTCTAAGTGTCTGACAATGAAACGCAACCTTTGGCTCGCCTTCCCCACAATATTATGTATGTGGTGTTTCCAACTGAAGTTGTTCGTAATTTTAACACCCAGGTACTTAGTTGAATTGACAGCCTTGAGAATTGTACTATTTATCGAGTAATCGAATTCCAACGGATTTCTTTTGGAACTCATGTGGATCACCTCACACTTTTCGTTATTTAGCGTCAACTGCCACCTGCCACACCATAGAGCAATCTTTTCTAAATCGCTTTGCAACTGATACTGGTCTTCGGATGACCTTACTAGACGGTAAATTACAGCATCATCTGCGAACAACCTAAGAGAACTGCTCAGATTGTCACCCAGGTCATTTATGTAGATCAGGAACAGCAGAGGTCCCAGGACGCTTCCCTGGGGAACACCTGATATCACTTCAGTTTTGCTCGATGATTTGCCGTCTGTTACTACGAACTGCGACCTTCCTGACAGGAAATCACGAATCCAGTCTCACAACTGAGACGATACCCCATAGGCCCGCAGCTTGATTAGAAGTCGCTTGTGAGGAACGGTGTCAAAAGCTTTCCGAAAATCTAGAAATGCGGAATCAACTTGAGATCCCTTGTCGAGAACGGCCATTACTTCGTGCGAATAAAGAGCTAGCTGCGTTGCACAAGAACGATGTTTTCTGAAACCATGCTGATTACGTATCAATAGATCGTTCCCTTCGAGGTGATTCATAATGTTTGAATACAGTATATGCTCCAAAACCCTACTGCAAACCGACGTCAATGATATAGGTCTGTAGTTCGATGGATTACTCCTTCTACCCTTCTTAAACACTGGTGCGACTTGCGCAATTTTCCAGTCTGTAGGTACAGATCTATCGGTGAGCGAGCGGTTGTATATGATTGCTAGGTAGGGAGCTGGAGCTATTGTATCAGCGTAATCTGAAAGGAACCTAATCGGTATACAATCTGGACCTGAAGACTTGCCCGTATCAAGCGATTTCAGTTGCTTCGCAACCCCTAAGGTATCTACTTCTAAGAAATTGATGCTAGCAGCTGTTCGTGTTTCAAATTCTGGAATATTCCATTCGTCTTCCCTGGTGAAGGAATTTCGGAAAACTGCGTTCAATAACTCCGCATTAGCGGCACAGTCGTCGATAACAGTACCATCGGCACAGGGCAGCGAAGGTATTGACTGCGTCTTGCCGCTTGTGTACTTTACATACGACCAGAATTTCTTCGGATTTTCTACCAAATTTCGAGGCAATGTTTCGTTGTGGAACCTATTAAAGGCATCTCGCATTGAAGTCCGTGCCAAATTTCGCGCGTCTGTAAATTTTAGCCAATCTTCGGGATTTCGCGTTCTTCTGAACTTCGCATGCTTTTTCCGTTGCCTCTGCAACAGCGTTCGGACCTGTTTTGTGTACCATGGGGTATCAGTTCCATCTCTTACCAATTTATGAGGCATGAATCTTTCCATTGCTGTTGCTGCTACACTCCTGGAAATTGAAATAAGAACACCGTGAATTCATTGTCCCAGGAAGGGGAAACTTTATTGACACATTCCAGGGGTCAGATACATCACATGATCACACTGACAGATCCACAGGCACATAGACACAGGCAACAGAGCATGCACAATGTCGGCACTAGTACAGTGTATATCCACCTTTCGAAGCAATGCAGGCTGCTATTCTCCCATGGAGACGATCGTAGAGATGCTGGATGTAGTCCTGTGGAACGGCTTGCCATGCCATTTCCACCTGGCGCCTCAGTTGGACCAGCGTTCGTGCTGGACGTGCAGACCGCGTGAGACGACGCTTCATCCAGTCCCAAACATGCTCAATGGGGGACAGATCCGGAGATCTTGCTGGCCAGGGTAGTTGACTTACACCTTCTAGAGCACGTTGGGTGGCACGGGATACATGCGGACGTGCATTGTCCTGTTGGAACAGCAAGTTCCCTTGCCGGTCTAGGAATGGTAGAACGATGGGTTCGATGACGGTTTGGATGTACCGTGCACTATTCAGTGTCCCCTCGACGATCACCAGTGGTGTACGGCCAGTGTAGGAGATCGCTCCCCACACCATGATGCCGGGTGTTGGCCCTGTGTGCCTCGGTCGTATGCAGTCCTGATTGTGGCGCTCACCTGCACGGCGCCAAACACGCATACGACCATCATTGGCACCAAGGCAGAAGCGACTCTCATCGCTGAAGACGACACGTCTCCATTCGTCCCTCCATTCACGCCTGTCGCGACACCACTGGAGGCGGGCTGCACGATGTTGGGGCGTGAGCGGAAGACGGCCTAACGGTGTGCGGGACCGTAGCCCAGCTTCATGGAGACGGTTGCGAATGGTCCTCGCCGATACCCCAGGAGCAACAGTGTCCCTAATTTGCTGGGAAGTGGCGGTGCGGTCCCCTACGGCACTGCGTAGGATCCTACGGTCTTGGCGTGCATCCGTGCGTCGCTGCGGTCCGGTCCCAGGTCGACGGGCACGTGCACCTTCCGCCGACCACTGGCGACAACATCGATGTACTGTGGAGACCTCACGCCCCACGTGTTGAGCAATTCGGCGGTACGTCCACCCGGCCTCCCGCATGCCCACTATACGCCCTCGCTCAAAGTCCGTCAACAGCACATACGGTTCACGTCCACGCTGTCGCGGCATGCTACCAGTGTTAAAGACTGCGATGGAGCTCCGTATGCCACGGCAAACTGGCTGACACTGACGGCGGCGGTGCACAAATGCTGCGCAGCTAGCGCCATTCGACGGCCAACACCGCGGTTCCTGGTGTGTCCGCTGTGCCGTGCGTGTGATCATTGGTTGTACAGCCCTCTCGCAGTGTCCGGAGCAAGTATGGTGGGTCTGACACACCGGTGTCAATGTGTTCTTTTTTCCATTTCCAGGAGTGTATATCATCGGAGTCTGTGGGTCGGTGGAATGTTGGTAGAAGGACCACAGTTCATCAAATGCGCCAGTTGTCGAGTACAGTGACATGTATTATTTCGGAATAATAAGTCTGAAGGATCTTCATCAAACCTCGGAGATCTTCCTGAACGTGGAGAGTCACCAATGTCGAAACGATCCTCACTGAAACAACAGAACCGTTCTCTTGCCGTACTCTGCCCGATGGCATTATCCCCACACGCGGCTCAAATGTTCCTCGCTGTCTCCGCTGCTGCCACCCTTTTACTGAACTCAAACGGAAGAGTGCGTCGGAAATGTTCCGATTTGCGTATGTAACACCTCATATTCTAGCGTCCACAGACTTATTCACTTTCTCCAAATTATAAAACTACAACATGTAAAATCACAAAGCAACATTGAACTACAAATAAAAAACGATGATCGATAAATAAACCCATAGCAACCAGACTACAAACATGCAGCATTGATGCACCACCCTAATAATTATCAAATAAAATAAATTGCTATCTTGCCTGTCAAGGATATTTTGGTTCAGTAGCTTCAATACAACAGGTTCCATATCTCCATTTTAACCATGCCAAACAATAAGAATTAAATATGGCACAGACAACAATACATACATTACACCCTTATGATTTATATAATTAAAAATTATGCCAAGAAACCTACCTCGTGAAGCAGTATACCTATTAGTGAAAACCGTGTCTAAGTCCCTGCTGTAGTTCCTGAGATTGTCCTCCATGTGCAGAGAGAAAAACGTGATGGGGGACTACAGTATCTTGAATGCACTGGAGGTAACAGCCAACTAGTTGCAAAATACAGGTTTATCACGCTTGACCATGGTTTCGACAGTTTTAAAACTGTCTCCTTCAGACTGTAATATACAGGGTGGTCCATTGATAGTGACCGGACCAAATATCTCACGAAATAACCATCAAACGAAAAAACTACAAAGAACGAAACTTGTGTAACTTGAAAGTGGAAACTAGATCGCACTATGGTTGGCCCGCTAGATGGCGCTGCAATAAGTAAACGGATATCAACTGCGTTTTTTAAAAATAGGAACACCCATTTTTTATTACATATTCGTGTAGTACGTAAAGAAATACGAATGTTTTAGTTGGACCACTTTTTTTGCTTTGTGATAGATGGCGCTGTAATAGTCACAAACGTATAACTACGTGGTATCACGTAACATTCCTCTAGCGCGGACGGTATTTGCTTCGTGATACGTTACCAGTGTTAAAATGGACCGTTTACCAATTGCGGAAAAGATCGATATCGTGTTGATGTATGGTTATTGTGATCAAAAAGCGCAACGGGCGTGTGCTATGTATGCTGCTCAGTACCCTGGACGACATCATCCAAGTGTCCGGACCGTTCGCCGGATAGTTACGTTATTTAAGGAAACAGGAAGTGTTCAGCCACATGTGAAACGTCAACCACGACCTGCAACAAATGATGATGCCCAAGTAGGTGTTTCAGCTGCTGTCGCGGCGAATCCGCACATCAGAAGCAGACAAACTGCCCGAGAATCGGGAATCTCAAAAACGTCGGTGTTGATAATGCTACATCAACCTCGATTGCACCTGTACCATATTTCTATGCGCTAGGAATTGCATGGCGACGACGTTGAACGTCGTGAACAGTTCTGCCACTGGGCATAAGATAAATTACGGGACGATGACAGATTTTTTGCACGCGTTCTATTTAGCGACGAAGCGCGTTCACCAACAGCGGTAACGTAAACCGGCATAATATGCACTATTGGCCAACGGAAAATCCTCGATGGCTGCGACAAGTGGAACATCAGCGACCTTGGCGGGTTAATGTATGGTGCGGCATTATGGGAGGAAGGATAATTGGCTCCCATTTTATCGATGGCAATCTAAATGGTGTAATGTATGCTGATTTCCTACGCAATGTTCTACCGATAGTTACTACAAGATGTTTCACTGCATGACAGAATGGCGATGTACTTCCAACATGATGGATGTCCGGCACATATCTCGCGTGCGGTTGAAGCGGTATAGAATAGCATATTTCATGACAGGTGAATTGGTCGTCGAAGCACCATACCATGGCCCGCACGTTCACCGGATCTGACGTCCCCGGATTTCTTTCTGTGGGGCAAGTTGAAGGATATTTGCTATCATGATAGACTGACAACGCCTGACAATATGCGTCAGCGCATTGTCAATGCATGTGCGAACATTACGGAAGGCGAACTACTCGCTGTCGAGAGGAATGTCGTTACACGTATTGCCAAATGCATTGAGGTTGACAGACATCATTTTGAGCATTTATTGCATTAATGTGGTATTTACAGGTAATCACGCTGTAACAGCATGCGTTCTCAGAAATGATAAGTTCACAAAGGTACATGTATCACATTGTAACAACCGAAATAAAATGTTCAAACGTACCTACGTTCTGTATTTTAATTTAAAAAACCTACCTGTTACCAACGGTTCGTCTGAAATTGTGAGCCATATTATACTATTATAGTGCCATCTATCACAAAGCGAAAAAAGTGGTCCAACTAAAACATTCATATTTCTTTACGTCCTACACCAATATGTAATAAAAAATGCGTGTTCCTATTAAAGAAAACTCAGTTGATATCCGTTTGACCTATGGCAGTTTCCCCCTTCAAGCTAGACAAGTTTCGTTCTTTGTAGTTTTTTGGTTTGACGGTTATTTCGTGAGATATTTGGCCCGTCACGATCAATGGACCACCCTGTATGATATGCTCGCGCTATTCGTCCACGAGACTCAGAGAGCCATAGACACGGGTTCCCAGGTAGATGCCCTGTTTCATGAGTTCCGCAAGGCGTTCGATACAGTTCCCCACAGTCGTTTAATGAACAAAGTAAGAGCATATGGACTATCATACCAATTGTGTGATTGGATTGAAGAATTCTTAGATAACTGAACGCAGCATGTCATTCTCAATGGAGAGAAGTCTTCCGCAGTAAGAGTGATTTCAGATGTGCCGCAGGGGAGTGCCGTAGGACCGTTGCTATTCACAATATACACAAATGACCTTGTGGATCACATCGGAAGTTCACTGAGGCTTTTTGCGGATGATGTTGTGGTATATCGAGAGTTTGTAACAATGGAAAATTGTACTGAAATGCAGGAGGATCTGCAGCGAATTGACGCATGGCGCAGGGAATGGCAATTGAATCTCAATGTAGACAAGTGTAATGTGCTGCGAATACATAGAAAGATAGATCCCTTATCATTTAGCTACAAAATAGCAGGTCAGCAACTGGAAGCAGTTAATTCCATAAATTATCTGGGAGTACGCATTAGGAGTGATTTAAAATGGAATGATCGTATAAAGTTGGTCGTTGGTAAAACAGATGCCAGACTGAGATTGATTGGAAGAATCCTAAGGAAATGCAATCCGAAAACAAAGGAAGTAGGTTACAGTACGCTTGTTTGCCCACTGCTTGAATACTGCTCACCAGTGTGGGATCCGTACGAGATAGGGTTGATAGAAGAGATAGAGAAGATCCAACGGAGAGCAACGCGCTTCGTTACAGGATCATTTAGTAATCGCGAAAGCGTTACGGAGACGGTAGATAAACTCCAGTGGAAGACTCTGCTGGAGAAACCATACTTGATGTATGGTGGCACCTGATTGTCTTATGTGTTATGACAGATCATGGAGGTTTCCCGAAAGCAGAGGAACAAACACACTGCTTTAACGTAACTCCGTACACAGAAATTTATTGGGGTTAAATCAGGCGATCGTGGTGGACAGGATACTGTTGCACCACGTCCAGTCCACTTGCTTCATCGGATTTTTACAGGAATCTGTAATCGCTGGGACAAATTGAACATTTGTATGTTCAAAAATGGCTCTGAGCACTATGGGGCTTAACTGCTGAGGTCATCAGTCCCCTAGAACTTAGAACCTAACTAACCTAAGCACATCACACACCTCCATGCCCGAGGCAGGATTCGAACCTGCTACCGTAGCGGTCGCGCGGTTCCAGGCTGTAGCGCCTGGAACCGCTCGGCCACACCAGCCGGCAAACATTTGTAAGTAAAACTTGAAGATACCCTGCTGTCATTAATGTAGCAAATATTTCTAATACCTTTTACACAATTAAAGGTTACTTTCGTATAAAACACCGAATGTGTCGGTTAGTCGTATTAATGACTAGCCGAACCTGACTATCTGGAGTTAAAGGAAGTTCGCGAGATCGAATTCCTGTCACAACACAGAACACTGTGGTCTTCCTTTCATCCAGTCTTCACCTCTCAGTCATGTGAAGATTCACCATGAAGGAGACGTCGTACGGGTACCACGTTAAACTGCAACTACCCTTTTTTTCCGATAGGGTTAAAGCCTTTTTGCACGACGAACGAAAGTGTTGAAGAAAGATTCTAGTCTACTGTCGCGCTCGAAGCGTACTAGGCCCGAACTATAAGCTCGTACCAGATCATTTCGCTGCATGCTTAAATGAGAAACGTAAACACAGCGTACAGCTACTAGCATGACAGTGCCAAAGTGGTGATGATGTTTGGGTTATGGGGCGCTCAACAGCGTAGTCATCAGCGACCGTACAAAGTCCCAATTTTTACACAGTCCAAGTTTTTTCACACTCCAGTTTAGCCACTGACACAAACAGTGATGATGATGAGGAGGACAACACAAACACCCAGTCCCCAGGCAGAGAAAATCCCCAACCCGGCTGGGAGTCGAAGCCGGCACCTCTTGATGCAGAGGCAGCAACGCTAGCCACTAGACCACGAGCTGCGGACACCAAAGTCGTGTTTCACATTAGGATATCATTAATTATTTATGAAATTTCGAAAGATTAAAAAACTTCTGTGAAAATAGTTACGGAAGGTGCACTAAACTCACTTGCTCAGAAAGTTCCTCGTGATAACGAAACGACCATAAACAGAAACGAAGCTCAACATACGGTAAGTGCACCAGAAAGCAATATGGCTGACTCGGCACTCAGCTCAGACGTGGACACAGCGGACAGCCAGCAGCTAGTACGGAATTTAGCACCGGACCTATGCCTCTATCCCGAGAACTATGGCGCGTCGCTACTAACGCGATCGTAATAGTGAGCCGTTCACACGACAGGTGGCTGCCATTCACGCAAGCGATTGTCAGTCGGTTACAAGTTCGTCCATCGCGTAAAACGGGCATTACGGGGCATCAGGTCACCTTACGGAGAAGTTTTTGCTGTTGCAACATCGTTCTGAGACGGACCATAGTAGGCATGCACGGAGCATGCCAGCCTTCTAGGTCTCTGCAGCTGGATACTCCAGCAGTGCTGGCGCAGGGATCTGCCGTAGCGACGGACAGCAACGTTTCATGGATTCCGGAAACAGCGATCGTGTGAGACCCAACTCGCTTTATTTGTTCACGAGACCCAGGAAATATTAGATACATGCTCCCAGGTAGATGCCATTTTCCTTGACTTCCAGAAGGCGTTCGATACAGTTCCGCACTGTCGCCTGATAAACAAAGTAAGAGCCTACGGAATATCAGACCAGCTGTGTGGCTGGATTGAAGAGTTTTTAGCAAACAGAACACAGCATGTTGTTCTCAATGGAGAGACATTAAAGTAACCTCTGGCGTGTCACAGGGGAGTGTTATGGGACCATTGATTTTCACAATATATATAAATGACCTAGTAGATAGTGTCGGAAGTTCCATGCGGCTTTTCGCGGATGATGCTGTAGTATACAGAGAAGTTGCAGCATTAGAAAATTGCAGCGAAATGAAGGAAGATCTGCAGCGGATAGGCACTTGGTGCAGGGAGTGGTAACTGACCCTTAACATAGACAAATGTAATGTATTGTGAATACATAGAAAGAAGGATCCTTTATTGTATGATGCATGGGGGCTTAATTAAAATTAAATATGAATGCAAATATTTTTAGTAGCTGTATGTCCGATTACGCAAGTCTCGTAAACGGCTGGCCCTGACAACTAATTGTTACGCTATCTGACTGCATAGAATGACAACAAAGAATGTAAGAAAATTTCTGTTAACACAATTAACTAATTAAGTCCCCAGCAACTATAAAATCTACGAATCCAACAAAGCACAAGTGTAGCTGTTCTGTATGTGGTAGTATGACTCAACGCACATCTGGCACGGTTCTTCTTCAACAAGACAAGAATTTTTAAATATCATTTATACTGACGTGATAAAAGAAAATTAGAAATACTATAATTGTGCAAGAAACCCAGAATTACACTCTAATACAAGAACACAAGCCAGATGCTTTGTTGACTGAACCTGTAATGACACATTATTCAGGACACACAAATAAATAGACAACATAATATTTATTACCTTCATATATATTGACGAAAAGCACTCTGACCATTACAATATCTCCATTGGAGTAACATCTGCTATCTCTCCCATCACATAGCTGCATAAAACATCGAACAAACACTCACTACTACCCCATCTCATTCCAACTTCAGCTACAAGCAGTGTCCACCACAACTTCTCGGCAAGAACTGCCTGTCGCTGCGTCTCAATAATCACTGCCAGTGGAGGCGGAGGAACAATACTCTCTGGCGCGATTTTTGGCGCTGTGGCTCAGTGTAGCCACCTTTCATATGCCCTTCCTCCACGGGCTAGAATTTGATGGTATCTTTGCCAGCATTGGTGGTGAAAATACCACCAAATTCGTCAAAAAAAATACAGACAAAAATAAAAGATAATATTAATACGTAAGTATCATATAACTAGATAAAATTTTTGGCTTTGCACTGACCTTACAATAGCCTAATATATAAAATACAGTAAGGAATACAAATTCTTTCACACATATGACTTTACATAATAGTTTACACAAATATCATGTGGTTAAACAATTCAATCGATAGCGTCAGCAATGACGAATATGAGCAGGTAAGAGTCTTATTACTTTTCACAAACAGTAATACACAAAAAATCAGTTTATACAAATATTCACATAAAATGTTTTCATAACAAGTGGTTGACAGTTCCAGCAGTAGCACCCAGCACTGTTGAATAGGTGCTGCAGCAACAAGTGACATCATCTCAGTAGAAGCAGTTCATCAGTGGCAACCAGCATTGTGGAACAGGTGCAGACTCCAACAGGTGACATCATTTTGGTAGAAGCAGTCCATCAATGGCACCCAGCAATGTTGAGTAGGTTCAGACTCCAACAGGTGACATCATTTCAGTAGAAGCAGTCCATCAATGGCACCCAGCAATGTTGAGTAGGTGCAGACACCATCAAGTGACATTATGTCAGTAGAAGCAGTTCCATCAGTGGCACCCAGTAATGTTGAACAGGTGCAGACAGCAACAAGTGACATTATTTCAATAGATGCAGTCATCAGTGGCACCCAGTAATGTTCAACAGGTGCAGACACCAACAAGTGACATCATCTCAGTAGAAACAGTCCATCAGTGGCACCCAACAATGTTGAACAGGTGCTACAGCAACAAGTGACATTATTTCAATAGATGCAGTCATCAGTGGCACCAAGCAATGTTGAGCAGGTGCAGACATCAGTCCATAATATTCACTATCACTAATCACACTGTTGATCAGAGTTTATCAGCAGAAATGAAACATGTCCTAGTGGCACCAATCACGTAGAAAAAGTGCAAGTAACAGTCCATGATATTCACTATCACTAATTAGACAGTTCATCAGCAGTAATTAAACATTTCCAGGTGGCACCCATTATGTTGAACAAGTGCAGGTAACAGTCCACAATATTCACTATCACTAATTAGACAGTTCATCAGCAGTAATTAAACATTTCCAGGTGGCACCCATTATGTTGAACAAGTGCAGGTAACAGTCCATAATATTCACTATCACTAATCAGACAGTTCAAGCATGAATAATAGTTTGAATGCACATACAAATGCTTTTACAATGCTCTTACACTAAACATACAAATCATAACAAACACACAAATGATATCAGATAATTGTCATATTACTATTACAAATACACAAACATCAGTAAACCTATAATATTTATGGGTGTCAGTGCAAGCCACTACAAACAAATAAAATAATATTTAGGAGATAGGTGGGTAGGATTACGAAAGGAAAACACACAAAACACACTCACTCATCTTTCATCCACATTAAGTACTACTGTGTAATTGAATAGTGTTAACTGTGTGAATCCACTTCTGTCAAAATTTCATGTTCATCATGTGTATCAAGTAGTAGTGACAGCAATGTATAACAGTCAATAATAGTTAAGTCAACGTCATAGTCATCATGTCAAGACCAATGTTTGCCAAGCCAGATCAAAATGTACGGTTGCTGAACAACTGTCAGTGTGCCAAGATATGCAACTTCCTCTCTCCAAAAAAAAAGTACATACTGCTTAGTGATTTAACAAAGTGTGTGTAGACAATCTTCCTTCCATTTTAGTGTTCTAGTCTGCTATCTTCATCCTCCTTGTTCCATATAGACCAACAACAAAAAAAAAATATATGCACCTCACTTATTTTATCTCTTATACACCAAAACTCCAATCAACTTCATATAATCTCAATACCTCCATAATACCTCTTCAATACGTCGATACATATAAACCTTATTGCCAGTATCATTTCACTTCCATAACAACTCTTTCCTCTAGTCAGTCTCCTCGATCGAGTACAGATAAAATCCTAATGCAAACCTCCTCATCCCATACAATCCGAAGACACAATGTCAACACACAACCTCTGTGTAATCCATCTGACCAAAATCTTCTACTCATTATGAATTATAAACAAAGAATGCATACATGACCTCTAACAGACTTAGTTCGAATAACTCTCAGTAATTAAGTACGATTACGGAGTGTGAATGATCCTAATATTTCACAGTGTGTACACCACTTCAAGAATTATGGCAAACAGAAGCAAACATGTGGAGTATTTCTTGTGTCAAGTGTCACTTCCTATTTCAATTGCTCACGAAAAATGCAGTGTAATAACTGTGTTGGTATGTCATGTCGTTAGCTTCCTTCCTATTGGCATACATTTATACAGCTTTCATAAAACCTCCAGCTCATGTGACTTCTATGATGTTTCTTGTACTAAAGTCGCTCGTCGAATTACTGCAGTTCATTTTCTTATGTTAAAATATAAAGCACTGAGCGTAAGCAAAACAAGCAACAGCGAGTAAATATACCAGTAGTGAACAGAATGTCAACAAGTGGATGCAGCACAATTTCTATAACGAGGCTTCGCCAAGCGAACAATCCGTAACCCATACCACATCGTAACCCACACTCCATGTCCGTACACTGTACATCAGCATTGCTATATACCAAATTAAAGAATAGTTATGACAACAAGCAGAAATGTGTAAATGTGCAATCCATACGCATAGCAGTAAACATATATCTTACGTACTAAAGAGGTCATTAGCATCGTATCTTAATAAGTAAACATGAAGGCGCAAGCAGATAAATCACAAAGTATAACTTACATACCTAACCACATCAGCACAATTAATCAGGTGACAATTATAATTTAAATAAATAGGCACAGCAGGCACATAATTAAAAATATGACATCAGTGAAAAAGCAGTGCAGCCAAGCGATGCATAATATACACAAGTAACAATCCAGTTCATTAATAATCATTGTCAAAATCAGTTAACGTACGCAAGCACGTCGCTTCACAAGTAATTTCATTGAACATGTAATTAGCACAAAGTATGAATCACGTAATCGCGAGCAGCAAATTACGTCTAAAGTACGTACCTAAGTGGAAATATGTTACCTGAAAAATAAACTCAATTAATAATTACCTTTTTAGTTTATTACTTTCTTCTTCGAAATGACATTTTTCCTGAAATTTTCTCGATAGCAAGTCGTCTTAACGTCGGACACGCACAGAATTTACCTGAAGTTCTTAAATATTTTATAGAACCGTATCCTGAAAAATACTGAATGTTAATAACAGAATTCATCAAGTCACTATAGCTTTATACTGAATTTAGTCGGAGAAATTAGACTGTGTATTTATTTACGGCTGTCAGTGCATTCGCACTGAGCGCTCGATCAGCTGTAGGCGCGTGACGTAGGAAGTGATTGTTTGCGGTCAACGACTGCCTTGTGCGGCACGCAGACTTGACTGTTGCTTTGAGTATATACCGCCGCCAAAACACAGCGCGGTATCCTTGTACCCTCCGTGTGTTTACATACAACTGTTAGTTTCTCAAAAGTATGTCATTCTACAAAAATTTTTCAAAAGTATATCATTCCACAAAAATTTTAACGTTAGATATATGATGTATTCCCTTAGAGCGTCGTGATTTAAGAGTTTCTACTTCGACAGTGTTATCATGAATAATTTTGCGAATTCTATATGGACCGTTATAAAGCAGAAAAAATTTCCGACACAAGCCTTTTCCTTTGTGAGACAAACGATGAGCCTTAATTAACACCTTCTGACCAACTGACAAGATTTTTAAACGACCAGGACGCTTAGCTGATTTCTCTCTTCTAGCAGCCGCAGATGCAATATTTTGTAGAGCCAGGTAGACAACTACAGAATGCTGCAGTTTCCGTGTAGGCGGAAAAGGAACGATTTCAGAAATGCGATTTGTCGGTGCTTTGTTTTTTAATATCAGTATAGGTGGTAAAGAAGTTGAGTCGTTAGGAAGTTCATTCAGAATGTTTTGAAAAATATGAAGATACTGATCCCAAGTTCTGTGATTCTGATAACAATAAAGACGACACAATTTATTGATTTCCTTCATCCATCTCTCTGAAGCGTTAGATTGGGGGTGAAAAAGTGAAATGAAAATTGGTTTAATTTTACGACGCTGTAGAGTACGAACCCAAATTTTAGAACGAAACTGTGATCCATTATCTGATATAACCTTATCAACATGACCAACTTCTTTAAGAAAATAGTTAATGAAAGCATTAGATACTGAACGAGCTGTTGCTTTGCGTAACGGTGTAAAACACACATATTTTGATGTCAACTCCACTGCTACGAAAATGTACGCAAAACCATTAGTAGATCGAACCACTGGACCGAACAAATCAACTGCAGCCATGTCCTTTAATTTTGCTGGAATGATAGGAAACAACGGTGCTCTGTGAGAAACTGTCGGCGGCTTAGCCTTTTGACATAATTTGCATTTGGCAAGAACAAATCGAATACGTTTTTCCATATTATTGAAGTAGCAATTTTCTCGTAATTTATGAAAGCATTTTCTGGGACCAAAGTGTGCATAATTGAAATGCGTATACCAAATCAGCTTATTAACCCACTCATCAGGAATACAAACTAACCAAACAGAGTTGACGACCGATTTTCGTTTAAAAAGAACTTTCCAGATAGATCGCAAAAACGAGGTGTGGCCAAATTGTCCAATTTAACAAAGCGTCTAAGAAAATTACAGACACCAAGGAAACTACGAACATCACGTTTTGTGGTAGGAACAGCATAATTACGAATAGCGTCTAATTTTTCTGGATCAGGAAGAATACCTTCTGTAGAAATAATGTGACCGAGAAATTTCACCTGAGAACGACCAAATTCAGATTTTTCTAAGTTCACAGTAATGCCAACTCTTGCAAAGATACGTAACAATGAATCCAAAATTTTGTTGTGCTCACTCCAAGAATGTTTAGCAATAAGAATGTCGTCAACATATGAAGTAATATTGTCACGAAGATAAACAGGTAAAATTTCGTTTAAACTACAAATGAATGCTGCAGAAAATATTGTAAGTCCAAACGGTAAATTCCAAAGTCACTTTTGGGTAAAACAGTC
The DNA here is from genome assembly GCF_023864275.1 of Schistocerca cancellata. Taxonomy (NCBI): domain Eukaryota; kingdom Metazoa; phylum Arthropoda; class Insecta; order Orthoptera; family Acrididae; genus Schistocerca; species Schistocerca cancellata. Next base: position 15,846,632 of record NC_064635.1, on the reverse strand, counting down.
ATATCCGGTTATTGTTTACTTACTCACTAGATAGATTGATAGTCGAAGAGTTGTTTCGATAGATGCAAAGAATAGTGAAAGAGTAGGCAGCGGTACAGAAAACTAAAAGAGAAATAGCACCACTACAGCTCGGGGCCCTATGCTCGCTACGGCACATATTCACTTAAGAGTAGTGAATCCCCTGAGGACTTTAATAGCTGCACATAATTTTCAGTTTGTGACTTAATGGCAATTTTAGCGGAAGTGCGTACATAAATTGATCTAACCATGAACATGGATGAATGTCATTCTTAGAATTGCGGAAGATCTTAAATTTCCGAACAGTCAAAAAGTGTTTATAGTCAAAGTTTTCGCCTCGTGGCGACAAAGACCTACCGCGTCTGTTCCAGTCCGAATATCGATTATTGTCTAGTTCGCGCGCCTGGTGCTCTCTTGTTGCATCCTGTAAATGAAATAAATTACTTTCTTCAAAGCCCTCTGCTACCTGTGATTCTAAATTTCTTCTGCTATATTTTCCTACGATTTCGCCTTCAATTTGCTTGACTTGCTTTCGTAATGCCTCAACTTCCCTTTTAACGCGTTCATTAAATTTTCCCTGATTTTCAACATGCTTATTTATGTTCTGGTACTCTTCGGTTTCTGAAAATGGCAATGGAGCTGTGTCATCTGAATCTCTGTCCCCATTTAAACTAAGATTTGTGAATTTATCTGAAATCTCCTCCACTCTTTCCGATAAGTCACCAATTTGTTCTTTCTGTTTATTTACGTCTTCCGTAAGTGTCGCGACTCGCGTTTCAGTATTAACGCATTTAGTAGTTAACTGTTCATACTGTTGTGTTAGGTTATTTAGTCTGTCATTTGGTACGGATTCCTCGATTCTCTCAAATATTTCTTCCTTATCTTTTGCACGTTGTAAATTTAACTCTGAAAATTTCTGTACTATCACGCGATCTCTTTCTTCCTGTTCTCTATCCTGTTCCCTTTGTCTAATCTCTACTGCAACTAATCTATTATTGTGAGCATTCAAAATCGGTTGTACTTCTTCTCGAATTTCTTTCTTTAATTCATCTTTCATGTTTTTGAAACATGTCCCTATTCGTGAGTCTAACCGTGTTTCCAAAGTTCCAATCTCTGTTTTAAATTCAGATCCTAACTGTGGTCCCAATGAGTCTAACCGTGTTTCCATTGTTTCCCTATCTGTTTTTAATTCAGATCGTAACTGTGATCCCATTGTTCCCATCTCAGTTTTAATTGTTACTATTTGTGAGTCTAACCGTGTTGCCACTGTTTTTAATTCAGATCCCAAATTTAATATTGCACTCATCAACTGCTCCGTGTTAAGTTGTTCGAAATTCTTTTCGCCCCTAACATTTGCCACAAAACTAACTTCCTTCTGCATAGCCATAAAGCTATCTGTATTCGATACTATTCCAGAATCTTCTGTCGTTAATCTCGGGTTCTGTGAATTTTCTGATTGAGAAAAATTTTGATATGGTTCCGGACTATTTTCCCGACTTATTACATTGTTTTCCACTTCATTATCCATCATACTGTTTTCCTCTGTTGGCGAGTTCGCCATGTTAACAATTTCGTCATTCTCACTATTCATCATTTTTGCATTTTTCATCGATCGCGTAATCATTTACAAAACATACAAAACTCGTCACTATATGAAAATTACACACAATGACACTTTATCACCAACAATATCAATCACACGAAATGCTTCCTTCAAACACGATTAACGAACAATAGAAGAATGACAATTACCAATCTACACATGCAAAATAGACTACAATTACTAAACTACAAATTACTACTACAATACTACTGTCTACTATTTTTACAATCAGAAGATTCCAAGGGACGATCCGAAGCAGCGGTCGCCACGTGCATGGTGGCTAAATTAAAATTAAATATGAATGCAAATATTTTTAGTAGCTGTATGTCCGATTACGCAAGTCTCGTAAACGGCTGGCCCTGACAACTAATTGTTACGCTATCTGACTGCATAGAATGACAACAAAGAATGTAAGAAAATTTCTGTTAACACAATTAACTAATTAAGTCCCCAGCAACTATAAAATCTACGAATCCAACAAAGCACAAGTGTAGCTGTTCTGTATGTGGTAGTATGACTCAACGCACATCTGGCACGGTTCTTCTTCAACAAGACAAGAATTTTTAAATATCATTTATACTGACGTGATAAAAGAAAATTAGAAATACTATAATTGTGCAAGAAACCCAGAATTACACTCTAATACAAGAACACAAGCCAGATGCTTTGTTGACTGAACCTGTAATGACACATTATTCAGGACACACAAATAAATAGACAACATAATATTTATTACCTTCATATATATTGACGAAAAGCACTCTGACCATTACAATATCTCCATTGGAATAACATCTGCTATCTCTCCCATCACATAGCTGCATAAAACATCGAACAAACACTCACTACTACCCCATCTCATTCCAACTTCAGCTACAAGCAGTGTCCACCACAACTTCTCGGCAAGAACTGCCTGTCGCTGCGTCTCAATAATCACTGCCAGTGGAGGCGGAGGAACAATACTCTCTGGCGCGATGTTTGGCGCTGTAGCTCAGTGTAGCCACCTTTCAATGATTATATGAAAGCGGAACACACACTGGTACCAGTTACTTCTGTAAAATATCTGGGAGTATGCGTGCGGAACGATTTGAAGTGGAATGATCATATAAAATTAATTGTTAGTTAGGCGTGTGCCAGGTTGAGATTCATTGGGAGAGTCCTTAGAAAATGTAGTCCATCAACAAAGGAGGTGGCTTACAAAACACTCGTTCGACCTATACTTGAGTATTGCCCATCAATATGGGATCGGGTTGACGGAGGAGATAGAGAAGATCCAAAGAAGAGCGGCGCGTTTCGTCAGAGGGTTATTTGGTAACCGTGAAAGCGTTACGGAGATGTTTAACAGACTCAAGTGGCAGACTCTGCAAGAGAGGCGCTCTGCATCGCGGTGTAGCTTGCTCGCCAGGTTTCGAGAGGGTACGTTTCTGGATGAGGTATCGAATATATTGCTTCCCCCTACTTATACCTCCCGAGGAGATCACGAATGTAAAATTAGAGAGAATTAGAGCGCGCACGGAGGCTTTCAGACAGTCGTTCTTCCCGCGAACCATACGCGACTGGAACACAAAAGGGAGGTAATGACAGTGGCACGTAAAGTGCCCTCCGCCACACACCGCTGGGTGGCTTGCGGAGTATAAATGTAGATGTAGATGTAGATGTAGATGCGGATGTTCGCAGCCGGCCAGGTGGCTGGGAGCGAGCTGCTCCCGCGGCAGCCGACACGACCGGCCGCGGCGAGTATAAATACCCTGCCCAGCGGCCTCCGTCTGGCTGGCGCGGACTGCGCTCCAGTTAGCCAGCCGGCCCTGCGTGCAGCCGGCTGCAGCGTCGTCGACATCGCGGGCGCATCTGGTGGATGTGCTGGCCCGCGTTGTTATCCCTGATACGTGACCCACAGGTACACCACGGTGTCTGCAACTGCGGTGGGGCCAACCAACCGGAGGCAGCCATTGGTGTCAATCCGTCCTGCGGAACAGATCCCTCGGACACAGTGCCAGCCTACATCTACACAGATACTCCGCGAGCCACGGTACGGTGCGTGGCGTGTCTCATCATGTCCTGTTCCATTCGAAAATACACTACTGGCCATAAAAACTGCTACACCAAGAAGAAATGCAGATGATAAACGGGTATTCATTGGACAGATACATTATACTAGAACTGACATGTGATTATATTTGCACTCAATTTGGGTGCACAGATCCTGAGAGATCAGTACCCAGAACAACCACCTCTGGCCGTAATAACGGCCTTGATACGCCTGGACATTGAGTCAAACAGAGCTTGGATGTCGTGTACAGGTACAGCTGCCCATGCAGCTTCAACACAATACCACAGTCCATCAAGACTAGTGACTGGCGTATTGTGACGAGCCAGTTGCTCGACCAACATTGACCAATTGACCAGACGTTTTGCCGGCCGAAGTGGCCGTGCGGTTGAAGGCGCTGCAGTCTGGAACTGCAAGACCGCTACGGTCGCACGTTGGAATCCTGCCTCGGGCATGGATATTTGTGATGTCCTTAGGTTAGTTAGGTTTAACTAGTTCTAAGTTCTAGGGCACTAATGACCTCAGCAGTTGAGTCCCATAGTGCTCAGAGCCATTTGAACCATTTGAACCAGACGTTTTCAATTGGTGAGAGATCTGGAGAAGGTGCTGGCCAGGGCAGCAGTCGAACATTTTCTGTATCCTGAAAGGCCCATAGACCACTTGCAACACGCGGTCGTGCATTATCCTGCTGAAATGCAGGGTTTCGCAAGGATCGAATCGAGGGTAGAGCCACAGGTCGCAACACATCTGAAATGTAATGTCCACTGATCAAAGTGCCGTCAACGCGAACAAGAGGTGACCGAAACGTGTAACCAATGGCACCTCATACCATCACGCCGGGTGATACGCCAGTATCGCAATGACGAATCGACGCTTCCAATGTGCGTTCACCGCGATCTCGCCAAACACGGATACGACCATCATGGTGCTGTAAACAGAACCTGGATACATCTGAAAAAATGACGTTTTTCATTCGTGCACCCAGGTTCGTCGTTGACTACACCATCGCAGGCGCTCGTGTCTGTGATGCAGCGTCAAGGGTAACCGCAGCCACGGTCTCCGAGCTGATAGTCCATGCTGCTGCAAACGTCGTCGAACTGTTCGTACATATGGTTGTTGTCTTGGAAACGTCCCCATCTGTTGACTCAGGGATCGAGACGTGGCTGCACGATCCGTTACGGCCATGCGGATAAGATGCCTGTCATCTCGCCTGCTAGTGATACGAGGCCGTTGCGATCCAGCACGGCGTTCCGTATTACCCTCCTGAACGCACCGATTCCATATTCTGCTAACAGTCATTGGATCTCGACCAACGCGAGCATCAATGCCGCGATACGATAAACCGCAATCGCGATAGGCTACCATCCGACCTTTATCAAAGTCGGAAACGTGATGGTACGCGTTTTCTCCTCTTTACACGAGGCCTCATAACAACGTTTCACCAGGCAACGCCGGTCAACTGCTGTTTGTGTATGAGAAATCGGTTGGAAACTTTCCTCCTGTCAGCACGTTGTAGGTGTCGCCACCGGCGCCAACCTTGTGTGATAGCTGTGAAAAGCTTATCATTTGCATATCACACCATCTTCTTGCTGTCGGTTAAATTTCACGTCTGTAGCACGTCATCTTCGTGGTGTAGCAATTTTAATTGGCAGTAGTGTACAACGAGGGAAAAACAACGCCTCCGAATAATGTTCAAATGTGTGTGAATTCCTAAGGGACCAAACTGCTGAGGTCATCGGTCGCTAGACTTACACACTGCTTAAACTGACTTACGCTACGAACAACACACACACCCATGCCCGAGGGAGGATTCGAACCTCCGGCGGGAGGGGCCGCGCTATCCGTGACATGGCGCCTCAAACCGCGCGGACACTCCGCGTGTAGGCCTCCGAATGAGCCCTAATTTCGTGTATCTTATCTTGGTGGTGCTTACACGCAATGTACGTTGACAACAGTAGAATCGTTCGGTAAGCAGCTTCAAATGAAGAATCTCTAAATTTTCTCAATAGCTTTCGTAGAAAAGAACGTCTTTTTCCCTCCAGAGATTCCCAACTGAGTTCCTGCAGCATCTCCGTAACACTTGCGTCTTGTCCTAACCTACCGGAAACGAATCTAGCAGCCCGCCTGTGAATTCCTTCGATGCGTTCCTCTAATCCGACCTGGTAGAGGTCGCAAACACTCGAGCAGTACTCAAGAATAGGTCTGACCAGTGTCCTACGTGCGGTCTCCTGTACAGGTGAACAACCACTCCTTCCAAAAATTCCCCCAACAAAGCGAAATTGACCATTGCTTTCCCTGCCAAAGTTCTGACATGCTCGTTCGATCTGATATCGCTTTGCAACGTTACGCCCGGACATTAAAACGACTTGTCTGTGGCAAGCTGGACACTAGTAATGCTGTATCGGAACATTGCAGGTTTGATCTTCCTACTCATCCACATTAACTTACATTTTCCCACATTTAGGGCTAGCTGCTATTGATGACACCAACTGGAAATGTTGTCTGAGTTGTCTTGTATCTTCCTACAGCCACTTATCTTCGACATCTTACCGTACACCACGGCATCATCAGCAAACAACCGGACATTGGTGGCCATCCTGTCCGCCAAATCATTTACATGGTTTCGACAGTTTTAAAACTGTCTTCTTCAGACTATAATATACAGGGTGGTCCATTCATCGTGACCGGACCAAACATCTCACGAAATAAGCGTCAAACGAAAAAACTACAAAGAACGAAACTTGTCTAGCTTGAAGGGGGAAACCAGATAGCGCTATGGTTGGCCCCCTACATGGCGCTGCCATAGGTCAAACGGATATCAGCTGAGTTTTTTTTAAATAGGAACACCCATTTTTTAATTACATATTCGTGCATTACGTAAAGAAATATGAATGTTTTAGTTGGACCACTTTTTTAGGTTTGTCATAGATGGCGCTGTAATAGTCACAAACGTATGAGTACGTGGTATCACGTAACATTCTGCCAGTGCAGACGGTATTTGCTTAGTGATACATTACCCGTGTTAAAATGGACCGTTTACCAATTGCGGAAAAGGTAGATATCGTGTTGATGTATGGCTATTGTGATCAAAATGCCCACCGGGCGTGTGCTATGTATGCCGCTCGGTATCCTGGACGACATCATCCAAGTGTCCGGACCGTTCGCCGGATAGTTACGTTATTTAAGGAAACAGGAAGTGAACAGCCACTTGTGGAACGTCAACCATGACCTGCAAAAATGATGATGCCGAAGTAGGTGTTTTAGCTGCTGTCGCGGCTAATCCGCACATCAGAAGCAGACAAACTGCCCGAGAATCGGGAATCTCGAAAACGTCGGTGTTGTGAATGCTACATCAACATCGATAGCACTCGTACCATATTTCTATGCACCAGGAATTGCATGGCGGCGACTTTGAACGTCGTGTACAAATGGTTCAAATGGCTCTGAGCACTATGGGACTTAACATCTGTGGTCATCAGTCCCTTAGAACTTAGAACTACTTAAACCTAACTAACCTAAGGACATCACACACATCCATTACCGAGGCAGGATTCGAACCTGCGACCGTAGCGGTCGCGCGGTTCCAGACTGAAGCGCCTAGAACCGCACGGCCACTCCAGCCGGCCGTCGTGTACAGTTCTGCCACTGGGCACAAGAGAAATTACGAGACGATGACAGATTTTTTTGCACGCGTTCTATTTAGCGACGAAGCGTCATTCATCAACAGCGGTAACGTAAACCGGCATAATATGCACTACTGGGCAACGGAAAATCCACGATGGCTGCGACTAGTGGAACGTCAGCGACCTTGGCGGCTTAATGTATGGTGCGGCATTATGGGAGGAAGGATAATTGGCCCCCATTTTATCGTTGGCAATCTAAATGGTTCAATGTATGCTGATTTCCTACGTAATGTTCTACCGATTTTACTACAAGCTGTTTCACTGCATGATAGAATGGCGATGTACTTCCAACATGATGGATGTGCGGCGTATAGGTCGCGTGCGGTTGAAGCGGTATTGAATAGCATATTTCATGACAGGTGGATTGGTCGTCGAAGCACCATACCATGGCCCGCACGTTCGCCGGATCTGACGTCCCCGGATTTCTTTCTGTGGGGAAAGTTGAATACTTGCTATCGTGATCCAGCGACAACGGCTGATAACATGCGTCAGCGCATTGTCAATGCATGTGCGAACATTACGGAAGGCGAACTACTCGCTGTTGAGAGGAATGTCGTTACACGTATTGCCAAATGCATTCAGGTTGACGGACATGATTTTGAGCGTTTATTGCAGTAATGTGGTATTTACAGGTAATCACGTTGTAACAGCATGCGTTGTCAGTAGTGATAAGTTCACAAAGGTACATGTATCACATTGGAACAACCGGAATAAGATGTTCAAACCTACCTACGTTCTGTTACGAACCGTTTGTCTAAAATTGTGAGCCATATGTTTGTGTTACAGCGCCATCTACAACAAAGTGAAAAAAGTGGTCGAACTAAAACATTCATATTTCTTTACGTACTACACGAATATGTAATAAAAAATGGGGGTTCCTATTTAAAAAAAAAAAAACGGAGTTGATATCCGTTTGTCCTATGGCAGCGCCATCTTGTGGGCGAACCATAGCGCCATCTGGTTTCCACTTTCAAGCTAGACAAGTTTCGTTGTTTGTAGGTTTTTCGTTTGACGCTTATTTCGTGAGATATTTGGCCCGGTCACGTTCAGTTGACCACCCTGTATATATAGAACAACTACTGTCCTGTCACACTCCCCTTGGGCGCTCCTGACGATACCCTTATCTCTGAAGAGCCCTCGCCGTCGAGGACGACAGACTGGGCTCTACCGAGCGAGGTGGCGCAGTGGTTAGCACACTGGACTCGTATTAGGGAGGACGGCGGTTCAAACCCGAATCCGGCCATCCTGATTTAGATTTTCCGTGATTTCCCTAAATGGCTTCAGACAAATGCCGGATTGGTTCCCAAATCCGATGAGACCGAAGACCTCGCTGTGTGGTCCCCTCCCCCAAATCAACCGACCAACCAAACACTGATGATTCTTTCCCTCAATAAAGTGAAAAGCGTCTAGTGAAAAAAGAAAAAACCTGCTGCATTTTTGTTGTCGCCATGAGAGAAGGAAAATACCCTCGACAATTGTAAAGCGGCAACGGACAATGTGGCCCCACAAACAAAGAATTTACAAGTTCGTTTAATGCGGTTTCTGTTCCATCGAAAGCCTGGGTGAATGAGTTTGTGGTGTCACAGCCAGACACCACACTTGCTAGGTGGTAGCCTTTAAATCGGCCGCGGTCCGTTAGTATACTTTGGACCCGCGTGTCGCCACTATCAGTGATTGCAGACCGAGCGCCGCCACACGGCAGGTCTAGTCTAGAGAGACTCCCTGGCACTCGCCCCAGTTGTACAGCCGACTTTGCTAGCGATGGTTCACTGACTATTTACGCTCTCATTTGCCGAGGCGACAGTTTAGCATAGCCTTCAGCTACGTTATTTGCTACGACCTAGCAAGGCGGCATATTCAGTTGCTATTGATGCTGTAAAATAATGTACCGTCAAGAGCGATGCTCACCATTTATGGATTAAAGTTAAGTATTCCAGCAGCTACGTACGTTTTTTCCTAAAGTTTAATTTCCTTGATCTGTTCCAGACCTCACGCAAGCCTGCGTGAGCTAAAACGCGTGCCTTTCGGCTTCCTCTCATAACTGGTGTTGGCTCTCCTGCCAACCCACAACAGAAGTTCCGCGGTGATGAAGAGGTACGCCACGCGGTGCATGAGTGGTTGCGTGGACTACCAAAAGAATTTTTTTCTAAAGGAATTTATGCGCTCTGTAAGCGCTGGAAGACTTGCATTGAGCGTGGGGGAGATTATGTTGAAAAGTGATACAGCTTTGTACCACTTCTGCACAGTAAATAATATTTTAAGAAATATTTAAGGTTTTCATTTGACTCACCCTCGTTCATACAGAGAAATGATCATCGTAATAGAATAAGAGAAATCGAAGTTCCTAGAGAAATATTTAAGTGTCCATTTTTTCCACGCTCTGTTAGTGGAACGGTAGAAAGAATACGATACCGCAGTGCGAGTGTTGTTCAGAAGTGCGATGCATAGTTCCTTCGGACGTGCATGTCTGAAGAAACAGGCACTCAGGCGAATACAGCCGTTATGAAATACTTTCACAGTGGCGAATATGGACAACCGTTAGCTGTACTCTTTTCCTTGTGTTTCCTTTCCCTTTTTAGTGCGTTTCTTCTCCTCTTGTTTTGCCTCTGTATGTGAGGATTTGTAACTATGTCAGGTCTGTGTCTTTTAGCTGTTCTCCTTTTTCGCTGTCCGTCTTCGTCCCTTCACTGCATGTGTTCCTCTTTCTATGCGTTTGGGCGCTGATGACCACGCTGTTTAGCGCCCGAAAACCTCAAACCACACACACACACACACACACACACACACATGAGCTCTATGTTGGAATGGCGACAGTGAAAATTTGTGGCCGACCGGGACTCGAACCCGGATTTCCCGCTAATCGCGAGCGGTCGCCCTACCACTAGGCTATCCGGGCACGCTTCAAGGCCACACCCAAACTTCCGGATATCGTCAACCAAGTGATTTTCTTGTTATGAGAATGCTGAAGGGCGATCTGTTTTAATTGTTAAAAAATCACACAGAAGCCAAGATCGCACAAAATATTTTTATTCCAGGCAACCGGCTGTATGATTGCCCGTGTCTCGGAGCCAGAATTGTGCTACAGCAGTTTGATGAACATTGTAGTGAACTCTCGTTGATGTCTCGGCGATGGTCTACCCGATGTAAATCGTATGTAACACGTCTAGGTTGCTATCAGATGCTATCACCGCATGTGCAAATCAGCCGACCCGTTATTTACGCCAATTACAAAAATTGTGCGTAGACATCTAACGCCACATACATCCAGAAACCTACCAACAAACTCTTGGATACCTGATACGCAGAATCAGTGATGTATTCCATTCCAAAGATGGACAAGCGAGCTGCTTATCAGGTGACCTTAATGTTTTGCTTCATCAGTGTATAGTGTACAAATCGATATGCACGCGACAGCAAGCGTAACTAATATGTTCCAAAACGGTGCACATAAAAACGAGATTTGCCGGTGCTCATACCTCTGCTTCTATCGGCGATAAAAAGAAAAGGTCAAGTGCTTTTGGTAACTCATGGGCCAGGGACCATTTGTTTACCCAACAGAAGAATGCTCTGTCAGAATCCTACGCTGCAGGGTCAACGTAAGAACATTGGCACACTTCCTCCTGCTTAGACAAATGTAGCAAATCGGTTGGATCTCTTTACATTTGATGTGGTTTTTCGGTGGCCTTCATGCGTCTTAAACCGAGCGAGATGGCGCATTGGTTGACACACTGGACTCTCATTCGGGAGGACGACTGTTCAAACCCCCGTCCGGCCACCCTCATTTAGGTTTTCCGTGACTCCCCTAATCGCTTCAGGCAAATGCCGGGATGGTTCCTTTGAAAGGGCACGGCCGACTTTCTTCCCCGTCCCTCTCTAATCCGATGGGACCGGTGACCACGCTGTCTGGTTCCCCAAACCAGCCAACCACGCATCTTATGGAGCCATCGTTACGTCACGGGTGGTTCCTCGGGAAACCCCAGAAATGTGGTTTTTTTACCACATATTCGCCTTCACCAGCGGACCATAACCTTTCCGAGTATTCCAAGACGATTACACGCAGCATATGGCTGTAATTTTTAAGGTGTATTCCTGAGATTCCGGCCTCAAACAACCTTGAAATTTTTCTAGATATGATCATCCGTTTCCGAGACGGAGAGGTTCAATGTTACCCTATTAGTGAACATGAAATATGCACGTTACTGCTGTGGAGGCGGAAGAAATTGACGTACCACGGAGAAATGTGATGTAAAGTGTCTCCGTTACCACCGGAAGATTCTGGGAAGTCCATTTTGGTGTACTCAAGCACATGCAAAATTTTTCGACACGTAAAATCCGGTCGGACGAGTAACATTAGTTTTGTTTTTTTCACTTTTATCAAAATTTTACTGACACGTCAAACTCTTTTAATATGTGTTTCATGCCCTGCATTGATGGAAAAGGAAGGGAATCAGCCGAAAAATGCTCCTATTGGAGCAGAAAAAAGGTAAATATGTTCCTCTATATTAAAAGACTCTGACTAAAAGCCGTGTACCAGATGCCTAATTCTACCTTCCTCAGCACTTTTAAAACTTTTCGTGAAAGTATTGCTATGCGAATATACTCGCTCTTTTTTTTGTGCTGGGAGAGGAGGAGACATTGGCAATGGGAAAGAGGTGTAGAAGTAATAAACAACGGAAGAGCGGAGGAGACAATGACAGTGGAGAGAAAGAGAGGGACACAGTAAAAATGGAAATGCCGTGTGGCTAGGGCCTCCCGTCGGGTAGATCGTTCGCCTGCTGCAAGTCTGTCGAGTTGACGCCGCTTCGGCGACTTGCGCGTCGATGGGCATGAAATGATGATGATAAGGACAGCACGACACCTTGAGCGGAGAAAATCTCCGACCCAGCCGGGAATCGAACCTGGGCCCTTAGGATTGACAGTTTGTCGCGCTGACCACTTAGCTACCGGGGGCGGGCAAAGAAGGAATGAGATATTTGAAGTACAGGGCTATTACAAATGATTGAAGCGATTTCATAATTTCATAGTAGCTCCATTCATTGACATATGGTCACGACACACTACAGATAAGTAGAAAACTCATAAAGTTTTGTTCGGCTGAAGCCGCACTTCAGGTTTCTGCCGCCAGAGCGCTCGAGAGCGCAGTGAGTCAAAATGGCGACAGGAGCCGAGAAAGCGTATCTCGTACTTGAAATGCACTCACATCAGTCAGTCATAACAGTGCAACGACACTTCAGGACGAAGTTCAACAAAGATCCACCAACTGATAATCCATTCGGCGATGGTGTGCGCAGTTTAAAGCTTCTGGATGCCTCGGTAAGGGGAAATCAACGGGTCGGCCTGCAGTGAGCGAAGAAACAGTTGAACGCGTGCGGGCAAGCTTCACGCGTAGCCCGCGGAAGTCGACGAATAAAGCAAGCAGGGAGCTAAACGTACCACAGCCGACGGTTTGGAAAATCTTACGGAAAAGGCTAAAGCAGAAGCCTTACCGTTTACAATTGCTACAAGCCCTGACACCCGATGACAAAGTCAAACGCTTTGAATTTTCGGCGCGGTTGCAACAGCTCATGGAAGAGGATACGTTCAGTGCGAAACTTGTTTTCAGTGATGAAGCAACATTTTTTCTTAATGGTGAAGTGAACAGACACAATGTGCGAATCTGGGCGGTTGAGAATCCTCACGCATTCGTGCAGCAAATTCGCAATTCACCAAAAGTTAACGTGTTTTGTGCAATCTCACGGTTTAAAGTTTATGGCCCCTTTTTCTTCTGCGAAAAATACGTTACAGGACACGTGTATCTGGACATGCTGGAAAATTGGCTCATGCCACAACTGGAGACCGACAGCGCCGACTTCATCTTTCAACAGGATGGTGCTCCACCGCACTTCCATCATGATGTTCGGCATTTCGTAAACAGGAGATTGGAAAACCGATGGATCGGTCGTGGTGGAGATCATGATCAGCAATTCATGTCATGGCCTCCACGCTCTCCCGACTTAACCCCATGCGATTTCTTTCTGTGGGGTTATGTGAAAGATTCAGTGTTTAAACCTCCTCTACCAAGAAACGTGCCAGAACTGCGAGCTCGCATCAACGATGCTTTCGAGCTCATTGATGGGGAGATGCTGCGCCGAGTGTGGGAGGAACTTGATTATCGGCTTGATGTCTGCCGAATCACTAAAGGAGCACATATCGAACATTTGTGAATGCCTAAAAAAACTTTGTGAGTTTTTGTATGTGTGTGCAAAGCATTGTGAAAATATCTCAAATAATAAAGTTATTGTAGAGCTGTGAAATCGCTTCAATCATTTGTAATAACCCTGTAAGAGCGAATAAGAGGGAGGCAGTGACAATAGTACCAGGACAGAAAGAAGGCGACTCTGGCTGTGAGACAGGAGACAGTGACAGATGGATATACACAAACAGATAACAACAATGAGTTGGGCCTAATGAATGAGCAATTGCGAATGAATGGGCGTGACAGACTTAAGCGATGGAGTAGTGGGTGTGATAGAGTTACAGTTAAGGCAGCATGGGGAGAGGGTTGTATGTTAAAAAGATCACGAATATGTCCGGATGCCAATATTTTTGTGAAAATTTTTAAAGGTGCTGAGGAACATACTAAGAAGTAGCTGGTGCCACACTTCTCAGAGTCTTTTAATAAAGAAAAGCATATTCGCCTTTTTTTTCTGCTCCGACTGGAGCACTTTTCCGCTGGTGTAGATTTCCTTGTGAGTGAAGATCGACGCCAGAAAGGGGAAGAAAAGAAAATAGAAAAGGACATCAAACTTATTTATGGATTTGTATTGCGCCAAAAACTTTTGTTACGATTTTTTCGTTTCGCATTACGTAATAGAGCCGACTCAAGTTAGTCTCGACAAGAAAATGGATGTTTAAACTTTGTAAAAGATATGTTTTAATGTGTATTCCTTTGACATGTTATAGTATTCAAAGGCCGAGAGAAAAAGCTGACGAAAACCAGGTCGCAGTCAGAGATGCTCCATCAGCAGAGCGAGTGGGTAGCAGCGCGAGTCAGCGACGCTACAACTACTGCAGTTGGCCACCAGGAAATTTACCGAAGGCCACGAAGAATAAACGTAACTTGTACAAGGGATACTCACCGTTCTAAGATTGTTCGAAAAATGGTTGTTAGTTCGATCCTCGAGGAAGGAAGCGTGAGTATTCGCTGTTACGACCCGGACGGCAAACGGTCGGTCGTAGTGGTATATAACAGGACACTGACGTGTCATAGTTTGATTCTGAATTCTCTTTCGCCATCAGTAATTATATACTCCTACAGTTAACTGAAATTAATTTGTTCTAGATTCGGCAGCCAGTCTTCAGGGAGTTTAATCGATTGGATTAGTACTGAGAAGTTTTGGTGTCTGTGTGGCAGTCCAGCGTGACTGCTATATGAGCGCATGATAATTTAGATTCGGAAGATCTACATCTACATCTACATTTATACTCCGCAAGCCACCCAACGGTGTGTGGTGGAGGGCACTTTACGTGCCACTGTCATTACCTCCCTTTCCTGTTCCAGTCGCGTATGGTTCGCGGGAAGAACGACTGTCTGAAAGCCTCTGTGCGCGCTCTAATCTCTCTAATTTTACATTCGTGATCTCCTCGGGAGGTATAAGTAGGCGGAAGCAATATATTCCATACCTCATCCAGAAACGCACCCTCTCGAAACCTGGCGAGCAAGCTACACCGCGATGCAGAGCGCCTCTCTTGCAGAGTCTGCCACTTGAGTTTGTTAAACATCTCCGTAACGCTATTACGCTTACCAAATAACCCTCTGACGAAACGCGCCGCTCTTCTTTGCATCTTCTCTATCTCCTCCGTCAACCCGATCTGGTACGGATCCCACACTGATGCGCAATACTCAAGTATAGGTCGAACGAGTGTTTTGTAAGCCACCTCCTTTGTTGATGGACTACATTTTCTAAGGACTCTCCCAATGAATCTCAACCTGGTACCCGCCTTACCAACAATTAATTTTATATGATCATTCCACTTCAAATCGTTCCGCACGCATACTCCCAGATATTTTACAGAAGTAACTGCTACCAGTGTTTGTTCCGCTATCATATAATCATACAATAAAGGATCCTTGTTTCTATGTATTCGCAATACATTACATTTGTCTATGTTAAGGGTCAGTTGCCACTCCCTGCACCAATTTCCTATCCGCTGCAGATCTTCCTGCATTTCGCTGCAATTTTCTAATGCTGCAACTTCTCTGTATACTACAGCATCATCCGCGAAAAGGCGCATGGAACTTCCGACACTATCTACTAGGTCATTTATATATATTGTGAAAAGCAATGGTCCCATAACACTCCCCTGTGGCACTCCAGAGGTTACTTTAACGTCTGTAGACGTCTCTCCATTGAGAACAACATGCTGTGTTCTGTTTGCTAAAAACTCTTCAATCCAGCCGCACAGCTGGTCTGATATTCCGTAGGCTCTTACTTTGTTTATCAGGCGACAGTGCGGAACTGTATCGAACGCCTTCCGGAAGTCAAGGAAAATGGCATCTACCTGGGAGCCTGTATCTAATATTTTCTGGGTGTCATGAACAAATAAAGCGAGTTGGGTCTCACACGATCGCTGTTTCCGGAATCCATGTTGATTCCTACATAGTAGATTCTGGGTTTCCAAAAACGACATGATACTCGAGCAAAAAACATGTTCTAAAATTCTACAACAGATCGACGTCAGAGAGATAGGTCTATAGTTTTGCGCATCTGCTGGACGACCCTTCTTGAAGACTGGGACTACCTGTGCTCTTTTCCAATCATTTGGAACCTTCCGTTCCTCTAGAGACTTGCGGTACACGGCTGTCAGAAGTTGGGCAAGTTCTTTCGCGTACTCTGTGTAGAATCGAATTGGTATCCCGTCAGGTCCAGTGGACTTTCCTCTGTTGAGTGATTCCAGTTGCTTTTCTGTTCTTGGACACTTATTTCAATGTCAGCCATTTTTTCGTTTGTGCGAGGATTTAGAGAAGGAACTGCAGTGCGGTCTTCCTCTGTGAAACAGCTTTGGAAAAAGGTGTTTAGTATTTCAGCTTTACGCGTGTCATCCTCTGTTTCAATGCCTTCATCATCCCGGAGTGTCTGGATATGCTGTTTCGATCCACTTACTGATTTAACGTAAGATCAGAACTTCCTAGGATTTTCTGTCAAGTCGGTACATAGAACTTTACTTTCGAATTCACTGAACGCTTCACGCATAGCCCTCCTTACGCTAACTTTGACATCGTTTAGCTTCTGTTTGTCTGAGAGGTTTTGGCTGCGTTTAAACTTGGAGTGAAGCTCTCTTTGCTTTCGCAGTAGTTTCCTAACTTTGTTGTTGAACCACGGTGGGTTTTTCCCGTCCCTCACAGTTTTACTCGGCACGTACCTGTCTAAAAGGCATTTTACGATTGCCTTGAACTTTTTCCATAAACACTCAACATTGTCAGTGTCGGAACAGAAATTTTCGTTTTGATCTGTTAGGTAGTCTGAAATCTGCCTTCTATTACTCTTGCTAAACAGATAAACCTTCCTCCCTTTTTTTATATTCCTATTAACTTCCATATTCAGGGATGCTGCAACGGCCTTATGATCACTGATTCCCTGTTCTGCACATACAGAGTCGAAAAGTTCGGGTCTGTTTGTTATCAGTAGGTCCAAGATGTTATCTCCACGAGTCGGTTCTCTGTTTAATTGCTCGAGGTAATTTTCGGATGTGCACTCAGTATAATGTCACTCGATGCTCTGTCCCTACCATCCGTCCTAAACATCTGAGTGTCCCAGTCTATAGCTAGGTGGACGTCCGTGTAACGCTACTCACTGTGGATTATAAGTACATAAATACGGTACGCGATTATGTGTTAGATCTGGTCATGAATTTTGAAGAATAATTGGTCGTACCAGCTGTTAGATGTTGTTGAGGTTTCTTTTCTTTGGTTAGGGATTTATGTGAATGTTGGGTAACTCATCCCTTTAAATATCCAATATTTTGGAGCGTTAATTGCGTGCACCATTGAAAGTGACACAGCCGATGTAATAATGGGTGTAAAGGAATACGGAGTGAGTATCGGCCAATTACGATTCTTATTATTGCGTGTTCTAAGGTATTTGAACAACGCTTGAGAACCCCACGACCATCTGCTGAGGTGAGACTTGTAGGTTTGAGGCCCGGACGGGGCACAACTTTACGTGGTTGTACGTTAATATATTATACCATATATCGCGACTGTCTTTGGAAACTATCTTCCTATATTTTGATAGAGTCGAGGCGGAAAGCGATCCAATCAAGAACCATTTAAAGAAGGGACGAACGGTGATTATCTTTTGCTATTCAAGTGCTGTAATTGATTTTGTAACTTCAAGGTGTAGTGGGTATGCGAATGTCAATGCCTGAAGAGGTCTGAATTTTGCTAAAATCTTGAAATAGAATACAAAGTGGCGGTGACACTTAGGTTTTTGTTTTTCTGTGTGTTTCTTTTTTTTAGTTTGTTTTCCAATTCGAAGGGAAATAGTTTATAAACAGCACTTGAAGAAACCGTGTGGCCATTGACATATTCAAGATAAAGTAAAGTTGTTTAATTATGTGAAAGTTTAAAACTACGTTTTGCGTACGTCATTAGTAGTACAGAGAAAGTGCTAAAGAAAGTTTTGATTCTTTCAGTAAAGAGAAAGAACGACATAAAGAGTCTAAAATAAAGAAAGAAATAGAGAGAGAAGGTGATTTTTTTCAGATTTGCTTTTGGGAAAGTTAATTAAAATAAAGTTAATCCCATTATCTGACTTGGCAAGGGCCAAGAATATAATATTACGTAAACGTAGAAAACCAGAGATTTAGCTATATGTTATTTGAGAAATATATAATAATAACTGTATTGAGTCGGACCTGGGGAAAAAGAAGGAATGTTTGGAAAGCAAAAGATAGTACAAATACTTAAAGAGAACCAGCATTACGAACGAATAGGTTCGCAATGGATTTTGAACATTGGAATAAAATGATGAGTTCTCAGGCTGCGAATAATACAGTCGCTGGTTCGCAACACAATGTAAATAAAGCGTAATAATGATATCGTTGCTTCATCAGAAACAAACGGCATACAATTACATAATATTTCCTGAAAGTATAATACGCCTGTAGGATTATTAAACAAGGTTGTGTATGCTCACATTGAACCGGAATAGTACTCTATTGGTGTTTGTCGATTTGGTTTGGTACTAGAAGGACACCGTCTTTTTTTTTTTTTTTAAGCAGACAATATCACTGTGGTGGAATCAGCCACAATGAACGTTAGACTTCGTTATCGCCAATAGTAAAAGTTTGTTAGTGATAGTCGTGCATACTAAAGCTCAGCAGTGCTAGCTAATATAATATTAATGAATGCTGTAGCTAATATTGACTATACGTTACGTCGTTGTGACAGTGTTGACGGATGGTTTTTTTAAGTGAATAGAGCTGTTGATTAATTTCATATCAGTCGATCGCTATTAGCGTGTGCTCTATCATAATACTCGGAGAGTGACGTTGATACGTGGTGGGAAGAGATGATTATTGAGGTTATTGATACGTGGTGTCTACGTGTCGAAGTGAGTTGATATTTTTTTGAACTATGAAAAGCTGCAAGCTAGTGAGGAGAGCATACTCAGGTTTCAACTCTTGAATTCTTCTTGTTAATTAAAGTCAGATGCGTTGTGCTAAAACTTTTTCAACTACGATATCTACATCGACCATCTAGCTCGAAATTAGTATTGTGCCAAGGTTCAGATTGGTATTGTGTTTGTCAGCGGCAATCTTCCTTCCGAGATCAGCCATTAGTCACGTCGTTGGTCAATTCTTCGTTGTAGACGAAATAACCACAGTTCACTTTTGGCCAGAATATTACAAAAGTGGCTCGTCTAACAGATCGTAACTGATCTTCCGACAAGTTGCATCATATGCAGTGCGGTGTACCATCCGTTGTTCGTTGTCAATTGGGCTGGGTATACAAGGATTGAAAAGGTGGATTTTATCTAATCTGTCCGCTGTGACACGAGGTGTCAATCTAATCTGCACGGCGCATTACAGATGCTTCTGTAGCTTTTTGGTAGAACAGTTCCATATTTAAGGTTAAATAACAGGTAAACTGTTTTTGTTCTACTGGCTTCTAACGAGTTTTCGCTTATTGGACCATCTTCGGGAAACAACTGACTAGCTCCCGCAAGGGGCACTACTTCTTAGGTAACCAAACATTATAAACAAAGATACAATCGACTTGTACAGAATGTTGTGCACCAAACATGTTCTTTTTTTTTAATTTTGTAAATTACGCTTTAAGCAATGGACAACATTAAATACAATAGATAATGAAAATAACACTATTTTACAGTAGTACAGGACATATGGTTGTAATGCTGTTGTTTGTGTGCTCGTTACATTGGTTGAGAAAATGTCCTACTGAATGCTCGTCGCTTAAAATGCGCACGTACGACGTTTTTCAACATTGTAGCTTACACTTCACGCAGTGGGCAATATTAAACAACAAATAATTAAAATACACAATATTACAGTATTAGAGATTATATGGGCAATAGTCACTTACGTTGTGCAACAGACATTGCCTTACATTGAAAATGTAGTTAGTGTATATTAAGCACAGTTCGTGATTAAAATACACAATATTTCAGTATTATAATTTATATTATTATAACGCTGAAATTTGTGAGGTATGCAAGGTAAGGAATATGGAATTCTATTGAAGTATAAATTCTTGAAACATTGTGTGATTATTATGACTGTGGGTACGTGGTTGGTTGATTGCAATATGTGAAGCTGAAAAGTGGGAACGGTTCAGCTGTAACTGATCATTTACAACCAGTTGGGGTTATGAGCTCAGTATTTTTTTTATCTCAACTGCTTCTAACAGGCCAAGTTTTCTTCCTTTGTTGGCTGTTTGCAACACCTCTGTGTGGACTTGGTTTCTGTGTCCTTCCTTTATTACATATTTGGAAAGATAATGTCTGACTTATGTAGTCTCCAGCTGTGTTCGTATTCGTTGCAGTCATTGCAAGGGATTTTATTAACACCAGTGAAATCTGTTTTGTCCTTGCTGTTGAATAAGACATGAGCTGCAATGTCGCTTCATGGAATAAAGTTTTATGGTTGCAAGATTTGAGAGTTTTGGGCTATTTGTCGGACAGATTTTCTAAATGCGGGATAGTACACCAGTTGGTTTTAAATATGACTGTTGCTGCAGATAAGCGTAGGGCAACATTTTTCTATTTTGTTTCTCGTGAAGAATGTTGTCAGTCATAGTCATTGTTAGAAACAGTACATTTTTGTCTAATTCTGTTTGAAAATTCTGCTTTGTCATTGGTATTGATGTAGGACGATGCACCATGGAATGGAAGGCAGCATTATCGTGAGTTACTGGCTGTTGTGGACATGATTATATTGACGTGTCTGTTCTTATGGGTTTTATGTAAATTTTATTTGCATTGATACCTCTGAAGCTCTAAGAAATTAATGGATTTTTCACAAATGTCCTTGCAGAACTGTATGTTTTTTGTTATGAGTTTAGATGTTCTAGGGATGTTCAGTTATCTTTTGCTACCACTCCACAGACACAGAACAACATCTACGTAAGTGTAATCTTCGCCTAAGGCCGTGGAGAAAGGTGTTCATACAGAGTGAGTCCTTCAATTTGGGAACACGGATGAAACGGTATCTTTGTCAGTTGAGGTATTAGTCTGGCCCCGTATTCTATGTCGGTCTCTGGAAATGTTTCGTGTGTTTCCAAATGGCTCCGAGCACTATGCGACTTAAGGTCTGAGGTCATCAGTCCCCTATAACTTAGAACTACTTAAACCTAACTAACCTAAAGACATCACACACATCCATGCCCAAGGCAGGATTCGAACCTGCGACCGTAGTGGTCGCTCGGTTCCAGACTGTAGCGCCTAGAACCGCACGGCCACGTGTTTTCAAACTTTGTAAGTTTTCCGAGTGCGGTTACGAAAACTTGAACTGCAACTTTTTGTGAGTTATCAGATCTCGGGACTTACGGTTATTTTTGTGGTTTAACGACCTTTGATTTATTTCGAGCTTCAGACACCAAGATAAGTGAAAATCTGTCATGTAAATTGTGCTAAAGGCCAGTCGATAAGAAACAGAGTTGTTGCATATCAAACACATTGAGCGACGTACTTGTCATCCACGATAAACTGAGAAACAGCAGTTCTGTTTAAATATTAGATTCCCACCAATGACAAGTTTGTGAGGAAGTATGCGTGTGAAAAGTGGTAAGTGCCAAAAACATGATTACAAGTAATAATAATACAGGCGGTGTTCATGCTAGGAGAAAGCTTTTCGGTGACAATTTGGAAAAATCCGAGGAAGAAGTGGATAACCACGACTCAGTTAAAGATCCTGGGTATGTAATAAGGAAACCTGGCTCTGCCATGCGCTAACACAATTTTTCTTGTTTTACTACCTATACATGCTTCGGTGAAGTATCTCCAACGTCAGTGGGACTTTTTTGTTGTCCGTTGAACAATACAGAAAGAAGTTATGCATTTGGTATTTGTGACATTTTTGAGATTATAGTATTTTCATTACTATAAATATTGACAGAAATATTTACGTGAAGAGGCCGGCCGAGATGGCCGAGCGGTTCTAGGCGCTTCAGTCTGGAACCGCGCGACCGCTACGGCCGCAGGTTCGAATCCTGCCTCGTGCATGGATGTGTGTGATGTCCTTAGGTTAGTTAGGTTTAAGTAGTTCTAAGTCCTAGGGGACTGATGACCTCAGCTGTGAAGTCCCATAGTCCTCAGAGCCATTTGAACCATTTACGTGAAGAGTAAATATATATCTCGTTATTACATACCGGTGTTCACAAATTTGTTTCGTGTTTGCAACAGAGCTACAATTATTGCCTTCCAGTACGTCATTTCCAATCATAATCGTTTATCATTGTTTCGCTATGTAATTCCTCACAACATTTTAAGGCCTAAGATGATATTATCGGCTTTTTTCTTCCTTTGCTCTAGTACTACTGACATATTGTTTTGTAAACGAACAATCGATATTTTATTATCTCGGTAGCATTAAAATTGTTTACATGCTGTAGTAAGGTAACTCTACAATTAATTTTATATTATGATGAATCACAGGTTAATTTGTCAGGTCGTTATACGTTAATATTGCAAAAATAACTTATTATCAAAAGCTGAAACTATTCGGATCTTTCAAATTTTTATTTATGAGAGTTTTCGCAATGAAGCTTTGTTAATCCACCCAGCAAGTAACAGTAATAAATCAATGCTAAACCCCTGTTAAGTGCACTCACTTTGAAAGCAAACAGTATCAAGTACCCGTTGATGAATTTTTAAGTAGCAATTTTTGGGCAGCTTTTACCATTTAAAAAATATGTTGTTACCGTAGACATATTTGAAAACAATGTCTTACCTCAATGAAACAGTCACATTGCATATACGTCAAATACAATGTTAATGAGATTTTTTCGAAACTTTTCTGAGAAGTTTCTCAACACAACCATTTTGTCCCTTGCCATTGGCTACAATGATACCTGCACTACATTATACGACGGCTCTCGAAGCAGTCTGCGGAGTAACTTGTATAACCACAAACTATTTTATATTCTGGGCATCTGCAACTGTTGAAAGGCATGATGTTACATACAATTGTGCTAACAGCTGTTCATTAAAACACAACCGGATTCGCGGCCTAAAACCGCATCATCGGGTGCAACCTACACAGTAAAAACCAAAGTACAGTGTAATGACATTTCTTGGACATTAAAATTAATGAAGGAATGTCTAAAATATTTTCACAACGTTAAGAGGTCATAATTTACTATTCAGTGAATATTGTCAATACTATGGCTAGCGAAAGGTAACTAGGACGTGCTCCTTTCATTTAGGACAAATTGTTGTTAGCGAAACTCGCAGTTACAGAGCCATGTTTTAAAATCTGCCTGCATCTAAAAATAAAAAAGGAAAATATATTATAGAGGCCGGATTAGCGATAAAAAACTGTCACTGTTTAGATGATTAGTCGCGGCAATATGCAAATTAAAATGTCAGGTGGGCGTGTTTTACTGGTGCAGAGCAAGAGCGGTCTGCACGAACGGTAAAGACAGGTCAGCTGTCTGGCGGAACGGAAGCTATCCATGCGGGTAGTGTGACGTCATACACTCGCGAGTAGGAGCGCTGGGTCGCTACCCTTACAAGAGAGAATAACACAGGAGTTTATTGGGCATTAGTACCTAATCGTATGAACAACGAAAATTAGCCAGAATGTTACGGTGCTTTAGTTCTAATATTCTAATTGGTTGTTCATCGTGAAGTGTGCATTTTCCCATTTACATCTACAAATTTCTACTTAATCTAATATATCCAAAATATGTTTGTCTTTCTTTTTATGAAGTGTTATTAGATTTTCTGAAGGGCTTGTAATGCTGTGCCCATGTTCGCGTAAATGCGATGTTAATGCATATCGGGGATTATTTAGGTTAAGGTTTTCTTGAAATCTGATTCGAAATGGCCTACCCGTTTGCCTACCGCAAATTACCTTCCAGAAATCCATCCTCTTGTAGTTTTCTTGTAGATCTGTGTGGTATTAGGCCACTGAGTAAGGTGGCAGACGTCATTGTTCGTAAACAGAAACCGATCAGACCCGTGTCGTTTTAATTGTAAAATTTTGCGTACAGACGAGAAATGATCGTAATAAATATGTCAGGGCAGTTCGGACAATTAACTGAAAAGAAATTAACGTAGGACACTAATTATGTCCGAAAAATCCGTCGCCAATCTCGCCTATTTTTGCCTGTTATATGAGGAGGTAACACCATAAGTAAAGAGAAAATGTGGTGGATTCAGTCAACATCGGAGACGACACAACAGATAGATTTAAATAACGTTCATCGATTAAATCTACACTGAAGCGCCAAAGAAATTGGTACAAACATGCGTATTCAAATAAACAGATACATCAATACGATAAAGAAATACGCTCTCGCCTGTATAGGCGATTACTTGTCAGAAGTTACGCTTAACGTTTCAGTAACCAACCGACAAATAATACCGTGAAATGGTGTTAGTAATGTATCTAACGATGCTTTCTACATCTACATCTACATTTATACTCCGCAAGACACCCAACGGTGTGTGGCGGAGGGCACTTTACGTGCCACTGTCATTACCTCCCTTTCCTGTTCCAGTCGCGTATGGTTCGAGGGAAGAACGACGGTCTGAAAGCCTCCGTGCGCGCTCTAATCTCTCTAATTTTACATTCGTGATCTCCTCGGGAGGTATAAGTAGGGGGAAGCAATATATTCGATACCTCATCCAGAAACGCACCCTCTCGAAACCTGGACAGCAAGCTACACCGCGATGCAGAGCGCCTCTCTTGTAGAGTCTGCCACTTGAGTTTGCTAAACATCTCCGTAACGCTATCACGGTTACCAAATAACCCTGTGACGAAACGCGCCGCTCTTCTTTGCATCTTCTCTATCTCCTCCGTCAACCCGATCTGGTACGGATCCCACACTGATGAGCAATACTCAAGTATAGGTCGAACGAGTGTTTTGTAAGCCACCTCTTTTGTTGATGGACTACATTTTCTAAGGACTCTCCCAATGAATCTCAACCTGGTACCCGCCTTACCAACAATTAATTTTATATGATCATTCCACTTCAAATCGTTCCGCACGCATACTCCCAGATATTTTTCAGAAGTAACTGCTACCAGTGTTTGTTCCGCTATCATATAATCATACAATAAAGGATCCTTCTTTCCATGTATTCGCAATACATTACATTTGTCTATGTCATACGATATACGAAATATACGCTTGCCTCCAGAAAAAATTTCACCTCAACGAAACATAAATCAAAATCATGCTGCACTATAAAACACTGTTAGACTCGAAGTGCATTGCAAAATGCACCCTACTAAAATGATATCATCTGAATCCAGCCACTGCCGTCTGCTGAGACGTCAAACGACTTACCACAGGGAATGCAAACTGGCGCCATAAAGACACCACGTCAGCGTCGACCAGTCCATGAGATGCTTGAACTGCCCGTACCTGCTTAGCTTCACAGTTCCCTTAATTGTCTACTGCACAATAGAACTGCAGTCATATCTTCTCCGTTATAATGTAAATCGAGCAATTCCGTCATGTATTCAAGACGTCCTTCCAATTTCTAGTCTACAATGTGAAACTTTTTAAAGGCTGATTAAGCTTTTCCGTCCCGCTGCTGTGAAGTTCTTCAGTCGCTTGCCCCATAGCTAATTTACTGGCCATTAAAATTGCTACACCACGAAGATGACGTGCTACAGACGCGAAATTTAACCGACAGGAAGAAGATGCTGTGATATGCAAATGATTAGCTTTTCAGAGCATTAATACAAGGTTGGCGCCGGTGGCGACACCTACAACGTGCTGACATGAGGAAAGTTTCCAACCGATTTCTCATACACAAACAGCAGTTGACCGGCGTTGCCTCGTGAAACGTTGTTGTGATGCCTCGTGTAACGAGCAGAAATGCGTGCCATCACGTTTCCGACTTTGATAAAGGTCGGATTGTAGCCAATCGCGATTGCGGTTTATCGTATCGCGACATTGGTGCTCGTG
This sequence comes from Schistocerca cancellata, assembly GCF_023864275.1. Classification (NCBI taxonomy): domain Eukaryota; kingdom Metazoa; phylum Arthropoda; class Insecta; order Orthoptera; family Acrididae; genus Schistocerca; species Schistocerca cancellata. Next base: position 15,820,638 of record NC_064635.1, on the reverse strand, counting down.
TTGGTCGAGATCCAATGACTCTTAGCAGAACATGGAATCGGTGGGTTCAGGAGGGTAATACGGAACGCCGTGCTGGATCCCAACGACCTCGTATCACTAGCAGTCGAGATGACAGGCATCTTATCCGCATGGCCGTAACGGATCGTGCAGCCACGTCTCGACCCCTGAGTTAACAGATGGGGAAGTTTGCGAATAGTTCGACGACGTTTGCAGCAGCACGGACTATCAGCTCGGAGACCATGGCTGCGGTTACCCTTGACGCTGCATCACAGACGGGAGCGCCTGCGATGGTATACTCAACCACGAATCTGGGTGCAAGAATGGCAAAGCGTCAATTTTTCGAATGAATCCAGGTTCTGTTTACAGCATCACGATGGTCGCATCCGTGTTTGGCGACATTGCGGTGAACGGACACTGGAAGCGTGTATTCGTCATTCCATACTGGCGTATCACCCGGCGTGATGGTATGGGGTGCCATTGATTACACGTCTCGGTCACCTCTTGTTCGCACTGACGGCACTTTGAACAGTGGACGTTACATTTCAGATGTGTTACGACCCGTGGCTCTACCCTTCATTCGATCTCTGCGAAACCCTAAATTTCAGCAGGATAATGCACGATCGTATGTTGTAGGTCCTGTACGGGCCTTTCTGGATACGGAAAATGTTCGACTGCTGCCCTGGCCAGCACATTCTTCAGATCTCTCACCAAATGAAAACGTCTGGTCCATGGTGGCCGAGCAACTGGCTCGTGACAATACGCCAGTCGCTACTCTTGATGAACTGTGGTACCACGTTGAAGCTGCATGGGCAGCTGTACCTGTACACGCCATCCAAGCTCTGTTTGACGCAATGCCCAGGCGTATCAAGGCCGTTATTACGGCCAGAGGTGGTTGTTCTGGGTACTGATTTCTCAGGATCTATGCACCCAAACTGTGCGAAAATGTATTCACATGTCACTTCTATTATAATATATTTGTCCAATGAATACCCGTTAATCATCTACATTTCTTCTTGGTGAAGCAATTTTAACGGCCAGTAGTATAAATATGCGTGATTCCAGTACTATCGGTGTATTATCACTACCAGAAATGAGATTAGTCGTGATTATTAAGGGACCTATTGCGTCTGCATAATCTCACTTACCTGATTCTTTCACTTTGCAGTATGACGTTTGACTGTATTTTGGAAAATTACTTCATTCTGGAAACAAACTGTGCCAATTTCAACATTCGATATGCCCAAGATGTTTAATTTACGAAATAGAAATTATTATACGTGTGGTGTCACCGCCAGACACCACACTTGCTAGGTGGTAGCCTTTAAATCGGCCGCGGTCCGTTAGTATACGTCGGACCCACGTGTCGCCACTATCAGTGATTGCAGACCGAGCGCCGCCACACGGCAGGTCTAGAGAGACTTCCTAGCACTCGCCCCAGTTGTACAGCCGACTTTGCGAGCGATGGTTCACTGACAAAATACGCTCTCATTTGCAGAGACGATAGTTAGCATAGCCTTCAGCTACGTCATTTGCTACGACATAGCAAGGCACCATTACTAGTTACTATTGATACTGAGTCATGTACAGTCAAGAGCGACGCTCATCATTAATGGATTAAAGTTAAGTATTCCACCTGCTACGTTCGTTTTTCTGAAGTCTAAATTCCTTGTCCTGTTCCAGACCTCACGCCAGCCTGCGTGAGCTAAAACGCGTGCCTGTCGGCTTCCTCTCATACCCGGTGTTGGCTCTCCTGCCAACCCACAACAATACGTGCTTACATATTGCTGTAATCACAGTTCAAACACTAAAATCGCCTTTCCTCCATTTGGATGATAATATGAAAATAGACTTACTTCGTCTTCTTCCCGTGGCACTTTATATCTTGGTTCTACATGGCACGGCCGGTTTAGGAATGGCTGTCTCGCTGCGTTAACGTCAACAACTTTACCCAAGTTCTTGTGGCTGACCACTGATGGACTCGAAACATGGAAGATTTCAGTAAAGGTTCAAAATGGTTCAAATGACTCTGAGCACCGTGGGACTTAACATCTGAGGTCATCAGTCCCCTAGAACTTAGAACTACTTAAACCTAACTAACCTAAGGACATCACAGACATCCATGCCCGAGGCAGGATTCGAACCTGCGACCATAGCCGCCGCACGGTTCCAGCCTGAAACGCCTCGAACCGCTCGGCTACTCCGACCGGCTTTCAGTAAAGCTACCACGAATTTCGCCCGTCAACGCCTCTGGTTTTCGGAATACCGCAACACTTTCCTCATCTTTTACGCACGCTGAAATGTTTTCCTTTCAGCTCCCCTACTGGGTAGATACATTCACATGTGAGCAGTATTTCTTCCAGCACTTTTCTACCTACTCCCGTAACGCTCATTACGTGTATGGTTGCCCCTGGTTTATACACTGAGGTGAGGAAAGTCGTCGAATTATAGATGCGTGCATCTACAGACGGCGCCAGCATCGCGTACATAAGATATACACTACTGGCCATTAAAACTGCTACACGAAGAACAAATGCAGATGATAAACGGGTATTCATTGGACAAATATATTATACTAAAACTGACATTTGATTACATTTTCACATAATTTGGGTGTTTAGATCCTGAGAAATCAGTACCCAGAACAACCACCTCTGGCCGTAATAACGGCCTTTATACGCCTGGGCAATGAGTCAAACAGAGCTTGGATGGCGTGTACATTTACAGCTGCCCATGCGGCTTCAACACGATACCACAGTTCATCAAGAGTAGTGACTGGCGTATTGTGACGAGCCAATTGCTCGGCCACCATTAATCAGACGTTTTCAATTGGTGGGAGATGTGGAGAATATGCTGGCCAGGGCAGGAGTCGAATACTTTCTGTATCCACAAAGGCCCGTACGGGACCTGCAACATGCGGTCGTGCATTATCCTGCTGAAATGTAGGGTTTCGCACGGATCGAATGAAGGGTAGAGCCAAGGACCGTAACACATCTGAAATGTAACGACCACTGTTCAAAGTGCCGTCCATGCGAACAAGAGGTGACCGAGACGTGTAATCAATGGCACCCCATACCATCACGCCGCGTGATACGCCAGTACGGCGATGACGAATAGACGCTCGCAATGTGCTTTCACCGCGATGTCGCCAAACACGGAGGTGACCACATGATGCTGTAAACAGAACCTGGATTCATCCGAAAAAATGATTTTCGCCATTCGTGCACCCAGGTTCGTCACTGAGTACACCATCGCCGGCGCTCCTGTCTGTGATGCAGCGTCAAGAGTAACCGCAGCCACGGTCTCCGAGCTGATAGTCCAAACTGCTGCAAACGTCGTCGAACTGTTCGTGCAGATGGTTGTTGTCTTGCAAACGTCCCCATCTGTTGACTCAGGGATCGAGACGTGGCTGCACGATCTGTTACAGCCATGCGGATAAGTTACCTGTCATCTAGACTCTTAGTGATACGAGGCCGTTGGGATCCAGCACGGCGTTCCGTATAACCTTCCTGAACCCACCGATTCCATATTCTGCTAACAGTCATTGGATCTCGACCAACGCGAGCAGCAACGTCGCGATACGATAAACCGCAATCACGACAGGCTACAATCCAACATTTATCAAAGTCGGAAACGTGATGGTACACAATTCGCCTCCTTACACGAGGCATCACAACAACGTTTCACCAGGCAACGCCGGTCAACTGCTGTTTGTGTATGAGAAATAGGTTGGAAACTTTCCTCATGTCAGCACGTTGTAGGTGTCGCCATCGGCGCTAACCTTGTGTGAATACTCTGGAAAGGTAATCATTTGCATATGACAGCATCTTCTTCCTGTCGGCTAAATTTCGCGTCAGTAGCACGTCATCTTCGTGGTGTAGCAGTTTTAATGGCCAGTAGTGTAAAACGGCAGTGCATTGACGGAGCCGTCATTTGTATTCAGGTAATTCGTGTGAAAAGGTTTCCGATGTGATTGTGGCCGCAGGACAGGAATTAAGAGACTCTGCACGCGAAATGGTAGTGTGAGCTAGACGCGTGGGATACACCATCTCGGAAATCGTTAGGCAATTCAATATTCTGAGCTCGACTGTGTCAAGAGTGTGCTGAGATGACCAAATTTCTGGCATTAACTCTCAGCAAGATTCCGTGAAGTAACCGCAGAAATCAATGTGGGACATACGACGAAATCATCCCTTAGGACAGTGCGGCGAACATTGACGTCGGTGGGCTGCGGCAGCAGACGACCCACCCGAGTGCCTTTGCTGACAGCCCGACGTCGCCTGCAGCGCCTCTCTGGGCTCGTGACCGTATAGGTTCGTCCCTAGACGAGAGGACAATCGTGGCTTGGTCAGGTGAGCCCCGGTTTCAGTTGGTAACAGCTGATGGCAGGGTTCGAGCGTGGCGCAACCCCACGAGGCCACGGACCCAAGCTGCCAACACGACACTGTGCAAGCTGGTGGGGGCTCCATAATGGTGTGGGTCTAGGTTAGATTAGATTAGATTAGTACTTCTTCCATAGATCATGACTATGACAGTTCGTAATCATGTGGAACATGTCAGGTTAATAAAAGTGAAACGTCCCCTTAAAACAATTATACATGACTGTGCTTAAACTGGCACACAATATTTTTAGCGCAACGCAATCTGACTTTCAAAAATCCCTACAAAAGAATGGCCCTGACAAACATTAACCTATACCTTTCACAAATCACTTACCTCACAAAAATCTTCGTTACTCGAACAACTGCAATACAGCGAGCGCCACTACTGCCAGCTAAATAAAAGATTCAAACTACGGAAGGCACTAACTACTGATAGGCATAGTTATCAAATGAAAGATTTTAATAGAGAACAAACAATGTATTTACCTTGATAGTCATAATATATATAGCAGTTCATGACATCCAGTCTTATAAATTTCAAAACTCCGCCATTTCTCTCCCCACATCCACCACTGCTGGCGGCTCACCTCCAACTGCGCAACGCTACGCGCTGTTCACATCCAGCTGCCCAACACTACAATGGCAGACAACAATGCAAACTAGCCACAGACTGCACACAGCACAGCCAGTGATTTTCATACAGAGCGCTACGTGGCGTTACCAATAAGAAAACCTAAACAGCCCACTTACAAAAGGTGTCTATACAAGATATTACATTGTAAGACGTCGTGGTCTCCTGACCTTCACTGCTTGCATATTCCGCCCTCACAATCATATTCCGCACAATAACACGCTTCATTCGAACCCAAACTCGATAAGATAAAGTCAGCGTTGTACGAATTCATGTAAACGATATGCAAATAACTAGTAAATCGCAAATGCGCTCCGAGATTGAAATACTCGGCGGTCGCAGGGGCTTTTAGTTCGGGAGACACAAACTGCACGCCAGGGGTCCGGTCCCTTCAGAGGACGGCTCACCCTATCTACACTCCTGGAAATGGAAAAAAGAACACATTGACACCGGAGTGTCAGACCCACCATACTTGCTCCGGATACTGCGAGAGGGCTGTACAAGCAATGATCACACGCACGGCACAGCGGAACCGCGGTGTTGGCCGTCGAATGGCGCTAGCTGCGCAGCATTTGTGCACCGCCGCCGTCAGTGTCAGCCAGTTTGCCGTGGCATACGGAGCTCCATCGCAGTCTTTAACACTGGTAGCATGCCGCGACAGCGTGGACGTGAACCGTATGTGCAGTTGACGGACTTTGAGCGAGGGCGTATAGTGGGCATGCGGGAGGCCGGGTGGACGTACCGCCGAATTGTTCAACACGTGGGGCGTGGGGTCTCCACAGTACATCGATGTTGTCGCCAGTGGTCGGCGGAAGGTGCACGTGCCCGTCGACCTGGGACCGGACCGCAGCGACGCACGGATGCACGCCAAGACCGTAGGATCCTACGCAGTGCCGTAGGGGACCGCACCGCCACTTCCCAGCAAATTAGGGACACTGTTGCTCCTGGGGTATCGGCGAGGACCATTCGCAACCGTCTCCATGAAGCTGGGCTACGGTCCCGCACACCGTTAGGCCGTCTTCCGCTCACGCCCCAACATCGTGCAGCCCGCCTCCAGTGGTGTCGTGACAGGCGTGAATGGAGGGACGAATGGAGACGTGTCGTCTTCAGCGATGAGAGTCGCTTCTGCCTTGGTGCCAATGATGGTCGTATGCGTGTTTGGCGCCGTGCAGGTGAGCGCCACAATCAGGTCTGCATACGACCGAGGCACACAGGGCCAACACCCGGCATCATGGTGTGGGGAGCGATCTCCTACACTGGCCGTACACCACTGGTGATCGTCGAGGGGACACTGAATAGTGCACGGTACATCCAAACCGTCATCGAACCCATCGTTCTACCATTCCTAGACCGGCAAGGTAACTTGCTGTTCCAACAGGACAATGCACGTCCGCATGTATCCCGTGCCACCCAACGTGCTCTAGAAGGTGTAAGTCAACTACCCTGGCCAGCAAGATCTCCGGATCTGTCCCCCATTGAGCATGTTTGGGACTGGATGAAGCGTCGTCTCACGCGGTCTGCACGTCCAGCACGAACGCTGGTCCAACTGAGGCGCCAGGTGGAAATGGCATGGCAAGTCGTTACACAGGACTGCATCCAGCATCTCTACGATCGTCTCCATGGGAGAATAGCAGCCTGCATTGCTGCGAAAGGTGGATATACACTGTACTAGTGCCGACATTGTGCATGCTCTGTTGCCTGTGTCTATGTGCCTGTGGTTCTGTCAGTGTGATCATGTGATGTATCTGACCCCAGGAATGTGTCAATAAAGTTTCCCCTTCCTGGGACAATGAATTCACGGTGTTCTTATTTCAATTTCCAGGAGTGTATGTCGGCCGGTGACCGCCCATAGAGCAGACAGCGTTTGCCCGAGTGAAAAGAAGAACGACCGTGTGTTCGGCTTAAAAGCAAATTCCGCTACATTGTGTGGGAGCGCCCAGCCTATGCATTCTTTACAAAACATAGCACGCAGTTTCAGAGGTTTTCACACAGCAAACGCCAAACGCCGATGCTACAGCTTTCTGGATTGGTCACCTTAAACGAAACGTCATCCTCCCGTTTTAGAAGATATTTCTGACGCCTTGAGCTGAAGGAGTAATGGAAGAGACCGAAAGATATACCCCTTCACGTATGGCACGGAGAGGGGCCGTTCCGTTGTCGCTCTTGGAGCGAGAACATGTAACGAGAGCGTGCGCGCTCGTACGTGTACTCAAAGAGCGAGGAAAAGTCTCTCCTCACCTCTGTTGAGAGAGAATCGGAGTGCGACTCTATATTGAGTCCTTGTGATTAAGCGTTGTTCACTGTGTTGGCCGACACACTTACTGTGCGGTGTGAACGGACAGAGTTATAGTTAAACACCTGCGAGAGAATTTTTGAGTAGCATCGCGGTGGACTGGTTATCTGACCAGTGTACCAGCCCAATAGACTAGGGGCGAATAAGAGCCCTTGACTTCATCAAGGCGTAGGGAGAGTTTGATTGGCAAAGGTCAATCCAGATAGAACGGGAGTTATCTTATTTGTTAGCAGCGAGCGGCGCAGACAGCAGTCATCGCAGCTTACAGTATTGTGCGCTACAGCTATTGCGAGCCCCATATTTCCTCCACAACAGTACACTTCACTGCATTTCACACGCGACAGCCTCGACCGTACCTAGCAACATTCTAACGGATAATTATTCTAGCGGAGTAGGCGCGGCTCTCAGCCATTCTGCCAACTCAATAACAATCTTAAACTTTGTATAGAAATTTCATTAGCGAATCTTATTCTTGAGAGGTAACTTCACATTCCGTAAAGAACCCGGAAATAACTTGTTCAGTTCATAACTAAAAGTGCCATTGTGGTTTCTCAGAAGTTTTGCAAAAGAAATAATAATTTTCGTTAGTTTCATGTTTTTCTTACACTAACTAGCACTACTCCAGTACCCAAGTATCCCACTAGTTACGTAAGAAATTTTGTGAATTTTTGTGTCATTTCCTTACAGCGGACGACTCCAGAATATATTTATTGCTGAAATTTTTTCAGGCATTTCTCTTTAGAACGTTAGGAGCATCTGCCTGACTTCTGTAGTAGTGTGGGGGTGGAAATTACATCTTGCAGGAGCCACAGGGTAAAGGGTACATCTCAGATTAATCCGTTGCGCAGAATAGCACCCACACGCTCACAACATTACACAAAATATTACATCACACTTAATACTTTTTTTGTGGGGCTTGGGGAAATTACCCACTTACTATATCCAAAAATTCATCTAATGAGTGGAAGGAATTGCCATTAAGAAATTCTTTTAATTTCCTTTTAAATGCTACGTGGCTATCTGTCAGACTTTCGATGCTATTAGGGAAGTGACCAAAGACTTTTGTGGCAGCATAATTTACCCCTCTCTGAGCCAAAGTTAGATTTGACCTTGAGTAGTGAAGATCATCCTTTCTCCTAGTGTTGTAGCCATGTACACTGCTATTACTTTTGAATTCGTCCGGATTGTTAATAACAAATTCCATAAGTGAATATATATATTGTGAGGCTATAGTGAAAATCTCTAGCTCTTTAAATAAGTGTCTGCAGAATGATCTTGGATGAGCTACAGCAATTACTCTGATTACACGCTTTTGTGCAATGAACACTCTTTTACTCAATGATGAGTTACCCCAGAATATGATGCCATACGAAAGCAGAGAATGAAAACAGGCGTGGTAAGCTAATTTACTCAGATGTACATCGCCAAAATTTACAATGACCCTAATACCATAAGTAGCTGAACTCAAACGTCTCAGCAGATCCTCAGTGTGTTTTTTCCAGTTCAACCCCTCACCAATGCATACACCTAGAAATTTTGAATATGCTACCTTAGCTACCGATTTCTGATCGAAGTCAATATTTATTAATGGTGTCATTCCATTTACTGTGTGGAACTGTATATACTGTGTTTTGTCAAAGTTTAATGAGAGCCCATTGCAGAGAACCACTTAATGATTCCCTAAAAACATCGTTTACAATTTCACCAGCTAATTCTCGTCTGGTGGGTGTGATAGCTATACTTGTAACATCGGCAAAAAGTACCAGCTTTGCATCTTCTTGAATACAGAATGGCAAGTCAGTAATATATCGGGTGATCAAACAGGCAGTAGAAATTTGAAAACTTAATAAACTACGGAATAATGTAGATAGAGAGGTAAAAATTGACACAAATGCTTGGAATGACATGGGGTTTTATTAGAACCAAAAAAAGCAAAGTATTGTTAGACGCGTGAAAGATCTCTTGCTCGCGTCGTTTGGTGATGATCGTGTGCTCAGCTGCCATTTTCGTCATGCTTGGCCTCCCAAGTCCCCAGGCCTCAGTCCGTGCGATTATTGGCTTTGGGGTTACCTGAAGTCGCAAGTGTATCGTGATCGACCGACATCTCTAGGGATGCTGAAAGATAACATCCAACGCCAATGCCCCACCATAACTCCGGACATGCTTTACTGTGCTGTTCACAACACTATTCCCCGACTACAGCTATTGTTGAGGAGTGATGGTGGACATATTGAGAATTTCCTGTAAAGAACATCACCTTTGCTTTGTCTTACTTTGTTATGCTAATTATTGCTATTCTGATCAGATGAGGCGCCATCTGTCAGACATTTTTTGAACGTTTGTATTTTTTTGGTTCTCATAAAACCCCATGTCATTCCAAGCATGTGTGTCAATTTGTACCTCTCTATCTACATTATTCCGTGATTTATTCAGCTTTCAAATTGATACTGACTTTTTGATCACCCGGTATATTAAGAACAGCAGAGACCCCAAGACCGAACCTTGCGGCACGCCATTCTTGATTGTTCCCCAGTTTGAGAAATCACCAGTTTTTTTTGCATATTATGTGAGCGGCTTATTTCAACTTTCTGCAGTTAGGCATGATTTAAACCATATGAGCGCTGTCCCATTCATACCATAGTACGTGAACTTATCTAGAAGTATTCCATGATTTTCATGGAATGGACTGTGTCCTCTGGTCCCACTCAACCGCTCACTGACTGGAAATCATTATGTTATGCTATTTGGAGACCATTCACAGCCATTCGTGGACTTCACATTCCCAAACATGTCACCAATTGTCACCGGGCTACAATTGTTCGCGACTGGTTTGAAGAACATTGTGGATAATTCCAGAGAACAATTTGGCCGCCCAGATCGCGGACATGAGCCCCATCGAACACTTATGGGACATGATCGAGAGGTCAGTTCGTGCACAAAATCCTGCACCGGCAATACTTTTGTAATAATGAACGGCTATAGAGGCAGCATAGGTCAGTATTCCTGCAGAGGACCTCCAACGACTTGAGACCGTGCCACGTGCCGTTGCTGCACTGTGCCGGGCAAATGGAGATCCGACACTATGTTAGGAGGTGGCCCGTGACTTGTGCCACTTCAGCGCACCTATTCTCAGAGCCTACGAGGCTACACCTTCGTGCGTCACCTGCACCTGAGTCTCCTCGCGATGTTTTGTGGTGCCGCGGTTTCTTTGGGCGTCGACACTGAATTTCGTGGCACGCTTGCACTCTGCTCGTCAGGTTCCTCATGTTGCTCACTGTATTTTTCCGCTATCTTCTATTACCGAAAATCTCGACAGTCGACTTCCAATATTTCATATGCCACTGTTTAATCACTGACTTGCATCTCGGCTTTCTGCAACTACTGAAAAATGGCTCTAAGCACTATGGCACTTTATGTCTGACGTCATCAGTCCCCTAGATCGAATGCCGGACATTTGCCACGCTGGACATTTGCCACGCCGGACATTTGCCACACCTGCCCCTTCGCCAGGTAGCGATCCCTCAGCTAAGGGACGCCCTTCCTCGTACTTCTTCTGTCGGCTTTCAAACCGCCGTCTCCACGTCTTACTCGATACAACCAGTACGTAAGGGACCTTCTTCTTCGACGTCTTGGCGAAATACAGAGCTTCTTTTCCGAAATCGAAATATTTATATCGTTTGGGAAACGAAAGCAATTCCGACGATTATGTCAGTATGTAATTAGTTCTGCCAAGTATAAATATAGATCCCTCTGTCTGTACGGTAGCTTCCTTTCACGCTTACTGATTGCGATAGAAAAAGTCCATGCCGGCCGGAGTGGCCGAGCGGTTAAAGGCGCTACAGTCTGGAACCGCACGACCGCTACGGTCGCAGGTTCCAATCCTGCCTCGGGCATGGACGTGTGTGATGTCCTTAGGTTAGTTAGGTTTAAGTAGTTCTAAGTTCTAGGGGACTTATGGCCACAGCAGTTGAGTCCCATAGTGCTCAGAGCGATTTGAACCATTTTTTTTTTTTTTTGAAAAAGTCCATCGGCATGGGAGACTCAATTCTGTAACAAAGAAATTCACCAAAACTAAACGCAAAATATATATATTTATAAAAGAAACAAAAAAACTCGGTTGACGTCTTTCTAACAGACAGTCTCCAATCCTTCCAAACTGTGTAAGTGAAGACTATATGTGGCTTAAGTTCAAAGAAATAGTATCAACAGCACTCGAGATATTCATACCAAATAAATTAATAAGAGACAGAACTGATCCCCCATGGTACACAAAACACGACAGAAAGCTGCTGCAGTGGCACCGAAAAAGGCACGTGTAATTTAGACGAGCGCAAAATCTCCAAGATTGGCGAAGTTTTACTGTGGCTCGAAATTTGGTGCGAATTTCAATGCGAGATGCATTTAATATTTTCCACAAGGAAACTCTCTCTAGACATGTGGCGGAAAATCCATAGAGATTCTGGTCCTGTGTTAAGAAAACCAGCGGAAAGGCTCAGTAAGCGATGAGGAGGAGGAGGAGGAGGAGGAGGGAGAGACAAGGGACCCAACCCTTCGCAGCAGGTAAAATCGTAGCAAATGTCCGTCGTGGCAAATGTCCGCACACCCTTAGATCTACTTCAACCTACCAAACCTAAGGACATCACACACATCGATGCCCGAGGCAGGATTCGAACCTGAGACCGTAGCGGTTGCGCGGTTCCAGACTGTAGCGCCTAGTACCGCTCGGCCACCCCGGCCGGCTGCAACTACTGAGTCTTCTCTGATTACTATTTTTCCCAACGTGTCATTAAGTTCGTTTTCTCTAATCCTTGCTGCAGCCCATTTAGTGCACTTCGTGCCTCTTACTTGGATCACGTCATCTCTTGAAAATTCCTCGGTCCGGCGCACAATTTAATACGCTAGGAACTTTCATAACAGCGCACATCCCGCTGCCGAGTGAAAATTTCATTCTGCATCTAATTTCTCGTTTTGATACCCGAATTTTCACTACCGCTTTTTGCCCTTGCCGCAGTAGCGCCAACATTTCAGTTAGTGAGAAAGCCGGCGCGGCCGTTGGAATGTCGCCTGGCGATTCTATTGTTTCAGCGCCGACTCCCGTCTTGATAGACGCACCTTCGCCTGTTGTTTCCCCTGTGGTTGCCGCTCTGGTGAGTCCGTCTCCTTCGCCATTTTCCCGGCACGCGGCCGGTCCTTTGCTTACATGCATCTGCACTCAACTCCCCGTTTGCCTCACGGCCGATTGCATCGCTGCCTCCGTCCTCGCAGAACGTAATGTCACTGCCAGCTGCAGCGGCTGAGCACCGTCCGTTGTGCTCAGAACCCTGGCCTTTGATCTAGTGCCAAAGTACTCTCCAGTTATGGGAGTGTAAGGGATAAAATGAACCCTTCTGAGGGGTAAAAACAAAAGGGTTCTAATGTGTTTCGGTCACAAAACTAAATAATTTTTAAAAGTTTATTACTATTATCACAGTTTTGGAAGACTGTACTACTGATTACACAAGTTACCAGCTATTGCATCTTCTCAAATGCCAGCATTAACGTGTCGTGTGTCGTGGAGATTACAAAAATGGTTCAAATGGCTCTGAGCATTACGTGACTTCACATCTGAGGTCATCAGTCCCCTACAACATAGAACTACTTAAACCTAACTAACCTAAGGACATCACACACATCTACGCCCGATGCAGGATTCGAACCTGCGACCGTAGCAGTCGCACGGTTCCGGACTGAAGCGCCTAGAAAAGCGCTCGGCCACAACAGTCGGCGGAGATTACAGATTGCGAAACGAAGATATGAATATTTCCCACACCAAATCCACCCGCTGTATGCATATTTTGAACTTTGTACCACGCACTTACGACAGTAAAATTGAGACATGTAGATCACATGTGCTAAAATATCCTTTGAAAACGCCTTCTCCGATATGATAGTTCCCGCAATGGACCAGAAATTGCTTCATTATCCACTCCGCAGCACATAAACGGACTAATTGACAGCACAACATAACCATGGCGTAATGGTTACTGTAGTGTTGTAGGACCTACATGCACTGAAGCCCCAAAGAAACTGCTATAGGCATGCGTATTGGAATACAGAGATGTATAAACAGGCACAATAAGGCGCTGCGGTCGGCAACACGTATATAAAACAACAAGTGTGGCGCGGTTGTTAGATCGGTTACTGCTGCTACAATGGTAGGTTGTCAAGATTTAAGCGAGTTCGAACCTGGTGTTAAAGTCGGCGCACGAGCGATGGGGCCGGCCGCGGTGGCCGTGCGGTTCTAGGCGCTGCAGTCCGGAATCGCGGGAGTGCTACGGTCGCAGGTTCGAATCCTGCCTCGGGCATGGATGTGTGTGATGTCCTTAGGTTAGTTAGGTTTAAGTAGTTCTAAGTTCTAGGGGACTGATGACCTAAGATGTTAAGTCCCATAGTGCTCAGAGCCATTTGAACCATTTTTGAACGAGCGATGGGACACAGTATCTCCGAGGTCGCGATGGAGTGAGGATTTTCCCCTACGACCCTTTCACGAGTATACTGTGAATATCAAGAATCCGGTAAAACATCAAATCTCCGACATCGCTGTGGCGGGAAAAAGATCCTGCAAGAACGGGACCAACGACGACTGCAGAGAACCGTTCTACGTGACATAAGTGCAACCCTTCCGCAAATTGCCGCAGAATTCAATTCCAGGCCATCAACAAGTGTCAGCGTGCGAACCATTCGACGGTACATCATCTATATGGGCTTTCGGAGCTGAAGGCCAACTCGTATACCCTTGACGACTGCACGACACAAAGCTTTACGCCTCGCCTGGGCCCGTCAACACCGACATTGGACTGTTGATTCCTGGAAACATGTTGCCTGGTCCGACGAGTCTCGTTTCAAAGTGTATCGAGCGGACATGTACGGGTATAGAGACAACATCATGAATCTATGGAACCTGCGTGTCAACAGGGGACTGTTCAAGCTAGTGGAGGCTCTGTAATGGTGTGGGGCGTGTGCAGTTGGAGTGATATGGGAGCCCTGATACGTCTAGATACGACTCTGACAGGTGACACGTACGTAACCATCCTGTCTGATCATCTGCATCCATTCATGTCCATTGTGCGTTCCGACGAACTTGGACAATTCCAGCTGACAATGCGACACCCCACACGTCCATAATTGATACAGAGTGGCTCCAGGAACACTCTTCTGAGTTGAAACACTTCCGCTGGCCACCAAACTCCCCAGACATTAACATTATTGAGCATATGTGGTATGCCTGGCAATGTACTGTTCAGAAGAGATCTCCACCCCCTCGTACTCCTGTGGATTTATGGACAGGCGTGCAGGATTCATGGTGTCATCTCCCTCCAGCACTACTTCAAACATTATCGAGTCCATGCCACGTCGTGTAGCGGCCTTCCGCGTGCTGGTGGGTTATGTCTCGTTAAAAATGGAAAGTGATGCGGACCTTGATCAAGCCTGACTTCCTGTTAACTGTACGGTGTATATATACGGTTGGATGTAGCTGTATTGCGTTGATGTACTGGTGGATATTGTGTGATATGACTCCTGTAGTTGCCGGCCGGAGTGGCCGAGCGGTTAAAGGCACTACAGTCTGGAACCGCACGACCGCTACGGTCGCAGGTTCGAATCCTGCCTCGGGCATGGATGTGTGTGATGTCCTTAGGTTAGTTAGGTTTAAGTAGTTCTAGGTTCTAGGGGACTTATGACCACAGCAGTTGAGTCCCATAGTGCTCAGAGCCATTTGAACAATTTCTGAACTCCTGTAGTTGATAGTATAATTGGTAAAATGTCAACTTTATCCTGATGCCACATGTCCTTGACTTCCTCAGCCAGTTGGATGTATTCTTCAATTTTTTCTCCTGTTTTCTTCTGTATATTTGTTGTATTGGGTATGGATATTTCGATTAGTTGTGTTAATTTCTTCTTTTTACTGGTGAGTATGATGTCAGGTTTGCTATGTGGTGTTGTTTTATCTGTTATAATGGTTCTGTTCCAGTATAATTTGTATTCATCATTCTCCAGTACATTTTGTGGTGCATACTTGTATGTGGGAACGTGTTGTTTTATTAGTTTATGTTGTATGGCAAGCTGTTGATGTATTATTTTTGCTACATTGTCATGTCTTCTGGGGTCTTCTGTATTTGCTAGTATTGTACATCCGCTTGTGATGTGATCTACTGTTTCTATTTGTTGTTTGCAAAGTCTGCATTTATCTGTTGTGGTATTGCGATCTTTAATAATATGCTTGCTGTAATATCTGGTGTTTATTGTTTGATCCTGTATTGCAATCATGAATCCTTCCGTCTCACTGTACATATTGCCTTTTCTTATCCATGTGTTGGATGCGTCTTGATCGATGTGTGGCTGTGTTAGACGATACGGATACTTGCCATGTAGTGTTTTCTTTTTCCAATTTACTTTCTTCGTATCTGTTGATGTTAATTGATCGAAATGGTTGTAGAAGTGGTTATGAAATTGCAGTGGTGTAGCCGATGTATTTATATGAGTGATTGCTTTGTGTATTTTGCTAGTTTCTGCTCGTTCTTATTATTCTCCTTCTTATTATTATTATTCTCCTTCTTATTATTATTGTTCTTATTCTTCTTCTTCTTCTTATTATTATTATTACTAACGGCAGTGGTTAGAGACGCAGCATTCGCAGTGGAAGTCTTTCAGTTTCTGTTATTTCAGAAGTAAGGAGTCCAGCCATCAAGCAAATTCCAAGTAATAAGTGTAATGCACACACTTAACTTGCTTGATTTTCAATGTGGGTGCAGACTATGGGTGAAGTAATTGTCCTTAGGGAGAGGAGAGATGGAGAGGAAACACGTTTTGTAGGAAATATCTAGCCTCAGTGGGGATAGCTAGCTTTCTTTTCTGAAAAGAAGTTGTAGCTAGCTCTAGCAATGGATTGGGAACTGCTTAAGCATTCTATAAAAAAAATACTGTTAGAAACATGCAGAAGTAATCGTCTCATTCACTTACTAGTTCGTGACAGCGATGTATTATATATCTTTCACTTTGAAAGTGAGGGTGTTCAAAGAACATTGTTCTTGATTCTAACCTTTAGTTAGGCGCTAATGTTGGAGATGGTGCGTGGGGAGAGGGAGAGTGCACTGCCTAATACCTGGCTACACTCAGCCGTAATGGTCCCAGAATGGTTGGGAACCCTGGTCTAGACGCAACCTTCAATTCCCTGTCGCGCTCATACGAGATACTGAACATCAACCACAAACAAGAAAAAAAACGCCTATTGTTGCCAACAATTAACCTGAACTCTTATTTATTCAGTTTCGCAAGACACATTCCATTTTGAACAACTAAAACAAAACACACGTAATGCTGTCAACAATGATGTTATGCAACGCCGGATAGTTGTACACAGTCTGAATTCTGTCGACCCTGAAAGTAACTTGGATGTTATTAGTCGTTCTAAAATCTTCCTGCTTTACAAAAGAATCCCGTCAATAGGACATCTTCAGCAGGCAGGCAGTCGCCAAACGAAACTTTCCTGCCCCTTCTGTCATATGTTCCAAATACGTCCTGACATGGTAACCTAAATGCATCGTCACCGTTACGGTTCCGCACCTCAAGATCTGTAAAAACAGAACCCCTAAAGAACTGCGATCGCTTATTTGTCGGTCTGTCTGTCATTCCGATCGTGAAGAACCCTTTTTCTCAAGAACGAGTAGACGTATAAAGCTCAAATTTATGTTACATATTAAGGTTTATGGCCGCTTGACGGTGTAAAAAAACTTAATCCTCTAAGTCAATTCAGTGAAAAGATACAGTCATTTGTCACTCACACTATGTGATCAAAAGTATCCGGACACCCTCCAAAACATACGATTTTCGTATTAGGTGCATTGTGCTGCCACCTACTGCCAGGTACTCCATATCAGCGACCTTAATTAGACATCGTGAGAGAGCAGAATGGGGCGCTCCGCGGAACTCACGGACTTCGAATGTGGTCAGGTGATTCGGTCTCACTTGTCTCATACGTCTGTACGCGAGGTTTCTACACTTCTCAACATCCCTAGGTCCACTGTTTCCGATGTGATAGTGAAGTGGAAACGTGAAAGGACACGTACAGCACAAAAGCGTACAGGCCGACCTTGTCTGTTGACAAATAGAGACCGCCTACAGCTGAAGAAGGTTGTAATGTGTAATAGGCAGACATCTATCAAGGCCATCACACAGTGATTCCAAACTGCATCAGGATCCACTGCAAGTACTATGACATTTGGGCGGGAGGTCAGAAAACTTGGATTTCGTGGTCGAGTGGCACTCATCACGCCGGTAAATGCCAAACGACGCCTCGCTTGGTGTAAGGAGTGGAAACTTTGGCCGATTGTACACTGGAAAAGCATTGTATGTAGTGACGAATCATATGTACGCGATGTGGTGATCCGATGGCAGGGAGTGGGTATGGCGAATGTCCGGTGAACGTCATCTGCCAGCGTGTGTAGTGCCAACAGTAAATTTCGGAGGCAGTGGGGTGGTCATGTTTTTCATGGAGGGGGCTTGCACCCCTTATTGTTTTGCGTGGCACTATCACAGCACAGGCCTACATTGATGGATTCAGCACCTTCTTGCTTCCCACTGTTGAAGAGCGATTCGGTGATGGCGGTTGCATCTTTCAACACGATCGAGCACCTGTCCATAATGCACGGCTTGTGGTGGTGTGGTTAGACGACAATAACATCCCTGTAATTGACTGGCCTGCACATAGTCCTCGAACGCCTTTGGGATGTTTTGGAACGCCGACTTCGTGCCAGGTCTCACCGATCGACATCGATACGTCTCCTCATTGCAGCACTCCGTGAAGAATGGGCTGCCATTCCCCAAGAAGCCTTCCAGCACCTGACTGAACGTATGCCTGCGAGAGTGGAAGCTGTCATCAAGGCTAAGGGTGGGCCAACAGCATACTGAATTCCAGCATTACCCATGGAGGGCGCCACGAATGTGTAAGTCATTTTCAGCCAGCTGTCCGGATACTTTAGATCAAATAGTGGATTTTCATATTCGAAAACTACATAACATGTAGGATGCTTCCCGTTGACATAGAATCATGAAATTTGGCAAGAACCAAGGTTTCACAATACAGTCCATTCTTGTTTGTATTACTCTTGTCAGCAACTTGGCTGCATGAGCTGTTAAGCCGATTGTGCGATAAATCTCGCACTTTTCAACTTCGGAATTGTGTGGATGATGTTTTTCCGAAAGTCAGATGGTATATCGCCAGACTCATACATTCAATGTGAATAGTCGTTTGTTCCCTTTTTCCTCCAGTGATTTTAGAAATTCTAATGGAATCCCTCCTGCCTTATATGATCTAAGTCCTCAAAAGCTCTCTTAAATTCTGATTCTATTGCTGGATCCCCTATCTTTTCTAATTCGACTCCTTTTTCTTCTTCCATCACATCAGACAAATCTTCTCCCTCACAGAGGTCTTCAATATACTCTTTCCGCCAATCCGCTCTCTCCTCTGCATTTAACAGTGGAATATCTGTTGCAATCTTAAAGTTACCACCCTTTCTTTTAATTTCACAGAGGGTTGTTTTGACTTTTTTTTGTATACTGCGTCAGTTCTTTCGACAATCATTTCTTTTTCGATTTCGTCACATCTTTCGTGCAGCCATTTCGTCTTAGCATCCCTGCACTTCCTATTTGTTTCATTCCCCACCGACTTGTGTTTCTGTATTGCCCTGTATTTCCCTGAACATTTTTGTACTTCCTTCCTTCATCGATCAACTGAAGTATTTCTTCTGTTTTCCCTGGTTTCTTAGCAGTTACCTTCTTTGTATCTACGTTTTTCTTTCCAACTTCTGCGGCTGCCCTTTTTTTTTAGAGATCTCCACTCCTCTGCAACTGTACTGCTTACTGAGCTATTCCTTACTGCAGTATCAATAGCCTTAGTGAACTTCAATCGTATCTCGTCATTCCTTACTACTTGCGCACCCCACTTCTTTGCATATTGATTCTTCCTGTTAAGCTTCAGCCTACTCTTCGTCACTACTACATTGTGATCTCAGTCGATACGTGTTCCTGGGTACGCCGTACAATCCAGTATCTAATTTCGGAATCCCTGCGCGACCATGATGTAACCTAACTGAAATTTCCCGTATCTCTCGGCCTTTCCTAAGGATACCTCCTCCTCTTGTGATTCTTGAACAGAGTATTCGCCATTACCAGCTGAAATTTATTACAGAACTCAATCAGTCTTTCTCTTCTTTAATTCCTACTATCAATCCAATATTCTCCAGTAACCCTGTTTTCTACTCATTTCCCTACAACCGCATGCCAGTTCGACATCACTATTAGATTTTCATCTCCCTTTACGTACTGAATTACCCATTCAATATCATCATGTACTTCCTATAACTAGGAAATCTAGAATATTGAATAGATGTTCTACAAGAATGAATACAACTACATACCATAAAATTAATTATTTTCAAACAACAGAAAAATGAAATAAATGTACAAAATCAATACAGAATGTTCAACCCCGTGACTTTTCTGAAAACCACACCCTCGTTTATTACACGGTCACACGAAGTTGGTTGTTACTGACTAGCCCCATGAAACGAAAGATCTCCACCCTTACTTTCACTGGCAGTACAGAACTCAGGGAAGAAGCAAACGGAACGCAACACATCTGCTGTGGTCGGTTGCCTGTCTGCTGACCCATACTGCGTATGTCTCAGATTACAATGCTGGGAGACGTGGTAGAGCAGCGTTGATCTGCTGGGTGCCGTTGATGTACGCTGAGTACGTATAAATTTTGTCTGCACAGTGGGCGTAATACACCGTCTGCAAACTCCTAGAGCTGAAAGTACTTCAGTACGACACAGAACACGAGTCGAGATTTCTGCATCAAATGAAACAACAAGTTTACTGTTACCACTCACTGTTTATTTATCTCTGTTAATATGACGTGTGTGTGTGTGTGTTGTGTTACGATTTTTGGAGGAACTTAGGCGCTGTCTAGTCAACAAACAAAACACTACTTCAGAACATGGTTTTAGATTTTCTTGATATAAAACTTAAAGTGTATCTAACGTTAAAAGCAAACTAACACAGAGTACCTCCAGTGGTCACATGTTTCTTTCACTGTCGTAACACATCACATTGTATACTGTCGTATTTTGTAAACAAATATGTCGTCTGGAAACTATTAGGTCCAAGGATCACATAGCAGAAGAGAAACATCATCACAATGTACACAGAATACACATCGTAACAACATTGTTACAGAATAGGCTTCTAAGGATTTTGGAGATCTTCCTTTTGAGGTGTTGAATACAAGCATTGGAACGCGTATTTTAGGTAGTATATAAATCCGTTATTGATAAGTTTATATACCTTTAACTTCATACTCGTTTATATAACTAGGTGACATGTTGCAAATTTTAAGCACAATAATTATATTGGCCGGCCGGTGTGGCCGTGCGGTCCTAGGCGCTACAGTCTGGAACCGCGGGACCGCTACGGTCGCAGGTTGGAATCCTGCCTCGGGCATGGATGTGTGTGATGTCTTTAGGTTGGTTAGGTTTAAGTAGTTCTAAGTTCTAGGGGACTGATGACCTCAGATGTTAAGTCCCATAGTGCTCAGTGCCAATAATTATATTGCAAATTTTAAGCACAATAATTATGACTGTAGTTAAAATTCGCAATTATAGCAATAATTATGATTGTACTTAAAATTTCCAAAATGTCACCCCTGATTATATAAGGGAGTACGAAGTTTAAGCTACATAAACTTGACAAAATTGCATTATATACCACCTCAAACATGTATTCCAACGCTTGTATTCGACACGCCAAAAGAAAGATCTCCAAAATCCTTAAAAACCTAATGTTGTTATGACGTATATTCTTTGTACTTTGTGATAATGTTTCTCTTCTGCTATATGATCCTTGCAGCTAATAGTGTCCAGGCGCGATGTTTGTTTACAAAAAATGACAGTATACAATGTGATGCGTTACGACAGCGAAAGGAAACTGTGACCACTCGAGGTACTCCGTTTCACTTATTTCATTTTCACCGTTAGATATACGTTTAGTTCTTTTGTCAAAAAAAGCCAAAAGCATGTTGTGAAGTAGTGTTTTGTTTGTCCACTAGACAGCGCCGTAAGTTTCTCAAAAAATCGTAACACAACAGACAGATATGTCACACTAATAAATATAAATCCAACTGATGGTGGGTGAAACCTTTGAAACGGGTGGTGAAGACAAATGAACACTGAGTGGTAACAGTAAACTTGTTTCATATGGCGTCAATAAACCACAGTAAAACCTAACCTAAAAAGATCATAGATAAACTCCAGTGGAAAACTCTGCAGGAGAGACGTTCAGTAGCTCGGTACGGGCTTTTGTTGAAGTTTCGATAACATACCTTCACCGAGGAGTCAAGCAGTATATTGCTCCCTCCTACGTATATCTCGCGAAGAGACCATGAGGATAAAATCAGAGAGATTGGAGCCCACACAGAGGCATACCGACAATCCTTCTTTCCACGAATTGGAGATCATAAAATGAAAGCAGTGCTTTTTGCCGATGACCTGATGTTATGGGGAAATTGCGAGAAGGAGGTGCAAGAGCAGTTAGATGCATGGGAGGCAACGGCAGCACAATATGGAATGCATTTTTCTGCAAAGAAAAGTGAAATAATTGTCACAACAAGGAAGACGAATAGGCCAAATGTGGATATAACTTGTGGAGGGGAAAAACTACAAGTGGTAGAGAACTTCAAGTACCTGGGAAGCGTGATTGAAAGTAAGGGGGGAAACGCAATGGAAATAAATGAAAGGTGCAGAAAAGCAGGGCAGTTCTACAAATGCATTAGGGGGCTTATTTGGAGCAAGGAGGTGCCACAGAAATCCAAGGGAATTATATACCAAACCTACTTTGTCCCCATATTGACATACGGAAGTGAGACATGGGTAATGCACAATAGCGACAAAAGTAGAATACAGGCTAGCGAAATGAAGTTCCAGAGGAGCAGGTTGGGTGCAACAAGACGAGACAGATTGCGAAATGTGTATGTGAGGGAGAGACTAAAGGAGGAACCAGTACAGGACAGGATAGAAAAATCAAGACTGCAGTGGTATGGACACATGAAGAGAATGGATGAGGGAAGAATACCAAAGAGGATGTTTGATCTGCAACTGGAGGGGAAGAGGCCCAGAGGAAGACCAAGAGATAGATGGGTGAAGGGAGTGAAGGAATGTGTGATAAGAAGAGGAGAGAACTGGACAAAGGTGGAAGAGGGGGAATGGTGGAAAGACAGAACACGATGGAGAGGCTTGTGTTCCCGACAGACCCAGCCAGTGGCTGGAAACTGTCCAAGATGATGATGATGAATAGAGGGGAGAACCGATAGAGGTACTCAAGGTACCCTCCGCCAATCACCGTCAGGTGGCTTGCAGGGTATGGATGTAGATGTAGAGGAAAATGTTGGCATTTAAAGTCGAGATTTGTGTTTGCTCATAAGCCAGGAACAGAAACAATCCTCAAGTAATCGTTCGTAAAAAAGCACTTCAGTGCGTCGTGGATTCCACAGAGAAGCAAAGAATCGTCCCTCTGCTGACGGAGAAACGGCTTGACTCGCTCCCTGTGACGAAATCGATACTTTGCAAATGCTGACTGTGAGACTCTTCGCTGACGCTCTTTAGTCAGCGAGGTCTCTTAAGTCGCTCCCCGGGCGATGTGCGATGCGTCCCGTTTGAACACCCGCAGGAGAGTCGGTCCGTGACGTACGCATGTGCCCTCCATGCAACGAATCCCCGCGCCCGTTACAAAAGCAGTGCCCCTCGCTACACAGACCAGGAAGCTGCCAGCTAATAATCACCTGCAGTTCACACCCCGTGCAGAAGACTGTTCTAGAACGTTCTCGAACTCCGACTGCGACTAAGGACACCGCCAGTCAAATTCACTTCTCCGCTTTTTGGCGAGAAACGTCGCCCGCCGTTTCTCGTGAGAAGATCTGCTGAACCCGCGTCCGCCGTTCGTGACCTGCGCGCTTTCCTCCGCACTAAAACGATGCCTCCTTCCCCTCTGGTAAGATGTTATCGCTCCGCAGCCCCACCTTCCAGCCTCTGGCTGTTTCTTTGGCGGCAGGGGTTCGTCACAGGGAGACCGCTCGCTCACAGCGCCATGAAGCCGCCACCTCCACCCTGTTTTCTACGGAGCTGTAAAAACATCCATCTCGGTCGATCACGACACTTCTCTTTTAAACTCTCCTCTGCCGATCGTCACTTCCGCACGAACGTGCAACAGCCGTGTCGCTTCCTGCTGCCAGGATACATCTGAAATTTCCAGGCGTGCAACACTGCAGAAATATGTTAGTGCGTGGTGCTGCCCGGTGCAACCAACGAAAAGATCAATTATCCGATCACGCAGCGTCAATCGCACTCTCATATCGAATAAAATGTGCAAACGAACCGGTATAATATTATAGGTGGCGAGGCTAAATATTGCCGCCTAACAATATGTTTGGCTTTAGCAAAGGTACAGGCACCATAGGGGCAATTCTGACGTTACGGTCGATAATGGAAGCAAGAAAAGAAAAATCGAGAAAAGTTCATAGGATTTATCGACCTGGAAAAAACCTCGACAGTGTAAAATGTTGCACATTCTGAGAAATATAGGGGTAAGCTATAGGGAGAGACGGGTAATATACAATATGTACAAGAGCCAAGAGGGAATAACAAGAGTGGACGACCGAGAACGAAGTGCTCGGATTAAAAAGTGTGTAAGACCGGGATGTAGTCTTTCGCCACTACTGTTCTATCTGTACATCGAAGAAGCAGTGATGGATGTAAAAGAAACGTTCAGGAGTGGAGTAAAAATTCAAGGCGAAAGGATATCAATGATGCGATTCGCTGATGACATTGCTATCGTGAGTGAAAGTGAAGAAGAATTACATGATCTGGTGAATGGAATGAACAGTCTAATGTGTACAGAATATGTACTGAGAGTAAATCGAAGGAAAATGGAAGTAATAAGAGGTAGCAGAAATGAGAAGACGGAGAAACTTGACATTAGGATTGATGGTTAAGAAGTAGATGAAGTTAAGGAACCCTAGGCAGTAAAATAACCGATAATGGATGGAGCAAGGAGGACATCAAAAGCAGACTAGCAATGGCAAAAAGGGCTTTCCTGGCCAAGAGAAGTGTACCAGTATCAAACACAGGCTTTAATTTGAGGAACAAATTCCTGAGAATGTACGTCTGGAGTAGCGTTCCATGGTAGCGAAACATAGACTGTGTGAAAAGTGCAGCAAAAGAGAACCGAAGCATTTGAGATGTGGTGCTACAGACAAATGTTGAAAATTAGGTGGAATGATACCGTAAGGAATGGAAAGGTTTGCGCAGAATCGGAAAGGAAAGGAATATGCGGAAAACACTGATAAGGAGAAGGTACAGGATGATAGAACACCTGTTAAGACATGACGGAATGCCTTCCATCGTACTTGATGGAGCTGTAGAGGCTAAAAACGATAGAGGAAGAGAGAGATTGCAATACATTCAGCAAATAATTGAGGACGTAGATTGCACCTGCTACTCTGAGATGAAGAATATGGTACAGGAGAAGAATTCGTGACGGGCTGCATCTACATTTACATAGATACTCTGCAAATCTACATCTACACCCACGTCATTACTCTGCTATTCACAATGAAGTGCCTGGCAGAGGGTTCAATGAACCACCTTCATGCTGTCTCTCTACCGTTCCACTCTCGAACGGCACGCGGGAAAAACGAGCACTTACATTTTTCCGTGCGACCCCTGATTTCTCCTATTTTATCTTGATCATCATTTCTCCCTATGAAGGTGGGTGCCAACACAATGTTTTCGCAATCGGAGGAGAAAACTGGTCATTGAATTTCATGACAAGATCACGTTGTAACGAAAAACGCCTTTGTTTTAATGATTTCCACTCCAATTCACGTATCATCTCTGTGACAGTATCTCCCCTATTTCGCAAGAATACAAAACGAGCAGCCTTTCTTTGTACTTTTTCGATGTCATCCGTCAGTCCCACCTGATATGGGTCCAACACCGCGCAGCAACACTCCAGAATAGGACGGACAAGCCTGGTGTAAGCAGTGTCTTTGGTAGACCTGTTGCACTTTCTAAGTGTTCTGCCAATGAATCGCAGTCTTTGGTTTACTCTACCCACAATATTATCTATGTGATCGTTCCAATTTAGGTTATTTGTAATTGTAATCCCTAAGTATATAGTTGAATTTACAGCCCTCAGATTTGTGTGGCTTATCGCGTAATCGAAATTTAGGTGATTTCTTTTAGTACTCATGTGAATAACTTCGCACTTTTCTTTATTCAGGGTCAATTGCCACTTTTCTCACCATACAGATATCTTATCTAAATCATTTTGCAAGTCGTTTTGATCATCTGATGACTTTAGAAGACGGTAAATGACAGCATCATCTGCAAACAATCTAAGACGGCTACTCAGATTGTCTCCTATGTCGTTGATATAGATCAGGAACAATAGAGGGCCTATAACACTTCCTTGGCGAACGCTGGATATTACTTCCGTTTTACTCGATGACTTTCCGTCTATTACTACGAACTGTGACCTTTCTGACAGGAAATAACGAATCCAGTCAAACAACTGAGGCGATACTCCGTAGGCACGCAGTTTGGTTAGAAAACGCTTGTGAGGAACGGTGTCGAAAGCCTTCTGGAAATCTAAAAATATGGAATCAATTTGACATCCCCTGTCGATAGCACTTATTACTTCATGAGTATAAAGAGCTAGTTGTGTTTCACAAGAACGCTATTTTCTGTATCCGTGCTCACTATGAGTCTTCGAGGTACTTCATAATGTTCGAATACAGTATATGTTCTAAAACCCTACTGCAAATCGACGTTAGTGACATGGGCCTGTAATGCAGCGGATTACTCCTACTTCCCTTTTTGGGTATTGGTGTGACTTGAGCAGTTTTTCAAGTCTTTAGGTACGGATCTTTCTGTGAGCGAGTGATTGTCTATAATTGCTAAATATAGAGCTATTTTATCAGCATACTCACATTTAAGCGCCTGGGAGAGGGTTCATCGAACCACCTTCACAGTTCTCTATTATTCCAATCTCGTATAGCGCGCGTAAAGAATGAACACCTATATCTTTCCGCACGAGCTCTGATTTCCCTTATTTTATCTTGGTGATCGTTCCTCCCTATGTAGGTCGGTGCCAACAAAATATTTTCGCATTCAGAGGAGAAAGTCGGTGATTGGAATTTCGTGAGAAGATTCCGTTGCAACGAAAAATGCCTTTTTTAAAATGATTTCCAGCGCAAATCCTGTATAATTTCTGTGACGCTCCATCCCATATTTCGCGATAATACAAAACGTACTGCCTTTCTTTGAATTTTTTCGATGTAATCCGTCAGTCCTATCTGGTAAGAATCCCACACCGCGCAGCAGTATTCTAAAAGAGGACGGAGAAGCGTAGTGTAGACAGTCTCCTTAGTAGGTCTGTTACATTTGCTAAGTGTCCTGCCAATAAAACGCAGTCTTTGGTTAGCCTTCTCCACAACATTTTCTACGTGTTATTTCGAATTTAAGTTGTTCGTAATTTTAATACCTAGGAATAACAGACAGAAGACTGAGGACTCCAAAAAAAGTAATAATTTGTTGCTCAGTGTGGCAGCCCACAGCAGTTAGTATAGTCTGGTCCACGAACGATGGCGGCTCGCGCATGCAGAGGCACGGACGGGAATGGCGCTGTTGACGATTCCAAGCGACAGTTGCGGTACGCTTGAAGGAAGCGTGTACCTCGCAAATCATGGCTCTCCCTTGATAATGCAGAATTTATTACTAACCGCCACTATCAGCGATGACAACTCGCAACAAGTGAAACAGAAATTTACTAAATAACTCGTTACGATCACGTTTAATGCTAGCATTAGCTACGGCTTTCAGAGCACAGCGCTCATAACACTTCTCAACACTGATTGGCTGTCGGAGCATAAGTGCCAAAGGTGCTGAGAACAAGCCGGAACTCGATGATGATAATGTTAATGTGATGATGTAGGTTTGTGGGGCGCTCAATTTCGTGTTCATCAGCGCCCGTACAACTTCCAAATCTTTCCAGTGTCGGCACTTCCCGAATGATGGCGAGATGATGAGGACAACACAAACACCCAGTGCCCGGGCTGAGAAAATCCACGACCCGGCCGGGAATCGAACCCGGGACCCCGTGATCCAGAGGCAGCGATGCTATCCACCAGACGACGAGCTGCGGACCTGAACTCGACCGCCAACTACGTCAGACAACGGGCCGAGTTTGTTGCAAAATAATTGACAGATTGCAGTTAACGACTTGACTATCAGGCTGATACATGCATCCCTGCATCACTCACAGGCTAAACCCTGCAAGTGCGCTATGAGAGAGATCAGACGGCTGTCTCGGCTATACAATCGTATGCAACAAAATACCTGGACCAGAAGAATGTCTAATTTTGAGCACGTTTTGAAAGAGCTTGCACACTACGCCACTGTGTTTCCCTGGTGTGAACTTCTAGGACAGAAATGAATGGATTTGTTGAAGGAATGTATAACAGTTGCCAAAAATAGTGCCTGCTTTAGGCACAGTGAGGTGATTGGAACAGTATCAGTCTGGCGAGTGCAGCCAAAGAGACACGATAGGAATGACCAGTGTGGTGGCGTTATGTCAAGTCAGTGCACGTAGCTGGTGCTACAGTCAAGGGCCACACTCGTCACTGCTGCTGGAACCTCCGTGTGGTCCCCTCATCTGGCTTTGCCTCCGTGTTCCACTAGATCTGCGGGGCTGCGAATAAAACTGCTACCAAAATGACAGCCATTTATACTGGGTAACGGCGGATCTGTTACGCCAGTTTTCTGCTTCTGGTCACATTCTCGGCAACGCGACTGGGACCCACTGGTGGAGAAAACCTCTCGCCTGTACTGCGTGAACCGTGCATCACCACTGCACTGGCAGGTTTCACTGAGTGAGCCTGCCCCGTCTCGCAATAACTCAACAGCTCTGTTGCCGTAACCGGAATGACCACACGCTGCACTCGCCAGCTATCAGCACATCTCATATTCCTGTAGATTTGTCCAGAAAATGGTAGTGGCACTACGCTACTTTACTCCACGGAAACACACAGCCCCATGGTCTCACTTAAGACCAATCACATTTGCGGACGCATCCCACCCTCCCGGTTGGAAAAGATTTCCAGAACCTCTGTCGCATCCCGGCACAGCCTCACTGTACCAGGATGAAGTAAGTGCGAACTGCGTAGCGCAATCGGCACGTTAACGACAATGGGTTAGTTATAAATTGCTGTCAAACTTTATATCGGAGATGAGAGGAGAGAATCTCCTTGGTTAGAGGCAAATAAGTTTCCTGAAAATAGGTTACAGAATTGCAATAGGCAGAAAAGATTGGTTAGTTTCTATCAAGTTTATTCTCACATATACTTGGGTGAGGTGTTGGACCATAAACCCCTTAGTAAGATTCAGTCTATTTATTCGGACTTACTACTTCAAAGCTAATTGCTGGTGCATATAAGAAACAAGTACAAACCAATCACTTGTTCTTGGTTAGCACTGAAATCTCTCTAAGTAATTGAGACAAAGACTGACAGCCCCTGTCCAACACTCTTCCAATGAAACTCTAAAAATCCTACTTGACCTGCAGTTCCTGAGTGTCCACCAGAGTCTATCACCGTCTTCTCGTAGCTGAAGTCTTTATCAGCTGTATCGGCTGCTATGGGCCTACTCGGCCCCGCTGGCGTCTCGCTGCGGAATCTCCGAACTGCCGGCACTGGCTCTGAATCTGCGTCTGAATCTCTGCTCCTATCTATTCTACATCTACATCTACATTTATACTCCGCAAGCCACCCAACGGTGTGTGGCGGAGGGCACTTTACGCGCCACTGTCATTACCTCCCTTTCCTGTTCCAGTCGCGTATGGTTTGCGGGAAGAACGACCGTCTGAAAGCCTCCGTGCGCGCTCTAATCTCTCTGATTTTACATTCGTGATCTCCTCGGGAGGTATAAGTAGGGGGAAGCAATATATTCGATACCTCATCCAGAAACGCACCCTCTCGAAACCTGGCGAGCAAGCTACACCGCGATGCAGAGCGCCTCTCTTGCAGAGTCTGTCACTTAAGTTTGTTAAACATCTCCGTAACGTTATCACGGTTACCAAATAACCCTGTGACGAAAGGCGCCGCTCTTCTTTGGATCTTCTCTATCTCCTCCGTCAACCCGATCTGGTACGGATCCCACAGTGATGAGCAATACTCAAGTATAGGTCGATCGAGTGTTTTGTAAGCCACCTCCTTTGTTGATGGACTACATTTTCTAAGGACTCTCCCAATGAATCTCAACCTGGTACCCGCCTTACCAACAATTAATTTTATATCATCATTCCACTTAAAATCGTTCCGCACGCATACTCCCAGATATTTTACAGAAGTAACTGCTACCAGTGTTTGTTCCGCTATCATATAATCATACAATAAAGGATCCTTCCTTCTATGTATTCGCAATACATTACATTTGTCTATGTTAAGGGTCAGTTGCCACTCCCTGCACCAAGTGCCTATCCGCTGCAGATCTTCCTGCATTTCGCTACAATTTTCTAATGCTGCAACTTCTCTGTATACTACAGCATCATCCGCGAAAAGCCGCATGGAACTTCCGACACTATCTACTAGGCCATTTATATATATTTTGAAAAGCAATGGTCCCATAACACTCCCCTGTGGCACGCCAGAGGTTACTTTAACGTCTGTAGACGTCTCTCCATTGAGAACAACATGCTGTGTTCTGTTTGCTAAAAACTCTTCAATCCAGCCACACAGCTGGTCTGATATTCCGTAGGCTCTTACTTTGTTTATCAGGCGACAGTGCGGAACTGTATCGAACGCCTTCCGGAAGTCAAGAAAAATGGCATCTACCTGGGAAGCCTGTATCTAATATTTTCTGGGTCTCATGAACAAATAAAACGAGTTGGGTCTCACACGATCGCTGCTTCCGGAATCCATGTTGATTCCTACATAGTAGATTCTGAGTTTCCAAAAACGACATGATACTCGAGCAAAAAACATGTTCTAAAATTCTACAACAGATCGACGTCAGAGATGTAGGTCTATAGTTTTGCGCATCTGCTCGACGACCCTTCTTGAAGACTGGAACTACCTGTGCTCTTTTACAATCATTTGTAACCTTCCGTTCCTCTAGAGACTTGCGGTACACGGCTGTTAGAAGGGGGGCAAGTTCTGTCGCGTACTCTGTGTAGAATCGAATTGGTATCCCGTCAGGTCCAGTGGACTTTCCTCTGTTGAGTGATTCCAGTTGCTTTTCTATTCCTTGGACACTTATTTCGATGTCAGCCATTTTTTCGTTTGTGTGAGGATTTAGAGAAGGAACTGCAGTGCGGTCTTCCTCTGTGAAACAGCTTTGGAAAAAGGTGTTTAGTATTTCAGCTTTACGCTTGTCATCCTCTGTTTCAATGCCATCATCATCCCGGAGTGTCTGGACATGATGTTTCGAGCCACTTACTGATTTAACGTAAGACCAGAACTTCCTATGATTTTCTGTCAAGTCGGTACCTAGTATTTTACTTTCGAATTCACTGAACGCTTCACGCATAGCCCTCCTTACGCTAACTTTGACATCGTTTAGCTTCTGTTTGTCTGAGAGGTTTTGGCTGCGTTTAAACTCTGAGTGAAGCTCTCTTTGCTTTCGCAGTAGTTTCCTAACTTTGTTGTTGTACCACGGTGGGTTTTTCCCGTCCCTCACAGTTTTACTCGGCACGTACCTGTCTAAAACGCATTTTACGATTGCCTTGAACTTTTTCCATGAACACTCAACATTGTCAGTGTCGGAACAGAAATTTTCGTTTTGACCTGTTAGGTAGTCTGAAATCTGCCTTCTATTATTCTTGCTAAACAGATAAACCTTCCTCCCTTTTTTTATATTCCTATTAACTTCCATATTCAGGGATGCTGCAACGGCCTTATGATCACTGATTCCCTGTTCTGCACTTACAGAGTCGAAAAGTTCGGGTGTGTTTGTTATCAGTAGGTCCAAGATGTTATCTCCACGAGTCGGCTCTCTGTTTAATTGCTCAAGGTAATTTTCGGATAGTGCACTCAGTATAATGTCACTCGATGCTCTGTCCCTACCACCTGTCCTAAGCATCTGAGTGTCCCAGTCTATATCTGGTAAATTGAAATCTCCACCTAAGACTATAACATGCTGAGAAAATTTATGTGAAATGTATTCCAAATTTTCTCTCAGTTGTTCTGCCACTAATGCTGCTGAGTCGGGGGGTCGGTAAAAGGAGCCAATTATTAACCTAGCTCGGTTGTTGAGTGTAACCTCCACCCATAATAATTCACAGGAACTATCCACTTCTACTTCACTACAGGATAAACTACTACTAACAGCGACGAACACTCCACCACCGGTTGCATGCAATCTATCCTTTCTAAACACCGTCTGTACCTTTGTAAAAATTTCGGCAGAATTTATCTCTGGCTTCAGCCAGCTTTCTGTACCTATAACGATTTCAGCCTCGGTGCTTTCTATCAGCGCTTGAAGTTCCGGTGCTTTACCAACACAGCTTCGACAGTTTACAATTACAATACCGATTGCTGCTTGGTCCCCGCATGTCCTGACTTTGCCCCGCACCCGTTGAGGTTGTTGCCCTTTCTGTACTTGCCCGAGGCCATCTAACCTAAAAAACCGCCCAGCCCACGCCACACAACCCCTGCTACCCGTGTAGCCGCTTGTTGCGTGTAGTAGACTCCTGACCTATCCAGGGTAACCCGAAACCCCACCACCCTATGGCGCAAGTCGAGGAATCTGCAGCCCACACGGTCGCAGAACCGTCTCAGCCTCTGATTCAGACCCTCCACTCGGCTCTGTACCAAAGGTCCGCAGTCAGTCCTGTCGACGATGCTGCAGATGGTAAGCTCTGCTTTCATCCCGCTAGCGAGACTGGCAGTCTTCACCAAATCAGATAGCCGCCGGAAGCCAGAGAGGATTTCCTCCGATCCATAGCGACACACATCATTGGTGCCGACATTAGCGACCACCTGCAGATGGGTGCACCCTGTACCCTTCATGGCATCCGGAAGGACCCTTTCCACATCTGGAACGACTCCCCCCGGTATGCACACGGAGTGCACTTTGGTTTTCTTCCCCTCCCTTGCTGCCATATCCCTAAGGGGCCCCATTACGCGCCTGACGTTGGAGCTCCCAACTACCAATAAGCCCACCCTCTGCGACCGCCCGGATCTTGCAGACTGAGGGGCAACCTCTGGAACAGGACAAGCAGCCATGTCAGGCCGAAGATCAGTATCAGCCTGAGACAGAGCCTGAAACCGGTTCGTCAGACAAACTGGAGAGGCCTTCCGTTCAGCCCTCCGGAATGTCTTTCGCCCCCTGCCACACCTTGAGACGACCTCCCACTCTACCACAGGTGAGGGATCAGCCTCAATGCGGGCAGTATCCCGGGCAACCACAGTCGTAGTCCGATCGGGGGATGCATGGGACGAGCTGGCCGTCCCGACAAACCCCCATCCGGTCCCCCACAGTGATGCCCATTGGCAACAGCCTCAAGCTGTGTGACCGAAGCCAACACTGCCTGAAGCTGGGAGCGAAGGGATGCCAACTCAGCCTGCATCCGAACACAGCAGTTGCAGTCCCTATCCATGCTAAAAACTGTTGTGCGAAGAACGTCTGAACTAATCTACAGAGAGCGCAAACAAATCGACACAAAATTTAAACGGTTATTAAAATACAAGATTG
Organism: Schistocerca cancellata; assembly: GCF_023864275.1. Classification (NCBI taxonomy): domain Eukaryota; kingdom Metazoa; phylum Arthropoda; class Insecta; order Orthoptera; family Acrididae; genus Schistocerca; species Schistocerca cancellata. The sequence goes on along the minus strand of NC_064635.1, from coordinate 15,787,500 downwards.
CCTAGTAAATGCAGTAATGCTGCCACTTGTGCACTGCTGACACACTGCTCGGCGGTGGAAGGAGACTAGGCGATTTTACACTATTCAGGTACTGAAACACGATGCTAGAACTCTCAAATACTATAATATGCCCGAAATTTATGAATTAAACAATGCAAGTACCAAAAACACGCAAAGAAATTAAGAATTAAACTATGTAACAAATTAGTGAGCTAGGAGTATACGACTTGCTGCTGCAGCTGCTTATCCAACGGCGGCAGGGAGCAGGGAGCCTGGCCTTTTATTTCGTTTCTCGTGTACCTGGGTGCAGACGAGTTAATTTGTTTCACACGACCCTCTCATTTCTAAGTGATCGGATTGCACAAGAATGCCTATGGTTCCACACGACACTTCCGTTTCTAGCTGCACACAACTTAATTTGGTTCCACACGAGTCTTTTCTGCACCTGACTGACAATCTCTCTCGCTGTATTATCGCCCTGGTGCTTGAGTCTTCCATTGCGTCATGTTGCTTCCTCTGGCAGGAAGTCAAACACTAAGTTATTTGATCAACAAGCCACACTTGGCAGCCTCCGCCGCTTATCTTGTCCCTACGTCCTGGTGGACTATTTCTTAATGTCGGCTGGCTGTTTGCCTACGGAGCCTGGACTCTTATTATGGTCACAAAAGTAAGTACAAAAATTAAAATTTTCTGCGGTCAGGACACCTCTACCCCTGTTCATGATGAAAGTTCGCCAGTCTGCAAGTCCTTGAATAGGCTGAGATCAGGAGTGGGCAGATCACGCGTTAACTCGGCAGAATGAAGAAAACGAAACCCAAAGTGACTGCGGAGAAGAACAGACTGTTCAACACATGCCTCAGTGTCGACTGTGTCCAGCCACCTGCATAGAAGATGGCCTTCACCAGGCGACTGAAAGTGCACTGCAAGTGGCCACATTTTGGTTAAACATTATATAAACTGTGTTGATCTGTCAATAAAAGTATAAACTATGTTTTATGTATGTTTCTGACACGAGAATAATAATAAAAATGGCTCTGAGCACTATTGGACTTAACATCTATGGTCATCAGTCCCCTAGAACTTAGAACTACTTAAACCTAACTAACCTAAGGACATCACACAACGCCCAGCCATTACGAGGCAGAGAAAATCCCTGACCCCGCTGGGAATCGAACCCGGGAACCCGGGCGTGGGAAGCGAGAACGCTACCGCACGACCACGAGATGCGGGCGAATAATAATAATAATTTGCAGAACAAGTCTCTTTCATAAGACTGTCTGGCGGCTTAACCCGCAAGGTTCAGAGATTGCATTTAAGCTATAAACCCATATTTACTAGACCTCCTCTTAAGCTAGTGAGGTGCTTATTCCTGCTCCACTTAACAGTCAGTTGGTTCCTCTGGAACATACATTGCGTTGTGCCTTGATATCTCTACATCGCGCCAGCCATGTGCCATCGGCAATTCTGCTGTAAGGTGTACATGTCACTTTTATTTCTGTACGTTGTCGATGTGCACATCAGAGAAAGCGAGCATGTTACGTTCCTGTAAACAATCTTTGGCTTTGTTGTGGCACAGTCTTTGCCTCTGCGCAATCTGACACACTCTTAGTTGGAGTGTGGCGGGTGTTGGACGTATTTAGTAGTGCTGTATTGACTTGTGATTGTGTCTGTTAGATTGTAAAGGGCAGCAAGGCTGAATAACAGGTATACATTACGAAGCGAAAAGAATATAGATTTTGAATGATGCTAGGATTTTTCAAAGAGAGGAAGTTCGTACAAATGATTATTGGGAGCTATGTAACTTTGTTCACTTGCTCAGAGCTGAGAGAAATCCCGCCCACTCCCCTGAGTCATGCATTAACATGTCAGCTGATTAACCTGTTTGATTTTTATAGAAATTCTCTATTAACACTGTACTCACTTTAAATAATTGTTCACTTTGTTAAGCGTAGTATTGTTCAGATCCACGTTATGTGTGAAGTTCAAGAGAAGTTTTACTCTGTCTTTTTGAATATGTACTTCACTCTAAAATGGTTGTCCTGAAATGTCATTTCAGGGGAATGGCTACTCTGCCCACCCCCAAATGTGGTATGCAACAGTTGAAAATATTATTTTGAAACAGAAATCTAGATTAACCTCTGCCTGTTTGCTGTTACGCTTTCGAGAAATCTGCAACAGTGTTGTCAAGACGCCAGGTAAGTGGAAATTTTGATTACCGCCAGATAAATGTTTTGCTTCAGTTGCGGATTTAATATAAAGAGAAGTTGCATTCAGACCAGTTACAGGTCAATTCAAATTAGGTTCTGTTTAGTCAAAGGTTATCATGCAAGTTTAAGCTGGAGAACAGTTCTAGAGTGGGAGGTGAAGTTGGGCTAAATTTGTTCAAGAAACAGATATAATGGGGAGGTTACACTGTTTACAAATGCTCAGAGCTCATTCTGTGGCCTCGTATCCTCTTAAACTCTAGGGAATACATCTCTCATCAGCATTTCCACTGCAATATTCTGCATTCACTCATTTTCATGCTCAGTCTATCAAGTCCACCAGAATTTGAACCATCAGTGACTTGTGTTTCTCGGGCAGTCCTCCACTCCAGATAGGTTATGTGCAGCAGAGATACAGCCGTTGTGGCGCTAGGTGGCACGGCGTCCAAGGTCATCGTGAAATGTTGTTGCCCTGCCTCAAATTGCTCAACGTGTTGCTTTATCTTGGAACTCTTCCATTTGGGCAGTGTTTGCATAGAAAAACAACAATATGGAAATTGTGAGTCCGCCTTGATGCAAAACAGATTGTTATTTGTTTACGTATTTATTCCAGAAACCAGTTTCGACGACAAATATCGCCATCATCAGTTGGTTCTTTAAATATAAAACATGCAGAAAATACTATAGTTATACAAACACTGAAACATATTATTACGTTTTTACTGTTCGTTTTTAGAAATATAGTTTTCTGTGGATATTTTCATATTAACATTATTTTTTGTACGTTATGGCATATTTTTAAGAGTTGTTGTCGCTGTTTGCGGCATATTTTCTGTACTTTTTCTGTTACGTTTTTCTCAGCGTACGTCATGTCATCAGCAACCGTGTGAGCGGTTGTTAGTAAACAAATACCAAAACGTGAACTTACGTATGTCAGCACTATACACTTAGTTGGGGTTGCGGTAGTGTTGTGGATACGAAACAGTACACACCAAAAATGTATATGTAGGTTATACAGTGAGTGAATTTTGTGGTTGTACCTTCAGAAATAGTAGACGTCTGTAGCACCTCACTACTTATTGGAACAGTTCGTTGGAATCTCATGTTTCAGATGGCCTTATAAATGCTGGTCGTTGACAGGAGGTAAGAAGAGGTTGTAATGTCCCCACAGAAAATACCCTCTACGACGAACCAATTAATCATTTTCAATCAAACCATCCACATTCATCCACTTTGCAAAAGTTATCTGATCTGATTTTCTCGTAATATATGCGGCGACAGCTCGACGACGCCAAAGTATTTTCTAGTGCGTTTATTCTTTGAAATAACAGAGATGCATATATGCATTCTCCATGGTTGTTAGAGTGGTAACTAGGACAGCTTCTGGAGTATCTGTGGAGGGATTGACGTGTTTCTTAGAGATACATATTCTGCTTATCTTCTCTCTAAACATTTGTGCCGGTAGCGGTTTGTTTGAAGAGAAAGAGACTGTAAAAGGAAAATAATTAAGGCGTGGAATCACCGGAGATCTGGACATGTAATGGAGATGGATTTAATACACGATTTGCTCCATAAATAAAGTTTGTGACTTTTTTGTTCTGGAGTGAACGGACGAATGAGTTTTTTTCTGAATCATTTGATGATCACGTTGGCCCTGTAATTAGTGGGGAAGTTTCAGCTGTGTCGAAGAGAGCCTGCAATCACTGAGTCTGTGTTAAATCGTCCAAAAAGGCTTCGTACACATCTGGAATTCGCAATCTTTCGTAAAAGGAACAAATTGTCCACACGATTGATTCTCCCGACTGACTGCAGTGTTTAACAGTAATAATAAATGTAAAGATCTCTTACAGCAAGCTAGCCGCTGATTGCCAAGAAGAAGGACTCCATCAAAGATTCCATTTGGCTGATTTCACGTAATGAAAAATTATATTAAAAACTGTACATAGATAAATGAGAGAAAGAGAGAGAGCGAATGAAAATAGAGATAATACTAATAATCCTCCATTAGTCTAATTTTTCGCCTGTCTTATCACGGATCAGCCAAGAACGGGGAGGGCCTTACTTTACTGTATAGATTTGTGTGTGAAGGTGAAGGGATCTTAAAGGCAACAGGTACACTATACAGACAAGACAATACACAGAGATAGAGGCTAGCTGCATTCATCATCTATTCTTAGATAAAGAGACGGCAACTTATTATCCGAACATTTTAAGATGTTAAAAGGTATGCCTTTGTGTTCTTATTAATTTTAAGTATAAAACAATTGGGGAACAGGGCGCACTAGAAAACCCAGCCATTTAAGTTCAACAGGAGGCAAGGACGACCTAGGAGTTGTGAAGATCTCTCACAGCTGGTACAGACAGGCAGAGGGCAATTCTCGTTAGTGCCTTGTTAGAACTGATGCGTGGAGAATACTTTGGGACGAAAGGGTTCTATGAACTAACGAGATTACGGCTTGAGCTTGGCCACAAACAGCCAGCTATGACGCCAGACCAGCGTGAACAGTTTCTGGCCAGTCCAGAGCAGCGCAGTGCAAAGTGTTCTGCTGGAAAAAACCGTTTGTGGAGGGGAGGGCACATTCTCTCAAGAGCGTAACCGTGGGACCGGACCGTGGAGCGAAATCCCAACTCCTAAAAATTACAAGTGACGAGCACAGTGACCAATCTGGTTTAATAAGAAAGAAAACGGAAATGTAAGGAAGTCCTCTCGAAGGGAGACGGATGATCTGGAGGCAGTGTCCTTGACTCGTAATCAGAACGTCGCGGGTCCCGCGTTCGAACCCCATCCCTGTTTACATTTGGAACAAAAATCATCAGCAACGGCGATCGAAGACTCCCTGCATGAGGTGTCACCGTTACCCTGACAACGGTCTTGCCAAGGCGGACGCAGGTTGAGGGCCCTCTCTTGCTCTTGGAAACTACCCCTCAAAGGCGGAAGAATCCGCGATGATCGACGGCGTGAGGATGGAGAGCACAGTGGAAAACACTGCGCTACAGACACGTAACGTTTATGCACAATACATGTGGCCTGTAGTTGAAAAGGTGTCATGATGACCACTCGATTGCCAAAATATTCCGAACTAGTACTCCCTTCGGATATCTGGAAGGGGACTGCAAAGTGGAAGGTTACCATGAGAAAAAAATTGAATAAACTACAAATTGTAACCTCCTACGAGTCTGGGCGCAGAATTTCAGAAGTTTTAAAGTGGTAGGGAAGCTAGAAAATCTGAAAAGGGAAATGCTCAGTCTAGAAACAGTGGGGGGGGGGGGGGGGTGTCAGTGAAGTGAAATGCAGAGAAGACAAGGATTTCTGGTCAGACGAGTAAAGGGTAATATCAATAGCAGCAGAAAATGGTATACGGGAGTAGGGGTCTTTATGAATAGAAAGGTAGGGCAGAGAGTGAGTTACTGTGAACAGTTCAGAGGTAGGGCTCTTCTCATCAGAATCGACAGCAAACCAACGCCGACAACGATACTTCACGTATGCACGCCAACGTTGCAAGTAGAAGATGGCAATACAGAGAAAGTATGAAGGAAGATTACGGTTAGTGAAGTAAAAGTATCCACGCAGTGGACACCAAAGGAAAAAGCTACTCCTTATGTTTCTGATCTAGACTGCCATAAAAATGCGAAGGGACTGTTAATCAGAACTCAGGGAGAAGTTGTAGTCTAATTCACAATCGACTTATTGATCTTAAACAAGTCAAGACAACAAAATTATTAAAGAATCATCAAACAAAAACATATTTATTTAACAAAAGCCTTACTAAAATGGGATCTATGGTGGACAAAGTGATCTCCTGGGGATCCACACACAACACTAACCAGAACACTACTTGTTGTGACTCGGCAAGACAGCCAAGCCACTATGACGGGTACCCGAAAGGCACGCGTTTAAGCTCACGCAGGCTGGCGTGAGGTCTCGAACAGTTGAAGGAGTTGAATCTAGTAAAAAAGTACGTAGCTTCTGGAATACTTAACTTTAATCCACATTTGTAGAACATCGCTCTTGATGATACATTAATAGAACCTCAATATCTGTACTGGTAATGGCGCCTTGCTAGGTCGTAGCAAATGACGTAGCTGAAGGCTATGCTAACTATCGTCTCGGCAAATGAGAGCGTAATTTGTCAGTGAACCATCGCTAGCAAAGTCGGCTGTACAACTGGGCCGAGTGCTAGGACGTCTCTCTAGACCTGCCGTGTGGCGGCGCTCGGTCTGCAATCACTGACAGTGGCGACACGCGGGTCCAACGTATACTAACGGACCGCGGCCGATTTAAAGGCTACCACCTAGCAAGTGTGGTGTCTGGCGGTGACACCACACTACTCGCTTTATCTCACTTCATACACCTGAATCCAGGTTATGGCATCAAACTACGTCACCACCAAGCATCTATTTTCTACCATACAAAAAAAAGGAAAAATATGGTTCGAAAGAATAGGGTGCTGAGAAATAGATATTGTAGCCCTACGTTGCAGCAGCGAACACTTCACCGTCCTGCTGGTCAAGGCGGCACACCACGGTGCGTTCGGCGACTGAAGTCATGGACGGCGGAAATCTGTTATTAAATGCGCGTTCCCGAAAAATGCAAGTAAGCGGTCTCGCGTTCGGTTAATTCAGAACGCAGGTACTTCCCTAAGAGCCTCTGAAACCCCGACGGATTCCAGTGTGCAGGTGGACCCGTCTGCTGGTCTGCCAAACCAATTTGACTCCGTGCCACGACTGTGCGTCTCGGAATACGTCAAATGTTTAGACGGCCGACTCAAGACAAATAAGTACACCCGCACATCACTCGTTGTGACTGTGATGATGTAAGCAGTACCTCTGACGCTTCAAAAGGTGACAGGCACAGGCTCTAATTCGCGCCCTAGCAAAGGACACAAGTCTCGCCGTTTAGGTAGAGACCTGCAGTTCTTTACTAGCGAAACGCCAGTACAAGAGACTTGTACCTGAGTGACGATCTCCCTTTCTCTGTCTTGCCTCCTCAGCTCGGTTCCAAAAGCACATTCCTCTTTTTTGACTTCCCCCAATTTCACACAAGTCAGTCACGAGCTGGAGCCCGGCATTCGAAGCTTCGTAATGGTCTTTGCACTACAAACCGATTTGACCAATCGAGTTATTTGTCAGAAAATGGAACAAAATTCAGCTTTGCAGCCTCTTTGCCACTCGTTTCCTGTGTCTTTATCTAACACAATACAGGGTGGAAGCACGGCCCTCCATAAACAGCTTGTTATCTCCCTTGTTGCGTCCATTTCTAAGTTTGCAGGGAACGGCCATAAACTCGCTTTGACAAAAGATGTTTTGAAGCAGTGTATGCACGTCTGGGCGCCAGTTTTCCTGTCCACGCACATTTGCAGAACGTTTACATTTCTTTTGGCGCCTTGCTCGCTAACAAGGCCTACAATGCGCTGTCAGCGACTTTTCGGTGCTAGGCCGTATACGTGGACGTTTGCCCCTGCCCGTGGCGCCAAGCTCAAGGAGTTCCTGCACAATACGACCGTGGCACGGGGCTATCTGGGAATATCTCCTCACCGTTCTCCAGAAAAAACGCGCTTTGTCACAGCCACCAACGCCGTGCTTTTACTGCAGTCGTTTGAGTCGGCACCGTGTTCCTTTGAATACAGGTAAAGCTTACCGTATTTCTTTCCTTAGAGCACGCAAACAAGACCATAAACTGCTGCCCACCATTTCATCACAATGTATGAAGTCAAATCGCTGTAGATCGTATTCCCTACACCAAATCAGAAGTGAAAGTGCCCTGCAATCTCTCAAGTATATTAGGATATTTAACGGGTAGTACAGTACATAGAGGGAGAAGAGAATCTAAAACTCTTGGGGTACTGCAGAGTGCTTGTAGAGGAACAAATAGAAGAAGGGGTCATGGGAGAATATAGGCTTGGTTGTAGGAATGAGAGAGGAGGCAATCGAGTTCTGCGATAGGTATCAGCTGACAATAGCGAATACTCTGTTCAAGAACCACCAGAGGTGGAGGTATACTTGGAAAAGGCCAGGATATACGGGAAGGTTCCAGGTAATGTACCTCATACTAAGGTAGAGATTCTGAAATCAGATATTACATTGCAAGGTGTACACAGGAACAGATATAGATTCAGGTCACAATTTAGTAAGGAAGAAAAGTAAACTGAAGTTTGAAAGACTAGTCAGGAAGAATCAAAGCGCAAAGAAATAAAATACGGAAGCAGTAAGGAATGAAGAGAGACAGTTGAAGTTCTCTGAGGCTATAGATATTGCTCAGTAGGCAGTTCAGTTGAAGAGGAATGGGCATCTCTAGAAAGGGTAATCATGGAAGCTGGAAAGATAAACAAAAGTACGAGGAAGGTAAATGCGAAGGAACCATGGGTAACAGAAGAAATACCTCAGTTGATTGACGAAAGAAGGAAGAACAGTAATGTTCAGGGGCATTCGGAAAAAGAGAAATACAAGTCACTTAGGAATGAAATAAATAGGAGGTGTAGGGACGCTAAAGTGATATGGCTCATGAAATATGTGAAGAAATTCAAAAAGAAATTATTATCAGAAGTTCTGACTCAGGGCACAGAACAGTCAGAACAACCTTCGGTGAAAATAGAAGCAGGAGTGGCAACATTTAAGTGTGCTGTGGGTATTCCACTGTTAAACGCAGAGGAAAGAGCGGACGGGTGGAAGGGATACATTGAAGACCTCTGTGAAGGGGAGGACATCTCCGATGACGCGGTAGAAGAAGAATCAGGAGAGAATAGGGAAGAGACGTGGGATCCAGTATTTGTATAAGAATTTAAAGAACTTTGCTAGGCTTAAGATCAAATAAGGCAGAAGGGATAGCTAACACTCCATCTGAATTTCTAAAATCGTTGGCGCAAGTGGCAACTAAACACGGTGGTGTGTAGAATGTATGAGTCTGGCGACATACCGTCTGACTTTCAGAAAAATATCATCCACACAATTCCGAGGACTGCAAGAGCTGACAAGTGCCGGAATTATCGCACAGTCAGGTTAACAGCTCACGCATCACAATTGCTGACAAGAGTAATATACAGAAGGATGGAAAAGATAACAGGATGTGTTAGATGACGATCAGTTTGGCTATAGGAAAGCTAAGGGTTCCAGATAGGTAGTCCATACGTTGGACTTGGTAATGGAAGTAAGACTGAACGAAAAGCAAGACACGCTCGTAGGATTTGTCGTCTAGAAAAAGCGGTGGACAATGTAAAATGGAGCAAGATGTTCGAAATTTTGTGAAAAACAGGCAGAACATATGAGGAAAGACGGGCGATTTGCGGCATGTAGAAGAACTAAGACGGAACAATAAGACTGTAAGACCAATGACGATACATTCGAGTTATAAAGGCTAAAAGACAGGGATGTAGTCTTTCGTTCCTATTGTTCAGTCTACATTTCGCAGAAGCAATGACGTGAATAAAAGAAAAGTTCGCTGATGACATTGCTATCGGGCCGGCTGGAGTGGCCGAGCGGTTCTAGGCGCTACAGTCTAGAGCCGAGCGATCGCTATGGTCGCAGGTTCGAATCCTGCCTCGGGCATCGATGTGTGTGATGTCCTTAGGTTAGTTAGGTTTAAGTAGTTCTAAGTTCTAGGCGACTGATGACCTCAGAAGTTAAGTCGCATAGTGCTCAGAGCCATCTGACAGTGCTATCCTCAGTGAAAATGAGGAAGACTTGAGCATTTGTTGAACAGAATGAACAGTCTAATGGTATCGAATATGGGCTGAGAGTAAATCGAAAAAATACGAAGGTAATGAGAAGTAGCAGAACTGAGAACAGTGAGTAACTTAACATCAGACTGGGGGATCACGAAGTAGACGAAGCTACCTAGGCAGCAAAATAACTCATGATGCCCGTAAATGTTTAACTATTTACATTTCTTCAAGGAGATTTAACTTTTTGCCTTTCTTAGCGTAGTGTAAGATCCGCATGTTGTCGGGCGTAGGTGGTTGGTGCCCACTTATCTTAAGATGTTCACCAAAGGCAGAGCGCCGATTCACCTAACCATCCTTTGTCAGCAAATGCTCTTAACTCCTAAACATTCTACCGGCTTGTCCTACGGAAGATACAGTATTTGACGATCATTGCATTCCTGTTACAGACACCAGAACTAACGTATTTATCATTATAGGGCTGCTTGTTATGAATGTAATTACGCTGGGTTCTGTTTTCTGTTCCGAAAGTAATTCGGATGTCACGGTTTTTGAAAAGTTTTGCTAGATCTTATGGCGCATTCACTACAAACGATTTTTTTGCAAATTTTGGTTACAGATCGGATACGTTTGTTACTGTGTTCTTATTAATTCTTGACTTTTTTCTTTACACGTCTTGTCAATCATTAAAGGATTATATCTGTTATATCCTAGCCAGTAATGCCACCCGCGCCCGCTGCCAAAAGGTTGGCAGCATCAAAGTCCGGACGCCGTCCGCATAAGCAGCGCCAGCGATACAGGAAATCGCCGCAAGTCTGCGCGCGCCACCGCTGGCTTCTGGCTTCTTAAGCGCTGGAGTCGCGAGCGCTAGGACAGTTCTGTATTCGCCGCTCAGATGTATACTCGCCACCGATTTGTGTACTTGCTAGTCAGTTGTGTGTTCATCGCAGCAGAGTTGTTGTTTGCCGTCAGCCGACGCTGACCTAGCCGCTCCGACTCGAACTAGACATATTTCTGTAGACACGGAGTTCACTACTGTGTTTCTGTATCTTCGTTAATAAAGATAAGTACCGACTTTTATTTAATCAGAGTGTTTGGGGTTTCATCTTTCTGTTCACTGTTCCAGCGGACCGGTCGGCCCGCTATTAAAAGTGTGGCGGTGACTTCGTAAGCCGTTTCTACAGCAAAGTGTTTGTCGCTACGAACGCCGCCACAAAAATATCCATTATTGATAGCCACGTACCTTGAGTTTGCTAGTTCTTCGTTAATGGGTGACGAACTGAGAGATAAATCTCAATTACGCTTTATCACCCAATTGAAGAAGCTCAACTTATTTTGGTGCGGATTGCAAGAAAAGGCTTGAATTATGTCTTGCATAAGACAAATCGGTAGAATGTTCAGAACTAGTTTTTAAGAACATCTGCTAACAAAGAAAGGTAAGGTCAAAAGGCACTCTGCCCTTTGCGAGCATCTTGAGATTAGTGGGCACCAATCGCCTATGCTGGACAATCTGCGGATGTCACACTATGCTCAGAAGGTCGGAAAGTTAAATCTCCTTCAAGAAGTAATAGTAGTAAAACATTCGCATACCAGTAAAGAACTGCTTCTCAGCGACCAGCTGTCAGTAGAAGTCAATCCTACACTCCTGGAAATGGAAGAAAGAACACATTGACACCGGTGTGTCAGACCCACCATACTTGCTCCGGACACTGCGAGAGGACTGTACAAGCAATTATCACACGCACGGCACAGTGGACACACCAGGAACCGCGGTGTTGGCCGTCGAATGGCGCTAGCTGCGCAGCATTTGTGCACCGCCGCCGTCAGTGTCAGCCAGTTTGCCGTGGCATACGGAGCTCCATCGCAGTCTTTAACACTGGTAGCATGCCGCGACAGCGTGGACGTGAACCGTATGTGCAGTTGACGGACTTTGAGCGAGGGCGTATAGTGGGCATGCGGGAAGCCGGGTGGACGTACCGCCGAATTGCTCAACACGTGGGGCGTGAGGTCTCCACAGCACATCGATGTTGTCGCCAGTGGTCGGCGGAAGGTGCACGTGCCCGTCGACCTGGGACCGGACCGCAGCGACGCACGGATGCACGCCAAGACCGTAGGATCCTACGCAGTGCCGTAGGGGACCGCACCGCCACTTCCCAGCAAATTAGGGACACTGTTGCTCCTGGGGTATCGGCGAGGACCATTCGCAACCGTCTCCATGAAGCTGGGCTACGGTCCCGCACACCGTTAGGCCGTCTTCCGCTCACGCCCCAACACCGTACAGCCCGCCTCCAGTGGTGTCGCGACAGGCGTGAATGGAGGGACGAATGGAGACGTGTCGTCTTCAGCGATGAGAGTCGCTTCTGCCTTGGTGCCAATGATGGTCGTATGCGTGTTTGGCGCCGTGCAGGTGAGCGCCACAATCGGGACTGCATACGACCGAGGCACACAGGGCCAACACCTGGCATCATGGTGTGGGGAGCGATCTCCTACACTGGCCGTACACCACTGGTGATCGTCGAGGGGACACTGAATAGTGCACGGTACATCCAAACCGTCATCGAACCCATCGTTCTACCATTCCTAGACCGGCAAGGGAACTTGCTGTTCCAACAGGACAATGCACGTCCGCATGTATCCCGTGCCACCCAACATGCTCTAGAAGGTGTAAGTCAACTACCCTGGCCAGCAAGATCTCCGGATCTGTCCCCCATTGAGCATGTTTGGGACTGGATGAAGCGTCGTCTCACGCGGTCTGCACGTCCAGCACTAACGCTGGTCCAACTGAGGCGCGAGGTGGAAATGGCATGGCAAGCCGTTCCACAGGACTACATCCAGCATCTCTACGATCGTCTCCATGGGAGAATAGCAGCCTGCATTGCTGCGAAAGGTGGATATACACTGTACTAGTGCCGACATTGTGCATGCTCTGTTGCCTGTGTCTATGTGCCTGTGGTTCTGTCAGTGTGATCATGTGATGTATCTGACCCCAGGAATGTGTCAATAAAGTTTCCCCTTCCTGGGACAATGAATTCACGGTGTTCTTATTTCAATTTCCAGGAGTGTATTACGATTCAATATTGTCAGTTTTTAAAATGTTCACTTAGCTATATCTTTCTTGATTTTTGTTTGTTTCGGTTCATAGCTTTCGACCACATTTTGATTGCTGCGATGAACTTCTGTTTTTACGGCTGTTTCTGCTGAATTTCTTGCCTTGTATTGCTACTTGGATGGGTAGTGTCTTCTTGCATACTCCTCCCCACATGTTGGGGATTTGTATCTTAATTCTCAAATCCGTATTTGTTTATTTAATTTTCCTACCAGGTAATTTTATCTTAGCTCACCTGGTACTACACTTTAGTGTTTACAGTGACCGCTGCTAATTCTGCGGTAGCACGCTTTGCATATATCCAAACTGCACATCGCATTTACTCATAATTTCTGCCTTTATTTGTAATTCCTTTTAAACGTTTGTAGTTTATATTGTGGTTCTGTATTATAACTGTTCATCGTATGTTAAATGCAGTAATTTGTATGTTAAGCTTATATGCACCGCCTAGGTGAAGTTACCCTTACTAAACATTACACGGAATACAGTTTTCATGCAGTTCGACGTATACGTTTACATTGTCAACGTCAAAGAAATTCACCAACAGCTGTGCAACTCACGATGTTATTTTGTTTTATTTTGAAGCCTACCAACTTCAGCATTTCACTATGCTACCTTCAGGACCCATATGCATCTCTCCAAATAAGCGAAAATGTTATATAGACACGTAAATCTCCGGATGTCGTTAATTCAGTCGTTACACTAGTTTTTCATTCGAAGACTTGATAGATCGAATGAAGCATTAGTGTAACGACTAAATTAGCGACATCCGGAGATTTATGGCTCTATATAACATTTTCGCTTATTTGGAGAGATGCATATGGGGCCTGAAGGTAGCATAGTGAAACTCTGAAACTGGTAGCCTTCAAAGTAATATAAAATAACGTCTTAAGTTGCACGGCTGTTGGTGAATTTCATTCACATCGACAATTATTGAAGCAGCCAATGTCCCCTGTCCATGGTGGACCGAGAGACGTATACTTTTATACGTCTGTTTTGAGGGACCTACTGCTGTGTCCACAGAGGACGAGACATTTGTAAGCGTGGACCTGCTTCTACGCTTCTACGTCAGTGGATGCTGGTGTGTTTCAGGTAAAGTTTGCAGTTGCTGCTCTGGCTTCTATGCTTTTTTTATTTTTCTTCTTCTTTCTTCGTTTGGGTCATCTAAGGACCACGCACCAATTTCAATTTCGATGCTTCCTTCTTTGTTGTTCTTTCTTTTTCCTCCAGTATTCTTTCGTCTTTTCACTATGTATAATTTTTCTCTCCCCGACCCTTTTGACCCTGTCTTCTTCTCCCTCTTGCCTTGGAATTCTTCCATTTTCAACATATTCTTCTTGAAAATCTCTCTTTCTGTTGCATCTTTTTCACTTATGTTGTTTCTATCCAAATCTTTCCTCACTTATTAAATACTTTTATATTTTCATTATTTTTTTATTTTTTCTCAGTTACTCTCAAAACCTCTTACCTTATAGGTCCACACCCTGCTTAGCACATTTGGACGAATGTTTGTTTGCAGAATTCTACGAAGTTTCCACTTACAACGATTTCTAAATTGCTTATTCACTCTTTGTAGAGGTGCACGATTGAACCATGCTTCCTTTACGTATTAATATTTTTCTTTTTTCCCTTTATTTGTAGATAATCTGATGATTATCCAAAATAATGAAACGCTTTATTAAATAGTCATTATTTTTCAACCAAGAGTGTTGTCTTTTTGAAATGCAGTAGAGTGTCGATTATCCGAAGTAATTGGGGGACATGGGTGTTCGGAAAACTGGTTTGTACGGATAATTGAACTGTACATGTTTATTTGCCAAAAAGAAGTACTGTACAGTAAATTTATTCATAAAAACAGGGATCTCTTTTAGCATTACAAAGTAACATACAAAGGTAACTTCAGTAGGAATATGTAGTATGTGGCACAGTTTATTAAACAAAAATATATACATGTTACATACTAATTTTGCATGAACAATACACACAGTATACAAAATTAACGTTTGAAAAAATCCTTTATTTTGGTCTGTCTAACCAAGCGTACACGCTTACGAGCAGCTAAGTCACGTACTTTTTTCATTACAGATATCTGAAACTGGTCACTTTCATCTTGGGCTTCAAACCATCGCAAGGCAGTATCTAAATAAGTGAACGCCTCAGAAGCTGTTGGTATACTTTCATCTTCACTTTCTGGAGCACTGACTGATGAGATGCTGGCGGCGTCATCTTTATCAGTGGCGACGTTTACAATCTCGCTGCCCTGCACGATTTGGTGTCCTGGATCTGCATCATCGTTATTCATCCATTCATGAACGTCTTCTTCATCACGTTCGTGGCAATCTATTTCTTTTAGCATACCGAGAATATCGGAGATACCATTCTGTTCGTCATTTTCAATCATACCTTGTGGATTTTCTTGTGTGTCCAAAATTTTATTCCAGGCTTTCTTCAAATTCTCTTCCTTTACACTATTCCATGCTTCGCTGATCATGTAGGACGCGTCTTTTCTTATGATTCCTTAAGAGACTTTCTTCTCCATCCTCTTCTCTTTCTAACAATAACTTACGCAACAATTCTTCCCTGTAATATCGTTTGAAAGTCTCAATAACGCTTGATCCATGGGCTGTAATAAGGAGGTTACGTTAGGTGGAAGAAATATTACCTTTATGAACTCGTCTTTTTCGTTTAAAATATCACATGACGGATGAGTTGGTGCATTGTCAAGGAGAAGTAGTGTTTTCTCCCTCTTCCCATTCCTTACCTGATAAGCTTTTACAGAGGGTACGAAAACGTCCAGAAACCACTTCATAAAAATCGTACTATCCATCCAGGCACTCTTTTGCGAGGTGTACACAACAGGCAAGGCTAACATATTAACGTGCTTGAAGCAACGCAGTTTTTTACTTTTACCAATGACGAACATAGGCAGTCGGTGACATCCAGTAGCATTAGCACAAGCCAAAGCTGAAACAAGAGTTTTTCTCGGAAAAGCTTTCCATTTAAGTCCAGTTTCGTCAGCGTTGTAAACGTATTCGAGAGCATAATCTTCTTCCCTTAATACGTCCCTTAGTTTGAATTTGAAAGAATCAGCCGACAGTTTTTCTCCCTGTATTGTAAGACGGTAGGGTGGGAGAGTAACAGGTGGGAGCGAGTACACAGTTCGGTTAACCGGTCGTTCGGTTGGCCGATGTTCGGATAATCGACGCTCTACTGAAATTCGTTACGGCTGCTGTAACAGCCAGCTGATGGGGGATAAAAGGCTTTGCATGTTCTTTTTTGTGTGTGTAGTTTGTTGAGTCTCGGTGAAGCCATCACAGCCGAGCGTTTCCTGTTGTCCACGGAGGCTCAGAGTCCTGAGGAAGTGCTTGCCTGAACTTGCGAGTGACCAGCCGCCAACTCGAGGGTTGGTCGCGCACCCCCACCACCCAACCCCGGCAGTCGATTCCGCCCTCCTGTTGTTGTGCCGGCAGCGCCCCTGGGGAGGCTGAGTCACTGTTTCGGAATTTGGGCAGGCGACCTGCGGACGTCCCGTCGCCCATAGCTAGCAGTCGTAAAAGAAATGACTGGAACCGCGGGAGACCGTAGTGTTGTCCCCGCTAATGGTCCGACGCTGGTCATAAAACATAAGACCTCGTGTGGGACTAAACTAAACTGAAACTCCGGCGGAACCGGCCTCGGAAGACCGAGCGGTTCGTGTGAAACTCGTATGAGAGGAAACGTGCGCAAGTTGGGTCCCGCTTGAAACGTCACAGCGACGACGTCACAGCCACGACATCACGTGGTTACTGATGGGCGGAGCACACAACGCGTTGACTGAACGCTGCCTTAAAAAGTAGCGACACTGCAAGACATCGGTTTGTTGCAGGATTCTCGAACATATTCTCAGTTCGAATATAATGAATTTCCTTGAGACAGAGAAGTTGCTGTCCATGAAACAGCACGGCTTTAGAAAGCATCGCTCCTGCGAAACGCAACTCCTCCTTTTTTTCACATGACATCTTGCGAACCATGGATGAAGGGTATCAGACGGATGCCATACTCCTTCACTTCCGGAAGGCGTTTGACTCGGTGCCCCACTGCAGACTCCTAACTAAGCTACGAGCGTATTGGATCGGTTCCCAAATATGTGAGGGCTCGAAGACTTCTTAAGTAATAGAACCCAGTACGTTGTCCTCGATGGTGAGTGTTCATCGGAGGTGAGGGTATCATCTGGAATGCCCCAGGGAAGTGTGGTAGGTCCGCTGTTGTTTTCTATCTACATAAATGATCTTTTGGATAGGGTGGATAGCAATGTGCGGCTATTTGCTGATGATGCTGTGGTGTACGGGAAGGTGTCGTCGTTGAGTGACTGTAGGAGGATACAAGATGACTTGGACAGGATTTGTGATTGGTGTAAAGAATGGCAGCTAACTCTAAATACAGATAAATGTAAATTAATGCAGATGAGTAGGAAAAAGAATCCTGTAATGTCTGAATACTCCATTAGTAGTGTAGCGCTTGACACAGTCACACAGATTAAATATTTGGGCGTAACATTGCAGAGCGATATGAAGTGGGACAAGCATGTAATGGCAGTTGTGGGGAAGGCGGATAGTCGTCTTCGGTTCAACGGTAGAATTTTGGGAAGATGTTGTTCATGTGTAAAGGAGACCGCTTATAAAACACTAATACGACCTATTCTTGAGTACTGCTCGAGCGTTTGGGATCCCTATCAGGTCGGATTGTGGGAGGACATAGAAGCAATTCAGAGGCGGGCTGCTAGATTTGTTACTTGTAGGTTTGATCATCACGTGAGTGTTACGGAAATGCTTCAGGAACTCGGGTGGGAGTCTCTAGAGGGAAGGAGGCGCTCTTTTCGTAAATCGCTACTGAAGAAATTTAGAGAACCAGCATTTGAGGCTGACTGCAGTACAATTTTACTGCCGCCAACTTACATTTCGCGGAAAGACCACAAAGATAACAGAGATTAGGGCTCGTACAGAGGCATATAGGCAGTCATTTTTCCCTCGTTCTGTTTGGGAGTGGAACAGGGAGAGAAGATGCTAGTTGTGTGTGTGTGTGTGTGTTGGGGTTTATGGGCGCTCAACATCGAGGTCATCAGCGCCCTGCTAGTTGTGGTACGAGGTACCCTCCGCCACGCACCGTATGGTGGATTTGGGAGTATGTATATAGATGTAGACGAGCATCGCCTTTCCAAGGGGAGGGAGCGTCAGGTTTCTCGCATTGTTCCCAGTCACCATTTTTTCCAGAGTGAGGGTCTCCTATAAAAAGTCACACAACACCGGTTTCATATTTCTAATCTCTGTGTGCCGAGAACTTATTATTGTAACGTTAACAGTTTACCACTTTATGTATCTGGTAACAGTGTCCACAACACTGACACGATACAGTAGAATACTTTTGTAATAATTTTTTGACATGAGTATTTGGAAAATCTTTTACTTATATGGATTTTTATATGTATAAAAATGTACATAATCCTTTAGATTTTATTTCGAAGACATTTTACGTTGTAAAGGATTGCTAAAAACCTGGTGGGGCCTCCAAACACAATATATTCTGTTTATTGCTTCATAACTGTTTTCCATTAGATGTCAACAAGGACATAACGTGAAAATATTTTGGACGTATCTTGTTGTTGTTGTTGTGGCCTTCAGTCTTGAGACTGGTTTGATGCAGCTCTCCATGCTACTCTATCCTGTGCAAGCCTCTTCGTCTCCCAGTACCTACTGCAGCCTACATCCTTCTGAATCTGCTTAGTGTACTCATCTCACGGTCTCCCTCTATGATTTTTACCCTCCACGCTGCCCTCCAATACTAAATTGGTGATCTCTTGATGCCTCAGAACATGTCCTACCAACCGATCCCTTCTTCTAGTCAAGTTGTGCCACAAACTCCTCTTCCCCCCAATTCTGTTCAATACCTCCTCATTAGTTATGTGATCTACCCTTCTAATCTTCAGCATTCTTCTGTAGCACCACATTTGTACGTATCTTATGTATTTTATTTGTAACTATTGATTACTGTTCGCACAGCTATTACCTTATTGCATATGATTCGACGCGCAAGTCGCCGAAGTGGCGTCAAATCGGAAGAGTTTGCACCCGGCGAACGGTCTGCCCGACGGCAGGCCCTAGTCACACGACATTTATTTATTTTCTGTATATGATGAGGAACAGTACTATGGACTATCGTCTCTGTAAGGTATCTTTACTTTGAATTCGTATGCATTTTATGTTCGTTTGACGTTACTGTTTTCCATAAATGTGCATTTATGTACATTACAGTGAACAGTCGACGAAATAGATTGGCCCCGTAAAAATGATCTCAAAATGGCAATTTAATTTCGCTGAAACTAGTAATCATTGTGTATATTAGTGCGACCTGGGCGAATGAATTTCTATAATAAGAAGAACAATCGTGTTTCCTACAGAATCGTTCCAAGTGAGTTTACAGTAAAAAGTTAAGAAACTGGCTCCAGTAAGAGTAAAGGCCAAATTACATTGACCGCCACGTCAAAAGTTCTAGCAATACATTTGAAATGGCAGCCGTTCCTTCACATCACGGCCTGTCAATATTTATCGGGGAAAAATGTTTTGACCGATGACGTCTTCGATCTTTTTGATCACGTGACTCCAAAATCTCATTTCCTCTACACACACAGCCGTGCGTTCATCCTCCACACCTAGTTTCGTCGCGTTTATTTTGTGGTTGATGTCAGTTGTCATTCTAAGTCTTTGTTATTCGTTAGTTTTGTATTTGTTGTAGATTTCTTTTGTTGAAATTTATAATTTTATAATGAATGACGAAAGACTGATTGAAGTAGTGGTGTCGTAGTCCGAACTGTAAGACATGAGTGACAGGAGGTACTCAAACTCTGTTGCGAAACAAGCAGTGTGGGGCAAATAAAGAATGTGTGACGTCTGATCCCTAAACAGTTAAACCCTTTTTTTTTGTCTTGCAATTCTCATGTGCCAGAAATAGATTTCGAGTAACACTTCTACATTAGGTACCATCTACTGCATTTATAAAGTGGACTTTTGTACATACTGGTATTTAATATTTTACAATGAAATGGATTGCAATATGGCTGCAACCTGAAGGTAAAAAAATACTGTCGATGAATCAGGTTGATCAGTAAGTGGAATTTATTCGTATCTTATCACGCAATTGTAATATTTGATGAAGAAATGGACTGAAAGCTTCACACATTGCAAGAGTGGCAATTGTTTTTTAAAGTACACATAAAGTTGTTTTGTTTAAATATATATTTCTGGAAGGCTTAGATATTATTCTTAAGTAGCTAAATGGTTGTGTGTAAAAGAGTTTCGCAAGTATCAGCGGTCAGTATTCGTGTGGTTTCACTAGTTAAACCCAATGCAAATAAGGCACTTTAACTATTAAAAGCCAAATAAGACTGTAAAGGAAACCTATAAATCTTGGAAGGAAATGTATTGAGGGAGGTATACCTACTGCACGAAACTTTGCACTGGACCTGCAACTAAACTTAACCTTATAAACAAATCAATTTTTCGCAGGGACATAACAAATGAAAAAACTGATGCTTCGATTTTCTAAAGTATTTGTAAAATGTATATCGCTCTTCCTCGAATACCTTGTAGTGTGTGAAGCTCCCCCTCTGTACCATGTAACGACATCATTTTTCGCTCTTTATAGCGTTGTTTCAACTTCATTCTTTCTCCTCTAATGTACAAGCTGTCGTCTGCAAACCATTTGAGATCGAAAAATGTCATTTTCGTACAAGTGTGGACTCCTGCATCCACGTATATACGATTCCGCGTTGTAGATGTACACTTACCACACAAAAGCAGTTGAGAATCACCTTACGAAGACCACAAATCCCGCGAGGCAACAGTTGAGGGCAGCCATGCGAGTTGAGATCACGTGACGTGAATTAACTTGACGTGACGGACAGCGTGAATACAGCGAGACGTGACGGCGGCGCCGTGACGGCCAGCGTGATTTGGCGTTAAACCTTTCGGAAGGCAGGGGGCAGCGTTTGCTACCGCACCTCTCGTTGGCAGTGTTGTAAAACAGTCCGTCAGACTGGTCAACAAGCAGTGTTTTGCAGCTACTCCGCAAGAGAACAGAGATGAGTGTTGTTTCATGAACACCTGTCTTCTGGACGGGGACAGAAAACTTCTGGCCATGGGCGTGATGGAGAGACTTCGCTTTCGACTTGCAGACGGAGTCCGGCGCGAGTCAGCACTTGTGGTGCAGAACACTTCTGCTGTTGCTGGGGTAGCAACCCAACTCCTCGCGACGCAGTTTTGGTACGTTTAGGCAGCACAACTGGCGAAATACGAGGGTTGTCCAGAAAGTAAGTTCCGATCGACCGCGGAATGGAAACCACAGTGAAAAGCAGAAACGTTTTATTTGCAACAATTAGGTACACCTTCCAGCTGCTTCTCTACCTAGTCGCAGCTCCAACTACGAGATTTGTCGTAGTGTTGTATCAACTTTCCATACCCTCGTCATAGAAAGCAGCCGCCAGTCATCTGCACTGGTCTGCAGCTCGTTGTCTGTGGAAAAAATTTGTCTTCATAGTCAGCGGTTCTGGTGAGCAGAGATGAGACTCAGGGGGAGCCAATTACGGACTGTATTGTGGATGGTCAAACACTTCTCATCGGAAACGCTGCAGGAGCGTCTTTATTGCCCCTGCAGTGTGCGGCCGAGAATTGGCATGAAAAGGGAACTGCGCGACAGTTGTGTTATGTGGGCTGCATGACACAGGCGAAATCTCTAACCAGGCCCTCATACTTGGCCGGAGACACTATTCCCTACGCATATTTACGTGCTCACTGTTCACTCAAAACTGAAAAGATCGACGCGACACGATCGATGGGCTAACTACAGACACTACCCAACACACCTGTGCAAAGATTTACATGATTTTCACAGTGGTTTCCATTTCGCGACCGATCGGAACTTACTTGCTGGACAACCGTCTTATTAGTGTGGATGCAGGAGTAAGAGTGTTTTTATTTTAAACCAGTGGGAGACCTTGTTACAAATTACGCTTACGCGTAACTCAGATGTATGTAATTCCTTTATGTATTTTTGTACACCCCAAAAGATCGATGGAATCAATATGACCAATACAAATCCATGTACTTGATCCACTTAAATTATTTCACTAGTTAGTTATTAAATTAATATCCTCCCGTTGCCTTGGGCTTTGCCTCTCAATTTTGTCAGTTGTATTAATTGAATGAAATATAATTTTAATCTTTAAAGTGATTTTCCCAGAAACTACATTTTCTAATACCTATGTACCTTCTTCTCAGAACATCTGTAATATGGTATAATGCCTTGAAATCTGGTCCATACACCTCTCACAGTGCAAGAAACAAGCACATAGAGATAAATTCTCAAATTTTTCGTTTATGCTTAGATATGTAGATAAATGTTCTGGAATTATTGCAGTGTCTCATACCAAAAAGATGCAAAACGTTATAAAATCTTTGTTATCAAACATTCAAAACTGCATGCATACAACTGTTTATATGGATGTAGACATGACACTGTTTAAGTTTGGCAGTGATTGGTTAAATAAACTCTGAGGAAAAGGAACGTAAATAATTACAGATGTGCTGAAATTGATAATTTTGTAATAATTTCAAAATTCGAATAAAATTCTTGAAAAGTGAATTTAAAGTTGATTACACATTACTACACTCAATTTAACTTGTTGATCTTTAATATCTTAAGCACACAATTTGATAACGTGAGACTATGTGTCTGGCGCATGTCACCGCTCAACACATGTCGTACCACCATGTCCCTTCTTCTTTTCAATTTTCCACAGGTTCCTCTGCATACCGACTCTGCGGATAATCCCCTCATTTTTTATTTTATCTTTGACTTAATTTTCAGCATCCTGGTTCGATTCTCTTCTTTTCTCATTTTCTCAAAGTATGTGATTTACTTCCATACAATACCATAACTCAGATGTATGTTCTCAGAAATTTCTTCCTCGAACGGAGGTCTATGTTCAACAGGTAAACATTTCTTTTTACCGAGTAATGCTCTCTCCAACCGTAGTACTTTTCTTGTTCTTACTTCGTTCCTTATGCGTTATTTTGCTGCAGAGGTAGCAGAATTCTTTAACTTCATCGTCTATATTCCCGCTAATTTTCATACGAAGTTTATCGTCAAACTGAGTTCTGTGGTTCCTTCATACTTTCGTCTTTCTTTTATTCTTAATCCATATCTTGCATTCAGTAGGCTGTTTGCCCCTTTAAGTGGGTCCTGTAATTCTTCGTCACTTTCACTGAGGAAAGCAGTGAATCTTGTAATTTATATCATTCAACTTTAATTTCACGTCCACTCAAGAAACATACCTTTACCTATGTAGAGTTGTTTTCGTCAATTCTGAATCATTATTTGGTTCGTTCAACAGGAGGGTTAGAGGACATCGAAGGACAGTTCCATTTGGAGCTGTCGTTTAGGATGTCCTCTGACATACCCGTTAGACGAACTCAGTAAGGTTCGATACAGACTAAAGAAACTCTAGGTAGCAGAAGAAAGCTATCTCGAAAGAATTAGAAATAGATTACGAGTTTTTGTAGCCAGTGGTAAAGCATTAGTGGAGAGCCAGGTAAAGTGGCTGGACTAAGGTACTGCTGTTTTTTGAGCTGAGTAGCAGTAGACGTACATGCATAAAATGACTGATTGTAATCTGCGACTATTAAAAATATTGGATAATTTAATGACATTAGGATCAAATAATTCTATTTTCACAAGGGGGGAAAAGGGTCGCTTTGCCCGTTGTATGTGGCATGTCGGTACCGCTAACGTCTTTGTAACTCTGGTCTTTTGCATGTCTTTCTGCGTGTCAATCTGTTCGGCCACGTGTTTCATTTGTGGTCCGTTCAGTTGAACCACATTCTGCTGTACGTTTGATTCTAATCTAAATTCTGTCTTTGCCTTCTTATTCAGTCTCAATCTGCGATTTCTGTATGTTCCGCTATTGATATGTCTGGCTGTGGGAGCACGTCTCCTTTGCCTGCTGTGTATGCTTGTGGTGCAGGTTCCTATTCTTCTCGTTATTTTCCCCAGTCTGTATTGAACTAGTGTGAATGTCGAAGTGCGCTTGTGTTCCTGCCCATTCCACCATTCTCATTTTGCCAACTATTTACTGTCCACAAGCTATAAGGTCAGCTCTGTTACTCATTTATAATGAAGCAGGCGCCACCAGCTGAGGCCAATTGCATGTTAATGTTCTCGCATCTCGCGAACTTATTTCACAAATAAAGTGTTCAGCTCACGTTGAGTTGAATTCCAGGTGCAGTTACTGGATTATATGTGTACAACTTAAAACTGGTTCCACGCTTGGATTAAATCAGGTCTTTTATTATTTCATTCTTATTAACCCTAGGGCGCCTAATGGGGGGGGGGGGTTCGTTGAACAAATTTTTTATGTCCCCTGCTTTTGCCCAAGTAACTTTCATACTACATATTCCCTTTGAGTTATTGTTTGTTGGCTATTTTATGAAACGTTAGTGTCAATATATTTTATAGAAAATTCCTGCTTTGAAAGAAAAAAGAAATAAACTTATTAAGGGGTCCAACAAACCCTCCTCCCCCCTTGGGCTTCCACACTGTAGAAAATTTCCCTTAGTAGGATTTCGTATTTCTCATCTCTACAACAATGCAAGTTAGTTTCTTGTTGGTTGGTATTCTTGATATTCACAACAATGGGTTTACTTTCACAGCAAGTGATTGTTTATGTCACTCAGCTGTTATTTATCTTGTAAACTTGCAGTGAGTTAGTGCAGTTCCCTACTGTTCACACCCAGTCTTGGAAATGACTAAAACAATACGTGACTCGTCTTTAGAAAGAGTTCTGAATGAAATTTTAGATGAAGATTCTGACTTGGGGAGTGAAAGTGAATATGAGGATGGTGTTATGGAGTGTGACTCAGATCGGGAAAGTGATGTGGATGTTAGAGAAGACGAAGATAGCGCAGCTTCAGGCAGTGGCCATCAGGATGTTATTGTGGCCAAGTCTGGAAGAAATTACGTAACCACACAGCCTAGAATTCCTCGGAGGTCTGTTGCTAATATAGTAAGAGAGCAGGCAGGAGTAAGTCCAGCTGGTGTTTGCCATTCACCTGGAGAAGCCTTGAAGTTACTTCTTACGCCTGACATCATGGATGTTATAGTAAAACATTCAAATGAAGAGGCAGTTAGGCGAAATGTTACTTTGACTAATGAGAAATAATTGTATCCCTTTATAGGAATCCTGGTACTTATGGGGGTAAATAAGGACAATTCTGTCAGCGTACACGATCTTTGGTCAGACCTAATGGGTCGGCCAGTTTACAAGGGTATTATGGCAAGAGAACGTTTCAAGGAACTTGTTGCAATCGTAAGGTTTGATGACAAAAGTACCCGCCAGCTAAGAAGGGAAGCAGACAAGTTCACAGCAATCCGTGATGTTTTCAACAAAGTGAATGATAGGTTTCCACTACGGTCCACCTCACCATTGATGAGATGCTCAGCTTGTTTAGAGGTCGCTGCCCCTTCAAAGTATTTATGAAGGATTAACCGGGCAAGTATGGCATCCTTATACGTATGACGTCCGATGCAGTTGATAGATACGTCTTGAATATGGAACCCTATGCAGGTAATGCTCAGAATTTGTCGAAAGAAGAACGGGGTTCAGCAGCTGTTGTCAAAATCTCTTGTAGCACCTGTGAAAAATACTGGTCGAAATATTACTACAGACAGATACTACACATCGGTGGATTTGGCGGAAGAGTTATACCGAGACTACAAATTTACTACAGTAGGAACTCTCCAGTCAAACAGGAAGCATATTCCAGACATAATGAAGAACACGTCAAATCGAGAGCTATATTCATCAATGTTCTTGTTCACAGACCCATCAACAGGTAGGCCTCCAGTAACTTTGGTGTCCTACATAGCAAAAAGGAAACCAAGTATAAACTTACTGATGTCAACAATGCACCAAGATAAAGGCACAGTTGGAGGAGAGAAGAATAAAATCGAGATAAATGCATATTATAATTTCACTAAAGGTGGAATTGATACCATTGATCAAATGGCGCGTATGTACACCTGCAAGAGGGGAACAAAGAGATGGCCTCTATCTGTATTTTACTCTCTCATCGACATTTGTGCTATCAATGCAACCACCATATTCATCCAGCAACATCCAAGATTGAATTAAAAGAAACACAAGAAACGGAAACTTTACCTTCTGCAAGCTGGGATGGAACTAGTGAAACTGCAGCTAGAAGAAAGAAGTGCCAACGCAAGTGGGTTATGTAACCAAATTGTTCAATCAATGGAGACTATTCTACAAAAGAAAATCAAAGAAGTGACAACAGAAGCACGTCAGCCTGCTGCAGGGAAAGGTCGGCGCCATATTTGTGTTAGAGAAGCTAAAACAAAGAAGCAAAAGTACAACAATCTAAGTAAACCAAAACAGTATTGTGGACAGTGTCATAAACATGTGTCTCACACACATTCAGAAAAAACTGTGAAGTGTGTCTCTTGCCTTGAAGTTGAGGACTCAGAGTAGTCTATTGTATATGAACTCATCTGTATTTTGTATTGTAATATGTCAATTTTTTATTCGCTCAGTTCAATATTTATAACAATTAACAACATTTATAAACTGATGCCTTAGTTAAAATACATAAACCATTTTGAAAGTTGTAATTTTTCGTCAGTAAACTTACTTAATACCTGTGGGCTCGCCGAACCCCCCCCCCCCCCCCCATAGGCATCCAAATTTGGAAAAAAGTCTTGGGCGTCCTAGGGTTAAGTTAGTCACATGCTAATTAATGTGCATAGCCGGTAAACCAAGCATTGCAATCCCACACACTCTCATATATGCACTGTGCATAATTCTGACAGCCACGTTGCTTATTATGCTCAGTATACCAGTAATACTGTGAAATTCGTCTTACCACTTGCTCCTGTTCCTGTTAACTTATTTACAGACATTAATTGATTTAAAATAATCATATTTTTATTGTATGCGATAAACCTTTTCAAATTCAGCCCTGTTTAACTACCTACCACCGTTCATCTATTCACTGAAAACCTTTCTATTTTACGTAGATACCCTTCACGTTATCTTGCTAACTTTTAGGATGAACACATTTGGCGACCCAGTCTCTGAGAAGCAACCGCCTGACTGTCTGTCTTCAGTGCTAATTAACTCGGAAGCGGCTCAACATACCGAACTTTTTCTTTTAGTTCTCAGATCAACTTACTTTGCAACATCCTTACAAGTTTCTCAGACCGATTCTGAGCACCCTGTATTGACTGTGAACAGCAGAGAGCCTATAACATTTCTTGGGGAACGCCAGATGTTTTACTCGATGACTTTCCACGAATTACTTCGGGCTGTGATCTTTCCCACAGGAAATCACGAATCCAGTAACAGAACTGAGACGATACTCCATAGGCACGCAGCTTGATTGTATGCTGATTGAGTAGAACAATATCGAAAGCTTCTTGGAAATGTAGAATTATGGGACGAATTTGAGATTCCCAAGGTAAAATCAGTAAGAATCAGCCCCTACACATGCTTCCTTATGTGGATCAGCAGTTAATGGATAAGCTGAGGACACTATGTGCCCTCTCCATCGTACCCGTTAATGATGGCATGGAGAGTCCGGTAAGGCTACAAGCTGTCTAACCATTTGTACCTGCTCCTGTCACGAATATACTAAACTTTGGAAAAAAATTGGAAATTTGTTGTAAGATCCTGTGGGACCAAACTGCTGAGGTCATCGGTCCCTAGGCTTACATACTAGTTAATCTAATTTAAACTAACTTACGATAAGGACAACACACATACCAATGCCCGAGGGAGGACTCGAACCTCCGACGGGGGCAGCCGCGCGAACCGTGGCTAGGCGCTTAGACCGCGTGGCTACCCCGCGCGGCACTGCACTTTGTCCCGTTGTTTCGAAGTACTGATCAGCCGGACCACCGATTTGACGCTGACGTCAACTCTTTTTATTTGTGCCCAGCTGCTGCTCCCATTCGATTCCACATGACACACACCATTATCATCATTATACGAGGGCGAGTCAAATGAAAACATTAAATTTGTAATAACAAATCGAAATATCTCACCGTTATCCTGTAAGTTGGTAAGCGTGCTACAAACAGTGTGCAGAGTGGCCTGTAGGTGGCAGCATGGTGCAGATGCACACATACCGTCGCAGTATCAGTATAAAGATGGCCGCCCCACTTGTGACTTGCACCAGGGAAGAACAGCGTTCTGTTACTCGGTTTTTGCGTAGTGAAGGTGTGAAACCTATTGAACTTCATCGACGATAAATTTTCAGGACGGTGATACATGTTTGTTACAGCAGCAAGTCTACGAATTGAGTAGGAAGTTCGCAAATGGCGTGACTTCAGTGGAAGATGCTCCTCGTCCAGGTCAGGCACAACGAGTTTTGACTCCACAGAACATTGCAGCAGTTGAAGCCGTAGTGAAGGAAAGCCGACGAGTGACACTAAATGACATTGCAGTATGCTTACAGATTAGTCATGGGTCAGCACACCACATTGTGCATGATGTGCTCCAGTTTCACGAAATGTCTGCAAGATGGGTGCCACGGCAGCTGATTCCTGAAATAACGACGTGTTGATGCTGGTGAAGAACTTCTTCGGCGCTTTGAACGAGAAGGTGATGGCTCTCTTCCAAGAATCGTTACTGGGGACGAAACCTGGGTTCACTTCCACCAACAGGAAACGAAGAGAGCGAGCAAGGAATGGCTGCATTCCTCATCACCAAAACCAAAGAAGTTTCGAACAGAACCATCAGCAGGGAAGATTATGCTGACACTCTTTTGGGACGAAAAAGGCGTCATTTTGGGGCATTGCATGCCTAGAGGGACCACTGTCACCAGTGCATCATACGCAGATCTTCTAAAAATAATCTGCGGCCTGCAATCAAATCGAAGCGACGTGGATTGGTGCCAGCAGGTGTCCTTTTGCAGCATGACAATGCAAGGCCCCACACTGCCCGTACAACAGCTGCAACAATCACAGACCTGTATTTTGAGTGTCTTCCTCATCCACCATACTTACCAGGCCTTGCCCCAAGTGATTTCCACATGTTTGGTCCACTCAAAGGCGCAATGTGAGGAAAGACGTTTCGTTCTGATGAAGAGGTACTCCACGCGGCGCATGAGTGGTTGCGCAGACTACCAAATGAATTTTCTTCTAAAGGAATTTATGCACTTTGTAAGCGCTGGAGGACTTGCGTGGGAGAGATTATGTTGAAAAGTGATACAGCTTTGTACCACTTCTGCACAATAAATAAAATTTAAAAAAATATTTAAGATTTTCATTTGACTCACCCTCGTAGATATGAGTGGTGCCCGTTCTGCCGGACATGTCCAACAGAACAAACACCCGCTCATATATATATAATTCTATGGTCGCGATGGCTCTTTGATGAAAAAGTATCAGTGCAGATGCACAACCAACATGCGAATTCTTACTGGAATCAGAAGTCTGCGAGTAGGCAGTGAATGGGTGGAAGTTCTTGCGGCGAGTGGGAAGCTGAGAATTTGACTCTGACATAAAGCCTGTCTGTATGGTCGAGGCTGTTAAGGCAAGTGTTCTAGAGACGCAGAGCATGTGGCTTCGAATCCCGGTCGGGCGCAAATTTTCAACTCTCGCCACTGCATTGCCACAACATCCTGTGCGGCTGGATGTCGTCATCTCGTTCCTGTCTCTTTCCTATCCCGTTTCCGTTCCATTCCTGTCACCCTAAAATGTTCATTACTATCATCTTTCCCCACTCCGACACTGAATAGCACATGGTGGCGTTGCGGATGCGTAATGCAGCAAGGAAAGTACGCAAGCGGACAAGAGGCGGATGGGGAGCCAGTCTGGAGGTGGCATGAGCCACGTAAGGGTAAATCCCCTGCCTTCAAGTGACTCTGACAAAGGGCACGTGTTATGATCCAGCGCCTGGGAATGGGGATCTGGCAACGGCGAAACTGGTTGGTTGATCGCGTGCTAGTGTTACGAGCCTCTGTGGAAAATTGATGAAGGGTGGTGAAAACACGAACAGGCGACAATACGGCGGGCGTCAAAATCTCTTCGCAGAACGGGAGCTCGGAGGTTTGCCTCGTCTGCAAAGTGGGATAACCGGCGATCTTTGGCAGACCTGATGACGGAGTACAACGCTGGTGCAGGCAAAGCCGTTCTGGAGCACAGCGCATATTGTCGAACACGTGGCTCCACAGCATACGACCTCTGTGTGTTTCCACATTGAGTCAACGACATCTTTAATTACGATTGCAGTGGGCATGAGGTCATCGAGATTGGACCGTGGAGCAATGGAATCACGTCGACTGGTCCGATGAATCACATTTGCTGTTACACCAGGTCGATGATTGCGTCCGTATGCACTGTCAGCCACGGCTGCTCCAAACACACACTGCATCATGGTTCAAATGGCTCTGAGCACTATGGGACTTAGCTTCTGAGGTCATCAGTTCCCTAGAACTTAGAACTACTTAAACCTAACTGACCTAGGGACATCACACACATCCATGCCCGAGGCAGGAATCGAACCTGCGACCGTAGCGGTCGCGCGGTTCCAGACTGTGGCGCCTATAACCGCTCGGCCACCCCGGCCGGCACTGCATCATGGATGCAAGCCACTGGGAGCAGTAGTAATACTACGGGGTACATTCACTTGGGCTTACGTGGTACCTGTCGTAATAGTCGAAGTCACCATGACAACTATGTGGACATTACTGTGGACCACCTGCAACCCTCCATGGGCGATGTGCTCCCCTGCAGTGATGGCATATTCCAGCAGGATAACTGTCTGTGTGTCAGAGGACGAGAACTGCGCTACAGTGGTCTGAGCAACACGACGTCGATGTCTGGGCCAATCTGCCTCATCTGAACCCAGTGGGACACAGCAGGGCTGCTATCGGGCGCCACAAACCACAGCCCTGCTATTTTCGGGTATTGCAATACCTGTGAGTAGAAATCTACTGCCACATTCCTCCGAAAACTTATCAACGACTTTCTGAATACACGCCACGCGGATTCGACACTGTATTGCTTCCCAAAGCTGTTCAGGTGGTCATAATGATTTGCGTAGTCAGTGTAATCACCAATTTTCGCCCTGACACTGCCTTCCATTACCAAATTGACCGTTCCTCGGTGTGCCAGTAATTTTCTCATCAACCTGTCCCTCCTTTTGGTCAAGTTGTCACACAACGCTCATTCTTCCAAATCCAGTAAAGTGAATCTTCATTACTTATCTGATCTAACTGCCTATCTTCAACATTCTTCTGTTACGCCAAGAAGCTCCTATTCGCCTTTTGCGTGAACTGTTTACTGCCCGTGCTTCACTACCATACAATACTGTGCTGCCAACAAATACTTTCAGTTAGGAGATTTCCAGTGCATGAATTTACAATCGATTTTATCATACTTTTCTTCCAGTGAAAAGCTTTTCCTAATGTTTCCACTCTACATTTCATCAGTTATTTCACTGTCCCAGTAACAAGGCCATTTACTGCTTTTAGAGCCTCAGGCCTCTCATTTCCACTTCATTCCATTCGGCACGTTTACTTTCATTGATGCCCACCTTGAAACCATTTTTTTTTTCAAGACACCATCCATTCAGTTCAACCGCAATTGCTACTCCTCTGTAATCTCTGTGCCGGCCGGGGTGGCCGAGCGTTTCTAGGCGCTACAGTCTGGAACCGCGCGACCTCTACGGTGTGTGCTTCGGGCATGGATGTGTGTGACGTCCTTAGGTTAGTTAGGTTTAAGTAGTTCTAAGTTCTAGGGGACTGATCACTTCAGATGTTAAGTCCCATATTGCTCAGAGCCATTTGAACCATTTTTGTAATCTCTGACACAGTCACAATGTCAGTGGAAAAGTACCTGTGTTTTCCCTTTGAATTTTAATTCCCTTTCCAGATTTCTCCTCAGCTTCTTTTAAGGCTGGTCCGTGTGCAGGCTAAATGAGTTGGAGGATGGACTGCAAAGCTGTCTCACTGCCCTGTCTACTGTAGAGGTGGGTAGTTCGCGAACGAACGGATGCAAAGGAACGGTTCACCAAGATGAACGAAAGGACCGAGGAACGAATTCCAAGGAACGATCAGTTCATAGTTCACTTCGGTCGCAGCGGTCTACTTATAGATTCCAGGAACGAGGAACGATGAGTTCATAGTTCACTTCGGTCGCGACGGTCTATTTATAGTTCCCAGGAACGAGGAACGATCGGTTCATAGTTCGTTTCGGTCGCGACAGTCTACTTATAGTTCCCGGGTACGAGGAACGATCGGTTCATAGTTCACTTCAGTCGCGACGGTCTACTTATAGTTCCCGGTCTCCCTCGGCCACACTCGTCGTTCTTCGCATGACCACCTGTCTCAGTTCCACTGCCGACTGCTCCTAGCTAGTTCAGTATCCAGTTGTTCGTTTCGTTCACTGCGCTCGCCTATTTTACACGTGTTCCAAACTGTTCTTGCACTTGGTTCTGGCTATTCAGCGTCCACGACCGGTAATCAAAAAGTATTTTATAGTTACGTAAATTATATAAAAATTACGTTGTATGTGATAGGTACGTCTTTTCAGGTAACAAAAGGGCACATCAGCTCATTTCATTATATCGATGAACAGCAGAAGACATACTTATAACAAGGCAAGTTTTTTTGTTATTCATATATTTTTTGGTTTCATCGACTTGATTTAGCAGCTAACTTTCAGTAATTTGCTTAATTTTTAGTGTAAGAAAATTCATATAAAACGATTTTCGTTTATCTTACATATACAAAACATTACATTTAGGAAGGCTCTAATTATTTTTAAGTTTGGTTGTTTCCAGTTTGCATTACCTGCTAGTGTGGTTTCTTTAAAAAAAAAGAAAAGTGAGTTGTGGGTCATTTTGGCTCAGTAGGAAAAGCGATGCCTCTCCATTTGAAAGGACATAGATTGCCATAAAATCATATTTACTTATTATGTCAAAAACATTTGTTCAGAAGGAGCTTTCAAACCAAAAACTTTATTACTAGGAACTTAATAATTATTATTATTATTATTGCTGAATTAACGTTAATAATGCAACATAAAAACCTAATTTTAACTAAAGTGTGTGATGCAGCTATGAGAAAACTACATTTTATTTTATGCTTCTATAAAGTCTCTACTTCGCCTACAAACTCAGAGACAACGTGAAATATATATAGGATGTAAACGATTATTGTTTACAACGTAGCATAGCTATGTAGTGGAAACGGAAACGGAGAATTTCATACAAGACACTTGTGGTCTATTAAGTTGCGAAACAGCCACCAACAGGTTTACAAGACTACAATGAGCTATAGCCCATGCACGTCGCGTGAGATTTTCATGTTCTCTTCTCCAGCTCTCTACACATCGTCATCGATTGTTTCGCAATTGTTGATTGCATTAGGTTGTTATTTCTTCACTGCCCAATTGTTACATGTTTGTCTGTCTGTTGTATCTGCTCGTAACGGGCAACCCATTGGCGAGCAGTCTGTACTCGGGGCCGGTTTTCCGTGCGCCACGCTATATTATTTCCCTGCGATCAGCCACACAAAGCTACGGTTGGCTAAACGAGAGGTTCTGCAGAATCACATAAATTATTTCTAATAGTGTGTAATAGTTCTGTAATGAATAAAAAGCCTATAGTCCAGGAGGGAGACAAGTGCCCCCTCTTGGTGCCCTCCATCCTTCAGTCACCTACACTACTAGTTTTCAGTTTTTCGTAAGAACCATATACTA
Organism: Schistocerca cancellata; assembly: GCF_023864275.1. NCBI lineage: Eukaryota > Metazoa > Arthropoda > Insecta > Orthoptera > Acrididae > Schistocerca > Schistocerca cancellata. Next base: position 15,753,727 of record NC_064635.1, on the reverse strand, counting down.
TGCACAAATGAACGGTGAACGAGTAGAAATGAACCGTTCCCAAGAAAGAACGATCAGCAGTGAACTAGTTCCCAAGGATGAATGAGTTTGCCCATCTCCAGTCTGCTGCAGCCTCCGTTTCATGACCGACATCTCCGAGAAGCGCAGGCCGGCTGGCTTGTGATGATGGAGCGGTGGAGGGTCATCAACGCGGGGAGCTCTGCCCGTCCGTGCCGCGCTCTATATCTACCCCGTAATACTGGCAGTCACAGCGCAGACCCCTGGGACGTCACCCCAACCCTCCCCCATCGCTCACTCCCCTGCGCTGACACTCCCCTCACCACACCGCTCCCCCCCCCCCCACCCCCCCTCCAACACGACTGCAGAGAATGGGGTGGTGCCAGTAAACCCCTGAGCGCGCTCGTCAAACCTGCAGCAGCTGACACAGCTCGGAGCGGTTCGTTTTGCCACCCCTTCTTATCCACCTCCCCTTACCAAAAACACACGATGTCTGACAAGAGAAATGGCAGATCTAGTCCAATTGTCCAGAATTTTAGAAACAAACTCAGTGATTCTCTCATTTCAAGTTTCGATCGTAGGTGCCACAACATTATCCTCACATAGATGTTATTATCTATATCAGGGCTTCCCAACGTGTGGTCCGCGGACCCCTTAGGGGTCCGCCGGCTCTTTCTAGAGGGTCCGCGGCCACCTTTCACCAAATCGTGTAAAATAATGAGTAAAATTATTGAATAAAAATGTCAAAATCAAATTCATCACTTTTTTTTTCGTGTGAAAAACACGTGGACTTTTACTTCAGGTCGTATTCCCAAGCAGCCTCTGCGGTTCCTAAGTGAGAACCCATACACAGTTTAGTGCCGGAGAATGCAGCTTCTCTGATCGACTGTTTCGCAACAATACGGGGGTCGTTTTATGCGCCGGATCAAGGCGCTAGATGCGCTGAAACCTTTTACGCATGTGCCGAGCGAGCTTTGTCGACCAATCACCGCGCTAGCTGGCACTTACGCGGCCCCAGGAATCATTAAATGTTAAACTTGCTTTGTCAGTGCACTACCTATTTCATAAGTAGTTTTTTGACCAGTTTATTACTTCTAACATGGATCGGTGGCTGAAGTCGGGATCATTGAAGAAGGGTACAGTTTCTCCATCGCATTCGCAACAAGGGAAGTTTCCAGTTGACAAGAATGAGGAGATTAGACGACGAAAGGAAGAACAATCACAAGAAGCTTCACAGCCAGATTTATTATGTGAAAACGCTGCAAGTACTCCATTGGTTGCAATATCCTGTGGAAGTGGAATAACCAAGAAGCTATTTATAAATGGGCTTTATGGAGACAAAGGAGGTAAAGCTCAGTGTGTAATTCGTGCGCGAGTCCTTCCGAACCGTTCAATGGTTCCAGTTAAATTACACCGTCATTTTGAAGGTACTCCTCCGGATTTCCAGGCTAAAGACATCGATTTTTTTCAAAAGGAAGAGTGCTGATTCTCAGCATTGCATGAAAACTCATGCAAAAACAATTAATGAAAATTCATTAAAAGCTTCTTTCTTGGTTAATTATCGAGTGGCAAAAACAGGCAAAGCTCATACCATTGCAGAAAATCTCATATAGCCGTGTTGTTATGATCATTGGGAACATGGCACTTGCATTAAGAAGCTTTCATTTCCCATGGGTTTCGCTCTGAAATTTGAAGTTACTGTGCTCTTGACTGACTAGGGGTCCGCCATGGATTTTAGACTGAGGAAGGGGTCCGCCAGCTGAAAAGGTTGGGAAGCCGTGATCTATATCATCTTCCACTTCTACTGTAAGTAGGCTGTTTAGGTTTCTATGTTGGTAACGCCACGTAGTGCTCAGTATGAGAATCGCTGATTGCACTGTACGCAGTCTGTGGCTGAATGGACTCATTGTTGGAATACTCGCTTGTGTAGTGTTAAGCAAGGAAACGCAAACCTACTTCTCTAGCATTTGTAGACTTAGAGAAAGCTTTTGACAATGTTGACTGGACTACTCTCTTTCAAATTCTAAAGGTGGCAGGGGTAAAATACAGGGAGCGAAAGGCTATTTACAATTTGTACAGAAACCACATGGCAGTTATAAGAGTCGAGGGGCATGAAAGGGAAGCAGCGGTTGGGAAGGGAGTGAGACAGAGTTGTAGCCTGTCCCCGATGTTATTCAATCTGTATATTGAGCAAGCAGTAAATGAAACAAAAGAAAAGTTCGGAGTAGGTATTAAAATCCATGGAGAAGAAATAAATACTTTGAGGTTCACCGATGACATTGTAATTCTGTCAGAGACAGAAAAGGACTTGGAAGAGCAGTTGAACGGAATGGACAGTGTCTTGATAGGAGGGTATAAGATGAACATCAACAAAAGCAAAACGAGGATAATGGAATGTAGTCGAATTAAGTCGGGTGATGCTGATGGAATTATATTGGGAAATGAGACACTTAAAGTAGTAAAGGAGTTTTGCTATTTGCGGAGCAAAATAACTGATGATGCTCGAAGTAGAGAGTATATAAAATGTAGATTCGGAATGGCAAGGAAAGCGTTTCTGAAGAAGAGAAATTTGTTAACATCGAGTATAGATTTGTCAGGAACTCGTTTCTGAGAGAATTTCTATGGAGTGTAGCCATGCATGGAAGTGAAACATCGACGATAAATAGTTTGGACAAGTAGAGCAGAGAAGTTTTCGAAATGTGGCGCTACAGAAGAATGCGGAAGGTTAGATGCGTAGATCACATAACTAATGAGGAGGTATTGAATAGAATTGGGGAGAAGAGAAGTTTGTGGCACAACTTGACAAGAGGAAGGGACCGGTTGGTAGGACATGTTCTGAGGCATCAGGGAATCACAAATTTAGCATTGGATGGCAGCGTGGAGGGTAAAAATCATAGAGGGAGACCAAGAGATGAATACACTAAGCAGATTCAGAAGGATGTAGGTTGCAGTAAGTACTGGGAGATGAAGAAGCTTGCACAGGATAGAGTATCATGGAGAGCTGCATCAAACCAGTCTCAGGACTGAAGACCACAACAACAACAACAACATTGTTGGTCAGTTGGATGTGAACAGCGCGTAGCGTTGTGCAGTTGGAGGTGAGCCGCCAGCAGTGGTGGGTGTGGGGAGAGAGATGGCGGAGTTTTGAGAGCGGACGATCAGGACGTGTGTCCGTCGGAAAAAGGAAATTTGTAAGACTGGATGTCAAGAACTGATATATATATTATGACTTTTGAACACTATTAAGGTAAATACATTGTTCGTTCTCTATTAAAATCTTTCATTTGCTAACTATGCCTATCAGTAGTTAGTGCCTTCCGTAGTTTTGAATCTTTTATTTAGCTGACAGTAGTGGCGCTCGCTGTATTGCAGTAGTTCAAGTAACGAAGATTTTTGTGAGGTGAGTGATTCATGAAAGGTATAGGTTATTGTTAGTCAGGGCCATTCTTTTGTAGGGATTATTGAAAGTCAGATTGCGTTGCGCTAAAAAATATTGTGTGTCAATTCAGTCATGATGAGAATAAGTAAAGAGAGAACTGTCTGAATACGTCCAGTTTTACTCAGCTGTTTAAAAATCAAATAACGTAGAAGTTTACCAGCACAGTAATTCTTAATTTTTGAAGGGGAAGTTTCACTACCTGTGGCAGTAACTCACGATCGTTCGCTGTTGTAGTGTAAAATCGGCACGTACCCTGAGTCGTTAGTTAACGCGCCACTCTCTTTCTCTCTTTTGCAACTCCCAAATTTATGCTTAATAACTGTATCTCCACCCGATGTGCCCACTGCTGCGCCACCTTCACCAACATCAGTAACCAGTTTACTTTCACCCCTAACTCTTTATACTCACGAAGTAATAAGTGCTATCGATAGGGTATGTCAAACTGATTCCATATAGCCGGCCGCAGTGGTCGTGCGGTTCTGGCGCTGCAGTCCGGAACCGCGGGGCTGCTACGGTCGTAGGTTCGAATCCTGCCTCGGGCATGGGTGTGTGTGTTGTCCTTAGGTTAGTTAGGTTTAAGTAGTTCTAAGTTTTAGGGGACTTATGACCTAAGATATTGAGTCCCATAGTGCTCAGAGCCATTTGAACCATTTGATTCCATATATGTTTAGATTTCCTGAAGGCTTTCGACACCGTTCCTCACAAGCGTCTTCCAATCAAACTACGTGCCTACGGAGTATCGCCTCAGCTGTGCGACTGGATTCCTGATTTCGTGTCAAATGGTTCAAATGGCTCTGAGCACTATGGGACTCAACATCTTAGGTCATAAGTCCCCTATAACTTAGAACTACTTAAACCTAACTAACCTAAGGACATCACACACACCCATGCCCGAGGCAGGATTCGAACCTGCGACCGTAGCAGTCCCGCGATTCCGGACTGCAGCGGATTTCGTGTCAGAAAGGTCACAGTTCGTAGTAATAGACGGAAAGTCATCGAGCAAAACAGAAGTAATATCCGGCGTTCCCCAAGGAAGTGTTTAGGCCCTCTATTGTTCCCGATCTATATTATCGACATAGGAGACAATCTGAGTAGCCGTCTTATATTGTTAAAGTCATCAGTTGATCAAAACGACTTGCAAAATGATTTAGATAAGATATCTGTATGGTGCGAAAAGTGGCAATTGACCCTGAATAAAGAAAAGTGTGAAGTTATTCACATGAGTATTAAAAGAAATTAGCTAAATTTCGATTACGCGATAAGCCACACAAATCTGAGGGCTGTAAATTCAACTATACACTTAGGGATTACAATTACAAATAACCTAAATTGGAACGATCACATAGATAATATTGTGGGTAGAGCCATGCAAAGACTGCGATTGATTGGCAGAACACTTAGAAGGTGCAACGGGTGTACCAAAGACACTGCTCACACCACGCTTGTCCGCCCTATTCTGGAGTACTGCTGTGCTGTGTGGGATCCGCATCAGGTGGGACTGACGGATGACATCGAAACAGTACAAAGAAGGGCAGCTCGTTTTGTATTATTGCGAAACAGGGGAGATAGTGTCACAGACATGATACGTGAATTGAAGTAGCAATCATTAAAACAAAGGCGTTCTTCGTTGCGACGGGATCTTCTCATGAAATTTCAATCACCAGTTTTCTCCTCCGATTGCGAAAACATTGTGTTGGCACCCACCATACAAAGGGAGAAATGATCATGAAGATAAAACAGGAGAAATCAGGGCTCGCACGGAAAAATGTAAGTGCTCGTTTTTCCCGCGTGCCGTTCGCGAGTGGAACGCTAGAGAGAGAGCATGAAGGTGGTTCATTGAACCCTCTGCCAGGCACTTTATCGTGAATAGCAGAGTAATCACGTAGACGTAGACACACCACTAATATTTTTGCCATTGTGTCATACCTCATCGGTATTCTCAGGGCACCAGAAACGTGGATACACTTCTGCTTCCGCTTCAGACACGTAATTCTCCACATAAATTAAACCCTTATTTTTCTACCCCCAAAATGACTAAAATAGCGAACTCCAAGCAGTGGATAAAGGAGAGTATGGGAAAAGGTGGCCTTGTCGCTAAATTTCTCCCTCACACGCCCCACTCCCCTAAAAAGCGTTGCCAGGTTTCTTATCCTTCCCTCTCCCCCTCTTCTCTTGCCTCTCCCATTCCCGTCCACAAAACAAGATGGCTGACAACCCAAGAACAACAGGTGATCTAGCCCACATGTGCGGAATTCATTTTGTTAACAGTTATGCTGGAGCAGAAATGTGAGGGACAACATTTTTATTGATCTGATACGAAACTTCGTATTTATTTATTATAAAAGTTGTTATTACTGTTTATTTATTTACACTACTGGCAATTAAAATTGCTACACCAAGAGGAAATGCACATTCATTGGACAAATATATTATACTAGAACTGACATGTGATTAGATTTTCACGCAATTTGGGTGCACAGATCCTTAGAAATCAGTACCCAGAATAACCACCTCTGGCCGTAATAACGGCCTTGATACGCCTGGGTATTGAGTCAAACAGAGCTTGGATGGCGTGTACAGGTACAGCTGCCCATGCAACTTCAACACGATACCACAGTTCATCAGGAGTAGTGACTGGCGTATTCTGACGAGCCAATTTTTCGGCCACCATTGACCAGACTTTTCAATTCGTGAGACATCCGGAGAATGTGCTGGCCAGGGCAGCAGTCGAACATTTTCTGTATCCAGAAAGGCCCGTACAGCACCTGCAACATGCGGTCGTGCATTATCCTGCTGAAATCTAGGGTTTCGCAGGGATCGAATGAAGGGTAGAGCCACGGGTCGTAACACATCTGAAATGTAACGTCCACTGTTTAAAGTGCCGTCAATGCGAACAAGAAGTGACCGAGACGTGTAACCAATGGTGCCCTATACCATCACGCCGGGTGATACGTCAGTATGGCGATGACGAATACACGCTTCCAATGTGCGTTCACTGCTTTGTCACCAAACACAGATGCGACCATCATGATGCTGTAAACAGAACCTGGATTCATCCGAATAAATGGCGTATTGCCATTCGTGCACTCAGGTTCGTCGTTCAGTACACCATCGCAGGCGTTCCTGTCTGTGATGCAGTGTCAAGGGTAGCCGCAGCCACGGTCTCCGAGCTGATGGTCCATGCTGCTGCAAACGTCGTCGAACTGTTCGTGCAGATGGTTGTTGTCTTACAAACGTCCGCATCTGTTGACTCAGGGATCGAGACGTGGCTGCACGATCCGCTACAGGCATGCGGATAAGATGCCTGTCATCTCGACTGCTAGTGATACGAGGCCGTTGGGATCCAGCACGGCGTTCCGTATTACCCTCCTGAACGCACCGATTCCATATTCTGCTAAGAGTCATTGGATCTCGACCAACGCGAGCAGCAATGTCGCGATACGATAAACCTCAATCGCGATAGGCTACAATCCGACCTTTATCAAAGTAGGAAACGTGATGATACCCATTTCTCCTTCTTACACGAGGCATCACAACAACGTTTCACCAGGCAACGCCGGTCAACTGCTGTTTGTGTTTGAGAAATCGGGTAGAAACTTTCCTCATGTCAGCACGTTGTAGGTGTCGTCTCCGGCGAAAACCTCGTGTGAATGCTCTGAAAATCTAATCATATGCATATCAGAGCATCTTCTTCCTGTCGGTTAAATTTCGCGTCTGTAGCACGTCACCTTCGTGGTGTAGCAATTTTAGTGTATTTAAACAATTGTGATGCTTTGACATGCATTAGCGCAGGATTGTACCTGGAGCGAGGAGATGCCCAGTTAAAATGTCTAAGACTGGTGCTGCAAACCGTCTGCGGCTACCCCAGTGCAGGACCACATCTGGCGGCCATCTTGAGCGGCTGTAGTGCTGTCCCTCTACCGCCTATCCGAGCCAGTGCAGCGATGCTTCGGGCAGCCCAAGTGGCGTCGCCTCCACCTCCACACACAGCCGAGGCTGTGACAGCCTCCGAGGGGAAGCTGTGCGACTCACACACGCAGAGCCGACCACCCCCACCCTCTGTCTGTGTCTGCTCCCCAGAGTTTCATCTCACTGCGAGGGCTGCTACCGGTGACTCACTCACTAGCAACCCTGCCTCACCCTCCCCGTATCACATCTCCTGCACTGCTGATGGCAGTACTGTGTCTTACTGTAGATAACTGCAAGCTGCTTCCTCCTGCTTCAGCTGACATCGGTTGGTTCGTCGGTTGGTTGATCTGGGGGCAGGGACCAGACAGCGAGGTTACTGGTCCTATCAGATTAGGCAAGGATGAGGAAGCAAGTCGGCCATGCTCTTTCAATGTAACCCTTCTGGCATTTGCCTGAAGCGATTTAGGGAAATCATGGAAAACATAAATCAGGATGGCTGGACATGGGTTTAAACCATTGTCCTCTCAAATGCGAGTCCAGTGTGCCGATTTGCTCGACCAAGTGACGTATCTTGACGGCAACTCTGACTGACATATCTCACATTGCCAGTCGTCACAAGTTTGTGAAAACAATCTGTGTGTGTGTGGGGGGGGGGGGGGGGGTCAGTACCTGACAAATGGCTCTGAGCACTATGGGACTCAACATCTGAGGTCATCAGTCCCCTAGAACTTAGAACTACTTAAACCTAACTAACCTAAGGACATCACACACATCCATGCTCGAGGCAGGAGTCGAACCTGCGACCGTAGTGGTCGCGCGGTTCCAGACTGTAGCGCCTAGAACCGCACGGCCACTCCGGCCGGCAGTACCTGACACATTTCACATTTGCTCCTTCCAAAAAAAGTGCGGCTTGCACTGTAAATAATAATAATATTTATTAACAATACCTCATGGCACCTCGATGATTTGGGTTGGGTTGTTTGGGGAAGGAGACCAGACAGCGAGGTCATCGGTCTCATCCGATTAGAGAAGGACGGGGAAGGAAGTCGGCCGTGCCCTTTCAAAGGAACCAGATGCAGCTCTCCATGCTACTCTAGCCTGTGCAAGCTTCTTCATCTCCCAGTACCTACTGCAACCTACATCCTTCTGACTCTGCTTAATGTATTCATTTCTTGGTCTCCCTCTACGATTTTTGCCCTCAAATACTAAATTGGTCATCCCTTGATGCCCCAGAACATGTCCTACCAACCGGTCCCTTCTTCTAGTCACGTTGTGCCACAAATTTCTCTTCTCCACAATTCTATTCAGTACCTCCTCGTTAGTTACGTGAACTACCCATCTAATCTTCAGCATTCTTCTGTGCTCCCAACATTCCAAGCAACTGGACACTTTCCTTATGATAAGACGTGTCATTTGTACCTCCACGACATGCAAAAACTGAAACAAAACCACGAAACCCGTGGGGTTCGATAAATTCACCAAAGACAGCTTCTTCACGGTTCGACACTTTGGTAAGTATTGGTGTGGAGCATGGACCGACATCACGATACAGCGAACGCTTATGAAGAACCTATTCATTAGGATCTGGCTTAGTAGCTTTTCAGGAGTTAAACTGCTGCATAGCTGTGTCTGTTGGTGAAGAAGCTCTTAGAACAATTGTTACGGTCTCGTCAAAATTTGGTTCTCTGAAGCTTAAGCGATCCAGCATGCTTCAGACAATGTGCATGTCAAGTGTTAGGCTTGAAAAAAATATAACTGAAGCAGATACAACTCAGTTATTTCAGGAATACTGTGGATGTTTCATTCACCCAATGATTTAAAGGATTGGTTCACATACGTATTATCGAGTGTACCAATGTCTCTGATTGACAGAGATTGACGAGGAAAACAAAAAAGTTGTCACTGTACAATCTTTTCAATCAAGTACCTGAAAGGAGTATTGACAGTAATGAATCGAAGTTCTTTGTTATAGATGGAGGGTTTCTCATCCAACACTTCGTGTGGCCCGAGAATGGAACTTTTGGTGCCATTTATAGAACCTTAATAGCCTACATTCAGAGCCATTATAAATATGATGTTGCTGATGTATTTGGCGGATACTCAGAAAGCCAAAGGCGAGCGATAAAGCGGACCTCACGTGAAATTTTCTTTAATGACCAGGCGTTGTGCATTGAATCAGAGTCTGCCTTTCTTAGTAACCTCAGCAATAACGAAATGTTCATTATGCAGCTCGTGCAAAAAGTAGAGAGTTTTGGTAATAAAACCAGGATTGCGGATGACGATGCAGATGTTAAAATTGTCGCAAAAGCAATAAATTCCTCAAAATTTTACCAACAAGTTGTTATAGTGGCTCAAGATGTAGATCTTTTTGTGCTACTTATCACTCTTACTCTAGATGACACAGATATAATACTGATGAATGAAGGTGAAGGAAGCATCAGAACAAGATGTTACAGTTCTAAAGATGTACGTAACTCCTCACTCATTCATGAATGCAAGCATTCAATACTGTTTCTTCATGCAGTAAGTGGTTGCGCCAGCACTTCAGCCTTGTTGGGGAAAGGAAAGCTGCAAGTTTTCCAACTACTCAACTGGTATCCCCAACTTCATAATATTCCAGAGATATTCAACGATACTGTTTCCTCGCTTGATACCATTGCAAAATCAGGAGAGAAATTTATACACTCTCTCTACACAAAAACAGTAGAGAGTCCTGGTGATAACTTAAATGCCATTCGATTTAAATGTTGTGACGCACTCGTGCGTCAGGCAAACAACGCTGTCATACTCTCTCGTTTGCCACCCACTACTCATGCAGGACGCCTCCACTCTTGCCGAGTTTACTTACAAGTCCGGCTTTGGCTGGGGAACGACTTGAATCCCAGAAACTGGGGCAGGAGGGAATCAAACTCATCCCTCTCCGCGATTCACATGGAACGACCCCTGCTCCACAGAAAATACTGTTGCTGGTTTCGTGCGGATGCACTCAAGGCTGCGGAAGAAAGTGCGGATGTGTGGTGGATGACCTGCGTTGCATAACAATGTGCAGAAACTGTCGTGGACAAAGCTGCACTAGTGCTGTGATTTGACAGAAGATCTGGATGACGATTTTATATTAAAAGAAATTTACAAGAATTTATTGTTTCATAGATATTGTGGTATTTTCATTGTCTACGTGCTGTACATATGATTGTAAATATATTACAACAAAAGTCATTGTTGATTAATTTTACAATAATTTTTAATTTTCATGAAAAAGATTTTCATTCCAATAATTTAAGTTGCATAGATCTAAAGTAAAAGATTATAAAGCTAAATTGTTCTCTATAAATAAGTCTGTTTTAAAAGAAATTTAACTTTTTTAATCAAAAATTTTAGCACTCATATACTAATTACCTTGCTTAAACATGCATTTGACCTTTTCTGAGTAGAATTTCACCAGAAATATTTTCTGTTATACAGGGTGTTACAAAAAGGTACGGCCAAACTTTCAGGAAACATTCCTCACATACAAATATAGAAAAGATGTTATGTGGACATGTGTCCGGAAACGCTTAATTTCCATGTTAGAGCTCATTTTAGTTTCGTCAGTATGTACTGTACTTCCTCGATTCACCGCCAGTTGGCCCAATTGAAGGAAGGTAATGTTGACTTCGGTGCTTGTCTTGACATGCGACTCATTGCTCTACAGAACTAGCATCAAGCACATCAGTACGTAGCATCAACAGGTTAGTGATCATCACGAACGTGGTTTTGCAGTCAGTGCAATGTTTACAAATGCGGAGTTGCCAGACGCCCATTTGATGTATGGATTAGCACGGGGCAATAGCCGTGGCGCATTACGTTTGTATAGAGACAGATTTCCAGAACGAAGGTGTCCCGACAGGAAGACGTTCGAAGCAATTGATCGGCGTCTTAGGGACCACGGAACATTCCAGCCTATGACTCGCAACTGGGGAAGACCTAGAACGACGAGGACACCTGCAATGGACGAGGCATTTCTTCGTGCAGTTGACGATAACCCTAATGTCAGCGTCAATCCTCATTTCAGTGCAAATGTTCTCTTTACGGATGAGGCTTCATTCCAACGTGATCAAATTGTAAGTTTTCACAATCAACATGTGTGGGGTCACGAGAATCCGCACGCAATTGTGCAATCACGTCATCAACACAGATTTTCTGTGAACGTTTGGGCAGGCATTGTTGGTGATGTCTTGATTGGGCCCCATGTTCTTCCACCTACGCTAACTGGAGCACGTTATCATGATTTCATACGGGATACTCTACATGTGCTGCTAGAACATGTGCCTTTACAAGTACGACACAACATGCGGTTCATGCACGATGGAGCTCCTGCACATTTCAGTCGAAGTGTTCGTACGCTTCTCGACAACAGATTCGGTGACCGATGGATTGGTAGAAGCGGACCAATTCCATGGCCTCCACGCTTTCCTGATCTCTACCCTCTTGACTTTCATTTATGGAGGCATTTGAAAGCTCTCGTCTACGCAACCCCGGTACCAAATGTAGAGACTCTTCGTGCTCGTATTGTGGACGGCTGTGATACAATACGCCATTCTCCAGGGCTGCATCAGCGCATCAGGGATTCCATGCGACGGAGGGTGTATGCATGTATCCTCGCTAACGGATGACATTTTGAACATTTCCTGTAACAAAGTGTTTGAAGTCACGCTGGTACGTTCTGTTGCTGTTTGTTTCCATTCCATGATTAATGTGATTTGAAGATAAGTAATGAAATGAGCTCTAACATGGAAAGTAAGCGTTTCTGGACACATGTCCACATAACATATTTTCTTTCTTTGTGTGTGAGGAATGTTTCCTGAAAGTTCGGCCGTACCTTTTTGTAACACCCTGTATAGATAAGTTGGTTAAATGAACCGTTTTTCGTGAAGTTTGGAAAAAGGAAAATAAATTACATTAAGGGGTGGGGGAGGGAGAAGCTCCCCATATAGGGGAGGGAACTTTTCTGTTTTTTACTTCTTCATCCTCTTAAGAGTATTTCTCCAAAGTTTCGAAAATTTATAAATTTTCCCCGATGTTTCCTGATTTGCCTGGACTATAAGGTGCGACACGTTCAAGGCGCTCCGAAAACTAGGTAGCCGATGCGGTTAATCACATGTTACAGCAGGAAGATACCACTGAAGGAGGTGGAACCAGTGGCTCCAGTGATCTTGCCTGTACCGTTCTGAACGAAGTGCCCCAATTATTTGCTGACCTTAAGGTTAAACACGAACATTGGGAGGCAGTTGTTTTCCGGAAAGGAGGTGCCAAGGTTTTCTTAGAAGACTGGTATATTGTGTAAACAAGTGGGAGAACCTGAATAATTCAGGATTTGCTTGCCTCTTGAGATAGCCCCCCTCCGTCTTTCATCGTGAGTAACCCAGCTCGCGCTATTCGTCCACGAGACTCAGAGGGACATAGACACGGGGGTTCCCAGGTAGATGCCATGTTTCTTGACTTCCGCAAGGCGTTTGATACAGTTGCCCACAGTCGTCTAATGAACAAAGTAAGAGCATATGGACTATCATACCTGTTGTGTGATTGGATTGAAGAGTTCCTGGATAACAGAACGCAGCATGTCATTGTCAATGGAGAGAAGTATTCAGAAGTAAGAGTGATTTCAGGTGTGCCGCAGGGGAGTGTCGTAGGACCGTTCCTATTCACAATATATGTAAATGACCTTGTGGTTAACATCGGAAGTTCACTGAGGCTTTTTGCGGATGATGCTGTAGTATATCGAGAGGTTGTAACAATGGAAAATTGTACTGAAATGCAGGAGGATCTGCAGCGAGTTGACGAGTGGTGCAGGGAATGGCAACTGAATCTCAATGTAGACAAGTGTAATGTGCTGCGAATACATAGAAAGAAAGATCCCTTATCATTTAGCTATAATATAGCAGGTCAGCAACTGGAAGCAGTTAATTCCTTCAATTATCTTGGAGTAGGCATTAGGAGGGATTTAAAATGGAATGACCATATAAAATTAATCGTTGGTAAAGCAGATGCCAGACTGAGATTCGTTGGAAGAATCCTAAGGAAATGCAATCCGAAAACAAAGGAAGTACGTTACAGTACGCTTGTTCGCCCATTGCTTGAATATTGCTCACCAGTGTTGGATCCGTACCAGATAGGGTTGATAGAAGAGATAGAGAAGATCCAACGGAGAGCAGCGCGCTTCGTTACAAGATTATTTAGTAATCGCGAAAGCGTTACGAAGATGCTCCAGTAGAAGACTCTGCAAGAGAGACCCTCAGTAGCTCGGTACGGGCTTTTGTTGAAGTTTCGAGAACATACCTTCACTGAGGAGTCAAGAAGTATATTGCTCCCTCCTACGTATGTCTCGCGAGGAGACGATGAGGATAAAATCAGAGAGATTAGAGCCCACACAGAGGCATACCGACCATATTTCTTTCCACGAACAATACGAGACTGGAATAGGGAGGGTGAACGGATAGAGGGACTCAAGGTACTCTCCACCACACACCGTCAGGTGGCTTGCGGAGTATGAATGTAGATGTAGATTACTCCCACAGTTCCTTTTTAGGTGGGAATTTAGGACTGTACAAGACCTTGGCAAAGACACAAGCTCACCTCACCTGGTCATTTTTGTACAGGTATATCCAGCGTCTGGATGGCGAGTGCGACTCTTGTAGAAAGGGGAAACCGAATAACAACCAGCCGAGTGGGTGATTACTATCTGAGCGCAAGAGGTACCCTATGGATAGAATTTTCATTGACTTCGTGGGCCCCTAAGAAAGGGAATCGCTATGTCCTTGTGGTTGCCGACGCGTTTTCGTTATTTGTTCGGCTCGTTCCTAGCCGAGGTGTTACTGCCTTCTTTACTGCCAGACACCTCATCATCACCTTGTGGTTTGGCCCTCCTAGGGCTCTCGTGAGCGATAACGCTGCTGCCTTTGTTCCTAAACAATTTAAACAGTTCTGTTTCCGTAATGAAATACACCACACCAGACAATGTTATCCTCAGACGCCCTTTGCTGAAGCAGTGAACCGTCATGTTAAGTCGGCCTTGATTGTGTACCATGATAAGTCCCCGAGTTCATGGGATACACAAGTTCACGCCTAATTACGCTCCATATGAGGCTTCGAAGGGTGCTCCTGCCGCCCTTATCTTATCGTACCATCTCAAGTCTCCACTATCGAACTTGTGGATTCTGATATTCTGCCCACATCTGTCACTCCTGATACCCTTGAGGAAAATTGGCAACGGGCTAGGGACAATGTAGAATTGGTCCACCGTCGACAGGCAAAGTCTTAACTATTAAAGTTTTTTTTTAATTATTTAAGTCTGTTTAAGTTCTGGTGAGAATTCTGATTCTTTTAGAAAGTTTTTCAATTGTAATGTTAATGTTGTTCCTAAGTAATAAAGTGTATTACATGAAACAAGAAATGACGAATATGTGAGTCCACCTTCCATGTGTTTCCCTTAAAGCCATCCTGAAGTTAGTTGTGAGGTATCATACATGTATTTTCAAAAACATTATTTCAGCCTAAATACCTGTTACTACAAAAGGTAATATCAGGCATTGATGGTGTAACATACAAAACAGTCAGTAAACATGGAAATGTCTCACCACCACAGAGAGTAAAGCTGAATATTGTGTTTATGTTCGACAACATCGTATCAGAAAATCAAAATGGAGTACAAAAATATATCTGCTTCCGTCATCCCATAGGGATAGAAATTTAATTTTAGTCAAACATACTTGAGGATTCCAGAGTGGTTGATGAGAGATAACAGACCTCATTATTGCTTTCAAACAAGATAGTGCGAACCTGAAACACGTTTATCAAGAACTGACATGCCGTCAAATGAATTTACAACAATATGTATGGACTTCCAGAATTACACACGGTATGGGTTTCTGGTTATAGATAAAACAAGACAGCTAAATCTTAGATGAAACAGATGGAACTTCCAAATGCTTTTATTTTAAAAAAGATGATGGATAAATGCAGTCATCCTCATAATTGCTAAAAAAATGCATGAGAGTAAAAATATGGACGTAAATTGTGCAAGAAATTACTAGCTTACATGCACACAGAGATGATGCCTCAAAAGCTACACTATAAAAACTGAAATGACCAACAAAAGCCCCAAAAGCTATACAACGAAAATTGAAATGATCAACTAAAGTCTCAAAAGCTATGCTATGAAAACTGAAAAAACCAGTGAAAGTCTGAAGGATACTGCGATATAAAACGCTGGCGTACAGTATCAAAATTAAGGAACTCAGTCACAGAGTTTATTAATAGCCATAGCAAAATACATAACCAGTGTTCATGAGAGCGCTCATGTGGCATATCTTTTACACTGCTGAGATGTGAAAGACATGGAAAAATGTCGTTCAGGCATTTCAAAACATCAAAACTTATTTGTCCAAGAAATTGAGTACATAAAAATATCAATATTTGGAATGGAAGCCCGCATCTCGTGGTCGTGCGGTAGCGTTCTCGCTTCCCACGCCCGGGTTCCCGGGTTCGATTCCCGGCGGGGTCAGGGATTTTCTCTGCCTCGTGATGGCTGGGTGTTGTGTGCTGTCCTTAGGTTAGTTAGGTTTAAGTAGTTCTAAGTTCTAGGGGACTTATGACCACAGCAGTTGAGTCCCATAGTGCTCAGAGCCATTTGAACCATTTGGAATGGAAAATAAAGCACTTTTTTGATTGTGTTTTGCTTCCTCTCTGTGTACTGTAATACTTGGCACCACAGTACTCTGGAGAGAAGGGTTACAGGTAAGCCACACCTTATTACTGTCAGATTTTCCCCAATCCACGGAAAATGGGCAGGTGCAAATTGCAAGTGTTGACCTTCACTATAAATGGGGTGTCCTATTTGACGACTAATTGAGAGAAGCACCGCACAAACTGCAAAAGAAGATCCAGAGATCTTTCATGGAGGCTGGAAAGGTTAGCACACGGTCGCCAAGACTGACAGGGCACAGAAACCCACCACCTACCGTTCATTCAAGGGTGTTGTAAATTGAGCCCACTAATGACAACACGATACAATGAGAAGTTCAGAGCACTCAGAGACAAGACTTTGTGGAAGGAGATCAAAACTGAGCAGAAGAGTCATGGGCTCCTTGTAAATAGTTCTGTCTAGCAGATTGTGAGGTCATCCTAGGAGTCAGGTTAAAGAGCGTACTGAGCTGCTATGATTCCGAGTCATAATCTGCTGATTTTTATTCTCATATTGCTTGCAGTTTCTGAAACTTCTTCATTCTTGATACTACATCCTGCAGGCATAATGACATTCTGGCTTTGCTTTCTGGAGTCATATCAGTCTGTATGCTTCTCGGTTTTTTTCAGTTTGATCTAATTTTTATATTAATTATGATACATAGTGTCGTTTGTGATATCCTCAGTTCCTAGTCCATTATGGATGTCTTTCCGTCTGGTCCAACGTTCGGTCCCAAAATATGTTTTTGCTACCAGACCTCAGCCTCCAAATACAACTGAGACACCACCTCCGCAATCTCATTGCTGCAGACAAGACGCTGTACGAGTTATCAGAAGATACCAAATGGAAGCTGTGAATGGGTGATGGTTTCACTGAAGAACGACTAAGTAGGAAACTTTGGACAGAGAGCAGTTGAAGCGCGTCCATGCATTACCTGAAAAGCTGCAAGTACACAGAGATGTGGACATAAAAGCCTCCAGCTGTCTCTAAGCGACCAGACGACTGCCAGGATGTCAAGACTCACCCATATATGTCCTCGCGCATGGCTGGTTCTACCATTGGTGAGATTAAATAGTTAATTCCTCTTAGATGCCCTATTACTGAATCATGGGTATGCCTGATCAAATCAGTCTTGGGACATTTATATCAAAATGAATAAATGTAATTAGTGTTACGCCCTTCCCATGTTACTAGAATTTGATGCCCAGTGTAGGGCTCTTTCAGTCCCTTTGCATACTCTGTAACTACTGAACGATATGTATCACATATTTTCTGAGCTGTTCACAGCTAATGCCTTTTCTTGCCCCTCAATCTCCATAGTTTACAGTCTTCTTAACCTCAGTGTGAGAGATTCCTGGAAAGCATTGCCTCCTTGACATCTGTGACCATGTAGTGTATCAACGTGGCGGTGTCCTAATTGTTTTTTACACTACACCTGATACAAATTTTTCCCCTTTTTCTGGTTTCTTTAAATACATGACAAATACATGATGTATGTCTGAAATCTCTGTATTGTTCTGTGTAAAAGTTATTATTGACTAAGTATTTGACATCACTGATTCTAATGGGGTAGTTAGTTTCAGTATACATATTTTATTTGATGATATTTTCAACTTTTACACTATCCACAAACAACATGCACTTAAAATCCGAATCCTCTAAGAACTGTTTAAGATTGACATACCGTGTTTGAAAACCATCATTCTCGTTCTCAAAAATAATTTCTCTTTACCGAAAAAGTAATATTTCATAAATTATTCTTATTTGCAGTTAACATATTACAGAATGTTCAAATCTACAAAAGCTATTCTTTCCCAAATATAGTGTATTTCTGTAGCTAAGAAACTAAAAATTTATAATTTCATCTAAATAACATGTTACTTTATTAAATATTCAGATTAGAAATAACAAGATTCCAGAAAATATTTGGTAGGTCAAATTACACATTCAAAATTGCACACTTTAAAACAATACTAGTAATTTTGTCTTTTTTGGATTACACACTTTTCAATTAAACAAAAAACTCTCCTGTCTAGTGCATATATGTTTTACCTATTGTCTGTGTATATTATATTATTATTGAATGTATAATTAGACCATTATTTGAATGTATCCAAAAGCTTCCCTACACTTTGTATATATTGTAGACACATAGAAAGGTAGAGGTAATCAAAGTTTAGTATTTATTGAGTATAGTTGCTATGAGGATCTGCGATCTGCATCAAATGGGGACAGTCAGTATTACAACTTAAAGACTTACATTAGACTAAATATGGAGTGTACGCAAGCTGCTGAACTGTTTTTAAGAGACTTGCATATTTCTAAGTTTATACACAAGCCGATCGTCATAAATGTGCTTGAGACACAATATATGTAAGTGAAGTAAAACTGAAATTATCTATGTTCTTTCAAGTTATTTGATAACGATTCAAAGCATTTATTGATTAATCAGTGAGGTAAGAAGACAATCGAGGAACATAATATGGAACATCAAAATAAACAGGTCAGTAAACTTATAACCCTTCTTCCAGTTAGTCGACCACAGAACCTTTTTCCCTCTGGGTTCCACCTTCGCCCTTCTTCAGGCATCTATTGTCATCCATGCATTTTAAGTGATACTAACCTCTTCCATTCAACTCCTTTCCATTATTTTTGTGATTTCTTCATTTCTGATGTGCTTTAATTTTGAGACCCCCAGCACTGTGTTTTCAGTAATCTATTTTCATGGTCAGTAATTGACCTTTTCATGGCTTTTCTTGTTTACAGAACCTCTCTCCTCTATATAGAAAAGCTTTCTACTATCATTTTTTATACATTCTTATCGTTTCGTTTGTGACGTTATTATCTCAAAGGATTGAATTTAATCATGGAGTAATCTGTATCCCTTGCCAAATCTTATTTTTAATATCAACTATTCTCCTCAGATTGACACTGTCCTCTGGATGCTCGCTACTGGACCTAATACAGTCTCTGGTCATTGCTACATGGTTGTTTTACATCGCCCTTCATTGATTCTGATAATGTTATGAAAATGATGGATTGCTACTTACCATGTAGTGGAGATGCTGAGTCGCAGATGGCACATCAAAGAGACTGGTTAACAGGTAGGATAAGCTTTCGCACAAAAGGCACACGTACACACACACACACACACACACACACACACACATACACACACACACACACACAACACACACACGCACACACACACATTCGCGTAGTTGCAACTCATATACACATGACCACTGTCTCTGGTTGCTGAGGCTGACCTCAATAATTAAAATTATCGTTATTCTTTTTTTTTCCATGACGTTTCCCCCTGTGTCAATAATATGCTGTTCCAGTTTGATGTGAATTAGAAACTGGAACTTTAAGCATGGATTGTTTTTTGGTACAATTTGTCAAGCTAAATATCAGATAATGACATTTGTAGATACAGCCTTTAGACAGTGTGTACTTCATACGTAACAGGGCAGTAGGGGTTCTGGGCAGAAAGTCGCTGCATCAGCAGCAGAATTCCTGGAACCGATGACATCAGCATCAGCTTATCTGGAACGGTTGCCCCTGCATCCGGTGCTCGGCCAATATCATCCCTCCCACTCTGCATGTAGCCAATGACGTTACACCAATGCACTCCTGGGGCGCCAAAGACGTCCGAGCTTGCCTCCCCACCCTTCAAACAATTTTAGTTTTTATAGTTCGATTGGTTATGCGGTGTCATTTGCTGTCTATACGTCCGTACAGTATGAAGCGCCACCAACAACAGCAGTGAATAGCTACACTACTGGCCATTAAAATTGCCACACCACGAAGGTGACGTGCTACAGACGCGAAATTTAACCGACAGGAAGAAGATGCTCTGATATGCAAATGATTAGCTTTTCAGAGCATTCACACAAGGTTGGCGCCAGTGGCGACACCTACAACGTGCTGACATGAGGAAAGTTCTCAACCAATTTCTCATACACAAACAGCAGTTGACTGCCGTTGCCTGGTGAAACGTTGTTGTCACGCCTCGTGTAAGGAGGAAAAATGCGTAGCATCACGTTTCCGACTTTGATAAAGGTCGAATTGTAGCCTATCGCGATTGCGGTTTATCGTATCCCGACATTGCTGCTCGCGTTGGTCGAGATCCAATGACTGTTAGCAGAATATGGAATCGGTGGGTTCAGGAGGATAATACGGAACGTCGTGCTGGATCCCAACGGCCTCGTATCACTAGCAGTCGAGATGACAGGCATCTTATCCTCATGCCTATAACGGATCGTGCAGCCACGTCTCGATCCCTGACTCAACAGATGGGGACGTTTGCAAGACCACAACCATCCTCACGAACAGTTCAACGACGTTTGCAGCAGCATGGACTATCAGCTCGGAGACCGTGGCTGCGGTTACCCCTGACGCTGCATCACAAGACAGGAGCGCCTGCGATGGTGTACTCGACGACGAACCTGAGTGCACGAATAGCAAAACGTCATTTTTTCGGATGAATCCAGGTTCTCTTTACAGCATCATGATGGTCGTATCCGTGTTTGGCGACATCGCGGTGAACGCACATTGGAAGCGTGTATTCGTCTTCACCATACTGGTGTATCACGCGGCGTCATGGTATGGGGTGCCATTGGTTACACGTCTCGGTCACCTCTTGTTCGCATTGACGGCACTTTGAACAGTGGTCGTTACATTCCTGATGTGTTACGACCCGTAGCTCCACCCTTCATTCGGTCCCTGCGAAACCGCCGGCCGCTGATGGCCGAGCGGTTGTACGCGTTTCAGGCTGGAACCGCGCGACCGCGCGAATCCTGCATCGGGCATGGACGTGCGTGATGTACTTAGGTTAGTTAGGTTTAAGTACATCTAAGTTCTACGGGACTGATGACCTGAGATGTTAAGTCCCATAGTGCTCAGAGCCATTTTTGAACCTGCGAAACCCTACATTTCAGCAGGGTAATGCACGACCGCATGTTGCAGGTCTTGTACGGGCCTTTCTTGATACAGAAAATGTTGGACTGCTGCCCTGGCCAGCACGTTCTCCATATCTCTCACCAATTGAAAACGTTTGGTCAGTGGTGGCCGAGCAATTGGCTCGTCACAATACGCCAGTAACTATTCTAGATGAACTGTGTTATCGTGTTGAAGCTGCATGGGCAGCTGTACCTGTACACGCCATCCAAGCTCTGTATGACTCAATGCCAAGTCGTATCAAGGCCGTTATTACAGCCAGAGGTAGTTGTTCTGGGTACTGATTTCTCAGGAGCTATGCACCCAAATTCCGTGAAAATGTAATCACATGTCAGTTCTAGTATAATATATTCGTCCAATCAATACCCGTTTATCATATGCATTTCTTCTTGGTGTAGCAATTTTAATGGCGAGTAGTGTACAAAGGAGACGTTCAGTACTCATGTATCTGTAATTATTGTTGTTTCCCTGTACTCAGGGCTCTGTTGTTATTGTTTCAGATGAGGAGACGCAGAAGTTCGTGCCTGAACCACAGCAGCAGCAGTCATTGTCCACAAGGTGTCTTCCCCAGCTATCGGAGCTTGTGCTGTTCGACTGTGTAGTAGCAGAGTCACAGCAGCAGCTACCGGGTATTCAGTTTCAGCAAGGTGTTAGCAGCATATTGGTGTTCACCAGTACCTACAATTTAACTGCAAATGGATCTTTAGTGTGAACGAAGGCCTAGCATCTCACAGAGAGCTTCATGTGGTGACTGAAGTACAGAAAGTTCAACATCTTGGCAACAGAGTGCAGTATTCGTGGCGTCAATAGGATTACCCATGTAGTATGAGTTCATAGAGTTAGAATTCATAGAGGGAAAGACAACGACTGAATACAACTCATGCATACGCCTATTAACGTCGGCATGTTAAAGGTTGAGACATCAGTTGTCGAAAAGATGGAGAGGCAGTGCTTGTGTTAAAATCTGAGGAAGCAGTCACATACATTAAACATTCAGGTGTGGTGAATTTAAACGAGCTGTACAGTGCTTTACTGACAGCAGCAGGCTGAATGAGCCATTGGTGTCCTTATTGCCCTGGTCTTAGAAATGTTTCATACTTTTGTTACGTGTCAGATCATAATCAGTGAAGTGACATGGGTTTCGTATGCAAGATGGCTCACGTGTATAACAGAGATAAGTCAAAAAGGTTATCGGAGGTCAGATATTGCTTCCCAAAACAGCTGGACAATATCTGCTTCTTTGAGGCTGGTCAGACGCATCAGCGAGTAGCAAGCTTGACACCTTGCCAACGGCGCCGAAGGTCTAGGTCACTGGAATAATAGGAAACTTTCCGATGTGCATAATGAAAGAATCCCGAGAACGATTTGGAAAGATAATCAAACATTAAGATGCTCACATGTCGAAGGAAGGATCGAAGCGAATGTTCCACAAAGAGACTGAAAAGATCACCCACTGTCAATTAAGACTATTTAAAGAATCATGTAGCAGCAGCACCTGATGGAGCAGTAAACACTTCGACTACGAGAAGACGGTGGACACACGGCAACTGCAAGCTCAGTAGCGTTTCCCTGAAATAGCGCTAAACAGGGACTGGCTGTTTCTGTCTCAAAGAGTTGGAATAGCGGAATTCCAGTCAAGAACAGGAAGAAGTTACTACTTGGTACATGCCTCTTGTGAGGCAGGAAAAGTGCCTGTGAATACTTGTGTAGTTCATAGTGTCAGTGAGTGATCAGTTAGGGCAAGTTGTCAGTAGTCAGCCGACTTAGTGACAGTCAACCATTTGTCTCTAATAGAGTTCATTCTACTAATTATTGAAAGCATCTGAACTTCTGTTAAGGGGTTTCGGTCTGACACCTCACTAGGGAAATGCGTTAGTTATAGAAAATAATTGATTGAAAGAGTAATAACTTGCTGCTTCAGAAAACCAGTCCTGCCAACTGCGCGAGAGTTCCGAATCTTCTGTAACCTAACCCCCTCCAACCAAGGACACTTTCTCCCTCTCACCTCCACTATAAAGGCTCATAACAAAGCACTCTGAACCCACAACGTCGTCAATGTCCTGAACGCGCCACGCACACGTGGACGACCTGAGCCGGGACACAACATAAAAATGTGTTGTCAAGCATATGGAGAGTGCATTAGCAAATTGTTGTGAGGGAATAATGAGGATGGTTATGAAAGGATAGTAAGAAGGGAAACAAATTGTAGCAGTTGTGTCACTGACTCTCACTGAAAGAAGAAGAAGAAGAAGAAGAAGAAGAAGAAGAAGCCCATTTCAGTAGCAGGGCCCGTCATCTTCAAGAGCCCAGCAGACTGTGAAGGACGCGAGCAGCGGTGCCGAAGACTCAGCAGTGGAGCAGAGCTCAGCAGGTCAGCAGAAGAATGGGGGCAGCAAGATAGCACGACAGGCAAGCCAGTGCGATGAATTAGGAATCAGATCCCCTGGTTTGTAACACAATGACGTTCTCCGGCAGCAGTAGCATTGGTACTGGTCTAACAATAGTTTAGTGTTGAAGAAGTTTGATGGCAACAAACGAGAATTTCAAGAATGAACTGAAAACATGAAAGCTGCTTTTGGAGTAGTGAAGTCTGAGGATTCAAAATTATTATTTCAATGTGTGAAATCGAAAATAAATGGCGTAGCTAGAGCAAAACTGTTAGTATTGGATAATATGGGTAACTGGCCCGAAGTGAGAAACATTTTAGAGGGGGACTGTTCCGACAAAAGAACCATAGATTTCAATGCTTGTAGGATGTTTCAAGCCTGACAGTATTCTGGGGGATCAATTGCCTCCTGGGGAAATAGGACAGACGACCTATCCAAATCATTGCGGGCTTTCATGGAGTGAGTAATGGATATGGAGCAACTAAAGGGTCCCACAGAATGGTTTATGGCACAAAGTGTGCATGTTTTGTTCAAGGGTTAGCCAATTACTGAATAATGATTGTACACAGTCAGGGTGTAAACATTAACTTAAGTGAAGAATTGGAAACAGACCAACAAGAAGAGAGTGTGATCATGTCAAAGAAAGGAAAAAGTCAACCGTCGAGGGGAATAATTTGGCAGAATAATATGGCTGCAATATGGTGACATTATTATATGTGAAAACTGTCAGAGGAGTGGACGCAAAGAAAACCATGTGTTGTAGGCGTACTAAATATGAAGACACAGCGCCCCAGTCTAGAGAAAATATAGGAAAGATTCTGAGGAAAAGAATAGGAAACGAAACAGCTGGTATGGGTAGCTGTCATACACAGCCACCATTAAATGCCCAAGGTGAGGTTAGTCGGCTTGAAAGACGATTACTGTTAATGAAGTAAAAGATCCACGCAGTGGACACCAAACGAAAAAGATACTCCTTATCTTTCTGATCTAGACTGCCATAAAAATGCAAAGGAACTGTTAACTACACCTCAGGGAGAAGTTGTAGTCTAATGCACAATTGATTTATTGATCTTAAACAAGACAAGACAACAAAATTATTAAAGAATCATCAAACAAAAACATATTTATTTAACGAAAGCCTTACTAAAATGGGATCTATGGTGGACAAAGTGATCTGCTGGGGACCGACACACGACACTAACCAGAACACTACTCACTTCATCTCACTTCATACACGTGAATCCAGGTTATGGCATCAAACTACGCCACCACCTAGCATCTATATTCTACCATACAAAAAAAAAAGGAAAAATATGGTGCAAAAGAACAAGGTGCTGAGAAATAGATATTATAGTCCTACGTCGCAGCAGCGAATACTTTACCATCCTACTGATCAAGGTGGCACACTACGATGCATTCGGTGACTGAAGTCACGGCCGGCGGAAATCTGTTATTAAATGGGCGTTCCCGAAAAATGCAAGTACACAGTCTCACGTTCGGTTAATTCAGAACGCAGGTACTTCCCTAAGAGCCTCTGAAACCCCGACGGATTCCAGTGTGCAGGTGGACCCGTCTGCTGGTCTGCCAAACCAATTTGACTCCGTGCCACGACTGTGCGTGTCAGAATACGTCAAATGTTTAGACGGCCGACTCAAGAGAAATAAGTACACCCGCACATCACTCGTTGTGACCGTGATGATATAAGCAGTACCTCTGATGGTTCAGAAGGTGACTCACAAAGGCTCTAATTCGCACCCTAGCAAAGGACACAAGTCTCACCGTTTAGGTAGTGACCTGCAGTTCTTTACGAGCGAAGCGCCAGCACAAGAGACTTGTACAAGAGTGACGATCTCCCTTTCTCTGTTTTGCCTCCTCACCTGTGTTCTAAAAGCACATTTCTCTTTTTTGACTTCCCCCAATTTCGCACAAGCCAATCACGAGCTGGAGCCCGGCATTCTAACCTCGGTGAATGGTCTTTAAACTGCAAACCGATTTGACCAATCAAAGACTTAAAGTTAATTGGCAGAAAACGGAAAAAAAATTCAGCTTCGCGGCCTCTTTCCCACATGTTTGCCGTGTCTTTTGTTAACACAACACAGGGCGAAAGCACAGCCCTCCATAAACAGCTTGTTATCTCCCCTGCTGCGTCCATTCCAAAGTTTGCAGGGAACGGCCATAAAATTGAATTGACAAAACATGTTTTGAAACAGAGTCTGTACGTCTGGGCGCCAGTTTTCCTGTCCCATGGACGTTTGCAGAACGTTTACACTTCTTTTGGAGGCTTGCTCGCTAACATGGCCTACAATGCGCTGTCTGCGACTTTTGGGCGCTAGGCTGTATACCTGGACGTCTGGCGCCAAAGCTTAACGTGTTTCTGCACAATGCGACAGCAGCACGGCCTGCCTGGAAATGTCTCCTCACTGTTCTCCAAAAAAAAACGCGCTTTGTCGTAGCCACCAACGCCGTGCTTTTACTGCAGTCGTTTAAGTCGGCACCCTGTTCCTTTCAACGCAGGTAAAGCTTACCGTATTTCTTTCCCTAGAGCACGCAAACAACACCATAAACTGCTGCCCACCATCTCATCACAATGTATGAATTGAAATCGCCATAGATCGTATTCCCTACACCAAATCAGAAGTGAGAGTGCCCTGCAGTCTCTCAGCCTATGAGGCATAAAACGATGTACTGACGATTTACTGCAGGGAAATCGGTAGAGAACGGAATTTCTCAGTAGATACAAGAGCTGATATCAGTCTGCTCAAGGAAGAAGCAATAACCACAGAAATACCAGTAAAGAAGTAACAAGTATGAATGTTAAAAGGGATAACAAATGATACAATGAATACACTGGGTATAATAAACTTAAGAATACTTAAGAATAACCAAATAATGGTCTAGTAAATAGGAATTTCTTACAAAAACAGAGACCTGTCGTTGAGTATAGCCAGAGAGAAACAAGAGTGAATGGATATGACATTTTGTTGTTGACAGTACCAGAAGACGAGATGTAACCAGGATGGAGGTAACTAAAAAACTATACTACGGTCGCAGGTTCGAATCCTGCCTCGGGCATGGGTGTGTGTGATGTCCTTAGGTTAAGTTAGGTTTAAGTAGTTCTAGGGGACTTATGACCTAAGATGTTGAGTCCCATAGTGCTGAGAGCCATTTTTAAAAAACTATATGATCGATATAGAGTCACGAAAAAGTGTCAGTAAAATAAGAAAAGCATGAACGAGTTCCAGGAGGTGAAACGATGCCGTAGTAATTTAAAGAAATAGCATGCTAGCAAGGGAATTAACGGATTAAAGCAATACTCCAGGGAAGAAGAGGCTCTTGAGAAATAAATGGAAGGTTGTGGTCCAAAGGAAATGATACTACACTCCTGGAAATGGAAAAAAGAACACATTGACACCGGTGTGTCAGACCCACCATACTTGCTCCGGACACTGCGAGAGGGCTGTACAAGCAATGATCACACGCACGGCACAGCGGACACACCAGGAACCGCGGTGTTGGCCGTCGAATGGCGCTAGCTGCGCAGCATTTGTGCACCGCCGCCGTCAGTGTCAGCCAGTTTGCCGTGGCATACGGAGCTCCATCGCAGTCTTTAACACTGGTAGCATGCCGCGACAGCGTGGACGTGAACCGTATGTGCAGTTGACGGACTTTGAGCGAGGGCGTATAGTGGGCATGCGGGAGGCCGGGTGGACGTACCGCCGACTTGCTCAACACGTGGGGCGTGAGGTCTCCACAGTACATCGATGTTGTCGCCAGTGGTCGGCGGAAGGTGCACGTGCCCGTCGACCTGGGACCGGACCGCAGCGACGCACGGATGCACGCCAAGACCGTAGGATCCTACGCAGTGCCGTAGGGGACCGCACCGCCACTTCCCAGCAAATTAGGGACACTGTTGCTCCTGGGGTATCGGCGAGGACCATTCGCAACCGTCTCCATGAAGCTGGGCTACGGTCCCGCACACCGTTAGGCCGTCTTCCGCTCACGCCCCAACATCGTGCAGCCCGCCTCCAGTGGTGTCGCGACAGGCGTGAATGGAGGGATGAATGGAGACGTGTCGTCTTCAGCGATGAGAGTCGCTTCTGCCTTGGTGCTAATGATGGTCGTATGCGTGTTTGGCGCCGTGCAGGTGAGCGCCACAATCAGGACTGCATACGACCGAGGCACACAGGGCCAACACCCGGCATCATGGTGTGGGGAGCGATCTCCTACACTGGCCGTACACCACTGGTGATCGTCGAGGGGACACTGAATAGTGCACGGTACATCCAAACCGTCATCGAACCCATCGTTCTACCATTCCTAGACCGGCAAGGGAACTTGCTGTTCCAACAGGACAATGCACGTCCGCATGTATCCCGTGCCACCCAACGTGCTCTAGAAGGTGTAAGTCAACTACCCTGGCCAGCAAGATCTCCGGATCTGTCCCCCATTGAGCATGTTTGGGACTGGATGTAGCGTCGTCTCACGCGGTCTGCACGTCCAGCACGAACGCTGGTCCAACTGAGCCGCCAGGTGGAAATGGTATGGCAAGCCGTTCCACAGGACTACATCCAGCATCTCTACGATCGTCTCCATGGGAGAATAGCAGCCTGCATTGCTGCGAAAGGTGGATATACACTGTACTAGTGCCGACATTGTGCATGCTCTGTTGGCTGTGTCTATGTGCCTGTGGTTCTGTCAGTGTGATCATGTGATGTATCTGACCCCAGGAATGTGTCAATAAAGTTTCCCCTTCCTGGGACAATGAATTCACGGTGTTCTTATTTCAATTTCCAGGAGTGTATATAGAGATGAAAAGACCAGGAGAATGTGATTGGAAAGACAGGAGACAATTCAGGAAGGGGAAGAGGTAATAGGACCGAAAGAAGAAGTGTTAAAGGATGTATACGTTTCAGAGTCCCTAGTACGAAATCCTCAAGGTAAATGTGTTATTAGTATGGTGAACACGAATGAGGTAAAGAATAATGTTAGTTCATTATAATCAGTTACTGAACACTTACGTAACGAAGCCACAGTAAGAAGAGTGATAAAACCCAAGGGACAGACATCAGATTAGAAGAATCATACAGCGAAAACCAGAGACGCTTTGTACATGGAGCACCTAAACGAAGAACAGAAATGTGAGTCAGAAAAACTGTGTAGTGAATATTGTGATGTACTTCATGTGAAAGGTAAGGCAGTAAATCATACACTTTCAATACTGCCTGAGCTTACAGACAAGGTTAAAACTGTGAGACTATATTGGATCCTGGAATCCCAGAACAAGATATTACGTGAGCACAGAGAAAAAATGTTGATTGACACTATTACTGTAGAACACTGAAGTCCAGGGAAAATGCCAGTACTGCTAGTTCTGGAGAAAGCAGATGCCAACTGGAAACTAAAATATGGGTTGGTGACTGATTATCACACAGTAAGCAAGATTTCAGAAGGTAAGTCATTCCCAGTCCCGAATGTATCGGAAATTCTGGACCAGCTGGGAAAAACTAAGTACTTTATCACATTGGATTAGGCCAGCAGATAGTAATGGACCCCCCAGGGTAGGGAGAAAATTGAATTTAGTGCTGATTATCAGCACTACAAGAGGACGCCGAGGGGATGAGAGGGGACACCGAGCACGTTTCAGGGACTGATGGACGTTGCACTGTCAGCCAGAAGTCAGACGGATTACCTTTGTGATCTGGATGGCCATGCCACATGCAAATAACGGCTGATAATTCTTCTATTTCCAAAATGCCTCTGCATCAGCCGCTTTACTGACTGTGCATAAAACTGACCCTACCCACGCATCCACGCTATTGAAAGGTTGGAATGATGTTGTTGCGTAAAACGCGAAACGCGTGAAGTACGTGTCGCGCATACACAATCTTAGGCCTAATTTTTCAAGTATACAAGTTTTGATTTTTAACGTTAGTTTAACTGCGTTACGTTACTATATTAATAGTATACACATATATTAGTGTTCCAAATAACTTTAGTGGCTTTTGTGATGTGTAGTTAAAAGAATATTATTGTTACTGCCTAGATAAATTTTGTAAAAAAATATTGTAAACAACCACGAGCGAGAAGTGTTTGAGCTGCCGTAGGAAAGTCAGTTCTGGGGTTCTGTGCAGCTGTTGTGGCAGATGGTTACGTTGGGGTGAATGTAGTCGCATGGGAATCGGGGAAGTAAATGGGTCTCTTCCATAGCATTGCAGATTATGTTCAAGGGGTAGGAAAATATCGGAACAGGAAGGAAAGATTAGAGCCCTTCGAGCTGAACTGGATAGTGCTAGGGAGGAAGTGATGAGGTTAAGGGGGGAGGAGGGTGAAGACAGGTGGGAAGTGGTAGCAACGAACAGGGGCCACAGAAAGAGAACAGTATCAGACAGTTTCATCATTGGCACAAACAATAGATTTGCCTTGCTACCTCAGTCAGCTAAGGAAGAGGCTCAAGTAGATGAAAGTGTAGTCAGCACTCAACAGACTTTCACTAGGAAACTAACTGTTGCAAAAAAAGTAGAAAGTAGGAGGAAAGTTCTGTTGTTAGGTAGTTGCCACGGAAGAGGTGTGCGGCAGATTTTGCAGGAAAAATTAGGTGACAGGTACCAGGTGACAAGTATTTTCAAGCCCAGTGAATGTCTTAGCCAAGTAATAGAGGATTTAGGATCATTGTGCAAAGGTTTTACGAAGCAGGACCATGTTGTGGTAGTGGGTGGAGTGGGAAACAGTATTGTCGCGTCCCGGCACAGGTCCCGGATGCCAATATAGAGTTGGTCGAGCCTGCGTGGCGCAATCGGGACGTTGACGACAATTATGGGTTTGCGGTTCCCTTTAACTAGCCTTTATTACGGAGATGAGAGGGAGTAGAATCTCCTGGACAGTCTAAGGGCGTGTAGGAGGTGTAGATACCTTATACAATACTTCCAATAGGTAGCGGGTACAATGGGGGAATTGACAGCACTGAAAAACAGTAAGGTGAGATTTTTCCTTTAACGTAAATTATTAAACTAATATCACAAAACATGTGAGGTGTCAGACCCTTCCCCTTACTCTGTATGCTTCTATAGATTCAGCCAGAATCTCTACTTTACTCTTCCTTTATATGAAGGACCTTTATACTATCCCCAGGAGACAAGCACCAGCCAGTGGCTTGTTCCTTCTATTGCTGAACTAGCTGTAGAGGCTACTTGAGACAGAGACAAACTGTCCCTGTTCAAAGCTATTCCACGCTAAAACTTCTACTTAAGTGACAGTTGTAGTTGATTCCACCAGAGCATCACCGTCTTCTCGTAGTTGCAGTTACTATAAACTCATTAGTAGCGGATGCTACCTTCTCGATGCTGCCGGGCCTTGGGCGCTGCTTGTGCCCTCTTCGACTTCTGCGACGACTCTGCCTCTTGCTGCTCGTGGATGCCCTTAAATACCCATTGTGAAGGTCTGCCCTGCTCGGACGCAGCCCTCGCATGCGCTTTCTCTAACTTATTTTTCGGTCTTCCCGGACGTTTCGTCGCTGTGGACCTACATTGGTTTCGATATGTCGGGCCCAGTCCCGGACGGAAAGTTCCTTCTCACCCTTCAAGGTCCGGGAGACGCGCTGTTCGTATCCTCGACGTGTTTACTAGCTCAGGCTAGTTGTACTGTGTGACACTTTTCCTTCCGTGTCTGTGGTACTGCGCGGCGTCCGCGTAAGAAATACTGGCTGAACCTTTACATTATGAATAGCTATGTCATTTTATCACTTAAATCCTCTGGGGACCTGACAGTATTGATAGGGATGAGGGCTACAATATTGAGTGTGACCTGTAAAAATAGCATCTGCAACGAACCATACAAATGTTGGCTTGGTTCCTGCTTCCATGCGGTATGACTGGCCCCAATTGAACAACTTTGTCAGGAGGGTCAATATGGAGCTAGATCAGCTGCTTCGGGCATCTACTTTATCAAGCATAGGTTTGGTTCCTGTTGATGGTATTGGTAGGTGGGACTTCACAAGACATGGCCTGCATTTCAGTAGGAAAGGGAAGATTTAGAAACTAAGGGTGGAATAGATGTACTATGCCTGTCTGAACATCATATAGTCACAGGTACTGAAATGGTAAATGTAGGTGGATATAAGTTTTCAGTACATGTAAGTAGAGATACTATGGAGAGAGGAGGAGTTGCTGTATATATTAAAATCAGTCATAGTGTGAAAAAATTGGGAACAAAAAAATTTGGCGTAGAGCAATGCATAGAAGCACGTGCATGTGAGCTTAAACTAAATAAAGGCACTTTTACAATTGTAGCCGTGTATAGGTCCCCATTGGGAAATTTTCGACTATTTTTGAAAAACTTGGATTCTTTATTGTACTACCTGTCAGACAAAGGAAATCAAATTATTGTTTGTGGGGATTTCAATGTAGATTTCCTGAAAGAGTCAGATAGAAAGCTTGACCTTGAAGTATTACTTGGTTCTTTCAATTTGACAGCAGTTATTGATTTTCTTACTCGGGTGGTACGGGAAAGTAGCATGCTGATAGATAATGTTTTCATAGACCAAGATAAATTCAATCAAATAAAAACTTTTCCTGTTAAGAATGGTCTGCCTGATCACAATGCACAGCTAGTTACAGTATATGATATAGCTCCATACAGTAATGCAAAACAGTCCTCCATTAACGATTTAACATCAAAATTTTAGGGAAAGCTTGCAACAGTTAGACTGGGATGAGGTGTACAGGAAACATGATGCTAATTTAAAATTTAACCTATTTCATGATACCTTTGTGAGTATATTTGAAAACAGTTATCCTAAGAAAACAGTGAAATATAATTATAAGAAACCATGTAAAAAGCCATGGCTTACTAAAGGGATAAAAATATCTTGTAAACAGAAAAGGGAAATGTATCTTATAGCTAGGAGGAGTAATGATCCCCAAACAGTGAAACATTATAAAAACTACTGCACTATATTAAGAAAAGTTATTAAAAATCCAGAAGTGCATTATGTCTGAGAGTAGCACATCTGATAATATGTCAAAAGGGAAACAGGGCAACCAAGAGCACAAGAAGACTATTTCTATCAAACACAATGAAAAGTTTGTTAACAAGAAGTCGGAAGTAGAAAACATGTTTAATAATCATTTTTAAGTGTTGTAGAGAAAATAGGTTCCAGCTATTCATTGAAAATGGAGGCAGTATATGGAAGAGGCAGTACCTACGCAATTTGATAAAATTGAAATTCAACCCACCTCTCCTACTGAAATTAGTAAAATAATAAATTCACTCAAAAGTGGAATTGATGGCGTTTCCAACAGAGTACTAAAAGATTGTTCCCAACAAATAAGTGGGATTCTCAGCCACATATGTAGTAGCTCACTGAAACAGGGAATTTTTCCAGGTAGACTGAAATATGCTATTGTTAAACCATTATATAAAAAGGGGATAGATCTGATGCTGACAACTACTGCCCAATCTCACTTCTGACAGCTTTATCCAAAATTCCTGAAAAAGTAATGTATTCAAGAGTAGCATCACATATTTGTAAAAATGAAGTACTAACAAAATGTCAGTTGGGTTTTCAGAAAGGCTTTTCCACAGAAGATGCTATATATGCTTTCACTGATCAAATATTAAATGCAACGAATAACCGAACATCACCCATTGGGATATTTTGTGATCTCTCAAAGGCTTTTGATTGTGTGAATCACGAAATTCTCTAGATAAGCTTAAGTATTGCGGTATGAGGGGACAGTGCACAAATGATTTAATTCATACTTAACTGGAAGAATGCATAAGGTTGAAATTAACAGTACAGATAGTCTACAAAAATCATCAGAGTCCTCTAACTAGGGAGGTACCAAGAATGGTGTCCCACAGGGTTCAGTCTTGGATCCCTTATTATTCTTAATATATATTAACAACTTGCCACTCTATATTCATGAAGATGCAAAGTTAGTTCTTTTACTGATGATACTAGTATAGTAATCACACCCAAGAAGCAAGAATCAGCTGAGGAAATTGTAAATAATGTCTTTCACAAAATTATTAAGTGGTTCTCTGCAAATGTACTCTCACTAAATTTTGAGAAAACACTGTTTATACAATTCTGTACAACAAACAGCATAACATCAATGATAAATATAGACTATGAACATAAGTCTGTTGCTAAGGTAGGATACTCCAAATTTCTGGGTGTGTGCATTGATGAGAAATTGAATTGGAAGAAACACATCGATGATCTGCTGAAACGGTCAGGTTCAGCTACTAATGGTATTAGGGTTATTGCAAATTTTGGTGATAAATGTATCAGTGAATTGGCCTACTATGCCTGTTTTCATTCACTGCTTTCATGTGGCATCATATTTTGGGGCAATTCGTCATTAAGAGAGAAAGTATTCATTGCACAAAACCATATAATCAGAATAATAGCTGGATCCCACCGAAGATCACCTTTGCAGATATTTATTTAAGGAACTTGGGATATTCACAGTACCTTCGCAATACATATATTCACTTATGAAATTTGTCATTAATAACCCATCCCAGTTCAAAAATAACAGCGAAGTGCATAGCTACAACATTACAAGAAAGGATGATATTCACTATTCTCGATTAAATCTCACTTTAGCACAGAGAGGGGTGAATTATGCTGCCACAAAAATCTTTGGTCATTTGCCAAATAGAAGTAAAAGTTTGACAGATAACCAACCAACATTTAAAAGCAAATTAAAAGAATTTCTGAATGACAACTCCTTCTACTCAACAGATTAATTCTTAGATACGAAGTAGTAACTGTAAAAAAAATTAATTAATTATTTTGTGTAAAGAAAATTTATGTTAAAGTGACACGTTCCACATCATTACGAAATCTCGTATTCATGATCTATGGAACAAGGATTAATGTATGTATGCATGTAAGACTCTTCCTAGCGTTCACCAGTGACAGTACAGATAACAGGATCCGCAGGACTCATCTCCTCGAAGAAACGCAGCCCTCCTACGATAAACGATGCCGTCAACCCGCACCACACAGAATGATGAGTTACCCGTTGATGCGAGACTGGATTTTTCGTTACCCATATTCTACAGTTCTGGGTATTGACATGTCCTTGGAGAAATGGGCTTCGTCTGTCCACAGAATGTTGCATACAGACAAGAAACTCCACAGCTAACGTTTTTGTCCATCCCGGCAAGTGAACATGGGTGATTTTGTATTGGTAGCAATGCAGGGTATTTCGTAGGGTTTTCTGCGCTGTGCCCGCAGGCATGTCTAACGTTGGGGCAATTCCTCGTGCACTGCATATTTGCACACCACTGGTCGACCATTCCCGCATCGCTGTGGCCATATCTTCAAAGTCGTCGGATCAACTGCTTTCCTTCCTCTGCTACACTACACTTCGGAAGATCTCGTCTTTCCGAATTTTGTAATCATTTTCTCGAGACCCTTAGCAGACATCAGACCAGTGCCTTTCCTCATACACTCGAGTGTCCAGAACTTCTGCATGGCTACTGGCGCACAGCCACTGTTCTCATGTAAACTGAGAGACAGCCGTGTGTCACTTCCGCAGGCGCGTCTGTCGGTGTGCTCATTTTGACGCTTACAGCGCCATTTGGTAAAATTTTCCTTAATTTTTTCCCCCCATGACGTTTCCCCCTGCTGTTCAAATTTGACGTCAGTCAGAGCACTGATTCTCTGTCTGCAGCGTTTTGAAACTGGAAATTTAATTATTGACACACTGTAGTTTCATAGGACAGAAGATACAACACTAAAAGCATGAAATATGGCAGGCCTTTAGCTATAGAAACGCAATTTTCTGTCTTTTATTGTAACAAATGATATCTGGAACAGCCAGTTTTTGGTAGACACTCAACGCGCTGATGCTTTGAAACAGCTTATATTCACACTGGAAACAAACAACCACCGTCCAAACAAGCCTGGAAGACCCAACGGTACCGACTGACCGCCGTGTCGTCCTCGGCTCTTAGGTGCCAACGTCTGCAGATACGGAGGGGCACGTGGTCAGCCCACTGCTCTCCCAGCCATTCTCAGTTTTCTTGACGTCACTACTGCTCAATTGGCCTCAGAAGGGCTGAGTGCACCACACTTGCCAACCGCACTTGGCAGACCTGGACGGCGACCCATCCAAGTTCTAGCCAAGCCCGACAGCGCTTAACTTCGGTGATCTGATGGGAACCAGTGTTACCACTGGGGGAAGGCCGTTAGCTTATATTCATACCATGTACTCTATAACAAAAAAAAAACACCAGACACATGGGTTTAGCTCCATACAATTTGGTATCTCCTACGTTCTGTTAGTTTAAAATCGGGTATTGAGGGGGCGGGGGGGTGGCAGTTCCTACTATAAATTTCTATCCCGGAATTTACGTCGGCACACAGAAATACTCTCCAAACAATGGCCTATAACCTGTGAACAACGTAATTAAATGCAAATAGTTATATGGCCAGGCTAACTAATTGGAGTACTTTATATCTGTCTCTCTCTCTGAATATCAAATTAATCAAATTATTTTCTCCAATAGCATGACATCTCAAAGACATTGACATCAGGGTCCTATGTGCTGTATCCTCCATACTCATCAAATATGGGGTGCTTAGGAAACCTGCTTTCTCGGATCGATAGACAACAATTGAAGCAAATCATATTAAAGAATTTCATTAGAAGATGAACCAATGAAAATACTTAGCTTTGAGAATTTACAATGATGTGTCTCAAGCAAGGGGCGACATGCAAATAAGGAATCTCTTCAGTACATATAATTCCTAATACAAGTGTGGTAATACAGTGGATGCTTCTATCCAGGTCGCTGGTCTTGACGCTTCTGCAGAAACTCGTAGAACTGGGCTGCGGCCAGGCAGCGCGGAGCTTATGTCCTCTTCGTGTAGAGGGCGCTGCCGTTGCGTTGTCGTCCTGGAGAGGGTTCGGTCAGTGTGCGATTGGCTGACGTCTTCTTCGTAGCCCTCTCTGCTCTAACGTTCCCACCTGTCGTGCAGGCGCTTCACTTTACACTGGAACACTATCTACCAAAAATGTTTCTTTTCAATCAAAGTTTTTTCTTTTTTTGCAGGAAAATGAAAAATTAGATACTGTTTATCTGGACTATGTCCACTGTCTTATACCACACATGTCATCTCTCACGAGCCAGAGTGATAAGTGTCGTAGGAAAGAGGAAAACAAAAATTTTTCACAATATTGAGGACACCAAAGCAATACTACATTTCCTACAGCTGCCACAGAACCACTGCACCCTCGACACTGTAGAATCGATCTGGAGCCGAGTTAAGGACTTTGTCGTGAGAAGTAGCGGCATTTAAACTGGCTGATGTAGTGCGATAATGCACGAAGCTTTGTCACACTTCACTGCCAAACACTGGTGGAATGTGGTACAGCACATCACAAAAGAAGAGGAGAAAGTGTGGCGCTTGCTTGCCTTCGTGGATTCTGTTGATCGCCTCGTCATCAGTGTAGCAGATGACTGTTCCAGTAATGAAATGCACTCCTCAGATTTGGACATGGAAGGAGTTCAGACGTCAGACGACTGTCTGTAATTAATACCTTCAGTGGCTTCAATATTGAACTATATGGCAAAATACCTGCAATGCTTTCTTACGTAACATGCAGAAAAATTACGCTCCGTTTAAGTTATGAATTTTCATCACTCTTGTTTTTAATTACAATATTAAGTTAGCTAAGAACGAGAGCATGTTATGTTTTCCATCTTGTTAGCTAACAAGCGTATTGTCGCAGTTCCGCCGTATATCGTTTCATTCTGTTTCACAATCAAACGACATTCGAAGCTATACTTTGATTAAAACTAAGTGACACTTGACAGTTCACGCTCTGAAGTTCATTTTCTCCAAAGAGGAACCATTCGCCGGTGACGAACAGTTGGTCAGCTGACTTCCAGTTCCTCGTTCGACATGCTCTCTTGATGTGTTTGGATCCCGAATCTTTGGTCTGGCGCTTTAATTTCGTATTTCATCACAGATGATGACCACACGAGAAACAGCGTGCACAAACATAAAGATGCTAATGAATTACACACGTTTCGTACATAGTACTAACCAAACACCACTGGATACTTCCACATAAGACGCGATTCAGCGTCACGTATGTGGTTATCACGATCACAGAGATCGGCTTACAGGAGATATGCTTCGTATGAAGGCAAGTTTCGCACGCCATTGCGTCAAAGTAATTCATTATTGCGACTGCATGATCACAGTCAGAAACATAGCTTCTGTCACTGTTGTACTTTAGCGCAATGGTTCTGGCAGAAAGTAGTCGTGTTGAAGATCGGAGGTTCCAATCTTGTCACATACGGTGGAAATTTTGTTATTTCTAATTCTAACCAAAATATTGGAAGAGTGATTGCACGAAGAACGCTAGACTGGGCAGGACATGTTCTGCGAGCAGAGGGCACTTCTCTGAGTATTTCTACACTAGCCAACTGGGAGACGTCCAAGAAGTCGTCCGCGAACGAGTGTAGAGGCAGGATTTCAGTGACCCAGAAAGAAGCAGATCCAACAGACAGCACTGAAGACGCCCGACACAGAAGTAAACGGGCAAACTTATAATAAATTTCTGTCATGTTACAAGTATTTTGTCATGATTTGTGTACTTGATGTGTTAATCATTTCGTTATGTTCTGTATATGTCTTGTAATTGTATATTTTTTCTTCTGCTGTGGGCCTAAACGCGCTGTGTATGTGCAATAAATGGTGATAATGGTGACGACGATGAAGATGATGATAAATCAAAAGAGTTTGATTATCATTTTCATTCAGTCAATTTTTTTTGTAATTCTTTGCTATGTCATTTTCATCGTCGTATCGACATTTTTATTTGCCTTTATTTTTCTACCTATTATTTTTTTTCATCTGCAATCTGCCTTGTGTCACCTATAAGTGCCATCGAGGACTGCTCAGCTATTCGTAACGTAGCAGCTGGTGTAACCAGTGAGAGGATAGTTTCAGGTACATCTACATCTATACTCTGCAGACCATTGTAAGGTGCATGGCAGAGGGTACGTCCCATTGTACTAGTTATTAGGGTTCCTTCCATTCACGAATGGAGAGCGGGAAGATTGATTATTCGAATGTCTCTGTGCGTACGGTAATTATTCTAATCTTATCCTCATGATACCTGTGTGAGCCATACGTAGGGACTTGTAGTACGTCCTTTGAGTAATCATTTAAAGCTGTTTATTGAAACTTTGTTAACAGACCTTCTCGGGATAGTTTACGTCTATCTTCAAGAGTCTGGTGTTCGGTTTTTTCAGTATCGCTGTGACACTCTCCCACGGATTAAACAAATCTTTGACAATTCGTGCTGCCCTCCTATGTATATGTTCAGTATCCCCTGTTAGTCCTGTCTCACACGGGTACCACACACTTAAGCAATATTACAGAACCTATCGCACGAGTGATTCGCAAGCAATCTCCTTGACTGCACTTCCCCAGTATTCTACCAATAAACCGAAGTCTGCCGGCCGAAGTGGCCGAGCGGTTCTCGGCGCTACAGTCTGGAGCCGAGCGACCGCTACGGTCGCAGGTTCGAATCCTGCCTCGGGCATGGATGTTTGTCATGTCCTTAGGTTAGTTAGGTTTAAGTAGTTCTAAGTTCTAGGGGAGTGATGACCACAGCAGTTATGTCCCATAGTGCTCAGAGCCATTTGAACCATTTGAAACCGAAGTCTACCACCTGCTTTACCCATGACTGAACGTATGTGATCATTGCATTTGTGTTACACTCAGATAAACAATGACAGAAAGGAATTACTGTTTGCTTTTAGAGCTGAAACTGACCATTTTCTGCTTTGAGTTTACTCGTAGAGGTTAGCTTTAATAGCCATGAACAAAGCGATGGTGATTTTACTTCTGCGGCAGATCGTTGACCACTGCTTTCTTGGTTACATTTCACATCACGAGGCTGTGGTTCACCTAGGACATGAGTTTAATTTCAGCGGTACAGAACCCGTCTCCTGCTGCAGTCCAGTCTTTGGTTTCTTAAACTCTCCTGTCGACAGAGCATCCCCCATTTCAGACATAACTTGCGGCAGTCGCTTCCAACAACACTGCTCCGCGTTACACATTACCTGCGTTTGTGAAGTGCCTTGCCGCGGTTGTGTCGCCTGTAACCGAACGGTAGCTGGCGGCCGATGTGGCAACGCCGTAGCAGCGAGTGACGCACGTCAACTATCAAGTAATTTCAAACAGACTATATACCTTTTCTCTGCTCGTCCCTTTTTATGTCTAAACTGCAACTTACAGCTCACATCACTGTAGGTTAGCTGGACAAAGCAGCTAGGTAGTTAAATGCACCAGTACATCTGTTGTCTTGTATCATCGCTGAGTCGATGTGTGTGTAAAGTTCAGCATGAAATGTATCCTTACTATCCCACTCGACTGCATTCGAGACAGCTTAGCTTCCGCTCTCTGCGAAACGAAATACAATGAGTTTCCAGCAAACGCGGAAGAGTACACGGTGTAATGTTTACACTGAGTTTATTCTCACACTGAATGCAGAGTTAGCAGCAGCAGGGTGTCTGCCGTACCGCACCACAGCCCCTCCTGGACGCCACCTGCTGATGTGGGTTTATCAACATCTCCCGACAGCAGCAGTGCGGACAACACCATCATTGACGTTATCTGACCCGTAACACTTCTGTATACGAGCTGTTATGCTGGTCTGTAGTTTAAGCCATACAGAACCATCTGCCACGGACTGCATTGTAAATACTGTTTTACCATATAGTGACAAACACTGCATCTTTCATCAGTTCAATGGAGATACAACGCTTTTTTTCAAAAGTTATGTTTGATATACGAATAAGAAACGCAACTGTTCTGTGGCTTGAGTTGCATAGAACCATCTGGTACAGGCTGCATTCTGACTACTAGTTGTTTCACCCATTTACTTTTAAGTTTTACACGTTACTCTAATAAATGTTCAGGTACACAGAGACTGTATCCGTTCTTTACACACACACACACACACACACACACACACACACACACATATATATATATATATATATATATATATATATATATATATATATATATATACTGTGAATATTGTATCACACACACAGCCCCCTTTGACTGTTCAGAGACGTCACTAAACCTGCCCTAACATAAAAACAGCCATGCATGAACAGCGCCTGTTAGATGGACAGGGTTCAACAGCCGATCAGTTCCAGTCATTCCACCAGGAAGGAGGTACGCGGCTCGTGTTTTTCTGTAGTTCAACCATGCCTAGACGGTCAATACCGCGGTTCGATCGCGTCCGCATTGTTTTCTTTGTGCCAGGTAGGGCTCTCAACAAGGGAAGTGTCCAGCTGTCTCGGATTGAACCAAAGCGATGTTGTTTGGACATGGAGGAGATGCAGAGAGATAGGAACTGTCGATGACATACCTCGCTCAGGCCGCCCAAGGGCTATTACTGCAATGGATGACCGCTACATTCGGATTATGGCTCGGAGGAGCCCTGACAGCAACGCCACCATGTTGAATAATGCTTTTCGTGTACCCACAGGACGTCGTGTTACGACTCAAACTGTGCACATCTTGTTCAAATGGTTCAAATGGCTCTGAGCACTAGGCGACTTAACTTCCGAGGTCAACAGTCTCCTAGAACTTAGAACTACTTAAACCTAACTAACCTAAGGACATCACACACATACATGCCCGAGGCAGGATTCGAACCTGCGACCGTAGCGGTCGCTCGGCTCCAGACTGTAGCGCCTAGAACCGCACGGCGACTCTGGCCGGCTGCACATCTTGTGAATGACTTCCTTCAGGATAATGACATCGCTCAACTACAGTTGCCAGCATGTTCTCCAGACATGAACCCTATCGAACATACCTCAGATAGATTGAAAAGGGCTGCTTATGGACGACATGACCCACCAGCCACTCTGAGGCATCCACGCCGTATCGCCATCGAGGAGTGGGACAATCTGGACCAACAGTGGCTTGATGAACTTGTGGATAGTATGCGATGACAAATACAGGCATGCATCAATGCAAGAGGACGTGCCACTGGCTATTAGAGGTACTGGTGTGTGCAGCAGTCTTGACCACCACCAGTGAAGGTCTCGCTGTATGGTGGTACAGCATGCAATGTGTGGTTTTCATGAGCAATAAAAAGGGCGGAAATAACGTTTATGTTGACCTCCATTCCAATTTTCTGTACAGGTTCCGGAACTCTCGGAACCGAGGTGATGCAAAACTTTATGTGTGTATATTAATGGCTTTTTAAAAAAAAGAATGTGGGGCATTGCTCGTAGATAGTCTGGTAGGGGCCACCTATGTAGTAGGAAATAATGAGGATTGGGCTTTCATCTCACAGATGTCGTGCTTTGTCATCTTGTAAAAATCTTATACAACTGTAATATGTTCTTCATTCATGCATATGTATCATTATAATGTATTCTTATATGTCTTAGCTCTGATGATAGCCACACAGTGCTTGAAACCCAGATCTGCAATAAAGACATTATTAGCGACCGAATGCTATATATTTTCTCAACTTTGGACCTCTTATTTCAGTTATGCGAACATCCGCAGCAACCTGTGCCATCACTTAGTTCACTGAAGCGACCAAAACCGTGCCACAGCCGTGATACTGTGGAATTTCCAATCCATCAGAACAACGGTTCGCAGTGACACAACAAAATGCGAGTGGCGCATTGCGCAGCAGCCACCGGTCTTCGAACTCTGAATCAGCGTCCCTTGACCACGTGGACCTGGTAAACCCTCAGTTCGAGCTACAAACTCGGCTGCTGAGTCGTAAATTGGAGAATATTTTAGGATTTTTAGTAGGGTGACGAACAAGAAAAGAAATATTCTTCTACAAAATCATTATTCATCGTTGCTTTTGCATTACACACAGAAAACAATTCTTTGTTTATTTTTGGTTGGGTAGCTGGGGTGGGGGGTAGCCCTAATCCTAACCAGATTAATATCCAACCTACAATTTAGGTCTATATAATAATCACTGAATTCTTTCTCGAGGCAGTATTTCTCCCGGAAAATGCGACTGTGACGGTCTCCATAGCTTCAGATTCGGCGTCAGAACCGTCCCCTCGTGTTTTACTGCCACAGGCTCATCTCCTACGTCTGACTTGGGCCTTTGTGGGGTGCTTTCTAACCGAGTACGAGGAACCGATTTCAGTTTTACTAGCATACAGAAGCGCCCTTACAAAACTACGAAAAGAGGACAAACAAATATGTGTAAAAATGTCAGTGAATTCGATGGACGGAGATTATTATTAGGTTGGAGCAAGGGTAACACATAAAGGAGTGCTGTACTGCTTATGATTTGCGTCGG
Source organism: Schistocerca cancellata (assembly GCF_023864275.1). Lineage (NCBI taxonomy): Eukaryota > Metazoa > Arthropoda > Insecta > Orthoptera > Acrididae > Schistocerca > Schistocerca cancellata. The sequence goes on along the minus strand of NC_064635.1, from coordinate 15,710,977 downwards.
TGGACTGGAGATTATCCTGTAAGTTAGTGGGAGACACACACAGTGCCAAGAACCCATACTGTTAAAAGGTCTTAGGTGCAAGCTAGAGGAGTATACTGTCTGTTGAAAGGAAACCATTGGTTGATATTAATTCCGATCATTCAACACTTCCGATGGGCATAGAAATGAACTGAGGATTTATGTAGAATGCACATACAGACAGAAGAAAGCACGACGATTGTCCAGCACCCTTGTGGGATGACTGACACAGCTATAATACTTTTGTGTTTGTGGGCCACCGGGAAACCAGATGAGGCAAAAGATACTAAACTGTCGCACAAGTCTTGTGCATACCAATGCAACCAGAAACAATTCCATGGATCGTCATGTTACAACTAAATGAATATTAATTCTGCGTTCAAAGAGAACCAAAAGCACCCGCTCTACTTTTGCTTGAACCGTTCACCAACGCAGAGTTTGTGCAACACCTAAGGTCAAGGCCATTTTCCTACGCCGGCCGCGGTCGCCGTGCGGTTCTAGGCGCTCCAGTCCGTAGCCGCGCTGTTGCTATGGTCGCAGGTTCGAATCCTGCCTCGGGCATGGGTGTATGTGATGTCCTTAGGTTAGTTAGGTTTAAGTAGTTCTAAGTCCTAGGGGACTGATTTTTGTGGCGGCGTTCGTAGCGACAAACACTTCGCTGTAGAAACGGCTTACGAAGTCACCGCCACACTTTTAATAGCGGGCCGACCGGTCCGCTGGAACAGTGAACAGAAAGATGAAAACCCAAACACTCTGACTAAATAAAAGTCGGTACTTATCTTTATTAACGAAGATACAGAAACACAGTAGTGAACTCCGTGTCTACAGAAGTCTGTCTAGTTCGAGTCGGAGCGGCTAGGTCAGCGTCGGCTGTCGACAAACAACAACTCTGCTGCGATGAACACACAACTGACTAGCAAGTACACAAATCGGTGGCGAGTATACAACTGAGCGGCGAATACAGAACTGTCCTAGCGCTCGCGACTCCAGCGCTTAAGAAGCCAGAAGCCAGCAGTGGCGCGCGCAGACTTGCGGCGATTTCCTGTATCGCTGGCGCTGCTTATGCGGACGGCGTCCGGATTTTGATGCTGCCAACCTTTTGGCAGTGGGCTCGGTTGGCATTACTGGCTAGGATATAACACTGATGACCACAGCAGTTGAGTCCCATAGTGCTCAGAGCCATTTGCCTAACAAAATTGCGGAAGTTTTTCGTCAACGGTTCCATACTTTTTTAGGGTGTTGAATCAGAATTTCAGATTTGCTGCCTTGTAAGAGGTCGGCTTCACAACAAAACAATAAAAAAACTTCAAAATTTTCGCAGTTTTTCATTTTTTCGCTTATATTTAGAAAACTGCACGTTTTTCAAAGATGACCACTCGGTACCAAATTAGACAAATTTTCCTACACAATGCGCTAGTGAGGTTTTATTTTCTGACCAGCAGTATCGGCGCTGTCCAGAAAAACAGCGATTTTTTTTGGCCCTTCTGCGAAAACGTCAAAATCTCCCACCCCCATCCGCTAGAGCTCGAAAAATATACATGTTGTCGACAAAACCCCAACACCAACGTGAAAGTTTATTAAGTTTCCCACAAAAGACGTCTGCAACATTATTTTTCTGACGAGCAAAGCGAAATTTACGAAAGATGCTCCCTGTGCCCTACAGCCTAACTACCCCTCCTGCTTTTCTGTCTCTCATCGACGCAATGCCTTTCGGTGTACTACGATTAAAAGAGACTCTTTTGAGTGGACTAATGGGAAAGCTTGTTTAATGAAAACTTCAAGAAATTATATTTACAACATATTAGGTACATGACAGTGAATAAAAGGATGGATGTGAAATTCTGCGTTACATGAAATGAGTGAATGTCGAGCACACGATGTCGCGTAAATTCTCCATCTGGAAAAGAAAGAAGGAATTTAGTGGTAGTATATGCGTACAAAGGAATTTTAATTTATATAGTGAACTGTCGATAACTGTCATGCGCACAGTGCTTTTACTTCGTTTGTCTGTGGCCCAGGCAATGTTTCTCGGACAGTAGAAGGTTTAGCTGAAGGGACTTGGGCAATGAAATGTTCGGGTGAAAGCATCAGGGTCTCTGGAAGGTGCAGGCTGAACAATTAGATGTTGTTGCTCTTCTTCAGCTAAAAAGAAGCTGTAGTTGAATGATTAAAAGTGATGAGAGAGAAAAATTGAGTATAGTAATTCGATGAATACCTACTGTCGCCTCAGGTACTTCACATAGTGGTACTTGCATGTAGTAGTGATGGAACAACCGACTGTTTTGAACAATCGATTGTTCAGCCGATAGGTTTTTTCATTCAGTCGGTTTCATCAGTCGAATAAAACAACGAAATGAAACTACTAACTAGTCTGTGGCCACACTCACTCTCCAGGTTCGAGTGACACAAGCATTTGTTGGTTACGTCAGTTATACGAATGTTTTCACTCAGCGATGTTTACATACTTTTTTGATTCAGTCTTTTCCGGTCGTTGTTGGGGGGAGGGGGTGGCCGCCGGCCGACGTACGTGTACGTCCTGCTTCTACCAGGGCCAGGGCAGCAGCCGTCGCGAGGCGGTGGCGCGGAGTTCGGCACACGCGCAGTACAGGCGGAACCTGCGGCAAGTAGGCTGGCCACGGCGCCACCTCCTCGAGCCGGCTGCTACCCTGTCCCTAATAGCAGCTGGACTCTGACGTGGAGCGCGCGCAGAGCGAGCGGCAAGCGCCGCCGTATGATCTTTTTTAATTTTTAATTAATTAAGTATCGGACATCAGTAAAACGGAATGCTGACGGTCGCAAGAATTTGGCAATGTTTATTTGTCCCCTCCTACTTCATGCAGCCCTAAGAGAACTATGCTTCCTCAACCCTCTCTACTACACCCAAGAGAAAAGCTTTTTTACTCGTTACGCGTTAAGTGCACCTGGAACAATTTAATGCCTCCTCCTTAAGTTGCCAATCCTAAGATTGATTTGCAGCAGCTCTCCATTCAGTGCGATTGTCGGCCAGCCTCTTCAATTCCGTGAAACTTCCGCATCCTAGGTCCTGCATTATCTGGCTTATGTACTTTCTTCTAGGTCTGCCTCTTGCCCTTTTGCCCTCCACAAGGCCTTCCGTTATAGTGTGGAGAAGACTTTCATGTCTCAGAATGTGTCCCATCCATATATCTCTCCTCTTCTTGACCGTCTTCCAAAGAACTGGAACTTCCTCTGCTCTCTGCAGGACTTCTTCATTTGTCATCCTGGCCGTCCATGGAATTTTTAACATCCTTCGCAGACACCACATTTCGAATCCTTCAATCCTTCTTCTTTCATCCTCTCCAAGTGTCCAGGTTTAGCAGCCGTAGAGAAGCACACTCCCAACAAAGGTCTTTCCTTTCCTTTTATAGAATGCAATCTTTGCCTGATTTATTCTACTTATTACATCTTTCCTACTACGACCATCTGATGTTATTCTGCTTCCCAAGTAGACAAAGTCTTGTATTTCTTTCAGCTTCTCTCCATTCAGCCTTATATTCGTAATTGCTTGATTATTTTGTTTGCTTGCAACTAAGATTTTTGTTTTTGACTTATTAATTTTCATGTTGTACCGTGTAGCAAGATTGTTTTCCATTTCCTCCAACACTACTTGTAATTCTTCCTCATTTTCCGCTAGGACAGCAATGTCATCCGCAAAACGCAGCATATCAACTATTTTTCCCTGGATCCTGATTCCATTAGCTTGTCCTAACTTTTCTCTGACCTCGTCCATTGCTTTCTGTATGTACATATTAAAGAGGACAGGGGAGAGTGCACATCCCTGTCTCACACCCTGTTTAATTTTTGCTTGTTGTTGATGTTCCCCACATCTCACTATTGCTACCTCTTCTTTGTATATGTTCCATATCGTTCTCCTGTCCTTATACTTAGCTCCAGTTTCCCTCAATATCTGGAATAGCTTTTTCCATTCAACCTTATCAAAGGCTTTTTCGAGGTCAATAAATGCTATATAGGTGTCCTTTCCTTTTTCCATTCTTTTTTCTATTATGAGCCTTAGGGCCATAATGGCTTCTAAAGCCAAACTGGTCTTCTGTGAGCATGCATTCCACGTTCCCTTCAATTCTTCTAAGGAGGATGGTCGTCAAAATTTTTGATGCATGTGATGTTAGGCTGAGGGTTCTGTATTGTGCACACGATTTTGCTGGCATTTTCTTTGGTAATGGAACAATAATACACTTTTTGAAGTCCTCAGGCAGCTCTCCAGTATCATATATTTGGCAGATTAATTTATACAATATATCTTTTATTTCTGTTCCAACTGCTTTGATGATTTCTGCAGGCAGTGAGTCAATTCCTGGTGCTTTTCCGTGCTTAAGTGCCTGTAGTGCCCGATCAAATTCAGACCTTAGTATGCTGTCTCCTAGTTCATCTTTATCTACTTCGTCCTCACTTTCAATCATGTCATCTTGTACGTTGCCTCCATATAATTTCTCTAGGTATTCCTTCCACGTAAGTGCTATATCTTCATGATTATACACCATCTTATTATCCTTTCTTATTAGGGCATTACATCTAATCCTTTGTCCTCCTGAGAAGAAGCGTTTCACTGTTTTGTATGCTAATTCAAGGTTCCCTTTCTTCAGAAGGTCTTCAACTTCTTTGCATCTGTCTTCAAGGAATCTTTCTTTTACTTGCTTCAACTTCCTGTTGATTTTGTTCCTAAGCACTCGGTATGCCGTTTTCCCTTCTTCCGTTTCATTATTTTTGAGCTTCCTTCTTTCCTCAAACATAAGTATTATTTCATCAGTTATCCACTCCTTCCTCTTTTCAGGTTTTTGTTTTCCAATTATCTCTTCAGCTGCTTTTATTAGGCCATCTCTCATATTTTCCCAATGTTGTTCTACATTCTCTATAGGATACTGTTGAATTAGATCCTTAGCCCTTTCTTGGAACTCCTTCTGCGTCTCACGGTTTCCAAGCTTCCCTATATCCAGTTTTCCATTTCCTATTTTCTTCCTAATGCATTTAAACTTGAGTCGGCATTCCGCAACAACCATGTTGTGATCACTCACAATATCTGGGCTTGCGTATGCTCTAGAGTCTTTTAGTTGATTTCTAAATCTATTTTTGACTAGAATGTAATCAATTTGGTATCGTTCTCTATCCCCTGGTGACTTCCAGGTGTATCTTCTACGGGGGTGATGTTGAAACCACGTGTTCGATATTATCAGTTGGTTCCTGTTACAAAATTCTATAAGTCGGTCTCCTCTATCATTCCTTTTACCAAGGCCGTAGCGTCCAACAGCTGGCTGTACCTCTTTATCTCCTACTATTGCATTCCAGTCTCCTATAATTATTAAGTTTGTTTCTCCTTTGATTCCTCTCATGGCTCCATTTAACTCTTCATATACAGCTTCAACTTCCTCATCCTCCTGGTTTGTGGTAGGCATATAGACCTGTATCACAACCGTCTCTGTAGGTTTGGTATCCAGACTGACAAGTATTATCCTTCCTCCATATGGTATATATCCCTTCACTCTCTGCCCCAATTTTCGACTCATAACTACTCCGACCCCACCTGCTCCAGGTCTATCTTCTATCGTTCCTGTGTGAATTATCCTGTACTCATCACTCCAGAAATCTCCGCAGTTAGGCCATCTCATTTCAGACACTCCTAGTATATCCAACTTCATTTTCTTCGTTTCTTGCTTAAGGTTTTCGAGCTTCCCCATCTGCAGTAAGGTGCGGACGTTCCACGTTCCAATTCTACTATAGCTCTTTTTATTTCCTTTCTTCCTATGAACTGTTGAAACGAGATCTCTGGTAGTCCCCTGCCGGAGATCCGAATGAGGGGCTATTACTCCGGATTGCATTTTTACTAGAGCTTGTTTCATATTCATATTATGGCTGTTGATACTTGAGAAATCTAATTAGATCTTTAATGAAGTGGTTTCTCCTTGCCTTCTTCATTCTATGCCGTTGGCACAGCAATCTATTTGTCACCTCTAAATGACGAAATGAACGATTAGTCTTTCAATACGTAATTAAATGAATATGTTTATTACAGTATATTGTTAATTTTTACTTGTTGACCGTATAACTACAATTTTCTTACCATACGCGTAAACTGTTTATACATTGTCCCGAAACGTAAACAAATAGTAAAAATATTTCAGGTCACTGCTGATACGTTGCAGAGAGTAAAGGCGAAACGCGTGTGGCACGAAAATTGTGTGTCATACCGTTGCAGTTAGACGATCAGCAAGTAAAAATTAACAATGTACTGTAAAATTACACGCAACTGAGCGAGACAGGACAACAAAAGTTGAAGGTATGAATATGGTTCAAATGGTTCAAATGGCTCTGAGCACTATCTGAGGTCATCAGTCCCCTAGAACTTAGAACTACTTAAAGCTAGCTAACCTAAGGACGTCACACACATCCATAAGTGAATATGTATATTGCTTATTTTAACTTTAGCGTGTCCATTGAGCTGTCTTCACGCAAACCTGGGGGGTGGGGCTGCCTTCTGGGGGTGTGTGTGCCCCGGTTTGTACTGCATGTCACTAGTTAAATTCACCTAATAAAAGTACTTACAAACTGTTTTCTCTCAGAAGAATAACTGGCTAGCTCAGTCAACTAAAACTGCTAGACAATGCGTTCAGTGAATACGTGCTTCAAGCGATAAAAAAAACTGAGAAACACTGGTTTCGCTCGGAAAGAAAGAATAACTCAGTCAGTACAAAAAACACCACAGGGTTGTGTTGTCTTTTTCATTCGGTTGCTCGCATGGACTGATTTCATGCGAAAGAAAATGAATGAATAACAATCAAGCCGACACGTAAAACTACAGCCGACTGATACCATTGTTTCCATTCAGTTACTCCCACAGGCTGGTTTCAGTCGAAGCAATTAATGAATAATTGAACGGATACGTAAGGCTCCAGCCGACTGAGTCAATTGTTTTACAGCAACCGTCTGAGTCCATTGTTTTCATTCGGAGGCTCGCCCAGGTCTTCATCAAAACTGACGTCGATGCTGGAGCGTGGGCCTTCACATTGCAGGCACAATGTCTGCTCACTTATAGCCTCACAGACCTTGGTAAACTGCTTCTTCTGCCTGCAAGATATAAGCCCAAGCAGCCTCTCGGGAACCTGGTGTTCCCGTTTGGTATTGGCGGCCAACCCATTTTCTATCAGCTTTCACCCCCAGTGCTCTGGGTCTAAGTAGTACAGCAGTATATGAGACTGACGGGAGGGCTTTATGTTGCATTACCGCACTGAAACCCCTGGCTTTGGAGAGGTTGCTTCAGCTTATGTCTTGCAAATGGAAGCAGATTGTCAAGGTAGGTGTGGGTATAGGTGAGTAGGTCTGTTGTGTACTCAACTGTGCCGGCAATATGAAGGGACGCGCTCTAGCACCAACGACAGTTACGGTATAGAAAACGAAGACGACCTGGACAAGCCACTTGCACCACTGCTCTCTGAAGCAGGGGCTAGTTAGTTATATGTTGTCTAGATCACCTGAACGATTCCGTTACCGAAATAATGTGGAATGAGGCACATTACAGGATATGTGTACATGATTAGGGTTAACATTAATGAACACATTTCCATTGTATTTCTATTCATGCAACTACCCAACTACCATTTAAAAAGATTCTTCTTTTTCTACTAGCCTCCAGTTCAAATTCGACAATGCAATAGAAGGAGTTGTCCAGGAGAAGTGATGTTACATTAGATTTAAAACTTTCTTCACTACCTGTCTGGGTGATACGGGGCATTTTTTCCCTCTGCTGTTACAGGTACGGACATTACATCACTGTTCTGCTCCGATTGTGTTGGATTATTTGTGACGAATTTCATTAGCGAGTATATGTATTGTGACAGCACAGTTAAAATGCCTAACTCCTTGAAGATGTACCTACATGACGTCTGTGGGTGAACACCTCATATTATTCTTACTGCTCTCTGCTCGGGGACTGGGTGTTTGTGTTGTCCTTATCATTTCATCATCATCATCATCATTCGCGACAGTGGCTAGACTGAAGTGTGTAAAAGAATTGGACTGTGTAAAATTTGGCACTTTTTACGGGCACTGATGACCGTGCACTTGAGCACCCCACAAACCAAACGTCATTTTACTGCTCGCTTTTGTGCAGACAGTACTTCGGTTCTTAGTGATTACTTACCCCACGAAGTTATTCCACACCACATTAATGAGTGGAAATATGGAAACTATGTCAGGCGGTCTTCATGTTTGTTTCCAAAATTAGCAATTATACGAAGAGGAAAGTAGCTGAAGTTCATTCATCTCGCTTGACGTGCTGAATTAGCCGTTCAGTACTCTTATATAGTTTCTCTATCTGTTCATCTTCCGCTTGCGAGCTCGGCATGTGTCCCTACCGTTGTCGGTGTTGGTTTGCTGCCGATTCTGACGAAAACAACCCTAACACTGACCGGTTCACACTAACTCATTCCCTGCCCTACCTTTCAGTTCACAACGAATCCCACTCCTGTTGTACCATTCCCTGCTGCTGTTGATATACCGTATCTCATCTGACCAGAAATCCTTGTCTTCTTTCCATCTCACTTCATTGACCCACACTATATCTAGATTGAGCCTTAGAATTTCCCCTTTTAGGTTTTCTAGCTTCTCTACCAAGTTGAAACTCCTGACATTCAACGTCCCGACTCGTAGAACGTTATTCTTTCATTGGTTATTCAATTTTTTTCTCACGCCTTTCGGTGCAGTTTCCCACCACAAGGACAAGAGAGTGCCCTGAACCTCTGTCATCTCCTCCACCCTCTTTGACACGGCCGTTGGCAGAATGAGGATGGCTTCTTATTCCAGAAATCTTCAGCCACCAATGCTGATTATTAATCAAAATGCAAGCAGTGGGGAGTTTCGAACCCAGGACACTTTGATTACTGATGAAGGACTTTAGCCCTAGACCACAGATGCCTCTTGAACGTTGAATGGAAGGTCATGCTCATATTTAGGGAGTGGGCCCCAAATTAAGCGTATTGGGAGTTCCTTTTTGATTTTATCCCAGTCGCTAAAAAACTCCACCTTTCTGTCGTTGTTTGAATTATTCAAACACAACCTTTTGCTTTCTGTTTGCCAAGTATGGTTCACACTAGCTGTGTGTAAAACCAATCAATTCCATAAAACTTGAGATTTTCTAAGAGAGTATCATGATCCACACAATCGATGTCTTCGGAAAGATCATAAAAAATACCAACTGGCGATATACTATTAAGCCTTGAACTATTTGACGATTGAATGTACAAATAGCATTCTCCGTCCAGCAACATTTCTGAAATCTAAGCTGTGATATGCTGCACAAATTGTTTTCCACTTAAGTGTGAACTACGCTTGAGTACATTACTTTGTTGAATATATTTCGGAAAAAAGATGGCAGTTAGGATAGTGGACGATAATTGTTTACAATAAATGCATTCGCAGGTGTGAATATGGGCAAACATCAGCTGTAAAGTGGAATAACGACAATGAAAATTCTGGCCCAACCGGGTCTCGAACCAGTATTTTCAGGTTAGCGGGCGCGGTCGCCTTACCGTTTGGCTACACGGCCACAACGCGCCTGCATCTCCGAAGGAACATTGCATCGTAATTCGGAATAACGCAGGCACTACAGTATCTTATTTATGCACAGACACCGCGCAGTTGATTTTCAAGTACACTGTCTCATCTGTACGGGAATGTAGCTAATGGACGCAGGACTACAGGTTTGAGACGCGTGGTTGACGACGTATGGAAGTGTGGCTGTGGCCGGCAGTCGCGCGCGGGTAACCAAGCGGTGGGGCGACTCTTCACGACAAACGGGAAATACGGATCCGAGTTTCAATCAGGTACAAATTTTCACTGTCGTCATTCCAGTATACAGCTGATGGTTGTCCATATTCGTAATTGCGAATACATTTAATTTATTTCGTAACGGCTGTAGTCACTGCACTCCTTGTTCCTTTTGACACGCATCCATGTTCCAAAGAAACTTTGCTTCGTAATTGAGAATAACACAGGCACTGCAATAATCGTATCGCTAATTGTTTAAGTCTGTATTGTCACATTTCTTATGAAATAGTTTAATAATTGCGTATTTTAAACTGACCTGAAACATTTCCTGAGCCAGTGATGCACTGCTTACGTCACTAAGGACATTACTTGTTAAGCTGGAACTACTTTTCAGAATTATTTCTGAAATACCATCAACCGCACAAGAGTTTTTGTTTCCTTTTATAATTTCATTAATTTCAGTGAAGGACGCTGGTACTCATTAATTTTACTTACTTAGTGGAACGACTTTTTTTTAATGTATTCTCTTTCTTCTTCAACTGAACCATTTAATCCTGTGTTTCCTCCTACACTTAGAAAGTAATGGTAAGTATAGAAAAATATTTGGAGCTTGCGACTTATCAGTCAGAACATTGTCATTTAGTTTAACCGTTATTGAATCTTGTACACTGACTGGCGACAGAAAGTATTAATTCACGTCATATTTTGCACCGTTATGCACCTTTACCAATCAATTTTTCTCTACCACAACATTCATCAGTCAATTACAGGTTTTCAGTTAAAGAACAGCAACAACTTGCGAGATGCTGGGGTGGAGAGGTGTGAAGTTCATCTCACTTCTAAAGAAACTCTGTCAGATTCCCGATACACATACCCCCCTCCCCCCTCCCCCTTGAGCTGTCACTTTTCCTACCACGCAACAGAGAAAACCTTACACAGAAAAAGTGACAGACTGTTCAAGCGTTGGCGCTCTCGTAATAATTTAATAATAACATGTATAATTAACATCTCTCAATAGCATCTGATAAAGGATTACATGCTAAATGTTGGTGTTGTAAGCATAGAAATGATACAGGAATTTGGTGTAACAATTCTGCCTGCCAAGCTTCACGCCGTCTATTGGTGCCTACTGGCAGTACAACAATCAGCGAAAGAGTAATGACCTTTCTTCTCTGCCTAGCCAGTATTCTTCACATCGTCGATATACGTCAAAGGAAGGCGACACAACACTATCTGCTATTGCAGGCAACATTTATTGAGCAATAGATTCAAATTATTACCATCGCTAACTGCATTGTTTAGCTGATGCCACCAAAGACGCTCATAACAGTTACTAGGCGGCCGATTCGCGTTTCACAACGAATTGATACCTTTGATTTGTGTAGCACATGCGAATTAATTCCTTCTAAGGTCATATGGTTCATTTGACATGGCACGATATTTTGTCCGTTGAAAATTATTCCCTTTTCTATTAATATGGAATAGACTACTGTTATTGTTACTATCCAGAGATAATCCAATACATGGTACACTGCTCTTCATACTCAGTTCGAAATAGTAGAACATTACGGTTTTTCGTTAACTCGGTTTTTATTAACACATTTTCTTCGATACGATTCACTTCTCTGAATGTTCATACTTAAGCCCGATAATAAATGTCCAAACAGGGTCTATAATCGAGGGTCAAGTTGCAACACAGTGTTTGAATAGTAGCTTCGACAACAACTGAAGTTCTGAAATTGGAATTAATGATATCAATCTTTTATCGATTGAGATGTTGTCTGGTTGTTAGCGTTATCACAGTTTTGTCAGTTTTCGTATTTTTGACAATAAATTAAAAGAACCGAAATTTACTTTTAATTAGCCCACCTTCTAGTGAGGTTAACTATTTCACGCAGTAGCGCATAACTTAAGAGTCGCTAATATTGAGGACTCAAACGCTAAAAGCTCGGACACTGAAATCTCAAACGCAAAAGACTCCCGGACACCAAAGGCGCCCAGACGCGAAAGACATTAAGAATACGTGCGTTGGGTTTACATAGTACTTGTGAAACAAAAGGGACGTTCGTTAGAAACTCTTCCAATAAAGCCCCCTGCTACTTTGCATAAAATACTCTATTCCATTGGCTCTTAATACTCTTTTATGTAGTTTTTCTGCGTTAAAACTGGAATTCGTGATTCTATATGAAATATGGGAATTTTCATGGCCAGATCGAATAAATTTTAGTTTCAAAAAATATCAAATATGTAACGACGACTACTTTATTTCAATCAAATTGTCGTCGTTTAAGGTAACCACGAGATATGTAACATTACGCCTGTTCAGATTTTCCCCTGGTGTGTTGGGGTTCTTTGTTAACTATGTTTGACGTCGACGTAGGATTCCGGTTTTATTTTTTACCAGGGTTTGGATCTTTGCGTGGGATCTTATTATTTTCTTTTTCTTATTTCGTCTTTCCTTTTTATGATGCAGCGACAGTATGTTACATATTTATGCATACACATACATATGTATATATGGGTGATACGAGATGATTGCAAAACTTCTACAAGAGGTTTTTTTACATGTCCCTTATATACTAGATTCTTCATTACAAACTAACTTAAATATTTCAAAGTATTATCTAAATCTTAAATATTTCCATTTTTGCTAACGTTAATTAGATATTTCATTCATTTAATATCTACATGGAATAAGTCAGTTTAGAGTTAACCAGAAATTTTCTTTTTAGATACTAGAAAAAACTTAAATCATCACTCTATGTCTATTACTGAATAGGTCAGTTTATGCTAATTACACTTTCCAGTCTATGTATAGTCTGCAACATTTCATTACTAATCTTGGAACTTGGTTGTAGTCTTGTCTGCTGTTTCGCCCAGTGAGGTCTGCAATGTCCATTCATCTCGCCTCCCCATTGGGTTCTGCAGGCCATCTGTGCAGCTCCAACAGTGAGACATATGAAATATGGGTAATCTATGTCATCTTTTGTCGTGCCTCCTCTTCAATGGCTAAGCAACACTTTTTTTTCATTGTTTGACTCATGTTGCTTCTGTTTTTAGTCTGCAACATAATTGTGTATGTTGTGCCACTTCTTCAGTGGCTAAGCACAACATTTTCACTATTTCACTCATGTTGTCTCTTCTTATGATTTGCAGCATACTCATGGTGACAATGGATCTTACTGGCCCCCACTTCGCATAGATTCTTGAATGATCACGCCACATGACGTGTGACTAGATTTTTCGTTCTCTTCACTTTCCATTCGCCAATTCTCCGTCTCTAGTGTCAAGCTTCGTAATGCGTTCTTTGGATTGCCTGCAGCTGACGATCTTCTGCAATAGGGTCTTCTTTTTCTTCAAATTCTTCATCTTATTTATATCAATGCTGCTTGTAGACCTCCGCGATGTTCGAGACTAAACTGACGATCAAATTTTCGGTTAACATCAACAGACAGCTCGCTTCTTGTGTAGCGTCTTTGAGTGATGAACTTGAGGCGAATGTTTGCTCGTTCTCGCTCGGCCTCTAGGTCGCAAGGCGAGCGAACTCCCGACGTCGACGCCCTCCACCTACGTCGTGGAACGTCTCGCAGATTGCAGTTTCCGTTTCTGGAGTCTTGCAGCCAAAAGATGACTCGCCCCTTCAGATAGAAGCAGCAGTCTCTCAGGTTGTTTGGGCTGCGGCCTCAGCGATGGGTATGGTGTCTCCACACATGCTCCAGAATGACGAATATGTAACATAAAGAACACATATAGACATTACATATAGACATGAATACAAATATAATGTCCATTAATGTCACTCATTAAATTTTATCCCCAACAATCAATGCTCTTGTTCACTAATATCTGCAGTCTTTAAGCCATTGTAATAGTTCATAGCATTCATTTTCCCACTAATGTCAGATACTAGTTGTTTGCAAATGCGATATTTCATTGTTTCACAATTATTTTTGATGCTCTAATCACTTTTGTTTCCGCTGGTTATTCCGAGTTTCTGTCCTGTTCAGTTCCAGCCACAATCCTATTGAATTAATGACTCTGTTACTTCACTTCCAGTAGGTTATGCTGAGATTGTGCCCTGTTCGGTTCCGTGCACAATACTATTGAATTAATGACTCTGGTACTTCACTTCCAGTAAGTTACGCTGAGATTCTGTCCTATTCAGTTACAGGCAGAGCTCTGCTTAAATAATTGACACTTCACTGGGCAACGAGCACTGCGACAATTCAATAGGCAAGCAAGTTCAATAACTCATTGTGCTTCTTCTTAATCTAAGCTATCTGTTCACCAACAATTATATGAGATGCACTCAAAAAATTACAGAACCTCTGCTTCTTCTTAATCTAAGCCAATTGTTCACTTATACGAGATGTAATCAAAAAATTACAGAACCAAATATTAAGAAACTGCAATCAGACGTAATTTGTTATGAGCCATTTGAGAAATTTGCTGAGAATGCCATCAAGGTATCGAAAAAATGCGGCAGGCAGTATGTTTAGCTCGAATAGCAGTCTGTGATACTAGTAACAGCTGCAAAAGGCAAGGAGTGCTGTGGACTGCCTGCAACTGGGAACGGGATCAATCTGCCAGAAGCTCTACGTGAGGTCTATCGAGAAAAAATGGGTACTCTGTGACAGTTCTGGAGAAGCTCTTCCAGCAGCTCATGCTGCCCTGTCTGTGGCCCAACACCCAATAATTGTATTTACTTGGGGGAGCTTCTAGGACAAGACTGACAGATTCGTCTGACTTACCGGCCACTTTTAGCAGATTATTATATGTAGATCTGGCAGGTTGTATCACTCCATCCGCTAGCATTCTGGAAATCTCGTTCGCAACTTTGTCTCTACAAACCAGGGATATAGCATAAGGTGGCACAAAGAATTTCTTGTGCGGACACACATTAAATTTATACTGAAGATTCCTTATCGATCCTGGCTTTGGCAGAAACACTTCTGGGTTCCACAGTAGCATATTTCGTAACTCACTATGCCATGCAGACCCTATGCACTGCACAGTTTTTATTTTGTTTTCTATGACCTCTCAGTTTCTCTGATCACTCCATCCTCCTTGTCTTCATTGTCTTCTTCAGATGATCGATCTTTCCCATTATGGCAGTCAGCCGAATTAAGTATAACGCAACTGACTGGAAATTGTGCTTGTATACGAAATTATTCGACTCTAATACAAATGGTTACTCCCTTATTCAATGCAACTTCCTCTCTTCCTAGGCGAAGAATCGCTCGGTGTTCATCCAAAAATTCATGCCTATTATTAAGTGCAAAATTTGGCACGATTAGGAAACGTATCTAGTTTGTGTCCTTGACTCGTGAACTCCAAAAGAATCTGCAGGCTGGCTTCCACGCCTTTCCCAGGCAGAGCCCCTTTCACTTTCGTCCTTTTCATGGCCGATGCTGGTCGGCTCCTTTCCTCGGAACTACGCTGAGCTGCAGTAATACGGCTGGCACTGTTCAGAATACCGTGCAGTCGTACCCCTCATATTGAGACAGAGATCATAGGGTGGTGGTCCTGTCAAGTTAACACTCCTTATTCCTCCGGCAACATCTCCGACAAGTCCTCGTAACCTCGCAAGTGTATTGTACTCTGCCTGATAATAGTAATGGGATTGTACTGCATCCTTCCCACACGATTCTGGCGTCAGTTTATTATCGGGCTACGATTCCATTGTGCACTACTGGCCATTAAAATTGCTACACCACGAAGATGACGTGCTACAGACGCGAAATTTAACCGACAGCAAGAAGATGCTGTGATATGCAAATGATGAGCTTTTCAGAGCATTCACGCAAGGTTGGCGCCGGTGGCGATACCTACAACGTGCTGACATGAGGAAAGTTTTCTACCGATTTCTCATACACAAACAGCAGTTGACCGGCGTTGCCTGGTGAAACGTTGTTATGATGCCGAGTGTAAGGAGAAGAAATGCGTACCATCACGTATCCGACTTGGATAAAGGTCGATTGTAGCCTATCGCGATTGCGGTTTATCGTATCGCGTCATTGCTGCTCGCGTTGGTCGAGATCCAACGACTGTTAGCAGACTATGGAATCGGTGGTTTCCGGAGGCTAATACGGAACGCCGTGCTGGATCCCAACGGCCTCGTATCACTAGCAGTCGATATAACAGGCATCTTATCCTCATGCCTATAACGGATCGTGCAGCCACGTCTCGATCCCTGACTCAACAGATGGGGACGTTTATAAGACAACAACCATCTGAACGAACAGTTCGACGACGTTTGCAGCAGTTTGGACTATCAGCTCGGAGACCGTGGCTGCGGTTACCCTTGACGCTGCATCACAAGACAGGAGCGCCTGCGATGGTGTACTCGACGACGAACCTGGGTGCACGAATGGCAAAACGTCATTTTTTCGGATGAATCCAGGTTCTGTTTACAGCATCATGATGGTCGCGTCCGTGTTTGGCGACATCGCGGTGAACGCACATGTGTATTCGTCATCAGCCTGGCGTATCACCCGGCGTGATGGTATGGGGTGCCATTGGTTACACGTCTCGGTCACCTCTTGTTCACATTGACGGCACTTTGAACAGTGGACGTTACATTTCAGATGTGTTACGACCCGTGGCTCTACCCTTCATTCGATCGCTGCGAAACCCTACATTTCAGTAGAATAATGCACGACCGCATGTTGCAGGTCCTGTACGGGCCTTTCTGGATACAGAAAATGTTCGACTGCTGCCCTGGCCAGCACATTCTCCTGATCTCTCACCAATTGAAAACGTCTGGTCAATGGTGGCCGAGCAACTGGCTCGTCACAATACGCCAGTCACTACTCTTGATGAACTGTGATATCGTCATAAAGTTGCATGAGCAGCTGTACCTGCACACGCCATCCAAGCTCTGTTTGCGTATCAAGGCCGTTATTACGGCCAGAGGTGGTTGTTCTGAGTACTGATTTCTCACGATCTATGCACCCAAATTGCGTGAAAATGTTATCACATGTCAGTTCTAGTATAATATATTTGACTAATGAATACCGTTTATCATCTGCATTTCTTCTTGATGTAGCAATTTTAATGGCCAGTAGTGTAGGTCTGTTGGCTCTGGTGACCGAACTTCGACCTTCTCGCTTCCTCATCGTATCGGTTCCTTTCCCGCCATTTTCCGTTCATAGTGACTCTTGTCATTTCCTCTTCCAAACTGTTGCCACATACCTCTTCATCCCGAATTTTGTCCACTGTATTCTTGCCTTCCTGACTGACCAACCCTCTCATTTCTTCTGGCATTACTTCTGTTGGACACCTGAGAGTTTATTCCCGCACGACCACCGTCGTCGCGACTGCACAGATATCGCTTTGCCGTTTCCCCCCGACAGCGGGGGACTTGATCTCAGAAGTTGTGTATATATTGTCCCGGCTAGTTAAGAACCATTCTCTGCCGTGTGGGTCGGGCATAAAACATCTCTGAATCGCGCTGTGAATCTAATTGTGTGAACTTGCAGTTGAAAATTGATCCCGTTTTCTATTTCCAGAGATATTTCATACACTTTCAACCACGACGGATCCAAAGAGAGTGATTTTATTTATTATTCGGAGGTAACATAGCAATCAAGTTCCAGTCTATTTTTTCCAATTTTTGTTTCCCAAATGATTTGATTTAGTTACCTTTGTAGTCAATATGCCTTCGTTAAATCAAAAATGGTTGAAATGGCACTGACCACTATGGGACTTAACTTCTGAGGTCATTAGTCCCTTAGAACTTAGAACTAGTTAAACCTAAGTAACCTAAGGACATCACACACATCCATGCCCGAGGCAGGATTCGAACCTGCGACCGTAGCGGTCTCGCGGTTCCAGACTGCAGCGTCTAGAACCGCACGGCCACTTCGGCCGGCTTCGTTAAATCCTATTATCTGTCTGTAACAGGTTGATCAGCGTTTCTCAGTAACCCTTGAATAGTCACAGATTTAATTGTCTGTGTACTAGCTGATTTTTGGGATGTAGAAAACACGGACAAAGTCTCATATATATTCTATTTTACTGACACAATTCACTTCTTAAATTAATGAGAGATGGCACTGGGGAATGAATGAAGAAGAAGTAGATCCTAATGTGTATCGTTTCAGTATAATAACAGGCAGTCTGTACCACATTCCTTCTCGTTCCTATCACCAAAGATATGATTTCCCAAGAAACTGGCCTTTACCATTAATATCTGATAAATCATAAATATGTCTTTGGCTTTACAATGTCTAAGCTTCTTAAATCTCACGACACGATATTAATTATAAGTTCGAGTTCTTTCAATGTCCGTTCGGCACAAATTTAGTCTTTTCACGGGCACACCTCACGTCTCGTTTATTAGCAAAATCGCCTTGACAACGATCAGCAAAGATACTAGTACGATAAGGTCCAACTATTTTCTGTCCCAATACCCCAAAATAATCCATTATCCACCACTCCAGTGTCTAATCCAGTTATCATAATGATATTTAATTATGCTTATAATCCCTAACTTCCGACTACCACGGAAGACTGAGAACATGCACCATTGAAAACGAAGACTCAAGAGAGCTAACAATGCTATATTGTATTAAAAAAAAAAACGCAGCTCTGTTATGTCTTCCTTGGATTCCCTTTGTACTACTTTGCGTTACTCTAATTCAAATATCTACTGTTTGTAAAATTTTAGCTAACTGTTACTTCGAAATACAACCGTTTTTCGGCTCTCGGAACATTTCGTATTACAGAATTTAATCTAATATTCTTTTCTGAATACCCACTCTCTAAAGAGCTGTTACAACTCTGTCCTCTCTTTCGTTCTCGTGCAGATTGTCTCTCAAATGTAAGCTCCAGTTCTCGAAATAGGCTCTTAAACTAATCGACGGTTAAATCAATTTATCCTACCAGAGAACTGCTGGTAATGTACTTGCTAATTTTGAGAAGTACAATCTAATTACTAGCTCTCACTACAGAGAGTGTCTAAGAACTGGTTCTTTTTAATGAGTGCTTCGAATAACTTCGTAGGGCTCTTGTATCCCAATGATTCGGCATCTAGACAAAATAATTTCCTGTTTTAGTTCTCTCCTCCATTTCCAATGTTCAAATGTCCCAAGAAACGCATCCTTAAATTCTTGAAATGAAGGGCAGGTTGCCGATACTACGAGCATTTTTTTCTGCTGCTGAGCCCTCGATATGTCCACTGATAAAGTCTAACATTGCCTCCAGTGGCAAATAATGACTGAATTGTGGCAACCAGACCTTGGGGTGAAGAGGACTTCCATTCTCACTGAAATTCTGGAATCTTGGCAGTGAGACAAGACGCATGTAATCAAACGCTGGCTCCCCTCCCGTGCTTGTAGTTACGCCAGAATCAGACACTCCAGTCTGCTCCATAGGCCCCCAGATCTCATGTCGAGTGCTGCGCCAGTGTGTTACTTGAGCTCCGCACTGCACGTCCTAAGTGGGCCGCAGTTATGTGAGGGATCTGTTTGCATCCCAGAGCGAGTGTCTTGTGGCCCGTTGCCTTGCCCTGACCCACACATGGCGAGCTACGAACAGCAGAGAAACAAAAAAATTCAGTTACATATCATGATGGGTCTGACGAAAAACACAATATGAGTGAGGAAGAAAAAACGTCGAACACGAAAGACACACGGCTGGCAGAGTCCACACCAGTAACGCCAAAGACGGATGCTGAGTCATTAGAATAGAAGAGCCCTAGCAAGTTATTTGAAGGACTCAGTAAAAAGAAAATAGTAGTGAGAGCGAGATAATTGGATTTGGTTCTCAAAACTACAAAGTACACTGAAGAGCCAAAGAACCTGGTACACCTGCCTAACATCGTGTAGGCCCGCAGCGAGCACGCCAAAGTGCCGCAACACGACGTGGCATGGACTCGACTAATGTCTCAAATAATGCTGGAGGGAATTGACACCATGAATCGTGCACGGCTGTCCATAAATCCGTAAGAGTACGAGGGGCATCCCAGATATGCTCAATAATGTTCTTGTCTGGGGAGTTTGGTGGCCAGCGGAAGTATTTAAACTCAGAAGAGTGTTCTTGAAGCCACTCTGTAGCAATTCTGTACGTGCGGGGTGTCGCATTGTCACGTTGAAATGGCCCAAGTCCATCGCAATGCACAATGGACATGAATGGATGCAGGTGATCAGACAGGATGCTTACGTATGTATCACCTGTCACAGTTATATCTAGACCTATCAAGGATTCCATATCCCTTCAACTAAACACGCCCCACTTTATTACACGGTCCCCAACACCTTGAACAGTCCCCTGCTGATATGCTGGGTCCAAGGATTCACGAGGTTAACTCCATACCCGTACACGTTCATCCACTCGATACAATTTGAATCGAGACTCGTCCGACCAGGCAACATGTTTCCTGTCATCAGGAGTCCAATGTCGGTGTTGACGGGCCCCGGCTAGGTGTAACGTTTTGTGCCATGTAGTCATCAAGGGTACGAGTGGGCCTTCGGCTCCGAAAGCCCATAACGATGATGTTACGTTGAATGGTTCGCACGCTGACACTTGTTGATGGCCCAGCATTGAAATGTGCAGCTGTTTGCTGAAGGGTTGCGCTTGTCTCACGTTGAACCATTCTCTTCAGTTGTCGTTGGTTCCGTTCTTGCAGGATCTTTTTCCAGCGGCAGTGATGTCGCAGATTTGATATTCTACCGGGTTCCTGATATTCACGGCACACTCGTGAAATGCTCGCACGGGAAAATCCCCACTTCAGCGCTTCCTCGGAGATACTGTGTCCCATCGCTCGTGCCCCGACTATAACACCACATTCAAACTCACTCCAATCTTGATAACCTGCCATTTTAGCAGCAGCAACCGATATAACAACTGCGCCAGACACTTCTTGTTTTACATAAGGGTTGCCGACGGCAGAGGCGTATTCTGCCTGTTTACATATCTCTGTATTTGGATGCGCGTGCCTGTACCCGTTTCTGTGGCGCTTCAGTGTGTATTATTACCAGCAATCAGTGGCAGGAAAAAGTGGGATGAAGATCGAGTAGTTTAGGAACCTACTTCGTGAGTCGGAGCCTATATTTGAGACACAATCTACACGAGAACGAAAGAGAGGACAGAATGAGAACTAGCAGGCGACCAACAGAAATAATTACAGAAGAAATGAGAGGGATGGTCAGACAGGAAGACAAGAATATAGTGGACAAAATTCTGGGTGAAGAGTTAACTGGCAACAATTCGGTAGAGGAAGTAACGAGCATTACTGAGAACGGAAAATGGAGGGGAACGATTCTGTGTGCCGTTTCAGTTGCATCTGAATGCGAGGTGACCTTTTAGAACTCCTGTTCTACGTAAAGAAGCCTTTCCTCTGTCCTGTCGAAGCTTTTGTGCACAATCGCCCTCTACCCCTACGTTGTGAGCGAGGTAACAGCACATGTACTGCTGTTTGCAGTTCAAGTGGTTCAAATGGCTCTGAGCACTATGGGACTTAACATCTGAGATCATCAGTCCCCTAGAACTCCTTAAACCTAACTAACCTAAGGACATCACGAACATCCATGCCCAACGCAGGATTCGAACCTGCGACCGTAGCGGTCGCGCGGTTCTAGACTGAAGCGCCTAGAACCGCTCGGCCACACCAGCTGGCGCTGTTTGCAGTATACATGGCTACTTTGGCACGGTTATTTGCCAAGACTGCTGTTTTGTTGGCGCCTGCCGCTTCTCCTCTTGTTCAGAAGCCTCATTATTAGCAATTAAAGCAGTCTGCTTCACTTCAATGCTACTCTCTCCTACTTCCTTTACGTGCTCACTGATTTTGCTCAGTCGATTAATCAGCTCCTGTGAATGTTTCTTCATGCCTTTTCCCTCTGCTGTCCAGCCTCTTTACATTTCCTTTCTAACTCCTCCATTACCTGCTCAAATTTCCTCTCCACCTCCTCATGTTTCCTTTCTAATTCCTTCATCTCCTGCTCAAATTTCCTCTCCACCTCCACATGTTTCCTTTCTAATTCCTTTATCTTCTACTCAAATTTCCTCTCCACCTCCTCATGTTTCCTTTCCAATTCCTTCATCTCTTCCTCAAATTTCCTCTCTGCCTCCTCACGTTTACTTTCTAATTCCTCCATCTCCTGCTCAGATTTCCTCTCTGCATCCTCATGTTTCCTTTCTAATTCCTGCAATTGTGCTCACATTTCCTCTCTGCGTTCTCACATTTTCTTTCTAATTCCTGCATTTCGTGCTTTCTGTGCCTCTAAGCTTCCCTCATCCCTTTCAGAATTTGAAAGAGTAGATCTGCCTCCTGCTGGTGCTGTGTCCCTCCTGCTGGTGATATGACACGTGATTACATGCACTGTTGCACTGATGCGGCAGGATTGTCCTATATTCTCTTTCGGCTTTGCTATTACTGGTGTAGACTCTAACATCTGTTGTCTTTCATGTTCGACGTTTCTTTTCCTCACTCATATTGTGTATTTCGCCTGACCCATCATGATCTGCAACTGATTTTATTCTTTCACTGCTGTTCATAGTTTTCTGTTCCATGGGAAAATATACCATCTCATCCTCTGACTCGTTCGTATCCCTATCCTTTACAAAGTCCATTGTACTACCTACTTCCAACAGAGACCCACTTTGTAAAAACCTCTCCTCACTACGTCTTAACATTCATGCAAAAGAATTCCATGCATGACATCTAGTAAATGAGGTAAAAAAAAGAAAAAATTAAGAGTCTCCTATCCTACAAACATGACTTTTAAACGAATTCATCACAAGTTATTCATATCCCTTCCAAAGTTAGTGCACAGTGCTGTTGGCAACACTGGTTGTCAGTACAAAAAAATGAGCTGTGTTACAGAAACCACAGACACATAAACCAAAAAAGTAAGACAAGTAAATAGAATTGGAGCAAAATACTGGTTAATCAGCAAATTCCCACTTGCAGCTTATTGTACCAGAAAATAAAAGGATTAGAAAATTGTGAAATTTAACTAATTAAAATTTTAATTACAAACTGACTCTCAGAGTCCACCTGGTGAGACCAGTCATGCGGTCGCCGTATTACGTAAGGTGCCAGGGTGGAGACGTGTCAAGTTCACCCAATTTCAAAAGAACTGTCATCTGAATACCGATACATACTCCTCCCATCGAGCTGCCACTCGTCCTATCACATAATGGATAACGTAGAAAAACTATTTGTCCATGCTGGTGGACTGTTCAAGAGTTGGTACTCTCATCATAATTTAATAATTACATGAATAATTAATATATCTAAAAAAGTATCTGAGAAAGGAGTAGTTACTAAATGTGGCTGTTGTAAGCATATAAATGCTAGAGGAATTTAACAATTATATTTATTGAATTGAGCATTTTGAAATACTTCAACATATGACCCAATAACTGAATATAAAATACAAGCACAGGAGTGTAACACAATCAGCTATCGGCTAAGTAAACATGGAATCCTACAATTATGACACCCAGTGACTTATGGTGAGTGTGAACAAATTTGCTAAGAGCATAAACACGGATTTTATTACCCCACACTGATCGAATAAGGCAGATCATCAACAGAAACCCACAAGCAAATAGTGCCTACTGTGGCAATGAAGCGAATGAGTACACTACTGAGAGCATCAGAACAAACTATCAAGTCACTACTTTGCTGGTGCCCTGAATACTTCACCAGCTTTGAGACTGGCTCTTGGGCAGGCAGCTTTTTGAGCTTTCAGCACACGATTACTGACCTCCGATGATCTCTGTTCGCGATTTTGACCCAATGAAACGCGAAACAGATGACACAAATACTCTCGACAGTCGATTCCTAATGGGCTCTATCAACCTCTGTCCGGATTACCAAGACTGTGACCACTTGTAATTACACCTGTACCTCGCTCCTCGGTGGCCCAGAGAACATGTCTGTGACCTCTCTCTCTGCCAGCCCACATGAGTCTCCTCTCCATAGTCTGAAATAGTGCTGGAGGGAATTGACACCATGAATCCTGCACGGCTGTCCATAAATCATTCGAGTCTCACATTTACTCAGGCCAACTTCCCAGTGCCTTGTGGCACAATACCACGTGAATTAATCCAAGTGTTGTTTGCTACAATTCAAGTGATTCACCCCTTACGTTCGATGCTTTTTGTCATCACCAGTGGTTGTCTCCCCTAAGTGAAACACTGTCCCTCTAAGATCAGCTACATGTTGACTAAGGCCAATTTTGGCATGTTACGGTATCAGAAAGTCTAATTCCAAGATCTTGCAGTAACCATCACTTGCCCCAGATATGACTTCTATGCTTCGCTTTAAAGACTGCACCACAACCTCAAAATCTACCACTGCTGCACCCAAAGAGACCTCAACACTACATCTAACTCAATGTAAATTATAGCATGGAGGGTTTAATTACCTCTGGCACACAGGGTTCATACTTACAGCTGACACATGTGTCCCTGTGTCCAATAAAAACTTGTGCTTTCTACCTTTCAGTATTCCCACTATACTATATTCTGCCTATGCATCCATGTTATTTGCATGAAATTATATCAGGAATTCTGCATGGTGGACATGGGGTTTGCTTTTGCATTTAGCAACTGTTTACTTGTTCCCTGTTCCCCTCTACCATTTCTACAATCACGCTGGTCTTGTTCAGCCACACCACGCCTACCATTATGACGTTGGCGGCATTGCCTTTGAACTTGTCTCACCCTCCCACATTTATAACAGATAAGGTTAGTGAAAAATACTCCTCTCCTATGCCGCATTCCTGCCAATTTCTTCCAACTCATGGCTAATCCGACCACAGAATGTAAATCTTTTGGGATGCCCTTTCCCACCCTTCTTGACATATCATGTGGCAAGGCCCTCATAAATGCGCTTACAGAAAAATCAAAGCCTCAAATTTAAAGAACTGTTACTCCACTTCTGATCTATCCATACTTCGAACATGCTACAACTTCACACACAATGCTAGCGCACACTGAGTCCCTACCTACATCATCCAGTAGTTCCAAATTAGCTACCTACATTCCTTTGGTGAACTCTTCTTCATCAGCACTAAAATTCTAAATTCACGGGCGCTACTTTTCCGTCCATTTCCTCTTTTCAACTTCATGGAGTATGTTTCTTTTTGCCTCATCACTCTCCCCTAATTCATAGATCAGTCATTCACTTTCCATATTCTGTCTGTAAAATTCCCTGCCGACACGTTATTCTTCCTTGGCAGACAACTAACTGCTCATGAAGAAACCGTGCAGTGTTTTGCTTCTTATGCCTTTGTAGCAGGTCTTTTTCAGTTCAGCAAACGTCTGCGCACGTCTTAGTCGCTCTGTATATCTGACACACGTCTTGGCCAACCGTACCTTTGTCACCTATTATAACTGATCCTCTGACAACCCACCACTAACATGTGCTAACTGCAGGATGTCCCAAAAAAAAATATTACATCGCCAGTTGACTTCACCCGATCTAGCAGGAAGGCATGGTCTCTCTTAAGCCAATTGGGAACAGCAACACCCCTAATCAATAACAACCGTAAAATATCTCCTTCACAAGTAGCACTACAGATAAAACGGCGGACGGAAAATGTCCCAGTAGATAATATCTTCGAGAAAGAGATTAAGGCAGAGATTAAAACTATCGACAGCCAACTCGAAGAACATACGGATTTCTCTATTCCGTTCACAGATTTGTAAATGAATAACGCGATAAAATCTCTTAGACTGAGGAAAGCCGCCGGTCTAGACGGAACATTCCCTGAATTCATCAGACACCTGGGCCCCTCCACCCGTGCATGGCTTAGACAATCCTCCTGTGACATCATGAACAACAGCCGGGTTCCCTATCAGTTCAGGATAGCCAAAACCCTCGCAGTCTTAAAACCAGGAAAGCCACAGGATTACTCAGCTAGCTATCGGCCAATAGCCCTATTGAGCATTTGCTACAAGCTATTAGAAAGTACGCTGTACAACAGAATATATGACTCCATAGATAGACTAATTCCTACAGACCAGGCAGGATTTAGGAACAAACGGAGCTGCCGTGAACAAGTCCTTGCCTTAACCTCATACACTGAGTCAGGCTTTCAAAAGGCCCAAAAAACCTGTGTGGCTTTTGTGGACCTCTCGGCCACCTATGATACCATCTGGCTCGACGGACTCATACTCGAGCTGAAAAAAGCGATCCCCTGCCGCAAGACAACTAAGCTTCCGGAAAACACGTTGAAAAATCGCTACTTCAGAGTGAACGTAGGTCAATCTACGAGTAAACTCTACTCAATAAACAATAGGTTCCCACAGGGAACCCCTTCTCTTCAACCTATACACGAGTGACATGCCAACAACTAAATCGCAAAAATTCTGCTATGCAGCTGACATTGCAATAGCCACTCAGAGCAAGACATTCGAAGAGGGGGAAGCTACTCTGTCAACGGGCCTTCAACTTCTTAACCAGCATTATACGAAATGGAGGCTCTGCCCAAATCTAAATAAAACTGAGGTAAGTGTATTCCACCTGAATAATGATGAGGCAAGACGAGAGTTACAAGTAACATTCTGCAATGCGCGATTGACGCACAACAGCCATCCAAAATATCTAGGAATCACTCTTGACCGGTCACTAACCTATAAAAAACACCTAGAAATAACCAAAGATAAAAAATCGAAATAACATATGAAGAAAGCTGACTGTAACCTGCTGGGAAGCTCAAGCTAACACCCTACGCACCGCAGCACAATCTCTTGTTTACTCGGTGGCAGAATACTGCGCCCCAGTCTGGTACAAGAGGACACACACGAAGAAAATAGATGCCCAGCTTAATACCACCATGAGGATTGTCTCAGGAACTCTGCAATCCACTCCACTTCCCCGTCTCCATGCCCTTTGCAATATAGCTCCTCCCTCTCTCAGAAGGCAACAAGCAGCTATCCGAGAATGGAAGAAAATTAATGACCCCTCTGTCTCTGAAGATATACGTATCCGAAAAACATTGGACCATCTACCAACTACCCGCATAAAATCCAGGAAACCTATATGGAAAGACGAAGTCCTCAAAGTCCCAGAAAGGTACGACATAGCAAGGGAATGGAGGCAATACTGATCGTGGTCGCTGAATCTCTCATCACTGATTTTGATCCTTCGTTACCGGTGGAAGGAATGCAAATGCCCAGAAGAACTTGGTGCAGACTTAATCGTGTGAGGACTAACCACGACAGGTGTAAGGCCATTCTCCACAAATGGAAACTCACTGATGACCCACGATGCGACTGTGGTGCAGAAGAACAAACAATCCGTCGCCTGATCTTCGAATGTCCTGCAAGGTGGTTTGTAGGAGAATGGAGGAATATCATGAATTCTACTCCACGTGCTGTTCAGTGGGTGACCTGCTTAAATGGGGACTTGTAAGAGCTGCAGTGGCTGCGTCCCTAATCTTTCGTATATTGTTGTTCGCAATCAATCATTTAATAATGTATTTGTAATTCGTTTATGATGTTAATTATAGTACGTGTGCAATTTTACTCTGTAGGTGCCATACGCTAAATAAAATAAATAAATAAACTCCTACAGTTTCAGCAATTCATCAGATACTCAACCGACGGTCGGATCAAATCAGATAACCTTCTTTTTCGATATTTTAATCCGTTTTCGATACTGATATCTCGAGAGTGAGTCATCTTCGACTCTTCTCGGCCATCTTGGAAACAATTGAACCACTCAAAAACCCGCGTACACGATAAACATTTTTCGCCGTACACTTCTTTTAATAAAAGAAGTTTCATGTGAAACTTCACGACAGTTTGTTGCTTTGTTATTACACTTACAATTTTTCGGTGAAGACAAAATATCAGTTCTTACACAAATGAAGGACACGGCCACGCTGATTTGCCTACAGACACCGCATTGGACTGTGAAGGCTTCACAGCTATTGGTCGTTCATCTTTGGCGCCTGCGTACTTACTCCGTGACAGCAACGGTCCCTTTATTTTCTAGCCACAACACGTACGGCTGCAGTGGAACTGCTTTTCACACAGCTACGCTCAAAATTAGCAATGGCGTGACGCCTTAGGCCGCAGCAAATTACATTTGTGTCTCTGTTTGCCGTAGGGAAACTACAGAGCAATGGTGAATCCATGACCTTTCTTTTAAAAAATGTCAGCACCACCGTCTTTATGTAAAAATGGAGTCATTACTGCTTTCATAAGTAACCAGTGTTAAGGCACCAGTTCTGTAAATAAAGTAGTAATGGTTTACATAGATTCTGGAAACAACGTATAGAGCATGCTGCATAGCTCAGAACATGGATCTGCGATCCAAAACTTCACACAGCAAGCGTTTAATGTTAATTACACTGTCCAGCAATGCTTTTCCCGTCAGTCCACCGTCCCTGTATGCAGTGGAGCTCGTGAGTATACATTCTGGGTGTTCACAAATTTTAGATTCAGATAAATTTGAGAGTGAGAAAATAATGGCATATGCTGTGTAACAGTTAATGCTTATCAACAAGTGTATACAACTACAGCCACTGCCAGTAATAATAACAACAGTAATAATAAAACTAATAACAATAATAATATGCATAACTTCCCTGACAAAAGAAACAAGTGTTTTTGTGGAATTTTGTTGTCTTGTACATAATTAAGTACAGTTTAGGGCAATAACGAAATAATGTGTGAGCTTTCGCAACTCTCCATTTCTCACTTTTGTGTAAGTGGGAGTTTTCGTGCTTCTCCATTTTTTCAGACAAGTGTACAAGATCCCTAATACATGTATTAGTTCAAAAATTTACTTCCAGGCTGAATAGCAGGTATTTTTACGCGGCACCCATACAACAACTTGTGCAAACTTATTAAATGTTCACTTGTAGTTACCTTTATTTGATTTCGTCACTCTCTCAGTCAAAGGATGTGTCCTTTGCGGCTATCTTCTCCCTGGTAATTTACTGTTCCCAGAATGAGATTTTCACTCTACAGTGGAGTGTGTGCTGATGTGAAACTTCCTGGTAGAATAAAGCGATGTGCCGGACCGAGACTCGAACTCGGCACCTTCGCCTTTTGCGGGCAAGTGCCCTATCGACTGAGCTACCCAAGCACTACTCATAACCCGTCCTCACAGCATTAGTTTTCTGTTTGCATTTACAACGGATGCAACGTAGTTAATGTTTACACTGTACACGAAAGCCAATTCCTGCACAGTAAACAACCAATTCCAGACATAAAGTGCCATTTGTGGAAATGATTAAACTCAAGCAGTAATGTCTACCAACAAGCTAGAGAGATCCATAAGTGCCTTAAAGCACACCGTAGCCGATTCCACGTTTCAGTGAATACCAGAGAAGCCAGTGACACAGCTCTTCGTAAATTTTCATTTATACAATGTGGTCCTACAGCACAGATAAACGCGGCTCACCATAACATCAACAGATTTCAGAAGCATGAATAAATGCTACAATCTCACTAACGACGGTGATGTGCTTTCGGCCCTTATGATTGTCAGCACCTCAAATGGATTAAAATACGATAAAATTCATAACTTAACACACTATAACTCATTCAGACACTGCCAGTACAACTTGACATGCACTGACGTCCGATCTAATTTTACTACAGTACATACCGAGTGAATTAGCATATCTGAGGAGCATGCTATCATCTGGCAGCATTTATGCGAAGCAAACAGGGATAAAAGTCTGCTGTAGTGTGCTGCCACCTGGTGGCACTGATTTAAACTTCTTGATGAGTGTTAAGGGCTAGTTGTGCACGTCGTGAACCGTGCACCTTGTTTATCAGGTCTGCGAGTATTTGCCTCGTAAAGCAGTGACGGCACGCGAGTTGGGCACGCGGAAAAGCTCGTTAAAACGTGCACAACTGAAAGTGTTCTCGCGACCCTGACGCCATGTTTCACGGAGTCTAGAGGAGCGGTAGCGTGGTAGATTTAAGTGGTGTATCTATTAGATTACAGCTTCTATGTCACATTCAACAACATTCAAAGAAGAAAAAAAAAACAATAAATCAGCAAGATGATGGAAGCTGTGGTGTTCAAGTGCTGTTGTGCTCTTACACCCGCCACTGCCTGTGTGGGAAAGACGCGTTTCACAATACGAGGCGCATTAAAGTTCTAAGGCCTCCGATTTTTTTTTCTCCGGACTGGAAAGAGATAGAAACATGTGCATTGTTTTAAAATGAGGCCGCATTCATTGTCAATACGTCTCAGAGATGGCAGCACCATACGGCAGATGGAATTTTACCGTCAGCGGCGAGAATGAGAACTGTTTTAAATACTGAAAATGGCGACGTTTTCCTTACTTGAACAGCGTGCAATCATTCGTTTTCTGAATTTGCGTGGTGTGAAACCAATTGAAATTCATCGACTGTTGAAGGAGACATGTGGTGATGGAGTTATGGATGTGTCGATTGTGCATTCGTGGGTGCGACAATTTAATGAAGGCAGAACATCGTATGACGACAAACCGAAACAACCTCGGGCTCGCACAAGCCGGTCTGACGACATGATCGAGAAAGTGGAGAGAATTGTTTTGGGGGATCGCCGAACGACTGTTGAACAGATCGCCTCCAGAGTTGGCATTTCTGTGGGTTCTGTGCACACAATCCTGCATGACGACCTGAAAATGCGAAAAGTGTCATTCAGGTGGGTGCCACGAATGCTGACGGACGACCACACGGCTGCCCGTGTGGCATGTTGCCAAGCAATGTTGACGCGCAACGACAGCAGGAATGGGACTTTCTTTTCGTCGGTTGTGACAATGGATTAGACGTGGATGCCATTTTTCAATCCAGAAAGAAAGCGCCAGTCAGCTCAATGGAAGCACACAGATTCACCGCCACCAAAAAATTTCAGGTAACCGCCAGTGCTGAAAAAATGATGACGTCCATGTTCTGGGACAGCGAGGGCGTAATCCTTACCCATTGCGTTCCAAAGGGCACTACGGTAACAGGTGCATCCTACGAAAATGTTTTGAAGAACAAATTCCTTCCTGCACTGCAACAAAAACGTCCGGGAAGGGCTGCGCGTGTGCTGTTTCACCGAGACAACGCACCCGCACATCGAGCTAACGTTACGCAACAGTTTCTTCGTGATAACAACTTTGAAGTGATTCCTCGTGCTCCCTACTCACCTGACCTGGCTCCTAGTGACTTTTGGCTTTTTCCGACAATGAAAGACACTCTCCGTGGCTGCACATTCACCAGCCGTGCTGCTGTTGCCTCAGCGATTTTCCAGTGGTCAAAACAGACTCCTAAAGAAGCCTTCGCCGCTGCCATGGAATCATGGCGTCAGCGTTGTGAAAAATGTGTACGTCTGCAGGGCGATTACGTCGAGAAGTAACGCCAGTTTCATCGATTTCGGGTGAGCAGTTAATTAGAAAAAAAATCGGAGGCCTTAGAACTTGAATGCACCTCGTACTTGGTAGCTACACTCGGTTACTGCAGGAGGACTTGTAGAGTGTAGAGCAACGGTAATTGATGTGGCGGCTGGGAGCTGACACGTGCGATCACACTGATTTATAGATAAGCTCACAACGAACAGTACGCGTGGGAAGTAGTCGGAATTTTGCTGCAGAAGCTGTGTGGATGTGAAGTGAACAGTGGATAAAAAATGGTTCAAATGGCACTGAGCACTATGGGACTTAACTTCTGAGGTCATCAGTCCCCTAGAACTTAGAACTACTTAAACCTAACTAACCTAAGGACATCACATACATCCATGCCCAAGGCAGGATTCGAACCTGCGACCGTAGCAGTAGGAGATAAAAGAAGGAGATGACACCACTGTATCGTATGCTCTGGAGTGACACGAAAACTGAACTCTGCCTGAACAGGCCATGAAGGCCCAACGGAGCCGACCGACCGCCGTGTCATCCTCAGCCCACATGCGTCACTCGATGCGGATATGGAAGAGCATCTGGTCAGCACACCGCTCTCCTCGCTGTATATCAGTTTACGAGGCCAGAGCCGCTGCTTCTCAGTCAAGTAGCTCCTCAGTTTGCCTCACGAGGGTGCAAATGGTTCAAATGGCTCTGAGCACTTAACTTCTGAGGTCATCAGTTCCCTAGAACTTAGAACTACTTAAACCTAACTAACCTAAGGACATCACAGATATCCATGCCCGAGGCAGGATTCGAACCTGCGACCGTAGAGGTCGCGCGCTTGCGGACTGTAGTGCCTAGAGCCGCTCGGCCACTCTGGCCGGCGCCTCACAAGGGCTGAGTGCAGCCCGCTTGCCAACAGCACTCGGCAGGCCGGATGGTCATCCATCCAAGTGCTAGCCCAGCCTGACAGCGCTTAAGTTCAGTGATGCGACAGGAACCGGTGCTACCATTGCAGCAAGGCCGTTAGCTTGGGAGTGAAATCACGCACTGGAAAGACTCTGAGGCTGATATGAGAGTAATGAATGAATTTTGTTTCAAGATCAGTGACTTTGTAACGAAAGCAATGAAAACTGTGTCAGAATTGATTCACGTAACAGATTCTTTTAGGGCTTCAGGTAGGATGAGTGCTTTTCCATAAGTAATACGACGCATCTTTTCTCTGAAGGGAAGTAGTTTTCATTCAGGATTCCAGTACACCATATCATTACCCAATGTTTAGGCTTCAAAAACGTATTTTTATATCATAATCTCTGTTCTGCCCGACGGCCTTACGCCACGTTACTAGCATGGCACGTATGCCCGTATGGCACCAACCTACTGGTCGACGCCTTGCTGCGCCAGTAACCTCCCCATCATCCACCCACTGCTTACCACAGAGTGCGTTCCTCCATTGGGCCAAACAGGAGGAAGCAGGAAGTTGCGAGATCCGGAGTGTAGGGTGGATGAGGAAGAACAGTCCAGCGAAGTTTTGCGAGCTCGTCTCGGTTGCACAGACGTGGGTGAAGCCTTGCATTGTCATGGAGAAGGAGAAGTCCATCTCTCTTTTTGCGACGAACACCCTCGTCGTACCACAATACACTTGACATCTGATCGTTGCACCCTGAGGGGGGACATCAATCAGAATAACCCCTAGCCCAATAACTCACCTTGCTTTTGTTCACTGCCCTGTCTCCGTATACACTGCAAGCGTCTGCGAATATCTGTGATGCTCTGGTTTGCCGCCAAAAGAAGCTCAGTCAAATCTCTCTGCTTGGGACGCAGCTCTGTTACTGACATAATTTTAAAAGCTGCATATAGCGCCGCCAACTATCGGAACTTCGTGAAACTATAGGGGCCGAACTGGCAATATCCCACAAGACAACCCGCATTTTTTCAAGAGACTTTGACCGGGAAAACAAATGTGTTGCATTATTTATTAAACGCTCCTCGCATCCTCGGTCACAGATAAGCAAACAGAGTAGTGTCAATTTGCTCCATATCTCGTTGCGATATAGCAAAATTGTGAAAAAATTACTCTGAATATAAACGTAGGTTCCCGCGGCCATTGTCACAATCAGTAAATTTTTTCATGGTTTGTGACCACATACTCAATATGTACACTACTGGCCATTAAAATTGCTACACCAAGAAGAAATACAGATCTTAAACGAGTATTCATTGGACAAATATATTATACTAGAACTGACATTTGATTACATATTCACGCAATTTGGGTGCATAGATCCTGAGAAATCAGTTCCCAGAACAACCACCTCTGGCTGTAATAACGGCCTTCATACGCCTGGGTATTGAGTCGAACAGAGCTTGGATGGTGTGTACAGGTACAGCTGCCCATGCAGCTTCAACAAGATACCACAGTTCATCGAGAGTAGTGACTGGCGTATTGTGACGAGCCAGTTGCTCGGCACCATTGACCAGACGTTTTCAATTGGTGAGAGATCTGGAGAATCCGCTGGCCAGGGCAGCAGTCGAACATTTTCTGTATCCAGAAAGGCCCGTACAGAACCTGCAACACGCGGTCGTGCATTATCCAGCTGAAATGTAGGGTTTCGCAGGAATCGAATGAAGGGTAGAGCCACGGGTCGTAACACATCTGAAAAGTAACGTCCACTGTTCAAAGTGCCGTCAATGACCGAGACGTGTAACCAATGGCACCCCATACCATCACGCCTGGTGATACGCCAATATGGCGATGACGAATTCACGCTTCCAATGTGCGTTCACCGCGATATCGCCAAACACAGATGCGACCATCATGATGCTGTAAACAGAACCTGGATTCATCCGAAAAAATGACGTTTTGCCATTCGTGCACCCAGGTTCGTCGTCGAGTACACCATCTCAGGCGCTCCTGTCTGTGATGCAGCGTCAAGGGTAACCCCAGCCACGGTCTCCGAGCTGATAGTCTATGCTGCTGCAAACGTCGTCGGACTGTTCGTACAGGTAGTTGTTGTCTTGCAAACGTCCCCATCTGTTGACTCGGGGATAGAGACGTGGCTGCACGACACGTTACAGCCATACGGATAAGATGCCTGTTATCTCAACTGCTAGTGATACGAGGCGGTTCGGATCCAGCACGGCGATCCGTATTACCCTCCTGAAACAACCGATTCCATATTATGCTAACAGTCATTGGATCTCGACCGACGCGAGCACCAATGTCGCGATACGATAAACCGCAATCGCGATAGGCTACAATCCGACCTTTATCGAAGTCGGATACGTGATGGTACGCATTTCTCCTCGTTACACGAGGCATCATAACAACGTTTCACCAGGCAACGCCGTTCAACTGCTGTTCGTGTATGAGAAATCGGTTGGAAACTTTCCTCATGTCAGCACGTTGTAGGTGTCGCCACCGGCGCCAACCTTGTGTGAATGCTCTGAAAAGCTAATCATTTGCATATCACAGCATCCTCTTCCAGTCGGTTAAATGTCGCGTCTGTAGCACATCGTCTTCGTGGTGTAGGTATTTTAATGGCCAGTGGTGTAAAACTACCGACGTTTCGGTCACTGTTGCAAGTGAATTTGTTCAGAGTGTTATTGTTTACTGTAAACAAAAACACCTGAAGAAGGTCACTTGCAACAGTGATCGAAACCTCGATTGTTTCACATATTGACAATGCGGTCACAAACCCAGAAAAATTTTTATTAAATTATTCTGAAGTTCACATGCAAATGCGTGACATACGCAATAAGCAATGGAGATACTTACTAAAGCTATACATGGTAAAGTTTATAGGAAAAGGTTACGTGTGTATTAAACATCGAAAATACACTCTCTTTGTTTTTACTGGCTGGAGAAAAATTTAATTAATTTGGATGAGGCTTTAAATATTAAAAAAACTAAGCTGGTTACTGTAAGGGCTACAGGCTTAGCCGCAGCCGCTTCTTGTGAATGCCACTGCCAACTGGCGCTATGTCGGAATGCTGGCGGGCCGCAGTGCCTTCACACGCCGGCTGCAGAGCGCTAACGCACGTCCAGGGACAGTTGAGGCGCGGCACGGGTGTTTCCACCTCACGTGACTGCGTTGCAGAATATTTTAATTATGTCTTTCTTGCTTCGCAGTGGTGTCCCGATACATCCGCATTTATTCGTGCTAAGACATCAGAGATAATTCTGACGGGTCAGTGTAGCGAGCGCGTCAATGCGAGGTGCATTCAAGTTCTAAGGCATCCGATTTTTTTTCTAATTAACTACTCACCCGAAATCGATGAAACTGGCGTTACTTCTCGACGTAATCGCCCTGCAGACGTAAACATTTTTCACAACGTTGACGCCATGATTCCATGGCAGCGGCGAACGCTTCTTTAGGAGTCTGTTTTGACCACTGGAAAATCGCTGAGGCAACAGCAGCACGGCTGGTGAATGTGCGGCCACGGAGAGTGACTTTCATTGTCGGAAAAAGCCAAAAGTCACTAGGAGCCAGGTCAGGTGAGTAGGGAGTATGAGGAATCACTTCAAAGTTGTTATCACGAAGAAACTGTTGCGTAACTTTAGCTCGATGTGCGGGTGCGTTGTCTTGGTGAAACAGCACAGACGTTTTTGTTGCAGTGCAGGAAGGAATTTGTTCTTCAAAACATTTTCGTAGGATGCACCTGTTACCGTAGTGCCCTTTGGAACGCAATGGGTAAGGATTACGCCCTCGCTGTCCCAGAACATGGACACCATCATTTTTTCAGCACTGCCGGTTACCCGAAATTTTTTTGGTGGCGGTGAATCTGTGTACTTCCATTACTCTGACTGGCGCTTTGTTTCTGGATTGAAAATTCGCATCCACGTCTCATCCATTGTCACAACCGACAAAAAGAAAGTTCCATTCATGCTGTCGTTGTGCGTCAACATTGCTTGCCAATATGCCACACGGGCAGCCATGTGGTCGTCCGTCAGCATTCGTGGCACCCACCTGGATGACACTTTTCGCATTTTCAGGTCATCATGCAGAACTGTGTGCACAGAACCCACAGAAATGCCTACTCTGGAGGCAATCTGTTCAACAGTCATTCGGTGATCCCCCAAAACAATTCTCTCCACTTTCTCGATCATGTCGTCAGACCGGCATGTGCGAGCCCGAGGTTGTTTCGGTTTGTTGCCACACGATGTTCTGCCTTCATTAAACTGTCACACCCACGAACGCACTTTCGACACATCCATAACTCCATCACCACATGACTCCTTCAACTGTCGATGAATTTCAATTGGTTTCACACCACGAAAATTCAGAAAACGAATGATTGCACGCTGTTCAAGTAAGGAAAACGTCGCCATTTTCAGTATTTAAAACAGTTCTCATTCTCGCCGCTGGCGGTAAAATTCCATCTGCAGTACGGTGCTGCCATCTCTGGGACGTATTGACAGTGAACGCGGCCTCATTTTAAAACAATGCGCATGTTTCTATCTCTTTCCAGTCCGGAGAAAAAAAATCGGAGGCCTTAGAACTTGAATGCACCTCGTATTTATTATACCAAGGTGGTCCCCCCCCCCCCCCAAAAGAAAAAAAATTGAGATAACATTGCTGTCAGCGGAGCTTGTGTAGTACACTTTTCTTCCGCTAGACGTGTATAGCGCAACTCGTCACCAGTTCAGGGACGGTGTTGTCAACCGGGCTTGTTCTATTCATCTGCAGTGATTGTTTTTGGTAGCGCTGTTCCGGTCTTGTTTCGTTTTTTATGATGGCAAGTTTAAGTGAGCAACGTGCAACTGTGAAATTTTTTTTCTACTGGGTAAAAGTGTTTCTGACACTGTTATATGTTGAAAACTGTTCTGGCGTAACCACAAGCGCCGGAACGAGTACAAAGAATGCAAGATCAGAGAAGGCGGTGTGACGACGTCGCCCAATGGTGAGCTGACGAGGACCGCATCACGACAGGAGCGCCCCCTGCAAGTAGTGAATACAAGGGCCGCTGCCGCCATGCTCGGCCGCTCGGATGTGCTCAGTATGCGGGCATTAGTGGAACGTACTCGTGGAGCGTGCTACAAGAGCAGCTGGTAGTGATCCTTAACAGTTGCTTGCCCGGACTTGTCTATAGCGACGAACATAACTGTTTGCATGTCGCCCATAGTTTGCGACTGCTACTTGTAAATCTCCAGGTTCAGTATTGTCAATCTGCTTTATAGAAATAAAACTACTAATGTTATTTGCTTGAATTGTTGTACAGAGTTCTGAGAACGCTGCATCCCTTAGGCACCGTATATGAGACGAGTGGGTGAGACCCAATAAAAACAGCTTAGCAAGATGATGCTATGGGAGAAACCCAATTGTACGGGTGGTCTTTCTCTATTTAAAAATTGCGACATGTCGACTGACAACAAACCATCAACTGCCCGAATCGACGGAAAGTTTGTTCCCCCTGGTCGTACAGTCAACCAAACCTCTTATTTCGAAGTTTTAAGAAGGTTATGCAACAGTATTCGTCAGAAAAGGCCCGATTTGTGGTAGACATGAGGCTGGTTCTTCCACCATGACAATGCACCTGCAGGCACAGCCATCACTGTTAGGCAGTTTTTGGCTAAAAATGACACGGTTCTGCTACGCCATGCAGCTTACTCGCATGACATGGCTCTGTGCGAGTTTTTTTCATTTTCACTCTTGGAAAGGGGCATGAAAGGACACCGATTTGACAACATTGAAGAAGTCAAGAAAAAAACGAGCGAGGAGCTGCCAGCCATTTCTAAAGATGACTACAAAAACGGTTTGAACAGTGGAAGCATCAGGCAACAAATGTATTAGTTGTAATGGAGAGTATTTTGAAGCTTGAAAGGAGATGAACATCAACAAAAGCAAAACGAGGGTCATGAAATGTAGTCGAATTAAGTCGGGTGATGCTGAGGGAATTAGATTAGGAAATGAGAGACCTAAAGTAATAAAGGAGTTTTGCTATTTGGGGAGAAAAATAACTGATGATGGTCGAAGTAGAGAGGATATAAAATGTAGACTGGCAATGGCAAGGAAAGCGTTTCTGAAGAAGAGGAATTTGTTAACATCGAGTATAGATTTAAGTGTCAGGAAGTCGTTTCTGAAAGTATTTGTATGGAATGTAGCCATGTATGTAAGTGAAACATGGACAATAAATAGTTTGGACAAGAAAAGAATAGAAGCTTTCGAAATGTGGTGCTACAGAAGAGTACTGAAGATTAGATGGATAGATCACATAACTAATGAGGAGGTATTGAACAGAATTGGGGAGGAGTTTGTGGCACAACTTGACAAGAAGAAGGGACCGGTTGGTAGGACATGTTCTGAGGCATCAAGGGATCACAAATTTAGCATTGGAGGGCAGCGTGGAAGGTAAAAATCGTAGAGGGAGATCAAGAGATGAATACACTAAGCAGATTCGGAAGGATGTGGGTTGCAGTAAGTACTGGGAGATGAAGAAGCTTGCACAGGATAGAGTAGCATGGAGAGCTGCATCAAACCAGTCTCAGAAATGAAGACCACACAACAACAACAACAACAAGGTTGTTTTGTAAACAATATGAAAGTATAAAGCTTTTTAAAAAAATCCAGTTTTTTGGGTACCCCTCATAAACCGTTTTGTTGTTGTTGTTGTTGTTGTTGTTGTTGTGGTCTTCAGTCCTGAGACTGGTTTGATGCAGCTCTCCATGCTACAATATCCTGTGCAAGCTTCTTCATCTCCCAGTACCTACTGCAACCTACATCCTTCTGAATCTGCTTAGTCTTTTCATCTCTTGGTCTCCCCCTACGATTTTTACCCTCCACGCTGCCCTCCAATACTAAATTGGTGACCCCTTGATGCCTCAGAACATGTCCTACCAACCGATCCCTTCTTCTAGTCAAGTTGTGCCACAAACTTCTCTTCTCCCCAATCCTATTCAATACTTCCTCATTAGTTATGTGATCTACCCATCTAATCTTCAGCATTCTTCTGTTATATGATGTCATTAATTATTCAGTGTTCGCTTATTTCCATACCTCAATGACCCAGTGCCTACATAATACTGACAAGTGCTAATGTAGGCCCTCAGCTGAGGACACAAAACCC
Organism: Schistocerca cancellata; assembly: GCF_023864275.1. Taxonomy (NCBI): domain Eukaryota; kingdom Metazoa; phylum Arthropoda; class Insecta; order Orthoptera; family Acrididae; genus Schistocerca; species Schistocerca cancellata. Next base: position 15,671,813 of record NC_064635.1, on the reverse strand, counting down.
ATAACCCATTGTAAGAGAGGTGTGGCATGAGTAATGCAACACATTTGTGTTTCTCAGCCAATTTCGGTTGAAAAAAAAAACGCAATTTGTTGTGGAATGTGATGAAATATTCCCCCTTCAGCCCCTATAATTTATGAAATTCCAATAGGTGGCGCTGCTATATCTAGCCTTCAAAATGGCATCTGTGACGGAGGTGCATTCCAAGCAGAGAGCTGTTCATTCTTTTGGCGGGAAACTAGAGTGTCGCAGATATTCACAGGCACTTGCAGTATGTCTACGGAGACCTGGCAGTAAACAAAAGCACGGTGAGTCATTGGGCGAGGCGTCTGTCATCATCACAGCAAGGTGGCGCAAACCTGTCCCATCTCCCGCGTGCTGCCTGGCCGCACACAGCTGTGACTCCTGCAATATTGGAACGTGGACGCCGATGAGTCACAATCAGACACCTCGCTGCTGAATTGGACATCTCTGTTGGTGCTGTTGACACAATTGTCCACCAGGTGGAGAACTCAGAGGTATGTGTGTACCCACCATGCTCCTCACAGTCGAGAGGCCAGACCGATACGAGTGCAGTCTGCATTGTCGCCAAATTTATTCAAGATAGCAGATCCAAGATGGCGTCAGTAGATGTGGCAACGTCAAACCGATGTTTCCCCCCTCCGATTCCCTTCCTCCTCCCCTCCCCCTTGCACCCCTTCCCCTCCATCACTACCCTACGCTCCCTCCTCCCTCTCCTCCCTCCTCCACCACCAGGAAAGTGGCGCGAGACGCTCGATCTGTGCTGAGCTGTTGATGTAGAAGAATATAGAGTGGTTGTTTCTTTATTTCATCATTTTTGGGTGTTATCCTGAAGCAAGAATTTTCAATAGCGCTCCAAATAGGGAGGTAAAGCTCAGAAAGGGACAAATGCCCAAATTTTGTACAAATAATCGAGTAGATTGGCAGCAGCTGACCTGTTAACTGGCCTGCCAGCTCATCTCGTCTAACCCCATTAGACAACTGTTTATGGGGCTGGTTAAAGAGGGACGTATCCGCTTAGAACGTGGATACACGTAAAGAAATTGTTGCTCGCATCACCGATGCTATTGCCCGCATTTAAGTCCGCCGAGATGATGTTCAATGTCAACACAACACATCCTCCAACGCATTAAGAAGCGCGCTAACTTGGGCGGGGGACTTATTGAACACTTCTTGTAGGGTGGATCAGTCATCTGTCTCACCATTATTCTGTCCACCACAGCGCCTACACTGCATTTCGGTAAGTAACATTCACACATGCCACATGTCTTCATAATCATTCATGTGTGTTGACTTCACATGTAGAATCATCTCGCAAATTATATGACATTCCTCCTGAACCTCCCTCTCTCTCGCCCCCCCCCCCCCCGTCTCTCTCTCTCTCTCTCTCTCTCTCTCTCTCTCTCTCTCTATATATATATATATATATATATATATATTATTATTATTGGTGTTTTGCCCTTAAAGAGCGCATTTGGACTAAACTACATGGCCAGTTCCTTTTGCTGCCTTCCTTGCTGCCCAAACTTCCCTCATTCGCTCGCTGTGTTTCTGTTTCCGGTCCTCTGTCCATGCTTCTTGTCGGCTTCGTGTCTTCGGCTTCATCTTGATTGCCTTTTTGGTTGCCCATATTTCTTTCATCTTCTGGCTGTGATCTTGCTTTCGTTCTTCGGTCCATTTTATGCCTGTTCGTTTGTCGCATTGTATCTCATGTAGTTTACTTTTCTTAATGATGTTTCTGAACTTTATTCTGTCGTTTATTGTGTCTGCTGTTATGTTGAGCTGGTTCAGGTCGTTTTCTACCTCTGCCACCCATTTGTTGTTTCTAGTGGTTACCCAGTCAAAGATCTGTTTGGTCAGCCTGTGTGATGGCATTCTGTATAGGTGTCCATAGAATTGTAGTCTGCGTTTTCTAATCTTTTCTGTGATTGTCTCCGTATGTTTGTACAGTTCCTCTGTAGGTTTCTTGATCCATATTCCATTGTTGTTAGTTGCGCCAAATATTTTCCTAAGTATTTTCCGTTCTACTTTTTCTAATTGTCTGATACGTGTATGCCCTCGGATTAGTGTGGTCTCTGCTGCATATAGTGCCTCGGGGAGCACCACCGTGTCGTAATGGCGTAATTTGGCTTTTTGTGAGATAGACTTCTTGTTGTAATGATTCCACACTACTTTGTATGCCTTGTCCAGTTTAGTCTTTCTTTCTTCATTTGAGTCTCTGTTATGTCCACTCATTTGTAGTGTTTCACCGAGGTATTTGAAGTTTGCTGTTTTGTAAATCGTGCCATACTTTGTGTTCAGAGATGAGAGTTTCTTTGTGCTCATAAACTGTGTCTTTTCGTAAGAGATCTGTAGTCCAGTTTTGGAAGCGATTTCGTGCAGTTTTTCAATAGCGTCTTTTGTTTCCTTTATACCTTTCGTGACAATCGCCAAATCATCTGCAAAAGCCAGGCATTTAATCTGTAGGTTTCCTAATGTTATCCCCTGTTGTGATGTTTCCCATTCTTTTATGACCTTATCTAACACCAGATTGAAAAGGAGAGGTGAGAGGCCATCGCCTTGTCGGACACCTGTGCGAATTTCGAAGGGCTCTGATAGTTCCCCACAGAACTTTACTTTGGAGGTCGTGTTGGTTAAAGTTTGCTCTATGATAGCTCGTGTTTTGTTGTCTACTTTGTATTCTGCTAGAATTTTGAAGAGAGTTTTCCGGTCGATAGAGTCGTACGCCTTTTTGAAGTCAACAAAGGTAATGATCAGGTTCTGTTTGTGTTGTAAAATCATTTTCAGATTCCAAATTTGTTCCGCACAAGACCGCCCTTTACGGAAGCCTGCTTGGTATTCCCCAATCAAGTGGTCGGTTTGGCATTCTAGTCTGTTCAGTAAAGCTTTAGAGAGGATCTTATATGTGACCGGTAGTAGGGATATTCCTCTGTAGTTGTTCGGGTTAGTCTTGTCACCTTTTTTGTGTAGTGGGTGTATCAGGGCAGTTTTCCAGTCGTCAGGAATTTTCATGGTTTTCCAGATGTCTTCCAAGATCCTGTGGATGTCTTTGGTGAGTTCTGGGCCTTGTAACTTCCAGATTTCCGCGATGATGCCATCTTCTCCTGGTGCTCTACGATTCTTGAGTGACTTTATTATTTCTTTAACTTCTTCTAGAGTTGGAGGTTCACTATCTGGATTGTATGTGCTCGTTTCTGTCATCATTTCTTCCATGGGGGGGTCCGTGTTGAGCAGTTTTTCAAAGTACTTTGCCAGAATGTCACAATTGTTTTTGGTATTGGTTTCTAGGGTTCCATCCGGTCTTCTGAAGCACAAGTTGGGTGGTTGATATCCAGTCATATTTTCTCTGAACGTTCTGTAGAAGTTTCTTGTATTGTTCTTCATGAAGTCCGATTCGATCTCTGTCAGTCGCCGTTTGTCATACTGTCGTTTTTCACTGCGAATGATTTTGCTTGATTGCTTCTGTGTTTTCAAGAAGTTCATCCAATTCTCTTGGGATTTATGGCAACTAAATTTTTTCCATGCACTGATTCGTTGGTCAATAGCTTGGTCACATGTGTGGTTCCACCAACGGTGTTTCCGTGTTCGTGGTGCTTGTGCTAGTTTCATGGCCTCTCGGATTCTTCGTGAAAGTTGTGTCCAGTCTGTCGTTTTCTCCATTTTAATTTTGTGTAATATTTGTGTCTGGTTTAAAGTAACGTATTCTGGATCTGGTCTAACAATTTTGTTCTTCTGGAGCTTTTTCTTGGGCAAAAGACGAATCCTGATCTGTAGTAGGTGGTGGTCTGAGTCGAAGTAGCCTTTACGGGTGTCTATGTTCAAAATTTCTTTTTGTGAGTCTTTCTGCACTATTACGTGGTCGATTTGTAGTTCTAGCTTTCCGCTGGGGAATTTCCATGTGGTAAGTTTTCGTGTTGGTTTCTTGAATTTTGTTGACATAATGGCGAGGTCGTGGCTTTTGCAAAAGTCTATCAGATGTTTTCCGTTTTTGTTGGTGTCCTTGTGTGGAGTATGTTTTCCTGTGATATGTCTGTATATCTTTTCTTTTCCGAGTTTGGCGTTGAAGTCTCCCAGTATTATTTTGACTCTATGTGCAGGAATTTTTCTGATAGTTTCTTCCATTGTCGTCCAGAAGTCATCAATTTCGTCCGGGTTTTTCCTGTTGTAGTCATTAGTTGGTGCATGTGCGTTGATTATTGTGTAGGATTTATTGGCTGATTTCACTGTGATGGTGCTGATTCTTTCGTTTGGTGACGAAAAGTCGATTATGCTGTCCGTGATGGACCTGTGTACTGCAAATCCTGTGCCAAAAAGCCTTAGGTTTTTCAGTTGTCTCGATGGTTTTCCTTTGTATATTCTGAAATTCTCCGTGTTGAAATGGTCTTCGTCTGTGAATCGTGTTTCTTGCAGTGCACATATTTTGATTTGAAATTTTTCGAGAGTGTCTGTCAGTTGTTTCATCTTTCCTGTCTTCATCAGTGTGTTCACGTTGAGTGTGCCGATGTAGTGTTTGCGTTTGGTCTTGAGGGAGTTTGAGAAGCTCCGATTCTTCTCATGATGTCCGTGAGCCCCCGGAATCCGATGCTCACGATAATCCCAGTCTATTGACTGGGGCCCGGGGTAATGAGATTTTTCTCGTTGTACCATCATGATGTTTAGTAGTTGGATGTATGGCATGCTGCCGAGTACTTTCCAGATCAGGAGGTTGGTTGAGGCCGCCACTGACATGTGGAGCAGACGCCTTTTGTAGCCGCCCACTGTGGGAACAGACGCTACTAGTAGTTTTGGTCCGCCCCGAGTATTTCATTTCCTCGGTACCACCTATATCTAGGAGGCATTCCCCTATCCGCCACCTGGGGAGGCGCTCGGTTGCGGGTCTACTAACCGCCCCGAGATATATATATATATATATATATATATATATATATATATATATATATATGGTGTTACAAAAAGGTACGGCCAAACTTTCAGGAAACATTCGTCACACACGAAGAAAGATATGTTATGTGGACATGTGTCCGGAAACGCTTAATTTCCATGTCAGAGCTCAATTTAGTTTCGTCAGTATGTACTGTACTTCCTCGATTCACCGCCAGTTGGCCCAATTGAAGGAAGTTAATGTTGACTTCGGTGCTCACGTCATCAACACAGATTTTCTGTGAACGTTTGGGCAGGCATTGTTGGTGATGTCTTGATTGGGCCCAATGTTCTTCCACCTACGCTCATTGGAGCACGTTATCATGATTTCATACGGGATACTCTACCTCTGCTGCTAGAACATGTGCCTTTACAAGTACGACACAACATGTGGTTCATGCACGATGGAGCTCCTGCACATTTCAGTCGAATTGTTCGCACTCTTCTCAACAACAGATGCGGTGACCGATGGATTGCTAGAGGAGGACCAATTCCATGGCCTCCACGCTCTCCTGACCTCAACCCTCTTGACTTTCATTTATGGGGGCATTTGAAAGCTCTTGTCTACGCAACCCCGGTACCAAATGTAGAGATTCTTCGTGCTCGTATTGTGGACGGCTGTGATACAATACGCCATTTTCCAGGGCTGCATCAGCGCATCAGGGATTCCATGCGACGGAGGGTGGATGCATGTATCCTCGCTAACGGAGGACATTTTGAACATTACCTGTAACAAAGTGTTTGAAGTCACGCTGGTACGTACTGTTGCTGTGTGTTTCCATTCCATGATTAATGTGATTTGAATAGAAATAATAAAATGAGCTCTAACATGGAAAGTAAGAGTTTCCGGACACATGTCCACATAACATATATTCTTTCTTTGTGAGTGAGGAATGTTTCCTGAAAGTTTGACCGTACCTTTTTGTAACACCGTGTATATATATACATACCCACACACACACACACACACACACACATATATATATATATATATATATATATATATATATATATATTAAAAAAGATGCTGTGACTTACCAAATGAGAAAGCGCTGGTAGATATACACAATAAAAAACACACAAAATTCAAGCTTTCGCAACCAACGGTTGCTTCATCAGAAAAGAGGGAAGCAGAGGTAAAGACGAAAGGATGTGGGTTTTAAGGGAGAAGGTAAGGAGCCATTCCAATCCCGGGAGCAGAAAGACTTACCTTAGGGGGAAAAACGGACAGGTATACACTCACACACACACACACACACACACACACACACACACACACACACACACATATCCATCTGCACATATACAGACACAAGCAGACATATGTAAAGGCAAAGACTTTGGGCAGAGATGTCAGTCGAGGCGGAAGTACAGAGGCAAAGATGTTGTTGAGTGACAAGTGATGTACGAGAGGCGGCAACTTGAAATCAGCGGAGGTGGGTAACGGGAAGAGAGGATATATTGAAGGGCAAGTTCCCATCTCCGGAGTTCTGATAGGTTGGTGTTAGTGGGAAGTATCCAGATAACCCGGACGGTGTAACACTGTGCCAAGATGTGCTGGCCGTGCACCAAGGCATCTTTAGCCACAGGGTGACCCTCATTACCAACAAACACTGTCTGCCTGTGTCCATTCATGCGAATGGAAAGTTTGTTGCTGGTCATTCCCACACAGAATGCGTCACAGTGTAGGCAGGTCAGTTGGTAAATCACCTGGGTACTTTCACACGTGGCTCTGTCTTTGATCGTGTACACCTTCCAGGTTACAGGCTGGAGTAGGTGGTGGTGAGAGGGTGCACGGGACAGGTTTTACACCAGGGGCGGTTACAAGGGTTGGAGCCACAGGGTAGGGAAGGTGGTTTGGGGATTTCATAGGGATGAACCGAGAGGTTACGAAGGTTAGGTGGACGGCCGAAAGACTTGGTGGAGTGGGGAGGATTTCGTGAAGGATGGATCTTATTTCAGGGCAGGATTTGAGGAAGTCGTATCCCTGCTGGAGAGCAAGATTCAGAGTCTGATCTAGTCCCGGAAATTATCCTGTCACAAGTGGGGCACTTTTGGGGTTCTTCTGTGGAAGGTTCTGGGTTTGAGGGGATGAGGAAGTGACTCTTCAAAAAAAAATGGCTCTGAGAACTATGGGACTTAACAGCTATGGTCATCAGTCCCCTAGAACTTAGAACTTCTTAAACCTAACTAACCTAACGACATCACACAACACCCAGTCATCACGAGGCAGAGAAAATCCCTGACCCCGCACCGAGTGAGGTGGCGCAGTGGTTACATACTGGACTCGCATTCGGGTGGACGATGGTTCAATCCCGCGTTCGGCCATCCTGATTTAGGTTTTCCGTGATTTCCCTAAATCGCTCCAGGCAAATGCCAGGATGGTTCCTTTCAAAGGGCACGGCCAACATCCTTCCCCGTCCTTCCCTAATCCGATGAGACCGATGACCTCGCTGTCTGGTCTCCTTCCCCAATACAACCCAACTCAACCCTGACCCCGCCGGGAATCGAACCCGGGAACCCGGGCGCGGGAAGCGAGAACGCTACCGCACGACCACGAGCTGCGGACGAAGTGGCTCTGGTTATTTGCATCTGTACCAGGTCGGGAGGGTAGTTGCAGGATATATATATATATATATATATATATATATATATATATATATATATATATATATATATGAGGATGTAGGTTGCAAGTGCTACTTTGAAATGAGGAGGTTAGGTTGCAACCTACATCCGCTATTATTTGATGGACCACTGAAGTCATCCCCTGATGTCTTAACATCCTGTTCCTTTTCCTTTCCCAGATGTTCCTTTCCTCTCCCATCTGTGCAGAACATCCTCATTCCTTGCCTTATCAGTCTGTCTAATTTTCACAATTCGCCACTAGCAACACATCTCAAATGCTTCGATTCTCTTCTGTTCCAGTTTTCCCACAGTCCAAGTTTCACTAGCATACAACGCTGTACTCCAGACGTACATTCTCAGAAATTTCGTCCTCAAATTAAGGCTATGTTCGACACTAGTAGGCTTCTCTCGGCCAGGAATGTCCTTTTTGCCTGTGCTAGTCTGATTTTGATGTCCTCCTTGCTCCTTCCGCTATTGCTTATTTTTCTGCCTAGGTAGTAGAATTCCTTGACTTCATCTATTTCGTGAGCAGCAATTCTGATGTTAAGTTTCTCGCTGTTCTCAGTTTTGCTGCTTCTCATTATTTTCGTCTATATCAGTTTCAAAAAATCATATGCGCAGCTACATATCCAAATATACTGCAAAGATCATATACAGATCCAAAAATGGAACAAAAAACCTCTTTTAATTACATAAATGTACTGCTACAGATCATCAATCCAGATCGGTTAGAAAACCATATGCTCAGTAGATCGTGAAAAAAATTTACCTGCATATCGTATAAAAATCCTATACGCGTCGGAAACATCGTGAAACACTGTACTCCAACACAGCTATCGATCGTAATAAACTTCGCCTACATATTCAATACAGGGTGCTGAAGATAGCAATAAACACACCGCAAAACACGGCTGCTGAAAACACGCACCCTACGCCACGCGAAAACCCAATCACAAACATGCACGTGTATGGCAAACAAAAGCTGGTGACGGCCTGGAACAACAGGATACTTTCGAACACGTGTGTGTGGTACTCAGCCAGCGATCCTCTCCGTTTGCGAACGAAGAACCGTCTCAGTCATTTTCACAAAGTCCTTCCTGGGATGTTCCAGAAACAGCTCTCAGCCCGTCGTCAGCAAACAAGGAAACCCTTTCAACGGCAGCCTCCAATAACACAGCTATACTCTCGGAAATTGGAGCGTTCTGCTGTTAATGCTAAAAGCTGTCTCTATTGCAAACAACACTTGCAGCAGTTCGAGAGGTAATAACTGTCTCGACTTGCCGAAACTAAACAGTTCTTCTCCCTTGAAAGCTATTTTCCTTTGTAAACAAAATACCTGCCTAGAATACCTCGCGAACACCTAGGTGTGGCGTGCGGTCGGCGATCCTCTCCATTCGTAAATGAAGAACCCTGTCTATCATTTCACAGACAAAGTCCTAGATCTCCCACTAGATGACACCAACACATGCGCCTGTAACACCGTCCTATCAAAAGTATCCAAAAAGCTATTACTGGGCTTTAATATGAGATATCCATTCCTGACGTCCATCACCCTGTTTTTGAAATGTGCATCTCAAAAGCTGTAGTTTCTAATGAACAATCAGGTACGTTCAGTGAAATCGATTTTTCTAATCACCTGACGCAAAACAAGCTGTAAAAGGTACAGAGTCGAACGGGTGTGCCTGAGCTTAGCCCAGTCCACTACTACGAACGCCATGTCGCCATAACGCCCGTGTGCTCAACAATACAAAAGGATTGCAGCACAATTCAAGAATGAAATTGAAAAGTAAAATACTTTTTCCAAACTTCATCAGTGTTCGCTTAAGTATATAATTGTTAACATTGTAAAGTCTCAGAATCATGTAATCAATATGTTAGGCAAAATATACGTTCTTTAAAAAAAAGTGGTGCTGAATAATAAAATTAGAAACGTAAAAACCGGTCAGAATATGCAAACGTGTGTCACAATTAAAAATTGCAAGTCTCATCTTGATCAGAGTAATACCTTGATTAAAATGGGCGTTTTACGAAAAATTGAAGCCGATAAATACCAGACTGAGTGTTGTGACTTGGCAAGACAACCAAGCCACTCTGAGGAAGCCGAAAGGCACGCGTTTAAACTCACGCAGGCTGGCGTGAGGTCTGGAACAGGTAAAGTAATTATACTAGCAAAAAAAGGTACGTAGCTTATGGAATACTTAACTTTAATCCATAATTGGTGAACATCGGTCTGACGGTACATGCATCACAAGATCAATAGCAAATGATAATCGCGAATTGCTAGGTCGTAGCAAATGACGTAGCTGAAGGCTATGCTAACTATCGTCTCGGCAAATGAGAGCATAATTTGTCAGTGAACCATCGCTAGCAAAGTCGGCTGTACAACTGGGGCGAGTGCTAGGGAGTCTCTCTAGACTAGACCTGCCGTGTGGCGGCGCTCGGTCTGCAATCACTGATAGTGGCGACACGCGGGTCCGACGTATACTAGCGGACCGCGGCCGATTTAAAGGCTACCACCTAGCAAGTGTGGTGTCTGGCGGTGACACCACACTGAGAAAGCTGAAAATTGGTATATAGCCTCATTTTCACGTAAAACCATTAAAGACGTCACACAAAAAAGCTACCTGTATTAGTTTTCAAGTTATTTACTAAAAACCAAAATCGGAACGAAAACGTCCTTATTCATGGTAGACTAAGTATCATTTGTATTTGTAATAGACAGTTCTAATTACAGTAGTCGATTACATTCATGCAAAAATAAAGCACTGATGGTTCCATTCCAAAAAATTCTAGCCAGCAAAGTTTAAACGCAATCTAGCTAAAACTTTTTCAGAAACTGAAGCAAACTTAAATCTATCTACATAAAAGTTAAGAAGATTGTAAATTGCTAAACGACAGAACTACTGATTAATACATCTCCGAGAAAGTGGTCCTTTAGGTAGCGCTACCTGTGCCTAAGGCTAATGCTAGCGGACGCTCCGTTTGGCGGTCCACTGCGTCCCTGTATAAATACAGCCAGAGAGGCAGTGGTAGGACGCACTTCGCACCGAGATATCGAAGCGTCCACGTCACTCAAACGCCCGCGTGCTTTGTGCCTCAGATGACGTCAGACTTGGGCAGACTTGAATGCGTTTTCCGTAAAAGTAGGAAGTGAACTTGCGAGGACTGTACACCGTTCCGAATTATTTACATTTCACGTTAGTAGCTGTCTGTGTACTGCCCATAATGTTGACAAAACCGCGTGACAAGTGGCGAGACTATTTTACGCTTCTGAGGTGAGCAAGGATAGAGCCACGGGTCGTAACACATCTGAAATGTAACTTCAAAGTGCCGTCAATGCGAGCAAGAGGTGACGGAGACGTGTAACCAATGGCACCCCATACCATGAGGCCGGGTGATACGCCAGTATGGCGATGACGAATACACACTTCCGATGTGTGCTCATCGCGATGTCGCCAAACACGGATGCGACCATCATGATGCCGTAAACAGGACCTGGATTCATCCGAAAAATGACGTTTTGCCATTCGTGCACCCAGGTTCGTCGTTGAGTACACCATCGCAGGCGCTCCTGTCTGTGATGCAGCGCCAAGGTTAACCGCAGTCACGGTCTCCGAGCTGACAGTCCATGCTGCTGCAAACATCGTCGAACTGTTCGTGCAGGTGGTTGTCGTCTTGCAAAACGTCCCCATCTGTTGACTCAGGGATCGAGACGTGGCTGCACGATCCGTTACGGCCATGCGGATAAGATGCCTGTCATCTCGACTGCTAGTGATACGAGGCCGTTGGGATCCAGCACGGCGTTCCGTATTGCCCTCCTGAACGCACCGATTCCATATTCTGCTAACAGTCATTGGATCTCGACCGACGCGAGCAGCAATGTCGCGATACGATAAACCGCAATCGTGATAGGCTACAATCCTACCTTTATCAAAGTCGGAAACTTGATGGTACGCATTTCTGCTCCTTACACGAGGCATCATATCAACGTTTCACCAGGCAACGGCGGTCAACTGCTGTTTGTGTATGAGAAATCGGTTGGAAACTTTCCTCATGTCAGCACGTTGTGGGTGTCGCCACCGGCGCCAACCCTGTGTGAATGCTCTGAAAAGCTAACCATTTGCATATCACAGCACCTTCTTGCTGTCGGTTAAATGTTGCGTCTGTAGCTCGTCATCTTCGTGGTGTACCAGTTTTAATGGCCAGTGGTGTATGTAATCCTGTTACCTCCTTTCCGTGAACATATTTGTACTTCCTCGATCAGTTCGTCGTTCAACTGAGCTATAGCCGCTAATTTTATCTTGCAGTCACTTCATGAGACTGATGTTGAAGGCAGTAATAGGTTTGCAGATAACAATTAGAAGACGCGGTAAAGAGATTACCTTCCAGCCTCCCTTATCTCAGAGTATCGCTTACCGCCCCATATTCCCACGAATCTTCGATATATAGCGATATGCACTGATCGGCCAGAGCATTATTACCACCTACCTAACAGCCGACATGTCAATCTTTGGCAGGGATAACAGCGGCGACACGTCGTGACGTGGAGGCAGTGAGGCCTCCGTAGCTGGCTGGAGGGAGTTGTCACCACATCTGCTCACACAAGTTATCCATTTCCCGTAAATTCAGTGGTGGGGGCGATGAGCTCATACGCCACGCTCAATCACATCCCACAACTGGAATGAGATTTTCACTGTGCAGCGGAGTGTGCGCTAATCGTGGCAGATTAGAAATGTGTGCCGGACCGAGACTCGAACTCGGGACCTTTGCCTTTCGCGAGCAAGTGCTCTACCAACTGAGCTACCCAAGCACGACTCACGGCCCGTCCTCACAGCTTTACTTCTGCCAGTACCTCGTCTCCTACCTTCCAAAGCACTTGCCCGCGAAAGGCAAAGGTCCCGAGTTCGAGTCTCGGTCCGGCACACAGTTTTAATCTGCCAGGAAGTTTCATATCAGCGCACACTCCGCTGCAGAGTGAAAATATCATTGTGGAATCATCCCCCAGGCTGTGGCTAAGCCATGTCTCCGCAGTATCCTTTCTTTCAGGAGTGCTAGTTCTGCAAGGTTCGGAGGAGAGCTTCTCCAAAGTTCGGAAGGTAGGAGACGAGGTACTGGCAGAAGTAAAGGTGTGAGGACGGGGCGTGAGTCGTGCTTGGGTAGCTCAGTTGGTAGAGCACTTGCCCGCGAAAGGGAAAGGTCCCGAGTTCGAGTCTCGGTCCGGCACACAGTTTTAATCTGCCAGGAAGTTTCACATCCCACAACTGATCGGCTGAGTTCAGACGTGGCGAGTCGGGGGGCCAGCACCTAAATTGGAAATCGCGACTGTGTTCTTCGAACCACTCCTTCGCACTCGCGGCCTTGTGACATGGCCCGTAATCTTTTTGAAAAATGCCACTGCCGTCGGGAAACACGATCGTCATGGAGGGGTGTGCGTAGTCTGCAACGAGCGGACTATACTCCTCGGTCGTCACGGTTCCCTGCATGACCTCCCCTGGATCGGTGGACGCCCACGTGCCGGCCGGTGTGGCCGAGCGGTTCTAGGTGCTACAGTTTGGAACCGCGCGACTGCTACGGTCGCCGGTCCGAATCCTGTCTCGGGCATGGATGTGTGTGATGTCCTTAGGTTAGTTAGGTGTAAGTAGTTCTAAGTTCTAGGGGACTAATGACCTCAGCAGTTAAGTCGCATAGTGCTCACAGCCATTTGAACCATTTGATGCCCTCGTGAATGTTCTCCAGAGCGTGATGGAGCAGCCGCCAGCTTGTCTGCGACCTGCAGTACAAGGTGTCAAGGAGCTGTTCGCCAGGACGACGACAGATTCGCGCGCTCCCATCGGCATAATGAAGAATGCATCGGGATTCGTCAGACTATGTAAAGCTCTGTCACTGCCCGTCGTTAGAAGAGTTCCGCGTACTGTGTATTCAGACACACTGGTACTCTGCCCAGCACTGAAGGCTGACATTAGTTCCGCCACAGTTCGCCGCCTGTCCCGGTTTACCAGTCTGCCCAGCCTACGACGTCCGACAACTGTAATGAGAGGTGGCCGGTCAAACCCCACGACGTCTGGACGTGGTTCCATCTTAGATTCTGCCACGTCTTGAAGACACTCACCACAGTACTCCTACAACACCGGACAAGTCATGCAATTTCCGCAATACTCGTGCCATCACAATCTGCCCTCGGTCAAACTCACATAGACCGCACACCTCCCCATTCCACACACGGATACCACGTGCACCGTCCGTGTGTCCGACTAGCAGCCATTCCTAGGCAGGTGACGCTGCTACAGCCTGGATAGGATTATATCGATAGTGGGTCAGTGGTCATAATGTTCCGGACGAAGAGGGTATACCCCCAGCTAAGTCACAGACTCCTGCCAATTCTCTCGAAATCCCATCACGTTGCGACAGCAATGTTCCATTAGCTAGAAGGCTGTCGAGCTCTCTACACATCACTGGTTATGAAGAGTGCTCTCACAACGAGGAAAAGTAGCACGCTGACGTTCCGGAAAAATTCGAATGTTCCCGTCCAAAAAAATGGCTCTGATCACTATAGGACTTAACATCTGTGGTCATCGGTCCCCTAGAACTTAGAACTACTCAAACCTAACTAACCTAAGGACATCACACACATCCACGCCCGAGGCAGGATTCGAACCTGCGACCGTAGCGGTCGCGCGGTTCCACACTGAAGCGCCTAGAACCGCTCGGCCACACCGGCCGGCGTTCCCGTCCAGATGTTTCTTACGACTGATACTGCTTCTAGTGATAGGTGGTCAGTGACATAGCTTTTAGTTTAGTTTTATTTATCTCATGTTCCGTAGAGCATTTTCCCGATTATTTTATCGATATGATGTGGAACGAGTCAGATTACAAGATATATATATATATATAGAGCTAATATTAATATTACTGAAATTTTTAGTTCTACACATGCAACTACATTTAGAGGTTTTTTTTACCAGGTCTGAAACAGAAACTCCTCCATGGAATAGAAGAAATAATTTTAAGCTAGATTTGAAACTTGATCTGCTACCTGCCAGACACTTTATGTTGTTGGGCAAATAATGAAAGAGTTTTGTTGCTGAATAATGTACTCCTTTTTGAGCAACTGACAGCTTCAAAAACGTAGAGGAGAGGTCATTTTTCCCTCTAGTGTTCTACGTATGAACACCACTGTTCTTCGCAGAAGTGAGATGGATTATTTATAACGAATTTCATTAGCGAATATATGTACTCTGATGGTGCAGTTAAAATACCTAACTCCTTGAATAGGTGCCTACATGACATCCTTGGGTGAACACCACTAACTATTCCCACTGCTCTCTTTTGTGCCGAGCTCTTCGGCTGTTTTGGATTCAGTAGTTACATTCAGCTCCAACGCGCACCAGTCTTCCATCATCTGCAACTCGCTGCCGCTAATCGGTGTAGCCGCCCGCTATAGACAGGAACCGAAAC
Organism: Schistocerca cancellata; assembly: GCF_023864275.1. NCBI lineage: Eukaryota > Metazoa > Arthropoda > Insecta > Orthoptera > Acrididae > Schistocerca > Schistocerca cancellata. Next base: position 15,656,792 of record NC_064635.1, on the reverse strand, counting down.
CTAAATACGTACTTCGCAAATCACTGCACTGTACGGACTGTGCCGTAGCAATATTGTCGACAGGTTTTGATGACAGAATTGTCGAGTAGCAAACAATGTGACATAAAAGGTCGTATCTATTGATTGCATTCACTTAAAAGCTTGCACCAAGCTTCCATAGACATTAAAATATATGAAGTAAATTTGAACTTGATCCAGAGAAATGGGTTCTCAACGGACGGACAGACAAAGAGACAGAGGATAAAAATAACAAAAATATTTTATATAATTACAAACAGAAAGCAGAGGCAGTTATAAGAGTCGAGGGACACGAAAGGGAAGCAGTGGTTGGGAAGGGAGTGAGACAGGGTTGTAGCCTCTCCCCGATGCTATTCAATCTGTATATTGAGCAAGCAGTAAAGGAAACAAAAGAAAAGTTCGGAGTAGGTATTAAAATCCATGGAGAAGAAATAAAAACTTTGAGGTTCGCCGATGACATTGTAATTCTGTCAGAGACAGCAAAGGACTTGGAACAGCAGTTGAACAGAATCGACAGTGTCTTGAAAGGAGGGTATAAGATCAACATCAACAAAAGCAAAACGAGAATAATGGAATGTAGTCTAAATGAATCAGGTAATCCTGAGGGAATTATATTAGGAAATGAGACACTTAAAGTAGTAAAGAAGTTTTGCTATTTGGGGAGAAAAATAACTGATGATGGTCGAAGTAGAGAGGATATAAAATGTCGACTGGCAATGGCAAGGAAAGCGTTTCTGAAGAAGAGAAATTTGTTAACATCGAGTATAGATTTGTCAGGAAGTCGTTTCTCAAAGTATTTGTATGGAGTGTAGCCATGTATGGAAGTGAAACATGCACAAGAAATAGTTTAGACAAGAAGAGAATAGAAGCTTTTGAAATGTGGTGCTACAGAAGAATGCAGAAGATTAGATGGGTAGACCACATAACTAATGAGGAAGTATTGAACAGAACTGGGGAGAAGAGGAGTTTGTGACACAACTTGACTAGAAGAAGGGATCGGTTGGTAGGACATGTTCTGAGGCATCAAGGGATCACAAATTTAGTACTGGAGGGCAGCGTGGAGGGTAAAAATCGTAGAGGGAGACCAAGAGATGAATACACTAAGCAGATTCAGAAGGATGTAGGCTGCAGTAGGTACTGGGAGATGAAGAAGCTTGCACAGGATATAGTAGCATGGAGAGCTGCATCAAACCAGTCTCAGGACTGAAGACCACAACAACAACAAACAACAATTACAAATTAATATTTTTCGCACTTTTTTGCTCTACCTGTATTGTGTAACTTTGCTTACTGCGAAATTACATGATTCTAAGTCAACGGGAAGCACCCTACAGGTTTTGGAATTTTCGGGTATCAAAATGTGTCACTTAAACGGCCGTTTCTTTTGGTTGTTGTGCATTAGACACTTAAAACTGTTACACCTCCAACGGGTCATAGGCCTCAATATGTGACATAAATTTGTACTTGATACGTCTACCGTTGCTGAGAAATACGTGCTGAGGTTCGGAAACCTAGAAGAAGAAAGGATCACGACCTGCTATCACGACGTACTACCACCTCGCCACCTTGTATGCGCACGCTTCAGAGGCAGATGCGAAGTGAGGATAAACACGTTGGTCCTTCACCGCCCCGATCGTTACATCACGTCAGGTTTATTCGCGGATCCCTCAGGCTGACGTGAGACAATCGCCCTCTACAAGTGTGAATACAGTCGTGTTTTTCCACGTCATAGTGTATTACCAGAAACCCCCACCCCAAACGCCTGATTCTCTAAACAATCGAACTCCTGTGCACAGAACATCCGTGTAACGGATCTCATTGTTTATGACGTAATATCTCCTTAACTAAGTCTCGTACAATATTATGATTTTGCTGGTAGATTCAGTGTCACATGATACTGTCTGCAAATAGTGTTTCAAATATAGTAAGAAAGGAGTAATAAAATAAAACAAGCTTTATGCTGAAGTTTCGGTGCATGAATAGCGAAAATATGACAAGCGATAAACTAATTTTCTTTCACTATTTTGTGCCGCGCGGGATTAGCCGAGCGGTCTCGGGCGCTGCAGTCATGGACTGTGCGGCTGATCCTGGCGGAGGTTCGAGTCCTCCCTCGGGCATGGGTGTGTGTGTTTGTCCTTAGGATAATTTAGGTTAAGTAGTGTGTAAGCTTAGGGACTGGTGACATTAGCAGTTAAGTCCCATAAGATTTCACACACATCTGAACATTTCACTATTTTGTGCGGGGTTTTCAACACAAAAAGTTTCGCAGCTCAGAGATTATGCCTAAAGTCTGTTGCAAGTCGTTAAGTTCTCTCGTTTCAAAATAAGGGATGGATAAAGCGTGGGTAACACGCTAGACCTGAGTAATTCCAATTACAAAATGATCTAGAGAGAATTTCTGTATGGTGCGAAAAGTGGCAATTGGCACTTAACAAAGAAAAGTGCGAGGTCATCTACATGGGTACCAAAAGAAATCCGATAAATTTTGGCTATGCTATAAATCGCACAAATCTAAGGGCTGTCAATTCGACTAAATACTTAGGAATTACAATTACGAGCAACTTAAATCGGAAAGACCACATAGATAATTTTGTGGGGAAGGCGAAACAAAGACTGCGCTTTGTTGGCAGAATACTTAGAAGATGCGACAAACGCACTAAAGAGACAGCCTGCATTACACTTGTCCGTCCTCTGCTGGAATATTCCTGCGCGGTGTGGGATCCTTACCAGGTAGGATTGACGGAGGACATCGAAAAAGTGCAAAGAAGGGCAGCTCGTTCCATGTTATCGCGCTATAGGGGTGAGAGTGTCACTGATAGATACGCGAGTTGGGGTGGCAGTCACTGAAACAAAGGCGGTCTTCTTTGCGGCGAAATCTATTTACGAAATTTCAATCACCAACTTTCTCTTCCGAATGCGAAAATATTTTGTTGACGCCCACCTACATAGGGACAAATGATCATCATAATAAAATAAGAGAAATCAGAGCTCGAACGGAAAGACTTAGGTGCTGCTTTTTCCCACGCGCCTTTCGAGAGTGGAATGGTAGAGAAGTAGTATCAAAATGGTTGGATGAACCCTCTGCCAGGCACTTAAGTGTGAATTGCAGAGTAACCATGTAGATGTAGATGTAGACAAAGACATATACACAGTTTCTAACTTTAATGCTCCACTTATTGTGTTAAACCTATAACGAAATGTTGTACTTCTTAACAAGTAGGTTTTAAATTTTTGATTCTGTCAATAACTATCCGAAAAGTTTAAACTCTAATTTTTGTTGCTCTTGTGTGTTGTTGTGTAGGCAGCCTGGCTGACTGTTTAGTCGTTCGGTGACAGAGATTATTATTTATTTATTAGTCAAATAAAGAAATAAATAAGCTTTTCGTTAAGAATGTAAAGTCTTGTATGATACATAAATAAAGTCGTAACGCTTCCGTGTATTCAGATGACAAATTAGTACGAGAGCCTTTTTTTTTGTCAGAAAGCAGGTTGGTTTTATTCAGGATTCCAGTGCACCATATCATTCCCCACTCTTTTGGCTACAAAACCCTATTTTTCAACATTATCTTTGTTCAATGCGATGGCCTTACGCCAGCTTACTGGGAAGGCCAATGTCCACATGGTACCACTCTACTGGTCGATGTCAGAGCCATCGTCTTGCTACATCAATAACCTCCCCATCGTCCACGTACTGCTTCTCGTGGAGGGCATCCTTCATTGGGACAAACAGATAGGAGTCGGAAGGTGCCACATTCGAACTGTGGGATGGATGACGAAGAACAGTCGAATGTAGTTTTGTGAGCTCCTCACGGGTGTGGAGACTTGTGAATTCCAGCCGTACAGCGAGGTGTTCGATTGTGTTCCGTCGATCACCTCGAATGAGAGTGTCCGCACGTTCCTACATTGCAGAATTCGCAGCCGTCTGCAGCCACCCGTCACACGGGATATCGGACAGCTTTCCGCGACCTTGTTGCGATGATGGAACACGCCTTGCCCAACGTCTCGCCGTGCTTTTGTTCACTACCAGGTCTCGCTAGCTACTGTGCAAGCGCGTATGAACATTCGCGATGCTCTGGTTTTCCGCCAAAAGACATTCAGTGTCGGCTGTCATCTTGGGTTGCACCTCCGTTCCAGACGCCATTTTGAAGGATACATATAGCGCCGCCACCTATTGGAACGTCGTTGAACTATACGTGCTGAAGAAGGCATATTCCAAGGTGTCCCACAACAAATTGCATGTTTTTCAACCGAAATTGGCCTAGGAAAAGAAGGTGTTGCATTTCTTATTGAACGTCCCTCGAACATTGTCCGTCCATGAGCACTTGTGGTTGACGGTAACAAAAATAACCCCTCAATCATTTTTCGTAAATCCTTTACTTTGAGTATCCAGCATTGCACAGAGTTAGATGATTCTGTAAATCTGTATTCTTTCGCCTAAGGTCTGTCACCTTCGTTTCGACAGTTTCAAGTTGTTGGCACAAACGTGCATTGTCGTATTTACAGTATTGTTTGTTTTCACAGTTGATCTTCTCTCAAGTAGTAGGTTCTTCATTAGTTGGTAATATATTTCCCTCCAAAATCTGTTCTACTTCTTTACTGTAACTTCTTTTATGTGCCCGTTTTTCTCGAGCTCACTGTTAGGTTCATTACTGCCCTCTAAACATCTTCCAGAGGATGAGTGACGAAGAGCTGGATCAACACCCGGTTTCAGCTTGTGTTTCTGAGGAACAGTCAGTTATTCACTTTTCAAGTCCCTTTCAAAATCAGACTCAGCAAAATGTACTGAGCATACACAAGCGTTAGCGACCGAGAACGAATAGACACGTTTACAAGCATTAATCCATTTTGGTTTTGTCTCATTATCCTACGAAACATATGAAACTTGATTTCAAACTTTTTAGTTGTTTTCAGTGGTTACTACAACGCCCAATGGCGAGGCAAATCGTTGGTTTTCACTTAAAACAATCCAAAACATAATGCAAGTACATAAAACTGCAACCAGTCACTTTTTTTGAATAGTTATTTATTATTCCATGAACCGGTTTTTGAATCTCTCCTCGTTCATCTTCAGATGGTTTTCTGGAAGTTACATCACTATCTCTAGTTCTGTGACAGGAAGGTGGAACATACTTTAGTGTATCTCCATGAGTATTGTTTATCCGTTGAGGTGGAAGAAAAATTTTAGTTTTGTACTTACTGCAACAGTGTGGGCCACTGTTAGTGTCCACCACGCCCTTTTCGTTATACTGATCCGCACAGCTTTAAAGTCTGCTGCACAGCATAACAGGCAAGGCGACGAAGTGCTACCAACATACTATGCACAGGCGTGAAATTGACAAACTATCCGAAATTTCTCAGACTGTTTTCAATCATCTGTATGACTGTATTAATGATGATTAGTGTGTTAAACACAACACGTAAATATATAAATGAAAGAAAAAACGCTAATTAGTATGAACTGTACTAATAAAAATTAATTGCAGCTTATCGAGATAACACAACTGTGTTAGTAAGACAAAGTACCCCAGATCGTTACGAATTTACAAAACGGGTTTTAAGGGCTGGGTAGACAGATAGACGGTCAGGAAAGTGAGTCTAGTAGGGTTCCGTTTTTACCTATTTAGGTGACGAAATCCTAACAACGAAAACAGCTACGACAGCTACTGAAGATGAGGGCCACATAAATAACACGCCCTACTCTTTATTGGAAATGTTCTAGTTGCAGTCGATAGATAAGCATATTACTCGTAGCTATGCTTTAGATCCAAATCACGTTTACAGGAATGCAACTAAAATCCACGTGGTAATTCTGAAACCAGTATTAATGCCACCGCGTTTTAGAAGTGCGAGCATTCCCATTGCTAGATAGCGTAGGAAGCACTTCGGCTAATGAACGTTTTCTGGCTGTGGCGAGTCTAATGCAGAATTCGAAACAATGTAAAATACGTTTGACAGCTATGTAGCCGTTTATTTCCTGGGTGCTGCAGAATTATCCTATTAAATTTACTCCCTAATAACAGTATTTTGTTATTCCGAGAAACATCCTGAATGATTGAAGCATAAGCGGTGACATAAAGGTAGAAAATTCTTGTTTTTGAGTCCAGAAAGCTCTATGCAACAGAAACTGCAGATCGTTCTGCCATTTCCATTGCGAAATTGCCGGCTTGTTCAAGGCAAGGGTAATAATAGAGGGCTGTTTGCCTGTGTTGTCTGCTAGCGTAGTGAAAAGTGTTTGCTACTGCAAGGGAGGTCTGGTTTGTTTTTCGGTTCTAATCTCGATGAAGACAGACTAGCAGCAAAGCAATTTTAAGAAATTCTCGCGCCCCCAATACGTTTTATTGCTACCTTTATTCTGTACTGGCGCCCTGTGGATGCAAATATGAAGATCTTGTAGAATTTCATACCTCTTACTGATTACTTTTTCCGCTTCTGTCAATAATTGAATTGACTTAAGTGTGGCACTGAATCATTTTTAACTGAATTTCGTTATGAATCTTTACGCATTGCTAAATTTGCACATTTTCGTGGTAGCTCAGCAACGGTAATCCAGTATGACTGGTCTGAACGTTGACACAGACCGTTTTGATGCCAAATACGCATAATATTTTGCTAATTCGGAACGATCTTGGGTACTTTGTCTTATTAAAACAGTTATGTTATCTCGATAAGCTGAAATTAATTTTTATTAGTACAGTTCATACTAATTAGCGTTTCTCCTTTCATTTACATCTTATATTTACGTGTTGTGTTTAACACACTAATCAGCATTAATATAGTCATACACATGATTGAAAACAGTCTCACAAAGTTCGGAAAGTTTTTCAATTTCACGCCTCTGCATAGTATGTTGGTAGCACTTCGTCGCCTTGCCTGTTATGCTGTGTAGCAGACTTTAAAGCTGTGCGGATCAGCATAACGAAAAGGCGAGGGGTCTCGCTTGTTTTGTCCACGACTGTACACGACTTAACGCACTTTTACGCGATCTGAACGCATTCACATTGTGATAACGAAATTTTGCCTGCATCGAACAGTTGTTGTTCTAAGATCTTGACAAAAAGATATTACATAGGTATACTTTGCTCAGAAAGGTTATTTGTTTTTGTTTTTGCATGTATTAAAGTCGATGTATGGGCAAATAATTTAATCAGACAGGCGTTAACGTGAGAGCTGAAAATAAAATAAATAAATGAATTACTGCAAGAACAATCTTCAAGTGTACTGATCTCTTGTTTCTGTTCATATATTAACGTACAATACAGTCAGTTTATGAGCATGTTAACGCCAATCTGATTAATCTAGCCGGCCGGAGTGGCCGAGCGGTTCTAGGCACTGCAGTCTGGAACCGCGCGACCGCTACGGTCGCAGGTTCGAATCCTGCCTCGGGCATGGATGTGTGTGATGTCCTTAGGTTAGTTAGGTTTAACTAGTTCTACGTTCTAGGGGACTGATGATCTCAGAAGTTAAGTCCCATAGTGCTCAGAGCCATTTGAACCATTTGATTAATCTATTTGCCCACATATGGACTTTAATACATGCAAACAAAAACAAGCAATTTCTCTGAGAGGGTGGTAGGCCTATGTCATATCTTTTTGTCAGCTTGTAACAAGCAACAGTTGTATAGCACATGCTGGATGCTGGCAAAGTTTCGCTATCACAGTGTAAATGCATACAGATCGTTTAAAAGTGCGTGAAGTGATGTACCAACTGTACATCAAAATGGAAGCAGACAAATGGACATTAACAGAAAAAAGCCATCCACACTGTTCCAGTAAGTACAAAACTAAAATTTGCATCCATATCGACAGATAAACAATACTTATGGCATAAAATGTTCTCGGCTTTCCATCAGCGTCAATTGCTTAAAACTACACGAGCTTTCGGCTAAGCACTCCCTGGCCATTGTCAAGTGTTACGACTGCCAGTGGGCTGTTGGTGCGCCCTTATATACGCCAGCTGCCGGCTGTGACGTCACTGGTGCCCGTGACATTGCCATATATGGGCATGTTTTGAGTCGGCGTTCGATGTGCTCTCTTCAACCGCGCGATCGCTGGACCCCACGCAGCGCTGAGCTGCAAGTCACCGTCTCTATTCAGGGTGTTTGCGGTAATTTTTATATCAACAGCTTCGTTTATTAAACTGTCCCAGAAGCCGTTAGAGCGAGCCACGACAGAGGTATCGTCAAATTTTATGTGGTGACCGTTTTCTAACGCATGCTCAGCTAACGCAGATTTCTCTGGATAGCGTAGGCGATAATACCTGTCATGTTCTTTCCTGCGTTGTTCCACAGTGCGCACTGTTTGTCCGATGTACTTCTGGGCACAGTCACATTTCGTAGACTCCAGGTGTTCTGAGACCTACTGCGTCTTTAACTGGTCTCAGTAATTGACGGACTTTCGTTGGAGGCCTGAAGATTGATTTGATCTATTGTCTTTTCAACAGGCGGCTTATCTTGCGTGACACAGAGCCACAGAATGGCAGCAAAGCAAGTTTCTTTTCCTGCTCTTCGTCGGTGGTCTTATTCTGATATTTCCCACAAATCACTTCTTTCACTTGACGGGCGCTGTAGCCGTTATTCCTGAAAACCTTGCGTAGGTGGCTCAGTTCGTCGGGCAGGTTATCGTCGTCTGATATTACTCTTGCACGATGCACCAATGTTTGTAACACTGTGCGCTTCTGTGCTGGATGATGATGGCTGGTGGCGTGCAGGTACAGGTCTGTGTGGGTGGGTTTTCTGTAGACGCTGTGGCCAAGGCACCCATTTCGTTTACGGTGGACAAGGACGTCGAGGAAGTGCAATGCATTATCTTCTTCCACCTCCACGGTGAACTTGATATTACTGTTGATGCCATTGAGGTGTTCCAAAAACTCGTCTAGTTTCTCGCGTCCGTGTGGCCAAATGATGAACGTGTCGTCAACGTATCGAAAGAAACGCTTCGGCTTCAATGGCGCAGTCTCTATGGCAATATCCTCAAAATTCTCCACGAAGCGGTTTGCAACAGCTGGAGCCGACGGGCTGCCCATTGCTACGCCGTCTGTCTGATCGTGATATTGGCCGTTGTACACGAAGTAGGAGGGCGTAAGAGAGTGCCTAAATAGCTCTACCACGTCACTTACAAAGTACTGGGAAATTAGGTCGAAGGCGTCTTTGATAGGCACATTCGTAAACAGCGGCACTACATCAAAACTGACCATAATATCATCCTCACTAGGGTTGGTTCAAATGGCTCTGAGCACTATGGGACTCCCCTAGAACTTAGAACTACTTAAACCTAACTAACCTAAGGACATCACACATCCATGCCCGAGGGAGGATTCGAACCTGCGACCGTAGCGGTCGCGCGGTTCCACACTATAGTGGCTAGAACCGCTTGGCCACTGCGGCCGGCCCTCACTAAGTTTTTTTTTCTTCTAACCTCTTCATCTCAGAGTAGCACTTGCAACCTACGTCCTCAATTATTTGCTTGACGTATTCCAATCTCTGTCTTCCTCTACAGTTTTTGCCCTCTACAGCTCCCTCTAGTACCATGGAAGTCATTCCCTCATGTCTTAGCAGATGTCCTATCATCCTGTCCCTTCTCCTTATCAGTGTTTTCCACATATTCCTTTCCTCTCCGATTCTGGGTAGAACCTCCTCATTCCTCACTTTATCAGTCCACCTAATTTTCAACATTCCTCTATAGCACCACATCTCAAATGCTTCGATTCTCTTCTGTTCCGGTTTTCCCACAGTCCATGTTTCACTACCAGACAATTCTGTACTCCAGACGTACATCCTCAGAAATTTCTTCCTCAAATTAAGGCCGGTATTTGATATAGTAGAATTCTCTTGGCCAGAAATGCCTTTTTTGCCATAGCGAGTCTGCTTTTGATGTCCTCTTTGCTCCGTCCGTCATTGGTTGATACTGCTGATAAATTCTGCTGAGTTTTTATGTGATGTTGGCAGTGTCCCACATGTGGAGCGAGGAGCTTGGCCAAGTACTTCGCCAGCTTGTATGTTGGAGAACCTATTGTAGACACTATAAGGCGAAATGGCGTCCCGTCCTTGTGTATCTTCGGTAAACCACAAGCAGTAGGTCGTCTAGGCGCCTGTGGGAGAAGGTTCTTAATCACACTGTCTTTCACTGAAGATCGCTTAAGACGTTCTGATGTTTTTCTTACTATTCTTGATGTCGGGTCGCGTGGGAGCTTCGGAGAAGTATCTTCGTTGAGTAGCGCACACAGCTTCGTACCATAGTCCTCGAACTCCATAATTACGGCGGCATTGCCCTTATCAGCGGGAAGTACCACAATGCTTTCATCATTACATAGTGCTCGAAGGCCTTTGCGCTCAGCCCTGGTCATGCCTTTGTCGCCTTTGTCAGTATACGGCCCCCACATGAAACATCAGACGAAACAAGGCGAGATACCAGCCGTATACTGACAGTAACAACTGTTCAGCGTGACTTTCGTACTAGCTATGGTGTGGATCCTTCTACAGCACAGAGCTTTTGACGACGGCATGAACAGTTCCGAGAAACAGGCTCTTTCTGAAAACGCAAATCGCCTGGCCATCGGCGAATGTCTGACACAGACGTCGAACGCATCCGCCATTTGCAGTTTCACAAGGAGTCCGCAGAAATCCGTTCGCCGTGCATCTCGACAGCCCAACATGCCCCCGATGTCCGTCTGGCGTGTGTTGCGTCCACGTTCACACGTGAAACCGTACAAAATTCCGCTACTGCAAGCTCTTCGTGAAGGTGTCAAACAACGATGTGTAGAGTTCTGTAATTTCGTTCTTGGCAAGATGGAGGATGGCAGTTTTCTTCCACGCTTAGTATTGACTAGGCAACGTTCCATTTAAACGGAAAGGTGAGCCGTCATAATCTGAGAATATGGGGTACAGAACAACCACATTAAGTTGTACAACAAGAGAGGGAATCTCCAAAATTTAATGTGTTTTGTGGTGTTTTACAGGAAAAGGTGTGTGTGGTCCACTTTTCTTTGGCAACTACACTGTTACAGAAAGATATCCTTGAGAACTTCCTTTTCCCATAGTTGGAGATTGATTCGAACGACTTCATTTACCAACAGGATAGGGCACCGCCACAGTAGCATCTGGAAGTGCGGGAATCTTTAAATTAAAGGATTACTGAACGATAGATCGGTCGCACTGGACCAAATCTTTCAGCCTTACCTTACTGGCCCCCAAGGTCACCGGACATGACTGTATGTGATTATTCCTTGCTCGGGTTCATGCAGGACTCTGTTTGTATGCCTCCATTACCAACAACAATGAGTGAACTGCGATATCGCATAATAGCAGCTGTCGAAGCCAAAACTCAGAACATGCTCGCTGCAGTGCGGGAACAGTTCGAATACCGCATTGACGTATACCGTGCATCTCAAGGGGTGCATATGGAACACCTTCGAGAAGGTAGGAAAAAATATTTTTTGAGTTTCTTGTCATCACAATACAAAATTCATTGTATATGTTTATTAGTTTCAGGAATACAGACGTGCCAAATCGGATGATTCTTTTTGGTACACCCTGTATGTATGAAGGTGGTACAGGAGGAATGTCACATAATTTGCGAGATAGTTCTAAATGTAAAAATAAACCGAAAAGTCCTATGAACATGTGGCCGATTTTCGATCGTCATGAAACTGGTGGGGGTTGAACACTACACACATTCATGAAGACAAGCCTGAAACTACTTACGGAAACGGGGTATCTAGCAGAATACTGAAGTATTGTTCTATGTATGTTAGCCCAGTTCTCAGCAATATCTGTAACTTTTCCTTTAGGAGTGGTCGGTTTTCTGAACGATTAAAGTACTCAGTAGTGAAGCCACTTTATAAAAAGGGAGACATTGATAATGTTGACAATTTTCGACCTATTTCTATGCCATCGGTGTTTGCTAAAGTTATCGAGAAGGTTGTATATACAAGGTTACTGGAGCATTTAAATTCACATAATTTGCTGTCAAATGTTCAGTTTGATTTTAGAAATGGTTTAACAACTGAAAATGCTATATTCTCTTTTCTCTGTGAGGTTTTGGACGGATTAAATAAAAGGTTGCGAACGCTAGGTGTTTTCTTTGATTTAACGAAGGCTTTTGACTGTGTTGACCACAAAATATTACTGCAGAAGTTGGACCATTATCGAGTAAGGGGAGTAGCTTACAATTGGCTCGCCTCTTACTTTAAGAACAGAAAGCAGAGGGTAATTCTCCGCAATATTGAGAGTGGTAGTGATGTTCAGTCCCAATGGGGCACTGTTAAATGGGGCGTTCCCCAAGGGTCGGTGCTGGGGCCACTGCTGTTTCTTATTTATATAAATGATATGCCTTCTAGTATTACAGGTGATTCAAAAATATTTCTGTTTGCTGATGACACCAGATTGATAGTGAAGGATCTTGTGTGTAATATTGAAACAGTAACAAATAATGTAGTTCATGAAATAAGTTCGTGGCTTTTGGAAAATAATTTGATGCTAAATCACAGTAAGACTCAGTTTTTACAGTTTCTAACTCACAATTCCACAAGAACCGATATTTTGACCAGACAGAATGGGCATATTATAAGCGAGACGGAACAGTTCAAATTCCTAGGCGTTTGGATAGATAGTAAGCTGTTGTGGAAAGCCCATGTCCAGGATCTTGTTCAGAAGCTAAATGCAGCTTTATTTACCATTAGAACAGTATCTGAAATAAGTGACACTTCAACACGAAAAGTAGTTACCTCGCATATTTTCATACGCTTATGTCGTATGGTATTATTTTTTGGGGTAATTCTTCTGATTCGAAAAGGGTATTTTTGGCTCAAAAACGGGCTGTTCGAGCTATATGTGGTGTAAGTTCGAGAACCTCTTGTCGACCCCTATTCAAAAATCTGGAAATTCTGACATTGCCCTCACAGTATATATTTTCTTTAATGTCGTTTGTTGTTAGCAATATTAGCCTATTCCCAAGAGTTAGCAGCTTTCACTCAGTTAATACTAGGCAGAAATCAAATCTGCATGTAGAATGCACTTCCTTGACTCTTGTGCAGAAAGGAGTGCAGTATTCTGCTGCATCCATTTTCAATAAGCTACCACAAGAACTGAAAAATCTTAGCAGTAGCCCAAACTCTTTTAAGTCTAAACTGAAGAGTTTCCTCATGGTTCACTCCTTCTATTCTGTCGAGGAGCTCCTAGAAGAGCTAAAAAATTAAGCAAATTCCAGTGTTACATTGTTGATTGTCTTCATTTAAACTTACGACTTGTCACCTGAATATGTTTTTTTTGTATTTCATTTTATCTGTTCCTAATATCGTGTTATAATTTCATGTATTGACTCGTTCCATGACCATGGAGACTTCTCCTTAATTTGGTCCCACGGAACAATAAATAAATAAATAAAAAATAAAATAAATGATGTATAGGTGCTGTGGTGGACAGATCAATGGTGGGACAGATGACTGACCCATCCTACAAGAGGTGTTCAAAAAGTTCCCCACTCATCTTGGAACACTTGTTAATGCATTGATGGATGTTGTTGTGCTCCACATAAAACATAGTCTTTAATGCAGGCAACAGTGTTGGTGGTGCGAGCGACAAGCTCTTCATGTGTATGCACCTCTGTAGCATACACATCCGCCTTTAGCCAGCCCCATAAACAGAAGTCTAGTGGGGTTAGGTTGGATGATCTGGCAGGCCAGTTAATGGGTCTGCCACAGCCAATCCACCATTGAGGAAATGTGTTATTCAGATATTGGCATGGTTGTCTGGTACACTACATCGATGATCCACCCTGTTGCTGGTATATTTGCCGTCGTTTACATCTTCCTAAATTGCAGGCAGGTCTTCTACCATGAAGTGTGCATATGCTGTGGCTGTCAAGGGATTTTGTAGGAACCCAGGCCCTATCACCAGGTCACCAGTCATACCACATTGGAATCTTGTTTCCCTACCGTCATGTGAGTTCACCATTGTCCATGTTCATAATACCCTTAAGTGTAAATGTAGCCTCATCTGTAAATAAAGTGCATTGAACGATATCTCTATCTACAGCCAACCATTCATGAAATTGTTGTCTGCTTACTGAGTCACCTGGATGCAAATGTTGCACGGACTGTACACGGAATGGGTGCAAGCCATCGGAATCTAACATGTGCCACCACTGCATTTGTAAAATATCGAACTGATGGCTAAACGACTGTGTACTGGTGATGGTAGTAATTTGTACCACTGTAATAAAGTCGTCCCATTCCTCAACTGACTAGAGGGCTTCACATTCTAATGTTACGTGTACACTGGGTAGTGTTCCATATTCATGCAATGGTTGAAAAACCCTGGGAAATACACTTGCACAAGGGGTTCATTGATCAGGGGAACGTCTCAGGCATTCTGTCACAGTCACGCAGGCACTGCCATTACAGTACCCATGCACAAAAAACATGTTTGCATACACTACAAGTGTGAACATGTGTGGCATGTTTGATAGTCATGGACGCAATGGACTCGCTCAATTAAACAACACTCAAGCATGACATGCACGCAGCCTCTCGACTGCTGACTGATCCAACCTGCAACTTCACACAGTGTACACTTGCAGCTGTTTCCTCAGTGTGATGTCACAGCACTGCCATCTGTTGGAGAACCCCCACACCATTGTAGGATGGGTGTTTCACCTGTCCCACCATTATTCTGTCCACAACAGCGCCTACAAAACGTTTCGGTGAATATTATTGAAGTTTGTTTTCGTATCCATGCATGGATGTGTGTAGTCTTCAACCCCCAGCAATGCACAACTTCTGTAACGATCGAAAATCGGACACATGATTTTAGGACTTTTTCTATGTAATCACCTCTCAAATTATATGACAACACACATACACTGAAGAACCAAAGAACCTGGTACACCTGCCTAGCATCGAGTAGGGCCCCCGCAAGCACGCAGAAGTGTCGCAGCACGACTTGGCATGGACTCGACTAATGTCTGTAGTAGTACTGGAGGGAACTGACACCGTGAATCCTACAGGGCTGTCCATAACTCGGTGAGAGTACGACGGTCTGGAGATCTCTTCTGAGCAAGACGTTGCAAGGCATCCCAGATATGCTCAAAAATGTTCACGTCTGGGGAGTTTGGTGGCCAGCGCAAGTGTTAAAACTCAGGAGAGTGTTCCGGGAGCCACTCTGCAGCAATTTTGGACGTATGGGGTGTCGCATAGTCCTGCGGCAACTGCCCATTGTGGTTTCCGACGGACTTGGACAATTCCACCAGGTCAGTACGAAACCCCACACGTCCAGAATTGCTACAGGGTGGCTCCAGGAACACTCTTATGAGTTTAAACACTTCTGCTGGCCACCAAACTCTCCAAACACGAACATTTTTGAGCATATCTGGGATGCCTTGCAACCTGCTGTTCAGTAGAGGTCTCCAGACCGTCGTACTCTTACGGATTTATGGACTGCCCTGTAGGATTCATGGTGTCAGTTCTCTCCAGCACTACTTCACATGTTGGTCGAGTCCATGCCACGTCGTGTTACGGCACTTCTGCGTGCTCGCGGGGGCCCTGCACGATATTAGGCAGGTGTACCAGTATCTTTGGCGCTTCAGTGTATAATATAAAGGGCGGCACACAAAACAGAACACACAGCACGAAACATGGGTTTTCCCGATAAATTCATAATCCAAGTAAGTTCACTTTTACACGGTTTTGCCAGTTATATGTTACGTATGATTCGGCCGAAACGCAATATTGTCAGCCACTATTAACGCCATCCGAAGCATAATCGGACGCGAACAGATTAACAGAGGGGCACAGAAGGTTCGTCTATGACTCTCAATGATCGAATAACCTGCTGTTGAGGCGCAGACACCTTGTCACTTACATATCCACAGTGTGGGCGGCGAAGTGAAACCTTGCTCTAAAGCTGCTTCTGGCGTTGGCAGCAGTGCGGAGCCAGGGCCCTTTCTGACCGCAAAGTTATTTATAGCGTTGTTAGGTGAAGACTACCAACGACCCCAATTTTTCTGTAAGTATTTCTGCACTATATTTGTGCTCTATAAAATCCTTAGCCCGATAACTCTTAAATTTCCAACTTTACAATTTTCCGAATGGAACCGACGGTAGATAGTGGCTTCTGAACAGTATCTACCTTAATTCTCTATCTTTTGGGTTCAACAGTACTGTCTTGCAACTTGCTACAGCTTCATTACTACACATAGCGAATATAGTGCTGTGATGTTGCCCTTGCAGCTTAATAACAAAGAGTAATTAATCGAATTCATTTTACAAAAGTTAGGTATAAAAACCAGTTTTTCCTTAATTATGCTGAAAGTAGATGAATTATCTTCGTGGAAATTTCTACGCTATATTTCTATGATGAGCTGAACCTAATTCCAGAAAATGAACTCTGTAACTAATACTACACGCCTCTAGTATTTTGGAAAAAGTGAAATAATTCAAAAACAGTTAGCTTCCTGGGAACTTCTGCAGTGTGTCTTTATGATTAACTGCAGCTACTTTCGAAAGTGGAACTTTCAAGTGTTAACACTGTGCGCCTGCTACAATACTACAAAAATCGATTTTTGCAGTAACTAATCAGTGAACCATACAGACATACACAATATATAACCTTTTCATAGTTTTACATAAACTGATCCAGTTTTGAAACAATGTTTATACATCGAATTTCACACAAGTATGTGATGCAGTCTCTTTGTTGGCGGCTATCAGCGTATGCCGGGCTCTCTGTTGGACTGACGTTGGCTGACGGCCTGCGAAAAATCAATACTTCACTTCTCTCTCTAGAGCTGGCTTGCTTCCCCACGCTTTGATGAGCAAAATGTGTTATTTAGAAACAAATACATTGCCATATGCACTCGATGCAATAAAATCATCAGGTATAAAGTGCTGTATGTTGAGATTTTCCCATGAATCCTCCTCTCTCCTGGTTCTCAAATATCGTTAGAGCTCCGACAACATCCCGTCTACGACACTGTCACTGAAGACGAAGCACGAATCAGCTAACATCGGAGTCAACTTAAGAGCCCGATACCGCTGAAAGGAATAGCTGTAGATCGGATATTACTAAATCTTTAATCAAGTTCTCTCTTGATGGCGGTAAATGCGACAGTTCGTTTGGAGAGTGCCACATAATCCTTGCATGTGATGATTTACTCTTATGCTAGCACTTTGCTCGTTACTTTGTTTCGGGAACATATGTTTAACGTAATTATAAGCCTTATCAACTATTACCACCTGGTCTGGATTTGGTGTTTCACCGGATTCCTGATATACACGGCACACTCGTGAAATGGTCGTATGGGAAAATCCCGACTGCATTGCTTCCTCGAAGATACAGTGTCCCACCGCTCGTGGGCCGACAATAACACCACGTTCAAACTCACTTAAAACTTGATAACCTACCTTCTAGCAGCAGTAACCGACCTCACAAATGCGCCAGACACTTGTTGTCTTATCTAGGCGTTGCCGACCGCAGCGCCATATTCTGCCCGTTTACGTATCTCTGTATTTGAATACGCAGGCATATACGAATTTCCTTGGCGCTTCAGTGTATATGGATAGTGCTACACAAGGAGCGCCCAAAATTGCCATACGGCTGATATATTAATGATCTCATGCAACTGGTGTTATCTTGTTGGAAAAAAATTCATAGTACAACTCGAAACTAGTGACAGACGTACTCAAAATAAATAGCAACTCTTGCAGAGTTTGAACCCTTCACCTACATGTGTAAAACATTCTCGGTATTCTTGCCGCGTCAGTTCTGGATAAAATCTCGAGCTTTCGACGATTACCTCCATCGTCATCGTCAGGAGCGGACTGTCTTCACTGCTGTTTTTTTTTTTTTTCTTTATTGAATTTCAATTCCCCCCGAAGGGGGCGGGCTGGCAGCAGCTTAGTATGCCGCTCTTCAGCCTACAGACTTTGTTAGAAAGATGAAGAGAATAAATAATAAAAACAGGAGATAAAATCGGAGACTTAAAGAGTAACATGGCGAAAAGAAATCGTGGAACTTAAAACAAAGAACAGAGGGATGACGATGCTAATAAAATACATACGAAGCAGACAGGCAAAACAATAGACAGACAATTAAAAAAACATGGCGACTGTCTGGTTTCTGTTCGCAAAAGACATAAAATTCACACCTAGCGACAGCATGGTTTCTGTTCGCAACACGAGAAAGACGAACAACACTGAATAGTCACAGGAACACAGCACTAAAAAGTTGGCAAATGTGACATACCACAGCCGAGAGCAGGTGGGGGAAACTGGACAGATGATGGGAAAATAAAAAAGGGTGGAAAGGAGAGTAAAAGCGAAGGGGGGGGGGAGCCGGGAAAGGAGCTGATGGAGGATGAGGACCCATAAGAGGGGTGGGGGGCAGACGCGACAGGGAGTGGGGTAGGCAGAGGAGGGGAATACAAAAGGACTTGGGGGGGGGAGAAGGTAGGTAGGGAGAGGTTTAGTGGGGAGAAAACAGGATGGAAGGGGGGAAGAGGGAGCCCAGGGAAAGGACAGAGGAAAGGAGGGGGAGTGAGGATCAGAGTTGATAGGAGGGATAAATGGAGGGAGAGAGGGCATCGTCCGGGAAGGGGAGTTGATGGAAGCCACCTTGGGAAAGGAGATGTAGGGTGTAGAGATGGAGGGTAGGGGGGACACAACGATGAAGACGTGGCAGGGGGCGGGGATGGGAGAGGAGAGGAGCAACCATGGGGTGAGGGGGTTCAAGCCGGCGGGAGGTGTAGAGGATGCGGATATGTTCGAGGAATAGCAGCAGATGGGGGAAAGGAATGAGATCATAGAGGATCCACATGGGGGACGGGAGGCGTATACGGAAGGCGAGGCGGAGTGCATGACGCTCAAGGATCTGCAGGGACTTATAGAATTTGGGGGGGGGGGGGGTTCACTGCTGCTGTGGTAGCCTTATTATAGCCCGTGGATGGCCTCTGATTGATCGGCTTATGATTGGTCGGCGATTACGTACGGCTGCCGCAGACGGTGTCACTGTGTGCGCCGGTGGCGCCACCGCTTCCTTTGAAACGTAAGCCTTGGAAGGGACGTCTCTGCTGCTTCTCTGCATCAAGCGCTCGTTTGCACGCACAGCTCAGATGGTATCCGCTATCACGGTTAAAGTCCCTTTGGCTCATTCTTATTTCAACACCCTCCTTAATAACAGAATCCCAGTACGTGGAGGCATGGGACAGAATTTTTGTTTCATCGAACCAAATTTTATGTTTGTTCGTGAGACTGTGCTCCGCAATTGCTGATTTCTCCAGTTCTCTATTTTTAATATGGCGTTGGTGTTCTGAACAGCGGTCGAAAACGGTGCGAATGGTATGATGTATATAATTTCCTCCACACTCACAGGGGATGTTATGAACTCTTGGGACCCTGAGGCCGAGATTGTCCTTAACAGGGCGCATCATCTTAATTTTCTTGGGAGGACGAAAAATCGGTCTTATACCTCCTCTACGCAGGACTCTTTCTATTTTACTGGAAATTGCGCCACAAAAAGGAAGAATCGACATCGGTGTTTCATCCTGTGAGTGTGCAGCATTTTCACGTTTCCTTTTTTTTTTTTTTTTTTTTATTTTGAGAACGTTGCATTTATATCGCGTGCACCATAGCCATTCTTTCGGAACACGTACTTCAGATGGTTAATCTCGGACCTAAAGTGGCCTTCGTCAGAAACAGTTTTTGATCTATATACCAACGGTTTCAAAACGGCTCGCTTCTGAGCGGGATGATGGCAACTCTGTGCATTCAGGTATAAATCGGTATGCGTCGGCTAACGGTATACAGAGTGTCCAAGACGCCAGTCCGCCTGTCGTTGTACCAAAAGTCTGAGAAAGGCAGTCTCCCTTCCTTCTCCATCTCGACGGGGAACTGAATGTTCGAGTGTAAGCTGTTCGTGTGTTCCATGATTTGTTCGAGAGCTTCTGCGCCGTGTAGCCAGATCATAAATGTATCGTCGAGGTAACGATAAAATAAGGGTGGACGGATAGAAGCTGAATTTAATGCACATTCCTCAAAATTCTCCATAAACAAGTTAGCCAGTGATGGAGACAACGGAGAGCCCATCGCCATACAGTCCGTCATTTCATAAAATTTGTTACCGTACAAGAAGTAGGTGGTCGTCATCACGTGCCGGAACAACTTTATAGCTTCAGGAGGAAAAAGATCCGCCAGCATTTTCAAAGTGTCCTCCACAGGAACTTTTGTGAACAGCGATACCACAGCCAGGCTGACTAAAATGTCATTTCGACCAACTCTAATCTGTTTGATTTTCTCAATGAACATCTGGGAGCTTTTGATGTGATGTTCACACCGGCCGACTATAGGAGTCATCAACTTTGTTAGGTATTTGGCCAGTTTATAAGTAGGAGAACCAATTGCACTGACAATAGGTCTCATAGGAACATTATCCTTGTGGATCTTCGGTAGTCCGTACAACCTGGGCTGTCTAGGAGCTCGAACTCTGAGATTTCTTTAACATCGTCTGGGAGCCCGGAATTCTTCAGTAACTTCATGGTTTTCCTGCTGTACGTCAAAGTTGGGTCCCGTTTAAGACATTTATACGTACTGTCCTCCAACAGTGATGTCATTTTATTATGATATTCGGTAGTATTAAGGACCACGGTGGCATTTCCTTTTGTCAGCTGGTAATAGGACAAGATCTTCATCCTTCGGAAGTAAACGGAGCCCCCCCCCCCCCCTCTCCTCTCTACTGATATTAGACCTGGGAGGCTTAGCTGAGGCCAAAAAGCGACTGGTAACAGATCTCACTTCGTCGGCGTCGTCCTGTGCAAGATGCCGCACCGCCTGTTCTACTCCACAGATAAGATCCACGATGGGTATAGTACGTGGTGTAGCAGCAGAGTTCAAACCTTTATTAAGGGCCTAGATGGCTCTTCCGTCCAGGTTCTTGCCCGACAGGTTGACGACAGTGCGTGCTGTTTCGTACGATGTCTCTGATCTTTGCATCTCTGCAAGACGCTCACATTTCTTTACTTGTGTAGCCGATGTATTGCTAAGATGAGCTCTTTGATTCCAAATTACTCTGCCACTGTGCATATATGACGCGCGGCTTCTCCAGTTGACCTGGCGTGCGATGTCCTCCCCATAGAGCAAAGTAATCTGGGAACGAAGTTTTTCGCGACGGCACTTATATGTAAAACATGCTCGGTATTCTCGCCGCGTCAGACCATTCGTACCGTTTCCGACCGCTGTGCAGAACGCCAACGCCATATTAAAAATAGACAACTGGAGAAATCGGCAATTGCGGAGCACAGCCTCACGAACAAACATAAAATTTGGTTCGATGAAACAAAAATTCTGTCCCATGCCTCCACGTACTGGAATTCTGTTATTAAGGAGGCTGTTGAAATAAGAATGAGCCAAAGGGACTTTAACCGCGATAGCGGATACCGCCGAGCTGTGCGTGGAAACGAGCGCTGGAAGCAGAGAAGCAGCAGAGACGTCCCTTCCAAGGTTTACGTTCCAACGGAAGCGGTGGCGCCACCGGCGCACACAGTGACACCGTCTGCGGCAGCAGTACGTAATCGCCGACCAATCATAAGCCGACCAATCAGAGGCCGTCCACGGGCTATAAATAAGGCTACCACAGCAGTGAACCCCCCCCAAATTCTATAAGTCCCTCCAGATCCTTGATCATGCACTCCGCCTCGCCTTCCGTATACGCCTTCCGTCCCCCACGCGGATCCTCTATGATCTCATTCCTTTCACCCATCTGCTCCTATTCCTCGAACATATCCGCATCCTCTACACCTCCCGCCATCTTGAACCCCCTCACCCCCTGGTTGCTCCTCTCCTCTCCCATCCCCGCCCCCTGCCACGTCTTCATCGTTGTGTCCCCCCTACCCTCCATCTCTACACCCTACATCTCCTTTCCCAAGGTGGCTTCCGTCAACTCCCCCTCCCGGACGATGCCCTCTCTCCCTCCATTTATCCCTCCTATCAACTCTGATCCTCACTCCCCCTCCTTTCCTCTGTCCTTTCCCTGGGCTCCCTCTTCCCCCCTTCCATCCTGTTTTCTCCCCACTAAACCTCTCCCTACCTACCTTCTCCCCCCCCCAAGTCCTTTTGTATTCCCCTCCTCTGCCTACCCCACTCCCTGTCGCGTCTGCCCCCCACCCCTCTTATGGGTCCTCATCCTCCATCAGCTCCTTTCCCGGTTCCCCTCTTCGCTTTTACTCTCCTTTCCCCCCTTTTTTGTTTTCCCATCATCTGTCCAGTATCCCCCCACCTGCTCTCGGCTGTGGTATGTCACATTTGCCAACTTTTTAGTGCAGTGTTCCAGTGACTATTCCGTGTTGTTCGTCTTTCTCGTGTTGCAAACAGAAACCATGCTGTCGCTAGGTATGAATTTTATGTCTTTTGCGTACAGAATCCAGACTGTCGCCGTGTTTTTTAATTGTCTGTCTATTGTTTTACCTGTCTGCTTCGTATGTATTTTATTAGCATCATCCTCCATCAGCTCCTTTCCCGGTTCGCCCCTTCGCTTTTACTCTCCTTTCCCTCCTTTTTTGTTTTCCCATCATCTGTCCAGTATCCCCCCACCTTTGTTTTCAGTTCCACGATTTCTTTTCGCCATGTTACTCTTTAAGTCTCCGATTTTATCGCCTGCTTTTATTATTTATTCTCTTCATCTTTCTCACAAAGTCTGTAGGCTGAAGAGCGGCATATTAAGCTGCTGCCAGCCCGCCCCCTTCGGGGGGAATTGAAATTCAATAAAGAAAAAGAAAAAAAAACAGTAGTGAAGACAGTCAGCTCCTGACGATGACGATGGCGGTAATCGTCGAAAGCTCGAGATTTTATTCAGAACTGACGCGGATAGAATACCGAGAATGTTTCACATATAAGTGCAGTCGCGAATAACTTCGTTCCCTTCACCTACAAGTCGAAATAAATCTCTCTGCTCCATCAGCGAACTGGTGAGAAAAGGGCTGCAGTGGAATGTACTATCTTTATTTTTGGCAAGTAATGTGTTCAACTGACGAGATGTTGGTGTTGGACAGAGTGGAGTTTAATAATAATATAGTTGAGGAGTGTGAGTATAGCCTCCTGCATGAGGAATGAAAGGAGGTGATGATGACTGAGCAGTGGAGGGAACACATCTCAGCAAATAATGGTGATGCGGCAGGGTGGACACAAGATGCATTTCACAGCTCACAGCGACTGTTGCCTGCACTGGAGCTGTCTGTGTTTCTGAAGTGGCCAGTCAGTCCACAGCGCAGGAGACGACTTCCCGCACCCACCACAACCCCCTTTTACTGACTGCGTGTGAGTCTGGCTGTCTGATGTTGGAGTTTGCTACAGACGCCTCACGCTGCACTACTCGACAAACACCCTGCAGCCTTGGTGCTCGAAACTCAACTAAATGGTGCTCTCTTTATTTCTCAACAAGTTTGTCCCATTCCACTGACCCGGAGAGGTCACCTTGGTATAGCTACTGAGTAAGTTGTGCACACTGACACCTAGTAAGAAGGGATGCTGCTGCAAGCCACCACTGAAGTGTGGGAAGACCAGTACACGCCAGCACAAGTGATGGAAAACGCTTCACTGGTCTCATTATGCAGCGAAATTGTCGTGAAACAAAAGAGCACTCGTAAAGAAGAGGTCATAAGTCAACAGGCACAGCGAGTTGAGAAAAATCATTGTAATAACACAACTGCTGCAAATTCTGACCCCAAAAGATGGGACCAGGAGAGAGGAGCAGCGGCTGCACTCGTGTTCTCCTCGCTGTGCGCTCACAGACTGACCAGCTCACAGCCAGTCTTACCTCCCCTCCTACCACCCCTTGTCCCTCCCTCTCCTCACCGTAGGGAGGGATACAGGCCTGTTCTCTCCTGTCACCGATGATACACAAAGAGAACCATCTGGCGGCAGTGATATACTGTGTCTGGTCTACAGAAATCAGTCAGACAAAAGACTCAAGTACAGGACACTTCCTGCAAGCCAATAAGCGTATTTCTTGGACAGATTGGTCCCCTGGAACAGCAATAAAATTCCAGAGAACTCTCCAGAACCTTTTTTCTCACGTCCGCCGCCAGCTTCCTCCACCATCCACCGCCGACTGTCGTAGCTGAGAATCTTCGGCCAGCCGCAGTCCGAGACCACATCTCCGGCCGAACACGGGACTGGGATGTCCGGCACTGTCGATGCACATAAAAGCTGCACATACACAATAGGCTGCAATTCCAGCAGCCACAGAACAAAGCGAAATAGCTGCTGTCTAGCCTGGACAAAGACGACCACGTTTGTCTACCAGAGCAGCTGCAGCTGCCTGTGGGGCGTGTCCCATGCTGACAGTACCGGTCCCCACAAGCACACGCCGTGCTGAGAGAGAAAACATTTCAGTGCAACAATTATATTTAACATCAAGGCACCCGTTATAAGGGAGCATCTATTTAAAAAACACAGTTATGACGATAATAAATATCCTGTTTCGATGCAAATAGGCGCAGTCTTTTTCTTTCATTTTTATGATCAAAATCGGTATAGTTTTTTATATTCGACTGCAAGATAAGGTTCTCTCTCTCTCTCTCTCTCTCTCTCTTTCTCTCTCTCTATCTCTATCTCTATCTCCAAGCCTCCTGTTACATTGTGACATCCAAGAACATGGAAGAAAATTACAGCACTGCTGCCGGTTGGAAAAGGTTATGGGTAAATTTGGAGAAGATATGGAGCCCAACAGGAATGGGAAACAACTCTTGCATTTCTATGCCAGTATGGGATTAGTAATCACAAACTTCTATTTTTAAACATAAGAACATTCACCGGTGTACTTGGGAAGGCAGGGCAATCAGATCTGTCATTGACTATATAATAACAGATCAGGAATCCAGGAAGGCTGTGACGGACACACGTGTATTCAGGGGATTCTTTGAAGACACTGATCACTATTTAATCTGCAGTGAAATTGGTATTGTGAGGCCGAAAGTGCAGGAGATCAGGTCCATGTGTAGGAGAATAAGAGTGGAGAAACTTCAGGATAAGGAAATCAGGCACAAGTACATAACAGTGATCTCAGAAAGGTACCAGTTAGTTGAATGTAGTCAATTACAGTCACTGGAAAAGGAATGGACAAGGTACAGGGACACAGTACTAGAAGTGGCTAAAGAATGTCTTGGAACAGTAGTGTGTAAAGGTACGATGAAGCAAACAGCTTGGTGGAATGACACCGTCAAGGCAGCCTGTAAAAGGAAAAAGAAGGCGAATCAAAAATGGCTACATACTAGAACTCAGGTAGACAGAGAAAGTTATGTTGAAGAAAGAAACAAAGCCAAACAGATAATTGCAGCATCTAAGAAGAAATCTTGGGAAGACGATGAAGCAAACAGCTTGGTGGAATGACACCGTCAAGGCAGCCTGTAAAAGGAAAAAGAAGGCGAATCAAAAATGGCTACATACTAGAACTCAGGTGGACACAGAAAGTTATGTTGAAGAAAGAAACAAAGCCAAACAGATAATTGCAGCATCTAAGAAGAAATCTTGGGAAGACTTTGGAAACAGGTTGGAGACTTTGGGTCAAGCTGGAAAACCATTCTGGAGTGTAATTAGCAGTCTTCGAAAGGGAGGTAAGAAGGAAATGACAAGTATTTTGGACAGGTCAGGAAAACTGCTGGTGAATCCTGTAGATGCCTTGGGCAGATGGAGGGAATATTTTGAAGAGTTGCTCAATGTAGGTGAAAATACGATGTTTCAGATTTCGATGTACAATGGGATAGGAATGATGATGGAAATAGGATCACATTTGAGGAAGTGGAGAAAATGGTCAATAGATTTCAGTGCAATAAAGCAGCTGGGGTGGATGAAATTAAGTCAGAACTCATCAAATACAGTGGAATGTCAGGTCTTAAATGGCTACACAGGATAATTGAAATGGCCTGGGAGTAGGGACAGGTTTCATTAGACTGGACAAAAGCAGTAATCACACCAATCTTTAAACATGGAAACAGAAAAGATTGTAACAACTACAGAGGTATCTCTTTAATGAGCGTTGTGGGTAAAATCTTATCAGGTATTGTTGAAAGGAAAGTGCGAGTATTAGTTGAGGACCAATTGCATGAATATCAGTGTGGGTTTAGGCCTCTTAGAGGTTGTCAGGACCAGATCTTTAGCTTACGGCAAATAATGGAGAAGTGTTATGAGTGGAACAGGGAATTGTATCTACGCTTTATAGATCTAGAAAAGGCATATTACCGGGGTTCCTAGGAGGAAGTTATTGTCTGTTCTACGAGATTATGGAATAGGAGGCAAACTTTTGCAAGCAATTAAAGGTCTTTACATAGATAGTCAGGCAGCAGTTAGCGTTGACGGTAAATTGAGTTCACGGTTCACAGTAGTTTCAGGGGTAAGACAAGGCTGCAACCTGTCTCCACTGTTGTTCATATTATTTATGGATCATATGTTGAAAACATTAGACTGGCTGGGTGAGATTAAGATATGTGAACACAAAATAAGCAGTCTCGCATATGCGGATGACTTAGTTGTGATGGCAGATTCGATTGAAAGTTTGCAAACTAATATTTCAGAGCTAGATCAGAAATGTAAGGACTATGTTATGAAGATTAGCATCTCCAAAACGAAAGAGATATAAACGGACTGAGTGCCAAATAGGAGGAACAAAGTTAGAACAGGTGGACGGTTTCAAGTACTTAGGATGCATATTCTCACAGGATGGCAACATAGTGAAAGAACTGGAAGCGAGGTGTAGCAAAGCTAATGCAGTGAGCGCTCAGCTACGATCTACTCTCTTCTGCAAGAAGGAAGTCAGTACTAAGACAAAGTTATGTGTGCACCGTTCAATCTTTCGACCAACTTTGTTGTATGGGAGCGAAAGCTGGGTGGATTCAGGTTACCTTATCAACAAGGTTGAGGTTACGGATATGAAAGTAGCTAGGATGATTGCAGGTACTAGTAGATGGGAACAATGGCAGGAGGGTGTCCACAATGAGGAAATCAAAGAAAAACTGGGAATGAACTCTATAGATGTAGCAGTCAGGGCGAACAGGCTTAGATGGTGGGGTCATGGTACACGCATGGGAGAAGCAAGGCTACCCAAGAGACTCATGGGTTCAGCAGTAGAGGGTAGGAGGAGTCGGGGTAGACCAAGGATTCGGTTAGGAATGATTTTGAAGTAATAGGTTTAACATCAGAAGAGGCACCAATGTTAGCACTGAATAGGGGATCATGGAGGAATGTTATAAGGGGGACTATGCTCCAGACTGAACGTTGAAAGGCATAATCAGTCTTAAATGATGATGATGATGATGATGATGCCGGTTACAGATGACGAAACTGCAGAGGTCGGAGCTCTATAGCGATACATTTGAGGGATGTATTTACTTATCTCACATTTTATATACGAGTGCACACTGCATAAAACCGAAAAAACTTCCATTATTTTTCTACAAAAAATACGGATCACTGCAGAATGTCGTCGTTATTTCGAAACATTCGTCAGAGTAAAGAAAAATCTAGAATTTAAACCCCGAAGAAAGAAAAAAAAACAGTCTAACGAAACATTTATGTTAAGCAATTTTTTTCAGTTTGATAGGCAACATTACATGATTTGAGAGTGTCCCTGGCGTTTAAATCTGTGTCCATAAATAAATTGTGAGGCACGAGTGTATTACAAACATTTTAGACATGTCAATTAACATTACACAATGCAGCCTTTCACGCTATCTGTTCCCACGCCGGAAAAAAACGCGGTGATTTTGCGTTTGGCAACAACAAGCTATAATTCAAGGAGGACGTTGTTGTTCTGCACACTAGGGCAAGTCCCGTTTTATCAGTGCAGTGTTGTATTACGCTGGCGTTTACTACACATAAGAACAGAAGTCATGAGTGCATGCCTTGTAATACAACCTCTTGGCATTACC
This sequence comes from Schistocerca cancellata, assembly GCF_023864275.1. NCBI lineage: Eukaryota > Metazoa > Arthropoda > Insecta > Orthoptera > Acrididae > Schistocerca > Schistocerca cancellata. The sequence goes on along the minus strand of NC_064635.1, from coordinate 15,628,872 downwards.
TAGTAGAGAAGTTTATAAGATGCCATCGATATATTGAAAACAAATATCGTCTGCGTGCTGATATCTGACAGATTTGCTCCGTAAGCCCCCTCTTCCGACCTGTGTGTAAAGTTTTGTCATCCGTACTTGAAGGAAAAGACAACACCCAGCAGACCATCCTTCTCAATAACAGCAGATGCTTTTGTTATAGCTTAATAAGCAATTTGGTGACCACAAAGCAGCTTGTTTCACGGAATCTATTCACATGTTGGAAGAAACACTATCATCCCTAGGTTCCAAAACGAGCTATAATTCAGATGGTGACTGCATTACAATTAGAGGTCATGAAGGATGAAATAACACAGGACTTCTGGTAATATATATTTTTAAATACACAATCGTGACGACAATAATAAAAATAACCACGATTGCATGAGAACACATACAGTCCGTTTCTATCAGTTTTATGAGCAAAATCGGTTTAGTTTGAGAGCATTCCACGTGTTCAAATTACAAATTGCCATGCACAAGGCCATTACAGTCATTTCAGACGTATTGGAATACCGATACAGATCAGCATCAATACAGTCATTTATCAGGTTCAAGAGCATTCGTCTTTGTTATCTTCTAATACCCAGAGTAAGTAAAAAAAAAACTTTGCGCATCCCAAATTTTATGGGCAATACATCTCCTTGTAATACAATGTCCTAACGTCATTCTATAAGATTTTACCATGTCTGTCTTCTGATATAGCAAAAAACCAACCGTCAGTATGCTCACATCAAACATAATTACTCCATAACTCACTTTTGCGGATCTACATGTGTGTGTAAACTTTTGACACCCGTGCAGGAAAGAGGACCATATGCAGCCGGCTACACTCACAATAGATGATTCTTGTGTTGCAGCGACAGGTGTTCCATCTGGAAGAAGCCAGGAGTACTACATCCTCATATTAGACATGTACATGATCACTGTCCAATGTTGACCATTAAAACGTCCCCTTTGAAAAATTATACATGGCTGTGCTTAAACTGACACACAATATTTTTAGCGCAACGCAATCTGTCTTTCAAAAATCCCTACAAAAGAATGGCCCTGACTAACATTAACCTATACGTTTCACAAATCACTTACCTCACCAAAAATCTTGGTTACTCGAACTTCCGCAATACAGCTAGCGCCACTACTGCCGGCTAAATAAAAGATTCAAACTACTGAAGGCACTAACTACTGATACGCATAGTTAGCAAATGAAAGATTTTAATAGAGAACAAACAATGTGTTTACCTTAATAGTCATAATATATATATAGCAGTTCATGACATCCATTTTTACAAATGTACTGTTTCTGCCCAAAACTCCGCCATCTCACCCCCCACATCCATCACTGCTGGCGGCTCACCTCCAACTGCGCAACGCTACGCGCTGTTCACGTCCAGCTGCCCAACACTACAATGGCAGACAACAATGCAAACTAGCCACAGACTGCACACAGCACAGCCAGTGATTTTCATACAGAGCCCTACGTGGCGGCGGCGTTATCAATATAACAACCTAAACAGCCTACTTACACCATCCCTGGAAGGTGCTGTTCACAAAACATATGGGGTACAAGGAACAAAAAGAGGTAGAGTTGTCTTATTGGTAACAAAAATGTGGCGGGCATTTCAGGGTAAGGAAATGAAACGAGGCTGCAGCGTCTCCAAATAGCTGTCTGAAGGTGATGATCTCTACATTTAATCCCATGTTCCACAGTGACAAGTAGCGGATGTCCAGTGTTCCGCCACGGCTATCTCCATCTCAAGAGAGTGGTAATCAACAGCGTACCAGTAGACGAGTGTGGTGGGAAAGACACTGCCGCTATGAGGCGATATACTTTACTAAGCCCCGCAGTTGATAGCGCGATCAGTCTTAGCAAATTTACCACTTTCTCTATAATTTCAGCACCATCCAACGACACAGCAGAATACTTGCCAGTTTCCGTATCATTGCTAAACCACCACTCCACTACTTTTCAAACAACATACACTAGACTGCGAATGTAGATAAATGACTGTGCAGTATATCAACTTGGTCATATACGTCAAGCGTCCTATATCGATGCGGTTGGATTATCTACATGTTTGTAGCAAATCGGTCATAGTGCACAATTTACGATTACGAGTGGACATATTTCCCTGTGTGGATGAGAGTCGCGGAGTATTTTCGTATTCATAGGGCAAAAGTCGAAGCTTGAAAGATCGTCCTGCATTGCCTTTGACCAACCCTCCCTGCAACACTGCCGCCGATTTAATTTGCCAGTCACCACAAGTGGGAGGGAGGGTGCTGTACCCACTGCACTGCATGCCTCTCGAAGGTACACAGCGAGCTGGGTCCGTAACTGCTGCGTCAGCAAAGACTGTTCCGCTCCAGTCTTACTCACGGCACCCATCCAGATGCAAAAGATCTCTCTGGATCCGTGAATTTCGAAGAGGTTAGCACCCCTTATGAGTGTATAGTACAAATGAGAATGTTGTGACGATATAACACACAGTTAATAAGAAACAAGTAGTTTACGCGTGATGGAGCTCGAGGCGGATGGAGTTTGAAACATTTTACATAAATCAACTGTGTTATTAATTCTGGAGTATTACTCCAGTGTGTGGAGCCAATACCAAGAAGGTATCGGGAACAGACGAATGATTGTAGAGCATAAACACATGCACTCCGAAGACTACACTGTTCTGCACTTAAAAAAGCTCTAATGTTAAAGCCATAGAGTATCCAAAGTATTAGTCATGCAGAATGCAATGCTCTTAATATTCTAATGCAGGACATATATGTCCAACATCTCACATGCAAACGTCCTCCAAGTTTTCCACCCCACCACTACGGTGACAAACTTCAAGGTGATAAAACTACTTCCTTCGACATTATTCTGGTGTCTATAGTGTCCCTTTTGAAATATTCAATCCGATATGTTTGAAGTAAATATTAAAAGGACTCTGAATAATATTATATGGACATAAACGACAAATTAATTATGCAAATATATTAAATTAGTTTCAAAGAAAGACTATATCGATTGCAATGTAATAAAAAGACATTATTTATATTAGATGAGATCGTAGTCATAAAGTTCTCGAAACTAACATTATTATCTTTGTCATTACATATAAGAGAAAAAAGATATTTAAAATCCCTTTCGAGTCAGATCATTTCTTCTGCTGCATGTGAGGTGCGCTTGAAAATGTAACAACATGTCAGTTCTAGTATAACATGTTTGTCCAATCAATACCCGTTTACCATCTGCATTTCTTCTTGGTGTAGAAATTTTAATGGCCAGTAGTGTATATATATTTCTTATATTATCCCATCCTTGTGTTTCACTTAATAATAATAATAACTAATAACTACAGAAAGGAAGGCATAATATATGTCCTAGGAAGTGAGTGCGCTGTTTCTCACTACAAAGGTATCATCGGTGTACATGCCTCGCTAGAAAATAGAATGAGGAGAAGCAACATGAATATTTTCTTTACTTGATTTATTGCCCACGCCCAGCTGCATGAAAATGCACCCGAAGAAACAGCGACTTCTTGTGAGGGAGTGAAGACCTCATTCAGTAGCCAATGGAGATGTAACAGTCTTACTGCGGTTTACTGCGGCATCACCACGACCTTTGTAGCCTCCATTACACACGTAAGTCACGGCCTGATGTGAGGTAGTTTTGCTCACGTGTAGGATAATATAGCAATTTCGCCGGAGATGTGGTCTCGGACTGCGGCTGGCCGAAGACTGCGCTCTCAGCTACGACAGTCGGCGGTGGATGGTGGAGGAAGCTGGCGGCGGACGTGAGAAAAAGGGTTCTGGAGAGTTCTCTGGAATTTTATTGCTGTTCCAGGGGACCAATCTTTCCAAGGAATACACTTATTGACTTGCAGGAAGTGTGCTGTACTTGAATCTTTTGTCTGACTGCTTTCTGCAGACCAGCGACAGTATATCACTGTCGCCAAATGGATCACTTGTGTAGCATCGGCGACAGGAGAGAACGGCCCTACGATGAGGAGAGGGAGGGACAAGGGGTGGTAGGAGGGGTGGTAAGACTGGCTGTGAGCTGGTCAGTCTGTGAGCGCACAGCGAGGAGAACACAAGTGCAGCCGCTGCCCCTCTCTCCTGGTCCCATCTTTTGGGGTCAGAATTTGCAGCAGTTGTGTTATTAAAATGATTTTTCTCAATTCCCTGTGCCTGTTGACTTATGACCTCTTCTTTACGAGTGGTCTTTTGTTTCACGACAATTTCGCTGCATAATCAGACCAGTGAAGCGTTTTCCATCACTTGTGCTGGCGTGTACTGGTCTTCCCACACTTCAGTGACTGTTTGCAGCAGTATCCCTTCTTACTAGGTGTCAGTGTGCAACTTACTCAGTAGGGAACCTCCCCGGGTCAGTGGAATGGGACAAACTTGTTGAGAAATAAAGAGAGCACCATTTAGTTGAGTTTCGAGCACCAAGGCTGCAGGGTGTTTGTCGAGTAGTGCAGCGTGAGGCGTCTGTAGCAAACTCCAACATCAGACAGCCAGACACACACGAAGTCAGTAAAAGGAGGTTGCGGTGGGTGCGGGAAGTCGTCTCCTGCGCTGTGGACTGACTGGCCACTTCAGAAACACGGACCGCTCCAGTGCAGGCAATAGTCGCTGTGAGCCGTGAAATGCATCTTCTGTCCAGCCTGCCGCATCATCATTATTTGCTAAGATGTGTTCCCTCCACCGCTCGGTCATCATCGCCTCCTTCCATTCCTCATGCAGGAGGCTATACTCACACTCCTAAACTATATTATTATTAAACTCCACTCTGCCCAACCCCTACATCTCGTCAGTTGAACACATTTCTTGCCAAAAATGAAGATAGTACCTTCCACTCCAGCCCTTTTCTCACCACTTCGCAGTGGAGCAGAGAGGTTTATTCCGACTTGTAGGGGAAGGGGTCATCCTATGTAGAGTTACTATTTATTTTGAATATTTCCGCTACTAGTTTCAAGTGGTACTGTGATATTTTTTCCAGCAGGACATCACCAGTTGCATGACATCGTCAATTTTTGAGCTGCATTGCGATTTTACGCGCTCCTTGTGTAGCGGTATGCACATAGAAATATAATTGGGACCGATCTTTACAATTAATTACGTAATCAGGACCAATCTTTACTTCAGTTTCCCACTCAAAATTAATTAAGTACACTAACCCAGTCTTACTCTCCTGCAGCTGGACAGGTATTGACGATTTCCCTCTGTAAGGGAGTGCACTTGGGCTTTCCATTCAGAAGGACCAGGGTTCAAGTCCTGCAAAGGACCCCCACCATCTTGAATTCCCAGCCAATTCCCGAGTGGGGGGTGTGGTGATGGGATGTCGGCGCAGCCTCGGGACAAAGAAATTCTCGCCATTTTAGAAATTCCCACCATTTTTTGAATATCCTGCTAAAATTCGAAATTTGCACCAAAATTGGAAATTCTCGTCAATAGGGCAGGTGGGGAGGGGGAGTGAGGGCTGAGGGAAGGGGGCAGGAGAGGGCTAATCTACATAATTCATTTGATTAAATTCCATAATTAAATTGTAACATTGCCACATCTACCACTCCAATGATGTACCAGGCTTGTGGAGATTGAGGAAAGCCGGCCAGAATGGCCGAGCGGTTCTAGACGCTACAGTCTGGAACCGCGCGACCGCTAAAGTCGCAGGTTCGAATCCTGCCTCGGGCATGGGTGTGTGTGATGTCCTTAGGTTAGTTAGGTTTAAGTAGTTCTAAGTTCTAGGGGACTGATGACCTCAGAAGTTAAGTCCCATAGTGCTCAGCCATTTGATTGAGGAAATATGGCAACAATGCAGATTGCTCTCGTATCGGCTTTACCCTTCTCCTAATATTACACCAAAGTACGTGACCAGACAACGTTTTCACCACAAATTATTACAGGTTGCAGCATAAAAATCGTCATCAAAATTAAATATCAGACGAAGTCATTGAATCTTAACCAAGAGAACAACGAGCGTGCAGGTAGCGTGACACAGGTGATGCGACTAGCAGCAGTGATCTCGGAGACACAGTCTTTGTCTTGCGCCCATGTGGGCGTGCTAGCTCTGTTCTCAGCTGCTCTGACACAGGACTGGCCAGTCAGTGACCACATCCAAAGTGGCATTCCTACAGTACCAGTCTTGGGCATAGAGTGTCTCTGCACAGCGTCAGTGACACACAGTTTTCGTAAGGATAAATAATATGGTCAGTGTTTCCTAATGAGCACCTGTTAGTACCTGATGTATGTAACCCATCACATTCGATTTTTATGACTACTATTGCACTGTTCAGTCACATTGCTGCGTCCACCTGCCAGAAACATGAGTAACCACTTTTTGCTCCGTGCACCACTACAATACGTGCAGGGGGAGAGTCAGAGAGGTTCTGGAAGGTATTGACAGAGACGTGGAGCAACGCCGATTACAGCTGTCCTAGATTTCTGGGTTGAGGACCTATGGTGCTAACAGCCATCTCGATGTGATCCCATAAATTCTCGATTGTATTTAAATCCGAGGGCATTGGTAGCCACGGGAGAACAGTAGGCTCTTTCTAGTGCTCTTGAAACCACGTACGCACACTGCGAGCTGTGTGACGCACTGCATTGGCCTCTGGTGGATGCCATTGTGCCGAGGAAAAACAAACTGTATGTGAGGTTGTAGTGGTGTCGAGGGATAGACGTTCTGCCTTCCAGAATGACAAGATCAACCTGACCATAACTGTGGCAGAGTGTTTGCCTTCAGATGTTTGGCACTGTACACGTCAATGGCCATCTGTCTGATGGAGCATCTGAAGAGGCCGCCGCACCTGTCGCCGCCCAGCAGTTGTCCAAGTGCGGTTCTGGAGTGCAAATTCCGGCCTTTGTTGCCAACGAACACCAGTCAGCAAGGGTGTGCATGAAGACAGTGCCTGATGTGGAAGCCCATACGCAGCAATGTTCGCTAAGCGCTCATTGAGGGGACACTGTTGGTAGCCCCTCCTGAACCCACCGATTCCATATTCTGCTAACAGTCATTGGATCTCGACCAACGCGAGCAGCAGTGTCGCGATACGATAAACCGCAATCGCGATAGGCTACAATCCGACCTTTATCAAAGTCCGAAACGTGATGGTACGCATTTCTCCTCCTCAAACGAGGCTTCAAAACAACGTTTCACCAGGCAACGCCGGTCAACTGCTGTTTGTGTATGAGAAATCGGTTGGAAACTTTCCTCATGTCAGCACGTTGTAGGTGTCGCCACCGGCGCCAACCTTGTGTGAATGCTCTGAAAAGCTAATCATTTGCATATCACAGCATCTTCTTCCTGTCGGTTAAATTTCGCGTCTGTAGCACGTCATCTTCGTGGTGTTTACTGTATTGAGGACTCGCATCACACAAGCCATCGCTATTCAGCAGGTGCACAGGATGAATGACGGTAATACAGCAAAGATAAAACGAGCCTAGGGGCAAGGGAAACATGCAACACACACGTCCAATGATACGATAATGCAGTAACTGATAAACAATAAGTTATCGGAGCCAGTACAAGCTCATATAAAATCTTATCTCGAGGTCACTGATGGCGACTTCTGGTGTCACGTTACGGAGTTGTGCAACTTGTATTTTGCAAGCTATATTCAAGGTCATTCCCCATTCCCCTCCCCACAGAGAATAACTAGCAAGTGCTCAAGGTCATCCAGAGGAACCGTTGTCCCTTCCATGCAACTTAAGTAACTGAACTAGTTATATTCAAAGTCATAAGTTAACACGATGCTCGTCACATGATATAAAATTGCCTGGGAACCCCTGGACCAATAGTAGCACATTAAAATGACAGAAAACCTCTGACCCTCCCTGTTCACCAATAACATTCAATTTCCCCTTCCCCTTATCACCCTTTATAACTTGTTCAGTTGTGTAGGTCTCTTCAATCAAGGGCTGTGCATCATGGGAAGATGTTCAGTTTCGTTATAAACAAATTATTATTACCAATAATTTTAGAGTGAAAGGTTCTGGAAATAGAAACAGTGACATAACAAAGTAAGTAACGGTTTTTCATTAACAATTTCTTTTGGAAGACAATATTTTGACAATTTTTGTCGTTTTTTGTATTACAGCTTTTTATGGTTTTATTTACAAATCCGATCTATAAACTTTTTGATGATATATACATTCGTTTATTTGGAAAGCTAATTTTTTCTGTCAGGTTATGACTATCACGAACATTTATTTACATTAAAAGTAGAAGAGAGAAAAAGAACTTAAATACTACATTTCCCATTTTGTTTCTATATACACATATTACTCTTTTATACAATATTAATCATTTTATTTTTGACCATTCTAAATACAGTATTTAATCATATCTTTCTACATACAATAAACACCGTCCAAACAGGCCTTGAAGGCCCAATGGTACTGACCAGCTACTGTGTCATCCCCTGGCCTTAGGCGCAAATGGATGCAGACACGGAGGGGCATGTGGTCAGCACACTGCTCTCCCAGATGTTGCCAGTTTTCGTGACCAGTGCCGCTACTTCTCAATCAAGTAGCTCCTATATTGGCCTCAGAAGGGCTGAATGCACCCCACTTAGCAACAGCGCTCTGCAGACCTGCACAGTGGCCCATCCAAATGCTAGCCAAGCCCAACAGTGCTTAACTTCGGTGATCTGATGGGAACTGGTGTTACCACTGCCGCAAGGCCATTGGCTTTCTATAAACAATATGTATCGGAAATGTGGACTAGCAGCAGGTGAAGAAAAACCACACTCACACATGCACACACACAAATATGCATACATACATATACACACACACACACACACACACACACACACACACACACACACACACACATATATATATATATATATATATATATATATATATATATATATATATGGCTCTGAGCACTATGGGACTCAACAGCTGAGGTCATCAGTCCCCTAGAACTTAGAACTACTTAAACCTAACTAACCTAAGGACAGCACACACATCCATGCCTGAGGACGGATTCGAACCTGCGACCGTAGCGGTTGCGCGGTTCCAGACTGAAGCGCCTAGAACCGCTCGGCCACCGCGGCCGGCGGCACACACACACACACACACACACACACACACATATATATATATATATATATATATATATATATATATATATATATATATATGCATGCTATTTAAAAGCACATATAGTGTGCATGCAGTATATACACAAACATAGTGTGCAATCACACGCATACACAAACAAACAACTACAATAAGTGGTGCATCCAATAATTCTGCACACACACACATCCACTATTTGCAAATCTATTAACTAGCCACACACTCAATCACTCAATGAATACTGTGAGTACAAGTGGGTGCCAAGCCCATACCCACACATCAACCATATGTCTTCATGATGCAACAGCGATCCTTTCAGTTGCAGTTCGGGAGGTACCTCGTGCCCTCACAACCGAAAGCATGCACCTCCCTGATCGTGAGTGCCTCTGAGGCCACATGATGCACACCCTAAGCCTGCCTCTGGGTGGCACTGCACCTAGGCGGTATGCATACATTTTTGATCTGAGGTCCACAAACTCCACACTCTCTGAACCATCCATCTCGCCTTTCACCAGGTCAACAGCCTTCTTGTTTCGTGGTGTTATTCCAAAAGGAATATCGGTCACATATCCAGATGTGGCGAATTGTTCATGATTGTATATAATTAGTTCATGTGATTCACAGCCTTGCACTCAGTGGATGAAACACTCTGTGTCCATATAAAGTAACATGGGACCACTGAAATTTGGCTTCACAAACTTATAGTGGAATCGGTACATGTGGACTCTGCAACAGTCCAGAATACACATGCCAATACAGACAGGCTTCATTAACTGCACTGAAATGTTGGCCATCTCCACAATGACTAATTCCTCAGTGAAGATGGTGGCTCATTTCAGTGCAGCCTGGTGAAGTAAGCCCTCGTGCCATAATGATTCCTCCTCTCACACTGGTAAACTAAATGAATTTCAGGATATATCGTAAAATTTCCATTCTTTTACGAAAAACTGAATTGTTCATTAATTTGGAAAAGTCTTTTTCAAAGAAAGATGTTGCAGTGTTTAATGTACTCCTTCAAACAGCAATACTGCATAAAGGAAACGCTGTGGACGACTCTAACGAGTTCCATTCCCAATCTGAGACATTTCTGTAGGTTTCTGTAGTGCAACATATATTGTTGTTCATTCTGCAGTATTGTCAACAACATGCAGATTGAATCTATGCACAGGACTAGACGCTCCAGACACAGCAGCAACCCACTGAGTGTGTCATGTATATGGGCATGATAAGCCAATTCTACTTTCAGAATATATCCTTCACCAGAATCAGCAGCCACATCATGCATCTTTTCCTTCAGTATGACGATTTACTATTCAGGTAACCATCAAAATCCTCCAAATGGCAGAGTTTGTAGCATGGTTTAAATGTAGATGTTGTAAAGGATGTAAGATAAATCATCAGATGGTCTGTACTCCTCCTTGCTCATTCATGGGTTATTCACAGTCACATACCTTTGCCTGCACTGGCAAACTCCCATGCCAACATGTGTGCTTCTTAACATTGTATCCTACGGAAATCCTGGCGATGTGTAATAAAAGGCATGGTCCAGAGAGTATGTGCCCAGGCATACACTCTGGAAATTCTCAAAGAAGACTGCAAGCAATTGTACATTGGTGTCTATATATAATCTAGCATATTCCCCTAAATCAGGGATATTGAATCCTGTCAAATATTCATCATGTGTTCATACTCCACATCTGTAATGGCAGTTGCTGTTAGTTTACTGGAGAATGCAGTACTGTCAGGCAATATTGTTTCATTGAGTCCCTCCACTGAATCCAAGTATTAATATGGAAAGACCCACTTCTTTGTCACAAGCTGAAAATTCGCACTGTTGGAATATGCAGCTCTTGTGATATGCATTTCCTCCTGATGCATAGCCTCTTCAAGTTTCTGAAGAGATGCATGCATGAAGTGTAGCGAATCAAAGAAGTGGAGTGGTATTGTTCGTGTGACGTGCTTCGAACAATGTTAGTAATGATCCATCTTTGAAGCCAAAATCACCCATGTGCTCAGCAATGAAGTGAGCATCATACTTAATTTGTGAAAGAAGACGGATATATTTCATGGCAGTTAGTACTTCAAGTTGCATTGCTGTGAGCTGCCCGTGAAACTTCCTCATTAGATGACGATCATCTCTATGTGGAGTTCCGCTTTTCTATTCAATGGCAGCCCACAAATATGATGGTCAATCGCCTGGTTGAATAATGCATCATTCCCCTGTGAGTTGGTCCTGGGAATTTTGTTGCAGCAAATCCTGTCAACTTCCCGCACAAATTTTTCGAGCTCAGAGAGTACCCATCTCACAGGATTATCCTAACCGTGTTATTTGAATTTGTTGCAAATAGTCATAAGAGCGTACAATTTGATACAGTGCTGCATATGGTATGTGTCATTCTATGAAGTTTGCATGGCAGGCAGTGGGTTCACCTTCACAGTTTGGTACTGGAGCTATGGGGTACTCGAAGTCAGGCATACCATGACTGGACACTTGTGGCAAAACAAGCGCTGTACTGTGTGTGAGATACAGAGGTGAGAGAGTGTGCCGGGACTCAACCCAGTTCACTGCTAGCAGCGCTACGTCACCATAACGCGTCTGTACGCAGTGCACAAGTATTGAATCATAATTAAGATTGAAATTAAAAGTTAAACTTGCTTTTTCAAACTTTGTCAACATATGCTTTAGTGTAATAATGTTTAAACTGTCAAGTCTCAAATTGATTAGGTAAATATTTTACCTAAATAGAGCGTTTTAAGACAAAAATAAGTGACGCTAAATAATAACGCTAGGAAGTCAGAAATTAGTCACAATGTGCAGATGTAAGTCAAAATTAACTGGTTTAACTCTTAACGTGATTCAAGCAATATTTGGGTCAGAATCCAAAAGCAATATTTGGGTCAGAATCCACGGTTTTAAGAAAAACTGAGGGCGCTAAATATTAGACTTAGAAATGTGAAAATTTGTATGACGCTTCAGTTGAATATAAAAATAATAACTACGTGACCCCATTAAGCTATCTCTAATAGTTTTCGAATAATTTACTGAAAACTAAATTTGGAACATAAACATCCTTATTTGCAGTAGATTAAATATCTGTTATATTAATGCTAGAAAGTTTTCGTTACAGCACTTGATGAAACCTATTAAATAATATAGCTATAACAAGTTTTAAGAACTTGATGTTAATAACAACCAATGCAAGGTCTCTTAAAGTTGTAATTCAGAGGTCATGTTCTACTGTTAGTTCCAGTCTAAAAATTCTAGAAGGCAAAGTTTTAATACAAGCGATCTAAAACTTACCTATATGAATGCAAAAATTATGAAGATTCTAAATTGATTCATAACATTGTTATTAAATATTGTGTGTCCAAGAAAGCGGCCGTTTAGAGACTGCTGCTGTGGGCATAGGGCAGATGACAGCAGGTGTTCCCTTGGCCATCCCCTGCACCATATATGTAAATACAGCCCCAGTGGCAAGAGGAGGCTTCACCTCGCACCCAGCCACCGTAAGATCAGCATCAGTCAAAGGCTGGAGTGCTGTTTTAGGATAGAAAGATTTCCTGTCAGTAGGGACAAAATGAATATTACAGTGCTGTGCATGTGAAAATTTACAAATTTTATCTATCAATTACAACTTAAAATCTTCATTTATAATCATAGTACGGACTCCACTGTGCAAATAGAGAACATAAACATTTCTTCCAGTGGGCTGGACAAGAATATGGACTTGCAGACTGGGAACTATGGTCAGTATGTTCTTCATCACTTTCTGGCTGACCACAGAAATAGCTGCCAGGCTCTTGTAAAATATGGCGAACAATATTTACAACATTTCCAATTTCCTCCAATGACTTATGATTATTATAACTATTCTACCCGCCACCTCACACACTGTTCTATGTGATGGGCATTCTTAAACTATAACAACATTTTGTCCTTAGTAGGCATTTCCACATGTATTTTTCCTGACTTGAGCATTCAGTGAAGTATCTTTCAAGATACTCTCGCACGGTAAACGTTGAGTCATCAACAGCAAAAATCTTTCGCACCATTCTTTTTACTCTGAAAATAGCAGCAGATCTATGTATCTGTGGTGCTGATCAGCTAATTTTGAAAAGTAAAGTGGTCCAAATACTTTATGCATCATTTCTCTCTTCTGCACGATGTGTTCATTGTTATCTCCTGACTTGCTGCCATCATCAACTTCCGAGATGTATACGTGAACTGAATGACCAGGGTTCTTGTTATAAATATTTTGGTGATCTGTAATCAAACAGGCAGGGGTACTGCTGCAACTAGGGCTATGGTAATGTAGTGGAGATGATTGTCAGACTGTCCAGGGCATAGAGGGCATGGCTGTGTGGACAGACAAGCTCATGTCATACCATGCTTATGGTGACAGCCATGGCTGTAGTGATGTTTACAGGTGTAGCAGACGTAAAATTGATGAACTGGGGTGGTGCAAAGAATGTATCATTGTAGAGTCTGGTGGTGAAGTAGCTGCAGTTGCATGCCTGTCTGCTTATGGTCTCCATCTCATCTGCAAAGAAATGTATCATCTGAAAAATATATATATTTGCAGACATCTATAATAATAAATTGTTGGTTTTTACTTAAATTCAAAATTAGTGATGTCTCAATAGCTCAATGAGCCTCTTGTCACATTGTTATTTGCTGCAGTGTCTTGTAATATCTTATCCTGGTGATAGATAACAATATTTTCATCGATTACACCTAAGAATGAAGCACTATGATGATAGTGAGATGGTCCTTGTTGCAGAGAGGATGGCTGCATTGGCAAACGAGCTGCTGTCATCAGCTCATACCATGTTGATGATGAGAGAGTGGGATTGTGCTGGAGTTTACTGGCACAGTGAATACATTACTGAGAAACCAGGCTGGTGCGATGAACTCTTCATTGTCCTGTCAGGTCATGGAGTTGTTGCAGGCGCAATCCTAATTTCAAACATATCCATCACATCTGTAACAGAAGAAGAAGAAATTAATCATCAGAGTGCAGCTATAATGATCACAGGCAAATATGGAAAAAATTGTTTTAAATACATACCTGTAGCATTACTAGAGTCAAATCGGGGTCAAGCCGGCCGGGTTGGCCGAGCGGTTCTAGGCGCTCAGTCCGCACCCGCGCCACTGCTACAGTCGCAGGTTCGAATCCTGATTCCTGGATGTGTGTGATGTCCTTAGGTTAGTTAGGTTTAAGTAGTTCTAAGTTCTAGGGGACTGACGACCACAGATGTTAAGTTGCATAGTGCTCAGAGCCATTTGAACCATATCAGGGTCACTTATTAGCCTCTGATGAACCATCACAATAACCATTTTCATTATGGCTTTTCCTCTCTGCTGATTCATCAGTACTGTTAATGTTGCTGCTACCAAGTCTTGACTGGTATGGCTTTGCATGCTGAATTGTCTCATACTTAAGATCAAAAACAATGTTCCATTGTTTACTTAAATCAATAGGAAATGAGGATGATCATCTCTGCTCAAGTGGTTTTAGGCAGGATAGCACTGGCTCACAGCTGTGCATAGGCAATACTATCTAACCCCACATCTGCAAGTTTTCTTAAATATACGATTATATTTCAGTGCATGTGCTTGTTCTGGTTCATCTCGTGAATGTTGCATCCGTTTATGAAAGAGAATAATAATTTTTCGATGGTTTGAGACTTGAAGCACACTGTGGGCAGTATCTGCACGCTATAGTACTGCTCATCACTCATAGCCTGGTAGATACGATGGTATGCACCACTTCCACAGTAATAGTAATGCAGGGTAGTGAGAATAACACTTTACACCACCAGTGAGACAATGCCTTAGAGCAGTGCAGCTTCTAGTTCTGGGCAATTGCTGTCAAGCACAGACAACCGACAGCCCCGCATGTTCTATCTGGAGAGACAGCCTCTGACATAGGTTGCAAAATATGATGAAAACCCAAATGTTTTTAGCAATAGCACTTTGCAAGGATTGTTTATATATGGTATTTTATATGAGTACACCAGCAGCACAAGTTTGCTTAATCGATTTCTATGTTAAATAATTAAAATTATGGGCAGATAATATTTTGCATTAGGCCCCCACCCATCAAACACAGTTTAGTTGATTATTCACATCGATAGAAAAAACGCCTGAGTAAAGACACAAGGTGGCGCACTTTCTGTCACACCCTCTAAATGTGGACACAGCTACACCATTTTAATGTGTGTTCTTTGATATGGATAACGAATGGCCATGGATACTGAGGCTGCGATTTTTTTGTATGCATAGTGTTACTCAATACACCAAAACATATACTAACAGAGGAAAATCATTTTATGTCACACAGATCCTCTTTATATCAAGAACATAATTCCTGACTTAAAAAATAGTAATGCATGACGGTAAAATCTCAAACATTAAAATGATAGGACTGCAACAGGAGCTTGCATGTCGGCAAATAACGATACAAGGCGGTAGGGACGAATCAGCAGAGGCAGACCTAACCTTCCACACATTGCATCAATGAAATATGAAGAGCAGTTGAGCTGACAGCATCTCCAGAATTCTCTCTCGCCAGTGTGTTTTAATTATCCTCAAAAACAGTCAAGTATATGTGTCAAAAGCAGCATATTTCTCACAACTGATATTGCTGGAGACAACAATCTAAAAAATCGGTAAAAGTAAAGTAAATGGTTTAAAACATTAGAAAAATGCAGAGCAATAGTATCAGGTGCTAATCTAAGTAACATAGACAAAGTGCATGCTACCCACGTTGTGCACAGAGCCTCTTTATCCTTCGTCACCAAACTTCATGTGATTTCAGCTACAGTATCATCAATATGTGATCCATGTGTATTGGTTTTCCTTTAAATCATACTACTCTACACTGCATCCAAATACTTTTACAATTGAAAATACATATGATGCACAGTTTGCATGTACTGTGAGAGAATACCACAACATTCAGAACACAAATAAATGACATTACTGTTTCCTCATGCACACAGATCTCGTGAGGGACAATTACGTCTTGCCCCATGCATCATCGGGATTTGTATTTGGTTTGATGAACAGCAGATAGCTCTTAATATAGAGAAATCTTAGTTAATGCATATGAGTAAGAAAAACAAATGTTCAGATGCGGGATTTGTATTTGGTTTGATGAACAGCAGATAGCTCTTAATATAGAGAAATCTTAGTTAATGCATATGAGTAAGAAAAACAAATGTTCAGATCCGGTACTAGTATTGTCCTGCTTGATGCAATCATGTTATTTAAGTATCTGGGCGTAACGTTGCAAAAAAGGAATTAGCATTTGAGGATTGTGGTAGGGAAGGCGAATGGTCGACTGTGGTTTATTGGGAGAATTTTAGGAGAGAGTGGTTCTTCTGTAAGGAGATCGCATATAGCATGCTAGTACGACCAGTTTTTAAGTACTGTTTGAGCATTTGTGGTCTGCGACAAGATTAAAGGAGAACACAGAAGCAGAGGTAGGCTGCCTAATTTGTTATCGATAGGTTCAGTCAAAACGCAAGCATTATGGAGATGCTTCAAGAAGTCAAATGGGAATCCTGGAGGGCAAGTGAGGTTTTTTCAAGGAACGCTATTGGGAAATCTAAGAGAATTGACTTTACAATCAGATTCTAAAATCACGACCTGTGTCTCGTCCACCACTCAATGGCAATACTGAGGTCACATGCTTCAATGCGTGTACAGGACATTGTAAGTATCGCTGAATGCAACACACACCCTAAAGATCTGGAGCTTCTAGTGAGAAAGGGTCAACTAAAGGGAATGTTCTTCTCCTAGTCTTAAAAAAGAGTTGTTATTGGGACGGTGTTCAAACGGACAAGAAAAGTGCACACGTATTTGTACTCTGCAAAGAACCTACACCTGCTGCTTGCCACAGGTGGGATACAGCAAGATCTAAACCGTTTTGTTGGTTGGAGATGCATACATTCAGGGGAAAGCATACATTCTGGGACAAACCTATTCTTTCCTTTTAATTGATAGGTCCTTAACCTATTGCTCTACTAAAGGGATAATGATCCTCTGGGAATAACCCATCCTTATGAGAAACCTCCCTACTCCTCCACCTTCCCCTCCTCTTCCCCCACCCCTCTGAGAGCTCTCCTCATCGATAGAACCACACTTTTGATATGAAATTAATTGACTGATTATTTAAATTGATCATTTAATTAACACTCACCCTCTGGGAAATCCACCAGGCCTCCCCCACCCCTCGCCCACCTGGAAATTGGCGGGAAAAATACGCAGTTGACTGGCTATTTCACGAGGAATCGACTGCAGTCTATGGAATATTGTTTAACCAATTTCTGGCAGACAAGGCAATGTGTGGAATATTGTTTATTTAAACAATTTATTGGATACAAGGCTGTGTATGGACATAGTTCATTTATTTGTTTAAAGAATTTGTCAGGAAACTGACTGTAGTGTATGGAACAGTGTCTATGTAAACACTTTGAGGGTGACAAGGCAGTATGGAATATTCAAACAGTTGCAGCGTTTTTTTCCCCAATCGCACACGGAATCCTGTCAACATAACACACTGCACATAATCATACCATCAAAAACCTTTTGCACCAACCACATAACATTGCACAGCACTGCCCCCCAACCACTTTGCCGGTCCAAAAGAGAAGACTCCGCATACATACGATTAAGACGAGGGCAGCCAGCAACCTCTTCAGTACGGATGCACACCTGCCTCAAACTCTTTATGGTCATCGGTGAAATGCCACGAGTGGGGCAAAGAGCATTACATTAGTGGTGTGTGGATACGGGGGGGTATGATGGGAGGTGTGCTAGGTTAGTCCATGCATTTGTGATGACCACTATGTCCAGATAGCTTACTGGTCAGAGCATGTGCCTAAGAAGCAAGAGACCCAGGTTGAAATCTGGGTCTGGCACAAATTTTAAACTTTCCCCATTGATATAAATCAGTGCCAACTCGCAGCCAACGTCTCTGATTCCTCCGTGTCTTCACTGGATTCTGTCTTTTGGGCAATTTGCATGCGATTCACCCATATCAGTCCATGTGCTTCAGGAATCATGTGGTCATAACAATAGCCATATTTCATGAACGATTCAAGATGCCAAAACGAGTTTTTTTTTCAAATGATGGCATGCAAAGAGGCACAAATTTTGTCATATGCTTAATACTCGAAGCATTCAGATCAAATGTCTTAGCAGTGCAGAAACAAGACTCCCTATAAATTATTCAATGGGTTTTTCTCCAAATTTTTGTACCCAAACAAAGAATAGCAAATGATCAAATGGATGTCAAAATGTCCATCATGAGTTTCAGTTTTGCAAAAAAAGTATTTAATTGTTTAAAAGTAATGAGAGTAATTAAGAAATATTTAATTAGTGATCTGAGGGGAATTTGAAATACTGTATTTCACATACAGCTGCTGCACACATGCAAATGAATTATCAAATAGTTCATCTCTTCAAAGACTTGCACATGATAAGTCACATTTGTGTGATATTTAACTGTCAAGAATACTTCCATAGAATTAAGTGATAAATTTAGGAAATTCCAAGAAGTAGCTACAGAGACAAATTACCTACTAATAAAACATGCTTTCTGAAAAGAACCTTCAACATAAAAAAGATTAACAAAGAAACCAGACAAAGGTTTTATGGAATGATTCTTCTGAAAGTAAGAAATAAAATATTTTAGAGGAACATTTGATGTTCCTTTGAATGATTCTTGAAATACAGCAAATGAGGTGCATCAGATAATTTGTAATCTATCTTATTTCTTACTTTTAGACAAGTCATTTCACAAAACGTTTGACTGAATTAAAAAAAAAAAAAACATTTTATGACTTGTTTAAGGTAGACTGTCTAGATTAAATGAAACAATTTACTTGGTTGCTGATGAGTTATGTTGCCAATAATCAAGTATCAGCAAAAGGTTTTGGTTGTTCCATGTACTTTGTTAGGAATTTAATGTGTCTCACATATTGAGATACATGCGTAAAGATTAAAATAAAGTACCTTGGTGGGACCTTAAAAACATAAACTGGGGTGAAATGTAACAATTATAGTACAAATAATAGACGTTAGGATTATAGTTGAGTTACACTAAAATCTCAGCTAAAATTTAAGCAGTGGATAGGATGACCCAGGGCATTACAGATTACTAACCAAAGCTGCTTACCCCAAACCACTTCTTTCCTTCTTACCAGATGATGAAAGCCTGAGATCACATAAATGCTCATTTTTAATCCATTGCTGAGACAGTCGAAATGTATGTATGTTCATTCTCGTATACTCAAAGAATTTGGATGTTGATCTTCGTAGTGGATGATATAATTTATGAAATTTTCCCTGAAGATTCCTCCCTTTGTGAATTTCAAGCACAGCGCTCCTTTTTCGCCTAATTTTCCTGAGTAATGCTAATTTTATTGCTGTCCTCTCAAGCAACAATATTCTACAGCTTTTGGACGCCAATTTGTAGAAACATTTAGTAGGCTCTTGTAGTGGGAGCTAGTTGCTCACACAGAGGACACACCAGCATGTAGCCAAATGTTGCTGATGAATGCTGGTACGTCGTGCACCCAGATCCCGTACACTGTCGGTCGCTTTTGTCGCTGACATCGACTGAAGGTGCCGATCGTTCCAAACATCAGGACATTTGTAATCACAATGTAGCCGATCTCATCGTCCAAACGTACAGGCTTTGGAAATTCAGACCAGTTTGTTTACTTCGGTCGAACTGGCTGACTTTCTCATGCATGAAATACGACTATGGACTGTGGCAAACTCAAAAATGAGTTTTCGGTATCCTGACGATGAAAAATATCATAACTGAGATACAGCTTGGAATCTATGGACTGAAACGTATCTTTATTGGAAAACAGAAGTAGACAAAATCTTTATCTAAAATTTTACATGTAAATTATAACCTCAAGAAATGATTTGTGCAAATGAGAAATGGCTTATCTTATGCTTCAAGTCACTGTAGTGGATCTGTTTTGGCTTGTTGTAGGTGGGCACTGGCTGTCTACAGATGCTGTTTACTGATTTTTTTTATGGCAGTAGGTTGGCGATTTCGTTATATGAGGTTGTTTGCAAATCTTGTGTGTGTGTGTGTGTGTGTGTGTGTGTGAGGGCCCATGTATGTGTGCTTGTCCATTTTCCAGTGCTTTAGGTGTTCCACGTATCTCATTCTAAATATTATGTTTGTCTTTCATACATGTGTTGAATGACGGTCATTGAAGCTTAACTGACACATGTCTATTTATCTGACTTTATCCTAAGTTGTGTAGAGTGTCTGTAAGCTTGCTTTTCAGTGTCACTACACATCATCTCGGGCATGTAATAGAATGTTTCTCTCTGCATCTCATATATCCGTAAAACTTGTCTGGTTTTCCCAGCATCTGAGATAAGAGTGTAGAGCACCCACCACATTAGGACACACACTACCCTCCTTGATCCCACCAAACTGTCGAATGAGATCGGATGCATTGTGACCATATTGTCAGCCAATGCTATCAGGTGACCTCTGGCGATGGCGACTGGCGACCATTGTTCATGCCTCTGTCGATGCAGTCTTAGGTAGCGGTCTCATGACGTCACAGACTGACCATTATGTGGATATGCATGAACAGTTCAGCTCGCTGACCTTTTTCGTTTTGAAACCACTGCTGGAGCCTTTGTTCCCTCTGATGATGTCTCTAGCATTGAGATACAGAACGTTACACAGAGAAATGTGCCTTGTACCACTGCCTACAGTCGATAAAACAAAAATCACCATATATCTGCAATGGGATACAGATACAAAGCTGAATGGTGCACAGAAATCAAACGAAATGTAATTACTTTGTAGCAAACAACTAGAGACCTCAGGACCCTTACACCACTATACTCAGAAAATATCCCTGAACTAACTCCAAAATTTTGGCACTGGAGTTTCGTTTCACCTTACACATGCTGCAGATCACTATGAGGGGCGTGGCAGGGAGTATATAGCCATGTAGCCCATGCAGATGGTACGTCACAAATTATTCAGGGTTCTTAAAACTTAATTGAACAATTAACTTTCTGAAGACACAGACAGCTGGTTGACTGCTGCAAGCAAACAAGCAGATGCAGTGGGTTCCTGTGTCTTTCACCACTGAGAGATCATGCCAGACATATCAGGAATTCCATTTCATTCCGCCTTCCATATGAGAATGGATGCTTTGTGCCTAAATGGAGCCCTGTACATAAATAGATAAATAGTAAGCATCACCACATATCATGTGGTTTTCAGCACTCTGATACCTTGACACTGACGTTGCTGCTGTGGTGTTCAGGCTGAAGACTCGTTTAATGCAGCTCTTTACGTTAATGTATCGTGTACAAGTCCTTTCAGCTTTGAATAACTACTGCAACTCACCTTTATGTGCAGCTGTTTACTGCATTCGTACCTTCGTCTCACTCAGCGATCTTTACCACCTTTCCCGCTCCCACAGTTATGCTCAATATCAAATTCCCTAATGCCTCACACTGTGTCCTATCTACTGATATCTTCTCTTCTTTCAGCTATGTCATTCCATAAATTTTAGTCTGCTATTCATTAAGTAACTCCTCATTCGTTACATGATCTACCCACTTTATCTTCAGCATTTTTCTATAGCACTACTTTCCAAAAGTTTCTATTCTCTTCTTGTCTCGCTTGCTTATCATCCTCATTTCACTTCCATGCAAGACACACCAGACAAAACAACTCCAGAAAGGACACTTAAATTTGCTGGGTGGTTATAATAAACTTTCGCTACTTGAGACAGTGTAGACAGAAAACCATGTATCATAGGTGTACCCAATTTTGTAGTAACGATGTCCAGACTGTGTGCTTCAGGATTTGCATTTTTAGTAGTGATAGTGTCACGATTTGTAATTAGGCGCCAGTACTGGTACAGCAATGTACAGTTGAAAGCCAATCATCAGTGTGCATTATAGTTGCAGACAGTCAACGTGGACCTGGACAATGTATGCCGTGCTTTATAAATAAAGTTGTTTTAGCAAAACTACAGCAGCGGAGCTGCTGTTCCTCGTGAGTATCGATGCATCAAAGGAATAATGAGAGGTCCTCTTTCCAGATCGGGTTTCAAGAACGTGGTTAACGAGTCTGAATTAACTGGCGATTTAGGGATTGCTATTGCCATTGCGCCATAATTTGTTGAAGAAGTTACTTCTTCATGCTGTTGCAATGTGCGATCTTCAAGCAGTGCACGAGCTGTGTCACGACAGCTGAACATTGCGTGCTCCACCATTCGAAAAGTGCTGAGAACAGTAATTGTGAAATGGTATTTATAGTGCAGTTCCAGGCTGTTGAGGAAGCAGAGAGTCATCACACTGAGCAACATTTGTAACCTGGAAGGTAAGCATGGTACATAATTAACAAATATTACCCTCTCATGTGGAAATTGGTCAAAAGCATTAAAAAGGTTTCAAGAAGTACTGTGACTTCTGTTGGCAGCTCTGGAGAACAAATGCGTGTTGTAAGTGGGTCTCTGACCAGCCGAGTCAGGTAACAGGACGGAGAAACGAGGATTACAACCGGTAGGTAATGCGATGCTCGATGGCAAAGATTAAACAGATTGTAAATTGTGATCTGGAAAATTATCTGCCTAGTAAGTAGATTAAGAATGGTAGTTTAACAACGAAATTCAAGAAATGTTAAGGAAGCAAAGGCTGTTGCACTCTCAGTTCAAAGGAAAACATGCAAATGATGACACACAAAGGTCAGTAGTGCTTTGTGTGTCTGTAAAACGATCTTTGTGCGAAGATTATAACCGTCATCTTAGCAGAAGATCTTGCCAACAACGCAAAATAATTCTGGTCCTACATAAAATCACTAAACGGGTCTAATCCGCCTACGCAATTACCCACAGACCATTCCAGTGTGGCAGTAGAAGACAGAAAAATGAAAGGCGAAGTGTTAAAGTGTTAAATTTCACGTTAAAGACATAGTTCACGAAGAAGAAGAATACAAACATACTGTCATTTGACCATTGCACAGACTGTCGTATGGATGAAATAACAACAGGCATCCCTGGCATGGAGAAACAACTGCAAGAGTTGAAAACAAGTGAGTCACTGGCTATGGATGGAATCACATTTCGGTTTTACAAAGAGTACTCTATGGCATTGGCACCTTACCTAGCTACGAATCTCTCACCCAGCACAAAGTCCCAAGTGATTGGAAAAAGAGTGGGTGGCTCCTGTATGTAATAAGAGTAAAAGAATGGACCCTCAGAATTACAGACCAAAATCCTTATCATCAGATTGCTGCAGAATTCTTGAATATATTCTGAATTCGAATTTAATAATTTTCCTTGAGACAAAAAAGCTTGTGTTCACGAATCAGCACCGTTTTAGAAAACATCGCTCAAGCGAAACTCAGCTGTCCTCTCACATGACGTACTGCGAACTTTGGATGAATGGCAACATACAGATTATGTATTTCTAGACATCCAAAAATTATTTGACATGGTGCCCCAGTGCAGACTGGTAATGAAGGTACGAGTCCATGGAACAGATTCCCAGATATGGGCTGACTGTAGGACTTCTTTAGTAATAGAACGCAGAGTGTTATCCTCAATGCAAGTGTTTATCAGCGAGAAGGGTGTCATCAGGGGTGCCCCAGGGAAGTGTGACAGAACTGCTGTTATTTTCTATATACAGAAATGATGAGGCAGGGCAGCAAATGCGGTTGTTTGCTGATAATACTGAGGTATACAGGAACGTGCTGTCATTGAGTGACACTAGGAGGATACAAGATGAATTTGAGAAAATTTCTAGTTGGTGCGAGGAATGGCAGCTAGCTCTAAATGTAGCAGAATTTAAGTTATGCAGATGAGTAGGAAAAACAAAGCCGAAACGTTCGAATATATAAACAGCAGTGCACTGTTGGATGCAGACATGTCATTTAACTGTCTGGGTGTAATGTTACGAAATGACTCTGAGCACCATGGGACTTTACTTCTGAGGTCATCAGTCCCCTAGAACTTAGAACTACTTAAACCTAACTAACCTACGGGCAACACACATCCATGCCCGTGGCAGGATTCGAACCTGCGACCGTAGCGGTCCCGCGGTTCCAGACTGTAGCGCTTAGAACCGCTAGGCCACTACGGCCAGCTGTAATGTTACAAAGTGATATGAAATGCAACAAGCATGTAAGTATTGTGTGGGAAAGGCGAATGGTCGACTTCGGTTTAGGGGAAGAATTTCAGAAAAGTGTAGTCCTTCTGTAAAGACTGCATACAGAATACGAGTGAGATCTATTCCTGAGGATTGCTCGAGTGTTCGTGACCTGCATTAGTTCGGATTAAAGGAAGACATTGAAGTAATTAAGAGGTGAGCTGCTTGATTTGTTAGCGGTAGGTTCGAACAACATACAAGTGATACCTATGTGCTCTGGAAACTCAAATGGGAATCCCTGTATGGAAGACGACATTCTTTCTGAAAAACATTATTGAGAAAATTTAGAGTACCAGCATCTGAACCTGACTACACAACGAATCCACTGTCACAAATATATATTTCGCGTTAGGAGCATGTAGATAAAATACGAGGAATTAAGGCTCATACGGTGGTATATAGAGAATCATATTTTCCTCATTCCGCTTGTGAGTGGAACAAGAAAGGAAATTACCAGTGGTGGTACAGAATATCCTTTGCTACACACCACACGGCGGCTTTTGGTGTGTGTACGCAGAAGTAGCAAGAGCTAGATCTTTCTACAGAGTAAGTGGGAGTAAGTGGTTGGCGACTCAGAAAAACGTTGCAGCAGATCTTCAGTTATGAAATCTCTCTCTAATCACATCACAGAGAGGAACGAAGATTCCATTACTGGCTGCAGCAACAGTGTCCCATCCTACATGCTGAATTTGTGACTATGGAATGGACCATGGCGCAGACTAATATATTATGGAGGATGTACATGTGTGTGTTTTTATACCTTATTGTTGAGAGCAGCTTTGTGAACTATGAAAAGAATAGAATCAAAGAAATGTCAGATCTTTAGAATGCTGCATCAATTCCGAAAAGACAGTTTCCAAGCAGCGGGCATGTCAGCCCCTTTGACACTTCACCATGAAAGAGGCTCAGCAGAGTGAAAGCACTTGATAAGTCACTCTGGGAGATGCGAGAAACTGATTCACTACACCCAACTTTGTCGTCACGCTGCTCTTTGGGCTCTTTGGTCACTGGCTGATTCACTTCTAGGTATCCTCTCATTCCTCCCCTAGCGTCCCCCACTCTGTATGGAGCAAGTTGCAAGGCACCTCATGCACTGAGTCGCCTTGAAATATTCTTGGCTCATTCACTGACTCAACTTGCAATTCGATTCGATTCTTTCTTGATTCAGGACTCTCCAGTTCAGCTTATTATGGATATTATCCATCATAATAATAATAGTATGTTGTTGTTGTGGTGGTCTTCAGTCCTGAGACTGGTTTTATGCAGCTCTCCATGCTACTCTATCCTGTGGAAGCTGCTTAATATCCCAGAATGTACTGCAGCCACATCCTTCTGAATCAGCTTAGTGTATTCATCTCTAGGTCTCCTCCTACGATTTTTACCCTCCACGCTGCTCTCCAATACTAAATTGGTGATCCCCTGATGCCTCAGAACATGTCCTACCAACCGATCCCTTCTTCTAGTCAAGTTGTGCCACAAACTCCTCTTCTCCCCAATTCTGTTCAGTACCTCCTCATTAGTTATGTGACCTACCCATCTAATCTTCAGCATTCTTCTGTGGCACCACACTTCGAAATCTTCTATTCTCTTCTTGTCCAAACTATTTATCGTCCATGTTTCACTTCTATACATGGCTACACTCCATACAAATACTTTCAGAAATGACTTCCTTACACTTAAATCTATACTCGATGATAACAAATTTCTTTTCTTCAGAAACGCTTTCTTTGCCATTGCCAGTCGGCATTTTATATCCTCTCTACTTCGCTCAGCATCAGTTATTTTGTTCCCCAAATCGCAAAACTTCTTTACTACTTTAAGTGTCTCATTTCCTAATCTACTTCCCTCAGCGTCACCCAGTTTAATTCTACTACATTCCATTATCCTCGTTTTGCTTTTGTTGATGTTCAACTTATACCCTCCTTTCATGACAATGTCCATTCCGTTCAACTGCTCTTCCAAGTCCATTGCTGTCTCTGACAGAATTACAATGTCATCGGCGAACCTCAAAGTTTGTATTTCTTCTCCATGGATTTTAATACCTACTCCGAATTTTTCTTTGTTTCCTTTACTGCTTCCTCAATATACAGATTGAATAGCATTGGGGATAGGCTACAACCCTGTCTCACTCCCTTCCCAACCACTGCTTCCCTTTTGTGCCCCTCGACTCTTATAACTGCCATCTGGTTTCTGTACAAATTGTAAATAGCCTTTCGCTCCCTGTATTTTACACTTGCCACCTTCAGAATTTGAAAGAGAGTATTCCAGTTAACATTGTCAAAAGCTTTCTCTAAGTCTACAAATGCTAGAAACGTAGGTTTGCCTTTTCTTAATCTTTCTTCTAAGATAAGTCGTAAGGTCAGTATTGCCTCACGTGTTCCAATATTTCTATGGAATCCAAACTGATCTTCCCCGAGGTCGGCTTCTACCAGTTTTTCCATTCATCTGTAAAGAATTCGCGTTAGTATTTTGCAGCCATGACTTATTAAACTGATAGTTCGGTAATTTTCACATCTGTCAACACGTGCTTTCTTTGGGATTGGAATTATTATATTCTTCTTGAAGTCTGAGGGTGTCTCATACATTCTGCTCACCAGATGGTAGAGTTTTGTCAGGACTGGCTCTCCCGAGGCTGTCAGTAGTCATAATGGAATGTTGTCTACTCACGGGGCCTTGTTCCGACTTAAGTCTTTCAGTGCTCTGTCAAACTCTTCACGCAGTATCATATCTCCCATTTCATCTTCATCTACATCCTCTTCCATTTCCATAATATTGCCCTGAAGTACATTGCCCTTGTATAGACACTCTATATACTCCCTCCACGTTTCTGTTTTCCCTTCTTTGCTTAGAACTGGGTTTCCATCTGAGCTCTTGATATTCATGCAGGTGGTTCTCTTTTCTCCGAAGTTCTCCTTACATTCCTTACATTTGTCCTCTAGCCATCCCTGCTTAGCCATTTTGCACTTCCATTCGATCTCATTTTTTAGACATTTGTATTCCTTTTTGCCTGCTTCATTTACTGCATTTTTTTATTTTCTCCTTTCATCAATTAAATACAATATTTCTTCTGTCACCCAAGGATTTCTACTAGCCCTCGTCTTTTTACCTACTTGATCCTCTGCTGCCTTCACTACTTCATCCCTCAAAGCTACCCATTCTTCTTCTACTGTATTTCTTTCCCCCATTGTTGTTAATCGTTCCCAAATGCTCTCTCTGAAACTCTCTACTACCTCTGGTTCTGAATAGTGTGTATATTACACTATTAAATTTTGCATATATATCAGTGCATGTATCGACTGTAGCACACACTGTATTTACGTTTGTTCTCGTTTTTAGTTCTCACTATTTAACACTTTGTGTGCCATGCCTGTAATATCACATTGTGTTCACTGTTTGAAAGACCATATTCTTAATATTATGGGCATATCATCTTAGTAAGGACTGCAACACCCGTTGTATTACTGGTATGGCCCACTCAATAGGATGTTGTGTGCATAATGTTATGGGTATGGTATACTTACCAATATTGAAGACAATTTAACATTACAAGCATGGCACTCGTAGTGTTAAAAAAGTGTATTTTAATGCAACATATACTTCAATGCTGCTAGAAAACAGATAAAAAAAATGAAAATGCTGTTACTGCCACCAGATGAGTTCTTGTTTTTCTGATGCCACAACAAACATGAAGAGACATCTAAACTTCAAGTATCCAACACTACCTATGGAACAGTGTGGAATAGGAATCCAATCAAGATCACAATCAACTGAAGAATCTTCTGCAGAAATTCAAAAAGTTATTTCTCTCATATCATCCTCACTCATGTCTACTTCCATTTCAGATGACGTTTTCCTTCCCGGAAACCAAAGTGAGTCACACCCTGAATCCAGCCTGCCATTGTTAATTGGTTCTTGACTACGTCCTAGTTTATTTTTTGTGACACACTCATCTGCAATATATTTTCCTTTGTAACGACCCATAAGTAAAAGTGTCGATCTTATAAAGTTGATCACCTTAAATATAATTGAGACATTAGAAACAGCATTTTAAATAATTCATAAATATGCTTTGCCACAGTTATAATTTACAAATTCTAAAATGATATCAAACTCCCTAATACCCAGTCATTTCCTAAAATTAAAAATGATTTGACCACTAAAAAGGCAACAGCATGACGGCAACTATAATAATTGTTTCTATGCATCTATGCTACATTTTATACATGATAAGGCTCACTTGAAGTCGAACTTTCTACAGTGGTTCAAATCTGAAGATAGACACATGGCATAAAGTGTTTAAAATTGGGTAAAGGTTGTTACCATACTTATTTTAGTTTACACGATCAGGACCAGAGGCTTGCGTGTAGCTATAAGGCTTCTCTTCCATTGGGTTCTGTTTTGTGCCTTCTGTTGCCAATCACCCTTTATGCTGAACTGCAGCAAGTCTTTGCTGATTCCATGTATCCACTGTTTGTTTGGTCTTCCTAGTCGTCTTCTTCCACACAGAATAAGATTCAAGAATTTCTAAGGCCATCAGTGTTTATCCATATGAGCAACATGACCTGGCCATACAAGCAGGTTGGTTCTCATCAGAGCTACAATGTTTGATCTGTTGTAGATTTACCCCACCTCATAATTATGCCAGATGCTCCACTCTCCACTGATCCTATCTTGTACCGAGTGGTAGATATTCCTTAAGACTTTATAGTCAAGAATGAGAACACTATTTCTCTTTTCCATACACTCCAAATTTCTCAACCATGTAGCCCTGTAGGCAGTATAAGTGTTTTGTACAACTGGAGTTTGAAATTCTTTGAGAGACCATGTGATTTAAAAAGCTGACTGAGACTTAGGTATGTTTTGCAGCTTGGACACTCTCTTTGATTTCTGCCTCACACGATATGTCCTCTGCAAAGAATATCTACACATATTTAAAATTATGAACCCTTTAGTAGGACTGTGTTCCAACTACCAGAGGCTGAAGTGAGTCTCTTGAAAACGCCTCAGTCCTGTTCATCACCATATACTCAGTCTTTGATTAATTTGCAAGGAGACTGACCATGCTAGCTGCTGCCTCCATGCTGTCACTCATATGCATCAGTTCTTCTGTACATCTAGACACATCTTTGGCTAAGGGGAGATGTGTGATTTTCTCTGTCTCTACCTGAATCCCCTTAAGTCCATATGGGATGTTTCCCTCATTAGCTTTCTGAGCACCAGGTTGAAAAATACTGATGACACACCATCCCCTTGGCTCAACACTTTGTTTATGTAAAAGTTCTCAGTAGCTTGTTTCTTAAGCTTCACTTTGCATTTTGAATAAGTGAGACAAAATCTAACTGGGCTGTTGAGTTGCATGATGTTCTAAACTCAGTTAGGCAATTCAACAGACTTTCCCAGTGGATGGTATAACATTCCTTCTTAAACTGAACTTTATGAAAAGCATATGAAGGACTTCACCATATTCACACATATTTTCAGTAAACTGTTGGTGTAGAAACATGTTGTCCCCAGTTAAATGGTGCTTTCTGAAACTCCCCAATATTTACCAACCAACTCTTCTGCAAGCAGCTAGATTCTATCCAGTGTTCAACTGCACAAGATTTCATAGCAGATGTCGAGGAGGGCAGTTCCTCTGTAGTTGGTGGATTCTATTTTGTCTCCTCCATAATCCAGATCATCTTGATTATTTGGTGGATTTTCTTGTGGAGTCTCTCCACTCCAGCATGAATGACTTCTGCTTGGATTCCATCTACTGCTGGACTTTCGTTCTGCTTCAGTTGCATTATTTGCTTCATTATTTCTTTCAATTTGAGTGATAGCTAATCTAAATGCATAATGTCAGGAGGTTGAAATCTGAACAGATCTTCTGGTTCATCATAGTTGAGGAGCTCCCAGAAGCATTGTTTCCGTGTCTCAGCAATGTCTAAAATATTGGTGAGTATGGTCCAGTTATTGTCCTTAATGAACTTCTTAATGAAGTTAATTTTACAGTACATCTTTTGTGACTCTTTTCCAAGGAAATCCTTTTGAGTCTCCTCTATCACTCCTTTGACAAATGTTCTCTTTGCTCTCCTCAGCATTGCTTGGTTAGTTCTCAGTACTTCAACCATCCATCGAGCAAACTCTGCACCTTGTATCCAGCCCTCCTTGGCTTCTCCTACTGGATAATACCAAAACGTATTTTTCCCCAAATCAAATCTTCTTTCCCCTGTGCTCTTCTTGGTGACTGCATTTGCCACTTCATTTACAGCATCTTTGACTTTTCCCCAGACTGCTTCTGTCCCCTCTGTGAATTCTCTCGCTGCAGAATTTCAAATCTGTTGCCAAGTTGGAGCTGAAATTTAACTTACTTTGTAGTATCTTCGAATGCATCTATGTGGTAGCGTACTAATTTCTTAAGATTGTTTCTGACTCTGTAAGTGGTGCTTGTAGCAGCTTTTCACTAGGAAGCAGTCAGTCCTGCATTCAGCATCCTATGCTGTCTTTACATCCATTATCCCATTCTTAGCTTTGATGTAAATTGCAATTTCTATCTGTTTTACGATCTGGCGACCCTCAAGTTGATTTGTGTATATCGTCCCACTGAAAATTTGTGCTGTTGATGAGCATCCTTTTCAATGTTGCAAAGGTTGTGAAACTGATGCTATTGGTGTTGCTAAGATCATCTAAACTGTCTTTCCCAGTTGTTATAAGTAATACATCTTGTCTTTCCACTTCACCATTGCCCTGAAGGACTTAGCCATTGTTACTTAGGATGCCATCCACAACTACCTTCAGTTCCATGTAGAATTCATCTTTCATTTGGGATATGCTTCTTTCTGTGCATGCATGGCATTTTACATCTCATTTCTGTTGTTAATACTACTATCCTAGAGATCACTAACGAGAGCCTTGCTCACACAAAATCCCATCCCCAAAGTGTCAGGTTTTCACAGCTCCCTTAAAAACAGTTTATACTTTTCAACATCAAGGGTACGAGTATCGTCTTGATGAGCCTTCTGTAAAATGAGAGCAAATCGATCCTGCATCTTTCAATCCCCTTGACTAAATTTACTGAGACACTTTTTTACTAAAAAGTTTTCTCTGAGGGGGTGATAACACATCACTGACACTCGACCTGCGGGACCAACATTTTTAATTCTGGGGTAACCATTCCCTAGATGAACTGCTTTCTCTACAGCTGTTCAGTTTCATTTCCCCTTTTCTTCAAAGGATGAAGGGTAAGCAGTGAGAAGATAGAGCACTCGGACATGCACTGCATTTGGTTCACTAACTCAAGACATGTCTGGCATGGGTGACACAAACCTCTCTGCTCACATGGAGAATGCTACTTTCAGGTGGTCTCTCCTGGAGAGGAAAGGTTGTTATCACCAAATATCTGCTCTAAAATCACTGTAACAATAAAGGGCAACATTCCCAACACGAAATCACCTGCCACACTTAGAGCAATCATGGTTTTCCCAAAAGAGCTTTTACTGAAAACGAAATGTATGACCTTTCAGAAAACTTAAAACTACAATGCAAATAACAGAAAATCGTGAATTCTGTTTATACATTGTTTCAAAAATGGTTAAAATAACAGGAGCAGTGATCTTCAATTAAAAAGGTGGAGCATCTTCCTTTCATTTATTTTTGTAAGCGGATGGTGAGTCGTGAGACAGGAAAAAAAGGTCAGTTCATTCAAGTGAGTGTCTGAGTGGTTCTCAACTGATCTCTGAAATGGAAGGTGTTGCCCATCTCTAGTCATGGCCCTGCCTCCATGTCTCAACCATGAGGATCGAGAGGCCACTGATGTAGAAGTGCATCTACATGGCATGATCTCAGGTCTTCCATTGGCATGACACACATGGGTCTTCCCATGGACTGTCATGCTTTGAGCACACTAAATGCTGGGTTCCATGCCTTACTTGGTTGGGAACCACTTATTAGCATGTTATCTACAGCGATCTCTGCAGCCTCTTCTGAAATGCAACTTCAGAACGTGTTGGTGTCTTAACATCTTATTTTATTCTTCTATATGTGAGGTGTGCCCAGAATGTTTAGCCACATTTTTTGTTAATTCTTGTAAAGTTACCATTGTCCTTTCTAGCTTTTAAAGCACATTTTAGACTGGCAGAAATGTGATGACTGATTTTATGCTTCTATGGAAGGTGAATATGTATGTGGATATAACCACAAAACAGGGGAAGAGAGATACTGCTCAAGGTACTGCATCCTCGTCTGTCAGGAGGAAGTAGTAAATTCATATTTTTTTATTTTTACATTTTCAATGAACCATTATAAATGAATGTTAGAATGTTCCTTTTAATACCACACTGGTTGAATTCTCCCACACTCTCGAAATACTGACCTAGTTTCTCATTCATCATGCATTAAATCTTAAGAGAAATAAGCAAATTACAAAAAATGGTGAAAAAGTTTTATTGCATTACCAAATTCTTGGCTTGTATTTTTCATGAAAGGAAAACAAAACACAGGTATTTCCATTCTGCTTTGGAGTGCAGCTATAAATAGCAGTTACATTGTCTTGTTAGCATCAAGTTGTAAGGTACTTATTTAATGCAAATGTTGAACACATAATAGACTTTACTGCATTTGGAAAAAAATCACCATTCTTGCAGAGAGTAAAGTACTGCTCAGCATCACATTACATAAGAGTTACAAGTCATTTCATATAAAAAAGTGATTATCAGACAGTAATGCCACATTGTCTCAAAACATTCTACCTTTGTGGAAAGTGTTTCACAGATTTTTAATTATTAAAAGCCTTACTGCCAAGTTCTTTCAAGGTCTTTGAATTCACACTTGGGTACAACGTAGTATAGTTCCAACTAATACATAATTTTCTTTAACATAGTGTCAAACAATTGCCTGCCAGTCTTTTTGACAACAATATAGCACTGAAGATATGAACCAAACAGCAAATGTGAGCTTTACAACCTGAGTTAGCATGTATACCCCATTATGCCAAAAGCAGGAGCCACATGCATAGCATGATGGTCAAGGATGAAGAATATTTATGCTGCATAACTTCACATACACAAATGCTGCAGATATAGGCATTACTAACTGATAACACCACATTATTTTAACACATTTATGAAGTACACTGAAAGAAATATTTATATTCACAACAAGATTGTCTCCCATTAAATAACTAGGATTCACATCTGCAATCAATCTATATTCCTCTTCAGTAATATTGAGATATTCTCATTTACTAATAACAAAAACGTAACTTCACAAAGAAATCAACTACTTGTCCAAAGAAGTACCCTCAATGTTACTGCAACATAAACAGCAGCACAGTCACTATAATAATAATAATAATAATAATAATAATAATAATAATACATTAATGAGTTAAAAAACTATACATTCTTGTTAACAAAAAACTTGGCTTTAAACATATGCATGTAATACACACATTAAAAACCAACACTGAGTCTATGACATCAAATGAATGTAACAAAGGTATAAATTTCTGCTGAAGAGGAACAGAGTCCAATATTAACATCTTGCCTTATATTTGAACTTCTCCAGATTGTGGACAAATATCTGCACCAGTTAATTTGTCTTCCAGCAAACACAGAGGTATGTAGTAGACATTCAAATTTGCAAGTCCTGCTGGACTGAATCCGTTGCTTGTAAAATAATTCCAGTAGATGATCAATATCACACCTGAAGTGTCAACAGTTCCACTTATTTAACACAACTACTAAATATTCTATTTCATTACTACTGCACTCTGGGTTGCACTGCACATCATCTTCCTGTTAACAGTAACACGTGCCGAACACAATGCTCATCAAAAATTGTGCATGGCACTCTTTTTACTATGGGTGATTGCACATTTCCATTTGATATTTTAATATGGTACAATTATTCTTTGTGAAATGAGATATGCTAGGTTTCTTTGGGTGTTTCTGTATAGGAAATTTCATAAATTCTTAAGTTGATTATGTACCTAGTCAATAAAAGAAGATTTAATATAAAAACTGCCAACACCTGTTCTAGAAATCAAATTCAACCAAATTATATCTTCCAGGGCACAAAATGTATAATTTCAACAGGCAAGAGGCAGGTCAGTTCATACACAGTTGTTAGCACTTAATTCAAAGCATGCAACAGGCTAACTTACTCAGACAGTTAAACATATATTTATAATATTTATTCATTTATCCACATCATTATTTTCCATCTCTTTTCAAAATATCCAGCTGCTCATTCTTACATGCCTGATACTTTAATGAAAAAATAGTGACAACTACTCCAGCACCACAATGCCATAAATTTCATTACCTTACATATTTAAAAAATCACTGATACTAATACTCAACCCAAAAGAAGACTTTCTTCTCAATTTGTGAAGTGAAGGATGTTCATTACCTTCCATATTTAAAAAATCACTGATACTAATACTCAACCCAAAAGAAGACTTTCTCCTCAATTTGTGAAGTGAAGGATGTCACTCTAAAAGATTTATGCTATTGTAATGCTAATTTAGGTGAGTGATTCATGTTTTGAGATCTTGAAAGGCATTTTCTGAACACACATCAAGTTGTGAGTGAAGAAACACTGTACAGCAGATTTAATGTGACAAAGTAGAAAAACTTCACACACTATTTTTATTGATTAGGTGACTTACATATGACTTTTTGGTTCAGGCACTGCATTCCAAAAATAAAAATGAAGAAACATATCAAAAGATTCCTTTGTTGTTGCCTCAGTATTTGAGAGCATGTCTCATGATCTTAGAATGCATCCTTACTGAAGCTGCTTCATGTGGCATTGACAGTGTGGTTATTATGTATTTTCTGATCTCACCCCTTTTGTAAGTACTATACTTAGCTCCACACAAGCCCACAGACAAACTGAAATGAATACTTTGTCTCATACAAAGCAGCTAATAGGGGTATAATACACTTTGGCATAAATTTGACATGAGATGGTACAAACCTAAGTGTAGGAGTGAAGACCACCTTATGTGAATTGTTATCCTGGCAACATAAGAAATACTTATTAAGGCCATTCTATGATGCAGTCTACCTTGAACCTTGAAATACAAGTATGTATGACATGTAGGAATATGTTGTGCATTGACTAGTTCTGTCAAATTGTCAATACATTTTTAAAGAAAGCAATTTTGGAATCAAATTCAATCATAGCCTGGCTTATGCTGTTTAAAACCATAGTATGTCAGATACAGGAAACTATATGGTATAGGAATACACACACCTTATTCAATCTGATGCATTAAATAATAAGCCACTGATGATAACATAGTCAAAATTGATGGGTACAACAGGTATGGATCCCAATTTCTCACTTGGAGCACAAATATATTTCAAGCAGGCAGCCAACTACACAGAAAGCTTCAGATACTCATTGAAATGTAAGTGGGCAACCCGACTTACTACTTTGTCGTAACATTCTTAAATTGCCCATAACACTGAATATGATACAGTGTTCTTTTCACAGTATATGTCATCACTCCTACTAACTATAGTTTCTGTATGTAGTTATTTTCAGGCACAACTGAAACTGTAATATTCCTGGAAATACTGGAACTGTGCAAGCACATCAAATAGTAGATAAACTGAACCCAATTCTCTGTAAGACTATAAACTGTTTTGGCTAGAAACCTTTTCACTTACATTAAACTCTTACTAAAATCTGCTTAAGTACTAGACTTGTGTCATGCATGCATATATATAGAGGTAAACACAAACATACAACATACATATAAAGGGAAACATATCAATAAATAACAAAAGTGTGATACCCTTCGTCTTTTACAGTCAGCTACACAAAGACACACATAGAGATACATTTAATGTTTCAAAGAAATTAAAAAGTGTCACCAAGTGTGACAAAATAAGGCACCTCCAGAAACTTCTCTTCTTATTGTATACTTATAAATGGTAAAACACTTAGACTCTCCTATATGCGGTGTGTGTGTGTGTGTGTGTGTGTGTGTGTGTGTGTGTGTGTGTCCGTGTAAGGAACGACAAAACCTTTCAGTCAACACTGGAGAACCAATCACTATAGCACTCTGGTTAGAAACATGTGGCGTGGAATGTGTAATAATGAAACTAAAAACACTACTTTCCACGAACACATTCAGCCACTGCCTATATTATGGCACGTGCCCATCTATCGCTCTGGCAATTCAAGACGCAACAGCACAGTGTTTTTATTTTAGTTCCACTATACAGTTTGAATGAAGCACATCACGCATGTGTTCTTCGGTCAGGGTTTGGTGTTTTTGGAACACTATAGCAGCCAGCACTGTTGCTCCTCTTGTCCTCATTCTTCTTCAAATTCATCCGCAAGTAGAGAATTTATAGATGACGCCTCTTCAGTCCCAGTTTTGACATGAAAGTGATTTTATCTGGAAAAGAAAAAAATAGTATTAATTGAGTCATAAGAACATTCATAAAACAGCTGTGCAGGTACTAACAGAATAGAAGTACTTTATCTAGACTACCAGATGTACAACAGGTTCAGTTATCCTATGAAAGGAATAAATATAATCACAAAATGCAATGGCAATGTTTAGGCATATCTTCCTCGTACCGAGAATTTTAAAAATGGTGGTACAGGTGAGTTGAAAGGAGAGAGAAAAAATTAGAACATAATTGGAGATTCAACAGAGGGATTAATAATGCTGCCAACAGCACTAAAATAGTTCGTTTAAGTTTGAGGACTAAGATTAGTGGATAGCAACTACGAAACCAACAGCTGCCTCTACCAACACAGTCAGCTGCTAGCAACCCTGTGTGCCTGTTCTTCATGAATGATCCAGTTCTGTTGAGTTACCTCCTCCTCTCGCTCTCCTTCCCTGATGTCAGTGCACACTATTTGTACTGTGGGTAAGGAATTTTGATGTACAGTCCCATGCAGCAAACCAACACCTCCAAAGCTTCTGCTCCCCTGTCCACCACCACTCATTCTGGATCTATTATGTATCTTCAAAGTACAACGTATTGTTCATATTCAGGATGGCTTATCAGGAAGCAATACAACATTCTCGATTGAAGTGTTCTGTTGCATGCTAAATCATTAACACAGTGCCATACATTTACTTGAGAAAACCTCAGAACTGATTTGTTTCCCAACAGTTAACCTTTTTTGTTCAAGTCTTTAAAGATGGTACTAATGCTTCAGAAGGTACAAAGGGTGCTTCAAAAAGAATAACCTGATTTTAACAATTTATATTTATTGATAAACACATTCTGCAAGACTGACAAATTGCATCATACTCAAAAAATCTTAAAGTTTCTTGCAGTGTTATCACGGCTACTTTTTGACCTGATTAAAAACCATGCCCAATAGTAGGAAGAAACCACAGGTCACACCCATTTACACGATGAGTGGCAGAAGTCATTCGCAAAACTGCCGTCCAATACCTATGACAATCGTGAGCTGTAGAATCTTCCAGCATATAGTTAGCAGGACTGAAACAAGGTACCTGGAATGGACTGCGGAAACATTAGTCGTGGAAACCAAGCTAGTGGTTTTCTCACAAGACATGGACCAAGGGCAGAGAGATGAAGACCATCTTAACTTCCTAAAAAACTTGACACACTAGCAAAACGACACCTATCAATGAAAGTACAATCATACGGGGTATCAAACGATGCACCGTCGTCGACGGAAGTAGAATAGCCCCAACGATATATACTGGGATCCTTGCTGTTCATTTTGCATGTTAATGACCTTGCACACAATATTAATAGCAACATGAGACTTCTTGCAGCTGCTGCACTATCTGTAATGAAGTACTATCTGAAAAATGCCGCACAAATATTTGGTCAGTTCTTTGTTGGACATCAGTTTGTTTCTAAGATTGTTAACTCGCTGTAAATGTTCAGAAATGTGAACAGTCCACATTACAAAACGAAAACGCGTAGTTTCCTATAACACCAACATCAATGAGCCATAGTTATTGGAATTGGTCAACTCATACAAACCCCTGGACATAACAATTAGTACACCGAAGAGTCAAAGAAAGTGGTACACCTACCTAGTATCATGTAGCCCCCCCCCCTCCCAAGTGCGCAGAAGTGCCGCAACAAGAAATGGCATGGCCTCGAATAATGTATGAAGAAGTGCTGGAGGGGATGACACAATCAACCCTGCAGGGCTGTCCATAGGTCAGTAAGAGAACGAGGGAGTGGAGAACTCTTATGTACACAATGTTGCATGACATCCCAGATATGCTCAAGAGGAAGTGTTTATACACAGAAGAGTGTTCCTGGAGCCACTCTGTAGTAATTCTGAACGTGTGGGGTGTCGCATAGTCCTGCTGGATATCCCCCAGTCCGTCGGAATGCATAGTGGACATGAATGGATGTAAGTGATCAGACAGGATGTCACCTGTCAGAGTCGTATGTAGACATATGAGGGGTCCCATATCACTTCAACTGCACGTGTCCCACCAGCTTCAACAGTCCCCTGTAAACATATAGGGTCCATGGATTCATGAGGTTGTCTCCATACAACCGCTCAATACAATTTCAAACGAGACTTGTCCAACCAGTCACCATGTTTCCAGTTATCAACAGTCCAATGTCGGTGTTGACGGGCCCAGGCGAGGCGTAACGCTTTGTGACGTGCAGTCACCAAGGGTAAGAGTAGACCTTCGGTTTCGAAAGCCCATATCAATGATGTTACGTTGAGTGATTCACACGCTGACGCTTGTTGATGGCCCAACATTGAAATCTGCACCAATTGGAGGAGGAAGGGTTGCACTCCTGTCACGTTAAAAGATTCTGTTCAGTCGGCGTTGGTCCCGTTCTTGCAGAATCTTTTTCGGCCTCAGCAATATCGGAGATTTGATATTTTACCGGATTCCTGATATTCACGGCACACTCGTGTAATGGTCGTACGGGAAAATCCCCACTTCATCGCTACCTCGGAGATGCTGCGTCTCGTCGCTGATTGCGCCGACTATAGCACCACTCAACCTCACTATAACACCACGTTCTAACTCACTCAAATCTTGATAACCTGCCACATTGTAGCAGCAGTAACCGATCTAACAACTGCGCCAGACAAATTGTTGTCTTATACAGGCGTTGCCGACAGCAGCGCCGAATTCTGCCAGTTTAAATATATCTGTATTTGAATGCGCATGCGTATACCAGTTTCATTGCTCTTGTAATGGTTCTTTATTTACGTGACAATTACGGCACTCCAACCCCAGTTCTCGATACCAGTAATATCGTACTACTTTTGTGCTAAGTAACAGACGTATTTTTGTGACAGTATTCACATTTGGTTTTATTAATGTATAGGTACTCCGATGTACCGATATATTATAGTGATATGGTTCTTGTGTGTATTCATTTCTATAAGACTGTCATAGTCTTTGACTTACTTGTAACCGTTTTGGCGCGAATGCGCACAGAGCAGTCTTTGTTTCACGTTGCAGAAGTTGTTATTTCGCTTTGTAAAAGAACAGTCAAGTCTTGTGTTTGGTTAAAGTGGAAATTAAATATATGAAGATTGATACAAAACAGTTTTCTTGATGATGTGACAATTAAGAAGAAGTATATGTGAATTTACAAGAAGTTTAATAAAAATGTGGATCGTGAACACCAATTCAAAATTATCATACCATTGTTCTGATCTGGGATTATTTGATCATTAAGAATTTCCTGAAAAATGCATTTGTTAGGTCTTCAAATATTGCTAAAATACAGATCTGGACCTTCTAGCAGTCAAAGTGGAATCACCCTAGAATCAACAAGATGGGCCATAACAACTTCGACGAAATCTACGTGGGAATCCATTCAAGCTAAGTGCCAAAATTAATGACTTTTTTACAGTGGCTTCATTATTTCCATTCTGACGATACCATCCACAGTCAATAACTTTGTTGTTGCCCGATAAAGCGAACATATGCTGCGTGAGCAACATTATTAATCTGATTTCTAACCTACTTTGCAAGTGGTGGTATTGTTAGAGGCTTCAGGGTAGATGTATGAAAGGGAATGATCACACACGCCTAATAGCAGGTAAGGCAGGTGGCCGACTTCGCTTCATTGGCAGAATATTGGGAAAACGCATTCCGTGTGCAAAGGAGAGTATGCTCGTGCGACCCAGCATATAACACTGCTCAACTGGTCCGAGGTTTGTTTGTCTCCTGGAAGATCTGAAAAATCTGCACTGGCAGAAACTTTAAGAAAGGCGCCAACTAAGCCGTGGAACCATACTTAAAAAGTTCAGTGAGGAATCTAAGAATATCTTTTAATTCCTTACGTTTCGCTCCCATAGGGACTGCAAAGCGAAGATTGGACAAATCCTAGGGCGCACAGACGTATTTACGCAATCACTGAAGCGGAGCGCTACATACGGAAGAAAAGGGCAGAAGCCCTAATCAACTGGCGTACTTGGTAGTACCCCTTGCCATGCACTTCACAGAGTGATTTTCACAGTAGAGATTTAGACTGTAAAACATTATAAATTACGACAAAACGCACATCCCTGGATGGAAACGTGTGCTCATATACCAGGCGTGGCCTAGTGTTTCACAGAAATGTCGACAAGTGCCTATCCGCGCCATCGATCGTGCTTGTAACCTCTGTCCGTTCCCACTCTGCGGGAGGCTTGTGTCTGCTGCAGCTCAAGTAGCAACCGCTCGCAGTCGTTGGTGTTTTTTGGGTCGTTTTGCCTGTGGTGGGAAACATCCCTCGTTGGCACACCCAATCAGAAGAGACATGATGTCAGTCCAAAAGTTACAAAATTACACTTCACGCAAACCTTCAGCAATGACTTCGTAACATGTAGCTTCACTTTTTGATGTTGAAGAATTTCTGCTCTTCAGATTTATTTCCTTGGTATTACCACTCTGAATTTTCTTTTCTCTCTACTTCGGCCAGTGTCATTTACTTTGCAACACAAATAACGAAACTCATCAATACTTTCAGTGTGTCCTTTCCTAAATTAATTGCCTCAACATCACTTGCTTTAATTCGACTACATTCTGTTACCCTTGTTTGACTTCGGTTGATGTTCATCCTTTAGCTCCTTTTCAAGACAACATCTTCCAATTCATTGTCGTCTCTGACAGGACTACAATGTCATCGGCAAAAGGTCGAAGTTTCAGTATCTCCTCCTCGAAGTTTCGAACCCCTTCATGACTACTTCTCAGTTCCCTTTAACGCTTGCTCGGCGTAGAGATTGAGCGACATCGTGGATACCCTACAACTCTGTCTCAGCCCCTTCTACCGACTTGCTTTCACATTCCAAGACTCTCAGCACTGCAGTCTGGTTTCTGTACACGTTTCAAATAACTTTTCCCTCCTCGTATTTTATCCTTGCTACGTTGTCGAAAGCTCTCTCTAAACCTAAAAAAGCTGTAAATGTAGATCTGCTCCGCTCGTTGATCTTCCCTGATGACGGCAGATCGCACATAGATACTAAATATTGACGGAAACATACTGCATCCTGTGATACTTACGCAAACAGAGGCGTTGCTACGAGCTCTCTAGTATAAAAATTCTCCGCGTCTTCTCTGTGGAAACAGCGGGTGCAAGTGACAGGCCTCAAAATAGATCCGTCCTCCTCTATTAATACCTACCGCAGGGTTCCGTTCTCCGTGCTAGACTTGGTGTCTGGTTAGCTCACCCTACTACACTCACGTCGACGTCTTACACACATGGAATGGTTTCGAAGATGAATTAAGGACTATTTTTTTTAAGTCGTCATCCACAACGACGTTCCTGTCTACATCCCATGACGTTTGTTCGTTCCAATAGATGGTGTCTCAAGCTAGAACCATAGGCTGCATAAAACGTGATTCCAGGTTCATTTGACTTTTTGTATTCGTTTCCTGTTAAACCTACATTCGTATTCGGAAGGCAAAGGCCTCGAACGAAATCTGTTCTTGGTGTAATTCCTTGGAAGCTGATAATGATCACGACGAATACGATGACGACAGCGTTGGGTATTATTTTATTGTTGTTATCGGCTATTACCAGCGGCGCTGTGGTTCAGTCTAGCCAAACGCAAAAGAAAGAAAAGAGACAGCACGCATTTCTAGCATGTATGGTAATTGGATATACGTTCTAATCATCTCCTCCCCCCTCCTGTCTCTGTCCTTCTCCTCCCCCATCTCTTTGCCCATCTCCTGTTCCTTCCCCCTTTCTCTGTCCATCACTCCCCCCCTCCCTCCCTCTCTCTCTCTCTCTCTCTCTGCCCATCTCATCCTCCATCCTCTCCCTCTCGATGCCCAACTTCTCCTCACCCCTTGCAGAGGCCCATCTGCCGCCCTTTCCCCTCTCTCTCCATGTTCTCCTGAACTTCCCCTCCCCCTCGTGCTGTCCATCACCTCCTCGTCCCCCTTTTCTGTGTCCATCTTCTCTTCCCCTTCTCTCTCTACCTCCTCCTTTCCACTTTCTATATTCATTTCCTCCCACCCCACTGTCCATCTCGTCTTCCCCCATTCTCTCTGACACTGACGGTTTTTACCCGTATTTATTGTTATCGCAAATTCCGATTGTGTAGCAGTATTCTAATCACAAGTCGATAAGCCATAAATACAACTCTCCCGTTTCGTATCACCATTTCAGTACCATAAATTTTGTAAATACAGTACATTTACACCGGGCGCCTCTCCTAAGAGTCATCAGGTGCACTCTCTTTCGGGTTTCGGCAGATATTTGCACTTTCGTGTTCACATTGTGTAACTGGAGACAGGCCAAACGATTACTGCTCGTCGCGTAGTTCACAGGACGCCCAGTGTCAACAGATCGCGTTGGTTTGTTTCCTATCTCTAACAAATTCCTTTCGAAATCGGAATTTTGCGTGCCCGTTCGATAGAGCGGTCCCGAATTACTCTACTC
This sequence comes from Schistocerca cancellata, assembly GCF_023864275.1. Classification (NCBI taxonomy): domain Eukaryota; kingdom Metazoa; phylum Arthropoda; class Insecta; order Orthoptera; family Acrididae; genus Schistocerca; species Schistocerca cancellata. The sequence continues at coordinate 15,585,684 of NC_064635.1, read as the reverse complement.
CGTTATTCGTGGCATATTAACAGCAGAAGACAAGGAATAACCAGCAATCCAGCAGCTGCTCAGCATGCTTGGCGGTAGCAGTCAGCGCGAGCCAGCGCTGGTCAGTCGCTGCTCGAGTACCTGCTATTCTTCGTCTCTTGCCATCCCTGTTACTACAAGTCGATAAAACGAATATCGCACTGGACTAACTTGGGACCGCTGTAACGAATGGGCACGTAAAATTCCGCTTTAACAATTATTTTGATTGTACCGGGAAACAACCCGCTGTTCGGTTAGGGTATTGCGGAAAAGAACTTAACGAGATTTTTGGCAATAACGTTTCCGCTTTATGTACTACATATTTACTTATGTATTTGGTATATATATATTAAAAACAGATCTATAAAAAACGCGCGTAGTCGAATGCAACGTTGTCTCAAAATTTCGAAGCAATCGGTGAAGAACGTTTGGAGAGTTACGATTTCGTATAAACGAACATTTATATTATTATTACAAGTAAACACAGCAAATGAGATCACTGTGCTGAATTTCGTATTTTATCATCAGTCGGACACTCCTCAAGCATCTAGGACTGCGTAACGTATCGGTAGATAATTCGTGGAGACCCCAGTGAAGTGACTTTTTGGAGTTGGTACGAGTATTTTATCAGTGCACATGCTTTCTGGGGACCCACTAAGATCTCTTGGCAGTCCTCCCACCTTGTCGAGAACCGCTACGACCGCTTTCACTGTCGCTGTATTTCGATATTCAAGTCCTCGTACCTGACTTGTTTGTCAAGATGTTTCTCGTGCACTCTGCTACCTGGAATGGCAATGTCAATGATGCGCCCTTTCTTTTTCTCCACAACTGTGATGTCTGGTGTATTGCGTTCCAGCATCCGAGCTGTATGAAGTCGAGAGTTCCACAGCAAACATAATGTAGACACCACTCGTGGATTACACCTTAGGCCCGTTCCAATTGGTCGACTGCTGCCTACAAGACAGTACGAGGACCTATCTACGATAGTGGGGCGTGTTAGCGTGACGTCAATCCCTGCGGCTGTTATTGTCAGCAGATGAATACCGATGATGCCGCTGCTTCGTTATTCTGGCCTGATGAGGTTGAGTGGACCCCATTCAAGATCTCCCTACCTTACCTCAAGTAATAGTGGGAATCGAACCCAGGTCGTTCCAGACCAAAGGCAGTGGCCCTAACCATTCAGCTACATAGGCCACACAAGTTCCACAGTAATTATTGACTATTGGCTCACAGTTTTGGTATACCGATAACGGTTTGAACACGTTATCGCTAAGTTCATTATGTTCTCCAAGAATCGGACCAACTAATCATGATATATTTAGCACAAATGCCTTTTACATTTGCCAAGAAACCGAAGGACACGGTCTTGGCTCCTAGAGGTTCTTCAGCTTACAATTTGAGGCAAAGCTTGTGTCCGACATTTACACAGGGACAACACGTAAAGATTTCTGTTTGCGCACTTCTTTTACCTCGTCTACCAGGTCCCTGCAATTGGTCGTCTTCTGACTACAGATAGTTGGCAAATTATCAGTGTTGGCCACAGGCAGCAAGTTGAGTTGTACTCAGACAATGAGGGCTTCCATGAGTGGGTGCTTTAGCTGCTCGTGAATCTTCCGGGTTATATGGTCGAGGTCCACGAAACGAACAAACAACAACAGGTCGAAGGGCAAAGGTAAAACACAACGATGGAGCAACAGTTTCTCTTTTATTTAAACAAAAAAGTAACTACCCGCCCATGCTTCGCAATGCACGTTAGCGAAGGGACTTGGCATACCGTTGCTTTTTAGGGTTCCACACCACAATCGGTAAAAACGGAACGCTTACAGGGTCACCATGTCAATAACCTCGTTTTTCTTAGTCAAGAATTGATATATGAATGGAACCTACCGAAAGAAGGAACGCAACCTCTTCATATATTTAAACACGCAATGCGATATCAGTGTGTCGGTATATCCTAGCCAATCAAAGGTACGTTCTAGAGCTTAATTCTATTACTAAATGAACTTTCGAAAATACTTCCATCTCTCAGGTGGGGGTAAAAATCTGACAGCGCCATCTATTGGTTCTTTGGTGTACCACACCGTCTCTAAGGTAAACATTGGAACTACTTGAGCTGAGCAGACTCGTAAAACTTTGAATTACCATTTTTTTCCGTGGTCCCATATCGACGAAACAAAGCTTGCATGTTTTCCCAAGCTACTCTCAAGTTACCTGTAAAGACCTCCGTCAAAATTCGTCTAGTAGTTTTGTAGATTAGCGTATTCAAACAGAGGCAGACACGACGGTTCTACAGCTTTGTTATTACTACTGATATACTGTAAGTTTGTAATCGAGCTTTCGCTACTTGAGCCAGTGTAGATGGTAAACTATTCATCGTATTGAAACTTCCTGGCAGATTAAAACTGTGTGCCCGACCGAGACTCGAACTCGGGACCTTTGCCTTTCACGGGCAAGTGCTCTACCAACTGAGCTACCGAAGCACGACTCACGCCCGGTACTCACAGCTTTACTTCTGCCAGTACCTCGTCTCCTACCTTCATCGTATTGTTACCCAGCTTTATAGGAATGATGTCAAGACTGTGCGCTGCAGGATTTGCGTTGTTACTCTTGTTAGTGCCATGACTTGTCGCTAGGCGCCGCTACTGGTACGGCGACGTAGGGCTGAAACACAGGCCTCAGTGTGCATTGCAGATGTGGACAGTCGACGTGGGTCTGGACAGGCTGAGCTGGGCTTTACTCGCAAAACTGTTTTATCAAAACGACGGAAACAGTGCTGCTGTTCTTCGTATCACGGCATTAAAGGAACACGGAGAGGCGCTCTTACCGCAGCACCGGCGGTTAAAGAACACGATTCGTGGGTTCGAAGTAACTGGCGACATGGGAATCGCTCCTCGGGGAGGCCGACGGAGAACTGCGCCACAAATTGTTACAGAAGTTACTGTTGCCACCGCTGACAACGCTGTGTCACGGCAGCTGGACATTCGATGGTCCACCGTTGGACAAGTACTGCGAACAGTTGTGAAATGCTTCCCCTGGTGCGGTCCCACGCCGTCGTGGGTGCTGATGGTGGTCACACTGAGCAACATTTGCAAACTGGAACGCAAACATGGTACGTTATTAACAAATGTTAAGCTCTCCCGTGGGAATTAAAATTTGTTTCCTCCATCTGCATGTCGTTACAAATGTTACCACAAACTTACATTGTCCTACGACCTCTCGTTTCTCTATGGGGCTCTCTCAAGTAGCCCAAGTTTAATTATTACCCTTTATATATACCGGGTGTTCAAAAAGTAGCAATGCAGTGCCACTTTGTGATGTGCTAAGTAATGACTGATATGATTGTCAATTATTAATACAACGTTTACCATTGTTTACATATCTGAACCATATTTGACCAGGTATTTGTATTTTTTCGCAGGTCCGGTTTGACTGGAGACCAACTTCTTGTGTGACATCATTGTGAGCCAGGTCATCATGCTGAAGATTTACCAAAGAGTTTTTCTTGTGGAGTACGTGTTCCGAAATGGAGACAAGTTTCATCTACATGGATACACTGCAAATCACATTCAATTGCCTGGCAGAGGGTTCATCGAACCACCTTCACAATTCTCTATTATTCCAATCTCGTATAGCACGCGAGAAGAATGAACACCTATATCTTTCCGTACGAGCTCTGATTTCCCTTATTTTATCGTGGTGATCGTTCCTCCCTATGTAGGTCGGTCTCAACAAACTATTATTGCATTCGGAGGAGAAAGCTGGTGATTGAAATTTCGTGAGAGGATTCCGTCGCAACGAAAAGCGCATTTCTTTTAATGATTTCCAGCCCAAAGCCTGTATCATTTCTGTGACACTCTCTCCCATATTTCGCGATAATACAAAACGTGCTGCCTTTCTTTGAACTTTTTCGATGTACTCCGCAGCCCTATTTTGTAAGGATCCCACACCGCACAGCAGTACTCTAAAAGAAGATGGACAAGCGTAGTGTAGGCAGTCTCCTTGGTAGTTTACCTCAGCACTAGCAGCTGCATTTTTCAGCAAAGTTTGCAGGGCTGAAGATGTCTAACCGCAATGCTGTACGGAACCTCATTACCAGGTTTCGAAAGGCCGGAAGGTTCACAATGCTCCATAACCAGGCAGGCCAGGTGGCGGAGGTGCCAGACATGAGGCTGGAGAGCCCAAAGAAATCGGTTAGACGACTAGCTCAGCAGGCCCACGTGTCCGTGGGTCCCGCTCACGACATTCTCCAGAAGTCACTGTCCATTTATCCGTACAAAACGTCGGTCGTGCATGAACCGAGAGACACCGATCACCAGGCGCCTGTGAACTTTGGCGGCTGGTTTCTGTCCTTCCTGCAGGACAATGGTGAGGGGACTCTTGACACAACGTTTTTCACGGAGGAGGGATGGTTTCACCTCTCCGGTTACGTGAATAGCCGGAACAGTCGTGTGTCGACTACGGAGAATCCGCATGAATTTAAGGTGTGCCCACTGCACCATCAAAAGGTTGGTGTTTGGTGCCTCGTGACCCGTAAACGCGTCATTGGGCCCATCTTCTTTCAGGACACCATAAATGCAGAACGGTACTGCACCTGCATTCTGGAGGCCTTCCTAGGTGAACTGAGTGAGGACGAAATTGAGAATGCCTGATTCCAACAGGATGGGGCGACTGCACATACCGCCCACAAGGCGATGATCTTTTTAGACATCTTCAGTGACCGCATCATCTCTCGAGGACTCTGACCTCCGCGTTCACCCAGTCTTGGTCCCACCGGATTACTTCTTTCTCTGGGGTATGTTGAGGCGAAACGCCCATGACGGCAGCCACACACCGTACGAGGACTTCAAGCCTCACTGACACGTCACATCACTCCCCATGTGCCGCACGTTTTCAAAAACATGCAGAAACGTGTGCAACTGTCTCTTCAAGTTCAAGGGGACCACTTCCGGCATGACTTTAATACGGCAAGTTATGAACTGCATATAGTTAGTTACTGAACACCCTGTACATCCAGATAGAGATAACCAACAGATCGGGAAGATTTTACAGAAACGAAACACCTTACTGCTCTTCAGAAAAAAAAAAAAATGTTTATCTCTCCTCCGTCGGCATACTGGATTTATGAGATTCCGCGTACGTGTAGTGTAATCTACTTTGGAACTACCGAGAGAAGCGTAAACACTTGGATAAAGGAACACAAAAGTCTTGGCCGACTAGAGAAAATGTAAGGGTCAGTCAATAAATATTATGCACGAGTATATAGAGATGATGATGATGAAGTCCCATACTCCTTGACAGAGCGTAGGGGAATGATGCGCGAGACCTGCACCGCCGTACTAGACAAGGTTCTAGTGGAGGTGCTTTGCCACTGCCTTCCCCCGACCGTAATGGGCGTGAATGATGATGAAGACGACACAACAACACCCAGTCATCTCGTGGCAGGTGAAAACCCCTGACCCCGCCGGAATCGAATCCGCGACCCCGTGCTCGGGAACCGAGAACGCTACCGCGAGACCGCGAGCTGCGGACGTATGTAGAGAAGCCATTAAATTGAGACCGCGAGCTGCGGACGTATGTAGAGAAGCCATTAAATTACAACAACAGCAGGGATAATTTTAACAGAAAAGCAGACTTAGTGACCTATGGACAACAGCTGTACAGAATCGATAGATAAATTTTATCTATGACATACAGTTCGATAGTTAAGTTTTATCTCTGACAAGTATTATCTCTGCTGTTCACGTGTACACTTCTATCACGAAACTCGTTCACAGTATTTACAAAGTCTACCAGCACAGTCGTGACACTGCAACAGCAGCGCGCCAAGCGTCCATCAAGTGACAGGTTACCTGCTTTGGACTGCCTTAACAGACATGACTTAATAATGATCTAGCAACTTTTAGTACTGTACTTGATAACGCTACAAAACCGAAATCTGGATAGTACAAAAGATAAATATAATCATACACACTCAAATGGTGGTTTACTCTTTCAAAAAGTATTGCATAACAGTGGCTCTACGCCATCAACTTAATTTTTTTCTATGTTGTTGACACTAGCGGAATCTTGCGAAAGCGCAAACGAATCGTATTTGTTCATATTGTTTTTTAGAATGTATTTTTCTTTTCTTTTCTTTTTTTTACGAACGGGATTGCAGCAACGTCAAGAAGACACCACATTTGTCTTTCTTTAGTTTTGTAAGCAGACTCAAAAGTATGAAACGGTACATTACATGACAGTTTATTTACGATTCTCTTGAAACCTACAGAAGTCTACCGAATAATACTGTTTTCTTTAAAGAACAAATAAAAGCCAGTAAACAGCAGAACTGATCTTTTGCAGAACGACGTAATCTATCTACTCAATTACATGTAGTTAATTCACCACACTTCCAATCAAGTCACTAAATGTGGAACGTAGGAAACTAGTATGGAATGCAATACCTACAGTATTTAAGGTACCAAATAAATCACCACAATTATAGCTCAAGGGAAAACGAGACAAACGTGACAATAAACCTTCAAAAGCAATAAAACTGTTTCCCAACACAGAAAAAGCTAACTGCACAATTGTTGCTACACCTGGGCCACAAACGGCTAGAGTCTTCAAAACATACGCTTCTAAAGCAAAGCAACTATCTTTACAAAAAATTCCGAGAATTAGAAAGTCGAGTGAAGCGTAAGAATGGGCAAATTATTAGATTTCATACGGAATTGTTAAGTGTCATTGAAAGCGCCTATCATAAACAGGACAACGGGAATATATGCTTCTCTTGAATGCATGGATGAAATTTGTGTTTTTATTCCCTTTCTTTCGGAGGAATAAGCTGCTTTTATACACATATTCGAAAGTGCAGGGTGTATCGAAAAGAATCATCCGAGTTGGCACGTCTATATTTCTCAAACTAATAAATATATACAATGAATTTTGTTTTTCTGATGAATGTGAAACTCAAAATGAGTTTTTCATACCTTTTTATGGGTGTTTAATATGCCTCCCTTGAGATGCACAGCATATGTCAATACGGGATTCAAATTGTTCACACACTGCAGCTAGCATGTCTCGAGTTACAGCTTCCACAGCTGCTGTTATGCGATGTCTCAGTTCATTTATTGTTAATGGTAATGGAGGCACAAAACAGAGCCTTTTATAAGCCTCTCTCACAGTTAATTGCATACAGTCAGGTCCGGTGACCTTGGAGGCCATTAATGTCAGGCTGAATGATCTGGTGCAGTGTGCACGATCCATCGTTCAGTAATCCTTTGATTTAAAAATTCTCGCACTCCCAGATACCAGTGTGGCGGTGCCACATCGTGTTGGTAAATGAAGTCGTTCGAATCAGTCTCCAACTGTGGGTAAAGAAGGTTCTCAAGGATATGGAGACATGTGCTTCCTGTAACAGTGTTGTTGGTAAATAAAAACGGACCATACAGCTTTTACTATGAAACTGCACACAGCACATTAATTGTGGTGAGTCCCTTTCTCGTTATACAAATTCACGTGGTTGTGCGTACTCCCTACTCTCACATTATCATAGTGTAGGTTTCCAGTTAAATGGAATGTTTCAAATGGCTCTGAGCACTACGGGACTTGGGAACTTCTGAGATCATCAGTCCCCTAGAACTTAGAACTACCTAACCCTCACTAACCTAATCACATCACACGCATCCATGCCCCGAAACAGCATTCGAACCTGCGACCGTAGCGGTCGCGCGGTTCCAGACTCTAGCGCCTAGAACCGCACGGCCACTCCGGCCGGACTTAAATGGAATGTTGCCTCGTCACTAAACACTAAGCGTGGAAGAAAACTGTCAGCCTCCATCTTGCCAAGAACGAAATTACAGAACTCGACACATTGTTGTTTGTCGCCTTCACGAAGAGCTTGCAGTGGCTGACTTTTGTACGGTTTCACGTGTAAACGTCGACGCAACACACGCCAGGCGGACATGGGGTGCATGTTGAGCTGTCGAGCTGCACGCCGAACTGATTTCTGCGGTCTCCCTGTGGAACTGTGGCGGGTGCGTTCGACGTATGTGTCACATGCTCGGGGACGGCCCGGCGATTTGCCTTTGCACAAACAGCGTGTTTCTCGGAATTGTTCGTGCCATCGTCTAATGCTCTGTGCTGTAGGAGGATCTACACCGCCGGCCGAAGTGGCCGAGCGTTTCTAGGCGCTTCAGTCTGGAACCGCCTGACCGCTACGGTCGCAGGTTCGAATCCTGCCTCGGGCATGGATGTGTGTGATGTCCTTAGGTTAGTTAGGTTTAAGTAGTTCTAAGTTCTAGGGGAGTGATGACCATAGATGTTAAGTCGCATAGTGCTCAGAGCCATTTGAACCATTTTTTGATCTACACCGTATCTAGTACGCAATTCACACTGAACAGTTATTACTGACCCGCACTGCCCAAAACGTAGAACACTAAAACGCCTTCTGTTGACCCGACACCATTTTTACTAGAACTGAAGTGGGCGCACACTGCTGCTACCTAGCGGGAACCATGTAGAACTTGAGAGCTTGCTCTTTCCAACAGTACATTGTTCACGTACATGTCTCAAGTAACATAATAGTTATGATTTTTTTTTTTAAATCGGATGATCCTTTTTGATACATCCTCAACTTCTTTAAGAATAAGTTACAGCTTACGTCACTGAAGCGGTGAGGTTCAGCTGTGTTTCACATTTATTTCACGATCATTCATTTGTCTTGATAATTTACTAATGCTTGGAACGCAAAAATCACTCCAAAACGATGACAAGTGAACATTAGCCTTGCGACGCGCGTGAATGACTGCTTTCTGAGCGCTTGGAGCGCCAGTGTCGCTGCAGCTGTCACAAGTGTAACGGCTTTGGCAGCAGAGAGCGTCGCGACTGTTCGTGTTGGACCGTGCTATTTGTCTCTATCTGAAGTTCGACCTGTAAGTCGGCAAGACTCTGCGAATCCAGGAGCACACGTGAGGATGTCCGGCGCATCTCTGGCCGAAAGGTCACGCGCGAAAACGCTTCGTGGAAAGCGATCGTACAACCCGGAAGATTCACCTTTAGCTTTACCGGTCACTGTTATGCCAGCGATTACAATGGACTGTTTTATCTGTTGTTACGCTTCCACTGCGGTCAATTTTGTTGTTTCGTCTTCGACAACATTGAGAGGACTGTATCTGCAGCCTCAAGGAACGTCTTTCATTAATTAACACTGCCCTCCCAACAACTTGTGAATTATTCTGACGACCCCATCGAGCCATTTAAAATATTTCAAGTGTGGCAGAATTTTACATCTGGAAGTACTATGGTCTCGATGACCTGATCTCGTATCGCTGCCAAAGATCGCTCAGTGTCTGCATGTAAACTAGCATGCGCCAACTAAGTTCTTCGATGCTTACCAGGTCGAGGTTACCGCCTAGGCGATGTTATTCGTATGTCTTCCGCGTAGTTCTTTTCTAAGCCAGGCTATTACCCTGGTATGCATTATTTCTGTATTAGATATTCGGACTTTTCGTGACGTTTCTGCCCGACTGACTGGTGCGCAACTTCTGTTGCGTGATGGATTAATGAGCTGCTGCTGTTGCAGAAGTACTGCATCGGGTTCGCTCTGTGCGCAGTTACACAACACCTGTCAGCCCCTGCCTCCAATCTCACGTGGTATTGCTGGACAGCCTTTCAACAGTTTTAAGATGATGGATGCCATGATTTGTGGAAATGCCAAGCGCCTTCCACAAAGTTTAATCCCGGTTTGTCTCGGTTCACTTAATGTAGCAAAAAGTATAACTTCGTACCGCGACTGCAGAAGTACAACAGCGCTGCACGTACTTTTCCAATTAGGTTAACATTTCAAAATTAGGAAATTCAGCTGATGTACGAGGTGCGACAATAAAGTAATGATACTGATTTTCTTTGCAAGATGTTGCACCAATGCAGGCTTGTATAGGCACAATATCTTTGACCTCGGTCTGTAAGCTGCTTCTAGTCCATGCGGCACATCGATCAACTGCTGAGTCGCGAGTTGTGCTGTAATAAGTTAACACGTGTTTGTGTCTCTCGCCACGGAAATGGAACCGCATAATATTGCGCAACGGTATGCCATTTCTTTTTGCGTTAAATTGGATGAAAACGCAATGAAAACTTACGGTAAGCTTCAGAAGGCTTTTGTAGAGGAGGTTATGTCAAGAGCTCAAGTTTTTCGTTGCCATAAAGTGTTTAACGAAGGCAGAACGAACGTTGAAGATGAAGACCACAGTGGACGACCATCAACCTCACGGACGGATGTCACCTTGGCCAGGGTGCGTGAACTCGTACGATCTGATCTGGGTGCCTCCTGGACAAACAGTTAAGCAATATTACTACAAAGAAATTTTAGAAGGACTTCATAAAAGAGTTCTTCGTATCCGTGCCAACATTGTTGATAACTGGATTCTGCATCACAATAATGCGCCATCCCATACTGCTCTGTCAGTACAGTAATTTTTAACCTCAAAACAAATTTCAGTATTACCACAGTCACCTTATTCACCAGATATCGATCCGTGAGTCTTTCATTCTATTTCCAAAGGTCAAAATGGTTCAAATGGCTCTGAGCACTATGCGACTTAACTTCTGAAGTCATCAGTCCCCTAGAACTTAGAACTACTTAAACTTAACTAACCTAAGGACATCACACACATCCATGCCCGAGGCAGGATTCGAACCTGCGACCGTAGCAGGCGCGCGGTTCCGGACTGAAGCGCCTAGAACCACTCGGCCATTCCGGCCGCTCTTTTCGCAACAAAACCATATTTTTCAATGTAATCTTCGTTCGTCGCGACGGCCTTACGCCGCCTTACTCGGAGAGCTTGTATGACTGCGTAGTTACACTCCACTGGCCGCCGACGGAGCCAAAGTCCTGCTGCATCAGTAACCTCCCCGTCACCCACGTACTGCTTCCTGCGGAGTGTGTCCTTCATTGGGCCAAGCAGATGGACGTGGGGAGGGGCGAGATCCGCGCTGTGGGGTGGACGAAGAAGAACAGTCGTGTGATGGGTTGCACTGTCGTGGAGGAGAAGTTCGTTTCCATTTTTAGTGGCGACCTACACGCTAAAGCAGTTTCTTCAGTACCCTGACGGTAGTACAATACACTTCATAGCTGATCGTTGCACCGTGAGGGTGCACATCAAACAGAATAGCCCTATCGGATCCCAGTGCACCGTCGCCAATTACTTTAACGGCTAAGGGTGCAACTCTGAACTTATTTTTCGGAGGAGGTATGGTGTGATGCCACTCCATGGATTGTCGTTTGGTTTCCAGTTCGAAGTAATGACGCCTTGTTTCATCGGCTATGAAGATGTTCGACAAAAAAATTGTCACGGTCAGCCTCGTAACGCGCAAGAAATTCCGCACAGATGGTTCTTTGTTGCTCTTCATGCTCTTCGTAGGCGGCGAGTCCAATGGACGGGAGTACCACAGACAGGTGGACGACTGTGTCAGCACTACCAACACGGGTGACCAGTTGAGCAGCGAGCTGTTTGACTGTGATCCGCCCATCATCTCAAATGAGAGTGTCCGCACGTTCCACCACTGCAGGAGTCGGAGGTCGGACAGGTTTGCGCGACACGGCTGTGATGATGGCAGACACTTCGCCCAACGACTCACCGTGCTTTTGTTCAATGACAGGTCTCCCTAAACGTTCTGCAACCGTCAATGAACATCTGGGGTGCTCTCCTTTCCAGCCGAAAGACACCCTAATGACAGCTTTCTGCTTGGGACGCAACTGCGTTACAGACTCCATTTTGAAGGCTACGTATAATAGCGCAAACACGTATCGGAATTTCATGAACCTGATGCGGGAATATTCCACAACAAATTCCGCATTTTTTTTTCCAACCGAAATGGGCCGAGGAAAAAAAAACAAGTGTTACATTTCTTATTTAAGGCCCCACGTACTTACGATGCGCTGTTTATGGTTTTGTTCAAGTGTTATCTTACTTGAACGCCTAAAGTGTACTTGTCGCAGTCAATCATGCCTTAGATTATGTTTCCATGACTCATTTCAAACCCAGCAGCTCGGATTTTGCCCTTCTTATGTTTATTCTCATGCATTTGTAAAGCATAAATGGCATGCTTTTGTTTCTACACTGAAGAGCCAAAGAAACTGGCACACCTGCCTAACATCGTGTAGCGCCCCGGAGAGCACAGAGAACTGCCGCAACACCACGTGGCACGGACTCGACTAATGGCTGACGTAGTGCTGGAGGGAAGTGACACCATAAACCCTGCAGGGCTGTCCGTAAACCCGTAACAGCACGAAGGGGTGGAGCCCTTCTTCTGAACAGCACGTTTCGTGGCCAGCGGAAGTGTTTAAACTCAGAAGAGTGTTCCTGGAGCCAGTGTGCAGCAATTCTGGACGTGCAGGGTGTCGCATTCTCCTGCTGCCATTGCCTGACTGCGTCCGCACGCATAGTGGAGATAAATGGATGCAGGCGATCAGGTAGGATGCTTACGTACGTGTCACCTGTCTGAGTCGTATCTAGACGTATCAAGGATCCCATACAACTCAAACTGCACACGACGCAGACCATTACAGAGCCTTCACCAGTTTGAACAGTCCCCTGCTGACACGCACGGTCTATGGATTCATGACGTTGTCTCCATACCCGTACACGTCCATCCGCTCGATACAATCTGAAACGAGACTCGACCGACCACGCAACATGTTTCCACTCATCAACAGTGCAATGTCGGTGTTGATGGCCCCAGACAAGGCGTAAAGCTTTGTGTCGTGCAATCATCAAGGGTACACGACTGGGCCTTCGGCTCCGAAAGCCCATACGGTGGTGTTGCATTGAATGGTTCGCACGCTGACATTTGTTAATGGCCCAGCACTGAAATGTGCAGCAATTTGCGTAAGGGCCGCACTTCTGTCGTGTCGACCGAGATACTCTTCAATCGTCCTTGGTCCCGTTCTTGTAGGATCTTCTTCCGGCCGCAGAGATGACGGAGATGTTACGTTTTACGGGACTCCTGATATTCACGGTACACTCGTTAAATGGTCGTACGGGAAAGTTAGTTAGTTGATTGCTTGTTCCATTGATCAATCGCACGGTACGGTAGTTAAGATTAATATTTCTATTATTTACCCCATTCCCTTAAATGGCACAAAATGCTTGTACTATACTTATACATTTATTTATTCCTATTCAAGAATTCGTCTATGGTATAGAAGGAGTTGTCAAGGATATATGATTTCAATTTATTTTTTAAGCTATTACTGCTGTCTGTCAGACACCTTATTTCATCTGGTAATTTGTTGAAAAATTTTATAGCAGCATATCTTACCCCTTTCTGTGCCAAAGATAGGTTGAGCAAAGGATGGTGAAAGTGTTTCTTTTTTCTGGTATTGTAATCATGAGTGTCACTATTGTTTTTAAACTGGTGCATGTTGTTGAGAACAAATTTCAGTAGTAAATAGATGTATTGTGAGGCTGTTGTAAGAATTCCCAATCTTTTAAAAAGATGCCTACAAGATGTGCGACTATGACCCGTACACATTATTCTAACCACTTTCTATTGAGCAGTGAATACTTTTTGTCTAAATGTTGAGTTACCCCATGATGTTATTCCGTATGACATCAGAGAGTGAAAGTATGCAAAGTATGTTAGCTTACTAATTTCTATATCCTTAAAATTGGCAATTATTCTAATCGCAAAAGTTGCCGAACCTAGTCGCTTTAGGAGATCAAAAATACGAATTTTCCAATTAAGATCCTCATCTATATGAACAACCAAAAACTTAGAGTACTCTACCCTGTGTACTGACTTCTGTAGATGTGTTATATTTATTGAAGGAATTGTACTTTTTGCAGCAGAAAACTGGATGTACTGTGTTTTTTCAAACTTTAGAGGAAGCCCATTTGCAGAAAACCAATTAATGACTTTCCCTGAGACCTTACTTGTATCATTTTCAATTTGACTTTCTTTTACGAGATTAGTAATGACGCTTGTATCATCAGCAAACAGTGTCAGTTCAGCTTCCTGTTTCAGACAGGAAGGGAGGTCGTTCACATATATCAAGAACATAAGGGGACCCATGATTGAACCCTGTGGAATACCTAATGTAATTTCACCCCAGTTAGATGAAGTGGCAAACTTATTTAAATCACTTGACCCATATAAAGATACTTTTTTGCCTTCTGCTCTGCAGGTATGACTTAAACCACCCATATGCTATTCCATTTATACCACAGAATTGTAATTTTTGTAACATAATGTCATGGAGATGCTGTGTCCCATCGCTGGTACGTCGGCTGTAACGCCTCGTTTAAACTCACTTAAATCTTGATGACCTGCCATTGTGGCAGCAGTAACCGATCTAACAACTACGCCAGACATTTGTCGTCTTATATAGGCGTTGCCGACCGCAGCGCCCTATTGTGCCTGTTTACATACCTCTGTATTTTAATACGCATGTCTGTACCAGTTCCTTTGGTACTTCAGTGTAGAAGGAATCTGTACTGCTTTTGTTAAGTGAGATACGTGTCTCTTCTGAGGCGCAAAGTTTAATTTCACTCTAGTACAGCAGCTGATACATATTTGTAAGCAAGGTCCTGACTGAATCATCATCGTCCAACCAAAACCTCTAAGAAATGAAACTTGAAATTTGGAGATGGTTTGATCTTATACAGTAGGCGCCGTTTTGAAAAGCGATTTTACGAAATTCCACACCTAAGGGAGTGAAATAGGGGGTGGAAGGTCTTTAGAAAATATGTCGCTATTAAGGCAGTTTTCAAGGTCATAAAAAAAATATGAATGGCTGCATTTTTGGAAAAATAACCTCTACGGCGGTGAAATAGGTGAAAGTTTTTTTGAAAGTAAATCATTATTAAAGTACTATTATAGCATTTTTAAAGATATGCCTATGAAAACTAGTATTTGAATTCTCGGTTACAAATAATAAAAATGTTTCAGTGTTTTTGGACATTCAACCCCCTTTGGGGTGAAACAGGGCACGAAAATTGTGAAGAAAATATTTCGTTATATTAAGAAAATGGTTAGATATATAGATGTATGCGTTAGTTGATGAAAGTTTCTATGGAAGTATCACCATAAGAACTTCAGCTACCAGAATCGCTTTATGGTCCGAAGTGGATTCGGAAAAGACCATGCTTCTATGGCTTTAATTAACATGAAAAGTTTAGAAGATGTTACCCTTGACGCTGCATCACAGAGAGGAGCACCTGCGACGGTGTACTCGACGACGAACCTGGGTGCACGAATGGCAAAACGTCATTTTTTCGGATGAATCCAGGTTCTGTTTGCAGCATCATGATGGCCGCATCCGTGTTTGGGGACATCGCGGTGAACGCACATTGGAAGCGTGTATTCGTCATCGCCATACTGGCGTATCACGCGGCGTGATGGTATGGGGTGGCATAGTCTCTAGAGGAGCGGAAGGTTCCAAATGATTGGAAAAGAGCACAGGTAGTCCCAGTCTTCAAGAAGGGTCGTCGAGCAGATGCGCAAAACTATAGACCTATACCTCTGACATCGATCTGTTGTAGAATTTTAGAACATGTTTTTTGCTCGAGTATCATGTCGTTTTTGAAAATCCAGAATCTACTCTGTATGAATCAACATGAATTCCGGAAACAGCGATCGTGTGAGACCCAACTCGCTTTATTTGTTCATGAGACCCAGAAAATATTAGATACAGGCTCCCCGGTAGATGCTATTTTCCTTGACTTCCGGAAGGCGTTCGATACAGTTCCGCACTGTCGCCTGATAAACAAAGTAAGAGCCTACGGAATATCAGACCAGCTGTGTGGCTGGATTGAAGAGATTTTAGCAAACAGAACACAGCATGTTGTTATCAACAGAGAGACGTCTACAGACGTTAAAGTAACCTCTGGCGTGCCACAGGGGAGTGTTTTGGGACCATTGCTTTTCACAATATATATAAATGACCTAGTAGATAGTGTCGGAAGTCCCATGCGGCTTTTCGCGGATGATGCTGTAGCATACAGAGAAGTTGCAGCATTAGAAAATTGTAGCGAAATGCAGGAAGATCTGCAGCGGATAGGCACTTGGTGCAGGGAGTGGCAACTGACCCTTAACATAGATAAATATAATGTATTGCGAATACATAGAAAGAAGGATCCTTTATTGTATGAATACATGATAGCGGAACAAACACTGGTAGCAGTTACTTCTGTAAAATATCTGGGAGTATGCGTGCGGAACGATTTGAAGTGGAATGATAATATAAAATTAATTGTTGGTAAGGCGGTTACCAGGTTGAGATTCATTGGGAGAGTCCTTAGAAAATGTAGTCCATCAAGAAAGGAGGTGGCTTACAAAACACTCGTTCGACCTATACTTGAGTATTGCTCATCAGTGTGGGATCCGTACCAGATCTGGTTGACGGAAGAGATAGAGAAGATCCAAACAAGAGCGGCGCGTTTCGTCACAGGGTTATTTGGTAACCGTGATAGCGTTACGGAGATGTTTAGCAAACTCAAGTGGCAGACTCTGCAAGAGAGGCGCTCTGCATCGCGGTGTAGCTTGCTGTCCAGGTTTCGAGAGGGTGCGTTTCTGGATGAGGTATCGAATATATTGCTTCCCCCTACTTCTACCTCCCGAGGAGATTACGAATGTAAAATTACAGAGATTCGAGTGCGCACGGAGGCTTTCAATCAGTCGTTCTTCCCGCGAACCGTACGCGACTGGAAGAGAAAAGGGAGGTAATGACACAGTGGCACGTAAAGTGCCCTCCGCCACACACCGTTGGGTGGCTTGCAGAGCATAAATGTAGATGTAGATGTTTACACGTCTCGATCACCTCTTCTTCGCATTGACGGCACTTTGAACAGTGGACGTTACATTTCAGATGTGTTACGACCCGTGGCTCTATCCTTCATTCGATCCCTGCGAAACCCTACATTTCATCACGATAATGCACGACCGTTGTTGCAGGTCCTGTACGGGCCTTTCTGGATACAGAAAATGTTTGACTCCTGCCCTGGCCAGCACATTCTGCAGATCTCTCACCAATTGAAAACGTCAGGTCAATGGTGACCGAGCAACTGGCTCGTCACAATACGCCAGTCACTACTCTTGATGAACTGTGGTATCGTGTTGAAGATGCATGGGCAGCTGTACCTGTAGACGCCATCCAAGCTCTGACTCAATGCCCAGGCGTATCAAGGCCGTTATTAAGGCCAGAGGTGGTTGTTCTGGGTACTGATTTCTCAGGATCTATGCACCCAAATTGCGTGAAAATGTAATCACATGTCAGTTCTAGCATAATATATTTGTCTAGTGAATACCCGTTTATCATCTGCATTTCTTCTTGGTGAGCAATTTTAATGGCAAGTAGTGTATTTTCTGACGAAGCAACATTCCACATCAGCGGTCGTGTGACGAAGCACAACTGTGTTATCTGGGCGACAGAGCGCCCCCCTGGGAAGTTCCAGAGCCTTCTTTTTCGAAGAACAGACCGTTCACATGCGAGATTCCACCAAGGTGAATGTTTCGTCTGCATTGAGTAAATACGGAGTGATTTTTTTATTTTTTTGAGGAACAGACCGTGAGGGGAGAAAATGACCTTGCCATGCTCAGCACGTTCATGGAGAAGGACGCGGCACTTGCCACTATCCAGCGAGGGTACTTTCAGCAAAACGGGGTCCCTGCGCGTTTCAGTGAGATGGTTCAGGATTACCTGAACGACACGTTCGGTAAACGTTGGATTAGTAGAGATGGTCCTCTCCCATGGCCAGCACGTTCACCTGACGCTATTTTTGGCTGTGGGGCATGGTCAAGGATAGTGTCTATGCCAGCAAACCTAGCAACTTGGACGCATCACTGACGTCATCGTTTCTATCCCTGCCAAATTGGCCCACTGGGACTTAACAATGGACGAACTCTGTAAGCGCATTGAGTGGAATGTGTGCCAGATTGCAACCTTATAACCAAATCCCTGCCTCGTAATTTCACGTGATTAAACAGCCATTTAATATTAACGTCTTTTTGCCTCATCCTGTATTAGTTCGTCATGTAGTCGGGTGTCTACAGCCTCTTTAGAATACATTCCCAGAAGGTGACTGAGTGTTGGAGCAACTTTGTGCTGTAGCAATTCACTGACTGTCCGTGGGACACGAACCGCTCTGCCACAGAGGACTTTCTCGGCTGTACGTTATCTGTGCGGCGTTTATGGCTAGTTAGTTGTTTTGTTGTGTTGGAGAGAAAGGGCGTTTATGATCAGAGCATCTCTCCTGTACCGTCCCGATAGTCTAGCCTACACACATTTTCATGCACTGGCAGGGGATGCGGCAGATTCCCAGTTTCCGGAATCCTATGTCTTACTTGATCAAATAGATGGTGTATACGAGTGCACAGAGGGATTGTGGCGTGTTATTTTGCGCTCCCTGCGCTATATTTTCATAACACATTCTACGGTAGTTTTAAAAGAAAATAGCACATTTGCGAACTTGTGGGATAAGCTATTGACTAATTTCTTTTCGAAATACGCCTAAAGTTTGTGCAGCGTGTAAGTGCACTCACAAAAGTAGTAAAACTATGCATATACCTTGTTTCAAGTGAGTGCTATTAAAAATATTATCTGTTAGTGGTTTTGTACAGTTGCGTATTACGCCGGCACAGAAACAACTTTCACATGTCTAAGTGGATATGCGGATTTATTATTTTACCCAAGGTTTCGTAATTTCAATGCACTGTTATGTACTATGTCTCTTTTTCTTGACCTCCGAAACCATGGCTGAGAATTTGTCAATTTCTTTCACTCTGAACGTGGTGTTGATGCTTTATGGTATTTTATCTCTTTGTACTTGATAGATCACAATAAGGCTTTCGTCTTGGCTGGTGGTCGGAGCACGCACTGACCTTGTGTATCCAGAGTATTATTCTGATTTTTTTGCTGATATGTTCCCGGCTTACGGCATAAACGCCGTAGCACCAGTTTCTCTCCGTCCACAGCTGGCTTTAGTTTCGGCTTCTCGGATCTTAAGGCACATTATTTCTGGCAGTTTCTGTAACAGTTCGTATAGAACACGGCCTGAGGTGCTGCAATTCGGCTGCTAGACTGCCACGGTCCAAGATTTCGCGTGCTCTGTGCACTAGTGTAATTAGGACAACCTCTCATTGTGAAGGGGCGTGACAGCTGGAGACTTGCAAATACAAATCTTTGTGTGTCGGTTTACGGTAGACGCTGTGTCCTAGTGTGCCACTTGGTCTTCACTCGACAAAGACACCCATCAATGGAAGTTGACTGTTTCCTTCTATCTCCATCTTGAATTCAGAGGTTGCAGGAAGTCTTGTAGGCGGTGTTGACCGCGCTTCCACATTACATCCACAGGGCTTGCACACTGTCGACTCCATGACTGACTCTTCGGATACCTCCACAGAGATACCGGCCATCGCTGGTGATGGCAGGCAGCTAATCGCTACTCCGTCTGTTTGTTCATACTCGAATAAGTAGGAAGTAGGCTGACGTAAACATAAATTCAAACCGTTTCCTTAGCGCTAGCCCAATATTTTCTCAATGAGCCTTAGGGAGTCTCTTAGTGGTCCTCTTGTAAAGAGAAATACCACGTCGAAGCTCACCGTGACGAGTTCGCAAGGAACGAGAAAAGTGGAAAAGGGGGGGGGGGGTGACACAGGCACACTGAAAAACTGCAACTACAACCCATGAAGTGGCTTGCGGAGTATAGCTGTAGTTGGATGTAACTAGTTGTTTCTTGACCTCAAAACATTCACTATAGGTTCGTCCAAAGAATGTATACATAATTTTACCACAAAGATTAGCATACACTGCATAAAACAAAACTTATTATAAATACCAGCAAACGTCCACACTACGGCTTTCAATATTCATTAAAAAAAAAAAACATTGTGGGGCCCGTTTGGGATTTGGAGGACGCCTCAACAGATACACTATGTAATCAAAAGTACCCGGACACCCCCAAAAACATACGTTTTTCACTGCTGCCACCTACTGCTAGGTACTCCATCCCAGAGACCTCAGTAGTCATTAGACATCGCGAGAGAGCAGAATGGGGCGCTCTGCGGAACTCACGGACTTCGAATGTGGTCAGGTGATTGGGTGCCACTTCTGCCATACGTCTGTACGCGAGATTTCCACATTTCTAAACATCCCTAGGTCGACTGTTTCCGATATGATAGTGAAGTGTAAACGTGAAGGGACACGTACAGCACAAAAGCGTACAGGCCGACCTCATCTGTTGACTGACAGAGACCGCCGACAGTTGAAGAGGGTCGTAATGTGTGATAGGCAGAGATCTATCCAGACCATCACACAGGAATCCCAAACTGTATCAAAATCCACTGCAAGTACTATGACAGTTAGGCAGGATGTGAGAAATCTTGGCTTTCATGGTCGAGCGCCCGTAAATGCCAAACGACGCCTCGCATGGTGTAAGGAGCGTAAACACTGGACGATTTAACAGTGGAAAAACGTTGTGTGTAGTGAGAATGTGGTGATCCGATGGCAGGCTGTGGGTATGGCAAATGCCCGGCGAACGTCATCTGCCAGCGTGTGTAGTGCCAACAGTAAAATTCGGAAGCGGTCTTGTTATGGTGTGGTCTCGTTTTTCATGGAAGGGGCTTGCACCTCTTGTTGTTTTGCGTGGCACTATCACGGCACAGGCCTACATTGATGATTACGCACCTTCTTGCTTCCCACTGTTGAAGAGCAATTCGACGATGGCGATTGCATCTTTCACCACGATCGAGCACCTGTTCATAATGCATACCCTGTGACGGAGTGGTTACACGACGATAACATCCCTGTAATGGACTGGCCTTCGTAAGGTCCTGACCTGAATCCTACAGAACACCTTCGGGATGTTTTGGAACGCCGACTTGGTGCAAGGTCTCACCGACCGACATCGATGCCTCTCCTCAGTGCAGCACTCCGTGAGGAATGGGCTGCCAGTCCCCAAGAAACCCAGTACGATGACTGAACGTATTCCTGTGAGAGTAGAAGCTGTCATCAACGCTAAGGATGGGCGAAAACCATATTGAATTTCCGCATTACCGATGGAGCGCACCACGAACTTGTAAGTCATTTTCAGCCAGGTGTCCGGATATTTTTATCACAATGTGTACGTACAATTTATGTCATATATGAAAGAGAGCCAATTAACAGGTTAGAATGCTCCAAATTTACTGCGAGTACATAGTGATTCAAATTTGAACAGGTTCAAACAGACTGAAAAACGTCTCACACGGAGTGTGTGGTTACCCACGCCGGCTGTGCATACCTGCTGTACTCCACACGAACATAACGCCCTGCGCTATGCCTGCAGCACTTCATACGGTCATCCTGTCCGATATCGTTTCGTCATTCGAGCAATAAGCGGCGTTGTCTCTCGCCCCGTGTGCTGCTATTTCCCATTTAATGTGATTTTCTCCACAGGGTTATTTTCCGATGGGGCCACGCTTCAATTACAGCCATTCATTCTGTCGACCTCGTTATACGCACTCGACAATCGCCGGCTTTGCACAGGAGTTTGGCGCCTGCTATGCAATGCTGATACGTCTAGCAGAATGTCCTCCTCCCTGCGAACCTGCATGGATTCCGGAAACATCGCTCATATGAAGGTCTCATTTCATTTCTGGTACGCCTGCAGTTTGTTCATTTCCAGATACTGAGGCTTAAACATAACTGAGCGATGACAATTTTCTGACTGAGATACCTGAAATATCGCAGTCCATCGCTTGGCTTGTTGCAAGATACTGCCACTTCTTTCTATTGTCACCACTCAGCTGTGTTCAAGAACAAAACTAGAGGTGTACCACTATTAAAATAAGGCCTTCATATGAAACTCAACCCCATGTTTTCACTTGGCTTCCTAAAAGCAACGGATCAAAACAGACCGTATTTTCTTACTTCCAAAAGCATTTTACTCTTTATCACACGTACACATACACTACTGGCCACTAAAATTGCTACACCAAGGAGAAATGCAGATGATAAACGGGTAGTCATTGGACAAATATATTACACTATAACTGACATGTGATTACATTTTCATGCAATTTGGTTGCATAGATCCTGAGAAATCAGTACCCAGAACAACCACCTCTGGCCGTAATAATGGCCTGATACGCCTGGGCATTGAGTCAAACAGAGCTTGGATGGCGTGTACAGGTACAACACGACACCACAGTTCATCGAGAGTAGTGACTGGCGTATTGTGACGAGCCAGTTGCTCGGCCATTGACCACACGTTTTCAATTGGTGAGAGATCTAGAGAATATGCTGGCCAGGGCAGGAGTCGAACATTTTCTGTATCCAAAAAGGCCCGTACAGCACCTGCAACATGCGGTCGTGCACATCCTGCTGAAATGTAGGGTTTCGCAGTGATCGAATGAAGGGTAGAGCCACAGGTCGTAACACATCTGAAATATATATATATCCTCCTGGAAATGGAAAAAAGAACACATTGACACCGGTGTGTCAGACCCACCATACTTGCTCCGGACACTGCGAGAGGGCTGTACAAGCAATGATCACACGCACGGCACAGCGGACACACCAGGAAACGCGGTGTTGGCCGTCGAATGGCGCTAGCTGCGCAGCATTTGTGCACCGCCGCCGTCAGTGTCAGCCAGTTTGCCGTGGCATACGGAGCTCCATCGCAGTCTTTAACACTGGTAGCATGCCGCGACAGCGTGGACGTGAACCGTATGTGCAGTTGACGGACTCTGAGCGAGGGCGTATAGTGGGCATGCGGGAGGCCGGGTGGACGTACCGCCGAATTGCTCAACACGTGGGGCGTGAGGTCTCCACAGTACATCGATGTTGTCGCCAGTGGTCGGCGGAAGGTGCACGTGCCCGTCGACCTGGGACCGGACCGCAGCGACGCACGGATGCACGCCAAGACCGTAGGATCCTACGCAGTGCCGTAGGGGACCGCACCGCCACTTCCCAGCAAATTAGGGACACTGTTGCTCCTGGGGTATCGGCGAGGACCATTCGCAACCGTCTCCATGAAGCTGGGCTACGGTCCCGCACACCGTTAGGCCGTCTTCCGCTCACGCCCCAACATCGTGCAGCCCGCCTCCAGTGGTGTCGCGACAGGCGTGAATGGAGGGACGAATGGAGACGTGTCGTCTTCAGCGATGAGAGTCGCTTCTGCCTTGGTGCCAATGATGGTCGTATGCGTGTTTGGCGCCGTGCAGGTGAGCGCCACAATCAGGACTGCATACGACCGAGGCACACAGGGCCAACACCCGGCATCATGGTGTGGGGAGCGATCTCCTACACTGGCCGTACACCACTGGTGATCGTCGAGGGGACACTGAATAGTGCACGGTACATCCAAACCGTCATCGAACCCATCGTTCTACCATTCCTAGACCGGCAAGGGAACTTGCTGTTCCAACAGGACAATGCACGTCCGCATGTTTCCCGTGCCACCCAACGTGCTCTAGAAGGTGTAAGTCAAC
This sequence comes from Schistocerca cancellata, assembly GCF_023864275.1. Taxonomy (NCBI): domain Eukaryota; kingdom Metazoa; phylum Arthropoda; class Insecta; order Orthoptera; family Acrididae; genus Schistocerca; species Schistocerca cancellata. Next base: position 15,562,215 of record NC_064635.1, on the reverse strand, counting down.
TACCCTGGCCAGCAAGATCTCCGGATCTGTCCCCCATTGAGCATGTTTGGGACTGGATGAAGCGTCGTCTCACGCGGTCTGCACGTCCAGCACGAACGCTGGTCCAACTGAGGCGCCAGGTGGAAATGGCATGGCAAGCCGTTCCACAGGACTACATCCTGCATCTCTACGATCGTCTCCATGGGAGAATAGCAGCCTTCATTGCTGCGAAAGGTGGATATACACTGTACTAGTGCCGACATTGTGCATGCTCTGTTGCCTGTGTCTATGTGCCTGTCGTTCTGTCAGTGTGATCATGTTATGTATCTGACCCCAGGAATGTGTCAATAAAGTTTCCCCTTCCTGGGACAATGAATTCACGGTGTTCTTATTTCAATTTCCAGGAGTGTATGTTACCTAGACGAATGTATTCTCGAAATTTCGTTACTCTAGATTAATTACTTCCTGCTATTATGATATTTTTTGCCGACCCCTGTGGCCGAGCGGTTCTAGGCGCTTCAGGCCGGAACCGCGCTCCTGCTACGGTCGCAGGTTCGAATACTGCCCCGGGGATGGATGTGTGCGATATACTTCGGTTAGTTAGGTTTAATTAGTTCTACGTCTAGGTGACTAATTACCTCAGATGTTAAATCCCATAGTGCTTAGATCCATTTGAACCATTTTTTGATATTTTTTTGTCAGTGTGGGTTCAATCGCACGTCGCCAATTTTCGGCACCGATACTTTCGAAAATGTTGCGGCACGCGTGGTTTGTATCCAATTTGTTGGAAAAAAAGAGAAATTTATCAACATGTTAATGCGCTTTGTTTTGCGTAGAAATCCTGAATGTTCCTTGTGCATGCGGGAAAACTGTATTCATTCAATGCAGTACATGTTTTAATTTATGTTTTCTGTGTCTGCATAAAAAATGTCATTCTGTAACTTGTATTGTGTGAAGTGCATCCGACAATTAATCGTACATTTCTCTCGTATTCTGACATACCGTAACTCACTGTAATATCGAACAAAGTTATTTACATATTTAATTATCGATTTTCGACTTGGGCTCTCCAAGTCTGTCCCTTGTCCTTGAAACATGTGTCTATAAATCGAAGTGTCCAGGTGAACAGCTGTTCTCGTTGCCTTACGAGATTGGAGGTATAACGGAGTTCGGAAATCACGACAGGCATACATTTTGAGGAAAACTTCAAATGATTGTTCATTTACTTGTCGACAGTCATAAATATAATATTTTGTTTTGATAATAAAAATCACTAAACAGTGAAGAAACACTGGAAATGCAACAAAATTTCATACAAATACGCTAGTCGTTTCATCATATTACCTTTCAAATGTAAAAATATGAAATAATATGGGCAGTATTGAAAAAAAATACAAATTAAAAAAAAAGATGTGCATGACTCGATCCAGCAATCCAAGGATTATAGAGCCTGAACGCTAGCCACACGACCAACACCATCTCGTGCCCTGGGTCCCAACGCGCCGGTACATCACTGACAAGTATAAATTCGCTTGCGATATTCTCGAAATCGGTTGCGTATACCTGACATTATGTTGTCCTAATGGACTACTAAAGGTGTACAACGTTTGAACTAAATATATGATCCGGAGGTCGTGACCTCCCATTGTACGAAGATGGTTTGAAAGGTTCTCGGAACGGAATAGAAAAAAGTACTTACATCACTGAAACTTTTTTTATTTTTCAGTGTAGTCACCTTGTAGATTAATGCACTTGGTCCAACGATGTTCCAGTGCCTTGATCCAGTATCGAAAATCAGTTTCCTCCAGGCCTGCAAAATAGTTGTCAACTCCGGATATCAATTCTTCGTTTGAAGTGAATCTTCGTCCACCGAGAAAAATTTTCAGTTTTGGGAAGAGATGGAAGGCTGATGGAGCCGTATCAGGTGAATAAGGCGCGTGTGGCAACAATTCATACCTTAGTTCGTGTGATTTTGCCGTGGCGACGGCACATGTGTTCAGGCGCGCATTGTCTTGATGGAAGCTGACTTTCTTCCTTGCTAAACCTGGCTTTTTTTCGCCTATCATTTGTTGCAATTTGTCCAGGAGGTTAGCATAGCATTCTCCAGTAATTCCTTGCCCACTGGGGAGATAATCTACAAACAGAGTCCCCTTCGCATCCCAGAACACTGATACCATGACCTTTCCCGCCGAAGGAATAGTCTTTGCTTTATTTGATCGTGGAGAATCAGCATGTTTCCATGGCTTTTACTGTTGTTTTGTCTCTGGGGTATAGTAGTACACCCAAGTTTCATCTGTGATCACGAACTGGTGCAAAAAATCTTGCTCGTTTCTCCTAAAACGGGCCAAACATTGTTCCGATATATTCATTCTCATGCGTTTTTGATCCAGCGTCAAGAGTCACGGCACCCATCTTGCAGATCTTTTTTCATTTCTAATTCTTCAGTTAAAATGTGATGTACCCTTTCAGATGACATCTGGTAACCGTGAGCAATTTCACGCACTTTCAATAGGCGATCCGCCGTGACCATTTTGTGCATTTTTGCAATGATTTCTGGAGTAGTGACTCATCTCGGCCGACCACTGCGCGGATCATCATCTAAGCTCTCCTGGCCAAATTCAAATTCATTTGTCCACTTGGCAACAGTTGAATATGAAGTAGCAGAGTCCCCCAGTGTATTCTGGAAATCGGCATGGATGTCTTTTCTTTCATACCTTTCATTACGAAGCACCTAATCACTGCTCGAATCTCGTTTTTTTTTCCATCTTCGTAAATCACTACGCGGGAACAACAGCAGAGCCACGTCACCGCCACAGCTCTCTTCCAACAGCACTGACATGGCACATGTTTACAGGCAACTGTCCAATGAATATCTCGTGAACAACTCTTGCGCTAGCGCTGACCTCTCATGGTGATTCCGAGAACTTTGCAGATCCCTCTCTTAAGATAAGAGGCACAAATGTTTTGTAAGCAGTCCCTTTTACAGACTTACAGCATTTTCCCAGTATCAACCAAAGTCTGCCCCCTGCTGTACCTACTGTTTTGCAAATATCAGGGCTAAATAGGCTTGGTAGTACCGTGAGCTGGAAATCCATTGTGAGCCGCAAACCCATCGCTGCGAACACGTAAGGTCCACAAATTCGACGGTTGGAACTTAAATAGTGGCAACTATTTATTCACAACCGATACAAAAGAGTTACATGTTTGCACCTGTTACTGTCCTTCAAAGTAGTCACCAGCGTCGTATGGAACTCGTTGCCAGCGATGTGGATGGCGTAGTATACCGTTAGCAGCCTATTCTGTTGATGGTGCGAAAGGAGCGGTCTACTGCCTGTCGAATCTCTGGAACGGTTCTGAAGCGAATCCCACGAATTGGTTCCTTCATTTTCGGAATCAAATCAAAGTCACAAGGACTTCAGTCCGGGGAGAATGGTGGATGGTACAGTATTCCTCAGTCCCATCAGAGCAGCCACAGCTTGCGCTGTATGCGCCCACGCATTGTCGTGCAAAATGATGGGTGGGTAGCGCAGAAAGTGTCGCAGCTTCTTTAGCAAAGCTGGTCGCAGGTGATGCTCCAAAAACGAACAGTGATACTGTGCACTGACGGTCTGCCGTGGAGAAACGTAATGCGTTAGGATAACACTACCACAGTCGTACACGAGAATCATCAAGCTCTCACCATACTGGGGCTATGACGCACTTTCGACTTTCGCGGCGACCCATAATGACGCTTCGTGCGATTCGCTTCAGAACCGTTCCAGAGATTCGACAGGCAGTAGACCGCTCCTTTCGCACCATCAACAGAACAGGCTCTGCTAACGGTATACTACGCCTTCCACATCGCTGGCAACGGGTTCTACACAACACTGGCGACTACTTTGAAGGACAGTAACAGGTGCAAACATGTAACTCTTCTGTATCGGTTGCGAATAAGTAGTTGCCACTATTTAAGTTCCAACGCTCGTATATCATTTCTTTCACGAACATTAATTTTATTTAACAAATATATTGCAGCAATCTATTTTTACACACACATTACCTGCACGATTCAATTTTAAACATGACGCTCCATTGATTTCACAACTGCCTTGATGTTTGGCTCAACTTCTGTCGTTGACGATTGGAAAATTGACTCTAAAATAGTCATTCGTTAAGCGGTTCCTACTTTTTGAGTTGGCAATGTTCACTGAGGAAAAAGTTTATTCACACGTGTAGCTTAACCCAAAGAGGTTAGTGCGTTTTAGTGCATCATCTTCAAAGAGGTTAGTGCGTTTTAGTGCATCATCTTCCAATAAGTTGTGCTTGTTTCTACATAGCGATTCAACAGCCTTGCTTTATCTAAATTAATTGGCAGTGTTCATCGCTTTGCATGTTGATGGGTTCCAGCTGCACCGATTCTGGTACACTTCCAGACAAAATAACGCAAGGTTTGCTAAATAAGCCTCGTTCTACAACAATCCACCCTCTACTTTCCGGGAGCGAATGATATACAACAAAAAAAAAAAAAAACATAATTACAGGAACAATGGTGAGGGGTGGGTCGCGTGCCACGGTCTTTGCATTCCTCTTCTATAGGGTCATTACATACGCGAATGAAATTAGACATCAAATCGATAATATTGGAACGAAGTATCTCCGGCACGCACCGTACAGCAGGCTGCGGAGTATTTGTACGTCGGTGCAAGAACGTCTCTACAGTTTATAGAGACGACTGGGGCAAGTCCTCACCTCACATAGCGACCGTGCCAGGGCCGCAGAAACAAGCTTTTGCTTCAGGCCGCGGGCGCAAAAGAAACGTGGTAGGACACCTGTCCACCGTCAACTAACAAGCCTCTAATGAAATCTCCTCGTGAAAGGCCAGCTGATATTAAAGTACCGTGTCCAAAATCGTACGACCACATTACAGGAGATTTGACAACGAGAAGATTTAGACCGACGCTAAGGAAAGGAAAGAAGATGAGGGTTTAACGTCCCGTCGACGTCGAGGTCATTAGTGACGACCGAAAACTCGGATTGTTTGGGGAAGCAATTCGGCTGTGCCCTTTGAAAGGAACCATCCCGGCATTTGTCTCGAATGATTTAAGGGAACCACGGGATGGCCGGACGCGGATCTGAACCGTCGTCCACCCGAATGCGAGTCCAGTATGCTAACCAGAGCGCTAACTCGTTCGGCGCTCAAGAGCGTTATTTTCTGTTGTACGTGCAACACATCGAAGCTCATATACGAGGGGCGTTGTTTTCTGGCTGAAGAAAAATTCTCATTAAGTGCAAGCGTTGGAAAGGAATGTGCCTCATGTTATGATAAGCGACCGGATGTCATTACGATGCCTGTTCGGACTATATGCTGCGAATACACAGAAAGATAGATCCCTTATCATTTAGGTACAAAATAGCAGATCAGCAACTGGAAGCAGTTAATACCATAAATTATCTGGGAGTACGCATTGGGAGTGATTTAAAATGGAATGATCATATAATGTTGATTGTCGGTAAAGCAGGTGCCAGACTGAGATTCATTGGAAGAGTGCTAAGGAAATGCAATCCGAAAACAAAGGAAGTAGGTTACAGTACGCTTGTTCGCCCACTGCTCGAATACTGCTCAGCAGTGTGGGATCCGTACCAGATAGGGATGATACAAGACATAGAGAGGATCCAACGGAGAGCAGCGCGCTTCGTTACAGGATCATTTAGTAATCGCGAACGCGTTACGGAGATGATAGATAAACTCCAGCGGAAGACTCTGCAGCAGAGACGCTCAGTAGCTCGGTACGGGCTTTTGTCAAAGTTTCGAGAACATACCTTCACCGAAGAGTCAAGCAGTATATTGCTCCCTCCTACGTATATCTCGCGAAGAGACCATGAGGATAAAATCAGAGAGATTAGAGCCCACACAGAGGCACACCGACAATCCTTCTTTCCACGAACAATACGAGACTGGAATAGAAGGGAGAACCGATAGAGGTACTGAAGGTACCCTCCGCCACACACCGTCAGGTGGCTTGCGGAGTGTGGATGTAGATGTAGATAGATATGTTTCTAAGAGTACACGAATCAAAATTCTTATTTGGACGTGTTACAAACGTGTTTAATAGATCAAACCGAAGGCAGTATCAAGTGTGTCAGTTCCTGGATGAACAATCTCGTGGCCGCTGGATTCAGAAACATCTCGAACCCTACTGAAATAACCACCTAGGATCGCAGCCCTAATCACGCTATGCAATCCATTGTAGGGAATAATCAAGTCCCATGTCCCTTAACACTGTACAAACACCCCAAAAAATTCGCAAGATATGAAACAGGGACATGGGAACACATCTGTGTGCCAGGTACTACGGAGTCCCATATGTAAGTAGTCCAATGCATAATATCAGGGGTGAACAAAAAAAATATGGGAACAACAAAAGCCCAACACATTACCATGCCTATTATAGCGTCTCGGAATCGATGAATACAGACCCCGTATGGTTTTCAAGGGAATGTTGTACCGTTCTTGTTGCAAAATAATGGCAAGTTCCCGTAACAAAGATGAACGTGGATAGCAATCACACAGCCTTCTCTGCAAAGTCGACCATAAAGACTCAATATTATTGAGATCCGGTGACTGTCGTGGCCAGGGAGAAAACGACAAGTTATCCTCGTGCGGACAAAAGCAGTCCAGGTCCATGCGAGCTGTGTGAACAGGGGCCTGCAGTCTTGGAAAGCAGCATCATCATTGAGGAACACACATTTCACCTTGGGAGAGACCTGATCAGCTAAAATGATCATATAGTCCTTGGCAGTGAGGCAACCTTGCAGGGTAGCAATGGGACCCGGAATACCACGATGTGGCTGCCCAAACCACCACCGAACGCCTACTGTGTTCCACTCTTGGGACGTAAAGTCGGCCAGAAGTTGGCAACAGCGTGAAACGAGACTCGTCCGACCAAATTACTTCCATCCGTTGCTCCACAGACCAAGTTTTATGGCTTCGGCCTCGCGTTTTCTTGTAATAGACAATTTCATCACGATGAGTGGTTTTGGAATTCCAACTCGCCTCGCTGTGGAGCTCCCTTCGTATTGTTTTGCTGCCTACAGGGCTCGCGAGTGCGACACTTAGCACTGCAGTGACTTCTGCAGCTGTCGCGCTCTTAGTTTTGGTCACAATTCTCTCCAATGACCGTCTGTCGTAAGCTCTCAACACACACTTTCCTCCGCTTTTATGACTTGGCGGACGAAGTTTTATTGCTTACCCCGTATGCGGCATAAAACACCGAACACCTTCGTTACCGAAACAACTACCAATTACCACCAACAATCTGTCCACGTTCAAAGTCACTTAACTCCGACATAATACACTCACATCTACATATGCCGAAGCGCTACAGGAAGTGGTATAGGCACGTGTATTCAAATACAGAGACATGTAAACAGGCAGAATACGGAGCTGCGGTTGGCAACACCTCTATACGACAATAAGTGTAAGGCGTAGTCGTTAGATCGGTTACTGCTGCTACAATGGCAGGTTAACAAGATTTAAGTGCGTTTGAACGTGATGTTGTAGTCGTCGCACGAGGGATGGGACAGTAAAAAATGGTTCAAATGGCTCTGAGCACTATGCGACTTAACTTCTCAGGTCATCAGTCAACTAGAACTTAGAACTAATTAAACCTAACTAACCTAAGGAGATCACACACATCCATGCCCGAGACAGGATTCGAACCTGCGACCGTAGCGGTCGCTCGGTTCCAGACTGTAGCGCCTAGAACCGCACGGCCACTCCGGCCGGCTGGGACAGAGCAGCTACGAGGTAGCGATGAAGTGGGAATTTCCCCGTACGACCATTCACGAGTGTACCGTGAATATCAGGAATCTGGTAAAACATCAAATCTCCGACATCGCTGAGGCAGGAAAAAGATCCTACAAGAATGCGACCAACGACAACTAAAGAGAATCGTGGAACGTGACAGAAGTGCGATCCTTCCGCAAATTGCTACAGATTTCAATGCTGGGCCATCAACGAGTGTCAGCGTGCGAACTATTCAACGAAACATCTTCGATATGGGCTTTCGGAGCCAAAGACCCACTCGGATACCCTTGATGACTGCACAACACAAAGCTTTACGCCTCTCCTGGGCCAGTCAACACCGACATTGGACTCTCGATGACTGGAAACATGTTGACTGGTCGGAGAAGTCTCGTTTCAAATTGTATCCAGCGGATGGACGTGTACGGGTATGGATGGAACCTCATGAAACCACGGACCACCGGCCGCGGTGGTCTAGCGGTTCTGGCGCTGCAGTCCGGAACCGCGGGACTGCTACGGTCGCAGGTTCGAATCCTGCCTCGGGCATGGGTGTGTGTGATGTCCTTAGGTTAGTTAGGTTTAAGTAGCTCTAAGTTCTAGGGGACTTATGACCTAAGATGTTGAGTCCCATAGTGCTCAGAGCCAAACCACGGACCCTGCGTGTTAACAGGGGACTATTCAAGCTGGTGGAGGCTCTGTAATGGTGTGGGACGTGTGCAGTTGGAGTGACGTAGGATCCCTGATACTTCTAGATACGACTCTGACGAGTGACACGCACCTAAGCATCCCGTCTGATCACCTGCATCAATTATGCCCATTGTGCCATCTCACGCACTTGGCCAGTTCCAGCAGGACAATGCGACACCCCACACGTACAGAATTGCTAGAGAGTGGCTTCAGGAACACTCTTCTGTGTTTAAACAATTCCGCTGGCCATCAAACTCCCCAAACATGAACATTATTGAGCATGTCTGGGATGCCTTGCGACGTGCTCTTCAGAAGGGATCTCCACCCCCTCGTACTCTGACGGATTTATGGACATCCTTGGAGGATTCGTGGTGTCAGTTCCCTCCAGCGCTACTTCAGACGTTAGTCGAGTCCATGCCACGTCGTGTTGCAGCACTTGTGCGTGCTGGCGGGGGTCGTACTCGATATTAGGCAGGTGTACCAGTTTCTTCGGCTGTTCAGTGTATAACACTGTTGTGACGACGGCTGACGTTTGCAACGTACCGAGGACATCGCACGGCTGCCGTTCGTGGTAAAAGCAACAGCGCAACCTGCAGACTGGGCTAGCGTCTGCATTAACGCTCAAGCACGCCTTCCTCGCGGGGTTTCTTTATTTTTGTCCTGCTCCTGCACTGTTTTGACATTGCGATCAGCGACTTCTCGGACATGTCGTACAGAGCGGCGTATTCTATACTGCACACAATCGCCTGCTACGGCCGTGTGGCGACGAGCCCTCTTAAGACCGTAGCCGGCCAGTGACTGCGGGTGGCGGTCATTCTCCGCCACGCACCAGCGCCGCCCCCAGCCTTGGTGACCAGCAGGGTCATTACCCCACCAACCGACTGAAACCTGCCACCGGTCCACGCTCTGCTAGGGCCGGCCAGTGGATACGGTCAACTGGCGAGTAATTCAGAGTTTTCGACTAGAGCGTTCCTTCCGGTTACGTCCGGCACTGAAGTTCGACCCGACGAGCAATCGGACCCTGGCCGGAAAAAACGGAGATGGGGCAGTCTTTTGAACCAGATCACGCACAGTGTATCCTTATCAATAGTGAAAATGACACTGGCGAAAACACAAAGTGAAAGAACAGAAAATGTTCTACTAAACATGTGCCATTCTTGACTTCGGAATGAAATTTTGCCCTAGAATAAGTCCCCAACGGTGTGAGCGGCTTTTTGAAAGCCTATATACGGTGATGCAGGTTAACATCCAAGGTACCACACCCCGCTGCCATTCACCCTGGTGGGGTGATTAGTTTTCTCTCTCTCTCTCTCTCTCTCTCTCTCACACTCACACACACACACACACACACACATATATATATATATATATATATATATATATATATATATATATACTGGGTGATCAAAAAGTCAGTATAAATTTTAAAACTTAATAAACCACGGAAAAACGTAGATAGAGATGTAAAAATTGACACACATGCTTGGAATGACATGGGGTTTTATTACAACCAAAAAAAAGTATCGCCTGACGTGTGAAAGATCTCTTCCGCGCGTCGTATGGTGATGATCGTGTGCTCAGCCGCCACTTTCGTCATGCTTGGCCTCCCAGGTCCCCAGACCTCAGTCCGTGCGATTATTAGCTTTGGGGTTACCTGAAGTCGCAAGTGTATCGTGATCGACCGACATCTCCTCTAGGGATGCTGAAAGACAACATCCGACGCCAATGCCTCACCATAACTCCGGACATGCTTTACAGTGCTGTTCACAACATTATTCCTCGACTACAGCTATTGTTGAGGAGTGATGGTGGACATATTGAGCATTTCCTGTAAAGAACATCATCTTTGTCTTACTTTGTTATGCTACTTATTGCTATTCTGATCAGATGAAGCGGCATCTGTCGGACATTTTTTCAACGTTTGTATTTTTTTGGTTCTAATAAAACCACATGTCATTCCAAGCATGTGTGTCAATTTGTACCTCTCTATCTACATTATTCCGTGATTTATTCAGTTTTCAAATTTATACTGACTTTTTGATCACCTGGATAAATTGTTTCATGTGAAAAATTAATACTAAACTTTGTAATTTTTGCATATTGTATTGCAATACATAAACACGATAAACAACATGAAAATTTGGTGATCTTATTCTACAGACGTACTTTACCAGTGGCGCCAATTACTCAGGCGTTACGAACTACAGGTTAACATTCTGCATCTTTGTTCTTCATTTCTACATATTTATTTCTCCACATAGACACTCTGCGGGGGGGGGGGGGGGATATTTCTCCCAACAAGAGACCAGTTTGTCGGTACTGTCACAGTAGAACTGGTGGACTTCGTTGACAGTGGCGCAGCCCCACCTCTGCTGGCACTGCTACATCACTGTCATTGCCTCGAAGCAGCTGACAATCAAGGCGGGACTGCATGGAGGATGACCCACGACAGGTAAACCCAAGGCGGCGGATAGCTGCGGGCGTCGCAGCACTCGTGTGTGGTCTCGCACAGTAATGCTGACATGGAGGCGGAATCAGTTTTGTACGTTTTTCTTGAGTAATTCGGTAAGTGCAGGCTCTATCGAAAATGTATCCCATTACGAAATTTTGCTACATTAAATTTCCTGCAAATGGGTTACGTTCAATTTTTCTGTAGGGCAAATAGTTTGCATATAGCGAGCGGGAGAATACGAAAATCATGCGCGTGGTATTTGAAGGCATTGCAGGTTGCATAAAACCCATAGGTTGGGGCAGCTGTACATAAAACTGCACTTGAGCGCACCACTTGTACATCATATAAAACTGATTTGAAGTGTCAGCAGGAACAATTCAAGCGGATTACTCATAAATACCGGTATTTACACCGGAGAGCCAAATAAACTGGTACGTCTGCCTATAGTGGGTTTACAATTAGTTGCAACTTTCGACAGTTCAGAGCGGAGCGAGTGGAGGGAGACGTAGCTGCCAGCGTATGCTGAGCGCATCACTGAGGCTTGCTTGACTGCGGGAAACGTCAAGTCGTGCGAGCCGGCCGATCTGCATGCAGTCTTTCTCGAACGATTTTAAAGAAACTGCTCACTAATAAATTCTGATTCTCGCCCATTTTAGAGCTTCCTTCGTCAGCTTCACGATGAACTGCCTATAATTTCGTTAATGGTCATAGTTACTGTGATATTTCCATATTAGGTAAACTACTACTAGTAATTCTTAAAGTTTGCGGTGAAAAATATGGGTCGCTAGGAACTGATGTTTGGTGTATGTTAAGTCATATGTAGCTGTGTATATAACGTAGATAACGTATTAAATTATTCTTTAGACGTGGAGGTATATCGCTAACTATCTCCATTCTCGAGAAAATGGAATGTAAAGCGCTCTGTCACGAACTCGTGCGTCAGTGAAAAAGCCAGAATAAAATGTTCATAAATCCCTCGTACCTTATACAAGCTTTGGGAAATAACAACCAGATTTTGGCAAATAATACTACACAAAGAGACGAGTATTTTTCCATACGATTAATACGCGAAACTTCCATATCTACCGCGATATTCAAGCAACAACAGGTTTTTTCAACGAAGTAATGGAAACGAAAATTGCTGTGGGTTTTGTAACAATATAAGTGAAGAAGTTACACGTTTATATTTTTACTGAGAATGAACTTTTTCATCAACAATTCATGTGTCTTGCCCTCTGTTGCTACTTTAATAATACACGGCTTCGGGATTCTTTCGCGGTGTCAACTACGTCATAATTTTAGTGAGATGAATATTTCTAAACTTTGTCCTGTGGTGTAACATTTGCTGTGACTCCTTTTGTCAGCATTTCAACTTCAGTGAGCGTGAACTACTTGTTGTTCTTTGCCACGTAACTTTTCACCTACGCCCACACCTTCTAAGTCGGAGTTAAATTAACATGACACCGAGGAAACCCTATTAAACTACACCCTTTAGTGTTAGCCAGTTTGTCGACCTAGTAGCGTGGACTTTTTAGCTTGTACAGTACTACAAGTTCCAGTAACTTCGCCTTATACATGCCACTTTCAACCTTATCTCATGGAACACTTCTTTGTACCCAGAGGAATTTATCCACATTCTTCCATTGCGTTGTGGGAGCTTTATCCATCACAACGGAGTGGTATGACGTATCGACCATTACTACTGAGTATTGTCGAATTCCGAGGTTCTTCCATTGCGTTGCTGGAGCTTTATCCATCACAATGGAGTGGCTTGGCGTACTGAACATTACTACTGACTACTGTCGAATTCGGAAGAATATTCTGTACAGAACATTTTCACAGCCGTCTTGGATGAAAATTTTATTGCAACTCTCGTATTCAGACGTACTGCACTGGTATTATCAGTGCAACGCCAATACAAAACTCTTGTTCACAATAGCTTCAGAACACTTCAACGCCAAAAAACGCTACTTCACAACGAGAGTTGAAGAACGTAGTACCATCTAATGCGTGACACCGTGTGGTACTGTTTGTCCACGGCGTGGTGGTACCTGGGCAACGGCGTCACGTCCCCTCCGGTGAGCCAAACGTCAAAAGTAGCAATTAATTTTAAACGCACTATAATATCGTGTGGAGCCCCCGCGAGCACGCAGAAGTGCCTCAAACGACGTAGCATGGACTCGACTAATGTCTGAAGTAGTGCTGGAGGGAACTGACACCATGAATGCTGCAGGGCTGTCCATAAATCCACAAGAAATTGGAAATTTCTGGTAAGGACTATGGGACCAAACTGCTGAGGTCGTCGGTCCCTAGGCTTACGCACTACTTAATCTAACTTACGCTAAGGACAACACACACACACACCCAGGCCCGAGGAAGGACTCGAACCTCCGACGGGGGCAGCCGCGGGAACCGTGACAAGGCGTCTCAGACCGCACGGCTACCCCGCGCGGCAATGCACAATGGACATGGGTGGATGCAGGTGATCAGACAGGATGCTTACGTACGCGTCACCTGTCAGAGTCGTATCTAGACGTACCAGGGGTCCCACATCACTGGAACTACACACGTCTCCCACCATTACAGAGCCTCCACCAGCTTGAAAAGTACCCTGCTGACATTCGCGGTCCATAGATTCATGAGGTTGTCCCCATATCTTCACACGTCCATCCGCTGGATACAATTTGAAACGAGACTCGTCCGGCCAGGCAACATGTTTCCAGTCATTAACAGTCCAATGTCGGTGTTGACGCGTACAGGCGAGGCGTAAAGCTTTATGTTGCGCATGTTGTGCAGTCATCAAGCGTACATGATTCGGCCTTCCGTTTTGAAAGCCCATATCGATGTTGTTTCGTTGAATTGTTAGCACGCCGACACTTGGTGATGTCGCAGCATTGAAATCTGCAGCAATTTTCGGAAGGGTTGCACTTCTGCCACGTTGTACCATTCTCTTCAGTCGTCGTTGGTCCCGTTCTTGCAAGATCTTTTTCCGGCCTCAGCGATGTCGGAGATTTGATGTTTTACCTGATTCCTGATATTCACGATACACTCTTCAAATGATCGTACGGGAACATCCCCATTTCATCACTATCTCGAAATGGTTCAAATGGCTCTGAGCACTATGGGACTTAACATCGAAGGTCATCAGTCCCCAAGAACTTAGAACTACTTAAACCTAACTAATCTAAGGACATCACACACATCCATGCCCGAGGCAGGATTCGAACCTGCGACCGTAGCAGTCGCGCGGCTCCGGACTGAGCGCCTAGAACCGCACGGCCACCGCGGCCGGCTCACTATCTCGGAGATGCTGTGTCCCATCGCTCGTACGTCGACTGTAACACCTCGTCTGAACTCACTTAAATCTTGGTAAGCTGCCATTTTACCAGCAGCAACCGATCCAACAACTACGCCAGACACTTGATAGCCGGCCGGAGTGGCCGTGCGGTTCTAGGCGCTTCAGTCTGGAACCGCGTGACCACTACGGTCGCAGGTTCGAATCCTGCCTCGGGCATGGATGTGTGTGATGTCCTTAGGTTAGTTAGGTTTAAGTAGTTCTAAGTTCTAGGGGACTGATGACCACAGATGTTAAGTCCCATAGTGCTCAGAGCCATTATTAGACACTTGATGTCTTATACTAGCGTTGCCGACCGCAACGCCGTATTCTACCTGTTCACGTATCTCCGTATTTGAATACGCATGCCTATACCACTTTCTTTGGCGCTTCAGTGTATTTGTATAAGCAAAATGCCTTTGGATCACGGTTGTTCAAATAAATTTGCAAATTACATTTATTCACAAGAAAAGGAAATAATAATTTGCCCATAATCAATTATGAAAGTCTCAGGGTCGTTACCGGAGTGTTTAAATCGTAGTTGCTAAGAGAGAAACAGAACTGGCAGGCGGACACAGACGAGAGCTGGCAGCGGCTTGAGGTCTGCGGATGCCGGGCGGCCAGGGGTGCGTCCCGCATTGGTGTCGCGGGGGACGGCGCTCAGCTACCAACTGTCACCTGTCACACAGCGACTTGAGCTCTCGCCTTTTCGTTTGTCTTCCTCCCAGGCTCGATCACACGCGTTCCTCCATTTCTCTGCGTCCTCCAGAGCTCTGTTTCTGGGCGTGGCCATATATTCGATAAGATGGCTCATATTCATCTTCTGGCCAATCTGGTTGGTTGGTTTGCGGAGAGGGGACCACAGAGCGTTGTCATCGGTCCCATCGGATTAGTGAAGGATGTGGAAGGAAGACGGCTGTGCCCTTTCGAAGGAACTGTCCCAGCATTTGCCTGAAGCGATTTAGGGAAATCAGGAAAAAACTAAATTGGGATGGCTGGGTGCGGGTTTGAAACGTCGTCCTCCCAAATGTGAAGCTGTACTTTATAATGCCAAACACCTTGCTGAGGCACCTACAGGGAATCAAGAGAATACCCTAACTGCTGATTTTTGGGCACTCATGAGAAGCATATTGGTCGCTTTTGAGGACCGTAGACGATGTAGAAATGATCTTGCCCTTCGTCGGCATCTAGGAGTGCAAGCTGCCTCTGTCAAGAATTCGTATCAGTACTTTTGAACCATGATGGTTCTGTAATATTCACACCTACACTGAAGACCAAAGAAACTGGTACACCTGCCTCATATCATGTAGGGCCCCCGTGAGGCCGCAGAAGTGCCGCAAGACGACGTGGCATGGTTGGTTGGTTGGTTTTGGGGTTTGATGGGGACTAAACATCGAGGTCATCAGTCCCCTGTTCCAGACAGACATACTTGTAAAAGGCCTATACAGTAAAAGCGTAACCTCTCCACCCAGAGGGAGGGAACACCAAGGGGTACAGAGCTAAAATGAACACCGCAATAACACAAAATAGCGGACACTTAAAAGGAGCAGAGCAAATAGTTGAATAGAGTAAAACAGACTACAGCGGTTGATGGATCAGGTAAAAGGTCAACCACTCAACTACAAACAAAGAACCTCCAGCTGGAAAGCGTTGATAGAGGTACCAACACAACTTTTTACCATAAAAGACACTATTTTGGTATCCACGTCACAATTAAACGTCGCTGGAGTGGGTGTAGCCTAAGAAATCATGCGAGAACGCCCACACTAGAGTGAGTGATAAAACCCAGCTGCACGGATAAAGCGTAAAACTGAGTCAGCTATAGAGGCATCGTCACCTACAGTTAAAGGATGTGCAGCTGGTAAATTAGGACTGCCGCAAGGGGGCTAAAAGGGGGCTAAGTCCATCAGAAGATGGACCACTGTCAGCCCTGCAGCACAGTGACACTTGGGCGGGTTCTCACGACGAAGGACATAGCTGTGGGTCAACCGCGTATGTCCAATTCGGAGACGGCAGGGAACAACCGAGTCCCTACGTGTGCTCCTCAAGGATGAGTTCCATACGGCCGTGGACGACTTTACCATGCGGAGCTTATTTGGCGTGTTCAAGACAGACCATTCAGAGCTTCAGACATCGCGGACCTTGCGATATAGGGCTAACCGAAGGTCTCTTTCCACGAGACGAAGCTCCAGGGGTGGCGAAGTGGTGGCCTGCTTGGCCAACCGATCGACGCGTTCGTTTCCTGGAACGCCGATGTGGCCCGGGGTCCACACAAACGTCGCTGAACGACCACACTCGGCGAGAGCAAAAACAGCATCTCGAATACAGCGCACCAAAGGGTCCCGAGAAAAACACTGGCCGAGTGCTTGCAATGCACTCAGGGAGTCACTGCATATGACAAAAGACTCCCCAGGACAGGAGGAAAGGTGAGCGAGTGCACGATACAGAGCAACCAGCTCCGCAGTGAAAACACTGCTCCCACAAGGCAGGGAACGCTGCTCAACGTAGTCGCCGTGGATGAAAGCAAACCCAGAGCGTTGATCGACCACAGAACCATCAGTGTAGACTACATCTGCATCGCGAAAAGAGGCAAGAAGAGCCAGGAATTGTTGACGAAGACTGGCAGGTGAAAAGGAGGACTTGGAGTCGCAGGACAAGTCCAAGCAAAACCGCGAGCGAGGGAAGGATCAGAAAGGGGTAGAAGATGAGGGCCGGAAGGATGGAGCAAGGGGGAAGGACTCGAGTGACGAGAGAAGGGAACGAACGCGGACCGCGATCGGGAGACCCGACCTAGGCCGCCGTCGTGGGGAGGGGAGTCCAGAAGACGGAAAAAGGAGCCTGCGGTTTGGGTGGTCGGGCGAGGCATGGACGCGGGCGATGTACGACGCAAGCAACTGTTGTCGGCGGAATCGTAGGGGAGGGATTCCAGCTTCTGCAAGAAGGCTAGTCACCGGACTAGTGCAGTAGGCACCTGTCGCCAGTCTGACGCCATAATGGCGGATCGGGTCGAGGATCTGCAACATGGAAGGTGCTGCTGAGTCGTACACCACGCTCCCGTAGTCGAGACGGGACTGGACTAAGGGCTTATAGAGCTGTAGGAGAGTTGTTCGTGCAGCCCCCAAAACGGTGTGGCTGAGGCAGCGAAGGATGTTGACGTGCCGCCAGCACCGTTGTTTAAGCTCGCAAAGAGGTCTCCAAGTGAGCTGAGCACCAAACAGCATGCCAAGAAAGCGATGCGTCTCCTCAATCCCAAGGAGTTAATTGGCAAGGTAGAGCTCTGGATCGAGGTGGATCGTTCGACGACGACACAAATGCATCACTCAGGTCTTAGAGGCTGAGAACTGAAAACCGTGGTTGGATGCCCAAAAATGTGCCTTACGGATAGCTACCTGCAGCCGTCGTTCAGCGACACTGATGCTTGGGGAACTGCAATAAAGAGAAAAGTCATCGGCATGTAGAGAGGAACAGACCGATGAGCCCACCGCAGCCGCAAGAACATTAATCGCCACCAAAAAGAGGGGAACACTGAGAACCGAGCCCTGCAGGACACTGTTCTCCTGAATATGAGCAGACGTGGCATGGACTCGACTAATGTCTGAAGTAGTGCTGGAGGAAACTGGCATAATGAATGCTGCAGGGCTCTCCTAAATCCGTAAGAGTACGAAGGGGTGGAGATCTCTTCTCAACAGCACGTTGCAAGGCATCCCAGATACACTCAATGATGTTCATCTCTGCAGAAGTGGTTAAACTCAGAACAGTGTTCCTGTTCCTAGAGGCACTGTGTAGTAATTGTGGACGTATGGGGTGTCGCATGGTTCGCTGCAATTGCCCAGTCCGCCGGAACGCCCAATTGACATAAACGGATGCAGGTGATCTGAGAGGATGTTTACGTACGTGTCACCTGTCCGAGTCGTATCTAGACGTATTAGGGGTCCCATATCACTCCACATACACATGCCCAGCACCTTTCCAGAACCTCCACCAGCGTGAACAGTCCCCAGCTGACATGGAGGCTCCATAGATTCGTAGGGTTGTCTGCATACCTCTACATTTCCATCCGATCGATACAATTTGAAACAACACTCGTCCGACCAGGCAACATCTTTCCAGTCATCAACAGTTCAATGTCGGTGTTGACGGGCCCAGGTCGTGCAGTCATCAAGATTACATGAATGGGCTTTCGACCCCTAAAGCCCAAATCGATGATGTTTCGTTGAATGGTTCGCACGCTGACTCTTGTTCATGGCCCAGGATTGAAATCTGCAGCAATTTGAGGAAGGGTTGCACTTATGTGACGTTAAACGAATCTCTTCAGTCGTCGTCGGTCCCGTTCTTGCAGGATCTTTTCCGGCCGCAGCGATGTGGGAGATTTGATTTTCTACCGGATTGCTGATATTCACATTACACCCGTGAAATGTTCGTACGGGAAAATCCCCACTTCACCTCTACCTTCATCGCTCGTGCGCCGACTATAACATCACATTCAAACTCACTTAAAGCTTGATAACCTGCGATTGTAGCGGCAGTAACCAATCTAACAACTGCGCCAGACACTTTTTGTCTTATATAAGCGTTGCCGACTGCAGCGCCGTAAGCTGTCCGTTTACATTTCTCTGTATTTGAAGACGCACGGCTATACCAGTTTCTTAGGCGCTGCAGTGTATGAGCTGCTGCCTTCTCCGAAATTATTACGCTCTTCACGAAGGCTAAAGTCGAGGGTAAAAACCGATGTTTAAGCAGAAACGCGGTTCACGCAGAGAGGTGTCGGTGAGTCGGCGGTGAACACTTGGCAGTCGGCAGTAGTCCAGGAGAAAGTTCGCGAAAGCAGGGAGTCTTGTGCACGCACTGCTCGTCGCCGCCTGCCCTGCACCTGCCTAAGGCCCGGCTACGCACGTGCTACAGGCGCGAAATTTAACCGACAGGAAGAAGATGCTGTGATATGCAAATGATTAGCTTTTCAGAGCATTCACACAAGGCTGGCGCCGGTGGCGACACCTACAACGTGCTGACATGAGGAAAGTTTCCAACCGATTTCTCATACACAAACATCAGGTGACCGCCGTTGCCTGGTGAAACGTTGTTGTGATGCCTCGTGTAAGGAGAAGAAATGCGTACCATCACGTTTCGGACTTTGATAAAGGTCGGATTGTAGCCTATCGCGATTGCGGTTTATCGTATCGCAACATCGCTGTTCGCGTCGGTCGAGATCCAATGACTGTTAGCAGAATATGGTATCTGTGGGTTCAGGAGGGTAACGCGGAACGCCATGCTGGATCCCAACGGCCTCGTATCACAAGCAGTCGATATGACAGGCATCTTATACGCACGGTTGTAACGGATCATGCAGCCACGTCTCGATCCCTGAGTCAACAGATGGGGACGTTTGCAAGACAACAACCATCTGCACGAACAGTTCGACGGCGTTTGCAGCAGTTTAGACTATGAGCTCGGAAACCGTGGCTACGGTTACCGTTGAAGCTGCATCACAGACAGGAGCGCCTGCGATGGTGTACTCAACGACGAACCTGGGTGCACGAATGGCAAAACGTCATTTTTTCGGATGAATCCAGGTTCTGTTTACAGCATCATGATGGTGGCATCCGTGTTTGGCGACATCGCGGTGAACGCACATTGGAAGCGTGTATTCGTCATCAGCCTGGCGTATCACTCAGCGTGATGGTATGGGGTGCCATTGGTTACACGTCTCGGTCACCTCTTGTTCGCATTGAGGGCACTTTGAACAGTGGACGTTACATTTCAGATGTGATACGACCCGCGGCTCTACCCTTCATTCGATCCCTGCGAAACCCTAAATTTCAGCAGGATAATGCACGACCGCATGTTGCAGGTCCTCTACGGGCCATTCTGGATACAGAAAATGTTCGACTGCTGCCCTGGTCAGCACATTCTCCAGATCTCTCACCAACTGAAAACGTCTGGCCAATAGTGGCCGAGCAACCAACTCGTCACAATACGCCAGTCACTACTCTTGATGAACTGTGGTATCGTGTTGAAGCTGCATGGGCAGCTGTACCTGTACACGCCATCCTAGCTCTGTTTGACTCAATTCTCAGGCGTATCAAGGCATTATTACGGCCAGAGCTGATTGTTCTGGGTACTGATTTCTCAGGATCTATGCACCCAAATTGCGTGAAAATGTAATCACGTGTCAGTTGTAGTATAATATATCTGTCCAATGAATACCCGTTTATCATCTGCATTTCTTCTTGGTGTAGCAATTTTAATGGCCAGTGGTGTACCAGCAGCAAGCCGCGCACTTTGCCCTCGTTCAGGCGAATCCAACCTAACAAAGATTAACTGTGTCCCCTACAAGGTGCACCAAAATTCAGCTAAAAATAACCGACAACCAGCAGCACCGAGGAAAATGCAGAAAAGCTGGCCGATTTTGATAGCCAATTTACGAACTTCATTTTTGCAGAACACATAAATATGTCCATCACGTCTTCCCGTTGCCGGTATGGAAACTGATGTGTGGCACATGATTTCATCTACTCCGCTAGAATGCAAGAATATCTGTCCCTCAAATTCGCTGTGACTGCTCAACTTACATTTCGACAGCAAGTCCCCGTTTAACCAGCGGTTGTTTAGACATTTACTGACGTACACCAAGGGTTCAATGTCCTTCCCCCCCCCCCTCCCCCTCCGAAAATCGCAAGATTTTGGGTTGCATGTCCATTGTTGGTCACCATTATGCGAGATGATGCGATCCGGCAACCACCCATGGAGCGAGTCATTTGTATAGCGGAAAGAGTGAGAAGTGGCAGCATCCTGTGGAAACCACAAGTCTTGAACGTCCATTCCATTGAAATGAGGCTACAAAAAAATTCATATCATTGTAGGTATGCGTTTCTATTAAATGTCACTGTTGGTCCTGCCTCATCTTCAAAAAGTAGGGGCCGACGGTGCCACCCACCCAAAAGCCACACCAAACCGACACTGGCTGTGGGTACATGGAAGATACGGTAATTTTTCTTTATTCACTTATCCATTTATGTGGAAGTGCGGCTCATCACTAAAGATGATGATCCTCGCAAAGTTGTCGTTTTCTGAGAAACCAGTCAGCAAAATCCCTCCTTTTGTCACGATCGGCTTCTTTCAGCTGCTGCACTAACTGAATTGGATACTGGCGGTAATGACGATCATACCGAAGAATTCGACTTGCTGAGGAATATTCTATGCCCAGTTTTTCGGAACGATGAAGACTCGACTTCACTGGAACACTGTCTGGTACCACCGAACGAAATGATTTGCACAGATCGACCACCAAGAGGGAACCCTGAATTCTTTAACGTTCACTGTTCAAATCGTTTCACAAAACTGTACAATAAGTCTCCAAACTGTTGATTCATTCGGTGCTTCATTGTGTCCTACAATAGCTGCTGCGTAACGTTCTGTGTTCCGATAATATTTTTTCACTATTTCCACACGCTGCCAACGGTAGCAAGGAAAATTAGGGTTCCACGCGCCGTCAAAGTCGTAAGGGATAGAGCACAAGCTCGGATTGGGCAGGGAGATGGAAGGAAATCGGGCGTCCTCTGAAAGCAACCATATCAGTATTTGCCTGGAGCGATGTAGTGAAATCACTGAAAACCTAAATCAGGATGTCCTGAACGCGGATTTGAACCACGGTTCTCCCGAATGGGAGGCCACTGTGCTAACCACTGGCCATCTCATTCAGCATGCAATAGGAAACTGCTCAATGGCTAGACACACAGTGAACAAACGCGACGAATTAAAACTGAAGCAACAGCCAAGATACACAACAGTGGGGTCAACCAGGAATAACAATATACCACAGGTTTCAAACCCAGCCCAGTTTTGGAGGACTCTTTAATATCAAGTACAAATTTTAACAAGGGCAACTATGTACTTACGATAACTATTCGGAAAAGTGAGGTCCAATAGGTCGCGAAATGTAAGCGACAGTGAAAATGCGATGAATCCAGAATGAGATTTTCACTCTGCAGCGGAGTGTGCGCTGATATGAAACTTCCTGCCAGATTAAAACTGTGTGCCCGACCGAGACTGGAACTCGGGATCTTTGCCTTTCGCGGGCAAGTGCTCTACCAACTCAGCTACCGAAGCACGACTCACGCCCGGTCCTCACAGCTTTACTTCTGCCAGTATCTCGTCTCCTACCTTTACAGAAGCTCTCCTGTGAACCTTGCAGGACTAGCACTCCTGAAAGAAAGGATACTGCGGAGACATAGCTTAGGCACAGCCTGGGGGATGTTCCCAGAATGAGATTTTCACTCTGCAGCGGAGTGTGCGCTGATATGAAACTTCCTGGCAGATTAAAACTGTGTGCCCGACAGAGACTCGAAGTTGGGACCTTTGCAAAGGTCCCGAGTTCGAGTCTCGGTCGGGCATACAGTTTTAATCTGCCAGGAAGTTTCAAATCCGATGAATGTACATGTGTGTTGGTCAGTGTTTGTAGCACGCCCGTCGTTCGCGTCAAGTCGCACTCTTCAGCTCTGAGCAGCCAGCGAGCACGTGAAGATGCCCGGGGCGACAGCACCTCCCGCCAAGTGTGGCCGCCCGCTGCGAGGTTACGCCTGACTTCACGCAACCCCACATAACGCACCCGTCGTGCATTTCTGTAATTCACGAGAATTCCCGGCCGCACACTGCAGGGGCAATGAGGACGCCCCTGCAGCGTTTTTGCGTGTTTGATTACCCATCTTTCAGCCTGAACTCGGCTCCCCATGATTTTCATCTTTACTCACATGAACCGCTGGCTATGAAGACAACATTTTGGCACAGACAACGAACTGCAGATCGACGTAGAGAACTGGCGGAAAGCACAGTGGGCTGCCTTCTATGACGAGAGTATTGCAACACTGGTACAACACTACCACAAATGTCTAAGTCGGAGCAGCTACTATGTAGAGAAGTGGCTGAAAGGTGTAGCAAATGGATCTGAGCACTATGGGACTTCACATCTGAGGTCATCAGTCCCCTAGAACTTAGAACTACTTAAACCTAACTAACCTAAGGACATCACACACATTCATGCCCGAGGCAGGGTTCGAACCTGCGACTGTAGCAGTCGCGAGGTTCTGGACTGAAGTGCCCTGAAAGGTGTAGCAAACTTGGCAAATAAAACATTTTTGCTTTTCACTGTGGTTCCCATTACGGGACCGATTGGACCTTACTTTCCGAATATCCCTCGTATAACTGATAGACGACAGACAGATATTTGAAATTTTTACTGTCCTTCAAACCAGTCACCAGTACTGCATATAGCCCTTTGCCAGCGATGGGGAAGATGTAGAATAGCTTTAGCAGCGCCACCTGCTTTGACTGTTCGAATGGAGCTGTCTGCTGCCTGACGAACATCCATAACAGTTCTGAAGCGAATGCCATGAAGTGTTTCTTTCATGTTACGAATCAAGTTAAAACTTACAAGAGCATGGCGTGTGTTACAGCACTTCCCAGCCCCATCGATCGAACAGTGTTGTCCTACTACAAGATGGGTGTGTTCTGCAGAAAGCGTCGCCACTTCTTTCTCGAAGCTGGTCGCGGATTTTATTCTGATTCGATGAGTAGCCGAATGGTTAGCATAGCTGTTTTTGGTGCTAAAGGACACGGATTCGACTCTCGATACATTCACACATTTTTTCTGAGGTAAGGAGATCTGAGAAGGGATCTGCTTAACCTGGAGAGGCCAAATGAGGATCTTATGGAATAAAGAATTGTTGCCACCATCAGGATTCACCTACTGGCAATAACGGATGGAGGGATTGGCTACATGCTGATCACATGCCTCATGAACGTACATCACTCCTCGTACTGCCTTGCAGTCGGCCACTCGGTACCTGAGGCCAAACCCTAAGTGGTATTTCCGTATGTGAACAGCAACACAGCACACCGACCGTCTGCCACTGAGCAATGGTCCCCGTCAGGACAACACCGTCACTGTCACCAAAGTACTCACCATAACTGTCGATCTTCGTGGTGACCCATAATGACGGTGTTCGTTTGACTGACGTTTCAAATGTGGCTCGTACAAAATGCCTCATGTTCCATCCAGCGCAATGGTACACTGTAAGAGAGCCTCCCCTTCGTGCTCATAGCGCTCCAAGTGCACATGACCAGAGTCGTATGGTAGCCACCTCTACATTTCTGACGAACCGTGACGAGTCCATCGTGATGGAATTTTTATCATGCCCAGGCGTTCCTTCGAAGGTCAAACACAGTATGACGCTCTAACCTTGCCTCTTGGGGAAGCTCATGAATCGTCCATCGTTGAACACTCCCTAATAACGCCGTGAAAGAAGCCACTTCTTCACTGAGGTGCAGACAACCTCGCTGTCTAATGTCTGTCATATTTTGACATCCTCCGTTGAACATTTTCATCCGCTGTTCTGTAAGGCAATGAAAACCTTATAATCTGTCGGGCTGTACGTCTTCTGGTACTTTCAGTTTTTACCCTATTCTGTTGATCTTGTTTTGAAAACATTTGACAGTCCGCTATACGTGGCTCTGTTCTTCTCGTAACTGCGCATGAGCGTGATATGTGAATAGACAGTCCATTTTTGTTGAGATAAAGCAGGCGTATGTAACTAACGTGTGATATGGGCGACAGTATTTGATTCCGTCTCATTGCGTGTCTATGGGACTATTTCCACTGTTGAAGTTTCGACCCTCGTGTAACTAAACGTGCAACGATACCTTACTTGGAAATAACTTCAGATAAAATTCCAAAACTGTTGCAAAAACGTTGACATCACAACAGCCTTCAACACTAACACTAAACTTAGCAAAAACGTTAACGGCAGTAAGATCGTTCTGAAGCTGCCGCAAATGTCGCTTCCCTAAATTTTCTCAATAGCGTTCCGCGAAAAAAACTAATTGTTCCCTCCAGGAATTTCCATTTTAGTTCACGGAGCATTTCCGCAATACTAGTGTGTTGATCGAATCCATCGGTCACAAAAGGTAGTAGGACGCTTCTGAATTGCTTCTGTGTGTCGCTTTATCCAAACTCGTGCAGATTCAAAACAACTCGGCCACTACTCAAGGTTGTGTCGCGCAAGAATTCTGTACGCGGTCTTCTCTACAGATGGCCTACACCAGAGGTCGACAAACCGCGACTCGCGAACCCCATGCGGTTCCTTCTTTCCATGAGTGTGCGTCTTTTACAAAATATGACGTGCAGGCGCTCAAATACGTTCCCAGAAAGATAAATTGTCAACTTTCACCGTTAGGGAGTATCTTTGCACCGTGTTCTACAGTGTATTACTACGGTGCGCGTGTCCTCGAAAACTGCAGTTAAACTCCGCACGTCTGCGGTACACAGTTTCACCAGCCACTATCTGAACCATTTTGCCTCGCCCCCCCCCCCCCCCCCCACCAGTGGCAATAGCTGCGATTCTGCTCATTTAGGGGCGACCTAGTTTCTGTCTACCTCTACGCATGAGGGATGTGCGCGCAATTCGTGCTCTAGTTGTGTGAACCAGTCGGCGGTCTCATTTTGCAGCGGTTAATGCCAGTCGCGTCCACAAATCGAGAACGGCCGACGAAAGTACCTGCTCTAAGTTAGTACACCGAAGCGTCAAAGAAACTGGTATAGTCGTGCGCATTTAAATACATAGGTATGTAAACAGGCAGAATATGGAGCCGCGGTCGGCAACGCCTACATAAGACAACAAGTGTCTGGCACAGTTTTTAGATCGGTTACTGCTTCTACTACGGCACGTTATCAAGATTTAACCAAGTTTGAACGTGGTGTTAATAGTCGGCGCACCAGCGATGGGACACAGCATCTCCGAGGTAGCGATGAACTGGGGATTTTCCCGTACGACCATTCCACGAGCGTACCGTGAATATCAGGAAGCTGGTAAAACATCAAATCTCCGACGTCGCTGCGGCGGGAAGAAAGATCCTGCAAGAACGGGACCAACGACGACTGCAGACAATCGTTCAACGTGACAGAAGAGCAACCATTCCGCAAATTGCTGCAGGTTTCAATGCTGGGCCATCAACAAGTGTCAGCGTGGGAACTATTCAACGAAACATCATCGATATGGGTTTTCAGAGTCGAAAGCCCTCTCGTGTACCCTTGAAGACTGCACGATACAAAGCTTTACGCCTAGGCTGGGACCGTCAGCATCGACATTGGACTGTTGATGACTGGAAACAAGTTGCCTGGTCGGACGAGCCTCGTTTCAAATTGTGTCAAGTGGATGGACGTATAGAGGTGTGGGGACAACCTTGTGAATCCTTGGACCCGGTATGTCAGCAGGGGACTGTTCAAGCTGGTGGAGGCTCTGTAATGCTATGGGGCGTGTGCAGTTGATATGGGACCTCTCATACGTCTAGATACGACTCTGACAGGTGACACGTACGTAAGTATCCCGTATGATCACCTGCATCCGTTCATGTCCATTGTGCGTTCCGACGGACTTGGGCAATTCCAGCAGGCCAATGCGACATCGCACACGTCCAGAACTGCTATAGAGTGGCTCCAGGAACACTCTTCTGAGTTTAAACACTTCCGCTGGCCACCAAACTCCCCAGATATGAACATTATTGGCCATATCTTGGATTCCTTGCAACGTGCTCTTCAGAAGCGATCTCCACCCCCTCGTATTCTTTCGGATTTACGGACAGCCCTGCAGAATTCGTGGTGTCAGTTCCCTCCAACACTACTCCAGGCATTACGAGAGTCCATATCACATTGTGTTGCGGCACTTCTGCGTGCTGGAGGGCGCCGTACTCGATATTAGGCAGGTGCACCTGTTTCTTTGGCTCTTCAGTGTATAAGGGCTCCCTACAGGCAGAACGCAACATTTAAATTGATTGCAGTATTTCGATCGAAAGAAATGCACCAGCAGAGACACGTCTGTTGAACAGTAGAGTCAACATCAATAATAGGATGAAGGACGACCGCGACGTATGATCGTATACTCACTATCATGTTACGTGAAGGAGGAATGACAGCCAGGGAAATCGCTCGACGTGTGCCGACTCGCGCCTGTTTGTACCCTGATAATTGCAGACTATGTATTTACTTTCTCTTGGGCCCGCAGCGTGGTAGATGTAATGAAATAATAAAATAAAGGATGGTAATGTACCAGAACGCTGGCGTAATTGTAACTGTTAGACGTTTTTTACTAGCAACAGACGTATTTCAGCGTTATCGCCCTCTTCAGCCTATCTGCAACCAAATACGCTTTGTTAAAAGTTGTAACACTTATAAGCATCTTTCTTACTATCAAAAATAGTAACAATGAGCACAAATTTTAAATATACTGAAAACACACGTCATACAACATTATTCTTGCTGCCCGAAAACACACAAATACGTAAACCTTAACGCAATGATTTACCTTTAGAATGTAGGGCCATACAAAAAGAATGGGCAATTCTTACTTAAGTAGCTCAACAAAATAACTTTGATCCATGCATAGTGAGAAAGCTATATGACAGACGCCTTAAACCTACATCCACTAAGATGCATAGCGACATAAAATTAACGGGAGAAATACTCACTAAACAAAAGTTCGAATACAAAAAAAAAATGGCTCTGAGCACTATGGGACTTAACATCTGATGTTATCAGTACCCTAGAACCACTACACATAACCAGCCATACATAAATGAAATAGAAAAAACTGTGATAAATTCTATATAGGGCAGACAGGCAGACACTTTAAAATCAGGTACAAAGAACACGCACGAATTACCGACACAAACGAATCCACCTTCTTCAACCACTTAAAAACTGAAAATCATGAAGCTGATCACATAAAAAGTGCAACAAAATTCTTACATATAACACCAGAGGGATTTAAAATGAACGTTTCGGAAGAGATCGAAATCTACATGAACTCACAGACAGACCCTCATAAAATATTAAACGAGCAAACTAGCCTAAAACTTGAAAATTTTCTAGATAACTTTATTAAGCTCGATTCGGGTTAGTCGTAATAAAATAAAAACACTCGTAGCTGTCAAAACCACAGCAGTATACACAGGCGATAAAAGACCTAGATTACACTTGCGAACAACAGCAATAACAGATATTAAGATGAGTGCTGAAAAACCTGGCTGCAGTTGGAAACGACCTATGCAGCAGTAAGGTAAGCCATCGACAGGCCACGATGCAGTAGAACAAAACCGTTGTTAGTTATACCGTTACAACTTTTAACAATGCGTATTTGGGTGCACATAGCCTGAAGATGACGATAATGCCGAAATAGGCCTATTGCTAATGTAAAACGTCTTGTAGTTAGCAATTATAGCAGCATTCTGGAACATTACCGTCATTTATTTTCTCATCGCAGACAATGTGTTTGGAGACATCCAACGCTTCCAACACTGGCTCCTACAATTGCAATAAGGTGGTGGTGGAATGAATGCAGGGGGTGGGGGGCACCAAACCTCTCGTGGCTCTTGAGCGAAATCTCACTGCTCTAAGGTACAAGGACTACAGTCTGCGTACAGCCAACATTTTGGTGTCAGTTTCATCTTGATGGAGGATACTCCGCGTCGTGATCGGGCTGTTCCCGTGAACACGTTTCTTCAGTTTTTAGGATCACCAGAATGGAGTGCCCGGACATCACCCAATTTGTGGTAAGTTCTACGGACCAAACTGCTGAGGTCATCGGTCCCTAGGCTTACACACTACTAAATCTATCTTAAACTAACTTACGCGAAGGACAACACACACACACACACCCATGCCCACGGAAGGATTCGAACCTCCGACAGGGGCAGCCGCGCGTACTGCCCCGCCCGGCCCGAATAAGTATGGGATCGACTGAAACGAGCTGTTTCTGAACGTCGACAACGCCCAGGTACTCCACGCGACTTACGCAGAATTGCCACTGAAGAGTGGCACAATTTGGACCAGACGGCGATGCAAAACTTTTGTTGGTATGTGTGTACGTCCGTTAATAATGAAAGCTATAAGAAGCACCCTGCGCTAATTACGTTTCCGACAGTGTCTCGCCTTGGGAAACCACGTATTGGGCGCGCATTCTCTTAAGTGGCAGACAACGCGGCCACACACAGCCGCCTCCACCGATGTCGCGTGAAACGAGCCGCACGCGCGCCCAGCAGTCGCTTCGTCGGTGTTCCCTCCAGGTACGAAAAGAACCTCTGCTCTGCTTAGCTTCGCATTCTGCATCCACTAGTGTCTTCTTTTCTCGTGCGTAAGCGCAGGCCCTCGGGAAACAAAAGCGCATGCGTCAGACTTGGCCTCGGCTCAACGCACGGAGTGGACAGTGTCGAGTTCACACGTCCGTTTAGCGCTGTTGCAATTGCCATCGACCTGCTTCTAAGAACATCAGTTTACGCTAAGTTTATTGTTGTAAAAAGAAATACAAATATGACCACAGGCGAGCCAGAATCTACAGGAAAGAAAGGGCAGAAAAACAGAGGTCTAAGCTGTGAGTTACACGAAACTGTGGTAATCTGTTTTGAAATTTTAGAACGTCATAGCAGAACATAGAGAATACACACATATATACTTCAACTTTTGTATAACGTCTATAAGAAGAACAAGCACAGAGGAAACTCGTCTCTAAAAGAATTTCACTGAGCCGGCCGCGGTGGTCTAGCGGTTCTGGCGCTGCAGTCCGGAACCGCGGGACTGCTACGGTCGCAGGTTCGAATCCTGCCTCGGGCATGGGTGTGTGTGATGTCCTTAGGTTAGTTAGGTTTAAGTAGTTCTAAGTTCTAGGGGACTTATGACCTAAGATGTTGAGTCCCATAGTGCTCAGAGCCATTTGGACCATTTTTGAATGTCACTGCAGGGGAATGATATCATGGATTGTGGGAAAACCAAAAAAGAAACGAATCAAACAGTTTGAGATGTGATGTTACAGGAGGAAGCCGAAAATTATCTGAACTGGAAAGGTGATGAACGAGGAATTCGTTCGCAAAATCGGCGTGGGAAGCAGTATATGGAAAAAGAGGAGGAGGGGGAGGGACGGGAGGACAGGACACGTGTTAACGCATTAGGGATCACGTCCACAGTACTAGAGGGAGCCGTGGAGGGTAAGAGGTGTAGGCAAAGACATACTGGAACACACACAACAAATAATCGAGGCTGGTTGGTGCAAGCGCTAGACTGAGATAAACAGGTGGTAAGTCTGAAGACGTGTTGGGCCGCATCAAGCCATTCAGAGTGTTGATTAAAAAAAGGTGTACATTGATTCCCAACAAAAGTCACACAGAACAATCTTGTGTGTGGCTGCAAAGTAATGAACTTTGTATCTGAACTTTGTATTTCAGTATTTTGAACGCCGTTTGCAGTCACTGTCAATGCTTGATCTGTCAAGTGCGACATAATGACCTTTGAAAACACACACACACTATATATATAAGCTTATAAGGGCGTTGAGGGGTAGGTTGTGCAAAGAAAGAACTGTTAAGAAACAAATTCGATATGCTGCGGCGTTATTTATATGTTGTTGTTGTTGTTGTTGTTGTTGTGGTCTTCAGTCCTGAGACTGGTTTGATGCAGCTCTCCATGCTACCCTATCCTGTGCAAGCTTCTTCATCTCCCAGTACCTACTGCAACCTACATCCTTCTCAATCTGCTTAGTGAATTCATCTCTTGGTCTCCCTCTACGATTTTTGCCCTCCACGCTGCCCTCCAATGCTAAATTGGTGATCCCTTGATGCCTCAGAACATGTCTTACCATTCTTCTTGTCAAGTTGTGCCATAAACTCCTCTTTTCCCCAATTCTATTCAATACATCCTCATTAGTTATGTGATCTACCCATCTAATCTTCAGCATTCTTCTGTAGCACCACATTTCGAAAGCTTCTATTCTCTTCTTGTCCAAACTATTTATCGTCCATGTTTCACTTCCATACATGGCTACACTCCATACAAATACTTTCAGAAACGACTTCCTGACACTTAAATCTATACTCGATGTTAACAAATTTCTCTTCTTCAGAAACGCTTTCCTTGCCATTGCCAGTCGGCATTTTATATCCTCTCTACTTCGACCATCATCAGTTATTTTGCTCCCCAAAGAGCAAAACTCATTTACTACTTTAAGTGTCTCATTTCCTAATCTAATTCCCGCTGCATCACCCGATTTAATTCGACTACATTTCATTATCCTAGTTTTGCTTCTCTTAATGTTCATCTTATACCCTCCTTTCAAGACACTGTCCATTCCGTTGAACTGCTCTTCCAAGTCCTTTGCTGTCTCTGACAGAATTACAATGTCATCGGCGAACCTCAAAGTTTTTATTTCTTCTCCATGGATTATAATACCAATTCCGAATTTTTCTTTTGTTTCCTTTACTGCTTGCTCAATATACAGACTGAATAACATCGGGGACAGGCTACAACCCTGTCTCACTCCCTTCCCAACCGCTGCTTCCCTTTCGTGCCCCTCTACTCTTATAACTGCCACCTGGTTTCTGTACAAATTGTAAATAGCCTTTCGCTCCCTGTATTTTACCCCTGCCACCTTCAGAATTTGAAAGAGAATATTCCAGTTAACATTGTCAAAAGCTTTCTCTAAGTCTACAAATGCTATAAACGTAGGTTTGCCCTTCCTTAATCTAGCTTCTAAGATGAGTCGTAGGGTCAGTATTGCCTCACGTGTTCCTTCTACGGAATCCAAACTGATCTTCCCCGATGTCGGCTTCTACCAGTTTTTCCATTCGTCTGTAAAGAATTCGCGTTAGTATTTTGCAGCTGTGACTTATTAAACTGATAGTTCGGTAATTTTCACATCTGTCAACACCTGCTTTCTTTGGGATTGGAATTATTATATTCTTCTTGAAGTCTGAGGGTATTTCGCCTGCCTCATATATCTTGCTCACGAGATGGTACAGTTTTGTCATGACTGGCTCTCACAAGGCCGTCAATAGTTACTTATACATGGAGGCTAATAACAGTAAACTTGGTGTTTCATTCGATACTGATGTGTGTTAATAGGGCAGTTTAGCGTAATGAACCGACAACGGCAGACCGCAGTCCAGCCCAGCCGCCTCTGTACATTTGCCCACGCCTTTATCAGTGTCAGACTGTACCCTACGTGACTCTGTTGACCCGCTTACATCTCATAAGCACACACGGCTGAGGAAGATTACGTGCGGGGGAGAAACACTGCAGAGTTCCAACGGCACAGGCTTCCCTAGCGCTCATACACGCTGAGTCAGATGCGTCTCCAGAAGACGCGAGGCATTCGGCTACGGGTCTAAGCCTGATCAACTCTTGGGTGCTGCACCCTGGCCTACGCTGCGATAGATTTTGGAGTTAGCAGACAGCCACGATGTTACCTAAACGCTCACCAGCACGCGGCAATTCAGAAAAATTCTCTGGAGTGTATGAGTACACCTATTCGTGGGCGAAGAAAGTGGAGGGACGAAAGCTGGTTTTGCGAGGAGAAAAGAGACCCCGGATGAAGACAGCAAAGCAACACGATCTACCAGTGACTGGAAGGAATGGAAACGCCTATCCATGACATCAAAACTTGGGCAGTGCTTGGCTCCAGTAATAGGAGCGTGGTACTGATGTTCTGAAATGGAGATTTCAATTTTTGGAACAAGACGATTTACACCCAGAATCTTTGTGGAGTTCGGACCTTTCAGGAATCCAGTCGTATCTGGAATCCGGAGCTCTCTGGACAGCAGACCTTTTGGATTTTCATTGTTTTGGACCCCTCCTTTTCTTTTTCTTCTTCCTCTTAGGCTTTGGAGAATTTTATCGGACATCGTGGACACTTTGTGTGTACTTTTCAGACTTCTGCGGCTGCCGCTTTGCTGACTCCACACACCAGAGATATGTTAATCAAACTTCTTTGCTGCCAGATGTAAACGGCGGTTACGTTGTTGCACTGGCCTGCTGGTAATTCCTGGCTTCACCTCAGAATGTCGCACAGTGCACACATGTTCCAGCCACAACACTTACCTAAGAAGTTGATGCTTATTTTAACACTTCTGAGCTGGAACTGTCAAATCTGTTTTCTACGCCCCGCCTTGTGATCTCAGTTGCAGCCAGCATATTGGACGATCAATTTTGAGATACTTTCAGTAGCTTTCCCCATTTATTTACATTCTCTCTTAGAAAAGGGACGTTTAGGATATCGATGTGTCATATCCGACTACCAGTATTTCATTTTGTTTGGTGCAATTAAATGACGCAACGACCAAAGCAGCAGTCACTTCTGATACGGAACTTTCGGATGTGGAATCGCGTCAAATGACAATCTAGCTGGCACATGGTTTCTCTGCTGCTACTGACGTTGTAACTCAGGTTTAGACAGGGTGACCCTTCAACACGGCCGGCCGCGGTGGTCTAGCGGTTCAGGCGCTCAGTCCGGAACCGCGCGACTACTACGGTCGCAGGTTCGAATCCTGCCTCGGGCGTGGATGTGTGTGATGTCCTTAGGTTAGTTAGGTTTAAGTAGTTCTAAGTTGTAGGGGACTGATGACCACAGATGTTTAAGTCCCATAGTGCTCAGAGCCAACCTTCAACACGTCCAGAACTGTTGAAGATACTTTGACTTGAGTTTTTAGCCGAGAAAAATTTAGCCGAGTGCCGAAGAAAATACCGGGTTTCTCCTCGTATCAATGACAGTTTGGCTGCGACTTCTCTCACAATTTCAGCACTGGAATGCCAGTAAACAGATTAGACACGAGGTACAAAGCACTCCACAGCGACCCACAAAATTAAAAACGCAACGACACACGCCCGAAATTTTACTAGATGGTCGCTGGGCAGCCACTGCTGAAGCGAAGCGAGTCTACAGTTTTAAATAGAAGCACGACGATGCAATTACTGACAACTGCTGAAGGAAGTAATCTATGCTACAACCTGTACCTAAAGATAAATCCTTGTTTAACGACGTTACCAAAAATCTCTAAAAGTTCTTGATCGACTTGCTTCAAATTTTTACATGACAGTCTAATAAACATTCCGACAGCTATATACGAGGTTTGTCCGGAAAATACGTATAAAAGTTGAATAATGTCTTTATGTTACAGGTTGCAGTCACCGCCAGGTGGGACTACGGCTGTAATCAATCCCATCGACGCTCAGTTCGAGTCAGAGCACTCTGCGTGAAGATGGGAGTGTGCGGCAGCTTGTTGACAGTCACCCTTTCTCACCTGCCGTCGGCATGGAGCTGTCTCTGATTGAGGAACAGCGCGTCAACATCAAGTCTCTTGCAAAGCTAGGCAAGAATGGAGGTGAGATTTTTGAGTGTTTGAAACAGGCTTACGGAGACAATTCTCTGAAGGAACCAACCGCGAACAAGTGGTTAAAAAGGTTCCGGGATGGCCGAGAAGAAGTGAACGATGACCCTCGCCCAGGACTCCCGTCGACATCGAGTTCCGATGCAAATGTTGAACGAATTCGGGCTTGTGTTCTTAAAGACCGTAGATTGACAGTCAGAATGATTGCTGTCAATCCCCAAAACAATCGTTCACGAAATCCTGACACAAAAACTTGAAATGAAGAAATTGTGTACGAAAATGGTACCGAAGCTCTTGACGCCAGAACAGAAAGCAAAGAGGGTTGAGTGCTGTGAGGATTGGTTGGAAGCAGAGGAACGAGGGGACTTTCTCAACTGAGTCATCATTGGGGACGAGTCCTGGTTTTACGAATTCTATGTGGAGCTCAAATCTCAAAGCAAGGAATGGAAACTAGCAGGAGAACCGAGAACAAAAAAAGTCGCGAAAATCAAGGTCCAACGTGAAGACAATGTTGATTGTTTTCTTTGATTCTAGGGGCATTGTTCACAAGGAATTTGTCCCTCCCGGCCAGAGAGTGAATGGAAATTTTTACGTTGAAGTTCTGACACGTCTCAGAGCTCGTGTGGCCCGAGTTCGACCGGAGTTGGCGAAAGGGGGCAGGTGGATCCTTCATCACGACAATGCGCCCGCTCACAAGTCGCTCGTTGTGCGCGAGTTTTTGGCCCGAAGCTCAATCACCGTGACAGACCACCCGCCTTATTCACCCGATTTAGCCCCGTGTGACTTCTTCATGTTCCCGAAATGCAAAATGGTGCTTCAGGGGCGACACTTGGGAGATGTGGAAGCCATCAAGGCGGAAACGACACGGTAACTCAACAACATCACAACTGAAGACTTTCAGCAACGTTATCAATAGTGGAAACGGCGTTGGCAGAAGTGTATCGCGTCTCAGGGCGAGTACTTTGAAGGAGACCATATTGTAATACCTGAATAATTGTAAAATAAAGTTATTCAACTTTTATACGTATTTTCCGGACAAACCTCGTATTCTTTTAAACACCAGGTACAAGTCTGTCTGTTGAAGCTGACTGTGGGGAGGGAGGTGCTGTGCTGTGCTACGCAGTGCTGAAGGAAGTGTGGTTTCGTTTCCTCTCTCGCACTCAGTTTTGCCCATTCCTAGTGTGGGGCGTGGGCCGATGTCCGCACCGCAGACAGTAGCATCGGTGCCAGCTAAGAAGAATGCGCGACGCAGGGACGTGGCTGCGAGTGGCGTGACGGGACAGTACGTGCTGTTCGAAAAACATTTCTACGAGTTCAACTGCCCGAAAACTTGCAACTGTGAGTGAGTTGAAGAGGCTCGAGCGATGCGAATACATTAAATAGTCTCACACCTTCGGTGCACGGCTACTTTCGAAATAGCAGTCGAAAGTAGCGGTCGAGAGCTCTATTTGTGTACATACCATCAGCAACTGGTGTACCAACAATTTATCAATACTGGCACTGTTTGTGAAACTACTGAAACGTATTTTTGGTTACGACAGACGTTAAGTTTTGTTCGGTTAAAATATCGGCAATGGTAGGTTTTGCTCGTCTCTTTCTTGCTTTCAATGTCGCTGTGATATCTGCATCCTCGTTTCACTTTATTCTTCCCTTTCGTAGTGGAAGTGTAAATAAAAAAACGCTGAGACCATACCTGCTGCACAATGACACACAACAAGGCCGACAATAAAGTCCAATCGTAAGGCAATATTTTTCGGTCTTGTAGTAACACGTAGTTGCGGGGGGTGGTGGGGGAGCGAGGGAATAATGGACTGCTTCCCTGCTCCCCACCCCCCACCATACCCCTCGCGCACACCCCTCTTAGCTACCTACAAGGCCGCTGCCTACTGTATTTCTGCCACTTCTCCAACGTGGGGACAGTAGAAAAGGCTGTAAATTCAACTAAATACTTAGGAATTACAATTACAAATAACCTAAATTGGAACGATCACATAGATAATGTTGTGGGTAGAGCAAACGAAAGACTGCGATTCATTGGCAGAACTCTTAGAAGGTGCAACAAGTCTACTAAAGAGACTGCTTACACCACGCTTGTCCGCCCTATTCTGGAGTACTGCTGTGTGGTGTGCGACCCGTATCAGGTGGGACTGACGGATGACATCGAAAAAGTACAAAGAAGGGCGGCTCGTTTTGTATTATCGCGAAATAGGGGAGATAGTGTCACAGACATGATACGTGAATTGGAGTGGCAATCGTTAAAACAAAGGCGTTTTTCGTTGCGACGGGATCTTCTCACGAAATTTCGATCACCAGTTTTCTCCTCCAATTGCGAAAACATTCTGTTGGCACCCACCTACACAGGGAGAAATGATCATCAAGATAAAATAAAAGAAATCAGGGCTCGCACAGAAAAATTTAAGTGCTCGTTTCTCCCGCGTACCTTCCGAGAATGGAACGGTAGAGAGACAGCTTGAAGGTGGTTCATTGAACCCTCTGCCAGGCATTTTATTGCGAATAGCAGAGTAATCACGTAGATGTAGATGT
Organism: Schistocerca cancellata; assembly: GCF_023864275.1. Taxonomy (NCBI): domain Eukaryota; kingdom Metazoa; phylum Arthropoda; class Insecta; order Orthoptera; family Acrididae; genus Schistocerca; species Schistocerca cancellata. The sequence continues at coordinate 15,525,240 of NC_064635.1, read as the reverse complement.
CTAGAAGACTAACAAAATCACAACGGAAATTGGCAACAGTGGAAATACTGTAATACTGTCACCTGCACAATGTGAGAAATGGAGTTCAGCTTTAGAAACTTCCAGTGCTTTCTACATCTACGCCCAGCAAGCCACCTTATGGTGTGTGGCGGAGGGTACTTTGTGTATTACTGTCAATTCTCGCTATTCCTGTTCCAGTTGTGTACGGTTCACAGTAAGGCCAATGGCTCGTAAGCCTACATGTGGGTGCGAATTTCTCTTCATTTTATCGTCATGGTCTTTTCGCAAGATATAGACAGGATGAAGCAATACACTGGTTAAGTCTTCTAGGAACGTACACTGTTTGAATTTTAACACAAGGCCAGTCTGTAGCAGCGTGTGCCACTGGAGTTGGCTCATCGTCTCGGTGACACTTCCGCACTTACTAAATGAACCTGCAAGGAAATGTGCTGCTCTTCTCTGGATCTTCTCTATTTGCTCTATCAGTCCTACCTGGTATGGATCCCAGACTGCTGGCCAATATTCAAGTATTGGCAGAACGAGGGTTTTGTCAGTTACTTTCTTAGTTGATGGACTGCTCCTTGAGAATTCTTCCAATAAATACTCCTAGATATTTTATGAAATTAACTGCTTCCAGACAAGGTTGCGTAACCATGTCATCATAACAATAATAGGTCTTACTATTTATTTTTGTGCCGGGACGTTGTGGCTGACCTGTTCTAGGCGCTTCAGTGTAGAACCGTGCGACCGCTAAGGTCGCAGGTTCGAATCCTGCCTCGGGCATGGATGTGTGTGATGTTCTTAGGTTAGTTAGGTTTAAGTAGTTCTAAGTTCTAGGGGACTGATGACCTCAGATGTTAAGTCCCATAGTGCTCAGAGCCATTTTTTGTTAGCAAGAACCTATTACAAACGACGCTGCATGGAATCTAGCGTGCTTCTCTACTACGAGAAGGGGGGCAAAGAGAACATGTGTAGCTCAAAAAATGGTCCAAATGGCTCTGAGCACTATGCGACTTAACTTCTGAGGTCATCAGTCGCCTAGAACTTAGAACTAATTAAACCTAACTAACCTAAGGACATCACACACATCCATGCCCGAGGCAGGATTCGAACGTGCGACCGTAGGGGTCGCTCGGCTCCAGATTGTAGCGCCTAGAACCGCACGGCCACTCTGGCCGGCCACATGTGTAGCGTATAATGTCAATAAACAGTTCACGAGCGAATGCAGTGCCACGATATTACAAAGTGGTTCTACGGATGCAACTGCTGAGAAACCTCAGTTCCAATTTCGGGCGGCTGAGAAATCAACTGAAGCACTACAGGCCGGAGCTGCGTATATCGCCGCCGGAACGGCGCAAGGCGGCGTGCTGATGGCGGCTGCAACTCGTCGTCCGCCCCGCTGCCCGGAGACGGGCCCCGCCTTGAACCCCGATCGCGAGAAAACCGCAAGTGTTTGTCCGGGAGGCCGGTCAAAGTGAAACCGCGTATGATTATTACTCTGCAGTTAGGGCGGCAACGTGCGCGTGGCCAGGAATCATCTCCACTCAATTCTCTTCCACTACCCCGCGCCCAAAGAGAGCGATCGCTTTGCTTCTGCCAGAAGTCGGCCAACTGTGCCGATAAACAAAGCTTTCGCCAGTTATGCCCTTAACAACAAATTCGACGAGATTCTCAGTACCGTGCTCTGTCAACCTAGGAGCCAAAACGATTCCTTCCCACCAACACCAGACGGTGGCTGCTGGCGTAACAATCGTGCAGCCTATCACTGCCTCCACCGGGACTTTGCGGAGGAAGCATTCCAGTGATGGACGCCAAATGAGTGTTACATGTGGCAGTCTTCTATCAGCTATCCCATGGATCTTTGAGATCGTTTCTCCGAAATGTCCCAAACAATAGCACAGCTATGGCGAAATCCGGCGCTTTCCTGACCAAAACGTGAGGCTTTCGCGAGAAAAATGCCCTCAGCCATTGTAAAAACAGCGAGTGCCCGTCGCTTTGGCCGCCGAGAGCCGACTCCGAAAAGAAACTGCCAACCACTGATGGGTCCAAAGTTCCCAGTGACCAGGGATCCCGCTACTGTGAGTGGTTGGCATCTGCACGGCCCGTAAGTTCCCGCTGGTCTCCTACGTGAAATGAACAGTTACGATACTCGTCGCTGGTTTTTCTGGCAGTGTACAGGCGCCCAACGCCGTGGAAAATTCCGGCATCCGATTACCTACTTTAAATGACAGTGTAATACGGTAGCAAAATGGCAGTTTGCATGTAAACAAATTCAGATTTCAGAAATGCAAGATAGGCTGGTTTGATGGCGCTGAATAAATGTTTGAAGAGGCCAGAGGACCTGCCATCTTGCACAATCAGACCAATTTAATTAAGATTCTGTGGCGTTTAACCGTAAACGATTTATTTACGTGTTAACCGTCAAATACATAACACGTTAACTAATTCGTAAAGAAATGGGACGTTTGAAGCTGTTTTATGCGTGGGAGTCCGATTCGTTAAAGAATACGGGGCGAGGGGTTAATGCTAAGTAACTGTTCAGGTATCAGCGCCCAGGTAATAATGACGGCAGCAATGAAAAAATCAATTTCGCGGACAAACAAAAGCAATGGTCCATGCATGCAAATGTTTCAGAGCTTTTCCAAGAGAAGAGAGAAAAAATAACAGGGTGAAAACATTCAGGCAGACAAAAAACCGATATCAGTCGACAATCAGTGCTGTTCTTACAGTAGGAACTTACTAAGGAGACTGAAGCGCCAAATAAACTGGTTTACGCATGCCTATTCAAATCCAAAGGTATGTAAACACACAGAATACCGTGCTGCGGTCGGCAACGCCTATATAAAAAATGGCTCTGAGCACTATGGGACTAAACATCTATGGTCATCAGTCCCCTAGAACTTAGAACTACTTAAATCTAACTAACCTAAGGACAGCACACAACACCCAGTCATCACGAGGCAGAAAAAATCCCTGACCCCGCCGGGAATCGAACCCGGGAACCCGGGCGTGGGAAGCGAGAACGCTACCGCACGACCACGAGCTGCGGACAACGCCTATATAAGACAAGTGTCTGGCGCAGTTGATAGATCGGTTACTGCTGCTACAATCGCAGGTTATCAAGATTTAAGAGAGTTTGAACGTGGTGGTTATAGTCGGCGCACGAGCGATGGGACACAGCATCTTCAAGATACTGATGAATTGGGGATTTTCCCGTACAACCGTATCACGAATGTACCGTGAATATCAGGAAGCCGGTGAAACATGAATCTCCGACACTGCTCCGGCCGGAAACGGGAACAACGACGGCTGAAGAGAAGCGTTCAACTTGATAGAAGTGCATCACTTCCCCAAATTGCTGCAGATTTCAATGCTGGGCCATCATCAACAAGTGTCAGCGTTCGAACCATTGAACGAAACATCATCGATTTGGGCTTTCGGAACCGAAGGCCCACTTGTGTACCGTTGGTGACTCCACCACACAATTTACGCCTTGCCTGGGCCCGTCAACGCAGACATTGGACTCTTGATTACTGGAAACATGTTGCCTGGTCGGACGAGTCTCGATTCAAATTGTATCGAATGGATGGACGTATACGGGTATGGAGACAACCTCGTGAATCCATGGACCTTGCATATCAAAAGGGGACTCTTCAAGCTGGTGGGAGCTCTGTAATGGTGTGGGGCGTGTGCAGTTGGAGTGATACGGGACCCCTGATACGTCTAGATACGACTCTGACAGGTGACACGTACGTACTCCAGGAAGACCTGCAGAGAATTAATGCATGGTGCGACAGCTGGCAGCTTTCCCTAAACGTAGATAAATGTAATATAATGCGAATACATAGGGGCAGAAATCCATTCCAGTACGATTATGCCATAGGTGGTAAATCATTGGAAGCGGTAACGACCGTAAAATACTTAGGAGTTACTATCCGGAGCGATCTGAAGTGGAATGATCACATAAAACAAATAGTGGGAAAAGCAGGCGCCAGGTTGAGATTCATAGGAAGAATTCTAAGAAAATGTGACTCATCGACGAAAGAAGTAGCTTACAAAACGCTTGTTCGTCCGATTCTTGAGTATTGCTCATCAGTATGGGACCCTTACCAGGTTGGATTAATAGAAGAGATAGACATGATCCAGCGAAAAGCACCGCGATTTGTCATGGGGACATTTAGTCAGCGCGAAAGCGTTACGGAGATGCTGAACAAGCTCCAGTGGCGGACACTTCAAGAAAGGCGTTACGCAATACGGAGAGGTTTATTATCGAAATTACGAGAGAGCACATTCCGGGAAGAGATGGGCAACATATTACTACCGCCCACATATATCTCGCGTAATGATCACAACGAAAAGATCCGAGAAATTAGAGCAAATACGGAGACTTACAAGCAGTCGTTCTTCCCACGCACAATTCGTGAATGGAACAGGGAAGGGGGGATCAGATAGTGGTACAATAAGTACCCTCCGCCACACACCGTAAGGTGGCTCGCGGAGTATAGATGTAGATGTAGTTGTAAGAATCCTGTCTGATCACCTGCATCCATTCATGTCCATTGTGCATTCCGACGGACTTGCGATACTCCACACGTCCAAAATTGCTAGAGAGTGGTCCCAGGAACACTCTTCTGAGTTTAAACACTTCCGCTGGTCACCGAACTCGCCAGACATGAACATTATTGAGCATATCTGGGATGCCTTGCAACGTGCTATTCAGGAGAGATCTCCACCTCCTCGTGTTGTTGTTGTTGTCTTCAGTCCTGAGACTGGTTTGATGCAGCTCTCCATGCTACTCTATCCTGTGCAAGGTTCTTCATCTCCCAGTATCTACTGCAACCTACATCCTTCTGAATCTGCTTAGTGTATTCATCTCTTGGTCTCCCTCTACGATTTTTACCCTCCACGCTGCCCTCCAATGCTAAATTTGTGATCCCTTGATGCCTCAGAACATGTCCTACCAACCGATCCCTTCTTCTAGTCAAGTTGTGCCACAAACTTCTCTTCTCCCCAATCCTATTCAATACCTCCTCATTAGTTACGTGATCTACCCACCTTATCTTCAGCATTCTTCTGTAGCACCACATTTCGAAAGCTTCTATTCTCTTCTTGTCCAAACTAGTTATCGTCCATGTCTCACTTCCATACATGGCTACACTCCATACAAATACTTTCAGAAACGACTTCCTGACACCTAAATCTATATTCGATGTTAACAAATTTCTCTTCTTGAGAAACGCTTTCCTTGCCATTTCCAGTCTACATTTTATATCCTCTCTACTACGACCATCATCGGTTATTTTACTCCCTAAATAGCAAAACTCATTTACTACTTTAAGTGTCTCATTTCCTAATCTAATTCCCTCAGCATCACCCGACTTAATTTGACTACATTCCATTATCCTCGTTTTGCTTTTGTTGATGTTCATCTTATATCCTCCTTTCAAGACACTGTCCATTCCGTTCAACTGCTCTTCCAAGTCCTTTGCTGTCTCTGACAGAATTACAATGTCATCGGCGAACCTCAAATGTTTTTACTACTTCTCCATGAATTTTAATACCTACTCCGAATTTTTCTTTTGTTTCCTTTACTGCTTGCTCAATATACAGATTGAATAGCATCGGGGAGAGGCTACAACCCTGTCTCACTCCTTTCCCAACCACTGCTTCCCTTTCATGCCCCTCGACTCTTATAACTGCCATCTGGTTTCTGTACAAATTGTAAATAGCCTTTCGCTCCCTGTATTTTACCCCTGCCACCTTCACAATTTGAAAGAGAGTATTCCAGTCAACATTGTCAAAAGTCTTCTCTAAGTCTACAAATGCTAGAAATGTAGGTTTGCCTTTTCTTAATCTTTCTTCCAAGATAAGTCGTAAGGTCAGTATTGCCTCACGTGTTCCAAGATTTCTACGGAATCCAAACTGATCTTCCCCGAGGTCGGCTTCTACCAGTTTTTCCATTCGTCTGTAAAGAATTCGCGTTAGTATTTTGCAGCTGTGACTTATGAAACTGATAGTTCGGTAACTTGCACATCTGTCAACACCTCCTTTCTTTGGGATTGGAATTATTATATTCTTCTTAAAGTCTGAGGGTATTTCGCCTGTCTCATACATCGTGCTCACCAGATGGTAGAGTTTTGTCATGACTGGCTCTCCTGAGGCCATCAGTAGTTCTAATGGAATGTTGTCTACTCCCGGGGCCTTGTTTTGACTCACGTCTTTCAGTGCTCTGTCAAACTCTTCACGCAGTATCTTATCTCCCATTTCATCTTCATCTACATCCTCTTCCATTTCCATAATATTGTCCTCAAGTACATCGCCCTTGTATAAACCCTCTATATACTCCTTCCACCTTTCTGCTTTCCCTTATTTGCTTAGAACTGGGTTGCCATCTGAGCTCTTGATATTCATACAAGTGGTTCTCTTCTCTCCAAAGGTCTCTTTAATTTTCCTGTAGGCAGTATCTATCTTACCCCTAGTGAGACAAGCCTCTACATCCTTACATTTGTCCTCTAGCCATCCCTGCTTAGCCATTTTGCATTTCCTGTCGATTTCATTTTTGAGACGTTTGTATTCCTTTTTGCCTGCTTCATTTACTGCATTTTTATATTTTCTCCTTTCATCAATTAAATTCAATATTTCTTCTGTTACCCAAGGATTTCTATTAGCCCGCGTCTTTTTACCTACTTGATCGTCTGCTGCCTTCACCACTTCATCCCTCAGAGCTACCCATTCTTCTTCTACCGTATTTCTTTCCCCCATTCCTGTCAATTGTTCCCTAATGCTCTCCCTGAAACTCTCTACAACCTCTAGTTCTTTCAGTTTATCCAGGTCCCATCTCCTTAAATTCCCACCTTTTTGCAGTTTCTTCAGTTTCAATCTGCAGTTCATAACCAATAGATTGTGGTCAGAATCTACATCTGCCCCAGGAAATGTCTTACAATTTAAAACCTGGTTCCTAAATCTCTGTCTTACCATTATATAATCTATCTGAAACCTGTCAGTATCTCCAGGCTTCTTCCATGTATACAGCCTCCTTTCATGATTCTTGAACCAAGTGTTAGCTATGATTAAGTTATGCTCTGTGCAAAATTCTACAAGGCGGCTTCCTCTTTCATTCCTTCCTCCCAATCCATATTCACCTACTATGTTTCCTTCTCTCCCTTTTCCTACTGACGAATTTCAGTCACCCATCACTATTAAATTTTCGTCTCCCTTCACTACCTGAATAATTTCTTTTATCTCGTCATACATTTCATCTATTTCTTCGTCGTCTGCAGAGGTAGTTGGCATATAAACTTGTACTACTGTAGTAGGCATGGGCTTTGTGTCTATCTTGGCCACAATAATGCGTTCACTATGCTGTTTGTAGTAGCTAACCCGCACTCCTATTTTTTTATTCATTATTAAACCTACTCCTGCATTACCCCTATTTGATTTTGTATTTATAACCCTGTAATCACCTGACCAAAAGTCTTGTTCCTCCTGCCACCGAACTTCACTAATTCCCACTATATCTAACTTTAACCTATCCATCTCCCTTTTTAAATTTTCTAACCTACCTGCCCGATTAAGTGATCTGACATTCCACGCTCCGATCCGTAGAACGCCAGTTTTCTTTCTCCTGATAACGACGTCCTCTTGAGTAGTCCCCGCCCGGAGATCCGAATGGGGGACTATTTTACCTCCGGAATATTTTACCCAAGAGGACGCCATCATCATTTAATCATACAGTAGAGCTGCATGTCCTCGGGAAAAATTACGGCTGTAGTTTCCCCTTGCTTTCAGCCGTTCGCAGTACCAGCACAGCAAGGCCGTTTTGGTTAATGTTACAAGGCCAGATCAGTCAATCATCCAGACTGTTGCTCCTGCAACTACTGAAAAGGCTGCTGCCCCTCTTCAGGAACCACATGTTTGTCTGGCCTCTCAACAGATACCCCTCCGTTGTGGTTGCACCTACGGTACGGCCATCTGTATCGCTGAGGCACGCAAGCCTCCCCACCAACGGCAAGGTGCATGGTTCATGGCTCCTCGTAGTCTTACCGATTTATGGACAGGCCTGCAGGATTCATGGTGTCAATTCCTTTCAGCTCAACTTCAGATATTAGTCAAGTACATGCCACGTCGTATTGCGGCACTTCTGCGCACTCGGGGGGCCTTACACGATATTAGGCAGGTGTACCAGTTTCTTTTGCTCTTCAGTGAAATAATAATAATAATAATAATAATAATAATAATATGCTGAAAGAGGGATACAAAATCATGAGATTCTCGTCCTAAACAGAAGTGAAGATGACTACACACAGAAAGCCAATGGAACAACAGAAAAACTATCTAAACTCGCGGCAAAAATCTGGAAAAAAAGATTAAATTTTGTGGACGCATTCACAGACTCGCAGCAACACATTTTACTCACAAACTTTTAACATTAATGGAGCCTAGATTCAACAAATCGAACAAGATTTACAAAGAGACCAGGTTCTGCATAACGGAACTGTCATGCATTTCCTTCTTCACGACAATTCTCGGCCGTAAAGGCCCGCAGAGGCAATGAGGACGCAACTGAAGTGCTTTCGATGGCGAGTGCTTGATCAGCCACCATACAGCCTGGGCTTGGCTCCCTCTGATGTTCATCTCTGCTGACATGAACCGCTGCCTCTGAAGACAACACTTTGGCACAAAGACCGAACTACAGACCAGCGTAGAGAAGCGGCGGAACAGTGGGCTGCCTTCTACGACGAGGGTATTGCAAAGTCGGTACAACGCTACGACAAATGTCTACGTCTTAGCAGCGGCTATGTAGAGAGGTAGCTGAAAGGTGTAGCAAACTGTTGCAAATAAAATGTGGTGTACCGCCAGACACCACACTTGCTAGGTGGTAGCTTTTAAATCGGCCGCGGTCCGCTAGTATACGACGGACCCGCGTGTCGCCACTGTCAGTAATTGCAGACCGAGCGCCACCACACGGCAGGTCTAGAGAGACGTACTAGCACTCGCCCCAGTTGTACAGCGGACGTTGCTAGCCATGGTTCACTGTCTACATACGCTCTCATTTGCCGAGACGATAGTTAGCATAGCCTTCAGCTACGTCATTTGCTACGACCTAGCAAGGCGCCGTATTCAATTGCTATAATACTTCTGTATCATCAAGAGCAATGTTCTACAAATGTGGATTAAAGTTAAGTATTCCAGAAGCTACGTACTTTTTTTTATAGCATTCATTACGTATCCTGTTTCAGACCTCATGCCCGCCTGCTTGAGTTTAACGCGTGCATTTCGGCCTTCTCTAGCAATACAACATAAAACATTTCCCATTTGGCGTCAGATCGTTCGTTGCTTTCCGAATAGCCTTCGCACTATAAGAAATCCAGCTTAGTGAACTCATTTTCAGTACTTACTGTCATAATAATAAAATGGTTCAAATGGCTCTGAGCACAATGGGACTTAACATCTATGGTCATCAGTCCCCTAGAACTTAGAACTACTTAAACCTAACTAATCTAAGGACAGCACACAACACCCAGTCATCACGAGGCAGAGAAAATCCCTGACCCCGCCGGGAATCGAACCCGGGAACCCGGGCGTGGGAATGTCATAATAATATCAGCAGAATGTCGTCCCGTACTAAGCTCATGGCAGAGTGAGGTAAACATGAATATCTTAAAATATTTCCACCACTTTTGTATACAGTGTGAACCAGAACTCAAAATTGCGTAGGTTGTTCTCGGATATTTTCCGAGTATTTTGGTACAAGGGACCCCTGCGTCTCTGGTGACTCGTCAAATGTAATACTGTAATTACGATTTATTCGGTTTGTTATCCCAACTGTCATTACTTCTGTGAAAATAACAACTAACAAAATGCAATTCCTCCGCCACGAACTACTGGACACCGGTGATCCCTTCTACCACAATGCTCGGAAAATACCGCGGGTGGAGTTCTGGTTCACCCTGTACATAACAGACCACGATGCACGGAAGGGCTTCTTGCTGTCTCAGTTTTACGATATGCGAAACAACGTTTTCTTACCATCGGAAAAGTGATAAAAAAAAAGTGGGAATGCAAACAGACTCGCGCAATCAACGGACGCACTCGCACCCTCTCGCTCCATGCGCGGAAATGTTGCCATTAAGTTTATTAAGCGGTAGATGAAGGAGATGGGTTTTGTGCGATGACGTTGCTTCCATTAATCATCACGAGTGTTTCTTAATAGCGGGATATCGACCTGGCGCCGGATATGCCTAGAGGCTTACCCCACTTTGTTAAGAATTCGCTCTACTATCACGATTGTCAGAACAGAGGCGTGATATGAACGACAGGTGGCGGCGTATTTACTGCCGTAAAGAATTCGTTGATATCTAGCGGGGTTATCGCGGATTCCAAATGTGAATTAATCTGGGAGAAGTTAAAGCATCAAAGTTCGGTAAAAATGGTAATCGGATGCTTTCATAGACCACATACGTCGGGAACTGTAGTGGTACAGTGCTTCAGTGAGATTGGTTGGTAGGTTGGTTTAAAGGCGGAAGAAGGGACCGAACTATGAGGTCATCGGTCCCTTGTTGCTAATAAAACAATGCCACGAGAGTGAGAATATAACGGACGAAACATATAACACAAAAAGGAAAGAAAAGAAAAGCCACAAGAACGAAGGGAAGGCAACGAACACTAAAAGGAACAAAAGAGGACAAGAAAACAGCAGAGAGACGCTAAAAACAGAAGAGAGTAAAACATGAAAGCAGATTACAGTGGCTAGCCAACCACGAGAGTAAAAAGGGAAAGCCAGCCACTCTGCAACACATTAAAACCTCCACCCTAAAAGCACTAGGTCGGAGGACACAGAGGGACAAAGGACGTGCGCTAAAACCTACATAGGAGTATAAAACCCACTCTCACGGATAAAACGTAAAACTAAAGCTGCTGTGGAGGCACTGTCGGCCAACACCGAAGGCAGGGTGCTGGGAAAGTTAAAAGGCCGCCGCAGAGCGGCTAAAAGTGTGCAGTCCGGCAAGAGGTGGACGACTGTCATTTGGGAGCCACAGCTACACTGAGCTGGGTCTTCGAGACGGAGGAGGTACCCCTGCGCTAGCCACGTATGGCCAATGCGGACCCGGCAGAGGACAGCTTCACTGGGAATTTGCAGAACATAACGATCATGATGCAGTAATAGGGGGTGGCTTCAACTTGCCGGGTGCAGAACAAGAGACTCGTGCTATCAAAACTGGTGCCAGAAACAGGGATTCGTGCGGAATTACTCTGAATGTCTTACCGGAAAATTACTTCCAACAGATGTCTAGAGAACTATCTGGTAGAAACTGAAAAGTATCTGAGTAGTCCGCGTCAAATATTCAGTGCTACAAGCAAAGATGTGGAGCACAAATGGAAAAAATTCAAAAGCATCGCTGAATACGGCTTACACAGGTATGTTTCGAGGGAAGTCTTAAGGGACAGGGTGGGACGCGGCACGGTTTAGTGGCCCTGCCAGAAAACAGACACACAAGGAGAGACAGCTTCATCATAGATTCAACAGAAGTCAAAATCTAGTTGAATGAAGCGAAAATGAGCGTCAGAAGAGCAGTGGGAGAAGCGATCAGCCACTTTGAAAGAAAACATTTTCCTGCCGATCTGACTAAACACCGTAAGAGGCTTCGTTCGGTCTTACGTAAACTCAGTGACAATGCTGGCACCTAAACAGTAGATGACAGAGAGAAGGCCCATATAATGAATTTGGTTTCCCGGAAGCGTCTCACCATCAAAGATCTTAAGAGAGTCCCTCGTTTCAATCATCGTACGAACTTCGAAATGGCAGATATTGAGAATATAGCGGAATATAAGAAACAACTAAAACCGTTTTGTAGTCGAAAGGCATGAGGATCAGATTAGATAGCTGTAAGATGTTCCACATATCTGTAATATGCTCAACAAACTCAACTGGCAGACATTACAAAAAAAAAGGCGTTATGCATCACATAATTTACTATGGAAATTTCGAGAGTGTACATTTCGGGAATACTTAAAAAAAAACATTACTGCCTTTTACGCACGTATCGCAAAATGACAATGAGAAAATTCGAGAAATTTTAGTTAATACAGAGGCTTCCGAAGCGCCATTCGCGGTTGGAAGGGAGGATATCAGTTAGTGGGACAAGAAGTACCCAGTCACTTGCTGAGTATGTAGGTATAGACAGAATAGGAGGTTATCGATAATACTGGGTGGTAATAATTAAACTTTCCCTATTTAACACGTTATGACACGGAAACTTATTACTGTACGAGTACCAAACATGGTAGCATGTCTAGACTATGGGGTGCATGATTTCCGTGTGCCACAGCGCCACAGTCCACGTTCAACTACGGCCATCAAGTGCCGTGATCAGTCAGCGTGATTCGCAGTCTCACACACCTGACCAGTCGCACTGCACTTGACGTGTCAACATGAGCCTGGAGAAAAGCAGCAGGGCATTATTGGTGAAGCTCTGTTACCAAAGTAACATTAATGCTGCAGCTGCACTTTGAGAATATCGCCGGCTGAAAGGAATACGCAAGTGTCCTCTTTCTCCACCTGCTGTGCGGAGCTCGATGAAGTTTGAATCAACTGGAGAACTGGGCGTCGCTCCGGGAAGAGGCCGACGACCGGTTGCACCACAGCTGGTTGACAAAAGTCTCTGTTGCCATGGCAGACAACACTACGCGCAATTCCCGATCATCAGGCAGTGCTCGTGCTGTGTCACGATGGTTGAACTTTCCGGGGTGCACTGCACGGAAGGTGCTTCGGACCATTCTCATGTGGTATCTGTACAAATCCATATCGTACAGCAGCCTGCACCACAGGACGCCCAACAACGTGCAGACTTCGCTCTCCACTTCTCGCAAGGATTGAAGTTGACGAGGGCTGGCCTTGGACCATCCTGTGGACAAATGAAGCTCATTTTTCTCTGGCAGCTGAGGTGATCACGCAGAATTGCCGTGTGTGGGGATCTTTACCTCAAGGACCAAAGGCGTGCAGTGTGACTGCGTTACTGCGACATGCTTCGCCAGCATGTCATACAAGCCCTAAAGGAGGGAGACGCATTGAGCTCAACAGTTTTCATGTAAGATGAGGCTCCACCGCACATCGCTCGTGAAGTTCACCTGCTTCCCCGAAACACATCTGGAAACGATAGAATTATCAGCAGATTCTTTTCACAAAGGCTTGGCCGGCACGATCACCTGATCCCACTCACTACGGTTTCTGGTTGTGGGGCTACCTGAAGGACAGGGTTTACGTGGGGAAAATTCACACATGTGCTGATCCGAAGCACAGCATATCAGGGGAGGTAACCAGCATCCCTTCGTCCTGCTGTGCAGAATCCGATCCTGCGCTTTCAGACTCTTCTGGACACTGATGGACGCCATAGTGAGCCCCTTTTGTAGCAGTAATGGTACCGGTATGTAACTGTGTGATGTATCGTAGCAGCACATTAAAAGTGTTTCAGTTGAATTGATCCTGCTTTATTTCTCTTCCCCGTGTCCTCGATGTTAATGCTACCAAGTTTGGGTACTCGTACGGTAATTAGTTTCCGTTTTATAATGTGTTAAATAGCGAAAGTTTAACTATACAAAGGGCGTTCAAAAAAATTTGCACAGTCGTCTCTATTTTTTTTTATTTTTTGCAGGAGGAGAATGAAATTTTTCGTAAACATACTTGGAACATTTAACTATAAGTTGGTATATAAAAGTATTTTCTCTTATTTACAGGTGAACCATAATGGACCGTGAAGTAGATGTCAGGTTGCGACAGCGGCTGGTGATGGACTTCCTTTTCAAGACCGGCGATGACTCTGCCGCATCGATTCACAGGAAGTTGCTCCCTGTGGATCGCAGCAGTATCCAGCGGTGGTTGCAGAGGTGATCTCTCTCTACTGGTCAATCCACGATGCGGTAGACCATCGACGGCAGAGAGTGATGTGAATAAGGAGACACTGATCAAATCATCTAAAATGACAGATGTGTGGCGACACGACAGCTTGCTGTAGCAGAGATACCACAGTACCCAATGACAAACCAGTCATTTCAGCAAGCTGTCATTTTGGATGATTTGATCAATGGTCTCCTTACTAACATCACTCACTCCCGCCGATGATCTACCGCTTCGTGTATAGTCCAGTAGAGAGAGATTACCTTCTTTAAACCTCTGCAACCACCGCTGGATACTGCTGCGATCCATTGTGTCCTCCCCATAAACAGGGAGCAACTTCCTGTGAATCGATGTGGCAGAGTCATCGCCGATCTTGAACAGGAACTCCATCACCGACCGTTGTCGCAACCTGACATCTACTTCACGGTCCATTATGGTTCACCTGTAAATAAAAGAAAATACTTTTATATACCAACTTATAGTTAAATGTACCAAGTATGTTCACAAAAAATTTCATTCTCCTCCTGCAAAAAATAAAAAAAATAGAGACGACTGTGCAAATTTTTTTGAACACCCTATGTAAATTTTTTTGAACGCCCTTTGTATCTACAATGTATTTTGTTCGCAGCGCGTAGTCTCGCGGTCGCGTTCTCGCTTCCCGAGCCCTAGGTCCCGGGTTCGACTGCCGGCGGGGTCAGGGATTTTCACCTGCCCCAAGACGACTGGGTGTTATTGTGTCGTCGTCTTCATCATCATCATCCATCCCCATCACGGTCGGAGGAAGGCAACGGCAAACCACCTCCATTAGGACCTTGCCTAGTGTTTCCCGCATCGTTCCCCTACGCTCTGTCAAGAAGCAGGGGCTTCATTTCCATTTTCACAGTGTATTTTTGAAGTATACGCCAGGTGCAATGTCGTATTTCACTAATAAATTTTAAAACAAAATAAATACAAGTTGCTTCAAAAAGCACGCCGATTTTGATACGTTAAAACTGAACTTTATATTTTCAAAATATACAAACGTACCTCCCACTGACTACCTCCACCACGCTGGGCGTGCAAGAACTCTTATGTGAATGCGTAGTCTGTGTTTTTTTTCGAACCCGTAGGTGTGATACATATTATGGAAATTGATGGTGGAGGGAGAAGAAAGGGACTCGTGCGGAAATAGCGGCGAGGAATGAAAATGTGTACCGGTCCGGGACTCGAACCCGGTACCTCCTGCTTAGCAGGCAGTTGCGACAGCCAGTGCGCCACCCGGCCACTGTACTTCCTGCAAATGCGCGGACTACTTCGGCACGCTCCACACCCCCACCCGGCGCCAGTCCCAGTGCACGTCCTCCGTGCTCGCTAATTTTTCCCGCTGCAAGTCTAACGTAAACGTGCATCTGCACTGATGACTGTCGATTCGTAGTGCGACGAGGCGTCTCCATTACATGAATGCAAGGTATCTGCTCTTTTGGACTTGTCCGTATTTGCTATTAACACTGTCTGGGTCACGCAATGGGTAAGGCGACTGCCTGGTAAGCAGGAGGTACCGGGTTCGAGTCCCGGTCCGGCATACCTTTTACTCTGCGCCGCTGATTCCACATACAGTCCGATGCAGCTAGTATCATCAGTGCCTTCCCTTTCTCCCTCTGCACCTACAATTCACGTAACATGCAAGAACTCTGCCGGTGAAAGAGGCCGTGAGTGCCTAACGAGACGTCACTTGCATTTCGGCAGCAGCTCGTCGAACTTCCACCTGAAACGGGTTGACTGCGAAGAGGCTGCCGGTAGCCACAGCAGAGTGCCAGTTAAGCTCTTGCTTCTCAGCTAACTGGGGCCATGACGTATTCCTCGTCTCTCTCTCTCTGCTAGGAAGAGAGGGAGCCGTTCGCTGACAATCAGGATATGATCGGCGTCCGTAGGGTCGTCGACCCGTCCATCAGTCTCCCCCCCCCCCCCCCCCCCCGGGTCCCCTACTGCCAGACAAAGGAGAGGCGCGCTGACAGCCTCTCTCCCCTGTCGGACAAAACAGCGCCACACTTGGCCGACATCAGCCTACAGCCTCTCGCGCGACTGCGGTGCACCAGGCGACCCCACCCCTACCGTCTACAAAGGGTGGATGCCCTCGCCTGTGGGCGTGGCCGAGTGACATAAACCGAAGCTCACCCGTCGGGCCGGAATGGGACAACGCATCATTACCGTTCACGTGTCCTGCCGCTAGCAACCAAAACCGATACTTCTAAAACAATATACAGTGAGGTATCCATAGCAATGGGATAGCGATATGCACATTACAGATGGTGGCACTATAGCGTACACAGCGTGTAAAAGGGAACTGCATTGGCGGCGCCGTCATTTTTACTCAGGTGACATGATATGGAAAGGTTTCCGACGTCACTGTGGCCACACGACGGGAATTAAAAGACGTTGAACGCAGAACGGTAGTTGGAGCTAGGAGCATGGGACGTTCCATTTAGAACACTGTTAGGGAATTCAGTAATCCGACATCCTCAGTGTCAACAGTGGGCCGAGAATACAAGATTTCAGGCATTACTTCTGATCACGGACAACGCAGTCGCCGACGGCCTTCACTTTAAACAGCGCTAACAGACATGCAACACTGCTAGAAATAACCGCAGACATCAATACGGGACGTACGACGAACGTATCCGTTAAGACACTGCGTCGCAATCTGACGCTAATGGCCTATAGCGGCAGACGACCGACGCGAGTGGCTTCGCTAACTGATGTGTTGGCAAATGTGCCAACACCTTGTAGATAGAGGAGGCTGAAATGCACGCTATCTAACGCAGACGGGCGTGAATTCTGGAACAGGATACGTAATTAATGCACTAAAGAAAAGTACGTAGCGTGTGTTTACTTAACTTTAATTCATCCTTGTGGTACATCGCTCTTGACTATACAAATGAGACTCTCTTCAGATATGGTTAATGGCGCCTTGCTAGGTCGTAGTCATGCACTTAGCTGAAGGCTATTCTAACTGTCTCTCGGCAAATGAGAGAAAGGCTTCGTCAGTGTAGTCGCTAGCAAAGTCGTCGTACAACTGGGGCGAGTGCTAGTACGTCTTTCTAGACCTGCCGTGTGGTAGCGCTCTGTCTGCGATCACTGACAGTGGCGACACGCGGGTCCGACATGTACTAATGGACCGCGGCCGATTTAAAGCTACCACCTAGCAAGTGTGGTGTCTGGCGGAGACACCACACTAACAGCCCAACATCGCCTGCAGCGCCTCTCGTGGGCTCGTGACCGTATCGGCTGGACCCTAGACAACTGCAAAACCGTGGCGTAGTCAAAGGAGCCTCAATTTCAATTGGTAAGAGCTGATGGCAGGGTTCGAGTGTGGCGCAGACCCCACCAAGCCGTGGACCCAAGTTGCCAACGAGCCACTGCGCGAGCTGGCGGGGGCCTCGTAATGGTGTGCGTTGTGTTTACAAGGAATGGGCTGCGTCCTCTCGTCCGACTGAACTCATCACTGACTGGAAATGGTTATATTCGGCTAGTTGCGGACTATTTGCAGTAATTCGTGGACTTCATGCTCCCAAGCAACAAGGGAATTTTGACGGGTTACAATGCGCCATGTCATTCGACCACAATTGTTCGCGATTCTTTTGAAGAACAGTCTGGACAATTAGTGTGGATGATATGGCCACCCAGGTAGCCCGGCGTGAATCCCGTCGAACATCTATGGGACATAATCAAGTGGTCAGTTCGGGCACAAACTCCTGCACCGGCAACACGTTTGCAGTTATGGCCGACTAGAGAGGCAGGCAGGATGGCTTGATATTTCTGCAGGGTCTTCCAACGATTTGCTGAGTCCACGCCGTAACAAGCTTCTGTGCTACGACGGGCAGGAGGAGGATCCCATGACGTTGTCACCTCAGTGCAGACAATATTAAGGCGTTCACTAATCTTTAGGGGCTCTCTGAACTGAATGCTTTACACGTGTGCAAATGCTTTACACCGATTCATACCTGGAATTCCCCAATCTGAAAGTGTCAGATTACACTCGGGTCGAAATCACTGCGTGTCAGTCAGTGAGCGAGTCGTGTTTTTTTTCATCACGTATAAAGCCGACGTCACTGTGTTCGAAATGAATTTTTGCACTGATATTCACTGACAAGAATTCTCTTCGCGATCACGTAAATCAAGAGAATGACGAGCCTCGTGATCATATGGTTCAAAGCAAAGAACAATGACATTTGATGTCTGTAGCATACGAAAGAAAGTTGAATTTTCTAGGGATATGTCAAAACAGGAAAGAAAGTTCAATTTTCTAGGGATATGTCGAAACAGTTAATACTATTTTCGCCCAGGCTTTTTGTCCGTCTGTCTATCCTTCCGAATACTACTCAGTATTGGCATGTTTAACATATAGTGACTTCAATCACATACTAAAAACACTGTTTCATACACTTTCTAAATATAGCTACTAGAAACTAGAGGTGAAATAGTGGTATCGAGCAAAAATATGAAAATATCAAATAAATTTAATCACTTAAAAATTGTAGGGTGAACCTCACCTGAGTGAGAGCGTGCAGGGAGTGTCCCACAAAATCTAACCCAGGGATAAGGCGTTTAAAAAACGCCCTCACGCAATTAATGGACGTCCCCTATTCGGTAATCCCCCTTACATACCACCGACGAAGCGGCAAAGAGATCCGAACGATCGCCAATAGGAAATTAGGCAGTCTGCTACAAGAAATGCAGCATCATTAAAAACCAACATCGAAACAACTTGTGAACTATCTTAGTCACCAAATTGAGGGAATCTTAACTGTACGCAGTTTGTGAAACATCGAGCAGACGTCGCTTTAAAGCGTATGTGAGTGGAGAAACGAGTGAGTTTATAACAAGCTTAACAAACGGAATTGAATATTCCGTGAGGAATTTACGATTTTAAAGTCCGTGTCAGAGGTATTTTCGGAACCGCGTATATCCCGTGAAATGTTTGAGAGTTATTGAGTAATGACGGGAATTACTATGGAAAGCTGACGAGCTTTCTAATGTGCCAGGAGATTTATCTACTGGGGACTGCTGTAATCCAGGAAGGTTTCAGCTCTACATATGCAGGACATCGTGACACACGTCGATTTCTGCCCTACGTTGTATGACGCTTGAAGCTGTAATTTTTTTAAATGGAGGACCTTTTTTTAAGTTTTAAAACAAACATTTCATTGCACAATAAAAAAATGCGAAGTTATTTTTGTGTTATGCTTTTAGAGGATTTCGTTTTGCTGTGAATTACTTGAAATCAGTCTCATAATTGGCGAGTCGAGTTGGCACAAGTTTATCTGTATGTTCATCAGTGAATTCAAATCGACGTTCATATTTAAAGAACTTGGCTGTTCAGTGTATTGATCCTGGTACTACTAACAAGACTGGGAAAGCCAGTCGATAAACAGAGTAGAGTCGGGTAAGTCAGTGCGGTGGGTACGACTGCGCAACGCTCATGTCTCAGTTTTAATAATGATAGCATTATGGAAAAGGTCTGATTGCTACTCATCACACAGCGCAGATGCTGAGTCGCAGACAGCCACAACAAAAAGACTGTCGAACAAGTAAGCTTTCGGCGAAAAATGACTTCATCAGAATTGGAAACGCGCGCGCGCGCGCGCGCGCGCGCACGCACACACACACACACACACACACACACACACACACACATGGCCACAGTCTCTGACCGCTGAGCCAGCAGTTGGCTACTCAGCAGGGGACGAAATAGCCTCTGTGGCTGACCCTTCTGTTGTAGTTTGGTCACGGTCCGGGTGTTAACGGCTGCACAATGTGGTAAGAACTGTTTTATTTGTTTTCACATACAAAATTTTACGTTAACGGAAATAAGTCTTACACTGAAGAGCCAAAGAAACTGGTACACCTGCCTAATATCGTGTAGGAACCACCGCGAGCAGCAGAAATGCCGCAACACGACGTGGCATGGACTCGACTAATGTCTGAAGTAGTGCATGCCAATCCGTAAGAGTACGAGGGGGTGGAGATCTCTTCTGAACAGCACGCTGCAAGGCATTCCATATACCCTCAGTAACATTCATGTCTAGGGAGTTTGGTGGCGAGCGGAAATGTTTAAACTGTCATAATCCACTCATTAAGAGCAATAATCGTATGTTCAAGTTAACACACAAGACATGTAAAAGTTAGAAACTGTGTGTGTGTGTGTGTGTGTGTGTGTGTGTGTGTGTGTGTGTATTCATCCAATATTTGGGAATGAGAGCACTTGCCGACTTCCACCTAACGTTTACAAAACTTTTCTGACCCACAGCCCCCGCCCCCCTACAGCCGTGAAGTTTTAATTTATTACTCCTTTAATGCTAACTCTATTCTCAGAAAGTAGATATGTAGTCATATCGCTGCACAAGGCACAACTGAGGATACACGGTACAAAACCGCATGGGAGTTCGATTCCTTAAGCAATCGTGTGTGTGTGTGTTGGGAGGGAAGAAGGGTGGGGGGGGGGGGGCGATGGTTACTGGTACGAATGCTGCAAGGTGCTCTTAGACTTCTACAATTATTAATTAATTTATTTTTCCATGACGGAGCACGTTATTCAGAATTAAAGCAATAACAGAAACTCTTATCGCACACATGAAATGTATTCGCAATTCCGAATACAGACAACCATGAGCTGTATGATGGCATGACGGCAATGAAAATTTGTGCCCTATCGGGACTCGAACCCAGGTTTCCCGCTTATCGAGGGCGGTCGGTCGCCTTACCATTTAGCTATCACAGCACGAGTCACGGCCATGCCCAAACTTCCATATGTCGTCAACCATACGTCTATGACCTGTACTCGTACATCCGCTATGTATATTCCCGTACAGAGGAGGTATTTTACTTGAAAGTAACTTGCCAGATGTCTGCTGATGAATACGTGTGCCTGTGTTGTTTCGAATTACGATGCAATGTTCCTTCCGACACGCATGTATGTCCGAAGGAACTTCGTATCGTAATTCCGAATAACAGAGGCACTGCAAAATCGAATTTATTGCTGATTTTACTTACGTCCATATCCACACCTATACTCCGAAAAACATTGTGAAGTGTATGGCAGGGGATACTTCACACTCTACCTCATACTAGAATTGACGTGTTCGGTAGGAGAAATTGCTAACCTACAAACGTTCTTTTTGGTACTGCTTCTTACCAGTTTGATTCGACTCTAAGACAAGGACATAAATACAATGAAACAAAATGCTGTGTCCTGGCGTAGGGTAGAGGAAGCGCATTAGAGCTTAAAGAAGGGTTCAGGTTAGACGGCAATGTCCGAGAGGTTAGAAGCAAAAGCAGAAAGACGAACTTCCAGTGAAGGCATCTGACTGACTAGATCAGCGTCACAGCCTGTCACAGGGTTCTTACGAGAGGAGAGCATTTTCGCTCAAAATGGCTCTGAGCACTATGGGACTTAACATCTATTATCAAGCAATCCCGTGGCAAAGAACTGTGTCAAAGTTAAGTAAATCTTTTATTCCTTAATGCAATAAAGTGAAATAATGCACTGAACCGCCAAAGAAACTCGTATAGACATGCCTATTCAAATAAGATACAGGGTGTTTCAAAAATGACAGGTATATTTGAAACGGCAATAAAAACTAAACGAGCAGCGATAGAAATACACCGTTTGTTGCAATATGCTTGGGACAACAGTACATTTTCAGGCGGACAAACTTTCGAAATTACAGTAGTTACAATTTTCAACAACAGATGGCGCTGCAAGTGATGTGAAAGATATAGAAGACAACGCAGTCTGTGGGTGCGCCATTCTGTACGTCGTCTTTCTGCTGTAAGCGTGTGCTGTTCACAACGTGCAAGTGTGCTGTGGACAACATGGTTTATTCCTTAGAACAGAGGATTTTTCTGGTGTTGGAATTCCACCGCCTAGAACACAGTGTTGTTGCAACACGACGAAGTTTTCAACGGAGGTTTAATGTAACCAAAGGACCGAAAAGCGATAGAATAAAGGATCTGTTTGAAAAATTTCAACGGACTGGGAACGTAACGGATGAACGTGCTGGAAAGGTAGGGCGACCGCGTACGGCAACCACAGAGGGCAACGCGCAGCTAATGCAGCAGGTGATCCGACAGCGGCCTCGGGTTTCCGTTCGCCGTGTTGCAGCTGCAGTCCAAATGACGCCAACGTCCACGTATCGTCTCATGCGCCAGAGTTTACACCTCTATCCGTACAAAATTCAAACGCGGCAACCCCTCAGCGCCGCTACCATTGCTGCACGAGAGACATTCGCTAACGATATAGTGCACAGGATTGATGACGGCGATATGCATGTGGGCAGCATTTGGTTTACTGACGAAGCTTATTTTTACCTGGACGGCTTCGTCAATAAACAGAACTGGCGCATATGGGGAACCGAAAAGCCCCATGTTGCAGTCCCATCGTCCCTGCATCCTCAAAAAGTACTGGTCTAGACCGCCATTTCTTCCAAAGGAATCATTGGCCCATTTTTCAGATCCGAAACGATTACTGCATCACGCTATCGGACATTCTTCGTGAATTTGTGGCGGTGCAAACTGCCTTAGACGACACTGCGAACACCTCGTGGTTTATTCAAGATGGTGCCCGGCCACATCGCACGGCCGACGTCTTTAATTTCCTGAATGAATATTTCGATGATCGTGTGATTGCTTTGGACTATCCGAAACATACAGGAGGCGGCGTGGATTGGCCTCCCTATTCGCCAGAAATGAACCCCTGTGACTTCTTTCTGTGGGGACACTTGAAAGGCCAGGTGTACCGCCAGAATCCAGAAACAATTGAACAGCTGCAGCAGTACATCTCATCTGCATGTGAAGCCATTCCGCCAGACACGTTGTCAAAGGTTTCGGGTAATTTAATTCAGAGACTACGCCATATTATTGCTACGCATGGTGGATATGTGGAAAATATCGTACTATAGAGTTTCCCAGACCGCAGCGCCATCTGTTGTTGAGAATTGTAACTACTGTAATTTCGAAAGTTTCTCTGCCTGAAAATGTACTGTTGTCCCAAGCATATTGCAACAAACTGTGTATTTCTATCGCTGCTCGTTTAGTTTTTATTACCGTTTCAAATATACCGGTCATTTTTTAAACACCCTGTATATGTAAACAAGCAGAATACCGCGCTGCGGTCCGCAACGCCTATATAAGATAAGTGTCTGGCGCAGTTGTTAGACTGGTTACTACTGCTACACTGGCAGGTTATCAAGATTTAAACAATCCTGAACGTGGTACTATAGTGGGCGCATGAGCGATGGGACACAGCATCTCCGAGACAGCGACAAATCGGAGATTTTTCCGTACGACCATTTCACAGGTGTACCGTGAATATCAGAAATGCGACAAAGCATCAAATGTCCGACATCGCTGCGGCCGGAAAAAGATCCTGCAACAACGGGGCCAACGACGACTTAAGAGACTCGTTCAACATGACACCAGTGCAACCCTTCTTCAAATTGCTGCAGATTTCAACGCTGGAGGTTCAACGTCCGAAACATTTAAGGAAACATCATCGGTATGGGCTTTCGGAGCCGAAGGCCCACCGTGTACCCTTGATGACTGCACGATACAAAGCTTTACGCCTCGCCTGGGCCCGTCAACACTGTTGATGACTGGAAACGCCGGCCGTTGTGGCCGTGCGGTTCTAGGCGCTGCAGTCTGGAGCCGAGCGACCGCTACGGTCGCAGGTTCGAGTCCTGCCTCGGGGATGGATGTGTGTGATGTCCTTAGGTTAGTTAGGTTTAAGTAGTTCTAAGTTCTAGGGGACTAATGACCTCAGATGTTAAGTCGCATAGTGCTCAGAGCCATTTGACTGGAAACATGTTGCCTGGTCGGACGAGTATCGTTTCAAATTGTGTCGAACGGTTAGACGTGTAGCTGCATGGAGACAACTTCATGACTGAATGGAACCTGCATGTCCGCAGGGGTCTGTTCAGAATGGTAGAGCCTCTGTAATGCTGTGGAGCGTGTGCAGTTGCAATTGTATGGGACTCCTGATACGTCTAGATACGACTCTGACAGGTGACACGTACGTAAGCATCCTGTGTGATCACCTGCATCCGTTCATGTCCATTGTGCATTCCGACGGGCTTGGACAATTTCACAGGATAATGTGACACCTTACATAACCAAATTTGCTACAGACTGGTTCCAGGAACACTCTTCTGAGTTCAAACACTTCCGCTGGACATCAAGCTCCGCAGATACGAATACTATTGAGCATATCTGGGATGCCTTGCAACGTGCTGTTCAGAAGAGATGTCCACCTCCTCGTACTGTTACGGATTTATGGACAGCCCTGCAGGATTCATGGTGTCAATTCCCTTCAGCAGCACTCGATTCCTTGCCACGTCGCGTTGCGACACTTCTGCGTGCTCGCGGGGACCGTACACGATATTAGGCAGGTGTGCCAGTTTCTTTGCCTCTTCAGTGTATTTCACGTGCTCTAATTTGATTAGCTTCTCCCCGAGCAATCAGAGAAACTACTGTTACGGCCGGGCGAAAGTAGTTTCGTCTGGCCTCAACAAAGACTAATCATAGACACTAGAAAAAGCAAAAAAAATTGAGTGTTACCACAACAAAAGTCAGTTTGTCAGTCCGTGGGATGAGAGCTAGCACAAGTAGCAATCACTAGCAGCATCTGAGCAGCACTCCAAGTGAGAAAACAGAATTGAATCGGAGTTTTTGAGAGGCTGGCGTCGGGCAACGCGGAGTTGACGCCTCAAAGATCTGACAAGAGGACTCTTCTTCTGAATGCGGGGAGTGGGAGTTTTTACAGGGCGTTGGCGCGCGGTTCCTCCCCCTCTGGCTGCGGTCCGCCAGCCCACCCCCCTGCTGCCTCTGGCCAGCCACGTCCACGCCCTTCCCCTTTTTTCCCTACTCTGTACGCCGGGATGGTCCTGCGCTGTACACTAACAAACCTCACGTTTGGTAGCAACAGCAGCAGCTCAAAGCTTAACGTCAGCACCCTTTCTAATATGGCGAGCAACGACAGTGTTTTACGTCACTCTGCTCTTGGGAGCGGCTGTTCTACTAATTTCCTACAGTATCTCAATGTAACTCGTGTGCACCCGCTGACGTTGCTGTCCTCAGGAGCAAGGATCATGCTTGCTGGCTGTGATAAGACGCGACTGTTTTGACCTCCGTCTACTGTGGCACCTTACAACAGCGTCTAGACGGTATGTGAGGCTACCAGTTAATTCTCTGGAATGAGACTTCTACCCTGTGCAGTTTGCGGTTCGCAGGCGCCTTTCGCAACTGCTTACCTCGTGTCAGCTGAACGCTACGGGCTGCGGTCGCCACCTGCCTCATGTGTCTAAATGGTTCAAATGGCTCTGAGCACTATGGGACTTAACATCTATGGTCATCAGTCCCCTAGAACTTAGAACGACTTAAACCTAACTAACCTAAGAACAGCACACAACACCCAGCCATCACGAGGCAGAGAAAATCCCTGACCCCGCCGGGAATCGAACCCGGGAACCCGGGCGTGGGAAACGAGAACGCTACCGCACGACCACGAGATGCGGGCCCTCATGTGTCTGGTTCCCTGTCTTGGACTGCTCTCGCTGTCTTCCTACAACCTCAAGAGCAACAGCGCTTTCTAGTCGCACTTTTGGAACTTGTTACCAGCACAAGGCGAATTCGAAGACACAACATGTGAAATGAACAGCCCAGTCCTCCTCACCACCTTCCCCTGCAATTCCGCTCCCGCAACGCGAGATCAGTACCTAACGACTGCAAAGTTGCACAGCAAACAGAAGTAATCTGCTGAATCATAGACCTATTTCACTCAAACCAAAAATGCGAAACAATTTTGGAACGTATACTGTATTCGAACAATATGAAACATCTCGAAGAAAACTGTCTACAGACACACAAAAAATATCGTTCCTGCGACACACACATACACACACACACACACACACACACACACACACACACACACACACACACACACACACAGGCTCTTTATTCATACTTATGAATTAGATCAAAAAATGGCTCTGAGCACTATGGGGCTTAACTTCTGAGGTCATCAGTCCCCTAGAACTTAAAACTACTTATACCTAACTAACCCAAGAACATCACACACATCCATGCCCAAGGCAGGATTCCAACCTGCGACCGTAGCGGTAGCGCTGAATTAGATCGACAGGGGGTCTCAAGCTGATTCCATGTTTGTAGATCTCCAAAAGGCTTTTGACAACGTTCCCCACAAGCGGCTTTAAAATCAAATTGCGTGTCTGTGGAGTATTGTTTCAGGTTCGTCATTTACTACCAGAAGGGCGACAGTTCGTAATAATTAACGGGAAGTCATCGACTGAAACAGAAGTGATATCTGCCGTTTCCAAAGGACGTTTTGCAGAGAATGTGAACAGCACTCGTCCGTTGCTTGCAACAGATTCTGTCGCTTACTGTCTACTAAAGCCATCGCAAGATGATTCAGACAGGATATCTCTATGAAACTTCCTGGCAGATTAAAACCTTGTGCCGTACCGAGACTCGAACTCGGCACCTTTGCCTTTCACTGGCAAGTGCTCTACCAACTGAGCTACCCAGGCACGACTCACGCCCCGTCCTCACAACTTTACTTCCGCCAGTACCTCGTCTCCTACTTTCCAAACTTTACAGAAGCTCTCCTGCGAACCTTGGAGAACTAGCACTCCTGAAAGAAAGGATATTGCGGAGACATGGCTTAGCCACAGCCTGGGGGATGTTTCCAGAATGAGATTTTCACTCTGCAGCGGAGTGTGCGCTGTGAGGATGGGGCGTGAGTCGTGCTTTTGGATAGCTCCGTTGGTGGAGCACTTGCCCGTGAAAGTCAAAGGTGCCGAGTTCGAATCTCGGTACAGCACACGGTTTTAATTTTCCAGGAAGTTTCATAACAGCGCACAATCCGCTGTAGAGTGAAAATCTCATTCAGGATATCTTTATGTCGCGAAAAGCGACAGACGACCCTGGAGAATAAGAAGCGTGACGTCCTCGACAGGAGTTTTTGAAAAGAATCCATTAAATTTCGGTTACGTCCTTCATAATGTAAATTTAAAAACTATCGATTCGTTTCAGTACATAGAGATTGCAATCAGGAACAACTTACATTTGAACCATCACATAGATATGGGGAAGGCGAAACAAGGACTGCGTTGCATTGGCAGAACCCTTGGTAGATGCAACAAATCAATAAAGGGACTGCGTACACAACGCTTGTCCGTCCTCTAGTAGAGTACTGCTGCGCGGTATGGGACACTTACCAGAGGACATCGAAAAAGTTCCAAGTTGGGCAGCTCGTTTATAATTATATATGATAGGCGAGTTTGTGTGACAGTCATAAAAACAAAAGCGTTTCTCGTTTCCACCAGATCTTTTGACGAAATTTCAATCATCAACTTTCTCCTCCGTATGGGAACACCTTTGGTTCACTTCCACCTACGTGGTCAGAAATGTCAATCGTAATAAAATAGAAGCTCTCAATTTAAAGACCTAGGTATCCCGTTTCTAGAGTGGGATGGTCGACAAATAGTCTGACAGTAGTTCTCTCAATTCTCTGCCAAGCACTTGGATGTCGACTGTGGAGCCGTCATATAGGCGCAGATGTTTTCGTCCATTCACGTACTACGAAAATTTATACATGGGATGGACAAAAATACGAAAACACTACAACTCCTGACATTACCATGCCTAGTACGAAGTAGGAAACCCGCTGGCGTTCAAAACAGTTTACAGTCGTCTCGGAATGGAGAAATACTCCTTTTGTACGGTTTTCAAGAGAATCTTATATCATTCTTCCTGCAAAGTAATGACAATTTCAGATAATGATGATGATGGAGGCTCTCTCCATAGCAGATCGTAAAGGCCCAATGATACTGGGATCTGGTGGTTACGGTGCCCAGGGAAGGTACGACACTCCATCCTCGTGTTCACAAATTCAGTCCTGAACGATGCGAGCTGAGTGGACAGCGGCCCCGTCGTCTTGGAAGACAACATCACCATTGGGGAAGAAACAGTGCAGGAATCTGATGTGCCAAAGCGGTTGCATAAGCATCGGCAGTAATATGACCACGCAGAGTAACAATAGCGCACGAGTAATACCACAATATCGCTTCCGCAATTCGATGTTTTACCGGATTCCTGATATCCACGTTACACTCGTGAAATGGTCGTACGGGATAATGCCCTCTTCATCGCTATCTCAGAGATGCTGTGTCCCATTGTTCGTGCGCAGACTATAACACGACGTTCAAACTCACTTAAATCTCGATAACCTGGCATTGTAGGAGCAGTAACCGATCTAACAACTGCGCCACACACTTGATTTCTTATACAGGGTTATTACAAATGATTGAAGCGATTTCACAGCTCTACAATAACTTTATTATTTGAGATATTTTCACAATGCTTTGCACACACATACAAAAACTCAAAAAGTTTTTTTAGGCATTCACAAATGTTCGATATGTGCCCCTTTAGTGATTCGGCAGACATCAAGCCGATAATCAAGTTCCTCCCACACTCGGCGCAGCGTGTCCCCATCAATGAGTTCGAAAGCATCGTTGATGCGAGCTCGCAGTTCTGGCACGTTTAGGTTTGAACACTGAATCTTTCACATAACCCCACAGAAAGAAATCGCATGGGGTTAAGTCGGGAGAGCGTGGAGGCCATGACATGAATTGCTGATCATGATCTCCACCACGACCGATCCATCGGTTTTCCAATCTCTTGTTTAAGAAATGCCGAACATCATGATGGAAGTGCAGTGGAGCACCATCCTGTTGAAAGATGAAGTCGGCGCTGTCGGTCTCCAGTTGTGGCATGAGTCAATTTATTCGTCGACTTCCGCGGGCTACGCGCTAAACTTGCCCACACGCGTTCAACCGTTTCTTCGCTCACTGCAGGCCGACCCGTTGATTTCCCCTTACAGAGGCATCCAGAAGCTTTAAACTGCGCATACCATCGCCGAATGGAGTTTGCAGTTCGTGGATCTTTGTCGAACTTCGTCCTGAAGTGTCGTTGCACTGTTATGACTGACTGATGTGAGTGCATTTCAAGCACGACATACGCTTTCTCGGCTCCTGTCGCCATTTTGTCTCACTGCGCTCTCGAGTGCTCTGACGGCAGAAACCTGAAGTGCGGCTTCAGTCGAACAAAACTTTATGAGTTTTTCTACGTATCTGTAGTGTGTCGTGACCATATGTCAATGAATGGAGCTACAGTGAATTTATGAAATCGCTTCAATCATTTGTAATAGTCCCGTATAAGCGTTGCCGACCGCACTCTTTCGCTCTTCAGTGTGTGCAATCATCAACCGATGATTGCACACACTGCAGAGCGAAAGAGTGTCCTGTCATTGTTAATGTTTAATATCCCCTACTACTTCAAAATGGTACGGGTTCCACAGACTTGGAACAGTATTCTACACTGAATCGCAGAAGTGTTTTGCAAGCAATCTCGTTTGTAAATTAATTGCATTTCCCATAATCCTAGTTTGCCTTTCAATCGCTTTATTTACGATTGATCCCATATGAGTAAGTGATCGCATAAGAAAAAATAATCGAAACATCTTTTTTCTTTGATCTCTGTTACTCATTTTTAAGACGCTTGGCAAAAAGTGTCGCTACCTCTGTTCTTCGTTACTTGGTGGAAGAAAGTAACTCAAGGAACTAAATTAGGTGAGGAATGAACAACAATAAATGGTGAAATACCGCACATGGAACAATCTAAATCACACGTACACTGGGTACACTAACTATTGTTGTTTACCACAATGGTTCCTTCACCCCAGGACCAAACCTATGGAATGCCGACAATGGCCCCTGTCAAGCGGGCAGATACACAAGGGATGAAAAACTGACCGGAAAAAAGGTTCACGATTTCTTGTCCCGCAACGAAAAATTCACCTACAGCACGTTAGTTGTAACGATTGCCTTGAGAAGACGCCACCCTGATGGTTGACTGTGGCTCTGCCATGTGTCGGAATTGTTCGAATCGCATACGTGCAGAAGAAACATCAAACCTGAAGCACACGAAAGGAAGTTTACAGTTGTATTCGCCGTCCAGTCTGGTTAACGTGACCACGTGTCAAAATCCTGAGGATCCACTGTGTGCAGCGCGGCCCGCTCTGAGACGCGGGGTTCTGCAAGGTACCGAGAGGGCTGCACGTGCAGCCACGGCGACTCCAGTGCCGCGGCAAGCTGCGCGAACAGCCCGATGCTGGTCGTCCCACATATTCTCGATTAAGTTTTAATCCTGGGAGTTTGCTGGGCATCCCGGTGCTCTTCGAACCACGCACATACACTGCGACACGTTGCACTGTTCTGCTGGTAGATGCCATCGTGCCGACGAAAAACAAAGTGCATGTAGGGGTGGACATGGTCTCCAAGAAAAGATGCATGTTGTGATGACCCAGCGTGCCTTCCAGAACGACGAGGTCACGCTGGGGATCCCCCAGACCATAAAGCTCCCTCCTCCGGCCCGTACCTTTCCGGCGATGTGACGGCTACCTGTCCGATGTAGTATACAACGTGATTCATCTGAAAATGCCACCTGTCGCCAATCAGTGGACTTCTGGCGTGCAGCCTTCGTGGCCGACGAACAGCAGTGAGCATGGGTGCATAAACCAGGAGCCTGCCGAGGAGGCCAATACGCAATAATGTTCGCTGAATGGTCGTTGAGGAGACACTGTGTGTTTGTACACCCTTTGTCCATGTGGGCGGTCCGTTGCGCAAAGGTTGCACGTGCTCATCTTCTGAGCCGTCGATCACCCCAGTCACCTATGGCCCGTGGTGCGCCACAGTTTCCTCGGCATCAGTATTCGATAGCCCCATACTGCCACGCACCGTATACTTACATCACGGTGGCACGTGAACAGTTGACAAACTCAACCGTACCCTTGGAGAGAAACCCAACGATCATGACCTTCTGGACGTCAGATAAATCGATGCGTTTCCGCATTACGACAACGACTGCACTGTTTGCCGCGTCCCCACCGCTCCCTCCCGACATGCTTAGTGCTGACACATGCCCTTCCGTGAGTGGTTAAAAAGGAGGGGCATTATTTACTGTCCGATCCCCGTACTTCTGTTTTTCCCAAGTTTCGGTTGTTATGATAAACTGAGTAAATAAAAAAATTCAGGAATAAGCCTTCTGTGGCTAATTAATAACATTATGGAAGTTATTAGGAACTGTGCCTTTAGATAGATACACCGTCTAAATAAACGTATAAACATATGCTCTACCAATGGTCATCGGATGCACTGCTCCATAATGTGGGATCTTTTTTATGGTGGGAGGGGTGCTCAATTTTCGCACAACTCCAGTGGCACAGGATCACATCTGCATGATCTTGCCTTCCTCCCGGGTTTATGTAGATCTCTCTACTTTTATCTTTTCCGGACCCACAATCTAGGAATTAGTATCTACAGAATGTAGTCGTGGTAGCCCCGGTTATCGTGATACGCTCTCGTATCAGCAGGAGAAAAAAGATTGTGACAGGCAGTGACCTCAACTGCTCCCATTTAATCTGACATCAGTACAATTCCAGACGGCTACAAGACACTGTCGCTAGTTTTCGCAGTGACTGCAACGAGTTTTTGATCGAGAATCCAGTCCTTGCAGTTCTATAGTATTTCTGTTCCGTTCCATTCCGCTGCCACATTTCCGCGTATATTCATTGCTCCTGCGGTTTAGCAAATTAGAGGAGGACAGTATTCAATTACTTTCCTGCTTCAACGAAGCAGCCAGAGATGCGTACAGTTTTTAAATCAAGTTTGGATACACACTCTGTAGGGAAGCGAACATGGACTTATTTTTAAGAGCGGATATTCATTTTACGCCACTGGAATTTCTGATCGCCCATAAAAAGAACAACAAAGGGCATTAAATGGCATTAAGAAAGGATTTCAAATGAGATGAGATATATTTAGTTGGGGGTCTACAACCGCATACATTTTATGGTAGGTGGTACGATGCAGTATTTCTCGCTTAGAAACATATCGCCACAATACGCCACTGCTCTTAGTTTGACAGGGGTTACGATTTTAAGCACTTCGTCAGAAAAGGGTGAAGCAGCCCGTCACTGGGTATGTGTTCCAACCACGGGTCTCTGTACACTCAGTAACACGTCCACATCTCAAATTCCTTCATTCTCATCTAGGAGCACTTTAGTATCCAGGTTTCGACAGCAGTACAGACGACACTTGGCACCTCACGATTGAACGTAAAGATCGCGACCAGGAATCACTGACGAAATGTGCTCGGGTTATCGGCCGAGTGGTAGGGCCGTGTTGTCGTAACGTTTCGATTATATTCCTGGTTTTTCATCTCGTCATCCTCGAAAAAAGATGACGCATAGGAAACCCGTCGAAACGTTGCGACAACACGATGCTAAGACTCGGTTGATATCGCGAGAAGATTCCGTTAATGAAAATCGCGGAGCGAGACTGCATTCTCTCCACGAATCCTGCCCGAACTTTTAAAGGATCAGTGCGGTAGTAAATACACAATATAAGAAGAATGGGCAGGTTTGAGAGGTGAAATAGTGAAGGCAGCAGAGGATCAAGTAGCTAAAAAGACGACAGCTAGTAGAAATCCTTTGGCAATAGAAGATATGCTGAATTTAAACGACTAAAGCAGAAAATATAAAAATGCAGTAAACGAAGCAGGCGAAAAGGAATACAAGCGTCTCGAAAATGAGATCGACAGGAAGTGCAAAATGGCTAAGCAGGAATAGGTAGAGGACAAATCTAAGGATGTAGAAGCGTATATCAATAGGGGTAAGGTAGATGCAGCCTACAGGAAAATTAAAGAGACCTTTGGAGAAAAGAGAACCACCTGTATGAACATCAAGAGCTCAGACCGAAAATCAGTTCTAAGCAAAGAAGGGAAAGCAAAAAGGTGGAAGGAATACACAGAGAGTCTATACAAGGGAGATGTACTTACGGGAAATATTATGGGAATGGAAGAGGACGTAGAGGAAGATGAGAAGCGACGTATTTGACAGAGCACTGAAAGGCGTTAATACGAAACAAGGCCCCGGGAGTAGACAACATTCCGTTTAGTCATCTCCCGCAGTACGACGCGCCGCCGATCCTGGCAGCTTCGGCTTCACACGGTTGCATCATACTGAGTTTTCTGGCTGTGAGCACTCCCTATTACTATTACAGATCAGACACAGATGGCGCTCTGGTAGCCACGCAACGACGTTGAAACCATTATCAGTACATCTACTAACCCCCCCCCCCCCCCCCCGGTCAGTGGCATATGCCGTCATCAGATCAAAACCGACGTCATTTTCCAGGCGAATTAATTTATTTCCGGCAGTAACGTGATACAGCTGCAATCATCAGGCCAGTACCTGTTTCCCTGAGGCACGGAGGCATGTCTGAAGGTCACTGTAAAGTGAAGGTAGAGGTACTGTACAATCACAGACATTTTAACCATCAATGATGCATTAAAATAAGTCTCAAATCTGTAAAGAAATTAGCGAACGAACTACAATCGGCGGAAAGCATCAGAAAGTGCTTGGCCAGACGCGGATACACTCAAAACCAGCTCCCTTTGAACGTTCGAGAGCAGACCACGACGTTGGTATCGGGGATTTACTTCAAACTTTGTACGCCTTTAGTAGGCCATTGAAACAACATGATGCGCAAGTTGTAACGTGCACTACTGTGGCAATTCCGAGAAAATCGCAAAAGAAGTTTTCCGCGTCTGTTATGTAACTGACGTATCTGTGCGGAGGTGCTGGACATTAGAGTTCTTGGTGGTCAAGTGGTTTGCGTTCGAGCTTCGTAAGACGAACGTGTATGAGGCGACGGTCGACTCCCCCTCAAACCTTCATTTCTGTAGCACAAGTGTAAATTCTGGGATATTCAAAAAATTTGCACCTACACTATTCGTTCTTGCTGCATAAGCAACGTCTTACACTACGCAGCGTTTGGTTGCGGGTACCTTAGCAGATTGCATGTACGAGGGACTTCGCAAATGGTGACAGGCACACATTTTCAGGAAACGTGTATGCGTTTCTTCATTTACTTGTCGTTAATTATATATATGTTTGTTCTAGTAATTAAATTTAATGGAAAGTGGTAAGCACTCAACATGAAATTCGTATAACTTCATGCAAGTACGCGGGTTCTTTTAATTATACTCCCTCTCAAATGTCTTATAAATTAAATAATACGACCAGTGATGAAAAAACTATATATTAAACATTAGGTCTGAGCGGGAGTCGAACCGTCGTTGCATATATGCACATCTTACGAAGCTCGAACGCCAACCACTTGACCACCAAGAACTCCAACGTGCAAGCAGTTACGTTGCGTAACAGACGCGTAAAACTTCTCTTTCAATTTTCTCGGAATTGCCAGAGTAGTGCACCTTACCAATTGCACATTATGCTGTTTTCATGGCCTACTAAAGGTGTACAAAGTTTGAAGTAAATCCGTGATCCCAACGTCGTCGCCTCCCCTTGTAACATATTTCAGGTCACAATTCATTCCTCGTGTTTACAGATTTTCGACGATACGGAAACGACTCGGCTACTGTGAACTGTGTACATTACATAGCCGCCCGGAGTGGCCGAGCGGTTAAAGGCGCTACAGTCTGGAACCGCACGATCGCTACGGTCGCAGGTTCGAATCCTGCCTCGGGCATGGATGTGTGTGATGTTCTTAGGTTAGTTAGGTTTAAGTAGTTCTAAGTTCTAGGGGACTTATGACCACAGCAGTTGAGTCCCATAGTGCTCAGAGCCATTTGAACCATTTTACATTACATACCAGTCAGATTTTATTGTTGTGCTTTACATTAATAGGAGGAGAGATATTGGTTTAATTACATTTCGTATTCGTCTTGGAAAAATCGCTCCCCCCGTTTACCGGCAGGGAACTACGAAACGAAGTGTATTAAAAACAGGAGTTTCTCACGTCATGGGTATCACGCTGTTGTTCTGTTACTACATGCCAGCAATTCTCAAGGGATTATAAGACAATATCTGATGACAATGAAATACCCCTATCTGTGCCGCGTATGGTCTTTGTCAAAGAAAGGGGAGGGGGGAGGGGCATTTTACCCAACATTCTCGACCAATCCACCACCCAAGAAACGTTGCAGTGAGATCATGTCGTAAGATCCGTAGAAAATGTTTGGTGCCCTCGTGCATAAGCCACGGGCGTTGCTTTCCTGCAAAGCTAACTGCGTTGGCAATTCATCTCGCAGAAATCGATGATACGTAGCACCTGTTAATCCGTTTGGTAGCGTGTAAGGCCCCATGAGTCTGTCACCGCCAAGTCCTGCCCCTACACTGATAATGAAGGAACCTGAGGCCTCACTTCCATGGCTACTCGACGATTTGTATCTTCCCACAGGTGCGCACTGTGATATATTGACTACGCAATCTCCTTTCGATCCTGCCCCATCTGTAAATAACATACTGACACTGAACTTTGGATCTCCAACGGCCAATATCAGAACGGGTATTTGTTTCCGATCACACCGTTGTGGGAACCTTCCTTTTAGTTTCCACAAAGACTACCTCCTGTAGGAATACGTCAGACTTCTTTTTCAAACACCCTGTACATACACTGAAGAGCCAAAGAAACTGCTACACTTGCCTAATATCGTGTAGGTCCCCCGCGAGCACACAGGAGTGCCGCAGCACGACGTGGCATGGACTTGACTAATGTCTGAAGTAGTACAGGAGGGAACTGACACCATGAATCCTGCAAGGCTGTCCATAAATGCATAAAGGTATGAGGAACTGGAGATCTCCTCTGGACAGCACGTTGCAAGGCATTCCAGATACGCTCATTAATGTTCACCTCTGGAGAGTTCCGTGGGCACTTGAAACGATTAAACGCAGAAGAGTGTTCCTGGAGTCACTACGTGGCAATTGTCGATGGGGTGTCGCATTGTCCTGCTGGAATTGCCCAACTACGTCGGAATGCGCAATGGACATGGATGAATGCGTCTGATCACATAGGATGCTTGCATACGTGTCACTTGTGAGAGTCGTATCTAGACATATCAGGAGTCATACCACTCCAACTGTACACGCACCACACGGTTACAGAGCCTCTAACAGACCCCTGCTGACACGCAGGTCAATGGATTGGTGCAAATGGCTCTGAGCACTATGGGACTTAACATCGGAGGTCATCAGTCCCCTAGACTTCGAACTACTTAAACCTAACTAACCTAAGGGCATCACACACATCCATGCCCGAGGCAGGATTCGAACCTGCGATCGTAGCAGCAGCGAGGTTCCGGACTGAAGCGCGTAGAACCACACCGCCACAACTGCCGGCTCCATGGATTCGTGAGATTGTCTCCATACCCGTAAACGTCCATCTGCTACATACAATTTGAAACGAGACTCGTCCGACCAGGCAACATGTTTGTAATCAACAGTCCAATGTCGGTGTTGACGGGCCCAGGCGAGGCGTAAAGCTGTGTGTCGTGCAGCCACGAATTGGCCTTCGGCTGCAAAAGCTCATGTCGATGACGTTTCGTTGAATGGCCCAGTACTGAAATCTGCAGCAATTTGCGGAAGGGTTACACTTCTGTCACGTTGAAAGATACTCTTCAGTCGTCGTTGGTCCCCTTCTTGCAGAATCTTTCTCCGGTGGCAGCGATGTCGGAGATTTGGTGTTTTACCAGATTCCTGATATTCACGGTACACTTGTGAAATGATCGTACGGGAAAATCCCCACTTCATCGCCTACTCGGAGAGGCTGTGTGCAATCGCTCGTGCGCCGACTATAACACCACGTTCAAACTCACTTAAATCTTGATAACCTGCCATTGCAGCAGCAGTAACCGATCTAACAACTGCGCGCTGGCCGGTGTGGCCGTGCTGTTCTGGGAGCTTCAGTCTGGAACCGCGTGACCGCTACGGCCGCAGGTTCGAATCCTGCCTCGGGCATGGATGTGTGTAATGTCCTTAGGTTAGTTAGGTTTAAGTAGTTCTGAGTCCTAGGGGACTGATGACCACAGATGTTAAGTCCCATAGTGGTCAGAGCCATTTGAACAACTGCGACAGACACTAGTCTTACATAGGCATTGCCGACCGCAGCGCCGTATTCTGCCTGTTTACATACCTCTGTATTTGACTACGCATGCCTATACCAGTTTCTCTGGCGCTTCAGTGTATATCGTTGACGGCAGGGCCCTGGCACACAGCCCTGAGAGACCAAAATACGATATCAGCTTCTGACGACGACCCCCCAGTAAAGAATACGAATATCCCTTACTACGAAGTGTTGAGCCTATCGCATCTATTCAGATACTGGTTATTCAATTTCAAGCTCAATGTAAGATAGAGTATTTTCTCTATTCGATAAACCGGACTGTGTGTTCCCGAATGATCGTCGTGGCTTCCATAGGTCGCCTGGCGAGGAACTTCATGTCGGATTCTGGAGAACACTAGAGAAGATGCGTCCAGCCAGAAGGTGCGAGGGAGGAAAAGAGCGCGCTGCCTTCCACTTGGTGAGTTGTGCAGCGGCGCCCCGCGACCATCTCGCTTGCATGTCTCCCGTGTCCCCAGGGGTCAATACTGGTGGCCGCCGCCATATATTCTTAACGAGGCGCAGATGCCTCCACTGTCTTCGTTAAACGAGCCGCCTACAATTTCATCGATGCGGCCGGCCGGCGCATTGTACATTCACTTACTCTTTAATACCCTGTAACCCAATTTCAGGTCTGTTTCCAAACGCAGCATTGCCAGCCGGCGGTACGCTGGAGGGTGTCTCCTTCGCTTTTCCGCACGTATCACAGAATCAGATAATGTGTGTTCCAATCTGTCGCTCCACAAGCCACAGTATGCTGTGTACCATTGTCATTCTCGCACGCCCCATTATCTACATCTGCGTCTATATTCTGGAAGCCACATGACGGTGTGTGGCGGAGAGTGTTTACGGTACCGTTACCGCTTCCTCGCTTCCCTGTTCCACTGGCGAACGGTGCGCGGCAACAACAACCAGGACTACTAGGACCAGCTCGAGAACATTTTCCACATAAGCGCTCCCTGCCGCCCTTCCCTCCCACTACCATAAGGCGTTTCAAATTGTATGTGAAACAACAGACTGGTCTACGAATGTTTGTTTCACATACAACTTGAAATGCCATATCTACGTGCAGTAATCGCTCTTGCATATCTGATGATGGATAAATTCCGAAACGCCTCGTATGAGCAATAAAGTCATTCCTTTGTATGATGTATGAATACATGGTTTCACGGCGATTTGAATTAATGAAATTTTCTCTGGCTTACAACCGCGTGAGGTGGGATATTAACCACCTGACGCGGCTGAAAGCGCGAGAAAATTTTATTAATTTCTTGCCTGAAGTTTGACTCTTACGATCGCGACCCAGTCAACCTTAATGTAGAACTACGGATTGTTTTAATTTCGACTTTGACATCGAATAACAAACGAAAAAAAGAAGTGTTTTTTCGTGTGTTGTAATTACAAATTAACAATTTTCGGATTTTTTGCGTTACTTGTATTGTGAAACCTTGATTCTTGCCAAATTTCATGATTCCAGGCCAACGGAAAGTATCCTACAGGTTTTTATGAGTCAGTTTTCCAGTATCAAAGTACGTCACGTAAGTGCTCGTACCGTTTGATTGCACTGGCTTGGAAGTTTAAAATTTTTGCACCGCACAGGGACCACGGACCTCAATATGTGACATAAATTTCAACTTGATAGTCTACCCCTTCCTGTTTTTTTACAGACAGACAACAAAGCGATTCTACACGGGCTCCGTTTTTAGCGACTGAGGCATGGACTCCTAAAAACGGACAGAAACAAAATAAATATCTGCGATTGAGGCATGGACTCCTAAAAATGGACGCAAATAAAATAAATATCATTTCACTTTAAGCTGGCGTGTTAAACACAAGCCAGATTTAATCTGCCCGGAAGTTTCATATCAGCGCACACTCCGCTGCAGAGTGAAAATCTCATTCTAGAAACATCTCCCAGCCTGTGGCTAAGCCATGTCTCCGCCAATATCCTTTCTTCGAGATTTGCTATTTCTGCAAGGTTCGCAGGAGACCTTCTGCGAAGTTTGGAATGGGGGCGTGAGTCGTGCTTGGGTAGCTCAGACGGTAGAGGCACTTGCCAGCGAAAGGCAAAGGTCCCGAGTTCGAGTCTCGGTCCGGCACACAGTTTTAATCTGCCAGGAGGTTTCATACATGCCACTGTTTAACTCTCTCTCTCTCTCTCTCTCTCTCTCTCTCTCTCTCTCTCTCTCTCTCTCTCTCTGTGTGTGTGTGTGTGTGTGTGTGTGTGTGTGTGTGTGTGTGTGTGTGTGTGTGTGTGTGCGTGTGTTACATTTAAAGAAAAATTACTAGGAAAGAGTTAAATTTTAGAAACGAAAAAACGTGAAAAAATTGATAACTACAGTCAAAATTTTTATCACGCAACTGAAAAGTTAAATACAAATTTGTGTGTGAAGCGAAAGATAAATATTCTATTAATCAAGTCATATATTATTTTTACTGTGCCAAAGGTAAAACTACCAAAATTTGAACCCAAGTAGTTGGGGGCTTAGTCGAAGAAAATTGGAAATTTATGGGAAGCTCCTATGGGACCAAACTGCTGGGGTGATCGTTCCCTAGGCTTACACACTACTTAATGTAACTTAAACTAACGTACGCTAAGGACAACACACACACACACACACACACACGGAGGGAGTCGTGCAAACCGCAGCAAGGCGCCCTAGACCGCGCGCCTTAAGTCAAAGGAGCAGAAATTTATCATGGTGTACTTTCACCCGTGTCGGTTTTCGCAACTAATTATGATACACACCGTACACAAACTCTGCACTTGGGCGCCGCTAGATCCACTCCAAACGTAGAGTCCCACGCGGCCACTCCTGTCGCTTGGGCCTAAAACCGGCTCTGAGGAAGACCGGGACGATCTCAAATTTCTCTGATTTTCTGTTCGTGGTCATCTCGTGAGACTTCCAGAGAGGAAACAGCAAACTGTCCGAGTCTTCCTCGAGTTGATGATGATGTTTGGTTTGTGGGGCGCTCAACTGCGTGGTTATCAGCGCCCGATCTTCCTCGAGTGTACGCTCTCGGCATTTCAATAGCAGACAGTCCCATATGCGTGCCGTCTCTCTTGTAGCGCCTTCCAGTGGAGTTTGTCATCTCCACAACGTCCTGTACGTTACCGAAAGAATCGGCGACGAAACGCGCCGCTCTTACTGACTCAATCCTGTACAAGCCCCAGGCTGACGGACAATACTCTAGAACAGGTCGAACAATTATTTGTAAGTCACTTGTGCCGTTGATGAATTATATTTCCGTAAGATTCTTCCGATGAATGTCAGCCTAACATCCGCTTTTCCAGCTATTTGTTTTATGTGCTCACTCCACTTCAGGTCGCTCCAGATCTTACTTCAGATATCGTTCGAATAGCAAAAATGGCAGAATTAAGTCTCTGAACAAGATCCTACATATGTCCATAACGTGAAATTAAAACGTCGGTTGTTGTTGAACTGTGTGTTAGAAACTGTAAAAACTTAGTCTTCCTGAGATTTAGCATTAATTAATTTTCTACGAGGCATGAAGCAATGGATGGTATGCTTGTAAATGCAGTGTGCGAGTCTTGCCCCATCTGGCCTACAAGATATTTCCACGCTGTCGCTGTCGGACATTAGTTGTATTACAAAATCTCACCATCCCTAGTCCGAAAATATTTTAACAAGTGCCGTACCAATGAAGTACAAAGCTACATTTCCTCCAAAATCCTAATTTGCAATATAAATTGAAAGTATCTGATCTGTTGGCTGTGTCTACGTAGTAGGCCTTTATCTGCTTTTAGCCCTTGAAACTGGATAAATTAACACGAGAAATAGAGTTCTTCAACCTCACTTTTCGCCGTTTAGCACTGATTATTCTTAATCTCCACATAGTGATATGATCCTCAATTACAGCATGATTTTTGTGCAGAGTGCCAAAAAATTACAATCACTAGGGGAATATTGGTGATTTTTTTTTATTCAGCCACTTATCACCTATCGAAAAAAGCAGCGAACGGTGGACAGACCAAGCTTCATTTCTACTTGCCTATTTAGTTTAGGATTTTGATTCTGCATACCTTGAAACTGATGGAGCCAACATTTTTCCGTCTTTGTTGGACTTTTACATTTATTATTAATAATAAAAAACAAAATTCGTTATTTCAGAAACCGGTTATTTTGAGCGGTTTTAGCGCGGTTATTTTGAGCGGTTTTAGCATTCAGGTTAAAGTGGCTCAAATGGCTCTGAGCGCTATGGGACTTAACATCTGAGGTCATCAGTCCCCTAGGACTTAGAACTACTTAAACCTAACTAACCTAAGGACATCACACATATCCATGCCCGAGGCAGGATTCGACCTGCGACCGTAGCGGTCGCGCGGTTCCAGACCATTCAGGTTAGACTCGCACTGGGGAAAAAAAAACCGAAACCGTTTGTTTCACTGCGATAACCGGCAGCCCTAGCAGGAACTGTTGTCACCATATACGACTCGCAGTACTCCCACCGACACACTGGCAATGCGTAACCTTAAGCTGGCCTGACTGAAATAACTTTAGGTCCCATTGCCACTCCAATACCGCATATTTTGTTTACTCACGCAGCCCTCGTCGCTGAAGAACACTAAGGCGTCATGACGCAGCTCATCGATCAAAGCTTCACACGCAATTTTTCGTGAAACAAAACCACTTGAATGAAGTGTGTGCAGCCACTGACAGTTTATACGGATGAAATTTCAACTCTTCGTGAAGCATTCGTCTCACTGTGCGTTCAGAAACTGCAAGGGCAGCTGCATGTTTGAGTGCAGATCGCTTGGAGGAATTCAAAATCGACATCCTTACCCTCTCGATTTTTTGAGGCGTTGTGGTGATTCTTGAAGGTCCTGGTTTCTTTTTTTCTTTTTCTGTACACTTCCAATATCCATAAAGATGATGTGATTCTTCAATTTCTCCAGGCATATTTTATGACGAAATGAATCTCGGGTGAAAAGGCTGGAATGAGTGTGCATAGGACACAATATTTCGGCAATCGACCACGTCGCCATCATCAAGTGCGCTGATGTACTGACCGGCGGTGGGCCGGCGCCATGTATACAGGGTGTTACAAAAAGGTATGGCCAAACTTTCAGGAAACATTCCTCACACACAAAGAAAGAAAAAACGTTATGTGGACATGTGTCCGGAAACGCTTACTTTCCATGTTAGAGCTCATTTTATTACTTCTCTTCAAATCACATTAATCATGGAATGGAAACACACAGCAACAGAACGTACCAGCGTGACTTCACTCTGTTACAGGAAATGTTCAAAATGTCCTCCGTCAGCGAGGATACATGCATCTACCCTCCGTCGCATGGAATCCCTGATGCGCTGATGCAGCCCTGGAGAATGGCGTATTGCAGTGGCGGGCAAACGTTGCACGCGGCTCACGAGCGCACAGCGCTGCACGTGTGCTGCTCGCGTGCAGGCGTCGACCGGGGCTGTGGCGACAGCCGGCAGGTTGCGGCAGTGTAGTGCCGGGCTAAGCTGCGGACGTTGATGTGAAGCGAGCTATCTTTTAAAAAGTAATGGGAGAATCATTTTTTCTTTGTGCAAAAACCTGAAAATTCGAAATGTTTAATATGTGGCAGTATTCTCGCTGGTCAACGGAAGTATAGTATTGAAGGCCATTATAATAAATTTCACAAGGACGAGTACAATTTATTGTCGGATTCTGAGCGGATGGGGAACTGACTGAGCTTAAGAAGAGCGATCTCACGATACCAGATGAATCTGTCGTAGTTGGCCGGCCGGAGTGGCCGAGCGGTTCTAGGCACTACAGTCTGGAACCGCGCGAACGCTATGGTCGCAGGTTCGAATCCTGCCTCGGGCATGGATGTGTGTGATGTTCTTAGGTTAGTGAGGTTTAAGTAGTTCTAAGTTCTAGGGGACTGATGACCACAGCAGTTAAGTCCCATAGTGCTCAGAGCCATTTCAATTTGTCGTAGTCGCTGTTGTCACGAGAGATCTGCGATTTTCTCTCGTCATGTCACTCATCTAACTGATTTAACATTTTATGGAGCACTGTTTTCAAGTTTTCAGGACGACAACAATAATAGCCCAGCGGTATGTGCAAGTTATAAGACTGCGCTTAATATAGTGAGAGCTGGAAAACCATTTGCTGAATTAATAAGTCTCGGTTAAGAGCAAACATCAGTGATGAAAATTTACGTAACTGTTTGTGTTTGTCTGTATGTAGAAATTTTGTTCCAGATATTAAACGTATTGTAAACTCCACCTGTGATAATTAAATAAAACGTATCGTAGGTAATAGGTACTCTTTCAAACCATGATTTCTTTCAAGCACACCTACTAACCTTATTCAATCACTCAATAAAGTAAGTTAGCAAACAAAACGCATTACAGAGGAAGGAGCGGACAGAAGGTATGGTGGGGATGGGAGATTAGCGGGTGGCCAGCTTGCCCCTGTGTGCACGCGGAACACCTGTTAACTGCACGCGTGCAAGTGCACCGCACATGTGCAGGATTCCTGCCCGCCCCTGGCGTATTGTATCACAGCCGTCCACAATACGAGCACGAAGAGTCTCTACATTTGGTACCGGGGTTGCGTAGACAAGAGCTTTCAAATGCCCCCATAAATGAAAGTCAAGAGGGTTGAGGTCAGGAGAGCGTGGAGGCCATGGAATTGGTCCGCCTCTACCAATCCATCGGTCACCGAATCTGTTGTTGAGATTGAAATGTGTAGGAGCTCCATCGTGCATGAACCACATGTTGGGTCGTACTTGTAAAGGCACATGTTATAGCAGCACAGGTAGAGTATCCCGTATGAAATCATGATAACGTGCTACACTGAGCGTAGGTGGAAGAACATGGGGCCCGATCAAGACATCACCAACAATGCCTGCCGAAACGTTCACAGAAAATCTGTGTTGATGACATGATTGCACAATTGCGACGGATTCTCGTCAGCCCACACATGCTGATTGTGAAAATTTACAATTTGATCACGTTGTAATGAAGCCTCATCCGTAAAGAGAACATTTGCACTGAAATGAGGATTGACGCATTGTTGGATGAACCATTCGCAGAAGTGTACCCGTGGAGGCCAATCAGCTGCTGATAGTGCCTGCACACGCTGTACATGGTACGGAAACAACTGGTTCTCCCGTAGCACTCTCCATAGAGTGACGTGGTCAACGTTACCTTGTAGAGCAGCAACTTCTCTGACGCTGACATTAGGGTTATCGTCAACTGCACGAAGAACTGCCTCATCCATTGCAGGTGTCCTCGTCGTTCTACGTCTTCCGCAGTCGCGAGTCATAGGCTGACATGTTCCGTGCTCCCTAAGATCAATTGCTTCGAACGTCTTCATGTCGGGACACCTTCGTTCTGGAAATCTGTCTCGATACAAACGTACCGCGCCACGGCTATTGCCCTGTGCTAATCCATACAACAAATGGGGATCTGCCAACTCCGCATTTGTAAACATTGCACTGACTGCAAAACCACGTTCGTGATGAACACTAACCTGTTGATGCTACGTACTGATGTGCTTGATGCTAGTACTGTAGAGCAATGAGTCGCACGTCAAGTCAACATTACCTTCCTTCAATTGGGCCAACTGGCGGTGAATCGAGTAAGTACAGTACATACTGACGAAACTAAAATGAGATCTAACATGGAAATTAAGCGTTTCCGGACACATGTCCACATAACATCTTTTCTTTATTTGTGTGTGAGGAATGTTTCCTGAAAGTTTGGCCGTACTTCTTGTAACACCCTGTGTATAGCACAATCCCCCTCCAGCTCCTTCCTATGAGTCGGTGCGGTCCGCGCCCTGCGCACCACCCAGCACCGGCGGAAACTGAGGATGAACATCAGGAGGAGCCGGAACTGGCTATTATTCCGTTTTGTGGGGCCTTATCCGGAAAAATTGGACGCATTTTACGTAAACACCACTAAGTGAAAAGCATCTTCCGTCCT
This sequence comes from Schistocerca cancellata, assembly GCF_023864275.1. NCBI lineage: Eukaryota > Metazoa > Arthropoda > Insecta > Orthoptera > Acrididae > Schistocerca > Schistocerca cancellata. Next base: position 15,480,322 of record NC_064635.1, on the reverse strand, counting down.
CCAAGCAACACCGAGAGCCTTCTCGGTAGTCTCAAAGACAACCTTGGCCTACGTAAATAAGAGGTTTATCAGATACCTTGCCAATGCGGTAGTGTATACATAGGGCAGACCATTCGTACCACTGAGGGCCGATGCCGACAACATCGACGGCACACTAGACTGGAACAGCGCAGTAAGTCGGCAATCGCTGAGCATTGCCTATCAGAACTCCACAGCACGGATTATGACCAAACCAAAGTCCTGACACTTTCAAATGCTGGGACTGTGTGATCAAGGAAGCCATAGAGATCAGAGTAAGGGAGCCACAACTAAATCGTGACAGCGGTTACATCCTCAGCAAGGCGGGGGAACCCGTGATCACCCGCATTAAGAAGAAAAAGGATATTTCCCAGAGTGTACCGACTTCGGGGGAGGAGGGAAGAATAACGAGAGCGGTGGCGGCAGACCCTCCTGAACGAGGAGACGTAGGGCGCAGCGCCCAGACGGCGGGAGAACGGACGCTGCACCGACTCACAGGAAGCGCCTGAGGGGGGAGCGGGAGGGGGATTGTCCTATATATACAGGGTTATTACAAATGATTGAAGCGATTTCACAGCTCTACAATAACTTTATTATTTGAGATATTTTCACAATGCTTTGCACACACATACAAAAACTCAAAAAGTTTTTTTAGGCATTCACAAATGTTCGATATGTGCCCCTTTAGTGATTCGGCAGACATCAAGCCGATAATCAAGTTCCTCCCACACTCGGCGCAGCATGTCCCCATCAATCAGTTCGAAAGCATCGTTGATGCGAGCTCGCAGTTCTGGCACGTTTCTTGGTAGAGGAGGTTTAAACACTGAATCTTTCACATAACCCCACAGAAAGAAATCGCATGGGGTTAAGTCGGGAGAGCGTGGAGGCCATGACATGAATTGCTGATCATGATCTCCACCACGACCGATCCATCGGTTTTCCAATCTCCTGTTTAAGAAATGCCGAACATCATGATGGAAGTGCGGTGGGGCACCATCCTGTTGAAAGATGAAGTCGGCGCTGTCGGTCTCCAGTTGTGGCATGAGCCAATTTTCCGCGGGCTACGCGTGAAACTTGCCCGCACGCGTTCAACCGTTTCTTCGCTCACTGCAGGCCGACCCGTTGATTTCCCCTTACCGAGGCATCCAGAAGCTTTAAACTGCGCATACCATCGCCGAATGGAGTTAGCAGTTGGTGGATCTTTGTTGAACTTCGTCCTGAAATGTCGTTGCACTGTTATGACTGACCGATGTGAGTGCATTTCAAGCACGACATACGCTTTCTCGGCTCCTGTCGCCTTTTTGTCTCACTGCGCTCTCGAGCGCTCTGACAGCAGAAACCTGAAGTGCGGCTTCAGCCGAACAAAACTTTATGAGTTTTTCTACGTATCTGTAGTGTGTCGTGACCATATGTCAATGAATGGAGCTACAGTGAATTTATGAAATCGCTTCAATCATTTGTAATAGCCCTGTACAGGGCGACCGGCGACACACGCATCGCGGACCTTCACCGGGAATACCGACTTGAGACTCTCACGGAGGTAATCCACAAACTCACCACAACACTATACAGAAACTCCAGACATTCGCAGAACCCGTTTATTCTGAATCTGGGGAAGACCAAAAGACATAGTTGTAAGGACCTAACATCTATGGCCAAGCACACGCAAGCACAACGGTACAGGTGAGGCCCTGTTAATCAGACGCCATTACTGGATATCCAGCTGGAATACACTGCCGAATAACTGGCACCACGCAGGGAAGCCGTACCGTACACTGCATGCAGACAAGCTCCACACACCCCCCACACAGTGAGATGATATATGGCCCATCTCCCACTACTGTATAACGATCTCGATTGTTCCAGGAATGTAGCGGCTGCAGCAACTGGGATACATCGACATCGCTTGCCACGGTAATGCTGCACGATACCCATACTAACAAATCAAACCTTGCATGAACTATCGCAGCTAGTAAGCCACTACTGCTCTTACTACCCAACCCACTGTCGCAGAGGTTTTTTTTCCCACGGCACGAGCCTTGGCACATTTTTCCCTCTGCTCTTCAAATCGCTACCCTCACTCGCGTTTCGTCCACTACCTACCACCTGAGGGACCGTGTTAATGCGTAGTCTTACCCAGACGCACGAATAACATCACAGCCCAGCATCCTGTGATCCACTCACTAGATAACTAACATGTTTACGGAGGTGACAGTAGAACTTTTGGTTTGGTCACCACGTTGGTGTGGGCGTGGAGGGGCCCCATCTCTTTCACTGCCGGTCAGTACATCACCGCACCCGATGATGGCAACGTGGTCGATTGCCGAAATATTGTGTCCTGTGCACACTCATACCAGGCTGTTCACCCGAGATTTATTTCGTCATCCATAAAGGTGTCTGCCCACATAACAATCGATTTCCTGTCAGGAACACGACCTGCAGGAGCGATGTTGTACTGTTCCTGAATGCACGCTGAGTTCTGATGACCGAACGTCCATTCGGAAAGCAGGCCGCCACGGCGAAAGCGCTCTCCTCTCTTGCCCACTGCATGATCGCTACTAAACTGACCTCGAAATAACATTAAGTCTCCCACTTTCGGCTGCACTGAAGGCCACGCAACAATGAGTGACGGCCGATGTGTGCCGCGCGTTTCAAATAAGGAAGTCGCCGCGCCGCACCATTTACTACCTGATCAGTAGTATCCGACGCCTGTAATTAATGCGGAACTGACCACTAGACGTCAGGAGAGCCGGTATAAAAGCAGAGGCGGAGTATTGCGTTGCCATTAGGGAAGCAGTAACAGCAGTGTGGGTCGGTGAGGAGAGAACAGCCACTTTGGAACGTGGACTACTCACTGTATGTCACCTGAGTAACAAATCCATGAGAGACATTTCAGTCCTTTCTCTAGCTGCCCCATTAGATTGTTGGTGATGTAATCGTGCGGTGGAGCTGCGAAGGAACAAACACAGTTAAACGAGGAGCAGACAGGCCTCAACCTCATGGGCTGACTGATAGGAATCTGGACGATTGCATTGCGGAGCGTGGCTGCTAAAAACCTCCTGAAAAGAGCGTAAGAAAGCACTCGTGGGACCCGAAGTGCTGCCAGCAGGTCAGCCAGCACAGTAACTGTGCGTAGCGAATCAAAAACAATGGCTCAGGGACTACTCACAAGCAACACGTTTCTGGCGTTCTAACGAGCGACAGCAAAGGACGTTGATGACTGGAAACGAGTGTTCTGCAGTGATGAAAAACGCTTAGAGCCTTAGACCGTGTGGCAATCCTTTGGAAGAGAGTGGGTTTGGAGAATGCATGGAGAGTGTTACCTGGCATCGTCTGCAGTTCCAGCAGTAAGTACTGAACGGTTAGTGTTGACGGTATCGCGGTGTTCCTCGTCAGTAGGGTGTCGCTCCCTTACTGCACCGAAGAAAACGCTACATGCGGAAGTATATGGACACGTGCTCAGCATCAGCACTGCGTACTGCCCCTACAGTAGAGCAACAGTTCAGAAACCATGACTGTATCAGCAGGACAGTGCACCCTGTCATACAGCGGCAGCTACACTGAAGCGCCAAAAAAAAAAACTGGTATAGGAATGCCTATTCAAATACAGAGATACGTAAACAGGCAGAATACGGCGCTGCGGTCGGCAACGTCTTTATAAGGCAGCAATTGTTAGATCGATTACTACTGCTACAATGACAGGTTATCAAGTTTTAACGTGAGTTTGAACGTGGTACTATAGTCGGCGCACGAGCGATGAGACACAGCATCTCCGGGATAGTGATGAATTGGAGATTTTCCCGTACAACCGTTTCACGAGTGTACCGTGAATATCAGGAATCCGGCAAAACATCAAATCTCCGACATCGCTGCGGCCGGAAAAAGATCATACAAAAACGAGACAAACGACGACTGAAGAGAATCGTTCAACATGACAGAAGTGCAACCCCTTCGCAAATTGCTGCAGATTTCGATACTGGAATAACAACAAGTGTCAGCGTGCGAACCATTCAACGGAACATCATCGATATGGGCTTTCGCAGCCTTGATGAATGCACGACACAAAGTTTCACGGGTCACCTGGGATCGTCAACATCGGCATTGGACAGTTGATGAGTGGAAACGTGTTGTCTAGTCGGACGAGTCTCGTTTGAAATTGTGTCGAGCCGATGGACGTGTACGGGTGTGGAGATAACCTTCTAAATCCATGGACCCGGCATGCCAGTAGGGGACTGTCGAAGCTGGTGGAGGCTCTGTAATGGCGTGGGGAGTGTGCAGTTGGAGTTATATGGCACCCCCTCATACGTCTAGATACGACTGGCAGGTGACATGTATGTAAACATCTTGCCACCTGCATCCATTCATGTCAATTTTGCACTCTGACGGGTAATCCCAACAGGACAATGCGACACACCACACGTCCAGAATAGTGACAGAGCGGCTCCACGAACGGAGTTTTAACACTTCCCCTGGCAACCAAACTCCTCATACATGAACATTATTCAGCGTATCTCGGATGCCTTGCAATGTGCTGTTCAGAAGAGATCTTCACCCCCTCGTGCTCTTGCGGATTTATGGTCTCGGCTCCCTCCAGCACTACTGCAGACACTGGTCCAGTCCGTGCCACGTGATGTTGCGGCACTTCTGCGTGCTCTCGGGGGCCCTACACGATATTAGGCAGGTGTACCATTTTCTTTGGCGTTTCAGTGCATGAATCAATGGTTTATGCACAGTAACATTCCTGAAATGGACTGGTCTAGCCACAGTCCCGACGTGAGCCCAGTGGAACATCTTTGGGATGAGCCTCAACTTCGCTCCAGACCCCACTGTCCGACATCAAAACTTTGGTTCCGGATGCTTTGCCTCCACAGACATTCAGACACTTCATTGAAAGGGTCATCAACGAACTTCAAGCCATTATCAAAGCGAATAGTAGACACTCCCCATATTAATATCCATTTGGTGACACTTTTGATCAGATAGTGAACCTGTAACAGATATAACATACACCACGTCTTCTTCTGACACTACACCTTTGTTCATGTGAAGTATACAGTGTACATGCAGATTTAACAATGGCTACAGCGCAGGAATAAGATACCCAATAATTAGGGAAGATTTCCTGAGCAGGCCTTTGGCGCAAAATGGCTGCCTCTCATTCGGATTTATCCCCTGACCCCAGTCACCGGTTGTTCTTTTGGACTATACAGCATGACTGCAGACCCAGCAACGTCTAAAACGTGAATGTGAAGTATTCACTGCTTCCTGATGAGCCAACTGTCGCGAACAGCCACATTCATTTCTAAACCCTATATCTATCGTTGACATTCACTATACAGTGTGACTGTAATGTTTACAATGGCTACTCGTGATAGTAGTGTTCTGACATAAGCTGTCACCGGCACACCGATCGGCAAAGAGGTTTCAAGAAGATCGATACGAGGTGCTGAATCAAGCGCGTCTGTCAGGACAGAGGCTAAAGAGAGACTTGCGAGCAATGCGCTGCCAACAGCCTCTTGACTGCAAGTATTTACGAGGGCAGTTCAATAAGTTATTCCCCAATCTTTTAGCTACACAACACTATTTTTCAATGTAATCTCCATTCAATGCTACGGCCTTACGCCACCTTGAAATGAGGGCTTGTATGCCTGCACGGTACCATTCCACTGGTCGATGTCGGAGCCAACGTCGTACTGCATCAATAACTTCTTCATCATCCGCGTAGTGCCTCCCACGGATTGCGTCCTTCATTGGGCCAAACATATGCAAATCCGACGGTGCGAGATCGGGGCTGTAGGGTGCATGAGGAAGAACAGTCCACTGAGGTTTTGTGAGCTCCTCTCGGGTGCGAAGACTTGTGTGAGGTCTTGCGTTGTCATGAAGAAGGAGAAGTTCGTTCTGATTTTTGTGCCTACGAACACGCTGAAGTCGTTTCTTCAATTTCTGAAGAGTAGCACAATACACTTCAGAGTAGATCGTTTGACCACGGGGAAGGACATCGAACAGAATAACCCCTTCAGCGTCCCAGAAGACTGTAACCGTGACTTTACCGGCTGAGGGTATGGCTTTAAACTTTTTCTTGGTAGGGGAGTGGGTGTGGCGCCACTCCATTGATTGCCGTTTTGTTTCAGGTTCGAAGTGATGAACCCATGTTTCATCGCCTGTAACAATCTTTGACAAGAAATTGTCACCCTCAGCCACATGACGAGCAAGCAATTCCGCACAGATGGTTCTCCTTTGCTCTTTATGGTGTTCGGTTAGACAACGAGGGACCCAGCGGGAACAAACCTTTGAATATCCCAACTGGTGAACAATTGTGACAGCACTACCAACAGAGATGTCAAGTTGAGCACTGAGTTGTTTGATGGTGATCCGTCGATCATCTCGAACGAGTGTGTTCGCACGCTCCGCCATTGCAGGAGTCACAGCTGTGCACGGCCGGCCCGCACGCGGGAGATCAGACAGTCTTGCTTGACCTTGCGGCGATGATGACACACGCTTTGCCCAACGACTCACCGTGCTTTTGTCCACTGCCAGATCACCGTAGACATTCTGCAAGCGCCTACGAATATCTGAGATGCCCTGGTTTTCCGCCAAAAGAAACTCGATCACTGCCCGTTGTTTGCAACGCACATCCGTTACAGACGCCATTTTAACAGCTCCGTACAGCGCTGCCACCGGTCGGAAGTCAATGAAACTATACGAGACGAAGCGGGAATGTTTGAAAATATTCCACAAGAAATTTCCGGTTTTTTCAACCAAAATTGGCCGAGAAAAAAAATGTGTTGCATTACTTATTGAACTGCCCTCGTATTTAGATCGTCACTGCGGGCCGGAGGGCCCAATCAGTCACAGTCAGAGTCAGTCGCAGTCACTCAGTCACTATTCTAGTTGGCGTCTGTCAGTTCACGTCACCAGCTATGAGACTGTAGTGTTTAGAGTGGGACTTGTACTTCAGCAGCAGCGAGGCTAGCGTGGACTATTAAGGAAGAGCTTGTACCACAACAACTTGCTGAAAGATAAGTAGCTTTTCGTTCTTATCACTAAAGAACCGTGTTAATACAACAGTACAGTTGTATTGTAGCAAGAGGATACCGACCTCCAAACATCCTCTCCTTGCTTCCTATGGTACAAGAGTCTACAGTGGGAACGACGACACAGATAGGATGTTCACTGATCGACACGTGTTTCCTATCCAGCCTAAGAAGCTGCAGGGATAATTCTAGCTGTGAACCCTTTCTGACCCATTGTTCTAGCGGACTACTGAGGCGATTAGTAACAACAGCTACAGATGAGAGTGAGTTACTCACTGGTTCTACGAGTTTCCTGATCAGCACGTTTGGAAGGTCAGATCTTCTTCGGACTCACTGTCCACCCTCATCTCTTCCATTGCTCTTGTCTGCTATACGACGTGAGCGCAGACTTGGAACGGCTACTCATCAAAGTAGGGATTCTCACCGGTCAGCGCAGGCTTCCCGAAGGCCCCCTCGACATCAAAGGATACGATCGAGGTGTGACCACCCCATCCACTATTCGTTTGGATTATCTAACCTGAATACAGATTTAACAACGGATACAACGTGACAGGGGTATCCTGATAGTTATTCATGATGAGCCAAGTGGTTCCCATGGGTCAGAGAATGATGTGACCCCTCTACCCATTGCTCTCGTCCACTATACAGTGTGACTGCGGACGTAACAACAGCTACAACATGAGGGTCGGATACTCACTGATTCGGGCGGGTTTCCTGACGAATCCGTTGACGCCCACGTGCTTCTTTCTGGGCTTCCTGGGCATGTTCACCGCCCTCCAAATGGCCAACACCGATTTTTCGCGCGCCTGCAGGATACTGCACAGCGTCCACTCCTGTCGCTCCAGGTCGAACCAGTCCTCGTCGTCGATGTCGATGGCCGGCTTCTGCAACACCGAACAGGCACTTCACAGAACGAGAAGTTAAAACCAACGCCACACAGGATAGATTCAGAAAGATGTCAGAACAGGGGATATTCCATCTCTTATGCATTGGCAGTCAATGAATCTGCAACACCAGGAAAAATAGGAAGTAAAATTTTACTTGTTGTGCGTATGGAGTATAGTACGAACACATGATTATATGCAAAAACGATTACGATGTATAATAGATGCAAAATTTAGTACAAAAAGCTGACACCTCTGGCAGTAACAAGCACTCTAAAGCATCGAGGCATCCAGTCGAACTGAGCTTAGATGACAGTTACCGATATGTCATTCCACACTGCTCCAACTCTGAGCTAGAGTTCTTTGGGCTTACTAGCTGGCAAGTCGTGGCGTGCCCGACCAATGAGGTGATGTCAAAATTACCAGCTATGAGAGCTGCATGGTGATCGCACTGTGTACCCAATAGCACTCCATGTCATTATGCCAGTGCTGACCTCGAATGACATAGATGGATGCGATATGGCAACATTCTATGTCTTGGAGCCTCCAGACACGAATACGTCCCTCATAATGCTGTACACAAAACCAGGACTCGCTTGAAAAAAATGTCAGCACGCTTCTCTCTGCTGTGGTGCGAATGGAAGCCGCAGCAATGGTCGCCATGCTGACAGTCCCTGGTGGTCCAACCACGATCGCACTGACCGCGCTGAGACTTCTGTCGCTGCTAAACAGCCCATTTCCCCAAACGAGGCATGTGACTTGGCTGTACGATCACGCATGGCGGGCGAACAATGCGTCCTGTCGGGCGCTACCCGCGTGGGGACGCTGAGACCCTGAAAGGCGTCGAGTATGATCTCCCCGAACCCGTCAACTCCTTATTCGTATGACAGTGCTGGCAGACGTTTCTCTTTCTTACACTCCATGTAATTTTTCGTTCCACGTATGAGTGCCATTCAATAAGTAACGCAACACATATTTTTTGTGACAGCAAGTTGGCTTCATTAAGAATTCTAATACGCCATATTATTCCGCACTCTTTTGGCTACAAAAACCTATTTTTCAAAATAATCTGTGTTCAATGCGACGGCCGTGCGCCCAGTCGGTGCCAGTCCACAGGGCGACATCGGAGCCAACGTCTCGCTGCTGAACTAACCTCCCCGTCACTCATGTACCGCTTCCCGCGGAGTGCATCCTTCAACGGACCAGACAGATGGAAGTCGGAAGGTGCGAGATACGGGCTGCAGGGTAGATGGAGAAGAACAGTCCAGTAAAGCTCTTATCGGGTGAGCAGACTTGTGTGAGGCTATGCGTTGTCATGGAGAAGGAGAAGTTTGTTTGCATTCTAGTGGCGACGAACACGCTAAAGCCATTCCTTCAGTTTTCTGAGGGTGGCACAATACACTTCTGAGTTGATCGTTGCACCGTGACGGAAAACATCAAACAGAATAATCCCTTCAGAGTCCCAGAAGACCATCACCGTGACTCTACCGACTGAAGCTGCAGCTTTGAAATTTGTGTTTGGACGAATGCCAGTGTGGCGTCACTTCATGGACTGCCATTTGTAAGTGGTGAGCCCGCGTTTCATCGCCTGTGACGGCGAGGAACCCACCGGGTATTTACCTTTGAGTACCCCAACTGGGGGGTGACTGTATCAGCACTACCGACAGAAACGTCCAGTCGAGCAGCGAGGTGTTTGTGATCCGTCAATCATCTCGGATGAGAGTGTCCGCACGTTCCTACACTGCAGAAGTAACAGCTGTGTGCAGCCGGCCGGCTCGCGGGAGATCCGACAGGTTCTCGCGACTTCGTCGCGATGATGACAGACGCTTCGCCCAACGACTCACCGTGCTTTTGTTCATTGCGATGTCTCCGTAGACATTCTGCTAACGACTATGAATATCTGCGATGCTCTAGTTCTTCTCCAAAAGAAACTCAAAGAGGACTTGCTGCCAAGAACGCATGTTCCTTAAAAACACCACTCTGAAGGCAACGCACAGCGCTGTCACCTACCGGAACTTGATGAAACTTCAGGGGCTGAAGCAGGAATATTCCACGATGTCCGATAACAAATTTAACATTTTTCAACCGAAACTGACCGAGAAAAAAATTTACTAATTTAATGCCACTCTACAATGTAGATGCTGTTTAAATTGTGTTGAAATGCTTATTTGCATATGTATGTACTACAATTCACGCCAGTCTGATTCCTGTTTCATATTAGCTTCATTGCGTTGGAATTTTGATCGCCACCAGTGTAATGACTCAGTCCAAAAGGCGAGCCAGGGGTCGCAGTGGGAAGTCAATGGATTCGCACCGGGTGATCCATTTCGGCGGTTCAAATCACCGCCCTGTATATAGATTTAGGTTTTCCGCGGTTTCCGTAAATCACTTATGGGTGATTTAGGAAATTCCAGCACAATGTAACTGTCCCTTTGCACATTCTTGACACGCTTTTGGCATTTTCTGAAATACCATTTTTGACTACGTTACGATGATTTGAAAATGGGTCCCGGCCCGAAAATAGTAATCAAGTGAAAAAAAAGTGAAATTTGCAACTCTATACTGGTTTTTTCGTTGTACTTGAGGGTGATATCGAGATGGAAGCATTAGAAAGGACACGGACTACTTAACTCCTCATTCCGAGTTTGTGCACCGTCTCTAATGACCTCTTCGTCGACAGGGCATTAAACCGTAACATTCCTACGTCTCTTTCAGTCCCAAAGTGTCTCAAACGGTAAACAGACGTCTATGCTCTCTCTACTGGGTAGGTAAAATTACTTGACAGTGCCAAACTCTACAGCATTGTCCAGTTGTTTACCAAGGAACTTGGCGAGGGCAGGCTATTGATACTTATTTCGTGTACAAAGAAGTGGGGTAGTGCAAGGTTTCTTTCAAAATAACGTTCAAAACCGCTGAAAACCTGTTCTTTCTTACAATCACAAATAACATGCTGCCACTCTACAAAAGGTACCGATTAGCTGCAACGTGAACTGTAAAACTGCGGGAGTTCTAGCGTAACAAAACTTAGACTCCTGTTAATACTTCGGCTGTAAACCGATCGGCCAACTTCGGAGCAAGCCGAAAAGATTTTCAGTACACGGTCGTGGACTATGATTTTACAGTTATTGAAAACAAAGAAGTAAGATGAGGAGGCATTTTGTTCGTAATGATGTAATGAACACCACAGCAACATCTCGCTACAAGCAACGTTTGAATTGTTCAGATACAGGCAGTTACTTTATGGACTTTAAACAACCAGCTGATATTATCATTAGCACATCTTAGGTTAACAGAAGTTCTTCCTCAAGCATTAAAATCACCACGCCTGGGCAATTCAGAAAAAATGACATTTGTCTGAACTAGAGGGATGGGAAATTATCAAGAGCGTCGAAGAAAGGGTGGTGAAGTGAAGATTTCAAAAGGATCAGATTCAGGGAGGTCCTACCGCCAAACAAATGTCTCCAAAGAAGAAAAGGCACCGCAAAAGTGTGATGGAATATCTGAGTTGCACAAACCCTTTGTGAATTTTGCTAAGACTCAACAGTAAAATTATTACTAGAGATATAAATATTAAAAAAATTTGTTTGGTAGACCTGACCCGTTTAGTATTCCAGCGCAAATTTGTTTCGAAAAGTCAGTGTTTGCTTGTTATTTTTGGATCGTGCCAAGTGATAAATTGCTTTCCTGAAGTCAATGAGTAACTGTTAATCTGTAGTTAGTTTACTTATTTGCATAAAGTTTATTCTGAATAACACAGGAAGTACATTCTGTCACTTTGACCCTTGCATGATAACCCCCCCTTCACGACGCTTAGTACACCCTGCTTCAGTCCTCCCACCAAGGGAAAAAAATAGTCCCTGGCACTACTTGGAATCGAACCGAGGTCCTCCGCGTGGGAGATAGACACGACGACCGCTGAGCTACGGGCGCTGACAGCAACTTGTTCACTCGGCATCTACCGCAGCAACAAACACTTAGTGCCGACTATATAAAGCATTTAACCGTAGATTAAGAAAATGACCTCAGATCAAGCTTAACCTGGAAATCTGCATCGTATGAAGGTTAATCCCAGATCATATCGGCATGAAGTCGGATCATGCTTTGACAGGCGAAAAATTCGCGTTTCACAGTCAGGTTCAGGTCCAATGGTCAGTTTATAGTGTTGTGGCACTACGTTTCATCGCTTTTGCTTTTTGTAGATACCAACTGAAATAATAAAAAAAAGCTGTTATCAAAACAAGTGAGGTAAGTAAATATGTTACCAAAGCACTCCCGACCCGCTGATGCTCGAATTACTTTTTTTCCGACATCGAAAGTTAGGTTAAGGGGTTACAGGCTACCGTGTGTACGTAATGATCAATCTCATAACAGCTCTTGCGAGACGACTCGTAATTTATGTGATTAGTTCAAAGGTATTTTATAGAGACTTAGCAGCAGAGTAAGAAAGGAAAGTTCGAAATGTTCGCAGTGAACAGAATTATGCGAATTCTGACAGCAGCCAATAATTACTCAACATCTATTATATATGTCCTCTCTCGGCTCGAGTAGCAGTAACTATACAATTCGTATTAAATTTTTAACTACCGAACGCTTCTTTTTTTATTTTTTTATTTTCTTTGTTAACATAAATGAGTACACACTCTCACCATCAGCAGCAATCAACTTTTTTTTTTTTTTTTTTTTGGGGGGGGGGGGGGGGGTATGCGTGAAAAGGATAACTTAAACTGCTATGACAATTCCACGTACGTCGATAAATGGAACACACATTACCTGAACCCCTATCAGAACAAGAACGCGACGAATAACATTATAACCTACCTTTCATGCAACAAACTTGCTTCAGAAGAATTTATGCGATCGAATTAAAATGTTTACAACCTACTGCTCATAACTTCAGGATGATAATCTGCATCGCCATCGTAGGTGTTGGAAATAGGAAAAAATTGTGGCTTGAGAGCTGCAATTAGCTTTTGTCCACTTCCTGTAACAGCAGGCCTTACGAAACTACCGCCTCCAGTTTACATGCATTTCAACCTTTAACGGATTTGATACTTTTATGCTCCAATTTATATACAACATACATAAAAAATAATGCAATAATTAGAAAGTAAATCTTGAAATTATACTCTGTCATGCGCAAATACTTTCTTAATCCATTTCTTAAAATTTCGTTGCCAAGCATGTTGCGTGCTACCTTAGATCAATTCGCAACCTGCATTAGAGGAGCCAAGTTTAGCATTGTACACTAAAGTTGAGTCATGAACATAGCTCAGTCTGATCTAATGTCAAATTTGATCTCAACATAGTTTGAATGGCTCTAAGCACTATGGGACTTAACATCTAAGGTCATCAGTCCGCTAGACCTTAGAACTACTTAAGCCTAACTAACCTACGGACATCACACACATGCATGCCCGAAACAGCATTCGAACCTGCGACCGTAGCAGCAGCGCGGTTCCGGACTAAAGCGCCTAGAACCGCTCGGTCACAGGAGACGGCATCTGATCTCCAGTCAGCGATGCTAACACACTACTGGCCATGAAATTGCTACTCCACGAAGATGACGTGCTACAGACGCGAAATTTAACCGACAGGAAGAAGATGCTGTGATATGCAAATGATAATCTGTTCAGAGAATTCACACAAGGTTGGCGCCGGTGGCGATACCTACAACGTGCTGACATGAGGAAAGTTTCCAACCGATTTCTCATACACAAACAGCAGTTGACCGGCGTTACCTGGTGAAACGTTGTTGTAATGCCTCGAGTAAGGAGGAGAAAAGCGTACCGTCACGTTTCAGCCTTTGATAAAAGTCGGATTGTAGCCTATCGCAATTGCAGTTTATCGTATTGCGGCATTGCTGCTCGCGTTGGTCGAGATCCAATGACTGTTAGCAGACTATGGAAGCGGTGGGTTCAGGAGAGTAATACGGAACGCCGTGCTGGATCTCAACGGCCTCGTATCACTAGCAGTCGAGATGACAGGCATCTTATCCGTATAGCTGTCATGGATAGTGCAGCGACGTTTCGATCCCTGAGTCAACAGATGGGGACGTTTGCAAGACGACAACCATCTGCACGAACAGTTCGACGATGTTTGCAACAGCATGGACTGTCAGCTCGGAGAACGTGGCTGCGGTTACCCTTGACGCTGCATCAGAGACAGGAGCGCCTGCGATGGTGTACTCAACGACGAACCTGGGTGCACGAATGGCAAAACGTCATTTTTTCGGATGAATCCAGGTTCTGTTTACACCCATCAAGATGGTCGCATCCGTGTTTGGTGACATAGCGGTGAACGCACATTGGAGGCGTGCATTCGTCATCACCATACTGGCGTATCACCCGGCGTGATGGTATGGGGTGTGCCATTGGTTACACGTCTCGATCATTGACGGCACTTTGAACAGTGGACGTTGCATGTCAGATGTGTTACGACCCGTGGCTCTACCCTTCATTCGATCCCTGCGAAACTCTACGTTTCAGCTGGATAATGCAGGACCGCAAGTTGCAGGTCCTGTACGGGCCTTTCTGGATACAGAAAATGTTCCGACTGCTGCCCTGGCCATCACATTCTCCAGATCTCTCACCAATTGAAAACGTCTGGTCAATGGTGGCCGAGCAATTGGCTCTTCACAATACGCCAGGCACAACTCTTGATGAACTGTGGTATCGTGTGGAAGCTGCATGGGCAGCTGTACCTGTACACGCCATCCACGCTCTGTTTGACTCAATGCCCAGGCCAGAGGTGGTTGTTCTGGGTACTAATTTCTCAAGATCTATGCACCAAAACTGCGTGAAAATGTAATCACATGTCAGTTCTAGTATAATATATTTGTCCAACGAATACCCGTTTATCATCTGCATTTCTTCCTGGTGTAGCAATTTTAATGGCCAGTAGTGTGCAATCGGCCCTCATAGACTGAGGTGGGTTACGCCTTCTATTGCGTTCACCGTTTTCATATCGCCCAGTTACCCGTTGGTTGCAGACGAGGCTTGCAGCCGGTATCGTTACGGTCGGGATTTGATATCATACGCGTTTTTTCTTGGTATGGTGCGTTTATTTCACGCGACAGTGTCACACACTATAGCAGAATCGGCGAGAGAAAGAAGCGCAAACAGCTGTAGCCGACTATAGAGCTGCAGCAACACCAAGGCTCTGCCACAAAGACGTAGACAAAATCCTGTTACCGGACTGCCTGTCGTAGACGCGTGTCGCAGCCGTGCCGAACACCCGCTCCAACTGCCAGAGAACTTTCACTCGCTCTACTACTGTTACGAAGCTATTCAAAAAAATTGGTCAGACTCACCACCCTGCTAAGTAAACCCAATGCTGCAAGTTAACAGACTGGTACCCAGAACACACACGTGCACTGTTGCTACTGCGATACTGTGTATGAAAACACCCGAGAACCGACAACATAGCGCCCTGGCAAGCTCGACTACTAATAACTTTGTTATTTTCATCGAGGTATACACAAGTTAACTTGGTTTGGTTGTCACGCTAATCTCACGAAATTACGCCGCTCTCTTGGCGTGGCAATGGTTTCGACGCAGTTCTACAGACAAAGAACACAAGTCCCCATTCTTTCCTCTGTGGCTTGCTGACAGAGGTCTTAACGTTAAACGAATTAGAGAAATCGAGAACACCAGATACTGGGTGGTCCCACGTCGTCCAACTCCCATCGTCGAAGAATATGGTGTCGAGCATCCTATTACTGCGCCACCTGGCTTGGTAGAAGAAAAACAACCGAGACTGGCACTACATAGACAACTGAAACGTCTCTGTGAAGTCGTTTCATAAGATGCTTGTCGAATTCGGTACAGCCTATTCATTTTACTATCCGATTTTAGCTCAATTCATGAACTCTTCCAGAAAGACTGAACACTCAAATAAGGCCTATTGATTATTATATGTGTGTTTTAACGCGGGGTTTCGGTTTTGTTTTGTGGGAAATGCTGAGTTGGTCATCGTCTGCTGGGAGCAGACGATGTTGCTTCTCGTTCGAAGGAGAGCACACAGGATGACCAACTTAGGTTTCTAATACCTGAACAGAGACGTTTACCCATCTTAGTCGAAGGCTGTTTTTGTGTGTGAGGTTGGTAACTGAGGGCTACCCCTCTGGTAGCTTCCGCTGCACGGGGAGCTAGGTAATCTGGAAAGAGAAAGCGGCAATCTTCGGTGAACGCTTGGTGAGTACGGATCGTAGCTCTTAAGGGGGGTTTCAGGTGATGGGAAGCAGGTTGAGTTAGGACTTCGTTACGTTTAACTGGTGAATACTTAAGAACTTTAGCTTATCTGAAGCGTGCGAATCGAGTTTTTTTTTAAAGATTTTTAATCTTATATTTTTTTGAAGTTGCTTTTGTCTCTGTGTGTCGATTTTTTGCCACGTGTTTGGTAATCAATGACCCTTCTAGTCCACCACGGCACCACAATAGGCTTTATTTCAACGGTTTGCTCCTTTAATGAGTTACAATTTCTGCAAGAATATCTGTTTTTTCGTGCGCTTTCTACAAAGCAGCACAACAGTTTGAGTCAGAATGCACCACGTGCTCTACTTCGGCCGTTTTCAAGCAGAAGACGCAGTTAGTTTGTTAAATAATTATCGCACAGCGTTGTGTATTGGTTAAACCTCTGTCCAGAATAGAGCAAGCGCAGAATCGTAATGCAAATCTCACTTAGATATTTTTATGGTATTAATGCAAAGGAGATGATAGTATAATTGTCTCCCACACTCGTCTTCTGTGTTTCTTCTTGCTATAGTTAAATTGTGCTCTGTTTCATTCTCATGTAATTCTTACTTAAATATTTCGAGTCAGGCAGCAGTCATGTGTAGTTAGGACGTGCAACCAAATATTTAGTTACAATAAATAATTTACGTGAAAGATCAATCCTTTGGTGTCGATCTTACCCCCTTACTCTGATTTCCATTCCTGAATTAATCAAGTTGCTTCATGCACGACATGGAGTGCTATTTATCTGTCTGCTTAAAGAAATTTGCGTACTTGTAATTAAATTATTAAAGTAATTAAACTAATAATTTTTGCAGCTCCTTTTTTTCTAAATGGTTAGGAAGGGCTTGGGATGGTGGGGACCCTGAATTTCTGAATTTTTATCATTATTTATGGGAGAGAAGCAGCTAGAAGTGCGAGATAACGTATATGGCTCGATGAGCAACGTCGTAAACATAGTAATACGTTACACAACATTTCAAGAAATCCGAAGTTTCGGATACAGTTCTGGCCATCAAATTCACACAAGTGTCATCGGGAATACTATTTGAGTCTACGTCTGGGTGTTCGAGCCCCATCCATGAGCAGGCAGAACGCACTTGAAATGTGGACGTACTGTCGAACTGTTCAAACTCTCGTGGTCGGATGAGTTGAATGATTACGAAGTACTTCCGCACGTCAGATACTGCTTCTTTTGGACGCATATTATTCAGCAAGAAGTACAACCTTATTGAACTTACTACCGAGGGGAAAATATATGGAAAGTGTGGATTAAGCCAAGGATAGAGTCATAACCTCAAGATATTACAGTGTGCCACTGTCGGCCTACCTTGATTATATCACATGGAAAAAACAAAATTACTACATGATGGTCGCTAACCGTTTCACAGGGGATTGGATCCACGGGGAAAACATGGACTGAACTAGTGTCGCCAGATTTCCAATTCTTCGCCTGATGTCTCGATTTTTAGAAGCGTTGTGATCCATCCCGAACAATCGCCATGCGTGACGCAAATGTCCACAATTTTGGACAACGTTAACAATTTTAAATATTAAGCGTATTCACTTCAAGAAATGGTAGACCACAAGAAAATTAGAATATTGTGCGCCAGGAGGTACCGATCAGGGGATAAGCTCAGGGCACGCCTCTGCGTACCCTTCCTGCTCACTTACTAGCCACAATTTTCTCCGTACTTACATTTAGACATGATATTTTTAAAAATATCGGGAATCCAATATATTGATACTTAAAGAATTTCATGGTCAGGTATCGATCTAGCGAAAAAGATTGTCGATATATCGAAGAGAAATTAGAGCTGTATATGTAAATATTGATTTATTATCAGATAATCTGTACATCAACAATCTGGTAGCCTGCTTATGCCCCTTCGATCAAGAATCTAAATGAAAACGATGCACGTTCACGCATGGCGATAATCACGTTGCAGGTAAGCGACACACTAAAGGCGTCCGATCGGTCCGTCGTTCGGTTTCGTCACCTGTCGGCTCTGTCCGGAACACTTCACGTCGACTTCCCTTTCTCTCCACCACCTCTATTTCAGCAAAAGCCAATGAACTAGCAGTTGCAGTGTCAAAACTGCGTGATGAAGCTAAAAGTCGCAGTTTGTGTTGGTAGCGCCGAGCGCCGATTACGTCAGCATTTCTCCACCCTCATCTCCACCCACCGCAACGACCAACCTTGTCATTTAAATTTTTGTTCATCATTTTCAGTAACTGTTTTTGAAGAGTGCCGATGTGAAGAAATAGCACACTAGCTGCGTTAAAAATTGTTTCTTAACGCAACTGGTGCGCTATTTCATCACATCGGATATCTTGTTATTCCACTGACACCGCCAACGCTTCAGTGTAATCCGACTTCCTCTTCTGTGCCACCGATACCTGCTTCACACAGTCGAAGGGGAAGACTGGACGTGACGAAAGCTCAAAAGCAGCAAGACTCCTTGACACAATGAAAGTAAAATTATGTTCTGGGGCAATTTTAAAAGAACAACTTCAAACATTTATCGAAAATTGCTAAAAAATATAAGATAAAAATATCCGAATTCGGACTTGCAATTTAGGTATCAATATAGCGCCGGCCAGAGTGGCCGAGCGCTTCTAGGCGCTACAGTCTGGAACCACGCGACCGCTACGGTCGCAGGTTCGAATCCTGCCTCGGGCATGGATGTGTGCGATGTCCTTTGGTTAGTTAGGTTTAAGTAGTTTTAAGTTCTAGGGGACTGATGACCTCAGATGTTAAGTCCCATAGTGCTCAGAGCCATCTTTTTAATCAATATAGCGATATGTCTGTGACGAAAATATCGCCGTTATATATCAATATTTCGTGCAAAAGAGTCGATATACCGATATTTCAACAACATCGCTACGTTCCATTCCACGGCCACGGATGTCCCTCGTCCCTGCGCACTTGTTCATCTCGTGCTTTCGATGTTAGTGCGCAACGAAACGTGGGATACCCAGATGACTTTCAGGTGGCTGCAACATCCTGCTCAACCGACGTCCTCAGCTGTGTCACGGTACAGGGACCCTTGCCGCATCTCTCGTCACCAGGACCCGCCCACCCTCCGCCACGTGCGCACTTGCGCGCGACGACAGCCGCCCCCTCCCTCCCTATCGGTAAACCTCCGCGTGTCCCAGGAACGCGGCACTGGTTCATCTGCCTCGGTCTTCCGCGTGGTCGGTTCCAGACAGCTGTAGCTAGACCCCCGGCCTCGCTGATTAGGTAATGGTGTGGCAGGGCAGTTACGACGACAGCCGTACGTCACTCCCCGCAGCGAGATCGACAACGCTCATTACACTGGGAACTAGAGATGGGTAGTTTGCGAACGAACGGGTGCAAAGGAACGTTTCACCAAGATGAACGAAAGGACCGAGGAACGAATCCCAAGGAACGATCGGTTCATAGTTCACTTCGGTCGCGGCGGTCTACTTATAGTTCCCGGGAACGAGGAACGATCGGTTCATAGTTCACTAGTTCACTTCGGTCGCGGCGGTCACTTCGGCAGTTCCCGTTCCAGCCTCGGTCGCGTGCTCGTCTCAGTCTCGGTCTCCCTCGGCCGCACTCGTCGTTCTTCGCATGACCACCTGTCTCAGTTCCACTGCCGACTGCTCCTAGTTAGTTCAGTATCCAGTTGTTCGTTTCGTTCACTGCTATCGCACATTTTACATGTGTTCCAGACTGTTCTTCCACTTGGGTCTGGCTATTCAGCGTCCACGACCGGTAATCAAAGAGTATTTTATAGTTACGTAAATTACATAAAAACCACGTTGTATGTAATAGGTAAGTCTTTTCAGGTAACAAAAGGGCATATCAGCTCACTTCATTACATCGATGAACAGCAGAATACATAACAAGGCAAATTTTTTTGTTATTCATGTACTTTTTGGTTTCATCGACTTGATTTAGCAACTAACTTTCAATAATTTGCTTAATTTTTAAAGAAAATTCATATAAAACGATTTTCTTGTATCTTTCATATACAAAACATCATATTTAGGAAGGCTCTAATTATTTTTAAGTTTGGTTGTTTCCAATTTGCATTACCTGCTAGTTAGGTTTCTTGAAAAAAGAATAGTGAGTTGTGGGTCATTTTGGCTCAGTAGGAAAAGCGATGCCTCTCCATTTGAAAAGACCTAAATTGCCATAAAATCATATTTACTTATTATCTCAAAAACATTTGTTCAGAAGGAGCTTTCAAGCCAAAAACTTTATTACTGTGAACTTAATTATTATTATTATTGCTGCATTAACTTTAATAATGCAACATAAAATCCTAATTTTTACTAAGCGTATGACGCAAGTATGAGAAAACCACATTTTATTTTATGCTTCCATAAAGTCACTACTTCGCCTACGAACTCAGAGACGACGAAGTATGTATAGGGTGTAAACGGTTATTGTTTACAACGTAGCATAGCTATGTAGTGGAAGTCGAAACGAAGAATTTTATACACGGCACTTGTGGTCTATTAAGTTGGGAAACAACCACCAACAGGTTTACAGGACTACATGAGCTATAGCCAATGCGTGTCGCGTGAGGTTTTCATGTTCTCTTCTCCAGCTCTCAACACATCGTCACCGATTGTTTCGCAATTGTTGCTTGCATTAGCTTGTTATTTCTTCACTGCCTAATTATTACATGTTTGTCCGTTTGTTGTATCTGCTCGTAACGGGCAACACATCGTCCGTAATTGGCAAGCATTCTGTACTCGGGGCCGGTTTTCCGTGCGCCGTTCTATATTATTTCCCTGCGATCAGCCACGCAACGCTACAGTTGGCTAAACGAGAGGTTGTACAGAATCACAGAAATTACATCTAAAAGTGTGTAAGAATTTTGTAATGAATAAAGACTCTATACTCCAGCGGGGAGGCAAGTGGCCCCTCTTGGTGCCCTCCATCCTTCAGTCACCTACACTACTAGTTTTCAGTTTTTCATAAGAACCATATACCAAGCACAAATAAACGGTGAACGAGTAAAAATGAACGGTTCCGAAAAAAGAACGATCAGAAGTGAACTACTTCCCAAGGACGAACGAGTTTGCCCACCTCTACTGGGAGCGGCTGGGTTATGCTACGCTGTACTTGATGACCGCAGCGAGTAGCCCCCCCCCCCCCCCCCCCCCTGCCGTCGCCACGTGCGGACCATCAGCCAGCTGCCCGGCGCCTGACTGCGGCCAGGGTTTCAGTGTGGACAGCGCCGTCGCCTGCCCACCACCCTCTGCCACAACGTTTGCGTCGCCCACTGCTGGCGGCCAGCTACGTAGCTGTGGCCGCCGCTGGCGCCTCTGCAGCACGCGTGTCAGCAACGCCCAGCAAGCATTCGGAGCCCCCCCCCCCTCCCCGGGCTGCGTGTATACGCTGCCGTGATCGCCTGCGCTGCCTCTGCCGCACCGACGCTGGAATGTCAAATGACGACCTCTCACGTATGATTCTTCACGACTAATGGAATAATACACTGACGTGCCAAACAAACTGGTAGAGTCAAGCGTGTTCAAGTACGGAGTATGTAAATAGGCAGAATACGGCGATGGAGTCGGCAACGCCTATATAAGACAAGTATCTGGCGCACTTGTTAGATCGGTTACTACTGCTACAATGGCAGGTTATCAAGTTTTAAGTGAGTCTGAATGCGATATTATAGTCGGCGTAGGAACGATGGGACACAGTGTGGTGTCACCGCCAGACACCACACTTGCTAGGCCTTTAAATCGGCCGCGGTCCGTTAGTATACGTCGGACCCGCGTGTCGCCACTATCGGTGATTGCAGACCGAGCGCCGCCACACGGCAGGTCTAGAGAGACTTCCTAGCACTCGCCCCAGTGGTACAACCGACTTTGCTAGCGATGGTTCACTGACAAATTACGCTCTCATTTGCCGAGACGACAGTTAGCATAGCCTTCAGCTACGTCATTTGCTACGACCTAGCAAGGCGCCATTACCAGTTACTATTGATACTGTAAAACATGTACCGCCAAGAGCGACGTTCACCATATATGGATTAAAGTTAAGTATTCCACCAGCTACGTCAGTTTTTTCTACAGTCTAATTTCCTTGTGCTGTTCCAGACCTCACGCCAGCCTGCGTGAGCTAAAACGCGTGCCTTTCGGCTTCCTCTAGTATACCGGGTTGGCTCTCTTGCCAACCCACAACACACAGCATCTCCGAGGTAGAGATGACGCGGGGATTTTTCCGTACGACCATTCCACGCGTGTACCGTGAATATCAGGAATACGGTAAAACATCGAATCGCCGACATTGCTGCGGCCGGAAAAACATCCTGCAACAACGGGACCAACGACGACTTAAGATAATCGATCAACGTGAGACAAGTGCAACCCTTGCGCAAATTGCTGCAGATTTCAATCCTGTGCCCTCAACAAGTGTCAGCGTGCGAAACATTCAACAAAACATCATCGATGCGCTCTTTCTGAGCGGAAGGCCCACTCGTGTGGCCTAGATGACTGCACGACACAAAGCTTTACAGCTCGCCTGGCACCGTCAACACCGACATTGGACTACTGACGATTGGAAACATGTTGGGCGCTCGCACGAATCTCGTTTGGTTCAGATTTTATGGAGCGGATGCACGTGTACATGTATGGAGACAATCTCATGAATCCACGGACCCTGCATGTCAGCAGGGGACTGTTCAAGCTGCTCGGGGTTCTGTAATGGTGTGGGACATGAGCATTTGGAGTGATTTGGGACTGCTGATGCGTCTAGATACGACTCTGACAGGTGAAGCGTACGTAGGCATCGTTGGGCAAATCTAGCAGGACAATGCGACACCCGACATGTCCAGAAATGCTTCATAGTGGCTCCAGGAACACTCATATAAGTTTAAACACTGCCGCTGGCCACCAAACTCCCTAGACATAACATTATTGACCATATCTGGGATGCCTTGTGTTGTATCCACAGAACCAACCAACCAACCAACCAACCAACCTGACCGTGACATCGCTGGCCACAGTTCCCGTCGCGGCCGTCGGCGTCTCAGGGCGTTAAGCCGTCGGCACACGGACCGTGCTGTCGAACGTTAACGTTGAGCGTGCCAAGTTCAACGTGCTGCTGAACGCTCAGGAACGATGCGACTTGTGCATACGGCACGTGGGCCCCAACGTGGTATACGCGATCGCGACGCACTACAGCGACAGTTGAGGGATGTTTCTGGTTCGTAAATCACACTGTATATCCAACGGGCGAGCGTAAAATTGCCACGTTAGCTCTATTAATACGCACATTTCTTCCATCGTCCACGAAAAGGAAAGTACCGTGTCCAATCAATAAGGACACAGGCTTATAAAAGTTCCATTACAAACAGTACGTTACAAATTTGGAATACTTCTCTACATAAGATAAATATAATTTCATCATTCCCACATTTTAGTAAAACCCCAAGGTCAGTCTTACTGGATCACTGTTGCTAACCAGTAGCAGAATCTTTGCAACATGTGAATTACGAAGCGTAAATGAAGAAGGAGCAAAATATCTTTATACAAGTAGCGCAAGCTGTCCTTTAGATTAAGCCAATCGAACAAAGTCACCCCTAAAAAAAAAAAAAGGTTAACTTATATTTAC
The DNA here is from genome assembly GCF_023864275.1 of Schistocerca cancellata. Taxonomy (NCBI): domain Eukaryota; kingdom Metazoa; phylum Arthropoda; class Insecta; order Orthoptera; family Acrididae; genus Schistocerca; species Schistocerca cancellata. Next base: position 15,456,552 of record NC_064635.1, on the reverse strand, counting down.
ATAACATCAAATATTATAGTATATACTTATATTAAACTAATAATAAAGTATCAGAACCTAATAAAAACGCGAATGTTAGGGGAAAAAATTGGTTGTGCCAGGACGCGAACCTCCGCCCCAACAAAAACCGTATCTTGGTCAGCGACGCTAATCATTACGCTAGACCAACACCACAGCGTTAGTTTCTGATTCTTAGCACTTGCTAAAAAGATTAATCGTAGATATGTTACTAACTAAATTTAATTATAACAAATTGTACCAAGAATAATGCGTTTTGGGTGGATCTTCAGTGTGTCGCTGCCTTCAAATAGCCTACTCTCATTATACGCAAGTTACAATAATTCTTTTGCCACGAATATGATGTTTCTCATTATTTTATCGGAACGAATCACACAGTTAACAATGGGTTTTCCAGTGATTCTAAATTTGCTGGTGCTCAGAAACGGCACATATATACATATAGGCTTGAAATGAACGCCAATATGGCGCCTCACAACTCTGTACTGAAGGGAGACGGCGTGCTTGTGACGTAGGTGGTGTTGTGCCATCTCATTGGTCAACGCTCAGACGCACGCTCAGAATATCTGACATGCCAAATATTGCTCTGCACGTTCGGAAAGACTCCCGAGCGTGCTATTTGGTCAACGCTCAGACGCACGCTCAGAATATCTGACATGCCAGATATTGCTCTGCACGTTCGGAAAGACTCCCGAGCGTGCTATTCCACGCTGTGACGTCAGAAACTCGGCACGCTCAACGCTCAACGTTCGGATGCACGGTCCGTGTGCCGACGGCTTTACCGCCGACGAAAGAGGTCGCGCCATGGCTGAGCTCTGGTCCGCAGCGCCCTCTTCCTTTTGCATATGAGGAGGAGCGCTGGCCCCGAGACGGACAGTCTACTGTCGATTGTGTATTGCTAGCCTCTCGTGGAGTTTATAGCGGAGCCACTGCAGTGTGGTATTTGCTGTTGTGTTCGACTAGGCTCAGTACACGGATTACTCTTGGATATTACTCGGACTTGTATTGCTGGTGCACGTTTCGTCAGAAATAAAGATAAGTTATCTCTTCATTGTCTTAATTATTCATTGTCATTAATTATTTTTCGGCCAGCAGGCATAGCCACATCCTGGTCACTACCCACGCTTTATACAATTTGTGGTGGCTGGCCCAAAAGTACCGCCGAGGACCTCGTGTTTGGGAGCCGTCGCAAAACCTTGCAACGTGCTGTTCAGAAGACATCTCAACCCCCTGGTACGCTTACGGATTTATGGACAGCTCTGCAGGAATCAAGGTGTCAGTTCGCTCCAGCACTACTTCAGACATTAGTCGAGTCCATGCCACGCTGTGTTGTGGCACTTCTGCATGCTGGCGGTGGCCTAGCATGACATTGGGCTGGTGTACCGGTGGCTTTGGCTCTTCAGTGTAGAAAGCAAGTGGAAGAAATACGCACTTTGAGACAAATGGAAATGGTATTTTTATTCAAAGACGATAGTTACACCGAACGAGAAATGGTTGTTAACAGGGTGTGTAGGATCACCACTGACTGCGCTTCCACGCCGGGCACGGGATTGGTAAACAGTTCTCGTGGCAGGTCATTCCATTTCTCCAGCAGCGCGGTTGGTAACTGCTGAATCGTCACTGGTGTCAGTTGACGTTCCGTAGTGCGTCCCTCCAACGTACTCCACGCGTCCTCGACATACGGGACGAATAGGGCAGTCCATCCACCTCGCTCCGAGAGTTCCTCCACCTACGCTTGTCAGTGCGGTCGCGTACTGTCATGTTTACAACTTAAGTCAGGGCTGAATGTACCATCGAAAATACGCAAACGGGTAAGCAAAACAGTGTCAGAACAAGGCTGACCCGTGCGTGTACCGTATGCAAAGATTAGGACGTCAGTACAGGGCTATTACAAATGATTGAAGCGATTTCATAAATTCACTGAAGCTCCATTCATTGACATATGGTCACGAGACACTACAAATACGTAGAAAAACTCAAAGTTTTGTTCGGCTGAAGCCGCACTTCAGGTTTCTGCCGTCAGAGCGCTCGAGAGCGCAGTGAGACAAAATGGCGACAGGAGCCGAGAAAGCGTATGTCGTGCTTGAAATGCACTCACGTCAGTCAGTCATAACAGTGCAACGACACCTCAGGACGAAGTTCAATAAAGATCCACCAACTGCTAACTCCATTCGGCGATGGTATGCGCAGTTTAAAGCTTCTGGATGCCTCTGTAAGGGGAAATCAACGGGTCGGCCTGCAGTGAGCGAAGAAACGGTTGAACGCGTGCGGGCAAGTTTCACGCGTAGCCCGCGGAAAATTGGCTCATGGCACAACTGGAGACCGACAGCGCCGACTTCATCTTTCAACAGGATGGTGCTCCACCGCACTTCCATCATGAGGTTCGGCATTTCTTAAACAGGAGATTGGAAAACCGATGGATCGGTCGTGGTGGAGATCATGATCAGCAATTCATGTCATGGCCTCCACGCTCTCCCGACTTAACCCCATGCGATTTCTTTCTGTGGGGTTATGTGAAAGATTCAGTGTTTAAACCTCCTCTACCAAGAAACGTGCCAGAACTGCGAGCTCGCATCAACGATGCTTTCGAACTGATTGATGGGGACATGCTGCGCCGAGTGTGGGAGGAACTTGATTATGTCTGCCGAATCACTAAAGGGGCACATATCGAACATTTGTGAATGCCTAAAAAAACTTTTTGAGTTTTTGTATGTGTGTGCAAAGCATTGTGAAAATATCTCAAATAATAAAGTTATTGTAGAGCTGTGAAATCGCTTCAATCATTTGTAATAACCCTGTACAATCAACAATCTGACGTTCAGATCTTTGCCTCTGGCAGAGGAACGTGGGCAATGAGATGCGACATCGTTGTGACGTCACAAAGAGAACTTAGGAGCTGTCACATTGTATGGAATTAAGTGCCATATTTGATGACACTTCTTTATGAAGTACGTGCTATGAATGTAAACTTTTCCAAAGCTTCAGGGAATTGAGTGCCTCTTGAAAATGCGTCATTTTAGCTAATATTTGTTATAATAAAATGACAGGAAATTACATATCGGCAGTTAAATGATTGCTGTATTGGATGTAGTTATTGTTACAGCCTGTTTGCTATGAAAGTACACCGTTTCATTGTTATAGCACAATGATGATCTATCAAGCGCGTCGTTCTGTTACAATTCGGCTGGTTAAATCTCAACTAATGATTTTTACAGATACAATCTTTAGACAGTGTATACCGCGTGTGCAATGTTGAAGCCGTACTGTAGTCGACAGCGTCGTAAGCTGTGAAGAGAAAGGTGGCAGGTTCGCTTCCACCACCATTCTTTTAAAAATGTGTTAAGTTCCTATGGGACCAAACTGCTTAGGTCATCGGTCCCTAGGCTTACACGCTACCTAATCTAACTTAAAGTAACTTACGCTAAGGACAACACACACACACACACACCCATGCTCGAGGGCGGCCTGTGTGACCGTGCAGTTCTAGGCGCTTCAGTCTGGAACCGCGTGACCGCTACGGTCGCAGGTTCGAATCCTGCCTGGGGCATGCATGTGTGTGATATCCTTAGGTTAGTTAGGTTTAAGTAGTTCTAAGTTCTAGTGCTCATAGCCACTTTTTGAACCTGCTCGAGGAAGGACTCGAACCGACGAGGGGGATGTGCGCGAACCGTGGCAAGGCTCCTAGACCACACGGTACCTTCTGTTTTCTACAAGATTCCGGGTCTCTGTTATAAATTATTATAATCAAAAATATAATCTGCAACAGCAGCTATTATTTATTATAAACAATGCATTTCCTGTACCCCTTGTTGCAAAAGCCAACGACTGCAATGTTTTCGCAGAGGCTAGATATCTTCACATGACTGTCAGTCTATATCAGAAAGTGAACACAAGTTACAGACCGGATGATTTGCTGTAATTACACTTTATGTAATATGTATACACAGCACCTATCACTCTGTTTTACGGACTGCCTCGTGTTTTTTATCTTGCTGGTAAATATTTCAATGAGGGTGACCAGCTTCGAAAAGATCTCTTCCATTTAAACGGTATCTCGAAACGAATCTCGATGTTGAAATCTCTTGTGATGAAATACGTTGCTTCAGAGTGATTGTAGAATATGGATATTATTCCTGTATAAACTATATTCGATCTGAAACCGAAATGGGATAAAGATTCAATTGAACTCACGAATAATTTCTACAAGTGTGTTTTTCAGTTGGTTGTGAAGCTGCTCTGCCAGCAATTCGCTGTTCTTCAAACCATCACAGAGTCCAGAATCTTCTTCTCGAGTTTCTCTACTCTTCTTAGACGGTTAACACAGCTATTTCAGGCGCGTCGACCTTCTACAGAAACTGTGCGATTTACGCATCAGGAGCAGCCGGGAACTACAGCAGGAGAGCGCCGAGGTAGCAAATCACGAAGAGGAGCACGTCGTGTTATGTTCCGTGAGAGGTTGGGGGGGGGGGGGGGGCGTGCAGAGACCAACACGAGTGCTCCGCGACCAGGACGGCTTTAGTACTGTGTGGTGCGAGAGACATATCATGCCAGGTATTGCTCCGTAGACTTACACCTGAACGTTCGTTGGCGGACTCATGAAAGTTACATGCACTGCTACACAGTATTTCATATACAATGCAGGGTGTATCAAAAAGACTCAACCAATTTGGAACGTCTATTTCTGGAACTAATAAACGTATACAATGACTTTTGTTTTTTGATGAAAGGAAAACTCTAAAACTTTCTTTCCTACATTTTCATTTTCATAGATGTTCAATATGCCCCCCTTGAGATGCACGGAGTATGTCAATGCGGTATTCGAATTGTTCCCACACTGCAGCGAACATGTCTTGGGTTACAGCTCCTACAGCTGCTGTTATGCGATGTCTCTGTTCATTCGTTGTTGTTGGTGACGGAGACACATAAACAAACTCTTTTATAAGCCCTCACAAAAAATAATCACATAAAGTCACGTCCGGTGATCTAGGAGGCCAGCAATGTAAGGCTGAATCATTTGGTCCAGTGCAAGATCCATCGTTCAGTAATCTTCTGATTTAAAAATTCTCGCACTCCCAGATACCAGTGTGGCGGTGCCTATCGTGTTGGTAAATGAAATCGTTCGAATCAGTCTCCAACGGTGGGAAAAGAAAGTTCTGAAGCATATCGAGATATGTTCTTCATGTAACAGTGTTCTCGGTGAAGAAAAATGAACCGTACACAATTTCCCGTTACACTGCACAAAACACATTAAATTTTGGAGAGTCTCTCTCATGTTGCACAGCTTCATGTCGTTGTTCCGTACCCCATATTGTCACATTATGACGGTTCACCTTTCCATTTAAATGGAATGTTGCCTCGTCACTAAACACTAAGTGTGGAAGAAAACTGCCATCCTCCATCTTGCCAAGAACGAGCACGTTGTTGTTTGCCGTCTTCACGAAGAGCTTCCAGTAGCTGAATTTTGTACGGTTTCATGTGTAAACGTCGACGTAACACACGCCAGACGGACATCGGGGACATGTTGAGCTGTCGAGCTGCACGGCGAACGGATTTCTGCGGACTCCTTGTCAAAATATAGTGGATGCGTTCGACGCCTGTGTCAGGCACTCGGGAACGACCCGGCGATTTGCCTTACACAAACAACCTGTTTCTCGGAATTGTTCGTGCCACAGTCTAATGTTATGTGCTGTAGGAGGACCCACACCACAAGCTGAGCTGCACTGCGCCAAAATGCCTTCTTTTGGCCTGACACTATTTTTACTGGAACTTAAGTGGACGCACGCTGCCGATACCTGGCGGGAACCATATAAGACTCCAGAATCTGCTCTTCCCAACAGTACGATGTCCACACACATATCTGAAATTACATAACAGTTACGATTTTTTTTAATTTGGATGATTGTTTTTGATACACCCTGTACAATAGTGTTAAATAATGTTCGCCAGACTCACTTTAACCCGCGACATAGGGTTAAAACACTCATTTTTTTCTACACAGTTCCATAGTTTTATATTCGCGTAACTACTAATGCCATCTGCTAAGAGATGCATCAGTTAACTAGGTTGGTATTTCGATTACCTTCCCTTTCAAACTTACTAGACTGCTCGTAATAGCCGAAACTTTAACAATATGTTTCGAACTTCGGTCGTGAAAGGCGCAAAGGAACTACGTGTGAACATTAAGCTTTCTTTTAAATTGTGTTAATACCAGACAGTTTTAGAATGACACAAACAGTTTATCGTAGCGAAGCAATCAATTTTGAAAACGTTTTTCAGTAGTACGTAAGATTTCGTGATAGCAGACAGAGCATAGAGGATAAGTCGAAGAATATGTTCAGCAAGTGGCTGGAATTCTTCGAATTAATCATCATGGATGTACCAGCTTAATTGAGGAGCTCACTGCGGTTAATAAAACAACTGTGTATCGCATTCTCGCCCAAAATTTGGGCAAAAAGAAGTTCTCTTGGCGATTGGCGATCAGAACGCAGCAGCGTGGAACGGGGCAGACACATGAAGAGATCGGTCGCTGGGAACCCAGCTTTCACGTCTCGCTTCGTAACAGGTTATGAAGTACGGTGTCTTCAGTACGAGCAACTTACAAAGCGCCAAAGCTCGCAATGGAAAGCTTTGGAGTCTCCGAGACCGAAAAAAGGGCGCATGCACAAAAGCCACGCCAATGCAATGATCACTTTTTGTTTGACTCGAGAAAGGAAATACCGACAAGCAATTCGCTGAACGCACGTAACTACTCGAGTGTTTCAGATCGTTTGTGGGTGGGTATTGTTAGAGTACGACCTGAATATCGGAATCAAGCAACATGATGTTTGTTGCTCGACAACGCTCCCGCGCACGAAAGCAAACTGCAAACAATTTCTTGGCGGTGCTTGAACACACTCCTTATTCGCCCGATCTGTCTCCATGCGACTTCTGGTTATTTTCGAAGCTGGAAATGGCAACGAAGGAAAGCGTTTCGATATTACTTCAGATATCCAGAAAGCAACGATCATGGTACTGCAGGCAGATGAATAACAATTGTTTCGAACAATTTTTGCAACGCTTACAAGTGTGAATTGACTCACAAGGAGCCTACGTTGAATAGAAAGTCAAGTAAACTAAAAATAAAAGATGTGTCGTATTTTATTAGACATCAGCCACCTTCCTGTGGGGCAGACTGTGTATACGGCTAATCAGTGCGCTGTAGCAACACAACAACTATCTAGTTTCCCAGATTCGACAACCGGACTGGGAAATGAACACCGCAGTCACCACGCCGTCTCTAACCGGTTTATAGTATCTGCTCCATAAATAAAATTGGTCGACCGTCCGAGGTTAAAAGCGAGTAAGACACACACAAAAACACCACACTTTTCCACTGCTACAAATGGAGTTTACTGTCTACTATATGACCCCGCCACGTCCGCCTTGTTGTTATGGAGTGGCGCCTCCAGATAGCTGGTGACAGCAGTTCCTACTATGCTAGATCCGTCCTTCTAGAAGACGCACGCTCATTAAGTCGCTGTCTTTCTCACAAAAACCGGAAAACAACTTTACTGATCACTGAGAATCATTCATTCCTTACTTCGTTAATGGCAGGTCCAGGTAACAAAGATGGAGGTGGACAGTGAACATGCACCGTTCTCTGCAAAATCGACCTCGAAGGCCCAACAGTCCTGACATCTGGCGATTGTTGTGGCCCTGGGAGATGCGACAACTTATTGGCTCTGAGCACTATGGGACTCAACTGCTGTGGTCATAAGTCCCCTAGAACTTAGAACTACTTAAACCTAACTAACCTAAGGACAGCACACAACACCCAGCCATCACGAGGCAGAGAAAATCCCTGACCCCGCCGGGAATCGAACCCGGGAACCCGGGCGTGGGAAGCGAGAACGCTACCGCACGACCACGAGATGCGGGCGCGACAACTTATTCTCATGCTGTGTGGACAGCGGCGGTGTTGCCTTGGAACATACAAGCAGCTACCTCATTTGGGATCAAACACCGTACCATGGGGTGGAGCTTGTCAAAACGGTCACGTAATCACTGGCAGTAATGCGACCTACCAAGTAATAATAGGGCCCATGTAATACCACAATATGGCTGCCAAAATCACCATCGAACCCCCGCTGTGTTCCACTCTTGCGACGTAAACTAGGCCAGAAGGTGGAAACTGAATGAAACAAGAGCCATCCAATCAAATGACTTCTTCTACTGTTCCACAGCCCGTGTTCTAAGGCTTCTGCACCAAGTTTTCCTGTTATCGGCAACTGCGTCACTGAGTGGTTTTGGAATTCCAGTTCGATCTGCTGCAGTTCCCAGCTTATGGGGCTCCCGTTGCATTCTTTTGGTGCTGGCAGAGCTCGTGAGTGCGACATTTAGTTCTGTAGTGACTTCTGTACCTGTCTTACTTCACAATGATGATGATAAGTCGATGAGTCGAACTCACTCGAAACCAGTCACTTCTAAAGTTACTGTATAATTACAACCTACCGTCCATAAAACCATGTTTGGACGGAAGACTAATAACCAAGAAACCATTTAACTGATGACCACACGATAACAGAAAAAAATTCAATAGGGTGTACATGTAGCAATACAAATAAAACGTTGACGAGAAACCAGTAAATGTGCACCAACCATGAATTTCAATGGCAGGAACGAAAGACGCGTGAAAGGGAGCAACCGTCGAGCCAGCCAGTAGGCTACAGAACACACCGTTGGCTTCAGTCCAAACTGGCAACGTCGCAGCTTTGAAATCCAACCGTTATCCGAAACGCAGTACCAGTGCGCATGCGCAGCGAGGACGTCAGTGACCCAACCGCGCGTCAACGCTCCCCCACCACGGCACCCAGCGATAACCGCCGCCATCTTGCAACACTGCGCCCGCAGCTTCAGTCGCAGCTGGGACGTGAACGCGTGGGGATCGGCGAGACCCTCTGCGCAATGCAGGGCTGTCGAGGCAGTGGCTCATTTTCTCTCTTCGTTTAGAACGAAAACCACAGTTGTCCTAATGATTTTTGCCTCATTATCCTCTCGAAATCTCTTTATGAATTCAATATACTGTGTCTTTCATTCTTCTATCCATTTCTTGGCAGTTTTCTTTTTGAAGGCCCTACATCAGACTTTGCTCTGCTTCGATATTAGTGTTCCAAAGATAAACAGATTTTTTTAAAAATTCTCCTGTGATGTTATTTCCTTGCAGTTCCTTTACTATTCTGCCCATACGGTGTACCCCAGACAAAATTGTATAACAACACCACTCCCTTCAGTCAAAGAAACTGTCAGGTGACCCAAACAACAGCCCTTCTGAGGTCCATTATTGGTGACGAAAGCCATTAGTACGGAAGGACTATCATGGGACAAGGACATGTTAACTGCCTGACTACAGTGCATGAGAGCTCCCGATAAACCTCCGATGGAGTGCAGAACACTACAGTAATGTCCAGTAAGTAGACATAATTGGGGAAAAAGAACGCCTTTGAATTGAGAATCCTAAATAAGTCGTATCTGATTATTCTGTTATTGCACATATTGTAAACATGTCCAAGTGCATTTTGTTTACGATCTCCTTTAGCTTGGCTGTTAGTAAATGGATATTGGCTGCTATTCTCTCCACCTAAATTACATTTTTTTTGTGTAACAAAATATTTCTTCCTCAGAAATTTCTGCTGTTGCTCTTCAGGTCCTGCAAATTTACGGGAAGATAAACTTGTGACTACCACCTCAAGAAATATAAAGCTATGTTATTAATGTTTGCTAGTTTACAGGTACATGTATGCATTCCTGTTAGACACTGATATCGCGACTCCACAGTTTCTCTTTGCAAGCCTCTACTTTATCGACAGGCTTCTCCAGTGGCATGCTAAGGTACCGCAGCGCTGGGAATTCTAACGTTTACAAGAAGAGTAGACCTGTAGCTGCAAATTAAAAAATAATTACGTAACTAATTTTTTTCGCTGTGGTAATTGAAATTTGATGACTACCCCTCGTGTATTACGAGACTATACCCGGATCGTAACGAACACTATTCAGATATAATCAGTACAATGCTTTTTTTATTCATTATCCTTGAATGATGACCCCAGTGGAAGCAAGGCCCACTTCTTTTCTATATACACAACACAATTCTAAATCGTGAGGAAAATCTAGCCCATCTACAGCAATTTTTTGGTTCTTTCCTTCCCCTATTCACGATTATTGCCAGCTAATGTACACTACTGCCAAGGTCTACCCTCCGCCGGTGGTTTTTACGAGGGGAGGTGCGTACTTCCACAGCTGTCTGATGGTAGCACTTGCTTGTTTCTCGACAGTCCTTTTATATGGCTCTAAGTACTATGGGACTTAGCATCTGAGGTCATCAGTCCCCTAGACATAGAACTACTTAAACCTAACCAAACTAAGGACATCACACACGTCCATGCCTGAGGCAGGATTCGAGCCTGCGACCGTAGCAGCCGCGTGGTTCCAGACTGAAGCGCCTAGAACCTCTCGGTCACCCCGGCCGGCAGTCCTTTTATACAGACTGACGTAATGAATAATGGGTACGAGAAGGGCTGTTGTTTGTGTCATCTCGAATTTCTCGTGGTGAAAGAATAGCTCTGTTGTTAAACTGTTGGATAAGGTACGCCTGGTTGCTGTTTCATGAGCGAAACGATGCTCGGGGTGGTTACTCCATTCCACAACCACTTCATCACTGGTCGACAGATTATGGAAGATTGTCACCCAAAGAACGAGAACATGGATGTCACGGCTGAGATACGATGTATCCAATTTCGGAAGGAATCAACCCCACAAGTCGCAGAGTTGGTAACATAAGAAAAAACGGCATGTGGATACCAGGACACCACTTACTCTCCCTAACGCCAACTAGAGAACATTCAACGAGCTCAGAACTGGAGTTTCTAGAAAAGGGCACTCTTAGTGACATGGGCTTGCACTGAGGATGGTAAATAAGACTACGGGCAAATTCTGTCCTAATCTAAATGAAACTGTAAATGAAGAGATTTTGATTTACCAAAATACGACGCAAAAAAAATCTTAAGAATGTTGGAAAAATAGGATGCACTATGCTTTGGTCGCAGAATGATGAAATACATTAACTGTACCAAGTTATTCCAGTTTCATTATGTCTGAACTTTCGTGAACTTTTTATTCTGTATAAGAGCAATGTTGATTCCACAAGTTTTCAATACTACATCACCTATTGTTCAGCTAGGGTTGAAAACAAGATTATTCAAAACATTATCTTAGTAACTGTTCAAGAAACAATGCTAAATCTTAATATTTTGTAACAGAGTTTTTGCAATTTGTTTAAAATGTTTTATTATAAACTTCACTTACACTTCGAAAATTTACAATCTTTCTTATTTTGTTGTTCAAGTATCGGCATTCTTGACCATTCGTAACCGTTACTTGTGTGGTTGACAGCAGTAACTAATGAGACTGAAAATGACATGAATCTGCTTCTTGTAACAATGCATGAATAAAAGATACTGCCCCTGACAAGAAATTTACCGATGAAGAACCCTACTCGTTCTACAACAGAAGAATAGTAAATCAACAAATGAATGAATATTAACAATGAATGAATGTATATTAACGTCGACAGCAGATTCACTTTTTTTCAGAACAGAGACAAATAAAATGCCATACGCAATTTTGAAAATGAAATAAATTCTACAGCCGAAACCACGGCTCAAGCACGTTTGCAAAAACATGCAACCATCATGGTAAATAAATTCACACGAGATACTCTGATCCAAACAACGTAGAGACTACTAATTCTGCTGGAGGAATTTTTTAGTCACACTGACAAAACTAATCACATTACAGAGCAGAAGAATCTATAACATAATTACTCTGGTCATACTAAGGTAAATCTGCAGCCAAGTCATTAGCTAGACACATGTTCCTCTACATAAAAATATTAACTCAGAAAACCGCGCATTAAAAAGTTAAATACGAAGAAACACTCGCAGTATAACGAATTGTATGCATTGGGTTTCTTGATAATTATTAATCAAACTTTGGAACTTAAGAGGGGCCGATGTTTCGGGTGGTCAGTGTATTACTTCATATACCGAACTCGCTTCATTTGAAGTTTTTTCCCATTCACTGTGTTTCGGAACAGTACATGCTCTATAAATTACTCGTAAGCTGGATTTCAGCTGGCTGAATCAACTCACAAGATCGACGGACGTGTGCACACTAGACTTGGCCACTGTTTCTATGTTTCGATACAGTGTATCGATATGTGGAACTGTTTCACTGTTTCGAAACTGCTATGTTTCACTGTTTCGAAACAGTGGTGTTTCATTCCGCACTGTGTCGGATAACCGGACCAGATTCGATCTCGAGCCAGCCACAGAAACTGTATCGTTGTTTCAAAATAACACTGTTTCAGTCCACTTGTGCTTGGACGGACTGTATCGAAACAGTGATGCTTCATTTCACTTTGTCTCGGACGAGATTCGGGCACGGCACAGATACGGAAATACGTTTAACATACTACTTCATCAAACTCTTTCAAGAGTGTCGAAATCTTTTTGACATACAACAGCATGATGCTTAACATTTCCGAAAATAAAGTTTCGTTTCTAATTGACTGTTCTATTCCGAAATGGCGTAATATATGCTTTATAAACACTAACAAACAATAAAATAAAGCACACTATTCGCATTCAAAATAATAGAAGTGTGAAAAACATTCAGTTAAATTACACATCTCCTATAAAATATGCTTCTCTGTTCATGTACAGTAATTATATTAAAAAAACTCAAGTAAACCTACAACATTTTGAATTAGAAAAGGCGTAGAGTGGCAGTTTTTAGACATATACATAAATTGGATGTACTTTCAAGCAATGTGATTGACGGATCATTGATGATGTAATGGTGAATGGGAAGGGCTGGGAAGCATGGTGGATTTATAGTAATGATTTGAAACACCTTGAAGGAAAAAAAAATTTTCTCTTATATTTCGTTATTTTTTCGATTTATGTGGCTTTATTCATGAGTCTATAGTCAATGTGCCTATTCTCCACAATGTGTGCATGAATATTAGCAGGCCGGGTATATATTATCCATACTAACGAAATTTGGGAATCCCAGTAGCGTATCCGTTGTTTCTGCAGTTTGTTCCCGCCTCCAGTACTATTACAAAACACAAACTGTTTCACTGTTTCGAAACAGCGTTTCGGAACATTACATTGTATTGTTTCATTTGTTTCGAAACAGTTATGTGTTTCAGTTTGCGCATCTCTAGTGCACACGCCTCAAAGTCGCCAGCCACGCGCCTTTTGCTTCTGGCACTACACACCTCTCTCACCGTTGCTGCTAGGGTTGTGTGTGGCGTACGTACGGTGCTGCCATCTGTCACGTACTAAAAACGAGTGCACGACTAATTTAGAAGAGGGCGGGAGCGAGATACGCTCATCGTCACGGAACTGAAGTCAGTTGTCGTGAAGGGGGTAGAAGCTGAAACACTGTTCAGCAAAGTGCGGCCTAGCGGTAGTGGTACAAGAACGGAAGCCACGCCGCTGAGCGTTTCTCGGAACGTCAAGTTCAGGCTTGCACTGAGGCGTCTCCTCTTCACTTCATCTGCTCACGACTTCCTGGCGCATCATATTCTTTCTCGATTACCGACCGACGCGTTCTGAAATACATTTCGGAACTTTCATGCAGTCGACCATTTCTGTAGTGAACATGCATTACAATTCCGAATTTTTAGCAGAAGTCGGGACATTTGGAGTCCCGTGTGGCATCCTTAACCCTGTAACAGCACGTCAAGGTCACTACGACCCTGACGTTTTTTTGTTGCTAACAGTGCATACGGCACTCATACACAGTCCACCAGTGGGAATTCAGCATTGACTGAGATCTAGTAGTGGGCGGACTTTCGAAGCTGCGAGACGTCTATGTGAAAATGGCACGTGGGAATAACACTTTACCAACGGAATATGTTGTTTGGGAAGCACTCTTAAAAGAACTTAATTGTGAGAGTGACGCGAGTGATTCTGGAGCTGATGCTGCTGCAGCAGTTACGGACAGTGGCGAAACTGACCAGTCTACCGAATCTGACACGGCGATTAAGAAACCAGAGTTGTCAACGGTAAGAGTGTTTATTGCTGGAACAGCTGTCCCTAGTAGTTTTTTTACTCCACAAAAACAGTAACAAAAAGGGCTAGCTTACAATGAAATGACATAAATAAGGTGACATAACTGCAGTCATAAATTACAGCATTCATAGAACGAGGAATGATATTCAGTCTTCAGCAGTAGCACACATTTAGCACCTTCACTGGTGGCAGTTCCGCATGCACCTTTTCTGCAGCCCGCGGTTCCTCATCATCATTTCCCAGACCCAAATTAATCACTCAGTAAATCTTTGATGTGTGTTCCTTCCAGGGTAAATTACGTGGACAGAAGAGCAGTCCCGAACAGCGACATCACAAAGCCCTTCACTGCCTTGTTATTTTTGTCCGTTCCAGCCTTCTAAACGCATCCTTAGGAGTTCAAGATCTTCCTTTATAACAGGCTCCACATGTTTGCTGTCATATTCTCGTATCTGCTGTATTACTGATTTATTTTTCATGTGTGACTTTCAGATGAGGTTAGGGTCCGGAACGTGACCCAATCCATCCACCCTCTCCACGAGGAATCCACGTGTTCCTAACCTATACCTATTCTGTTGGAGACAATTCGGAGCATGTTACAATATTTCTTATTGCGCTTCTGATACTTAAGTGTTTTCTCGAATTAATTTTCCATATACGTCTTGTATTCAGTATGTTGATCGCTTCCAATATTATTAAAAATGAAACTTGTATATTTGCCCATTAACCAAATCACTGCGTTATTTTTTGTCAGAGGGTAGTAACTTTCTACCTGTCTGAAGAAAATGTTAGTCGGTTCATTGTTTGTTGAATTCTTGTTATTTGAGCAATTTTCTCCCTGGTCCACCTCCCGTTGACAATCTGATCCCCACATGTGTACCGATGAGGCACACTATCAACGAGGCTGCATTTTCAGCACAGGCAAAGACACGCTCATTAGTGCTGACGATGTTATGGACTGCCTTGTACCACGCTGTTCTGACGTCAGACGAACGAACGTCACTACTGATGATTTTCCAGACCACATTCCATGCTATTCCAGCATATTTCGTTTCGATGTTACTTTTCCTTTCATGTTTCCGTGTAAAAATCAGCTAAAATCACATTTGCTGTAACGTTTTTGGAGTTTAAAAGCTTTTTGCTGAGATAGCTTAGCTCAAGACAATACTCAATATGTTTTAGTTTAAAATTTATTTTTGTATTTGACTACTTCGTGTTGTTTTCTGGAATTATTTTGTGAGTTTTTGTGTGACTGCTAATTTGATTGTGTTTTGTGGCTGCAGTCAAACAATAAAAGCCAAGTAACTCTCTCAAGAAGTTTTGCGTTATTTCAGCAGTATATATTAGCAACTTTAGGCGTGCCAGCTGCCGATAACATTGTACTCCATATTCCAAGAATGTAGAAATAATGAATGAAATGATTTATGATTAATTGTGAAAACCACAAAATATTCGTGTAATATGTGAAATTCATTAAATGAACAGAATCTTCGTATAATAAAACTGCAAATACAGTCTTTTGATCACTTTCACGTTTCTTCACTGAAAAGTTCCTCTAACAGGTTTTACGTAGCCAGAATGAGATTTTTACTCTGCAGCGGAGCGTGCGCTGTTATGAAACTTCGTGGCAGATTAAAACTGTGTGCCGGACCGAGACTCGAACTCGGGACCTTTGTCTTTCGCGGGCAAGTCCTCTACCAACTGAGCTACCCAAGCACGACTCACCCCCCGTCCTCACAGCTTTACTTCTGTTAGTACCTAGTCACCTACATTTACCGAAGCTCTCCTGCGAACCTTGCAGAACTAGCATTCCTGGAAGAAAGCATATTGCGGAGACATGGCTTAGCCACAGCCTGGGGGATGTTTCCAGAATGAGATTTTCACCCTGCGGCGGAGTGTGCGCTGATATGAAACTCCCTGTCAGATTAAAACTGTGTGCCGGACCGAGACTCGAATTCGGGACCTTTGCCTTTCGCAGGCATGTGCTCTACCATCTGAGCTACCCAAGCACGAATCACGCCACGTCCTCACAGTTTTTTTCTGTAAAGTTTGGAAGGTAGGAGACGAGGTACTGGCAGAAGTAAAGCTGTGAGGACGTGGCGTGATTCGTGCTTGGGTAGCTCAGTTGGTAGAGCACTTGCCCGCGAAAGGCAAAGGTCCCGAGTTCGCGTCTCGGTCCGGCACACAGTTTTAATCTGCCAGGAAGTTTCAGGTTTTACGTAGTTTCGAATTTTGGATTAATTTTATTAACAGCAATATTGATTGAGAAAGTACACGAGAGAGGTGAAATAAAATGAGTTTAGTACATGAGAGTCCAATTTCATTATAAAATATTGTATTTTCAGGCAATTTCTCCAGCAGATAATTGAGGGTAATAATTGCAATCAACTAGCAGTAGCGTACAAAACTTGGGGTTTGAAGATTAATTACCAAAAAACAGAATACTTGACTAATGATTCAGATGAGCTATACATTGAAGGAAAGAAAATCAAAAAGATAAACACTTTCTGTTATTTGGGATCCATTTTAGAAATCGAGGGAAAATCAGAGTTAGAAATCAATAAAAGAATTAGTAGAGGACGGAGGGTTATTGGGATGCTTAACGCAGTCTTATGGAGCAGGAATGTAATGAGCAGAACTAAAAAATTAATATACAAATCCATATTAGAGAGTGTGGTTCTGCATGGAACGGAGACCTGGCCAATTAACATGAAGCACATTAAAAAATTACAAGCTCTAGAGATGGACTTTTGGAGAGGATCGGCAAGAATCTCCAGGAAAGAAAATATAAGGAACACCGAAGTAATAAGGAGAATGGAAATAAAAGAAAGAATATATGACGTAATGGATAGGAAGAAATTACAGTGGTACGGGCATGTACGACGAATGGAGGAAGCCAGAATACCAAAATTGATACTGGAGTGGGAACCAGAGGGGAGAAGAAGAGGAGGACGACCTGTGACCACCTGGCTCCAAAATGTACAGCACACAATGAGGAGGATGGCCGCAGAGGAAGAGGACACGCAAGATCGAAACACCTGGAGAAATATTTTGAGAGTATAGTTTAAGAACGTTTATTGTTTGTATTGTAATTTCCAAGTAAATTGTTATGTTGGAGATAAGCCTCTGTAATGAGGAATAGCTCAAAAATAAATGAAAATAAAGATAATTGAGGGTCGCTGCGACCCTGGTATACACTTCGTGGGCAATTTCTGGGGTGTACCGCACTACGGGTAAAAATCGGGACATTGTTCAAAGCAGTGCTGAAAGTCCGTTTCTGTCAGCATGATGAGCACCTCCGTGCCTATTGTTTTCACCGCTTCCACATGTCAAATCTTGTCCCCGTAAGCCGTGATTTGACCGTAGGAAATAAAAAGAGTCACAAGGGTCCAGGCAGGGCGGACACGGCGGTTGGACCAGCGCAGTGATGCCGCATTTCGCGAACAATGCCTTCACAGGCAAGGCGGAATGGGCAGGCGCATTGTCTTGGTGAAGCATGCAGGATCTGCTCTTCCACAGATCGGGTCGCCGTCTCCTCAGTCGTTCACAAATGGCGGTCAGAACCTTGACCTAATAATGTTGACTGGCTGACTGACTGACTTAGACAATTCCACGCTTGTATAAAAAATTATGGCTTTGAAGTTTGATTCGCCCATTTAATTTTTTGCCATGGTCAGGTTCGGCTCTTCCAGTGCATCGATTGGCGCTTTGTTTCATGATAATAGCTAACAAAACGGCGACTGGTAACTAGTAATCACTCTGTGTAAAACTTCTGGTTCGTCACTAATGTTCTTTAAAACGTCAGCGTAATGTTCATTTTCGTTTCCTTTTGCTATTGAGTGAAAGTTTCGGCAACATTTGTGCGCAAACTTTGAGCCTGGAGAACGATTCGCGCCAAATCTGACGTACACTTTCTCTGTTAATTGCCCAGATCTCTGCAAGAGCTCGGACACTCAGACGACGGTTTCCACGGATCAGTTTGCACGTTTTGAAGATGTTGTAGACGGGTTTTGATGTCGAGGGTCATCCAAGGCGTGTATTGTCTTCGGTCGTTTCACTGCCCTCCATAAACCTGTTGCACCATTTAAAAACTTGTGTTCGCGATAAACATTCACTTCCGTAAACATTCACTGTCACATGGCATGAGCTTTTGTAGCAATGTTGGCCAGTTTCACGAGGGATTTGAGGTTAAAGAGCTGCGGATACGTTGAGATGCTAAAATTTTCAATTTTTTTCACTGATCATAGTCTATGGAATTTTTCCCTTCCAATGAAATAAAACACACACATATTATTCCCTTATTTCTGGTTTATTCATTCACTTAATCAAAACACTGTGTGGGCATAACCATATACATTTGACAGCTCTTCGACTGAAATTTGATTTTTTGAATCCCGTGCCTCCTACGCAATTACTTAGGAGATGTGGATTCAAAAGCTTTCAAAGCAGTTGACAAAGAGAAGCCATATGGAGAATAAGTAACTATAAGCAGCACTGCGCAGGTCTGAACAAAAGTGAATGGGTACGACGCTGTGATGATTGAAAACTGCGTACCAGGAAAAGAATTGGAAGATGGCAGAGGATTAGGTGGTACGAATAGACTCACTGAATCTGTCATACAAAGAATTCGAAATTATTATGGCGTGGCCATCAGGCCAAATGTTAGTCGCGTAGAAGATACGAGAAAAGCAGTATGGGCAATTCTGTTTCACCTCTCTGCAACAGACGATAAACTCGTTCATGGCCTCGCCCTCCAGAAATTGGAAGTAAGTAGGATGATTGGGCTTAAAGTACCGTCGACATCGAGGTCATTAGAGATGGAGAACAAGCTCGGATTGTGTCAAGGATGGGGAAGGAAATCGGCCGAGCCCTTTCAAAGGTAACATCCCGGCATTTGTGTAGAGCGATTTACAGAAATCACGGAAAACTTAAATCTGGATGGCTGGATGCGGGTTTGAACCGTCGTCCTCCCGAATGCGAGGCCAGTGTGCTGACCACTATCCCAACTCGCTCGTCCAAAAAGTGAATCATGGTGCAAATTTTGGAAGATTTGTTAGTCCGTCGAAGAAACCAAGACACAACGGAATTAATGGCGTTAGCTGCTAGTGTGCACTGAATCAAATCACTGAGGAAAGCTGAAAATTTGTGCCGGACCGGGTTTCGACCCCGGGTCTCCTGGTTACTCGGCGGATGCGGGATCACTACACCATCTGGACACAGTGGCCACTGCAACTGCACGGACTACCCTAGTGGTCAGAACCTCCCCTCCCTCCCTTCGTCCCTCTCTCTCAATTTCTTTAGGGTCGCATCCATAATCCTAATGTGTCCAGCGACAGGATAATATACACCAGAATTCCCAAAACAGTGTTTGTGGCTATTTGTACACTGGCAGAGGATTATATGGTACGAATAGACGTAGTGGAAACGTGCAATGAAGGAAATTTTGCAGAGTCTGAAAAAAGTGGTACAAACTGTTGGTCCCCCTTCACAGTGACAGAAATGTTAAATTTAGATAAAGGAAGACTTATGGCATCAGAGGCAGATGTTGGACACCTTGGGAGAAAAAGGGGGAGGGGTGGGGCAAGACAGCGCAGACAACCAGCAAAAAGAACATTGCAAGATGAGATGGAACAGGATGCAGGCAACCCATCATGTGGAGCTTGGACGAATTGACAACTTTAATGCCTGTTTCTTGTAAGTTGTATTCTTTTAAGAATAGTGCGTACTTATTGTCAACTTCTAGTTGCCTAAATTTGTTCAAAATTACTGGGTATTCTCATTGGAGTATTGTGCATATTTTAACATCGGGGTTTTGTCATTTTGTAAATCTCAAAAAAGTTTGAGCCTTACATACATAAAAAAGCGAAGATCTTTTTAAATTTTACGTCCGTTTTTTAGAAAAAGAATTATTAGAAATACTTTTACACTGTTAAAGTGGTTAGTAATGTGTAAACAACAACATTTTTTTTCAAATTTTTATTGCCAATAGTTTCTGATAAAATACATTTTGTATAAATAAAGTTTACATTAGTGAAGATAGGGATTTTCCAACCTGTCCGGAGGTCCTCGAGTCGTTGCTCCATGTGAACACTTCGTGCTTTTCGCCGAGACGCCTGTGCTACAGCGGGACTGAGCGAAATACAAGCGCGCCCATGGGGGGAAGTATCCACCGACGCAAACACGTTCTAATCTGCCGCGGCGCGCTGGCTGTTCGCAGCAGCCCGGCTGTTTACTCGCCACACCTCGGACTGAGATTTGCCTGCCTGCGTCGTTGGTCCAGCGAGGGACCCCTGGAAGCAGAGAGCGGCTACCCTGCACGTGTCCTACGCACCAGCTACCTCACGATGGCCAGCTGGCTCTTGTCGACTGCGAGACCCAGACAGCAGTAGATGCCCCCGGCCGGGTAGACGCCGCGTTCCCCCACTTCGGGAAGGCCGCCTAATGAAGAAAATACGAGCGCACGCAGTATCACACCAGCTGTGTGACGGGGCTGGAGAGTTTCCAGCAAACGGTGCACACGAGGTGCATTCGTGTCATGACACTCCAATATTTTTTCTCACTAACTAATAGCTCCCAAACTGTGAATCTTCTGTCACTTTTCGATGTAATCTTACTGCCGCCGTGGGCGCTTGATTGGGAGACTGGTTTGACTAGCAAGCATGTCTCACCCACTGTCACAACCTGTGGAAATACGACGCCATTCTCAGGCGTCAACACGGCCATGCAACATGCCACGTGCGCAGCCTTTCGGTCGTCCGTCAACATTCGTCGAACCCATACGGGGGAAACTTCTTCCCATTTTATCAAAAACAGTCTCTCACCGTTGCTGCTAGAGTTGTGTGTGGCGTACGTACGGTGCTGCCATCTGTCACGTACTAAAAACGAGTGCACGAGTAATTTAGAACAAGCCTCACGTCTCTGTTTCCAATCCTGAGAAAAAAAGGTGTTATGACTTCGATGCAACGCCTACGATGTCAATCTCAACGGAGAGAAATCTTCAGATGTAAAAATAACTTCGACTGTGCCCGAAGGGAGTGTTATACGACCATTTCTTTTCACGACATACATAAAAATGCATAAATGGCCTTCAAAATGATGGAGCACACCAATCACTCGTCCTTTCCTTTCAGGCTTTATTAAAGCAAATCTAGATTTTGTTTAGTAACCAGCCATTATCGGTGTAGTACTTCAGAGTTTTAACACACGTCCTACTACGTTATTCCCCTGTTTTCGGGGTCCTGTCACAGTTCATTCAAGACCGAATGAATAGTGACAGGAGCCCAAGATCAGGGGAATAACGTGGTAGGACATGGGTTAAAAGTCTGAAATTATGCACTGATAATGGCCAGTTAAGAGCCAAAATCAGATTCGCTTTAACAGAGCTTGAAAGGAGAGGAGGAGTGATTGCTGTGCTCCATCATTCTGAAACTAATATCACATTCGTTGAGTGCATTCCACATTCAGAACGGAAGGTAACCTATTAGATAACATCGAAATTTCCATGAGGCTTTCGCGGATGATGCTGCTGTACACAGAGAAGTCGCAACGTTAGCAAACTGTCGCGAAATTGAGGAAGACCTGCACGGATCGCCGTGTGGTGCACGGACTGGCAACTGACGTTCAACGTAACGTACTGCACACAAATAAGCAGAAAGATATATTACTGTATGACTATACAGCTGCAGAATAACAACAGGAAACAGTTAATTCCATAAAATATCTAGGAATATACGGACGGCGCGATCAGAAGTGGAACGACACATAAAATGAATTGCGCGTAAGGCAGAAGCAAGACTGAGATTAACTGGAAGAATCCTCAGAGAACGCAGACCAGCCACAAAGGAAGTAGCTTACAAAACCACAGTTCGACCAATATTTGAATGCTGGCAGTTAGTTTGGGATCCATAACAAATTGGATTGATAGAGGAACTAGAGAAAATCCAGAGAAGGGCAGCCCGTTTCGTCACAGGTTCACGCAGTAAACATTTAACATCACCCATATGCTCAGCTAACTACAATGGCACACACTGCAAGAGAGGCGTTCTGCATCACAGTACGGTTTACTGTTCAAGTTACGAGAGCACACGTTCCTAGGAGACTTAAACAATATATTGCTTCTTCCCACATGTATGTCGCCAAAAGGCACCCGGAGGCTTACCAGCAATCTATCTTCCCAGCAATCTATCTTCCCAGGAACCTTCCTCGACTGGAACACCGAAGGGGGAAACTGGGTGTTTGTTATACAAAGTACTCTCTGCCACGCATCATAAGATGACTTGTGGAACGTACATGTACTTCGTGCAGCACTGTCACTTCCCCAGCTGTCAATTATAATAGATGATGATGATGATGATGGTGATGATCACTGGATTGTGTGGCGCTCAACTGCCCGTTTATCAGCGCCAGTACAAATTCCAACATTTGCTCAGCTCAATGAAATGATGAGGACAACACACACAACCAGTCATCTCGAGGCAGGAGAAAATCCCTGACCCCGCCGGGAATCGAACCAGGGAAGCGAGAACGCAACCGCAAGACCACGAGCTGCGGACAATTATAATAGAGTACGGTGCTAGGAAACAACAACTGCCTATAACAGGTGCGGATCCGGAGATTCTGAATCCGGAGAGGCGTCACTGCCCCCCCCCCCCCCTCCCCCAAACTAGCAGTTTTAGTTCGTTGTATCATCTACTAAAGAAAAAGCATGCCGGTTTCAAAGCCAACGACTAGACGGTATGTTCCTCGAAATCTTCTGTAAATACATTAGTAGTGATACGTCACATGGCCTCCCCACCGCAACTCCATCTGCCTCCTCATAGAACTGGTCGACAATAAAAAGTACGTGACGGTTAAGGCACATCGAAATACGTTAGATAATTCAAGACCAAACCTAAGCCCAATTTCCTTTCTTATTTGCCCTCATCACAGTGGAAATTTCAACAGCTATGTAGAACATCTGAATTCAATCCACCCGAACATTCGCTTCAATGTGAGGTGGGCGCGGATAGCTGTCTTCCCTTCCTTGGTGTGCTGGCCAGGAGATGGAAAATGCCGTTTATAGGAAGCCAAATCCCACAGATTTGAATCTTCAAGCTGAAAGTTGTCACAATCCGACTCTTCGTACATTGTGTGATAGGTCACACGTCACCTGACTTGGCCACCAGATCGTAGTGAAAGACAGATTTGACGAGTAGGTTGCTATCGACGAACCGTGAATCGGGTGGGTGGGTGACATAAGTAACGAGGAGGCAGATAAGTCTATACATTTTTCAGATCCCACATTAAACTGCAGGTCCCGATAGTGTGGTATTCGTGTCTTTTCGACTTGGGAGCGGTAAATGCGGAAACGTGAACTATGGCAACGTTATTACCAAATGCGTCCAAACAGGTTCAACGTGCTGTTTTTCTTTTCTCGGCAGCCGAAGGATACTCACCGATAAACAAGCACCGGTGAATGAAGAATATGTATGGGGCAGCAAGTCCGTTCAAATTCGCCGTTGCAGAGCGGTGCCCCCAGTTCCTTGCTGATTGTGATTCGACACGATACGTCAGTCGTTCTCAGAGGCCAGCCTCATCAACGGCAACTCAAGTGTGAGATTCTCCGGCACCAGGCCGAGAATCCCGACATTTCCCCATCCGATTATCATCCCTTCGGTGCCTTAAAATAGGCCTTGAAGGGTCGACGATTCCTGTCGGGCGAGGATGAGGACCATGCGTTTCTGGACTACCTCATATAGCAGGACACGCTGTTTTACCAAATGGGTATCATCAACCCGATGCGTCGATGGCAAGACTGCCTCAATGCTCGTGGGGGTTTTACCTCATTGGCATACCGCTTCTGGACTGTACCGCCCTTCAACGGAAAATTTGTGATCGCACGTTATATTCTTTACAACTTAGACGGGTACCCTTTCCAACAGGATTAGGCGTGTTCTGTGGGAACACGAGATGAATATTAGAGCCCTTTTAAAATCTGTAAATGATATCTTCGGTCTGACACCGCTATCCCATACAGTTGTGGCACGGCATACATTGGTCAGACCACCAACACTTTGGAGGTTCGTTGCAGAGAACATAAGCATAACACATGCTTACAAGAGTTGAGCAAATCTACTGTTGAATTCGGCATTCGTACTAGCCATCCTATGGAATAAAACGAAACAGAGAATGTGGCGTGCTCTTCTATCCATGGGGACAGTGTAATTAAGGAAGCAAGTTTGCAGACGACGTTTTATCAGAGACGAAAATGG
The DNA here is from genome assembly GCF_023864275.1 of Schistocerca cancellata. NCBI lineage: Eukaryota > Metazoa > Arthropoda > Insecta > Orthoptera > Acrididae > Schistocerca > Schistocerca cancellata. Next base: position 15,432,170 of record NC_064635.1, on the reverse strand, counting down.
ATTTGGACAGTTCTATGAACGTGTGGCGTCCGTTCTATGGGACACGTCCGAAACAACAAACACCACGCCTTCATATAACAGAGTCGCCTTGGTGGGCAATGAATCGACAACCTTCAGTACATATTCACATTTCGTTCAACATCCCGAATCAAAATCATAGAGAATGGAGGAGCTATACGGGGACTGAGGATGTGTGCCGAGATAGTCTTCACCTTTACGATGAACGCCGTTCCCGGATGGCGCAATGGCTAACGCAGCTGCCTTACGAAGCAGGAGATCCCGAGTGTGAGTCCCGGTCTGGCATACATTTTCACTTGCTGCTGCTGATTCTGCACGAATATGCGACGCAACTGATATCATAAGTTCCTTCCGGTCCTTTCCCTTCCCTTTCGCCCCCCTCCACCTTCGATTACATGCTTTTTGATAATGTTTGTAAAATAATTTATCAGAAGAATATCAATAAAAAATGAAACAAGGGTACTGAAATGTAGTCGCGATACTGACGATATTAGATTAGGAAGTGAGACATTCTTGTTGCACGGCCAACGACCTGGTGCAAGTGTTTCAACTGGATGCCACTTGGAGCTCTTGCCCCAACGGTCACCCATCTAAGTAGCAACCGCACGCGGCAGTGCTCTAGTCCGGTGATCGGTCATGAATCGCTGTTTCCAAAGTGGCAATGCGACACTAAGCAATAGCAAGAAAATCATTCCTGAAAAAGAGGAATTTGTTCAGATCTAATACATATTTGAGTGTTAGGTGTTATGAAGTTTTTTCCGAAGATATTTGTCTTGTACAGTAGGAAGACGTGGACAATAAACACTTTAGACAACATGAGAATAGAAGCTGTTGAAATGTGCGCTACAGAAAAATCCTGACGGTTAGATAGGTAGGCTGCAAAACTAATGTCGAGTTACTAAATCGAACTGAGGAGAAAAGAAATTTATGGCAGACCTTGAGTAACATTTAGAGAAAGGATCGGTTGAAAGGACACTTGCTGAGGCATCAGGGCCCAGGGCACTGTCAGTTTGGTAATGGTCAAGTTTAGTGGATGGGGTTTGCGAGTGTGTGTGGGGGGGATGTACAGCAGAGGCAGCCCAAGGCTTGACTACAGCAGCCACTTTCAGATCGATGTAGGCTGGCGTAGTTATGGAGATACGAAGAGACCTGAACAGGATAGACGACGCTGCAGGTTCTCATCCTGTTGCAGTCGCTAGCAGTTATCATCAAAATCACTGTCACATTTGTTTGGTAGTACATGCAAAGGTACAATATTCAGAGGAATTTCATTTCCCGACTTCGGGTGGAAAAGTGGATTTTGTCTTTTTTATCTAGGTGAGATATCAATGATTTGCTGTTGTTTTGACGTAACACGTTAACGGCACTTGTATTTAAGTGGAATTTATGACGTTTATCTGTGCGTAAAGATGTCAAAGATAAGCTCACTTGAGATACCGTTGCCGAGTAAAGATTCCTTTTCATATCACACACATTTTTTCTGTAATCATTTCGCTGATTACAACAGCGTGTATCTGCTTGCATGCTTAGTCATCCCAGTATATCACGTACTGTCGGTTTTCTTTATCGCCCCCCCCCCTCTCTCTCTCTCTCTCTCTCTCTCTCTCTCTCTCTCTCTCTCTCTCTCTCACACACACACACACACACACACACACACACACACACACACACACAGAGAGAGAGAGAGAGAGAGAGAGAGAGAGAGAGAGAGAGAAGGTATATAGACGTGGTTAACGGAGTAGCACAACAAGGCTAATAATAATACGTAACAAAAACGAAAGGACATGAAAATATCTGACAGAAGTATGTCTTTGCATCTGATACACGCATGTGCAATGCGTAACTAATCTGTTCTATGCTACACAAGAACGTAAAATTTTTAATTTATCGGTAATGGTGATGATGTAGGATATAGTTCGGTGCACGGCAAATCAGCTACTTCTTTATCTCATATATCAAAGTGTAACCTGTTTCAGATTGCATAGTCCCATTACTAAATTAACATTTTCTTTTGATTACATTCCATTTGATGGAGCAAGGTATACATTACGCTATTTATAAACACTTCTTCTCGTTACATAAAAATGCGTTGACGAAATAGTTTATACCCAAAACAACTTTGTACCTTCTATTACATTGTCTTTATTTCCACAGAAATGCATTTGAATACATAAATAAATAAACTGGAAGCAGTCTTGATCGCATAAATTTTTTTATTGTGGTGACCGGTTTCGATCTTATTATAAGATCATCTTCAGACCTACAATAAACAGGAATCCTTATAAACATATTAAGGACGAAATCGTATATTGATAAAACAGTAAATATCCCTGATATACCACAATTGCCTGCCGGAGGCAGTGGCGCACGGCAACCCTCTTGCTTGTGGATGGTGGTGTATTGCAACGTGAAGGATGCCAACCGCTAATTAAATACTTGAAGCCCCGCCCACCGTCACCTGCATAACGTCATGGGTAGCCAATCATGTAAGTTGCATTTCCGCCGCTTAAGAAAGTAACGTGGTAGTTACTGTAAGTCATTATTACCATCTACAGAACTTATGAAACAGGTTAAAATCCTATAGCTTATAAAATATAGTGTATACAGGTAATTACTGCGACCTAAACAGTGTGGCGCTCTATCATGTACTGCTGTCGACCAAAGCAGTATAGATGTTCGAAAATTTAATTTTTCCATACAGCTGCACAGACTTACAATTTCGTTAGAGTTGTAGCAAGCGAGCTGAGGGCAGAGTAAGTTAGCGGTGGGCTGGAGTCCCAACCGTTATGTCGACACGGCGTGGCGTCGACCTCGGAACAGGACAGGCAGACGAGCGAGCACCGCTGCGCTACCTAGCGGGGCACCCTCAGGTAACGCTATGTAGCTAGACCGACGAACCGCCGCAAAAAAGTCAGACGCAGACAACGTGTTGGATACTCCACAAGTGGGTGCCGAGTAATAGGTGGTTGCTTAGACAGTAGGCAGAAATGATGAGAAACAACCGTGATCTGAGTAGCACAGAAACTTTGGTTAATTTCTAACCCAAAAAAATGTTCAAATGTGTGTGAAATCTTATGGGACTTAACTGCTAAGGTCATGAGTCCCTAAGCTTACACACTTGTTAACCTAAATTATCCTAAGGACAAACACACACACCCATGCCCGAGGGAGGACTCGAACCTCCGCCGGGACCAGCCACACAGTCCATGACTGCAGCGCCCTTAGACCGCTCGGCTAATCCCGCGCGGCTAACTTCTACCAGCTAGTGGAAGAGATGCCGTCATACTGAGCATAATCGTAATAAATGATCAGCGTACAGAGAAACCACTACAGAACTGATGCGATTTCGGCCGGTTCCGCTAGCAGACTGGGCCAGATTCTCGCGGCGTCTCCTCATGCCGGCTCGAGCGGACAGCAGAAGCTGTGCACTGGAGCCGTAGAGGACTGCCAAGCACACGACTTCACGTTCCACAGTGGCACGGTGACTGCACGGGGGTGGTGTCTTCGGCCGACAACCAGTGCACTGTATGCCATCAATACCTCGCCCGGGCAGCACCGTCTGCCACGGCACCACGAGGACGCAGGGTGTGCCGCCAAAGGGTGCGGTCGCAACGTGAGTAGCGAGATACGGCGAGAAGTGGGAAGAGGTAATGCAACACTCTCGAACATGATCATTTTGGCGGTACAGGTGTTACGGTGCGGATAGGCATAATGTTGCAAAGAAGTAATGAACTCCAAACCTTTGAACATAGCACACTCACTCACCGGTAAATGTTGTCGTGACAATGTACTCCTTTCCCACATTCATCTTTTCGGAGATGCAACGGCCACTTAGCTCATTTTTAAAGACGACAGTCCGCGACCCAATAGAGCAGCGTAGTTCGTTGGCGTAAGCTGTCGCCACCACACCAGTTGGCAAAGAGGTTACGAGAAGATCGAAAATAGGCACCGAATCGAGCGCGCCTATCAGAAGAGCCGCCAACACCCTCTAGTATTTAAATCGCCGCTGCGGACCGGAGGCCCCAGTCAGTCACAGACGGAGTCACAGTCAGCTCAGTTACCATTCTGGTAGGCGTCTGTTGGTTCATGTCACCAGCTACGAGAGTGTAGTGTTTGTAATGGGACTCGTATTTCACCCAGCTAGGAGGCTAAAGTGGACTACTACGGAAAAGCTTGTACCGCAACAACTTAAAGTTACCTCTTGTTCTTATGAATAAGGAACCCTGTTAATACATGTGTGCAGTTGTGTTGTAGGAAGAGGATACCGGCAGCCGAACGGCACCCTCTCCCTTGCCTCCGCTGTGTTACTTGGCAGTGACACAGTACGCTAAAGTTACTTGCGTCCTAGGTTTCTACACCACTGTACTCCAGTGTAGTCCCTTGGTGGATATAAATTTTCATTTATCCGAAGCACTCGAACGTCCGTTGCCAAAACTGTCACAAAAGTGAGAGAGAGAAAGTGAGAGAGAGAGAGAGAGAGAGAGAGAGAGAGAGAGATAGCTGTTAACCTAGATCTTGGGTTGCGTTGCAGATGAGCTTGTCACCACAAAATATATTTCATAATATACACTGAAGAGCCACAGAAACTGGTACAACTGTCTAATATCATGCAGGGCTCCCGCGAGCTGGCAGAAGTGCCGCAACACGACGTGGCACGGAGTCGACTAATGCCTGAAGTACTGCTGGAGGGGACTGACACCATGAATCCAGCTGACAATCTGGGTCCATAGATTCGTGAGGTTGTCTTCATACCCGTACACGTCCATCCGCTCGATACAATTTGAAACGAGACTCCTCCGACCAGGCAACATGTTTCCAGTCATCAACAATCCACTATCGGTGTTGACGGGCCCAGGCGAGGCGTAAAGCTTTGTGTCATGCAGTCATCACGGATTCACGAGTGGATTTTCGGCTCCGAAAGCCCGTAACGATGATGTTTCGTTGAAGGTTCGCAAGCTGACACTTGTTGATGGCCCAGTACTGAAATCTGTAGCAATTTGCTTAAGGGTTGCACTTCCGTCACGTTGAACGATTCTCTTCAGTCGTCGTTGGTCCCGTTCTTGCAGGATCTTTATCCGGCCGCAGATCTGATTTTTTTACAGCATTTCTGATATTCACGGTACACTCGTGAAATGGTCGTACGGGAAAATCCCCACTTCATCGCTACCTCGGAAATCTTTGTGTCCCATCGCTCTTGCGCCGACGTTAACACCACGTCCAAGCTCACTTAAATCTTGATAACCTGCCTTTGAAGCAGCAGAAACCGATCTAAAAACTGCGCCAGACACTTGTTATCTTGTGCAGGCGTTGCCGACCGTAGCGCCGGGTTCTGTCTGTTTACATATCTCTGCATTTGAAAAGACATGCCTATACCAGTTTCTTTGGCGCTTTAGTGTAGCTCGTTGTCGTAATACATTCGTTGATTTCACAAACTAACAGCAAAGTCGTCACCTTCCAACCTAATTGTAACCTGTGCTGCGTTACAGATCGTTCTACAGTCTACATTTCGAAAGTTATAAAGCAGCAAAATAAATAGCCAAGAGTTCTTAAACGAAAGCAGCATGTTTCCATTTAAGCAGGCCCGGTAAAATTCAAAAGCATCTTTCAATACGCCTTAAATAGGTTTTTATAAGCCAAGGTTTTAAGGGCGATAAAGACTCACAGTGGCTTGGTTCAAATGGTTCAAACGGCTCTGAGCACTATGGGACTTAACTTCTGAGGTCATCAGTCCCCTAACCAACCTAAGGACAGCACACACATCCATGCCCGAGGCGGGATTCGAACCTGCGACCGTAGCAGCCGCGTGGTTCCGAACTGAAGCGCCTAGAACCGCTCAACCACAGCGACCGGCACCATCGGTTCAGCAAGCATATATCGGCACGTGTTGCTGGCTAGAGCGACTAGTTACTGAACGCAAATTCTAAGTGAGATGAAAACGCAATAAACATTATTAATTTCTAGGGGCCACTTTGCGACTGACAAATGAGATTATGCAGTACACTACATTACCGCCACGAAACGGGAACATCTGCATCTACATGGATACTCTGCAAATCACATTTAAGTGCTTGGCAGGGGGTTCATCGAACCACCTTCACAATTTTCTATTATTCCTACTCGTTTCTCTCTATGTAGGTCGGCGTGAACAAAATATTTTCGCATTTGGCGCAGAAAGTTTGTGACTGTAATTTTGTGAGGTTGTGAGAAGATTCCGCCGGAACGAAAAACGCCAGTGTTTTAATGATGCCCACGCCAAAACGTGTATCAATTTAGTGACACTCTCTCCCCTATTTCGCGATAATACAAAACGTGCTGCCCTTCTTTGAACTTTATCGATGTACTCCGTCAATCCCATCTGGTAACGATCCCATACCACGCAGCAGTATTCTAAGAGAGGACGGACAAGCGTAGTGTAGTCAGTCTCCTTAGTAGGTCTGTTACATTTTTTAAGTGTCCTGCCAATAAAAGGCAGTCTTTGGCTAGCCTTCCCCACAACATTTTCTGCGTGTTCCCTCCAATTTAAGTTGTTCGTAATTGTAATACCTTGGTATTTAGTTGAATTTACCGTCTTTGGATTAGACTGATTTATCGTGTAACCGAAGTTTAACGAGTTCCTTTTAGCACTCATGTGGATGACCTCACACTTTTAGTTATTTAGTGTCAATTGCCAATTTTCGCACCATGTAGATATCTTTTCTAAATCGTTTTGCAGTTTGTTTTGATCTTATGTGGGCTTTACTAGTCGACAAACGGGAGCGCAATCTGCAAACAAGCTAAGACGGCTGCTCAGATTGTCTCCCAAATCGTTTATATAGATAAGGAACAACAATGGGCCTATAACACTACCTTGGGGAACGCCAGAAATGACTTCTGTTTTACTCGGTGACTTTCCGTCAATTACTACGAACTATGACCACTCTGCCAGGACATCACGAATCCAGTCACATAACTGAGACGATATTCCATAAACACGCAATTTGACTACGCGCCGCTTGTGTGGTACGGTGTCAGAAGCCTTCCGGAAATTCAGAAATACGGAATCACTTAGAAATCCCTTGTCAGTAGCACTCAACACTTCTTGTGAGTAAAGAGGTAGTTGTGTTTTACAAGAACGACGTTTTCTAAATCCGTGTTGACTGTAGTGTGAACACAACTTAACAGAAAGACGGTTACGCAGAGCAAGGTATCAAGCGTATGAAAATGACAGCGGATTTACAAGATGTGGTTTCCTTCGTTGGAAAAAATGTGCAAAGGTATTCTGCTTGTAAAAGAATGAAATCGAGGACTGCCTAACAATTTTAGACTCTATGCACGTATATTTTTCCTAATACCTAATTAAATTTAATGGGCAGAAATAAGTTCGAGCTACAGGAGGCACGTCACCAAATGAATCAAATCTTAACGGAGAAATGCGAAATGTAGGTTTACAGAAGGAAAACAAATAATTATTTAAATAAAAATGAATTTTTAATATACCACGTTTTTAAATGCAGCTATAAAGTATAAAATATTTTCTCCTAGTCCCACACAGACTCCTGACCCCATACAGGGAGTCAGAAAATTTATGATTTATTTTTTAATAGCTATGAAAATACTTGTAAGGTTTAAAACGAAAAACTTGGGGCGCAAATTATGTTGTTTTGACTTTGCAGATGGCACTAGCTAGGTTGTTATATATAATTAATGGTAGTTTGTATTTTATTGGTCTTGAAATTGTACACACACGAGCCCTTGACCAGAAATATACATGTACCATGGTTTCAATTCCTTTTTAATGGTATCGAATACCCTGTGACGGGCCTGTAACTGCGCCCCTGACTGGCAAGTACAGTAGTGAACTACTTTGGCGAAAAGCAAAAATGAATGCATACAACAAGCAGTATATCCTCAAATTTGTGGAATTCGTTTTAGTGCATGTCGAGTTCAGTGAAATTTCACAGTTCCGTGTGCAAAATTAAAGAAGTAAATAATAAGATATCATAAAGTATGTGTACTGCAATGGATGCGTCTCATTTAGGAGTACAGGAATAGGTTAAAAACCTCATTTTTGCGTATTTTGTAGGTGTTGAGATTTTTGAAAATGCTTCTCGATTTCAACTTGATACTTCCACCAACGCCTGAGAAAAAGGGTTCTTAAGAGATAGACAGACAGTAGGATAACAAATGACAAAATGTTTTTCGTGTGATATAATTACAAATTAACAATTTCCTGATTTTTTACCTTAAATGCACAGTGAAACCTTGTTTCTTGCCACATTTCCTGATTCTGGCTCAACGGGCAGTACCTATAAATTCGTATGAGTGTGTACGTGAGTCTCGAAAGTGGCCGTACCTTTTCACTGCACTGACGTAGGAGCTTAATTTTTTTTACATCGCCAAGGGACCATAGAGCTTAGTTTCTAGGATACATTTCAACTTGATACGTCCACCAATCCCTGAGCAAAAGGTTTATTAGTAGTCGGACGGACGCACAAATAGACACATGTAGACGGACACGAGAGTGATCCCATAAGGGTTCCGTTCTTACCGACTGAAGTATGGAACCGTAAAAATCAATATTTTGAAGGTAAATGCAGATAAAATACGTCTTTAAAATATCTTTATACAGAATTTAAGAAAAATATAGAAGATGCTCCAAATTTCACGAACATAGAATACAGAAAAATTAAAATGGTCAATAAACTTAACTCGGTGTAGTCGAACGGCCACGACGGTGAAGGCTAATACACTCACACGGCAAGGAACATGAACGTGGCCTATTAGTTGATTGAGGATGGGTACAATATAGGATCTACTTCACCTGTAGTAAAGTGTTACAGTAATAAAACCTGAACATTTAGACGCAGCCGAATGCCTATATTTGACTAAGAGAAATAAAATTCAAACCGCAGAAAAGTAAAAAACATGGAAAAGAAACAGGAGAATCCCAAGAAAAATATTGAGGCCAATGAAACACAAGCGTTAATGTAGGAACAGGAGTAATGAAGATTTGTACAAGAAAATTAATCAAGATAATGTTGAGAAAACGTAGACAGAGTTTTTACGACTATGTGGTTCGGATGAAGGAAAGCAGGATATGCAAGAGAATTACTGAGCACCCAAAGCGTAAAAAAAAAAGTGTGCCTTGCCAAGTGGCTACAATGAGTCGAAGATGATCTGAAGGATACGAAGATTGAAGAACGTGAATTTCTGAAGAGATGTACGTGTCGAAACATGGTTTTAGATTTCTGTCTCCAGAAAGAGAGAGAGAGAGAGAGAGAGAGAGAGAGAGAGAGAGAGAGAGAGAGCAAACTCGTCAGAAGTTCGGAAATAAGAGCACTCTGCTTGGATGAGAAAATAAAGTAGCTATTTACGTGGTCCATGGGTGTCATACATCGAGTTCAAAAACACTACAAATGGTTCTGAGCACTATGAGACTTACCTGCTGTGGTCGTCCCCTAGAACTTAGAACTATTTAAGCCTAACTAACCTAAGGACATCACACACATCGATGCCCGAGCCAGGATTCGAACCTGCGACCGTAGCGGTCGCGCGGTTCCAGACTTAAAAAAAAAAAAAATAAAAAATAAAATAAAAAAAAAAGCTACAATTTTGGGGGTGCGTAATGGGAATCTTTGACATTGTAAAAATTCCACTTACGTATAGACAGCATGGACATCCTACATGTCAGTGTGGAAACTACAAATAAATATGCTACTAAATTTACCGAAAAAGCTTCTGTTTCGGAGATCAGTTTTTTTCGATGGTAAGTGTAATCGGTAGTTTTTTTTCTTTTTTTTCTTCTGATAAATCCACTACCGAGGTGTCCACTATGAAGAAGCCATGTTTCGTACTACAGCTGTGCGCGAAAGAATGACGTCACACGACACTCCTCGACACTATTGCGTCACAGCTCAAAGCCAACATCCGGCATCGATAGGTTGAACCCATCAAAACACAAAAACAACGAACGAAACGAAAATTTCACTCAATTAGGTGAATAAATAGTATGGGCCGGGAGCGAGGGGTGGGGGTGGGGGGGACTAAGAAACTAAACTGGAGCACGACTATGAGCCAATGCCCTGCACAGCACGGCAGTTTAAACAGTGTCCCGCACTTCGGTTTACATAAACTGCTCGCCGTTTTAGTTAAGATTCTTTGTTTTTCGCAAAATGCTAATTGCCTTTATCTTGGCTCAGTACTTTAGTAATGAAACAAAAGGGAGATTATCTACACGCCACGTTGTTCAAGTATCGTCCAACTCGTGATACTGCAACGCTAGAGAACAAAGCAGAGCGGAATCTACCCGATGCCACAGGGACGCAGCAGACTTCCCTACCTCTTCGTTCATCCCGGCGGGCCTGCTGTTCCCATGTCTTCCGTCAGAGGCTGCTGGCGTCGGTCAACCTCGCTCGCTGCACCTCATTAGCAAACACAATACACTCGGCGCACAGTCACCTCGCAGCAACTATCGCGCGGTCGCGAGTAGGAAAGACGGCGATGCGCTCCGCGGCGCTACGTCACAGTGACGTCCACACACGCCGCGTACCCGAAACCTCCTTGACCTCGAGTGCATATCGTCTGAAGCGCGGAACACTCGCGAAACGCCCGCCTCGGCCGTGCGCGTCGCGTGCTGAGCCCGTTATATCTGTAACGCGCGAGCCGCAATGCGCTGTGTGCCGAAAGCCACACGACGGCCGGTCAGTAAAAAATAGCCCACAATTTTTTCTCGTAATTAATTCTTAAGGTTTAAAATTCTCTGGCAACATCAATCAACGTTTCTTTTACATGTGCTGTTTTTCGACAGGGTCACCATCGCGTCCTACGGCCTTGCGACAGCACTTTGCTCGAGCATGTACAGGGGATACGCAAAATAATGTAAACAGTGGTAGTAATGGGATGGTTGGCCGTCAACAACGCAGATAAGGCACGTGTCGCGCTGGACTGTGCGTGTTCAGTACGCACTAGGAAGCAGTGCAAGTTATTCATGAGTAGTGCGCACTTCGTATTTGCATTCAGAGGCCGCGGTCGACGTCCAATGAGAGACCTTACAGAGTTCCAAAGAGGGCGAACTGTGGGGCCCGATTAGCTGGAGCATCTGTAACCAAGACAGCAAACTTGTTGAATCTCCGAAGAGCAAATTTTTCAACAGTCATGACAACCTGCCGGCCGGTGTGGCCGAGCGATTCTAGTCTTCAGTCTGGAACCACGTGACCGTGCTACGGTCGCAGGTTCGAATACTGCCTCGGGCATGGATGTGTGTGATGTCCTTAGGTTAGTTAGGTTTAAGTAGTTCTAAGTCTAGGGGACTGATGACCTCAGATGTTAAGTCCCATAGTGCTCAGAGCCATTTGAACCGTGACAGCCTGCACAAAACATGGAAAGACATCACCGTGTAAACGTAATAGTGAGCGCAAATCAAATCTAAATGACAGAGATCGTCGTACACTAACATGAATTGTGTCAAAACAACACAAAACTACGGCGGCTAAAGCGACTGCAGAGCTCAATGGCCATCCTCGAGACCCCGTATCTATCGACACTGTCCGCCGAGAAGTCCATAAAGCGAATATTCGTGGACGAGCTGCTGTACCGAAACCATTAGTGACGACAACCAACGCAGAGAAGCGTAAAACATGGTTTCTGGAGCATAAATCCTGGACAACTGATCACTGGAAGCATGTCATATGGTCCGTTGAGTCAAAGTTTTAGTTATTTCCAACATCGGGCCGGGTTTACGCCAAAAGAAGCCTACAATCCTGACTGCTTGATTCCAGTGGTTAAGCACTGAAGTGGAAGTGTGATGTTGTGGGCAGCCATCACGGTTTCCTGCTGATCCGATAATTACTATCAAAGGCCGTGTTACAGCCAACGATTATGCGAAGATCTCCAAACTTTGTAGTCCTCGGGCCACATTGACTCCTCCACGAAGTGATAAGGGCCAAGATCTACCTAGTGGGATTAAAGCACCCTAGCACTCCACGATCACCGTAATGTAAGGCTAAAGGAAAGATGAAATCGCAAAAATCTAAAGTTGTGGGAATACCTAGCACAGAAACGAACTAGGATTTTTATTTAATTACATAATTTTGATTGGTGGACGTACCTGACCGAAATTCTGGCGAATTTCAGCGACAAAATGGTATGTAACTGCACATTCTTCACGAAAGCGTCCTGCAAAGTTAACGAAATCTCAAAATCATTCTTAGAAACACTATTATTGCAAGACGTAACAGAGTATGTCAACGCATTGTTATTTCAAGCGGCGCAACAATAAGTTTAGTTGTGTAATATTGTAGTGAGTAGCAGAGCCAATGTCGCGGTGTATTGGTCGCGATAGGCCTCGAACCTCAGTTGTTGGCAGTATAGGGTAGAGATGGGCAAACTGAAACACGTAAATGTTTCGAAACAAATGTAATGTTTCGATACGGTGTTTCGAAACAGTGAAACAGTTTGTTTTGTAATCTAATAAACCTACACATTTTATCATCTTGAATGTCTACTGTATAAGTATGTCCATATAAACACAAATGAGGTGCGAGAGCGCTAATCATATCGCAGAAAGTATGAAACTATCACTTAGGCGTCTTGGCAGTTTCGTATTTCCTGCAGCAAATGCGCTGCTTTTGTGTCATGTGACTTTCATACTTTTCAATTGGCTGAGGTAAGCCTTAGCTGAAGACAGAAGAACCACCACGAACGGAACTGGAGGTGGGAGCAAACTGCAGAAACAACAGATATGCTACTGGGATTCCCACATTCCATTAGTATGGCTAATATACCCATCCTGCTAATTTCCATGCACACAAAGGGAATCATTGTGGATAATAGACACAGTGACTATAGACTCACAAATAACGCCAAATAATTCGAATAAATAACAAAATATAACAGAAAAAAATTGTGTTTCAAGGTGTTTCGAACCGTGACTATGAATTTACGATGCTTCCCGTTCACCATTACACTATCAGTGATATGTCAAACAGATTGCTTGCAATTATACCTACATCAATTTTATGTGCATGTCTAATAACTGTCACTCTACGCCTTTTTTTATTTGAAATGTTGTAGTCTTACTTGCGTTTCTTAAGATGATTACTGTACATGAACAGAGAAGCGTATGTTATAAAAAAAGTGTAATTTAACTGAATGATTTTCACATATTTATTATTTTGAATGCGAATAGTATGCGTTGTTTTATTGTTTGGTTAGTGTTTATAAAGCGGATGTTACGCCATTTCGGAATAGGACAGTCAGCTAGAAACGAAGCTTTATTTTCGGATATCTTGAGCTTCATGCTATTGCTTGTCAAAAGATTTCGACACTCTTGAAAGTGTTTCATGAAGTGGTATGTTGTGTTTCAGTACCTGTGCCGAGCCCGAATCTCGTCCGACACAGAGCGGAATGAAACATCACTGTTTCGATACAATTAGTCCGTTCCAGGCGCAGGTGGACTGAAACAGTCTTATTTTGAAACAACGATACAGTTTCTGTGTCTGGCTCGAGATCCGAGACAAGGGCGGAATGAAACACCACTGTTTCGAAACAGTGAACCATAGCCGTTCCGAAACACTGAAACAGTTCCAGGTATCGATACACTGTATCGAAACATAGAAACAGTGGCCAAGTCTAGTATAGGGGTACCACCTCAAATATTTGGCGGGCCGGATGTCCGGCCAGCTAACGCGGGCCGGTTTGCTGGCCCTCGCGGGCCGTAGTTTTGAGACCCCTGTTTTAGACGATCAGGTGCACCCCATGATTCAGATGTTGTTCCCCAACAACGATGCCATTTTTTAGGACGATAATACACCCATTCACACAGCCAGGACAGTACAATCGTGATATGAGGAGCATGCAACTGAACTGCAGCGTCTTTCCCGGCCGGCAGAGTCCCTGGACTTGAACATTATCGAACCCTTGTGGGTGGTATTGGAGCGCAGATTCCGGAGCAGATTTCCGCCTCCCTTGTCACTACATGAGTTATAAGAGGTTCTGATGGAAGAGTGGCACAACATTCCACTTGAGAGTATACAATCATTATATGCCTGTATTCCAAGTAGAATCGCATCTGTATTACGGGCAAATGGGGGTCCACCCGTTATTAATAAACCATTCCCTAGTAAGTACAGGTGTCCACTTTATTTTGTCTATCCCCTGTATTCCCTGCTGGTAAAACCTCTTCTCCTCTGCTGGTGGCCATGTTTTCGCCGCATGACTTACGCTCTCATCGTCTTCAAAATGTGCGTCCCACGCAGAGAGCCGGTAAGTGGCCCAAACATACGGAGGTCCGAGGGCTGTGTGGCGGACGAAGCAATGATGACCAGCCCAATTTAGTGATGTAATCTGAGTTGTGTGTGTGGCTGTGCGTTGTCACGTTGCCTTAAAATTTCATCAGGATTCTTGTCGGACCAAACATGTTCGAAATGGTTCTAGAGTTTCTTCAGGATCTCCACGCACGCCTCTTTTTTGGTAAGACTTTTCCATCAGAGGGAGCTGCCTTGAACTACTCCTTTTCTGGATGACTGTGGGTGGTGCCTTTTTGGTTCCGGCTCAGAGCGATGCATCCAGGCACGGATTTGTCACAGAAAGACCTCTCTACTGGCCTCAAACTCCTCGAACACTTCAGAAGAAATGGCTTTTCTCCGCATCTTCTTGTCTGCTCTGAGCGCTAATGGAACTCGCCTTGAGTGCACTTTCCGAATTCCAAGAATCTCAGTCATTACACACGTACTTTCCAGTGCCCGTCGATGGCTACAGAGCCAATTTTGTCCAGTTATGATGCGTCGACCTGCGCGAATAATTTCGTCACCGCGTCGGATGCATTGGCCGCCACGGGATGTCTCGAACGTGGCCGATCATGCAGCTCAGTTTCCGCACTTTGTGACGACTTAAACCTCTTTACCCAGCGCCCAACGGCGCTCCTAACAACTGCATCATTACCGTACGCGGCACACAAACATTTATGGACGTTCCCCATGATTTCCTTTGCCGCAGACTAATGATTCAACTGTACCACGTTCCTCCTAACGACAGTCCTGTACAGACGTCATTCTGATGGTTCACTACGACTTTGTCATCTGTGGTAATTGCTCGAAACTTCGTGCGGAGGAAACGACGTTCCTTTACAAATGTGTATTAACGACTGTAAAGAATAATTTGTGACATTATGTATTGGACGAGTAAGATTGATCTCTGACGATGCTGTTGTCAAGAGCTTTGTTTCAATGCCGGTAAACGCGAGATAATGGTCGCAGGAAAGAGAAATAATCTGATAGTATCTGATTACAACATAGGTCACGAATATCTCATGCACATCTCATCGCTTCTAATCACGTTGTTTGCCTATGGAGTACCGTATCGTTTGTAACATTCGATTCATTCCTATCAGAAAGGTTAAAGTTCGTAGTCACTGACGGGAAGTAATCTCGTGAAACCGAAGTGAAATCTGTGGTTGCCCCAATAAAGGGTTATAGGGCCTCTCGTGTTCTTAATGTACATAAACGATTTAGGAGACGATCTTAGCAGCTCTCTTAGACTGTTTGCAGATGCTGCTGTCATTTACCGCCAAGTAAAGTCATCATAAGGTCAAAACCAATTGCAAAATAATGTAGACAAGATATCTGTGCGGTGAGAAAAGTGACTATTGACTCGAAATAATGAAAAGTGTGACGTCATCGACATGAATACTACAAGGAATCGGCTAAATTTCCGTTACACGGTAAATCACACAAACCCAAAGGCTGTCAGTTCAGGTAAATACCTAGGGATTACAATTAAGAAAACAACTTAAATTGCAACTGTTACGTACACAGTGCTATGGGTAAGGTGAATCCAAGAGTGTATTTTATTGACAGAACATTTGGAAGACGCTACAAAGCCAGTGCATAGACTACCAACACTGCGACTTTCTGTCGTCTGCTAGAGTACTGCTGTACAGTTTGGGATCCTTAGCAGAATTGACGGACGACATTGAAAAAGTTCAAAGGAGGGCAGGTCGTTTTGCATTATCGTGAAATATGGGTGAGAGTATCGCTGACGCGATACACCAGTTGGGGTGGCAATTTTTAATAAAACAAAGGAGTTCTTCGTTTCTTTAACAAAACGAAGGCGTTTTTCGTTGCGGTGAGATCGTCTCACGAAATTTCGAACCGCAACTGTCTTCCTCGAATCTGAAAATATTTTGTTGACTCACATTTACGCTCAAAGAAATGACCACAGCAATCAAGGACGGGAAAAGAACAGCTCTGCACGGAAATACATGAATGGATGGGTTCTAGAAAAATGCACTGCTTGTATAAAGAAAATCGCAAAAGACGCTAGTGTAAGCCGTGTTCCAGTGTCTGCAGTCCTCATGAAGCAGGCTGCCGACAGGTACCCAATACAAGACGCTAGCGAACCTGTGTTCCAGTGTCTGGAGTCGGTGTAACCAGTGTTCCAGTGTCTGGAGTCAGTGTTCCAGTGTCCGGAGTCTTCATGATGGAGGCTGACGACGGGCATCGAGACCCCGAGGCGGCAGTCCTACTCGCACCGGTGCGGTTATTTCGCTTTGTAACGCCCAACTGTAAGAACAGTACTTTCGATCTCGAAACTTACATTACAGAACAGTAATTCCATTTGCAGTTAAAATTTATTCTTGTAGATACAGGTACGTACTGTACACGAAGTCATTATACAGTACATCGTTGCTTTTACAAGAAAATCAGTTGTTTTCTGGAACTAGCAGATCGACATTTTATTTTTTTTTATTTGTATTTCATTTGCTTCTACACTGAAGCGCCAAAGGCACTGATATAGGCAAGCATATTCAAATACAGAGGGATGTAAACAGGCAGAATACGGCGCTGCGGTCGGCAACGCCTATATAACACCACACGTGTCTGGCGCAGTTGTCAGATCGGTTACTGCTGCTACAATGGAAAGTTAGCAAGATTTAACTGAATGTGAATGTGGTGTTAATAGTCGGCGCACGAGTGATGGGACATAGCATCTCTGAGATAGCAATGAATTGGGGATTTTACCCTACGACCATTTTACGAGTGTACCGTAAATACCAGGAATCCGGTGAAACATCAAATCACCGACATCGCTGGGACCGGAGAAAGATCCTGCAACAACGGAACCAACGACGAATGAAGAGAATCGTTCAACATGACCCAAGTGCAACCCTTCCGCAAACTGCTGCAGATTTCAACACTGGGCCATCAACAAGTGCAGGCGTGCGAACCATTCAGCGAAACATCATCGATATGGGCTCTCGGAACCGAAGGCCCACTCGTGTACCCTTGACGACTGCACGACACAAAGCTTTACGCCTCGCCTGGGACCGTCAACACCGACATTGGACTGTTGATGACTGGAAACTTGTTGCCTGGTCGGACGAGTCTCGTTTCAAATTGCATCGAGCGGATGGACGCGTACGAGTATGGAGACAACCTCATGAATCCATGGACCATGTACGGGTATGGAGACAAACTCATGAATCCATGGACCTTGCATTTCACCAGGGAATTGTTCAAGCTCGTGAAAGCTCAGCAACGGTGTGAAGCGATATGGGTCCTCTGATACGTCTAGATACGACTCTGACAGGTGACACGCACGTAAGCATGCTGTCTGATCACCTGCACCCTTCCATGTCCATTGTGCATTCCAACGAACAACGCATCATCCCAGACTTCCAGAATTGCAACAGAGTGGCTCCAGGAACACTCTTTTGCGTTTAAACACTTACGCTGCCCACCAGACACCCCGGACTTAAACATTATTGAGCATGTCCGGGATGCCTTGCAACGTGATGTTCAGAAGAGATCTCATCCTCTCGTGCTCTTACGGATTTAGGGACAGCCCGGCAGGATTCATGGTGTCAATTCCCTTCAGCCACATACGTAAGCATGGTGCCTGATCACCGGCATCCACTGATGTCCATTGTACATTCCGACGGACTCGGGCAGTTCCAGCACGAAAATGCGACACCCCACACGTCCAGAATTGCAACAGAGTGCCTCCAGGAACACTCTTCTGAGCTTAAACACTTACGCTGGCTCCAAATTCCCCCGACACGAACATTATTGACCATATCTGGGGTGCCTTGCAATGCGCTGTTCAGAAGAGGTCTCCACCCCCTCGTACTCTTACGGATTTATGGACAGCCCTGTAGGATTCATGGTGTCAGTTCCCTCCATCTCTACTTGAGGCATTAGTCGAGTCCGTGTCACGTCGTGTTGCGGCACTTCTGCGTGTCACGTCGTGTTGCGGCACTTCTGCGTGTCACGTCGTGTTGCGCCACTTCTGCGTGTCACGTCGTGTTGCGGCACTTCTGCGTGTCACGTCGTGTTGCGGCACTTCTGCGTGTCACGTCGTGTTGCGGCACTTCTGCGTGTCACGTCGTGTTGCGGCACTTCTGCGTGTCACGTCGTGTTGCGGCACTTCTGCGTGTCACGTCGTGTTGCGGCACTTCTGCGTGTCACGTCGTGTTGCGGCACTTCTGCGTGTCACGTCGTGTTGCGGCACTTCTGCGTGTCACGTCGTGTTGCGGCACTTCTGCGTGTCACGTCGTGTTGCGGCACTTCTGCGTGCTCGCGGGGGTCCTACACGATATTAGGCATGTGTACCAGTTTCTCTGGCTCTTCAGAGTACATCGGTGTGGCAGCCAAAGTCTCAAGAGCTGCTTGCGGTGTGTCACGGGTTACGTTGTAAAATGAATTTCCGTAACAGGTTGCGAGACGTAACGCTAAGGCTGTCTCTTACACCGACAAGCCACGAATGGTACCGATCTGTGTTGAATTAGTGAAATTTTAACAATAAGAAGAAAATCATTGTAATAAAAACTGAAAGCGCGTGACCTTTTATTTTTGCCAGAATCCGGAAGATGTGCAAAGACTAATGGAGGTCACGCATGAAATCACTGGAAAAGCGGGTCTCAACGCCTCGTATGACCACAAAAAATACACATGGAACCGTGAGCAGAAATATTTGGAGGTGAAACATGGGATGGCTAGCTCAACGCCAGCTGTCTCGTCCGCGAAGGCTGTATGGCCTGCACAAACTTCTGTTTTGTTTTTTGTTCTTGCTTAATCGATTTTTTTATGTTGTTCACATATTGCTACAGCAATTGAACTTTCGACGCTAATTAAGGCCATAGAAGCATGGTCCTTTCCGAATGTACTTGTGATCAAACAGCGATTCTAGTAGCTAGAGTGCAAAGTCTTTGTTCATCAAGACTTTTCCGTTGTTGTGGATATATTTCCATAGGAACTTTCACAGTCAAACACATATTTCTTTACATCTGAGTAGTGAAATACCAGTTTTCAAACATTTAGCTTTAATTTTTTATATAAATAAAAATTTTCTCCAAACTTTTCATCCCTATTTCACCCCTATAGGGGTTGAATTTCCAAGAGCAGTGAAACACATAATTTTTTGTTTCATTTACAAAAAAGAACCCAAATACAAATTTTCATGTGCGTACATTTAGCTTTGCAAGTGATTTCATAATGAAATAATTTTGTAAAACTTTTCATCCGCTATTTTACACCCTTAGGTGGTTGAATTTCCAAAAACAATGAAACACCTTTTGCGTTAATTTCCAACCTACAAGTCAAATACCAATTTTTATATATGTAGGTGTAAAAATGCTATAGCATTTTCTTTAATAACGATTTATCTAAAAGAAACTTTCACCCCTTAGTAGCTCAATTTCCAAAAAATTCTGAAACACGTAATTATTTATTTCTGACTGAGAAATCAAATAATAGTTTTCGTAGTTCTACCTTCAAAGCTGCCTTAATTGCGACTTTTTCAAAAAAAACCTTTCATGTCCTATTTCAACCCATTAGGGGTGCAATTCCGGAAACTCCTTTCAGTGTAACATCAACAACCTCTTCTAATTTCAAGTTTCTATCCTTGGCAGTTTGGGCTGTGCGATGTTGAGGGAATGAGTGAGTGAGTCAGTCAGTCAGTCGATCGGGACAATGCCGTTTACTCAGAGAGATTGTAAGGACAGATAAATTCAAATACTTGGGGGGGAATGGATAAAGCGGCATTCAAAGGAGGAGCCTTGTTTACAAACTAACACAGAACAGGCAATACGACGACATCCTACAAGGTGAAAATGGGGCACTATATTCAAGTTATAAAATCACAAGGACTGTATGCTGAGGAGTGTCTTATTTTAAACAAAAATAGACCTTTGGAAGACGAAAGGAAGATTCTGAGGGAAATACTGGGTCGCCAGAAGACTAGAGATGGGGACTGAAAGAATAAAATGGACGAGCAGCTCTAAACGTACACCGAAAAGATCGCGGGCACAATGTGGAAACGAAGGTTGAAATTTTATGAACACTTACAGAGAACGAGCGAAAACCGACTGAGCAAAAAGATTTTCAGTTGCATTATAAAGTTAAGGTCAAGGAAAGAGAAAAATAGATGCGCAAGGAACTGATCATACTGTACTTACTGTACAAGTGACCCAAAATAGAGAACAATCCTGAAGCGAAGCCAACAGCACAGAATCATTTGAAGAGAAACGACTGAAATGGACGTTCACACAATACACTTCCGAGGAGGAGGAGGTGGTGGTGGTGGTGGTGGTGGGAGAGAGAGAGAGAGAGAGAGAGAGAGAGAGAGAGAGAGAGAGAGAGAGAGAGGGGGGGGGGGGGGGAGGTCTGCAAGAGTGCCCCATACTTTTACCGTCAACATTCGAGATAAGGAACTAATCTGACGAGGAAAGAGGTCTTGTGGGACAAGTGTTCGTGAACTACTGTTGCAAGGTTAGCTACTTGAAACCTCAATCAGCACATAATGAAGCTGTGCCAAGTCTTGCTCGCAAATTAATTTATTGATTCGTTCCAGTTGATCATCAACAGATGTACCTATAGTAAAGTCAAAGAAATACAATACAAAATAATGCCTTACGAAAATGATGCGCACTGTGGATAGCAACTTCCATCAATACTTACGATGAATTACAAAAATAGTTCACACAAAAGTGGGGACATAAGATACTGAAAATACGGCTCACATATATATGTGCAGCCTGGTGCCAACCTGATCCTACACTGGGAAACGTAGTGGTATGGAAAACATCTGCCGTCAGCAGTTCCCGTTAGCAACCATACAGTCGGCTATTAAACAACTCAACAGCTAGGAAAGAATGTCTTCACTACACAAACATTTGCACTTCACCATTACCGGTTTCGGCAACTGCATCGTCAGATCATAAAATATTCTGGTGTAGTATAAACGTCCAATTAAACAAGTTAAGCACATAATAAGTACTTACTATGTACTTACATGTTTAGTTTGACGTTGCTACTACAGCAAAATATTTTATGATATGAAGGCGGCATTAGCCGAAACCGTTGATGTTGAAGTGTGAAAGTTTGTATAATCAAGACGGACCTGTAAAATAAAATACCAAAATGTGATCACGGACTCATTTTCAGACTTTTCAACTGATAGGGAAGAATGTAGTGAATATATTGATACCGTATTACATGAACTTCAAAGCCATGCAGTAAAAACGAGAAATAGATTGTGTACAAAGTGATATATAACAAAATATACAGATTTCATACAGGAAGTTACCAAATTATAAAACATGAAGGCACGTAAAATAAAACAAAGTGCGCGATATAAATGCATAAACGTTTTAACATAGTTTAATAAACGAGCACAATAAACGCCTGGAATATGACATAGTTACATAAGCGATTACATTATAGGCATTGGTAACATAAATTGTCTTTTTTCCACAAAGGTAAGCAATAATAAAAAGGAAAATAAATTTTTATACTTGATGAACGCATGTGATACATATCAAACGGTAGTTCATAAAATGACAGACAACAAATTGATAATGTAACTCATTAAAAACTTAGAAGCAAGCTATGATAAAAAGGTAAATATGAAGCCATGCTCAACACAACATACACATTAGTATTGTGTATCAAGCCAGGTGTAGTTAGCAAAATCATCCTGCCCTAAAACGATAAACATATAGTGTCATCTGTAAAATTTCCTAAAACCTCAAATACACTTACCACATTAGTAGTGACTGAGAAAGCAAGAGACACTGTCACAATAGGAACTAAATATTATATGAACCCTGAAAATGTAAAAATTGAAATATCATAGGCACCAAGTGCGCAACACAGCACACGTAGGGTGGAAAATAAAATGACGGCCATTCCTAACACACCTTTATAACGTCAAACCACAGAGAATCGAAAGAGGGTGCAGTGTCTAACCGTGACAAGAATAACCAATTACCATAGCGTACAACGATCTGAAATGACAAAATGAAACAATAGTAAACGTCAAATCAAGCTGATGACACTTACTTAAAAAAGTTGGAGGTGGAGCAGGAAGGGGGAAGGAAAACAAAAGGAGTTGTAAGATAAGACGCAAGAGAAATAGTTATACTAAAACTCAACAGAATGTGTGACGTGTATCACAAGCGCAACCTATACCGCAATGATGATACGGCTACGTGCTGCCGAAGCTAATAGCGATGACAAACGAGAAATTAGTTAACTATATAGACGGAACCGAAACTAGACAGTTTTATAACCGTCAAAATAAAACATTTTCTACGAACTTTATTTCCTTACGACACTGACATTGACAATTATCATCCGCTACTCAATGGACTGTAAAAAAGCACGTCACACTTTCTTGCCATCTTCCTACATGCTGAAAGCTGCTAGTCCAATTGACGGTTAAAAATCGAAACTACAATTATATCTAAGAACTTTCGGGGCCACGAAGAGCTGTACACAAGAAATGGTTCAAATGGCTCTGAGCACTATGGGACTGAACTGCTGAGGTCATTAGTCCCCTACAACTTAGAACTAGTTAAACCTAACTAACCTAAGGACATCACACACATCCATGCCCGAGGCAGGATTCGTACCTGCGACCGTAGCAGTCGCGCGGTTCCGGACTGAGCGCCTAGAACCGCGAGACCACCGCGGCCGGCTGAGCTGTACACAAGATCCAAGTGAAGTATGTGCGTGAAGGTTGCGTTATATTCCACTAACTTCGACGAATTTCACACACGATACAATTACAAATAAATTCAAAGTGCCGGACAGATAGCAGTGAGCAATGTAAATCATACTTACAGTAACTACAGAAACCACTGCGATCATTTTAGTTGCTCGAGGAAGATCAAATGCCACACGCACACACCCATACGAAATTACAATAGCTATCCGAATATCAGGGATCAACTTTCTTTAAAGGCGCAGAATACACAGTCTTTTAATCTTTGTATATCACGCTACATTAAAAGTGGTTCCTGTATCAAGACTTTAGGTGTTGTAAATATGTTGTAATATGTGTTGTATATTTTGTGTAAAGTAAAAATGTTGTAATATGTTTTGCAGATTTCTGTGTAAGCTGACTAATCCGTGTACTGTAGCCCGTACCAAGTGGCGCCAGTGAAACTGACCTCATCTTCGGACGTCTCGGGTTCCTCTCAGAAAAATTCCAGTCCGGACAACCTTAACAAGGCAGGCTCATACAGTTATTTCCCCCTTTTCTCTTTCCAGTGCCGCTCATAAAAGAACCATCCTTATCTGCTGTATTTAGTTGCCAAGCTAATAAACTTTTACTATTATTTAGAGGAAGACCCTTTTTTCCTAATTTCTGAGTAGGGTTAGGAACAAGATTTGGAGCAGTGTATGCCCTAATAGGTGTGTGTGTGTGTGTGTGTGTGTGTGTGTGCGTGTGCGCGCAGACGTAGATTTTTTTCTTTGGATCTTGGGAACTTGGTACGGCTAAAGCGTGCGCAAAATACAGAACTGAACGTCAGTAAAACGTTGACAATGTTCAATTCGTGGAGGAAGTCGATCAGAGTCCGGAACTGGCAGTATCCCATCAAGTTAGTGCTGTTCCTTTAATGCAAATTTTGTAACAACTAAGTACACTAACTACCAATGAACCCACATTCACAACTAAACAAGAAGAAATGTTTACTCAATAAAGTTAAATGGCTGCCACATTGACAATCAAACAAGATGAAATCCTTACTGAACAGAAGGCACTGGCTACGAATGTACGAAATTTAATCTAGCGTATACGTACCTAGCTGCTAACTTGCCCGAACTGTCTAAAAATGCCGAAACCATGCCTACCAACGAGGATATGGTGTTGCGATTCACCAGGTTACGCTATAAGCAAGCCAGCAGACTTCGCTGTCTAGTCAGGTGCTATGAATTACGAATTAGGCTGACGAGTTAAAGAAAGGCTCAGGAGCGATTTGCTCTCAATGAGCAGAAGCTGTCAACGGAGATTCCGAAATTAAACAGCAACAGGAAGCTACAAATTTTGAAGTCGAACAGTTGTCTCAGAAAGTGGACGTTACTTCAGCTGTAGGGGATTTTGTTGTATAGCTATTTTCAAAAAATGAAGCAAGTTCGAAGCAGAGTTGAATGCCTGGTTCCAATATAAAGAGGAACAAGTTGAACACAATGTCAACCAAACCACTGAAACCTGTAGTACAAAATTTGCCGTGCCCTTTCAAAAGAACCATTCCAGCATTTTTGTGGAGCGATTTAGGGAAATCACGGAAAACCAAATTCAGGATGACCGGAAGCGGGTTGAACCGTCGTCCTCCCAAATGCGAGTGCAGTGTGCTAACCACTGCGCCACCTCATTCAGTCGCAACAACAGTAAGACGCAGCTGGCTGTGGCAAATGTCAACCACTCGCCGCCAAACAACAATGATCAGAATAGACAAAATTGCAGGAACAATGACTACAGCCCCGGTACGACAGAACGTATAATCCTGGGTACAGTATTGGTGCAACGAACCACCAGTTGAACCAAAATGAACCCACAACACCGGTTAATTAAGACCGGCGATCTCACCTGCCTATAATCACAGAGGTGGTGGAGGAGGCTACTGCAGCAACCAGAACGCGCACAACAGACCGACTGCCGTTGTCCCATGTCCCAGATCAGCCAGCGGCCGTGGACAGTGGAGAGGGAATAACTTCTTCTGATACAGCGGCGCAACTGATATTAAGGAAAACTTGTCTCGCCACGAGATATTTCACGTGGAATGGCAACTTCTAGGAACAGCTGGAGGGCGTCGCCATGGGCAGTCCACTTATTCCAGTGGCGACCGGCTTCTTCATGGAACGTTTAGAAGCACAGTTACTGGACTTGGGTCCTTGTAAACCTAAGGTGTGGTATAGATACGTCGATGATGTCTTGGTTGTGTGAAGCCATGGTAAGCAACAGCTCGGTGACTTCCTAAGACAGTTAAACAACTTCCATGACAACATAAAATTTACCAGGGAAGTAGAAAAGGATAAACGGTTACCCTTTCTAGATGTGCTGGTAACAAGGGACAGAGAAAACCTGGGACACAGCGTATATCAAAACCAACAGACACGGACTCATACTCGCACAACGCGTCAATTCACCATCCTAGCCAGAAAAGAGGCATGACTAATACCTCGTACCGCAAGCAAGACGAATATGTAAGCCGCGGCACCTCAGACGTGAGATGCAACACCTGGAAAGCGGTCTGAGGTACAATGGGTACTCCGCCAGTTATACAAGAAGTGTGACAGAGTCAAACACTCGGTGAAGTGACACGTCGGAAAAAGGAATGTCGCACACTGCGTTTCTGACATAAAATCCCAGAGTGATGAGCAGAATCGGCCGATACTGCGCAAACACGGCGTAAAGACAAAGAAGTTCACGGGGTGTCTCAGATCGGCAAAAGAGAAAAGGGACCCACTTGCAATCGTGGGAATTTACCGTAACCGTGCCAGAGCCCGTGCTGTGTGAGGACGACAACATAGCAAAATTCGCCAACACAGAACTTCTGACTGTAGAGAAGAGCAATCACAGCCGCTTGTTCAGAGAAGCTACAGAAATACACAAACATGAGAATAGCTTCAACAAGAAAGAAGAAAGTCTTAAGCTGAACGGATCCTGGCTTCCCGTGCTGCAGCAAAAGACCGTTGCAGGTAGCAAGAGGAGAACCGCACTGGATATGACCACGGAAAAACCCTCGGACGTTGGCGCACCAGGTACGTACAATCTGCGACCGCGAGCTTGACTCCAGTCCACCACCAGCAATGGAAGGTGAAGCTCTGACAATGCCAGCCATTCGTGGTGCCGAAACGTCAGAAAAATCATCAAAGAAACGTCGGCCGAAGAACCCAAGACAAGCCGACAGACAGTCTGTCAACGTACGAAGGAATATCCACTGGTACCGCAATCCACTATAAAGGCCCGGTTCTTGGGTGCTCCAGTTACTGTATTTCTAGATACTGTTACCTCCGACAATCTCATCTCCACAGCCTTCTTTAAGACTCATTCTAAATGGACCAAGCTGCCTGTCATCGCAGTTCATTGTTGCACAATAGTAGGTGCTGTTGGAACAAGATCAAGAAATGTTCAGTCGCAAACGCAGGTAGTTGTGGAGCTAAGTAAGGCAGCCACAGTTTACAAGTGCCTGGTCATAGAGAGACTGCTGGTGGAATGGATCCTGGGCAATGATTTCTTACGTCAAAAGGACACGAAGTTCCGATTCTCGAAGGGAAGGTCACATTCTTGATCGATGGAGCCGAAGTACAAATCGGTTCAATTCGCAAAGACGGTGAACATGGCACATATTGCAAAGATTACGCCCTTAAAGCAACGCTGGAAATTTGGCAGGTTTCCTGTTCACTTTATCAATATGTTGGACATACAGGAACAAATACAGAAAAAAGTACAAGAACCGGAACATCAAACGAACGAGCAGTTGGCCAACCATTATCACAAGTATTCAAGTGTCTTTGAAGATAAACCTGAAATTATTTGAGGTTATACTTGCCGGTTGAATATTTTTCCGCGCCAGAATTAGTGCAACAGATTTTATCCTGTTCCACGTACCCAGGAAAAGGCTGTATGCTTAATTGGAAACTAATAGAGTCGTCCAATAGTCCTTAGTGAACTCCGCTGCTCGTTGCACCAAAGTCCAACGGAAACGTTCCATTGATCTTAGATTCATGGAACATTAATCAAATTATTGTACCAGTTCGCAAAGTGTCTGGAGAGCAGTTGGGAAAACGTAGGCTCGTCTCTCAGTTGAAGGGCAGGATGTTCGTCAGAGAGTGTGCGTACGAATGTCATGTCCATGTAGATCCCACAATGTAATTTCCTACGGCCTGCACCATACGTTTACACTCCACGGCCGTTAATGTTGCACCCGACAAAGCCAGTGTGGATTTTCGACTGCTCGGTAGTGCATGTTATGCAAATCTACATTAGCGTGGTAAGCAGACGTTGCTTCATCGGTAGAGAGCATCGATGAGCTTATTCGAAAGTTCATGGAAGGAGATCAAGTTCTGTTGAAGATTCATCCTCGTGCATCGATTCTTCAAAAAGAATAAAAAATGGCAGCTTCTATATGTGGGACCATCTGACATCACACCACACCCAGGTGTATAATGAGTATCATACCCTCGCAGTAATAAAATATTAACATGGCTAATTGCGGGGAACTTCGTAGGTCACAATTCCGCCACAGTGCAAAATGACATAATACACCACGAACAGCGTGACACTCAAGTAAATACACGCTGACTGCTACTGTCAGCGTTTCCTTTTACCCTCAGCAACGCTAGATATGTGGTTTAGTAGAATCGAAGACAATTATTTCTAGAAATTTGTGAGAATTGTGTAGTGAGTTTTTTTTTCTCGAATCGGAAACATACAAATTTACAATAGCCATACACATGAATAAATATGTACACACAAATTGTATTTACAGGGTGTTTCAAAAATGACCGGTATATTTGAAACGGCAATAAAAACTAAACGAGCAGCGATAGAAATACACTGTTTGTTGCAATATGCTTGGGACAACAGTACATTTTCAGGCGGACAAACTTTCGAAATTACAGTAGTTACAATTTTCAACAACAGATGGCGCTGCAAGTGATGTGAAAGATATAGAAGACAACGCAGTCTGTGGGTGCGCCATTCTGTACGTCGTCTTTCTGCTGTAAGCGTGTGCTGTTCACAACGTGCAAGTGTGCTGTAGACAACATGGTTTATTCCTTAGAACAGAGGATTTTTCTGGTGTTGGAATTCCACCGCCTAGAACACAGTGTTGTTGCAACAAGACGAAGTTTTCAACGGAGGTTTAATGTAACCAAAGGACCGAAAAGCGATACAATAAAGGATGTGTTTGAAAAATTTCAATGGACTGGGAACGTGACGGACGAACGTGCTGGAAAGGTAGGGCGACCACGTACGGCAACCACAGAGGGCAACGCGCAGCTAGTGCAGCAGGTGATCCGACAGCGGACTCGGGTTTCCGTTCGCCGTGTTGCAGCTGCAGTCCAAATGACGCCAACGTCCACGTATCGTCTCATGCGCCAGAGTTTACACCTCTATCCATACAAAATTCAAACGCGGCAACCCCTCAGCGCCGCTACCATTGCTGCACGAGAGACATTCGCTAACGATATAGTGCACAGGATTGATGACGGCGATATGCATGTGGGCAGCATTTGGTTTACTGACAAAGCTTATTTTTACCTGGACGGCTTCGTCAATAAACAGAACTGGCGCATATGGGGAACCGAAAAGCCCCATGTTGCAGTCCCATCGTCCCTGCATCCTCAAAAAGTACTGGTCTGGGCCGCCATTTCTTCCAAAGGAATCATTGGCCCATTTTTCAGATCCGAAACGATTACTGCATCACGCTATCTGGACATTCTTCGTGAATTTGTGGCGGTACAAACTGCCTTAGACGACACTGCGAACACCTCGTGGTTTATGCAAGATGGTGCCCGGCCACATCGCACGGCCGACGTCTTTAATTTCCTGAATGAATATTTCGATGATCGTGTGATTGCTTTGGGCTATCCGAAACATACAGGAGGCGGCGTGGATTGGCCTCCCTATTCGCCAGACATGAACTCCTGTGAGTTCTTTCTGTGGGGACACTTGAAAGACCAGGTGTACCGCCAGAATCCAGAAACAATTGAACAGCTGAAGCAGTACATCTAATCTGCATGTGAAACCATTCCGCCAGACACGTTGTCAAAGGTTTCGGGTAATTTCATTCAGAGACTACGCCATATTATTGCTACGCATGGTGGATATGTGAAAAATATCGTACTATAGAGTTTCCCAGACCGCAGCGCCATCTGTTGTTGAAAATTGTAACTACTGTAATTTCGAAAGTTTGTCCGCCTGAAAATGTACTGTTGTCCCAAGCATATTGCAACAAACGGTGTATTTCTATCGCTGCTCGTTTAGTTTTTATTGCCGTTTCAAATATACCGGTCATTTTTGAAACACCCTGTATATTACATGTGCCCAGTACATTGCAACCTCCAAGGCGCTTTGAGTGGCTTGCAGGAGATCAACCTTCGTGCAGGATGTAGGGCACACAAGGCACTGGAGCCAGCTCTCGTTGTGTCCAGGTGGCAGTTCTCCAGCTTCTGGCGTCTGCAGGTGAGGCGTCGACTTCTTCCATAACTCCAGCCTCGCCTTCTCTGGTGAAATGGTGAGCTTCTCGGATGTTCTCAGGAAGCTCTTTCGCGATCTCAGCCGTTGCTGTGGTGGATTATGTCCGTGCAGTGGATGGGCACTGTCCTGTTCCACTTTCAGTCTCTCCTTAATGGCGGCCGCTGTTCTGCGTATCCATGGTGGCGCTATTCCAGCCAGACAGTAGAGCTTGTCAGTTGGGGTAGGTCTTAAGCAACCTGTGATCAACCTGGAGGTTTCGTTGAGAGCAATGTCTACTTGTCTGGCATGAGACGACCTGTACCAGACTGGAGAAGCATATTCAGCAGTAGAAAAGCACAGTGCCATTGCAGAACAGTGAATAGTTTGTGGATGTGATCCCCACTGTGTCCCCGCTAATTTGCGAATTAGGTTGATTGGAGCGGAGATTTTCATTTTGGTGTTCTTGCAGTGAGTTTTGAATGTCAGAGTTCTATCGAAAGTGACTCCCAAGTATTTAGGTGCATGATGATGCTGGAGTTGGATGCCTGACCATGCAATATGTAGCTCACGATTAGCTCCCCTGTTCCTTAAATTAAAGGCACACACTACTGTCTTCGATGGGTTTGGTCTGAGTTGGTTCAGATTGTAGTAGCTTGACAGTGTTCTGAGTGCTCTTGTCAGGTTTCTTTCCACTCTTTCGAAGCATGAGCTCTGCGTAGCAAGGGCTAGGTCATCTGCATATAAGAATCTTCTTGTGCCTGGGGTCAATGGCTGGTCGTTGGTATAGATGTTGAAGAGAAGTGGAGCCAAGAAGCTTCCCTGAGGTAGACCATTTTTCTGCGCTCTCCAGCGACTGCGTTGTCCTTGAGATTCAACAAAAAACCTGCGGTTTTGCAGGAGGGTGCTGAGTAGTCTAACGAGGTGGGCGTTGTTGATCTTATTGTATAGTTTTGCATGGAGTAACCGATGATGGACAGCATCGTACACTGCTGTGAGATCCACGAAGACCATGCCCGTTACTTGACGGGTTTCAAAACCATCCTGTATAAACTGAGTGAGATTCAAAAGTTGCCCTGTGCAGCTTCTGTTTGTTCGAAATCCTGCTTGTTCGGGTATGAGAAGAGGGTCTATTACTGGTAGGATTCTATTGAGAATCATACGTTCGAACAGTTTATGAAGGTGACTCAAAAGGCTAACTGGTCTGAAATTCTTGGGATGATTTGCTTCCTTTCCAGGTTTCAGAAGAGCTATCACCCTGCTCTTTCGCCAGATCTTTGGTATTTGGCACTGTTTCATGCAGTTCTTGAAAAGCTGCAGGATCCACTTTTTTGTTTCTGGGCCGAAATCCTTGATTTGCTCCATACGGATGTCATCTAGACCGGATGCTTTACCAGTTTTGCTCTCCTTAATAGCCTTGTTTAATTCAGATATTTCGAATGGGAGAGTCAGATCCCTCGTTTGTTCTTGGGCCTCTTGCTGTACTTTCGGAACTTCGATTCTATGGCTTCCTTCCCCATTCATGAGCAGTTGGTGTGCTATCTGATCTGCAGTAATGTTGCAGTGTGCTGTGGATCTGGTTGGCTCATTATTGAGGCGTCTCAGTAACCTCCACGCTTTATGACTGTTTCTGAACATGAAAGGAGCCTCCACGAAGATTGCAATGACTTCCGACTAAGATAAGACATGCAATCGGGCGTACCCTGGGCGTCAGGTTTCTCTGGCGGCCGATCCTTTCACACCAGAAACATCATCTTGGTCCTTTTCAGGACCACAGTTGAACATCATATCGATGAATATAGAAGGTGTAGTGAGTGAGAAACCTGTACTGAAAATGAAATAAATATAAATTCATGCTAGCCTCTTTCACAGTATGGTTATTGCAGAAATAAAATTGACAATAATACACCTTGTTTTATTTCAGATTTTTTCTTACTTTTTTTTTGTAGTCCCATTTACCTTATTTCGTTTTCGAGAGATGGCAACAATGATTTACACAGCAGTAAGCGTCGCGACTGAATTGTCACACAGCGCCCACGTTAACCGCGTGCTGGTATGAAGTGCTGGAGCGACTGCTCGCCCGTTTGTGTGTGTGTGTGTGTGTGTGTGTGTGTGTGTGGAGGGCGGGGCGGGGCGGGGCAGGGAAGGGAGGGGGTGGGTGTGGAGAGGAAGAAATGGATACATTCTGCTCAGTTTTGTCGGGTGTCCTGCCCCGACTGTATGCCCATCATTGGGCGGGTGGTAATGTTTCGCTGGCAGCAGAGCTCTTGCGCATAACACACGAGGAACTGCTGGCCAGATTTACTCTCAGCTCTCCTGGTATGGTGGCGTCTATTGTCTCTGTTTTCCTTTGTGGTGTACTATACCATCGGCGTAGTTATAGCGATTTCGTAACCTAGCATATTCTGCGGAATCGGAGTATTCTGGTCTTGCGTGAGGTTAGTATTCCCAAACATCTACCGAAAAATAAACATAGAAATTAGAAGAAGCGATTAGAGGCTTTGTAAAACGATTTGCCCAAAAATAAGATTTAGGATCGGTTAGAAAATGATTTGACGCCCCTATAAATGGTGCTCCAAAACAGGGACAATAGCTGAGACGCACGTACTTCCGTGATGTAAGGAAACCACTGAGTGAATTTCACCAGACGAATATTCTATGATTCTAAGTCAAGCACTGAACTTGCAATTCTCAAGCAGCAACTCGCTTGCCGTACATGATATAGAACGTCATTCAGAGGCATGTCAAATGCTTATCTACGCTCTTTTAATTCTTACTTTTATACAAATAATTTAAAAAAAAGTTTGAGCGTTTTTCAATATTTATTTTCCAGATTTGTTCAGAAAGTATGAAATACTGGGTGTACCAAAAAGAATCATCTGATTTAAAAAATCATAGCTATTATGTTATTTGAGATATGGGCATGAATAACATAATGTTGGAAAGAGAAAATTCGACTTCTGTAAGGTTCCCGCTAGGTACCAGCAGTGTGCGCCCACTTCAGTTCTAGTAAAAATGGTGTCGGGACAACAGAAAGCGTATTCTACGTTTTGCGCACTGCGGGTAAATAATAACTGTTCAGCGTGACTTTTGTAGTAGGTATGGTGTGGTCCTCCTACACCACAGGACATTATACGATGGTATGAACAATTCCGAAAAACAGGTTATTTGTGTAAAGGCAAATCGAAGGGCCGTCCCCAAGTGTCTGACACAGACGTCGAACGCATCCGCCATAGTTTCACATGGAGTTCGCAGAAATCTGTTCTTTTCCCACAGTTGGAGACTGATTGAAACGACTTCATTTGTCACGAGGATGGGGCACCGCCACACTGGCATTTGCCAAGTGCGGGAATTTTTAAATAAAAGGATTACTGAACGATGGCCCACCCTTGACCTTGATGAGAGCTCCCACTCTCGCAGGCATAAGTTCAGTCAGGTGCTGGAAGGTTTTCTTCACGGAGTGTTCCACTGAGGAGAGGTATCGATGTCGGTCGGTGAGGCCTGGCACGAAGTCGGCGTTCCAAAACATCCCAAGAGTGTTCTAGAGGATTCAAGTCAGGACTCTGTAAGGCCAGTCCATTGCAGGGATGTTGTTGTGTAATCAATCCGCCATAGGCGATGCATTATGAACTAGTGCTCGATCGTGTTGAAAGATGTAATCGCCATCCCCAAATTTCTCTTCAACAATGGAAAGCAAGAAGGTGCTTAGAACATCAATGTAGACCTGTGCTGTGATAGTTCCAGGCAAATCAACAAGGGGTGCAAGCCCCCTCCATGAAAAACACCACCGCCTCCGAGTTTACCGTTCGCACTACACACACTGGCAGATGACTTTCACTGGGCATTCGCCATACCCAAACCCTGCCATCGGATCGCCACATTGCCTACCGTGATTCGTCACTCTACACAACGCTTTTCCACTGTTCAATCGTCCAATGTTTACGCTCCTTACACTAAGCAGGCGTCGTTTGACACTCACCCGCGTGATGTGTGGCTTATGAGCAGCAGCTCGACCCCAAAATCCAAGTTTTCTCACCTCCCGCCTCTCTGTCGTAGTATTTGCAGTGGATCCTGATGCAGTTCGGAATTCCTGTGTGATGGTCTGGATAGATGTCTGCCTATTACACATTACGACCCTCTTCAACTGTCGGCGGTCCCTCTCAGTCAACAGACGAAATCGGCCTGTACGCTTTTGTGCCGTACGTGTCCCTTCACGTTTTCACTTCACTATCACATCGCAAACAGTGGACCTAGGGATGTTTAGGAGTGTGGAAATCTCGCGTACAAACGTATGACACATTTGACGTCCAATCACCTGACCACGTCCAAGTCCGTGAGTTCCGCGCAGCGCCCCATTTTGCTCTCTCACGATGTCTAATGACTACTGAAGTCGCTGATATGGAGTACCTGTCAGCACAATGCATCTAATATGAAAAACGTATGTTTTTGGGGGTGTCCGGATACTTTTGGTCACATAGTGCATGTAACCGTTCACGAAATAAAATGGGTTTTTACGTCTTACGTGACTCATCCTGTATACGGTGAGTCTTATTAATTTTTTAGAAACCTCGCATCCGACGTAGATGACGCTGAGACGAGTAATTTAATATGAGACACGTGGAGTCGCAAATATCGGTAAACACCCAAAAAAATGGATGAGAAATGTTGAACATTTGACGTCACCAGATGACTTACCTCGCCGCACGTGCAGCGGTTGGGCCTGTGCGTGAAGGGGCAATTGAGCGATGCACTACTTGCATTCGAGCAAACGGTGCAAAATTCAAATACCTATGGTAAATATCATCTGTTGTAAATGTAGATGTTACTACTGTTCTCGCTGCAACCAAGCAAAACATGTTCTTATTTCGTGTTTCTTTCCCTTCGTCCCTTCGTTTTTGTTTATATACTTTATTTAGTAAAGAAAACATGAGTCATTTACTGATAAAGACGCAGTTCGGAAGCTTATACTCATTTACATATGGCGCAGTACAGTAGCTTCTGGTTGTAGTTTACTTTGCAAAAAGCTAGCGGAGACCGCGAGACATGTAAATAAAGTAATAAATTTTACTTCAATGTAAACACGTAACTGTCTAAAGCAATACTGCCCAGCCAGATATGAGATTCGACCCCTGAGCCCAAAGCGCTGAAGTCGCGCATCTGGGCTGAACCGCTCCACGTGCGGCGAGGTACGTCGATGTGGGTGACGTCACTTGTTCTACGTCTGTCATCCTCTTTCGGGACGTTTCCCGACGTTTGCGGTTCCACGAGTTTTGTATCAAATTAATTGTCTGAGCATTATCTACGTCTTTTGGAAGGGTTTTACGCGTTAACAAGATGCAGACACAGTAGTCTGGTCCTGATTTACACGTGTCTGTCCTGCTGCTTAAATGGACCTCCATCAAAAGTTATTCTGATTTGCTTTTAACTGTGTACCTTTAGGTCAGTATGATATTTTAAATCATCTTCCACGTATTAATGTGTTGCTCACGGGTGTTCAAAGAAACTGATCTAAGATGGGATACGATTCTAAAATTGTTTCAGTAAATCTCAATACGTATCATGCCCCAAGAACTAAATCTGATAATACGTACACTGAACATAAAGGAGCTTAAATTATTGATAGTTATCCACTCAATATACATTTTAAAGGCAATTATTATGATACCTAGTAAGTAAGTTTATTTCAAATGGTTCAAATGGCTCTGAGCACTATGGGACTCAACATCTTAGGTCATAAGTCCCCTAGAACTTAGAACTACTTAAACCTAACTAACCCAAGGACATCACACACACCCATGCCCGAGGCAGGATTCGAACCTGCGACCGTAGCAGCCCCGCGGTTCCGGGCTGCAGCGCCAGAACCGCACGGCCACCGTTATTTCATTGGTACACACAGTGCACATCTTTTTATTTTATTAATGCGATCTGGATTTCAAATTTCTTGGTTTTCTGAATCTGCATCCTCAAATAATTAAATCAAGCGTGTCCAACGAGTGAGAAAACAAAACTACAAACTATCCGCAAAATATAGTTCATTAAATATATTTGCATTTATATTCCAATAATGTTTGACTGACACTGAAAGTTAAAAAACGCTTACAGAAGTAACAGTCGGACCCACAGTGAAAATGTTGCTGGATAAAAAAATAAAAAAAAAAAAAGAAAACGAAGAGACAGCAAGAAATGCCAGTTATTAATGCCCTCCAAAGCAGAGAAAAAAGATAAACTTAAAACACGTCGCTTATGCATCTATGAAGCCATCTATAATTTTTATTTGCTTATGTCGGGTCATGGTTGATAACTCATTGGCTTACTTTCATGTCTTCTGTTTTTAATGTTGACTGGTATAATTAAAGCTGAACAAAATGTGTTACGGACGCTACATTTTTGGGTTGTTTGTGTAAAGTGTAATTGACGGAAAGTCATCGAGTGAATCAAGTGATTTCTGGCGTTCCCCAAGGTAGTGTTACAGGCCCTGTGTTGTTCCTTATCTACATAAACTATTTGGAATAAATCTGAGCAGCCGTCTTAGGCTTTTTGCAGTGGTGCTGTCGTTTATCGTCTATGAAACTCATCAGAATATCAAAACAAATTGCAAAACGATTTTGAAAAGACGTCTGTTTGGTGCGAAAATTGGCAATTGAGCCTAAATAATGAAAAGTGTGAGGGTACCCACACAAGTGCTAAAATGAATCAGTTAAACTTCTGTTACACGATAAATCAGTCAAATCTAAAGGCCATAAATTCAACAAAATATCTGTTGTTGTTGTGGTCTTCAGTCCTGAGACTGGTTTGATGCAGCTCTCCATGCTACTCTATCCTGTGCAAGCTTCATCATCTCCCAGTACCTACTGCAACCTACATCCTTCTGAATCTGCTTAATGTATTCATCTCTTGGTCCCCCTCTACGATTTTTACCCTCCACGCTGCCCTCCAATACTAAATTGGTGATCCCTTGATGGCTCAGAACATGTCATACCAACCGATCCCTTCTCCTAGTCAAGTTGTGCCACAAACTCCTCTTCTCCCCAATCCTATTCAGTACCTCCTTATTAGTTATGTGATCTACCCATCTAATCTTCAGCATTCTTCTGTAGCACCACATTTCGAAAGCTTCTATTCTCTTCTTGTCCAAACTATTTACCACCCATGTTTCACTTCCATACATGGCTACACTTCATACAAATACTTTCAGAAGCGACTTCCTGACACTTAAATCTATACTCGATGTTAACAAATTTCTCTTCTTCAGAAACGCTTTCCTTGCCATTGCCAGTCTACATTTTACATCTTCTCTACTTCGACCATCATCAGTTATTTTGCTTCCCAAATAGCAAAACTTCTTTACTACTTTACGTGTCTCATTTCCTAATCTAATTCCCTCAGCATCGCCCGACTTAATTCGACTACATTCCATTATGCTCGTTTTGCTTTTATTGATGTTAATCTTATATCGTCCTTTCAAGACACTGTCCATTCCGTTCAACTGCTCTTCCAAGTCTGCTGTCTCTGACAGAATTACAATGTCATCGGCAAACCTCAAAGTTTTTATTTCTTCTCCATGTATTTTAATACCTACTCCGAATTTTTCTTTTATTTCCTTTACTACTTGCTCACCTAGGAATTACAGTTACTAACAACTTAAACTGGAAGTAATACATAAAAAAATGTTGGGGGAAGGCTAACCAAAGACTGCGGTTTATTGGTAGGACACTTAGAAAGCGTAACCGATCTACTAAGGAGACTGCCTACACTACGGTTATCCGCTCTCTTCAAAATACTGCTGCGTGGTGTGCAATCCTTACCAGATAGGACTGCCGGAGTACATCGAAAAAGTTCAAAGAAGGGCAGCACGTTTTGTAGTATCGCGAAATAGGGGAGAGTGTCACAGAAATGATACAGTATTTGGGGTGGACATCATTAAAACAAAGCCGTTTTTCGTTGCGGAGCAATCTTCTCACGAAATTCCGATCACCAACTTTCTCCTCCGAATGCGAAAGTATTTTGTTGACACCGACCTACATAGGGGAAAACAATTACCATAATAAAATAAGAGAAATCAGAGCTTGCACGAAAACATATTTTTGTTCGTTTCTTCCGCGCGCTATACGAGATTTGAATAATAGAAAATTATGAAGGTGGTTCGATGAACCCTTTACAGGGCACTTAAATAAGATTTGCAGTGTGTCCATGTAGATGTAGATTTAGAGGGCAAGCATACAACTTGATGAAAACCCTCCTGAAATCGGCCGAAAGAAGTGACATTGCAGCTTAGGACTGAATCAAGATAATAGTAGCCTCCCTAATTTCACCTGTTACCGAGCAGTCATGCCAACTGGGTTGCAAAACTCGTAACTGTATGACTGGATGTGTCACTGTAATGCACACCGCAGAATTCGAAATGATCCTAAATCTGGGAATGGACGTCTTTTTCGATCTGCAAATTCCTCACCTTTTTCTCTTCTGTAGCGCATAACATCGCATTTTATCTTTCCGGTTGTTGCATTTGAGTCCCGATATGAGAACAGACAAACACATTTACCGCATAAAATTAGAGATTTTTTCAAGCTCTACTCAAATTCCGTTGCCGTGAAAGTAGTCTCCCGAAGTCACTACAGGTCTTATTTGCGCAACGAGGCGAAGTAAGTTACTGTTGTGATTAAGTTGTATAGCAGGGAGGTGGGGAATGACCTTGAGGGAAATGGGGGGAAACGCTGGTCACTTGTACTACATCCCTGTCTGATCCATTTGTGGAACTGACAGAAAAGGCGGGGGCGGAATTATTTGGGCGATGCTCTGTGCAGGTATGTGTGAGGCTTCACCACGGGGTAGGGCCCAAACAGCCGCCGCGCCAAATTAAACTGTCGCGTCTCAAAATTACTGTGTAGGTTTTCGTGTCCTCACAATTTAATTTTATCGTTTCAGTCTACTGCAATAACAATCAAACAGTAAGGTAAGTCAAGGAAAAGGATGTGATATTTATCATTTCATTGTAACTAAAGTCCATGTTGATTAAATCGTTCTAGAAAAAATCCGTACTGTGTCCAGACGGCAAAAATCATCCACGCAGAGCTCGGGCGTGTCGGAGACCATCCAGGGCGAGCTGACCCCTAGAAGAGCAACCGGCGGCCATGAGATTCTCCGGTTTAGTTGTTAGCGCCCTATATTTGTCTGAATTAATGGTTCAACTATGGCTCTGAAGGAGTTTTGAGTTGCTCACTATTGAGGAGATAGTGAGCTTGAGTCAGCAAGACGACATATGTGTTACTGCACTGAGCTACGACTCGTCTACAAGTGTGATCGATACCTACTTGGAGCAGATTGTATCGATTATTCCGTCAGTGTGCAATTTTCCGCGACTTTGTTGAAAAAATATAAAAAGCAGTTCTTGGGCTGAGTTGTGTTTGAAATGCAAGGTTTGAAGAATGCAGTAACTGATCTCGGGCACGATGAACGTAGTCATTTTCTGAATCTCTTGAGAGTCGGGCTCCTCATATTTTGAGTGACATTTGGCGAAAGGTCAAGTGATTTTAAGTTGATACAGATTTAGTCAAGAGTGGTTTGTACGCTGTGTCGGTATTAGACAGTAGAATTCATGAGTATTTTAAATACGACGACACTAAAGTTTTGACTCGAGTTGTTCTGTCTCAAGTGGTCCTCGTTGTTGCCTGTGCACACAACAGCGGGTTTGGGTGCTGCAAATGGTTGAGGGAGACTTAGAAAGGCGCTCTCTAAGGCAGATGAGCATCAGCCGTGATGGTACACTGAAGCTGGTATAGACATGCGTATTCAAATAAAGAAATACACTCCTGGAAATGGAAATAAGAACACCGTGAATTCATTGTCCCAGGAAGGGGAAACTTTATTGACACATTCCTGGGGTCAGATACATCACATGATCACACTGACAGAACCACAGGCACATAGACACAGGCAACAGAGCATGCACAATGTCGGCACTAGTACAGTGTATATCCACCTTTCGCAGCAATGCAGGCTGCTATTCTCCCATGGAGACGATCGTAGAGATGCTGGATGTAGTCCTGTGGAACGGCTTGCCATGCCATTTCCACCTGGCGCCTCAGCTGGACCAGCGTTCGTGCTGGACGTGCAGACCGCGTGAGACGACGCTTCATCCAGTCCCAAACATGCTCAATGGGGGACAGATCCGGAGATCTTGCTGGCCAGGATAGTTGACTTACACCTTCTAGAGCACGTTGGGTGGCACGGGATACATGCGGACGTGCATTGTCCTGTTGGAACAGCAAGTTCCCTTGCCGGTCTAGGAATGGTAGAACGATGGGTTCGATGACGGTTTGGATCTACCGTGCACTATTCAGTGTCCCCTCGACGATCACCAGTGGTGTCCGGCCAGTGTAGGAGATCGCTCCCCACACCATGATGCCGGGTGTTGGCCCTGTGTGCCTCGGTTGTATGCAGTCCTGATTGTGGCGCTCACCTGCACGGCGCCAAACACGCATACGACCATCATTGGCACCAAGGCAGAAGCGACTCTCGTCGCTGAAGACGACACGTCTCGATTCGTCCCTCCATTCACGCCTGTCGCGACACCACTGGAGGCGTGCTGCACGATGTTGGGGCGTGAGCGTAAGACGGCCTAACGGTGTGCGGGACCGTAGCCCAGCTTCATGGAGACGGTTGCGAATGGTCCTCGCCGATACCCCAGGAGCAACACTGTCCCTAATTTGCTGGGAAGTTGCGGTGCGGTCCCCTACGGCACTGCGTAGGATCCTACGGTCTTGGCGTGCATCTGTGCGTCGCTGCGGTCCGGTCCCAGGTCGACGGGCACGTGCACCTTCCGCCGACCACTGGCGACAACATCGATGTACTGTGGAGACCTCACGCCCCACGTGTTGAGCAATTCGGCGGTACGTCCACCCGGCCTCCCGCATGCCCACTATACGCCCTCGCTCAAAGTCCGTCAACAGCACATACGGTTCACGTCCACGCTGTCGCGGCATGCTACCAGTGTTAAAGACTGCGATGGAGCTCCGTATGCCACGGCAAACTGGCTGACACTGACGGCGGCGGTGCACAAATGCTGCGCAGCTAGCGCCATTCGACGGCCAACACCGCGGTTCCTGGTGTGTCCGCTGTGCCGTGCGTGTGATCATTGCATGTACAGCCCTCTCGCAGTGTCCGGAGCAAGTATGGTGGGTCTGACACACCGGTGTCAATGTGTTCTTTTTTCCATTTCCAGGAGTGTACGTAAACAGGCAGAATACGGCGCTGCGGTCGCCAGCGCCAATATAATACAAAAAGTGTGTGGCACAGTTGTTAGATCGGTTACTGCTGCTACAATAGCAGTTCATCAAGATTTAACTTACTTTGAACACGGTCTTATAGTCGGCGCACAAGCGGTGGGACACAGCATTTCCGAGTCAGCGATGAAGTACAGATTTTCCAGTACGACCATTTCACGAGTGTACCGTGAATATCAGGAGTCCGGTGAAACGTCGAATCTCCGACATCGCTGCGGCCGGAAAAACATCCTGCAAGTACAGCTCCAACGACGGCTGAAGAGAATCGTCAACGTAACACAAGTCCAACCCGTCCGCGAATTGCTGCATATTTCAATGCTGCGCCATCAACAAGTGTCAGAGTGCGAACCATTCAACGAAGCATCACCGATATGGGCTTTCGGATCCGAAGCCCCATTCGTGTACCCTTGACGACTGCACGACACAAAGTTTTACGCCTTTCCTGGGCCCGTCAACATCGACATTGGACTGTTGATGACTGGAAACGTGTTGCCTGGTCGGACGAGTCTCGTTTCAAATTGTATCCAGCGTATGGACATGTACGGGTGTGGATACAACCTCATGAATCCGTGGACTCTGCAAGTCAGTAGGGGACAGTTCAAGCTTGTGGAGGCTCTGTAATGGCGTGGGGCGTGTGCAGTTGAAGTTATATGGGACTCCTGATACGTTTACATACGACTCTTGACATATGACACGTACGTACTCATCCTTTTGTGGCGGCGTTCGTAGCGACAAACACTTCGCTGTAGAAACGGCTTACGAAGTCACCGCCACACTTTTAATAGCGGGCCGACCGGTCCGCTGGAACAGTGAACAGAAAGATGAAACCCCAAACACTCTGATTAAATAAAAGTCGGTACTTATCTTTATTAACGAAGATACAGAAACACAGTAGTGAACTCCGTGTCTACAGAAATCTGTCTAGTTCGAGTCGGAGCGGCTAGGTCAGCGTCGGCTGACGACAAACAACAACTCTGCTGCGATGAACACACAACTGACTAGCAAGTACACAAATCGGTGGCGAGTATACAACTGAGCGGCGAATACAGAACTGTCCTAGCGCTCGCGACTCCAGCGCTTAAGAAGCCAGAAGCCAGCGGTGGCGCGCGCAGACTTGCGGCGATTACCTGTATCGCTGGCGCTGCTTATGCGGACGGCGTCCGGACTGATGCTGCCAACCTTTTGGCAGCGGGCTCGGTTGGCATTACTGGCTAGGATATAACACATCCTGTCTGATCACTTGCATCCGTTCATGTCCACTGTGTATTCCGACGGAGTAGGGCAATTCCAACACGACAATGCCACGCACCACACGTCCAGAATAGCTACACAGTGGCTCCAGGAACACTCTTCTGAGTTTAAACACTTCCGCTGGCCATCAAACTGCCCAGACATTACTGAACATATCTGGGATGCCTTGCAACGCACTGTTCAGAGGGGATCTGCACACCCTCGTACTCTTACGGATTTACTGACAGCCATGCAGGACTCGTGGTGTGAGTTCCCTCCAGCACGACTTCAGACATCAGCCACGCCGTGTTTCGGCACTTTTCCGTGCTCGCGGGAGCCCTACACGACATTAGGCAGGTGTACCAGTTTCTTCGGCTCTTCAGTTTATTTTTTGAGTATAGTATCATGCTACGAGGTAGTGACGTTATTCTGTGTGTGGAGTCATTGCTTATCAAGCATTATTCTCGAAGCTTTTCTGTATCGGAGAATCAATCACAGAACACATGGATAGCAGGTGAATTACTACAGAGAGCGTATTTTGACAGTACGTATTGTTATTGACGTAGTCACTGAGACCCGACGGTGTATTTTTCCTTCTTTTCCTGCTGTTGTTTATTTTGTAAGATTTGTGATGGGTTTTATAGCAGCACTAGCGGGAAGTTGCGTCCTTGACCGATATAACAGGGCAATATTTTGCTGACCCCAATACACCGCCAGATGAAAGTAGTATTACTCATCTCAAAGTAGGTATTTTTTTTGTGGTCGGGGTCCTTCCGTGCCACCTCCCTGTCGATCAAACTGCGGTGAAGAATCCTGGAATGCTTCCGCTAGTTCTCTCTACTACACTACTAAATAAATAGCCACACTTGTCACAAACAGGCGTATATGTTGCCCAACATTTTCACTATTACTTATCACAACACAACTAACAATTGCTATGGTAATACCACGCTCTTCAAGTACATTCAAACGTCCGTACGTGCATACTGTAGGACCTGAGAGGAAAATCAGAAAAACTACTACCACTCTTGAATTGTTCATTACGCCCTTGTTGGTGCGTGGTTTACTCCTAGGGTCTCGGATTCAGGCACTTGCTGCACCTTGAGACAAATAACTCCCGGGCGACCAGTGGTTTTACTACCATTTTTACTGGTACCCTTCTCGCCGGCCGCACCATTGCTCCACATTCACTGCATACGAGAAAGGAAAACATACAGTTTCCGTTTCCCACTAGATTTTTCCTTATTCAACTTTCTCACGAGCATCTGTTGTCGACGGCTTTCCAATGGTGTGATGGGATGTTTACAAATATCCCGAAACACTACAACCTTACCGCCCTAGACGAATCATTTTAGCCCGCATCTCGTGTTCATGCGGTAGCGTTCTCGCTTCCCACGCCCGGGTTCCCGGGTTCGATTCCCGGCGGAGTCAGGGATTTTCTCTGCCTCGTGATGGCTGGGTGTTGTGTGCTGTCCTTAGGTTAGTTAGGTTTACGTAGTTCTAAGTTCTAGGGGACTGATGACCATAGATGTTAAGTCCCATAGTGCTCAGAACCATTTGAACCACGAATCATTTCAAAGCGGAAATTTTAACTCCAACCATTATTTCCGTAGTAAAAGTGATGAGTGACAATTACGTTTAGGATTTGCTAATGCGTACGCGAGCGACCAACACCTAAAGAGGCTGCTATATTTAAAATCTGAACTTTAATTTGAGATACAAAATGGTGGTGGTGCGCAGTATTTATTTTCAGTCTTTTTTTATTGTACATTTCTCTTAGTGTGGGGATTTTAGTTTTCTGCAGTCACTCATTTACAGTCGATGTTTGGTGATTGTAAAGCTTTCACAT
Source organism: Schistocerca cancellata (assembly GCF_023864275.1). Classification (NCBI taxonomy): domain Eukaryota; kingdom Metazoa; phylum Arthropoda; class Insecta; order Orthoptera; family Acrididae; genus Schistocerca; species Schistocerca cancellata. The sequence continues at coordinate 15,388,349 of NC_064635.1, read as the reverse complement.
TTAAAAAGAGAGAAAAATAACCTTCATTCGTTAAAAATAAATTTTAGTCCCCTAGTTATCTATCCACAACGAACTTTGGGTAACTAATTGTAAAACATGACAGAATTTAAAAAATAATGTAAAGTTATAGTTGTGACATTTAGCAAGCAGCGTAAGCACGCTCAAGTTTGCGATAAGATCTAGACAACTTAATTGAGAGTAGTTAAAACCGAAAGTGGTCAGTTTCGAAGACTAGCGCCTTACAGCTTAAGACATTAAAGCAATTTCATACGAGTTGGCATGGAAACATTACGATTAATTAAATACTATTGTTGGCCAGAATATTGCTAAAAGATTTACTAACGGAATGAACTTATATATTTTAATAGCGTAACAAATAACTAGAGGTGGTACTTAAAGAAGTTCATTTACGTTCTTTTAGTAACAATTTGTATCTCTGGATTTGGGTGTCAGATTCTACTACGAAAATGCTTCAATTCTGACAGTTTTCAACACTTTAGAGATTTGTAGGTAACTAATGATATATGAATGTTAAGTCCTAACTATTGAGATATTGAAGCTCGTATCGTGGCGAGAAGAGATCCAATTTAGAGGACTACAGCTATGCGCTAACTAAATTACGCATACGATGCATATATTCTGAGAATTCTTTATAAAAATGACGGTTCATTAGTAGTGAGTTGGCTTGTGCACACGCTCTGTTGTATGTTATGGTCCTTTTCGGGAACCATTTATTCGAACGTGTGCTGCAGTCCTGGGAGGTAGACTTAGCAATTTGATCACGCATTATTGGTCACATAGTTGCACGTGCAGTGTTTCTAGGAACGTGTGTTCTTCTGAGAGGCTGGACAGAATTGTACCTCTCAACGAGTAATTACCAATTTTATTTACACTAAAGAGCCAAAGAAACTGGTTCATCTGCCTAATATCGTGAAGGGCCCCCGCGAGCACGCAGAAGTGCCGCAACACGACGTGGCATGGGCTCGACTAGTGTCTGAAGTAGTGCTGGAGGGAACTGACACCATGAATCCTGCACGGCTGTCCATAAATACCCATGAGTACGAGGGGGTGGAGATCTCTTCTGAACAGCACGTTGCAAGGCATCATATGCTCAATAATGTTCGTGTCTGGGGAGTTTGGTGGCCAGCAGAAGTGTTTAAACTCAGAAGAGTGTTCCTGGACGCACTCGGTAGCAATTGTGGAGGTGTGGGGTGTCGCATTGTCCTGTTGGAATTGCCCTAGTCCGTCGGAATGCACAATGCACACGAATGGATGCAGGTGATCAGACAGGATGCTTACGTACGTGCCACCTGTCACAGTCGTATCTAGACCTATCAGGGGTCCCATATCACACCATCTTCACACTCCCCACACCATTACAGAGGCTCCACCAGCTTGCAACAGTTCCCTGCTGGCATGCAGCATCCTCTCGACACAATCTAAAACGAGACTCGTCCCACCAGGCAACACGTTTCCAGTCATCAAGTGTCCAATGTCGGTGTTGACGGGCCCAGGAGAGGCGTAAAGCTTTGTGTCGTGTAGTCGTCAAGGGCACACGAGTGCGCCTTCGGCTCCAGAAACCAGTACCGATGATGTTTCGTTGAATGGTTCGCAGTCTTGACACCTGTTGATGGCCCACAGCATTGAAATCTGCAGCAATTTGCGGAAGGGTTGCACTTCTGTCACGTTGAACGATTCTCTTCAGTCGTCGTTGTGCCCGTCCTTACAGGATCTTTTTCCGGCCGTAGCCATGTCGGAGATTTGATGTTTTACAAAATGTTCAAATGTATGTGAATTCCTAAGGGACCAAATAGCTGAGGTCACTGGTCCCTAGACTTACACACTACATCAACTAGCTTAAACTAACTTATGATTAGAACGACATACACATACAGACACACACACACACACACACACACACACACACACACACACACACACATGCCCGAGGGAGGACTCGAACCTCCGACAGAGGAGCCGCGCGAACCGTGGCAAGGCGCCCGAAACCGCGCGGCTACCCTGCACGGCTGATGTTTTACCGGATACCTGTTACTCACGGTACATCCGTGCAATGGTCGTAAGGGAAAATCCCCACTTGATCGCTAACTCGAAGGTGCTGTCCCCCATCGCTCGGGCGCAGACTGTAACATTACTTCAAACTCACTTGTGTTGTGATTGTAGAAAATTTTTATTTTTATTCTTGCTTTTGTGACCATAATAAGAGTCCCGGCTCCATAGGCAAACAGCGAGCCGACATTACGAAATAGTCCAACAGGACGTAGGGACAAGATAAGCGGCGGGGGCTGCCAAGTATGGCTTGTCGATCAAATAACTTAGTGTTTGACTTCCTGCCAGAGGAAGCAGCACGAATCAAACTTGCGCACCAGGGCGATAATACAGCAAGAGAGAGTGTCAGTCAAGTGCGGAAAAGACTCGTCTGGAACCAAATTAAGTTGTGTGCAGCTAGAAACGGAAGTATCGTGTGGAACCGAAGGCGTTCTTGCGCAAGCCGACCAATTAGAAACGAGAGTGTCGTGTGGAACCATAGGCATTCTTGTGAAATCCGATCACTTTGAAATGAAAGGGTCGTGTGAAACAGATTAATTCGTGTGCACCCAAGTACATGATAAACGAAATAAAAGGCCAGGCAGCGGAATAACTAGGAGCAGAGATTCAGATGCAGATTCAGAGCCAGTGGCGGCAGTTTGGAGATCCCACAGCGAGACGCCAGCAGGGCTGAGTAGGCCCGTAGCAGCCGATACAGCTGATAAAGACTTCAACTACGAAAAGACGGTGATAGACTGTGGTGGACACTCCAGAACTGCGTATATGTGAGAATAAACTTGATAGAAACTAACCAATCTTTCCTGCCTATCGCAATTCTGTAACCTATTTTCAGGAAACTTATTTGCTTCAAACCGAGGAGGTTCTCCCCCTCTCATCTCCGATATAAAGGTTGACAGCAATTTGTAACTAACCCATTGTCGTTAACGTCCCAATTGCGCTACGCAGTTCGCACTTACTTCCTTCTGGTATAGTGAGGCTGTGCCCGGACGCGGCACTTGAATCTTGATAACCTGCCACTGTAGCAGCAGTAGCCGATCTAGCAACTTCGCCAGACACTTGTTGTCCTATATAGGCGTTGCCGACCGCAGCGCCGTGTTCTGCCCGTTTCCACGTCTCTGTAATTGAATACGCATACCTATAGGAGTTTCTTTGGCGCTTCGGTGCGTAATCGCCATCGTCCTCATCAGGAGACGGAGGTTCGTGGGCGCAGACTGGGCCCTGTTGCGTTAGACCAGCCGCGTCCGCCGCTCGAGCTCGGCTCGGCCGCCGGTTGGCAGACCCAGCACGGCCTGGAATTGGGGTCAGGGCCCGTCCTCGCTGCATCATCGGCCGCCGCACCAGTCACCACATCAGCGCAGTTCTCTGCTGTGCACACGTATCACCATCATCTTGCGATCACGGCTTACGCAAGACGGCTGTTCCGACACTCGGCGCCTTCTGGTCATTTCTTCTACCGTTCGTCTGACGACACTTCAGGATGGTTTGTGGTATTTTATTGCCACCCGTGCGGCTGCAACGAGCGGACCGTGAGGAGTTCTCGGTCTGATGATGAAACATCAGTCGGTTGCGTTACGACAAATTTGCTCACACTTACAATGTAGGTTCGTTCTAGGTGAATTCACTCTGTCGAACATTTTTCAAATGAGTACAGTCAAAGGTAGATCCTCTAGGGGCTACAGATGACCAGCCTATATACCTTTTTACATTCTTACGGGTTTTTATTTCGGCCGACCGTATGGAAGCAACGGTGCACCGTAATTTCTTCTTACATAATATTTTCTCCTTCTATTAACTTCCTAAGCTGCAGTAAATTATTTCATCTATTTGATGAGATTGAATTACTAGTTCATATAAAATTGTTTATTACTGTACGTTGCAAATACAGTATTTTGATAACTAAGTTAATTATGGTTGGAAACTACGTTATAAAGACTTAAGGGACTACAGATAGAGAGAGAGCAAAGGGTACCTGTTAAAGAATACTGCCTTGGAATCCTGCCGTGTTTTGCATTCTCTCTCCTGGTTCCTACAATGGTCACCCAGAACATCACGACCACCCACCTAATTGCCAGTATGCCCACCTTTTGGCACGGATAAAAGCGGCGTCGCGTCGTGGCGTGGTAGTAACGAGGCCTCGGTAGGCCGCTGGAGGGAGTCGGCACCACATTTCGACACCCAAGTCAACTAATTCCTGTAAATTCTAGGATGGGGGGGCGGTAACCTCTGACGCAACGTTCAATAACATCCCAGATGTGCTCGATCTGGCGAGTTGGGAGGCCGGCACGTCAGCTGGAACTCGCCACTGCGTTCTTCGAACCACTCCATCGTACCCCTGACCTTGTGACATGGCGCATTATCTTGATGAAAAATGCCACTGCTGCCGGGAAACATGATCCCCATGAAGGGGTGTAAGTGGTCTCGAAGCAGTGTACGACACTCCTTGGCTGTCACGGTGCCTGGTACCAGCTCCACTGCACCCACAGATGCCTACATTAATGTTCCCCAGAGCACGATGAGAGCGCCGCCAGCTCGTCCCGCAAAATACAGGTGTCGAGGAGCTGTTCCCGTGGGAGACGACGAATTTTGGCCCTCCCATCGGCACGATGAAGAAGGTATCGGGTTTCATCAGGACGTGCAACGCTCTGTCACTGCGCCAACGTCCAACGTGCCCATATCAGTCGTAGTTGACGATTTCGCGGTGTTAACATTAGCACATGCACGGGTCGTCGGCTGCTAAAGCCTGTCGTTACGAGTATTCGGTCCACTGCGTGTTCAGACACACTTGTACTCTGCCCAGCACTGAGGTCTGGTGTTGGTTCCGCCACAGTTCGCCGCCTGTCCTGCTTCAGCTGTCTTCCGAGCCGACGATATCCGACATCTGTAATGAGGGGTGGGCGCCCAACCCCACGACGTCTGGACGTGGCTTCGCCGCGTGCTGAAGACAGCCGCCACTGCACTCCTCGAACACCCGACAGGTCGTGCAGTTTGCGAAAGCCTTGTGGCGACCCTCCGGGCCATCACAATCTGCCGTCGGTCGAACTCAGACAGATCGCGCGCCTTCCCCATTCTACACACGAAAAGCACGGTCACTGATACTACAAGCACTGTGCTTTTGTATGACTGGCAGTCATTCCTCGCCAGAACGAGTTCATATCGACAGTGCGTCGGTGGTCATAATACAGGGTGATTCAAAAAGAATACCACAACTTTAGGAATTTAAAACTCTGCAACGACAAAAGGCAGAGCTAAGCACTATCTGTCGGCGAATTAAGGGAGCTATAAAGTTTCATTTAGTTGTACATTTGTTCGCTTGAGGCGCTGTTGACTAGGCGTCAGCGTCAGTTGATGCTAAGATGGCGACCGCTCGACAGAAAGCTTTTTGTGTTATTGAGTACGGCAGAAGTGAATCGACGACAGTTGTTCAGCGTGCATTTCGAATGAAGTATGGTGTTAAACCTCCTGATAGGTGGTGTATTAAACGTTGGTATAAACAGTTTACAGAGAATGGGTGTTTGTGCAAAGGGAAAAGTTCTGGACGGCCGAGAACGAGTGATAAAAATGTAGCACGCATCCAGCAAGCATTTGTTCGCAGCCCAGGAAAATCGACTCGCAGAGCTAGCAGAGAGCTGCAAATTCCACAATCAACTGTATGGAGAGTCCTACGAAAAAGGTTAGTTATGAAACCTTATCGTCTGAAATTGGTTCAAGCACTGTCTGCAACTGATAAGATTAAAAGAATCGATTTCTGTGATTTTATCCTTGCTCAAATGGAAACAGATGAATCTTTCTTATGGGGGTATGTTAAGGATATGGTGTTTCGGCCACCTCTCCCAGCCACCATTGATGATTTGAAACGAGAAATAACAGCAGCTATCCAAACTGTTACGCCTGATATGCTACAGAGAGTGTGGAACGAGTTGGAGTATCGGGTCGATATTGCTCGAGTGTCTGGAGGGGGCCATATTGAACATCTCTGAACTTGTTTTTGAGTGAAAAAAAACCTTTTTAAATACTCTTTGTAATGATGTATAACAGAAGGTTATATTATGTTTCTTTCATTAAATACACATTTTTAAAGTTGTGGTATTCTTTTTGAATCACCCTGTATTGTGGCTGGTCAGTGTACATATTACCGATTTAAAGCTTCCGACGCGTTTTAGTGTCTGTACAAGAATGCAAATCTCATAAACTACTTTGGTGATTTTAGTACGATTTTCACTACTAGATGAGACTGATTCACGAGAAAGGTTTCTGTATTTAGTTTATTTCCAGCATGTAGTCCGCCACTAGACAATTAGTGTTACCAGTCCGTAGCCGGAGCAGGTACCTTACAATAAGCTGTTCTAGAAATGTCCCGCATATTTTGCAAACCTGCGAATGTGCGTGGTCTTAGATTCAAACGAGATAGGGAGCGAAAGAATGCGTCTTCTAAAACTGGAACTATCCTACTGTGAAAAACAAAACAGTATCCACAGTAAAAGCAGTCAGTTCGAAACGTCGACACTGCTGCAGTCTATGTGCTGCAGCATGTGTGTGTGACGCACAAGCTGTTCGGCTCGTCACTGTTCAGGCCTGTCCCACTTTTCTGACGTCATCCAGTGTGCGAGCAGGTTCGCGCAAGACGCACTGCGAGTTTCAACTGACAGTAAGCCTGCACGCCAGCGGACACCATAGGCCGTTGCTCTGTGCTAATTCCTGCCTCCTGCAAGACGATTTCTTGTCTGTTCGGATTCTCTCATTGCTTTTCACTCGCTGAAACTTTTGTACCCAGCAGATAAAGTAGTCCAGACTACCCATGATGCCCTCCTCCAATTACAACGACGGGGGACGGAGGTGTCTTTCTGCTGGGGACGAGGGCACAAGGGAATTGTGGGGAACGAAAGGGGGAGGGATCTAGCAGGCAAGGAGGCGTGTCTGGATCCTCGGGTATTTCATGTGCCATCCCCCTGCACGCTGTGACCTCGCTGATGAGCTCCAGAGTCTTGCGTCGGTGGGAGGAAGAGTGGCTGGAAGTGACCGACAATAAGCTTCGTGTCGGCCGTGGCGTACTTCCTTCCAGACGGGACGAGGTCCTCCTCACTCGTCTTCGCACAGCCCTATGACGCATGGCTTCCTTCTCCGGCGAGAGGACCCTCCAAAGTGTGGCGCTTGTGGGGTGCACATCACTGTGTGCCACATTTTATTGGGCTGCGTTTTAATTTCCGACCGACCGATCTGCAATGTATGATCAAACGAATGTGGTTAGAGTTTAAACGTTCTGTGAATCGTCCGACGTTTTTAGCACGATTTTAGGGCGATGATTTTTAAAACGTTTACAGGGTGACTGGTTCACCCATATTTTACGTCAGCCAGTGACACTTCCCTGCGCCTTCCTTTCAGCTCCTTTGTCGTTTTACTTCTGAATTTGGTCTCTAGTATACCATCTTTTACTCTTTCCCGTTGTCTTAGCGTGTATGATCACATTTTAGTAATTTTTTCCACATTCGATTCTGAGCCAGCTCGCTGGTCGATCATCAGCGATCGGGTTGTTATCTTTGGCGCGTCCCCGGGCATCAGCATCTTTGCGTTTTCGGCTGGGGCGCGCGGGACGGCGAGAGGCGGTCTGTTTGGGGCGGCCGGTGAGACTCGGGGTGGTGGTTAGCTCGGGTTAGGGAAGGATTGGGAAGGAAATCGGCCGTGCCCTTTCAAAGGAACCATCCCGGCATTTGCCTGAAACGATTTAGGGAAATCACGGAAACCCTAAATCGGGATGGCTGGAGACGGGATTGAACCGTCGTCCTCCCGAATGCGAGTCCAGTGTGCTAACCACTGCGCCAGCTCGCTCGGTAACCGCCTGTGAGACTGGCGGAGTGGCGGCTCGGGCGTAAGCACATGTGTGACGTCTGTTACGCTGGGGCTGTTTGCTAATCGTGAAACTCCTGCAGCGGTTGCTGGTTGCCTGGAAGGCATTTCGTATAAACTGTGCCGAGCCTCGCAGTGAGACGGGAATCCGCAGTTGGTGTTGGCCTAGATGTTTGTACAAACTGAGGCGCCCGTGTGAGAAACACGGCGTGGGCCTGTCGGTTGGTTCGTCCTTCCGGCAGCCACCGCAAGCGGATGTTCGGCCGGAATGTCTACAGCTTGTGGTGAGCGTAGCGTGAACAAGTTCTCGTAGGATGTGCTCCCAGCCTGACTCTTAGCCTGTGTTATTTGTGGGTGCCGACCCCTTGTCTGTTACTGCTTCCGGGTGTCCTGTACGATTTCACAGCAAAACTGCGTTTTTTGTGGCATTCTGTGTTTCTGGCTCAGCCTCCGCCTAGATAGGGGAAAGATTTGGAATTCCTTAATGCTGTAATTTAAACATATAAAAAAATTGTTCTTTCAGTATAAGCGCCTCTTTCTTTGGGACACTGCAGTTCAAACAGGATTGGCGTAATGTTAATGAGTATTTGTTATTCGTCAAATGAGGTGTATTTAATGTTTTGCGGTTTTCTGGAGCACGCAGCTGTGTTATTGAACTCATTTTGAAGTGTTCTGTCGGGTGAATGACTGCTCCCCACTTCAGTGTATTCCTTTGAGTAGTATTGTAAGTTTTTTGGATATTTGTCAGTGGGGTGTATTGATTCAATTTTGTTTTCCTCTTTCTTTTGGTTCAAATGGCTCTGAGCACTATGGGACTTAACATCTGAGGTCATCAGCCCCCTAGAACTTAGAACTACTTAAACCTAACTAACCTAAGGACATTACACACATCCATGCCCGAGGCAGGATTCGTACCTGCGACCGTAGCAGTCCCACGGTTCGGACTGCAGGGCCTAGAACCGCACGGCCACCACGGCCAGTTTTTCTTTTTTAATTCCTATTTAATGTCAGACAGATTCAAATAACTTCATTTATGTTATTTGAAATAAATGTGTTGGATTGACCTTAATGAATTATGTGCAATCGAAGTAAGAGACCTAGTCCTTCGTTGGTGCTTAACAGTGGCGTGTGGTTCGGGTTGTGAGCCCCGCGCACGGACCAGTTTCTTTTCATGTGCCTAAGGGCGCTGATAACCTCGCCAGTGAGAGTCCGTAAGCAACACACACACACACACACACACACACACACACACACACACACACACACACACACCTACAAGACGTGTTCAAGAAGAAGGCATCGCCGAATGTCGGCGGCACGGCCTGGACAATGGGTTGAAGGATCCTATCGCGATACCGCACAGCCCTCAAATTACCTAGGACAGCGATAAGAGGGGTCCGGCATCCATACTGACAGCAGCTCAAACGTGACTGACCCAAGCTGCTTATAAACCCCTCGTCCCTGCACAGGAAACAGTCTGACAATGCTGAAGATTTTGCCCACAATGATGCCTACATGATTTCAATCTCAACAATTAACAACTAGCTTAGAGAAACCTGAAACTTCCTGGCAGATTAAAAGTGTGTGCCGGATGGAGATTCGAACTCGGAAACTTTGCCTTTCGCGGGAGAGCGTCTGTGAAGTTTGGAAGGTAGGAGGCGAGGTACCGGCGCAACCAAAGCTTTGAGGACAGGTCGTGACTCGAGCTTGGTTAGCTCAGATGGTAGAGCACTTGCCCACGAGAGGTAAAGGTCCCGAGTTCGAGTCTCGGTCCAATCGGCAAAGAAGTTTCATATGAGGGCACACTCCGCTGCAGAGTGAAAATTTCATTCTGGGAACTAGCTCGGAGTCCGCTGCTTCGCTCGCGTTTTCGTAGTAATTACAACAAAAATAATTTTATAAACATACGAGTATATCACGCCTAGTATGAAATTAATGTATTAAAGGGACGTTTCTTTTTCTACGGAATTTTGACAAAGCCGATTTGTTGTGGTGACTGTCAAATAGCTTTTTTGATTTAGTTCAGAAATTGCAATACTTCTAAAATTTGCACACTAAGTAAGGCCACAGAAGCATATTCTCTTTTCCGAATGTATTTCTGACGAAAAGATTCTGGTTGCTGGAATCAGAGATTTTTGGTTAATCCTGTCTATTGAATTACTGTGGTGATATTTCCATAGAAACTTTCACCTCCTACCATATATTTATTTCCAATTGAGAAGTCAAATGACAATTTTCAAAGATTTAATTTTAAAAAGTTTCAATGTAACGAAATATTTTCGAGATAACTTCCATCCCCTATTTCACTCTCTTAGGGATGGTATTTCGAAAAATGACTTTTTATACGATACCTACAGCCTAAAGTCATCAACCTCTACAACTTTAAATTTTTTATCCCTAGCTGTTTAGGCTGGGTGGTGATGAGTCAGTGATTCAGGCAGAACAGTTCCTGTTATATATCAAGATGGACGCCCAGAAGCTAAAAATAGAGTTAATGTAATGTTACGATCGTTGGCGAACACAGTCAATCCGTCACGAAAGTGTACCATCACGAGCAGATTGGAAACTACATTGTAGAGCCAAAGAAACTGGTACACCTGCCTAAGATCGCATAGGGACCCCGCGAGCAAGCAGCAACACGACGTCGCATGGACTCGATTAATGTCTGAAGTAGTGCTGGAGGGAAGCGACACCATGAATCAATCAGGGCTGTCCACAAATCAGTAAGAGTACGACGGGGTGGAGATCTCTTCTGAACAGCACGTTGCAAGGAATCCCAGATATGCTGAATAATTTTCATGTCTTGGGAGTACGGTGGCCAGCGGAAGTGTTTAAACTCAGAAGAGTGTTGCTGGAGCCACTCTGCAGCAATTCTGGACGGGTGGAGTGTCGCATTGTCCTGCTGGAATTGCCCAAATCCGAATGCACAAGGGACATGAATGGATCCAACTGATGATACAAGATGCTTACGTACGTGTCACCTGTAACAGTCGTATCTAGGCGTATCAGGGGTCCCATATCACTCCAACTGCACACGCCACACACCATTATAGAGCCTGCACAAGCTTGAATAGTCCCCTGCTGACATGCAGGGTCCATGGATTCATGAGGTTGTCTCCATAACCGTACACCTCCATCCCCTCGGTATAATTTGAAACGAGACTCGTCCGACCAGGCATAATGTTTCCAGCCATCAATAGTCCAATGTAGGTGTTGACGGGCCCAGGCGAGGCGTAAAGTTTTGTGTGGCGCAGTCATCAAGGGTACAGGAGTGGGCCTTCGGCTCCGAAAGCCCATCTCGATGATGTTTGGTTGAATGGTTCGTACGCTGACACATGTTGATGACCCAGTATGAGAAATCTGCAGCAATTTGCGGAAGGGTTGCACTTCTGTCACGTTGAATGACTCTCTTCAGTCGTTCTTGGTGCTGTTGTTGCAGGATGTTTTTCCGGCCGCAGCGATGTAGGAGATTTGATGTTTCGCCGAATTCCTGATATTCATGGTACACTCGTGAAATAGTCGTACGGGAAAATCCCCACTTCATCGCTACCTCGGAGATGCTGTGTCCCATCGCTCGTGCACCGAACACCACTCACTTAAATCTTGATAGCCTGCCATTGTAGCAGCAGTAACCGATCTAACAACTGCGTCAGACACTTGTCTTATATAGGCGTATTCTGTCTGTACGTGAATACGCAAGTCTATACCAATTTCTTTGTGTAGTATCATTGCCACAGATATACTACTACAACGCGGCGCCAACACAAGGTTGGCAGCCCGTCGTCTACCGAGCACAGCGCTCTCTAGCGGGCTGTGCAGCTCGACGGAACTGGAGTGTGCCTCGTTCACTTCTTAGCTAGATTTCAACCTAGGCAGACACACTTTCATAATCGGCCCTCAGCCAGTTCTGTAATGTTTGCATTGATTCTCTGAGGAGGGCCCATCAGGCTTAGCCAAAAATTGTTCAAATGGCTCTGAGCACTATGGGACTTAACATCTGAGGTCATCAGTCCCCTAGAACTTAGATCTACTTAAACCTAACTAACCTAAGGACATCACACACATCCATGCCCGAGGCAGGATTCGAACCTCCGATCGTAGAGGTCGCGCGGTTCCGGGCTGAAGCGCCTAGAACCGCTCGGCCACTGTGTCCGGCGCTACTGATCTGGACTGTCACTTTATCCGCCGTAGTTTTGTGTTATTTTGACATAATTCGCATTAGCGTGCGACGATCTTTGTAATTTAATGTTGATATGCGCCCACTATTACGTTTACACGGCGATGTCTTTCCATGTTTTGCATAGGCTGTCGTGACTGTTGAAACAGTTGCTCTTGAGACATTCAACAAGTTGGCTGTCTTGGTTACGGATGCTCCAGCTAATCGGGCCCCCACAATCTGCCCTCATGGAGCTCCGTTAGGTCTTTCATTACACGTCAACCTCGGCCTCTGAATGCAAATACGGAGTACGCACTACTCGTAAATAACCTGCACTGATGCCTAGTCCGTACTGAACACGCACAGTCCAGCGCGACATGTGCCCCTTATCTACGTGGTTGACCGTCAAACACAACCATCCCATTACTACCACTGTTCACATTATCTTGCCTGTCCCCTGTAGAGCGTACAGTCCATGTCCGCACCTGTCTTTTGAGCCTATGTTATCTTCTGCTAATGGATCCTTACACAACGCGGGAATGATGCACAGTTCCTCGTGGATATGTTATTTGCAGAGGAAACATGCTTCATCCGAGACAGTATTACGAACATACACAACACACATGCTACCACTGAGACGGTACATCAGTGGGGACTTTCCGTAAAGGTTTCGCCGGGCGTATTTGGCGATCTGTCGATAGGGCCACATTTCCTAACTCGCCAACTTACTGGTCGTGTATACCTTCCTTTTCCTGCAACACAAGCTAATCGACTATTTAGCACGAATCTTCCATAACAAGTGTATCGGTTAAGACTCTCCAACACCATGGCTTTCCAGCTCCCCCGATTGAAACCGGTTGGCTTTTCTTGGGGGGGGGGGGGGGGGGGGCATGCTGGCAGATATTTAAAATTTTCATAATCCAGCCTTAATTTCGGTAATTTTTATACCTATTAGCGCCTGATATCTTTGGAACTGGGATTATTAAATACTTATCGTTGTCTAAGGGTATCTTACCGCTCTGATTTTTCCTTATATGCCATGTGGAATCGTTTGGTCACGGTTGCCTCTCCCCAAGGATCTCAATATTGTCGTCTAACACGGTGCCTTATTTCCATTTACGTGTGATATTGCAGTGCTCGTGCTCCTCATAACTACGACAAGCAAGCACGAACGTAACTATCCGCCGACACGGTGCAAGCTACTTTCAATTAAAACGTCTCCCCTGTACGGGAATATACATAATGGACATGCGAGTGCAGACTGTAGAAACGTGGCTGAATATCAATGGAAGTTTGCGTCTGGCCGAAAAGTTTGCTCGGGTAGCCTAATGGTAAGGCGACCGCTCGCGATAATCGGCCAATCCGAGTTCAGTTTCTGGTTCGGCAAAAATTTTCACTGTCGTCATTCCTATAAACAGCTGATGGTTGTTAGTATTCGCAACAGCAAATACATTAATAATTTCATAATGGCTGTAGTCGCCACAGTACCTGTTCTTTCGGACATCCACGTCCGAAACAACATGACATAGTGCGTTCGAACAACACAGCCACTGCAATTCCTTCTTCTCCTTCCGTAATATGCCATCAGATTCCTTTCCTTCAAATAACTTTCTACACTCTCAGTTCCGTCGAAGAAATTCCACTACATCATTACATACAACTGATTCGAAGATTCGTTCATGTCGGTTGACTCCTCCGAATTCAAGGTCCGTAGTACAAGGGACACTTGTCTCTTTGTTAACCACTTCATTCTTTTTTTGCCATAAGCATTATCCACATTCACTTCAATGTGAAATTCGACTTTATCAGTGACATGCAGTCATGTCGGAGGCTGCATAGATCTATTCTCAAGACTGTACGTGCAATTGTATTCGTTGACGACCCTAATTCTGTCCGTTTTGCGATGTTACATAAATTTCCCCAGAGGATTTACTCCCTACCAGCTGCCATCAGTGGACTAGGTGTGTATAAATGTTAAGCTTTCATCAATCCAAAAGTCCTGTGGAATATAACACTGCTTTACCAAACATACTGTTGTGATCCCACTGTAGATCGCATGCCCTTGCCTCCCACCGACGTGAAAACTAGCCACCCAGGTACATATTTATACGTTTATTTACTTAATTATTCGGTTGTTTACCTTCGCGGGACGAGAGCTCACTCTTAAATCCAAAAGACAGTGACAGAGGGTTGCAACCTACCTCCCCCCCCCCCCCCCTCCCCGTGCACCCTGATGCTATTCTATCTGCAATACAACAAGCAATAGTGGAAACCAAGGAGAAATTTGAAATGGGAATTAACATTCAGCTAGAGCAACAACAAAAAATTTGAGGATCGCCAGTGACATTGTAACGTTGTTAGACATGATATCGCACTTGGGAGACCAGTGAAATTGAAAGGATATCAACAAAAGTAAAAACGATATGGACTGAAGTCCAATTAAGTCAGGTGGTGATGAGGATATCAGATTAGGAAGTGAGACATTACAACAGTGGAAGAGATCTGATATTTGACAGCAAAAAACTGGGGATGACAGGAGTGATAAGAATATAAAATGCAGAATGGGAGTGACCAGAAAAATTTGCCCGAAAGTGATAACGTGTGTAACGTTGTATATGCGCAAGGTGTTTTTTCTAAAGGGTTTGTTTGGAGTGTAGCCTTACATGGAAGCAAAATGTCCACAACAGGCAGCACAGACAAGAAGAGAATAGAAGCTTTTGAAATGTATTATGTATTAGCAAAGAATGCTGAAGATGAGGTACGCTGATATGACAGATCCTACGGCTTCAAGTAATAACTAATTTTGTGATTATTGGGAAGTGTCGAGGATAGGAGGAGGCGGTAAAAATTAAAGAGAGAGGCTAATCTTCAAATACAATAAAGAGGTTCATACAGAATTAGGGTGTAACAGTTATGCAGATATGAGAAGACTTGCCCAAGGTGGGCGAGGCATATAGAGCTGTGTCAAATCAGTTTGGACTGATGACTAAACGTAGCATTATTAGTTCTAAAATAGATAAAAATACTGAAGATTAACTGGGATAATTAATGAGGAGGTACTGAATAAAACTGGCGAGAAAAGACATTTATGTGACAACTTGACAAAAAGAAATGGTCGGTTTATATGATGTATGCTGAACCATCAAGGTTCAAGCTCCGACCGTAGCGGTCGCGCGGTTCCAGATTGAAGCGCCAAGAACCGCTCGGCCACTCCGGCCGGCTGAACCATCAAGGAATCGTGACTTTGGTAAGGGAGGGAAGGATGGGAGCAAAACTAGTAGAGGATGACCAAGGCTTGACTAAAGTACGCAGGTTCAAGTGGATGCACGTTGCAGTAGTGACGCAGAGATGAAGAGTCTTCGAGCAGATGTCCACAACAAGAGCAACAACACATACGCGAAGTATTTTAAAATCACTTACTTGCTCTAGTTTCCGATGAAGTGTCTGCTGGATGCCGTACTTCTTGAGGACCTCGGTGCTGAGGGGGCGAAGCACGACGCGGACTTGGAGTGTGCTGGCCAGCCGCTTCGGACTCAGTCTCTCCAGCACCACGCGTGGCTGGAAGACAGGAGAGCCCCACTTCTGCTGTGTATCCACGAGCTGCTGTAGGTACACTCGCTGTCGCGTCGCCACCGGTTCGGGAGATGGGATGGTATAGCGAGAACCGGGTGCAAGCAGTTGCAGCTGCTTCTCTTCCACCTGCGTTGCGAGCTGATCTTGCAGTCGACAGTGTGACAGAGACGGGAGCCGGTTCGAGAACGACGGTTCCTGTTGCTTTACCTCGCAATTCTCTGTGCCCAGTGGCAGCTTTTCCAGTTGTATGTGGAGCTCCTTCGGTTTCAGAATCTCCTGATGGTTCGGTGACGACGACTGTTGCTGCTGCTGGTGCTCCTGTTCCAGTTTCCAAGAATCCTCGGGCAGCTTTTCGAGCTTTATGTGCAGCTGGTTAAGCACAAGACCGTCCTGTTGCTTCGCAGGTGACGACTGAAGCTGCACTGGCTCCTGCTGATGAGCATCTTCGGTGAGCTTCTCGAGCTGGACGTGCAGCTGCTTATGCAGTGGAAACTGTGCTCGCTTCGGGGACGGCGACGTCTGACTTTTGACCTCCTCCTGCGCCTCACCCGCCAGCTTCTCTAGCTGGACACACAGTTCCTTTTGCAAAGAATTCTGTTGCTGCTTCGGTGACGGTGAATGCTGCCGCTCTTGCAGCTCGCATTTCGGCGACTCCCCCGGTAGTTTTTCCACGTGCACTACTAGCTGCTTTTGCAACTGGAACTGCGGCTGCTTCGGCCGGTCTGGCCACAGCTCCTTAGGAGACTCCTGAGACTGCTTCTGGGGCGTGAACTGGGGCTGCCTCAGCAGCGGTCGGTGCGGTTCCTTCGGCGAATGCTGGTGCGCTGCCCTCTGTGACTGCGAGTACCACAGCGTCCGCGGGTGTGACTGCCTCGGAGACTGTGACTGCGACTGGCTCGGAGATGTGTGGTGCGACTGCCTGTGTGGCTGGCTCAGAGTCTGCGCTTGCGAGTGTCTGGGAGACGCCGGGTGCGACTGGCTCGGTGAGTGTGGGAGCGAATGGTTCGGAAACTGCGCGTACGACTGCCTCGGAGACTGCACGTGCGACTGGTTCGGAGATTCCGCGTGTGTGTGCCTCGGAGACTGCGGCTGCGAGTGGCTCAGAGGTTGCGGCAGTGCCTGCTTCGGAGACTGGGGGTGTGACTGGCTCGGAGACTGGGGGTGTGACTGGCTCGGAGACTGGGGGTGTGACTGGCTCGGAGACGCCGGGTACGACTGGCTCAGACACTGCGGGTGCGACTCCTCCGGAGGCTGCCTCAGAGACTG
Organism: Schistocerca cancellata; assembly: GCF_023864275.1. Taxonomy (NCBI): domain Eukaryota; kingdom Metazoa; phylum Arthropoda; class Insecta; order Orthoptera; family Acrididae; genus Schistocerca; species Schistocerca cancellata. Next base: position 15,371,446 of record NC_064635.1, on the reverse strand, counting down.
TGTGCACGACTGCCTCGGAGTTTGCGGTTGCACCTGCCTCGGAGACGGCGGATGCATTTCTCTCGGAGACTGCGGGTGTGCCAGTCTCGGAGACAGTGGGAACGACTGCCTCGGAGTCTGCACGTACGGATGCCTCGCCGACTGCGCGTGTGAATGGTTTGGTAAGTGTGATTCCGACGGTTTCGGTGAATGCGGTCGTAACTGCTTTGGCGAATACAGCTGCACTTCCTTGTTCGGGGGTTGAGATTTGGATGGTGTCGCGTGTGGTGACGCAGGCAGTGCCTCCAGCCACGTTTCTTGCTGCTCCAAATGTGGTCCATCATTTGGGTCCTGCAACAAAAGAAACATTCTGTTGTACATCTATTGAGTACACCACGTACAGATAAATTTTAGGTAACATTATATTTACCAGACAACGATGTCCAACGTAACTTACACCTCAAAATGCTAACGTTAATACAGAGTGCGATTTGTAAATATTTGTACTGCAATACAGGGTCTTACAAAAAAGCACGGCCAAACTTTCAGGGAACATTCATCACACGCAAATAAAGGAAAGATGTTATGTGGACATGTCTCCGGAAACGCTTAATTTCCATGTTAGAGCTCATTTTAGTTTCGTCAGTATGTACTGTACTTACTCGATTCACCGCCAGTTGGCCCAATTGAAGGAAGGTAATGTTGACTTCTGTGCTTGTGTTGACATGCGACTCATTGCTCTACAGTACTAGCATCAAGCACATCAGTACGTAGCATCAACAGGATAGTGTTCATCACGAACGTGGTTTTGCAGTCAGTGGAATGTTTACAAATGCGGAGTTGTCAGATGCCCATTTGATGTATGGATTAGCACGGGGCAATAGCCGTGGCGCGGTACGTTTGTATCGAGACAGATTTCCAGACAGAAGGTGTCCCGACATGAAGACGTTCGAAGCAATTGATCGGCGTCTTAGGGAGCACGGTACATTCCAGCCCATGACTCGCGACTGCGGAAGACCTAGAACGACGAGGACACCTGCAATGGACGAGGTAATTCTTCGTGCAGTTGACGATAACCCTAATGTCAGTGTCAGAGAAGTTGCTGCTGTACAAGGTAACGTTGACCACGTCACTGTATGGAGAGTGCTTCGGGAGAACCAGTTGTTTCCGTACCACGTACAGCGTGTGCAAGCACTATAAGCAGCTGATTGGCCTCCACGGGTCCACTTCTGCGAATGGTTCATCCAACAATGTGTCAATCCTCATTTCACTGCAAATGTTCTCTTTACGGATGAGGCTTCATTCCAACGTGATCAAACTGTAAATTTTCACAGTCAACATGTCTGGGCTGACGAGAATCCGCACGCAGTTGTGCAATCACGTCATGAACTAAGATTTCCTGTGAACGTTTGGGCAGGGATTGTTGGTGATGTTCTTCCACCTACGCTCAATGGAGCAAGATATCATGATTTCATACGGGATACTCTACCTGTGCTGCTAGAACATGTGCCTTTACAAGTACGACACAACATGTGGTTCATGCACGATGGAGCTCCTGCACATTTCAGTCGAAGTGTTCGTACGTTTCTCAACAACAGATTCTGTGACCGATGGATTGGTAGAGGCGGACCAATTCCGTGGCCTCCACGCTCTCCTGACCTCAACGCTCTTGACTTTCATTTATGGGGGCATTTGAAAGCTCTTGTCTACGCAATCCCGGTACCAAATGTAGAAACTCTTCGTGGTCGTATTGTGCAGAGCTGTGATACAATACGCCATTCTCCAGGGCTGCATCAGCGCATCAGGGATTCCATGCGACGGAGGGTGGATGCATGTATCCTCGCTAACGGAGGACATTTTGAACATTTCCTGTAACAAAGTGTTTGAAGTCACGCTGGTACGTTCTGTTGCTGTGTGCTTCCATTCCATGATTAATGTGATTTGAAGAGAAGTAATAAAATGAGCTCTAACATGGAAAGTAAGCGTTTCCGGACACATGGCCACGTAACATATTCTCTTTCTTTGTGTGTGAGGAATGTTTCCTGAAAGTTTGGCCGTACCTTTTTGTAACACCGTGTATAAGTTTTCAAAGCACTTCGCAATTATCCATTGCGAAGTTTCCTTACTTATCACTTCCACAAAGAATTAATATGTAAGTATCACACGTAAGAGCGACAGACTATTTAGAATAGCAACTACTCTCTTCCTGTTTCTTGGAGTGCCATCAACAGTAAGGGCGTTTGGTACTGCCCATCTGAAATGAAAGTTCTTTGTTCTCCCATTCCTTTAGCTGAATCACTAATTTTCAATAATCTCACGATACTGTCATTCTCAGCAAGTCTTCGTGGATGCAAATCGTTACCACTACTGTAATGGAATGGACTGTTTGTAGATACAGAAATCAAACCGAACTGCAAATGTTTCATTACGCACCACTGATGATCTTTTATATAAGAAAAACGAAACACGCATAAAGAATAAGGGAAAGAAATTACGGGTTTTTTATACCAACAATGAGATTTTTCATGCTGTTGCTGCTGCTCATTATGGGTTTGAGGAGACAAAATATCTAGGCCCGTTAGTCCCCCATTCACCCTCCAGCACGGGATCAGTGTACGCCATCCAGGATTAAGGAAAACATCACCAGTGGAAAAAACTGATTAGCTAAACATGCACCTGGTTATGTTGGTCCTGATCGCTTCAAATTAAGCGGGATGTTGCTTGATGAACTTACGAGATGAGGTGGTTGAAAACATAAAAGTTCAGTTAGAAGAGCATATACAAGATGGGCAGTCTAATATAAAGAATGGCACGATTATAGTAATCAGTACCCATATAGGACAACAAGCAATAGATTGTGAATCAAAACAAAAGACAGTTTAAATATTGTGCAGAGTCTTTTAAAAAGTCAATTGAAATGTGTAAAGATAATTTTCAGAAAAAGGTTTCTGCTGTTTGCACTGTTAATGTAAATAAAATGATATGGTCAAAGGTTTGTAGAGTCCTGAAATGGATCGATTCTCTAGAAAGTCACCATACGGAACCTTATAAGAACGTAATAGAAATCGGAAGCACGAGCACTAGAACCCTTTCACTACTGTGCTAGCATTCAAGATTCAGAGGAAGAGGATTAACTGTTGAACAAGGACGAAGTGCCGAAAACTGGCTCACGGAAATGGATCCAGAGAGGAATGCAAGTTTTACGTCTTTTACGATAGCTGTTAGTTCTGATTCTTTTACTGCTACTATATTTTCTGATGCAACTGTGACACAGTTTCATCCAAATAATTGATGAAAGATGATGGAACTCAAAACAGCAAAAACCAGGAAACTTACCAACAGGATTCAGTACTTTTGGGAAAAGCCTAATTTCTTGCCCTGCCAGCACTGCACCCACTGAGAGAATCTTTTCCAATAATTTAGGTCAGTAAAGAGATAAGAAATTACAGGAGATCAATAAATTTCTGCACGCTTCCAAAAGGGCTAAATTGCACTTTACGGTAATTACGAAACTACATAAATAAAGTTTTTTTCTGGAAGTGTGAAAGTTTATTTAACTGTGTTTCTTATAGTGCAAAAAAAACTTGAAACACAATATCAGTTAAATTAACACAGTAATTAATTCAGTAAATATGTTGCTTCTTTTTACTTTGTGTAACTCTATGTAGCATTTTGTATGTAAATTATATTTTCATAGTTAAATGTACTTACTTTGTATTGGGTTTTTTGGTAGTGTTTTAAGAAACTCATGTTTTCGGTCGGATTAAACTAAAACTACCCTGACGCATCTGCGTCTACAGTAAATTATGCGTGCAAGTGTGAGGAGGTTTTCAACGAGGGCAAGCCAAAAATTATCCGGACTGTCTTTAAAAAACTCTTCTGCAGCTGCTGTGCTGAATTTCGCGAATGTGTGCTTATACACTAAGGCGCCAAAGAAATTAGTATAAGCATGCGTATTCAAACACATAGATACGTGAACAGGCAGAATACAGGGCTGCGGTCGGCAAGATCTACAGGGTGATCAAAAAGTCAGTATAAATTTGAAAACTGAATAAATCACGAAATAATGTAGATAGAGAGGTACAAATTGACACACATGCTTGGAATGACATGTAGTTTTATTAGAACCAAAAAAATACAAACGTTGAAAAAATATCCGACATATGCCGCTTCACCTGATCAGAATAGCAATAATTAGCATAACAAAGTAAGACAAAGCAGAGATGATGTTCTTTACAGGAAATGCTCAATATGTCCACCATCACTCGTCAACAATAGCTGTAGTCGAGGAATAATGTTGTGAACAGCACTGTAAAGCATGTCTGAAGTTATGGTGGGGCATTGGCGTCGCATGTTGTCTTTCAGCATCCCTAGAGGTGTCGGTCGATCAAGATACACGTGCGACTTCAGGTAACCCCAAAGCCAATAATCGCACGGACTGAGGTCTGGGGACGTGGGAGGCCAAGCATGACGAAAGTGGCGGCTGAGCACACGAACATCACCAAACGACGCGCACAAGAGATCTTTCACACGTCTGCAATACTTTTTTTTTTTTCCTAATAAAACCCCATGTCATTCCAAGCATGTGTGTCAATTTTTACCTCTCTGTCTACATTATTCCGTGGTTTATTAAGTTTTCAAATTTATACTGACTTTTTGATCACCCGGTATATAAGACAGCAAGTGTCTGGCACAGGTGTTAGATCGGCTACTACTGCTACAATGGCAGGTTATCAAGATTTAAGTGAGTTTCAACGTGGTGTTATAGTCGGCGCACGAGCGGTGGGGCACAGCATCTCCGAGGTAGCGACAAAGTGGGGATTTCCCCATATCAACATTTCACAAGTGTACCGTGAATATAAGGAATCCCGTAAAACATCAAATCTCCGACATCGCTGCGGCCAGAAAAAGATACTGCAAGAACGGGACCAACGACGACTGAAGAAAGTCGTTCAGCATGACCCCTACCGCAAACCGCTGCAGATTTCAATGCTGTGCCATCAACAAGTGCTAGGTGTGCAAACCATTCAACGAAACATCACAGATATGGGCTTTCGCAGCCGAAGGCCCACTCGTGTACACTTGATGACTGCACCACACAATTTACGCCTCGCCTAGGCCCGTCAACACCGACATTGGACTGTTGATCACTGGAAACATGTTGCCTGGTCGGACGAGCCTCGTTTCAAATTGCATCGAGCGGATGGACGTGTACGGGTATGGAGACAACCTCACGAATCCATGGACCCTGCATGTCAGCAGAGGACTGTTCAAGCTGGTGGAGGCTCTGTAATGGTATTGGGCGTGTGCAGTTGGAGTGATATGGGTCCCCTGATACGTCTAGATATGGTTCTGACAAGTGACACGTGCGTAAGCATCCTGTCTGATCAACTGCACCCATTCATGTCCATTGTGCATTGCAGGATTCATGGTGTCAGTTTCCTCCAGCACTGCTTCAGACATTAGTCGAGTCAACATCACATCGTGTTGCGGCACTTCTGCGTGCTCGCGGGGGCCCTACACGATATTAGGCAGGTGTACCAGTTTCTTTGCTTCTTCAATGTAATTGGTACTACTGCAGTGCAGGGCGCTCACCTGACCATCGCAACACAACTGTACCGGTACTGGCAGACTAAACAGGCCCGCTTCGGTAACTGTTTGCCCGAAGGAAGAACAAAGAGCAGCGATATTATTTCTTTGGTCAGGAGCAGTGAAAGGAGTTCAAATTCTTAGTAGACTGTTTGCGCAGTATGGGAACAGTACATTGCCGCCGTCAAGTGTTTTCGAGTGGATCGAGCAGTTCAAAAGTGGCCGGACCAATGTGACGCACAGACAGCAAGCAGTGCGCCCGTGAACGTTCACATCGGCCGACAAAATGCAGCAAGCTCAACTGATGATTTTGACCAACGTTCGGTTACTATCGATGGCGTAGCGTCTGCGTTGAACATCAGTCACTGTTCTGCCTATACCACCATCCACGACGAACTTTGCTTCCGTAAAGTTTGTTCTCGATGGGTGCCACGACAGCTCACAGAAGAACACAGAACTCCAACGCCTTGTGATCTGCCAACGCTTACTCGACCGTTACAACAGGGGAGGCGAATGATTTATTGAAAGAACAGTGACCTGTGACGAAACGTGGGCGCATCACTGTGAGCCAGAACCAAAACGAGAGAGCACAAAGTGGAAGCAACTCGAATCAGCAGTGGAGAAAAATTCAAGTCTGCGGCATCAGCGGGAAAGGTGACGCAAAAGGACCTCTGCTGGAAGACAACATGGAGGAGGGGAAAACCATCAACAAAGACTATTACTGTGCACTGCTGTCGAACATACTTAAACCAGCAATACCGGCAATTCGCACCAAACGACGAGGTTTTCTTGTCACTGAATGTGTTGGTGCTGCTTAATAAGGCCTGGCCTCACACAGATCGCCTCACTCTTGGCACCATCCAGAAATTGTTAAATGTATTCACAGCTGCGAATATTGAAAACCATCAGCCGTATAATGGAATGACGGCAGCGAAAACTGTGCCGGGCCAGGACTCGAACCCTGATTTCCCATTTACCATGAGTGGTCACCTTGCCATTTGGCTATCCGAGCACAACATACAGCCAGACCCAAACTTCGTATGTCATCAACCGTGTGCCTACAGCCTACGCTCGTACATTCGTATATATATTCCCATACAGAGGAGACATTTTAATTAAAAGTCGCTTGCCCAGAGTCGGCAGATACATGTGATATTGCAGTGCCTGTGTTATTCAGTGCGTATATGCATACATATCGTATTTATCTGCAGACATCGGACACGCGACCTCCAACTAAAATATGTTCCCTGAGAACGTACGAGTGCAGGTTGCAGACACATGGTTGAAGATCTCGCCGTGAGTCGCGCTCGGATAGCCTAGTCGTAACCCAACTGCTCGAGATAAGCAGGAAATCCGGGTTCCTGTCCCAGTCTGGCACAAATTCCATTAGACGGCTGGCGGATGTCAATATTCGCAATTGCGAAAACATTTAATGTATTTCATAACGGCTGTAGTCGAGCAGTGCGAGTTCCTTCGGACTAGTATGTACGTCTGAAAGAACACTGTATCGTATTTCTGAATAACACAGGCATTATAGGGAGTTTCGAGAAGGACTTCGCAGCTTTAAAAATTCATATAAATTTATTCATAGTACCTACAGAGGTGACTGCGGTGTCAATTTGTAGGGAAATCCATCAAGTTTTGTCTCGCGTAGTTCGCTAGTGCCGAATCGCACCGTAAGTAGCGCTAGCGGCGGTTGCGTTAAAGATGGCTGCCTTCACTGGTCCTGAGCGTGGTAGCTATGTGTTTTGATTTGAAGAATCCAAGTCGGCGACACAGTTCAGCGTAATTTCAGTACCAAGTACGCTAAAGATCCTCCTAGTAGGCCTACAATTTATGAGTGGCATAAATGTTTTGTAGAAACATGGTGCGACAACGTTTTATCAACAGCCCAACGAAATCGACCCGGTGTGCATCTCGCGAACTGCACATCCCATATACGACTGTTTGGAGTGTGTTGAGAAACCGTTGCATTTGAAATCATACAGATTGACGATGGTACAAGCAATAAAAGACACTGATAAAATTGGTCGCAAGTGCTTCTGTGTGGATGTGTTAAATCGATTACATGAGGATGAACATTTCTTGGACAAAATCATCTTTTCTGAGAAGTCGACTTTTCACTTAAGTGGAATGGTTAACACACATAACTGTCGGATTTTTGGGAAGTGAAAATCCACATCAAACATTGCAGTATGTTCGTGATAGCCCTAAACTGAACGTTTTTTGTGCACTGAGGAAGAACAAAGTGTATGGCCCCTTTCTTCTGTGTGAGAACCATCAGCGGGATAGTGTACCTGGATATGTTACAACAGTTTTTGATACCACAGATCGATGCGGTTGACCAAGAACGAAATATTTACTTCTTACAAGATGGTGCACCACCCCACTACCTAGCTGACATCCGGGATTTTCTCAATGATGCTTTCCAGGTCAATGGATTGCCCGTGGCGCGCCAACTGCATGGCCCCCACGTTCCCCAGACCTGACACCACTCGATTTTTTTTATGGGGGTTCATGAAGGATACCGTGTTTGTACCTCCTGTGCCGGCTTCCTAACCTGAACTTAGAGCGAGAATTACGCCGCCACTGAGCAAGTTACACCTGCAATGCTACAGCGAGTTTGGGAAGAAATTTACTTCTGATGGAATGTGTGCAGTATAACCAACGGAAGCCACATGTAACATTTTTTGTTTAAGGTAAAAAAAACTTGATGTGTTTCCCCACAAAATAACACTAAACCCAGCTCTATATCTTCTTTCAATAAATTTAGACGAATTTTTAAAGTTGTAAAGTCCTTTTTCAAATGGTTCAAATGGCTCTGAGCACTATGGGACTTAACTTCTGAGGTCATCAGTACCCTAGAACTTAGACCTACTTAAACCTAACTAACCTAATGACATCACACATATCCATGCCCGAGGCAGGATTCGAACCTGCGATTGTAGCGGTAGCGCGCTTCCAGACTGTATGTAGCACCTAGAACCGCTCGGCCAAAGTTTCCTCATCTCCCGACTAACTATGATAGTACTTGCAGTGGATCCTGATGCAGTTTGGAATTCCTGTGTGATGGTCTGGATAGATGTCTGCCTATTACACATTACCACCCTCTTCGACTGTCGGCTGTCTCTATCACTCAACAGACGAGGTCGGCCTGCACGCTTTTGTGCTGTACGTGTCCCTTCACGTTTCCACTTCATTATTACATCGGGAACAGTGGACCTAGGGATGTTTAGGAGTGTGGAAATTTCGCGTACAGACGTACGACACAAATGACACCCAATCACCTAACCCCGCTAGAAGTCCGTGAATTCCACGGAGCGCCCCATTCTGCTCCCTCACGATGTCTAATGACTGATGAGGTCGCTGATATGGATTACCTGGCAGTAGGTGGCAGCACAATGCACCTAATACGAAAAACGTAAGTTTTTGGGGGTGTGCGAATACTTTTGATCACTGTCATTCTCATATTTATACCTGAGTAGCGGCCGTCTCTCGCCAGCCTAGCCCTTCGCTCCGGCGCGTGGTCCAGGGAGCTGTGTGTGTGTGTGTGTGTGTGTGTGTGTGTGTGTGTGTGTGTGTGTGTGTCTGTGTGTGTGTGTGTGTGTGTGTGTGTGCCCAGACTTGTGAAGCATCAACTGCTGGGTGCTCTCTTGGCGTATAGCTACTAGTGCACAGTTTGGTGCCGAACTCAGCTGGTAGCCCTCCATCTTTTGATGAGGCTGCCATAGAGCCTTACCTCGTTTGATCCTTTGGTGCCGCTCTCCCAAAAGCCACTAGCCTGGCACAACGTTTTTGTTTGCTCGAATTCGAACGCATGTCCCACGTTGAGGCTGTGTTCTGCGAAAGCTGATTTTTCTGCCTTAGGCGTATGCATCTTGTTTTGCGGAAAGACACAGTGGAATGGCAGAAAGGAACTACTATGTTTGGACGTACCCTGATCACACCATTAATGGAGTAGGCCGATTTGTCGGTGTATCAACGCAGACAGTGCTCTGTGTAAGATGGTGCCGGATGGATGGTTGGTGGGTTGGTCGGGCAATTTGGAGGAGGGGACCAAACAGCTAGATCATCGCTCCCTTGAGATGAGAAAAGCGTGGGGATGGAAGCCGGCCATACACTTTCAAAGGAACTATCCTGGCACTTGCCTGAAGCAATTTAGGGAGATCACGGAAAACCCAGATCAGGAACGCCGGAGACTGGTTTGAGCCCCTGTCCTCCCGAAGGCGAGTCCACAGTGCTAACCTCTGCGCCACCTTGCTCGATGTGCACTGTGTCCAACAAGAAAGAGTGTACCACTCCTAGCCATGCAACACGGTTAAAAACATGGTCATAAAACAATCCCAAGCGACAGGGACCAAGCGTTGTCAATGATCGGCTTGAAATCTTATAAGAAATGCTGATCGGTTTGAAATCTTGTAAGAAATGCTGCTTTCAGTGAACGCATGTCTATCAATCCAATTTACACAGAAACATTACAGATGAAACTTCATACAATGGACATTTGCAATCGGGTACCTTGCAAAAGGCCATTGCTCGCAGAAGTGCACAAGCTGCGTGTCTTCAGTAGGGCAGACACTGGACAGTTGGCAACTGGAAGCATGTAGTGCGGTCCAAGGAATCACAGTTTATTTCAGATTATGCCAGGCATCGAGGGCAGTGTGCCAAGAGTGCAGTTCAAGCCGGAGATGATTCTCTGATGTTCTGGAGGGTGTTTTTCATATTGTGCTCACTCAAACGACTTACCTGTGAACATGAACTCAAGTATTTATTTCAGCATTCTCTCTGTGGCCAACTGTCGCCCTTTCATCTACACCTTCGTGATGCGATGCTGTGGACACTTCCAACATTACAATACAGTTTATTCTCGATAGCTCGAGGTGAACGGAACTGGGACCACATCGAACTATTGAAAACTCGTACTATCCAAATTTATATGGGAAAAGAAATAAAACTATACTAAAAAGAATAAACCACATCCACAATGCCTCAAATGTTTCTTTCAAATCCTGTATTCGTGTAGTTTTTCGGGTACGAGATTCTTCACAGTATTTCTTTCAAAAAATTGTTCCAATTTAAGTCGATTTGTTCCATAGTCACCAATAGTAACTTTGCAGACAGCGTATTACAGAGCAAGTTCTTTTTCTAAATGTTTCGTCTTTCTCTACTCGTTTCAGTGCTTCTAACTTAACGTTAAAAGTCAAGAATTTGCTTTCCTTCGTTAGGGCACTAATTTTTACGTGTACAAACAAAAACAGTCAACAAAGAAAACGAAAAAACATTGTGCTGAACTGACAATGAAAAATCTAGAATACCACTTTCAAAAAAATGTCCGTTTCTGTATACAATTAAAAATTGGGAGAAGCATATGCGTGGGACCATTTGCACCGACACAACTAAAAGGACTACGTGGTTTGACAGGGGATGTGGTACGAAGGGCTGGGACTTTTACTTTTTTACGGGGCTCGGATTTATGGGAATCTCGTAATTCCGAGATTCGAAATATCGAAATTCTACTGCAGTCGTATGCACAGCGCTGCACGCAGACGCCCACTACATCAGCCAATCTGAATCCCACAGAAAATGTCTGGGAGATGCAGTTATCAACACTCTCACAATTTGAGCCGACTGCAACTGTCGGAGTCAGCTTCTACATGTACATCTACATGTACACGGTTACTTCGCAAGTCACGGGTAAGTGCCTGGCAAAGGGTTCATCGAACCACCTCCACAACAATTCTTTTTTATTCCACTCTAGAACAGCGCGCAGGAAAAACGAGCACCTATACCGTTCTGTGCGAGCTCTGATTTCCCTTATTTTATTATGATGATCGTTTCTGCCTGTATAAGTTGGAGTAAAAAAAAAATATTTTCGCATTCAGAGGAGAAAGTTGGTGATTGAAATTTCGTGAGAGGCTCCCGCCTCAACAAGAAACGCCTTTGTCCATTTCAAATCACGCCGCAACGAGAAACGCCTTTGTTTCAACCGTGCCACCTGAAATCCTGTGTCATGTCCGTGACACTCTCTCCCCTATTTCTTGATAATACAAAACGTGCTGCTCTTCTTTGAACTTTCTCGATGTACTCCGTCAATTCTAGCTGGCAACGATCCCAGCGGCGCAGCAGTACTCCAAAAGAGGCCGGCAAAGCGTAGTGTAGGCAGTCTCTTTAGTAGGTCTGTGCATCTTCTAAGTGTTCTGCCAAAAAAAGGCACTCTTGTTTCGCCTCCCCAACAACATTTTTTTCTGTTCTTTCAAATTTAAGTTGTTCTTAATAGTAATTCCTAGGTACTTAGTTGAATTTACGGCGTTTAGATTCGATTGATTTATCGCGTAACCCAAATTTAACAGATTCCTTTTAGCACTCATGTGGATGACATGACAGTTTTTGTCATTTGGGGTTAACTGCACTGCCAATTTTTGCACCAAACAGATATCTTTTCTAAATCGTTTTGCAATTTGTTTTGATCTTCTGATGACTTTACTAGACGCTAAACGACGGCAACACCTGCGAACAACCTAAGACGGCTGCTCAGATGGTCTCCTAAATAGATCAGGAACAACAGAAGGCGTACAACACTACTTTGGGAGCGCCAGAAATCACTTCTGTTTTACTCGATGACTTTACGTCAATTGCTATGAACTGTGACCTCTCTGGCAGGAAATCACGAATTCAGTTGCGTAACTGAGACTATATTCTATAAGCACACAATTTGATAACAAGCCGCTTCTGAGGTACGGTGTCAAAGCCTTCCGGAAATCTAGAAATACGGAGTCAATTTGAAATCCCTTGTCGATAGCACTCAACACTCCGTTTGAGTAAAGAGCTAGTTGTGTTTCACAGGAGCGATGTTTTCTAAATCCGCGTTGAGTATGTGTCAATAGATCATTCACTTCGAGGTGATTCATAATGTTCGAACAGATTATTATGTTCCAAAATTCTGCTGCACGTCGACTTAATGACATGGGCCTGTAATTTAGAGGAGTACTCCCTTTGTCTTTCTCGAATACTGGTGTGACCTGTGCACAATACCAATCTTTGGCTATGAATTATTTGTCCAGCAAGGGGTTGTATGGTGGTACCGCATCAGCGCACTCTGAAAGGAACCTAACTGGTATACACTCTGGACCGGAAGACTTGCTTTTATAAGCGATCTAAGTTGCTTCACAACTCAGGGGATATCTACTGCTACTTACAGCGAGTCAACTATCGCGTAGAGATGGGGGATCCGCTCTTGAACTAATTCATAGAGTTGAATCTTTCAAAGGAGTGAACAATCAGTGATTCAGAAAAAAAGAACGGTAGCTCCAAACGTTTCCCACGGCAGAGAGAGAGAGAGAGAGAGAGAGAGAGAGAGAGAGAGACGGAGCATATCAGCAGCGCCTCTGCTGGTCACAGCACAGTGCACGCCACACAACACAGCCAGCGCCGGCCTCTGCCCTGCTTCTACCTTGGCTGCCTGCATTGTGCAGTGCCCCATTGGATTTTGTGTTTCACATATGCCGTGCCGTCTCTGTGCGTCGTCTGCCGCGCGCAGTGTCTGGCGCAGCTTAACTTCGCATCACACTCTGTCGGCGATCGTTTCAGTCGCACGTCCTACCCTCTGGGCAGTTGATGCGAGCAACAGGACAGAGAGCCACCTAGCGGATAACATAGGAACTACTTGCAACAACCTGCTCGCAAGGGAACGGACGATTTGTCTTGCAGCGGGTGAGTTCACCGCTCCCCCCACCCTCGGAACTCGCCCGCTCAACGCTCACCCCACCGTCTCGACTCTAGCCAGAGCGTTGAGCAAAGCGACTCAGGTGCCACTCTGGTCTCTGCGGTCTCAGCTCACGCAGTAATACAGCTCGCGGCTCGACCTTCTCGACTCAGCGCCTCTGCATCGGAGTTCGTCTCTACTGGATATTGTTCTTCGTAGTAATACCGCTATGTATATTACATTATTATGTTATGTATACATCAATTGTTTTTATTTTATTTTTCTTTGTTTAAACTGATTAGATTAGGTTCCTGACGACTCCTCTTACTATAGGATTTTTATTATGGACACTCGAATTTACGCTTTAATTACAAGCGAACCGATAAACGTATCGCAGCAGTCGCACAGTTCCAGACTGAAGCGCCTAGAACCGCTCGGCCACACCGGCCAGTACCAATAGCATTACTAACTATTCGTCCTCAGAGGTTTGCACACAATTTCAAAAAACAAGCTTCAGCCAAAGCAAATTCACAGGACTTCATAAAGCACACTGCGTTGCTTGAAAAAGATTTTGCCCTGGTTGCATATGTTGGAAAGAAAGGGTCACGATTTTTGTGGAGCTGCTGATCTACATTGAAGATGGTTACAAAATTTCATTTCCTAGACAGGAAAACGCAAATGGGAAGATGTTTACATTTCCCTCAAAGGAAGATAAATGTTGGGTGGAGAAGGGCGAAACTATATAGTACGTGGTTGCATCAGCTGTAGATCAGAGGAATGAGTATAATTTTTTCCACGCAGAAGCAATCCTGAATGAAACTTTTTTTTTTTTAAGTGCAAGTGTCATTTCGTTACCAGAGGTATTTTTAATTTCATTCGCAAAATATTTCTTTAATGTGCTTATTTTCTATGCCATCTTGTTTCCCCCTTTCATTCCTCTTCATAACAGAAATATTGTGAATTTATATAAGAAATGGGTGAGCTGTGTTACTGTTGTATTATAAATTAGAACAATTACGTCATTCCGTTACCACAAAGTTTTTTAACACAAGTCTCATTATTTGACCGAAACATAAACTTGTACAATAAGAAAATTATATTTCATTACTTATTTCGTTATACAGTAACAACACTTGCTTTTTATAATCGTTCTTGATCTTTTTTTATCCTTGAATTGCACTGGCTGTCATTCCGTGGCTCGTGGAATTGCCCCTAACAATGGACTACGTACGCTGTAACCTCTGATGATTCGAAACAAGTTAATGCAGGCAGCCAAATGCAACCTGTCTGAAATATTTTTACCAGCGCCAAGTACTGCTACTACCTGCTGGAGGTATCAAGGACTTGGGAGTGAGGAACTTAAATGCCCTCTCCAAGTGGTTAGTCAGGTTTGTACAACTAGTAAGGTACAGTAATGATTATTAAAATGAAACGGTCCGTAGACGGTTAGGGTTACTGCTCAATAATATAACTGATGTTCTCTCTAGATTGCTCAATAAACAAGTGCAATAATATTGTGCAGTATTTCGTCTCGTGCGGAACGTACCATGATCGAGAATATGCTGTTGTAGTTATTGTTGCACTTTGGTGTAAGGAGAAGAAAAAATGTCGAATAAAAAAATGAGGCATCAAAAATTACTTAAGTTTGTTCTTAAAGAAATAATAATAATAATAATAAAATAATCCTCTCTCGTAACTGTGCACTACCGCCTTCCAAACTTAGAGAGAAGCAATTCAGTCCTAATTTTCAGGTTGAACTTATTTTAGAATGTAGTCCTAATTTTCAGGTTGAACTTATTTTAGAATGTAAACACAAGAGTGGACAAAAAAACGCGATACGTAAAGGACTGGCAAGGACGTTGTCAATACTGCCCACAGAGGGCTCAATATTTCTCAGGAAGCGTAATACTGAGTGTCCCAGATAAAACCGATTCGCCTCACGTACCGGTTAACCATCTCCAGTCGAAATGCTTGTGAAGTGGCCGCTATGGCCACAACTTCCAAGATCTCTTCTAAACAGGTCTTTTTAACACTACTATTATCTAATCTTTTTCAGTCAGTTCACTGTAACTTGAATTTCAGGCGTGAGGCGTGCCGGTTATATGTGGGACACCCTGTGTATTTTGAAAGTGTTTGATCTGCTCAGTAACACTGTACAATGTCCCTACATACCCGACACAAGTTCAATGTTTGCAGATCTGAAAATATTGAGCAATAATACTGATCGTCTGTACCATATTTCGTTAGCTGAGTCTTATTACTAATCGCACACCTCAAGAAGGAACTCGGCGCACTCCAAAGATGAAATACGCGCTACAGTACGAGTCTCGCGAGGTAAACGTCTAAACTGCACAGAAAGTCACTGACAGTGTACGGAACAAGATGCAACGCAGTGAAATGGTGCCAACAATGTGACCAAGGCCGTAAAGACGTTGGTGGTGGCGATCTTACACTATGCGATTTCTATCTTTTCGGCAAGTTGGAACACCATTTTGGAGGCGCGGGGCGGGGGAAGCAGGAAGAAATTTTCCAATAGTGAGGACTTTCACACAGCGTTTCTCCACTATCTCCGTAACCAAGTGCGTCGGGGAAATGAAAGAGTTTACAGTGATTTGGTGACTGCTGGAAACTAGTCTCTGTGTCACTTTGAAGTGTAGTGCAGCGTTACATGAACGTTACTCCTCCTGCCACAACAATGAGCAACTTGCTTTTCGAAGTCCCGTCGTAGATGTTAACGGTGAAGATGAGATTAGACTAGGGTGACCAAACGTCCCAGAAAACCGGGATTGTCCCGGTTTTCATCCCTGTCCCGGAATTCAGTTTTTAAATACATTTCGTGAAACTTTCTCAAATTTTTGGGATTTCGCTATATTAAAGGAAATACAACACAAGAAATTAACATATTTTAGCTTATTTGTCTAAAACCTCCATTGTCCCATACTAGTAATCACAGTATCAGTAGTGATACACTCAGGCAATAATTTACTTTGAGCTGTACTTTGGCCAACAAGTAGTAAGTTGTATTATTGTAACAGATCTATAAAACCGTCAGATTGTCACGCCACTTACACACTCATTGTCAGAACAGTGTAGTAGTTGATGTTTTGTTAGACAAACTGCAATAGTTTTTTCTCATATTAGTGGTATTATTGCTGCAGTACTGTGAAACGCAATACCGAAACGTGCCTGCAAGTTCACTGACTGTTATTCCAAGGAATGGAATTTCATTAAGAAAGGTCGTTTTGATTACGAAGCAGAGTGTTCCGTATGCAACTGTTTTATTAGTATAAATCGTGGTGGACGTTCCGACATAGTTGATCACATCAGGTCAAAGAAACACATTAATAGATACAGTGCACCGAGCTGCAGTAAAACTCTACAAAATTATTTTGTGAAACATCAGTCAAGTGAAGAAACGAAAGTTCGAATAGCCGAGCGTATACTAGCCTACCACACGGTAAAACATCATCAAACTTATAGATCTAGTGATTGAACTAATAAGCTCAACAGCATTATGTTTGATGATTCTTCCACTGCAAAAAAGTTTAGTTCAGCAAGAACTAAAGTGTCAGCCTTAGTGAAATAAGTTATAGCTCCCCATAGTGTAAAGGAAAGCCTTGAATACATCAAAGTCTTCTTTCTACGGGATATCCACTGATGCCAGCAATCATAAGGCCACTAAAATATTTCCGTTTGTTGTTCAGTTTTTCGATATTAATCAGGGAATTCAGACCAAACTTTTGAAGGTGAATTCCCTACCTAATGAAACATCTGACGAAATTTCACGATTTTGTATGAATACTATCGAAATGTTTGATCTTGAGAAAAATAAATGTGTGGTATTTTGTGGAGACAACACCAACACAAACTTTGGTGGTTTAAAAAGACAAGGCAAATGCAACGTATTTACCAAATTAAAGGCAACACTGCATGAAAACATTGAAGGCATACGGTGCCCTGCACATGTTTTACACAATAGCGTGCAGACATCTGCTGACAGTTTAAGCCGTGATGTTGAAACTATCGTCATGAAGGTATACTCACACTTTTACATATATATTGTTAGAACAGAGAGGCTTAAGGAGTTCTGTGATTATGTGGGAACTGAATATATGAATGTAATGTGTCACTCGAAAACTCGCTGGTTATCACTGTTTCCAGCAGTTGAAAGAGTAATCCGCCTGTTTGAACCGTTAAAAGATTTTTTCCTAAATGAAGACAAAGCCCCCAAAATATTGGTTCAGTTTTTCTGTAAACCTTTAAGTGAAGCCTACTTATGGTTCATTCACAGTCAGCTTGGCACTTTGCAGCATGGGATAAAGGAAATTGAGGGAAGCACAAAAAGTGTAATACAGGTAAATGGTGTTTGAAAAATACTCCGGAAACTGTTACTAAGAGGAGAGAACAGCAGTTCATTTCTTTTAATGTTAAATCTGTCCTTAAAAGAGCAGAAGTATCAGAAGCAGCGGAAAGGAGTTTGAGAAGAAGTTAACAAGTTTTATGACACCTGTGTAGAATATCTCAGAAAGTGGAGCGCCTCATATTTACCCTCATCGCCGGTGTTTGATTGGATGTTACTGAAGAGAGTGCCAAAATAGGGAAGTGTTGAAGAGACAGTTTCTTATTTGAACATTAAAGAGATTGAAATCGATGATTCCATTCTCTTTGATCAGTTCGACATACTGACAAATTTTGTTGAAGAAAGTCTTCACAAGTGGAATGATGAAGGAAAAAAAAAAAAAAAAAAAACATTGGAATGTCATGGGAAGTGGGTGAGCCTTCTTAAAAGCTGTGACTGTCTTCAGCATTACTCTGAGTTGGTAATAATTGCAAGGTATTTATTTGCAATCCCAGCCCATAATGCCAATGTAGAAAGAATATTTTCGTTCATGAATATCCAGTGGACTGATGAAAGAAACAGACTGGAGGTGGACTCTCTTGAAGCAATCCTGCAGATCCTGTACAACTACAAAATGGATTGTGCCGAGCTTTATCACTGTGTCTCAAAGAACAAAGACATGATCAAGAAGGCTGGAGGCAGTGAAAAATACCCTTTTCTCCAAGGACAGTCAACTACATCTACAACTGCTCAGTAATATTAAAGCTCATGTTAATATTAAGTGATTAAAAGTTGAATGGCTGTAAAATTTTGTGAAATCGTAATACATTTCTTTATTACTGTATAAGTTTATTAAATGTCATTAATTATACAGATAATCTAGATTATATCAATCTTTTGTATCCCCTTATTAGTTATAATAATCGTGTTAACAATATATATCAACAAAACATTAATATTTAAAATTAAGAAACCTGGGTACATGTGGAATGAGGTGTCCATTGGCACCCGGGTGAATGTATCCCGGTTTTCACCGAAAATAATTTGGTCACCCTAGATTAGACTAACTGCAGCACGCACAGAGATATTGAAGCAGACATTCTCCCCGCATTACGTACCTGAGTGGAGAGAGAAGAAACTCAAATTCATGGTACAACAGGAAGCACTCCCTGCCATGCACTTCACAGTCGTTTGCAGGGTATGGATGTAGATGCAGAAACAGCTGACGAAACAACAATTTAAACGCCTAATATTTACCACACAATTTACAACTGCGCACAGTTTTCAGCAACAAGCATTGTCAGTAAGCAACACACATTATCTCGTCTCAACAATGGTTTGAAACACCGTGCAGCAGCAGCCAGGGCGTGATTTCTAAGTCAACAATCAATTGGCTCGCACCGAGCTTCCACTTAACATTCAACAAGGAGAACTGGTACTTTCTGCAAACGATAGTAGTGTTATAATGAATCCCAGCAGAGAGAAAGCGACAGAAGAGATGCTAAATGATCTTTTCCAAAGAATTATAACGTGATTCTCACAAAATGGACACTCTAAATTTTGAAAAAAAAAAAAAAACACAAGACATTCAGTTCAGTACACCAAATAGAATCGTCCAACAATTGATATAAGATATGAGCAGGAGTCAGCAAATGGGCGTACATAACTGCACTGGAAGTAGCATATAAATGAACTTCTCAAAGAATTAGGTTCAGCTTCTTTTGCTCTTCGTATAATCGCTAATCTTGGAAACAAATGTATCAACCTCCTGTCATATTTTGCATATTACAGCTCAAAATGACTTACGGAATAATTTTCTGGCTTAAGTCATCACTCAGAAAGGAAGTACTGATTAAACAAAAGCGAGCATTGAGAAGAATACGTGGTGTTCAACCGCGGACGTCATGCAGTAATGTCTTTCAGGAACCAGGCATTTTAACTGCGCCGTCACAATACATACATTCGATGACGAAATTCGTCGTAGACAATCCTTCACAACTGGAGAAAACAGTGATGTCCACAACTAGAACACTAGCGGGCAAAATGACCTCCATTACCCATTATTAAAGCTGTCGGTGGCTCAGAAAGGAGTTCAATATGCAGCATTTGCCCAACAACATAAAATGTCTGATAGATTTAAAACTTGCTTTGCTACATAACTTAAAATCAATTCGACTGAACAACTCCTTTTACAACATTATTACAGTAATTGTTTCCTGAAATCTTGATACCATACTCACGTACGATGAAACAAAGTGGGCCCCAATCATTCCACTGCAGTTCTCCACACGTCCCACAACAATGACGCCGCCCGTGCACACCTCTGCTAGTCGTTAATTATTGTGCTCCGCCTTGTGCGCACTGTTGACATACGGTGCGTACAACACGCTCAACAATTAGCAGTGTCACAAAGAAAAAGGTTAACAAAGGAGTTTCAACAAGGGCTAGCAGCAGACCGATATTTCTAAATGTAGATAAACAGAGGATCATGTTAATCCCGTTGATGCTAGCTATTTTCAAATATAGATAAATGCACGAGGAAGCCCTCAATGCTGGTGGCGGAGCACGTAAAATCGCTAAATGTTTTCGGGAAATATAAAGTGTCCAAATAGTTTCGTGACTCAACACACAAGAAACAGATAAAAATTATGATGTTTTAATGCTTCAGGTGTTCTACATAGCCTCCACTATTTGAGTACAAATCGCAGAACGTTAATACAATCACGTGAAACAGTTGACAAAAGTCTTTTTTTTTGGGGGGGGGGGGGGGGATGATGTTCAACTCGCGCTTTACACTGGCTTCAACCTCCGTTATGTTGTTAACACGCTGGTCCTTTACGTGGATGCCTGCACCCTGTCGTTTTGTGTTAGCTTCCAATTGCTTAGATCAAATAACCTCACCCGAGACGCTTCTCTTTTTTTTTCCGGACGTCACGCGAAGTCGCGGCAGGCATCCACGCGTCGTCGTTTTTATTCGGGGTTCAAGACGTGCGGGGCGAACTCCGCACACGCTTTCCTCCTCTTCAAAACGGTCTGCAGACGTTGCACCATTGCGATTTATCAGACAATAGCGTTGGCACACTACGGCCGCACATCTCTTGTTCACATTTTTTAGTGCAAGCTGTCGCCGCAGTTACTGCGCTGATGTCGCTTCTGTGCCAAAAAAAATCAGCTCGGTACTTCTTGGACGAGACTGGGACGGAGAAAGAAATCTGTATTAAGTAAGGCAATCCGGGACACCGCAGGTAGCCACTTGGTTTATCTGGCATCTCCACAGCCGTGGTTCACCCCTGTTATCTACGGCCCTGGTGCACTCCTGCTGCCTCGGCGTCGGTTTTGGATAGAACCATTTTGCCCATACGGCATACTTCAACCACGGCGGCCGGTAACAATTTACAAACGCCGCAGCTTCGGAAATGCTTCCAACCTTATCCCGAAAGCCTATGATTATACCGTTTGGATGTAAGATAAATCACTCCGTTTCCGCATTATGACAACGACTGCACTGCTTCCTGCGTCCCCCCGACGCCCTCCACTGCTAGTGATACCACCTGTCGCGCTGACGTCGAACGTACGCGACGGTCAGAATGACGTGACTGGGCCCTGTAGCTCGTATGAGGGTTTTGTGAGCCACCTCCTTCCTGTGTGGACTTCACATCCTGGCGACTACCGTTACGAATCTGTCTAGCACGCGGCTTTCCTGTGATTTCCTCGTTCGCCTCACATCACCTGTACTGATTTATCACCCCTCACGCCACCAGACAGCCAGACTTACTTATTGCCACCCGCAGCAACGTCGCCTTAACAGGTATCACTGATTCCAGTGATAGCATAATCAAGCAATGAAGGTTCTTCCGTCAACTTACGCACAATACGCTCCACTTGTCAAATGACTTAAAGGTCAAATGACAATCCTTGCACCAAGCCTCGATACTCCCCAGGTCTTCCAGCATTTCGTTACAATTTTCTGACTTAATGGATACTCTTTATTAGACACTAGCATCATAAGTGAACAGTCTCTTGCAGCCAAAGTGATCAACTATGCCATTTTATTGATCAAACGTTAGAGCGGATATGAACACAATTGGTATTTGACCGTATTTTCATAGCCAAACGAAGAGTGCGAAATGGGCAAAAGGAGTACCAAATTGGAGTCTATTTCTTACAAAATTAATAGCTAGAAAATAATCACATTAATTAAGAAAGGCTTAATTAGTGATTTGTGGGAACATTTAAATATTCAAGAATAGTTGCAGCTATACAGGGTGGCCCATTGATCGTGACCGGGCCAAATATCTCACGGAATAAGTGTCAAACGAAAAAAACTACAAAGAACGAAACTTGTCTAGCTTGAAGAGGGAAACCTGATGGCGCTGCCATAGGTCAAACGGATATCAACTACGTTTTTTTAAAAAGTAGGAAGAAAAATATG
This sequence comes from Schistocerca cancellata, assembly GCF_023864275.1. Lineage (NCBI taxonomy): Eukaryota > Metazoa > Arthropoda > Insecta > Orthoptera > Acrididae > Schistocerca > Schistocerca cancellata. Next base: position 15,349,405 of record NC_064635.1, on the reverse strand, counting down.
AATGTTTTAGTTGGACCACGTTTTCGCTTTGTGATAGATGGCGCTGTAATAGTCACAAAAATATGTCTCACAATTTTAGACGAACAGTTGGTAACAGGCAGGTTTTTTAAATTAAAATACAGAACGTAGGTACGTTTGAACATTTTATTTCGGTTGTTCCAATGTGATACATGTACCTGTGTGAACTTATCATTTCTGAAGACGCATGCTGTTACAGCGTGATTGCTTGTAAATACCACAGTAATGCAATAAATGCTCAAAATCATGTCCGTCAACGTCAATGGTTCAAAAAATGGTTCAAATGGCTCTGAGCACTATGGGACTTAACATACTTCAACTTTCCTCACAAAAAGAAATCGGGGACGTCAGCAACGGTGAACGTGCGGGCCATGGTATGGTTTTTCGACCACCAATCCACGTCATAAAATATGCTATTCAGTACCGCTTCAACCACACGCGAGCTATGTGCCGGACATCCATCATGTTGGAAGTACACCGCCACTGTCATGCAGTGAAACATCTTGTAGTAACATCGGTAGAACATTACGTAGGAAATAAGCATACATTGCACCATTTAGAATGCCATCGATAAAGTGGGGGCCAATTATCCTTCCTCCCATAATGCCGCACCATACATTAACCCGCCACGATCGTTTATGTTCCACTTGTAGCAGCCATCGTGGATTTTCCGTTGCCCAATAGTGCATATTATGCCGGTTTACGTTACCGCTGTTGGTGAATGACGCTTCGGTAATATCTCTTGTGCCCAGTGGCAGAACTGTACACGACGTTCAAAGTCGTCGCCAGGCAATTCCTGATGCATAGAAATATGCTACGGGCGCAATCGATGTTGATGTAGCATTCTCAACACCGACGTTTTTGAGATTCCCGATTCTCGCGCAGTATGTCTACTACTGATGTGCGGATTAGCCGCGACAGCAGCTAAAACACCTACTTTCGCATCATCATTTGTTGCAGGTCGTGGTTGACGTTTCACATGTGGCTGAACACTTCCTGTTTCCTTAAATAACCGAACTATCCGGCGAACGGTCCGGTATACTTGGATGATGTCGTCCAGGGTACCGAGCAGCATACGTAGCACACGCCCGTTGGGCATTTTGATCACAATCGCCATACATCAACATGATATCGACCTTTTCCGCAATTGGTAAACGGTCCATTTTAACACGGGTAATGCATCACGAAGCAAATACCGCCCGCACTGGCGGAATGTTGCGTGATACCACGTACTTGTACGTTTGTGACTATTACAGCGCCATCTATCACAAAGCGAAAAAAGTAGTCCAACTAAAAAATACATATTTCTTTACGTACTACACGAATATGTAATAAAAAATGGGGGTTCCTATTTTTAAAAAAACGCAGTAGTTATCCGTTTGACCTATGGCAGCGCCATCTAGCGGGCCAACCATAGCGCCATCTGTTTTTTGCCCTTCAAGCTAGACGAGTTTCGTTGTTTGTAGTTTTTTTCGTTTGATGCTTATTTCGTGAGATATTTGGCCCGATCACTATCAATGAACCACCCTGTATACAGTCTGCTATATATACCTTCATCTATACAGGGTGGTCAGAAGAAGTCAGGAAAGCTTGTAAGGGTGTTGCAGGGTAGGTTGTCCTGAGAGATAAATGTTAAGAAAAACATTCGATACGTTGCGCTGTTTCCCGGCTCATTAGCATTCAAGTTGCGCCAATCACGCCATTGTGCGCGCAAATTCAGACGACCCAGCCAGAGACGGAGTCACAAAATGTGCTCTCCGTTTGATTTCCTAAAACCGAACGAGAGAGCGATACAAAATTGGGACATGAGACAGTAGCCACGATCGAACCCGAGCCAAAGGCTGAGCAGTCTCGTGCGCTATCATCTACGTCATTAGAACAACTGACACTATAATAATTGTATCTGGCGGGCCGCTCGAATTTGCGCGCGCAACTGCCTGACTGGCTGGCTAATTTCAATGCCAATTAACACGTCAACGGCCCAAAGTAAAGGATTTTTTTCTTATCAATTATTTCTCAGCACAACATACCCCACAACGCTCTCACCAGCTTTTTCAGGCTGTTACTGATTACCCTGTATGCTCTTAATAACAGAACATCGACTGATATTTGAAACTATTGTATTTCATACTTTATGAATAAAACTCAGAAATAAATATTTAAAGACGGTCAAATATTTTGTGAAATTATTTGTGGAAAAGTAAGAACTGAACGAGATTACAGAAACATTTGACGCGCCATTCAATGTTGTTCGATATCGTTTACGGCAAACGAGGTCTTGCTTGAGAATTTCAAGTTCAGTGCTTGACTTAGAATCTTAAGGAGTACTAAATTCACGCAGTGGCCTCCTTTCGTCACGGAAGTATGAGCGTCTCAGCTACTGTCCATGTATCGGAGAACCATTCACAGTAACGTCAAATCGTTTTCTAACCGATTACAAATCTTATTTTCGGGCAAATCATTTCACAAAGCCTCTAATCGTTTCTTCTACTTTTCACTTTTTGGTAGATGTTCCGGAATACTAACCTCGCGCAAGACCAGAATACTGCGATTCCACACGATATGCTAGGTTACGAAACCGCTATAACTACGCCGATGGTATAGTACACCACAAAGGAAAACAGAGACAATAGACGCCACCAGACCAGGAGAGCTGAGAGTAAATCTGGCCACCAGTTCCACGTGTGTTATGCGCAAGAGCTCTGCTGCCAGCGAAACATTACCGCCCGCCCAATGATGCGCATACAGTCGGGGCAGGACACCCGACAAAACTGAGCAGAATGTATCCATGCCTCCCTCCCGTCTCCCCCCTCCACATACACACACGCAGAAACGGGCCCCGAAGTCGCTCCAACGCTTCATACTAAAACTAAACTCCGTCCGAACAGGCCAGCCCTTCATAATAGCACACAGTAAACCTGAACGCTGTGTGACAGTTTAGTCTTGACGATCACTGCTGTGGAAATCAGTGTTGCCAGCAGCTCTCCAAAACGATATAAGCTAAATGCGACTTAAAAAAAAAAAAAAAAGAAGACGAACTAAAACAAGGTGTACTATTATGAATTTTATTACTGCAATAACCATACTGTGAAACAGACTAGCATGAATTTATATTATTTTATTAATTTCCAATGTGCTTGACATTACAATAATACACTGAAGCGCCAGACAAACTAGAGATACGCATTGAAATACAGATATGTAAACAGGCAGCATACGGCGCTGTGGTTGGCAACGCCTGTATAAGGCAACAAATACCTGGCGCAGTTGTTAGATCGGCTACTGCTGCTACAATGGCAGGTTATCAAGATTTAAGTGACTTTGAACGTGGTGCTATTGTCGGGTACGAACAATGGGACACAGCACCTCCGGCGTAGCGCGATGAAATGGGAATTTTCTCGTACGACCATTTCAATATGAGGGATCCGGTAAAACATCAAATCTCCGACATCGCCGCGGCCGGAAAAGATCCTGCAAGAACGGGACCAACAACGACTGAAGAGAATCGTTCAACGTGACAGAAGTGCAACCCTTCCGCAAACTCTTACAGATTCAATTCTCGGCCATGAACAAGTGTCAGCTTGAGAACCAATCGACGAAACATCGTCGGTATGGGCTTTTGGAACCGAAGGCCTACTCGTGTACCCTTGATGACTGCACGACACAAAGCTTTACACCTCGCCTGGGGCCCGCATCTCGTGGTCACGGTAGCGTTCTCGCTTCCCACGCCCGGGTTCCCGGGTTCGATTCCCGGCGGGGTCAGGGATTTTCTCTGCCTCGTGATGGCTGGGTGTTGTGTGCTGTCCTTAGGTTAGTTAGGTTTAAGTAGTTCTAAGTTCTAGGGGACTGATGACCATAGATGTTAAGTCCCATAGTGCTCAGAGCCATTTTTTTTAACCTCGCCTGGGACCGTCAACACCGACATTGGACTGTTGACGAGTGGAAACACGTTACCTGGTCAGACGAGTCTTGTTTCAAATTGTATCGAGCGGATCGACGTGTTCGGGTATGGAGACAACTTAAGGAATTCATAGACCCAGCATGTCAGCTGGGGACTGTTCAAGCTGGTGGAGGCTCTGTAATCGCGTGGGGCGTAAGCAGTTGGATTGATATGTGGCCCCTGATACGTCTAGTTACGACTCTCACAGGTGACACGTACGTAAGCATCCTGTCTGGTCACCTGCATCCATTCGTGTCCATTGTGCGTTCCAAAGGACTTGGACAATGCCAGCAGGAGAATGCAACACTCCACAGGTCCATAATTGCTACAGAGGGCTCCAGGAACACTCTGAATTTGAACACTTCCGCTGGGCACCAAACTCCTCAAGCACGAACATTACTGAGCATATTTGGGATGCCTTCCAACTTGCTGTTCATAAGAGATCTCCACCCCCTCGTACTCTAACTGATTTATGGACAGCTCTGCAGGATCCATCGTGTAACTTCCCTCCAGCACTACTTCAGACATTAGTCGAGTCCATGTCACGTCGTGTTGCGGCACTTCTGCGTGCTTACGGGGGCCCGACACGATATTAGGCAGCTGTACCAGTTTTTTTGGCTCTTCAGTGTATAATCAATTAGCTGTGAATATATAACATCATTTGAGCCACATACGCTTCACTGAACGGAAACTTTAGACCTGCATTTGCAAAGTTCAAAACTTGTGATAAGCATTCATCACTATAACATGACAGTTTGAAGTACAGTCAGGGTTCGACACCACAATACGTTTTGTAAGGATTACCTTATTTCATCTTCCACTGTAAATAAAACTGGAAAAATGCAGTTTTATGTAATGATTGAATCTCACAATAATGCACTAACGATTTGGATAGAGCAACAGAAAATTTAAGTTTCATCGATACACATTAATTTAAGACAGACATTGTTAAGACAGACATTGTTAGGTAACACCAGCTGTGTAAAGAACAATTTGATCAAATTTTGTAAATGGACAAGCCAAAATGTAATGAACACCAATATTATAATAATCAACGCCAATATTATTTCGATGGACTTTTTTCAAAAAACTTTGGAGTCTAGTTTTACTAGTGACAGGAACATAATTCTGTTGTAAACAACTTCAGGAAAGAACTGTTTCACAAAATTTTGCATGTCATCATAAATGTGTTTACGACGTTTCATTTTAATGTCATTAATAGCCTGAGCGAAAACGTACAGATACTGAAAACTGTAAGATTTTGGAAAGCACGAAATAATAACAATTTAGAAGCGTGTCCTGTGCATGACATAACAATCTGAGATTTATTTCTATAATATGCATATGAAATATGCAGCCCATTTTTAGAACCCCGATGTCCTGACACTAAACTGTATAATCTTGTCAGTTTCTTTCGCAAAAGTTCGTTTTCTCCCAAAACAATACAGATAACGCTTCTGCTAAGTACTTACAGGGCACCATAGGCTAGCTGTGTAGTGTATGACTTCTGATTCGTCCTGCATAAATCAAAGTCTGGTTTGCTTCCGCTATTATTATTAAGTTGCGATACCTTGTTGACGTCAGCTATGCTGCAACAGCGTTTCCAGTAACGATCTCAACTGTTTGTATCCCGTAGTTGTGTTTTTGGTCTCATTTAAATGTGTGCAGACGTGACCGCAACATACACCGACACAGCTTTAGTTTGCTTTGTTGTGCTTTTCAGTTCAAACCAATTATACATTCTCATGGGATATTAAGGCGTGTTCTGAAATTGTATTTCAATGCAAATAATTTTACTTTTATTAACATTGAGTTTAATACTTTCATACAGTAAACTAAAGAGGGCAGAAAAAAAAAATCATTGTGAAAAGAACCATACTTTCGTACCCCAGGTAAAGAGCTCATTTGCCACCTAAATAGTTTTAAAAACGAGCCAGAGTTAGCTCTAAAAAACCTGATTTGCGAACACTGAAAATATTGCTACCTTCTGACAGCTGAAAACGACACTAGAGCTAGCGGCAAGAAAGGAACCTGTAAGATTAATGTTTGTTTTTAATTACACTTCTACATAATTAAACGGACAGTGATTATACTTTTGCGTTCCAAACATCAGCAAACTATCATGAGCAGTATGGATCGTGAAATAAATGCAAAACGAGCCGAATCTCACTGATTCGGTGACATGATCTAAAACTTAATTCATGAAGAAATATTATACAATATGTCTTTAACTGTAGCGTACTCCCCTAAACGAAAGAATATAAACACCGTTTTTCATACACGAGTAGCATTTCATGTACGAGAAATATATATTTCTATTGCTGTTTGTTGTTATTATAACTGTCACTTTCCTTGACAGATAATTTCATAAGTTTAAATTCGCATTTTCGTATACCTAACTAGACTTCCGTGTACCCAAATATTTCCGTAAATTAATTATTTCATCTTCAAAAGCGAATGTGTTGGGAGATTCTCGCCGTCTGTGGCTCAGATGTAACAGTAGTTGTGGAATGCGTATCTTCTGTGTTGGGAAACACCTTTATTGTTCTTGTTCTTTTATCACGTCTCCATGTTTTTTTTCCCAGCTACAGTTATGGTGGCATATTTCATACGTTAAATACTGTAGGTATTGCATTCCATTGAAGTTTCATACGTCTACGGAATTTATTGATTTGACAAAGTATGGTGAAACAAACTCCATGTCTTTCTGAAAAACTTCAGGTCTTCTGGTGTTTCCTAGCCATTTCTTGTTATTAAAAGAAAACTACAGTCTTCAGTAAATACCTATACGTTACAAGAGAATCGTAAATAAACTATCTTGTAATCTACAGTTTCATACCTCTTCAGGGTCCTTATAAACTAAAGACAAACAAATGTGGTTTCTTCTTCTTCTTCTTCTTGTCGCTGCAATTAATTGCGCTCCAGACGGTCCCATTTGTGAAAACCATTCTGCAGAGCAATACCAGCAAATACTATTCGCTTTCGCAGGTTGCCGCCGAACTGGACTGTATAACTTGTTGGCAGCTTGGCGCGCTGCTGTCGCAGTGGGCAACAAAGCCTAGACGGCGTATCGCGATCAGTGTTGCCAGCTCAGGCGATTTTCAACTGTTCTGACAGATTTGTATTCCTTAAAACCAGAAAATATTCTGCTCAGCCGGCTGCCGAAAATCTCGATATTTCACACACTGCTATATTTTAATAAATAAAACACAATTAAATAATTTAATTAATTCATTCTTGTAGTTATTAAAATATTAATGTTTTTGGATGGACTTTTAGAACAGATAGCTTAAAACACTGTTTAACAACCAGTATTCTGATTATTATTGCCTACTGCGTGACTCCTGACACAATAACGGACCGTATCGGTACTTCAGTGGGTTGCTTATTTACAATACTGTCTACAGTGCTATTATAGGCATTCTCACAATCAACACTACATTGTAGGAGTCTCTAATCATTTTGAGTGCATTTTAACATTGAATACGAAGTCAATTTTCTTAGACCTGTGTACGTTTTCTTAAAAAAATGCCGAAGAAACCTCCCTCCACGTAACAACTTAGGGACGAATGGCTAAGAGATGGAAAGTTAAAAGACTGCATTCAAAAGGTGCCGACAGATAAAACAAAGGTACGATGTCGTTTTTGTGAATGCCTTGTAAAGTGCAAGTATTCGGGCCCGAGAGAACATTCTACATCCGACAAGCATGGGAAAGAGACTAAACTATTTTCTCGTGCTAGACGCTATAAACTGAATTTTCAGCCTGAAGCTCCATCAGTGGTGGCTGGAATGACATTATTTGTGTGCAAGTACTACACAGTGGCGTGACCGCTACGGTCGCAGGTTCGAATCCTGCCTCGGGCATGGATGTGTGTGATGTCCTTAGGTTAGTTAGGTTTAAGTAGTTCTAAGTTCTAGGGGACTGATGACCACAGATGTTAAGTCCCATAGTGCTCAGAGTGTTTATCATCTCAGCGAGTTGAACAAACGGTGTTTCCAAGTAAGTGCTCTGAAAATGCATCGCACAAAATGCAGTAAAATTCTGAAAAATGTAAGACATCCACACGTTAAACTTCTGTTGAAAAACGATATGATCATGGTTCGTATAGCACACTTGTGGACGAGAGCACCGATACTGCCATTACTAAACAACCAGATGTTTGTGCTTAGTACTTATCAGAAAACAAAGGGTGTGTGGATTTACCATTTTTAAAACTGTTAGAAACTGACTCAGGTGACGCAAAAACGGCTATTGGGGGTGTGTCTTAGCTGACTTTGAACTGAATTTGTAGAAATGAGTGGTACAGGCACAGATAACAGATCTGTTATGGTTCTCCTAAGTGAGAAACCCCACACCTCATCCTCATACCATGTTCCTGTTACTCCATCCAGTTGGCCTTTTCTCATTCTTGCAAAGAAGAATTACGATCCACCAACACGATGGATCTCAATTGAGACCGTCTGTGAACGCGTACTTAATCAGTGGGAAGCCTCTGTGAATGATATGGCTATATCACTCAGACACTAGATAAAATACACTGAAGAGCCAAAGAACCTGGTTCACCTGCCTAATATCGAGTAGGGCCCCCGCGAACACTCAGAAGCATCCTGAAGGGCTGTCCATAAATCAGTAAGATTACGCAGGGGTGGAGATATCTTCTGAACAGCACGTTGCAAGGCATCCCAGATATCCTCATTAATGGTCATGTCTGGGGAGGCTGGTGGCCAGTGGAAGTTTTTAAGCTCAGAAGAGTGTCCCTGGAGCGACTCTGCAGCAATTGTGGACGTGTAGGGTGTCGCATTGTCTTCTTAGCATAGCCCGAGTCCGGATGATGAATGGAGATGAATGGATGCAGGTGATTAAACAGGATGCTTACGTACGTGTCATCTGTCAGAATTGTATATAGACGTGTCACGGGCCCAAGTACAACGCCCCACACCATTACAGAGCCTCCACAGCTTCAACAGCCCTCTGCTGACATGCAGAGTCCATGGATTCATGAGGGTGTCTCCATACCCGTACACGTCCGTCTGCTCCATACAATTTGTAACGAGACTCGGCCCGACCAGACAACATGTTTCCAGTCATCAACAGTCCATTATCGGTGTTGATGGGCCCAATTGAGGTGTAAAACTTTGTGTCGTGCTGTCACCAAGGGTACACGAGTCGGTCTTGGGCTTCTCAAGTCCGTATCGATGATGTTTCGTGGAATGGTTCGCACGCTGACTCTTGTCGGCCGAGCACTCAAATCTGCAGCAATTTGCAGAAGGGCTCCGCATCTGTCGCCTTGAACGATTTTCTTCAGTCGTCTCTGATCCCGTTGTTGCAGCTCTTTTTCCGTTTTACAGTATTCCTGATATTCACGATACACTCGTGAAATGGTCGTACGGGAAAATCCCCACTTCATCGCCACCTTGAAGATGCTGTGTCCCATCGCTCGTGCGCCGTCTACAACGCCACGTTCAAACTCACTTAAATCTTGATATCCTGCCACTGTAGCAGCAGTAACCGACCTAACAACTGCGCCAAACATTTGTTTATAAAGGCTTTGCCAACCGCAGCGCCGTATTGTGCCTCTTTACGTATGTCAGTATTTGAATACACATCGCTATACCAGTTTCTTTGGCGGCGTTTCAGTGTATAAAAACAGCTCTCTACGCTCCGCTATCAACAGTTTGCTAGTTTTCTTGTAATCCTTTCAACAGTTCTGCTGCTGGACGTCAACGGTTTTAATTCATCAATGTTTAAGACATTACTTTAAAGGTTTATGGTTAGTTTATATACTGATTATTACTCTGTATTTAACTGTTTTAGTGTCAAGACGGTTTTGCTGTATGTTGCTTGCACTAGCGAGTTGTACCTTGCGACCTTTTTACAGTGTTACCTTTTCTCTATTTCAGATCCATTGTCGAACTGTAGTTACTCATTTGTGCCTATGGGCAGAGGCGAAGACTTAACTGGTTTCCCAACTGCTGTGATGCAATTTTTTAATGTTAAATTCAATACTGCGCAAGAATGCAAGAATTTCCGGTATGCTTACGGATTTCAAGTTTTCAAGACAGCATCATCAATCTTGTTCAGTTGTGTAAATGATTACAGTGTTACGATTTTTGCTATTACTTGTGAAGTTTCGTAAATTACAAAGTCAAATGTTTGTCTAATTTTTTTTGATTCAAACTTTTTTGATGCCCTGGTACCTTTCGCTCGCTCAAATCCTTGCTAGAAGTTTCATATTCGTGACCGTGTCTCCACATTGCATAACAGATTTAACTGATATTATACAAATTTAATAATCCGCTCACACAGACAACACAACACCACTTTGTCAGGAAGAGTGTCACAGCTGGGGGGTTCCCGAGAGCGACACCAGTCTGAAATGGAGAACCGCCGACACGAAGCGTTCCCAATGGTGCTGACTTTTAACGATCAGTACTTGGGGACCGAGAGCAAATTTGTCGCCCCCACTGTAGCTGTACTCTGTTCATCAAAAGAATAAACCTGATGTAAACAAACACAATCGCGATGATTCGGCAGAAGACGTAGCACACGTACACTGGTATTGCTACGCTCTTGGAAGCAGGTCCTACTTACGTATTAGATATCTTATCACTAAGTTTCGTTAATCCTGCTGTCCTGTTCACTTTTACTGTACAATTCTACTGCTCGGGTCAATATGACCCGACATAAGAAAATGCTGAAAAAACTTCTATTCATACGTATTTTTCGTACTTCGTAACCCATCGACATTGTTCGAATGTTACAGTATGTTGTTAATGATCATAGAGATGACGATGATGACAAGATTACGGATACAATAAGAAAAAGAAGAATGCAGTTCTACGGACATATCCACAGAATGAATGAAAACAGAATTTCAAAGCGAATTCTTAAAGTCATCAACTCAGGCAGGGGAAAACAAAATTGATAAAAGAAGCTGAAGAGGACCTCAGACAAGCACACATAACAGTAACCGATGCAGAAAATAGAACTGAATTCAGGAACATCACCGAAAAACATAAATTTGACACCACAACACAGAAGAGACCAAGATGCAAATGGACAGCAGAGCGAAAGAAACAACACAGTGAACACATGAAGAAAATTTGGGCTCCGAAAAAACATAAACGTCCATCATAAAGGAATTGAAGTTCAAACAATCTCTTTAAATGGGAATAATCGAAAATAATAATAATAAACCCCGTGGAGGCCCGGGAAAAGAATAGGCCTCCGGTATGTTCTGCCAGTCGTAAAAGGCGACAAAAAGAACCAACCACTAATAGGGCTAACCCCCCTTTTAGTGTGATTACTTGGTTCAGGACAGAACTTAAGAAGCCTCGGACAAGCGCCGTCATGGTCGGGGACGACGCTTGAACCCTATGCCCGCCCACAATGGTAACGACACTGCTAGCCAACTGGAAAATGATTTAAATCCAAATAGAGGTGTTTTGCAGGATATGCTTCCTGCCACCACCCTAGAAGGAAAACAAAGACAGAGGATGAGATGGTCAGATGAAGTTAATCGACACCTCATGTTCTGTTATTACCAAGCAACAAACCTAGCAACCAACACGACTGGATACAGATCACAAGTATACACAAGAATTAAAATTTTTAACAGAACAACGACTAGCTGATCAGATCCGTGTAATAATAAAAAATAACAGGATACCCCAGTCAGAATTAGAAAACATCAAACAACAAGTACAACAAATACTGGAACAAAATAATGTGCAATCAGAAGAAGAAGAAGAAAATACAGTAATGGACTCAAACATCCCAGAGCAAACCAACACGCATCAATTAAACAATCAGAGGAAAACGAAATCTTAAGACAGCCACCTGAACAGGCACAAATAGAACACGAAGTGACACACATGTTAGATATAGAAGAAAAATTTCAGCTGACATATATAGAACACAAAGACACAAATACAGACATTAGACCATTCTTGCATAGACCACCAAATAACCCACAAGTCGAAACAACAATAACAACTATCAATACAATCATACACAACAAAATAAGTGAAAACACAACTATGGAAGAGTTACAACTACTGGTTTATATAGGAGCACTCACTACACTAAATATACACACTAGGCAGAGATCAGAACCACCCAAGACACAGAAGAAACCCACAAAACCAGCATGGCAACACAGGCTACAGGTCAGAATAGAAAAACTGAGAAAAGACATCGGACAGCTAACACAATTTATAAGAAATGAAATGTCAGAAAAAAACAAAAACGAAAAAGGTTAGGTAAAATCTCACAACAAGAAGCGATACAGCAGTTAGATGAAAAGAAGCAGAAATTACAAGCATTGGCCAAACGACTACAAAAAAGTGAAAATAGAAGGAAACAAAACCAAACATTCAATACAAACCAAAAGAAATTTTACCAGACAATAGATAACACACACATTAAAATAGACAATCCACCAAGCATAACAGACATGGAACACTTCTGGAGCAACATATGGTCAAACCCGATACAACATAACAGGCATGCACGGTGGATACAAGCAGAAACAGACACATACAAGATGATACCGCGGATGCCTGAAGTGATAATTTTGCAACATGAAGTCACCCAAGCAATTAATTCTACTCACAATTGGAAAGCCCCTGGAAAAGATAAAATACCAAATTTCTGGCTAAAGAAGTTCACCTCAACACATTCACATCTAAGAAATTTATTTAACAGTTACATTGCAGACCCATACACATTCCCTGATACACTTACACATGGAATAACTTATCTGAAACCTAAAGATCAAGCTGATACAGCAAACCCAGCTAAATATCGCCCCATAACATGCCTACCAACAATATACAAAATATTAACTTCAGTCATTACACAGAAATTAATGGCACATACAACACAGAACAAAATTATAAATGAAGAACAAAAAGGCTGCTGCAAAGGAGCATGAGGATGTAAAGAGCAACTGATAATAGATACAGAGGTGACATATCAAGCTAAAACTAAACAAAGGTCGCTACACTACGCATACATTGATTATCAAAAAGCTTTTGATAGTGTACCCCACTCATGGTTACTACAAATATTAGAAATATACAAAGTAGATCCTAAATTGATACAGTTCCTAAACATAGTAATGAAAAATTGGAAAACCACACTTAATATACAAACAAATTCAAATAACATCACATCACAGCCAATACAGATTAAGCGTGGACTATACCAAGGAGACTCAAGTCCTTTCTGTTTATGCCTTGCTCTGAACCCACTGTCCAACATCCTAAATAATACAAATTACGGATACAATATTACTGGAACATACCAACACAAAATAACACATTTGCTATTCGTGGATGATCTAAAACTACTGGCAGCAACAAATCAACAACTCACCCAATTACTAAAGATGACAGGAGTATTCAGCAATGATATAAATATGGCTTTTGGAACAGACAAATGTAAGAAAAATAGCATAGTCAAGGGAAAACACACTAAACAAGAAGATTACATATTGGATAACCACAGCGACTGCATATAAGCGATGGAAAAAACAGATGCCTATAAATATCTAGGATACCAACAAAAAATAGGAATAGATAATACAAATATTAAAGAAGAACTAAAAGAAAAATATAGACAAAGACTAACAAAAATACTGAAAACAGAATTGACAGCAAGAAACAAGACAAAAGCTATAAATACTTATGCTATACCAATATTGACCTACTCATTTGGAGTACTGAAATGGAGTAACACAGACCTAGAAGCACTCAATACACTTACACGATCACAATGCCACAAATATAGAATACATCACATACATTCAGCAACAGAAAGATTCACATTAAGCAGAAAGGAAGTAGGAAGGGGATTTATCGACATAAAAAACCTACATTATGGACAGGTAGACAATTTATGAAAATTCTTTCTAGAACGAGCAGAAACTAGCATAATACACAAAGCAATCACTCATATAAACATATCGGCTACACCACTGCAATTTCATAACCACTTTTACAACCCTCTAGATCACATAACATCAACAGATACGAAGAAAGTAAATTGGAAAAGAAAACACTACATGGCAAGCACCCGTATCATCTAACACAGCCACACATTGATCAAGATGCATCCAACACATGGCTAAGAAAAGGCAATATATACAGTGAGACGGAAGGATTCATGATTGCAATACAGGATCAAACAATAAACACCAGATATTACAGCAAGCATATTATTAAAGATCCCAATACCACAACAGATAAATGCAGACTTTGCAAACAACAAATAGAAACAGTAGATCACATCACAAGCAGATGTACAATACTAGCAAATACAGAATACCCCAGAAGACATGACAATGTAGCAAAAATAATACATCTACAACTTGACATACAATATAAACTAGTAAAACGACATGTCCCCACATACAAATATGCACCACAAAATGTACTGGAGAACGATGAATACAAATTATACTGGAACAGAACGATTATAACAGATAAAACACCACCACATAACAAACCTGACATCATACTCGCCAATAAAAAGAAGAAATTAACACAACTAATCGAAATATCCATACCCAATACAACAAATATACAAAAGAAAACAGGAGAAAAAATTGAAAAATACATCCAACTGGCTGAGGAAGTCAAGGACATGTGGCATCAGGATAAAGTTGACATTATACCAATTATACTATCCACTACAGGAGTCATACCACACAATATCCACCAGTACATCAATGCAATACAGCTACATCCAAACTTATATATATACAACTACAGAAATTCGTAATTATTGATACATGTTCAATCACCCGAAAGTTCCTAAATGCAATATAACATATACCGTACAGTTAAAAGGAAGTCACGCTTGATCAAAGTCTGCGTCACTTTCCATATTTGACCAGACATAACGTCTGAGAAACGAAAGAAAGAAAGGAAGGAAGAAAGAAGTAAGAATAATAATAATAATAATAATAATAATAATAATAATAATCCCCGTGGAGGCCCGGGAGAAGAATAGGCCTCCGGTATGTTCTGCCAGTCGTAAAAGGCGACGAAAAGAACAAACCACTAATAGGGCTAACCCCCCTTTTAGTGTGATTACTTGGTTCAGGACAGAACTAAAGAAGCCTCGGACAAGTGCCGTCATGGTCGGGGACGACGCTTGAACCCTATGCCCACCCACAATGGTAACGACACTGCTAGCCAACTGGAAAATGATTTAAATCCGAATAGAGGTGTTTTGCAGGATATGCTTCCTGCAACCACCCTAGAAGGAAAACAAAGACAGAGGATGAGATGGTCAGATGAAGTTAATCGACACCTCATGTTCTGTTATTACCAAGCAACAAACCTAGGAACCAACACAACTGGATACAGATCACAAGTATACACAACATTTATTACCAGATACCCGGAATTAAAATTTTTAACAGAACAACGACTAGCTGATCAGATCCGTGTAATAATCAAAAATAACAGGATACCCCAGTCAGAATTAGAAAACATCAAACAACAAGTACAACAAATACTGGAACAAAATAATGTGCAATCAGAAGAGGAAGAAAACACAGTAATGGACTCAAACATCCCAGAGCAAACAAACAAAGACCAACACGCATCAATTAAACAATCAGAGGAAAACGAAATCTTAAGACAGGCACCAGAACAAGCACAAATAGAACACGAAGAGAGACACGTGTTAGATATAGAAGATAAATTTCAGCTGACATATATAGAATACAAAGACACAAATACAGACATTAGACCATTCTTGCATAGACCGCCAAATAACCCACAAGTTGAAACAACAATAAAAACTATCAACACAATCATACACAACAAAATAAATGAAAACACAACTATGGAAGAGTTACAACTACTGGTTTATATAGGAGCACTCACTACACTAAATATACACACTAGGCAGAGATCAGAACAAACCAACACACAGAAGAAACCCACAAAACCAGCATGGCAACACAGGTTACAGATCAGAATAGAAAAACTGAGAAAAGACATCGGACAGTTAACACAATTTATAAGAAATGAAATATCAGACAAAAAACGAAAAAGGTTAGGTAAAATCTCACAACAAGAAGCAATAGAGCAATTAGATGAAAAAAAGCAGAAATTGCAAGCATTGGCCAAACGACTTAGAAGATACAAAAAAAGTGAAAATAGAAGGAAACAAAACCAAACATTCAACACAAACCAAAAGAGATTTTACCAAATAATGGATAACACACACATTAAAATAGACAATCCACCAAACATAACAGACATGGAACAATTCTGGAGCAGCATATGGTCAAACCCGGTACAACATAACAGGCATGCACTGTGGATACAAGCAGAAACAGACACATACAAGATGATACCGCAAATGCCTGAAGTGATAATTTTGCAACATGAAGTCACCCGAGCAATTAATTCTACACACAATTGGAAAGCCCCTGGAAATGATAAAATAGCAAATTACTGGCTAAAGAAGTTCACCTCAACACATTCACATCTAACTAAATTATTTTACAGTTACACTGCAGACCCATACACATTCCCTGATACACTTGCACATGGAATAACCTATCTGAAACCTAAAGATCAAGCAGACACAGCAAACCCAGCTAAATATCGCCCCATAACATGCCCACCAACAATATACAAAATATTAACTTCAGTCATCACACAGAAATTAATGACACATACAACACAGAACAAAATTATAAATGAAGAACAAAAAGGCTGCTGCAAAGGAGCACGAGGATGTAAAGAGCAACTGATAATAGATACAGAGGTGACATATCAAGCTAAAACTAAACAAAGGTCCCTACACTACGCATACATTGATTACCAAAAAGCCTTTGATAGTGTACCCCACTCATGGTTACTACAGATTTTGGAAATATACAAAGTAGATCCTAAATTGATACAGTTTCTAAACACAGTAATGAAAAATTGGAAAACCACACTTAATATCCAAACAAATTCAGATAACATCACATCACAGCCAATACAGATTAAGCGTGGAATATACCAAGGAGACTCATTAAGTCCTTTCTGGTTCTGTCTTGCTCTGAACCCACTATCCAACATGCTAAATAATACAAATTATGGATACAATATTACTGGAACATACCCACACAAAATCACACATTTGCTATACATGGATGATCTAAAACTACTGGCAGCAACAAATCAACAACTCAACCAATTACTAAAGATAACAGAAGTATTCAGCAATGATATAAATATGGCTTTTGGAACAGACAAATGTAAGAAAAATAGCATAGTCAAGGGCAAACACACTAAACAAGAAGATTACATATTGGATAACCACAGCGACTGCATAGAAGCGATGGAAAAAACAGATGCCTATAAATACCTAGGATACAGACAAAAAATAGGAATAGATAATACAAATATTAAAGAAGAACTAAAAGAAAAATATAGACAAAGACTAACAAAAATACTGAAAACAGAATTGACAGCAAGAAACAAGACAAAAGCTATAAATACTTATGCTATACCAGTATTGACCTACTCATTTGGAGTAGTGAAATGGAGTGACACAGACCTAGAAGCACTCAATACACTTACACGATCACAATGCCACAAATATAGAATACATCACATATATTCAGCAACAGAAAGATTCACATTAAGCAGAAAGGAAGGTGGAAGGGGATTTATAGATATAAAAAACCTACATTATGGACAGGTAGGCAATTTAAGAAAATTCTTTCTAGAACGAGCAGAAACTAGCAAAATACACAAAGCAATCACTCATATAAATACATCAGCTACACCATTGCAATTTCATAACCACTTCTACAACCCTCTAGATCACATAACATCAACAGATACAAAGAAAGTAAATTGGAAAAAGAAAACACTACACGGCAAGCACCCGTATCATCTAACACAGCCACACATAGATCAAGACGCATCCAACACATGGCTAAGAAACGGCAATATATACAGTGAGACGGAAGGATTCATGATCGCAATACAGGATCAAACAATAAACACCAGATATTACAGCAAGCATATTATTAAAGATCCCAATACCACAACAGATAAATGCAGACTTTGCAAACAACAAATAGAAACAGTAGATCACGTAACAAGCGGATGTAAAATACTAGCAAATACAGAATACCCCAGAAGACATGACAATGTAGCAAAAATAATACATCAACAACTTGCCATAAAACATAAACTAATAAAACAACACGTTCCCACATACAAGTACACACCACAAAATGTACTGGAGAATGATGAATACAAATTATACTGGAACAGAACGATTATAACAGATAAAACAACACCACATAACAAACCTGACATCATACTCACCAATAAAAAGAAGAAATTAACACAACTAATTGAAATATCCATACCCAACACAACAAATATACAGAAGAAAACAGGAGAAAAAATTGAAAAATACATCCAACTGGCTGAGGAAGTCAAGGACATGTGGCATCACGATAAAGTCGACATTATCCCAATTATACTATCAACTACAGGACTCATACCTCACAATATTCACCAGTACATCAATGCAATACAGCTACATCCAAACATATATATACAACTACAAAAATCTGTAATTATTGATACATGTTCAATTACCCGAAAGTTCCTAAATGCAATATAACATATACCATACAGTTACAAGGAAGTCACGCTTGACCGAGGTCCGCGTCACGTTCCATTTTTAACCAGACTTAAGTCTGAGAAAAAAAAGTCAATAATAATAATAATAATAATAATAATACACAGAACTTAACTAAAGAAAATTTATTATTTTAATATTCATGCAGGGTGTATTAGGAAAACAAACATTTCCACCAAAAAGTCATTCTCAACAACCATCTGTCCGTATCACTTTCTGCCCTTCTTACTCACTGCAGTTTGGACACAAGTGGGTGACATGCGTCTTGCATACATCTTTATTACACTTTCCACACACGTTCAGTAGAGTTTCTTGTTGTTACTGATTTATCCACGTCAGCCACTCCTGGGTCTTGGCTGCCCCTGACCATTCTCAAAGAATCTTCTGTTCTTGGAAACTACTTCCTTGATGCAATGTGCTCTGCAATCAGTGACTTTCCAAGTTCCTCCAAAAATATTTTCCCTGTAGCCTATTTTCTTGCATTCCAGTTAGGGTCAATCGAAGTCTACAAGACATATGCATTATAAGCATCTACATCAAGAATATTGTAGAAAATTATCGTGGGCCACCTATTGGCTTTTCGTTTGCATGTATATGTACCTTTTAGCTAATCTAGTGTGTCTACAGCCCCTTTGGCTGAATTATAATCTATGATCATTTTGGCTTCTTACCAACCCTATAACTTATTTCCCCATCATGGTGGAGAGTGCTCATTGGTACAACATTCTTATTTCTCTTAGGAATATAATTGGCCACGGTAGTGTTATCTGTGGAGTAAAATGAGGAGTTATTTTGTGGACGCTCTAGCTTATTTTTACTATGGTTCCCAACACTGCCAGTTTCCTTTTCACGAGAAGCTGCCACGAATTGCATGACGTAAAAAAATTGTTACATGTTACAGTCCGACCTCGCAAATCAGAGGTAAAGTCAGCAACTACTTTCATTCCGTGGTGTTTTCCTGGTGCTGCTCCACTTTCCTTTCATGTATAAATTTGCGCTTTCGGTACAAATGAAAATTTGCTGTCACATAGAGTCCAAATCTTGATTCCATATTTTGCCGGTTTGCTTGGGATGTACTGTTTGAATGGACAGCAGCCACTAAATGCTGCCACTGCTCGTCGATGGTCCCATTTTCCCCTGGATAATACGGTTTAGGAAGGACTTCTGACCACTGCTCCTGGATACTGCGAATTTAACAGCACGTCGTCTTTCCTTCCTTGTGGATTTCTTATCAAATCGCAAGACGTGCGATATTTTCCAGAAAGTTTCTAGGGACACGGTTGCTCGAAATATGTTCCGCCCAGTACTCTTATCTCATACACTTTTTGTAGATTGCCCATGTGAGCGATACATACCCGCAAGGAATAGGAGTCCTACGTATGCGTGAAAAAGAGAATCTATAATGTTTGTCCATTATTTACCATAAGCTCGGTGGCCCTCAATATTTGACATCTCTATTATTTCATTCTGAAGTGCTGTAGAAAACAATATTTCAAATGAACGTCTGAGTTCTGCTACTTATACTATTAGGGTCATTGCAAATTTTGGCGATATACATCTGAATAAATTAGCTTACCACGCCCATTTTCATTCACTGGTTTCGTATGGCATCATATTCTGGGGTAACTCATCATTCAGTAAAAGAGTGTTCATTGCACAAAAGCGTGTAATCAGAATAATTGCTGGAGCTCATCCAAGATCATCCTGCAGACACTTATTTAAAGAGCTAGAAATCTTCACTGTAGCCTCACAATATATATATTCACTTATGAAATTTGCTATTAATAATCCGAACGAATTCAAAAGTAATAGCAGTGTACATGGCTACAACACTAGGAGAAAGGATGATCTTCACTACTCAAGGTTAAATCTAACTTTGGTTCAGAAGGGGGTAAACTATGCTGCCACAAAAGTCTTTGGTCACTTACCTAATAGCATCAAAAGTCTGACAGATAGCCATATAACATTTAAAAGGAAATTAAAAGAATTTCTTAATGGCAACTCTTCTACTCATTAGATGAATTTTTGGATATACTAAGTGGGTAATTTCCCAACCCCCACAAAAAATACATATATATTAAAAATATTGAGTGTCATGTAATATTTTGTCTAATGTAATACCTTGTATAGACACCTTTTGTTAACACGTCACGTTCCACATCATTACGAAGTGTCGTATTCATGATCTATGGAACAAGTATTAAACTAATATAATCTTCGAAGAAGGTAGGCGGCCATGTTGCGCTGGTGGTTACAACTGCCATTCTGTGTTCCCGTTTTTAGAAATGGAATTTTGTTCTCAATGCCACCAGAACACTCGCTTTCAGACGCAGTACTGACACGATCTTCGAACTCGGAAAGTGATCCTTCGCCTGTTGAGCTATTTACTAATTCTTCCGACTCAGTGTCAGTCAGTGATGTCTACATCTACATCTACATTTATACTCCGCAAGCCACCCAACGGTGTGTGGCGGAGGGCACTTTACGTGCCACTGTCATTATCTCCCTTTCCTGTTCCAGTCGCGTATGGTTCGCGGGAAGAACGACTGTCTGAAAGCCTCTGTGCGCGCTCTAATCTCTCTAATTTTACATTCGTGATCTCCTCGGGAGGTATAAGTAGGGGGAAGCAATATATTCGATACCTCATCCAGAAACGCACCCTCTCGAAACCTGGCGAGCAAGCTACACCGCGATGCAGAGCGCCTCTCTTGCAGAGTCTGCCACTTGAGTTTGTTAAACATCTCCGTAACGCTATCACGGTTACCAAATAACCCTGTGACGAAACGCGCCGCTCTTCTTTGGATCTTCTCTATCTCCTCCGTCAACCCGATCTGGTACGGATCCCACACTGATGAGCAATACTCAAGTATAGGTCGAACGAGTGTTTTGTAAGCCACCTCCTTTGTTGATGGACTACATTTTCTAAGGACTCTCCCAATGAATCTCAACCTGGTACCCGCCTTACCAACAATTAATTTTATATGATCATTCCACTTCAAATCGTTCCGCACGCATACTCCCAGATATTTTACAGAAGTAACTGCTACCAGTGTTTGTTCCGCTATCATATAATCATACAATAAAGGATCCTTCTTTCTATGTATTCGCAATACATTACATTTGTCTATGTTAAGGGTCAGTTGCCACTCCCTGCACCAAGTGCCTATCCGCTGCAGATCTTCCTGCATTTCGCTACAATTTTCTAATGCTGCAACTTCTCTGTATACTACAGCATCATCCGCGAAAAGCCGCATGGAACTTCCGACACTATCTACTAGGTCATTTATATATATTGTGAAAAGCAATGGTCCCATAACACTCCCCTGTGGCACGCCAGAGGTTACTTTAACGTCTGTAGATGTCTCTCCATTGAGAACAACATGCTGTGTTCTGTTTGCTAAAAACTCTTCAATCCAGCCACACAGCTGGTCTGATATTCCGTAGGCTCTTACTTTGTTTATCAGACGACAGTGCGGAACTGTATCGAACGCCTTCCGGAAGTCAAGGAAAATGGCATCTACCTGGGAGCCTGTATCTAATATTTTCTGGGTTTCATGAACAAATAATGCGAGTTGGGTTTCAAGTCAAACTGACCACAAACGATAGGCAACACAAACTGAACAGAAACAATACCTAACCTGAACAGTTGACAATTCGTAACGACAAGTCCATTGTCGTAAACGCGGCGCCTTTGTTGACTTGAATGTTGAGAGTAAGTACTAACAATGAAAGTCATTACTACGATAAAAATGAGACAACCAGAAAGAATTTGACTTTAGAGTAATCATATTAATGTCGCGTCACAGTAAACTGAACATTATGTATGTAACTCAAAGTTTACGACCAGATGACTTCAAATATTTTAAAACTTTCTTAACCACATACTGCCCTTGCATTTTCAGACAAAGTTACCGAATTTCATAACGTTCATTTGATATTTAAATAATAAGAAACGTAATTTATAATCATTACAGATCATAACAGATCCGAACAGAACAGCAGGGTTAAGTGAAACATTAAGATATTTTAATATATTAACATCGAATGTAGTCGAATTAAATCAGGTGATGCTGAGGGAATTAGATTAGGAGATGAGACACTTAAAGTAGTAAAGGAGTTTTGCTATTTGGGGAGCAAAATAACTGATGATGGTCGGAGTAGACAGGACATAAAATGTGGACTGGCTATGGCAAAAAAGGCATTTCTGACGAAGAGAAATTTTCTACCATCGAGTATAGATTTAAGTGTGAGGAAGTCGTTTCTGAAAGTATTTGTATGGAATGTAGCCATGTATGGAAGTGAAACATGTACGATAAACAGTGTAGACAAGAAGAAAATAGAAGCTTTTGAAATGTGGTGCTACAGAAGAATGCTGAAAACTGGATGAGTATATCACGTAACCAATGAGGAGGTACTGAACAGAATTGGAGAGAAGAGGAGTTTGTGGCACAACTTGACTAGAAGAAGGGATCGGTTGGTAAGGCACGTTGTGAGGCATCAAGGGCTCACTAATGTAGTGTTGGAGAGCAGCGTGCACGGTAAAAAAAAAATTGACTTGGTTACCTCACCGTCGTCAGCTTAAGCGGAAGTGCTGGCAGCACCTCAATGCCCTCCGCTGCCTGAGCAACACCAACTGGGGTGCAGATAGCTCTACGCTGCTGCAGCTCTACAGAGCCCTTGTTTAATCCCGCCTTGGCTATGGGAGTCTGGTTTACAGTTCGGCAGCGCCCTCCGCGTTGCGTTTACTCGACCCAGCGACGGGAGCTTTTAGAACGAGTCCACTGGCCAGTGGCCTGGTCAAGTCCGGAGTCCCTTCACTGCAGATCCGACGTGCACAACTGCTCGCCAGTTACGTTGCACACATTCGTAGTTCTCCTGCTCATCCGAATTACCGTCTCCTTTTCCCACCCACATTGGTTCATCTCCCGCATCGGCGGCCCAAATCAGGGCTCACGATTGCCGTTCGCGTCAGATCCCTTCTCTCTGGACGAGTACTTCCCTTTAACACCTCTCCTCGAGGACCATTCGCGTACATCTCCATGGTGTAAAGCTAGGCCTCTGCCAGACACTTAAATGTGATTTGCAGAGTATCCATTTAGATGTAGAAGCTTCGCCTGGGTCTTTCGCATGGCCATAAGGACTCCGTTAACCCTGCGGCTCTCCGCTGTCACTTCCTCTCGATTCTCGACGTCTACCAGGGCCATCAAGTGGTTTACACCGACAGCTCGGTGCCTGATGGTCACGTTGGCTTCGCTGAAGAGCTGGCGGCCATATCTCGTGCTCTTGAGCACGTCGCTCACGCCCCGCCGCCGGCCGCGGTGGTCGACCAGTTCTAGGCGCTTCAGTCCGGCACCGCGCGACTGCTACGGTCGGAAGTTCGAATCCTGCCTCGGGTATGGATGTGTGTGATGTCCTTAGGTTAGTTAGGTTTAAGTAGTTCTAAGTTCTAGGGGGCTGATGATCTCAGAAGTTAAGTCCCATAGTACTGAGAGCCATTTGAACCATGCCCCGCCGAGTCGTTTCTTCTCTGTACTGACTCGTTCAGCAGCCTGAAAGCTATCGACCAGTGCTACCGCCGCCATCCATTGGTAGCGACCACACAGGAGTCTGTCTATGCCCTGGATGGTCCAATCGTTCCATAGTGTTTGTGAGGACCCCACGCCACGTCGCATTATTACGCTGCAAAGGTTTTCAGCTTTGGGAGACGGAATGGCAAAATCTCAGTACGAATAACAAACTGTGTGCCATTAAGGAGACTACGAATGTGTGGAAGTCCTCCACTCATGCCTCTCGCAGGGATTCTGTGGTCCTCTGCCGGCTCCGCATTGGCCACGCTTGGGCGACCCATGGCTACCTCCTTCGTTATGAAGATCCGCCTCGGTGCGGCCCCGACAGGCAGTGGTACACTGTTCTACTCTTGACTGCCCTGCGACTCGTTGCCGCTAATTTTATCAGACAACGCCTCATCGGCTGATTTAGTTTTTCGTTTTATTCGTGAGGGTGGGTTTTATCATTTGATCTAAGTTTTAGCACATGTCCTTTGTCCCTGTGTGTCCACCCTAGAGCTGTGCCGGCCCGAGTGGCCGCGCGGTTCTAGGCGCTGCAGTCTGGAACCGTGTGACCGCTACGGTCGAAAGTTCGAATCCTGCCTCGGGCATGGATGTGTGTGATGTCCTTATGTTAGTTAGGTTTAAGTAGTTCTAAGTTCTAGGGGACTGATGATCTCAGAAGTTAAGTGCCATAGTGCTCAGAGCCATTTGAACCTAGAGCTGTCAGGGTGGAGGGTTTAATGTGCTGCAGAGTGGCTGGCTAGCTTCTTTTTATTTTTATGGTCAGCCGACTATGGTAACCTGCTTTCTTGTTTTATTCTCCCTGTTTCTTGCGTCTCTCTGTGGTTTTATTGTTCCCTTTTGTCCATTTAAGTGTTTGTTGCTCTTCTGTCATTCTTATGGTTTTTCCTTTCTTTTGTTTTGTGTTGTAAGTGTAGTTAGTTTTATTCTCACCCTTGTGGCATTGTTTTATTCGGAACAAGGGACCGATGACCTATCAGTTTGATTCCCCCCCCCCCCATCCCATTCCGATCTCCATATCTTTGAATCCCTGCGGAAAGGCATTCATGGTCATTGATCTGCTACGGACGAAGAAGTGCACGCCTGTGTACAATCGCGGCTCGTGGTATCCAAAACATATTTTTCCATGCAGGCACTGATCGCATTGTCTCACAGTGGGAGAAATGTATCAACAATTATGGCGAATGCTTTTGAAATAGTGAACAGTTTACTTAATTTTTCCCATTTGCCTCGTTTTGAGTGCCTCTCATATGCGTCACTTTTAATTGATCATACTTTTTGATACTGTGTTCTTTTCATTTGTTTTAATAAATCCTAGAAGTGCTTTGCATATCACTGTAGACATCAGAAACTATTTGTAATACCGCAGCTATTGAGATACGAGACAATTATTAACGTGATTGCCTTCAGTTGCTAATAATCAGAGTGTAAATGCCAGCCATTCTTCAGGTTATATTCTTTCTCGATAATTATATGTCGCGTTTTTACATTACCTTGTCAATTGCACCGAGAAGCCAGCGAAAAGCGTCAACTTGTGGTGTCACCGCCAGACACCACACTTGCTAGGTGGTAGCTTTTAAATCGGCCGCGGTCCGCTAGTATACGACGGACCCGCGTGTCGCCACTGTCAGTGATAGCAGACCGAGCGCCGCCACACGGCAGGTCTAGAGAGACGTACTAGCACTCGCCCCAGTTGTACAGCCGACGTTGCTAGCCATGGTTCACTGAGAATTACGCTCTCATTTGCCGAGACGATAGTTAGCATAGCCTTCAGCTACATTTGCTACGACCTAGCAAGGCGCCGTATTCAATTGATATTGAGATTCTATTAATGTATCATCAAGAGCGATGTTCTACAAATGTGGATTAAAGTTAAGTATTCCAGAAGCTACGTACCTTTCTTTATAGCATTCATTACGTATCCTGTTTCAGACCTCACGCCAGCGTGCGTGAGTTTAAGCGCGTACCTTTCGGCTTCCTCTCATTGTGTCTAGGCTGTCTTGTCTAGACACAACATATTTGGTGACGAGGATGGGATAAAAGGATCTTGTTCTTTATACTTGCTTTGCCCTAATTTACTTGCGTCATGGCTTCGCCACATTCTCCAGATGTACTGTCCGAATTTTATCGCTTGCAGAATCAGCAGACGCAGGCCTTATTGGATGCCCTTGGACAGCTCGTCCATGGTCAACGTGCACTGCAAAACGATGCGGCCGCCGCCGCTTCATCGCTACCGCAGCCACAACACGCAGTTGCACCACCGTTTCGTCCGTTCGATGCGGACTTGGAAAGCTGGACGGAGTGGTCACGCCAATTTGGATTTCATCTCGCCGCCTACAGAATTCAAGGTAACGAGCGGCAGCCACCTACCGTGTGATAGTGAAATTGTTTCCCCGACGCGACGTAGCAACTCTGTCCTACGAAGAAATTTTGTCTGCTTTGGATGCCTATTTCAAAGAATCAGTTAATGTAGTTGCAAAAAAGTATACGTTCTTTCGTACAAAACGTACGGCCGGTCAAACTAATCGGGATTGGGTTGCAACTTTGCAAGGCCTTACTAGGGATTGTGCATTTGAGTGTGAATGTGGACTCCCTTATTCAGATACTATGGTGCGTGATGCAATTGCACAGAACGTTTCTGATGTTCGTATACGGGAACAGATTTTGAAACTTGTCAATCCCTCCCTTCAACAAGTGATAGACATATTGGATCGGCAAGACACACTTGACTTTGCGCAGGAATCATTTGAAACTTCGCCAGCCGTGTGTCACATTAACCGGCCCGCCGGGCGAGCTGCACGGAACAGTAAACAGCCCTCGCGCCCTTCCGCGCAGCCACGTGTACCGCGTAAGCATGCAACAGCAGTGATAAAATCATGCCCGCGGTGTGCTACTAGACATTCGCATGAGAATTGCCCGTCACGCCAGGCTATTTGCTTTTTCTGTAATAAGAAAGGTCATGTTCAAAGTGTTTGCTAAAAAAAGCTCAGATCGGACGCTCAAAACCATTCCAGGCCTTTTGCTTCGCGCCGAAATCGAACCAAGGATACTCAGGCTCGCGACACTTCGCCTATGGAAATTCATGTAGTTCATTCCACTCCGCCCAGTGCCACTCCCTCTAACAGTGACTATGTTCGTTCCACAAATAGTGTGCGTCGACATCGCCGGAAATCCTGTCAAATCGCAAGTGATTCTGTACCAGTGTCTCTTCACGTTGCACGAGACAGTCGCTCTTGTCATCAGCAGGACACTACACTTTTTGTAGATTTGGACTTTGACAGAAAAGTGATCCCGTTCCAGCTCGATACCGAAGCTGCAGTTTCATTGATCAATCACGACACGTACAAACACCTGGGCAAACCTCCGTTTCGTGCCGCAAATGTTAAGCTCACTAGTTATTCAGGACAGCATATCCCTGTGTTAGGACAGTGCAGCCTTCTTGCAACATACAAGGGACAAACAAAACTTGTGTCTTTTTACGTCCTTCGTTCTTCTTCTGCATTGAACTTGTTTGGTTTAGATTTATTTCAGTTGTTTAACTTGTCTATAGTAAATCAGGTCCTATCAGTGAACCAGACTGTGCCTTCAGCCCGTGTTTCTCGTCTATGTGAAGAATTTGCAGACATTTTTGCACTGGGCCTTGGTTGCACTACGAACTATAAAGCACACTTGGAACTGAAAGTCAACGCGCAACCGAAATTCTTCAGAGTACGCAATGTTCCCCACGCATTGCGTGATGAGGTCGCAAACACGTTAAAAGATTTGGAATCACAAGGTGTCATTGAACGTGTGCAGGCTTCTCTCTGGGCTTCACCTTTAGTAATTTTGCAAAACCCTTCTGGAAAATTGAGACTCTGTGTGGACTTCAAGGCAACAGTGAATCCACAACTTGTGACTGCAACTTTTCCTTTACCCCGCCTGGAAGATCTTTTTGACGAACTGTGCCCGGGTAAATATTTTTCAAAGTTGGACCTAGCCGAGGCGTACTTGCAAATACCGGTGGACGAAGAATCCCAGCGTGTATTGGTGGTTAACACGCATCTTGGTTTGTACCGATTCACAAGACTGCCATTCGGGTGTGCATCCGCCCCTGCATTGTTTCAGCAATATTTACAAACTGTTTGTGCGTCGGTCCCTACTGCTGCAAACTATCTGGACGATATTGTGATCTCCGGAAAGACGGAAGAAGAACATTTAGCCAACCTCAGAACATTATTTCAGGTCTTGCGACAAAATGGTCTTCGCTTGCGGAAGGACAAATGTGTGTTTTTTGCTCGTGACTTACCCTATCTGGCACATGTACTCAGTGCCCAAGGCATACATCCCAGTCCAGAGCACCTCCGTGCCATACCAGACTTGCCTTCGCCGCAGAATTTGAAGCAGCTACAGAGTGTGCTGGGAAAAATTAATTATTATAACAAATATGTGCCGCACGCCTCTTCCATTTCAGCTCCGCTTCATCGCTTACGCCGTAACGGTGTTCCGTTCGTCTGGACGACGGAATGCGAACGCGCCTTTCGCCAGTTGAAATCGGCGTTGCTTTCTAATACTTGCCTTACGCCATTGGATCCCCAGAAACCCCTTCTGTTGATGGTAGATCCATCGGATTTCGGGATCGGTGCTGTGCTTGCGCACAAAGATGAATCGCATGATCGCCCTATTGCCTTTGCGTCCAAATTGCTCTCGTCTGCGCAACGAAATTATTCACAGATCGAGAAAGAAGCTTTGGCTCTCATATTTGGTGTTACAAAGTTTCATGATTTCTTGTATGGTCGTCACTTTACCATCATCACAGACCACAAACCTTTGACATCGCTTTTTCATCCGAACAAGCCTGTACCTCCGCGTACAGTGCAGAAATTCATTCGCTGGTCTATTTTCCTCTCGCAGTACCGTTACGATATCTTGTATCGGTCCACTGCTAAGCACGGAAACGCCGATGCGTTGTCCCGTTTGCCTGTTGCCGAGGATAGAGCATTCGATTCCTCCGAACTTGCTTGCATGTTCATTGATGCGGAAACCGATGACGTGGTAGAATCGTTTCCAATTGATTTTCGTCGTGTAGCTGCAGCCACAGCTGCAGACCCTGTCCTTGCTACCGTTTTGCGTTTTGTTGCTACGCAATGGCCCTTGTCAAAGTCACGGATCGAGGATCCGTTGGTTCGCCGATTTTTTGCTCACAAGGAGAGACTTTTTGTACGACGTGGTGTTTTGCTGTTGCATTCTGATAATGGTCAGTCCAGGGTCGTGGTCCCACGTTCGTTACGGTCCTCTGTCTTACAGCTTCTCCACCAAGGACATTGGGGTATAGTGGGAACGAAACAACTTGCTCGTCAGCACTGTACTTGATTCGGAATCGATGCTGCGATTACGCATATGTGCTCATCTTGCATGGCGTGTGCCGAACAACAATCCGCACCACCGCGGAAATTCTTTGCATGGCCGACAGCCACTTCCCCTTGGCAACGCTTACACATCGATTTTGCTGGTCCATTCTGGAATGCTCGATGGTTGGTTGTGGTCGATTCCTTCAGTAATTTTCCTTTTGTTGTCCGGATGTCTTCCACGACGTCTTCTGCCACAATCCAAACGATGAAGGTCTACCACAGACTATTGTTTCCGACAATGGCCCACAATTCATGTCCGCAGACTTTGTCATTCTGCCAGGCCAATGGTATTCAACATCTGACATCCGCGCCGTTTTCGCCTCAGTCAAACGGTGCCGCTGAACGTTTGGTCCGGACTTTCAAGTCCCAGATGTTGAAGTTGACAGAATCACATTCTCGGGAGGACGCGTTATTGCTCTTTTTGTCCTCGTATCGCTCTCAGCCCCGAGATGGTCGCTCGCCGGCTGAGTTGCTTCACGGTCGCCCTCATCGCACCTTGATGTCTTTGCTGCATCCGCCGCATCAGGTTCCTGTGCAGCGGCAGCCACCTGCTTTTGCTCCTGGCGACGCTGTATACTATCGCAACTATTGGGGTTCACGGCGTTGGCTCGCAGGGCGCATTCTTCGCTGCCTCGGCCGCGCTATGTATCTGGTTATGGGGGCCTCTGGTGAGGTGCGTCGGCATCTCAATCAGCTGCGCCTCTGTCGTCGCACGGGATCTGCCCTCCCCGTCTGCTTTCAGCGACGGTGCCGTCCGGTCAGCGCCCTGGGGACCCATCTACTGGCTCGCCTCATCCCCAGGTGTTACCGACGCTGCCTTCCATTTTGCCCCATGGCGACGCGCCGCCACCGCCGCCTGTTCTCTCGCCGGCGCCGCACGCAGTGGACGCGTCGCTGCAACCGCCGAGCGCCTCCCTGGGTCACGCGCCGCCGATCGCTTCCCGTGACCAGTTGTCCTCCGCCATGGAACTCTTGCCCGCTCCGGACCATCTGTCGTCTTCGCCAGTCGGGTGCTCCGACTCGATGGAGGTCGACCCTTCGGCCCCTCCTGTCTCTCTACGGGGGCATACACCGCATGTTGGCGTGCACCCTGGACTAGGTTTTCAGGCGTTTCCTAGCTCCCCTCGGACCGAACGGCCGGGTGCGGGTGGCACAGTCTCGCCTGTTGTTAGGCTCCCCACCTCGTCGCATACGCCAACATGGGGTCCTCCCCACGGCGGGCGGAAGCCTTATAACACAACCGTTCGCCGATTTGCGGGGAGGAATGTGGTGTCACCGCCAGACACCTCACTTGCTAGGTCGTAGCTTTTAAATCGGCCGCGGTCCGCTAGTATACGATGGACCCGCGTGTCGCCACTGTCAGTGATAGCAGACCGAGCGCCGCAACACGGCAGGTCTAGAGAGACGTACTAGCACTCGCCCCAGTTGTACAGCCGACGTTGCTAGCCATGGTTCACTGAGAATTACGCTCTCATTTGCCGAGACGATAGTTAGCATAGCCTTCAGCTACATTTGCTACGACCTAGCAAGGCGCCGTATTCAATTGATATTGAGATTCTATTAATGTATCATCAAGAGCGATGTTCTACAAATGTGGATTAAAGTTAAGTATTCCAGAAGCTACGTACTTTTCTTTATAGCATTCATTACGTATCCTGTTTCAGACCTCACGCCAGCCTGCGTGAGTTTAAGCGCGTGCCTTTCGGCTTCCTCTCATTGTGTCTAGGCTGTCTAGTCTAGACACAACACAACTGACACACGTGCAGAGTATTGAAAAAATATTACGGATGGCTACAGCTGCAGTGCACGACCTCCACGCCTTTAACCCTTACGTCCACATCCACGCACCTACATTTTTCTCTCCCTACGCCATTTTGCTGTGTTCGTCGGAAACAACGCTCTCTGCGTGGAAAGTAGTTCTATCTGAATATCGGACCCTTGTATAGTGGCTGTAATTAGTGTTGTTATCGAGTGGAACCTGTGTGACGCTTATTAGCTCCATATAACAACGCAGGTTTGGCACGCTACGCTCGTAATTTCGTATTCTGTTTCTTTCCATCGAGTATAAACATTTGTTCGCAGGTACAAGCGAACAGTGACCACGGGAGAATTGTTTGCGAATGCTTGCTCGCTTCTGTTCTCTCTGGTGTAAGCTGTACGACGCCATACTGCGCAGCACAGCAAATAAATTGCGTGATCCGCGCATACCATTTGGCCGCCGCTCCCTGGAAGCTACACAGACGCGGTGAAACACAGTGGTCGTCAAACATTTTTGCTCTGGAGCCAATACCGATACTGTGGGGCACATGTGTACCGATCGCTTTTTTATTCTTAATTGGTAACCTATATAAATTAAACTACTGGCCATTAAAATGGCTACACCAAGAAGAAATGCAGATGATAAAGGGGTATTCATTGGACAAATATATTATACTAGAACTGACATGTGATTACATTTTCACGCAATTTGGATGCATAGATCCTAAGAAATCAGTACCCAGAACAACCACCTCTGACCGTAATAACGGCCTTGAAACGCCTGGGCATTGAGCCAAACAGAGCTTGGATGGCGTGTACAGGTACAGCCGCCCGTGCAGCTTCGGCACGATACCACAGTTCATCGAGAGTAGTGACTGGCGTACTGTGACGAGCCAGTTGCTCGGCCACCATTGACCAGACGTTTTCAATTGGTGAGAGATCTGGAGAATGTGCTAGCCAGAGCAGCAATCGAACATTTTCTGTATCCAGAAAGGCCCGTACAGGGCCTGCAACATGTAGTCGTGCATTATCCTGCTGAAATGTAGGGTTTCGCTGGGATCGAATGAAGGGTAGAGCCACGGGTCGTATCACATCTGAAATGTAACGTCCACTGTTCAAAGTGCCGTAAGTGCGAACAAGAGGTGACCGAGACGTGTAACCAGTGGCACCCCATACCATCACGCCAGGTGATACGCCGGTATAGCGATGACGAATACACGCTTTCAATGTCCGTTCACCGCGATGTCGCCAAACACGGATGGGACCATCATGATGCTGTAAACAGAACCTGAATTCATCCGAAAAAATGACGTTTTGCCATTCGTACACCCAGGTTCGACGTTGAGTACACCATCGCAGGCGCTCCTGTCTGTGATGCACCGTCAAGGGTAACCGGAGCAATGGTCTCCGAGCTGATAGTCCATGCTGTTGCAAACGTCGTCGAACTGTTCGTGCAGATCGTTGTTGTCTTGCAAACGTCCCCATCTGTTGACTCAGGGATCGAGACGTGGCTGCACGATCCGTTACAGGCATGCGGATAAGTTGCCTGTCATCTCGACTGCTAGTGATACAAGGCCGTTGGGATCCAGCACGGCGTTCCGTATTACCCTCCTGAACCCACTGATTCCATATTATGCCAACAGTCATTGGATCTCGACCAACACGAGCAGCAATGTCGCGATACGATAAACCGCAATCGCGGTGGGCTACAATCCGACCTTTGTCAAAGTCGGAAACGTGATGGTACGCATTTCTCCTCCTTACACGAGGCATCACAACAACGTTTCACCAGGCAACGCCGGCCAACTGCTCTTTGTGTATGAGAAATCGGTTGGAAACTTTCCTCATGTCAGCACGTTGTAGGTGTCGCCACCGGCGCCAACCTTGTGTGAATGCTGTGAAAAGCTAATCATTTGCATATCACAGCATCTTCTTCCTGTCGGTTAAATTTCGCGTCTGTAGCACGTCATTTTCGTGGTGTAGCAATTTTAATGGCCAGTAGTGTAGTATAATTAAGCCCCCTGCAGACTATACTGTGTTCATCGTAAGAATAAACCTCTCGTAAACATTACACCATGTATTGTTCCTCGTTTGCCTGAACAATCTCATTGGATTTCGTTTCACGTGGAGCGGAAGCCAAGCTGTGTCCCGAACAGTCAAGTACGATCATAAGGATACGTTTTATGCTTTGTTACACGCACAGTGACTGAGCGATAATGCAGGAACAACAGCTTTACCGGCGCATTTAACTTAGGCAGCATTGGTCAACCAACTGGTCTATCTAAGCTGCAATGATGTGAGCAGTTGCAGTTCAGACGCAAAAAGAGACGAGCAGGGAAACAGCATTGCTTTGAATGTCATTTAATTTTTAAATGGAACGAAATAATATATGGCAAAACAAAGGCGATAGGCTTCTTAGACAGGGGACGGAAAACATGGCACGCTATCGAGCTTAGGTAAAATAGTATTGCGTTTAAAATCAAGAGTGACCAAAATTTGTAACTTAATCACAGGGTGATTTTTCTGAGCGAACTGTGTGTGATGCAAAAGCATACCGCAGAGATTTCAGCGTATTGTCGAATACTGAAGCCACTGAAGGTATTTATTACAGTCAGTCGTCTGGTAATCTCTTAACAGAATCCGAGAAATACATTTCAGTTCTGGAACTGTCATCTGCTAGGTTGATAAGGAGTCAATCAACGACGCAACCCACGAAGCCACCCGGGCGCCGCATTTTCTCCTTTCATGACGTACTGTTTGTTCTACATGCCGCCAGCGTTCGGCAGTGATGCGTGAAAAAGCTGCGTGCGTTTGTTCCAGTACGTCTGGCAGCTTAACAGTCTTGTTCTTTCTCGCGAGACATCACTTAACTTAGCACCAGATCAGTTCTGATGGTTCATGCTGTAATAGTACAGTGGCAAATGTAAAAATGCACCATTTGTATGATGTGCTCGATGCTGTGAAAATGATAGTTTTTTCATGTTTCTACAATACTTAACACTGTTTCGTATGGGTTTACATTCGTCATGTAAAACAATGTACATAGCCCAATAAAGAGTATTTGGTGTTTCGTTTCTGTCCTAAAAAAGAAAATTGTTATGTTTTCTTAATTTAAGCAACCTTTCTTAACAATCGTTCGTAAAATATCGATAGTTAAATATTTATATTTGCAATGAAAACAGCAATTTCACGTGCAATGTGTGATTAGAAAAAAGAAGACTTGCATTATTCATAAAAAATGATGATGAATTTTACAATTACCAATGTACGTACTTAAAATTGAACGAAAAGAAGAATATCCAAGGCGAGACTTGAACCAGCGATCCATGAGCTACCCTAGATTATCAATGTACAACTCTACCGATTCCGTTGTGCATCTAGTCTGTTTTTGAATCTCAACTGTATGAAATGCTCTCCCCCGAAAAACTTCAAAGCCGATTTTTTCTTAAAACTTACGAAAAATGTTAAGAACAATCTGTTTGTCGGCACTTCTTAAACGTGTTTCACTACGGAGCAGGAAGCAGCCTCAGCCATTTTAATGCTGCGCATTAGCATCCCGACAATCAGAGCACAACAGTATGGAGGCTGCGACTGTACACGATTTTTGACATAACAGCTACATATTTGAAGCGTGATTAAGAAAAACTTTGATGACTGTTAATACACAGTTGCTAATGTTGTTGTTGTTTTTGTGGTCTTCAGTCCAGAGACTGGTTTGATGCAGCTCTCCGTACTACTCTATCCTGTGCAAGCTTCTTCATCTCCAAGTAACTACTACAACCTACATCCTTCTGAATTTGCTTAGTGTATTCATTTCTTGGTGTCCCAGCCAGAAATTCCGTGTCGGCAAATTTTACTACGTGGTCGCTCTCACACAGTGCGTGCTCTGCCAAGGCCTATTTCCCCACCTGGCCCAACGCTTTAGAGAAGCAGTATCACACCCGCTTGTTCAGAGAAGCTGTAGAAATACAAAAACACGGGACTAGCTAGCTTCAAGAAGAAAGAAGAAAGCCTCAAGGTAAACGGATCCCGCCTTCCCGTGCTGCAGTGAACGACCGTCGCAGGTAGCAAGAGGAGAACCGCACCGGAAACATAGTTTGCGGCCGGGAGCTCGGCTCTAGTCCACCACCAGCGATGGAGGGTGAAAGTTTGACAATGGCAGCCACTCGTGTTGGCGAAACGTCAGTAAATTCGTCACACGAACGTCGGCCGAAGAACCCGAGACAGTAGCCAATAGGCAGTTTGTCAACAAGTGACCGCGAAAGGCTTAACAGTTTTGAATTAGTTGAAATGGTTCAAATGGCTCTGAGCACTATGGGACTTAACATCTGAGATCATCAGTCCCGTAGAGCTTAGAGCTACTTAAACCTAACTAACCTAGGGACATTACACACATCCACGCCCGAGGCAGGATTCGAGCCTGCGACCGTAGCGGTGGCGCGGTTCCAGACTGGAGCGCCTAGAAGCGCTCGGCCACACTTTTGAATTAGTATTGCACGACGTGCGTGCGGTAAATGCGGAAACGTGAACTGTGGCGACGTTATTACCAAATGCATCCAGACACGAACAACATACTGTGTTATTCTTTTCTTGACTGCCGAAGGGCAGGATTCCACCGGAGAGGGAGGAATGAATATGGGGCAGCAGTATGTCTGTCGTTGTACTATTGATCTTTTTGCTAACAAATGTTTTACTATTGCATAGTATTGTTAACCTGTGCTGCTCTTGTCAGCCTCGTTGTTACTGTAGTTTGTTTGTTGCTGCAAGGCCCATATTGTTACGAATATGACTCGTTTAGTGCTGCACAAGCTGCTGTTCAACAGACACGCCTTTTGCTATGACTTTGACACGCAAAGCAAGAGTCAGTACGTGCAAATGCAGCTAATTTTGAAAGTGTTAAGGCTCAGTGGTTTGAAGGTGATGATTCTTGCGAGGAAGGAAATATTTTTGAAGATGCAAGTACTGAAGAATCAGCCAATGAACCTGGAGATGTGAATATTGAGGCAGATGACAGTCCTTCCGATAATATTACTTCATCAGAGTCTGAAAATGAAGAACCACCACAAAAAGGTATAGAAGACCACACATACATTAGTCGGAATGGAACGATTTGGAAATTAGAGCCTCCTGCAACTTTTCATAGTGTTCATAATATCGTAAAGAAGGCACCTGGGCCAGCCTGTGGTTTGAAAACCTGTAAACCTAAGGATGCCTGGGACTATTTCATCTCCAAGGAAATCATCAACTGAACAAATATTGAAGGCAGAAGAGTGGCTGCTTTACGTGGTAAAACGTGCGAAAATGTTTCGCTTGCGGAAATGGAGGGTTTTCTTGGTCTTTTACTGATTTCTGGTGTTGAGAAGAGTTGGGATGTCCCTATTAGAGTATTATTCTTGGATGAAAAGGCAAATCCTACATATAAGGCCACGATGTCAGTAAATAGATTCAAGCGTATAAGGAGTATGATTAGATTTGATGACAGGTGTACCCGTGAATCTCGATCTGCAGATGACAAACTTTCAGCTGTTCGCTATGTGTGTGAATAATGAGTATGTTTTAATTGAAGAAATTCGTTGTAATAAATGTTATAAAATGTAAACTGCAACTTATAAGTGAATTAATAAAATTATTTGTATATGTTGTATGTAAATCGATGTAACTAATAAAAATTCACTCTTAGAGTTTTTTAAAAAATTAATAAAACGCTAATCAGGCCCATCAGATCCTGTTACTGTAGCTTAGGAATCTTTCAATATGATAATAAATTTGACAGAAATAAATTTAACACCAAAGAATGATTATATGAAAAGAGGAAAATTTTAAATTAGGGCAGGGCCTTGGAGGTGCTGCATATGCATTCATGTGTTTTCGGCAGCATGCATCCTAGGATTAAGAGCCTGGCAAAGAATGCCCTGCGCCATGTGTCCGATGCTATAAAAAGTGCATACTTTGAAAAACTCATGTCAACACTGAAATGGAGTAATAAACTTCTACGGGAAAAAATCGGTCTCAGTCTTCGTTGATCAGCCCTTGTAACACTGGGCCAGTTTCTGGACCAACAAAGAAAATATATAAGTCCCCCAGATCTGTAAAGGGTATACAGCCTCCTGTCGGCGTGTGTGTCACATATGTGTGTGAGAAGGTCTGCACTGGAACTACAACGAGAAACGTGACAGACGTCTGAAGGAACAGAAAAGTTTTTGTCGATTAGATAAAGTGTTGTAGAGCGCACTCTTCAGTCAGGAAACCATGAAGGTTTCCGAAACCAACAAAATTATCTACAATGACGAACTATTATCCATGGCTATACAGAGAAGTCATCAAGGTACATAAACCTGCAACAGAAGAGAATAAGTCATGTAACGTAGTGAAATATGGACAGTACCTCTACAGAATCGTTTGATAAATTTTATCTTTGGGAGACGTCATATCGATAGTTGAGTTTTATCTTTGACAAGGATCACCTCTGCCAATCATGGGCAAACTACCACGCCCCCTTTTCACAATACT
The DNA here is from genome assembly GCF_023864275.1 of Schistocerca cancellata. Lineage (NCBI taxonomy): Eukaryota > Metazoa > Arthropoda > Insecta > Orthoptera > Acrididae > Schistocerca > Schistocerca cancellata. Next base: position 15,311,545 of record NC_064635.1, on the reverse strand, counting down.
CATGTCGCTCTCCGACATCCGAGCTGTCAATCGGCAAGACTCAGCCAAATCTAGGAGTACCTCTGAAGATGTCCACCGCAGCTCTGGACGAAATGTCAGGAACTAAACATTTCATGGACCACCAGAAAGATTCATCAGCAAGAAATCTTTAAAATTTTCTTCATAGACGACATTATTTCAGTCGAGTTATCCCCACAATTCGAAACAACATATCACCAATTTAGGCTATACAACAATTTTCAAATGGTCAATTCTTATGGCATTGAAACAAAACCAGGACGTATAACCACAAGTATTTCGCTACAGATGTTTTGTTACGAAATGTTTTCATTGCAAGTAATTCTTTATGCAAATCCGAGCTTCTAGCAAGATGCAGTGTGACAGAAGACCTCTCCTATATTCTCGACTGTGTGGATGATATTTTCCGAAAGTTTTAGTATGTCTCCAGTCTCACAGATTCTACATGCCAACTTGAATCAATATTTGATTGCTATTTCCCCAATAATATTAGAAATTCTGAAACGATGTTATTTTTCATTCCGCTGCATTTTATGAGACCTAAACATGATGACACATCTATACTCGTTATTTAAGTATGCCACCGCGTTTTTGGTAATACAAGTACAGAAATACAGCATTATGTTTTCAGTAGCATAAATGTAGTCAACAAACCCAATTCCTCGTATCTTTTGCATTTTGAAACTCCAGAGAGAAGTACAGTTCGGCAGAGAGACCATGAGGCACTTATTAAGCGCATGTTAGAAACATCTGGTAACGGATATTTGAAAGACTTTCCTCATATTTTGGCACATGGATCGAATCTAGGGACATGTAACACATTACCGAGAACATAAAAACTACTGAAAACGCGTTATATGAAAAAATGACAGAACGTTTTCCATTTCCACTCTCGATTTGTAGATTAAGATAAAAATTTTTTACAGTGATGACTGGTAACACTCTTTAAAACTGTGAAGATAACAGGAGTAAAGCAGAGGGAGCGAAAGGTTATTTACGACCAGACTGCACTTATAAGAGTGAAAGGACATGAAAGGGAAACAGTAGTTGAGAAGAGAGTGAGGCAGGGTTGCGGACTACTGGCGATGTTATTGCCTCTTTACACTAAGCAAACAGTAAAGGGCACGAAGGAGACATCTGGAAAACGAATATAAATTTAAGGGGAGGAAATGAAAATTTTTAGGTCTGCCGACGACACTGCACTTTTAGCAGAGACGGCAGAACACTTGGAAGGTAGGTTGAACGGACTTTAACATAGGTTACCAGTCTGGAACCGCGCGACCGCTACGGTCGCAGGTTCGAATCCTGCCTCGGGCATGGATGTGTGTGATGTCCTTAGATTAGTTAGGTTTAAGTAGTTCTAAGTTCTAGGGGACTGATGACTTCAGATGTGAAGTCCCATAGTGCTCAGAGCCATTTGAACCATTACAAGATGAACATCAACAAAAGTGAACCAAGGGTTATCAAATTACGCGATGCTGCGGGAATTACACTGGGAAACCAGGCAATAAAAGTATTAGGCAGAGAAATAACTAATGACTGCCGAAGTGGAGAGGATATAAAACTCTGACTAACTGCAGCACAGAAAGCATTTCCGAAGAGTAGAAATCTGTCACATCTACATACATACTCGACAAGATAAAGCACGGTTTGTGGCGGAGGCTACCCTGACCCAGTATTACTCATTTCCTTTTCTGTTCTACTCGCCTACAGAGCGAGACAATTACTCTCTATATGTCTGCATGCTAGCCTGTATTTCCCGTATTTTACCTTCGTGGTCCTTATGCGAAATACACTCCTGGAAATGGAAAAAAGAACACATTGACACCGGTGTGTCAGACCCACCATACTTGCTCCGGACACTGCGAGAGGGCTGTACAAGCAAATACAAGCAAAGCACGGCACAGCGGACACACCAGGAACCGCGGTGTTGGCCGTCGAATGGCGCTAGCTGCGCAGCATTTGTGCACCGCCGCCGTCAGTGTCAGCCAGTTTGCCGTGGCATACGGAGCTCCATCGCAGTCTTTAACACTGGTACCATGCCGCGACAGCGTGGACGTGAACCGTATGTGCAGTTGACGGACTTTGAGCGAGGGCGTATAGTGGGCATGCGGGAGGCCGGGTGGACGTACCGCCGAATTGCTCAACACGTGGGGCGTGAGGTCTCCACAGTACATCGATGTTGTCGCCAGTGGTCGGCGGAAGGTGCACGTGCCCGTCGACCTGGGACCGGACCGCAGCGACGCACGGATGCACGCCAAGACCGTAGGATCCTACGCAGTGCCGTAGGGGACCGCACCGCCACTTCCCAGCAAATTAGGGACACTGTTGCTCCTGGGGTATCGGCGAGGACCATTCGCAACCGTCTCCATGAAGCTGGGCTACGGTCCCGCACACCGTTAGGCCGTCTTCCGCTCACGCCCCAACATCGTGCAGCCCGCCTCCAGTGGTGTCGCGACAGGCGTGAATGGAGGGACGAATGGAGACGTGTCGTCTTCAGCGATGAGAGTCGCTTCTGCCTTGGTGCCAATGATGGTCGTATGCGTGTTTGGCGCCGTGCAGGTGTGCGCCACAATCAGGACTGCATACGACCGAGGCACACAGGGCCAACACCCGGCATCATGGTGTGGGGAGCGATCTCCTACACTGGCCGTACACCACTGGTGATCGTCGAGGGGACACTGAATAGTGCACGGTACATCCAAACCGTCATCGCACCCATCGTTCTACCATTCCTAGACCGGCAAGGGAACTTGCTGTTCCAACAGGACAATGCACGTCCGCATGTATCCCGTGCCACCCAACGTGCTCTAGAAGGTGTAAGTCAACTACCCTGGCCAGCAAGATCTCCGGATCTGTCCCCCATTGAGCATGTTTGGGACTGGATGAAGCGTCGTCTCACGCGGTCTGCACGTCCAGCACGAACGCTGGTCCAACTGAGGCGCCAGGTGGAAATGGCATGGCAAGCCGTTCCACAGGACTACATCCAGCATCTCTACGATCGTCTCCATGGGAGAATAGCAGCCTGCATTGCTGCGAAAGGTGGATATACACTGTACTAGTGCCGACACTGTGCATGCTCTGTTGCCTGTGTCTATGTGCCTGTGGTTCTGTCAGTGTGATCATGTGATGTATCTGACCCCAGGAATGTGACAATACAGTTTCCCCTTCCTGGGACAATGAATTCACGGTGTTCTTATTTCAATTTCCAGGAGTGTATATGCGTACTGCAGCAGGAAAGAGTACCCAACACTTAAAAAATTGATGGCATCACTGTCGGGCAGCTGTTTGTTCAAAGGCGGAACGGCAAGTCTCTCCACTGTTAAAAAAAAACTTGTTCCCGTTGGAAAAGTTCTCAGCGTTAGACACGTTGTTATTGCCAGAGGAGTCAGCCCTATGTACTACATTTTGCACCCTGTAGTCCCCCAAATAGTCTTCAAACTGAATGAAGTATTCTTTGTACTGTACTACACACGCACAGTAAGTAAAATCTGATTATATGTTATCGTTCCTGGTTATTCAATTTTAATGGCCAGCAGTTTAACTACGCGAATGGTAACGACTTAGATAGCAACTGCCGTAATCGACCACTGTGTTGCCATATGAGTGATTCAAGCTTAATCTTTTAAAGAACGCATACCGCTTGAAAACAAACAGTGCACTAATTCAAGATGACGAAACGCCTGCCCAGAGATGTAGTGTGTCTTCTCCTCAGGTTCACCAACTTAAATGCACTGTCCTCTGGTGGGCAAAAATATGAAAACATCAAAAACACAACACATTCCCATGCCTAACACATTCTAGGAAACCCTTTGGCATTACAACAGCTTCCAGTCGTCTAGGAATGGATAAATACAGGCCCTGTGTGATTAATCACATCATTCTTCCAACAAAATGGAGGCACGTTCCCTTAGCGATGATGGAGGTGGATAGCAGTCACACTCCCTTCTCTCCGAAATACACCGTAAAGGCTCAGTAATTTTGAGATGTGGTGATCTGTGCTCACAAAACCAGTCCTGGACAATGCGACCTCCAAAACAATGGTCCTGTCATTCTTCAAACACAATTTACCATTGGGGAACAAACCTTCTGCCATGAGATGGATCTAGTCAGACAAAATGTTTACATAATCGTTAGCAGTAATGCTAACTTCCGGAGTAACCCTGGAATATCACCATATGGCTGCCCAAATCATAACCGAACCCCAGCCTGGCTGGATCGTAAATCCGGCCAGAAGTTGAGAACTGTGTGAAACAAGACTCATCTGACCAAGTAATCCTTTTCCATTGCTCCAAAGTACATATTTTGTGGCTTTGGCAATGGGCATTTTCGAATTCCAGCTCGCCATTCAGTTCCCACTTAGAGAGTTCACTCCGTGTTGTTTTGATGCTGACAGGGTTTGCCTGTGCAATATTCAGTTATGCTGTGACTTTGGCAGCTGCCCAACACTTACCTGTCGTCATAATCCTCTTCAATGGCCGGCTGCCACGATCACTCAATACATACTTTTGTCCACTTTGTGGCTTAGGGGATGACGTTTTTCTATTTCCTTGTCTGCTGTATAAATCTTGGACGTGGTGCCTCTTGAAATATCTGGAAACGAACTTCCGAACTCCAGTATTCTAACGTAAAATTGCGCCGCGCCAACTAGGCAGCGCTCCTACGCAGTATAGAACTAAGATACTTGTCGTATACGAGATTACAGTGATACAATATTGACTTTCTTTGACGTACATTTTCTAACAAAGATACGAATCTGACGATATTTCATTCGACATTTTGTGCTCTCAGAACGCAAAGAACCGCGCTGTGGCGTCCGAATGCGCGAGCGATTCACCCCATATATCGGAGGCAACAACACGTTGGCTGGCTTCTTATAAGGATGTGCGCTCTCGTCTTAACAACAGCACATACGGGATCAACAAAAATATGAAAAAAAAAAACTGGTCCTGTACGGTTTTCTAGGAAAACTTATTCCGTTCTTCCCACAAAATAGTGTCTAGCTCACGTAACGATGATGGAGATGAATAGCGATCAAGCACCGTTCTCTCCAAAGTAGACCGCACAGGCTCAGTAATACTGAGATCTGGTGACTGTGGTAGTCAAGTGAGATGCGGCAATTCATCCTCGAGCTCACAGAACCAATTATCTGCTATAAGAGCTCTGTGTACACGGAATCTGTCGTCCTGGAATATTGCATCATCACTGGGGAACAAATATTCTAACATGGGAAGGACCTGATAAGCCAATATGATCTCTCAGTGTTTGGCAGTAACGCCACCTGTCGGAGTACTCATGACACCTGTGATGACCGAACTGCCGCCATGTTTCACTCTCTGTACGTGAACTCCGCTGAAAACAGTGTGAAATACACTGAAGAGGCAAAGGAAGAGGAACACCTAAATAACACTGTGTAGGGCCCACGCGAGCACGCACAAGTGCCGCAACACGACGTGGCACGGACTCCACTAATGTCTGAAGTAGTGCTGGAGGGAACTGACACCACGAATCCAGCAGGGCTGTCCATAAATCTGTAAGAGCACGAGGAGGTGGAGATCTCTTCTGAACATCACGTTGCAAGGCATCCCGGATATGCGCAACAGAGTCTAAGTCTGGGGAGTTTGGAGGGCAGTGGAATTGTTTAAACTCAAAAGAGTGTTCCTCGAGCCACTGTGTAGCAATTCTGGAAGTGTTGGATGACGCGTTGCCCTGCTGGAATTGTCGAAGTCCGTCGGATTGCACAATGGACATGAAGGGATGCAGGTGATCAGACAGGATGCTTACGTACGTGTCACCTGTCAGAGTCGTATCTAGACGTATCAGGCGTCCCATATCACTGCAACTGCATACGCTCCACAACATTAGAGAGCCTTCACCAGCTTGAACAGTCCCTTGCTGACATACAGGGTCCATGGATTCATGAGGTTGTCTCCATACCCGTGCACGCCCGTCTACTTCATACAACTTGAGACGAGACTCGTCCGACCGGGCAACACGTTTCCAGTCGTCAACAGTCTGATGTTGGTGTTGACGGGCCCAGGCAAGGTGTAAAGCTTTGTGTCGTGCAGTCATCAAGGGTACACTAGTGGGCATTCGCCTTCGAAAGCCCATACCGGTGATATTTCGTTGAATGGTTCGCACGCTGGCTCTTGTTGATGGCCCAGCATTGAAATCTGCAGCAATTTATAGAAGGGTTCCACTTCTGTCACGTTGAAAGATTCTCTTCTGTAGTCGTTGGTCCCGTTTCTGCAGGATCTTTTTCCGGCCGCATCGATGTCGGATATTTGATGTTTTACCGGATTCCTGATATTCACAGTACACTCGTGAAATGATCGTACGGGGCAATCCACACTTCATCGCTACCTCGGAGATGCTGTGTCCCATTGCTCGTGCCCCGACTGTAACACCACATTCTAACTCACTTAAATCTTGATAACCTGCCATTGTAGCAGCAGTAACCGGTCTAACAACTGCGCCACGCACTTGGTCTTATAATGGCGTTGCCGACCGCAGCGCCGTATTCTGCCCGTTTACATATACAGGGTGTTTCAAAAATGACCGGTATATTTGGAACGTCAATAAAAACTAAACGAGCAGCGATAGAAATACACCGTTTGTTGCAATATGCTTGGGACAACAGTACATTTTCAGGCAGACAAACTTTCGAAATTACAGTAGTTACAATTTTCAACAACAGATGGCGCTGCAAGTGATGTGAAAGATATAGAAGACAACGCAGTCTGTGGGTGCGCCATTCTGTACGTCGTCTTTCTGCTCTAAGCGTGCGCTGTTCACAACGTGCAAGTGTGCTGTAGACAACATGGTTTATTCCTTAGAACAGAGGATTTTTCTGGTGTTGGAATTCCACCGCCTGGAACACAGTGTTGTTGCAACAAGACGAAGTTTTCAACGGAGGTTTAATGTAACCAAAGGACCGAAAAGCGATACAATAAAGGATCTGTTCGAAAAATTTCAACGGACTGGGAACGTGACGGACGAACGTGCTGGAAAGGTAGGGCAACCGCGTACGGCAACCACAGAGGGCAACGCGCAGCTAGTGCAGCAGGTGATCCGACAGCGGCCTCGGGTTTCCGTTCGCCGTGTTGCATCTGCGGTCCAAATGACGCCAACGTCCACGTATCGTCTCGTGCGCCAGAGTTTACACCTCTATCCATACAAAATTCAAACGCGGCAACCCCTCAGCGCCGCTACCATTGTTGCACGAGAGACATTCGCTAACGGTATAGTGCACAGGATTGATGACGGCGATATGCATGTGGGCAGCATTTGGTTTACTGACGAAGCTTATGTTCACCTGGACGGCTTCGTCAATAAACAGAACTGGCGCATATGGGGAACCGAAAAGCCCCATGTTGCAGTCCCATCATCCCTGCATCCTCAAAAAGTACTGGTCTGGGCCGCCATTTCTTCCAAAGGAATCATTGGCTCATTTTTCAGATCCGAAACGATTACTGCATCACGCTATCTGGACATTCTTCGTGAATTTGTGGCGGTACAAACTGCCTTAGACGACACTGCGAACACCTCGTGGTTTATGCAAGATGGTGCCCGGCCACATCGCACGGCCAACGTCTTTAATTTCCTGAATGAATATTTCGATGATCGTGTGATTGCTTTGGGCTATCCGAAACATACAGGAGGCGGCGTGGATTGGCCTCCCTATTCGCCAGAAATGAACCCCTGTGACTTCTTTCTGTGGGGACACTTGAAAGGCCAGGTGTACCGCCAGAATCCAGAAACAATTGAACAGCTGAAGCAGTACATCTCATCTGCATGTGAAGCCATTCCGCCAGACACGTTGTCAAAGGTTTCGGGTAATTTCATTCAGAGACTACGCCATATTATTGCTACGCATGGTGGATATGTGGAAAATATCGTACTATAGAGTTTCCCAGACCGCAGCGCCATCTGTTGTTGAAAATTGTAACTACTGTAATTTCGAAAGTTTGTCTGCCTGAAAATGTACTGTTGTCCCATGCATATTGCAACAAACGGTGTATTTCTATCGCTGCTCGTTTAGTTTGTATTGCCGTTTCAAATATACCGGTCATTTTTGAAACACCCTGTATATATCTGTATTTGAATACGCATGCCTATACCAGTTACCTTGGCGCTTCAGTGTAAGCCTCATCCGACCAAATGGCTTTCTTCCATTTCTGCATAGTCTGCAAGTTTAATGGCTTCTGCACCACGTTTCCCTGTTACGGGAATTTACATCACTAATGAGTGGTTTTGGAATGACAGCTGGTTCTGAATCCCCTGCTTATGGAGCTGACTCCGTGTTTTTTTGGCGCCGACAGGGTCAGCTAGTCCGCCGTTCGTTCTGTAGCGACTTTTGCATTTGTCGCCCTCTTAATTCTTCATCGCAATCCTCTACAATAACCATCTGCCAGAATCACTCAACACACACTTTCGTTCGCGCTGATGTTTATTTTCGACATGGTGGCTACGCCGTAACACTTCGGCTACCTTGCTTACTCAAGCACGCACCAAACGAGCACCAACAATTTGGCCTCTTTCGAATTCACTTGGTTGCGACATAATGCCGTCCCCACTACAAAGGGGATTGTTGTGGCCACATTGCCGGCCGGAGTGGCCGAGCGGTTCTAGGCGCTACAGTCTGGAACCGCGCGACCGCTACGGTCGCAGGTTCGAATCCTGCCTCGGGCGTGGATGTGTGTGATGTCCTTAGGTTAGTTAGGTTTAAGTAGTTCTTAGTTCTAGGGGACTGATGACCACAGCAGTTAAGTCCCACAGTACTCAGAGCCATTTGAACCATTTGTTCTGACCACGCCTGACATTTGCGACGAACTGACGACACTGTACAGATTACGTTCGTGGGCACATGCAATATGGCTACCTGCGTGCTTGGCTAGTATATGGATTTACATTCGAGCACGCATTTTTCGCGGTGATTCCACGTTTTTGTCCAACCCCTTTACGTTCCACTTGTCGTTCTCATTTCTCAGCCCCAGAAGCGCAGGGGCATAAAACTGCACTTAGGAAATTAGCAGATGCAGCAGTTTGACACAAGCTGTCTGCCCGGCTGCGCAGCTTAAAAGCAATAACAGTGAGTGTGCCACAAACGGCGATCGAACTGTGAAGTCATCGCAAGCGCTGCTCAAGAACGCAAAGGCGTTAATTTAGATAGTCTATTTCTGCTCAATGCATTATTCATCTCTGTTGCGGTACAATGCAATCAAATTAATATGACCGAATAACTTCTAATTAACAGGAGTATAATTTTAACAACGCACTGCTTTATAAACTTATCATTTTGGTAGAATATATAAGAATAAATTTGTTACACCAAAATATTACAAAATGTTATTTTTTTACGATTATCACAATTGAATTTCGTACATTAATGGTAGCATTTCCAATAGACTCTACACTATATTGGATTTACCATAAATGCATCCTCCAAAGTTTCCCTAAAACCACATAAATGAATAAATTAAAAATTCAGCGCAATTTATCCAAAGAAGAGATTGCGTACACTAATTTGGAAAGATGTCCTGGTACCATAACTCTGGGATATTCCGTCTATTAAGAATGTATTGTTCTGTACAGATATCTACATCTACATCTACATTTGTACTCCGCAAGCCACCCAACGGTGTGTGGCGGAGGGAACTTTACGTGCTACTGTCATTACCTCCCTTTTCTGTTCCAGTCTCGTACGGTTCGCGGAAAGAACGACCGCCGGAAAGCCTCCGTGCACGCTGAAATCTCTCTAATTTTACATCGGTGATCTCCTCGGGAGGTGTAAGTAGGGGGAAGCAATATATTCGATACCTCATCCAGAAACGCACCCTCTCGAAACCTGGACAGCAAGCTACACCGCGATGCAGAGCGCCTCTCTTGCAGAGTCTACCACTTGAGTTTGCTAAACATCTCCGTAATGCTATCACGCTTACCAAATAACCCCGTGACGAAACGCGCCGCTCTTCTTTGGATCTTCTCTATCTCCTCCGTCAACCCGATCTGGTACGGATCCCACACTTATGAGCAATACTCAAGTATAGGTCGGACGAGTGTTTTGTAAGCCACCTCCTGTGTTGATGGACTACATTTTCTAAGGACACTCCCAATGAATCTCAATCTGGCACCCACCTTACCAACAATTAATTTTATATGATCATTCCACTTCAAATCGTTCCGTACGCATACTCCCAGATATTTTACAGAAGTAATTGCTGCCATTGTTTGTTCCGCTATCATGTAATCATACAATAAAGGATCCTTCATTCTATGTATTCGCAATACATTATATTTGTCTATGTTAAGGATCAGTTGCCACTCCCTGCACCAAGTGCCTATCCGCTGCAGATCTTCCTGCATTTCGCTACAATTTTCTAATGCTGCAACTTCTCTGTATACCACAGCATCATCCGCGAAAAGCCGCATGGAACTTCCAACACTATCTACTAGGTCATTTATATATATTGCGAAAAGCAATGGTCCCATAACACTCCCCTGTGGCACGTCAGAGGTTACTTTAACGTCTGCAGACATCTGTCCATTGAGAACAGCATGCTGTGTTCTGTTTGATAAAAACTCTTCAATTCAGCCACACAGCTGTTGTATTTAACAAGAAGACTGGTTTGAAGCACCTTTCTCTCGCTAGTCTATCCCGTGCTACTGTGTTCACCTCTGGCCAAGTACTGCAACCCTCGACCCTCATCCATTTCAGCCAAGTTACTAGTTAAAGCTTAGTCTCCATCTACAATCCTCACCCCCCCCTTTTCACTTCCTTCATTATACCAAATTAACGATTCCTTCGTATCTGTGGACGTGTCCCGTTAACCAACCTCTTCTTTTAGTTAAGCTCAGTTATACTCGGTATCTCCTGGTTAGTTATTTGATCAACCGATCTGATCTTCAGCATTTTCCTGTAGCACCCCCCTTAAAAATAGTCTATTCTCTTGCTGTCTGGACTTCTTATGTTTCACGTATGTGCAAGACTACACTTCATACAAATACCTTCATAACAAATATATTTTAGACTAGCGAATCCAGCAATGCTTCGCAAGTTCTAAAGACATGTGGGAATTGGATATTTTCTACTCTACTCCCCCCCCCCCCCCCGCCCTTAGCCAGTCTCTTCCTTCTTCCCCTTGCTCCCACCTCTCTCTCTCTCTCTCTCTCTCTCTCTCTCTCTCTCTCTCTCTTTCCCAATCTCCTCCTACCCCTCTCCGTCAATCTCCACCTTCCCCCTCAATGCCCATATCCTTCCCCCCCCCCTTTCTCTGTCCATTTATTCCTCGCCCTGTCCCTGATACTGACCCTTATTTATTGTTATTGCAAATTCGGACTCCGTAGTAGTATTCTAACCGTAAGCTGATAATCCATAAATACAGTTTTTGTGTTTTCTGCGAAAACATACCACCATCAGAAAACAAAAAAATTGTTCAAATGGCTCTGAGCACTTAACTTCTGGGTCATCAGTCCCCTAGAACTTAGAACTACTTAAACCTAACTAACCTAAGGACATCACGTACACATACACCCATGCCCGAGGCGGAATTCGAACCTGCGACCGTAGCGGTCGCGCGGTTCCAGACTGTAGCGCCTAGAACCGCTCGACCAATCCGGCCGGCCGGAGGAAAACAAAACAGCACACTGTTGTATACACAGTTATTGTTAAATGCCCAACCAATTTAGTTAAAAATGATTGCGAGAAAGGAAACAAAAACTGCAGCGCAAAACACAGTACTTACTTTCTTGCAGCACCAGTACACCCGACCATCGTTGTGTAGCAAAAATATATAGCCTGCGCCCATATGAAGAACTTTTCTACATTTTTGCTATCAACTTTACATATGGCCTATACCCATCCGAAAGTTTATTGGAGTATTATGTAAAAATATGAAGTAAATCGGTGAAGAACTTTTTTTTTAGACTGATTGTAGCCGAGGGCATGCAGCTTTACTGTATGATTAAATGGCGATGGCATCCTCTTGGGTAAAATATTCCGGAGGTAAAATAGTCCCCCATTCAGATCTCCGGGCGGGGACTACTCAAGAGGACGTCGTTATCAGGAATTGGAGCATGGAATGTCAGATCCCTTAATCGGAGAGGTAGGTTAGAAAATTTAAAAAGGGAAATAGTTTAAAGTTAGATATAGTGGGAATTAGTGAAGTTCGGTGGCAGGAGGGACAAGACTTTTGGTCAGGTGAGTACAGGGTTATAAACACAAAGTCAAATAGGGGTAATGCAGGAGTAGGTCTAATAATGAATAAAACAAATAGGAGAGCGGGTAAGCCACTACAAACAGCATAGTGAACGCATTATTGTGGCCAAGAATAGACACATAGCCCACGCCTACTACCGTAGTACAAGTTTATATGCCAACTATCTCTGCAGATGATGAAGATATTGATGAAATGTATGATGAGGTAAAAGAAATTATTAAGGTAGTGAAGGGAGACGAAAATTTAATAGTCATGGGTGAAAGGAATTCGACAGTAGGAAAAGGAAGAGAAGGAAACGTAGTAGGTGAATATGGACTGGGGCTAATAAATGAAAGAGGAAGCCGCCTGGTAGAATTTTGCACAGAGCATAACTTAATCATAGCTAACACTTGGTTCAAGAATCATGAAAGAAGGTTGTATACATGGAAGAACCCTGGAGATACTAAAAGGTATCAGATAGATTATATAATGGTAAGACAGAGATTTAGGAACCAGGTTTTAAATTGTAAGACATTTCCAGGGGCAGATGTGGACTCTGACCACAATCTATTGGTTATGACCTGTAGATTAAAACTGAAGAAACTGCAAAAAGGTGGGAACTTAAGGAGATGGGACTTGGATAACCAGAGGTTGTACAGAGTTTCAGGGAGAGCATAAGGGAACGATTGACAGAAATGGGGGAAAGAAATAAAGTAGAAGAAGAATGGGTAGCTTTGAAGAATGAAATAGTGAAGGCAGCACAGTATGAAGTAGGTATAAAGACGAGGGCTAGTAGAAATCCTTGGGTAACAGAAGATATACTGAATTTAATTGATGAAAGGAGAAAATACAAAAATGCAGTAAGTGAAGCAGGCAAAAAGGATAACAACGGTCTCAAAAGTGAAATCGACAGGAAGTGCAAAATGGCTACGCAGGGATGGCTAGAGGACAAATGTAACGATGTAGAGGCTTATCTCACGAGGGGTAAGATAGATACTGCCTACAGGAAAATCAAAGAGACCCTTGGAGAAAAGAGAACCACGTGCATGAATATCAAGAGTTCAGATCGAAACCCTGTTCTAACAAAGAACTGAAAGCAGAAAGGGGGAAGGAGTATATAGAGGGTCTATACAGGGGGGATGTTCTTGAGGACAATATTATGGAAATGGAAGAGGATGTAGATGAAGATGAAATGGGAGATACGATACTGCGTCAAGAGTTTGACAGAGCATTGAAAGACCTAAGTCGAAACAAGGCCCCGGGAGTAGACAACATTCCATTAGAACTACTGACAGACTTGGGAGAGCCAGTCCTGACAAAACTCAACCATCTGGTGAGCAAGATGTATGAGACAAGCGAAATACCCTCAGACTTCAAGAAGAATATAATAATTCCAATACCAAAGAAAGCAGGTGTTGACAGATGTGCAAATTACCGAACTATCAGTTTAATAAGTCACAGCTGCAAAATACTAACGCGAATTCTTTACAGATGAATGGAAAAACTGATAGAAGCCGACCTCGGGGAATATCAGTTTGGATTCCGTAGAAATGTTGGAACACGTGAGGCAATACTGACCCTACGACTTAGCTTAGAAGAAAGATTAAGGAAAGGCAAACCTATGTTTCTAGCATTTGTAGACTTAGAGAAAGATTTTGACAATGTTAACTGGAATACTCTGTTTCAAATTCTGAAGGTGGCAGGGGTAAAATACAGGGAGCGAAAGGCTATTTACAATTTCTACAGAAACCAGATGGCAGTTATAAGAGTCGAGGGGCACGAGAGGGAAGCAGTGGTTGGGAAGGTGGTGAGACAGGGTTGTAGCCTATCCCCGATGCTATTCAATCTGTATATTGAGCAAGCAGTAAAAGAAAGAAAAGAAAAGTTAGGAGTAGGCATTAAAATCCATGGAGAAGAAATAAAAACTTTGAGGTTCGACGATGACATTGTAATTCTGTCAGAGACAGCAAAGGACTTGGAAGAGCAGTTGAACGGAATGGACAGTGTCTTGAAAGGAGGGTATAAGATGAACATCAACAAAAGCAAAACGAGGATATGGAATGTAGTCGAATTAAGTCGGGTGATGCTGAGGGAATTACATTAGGAAATGAGACACTTAAAGTAGTAAAGGAGTTTTGCTATTTGGGGAGCAAAATAACTGATGATGGTCGTAGTAGAGAGGATATAAAATGTAGACTGGCAATGGCAAGGAAAGCGTTTCTGAAGAAGAGAAATTTGTTAACATCGAGTATAGATAAAAATGTTAGGAAGTCGTTTCTGAAAGTATTTGTATGAAGTGTAGCCATGTATGGAAGTAAAACGTGGACGATAAATAGTTTGGACAATAAGAGAATAGAAGCTTTCTAAATGTGGTGCTACAGAAGAATGCTGATTATTTGATGGGTAGACCACATAACTAATGAGGAGGTATTGAATAGAATTGGGGAGAAGAGGAGTTTGTGACACAACTTGACCAGAAGAAGGGATCGGTTGGTAGGACATGTTCTGAGACATCGAGGGATCACCAATTTAGTATTGGAGGGCAGCGTGGAGGGTAAAAATCGAAGAGGGAGACCAAGAGATGAATACACTAAGCAGATTCAGAAGGATGTAGGCTGCAGTAGGTACTGGGATATGAAGAAGCTTGCCCAGGGTAGAGTAGCATGGAGAGCTGCATCAAACCAGTCTCAGGACTGAAGACCACAACAACAACAGCAACAACGTATTTATACACATTGTAAGTTGGCAATGCAGACTATATAAAAGCAACGCTATACAGAAGCACGCGTGTATTCGAATGCAGTGTTGTGTCAACATTTCAAGAACTTTCGGACATTTAAGATTTTGAACTAACGAACATTTACATTTTAATTGATATAGTTGTTATCAAATTTCTCTATTTCAGAAAACCTGTTTTTGCTGTCGGCATTCTGCATTTTGTATCCTCTCTAGTTCGACCATTTTCAGTTATTTCGCTGCCCAGATAGCAAAGCCTGTCAATTACTTTCAGTGTCGTTTCCTAATCTAATTCTGTCACCATCAACCGATTTCATTCGACTACATTCCATCATCCTTGTTTTACTTTTGTTGATGTTCATCTTATAGTCTCCTTTCATCACACTTTTCATTCCGTTGAACTGCTCTTCAAGTCCTTTGCTGTCTCTGACGGAATTACAATGTCATCGGCAAATCTCGGAGTTTTTATTTCTTCTCCCTAGACTTTAATCTCACTCCAAATTTTTCTATGGTTTGCCTTACTGCTTGCTGAATCTACAGATTGAATTATATTGAGGGCAGGCTTACACCCTTCCCAAGCACGGCTTCTCTTTCACGCCCCTCGACTCTTACAACTGCCGTCTGGCGTCGTTACAAGTTGTAAACATCCCCTGCTACCGTCAGAATTTCACGTGCATAGTCCATCCAACTCCGTCTGTCAAGTCGTCCTTCCTTTCTACAATGGAATTGGAAACCCGGGTTTAAATAATGGTGATACCAGTCGTACCCTCCACCACACACCGTGCAGTGTCTGACGGAGGGCAACTATGAAATGAAATTGGACCACAGGCGAACTGCGGAGCTCTATAGAACTACTTAGTGATAACTTTTTATCAATTGTCAGGAACGCCATACAGATCTGGTTGTACCCAATCAGGTGCCATCTTTAATCAATCATCCGATATCTGCGAGATCGAACAAATTTTAAACACATTAGCAGTTTTGACACAAACTGCTATACTCCCATACCGAACAGACAATTAGCCTCAACTTGTATCACTCTGGTTTCACCGCACCTGGGTCGCCAGGTTTTCTAAGAAAAATCAGGATTTTTTTAAATGTGTGATTTCAACGCCACTTGCGCCTCTTTGAGTCAAACTTAATTATGACTGGCACACAGTACAGCGAGAATTGTAATCACTTTTATCTTTGCTAAGCAGCGAGTAAAACTTCCATTATTAAACTTGGGCTTGAATTTCTCCCTTTCCGGCACTGACACTTCATTGGTTTCGACGGATCCACTTGTGAAACTAGTTCATGAACTGTAAAATGCTTCCTAACAGCGACCAATTGTCTTTACCAAATTCCGTCTCGCTCTTGAATGCGACTAAGGTTGATGCAACAGCTGCTGGCTGTAGGAAAGCAATCTTTCATCAGACTAAAATCTATATTTTACCACTCACATCTGTAATGAGTTACCCAATTGCAAACATGCAGAAAGCAAAACCGTTGAATCTGTTGCATGCTGATGATGCAGCCATTATGTCTGGTAACTTCCAGGGAACTCGAGGGAATCTCGAGGAGTGGAGGAAGGAACATGAAACAAATGGGTTATAACCTATGCGTAAATGCATCAGTATAACAAAGATCGAGTTCACGTGTGTGCAACATCAGCTCCGATGCAATAAGAACCGCAGATATCAAGCTTGATAATGTCATACTTTCAAGAGCTACAATTTCCTGGGGTCAGTAATATTAGGGTATGGATCAGCTGAAGCAGACATAACTCGAAGCATACCATCTGCTTTCAGCGGTTCTGTACAGTACAAAAATGCCCAAAAGCTGAATGCAAAATTCATAAAATGGCGATTAAGACCAGCGCTATTGTAAGACAGTGAAGTCTAGGCATCAAAAAGGACTCACCAACCGAAGCTTCATACAACAGAAATGTGCATGTTATAAAAGGCAGGAGGACTGGCATTGAAACGCCAAGTGCAGAATGAATCCAGACGAGATATTTCACAGTCATCCCCATACCGAAAAACACTCAAAACCCATGCTGAGGCATTATAATGAAATTTTTATTTTTATGTTTACAGAAATTACTTTGATCATTATTTGTATTAAGTTAATTGGTTTAAATGTAATTTTTTATTTATAATAATTGCCATGTCATTTTAATCATCACCATAACCATTTTATTCGCTCTAATTTTTTGTTCCTACCATTCTTTTCTCATTTAGAGTTTTGTCCATGTTACATTAATTATTTTTATGTATTAACTTTGATTTAATTTCTTCTGTTTCATCATTTTACATTTTCATCCAAGTTATTGCATACATTATTTCTATTTCTCATTTTGCTTGAATATCTTCTTGTTTATAATCCCTTCTTTAGTTTAACCCTTCATCAGCGTTATTTTCTTCATTGTGCAACAAGAATTTATGTTCCAAATGTATATTTTATGTCGATTACCACAAAAAATACAGCTAGTAACGACAAATTCACTTTTGACACCACTGCACTGCCAATATAAATGGATTACGTCTTTTGTTTCGCAAGAGATAGAGTGGCGTTTTGGAATGTTTAAATATTATGACAACTAAATAAAAATAATTAAAATCATATGCATAAAGACTCCAAATGAAAAAAAATGATAGGAAGAAAAAATAATAGCAAATAAAAAAGTTAATACAATGATGCGACCAAAGATTAGAAATTTCAAAAAACAAAAAAAAAATACATTTAACCTAAAAAGTAATTAATTTCGATAAAGACTCAAAAATTAAAATTTCCAGCACCTAATGGGATTCTACCTTACAACCATCAGCAAAATGTATGTCAATGACTATGCTCACACACCATTATGGGAAGCACCATTATTTCAAGCCTATTGAGCATAAGTGTAGAGACATGATAATACCATGGGATGCAAACCCCTGGCTGGCTCTGAGCACTATGGGACTTAACATCTGAGGTCATCAGTCCCCTGCAAACCCCTCACCGTGATTATGTAAGGGATGCAAAACAAATCCATATACATAATTACATCACATAATTGTTTCACAATTATGAAATTTACTGAACAAATCACCCTCCCCCAAACCATGCTTCAACTAGCATAGAATTTAAAGTAGAGAGGGGCAGCCAGCGAGAATTAACATTGACAGGAAGGCATGCCAGGATAATATGTCCAGTTGAGTGAACCACTGTGCCAAGGTAGCTTAGTGGCTAACGCACCTGCCTTGTAATCATGTCAAACATATCAAAATGTTAGAAGTAGCCACAATCAAGCTAGAGTAGCCCATTACAAACAGTACTGTAAGGTGCTTAAACAAGTTATTAGGAGGGCAAAAAGTATGTGGTACGCAAATAAAATAGTTAATTCACAGTATAAAATTAAAACTATGTGGTCAGTTGTAAAGGAAGTGTATGATCAGCAGCACAAGTTCGACAATATAAAGGCAGTTCGTAGTAAAAATATTTTTGTTACTGATACATCAGATATATGTAGAGTATTTAACCATCATTTTCTGAGCATTGCTGGTGAATTATATAAAAATTTAGTTTCTACAGGGAATCATATACCTCTCTTGGCAAATACCTTTCTGAGATTGATGTCTGAAATACTCCTCTGTGATACAGACAAGGGGAGATTGAATCACTAAAGACTAAGGACTCTCATGGATATGACTGAGCGCCTAGCAGAATATTAAAGTACTGTGCTGTACATGTTAGCCCTGTATTTAGCCATATTTGTAATTTTTCCTTTGGAAATAGTCTCCTGAACAATTTAAGTACTCAGTAGTCACAAACCTCTTGTCGACCCCTGTTCACTAGTCTGGGTATTTTGACGTTGGCCTCTCAATATATATATATATATATATATATATATATATATTCCTTACTGTCATTTCTTGTTAATAATATTAGCTTATTCCCAAGAATAAGCAGCTTTCCCTCAGTTAATACTTGGCGGAAATCAAACCTGCATTTGGATCAGACTTCATTAACTCTTGTGCAAAAAGGTGTGCAGTATACTGCTACATCCACTTTCAATAAACTACCATTAGAATTCAAAAATCTTAGCAATAAACCAAGCACTTTCAAATCGACACTGAAGAGTTGCCTCATGGGTCACTACTTCTATTCTGTCGTGGAATTCCTTGAAAAATTAAGCTAATTGTTGATGTATTGTTGATTGCGTTTCATTACACTTATGGCTTGACTTTTTTCACGTTCATAAACATTTTATTTTTATCTGTTATTACTTTTATGTTGTAATTTCATGTACTGACATTGGTTTGATTCCCAGCCTTGGAGCAAATTTCCACTCGCCACTTTAGTCTATATAGATAAAATCATATCTGTATGAGACCAGTAAAGTCTCAAATTGTGTCATTTCAATCAAACAATAATGTTAAGATACACAAACATCAGCCAGTATGAATTTTACCCGTATTTTAGGAGATTTAGTTCCCGAGTATATTTGCCAATACATTAGTCAACTATTTCACTGCAACAATTATTTAATACCACATTTCTAATTCGAGTAAAGGAGTAGTTAAATCACACACACACACACACACACACACACACACACACACACACACACACACACACTTTCCCTAAATGTGGGTAATTTATTTCTATTCAACAATTGCTCTGTGGTACAGAGTGAGTTGTTAAGCAGAAACATCTTTAACCTCTATTTGAAGACATTTCTGGTATCCATTTCCATAGGTAGACTGTCAAAGAGTGTCATAGCAGCGTATTTCAACCCTTTCTGTGCCAGAGCTAGATTCATTAACGAGTAACACAAATCAATTTTTTCTTTTACTTCTGAATTTGTGGGTATTTCTGTAACTCTGAAACCCAGATGGACTGCTGATAGCAAATTTCGCAAATGAAATAATGTACTGTGAGCCTATGGGTAACATGCACAGTTGCTTATATAGATGCCTTAATATGTATTTCTATGAAACCCACACAAACTATAATTACTTTCATTTGAGCAATGAACATTTTTTGCCTAAGTGAAGGCTTTCCCCACAATATCATCCCATAAGACAGCAATGAATGCAAATATCCAAAATATATTAACTTACCGAATTCTGTATCTACAAAGTTGGTAATGATTCTTATGGCAAATGTTTTAGTAAGTATACTACCTCCTTACTTTAAGGTTAAATTTTCATCAATACACACAAAAGAACTTTCAACTTTCTACCCTGTCTATTGTTTCTTGTTGCTATACTATGTCAATGAGAGGTAGGATATTTTTGACACCACAAAACTGGATGACCTGTGATTTCTCAAAGTTTAAAGGTAGACCATTCGTACAAAACCAGTCAGTAAATTCACCCAAAACCTCATTCAGTTTTTTATGGTGATACTTTTTTGCTTGGCTTTACAGTAACGCTCGTGTCACCTGCAGACAGACTAATTCTGCCTCCTAATTCAAGAAAAACGTTAGATCATTAACATAAATAAAGAACGACAGTGAACCCAATGAGACTCCCATTGTAATTTCTCTCCATGCAGATAAGGCATTCTTCTTTGTATTGCGTGAACAGCCTATATTAACCTTCTGCATTCTGTTTCTTAAATAAAAACCAAACCAGGCATTTGCTGAACTACATATTTAACAAAAACTGAGTATCTCTAACAGAATGTTATCACTGACACAATCAAATATCTTAGTAAGTCATATATTCCAACTGGTGATACTTCATGATTTTAAGATACTATGTGCTCAATAAATGTATAAACAGGTGACTCAGTAGAACAGTCCTTTTGAAATCCAAACTATGATTGAATCAAGTTACTACACAAAAATTTTGGAAAAAGATGTAACAAATGACAGTGGGTGGTAATTACATCTTTGGAATTCCCCTTCTAATTTGTGGGAAACAAAATGTTCCCCTGCCCCATGAAGAGGTAAAACATGCTGATGAACATCAATGACAGTTCAGTTCTGTAGCTCACATAACGTGCTGCAATGTATAGAATATCTCATATTTTTAGTCAAAGTGCCGTATCCAATCTGATTCCGGTAAATTGTGTTAGTCATGTCGTTTATTCAATTATGTATTTTCTGAGAACCTTTCAGAATTCATTTAATGGAATGATAAACGGATCTGATGATATCATTAAAAAAATAACTTGCTGGCACTGATGAAGTATGCTTCAAAAATGTAATATTACACTTTCTGTTTGCAATAAAAGCAAAAATTACAATTCCAGCAAGACAATGATTTTTAGGTCATAATATTCTTGTTTGGAAATTATTACATTACTGTACCAGTACATATCCACATAGGAACATGGAGCTGTATTCAAGTCACACGACAAAGCCAACTGTGATAGCACTCGACAGTAATAACACGTTTCTCAGCAGCAACCTCGTTGTCTGAGCAATGACCGTACTTGAGCAAGTTTGGAGAGCACTGAAGTATGGGACAGTATTTGCATTCTGCACTAACTAGTTCCTTTTGGCTGTACAGGCTGTAGATTAAGTCCAATTATTTATTGCACAAGAACTAAACATTGTATAGATGTTATACATATTGCATTTTGAAGAGAAACTCTGAATTTTTTTTTTTACAAACATTTGAGTGACCTGGAAGATGTTAATATGGTAATCAAACTCTTGCCATACCCGTTCCAGCATGACATCATTGACTTTGGCAGTCTCTTCCCGTATTCTCTCCCGGAGCTCTGCTACATCTCGTAGTAGAGGCGGTATATACACCAGATCTTTAATGTGTCCCTACAGCAAGAAATCACATGGAGTGAGATCTGGTGATCGGGCAGGCCATTTCATGAACTCCAATACACAGAAAGCTTGCTCTGCACCTGAACTCGCCATGTTTGCGACTATCGGCAAATTACCAAACTATGCTGTGGCAGTATATATGAAAAAAAAAAAAAAAACTTTCAGGTTCCCTCTTCAAAATCACATATGTATGATATCTGTACAATGTTTGGTTCTCGTGCAATAAATAATTGAAACTGCTCCCGGACTTTATGTACACCCTGCATGTAGACACCCCCAAACCATCTGAGCAGGTCATCTTCCGGACTTCTTGTTGCATCACCGCCTGCCATGTGTAGGTCTCTGCTGTGAGATGTAGCTATCATCAACACAGTCGGACTGTACACCAACAACCACTACCTGGTGGTCTAGTAAACAGATTGCCTTCACTCTGCTATTGCTTCGACAAGACTGAACAATCTGAGACCCTCCCAACTCTGTGCCACTGGGGTACAATGCCAGCAGAGGTGCCGTCCCATCCACTGCACCAGCTTATCACACAATCCTGACTCAGCAACAGGTGGCTGCTCAGAATGTGCCAATAGTCAATACTGCTCGCTGCCAAGTTGGCTCTTTGGGAAGTGTTATAGCGGCGTGTCCACACCAAGGTGCTTGGGTTCAGGGTTCACCACCAGTCACTTATCACCACCTTATCACTGGTATGCTGCACTACATCAGTTTACAATTGGCAACAAAGAACTTTGGCAACACTTGGCTGCCTCCATCATCTACTTCTCCACACACCTCCACCATACTAACAATCCCCAATACCACTGCCTTTGATATCAGAAGTGGGATAGTGCAAGCGGAAACATAGTGCTAATGAACACAGCAATGGTGTGTCAGTAGCAGCAACTGCACGTTTTACATCACTTGCAGCATGCTTGTACCCATAAGCTGGTCTTCTTCCTGCTGTCATGTTCCCATTATGTCACGGATAGATACAGTTACTGTACCTGGGAAGGGGGCCAAGGGATGAACTGCTAACATCAGTTGTGTGTACCCGAAGTAATTTTCCTGGACATGCAATACTGCATGCCACATCACAATTATAGTACTCTGGTTATGCTGACAGAAAGGGCAATATTCCATGCAGTACAGAGAAAATGGATGGGTAAGGTAAGGAAGGCTATGCATACCGAGAAAATTAAGGTCAATGTAATTAATATATAAATACAAATACAGGTTGTTGTAAACTGAGAAGTAGAAATTTATTACTCTGTACTAGTGCACATATGGGTATACATAGAAGAGTGAGTGCTATAAATGGTTCAAAATGTTTTAGGAAATAGGATAATCATTAGCTAACAAAATGTATAATCTGGTAGTATGACGACCGACAGGGCAATAGTTTGTGGATACTATCTGATGCTAATGAGGTAGATATAAATAGTGGTTCAAAGCTGACAAAGCAGCATATCGACCAAGTGTCACAATAGTATCTCACAGTTAGTGTTTCCTGTCTTTGCATCATGTGTGACTGACTCAAAGCAGCAAGGCATTTAGATACAAAGACTGTGAGACGAATAATTAGTAGCAATGTCATCAATTAAACCACTCCATGTCCCTTGAGGAACTGATAGCAGAAAATCTGTCCAAGGAACGTGTGCAAGCTGTCTGCCGCTAGACTGGCCACCTGAGCCAGGATGCTGTCATGCCATGCTGACTCAGTAACAACTCCCACTCAGAAAACACTGTTAGCCAATGCCATTCGCTAGCAAGCTGCCTCTCCGAGAAGTGATACAGTGATGCGTTAGCATCGGCGCGCCTGGGTGCAGCGTTCGACGTCAATCGTTTGTCATCTACTTACAGCAGCCATTCTGCAATAAGTTTCTTTAGATTAACAACAAAGAACTTTGGCACCATCTGGCTACTCCCCAACACCATTATATACATTACTATTATATAATTTACTATAAATGTTATACTTAATACTGTTCACATTGTTCTAAGCACAATCGTGTCTCCTGTTCATGGAATGTTCATATCCCGCAATACCTCTGTGGCTATCTATTTTGTACATAGTTCCAGAAAAATATTTAATGTAATTACAGTACCCAGGACACTAGGAAGAATAATGTCTGGTTTACCATCGTTAAAATACGCTATTTTTGTCTTAAGTAATAATTTCAGAATCAAATAAATTATTCCTGATTTTAAAATTATTTTTCACTGTTTAATTGACTTAATATAACAACAATGAAGGAATGTGCGTCCGACTTGATGTAAAACACTTTTTTCCCCTCCTCCTTTCCCGAAGTAGTTTAAGCAACAATATCGCTATGCTCAGTGGGTTTTTCTTTGTGCTAAGAACATGCAAAATTAGCATCGTTATAAACATTACAAAACATTATTATATGGATAATATTTGCTTCCAAATACTGTAGTCTGTGAATAGTTTTAAAGTGTCCCATTTACTTCAGCTTGCAGCACGTTTGTTGCCGTTATTTCCGGGATATTTTCTGTGTTTTGTTGTTTCATCGGCGTACAGCATGTCATCTACAACTGTATGAGCGGCTGTTACCAACAAATATAAAAAAGTGAACTTATATTCGTCAGCTCTATTTTACTGGCAATTGCGGTAATGTTGTGGATACAGTTTTGATGCACCAACTTCGTGCACATCAAAACTGTATCCACGACACCACTGCAATTCCCAACAGTATAACGCTGACGTATATAATTTCACTTTCTCACATTTAACAGCCGCTCATGATGTTGCAGATGACATGCTATACCCCGAAGAAACAACAAAACACAGAAACTTTGCCGGAAGTAACGGCAACAAATATGGAAGCCAGGCTCTAACAAATTCACAGAATACAATATTTGGAACCAAACAATACTCACGTAATAATGTTTTGCAAAAGCGTTTATTATGATACTAGATTTGCAAGTTTTTATAAGAAAGACAAATCCGCTGATGATGGTGACACTGTTGCTGAAACTAGTTTAAGAAATTAAATAAATAAAACAAAAGTGTTTTAGATCAAGGCGGACCCACAACACTACATTGTTGTCTTTATGCAAACATGGACCGATTGAAGAGTTTGATGATAAAATGACTGACTTCACACATTTAATTAAAGTTCTATAGAGCAGAAAAAGCCTTTCCCCTCAGTATAACATTAGAATGTATTTTAAATACACTGATTATACTAAAAAATTTCTGTTTCTGTGCTGTATTAGTGACCAATTCGAAAACTTGTAAACAGACGTTTTTGGCACTGACATCTGAACAGTACAACAAAAGCAAAATATCTAGACGAAAAGTATGTGTGTACTTTATTCAACATTAATAGTTTGTCCCAAGTTTTCATTAGAAATCATTAAGGTGATCTGGTTCTGAGATATCTGCAACAGATTCTACGAAATATGAAGATCATCATTCATTTCATCCTCAGGTCAGCTGAATACGTATCACACTGAAACTAGATCACACATGTCATATAACAAGTGCCAGTGAGGTATACTTAGCACTCCGTCTTCAGGACGCAAGTGGCGCCATCGGGACCATCCGACCGCCGTGTCATCCTCAGTTGATGATGCGGATAGGAGGGGCGTGTGGTCAACACACCGCTCTCCCGGTCGTTTTGATGGTTTTCTTTGGTCGGAGCCGCTACTATTCGGTCGAGTAGCTCCTCAATTGGCATCACGAGGCTGAGTGCACCCCGAAAAATGGCAACAACGCATGGCGGCCCAGATGGTCACCCATCCAAGTGCCGGCCACGCCCGACTGCGCTTAACTTCGATGATCTCACGGGAACCGGTGTATCCACTGCGGCAAGGCCGTTGCCGAGGTGTACTTAGGATACCTCAATATTGCAGCATTAGAGGCAAAAGCGAAAAGCATAATGTTTCCATTGTATCACTGGAATAGAAAATTTTAGTTTTTTGTGTGCTCTAATAAAAAAGATATAGAACGCTGACAAAGGACCACGTCATGATGACACTGTTACAAAAAGTGCAGCCCAGAGTTTTTTGACGGGCGTCCATCTTTCCCGTCATGTACCGGTATGTCAACAGATTAACACTCATTGTAGACGAGAATCTTTTGTAAGAGCAGGTCATAATACAATTTTAGTAATATAGGACACGATACACCTAATGATAGGGGCAGCTGAGCTGCAATTGTAGAAGGTAATACAATTTTAGTAACACAGCAAACGATACACCTACGGGGGATAGCTGATCAGTAACTACAACAGATTTTTTCTTGTATACTATTCGATCAATAATGGGAATCTATCCAAAAGAATGGATTCCTCATCATCATGAAAGTTGAAGGTATAAGAATTTTTGGGCTTGAGGATTAACAGGAAGCTCAAATCCTCCTGCCACACACACGCTCTTAAGTTTCACGTGCGATGAAATGCACACACAATGAAATAAGGTGTCGAGTCGACAATATGGCTGCTTTTCCGGACTGTGAAATAAACAGGGGTAATCAAAATTCAACTAAAATTTTATGAACCAATTCGTCTCATACTCGTTATTCACGGTCCTCTCGACCACATTTTCTGCGAGGTTTTCCGTGCTCCCAAATGCATCAACAAAGGGTGTGTATTCTCAGATCGGGTTTTGTTGCTGCAAACATCACGCAGGTGACTGCATATACGTACGTAATTTTTTTCAGAGTTGTTTCTGACGAATCCATACTGGTTTCACGTGGCACACACAGATATTGGAAGATAGCATTTTTTGAATAGAAGAACGTCGACTGCCTGTATTTCGCATTTTTCGGCTTCTATTTCCGACGCCTATTTCGGAGTAAAAGCTCCACCATAACGGCTTCCAAACTTTAATTAAAGCTTGTCGTCATGTGCTGATGAAGCACTCTCGCACCTGCATACTGCGGGAATCTGGTTCACTGGTGGTCTATGGTAAAATTACCCTAAACTGTTGGGTTTCCACAGCAAATTTATCATTGGGGAGGGGAAAATGTATGAAAACACTGGAAAACTACTACAAGAGTAATTTGAGTCTTATCGTCAGCTTGTCGATGATTTGTATCGACTCAATACCAAGCAATTTAGAAATATTTCACTATAAATCACCAAAGAAGCAGATTATTTCATTTGTCCACGTGCGACTGCTAGAACAGCTCATGACAAAAAGAATCAGGTGAATCTCGCAAACTTTGATGATAGAGCTTCCGTTTCGATATACATATCGAGGCAAAAGAGTAATGATCAAAACGGAATTTCAAGCTCTATACCCGTCCCTGCACAAAATGATGATGAATTAAAGTATTCCCCTTCTGGCAAAAACACAATTTTATTATTTCTTTAATTCCCAAACGTGTTTCACCACAATTGTGGCACCCACAGTGTCTGTTAATCGTTTGTTTGTTTACACTAATTGTGCCCAGAATGCCAGGGAAATCAGCCACAAGTCTA
This sequence comes from Schistocerca cancellata, assembly GCF_023864275.1. Lineage (NCBI taxonomy): Eukaryota > Metazoa > Arthropoda > Insecta > Orthoptera > Acrididae > Schistocerca > Schistocerca cancellata. The sequence continues at coordinate 15,284,399 of NC_064635.1, read as the reverse complement.
AATTAATACGACGTATCATCAATGCTGGTGAATTCTGCTAACATATCATCCAGAATTCGTCAACGACCGCAGGAAAGCGTAATTCTGAACATAAAAAACAACAGCGACACATTTAGCAGGTAATGAAAACCAAGTACTGATCAGGAGAGGTCAACTACAGTAATGATTACGTGCTGTATTGATTTAGACTTACGGCTGACCTCTATTATTAGCCACAGAGCACACACAATGTAATAAAACGTAACAATAAAAAAACGCTGAAGATGCCACAACTATGGTGAAACATGTTTCGGGTTAAACAAAAGAGAAAGCTGTGTCCTTGCAAGAAAGCGGACCCTCTTTAAATTCATTATGTACACATCAAATGTAGATGCGTGTTTAATTTCTGTAAAGAAACGAAATCTGCACTTAAACCCCGTCGTTAATAGTTTTTGGAACTAAGCAAATTGTAGAAATGGAGTAAATTGTAAAACGCGGGAAAGAGGGCAAACAGTTATGTATAGGGTTTGCGCGCCGTCTTTGTATTGAATATCTGTTACATCCTTCAGTCATTATTACAAACATTATGCCTGGAACAACTGGGCAGAAATAATGACATTATGTAGCAACACACAACGTCGTACTACTGCAACTACGTTGATGGCTTCTACAGATTACGTATACTAAAAAGAGACTTACCGCGTGGAACTTTCGCCGACGTAGCGTATACGAATGCACTGCTCGAAACACTGACAAAATTTGCGAGGACATCTCGGATGAAACAAAGAAAACTGTTTACGTTCGTCTTCTGTTTTTCACAGACAGTGCGTGACAGCTTATGGCGTGATACGGAATGGTAAAAAAGAAAAGAAACAATGTAAATATAAAAATATTAATAACCGAGAAAATGTAACAATTGAAAAAGTTACTGTTGTGGAGAAAATTATAATTTCGTGCTCCGTAACGACACGGAATATTTTAATGAAGCACTGATTATAGGCGCAAAGATTTTTGTAGAGTAGAAAAACGTGTGGATTCGACGTAAAATTACGTATTTCTAACAAGAGATGGCAAAAATAATTCTCTTATCTTGTCCATAAATGTATTCTGCCCTACAGCAACATGTATCTCTGAAACACAGCAAAGATATAACATCAGTATTCTACATTCTTTGAGTATGTGCATTCTTTTTTTCCCGCTCCATGTCTACTGCCAGTACACTTTCCGCCGTTTCGCCTCTTGCTACAGTGAAACTATTTCTATACCTTACAGTGACGCTACATTACGTAAGTGCCTATACCAAAAAATCTTTCATCTCTGTCAAAATACAGCAGTAAGTAAAGAATTACGTTATTTTGTTGCGCGTTACCAATATCAATCGGAGTGGTTTGCATTTCCTTCATTCGTTATTTTACTTCCTAAATGTGTAGCGTTACTCAGTTTTATAACGTTAATAGCGTCACAATATGTCTACACTGCTGTTTAACTCAACTCCATGCACATACCGCTATGATTCGATATCAATACAAGTAACTGAAAACAATACGAACCATTTATTGAAACGCAACACGAACTTCAATGTAATTAACATACGAGAGTCACTCTAAAAGTAAAGAACTTTCCCTTATTCACACCTTTTTATTCGATACAATGGAAGAAAAGCTATTTCACAACAATTTTTGATGTCTTAGATATTTTTACAAGTAGCCGCTATTCAAATTTAAAGCAAAGTTCTCATTCAAAATGGCCGAAAATACGATTTTTTTTTTGCCTTTTTAAAAGGTATGTGTGTCTAGAATGTTGGGACGGGAAGGTTTTTTAGTCGTTGGGTTACGAAAGTTTCTACAGCAGTATCACGGACGCCGTAGGACGCTCTCAACCGGAGATGCCCAGCTTAGGTAGAAAACTGGTAGAACCGTGCCGTGACACAGATTCACAAAATGATTCATACTGCAGTATGCATGCAAACATATTCAATGTGTGCAGGCTGCCGAACGCAGCATATACAGCTCTGCCAGAAGAACGAGGAAGGAACAATTCAAGTTTGGAGGAAGGGTTAATAAACGGTCCTGGAATTAGAGACTAAACATAAGAAACGAAAACATTTTTTTGGTCCAAACATAATTTTTTGTTTTACTATATTGGATTAGCCATTTTTTATTTTGAAAATCTAACTTCAGATTTGTGTTCACCGACGTCAAAAACATATAGCCGTAAAGAGTGAAACCAAGTCCCAAAAATCGAACTCTAAGTTAGTTAGCACCATATCGATAATTTAAGATTATTTCATTGTGGTTAGGTATAAGCACCAATAAATGTAATGTAGTGTCGACTAATGTTATCCATTTTTTATTTCGGATAACTCCTAAGGGACTACGCTGCACGCACTCTGTGTACTTCAAACCCGCACGCCCTTGGCCAAACCATAATTACGGACGCCATTCTTTTGTATTGAAAATCTAAAATGAAGTTCAAAGTATGATCAATCATAATCACCGAACAGATCCTTTGTACGTCTTTCCATTGTCTCAAAAAGACATTCCAAACTTTGCCTACTTTTTTCCCCATTTGAATGAGAACCTAGCATAAAAGGATTCGTCGTAACACTTCGCAAGTTTGTATATCTTCTGCACACGGAGCTGTCACCATGCTGAACCAGTCACTAACGTCCTTTTTGATTTCGTTTTCATTTCCGTAGGGCTACCTTCCCAAAAGATTTCAGTTTCGGACAAATATCTTAGGTCTAATTACTCGGGGTCAAGTCCGGGCAATAGGGCAGATGCTGGAAAATTGGCCACTAATCCTGCAGTAGTCGCATGCGACCTGACAATCTGCACGAATCTATTTTTTCCTTTCCTTTTAATCTTTTTGGAGCTACTAATCACATCGCCTGAGTACCCTCCTCCTATCGGTAGTTACCACGTTACTCATTTGTTTCATTTGGACTCGGGTGGAATGGTCAACAATTGCGGACTGGCAGGACCCACGCAAGCATTGGCGTTAGATATAATTTGCATTGTTGCCTTTCAGGAGCAACAGTAAAAGGGGAGCCATTATAGACATATTACATTTATTCTCAAGGGGTTTCCCGTTATTGCAGTATTACTTTCTGTTAATTACATCGTTTCGTTAGGTACAGGTTAGTTAATTATTATACTTGTACATTTCTGCAGTATTGAATTGCCACTTTAACTCACAAAGCCACGTAAGCGCCCAGATTGTTCAAATATGTTTGCCTTCAGAAAATCTTGTACCGCTTTATCATATGTTCCTAAGAAAGGCAAAAATGTGCTACTTGTACCCACTCTCCACCGTGATGGCAGCGTTGATGAAGAGACGGGCAAAGCAGAAATGATAGTTACGTGCAACAAGAAGGAAAGTGTAGACATGTGTGACAAGTTCTGTGCTATCTGCACTGCGCAAGACACACTCGCCAGTGGCCTATGGTCAGTACTTTATTTCCTACTGAATTCTGGTAAGTCTTCTGCTAAGAACCCAGACAGCTGCACCTGTTGGCTTATTAGCTTTTTTCAAAACGCCTGCAAGTCCAGGCTGCCATTAAAATTTAAACATCTGCTTGTTGATTTTAAAATCTATTTTTATCGCCTTGGGCACCGGCAGTCTGCAGTGACAACTAACATTACGAAACATGGGGCGACTACTGCACGGTTAAATTGTCGAAGCCAGTCGTTTAATGCAGCAGAATGACAGCGAGCGTCATCGCGAAGGACTACAATGCCGTCGGACAGCAGTCTACGCCGTTTGTTTTCGGCGGCGCGGCGTAGTCACTTGGCCGTTGCACTTACAGTCTTTCCTCTACGCGAAAGGTCGAAGAGTAGAAGCATTTCGATCTCAGAATACAGTGAGCACCTTTCAGGTGATCAGAATTTGTTTCACTTTTTCTTTCTGTGTGTGTGTGTGTGGGGGGGGGGGGGTGTTGTGAATGTCTGCATTGACTGCTGCTTTGTTTCTGGATTTTTTTCTTTGTTGCGAAATGAAGGTCCCATCGGCACTAACAATCCGGTAAGCAACCGATCGTACCATTAACTACGAGCTGACTTTACTGCGGCATAAATCATATGAACTCAGCAATTTTAAATTATGTGACTTTATTTTTACAATTATTTAAGTGTTGTTTAAATAATCCTAATTGATTTTATTGCGCTAAATAAAGCCTGCAGTATTTTATTTTTATCATACAAAATTAAACACTTTGGTGAGGATTTTTAAGCAGATTTAGAATGTTACTTACAGTTTTTGATGTTGTGGTGTTTTTTTCCTTCGTTTCTGTCGAGGTAACATGCTTATTTCTTTCGCTTTTGTCTTTACACATGCATTTTCTACCATTTGTTCGCCAAGTGCAGTGTTTTCGCCGCCATTAGAGACAGAGAGACAGTTATGGAGAGGCATGGAAATGTATGGTGGGCAAAATGGGAAGGGAGAAATTTAATTTTACAGGCTAATCATATGCGATTTTGAGGTGTATGTTATTTATAAAGTTGTTCTATTGTGGCAAGGGTTTCCTGCACATTGAAGTGAATTCGTTTCTTTGCTTAGGCTATTGAATTTTGGATACGACAGTTTTCTTCTGTTGCTAATTTTTGGTATGAGCTGTTACTAGTTTTAAGAATTCTTACGTCGATTTGTACACTATGTGATCAAAAGTATCCGGACACCTGGCTGAAAATGACGTACAAGTTCGTGGCGCCCTTCATCGGTAATGCCTTGATGACAGTTTCCACTCTTGCAGGCATACGTTCATTCGGGTGTTGGAAGGTTTCTTTGGTAATGGCAGCCCATTCTTCACGGAGTGCTGCACTGAGGAGAGGTATCGATGTCGGTCGGAGGGGCCTGGCCCGAAGTCGGCGTTCCAAAACATCCCAAAGGTGTTCTATTGCATTCAGGTCAGGACTATGCGCAGGCCAGTCCATTGCAGGGACATTATTGTCGTCTAACCATTCCGCCACAGGCCGTGCATTATGAACAGGTGCTAGATCGTGTTGAAAGATGCAATCGCCATCCCCGAATTGCTCTTCAACAGTGGGAAGCAAGAAGGTGCTTAAAACATCATTGTAGGCCTGTGCAGTGATAGTGCCATGCAAAACAAAAAAATGGTTCAAATGGCTCTGAGCACTATGGGACTTAACATCTGAGGTCATCAGTCCCCTAGAACCAAGAACTACTTAAACCTAACTAAGCTAAGGACATCACACACATCCATGCCCGTGACAGGATTCGAACCTGCGACCTTAGCGGTCACGCGGTTCCAAACTAAAACGCCTAGAACCGCTCGGCCACACCGGCCGTCCACGCAAAACAACAAGGGGTGTAAGTCCCCTCCATGAAAAACATTTCCACGCCATAACACCACCGCCTCCGAATTTTACTGTTGGCACTACACACGCTGGCAGATGACGTTCACCGGGCAATAGCCGTACCCACTCCCTGCCATCGGACAGCCACATTGTGTACCTTGATTCGTCACTCCACACAACGTTTTTCCACTGTTCAGTCGTCCAATGTTTACGCACCTTACACCGGAGGCGTTTGGCATTTGCCGGCGTGATGTGTGGCTTATGAGCAGACGCTCGACCATGATATCCAAGTTTTCTCACCCCCCGCCTAAGTGTCATAGTACTTGCAGTGGATCCTGATTCTGTATGGAATTCGTGTGTGATATTATGGATAGATGTCTGCCTATTACAGATTATGACCCTCTTCAACTGTCGGCGGTCTCTATCAGTCAACAGACGAGGTCGGTCTGTACGCTTTTGTGCTGTACGTGTCCCTTCAGGTTTCCACTTCACTATCACATCGGAAAAAGTGGACCTTGGGATGTTTAGGAATTGGAAATCTCGCGTACAGACGTATGACACAAGTGACACCTGATCACCTGACCACGTTCGAAGTACCGCGGAGCGCTCCATTCTGCTCTGTCACGCTGATAGGAGTACCTGGCAGTAAGTGACATCACAATGCACGTAATATTATCAAAACGTATGTTTTTTGGGGAGTCCGGGTATTTTTGGCATATAGTGTACGTTCGTTGGTTGGTGATTCTGTGCTATCCCCTTCAGAACTGCATATGATCGGCCTCTAAAATTACATTCCCATCTCCCCATATCGCACATCATTCATTCTACTAGCCTATCGACAACTCTCTCTCTCTCTCTTTCTCTCTCTCTTTCTGTCTTGGAGGCACACACACACACACACACACACACACACACACACACACACACAAACACACACACACGAGAACTAAATACCACAAACTTAAACATTTAAAATTCGCGCTCCATATTCCAAAAAACGTGCCACGAAACACATGAACACCACACAGCCACAACACCTAATGGCGGCTACAATTCTGTGCTTGGCGAACAATCGTAGAAAATGTGTATGCAACGACAAAATCGAAAGAAGTAAGCATGTTACTCTCAACAGAAACAACAGAAAAAAACACCACAACATCAAGAACTGTAAGTAATGCGCTAAATAATGCGATACGTAGTGGTTCTCAGTCGGAATGCAAAATAAAAAATAAAATAACGTTTTCTGTTTGCAGATGACAAGCTGAGCAGAACTGTGATCACTAGCTATTGCAAAATCGTTGCCTTATTCGCCTATTTATTTATCTGTGTCACTGACATTTTTCACTAGCGACGGACTAATGATTTCATCAAACTTAGTACTGACACATTTCTGCGAAAACATTTTGTGCTATACTGAAGGAAACTGGACTTAGTACACGACACGCGACCTGGGAAACCCCAGACGTGGAAAGACAAGATGATGATAATGAGAACGACAATAAAACATTGTACGGCTGGTGACTGAAGGATGGTACGGCGGGTATAAAAGCATTCCAAATAAACAGAGCGACTGTTCCCAGTCGCTGTTATCGGCATACTGGTGCCAAAAATTAGGAAGGCGTAAGCGTAAGTAAGAGCGGCGCGAGGGGATGGCTGGGTGACGTGGAGAGGAAGGGGGGGGGGGGGGGGAGCATCGCTCAGCTCGTCAAATCGAAACCTTTATATTTACAATGTTCCTCGAAATAATCTCTTTCAAGGGTCGACCCACCAAAGAAATATTTCAGCACCGCCATAGATCTAGCTCATTTGTGTATCACATGCGTAGTAAATATAATGGGTTCGTGAACCTTCTGATGACGAGGACATCGGCCATACTCCTTGTTCAATAACAGCACACGCCAGACGTAGCAGTGAAAGTAGGAGTTAACAATAGTGTAGGAAAAGATAAATTGCTACTTACCGTAAAGATGATACGCTAAGTTGCTCACATGCTCAATTAAAAGAGACTTAAATATATTAGCTTTTGGCCACAGCCTTCGTCAGATAAACGTATCATCTTTAGGATAAGTAGCAATCTACTTTTTTCCTATATTGTTGATATTCCTACCTGTAGTTTCCATTGTCTGAAAGTAGGAGCTTATTGTGTTGTGGAAATAGCCCGCGATACGGAGCTTTCTATTGTTGTAGCTGCCTTCAAGATTGTTTTAAAACAATAATACGCTACAAATATTCCTTGGGTGATTCAGATATTGTCTACTGGCTATATGGCAGCAGGAGATTTTTGTCTTGGGAAGTGGAAGTGCGCACCTGGCAAATTTTCAACAACGCAGATGTCGGTAACTCTTAGTAATAAATTCATTGTGGCATTGATGTGTATAATGAGGATCGCTGCAGTGTGAGTCCCTTAATCTGACACTTTACGTCCACAATGGTTGTAACCACAAGTGAAAAATTAGCATATAGAAACCAGACGAGAAGAAACCAGTGGGTTTCGTTTGTAAAAATTGAATGTTCAGCAATGGCACCACCAGACATCAGGAATTACACCAAGTGCTCTGTTACAGTAATTTAGGAAATCATCCTAGAACAGCCGAGAACTGGATAAGCTTTCGTTTTACCGCAAACATTTACCTGATACATTGTTCCATGCAGAAAACTGGGCAGTTACCGGTAAACCATCTTCAAATACATAAGGAAAGTCTTACCTTCTAATGTGAAGAACAAGTTCTGGAACAAAATGTTGCAATTTGTGAAGAGGACGCCAGCACTCCATCAGGCTATTCAGATGTGAAATGCAGAACAGCTCAACATTTGATCATAGACAATACTTCCCAAGGTTTCTTCGACTGATCATGAATTTATCAGAAGCACCTTAAACACTGCATATGAATTGTAATGGTCGAGTTACACGTCCAAAACAGAGGATGTTTGACGAGGAATAGTAAACATAATTAGGAGGCGGTAGTACACACGAATTCGAATAAAACGGTTAATATAATATGTATACAATATTTATTGGTTAACGAGGTACAACTGTTTGAATGTAACCCACGCAAATACTCAGAGAACGTGTTAAACAAAGCCAAATGATAAACAGATTTTCACAAACTCGACCTCCGACTTCAATGCACCTTCGAATTCTCGCGACGACATCGCGTATAGACATTTGTGATATTATCTTGTCTTGTTTTATGAGGACAGCACTATTCATTGTGAGGCTGCCCTTTCTTGGTAGAAGTCGCCTTTCAATCGACCCCACAGGCAGAAATCTAAAAGGATGCAGGCTGGAAACCTCGGTGGCCAAGAAACGTGACAATTTCTGCTGATGCAACAACCAGGGAATTTAGGTTTCGACGATGTCTCACGTGACGACTGAAATGTGCGGAGGCCCAGTCATGCTGGAGGAACATATCCATTTTTGAAATCAGACAAACCTGTCCCAGTAATCCTGGAAGCTCGTTAGAAAAAAAAGTCTGAACAACATAACCCTAACACAAGCAACAAGCACACCAAAATGTCCAACACTACACCACACAGTTATAGACCAATGTTTCTGAAAATATGTCTCCACTGAGGCTTGTCGGTTTTCAGTAACTGTATCTTGAAACACTTCCATTTGGTCCGTGTTTGCACAGAAAAACAACAATATGAGAATTGTGAGTTTGCTTCGATGCAAACACTTTTTGTTATTTATGTACTTATTTATTCCCCAAACTAGTTTCAGCGACAAATATCCCCGTCATCAGTGGGTTCTTTAAATCTAAAACATGCACAAAATAGCATAGTTGTACAGATAGTGTAACACATTATTACATTTGTACTGTTTGTTTTTTGAATGTAGTTCTCTGTGGATACTTTCATACTACCTTCTTTGTTATACATTGTCGCTGTTCGCGGTATATTTCCTGTACTTTTTCCTGTTGCTTTTCTCGGCACACACCATGCCATCTGCAACTGTGTGGGTGGCTGTTAGTAGACAAATACTAAAACGTGAACTTACGTAAGTCAGCGTTACATAATTGGGATTGCGGAAATGTGTACTAGGCTGTTACTTAGTTTGTCCTGTACTCACGTTCATGGGACTGAATGCAGCTAATTTTATGCACAGAAAATCAAAACTTTCACACTTTGTTTACGATCCAAAACATTACGCCATCTTGCGTGTGTGTGCTTTCTGTTCTGCGTCCTGGTACACACTAACATACAATAATAAAAAAAAAATCACACAGAATTGGAAACATCCTGAAAAAGCAAGGGCCAGCCGGTGTGGCCGAGAGGTTCTAGTCGCTTCAGTCTGGAACCGTGCAACCGCTACGGTCACAAGTTCGAATCCTGCCTCGGGCATGGATGTGTGTGATGTCCTTAGGTTAGTTAGGTTTAAGTAGTTCTAAGTTCTAGGGGACTGATGACCTCAGATGTTAAGTCCCATAGTGCTCAGAGCCATTTCAACCTTTTTTTTGAAAACCAAGGGATCCCAGTAACTTTCAGAACAAAAATCCAAGTTCAAAAAAGGCTAAGACCAGACAAAAGAACCTCAGACAAATTCAGCAATGCTGGAATATGGCAACTCACATGTAACTCCTGTTAGGTCCAGTACATAGGACAAACAACAAATATCCGAACGAGGTACACAGAGCACATGAGAGCTCTAAAGAGCACATGAGAGCTATAAAGAGTGACAGCACACATTCCACTTAAGCAGAATACCTAATGAACAAAAACCATAACCCCAATAACATCGAAAGCGATCTACACAACCTGAAAAACAGGGACAGTCTATACCGACAACTAACAATAGAAGAAAATTAACTAACACAACACTTTGCAACAACACACACTTTACCGCTGAAAGAGAACTGACCTAGGACACAGAACACAAAGCGCACACACACGCAAAAGAAGCACTCCCCCATCACACAGAGAGACACAAATAAGGAACAGAAGTCGTAGAACTTGCAAGCTAGCCTAAGTTGGCGGCATTCACCGTCTGCCAAACGACTAAAAAGTCGCGAATCGTAGCGAATGAGAATGGGTGTCGTTGAAAAATTAATAACAATGACCTACGGATCACAAAGAGATTTATTAACTAATATCGAGGTCAATAAAGAACCGACATATGAACAGGAACTTCAGCTGTATGACATTTCATTAACACGAACTCAGGTTGGTTAGCAGCAGACTTGGGGAACCAAACTGGAATTTACGTGTGGATGAGACTCGCATGGCCCCGGGAGTAGACAACATTCCATTAGAACTACTGACAGCCTTGGGAGAGCCATTCCTGACAAAACTCAACCATTTGGTGAGCAAGATGTATGAGACAGGCGAAATACCCTCAGATTTCAAGAAGAATATAATTTTCCAATCCCAAAGAAAGCAGGCGTTGACAGATGTGAAAATTACCGAGCTATCAGTTTAATAAGTCACGGCTGCAAAATACTAACGCGAATTCTTTAGAGACGAATGGAAAAAGTGATAGAAGCCGACCTCAGGGAAGATCAGTTTGAATTCCGTAGAAATATAGGAACACTTGAAGCAATACTGACCCTATGATTTATTTTAGAAGCTAGATTAAGGAAAGGCAAACCTACGTTTCTAGCATTTGTAGACTTAGAGAAAGTTTTTGACAATTTGACTGGAATACTCTCTTTCAAATTCTGAAGGTGGCAGGGGTAAAATACAGGGAGCGAAAGGCTATTTACAATTTGTACAGAAATCAGATGGCAGTTATAAGAGTCGAGGGACATGAAAGGGAAGCAGTGGTTGGGAAGGGAGTGAGACAGGGTTGTAGCCTCTCCCCAATGCTATTCAATCTGTATATTGAGCAAGCAGTAAAGGAAACAAAAGAAAAATTCGGAGTAGGTATTAAAATCCATGGAGAAGAAATAAACACGTTGAGGTTCGCCGATGACATTGTAATTCTGTCAGAGACAGCAAAGGACTTGGAAGAGCAGTTGAACGGAATGGACAGTGTCTTGAAAGGAGGATATAAGATGAACATCAACAAAAGCAAAACTAGGATAATGGAATGTCGTCGAATTAAGTCGGGGGATGCTGAAGGAATTAGATTAGGAAATGAGACACTTAAAGTAGTAAAGGACTTTTACTATTTGGGGAGCAAAATAACTGATGATGGTCGAAGTAGAGAGGATATAAAATGTAGACTGGCAATGGCAAGGAAAGCGTTTCTGAAGAAGAGAAACTTGTTAACATCGAGTATAGATTTCAGTGTCAGGAATTCGTTTCTGAAAGTATTTGTATGGAGTGTAGCCATGTATGGAAGTGAAACATGGACGATAAATAGTTTAGACAAGAAGAGAATAGAAGCTTTCGAAATATGGTGCTACATAAGAATGCTGAAGGTTAGATGGGTAGATCACATAACTAATGAGGAGGTATTGAATAGGATTGGGGAGAAGAGAAGTTTGTGGCACAACTTGACTAGAAGAAGGGATCGGTTGGTAGAGGCATCAAGGGATCACAAATTTAGCATTGGAGGGCAGCGTAGAGGGTAAAAATCGTAGAGGGAGACCAAGAGATGAATACACTAAGCAGAATCAGAAGGATGTAGGTTGCAGTAGGTACTGGGAGATGAAGGAGCTTGTACAGGATAGATTAGCATGCAGAGCTGCATGAAACCAGTCGGACTGAAGACCACAACAACAACAACTTTCTAATCATCTAAGATGTTCCAGATACATCCCGTCAAGTATAGTTCATTGATCCTCACGTCAACCTACGTGATCAACGCGTGCAATTGTCACACCTCGTGACCAGACTAAGAGTCAAATTGCGTGACTCAGCAGGGTCACCCTTTTTCCATGATGCCCATAGTTTCGCCTCCTACATAACAATCCCTCCATGCAGTTTGTCGGTTTTATTATCTGCATTAAATATCATTGAACCTCTACTTACTTCGCATATGGCAGAAAGCATTGTTTGTACCTTCCTTTGAACCGTATGATTGCCTAGTTTTACAGAGTCTTGATTTACACGATCACTAAGAAAATTTTTGTCGGTGAACTTCAGCTTAGTCGGCCGTTGTGGCCGAGCGGTTCTAGGCGCTTCAGTCTGGAACCGCGCGACCGCTACGGTCGCAGGTTCGAATCCTGTCTCGGGCATGGATGTGTGTGATGTGCTTAGGTTAGTTGGGTTTAAGTAGTTCTAAGTTCTAGGAGACTGATGACCTCAGAAGTTAAGTCCCATAGTGCTCAGAGCCATTTTTGAACTTCAGCTTGGCTTCCTTCCATAAACAACTGACTAACTTCTTGGTCGCACGTCTGTTTCGACTTGTCGACACTCCACTTAACATTCGCATTGTAAACGTTTTGACACAAATTCATGTAGGACACAACAACATAGGCTTTATATGCGGTTGCAAAATATCACGACTGACTCACTGAGTGACACGCAGTGATTTCGACCGACGCGGCAGGGGAGTCCCCGAATGAAATCTGACACTTGTGCGGTCGTTGGTTCAAATCGGGGAATCCGATATGCATGCGTGTAAAGCATTCAGTTCAGAGGAGCTGTAAAGGTTGGTAGGCATTTCAATACTGTCTATGCTACCGAGCGAGCTGGTGCAGTGGTTTGCACACTGTTCAAAGCCGCATCCGGACATCCTGATTTAAGTTTTCTGTGATTTCCGTAAATCGCTTCAGGTAAATGCCGGGGTGGTTCCTTTGAAAGGGAACGGCCGACATCCTTCCCTACCTGATGTAACCTGACGGGGCTGACTGGTTCCCTCCAAATGAACGAATGAACGATCTATCCTCGGGATTAGTTTCATAAAACTAAATTTTATCCCTTATATCAATGTACAGGCTGGTCCATTGACACTGACAGGCCAAATATCTCACGAAACAGCGCAACGTATCGAATGTTTTTCTTAACATTTATATCTCAGGACAACCTACCCTGCAACACCCTTACAAGCTTTCCTGACTTCGTCTGACCATCCTGTATAGATCAGGGTATATATAGCAGACTGTATACAGGGTGGTCCATTGATAGTGACCGGGCCAAATATCTCACGAAATAAGCATCAAACGAAAAAAACTACAAAGAACGAAACTTGTCTAGCTTGAAGGGGGAAACCAGATGGCGCTATAGCTGGCCCGCTAGATGGTGCTACCATAGGTCAAACGGATATCAACTTCGTTTTTTTAAACACGAACCCCCATTTTTATTACTTATTCGTGTAGTACGTAAAGAAATATGAATGTTTTAGTTGGACCACTTTTTTCGCTTTGTGAAAGATGGCGCTGTAATAGTCACAAACGTACAAGTAGGTGGTATCACGTAACATTCCGTCACTGCGGACGGTATTTGCTTCGTGATACATTACCCGTGTTAAAAATCGACTGTTTACCAATTGCGGAAAAGGTTGATATCGTGTTGATGTATGAGTATTGTGATCAAAATGCGCAACGGGCGTGTGCTGTGTATGCTGCTCGGTTTCCTGGACGACATCTTCCAACTGTCCGGAACGTTCGCCGGATAGTTACGTTATTTAAGGGAACAGGAAGTGTTCAGCCACATGTGAAACGTCAACCACGACCTGCAACAAATGATGATGCCCAAGTAGGTGTTTTAGCTGCTGTCGCGGCTAATCCGCAAATCAGTAGCAGACAAAGTGCGCGAGAATCGGGAATCTCTAAAACGTCAGTGTTGAGAATGCTACATCAACATCGATAGCACCCGTACCATATTTGTATGCACCAGGAATTGCATGGCGACGACTTTGAACGTCGTGTACCGTTCTGCCACTGGGCACAAGAGAAATTGCAGGTCGTCGACAGATTGTTTGCACGCGTTCTATTTAGCGACGAGGCGTCATTCATCAACAGCGGTAACGTAAACAGGCATAATATGCACTATTGGGCAACGGAAAATCCACGATGGCTGCGACAAGTGGAACATCAGCGACCTCGGCGGGTTAATGTATGGTGCGGCATTATGGGAGGAAGGATAATTGGCCCCCATTTTATCGATGGCAATCTAAACGGTGCAAGGTATGCTGATTCCCTACGTAATGTTCTACCGATGTTTCACTGCATGAGAGAATGGCGACGTACTTCCAACTTGAATGTCCGGCACATAGTTCGCGTGCGGTTGAAGCAGTACTGAACAGCATATTTCATGAGAGGTGGATTGGTCGTCGAAGCACCATACCATGGCCCGAACGTTCACCGGATCTGTCGTCCCCGGATTTCTTTCTGTGGGAAAAGTTGAACGATATTTGCTATCGTGGTCCATCGACAATGCCTGGCAACATGCGTCAGCGCATTGTCAATGCATGTGCGAACATTACGGAAGGCGAACTACTCGTTGTTGAGAGGAATGTCGTTACACGTATTGTCAAATGCATTGAGGTAACGGACATAATTTTGAGAATTGATTGAATTAATGTGATATTTACAGGTAATCACGCTGTAACAGCATGCGTTCTCAGAAATGATAAGTTCACAACGGTACATGTGTCACATTGGAACAACCGAAATAAAATTAACTGGCGACTCCATGGAATGCAGTGTGCACCACGACCATATATGTTATATTAAAAGGAAGGTCAGCGTTGGTCGTAATATTGATGTTTTTATTAATATTGGTACCAAGTTATCTTGATACCAGTGTCTGAGTTTAATGTGTACAGCACCGAAGATGATCACTATGTGATCGAAAATCGATTCTGCTATCAAATAACATTAATATTACGAGCAACGCTGACTTTCCTTTTTATTTTTTAATCGAAATAAAATGTTCAAACGTACCTACGATCTGTATTTTAATTTAAAAACCCTACCTGTTACCAACTGTTCGTCTAAAATTGTAAGCCATATGTTTGTGACTATACCAGCGCCATCTATCACAAAGCGAAAAAAGTGGTCCAACTAAAACATTCATATTTCTTTACGTACTGCACGAATAGGTAATAAAAATGAGGGTTCCTACTTAAAAACAACGCAGCTGCTATCCGTTTGACCTATGGCAGCGCCATCAAGCGGGCCAACCATAGCGCCATTTGGTTTACCCTTCAAGCTAGCCGAGTTTCATTGTTTTTAGTTTTTTCGGTTGATGATTATTTCGTGAGATATTTGGCCCGGTCACTATCAATGGACCACCCTGTATAGCCGAGTTTAGTTCTAGTACTGCTACTCAAGTCACGCAAGTACTGTGGGATCTATCAGTGGTTTACGCTGCCCTAACAGTCCGTCAGACTAATATCAATCCTGGAAAATTTAGATACACCAAAGGCGAATGAAATTGTATGACAACCACCGAAAGAAAATGAAAGTGGGCGTGCCGGGCGGCTAATACCGCGGCGGGAGCCTACCCAGATGGAACCGCCATATTTCAAACTCCCCCTACAGTTTTCATACTTTTTTCGCCACATGCGATGCATTTCTCGCGGCACACGCAAGCAGCAAGATGGCGTAATGTTTTGGATCGTAAACAAAGTGCGAAACTTTTGCTTTTGTGCGAATAAAATTAGCTGCAAGCCGTCCAACAAACTACGTAACAGATTAGTACACACCAAAACTGTATCCACAACACTACCGCAATCCCAACTGTGTAAGGCTGACATACGTAAGATCGCGTTTTAGTATTTGTCTACTAACAGGCGCTCACACAGTTGCAGATGACATGGTGTATGCTAAGAAAAACTGCAACAGGAAAAAGCACACAAAATATGTCACAAACACCGACAACAATTCGTTAAAACATGCCATACCGTACAATAAATACGGTAGTACGAAAGTACCCACAGAAAACTATATTCAAAAAACAAACAGTATAAAGGTAATGTGTTACAGTGTCTGGTATAACTACATGTGCATGTTTTATATTTACATAACCCACTGATGACGGCGATATTTGTCGCTGAAACTAGTTTGGGGAATAAATAAGTACGTAAATAACAAAAAGTGTTTTGCACAGAGGGGAACTCACAATTCCCGTATTGTTGTTGAGTGGGTTTTCGTCGGACCATGGATGTGTGCTAGAGACACAAGTGAAAGTGGCTTCATCAGCAAACAATATTAATGGGATTACTCGGCGATTTGCAATTAGGCAACAACATAATTCTAATCACCTACCTTCATCTCCGTCTCGGTGGTGCTGAATCCGCTGTTAATGATCATGACAGAGGCCGCGCATGCATAATATCCGCCATACTCTGAAGAAACTTACCCACTCAAGTCGCCGAACGGACGCTAATATCAGAGAAAATCGAGCATCTGTCAGATGACGGTCAGTTTGACTTTAGGAAAGGTAAGGGAATCAGAGAGACAGTTCTGATAATGGAACCGAGACATAATACAAGACACATTCATAGGATTTGTAGACCTATAAAAAGAGTTCGACAATGTAAAGTGCTGCGAAGTATTCGAAATTATAAGCACAATGGGAGTAAGGTAGACAGGAAGAGAGGTAATGCAGCTGAAGAGCCAAAGAAACTGGTAGACCTGCCTAATATCCTACAGGACCCCTCCGAGCACGCAGAAGTGCCACAACACGACGTGGCATCGACTCGACTAGAGGTTGAAGTAGTGCTGGAGGGAATTGACTCAATGAGTCCTTTAGCGCTCTCCATAAATACGTAAGAGTAGGAGAGAAGGTGGAGATCTCTTCTGAACAGCACGTTGCAGGGCATCACAGATATGCTCCATAATGTTCATGTCTGGGGAGTATGGCGGCCAGTGGAAGTGTTTAAACTCAGAAGAGTGTTCCTGGAGCCACTCTGTAGCAATTCTGGACGTGTGGGGCGACGCATTGTTCTGCTGGAATTGCCCAAGTCATATCTAGACGTATCATCGGTTGCATATCACTCCAACTGCACACTGACTGATTCACAGTCTTGGCCCCTGACGCATTCAAAATGGCATATTTTCGAGCTATGATTTCGGGAGCAAGAGAGGAACAAGAAAATCACTATTACAAAAGAAGTTGCGGTAAGCAACGGGTATTCAGTATCAACGAAATTGCTGAAGAAAATCAGACGGCAACAACAACGTACAAATAATTGCAGTACGCTAATAGAGGAACAGGGACACAAGGAAAACGAGCAAATGGCCATAAGTGTACAAAGGAGGAATGTCAGCAGTGATTTCGAACCTAGCTGCACTGAAGAGCTACAGAAACTGGTTCATCTCCCTAATATCGTGAAGGGCCCCCGCGAGCACGCAGAAGTGCCGCAACACGACGTGGCATGGACTCGACTAATGTCTGAAGCAGTGCTGGAGGGAACTGACACCATGAATCCTGCAGGGCTGTACACAAATCCGTAAGACTACGAAGGGTTGAGACCTCGTCTGAACAGCACGTTGCAAGGCATCCCAGATATGCTCAATGATGTTCATGTCTGGGGAGTCTGGTAGGCAAGCGGAAGTGTTTAAAATGAGAAGAGTGTTCCTCGAGCCACTCTGTAGCAATTCTGGACGTGTGGGGCGCCGCATTGCCTGCTGGAAATGTCCAAATCCGTCGGAATGCGCAAAGTACATGAATGGATGCAGGTGATCAGACAAATACGTCTCACATCAGGGGTCCAATATCACTCCAACTGTACACGCCCCACACCATTACAGAGCCTCCACCAGCTTGAACAGTCCCCTGCTGACATGCAGGGTCCATGGATTCATGAAGTTGTCTCCATACCCGTACACGTCTATCCGCTCGATACAATTTGAAATCAGACTCGTCCGACGAGGCAACTTCTTTCCAGTCATCAACAGTCCAATTTCAGTGTAGACGGGCTCAGGTGAAATGTAGTGCAGTCATCAAGGGTACACGAGTGGGCCTTTAGCTCCGAAAGCCCGTATCGATGATATTTCGTTGAATGGTTCGCACGCTGAAACTTGTTGATGGCCCAGCATTGAAATCTGCAGCAATTTTCTAACGGGTTGCACTTCTGTCACGCTGACCGATTCTCTTCAAACGTCGTTGCTGCCGTTCTTGCAGGACCTTTTTCCGGCCGCAGCGATGTCGGAGATTTGATGTTTTATCGGATTCCTGATATCCACGGTACACTCGTGAAATGGTCGTACGAGACAATCCACACTTCATCGCTACCTCGGAGATGCTGTGTCCCATCGCTCGTGGGCCGACTAGACCACGATTTTTAAAAGTCACCTAAATCTTGGTAAGATGCCTCTGTAGCAGCAACCGATCTAACAAACTTCTTCAGACACTTGTCTTCTATAGGCGATGCCGACTGCATTGCCGTATTCTGCCTGTTTACATCTCTCTGTATTTGAACACGCATGCCAATACCAGTTTCACGGCGATTCAGTGTACAATATATATAAGAACCAAACGGAAACAATAACAGTGGGAGACTAAGAACGAAGTGTTCAATGTACACATGGAAGAGGCAATGATGATAGGATACGTCGATGATATTGCTATCCCCAGTGAAAGCGAAAGAGGCCGAAAGAAGTTTGCTAGTATCAAACATCGATCTTAATTTGAGGCAGAAATTTCTGAAAATGTGCAACTGCGGTTGAAAAAAGGACATGTGCTGTTGGAGTAGGATGCTGAAACTTATGTGGACTGATATGATACGAAATGAGGTTCTCTGTAGAATCGGTGAAATGAAAACACTCACATGAAGAAGGGACTGGACTTGGGGTAAGACATCAAGGAAGAGGTGCCTTGCTACAAGAATGAGATACAGTGAGTAAAAACTGTAGGGGAAGAGAGAGAGATTAGAAAACAACCAACAAATAACTGACAATCTAGGCAGGCTACAAACGCTACTCTGAGAGGAAGAGATTGGTATTGGC
Source organism: Schistocerca cancellata (assembly GCF_023864275.1). Classification (NCBI taxonomy): domain Eukaryota; kingdom Metazoa; phylum Arthropoda; class Insecta; order Orthoptera; family Acrididae; genus Schistocerca; species Schistocerca cancellata. The sequence goes on along the minus strand of NC_064635.1, from coordinate 15,265,321 downwards.
GCTGTTGTTGTTGTTGTGGTCTTCAGTCCAAAGGCTGGTTTGATGCAGCTTCCCTGCTACTCTATCCTGTGCAAGCCGCTTCATCTCCCAGTAAGTACTGCAGCCTACATCCTTCTGAATCTGTTTACTGTATTCATCTCTTGGGCTCCCTCTACGGTTTTTACCCTCCACGCTGCCCTCCAATACTAAATTGGTGATCCCTCGATGCCTCAGAACATGTCCTACCAACCGACCCCTTCTTCTAGTCAAGTTGTGCCACAAACTTCTCTTCTCCCCAATTCTATTCAATACCTCCTCATTAGTTATGTGATCGACCCATCAAAGCTTCAGCATTCTTCTGTAGCACCACATTTCGAAAGCTTCTATTCTCTTCTTGTCCAAACTATTTATCGTCCATGTTTCACTTCCATACATGGCTACACTCCATACAAATACTTTCAGAAACGACTTCCTGACACTTAAATCTATATTCAATGTTAACAAATTTCTCTTCTTCAGAAACGCTTTCCTTGCCATTGCCAGTCTACATTTTATATCCTCCCTACTTCGACCATCATCAGTTATTTTGCTCCCCAAATAGTAAAACTCCTTTACTACTTTAAGTGTCTCATTTCCTAATCTAATTCCCTCAGCATCACCCAACTTAATTCGACTACATTCCATCATCCTTGTTTTGCTTTTGTTGATGTTCATCTTATATCCTCCTTTCAAGACACTGTCCATTCCGTTCAACTGCTGTTCCAAGTCCTTTGCTGTCTCTGACAGAATTACAATGTCATCGTCGAACCTCAACGTTTTTATTTCTTCTCCATGGACTTTAATACCAATTCCGAATTTTTCTTTTGTTTCCGTTACTGCTTGCTCAATATACATATTGAATAACATCGGGGACAGGCTACAACCCTGTCTCACTCCCTTCCTAACCGCTGCTTCCCTTTCTGCCCCTCGAATCTTATAACTGCCATCTGGTTTCTGTACAAATTGTAAATAGCCTTTCGCTCCCTGTATTTTACCCCTGCCACCTTTAGAATTTGAAAGAGTATTCCAGTCAACATTGTCAAAAGCTTTCTCTAAGTCTACAAATGCTATAAATGTAGGTTTGCCTTTCCTTAATGTATTTTCTAAGATAAGTCGTAGGGTCAGTATTGCCTCAAGTGTTCCTACATTTCTGCGGAATCCAAACTGATCTTCGCCGAGGTCGGCTTCTACCAGTTTTTCCATTCGTCTGTAAAGAATTCGCATTAGTATTTTGCAGATGTGACTTATTAAACTGATAGTACGGTAATTTTCACATCTGTCAACACCTGCTTTCTTGGGATTGGAATTATTATATTCTTCTTGAAGTCGGAGGGTATTTTGCCTGTCTCATACATCTTGCTCACCAGATGGTAGAGTTTTGTCAGGACTGGCTCTCCCAAGGCCGTCAGTAGTTCCAATGGAATGTTGTCTACTCCCGGGGCCTTGTTTCGACTCAGGTCTTTCAGTGCTCTGTCAAACTCTTCACGCAGTATCGTATCTCCCATTTCATCTTCATCTACATCCTCTTCCATTTCCATAATATTGTCCTCAAGTACATCTCCCTTGTATAGAGCCTCTATATACTCCTTCCACCTTTCTGCTTTCCCTTCTTTCCTTAGAACTGGGTTCCATTTGAGCTCTTGATATTCATACAAGTGGCTCTCTTTTCTCCAAGGGTCTCTCTAATTTTCCTGTACGCAGTATCTATCTTACCCCTAGTGAGATAAGCCCCTACATCCTTACATTTGTCCTCTAGCCATCCCTGCTTAGCCATTTTGAACTTCCTGTCGATCTCATTTTTGAGACGTTTGTATTCCCTTTTGCCTGCTTCATTTACTGCGTTTTTATATTTTCTCCTTTCATCAATTAAATTCAATATTTCTTCTGTTACCCAAGGGTTTCTACTAGCCCTCGTCTTTATACCTACTTGATCCTCTGCTTCCTTCACTATTTCATTCCTCAAAGCTACCCATTCTTCTTCTACTGTATTTCTTTCCCCCATTCCTGTCAATCGTTCCCTTATGCTCTCCATCCCTGCTTAGCCATTTTGAACTTCCTGTCGATCTCATTTTTGAGACGTTTGTATTCCCTTTTGCCTGCTTCATTTACTGCGTTTTTATATTTTCTCCTTTCATCAATTAAATTCAATATTTCTTCTGTTACCCAAAGGTTTCTACTAGCCCTCGTCTTTATACCTACTTGATCCTCTGCTTCCTTCACTATTTCATTCCTCAAAGCTACCCATTCTTCTTCTACTGTATTTCTTTCCCCCATTCCTGTCAATCGTTCCCTTATGCTCTCCCTGAAACTCTGTACAACCTCTGATTCTTTCAGTTTATCCAGGTCCCATCTCCTTAAATTCCCACCTTTTTGCAGTTTCTTCAATTTTAATCTACAGTTCATAACCAATAGATTGTGGCCAGAGTCCACATCTGCCCCTGGAAATGTCTTACAATTTAAAACCTGGTTCCTAAATCTCTGTCTTACCATTATATAATATATCTGATACCTACTAGTATCTCCAGGATTCTTCCATGTATACAACCTTCTTTTATGATTCTTGAACCAAGTGTTAGCTATGATTAAGTTATGCTCTGTGCAAAATTCTACCAGACGGCTTCCTCTTTCATTTGTCTCCCCCAATCCATTTACACCCACTATGTTTCCTTCTCTCCCTTTTTCTTACTGTCGAATTCCAGTCACCCATGACTATTAAATTTTCGTCTCCCTTCACTACCTGAATAATTTCTTTTATCTCATAATACATTTCATCAATTTCTTCATCATCTGCAGAGCTAGTTGGCATATAAACTTGTACTACTGTAGTAGGCGTGGGCTTCGTGTCTATCTTGGCCACAATAATGCGTTCACTATGCTGTTTGTAGTAGCTTACCCGCACTCCTATTTTTTATTCATTATTAAACCTACTCCTGCATATTTGATTTTGTATTTATAACCCTGTATTCACCTGACCAAAAGTCTCCTGCCACCGAACTTCACTAATTCCCACTATATCTAACTTTAACCTATCCATTTCCCTTTTTAAATTTTCTAACCTACCTGTCCGATTAAGGGATCTGACATTCCACGCTCCGATCCGTAGAACGCCTGTTTTCTTTCTCCTGATAACGACGTCCTCTTGAGTAGTCCCCGCCCGGAGATCCGAATGGGGAACTATTTTACCTCCGGAATATTTTACCCAAGAGGACGCCATCATCATTTAATCATACAGTAAAGCTGTTATTTAAGGAGGCTAAACAAAGCTCATCAGTCTCCTGTTCACCCTCCAGAACGCACTCAGAGTACCCCTCCTGTCTGCGTCTAAGACCCGTGTCCAAGTGGGAGAAAGGTGGATACCAGTCCCGTATTCGCCTCGTGGGATGTGGGAAACCACGTAAAAACACGTTCACGCTAGCTGGAAGACGGGCCCTCGTTGTTAATCCGTTGGGCGGATTCCAAGTGGGCCAGTCCGCAGCTCATGGTCTAGCAGTGGTTAGCATTGCTGCCTCTGGATCACGGGGTCCCCCAAGTTTGATTCCCGTTCGGGTATGGGATTTTCTCCGCTCGCGGACTGTGTGTTTGTGTTGTCCTCATCATTTTATCACCATTCAGGAAAATGCCAGAACTGGACTGTGTCAAGATTGGGAATTTGTATGGGCGCTGACAATCAAGCCGTTGAGCGCCCCACAAACGAAAATCATCGTCATCGAACCAGGACAGACGAGTCTTCCCGTCCCCAAAGGGCCGTCTTAGAAACCATTACGCAGAAACGTTATACACTGAAGCGCTACAAAAACTGGTATATAGGCATGCATATGGAAATATAGAGATACAGTAACATGCAGAATACGGCGCTGCGGCCGGCAACGTCTATATAGGAAAACAAATGTCTGGCGCAGTTGTTGCATCGGTTACTGCTGCTATAATGGCAGGTTATCAAGATTTAAGCGAGTTTGAGTGTGGTGTTACAGTCGGCGCACGAACGATGGGACACTGCGTCTCCGACGTAGCGATGAAGGATTTTCCAGTACGACCATTTCACCAGTGTATCGTGCATATTAGGAATTCGGTAAAACATCAAATCTCCGACATCACTGTGGCCGGAAAAAGATCCTGCAAGAACGGGACCAACGACGACTGAAGAGAATCGTTCAAGGTGACAGAAGTGCAACCCTTCCACAAATTGCTGCAGATTTCCATGCTGGGCTATCAACAAGTGTCAGAGGGCGCGCCATTGAGCGTAACTTCATCGATATGGGCTTTCAGCGCCGAACGCCCACTCGTGTACCCTTGATGACTGCACCACACAAATTACGCCTCGCCTAGGCCCGTCAAAACTGACATTGGACTGTTGATGACTGGGAACATGTTGCCTGGTCGGGCGAGTCTCGTTGCAAATTGCACTGAGCGGACGGACTTGTACAGGTATGGAGAAAACCTCATGAATCCATGGACCCTCCATGTCAGGAGGGCACTACTCGAGCTGGTGAAGGCTCTGGTGTGGGGCGTGTGCATTTGGAGTGATATGGGACCCCTGATACGTTTAGATATGACTCTTGACAGGTGACACGTTATGTAAACATCCTGTCTGATCACCTGCATCCATTCATGTCAATTGTGCACTCCGACAGGACACGTCCAGAATTGTTACAGAGTGGCTCCAGGAACACTCTTCTGAGTCTGAACACTTCCGCTGGCCACCAACCTCCTCGGGAATCAACATTACTGAGCATATCTGGGATGCCTTGCAACCTCTTATGGCCCTCGTGCGTGCTCGTGGGGGCCCTACACGATATTAGGCAGGTGTGCCAGTTTCTTTGGCTTTCCAGTGTAGAGACAGTGTCCACCGTGGATGATTTGACAGGCAGAACGACGACTTAAGTCCAAAAAAGACACCGCCATATCGAAGCTAACTCGCCTATCCGCTAAAAATTTCTCTTGAGTTTGCCGAGTATTTTGGATAGTCGTGGACGTTGACGGGCCAGGCGGAGTGGCCGTGCGGTTCTAGGCGCTACAGTCTGGAACCGAGCGACCGCTACGGTCGCAGGTTCGAATCCTTCCTCGGGCATGGACGTGTGTGATGTCCTTAGGTTAGTTGGGTTTAACTAGTTCTAAGTTCTAGGGGACTAATGACCTCAGAAGTTGAGTCCCATAGTGCTCATAGCCATTTGAACCATTTTTAACGTTGACGGGCAATATTGCCCTCCCTTTACTGTCACACTTGTCCGACCAGTTTCAGAGATATCGACCACAAAGAAACACATCATTGTCCCCGTATTGTGGTCAAAGTATACGATATATTTCAGCCGTTTCCACCCCTTCCGAGCAAAGAAATCGAATCGTTGTTCCTCCTTGTTCCAAACTATTAGCTCAGTGCTCATGTTTACTCTGTAACTGGCAGAATGCAACAGAAGTGGTCGGGTACGAATAGCGTGTACACGAATACAGTGGAATCAACTTGAGGTGTGCGCGGGTAGAATGCAATGTGTGAATTTTGAACGTGTGTTATAGCGGTAGTGTAGATAATTTTTGACCCCCTCCCCCCCCCCCAAAAAAAAAAACAATAGAATGACTGTGAGGCTAATTATGTGGGTCAGACAGAAAAGAACTTCAACATGAACATGATAATAAAGAGAATAGTTCGTCGTTGGCAGCGTAGCATCTTACTAATGAGCAGCGCGCGTTAGGTAACATCACAAAGAGCGTGAGCATACTGCATTTGGAAGAAAATGGTGGGCTGCTAATGAATTTTGAGGAAATAAACATGTTATGCTTCCAGAGGAGGAGGAGTTAATGTATCAAACGAAAATATAGGTGTCTAATGGATATTTCTGGATTCACTTTAGCGATGTTCTTGGGAAAAGAAGTCATCGTATCTGATGTCCTGTAATGGTAAAATGGTTTTAGGTTTTAACGTTTTTAGTTTGCACTTTGTATTGTATGTAGTGAAAACAATTTGAGAGTATCGTAGGTAGGAGTTATTCACACTGATTCGATTAGTTACCAAGGTCTACATATGCATTGTGCTATACCAGTGAATGTTATAATATTCAGTCAAATCTTTATAGAGGCAAATCATTGCAATGAGAGTAATAATGGTTTTGGTTATTGCTAGCCTGTAACATACAGAGATGTCAGAGACGACAGCTGTATCGTTGACGGCAATGATGAATACGAAATAATCTTTGGTAGCCGATTGACAGTGGATTTTCGTTTGTCAGTGTCTAGAGTTTGGTGAAATTGTTAACTGCAATCGCTAAACCATGGAACATGTACAATGGTGAGTCTTGTAAACGTTTGACATTTTGCAGCTTGTAAATTTTTAACTGTGGCTAATGGCATGATAGTTTTTACGTACGTATACTTATAATTGGTTTTTTAACTTCTTAACGGTACATTTAAGCAGCATCAACCTTTGCTGGTGGGTCACGAATCCGATACAGAAGTTTGAAGTCTAAAGGCTGGGCAAGTATATTTCACCCCGTACACTACACAGACAACATTAACAAATCTCCAAAACGTACATCTTACTATGTGAAACAATGAGTCACGTTTCCCTTATTCACAGAACTTAATAATGGGATCGTGCCTTCCCAAAACGCCGTGCATTTTTTTCAGATTATAGTAGCGCTCAAAAGTATTTTGACAAACACATTAATTGGATTAATTAAAAACAAATATGAAATTTGAAAATCAGTAATTTATTTCATTGATGGATGTTCAATATTCTGCAGAACAGTGACCAAGTAGCCCTTGTTCGCAACATAATAGAGTGTAATTTTTTTAATGACGACAATTGTGGAGCAGAAGTATTTTGACATTGTCGAAAAAAATTTTTTAACACATAATTATCATCTACCGTAGTAAGGAAATCAATATTTAGTGGGATATCCCTTGGCTTTTGTGACAGCCTCACACCCGGCAATGAGTCGACCAACTTTTGGAATCGATCCATCGGAATTTTATCCCACTCATTTTTGAGGACTTCAAAAAAAAAGTCTTTGTTCGAATAATTTTGCATTCTTATTCTGCGATCCAACTCCTCCCACAGATGTCCCAAATCCGGACTTTGACTTGGCCTCTCCAAAACTTTGACTTTTTTGCGTTTTAAAGAATCACTAATGTACTTGAACTTGTGCTTGGGATCGTTATCTTGTTGAAAATACCATCCATCTGGCATGTGGCGTTTTGAGTCTTCAATACTTTTTCGTGAACGAACCGATGCATATTACCTTCAATTCGAGCTAACGGTCCAACTCCAGAACGCGGAAAACATCCCCAAACCATCACATTGCCACCTCCGTATTTGACCGCGGACCCCCAGTACTAGACTGCTCACTGTCGTCCATTGTTTGGAAGCTGTTGCGGCTACGTTTTGTATTACCAGTATTTCTTTACTATCTAATTATTGCATGTTTATGTATTTGTTGTTGTTTTTGCTCGTGGCAGGTAGTAATTAGTGCGCAAATGGCGAGCGCTCTGTACTCGTGCAGTCCGTCCTCCAATCAATGACGATCCGCAGGTCCTCCTGCACTTCGCTACATCTTCTGGCTGTTTCTACCTTCTTGCAGGCGGGAGAAGGGATGCGAGCCCTCTCCTCACCGTTCTTTCTTGGATTTTTTTTTCGTTTATTTACTCCTCTTTCATTCCCTCCCGAAATGGAGAGAGCGCGCCCTTGTAGAACTTGAGCCAAGTCTTGATGCCATTGGGGCAGGGAGAGACCAATTCGAAATAACAACTTGTCTCACGGCACGAAAGTTCTGAACGTGCGGAGTGCTTAAGCACACTGGACTCGCATACGTCAGGACTACGGTTCAAGTCCGCACCCAGCCATCCAGATTCAGGATTCCCGTCATTTCCCTAAATCGTTCCAACCAAATGCTGGGATGGCATCCCTTCCAAAGGGCACGGCCGATTTCCTCCTCTATCCGTGACACAATCCGGTCATGTGCTCCCTCTCTAATGAACTCGATTTCGACAGGGCGTTAAACCCAACCTTACTTCCTTCCTTCCTCCTTGAACTTGGGGCCCTTACATAGTTACAGTAAGGTGTTGGCGGCCTGCTGTACTAGCTAAAGTCCGTACAGCCCTGGGCTACAGCATCGCCTGGCTTCAGCCTCATGGAGATGTTATTTAGGTCAGCAATAAGTCTGACTATTACGTCCCGCGGCTGCCCATGGCCTATACTACTGGCCATTCAAAAATATCAGCACAAGCGAGTGAGGCGTCGCAATGATTAAGAATTAAACATACTGGACTCGTCGCTAGGACGACAGTTCAAACCCGCGCCCGGTCATCCAGGTTTAAGTTTTCCGTGATTTCCCTGAATCGCTCCAGGCCAATGTCGGGATGGTTCTTTCATTCCTTTCTCATCCTTAAAACAATCAGAGCTAATGCTCCGTCTGTAATGGCCTCGATGTCGACGGGACGTTAAACCCAATCTTCCTTCTTCCATATCAGTAAACTCTGTTTTGTTGTGTTACATACACTCCTGGAAATTGAAATAAGAACACCGTGAATTCATTGTCCCAGGAAGGGGAAACTTTATTGACACATTCCTGGGGTCAGATACATCAAATGATCACACTGACAGAACCACAGGCACATAGACACAGGCAACAGAGCATGCACAATGTCGGCACTAGTACAGTGTATATCCACCTTTCGCAGCAATGCAGGCTGCTATTCTCCCATGGAGACGATCGTAGAGATGCTGGATGTAGTCCTGTGGAACGGCTTGCCATGCCATTTCCACCTGGCGCCTCAGTTGGACCAGCGTTCGTGCTGGACATGCAGACCGCGTGAGACGACGCTTCATCCAGTCCCAAACATGCTCAATGGGGGACAGATCCGGAGATCTTGCTGGCCAGGCTAGTTGACTTACACCTTCTAGAGCACGTTGGGTGGCACGGGATACATGCGGACGTGCATTGTCCTGTTGGAACAGCAAGTTCCCTTGCCGGTCTAGGAATGGTAGAACGACGGGTTCGATGACGGTCTGGATGTACCGTGCACTATTCAGTGTCCCCTCGACGATCACCAGTGGTGTACGGCCAGTGTAGGAGATCGCTCCCCACACCATGATGCCGGGTGTTGGCCCTGTGTGCCTCGGTCGTATGCAGTCCTGATTGTGGCGCTCACCTGCACGGCGCCAAACACGCATACGACCATCATTGGCACCAAGGCAGAAGCGACTCTCATCGCTGAAGACGACACGTCTCCATTCGTCCCTCCATTCACGCCTGTCGCGACACCACTGGAGGCGGGCTGCACGATGTTGGGGCGTGAGCGGAAGACGGCCTAACGGTGTGCGGGACCGTAGCCCAGCTTCATGGAGACGGTTGCGAATGGTCCTCGCCGATACCCCAGGAGCAACAGTGTCCCTAATTTGCTGGGAAGTGGCGGTGCGGACCCCTACGGCACTGCGTAGGATCCTACGGTCTTGGCGTGCATCCGTGCGTCGCTGCGGTCCGGTCCCGGGTCGACGGGAACGTGCACCTTCCGCCGACCACTGGCGACAACATCGATGTACTGTGGAGACCTCACGCCCCACGTGTTGAGCAATTCGGCGGTACGTCCACCCGGCCTCCCGCATGCCCACTATACGCCCTCGCTCAAAGTCCGTCAACTGCACATACGGTTCACGTCCACGCTGTCGCGGCATGCTATCAGTGTTAAAGACTGCGATGGAGCTCCGTATGCCACGGCAAACTGGCTGACACTGACAGCGGCGGTGCACAAATGCTGCGCAGCTAGCGCCATTCGACAGCCAACACCGCGGTTCCTGGTGTGTCCGCTGTGCCGTGCGTGTGATCATTGCTTGTACAGCCCTCTCGCAGTGTCCGGAGCAAGTATGGTGGGTCTGACACACCGGCGTCAATGTGTTCTTTTTTCCATTTCCAGGAGTGTAGATCGCCATTTATGATGTGAGAGTTTATTATAAATTTTTTAATGTACAGCGCCAGTGAAAAAAGGAACATTTTATTCAAACACGCATTCAGACAAATATCAGATTCCCACTGTAAGCAAGAAAGGGGTGGGACACCAACGTAGCACTGGCGATGTTTTATCAGGATAAGACGCTACGTGTACCGTGACGATAAAACGCACTTCAGCAGTTACACACACAGCATCAGTATTAACATATTACTGGTACAACAGATAGGTACGGATAACATGGATACTCAAATATAGAACCTGACCGATATCATTTCAGAACTATCAGAGCACTGGAGAGATTAAACGATTTAATAGGACGTATACTCAAAAAATAACGTGACCTTTTGTTTTATTTTGTTCAGAATTGTATTTCTTCGCATACGTCAATGTTGTCCCTTTCATAGTAGTCCCCATTAGGTATTACACTCATGCGCAAGCACATTTTCGAAACCTAGGAAGACTTATACATCTCGTATTTTTTGGATAGCTTTCAGATCTCTCAGCGATGGATTTTTAATCTCACCCATGCAAGGACAAAGATGGTCATATAAGGTTTTTATTATTTTTGCGAATTGAAATTTGAAAGTTGGAGCATCCTTATAGTATTGGTTTTGGCCAAAAATCCACGATCATGCAACAAAGTGTGAGGGGGCATACACTATGGGATCACAAGTATCCGGACACCCCCAAAAAATACGTTTTCCATATTAGGTGCATTGTGCTGCCACCTACTGCCAGGTACTCCATATCAGAAACCTCAGTAGCCATTACACATCGTGAGAGAGCAGAATGGGGCGCTCCGCGGAACTCAGACTTCGAAACGTGGTCAGCTGATTGGGTGTCACTTGTGTCATACGTCTGTACGCGAGTTTTCCACATTCCTAAACATCCCTAGGTCCACTGTTTACGATGTGATAGTGAAGTGGAAATGTGAAGGGACACGTACAGCTCAAAAGCGTACAGGCCGACCTAGTCTGTTGACAGAGAGAGACCGCCGACAGTTGAAGAGGTTCGTAATGTGTAATAGGCAGAGATCTATTCAGACCATCACACATGAATTCCAAACTGCATCATAATCCACTGCAAGTACTGTGACAGTTAGGCGGGAGGTGAGAAAACTTGGATTTCATGGTCGAGCGGCTGTTCATAAGCCACACATTACGCCGATAAATGCTAAACGTCGCCTCGCTTGGTGTAAGGGGCGTAAACATTGGACGATTTAACAGTGGAAAAACGTCGTGTTATGGCGAATGCCCGGTGAACGTCATCTGCCAACGTGTGTAGTGCAACAGTAAAATTCGGAGGCGGTTGTTTTATGGTGTTGTCGTGTTTTTCATGGAGGGGCTTGCGCCCCTTATTGTTTTGCGTGGCACTATCACAGCACAGGCCTACATTGATGTTTTAAGCACCTTCGTGCCTCCCACTGTTGAAGAGCAATTCGGGGATGGCGATTACATCTTTCAACACGATCGAGCACCTGTTCATAATGCTCGGTCTGTGGCGGTTACACGACAACATCCCTGTAATGGACTGGTCTGACTGAGTCCTGACCTGATTCCTATAGAACACTTCTGGGGTGTTTTGGAACGCCAACTTCGTGCCAGGCTTCACCGTCCATCGATACCTCTCCTCAGTGCAGCACTCCGCGAAGAATGGGCTGCCATTCCCCAAGAAATGTTCCAGAAACTGACTGAACGAATGCCTGCGAAAGTGGAAGCTGTCATCAATGTTAAGGGTGGACCAACATCAATCTGCATTCCAGAATTACCGATGGAGGGCGCCACGAAGTTGTAAGTCATTTTCAGCCAGGTGTCCCGATGCTTTTGATGACACAGTGTACATCCTGACACGTTCTAGTAGCTCCGCATGATTTAGCAACTTCCGTTTGCTGCTGTTTTTTCGAAATTATCCATTTTGGAATAAATTTTGCTGTCATACGCAAAGCATTCCTAAAACGATTTGTGGCATGGGCCAGCTGATGTCCGATCTTCATGACTGGTTTCTCTGACTGTGACTCGTACATGATTTCTACTGCTTTCCCCCGCTTTCGCCCGTTGATGATACGCTGGGCTTAGCCAGGATTCTCGCCATCTCCAATGTCTTCGAAACGTCCTTCGAAACGCTTACACCACTGATATGCCTTTGTTTTACTCGTAGCAGTTTCACCGAAAACACCACCTAACGTTTGTGAAGCTTTTTTTCACTTTCTTCCGTACTTACAGAAACATTTGATATTTTTTCTGTTATCCACTATTATAGGAAATACGTAACTGCCGATAGTACAAAAACACCTATCGTTGTAGGAGGCTGATAAGAGACTAAATATTCGGTATGGTCAGCACTATACATATACCTTTCAGACTTGTTTACCAACACAAAAACGAAAAAAATCGGTCAAATCGAACTAATGAAAGAAGCGAAATTATAAAATTCGCGCGCTATTTTTTCAGCACACGAAAAAATGTTCAAATGTATGAGAAATCTTATGGGACTTAACTGCTAAGGTCATCAGTCCCTAAGCTTACACACTACTTAACCTAAATTATCCTAAGGACGAACACACACACACACACACCCATGCCTGAGGGAGGAGTCGAACCTCCGCCCGGGACCAGCCGCACAGTCCATGACTGCACCGCCTTAGACCGTTTTTTTTTCCGTTTCATTTTGTTCGGTATTGTTCGTTGCATTTGGTCTGCGCGTACGAGACATTCATTCACGTTGATCGTTGATTCCTTTACTCAGTTTTTTTATTACAGAAGGCTAGCAGCCCTCTGAGCTACCGTGCGGGCTAACGGCTCGGCGAATCCTGCGAGGCTTTCAGCACACAGATCAGTAACACTTCCAGTGCTGCCGCAAACGTATTCACGATTTTTTTTATTTTATTTTTTTTAAGAACGGGGTGTTTGTTCCATCCAAGACGCATCACAATGCACACCCGCCATCGCTGCGCACGCACATGCCACGGTTCCACCGCAGGCAGCCACCTGCTGACTTGAAGCAACTCGCCTGCAGACCAGAAGCCGGCCTCACACGGGCTGTGATCGCGAATGCGGAGCTTGTCGAGTTTTGTGACATCACAACGTGGAATTTCAGGTGAGAGGCAGGACCATACGCATCAGGAATTTTGCTCCGTGGAGAGGTACTCTGAAGAGCCAAAGAAACTGCTACGCCTGCCTAACATCGTGCAGGGCCCCCGCGAACACGCAGAAGTGCCACAAACACGACATGGCATGGACTGGACTAATCTCTGAAGTAGTACTGGAGGGAACTGACACCATGCAGGGTTGTCCATAAATCCGTAAGAGCGTAAGGGGGTGCAGATCTCTTCTGGACAACACGTTGCTAGACATCCCAGATATGCTCAATAATGTTCATGTGTAGGGGGTTTGATGCCCTGCAGAAGTGTTTAAGCTCAGAAGAGTGTTCCTGGAGCCACTCTGTAGCAAGTCGGGATGTGTGCAGTGCCGCATTGTCCCGCTGTGATTGCCCAAGTCCATCGGAATGCACAGTGGACATGAACGGATGCAGGTGATCAGACAGGATACTTACGTATGAGTCATCTGTCAGAGTCGTATCTAGACGTATCAGGGGTCCCCTATCACGCCAACTGCACACACCCCACACCATTACAGAGCCTCCACCATCCTGAACATTCCCATTTTGGCATGCAGGGTCCATGGATTCATGAGGTTGTCTCCATTGCAAGTCCACACGCTCGATACAATTTGCAACGAGACTCGTCGGACGACGCAACATGTTGCGAGGCATCAACAGTCCAACGTTGGTGTTGACGGGCCTAGACGAGGCGTGAAGCTTTGTGTTGTGCAGTCATCAAGGGTGCACGAGTGGGCTTTCGGCTCCGAAAGTCCACATCGATGTTGTTTCGTTGAATGGTTCGCAGGCTGACACTTTTTGATGGCACAGCGTTGAAAACTGCAGCAATTTGCGGGAGGGTTGCCCTTCTGTCACGCTGAACGATTCTCTTCAGTCGTCGTTGGTTCCGTTCTTGCGTCGGCAGCTCGTGGTCGTGCGGTAGCGTTCTCGCTTCCCGCGCCCGGGTTCCCGGGTTCGATTCCCGGCGGGGTCAGGGATTTTCTCTGCCTCGTGATGACTGGGTGTTGTGTGGTGTCCTTAGGTTAGTTAGGTTTAAGTAGTTCTAAGTTCTAGGGGACTGATGACCATAGATGTTAAGCCCCATAGTGCTCAGAGCCATTTGAACCATCCGTTCTTGCGAGATCTTTTTCCGGCCGCAGCGATGTCAGAGATTTGATGTTTTACAGGATTCCTGATATTCACAGTACATCCGTGAAATGGTCGTACTGGAAAATCCCCACTTACCGCTACTTCGGAGATGCTGTGTTCCATCCATCGTGCGTCGACTACAGCACCACGTTCAAACTCACTTAAATCTTGATAACCTGTCATTGTAGCAGCAGTAACCGATCTAAAAACTAGGCCACACACCTGTCTTATATAAGGGTTGCCGACCGCAACGCCGTGTTGTGCCTGTTTACGTATCTCTGAATACGTATGCCTACACCAGTTTCTTTGGTGCTTTGGTGTACGCTTATCTTTCAATACCACCTCCCTATTCACATCGCCGTCCTCTTCAACCATGTTGCGCAAAGCGTCGATATTTTTTGGAGCCTAAGGATGCCTGCAAACCAGTTTTAAACAGTTTCTTCCGTAGGTGACCAACAACCAAAAGTTGAATGAAATGGTTCGAGGCACTGTTGTTGTCATGTCTCTAGGAAAACATTAAGAATGTCCCAATGGAAACCTCGACGAGAAATCTGCATTTTTCTCCCACAACTCTCTCTTCGGCCACTTCTGAGCTGCCAGTGTTACAGCACAGACGAATGACGTATTTTAAAACAATGGCAGTGACATTATCTGAGTACTGTCAAGTAGAGGTCGTTCATAAGAACTTAAAAATTTAACCCTCGTATGACGTTTAAAAATGTTATGCACTATAATTACAAAATCATAGTAGAAAAGGCAATGAGGCACCCAGAAGGAGAGGAGGAGACGAAACAAAACTCTGCGGGTTGACAAGGTATGTTATATTATTTCACTGAAAGCTAATGACTTTACCGTCAGATCACCGAAGATAAGTGCTGTCGGGCTGGGCTAGCAGTTGGATGGGTGACCATCATGTCTGCCAAGCGCTATTGGCACGCAGGATGTACTCTGTCCTTATGAGGCAAACTGAGGAGCTACTTGACTGAGAAGTAGCGGCTCCGGTCTCGTAAAGTGACATACGGAAGGGAGAGCGATGTGCTGACCACGTGCCCCACCTTATCCGCATACAGTGACGCTTGTGGACTGAGGATGACACGGCGGCCGGTCGGTACCGTTGGGCATTCATGGCCTGTTCGGACGGAGTTTAATTTTTATTGACTGCATTTGCAAAGGCCTCGACAGTGAGAGCGCACTTGGTAGTAGGACGTTGCACCCCGACTGGCCGGGACGGATGCACCTATTCGGTTTGGAAGTGCGTCATAAAGCCCTTGTATCCTCGCCTGGGACAAGTCGTCCCACAACAGATGTATCCGATACTTCGCATCCTGGAATCTGGTGGCATCGCGTCGGAGCTGACAGATCTGCGAATCTTGCTGGCCACTTGAGTTATCTCAGAATCTCGCAGACACTTCGCAGAGGCATTGCTCTGTCGAAAAATGGCACGACAACACTGTCACATAAGATAATGGAGCGACAGCATTCGTCAGCAACCTCTTCTTCCCAGACACGTCACCACGCCAAACGCGCTCGTTTGTGGTGGTGTGTTAACGGCAGTCCGCGCACAGGCCACCAGTTCCCTAGTTCGACCGCTACCATAGCCCTACTCACGAAAGATGGCGGTTCGCGCAGCTCGAGACACGGACGGGGGCTGCATTGTTGCCTGTTCTACGCGACTTCTGCGGTAAGTCCATACGCGTGCGTCGCGTTTGAAGGAAGCGCATACACTACAAATTACGCCTCTTGCTTGCTTGTACAGAATCTTCGCTCACCACCAGCATCAGCAGTGACAAATTGCAACAAATGGAATTCAAATTCACTAAATAGCTCGCTACGATCACGTTTAATGCTCGCGTTAGTTTACGACATCCACAGCAGAGCGCTGAGTACACTACACTATTGAACGCACACTGACTGCTGGAGAACGCGTGACGTAGATGTGCAGAACAAACCTGAAGTCTCCAGAATGAGATTTTCACTCTGCAGCGGATTGTGCGCTGATATGAAACTTCCTGGCAGATTAAAACTGTGTGCCCGACCGAGACTCGAACTCGGGACCTTTGCCTTTCCCGGGCAAGTGCTCTACCACTTCGGAAGGTAGGAACGAGGTACTGGCAGAAGTAAAGCTGTGAGTACCGGGCGTGAGTCGTGCTTCGGTAGCTCAGATGGTAGAGCACTTGCCCGCGAAAGGCAAAGGTCCCGAGTACGAGTCTCGGTCGGGCACACAGTTTTAATCTGCCAGGAAGTTTCAAACCTGAAGTCGACCACCAACTATGGTCTCCGAGAGGAAGAGGTTAGTGCAGGGGAGAAAATCCTAGCGGGCCGTATCAAACCAGTCAGATGAATGAAGAACGCAAAATTGTGACAAAATATATGCAAGGAGTCCATTACTGGTTCCCGGATGGCGGGCGCAGATGTTGAACAGGTTATGACGCACTTGGTGCACAAGGCGGTGATCCTCCCTACTGGTGGTCAGCAGCGGTCGACCAGAATCTTGGCGACGACCGTGCCTGGCCTCAGGTTCACATCCAGTCCCACATCGGATCACAGAAATCTGGCTACTGCACGATTTAAACATCCAGCCAAATGCGGAGGCACAGCGAGGCCGCTTTGAGACTCTTGTCAACTGCTAACAACATAGCTGACAAGTGCACGCTGCAACTCCGTGTCCTTCACAGTGGTCACTCACCGTCTGACAGTGTTCACGACCTTTACTCACTGAAGCGCCAAAGAAAATGGTATAGGCATGCGTATTGAAATGTATAAGACAACTAGCGTCTGGCGAAGTAGTTAGATCGGTTACTGCTGCTACAATGGCAGGTTATCAAGATTTAAGTGAGTCTGATTGTGATGGTATAGTCGATACACAAGCGATGGGACACAGCACCTCCGAGATACCGATGACGTGCGGATTTTCCAGTATGACCATTTGACTAGTGTACCGTGAATATTAGGAATCCGGTAAAACATCAAATGTCCGACATCACTGCGGCCGCAAAAAGATCCTGCAAGAACGAGACCAACGACGACTGAAGAGAGTCTCGTTCCAGGTGACAGAAGTTCAACCCCTCAGCAAATTCCTGCAGATTTCAATACTGACCCATCAAGAAGTGTCAGCGTCCGAACGATTCAACGAAAGTTCATCGATACGGCCTTTCGGAGCCGAAGGTTCGCTGGAGTATCCTTGACGACTGCACGACACAAAGTTTTACACCTTACCTGTGCCCCTCAAGACCGACATTCGACTGTTGATGAGTGGAAACATGAGGCCTGGTCGGATGAGTCTCGTTACAAATTGTATCGAGCAGATGTACGTGTACGGGTATGGAGACAACCTCATGAATCCAAGGACCGTGCATGTTAGCAGGGGACCGTTCAAAATGGTGGAGGCTCTGTAATTGTGTGGGCCGTGTTCAATTGGAGTGATATGCGTGCCCTGATACGCCTACATACGACTCTGACAGGTGAAACGTATGTAAGCATCCTGTCTGATCACCTGCATCCTTTCATGTCCATTGTGCACTCCGACCAACTTGGACAATTTCAACAGGACAATGCTACACCTCACACATCCAGAATTGATACATTGTGGCTCCAGGAACACTCTTCTAAGTTTAAACACTTCCGCTGCCCAATAAACTCCCAGACATGAACATTATTGAGCACATGTGGGTACCGTCCAACGTGCTGTCCAGAAGAGATTTCCACCCCCTCGTACTCTTACGGGTTTACGGACAGCCATACAGGCAGGATTCATGGTGTCAGTTCCCTCCAGCACTACTTCTGACGTTAGGCGAGTCCATGCCACGTCGTGTTGCGGGACTTCTGCGTGCTCGCGGGGGCCATACACGATCCGTTCCCTTGGCTCTTCAGTGTATACAGGATGTTACAAAAAGGTACGGCCAAACTTTCAGGAAATATTCCTCACACACAAAGATAGAAAATATGTTATGTGGACATGTGTCCGGAAACGCTTACTTTCCATGTTAGAGCTCATTTTATTTTTTCTCTTCAAATCACATTAATCATGGAATGGAAACACAGCAACAGAACGTACCAGCGTGACTTCAAACACTTTGTTTCAGGAAAGTGTTCAGAATGTCCTCCGTTAGCGAGGATACGTGCATCCACCCTCCGTCACATGGAATCCGTGATGCGCTGATGCAGCCCTGGAGAATGTCGTATTGTATCACAGCCGTCCACAATACGAGCACGAAGAGTCTCTACATTTGGTACCGGGGTTGCGTAGACAAGAGCTTTCAAATGCCCCCAAAAATGAAAGTCAAGAGGGTTGAGGTCAGGAGAGCGTGGAGGCCACGGAATTGGTCCACCTCTACCAAACCATCGGTCACCGGAGGTCAGGAGAGCGTGGAGGCCACGGAATTGGTCCACCTCTACCAATCCATCGGTCACCGAATCTATTGTTGAGAAGCGTACGAACACTTCGACTGAAATGTGTTGGAGCTCCATCGTGCATGAACCACGTGTTATGTCGTACATGTAAAGGCACATGTTCTAGCAGCACAGGTAGAGTATCGCGTATGAAATCATGATAACGTGCTCCATTGAGGGTAGGTGGAAAATGATCTCTAACATGGAAATTAAGCGTTTCCGGACACATGTCCACATAACATATTTTCTTTATTTGTGTGTGAGGAATGTTTCCTGAAAGTTTGGCCGTACCTTTTTGTAACAGCCTGTATACTACCAGGCCTGGTAACAATACCGATAACCAACAATACAATTGCACTGGAGTGACCGTTCTACCTGTCACACAGACTTTACGTACTCGCCGGACGGTTGGCACGCGTACGAAGTTCCACTGGTATCCGATCATGTCTTCTGGGCGCTTCACTTTTCTGTCAGCCACGGTATGAACTCACATTCAGTTTCTCAGCTGCTGGAGAAAGAATGGCATTTTGAAATGTAGATCATTAACTTAATGTGTGTGTGTGGGGGAGGGGGGGGGGAGGACGCGAGAAAGAGAGAGAGAGAGGGAGAGAGAGAGAGAGAGAGAGAGAGAGAGAGAGAGAGAGAGATCTATTGGAAAACGACTAGGCAATTCGGTCTAAGGCGCAGCAGTCATGAACTGTGGGGCTGGTCCCGGCGGAGGTTCGATTCCTCCCTCGGGCATGGGTGTGGTGTGTTTGTCCTTAGGATAATTTAAGTTAAGTAGTGTGTAAGCTTAGGAACTGATAACCTTAACAGTTAAGTCCCATAGGATTTCTCACACATTTGAACATTTCGACTAGGCAGTTATCAATTTTAGCAGCCTCCAAAGATGACTTACAGAAATCCGTACACTTGGTGAACAAATTTCCAACAGACGCAATTTCAAAACGTGCATAAGCAAGATCACGATTAAGCTATTGCGAGAAAAAGAATAAAGGTTACAATTTAAAGCCCTGGCAATATCGAGGTCATTAGAGACTGAGCAGAAGCTCGGGGATGTTTCAAAAATGGGGAATGAAGTCGGCCGTCTCCTTTCAAAGCAACCATCCAAGCATTTGCCTTAAGCGATTTAGGGGAATCACAGAAAATCTAAGTCTGAATGACCGGACGCAGATTTGCACCGTCTTCCTCCCGAATGTGATTCCGGTCTTCTAACCGCTGCTGCACCTCGGTCTGTCGGGAAGACGACTGCTTCCAATCAAATACTAGTATCGGCAATGTGACGTTAGAACGCGTCACACAGTTCATGTACACTGAGTGGAATGTCACGTACAAGTAGGAGTGAGGCGTTGAAGATAAAGCTCTGATTTTTTCTCAACTGAATGGCTGATTTGCGATATAGAGAAATAGCACACCATTTGCGTTAAAAAAGAGTTGTTAACGCAACTAGTGTTCTATTTCTTCAGATCGGCATCCTTCATACATTTGCTGAAAGCGATGAACAAAAACATAAATGACAAGATTGATCTTTGCAGTGGGCGGAGACGTGGGAAATGCTGACGTAGACGGCAATCAGTGCTGGTAACATAGTTCCACCACGCAATTTATACACTGCGACTGCTAGCTCGCTGGCGTTTGCAGAAATGAAGAAACAGGCAAGTCAGCATGAAGTGTTCCGGACAAATCCGATGTGTGACGAAACCAAACGACGGACCCATCGGGCAACTTTTATTCAGAATGGTTCAAATGGCTCTGAGCACTATGGGACTTAACATCTGAGGTCATCAGTCCCCTAGAACTTAGAACTACTTAAACCCAACTAACTTAAGGACATCACACACATCCATGCCCGAGGCAGGATTCGAATCTGCGACCGTAGCGGTCGCGCGGTTCCGGACTGAGCGCCTTAACCGCGAGACCACCGCGGCCGGCCAACTTTTATTATGCCACTTACGTGCAGTTGTTGTTAGCGATGTGGTCATCACCAAGCGTGAACGTGCATAGCTTTGCTTACTTTTCTTGTTCTAAGGGGGATAGGCAGGC
Source organism: Schistocerca cancellata (assembly GCF_023864275.1). Classification (NCBI taxonomy): domain Eukaryota; kingdom Metazoa; phylum Arthropoda; class Insecta; order Orthoptera; family Acrididae; genus Schistocerca; species Schistocerca cancellata. The sequence continues at coordinate 15,244,687 of NC_064635.1, read as the reverse complement.
TGCTAGTTTTTGTTTTACAGAGTATCTAATAATAAATCAGTTGTTAAATACGCGGCTCTAAAATCAACAGTATATTTACAATGCCTGCCGATATTTTTATAGGTCTGTACGTCGACAGTTTTTCCGTCGATACATCTATACATTTTTCGACACATCGAGAGCCGGGAGTGATACTACTTTTAAATATCGATATATCAGATTCCCGATGTTTTTAAAAATATCAACAGTCCCAGTCGTTACTGAGTAATAACGCAACTACGTTTTATTCGGTTTCTTACTACGATTATCGTTGTTTCCTTGGAACTAGCGACATACCTCTGAGTAAGCCTGTAATGTGCTACCACTAACAGCTATATGTCGAAACAGAGAAAAATGGAACAACCCAGAGATTCAAAAGCCGCCGCGCGGGATTAGCCGAGTGGTCTGGCGCTGCTGTCATGGACTGTGCAGCCGATCCCGGCGGAGGTTCGAGTCCTCCCTAGGGCTCGTTTCACACTGGGACACTTGTGACGGTCACCGGTGACTGTGGCGAACACTCCTGGGTCACTGGTGTCCCACACTGCAGCTGTTGCCAACTGATTAGTTGGTGAAATGGACTCGAGCGAGGAGGAACTGTTGTTAGTACTTGTAATGAGGAGGAGGAGGAGAATGAAGACAAAACGTTCATTACACATACATCCACTGCTACGTGATCGGCTGGAGAAAGGATTGTATTACACCCTTTATGACGATCTGAGACAATCTGAGAAGAAGTTTTTTCAGTATTTTCGAATGTCAAAAACTTCATTTGATGAACTACTAGCATTCTTCTTGTAGGTTATTAACCTCCGAGCCTCGTACAGGGGCAGAAAATATATTTCGCTATTCTTGTGGTCCGAAAAATACGGTATTAAAGTGAAAAAAGAATATAGAACTTACCAATTTTGTTTCTTTCATCTATGCTCTTTTCATCGAAATCAGGCACAAACTTCGTAATAATTTCTTGCCACGCTTTCATTTTCATGACTTTGTTACTATAGTCATTGCTTTTCATATCCCAAATAACGGGACGACTTTCCACTTCACTTATAAAATCTCCTGTGTTGATGAACTCTAAACTCGTGGCTGCACTGTGTGGAGAACCACTGGGCTCAGCAACGGCTGCCTGTCTGTTGGCAACTCTGCAATGCCGTGTCTGTGATCGGTGTCCCAGTGTGAACACTCCAATACGAGCTAATGCATGTCCGGCGGTGACCGCAGCGAACACAGTGTCCCTGTCCGTCACATGTGGCGAGGGTGAGTCACTACTGGGTCACCGTGACTCGGTGACTCAGTGCAGTGTCCCGGTGTGAATGCTCCAATTCAAACGAAGGTATCTCTATCAGTGACCGTCACCGGTGACCGTCACAAGTGTCCCAGTGTGAAACGAGCCTTAGGGCCCAGTGATGTGGTTGCCACAGCTCAGTACAGACTCGTCCTGCCGCTGTTCCATTGTATTTGGCAAACTAAAATACCAGGTGCACGTCGGTCAACTTTTCGTCACTAAACCAGTTCCTATTGCTGTCTATCACTGTTAAAGGACAACTCCCACAGCCGGGAAAAACGAACAGGAGACAGAACCGAACAATACTCGATACAAGACAGAGGGCTTGGCGAGGAGTAAAGTGGGCGTTACTGTCGTATAACAGCAGGTACCGAGACACAGCGCATTCCGTCAACATTAGCACTGTTACTCAGTGGAGTTCCGGTTCGGGCTGTACGTTGGCTGAATAGACGTGTCCAGCCACCACAACAGTCACGGTAACAACAGTAAGAAGAAATAATCTGTGGTATAGACTTGGCCACTGTTTCAGTGTTTCGATACAGTGTATCGATACGTGGAACTGTTTCAGTGTTTCGGAACGGCTGTGGTTCACTGTTTCGAAACAGTGGTGTTTCATTCCGCCCCTGTCTCGGATAACCGGACCAGATTCGATCTCGAGCCAGACACAGAAACTGTATCGTTGTTTCGAAATAAGGCTGTTTCAGTCCACCTGTGCTTGGAACGGACTAACTGTATCGAAACAGTGATGTTTCATTCCGCTCTGTGTCAGACGAGATTCGGGCTCGGCACAGGTACTGAAACACAACATACCACTTCGGGAAGCACTTTCAAGAGTGTCGAAGTCTTTTTGACAACCAATAGCATGAAGCTTAAGATATCCAAAAATAAAGCTTCGTTTCTAGCTGACTGTCCTATCCCGAAATGGCGTAACATCTGCTTTATAAACACTAACCAAACAATAAAACAACGCATACTATTCACATTCAAAATAATAAATATGTGAAAATCATTCAGTTAAATTACACTTTTTTATAACATACGCTTCTCTGTTCATGTACAGTAATAATATTAAGAAACGCAAGTAAGCCTACAACATTGTGAATAAAAAAAGGCGTAGTGACATATATACAAATTTGATGTAGGTACAATTGCAAGCAATCTGTTTGACATATCACTGATAGTGTAATGGTTAACGGGAAGCATGGTGAATTTATAGTAACTGTTCGAAAAACCTTGAAAGACAAAATTTTTTTCTGTTAAATTTTGTTATTTATTCGAATTATTTGGCATTATTTGTGAGGCTATAGTCACTGTGCCTATTATCCACAATGATTCCCTATGTGTGCATGGAAATTAGCAGGATGGGTATATTACCCATACTAACGGAATGTGGGAATCCCAGTGGCATATCCGTTGTTTCTGCAGTTTGCTCCCACCTCCAGTTCCGTTCGTGGTGGTTCTTCTGTCTTCAGCTATGGCTGTCCTCAGCCAATTGAAAAGTATGAAAGTCACACGACACGAAAGCAGCGCATTTGCTGCATGAAATACGAAACTGCCAAGACGCCTAGGTGATAGTTTCATACTTTCTGCGACATGATTAGCGCTCGCGCACCTCATTTGTGTTTATGTGGACATACTTATACAGTAGACATTCGAGATGATAAAATGTGTAGGGTTATTAAATTACAAAACACAAACTGTTTCACTGTCTCGAAACAGTGTATCGAAACATTACATTGTACTGTTTCATTTGCTTCGAAACAGTTACGTGTTTCAGTTTGCCCATCTCTACTGTGGTACAAGTAGACGGGAAAGAGACATTTAATGCGTTGCACTGCTCTAGAAACAGCTGTCTGTAGCAAACCGTTCATACTGTTTGTGCGAGTTGTATGGCTCAACTTGCTTAACCCGTAACTGGTACACCTATAAATTGTAACACATAAGGTACATCTGGGTCCTCGGGACCCACCCAAGTTTTGAGTATATTTTGGTAAAAAAAACACATTTAAATGAAATTTAAATATGAAACTTTTATTAATGTTTTGTTACTAATGTTTTAAAACCACATTCCTCATTTATGGTCATACCTTAAAGATGTTACAAAAAAGGACAATAAACTGCATAAAATACGAAATGTGAAAAATATACTTTTGGAAAGTCCTGCACATCAGTTACAAATAGTAAGATAGACAACTGAAACTTCACGTTTAAACACAAAATGTACTATGCTTCACAACAGTAAGCCAGAAGAAAAGTTCAAAATCAATATAAAAATTTCTGCAGGCACAACTTTTGGATAAATTTTAGTACATTTCTCAGCTAAATGACTATGTGATCTTTGAAAATAGCAGAAATTATGACAAAATATTAGGTTTCAATTATACAGCATCTTCACCAGTCCATTTCAGTTATTTCATTCATCCAGACTACCGAAACAGTTTGGACATAAAGCAGTGGAACATTCCAAACATAATGGTGTTCGACATCTGGCACACGCCCGGGATGCTTTCCTGTCTTTTTTAGATGGGCACACTGAGCATCTTTTCCTCTTCGATTTAGTAGCACCAGCTTCACTGTGAACCTGGGATGTTCCTGATGCCTTGGAGGGGGTCATGCCTAGAATATCACAAATGGAATTTCGGATATCTTTTCTCAAAAATGGAGAATCCAATCTTCTTTTCATACAATCACTTATGAGTTGTGTACCTAGTTCAATGAGGAATTCTCTGCGTGTCACATCATCAGTATCTTCTTTCCCATGGTACAAAACAAAAGCATTTACACCTGCTATATCTAGCATAGTGTAGAAGACTGCCATAGGCCACCGCCTTGTTCTTCTAGAAGTCGTGTAATTATGCGTCTTTTCGTCAAGTGCGTCAACTCCACCTTTTGTTTTATTGTAGTCATGGATTATTTCAGGCTTATTTTCCACCATACATTCTCCATGGTGCATTGTCGATATCAGGTTGACAACCTTGTTCTTTTTGGGGACGTGTGAAAGTATTGTTACAGAACCAGAGTATCCGTAGATTGAAGAAGACACATTTCTGCCCTTTGCTGTTGAAAAGCTTGGTGGTAGCTCAGCCTTGTTCTTTCTCATGGTGCCAATATAAGTCAAATTACAGTTCGACAACTCATTGACCAACTCCACACTTGAGAACCAGTTGTCCCCTGTCACATTTCTGTTACTTCCCTTGATTGGTTCAACCAACCGCATGACAACAGCTGTTGGTAAGAGGACACGGCGCGGGATGGCTACAGCTGATTTTCCCGAATATATCTCTGCATTCAAACAGTAGTGCATTTTGGCATCAGCTAGAATAAATATTTTTATACCGTATTTCCGTGGCTTGGATGGAATGTACATCCTAAATGGACATCTACCACGGAATCCTACAAGCATTTCGTCAACAGTGACGTACTCTCCGACTGAATAGTTTTCTTGACAAGCTTCTATCAATGAATTGAAGAGCCAAGAGATGTGGTACAGTTTATCTGTGAGTTTCCTTGCGTCACGGGTTGCTGCATCATCAAAACGAAGGCAACGTAATAAAAACAGCAAACGTTTCAAGGGCATAGTTGCCCTAAAAATTGGTCTACCAGTGCCGTTTGTAGCATATAAACCATTCAGATCTTCGTTGTTTGACTTGAAGGCTCCCCACAAATAACAAAGACCTATGACAGCTTTTATTTCAGTACTGTCTGTTAGATTTGAAAAAGAATTCTTTTTTGACTCAGGTGGCAATGACATAATCTTTTCATTGGTTCTGAGTACTACCTCTGCAATCATTTCTTTGCTGAAAAGTAGTTCCCAAAATGCTAGAGGGGTCTTTTCTGTTACCTGTCTAGCTGCATTACGTATGCCAGGAAAGTGAATTGGAGCAATGATGTTGGTTTGAGAGGTTCTTCCACGTATGCTGGGTGTTGTTGACCACTTGAATCTGTTTCTTCCATAGATATAATTAGTTCCAGATTGTTCGTTGTTACTGTCTCCATCATCACTTTCATCACTTCCAGTTTCATGTTCACTAATTTCATAGTCACTGTCGCTTCCACTTATGTCTTCAATATCACTGTCCAATGGTTCGTTCAGATTATCTGTAGTATCTTCCTCGCTCATTTTTCTGAAGCACTACACCGTAAATCCAAGATACCGGAAATAATGCCACGAAAAGAAAACTTTCACTAACGGTACACCTGGGTCCACGGGACCCGATCACCTTTATAGAAACAAAACTAACAAAGAAACGCCTGCAACAATGTTGTGGGCTGGTAGCCAGTTGATTGTTAGGAGAGTACAGGGAGAGGGAAGTCAGTGCTACCACACACATCACGGAGCTGGAAAAAAGAAATTTCGCTCGGGTCCCTGGGACCCAGGTGTACCAGTTACGGGTTAAAATTGCTTTCTTGTTGCGATCGTCGGGATGCCTTCTCAAGCGTTTTGAAGTTATAATTCTTATGAATACTTACAGCTACCTGCCCATCTGCTTCTTTCAGCTGGTAATCGTGTGTGTGGGTAGAATTCTGGAAATTCATCGCGCGCTCTGCACTTGATTGCTGCGACTGACACACTACTGGCCAATAGCCCGCCTGCCTGCTGACTGTGAGATCAACGGCAGCAGCTGGCGTCTCACGTCGTAAGTCAAATGGTGCCGCTCTGGTCGAATGTCTCAAACGAGCACGCAGGTTCCATCGACTAGTCCAACGGTGGCCAGTAAGTAGACGTCCATTAATTACGTGAGTTCAACATGGGAGGGGAAGGATCCGGCATAATATCATCAAAACTCATTTGGGGGAGGGAGCGGCGACAATGAAAATCTCACGTCAACATTTTAAATCAGAGAATATACAGGGTAGTCCATTGATAGTGACCGGGGCAAAAATCTCACGAAATAAGCGTCAAACGAAAAAACTACGAAGAACGAAACTTATCTAGCTTGAAGAGGGAAACCAGATGACGTAATGGTTGGCCTGCTAGATGGCGCTGCCATAAGTCAAACGGATATCAACTGCATTTTTTTAAATAGGAACACCCATTTTTTTAATTACATATTCGTGTAGTACGAAAAGAAATACGAATGTTTTAGTTGGGCCACTTTTTTCGCTTTGTGATAGATGGCGATGTTATAGTCACAAATATATGGCTCACAATTTTAGACGAACGGTTGGTAACAGGTAGGGTTTTTAAATTAAAATACAGAACGTAGGTACGTTTGAACATTTTATTTCGGTTGTTCCAATGTGATACATGTACCTTTGTGAACTTATCATTTCTGAGAACGCATGCTGTTACAGCGTGGTTACCTGTAAATACCACATTAATGCAATAAATACTCAAAACGATGTCCGTCAGCCTTTGGCAATACGTGTAACGACATTCCTCTCAACAGCGAGTAGTTCGCCTTCCTTAATGTTCGCACATGCATTGACAACGCGCTGACGCATGTTGCCAGGCATTGTCGGTGGACCACCATAGCAAACATCGTTCAACTTTCCCCACAGAAAGAAATCCGGGGACGACAGAACCGGTGAACGTGCGGGCTATGGCATGGTGCTTCGACGACCAGTCCACCTGTCACGAAATATGCTATTCAATACCGCTTCAACCGCACGCGAGCTATGTACCGGGCATCCATCATGTTGGAAGAACATCGCCATTCTGTCTTGCAGTGAAAAATCTTGTAGTAACATCGCTAGAACATTACGTAGGAACTCAGCATACATTGCACCTTTTAGATTGCCATGGATAAAATGGGGACCAATTATCCTTCCTCCCATAATGCCGCACCATACATTAACCCGCCAAGGTCACTGATGTTCCACTCGTCGCAGCCATCGAGGATTTTCCGTTGCCCAGTAGTGCATATTATGCCGGTTTACGTTACCGCTGTTGATGAATGACGCTTCGTCGCTAAATAGAACGCGTGCAAACAATCTGTCAACGTCCTGTAATTTCTCTTGTGCCCAGTGGCAGAACGGTACACGACGTTCAAATTCGTCGCCATGCAATTCCTGGTACATACAAATATGGTACGGGTGCAATCGATGTTGATGTAGCATAGCTTTCCTTGCCATTGCCAGTCTACATTTATATCTTCTCTACTTCGACCATCATCAGTTATTTTGCTCCCCAAATAGCAAAAGTCCTTTACTACTTTAAGTGTCTCATTTCCTAATCTAATTCCCTCAGCGTCACCCGACTTAATTCGACTACATTCCATTATCCTCGTTTTGCTTTTGTTGATGTCCATCTTACACCCTCCTTTCAAGACACTGTCCATTCCGTTCAACTGCTCTTCCTAGTCCTTTGCTGTCTCTGATAGAATTACAATATCGTCGGCGAACCTCAAAGTTTTTATTTCTTCTCCATGGATTTTAATACCTACTCCGAACTTTTCTTTTGTTTCGTTCACTGCTTGCTCAATATACAGATTGAACAACATCGGGGATAGGCTACAACCCTCTCTCACTCCCTTCCGAACCACTGCTTCCCTTTCATGTCCCTCGAGTCTTATAACTGCCATCTGCTTTCTGTACAAATTGTAAATAGCCTTTCGCTCCCTGTATTTTACCCCTGCCACCTTTAGAAGTTAGTAGACACGAATACAATTAAATAGTTAGCTTTAATTCAGCATTAGCACGGAACGTCGATCTTGACTTTGTACAAATAATATTTACAAGGGCAGTTATAGACTGAACTGCGAATACTTCTTTACCATTCTGATTGCTTCACACATGTAATCAATTGTCAATCATAAACTGCATGTGGCGCCTGGCTAGGCCGTAGCTACTGACTTAGCTGAAGGTTATGGTAACTAGCGTCTCTGCAAATGAGATCTCTGAAGCTATAACAAGTGAACCATTCCTATTAAAGTCGGCTGTCGAACTGTCCAGTGCGCCAGCTTGTCTCTTAAGACCAGCCGAGTGGCGGCGCTCGGTCTGCTAGCGTCGACAGTGGCGACTCGCGGGTCCTGTGTGTGCTGACGGACCGCGGCCGATCTGAAGCCTACAACCTAGCAAATGTGGTGCCTTGTGGTGACACCACACGGATTCATGACGGAAACGGAGAAATAAGGTCCTATGACCATGTCTCCTGAAATGGACGGTGTGCGAGTAACGAAAACAAATCGATCAGTACAGAGCTGCATCGGATCCACGTCACAAAAGATGTTCAAAGTGGACTCGACGGGATGAATACACGTGTTCTCATGTCGCGTCGTCGATTGCCGCACTCTGTTGTACGTCGGAATGGTCTGGTGCAAAAACCATCGACTAAATCCTTCCCGTAGAGGGAAATCCGCTGCCGATAATTCTTGTACTCGTTGCAGGAGATTGCGACAGTAGCGGCTGTCATGCAGGATACACATAACCGTACTTCGGCTTACACCATGTTGGCGGGCCACTTGCATGGAGCTTGTACTTGGGCTCCATATCTACATCTACATACATACTCCGCAAGCTACCATTCGGCGCGTCCCGAACCCTGTACTTTTTCTGTTCCACTCGCAGACAGAGCGAGGGAAAAACGACTGTCTCTATGCCTCCGTATTAACCCCAATTTCTCGAATGTTGGCCGCCGCGCGGTCTACTACGACGTCTTGTCACGGCTCGCGCGGCTCCCCCCCCCCCCCCCCCCCCCCCCCGCCGTCGGATTTTCGAGTCGTCCTTCGGGCTTGTGTGTGTGTGTGTGTGTGTGTGTGTGTGTGTGTGTGTGTGTGTGTGTGTGTGCTGTCCTTAGCCTAAGTTAAATTAAGTAGTGTGGAATCCTAGGGACAGACGACCTCGGCAGTTTGGTCCCATAAGACCTTACCACAAATTTCCAATTTTTTCTCGAATTTTATCTTCGTAGTCCTTACGCGCAATGTATGTTGGCGGCAGTAGATGCGTTCGGCAGTCAGCTTCAAATGCCGATTCTCTAAATCTGTAAATAGTGTTTCTCGAAAAGGAAGTCGCCTTGTCTCCAGGGATTCTCATTTGAGTAACACTTACGTGTTGTTCCAACCTACCGGTAACCAACCTAGCAACCCCAATCTGAATTGCTTCGATGTCTGCCTTCAATCCGACCTGGTACGGATCCCAAACACTCGAGCAGTACTCAAGAAAAGGTAGCCCTAGCGCGCTATGTGTAGTCTCCTTTACAGATGAACCATACTCTCCTAAAATTCCCCCAATAAACCGAAGTCGGCCATTCGTCTTCCCTAACACAATCCTGACGTGCTCGTTTCATTTCATATCGCTTTGCAACGCGACGCCCAGATATTAAACGACGTGACTGTGTCAAGCAGGGCACAATTAAGTTTTATGCGAATGTTATAGGTTTGTTTTTTTCTAACCATCCGCATTAACTTACGTTTTTCCACATTAAGAGCCAGCTACCATTCATCATACGAACTACAAGTTTTGTCTAGGTCATTTTGAATCATCCTACAGCCACTTTATCTACACCTTCACACCTTCCTGTCCACCACAGCATCACCGAAGAATAACCGCCGATTGCTGCCCACCCAGTCTGCCAGAGCATTTATGTACACAGAAAATAGCAAACGTCCTGTCACACTTCCTTGGGGCACTCCTCATGTTACCCCTGTCTCGTATGAACACTCGCCTTCGAGGATAACATAATGGGTTCTATAAGTTAAAAAGCCATCGAACCATCACGTATCTGGGAGCCCAGTCCGTATGCACGTACCTTCGTTAACAATCTGCACTGGGGTACCGTGTCGAATGCTTTTCGGAAATCTAGAAATATGCAATCTCTCTATTTCCCTTCATTCGTAGTTCGCAGTAAATCATGTGAGAAAGAGCAAGCTGAGGTTCACGTAAGTGATGCTTTCTAAAGCCGTGCTAATTCGTGGGCATGAGCTTTTCGGTATCTAGGAAATTTATTCTATTCGAACTCAGAATTCTAGAATTCTGCAACAAACCTATGTTGAGGTCATTGGTCTGTAATTTTGCGGGTCCGTTCTTTTGCTCTTCTTACATACAACAGTCACGTGGGCTTTTTTCAAGTCGCTTGGCACTTTGCGCTGGTTGAGAGATTCGCGATAAATGCAAACTAAGTAAGGGGCCAACGACGTAAAGTATTCTTTGTAAAACCCAAGTGGGACTCCATCCGGACCTGGCCACTTATTTGTTTTCAGCTCTCTCAGTTGTTTCTCTATGCCGCGGCTGTTAAGACTGCGTCATCCGTACGGGAATCTGTGCGACGATCAAACGACGGTACGTTTGTACGATTCTCCTGCGCGAACGATTTCTTAAACGTGGAATTTAAAACTACGGCCTTCCTTTCGCCATCTTCTACTGCAAAACCAGACTGATCAACGAATGACTGGATGGAAGCCTTACACCCGCTCAGCGTTTTTACACAGGACCAGAATATTTTTGGGTTCTCCGCCAGATCTTTAGCCAAGGGTTCTCCTCAATAGCCTGTAGAATCCGGTCCTCCAAATCTGCTGTATGCACATTCCGCCGTCTCCCTGCGCTTTCGTCTGTCTGAAAGGATCCACGGTCACACAAACGCCCCAAAAGTGGCTTCAAATGTTGTGCGATCCGGCCTGTGTCTGTGAGGGCACTCGTTCTGGTATAGCCGTGCTGCCTCTCGATCCTTTCCATCTGCTTGGTTCAAATGGCTCTGAGCACTATGGGACTTAACATTTGAGGTCGCGCGGTTCCAGACCGTAGCGCCTAGAAGCGGCCCACCTGCTCGGCTGTACACACACGCCACCTCGGCTTGTTCCCGACACGAACAGCGGACCATTCTGTTGCTTACAGCACGCTGCGTGAAGCACACAGCGTGCAACACACATGGACACACGGCAGAATCTGTCCCTCTAGTTTGTCGGTTTTATTAATGTTCACTCTGTGTTGGAAAAAGGTCAGTTTTTCAGGAATCTGTCAAAACGTTTAACACTATATGATGCAAAAAGAGACAGCCAGAACTGGAACTAAAATGGGTGTTTGCTTAGTCGGTGACCGGTTTCTGGCTATACCCATTCTCAAACCAACCAATGTTAGGCAAGTAAAATGTCCGTCCAAAACAACAGTAAATAAAGTAGCTACATATGTGTACAGTCCCAAGTGATGTTCGTTAACCCTGGAGTTATGCAGGTTAATACTATTACCACGGATCCTTCCTCTCCCGTCTCTCTGAGTCTGTCCGTCCTTGCGAATACCACTCTGTGTTGGTATGTTTAAAATAGCCTTTTAATTACGCCGTTGAAAAATGGCTCTCAGCACTATGCGACTTAACTGCTGAGGTCATCAGTCCCCTAGAACTTAGAACTACTTAAACCTAGCTAACCTAAGGACATCACACACAGCCATGCTCGAGGCAGGATTCGAACCTGCGACCGTAGCGGTTGCGCGGCTCCAGACTGTAGCGCGTAGAACCGCTCGGCAACTCCGGACAGTCTACGCGTTGAAAACATAATGTGGTGTCACCGCCAGACACCACACTTGCTAAGTGGTAGCCTTTAAATCGGCCGCAGTCCGTTAGTATACGTTGGACACGCGTGTCGCCACTATCAGTGATTGCAGACCGAGCGCCACCACACTGCAGGTCTAGTCTAGAGAGACTCCCTAGCACTCGCCCCAGTTGTACAGCCGACTTTGCTAGCGATGGTTCACTGCGTACATACGCTTTCATTTGCATGACGACAGTTTAGCATAGCCTTCAGCTACGTCATTTGCTACGACCTAGCAAGGCGCCATATTCAGTTACTATGTCTTCTGAGCAGGTAATATTGTGACTCATGTGCCGTCAAGAGCGACGTTCATCATTAATGGATTAAAGTTAAGTATAAAACTAATTACGTCCGCTTTCTGAATTCTAATTCCTTGTCATGTTCCAGACCTCACGTCAGTATAGTCCTTCCTTCCTCACGCCAGCCTGCGTGAGCTAAAACGCGTGCATTTTTAGATCACCATATTAATATAAAAGTAATTAGATGTGTTCATACAAGCCGGCCGGAGTGGCCGAGCGGTTCTAGGCGCTACAGTCTGGAACCGCGCGACCACTACGGTTGCAGGTTCGAATCCTGCCTCGGGCATGGATGTGTGTGATGTCCTTAGGTTAGTTAGGTTTAAGTAGTTCTAAGTTCTAGGGGACTGGTGACCTCAGATGTTAAGTCCCATAGTGCTCAGAGCCCTTTGAACCATTTGACATCACATACATCCATGCCCGAGACAGGATTCGAACCTGCGATCGTAGCAGTCACGCGGTTCCGGACTGAAGCACCCAGAACCGCTCGGCCTGCGTTTGGAGTTTGGGCCATCTCCGGAGGTGTATGAAGAGGAACACAGATCGGTGGCCTTTCTTCCTTATGCTAGAGGCTTATTGTTTAAGATTGGACGAATTTTGAGGGATTTTAACATTAAGAGTGTGGTCCGTCCAACTTCTAAGATTAGGGCACTGCTCGGCTCTGTGAAGGATGATTTGGGGCTTAGGAAACCTGGTGTGTACAAAAATTCTATTTCAATGTGGGAAAGCTTATATTGGCCGCTCGATTCGCACAGTGCATGACAGGCGTGTGGAACATAGCCGTCATACGAGGCTACAACAGCCGGAAAAATCGGCAGTAGCAGAACACTGCTTAAATGAGGGTCACAGTATGAAATTTGATGAAACTGTGGTAGTTGCCAACACTTCGGTTTTTGCAACAGTGTCTATAAAGAGGCGATTGAAATTAGGTTGGCGGATAATTTAATCAACAGAGACAGCGGGTTTCCTCTTAGCAAGACGTGGAATCCTGTATTACCTCGCATCAAAATTGAACGTCCTTCAGTGCGGCCCTGAGTGCGATATATCGCTGCCAGCAGTGTTCCACTAAGGGAGGCGCCACCTCCCTGTCTTGGAGGGCAGCAACTGTGATGGGTGGCGCATGCGCCGTGTACTGAACGGTGGCCTATATAGGACGTCGATTTGCAGCCTGGCGTCAGTTCTCAGCGGGACTCATCAGCAGAAGCAGCATTTTCCTGAAGATGGCGACCAGTTGGATCGCCGAAATATCGAGTCAAGTTGATTTTAGGATCGGGCAGCAAACCCGAAGAGACTTTCAAGTTTCTATGCTGTTCAGTAAATTTTAACGGAAGATCTGAACATGCGTCGAGTGTTCACAAAATTCATTCCGTATTTGTTGTCACGTGACCAGAGACAATACCGACTTGGAGTGTGCCAAGAACTGATTAATCGGACTAAAAATGACCCAGATTTGTTAAATAGGGTAATTACAGGTGACGAGTCGTGGGTATATGGATATCGTCCGGAAACCAAAGTGCAGTCTTCGCAGTGGAAGACTCCAGGCTCACTATGACTGAAAAAAGCACGGCATAGTTGGTCGAAGGTCAAGACAATGTTGGTGACTTTTTTCGATTCTACCGGTATTGTGCATCATGAATTTACACCTGGAGAACAGACAATTAACCAGGAATACTACAAATGTGTCCTTGAGCGCTTGCGTTAAAAGGTCTGGAAGAAAATGCTTGCACTGTGGAGAGACAGGAGTTGGGTGCTACACCATGACAGTGCTCCAGCTCATCGTGCCTTCTCCATCGTTGAATTTTTGACCAAGTTCAAAATTCCTGTGCTTCCTCAACCGCCATATTCCCCCGATTTGGCGCCTGCGGACTTCTACCTGTTCCCTAAACTGAAATTTTCACTTAAAGGGATGCGATTTGACTCGACTGAAGACATCCGGGCAAATACGGAGAGCATCCTTAACACACTTCAGAAAAAAAAAAAAATTCCAGGAGTGTTTCGAAAAGTGGAAACACAGGTGGAGTCGGGGTGTTCAGTCAGAAGGGGACTATTTTGAAGGAGCTGCATCACAGTAGCACGGAAGTACCACCATTGTACAAGTACAAGCCCATTCTTAAAACTTTCCAATCACACCTCGTATACCAAAATATAGAAAATATTTCAAACGTAATGAGAAAAATAAGACTCATGTTTTTCGGGCATCTGTTTCGAATGCAAGACAGTAGATTAACTAATCAGATTTTCAAATATTTGTAGGGTAATAAGTCCACAAAAAGTTGGGTCAACGAAGTGAAAAAAGGATTTAGAGAGAAACAATATAAAAATGCTGAAACCGAAAGGATTGAAAGGCAGAGTAGCTAAAAAGACTGGTTCAAAAGCATCTGAAGACAGCAAGAAGAAACGCAGTGAACAGATGAAGCCATATTGGAAGAAAAGAAAAGAACGAAGAACTGAAATTGAAACATCGTCCTCAGATGGGCTATTCGCTTTTTTTTTTTTTTTTTTTGTAAAGCAAATTGAGATATGACGTTAATGAATGGAACCTTGCGAACTTGTTTTCACGAAAAGTAATTGATGATTTCGCTGAAATCCAGCTCCAGCAGCAAATCACTCTCAGTGCTGAGCAGGGATAGTTTTGATTGGCGGTTTTACTTCATCGTAGTTCTCAGCAATTGTTTACAATTTTCATTTTACAAAAAGAGCCCATCAGTACCAACCATATTGTCAGTTTAATATCAGTGTTTGGAAATGTAGCTCTGAAGTTTTGATCGTCAAGTATCTGATAGTACTAAGCTCTTTAGAGTGGCCTTTTTGATACTCCGTTTTGTATAATTGTGTTAACTATAGCCGGCCGGAGTGGGCGAGCGATTCTAGGCGCTACAGTCTGGAACCGCGTGACCGTTACGGTCGCAGGTTCCAATCCTGCCTCGGGAATGCATGTGTGTGATGTCCTTAGGTTAGTTAGGTTTAATTAGTTCTAAGTTCTAGGCGACTGATGACCTCATAAGTTAAGTCGCATAGTGCTCAGAGCCATTTGAACCATTTCTGTTAACGATACAAACTGGACCAATTCACTATCAAAACCGATTCTAAATCGCCTGTGAAACTTTACCAATTCTTCTGCAGCAGCAGACGAGAAATCTGAATATCGAACGGACAGCATCGTATGCATGCAATCGTTCAGTAAGAGAGACGCACAGTTGATCGAGCACTGGGATAAAACCTGACACTTCAAACATCTCTTCTGGTGGCAGATAAGCATCATCCTCTTGTACTTAATATAATCGAGCGGATTCAACCTCACATTCGTACTTCTGGTACGCCACTGTATCAGTATTTGACAATCCTTTCGCCGTGTCTTGGTATTTATCAAATTCATCTCTTTTAGATTCAACAAACAATTTCAATGGTTCCTATGTACCCATCGTAGATTCAAGATTCATTTTCGGGTCCTCCAGCATCTCACTTGTAGCACTGAATTGCTATAAAATGTCGATCCAAAAAAATGGCAAATAGAGCTGTTTTGAGACCACTCATCTTTTCCAGAAGATGCGTTACTTCATTGATCATGATCCCTTCCTACTCCTTATCAGAAGATATACTGGTTAGAAGTCCTTTGATTTCGGAATAACCGTCCACAATGGCTTTCGTAGTTTCAGCATTTTTTCCTTTCGTTGTACTGTGAACCCTCGCTTCATGGACAATTTTACTGATTTTACGTCGATGGTACGTATCCTGCAGGTTTTGACTATGTGACCAAAAGTATCCGGACACCCCCAAAAACATACGTTTTTCGTATCAGGTGCATTGTGCTGCCACCTACTGCCAGGTACTCCACACCAGAGACCTCAGTAGTCATTAGACATCGTGAGAGAGCAGAATGGGGCGCTTCGCGGAACCCACGGACTTCAAACGTGGTCAGGTGATTGGGTGTCACTTGTGCCATACGTCTGTACGCGAGATTTCCTAAACATCCCTACGTCCACTGTTTCCGATTTGATAGTGAAGTGGAAACGTGAAGGGACACGTACAGCACAAAAGCGTACAGGCCGACCTCGTGTGTTGACTGACAGAGACCGCCGACAGTCGAAGAGGGTCGTAATGTGTAATAGGCAGACATCTGTCCAGACCATCACACACGAATTCCAAACTGCATCAGGAGACACTGCAAGTACTATGACAGTTAGGCCGGATGTGAGGAAACATGGATTTCATGGTAAATGCCAAACGACGCCTCGCTTGCTGTAAGGAGTGTAAACATGGGACGACTGAACAGTGGTAAAATGTTGTGTGGAGTGACGAATCACAGTACACAATGTGGCGATCCGATGCAGGGTGTGGGTATGGCGAATGCCCGGTGAACGTCATCTGCCAAAGCGCGTAATGCCAACAGTAAAATTCGGAGGCCATGGTGTTACGGTGTGGTCGTGTTTTTCATAGAGGGGGCTTGCACACCTTGTTGTTTTGCGTGGCACTAAGCACCCACTGTTGAAGAACAATTCGGGAATGGCGATTGCATCAACCAACACGATCGAGCACCTGTTCATAGTGCTCGGCCTGTGGCGGAGTGGTTACACGACAATAACATCCCTGTAATGGACCGGCCTGTAGCCTGCACAGAGTCCTGACCTGAATCCTATAGAGCACCTTTGGGATGTTTGGAATTCCGACTTCATGCCAGGCCTCACCGACCGATATGAATACCTCTCCTCAGTACAGCACTCCGTGAACAATGGGCTGCCATTCCCCAAGAAACCTTCCAGCACCTGTCTGAACATATACCTGCGAAGAGTGGAAGCTGCTATCAAGGCTAAAGCTGGGCCAACAGCATACTGAATTCCAGCATGACCGATGGAGGGCGCCACGAATTTTTAATTAATTTTCAGCCAGGTGTCCGGATACTTTTGACCACATACTGTATGTGATATAAATAGTTGTATCTTTTGATTACAATGACTTAGAATTTTCACTTTTTAAATCGCCAAAGCACCGTAGAACTTAATATATGACAAATTGCAACTTGATACGTCTACTTGTTCCTGAGAAGAAGTGTTCTTAACACAGACAGAGGGAGACAGACAGCTGGATGGACGAACAAGTGGCCCCGTAAGTGTTCCGTTTACACCCATTAGGTACGGAACCCTAAAATTAACGAACTCAGTTAAACGAGATGGTGTATGGGGTTATGAGAACACAAAAAGGGGTTATGAGTACACATGGAAAATGAAAGGAATAGAAAAGCTACGTACTATACCCTACTGAGTAACTGTATTCATATTAGAGATCACAATATTAATGTAAAAGTAATTAGATGTGTTCATACAAGCCGGCTGGAGTGGCCGAGCGGTTCTAGGCGCTACAGTCTGGAACCGCGCGAACGCTACTGTCGCAGGTTCGAATCCTGCCTCGGGCATGGATGTATGTGATGTCCTTAGGTTAGTTAGGTTTAAGTAGTTCTAAGTTCTAGGGGACCGATGACCTAAGATGTTGAGTCCCATAGTGCTCAGAGCCATTTGAACCATTTCTTTGTTCATACAAACTGAGAAGATAGAAGAATTTACATTTGTTGCACTATGTTCCTAGACTCGCTTAAGATAATGTTTCTTGAACGTCTCAGATTCCCTGCAGCAAGCATGCACGAGGGGGACACTTGCTAACGCAACGACCGACCGTACGGGGAAGACGCGCATCAGTCTTCAGTGCCTCATTGTGATTATTTTCTCCTTATACAATGGTCAACCCAAATAAATAATAATATGCAGTTAACTGATATTCTTCGATTTTTACAGAAATTAATTACACTACTGGCCATTAAAATTGTTACACCAAGAAGAAATGCAGATGATATACGGGTATTCATCGGACAAATATATTATCCTAGAACTGACATGTGATTACATTTTCTCGCAATTTGGGTGCATAGATCCTGTAAAATCAGTACCGAGAACAACCACCACTGGCCGTAATAACGGCCTTGATACGCCTGGGCATTGAGTCGAACAGAGCGTGTACAGGTACAGCTGCCCATACAGCTTCAACACGATACCACAGTTCATCAAGAGTAGTCACTGGCGTATTGTGACGAGCCAGTTGCTCGGCCACTATTGACCAGACGTCTTCAGTTGGTAGGAGATCTGGAGAATGGGCTGGCCAGGGCAGCAGTCGAACATTTTCTGTATCCAGAAAGGCCCGTACAGGACCAGTAACACGCGGTCGTGCATTATCCTGCTGAAATGTAGGGTTTCGCAGGGATCGAATGAAGGGTTCAGCCACGGGTCGTAACACATCTGAAACGTAACGTCCACTGTTCAAATTTGCCGTCAATGTGAACAAGAGGTGACCGAGACGTGTAACCAATGGCACTCCTTACCATCGCGCGGGGTGATACGCCAGTATGGCGATGACGAATACACGCTTCCAATGTGCATTCACCGCGATGTCGCCAAACACGGATGCGACCATCATGATGCTGTAAACAGAACCTAGATTCATCCAGAAAAAATCACGTTTTCTCATTCGTGCACTCAGGATCGTCGTTGAGTACACACGATAAACCGCAATCGCGATAGGCTACAATCCGACCTTTATCAAAGTCGTAAACGTGATGGTACGCATTTCTCCTCCTTAGACGAGGCATCACAACGAGGTTTCACCAGGCAACGCCGGTCAACTGCTGTCTGTATATGAGAAATGGGTTATAAACTTTCTTCATGTCAGCACGTTGTAGGTGTCGCCACCGGCGCCAACCTTGTGTGAATGCTCTGAAACAGGAATCATTTTTCATATCACAGCATCTTGTTGTTGTGGGTTAAATTTGGCTCTGTAGCACGTCTTCTTCGTGGCGTAGCAATTTTAATGGCGAGGAGTGTAATTATTTATTTCGTATTTCTTTTATGCAGTGAGGTACATGAATAACTGATATAATTTAGTTGTTTCAAAAAAATAATTATTTGCGTATCTAATTACGTGTACAAAATAGACTTATATTACCGTCAACTATATTTTCGAGTCGGAAGTAGAATACTTCCCCAATCTGCCACTGGCGTACCCATTAAAATGCCAGTGCAAAATGGCACCTGCTTATCAGGGCTGGTTGACATACTAAAGGGTTAACTAAGTTTTTTTTTGAAATGCAATTTTGTATATTATTTGGTATCATTTGAAAACTGCCCCCCCCCCCCTCTCTCTCTCTGTCTCTCTCTCACACACTCAGTCTCTCTCTTGCGGGACGTTGGGCTGAAGCCCCAGTTGTGTTCCCCTAAATCTGGCCACGAACTGTTACCTTGATGTCTCCAGTAACACACAAAAGGGCGCTGCTGGGTCTAAGAGCACTGTTCTACTCATCTCCCGACTCTGGAGTGATTCAAATGTGCAGTTTTCTCTAAGAGTGGTGTATATTAGAATGACTAGAACGGAATCACGCATTGCTACTTTGACATCGTCATTCTGATCCTGTCTGCCTGTGGATGTTCAGCTCAAAACAACCAAATTAATTAAGTGTTACTCGGTTAAAATACCTAGGATAGGTAACACAGCATGAGGAAGCTACACACAGGTATGTTTCCCATCGGATAACTAGCATAACGACATGTTGGAAAATTAAGCAAAGCTGCCCTACGACTGACGACCTCCGTTCAACTCTGGACCCCAACCCCCGGGCTCTTATCCCCCCTAACTGGGGCCCTGCCTTTTATTCAAGAGTATGCCTGTAACTTAAAATCCTGCCTGGAGTCGAGACCTTGCCCGCGACTCACAGCCCCACTGTGACTCCTGGACCATCGCGGTTCAGGTCTGTTCAGGACTCTCATTCCTCACAGCTCTCAACTGCCACGGCTCACGGCACAAGGTGCTCACGGCTCACAAGATTGGTCGGTCGATTCAGAAGGGGACCAAGCAGCGAGGTCATCGGCCCTATCGGATGAGGGAAGGAAGTCGGCGGTGCCCATTCACAGAAACCATCCCGGCATTTTCCCGAAGCGATTACAGGAAATCGTGGAAACCCCCCCCTCCCCGCCCCCCCAATCAGGATGGCCAGATGCGGGTTTGAACCGTCGTCCTCGCGAATGCCACTGCAGTGTCCCAAGCAATGCGCGACCTCGCTCGGTAGCTCATCAGACATGGTTCCCATACCCTGTGACAGCCATGACACGTGACCCATGTGACACCTGACTGCTTCACCCAGGCCTGCCGGCGTCGGGTTTCCAGGGCACACTCACTCGGTGGTCCCTAGCCATTGCCAGTGCTGTGCTTTCACTGCACCTTGTCTTGGATGAACGCCTCTTCTCTTTCTCCAGTAAAACAATGGCTGCAGATTTGCTACTTGTTTGGCACGGTTTACAGGTAGATTGGCAATGTAGGTACTAGAAATTCTTGCTTCAACTGAGTTTTATTCTGTAGCTGCTCGGAGCCAGAGCTTGCATATTATGAAACAATGTTTGTATCAGCACTGATACAAAAACAGACATTATTGGCAAGCTGATGCCTACTGAATGGGAGAAACAAACGTAGTCCAATGCAAAGATAATACCAAGATACTGAGCAACACCTTGTTGACCCATATCCAGTTAACCGAAATCGGCGTTCCTAAAATATAGTTCAGTGATTTTATCTTTCATCAAAATAAAATGACCGTGATGAACTCTTATGGTGACCACAAAATACATAGCGTTCTGAGAGACTAAATATAATGAACTGGCCGAATGATACGGCCCCCATAACGAGTGCCAAAAGTGATCTCCATGTACCTAGTATAGCAAACAAGTTCTGAAACAAATACTGCTTTCAGAGTTGATAAACAATGCATGTTGGTGTATGATGTTTCAAAGTAGCTGCCAGTACCTGGAGTGGGCTTATGCTGCGCCAGGAAGTGCTGTGGCGAGCTTACCTGGTGGAGCCTGTTGATGACCACGACGGCCGTGTGCTCCACGCAGCTCTTGAGCAGTTCCAGCTCCAGCTCCTTGCACTTGATGGGGATGTCGACACGTCGCTCCACTACAGGACACTCGCTAGGTCGCATGGTCTCTGTAACCACAAAATAAACCAGTGACCACCACACATAAACAGCTTCCATTTATATCAGTAGAGCATATATATATACAGGATTATTTCAAATGATTGAAGCGATTTCACAGCTCTACAATAACTTTATTATTTGAGATATTTTCAAAATGCTTTGCACACAGATACAAAAACTCAAAAAGTTTTTTTAGGCATTCACAAATGTTCGATATGCGCCCCTTTAGTGATTCGGCAGACATCAAGCCGATAATCAAGTTCGTCTCACACTCGGCGGAGCATGTCCCCATCAATGAGTTCGAAAGCATCGTTGATGCGAGCTCGCAGTTCTGGCACGTTTCTTGGTAGATGAGGTTTAAACACTGAATCTTTCACATAACCTCACAGAAAGAAATCGCGTGGGGTTGAGTCGGGAGAGCGTGGAGGCCATGACATGAATTGCTGATCGTGATCTCCACCACGACCGATCCATCGGTTTTCCAATCTCCTGTTTAAGAAATGTCGAACATCATGATGGAAGTGCGGTGGAGCACCATCCTGTTGAAAGATGAAGTCGGCGCTGTCGGTCTCCAGTTGTGGCATGGGCCAATTTTCCGCGGGCTACGCGTGAATCTTGCCCGCACGCGTTCGACCGTTTCTTCGCTCACTGCAGGCCGACCCGTTGAGTTCCCCTCACACAGGCATCCAGAAGCTTTAAACTGCGCATACCATCGCCGAATGGAGTTAGCAGTTGGTGGATCTTTGTTGAACTTCGTCCTGAAGTGTCGTTGCACTATGACTGACTGATGTGAGTGCATTTGAAGCCGACATACGCTTTCTCGGCTCCTGTCGCCATTTCGTCTCACTGCGCTCTCGAGCGCTTTGACGACAGAAACCTGAAGTGCGGCTTCAGCCGAACAAAACTTTATGAGTTTTTCTACGTATCTGTAGTGTGTCGTGACCATATGTCAATGAATGGAGCTACAGTGAATTTATTAAATCGCTTCAATCATTTGTAATAGCCCTGTATATCACCTGAGTGTAAATGACAGCTCCGCCGAAGGGGTGCCATTTTATAGCTTGTGTATGCAAAACTAATGTTCATTATTACCACTGCTGATTGCTAATACTGTTCATTATTACCACTGCTCACTGCTAGAATTAATGCCGCCTGACAGCACTGCAGGTATGTGGTGCAGTAAGGAAGTACATTCAGAGGTGACCAAAGCCGTGGGACTGCGATGTGCACGCAAACAGTTGCCGGTAGTAGCTATTGAAGGCACGAGGTATAAAAGGGCCGCGCGTTGGCGGAGCTGTCATTGGTACTCACGTGATTCACGTGAAAAGATTTCACACGTGATTGTGGCTGCGGAATGGTAGTTCGAGCTACACTCATCAGATTTTCCATTCCAGAATCGTTAGGGATTTCAATTCTCCGCAATCCGCAGTGTCAAGAGTGTGCCGAGGTTATCAGACTTCAGCCATCACCTCTCACGACAGACAACGCAGTGTCACACGGCCTTCACTTAACGACCGAGACCAGCGGCGTCTGCGTAGAGTTGTCGGGGCTAACAGACAAACAGCACTGCGTGACGCAAGCGCACGAAATCACTGTAGGACGTACGACGAACGTATCCATTAGGAGAGTGTGGCGAAATTCGACATCACTGGGCTATGGCAGCAGACAACCGACGCGGATGCCTTTCATAACAGCGCGGCATCCTCTGCAGCGCCTCTCCCGGGCTCGTGACCATATCGGTTGGACCCCCAAACGACTGGAAAACCATTCCTGGCCAAACGAGTGCCGATTTCAGTTGGTAAAGCTGACGGTAGGACTAGACCGTGGCGCAGAGCCCATGAAGCCACGGACCCAAGTTGTCAGCAAGGCGCAGTGCATTCTAGTGGTGGTTCCATAATGGTTGTTGTTGTTGTTGTCTTCAGTCCTGAGACTGGTTTGACGCTGCTCTCCATGCTACTCTATCCTGTGCAGGCTGCTTCATCTCCCAGTACGTACTGCAACCTACATCCTTCTGAATCTGCTTACTGTATTCATCTCTTGGTCTCCCTCTACGATTTTTACCCTCCACGCTGCCCTCCAATACTAAATTGGTGATCCCTTGATGCCTCAGAACATGTCCTACCAACCGGTCCCTTCTTCTTGTCAAGTTGTGCCACAAACTCCTCTTCTCCCCAATCCTATTCAATACCCCCTCATTAGTTATGTGATCTACCCATCGAATCTTCAACATTCTTCTGTAGCACCACATTTCGAAAGCTTCTATTCTCTTCTTGTCCAAACTATTTATTCTCCATGTTTCACTTCCATACACGGCTACACTCCATACAAATACTTTCGGAAGCGACTTCCTTACACTCAAATCTATACTCGATGTTAACAAATTTCTCTTCTTCACAAACGCTTTACTTGCCATTGCCAGTCTACATTTTATACCCTCTCTACTTCGACCATCATCAGTTATTTTGCTCCCCAAATAGCAAAACTCCTTTACTACTTTAAGTGCCTCATTTCCTAATCTAATTCCCTCAGCATCACCCGACTTAATTTGACTACGTTACATTATCCTCGTTTTCCTTTTGTTAATGTTCATCTTATATCCTCCTTTCAAGACACTGTCCATTCCATTCATCTGCTCTTCCAAGTCCTTTGCTGTCTTTGACAGAATTACAATGTCATCGGCGAACCTCAAAGTTTTTATTTCTTCTCCATGGATTTTAATACCTACTCCGAATTTTTCTTTTGTTTCCTCTACTGCTTGCTCAATATACAGATTGAATAACATGGGGGAGAGGCTACAACCCTGTCTCACTCCCTTCTCAACCACCGCTCCCCTTTCACGCCCCTCGACTATTATAACTGCCATCTGGTTTCTGTACAAATTTTAAATAGCCTTTCGCTCCCTGTATTTTACCCCTGCCGCCTTCAGAATTTGAAAGAGAGTAGTGGTTCTATAATGATATGGACTCTGCTTACATGGAATGGACTGGGCCCTGTAGTGCAACTGAACTGATCATTGACTGGCAATGCTTATGTTCGGCTACCTGGAGACTATTTGCAGCCATTCATGGAGTTCACGTTCGAAAGAACGATGGAATTTTTATGGAGGACAATGTACCACGAAACCAGGCCAAAGTTTTTCGCAATTGATCTGAACAACATTCTGGAGAATCCGAGCGAATTTCGCCTCCCAGATCGCACGACATGGGACGTTATTGGGAGGTCAGTTGGTGCATAAAATCCTGCACCGGCGACAGTTTCGCAGTTATTGAGAGCTGCAGAGGCATTATGTCTCAGTATCTCTACAGGGCACATCAAACGACTTGTTG
This sequence comes from Schistocerca cancellata, assembly GCF_023864275.1. Taxonomy (NCBI): domain Eukaryota; kingdom Metazoa; phylum Arthropoda; class Insecta; order Orthoptera; family Acrididae; genus Schistocerca; species Schistocerca cancellata. Next base: position 15,220,289 of record NC_064635.1, on the reverse strand, counting down.
AACCCATGCGAGGTCGAATTGCTGCACTACGCTGGGGGTCAGACACGGTAAAGCAGGTATCCCATGACTTTTGTCGTCACAGTGTATAAGCAGAGCGGAGACGAAATGGGGAATATTTCCACTACTGGCCATTAAAATTGCTACACCACGAAGATGACGTGCTACAGACGCGAAATTTAACCGACAGGGAGAAGATGCTGAGATATGCAAATGATTAGCTTTTCAGAGCATTCACACAAAGTTGGCACCGGTGCCGACACCTACAACGTGCTGACATGAGGAAAGTTTCCAACCGATTTCTCATACACGAACAGCAGTTGATCGCCGTTGCCTGGTGAAACGTTGTTGTGATTCCTCGTGTAAGGGGGAGAAATACGTATCATCCATCACGTTCCCGACTTTGATAAGGGTCGGATTGTAGCCTATCGCGATTGCGGTTTATCGTGTGTACTCAACGACGATCCTGGGTGCACGAATGAGAAAACGTGATTTTTTCTGATGAATCTAGGTTCTGTTTACAGCATCATGATGGTCGAATCCGTGTTTGGCGACGTCGCGGTGAACGCACATTGGAAGCGTGTATTCGTCACCGCCATACTGGCGTATCACCCGGCGTGATGGGATGGGGTGCCATTGGTTACACGTCTCGGTCACCTCTTGTTTGCACTGACGGCACTTTGAACAGTGGACGTTACATTTCAGTTGTGTTACGACCCGTGGCTCTACCCTTCATTCGATCCCTGCGAAACCCTACATTTCAGCAGGATAATGCGCGACCGCATGTTGCAGGTCCTGTACGGGCCTTTGTGGATACATGAAATGTTCGACTGCTGCCCTGACCAGCACATTCTCCAGATCTCTCACCAATTGAAAACGTCTGGTCAATGGTGGCCGTGCAACTGGCTCGTCACAATAAGCCAGTGACTACTCTTGATGAACTGTGGTATCGTGTTGAAGCTGCGTGGGCAGCTGTACCTGTACACGCCATCCAAGCTCTGTTTGACTCAATGCCCAGGCCTATCAAGGCCGTTATTACGGCCAGAGGTGGTTGTTCTGGGTACTGATTTCTCAGGATCTATGCACCCAAATTGCATGAAAATGTAATCACATGTCAGCTCTAGTATAATATGTTTGTCCAATGAATACCCGTTTATCATACGCAGCTCTTGTTGGTGTAGCAATTTTAATGGTCAGTAGTGTGAGGATATGAGGGCATAGAGAGGTAAATCCTGAGACGTAAGTGACTTTGACAAGGGACACATTGCTGTAGCCCAGTGCTTGGGAAGGAACATCTTGGAAGTGTCATAGGTGATTGGCTTGGTCATGTGGTACAGTGGTGAGCATGAATGGGAGATGGTTAAATGATGGTACAACCACGCGTTAGCGATAAAGTGTTGGACATCGACGCCTTGTGACAGAACGTGGACGAAGCCGTATACATACAGTGAAGTTACACAGGCGGTAATGGGTGACAGATGTACCGGTGGAGTACAAGGCTGCTTCGGAACACACCTTCCAGCAGACACTGTGGAACAGGAGGCTCCGCAGCAGACTCGTATGTGTTCGAAAGTTGACCCAACGACATCTTCAATTAAAAATAGAGTGCGCACAGTGTCAAGGAGTCTGGACCTTGGAGCACTGGAAAGATGTCGCCTGGTCAGATATATTACGTTCCTTGCAACATCGGGTCTACGGTTGTATCTAAATACCCAGTCACCTGTGCGAAAGACTGCTCCGCATGTTCTGTTTGGTGGGGGCAGTAATTTGCTGTGGGGGGCACACACCTGGCCTTCCATGGGGGCACCGTGACAGCTGTGGACTGCGTGAACATTACCGTGGACAACGTGCACCCCTGAAACTTCCTGGGAGATTAAAAGTGTGTGCCGGACCGAGACTCGAACTCGAGACCTTCGCCTCTCGCGGGCAAGTGCTCTACCAACTGAGCTACCGAAGCACGACTCACGCCCGGTACTGACTGCTTTACTTCTGCCAGTACCTCGCCTCCTACCTACCAAACTTTAGAGAAGCTCTCCTGCGAACCTTGCAGAACTCGCACTCCTGAAAGAAAGGATATTGCGGAGACATGGCTTAGCCACAGCCTGGGAGATGTTTCCAGAATGAGATTTTCACTCTGCAGCGGAGTGTCCGCTGATATGAAACTTCCTGGCAGATTAAAACTGTGTGCCGGACCGAGACACGAACTCGGGACGTTTGCCTTTCGCGGGCAAGTGCTCTATCATCGGAGCTACCGAAGCACGACTCACGCCCGGTACTCACAGCTTTACTTCTGCCAGTACCTCGTCTCCTACCATCCAAACATTACAGAAGCTCTCCTGCGAACCCTGCAGCCCTTCGTGCTTGTCTTCGCCGACGTGGGATGGCATCTTCCAGGAGGATATCTGTGTGTGTTAGAAAAACCAGAATGGTGCTACAGTGTGTGAAGACTGCAAATTCTGAATGGTTTTATTTTCTATATTTCTTTTCCTTTCGTTTTTTGCGTCACTGAAATAGTACAACAAAATATATTTGCCGATTTAGTAATGCAATATTTCAATTTCAAACAAATTTTTCTAATAACTATACTAATTAGAACCAGTGTACATGAGAGAGAGAGAGAGAGAGAGAGAGAGAGAGAGAAAGTGATACACTGACAGTGTGTCGAACAGAGCGTGATTGTGAGAGTTCGGGTGGCCAGTAGCCACAGAGAATTGTTATGGCACAGAATAGCAGGGGTTAGAAATAAGATAATTTTTTTTTATAAAAACTCACTGAAATTGCCTCGGGTAAATTCACGTCATGCTGGAGCACAGAAGGATGCAGGAGGCGAGGCAGTACGTCGCAAGTGGGTCAGGTCGACGACACTGTCTGCCGAGTAAGGAATAAGCACTCAGCAGAAAAGAGGGAGCGAGACAAGCATATTCGTTAGCTCCCAAACTCCATCATTTTATAAGAGCACATAGCGAGGGACTGACACAGCAGTTCTAAACGCAGCAGAGTGAGGAGGGTACTTGCGGTCATTACGACCCGAACTTCGCGTCGTAGACTCTCTTCAAACACTCCAACTGTCGAGCTCTTTTCATGAGCCGATCAATAGGATCGGTGGGTGGCATTCACAGTAATAGCACTCGATTTCATGATTACGATACTGTAGTGCTGCAACAGCATTGAAGCACTATGCCTCGTCGACGTGTGCATCGTCAACGCCGCCACCGCATACCTGTCTACAAACACATAATAAGCCTCGGAAATAAACTTGGCATAAATGGAACCGCACAAAGTGTTATACTCAATGGACCAATTTTTTTCCATGGATGTCGAGTTAATTTCAGTCTTGATGCTGGCACAGGGACTATCGGAAGTGGATGGTTCACTCTAGCTATTGTCCGATGTGAGAATGCCTGCCTACCTGGACTCGAATCTTTCGCCGACCGAGATGTCATCGCTTACAAGACCTGGCATTGTGGAATAGATGCCAAGTCCCAGTCTAGACTTAGTTATGTATATAGTAATATGCCTTCTACATTGTATATATTGTGTTGGCAGAAGAGCCAACACCGTGTAGCTAGAGGAGGCCGAAATGCACGCGTTAAGCTCACGCAGACTGGCGTGAGGTCTGGAACAGTTAAAGGAGTTGAGTCTAATAAATAAAGTTCGAAGCTCTTGGAATACTTAACTGTAATCCATAATTGGTGTACATCGCTCTTGACTGTACAGGTTTTACCATCTCAATATTAACTGGTAATGGCGCCTTGCTCGGTCGTAGCAAATGACGTAGCTGAAGGCTATGCTAACTATCGTCTCGGCAAATGAGAGCGTATTTGTCAGTGTAGCTTCGCTAGCAAAGTCGGCTGTACAACTGGGGCGAGTGTTAGGATCTGTCTCTAGACCTGCCGTGTGGCGGCGCTCGGTCTGCAATCACTGACAGTGGCGACACGCGGGTCCGACGTATACTAGCGGCCCGCGCCCGATTTAAAGGCTACCACCTAGCAAGTGTGGTGTCTGGCGGTGACACCACAGTATACCCGCTCCTGTCGTAAAGTTAGTAGTGATGAAAAAATACACGTACGGATGAAAGGGTGTTCACTACACTACAGCACTGTAGTAGGCTCCAGCACAGTCTATGAACCAGCCGAAGATGATGGCTGCCTTCACCTGATGAACTACTTTCTTCTCGCCGCCTACCGTCTACGGATGGAGAAACTGTCTTCCGACGCCACATCGCCCAGTGCTGCCAGTACCGGACTTCGACGCGCAAGCCACCGACAGGGCCTCGTGAGGGCCCACGTTCGTGTTCAACGACCGGGCGCCTTCGGGTGCTGAAACCTGCCAGGGGGTGAGGAGGGCATCACCGGAGCACGCGGCTACAGACACCAGGCAACCCGCCCGGTCGCCGCCAGCGTCGCTGACGTCCCTGCTGGGCGTGCAGACGCGGAGCTGACTCGACGGACGTCAGCTAGAATCCAGAACGTGGCCGAGCTGGCAACGGCCGAGGCTGCTGCAGGAGAACGACGACTTGCACAAACATTACGAATAGGTAACTGTACTGAAGTAACGGTTCACTGGCGTCGCTCACGCTCCAAAGATTCCCAACAGCTATCCTGACTTCATACCTAGATACACCGAAGAGCCAAATAAATTGGTACACCTGTCTAATATTGTAGCGCCCCCTTCATCACGCAGATGTGCCACAACACGACTTGGCACGGACTCGACTAATGTCTGAAGTAGTGCTGGACGGAACTGACACCGTGAATCCTGCAGGGCTGTCCATAAACCCATAAGACTACGAGGGGGTGGAGATCTATTCTGAACAGCACGTTAAAAGGCATCCCACATACGCTCAATAACGTCTGTGTCTGGGGACTTTGGTGGCCATCGGAAGTGTTTAAACTCGGAAGAGTGTTCCTGGAGCCACTCTGTAGCAATTCTGGACGTCGGGTGTCGCATTGACCTGCTGGAATTGCCCAAGTCCGTCGGGATCCACAATGCACATGAATCGACGCAGGTTCTTACGTACGTGTCACGTCTCAGAGACGTATCTAGACGTATCAGGGATCCCATTTCACTCCAACTGCACACGCTCCACAGTCCCCTGCTGACATGCAGCGTCCACGGATTCATGAGGCTTTCTTCCTACCGCTCGATAGAATTAGAAATGAGACTCGTCCGACGAGGCAACATGTTGCCAGTTATCAACAGTCGAAAATCGGTGTTGACACGCCCAGGCAAGGCGTAAAGCTGTGTGTCGTGCAGTCATCTAGGGTACACGAGTGGGCCTTCGGCTCCGAAAGCCATATCGGTGATGTTTCGTTGAATGGTTTGCAAACCTGCACTTGTTGATGGCACAGCACTGAAATCTGCAGCAGTTAGCGGAAGGGTTGCACTTCTGTCACGCTGGGCGATTCTCTTCAGTCGGCGTTGGTCCCGTTCTTGCAGGACCATTTTCCGGCCTCAGCAACATCGGAGATTTGATGTTTTGCCGGATTCCTGATATTCACGGTTCTTGTTGTGGTCTTCAGTCCTGAGACTGGTTTGATGCAGCTCTCCATGCTATTCTACCCTGGGCAAGCTTCTTCATATCCCAGTAACTACTGCAACCTACATCCTTCTGAATCTGCTTAGTGTATTCATCTCTTGGTCTCCCTGTGGTGTCACCGCCAGACACCACACTTGCTAGGTGGTAGCCTTTAAATCGGCCGCGGTCCGTTAGTGTACGTCGGACCCGCGTGTCGCCACTGTCAGTGATTGCAGACCGAGCGCCGCCACACGGCAGGTCTAGAGACACTTCCTAGCACTCGGCCCAGTTGTACAGCCGACTTTGCTAGCGATGGTTCACTGACAAATTACGCTCTCATTTGCCGAGACTATAGTTAGCATAGCCTTCAGCTACGTCATTTGCTACGACCTAGCAAGGCGCCATTACCAGTATATTGCGATTCGCTCTTCAGACCGATATACACCAATTATGGAATAAAGTTAAGTATTACTACAACTACGTACTTTATTTGCTATATTAATAACCTTGTAATGTTCCAGACCTCACACCAGTCTGCGTGAGCTTAACGCGTGCCTTTCGGCATCCTCGCATAGTGACTTGGCTGTCTTGCCAAGTCACAACACTCCCTCTACGATTTTTACCTTCCACGCTGCCCTCCAATACTAAATTGGTGATTCCTTGATGCCTCAGAACATGTCCTACCAACCGATCCCTTCTTCTAGTCAAGTTGTGCCACAAACTTCTCTTCTCCCCAATCCTATTCAATACCTCCTCATTAGTTACGTGATCTACCCACCTAATCTTCAGCATTCTTCTGTAGCACCACATTTCAAAAGCTTCTATTCTCTTCTTGTCCAAGCTATTTATCGTCCATGTTTCACTTCCATACACGGCTACGCTCCATACAAATACTTTCAGAAGCGACTTCCTTACACTCAAATCTGTACTCGATGTTAACAAATTTGTCTTCTTCAGAAACGCTTTCCTTGCCATTGCCAGTCTACATTTTATATCCTCTCTCTACTTCGACCATCATCAGTTATTTTGCTCCCCAAATAGCAAGACTCCTTTACTACTTTAAGTGTCTCATTTCCTAAACCAATTCCCTCAGCATCACCCGACGTAATTAGACTACATTCCATTATCCTAGTTTTGCTTTTGTTGATCTTCATCTTATATCCTCCTTTCAAGACACTATCCATTCTGTTCAACTGCTCTTGCAAGTCCTTTGCTGTCTCTGACAGAATTACAATGTCATGAGCGAACCTCAAAGTTTTTATTTATTCTCCATGGATTTTAATACCTACTCCAAATTTTTCTTTTGTTTCTTTCACTGCTTGCTCAATATACAGATCCCTTTCATGCCCCTCGAGTCTTATAACTGCCATCTGGTTTCTGTACAAATTGTAAATAGCCTTTCGCTCCCTGTATTTTACCCCTGCCACCTTCAGAATTTGAAACAGTGTACGCCAGTGACCGGTGTCAAAAGTTTTGTCCAAGTCTACAAATGCTAGAAACGTAGGTTTGCCTTTCCTTAATCTAGTTTCTAAGATAAGTCGTAGGGTCAGTATTGCCTCACGTGTTCCAATATTTCTACGGAATCCAAACTGATCTTCCCCGAGGTCAATTACACTCGTGAAATGGTTGTACGAGAAAATCCTCATTTCATCGCAACCTCGGAGAGGCTGTGTCCCGTCGCTCGTGCGCCGACTATACCACCACTGTCAAACCCACTTAAATCTTGATAACCTGCCATTGTAGCAGCGGTAACCGATGTAACAAGTGCGCCAGACACTTGTTGCCTCATAAAAGTGTTACCGACGGCAGCGCCGTATTCTACCTATTTACATATCTCTCCATTTCAATACGGACCCCTATACCGATTCCTTTGGCGCTTCAGTGTGTAACTATACTGTACGCGACGGTCGATCCCCCACCGAGACTGCACACACTCCTTTTCCCTTATCCTACTTCAGAGCGAAGTCTCGTTACGCCTGACGGCGTCACCTTTGCCGAGACGCCAGACAAGAGCGTAAAATACGAAAAAGGAAACCCGCCTTTTTTTGTCCGTGATAGGGCTCGGGCTTCCTTCGGTCCGGGGGGGAGCCGCCGCTGGCAAGCCGCCCACATTCACACGCGGCTACCAGAGGACTGAATCGTCGGCGTGTTCGTGGTGCTGCTGGTGATGACGATGATGATGATACAGGCATACGGTATCCACACATCTTTAGCGCCCATACTAAAAGAGTTGGGAAGCCAAGGCGAAATGGCTGCAGGAAAAATTAGAGCAAATCGAAAAAGGAATGGTTCTCGAAAGGACTGATTCAGGATATAGAAAAATAGAAACAACCTTTAGTGAGATTAAAACCACAGGCGTCAACATTAAGAGTGTAAGAGGAATTCCACTGTTGAATGCATAGTAGAGGCAGAGAGTAGGTTGAAAACGTAGGAGGGCGTGCTAACACGTAACGGCTTCGAATGTTTTACGTGAAAATTCTTGAAGCTTTCAAAATAAATGTCTTTTTCCAAAGCTGTTTCACGGAGGAAGACTGCACTGTAGTTCCTTCTCTAGATTGTCGCACAGATGACAAAATGGTAGATATCGAAATAGACAACAGAGGGATAGAGAAACAATTAAAATCGCTCAAAAGAGGAAAGGCCGCTGGACCTGATGGGATACCAGTTCTATTTTACACAGAGTACGCGAATGAACTTGCCCCCCTTCTTGCAGCGGTGTACCGTAGGTCTCTAGAAGAGCGTAGCGTTCCAAAGGATTGGAAAAGGGCACACGTCATCCCCGTTTTCAAGAAGGGACGTCGAACAGATGTGCAGAACTATATACCTATATCTCTAACGTCGATCAGTTGTAGAATTTTGGAACACGTATTATGTTCGAGCATAATGACTTTTCTGGACACTAGAAATCTACTCTGTAGGAACTAGCATGGCTTTCGAAAAAGACGATCGCGTAAAACCCAGCTCGCGCTATTCGTCTACGAGACTCAGAGGGCCATAGACACGGGTTCCCAGGTAGATGCCGTGTTTCTTGACTTCCGCTAGGCGTCCGATACAGTTCCCCACAGTCGTTTAATGAACAAAGTAAGAGCATATGGAATATCAGACCAATTGTGTGACTGGATTGAAGAGTGCCTAGATAACAGAACGCAGCCTGTCATTCTGAATGGAGACAAATCTTCCGAAGTAAGAGTGATTTCAGGTGTGCCGCAGGGGAGTGTCGTAGGACCGTTGCTATTCACAATATACATAAATGACCCTGTGGATGACATCGGAAGTTCACTGAGGCTTTTTGCGGATGATGCTGTGGTATATCGAGAGGTTGTAACAATGGAAAATGGTGCTGAAATGCAGGAGGATCTGCAGCGAAATGACGCATGGTGCAGAGAATGGCAATTGAATCTCAATGCAGACAAGTGTAATGTGCTGCGAATACATAGAAAGAAAGATCCCTTATCATTTAGCTACAATATAGCAGGTCAGCAACTGGAAGCAGTTAATTCCATAAATTATCTGGGAGTACGCATTAGGAGTGATTTAAAATGGAATGATCATATAAAGTTGATCGTTGGTAAAACAGATGCCAGACTGAGATTCATTGGAAGAATCCTAAGGAAATGCAGTCCGAAAACAAAGGAAGTAGGATACAGTACACTTGTTCGCCCACTGCTTGAACACTGTTCACTGGTGTGGGATTCGTACCAGATAGGGTTGATAGAAGAGATAGAGAAGATCCAACGGAAAGCAGCGCGCTTCGTTACAGGATCATTTAATAATCGCGAAAGCGTTACGGAGATGATAGATAAAGTGCAGTGGAAGATTCTGCAGGAGAGACGCTCAGTAGCTCGGTACGGGCTTTTGTTGAAGTTTCGAGAACATACCTTCACCGAAGAGTCAAGCAGTATATTGCTCCCTCCTACGTACACTCCTGGAAATGGGAAAAAGAACACATTGACACCGGTGTGTCAGACCCACCATACTTGCTCCGGACACTGCGAGAGGGCTGTACAAGCAATGATCACACGCACGGCACAGCGGACACACCAGGAACCGCGGTGTTGGCCGTCGAATGGCGCTAGCTGCGCAGCGTTTGTGCACCGCCGCCGTCAGTGTCAGCCAGTTTGCCGTGGCATACGGAGCTCCATCGCAGTCTTTAACACTGGTAGCATGCCGCGACAGCGTGGACGTGAACCGTATGTGCAGTTGACGGACTTTGAGCGAGGGCGTATAGTGGGCATGCGGGAGGCCGGGTGGACGTACCGCCGAATTGCTCAACACGTGGGGCGTGAGGTCTCCACAGTACATCGATGTTGTCGCCAGTGGTCGGCGGAAGGTGCACGTGCCCGTCGACCTGGGACCGGACCGCAGCGACGCACGGATGCACGCCAAGACCGTAGGATCCTACGCAGTGCCGTAGGGGACCGCACCGCCACTTCCCAGCAAATTAGGGACACTGTTGCTCCTGGAGTATCGGCGAGGACCATTCGCAACCGTCTCCATGAAGCTGGGCTACGGTCCCGCACACCGTTAGGCCGTCTTCCGCTCACGCCCCAACATCGTGCAGCCCGCCTCCAGTGGGGTCGCGACAGGCGTGAATGGAGGGACGAATGGAGACGTGTCGTCTTCAGCGATGAGAGTCGCTTCTGCCTCGGTGCCAATGATGGTCGTATGCGTGTTTGGCGCCGTGCAGGTGAGCGCCACAATCAGGACTGCATACGACCGAGGCACACAGGGCCAACACCCGGCATCATGGTGTGGGGAGCGATCTCCTACACTGGCCGTACACCACTGGTGATCGTCGAGGGGACACTGAATAGTGCACGGTACATCCAAACCGTCATCGAACCCATCGTTCTACCATTCCTAGACCGGCAATGGGAACTTGCTGTTCCAACAGGACAATGCACGTCCGCATGTATCCCGTGCCACCCAACGTGCTCTAGAAGGTGTAAGTCAACTACCCTGGCCAGCAAGATCTCCGGATCTGTTCCCCATTGAGCATGTTTGGGACTGGATGAAGTGTCGTCTCACGCGGTCTGCACGTCCAGCACGAACGCTGGTCCAACTGAGGCGCCAGGTGGAAATGGCATGGCAAGCCGTTCCACAGGACTACATCCAGCATCTCTACGATCGTCTCCATGGGAGAATAGCAGCCTGCATTGCTGCGAAAGGTGGATATACACTGTACTAGTGCCGACATTGTGCATGCTCTGTTGCCTGTGTCTATGTGCCTGTGGTTCTGTCAGTGTGATCATGTGATGTATCTGACCCCAGGAATGTGTCAATAAAGTTTCCCCTTCCTGGGACAATTAATTCACGGTGTTCTTATTTCAATTTCCAGGAGTGTATATCTCGCGAAGAGACCATGAGGATAAAATCAGAGGGATTAGAGCCCAGACAGAAGCATACCGACAATCCTCCTTTCCACGAACAATACGAGGCTGGAATAGAAGGGAGAACCGATAGAGGTACTCAAGGTACCCTCCGCCACACACCGTCAGGTGGCTTGCGGAGTATGGATGTAGATGTAGGTTAAAACATACTTTACTAACGTTGTACGTCTTTATACTTCATGTCCACATATATATTTCTTAGACGAACACGTTTCTCCCAACGAGACATCAGTTCGTTGATACCGCCACTATAGGACGTTCGACACTTTTTGACGGGCCATGACTTCCCCTCTGAGTGCACCGCTTCATCACTATCAGAGCGATCTCCTCAAAGGAGGTGGAAATCTTTTGTTCACAAAATCACAGGACCCAGTTGTATCCATGGTAGAAAAGTACCTTAGAACAGTACGTAAATGTTTATATCGCAATCTTAAACTTCCAACTAGAAATATTACGAAAGATGACTCCATTTTTTAATAAATCAGTTTTACGACATTTTAAAATATGTATGTAATATCATAGCAGTCTGCAGCTGATCATTCCATTATTACATATATCACCAGTGGCAAATAAAGTTAATATAAGACAGACAGACTGAATTTAGTATAGGTGGATACTTGCAGTCGAGTCACAACTCACATATCGATATGATGCCGCAATGCCAAAGACCTTCACAACATCGTTGACTTTGAAACCACTGTGCTAGTACCACCTTAGCCCATAGAGGGCATACTGAGTCTATATCGTCTGTACAGTTATTTTAAAGCTTTTAATTGATATTTGATACAATATTTAAGAAGTTCCATGGTTGTAAAGCGATGTTTTATACATATCTATTTTTATGTTATTATGGTACTTTTTTTTACGATTATGTGAACCCGTTTTACACTGATTGGTTGACGTGAGGTAGAGGGAGCATCTTCGTATGTAAGGGTATGCCCGTCACTTGCTGGCACCAGTTGACATCACAGCAGCTGAGAAGAGTGCTCCACCTGCCATCTTCGAAGGATGCCATGGGTATAACAAGTATTACTGTATTTTATCCTTATAAGCATTTTCTCATGTTTTACTGTCAATCTAGTAAGGTTTCTATTACTTTCTAAATTAAATTACAGGTCTGATGATGGTCATGTGATATGACCGAAAGCGGTGACCTATGTTCTTGTAGGATACGTAGTGCGATCAAGACTGAATTTTAAAATGAAAAATTTCTTCAACATTTTTTGATCGCTGTTCCAAAAATGTTTATTAAAATTTCCTCAAAGGTGTTCTTTAAGTTACGGAAACACGACCAAGTTGATACAGCACGGAGGATGATCTCTGGCAGTGAACACAAGGCGTCGGATTGTTGCAGATGTGGCAGCGGTCGTGTGTGGTCTGATGACACTGTCAGAGGAAGTTCTCCACGTGTGGACCAACTCATGGAATACGAAACTCGCTTACAGCCCGCTGCTTCTCACACACCGACACAGCAGTGTTACACACCGCCATGTTACACGCTACAATCCGGAGCCCTCTAGCGGCAGAGTGCTGCAAATATGTACAGATGAAGATTGAAAGACGTAGAATGTAAATAACGTCTGTTTTGTTTAAAAAGCTTTAAAACGAGTCACGTAAAAAATTCGGAAGCATTACTTTTCGTAGTACGCCCATGTACTTTTAAGATCTGTACGTGAAGGCCGAATTGTCTCATGACGTCATAGAAGAAGAATCGGCAGTCGACACGGAAGAAATTGAGAATCGCCGGCCGCTGTGGCCGAGCGGTTCTGAGCGCTTCAGTCTGGAACCGCGCGACCGCTACGGTCGCAGGTTCGAATCCTGCCTCGGGCATGGAAGTCTGTGGTGTCCTTAGTTAGGTTTAAGTAGTTCTAAGTTCTAGGGGACTGTTGACCTCAGACGTTAAGTCCCAAGTGCTCAGAGCCATTTGAACCATTTTTGAAACTTAAGACCCAGAATTTGAGTCACAATTTACAAAGTATTCTGATGTGTAGTTCCTGTATAGAGAGTAGAGGCTGCATCGGTCTGAGGACGATCGAGTGCGATCACAACTAATCGTACCCTGTACAGTGTGCAGCTGAGGCGGATAAACGAATGATGCACAGCGTTTTTGAAATATCAACGCAGCTGCTGAATTCTGTCGCGATGAGTTATGTGGCCTACAGTAAAACTGGTGCCGTGTTAGGCGGTGAAAGACGGCTTACTTTACTGAACTGCAAATTAAAAATTAAAATTAATGAGAAACTGACGTAAAACCGAATTTCAGAAGGAATGCTAATATCAAAATACAAACGACGCAAACACGACTCACGGATTAAGCCTTACGACTGTTCCAGTCTGGCCGACTGCTGGCTAGAAGGCAGTACGACGAGCGATCTATGATCGTGGAACACGTGGATGGCGTGTCGCTGGTCGCTCCAGCCGTTACTGCCAGTAGATGAAGCCCGATGACGCCACCGCTTATCCAAGTGGCTCCTATCTGCCCTGACCCCACTCCACACCTCCGTAACACAAAAGGAAATCTGAAGAGGTAACAGGAATCAAACATCAGTCCTTCCGCACCACTAACACTTTTTTCCCCTTTTCATCTCTTCGTCGTCTTTCTTCTTCAGCAAGATTGGTTCCCTCCAGACGTCGCATGACGTCTCCCGCAGTCACATCTACATCTACATGACTACTCTGCAATTCACATTTAAGTGTTTGGTACATGGTTCATCGAACCACAATCATACTATCTCCCTACCATTCCACTCTCGAACAGCGCGCGAGAAAAACGAACACCTAAACCTTGCTGTTAGAGCTCTGATTTCTCTTATTTTATTTTGATGATCATTCCTACCTATGTAGGTTGGGCTCAACAAAATATTTTCGCATTCGGAAGAGAAACTTGGTGACTGAAATTTCGTAAATAGATCTCGCCGCGACGAAAAACGTCTTTGCTTTAATGACTTCCATCCCAACTCCGTATCATATCTGCCACATTCTCTCCTCTATTACGTAATAATACAAAACTGGCTGTCCTTTTTTGCACCCTTTCGATGTCCTCCGTCAATCCCACCTGGTAAGGATCCCACACCGCGCAGCAATATTCTAACAGAGGACGAACGAGTGTAGTGTAAGCTGTCTCTTTAGTGGACTTGTTGCATCTTCTAAGTGTCCCGCCAATGAAACGCAACCTTTGGCTCGCCTTCCCCACAATATTATCCATGTGGTCTTTCCAACTGAAGTTGTTCGAAATTTTAACACCCAGGTACTAATTTGAATTGACAGACTTGAGAATTGTACTATTTAACGAGTAATCGAATTCCAACGAATTTCTTTTGGAACTCATGTGGATCACCTCATACTTTTCGTTATTTAGCGTCAACTGCCACCTGCCACACCATACAGCAATCTTTTCTAAATCGCTTTGCAACTGATACTGGTCTTCGGATGACCTTACTAGACGGCAAATTACAGCATCATCTGCGAACAACCTAAGAGAACTGCTCAGATTGTCACCCAGGTCATTTATATAGATCATGAACAGCAGAGGTCCCAGAACGCTTCCCTGGGGAACACCTGATATCACTTCAGTTTTACTCGATGATTTTCCGTCTATTACTACGAACTGCGATCTTCCCGACAGGAAATCACGAATCCAGTCGCACAACTGAGACGATACCCCATAGGCCCGCAGCTTGATTAGAAGTCGCTTGTGAGGAACGGTGTTAATCACGACACCATTAACAAAATCTGAGTACTCGCGCTTCCTTTTCACCCCCACCCCCCGCAATCTTGGAATTACGCAGAAGTCAAAATCGCGAAATAAGAAAGACACAGGTAACGCTGTACAGAATGAAATCGAAATTATGTGGCTAAAAGCTGGCACCACGAATGCCTACATGAACAAGGACACACTAAATGAAGATTTACAGGCAACGCACTTTGATGATGATGATGATTATTATTATTTGAGGTGAGGGGCGCTCAAAATCATGGCCATCAGCGCACTGACGGAAAGTCACCATGCTAATCTCATGGGTGGGGACGAAGGCTGTCCCCACATGCGAAGCAGTTTATAATGTATTAAAGTCTGTCTCCCTTCCACCTCAATTTAGGGGCCTGGCAGTTCACAAAATTTCACCAGTCTTGTAACACTGGAATCAGTATCTGTGAGGATGGTGGGCAGATCTCCAGCGAGACTTAGGACTGCCCTAATACCAGTATATAGGACACACGTTGCCAAAATATGCTGAACTGAAAGCGGCACACCACAAACTTCACAGAACGGTGTATCCTCCCGCCGAAGGAGGAAGCCTTGGGTAGAAGGGCTGTGTCCGATCCGCAGTCTGGTGGGCAGAACCTCCGTCCAGCGGTGAGGCTGACACTAAGTCCGCCAAGTCTTTGCGGTCGATTTGAGCGACCGTAGTTTGTTTTCTCTCACCTGCAACCATTCAGTCCCCCACATACGCACGATGCGTCTGTCAGAAAATGAGATCATGGCGTGCAAAGGGGTGGGCCATTTACGGACATCACCATCCTTACACGCTCACTCGGCCGCCTTGTCGGCCATATCGTTTCCCCATATCTCGATGCGGCCAGGTACCCAGCAAAAGATCAACTCCTCGCCACGGTGTTGGAGCCGCTGTAAGCAGTCATGGATGAGCTGAATCAGCTGGTCTACCGGATACATTTCGTGAATTGCTTGCAGTGCACTAAGCGAGTCGGAACAGACAGGAAACCTTGTACGGTGATGTCTGCAGAGCCATAAGCATGCCATATAACTCCGCATCATAGCGCACTTTGAGGTAGGTAACTTGTCGTCTCCTACACAGTCTGACTATATACACCGCTGGCCATTAAAATTGCTACAACACGAAGATGACGTGCTACAGACGCGAAATTTAACCGACAGGGAGAAGATGCTGTGATATCCAAATGAGTAGCTTTTCAGAGCATTCGCACAAGGTTGGCGCCGGTGGCGACACCTACAACGTGCTGACATGAGGAAAGTTTACAACCGATTTCTCATACACAAACAGCAGTTGACCGGCGTTGCCTGGTGAAACGTTGTTGTGATGCCTCGTGTAAGGAGGAGAAATGCGTACCATCACGTTTCCGACTTCGATAAAGGTCGGATTGTAGCTTATCGCGACTGCGGTTTATCGTATCGCGACATTGCTGCTCGCGTTGGTCGAGATCCAATGACTGTTAGCAGAATATGGAATCGGTGGGTTCAGGAGGGTAATACGGAACGCCGTGCTGGATCCCAACGGCCTCGTATCACTAGCAGTCGAGATGACAGGCATCTTATCCGCATGGCTGTAACGGATCGTGCAGCCACGTCTCGATCCCTGAGTCAACAGATGGGGACGTTTGCAAGACAACAATCATCTGCACGAACAGTTCGACGACGTTTGCAGCAGCATGGACTATCAGCTCGGACACCGTGGCTGCAGTTACCCTTGACGCTGCATCACAGATAGGAGCGCCTGGGATGGTGTACTCAACGACGAACCTGGGGGCACGAATGGCAAAACGATATTTTTTCAGATGAATCCAGGTTCTGTTTACAGCATCATGATGGTCGCATCCGTGTTTGGCGACATCGCGGTGAACGCACATTGGAAGCGTGTATTCGTCATCGCCATACTGGCGTATCACCCGGCGTGATGGGATGGGGTGCCATTGGTTACACGTCTCGGTCGCCTTTTGTTCGCTTTGACGGCACTTTGAACAGTGGACGTTACATTTCAGATGTGTTACGACCCGTGGCTCTACCCTTCATTCGATCCCTGCGAAACCCTACATTTCAGCAGGATAATGCACGCCCGCATTATGCAGGTCCTGTGCGGGACTTTCTGCATACAGAAAATGTTCGACTGCTGGCCTGGCAAGCACATTCTCCAGACCTCTCACCAATTGAAAACGTCTGGTCCATAGTCACAATACGCTAGTCACTACTCGTGATGAACTGTGGTATCGTGTTGAAGCTGCATAGGCAGCTGTACCTGTACACGCCATCAAAGTTCTGTTTGACTCAATGCCCAGGCGTATGAAGTCCGTTATTATGGCCAGAGGTGGTTGTTCTGGGTAGTGATTTCTCAGGATCTATGCACCCAAATTGCGTGAAAATGTAATCACATGTCAGTACTAGTATAATATATTTGTCCAGTGAATACCAGTTTATCATCTGCATTTCTTCCTGGTGTAGCAATTTTGATGGCCAGTAGAGTATATAGGAGGCTACTGTAAGTGCAGTAACATCAGCTGTCCTTACGTGTCTGCCACTGTATAAGCGCTGTATTCACTACTTTGAATCGTATCAAGTAGCACGTATCAACCAATAAAGCAATTTTCACAAATAGCTAAAGTTCGAAAGTCAAAGAGTTTAGAGCTTTTTCGGAGAGTAAATATTTTCCTTTATTCGCGTAATTTTCTTGAAATTAGTATCTTGTACCGCACGCTTTCTAAAGTAACCTATGCAGCTCCTCAGGTTTCAGGCTAGCTTATTACTAAATGTCATCGAAATCGGTGCAGCGTGTTAGCAATAATAAACACAAATACCATCGATGATACAGCAGTTTTTCACGCATATCGTTGTTTGTGACGTCATATTTCCTGAACTCTGTGTCGTACACTGATATAACTTTGCAGGTACATTCAGTGGTACATGTGGACACTGTCTGCAAACTGTGTCGCGAATACAGTTAGAAGCAAAGAAGTAATAAATTAGAAATCGACAGCGAAAAATGAAGTAAGCGATAAACTTTTCTTCCTTTCATCTTTTTGTGGAGGACGAAGTCAGCGAGAAGAAAACTTCGCAGAAGTTTGAAATTAAGTGTAAAGCTTGTTTGAGGCCACTGAGTGCTGTCGTTCTCAAGTACTGAATCAACAAAACCTGGAAGTTCTCGCTTCCTTTCCACCCCCTTCTGATAGACAGGTGGTTCTTATCCCCACAGCAATTCTTTCCAGGCGATAAGTGGTATCTGCACCAAGTTTGGTTGAAATCGGTCCAGTGATTTCCGAGGAGATGTGAAACATACCCATTTTTATAATATACTAGGATATCTTTTTTCCGTAATCCATTTTGATGAAATGGAGCCCATACGGAGCCCAAACTACGCTTAAGGTACCTGCGCAAATCCCAAGGAAATTAGTTTATTAGTTTTGGAGATCAGCGTGTTTAACCAGTAAGGGGCAGGCCTGATGGTTTTACAGATTTAGTATTTTATAGCTGACATGTGGAAAGAAACTTAAAAATCTTGTTGTTGTTGTTGATGTGGTCTTCAGTCCTGAGACTGGTTTGATGCAGCTCTCCATGCTAATCTATCCTGTGCAAGCTTCATCTCCCAGTACTTACTGCAACCTACATCCTTCTGAATCTGCTTAGTGTATTCATCTCTTGGTCTCCCTCTACGATTTTTGCCCTCCACGCTGCCCTCCAATGCTAAATTTGTGATCCCTTGATGCCTCAAAACATGGTCTACCAACCGGTCCCTTCTTTTTGTCAAGTTGTGCCACAAAACACCTCGTCTCCCCAATTCTATTCAATACCTCCTCATTAGTTATGTGATCTACCCATCTAATCTACAGCATTCTTCTGTAGCACCACATCTCGAAAGCTTCTATTCTCTTCTTGTCCAAACTAGTTATCGTCCATTTTCCACTTCCATAGATGGCTACACTCCATACAAATACTTTCAGAAACGACTTCCTGACATTTAAATCTATACTCCATGTTAACAAATTTCTCTTCTTCAGAAACGCTTTCCTTGCCATTGCCAGTCTACATTTTATATCCTCTCTACTTCGTCTATCGTCAGTTATTTTGCTTCCGAAATAACAAAACTCATTTACTGCTTTAAGCGCCTGATTTCCTAACCTAATTCCCTCAGGATTACCTGATTCATTTCGTTCAACTATTCTTCCAAGTCGTTTGCTGTCTCTGACAGAATTACAATGTCATCGGCGAACCTCAAAGTTTTTTTTTTTCCTCTCCATGGATTTTAATACCTACTCATAATATTTCTTTTGCTTCCTTTACTGCTTGCTCAATATACAGATTGAATAACATCGGGGAGAGGCTACAACCCTGTCTGACTCCCTTCCCAACCACTGCTTCCCCTTTCATGTCCCTCAACTCTTATAACTGCTATCTGGTTTCTGTACAAATTGTAAATAGCCTTTCGCTCCCTGTATTTTACCCCTGCCACCTTCAGAATTTGAAAGAGAGTATTCCAATAAACATTGTCAAAAGCTTTCTCTAAGTCTACAAATGCTAGAAACGTAGGTTTGCCTTTCCTTAATTTTTCTTGTAAGATAAGTCGTAAGGTTAGTATTGCCTCACGTGCTCCAACATTTCTACAGAATCCAAACTGATCTTCCCCGAGGTCGGCTTCTACCAGTTTTTCCATTCGTCTGTAAAGAATTCGTGTTAGTATTTTGCAGCTGTGGCTTCTTAAACTGATTGTTCGGTAATTTTCACATCTGTCAACATCTGCTTTCTTTGGGATTGTCCCTAAAAACACGAGTTCTTTGATAAACCTGATAATCTCACGGATATTCTCATAACCGTTGAAGAGAAATTTCTCATTTCAAAAGAATTACTCTATAATCCCAAATCAACATTAAGACAGAAGCCAGTCAATAACGTAAAAGACACCTAAACTCAGTAAGTAACCATAATAATCAAAGTAGCATTATACAGGGTTAGTCACGAGGTTTTCCCCCGGTTGCTGGAAGTTATTCCTTGGGTTACTTGGAACGAAAAATGTAAATAGAGTAATGTATTCAGATCCATAATTAAGGAGCTGCAACAGAGTTCCGAAACGTGCCACAGTGTATGGAGCGCTACACACGTGTTCACAGGACACTCCGTCAGTCTTAGGTAGACAAGTGCAGCGGGTGGTACGTTTGCGTAACAACCACGTTGTTGATACTGCAGTCACTGTTCACTGTTATTGTCTCCTGTGTACAGTACATTTTTCGATACCGTACAAGTTTTCATCGCAGGAGTATGGAGAGATGGTGTACATTTTGGGCTTGTGTGAGGGTAATGCGAAAGCTGCTGTTGCCGAATATCAGCGTCGGTATCCTAGTCGTGGGATTCCGAGTGCCAAAACATTTAGTGGAACATATCGAATGTTGCTAGAAACTGGTACTCTTCCTAGTATTCGTATTCACTCCGAAAGACATCGTGACGTTCGAGAAGAGGAAAACATCCTTAATTCAGCAGAGCGCAGTCCAAGTACAAGACTCCTAGCTACCCGACTGAACGTTTCACAATCTCAGCTATGTAGAATTCTTCATGAGAATGGACTGCATCCTTTATATGTGCAGGAAGTGTACCATTTAGAGCCACATGATTGTGTCAACCGTTGGCACTTTTGTAACTGTGTAAGTGGAAATCGCCAACTCCATCGCTTCTTAATGTTCAGTGACGAGGCAACCTTTACATGAGAGGGCATCAACAACATGCATATCTGGGCAGACGAAAATCCCCGTGCCACGGTAGTATCTCACTTTCAACGCGGATTCAGTGTCAGTGTCTGGTTTGGTGTTGTGTCTGACCAGTTACTGGGGCCACCTATTCTCCCGGGAAATTTAAATGGTCAGATGTACAGCAACTTTTTACGAAAAGACTTACCGCAGCTTCTTGAAGATGTTCCTCTGGAAACAAGACGCTACATGTACTTCCAACATTACGGGGCACCTGCACACTTCCCCGATGTGGTAACAGCTTATCTTAACCAGCAATTCCCACATCGATGGATAGGTCGCGGGGGCCCTATCAACTTGCCCTGCCACATCTCCGGATTTAACACCCCTAGACTAATGCATTAGGGGGTGTGGATGAAAGACATCGTGTAAGAAGTTAAGGTGGAAACACGAGAAGAACTGATACAACGAATTTTCGATGCCGCAGCGTCAATAAGGAACGAGCACGTACAATTATGAAATGCTTCTCGCGCGGTTCGCTCCCGTGCGAATCTTTGTCTTCAAATTTTGAACATTTGCTTTACGTTCACCCTGAATGCAAGAGACTGCTACAAAATTGTTTAAATTAATTATTATGTGCATTTTTGATAGTGAAATTCTACAAGGGAAGTATTTACTGCCACTTTCCTTAGTTTTTCAATTACTGTAGCTCCTTCATTAAGAACCTGACCCCATTACTTTATTTCTATATTGTGTTCTAAATAACCTAAGGAATGCCCTCCAGAAACAGGGGGAAAACCTCGTGACTCACCCTGTATATATAATTTGAATAAGAAGTTAACGAGATATAAATGACGAAGAGTATGTAAACAAAACTAAAAAAAACCTCTCTGAGAACAGTATTAATGACGTAGCTAAAAAGCCAAGGAAAGCGCGAAACTCAAAATTCAGTTTTTCTGTTTTCTGATTTTAAAAAAACCGGCATACAATAACGAATCCGCGTACGCTACACGCACACACACAAGTAAAACTTCAAGAGGAGAAATCTGTAAGGGTTATATCTAACAAGAAACTGAATCCTTATGTTCCGATAAACGTTACACTAGCGCAAAGGTTAAAAACGCTCCTACATACTTCGCTAGCAGTATAGTTTTAAAAATATGTATGAGCTTGCAGATAAAGATACAGTCATACCAGCTCAATCCATCTTTGCCTCCCTAGATGTGGAGAATTTATACACAAAGATGCCAGTTCGCGAGTCACTGGAAATCATTAAGAACCTTATAAAAAAATGGCTACAGGAGAAATAGTAGAATTAATGGAAGTTCTACAACTGACGTTCTCGTACAACTGTTTAACTTTAAACGTTAAGATGTATCACCAATTCGAAGAGTTCTGTTGGGGAAATTAATTCCCTAGCACAATGGTTGAGACTTTCCTTTACACTTTGGGACACAAATTTTCACGAACCATCAAAATTCTCTAATAGTGTCGCTATGTGATGACGCAATTTTGATTGAGCGAGGTGGCGCAGTGGTTAGACACTGGACTCGCATTCGGGAGGACGACGGTTCAATCACCCGTCCGGCCATCCTGATTTAGGTTTTCCGTGATTTCCCTAAATCGCTCCAGGCAAATGCCGGGATGGTTTCTTTCAAAGGGCACGGCCGACTTCCTTCCCCATCCTTCCCTAATCCGATGAGACCGATGACCTCGCTGTCTGGACTCCTTCCCCGAAACAACCAACCAACCAACGCAAGTTTGTTAATTAAAGCAGGTCACAGAAATGTTAATGAGACAGCGGTGAGAATGACTGCTATTCACGCAAGGATTAGGTTCACAGTTGAGCTCGGAAATAAAAGGAGCCATCGAGTATCTCGATATACGATTACAACAGAGGCGGGCAGCCATCGTTGTAGCGTGTACACAGAACCTATTTGTGCCGACATTGTTACTGTTTAAGTCTCGGTCCCCTGACACATTCAAAATGGCATATTTTCGAGCTATAATTTAGGGAACAAGAGATGAACAAGAAAATCACTATTACAAAAGAAGTTGCGGTAAGCAACGGGTATTCAGTATCAATGAAATTGCTGCAGAAAATCAGAAGGCAACAACAACGTACAAATAACTGCAGTACGCTAATAGAGGAACAGGGACACAAGGAAAACGAGAAAATGGCCATAAGTGTACAAAGGAGGAATGTCAGCAGTTTATTTCGAACCTAGCTGCACTGAAGAGCCACAGAAACTGGTATACCTGGCTAATAACGTGTTGGGCCCCCGCGAGCACGCAGAAGTGCCGCAACACGACGTGGCATGGACTCGACTAATGTCTGAAATAGTGCTGGATGGAATTGACACCACGAATCCTGCAGGGCTGTCCACAAATCCGTAAGAGTACGAGGGGGTGGAGCTCTCTTCTGAAAAGCACGTTGCAAGGCATCACAGATATGCTCCATAATGTTCATGTCTGGGGAGTTTGGTGGCCAGCGAAAGTGTTTAAACTCAGAACTGTGTTTCTGGAGCCAATCTGTAGCAAATCTGGCCGTGTGGGGCGTCACATTGTCCTGCTGGATTTGCCTAAGTCCGTTAGAATGCACAACGTACACTAATGTATGCAGGTGATCAGAAATGACCCCTACGTACGTGTCAGCTGTCAGTGTCGTATCTAGGCGTACCAGGGATCCCATATCACTCCAGCTGCACACGCCCCACACCAGAGCCTCCACCAGCTTGAACAGTCCCCTGCTGACATACTGGGTCCATGGATACATAAGGTTGCCTCCCTACCCCTACACGGCCATCTGCTCGATACAATTTGAAACGAGATTCGTCCGACGAGGCAACACGTTTCCAGTCGTCAACTGTCCAATGTAGGTGTTCACGGGCCTAGGCGAGGTGTAAAGCATTGTGTGGTGCATTCATCAAGGGTACATGAGTAGTCCTTCGGCTCCGAAAGCCCATATTGTCAATGTTTCGTTGAATGGTTCGCACGCTGACACTTATTGATGGCCCAGCGCTGAAATCTGAGACAGTTTTCGGAGGGGTTGCACTTCTGTCACGTTGAACGGTTCTCTTTAGTCGTTGGTCCCGTTCTTGCAGGATCTTTTTCCGGCCCCAGTGATATCAGAGATTTGATGTTCTACCGGATTCGATATTCACGGAACACTTGTGAAATGGTCGTACGGGAAAATCCCCACTTCATCGCTACGTCGGAGATGCTGTGTCCCATCCCTCGTGCGCCGACTATAACACCATGTTCAAACCCACTTAAATCTTAATAACCTGCCATTGTAGCAGCAGTAACCTACCGAACAACTGTGCCATACAGTTGTTGTCTTCTATAGGCGTTGCCGACCGCAGCGCCGTATTCTGCCTGTTTACATGTTTCTGTAGTTGAATACGCATGCCTATGCCAGTTTCTTAGGCGCTTCAGTGTAGTTTCGTAGTACAAATTTAGGTACAGGTTTTAAGACTAGTTTTCGCTTCAGTTTGAAACAACGCGTGAATGAAAAACTACGATTCTGTTGAAATAATTCTTGAGTATTCAGCCGTTTGGCGTTGTGCAGAAGGCGCGATATTTTTGCAGGCTGACTTCCTACCACCTTCAGACGTTTCTGATAAACGAGCGGTCAGGAATGCCTGAAGATGGCAAGAAGTTAGCCTGCCGAAATATCACGTTGTGGACGAAACCATCTGGCTGAATGCCCGTGAGTTATTAAAAATTTTCCCATGCCGGGAAAAACAAAAACCACACAAAAATGTCGAAATTCAGCGCAGGAAGGGAAGTCGGGGTGTAACGTCCAGTCGACATCGAGGTCATTAGAGACGGAGCACAAGCTCGGACTGTATGATGGATGGGGAAGTAAATCGGCCGTGCCCTTTCAAAGGAACCGTCCCGGCACGGCATTTGCCTGTATTGATTTAGGGAAATCACTGAAAATCTAAATCAGGAAGGTCGAATGCGGATTTGAGCCGTCGTCCTGCCGAATGAGATTCCAGTGGGTGCCAAACAATACACAAACTAGCTTGGATAGAAATGTGAAACCTGTTCAAAAACTCACGGTCGGACAGGCAGGCAGGACGTTTGAAATAGTTTCAAGCAGAACGCAGCACTCGCCTGGAACCATTGACAGGCATTTGGATGCGCTTCACAATGACACAGAGATACTTACTAACGATGTTGGAAGAAACAGATTTTTACGCAACGTTTACAACAGCCTTGCAGGACATTAAGTTGTAAGCACGACTTTCTTGACAGTACACTTTTAAGAAACTTGGAACGTCTCTTCCAGTCGTCCACTTCGACCCAACGCCCATATGAGCAACAAAATGGCTCAAATGGCTCTGAGCACTATGGGACTTAACATCTGAGGTCATCAGTCCCCTAGAACTTAGAAGTACTTAAACCTAACTAACGTAAGGACATCACACACATCC
This sequence comes from Schistocerca cancellata, assembly GCF_023864275.1. Lineage (NCBI taxonomy): Eukaryota > Metazoa > Arthropoda > Insecta > Orthoptera > Acrididae > Schistocerca > Schistocerca cancellata. Next base: position 15,195,522 of record NC_064635.1, on the reverse strand, counting down.
ATGCCCCGAGGCAGGATTCGAACCTTCGACCGTAGCGGTCACGCGGTTCCAGACTGAAGCGTCTAGAACCGCTCAGCCACACTGGCCGGCTATGAGCAACATCCCAAATCACTGAGAACAGAGCGGCTCGAACACCGTCCTAGGGTAGAGACGGTAAAAACTGCCCGCAAATGTCGCATCCTGTTCCCTGGAATTTTAGTAGCCTCACGTAATTCCACTTATGTAATTTCACTGTTTCGTACCTTTTAGGTTTTATACTCCCAATATTGTACAAAGAATGTGTGAATTCCTAAGGGACCAAACTGCTGAGGTCATCGGTCCGTAGACTTACACATTACTTAAACTGACTTATGCTAAGAACAACACACACACCTATGCCCGAGGGAGGACTCGAACCTCCGGCGAGAGGGGCCGCGCAATCCGTGACATGGCGCCTCAAGCCGTGCGGCCACTCCGCGCGGCTAGTGTTGTACCCTGCTAATGTTTTACGACGTGTAATTTTAGTTGTTCCCTATAGTTCCTTCTTTAATCTTACTATTTTTACCTTTTACAGATTTATACTTCCTTTCTTCTACACTCTTTACACATTGCTCAAAAGAATTACGGGAATATGACTTCGGACGTCTGCCATACTCCATTGAGCAAGGATTGAGGACTGGGTATGTTACCAACTTATACCGTTATCTTTCACAAATTAAGTACACAACGAAACATAATTACATCCTGCATTACTTCCAAGAAAAGACCTGAAAAGTGTCGTGTACGCCTTCCGTGAGCGTTTATCACTGCCTGGCATGCTCCATCCAAGTCTACGGAGGTCAATGTGGGGTATCAGTTCCCACTCTTCAACGAGAATTCTTGGAGAGTATGTGGTGGAACAGGACGGCGACGGACACGTCTGTCAAGCATGTCTCACACATTCACGATGGCCTTTAGGTTGGGACTCACCACCGACCATTCCACTACATCCATGTCCAGGCTTTGCGACATATCCCTGTTCACGTGGCCCTCCTGGTATTAGAAGAAATTCAGGGTCACCACCATAAGCAGCAGTCACCACATAGTCCAATGGGATCTGTTCGATGCACTGCCTGGCGGTGAGGCGACCGTGGACAAGATCCGTATGGCTGTCAACACTGAAGCCTCCCCACAGCATCACAGAAACGTGGAAACCTGTCGATTTCCTGGACAACATTTGGCAGGTATCACTCACCATAGGTCTCCGCAGAGAAACACTGGCACCACCTTGCGTCGGGGGATTTCTGGCCTCGTCTGAGAGTAACACGTTTCGCCTGTGACAGAGTTGCCAGTCGACACAGGAGCGGCAGAACTGAAAGCAAGCTGCAAGATGATGTCGTGTCGAGGGGTGGTACTCGAACAGGACGTGTGAGTCGTAAGGTTCTTTCTCGTCCATTACAGTATGATAGAGTCAGCTCGATGGTGAAGAATGTGGACACGACCAGCGACCTAGTGTAACAAAAACGTGATTCAGCTGAAGAGCTGACACGTTTCCATTGATCGACAGTCGAATCCCTATGGTCTCGTGCCCAGTGTAATCGTGATTGACGATGTACGTTAGCCACCATGTGAACACGTAGGGATGCTCTGCTGCGGAGCTCCACGTTCGACAGACTTGTGCGTGCAGCAGTATTGTGCTCTTTTGTCAGAAGTGCCACAGATCCCCACCATCTATCCTACTTTACAGAGCAGAGAAGCCTCCGAATACCATATTTCGTGAAGAGTCGCAGATGGCGAACCATTTAGCAAGTAGTGGTAGTTTCACTGTTCTACCTCTTTCCGCAGATGCTCACGACAGTAGCACGTGAACATTCGATCAGCTTCGCCGTTTTCGAGATACTCGTCCACGGGCTCTACGTAACAATAATGTGCCCTTTGTCAAAATCGCTTATCTCAGTGGAGTTCCCCATTTGCAGCCCATATCTTCTCTAGGGTGATGGTCCGTCCGTGTCTGTTCCACCTAGTTATTTTTCTTTATCGTGTCACGCGCTGGTAACGCCACCAGGCGGCATTCAACGCCACGGTGTTAAGTCGTCATAACGTTTCGGCTAATCAGTGTACATTAAATTCAACAGCAAGTAAGAACTGAACTGAACAAAACAACAACTGAAACCAAGCAAGACCAATAATTGGTCTCCGCCACAATAGCGTTGGGAGATAGCTGATACTGCTACCAATGTTTAGATAATTTAAATCATCGTTACCTTAGCTGATTATAGTGCGTATCCCTTTTTCGTCGTATGATTGAAAATGAGAGTATCTTTCATTATCACTAAATGGTAACTAGGTCGTGTGCAATTTCATGTACGTGATAAGGTTGATCCAGACCTCCTGGACCGCCCCCTCCCCCTCTGGCTACACCCTTCGTATACTCCAAAGTGAGTGACACAGTAGATGACATCCTTGACTACGGATAAATTGGTGGTCAGGTATTTCATTTGCTTCCAAATACAGCGGACATATAGCCATTCTATGAAATTTACACTCGTCATTTGCGAACCAGTTACAGGTGACAACTGCCGCTGGAGAGCGCTGCAGTCGCAAATCGCGATGAGCAACACGTCACGCCTGCGTCCATGGCGCGATGCACGTTTCTAGACGCCCTCCACCTCGATGACGGCATCTGTGGAGACAACCATCGACCCTGTGTAGCAAAAAAGTGACTCACCCAAAGAGCTGACACATTTCCATAGTGACTCACCCAAAGAGCCGACACACTTCCATAGTGACTCACACAAAGAGCCGACACATTGCCATAGTGACTGACCCAAAGAGCCGACACATTTCCATTGATCGACGGTCGAATCCCGATGGTGATGCAGTGGCTAACTTCCAACCGTCCACTGACGACACTGACAGAAATCACATCTTGTGAACTTCACGATGAGAAACACATCCCGTGTGAGGACGGGTTTAACTCTGGTCAGCGTGCTAGGATTAAATAATTGTGTGTAAAATGCAGAGGCAAGACACCTGCGTAGGATACGAGACTGTAGAGTTGCATCGAATCAGTTTTCAGGCTGAAGTCCATAAGTCTTAAAAATACCATATCTTTTACCAGGATGTGGAAAAACACCGATTTACTATATCCAGTACCCAGTAAAAGAACGGGATGTTTCAGGTAGTATGTGCGCAGCCAGCACCACTAGGGTGCTGATTCTGATGACAAGTTATATTTTTTTCCAGAATTTCAGTGTGAATTTTACCACAATGTATGCACGGAACCAGGATCTTTAACGTAGAAAAATGTATTCTTATTGTGCATATAAATTCATATTAACACATTTTTGTAATAGGTCATGTTTTGGCCAGCTTTTGTCATAATAGATATTTCGGCGAATGTTTGGCAAACATGCATATACATGTAATCTATAACTTGGCTACAGAGGCCAAATTTAACCGACACGAAGAAGATGCTGTGATTTGCAAATGATTAGCTTTTCAGAGAATTCACACAAGGTTGGCGCCGGTGACGACACCTACAACGTGCTGACATGAGGAAAGTTTACAACCGATTTCTCATATACAAACAGCAGTTGACCGGCGTTGCCTGGTGAAACGTTGTTGTGATGCCTGGCGTAAGGAGGAGAAATGCGTACCATCACGTTTCCGACTTTGGTAAAGGTCGGATTGTAGTCTATCGCGATTGCCGTTTATCGTATCGCGACATTTGCTTCTCGCGTTGGTCGAGATCTAGTGACTGTTAGCAGAATATGGAATCGGTGGGTTCAGGAGGGTAATACGGAACGCCGTGCTGGATCCCAACGGCCTCGTATTACTAGCAGTCGAGATGACAGAATCTTATCCGCATGACTGTAACGGATCGTGCAGCCACGTCTCGATCCCTGAGTCAACAGATGGGGACGTTTGCAAGACAATAACCATCTGCACGAACAGTTCGACGACGTTTGCAGCAACATGGACTATTAGCTCGGAGACCGTGGCTGCGGTTACCCTTGACACTGCATCACAGACAGGAGCGCCTGCGATGGTGTACTCAACGACGAACCTGGGTGCACGAATGGCAAAACACCATTTTTTCGGATGAATCCAGGTTCTGTTTACAGCATAATGATGATTGCATCCGTGTTTGGCGACATCGCGGTGAATGCACATTGGAAGCGTGTATTCGTCATCGCCATACTGGCGTATCACCCGGCGTGATGGTATGGGGTGCCATTGGTTATACGTCACGGTCAACTCTTGTTCGCATTGACGGAACTTTGAACAGTGGACGTTACATTTCAGATGTGTTACGACCCGTGGCTCTACCCTTAATTCGATCCCAGCGAAACCCTACATTTCAGAAGGATAATGCACAACCACCATGTTGCAGGTCCTGTACGGGCCTTTCTGGATACAGAAAATGTTCGTCTGCTGCCCTGGCCAGCACATTCTCCAGATCTCTCACCAATTGAAAACGTCTGGTCAATGGTGGCCGAGCAACTGGCTCGTCACAACACGCCAGTCACTACTCTTGATGAACTGTGGTATTGTGTTGAAGCTGCATGGGCAGCTGTACCTGTACACGGCATGCAAGCTCTGTTTGCTTCAATGCCCAGGCGTATCAAAGCCGTTATTACGGCCAGTGGTGGTTGTTCTGGGTTCTGATTTCTCAGGATCGGTGCAACCAAATTGCGTGAAAATGTAATCATATGTCAGTTCTAGTATCATATATTTGTCCAATGATTACCCGTTTATCATCTGCATTTCTTCTTGGTGTAGCAATTTTAATGGCCAGTAGTGTATCTGGGCGTAACGTTGTGAAGCGATCTGAAATGAAACGAACGGTGAGCATTGTGATACGGAAGTCGAATGGTCGACTTCGCTTTATTGTTGGAATTTTGGGAAAGCATTGTTCATCTGTAGAGGAGAGCGTATATGGGACGCTGGAACGACCTATTCTTGAGTATTGCTGGAGTGATTGTGACGTGTAGCAGGTAGGATTAAAGGAAGACATCGAAACAGTTCAGAGGCGAGCTTCTAGACTTGTTAACGGTAGGTCGAACAACGTTATGGCAATGCTTCAGGAACTCAAATGGGAATCCCTGGGGGGCAGGCGACGTTCTTTTCGAGGAACACTGCGGAGCAATTTTAGATAACCGGCATTTGTAGCCGTGACTGCCGAATCATGCTACCATGGCCAACATACATTGCGCTTAAGGACCACGAAGAAGACATACGATGAATTAGGGTTCATACGGAAGCATATAGACAGTCGTTTTTCCCTCGCTCTACTTGCGAGTGGAAGAGGAAAGCAAATGACCAGTAGTGGTACAGGGTACCCTCTGGCTTGCGGAGTATCTACAGGAGATAGGCTAAATAATCTGAACACCTGTACTTACCTGGGAATGCTTTATTAATAAGGGGTTGGACACCCACTTGCCCCTAGTGCAGCTGCGATGCTTCTTGGAATACTGGCATATAATGATAGTATAGTTTCCAGTGGAATGTTATGCCACTCTTCGATCAGAACCTCTTCTAACTCCTGTAGTGCCGAGGGAGGCGGAAATCTGCCCCGGAGTCTGTGCTCCAATACCGCCCACAAGGGTTCCATAACGTTCAAGTCCGGGGACTGTGCTGGCCAGGGAAGACGCTGCACTCTGTTGCATGCTCCTCATACCATATCCTGGCCGTGTGAATGAGTGCATTATCGTCCTGAAATACGGCATCATTGTTAGGAAACAATATCTGAATCACGGGGTGCACCCGATCGTCTAAAATGTTCACATAATCGCTGGCTGTAACACGGCCTTTGAGATAATGATCGGACCAGCAGAATACTGTGATATGGCTGCCCACACCATCACACTTCCATCTTCATGGTCAACCGTCGGAATTAAGCAATCACGACTCTAGGTTTCTTTTGGCATTCTCCAGACGTAAATCCGGCCCGATGTTGGAAATAACGAAAACGTTGATTCGTCGGACCATATGACGTGTTTCCACTGATCAGCCGTCCAGGATTTATGCTCCTGACACAATGTTTCAAGCTTCTTCGCATTTGTTGTAACAAATAGTTTCCAGCTCGTCCATGAGTATCCGCTTTTGGAGTTCTTCGCGGACAGTGTCGATAGATGTGGGGTCTCTATGATGGCTGTTGAGCTCTGCAGCCGCCGTAGTTTTGTGTTGTTTCGACACTATTTGTGTTAGCGTACGAGATGTGAAAATTACCGAACAAAAAATACTAACGCGAATTCTTTACAGACGAATGGAAAAACTAGTAGAAGCCGACCTTGGGGAAGATCAGTTTGGATTCCGAAGAAATATTGGAACGCGTCAGGCAATACTGACCCTACGACTTATGTTAGATTAAGGAAAGGCAAACCTACGTTCCTAGCATTTGTAGACTTAGAGAAAGCTTTTGACAATGTTGACTGGAATACTCTCTTTCATATTCTAAAGGTGGCAGGGGTAAAATACAGGGAGCGAAAGGCTATTTACAATTTGTACAGAAAGCAGACGGCAGTTATAAGAGTCGAGGGACATGAAAGGGAAGCAGCGGTTCGGAAGGGAGTGAGACAGGGTTGTAGCCTCTCCCCGATGTTATTCAATCTGTATATTGAGCAAGTAGTAAAGGAAACAAAAGAAAAATTCGGAGTAGGTATTAAAATCCATGGAGAAGAAATAAAAACTTTGAGGTTAGCCGATGACATTGTAATTCTGTCAGAGACAGCAAAGGACTTGGAAGAGCAGATGAATGGAATGGACAGTGTCTTGAAAGGAGGATATAAGATGAACATCAACAAAAGCAAAACGAGGATAATGGAATGTAGTCGAATTAAGTCGAGTGATGCTGAGGGAATTAGATTAGGAAATGAGACAAAGTAGTAAATGAGTTTTGTTATTTCGGAAGAAAGATAACTGACGATAGGCGAAGTAGAGAGGATATAAAATGTAGACTGGCAATGGCAAGGAAAACGTTTCTGAAGAAGAGAAATTTGTTAACATCGAGTATAGATTTCAGTGTCAGGAAGACGTTTCTGAAAGTATTTGTATGGAGTGTAGCCGTGTATGGAAGTGAAACATGGATGATAAATAGTTTAGACAAGAAGAGAATAGAAGCTTTCGAAATGTGGTGCTACAGAAGAATGCTGAAGATTAGATGGGTAGATCACATAACTAATGAGGAACTATTGAATAGGATTGGGGAGAAGAGATGTTTGTGGCACAACTTGGCTAGAAGAAGGGATCGGTTGGTAGGACATGTTCTGAGGCATCAGAGGATCACAAATTTAGCATTGGAGGGCAGCGTGGAAAGTAAAAATCGTAGAGGGAGACCAAGAGATGAATACACTAAGCAAATTCAGAAGGATGTAGGTTGCAGTAAGTACTGGGAGATGAAGAAGAAGCTTGCACGGGATAGAGTAGCATGGAGACCTGCATCAAACCAGTCTCAGGACTGAAGACCACAACAACAACAACAACAACAACAACATTACGTTTAGACGATGTCCTCTTTCCATGTTTTGTGTGGGCTGTCATGACTGTCGAAACAGTTCCCCTTGAAACATGCAGTGCGTTGGCTGTCTTGGTTACTGATGTTCCAGCTGATCAGCATAATCCGTACTGAAAACGAGCAGTGCAGCGTGACACGTGCCTCAAAATGGCTCAAATGGCTCTGAGCGCTATGGGACTTAACTTCCGAGGTCGTCAGTCCCCTAGAACTTAGAACTACTTAAACCTAACTAACCTAAGGACACCACACTCATCCATGCCCGAGGCAGGATTCGAACCTGCTACCGTAGCAGTCGCGCGGATCCAGACTGAAGCGGCTAGAACCGCTCGGCCACTAAGACCGGCTCCCTGCTGACGCGCAGATTCCATGGATTCATGAGGAGGTCTCCATACCTGTACACGTCCATCTTCTCGATACAATTTGAAACGACACTCCTCCGACAAGGCAACATGTTTTCAGTCACCAACAGTCCAGTGCCGGTGTTGACGGTCCCAGGCGAGGGTGTCGTGCAGTTATCAAGGGTAGAGTAGTGAGCCTTTGATTCCAAAGGCCCATATCGATGTTTCATGGAACTACTTAAACCTAACTGACCTATGGACATCACACTCATCCATGCCCGAGGCAGGATTCGAACCTGCTACCGTAGCAGTCGCGCGGATCCAGACTGACGCGGCTAGAACCGCTCGGCCACTACGACCGACATTGACACTTGTTGATGAGCCAGTACGAAGATCTGGAGCAACTTGCGGAAGGGCTGCACTTCTGTCACGTTGAACGATTCTCTTCAGTCGTAGTTGGTCCCATTCTTGCAGGATCTTTTCCGGCCGCAACATCTACATCTACATGATTACTCTGCAATTCACATTTAAGTGCTTGGCAGAGGGTTCATCGAACCACTATCATACTATCTCTCTACCATTCTACTCCCGAACAGCGCGCGTTAAAAAACGAACACCTCAACCTTTCTGTTCGAGCTCTGATTTCTCTTATTTTATGTTGATGATCATTCCTACCTATGTAGGTTGGGCTCAATAAAATATTTTCGCATTCGGAAGAGAAAGTTGGTGACTGAAATTTCGTAAATAGATCTCGACGCGACGAAAAACGTCTTTGCTTTAATGACTTCCATCGCAACTCGCGTATCGTATCTGCCACACTCTCTCCCCTATTACGTGCTAATACAAAACGAGCTGCCCTTTTCTGCACCCTTTCGATGTCCTCCGTCAATCCCACCTGGTAAGGATCCCACATCGCGCAGCAATATTCTAACAAGAGGACGAACGAGTGTAGTGTAAGCTGTCTCTCTAGTGGACTTGTTGCATCTTCTAAGTGTCCTGCCAATAAAACGTAACCTTTGGCTCGCCTTCCCCACAATATTATCTATGTGGTCTTTCCAACTGAAGTTGTTCGTAATTTTAACACCCAGACTCATGTGGATCACCTCACACTTTTCGTTATTTAGCATCAACTGCCACCTGCCACACCATACAGCAATCTTTTCTAAATCGCTTTGCAACTGATACTGGTCTTCGAATGACCTTACTAGACGGTAAATTACAGCATCATCTGCGAACAACCTAAGAGAACTGCTCAGATTGTCACCCAGGTCATTTATATAGATCAGGAACAGCAGAGGTCCCAGGACGCTTCCCTGGGGAACACCTGATATCACTTCACTTTTGCTCGATGATTTGCCGTCTATTACTACGAACTGCGACCTTCCTGACAGGAAATCACGAATCCAGTCGCACAACTGAGACGATACCCCGTAAGCCCGCAGCTTGATTAGAAGTCGCCTGTGAGGAACGGTGTCAAAAGCTTTCCGGAAATCTACAAATACGGAATCAACTTGAGATCCCCTGTCGCATTACTTCGTGCGAATAAAGAGCTAGCTGCGTTGCAAAAGAACGATGTTTTCTGAAGCCATGCTGATTATGTATCAAATGGTTCAAATGGCTCTGAGCACTATGGGACTCAACTGCTGTGGTCATCAGTCCCCTAGAACTTAGAACTACTTTAACCTAACCAACCTAAGGACATCACACACATCCATGCCCGAGGCAGGATTCGAACCTGTGACCGTAGCAGTCACGCAGTTGCAGACTGTAGCCCCTAGAACCGCACGGCCACTCCGGCCGGCGATTACGTATCAATAGATCGTTCCCTTCGAGGTGATTCATAATGTTTGAATACAGTATATGCTCCAAAACCCTACTGCAAACAGACGTCAATGATGTAGGTCTGTCGTTCGATGGATTACTCCTACTACCCTTCTTAAACACTGGTGCGACCTGAGCAAGTTTCCAATCTGTAGGTACAGATCTATCGGTGAGCGAGCGGATGTCGGAGATTTGATGTTTCGCCGAATGCCTGATGTTCATGGTACACTCGTGCAACAGTCGTACGGGAAAATCCCCACTTCATCGCTACCTCGGAGATGCTGTGTCCCATCGCTCATGCGCCGACTATTGCACCACGTTCAAACTCACTCAGATCTTGATAACCTCCCACTGTAGCAGCAATAACCGATCTAACAATTGCACCAGTCTATTGTTGCCTTACATAGGCGTTGCCGACCGCAGCGCCGTATTCTGCTTGTTTACATGTCACTGTATTTGATACCAGTTTCTTTGGCACTTCAGTGTATTATCTGTTTCCAAACTTCAAGAAGCATCTCAGGGGAAGACAATTTATGAACAATGAGGTAGCTAGAAAGTCTGTGAAGGGGTGGTTTACAGCATAATCGAAAACTCTTCTTTTTTAGACGGGTTAAAGAATCTTGAAGAAAGTGGCCTTACATGTGTTGCGACCACGGGGGAATAAATTTTCTCAAACCTATCACAGTACTTTTTAGGGTTCCGTACCTCAGTCGGTAAAAACAGAATCATTATGTGAACACTATGTTGTCCGCCTATCTGCCTGTCTGTTATGAGGCCATTTTTTCAGGAACAGGCACGGGTATCGATTTGAAATTTATATCTCATACTAAGGTGTACAGTCCCATGGTGGTGTAAAAGATTTAAGCTTCTAACAAGGGAACTCGCCATCGCACCCTCCCCCACCCTTCACGTTTTGTGGTATGATGGCCCTGTGGATAGCTCGTCAAGAGCTTAACACAGATCAGGGGTGACAACAGGGAGAAGGTGTACTGAACAGTGAAAAGGAAGCAAAACAGAAACAGCGAATGGTCCAAGCTCAAGGTGTGCAACACGAAGGGAATTTGAAAAGCACGGTGTTGGACTGCAAAAGAGGAGACCCGTGTTCACATCTCCTTCGTACCCCTTTTTTTTCCAGAAAATTATGAACTATCCTTCCGGTCACTGTCATGTCTCTTCACTGTATTCAAATTTATTTGTGACGGTAAAATATTCTTGCCACATGACTCATATTCTAATACCTATAAAACAGATGTAAGGTTGACAGTGTCCTTAAACGTTTAGAAAACTATCCTTTCAAGGCCACCATGAATACTTCAAACCTCGCGTTTTCTTTAACGGCAGTGAGCTTGCGGAGCTGAACTGTTTGTTAGAATGAGTCCTTCTACAACGCTGTTTTCTGTTTACATGTATCCCGTCAAATCAGAAATAACTTGTTCCTCACCTTGCAGTGTCTTACTGTCGGCAGCGTGCTTGACAAGGCCACTTAATATGCGAGGTCTGCAACCATTCCGGATGTTCTAATTTTCGTCCCTGTACTTCTTTTTCCGTCATAAATTCAACGAAACCGCATTTTAAATCGAAAAATCGTTCCGGGCATGCCCATTCACTGGTTGTTCGTGTTGTGCGGTCTTCAGTCCCGAGACAGGTTGGATGCAGCTCTCCATGCTTCTCTATCCTGTGCAAGCCTCTTCATCTCCGAGTAACTATTGCAACCTACATCGCCCGCATCTCGTGGTCGTGCGGTAGCGTTCTCGCTTCCCACGCCCGGGTTCCCGGGTTCGATTCCCGGCGGGGTCAGGGATTTTCTCTGCCTCGTGATGGCTGGGTGTTGTGTGATGTCCTTATGTTAGTTACGTTTAAGTAGTTCTAAGTTCTAGGGGACTGATGACCATAGATGTTAAGTCCCATAGTGCTCAGAGCCATTTGAACCATTTTTTTGCAACCTACATCCTCCTGAATCTGCTTAGTGATTCATCTCTTGGTCTCCCTCTACGATTTTTACCCTCCACGCTTCCCTCCAGTACTAAATTCGTGACCCCTTGATGCCTCAGAACGTGTCCTACCAACCGATTCCTCCTCCTACTCACGTTGTGCCACAAATTCTCTTCTCCCCAATTCTATTCAGTCCCTCCTCACTAGTCACGTGATCTACCTATCTGATCTTCATCTTTCTTCTGTAGCACAGTATTTCGAAAGCCTCTAGTCTCATCTTGTCTAAACTATTTATCGTCCATGTTTCACTTCCATACATGGTTACATTCCATACAAATACTTTCAGAAAGGACTTCCTGACACTTAAATCTATACTCGATGTTAACAAATTTCTCTTCTTCAGAAACGCTTTCCTTGCCATTGCCAGTCTACATTTTATATCCTCTCTACTGCGACCATCATCAGTTATTTTGCTCCCCGAATAGCAAAACTCATCTACTACTTTAAGTGTCTCATTTCCTAATTCCCTCAGCATCACCTGATTTAATTCCGCTACATTTCATTATCCTCGTTTTACTCTTGTTGACGTTCATCTTCTATCATTCTTTCAAGTCACTGTCCGTTCAACTGCTCTTTCAATTCCTTTGCTGTCTCTGGCAGAATTACAATGTCATCGGCGAACCTCAAAGTTTTTATTTCTTCTCCCTGGATTTTAATACCTACTCCGAATTTTTCTTTTGGTTTCCTTTACTGCTTGCTCAATATACAGATTGAATAACATCGGGGACTGGCTGCAACCCTGTCTCACTCCCTTCACAACCACTGCTTCCCTTCTGTGCCCCTCGACTCTCTTAACGGCTATCTGGTTTCTGTGCAAATTGTGAATAGCCTTTCGCTCCCTGTATTTGACCCCTGCCACCTTCAGACTTTGAAAGAGAGTATTCCAGTCAACATTGTCAAAAGCTTTCTCCAAGTCTACTCGTTGCTTATGTGACAGCGTCTCTCTTCTTTCATTCCCATTCATTTTTGGCTTGTGACGATAGATCGCTAGACTGCCTCTTTTTGTGGAAAGATCCAGTGGACCTGTGCACGTCCTTAATACCACAAACAAAACAGCGAAGTGTAGGCCCCAAACATCACTTACACCACGATTCTGCCGAACTGAAGACGGAAAAATGCCACAGCAGCAGTACTGAATAAAACGTCGCGCTGTAGCGAGTACCTCCGGTAAGGACCGACGGAAGCCAAGGCAGGCCGAGGCTTTCTCTGGTACGCGTGAAGTTTGGCACGCCGCACGGCTGCCTGTGGCGTGAACAATTTAAGCTTATAAGTATTGAAATCAAAAGGTACGCGCATTTAAGTCGCATATTTCGATAATCGAAAACGCACTCATCAAAACTTCCCGCTGACCTGAAATTATGGAATTTAACAAAAAGCAAGATTTCACAGAGCAAGTAAAGGAAAAAAAATCCGAAAATAAGTATCTTGTTGTTACAGCGCATATAAATTATTATTTTTTGCCACCATTTCTTGTCCATCTGTCTGTCTGTCCATCCATCTGTTAAGACCCCTTTTTCTCAGGAACGGGTATAGGTACCAAGCTGAAATTTATATTGGGTGCCAAGGTCTACAGTCCCTTGACAGTTTAAAAAACTTAAACTTCTAAGCAAACGCAATCAAAAGATATGACCATTTACGTCACATATTTTGATACTTGCAAACACGGTCATCAAAACCTATAGAGAGACGAACTGCCAGTATACATGTCAGGCGTGGTTGTGGTCTGGCGGTGAAGCACGGGCCTGGAAACCCAGTGGTCGTGGAATCCAATCTCGGCCGGACCACGGATGTTCGAGTCTTCGTTGTAAGCTGGCCTTAACAGCTCGACGATGTTAGGAGTCGCCACGATCATCATTTCATTCAGACTGGACTTTCAACTGTAGGTCCCTTTTGGCCAGTTGGATAACTGGGTGTGTTATGGACACGCAAGTCGAGGCACTGACCTCCAATACAAAGACTCGCACCAGGGCACTGAGCCATGCGAAACTATTGTTATTATTATTGTCTATACAGGGTGAAAAGTATTTAAACCGACAAAGTCTGGGAGGTTGTAGGGGACATCAAAATAAATATTTTTCCCTAATGTCATTTTCTCGTATGAGGAGTATTTAAACCGGTGGAGGCCGTATTACGATCTTCAGTTGTTAGAGGGCGTATTACGATCGTCAGTTGTTAGAGGGCGTATTACGCTCTTCAGTTGTAGGCAACTGCTGTCCAAGAGTGTAGTAGTGCATTGTCTCTGTTTACTAATGGAGCGTTGCGCCTGGAGTGAGTACACTGATATGGTTGGTGCGTACTACGTAGCGCACCACAACGGACGAGCTGCACAGCGGGTTTATCGACAACAATATCCTAATCGCCGTATCCCGCATCATACGACCTTTGCTGCTGTGTACCAACGTCTGCGTGAGACCGGGCCATTTAGCAGATTACCTGGGCAGGGACGCCGTCGCACGGTAAGAACGCTGCAATTTGAGGAAGCTGTCTTGCAGCATGTGGAGCGGGATCCTTCAATCAGCACTCGTGCAATTGCACGTAACATGGGGACGAATCACACGAATGAAAGAACAGTCCTTCGAGAGCAACTGTTACGTCCATTTCACATACAGCGTGTCCACAACCTGGAACCAGTTGATTATCCTCCCAGAGCATTGCCAGAATTGCTGGAAGACGTCCCGCTCCCAACAAGACAACGCATGTGGTTCCAACATGACGGGGTGCCGGCACATTTCAATCGTCGTGTACGTCGATTCCTGGACCGACGGTTCCCAGAAACGTTCAAAAAAATGGTTCAAATGGCTCTGAGCACTATGGGACTCAACTAATGTGGTCATAAGTCCCCTAGAACTTAGAACTACTTAAACCTAACTAACCTAAGGACATCACACACATCCATGCCCGAGGCAGGATTCGAACCTGCGACCATAGCGGTCGCGCGGTTCCAGACTGTAGTGCCTAGAACCGCTCGGCCACTCCGGCCGGCCCCAGAAACGTGGATTGGCAGAAGTGGTCATGTACTGTGGCCTGCTCGATCCCCAGATATGTCCCCTCTGGACTTCTTGGTGTGGAGAGAGATGCGCAACCTTGTTTATGCAACTCCTGTTGCATCAGAAGAGGATCTGGTTGCCCAGATAGCAGTAGCAGCAGCAGCAGAAGCAGGAAGGAATCAGGATACTCCTGTGGTTTTTGCACGTGTCAGACAGAACATGATCCGACGGTGTAACCATTGTTTACGTGTCAATGGAGGCATTTTTGAAAATCTACTGTAATTGAAATTGGGTTGTGTTAATGTGTTGTGTCTTGGTCATAACAAAATGGAAAAGTGTTTGTTGGTTTAATTAATTTGCCGCCAGAGAAATCTTCCTCTACCGGTTTAAATACTCCTCACAGGAAAAAAATGATATCAGGGAAAAATATTTGTTTTGATGTCCCCTACAACCTCCCAGAGCTTCTCGGTTTAAATACTTTTCACCCTGTACAGACAATTAAGTTTGCACTGGAGCCTGAGAGCGCGAGTCCCACGCACATTTGTCCGGTTTTTGGAATTACCAGCACCGCCCTCGCATTGAGGACTTCTCCCTCACCAGCACAAACGCCTTCGCTCATCGATCTCTCAGAGCGGAGCCAGATTTGTTGGAAGGGTTCTGAGAAAATTCAGTGCATCAGTAACGAAAATTCACAAACAAGATGCTAGTGTGAGCGATTCTAGAGTGTTGTTCCAGTGTGTGGCTTTTTTATCAAGTACGCGAGGCAGCAGACATGGAACGAATTCTGAGACGCACCGCTAGGATCTCAACAGGCCGGTATCTACATCTGCACTACTAGTCATTAAAATTGCTACATCACGAAGATGATGTGCCACAGACGCGAAATTTAACCGACAGGAAGGAGATGCTGTGATATGCAAATGATTAGCTTTTCAGAGAATTCACACAAGGTTGGCGCTGGTGGCGACACTTACAACGTGCTGACATAAGGAGAGTTTAAAACCGATTTCTCATACACCAACAGCAGTTGACCGGCGTTGCCTAGTGGAACGTTGTTGTGATGCCACGTGTAAGGAGGAGAAATGCGTACCATCACGTTTCCGATTTTGATAAAGGTCGGATTGTAGCCTTTCGCGATTGCGGTTTATCGTATCGCGACATTGCTGCTCGCGTTGGTCGACATACAATGAATATGGAATCGGTGGGTTCAGGAGGGACGCCGGAACGGAACGCCGTGCTGGATCCCAACGGCCCCGTATCCCTAGCAGTCGAGATGACAGGCATCTTACCCGCATGGCTGTAACGGATCGTGCAGCCACGTCTCGATCCCTGAGTCAACAGATGGGGACGTACGCAAGACAACAACCATCTGCATGAACAGTTCGATGACGTTTACAGCAACACGGAATATCACCTCGTAGGCCACGCCTGCGGTTACCCTTGACGCTGCATCACAGGAGCGCCTGCGATGGTGGGTGCACGAATGGCAAAACGCCATTTTTTCGGATGAATCCAGGTTCTGTTTACAACATCATGATGGTCGCATCCGTGTGTGGCGACATCGCGGTGAACGCACTTTGGAAGCGTATATCCGTCATCGCCATACTGGCGTATCACCCGGCGTGATGGTATGGCGTGCCATTGGTTACACGTCTCGGCCACCGTCGCACTGACGCCACTTTGAACAGTTGCGTTACGACCCGTGGCTCTACCCTTCATTCGATCCCTGCGAAACGCTACATTTCAGTAGGATAATGCACGACCGCAAGTCGCAGGTCCTGTACAAGCTTTTCTGGATACAGGAAATGTTCGACTGCTGCCCTGGCCAGCACATTCTCCAGATCTCTCATCAATTGAAAACGTCTGGTCAGTGGTGGCCGAGCAACTGGGTCGTCACAATACGCCAGTCACCACTGTTGATGAACTGTGGTATCGTGTTGAAGCTACATGGACAGCTGTACCTGAACACGCCATCCAAACTCTGTTTGACTCAATGCCCAGGCGTATCAAGGCCGTTATTACGGGCAGAGGTGGTTGTACGGGGGTACTGATTTCTCAGGATCTATGCACCCAAATTGCGTGAAAATGTAATCACATGTCAGTTATAGTATAATATATTCGTCCAATGAATACCCGTTTATAATTTGCATTTCTTCTTGGTGTAGCAATTTTAATGGCCCCTAGTGTACATAGATACACTAAGGTGCTTGGCGGAGGGCACCCTGTACCACTACTTGTCATTTTCCCTGCTGTTCCAGTAGCAAACAGAGCGCGGGAGAAACGACTGTCTGTACGCCTCCGTATGAGCCCTAATTCCTCGTATCTTATCTTCGTGGTCCTTAGGCGCACACAGTGTATGTTAGCGGGAGCACAATCGTCCTGTAGTCAGCTTCAAATTCCGGATCTCTAAATTTTCTCAGTTGTGTTTCCCGCAAACAGCGCTCCCTCTTGGGATCCCCATTTGAGATCCCAAAGCATCTCCGCAACACTGAAGTTTTGTTCGAACGTAGTGGCAACAAATCTAGCAGCCCGCCTCTGAGTTGCTTCGATGTCTTCCTTCAATCCGGCCTGGTACGCTTCCCAAACACTCGGGCAGTACTCAAGAATAGGTCGCACCAGCGTCCTATATGCTGTCTCCCTTCCTACTCATCCGCAATAACTTACATTTTTATTCATTTAGAACAAGCTCCCATTCATGACAATGATGTCTAAGTGGTCTTGTATCTTCCTACAGTCTCTCAGCTTCAACACCTTACCGTTTACCACAGCATCATCAGCAAACTGCAGATTGCTCCCCACCCCGACCGCAAAATCATTTATGTATACAGAGAAGAACAGCGGTTCTGCCGTACTTCACTGAGGCACTCCTGACGATACCCTTGTCTCTGATGAACACTCGCCGTCGAGAGCAACATACTGGGTTCTATTACTTAAGAAGTCGTCGAGCCAGTGGCGTATCTGTGAACTTATTCCATATGCTCGTACCTTCGTTAAAAGCCCGCAATGGGGCGCCGTGTCAAACGCTTTCGGGAAATCCAGAAATATGGACTCTGCCTGTTGGCCCGCACCAATGTCTAATATAAAGGGTCAGGGAACCTGAATGGGAATCCTCGGGAGAAAGACAAAGTAGTTCTCACGAAACCCTACACCATTTAGAGGACTGTATTCGTAGATCACTGTGCGGCCATCAGACTGCCACCAATTTATACCTCGCATAGGGATCGTGAGAAATAGATGATATTACAGAAGGCATGTGTTTCTCTCACTTAACACCCGAATGGAATAGGAATGAGAATCGCTAATAATGGTACAATCTTCCCTCCGCCATGTACTGTACACTGGCTTGCAGAGTCTACGTGTAGATGTAGATCACAGTGAACAAGAGTCACGAAGAGGGCACGGAAGGGAAGCTATTACGCCATACTTTCTAAGAATGTGATGTAATACTGTGAACGTATACGAGAAGAATGGATACGAAGTAACGCTTACGTCGTAAATGGTTTACGGCAGGTATAAACTCGAGTGTGCAGCGAAAGCTATCTGTAGTCAAGGAAACTCGTAACCACTAATAATGGAACCAATGGCGGAGTGGTGGGGCTAGCTAGGTTGTAGAACTGTTGCAGCTATACTTGTGAAGTGGCACAGAACATCGACTTCAGCCGGAGGCAATTTTTTTTTTTTACGAATACTGTCCATCGCGACATTGAATGCCGCAGCTGCGGTCATATAACGCTCCCCGATGACGTACACATGGTGTCGCAGAAGGAATGCCCAACATTGAGCGATATGACAGGAACAATGATTTCGGAGCAAAATAGTACAGTAAATATAGGTTCTAAGAAGCACACGTCAACAGCCATGACCACTACATCATCGACACTCTGAAACAAATCTCTTCTACTTCAAGCTCTTTCCTTCCCATATTTTGCGAAAAAGTGGTGCTGCAAAACTATTTTATGTACGTAAATTGGATATTGCCGATAATATCTCCCGGGAACACTGCCCGCTATAGGACTCGCAGCCACGTTCATGAATCGTCCGCCAATTTGAAGCGGATGAAGGCGGCTTTCTTGCAAGGTGTGTGACAACGGGCAAAATGTGGGTTCACCACTTTGATCCTTAAACGAAACAAGTCACAACAATGGAAACATCCTTCATCCACTACCGCCCAAAATGAAAATACGGGTGCAAAAATCAGCCGGTTAGGTGACGGGATCGGTCTTCTAGGACGTCATATTCTCCATATTTGGCTCCATCAGACTTTTTTATTTTCCCAAACCTAAAAAAGACATGAACATTATTGAGCATATCTGGCATGCCTTGCAACACGCTGTCCAGAAGAGATCTCCACCCCCTCGTACTCTTACGGATTTATGGTCGCCTGTGCAGGATTCAGGAAGTCACTTCCACCCAGCACTACTTTAGACAAGACATTGGTCAAGCCCATACCGTGTCGTGTTGCAGCACTTGTGCTTCTTCGCGGGGGCCCTACACGATATTACGATGGTGTACCAGTGTCTTTGGCTCTTCAGTGTAGATCGTCATGGGGTGTGGAGACACGCACGAGGAAGGAGGGTGAGTGGGTGGGGGGTGGGTGGGGGACAAGCCACGCCTGTCTCCCACAGTGCTGCCACCTTACCCTGTGCCTCACTCTTCCACAGAAACACAGGAATCTCGAACGGTAGCAACGATTGCTTAAATGTTCAGAACTGAAAATGAAATCCTCTAATGCGCTGTCTTTTTTAATAAAGATCCTTACTGCTACAATTATGTATACTTATCACGGGGAAAAGAAACAGTGCGAAATAGAGTAAACTAGACAGCAGACAACAAAGATACTTCACGCACAATTGACAGCTAATTAAAATGTTGGCCGCAGCCAGAAAGAAATGACTAGCAGCCGAAGCCTTGCGACTTCCACCAATTCGGAGCCTACAGAGCCGATCAGTCAACTTAAGCTTCGTATACATCTAGCGACAAAATCGCGGATCACGAATCGTGGGACAATTTTCAGGGCTGTGCCACGACTTATTTCTCGGGTTCTGCGACTGTCGCGATACGAATGTCCCGTGTCTCGGGATGCGCCTCGAAATGGGGAACATGCGACAGTGTTTCCCGACTTATTGTAGGCTGTACGTTTTCAGAGTCAGATTCTACTTGCCCACGAGAGAGCATTGTGAAAAAATTAATGATTTTGAAGCGATGACATGTCTTTGAAATGTGACGTCCCACGAGTACAAAAACAGATGCAAAATGGGACATGCTGTGGAGCGTATGGCCAAAAAATACGAAATGTCACAACACTACATGGGAAAGAAAATTACAGAATTTAATATCCACAGGTCGGGGGAAGAACATAAGAATGTGGTAATTCTCCGAAAAAATCAAATTGGTTTGGTTATCACCCATTACAATTTTTACTACAAGGCATGCAACCCAGAGGAGATCTGCGTATAGACAACAATGAAGACACTCTCAATTAAGTAAATTTGTTTATTTTTATTTCATCATTTACCCAATGGAGTACACTGACATTTACGTCGTGGACTATAATGCGAAATGTTAGTTAAGTAGGTATTATTTGTTATCCTGACTAAAAATTGTAAGTATGCATATTGAACAAATTAATATTTCCTCATCCACATATTAATGCCACATTTTATAATAATTTTGTAGCGTCATTGTTGTTGTCTATCTTATCTTTGCCTCTTAATCCCAATTGTAACCGGTTTCCTTCAACGTTTACTGATGACTGAACGTGGAACTACTCCGGTGGCGTACACGGGCGTCTCTGTTTTGGGGAATATAGCGATGCAGACTGGCCGCTAGGTGTGTACGACAGTTGACACCATGGGCGTAAGAAGAATTGAGAGAAGAATTGACCTTAAAATCGATTGTAATGTAATCTTTATTTCAAATCTACCGCGTTTTCAAACTGCGGCTCGTTGGCGACAATATTGCCACCAATGGCTGGACTGAGCCTCAAAGGAATGCGGTTTGTCTGGAGCCCTGGAAATTCCAGGTAGGGCAGTCCCTGCATCAGGGCCACCCTAGTTGTCGCAAGTCCGAAGCTAGGCACAATGAGAAGTTATTATTCACACGGCAGCAGCTTACTACCACCATCGGCATCCCGCTTCCCGGAAACTGCAGAAACTGTTACTGACGTGGTGAGAATTTTTTTTTAAAACGTTTATTTTAAGTAAAGTTATGTATAAGGGAAACGACTAGTGTGTGCAATATCATACCTGTTTTTTTTTTAATGTTTTCTTTCTACATTTACATTTGTATAATTGTGCTCCGCAAGGTACGACATGGTACGTGAGACACTGCTACTGAAGTACCCCCTCACCTCCCCGTCGGTTCCCTAATCGTTATTATAATGATCGCGCGGTTCCAGACTGAAGCGCGTAGAACCGCTCGACCACACTGGCCGGTCTCAGATATCCTTCCGTTATTTGTACTCAGAACTTCTTTGTTCGTATTCGGTGACCTTACTGTTTATTCAACTGTTCATTTCTGACGTTAAATTTGTTTACGCAAAAAACAAGATCATATTCAATGTGACCTACCTCAAATTTTACTTGAGTCCCCCCAGTCACTATTCCGTTTTGTCACCAATTCCATAATCGATTTTGAAATGTCTTTGTAACGTCACGAACCCGATTTCTTTTTAATCGGAATCTACATTTCATTTTTCATGCAATCCTGTGATACGTTTTTCGCACAAAACTGACGATCGATAAATGTAGGACTTCTTTCCAATTGTCTGTACCCGTTTTTGCATAACGATCCTTTTAATATGATTTCCTGCATTTATCAACAACAATAACGGTACAGTTCACCAAAACCAACATGTTTACCATACGTTCTCGTCTTAGTTCTGTCAATAAACATTTGAATGTCTTTTTCCTTCGTCGTGTCAAATTTGCTTCGTTCATAACACTTTCACTGCAAATAAACCTTTCAGACGTCGTGCTGACTCCCTCTGACGAACGTAAGCAAACAATGCTCAGCTGATAACGGTTGCCTCCTCCACTGCCAGATTTATTATTTATGAAAATACAGTGTGCAAATACAAAACTGAGTCATATTGTTGTGGTCCTAGTTTTATTATTAACATTCATCTTTTCCTGTAGTTTTCTGCATGATATCTTTCACAATGTTCATTGCACAGTTCACAAACTCTGCATTCATTCGGCTGGTAAAATCTATTGTTTTGCCAGGGCTTGTGTGTAAACCATGTGTTGCGTATCGTGTTACTTACTACACGCCGGAGTTCATATTGTGTGTGTTTCCATTCTTCTGTCACTGTGGCATCGGTTGAACAGAAGCAGCGGGAACACGTTTTCGTCAGCGGGGCAACAAAAATCCAGAGAATGAGCGCACTGCTAAATAAATGAAACAACAAGACTGAATACTACAAAAAGCCAATGCATGGAAAGTCAAAAAATTACTGTCACTAACCAAGCGTTTTCCATAAAATTGGTAACTGGCGATATTTACTAACGAACGATGTTTTCCGACACTTTCTTTGAGATTTTGGCTATATATTTAGATGCTCCACAACTTTTCTCCTCGAAATTTTTTCGTCAAATTGGTCAATCTCAGATATTGCACGTATTATGGCGACTGTAATATTAGTAATTTTCGCCTCACAAACATTAATATACGCTCAATAGTAAACGCCTGATGGCCTAAAGTTATCGAACAATTGTAAAGGAAAAGAAATGAACCATCGCATAGCAGCGACAGAATCTATTATTCTTTATCTTTGCCGTTCTTGCGCGGTGCCAGTAAATCTCTATGTACATGTATCGATTAATGGTGTAAAAAAGAATTCTGTTGTTTCAAGACAAATGAGGCTTTTGGCGCCTCACCTTTTACTGTTTGTATTCCATGAGAGGCGGACGCGGACTTGCTGCGTTCCGCAACTGTATTTTATATTCCATCTGAAAATATTGAGTGAAAATGCTAAATGTTATTTTTTTTCAATCAGAAAGCATGTAGTTTCTGGTAACTGATTACGAACAGACAGCATCAAGAGGACATTTTGACTTATGTATAAAGTATTTAACCACTATGGTCATCTATTGTAATTTAATATGAAAAGGTACGTAGCATTAAAAAAAAAGTGTGTTAAAGATAAGTGTGCTTATTTTCATAAATTAACCTTGATGATTCCATCTCCTTAATTACCTGGATGATAATTATTTTGTGTTACTTCATCATCAGAAATTACGATCACGCTGATGGGCCGAACGCAGCATGAGGCAGAAGGAACATTATCGTTTTCCTATTATTTCTGAACCAACTTTTTTGTGTAGTGTTGCATTTCTTTTAAAGTCTATAAATCTTCTGGTCCCCTAGTGTTGATCCGGGTATGACTACATCGCGACTATAAAAATGCACAGAAATGATAATGTTTCTTCCTAACGATCTCAAATATATATCAATATGCTGCTCTTATGCAGGTATTTAATGCTCAACGTATGTTATTATAATAGTGTAATCAATCCCTGATTCTGTTGCCAAGTGGCCCACCAAAATATTCACCTTTCTGACATAAAAAAAAGTAAAAAAAAATTTTTTTTTCGTCCCCCAAGAGCAACGCTACACGACGAAACGAGTGTTTATCTAAAGGTGAAAAACTGGTGTTTTCTAATGTAGCTTTTCTGCACCGCCAAATGTAATCAAATTGTAAAGTATTCTTTCCCAATCGATACAGAACGTAATACCCGACTGATTTTCATTGAGATTGAAATTCCATTCAGAAATCGGGCAAAGCTCGGATTATGCATATCTGAGGCCTATTTGACTGGTTCAGTTTTCAGAACTCCACAGATTTGTGTGTGGCAGAATGGTAATTTTCTTGTCCTAGTAGCTGTTGCCCGTCATTTAGTGAGTGTGTTTTACTAAAGTTAAATCAGCACACTTGCAATCTGACTAAAACCAGCCGAATAAAATTAATAATAACCAGTTACATGTTTGCGAAAATAGAGGCAAAGAAAAGAAAAAAAATGGTTCAAATGCTCTAAGAACTATGGGACTTAACAGCTGAGGTCATCAGCCCCTAAACTTAGAACTACTTTAAAACCTAACTAACCTAAGGACATCACACACATCCATGCACGAGGCAGGATTCGAACCTGCGACCGTAGCAGCAGCGCGGTTCCGGACTGAAGCGCCTACAACCGCTCGGTCACAGCGGCCGGCAAAGAAAATGAAAGCTGAGAATACAAATAAATCTAAGGGCTTGGAATATTGGAAAAAATGGTGCTCACAATCTGGTGCATTTAAAGACGCATCTTCAACTGTCGAGCCGGCCAGTCCTAATGTGACGTGTGGAGACAGTGAAGACGTAGTGATTGCTGAGGCCTCATTATCAGAAAGAGCTACAAGCGCGGGTACGTCTGGCTACTCAGCGGTCGTCTTGCACACTGCCTCCCAGCATCAATCAACCTGCAACATCGAGCGGGGCACTTAGAAGTTTTCGTGATGTCTCATCTGCTTCGAATGGTTTTGCTACATTAGACATAGTTTTATATTCAAATCAAAATTCACAACTGGACGATTGTCTACAGGGACAAATTTTAAAAGGCGCTTGGGTACCGTCTAATGATTACAAATTTCCTGTTTCGTCAAAACGAAACTGAAGCTTTCAACTGAAATGGTTGGACAGATTCCCTTGGGTGTAGTATTCAGATTTTAAAAAAATGGAGCCTTCTGCAAAAACTGTGTCATTATGGGTCGTTCATGTGAAGGCAAGACAAACAATCAGCGAATAGGAAAACTCGTGTGTGAGCCTTTTTCAAACTGGGAAAAAGCGTTGGAGGTGTTTCAAATGCATGCACAAACTTCCTATCAGAAGCGAAATTCGGAGATGGCACACTATTTTCTTAAAACTGTTTCCTCAAAGATGTCTACGGTAACCGAACAATCGTCTGCAGAGAGAAAACGACAGCAAGAAGACAATAAAAGGAAACTGACATCCATAGCAAAAGCTATAATTTTTTGTGGTAAACAAGGCATTCCTTAGAGGACATACTGACTCTGGACTAGTTTACACATTACTGGAACCTCAGCGACAGCTAATGAACGGTGGCAACTTTCGAGTGTTACTGCGTTATGCTAATGAGTATGGAGATAAACATATTTTGGAGCATTTGTCTACAGCTCCAAAGAGCGCTTTATATGCCAGCCCACAAATTCAAAATGAAATGATTGCTATTTGTGGTTAAATGGAAATGGGCGTTTGTCGTCATTGGCAGGGAGTCCCCTTACGGGGCAGATCCGACCGCCTTGGTGCAAGTCTTATTACATTTGACGCCACACTGGGCCACATGCGCGCCGGATGGGGATGAAATGATGATGATCACAACACAACATCCAGTCCCTCAGCGGAGAAAATCCCCGACCCAGCCGGGAATCGAACCCGGGCCCATAGGACGGCAAACCGTCACGCTGACCACTCAGCTATCGGGACGGACTGTGGTGAAATTATACAACTAAAATAATTGATACGGTAAAGAAAGCCAGAATATTTAGTATTCTTGCTGATGAAACTACTGACTTTGCTTACGGTATGTTGATTCGGAGAAAGTTAATCACCATAAAATTAAGGAAATGTTCCTCGAATATATTCCAACTATCGATGTTACTGGATTCGGCCTTGCAAAGCTAATCATTAAAGCATTCAAAAAACATGGACTTGACTGTTCCCGTGTAGTTTTGAGTGGAGGATATGACGGTGCTGCAGTTTTGCATGGTGCCCAAGCGTATGTTCGTAAGGAATGCGCCCGTGCTCTTTATGTACATTGCAGCGCATACTCGCTTAAGCTTGCAATTGCTGACGCATGTTCACGAACAGAAATCGGAAATTGCGTGGGGATTGTGCGTGCAGTCTGTTGGGTCATACTTCAGTCATTGTGATCAACACACTGCCGTATTAAAAGACGAAATTCGCGAACTGTTGCCAACTGGACACAAAAAAAACTTGCTTGCACTATGTGAAACACGATGGGTCCACAAGCACGAAGCAGTCATCCGTTTTCAAGGAAATTTGTCCAGCAATGGTAGCCGCCCTCGAAAAACTGCAGTCTAGCCATAACAAGGACACGTCAAGACAAGCTGTCCAAATGATAAACACACATCGTTCCTCAAATTTTGTGATGAGTTTAGTGGTCCTTCAAAAAGTGATGAGCTACACACTATCGATATCAAAACAGCTGCAAGGAACCAATATAGACCTTATTGCAACATTTCATCATGTTGACAACGTTCTTTAACGCCTTGCAGTTGTTGAGAGTCAATGCTGAAGATGAATTTACGCAGATTTTTGCAGAAGCGAAGCTAATGTCAGAGGAAAATGGTGCTACGCTGCATACGCCACGCCTTACTGGGAAGCAGTTGAACCGCTCTGATACACCTGCAGTGGATGTAATTACATATTACAGAGTGAATTTACTTATTCCATTCCTTGAGCACCCAATTCAACAGTTAACTGAAAGATTCACAAAGCGTCGCAAATTAATATGTGCTCTTTATGGTCTATTGCCAGAAAATTTTGATAAAATCACTGACATTGATGAGGCGATATCAATGAATTCGTAACTTCTTCCGGAGAAAAGCACATCAGTAATAAAAGCAGAATTACACATTTGGAAGGCACAGATGACTTCAAAGAGAGTTAGTAAAATCTGCTTTGGAGTACTTAGATCTGTGTGATTCAAATTTGTATCCAAACATTTATGTACTGCTTCAGATTTTGGTAACAGTACCAGTTTCAACAGCTGCTCCAGAACGAACATTTTCCAGCTTAAGGAGATTAAAAAATTATCTTAGCAACACAGTTTCCGAAAATACGCTCAACGGTTTGGCTCTAATGAACATACATTACTGCATAGAACTTGATGCGTCAGAATTCGTAGATTCCTTTTCGGAACACAAAGACTTGTTATATAAATGTGTATTTGCTAAAATAAAAAATTCTAAAACTGTTACTTTCAAGGGAACCTCCCCATCGCACCCCCCTCAGATTTAGATATAAGTTGGCACACTGGATAGGCCGTGAAAAACTGAACACAGATCAATCGAGGAAACAGGAAGAAGTTGTGTGGAACTATGAAAAAATAAGCAAAATATACAAACTGAGTAGTCCATGCGTAAGATAGGCAACATCAAGGGTAGTGTGAGCTCAGGAGCGCCGTGTTCCCGTGGTTAGCGTGACCAGCTGCGGAACGAGAGGTCCATGGTTCAAGTCTTCCCTCGAGTGAAAAGTTTAATTTCTTTATTTTCGCAAAGTTATGATCTGCCCGTTCGTTCATTGATGTCTCTGTTCACTGTAATAAGTTTAGTGTCTGTGTTTTGCGACCGCACCGGTAAACCGTGCGATTAGTAGACGAAAGGACGTGCCTCTCCAATGGGAACCGAAAACATTTGATCGCAAGGTCATAGGTCAACCGATTCCTCCACAGGAAAACGCGTCTGATATATTCTATACGACACTGGTGACGGCATGTGCGTCACATGACAGGAATATGTTGTCGATCCACCTAACTTGTACACTTGGCGAATGGGTAAAAAGATTCTTCTACCTTGCCCGATTTAGGTTTTCTTGTGGATATGATAATCACCCCAAAAAAGTGATGAAAACATAAAGAGTTTGTCACATAAACTGCAACAAATGAATGCAACAGTTTCACAGTCGCACAGTTTTCCCTGTGCTCTGTCAAAACATATGTATCTAACGTTCTCAAATTTTTCCGTGTGAAGACCGTCAAATCCTGCATATGTCCAAGCAAATCTGAACATGTCCTGGAATTTTGGAGAGCGAAGTTGATTGTGTGTGAGTGCCTGAACTTTGATAATTGTCTGAAAATAATAAAATTAAAATTTTCACTCGAGGGTAGACTTGAACCAAGGACCTCTCGTTCCGCAGCTGCTCACGCTGACCACGGGACCACGGCGCTCCTGAGCTCACGCTCTCCTTGATGTTGCCTACCTTGCGCATGGACTACTCAGTTTTTATATTTTGCTTATTTTTTTCATAGTTCCACACAACTTCTTCCTGTTTTCTCGATTGATCTGTGTTCAGTTTTTCAAGGCCTATCCACTGTGCCAACTTATAACAAAATCTGAGGGGGGGGGGGGGTGCGATGGGGGGGTTCCCTTGTTTGTAATTCTGCTATTTCCATTCTAATACACACATAGTATACAGTTCATTTGTAGTACCTATAGCAATACATGAAGACACTGGTTACGTATTTATGACTAAAAAAACTTAAATTCTACTTACGCCTTTGCAGTGTTTCTTCCTAATATGATATGTCTACCAAATCTGCTGCTAGCAACAACAGTTATTGTGCAGTTTGTTGCTACTGCTGATGTCAGTATGTGTTAACGTAAGTTCTATTATAAAAGTACCCATTCAATACGTCTTAACGAAAATTGTACTGCTATCACAGTTCTTGTTATGCCTCTTTTTCATTGAACGAATTAACGTGGACTACATTTCGTAAATGCAGAACCTCCTCTATTAAGTCCACACAAGATAGGAAGCATTAAAGTTTATTCACACTAATTATGATTTATGCAAATTTGTACAGTTTAGTACTCTAACTGAAAATAGTCCATAAACTATTCTAAATGGACCTATAATCTTCTAGAAATTTTCTTGCCAGTAGCGGGCCATTGCCTACCTTAGCAATCTAACACTATTACAACATACATAATTTAATTTCAGATTCATTACCATTGATAAGGATTACATTTGAACATTCACGTTCCTACTCCGCGCTTTTTTTCTGTCATTTCTGCCACAGTACTAAGCAGTGTGGCGCAAGAGACCCGGAGACAACCCCAGAGTTGACTACACAGGTATTGGTTTTCCACGGTTTCCCAGATCACTGTAGGCGAATGCCGCAATGCTTCCTTGAAAAGCCCACTCCTGCTTCCTTCCCCTCCGTTAATAAAAAAAAGTACGGCCAAATCTCCGTCTCTAATGGCCTTAGCTGTCGCCCAGACATGAACACTAAACTCACTTCCTTACTGCTACCACAGAAGATGTCGATGGGCCTATGAAGTGGAAGCCGAACATTTGTTGTAAGCACTGAGCAAAACGGAAATTATTTTCTTCACTTGTTGGATGGACGTGGATTGCGCAGATGTTCACTGCGATCTCTAAGCAGTGTTTACTGCCATACAAAAACATCTTCATGGAGATACCATCGACAAAAGAATTTTACTATTTTTGATTAATGATAATATTTATCAGTTAAATGATCTACATAATAGAATGAAACATTCCACGTGGGAAAAATATATATATAAAAAACAAAGATGCTGTGACTTACCAAACGAGAAAGCACTTGTAGATAGAAACCATAAAAAACACACACACAAAATTCAAGCTTTCGCAACCCACAGTTGCTTCATCAGGAAAGAGGGAAGGAGAGGGAAAGACGAAAGGATGTGGGTTTTAAGGGAGACGGTAAGGAGTGATCCCACACCCTTTCGTCTTTCCCTCTCCTTCCCTCTTTCCTGATGAAGCAACCTTGGGTTCTGAAAGCTTGAAATTTGTGTGTGTTTTTTTTTTATTGTGCCTATCCACCAGCGCTTTCTCGTTCGGTAAGTCACAGCATCTTTGTTATATATATTACAACTCTGCTTTATTACGATGTCCATTTGTTGAACACCCCCCCCCCCCCTCTCCCCCGGAAATCATATCCTGACTACGCCTATGGTTGACACACTACACGGGCAGCCCCTTTCGTCGCGCGCCATATTGCATTTCCTTTGTAGCAACTCTTGAGCGGTCGCTTACTTTATATGGAACCACTGTCTTATTATGAGGGCCAACTTTTCAGTTTCTACAAAACATATAAAGTTTTTGGCGCAAGTCAATTTGTTGTTTCTCTAGAAATAGAATATATTCCACAGTGCTCTTCAACAAAGTGCGGGAGAGTGTGATAGAACGGCAGATTTTGATAACCCGCATAGCCCTCTGTTTAACAGTATGAATCAAAATCTGGCATACGACGATGATGTGTGTATGCTGTCTGGAAGACTGAAAGAATTGGGAGAAGGATTTGGCAGACTAGGAAAGAGGCACAACAGTTCGGACTCCGAGTAAATAACACCAAAACACAGTATCTCTTAGCTTCTAGGAAAAATACTCTTGTTAAAGACAAATATATTTTAACCGAGTGGAGGCAGTTATGAGAGATCTGAGAAATTCCAATACCTGGGAATGCTGGCTACGTAAGATAACAGTACAAGAGAGAAAATAAAAGCATGTATTGCTGCGGGAAATAGAGCTTACTGGGCCCTGATTAAAGTCTTTCAGTGAAGCAGCACGAGCAGAAAATCCTAGGCGACAGTCATAAGGCCGGTGGAAATGTGTGGCTCAGAAACACGGATAGTGACAGTAGTAGAAGAGGATTTCTTGACAAGAGGGGAGAGGAAAATATTAAGAAACATTTTTTTGCAGCTGTGAGTTGGGGCAATGAAGAATACGGAGAAACGAGGAACTGGAAGAACTGTACAGTAATGCTGACTTACGGAAATCAGGTGTATCAGACTGACGTGGATCGGCCACGTAGAGCGAATGCCTGAGGACATATCTGTCTGGGTAGTCTACAGAGGAAACTCACGTTGCAGGAGGATGTCTGGAGGACGCGGAAAACGATCTGAGAAAGAAGAGGGAGGAAACGAAAAGAAGATCGTCAACACTGGGCTGTCATTCTCAGGGGGGCACAGGCCCTACATGGGCTGTAGCGCCAAGGTGTAAGAATGTCACACTAATTCTACGATTTGTACTTACTTTATATATAATTATTAATGAAATCACATACATAAAATGTCAAATTAATTCCATCGCGCTTTTTTAGAATAAAGAATCGTAAATTAGTAAATTCTAAATTACCTAAATGTGTTAACTATAAACCTCCGACCGCCACCCCTTTTTTTTTTTTTTTTTGCTCAGAGGTTACGGTTAGTGTTAAGTGTATTATGTGCGACCCAAAATACTCTTCTTCTTCTTCTTCTTCTTCTAAAGCGGCCCAGCTAAGCTATAAGGTTGAACATCCCTGGCCAAGACCGAGGAAAGCTCGACAAGTGCGCCGAAATGCGACGACAATGCTCACGGTGTTTTCCGATTTTAATAGCGTAGTGCACCATGGGTTTTTGACCCAAGGTAGAACTATCGATAATGAGTTTTTTTGTTTTTTTTTTTTTACAAGATCCACGCTGTTTGCTTGATGCAATCATAAAAAAGTGGGATTTGTGGCGAAAGACTGCTAACATTTCGATGCTTCTTCGCGAATTTTCGTCCAAAACCAATACTGTAATGATACCACAGCGTCCATATTCGCTAGACGCAGTCTCATGCGACTCTTTTCTATTCTCTGAAATTAACAGAACCTTAAGAGCCGTCGTTTTGCAAGCTTAGATGAGATTAAAACGCATGCCTGAGAGAACTAAAAGCTGTCCCAAGGACAGAGTTCCAGAAGTGTTTCGGGAATTGAAAGAAGCGCTGGCAAACATATACGATAATATCTAATGAGAACTGTTTTGAAGGGGATAACGTTGATGTGTACGAATAAATATTTGAGTTTCAACGGCGTGAGGAGATGAGAATCGTTGTCCAGGGTTTCTCCTCTGGGATGACTGAACAAAATAAGATCGTTAGCGATAAACCAGATGAAGCTGTCATATCCGCGAACGCTGCTTCGGACATCACAGAGCTTTTCTAGATGAGGTGGTGCACCCCTGCCTTCCTCTGACTTCTGAACTGACTTATCCAGCCAGTTACAGGGGAATAAACAATTCGACGTAGATCCTGAATCACCGCAAGTCTCTCGAGGAACAGGAGGTTCCAAATGATTGGAAAAGAGCACAGATAGTTCCAGTTTTCAAGAAGGGTCGTCGAGCAGATGCGCAAAACTATCGATCTGTTGTAGAATTTTAGAACATGTATTTTGCTCGCGTATCATGTCATTTCTGGAAACCCAAAATCTACTCTGTAGGAATCAACATGGATTCCGGAAACAGCGATCGTGTGAGACCCAACTCGCTTTTATTTGTTCATGAGACCCAGAAAATATTAGATACAGGCTCCCAGGTAGATACCATTTTCCTTGACTTCCGGAAGGCGTTCGATACAGTTCTGCACTGTCGCCTGATAAAGTAAGAGCCTACGGAATATCAGACCAGCTGTGTGGCTGGACTGAAGAGTTTTCAGCAAACAGAACACAGCATGTTGTTATCAACGGAGAGACGTCTACAGACGTTAAAGTAACCTCTGGCGTCCCACGGGGGAATGTTATGGGACCATTGCTTTTCACAATATATATAAATGACCTAGTAGATAGTGTCGGAAGTTCCATGCGGCTTTTCGCGGATGATGCTGTAATCTACAGAGAAGTTGCAGCATTAGAAAGTTGCAGCGAAATGCAGGAAGATCTGCAGCGGATAGGCACTTGGTGCAGGGAGTGGCAACTGACCCTTAACGTAGACAGATGTAATGTATTGCGAATACATAGAAAGAGTGAGTCCATCAACAAAGGAGGTGGCTTACAAAACACTCGTTCGACCTATACTTGAGTATTGCTCATCAGTGTGGGATCCATACCAGGTCGGGCTGACAGATGAGATAGAGAAGATCCAAAGAAGAGCGGCGCGTTTCGTCACAGGGTTATTTGGTAAGCATGATAGCTTTACGGAGATGTTTAGCAAACTCGAGTGGCAGACTCTGCAAGAGAGGCGCTCTGAATCGCGGTGTAGCTTGCTGTCCAGGTTTCGAGAGGGTGCGTTTCTGGACGAGGTATCGAATGTATTGCTTCCCCCTACTTATACCTCCCGTGGAGACCACGAATGTAAAATTAGAGAGATTCGAGCGCGCACGGAGGCTTTCCAGCAGTCGTTCTTCCCGCGAACCATAGGCGACTGGAACAGGAAATGGAGGTAATGACAGTGGCACGTAAAGTGCCCTCCGCCACACACAGTTGGGTGGCTTGCGGAGTATAAATGTAGATGTAGATGTATAGCTTGGCATTTTTCAAATTAACAACACTGCGAGAGGGGAAAGAAGTGGTATAAGGTGTAAAAATCTTAGGACTGACCGGAGATCGAACTCGAGGCTTTTGGATCCATAGACTGGCACTTTCACACTGAGCATCCAAGCCACACGAAAGACCGTAATGCGTTGATTCGTTGTATTTCCTCCTTAAGCCACCATTTCCTGACATGCTGCGAGACCGCTGGCACTGCCACGATGCAGAATGATCGAACGTTTCCTGCTGTTTTTCCTGATTTCGTCAGTTTTGTCTTTTACATACAGTATAATTTTTTACACTGTTCTTGGCCTTTTATCTGTAGAGACTTTTGGAAATGTTTCACGGGACCTCAAAATTACGCTGTACACGTGTTGATTACCTTAGCTGTGACTGTACCTACAGACATATTCATTTATTTTCATATCTATCTTTTGCCAGTAACACTAGGACAGAAGACCTGTCAATGTATTGCTCTGTTTGAAGTGCTAACAAAATTAGAGAGCTGGTGTAGCAGTGTGGTACAAAGCCTGTCCCTTCTTCTCCCGTATCCAGGTGATCTCCTCCTCCAAGGTCCGTGAATTAAGAGGGGGGTGGGGGGGGGGGGAGGGAGGCGGAGGGCCCAAAAATAACAAATAAAGAATGACACAAATTTCATAATACTAATTTATTTTTGAATATAATGCCGGTGTATACTAATACACTTTGCGAGCACGCTCAGATAACTTCTACAAACAGTTCAAATAAAAGGTCTTCGATTTCGACTCCAACGAAGCGTTCACAGTATCGTCATTGTCAACTCATCGTCCTTTGAGGTCTTTTTTAGGTTTGGGAAAATAAAAAAGTCTGATGGAGCCAGATATGGAGAATATGGCGGATGACGTAACAATTCGAGCCTGCAGCCACGCTGAGGTTCGTGTTGCGAGGGCTTTGGGCTTTGTGCGCCCGTGCGTTGTGCTGATGCAAGAGAACACGGCGCGCCAATATTCCGCGCCTTATAATTGTCCCTCTCTCTTCTCTCGAACGGTGCAGGAGGGTGCAACAGTATGATGCATTGACAGTTACGCCGTTTTGCAAGTAATCCACCGTAGTTACCCCTTCTGCGTCCTAGAAGACCGATCGCGTCACCTAACCGGCTGATTTTTGCACCCGTATTTTTCTTTTGGGCGGTAGTGGATGAAGGATGTTTCCATTGTTGTGACTTGTTTCGTTTAAGTATCAAAGTGGTGAACCCACATTTTGCCGATTGTCACACACCTTGCAAGAAAGCCGTCTTCATCCGCTTCAAATTGGCGGACGATTTCTTCACAACACTGCACACGCTCCCATCTCCGATCTGGATTCAAGTCTTTCGGGGCCCGCCGAGATGAAACTTTCCGCATTCCCAAAATATCCACAACAATGTCATGAGCAGGCCCATGGGAGTTTCCAATGTTGTTTGAATGTGCTGCACCGTTGTTCGACGATCCTGCAAATTCCGCTTCGTGAATTGCAGCCACTGTTTCCATCAGCGGCAACGGTGACGTGCCTACTGCTCGTTGGCGCATCTCCCACGTTTGAAGTCAGACGCCCAGTTTTTTCACTGTTGCATAATAAGTGTATTCCGCATGTCCTCCGTAATTTCCTTGGGCGCCATTCCCTTCAAACGGAGATATTCAATCACAGCGCGGTTCTTGATTCTCTCAATATTCGCCATTTCGCTTACACTACGATATACAACGCCTCCTAGCGGCAAAACTAGCTGGAGTCACGAATTGCATACCCACAAAGAGGCAACATAAAGGTAGGTGGTGGTGGTTGTAGAAGACATTACGGTAACTACCTCGGGACAGAAACTTTTCGACGGCCCTTCGTATTGTTCTCCGTACGACCATCGAGTCTCTGTGCTATCCTGCAGGGCAACGTCGCACAGTTGATGAACTACTGGCCTTAATATTCTGAAGTAATGTTATTCAAATCCCGCGCTAAACAGGTATTATGCAGCTTTCTTAAGCCTCTGGGACGGTGTCTTCAGATGCGCCAGCTGATTTTACACATATCCTCGTTCGACACACGCCTGTGCACAATCTTCCACCGCCAGCTTTACCTGAAACCCCAAACTTCTCTGCCACTCCCCTTTGCCTGTTTCATTTAATCCAAGCTGACAACCTCACTACTTCACTCATTCACTGTATACGTCTCACTACCGGCAGATAGCGGGCTTTTATGTACTTTGTGCAATGTACAAAAATGGCAAACAAATTCTTGTATACCTCTCAGCATTAACTATTCATCGATCCTCTAAAGTAGGCTGTTCCAGCGTTTAATGTCTCGTTTAAGTGTACGACGCCTGCTGTAGGCTGATGTTTAAAAGTATGAAATCCGTCCTAGCGAATGCTAAAAGATCCCAAACAACAATATTTCATCTTTTACTTTCATATAAAAAACATAAAATTTGCTGTGCGTTCCGGGTCAAAGAATAACTATTGTGAGAGAATACGTTACATTGTAGTTTGTATTGTATTGAACTGGGGTCCTAGAAACGGCGGAGAGGCTTCGTCCCCGCCGTAGCCCTCAGTGGTTCACAACCCCACAACAGGATACAGCACCCCACCGCCGCCCCACACCGAACCCAGGGTTACTGTGCGGTTTGACCCCAGTGGAACCCCTCCCCCACCCATCTCACACCAGACGAGTGTAACCCCAATGTTTGCGTGGTAGAGTAATTATGGTGTACGCGTACGTGGAGAAAG
Organism: Schistocerca cancellata; assembly: GCF_023864275.1. Lineage (NCBI taxonomy): Eukaryota > Metazoa > Arthropoda > Insecta > Orthoptera > Acrididae > Schistocerca > Schistocerca cancellata. The sequence continues at coordinate 15,160,125 of NC_064635.1, read as the reverse complement.
TGTTTATGCAGCAATCGCCAACATACGGTAACTGAGGTGGAATACGGGGAACCAGCACGCATTTGCCGAGGCAGATGGAAAACCGCCTTAAAAACCATCCACAGACTGGCTGGCACACCACTAATCCGGCAGGCGGATTCATGCCGGGGACCGGCACGCCTTCTCGCCAGGAAAGCAGTGCGTTAGACCGCACAGCTAGCAGCGCGGACTTACATTATACACTCCTGGAAATGGAAAAAAGAACACATTGACACCGGTGTGTCAGACCCACCATACTTGCTCCGGACACTGCGAGAGGGCTGTACAAGCAATGATCACACGCACGGCACAGCGGACACACCAGGAACCGCGGTGTTGGCCGTCGAATGGCGCTAGCTGCGCAGCATTTGTGCACCGCCGCCGTCAGTGTCAGCCAGTTTGCCGTGGCATACGGAGCTCCATCGCAGTCTTTAACACTGGTAGCATGCCGCGACAGCGTGGACGTGAACCGTATGTGCAGTTGACGGACTTTGAGCGAGGGCGTATAGTGGGCATGCGGGAGGCCGGGTGGACGTACCGCCGAATTGCTCAACACGTGGGGCGTGAGGTCTCCACAGTACATCGATGTTGTCGCCAGTGGTCGGCGGAAGGTGCACGTGCCCGTCGACCTGGGACCGGACCGCAGCGACGCACGGATACACGCCAAGACCGTAGGATCCTACGCAGTGCCGTAGGGGACCGCACCGCCACTTCCCAGCAAATTAGGGACACTGTTGCTCCTGGGGTATCGGCGAGGACCATTCGCAACCGTCTCCATGAAGCTGGGCTACGGTCCCGCACACCGTTAGGCCGTCTTCCGCTCACGCCCCAACATCGTGCAGCCCGCCTCCAGTGGTGTCGCGACAGGCGTGAATGGAGGGACGAATGGAGACGTGTCGTCTTCAGCGATGAGAGTCGCTTCTGCCTTGGTGCCAATGATGGTCGTATGCGTGTTTGGCGCCGTGCAGGTGAGCGCCACAATCAGGACTGCATACGACCGAGGCACACAGGGCCAACACCCGGCATCATGGTGTGGGGAGCGATCTCCTACACTGGCCGTACACCACTGGTGATCGTCGAGGGGACACTGAATAGTGCACGGTACATCCAAACCGTCATCGAACCCATCGTTCTACCATTCCTAGACCGGCAAGGGAACTTGCTGTTCCAACAGGACAATGCACGTCCGCATGTATCCCGTGCCACCCAACGTGCTCTAGAAGGTGTAAGTCAACTACCCTGGCCAGCAAGATCTCCGGATCTGTCCCCCATTGAGCATGTTTGGGACTGGATGAAGCGTCGTCTCACGCGGTCTGCACGCCCAGCACGAACGCTGGTCCAACTGAGGCGCCAGGTGGAAATGGCATGGCAAGCCGTTCCACAGGACTACATCCAGCATCTCTACGATCGTCTCCATGGGAGAATAGCAGCCTGCATTGCTGCGAAAGGTGGATATACACTGTACTAGTGCCGACATTGTGCATGCTCTGTTGCCTGTGTCTATGTGCCTGTGGTTCTGTCAGTGTGATGTATCTGACCCCAGGAATGTGTCAATAAAGTTTCCCCTTCCTGGGACAATGAATTCACGGTGTTCTTATTTCAATTTCCAGGAGTGTAGATGGTTGCACATTAAAGACGTGTTATTACATTAAGTCTTATGAGCTCTATACTGCATTATCTGAGGTTTCTTCCGTGAGCACTAGTAAAGTTGCAACACCAAAAGTCATTTCTGAGTAATAAACAGAAGTTATTGTATCACGGGAGTGATCAAATGCGCCCAACTATTATCTATCGCAGTAGTACTTATAGCAAGAATACAGTTGCAGATCAAAGAAAATTAAGTTCGGTTCTCCTCATTAAGCAATGCTGAGAAGGAAAGTTCATTACTTTAAAATCCAAGTGATGCGGTCAAGAAAGGGGAGGTACAACATTGTGGCTATAAAAAGACGTCGTAAGAATTTTCCTCATGCCCAAAACCACAATCACTGTGCAAGAGCTTGGTAAGAGAATATAAGAAACTTTAAAAACCATTAATGAAATATAGGGATTCCAAAATTGGCGACACAAATTGTAAGAATTTCTGTAACATACGTCTGACTTTCTGAGCTCAGACATGTCGTCGTATCATTACCTATACTGATTATACAGTATAGAAACTGCCTCATGGGACTTACTCATGGGCTACCCGCTAGGTTCACAGTGTGCACAAACCACTTTGCCACCCCCGCCTAAGAGAGTGAGGCAAGTAGCCCTATTCTGTATCATCCATACTGTTCGGTTCTGTAGGTTAGCCTCGGTAGTGACGTCATTTCCAGTTCAGTAGCTGAAGTTGCTATTCTGTGTGCTACTGAGGCCTGTTACTGATTGGTCCACCTGCTGATTTTTCATCTACTGTACCGAGAGATTGTGAGATGTTGGTAGGGCCACTCGTTGAGTTCAGTGTGCTTTGACTGCAGAGACAATTTGTTATTTTGGAAATACTGAGTGATTTTTAGTTTTGGATGTGAGGACTATGTTCAACTGAAGAATCAGCAGGACACATCCAAGTGGAAAGGGAGTTCATAAGTGTTATCATTCATGTATTTCAGCTGAGAATCATGAAAGTGGACATGGTACTGTTAATGGCGGCAAGAGAGATGAAGGCAGAAAAGCAACTTGAGGAAATGCAGCGCTGTGCAATTCGCCAACATAATCTGCAGGATGAGGTAAACTCTTTTGAAATACCAGAGAGGAACTTTAAGGGAGGTACTCACTGAACAGGAAGGCGGCGCATAATTCGATTGAAGAACTGCGGCCATACAGGAGAGCCCTTCAACGAGCTACAGCCATTCCTTTCCACCTGAAGATATATTTGTTTAGCAAGTCCTGAAATGACTAAATCAGTTGAACAGTCCGTATCAGTCATCAAATTTTTGAGGAAACCCAGACATACTGGTCGAAACCGATCAGTAGTGAAGTGTTTTACTGCACCCTGGCACGCACAAACAACAGACACATAGTAGCAATACATGAAGCCATTTCAGTGTCACTGGGATGTGAACGTACGAACTTCTCATTTTCTTCCACCATTTCCACTGATATCTTGTATGTGACCAACACTAGTCACTGTAAACACACTTTTCTAAAACAAAAATGGGAATCGCGTGGCTGGTATTGTGTCGGCTGGCCACTTTGGGTGTAGGGCACTGTGCAAGCTGCAGTGCCCGTTCAGGGTGCGCAGTCATCGGGTGAGTGTGCCTGCGTCTGTGGTCACTTGTCTTTGATTGGCTGGTCCGAGGAGAGACAGCAACACGACAAGGGGCCCACCTCGGTACCTCAGGAGCCGTAGCGACTCATTGCCGAACGGCTTGCAGAATTGCAGGGAGGCTCAGCTGCAGTAACTCTACCACTCCGTGTGCTTGCCTACCAAATTGATTGGCAGAGAGACTGAGCAATACAGATTTCGATTGTAGGGCAGTAAGGTAGTGTATGCTACAAACCGGCTGCCTGAATGCCCACGTGTTAGCTGTCTGCCCATTCCTGCTCGGCTGCCTGTGAACGGGCACTCGAGCTGCAACAACCTACTAAAACAATAGTCACAACACATTCATTGCAACTAAAGACAAGGCATCATGTTCTTGGAATTTCTTCACAAATAAATCACTTTTAATGGTTTCGCCCCATCTTGGAACACTCAAACAGTTGATAGCTGTTCACCTTCCCACAAACATCTTTTTCATTACCAAATGTTCAAGTAAAATCTAATGTACTGCAGTAATTGACAATCCTGCCTCCCACAGTAGGTCATGTGACAATCATCTGCAGAGTTTCACGATGATTCTTACTCCATTTTAAACGCTAGATCCCCCTATAACTGGCTGGTTAAGTCAGTTCAAAGGTTGAGGCAGGCAGTGACACAGTACCATGTCTAGAAAGTTCAAACCAACCTTTGGACTGAAAACAATTTACCCATTTCTTATTTCTTATTGCAACTTAAATAACTTAATTTTTTTCCTATTTCAGATCTTTTTCAAATTTCCGGCTTCAACCCAACATTGTTGGTATATGAATAACTGGTTGGATGTCCTGTATTTAATCAAAAGAAAAATGTAATTTTGTTTCATTGAATCAAAAAGTTGCCTTTCATATCCATACTAAGAGTATGCATGGGTAGGGGCAAGGGTTGGGCTGCACTCCCCCTCCCCCCTACTCTTTGGGAGGGGAAAAATATAGTGTAATCAAGCATTTTTCTTTCATGAAAATTATTTAAAAGCCGTTATTACATAGGTGTTTAACAGGGTCAGAACTGGAACTTTTTACGGCTGCTTACAATCTGCCTTCTGAAATATTAAAAATACTGCATACACCCAGGTGTAGGCCCCCTCCCTTATAAACTATCATACAGGTGTCCTTGATTCATATTAATAATGTAAAAAATGTACTCTGCATGTTCTAACTGAATATGCATACCATTTACGTATCAAAGTAATCTGTCTTAAAAATAGTGGGCGGACACCTACCAGTCAGCTGTACTGGCACGGAAAACTCGATGTGAGATTGATAGAGTTTTGCAAGACAACATGGCAAATCGTGGACAATATCATCAACAAAATTTAAAAAATGACTTAGGTAGCGCATCACTTCATCAACCGCCCCCGTCTGCTGCACTACAGATGGTTGTGACAGAAGAATGAAAGCAACAGTGCGCTGATAGTGAGTTCGACAACTATAGTGGACAAACAGTCAACAGCAGATGCACAGCGATCCTAAGACCAATGGAGTGGTGGGCCATGTTCTGCCACCCCAGGATCCAGAGACTGGGTTATACGGGGCAGCAGGTAACTGTGCTCCACACCAGCAGCAACGACACTCCCTCAGAGCAGGAGTTCTGCCTTGGACCCAGGAAACCAGCAGACAATAGAGAAAGCAGATGGAACCACAATGCCCTCTGCAGTGCCCAATAAAATGGCAGTGTGTACCTACAGACTGGACAGCTACAGAGCCCGCTGTCAAATGTGGAGGACAAAAACTTGTATCATAATCATTTATAATCTATTTCAATGGGATGTAATGCATATCTTTGACAGCTAGGAGGGAAACAAGTGGTAGTGCAACAACAGTTGTAGATACAGTTAAGTATTGTAGTAGGTGTAGATTTCATTAGCAGAAACAATTATGATGATAGGAAGCAGTTGCATCTTTAACTGCCAACACATAAAAAAAAGAAAAAAAACCCAGACAGTTGATAGTAATAATCAAGAATGAATGCAGCATATATTTAAATTATAGCTAACAAGTTACAATGTAACAAATGTAAGTGCATCATCTTAAGTCCTATCTCTCTCTCTCTCTCTCTCTCTCTCTCTCTCTCTCTCTCTCTCTCTCTGTGTGTGTGTGTGTGTGTGTGTGTGTGTGTGTGTGTGTGTGTGTGTGTGAGAGAGAGAGAGAGAGAGAGAGAGAGAGAGAGAGAGAGAGAGTGTGTGTGTGTGTTCAACTGGAGTTCAACTTCACATGTAACTCATTTCAGACACAGACCACTGTAGGGTAAATCAGATAATAATAAATCATGCTAGTGCTATAAGAATAAAATACCTTAGGTGTAATGTTGATTTTTCCATTTATTATTTCAACAACAGAACAGTTCAATTTTTAATAACACCTGATTCACTATTTTAAAAAAGGGTAAGTCAGATTCATCTCTAATTAAAGTACAAAAACTTCTAAAACACTCACATGTTTCTTCTTGGCACTTATCTTTGAATTCGTAGTTAATAGTTGTTAAGGACCATTTCTGATGTTTTGTCAGCGTGAGTGGACAGTCTTAACAAAGACTCATTCTCATGGCTGGTGGTAGAGCTCAGGTGCAGAATGTGACATCCGGAATACATTTTGAGGAAGAGTGGGTACACCATCAGAGGTATAGGCAGTATATGACACCTTATACCCTGTGAAGTGACAGGTCAGAAGAATTAATATTGGACATGGTCTCTCTGCCATACATCCCCAGATTGGCAGCCAGAATCAGTTATATATTGTGCAAATGCATGTCTACACACTGTAAGAGGCGATCAAAAAGTTTCCATTTGAGGACATTGCTGCAGCGTGTATTCAACATAGTTTGACTGTGATTCGGGTACATACCCACCTACATATAGGCAAGGGATTAGAGTGGCATTTGTGCCTTTCAACATGCCTGTGCTACATGTGGAAACATGAACTATGGCGACGTTATTATCATATGCACAGAACATGCTGTCATTCTTTTCTCAGCTGTCGAAGGACAAATGTTGAGACACATCCACCAAAGAATGAAGAATGTTTATGAGGCAGTTTGGGAATACTGATGAAGTCACAGACTTAGGAGAAGGAAATCAAATGTAGACAGGTATTGATGGACAGGTTTTACATGGTAGTGCTACTCCAATATCTCACCCCCCCCCCCTTTTGTTGAGTGCTCTAAACAGAACAACACACTGACAGGTCTTTTATCCAAGTGTTACTGCCAATATATAGATATGATAATAAATGAAGACATCTGTAGGTATAGCCACAGCTAAGTGAATCAACACGTCAGGTCACTTTAAAAAGTCCCTGTAAAAGACAAACCCAGAAAGTTTCTTTCTATTTCATCACACAGTACAGATCTAATACGTAGTTCAATTCTGCCCATCCTTGACCCAATATATAATTTTTTGTTTGTTTTGATAACCAGTTTCAGTCATAGACAGACCATCTTCAGATCAACATGTAACTCCACTGGTGCCTAGTAAAGCCAATGCACAGAGCTCTTGTACATGCCAACAAGCACTTACATGCATGTACAATGGCTCCATGTGTCACCAATGTTGTTACATACTGGTCTGAAGATGGTCTGTCGACGACTGAAACCAGTTACCCGAGAATAGTAAACACCATTTGCGGTCTAGGCTGTTGTTTTTGTTAAATTCAAAAAAGATCACCTTTGTTCCAGTTATGATTGCGTAAATTATTAGCTTTCCTTGATGTAACCTCACAAGAAAAAATTTCAAGGTGTCACCACTCGGGTAGTGCTCTGTTAATGACTGCAACACTGCCTATCCAGCCATGTGGCAACATCTCATGCAGATAATCTTGTAAACAATTTGGAGATGTGGATGGGCACAATCTTACTGAAAGATGACCACAATTGAAGAGTGTCAAGATAGATGATACTGCCGAGTTCTCTATGTGAAGAAGCGTCCACAAACTGTCTTGTTGACCACGGAACAGAACATGTTGACTCTCTCAAAATCTTTTATGTGGTTACACAAATCCTCATACACATGTGTAATGTTGGTTAACGTTTCCTGAAAGAGGAAAGTGACTGTGCTGATGAAGACTAATTTTCTTGCAAAGTTGTTCTTTTTAATATGGTTCTGCATACAAATGCAGATGGAACAATTTATTGACATAGGTTATGGCTTTCAGAAGCTGCAGTTTGTACAGCTTCACTCTTAATCACTTACATGTGATTTTTACACACTGTTGACTGAGGGATGTGCATTTCTGTGCTAACTTAACAATTACACTTGGTGGGCAACATCATCACATCCCTCACCTAGACCAATGTCTACTCTGACATGCCCAGTCAGCTTGCACATTTAGCATCACAGAAACACCCTCAAATTTCTTGTAACACCTCACTATGCTGTTGTAAAGAGGTGGTGCCTTGTGAAAAACTGTTTTACACTCATTACTAATTGGGAATGGGCAAATTATACCACACAATGTGCTCTCTCTGCTTGGTTCACTGCCATTTTCAGTGACTATGGTTGGTGGCACTCCATTCACGGTTTTCCAAAGAAATTTGCTGGCACCATGTAAGAAGAAAAAAGAAGCAAACTCTGAGCATATGTCTTTTATTTATTTTATCATTTATTACATTATGTTTAGCTGTTTACATATACAAAAAAAGTTTCATGACTCCGTAACTTCCCTGTATAATACTATACAAAGTAGCAAGCTCATTTCCTGAAGGAAAGTAATGATAGATGAAGAGTTGAAACATCAAATTTTCTTTCAGCCATATATATGAGAATTGTCAATGGCATTGCTGTTACAGACACTCAAAGTGAACTATCACTGAAATATTAATACAGGATATAAAACAGAATATGTAAATTTATAACAAGACAGCTAAGCTGAAGGGAATTTAGTACACAATTCATACGATTAAATAATAAAATTTCACTGCAAACATCATTACACTATCTCAGAAATATGGAAAATCAAAGCAGCATCTATAAAATAAACATCCAAAAAAGGTTGTAAGTTAATTAAAAATATGGCACTAGCATGGGTCTTAATTAGTGTCGCAATATTTAAAGCAAAATATCACTATCAATCTAACTCAGAAATTTTGATTTCTTTTAACTTTGGTTACACTTCACCAAGTTTGATTCCACACGGAACCATTGGGCACAGCGACTGGATATTAATGTAAGGGAGGATAGGAACAAGCGAATCAGTCACAATCTTGTTGGACAGGACCATAATAAACCAATGGGATTGTGACTGACTGCTGTTGCTATCTTTCCTCGGTTAAGCTTCGCATCAACAAGACATCACCAGACAAAATAATGGATCATATGTGGCCAGATAAGTGATAGCAACAGAAACATGCCGTGCATCATTTCATTGCTAAATTCTGACATTTGAAAATATTTTAGACCTTCTTAAACACAAGTCATGAAATGAAATCTCAATTTATTGGACCATATAATTTATCACATAAAGTGGCAACTATACAATTCCGCCTTACTTTTTATTTCAATCAGCAGTAACTTAAAACTCTTCACATTATTCTAAATGCAAAAGAGATTGTGATAGAAAAGCAAGATTAATTCATGTCACATAAGTGACTGCAAGACTAGAATATTTATACACTAAGGAAAGTTCCAGCTAGCAGCGTGGACTGAGACAGGGGTTTCCTGACTAGGACTGTGGACAGGAGGGGTGTCAGGTGCATGGGCTCCACACGTGTAACACGGGCACAGTGCAGATGAGGTGTAGAGCACAATAGAAGTGCCACGGGATTGCAGATTGAGAGACAGGGTGGAGAAAGAGGAAACTGTCATGCGGAGTATGCATGAACAGTGGGTTAGCAAAGACTCAGGCCAGGAGGTTACAGGAGTGAAGGGCGTGCTGTAATAACAACTCCCAAGCCCAGTAATCACCAACAGTAGCTGCAATTTGGCAGCTGTCATCCCGTCACTGAGATAGGTGCTACCCCCCACCCCGCAAATGTAGTATACATACAGATTTCCTATACCATATCATCGCACATCCCTAATTCTTCCACCATCCCCAAGAATCGGCTGCAAAGAAGTGTCCCCCTTGCCACAAATACCACCCTGGACTGGAACAACTAAATCATACCTTAGCCATGCCTCTGACTATCCATCATCGTGCATGGAAATGAGGAATATCCTATCCAATATCCTTCCCACTCCTCCTGAAGTGGTATTCTGTGGCCCACCTAACCTGCACAACATCCTGGTCCATACTATGCCACTTTTACTCCCAATCACTTGCCACCTGTGCAAGATCTACCCAATCCACCCACTTAGTCCTATCACAAGCTTATCATATACCATAAGAGGCAAGGCCACCTGTGAAAACAGACATGTAATCTAACATCTCTGCTGCAGTCAATGCGCACTTCTTATTTTGGTATGACAATCAACCAGCTGTCTATCATACTGAATGGCCACCTTCAAACTATACCCAAGAATGAAGTTGAACATCCAGTGGCTCAACATGCTCAAGTTCAATGGATGCTTCACAACCTGGGCTGTTTGGGTTCTTCCCTCCAGCACCAGCTTTCCTGAACAACACTGATGGGATTTGTCATTGCAACACATCCTTCACTCATGTGATCACCTACTGTTACCAAACCCTCCACCCATATTTCCTCTACCTCCATTCTTTCACCCCCTCCCAATACATGCCTCCACATTACCTTCATCGTGTGTCACACGTCACTGGCTCCAGTACCCATGTATCACACGTGCAACTGCAAGATAGTGGTATGCAAGGCTTTCCACTAGCTAACATTTTGTGAGGAACATTGAGGGGTACCTTTTTCTTCAGCCAGATCGAGGTACACAAGGCATTCATGGGATGAAGTGGCATGGTTCCCAGTGCATTTGATGCAGTGGAGAGGAGGAGGTGTGCGATCTCCCTCATGAACATCCTTGTCACAGGTTAAACATTTTGCTGTGTTTTAACAGGACATGCAAGTATGGGTATAATGCTGACATTGGTAGCAATACATTTGGTTCGGTGTGTAGGATCTGGTGTTTTCATAGCTCCCCTTGATCTTTGATGGGAGTTCCACTCAATCAGATGTTAAGAAAAGGGTGCGGGTAGACACTAATTCAACTTCAACTCAATGGACTGTGGTTACACCCTGATCAGATAATAATGTTGTATATCTCCCTCAGTCATACAATCAAGCAGCCGAGTGTATATGACACTACATGTTTGATGAGCCCCTACACGAACAGGGTATCCTTGGAGAAGTGTAGCTTTAAGCAGTTTTTGGGCTTGCAATGCACTGTCTGTCTTTAAAACCAAAGTTCCATTGCATAAGCGAGGGCAGGACTTTAGTGGTCCTACAGTTGTGCCCACACCTTTCTGAATGACGAACAGGTTCACTGTGGATTAGTTCTGACCACCTGCTGTGCGCGACACCACAAGGTAGCGAGGTGCAGCTGGAAGATTCATCGTGTCTTTGGCCTCATTCCATTTCTGTTTATTAGACGGAGGTTGCATTGATAGAGTTTATGAACTCATTGCGAGGAACCCCACGATTGCCTGCGTCTCTGATGATGCGCTCCTTCCTTCTGGGGGCCCCACAGACAGGAGCAAACCCGCCTTAGGTGACTGTTCACACCTCCTGAACTCCAGGCAGAGGGACCAGTTAGCAATTAGGAAGATAACTGCTCAGGCAGGCACTTCTCCCTGGGCCTGGCCTTTACCAGGGGGTACGGGCGAGCCCTACCTGTCCATCTGGGGTGCTGACAGTTACACATTACCTAGTCACTCTTTGTGTGTCAAACAGGTGAGTCAGCCCTCAGGCACACAGAGGGAACAAGAAAGACAAAAAGGGAGACCTCACATGCAGAAGGATGACAGAAGTCAGAACAAGGAGAGAAAGACAAAAATGAATTCCACCTAAGTCTTCCAACACTTTCACAAGTTTTGGTCTCCTGACTGTACGCAAGACATGGTCCCCACAGGAGGTGAGCATGTACTCACAAAAGAGTTGCGAGTCCCCCGAGAACATGTATCACAGGACTAGTTTGTGCACCTACTGCCCTTGCCTCCACATTCCTAGCCAGCAAACCTGCTGCCACCCTCCAAGCTACTCATCCCCAACCTCTCTTCCTACTCTAACCCCGCCCCCTCTACCCACCCCACCCAACACAACCCCCACACCACCTACTGAAATGTGAGTGGTCCTCTTTACTCCTAAAGTATTTACAGACTAGAATATTTGGATGATTAAGGTCATAAATATTAAATTGTTATGACCACTAAGGGTTTTTTACCTTACAGAGAGGACTTCTTAACACAGAATTAAACCCCGCACAAAACCCACAGTGGATCTTCAAGAAATAACTTTACAACAAGGAAACCATGTTCCACAAGGTTCAAGTTTTGGACCAATAACACTACCTACACTCAATAGCATATCAGATGTGTTGAAAGTTGCATCATAAGTCCTATCTGCCAGTAATATGATTAGATTAAGAACAGTAAACTAAAAATACCAAAAAAGAGATCTTAGGTGTAACCAAGGAAAAACCATAAAATTCTTTCAGGCCATGGATTAACTGGAAACCAAATGAGCTTCACAGGATTATGCTCAACATTTTACAACCAAAAGCTAACAAAGAGGGAAAATTAGTCATGTGGCATGATTAAGAGGAAGTTGCATTGAGTATGTAACAACTGCTGAAAATCATTTGCGTAATGTAATTTTTGTCTTTTACCATCTTACTGATCATCATCACAAATTTGGAAAAGGGTCATCTGCCTGATTAAAGATTGAAATCTTAATTTCTTTCATTTTAATTGCGCAATTCTATTATGCTTCATAAGCTAACATGATCTCAGTTGTGCCAAAAGACTCTCCCCTTTCTCTTGCTCTTTCATTAATGAAAAAGGTGCTATTGTGGGTTAGAAACCGTTGTGCTGAGGAAAGGAGTATTAGTAAAATCAAAGCTTAATGAAAACCCCAGCAACATGCAGATTTGAAGGAGGTAATAATATGTTAATATAAAAAATGCATGCGAGACACATGTTAAGTTTGATTCAACTGAGGGGACAATACATGTAAAAGATAATAATTTGAATTTACCCTCTGCTACAAACTTTTAACCAAATATGAATGCCACTTAATTTGTCTCACTATATTAACATTTAGGTATGCTCACACAGAGCTGAAAAATCTTGCTTGCTTTTAATATGTTATGTTGTCTACTTCTAAATGAGAAGCAATTTGAGAGCATTATTTAAAAATATAAAGACAATGTTTAGCCATGAAGACTGAAATAGCAATGTTTCGTGAATAACTTTAGAATATGACATCCATTCTTAAGCAGGAAAATGAGCTTAGTGGAGTCCATTGAGGCTGTTAACAGTTTGTAAATGACCTAGAAGAAAATACAAATGTACATTTCAGTTATCTGGAAATAATAGACAAGGTAACATGAAAACCAGTCACCTACTGGTATTTTTCCAGTGTTCTGTAAAAACATCTCAGAACTATTATGAAATGTATAACATTGTCATACACTGTTGTTCCATCTACATTATTTTGGAAGTATCCGTGGCAATTCCTCTGCCCCTACCACTGGGTTTTATACAACCCACAACACCTTCAAACTCTGCATGGGATTTTCATATACTCTCACTCACTATGCGGCAACTATTAGTCCTACAGAAAAAAATGAACTGGCTGTTTTTGTAGGAAATTTAATTTAGTTAAATATTGTACAGGGATATGTTTTCACTGGAGGGCATAGTTTCAGAGTTATTCAAGAAAAACATGCTTGAAGGCAGCTTCTGTACGTTTTTCTTGAATAATTTGTAAATGATGGCCTGTAGTGAAAATATATCCCAGTACATAACTACACTAAATTTCCTACAAAAATGTTCGGTTCACTTTTGCTTTCAAAATAATAGTTTGTGCATAGCCAGCCAGAGAATATGAAAATGTTGCAGTTGGTATTTCAAGGCACTGCAGACTGCATAAAACCCAACGCTATGGGCACCTGAATCAATCTGTGTAGTTTGTGCCATTTTCAGTAAAAATACAACAAATCTAGGAAAGCCATATTTCAAACAACCTGCAAGAGATTACAAAAAAAAAGTACACACAGCATAACACAATGGTTGGTTGCAACTGAATCAATTGTCATTAATGTTAGATGAATTTATGACTGCTATCTGTTTTAAATTTCAAAATGTAAAATAAAACTTTAATGACACCTAGTTCATATTTTTGTTCATATGACATAATTACAGACAAATTTGCTATACATATTTCATTTGTTTCGAGCAGCAGGTCTTGGCTTTCTCGGGCAGCAGTCTACCGACTACCTGAAAGACAGGGAGACATTAAAGTTTAAATCAATGTAAATAAGACCGCGAGAAAACAGTGCAAGTTATTACTCAGAAAATACTTACCCATTCAGAAATTCTCAATTTGATTGAGAACAGCAGGGAGGAGATGTTCGACGCCTGACGCTGCAAAAGTTCCCAGCTGCCTCCGAGCACAGTAAAAATGTGCATAACTTCATGCAAAACGTTTTACCATTCCACTAAACCATACGCAGTAGGTCGTTAGCGTATGCATCGATTTAGGGTGAACTGACAGCGTAAATCCAGTTGTTGAGCAAGCTGGGGCGTGACTGATTGAAGGTCAGTGTTAACACCATATCGAGGTAATTGTTGACACCATATCGAGAACATGCGAGAATGAATGCTAGTTCTACTGGACACGGAGTGAAGTGAATAGCTATATTGTTATTAAAAGGATCGGACCAATAGTTGCTTGCCGAAGAGCTCCTGCACAAATTTGCCAAATGGGGGGACGATTCTAATATCACGATTTTTACCTTCACTTCTTCATAAAGAAATTATTCACAAACCGAACTCTCGTCCTACCCCGCTAGCCAGCCAAATAGACAGATGTATCAAGTCTGCATCAGTTTGTAGAAAGCCACATGGAAGCAAGTGTACCCAGAATCGTGAAACGTCAGAACTATTTCAGCATTTACGTGACAAACACAAGCTGTGTCACCTCCTCCCTATTCATCGAATGTCCGATGGACCAAACGTTTGATAGTTAGCCAGCCAATCTTTTTACACGTGAATCACATTTAAAAGATAAGCATATTTCATTTGTGTATGTAAATTCTCTCTTTTCAGTTTACAAATATAAATACGGATACACAGTCATTCCGAGTAAACGATCTGCAGTGACACCCCCATATGACTAAACCCAGCATGTCTAGATTAGTAAATAAATCCAGAAAGTATTCACGAAAGTTTTTTTCACATAACGATATCAATAATGTTAGAGTGACGGTGAAAAGTAAAATCTGAAACAGAAAAAAAAAATTCATATCGTTCATATCGACTGAGAAAATCCTGTTTGATATCAGCAAAAAAATTAGCAAACAATCCCACTGACTAATACGTCTCAAAGTGCAAAAACAGGAAATGCCATTTATTAACGCTTATCCAATACCGACGGCATTTACAATCCTTTTGTGGCTTACAAAACATGTCTGGCCGTGTTACTGGATATGGTGCATTTTATTCAAGTCTTTTAGTTCTCAAATTTGATTGGAATAATAAAAGTTGGTTTGCTGAAAACAAGCTATATTTTTGGGTTATTTAGTTAAGGTGTATCCCAGGCTAGTATTTGAAGAGTTGAACGTGGGAAACGTTCCAAAATAACTACCAAATTGATCTATAGAACGAATTATTAACGGCCCAGTACTGAACCAAAATGGTCCTCGACTCCCCAGTTTGTTACGCTATTCAGCGGTCGTGTCAACTGGGCTGTGGAATTCGTAGCTCTGTGGCCTCATTTTAGGCACCTTTCTGCAGTCAAATTTACATTGTGCTGTGGTGGAACTATCCCTTTTTGTAGCTCGAGGAAACGGACATGACTAAAACAACTCCGAAATCGACACGGCTACAAGTAAATAATATTTCTCGTGAACTGCCTGGCAACTAAACAAATCCATCATGTAGTGCTTGTCACAGTATTTTCCTCCAACACTCAGCAATGCGAACGCTGTGGCTTAGCAGAATCAGAACCATTTCAAGAAAATCGTGGTATTTCTCTGATGAACAAAAAGTCCCTACTTAGGATTCCAGGAGACGGCAAGTAGCACCTCCTTACCGCCCGCCTTCCCCCAGATGTGCTGTGTCACCTGTCCAAGTGGGATATGCACACTGTGGATTACGCTGATACACCGCCATGAGCTTTCCAAAA
Source organism: Schistocerca cancellata (assembly GCF_023864275.1). NCBI lineage: Eukaryota > Metazoa > Arthropoda > Insecta > Orthoptera > Acrididae > Schistocerca > Schistocerca cancellata. Next base: position 15,144,590 of record NC_064635.1, on the reverse strand, counting down.
TTTCAGAGAGCGGAATAACGAAAAAACGCTTCATACATTCTATAAAAACATTCTGTTAACAGTACGAAAAGGGTTTCCGGCGCTGTCGTTAGTCACAGTTCGAAACACCCATCAACGTCATTGGTCGGCTTCAGTGCACTGACGTCTGAATTATGTTACACACATCTAGAACTACTGCGAAAGCTGCTTCTTGCATGAGCCACTCTTAACAGTCCTTCAAATACCATTCATATACAGCCATGTTTGCTTGCCTTCTTCGATGACTTAACGTGAAAACAGGGTATAGGATGGAAAAACAGACTATGGCATAAATAGCTAAAGGTCTTCTTGGCGCATTCCCCTCATGTCGGTGCACTGCTGATTTGATGTAATTAGTCAACACTACTTTCACTTGTGGCGGCAATTTCTCAGTCATTATAAATAAGCACTGTGTGGCTTAGTCTGGTGCACTCACTTGGTGATGACTTGATTTGGCTTATAATACAAATCTGTGGTGAGGTCATGTGCGCCCGCGACGGGCAATGTGGTGATTCGTCACAAGGCTATAGGAGTGTCTCATTCGTATCTCACCAGATTAAAGAGGTTTTTATTTAAAATCAGTCTTACGAAGAATTATTGTCAGACGCACAATCAGATAAATTATTTGGAAAAATCTTCTACTCTCTGTATTATATACATTCGCCACTACATTAGTTCCTGAAAATAGAATAAACGAAGTTGTGAAACTACCTGACTGATAGTGAGTTTGTGCTGAACTGGGACGTTTGACAATCGTGAGAAATCATTTTAGCATCTGAGTTATTCAGCTTCAGTTTTCACAGCACCTGCTTCCTAAACCCATGTGACTTGTTTCGAAAATTTTAACTGCGAATAAATACAAAGAGTGAGCAGTTTCAGAAATTTATTACAGTGAACTCAAACTTTTGACGCAATCATCCATCCTACTCCACAAATCTATTTGTATAAAAATAACAGAAAAAGATCCAGAACAAGCATTTTTTTTCTACACACGGTACCAAAAAACATAGAAAAACAAAACTTCTCATAAAGGTCATTGCCTGTAGTCACATTACAAATATTTGAAGATTTCTTAATGAATCATACGATTTGTAGCCCCAAATTAATTTGGAAGTCACATACTCGCACGCTTATAGCGGCACTACATTCATATAGAAAATATCCAGCAGCGTTCAAGACTCGGAAATAATGCAATAATACTATCAAAACGATAGTTAAAAATGCAATCTTTCAGAAATGTTCTAGTTCGAAGCCATTCTTCGATATTACCATTCCCTCATTATTTCAAACACTATTGACAAAATTACTCATTATCGCCACGCTTGTCAGCAACTACAGGTAATAAAGCGGCTGTAAAACCGTATTTTAATCTTAGCTGTCACACAGTCAAATGGAAACGAGTAATTCAATATGTAAAAAACTCGCGAATATCCACAGCATTTTCATCCATTATGGCTTCTTCACTGCTAGGCAAGATACGTGTAGATATAATACACCCTCCTAAGATGGTGTAAGCAATGCTTTAACATGTAACACAGACAGACACCAGATGCTCGCATAGCCTTGTGTGCCAACTCGCGCCAAATCCACATACGTCTGGAATGAAGACACATTCCCATTCAAGGCTCCTTGATCTCTGCATCCAAAGCTGATTGGACGACGTTGTCAAACTATCTTTGCAGTGATCAGAGGGCGGTTACGTGGGAGCAAGCGTAATAAGGTCACGCAACTACGGTCGTCGAACTAGGTTTATGTTTGTAAACAGTTAATTAACCAAACTGAACTTACCTGTAGCACAGCAACGTCAACCGACCTCACTCTCCCAAGTTCAAAACTGGTGTGCCGGGTTCAAACCAGCTGCAGTCGTGCGATTTTAGTGCTGCCTATCGGCCATGATGTGAATCACATTTCCGACGTACGCAAACATTTCATTGGTCGAATTACAAACGATAAATGGAAGTTCGTGAGCAGATGTTTTTGACAAGTTGTGTGAGACAACAGTGCTGACTGTTCGTTATTAAGTGTGTTAGAATTACTTGCATCCTATTCCAAACGTGCATTATTTTTGCTGCAGAGAATCCGAAGCATGGCCGCTTCTACGCAGACAAACCAAGTTTAGGATGTGCTGAGGTTATAAAGCAGCGTTTAGTTATTGGTTTTCCGAATCTTTTGATACTGAGTGATAATGGTTTACGTGAATCATTATGTACATGACTTGCATCTGCAGGTATTTAAAGCAGAAATTTGCTGTACTGCCTTTAAGGCATTCATTAGTCTCGAAGATCTTATTAAACGGTTTTATGAAAGTTAAAATAGCTGTGAATTTAATTGGTGGAAATCAGAAAATTTGCAGCTATTAGAAATGAAGACGTATTATATAGTCTTCATACTAGTCTTTAGCCTGTTGTTATACCACCGCAAATCACTGTTGTTAAGTTGTTAGGAAGTGACATATCGAATATTACACATATGTGTCAGGTAATTGAAAGTGCACTATGTAATTGATCGAATAACAATAACATTAAACCATTACGACGTACTTGTAGACATGATCTGCCTGTAATGTAGTACGGTTCTGTGCATTGTGGATAGTCGTAACAACCGTTGATAACTGATGGAATATATCACTTCTCAAGCAGTTCAGTTTAGTTACGTGCATCAACCAGTTGGATATTTTGATGAGTGTCATTCATTCTTCATACACGGAATTCGTAAGTGTGCAACTTCTGCAGAGGAGTGTAATTTGCACGTCAAAAATGAATATTGTCACCGGAGGCAGACATGTTCGCAAAGTTTTATAATATTTAATGACGGTTTCTAAATTCGTGAAGCTTGTAAAGTGAAAAAGGTGAGTTAATTTGCAGTTCCAGACTCCCCAGTATTGTCAAGAAGTTTCATAACCGAGTCACGCACTTGTACTTTAAGGAATTGCAATTAGAAAAACTGAGAGAAAGGTGCCAAAGTTCTGTATCAGATGTTTAATTTTATTCATTTGACCGTTTATTGTAGAAACTGCATTATTGTCTAATTCACACAGAACAATACTATTTACTTAGTGCTTTATCTGGTATAGCAAATTTCAGAGGACAACAGCATGTACACTCTGCTATGAAACGTAGCTATTTCAAATCAGTGTTTTACATGAGAAATGTGAATTGTTAGTTACCTGCTCAGTTAACATAACGCCTGCTTTTCCGTTTCAATACCATGTAGAACCAAGAAGATGGCAATTCAAAAAATACACGGGAAATGAGGAAGGGAAGCACTAGCGGGTATAGGATCAAGATACCTTTTCATCAGAGTCTATATATTTGCTGTTATTGACACTGGAGGTTTTATTTACTTGAAACAGGGATGATTACTTGTATCATATGCCACTGAGTCACACTGCAGCTTTCTAATAAAATAGTGAACACTTCTCAGTACAAGCTTTTTCTGTATGATTGGATATGTAAGACCTTAATAAAACAGAGACTTTGCAGATTGTGATTTTTGTCCAAACTGTTGAAATAGCCAGAATGTCTATGATGATGGACATTTGATTTTGAAGAATTGATAGTATTGCATATAATGAGAGATTACTTTCTTTCAAATAACTTATTGTGAACTAGTGTAGCAGATATCACCTTCATGGGTTAACCTTGTTAAAGTCTGCTTCCAGTGAATATAGTAGATTGACCACTCATTGTAAACCGTTAAGGATCGCCAGTAAGTTTGTCTTGCAAGGAAAATGTACTTTACTTCATTAACAAGATTATATTGTGAAGCTGATTATATTTTATTCGTCTTTCAAACCATACATTGTGCAGAAAGCTACATCATGATGTGGGACAAGTGAGAGTAGGTTAGGCTATATGATGTTAGATGATAAATGCTGTGATGATTACATTTAAAAAGTGCATTGCTTCAAATAAAGGGCTTCAGTGTAAGTAAATACAAAACTACCAGATATTTAAAGACGTTTATAACTAAGGAATATTTGAGTTCTGCAGACAGTATACTATCCTATTGCTCAAGTAGACTACAGGCCATAACATTTAAACTGTAAAATTCATAAATAAATAAACTTTTATTGTCATTCAACTGATTACAGCTATAGACAACGCCAGGATAATAAAAAAATGAATAAAGCATCTTACATTAACAGCATTAGAGGAATTGTGGTACACTCTCCAACAGTTACTTCTATGATATCAAATTTTCAAATTCATGGAGTAAAAAGGATTAATCAATAACCAACTGTACAATCTGTGCTTAAATAAGTGGAGTGTAGCTTCTACCCATTCTACAGGCAGTTTGTAGAACATTTTCATAGCAATAACTTCATAGCTCTTCAATGCTTTCGATAATCTACAGTATGGTCTGTCACTATGCCTATTATTTCTAGTGCAGTGGGAGTGTAGATCCTGTCTAAGCTGGTATTCTGGTAAGTTATTTTTTGTATATAAGAGAACAGTGTAATAAATGTATAAGTTTATTACAGTTAATATTTTTGGTCAATAAACAATGGCCTGCAGTGGGCACAATTTTCTGAGTTTACAATAATCCTAATAACTTTCTTTTGTAGTACCAAAATATCCTGAATATGTGTACTATTACCCCAAAATAAAAGTCTGTAGGATATGATACTGTGAAAGAAAGCAAAATAGGTTGTTCCTACATAAACCAAAAGTACACGATTTTTAAATTTCTTAACAAGTAGACCTCTCTAGACAACCTTGCACTAACATACTTAATGTGTGTGTCTCCCAAGACAATTTACTATCAATGACAATACCAAAAAACTTAACACTACTTAGACAGTCTTCTACTGGCAAATCTCTCAAACTAAATACTGTTTGCTGAGTTTTACTCTCATTGAGCAAAAATCCATTAGTTCAGAACCAGATTGCTGCTTGCAATAGTGTGTCTTTGGTCGTAGTTTGAAGGGCATCAAAGTCTGAATCAATATTGAAAAAAGTATCAGCATAGAGGATGGAGTGAGTACTTATACAAAATGGCAAATCATTAGAACGAATAACAAAGGTCCCAAAACTGAACCTTGTGGCACACCGCACTTAAACGTCAGCTGTCTGCGATCTTGCGTTTCCAATACACACAATTTGTTTCCGGTTGTTATGAAATGATTCAAATATGTTATCAATATTATTGTTAATGATTCCATAATGAACAAATTTGTTGAGAAGTGAACTATGCTCCACACAGTCGAAGACTTTGCTAAGGTCACAAAAAGTTGCCTGAGCAAAGTAGATAACCTCATAAGCACCTCTTTTTATCAAAGAGTCAATAGCATGAACAGTAGATTTGCCCTTCCTAAAGCCAAATTGTGCAGCAGAAAGAATGTTATGTTACAAATAATCACATAACTGGTAGTAGGTAATGGGTTCTAAAACCTTAGAAAAAAAACTGGTGTCTGAGATACAGGGGATAACTGGAATGGCAATTATTCTCTCCCTTCTTATAAATGGGCACAACTCTTGATAATTTTAACACCTCTGGAAATGCACCTTCATTTAAACATTTGTTTAAACAATAAGTGAGAGGCAGAACTATACAACTGGCTATGTTTTTTTAATATATTAGTTGAAAGATCATATGTATCTACACTATCAGGTCTAAAATTATTTACAATGCTTAAAACAATATCTGGTGTTACCTCTGAGAGAAGAAAAAAAAAATTGTCTTTCAATGAACAACTCAGTTGTACCTGCATTTGCATATACAACAAAAGTGGACGAAATGGCTGACATGTGTCTTACGTTGTTCAGAGCTGTTGCTGCTTATTAAGGAAGCTTATATTCTATAAATTTCTGTTTGCTGTAAAAGCAGTGCTTCATTAGAAGTGATGTTAGATTGTGAAATCAATTATTTCTGCCTTATTCTTGACTGGTATTAGATGATTGTACAATTATATTCTCATATATTTAACACTTTTAATGTCCCCTATCATTAGTGGGAAACTGATTGTAGTGAGTTTTTGGTTTTTGTGTCAACGTAAGTGTTCTGTAGTTTGCTGAAATTTTTCTTTGGAAAGTGTAGTAGTTCAGATTTCCTTTCACATGAGAAATGTAAGCTACTCAGTTTCACACAGTGGTTTACAGTGGGAACAGGTACTTCCATCATCAGATGTATCTGGGAAACCAGTCACATCTCTCTTGATTCTGTGAAATATGTCAATGCATGTACAGCACTGTTTATACTTCCATATCAATTTATCACTTACATAAAACAGTGTTAAATTATGCAAAAAATTTTCTTTTTACAATACAAACAAAATGCAGGTGTCTCTGTATGTCCATGTTTTCATAGATGGGTGCAGGACTCAGTTGTTGAGTAAAGAATGTCAAATCAATCACCTTTCAGCTGTTTAATTTCCAAACTGTTATTTTATTGGGCACTAGTTTCGGCAATTTACTATGCCATCTTCAGCCCCTTGACCAATGTGTTGGAAGATTCCAACCCCAGTTCCAGTCAAAATGGGCACTAGCCTCAAGATGTTAAATATATCGGAATAAAATTGTACAGTCCTCTACAAATTTCTGCTTGATGCAGCAATCACTCTAACAGTCACCTGCCGAAGATGGCGTGCAGTAAATCACCGAAACTGGTAGACCAACAAAATAATATTTGGAAATTGGATGACTGAAAGGTGTTTGATTTGACAAATCCAAATGTGGTGCATATCAATCAAAATGCTTCAGTCAATGTGGATTTTGAATGTATCAAATTTTTGCATAACTTTACATGTTTTTTACTGAAGTGGTCATTTGCTATCCCAGTATGGACATATTTCATTAAATTGGTAGGGATAGTGCTTGTTTTCCAGACACATCTGATGATGGAGAGTGTATTTTGAAACCAGTCATGTGTATTGTATGAATAATCAACACCGAAGTGCAGCCTTTCACATAAGTACATTGAGACTGCGCATGTCCCAAGACGCTGTTGTCAACACAATGGAGAGATTAAAAAGTTTCCATGTTTCTTTTGGCTTTTTGAGCAGTATTGTTCAGACTTCTTTATTTTTGGGTCTACTCAAGCTTTCTCCCCTGAGAAGAATTTTGCGTTGCTGTATGCCCCTCACGCTGATCTCGCATTCTTGTCTTATTATGACAGGCTGTTACCCCTTACATGTTAGTATATCGTTCTTGAAAGATTTTACATTTAGTTGTATATAATATGGCCGGCTGGAGTGGCCGAGCGGTTCTAGGCGCTACAGTGTGGAGCCGCGCGACTGCAGGTTCGAATCCTGCCGTGGGCATGGATGTGTGTGATGTCCCTAGGTTAGTTAGGTTTAAGTAGTTCTAAGTTCTATGGGACTGATGACCATTTTAGCTTGCCAGGTAGAAATTTGTGGCCTACACAATGGCCTTAACAAGGTTACAGAATACACAAAAAGGATGATTTTTCTTGTGTATCTCTGTCAGGACTTCATTTTTGAGGTCTTATAGGGTATTCTCTGTACTAAATTAGTTATGAAAGCCAAACTGAGAGGCAGTTAATGAGCTCTTTTCGTGTAAGTGAGTTGGATATTTTATCAGACCACTTCCTCAAAAACTTTTCAAAAGGCTCGACACGTTTTCACTCATCATTAATTTACCAATGGGGACAATAATTTCTTGGACAGCACAAGCAGGCTATCAGATTCTTGGGAGCATGTATTGTGTGCTAAAAGAGTGGGTGCTCCTAAATAACACACTGTAACACGTAGCCTTCGGCTACAGTCTTCACCAGTAAAAGAAAAACCACGATACTTCCAACTCCAGCACCTAGGGCCAGAAGGTGATAAGTAGCAATCATCTTTTCGTACATTTTTTGTATCCCTACCTGGAGTTTCTATTGTTTAATCCCAGTGGAAAGGCACATATAGACTTTCTTGTAGAAAAAATAGTTACGGACCTTTATTGTATTAGAATTGAAAATGCTCTTTCACGACAGTGAGATGAGTATACAAAATTTAGTGGCATTTTTATCTGCAGGTCCACATTGTGACGGATACATCTAATGGCACATTTCTTTCTTCTCATTCTGAAGACAAATTTTAAGTACGTTTTGCATAGATGTGAAGTGTGTATTTCTTGCATTAGTGGTTTGTAATTTCATTGTTTGACTTGATGTGACAAAAATGGTTTGGAGTGAACCCATAACTCAGTTGTCTTTTCAGTGTCCTAGAACACTTGATTGTATTCAGGTCACCGCGAACGGCTGAAAGCAAGGGGAAACTACAGCCGTAATTTGTCCTGAGGGCATGCAGCTTTACTGTATGGTTAAATAATGATGGCGTCCTCTTGGGTAAAATATTCCCCCATTCGGATCTCCGGGCGGGGACTACTCAGGAGAACGTCGTTATCAGGAGAAGGAAAACTTGCATTCTACGGATTGGAGCGTGGAATGTCAGATCCCTTAATCGGGCAGGTAGGTTAGAAAATTTAAAAAGGTAAATGGATAGGTTAAAGTTAGATAAAGTGAGAATTAGCGAAGTTCGGTGGCAGGAGGAACAAGACTTCTGGTCAGGTGAATACAGGGTTATAAATACAAAATCAAATAGGGGAAATGCAGGAGTAGGTTTAATAATGAGTAAAAAAATAGGAGTGCGGGTAAGCTACTACAAACAGCGTAGTGAACGCATTATTGTAGCCAAGATAGACACGAAGCCCATTCCTACTACAATAGTACAAGTTTATATGCCAACTAGCTCTGCAGATGACGAAGAAATTGATGAAATGTACGATGAGATAAAAGAAATTATTCAGGTAGTGAAGGGAGACGAAAATTTAATAGTCATGGGTGACTGGAATTCAAGAGTAGGAAAAGGGAGAGAAGGAAACATAGTAGGTGAATATGGATTGGGGCTAAGAAATGAAAGAGGAAGCCGCCTGGTAGAATTTTGCGCAGAGCATAACTTAATCATAGCTAACACTTGGTTTAAGAATCGTGAAAGAAGGTTGTATATGTGGAAGAACCCTGGAGATACTACAAGGTATCAGATAGATTATATAATGGTAAGACAGAGATTTAGGAACCAGGTTTTAAATTGTAAGACATTTCCAGGGGCAGATCTGGACTGTGACCACAATCTATTGGTTATGAACTGTAGATTAAAACTGAAGAAACTGCAAGAAGGTGGGAATTTAAGGAGATGGGACCTGGATAAACTAAAAGAACCAGAAGTTGTACAGAGTTTCAGGGAGAGCACAAGAGAACGATTGACAGGAATCGGGGAAAGAAATACAGCAGAAGAAGAATGGGTAACTTTGAGGAGTGAAATAGTGAAGGCAGCAGAGGATCAAGTAGGTATAAAGACGAGGGCTAGTAGAAATCCTTGGGTAACAGAAGAAATATTGAATTTAATTGATGAAAGCAGAAAATATAAAAATGCAGTAAACGAAGCAGGCAAAAGGGAATACAAACGTCTCAAAAATGAGATCGACAGGAAGTGCAAAATGCCTAAGCAGGGATGGGTAGAGGACAAATGTAAGGATGTAGAGGCGCATATCACCATGGGTAAGATAGATACTGCCTACAGGAAAATTAAAGAGACCTTTGGAGAAAGGAGAACTACTTGCATGAATATCAAGAGCTTTGATGGAAACCCAGTTCTAAGCAAAGAAGGGAAAGTAGTATATAGAGGGTCTATATAAGGGCAATATACTTAAGGACGATATTATGGAAATGGAAGAGGATGTAGATGAAGATGAAATGGGAGATATGATATTGCGTGAAGTTTGACAGAGCACTGAAAGACATGAGTTGAAACAAGGCCCCCGGAGTAGACAACATTCCATTCGAACTACTGACAGCCTTGGGAGAGCCAGTCCTGACAAAACTCTACCATCTAGTGAGCAAGATGCCTGAGACAGGCGAAATACCCTCAGACTTCAAGAAGAATATAATAATTCCAATCCCAAAGAAAGCAGGTGTTGACCGATGTGAAAATTACCGAACTATCAGTTTAATAAGTCACAGCTGCGAAATACTAACGTGAATTCTTTACAGACGAATGGAAAAACTGATAGAAGCCGACCTCGGGGAAGATCAGTTTGGATTTCATAGAAATGTTGGAACACGTGAGGCAATACTGACCCTACGACTTATCTTAGAAGAAAGATTAAGGAAAGGCAAACTTATTTTTCTAGCATTTGTAGACTTAGAGAACTTGGATTGGGGGGGGGGGGGGGGGGGAGAGAGAGAGAGAGAGAGAGAGAGAGAGAGAGAGAGAGAGAGAGAGAGAGAGAGAGAGAGAGAGTTACATGGTTTAGATTTAATGTATTTTCTGTGTGTTTCCTGACATATGTTAAACAATTGTAGAAGTGGTCTAAAATTATTTTAGATTTGTGGACCTCATATTTACTGAACGTGTAAAACTTCAGGTAGCAGAACTCTTAACACAAAAATGATTGTGATCAACTGACATTGTGCTAGTGTTTGCTACCTTAACTTATTCCCACCCTATGTTAAACTTCCAATGTGCTCTGGAGATGGGGGTGTTGAATGAGTCGGTTTGCAAACGTGAACTTTTTTTTGTTTTGGTCATGTAGCACTGTAGGGTTAAATTGATGCCTTTATTACCTTCACAAGTATGATTCACATTAAGAGATTTGGCAGAAGTAAAAGCTACTGGCTTGTTTTATTGAAGTAGTGTAAAACCAATATTTTCCCCTGTGCAAGAAATTGCATGTGCTGTACAGAAAGTCAGTGGTGAGAACTAGAAGAAAAATCCTTGAACATATTGAATACATGTGTACCACACTGAGGATGTTAGTACCCTCACTGCTTCAAATAAAGCTTTTACATCAAAATAATGAATTTACAGTGCAATGTGTAGCAAAAATTTTGCAGGTATAAATATTAACATGTTATGTTTTCTTTATGTGTAGCAGGAAGCACTGGCAGATGCAATTTATTGCCTATGAGGTCAGGGTGCCAAGTTCTTGGCATTGCAGTTACAGAATGTCTTCTAGTTACAAACCTCAACTTACTTTTAGGTGGTGGTGGTGTTTGTTGCTCCTCTTCAAACATTTCTGTGTTGTGCAGAGTCATATTCCTTTATTTGAATGAAAACCAAAAACTCTAAATAGCCCCATAAACAAAAGTATCCTGCAGTTAATAGTCCAAACTTTAAATGTGTTTCTGTGAAACAGGTACCAGTGTGCCAACAGTATCAGTCAAACATTGAAATCACCTTTTAAGGCACGGAACTTGCACATTCCCCACTTCTCGGTCTTTGAAAGATCTGTGACAAGAAGACACGTAGGGAGCATCAGATATTTACAGCCTACATGCTGAAGTTGATAACTGCTTCAACCTTTTGTATTCGAATTTCCTACGCACTGTTATAAAGTTTGTTCGTTTTTTTTTTGTATTCTACATTATGAAGAACACTGTTCGAGAACATGGAATGAGTGATGGTATATAACAGCAAAGGGACGGCAGCCCGAACTTAATTCTGTATACTTTATTACTGTTAAAGTGGTTATACTATTTGTAATGATACAGGTTACAATAATCATGCCTTTTGACACCTCTGTATGGTATTTAAGTCAAACAGCAGAGTAGAAGTCATCTGCAAGTTCATATTGGAAAGTCAACAATTACAGGAAAGCAGATCAACAAATCAGTGGCCATGGACAACCCTGTGGCTGTGCTTAAGTATATCTTGCCGCCCCCCCTCCATATAAAATTGTTCATTAGGATAAAACACTGATTAATGAGGTGGCTGATTTTTCCCCAATGGGCTCATTTGGTGGCATATATTCAAAACATAAATGAATTCCTATGAGCAATTATTACTGCACCTGCTTGTACGTAAGTCGCATGAAAATGTCTGCTGAATTAGGACTGGAACCCAGAACTTTTGGAGGACAGATGAGGGACTGGTTAAAGTAAAGCTATGAAGGCAGATCACGAGTAGTGCCTAGATGGCTCAGTAGGTGAGAGTCCTGCTATAGGAAAGATTTCAGGTGTGAGTCCAAGAGTAGCACACTTCTAATCTACCAGAACAGTTCTCTCACCCCCCCCCCCCCCCCTGCAGAACGATTCATTTTGGAAGGGATTTGTGTGTTACTTTTTAACAAACAATTGCCACTCCATTTGTTGTGTGTTCAGTAGAGGAAGAGCAGCATCTTGCCATGGGAGCACCATACAGCTCAATTTTTAAAACAAATCTTATTGCTCTATTTAGAAGTCTTGCTTCATTTGCTAATGATTTTGGCACCACAATGCACTATCATCGGTAATGAACTGGGTCACCACTATGAACACCTTGACAGAAGACTACTGAGTCAGTGTGTGACGAGTATAGTGTGATCAGAAAATGTAAACACAGGTGACCACCTTAGATATCCTTCCAGCAAAATAGATATCACAATGAATGAACTGTTGTCAACATCTTGTGCTACAACACAATTGTCAATGTACAGTATACTTACTGTCAACAAGTGATTGTTGGATTCAATTCATTAAGACATTGCAAAATGACTATTAAACTTTTTACTTTTTCATTTGTTATTTACAAAAGTTTTCAACAGATGAGTAAAATTAAGTAAAGCTTTAATTTTCCACAAAAGTTTGTTCACTCATACAATCATCTCAAGTTCCCTTGCATAATCTATCACTTGTTCTGAAAGTTCTATTGATGGAAGAGGGTCTTCACTCTTCTTCTCCTCAGTACCAAAGTAGTAGTAATTATCTGGATTAAGAGTCCAATTCTTCTGAAACATATTAAAAATGAATGAATTACTGTTGTTCACAAATAAAACAAATGCATTAGAACACAAAAGGGGAAAATAATACATTAAGTGTCTAAATTGCCTGTACAACGTGTGTGTGTGTGTCTCATACATAATAAATCAACAATGTATAAGTCTTGTCTTGGTGTAGTAATACAATTTCAAACCAGCACAATTTTGGGGCTCACAGGTACATTTTCAATGCATAATTTGCACATGACTGCATGCAATCAATTTATGGAACTCTACATTGCGACAATGGGCATATGTTTTTGTGACTACTTGTGTCACATGCAAATCAGATTTAACAAAGTAATATGTCTACTATACTATCCACACCACAACTATTCAGTAATGTATTTGTCTAAAAGAAAGGGAACTATCCATGAACAAAGACTTCCAATTAGATTTCAAATTTTCTCTTGTTCTGCTGAGACACAGACAACTTTAACAGTGAAAAAGGAAAGTCTGTTATGGGCATTACTAGTCCTCCCGAATTGCAATAAATTATTTATATCATGAAAGTGCAATTACAATGTCTAATTCTTTGATGAGGCGCTTAATGCTGACTAGGTGAACAGCATATAAGAGGGATGTTCAATAAGTAATGCAACACTTTTTCTGAAAGCTGGTTGGATTTATTCAGGATTCCAATACACCATATTTTCCACTCCTTTGGCTACAAAATCCATATTTCCAACATAATTTCTGCTCAATGCGACAAATAGGCAGCCTGTACGCCTCCGTGGTACCACTCCACTGCTCAACATCCGAACCGATGTCTTGCTGCATCAGTAACTTCCCCATCATCCATGTGCTGCTTCCCACAGAGTGCATCCTTCATTTGGCCGGAAGGCAAGGAAACCAGTGGGCACACACCTTTGTGTCAGCACTAAGAACAGACACATCCTGTTGAGCAGTGAGATGTCAGATTGTTAATCATCGATCACCTCAAATGATGAGTCTGCATGTTCCAGCATTGCAGGAGTCACAGTTGTGGACGGTCAGGCAGTGAACAGGAGATTGGACAGGTCTGTGTGATCTTTTTGTGATGATGAAAGACACCTCATCCAATGACTCACCTAGATTTAGGTCTCTAGACATTCTGCAAGTGCCTACAGATATCTGTGATGCTCTGGTTTTCTGCCAAAAGAAACTCAATGAAGAGCTCTATGCTTGGACTGCACCTCCATTACAGATGGCATTTTGAAGGCTATGTATGCAGCATGGATGTATCTGAACTTCATGAAACTAGAGGGGCTGAAGTGGGAATGTTCCACAATGCACCACAAGAAATTTTGCATTTTTCCAACCAAAATTAGCTGAGAAAAAAGTATTGCATTTCATATTGAACACCCCTCGTATTATCCTCACCGCTAGATGTACAATAAAGTCTTCATAAGTGACTACTCACGCCAAAATATTAGATTAGGAGAGAGTGGAAATACGCAGAACATGTCAATATGTTGACTTGTTTGTTTCCCAAACAAGTAATTTATTTTACTAAGCAATTTTACAATTAGTGTTACACTAGAGAATCTAAGAACATATGATCAAATCATGAATCTGTTACTGACCACATTGATGTAGCAACTGTGCACAGAATGGAACACGTGACCAAACTCAAGCTCTGATTGATTACTGTCCTGTAAACCTGTCACTTCGTTATTCTGATCCTGATAATATAATTCAATTTGGCATATCGAATTAATATACTATTTTCTTTCCAATTGAAGGCATAATCAGCTTGCAGAAAATCGCTTAATTCTTTAAGATGATTCTGTCCCAGTATAACTGGATTACTTTTAACACTCATTTCTTCTGCAAAAGAAGGAACTGTGCTTGAAGCAAGTAAGATGGAAAGTCATTCATAAATACAACTAACATGAGTGGACATAAAAGTGAAACTTGAGGTCTTCACGAGTTCTGCTGTGTGTGTGTGTGTGTGTGTGTGTGTGTGTGTGTGTGTGTGTGTGTGTGTGAGAGAGAGAGAGAGAGAGAGAGAGGGAGAGGGGGAGAGAGAGAGCGCGCATGCATTAGGGACACTCGACATCAAGATTATCTGCTCTCCTACAAAGAAAAAAATCATTAAAATTCTCTCACCTTCCGTCATTGTATAGCATCACATTTTTCATTTTTTTAGGATATGTCAAACCAGTTATTTTAACATTCTTTACAACTGAAGGCACTGCATACTGTGGTAATAGTTTAGAATCTGACTTCTGTATTAGCATGACAAAGAACATAGCTTATTTACACCAACACATAATATTCGTTAGCAGCTCTAATCAGAATCTACGCCTGAACACAATCTAATGCATTACGTGATCAATAGTATCTGGACACCCCCAAAAACATACTTTTTCATATCAGGTGCATTGTGCTGCCACCTACTGCCAGGTACTCCATATCAGAGACCTCAGGAGTCATTAGACATTGTGAGAGAGCAGAATGGGGTGCTCTGCAGAACTTGTGGACTTTGAAGATAGTCAGGTGATTTAGTGTCACTTGTGTCATATCTGTACGTGATATTTCCACATTCCTCAACATCCCTAGGTCCACTGTTTCCGATTTGATAGTGAAGTGGAAATGTGAAGGGACAGATACAGCACAAAAGCGCACAGGCCGATCTTGTCTGTTGACTGACAGACTGCCGACAGTTGAAAAGGGTTGTAATGTGTAATAGGCAGACACATGTCACACTAGTAAATGCCAAACGACGCCTCGCTTGTTTATCACTGGACGACTGAACAGTGGGAAAACATTGTGAGGAGTGACGAGTGACGAATAACGGTACACAATGTGGCGATCTGATGGCAGGGTGTGGGTATGGCAGATGCCCTGTAAACATCATCTGCTAGTGTGTGTAGTGCCAACAGTAAAATTCGGAGGCAGTGGTGTTATGCTGTGGTCATGTGTTTCATGGAGGGGGCTTGCACACCTTGTTTTGTGTGGTATCACAGCACAGGCCTACATTTATGTTTAAAGCACCTTATTGCTTCCCACTGTTGAAGAGCAATTCGGGGATGTTGACTGCATCTTTCAACGCTATTGAGCACTTGTTCATAATGTACGACCTGTGGCAGAGTGGTTACATGACAATAACATCCCTGTAATGGACTGGCCTGCACAGAGACCTGACCTGAATCCTATAGAACACTCTTGGGATGTTTGGAATGCCGACTTCGTGCCAGGCCTCTCCGACTGACATGAATACCTCTCCTCAGTGCAGCACTCCGTCAAGAATGGGCTGCCATTCCCCAAGAAACCTTCCAGCACCTGACTGAACATATGCCTGTGAGAGTGGAAGCTGTCATCAAGGCTAAGGGTGGGCCAACACCATATTTTATTCCAGCATTACCAATGGTGTGAGCTACGAACTTTTGATCATATAGTGTGTCTAATATGATGTGAAGTAGGTTGTGTCAGTTCAATTTCCCCCAAACACCAATTTTTTTGTGGCCTTCTCACTGTGGCATTGTCAATGGCCTGCAATAACTCATTTTATGCTGGTGACTTCTGTCCTTTGAAGTTTTTCTTATTTTTTGCACGCTCATAACCCACAATTACTAACTTGGTTTGAAGTCAACATTCATATTTTAGAAATAGAGCTCACTGATATCCCTATCAAATTCAGCAATTTATTTTATAGTTACTGTAGGCAGAGTACCTAAATGACATTGACTCTTTAAATTCCTGTCCTTATGAAATTAAAAACTTGTATTTTTTTAGACATCTTGTTGACCCCTCTACTTTCTCCCAATAATAGACAGAATGCTTTTCATGCATTTATATGTTTATTCTATTGTCTGCCTTCTGTGATGCTCGCATAATCATATTGACACTGTAGTGGTAAAAGAAAATAAACATGGAATTACAGCTTTTTTCATCATCTGAACAGGATTTCTTAAAACATTAAATCTCAAAATTTCTGATCTGATATTTAGTCTTCACTGTCCTATTCTTTTTGTTTCTAAAATACACTTATTTGAGTCTGGTGAGACAGGTGAGACAATCGAGTATGAAGGTACATTCAGAAATTTTAAATATTTTGAGTATCTGGTTCACTGCTGAAAGCGGTAACAGCAGTAGCCTTCAACAATTATCAGTACTATTCTCCTAGAAGCAGCAGAAATGGGAAATGGCTTTACACATTTGACATCAGTTAATAGCACATAAATCTATATTGTGGAGGACCTGAACTCTGAAACCCTCAACTGTTCACAAATTATCTGACCTACAGGAGATTCTCTGCACCAGTAATTTCCCTACAGCAACAAAATGTAACTTAGATTTAACAGGGACGGTTCCTTACTACTGAGTCTTTACTTTCTGCTGCCCACACAAAGTAGTTCTGATCCCTAAAGGTTAGAATCATATTCAGGATATCCATGCAAATTTAGTGGCCAGATGACGTAAAAATATTTACCAATAGGTCAAAAATGACTGGTCAATGGCATGTGGTTAGTGCCCTATTTATGCCCTAATTTCCAAGCAGAACGATCACACTCCCTCAGAACACAGCAGTGTTTACTGCAGGGACAGTGGCCCTCGTGCAGGCTCACAAGTTCATCAGATGATTATAAACGAACAAAATCCTGATTAAACTTTATGTAAGAGTGCCACTGGCTCTCAACAATATGCAGAAGCAACAATGTTCATCTTATGTACACATTGCTGAAGGTGGTCGATCTACAGCAGAATGGAACATTGGTGAACACTCTTTCGATACCAGCCCACTGAGGTTTCCAACAAAATAAGCGTTCAACTTCTAGTACAGGACAACACATAATGCTTATTTCAAATTTAAATGCATCAGAACCTTATCCCTGAACTTACAGCTAGTGCGTGCAAAGAAGAGTAGTTAGTTGGTGGTTAAGGCACTAAACAGCGAGGTCATCAGTCCCTCCACTCATAGGACAGTCCACCTGGAGTTAGTGACCTGAGCCAGAAATGTGATAGAATTGTGACACAATACAGGAGTGGTAAAATGAGGCATTAGAGGAAATATTGATGCCTGACTTAAGAAATAATGCCCCGAGGCAAGCATACGGATTGAGCCGGTCTGTAAGCAATATCCTTTCTGCCAGAAGTGCTAGTCTTGCAAGTTTCACAGGAGAGCTCCTGTGAAGTTTGGAAGGTAGGAGACGAGGTACTGGCGGAAGTAAAGTTGTGAGGACGGGTTGTGAGTCGTGCTCAGATGGTACAGCACTTGCCTGCGAAAGGCAAAGATCTCGAGTTCGAGTCTCGGCCCGGCACACAGTTTTGATCTGCCATGAAGCTTCAAAAAAGATAAGGTGAGGGTGCACCCTTCATATGTGGTAGCACTCCCCCCCCCCCCCCCCCCCAATCTCTTCATGCACTGATCTGAGGTGGAGTAAGACAGTAACTATAAATAATTCCTTCTAGCCATATGGTGACGGCATCAGTAATAGTGAACTTGAAAAGGCTAAACATGTATTGAAGACCAGCAGGACCAACAAAATAAGGTGAGAAATAATCAGTAGGTGGGTGAGCGCAGTATACAACCCACAATGCGGCTGGAAGTAACCCTCTCAAAACCGACCCAGCCCCAATCTGATAGTCAAAGTGTTAAAGATGGTAACAGAATCCAGGCTCTTGGAGGAAGCATGAAAACCTGTGCAACTTCCGTTTAGCCAGTAGTATCAAGGATAAGGAATCCTTAAGGTCTTTTATTCACTTGTGTGTTATACAAAGAGGTACTCCCAAAAAGTAAAATAAGTTCTGTAGAAAAATGATAAACCAAATACAAAAATAGAAACAGAATAAAAGAGGGATGACTAGGGCAACTACTGGCAATCTTTGGGTCATTGGACCTCTGGGCCCAGCATGTGGCAGGAGGCACAAGACACCAATTACCCTATCCCTGCCCTGAAAGCAGTTTAAAATGTTAGCTCTGAGAATAAAAACAACTTTTTCTAAGGAAACTAACAATCACTTCAACCACCCATATGTTGACCAGCAACATTAGAGGTTATTCCACCAGGATGTGAGCTACTGTCACAGCAAGGCTTTGTAACCACAATATAGTTGGTGACGGGGTAGGGAGGTGATCTTGTTGCAAATATGAAACTACAGATGAACTTCTCTGCCTGATGCAGAACTGATGTATGATGGTGGATTCCTTCTGGAAATAATGAAAAGGGAAACGACATGCAGTTGTAGTTTCCTTGATAGCCCAGAGGGGGCGGTAGCCCAGCAGATGATAAACCATCACCAAGAAGTGGCTTCATCTGCGGCCATTAATCTATGCCTGGGATCATCAAAGAGCATGTTGGTGAGTAATCTCTTCTCTAGCCAAATGATCAGCCTGTTTGATCCCTGTGATGCCAACATGACTTGGGACCCAGAGGAAGACAACTGAGCAGGTTGTAGAGCACTGCATTCCCATAGAGAAACTGCGTAGAAGTGCTTGTCTACGTCACTCACTATGCACATGCATGCAGCAGAAGCATTTGACTGACAGTTCCCCCACTCTGTATCTTGTAGGAGTCACTGGGTGCTGTGCAGGGCAGTGCCACATGGCTTAGGAAATGAATTCTTCAGTTTTCCCTGCAAGTGTTCAGTTAATTTACAAATTACCTCATTGCAGGTCTTAGGCTCTGCGAAGTCCGTGAACCCCTGAACTGTTGATCATTCATATGGCTGTAGAAGAATTCAAAACCAGGAGCCAACAACTCCTATTTATAGGAAGGCTTTTATTATGCCTTTAATTACAAAATTATATAATGTTGATCAACTATGTACATCTCACTTTTAAACAAACTCCAAAACGTCGAAACCAAAAAACGAGTATCCTTATTTCAGTATTTCCATAGTAATAATAATAATAATAATAATAATAATAATAACCTTCTGGTTGTTGTTATTCCTTGCCCCATGGTTCATGCAGAAGATTCTTTGCTGCCTCCAATTATTTTGCATGTCATGATGCCAATTGCAACTTTAATGTTCTTGGGATGACAAACAGCTCACATGGCATACTTCAGATGAAAGTAATCTAACATATGAAACAAGACTTGCTCTTTAATAAATCCGCTTACATAGTAATTAACCTTTTAACTTCTGGACGATTTTTTGCAACAAACAGATCTTCTGCTAATAAAGCTTGTTCTTTTATATTCAAAACTGGTTCAAGATTTTACCCTCAATCAACGAATCCAAAAACTTGGCTATAAAACATCTGCAAAAATCTTGTACCCTCACATCCCAAAACATAGTGTCACTAACAGGCCCAGCATGTATTCAAGAGTATTCAGAATTATTTCTTTTTAGCTGTCTATTTTCCATGTTGTCTATGGAGAAAGTGTGGTGCCACCTGAGATTCACAGAGTGTTACCACAGCGACTAAGTACAATCCCGGATACTGACCAGTCATATTAACGTGACCACATGTCATAAGCCTGAATAACCACCTTTTGCAGCACGGCCTGCTGCGAGATGAAGGAAGAGACATCACTGAGGTTGTGGAGCCATGCTGATTCCAGTGCCACGGCAAATTGTGCACGGTTTCTCGGTTAAGCATCCGTGTCACAAACAGTGCAATTGTGGTGGTCCCACAGACCAGTGCAACAATTAAACAAAGAAAATGCAGTGGCATTCCACGGCACTCCTTATTTTAAGTTACAAACAATTTAGTAGTGAATAAATTCACTAGAGTTATTTGCTTACTCTCATAATTACCAAGATAGAAATTTATTTGAATGATGTCCATTTTCTTAACCGATACACCTTACCCTTCTTTTCTTTTTACATTCATTACAACTCATTATGAACTGTAATGGGTATTAGTTCATCTGGTTGTTACACTCAAGCCTATGGGTGTGGCTGAATTGATGTAGTTTTGTTAAATACAAACAACATTGACAATTATAGCCTGTTGTCATGCATCTCAACTTACACCTTCTTTTAATTTGTTGTGCCCAAATTTTATCTCAATGTCAGTGAGAGTATAGTTGCTGGGTGAATGTGAGCACTATTTCATCAGCTCTTCTTTCAAGCTACAGTTACATAGCTGAAACTATGACCATCAGTAACATTATCACTTTAATTTTTGTTGTTCACGGTCCAGTCACATGTGACCGCCACCTACGTTTGATGTCGACGTGCAAAAGCCACCTGCAGACAGCATGTGGCAACGGTGGGTATATCAATCCTGTTCAGGGGTGGGGGGGACACAGGCAACACAGCAGATATAGTGTGGAAGGGGAGCAATTTATCTGCTGTTCAAAATGGTATATCATTGGCTTTCAGGGCAAGGGTGGTAGAATTTCCAAAATGTTTAAGTTCATAAACCGTTCATGCACCACTGTGGTTAAAGTATACAATGCAAGGCAAAATGGCACTATTCAAAACTGGTGCTGAGGCAACTGTGGTGCAGCACGGGCGACAGTTGATTTGGGGGAATACAAGTGCAACTGTTGAGCAGCTGACTGCACAGGTGAACCAAGGTTACCTGCAGTGTCTCCTCACCAACCATTCAGTGAATGCTGCTGTGTATGGACCTCTATAGCAAGCACCTGGATCATGCATCCATGCTGACTGCTGTATATTAGCGACGAAGGCTGGAATTTGCACGTCAGTATTGGAACTGGACAACCACGGAGTGGTGACAAGTAACCTTTTCAGATGGATCACATTTGATGTTCCATTGGAAAGATGGCTATTGTGTACAGCGTGACGTCAAAGCGAACACCGGCAGCAACTGCAAGAATGCTCCAGGCCAGAAGGCATTCCCTGGGTGATGCTGTCATTCTGGAAGGCACTATGGATCAATACAACTACTCATCTATCATTAGGGGCCACGTCCACCTCTACATGCAGATTTTTTTCCTTGGCATGTTGGCATCTACCAGCAGGACAATGCAATGTGTCGCACAGCTTTTGTGTGTGTGTGTGTGTGTGTGTGTGTGTGTGTGTGTGTGTGTGTGTGTGTTTTTTCGAAGAGCACCAGGATGAGTTTACTGTATTCTACAGATTTAAACCCAATTGAGAATCTGTGGGATCAGCTTGATTGGGCCATTTGCACCATGGATCCTCAACCAGGAAACACACTGTAGCTGGTCACAGATCTGGAGCCTGTGCATGGTTCCACATCCCTCTAGGTACCTTCAAGACTCTCACTGTTTCTTCCTGCAGGTCTCACAGTGGACCATGCTGCCGAAAGTGGTTAACGACTTTCCTTTTCTTCCCATCTGGTAAGTCACCCATTAATAGGGGTTGTGTGTGACTTTTACAACTCTCATTTGATGAACCTCGCCAGTCCTTTTTCTTCATCCCTCTTTCTCCCCCCTTCAACACTTCTGCCTGACGGAGCCAAAGGCTCTGAAATGTTTGTATATGTTTCCTCCTGCCGCCACAATCTGGTGAGTAGATTTTTTATGTATCGAATTACATTATATTATTAATGTTCAACCATTTTTCGTGAGTGCACCCATGATGTTAATAACTTGTCTACTGAGGTTTCAGCTGACAACCTTTCAGCCCTTCTCAAGGTGAGTCAGTTGCAAGATTTTTAAAGCACTTTACATTGCAGAGTAAATGCACGTGCGTCAAAGATAAGTCTGTTGGTAATGGCATCAGTCATAGATAAACTTTACCCTCAGAGAGAGAGAGAGAGAGAGAGAGAGACAGAGAGAGAGAGAGAGAGAGAGAGAGAGAGAGAGAGAGAGAGGGGAGAAGAAGAAGAAAGCAAGCACAGGGTCTGCGAATCCACATTGCTTATGAAGTCCTTGGTTTGGTATTATGGATGGCATAAGTTGCAACGTTAGGTAGAAGACCTAGATCAATGTTTCCTTAGAGAGCAAAGGCAAGAAATTTGGGGTTTCTACATTTTGTTTTGAGCTGCAAAACCTTGTCTTAGTTGAGCAGGTTGTCTGCTTACTGTATCTCCACAGCTTCCTCGATCACTGAATCCCAGCAGGATATGGCTCTGGCCAGTACTTTAACTTTCCCGTAATTGGCAGAATGGTCTGTGGAAATACAAAGATCTGCAGCTGCAGATTTGTTGGGTTGTAGAATCGAGTGTATCACTGGTGTTCTACGCAATGTTCTTTTGGAGTTCGTATTGTCTGCTCAGCGTACTGTTTACCTCGCACTCAAGGAATTTCATAAATATCCACGTTTCGTAAAAGCAGATTCCAGAAGAGCTGTTGTCATGGGTGATGGAAGGAAGATGACATCCAGTTTATTCTTCATTATTCTTCTAACTTTTGAAGAAATATTTCCCACATAAGTTAGAAAGGCTATGGAAATAGAATTAGCAGACAACCTGCTCAACCAAGATGTAGGTTTCCAACTCGACACATCACGAAAAACCCTCATTTCACATCTGTGCTCCCAATGGAAATATTGTTCTAAGTCTTCATTGCCTGGCATTTCAACATATACCATCCATAATGAGCAACCAAATATTTCATAAGCACTAAGGATTTGCTGACTCTGCACTTGCTTTGTCTTACTCTTGGAGGCATGAAATTTTATCTATGATTGACACTCATTACTAATAGTGTTACCTCTGACACGTGTGTTTACTCCACAGTGCAAAGTGCTTTAAAAATCTTGCAAGTGACTCACCTTGAGAATGGCTGATAGGTTGTCAGCTGAAATATCAGTAGAATATTTGAGAATAGTCTGTATGCAATCCTGAAAAAACTTCTTAATGAATTGTATGTAAATGTGCCTCAATGGCTAGTGGGTTAATCCATACAGAAATTACAATCAGACAGACAGATAGCACTATGAAGAAATGTGGGTCAATTTCAAAACCACAAAGCTAAATGTTTTGGATTCAATCCCCCGTTAGTATAATTTTTTCTCTACTGATCACTTCTTCCACCTCTAAAAATGAGAAAAATACCAAATTCAGTTGCAAAATGTTTAAGGGTGAATGTTGAACTATAGCCCCCACCCCACCCACCCCCATAACTGGCTGTGTAAGTTGGTTCAGAGGTGGAAGGCTACCAAGGACACAGTACCATGCGAAGTAAAGCATTGCAACAACATTCAATCCAACCTTCAGGTTGAGCACAGCTTTACTTTATTTACGCTGTCACAAATGCTACCAAAAATATTTTGTAAGTGGACAGCCTTAGCAGTTACACTACCAACACAGCCCAAATCAACATACTCTGCACCTGCCTGCCATTCTCCCCTCCCCTTTTTAACATTCAGAAGCACTCTACGCAAGTAGCCGAAGTTGAGAATGCAGCCAACAGATACTAATAACCTGCAACACCTTCCTCCATTGTACTAAGATTGTTAACACTATCGGATATATGCGTCTCACTGATACAATTACGGAACACCTCATGTTTGTAGTGCTACAAAATGAGAGAACAAATTTAGAAATCTATTGCTAACAACTAACATCAATACACTTTACATCTAATTAACTAGAACTTCTGTAGGACACTACTGGACACCCAAAGTGCTTCAGTGGAATGGAAGTAACGGCCAAACACTTGCAAAATACAGGTTTATTAAACCTTAACCATGGTTTCAACACTTTGGTCATGTTAGACAACGCTTAACATCTACCGAAAGAAGCACTTTCAACACTTTCCCTAATCACCTCCACTGAATAGGTGACAATCCAACTTGTACAAGTGACTCAAAATCAGAAGCTAACTGGAACAACATATTTTAAGAAACTGTAACCACACAATTCAAAGTGTGACTTTTTGAAGTACAGTGTGTGTGGTGTGCACCTGAGGATTTTTTAGGCTAGAGAAAACTCACCGAAAGCCTGATGTACAAGGCAATTATAATTAAACTTTCAAACCACTGTAGAAATAACACCACTGGTCAGAATGACGTCAAATTGCAACAGAATATTATCGGAGAAGGGGGAAAACATATTGCAGAAGAAAAATAAATAGTTACAAAATGTAGCAACAGATAGCGCTGTAAGCATCAAAATTTAATAGTAGTCGACTACAAATGACAAATGAATCCTACAACAACGCCTAAGGTGTATGCTTGATGTTAAACTGTACTACTCAGTGTGCATGTGTGTAAGGTGTGATACTGTTAGTTGTAAAGCCCATCCACCATGATAAGGTCATATCACATCGGATGGGGAAAATCAGTTTTTAATTGTCCTGAGATCAAAAACCGCATAAAAAGCATCAATCAAAATCAAATGGATTATTAATTTCCATGCAATGACGCAAAACATGTTCAATATGCTGTCCACAGTTTTCTGCAGAAAGTTGAAATCGAGAAACAGCATGTTCCACAACTGATCGAAGTGTTTCTGGGGTCACGTTCGGAATGTGTTGTGCAATGCATGCCTTTAATGCAGCTACGTTTGCCATCAGAACACTGAACACATCTTTCAGGTAGCCCCACAGATTGAGATTAGGTGATCGGGTCAGCCAGGATATAGGGAAATTGCGGCTGATAATTCTAGTATTTCCTAAATGGCGCTTCAGCAGCTGCTTAACTGGATTTTCAATGTGCGAAGGCGCACCATCTTGCATAAAAATGATCCCATCCACACATCCACAATGTTGGAGAGCTGGAATGAAGTGGTTGCACATTAGACACACATAGCAGTTACCAGTGGCGTAACAGGTAACAGTACCGGAAGCACCTGTCTCTTCAAAAGAATATGGCCCTATGATAAATGATGCTGTAAACCCGCACCACACAGTGACCTTTCCAGAATGAAGTGGTACTGGTTGATTTGAGTGTGGATTTTCTGTTGCCCATATTCGACAATTCTGTATATTGACACAGCCTGTCAGATTTAAGTGAGCTTCGTCTGTTCACAAAATCTTCCACGGCCAATCATTGTCCACTTCCATGCTAGCAAGAAATTCTAAAGCAGAGGCATGTCTTGCTGGCAGGTCAACAGGGAGCAACTTGTGCACATGGTTAATTTTGAATGGATAGCAAAGAAGGATGTTTCGTAGGATTTTATGTACCATGCTCATGGGTATGTTCAATGTTCGAGCAATTCTCCATGCACTACACATTTGCACACCACCACTCATCTCCTCCTGCATTGCTATGGCCACTGCTTCCACTGACATTGGATCAATTAGTTTTCTCTGTCTACCAGGTTGCATACCAAAAGACCCTGTCTTTTTGAATCATTTTCTCCAGGCCCACGCCAGTCATCAGACCAACGCCTTTTTTGAAACCCTTCAGTGTCCGGAACTTCTACAGAACAATGTGTGCACAGTCATTCTTGTAATACAGCTTTACAAACAGAACACAATCCTATATTCAGACAGTCATGGCTAACACTGCAGATTCAAGAGGAGGAAAAGCCATGTACCCGGTGTGTTTATACCAAGTGCAATGGGTCGTGCGCATGACAGGAGTTTTCATTTACATATTCTAACACATACAGCACCATCTATTGATCAATTTCCAAACAGTTTTTTCTTCTGCCGTATGTTTTCCCCTTCTTCGATAATATTCCGTTGCAATTTGACGTCATTTTGACCAGGGGTGTTATTTTTACAGTGTTCTGTAAGTTTAATTATAATCACCCTGTATTTTGTACTACACTCCTGGAAATTGAAATAAGAACATCGTGAATTCATTGTCCCAGGAAGGGGAAACTTTATTGACACATTCCTGGGCTCAGATACATCACATGATCACACTGACAGAACCACAGGCACATAGACACAGGCAACAGAGCATGCACAATGTCGGCACTAGTACAGTGTATATCCACCTTTCGCAGCAATGCAGGCTGCTATTCTCCCATGGAGACGATCGTAGAGATGCTGGATGTAGTCCTGTGGAACGGCTTGCAATGCCATTTCCACCTGGCGCCTCAGTTGGACCAGCGTTCGTGCTGGACGTGCAGACCGCGTGAGACGACGCTTCATCCACTCCCAAACATGCTCAATGGGGGACAGATCCGGAGATCTTGCTGGCCAGGGTAGTTGACTTACACCTTCTAGAGCACGTTGGGTGGCACGGGATACATGCGGACGTTCATTGTGCTGTTGGAACAGCAAGTTCCCTTGCCGGTCTAGGAATGGTAGAACGATGGGTTCGATGACGGTTTGGATGTACCGTGCACTATTCAGTGTCCCCTCGACGATCACCAGTGGTGTACGGCCAGTGTAGGAGATCGCTCCCCACACCATGATGCCGGGTGTTGGCCCTGTGTGCCTCGGTCGTATGCAGTCCTGATTGTGGCGCTCACCTGCACGGCGCCAAACACGCATACGACCATCATTGGCACCAAGGCAGATGCGACTCTCATCGCTGAAGACGACACGTCTCCATTCGTCCCTCCATTCACGCCTGTCGCGACACCACTGGAGGCGGGCTGCACGATGTTGGGGCGTGAGCGGAAGACGGCCTAACGGTGTGCGGGACCGTAGCCCAGCTTCATGGAGACGGTTGCGAATGGTCCTCGCCGATACCCCAGGAGCAACAGTGTCCCTAATTTGCTGGGAAGTGGCGGTGCGGTCCCCTACGGCACTGCGTAGGATCCTACGGTCTTGGCGTGCATCCGTGCGTCGCTGCGGTCCGGTCCCAGGTCGACGGGCACGTGCACCTTCCGCCGACCACTGGCGACAACATCGATGTACTGTGGAGACCTCACGCCCCACGTGTTGAGCAATTCGGCGGTACGTCCACCCGGCCTCCCGCATGCCCACTATACGCCCTCGCTCAAAGTCCGTCAACTGCACATACGGTTCACGTCCACGCTGTCGCGGCATGCTACCAGTGTTAAAGACTGCGATGGAGCTCCGTATGCCACGGCAAACTGGCTGACACTGACGGCGGCGGTGCACAAATGCTACGCAGCTAGCGCCATTCGACGGCCAACACCGCGGTTCCTGGTGTGTCCGCTGTGCCGTGCGTGTGATCATTGCTTGTACAGCCCTCTCGCAGTGTCCGGAGCAAGTATGGTGGGTCTGACACACCGGTGTCAATGTGTTCTTTTTTCCATTTCCAGGAGTGTATTTTCAGAGGGGGGGGGAGGGGGGGGGGGAGTGTCCGTCTATGATTAGTAAGTTTACCACTACACACTGCAGAATGAAGGAATAAAATGTTAGTATTAGTTTAATGTAGGAGCTTTACAGATAGATCCCAGAACAAGTCTCACTTTTAAGTGGTAATAGCACTGTTGTATATATATAAAACAATTTGGTGAAGGTAAGTGGTGAAGGTCGATCAAACCTATTCAAATTGTCTGGTGATGACTTGTTAACTCAAAATGAATGTTTCTGTGACCTGAGTGTTCAAATACAATAAAATAATTACATTACTGAATGATCCCTGTGTTCCAGTTAGACAGAATACGTAGGCCATGTGTAAATTTCCAGATCATGTTACAGTATTAGGGGAAAACTTCAATTTACCAGCTACAGACTGGGAGACACTAGTGTTTAGGATGAGTGGTAATGACAGGGATTCGTCTGATATTGTTCCAAATGCCTCAGTTGGAAAGTGAAGAAAGGTAGTACAATACTACTTTTATGTCAGTTTGAAAAGAAGCAGGATTCGAATTATCTGAGCATTCAGCATCTATCATTTGTCTCTAAGACTGAAAAACATTGCGTATAAATGGATGAAATTTGGAAGTACTGGACAATGCAACTTGGATAGGTACGTGCATCATATGACATAATATGCATTCACAGAATGTGATCTAAAATATACAACAGATTTTGTTTAGCAATATGGACCAACAGCTCTGTAAATCTGTTGCTGACTCTCTTTGAAAATGGGAGTGACCTGAGTATTTTTCTTGTTACTTGGTGCAGGGATTAGCTGTTGACCCTTAACATAAACAAATGTAGCATACTTTACACAAAAAGGTACAGAGACCCTTACTGTTTGATTCTATGGTTGCCAAACAACCACTGGAAACAATCACAGCCATCAAATATCGAAGTATGCGTACAAAGCAGTTTGAAGTGCAATGGCCATATAAACTAATTTCAGGAAAGAGATTCCAGATTCCTTGGAAGAATTCTCAGAGGTGTAGTTTCACCCATGAAGGAGGTAGCTTATAAAAAACCTTATACAAACAGTACCCAAGTACTTCTCCTGAGTATGGAACCCATACACAGGATTCACAGAGGAAATTTTATCTTCTCAAAGAAGAGCACTACGGTTTGACAAAATTTCAGGTGAACTGCCAGATGTTTGCAACTTGTTGCCATAATATTTTGGCACAGTCTTCTGTCCATCTTCAGGTGAATATTGACAAAAGTGCACTTAGCTCCCAAATTTGAGATCCCGCCGGCACGTGTGCTGTATCCAGTGTATGCTTGAATGCATGCGCTCCTGCTGCAAGTCTGAGTACTGTGCTGTGCACCCTCTTTTTATGTCAGATATATTGGTTTTAGATGGTAAAATCACAGAACACTGTTAGCAACAAGAGCATGAAGTGTTTCTATGAAAGGATGCTATGCAGAATTTAACTCGAAGCCACTGACTCAATGGATAAGAGCTTCTGACAATCTTTTTTCCACTGATACATTGATGACAGAGCTCTAAAAGTTTGGCATGAACCACAATTTATGTTTCATTGTAGTTCACCAAATTACCAGTGGAAATGCAGTATTCGGCAACAGCGGTTTGATTGCCTTGGAGGGGGCGAGTCACTACTGATGTTCCACAGTGCACATTGTTTGCTCTTTTATAATTTGCCATATTCGCATTGAAGCCAGTATGCACCTCCCTTGTGCAACTAAGTCTTGTTTAACAGAGCTCAAAAACACAAACTTGGGAGGACGACGAAAGATTCCTTCTTCATATTCAGCCTATTTTTACTGAAACGTTTTCAATATACATTGTAGATAAGCTTTTTTTTTTTTTTTTTTTTTAAGGCCTCATTCTCTTCCTAGACCTGTTGTTTGTAGCACACTCTTTACTTGCTGAGACAAATATCCATCGTTCAGAACAGCCTGAAGATTAATTACTTTTGAATACATCGTGGGAGCATACAGTGATCAATGTTATTACTAATAGTTACTATTAAAATCAGTCTTGATCACAAATTTATTTATTCTGGTTACCAGTTTCCACCATGCCTGTGGCCATCTTCAGACCTACAAGTCAAATTATGAAATTTTACGTTGTTATTTGCCTTTTAACCCATTGGCTAGTGATGACAACATTCTGTCAAAAGTGGGCAGAGCCTCCAGTATATACAGGGTGTTTAAAAATGACCGGTATATTTGAAACGGCAATAAAAACTAAACGAGCAGCGATAGAAATACACCGTTTGTTGCAATATGCTTGGAACAACAGTACATTTTCAGGCGGACAAACTTTCGAAATTACAGTAGTTACAATTTTCAACAACAGATGGCGCTGCAAGTGATGTGAAAGATATAGAAGACAACGCAGTCTGTGGGTGCGCCATTCTGTACGTCGTCTTTCTGCTGTAAGCGTGTGCTGTTCACAACGTGCAAGCGTGCTGTAGACAACATGGTTTATTCCTTAGAACAGAGGATTTTTCTGGTGTTGGAATTCCACCGCCTAGAACACAGTGTTGTTGCAACAAGACAAAGTTTTCAACGGAGGTTTAATGTAACCAAAGGACCGAAAAGCGATACAATAAAGGATCTGTTTGAAAAATTTCAACGGACTGGGAACGTGACGGATGAACGTGCTGGAAAGGTAGGGCGACCGCGTACAGCAACCACAGAGGGCAACGTGCAGCTAGTGCAGCAGGTGATCCATCCGCGGCCTCGGGTTTCCGTTCGCCGTGTTGCAGCTGCGGTCCAAATGACGCCAACGTCCACGTATCTTCTCATGCGCCAGAGTTTACACCTCTATCCATACAAAATTCAAATGTGGCAACCCCTCAGCGCCGCTACCATTGCTGCACGAGAGACATTCGCTAACGATATAGTGCACAGGATTGATGACAGCGATATGCATGTGGGCAGCATTTGGTTTACTGACGAAGCTTATTTTTACCTGGACGGCTTCGTCAATAAACAGAACTGGCGCATATGGGGAACCGAAAAGCCCCATGTTGCAGTCCCATCATCCCTGCATCCTCAAAAGGTACTGGTCTGGGCCGCCATTTCTTCAAAAGGAATCATTGGCCCATTTTTCAGATCCGAAATGATTACTGCATCACGCTATCTGGACATTCTTCGTGAATTTGCGGCGGTACAAACTGCATTAGACGACACTGGGAACACCTCGTGGTTTATGCAAGATGGTGCCCGGCCACATCGCACGGCCGACGTCCTTAATTTCCTGAATGAATATTTCGATGATCGTGTGATTGCTTTGGGCTATCCGAAACATACAGGAGGCGGCGTGGATTGGCCTCCCTATTCGCCAGACATGAACCCCTGTGACTTCTTTCTGTGGGGACTCTTGAAAGACCAGGTGTACCGCCAGAATCCAGAAACAATTGAACAGCTGAAGCAGTACATCTCATCTGCATGTGAAGCCATTCCGCCAGACACGTTGTCAAAGGTTTCGGCTAATTTCATTCAGAGACTACGCCATATTATTGCTACGCATGGTGGATATGTGGAAAATATCGTGCTATAGAGCTTCCTAGACCGCAGCGCCATCTGTTGTTGAAAATTTTAACTACTGTAATTTCGAAAGTTTGTCTGCCTGAAAATGTACTGTTGTCCCAAGCATACTGCAACAAACGGTGTATTTCTATCGCTGTTTGTTTAGTTTTTATTGCCGTTTCAAATATACCGGTCATTTTTGAAACGCCCTGTAAGTAAGATATGCACTGCACTATCTAGCAGTGATTTACCACCAGGAAGCGGCACCTGCTTGTACAGCATTTTGGTAATTCATTGTTTTATACCTTTGTAGTTTTATATAATTTTCTTTAATGTATGTAGCCCTCTGATCAGACTTTGTATTTGACTTGTAGATCTGAAGATGACCACAGGCGTGGTCGATACCGGTTACCAGAATAAATAAAATTGTGATCAAGACTGATTTTAATAGTAACTATTAGCTTGAAGGTGTTCCAGTTCCATTTGCAGGCTATCGGCATCCAACATGGTATGGGCTCTGTGGATTAACATCTTTACAGAGTACTCACCACCAGATGGTGGCAACTGGTAGCTTGTAAATATAGGCCCATGGATGGGCTTTCGAAAAATGAAGTGTTTTAGTGTGCCATTGCATTTACATCAACCAAGACATCTAAAAATGGCAAACAACCATCTTTCTCCATCTCCGTAATAAATTTCATGTTTTCATTTAACAAGTTCAGATGTTAAACTCAGGCTATACAAACCACGAGAGCTAACTATAAATGTGTTGTCAACATATCGCCAAAATACTGTTTTAAAATAGCTGAGGCAAATGCTCTCTCTCTCCTCAAGATCGTGCATCAAAAGATTGGTCAACAGGGCAGACAAACAGCTTCCTATGGCAACATCAGATTGTTCAAAACATTGCAGCCAACTTGTTTATGGAAGCTTGAGGAGCGAACACTCGCCTCAGCTATTTCAAAACCAACAGTATTTTTGTAGTAAGCCACCATCTGGCAAACTATGGGTGTTCTAATGACCTTAATTCACAGAGCCTGTACCATCTTTGATGCTGATAATCGGCAAACATGACTAACACCTACAAACTGTGAAGAATGGATATTTGTCTCAGCAAATACACAGAGTGCTACAAACATACAAATGCCAGAACAAGGAAAAGGATGAGGCCTCAAAAACGAATGTTTATGTACCCTACAACTGGAACTGTTCAAGCAGAAACAGGCAGAATATTAACAAGACAAAGCTAAAATTATTTTTCATCGTCCTTCGGAAATCTTGATACTTTTGGGATCTGTTTAGCCCTACTTACAATTGCGCAAGGCAGGTATTTACAGGATTCCATGCAAATGCGGCAAATTATATAAAGCCAAACAGTGCACATTGTGCAGGATCACATTATAAAAAATAAGTGGCATACCTGTCTCCTCCTAGTCAGTAAGACCACCATATCTAAGCACTGGCCATTGGATGAAACACAATGACGGAAAAATTGTGGCCCGTATGTCACATTTTAGCACCTCTATTAATGAATAAATGGAAAAATAACTTCCTGAGACTTATAAATCAAGACAGCAGCTTCTAAGTAAATTCTGCATGGAATCCTAACATAGAAAAACTTCGTACTCTGCATAGTCGGCATCATTCTGCAATTTCACTGTCTAAACATAAATTATCTGACATCAATGGGGCAAGCTTTCTAACACAAAGGGTGCGCACTGCACAGACTTGCAGCAGGAGCACATGCACTCGAGCAAGACCAACAGGATACACCACACACGTGCCAGCTCTGAATTTTCGCCAGTGTTCACCTGGAGGTGGCCAGGAGACTGCGCCAAAATACAGAAGCAGCAAGTTACAAGCATCCTGCAGCTTGTCCTGAATGTTATGGAACGATCTGTAGGCCAGAGAAATTTTAAATTTCACATGATCATGGTTCATCATGGGTTTTGTTTAGTAACCATGTAAGTGTCACTGAGATGTTCATTCAATTCCAGTGGCGAACAGAGGTGTTGGGCATGACCATGGTGCTACTTAATAAAACATATTTCTGGCATGGCCTTTCGTAAGTCTTTATCCGATTACTAAAGGAGCAATCCCTAGCCTGAGCAGGAATTTGCTTTACCACAAAGAAGTACCAACCACTGAAACCTGGCACTTCTTGAGCAATTCTAAAGATGGAAATCTTATTCATTTACATTACAGCCTAGATTTGTATCCTCATTCCTCTTACCACAAAAGAGAAAGGCACCACTTGGGGGTAGGCATTTATGCACTGTAGCAGCTTTAACTGGCTACAAAGAATTCCTAAAGAAACTATCTGTAAGGTATCACAGTGCCCTAATTTTGTAATTTGAAAAGCTGCATTTGTGTTTACTTTTCCACCTAGAAGTTTGAGAAGAAGGAAAGAGTTTTCAAGGAAGTGGGAATTTGCATTATTTTTCTGAAAAATTCTGGCAAGACTGCAGGACCACAACAACACCTATGAGCATGTAGTGTCAGCTGTTAAGTCTGTCACATTCCTTGACTTAATACCATTCACAAACATTGAAGCGTTTTACATACGAAGAAAAACTATCTGTCAATCTCTCTCCTTCCAAATAACCAGTGCAACAAACCTTTTCTCCGTATTTCTTCATGGCAGCAAGACTCGCCATGTTCAGCATTCTCGCTGCTTCTTGAACAGATATCTTTTCGTAGGACTTCTCCAAGCAAGTTGCTATTTCATTTCTAATAGTGTCCAGCAGAATGTCAATAAAAAAATTATAATTTTCTGCTGGAACGTTGCCTTTTGCCAGGAAGATCTGTGGAAAGCAAAGAAAAGGAACAGTTATCATCATGAGCATTAATAAACACTGGCATGGGTGGTAATGATATGCTTGTACCAGTTTATTAGAAAAGCATGTGAATTGTAAAGTATTAACTAAATCAAACAATGGAAAATCCAGGATGGAATGTAGTAATATTATGAGTAGGAAAGTTGCTACTCACCATATAGCTGAGATGCTGAGTCACAGATTGGCATAACAACGTACACAATACACTCGTCCATCCTTACACAATCCCTGCTCCCAATCCCTTACCTCATGGCTCATACCCCTGTAATAGACCTAGATGCAAGACCTGTCCCAAACATCCTCCCAGCACCACCTACTCTAGTCCAGTCACTAATATCACTTATCCCATCAAAGGCAGGGTTACCTGTGAAACCAGTCATGTGGCCTACAAGCTAAGCTGCAACCACTGTGTCGCATTCTATGTAGGCACGACAACCAATAAGCTGTCTGTACACATAAATGGGCACCGACAAACTGTGGTCAAGAAACAAGTGGACCACCCTGTTGCTCAACGCACTGCCAAACAAGAAATCCTTCATTTCAATGACTGCTTCACAGGCTGTGCCATATAGATCCTTCCCATCAACACCAGCTTTTCTGAATTGCACAGGTGGGAACTCTCCCTGAAATACATCCTACGTTCCCGTAACCCACCTGGCCTCAACCTTTGTTAGTCGCTGTCCTCACCCACCCAGCCCCTTCCCTGCTCCCATTCTAGCACTACACAGCCATCATTCCTTCACGTCCACACGCTGTCTTTATTTTTATTTTTTTTTTTTAATTTATTTCTCTCCTTTTCCACTACTTCCCCTAGGACCCCTCCCCACCGCCTAACCTGCAGCACTTCTCTGTGACTGTGTGTGTGTGTGTGTGTGTGTGTGTGTGTGTGTTAAAGGCCATTGGCCGAAAGCTGTAAGTGTGAAAGTCTGTTGTGCCTTATCTGAGACTCAGCATCACCACTATGTGGTGGGTAGCAACTTTCCTTCTCATAATATTGAGATATATGTAACACAAAACTAGGTACCAGACAGTCATATTCGATTACTGTAATGTGTAATAACAATATTATTGACATTATTATATGAGATATTTGGAAGCAAATAATCATTAAATTGCAGAGGTTTCAAGAATTTTGAGAGACGTGAAGTACACAGGGTGATTTTGCAAAATGGGGACAAATGCAGGAAAATCTCAGAGAATGAGGTGGTCGATTTGGAGGGGGGAACCAAACAGAGAGGTCATCTGTCCATCAGATTAGGGATGGATGGTGAACAAAGTTGGCTGTGTCCTTTCAAAGGAACCATCCTGGCATTTGCCTGACGTGATTTAGGGAAATCGCAGAAAACCTAAATGAGGATGGCTGGATGCGGGTTTGAACCATCACCTGGGAGGACAGGGAACAAACAAGGTCATATGGCTATGGAGATATGGCCGGAAACACACTGCAGGAGTGTTACATCCACTTCAAGATGGAAATGAAATATCTTTGACAGTGTAGATTTTAGTGATTGAAAGCACACAAACACACCAGGCCAGTGGATACATTGTGTATGTACTAGTGTTTTACTTCCACAGTCAAGAGGGCAGTAATGTTGCTCATGACAGTACGTTAGCCACAAAGGTACTGCATTCGCATACCAGTATACTGGGCAAAGTGGCATCCATTTCACTGCTGCTGTGAGGATGAAGAAGAAAAGGCAAAGGGAACAAAACTGGAAGGGATCCAGGAAACCAGGGGAATAGCCAGGTCGACATAAGTAATTAGACAAAGAGAGAGGAAAGAGGGCTCAGAGGGGAAGAAGTGAGAATGGGAGGGAGTACAAATGAAATGTGAGCCCCTGGAGGGAAATTTAGAGAGAATTCTGTGACCTAAAAATTTTGTATTTATGAAAAATAATACTGAAATATTTGTCACACCTATTTGATCGCCATAATTCTAGTATATTTTAATGAAAATGTAATTAATTTTTATGCCAAGTTTACAAATATTTATTAGTCTCAGAGTAAATTGCACCTGAAGATAAAAATCACACTTCCTGAAAACTACTTTGAAGTTTTTGACAGGATCTCTTCATCCTACATTCAAAATTAAAAGTTGCTAAGTCCGTAGGTGACATCATTGTCGGTTTCTGAATACTCCAGCTAACGTTTGGAGGCCCTCTTGAATTCTGGTCTCTCGTCATTTGTAGAACACTTTTCTCAGCCTTGAGCATCCTCAGTTAGTTGGATGACAAACACATCCTTCACATTCATTCACCCCAGGTTCTATGCCCATACCACTGAGAACTTCCAGCCCACTGACAATCACTGGAACACAGCATAGCACCTCTGACACCAGTTTTTATCCCACAAATACAGTTTTAGACAAGCATTTCCACACACTGTTATTGAACCTTTCATTGGGTATTCAAATTCTCCCATGGGTGAATTTAGTAAGCAAGTTTTTGCTAGCCAAGCCTCTATAGATAGTTTTTATAACACTCGCTACTGACATGGTAGGGGATGGTTACATATGTATTCATCAGCATTACGCTGGCATTCTGATATTTACATCATAATTTGAGGCCCTCTGGACAAAGAATGAAGGGGGTCCTTGTCTGTAGCAATACTGTGAAAGACTGTGGCCCTTACATCTTTTATCATTTCGGCTACATTATTAGTACTTCTTTGTATTCCCAGTCCATAATATGTTTGAAAGACTCCTATTTCCGAATTTGTTAGCCTGCCAAGCCCCAATATTCTCTTACCATCAGAAAGCTTTCTCCCCTTCATATCTCCAGTTTCCTCAATCTTGTACCAAAACGCTTTTGTGCATGGCCAACACATTCAAGTTGTAAAACATCTATATTACGTTGTACCACAGGCTGGAATGTATTGCTGCTACCATCAGCCAAATACACGGCATAACATACAGCAAGTTTCATCACTGAACAATTGAACATATTGCTTATACCAGTAACTCCCATTTCTGTTCAGTATCCATCTAAATTTTTTTACTCGCCTGTCTATACGCCATTTTCACGAAGTGTTGGAAAATGAATATTTTTTTTAATGTAACTTCCACTAACAGGTTTGATTTTTTATTTGTTTATTTATTTTACTATCAAACAGACATCGAAGGCTTAAGAAGAAATGTTAATAGAAATGCTTAAAATAGCATTGTAAAACACACTAAATTACTATGAAATATCCATGTGGAGGTCTTTGAAACTCTTACTGGCAATTTTTGATGGGCTGGTGGATGAGGAGGGTTTTGAAACTGATGAAATGATCTTTAGGCAACACAAAAGGATACAAAAATTCTTTATTTTAAACGAATCTGCAGACTTACATTCACTTTGTAATTATAGTATCAATATAGGATCAGTCTGTATTTCCATAATAGGAGTCTTCAGCATCATTAAATCCATTCTGGAAAGCCGATTCTATTTCCATGCAACACTTCAGATTGTCAATATTCCTCCAGTTACTACCAACATGTTTTGTTAACAACTTGCCCACATCTGACATTTTGTATACAGTGCCTTCCAATTTTTGTTTCGACTGGAGCTGATATAATTTGCTCTTCTTTGTTATGTATTTTGCTATTCCAATATCAGTTCTGTACGCTCATTCCCATTGAGCTTTAAAATCCGTCGAAGTTTTGTCATGTAGAATCTTTCGCAATGACTGAATTTGAAGTGCTACAATGCAAACTGTTTGAAATACACAGTTGCTTCATTCTTTTAGTCTCCAGTTTATGCAAAGTGGCATGATCATTTATTACATTCTCATACACGGAAGATTCAACTATAATATCCCTCTTGCTCATTTTTTTCTATTCTCGCATAAAACCTGTTACGCAGTATGAAGGAGTATCCTATAACAAAGTAATATTTCCACTTTATGTTAAAAGAGGTCTCTGAAGTCATTTACTGATCACGGTGATCGTACTCACATTTTTGTTTTGATACCCACAGGTATTTGCAAAGAATTTCACTATTTTCTGCCTGCATCAGTCTATGATATACGCATCTTGTTTTCTCATTTGAGCTTTTTGAGTTCCGAGTTTCATTCTGACAATAAGAGGGAACATTTTGTGTACACAAAAGAGCTTTTGAATTGCCAATCACTGAAGTGAAATCATAAAAAGTAAATTGCCTACTAAAATAAGCAGCTTAATCTGGAAGTTTTGGAAAAAACATTTTTCTATTAGTCAAAATATATAATCGATAATCCCTTTTTATCCTGACACAATAAATCACAAAATGCTCCAGCTTCAAATTACATACATTCTGTTCTACTAAAACTGCTTGTTTCTTTACAGGGCTTTCTCTTCATCATACAAAACAAACATCAGTTCTAAGACTTCCAAGCCAATTTGTAACTACTGCAAAAAACTACGAAAGAATCAGTCTTTCCATCTTCAAACTGGATTTTTATTACTTCTTAATATTAAGTTAGTGTGGTAAGGACAGTCTTCTACTCTTCTCCTAGATCTACAGTTTTGAGGTTCTGAACAACTGAATGACCAAAAATTTCCCTATGCTTCCTGGCAAGGTGCATTATTGTCACCTTCTGTAACAGATGACCATCTTAGAACACCTTGCAGGTAATTCTTTTTTCATCCCAAAATTCCAAGAATGCTCATCTACACACTATTGTATGTTCACAATTTGCCTTTCACATGTAGTAGGTGAATGTTAGGTCACTCTTTGACTCCCCTCAATTTTTTCTTCACTTAGGTTGTGAAACACCACAGTGACTGATTCTGCTTTCTGAAGCACAGAGGACTTGGTTGAACTGCCTAATACCTGCCATCTGCAGTATCAAACACTTAAATGCCTTTGTGTTAGATTTAGATCTGGGAGAAACTGGTGGAAAACTAGCAGAATATCTGAAAATGAATTTTCGTAATTCGTAAAATAAAAAAAAGGCAACCACTGTCACCTATAGCTGACTGATGTGTGGTGCATAGAAACAACTAACAGAAAACAATTCAAGCCAACTTTTGAGCTCTTGCTCAGCAAAAACACACACATTCATTCAACACATGCAACCTCACAGACACCAAAACACAATCACTTGCAGCTGTGGTGAAACTGACTAATAGTCAATAGTTTGAAAGTATTACTGTATTAGCATATGTAGTCTGTGCTGTAACATGATAGGCATAAATGTGTTGGTTGTGAAAATTTGTTATTCCATCAAACGAAACTGAAGAGATGAGCAATGGATGGCAGCCTGTTCAACAAACCACGGCAAAAGTCCTCCCATGTGTGATCAGCATGCATAAGGCCTGGAGTATGATATGGCAAATATGCCACTTCTGAAGTATTCTGCACAGTGAACCTGGAGATGTACGTATACCAGGGCCATTTATATTAAGCTGATACCTGGCTATTCTTTCACAGCCTGTAAAATGCACTCTTTCTTGTCAAGCGTTCGAATGACAGGTGGTCGTCTTCAGTCAATAGTTTGTGATGCTATGATGCTTCGCACACAGTCTCAGATATGCAATGATACACAGCACCGAAGACTGCACGACCTGGTTGCCTTTGATCTGGAAACACCATCTGATATAGCTGTGCAGCTTCGTGTAAGTTATTTGCATGGCTACACATAAAAAATCATGTCTGCCTACTCACAAACATAATATCCTACCAAGTTTGAATGGAGCATATTTTGTTAAACCACTACACACACACACACACACACACACACACACACACACACACAGACAGACAGACAGACAGACAGACAGACAGAGAGAGAGAGAGAGAGAGAGAGAGAGAGAGAGAGGGGGGGGGGAGGGGGGAGGGGGGACTAAGAAGCCTGGTAGCACAGTCTACTTTTAAATATCTGCCTGTTACTCAACACTTTTTATGTGGTGAGTAGCAATCTATCCTATTTTTTGTTGTTAATTTATATATAGCAAACCTTGTTATAGGAGCCTTCCATCAGGTACTGCTCAAGAGAAAGCGGATGGCGGATGTAGACGTTGGTCTGGATCTGATCAGCAGGCAACAGCTCCAACTCTGTGTGAAACTCTGCCACCCTGTTCTGAGATAGTAGGGACAGCAGATTCAGTCCCAAAAGTTGGTACTTGTATGCAGATTCTGGAAGCTGGTCCCTAGTGACAGAAGAGTCAAGATAAAAAAAGCTGTAGAAAACTTCTCTCTGTTCTCCAGCTACAAACATGCAATCTCAGAACATCATCCTCATTACTAGGAATTCAGGACTCTTATCTACGTCTTATATGCCACTCACATGAACATTGCATACCTAAAATAAAGATAGAGCAAAATATAGTGATGGACTGAACATATTAATTCCTCAAAAATTTGCTGCACTAACAAAGGATAACCAAAATTTAACAACAAACATTGGACCATCAACTCGAAAACAAGGAATGAACTGTCATGGAGCATCAAGACAATTTATTAATGTTTTATCTTTAATGACAATAATACTATGAAGTAGAATCTTTAGGAAACTACAGTTTTAGATTCCTGAATTGATGACTAGTAGGCCCAAGGAACCTAAGCAACAATACACATTTTACTTAATGTTCATATGTCACTGTTTTGACATGTAAATAATTATGTTAGTAATGATTAGCTGCAATTTTAGATTCATATAAAAAAATGCTGAGTGAAAGTTGCTACAAACGCTACCAATTATGCCTTGCATTGCAGTTTCTCTTACACAATCCTACATAAATACACAAAATGAAACAAAATTTTATCAGAATTTTAGCTCAGGATTGTTTTTACTGAATAATTACCTTTCATTTTTCTCTTCACATTGACATGATGTGTATAATAAGCCATAATGGGATAAAAGTATAGTATGTGAATTACTGACCACATGGTCAAAGGATTATTTTACAAATACTGATCCAGCATAGATCACAATGAAGATAATTTCACACTAAGGTGCCAACTTTGGCCAGTTTTAACCACAAACTACAAACTTTTGCCTCCAGGACATTGATTAACTTCAATGTTAAACAATTATTCACTTTTTCTTGTTTCCTCCTTTTTTCTTCCCAAAACCTCTTAATTCTTTGTGTTCCTGTGGTCTTTGCTCCGTCCATATTTTGCGTGTTCTTCCTTTATTTACTTGGAATTTCATGTTCA
This sequence comes from Schistocerca cancellata, assembly GCF_023864275.1. Lineage (NCBI taxonomy): Eukaryota > Metazoa > Arthropoda > Insecta > Orthoptera > Acrididae > Schistocerca > Schistocerca cancellata. The sequence continues at coordinate 15,103,389 of NC_064635.1, read as the reverse complement.
CAATTTTGTTTCTGAGTTTGTCTCTCTCATTTATCATTTCAGTACTGATCCCTGCTTGTTTTAACCCGCCTTCTATTCCTTGAAGCCAATAAGCTTTTTTAGTGAACTGTTTACTACATCAAAAATCCTCTTTGTGAAACTACTGTTGTTCATTCTATGTACATGTCCACAGAATGCTAGTCGTCGTTTTCTGATCATGCCTGTGAGTGTTCATGTAATTCTTTGGTTGATCTCTTCATCCACACACCATCTCTGTCTACTGCTCCAAAAATATTTTTGAGGATTTTTACATTCTATTTTTTCTGTCTCTTTAATGCCTGATGCTCCAATTGTGGTTGTTTCCGAGGTGTACGGTGCTACTGCTAGTAAAACTGTGCTGCAATGTGAGTTTAGCCTGTCTTGAAACATTTCTTTTATTGCAGTGCATCTACGTCAATCTGTATTCTTTCTGAAGTTTTTCTGTTCTTTGTATGTTGGATGCCTTGTCTGATCCTCCTATTTGTATATATTCCCCACATATTTGAATTTTTCCACTCTGTTCCCTTTCCATATTTTGTGTACATGGCTTGGTCGTGGATGTTCTTTCCTTTCATGTATTGTGTGTTCTCATATGGTATCTGTACACCGGTTTTCACAGATACTTCATGCATGTATTCCAATGCTTCTTGTCTATTGTTGCTGAGTATTGTCAGGTCACCTGCAAATGCCATGCATTTTATGATCGTCTTGTTTGCACACATTCTTCCTGAGTTCCTTTGATTACTTCTTCCCTTTGTTTGATCATTCTGTCCAAGAAAATATTGAATAAAAGCGACGAGCGCCCATATTCTTGCCTGACCCCTATATGTATCTCGAATGGGTCAGATTTCTCTCATAAATTTTATTTTGGGAGTGGTGTCTGTAACTGTCTGTTGTATGAGTGTCTTAGTTATTCTGTCTATTCCAAATTATTCTAATGTGTCAAAGAGAATCTGCCAGTACATGGAGTTTTAGGCCTTCTTTAAGTCCCCGAATGTGACTACAGTCTTGTTCATCTATCTGCCTTTCAGGAAAGTTCACAGGTTCCAAATTTGTTCAATACATAACCTTCCTTTTCTGACGCCTGCTTGGTATTCACCTATCTTTGTATCAGCTTGTGGTTCTAGTCTGTTGAGTAATGTCTTGGAGAGAATTTTGTAGCTGATAAGTAACAATGAGATATCTCTGTAGTTATTAGGGTCTGTCTTGTCACCCTTTTCTATAGTGTGGGCAAATCAACACATTTCCATTCCTGTGGCACTTTCTCTGTGTTCCATACTTCTGTACGAATTCCATGTATTTTCTTTGTGATGGTTTGGTCTGAGTTTCCAGATCTCAGAGATAATGCAGTCTGCTGCTGGGGTTCCATTGCTTTTTTAGTTGTTTTATTATCTCTTCTAGCTCTGTTATTAAATACTGCTTTTGATCTGGGTTTGGTACGGTTTTCATGAAGAGTAATTTTTCTTCAGGCTTCTCGCAACTGAGGAGTTTGTCGAAATACTTTTTAACAATTTGGTGATTTACTTTAGTATTTGTTCCTCCAGACCCATCTGTTCTCTTGAAGCTAATATTTGAAGGCTGACAACCCTTTGTAATTTCCCTGAAAAGTCATTTCATTTGCTCCATTTTTGTTGTGTGTGCTTCTCACTCTTCTAGTATCATCCAATGATTGTTTCCCGACTTTGTGGGATCTTGCCATGTCTCTTTTGATCTGTTGCTGCCAAAGTTCTTCCACACCTGTATTCCATGTTCAATGACCTGCTCACAACTTGTGTTCCACCACATACATTTTCATTTCCTAGTAGGCTGACCCTGACTCCAACATATTGCACTCTGAATTGTTTTTGCGAGGTCTGTCCATTTTTCTGTTGAACTCTGATTAATTCTTCAATAATTTTGTCTATGTTTATCTTGAAGTATTCTGGATCCAGTCTTAGTTTTTTCTGTTTCTTGGGATTTACCCAATTTTTACTTGTAGCAAGTGAGGGTCGGAGTCTGGGAATCCTCTGCGTGTTCTCACATTCAGAATTTCGCTTTGACTTTTGCTTGTGATGGCTATGTGATCTATTTGAAATTTTCCCCATATGTATTTGGGTGTTTTCCATGTTGTGGGTTTTCGTTTTGGCTTTTTAAATTTACTTGTACTATTTCTCCTAGCCTATTTGTGCATTTACATCATGTCTTTTTGGTATTTTGTTTGTTAGTTCTTCCATTTTTTCCCAAAAGTCTGACTTCTTATGGTTTCTTTCTGTTGTGTTTGATTGTCAGTGCATGTGCATTGATGATTGTGTATCTTTTGTTTCCTGATTTGAAGGTTATTGTAGAGATTCTTTCTGTTACTGAATTGCAATCCAGGCTGTTGTCTATGACTGATTTGTTAACCACGAATCGTGAGCCAAACACTGCTGGCTGGTGTTCCTCTTCTGGCAGTAAGGTTTTCCTTCACATATCCTGTAGTTTTCTGTGCTGAAGTGGTTGTAGTCTGTGAAAAGCGTCTCTTGTATTGTGAAGATCCTGATGTGAAATTTTTCCAGAACATCCATAAGGTGTCCGAGTTTACCTATGTTGACCAGCATATTTGTGTTGAGCATGCCAATATAGTGTTTGCGAAGAGGTTTCGGGAAGATCCAATTCTTCTCCTTCTCATGAAGTTTGTGGTCCCCCAGAATCCAATAACCAGAGAAATCTAGTATATTTACTGGGGCCTGGGGTTGTGGATATTTTTCCTGTTGTTCCATATTTTTCCTGTTGTTCCATCATTACTTCTTCATGTTGAAGGTGGTTGTGGTGATCTCTTGGAGATCACAAATATTAAAGACTTAATTGTTAAGATCAACATGTTTGTAGCAGTTGCACCAACTGCTGCATGTCAGATCAGACACTAATGAATTTAGACCTAAGTATTCGGTCCAAACTGGGTATTTCACTTCCCCAATACCACCCACATCTGGGAGGCTTTCCCCTGTCCTCCACCTGGGGAGGCATCTGATGGGGATCTAACAACCCCATACAAGCAGCTACTCAATAATTAATATGATTACAATGTCATTAGCTACAAACCTAATTACCGAATTAATGGAACACAGAACAATATCAATATGCACTATGACAAAAGACCTTTGAGACATCCAAATACATTCACACAATGGTTTTAGTTTTGTAACATTTCATGTTTCTAGAAAATGAAATGATCCAGTTGCCAATAAAGTTTATATTTTATTCTCAGAAGCAGTTTTGTTTGAGATATAAATATCACTCTCAAGTAAACTGACATAGCACTGACACATAATAAATGTATGAAGTCAGATAACATGAATAGTAAGTTTGAGAACAAACTGGCTGTAGGTTCCTAAACATGATGGAACTTCCTGGCAGATTAAAACTGTGTGCCGGACTGAGACTAACTCTGGATCTTCGCCTTTCGCTGGCAAGTGCTCTACCATCTGAGCTACCCGAGCACGACTCTTGCCCCGTCTGCACAGCTTTACTTCTGCCAGTACCTCGTCTCCTACCTTCCAAACTTTACAGAAGCTCTCCTGCAGAGTGAAAATCTCATTCTGGAAACATCCCCCAGGCTGTGGCTTCGCCATGTCTCCGCAATATCCTTTCTTTCAGGGGTGCTAGTTCTGCAAGGTTCGCAGCACTTGCCCGCGAAAGGCAAAGGTTCCAAGTTCAAGTCTCGGTCCAGCACACAGTTTTAATCTGCCAGGAAGTTTCATATCAGCGTACACTTCACTGTAGAGTGAAAATCTCATCCTGATGGTTAGTGTTTGGAATAATATTGACTGAAATGTAGGTGTAAGTTGAGAAGTGGCTACTGTAAAGAATTTCATAGTTCTAAAAGGTATTGGATATTAATGTCTTTTAAATAGTTCCACATTAGAGACTTGGGCAGAACTATGGCTAAATGGATGTATTAAGCTACAAGAAGATTCAAATCACATACTGTGACTGGCTTCAGTACTGTTGCATTAATGTACAATGTGTGGCATTAACAATGTGCATGTGCAACCTAAATTCCATTTGGAACTGCTTACCGTACTGATGCCTCGATCTCCCTATTTGTCTTTCACCTCCCCCACCACACTCCCCCCCCCCCCCCTCTCAACTACCAAATTTACCGGTCCTTGATGCTTCAGGATGTGTCCTATCAACTGATCCCTTGATTTCGTCTGAAAACACAATGGAAATATCACTCATGTAGATCTCCCTGTACTGCTTCATTAGTTAGCCAATTTATCCATGTAATCTTCAGCATTCTTCTGTACAAGGCTAGGCACCAGACAAATGCCTTCAGAAAAGCCTTCTGAACACTTAAAATTCAACCTCTTTGCTTTACTTTTGTTGATGTTCATTTAATAACCTGCTGCAAACACTACCCATTCTATTCAATTGCTCTTCCAAGTCCCTTAACCCTAATTTCCAATCATGAGCACAGCTTGTGTGGCAGGCAAGCTACAAGCCTTAAGCTTTTTAACTCTGCTCATCTTCCTCCATTTGTATTGTTTTCGTTGTGTACACGGCCTCTATTTGGGCTTCACATGCTGTGAACTGGCCTCTGCAGTAAATGTTTAAGTTCTTGTCAATACTGAGATAGAGAAGGCTTTGAATGTATCATGTGAAGATTCTGGTTCCTAGGGGGACATTCTGGAAGTGAATACAGTGAAGTTGCTTCTGAAACTGACTCAGGCATGCAAACATCGCCGGGGGGGATTGCACCTCCAACAGTGCACCATATACTTCCTAATAATCAAGGTAATATTTCAAATGTAGCGCCACCTATAAAGCCACCATGCAAGAGAAGACATTCTACTGTTGCGAAATCTTCAGATGTGGATTTAGGATGAAACACTAAACACATCAAATGAGCATCACTGCCTGAATTCAGAGCAGAAAGTGGATGTGTGACAGAAACTGATGATAGTAGCAATCCTTTTGATATTTGTCAAATTTTTTCCTGAATCAATGATAAATCACATCAAGACAGGAGCTAAAAAGACAGAAAAAAAGGAAAATGAGAAAAATGAGAAAATCAAGCAAACAAACTGGGGTGAAACCGCACAGTGTATTTGGTCTTTGCTGTTATCCATATTTGCCCTGTAAAGAAAAACAGTCTGGGTGATTATTGGTCTACAAATAAATCTGTTTCCACAAATCTTCAAGGTCAGTCAGTAATGGCTAGAAATAGGTACTTTAGCTATTCTCTCTTACCTGCACAGAAATGACATTGCCTGATAATTCCAAGAAGTGAATCTGATCATAATCCCATGCATAAATATCAGATTATTTAATTTCACAATTTCCAGAATATTTTTCACTTGAGGCAAACCTTATCATTAAAGCAGGGAAGAGCTATTTTCTGTGTCTATACTGATGAATATGGTATCGAACTCTTTACCTTATGTGATTCAAAGGGAGGATCTGTTCCATACACAGAAGTTTACTTGGGTAACGGGCAGGAATACAAGCCAGTGACTGCCCTTTCTCAGAGACTTCTCTTTGGCTACCTTAACAATAGACATACTGTTTATACCAATAGATATTACATTTCACCAGCTGTTTTTGATTTTGTGAGAGAATAAGACGAAGGCTGTGGGAATTTGCATGCCTAATTATAAAGGACTTCCTAAACAAAGTATAGTCTACAATAAGCTAATGAAAGGTAACTGTATAATTATGAGGCAGAAACATTTTCTGTATCTGAGGTGGAGAGACATGAGATGTTTCATATTCGTCAAGTCTTCACAAGATGACAAAACAGCAGTAGAAGTTAACAGCAAAACAATGATGACGAAGAAAAATCTGATGCCATTCTAGAATACAGTCTCAAGACAGGTGTAGACCAGAATGATGAACTCATCTCAGATTAAAATATAATCAGCAGACCTAAAATTATTTGTTCATTGCCTGTAATATACTGCACCAGGAAAAATACAGCTCCACTGTGCATACTATTCTTGAACACACAATGAGTTGGTCGACATTCATAAGCAGCTGGAAATCATCGTAACTACTGTCAAATGATTGGCAGCTGCTGCGAATCATTGTGTTGGGGAGTCTTGTACCTTTGATAACGGTACTCTTCTTCGGACACTGTCTCCTCTGGAGAAAATACAGGATCTGTCATTACTCATCCACTTGACTGTGAGTGGCATGTCAATGGTAGATTTAGGCATCCTTTACAGGGTGGACGGGTACCTTGGAGGACGCAGGGTGTTGTAGCGAATCCCCTAACCAACATTTTTCAGGTGTTGTCTTTTATTGAAATTGAAACTGAGCCAGTGGGACTTGTTTTGGGGAAACCCGTTTTGTCCAGTGTCAAGAGGAGGAAAACACAAAAGGGTAGGGTTCTATTAATTGTTGGCAGTTCAAAAGTAGAGCAAATGATGGTAACACTTAGGGAAATGGCAGTGAGGCACAGAAAAGGACACCAGGTGCACTCAGTGTGCCTGGGGACCCTCAAACATGTTGGAGAGGCTATTCTGGCACCCAGAGCAAACAGGTGCAAGCAACTGCGGATTGTGGCGCACACTGGAACAAACGATGCCTGTTGTCTGGGCTCTGAGATCGTACTTCGTTCACTCCATCACTCCAGTGACTGGCAGAGATGGTTGAGAAGACCAGCCTTGTGCACGTAGGTTCAACAAAGCTCCCATTTTGCAGCATTACCCCTAGAGCAGATCATGTCCCTTTGGTTCTGAGTCAAGTGAAAGGGTTGAACCAGAGACTTTGAAGGTTCTGTGACAAGCAAAGCTGTGCTTCCTGCACTTGCGCAATATGGTTGACAAGTGTTGGTTCCCCTAAATGGGTCAGGTGTGCAATACATGTCAAAGGCTGCTACTCAGGTAGGTGACTGTGTATTGGTTGCACACTATGGTTTCATAGGTTAGGCAACACTCCATCCAATCCAGATAACGATACTATAAGAAACCTGGAAGGATCAGTGTAAGATCGGAAGCAATGCCTCCAACAGGTTACTATTAAAATCGTACAGGTTATCTGCTCCTATTATGCAGTAATTTCTTTCTTTAGAAGTTTCTTTACCGTGACCATATATCATGGAGGTTCTTTCGCATTATGAACTGTTCTGCTGGGTACATATCTTTCCAGTGCATGGTGAACTACTCTTACAAAGTTGAGCCAGAGTTCCTCACCTGTGCTGATAGTTTGAAGTTCCTCGTTGAGATACTTTTAAATAGTTTATTGAACACACACACACACACACACACACACACACACACACACACACATATATATATATATATATATATATATATATATATATATATATATATATATATGTGTGTGTGTTCAATAAACTATTTAAAAGTTAGTAGTATATATATATATGTGTGTGTGTTCAATAAACTATTTAAAAGTTAGTAGTGTCATATCTCAACGAGGAACTTTAAACTATCAGCACAGGTGAGGAACTCTGGCTCAACTTTGTAAGAGTAGTTCCCCATGCACTGGAAAGATATGTACCCAGCAGAACAGTTCATAATGCGAAAGAACCTCCATGATATATGGTCACGGTAAAGAAACTTCTAAAGAAAGAAATTACTGCATAATAGGTGTGAAACAAAGTGTACGGCTGTAGACAGACAGATACATAGATGCTCAATGAAACACATTTGGCTGTCAAGAGAGCAAAGCGTGATGCCTTCAATGACTACTGTAACAGAATATTGTCAAATAATCTTCCACAGAACCCAAAGAAATTCTGGTCATACGTAAAGGCTGTTAGTGGCACCAAAGATAGTGTCCAGTTGTTCCATATGTGAACGGAATAGGGAGAAATCCTAATAACTGGTATAATGGGACGTACTCTCTACCGTGCAATTCACGGTGGTTTGCAGCAGAGCTGTGCACGGAGACCAAGCCTGTGGGCCGCGTCCACACTGGACTGTAACAGTTTCAGATGAAGCGAGTCTGAAGTCATTGCACAGGCCGAGCACTGCGGCACACAGGCACTGGTGTGCTACAGGCTCAGCAGAGTCGCGAATAGACACACATCCTGCAGGCTGTGGCCTCACCGTTACACAATGGGCGAGCCCGTGATACCACCGTATGTGCCAGCCAGCGCCACGTGCCAAGCAGTGGTGTGCTGCAACCTATGAGTGGGTGGTAGCAATGAGTGCTGTTGCGAGCTACAGTCTATGAGTGGCAAGAGCACCTGTAGGAATGGTGCGACTGCTCCTTTTTTCTCTTAACACGAAAACAAGTGTGGAAACTAAATGTGATTTGCAGTGGAAGGAGAACATGCCAAGAAAAAGGAAAGTAAAAGGAAAGACTAATCAGTGGTGAGTGTAGAAACCCACAGCCTGAAACAAATCATTAAAGTTCAATTTCGACAATATTTAAGCCTACAGTGAATGACTATGGGAGAAATGTTAATTTTGTTTGCTGTTCACTGTGCAATGAAATTTACTGCTCATACTAAAAGGTCAAGTGGCACTTCGCACATTTCTTGCATTCATGTTTGTCTAATAAACAAGGGTCTTGTGTGGTCAAGAAACACCTTCCTAAACATGCTCAGACATGTTTGTCGGTAAGTTCGTGGCTATGTGTGCGTCAGACCTAAGGTCACACGGAACAATACGAGTTGGAGGAAGGGTTTTTGGATTTTGTTCAGATGTCAGTAGACACTGGAGTGACTTACAGTGAAGTATCCACAAGGGCTATTATACTCCAGCCCACAGCAGTGTCTTGGCACACAGCAGAAAGTGCTAAAGCCTGAGAGATATAATTATGCAAGAGATAACTGCTCATATAACAAAAGGTGAGTGCTCAGCTACTACAGAGTCTCAGATCTTGTGTTTTGTTTACAACCCAGTTTCCAGATGAACCAAAAATGGTAACATTAGAAGAGAACTGTTCAGATTATTTATGCCTCTCGGTATCCATGACTCTTCTTTAAAAGACATGCATTTTACGATAGACCTTTTAATTTTTCCAAAGAGGTAGAAAACATGATAAAAGAGGCAATCCATTCATCAAATCCCACTAGAACTCCACTACCAGAGGAAGTACAAAAGTTTGCTTTGTGGGTAGATGTCAATGACAGACAAGTTGGAGAAATATTTACATCAAAACTGTAAAATGGAAGAAAATGTGGCTTCTTACTGGAAAACGAGCTAGCAAAGTTTTCAGACTTTTCAGAAATTCACCAGAAAAATGCTATGTATACAAGCATCTAGCTCTGCTTCTCAAAGAAATTTTAGTTCTGTCAGTTTTATTCTCGATGCAAGATGGCCACTTTTACACCCGGAGATTGCTGATGCTCGTTTTTAATGCATAGTAACTCTACACAAGACAAATGAGTGAAAAAGAACGCTGAAGCTACTTTGGAACATTAAGTTTCAATTTCTGTTCTTTTTAGCAGTGGAAATATTTTCATTTATTGCACTTTTTTTTGCATATGTCTGAGTTATGTACACCATTTTCAAATTAGTTTTGAATTTTTGAAATGAAATAGTACTCCGTTTATTTCTAAATTATTACTGAGCAGCAGGGCCAAAACCAGCACCTTTATTTCAGCCTCAACTCACATGTTAAATTTAATAATTAGAAAAATATATCACTTTATTTACAAGAGTCTTGATGACAACTGTTATAAGTATTTTTGCTGTTTGACGGTTTCGACTGTAGTGAGTTACCATCAGAACTAAAAATGCAGTTTCTCGTTACGAGAGTATCTAAGTCGCCATCAAACATACACGGTGATCACTTAAAATACACAGTGAATGTTAATAAAACTGGCAAACTGCTGGTACAGATTCCCGACTGGAAATGGAGGGAAAAAAGATCCTGAAAACATGTGTCCAGAAATGCATCATTGCCTGGTAGATGGTGCTGATGAATGTAAGTTACTCTGACCATATGCCATGTGTCCCGTGTGTGTTGCAGGATGTGTGATTGACGCAGCATACTGTAAGCAGCAGAATGGTCTGGTATTCATGTTGGCAACCAACTGAGATGGTGTTTGTGTACGGCCAAGCATAGGGAAATGGTCGAGAGGCAGCACAGCTATACAAAACAAGTACCCTCACAGACACCAACCACATCACGTAACATTTCAAGCGCTTTTTATGTGTCTGTGAGATCATGGGTCTGTTCAGAGAGACAAACTTGTAGGTAGGCGGCAGACTGGGCATGCACCAGATTTAAAGGATCTGGGTCTGTGGGATGCTGAGACAAACCCCAGTACAAGCTCCAGGTAAGTGGCCCACCAACATGGGCTTGAAATATTCTGTGAGGGTACTTTTTTTTTTGGTATAGCTGTCCTACCTCTCTACTGTTTCAATCTGCTCGGCTGTACACAAACACCATCTCTGCTTGTTGTCGACATGAATACGGGACCATCCTGCTGTTACAGTACCCTGGATTTATCACAAAGCCTGCAATGTGCAAGGAACACACAGCACATGGCCAGAGGAACTTTCATTCTGTCAGTGCCATTACCGTGGCAACGATGTATTTATGAAGGTACGTTCATAGTAGCTTTTTCGCTCCATTTCCAGTCAGGAATCTGAGCCTGCAATTTGTCAGTTTTATTAATACTAACTCTGAATATCAAAGAAATGAGAGCAAGACATCTGAGAGTAAAGAAATCTTTCAGCAAGGGCAGGTGATGGTGCACTGGCAAGTCGTCCCACTGCTAATGATAATGTTCGGTGCGTCGCAAGTTGCGTGCGCCCCGTCAGTAGTGCAGTATGTCTGCCTAGTGCTGGCCGCGCTACGACACAGCAAGCCCAGTGCAGTGGGCTGGGGCAGCCCAGAGCCATGGGCCAGCGGGTAGCCACGTCAAATAGCAGTGCGCTGGGCTGGAAAATCCCCCGGGCTCAGAGTGCTCCACAGTGGGTCGCTCTGCACTCCTCTGGTTTGCATAATGTAGATGTAGATTTCGTACCACCACTTCAAGAGAAGGCAAATGAAATTTTGGAATAAATTATTTTTGCATCCTTTTGAAATGGTAGCAGTGAACACTTCCGTCTTATACTGTGAAACAAGAAATAATCAGGAAAAGAGCTGCCATCTGGGAAATTTTCTTATTCAGTTAGAAGAGGAATTTGCAAAGAAAGAGTGTGAACAACATGCTGCTAGGAAGACATTTTGCAGACAGAATTCCTTCCACAGGAAAGGCCCATCCCACAAGAGTGCGCAAAGTTTGTAGAGGAAAAGAAACTTTCCAGTGGAGAGTCTTCAAGAAAAGAAATATGTTGGTGCCTTGACTGTGAAGTTCAACTGCACATAGCAGTGTGTTTCAAATTGTACTATACAATGGTAAATTATTCTTAAATGTATCAATAAGAACCACCACAGATTTTTTTCACCAAGTAAGTACTGAAATTTAACCAATTTTTATTTACTGTGCCTTATTTTGTAACTACACATGCTCATAAATTAATTATAATGCTGATACGTAGTGAAACAACACTCTGGTAGGCGGTTTGCGGGTTTAAATCGCCTCGGGGTATGACCATGTGTTTCATTTGACCAGCAGTCATTGCACGGTGGTGCTGGCAGCAGTCCACATACGCAGAGGTGTGTTGGTGCAAGTCAAGAGTACAGTGCAGCGAGTAAGTTTGCAGACGTTTTCAGACATGCTAATGGTGACTGTGCGCTGAAAATGGCTCAAAGAACACATATTGATGACGTTATGAGGGGTAGAATACTAGGACAACTGGAGGCTGGTCAAACACAGCAGGTCAAAGCACGGGCCCACCGTGTGCCACAAAGTGTGGAAGATTATGGCAACGATTCCAGCAGACAGGAAACGTGTCCAGGCACTAAAGTACGGGACGTCCACAGTGTACAACACCACAAGAAGACTGACATGTCACCATCAGTGACCGCAGATGGCCACAGAGTACTGCAGGTAGCCTTGTTCGGGACCTTACCGCAGCCACTGGAACAGTTGTCTCCAGACAAACAGCCTACAGATGGCTGAACAGACATGATTCATTCACCCGAAGACCTGCAAGGTGCATTCCACTGACCCCTGGTCACAGGAGAGCTCGTAAAGCCTGGTGTCAAAAACACAGTACATGGTCATTCAAACAGTGGTCCCTGGTTATGTTCACGGACAAGTCCAGGTATAGCTTGAACAGTGATTCCTGCTGGCTTTTCATCTGGCGTGAACCAGGAACCAGAAACCCCTCAACGTCCTTGAAAGGGATCTGTATGGAGGTCGTGGTTTGATGGTGTGTGGTGGGATTATGATTGGTGCACATACACCCCTGTATGTCTTTGATAGAGGAACTGCAACAGGTCAGGTGTATCACGACATTATTTTGCACCAATATGTCCGCCTTTTCAGGTGTGCAGTGGGTCCCACCTTCATCCTGATGGATAACAACACACGGCCCCACCGAGCTGCCATCATGGAGAAGTATCTCGAAACAGATGATATCAGACAAATGGAGTAGCCTGCCTGTTCTCTAGACATAAACCCCATTGAGCATGTCTGGGATGCTCTCAGTCAATGTATAGCTGCACGTCTTGAAACCCCTACAACATTTCAGGAGCTCCAACAGGCACTGGTGCGAGAATGGAAGGTTATACCCCAGCAGCTGCATGAATATCTGATCCAGAGTATACCAACCCGTTGTGCAACCTGTGTACGTGTGCATGGTGATCATATTCCACATTGATGTCTGGGTACATGCGCAGGAAACAGTGGTGTTTTATAGCACATGTTTCAGGACAGTTTTCTCAATTTATCACCAATACTGTGGACTTACAGATCTGTCATGTGTGTTCCCTATGTGCCTATGCTATTAGCTACAGTTTTGTGTAGTGCCACATTGTATGGCACCACATTCTGCAAGTATCCTTAATTTATGAGCATGAGTAGATTAAAAAAGAACCTTTCTACCTCGAAAAACTACCTATATTTGCACATAACATTACAAGTATGAAATGGTAGGTACTCAAATAGATGCCAAAAATTCTCAGAATTCCACAACATGAATGCCGCAAAGGGCCCAGGACTCTAGACGTCAAGGTCTCTGACAGAGTTACATTGTCATCAGAAAACTTGTAAGTTTTTATTTCCTTCTCCCTGAACTTAAATTGCCTTTCTGAATTTCTTTCCGCTCCTTGACTCCTTGCTCAATGTACAGATTAGGCCAAGGGCTCCAACTCTGGCTCACTCCCTTCATTACTACTACCTACTGTCGTCGTAACTGCCGTCTGCTTCACATCTCCCACGTAGCAAGCTACGTAAATTTAAGTATTAACTGTGTTTTCTTACTTGTCATTTCTTTTTCCGTGTGTTTTTGCTTTTAGAAACCTTTAATTTTCGAATACTAGTAATAGTGTTCCACATTTCTCGTGTTTGTTTTGAATACCGTCCAGAGACAGTTAGTGCTTATTTTCATTTTTTCCAACAAGAAGTTTCTAGTAACCACAGTTTAGTCAGCTATCAGCCACCTTTACTGAATTAGCAGTCTAGTTAAAAGTTGATTACTTAACACTCTACAGTAAATCGTTGATTTCTTAGGATGGATAGGATGTGCGACTTGTGTACGGACGCAGGAGGAGCTGGCCACTGTTCACTAACACCTGAACGTGTTGATGGCCGTGGTCAACCATCTTCATGCTGCTGCCTCTGAGTGTAGCAGCAGTGGGCAATCTGGTGCGTTGCATGGTACACCCCATGTTACATGTTTCACCCACAGTCCCTGCTGTTGAGACATCTTCGCGGGTACTGGGTATGGTTGAGCCACCCTCTCCCCAAAGGGAGTGGTGGGTTCAATGGCGTTCGCGTCGTACGAGGTGGAGGGTCAATGTGGAGGCTGGCTGTGTGGCATCGCCCGCTCTGCCTGTGAGTGGACATGTGGCTGCTCCTTCAGCAAGGAGCGAGCAGGCACATTGGAGTGGAGGGGGGGGGGGGGGGGTATTAGTGATTGGGAGCTCCAATTTTAGGCGGGTGATGGAGCCCCTTAGGGAAGTAGTGGAAATGTCGCAGAAAAAGGCCAGTGTTCACTCTGTCTGCTGGCCGCGGGGTCTCATGCGAGATGTGCAGGAGGCCCTGCAGGCGGCGATAGAGAGCACAGGGTGCACACGACTGCAAATTAATGTTCATGTCAGCACCAATGACTCCTGACGTCTGGGTTCAGAGGTCATCATCAGTTCATACAGGCGGTTGGCGGAGTTGAAGGTGGAAAGATTAGCTCGCAGGGTGGAATCTGAGCTAACTATTTGTAGTGTCGTTCCCAGAACCGATCGCAGTACTCTGGTTTGGAGCCGAGTGGAAGGCTTAAACCAGAGGCTTAGACGATTGTGCGGAGATCTGTGGTGCAAATTTCTCTACATCTGCCATCGGGTGGAGAAATGTAGGGTCCCCCCGAGTATGTCAGGCGTGCACTACACGCAGGAAGCGGCTACAAGGGTAGCGGAATACGTGTGGAGTGAACATGTTTTTTTTTTTTATTTTTAGGTTAAAGAGTTCCCTCCCCAGGCCCGAAAAGACGCCTCCTGAGACGTGACAAGGTAGCGGTAGGCAAAATGCAACAGGGAACGACAATATTAATGTGGTAATAGTAAACTGCAGCAGTGTCTATAGAACCAGAACTGCTCCCATTAATAAACGGTCACAATGCCCACATAGTAATAGGGACAGAAAGTTGGCTGAAACCAGATGTAAACAGTAATGAAATCCTAAACTCAGATTGGAATGTATACCGCAGAGACAGGCTGGACAGTGAAGGGGGGGCGTGTTTATAGTGATAAGAAGTGCACTAGTATCAAAGGAAATTGACGGAGATCCGAAATGTGAAATAATTTGGATGAAGGTCACGGTTAAAGCAGGCTCAAACATGGTAATTGGATGTCTCTATAGGCCCCCTGGCTCAGCAGCTGTTGTGGCAGAGCACCTGAAGGAAACTTTGGAAAATATTTTGAGTAGATTTCCCAACCATGTTATAGTTCTGCGTGGAGATTTTAATTTACCAGATATGGACTGGGAGACAAACATTTATAACAGGTGGCAGGGACAAAGAACCCAGTGAAATTTTTTAAAGTTAATTATCTGCAAACTATCTTGAGCAATTAAACAGAGAACCGACTCATGGCGATAACAGATCTTCTAGCGACAAAAAGACCCGAACTATTTGAAACAGTTAATGCAGAACAGGGAATCAGCGATCACAAAGCGGTTACTGCATCGGTGATTTCAGCCGTAAATAGAAATATTAAAAAGGGAGGAAGATTTTTCTGTTTAGCAAAAGTGACAAAAAGCAGATTTCAGAGTACTTGACGGCTCAACAAAAAAGTTTTATCTCGAGTACAGATAGTGTTGTGGATCAGTGAACAAAGTTCAAAACCATCGTACAATATGCATTAGATGAGTATGTGCCAAGCAAAGATCATAAGAGATGGAAAAGAGCCACCGTTGTACAACAACCGAGTTAGAAAACTGCTACGGAAGCAAAGGGAACTTCACAGGCGTTCAATGAATTAGAAAGTAAAGTTCTATGTACTGACTTGGCAGAAAATCCAACGAAATTTTGGACTTATGTCAAAGCGGTAGGTGGATCAAAACAAAATGTCCAGACACACTGTTACCAAAATGGTACTGAAATAGAGGATGACAGACTAAAGGCCGAAATACTAAATGTGTTTTTCCAAAGCTGTTTCACAGAGGAAGACTGCACTGTAGTTCCTTCTCTAGATTGTCGTACAGATGACAAAATGGTAGATATCGAAATAGGTGGCAGAGAGATAGAAAAACAATTAAAATCGCTCAAAAGAGGAAAGGCCTCTGGACCTGATTGGATACCAGTTCGATGTTACACAGAGCACGCGAAGGAACTTGCCCCCCTTCTTGCAGCGGTACTGTAGGTCTCTAGTGGCGCCTAGCGTTTCGAAAGACTGGAAAAGGGCACAGGTCATCCCCGTTTTCAAGAAGTGACGTCGAACATATGTGCGTAAGTAATAGGTCTATATCTCTAACGTCGATCAGTTGTAGAATTTTGGAACATGTATTATGTTCGAGTATAATGACTTTTCTGGATACTAGAAATCTACTCTGTAGGAATCAGCATGGGTTTCGAAAAAGACGATCGTGTGAAACCCAGCTCGCGCTATTCATCCACGAGACTCAGATAGCTATACACACGGGTTCCCAGGTAGATGCCATGTTTCTTGACTTCCGCAAGGCGTTTGATACAGTTCCCCACAGTCGTTTAACGAACAAAGTAAGAGCATATGGACTATCAGACCAATTGTGTGATTGGGTTGGAGAGTTCCTAGATAATATAATGCAACATGTCATTCTCAATGGAGAGAAGTCTTCCGAAGTAAGAGTGATTTCAGGTGTGCTGTAGGGGAGTGTCGTAGAACCGTTGGTATTCACAATATATATATAAATGACCTTGTGGATAACACCGGAAGTTCACTGACGCTATTTGCAGATGATGTTGTTGTATATTGAGAGGTTGTAACAATGAAAAATTGTACTGAAATGCAGGAGGATCTGCAATGAATTGATGCATGGTGCAGGGAATGGCGAACTGAATCTCAATGTAGACAAGAGTAATGTGCTGCGAATACATAGAAAGATCCTTTATCATTTAGCTACAATATAGCAGGTCAGCAACTGGAAGCAGTTAATTCCATAAATTATCTGGGAGTACGCATTAGGAGTGATTTAAAATGGAATGATCATATAAAGTTGATCGTTGGTAAAGCAGGTGCCAGACAGATTCATTGGAAGAATCCTAAGGAAATGCAGTCCGAAAACAAAAGAAGTAGGTTACAGTACGCTTGTTTGCCCACTGCTTGAATACTGCTAGCAGTGTGGGATCCGTACCAGATAAGGTTGATAGAAGAGATAGAGAAGATCGAACGGAGAGCAGCGCTCTTCGTTAAGGATCATTTAGTAATCGGGAAAACGTTACGGAGATGATAGATAAACTCCAGTGGAAGACTCTGCAAGACAGACACTCACACAGTAGCTCGGTACGAACTTTTGTTGAAGTTTCGAGAACATACCTTCACCAACGAGTCAAGCAATATATTGCTCCCTCCTACGTATATCTCGCGGAGAGACCATGAGGATAAAACCAAAGAGATCAGAGCCCATATGCAGGCATACCGACAATCTTTCTTTCCACGAACAATACGAGACTGGAATAGAAGGGAGAACCGACATATGTACTCAAGCTGCCCTCCGCCACACACTGTCAGGTGGCTTGCGGAGTATGGATGTAGATGTATTTTTATGTCGTTTGACTTATTACTGCATTTTGTTCAAGTTGTAATTAATATTTTGTTCCCTATATTTTATAATTCCAACCTTCACAATTTTAAAAAGTATTCCAGCCAACAATGCCAAAATAGTCTTTTTTCGTAAATTCACAAATGCTGTAAAGGTAGGTTTGCTTTTTTCAATGTTATGTCCTGAGGTAAGGCATAGGGTCAGTATTGGCTTGTGTGTTTCTAAATTCCGTTAGAACGTTAAATAACCTTCCTTGAGATCACTTTCTAGCAATAAACATACATGTGACTAAAATATGTGTACACACACACACACACACACACACACACACACACACACACACACACAGAGAGAGAGAGAAAGAGAGAGAGAGAGAGAGAGAGAGAGAGAGAGAGAGAGAGCCATCATATCAGACAGAAATACTGCATGCCATCATTCTGACCAAGCAACAAGACAGCGAAACATAGGTCAACTTACCTATAATCCAAATAGTAACATTTCAGTTGTGCCATATATCTCTCAAATGAGGGTATATCTTTCATAGCAATGCTCCACTGAGCACCAATCTCCAGAATGTCTCCTGGAAGATTAAAAAAATTACAGCAATATGGAAATTTAAAAAATGAAGCGAATAAACACAAAATCTGACACTTGAGCGATTACTCCATCCGTAACACTAACAGAGTCAAACATTCCATTTTAAGGACTTTTTTCCATCTACATGTACAGCAACATTTGATTATCAAGTCATTTATCTACATGTTTCGTGGAAATTATTTTAAGGACAGTCGATTTAAAATTGTTTAAATGTAATACATACTTAGTAAGCACTGAGATACAACAGAGTGAAGTATCTAACAGTGTAAAAAAGTCAGATATAGAACTTTCTGCAAACAATGACTTTCTGAAGGAAGTACACTAGTGGTGACTGCTCCTGCAAGGAACTTTTATTGGAAGACATGGAGGAGTTGCACTTCTGAATGGAAGCGAGACAAAAACTTCGACACTGTGAAATAGATTTGAAAGTGTGTGCCACCTTGTGATAGATAGCTAATAACAATGTAAGCCATGAACACGGAGATAACATGTTGCAACAAAGTTCTTTAGAGAGTCATACACACACGCATTATTGCTGCAAAAGTCCTACAAACACACATTATTGCTGCGAAAGTCCTACACACACACACACACACACACACACACACACACGCGCGCGCGCATTATTACTGTGAACTGACGCCACAGGATTTCACCTTCCACAACATCAGCATCGCTTGAGTGTAAGACCAGTGTCTGAATAAAATATTTTTCAACTGTAAACCCCAGTGACTTTTTGATCAGGTTATTTGGAAAGGTTTTATTCCCATACAACTACTGTTTGCCTGAAGCCAAGTACTTCTTGACCTGATATAACAGCACTTTACAGAATGTTCCTGTTTACTTATTGCATGACAGATTAATTTATTTGAAAGAAAGTACAGAAAAAAGTTCTTTAACACAAGCTTTCCTTTTTCATAAAATCCACGAAGCAGTCAAGTTAAATTAAGGTTGATGTGCACTTGCTTTCAGTTTAATGTGATATTACATTAGGGGAATTAATGGTCATTTCAATTGTAAAGGAAAGATATTGCACTATTTTTCTTAATATTTCCATACTTTACTTATGGCTTTGTAATTTCCTGTGTCTCACTGTTTTCCCACTTTGTGTGCAGTACTTCAAAGTTATTTCTTCATTTGTTTTATTTTTTATTCTTATCATTTGAAAGTTTACTCAAGGTTCATACGTACAGTACCAAGTGTCTTCTAAAGTACTGAGCATCGAGAGTCACAAACCAAAATTCACAACTGACAGCAAAATTGTTCCGCCATTATGCAAATCATAAAAGTTGTAATCATTGTGCATATCCAATCATAGCATATGCTATCATGATTAATGAGTTTCATACTAAGACTGGTTCAACTGGATAACCAAACATTTTATTTGAAATGCAGACTGAAGGAAAATTGTAAAAGGAAGATTAGTATTTAATATTTTGTTCAATTAGATGAGAAATTGAGCACAAGTTCAGAAATAGTACTGTCTGAAAGCAAACTGGTCATGTTTTTGAAGAATCTGGTATTCACTGTAACTCATTTAGGCAAACTATGGAAAACATAAATCTGGATGGCTGGATAGAGATTCAAAACCTGCTTCTCTTTAATGTTAAGTCCATCATCACAAATCCAGCAACGCCTTACTCAGTGGGAAAACTGAACCAAGAACTGTGTGAACATTACAATATACACCAAATGGCGCACATCGCCAAAATTAGCATTATCAGATAATCCAAAAGAGTCTACTGAGCTACAGGTGTGACGTCCATTTAGCTTCCTGTATTTGTAGATAATATTCATTTTAGAAACAAGATTATGTACAGAAATCAAATACTCACTTGCAAGTAACAGCTCTTGCTGTGAAGCAGTCGAGTTGGAAGTTGGCAAGAACATTAAATGTGTAAGGCCAACCTGAAAGGAAGATATATAATAAGAATTATACGGCTGTTGTTAATCTATACAGTATGTGTACAACAGATAGTATTTCACTCAATATCGGTTTCTTCCCAAGTGGTCTGAATATTAATCAGTCCCATTAAACACAAGCATTATACGAAACAACATTCATTGTGATGTTCTTTCTTAAACATGAAAAACAACTTCCGATTTTAATATATGTATTAATTTTTGTTACATATGTTAAACATATAACAGGAGGATAAATCATCACTTTGCCATAGTAAGTCCCCATCAATATGATGGTAACTGCAATGTTAACAGCAGCAGGATCATCTCACACCTGCACTCTCCCCCTAAAGAAGAGGAAGAAGGCACACAACATGCACCTGGATTTTAGGAATGTTATGTGGTCGTCAGTGTAACACTAATGAAACATAGTAAGATTGAATGAGACGACTTCTTAAAGTATACTGTTTGTGATGTGTGCTGAATACATTGCTTCCAGTTCAAATATAAATTAAGAAATTCTGAAGCAGTAAATAATATGAAACAACCCATCAGCTTTGATGAGTGACACTCTCAAAGAATTAACTACTTGTCAACACTACACAACCACTATGGTGATACTGACTTCATATAGTGATCTGTGTATTTCAACTTTCTAAGTATTGAGACCTCCTCGAGAGTGCAGCGATCTCGGTCAGGGACATTCTTACATTAGTCATCATCACCACCACCATCACCACCACCATCACCACCACCACCACCATCACCATCACCATCTGAGACTGATTATGCCTTTCAGCGTTCAGTCTGGAGCATAGCCCCCCTTATAAAATTCCTCCATGATCCCCTATTCAGTGCTAACATTGGTGCCTCTTCTGATGTTAAACCTATTACTTCAAAATCATTCTTAACCGAATCCAGGTACCTTCTCCTTGGTCTGCCCCGACTCCTCCTACCCTCTACTGCTGAACCCATGAGTCTCTTGGGTAGCCTTACTTCTCCCATGCGTGTAACATGACCCCACCATCTAAGCCTGTTCACCCTGACTGCTACATCTATAAGAGTTCATTCCCAGTTTTTCTTTGATTTCCTCATTGTGGACATCCTCCTGCCATTGTTCCCATATACTAGTACCTGCAATCATCCTAGCTACTTTCATATCCGTAACCTCAACCTTGTTGATAAGGTAACCTGAATCCACCCAGCTTTCGCTCCCATACAACAAAGTTGGTTGAAAGATTGAACGGTGCACAGATAACTTAGTCTTGGTACTGACTTCCTCCTTGCTCGTAGTTGAGTGCTCACTGCATTAGCTTTGCTACACCTCACTTCCAGTTCTTTCACTATGTTGCCATCCTGTGAGAATATGCATCCTAAGTACTTGAAACCGTCCACCTGTTCTAACTTTGTTCCTCCTATTTGGCACTCAATCCATTTATATTTCTTTCCCACTGACATTACTTTCGTTTTGGAGATGCTAATCTTCATACCATAGTCCTTACATTTCTGATCTAGCTCTGAAATATTACTTTGCAAACTTTCAATCGAATCTGCCATCACAATTAAGTCATCCGCATATGCAAGACTGCTTATTTTGTGTTCACATATCTTAATCTCACCCAGCCAGTCTATTGTTTTCAACAAATGATCCATAAATAATATGAACAACAGTGGAGACAGGTTGCAGCCTTGTCTTACCCCTGAAACTACTCTGAACCATGAACTCAATTTACCGTCAACTAACTGCTGCCTGACTATCCATGTAAAGACCTTTAATTGCTTGCAAAAGTTTGCCTCCTATTCCATAATCTCGTAGAACAGACAGTAACTTCCTCCTAGGAACCCGGTCATATGCCTTTTCTAGATCTATAAAGCATAGATACAATTCCCTGTTCCACTCATAACACTTCTCCATTATTTGCCGTAAACTAAAGATCTGGTCCTGACAACCTCTAAGAGGCCTAAACCCACACTGATTTTCATCAAATTGGTCCACAACTAATACTCGCACTTTCCTTTCAACAATACCTGAGAAGATTTTACCCACAACGCTGATTAAAGAGATACCTCTGTAGTTGTTACAATCTTTTCTGTTTCCATGTTTAAAGATTGGTGCGATAACTGCTTTCATCCAGTCTGATGGAACCTGTCCCGGCTCCCAGGCCATTTCAATTATCCTGTGTAGCCATTTAAGACCCGACTTTCCACTGTATTTGATGAGTTCTTACTTAATTTCATCCACCCCAGCTGCTTTATTGCACTGCAATCTACTGACCATTTTCTCCACTTCCTCAAATGTGATCCTATTTCCATCATCATTCCTATCCCATTCTACCTCGAAATCTGAAATTTACTGATCGCATTTTCATCTACATTGAGCAACTCTTCAAAATATTCCCTCCATCTGCCCAAGGCGTCCACAGGATTCACCAGCAGTTTTCCTGACCTGTCCAAAATACTTGTCATTTCCTTCTTACCTCCCTTTCGAAGACTGCTAATTACACTCCAGAATGGTTTTCCAGCAGCTTGACCCATAGTCTCCAACCTCTTTCCAAAGTCTTCCCACGATTTCTTCTTGGATGCTGCAATTATCTGTTTGGCTTTGTTTCTTTCTTCAACATAACTTTCTCTGTCTACCTGGGTACTGGTATGTAGCCATTTTTGATACGCCTTCTTTTTCCTTTTACAGGCTGCCTTGACTGTATCATTCCACCAAGCTGTTTGCTTCATCCTACTTTTACACACTGCTGTTCCAAGACATTCTTTAGCCACTTCTAGTACTGTGTCCCTGTACCTTGTCCATTCCTTTTCCAATGACTGTAACTGACTACATTCAACTAACTGGTACCTTTCTGAGATCGCTGTTATGTACTTGTGCCTGATTTCCTTATCCTGAAGTTTCTCCACTCTTATCCTCCTACATGTGGACCTGACCTCCTGCACTTTCGGCCTCACAATCCCAATTTCACTGCAGATTAAATAATGATCAGTGTCATCAAAGAATCCCCTGAATACACGTGTGTCCCTCACAGCCTTCCTGAATTCCTGATCTGTTATTATATAGTCCATGACAGATCTGGTTCCCCTGCCTTCCCAAGTATACCGGTGAATGTTCTTATGTTTAAAAAAGGAGTTTGTGATTACTAAGCCCATACTGGCACAGAAATCCAAGAGTTGTTTCCGGTTCCTGTTGAACTCCATATCCTCTCCAAATTTACCCATTACCTTTTCATACCCTTCTGTTCGATTTCCAATCCTGGCGTTAAAATCACCCATGAGCAGAACACTGTCCTTGTCCTTTACTCTAACAACTACATCACTAAGTGCCTCATAAAAACTATCCATCTTATCTTGATCTGTCCCTTCACAATGCGAATATACTGACACAATCCTAATTTTCTTGCGAGACACTGTCAAATCTATCCACATCAGTCGTTCGTTTACATACCTTATTGCAACTACGCTGGGTTCCATTTCTTTCCTGATGTAAAGCCCTACACCCCATTGTGCTATTCCTGCTTTGACTCCTGACAGGTAGACCTTGTATTCTCCCACTTCCTCTTCTTTCTCACCCCTTACCCGAATGTCACTAACAGCTAAAACGTCCAGCCCCATCTTACTTGCAGCCTCTGCCAGCTCTACCTTCTTCCCAGAGTAGCCCCCATTGATATTAATAGCTCCCCATCTCATTACCATTTGTTTGCCAAGTCATATCTTAGGAGTCCCTGGTTTGTCAGTTAGAGGTGGGACTCCGTCACCTCCAAAGGTCCGAGGCATTTTGCTCTGATTGTTGCCAGCATCATATTTAAAGTACCAGGGAAGCAGGTTGCTAGCATTACTTGCCCCGAGTCCCATTGGGTTTTACCCCTAACGGCTGAGGGACTAACCGGTGGATTTGGTAGTCTTTGCCATATGAGCACAAAGGTGACCACGACTCAGAATATGTCCGAGATGCCCAGCCTTATTCCAAAGTAATTGGTATCCCGACTGTCGGGACCACTTACTTGGCCACTCATACGTTGCCCGTGGTTCATGAACTAGGACATGACTACAGGAACCCACACCATGAACCATTGAATCTATATTCAATGTCTACAAATTTCTCTTTCCCAGAAATGCTTTTTTGCCATTGACAGTCAACATTTTATATCCTTTCTACTTCAACTATCATGTTATTTTGCTGCCCAAATAGCAGAACTCATCTAGGCCCCTACTACTTTCAGTGCCTTGTCTCCTAATTTAATTCCCTCAGCATCACCTGATTTGACTACATTCCATTATCCTCATTTTGATTTTGTCGATGTCATTTTATATCCTCCTTTCAAGACAATGTCGATTCCATTCAACTGCTCTTGCAAGTTTTTTGCTGTCTCTAACAGAATTAAAATGTCAACAGCAAACATTAAAGTTTTTATTTCTTCTCCCTTGACTTTAATTCCTACTCCAAATTTTTCTTTTGTTTTCTTTACTGCTTGCTCAATATACAGACTGAATAACATCGGGGATAGGCTACAGCCCTGTCTTGCTCCCTTTTCAACCTGCTTCCCTCTCATGGCCGCCCGACTCTTAACCGCCATCTGGTTTCTGTACAAATTGTAAATAGCCTTTTGCTCCCTGTAGTGTACCCCTGCTACCCTCAGAACTTCAAACAGAGTATTCTAGTCAACATTGTCCAAAGCTTTCTCTAAGTCTACAAATGTTATAAATGTAGTTTGTCCCACCTCTAACTTCTATGAGAAGTTTTGAAGAGTCAGTATTACCTCATGTGTTCCTATATTTCTCAGGAATCTCAAGTGGTCTTCCCTAAGGTCAGCTTCCACCAGTTTTTCCATTCTGTAAAGAACTCCTGTTAGATTTTGCAACCATGACTTCTTGAACTGATAATTCAATTTCACACCTGCCAGCAACTGCTTTCTTTGGAACTGTAAGTACTACGTTTTTCTTGAAGTCTGACGGTATTTTGCCTGTTTCATACATCTTGCATACGACATGGAAGAGTTTTGTCACGGCTGTCTCTCCCAAGGCTATCAGTAATTCTGACAGAATATCTTCTTCTCCTGGGGCCTTGTTTCAGCTTATATCTTTCAGAGCTCCAGCAAATTACTCTCTCATTATCAAACCTTCCATCTCATCTACTTCTCTTTCTATAATATTGTTCTCAAGCACATCTCCCCTGTACAGACACTCTATATACTCCTTTCACTTTCTTTTTCTTTGCTTAGACTAGTTTACCATCTGAGCTCTCGATATTCCAGCAGGTGGTTCTCTTTTCTCCAAAAGTGTCTAATTTTCCTGCAGGAGGTATCTATCTTTCCCCTAGTGATTTATGCTTCTAAATCCTTAGATTTGTCCTCTAGTCATTCCTGCTTACCCATTTAGATTTTTGTATTCTGTTTCTCCTTTCATCAATCAAATCCAAGAATTCCTAGCAGACCATGTCTTTTTACCTATTTGATTCTCTGCTGCCTTCATTATTTCATATCTTAAAGCTACCTTTTCATTTTCTACAGTATTCCTTTCCCCTATCCTAGTCAACCATTGCCTACGCTTCCTCTGAAGCTCTCAGCAACCTCTGGTTTTTCAAATTATCCATGTCCCATCTCCTTAAGTTCCTACCTTTTCCCACCTTCTTCAGTTTTAAGCAACAGTTAATAACAAATAAATTGTGATCAGAGTCCGCGTCTGCCCCTGGAAATGTCTTACAATTTAAAACCTGGTTTCTAAATTTCTGCCTTACCATTATATAATCAACCTGAAACCTTCTGATGTCTCCAGGTCTCAGCCAAGTATAAAACCTATTACAATACTTAAACTACTGGTGAACCAAAATTTCAAATGCTCTGTAATACAATTATAGCAATTCCAGCTCCCTTACCAGCAACGTTGAGGAATTAGAATCTACCAGGACTATTGTTGAAACATCAAATGAAAGCTAATGGAGATTGGGAGTGTTCCTGGGCAAAGGGCACCGAGTAGGTTTGACACTATTTTTACACGAAACCAGGTTATTCGACTTTTGCTACTGCATGCAGTATCGCCATCGAGAGAGATGATGGTGCAGTGGACAGCTCTCCAGGAACATTTCCTCTCCTAAAATTCCCACCATCAATTTCATGTCATGTGAAGGGATCATTTTTCTCCTACAGTAACATTCTTTCTGATTGGCAAGATCCTATGCCTGCAAACAATTTGGACACGTATTTGGACGATCACTGCTTTCAAAATGAAAGGTAAGGTAGAGTAGGGTAGGGTACATAAGTAATTTCAGTGAAGGGTATTTTAATAAACAGTGACAAAAGATAATTTTCTTTTCCTAACACATTAGTGTACTTGGCATGGCAACAGTATAGACTTTTAAAATTTAGTAATTGAAACATACCTTCTTAATGTACTTTTCATGTTCCTTGACTGTTCAAGTGCATATTAAGATAATATAGCATGCTATAGTGTAACTCCGAAGTTGTTTTCAGTTAAAATTATTGTTCTATGCTGAATATCTAATAAAATATTGGATTGCATATATTCTTACACATTTTACTCGTTTTCATGACATAAATATGAACATATTTTGCATGTTGATATCACACAAAATTCTGAGCTCCAATTATTTGAGATGGAACACAAGTTCAGACTGAACACTGGTGTGGATGGGAATCAGTTGTTTCCAAAAGAACCATACTGTACTACAGTAGAGTTGGTGAGAGACTATCCCTGACATTTGCAATGGGCTTGGCATGGCTACCTCGACCAAGCACATAAAACAATTTTGTGCATGTCTACGGTAATGCTTCAGTGTTATTAAAGTTCTACATACTGTTTCCATCTGCAGCCATTTACAGTTCACAGCTGAAAGCTGTCAGCACTGCCAGGTGTCCAGGATCATATCTCATTGACTGGACTAAAAGTCTTAATTCAGAAAATCTAAATATGGCTGGCCAGATATAGATTTGAACCCCAATTCTTGGAAATGGGAGCAAGATGTCAGTGCAGCAGCTTTTTATTTATTTGGCATTTGCAAGGACCTTCCACAGGGAAACTCATCACACTGGATTTCTACTTATTTTCCTATTGTCTTGAATCTTACACGAGTTAATAATTCTAGTGAGCTTCAATGTTTCTTTTTTGAGAGAGACTGGCTCTACTGAGTCTTTACAACTGATTCTTGGAAAATGTGAAGCTAATTTTACTTTGTTTCAGCTCTTGCTTACTGTCACATGACCTTATTTAATAACATACTGAACAACTTGATGGTGTTACTTCAGGCAATCCTCTATCCCCTTTTTACACCTAGCTGTCAATTTATTTCTCCAATAATGTATAAAGACACAGAGGGAAGTGTGGGTTCTGCTTTAGGGGTGGGGGTGGGAGGGGGGGTAGGGGGGGGGGAGGCAGCTGAGGAGTAGGGGAAATTGTTTTGAAATACACGGATGCAACTTTTGTAGTGTTCCCCACATCAAGGGAAATTATCCATAATGTTTAAGCCACAGGAATATTTAATCTCCATAGAAATTTAAGCATAATCTTATTTTCAATATCTGGACATGTAAAAAGAGTATGTTACCATTGAGCATTCAGTTAAAATAAGCTCATAGGCAATGAGACTTATCAGCAAGCATCAAATTGGCACCATCCATATCAGACCACATGCCAGACATACACGGCAATACTACTTGTGCCATCTCTGAAGACATTTTGTGCAAGGGCTGTTAGAATGACTTGTTAGAATGGAAAAGCAAAGGTACTTGACTGACTAAGCTTTCCGTTGTTGCCCAGCCAGCCTGACTTCTTTGACAGGTAGCTCTGACTCTAGTTCACCATCTGCACTTGTATATGAAAGAAAATGTGACAAACAACACACTAACAAAATTCAGCACAGATTGTTAACAATCTGTCTGTATTCACAGCAATGAATGCTTGATTTAGTAATCTAAGATTAATATTAAAATACTTTTATTTATTAAGTCTTAGAGCTTTCATAAAACTTCAAAATGATGATATTGACACTATTAACTACTGTTTAAATTGTTTAACAAGCAAATGGTTTTGGCCACATACCATTATTGTGAGCCTATTGCACAGATATCCAAAACACAGAAAAATTTAGGAGAAAATGTTTGGGAATTGTAGTAGAAATACAAATTATACTTTTAGTTTGCATTCACTAAGAGCTAAATACATTATATACATCAAAGAAGAACAACATCAAACTATAAAATTTATAAATTACAGTTAACAATGAAGTAGATGCATACAGTGCCAATTATAAACCACCATCCAAGGAATGTACAAAATAGAACAGAAGAGAACCACAAACAACTATCTGCATAAAACATCGCTAATCTGTAAATTTATTGTGATGAAAAAAGTATCATAAATGAGAAATAACATTTAAGATTTTATACCACACCATGTCACAATTAGCCATCTCTCATAGCCAGCAGAGGGGGGGGGGGGGGGGACAGTTCTGGTGGAATATTATTACAGTAGCACACCTTTCATACATATACTATGCTACTCAGCCAAAGTAGTTTGTGGGTGGGTACGGCTTGGGACTGACATGTATATAGCTACATCAACACGAATGTTGAGGAATAATTGACTGGAGTGAAACCTGTCACAGTGGCAGCAATGCTTGGCCATATTAATAAATGACTCTCTCTTCCTTAACACTAATTGAACAATTTTGTGGTAAAAATTTGCTTGCAACACTTACAATTACGTATAACAACAGTTAAACCTAAATGTGTTTTCGCACAAAACATTCTCATGCTATAGGCGACAATCTGAAAAATTCCTTGCCGAGAGGCAAACTGCCCAAATGTAATATACCGCTTCCCTCACCATTTGCCA
Organism: Schistocerca cancellata; assembly: GCF_023864275.1. Lineage (NCBI taxonomy): Eukaryota > Metazoa > Arthropoda > Insecta > Orthoptera > Acrididae > Schistocerca > Schistocerca cancellata. The sequence continues at coordinate 15,074,795 of NC_064635.1, read as the reverse complement.
CGAAAGCACACAATGACAGCTAAATAAGAATCATGAAGAACATTTCTGGGCATACGCAGTCACTAAAAAGTATAATCTTGTTCGAAAGAAATTGTATCTTCTAATTAAAAGCCAGCATATTCTCTGTTAATTCAAAAAACAAAACTTTCCTGTCAAGCGAACTTATTGCCTTAATATATTGGGAGATATCATGCGATAGTGGCCGTCCCCATGAAATCTTGGTCGTGGGAATGATACGAAACAAATGGGATGAGTACAGATTTGCTGGGTTTATTGAACTGACTACGAACAACAAGAGACTAAAATTCCGATTCAAAATATAAAATGATAAACTGATGATCAAAGGGCACAGAAACATGTCGAGAACTAAGGTGTGGGTGTCAGGTTTACCAGGTGTCACATAATTTATCTCCTTCGGTGCACAATCTTACCAAAAGCAAAGTAGATATTACTTAAGAAGTACTGCGTGAATGTTTTACAAAAGAATATTACTACCTTTAATTTCGTTAAAAGTTCTCCACATTTGTTCAGGTTCGGTGGTTTCTTGTTCCATTCTGTTTTCAGTTGCTGGTACAATGACACCACTTCTTTCATTGCCGCCATGACGCTTACCTTATTATGATGTTTGGCAAAAGATCTGTGCTCCCTTAACAAAGATACAGCTGTGAGCGCGCATAGCATTGAGTATACCACATACTGTGAGTATAATCTGTGCTCATTGACAGACTTCCAATTCAGTTAAAGTTCAGAGCAAGTTGGAATGCTTCACGAAACTTCAGACGGTTTTTTAGACTATCACGTAATTCATACCCTTAAAAATCTAGAAATAAGCTACCGAGTGTTTAAAAAACATTTTGAGTGCACGTTACACTTGGTTTTTGACAAAGTGAAACATGCAAATTCTAGATAAGAGCAACAATTGCTCTCATTCTTTCCGTGGCATTTATTCCTTGACCTGATCTATAGAAGAGCTTAGAAACAGCTGGAATGGAAAAATAATAAAATTATTCTCATTTTTATCTTATTGTACATGAATAACTGTTCTTAAATGTCCAATACAGTACTTTTTCGTTATGAATAATGGGGCTACCGTTTACTCCCAAAGAAGCGTGAAATTCAGTAATTTAAAAGAGTCATAAAATTGGAATTAATTTGGTGAAGTAGAAGGAAGCTAATGAACTATTTACTTAGTGTAGTTATAACAATATACTAGTATTGAACCGCGGGCGACGTCACGGAGTTTGAATCGTGAAACACGTGAAGACAGACGCCGACTAATTGCGAAAGCTCACATACTTACCAACTTCCAGCAGTAAGCGAGAAATATACTACAACCACCAACGTATCGTCCCCATTGAAGACGTGATGACAGCTCGCTCAGAGGCATTTCAGCAGTCATTCTTCCTGCGAAATGGGGAAAAAGTGGTACAATGGGATGTAGGCCTATCTTTTACTGTGTACTTCACACTGGTTTGCGCATTACGGATGTAGACATAGACCACAAGGCAATAAAGAAAGGAACAAATTGTATTTCAATATGTGGAGTAAATTATGTCTTTGGAAATGAAAGTATGTAGTTAAAGAACAAGGGTGCCAACAGAAACACTTGAGAGAATGCTACAGTGGAATGTGTTAGTAGTTAGTTCTCCACACAAGTACAACTTACGCCGATGGAAAACTCCTGTGCAAGCAAAAAATTAGTCGGGAAATTCAAGGACTTTTGCAGCAGAGTCCTAGATGCCACATGTGTATAGAAACCATAATTATATGATATGTCAAATGATTTCATCAGACATGGGATACTCAGAGATCACCAACCGCAAAGAGTCATCAGCATCAAAATCGTCACCTTCAGTAGAACTATCAAAGCAAGCATAAGTGTTACCAATAACAGAACTGTTCAGTTACCAGAAATGGAACCACTACATGCAGCATCACTGTCACCAACAGCAGTAATTTCACAGGCACACCAGCATCACTCTCATCACCAGTGCTAGAACTAGAAGATGATGAGGCCCCCACCTGCCCGCATTGTAGGCAAGTGCACTTCCTCCGGCAATGCCCTAACCTTCAATCCCCTCCCTCCTGCAATACCTGCAATCTCCCCCATCCCACCTACTCCCAAAAGTGTAAAGCCCGACCACCTCCGACCACTCCTGAACTCACCGTCCCTGTCCGTCCTCTGGACGCCCCCACCCCTCCCGGCAATTCCCTTCGCCCGCCCCCTACCGCTAAGGACATCATCAGATTCCTCACCATCGTCCTTCAGAATGTTCATCCCTTTCAGCGCCCTCACACCCTCCAACAGATATCCCTCGCCGCCCGTTCCGTTTTCCAACTCAAAATGTACGCCACCTACTCCAACAACCAGGCCCATTTCACCTTCTCCCGTCTTGACACCCTTGTCTAAATCCCTATCATGGAGCGACAGCACTGTATCCTTTTCAACAATATCCGCTCCCTTCCCGCCAACAAGAACCTCTTCCTGCACACCCTTGCCACCCACCACGTGGATGCCTTCCTCCTCAATGAAACCTTCCTCCAACGCCACCACACCGTCCACACTTCGCCCTATCTCCTCCACCACTCCGATAATCCCCTCCCAATTGCACGTGGCGGAGTTGCCATTGGTCACCACCGCCAGATCCCCGTTCGGCTCCAACCTCTCCTTCCCGACCCCACCGAACACCTGATCCTTAGTCTCTCTCCCACATTGACCGTACCTTCTCCTCCTACGTGATCGCCGCCGACTTCAACATCCATAGTCGTTCCGCTGCCCAGTTACGGCGGTGGCATCGGTTCCTCTCCTCCCTTCAAGGCGACCTTATCCCCATCCCCCAGTACACCCGTCCCGAATCCATCTTCACTGCCGATGTTATCCTCTCCTCCTCCAACCTCCTTGGCCGGTGGATGTCCTGGAGCCTATTGGTAGCGACCATCTCCCCGTCCTCCTCACCGTTTCAGACGGTCGTCGCCCCCGCCCCGACCCTCGTAATGACCCTCCCCCTAAGTACGTCCATGACTATTCCCGTGCCAACTGGAATGCCCACCGGGATACCCTCTCCACCCAGGTCGATAGCCACCCCTTCACCTACCACCACCCTGACGATGTCATCCATGCCGCCTCCTTTCTCCAGCAGACCTTGTCTGAGGCCGTGGAGGCCCATGTCCCTACTGTCGCCATCCACCCCCACCGTCCTACCTTACCCCCACAGGCCGTCCTCCTCCTCCGTGAATCCCGCCATCTCTACCATGCCTTCCCGGACACACTACGACACCACCGGCAACTCCAGCGACACATTCGTAATTTGCTCACGGCTAAGAAACGCCGGGACTGGTGACAGACATGCACCCGTTTAAATGCTACCCTACCTATCAACTCGTCCAAGTTCTGGTCAGCCTTCCATCGCCTTACCGGAACTAAACCCTCCCCCTACCATCCTCTTCTCCATGATGTTCACCCCTTCCCTGACACCCTTAGTAAGGCCAATCACTTTGCCTCCTACCTCTCCGATGTATTTTCCATCCCCGATGATCCCCAGTTCGATTACTCCCTCTTAATGGATGTCCGCGATCGAACTGACACCTCTGTCCCTCCCCTCGCTCCTGGTTTCCAGTACTTGGATACTATTGCACACACGGAACTCAATGCCCCTATCATGACATAGGATCTCATTGCTACACTCCGCACAAAATGCAACACCGCTCCTGGTCACGATCGTGTCACCTACTGTCACCTTCGTGAAGCTCCTGTCTCTTTCCTCTCCACCCTGGCCAGGCTCTACAATGTAGTCCTGTCCACCGGTTACTACCTCGACCTGTGGAAAACCTCCCGTATCCTGATGTTCCTTAAACCTGGCAAACCGCCGTCCACTGTCTCCTCCTACCGTCCCATCAGCCTTACCTCGGTCTTCAGCAAGGTCCTGGAATCTATCCTCACCCGACGCATCCACCAGCATCTCCGCAGCACCGCCTCCTTCCCGTTACCCAGTGTGGCTTTCGGTCGTCCTTCTCTTCCGATGACCTTCTCCTTCACCTCACTCATCTCCTTTCCGACCAGCTTAATTCCCGTCGCTCCACAATCTTCCTCTCCCTGGACCTCGAACGAGCTTATGACCACGTATGGCATTCCGGTCTCCTCTTCAAGCTCCAAACCTTCGCCCTTCCCATTAACTACGTCTATCTGATCGGCTCCTTTCTCTCCCGCCGTCCTTCCTATGTCACCATCCATAACACAGATTCCTACATCTTTTTCCCCTCCACCGGTGTGCCCCAAGGCTCCGTCCTCTCCCCCCTTCTGTACCTTTTGTACACGGTGGACATGCCACCGCCGTCACCCCCGTCCACCTTCTCCAGTTTGCCGATGACACCGCCTTCCTTGCCCTTGCCCCCACCCTGTAGCACTCCCAACACCTTCTCCAATCCCATCTTGACCGGTTCACCGCTTGGTGCAACCAGTGGTTGCTCAAGTTCAATCCCTCCAAAACCCAGGCGATCATTGTAGGCAAAACCACTTCCTTCCGCCTCCTCGATTTCTATCTCACCATCTATGACCGTCCTATCGCCCTCACTCCCACCCTTAAGTACCTTGGCGTCACCCTCGACCGTCGCCTCTCCTGGACTCCCCATCTCCGGACAATGCAAGCCGAGGCACACTCCCGACTCCGTCTCCTCAAGCTCCTTTCCGGCTGTATGTGGGGTCTGGACCCCTCCACCATCCTCCACACCTATAAATCCCTCATCTGCCCTATCCTTTGTTACGCCCATCCGGCCTGGATCTCCGCCCCCCCTTGAACGCCATGCTCTCCGCCTCGTCTATTGCATCCATCTCCCCTCCCCCACGCGGATCCTGTATGATCTCATCCCCTTCCCCCACCTCCTCCTTTTCCTTGAAAGGATACGGATCCTGTACACCTCCCACAAACTCGATCCTCCTCATCCACTTAGCTCACTCATCCTCTCCCACCCCCGCCCAGTGCCGTGCCTGTATTCCCACGTCCCACCCGGTCTCCATCTCTCCACCCTCCTTACCCTCTCCCAAGGTGGCTTCCGCCAGCTCCCTCTCCCTGATGTTGCCCTCCTCCCCTCCGTCTACCCCTCCTACCAACTTTGATCCTCCCACCCTCCTCCTGTGTTTGCTCCTCTGGGAACTCTCCCTCCCTTCTCTCCCTCTTCCCTCCCTCCTCCATTTCTCCACACTCCTCACCCGGGCTTCCCCTCCCCTGTCCCTCTCCTCCTCCCTCCATCTCCTCAGCCATTGGCACCCTTGTTCTCCCCTCTCCTCCACCTCACCCTTATTCCCCTCTTGGCAGGTCCCTGGACTCGCTAAGTGGACATTCGCGCGCTGGAGATCATCGCCATCAGTGTCTCGTGTGTGCCGTCGTGTTTAGTGTTCAGTGTTCACCGTCACACTCCATCGTTCACCAGTGGCATCGACATCTTCAGTGTTTGTGCTTCGTGTCAACAGTTTGTAGTGTGGATTGTCATCGAGTGTGAACGGCTTCATTTTTTTTTATGTTCATGTGTCTACTGTTTTTTCCCCGCCGTTTTGTTCCAAGTCATGTATCTTCTCTGTTTTTATCATTGTACTATCTTTGGCTGAAGAGCGGCGTATTGTGCTGCTGCCAGCCTACTTGTTCTATGGGTTTTAAAATTACAATAAAGAAAAAAAAATAGAAGATGATATAGGAGAAAGCAGAGAAATCATCATCATAGGCACCACTGGAAAGAGGTTAGGAGGGCCATCACAAAGTGGAAGCCTATGTGTCAGATGATCAGATGCTACCACAGATGTGCAAATGTCTAGGTCTTCTTACTGGGCAAGCTAAGCAGTTGAAGAGCCTTGCTTGATCCACTGACCATGTAAGGAATTGTAGCAGTTGAAACTTTGCATGGTGGAACAGATTCATTTGTCTAAATATTATTTCTAAATGTGCTTTTATCCTGTGGAGAAAAACCTTGCTAGACGCAGGCGTCTCTGGCTATAGTGTTTCACCTCTTGAGTGTACACTGTAGGGAAATTTCCTCTACCTGGAGTATATCTAGAGAATACCAAGTTAGACAACTCTGTGACCTATCTATATTGGAGAGGCTAGTTCAATAAGCATAAATTGAAAAAGGGCTGAACAATTTGTACAGTTATCATATTACATAGCCAGTTTTGGTGCTGGAAGAGGGACAACATGGCAGATAACTTATTGAGCACTATTGCATTAATTTTATGAGAATTTCTCTAAATTTAACAGATATTGTCAGCAGGGGTAACATTGACCCACTTTTCCACAATATTTGACATATTGAGCTCTTGGTAGCTGACAGAGTACTGATAAAGTGTAATACAATATTTTTAAAGCATCTATATTCCACGTGTGATGATCAGTCTAGTGTTAACGAATTTTAGAAACTGTTTATGACTGTAATATTTAAAAAAAAAAAAAAAAAAAAAAAACTGGGCCAATGGTAACTGCACTTGGGGTAACTTTGTCCCACATGTTCCCCATGTGTCTACAAAAACTTAAAAAAATGCAGTAGAATTATGGAATGTTACTAAACTTCAATAAGTCATTTAAATCCCAAAATTGAGTTAGATAACTGAAAGTTAAGGAGAGAGAATGAAAAAGGAAATACCAATTAGTTTATTTTTGTTTTTTTATTTATTGTAAAAGCTCAGAACAGTTTAAATATTGCAGTAATTGATTAATTAAAGTTGTCCAATTCAGGAACTGAAAATTGGTTCCTATTAGACACCTTTTTGGGTTCTTTTATTTTGAACAACACATCATTCCAAGAATATAACATCGAATCTGGTCTTTCAGGCCACCTACAACACGTAAGTCTCTTCTCCATGCATTCAACAACACAGCCCATCTCGTTAATCTGTTTTATTTGTCCTGGATACTTTTCCCCATTAAAAAGGACAATTACAAAGTAATTTTCAACGTAATCCTCATTACAGTTTGATGAACACTCCTCAAGCACTGAAAATATTTCATTTTTTCCACTTGATTCTCCCAGTGATACATCATCAGGATCATCATCACCTGAGCAACTTGGCAGTATGTTTCTCTTCTGTCTTTCCTTATTTCTGGGTGAAAGTGGAGAAGAGGCAGATATCTTGGCAGCAAGTGGTTTCAGATTGTTAATGGAGATGCTTTTCCCAGCACATACATCTAGCTTCTTTCTTCTTTTCTTAGCATCAGTCGAGGAAGTTAAATATTCACTTCTTTTTCTCTCTAACTGTTCTAGGAATGCCTCTCGTACCATGTCAACTTGATTTTGATTCATCGGCAAACATTCTATAAGCTTTTCTCTGTTTAATGAAAAAAGCCCACACTTTTCAAAGCCGGATATAAGATTTTTGGATATGTTCACTTTTAAGCCATTCATTAGTTCATACAGGAGCACAGGAAACATGTCTTTAGGGACTGTAGTAAACTTGGAGCTGGACTTGGACTCTTTCCACTTCCTCAAGATCCCTCAACATAGTTTCTTCATCGAAGCAAAAACAGCAACATCTAATGGTTGTGTGAGCTGACTGGTGTTAGGTGGTAAATACACAAACCTAATGACATTTTCCTCACACACCTGTATCATTTGTTGGTTAATATGAGAAGATAGATTATCACCAATGAGTACAATTTGTTGTTCTTCATGCTTCACTGGAGGGAGAAAGTGAGATAAAAACCAATCTTCAAATGTCACTCCATCAAACCAGCCACTTTTGGTCCTGTTGTATCGAGTGAGCTGAGGTCCATTTTCTGTCCATGTGGACCAAATGTGCTCAGCTTTATACACTACATAAGGTGGCAAGTACCTGCCCTCAGCATTTCCACAGAACAGTGTAGAAGTTGAGCTCTTACTAAAGTTACAAATGTTTTCTACATGTTTTGCATCTCATTTGCAAATCACCTTCTTACTTCCTGGGTCATCACAGAGGTTCGTTTCATAATAATTCTAGATTCTGGACGGTGGAACATCTTTCACAGCTTCACTCAAGTTATCCATATAACTGTTCAAGCCTGCTTCAGTGATTTGAGCTCTGGCCTTTTTGATGTTTGAGCTCATTCTAACAGAGACTTCATTGTGGTGCTTCAAAAAGTATTTTGTCCACTCATAATCAAGCAAATTATTCCTGAACACAGGAATATTGTCACCCTTTTTATCTAAATAACTTTTGACAGCCATACAAAAGTCCAGTTCATCAATTGGAAATCCAAAATCGCACAACTTTATGAGATGGTGTTGAAAGGAAAGTTCTTCCTCATCTGTAAACAGTTGAGATTGACCTACATTTTTTGAATGCTTGCAAGCAAGCTTGTTTTTTATTGTCAATCTGGGTATCCCAAACCTTTGTTCTGCTTCACACTGCGTCATTTGATGTGCACGAATTGCTTCTAAGGATTCTTCCAACTTCTCCAGTGAGTAATTTGTGTATGATCTGCAACCAAGTTTCTTCTTGGATATTCGTGGCATTGTCTGTTAAATAAGAAGAAAACCATTTCTCAATCTCATTGGGAAGAATTCTGTTCAAAACAACAATGAAAAAAATTACTGGTAGATAACGAAATAAACAACCTGTAAGCCTAACATCGTTTGGGCCAATGTAACCCCAAAACATGGCCCAATGTTACCCCATCGTGAAATACAATATTTATTTCGTACTTATATGGAGAAATTGACATCTCTCTGTTTTAAATCTTAATCTAGACAAACAAAGCAAAAACAAAAACTAGGCCTACTTACTGAAAACTAAATCACTTCCGTAACTGATAACCAAATGAAAGTTGGAACCACACTAACTTGCTGCAAGTTGCAGACCGTAACAAAACAAGTGCTGGTGCAGTGGCAAATTCGTGAATTACAAAAACAGTGAACAAGCAGTGTAGCTGATGCTACCATCTATCGTTCAAGACTAGAAACAAGGATATTTGATGGTGCATGTATGCATCTCCTTATACCTCCATGCATGTATGAGCTGCAAGACATAGAATCTTTGTTTTTCTCTGGGCAAATGTTGCTTGCAGAGGGCCAACATTACCCCAGCTCAAGGTACTGCAAGTCTCATGTTAATCATGTTGAACCATACAATCGCATTAACTGTCAATTTCAGGAATGATAATACAGAACAACAATAATTTTAACGTATCAGCAACCTTCCTCATGCACACACAACAGGAAACTCTTATTTTTTCTTTAATGCAGATAGGCTGTTTTTATTTTATTTTTGAGTGTGTCATGAATATCTTCTTTCCTTATGCTGGCAATGGTCTGAAGAAATGACAGTTGACTGAAATTCATGTATTCTCTCTTCCTTTTGGCACCTGATGCTGCCTTGACATTTTTCCTATGTTGCAGTTCATGCCCAAAAGATCCCCTGAGGTTCTTCTAGCTCTTCTATAATGCCAAGCTTGTAAGCAAGTTGTTTTACAATTTTGTATATTTTTTTTTTTTAATAACTTGCATCAGTTTTTGTAATTCAAATATATAATAGGGGAGACGTTCACCTCTGAAAAATACCCAACATTTTGTTCGGCTGAAAAAAAAAGTTGATCAGTGCGACTATTTGTATTCTGAAATAAATAAATAAAGTAATTAATTAATTAATTACAGTGCTATAGTCTCTGTTTCTGTAGTTCAAACATTTGGATCCAAGAGCAACGTGAATTCCTTTAATTTCTTTTGCTACTTAAATACATCTGTCAAATAAAGTTAAACATGTGATTGGTTCTTTTATCTTGAAATAAGATAAACGTCTTATACTGCATTTTGTGATAATATAAGTAGAATATTACTCAAAGGAAAACTACACCAAATATTCTCTTTGAACTGATTATGAAATGAAGAAGGAACATTTTTTGGAAAACAAAAAAATTCGAAATGTCCCACAACATCGGAAACCGTAAAATGGCGTGTGCAGTGCATTGTTAAATAACATGCATATCCTCCACGAATCCTCAGTCACTCTCTTGAATGCGATAGGGCATTTCAGCATCAATGCTTTGCAGGCCTCTTGAGACATATCGTCCCACAATGGCAGCATTCCTGACAGCTTCATTCATTAACGGAGGATGTTAATGACTAGAAATCGCTCTTCTGAGCAAACTCCATGCATGTTCTATGTAATTCAGATCCAATGAGCTTGCTGGCCAATCCATTCTTCGAATCCCATGTCCTGTCAGATACCAAGACAGACTGCGAACATGATGTCAGGTTTTATCATTCTGTAGAGTGAGGTCTTCCCCTACAGTCTCTGCAAAACCACTGACTATGGGTCAGTCTACATTTATTAATTGTGTCATTCCATTTACTGTGTGGAACTGTATATACTGTGTTTTGTCAAAGTTTAATGAGAGCCCATTTGCAGAGAACCACTTTATGATTTTCTGAAAAACATTGTTTACAATTTCACCAGTTAATTCCTGTCTGTTGGGTGTGATAGCTATACTTGTATCATCGGCGAAAAGTACCAGCTTTGCATCTTCGTGAATATAGAATGGCAAGTCATTAATATATATTAAGAACAGCAGAGGACCCAAGACCGAATCTTGCCCCAGTTTGAGAAATCACCAGTTTTTTGCATATTATGTGAACTGTTTATTTCAACTTTCTGCACTCTTCCCGTTAGGTATGATTTAAACCATTTGAGCACTGTCCCATTCATACCATAGTGCTTGAGTTTATCTAGAAGTATTCCATGATTTACACAATCAAAAGCCTTTGATAGATCACAAAAAATCCCAGTGGGTGACTTCCGGTTACTCAGAGTATTTAATATTTCATTAGTGAAAGTATATATAGCATTTTCCATTGAAAAACCCTTTTGGAAACCAAACTGACATTTTGTTAAAACTTTATTTTTACAAAAGTGTGAAGCTACTCCACAATACATTACTTTTTCAAGAATTTTGAATAAGGCAGTCAGAAGGGAGATTGGGCAATAGTTGTTGACATCAGACGTATCCCCTTTTTTATGCAGTGGTTTAACAATGGCACACTTCAGTCTAACTGGGAAAATACCCTGCTTCGGAGAGCTATTACATATGTGGCTAAGAATCCCACTTATTTCTTGGGAACAAGCTTTTATTATCCTGCTGGAAATGCCATCAATTCCATGTGAGCTCTTATTCTTGAGAGAGTTTATTATCTTCCTAATTTCAGATGGAGAGGCGAGTGGAATTTCAATTGTATCAAATGGTGTTGGTAAGGCCTCTTCCATTAACTGCCTTGCTTCTTCTAATGAATATTTAGATCCTATTTTCTCTACAACATTTAAAAAATGATTATTCATAATGTTTTCAACTTCTGGCGTGTTGTTTATCAAATTTCCATTTGCTTTGATGGTGATGCCATCATCCTGTACTCTTGGTTGCCCTGTCTCCCTTGTAACAATATTCCAAATTGTTTTGATTTTGTTATCAGAAGTATTAATCTCAGACATGATGCACATGCTTCTGGACTTTTTAATAACCTTTCTTAATGTAGCACAGTAGTTTTTATAATATTTGGCTGTTTCTGGATCATTACTCTTTCTTGTTGTTAGATACAGTTCCCTTCTGTGGTGACAAGATATTTTTATTCCTTTAGTAAGCCAAGGTTTTTGCATGGTTTCTTATAATTAGATTTAACTACTTTCTTGGGGAAACAGTTTTCAAATTCTCTTACAAGTGTATCATGAAATAAGTTATATTTTAAATTAGCATCAGGTTCCTTGTACACACACCTCATCCCAGTCTAACTGCTGAAGATTTTCTCTGAAATCTCTAATTGTTGAGTCATTAATTGAACGCACAACTTTGGAGAGTAGTTTTGAATTACTGAATGGAGCTATATCATATATTGTAACTAGCTGAGCATCATGATCAGAAAGCCCATTCTCAACAGGACAAGAATTTATGTTTTTAAACCTATCTTGGTCTAGAAAAGTGTTATCTATCAATGTGCTGCTGTCCTTTACTACCCGAGTAGGAAAATTAATGACAGATGACAAATTGAAAGAACCGAGCAAGACTTCCAGGTCATTCTTCCTATTACACTCTTTCAGTGAATCAACATTGAAGTCCCCACAAATAATAAATTGCTTTCCCCTATCTGACAGATAGCACAACAAGGCATCCAAGTTTTCCAGTAATAAATGAAGTTTTCCTGAAGGGGACCTATATACTGTTACAATTATAAAAGAGCCCTCCATCAGTTTGACAGGCACAATTATAAAAGAGCCCTCCTTCAGTTTAAGTTGACAGGCACATGCTTCTATATTGTTGCTCTAGACAAAATATTTTTGTATCTAAGCTTTCTACACAGTGATAACTTTTGACATATATGGCAACTCCTCCTCCCACCTTATTCTCTCTACTCATATGTGCAGCTAGTTTATAACCACTGATATTTACCTTTTCCATATCAGACACAATGTGATGCTCAGACAGGCCTAGTATATCTATTACATTATCAGATTCAATGTCATCTAAACAAACCAGGAGCTCATCTACTTTACTCTTCAATCCCGGAATATTTTGGTGAAAAATGGCAACATTATTTTTTACTTTACTTTTGTGAGAATCTACTTTTTTCTTTAATCTACCAATATTTTGGTTAAATATGGTAACATTATTATTTACTTTCCTGTTGTGAGATTTTTGTGAGTTTTGGACCTCTTTAGCACCTGCCTGCCTGAACTTCTCATTGGACACTGATATTTGTCTAAAAAGAGGTATATCCATGCGTACTAGTGCATAAAATATGCAGGATTAATATTTTGCCAGGAATCTGAATTTTTAATTTTTTATTGTCTTTTTTATAAAAAGCCAAAAGTCAAATTCTAATCATGCAATTAATCTGAAAATTTTATTGTAGTGTCCTGAGAAGGTTGTAAGACCACTAAACTACAGTTATTAATTTATGGTACAAATTGTATCATTAACAGAGTTTTTAATTTTACACATCCAAAATTAAATTTATTTCTACGTACAATCATCTAAAAATAAGAATATCATTGCAGGATCTCGTATTTTTTTAGTTCCAGGAAGACAGCAAAATGTTGCGAACAGTTCCTGAAACTTTCATAGCAGCGCATACACTTTTTGAGAAAAGGCTTCTAATAACGTAAAAAATGTAAAACAGAGAAAATGAGGTTCAAAGATTTTCTTCTCAGACTTCTACATGTAATAAGCTTACCTCAATTTAGAATCCTCGATACTGACACTCCTCATCCTCCAAGGTTCTCTTCTCTCCTCTTTGAATCTGCCTGGCCTGTATTTGCAGGTAAGACACTGATCTGTTAGCTTTCTTTTCCCTGCTCTCCTCGATGGTGTAAAATGTTTTTTTGGTAAACACACTGGAAACTACACCAACTCTCTTCTACACTTCAATTCTGCCATTATTTCGTTATTGTAACATAAAACTGCATCATATACACCTATTTTGAGTACTTTAATTCCACATTATGTCCTATTTGAGCATCTAATTCAAATTAAATTATTGAGGCTTTCATTTGCATTTTGTGTCTTTTCATGAAGGCACTTCCTCAATAAATCAGGGTTTGCAAGAAACCTGAATGTGGGCTTAATTGCATTCAACAAGCATTTATGTGAATGTATCATTTCTATTGTTGAACTTACAACAATCATGTTTTGGAGACAGATTGTGCATTGGTGTTTGGTTAATGGATAGTTTGTGTGAAAACATTGCCAACACAGCATGCCTCATTGCCTCTAAATTATGTGTGTGTTTTCCTGATAGCTCTCCCATAAAATAACTGAAGAGATTCCATTTCTTTCAGAGTAATTGTTGTTGTGGTCTTCAGTCCAGAGACTGGTTTGATGCAGCTCTCCATGCTACTCTATCCTGTGCAAGCTTCTTCATCTCCCAGTACCTACTGCAACCTACATCCTTCTGGATCTGTTTAGTGTATTCATCTCTTGGTCTCCCTCTACGATTTTTACTCTCCACGCTGCCCTCCAATGCTAAATTTGTGATCCCTTGAGGCCTCAGAATATGTCCTACCAACTGATTCCTTCTTCTAGTCAAGTTGTGCCACAAATTTCTCTTCTCTCCAATTCTGTTCAATACCTCCTCATTAGTTATGTGATCTACCCATCTAACCTTCAGCATTCTTCTGTAGCACCATATTTAAAGCTTCTATTCTCTTCTTGTCCAAACTATTTATCGTCCACGTTTCAGGTCCATACACGGCTACACTCCATACAAATACTTTCAGAAACGACTTCCTGACACTTAAAATTTAGACTCGACATTAACAAATTTCTCTTCTTCAGAAACGCTTTCCTAGCCATTGCCAGTCTATATTTTATATCTTCTCTACTTTGACCATCATCAGTTATTTTGCTCCCCAAATAGCAAAACGCCTTTACTACTTTAAGTGTCTCATTTTCTAATCTAATGCCCTCAGTATCACCTGACTTAATTCAACTACATTCCATTATCCTTGTTTTGCTTTTGTTGATGTTCATCTTATATCCTCCTTTAAAGACACTGTCTATTCCATTCAGCTGCTCTTCCAGGTCCTTTGCCTCTAACAGAATTACAATGTCATCGGTGAACCTCAAAGTTTTAATTTCTTCTCCATGGATTTTAATTCCTACTCCAAATTTTTCTTTTGTTTCCTTTACTGCTTGCTCAATATACAGATTGAATAACATCAGGGATAGGCTACAACCCTGTCTCACTCCCTTCCCAACCACTGCTTTCCTTTCATGCCCTTATAACTGCCATCTGGTTTCTGTAGAAATTGTAAATAGCCTTTCGCTCCCTGTATTTTACCTCTGCCACCTTCAGAATTTGAAACAGAGTATTCCAGTCAAAATTGTCAAAACCTTTCTCTAAGTCTACAAATGCTAGAAACATAGGTTTGCCTTTCCTTAATCTATTTTCTAAGATAAGTCGTAGGGTCAGTATTGCCTCATGTGTTGCAACATTTCTACGGAATCCGAACTGATCTTCCCTGAGGTTGGCTTCTATCAGTTTTTCCATTCGTCCGTAAAGAATTTGTGTTAGTAGTTTGCAGCCGTGGCTTATAGTTTGTTAATTTTCACATCTGTTAACCCCTGCTTTCTTCAGGATTGGAATTATTATATTCGTTTTGAAGTCTGAGGGCATTTCGCCAGTCACATACATCTTGCTCACCAGATGGTAGAGTTTTGTCAGGACTGGCTCTCCCAATGCTATCAGTTGTTCTGATGGAATGCTGTCTATTCCCAGGGCCTTGTTCCGACTTAGGTGTTTCAGTGCTCTGTCAATCTCTTCACGCTGTATCATATCTCCCATTTCATCTTCATCTACATCCTCTTCCATTTCCATACTATTGTCCTCAAGGACATCGCCCTTGTATAGACCCTCTATATACTCCTTCCACCTTTCTGCTTTCCCTTCTTAGCTTAGAACTGGGTTTCCATCTGAGCATAGAAACTTGTACTACTATGGTAGGCATGGGTTTCATATCTATCTTGGCCACAAAATGCGTTCACTATGCTGTTTATAGTAGCTTACCCACATTCCTAATTTTTATTTATTATTAAACCTACTTCTGCATTACCCTTATTTGATTTTGTATTTATAATCCTGCATTCACTTGACCAGAAGTCTTGTTCCTCCTGCCACTGAACTTCACTAATTCCCACTATATATAACTTTAACCTATCCATTTCCCTTTTTAAATTTTCTAACCTACCTGCCCGATTAAGGGATCTGACATTCCACGCTCAGACCCGTAGAACGCCAGTTGTCTTTCTCCTGATAACAACGTCCTCCAGAGTAGTCCCCGCCTGGAGATCCTAATGGGGGACTATTTTACCTCTGGAATATTTTACCCAAGAGAATTCCATCATCATTTAACCATACAGTAAAGCTGCATGCCCTCGGGGAAAAGTATGGCTGTAGTTTCCCCTTGCTTTCAACTGTTCGCAGTACCAGCACAGCAAGACCGTTTTTGTTAGTGTTACAAGGCCAGATCAGTCAATCATCCAGACTGCAACCCCTACAACCACTGAAAAGGCTGGTGCCCCTCTTCAGGAACCACATTTGTCTAGCCTCTCAACAGATACCCCTCCGTTGTGGTTGCACCTACAGTACGGCTATCTGTATCGTTGAGGCACGCAAGCCTCCCCATCAATGGCAAGGTCCATGGCTCATGGCGGGGGGTCTTTCAGAGTAAGCCTGCCTTTTCCTTCTAGTGGTTTTCCATCCTCAAGTACTTCATCTTTCTTCTCTTTCAGCAAGCGACGGAGCCTACCACCAAGCTTCTTTTGGATGTGGCCCACACATTACAAGTTTTCTATTGTTGTATTGTACTGAGTTTTATGTGCTACAGCTTTGAACGAAGAGGAGTTCCCATCCCTAAGGTATTTAGTATGTGTAACACCATACTGGTCCTCAGATCTGGAGAACATCCTCACAACTGCAGCAGCCTCCATGCCCCTACTTCAGCCACTATAATTTTTAGAGCCTGCTACTGCATGTTTTTCTTGCCACAGTTTCTCACTGTCTTCATTGTTGTACATTTTCCTTGTTGCACAATGGTGGCAGTATTTAGACATAATTTCTACATCTTAAACTTTACCTGAGTCAATAACATTAATAGATGCAACTCCATACAGAGATGTGTGGCCCCTTTTCATCCAGGTCCCACCTACAGACACACACAGGTCAGTAACATTTGTAGGAGATTCACTGTCATGAATATCTACCCCAGGATCTATTTCTTTTTGGTATATTTCCACCTGTTACTCCATTCATAGAAACTTTGGTAGTGTCGCATACAGTATCAGACATTACTTTATTTATTTTTTTCAAGCCTTGCACAAGGTAGAGGCATGTTCAGAAAACCACACAATAAATTACCTTCTTCTCTGCTTTGTCCAAGGCATCTCAGAGCAGATGCTAACCTAAAATTGCTTTCATAGGTACCAGTGTCAGTTTTTTTTTTTTTTTTTTTAGGAGGAAAAACGAAAATTCATAGCCACATGAATTACAAATTAATTTAAAATTACAAGCTATTTCCACTCTTCTTTTTTCAACAGTCATGCAGTCTGTATTTTTTAACACATGAACATGAAAATTTTATAGCCTCTCAGAGAAGTTCTGCTTCATGATGTAAACGTATTTTGGCATCACAATCAAGCTGAAATCCAACTCGTCGAATCAGCAGATTCTGATCCTCCTCAGAGAAGTCACCAATTGACTTCAGAAGGCATTTGTTCAATGGTGCACTGCTCTAGGTCCATATTTCCATTGCTTGAAGCCATAATAAGTTGTAACTTCAGCAATGATTCTACAATGGATTGAAGGAATCAACCAAGCTGCAAGGTAAACATTCACAGGTAATAAACACAACTGATACAATGATTGACAATTTGCATACAAACATGAATGATACCCTAATCAAATTACATCACACATAGTGTGAATGTATAAAATAAGAGTACTGAAGAACATACAGAAAATTCTGGAAGTTTCTAGAGCCTTGTTATAAAACTGTTGTACCTGCATACAAGTTTCTGGAATAGATGCTTTCTTCTTATAAAACAGTCATACGTGCATATTAAATATCCAGAAATTTCCGGTACCCAAGTGTTGTTATAAAATAGTCATGCCAACATATCGAACTTTCAGAAGTTTATGTTATCCATGCCTTGTGTTATAAAACAGCAATATCTGCATCTCAATTTCTGGAACCCATGCCCTGTGTTATAAAACAGTCATACCTGCATATCTAACTTCCAGAAGTTTCTGGAATCCATATATGAAACAGTTGTACCTGCACATCAGAGGAACAAAAGATCATGCTGCAAATAATTTGTACTAACAAAACACACCACAAGTGCCTTGACATTTTCCAGCACAACAGCTGCCAACACTGTAATACATGTGGTAAGCATAACAGCTTAGATTTTTTAAAATCTATTTTAAATGCCTTATATGGAACATTACCATTCTGTTTTTTCAAGTCCCTTCTAGCAAAAAATGTGCTCTTTCCAGTGGTGGTGTCAATAAAAAGAAGATCAGAGTTGATAGCAATATAGAAAACTGATGTTGAGAAAAGTGCTAGAAATTTGCAATTTTCAGTTTGACGCTTGAGACAAGGGACAATGAAATCAGAACTATTCACTCATAGATGCTAATACTGGTGTAGTATAGTGAGCACCTGGTTGTTGGCTAGCAGCCCAAAAACCAGGGTTCCAGCTGCCTTTCCCTTATAGTAAAGGATGGTTACAGCAGGGCTCGAATCCTTTGCAATAACTTTTACAAGGCACTTTCAGACCAAGTAGCATAATGGATAGTAATTTCTAAGGAATTTGAAGCATTCAGCAAGAAATGTTGTACTAGGATACAAAAATTCAGAGTGATAGATATCACAGAAGATGCACAAAATTAACCAAATTCTTCACACTGTGCACTCTAACAGTTGAGCCAAAATTTTGCTCATTCACCTAACACATACATATATATATACAAAAACAAGCTTTGAACTGAATCTGAGATGGTCGATTGGGGACCTTTTTTTTATTCTAGGGCACTTGATACGGAATTACCTCAATTGTGCTGCACAAAAACTGTGCCATTTAATGTATGATGACTCCCTCCATTGGAAATATGTCCGGTTCTGAGCAATTCTGCAACTCTGCAGTATTGAACCTAGAGGTTGATGAACTCTACCAAAAGACTCCGAATCTGAGGGTCGCTGGTTCGATTCCAAGACAGAGCACTCCGCACCAGGCTGTAGTTGCTTGTTACTAACGCAATGAGTGAACTCACAAGGAGAAGACAGTGCCATCGCCACAGTAGATCACAGGTACAGTACTGAGTGAATGGAAGAATGTGCTGCCTGGTGCTCCACTGTTTGCTGCCCGAGTTTGATTATGGTGTGATGTTTATTCAGGAAATCTAACCCAAGGATAACATCCTCTTGGAATGTTACACCCTCAGTGTGAAACACAGTGATGTACAGCCTACTGAATGTATATCATCTCTGCCTATATCACTTAACTTACATGTTGGAGGGTCATATCTCCTGACCTTCGTGCACTGTTTACTTATGACTGACATGTCAACCCCAGTGTCAACTAATAGTCTGTGTTTTACACTTATAGTGCCTGGTAACCAGCATTCCGCCTTTGTATGCACTCTAATAGCATAGAATTTTAATAGGAACGCCTGGCAGCGGTTCCAGGGTCCCCGTTCCTGTTTAACTGGCCCCTGTTTGCAAATTTGCCTGTACAGCTACACTCGCAATGTGATGGCCCACCCTTTGACAATTTGTACACTGTGGTTGATGACAGTTTCTTGCAGTGTTTCCCTGCCAATTGCACGTGAAACATAGAACTCCTGTGGAAAATATGCGTCTATTTTCTCTAATGCTGTAGCAACATTCACTGTGTCAGTTGAATTCTTCGGAAATTCTCCCATAACACAGTGCAAAGTTTTGGGTGGCAATCCTAGCAAAAAACTATCTGCGGCCCTATTCTCTGCTTCTTGTAGAACATACGTATTGGCTTCATTACTGGCTGACAATTGGTAAGTGTTAATATTAACTACTCGTATTTTATCCACAAAGCTTTCTATTGTTTTGTTGTGTCTTTTGGTCATGGAGTTCAACTGTACCCTATAAAAACGATAACTATTCTACTTTTTAAATCTTTCGAGCAAACCTTGTTTCAATTCTGCAAAAGTTAATGCATTTCATAACTCCTTGTGATATTATACATATGCCTTAGTAGCCCTGATTAAGCATAACTTTGTCATTTGCAACATACGTTCATCTGACCAGGAGCCAAATTTAGCAGCTGCTAACAAATCAGCAAAAAAATGCTTCTATATCCTCACTTGGCTTGCCAGAGAAGGTAGTCACAAGGGCATCTCTGATTAATCTAGTATGGGAAATGTTACACTAGATGTTGACCTATACTCGGATAATCGATTCAACAATTCATTATTGTCACATCTTAATTTGGCTACCTGATTAAGTAGGCTCTGAACAGCCTTGTGGGTGGGAACTCCTTGCGTCTTACTGTATGTTATAATAATGGTCTCATGCTTAACTAATGGTTGTATGTATGTATGTATGTATGTATCCGGATCCCGCTCCAGCTGCTGCCGGGTCCTCTCCATTTGGCTTGGTCCTCCCACCACTTTTCTTCCTCCACTTGCTGCCAGGTCACACCTCTCCTTTCCACAGATATTCTCGCTCCCATTTTCCACCATGTTCTTGGGTGCCCTCTAGGTCTTTTTCCATCCATCTTCCATAATTTTGGGAAGTCTCTGTCCATGCATCCTCTTAACATGCCCATACCATCTTAATCTCTTATCTTTATTTCTTCTCTCATACTTTCTTGTTTAAGGTCCTTTCTAATATTTAAATTCCTTACTCTGTTCATTCTTGTTTTTCCCTTAACTGCTCTGAGAAACTTCATTTCTCCTGCTGGCAGTCTGCTCCAGTCCCTTTCTGTCATTGACTATGTTTCTCCTCCATAGGTGACAATAGGGAAGTAATAACTCTCACACATAAGGAGTTTTGCTTTTTCTGAAACTTACTTATTCCAAATCAGGTGTTTTATTGTTTGGTAGAAATTACCTCCCTTCTGTAACCTCCTATTAATTTCGTTGGTTATTCTTCCATCACTAGATATTTCACTCCCTAATAAGTGAAACTTTCTACCACTTTGAGGGGTTCTCCATTCGATGTAATATTTCCGTTGATCCCTTTCTCTCTTCCAAAAACCATTACTTCACTCTTATCTTTATTTATTTTTAATCCATCCCTTTTCATTATTTCCTTCCATGCATCAAGTTGTAACTGTACATCTACCTCTTTATTGCCCCCATATTACCATATCATCTGCAAAAATCATCTTTTTGTCTTTTTCTGTTACTATTTGCCCTATTCATTCCTTCCATCACAACATTAAAAAGTTCAGGAGATAGAACACTTCCTTGTCTAAGTCCTTGTCTCATTTCAAAGTATTCAGAGTTCCCCAACAGTGTTGTGATTCCACAATTGTGTCCTCTGTACATTGTCTTTATTACATTAGTGTGTCCATCTTCTATATCTTCTTCATTTCTTCCCAGAGTCTTTCCCTGTTAACTGAATCATATACGTTTCCTATGTCTATAAAAACCATTATCGCCCTTTTGTTATACTCCCAACTTTTTTCCATCAGATGACAGATAGAAAATATCAGGTTGAGTGTGCTTCTTCTTTTCCTAAACCCATGTTGTTGTTCACTCAGCTCCCCAAAAATCTTGACTGTATGACTCATAAGGGTTATTCCTCTGTGATCGTCAGGTATTTTACTATTTCTCCACACACTTCACAGTACTCTACGCAGCCACTGCATTCCTACTGGAACTGCTGCTCTCATCATGTCCACTGATACTTCATCAGGTCCTGGGGCTTTCCTCTCAATCATCTTCTTCACATATATTTCCATTTCTTCCCGTGTAATTTTTCCTAATTCTGCTTTCCAGCTTCTCTCAATTTCTCCGTTATTTGTTGTTTCCCTCATGTACCTGCTCCTCAGCCTTTAACAGTTTCTTAAAATGTTCTCTCCAGAGATCTTTTATATTCCCTGGATCTTCAGCTGCACTATCATCCTCTGTTTCCATCTTAACTGGTACTTTAGAAGCCTTCCTTTTATTTTTCATCATTTTATAGAACATTTTCTTATTACTCTTCAATCTTCTTCCAGTTTTTTTGTAAACTCTTCCCAGGCCCTTTTCTTTGCTGTTTCCACTATTTCTTTGCACTTCTTCTTTTCCTTTATATATCTTCTATGGTCCTCGTCATTTTTAGTTTTCCATCATTTTCTCCATGCTCCATTTTTTCTCCTGACTGCTTGGATGGTTGTATCATCCCACCAACTTGTCTGTCTTACTTTTTCCTTTCCAGAAGTTCTACCACATACTTTTTGTGCTGCTCTGACTACAGTGTCTTTGAATAAACTCCATTCTTTTTCTACATAGCAGAAAACTTCTTTTGGAAATTTTTGTGTGATTAATTCTCTATATTTCTCAGCATTTTCACTCTCCTTCAGTTTCCAATTCCATATCATCATCACTTTCTTCTGTTTTCTATTTTTCACACACTGATTCATTTTACATTCTCCCACCAGTAATCTATGTCTCCATCTGCACTTGCACTTGGAGTTATCTTCACATTTGTTACTTTCTCTCCCCATTCCCTATCTACTAGAATATAATCAGTTACACTCTTGGTTCTTCCATCCCACCTGTATCTGGTGATAACATGACTTTCTCTCTTCATAAACCAGCTGTCTGCTATTTTCATTCCATTCCTCTGGAACAAATCCAGGAGTCTTTCCCCTTCTTCATTTCTGCCTCCATATCCAAAACATCCTGTCCGCCGCTCGTGGTCTCGCGGTAGCGTTCTCGCTTCCCGAGCATGGGGTCCCGGGTTCGATTCCCGGCGGGGTCAGGGATTTTCACCTGCCTCGAGATGACTGGGTGTTTGTGTTGTCCTCATCATTTCATCATCATCCAGGAAAGTGGCGAAATTGGACTGAGCAAAGGTTGGGAAATTGTACGGGCGCTAATAACCATGCAGTTGAGCGCCCCACAAACCAAACATCATCATCATCATCATCATCATCCAAAACATCCCAATACTTGCTCAAATCCCTTTCTGTATTTGCCTACCTGTGCATTAAAATCTCCCATCACTATATTAGCATACTCTACATGGTTCTCTAACTCACTTTCAAAGTTCATCTTCTCTTCTTCACTACGTCCCACTTGAAGTGCATAAATCCAGATAACTTTTAGTGTTTCTTTTTGGAATCTTGGGTTTAAGACTACGATCCTGTCTGATTTATATCTCAATACAGCTTTGTACATTCTTATTCACCACCACTGCCACACCATTTCTTCCAAACCTGTTATTCCCACTCCAGTACAGTTTTCCTCCTTCTCTGAAATTCTTCTCACTTTTTCCCTTCCACTTTGTTTCACTTAATCCCAAAATATCTAACTTTGTCTCTGTTAGTACATCTGTCATTTCTTCAATTTTTCCATCGAGGGTTAATATATTAAGGGTGCAAATATTTAGGTTATTTTTTAGTCCATTTGGTTTCATCTTCTTGTACTGCTGAATATCATTAGGTCTCCCATCATTCGTTCCAGTACTTGAAGAAGCAGTGGGGTCAAATACTGAGTGGTTTGTTCTGATGCTCACCTGTGTTTTGAAAGTGACATGTGAAGACTTTCCTACTGGCTTGCTAGGCCTAATGCAAGAAAGGATTTTCTGTTGGGGTTGACTCCCTTAGCCTTTGGAGTTTCTCCTCCACCACAAAGCAGTGGTTCCCCTCTCTTTAATCCCCAGAAAGGAGGGTCACCTCATCTGCCAGCTTCACCTTTCGCAAGTCTTTCTTCTCCGCCGACTCTGCCATTATGGTCTTCACCCGTAACCCTGGGCACGGGTTCCGTGTTATACCGCACGGGATTGGGTCCCTGCCTGAACTCAGCCATCCTATCACTCATGCCTACTGACGTGTAGGATGCCCACCAATGAAATGTGAATGCGCCAGATGGGAATTACCTCAGTGTAGAAATATGGAAGGGGACCCTATCTCCCTGTAGCTGGGTTAATGATTGTATTTGGTGCCACAATCAAAGGCTTAACTAATGGTTATTCCCACAACTATACTTCCTGTGACCACAAGAATGTAGACTCAGCTATATAAAATGTAACATTAGAAATTTGATTACAATTCCGATAAAAATAATGAGAACGTTTAACACTATCTGAAAAGAAATTTATTAGCGTCAAATTTGTTTGAAAGAATGAGAGCTTTAGATAGTTTTTTTTTACCCCGCAAAAGCATTACTTGAAAAGGAAAAACATCTGGGACCAATTTGCACTTACCAATGTGCTGAAGTACTGTCCATCAGCAGCAGCTTGCCGTCTGCTGTCTGTGAGTCGTTCGGCCCGTTGCTAGTGATGGCATCACCAATTTCTCATACCACAAATTCCCTACCGTGTACAACTCAAAATAGAGCCAAGGTTATCTGACACCAAATGTAGCAGGCCGAGGTTTCGTGACACTACATATTGAGCATCAGTGGCAGAGGGGAACAGAGATCATTATTTTGTCAGGGATTGTGGGAGGGAGTGTGACACTTCATGGGCAGTGGAATGGGCTCTTTCCTTGGCTCAGTGAATTCACAAGTAGAAGACAGTGCCCCACTGCAGTGGGTCACGGGTACTGTACTGAATGGAAGAATACACCGTCTGGTGCTCCGCTGAAACACAAGCTGTCGCCACGTCAGCTGTCACTGGAATCTGTGTGCTACGACTTCGTGCTGCACTACTGTCATGAGGAATTGAGCGAGTTAAAACATGATGTATTACTCTGTTTGTTTAAAGGGTCTTATGTGTCAATAAATGACTGACTGGTGTAACCACCACTCACCCTTTCCCACTGGAACCAATTACATCGCCCCCAAAGTGTCGCTTTCCCTCGTGCCATCCCGACAAAACAACAACCTTTGCTCCCCTGTCACTGATGCTCAATATCTAGTGTCACAAAAACCCGACCTGCTACAGTATAGGAGCAACCTGCAATTTCATCACCTTTTACTGTCCTTAAAGATATAAATTGTAGGATTTGTTCTTTGCACCTGGGAAACTGGAAATATCTCTGCTGACCAGTTTAGCAGGTCTGATTTCTCAAAGGCAGTCTTATGATGTTGGGTTGCAAGTCTTGTATCTGAGGGTACACAAACTGCTCCAACATGTCCAGATACACTGACCCGTTCATTGTTTGTTCCGCAAAGAAGAACGGTTCAACAATCCTGACGCGCATTAGCCTGCACCAGGCTTTTAGTTTAAGTCTATCACGAACTTGTTTAATGAGATGTGGATTTTGCAAACCCCAAATCCGAACATTATGCTTATTAATCCTTCCTGATAGATGTCTCATCTGAGAATAAACATCTTTCCAGGAAGCTGGCATCCATATCAATATGCTGCAGCATATCTGCAGAAAATTGTTGTTGGTGTGGTTTGTTGTTCAGGGTCAGATATTACAGAATTTGCACTCCGTAAGCATACATACGAAGATGCCGGTGAACTACATGATGCAATGTTGATTGGGGTGCATCAAGTTGCCTAGATGTTTGATGAATTGACTTCCGTGGGCTTCTGAGAAACGTTTGTCTGATGTCATCTACTGTCTCTTCTGAAACTCTGTAACATGCACTGCCAGAATGTGTCAGAACACTCAGAACATTTCCTCTTGCCAGAAACTTCCTATACCATTCCTTAATTATTTTCACATCAGGTGGATCACATTCACACACACGGCGATAATTTCTTTGCATAGTGATCGGTGATTTTGTTTCTGCAAACCCACTAATGCTTTAGCACGGTGCTGTGGAGTCGCCATTTTTACTTCATGCGACCATGCTGCACTCTGGCGATGATATTTGGCACTTCTGACACTGGAATATAAATTCTTTGAGATGCTATACAATGTGGTGCATTTTTCATTGTTGTATCTACTGTGGCTTTCCTCTCCTGGGTCCTTGAAATCAGGGAGGTTTGAGTAGGACACCTTGTATATCCTTCACACTTCAAAAACCAACAGTAGCCACTTATCATTGAAGGGTTCCATCTACCATCCAATTCGCAAAATGTCCTGATGGAACCTTTCTCCATGTTCATCTCTAATGGCTCCCAAATTGGTAGGAAAGAAATCTAAATGAGGCTGAAGGAAGCGCATTTTTTGTGACATTCTGCATCCAAGATTTTTATAGTTTCTGCACTTGTATTCCCTAATAAACCTTCAATAAAATCCTTAAAAGAATGCCAGGCTGCAAGTTCTAACTGACTTAATTATTCTTCAAAGTTCTTATCATGAATTAACTTCCTAATTTGTGGCCCAGTAAAAATCCCAGCTTTCAATTTGGCGTCACTTAATTCAAGGAACACTTCATGTACATACATGACACCATTAGCATTTTTGTCCATTCCCTTGACAAAATTCTTCATAAGGCCGAGCTTAATCTGCAGTGGGGGAAGGAAAACATTTTGAGAATTCAGCAAAGGTACATATTTCACATTTTCTCTCCGTGGAGCCAATTTCTCTCATGGTGGCCACTGCTTAACTGTATAATATTTATCTGTTGCACGGCTGTCCCAAAGACAAAGGAAGCAGCAATAATTTGTGAAACCACTTTGGAGACCAGTTAGTAAAGAACCACCTTAACATCACCACATATTTTCCAATTTTCTTCCTTATACTTAATAGCTTCAAGTATCTCTGACAAATTTATGTAGTTCTCTTTCATAGTCACAGAATACCCTACAGGTACAGATGGAAATGTATTACCATTACGCAATAGTACAGCCTTCAGACTTGTCTTGGAAGCATCAATAAACAGGTGCCACTCAGCATTTTCGTATGGTATGTTTAACTGTTTCATTAATCTTACTACATCACTACAAGCACAAACGTTGCCCATCATACAGTAATATGTCATCAGATCTTTCCCACAGTGCCTAAAGTGAGTAGTTTATGTTTCTTCATGAAGTAAGTTCCATTCCTTGCACTGATCGCAACACCTGCCCTAACATCATACTAAGCAAATGCCTTTCGGAAACAACTTTAATTAGTGTATGATATCTCATAACAAAATGGGCTGTATTGGCCAGATCCATTACAATAGCCCCCCAAGAATTTTGTAAGCATGAACATGAAAACAAAATTCAGACACCAGAATAATGGAACTGCCAAGAATATGATTTTAAATAAATTAAAATTTTCAATAGAACTGTTTTCTTTGAATTTTACTAACTTTCCACCCATAGCAATTGGCATGACATTAGGTTTAACATTGGAATTCTGTTACACAAAGTAAAGGAAAACATACAATTGTTAATTTTAAGGTAAATGAAATACAAAAGATGATTTATGATTTTCACTTAGATGAGTCTATAAAGTAACACTTCACATTAAACCGTTAATAGCTTGCAAATTTTGACTATCGGTTTGTTTTACTTTCTTTTGTTGACCACTTTACTCGATACTCACAGTAATGTGGCACATTGTCCGTCTGCACTTTCCTGAGCTCCCTTAATAGGTTTGTTTTCTGCTTGTACTGAAGCAACTCCATTTCCACAGCTTAGCTGTTTGTATTGTTTCTTTGATTATAATGCCACATAGTCTAAAATTAAAATACAGAGATCACCTGTTGGTTACACAATGGTTGTATGTAAGTACATAGTTATGATATATACTTAATGTTCCGGTAATGTTTATCTAGTGGGAGAAGTTTACAGGATCTGTCTGAGTAATACTACAAAGGTATGGACTGGTCCAAAAAGGATCCTAGAACTAACAATAAATTCAATAAACTTGTAGTACAAATGCATTAAAGTTTTGGGTGTAAAATGTCTTATTGCAAATTATATCACCTACACCAAGGATAAACAAAAAATTAAATTGTTTTCAAAAGAAAAGCTACAGTCAGTCTGTTACAGGAGTCCATATTCAAAGTAAAAGTGCAAGGGTAGAGCCACGGTTGTTTGAAAGTATTAGGATAATATGTATTTATCAAATTAGAAAAATATTGCTGCCTATGCTTTGTAGTGTTTGAGAAACAAATACACAGTAATTCATGTTGTTTACTTAAAATGATTCTCCCCTTTGTTTAGTTGGACGTTTCAACAACTTAGGTGTGTAGTAATTATAGTGTGTGTCTTTAAGATTAAAAAAATAAAAAACTGCTAATTGTTGTGGGGCAGATTTAGTGCTGATTAGTGGTGTACATTTTAAATGATGTCTCAACGAGTGTCGTGTTACACAAGCTAAACTTGCACACATTATCAAATATCATTCAAATTGAATAGACATATAGAAACCTCAAGAACTAACATGATGAGCATATTACATGCAAAGAAAATCCCTTGCAAACACTTAACATGGCAAATACGTTTTAAAGAAATAATAAACATTTTCAAGGACATTAAACTGTATCATAAAATCAGTAAATTTTTTTATACATAACATTTCATAAGATGTTCCCGACACTTGACTCCCTGTGTCTATAAGGCACTTGCCTTCCCAGATACCAACATTTACTATGATTAATGGACTACATATGCCATCACCTTTTTCAGACTGAAAATATTCATACAATAAATCATTTTCAATTTCACTAAAACAATGACTCCCTGAATTACAATTACCTATATTACTGTCACGTTTATTACCAACTGTCATTACATTAAAATACACATCATTAACACTGTCACTTGCATTGATAATTTCATTAATCCAAACACTTTCATCGGTATAAATTTGTCACTAAGGTCCTTATCTTTCAGTTGTTCGAGAATAATATATTTAGTCTTTTCCCACCAATCAGGATATGAAATTTAACACACATTAAGAATCATTTTTCTAAAATTACTATCATTTCTAATTGAATCAATTTTTAGCCACATATTATAAAGAAATAATTCACCTTTGTTCATCACAAATGGTAGCCTACTTGCACAATCAGGTTTACTATTCAGAGAATATTTATCATCTACACATGTTTCTTCATAAGATGTTGGATTACAGAACCTATTGGTTGTGACACTGACATTAACACCACTTGAATTGTTAACAACATCCTTGCATATATCTACAACATCCATAGTATCAGTTTCTCCCACAACACCTAAATACCCAAGTGTATTTAATTCTTTGCTCTTTAAATCAGTGTCAACAATTTCCTCACCTTGTTCTCTCATCAGTGCTTGAATTCCTAATCATGTAAATTGTTAACCTGCTGATCCTCTGACAAACTACAAGTTTCTGCCCAGTCATAAAAGTCATCTAAGTCAATCACTTCCTCTGGCTCTTATTTATGACCAGTGTGTTCATTCTTAACAGTTGCTGTGTTTACAAGGTAGTACGCATTTGTAAGATAACTACTCATTACTTCAGATGTTCTTCTTCTTCTGCTTCCTTAGGACCCTTCAGGATCATGTGTGGCTTGTTTTGCACATATTCTTTCATCCCAATAACTCTTCATTCTCTCCCTTCATGTGTTTCTTTCTTCTTCTGTTAAGATAACTTTGATTTTGGAGTCTGGCCATCTGTGGCCATCCACCAACCCTTTATACTTCTCCCTGTCCCGTATTATTGCCTGCAAATTCCTTTCTTTTATCCCCACAGCCTTCCAGTCATCTCTGACTTCCTACACCCAGTTGTTTTCCATGTGACATGTTGCATTCCATATCTTCTTTGTCAATCTCTCCTCATTCATCCTCATGGTGTGCCCAACAAATCGTAACCTTCTCTTCTGTATCTCGCTCAATATGGGTTCAATATTTTCATACAGTTCCTGTTGTGTTCTGTGTATCCAGCTATCCCCATGTTTTTTGGTGCTCCATATGTCTCGCTGTGTCCTGCCTACTGCACTACTGTTGCTCTGTATGCCACCAGTTATCTCCCTCCCCCCCTCCCCCCACCTGCAAATAATGAACCACTTGGTCATCTATCTTCCAGTCAGACTCAGTGTTCAATGTCTCGGTCTTCTTATATTTGATCTTCAGTCTAACATTTTCTGCTGTTTCGGCTAGATTTTTTGTGCTGTCTTTGCCTTTTCTTCTGTCTGATTTAAGAGTGCCATGTCATCTGCAAATGGACGCTAAGCTAAGATTATCTTTGCTCTTGTCCGCCTTAGTTAGTTCTTTGTAAGCCTTGCTTGTGTAAAGAGGTGAATAAATGAACCACTGTTAATAAGGTGTTGGTCGGTGTAACTGACCCGAACACCCACCTCACTGGTGACCGCGAGTTGTAAAGTCTTCCGTTTTCGCCATTTTAGTGTGACCGCGGCCACCACGTCGGTTATTTTCGCATGTATTACATCAACACAACATTCGAACAATGACTTCGGCCCAATGCCTAATGCCGGATTTTGTGATCGACGTGCATCGTATTGCGGACGATGTACACCTGCCAGGACTGCAACACGATGCCTCTCACTCGACGATTACGCCGATTTTGCCGGACATTTCTGAGCCTGCAACAATAAATGAGGTTAGGAGTGTGTATGACTCTGGCTATCAGACGCCTTTGTTCCCACCACATGTGCCCTCCCTCATCGAAAGTGCAGTTACCTCTTACGGATCTCCGTGCAGTGTGGGACCAATGCCGATTTCTGCAAATGCTTTGTTGGACAACCTACCACCGCCAGGACAACGATTTGCCACACCGCAATCCGTGCAGTACCACACAGATTCCTGTCATGTGGCCGGAACTGCTTTCTTCACAGGTCTACCTCCTCAGAATCCGAGCACGCCCGCGCCTGCCTCGGGTCAGCATCAGCACATGCCTTCCTGCTTCTATACCTCGGCCTGCAACAGGAACAATTGCTTGTTATCTGTGCCTGACCTCCATCTCTGTCCCACTGCTACGCCTCAGTGTTTTGTGCCACGACATTCACCTCATCCGCACGCCATTTTGAGTGGAGTGACTATGAACAGTGAACATTCACACATTCCGTCCGATGTTTGACATCATTTTCCGCACTGTGCTTCTGGACAGCCTGCACCTCCACAGCCTCCCTGCAACACAGGTGGCTTCGGCTCTGATTGTACATTGAGCTTTCTGCTGACTAGCACGCATTTTCAAACTTCGAACTTTTTCTCACCTGTCGCCCCCACGCCGGCCCCAGTCGAGCTTCCAACACCGTTCTCGGCACATCTCGGTGCCTCACCCGTGTCGATCTTCCACAATGCATCAATCTGAATGCACCCGTAATGTGTCGAGCTTCCACAACCACAATCGACACATTACGGTGCCTCACCCGCGTCAGCCTTCCGCGTCGTGATGGATCACTGCCACCCGACCAGCCGTCGTCGCCACATCACCGGGAGGCACACTCTCCTGGAATACTATGACAACAACAGCTCGTGTCAGGCAGTGCCCCAAAGAATCCAACTCAACCTGTTCTTCTGAACATTCTACAATGCTTACCGATGCTGCTGCTGTTTAATCCCGCCAGGGCAACAACCTGGTTCAAAATTGTGGATGAAGTGTTCGACCATTACAAACTCTATGAGTCAACTAGATTTCTGTGCCTTATCACCCACCTGCACTCCCAGGAGGACTTGATTGCTGACCTGGTTGATGCCCCAGACTCAGCTACCCGGTACACTCTAGCCAAAAAGACAGTTCTACATTGGCTTGCGCGCTCAACTGAGACAGCAATACGACAAGTGCTCCATGTCGAGCAAGTAGGCAATGACAAACCTTCCCAACTCTGGAGACGGCTACGTGCCCTGGTCAGTGCCGATCTACTTTCTGACACAGCTCTCCTCACCATCTGGCCAGACAAACTGTCTCCTCACATCCGCTTTGCCCTGGCTCAGAGGTCTCCCGAACCTGTCGATCAACGAATTTCAATTGCTGACAAACCACATGATGCATCACTGCTCTATTTCGCCAGCCACTGCGTACCTGGCAAGTCTCAGGTTCAGGCTTTTCGTCCCGTGGCTGGGGCCGCGCTTTACCGGCTGTTCTGCTCACTCTGGGAAGCAGTAAGCAAGCAGCTGAGATGTCACCGGCTCTGCCCTTGGTCATGCCCCCTCCTGCAACTGAACCTGCTGCAGCCACCGAACCTCGGCCACCGCCTCTGGCAATGAACTTTCTGCAGGAAATGTAACCGCACTACCCGTACTGTTACTTTCACACACGGTTTGGTGAGGCGGCACGGAACTGCAGACCACCCTGCTGCTTCCCAAACGCCAATCGCAGGTAGGTCCGGGTGCCACCTCCTGTGTACAACATGACAGGCACCTCCCAGTGGTCCATTCTGTCCGGGAACGACCGGATAATTGTGGATGACTTTACATTAAAGACATTTCGTCGGGATACTTTTTCCTAGTGGACACAGGCGCCGATGTCTCACTGCTGCCTGAGTCCTTAGTGCCGTTGAACATCCGCCCTCATCATACTTCACTGC
Organism: Schistocerca cancellata; assembly: GCF_023864275.1. Lineage (NCBI taxonomy): Eukaryota > Metazoa > Arthropoda > Insecta > Orthoptera > Acrididae > Schistocerca > Schistocerca cancellata. The sequence goes on along the minus strand of NC_064635.1, from coordinate 15,042,806 downwards.
AAGCCGTGAATTCAACTAAACTGCAATGCTCGGGTTCAACCTCCCATGTCGTCTCACTCTCCGCAAACTGCAAACTCGAGTGGACTTTTTTAGTGTGCAATATTGAGGAACCTATACTATGCACTGACTTCTTGTGACATTACAAACTTTCACCGGACCTAGTGCAAAACACCGTGTTTCATCACCCGTCCAAGACTCACTTCCCCTGTGCTCCGTTGAGCAAACCCCCCCGTGACACATCGGTCCGGGTTCATCTCATCCATACATGCTCGTCTCTGTCGACGACGTTACAAGAAACAACGCACAAGTGCCTTGTCGAGCTTGAAAACGTTGCTCACCTATGCAAGGAAAACTTTGAGCTCTCCCTTTGGCTCCAAGAAACTCAGCTCCAGCTCTCTGATGCAGCAAAGGAATTACAGACACTGCAGCAATCTGCTTGTAGTCCCAGCAATCGAGCCTCCGTGTGCTTACCTCCTGTTACCCCTCACAAATGTGCTATCAAGTCTGCCATAACGTGTACTGACAGTTCCACAGGGACACACCCCCTTAACATGGCCACATTTGACACTCGGCCGGACCTGAGTGCGCATGCGTGACCACGTGTTTCTGAACAGACAGCTGTGCAGCTGCCACTAACACCTTATTAACAGTGGTTCATGTATTCACCTCTTTACACAAGCAAGGCTTACAAAGAACTAAGGCGGAAGAGAGCAAAGATAATCTTAGCTTAGTGTCCAAAGACGCTGCTCGTAGTCTAGAGAAAAACATATATCGATGCTGGTGTCGACCTCATCGGCGCCACACGTGCTCATAGAAAAAAGTTTTGTTAGCCACGTAATTGGTAAATATTTCAAAATTATGGTTTAACTCTGATATTCTACTTTTTAGTTCACTGATGTTTGTCTTAGTTTCAATCTCATTGAGTTTTACAGTGTCACTGAGTGTTTCCACTTTTATCATTCACAACAGCTAGTTTGAAGTCTACTCTACTTTCATCTATAGCCATAGCTTTTACATTTACACACACTGTATCTATTTGTCTGTTAACATTATAAAAACTCTTTGCATTTTTCTCTCTGTCAGCGACCAGTTCATTTCTTACAGATTGAATTTTGTTACTCAGACTAGATTTTACTTCTCCCACTTTAGAGTCTACCACCAAAATCTTTGTTTTTGCAGTGCCAAGTTTCTTGTCTGTCTTTGATGTGTCGTTGCGAAGTTTATTACCCCAAAGTAAGACACTGTCAATTTTTTTGTTCATCACTCGCTCGAGATGTGACACTTTCTGATATATAGTGTATTCTACATTATTGATTACTGATTTTAGTCATTTGTCAAATTTCTGACCCACGACCTGAAAAATGTTCGCGACCGTCTGATTCATGTTTTGTAACTGTTCCTCATTAGCTTGTAAGCGTGCTGCAACTGTTTGATTTAAAGATAATCATTGTTACATCATCTGTAACACTGATTTTGTGTGCGACATCTCCTGTGCTGATGGAGTCAGACTTTGATCTGCTTCTTTGAATGACTCATCTTCCATTTCTATCGGCATGTCTCAGTCCCCAGAGAGTAAAAAATTTTCACAATCCTGTTCGGATTTGGCACCACTTTCCTCTTTTTCAATGGTCATTTTCATAAAATTTCACAAATAAAATAATAAAAGGAATAAAAAGCACTACACAAATATACTTACCTAGTCAGTGGGTCTTCACTCATGTGTCAGTATACTTTACCATTTCGTTTCATCTCCCTTTACTTCCATGTATTGCACTTCTTTGCACCACCTGGTTATTAGACTCAAGAAAATCATTGTTTGTTTTTTCTTTAGGCTCTTGCAAAACATAGATTTCGTCAATCCATGTACATATAAATGTCTTCATCCTGGACAAGCCCCCAATTATCATGGACCCCCTCTACTATGATGCAAAGTTATTTCCATAAAGACACCATTATGGTGTGGCTAATGGGTGTATAGTAATTTGTAGAGATGTAAATGATGTCACTTGTCTTTATGCTGCTGAATATCCATTGTACATATGACTTCATTGTCTGGGCAGTGATTGATTCCTTTGCTGCTCTGGGTGAAAAAGGTGCGGGTTTTGACTATTACCAGACTACTGAAATCATGAAGAAAAAACACATATTTACTGTCAGAACTTTTAACTCTAAAGTAATTTAGTAACTTTCACAATCTCGAGTCACAAAAATAAAGTACCATGTGCATTGTGGATACCACTCATTTATCAAGAATAACGACTCTCGACTGGGGCCAAAACACAAGTAGACAAAATCACATTACTGACCAAAGATCACAGAGTCATATCGACAAAACTTGCAATTTCTGTATCAATTGCTGATACTGCATTTTTAAGTTACATGAAATATCCAATAGCATAAAACAGGGGTAGGCAACCACAAAGCCTACACGATCTACTACTCTGTACCAACATATTAAAGTAATCTACTTTTAAAAATTCAAGTGCTATGTTTTTAATTTTTGGATACCAGTACTGTAAAACAACTATTTAAAATAAAAGTTTTAAATGTTCACTATTTATTCGAAACATAATAATTTTATTTCATAAAATTCTCAAGTATATTCTTACATTAACAACACATTAATTATTTTACATTTAATGTCAAATCAGAGTAGCTGTTTTGTCAAAAATGTCTTGTTACACTTAGTTGAATTCACGAGTCCAGATTTTCATCAGTCAACCTTGTTCTGTGTTTATTTTTAATAAATTTCATAATTGAAAACAGTGATTCACACAGGTAGGTAGAAGCAAACAGGACCTTTATTTTAAGACAACATTAATTAAGATAGGGTATTTCCCCTGAGGAATTAGAGGCCACCAGGTTTTGGGTTCTGCAACACTTTAGAGAAACAAATCATTTTTTAATGATATTATTTCAAGTTCAAAAGGTGCCCGATCTATGTCAAAAACTATTGCAGTGGAAGAAGATATATTCAATAGTTCAATGTTAGTCAAAGGGGAAGATACAAACTGGGTTACCACTGAAATCTTTTTGAAGTCTGAAAACCGATCACTGAAATCATCCCTCAAATTGGAGATCATTATTGCATGACATTCACTATTGTAAGGTATCTCACTTTCTTCTGTTTGTGAGTTGGAAAATGTCTTAATTCACCCCTCTTAAGACAGCACTCACACAAAAACAATTCTTCAGTAAAATAATTTATTTCAGATATCATATCAGGAATATCTTTGTCACTGCCTTGAAATTTCAAATTCAGCTCATTAAGCTTTTCTGTTAGGTCAATTAAGGAAGCAAAATTCATAAGCCGGAGAGGATCTTCAATACAAGCTGACAGACTATTCTCATCTTGTTCTCACAAAAACAGTTTGATAGCTGGTAAAAACTTGTGGAAACCTTGCAGCACTTTTCCCTTGCTGAGCCAACACACTTCAGTGTGGAGCAGTAAATCTCCAGACTGTAGTTCCAGTTCATCTGCCAAATTTTGGAAAGTCTTCTTTGAAGAGAGTGAGACCTAATTTTGTTGGCTATTTTTACAACGGCATTCATAGTTTCATTCAAATTTAAAAACTTTCCACACAGAGAATGCTGGTGTAAAATTCAGTGATAAGTTAAAAACAGTCAAAAACTGTCATCTCTTTGGCACAGAGCAATAAAACCACTTTTAGAACCTCTCAAGGCTGGGGCTCCATCTGTGGTAATGCTTACAAGCTTGTGGATAGGTATTTTCTCTGATAGAATGAGTTGCTTCATGGCAAGAAATATATCTTCTCCTCTTATATAGCGTTTCAAAGAAATTACTTTCAAAAGTTCTTCCTTGACAGTAAAGTTATTAAAAACCATCCTTACAAAAACTGGCAACTGACCAGTACCTGTTGCATCAATGGACTCACCTAATTGCATTGAAAAATAACAGCACTCACCCAAATCTGTTTTCAGTTGAGAGAGAACATCATTAGACATATTTACAACTCTCATTGTTACCGTTCTTGACGAAAGTTGAAGGGATTTGATGGCAGCAACTATTTCAGACTTGTTCTTGAAATTATGAAACAACTCATCAGCAGCTTCTCGAAATGCTTCTTTTACGAATTCACAATCTTCCTCTTCACCAATACATTTGAAACACGATAAGAAGCAAGAGGGGCAGCAACAATTTTTCTACTGGTTTTGTGAACATGCTTTGTTGAACACTTAATTGATTTTTAAGTTTCTTGATTTTCTCTTTTCTCGGTTCGGAGTTTACAGGAAACTCTGTGTTAACATGTGGGTGCACAGTTTAGAAATGTCTCCCGACGTTTGTCTTTTTCACAAACGCAATCTTAGCATCACACAATAAACAAATGCATGTGCCATTTCTTTCTGTTACAAAAAATTCGTGTTCCCATTCAGAATGAAAATGATAAATTTTATGTTCTTTTTAATGCACAACTCATTATGCGTGAAATCGCTGCACTACTCACATGTTCTCGAAAAGTGTCAACAAGGTATGCAATTATGCATGCTCAGTGCTGAGTACTGATGGCACAAATAAGTTCTACCTATGTCCTTTCCACACTCTATTACATCGCAGAAGTTGGTAGTACACGGCACAAAACTCACCGCCTTCTCCTGACACGTATCGAACACATTTCACAGAGATGAGTGAAACAGTGCAGCAACGAGACATGCCACTGGGGACAGCTCGGCTCGAAACGAGACCAACCAATAGCATTTCAAGATAGCTACAGGCAATAGGATTGCTTCGCTTCAGATGAACCTAGCTTGGACATTTTTATCTTTGGTGTTTACTGTGGTGTCACGTCAAGGCCACCACACTGGCTAGGTTGTAGGCTTCAAATTGGCCGCAGTCTGTCAGTAAACATCGGACCCCCGAGTCACCACTGTCGACACTAGCAGACCGAGTGCTGCCACTCAGCTGGTCTTACGAGACAAGCCAGTGCACTGCCCAGTTCTACAGCCAACTCTAATAGGAATGGTTCACTTGTTATAGCTTCAGAGATCTCATTTGCAGAGATTCTAGTTAGCATAGCCTTCAGCTAAGTCAGTAGCTACGACCTAGCCAGGCGCCACATACAGTTCATGCATTGACAATTGATCTATATGTGTGAAGCCATCAGAATTGTAAAGAAGTATTTCCAGTTCAGTCTATAACTGCACTTGTAAATATTATTGTACAAATTCAAGATTGACGTTCACTGCTGATGCTGAATTAAAGCTAAGTATTTAATTGTATTCCTGTCTACTTACTTTCTAATCACATAAGATGTTCCAGATACATCCCGTCAAGAATAGTTCATTGATCCTCATGTCAGCCTATGTGATCAAAGTGTGCAATGGCCACACCTCATGATGAGGCTAAGAGTCAAACTGCGTGACTCACACGGGTCACCCTTTTCCATGAGTCACATAGTTTCGCCTCATATACATTTACGTGTCATTTTAAATAACATAGACCGCATATGCTCCAATCTTTTGAGATAGTTCTTGTTTTTCTCATTTATAACTAAAATCAAGCATTAATTTTAGCAATAAAAGTCTTGTCATATTGCCTTTACACATGCAGAGATACAGTTAACGTAGTTACAGTGAAATTCCTTATATTAGTTACAGTTTTTACGTGCTGCCAGGTGAAACGTATTGACAACTCTTTTTACGAGAAACAAAATTATGCATCATCAGTGAATACCTGTTTTCCTTGCACCGACTGTCTTTTAGTTGTATGATTACTCAGGAGAATAATACAAAATATCTGTTTCACAACAGCTTTTTGACGATTTCTCAGCTATACTAGTGAAATGTTTCGTTACATTTTTATAAGAAGTGGAATGGTGTATTTTGTCACTGCAGTCATTTTTGTGAAAAAGGGGAGGCAAACATAATGTGGCCCATATTTTCAATACGTGAGTGCTTATTGTGCTAGAACATTCACGTACTGTGAAGATCCACTGATATTCTTGTAATTTGTAGCACTTAGTTAAATGAATATCTGTCTTGACGAACTACATTTCTTGCTACAATTGTGTGTTTATTTTATCATTAAACGATCATTTGTCTTATAACAAAAAAATGGCAGTTTATATGCCACGAAAAAATTGCATAAATCTGGTAGAAAAAGAATTTGTAACATTGCAATGTAAAATTCCTTTGAAAGTTTCAATTTAGTTTCTTGTGGGTATATTCAAAGCCATCCACTTCTGCAACTTTTTATTCAATATCCGTCCAAATTAATAATAAAAAGTTATTCCTTTTTACAAACTTAAAACATTATGTTGTATGCAGTGTCAGTACGTGTCACAATAAACAACTTTGTACACAACAGAGAATGGACATTGAGATTAAGGTGTTCGACTATGGTTTGTTCCGTAATTTTCGCACATTAGCCGTGTTTTAATTCTCATTATATTTGGGCCTAGTGAAAGTGGTTAAGATTTTACACATAAAGGGTGCACAGCAAAGTTGTCCCATTCCCTAACTGTAGCTTCACACACATGTACTGCCTGTAATATTTAGTGGCTTTTGTTCTGAAAGTGTTACAGTTAGTGCAGCAAACTGACTGCGATATGGCATGTTCCATGGTAGTTTAACATAATTAAGTAGGGTCGAGGCACCCCTTATGGCCCCATTAAGGACAATTTAAGATAGGTTATATGATTGCTACACAAAAGTAGTTTACAAATTACTTCAGTAATACTAATGTTTCAGATTCTGTGGGGAGAAAGTGCTCTAAATTATATAACAAAAGCAAACAAAAATATTGAAATTGAAATGTCACACACATTTCCCCAATTTTTGCCATGTTAAATCTCACTATGGCCAGACATTTCCTTGCTTTTGGCTGCTACCTATTATAATGAAACTGAGGCTTTACATAATTTCAGAATCTATTTGCATAAAAGCAATTTGTTCTTTGAACAAACATCAGGATGGCCACCAAATCTTAATTTTCAAATTCAAGGTTGTCACGTATTATATTTACTATATGGGGTCAGGCATACATACGACACTGGAAAGAACAAATTGCTTATTTTAAAAATATATGACATCCGATATGAACCATGTCAAGATGTGCACCACACACAGCATAATTGACCAAGTGGAGTGATCATCTGGAGGATAGTGCACATCAAAATGTCACATGGTTGCATTTATGGAACACTGTCTGTTTCTTTAAGCCAGACTTATTAGGGTCAACTTAATAGTTAAATGGCCAGTGCATGAAAAAAGTGACACAGAGCAGACAGATTAAAATCCACAGTCACTTCTCATGAATTAATGATGGTAGAATGTTGCAGTTAATCTTGAAAGAAAACTTGAAGTTTCATATAGAAGTTTCTCATTGAATTTTGCTAAGGTATTCATATTCTTAAATTTATTTGTTTACAAAAAAGTCCTCTTGTAACAAATTTTATGTTACAAGTTCTATGTTTCTCAATTTGTCATTACACCTACACTATGCAATATGAAGTCACAGAACTGTGTATTAGCTATATTTGAATAAACTATGGTGAGTCATCAATGATGACGTGTGATGTGACAGTTTGAATGTTTATCAAGAAAACTGATTTTTCATCGCATCAAGCCTGTCGAGACTAGCAATCAGGTGTGTGTAACAGGTAATTATACACCCTAAATGCAGATGATAAACAGGTATTCATTGGACAAATATATTGTACTAGAACTGACATGTGATTACATTTTCACGCAATTTGGGTGTATAGATCCTGAGAAATCAGTACCCAGAACAACCATCTATGGCCGTAATAATGGCCTTGATACACCTGGGCATTGAGTCAAACAGAGCTTGGTGTGTACAGTTGCAGCTGCCCATGCAGCTTCAACACGATACCATAGACTCGAACTCGGGACCTTTGCCTTTTGCGGGCAAGTGCTCTACCAACTGAGCTACCGAAGCACGACTCACGCCCGGTACTCACAGCTTTACTTCTGCCAGTATCTCGTCTCCTACCTTCCAAACTTTACAGAAGCTCTCCTGCAAACCTTGCAGAACTAGCACTCCTGAAAGAAAGGATATTGCGGACACATGGCTTAGCCACAGCCTTGTGTCATGCAGTCATCAAGGGTACACATGTGGGCCTTCTGCTCAGGAAGCTCACATCGATGATGTTTCGTTGAATGGTTCGCTTGCTGACACTTGTTAATGGCCCAGCATTAAAATCCCAGCATTAAAATGTGCATCAATTTGCGGAAGGGTTGCACTTCTGTCGTGTTAAACGATTCTCTTCAGTCGTCGTCGGCCCATTTCTTCCAGAATCTTTCTCCGGCCGCAGCAATGTCGGAGATTTGATGTTTTACCGGATTCCTGATATTAATGATACGCTCTTGGAATGGTCGTACGGGAAAATCACCACTTTTTCGCTACCTCGGAGAAGCTGTGTCCCATCATTCATGCGCTGACTGTAACGCCACGTTCATACTCACTTAAAACTTGGTAACCTACCATTGTAGCAGCAGTAACCAATCTAACAACTGCGCCAGACACTTGTCCTATTCTGACGGTTTACATATCTCTGTATTTGAATAATAATGCCTATATCAGTTTCTTTGACGCTTCAGTATAGTTACCTAAGTCCACTAGATCCGTTTCCAATACACTACCACTTCCAATGCAACATTACAACACTATTGCTTGCCATTTAGCTAATAGAATGGTTCAGTCACCGAATCTGGATATTCAGATAATTTGCAGTCACAGTGCGTAATGAGATGCGTAAAACTGAGCAACTTTGTGGCACTTTTAGCACTTTAGCACTTCTAGCACGAACATGCACTGCGACATTTAATTCATACAGCTATAGAATATTACAACTTTTATCCTTTAATTTTGATAGCAATGAAGTTTTCATGTGCAGGTATCAGAACATGAAATACTAATTGTTAATTGTGCCCGCCCGGTTAGCCGAGCGGTCTAACGCACGGCTTTCCGGAGCGGGAAGGAGCGCCTGGTCCCCGGCACGAATCCACCCGGTGGACTTGTGTCGTGGTCCGGTGTGTAGATGGTTTTAGGCGGTTTTCCATCTGCCTCGACGAATGCGGGCAGATTCCCCTTATTCCGCCTCAGCTACGCTATGTCGGCAATTGCTGTGCAAACAAGTTCTCCACGTACGTGTACACCGCCATTACTCTACCATGCACCGGCCGGGGGGCCGAGCTGTTCTAGGCACTTCAGTCTGGATCTGCGCTACCGCTACAATCGCAGGTTCGAATCCTGCCTCGGGCATGGATATGTGTGATGTCCTTATGTTAGTTAAGCTTAAGTAGTTGTAAGTTCTAAGGGACTGATGCCCTCAGATGTTAAGTCCCATAGTACTCAGAGCCATTTGAACCATTTACCCTACCACGCAAACATAGGCTCTGAGCACTATGGGACTTAACATCTATGGTCATCAGTCCCCTAGAACTTACAACTACTTAAACCTAACTAACCTAGGGACAGCACAGAACACCCAGTCATCACGAGGCAGAGACGCAAACGTAGGGGTTACAGTCCTCTGGCGTGAGACGTTCCCTGGGGGGTCCACCGGGGGCCGAACCGCACAATAACCCTGGGTTCGGTGTGGGGCGGAGGAGGGGTGAAGTGGACTGTGGTAGTCGTCGTGGGGTTGTGGACCACTGCGGCTGCGGCGGGGACGGAGCCTCTCCGTCGCTTCTGGGTCCCCGGTTGACATACAACATACAATTGTTAATTGTCAAGTAGTTGCCATCTCCCTAGCTCAGGACAACATTGTGACATGAAGTCTAGAACATCGAGATTAGAGTTAAATTCAAGAACTGTTTTCTACAATTGCAGTTCTTATATTTGTGTCTGCAGGTATGTGTGCTGATTATCCCTATAATCTAGAGAAATAAATTGTTTCGCTTTCTGCTGGTTGAATAAAATCTTCTTGAAACTTAACCCTTACACATAATGGTCTACACATATAAATTGTTTACATCAACTTAGCTTAAGTTAATCAGATCTTCTAATTTATCAACAATAGCAGAAAGTTACCAACAAATCTACAGACACGTTTTCTGTGTAATGCATACATTTGTAGCTTCCATAATTAACGGCAACAATATACAAGAACACGCTGCAGTATAGCTACACCGAAGCGCCAAAGAAACTGCTATAGGCGTGCGTATTCAAATACAGAAATACGCAAACAGACAGAATACGGCGGTGCGGTCGGCAGCGCCTATGTGAGACAAGTGTCTGGCGCAGTCGTTAGATCGGTTACTGCTGCTACAATGGCAGGTTATCAAGATTTAAGTGAGCGTGGTGTTACAGCCGGCGCACGAGCGACAGGACACAGCAAAGTGGGAATTTTCCCGTACGACCGTTTCATGAGTGTACCGTAAACATCAGGAATCCGGTAAAACATCAAAACTCCGATATCGCTGCGGCTGGGAAAAGATCCTGCAAGAATCAACGACGACTGAAGAGAACCGTTCAACGTGACAGAAGTGCAACTCTTCCGCAAATTGCTGCACATTTCAATGCTGGGCCATTAACAAGTGTCAGCGTGCGAACCATTCAACGAAACACCATCGATATGGGCTTTCGCAGCCGAAGTCCCACTCGTGTAGCCTTGATGACTGCATGACACAAAGCCTTGCACTTGTGCCCGTCAACACCGACGCTGGACTGTTGACGACTGGAAAGATGTTGACTGGTCGGACGACTCTCGTTTCAAACTGTATCGAGCAGATGGATGTGTATGGGTACGGAGAGAACCTCATGAATCCATGGACCCTGCATGTCAGCAGGGGACTGTTCAAGCTGGTGGAGGTTCTGTAATGGTGTGGGGCGTGTACAGTTGGAGTGATATGGGACCCCTGATACGTCTAGATACGACTGTGACAGCTGACATCCTGTGACATCCTGCCTGATCACCTGCATCCAATTATGACCATTGTGCGTTCCGACAGACTTGGATAATTCCAGCTGACAATGCGACGCCCCACAAGTCCAGAATTGCTACATAGTGGCTCCAGTAACACTCTTCTGAGTTGAAACACTTCCGCTGGCCACCAAACTCCCCAGGCATGAACATTACTGAGTGTATCTGGGATGCCTTGCAACGGGCTGTTCAGAAGAGATCTCCACCCCCTCGTACTCTTACGGATTTATGGACAGCCCTGCAGAATTCGTGGTGTCAGTTTACTCGAAAAGTACTAGACACATTAGTCGCGTCCATCTCAGGTCGTGTTGCGGCACTTCTGCGTGCCCACGGGGGTCGTACACGATATTAGGCAGGTGAACTAATTTCTTTGGCTCTTCAGTATATATACTGAATGTTAACGCAAGGTACAGTATTTCAGAATGAAACATGAAAGCATGCTCTTGTCGGAAAGTAATATCACAGCCACAAAGCAGCCCAATCTTACGCAATGTTTTCAGTCCTGCTTTGAATTGGATGGGATTCTCAGTGTCTCCCTCTATGTTAGACGGCCAAATGTTGAATGTCTTTCCACCGAAGCACACTGCTCTTCTTTGAACTTAGACGAGAAGACAGACTCTACATAAAAGTTACTTTTGTACCTTGTATTGTGATTCGGTAGGTGACAGTTCAGCTGTAACCTTTAAAGAGTAAATGTAGTGAAAAGTGTAAAAATTTCAAGACGCATAAAAAGGCTTCTGGGAAATGTGTAGCTGTGTGTTTTTCTTTTTCTTTTTTTTTTCCTCTTCTGGAAAAACTTACTCCCAAAGCTAAGCAATGTGTGATTGGTACTAACACCTTACCCTCGTTATCAACATCTCACTCGTTATAGAGAGGTGCTGAGTCAGTTTTTCCGGCTATCAAATGGGAAGTTGCGATACACAAGATGCTCCTGACGTCAAGTGTTGGAAACTGGTGTTTTGTCTCACGAAACAATGTGTGTGTGTGTGTACTGAGCGCAGTGGCTGGGAGTGAGACATAAACGAACAGTGCAGCATTAGCTTTTTATTATTATTAAATAACTTATTTGTAAGACATTAATGTTCAATAGGGGTGAATCGAATTGAGGCAGCACAGTTTTGAACAGACAGCCCTTATATTCGGGAGCGTGGAGGCTCCAATCTTCATTCAGCCATCCTGTTTTAGGTTTTCCGTGGTTTCCCTGAAATACTTCAGGCAAATTCCGTGATCGTTCCTACTTAAGGTCACAGCCGGCCACCTATCCCATCCCGTAAGTCGGTAAATGCCAGCATACCTTTATTTTTGTTGTTCTTAAATTGTAATTTTAAGATACGTCCATTGTCGTTGTAAAAGGAATTTACGGATGAATAAAATTGCTACTGCTGCTGCTGCTTCACACAGTATTTTTTTCCTGCTCTCTTCTCGTTTGCAAGTGATCATGTCCTTATTTATACCGAGCGTGGTGGCGCAGTGGTTAGACACTGGACTCGCATTCGGGAGGACGACGGTTCAATCCCGCGTCCGGCCATCCTGATTTAGGTTTTCCGTGATTTCCCTAAATCGCTCCAGGCAAATGCCGGGATGGTTCCTTTGGTAGGGCATGGCCGACTTCCTTCCCCCTCCTTCCCTAATCCGATGATACCGATGACCTCGCTGTCTGGTCTCCTTCCCCAAACAACCCCCCAACCCCCTTATTTATAGCTTTTACCTGTATGAGGATGGCAGGTGGAAGGCATATAAGTGACGAAAATTTTGCCAGATGAATTTTGGAGGACTCTGAGAAGTGACATGTATGAGTCAGAAGAATCGTTTCCGCTATACACTAGTATTAATCACAATGAACCTTAAATTAGCCACGAAGAAGAGCGTTGACGATGGAAAATGGAAAAGAGCGTTTGGCGTCATTGGTCGGAAGGACCCAAGCGTTTACGATAATGTGCAGTGTGCCACATGTGAATGGAAAACTGTCCTAACGGTGAGCTTACCAAGTTCCTGTTTTCTGTCTGGCAATAGGGATGTACTGTTCCTCAAACTGGCCGGTCAACGTTGGAATTCGAATATTTCCAGGACTTTTCGTTTCTTACAGACGACCTCATTCGTAAAATTATGTGCGTAAGAAATTCGTTTGAGGCCAGAGAAATATAACACCCCAACGACCCCCTTAAAGTCAATTAAGACAGAATATCATAATATGAAGTAGGGAAGAGTTATCTTGGCAAATACGACATCTTTGCCGATAAGCTAACACCAATAAGTTTTGATAACAACAACATTATACATCACTGAGGGTTTTTGTTATGAAAAGAGGAGGAAGAAACCGCAGATTTAATTAATTGACAAATATCCAAGTGATAATTGCAATTAATATCTTGAATGCTAAGTCCAAGGTGATGTTAGTCAGAGATAACTTTTATGTGGAAGAGAGTTGTAAGCGCAACGAAGAAATTCAATGCGCCTACAGTACTCTTTCACAGAAGTCGCTTGCTGGCTCTCGTCCTGTAAAGACGTACGAGAACAATTCTTGTCGTAGTTATTGAGAGTACGGAACGCGACGAGATTGTTTTGCGTTCAGAAGTGTTTCTTTTGTGTGACGTGTTTCATGAACTTCGGAAACTGATTTTCTGAGCAGAGACAGGAACTCATAGACGCGTTTAACCGTGCATAACGGATTAATTGAACTTTATTGACGAAACTAGTGAATATTGGACTTGACTTTCAAATAGTTGGAACTAAAAGAAGAGTGGGTAGTATATCAAAGGACTACACTCAATTAGTCAAGAGTAGGACACAATTACACGACTTCACGAAGATAATACAATTACGCTGAAGAGTCAAGTTGGCGTAATTGTCAAGAAACTTAATTTTAATACAACTGACTTTACCAACCAACTGCGTGTGCGTGTGGTGCGGAAGTTATAAAGTATTCAGTGGCCAAGGAACAATAAACTGTTCGTTCCAAGTGAAATATCAAGCGTGGACTACATTATTAAGTGAGTTAGTCAATGATAGTTAACCAATGACTGTTCAGCAGGGACAATTCAATCTGAATATCAAAATACCTACTTCATTAATTAAAAAGAGAACTTTTGAACGTATTTTTGAACATTACCGCGTAGGTTCACTCAGACGTGATCAAAGAGTATCTGTGGATCTCGCTTCATACAGGTTCAACAACTCCATAGCAACGAGTCAACAACGTACGAGAAGACTGATTATTACAATGTTTCCTCGCAATTGGTGGTGTGTGCGATGCGGATGAGATAAGGATTTAACAACTACTGCATATCCGGGCAATGAATCATTCAATTTTAAATCAGAAGAAGCATCCATCGTACTAGTTCGCATTTCTGTCTCCCGTTCACCAACGGGGACCTACGTCATCGCGCATCGTGTCTCAACTCCACTGCGAGAGCTGTGGCAGTAGCAGCTCTACGGCGCCGACAACATCAGCACGCGGTTGGAGTGCGGGGACGCCACAGAAAGGAACCCCACTAAACAAAATATTCAGTATGGCACTTGCCGAAAGATGTTTCATCACGAGAAGTGAAGGCATTGCTTAGGACAATGACGAACATGGCTCTGAATTCTACGACGTGATTGGGTGACTGTTTTAGCTAAGATTGGGCAGAGCGCACTCACGTTTTCATGGGCGTTTCTCCCAACTCCTGTTTTTATTGTGGTCTGTAACGCCATTTCCTTCCGAAAATAAGCAGCAGCTGGCGGGACACGGCTGGGAAAACCACAAGAATCCAAAAGGATTAAGACTTAAACCGTCTGCTGCGAACCAGTTTTATGTCCGTTCAGCTGTCATCTGAGACGCGACTCGGAAGAATGAATTTGGATCCTTGATTAGTACGAATGTATGATCAGGAGACGTTAGAGTTTTTGGAAGATCACTTACGTTGATTAAGAATAAGAGTGTGCCCAGTATCGACCATTGCGGGAACTCATGCCTTACGTTCTACAGTTTGTTTCACGCCTGTGATGTAATCTGTCAATGACACTCAGCTTGCTACTATTGAGGCTAGATTTAGTACAGAGGAATACCACTGCTGCCATAACAGTTTAGTTTTTTCTGTAAACTACGTAACTAAGAACTTTGTCGAAGTCATAGAGTATTCAAAAATGGTTCAAATGGCTCTGAGCAGTATGGGACTCAACATATTAGGTCATAAGTCCCCTAGAATTTAGAACTACTTAAACCTAACTACCCTAAGGACATCACACACACCCATGCCCGAGGCAGGATTCGAACCTGCGACCGTAGCAGTCCCGCGGTTCCGGACTGCAGCACCAGAGCCGCTAGACCACCGCGGCCGGCACAGAGTATTCCTGATGAGAGTACATAAAGAAGTAAAACTAGCAGCACGCGTGGTCTTTCTTATCTAAATGAAGTAAGATACCGGTACTGAGATAAGACAATCTGTAGAAATAGCAATACGGTGCACTTGAAACGAAGATAATCAGTCGTCAGCTGAAAGCTTTAAGCTGTGCAACATACACAGCACTTCCACAGACACGGAAAGCATTCCTTTAAGTTCTCGGCGCAGAGGTGAGTATCTTGAACGTGTACAGCGCACGTTCAGTTTGCACTTACTGAGAGTTCAGTTTCTACTGACTCTGGCTGCCGCACTACGCCTGATGATACACAAGTACATTCCGTCATGAATCCCGGCGTACTGTGGAGCCGTTTCGGCGATGTATCTCCTAAATGTATTGTTGTGCTAGCTGGGAGTTGAGACATTCGGAGTGACGTCTCTGGGATTTCCAGGGGCTAAGCAGACATGCAGGCTGTGGTATGTAGATGGTAGCGAATGTTCATTGAGGGTATAAAAATGTTCATTGCGAAGGTTGAGGGATGAAGACTCTTTAGATGGCAGAAGAATTATTGGAAACTGTTGAGGCTGCAATTCCAAATAACGACTCTACATTCCCATTATAATTGTTCCAGCAGAGTACAATGTGTATGCATCTTAAATATTCAGAGAATAAGCAGAACAGTCAGAAGTAGTCCAAGCTTACGGGGTCGTTTAAGAGCTAGTGGTATGGAGTAATAGTTTTCAGACTTTACAACCAATGTTTTAGGGTAAACTTACTGCTAGTCAGTATCCATTATACGAGGCGTGTTTTTAAAGTAAGTACTGTTTTGAAATTAAAAAAAGACGTGCTAAGATATCTCAATAATTTTATTTTTACATCAAAGCCTGTGCCTTAATCTACGCACTGACGCCATTACAGTCTGATTCTTCCTTGCTTACGTTGTGTACTGAGTGTTTAAGATGCCTCCGATAATCGCACCGACTGTGAAGTACGGGCTGTTATAAGATTTCTTAGTGCTAAAGGCCTAAAAGCGATCGATATTGATCGTGAGATCTGTGCAGTTTACGGAGAAATCACTATGAGTGATGGAATGGTAAGAAAGTGGGTGAGGGCATTTGAAGGTGGCCGCACAAATGTGTATGATGAACAACGGAGTGGGCGTCCTTCGGTCTTTAATAAAAGTTTGGTGCAGGGAGCGGACAATAAGGTGAGAGAAAACAGACACTTTACGATTTCCTCCCTGTGGGATGACTTTCCTAATGTTTCTCGTAGTGTTTTGAATGACACTGTGACCGAGCACTTGAATTACCGAAAATTGTGCGCACGTTGGGTGTCGAAAATGTTGGCGGATGTGCACAAAACCAAACGCTTAGACAGTGCATTGACTTTCCTCGAACGGTACCGACGGTGGTGATTTCTTAAGCCAAATTGTTACGGGCGATGAAACATGGGTGGCCTACGTCACACCAGAATCAAAGCAACAGTCCATGGAAGTTGAGCACGGACATCGTTTTGCTGCAAGACAATGCCTGTCCGCATGTGGCGAATCAGACCAAAGATCTCATCCCATCTTTGCGATGGGTAACTCTAGATCATCCTCCGTACAGCCCCGATCTTGCGCCCAGTGGCTACCATCTGTTCCTGCACTTGACCTCGACGGACAGCGTCTTCAAGACGATGACGAAATCAAAACAGTGGTGATGCAGTCGTTAACAAGTCAGGCGGCAGACTTCTATGAGGAGGGTATTCAAAAACTGGTACAACGTTATGACAAGTGCCTCAATATTGACGGAAATTATGTAGAAAAGTAGATTAAGGTACAGGCTTTCACGTAAAAATAAAATTATTGGGATATCTTAGCACGTCTTTTTTAAATTTCAAAACGGTACTCACTTAAAAAACACGCCTCGTACATCTCACCTTTTCAGCGATACTGAATCCACACGTCCGTCTGTGTGCGAGTTCTGTAGGGGATAATAGTCTTCTCCTTTTTTGGGCTGACTAGGCTTGGGGGGGGGGGGGAGGGGGAAGAGAGAAAGGTAACAATCCACATTCTCCCGTCAGGTGGATACGTCCACGAACTCGTTACTGTTGACTGTTGTGTATAAGAAAGTTGCAAAGCAAGAAAATTGCAGCGAAATCGAAGAAGACATGCAGAACAACAACGTTTGGTGCGGATACTCACTGTATATAAATGTAGCAAACCGAGCATAAACAGGAAGAAACGACCGGTATTATTACATTACATTCCGCAGTATATCAATGACAATTGTAACAGTTGTAAAATATTTATTTTTTTGAGATCTGTGTTTAAGTATACAGTGATCAGTTGGTTGGTTGGTTGGTTTAAAGATTAAAGGGACCAAACTGCAAAGGTCATCGGTTCCTCGCTTCATAAAAAACACAGAGCACAGTGAAACCATCCACCAGTCAGGCGAAGCACTAAAATAAAAATTCCGGGGGAAGAAAAGCCCCATGGTCAATGGTAAGACAACACGGAAAACGGAGCACAGCAACAAAAACTACATAGAGAACAAAGGCAGAAGGAATTAAAACTGCACAGCAGAGGACTGTGGCTGGCTGATCACGAAAATAATAGGATGAGCCAGCCACTCTGCAACACGTTAAAACCTCCAGCCTAAAAGATTAGGGTGGAGTCGAATTACAACACAAAACAAAGTAAAAGATACAGCACAAAAGAGGGTGATGTAATAAAATTAAATGGACCTATAAAAGCAGCTTGCGCGAATAAAACTTAAAACCCGATCTGCCAGAGAGACATTGTCACCTAAAAGAGATGATCACCCTGGAGATTAAATGCCAGAATATTATGATCACCGACCTACTATCGATATAAACCCGCCCAGGCGATAGAAGCGTCACTTGGCGAGGAATGACTGCCAGTCAGACACACGCACTGTGCATGCGGCATCAGTGAGGGCGTTGTCGTGTGTAGAGTGGGGAAAGCGCGCTACCTATTTGAGTATGATCGAGAGCAGATTGTGATGGCCCGAGCATTTTGAGACTGCTTAACTTGTCTGTTGTTCGAGGTGTGCAGTGGCGAGTGTCTTGAACACGTTCCGAAACTGAGAAGAAACCACGCCCAGGCGACGTCGGGTTGGGCGGCCACGCCTCATTACAGATGTCAGGCGTCGTAGGGTGGGCAGGCTGGTAAAACTGGACAGGCGGCGACCTCTGGTGGAATCAGACTTTAATGCTGGCAGAGTGCGAGTGTGTCTGAACTCACAGTGCACCAAACGCTCCTAACAATGGGCCTCCGCGGCCGAGCACCAGCACGCGTGCCATTGTTGAGACCACGACATCGTCAACTACGGCTGAAATGGGCACGTGACCTCCAGCGCTGGACGTTGGCGCATTGGCAGATTGGTTCAAATGGCTCTGAGCACTATGGGACTTAACTTCTGTGGTCATCAGTCCCCTAGAACTAAGAACTACTTAAACTTAACTAACCCAAGGACATCACACACATGCATGCCCGAGGCAGGATTCGAACCTGCGACCGTAGCGTACAGTGGATGTAGACCATCTACACCCTTTCATGTTTCCAGATGGCTGTGGCATTTTTCAGCAAGATGATATGCAATGTCACTTGGCCAGGGATGTGATAGAGTGATTCGAGGAAGACAATGGCGAGTTCCAATTGATGTGCTGTCCCGCCCCCCCCCTCCCCCCCCCCCCCCCCCCCCCCAGTGCGCCAGATCTGAACCTGATAAACACATCTGCTATATGACTGAGAGTGGCATCAGATCTTATCACCCATTCCCGAGAATTTGCAGAAATTGGGTGACTTGTGTGTGCAGATGTGGTGCCAACTCCCTCCAGTTATTTACACACACACTTTTATGAAATGTATCTGGACAGCCCCAAAAAAATACGCTTTTCATAATACGTGCATTGTGCTGCCACCTACTGCCAGGTACTCCAAATCAGCGACCTCAGTAGTCATTAGACATCGTGAGAGAGCAGAATGGGGCTCTCCGCGGATCTCACGGACTTCGAACGTGGTCAGGTGATTGGGTGTCACTTGTGTCATACGTCTGTTCGCGAGGTTTCCACACTCCTAAGCCTCCCTAGGTCCACTGTTTCCAGTGTGATAGTGAGGTGGAAACGTGAAGGGACACGTACAGCACGAAAGCGTACAGGCCGACCTAGTCTATTGACCACCGACAGTTGAAGAGGGTCGTAAAGTGGCAGACATCTATCTAGACCATCTCACACGAATTCCAAACTGCATCCGGATCCACTGCAAGTACTATGACAGTTTGGCGGAAGGTGAGAAAACTTGAATTTCATGGTCGAGCGGCTGTTCATAAGCCACACATCACGCCGCTAAATGCCAAACGACGCCACGTTTGGTGTAAGCAGCGTAAACATTAGATGACTGTACAGTGGAAAAACGTTGTGTGAAGTGATGAATCACGGTACACAATGTGGCGGCCCGAAGGCAGGGTGTGGGTATGGCGAATGCCCGGTGTACATCATCTGCCAGCGTGTGTAGTGCCGACAGTAAAATTTGGAGGCGGTGGTGTTATGGTGTGGTCGTGTTTTTCATGGAGGGGGCTTGCACCCCTTATTGTTTTGCGTGGCACTATCACAGCACAGGCCCAAATTGATGTTGGAACCACCTTCTTGCTTCCCACTGTTGAAGAGCAATTCGGGGATGGCGACTGCATCTTTCAACATTATCGAGCACCTGTTCATATTGCACGGCCGGTGGCGGAGTGGTTACATGACAATAACATCCCTGTAATGGACTGGCCTGCACAGATTCCTGACCTGAATCCTAAAGAATACCTTTGGGATGGTTTGGAACGCCGACTTCGTGCCAGGCCTCACAGACCGACATCGATACCTCCCCACAGTGCAGCACTCCGTGAAGAATGGGCTGCCATTCCCCAAGAAACCTTCCAGCTCCTGATTGAATGTACGTCTGCGAGAGTGGAAGCTGTCATCAAGGGTAAGGGTGGGCCAATACCACATTGAATTCCGTCATTACGGATGGAGGGCGTCACGAACTTTTAAGTCATTTTCAGCCATGTGTCCGGATACTCTTGAACACATGGTGTATTACAAACAGTAAAGGTCCAAACACAACACTTTGCGGAAAACTCTCAATGACACCCAGAACATTTTATTTCCTATTATTGACCTGCACTATTTTTCTCTATCACTCAGGTATCATCTGTTCAGAGTGTTCTGAATATCTAAATCCGTAGACGCGCAGTTTTTATTTGGAGAACCAATGCGCTGACGGACTCAAATGTTTTGCTGAGATTCACAAGCATACCTTTAAATGAGATCCCGTTGAATTCTCGGATGGAATTTGCACTTGCCGTCATGACCGACGCGAGTTCAGCGCTAGAAACTCCGTTTCTGTCCAGGAGAGTCAGGGAAGCCAACATGCTTAAATTTTTTTCTTGACGATTTCACAGAAGTCGGAACTGTATTGTTAGTATCCACATCATCGTAATTGCAGCTTTGCAGAAATTTGCATAATAGATTTTGTTAATTGCACCAAAATAAGAAACGGCCAATAGTTTCACACAAGAGAAATTGTCGTTTGGGCAACACGGATAAATCGGCAGTAGCAGAACATGCACAAAGACGAAGAGACCACCAAATTCCTTTCTCTGATACTGTAGTTTTATCAAAATCGAGTAATTCCTATACTAGGGTGCACAAAGAGGTCATAGAAATTCGCAAACACAAAACAACTTAATGAGAAAAGAAGAACCTGTGGGTTCAGTAATAAATAAACGTCCATAACACACTATCTAAAGCACTGGTCAGATGATGTCACTCACCGGCTGTTGCCTGGATACGTATAAGTGATGCAGACTGCTGAGCTTGTTTGAGGTTATAACTACTTTCTGAGTTATTACAGCCTCTGAAGGTGTCACCAGCATTAGAAGACGAAACGTAAGATAGAGAAATATGTCTTGGCCCATGGCCCTACATATAACACAAATACTATCAAAATTTTATACAGAAATCATTCATTTTTCCTCATTGTAGTGTCTGTTCTGACACATTGTGAACTTTAAGTAGTTAAACGATCTTCAACCCCTTACTGATTCATGAGCAGTTTTTGGCATTTCCAACACAGCAAACTTTAGGTAACCCGTATCTTCTTCACAATCCCCATTGCATCTAACAACTTCACTATACCTGAGACTACTCTGTCTTCATTCCATAACACAAATTCTTCATTTAAACCAACAAACTGATCTAATTCTACATCGTCGTAGTCTCCATTTGTTCATCTCTCCACATCTTTAATTAAATCATTACCCCTAAGAAAAAAGGCCGTACCATATCCCCCATCACACGTTCATTATTCTGACCAGCTACTGGTCAATTAATTCAAACACGTTTTGCATTCTCAGTTCATTATTCTTATTCTCATATGGTTCATCCCCAGTTCCTGACTGAACAACATTTGTAATTCCCTTTCGCCAAACAAAACTTACCATCTTTGATTTCTTCTCCTTTTTGCCTTTTTAAGTAACCCTCCAAAAATCCCTCATTAATGGCAATTTTATTTATTTGAAATAATTTCACTTCTGTATTACCATTACAATCACAGTACTGACTTAAGCATTTATTACTACAACTAATCCCAGTATTAAAACCATCATAAGCTCACATTGTGGAACGCCAACGTAGAGGTCCTTAGTTTACTGCGTTATTCCTCCCCTCTTTGATTCTACATTGTTGTTATGGTTGACTGTGATCTGGCCAAGATCTGGTTCTCCCTTCACTACCTCTATTACCATTTCTGTTTCTGTTATGAAATGTTGACTCCGTCACGTAGATCACCTTTCTGGATAACAATTTCTATACTTATAGCCTTCGACTATCTATTATTTACTGTTTGTAAGGTTGCTATTACCTCCAATTTTGTCTCCCAAAGTCAAATTTTGTCTCTTTGTTCTATCTAATGCCCTATCCAGTATGTGTACATATTTCAGAAACTGTCAACTCGAATCAACTGCATCCTTAAACCAACTCCCTCTGTAGTCTCCAAATTTAACACATCGACTTGTTTTCAACTAAGTTTTGCAAAATTATTTCACATCTCCCTTCCGTAGCATAGCCCTCTCGTAACAGTTGAAATGGTTTTGGATATTCGTCACGTTCTCCTTCAAAGTACCCATATTTCTCCCACACTGATCATTAGTACCAGTTAGAAAGTTTGCTCTACTTACTCAGTTTTCTCATTTCAGTTATTGATTTGACATTTTTTTGACTTATGGCGATCTGGATTTGCCAATTCAGCTTCGAACGGACGTTTGAAATTTGACATTTGGGCTTACGCTGCATGTCAGCCACCTTTAATTACATTGCAACTTGGATTCTGTGGAAGTCGCTCTGTTGCCTACATTATGCACCCTTTCAGTCAAACTTTCATCTTGTCATTTGTACCTGTTAGTTGACCAATCATCTCGTTATTAAAATCAACTATCTGAGAACTGATCATATTGTTACGTGTTTCTTACATCTTGTTATCTGTTGGCAGTATTCTTTTGAAATCTTGTTATCCATTTCCGGAAATGCTATCTTTTCGGCTGATTTCTTACGAAATCCTTTTATCTGTTCTGAAGCCTTGTTATCAATTCGGCAAAGTTCTTTTGAAATCCTGTTATCTGCACGACAAATATCTTTGTGACGTTCACTACTTAGTCTGTGTTCTGTTTCAGAGAAGAGTTTACTCATTTCTTTAAACATTTGTTCTAGCGTGCTATCCTGGCCCGATAAAACACCTCTCACACTCTGCTCTACAACTGAATCGTTCCCTTCCTCTGGTTTATGTTCCACTTCCACTGTCACACGTTGGACTGCCATATCGAAAAATTTAAATATTCCAGTAGTAGAAAAATATAAACATAAATGTATAATTAGAAACACAAGCTACGTTCCTCACAGTTTCACAAGCCAAAGCACAGGGTCAAAAAATGAGTGAATTATATGAGTATACTAAACATTGATGAAGGTTTCTCGGGTCTCCAGCCGGGTGGTAGCGTTGATATCTCGCGACGTTTCGGGAAGTGTCATACTACCCATCTTCTGGCGAAGTGTCGAGATTCTGTCTGCGCCCGCGGCGGAGGACGTTTTAACGGGCGCGCTCCCGACGGAGCTGGGTTCCATGCTGCGCTGAGTTGGTATCCCTCATCTCCGTCGACCAGATTGTCGTGAATCCTTATTTCTATGGACTCTTTAATAACGCTTTTCCAGAAGCCAGATGCTCGGCACAGTACCTTCGTGTTTTCGAACTTTTAGGTGTGTTCTTCATTTATGCTGTGTTCGGCTATGGCTAATTTTTCTGTGTGACCGCGTCGCACACATCTGATATGTTCTTCGCAGCGTTTAGATAGACAGCGCTGTGTTTGCCCAATGTATTGCTTTCCGCATTCGCATGGTATGCTATATACTCCTGTTGTGTTAAGGGTGTGGTGACCCAGGGAATGAAATCGGATCTTCGGAAAGGAAGCTACAACACTTCTGTGAAGATGTCCACCGCACACGACGACGAAACGATAGGTTTCAAGGAGAAATTCAACCGACCACGGTTTATGAACTCGTAATATTTTAGCGTCTGAGAGACTTGCACTAGATGAATAAATAGCTGCGTTGAATTGATCTTTCCACTGAAGACCGCAACAAGAAATTGATGTAGTGGCACATATTATTATCGCAGATTGAATACTTTTCTAACTCTATATACAGTCTACGTCACTTATCACTTTTCTCATCTCCGGCGATCGTTATTTACACTACTGGCCATTGAAATTGCTACACCAAGAAGAAATGCAGATGATAAACGGATATTCATTGGACAAATATATTATACTGGAACTGACATGTGATTACATTTTCACGCAATTTGGGTGCATAGATCCTGAGAAATCAGTACCCAGAACAACCACCTCTGGACGTAATAACGGCCTTGATACGCCTGGGCAATGAGTCAAACAGAGCTTAGATGGCGTGTACAGACACAGCTGCCCATGCAGCTTCAACACGATACCACAGTTCATCAAGAGTAGTGACTGGCGTATTGTGACGAGCCAGTTGCTCGGCCACCATTGACCAGACGTTTTCAATTGGTGAGAGATCTGGAGAATGTGCTGGCCAGGGTAGCAGTCGAACATTTTCTGTATCCAGAAAGGCCTGTGTATGACCTGCAACATGCGGTCGTGCATTATCCTGCTGAAATGTACGGTTTTGCAGGGATCGAATGAAGGGTAGAGCCACGGGTCGTAACACATCTGAAATGTAACGTTCACTGTTCAAAGTGCCGTCAATGAGAACAAGAGGTGACCGGGACTTGTAACCAATGGCACCCCATACCATCACGCCGGGTGACACGCCAGTATGGCGACGACGAATACACGCTTCCAATGTGCGTTCACCGCGATGTCGCCAAACATGGATGCGACCATCATGATGCTGTAAATAGAACCTGAATTCATCCAAAAAAACGACGTTTTGCCATTCGTGTACCCAGGTTCGTCGTTGAGTACACCATCGCAGGCGCTCCTGTCTGTGATGCAGCATTGAGACGTGGCTGCACGATCCGTTACAAGCCGTGCTGAAAAGATGCCTGTCATCTCGACTGCTAGTGATACGAGGCCGTTGGGATCCAGCATGGCGTTCCGTATTACCCTCATGAACCCACCGATTCCATAATCTGCTAACAGTTATTGGATCTCGACCAACGCGAGCAGCAATGTCGCGTGTCGCGATACGATAAACCGCAATCGCGATAGGCTACAATCCGACCTTTATCGAAGCCGGAAACATGATGGTACTCATTTCTCCTCCTTACGCGAGGCATCACAACAACGTTTCACCAGGCAACGCCGGTCAACTGATGTTTGTGTATGAGAAATCGGTTGTAAACTTTCCTCATGTGAGCACGTTGTAGGTGTCGCCACCGGCGCCAACCTTGTGTGAATACTCTGAAAAGCTACTCATTTGCATATCACAGCATGTTCTTGCTGTCGGTTAAATTTCGCGCCTGTAGCACATCTTCGTGGTGTAGTAATTTTAATGGCCAGTAGTGTATTAATAAGAAAATTTCCGAATTGCGCTGTGGTTCGTAGTCCACATTAAAATGCAGGTCCGCCTGGGACTGCTGTGTCAATCGGAGTGGAAGTTGGAGAGACGCCACAGTTGACAGGAAGGTGAGGCTAGCGAGCAATGCAGCGACGAGACCAGTTTTTGCCCCGTGGATAGGTTTCATTACATAAGTCACAAATGACATATTATGAAGTATGGGAGTCTTCCAGTAGGGCTTTGGGAGGTGGCAGAATTTGATTTGATTTGCTCTGTTACTGCTAATGCTATTTTTAACATTTTGCAGGATGTCGTTCTTCGAGGAGCGAGCTGAACTGCTGAAGAAGTCAACTGAGTGAGTACCGCACAAAAATACTTCTCAAAATTCTCCAGTTCCACCTCATTTATCTGCCGCATAAACTGCTTACGCTTGCTAATTTTGCTCAAGTGAACCACTTCTTATAACGTGTATACACTTGTGAGTAACATTCGTATGAGCAACTCGCTTTATTATTATTATTATTATTATTTCGAATGGTGTGATACGGCGCTAACACGCTACTCACATTTTGGGGATAACGGTTCAAACGCCCATCTGAACCATCTAGTCGTCCAGTTCCTGGCTGTCATCTTGTGCGTCCCCCCTAATGTAGGCATAATTGACTGGGCATAAATCCCTAATATTTCGTCTTCCCTTTATTCAAAATTTCAAAGAAAAGAAATTAATGATGAAATGTGGTTTGGAGATGATGGAATACTTTGCGCAAACGAACAATAAGAAAAAACAGCGCAGTGGCATACGGAGCTCTGTAAAAGTGAACGGGCATGGAATTAATGCTACATATGCCATCTGAGAGTGTTTACGGGCAATACAAGAATTCTGTGATGGATTTCACCCGTTGCTAAACAGCATTAACTGTGCAAAATGGGGCAGAAAGCTCTGTAGCAGGATACCATTGGTTGGTTTTCCCTTCCAGCGTAAAACAGCTTCGTTGCTTACCCAATCATTTACATCCCTGTGCACACGACTCAATACGAATTATGTTTCTGCTGTAATGTGAGTACAGTACAGTGCTTCCTCTGCTTTCGGGCAAAACCCTTCGTAAACTTATTGCTGCTAGTGTCTTTTCTCTGATAATAATCAGGTTATTACATTTATGTGATGCATCGTAATCACCTGTATTGTAAAGAGCCTTTCGCTAAACTAAACAAATTTATGAAAATTATGATGTGAGGCTTTTTATGTATACTCCATTTTTCCATTTCAAGTGCTTTTTTCTCTTTGTTCATCTCCTACTGGTTTCAAAACAACCGAACGAACAGGTTTCCCACACATTTCTCTCTGGGTCAAGGCGCATTTCGGTCCGTCATTCTTGTAGTATAGTCTATAAGCCTTTGCATGAAATGGTTCAAATGGCTCTGAGCACTATGGACTTAACATCTGAGGTCATCAGTCCCCTAGAACTTAGAACTACCTAAACCCAACTAACCTAAGGACATCACACACATCCATGCCCGAGGCAGGATTCGAACCTACGACCGTAGTAGTCGCTCGGTTCCTGACTGCAGCGCCTAGAACCGCTCAGCCACAGCGGCCGGCTTTGTATGAAATGTGTGCTTCGATTAACTAGAAGGATTCTTCGTCCATCCACTACTGCGACAGTCTGGTTATCACTACACACACACACACACACACACACACACACACACACACACACACTTGTCAACAACTGTGTCGTGTCCACAGAGACTCAGAGCCACTATACTCTTGCTGGAAAAACCAGCTGCAGGAGGCCCACACGTTGGCCATTTGCGTCATGCACACTGGTGAGCAAACGGCACATGAGTGGCTCATGTGAACATTGACTCACAAGTCTGTACGCAAGCTATTAGGAGGAGAGAGTCCGAACAAACTCCAGGACTTGTGAGAACGAAGCATCTCGTACACCAAAAAAGTACAATTTCCTTCATACTAAGTATGTTGACACACTGAAGAGCCAAATAAACTGCCTAATATCGTCTAGGGCCCCCGAAAGCACGCAGAAGTGCCACAACACGACGTGGCGTGGACTTGATTACTGTCTGAGGTAGTGCTGGAGGGAAATGTCACCATGAATCCTGCAGGGCAGTCCATAAACCCGTAAGAGTACGCGGGCACGGAGATCTCTTCTGAACAGCACATTGCAAGGCATCCCAGATGTGCTCAATAAAGTTCATACCTGGGGAGTTTGGTGGCCAGCGGAAGTGTTTAAACACAGAAGAGTGTTCCTGGAGCCACTCTTTAGCAACTCTAGATGTGTGGGGTATCGCATTGTCCTGCTGGAATTCCCCATTCCGTCGGAATGCACAACGGATATGAACGGACGCAGGTAATCAGACAGGATGCTTACTTTGTATCACCTGTCGCATTCGTATCTAGACGTACCAGGGACCCCATATCAATCCAACTGCACTCGCCCCACACCATTACAGAGCCGCCACCAGCTTGAACAGCCCCCTGCTGGCATGCAGGGTCCGTGTGGTCATCAACTTGTCTCCATATCTGAACACGTCCATCCGCTCGACACAATTTGAAATAAGACTCGTCCGACCACCGGCCGGGGTGGCCGAGAGGTTCTAGGCGCTACAGTCTGGAACCGCGAGACCGCTACGGTCGCAGGTTCGAATCGTGCCTCGGGCATGGATGTGTATGATGTCCTTAGGTTAGTTAGGTTTAAGTAGTTCTAAGTTGTAGGGGTCCGCAGCTCGTGGTCTCGCGGTAGCGTTCTCGCTTCCCGAGCACGGGGTCCCGGTTTCGATTCCCGGCGGGGTCAGGGATTTTTCCTGCCTCGAGATGACTGGGTGTTGTTGCGTCGTCTTCATCATCATCATTCATCCCCATTACGGTCGGAGGAAGGCAATGGCAAACCACCTCCACTAGGAGGTAAAGAAGTATGGAACTCATCATCAAGTTGTAGGGGACTGATGACCTCAGAAGTTAAGTCCCATAGTGCTCAGAGCCATTTGAACCATTTGAACTCGTCCGACCAGGCTACATGTTTCCAGTCATCAACAGTCCAACGTCGGTGTTGACAGGCCCAAGTGTGGCGTCAAGCGTTTTGTCGTTTTGTCGTCAAGGGTACACGAGTGGGCCTTCGGCTCCAAAAACCCATATCGATGACGTTTCGTTGAATGGTTTGCACTTTGACAGTCGCTGACTGCCTAGAATTGAAATTGCAGAAATTTGCAGAAGGGTTGCACTTCTGTCACGTTGTACCATTCCGTTCAGTTGTCGTTGGTCCTGTTCTTGTAGGATCTTCTTCTGGCGACAGTAGTATGGACATCTGATGTTTTACTGGATTCCTGATATTCACGGTACACTCGTGAAATGGTCGTATGGGAAAATCCCCACTTCCCCGCTACCTCGGAGATTCTGTGTCCCATCGCCGACTGTAATACCACGTTCTAACTCATTTAAATGATGATAACCTGCCATTGTAGCAGTAGTAACCGATCTAACAACTGTCTTATATAGGCGTTGTCGACTGCAGCGCCGTATTCTGCCTGTTTACATATCGCTGTATTTGAATACACATGCCTGTATCAGCTGCTCTAGCGCATCAGTGTAGTTGTTGGAACCAACGCCTTTCCCATCCCGTCAGATCACCGCAGTGAGGTGCAGTCGGGCCTGGATAGCGCCTGGGTGGTTGACTTTCCGGGTGACTGCCGAGCGCTGTTGGAAGGCGAGGAGCACTCAGCCCTTGCGATGCCGGTAGAGGAGCTACCTGGTTGGGAAGTGGCGGCTCCGGTCACGAAAACTGACCATGTGCGGGAGAGCGGTGTGCTGACCATGTGCCTCTCCACATGTGCATCCAGTGATGCCTGTTGGCTGAGAATGACATGGCGGGCTCTCAGCACTGCTGAGACTTGTTTGGACAGTGTTTTAATTTAATATTTGTTTGAGCTAAGTGCACTTCGACTGAGTTCACTGAGTGGAGTTAACAGCGGCGTCCGAAGATAGGGGACTAGTAACTCAAACTGACCTCAATACAACAATCGTGTATCAGCATTTCCATTGTGTTGTTATTGTCCTCTTCAATCCAAACATTGGTTCGGTGCCTCTCTCCATACTACTCTATCCTGTGCAAGTCTCTTCATCTCCAAGTAACTACTGCAACCTACATCCTTGTGAACCTGCTTACTGTATTCGCCTCTTGGTGTCCCTCTATGATTTTTAGCTTCCACGCTTCCATCCAGTACTAAATTGGTGATCCCTTGATGCCTCAGCCGGCCGAAGTGGCCGTGCGGTTAAAGGCGCTGCAGTCTGGAACCGCAAGACCGCTACGGTCGCAGGTTCGAATCCTGCCTCGGGCGTGGATGTTTGTGATGTCCTTAGGTTAGTTAGGTTTAACTAGTTCTAAGTTCTAGGCGACTAATGACCTCAGCAGTTGAGTCCCATAGTGCTCAGAGCCATTTTGAACCTTGATGCCTTAGGCTGTGTGCTACCAACCGATCCCTTCTTTAGGTTGTATCACAAACTTATCTTCTCTCCAATTCTCTTCAGTACCTCCTCATTAGATCTACCCATCTAATCTCCAGCATTCTTCTGTAGCAGCACATCTCAAAAGTTTCTATTCTCTTTTTGTCCCGGGTTCGATTCCCGGCGGGGTCAGGGATTTTTACCTGCCTCGAGATGACTGGGTGTTTGTGTTGTCCTCATCATTTCCTCATCATCCAGGAAAGTGGCGAAATTGGACTGAGCAAAGATTGGGTAATTGTACGGGCGCTGATAACGACGCAGTTGAGCGCCCCACAAACCAAACATCATCATCATCATCATCTCTTTTTGTCTAAAATGTTTATCGTCCATGTTTCGCTTCCATACATGGCTACACTCCAGACAAATAATTTGAGAAAGAATTCCCTGACTCTTAAGTGTACGATGGTTGCCCATAAAGTAATGCACCGCATTTTTTTCTCAGCTGAAAACAATGTTGCGAATGCGAAACGTTATGTATGTATTATTTGAAGTTTCCTGAGTAAGTGCGCCAAGTTTCCATCATTTCCGACAGGTAGCGTAGCTGCAGGACAGTCTCAAAATGGCGTCTGTAGGTGATGTCCGTTACAAGAAATGTGCCGTCATTGAATTTCTCACTGCAGAGAAAGAAACTGTGGGGAATATTCACAATGGGAGCTGGCTGTTGGCAAGAGATCTGCTAAGAGAAGGAGATTTTCAGATAGTTTTACTATTGGTGTTTGCAATAGGTATGACCAACTGTCAGAGTCTAGTGGAGAGGAATCTCTAGTATCTGTAGATGAAGGAAGTATGCAGCAGACCTCAGCAGTTACAGTGGCTAGGACAGTTGCAAAGTCTAAGAGAAAGAAGAAGGTTCTGCTGTTAGGTAGATCTCATAGTAGAGGTGTAGGCCAGCAGTTGCAGGAAGTGTTGGGGAGTGAGTACCAGGTCACCAGCATTGTGAAGCCTAATGCAGGATTGGCTCAGGTGACTGTTAACATAGGGGGGTTATGTAGGGATTTTACTAAAGAGGATCAGGTAGTGATTGTGGGTGGGGCTGATAATAGTATTGATAGTGATGGGGAGTATGACATAGATGGTGACCTGGAAAAGATAGCCACTCAGACTGGCAACACGAATGTGCATTTCGTGGAACTGTTTCAGCATCACGATCGGCCTCATCTTAATACAGCCGTCAAGCGTAATAACATGAAACTTGGGGGAGCGCTGATGACAGAAGGCATGAGTCACATTTCAGTGGTGTCGGTGGAGTCTATCAGCAGGACGGGTTTCACTAGACACGGCCTGCACCTCAACAGGTATGGAAAGGGGAGGTTGGCAAAGCTTATAGATGACAGTATAGGTGGGGGTGGTGGGATCACTCATGGGAAAATTCCTGTACTAGTGGGTGTTAGAGCTGCACCTTTTTTAGATTGAAGTCAGCTGATAGGTATTCCTGCTTAAGGGAAGTCTCTCTAACTAAGAAACATTTTCGACAAAGCTCAGGTATCCGAGTAATGAGGGAATTAGTATATTTCATCAAAATATACAAGGTATTAGAGGTAAAGTAAGTGAACTGCTTATAGATTTTGACTCTGAAATTATTGGTATATCTGAACACTTCTTAAATAAGGAGATAATTCAGAGGCTTCCTTTACCAGGATACAGGTTGGCTGGCAACTTTTCTAGGAGCTCTTTGCGGTGTGGGGGAGTAGCCATGTATGTGAAAAACGGTATCGCATTTGAGTTTCAAAGTACTGCACTGAAAAGTTGTTTGAATGTTGTGCAGGTGTGATTAAATTTAGTGGAGTTTAACTTCTAACTGTTGTTATTTATAGATCCCCAGACTCCGATTTCACAACATTTTTGCTAAAGCTAGAGGAGGTACTTGGTTCACTTTATAGGAAATACAAAAAGTTAGTTATATGTGGTGACTTCAATATTAATTGTATAAGTGATTGTGCAAGGAAAAGGGTGCTGGTAGACCTCTTTAATTCATATAATCTTATGCAAACCGTATTCTTTCCAACGAGAGTGCAAGGGAACAGTAGAACAACCATAGACAACATTTTTGTTCATTCCTCATTACTAGAAGGGCATTCTGTTAGCAAAAAAGTGAATGGCCTTTCACATCATGATGCAAAAGTTTTAACTCTAAAAGATTTTTGTGCTGCAACACATGTTACATATAGTTATCAACTTTTTAGGAAAGCTGATCCAGTTGCTGTAGAGACCTTTGTAAACCTTATCAAGGAACAAGAGGGGCAAGATTCTTATAGTGCTGATACAGTAGACGATAAATATAATGCTTTTCTCAAGACTTTTCTCGTGCTCTTTGAAAGTTGCTTTCTGTTAGAACGTTCAAAACAGGGTACTAGCACAAACTGGCAGCCTGGGTGGCTGACTAGAGAGATAAGAATATCCTGTAGAACAAAGTGGCAATTATATCAAAACGTTAGAAACAGTCAAAATCTAAATGCAGCAGCCCATTACTAACAGTATTGTAAGGTGCTTAAAAAAGTAATTAGGAAGGCAAAAAGTATGTGGTATAAGGATAGAATAGCTAAGTCTCAGGATAAAATTAAAACCATATGGTCAGTCGTAAAGGAAGTGGCTGGTCTGCAGAGACAGGTTGTGGATATAGGATCAGTGCGTAGTGGGAATGTCCGTGTTACTGATAAGTCGCATATATGTACAGTATTTAATAATCACTTTCTGAATATAGCAGGTGAACTAACTAGGAACCTAGTCCCAACAGGGAATCATATAGCGCTTGTAGAAAAAAGTGTTCCGAGACTGTTACCTGAAATGCTCCTCCATGATACTGACAAGAGGGAGATTGAGTTAATAATTAAATCACTAAAGACCAAGAACTCTCATGGATATGACGGGGTATCTAGCAGAATACTGAAGTATTGTTCTATGTATGTTAGCCCAGTACTTAGCCATATCTGTAACTTTTCCTTTAGGAGTGGTCGGTTTCCTGACCGATTAAAGTACTCGGTAGTGAAGCCACTTTATAAAAAGGGAGACAGGGATAATGTTGACAATTATAAACCTATTTCTATGCAATCGGTGTTTGCTAAAGTTATCAAGAAGGTTGTATATACAAGGTTACTGGAGCATTTAAATTCACATAATTTGCTGTCAAATGTACAGTTTGGTTTTAGAAATGGTTTAACAACTGAAAATGCTATATTCTCTTTTCTCTCTGAGGTTTTGGACGGATTAAACAAAAGGTTGCGAACGCTAGGTGTTTTCTTTGATTTAACAAAGGCTTTTGACTGTGTTGACCACAAAATATTACTGCAGAAGTTGGACCATTATAGAGTAAGGGGAGTAGCTTACAATCGGTTCGCCTCTTACTTTAAGAACAGAAAGCAGAAGGTAATTCTCCGCAATATTGAGAGTGGTAGTGATGTTCAGTCCCAATGGGGCACTATTAAGTGGGATGGTCCCCAAGGGTCGGTGCTGGGGCCACTGCTGTTTCTTATTTATATAAATGATATGCCTTCTAGTATTACAGGTGATTCAAAGATATTTCTGTTTGCTGATGACACCAGCTTGGTAGTGAAGGATCTTGTGTGTAATATTGAAACATTATCAAATAATGTAGTTCATGAAATAAGTTCGTGGCTTGTGGAAAATAATTTGATGCTAAATCACAACTCACAATTCAACAAGAACTGATATTTTGATCAGACAGAATGGGCATATTATAAGCGAGACGGGACAGTTCAAGTTCCTAGGCGTTCGGATAGATAGTAAGCTGTTGTGGAAAGCCCATGTTTAGGATCTTGTTCAGAAACTCATTTACTAATCTAATTTCCTAAGCTTCAGCAGGTTTAATTCGACTACATCCCATTATCCTAGTTTTGTTTTTGTTGATGTTCATCTTATATCCTCCTTTGAAGATACTGTACATTCCGTTCAACTGTTTTTCCAAGTCCTTTGCAGTCTCTGACAGAATAACAGTGTCGACAGCAAACCTCCAAGTTTTTATGTCTTATCCCTGGACTTTAATTCCTACTACAAATATCTCCATTAGCAGTAAGGAATACTTTTTGATCTTTTGTAAGAATATTGTGTCCATAGTATAAGAAATACATAAAAGGTAAGTTATAATAAAAACACTCTAAAACTTTGCCATATTATGAGAGTGTTCCGCAAAATTAAAACATAAGATACTGATAACGACAGTGTGAGGTGGAGCCAGAGGTGCAGACCAGTGACAGGGTCACCGGCTGCTTCTGACAACCGACTGGACAGTTGATTGTTTTCTCGTTCACTCGTTTTTTTTATTTTTAAGACCAAATGAAACTAGTCTCTGCAGCCATCTCAGCTATATGGATATTTTACACTCGCTCTGGGTTTGAGTGGTTTTGATTAATGCGAGACAACCAACTCACACAATTGTGCGACCGTCACGTCACTCACTCTCTGGGTTTGAGTGATTTCGCTCACACACTTTTTGAGCCTGTTGGGTTATACATGAATCATGATTAGCATTGCCAACTTTTTTAGAGACAAATGTCGTATTCTTTCAAGGAGAGGTGGATAAATATCGTATTCCTAAAATTGAAGCATTTTCAAAATTGATATAATTATTTAATTAGGTAAGCATTGTTCATAATTTTGGCATTCAGTACGGATTTTTGGTTGGTTTTAAAAGCTTAATAAATAATCTAAATTATAATTTATGTTTAAATAGATTAATAATTATTTTTTTTATTTAAGTTTAAAGAGGACGTGTTGCTGTCTTCCCATTGGTTTGCATCCGTCACCGATAATTTCCTTTTGGTAAATACTTAGATGCCATGAACAGAAAACGTATAAGATACAATTCTTTTTAATAATTTGGTGACTTGATCGCTTGCTTTTTAACCCACCGATATTTTTCATCACAGTCGACCCTATTTAAATTTAGGAAAATTAACATTTTTTGTCTAACAGCCGTTTCTCAAAATTATAAAAGTTTTTGTGATAGTAATTTTTGATAATTCTATCCTTAGTATTTACTGAAGTGATGAGGAGTGACGCTAATACTGTTCTAGAAGTTTCTGTTGGTGTGGTATACAGGCATGAACAACGCCGCTACACATTTCTCATCCTGATACCGTGTATTATTTTTCTTCTTCCTCGCTTTGCACGCTACACAATTTCTGGAGGGTGGTTTGTTGGAGAGATTGGGGCGGGTTGGCGGGGATAAGCCTAACAAAACCTGAAAACGTTTTCTCATAACCCAAAAAATATCGAAAGAAATCAAGTGTGTTACACAGTATTATATAGATCGATTTCTCCGCTTTCCGGTGGTATATAACGTGTCATGTCATCTACTGACAGAGAGGGACCAACACCAAGAAGAAGCTATAGCTACTCGGCCGTTATCAGAGCCGGAAATGTAATGAGCCGACTATATACGACAACGTGTTAAGCATACATACTGTGTAACTTTTCGCAAGTACTTTCTAGTGATAAATATTTGATACCATTAGCTAATTTTTTAAATTAATGTAGTCTCAGAAAATGCATTACCCTTGCAGATACTGTATAACGCATTAAATTTGTCTTGAGGATCACTTTTTATCCAGCCGTTTCATTTCCCAGGCCCCTGGGAATTTCGGTATTTTGATCCAGACTCAAAGTTCATTATTAAGTAAAAGCCCAGTCATAACAACGGACGAAAAACTGACGTGAAAGCTACTTATTGGCACTCAGTTAAAAGCAAATATCGGAGCTACAGTAATAGGGACGGCAGGCGACCACAGAGTGAGATCAATAAGAATGACATAGCAGTTTCAAAACGATCGAATGTTTCCACTCAGACCTGAATGTGCCGCGGATGAGACGACTCCAATTGCCGCTCCCAGTGGTTCGTGGATACAAACTGTTTATAGTGACAGCTAGGGATATGCTTAACAGTGGAATTAAAGCAACAATGTTTGAATCAGAACAGTGCTTTCTCCTGCCTGTGAAACAGTGTATCTACTACTTCTTGATGGCTGAAAAATATAAACTCATTTGTGTTCATGGGTATGATCTGTACATACACAGGGAACATATTTAACCCTACGTTGCTCGCCCGGATGTCACTCCTCATCCACATGACTTTCCCGCTCAATTTTGTGTGACAGGGCTGGATTGAGTTCGCGCCATTTTCAGTACCTTTCTGTTAACTCTCCGGCTGTTAGCTCCAATCATTGTTGGCTTTCAGTTACGAAACATACATTGTTTAGGGAACATTATTACAGTCTGGAGGACATTTGTCATCCGCGCTAGCTCTGCTGCCACAATCTAAAACAAAGTAAGTCTGTATTACTTCATTGCTTTCCGAGATTCAGTCAGTGCGTAAATTTAGACGTATTGAAACTGGTTGCAGTTACCTTCCGTGTTACCTAGTATTCTCTTTATTTCTAAATTGTGGAAGAAATGTCAAAGGCAATAAACCTCGGACAGAGTTTAGTAGAGATCCTAATGGATGGTTGGAAAGGTTCAGTGAGCTGAGTTATGAAGACGCTCACAGTGCACTGATTCAGGGACTGAGGACTGTGTTCATAAAAGCGGTCATGATTCAGGAGCAGAACAAGATGTGTCAGAAAATGATGAATATGAATCACAAGAAGAAGTAACTCAAGAGGATGCATTTGTTTAGGGAAAAGGCGGAATAACTAAAAGGAGGAAAACTAAATATCCTACCAGTGTTAGAAGCAGATCTTGTAATTTTAATACGCATTTGCCTGGACCAAAAAATTAAGCTCGTATACAAAATACAGAAATACAAATTCTGAATTTGTTCTTGGATGAAAACATAATAAGCATTATCGCGACATGCACTAATATATACATCAATTAAGTTCGCAGTAACGTTTCTAGGGAAAGGGACGCTAAAGAAACATATGCGCTAGAGATCAAAGCTTTCATTGGTTTGTTATATCTGTGTGAATCTTTGGGATATTCCAAGAACACTATATCGAAATTCTGGGATAATTCAAAGGGAAGCGAACTTGAATCATTTTATTTATGCACAAGTGAAAACCGATTCAGGTTTCTGTTGAGATGTCTGAGGTTTCATAATATCCGTGACAGAGATGTTCGCAGAGAGACTGACAAGTTGGCTGCTATCACAGCTATCAGAGAGGTACTTGAACTATTCACGAACAATTGCCAAAAATATTTTTCACCTAATGAATATCTTACTGTTGACGAGCAGCTTTTGGCATTCAGAGGAAACTGCCCCTTCAGAAAATATATTCCTAGAAAACGAGCAAAGTATGGGTTAAAAGGGTTTGCTTTGGTTGATATAAGAACAGCTTATACTTTGAATTTAGAACTGTACGTCGGTAAGCAACAAGAGGGACCATGTAACGGCACTAATTCAGCTGTAGACATTGTTCTTCGAATGGTCAGTCTGTTTCAAGCGTTAGAATATACTGTGTACAAATATTAAATGTATTATATTTAGCTTTGTTAAAAAATCATAAAACCAGTCATAAAGACCGTTCAAAGTACACAAATAGACCGCTTGCTTTGTGGATGACACCAGTCATCCGCGCGAGTGACCATGTCACGAATTTTCGCGCGAGTAACGGAGGGTTAAGTGATTAACATTACAAGTGATAAGTGCGAGATAAGCCATTGCAAATGTGAAATGCTGGTACATTAATAACCCGTGTAGCTGCCACGATGTTGAGTACAAGCAGGTGAAAGTGGATGCATCGTGATGTACAGGTGCCAGTTGTTAGTTTGTGGGATGAAATTTCACCCCTGTTGCATTTGATTGGACAATACAGGGACGGTTATTGTTCGTGGACGACGCTGTAGTTCTCGTCCGATGATGTCCCATATGTCCTCAATAGGAGACAGATCTGGTGATCGAGCAGGCCAACGCGACGTGTAGAAACTGTGTAGGGCATGCTGGGTTACAACAGCGGTATGTGGGCGAGCGTTATCCTGCTGGAAAACACCATCTGGAATGCTGTTGATGGATGGCGGCAAACACGTCATCACCAGACTGACCCACAAACTTGCAGTCAGCGTGCGTGGGATAACCACCAGAGTGCTCCTGCTGTCAGAAGAATTCGCACTCCAGACCGTCACTCCAGCAGCAGCTCCAGTGTGTATAGCACGCTGACAGGTTGGTTGCAGGGCCCCAACTGGTCTCCTTCTAACCAATACACGGCCATCAACGACATCGAGGCAGAACCAACGAGTTACATATAACTACAAACTACATAAGAAAGCTAATCCAACAGCAATAGAGAGTTTTATAAACCTCCTTAAGGAGCAAGACTGGCAGGATGTTTATAGTGCCAATAACATAGATGACAAATATAATGCTTTCCTTAACACATTTCTCATGCTCTTTTTCCATTAGAACAATCTAAACTAGCAGTGCAAGGCAGCCTGGGTGGCTGACTGGTTGGATAAGGATATCACGTAGAAGAAAGAGGGAATTATATCAAAATGTTACAAGTAGTCACAATCAAGCTACAGTTGTCTATTACAGACAGCATTGGAAGGTGCTTAAAAATGCTACGAAGAAGGCAAAGACTATGTGGTACGCAACAGATATTCCCGAAATTTCATTACTCTACATCAGTTATTTTTTCGTCTTGCTATTTTTCCGTCTAGATCTACGTCTACGTGATTACTGTGCTGTTCACTATTAAGTGACTGGCAGAGGGTTCAATGAACCACCTCTAAGCTATCTCTCTACGATTCCACTCTCGAACGGCGCGCGGGAAAACCGAACACTTAAATTTTTCTGTGCGAGCCCTGATTTCTGTTATTTTATCGTTATGATCATTTCTCCCTATGTAGGTGGGTGCCAACTGGATATTTTCGCAGTCGGAGGGGAAAACTGGTTATTCAAATTTCATGAGAAGATCGCGTAGCAACGAAAAACGCCTTTGTTTTAATGATTGCCATTCCAATTCAAGTATCATGTCTGTTGCACTACCTCCACTATTTCGCGATAATACAAAACGAGCTGCCCTTGTTTGAACTTTTTCCATGTCATCCGTCAGTCCCACCTGATGCCGATCCCACACCGCACAGCAGTACTCCAGGATGGGGCGGACAAGCGTGGTGTAAGCAGTCTCTTTAGCAGACCTGTTGTACCTTCTAACTGTTCTGCCAATGAATCGCAGACTGTGGTTTGCTCTACCCACAACGTTATCTACGTGATCGTTCGAATTTAGGTTATTTGTAATTGTAATCTCTAAGTATTTAGTTCAATTTACAGCCTTCAGGTTTGTGTGACCTATCGTGTAATCGAAATTTAGCGGATTTCTTTTAGTGCTCGTGTGAATAACTTCATACTTTTCTTTATTCAGGGTCAATTGCCACTTTTCGCACCATACAGATATCTTATCTAAATCATTTCGCAATTCGTTTTGGTGATCTGATGACTTTACAAGACGGTAAATGATAGCATCATCTGAAAACAATCTAAGACAGCTACTCAGATTGTCTCGTATGTCGTTAATATAGATCAGGAACAGTGGAGAGCCGATGACGCTTCCTTGGGGAACGCCGTTTATTACTTATGTTTTACTCGACGGCTTTCCGTCTGTTACTACGAACTGTGACCTTTCTGACAGGAAATCACGAATCCAGTCGCACAACGGAGGCGATATTCCATAGGCACGCAGTTCAGTTATTTGACGCTTGTGAGGAACGGTGTCGAAAGCCTCCAGGATATCTGAAAATATGTAATCAATTTGACATCCCCAGTCGATGGCATTCATTGCTTCATGAATATAAAGAGCTAGTTGTGTGGCACAAGAGCGGTGTTTTCTGAATCCGTGTTGACAATGTGTCAATTAATCTTTTTCTTCGAGGTACTTGATAATGTTCCAAAATCCTACTGCAAATCGATGTTAGTGATATGGGCCTGTAATTCAGCGGATTACTCCTACTTTCCTTTTTGGTGTGACTTTAGCAATTTTCCTGTCTTTAGGTGCGGATCATTCTGTGAGCGAGCGTTCGCATATAATTGGTGAATATGGAGCTATTGTATGAGAATACTCTGAAAGGGACGTGACTGGTATACAATCTGGGCCGGAGGCCTTGTCTTTATTAAGTGATTTAAGCTACTTTGCTACACCGAGGATATCTAATTCTATGTTACTCATCTTGGCAGTTGTTCTTGATTGAAATTAGGGAATATTCAGTTCGTCTTCTTTGGTGAAGGAGTTTCGGAGAACCGTGTTTAATAACTCCGCTTTAGTGGCACTGTCATCAGTGGCTTCACCGTTGTTATCGCGCTGTGAAGGTATTGATTGCGTCTTTTGCCACTGGTGTGCTTTGTGCATGATCAGAATCTCTTTGCGTTTTCTGTCAGTTCCTGAGACAGAGTTTGGTTTTGGAAATTATTAAAAGCATCTCGCCTTGAAGTACTGGATATATTTCGATCTTGTGCAAAACTTTGCCGATTTTGGGGATTTTCCGCTGTTTTAAATTTGGCATGCATTTTTCGTTAGCCGGCCGGAGTTGCCGAGCGGTTCTAGGCGCTACAGTCCGGAACCGAGCGACCGCTACGGTCGCAGGTTCGAATCCTGCCTCGGGCATGGATGTGTGTGCTGTCCTTAGGCTATTTAGGTTTAAATAGTTATAAGTTCTAGGGGACTGATGACTTCAGAAGTTAAGTCCCATAGTGCTCAGAGCCATAGGAAGCATTTTTGTTGTTGTTGTCATTATACATCAGCTGTAACAAGTCTGAGTTTGCTGCTGGTACTTTCTGCCAGGTCATTAATGTCATCTTGAAAAGGAAGGGCCCAAACAGTCTTCCCTGGTCTAGCCTTGAAATAATTTCTGCATCCGAGGTATCATGGTGGGTGTTCCCTGCGGAGAAAACCTGGAGCCAGTGGTAAAATGTCGTTTGATGTCCTGTTGCATCGGACCTCCGTCGGTAAGTGTTGGTAGGGTACTTAGTAACATCTTGTCCAGAAGTCGAGCAACACTTCACCTACATCACCGACATTCAGGCTACTGTTACAGAACCGCCAACTGGGGTTCGGTTACAAATCTCGAGACACAGCTTCCGCCCAAGTACACCGACCGACCAGTGTTAAAGCCCGTTTCACTCGGAGCAAGATTCGCTGTAAGTTTCCTTGGTGGCTCGCGCGACGGTTACCTTGCGGGCTCCGTCGTCTGCTAGCGGGCCACCTTGCTGGGAACCTTGTAAGATTTCTAGGATAGGT
This sequence comes from Schistocerca cancellata, assembly GCF_023864275.1. NCBI lineage: Eukaryota > Metazoa > Arthropoda > Insecta > Orthoptera > Acrididae > Schistocerca > Schistocerca cancellata. The sequence goes on along the minus strand of NC_064635.1, from coordinate 15,001,800 downwards.
CCGGTGCTATTTTTCTTGTAAGGTTCCCTGCGTGCTACCTGCGTTGTCCAATCATGAGACGTTTCGTTTGTGACGTCAGACGCGGAAAGCTTGGGCGGGAAGCTGCTGCTGTGAGGTGCGGCAGGAAGTTCTTATAATTAATAAATAATGGCACCGCAGTGGTCCAAGGAAGCGATTGAAGCATTGATATGTACTTATAGGGAAGAACACTGTCTGTACGTCGTGAGAAGCGCAAACTATTATAATAAACACTTGCGTGCAGAAGCACTCGAAAGAGTTGCAAGTGCCGTGTGTCTTGTTCGACCATATACGACGAGCAAGGACTGCTATAGCAAAATACACAATTTACATACTCAATTGAAAGTGGAGTATGCCAAAGTAAAATCATCGAAAAGCAGTGGCGCAGGGACGAACGACGTAAGTACAAAGTTACGAATTTTGTGTTGAATGTAGGAACCTACTACTTGCAAAAATCGGACAGATTTAAGACTATTTCCTAGAAATATCACACTGAATATTCACACGATTTTTAAAAACCACATAATCTTGAATGGTAATGGATTACGATGTAGCTTTCTTCTGAATCAGAGGCGAAACCATACAAAGCAGTTCTTCTGATACCAATACATCCATTCGTATAAAATTTGCTAAGGATGTACAATCTTGTATCCTATAAAATAAAGTCGTATATAACAGTCATTGTTGGTATATTTATTAAGTCAAACAGTAATGAAATGGTGATACTTTTCAAACAAAAGTAGATTTATGGGAACTAACCTCAACTCTTTGTGAAGCATGGAGAGCACACCTTTTCCAGCGTTTCTCCTCTGAATCCAGTTTTTCGTCCATTCTTTCTTTCTTTCTTCTTCTCTCATTAGCATGCATTTCTGCATCGTTTAGCACCAAACCAGCTAATAACGCCAGTTTGCTCTGAACATCTTTGCCTGAAGCAGCCATCTTCGTTCGATACGACTTGCAGCCGATCACAACACAACCAGCTGCCGATCTTGCACCGTGGGAGAGCTTCGGCACGGAAGATAGCCGGCTCCTTTCCCTGCAAGCCGGCAGGCATGCACGCCATCTCGCAAAGTTGCGGCGAACCTTGCTCCGTGTGAGACGGGCTTAACGGCAGCTCCCTGTCTGTTTCAGGGCGGCCCAGCTGAAGTACGAGAAGACGGGTGGCTACGCCACCGGCGAAGGCGACCGCTACGAGGAGCGCTGCCTGGCCCTGCTGTTTCTGAGGGGCGTCCGGGAGGGGCTGCAGTTCGCCCTCTCGGCCCACGACGCCGCCGGCGGCAAGTTCCACAACCTCGTCCTCTGCTGGAACGACAGGGAGGGTCCCGGCGTGTCGGCGCTCTTCGTGCAACTCAAGCACAAGACGTCCACCAAGCAGACTACTGTCTGCAAATCCAGTCTGATGTGGCACAAGGACGGCAATAAGAAGGACAGTAAGGATTTCTCCATTGAGGTGTGCCGCGAATCTTACGAGAAAACGAAAAACTACCTGGACGGCGGCAGTTACGCACTGGTGCTGGCTACGAATCTCGACCTCGACCGAGACGCGCAGTGTATGTTTGTGAAGCAGGAGACGGGTTCGGCTCCCGGGTTGCAACTTCTGGACGCGGGCGGCTGCTGCTACAGGCTCAATCCACTGGACGACGACGTGAAGAGCGCAGCGCGCGGCGACGACCAGTTTCTGCGACACTTCTACATTTTCTGCAATCAGAGCAACTCGAAAACAATAAAAAGCGTGCTCTACGCGGAACTGAAAGAGTTACTCGGCGCTGACGCGGGCCGCTGCGCTGCCGTGTGCAAGAACCTGTGCGCTCGCCTGAGGGACTGGATGAACTCGCAGGACGTTTGCCTCACCGGCGACTGGAAGAGCTGGCGCGGTATTGTCGACGCGTATATCGAGAGTGACGTGACGATTTGCAACAGCGTGGTGACTCGAATAAAGTACGACTGCGTGGGACCACTCGAGGCGTACATCCACGGTCGCAACCCCGCGTGGATCAGACCACCGGGCCAGGCAGCGACCTCGCTGTCTGCCACGAAGGTGCATCAAATAATCTGCGCTGAAGCGCACATCGTGGTCAGCGCGACGCGTTTCAGTGAGCTGGAAGGAAAGATTCTGTGTTGCTGGGGCCCGTTCTGCCGATGGCTGGTAAGTTTCAGTCCAGGTTCCATTTATGATCACTTCATTAAATACGAGGGTTGCCGAGAAAGTAATGCACCAAATTTTTTTCCTCGAAAGTCCTTTATTGAACATAATCAGAATTACACACACGAAAGAGTAGTGTTTTATCTACACAACCTATTTTTCTACGTGATCTCCATCCCATTCTATGGCTTTCCTCCAGTGCGAATCGAGAGCGCGTATGCCTTGTCGGTACCGCTATTTGTCCTCCTGGCGGAGCCAACACTTCACCCTGTGAATCACCTCCTCACTGCCCTCAGAATGGCTTCCAAGAATGGCGTCCTTTAATGGCCCAAACAAGTGGAAGTCCGAGGGGGGGGGGGGGGGGGTACGTGAGTGCTGTAGGGTGGATAGCCTAACACTGTCCAACCGTGGTTTGCGGTGTGTTCAGACTTGTGTCTTGAGTTTTGTTAATGTGCTGGCATATGCTTCGGAATTAATGGTACAGCTGGTCCCGGCGGAGGTTCGAGTCCTCCCTCGGGCATGGGGTGTGTGTGTTTGTCCTTAGGATGATTTAGGTTAAGTAGTGTGTAAGCTTAGGGACTGAAGACCTTAGCAGTTAAGTCCCAAAAGATTTTAAAAAAAATTAATGGTACCGCCTATTGGCATCACAACAATAAAAACCACACCTTCACAGTCCCAGAACACGGTGGTCATGACTTTGCCGGCGGAAGCAGTTGCTTTGAATTTTTTATTCTATGGGGAGTGGGAATAGCGCCATTCCATCGACTGTCGTTTTGTTTCGGGCTCAAAATGATGAACCCAGGTTTCATCACCTGTCATAATCCGGGACAACAAGGCCTCCCCACTACGTTGAAAAAGTTGCAACAAATCAAGACAAATGTTTTTTCTGAGCGATTTGCGGTTTTTATTTATTTATTTATTTATTGTTCCATGGGACCAAATTAAGGAGAAGTCTCCATGGTCATGGAACGAGTCAATACATGAAATTACAACACGATAGTAGAAACAGATAAAATGATTTATAAAAAAACATATTCAGGCGATAAGTCTTCAGTTTAAATAAAGAAAATCAACAATGTAACACTGGAATTTGCTTAATTTTTTAGCTCTTCCAGGAGCTCCTCGACAGAATAGAAGGAGTGAGCCATGAGGAAACTCTTCAGTTTAGACTTAAAAGAATTTGGGCTACTGCTAAGATTTTTGAGTTCTTGTGGTAGCTTATTGAAAATGGATGCAGCAGAATAGTGCACTCCTTTCTGCACAAGGAATTGCATTCCACATGGAGATTTGATTTCTGCCTAGTATTAATTGAGTGAAAGCTGCTAACTCTTGGGAATAGGCTAATATTGCTAACAACAAACGACATTAAAGAAAATATATACTGTGAGGGCAATGTCAGAATTCCCAGACTATTGAATAGGGGTCGACAGTATTTTTGAATCACCTGTAATCCTAGAAGGCATATCATTTATATAAATAAGAAACAGCAGTGACCCCAGCACCGACCCTTGGCGAATGCCCCACTTAACAATGCCCCATTGGGACTGAACATCAGTACCACTCTCAATACTGCGGAGAATCCACCGTTAGACACTGCGGGACCCATCTTGCACACACTTTTGAATATCCAAGAGTGCGGATAATTGCATCCACACTTCCTTTCCTAACTGACGGATGCAGCGTCAGCTGCCGAGTCCTAATGCGTCTGTCCTCGGGAATGATACACTACTGGCCATTGAAATTGATACACCACGAAGACGACGTGCTACAGACGCGAAATTTAACCGACAGGAAGAAGATGTTGTGATATGCAAATGATTAGCTTTTCAGAGCATTCACACAAGGTTGGCGCCGGTGGTGACACCTACAACGTGCTGACATGGGAAAAGTTTCCAACCGATTTCTCATACACAGCAGTTGACCGGCGTTGCCTGGGGAAACGTTGTTGTGATGCCTCGCGTAAGGAGGAGAAATGAGTACCATCATGTTTCCGGCTTCGATAAAGGTCGGATTGTAGCCTATCGCGATTGCGGTTTATCGTATCGCGACACGCGACATTGCTGCTCGCGTTGGTCGAGATCCAATGACTGTTAGCAGAATATGGAATCGGTGGGTTCACAAGGGTAATACGCAACGCCATGCTGGATCGCAACGGCCACGTATCACTAGCAGTCGAGATGACAGGCATCTTATCTGCATGGCTGTAACGGATCGTGCAGCCACGTCTCGATCCCTGATTCAACTGATGGGGACGTTTGCAAGACAACAACCATCTGCACGAACAGTTTGACGACGTTTGCAGAAGCACGGACTATTAGCTCGGAGACCATGGCTGCGGTTACCCTTGACGCTGCATCACAGACAGGAGCGCCTGCGATGGTGTACTCAACAACGAACCTGGGTGCACAAATGGCAAAACGTCATTTTTTCGGATGAATCCAGGTTCTGTTTACAGCATCATGATGGTCGCATCCGTGTTGCCGACATCGCGGTGAACGCACATTGGAAGCGTGTATTCGTCATCGCCATACTGGAGTATCACCTGGTGTGATGATATGGTGTGCCATCGGTTACACGTCCTGGTCACCTCTTGTTCGCATTGACGGTACTTTGAACAGTGGACGTTACATTTCAGACGTGTTACGATCCGTGGCTCTACACTTCATTCGATCCCTGCGAAACCCTACATTTCAGCAGTATAATGCGCGACCGCATGTTGCAGGTCCTGTATGGGCCTTTCTGGATACAGAAAATGTTCGACTGCTGCCCTGGCCAGCCAGCACATTCTCCAGATCTCTCACCAATTGAAAACGTCTGGTCAATGGTGGCCGAGCAACTGGCTCGTCACAATATGCCAGTCACTACTCCTGATGAACCGTGGTATCGTGTTGAAGCTGCATGTGCAGCTGTACCTGTACACGCCATCCAAGCTCTGTTTGACTCACTGTCCAGGCGTATCAAGGCCGTTATCACGGCCAGAGGTGGTTGTTCTGGGTACTGATTTCTCATGATCTATGCACCCAAACTGCTTGAAAATGTAATCACATGTCAGTTCTAGTATAATATATTTGTCCAATGGATATCCGTTTATCATCTGCAGTTATTCTTGGTGTAGCAATTTTAATGCCCAGTAGTGTAACATCAGCTCGTTGCAGCATGTCAGGTGTGACAGCCGTGGACGGTCCCCCCCTGACGCTGCAAGTAGTGGAGCTCCACCGAACCGCCTTCTGATGACCTCACCCTCCGTGCCCAGCGACTAATTCCACGTCTGTCAACAGCAGACGCTCCATAGAGTTTGCACAAGCGTTTGTGAATATTCCCCACAGTTTCTTCCTCTGCCGTGAGATATTCAATGACGGCGCGTTGCTTGTAACGTACATCACATACAGACGCAATTTTGAGACTGTTCTGCAGTTACGCTATCCGTCGGAAGTGATGGAAATTTGGCGCGGTCGATCAGGTGGCTTCAAATAATACATACGTAACGTTTCGCATCCGTAGCATAGTTTTAGGCTGAAGAAAAACTACGCGGTGCATTACTTTCTGATCAACCCTCGTACATTGACGAAAATGGCAAGTGAACCCTCATGAAGCATCAGTCCCATATTTGTCAAAATATTTGAGGTATTAAATGATTAAACCTTCATTACATTTGAAACATGATTTAATCAACATCGGTTGGGTGATTACCACAGCCACGAATGCTCCTTGTACTCGTTGTGGTTTGCAAGCAATCACTCTATCAAAGTCAAATTGAGGAATCAGATGAAACTATACGGTTCCAGAGACCGTTTCAAGTCTCAAATCTCTATGATGATACATATGCAGACTGAAATGACTACTGGAAATTTGTACCTAGGCCACGATTCGAACTTGAGTCTCTTACTCACTGTGCAAATGTGCTAACCACTACACCATCCTGGCAGAGTGGGTCTGCGCAATTACTGTGAATACCCTAGCACTCCGACCTCCTCAATCCAGATTCCCATTCACCCTTCAGGCCTCACATCATACATGTGTGAGATTCGAAATGGTCTCTGGGACCATTACCATCTGATTAAAGGACCTATGCCTGGGTTTCAGCGAGAATCCCCTATTTCGTTCGATGCTGAGCTGCTATTTCGGTTCTGTTGGAGAACTACAATGGTGTTCAGTGCTGCGCGTGGTAGCCGAGCAGTCTCAAGCGCCTTGTCACGGTCCGTGCGGCTCCCCACGTCGGAGGATCGAGTCCTCCTTTAGACATGGGTGTGTGTGTTGCCCATAGCGTAAGTTAGATTAAGTAGTGTGCAGGCTTAGGGACCGATGGCCTCAGCAGTTTGGTCCCATAAGACCTTACCACAAATTTCCAAAATGGTGCTCGAGTTTAGGCCGAATACCAAGTCGTCTGAGGCGTGAATGAGAATTTGGATTCAGGAGGGAGATGTGCCAGGGTAGCCTTTGCAGTTGTGCAAATCCACCCTCCCGGGGTGCCGTAATGGTTGGCTCATCTCCATAGTGAGCAGGTAACCTGTATTCGAATCCTTTTCTCGTCGCTTCGTTCTGCATATATGTCGTCGTATTGAGGAATTTGTTGTCATGCTTGAAACGCGAACGGCATCATTTCAGGAAGACTGCTGGATGGTACGAAATTATAGGCCTTTCCATCGCATCCCAACCACGCTCTATGGGTTACAGATTAGGTGACTCAGCAGGCTAGCAATGGGTCTGTACAATACTCGAGGCGTTTGTGCTGTGAACTACGGTAGGGTCTAGCATTATCCTGTTGGAATATGCTATCTAGTACCATACCCATCAAGGGTGTCACAAGAGATTTTACGATTCTTACCCTACAGTGGCGAGAATTCAGTCTCGCCTCTACAATTATCCAATCAGCCCTATCGTCACATTCAATAGCTTTGCACACCATGGCTCCACGAGTCGGAAAGTGATGCGTCTCAAGAATCGCTCCTTCTGGTGACCTCTCACAAGATCGTCTATTTACACGCTGGTGGCTGGTGTCGATCTGAATGGCAGAAACTGAGGCAAGATTCATCTCTAAACGTCACAGTATGCCACTCGATTCACACCCAATCTACACCACGTAAGTCTTTGTTGTCTGTAGTATTGTGACAGTGGAAAACGACACATGGCAATCCGGTTTTCTAGACTTTTCTCGATTTTTCCTGTTGACCTTGTGCTTATAGTCTCTGGCTGGATGACAGCTGCAGTCACGCCTCAGTTTATCAGAGTAGTGTGAACGGCCATAGAATCTCCTCGTGACGCAGTCCCTCTGGGAAGACGAGTGGCTGCTCTTCTGGCCATCCTGTAGCCATGAGTTCATCTCCTCACCATCCATTCTGCAGTCATGGTGCGATGTTCCCATGTCCAATGATTCCAATGAATCAATCTTTCTCAAAGTCTGAAAGGTGCCAGTTAGCTGCATACCCATGTCCTCTGCACTTCTTGTGTTGCTGTACATTTGAAACGTTTCAGTAGCTTAGTACGCACCCAATAGCTATTATGGACTCTCACTGTTCTTCATTTGTAGGAATGCCTTTTTTCTGTACTGAAAACACTGGAAATAAGCCCCCATAAGAATGAGATTTTAATCCAACAGCTAGTCAAATACTGGGTGATCAGTCTGGAAATGATCGTTCAGGGTGTTCATGGTGTTCATGTCCATTTCCATCAGTGTGTAAGTGTATGTACTTGTGTTCAGGTAACAGAGCTGATACATACAGTATACTGCCAAAATAATCAGAACTTCTATGTTTGTGACACTATCGGTTGTTCTGGATTGATGGGGTTAATTCTTTGATGCACCAATTCTCATTAGCCACACAAAGATATTAAAAGTTGAATATCTGTACAGATAAATATTTACAAAGAAAAACAAATGCTGTAATGTATTGTCCACAGATCTCGAATGAAACGGACCTCATGCCTGTGGATTAAGTCTAAAATCTTAGACATATCTTCATTTAAAATGTAATAAATAGTTGGTCGGAGAACATGTAAATGTTCAACAGACTGAGATGCGTATTATATTTCTTAGGCTGTCTGTATCTATGCATTACCAAATAAAAATATTTCACGAAACTTATTGACAATGATGGCATTACTGCACTAAATTTGAACAGAAGTCAGACTGTATTAATACTCGCATTATTTTATATTAGTAGTAACATATGCACATCAGCTGGTTCTATTTAGAAATTCATCAATGGACTGGACCAAAGAAAGTACTTCTATTCTTTATGAAGATTATTCCTATATCTAGTACTGAATCCATAAATTGAGGTGTTGGTTTGAAAAATAGATGTATTTTCAGTGCCAAATTTTGTTAAGGAATATTTGGAAGCAGTAGTTAGTAACTATAATTTCCAAATCAGGCCTCTCCAGGGTAATACTGTGTTTAGACCACAAATAATTATTATTACACTTTTATGGGCGTTGATTCGATGAGTTACCCAAATAATAATCCCATATGACTTTCTGGAATGAAAGTAAGCATAGTTTGCTGGATTTTTTATTTTTTATTTTTACATCACCTGTGTCTGACAACATTCGTCTTCAGAATATTTGTTTAGGCTCAGCAGTCCTGTTGAATGCTTCTCCCAGTTGAATTCATTATCAAGCTGTAATCCCAAGAATTTAACACTGTACAATTCTTCCATGTATATTTTAGGCAGATATTGGTGGTGAAACCTCCTATAAGTCCTAAACTGCTTGTAGTGCGTTTTTTCAAAGTTTAGTGACAATGCGTTGAACAGGAACCATTCATTAACCGTTCTTTCCAAATTTACAGCCGATTTTCTATTTATTTCAATGTTTGTATCATCTGCAAACAAAACAAACTTGGCATCTAGTGGCATTACAGGTGAAAGGTAATTCAGATCCACAAGAAAAAGTGGGGGTGCTAAGATAGAACGTTGTGGATCACCGTACGTAATAAGTTCATAATAGAATGATGGGGGTTAGAAGGATAGTAACAGACCTTAGCAGTTTTTATTTCCACCTTTTTCTAATCATTGCTAAAAAGATATTTTACAGAAACATAATACGATGCTAAACTGGGACATTGAAACAGCAATATAACTTATTCAATTTTCTCTCACTTTCAGCTAACACAAGCGACAAAGCCTGTACATGGTTATAACCCCACTGCAGTCTGATGGTTGCTATAGCTGTACGAGATCACTGCAATCCTAAGCCATAGTATATTGCTGATGTTACCAATATATAGATATATTCCTCCCAGTTCCCTAACCTTTTTTGTCACTCAGCGTATGCTGACAAACAGTCTAGTTCGGCGCTGGATACAAGCAGTACTTACGACAGTGAACACTAGCTATTTAACTGTCTTCCATTTCTGAGTCATCTGCGTTTCGTCTTCGCATGAGAATCTAACTTCGCAATCCCAACTCGGGATGACAGGTAATCCATTTGACATAGCTGGCGAGTGCTGGTTATGTCCAAAATAGTGAAGCAGTGTTTAACAGATTTGCCACGTCAGAAAATTTGGCACAGGTTATCGTAAATACTGCAAAAACAAAGGCTCTGGATGGCACACATGGTGGTGATGATGATATTTGGTTTGTGGGACGCTCAATTGCGTGGTCATCAGCGCTGGCACACATAGCACCGTGACTGAGCTGATCTCCTACCTCTGTGACGCTCATCATGCTGTCAGTAAGTGGGGCTTCAAGAGCCCCCAGTCACGAGGCAACTGGTTAGCCAGGAACCTTGCAACGTAGATACGGCTGCAACAGAGTATGACAAGTAGTTACGCTGACAAAAGCAGCCTCTGTCGGTAGCCAAACCTCTGGTAGTTTCATGTAGATCTTGAAACGGTATCAAGTAGAAATAAACTTTCCTGGCATGGTCTCTTTCTGTGAAAGCCGACACTCAGAAGTGACCCTACCCAGTTTCCTCTATTTTTCACCATACACCAATTCTGGGTGTCCAACTTGTGTTTTTATTACTCTTCATCGAAATCAGCCAACGGTCTTGCCGCAGTGGCAACATCAGTTCCCGTCAGATCACCGAAGTTAAGCGCTGTCGGTCTGGGATAGCACTAGGATGGGTGACCATCTGGTCTGCCGAGCGCTGTTGGCAAGCGGGATGCACTCAGCCCTTGAGAAGCAAACTGAGGAGCTACTTGACAGAGAAGTAGCGGCTCCAGTCTCGTAAACTGACATACAGCCGAGAGAGCGGCGTGCTGACCAGATGCCCCTTAATATCCGTCTCCATTGACGCCTGTGGATTGAGGATGACACGGCGACCGGTCGGTACCGTTGGACCTACAAGGCCTGTTCGGGCGGATTTTAGTTTAGTTAATCAACGATTCACGCAGTCACTGACTGTGTCGGAGATGTATTAACATAACAGTGTTTTATTCTCCCTGCCCACCTGAGCTGAAGTTATACTCTGAGTTCTGTTCCCTTATGCGACTGTTCCTGGTTCTTTTAAGATGTCAATGGGTAATTTTCATGTCCGTAGTCAATAAATCTAATTGTTACTGTGTCCATTTGTTTCCATTCATAGCGAAAAGATCCCTCCAACCATTAATATATCGATGCGAGCGATGTAGTATCCATTTATTTCATGTGTAATTGGGTTACCCCTATTAATATTTGAATAAGGCGCTTCCCGTTGCGCGACAGTATCCTTCTTTCCAGTCCGCCTGCTTAGTTGAGTGGTAAAATTTTTGCCTGCCATACATCAGGCCCAGGTACCTTTCCTGGCTAGGTTGCAGATTTCCACCACTCATGGACTGGGCGTTGTGTTGTGCTCATCATCATCTCGTCATCACCGACATGCAAGTCGCCCAATGTGGCATCACTTGAAATAAGACTTGCAACTCAGTGGCTGAACTTTCTCGGATCAGGCCTCCCAGCCATCAATACCACACGATCATTTCATTTTTTTATCCTTGTTTTCAATTAATTTGCATGATCATTTGGGGCGGTTTCCGTTAGCCACCAGAATTTGGTTCTGTCCATCCTAAGTGTATCCTGTCACAACCGACACCCCATAGGCCTGGGAAATCCAACATGGTGCTCCAAGGTCGGTCTCCCAGGTAAGATTCAGCAGGGAAGGAGGAAGGTGCTCCAGATGGCTCGCGTAACCAAATTGGCAGCAAACCCATTATTCCTGCAGAGCCCTGTCAGAGAACATGGAACTGAAGGAAATGGAGGGAATCTTTCCTGCATCGGAGGATATGGTATGCCCTAAGTGTTGATTCACGTTTTATGCGGCTGCCAGTATTGACATTGTTCATAAGACGGCGAAAATCTTTGACATGGTACCCCGATTACCAGTTTGAAAGTAGAGGAAGGGGAGGCATTCGAGGAAGCGGTAGTCTCTTAAAGCCTGCCACCGGAAACCAGGATATGACACCGCACTGTGGAAAAAACTCGACCGTTACCAGCAAATCGTAGTAGAATAATTTATTGACTGGAGTGGAGTGGAGTAAGAATTTTCCAGCTTATCCCACTCCTCTCTCCCCGAGAGAAAAGGAAGACAACTATGGCTGAAGATTTGGAGCCAATTTTGCAGTGTGGTACTAGCAAATCTACTGTGAGAACATGTCTGGAAGCTGTTTCAGTTTATCGCAAAATCTACCCATAGCAGAGCACGGTGTACTTATTCTACATCCAAACACTTTACATATCTCGCATCTTGATGGGTTCATAATCTTAAGCCTGAGCAACCCACGACTGATTGCATGTACCTGTGAAACCATATCCAGTAAAAAGTATTCTCAACTTGCCCTTTACCTCTCCAGTCATACACAGTTCTACCTCTTTCGTGCTCATTAGTCGTCATCTATTTTACTAACTGGAAGCACTGGGCAGAGACCAAGGTGGCCCGGCTTCCATTTCTGCTTCCAGCCCTTTCCTAACCTTTCCCCGCCTTCCACACAAGTGCTGTTCCCTTCAATCAGGCTCAGTTGTCCCGGAATCTCCCACATATATTACATCAGGGAGTGCTACATCATCTCTGCATGTGCCCCAATCGTCCGCACCTAAAGTATGAGACTTCAGAGTGGAAAAAACTCAATCTTCCCCAAAACTTTAACTATCAATACAACTTCTTCTATTGTTTTCACGAACTCTGTCTTTATGAAGCGCGAGACATCCAATCGTACATCTATCAGAATTACTCCACTATGTGGATAGTGGCCTCATTCTCACATCCTTTATTCGTCAGCTCATGAGTGTACAAAATGTGGAGGAGAAGAGGGCGCGCCTTGAAAGAGAGGCGGCAAAAAAAAAAGAAAAAGAAAAAAATGCGATGCACCACGAAGGAGTTATGCAAATTGGTTACAAGTTGATATTCATACATGTATCGACGGTAAATGCAAACTTGTAAACACTGGCGGCCGATGGATGAATGTGTGATGCTGCACTGCAGTTTCATCATGCAGCTGACAAAGGATAGTAAATATGTAGATATCGGGGCATAAAGTCTTCGTGAATGGCATTCCGAATATTCAGTTCGACAGGAACTATGCCTCGCAAACAGGTGCATGGACAAAGTACGCAGATGTTAGAATTCAGAATGTGAGAGAGCACGTGTGGTCGGGCTCAAAGAAGTCAGTTGGGGTGGACAGCGAATCGCTCTACATTTCAAGAGGAGCGATGCCATTGTTCGACGATGTTGGCAGCAGTGGGTGAATCATGGCTGAACACAACGTCAAGAAGGAAACGTTCGATCTAAAGAGCTAGCGTTCCAAAGGATTGGGAAAGGGCACAGGTCATCCCCGTTTTCAAGAAGGGACGTCGAACAGATGTGCAGAACTATAGACCTATATCTCTAACATCGATCAGTTGCAGAATTTTGGAACATGTATTATGTTCGAGTATAATGACTTTTCTGGAGACTAGAAATCTACTCTGTAGGAACCAGCATGGGTTTCGAAAAAGACGATCGTGTGAAACTCAGCTCGCGCTATTCGTCCACGACACTCAGAGGGCCATAGATACGGGTTTTCTTGACTTCCGCAAGGCGTTCTATACAGTTCCCCACAGTCGTTTAATGAACAAAGTAACAGCATATGGACTATCAGACCAATTGTGTGATTGGATTGAAGAGTTCCTAGATAACAGAACGCAGCCTGTCATTCTCAATGGGGAGAAGTCTTCCGAAGTAAGAGTGATTTCAGGTGTGCCGCAGGGGAGTGTCGTAGGACCGTTTGCTATTCATAATATACATAAATGACCTTGTGGATGAAATCGGAAGTTCACTGAGGCTTTTTGCGGATGATGCTGTGGTATATAGAGAGGTTGTAACAATGGAAAATTGTACTGAAATGCAGGAGGATCTGCAGCGAAGTGACCCATGGTGCAGGGAATGGCAATTGACTCTCAATGTAGACAAGTGTAATGTGCTGCGAATACATAGAAAGAAAGATACTTTATCATTTAGCTACAATACAGCAGGTCAGCAACTGGAAGCAGTTAATTCCATAAATTATCTGGGAGTAGGCATTAGGAATGATTTGAAATGGAATGACCATAAAAAGTTGATCGTTGGTAAAGCGGATGCCAGATTCATTGGAAGAATCCTAAGGAAATGCAATCCGAAAACAAAGGAAGTAGGTTACATTACACTTGTTCGTCCACTGCTTGAATACTGCTCACCAGTGTGGGATCTGTACCAGGTGGGGTTGATAGAGGAGATAGAGAAGATCCAACGGAGAGCAGCGCGCTTCGTTACAGGATCATTTAGTAATCGCGAAAGCGTTACGGAGATGATAGATAAACTCCAGTTGAAGACTCTGCAAGAGAGATGCTCAGTAGCTCGGTACGGGCTGTTGTTGAAGTTTCGAGAACATACCTTCACCGAGGAGTCAAGCAGTATATTGCTCCCTCCTACGTATATCTCGCAAAGAGACCACGAGGATAAAATCAGAGAGATTACAGTCCACACAGAAGCATACCGACAATCCTTCTTTCCACGAACAATACGAGACTGGAATAGAAGGGAGAACCGATAGAAGTACTCAAAGTACCCTCCGCCACACACCGTCAGTATGGATGTAGATGTAGATGTAGATGTAGATGTAGATGTAGAAGAGATGACATAATGAGAGGACCGAACAGTCGTCAGCGAGGTACCCAGAGCTCCGAATTGTTCGTTATCATCGACCCGACTTGGTAGTGGTGCTTTTGTGATCCCAAGGACCATTAACAGGCTGCTGACGGTAAGGAGGCCGACGTCACGCTGCCCCTTGAGCCGACTACCGTTGACCTCCGTTCACCAACAAGCCCATCTGCAGTGGTGTCGGCCACATTCAGCCTGAAACTCACTGACTAGATCAGAATTGTCTTCGTTGATATGTCCCGCTTCGAAATGATTAGCCGGCTCTCTCCACAGTGGAGAACGTTTGGAATATTATGGGTAGGTCCCTCCAACCATCACGGGATTTTGCCGATCTGATTCGCCAATTGGACAAATGTGGCACCGTATTGCTCAAGAGAACACCCGTCAACTCTATCAGTCAATGCCAAGCTCAATAACAGGCTGCAGAAGGACCACAGGGGGACCAACGAGAACCTTGCCAGTCTATAAAGCTCTTTCTGTTGAAAAAAATCATCGAATTTTTCTGAAACTGTAATAATTTGTTTGTCTGTACACTTACATCACATCTACTGATTTCAGTCCCATTCTTACAATTCCATCGTGCTGCATAATTTTTTTTTGTGTTAGAGTATACGTAATGACACTGACTGTACTGATGTAACGCGGCACAAGTGAACCAGATTACAGGCTATAAAGCATATGCCAACGACCTCAGTTAGATTTTCGTACCACACTCGGTGTAAGGCTCAACCGACCCTCTAATTACATACACTGAGTTGACAAAAGGCATTGGGTAACTCCTAATATCGTGTCGGACCTCTTTTCACGCGGAGTAGTGTCGCAACTCGACGTGGCATGGACTCACCAAGTCGTTGGAAGTCTCATCCAGAAATATTGAGCCATGTCGCCTTCATAGCCGTCCGTAATTCAGAAAGATTCGACGATGCATGATTTTGTGCACAAATTGACCTCTCAGTTATGTCCCATAAATGTCCGATGGGATTCATGTAGGGCAATCTGAGTGGCCAAATCATCCTCTCGAATTGTTCAGAATGTTCTTCAAACCAACCAACCGCAAACAACTGTGGACCAGTGACATAACGCATTTTCATCTATAAAAATTCCGTCGTCGGTTTTTGAAGTCCATGTATGGGTGCAAATGGTCTTCAGGTAGCCGAACTTAACCATTTCCAGTCAATGATCGGTTGAGTTGCACCGAGGGACCCGGTCCATTCCATGTAAACACAACCCACACCATTAGGCAGCCACCACCAACTTGACGACCTGGGTCCGTGCCTTCGTGGGGTGTGCGCCACACTCGGGCCCTACCACCAGCTCTGACCAGCTGGAAGCGGGATGCAACAGACTGGCCACAGTTTCCCAGTCGTCCAGAGTCCAACCGATGTGGTCACCAGCTGTGGAGAGGCGCCGTAGGCGACTTGCTGTTAGCAAAAGCACTCTCTACGGTTGTCTGCCGCCACAGCCCATTAACGCCAGTTTCATCGCAATGTCCTTGCGGATACATTCGTCGTACGTCTCGCATTGATTTCTGTCGTTATTTCGCGCAGTGTTGCTTGTCTGTCAGCAATAACAACCTTTCACAAAGCCCACTACTGTCGGTCGTTAAGCGAAGGCCATCGGCCATTGCTTTGCCTTTGTGAGAGGTGATGCCTGAAATTTGGGATTCTCGGCACACTGTTGACACTGTGGATCTCGGAATACTAAGGCAATGGCTTACGAGAAGTCCTGATCTGGTACAAATTTTCAACTTTAGCCATTGAAATGAAATATCGTGTGGCTAAGGCCCCCCGTCGGGTAGACCGTTTGCCTGGTGCAGGTCTTTCGATTTGACGCCACTTCGGTGACCTGCGCGTCGATGGGGATGAAATGATGATGATTAGGACAACACAACACCCAGTCCCTGAGCGGAGAAAATCTCCGACCCAGCCGGGAATCGAACCCGGGACCTTAGAATTGACATTCCGTCACGCTGACCACTCAGCTACCGGGGCCGGCACTTTAGCCATTGCATTACCACTATGCGCTGTGCAGGTAGCCGGAATGCTTTCCAACTCAACCTTTCTCTTTCCTTCTCTTTCCCCTTCCTACATTTGATGTTTACACATATGTACCAGCTGTACCATCACGAGTGATGTCTGTTTTGTCAGACATGTCCAACAGAGTAAACACCACTCAGATACGTACAGTGTTGAGATGTCATACCGTATTATTTTAACCAATCAGGTTCTAGAAGAAACTAAATTGGCAACAAGAGAAAATGTATCTTACTATGTCTTTTCTTGCAGGTTATTGTTGACGATGCGGAACACAGCTACGACACTCTACTTTGCATGGGGCAACTGGTTGGACCCAAGCGCCGCCTGGTCATAATATCGTACAAGGGGGATGACTCGTTTCTGGATACTTGCAAATCAGGCGATATTTGTGAAGACAGCTGGAAGGAGCTCATAGATGTCACTATCAAACTGAATAGTGAACAACATGTATGCTGCCTGGAAGATCTCTGTGACACTGCAAGTCTTAAGGCGATGCTGGATGGGAAACCTGAAGCATTAGTCGCTCTATCGCAGATGTCAGACCCTATGAGGATGGGACAAGACTTGGACCCACTACCGGTGAAACACATTTCCAGACAGCTCACGTTTCGGATGCGTGTCAGGGAAGAATTTTTCTCGTGCCTTGGAGACAAGGATGTGTGCATCACGGATGAAATGTCCTACAGGCTCTTGACCAACAGTTCAGTTGTGGAGAATACTGTCAACTTTGAAGAGCTTGATAATTACCTCAGTGCTTCGCATGTAGTGTGGCCTCTCCTTGTCGTTGCTAACAACATCGATCGTTCTGCAGTTCAGATGATATGTAGTAAACATACAGACATACTTGTGTATGTTTTAAGTTATGTAAATGACGGATGGGAAATTCTGTTCCTGCATAGAGGTAGTGCGAAAATTCGACCGTACATTGAAGAGGAATCGCGAAGCCTATTGCAAACTGTGAATGGCTTGAGAGATCGAGATGTCGTTGAAGGGAAACCAGGTGTAGGGAAATCTACTATGTTGCTGGATATGGCCAGCCAACTAAAACGCCAGTTTCCATCATGGTGGATCTTGAGAATCGATTTATTGAAGTACTCGGAAGTCTTTGACAGTTGTCACAGCGGAGTCGAAGCCAGTAAGGATATCTTGTTTGGAGTGGTGCACAACGAGGGAAACCTGGGCGTACTGGAACGCTCACTTCTTCAGCACTGTCTGCTGGAGTATCCCCGTATCATCTGCATGGTGGACGGCTTCGACGAGGTCTGCCCGGATTATGGGGACAAGTGCTTACAGGCTCTGCAGGAGTTAGCTCCACGCCGGGGAAAGCTGCTGGTGACGACTCGACCATCTGTGACGGGCCGCCTCGAGGCTGCCCTGGGAGTTCTGGCACACTCACTGCCTGCATTCAGCGAAGACCAACTTCGCGATTTCCACGGGTGGTCCCGGTCAGAGACAGGCGTTACTAATGTGGTTAGGGACCTGCTGAAGATTCCTTTGCTCTCAAGAATGTATGCAGAATCATTGGAGAGTGGAATTGTGGTACATGACACTGTGAGCCTATATGAAGCTTTTTTTGAAGGGAAATTCAGAAGAGTGTTTGAGGAGAAGTGGTGTGATAGTTTATCTGTAGCTGGGAAGAAGGAAAAGGTCGAGAGGGAACGCCGAGAGCACGAGAAACAGTTGGGGTTTCTTGCGATGTCAGACTTGCTTCCCAATTTGGAGGTACCCCGCCCTGCACAGTTCTCTCCCACGGATAGAGACGAGCTCGTGAAGGCTGGTATCGTTTACCAATTCATTGACGACAAGCCAGTTTTCGTACATAGGACCTTTTCCGAGTACTTCTTAGCCAAGTTGTGCTTTTATGACGATACAGACGGCCTGCGTAATCGTCTGTACTGTAAAGGTCTTGCTGACAGTGGGCTGGAGTTCTTTGTCGAGTCTTTCGACCGAATGGCGAGTAGGGGCCGACCCCTGCTGATGGCCGTGGTGAATGGCAGTGAGAGTGAGGTGAAATCGCTGCTAGAAAAGGGTGCGGACCCTGCAGAGGAGGATGTGGTGGGACGCAACTCACTGCATCTGGTACCGGCGTACAGTCGTGACTCTTCACTGCTGCGGCTGCTTGTGGAGCGACTGGAGATGATGGGGGTGGCATCAGTGCCAGCAGGAGTGGCGCGGGAGGCAGTGGAGGCGGAGGCAGTGTCCGAGGTGGATGAGGCGGCGAGGTCGGTCGAGAAAGGGAGGGCCGCAGGAGCCGGATGGGAGGCGGGTGGCTCGCAGTTGGCGGACGCTTCAGGGGCAGGGGTTGTCGAGGATGCGGTGTCTGTGGCGATGGCTGCGGAGGACGGGCTGCTGCACTGGACGCCACTGCGCTACGCCGCGGAGCGCCGGCGCTGGAGGGCAGTGGCTGCGCTTCTGGAGATGGGCGCCGAGCTGCGTCACCTGGGAGACTTCCAGCGCGGCCTGCACGCACCCGAGGAGCTGTGGCGCGTTTACAAAGAAAGTGGATACAGAGCGCTGTTCGATCACGTGCTTGGCAAGACTGAGTCGGAGTGGAGTTCGGAAATAGTTGAACAGCCAGCCGAAAACAAGAGGTGTTCAGAGATGAAGGTAAGGTACACATATTCACTTTTTTGCATTAAAACAGAACTTATTCCACAAACTCCTAAGTGAAGTATCGGGAAAGTGGGGGAAATAAACCATATTTATGAGCAGTTATATCTGTATCCGAATTTATGTGCATCCGAAGACCATGGTAGAAGACTCACATGTTTAGGGCTCCTTCTCACTTCAGTAGCATGTGGAGTGCGGAGGAATGACTGCTTAAACGCCTCTGGGAATGCTGTAATTGGACTCCTCTTGCATTTAAGATCGATACATAAGGGATACACAGGAAGCTGAATACCATCTCTCGATTCTTCACTTTATACTGTGTGATAATTTGCGGCCCTTTTCAAGAGCCTGCACAATCAGTTTTTTCAGCATCTCCACGATGCTGTCCTAAGAGTCAAACAAACCTGCGGTTATTGGTTCCCCTATGCTTTCTATGCGTTCAATAAACCCAGTTACTGCTATCTCGTGTGGGTTCCACACAAGTGAGCAGTATTCTAAGATGACCCGAACGATTTGTAAGCAGTCTCCATTGTAGACTGCCAGCATTTTCCGACAGTCCTGCCAACGAATCTATGACTGATTCTACAAAGGGCGTTCAAAAAGTTGTGCACAGTCGTCTCTAATTTTTTTTTCTTTTTTTTTGCGAGAGGAGAATGAAATTTTTGTGAACATACTTGGAACATGTAGCTATACACTGAGTGTACTCAGTGTAGGGTCCATCAGCTGTGACTCACCTGGCCCAAAGTTCTTCCATGATGTAAATGCACTTTGGTAAAATTCTGGGGATTGAGTTCTACACCATCGCTTGACACAGGAAATAAGGTTTTTCTCACTATCAAATGTTTTACCGCGCAGGTGGGCCTTCAGACGACCAAGAAGGTAAAAATCAGATGGAGCCAAGTCTGGGCTGTAGGGAGGATGGGGAACAATTTTCCAACCCATTTTCTTGATTTTCTCCTGCGTCATAAGGGCTGTACGGGGTTTGGCATTGTCATGGTGTACTCTGATGAGCTGACCCTGAAGCTGTGGTCTGTGGGTCTTGATGGCACGTTGCACTTTGTCCAGTGACAAACAGTAATGGTCCTTGCTAATTGTGGAGCCAGGTTCCAAAAAGTCAATGAAACTGACACCACACTGATCCTGGAAGAAGGAGGCCATCATCTTTCTGCCCGCTGTTCATGAAAGTCTTGGTTTCTTCTTCTGAGGGGAAGCTGGATGGCGCCACTCGATGGATTGGGTTTTGCTCTCAGGTTTGGACAAAAACAACCATGTTTCATCCTGGTTAATGACGCTGTCAAAACATTATTTCTACTGTTCAGTAAAGCTCTTCATGAGACCGTCGCACACATTCTTCCTCATCGTTTTCACTTCTATTGTCAAAAATCTAGGCACCCAACGTACACAGATTTTTCTGTACCCTAGTGACTGCACCAGTGATACCACACTACCCAATGACAAACGAGTCATTTCAGCAAGATGTCGTGTCGTCACACATATGTCATTTTGGGTGATTTGATCAATGGTCTCATTATTCAAATCGCTCACTACCATCGATGGTCTACCACATCGTGTATTGTCCAGTAGTGAGAAATCACCTTCTTTAAATCTCTGTAACCACCGTTGGGTACTGCTGCGATGCACTGTGTCCTCTCCATAAACAGGGAGCAACTTCCTGTGAATCGATGTGGCTGAGTCATGCCGGTCTTGAAGAGGAACTCCATCACCGAACGTTGTTGCAACCTGACATCTACTTCACGGTCCATTATGGCTCGCCTGTAAATAAGAGAAAATACTTTTATATACCAACTTGTAGCTAAATGTTCCAAGTATGTTCAAAAAAATTTCATTCTCCTCCTGCAAGAAATAAAAAAATCAGAGACGACTGTTCAACACTTTTTGAGCGCCCTTTGTATATCATCATTCCGTTTCATATCCTTACAAAATGTTATAGCTACGTATTTGTACGGGTTTGCTGATTCGGATTATTACTCATTGATATGGTAGTCATAGGCTATTAGTTTTATACCTTTTGTGAATTGCACAGTTTTACATTTCTCGAAATTTAAAAGAAGATGCCAAGATCTACACCATTTAGAGGTTGTATCAAGATGTGACTCGATATCTGTGCAGAATTTTTCAGACAGTACTTATAGATGAATGCATCATCTGAAAAGTGCCTGAGGATATTAACCCTAGTAATACCATTCTCCATAACCCACATTACGGGGGGAGGGGGGGGGGACTTATGCCCACCCTAAAAAAATAAAAAAACAAAACAAATTTATTGTTCTTGAATTATGTTAACAATATACTTTTTAAAGAGGTACTGATGTGGGAGTAGGATCCAGAGGCTGTAAATAACTTTTAGCAGACTCTCAGCAATATCAATATACTGTACTTTCAATAATGTGTACTACCAAATTTATGAGTCCACACAAAATTTGAGAAATGCAGATTTCGTTCGTTGTTGTCGACTTTTACTCTCAACGTATTTTTTAAACAGATATGATTGTGTAATTTAGGTCCTGAGCCTGGAAATACTGAATGTGACATTCATTGGGATATAGACATATACTACTGACACTTAAATTTTTGGGTTAAGTGAACAGAAAAATTTAAAACGTACGGAATATGATATAAAAATTCATTAAAAACAATAATAATTTTTTTTTCAAGATTTTCAAATGCAAAATAACTGGCTGGATTACAATATATTCAAAAGAGGGGCACAGAGTACCCTCCCTGCTCTGTCTTGTCTGCCAGATCACTGAAGAGGAAGACGACCAACGAGGGTCTCAACACGTGTTCCTGGAGCACACCTGGCTTACTTCTACCACTGTCGATGACTCCCTATTCCAAATAACGTGCTGCGCCCTTCCCACGAAGAAAGCCGCATTAATGGTCAGAAATATCGTTCGACACCCCCATACGCTCATACTTTTGTTAATAAACCTTGTTGTAGTGCTGAGTCAAGTGCTTTTCGTAACTAAAGAAGTACTATTTACTATTAAAAACAGTCTTGATCACGATTTATTTATCAAGGTGACCTGTTTCGACCACTACTGTGGTCATCTTCTGACCATTGAGTAGGAACCTCTTTCTGTTGGAGAATCACTACTGAATAGTTCCTACACAATGGTCTGAAGATGACCACAGTTGGTCGAAACAGGTCACCTTGATAAATAAATCGTGATCAAGACTGTTTTCAATAGTAAATATTTGTAAGACATTGATCACTGCCTCTCCCATAATATATTCAAAAGTAATTAAAGAAGTACTATATCCACCTGATCGATATATGTAAAGAGAGAGCGAGTTGAGTTTCGCACGATCGGCGTTTTCGGAATCCATGCCATAGAAAGACACTGTACCGTCAAGTATTCTATGTAAAAAAAAGTGCTAATAAGAATTGCGTTATGCAGATTATTCTAAGCCTTCCGGCTCAAAATTGAATTGGGGTGGCGGGCATCAAACAGAGTTCTCTTGACAGAAGAAATGGACGGAACAAAATGAATATTTGGTATTGTATTGACGTAAACTAGTTACACTGGGTAGCAACAACTTAAGCCCATGGTGGCAGCTGTAAGCGGATGCCGCCAGTGCTGTTATATACATTACAACTGGCCATTGCCGCACAGTGGGAAAAGCAGTTACTTTTCAGTTTCAGCTGGGGTTTCGTGCGTTTTCATTTAACATTATAGAAAAAAAAAATGTGTGGGAGTAGGATTCAGCACTCATGTGGAACGAGAAACCTCATTCCCTTCCAATCCAACGAAGAATGTGTCTGTCGCTTAGACATTAACATAGAAGTAGGGTGGTGCAGCCGTCTGGTGAGACCACATCCTCTCCGTCCTCTCATGCATCACAAGATATACGAGCTCAGACAGCTACGGCAGTACATCTCAGATGAACAAAGGGTAATATGCCTTTGCCAAAGAGAGCGGCAGCTAGTAAGGTCCTATTACCTGGTGTTGTACAATTATAACGAACAAACCATCTTAAGCCATAGACATACTTTTTTTAACGCCTCGATTTGGTGGTACACAACGATGTGATACATTCTACGGCAAAAAAAAAAAAAAAAAGACGTACCACGAACGAGTTACGCAATAAGATGAAAGTTGGTAGGTGTGATGTACATATACAGACGAAAAAATGATTATAATTCCAGAAAAACTGGACGATTTACCCTATAGAAAGAGATTCACAAACTGAGCAAGCCAATAGCGCATTGTTCCACCTGTGGCCCTTGTGAAACCAGTTATTAGGCTTGGCATTGATTGATAGAGTTGCTGGATGTCCTCTTGGGGGGATATAGTGCCAAATTCTGACTAGCTGACGCATTATATCGCTAAAATCCCGAGCTGGTTGGAGGTATCTGCCCATAATCCTTCACATGTTCTCAATTGGGGAGAGATCTGGAGACCTCGCTGCGCTGGCCAAGGTAGGGTTTTG
The DNA here is from genome assembly GCF_023864275.1 of Schistocerca cancellata. NCBI lineage: Eukaryota > Metazoa > Arthropoda > Insecta > Orthoptera > Acrididae > Schistocerca > Schistocerca cancellata. Next base: position 14,978,448 of record NC_064635.1, on the reverse strand, counting down.
GTAGCGTGAAGACAAGCAGTAGAAACTATGGCCGTGTGCAGACGTGTATTATATTCCTGAAATGTAAGCCAAGGATGGCTTGCCATGAAGGGCAACAAAATGGGTTTGCCATGAAGGGCAAAAAATGGGGTGCAGAATATCGTCGACGTACTGCTGCGCTGCAGAGGTACCGAGGATGACAACCAAAAGTGTCCTGCCATGAAAAGAAATGGCACCCCAAACCATCACTGCTGGTTGTTGGGACTGTATGACGGACGACAGTAGGGTTGGTATCCCAGCACTGTCCAAGACGTGTCCAGACACGTGATGATGATGATGATGATGGTGATGTTTGGTTTGTGTGGCGCTCAACTGCGCGGTTATCAGCGCCTGTACAAATTCCCAACCTTGCTCAGTCCAGTCTCGACACTTTCATGAACGATGAAACGATGAGGACAACACAAACACCCAGTCATCTCGAGGCAGGTGTAAAACCCTGACCCTGCCAGGAATCAAACCCGGGATCCCGTGCCCGGGAAGCGACAACGCGACCGCGAGACCACGAGCTGCTGTCCAGACACGTGTTTGGCCTTGAATATCGTTCACTGGAGTAGAATTGTCTTCAGTGATGAGCCCCGCTTTGAACTGAGCCCCGATGACCAGTGAAGACTTGTCTGGAGACGCTCCGGACAGCGATGGGACACAGCCTGACTCTCGCCTGCCATACAGCCTGACAACCAGGTGTGATGGTCTGGGGTGCCATTTCATTATTTCACAGAATGACCCCTTTGGTTGTCGACCACGGCACCCTTACAGGACAGAGGTACGTTGACACATGTTTCGTTGCCCTTCAAGGCAAGGCACTCTTGGCTTATATTTCAGAGGGATAATGCCCTACCCGAACACGCCGAGAGTTTCTACTGACTGTCTTCACGCTTGCCAAAACTGACCTTCGCCAGCAGGGGCGCCAAATGTCTCCCCAATTTATAACGTTTGAAGCACTACGGGCTGCGCCCTCGAACCAGTTCGGGATTTTAACGATGTAACGCGCCAATCTACAGACTTTGGTATGACATCCCTCAGGAGAACGTCCAACAATTCTGTCAATCAGTGCCATGCCGAATAACAGCTTGCATAAGTGACAGAGGTGAACCAACGCGTTTTTAACGTGCTCGATTTCTGAAGCTCTTTCTCTTAAATAGATCAGTTCTATGCCATTCGGATAGTTCCTTCACGGTGTGTTGCCTTAGAGTGTATATAGTGCCTTACAAAAAACGAGAAGAATCAGAAGGGGAGGAGGAAATGAAAAGAAACTTTATGGTTTGAGAGGGTATGTGCTGTTAGAAGAGAGGAATTGCAAAAAATTACAATCTCGCCAGATTTTTGATGACTTCGCCTAGTGACGTCATGCAACATTGCCAGATTTCGTTCCCACTACTCCCCCATCTCGCTGACAACACGGCAGAAGTATGTGGCTCGTGTTAAGTACACAGTTCCAGATGGCGAGCGTAGCTCACATCCCACAGGTGTAAAATGGCGAGAAATTATTAAAAAAAAATCTGTTTTTCTCCCACTCCTCTGATGTCACACTAGAAGTAGGTCTCTTGTGCAATGTTTAGAACCCAAGAGCCCACTTGTTCTGAGTTTTTAAAATGGCAGAAAATCTCAAAATCCAAGATGATGTATGTTTCCTAAATTTAAAATGGCGGGTAATTAAAAAAGATCCAATTCGGTGTTTGTAGGTCAATTGTGCTGCTGCGTTCTTCTGCTCCTATCTGACGTCAGACTCCGCGATGATGGAAGTACGACACTTGTCCTAAGTTCAATATCGAAGACCGCATTTGTCCTACATTTAATGTTGTTGTTGTGGTCTTCAGTCCTGAGACTGATTTGATGCAGCTCTCCATGCTACTCTATCCTGTGCAAGCTTCTTCATCTTCCACTACTTACTGCAACCTACATCCTTCTGAATCTGCTTAGTGTATTCATCTCTTGGTCTCCCTCTATGATTTTTACCCTCCACGCTCCCCTCCAATACTAAATTGGTGATCCCTCGATGTCTCAGAACATGTCCTACCAACCGGTCCCTTCTTCTTGTCAAGTTGTACCACAAACTCCTCTTCTCCCCAATTCTATTCAGTACCTCCTCAGTAGTTATGTGATTTACCCTTCTAATGTTCAGCATTCTTCTGTACCACCACATTTCGAAAGCTTCTATTCTCTTCTAGTCCAAACTTTTTATCGTCCATGTTTCACTTCCATACATGGCTACACTCCATACAAATACTTTCAGAAACGACTTCCTGATACTTAAATCTATACTCGATGTTAACAAATTCCTCTTCTTCAGAAACGCTTTCCTTGCCATTGTCAGTCTACATTTCATATCCTCTCTACTTCGACCATCATCAGTTATTTTGCTCCCCAAATAGCAAAACTCCTTTACTACTTTAAGTGTCTCATTTCCTAATCTATTTCCCTCAGCATCACCCGACTTAATTCGACTACATTCCATTATCCTCGTTTTGCTTTTGGTAATGTTCATCTTATATCCTCATTTCAAGACACTGTCCATTCTGTTAAACTCCTACATTTAAAACAATGCGAAAATGAAAAACCTAAGTTTGAAATAGCTGGAAATTCAAATATAGCCCACAGGCCCAATTGCACAAAAATTTTAAAATGGCTGGCAATGTAGAATGGAACTGTAGGATCTTGTACCGCCAGCAAGCAAGGGAGACGTTGTTGTTATGGGTGGTCGATATTATCTTTCTGAAACACAAATGCACACGTGGATTAATACGGTTCTTTATTTACGTGAACTGGAAGCTCTTACTTGAATAGGGGTTCCATGTGTTGTGGAACAAGCTCATCAGTAATAGTGCTCTTGCACACTGATGTAAAGTGCAATTCTGGTTGAGATAAACTATTCCCACCACAGTTCACAATAAAATTTTTTAAACTCCAGGCCTGAAGGGCTGCTGAACATTCACACCTGTAATCTCAGAGTGACAACATAAGAGTCAACATAAGGAGATAATCACGGTCTGATGGACCCAACACCTTTGATTAATTGTTGACCAATACAATAAGTTACTGAAAGGAATGACTTTAATCATTCGGCCAGAAGGACCAATCAAATATAACCACAAATTCTGTTTTGATAATGCTACAAGAATGCAAAACCAACAATTTACTTCGTCCAAAGGAGCAATAAAGAACAAAAGACAAATTCACATACCGAAGGTTTTTTTTAAAAATGAAACAAGCTAACAAGATAAAATTAATAACCAAAAAGGGGTAGTGACGTCGCCACTCGGCCTGAAGGGCCTGAATATCAGTAGTAATAAATATTTGAGTATGGTCGAAGTTAGTGAGTTAGCACTTAAAACCAGCCCGTGCTCCTCACCACTAGGAAAAATTTACAATCAGCTGTGCTAGGACTGCCTGCTTTAGGAATATGGCACAGACCAGCAGAAGAACTAGAAACTTCACCAACGTGGCGAATCGTCCACATAGGGCATGACAGCAACTCTCTATAACACATAAAATAAAAATTACTAAACACTGAAACACATGGTTCAAAATATAACGCCTATGTAGGCAGGAACTGTTAATGACGCCCACTGGCCTCCGTAAATCTTCGACTTAGTAAATGTGGCGCCAGTACTAAATAATAATACCACTCAACAAATTGTAAAATACAAGATCGTTATTGCACTTGGGTCAGATAATATTTTAGGTTCAATTATTAAGGCACAGAGAGTTAACACTCTTTTCTTGTGATAGTTACACTTGACAACATAACAGCAGATCATTGAATCGGGATTTCGGGCAGGCCTGAGCCTACTATAATTGCGAAACACCATGGCACACGACCTTAGAGCAAAATACACCCGACGACACGGGCAGAAATTGAGTGAGACACATCAAGTTAAGAAATTCTCACCGTTAGTCCAGAAGGCAGACAAGCATTCGGCGACAGGTTGCAACCAGCACCAACTCGAGTTATGTCAACCGCCCCAGTTCCCCCATAGCAACGCTGACACGCCGCGTCGACAGTTGCCACGCCGAGCTTCCTTATCACGCAGCCCGTCGAGAACGACTGCCGCCGTCCCGAGTACACACGCTCGTAGCAATCACGTGCGTTCACAGGAAGTTCTACCCGCAACCTTGCGCTGCCACACAACCGGAAACTAAACTCCCCGTCTCACTCCGGCAGCAGCACTCTATACTCTCGTCGTCAGCAGGTCTCTCCACAGGACGCAGCGCCCTCCGAAATTTAAAAGCAAACGGACCAGTCGCGGCAGAGCAAAGCCAAGGCTCCGGAAGACGACACACCACACTTTGGCAAAGATGAAGATGATACGGTTCAAACTGCTTTGTTGTTTTATTTGTTTAACAAATTGTATACTCACTGGGGGGCTGCAGAGTCGCCGGCCCCCAGTCCCATCACCTTGAACTGCCTCCACGCATAACGAGTCGAACAGGCTGTGGTTGGTGCTCACATGCCTGCCAGGGTACGAGTCGGCAGGACGAGAACGTCATGTGACCACTCTAGGCGAGTCCAGAGGCAGAGACAAGCAGCAGCAGTGCTGGAAATGAGGAACTCTCAAAGCTGGAAATTTGGAAAGCTGTTGTTCGGATGGCTTCATGCAGGAGACAATGCTCCAAAAAAGGCGGAGTGTCAGACAGGCTGAAAAGTGGCTTTTTACAGCTCTCTGAAAGTCTATAATAATTTACTGAGAAATATTGATACAAATCTGAGTACAAATGGTTCAAATGGCTCTGAGCACTATGGGACTTAACATCTGAGGTCATCAGTCCCCTAGAACTCAGAACTACTTAAACCTAACTAACCTAAGGACATCACACACATCCATGCCCGAGGCAGGATTCGAACCTGCGACCGCAGCAGTCGCGCGGTTCCGGACTGAAGCGCCTAGAACCGCTCGGCCACAACGGCCAGCATCTGAGTACAGTTTACTATTTTGCCAGTAACTTTATTTCGATATTGATTGCAAGAGCTATTAAAAAACTTTCATAATTTAGGACTGGTTAACTGCATGTGTTAGCCAACGGCGTTGTCGGACTGGTAACATTGATTCCCGTCGGATCACCGAAGTTAAGCGCTGTCGGGCTGGGGTAACACTTGGATGGGTGACCAACCGGTTTGCCGAACGATGTTGGCAAGCGGGGTGCACTCAGCCCTTGTGAGGCAAACTGAGGAACGACTTGACTGAGAAGTAGCGGCTCCGGCCTCGTGAACTGATATACAGCCGGCAGCGCAGTGTGTTGACCACGTGCCCCTCCATATCCGCATCCAGTGGCGGCCGTTTGGTACCGTTGGGCCCCCATGGCCAGTTTCGGAAGAGTTTAGTTTTATTTTTTCTTGTAGACAGGTGCACACTGTGCTTCTTCCAACTAATTGGTACAGATTTTTGTTCGACGAATCTATGACAGAGTTTAGTTAAAGGAGCAGATAATGTGTGGGTCGGCGTTCTCGGTGATAGGCTGATTGGAGTGTACATTCTTAGATTCCACCTCAACGGATGGGGAGATGCCGCATGTTCGTGTAACATGTGTCACCAGAACTGCTGGAGGATACACCTCTGAATATTAGACAAAGGAGGTACTTCCATCACGATGGTGCGGTGCCAGCCCATTTCAGCACTGCTGTGAGGAATCATCTGAGAGCCAGCTTTGGGAATCGATGGATTGGCCAAGGTGGCCCTGTGGACTGACCATCTAGGTCACATAAGCTCAAGTGTCTGGATTTCCTTCTCTGGGAAGCATTTGAAACAGCTGGTGTGCGAAACTATTGTGAAAACGGAAGAATTTCTGTGGCTGCTAGTACCCCTGCAGACATGCCACGTACCTTCGAACAGACGTGACAGTCAATGGTCTGGTGATGTACTTCATGCATACAGGGCAATGTTGACGCATTCGAGCAATTCCTCTGCACGCCACTGCTGTAATTAGCTGTTAAACGGTTGCTGTTGCTGTGCAGTTGCTCCCCAAGCCGCATCTTATACCAGCAATCCAGCTGCAGTTTTGCCTGCCCTTACTCGTACTTCAGATACTTGAAATGTGTACGGCTCTGTTCAAAAAGAATCGCTCAGTGTAGTCATACTGTCAGCCCCACACGTCTGCTTTCATGCCCTGCAGCTATTCTACTGCAAAAAATAACCTGTGGCTGCGATCCTGCAGTCAAATAGCCTACGCATTGGCTACAATTAAAGTTAATAAAATAAACACAAATACAAAATAAAAGTTAAATGAATAATTTAGTAACAACGGTTCTATTCTAACGTCTGTTATTGAAGTAGACGACAGAAAAATATGTTGAATAACGTTTATTCAAAAAAGTACATCTCAAATAAACAAAAAGTGGTCCTACGATAGTTTAAGTACAGACGGACAATACCCTTACCAAATGCAGTAAAGCTTTGTTGAGAGCGTTACGAGAATGGTAGCAAAATCCCCAGACTGTATAGTCACCAGACGTACGGTCAAAACTAAGTCCATTTCGTAATCGCAGTGCAAGAAATATTCACCAGCTTATAACAGTTCAGAGTTCAACATGATGATTCACAAATTTGCTCACACGAGATGAGGAGCAGAAACTCATAATCTGTTTATCTTCATATAAGTGGAAAAAATTAGACTCCTTCTCTGCAGCACATTCGGTCCCTTGAGAAATTAAAGTATGGTAGCCGCCGTTCACCACCGAGAATCTACCACCGACTCCATCAAAAACCACACGATACCTGCCTTCTTCTAGAACGAACATCCAAGCATAAAAATGTCCTCGAAGTTAAAGTCTCAAGCAGTCGTTCACCTCCCTGAATCAATCACACCCTCCACCAAATAACTGACGTCAACTCAGAAAGGTCTGCCTTCTTCAAGAACGAACATAAGACTACCCAGAATCGGTCCCTTGAGCTCTCCACTCGAAATGTCCCACTCACCATTTGTCTCCCACAGTGTTAGCTACAATCTGCTTTTCCGTTGTCTGAAAGCCGTTGCAACCAAAAATACATCGTTCTTAAGCTGTATAGACATGATATGACACAATATGAGCACTTCCCAGACTAAACTAAAAAGAGTACAACAATATTTAAAGAAAGAAATGTAAGAAACACTTTGTTCAAAAATGAATAAGTCACTATTCTTGTGCAAGCATGTTCACGATAAATGACAACAGTTTGTTGTTAAATATTGCTTAAGCACTTATTTATGCCTTCTTGACAGAAGTGTCTTCAGGTACTCTTTTCAATTGTGGTGTCTGCGAACACATGCAATTAGCCGACCACTGTGGCGGAGCAGTTCTAGGCGCTTCAGTTCGGAACCGCGCTGCTGCAACGGTCGCAGGTTCGAATCCTGCCTTGGGTATGGATGTCTGTGACGTCCTTACGTTAGTTAGATTTAAGTAGTTCTACGTCTAGGGGACTGATGACCTCGGATGTTAAGTCCCATAGTGCTTAGAGCCACTTGAACACATGCAATTAAAACTAAACTCCGTCCTAACAGGCCACGAAGGCCCAATGGTACCAAACGGCCGCCATGTTATCCTCAGCCCACAGGTATCACCGGATGCGGATATGGAGGGGCATGTGGTCAGCACTCCACCCTCCCAACTGTGTGTCAGTTTCCGAGACCAGAGCCGCTACTTCTCAGCCAAGTAGCTCCTCAGTTTGCCTCACAAGGGCTGAGTGCACCCCACTTGCCAACAGCGGTCAGCAGACCAGATGGTCGCCCATCCAAGTGCTAGCCCAGCCTGACAGGAACTGGTGTTACCACTGCGCAAGGCTGATGGCCCGTCTACATGACAGCTATCCAACAAACTACCGTCCAGTATCGTAGACATCGATTTGTTGTAGAATCTTAGGACATATTCTCACCTCAGACGTAATGAGGTACATGAAACAGAGTGACCTCCTCCATGCAAACCAGCATCGATTCCGAAGACATCGATCATGTGAAGCCTACCTGGCACATTTCTCACATGGTATACTGAAAGCTTTGGTTCAAGACAGCCTGGTATATGCACTATTTCTTGATTTCCAAAAAGTATTTGACTCAGAACGACATATATGCTCATTATCAAAAGTATGATCGTATGGGCTACCAAGGCGAAATTTGTGACTGTATGGAAGATTTTGTGGTAAGGAGTAAGCAGAATGTTACTGACGGTGAGTCGTCGACAGATGTAGATGTGCTGCTGTTCCTGTTGTAAATTAATGACTTTGGGACAATATACAAGTAATCTCAGGTGTGCTCCAGAGAACTGTGTTGGAACCCTTGCTGTTCATGTTGGATATTACGGACTTTGCGGACAATATAGAAGTATCCAGAATGAGATTTTCAGTCTGCAGCAGAGTGTGCGCTGATATGAAACTTCCTGGCAGATTAAAACTGTGTGCCAGACCGAGACTCGAATTCGGGACCTTTGCCTTTTGCGAGCAAGTACTGTACTAACTGAGCTACCCAAGCACGACTCACGCCCCGTCCTCACAGCTTTACTTCTGCCAGTACCTCGTCTCCTACCTTCCAAACTTTACAGAAGCTCTCCTGCGAACCTTGCAGGACGGGGCGTGAGTCGTGCTTGGGTAGCTCAGTTGGTAGAGCACTTGCCCGCGAAAGGCAATGGTCCTGAGTTCGAGTCTCGGTCCGGCACACAGTTTTAATCTGCCAGGAAGTTTCAATATAGAAGTAATCTCGGGTGTGCCCCAGAGAACTGCGTTGGGACCCTTGCTGTTCGTGTTGTATGTTAGTGACTTTGCAGACAGTATCGAAGTAATCTCAGGTGTGGCCCCGAGATCTGTGTTGGGGGTCCTTGTTGTTCTCGTTGTATATTAGGGACTTTGCAGACAATAGAAGTAATCTCAGGTGTGCCCCAGGGAACTGGATTGGGACCCTTGCTGTTCGTGTTGTATGTTAGTGACTTTGTGGACAATATAGAAGTAATTTCAGGTGTGCACCAAAGAACTGTAACCTTGCTGTTTATATTGTAAGTTAATGACTTTGCGGACAATATTAATAATAACCTGAGATTTTTCGCAGATGATGCAATTATCTACAATAAAGTATTGTCTGAAAGAAGCTCCATAAATATTCAGTCAAGATCTGGATAAACATTTCGAAGTGGTACAAAGAATGACAACTTGGTTTTAATTTTCAGAAATTGTGCTCTTCACATGACGAAAAAACATAGTATTCAGCTACTATAATATTAATGAGTAGCTGAATACTATGTTTTTTCGTCATGTGAAGAGCATAATTTCTGAAAATTAAAACCAAGTTGTCATTCTTTGTACCACTTCGAAATGTTTACTATACTACTATATACTACTATACTACTATAATACACTCCTGGAAATTGAAATAAGAACACCGTGAATTCATTGTCCCAGGAAGGGGAAACTTTATTGACACATTCCTGGGGTCAGATACATCACATGATCACACTGACAGAACCACAGGCACATAGACACAGGCAACAGAGCATGCACAATGTCGGCACTAGTACAGTGTATATCCACCTTTCGCAGCAATGCAGGCTGCTATTCTCCCATGGAGACGATCGTAGAGATGCTGGATGTAGTCCTGTGGAACGGCTTGCCATGCCATTTCCTCCTGGCGCCTCAGTTGGACCAGCGTTCGTGCTGGACGTGCAGACCGCGTGAGACGACGCTTCATCCAGTCCCAAACATGCTCAATGGGGGACAGATCCGAAGATCTTGCTGGCCAGGGTAGTTGACTTACACCTTCTGGAGCACGTTGGGTGGCACGGGATACATGCGGACGTGCATTGTCCTGTTGGAACAGCAAGTTCCCTTGCCGGTCTAGGAATGGTAGAACGATGGGTTCGATGACGGTTTGGATGTACCGTGCACTATTCAGTGTCCCCTCGACGATCACCAGTGGTGTACGGCCAGTGTAGGAGATCGCTCCCCACACCATGATGCCGGGTGTTGGCCCTGTGTGCCTCGGTCGTATGCAGTCCTGATTGTGGCGCTCACCTGCACGGCGCCAAACACGCATACGACCATCATTGGCACCAAGGCAGAAGCGACTCTCATCGCTGAAGACGACACGTCTCCATTCGTCCCTCCATTCACGCCTGTCGCGACACCACTGGAGGCGGGCTGCACGATGTTGGGGCGTGAGCGTAAGACGGCCTAACGGTGTGCGGGACCGTAGCCCAGCTTCATGGAGACGGTTGCGAATGGTACTCACCGATACCCCAGGAGCAACAGTGTCCCTAATTTGCTGGGAAGTGGCGGTGCGGTCCCCTTCGGCACTGCGTAGGATCCTACGGTCTTGGCGTGCATCTGTGCATCGCTGCGGTCCGGTCCCAGGTCGACGGGCACGTGCACCTTCCGCCGACCACTGGCGACAACATCGATGTACTGTGGAGACCTCACGCCCCACGTGCTGAGCAATTCGGTGGTACGTCCACCCGGCCTCCCGCATGCCCACTATACGCCCTCGCTCAAAGTCCGTCAACTGCACATACGGTTCACGTCCACGCTGTCGCGGCATGCTACCAGTGTTAAAGACTGCGATGGAGCTCCGTATGCTACGGCAAACTGGCTGACACTGACGGCGGCGGTGCACAAATGCTGCGCAGCTAGCGCTATTGGACGGCCAACACCGCGGTTCCTGGTGTGTCCGCTGTGCCGTGCGTGTGATCATTGCTTGTACAGCCCTCTCGCAGTGTCCGGAGCAAGTATGGTGGGTCTGACACACCGGTGTCAATGTGTTCTTTTTTCCATTTCCAGGAGTGCATTAATGACCTCCCCCCATGAACCATGGACCTTGCCGTTGGTGGGGAGGCTTGGGTGCCTTAGCGATACAGATAGCCGTACCGTAGGTGCAACCACAATGGAGGGGTATCCGTTGAGAGGCCAGGCAAACGTGTGGTTCCTGAAGAGGTTCAGCAGCCTTTTCAGTAGTTGCAAGGGCAACAGTCTGGATGATTGACTGATCTGGCCTTGTAACAATAACCCAAACGGCCTTGCTGTGCTGGTACTGCAAACGGCTGAAAGCAAGGGGAAACTACGGCTGTAATTTTTCCCGAGGGCATGCAGCTTTACTGTATGATTAAATGGTGATGGCGTCCTCTTGGGTAAAATATTCCAGAGGTAAAATAGTCCCCCATTCGGATCTCCAGGCGGGGACTACTCATGAGGATGTCGTTATCAGGAGAAAGAAAACTGGCGTTCTACGGATCAGAGCATGGAACGTCAGATCCCTTAATCGGGCAGGTAGGTTAGAAAATTTAAAAAGGGAAATGGATAGGTTAAAGTTAGATATAGTGGGAATTAGTGGAGTACGGTGGCAGGAGGAACAAGACTTCTAGTCAGGCGGATACAGGGTTATAAATACAAAATCGAGTAGGGGTAATGCAGGAGTAGGTTTAATAATGAATAGGAAAATAGGAATGCGGGTAAGTTACTACAAACTGCATAGTGAACGCGTTATTGTGGCCAAGGTAGATAGGAAGCCCACACCTACTACAGTAGTACAGCCAACTAGCTCTGACGATGACGAAGAAATTGAAGAAATGTATGATGAAATAAAAGAAATTATTCAGATAGTGAAGGGTGACGAAAATTTAATAGTCATGGGTGACTGGAATTCGGTAGTAGGAAAAGGGAGAGAAAGAAACGTAGTAGGTGAATATGGATTGGGGCTAAGGAATGAAAGAGGAAGCCGCCTGGTAGAATTTTGCACAGAGCACAACTTAATCATAGCTAACACTTGGTTCAAGAATCATAAAAGAAGGCTGTATACATGGAAGAAGCCTGGAGATACTGACAGGTTTCAGATAGATTATATAATGGTAAGACAGAGATTTAGGAACCAGGTTTTAAATTGTAAGACATTTCCAGGGCCAGATGTGGACTCTGACCACAATCTATTGGTTATGAACTGTAGGTTAAAACTGAAGAAACTGAAAAAAAGGTGGAAATTTAAGGAGATGCGACGTGGATAAACTGACTAAACCAGAAGTTGTACAGAGTTTCAGGGAGAGCATAAGGAAACAATTGACAGGAATGGGGGAAAGAAATACAGTAGAAGAAGAACGGGTAGCTTTGAGGGATGAAGCAGTGAAGGCAGCAGAGGATCAAGTAGGAAAAAGACGAGGGCTAGTAGAAATCCTTGGGTAACAAAAGAAATATTGAATTTAATTGATGAAAGGAGAAATATAAAAATGCAGTAAATGAAGCAGGCAAAAAGGAATACGAACATCTCAAAAATGAGATCGACAGAAAGTGCAAAATGGCTAAGCAGGGATGGCTAGAGGACAAATGTAAGGATGTAGAGGCTTATCTCACAAGGGGTAAGATAGATACTGCCTACAGGAAAATTAAAGAGACCTTTGGAGTTAAGGGATCCACTTGTATGAACATCAAGAGCTCAGGTGGAAACCCAGTTCTAAGCAAAGAAGGGAAAGCAGAAAGGTGGAAGGAGTATATAGAGGCTCTATACAAGGGCGATGTACTTGAGGACAATATTATGGAAATGAAAGAGGATGTAGATGAAGATGGAGATACGATACTGCGTGAAGAGTTTGAGTGAGCACTGAAAGACCTGAGTCGAAACAAGGCCCCCGGAGTAGACAACATTCCATTGGAACTACTGACCGACTTGGGAGAGCCAGTCCTGACAAAACTCTACCATCTGATGAGCAAGATGTATGAGACAGGCGAAATACCCTCAGACTTCAAGAAGAATATAATAATTCCAATCCTAAAGAAAGCAGGTGTTGATAGATGTGAAAATTACCGAACTATCAGTTTAATAAGTCACAGCTGCAAAATACTAACGCGAATTCTTTACAGACGAATGGAAAAACTAGTAGAAGCCGACCTTGGGGAAGACCACTTTAGATTCCGAAGAAATGTTGGAACACATGAGGCAATACTGACCCTACGACTTATCTTAGAAGCTAGATTAAGGAAGGGCAAACCTACGTTTCTAGCATTTGTAGACTTATAGAAAGCTTTTGACAATGTTGACTGGAATACTCTCTTTCAAATTCTGAAGGTGGGAGGGGTAAAATACAGGGAGCGAAAGGCTATTTACAATTTGTACAGAAAGCAGATGGCAGTTATAAGAGTCGAGGGACGCGAAAGGAAAGCAGTGGTTGGGAAGGGAGTGAGACAGGGTTGTAGCCTATCTCCGATGTTATTCAATCTGTATATTGAGCAAGCAGTGAAGGAAACAAAAGAAAAATTCGGAGTAGGTATTAAAATCCATGGAGAAGAAATAAAAACTTTGAGGTTTGCCGATGACATTGTAATTATGTCAGAGACAGCAAAGGATGGACATCAACAAAAGCAAAACAAGGATAATGGAATGTAGTCGAATTAAGTCGAGTGATGCTGAGGGAATTAGATTAGGAAATGAGACTCTTAAAGTAGTAAAGGGGTTTTGCTGTTTGGGGAGCAAAGTAACTGATGATGGTCGAAGTAGAGAGGATATAAAATGTAGCCTGGCAATGGCAAGGAAAGCGTTTCTGAAGAAGAGAAATTTGTTAACATCGAGTATAGATTTAAGTGTCAGGAAGTCATTTCTGAAAGTATTTGTATGGAGTGTAGCCATGTATGGAAGTGAAACATGGTCGATAAAAAGTTTGGGCAAGAAGAGAATAGAAGCTTTCGAAATGTGGTGCTACAGAAGAATGCTGAAGATTAGATGGGTAGATCACATAACTAATGAGGAGGTATTGAATAGGATTGGGGAAAAGAGGAGTTTGTGGCACAACTTGACTAGAAGAAGGGATCGGTTGGTAGGACATGTTCTGAGGCATCAAGGGATCACCAATTTAGTACTGGAGGGCAGCGTGGAGGGTAAAAATCGTAGAGGGAGACCAAGAGATGAATACACTAAGCAGATTCAGAAGGATGTCGGTTGCAGTAGGTACTGGGAGATGAAGAAGCTTGCACAGGATAGAGTAGCATGGAGAGCTGCATCAGACCAGTCTCAGGACTGAAGACCACAACAACAACAACAATATTAATGAGTCATAGTTCGAATCAGGCAACTCAAATACATGTCCATGAGTAATACGTTTTAGGGATCTGAAATATAGTGACCACTCAGTTTCAGTGGTGGGTAAAGCAGGTGGTAGACCTCTGGTTTTTGGCAGAACACTGGGGAAATGCCATCAGTCTCCCTATAAAGTGGCTTACAAATCATTCGAGCGATCTGTCCCAGAGTACTTCTCTATTGTGTGGGACCCACATCTAACGGGACTAACAGGGGATATTGAATGTATATAGAGAAGGACAGCACAAATGGTCGCAGGTTAGTCTGACCTGTGGGAGAGAGTCACAGAGATGCTGAAGAAACTGAACTGACAGAATCTTGAAGATAGGTGTAAACTGTCACAAGAAAGCCTATTTACTACGTTCTAGGAAGCAGCTTTAAATGACGACTCTAGGGATGTACCAGAACCCCCTACATACCGTTCCAGCTGCGCTCATGAGGATAACAGAAGATTAGCTACAGCATGCACGGAGGAATTCAAATATTCATTTTTCCTATAGTACACACGTGGAAGGGGAAAAACCCTAGTAACAGACACAGTGTTCCTTACGTGGTTTGCATAATACAGATGTGGATGACCACGTAGATGTAGAATTGTTTCAATATCACTGCTGGATACTCAACACCTTGTTTCTCGCCTGATACTGGTCATCCAAAACTGCCCTCTCGTTGGCTACACGTAACTTCGCCGTTACAAGCAGCACAGAGGATCAAAATGGTTCAAATGGCTCTGAGCACTATGGGACTTAACATCTGTGGTCATCAGTCCCCTAGAACTTAGAACTACTTAAACCTAACTAACCTAAGGACATCACACACATCCATGCCCGAGGCAGGATTCGAACCTGCGACCGTAGCAGTCGCGCGGTTCCGGACTGCGCGCCTAGAACCGCTAGACCACCGCGGCCGGCAGCACAGAGGAAATTTGCTGTGACAGGCACTGACGCTGATCTACGCTTTAGCCCAGCACCTTCACAACTCGCCTTACATTTCCCAGTCCACATCAGTAACATATCTGTAAATTTCAACAGTGTCCTGCGACGGGAGGTAGTATGAAAGTACAACATCGAGTAATATACCAAACAGGGATACTTCGAGGCACCACGGCGCACCGTGTGATGTGTGACAGAATAAAGCCGCATTTCCACTGGCGCAGAAACTTGCACGTGCATCGTACTACCTTGGTGCCAGCCGGTCAACTGGCGTGACAGTAAGAAAAGTTGAAAGCCGTTTAACTTACTGGCCCACACACTTGGAAGAGGTTCAGCATCTGCCGCTACGTGGCTCTGCTGTCGCTTTGCTTTCGTCCATTTGACAGCACGGGTCTTCTATCACTTGTTTGTACACGTGCATGGCTACTAGCACCATGGCAACAACGACAGACATTTGTCTTCAATTAAATAAACTGATAGCTTACAAAGTGGCGTAATATCCTTAAACACTACAATAGGAATCTCCATCTAGCCTTTAGAATTTCCTTGTAATCGTTTATTTGATTTTATAAAGTATGATAGAACAGAATAGTTTATTGTTGCACAACATATTCCAAAAGTATTTTTACTGAGACTGTTTACTCGTTGAAAGTTCACGGTACTGCAGAACAGCCAATACCATATAGATATTTTGATTTCAGTATTATGACACTAAGTTTCAACTTAAGTGGTCGAGCGTGAATGCTACACTGATATGGAATTAGAAAATTTGTTTGTATCTTTAGGGGATTAACGCTCCTCTTGTCCTAATTTACATCCCATGTAAACACAGTAGTATTCTCAATACTATGTTAACTGAAGGATTATTCGTCCTACACAGCAGTTCAAAGCTTGCTTACACAGTTCAGTACGGGAAAAATCATATTTAGAGCACCTGCGATCCTTCAGAATCTTCGCTAACTCTAAAATTAAACCAATGCAGAACTGTTGGGATAAGAGTCGTACTTTCAGATACGCCCTCAGTGCATTGTATACAGGAACAAAAGAAAAGGAAAAACCTTAGTTTGTAAGTAATTTGAAAGAAGGCTGTAAGAATGCTACAGTGGTGATAAAGAGGTTTCTAGTTGTCAGGTACCCACTGTGACTTGTAACTTGAAATAAGCTAATGTCTCACCTGGCTTCTGTGTAGAGCAATTAACACCTCACAATAGAATTTCAAAGGTAGTTTTACTCATTCATTTTTTGAACGACACATCGCCTTCTGTCGTCATCACTTTCGTTACTGCATTTGAGCCCTTAAATGATTTCGTGTCCAGTATTTGTAGTATGGGATGTAGTCGAGTTAAATGAGGTGGTGCTGAGGGAATTAGACTACGAAAAGAGACACTTAAATTTGTAGATGAGTTTTGGTATTTGGGCTGCAAAATAACTCAGGAGGGTCGAAGCAGAGAGTACACAAAATGTAGACTGGCGATGGCAAGGACTGC
Source organism: Schistocerca cancellata (assembly GCF_023864275.1). Classification (NCBI taxonomy): domain Eukaryota; kingdom Metazoa; phylum Arthropoda; class Insecta; order Orthoptera; family Acrididae; genus Schistocerca; species Schistocerca cancellata. Next base: position 14,961,986 of record NC_064635.1, on the reverse strand, counting down.
GTTTCTGAAGAAGAGAAATTTCTTACCATTGAGTATAGTTTTGAGTGTCAGGAAGTGTTTTTGGGTCTGAAACATGGACGATAAACAGTTTAGACAAGAAGAGAATAGAAACTTTCGAAATGTGCTGCTGCAGAAGAGGTCTGAAGATTAAATGGCTAGATCACGTAATTAATGAGGACTTACTAAAAAGAAATTGGGAAAAGAGGAATCTGTGGCCCAACTTGACTAGAAGAAGGGATCATTTGGTAGGACACGATCTGAGGCATCAAGAGATCACCAATTTAGTACTGGAGGGAAGCGTGGAGGGTAAAAATCGTAGAGGGAGACCAAGAGATGAATACACTAAACAGATTCAGAAGGATGTAGGTTGCAGTAGGTACTGGGAGATGATGAAGTTGCACAGGATAGAGTAGCATGGAGAGCTGCAACAAACCAGTCTTTGGACTGAAGACCACAACAACAATATTTGTAGTATCGTCTTTCGTTAATATTTCTGTAATCTGTTGAAGTAAAATCTGCACAATTAACACTACGCCTGCACGATTTATTTCAGGTGATGCAATGCTTAATACGTTGCCAGTAGAAAGTCGAAACAATCATGTGGAAGTCCTGGCTGACCTCCTAGGGAGACAGTGGGGGATGCGTGTACTAGTTTTCATTGTCTGTAAAAACTCGGCTTAAGAAGGAAATCATTTGTCTCTTAGTGTTCACGTTGCCGTAGTGTGCCATATCTTTCGAGGTTCTCTTACCTACATCCTTGTGAATCTGTTTAGTGTATTCATCTCTTGGTCTCCCTCTACAATTTTTACCCTCCACACTTCCCTCCAGTACGAAATTGGTGATCTCTTGATGCCTCAGGTCGTGTCCTACCAACCGATCCCTTCTTCTAGTCAAGTTGGGTTACAAATTCCTCTTTTCCCCATTTCTTTTCAGTAAGTCCACATTAATTACGTGATCTACCCATTTAATCTACAGCGAAAAATGCCATACACGACAGAGTGTGCCCAGGATTGTTAAATAAGTAATAAACTTTGATGCAGAAGCCAATACCATACAAAGCTCACCCAGTTAGCCGCGCGCTCAAATGCGCTGCTTCCCGAGCAGGAAGGCACGAATCCGCCCGGCGGATTAGTGTCGAGGTCCGGTGTGCCAGCCAGCCTGTGGATGGTTTCTAAGGCGGTTTTCCATCCATCTCCATGAATGCGGGCTGGTTCCCCTTATTCCCCCTCAGTTACACTATGTCGGCCATTGATGCGCAAACACTGTCTCCACGTGCGCGTACAACGTAATTACTCTACCATGCAAACATTTGGGGTTACACTCGTCTGGTATGACATGTTCCCAGGGGGAGGGGGGGGGGGGGGGGCTCTACTGGAGGCCGAACCGCGCGATAACCCTGGGTTCGGTGTGGGGCGGGGGTGGGGTGGGTGGACTGCTGCGGCCTGTTGTGAGGTTGTGAACCACTGAGGGCTACAGCGGGGACGAAGCCTCTCCGTCGTTTCTGGGTCCCGAGATTAATACACAATACCATACAAATACATTTTAGAACGTTCAGTGTTACATTCATATCTGCGATCATCTCCCCTTCCGTTGATGAGAGGTGAGTGGGGACATTTGGTGTACTATTATTTGCAAAGCTATTCTATTTGAATTCCACAAACATGACTGGTAACAGCTGACTTCCCTTTCATTAATATGTCTTCTTCTCACAGGGCTCTTCAATAATGGTGTGCTCGAAATCTACTCCTGCGGCTGCGACGCATTCTGTTACGACGCCTGATTGTCTAGGTTTAGTTGAACTCAACACAGTGTCCAGACCGCTTCACTACACTGCTACCTTTGTTCTGTAGGTTGGGCTGTCTATCGTCTGCACGCAGATGACCGCAAAACAGTACGAAGAGATCGCTCTTGAAGCCGCAAGAAACTGCGATACTCAGGTAAGGCCAACTTGACAACAGCTGTTCTCATTCCTCACGAAGCGAAATATTTCATGTTGAATTGCCTTCTCACAAATACAGGACTGACTCACTTGCCATTTCTTCCTGTGCCCTCATTATTGGAACACTGGTGCGAGTTTAACTGCACTGGCTGTATAACACAAAATTCACTTTTCCCACACAAGTGAGGTCGTGATGTGAAAGCGCGTGAAGCCTACTTCTAACCTTTGTAGTGAACAAAATCAAACAATGCAAAATGCAGGATGGAAAGTAACAATATCATGAAAAGGAAAGTTGCCACTACCATATAGCGGAGATGCTGAGTAGCAGGCACAACAATAAGACGGCCACAAATAAACATTCGGCCGGCAGGACCTCCGTCAAAAATAGACGACACACACACACACACACACACACACAGACACACTCATGCAAACGTATCTCATACACACATGACTGCAGTCTTTGACACACGTGAACAGTTTCATATCCCAACATTGTAAGTTACCTAGCCAACCCAACAATGCTTCGCAGTTGCTAAACATGGTACTCCATAATCTGCTTCTGCCCTCTCTTTAGGTCCATCTCCTCTTCCTCCCGTTCTCTTTGTCAACCACCGCCTGTCCCCACCTCTCTGTTCATATCCTCTCTATATCCATTTTCCCCCTCTCCACTCCCTGCTCTCTCCATCTCCTCTCCTCCTCTCTTTCTGACCTTGAGCTTTGATTGTCTTTATTACCAACTTATCGTTGACTGGGAATCGAAGTCGCTTAATGGGTGAATCGTATACGGAGCATGACAGACCTCTCTTGCTGCTGAATCTCTGAACGGGTAGGGTTACAAAGTACAGCGTGATTATAAGTAAAGTTAAACTTTCAAAACGCTGTAGAAATAACACCACTGGTCAGACTGACGTCAAATTGCAATGGAATATTATCGGAGAAGTGGGAAAACGTATGGCAGAAGGAAAAAAAAAAATGTGAAAATTGTCTGTAGATGGCGCTATATGTGTCAAAATACGTAAATGAAAACACCTGTTATGTGCACGACCCACTGAAGTTCGTATAAACACTGCGACGTTCGCCATGACTGTCTCAATGCAGGATGCTTGTAAAGCTGTATTACAAGAATGATGACTGTGCACACGTCGCTCTGCAGAAGTTCCGGACACTGAAGGGTTTGAAAACAGGCGTTGGTCCGATGACTGCTGTGGATCTGGAGAAAATGATTCGGAAATTCGAAAAGACGGGTTCTTCTGATGTGCAACCTGGTAGAGGGAGGAAACGAATTCATTCGATGTCAGTGGAAGCTCTGGCCATAGCAGTGCAGGAGGAGACGAGGGGTGGTGTGCAAACGTGTAGTGCATGGAGAATTGCCGGAACACTGGACATTCCCGTGAGCAAGGTGCTTAAAATCGTACGAAACATCCTTCTTTGCTATCCATTCAAAATTACCCACGCGCACGAGTTGCTTCCTTTGATTTAGGATTTCTTGCTCGCATGGAAGTGGACAATGATTGGTCGTGGAAGATTTTGTGGACAGACGACGCCTGCTTCCATCTGACAGGATATGTCAATACACAGAATTGTCGAATATGGGCAACGGAAAATTCACACGCAAATCAACCAGAACCACTTCATCCTGAAAAGGTCACTGTGTGGTGCGGGTTTACAGCATCATTTGTCAAACGGCCAAATTTTTTCGGAGAGACAGGTGCTTCCTGTCCTGTTACCTGTACCGTTACTGGTAAGCGCTATGAGTGTCTTTTGCGCAACCACGTCATTCCAGCTTTCCGACAGCGTAGATGTGTGGATGGGATCATTTTTATGCAAGATGGCGCACTTCCGTTCTTTGCAAATCCAGTTAAGCAGCTGCTGAAGCGCCATTCGGAAATGGTGACTGTCCCGGTCACCTCATCTTAATCCGTGTGACTTCTGGTTGTAGGGTATCTGAAAGATGTTGTGTTCACTGTTCCGGTTGCCAACTTAGCTGCATTGAAGGCACGCATTGCGCAACACATTCTGAACGTGATCTTGGAAACACTCCGATCAGTTGTGGAACATGCTGTTTCTCGATTTCAACTTGTTGCAAAAAACGGTGGACAGCATATTGAACATGTTTTGCGCCAGTCACATCGAAATTAATAATACGATTTAATTTTGATTGATGTTTTTTGTGCTGTTTTTAGCCTCAGGGCAACTAAAAACCGATGTGATTAACGTTTTTTATGCGGTGTTTGGACTCAGAGCAATTAAATACCGATGTGATTGATGCTTTTTATGCTATTTTTGGCCTCAGGACAATTAAAAACCCATGTGAGTGGTGCTTTTTATGCGGTTTTTGGCCTCAGGACAATTAAAACCGATTTTTCCCATCCGATATGATATGACCTTGTCATGGTGGATGGGCTTTCGTAACTAACAGTATCATACCTGTAGACCCATTTTATTAAATTTTAATTTTAATTTATTTGTTTAATAAATTTGTTGAAGAAAATTCTCTGCTTCTTATTTATTTTTGGAATTTTTAGTTATGATTTCCAGTGGTTTTATTTAGATTTTAGCTTCAGTCTTTTAAAAGCTAAAGAATATAAGTCTTTGGTTTTGAATACCACAGGAGAGCTAGATATATGTCCCACAGCGTCGATCTCGCTGATACTTCACCTGATGCTCCACCTAAAATCTCTAAAATGTTTATTTCGCTACGAAGATCGTTTGGTACAACTAGGTGCTACGTTGTATGATGCGTATGGAGTGATGTGCCCAAGTTTATCGCTTCTGAGATATTTTCTTGAAGAATATTGACCGTGAAAAGATGCACACTGCACCTCTGATCAATCTACGTCACGTGATATCTGAAGAATGTTTGTCAAATCTTTTGTAAATTGATTAATACACGCCTTGAATGCGTATTATTTTCTTGAATTTGTTTATTGTGCGTACCACAAACTAAACATTCACAGTGGAGCTTAAGAGCGTCGCACAACAACAGCAAAATGTCTCCAACATAAAACACGCCCGATCTCTGTAATCGCTTTACACTGTCCTCAAATATACGTCTTTGGTTACTTACTGCAGAGAGATGCGTCCGTAGCGCGGAACGTCCAATTCTCGCAGGCAGTTTATCCTACTCTCGGAATTAATAATTCGCCGCACCTGAGTCTCTCTGCCTGACTCATGTAGTACTATCACCGTCAGAGGGTGGTACGGGACCACGAGTCCCACCGCCACACCTCCAAAGTGAATTGCAGTGACGCAGTCACTGCACAGTGGAAATTTACTGGCTGACCAACACAGTTAGACCGCAATAGACCGGTGATGCTGCATTGTAACCTATCACCCCGGACTACCAGTTAGACCGCAATAGACCGGTGATGCTGCATTGTAACCTATCACCCCGGACTACAAGTCCCGGTGATGCTGTATTGTAACCTATCACCCCGGACTACAAGTCCATTTAAAAAAAAAAAAAAAAGAGTCTCCCGGACTACAAGTCCATTTAAAAAAAAAAAAAAAAAAAAAAAAAGAGTCTCAGGCATGGCCTCGGTACGGGACTACAAGTCCCACCGCCACACCTTCACCTGCCCATGTTAGGCAAAATTTTCTGCCTGACTCATGTAGTACTATCACCGTCAGAGGGTGGTACGGGACTTCGACTCGCGCACCGCCGCCGGGGAGAACCGCGTCGGATACACCGCTCGTCCCGGCCTCCCGTCGCGCACAATGCTCCGCCCACCTCGCAACGGGCGAAGGATCGCTTGAATCGCGCCAGCCGCCACAAACCGCCGGTGGACACCACCGGCACTGACCGATCATCATGAAGACTGTCCTCCGTCCCGTGTCAGGGTCCGTTCATCCGCGCCGTCGTCCGACGATTCACCTGACCGCCTAGTAATTGACCTTTCTCGTAGTGAGGCGGCGAACACATCGGCTCTGTCTGACCACCACCCGGCTGTACCTGCACCCCCTTCTACGCCGTCCCGCCACCGTGGCGAGTCTTCTGGACACCCTGACCCAGTCGGAAAGTCCTCTGGCCGTCGCTCCAGACGACCCTCCGCCCACGCGGGCTGTGGTGCCAGCGGATCGTGTTCCGATACCCCCCTGCCGGGGGACGCCGCACCGGATGGTCCTGTGGATGAGGAAATGCCTCATGCTCCCGACCCTCCTTCTCAAGAGATCCCGTCAAGCCCTCTGAAGAAAGAGAAGATACCCCCCATTGTGGTATATAATGTCACTAATTATTCGAAACTGAACACTGAGCTCCAGTGGCTCATTATCGGCCAATTGAGAGCTGTTTACCAAAAACATCATGTGAAATACCTGCTTGATAGTAGGGACGACTATCTTACCATTCTCGATTTCGTAAAATCAAAGGCGATGCCTTACTTTATCCACCAGACGTCGGGTAATCGCCGCACCAAAATCGTCATCAAGGACTTGCCACCAGAGGTTACGGCAGAGGAGGTCAAGGAGGAACTGCTTCGACTCGATTTCGAAGATCCTTTGGTCCACCAGTATAGCAAGAGGAATCCTGAGACCAGGGCACTGATCCCCTGCCCTACCCACGTCGTCTCCCTTTCCCGGAGGGAGGACATAGTGCGGATTTACCAAATCCGGTATCTTCTGTACACGAAAGTCCGGATTGAATCGTATGAGGGCCGCAACGGGCCAGCCATCTGTCGAAAATGCCAACGTTTACGACATACTGGGAATTACTGCTCCCTGCCGTTGCGGTGCGTTAAGTGTGCTGGCCCACATTTAGTGGAGAACTGCACACTCCCTGCTTTGGAGAAACCTACCTGTGCCAGATGTTTGGGAACGACGCACGATCCCCACCACATGGCATCCTGGAGGGGGTGCCCTGTTTACCAGAAGGCACTGAAGTCTTCTCATCCGCCCAAAAAGAAACCGAGAACAAATCGACCTCCCCCACCGCTACGGGACATGACCAACTATCCTGTTTTGCGGGGTCAGCCTGGTGCACTGTCCTCAGCAGCCACTCTGGTACCAGCCACTCAGGCACCAGATGGCTCAGTGGCTCCTGTGCCGCTTCCTGCTCGGACTGCCACGACATCCTTTGCTGCTGCAGCCCGGTCTCCTCCTCATTGTCTGTCTTCCGTGACAGCTCCCACTGCTCACCAACTACAGGAGCCAGCTGCAGCTCCCTCCAGTCCATCTGTGGCTCTATCTCAGCCCTCTGCCCCTACCTCCACTCTGCCTACTACTACACCTGCACCTGCGCGCCGTAGGGGCAAGCAGACCACCCGGGACCCTCCCACAGTGGTAAAGACTGATGCATCCTTTCGGGTGGACATGTGCGAAATCCTCCAGGTCATCTCCTTTTTCACGAAACCCCACATCTGGGCTGTTATTTGTGACACTGCACAAAAAATCCGTCAGTCGGAGGATGGGCTCTCCAAGGTCATCGCTCTAGTGGAAGGGCTTAGTCAAATATTGTTGTAATGTCGAATGGACCTCCACACCACCACCAGCCCCCTCGGGATCTTGTCACTTGCATTTTTAATGCCAATGGCATAAAACGTATGAAGACAGAATTGAACACCTTCCTCCATGACTATCGTGTGGATGTTTTACTGGTCACAGAAACACACCTCAAACCAGCAGACGATTTCCACCTTCGCAACATGGTGTGTTACCGCTCTGACCGCCACGACCGCCGTGGTGGAGGCACAGCTGTATTCCTCAACAAATCTCTTGTCCATACCCAAGAGACTCTCCAACCAATGGAACACATAGAGGCCACAGCGGTTACCATCTCCACACGCCTTGGTGCCATTACCTTTGCAGCAGCGTATTTGAGCCCAAACATGCCACTGCTGGAAGCAGACCTCCGCACATTGTCATCCTTCGACAGGCTCATCATTGGGGCAGATCTCAATGCCAAGCACCCAGCTTGGCGTTCTCGCGTGTCTAACCCCAAAGGCCGGCTCCTCCTTGACCTGGAGGATACTTTAGCACTATCAGTCTATGGCCCCCACGAACCTACCCATATCCCAGTCTGTACTAACTGCCAGCCAGACGTTCTGGATGTGGCCATCTTCAAATACATCACCGCTCAGTTTTCACTGGAAGTTCTCCACGAACTGGCCTCTGACCATGAGCCAGTACTCTTGCACCTCACCAATGCTGCCCTTTCATTTGATGTTCGTTCCACTGCGACCCTCACCAATTGGGACAAGTTTGCCAGGGTACTTAATAACACCACTCGACACATCCTCAATTTGACAACACCGGCCAATATAGTCTGTGCTGTGAATTACCTTACCGCCAAAATACAGAAAGCGGTGAAACTCTCCACTTCCACTGTACCTCGAAATTTAACACCCCTGGGCGACTTGCCCCCTCTGTTACGAGAGCCAAAGGCGCAAAAGAACCGCTACCGCCGGAGGTGGAAGCAGTTTCGTGACCCTCAGGACAAACGCCAAATGAGACGCCTCCAACGCGAATTCAGCCACCGGCTCGCTGAATGGAGGTCTGAACAGTGGGAGGACAGGATGTCCACTTTCCTACTCCACCAAAAATCTGACTGGGCTGTCATTCGCACCCTGCGGCGTTCTAAGCCAGCGACTGCCCATCCTATTCGCACAGCAGCGGGCTTGTCTTATGATACCCTGCAAATTGTGGAAACGCTGGCAGATGCGTTCGAGGCCCAAAACCGCCCTCTGGTCCAGGACCTTTCTTCGAACGAACTACAGGAAGAACATGAAGTCCTGACAGCTGTTGCTGCTTTCCACAACCGCCCACCCCAGTCTGCTCCCCTTCTTACGTCCATGGCAGAAATTCAGAGCATCCTTCGACGGAAACGTGGCCGGTTGGCCCCTGGATTGGACGGAATTTTAAATGAACTTCTTTGCCACCTTCCCCGCACACCACTCATCTTGTTCACCAAGATTTTAAACTGTTGTCTCACATCTGGCCTTTTCCCCCCTCAGTGGAAACAAGCCAAGCTGATTGCGATCCCCAAGAGGTTCAAGGACCCTACAGTCCCCACCAACAACAGGCCCATCAGCCTCCTAAACACTATGGCGAAGGTCCTTGAATCTGTGATCCTTCACCGACTTTCCCAACCTCTTGCGGCAGCTGGGACGATCCGTCCTGAACAGTTTCGATTCACTTCGCACCTCTCTGCTGAACTTCAGGTCCTACGGATCACTGAACACATCAGCAAAGGCTTCAACACTGCCAAGTCGACAGCTGTCGTTTTTCTGGACTTGCAAAACGCCTACGACAAGATCTGGCAAGACAACCTTGTACACAAGATGCTGACACAGACCCCTATACCGGATATTTATGTCAAGATCGTGGATGACTTCCTCTGTGGCAGGACTTTCCTAGTGGCTCAACGGGGAATGCGTTCTGGCATTCGCCAATTGTCGGCAGGCACTCCGCAAGGATCGGTGCTGTCTCCCATCCTTTTTAATATCTATGTCAATGATATGCCGGTCACCCCCGAGTGCCACCTTTCACAATACGCTGACGACACAGCACTATACACCACTGGCCGCATTACTGACGCCGTCGTCGCCCGCCTCCAGCGACAGGTGGACGCCACTATCACCTGGTGCCGGACAAACAAAATAGCTCTCAATGCCGCCAAAACTACGGCAGTTTACTTCACGAAACGGCGCCCAGTCCTCCGCCGCAATATCTCGATTGCAGGTGTGCAGGTGCCCTGGTCCCCGACAACCACCTATCTCGGGGTCCAGATGGACCACAAGTTGCTCTTCCACTGTCATGCGGAGTATGTCACCAACAAGGGGCAAAAGCTAACCAGGGCTTTGTACCCGCTCTTTCGCAGTAGGGAACTTAACCTGCATACCAAGCTCCGCATTTACCGAACAGTTATCCTGCCTGCCCTCACGTATGGATCTGCTGCATGGGCCACGATTAGTGTCACCAGGATGCGGACATTGCAGCGCCTGCAGAAAATGGTGCTCAGGTGGAGTCTGCACGCCCCGCCACTCACGAGAATTGTCACTCTCCACGAGGAAGCGGATATCGTCTCCCTAAAGACGACCATACGCAACAACGCGCGGCGGCTCTATGAGAAAGTGGATGCCTTGCGGACACTGTCCATGGGTTACGCCACGTTGGGACCACACTTCCACGCCGCTGGCATCGACATCCGGTTCCCCTAACCATCCTAGAGGAATCGGATTCCGACCATGTCTGACGATAGTCTGGCACGCCCACCACAGACGCATCATTTGGCGGGACTAGCCCCCATTCTACGTCCAATACTTTCCAATCATACCTGCCCATGTTAGGCTAAATTTTTCTGCCTGACTCATGTAATACTGTCACCGTCAGAGGGTGGTACGGGACTACAAGTCCCACCGCCACACCTCCAAAGTGAATTGCAGTGACACAGTCACTGCCCTGTTGATAAATTTACTGCCTCACCAACACAGTTAGACCGCAATAGACCGGTGATGCTGTATTGAAACATATCGCAAAAAAAAAAAAAAAAAAAAAAAAAAAAAAAAAAATTGGTTAATTACTATTTACAATCCATTACAATGCCCTTTTTGGGGCGTGGATTATCTATATAAAACAATATGGGGTCAAAGCTATAACAAAATTGACCCTACTGTTTGCTACAATATTACTGAGTGGATTGTGCAGGCTTTTGAAATTTGTGTAGCTTTCATAATCAGTTGCTCCTTCTCATAAGGTTAAATATTTTGACATTGGCCGTTTAAGTATCTCTGTAAACGGCTCATGTGGCCATGGACTTTCGATCAGAAGAGCCTTCCCATTCGGGTAAGGGTTCCTGAGGGAAACCATGGAAAACCTGGAACAAGGCTAATTTAACCTTATGGCCCACCCAGTAATTTACAAAATTTAGTTAAAAGTTTAAATAACAGATGCGACATTGTCTTTATATAGGGTGTCCTTGCATTGGTGGAGTCTGGTAAATGTGAAGATGTCTTGGTAGCGACGTCAGCACGATGTCTGATGGAAATTGGAGGACAGGTGTGTGTAGAGACGGAGAATCGCCGTCTTGCTAGTGTGCGTGGGATGGTAGGGATGGTCAGGAACAGGGCTGATCCTCAGGCAGGAGAATGGCTGCATCATACCCTCATAAGGCCATTCACAGGGCAGTGATGTGTGAATATGTAACATACCCCGGAACAAGCATAGTGCTAATCATTACTGATGGCAAAGCGCTGTAAGAGAACGTGTAGTACAGAGACTCTTCATTCTCACGCTACTGGTCAGAAGTTAGTGATTCGGAAGAAATAATATACATTTTCTTACTCAATATTCGGGTAATCTTTCGCCACAATTATCTATTCCTTTCTCCTTTATACATTTGTTTATTAATATCAGAGTACCATGTCCACACTCATTGTCCTTGGTAAACTCTGGCGATAATTCTCTTTCGTGACTTCACGTTTTTCTTCAATGAAGCACAAAATCGTTTTCGAATATGACGCACATGAGTATATCCTTGCTTATTAGTACACACATAACCACTCTTGTGTCTCATCACTAGTTTCTTTTTATGACACTTCATCATGTGGTCATAATTTATTTTGTAGCTGGAAACACACAACATCTCACGCGAAGTTCGTTGCTGTTCACGAAATCCATCAGTACCCTGCACTTCTGTCGGTCTTTGAAATTAGCTTTAACTTTTACAGAATATAATTACGAATTTATCTACTCCCCCCTGGATCTACACAAATTCAGCCCAGTCGTTTCTCTTCATATAATTACAGTTTAATACCGAACACCCCACAAGGATCACACATAGTCCTCTCAATCTGGTTTAGCATTGTCCTTCCAAATTCTTTTGTTGGTAATGTATCTCAATAAAATTACCTGAAACTCCACCCAGTGAAACGACTTTATTCTTTAAAATAATTAATCGGCTATATTGCTGTGTCATTGCTTTGAATATATATATTCCTATGCCTTTAGCATGAATATTCCCATGCATATATTATTAACAATTACATGAAAACTGATTAAGATTACCGATATAACTATATTTTTTACTGAAATTAAAAGAAAACATCATAAGTACTTTCCCTTAACCATATACAAAATCACTTTGCTGAAAGAAAAGATATATATTTCCATAATCATTAAAATTAATATACTGAAAGATCCACCTCAGTTGCGAGAATTTTCTGGTCTTTACCCAGGTTTCGGCTAGAATAATCTAGCCTTCTTCAGAAGCATAAAATTACTATAACATGCTTCTGAATAAGTCTAGATTATTCTAGCCGAAACCTGGTAAAGACCAGAAAATTCTCGCAACTGAGGCGGATCTTTCAATATATTAGTCTATCACAGTTGCTGACGGGGCTGCAATATGCTAAAAATTCTTAGATATCATTATAATTCATCTCTTATGGATCCCTGTCGACCCATCATAACCTTATCTGAAATTATGAAAAAATTACTTATATTACTTTTAGGAAAATTATCTTCCTTTTCTTATATTTCTTCATTCCCTCAGGAATCCCTTTATATTTCTGGTCTCAGGATGTCGTAAGACATATGCTTCTGGATTTGGTACCCTAATCACTTCAAATTGTCCTTCGTACATCAATTAAGCTTAATGGTCACAATACACAGTGGCTCTTGCTCCATATAAATAATAATTAAACTTTTTGAATGCCGACACTACTGCAAGAGCCTCTTGTTCCGTGGTAGTATACGATCTCTCACAACTTGACAGTGTCCTACTAGCGAAAGATATTGGGCAAAAGGTGGGCTTGCCATCTATTTTCGGAGTTTGGAAGAAACAAATGCCCAGACCAACAAATGAAGCATCCATCATTAATCCAAATTCCAAGGACATATCAGGATGATAGAAAATCTTTGCATTAGACAAAGCTTGCTTGATTGCTTTGAACGCTCATTGACATTCCTCAGTCCAATGCCAATGCACGTTCTTACTTAATAAATTTAGTTATGGCACAGAATTCATCGATTGATCCTCTATGAACCGAGAAACGCACTTATCTTCTTTTCATCTGGTAAGGTGCCTCTTGAATTTATTAAATGCCCTAAGAATTTTATTTTCTCCAGGAAAATGTGACTTTTGGAGATTAGCTGTTATTCCCACACTAGAACATCTCTCTAATACTCGTGTCAGTAGATTTACATGTTCTTCCCAGGTATTTGTAGCTATCAAGATGTCATCCACAAACAATGTTAGTTGACTCTTTAGTTCAGGTCCTAATGCTGCATCCAAAGCAGATACGAATACTCCTGCTCTGATATTCAAACCAAACAGAAGAACCTTAAAATGATAACTTCATCCGGCATATACAAATGCAGTACACTTCCTTGACTCTTCATCTAACTTGACCTGCCAGTATGAACCACATAAATCGATTGTTGTAAAATACTTCATTCCATTGAACTTTTGGATGAACTCATCTATATTTTCTGGGTGAGTACATACTGGTACAATAATTATGTTAATTACACGAGCATCGAGTACAAACGTACCTTTCCATCTGTTTTTGGTACAACGAGAAGTGGACTGCAGTACGGACTGTTTGAAGGTTGAATTAGATTCCAATCTAACATCCTCTATATTTCTTGGTCCACTGCACTACGTTGTTTCCAAGGAATGGGGTAGAAACTATGGCAGTATGTTCTGTGTGGCTTGACCTTCAAATGACATGTAGAATCCTGAATGATACTGGGTTGTTCTTCAGATACTCTCACATACTTGCTTAATAGGACAGACAATTCTGTCCTATCCTCATCCTTAGGGTGCTCTGGCTCGCTCAACTTCTGTTTTATCTGCTCGGATATTTCTACTACTTGGATGACTTTAATGAAACTTGTTTTGCATTGCTGATGCTCTTTCATTATCAATTGCAACTTTGGCCCTCTACAGTATCTTTCATGTTTTCCTTCTTTCCTTAGCAAATCTACCTGTGCTAGGGCTCCGTCGATCGAAACATTTACTTTCCCGTAGAAAAGTCTAATTTTGCGTCCTTCTCCCGGACAGTTTCTAATCCCAGAACACAGTCGACTATTAACTTATCTACTTCTAGGAACGCGTATGTTATCGCTGCGTTTCCTAGATCCACTTTTAGCATCGTCTGTGTCTTCACAGGTTGTGATCACGCTCCGAGTATTTACAATGTTGCGCAGGAAATGTCGGTAATGGGGTCTTCTTCATTATTTTACTAAACAAACTCATTGATATTGCGTTTACTGATGCTCCCGCATCCAAAACAACCGTTACTGGAATACCCTCTATTTCAACTTTCATTGCAGAAGTGGATTCCGATGAGTATGCCTCCATATGGACATTTAGTTGTGTCAGCACAAAGCTCCTCTTCTATTAATTTTCCTTCGTTGTACCTCATCATATTTACCTTCTACTCATAGCCCCTATACGTTTCCTCGACCGCTCCTGCAGGGCAAGATTGAGTCGGAATTAGTTTTTTGAGCGCGATTCATTTTCATGAAGCGCACCCTCTCTCACTTCTGTAATAACTGGTAATCGTTGCCTCCAGTCACTATCCATCGGCACAGAAGATTGTGTCTGCCTATTATTATTTTGCCAATTCGTAGAATTCGAGTTCACATTATAACCTGGATTGTACCTTCTGTTGTGTCGATTCTGTCTGTTTTTCCCATATCTGAAATTGTTTCCATTACCGCTACGTGGATTATGATGTTGGTCGTAATTACTGCAGTGCGGCGGAAGGCGATCTGCACTTGTCTCTTGAGTGAGCTGATTGCTCGCTCGGCTGCCGTAAGCATTATTCGACTGCGAGTACGTGCTATGTCTGTCTGGTCTTGCCTTAACATCTTCTTCGATCAAATCAATGTCCAAGACTGACATGAATTCTTCTAAATTCTCCTCCGATGCGTGTATTAACTTTTACATCTACATCCATACTCCGCAAGCCCCCTGACGGTGTGTGGCGGAGGGTACTTTGAGTCTCAGCCGGAAGTTTCGCCTTCAAAAACCGCAGAATATCCTTGTGCGTTATAGGTTCATTCCAGTATCTTGCTTTATTTAAATACATCTCAAAGTATCGCCATAGACTTCCTGTTGTTACACAGAACGGCTCCAAGTTAAAGACCTCTTTTCTTAATCGTTCTTACACACCCCGTGACCAATACTTAGCAAGAAACGCCTTCTCAAATTCCTCGTACTTTCGCATGTATCCATCATATCCGTGGCCCATATCGCACCATCATCTTGCATATATCCTGAACCGTAACTGGTCTTTTGCACTTCAGTCCATTCCCTTGGCAGTGCTCCACGAAATTCTCGTATAAATACCACTGGGCGCATGGATTTTCGGTCAGGCGAGAACGTCTGAAACTGCCTATGTTTCAACAGTTTTTCCTCCATTAGCATTGCAGCGTACACATTATTAGCTTGTGGCGTTGCATGCACTCGGTTATAATTTATATTTCCCTCCGGCGAAGCATGTCCATTACCATAACATGATTCATGGCTTGAGCCCTGCGTTCGTTCTGCTTCACACAGCTCGTTTCTACAGTCTTTTACTGTCCCTCGCATCTGTTCCATATCTCTGGACATGTTTTCAACAGAATGGACTATTTCGTCCTTCCACTGTTTAAAATTCGCCCCTAATTGTACTTTTACCTCTTTAGTGTTTCTTTAATATTTTCTGCAATCTGTAAGCTTTCAATAGGCAATTTGCTTACCGCTTCTTTTTTACTTGCGCCTACACATAGCACCACCTGATTTTCCTTTAGCGGATGCCCATTCATCTAATTTATTTGAGAAATCATGTTGATGTTTACCGAAATTCTCTCGTATCAGATGATCACATCCGGAAGCTATGGTAGTCACAGTTTCTGTTAATTCCACTATGGAAGTTTCTACTTCCTCCAACTTCGATTTCATGTTTGTAATTTCTTCGGTAATCCTGTTGATTTCCAAAGGAAACTGCTTTTGCGCATCTCGCAACTCAGTTATCTCATTTGAGATTTGTTGTTGCTGGATAACTAATGCCTAAATTGCAGCTGATACGTCTGTTTGCTTTTGACACAAGTCTGCTTGCTTTTGTGATACTGTTTGTACCACCAACGACATATCAGTTCGCTTCTGTGACATGTCTCTGTGCTTTTATGATACTGCTTGTACCACACCTGACATAGTCGTTACCAATACTGACAAAAATCTTAGTTGTTCTAAGATTTCAGCCATAGGCTTTGTCTGCTGTTGAGGCAAAGCTGATATCTTCTCTATACTCGTATTTTCACCAATTTCCTGAACATATGACACTTTCTCTTTACTCATTTTAAATTGTGATCTGTTTTTGACCATAAAAAAATTGGAAACACAGAACACCTATATGTTTGTACACACTTAATTACACTATCTCATAAAAAAATTCCTTCTGAGAAGAATGCACCAAATAAGTGTCTATGACTACCTCTGAAGTTCAAATGGCTCTGAGCACTATGGCACTTAACATATGAGGTCAACAACCCCTTGACTTAGAACTACTTAAACCTAGCTAACCTAAGGACATCACACACATCCATTCCCGAGGCAGGATTCGAATCTGCGACCGTAGCAGCAGCACGGTTCCGGATTGAAGCGCCTAGAACCGCTCGGCCACCACGGTCGGCGGCTACTGCACTAAAGCGCCACAGAAACTGGTCTAGGCATGCATATTCAAATACAGAGATATGTAAATCGGCAGAATACGGCGCTGCGGTGGACAACGTCTCTATGAAACAAGTCTCTGGCGCGGCTGTTAGATCAGTTACGGCTATCAACATTTAAGTTAGTTTGAACGTGGCGTTATAGTCGGCGCATGAGCGATGGGACACAGCATCTCCGAGGTAGAAATGA
This sequence comes from Schistocerca cancellata, assembly GCF_023864275.1. Classification (NCBI taxonomy): domain Eukaryota; kingdom Metazoa; phylum Arthropoda; class Insecta; order Orthoptera; family Acrididae; genus Schistocerca; species Schistocerca cancellata. Next base: position 14,945,202 of record NC_064635.1, on the reverse strand, counting down.
AGTGGGGTTTTTTCGGTACGACCATTTCACGAGCGTACCGTGAATATCGATCCAAATGCCCACTCATGTACCCTTCATGACTGCATGACACAAAAGTCTTATGCCACGCCTGGACCTGTCAGCGCTGCCATTGGGCTGTTGATGACTGGAAATATGTTGCCTGGTCGGATGAGCCTCGTTTCAAATTGTATCGAGAAGATGGACGTGTACGGGTATGGAGTCAACCTCATGAATCCATGGACTCTGCTCGTCAGCAGGGGACTGTTCAAGCTGGTGGAGGTTCTGTAGTGGCGTGGGGCGCTTGCAGTTAGAGTGATATGGGACCGCTGATACGTCTAGATACGACTCTGATAGGTAACACGTATGAAAGCGTCCAGTCTGACCTGCATCCATTCACGTCCCCAGTGCATGCCGACGGACTTGGGCAATTCCACCACGATAATGCGACCCTGAATTGCTACAAAGTGGCACCAGGAACACTCTTCTGAGTTTAAACACTTCCGCTGGCCACAAAACTCCTCAGACATGAACATTATTGAGCATATCTAGAATCCGCCCCATCGTACTCTTACGGATTTATGGACAGCCCTGCAGGATTCATGGTGTCAGTTCCCTCCAGCACTACTTGAGACATTAGTCGAGTCGATGCCACGGTGTGTTACGGCACTTCTGCGTGCTGGCGGGGGTCCTACTCGATATTAGGCAGGTGTACCAGTTTCTTTGGCTCCTCAGTGTACTTCCATAACATGCCTTGGCTTGTAGAACCTTGTTTAGGGCGTAGCTTGTTGATTCTCCTTTCCATATGAGAAAAATCTGTCTTCGTCAGATCTTCCTATCATGTAGTTGAGACATTGCTGTGAAAATAAGAACAAATATTCATTGCTATTACATCTAATACGTTTGTCCATAAGACCAAACACCATCTTATTCACTGTCTCTTACAGGTGTATGTATTTGCCTTCTGGTAACTAAAATCAACTCCTGATGTACATTCGTTGGTGAACAATGCTGTTTCTACGACTTTCATCTACAGTGGTGGCAGAGACCTAGCAACATCACACATTCGTTCTTTTTGGACACGCAACGTACAGCTGTCAAATAGTCTTTCAGATGAAAATGATGATTATAAAAGTTCTCAGATCTTGGAATCCTTCAGTTTGAGTAGATTTTCCTTTGTGTCTATTTACGCTAGCTGTCACTGGGCAGACGGAATTTTCGTTATATTGCTCCCTTTTGGCAGTTATTTACTCCACCGATAAGAAAGTCAGCTATTTCGTGATATCTATCATCTACTCCTTCACTAACAGTTTCACTGTGGGCTCTAGAAGGCATGCATTCATCATCCTGATGACCAGCAGTGTTTGAATCTCTGCTGTCTTCTTGATAAAACAGAGTTTCAGTTTCAAGCCATTCAGTAATAGCTAATTTAATGTTTTGGTAACTTGTGTTGACTTCAGATGTTTTTTGTCTTTACAGGTAGAGGGCTATATGATTAAGTTCTAAGTAAGGAGTAGCAGTATCTTCAGTAAATTGTTTGGCAGGGAATAAAACATACACACGGCCTTTAACGAAACCCCAGAGAAAGAAATCCAATGGTGTCAAGTTTGGGGAGCGAGGTAGTCTTGCAATTGGGCTTTCACGGCCAGTCCACCGACTGCAGATGCGATTGTCGAGTAAGCCTCGAACTCCTGTGAGGAAATGAGATGGTGCATCGGCTTGCTGGTACTAAACCGTCCCACCACGGTCATCTTCGTCGATCTGTGGAATTAGAAAGCTTTGAAGCATATCCAAATAAACAATACCAGTGAATGCAGCCATTTTAACGGTGCACTACGCTGGTGGTCATAGTGGCGGAATGGGGTACTGACGCACTACGTGAATCGTACTTGAAGTTGTTTATTACAAAATGACACATCTACCGAATCTGTAAGTTATGTGAATAAATTAATATGTCAGTAAAAACGTGTAAGTTCCTTTTTGACTCACCCTGTATTGAAAAGGCGGCTGTTCGCTATGGTGTCTAAAAAGACTTTTGTTATGCGTTATACTACACTGAAGGGGCAAAGAAACTGGCACAGCCATGCGTTTTCAAATACAGAGATATGTAAACTGCAGAATACGGCGTTGCTGTTGGCAACGCCTATATAAGACAACAAGTGCCTGGCGCAGTTGTTAGATCAGTTACCTGCTGCTACAATGGCAGGTTATCAAGATATAAGTGAGCATGAGCAATGGAACACAGCATCTACAAGGTAGTGATGAAGAGGGGATTTTCCCGTACGACCATTTCACGAGAGTACCCTAAATATCAGGAATCTGATAAAACATCAAAACTGCGACATTGCCGGGAGCAGTTAAAGGTTCTGCGAGAACGGGATCAACGACGACTGAAGAGAACCATTCAGCGTGACAGAAGTGTAACCTTTCTGCAAATTGCTGTAGATTTAAATACTGGGCCATCAACAAGTGTCACTGTGCGAACCATTCAAACGAAACAAGTGCTTTCGGAGCCGAAAGCCCACTCGTGCACCCTTTATGACTGCATGACACGTAGCTTTACCCATCGCCTGTGCCCATTAACAGCGACATTGGAGTGGTGATGACTGGAAACATGTTGCCTGGTCAGACGAATCTCGTTTCAAATTGTATCGAGTGGATTGACGTGTACAGGTATGGAGATAACCTCATGAATCTACGGCTCCTCTATATCAACAGGAGACTGTTCAAGCTGGTGGAGGCTCTGTAATGGTGTGGGCCGTGAGCAGTTGGAGAGATATGGGACCCCTGATATGTATAGATACGATTCTGGCAGGTGACACGTACGTAAGCACCCTGTCTCATCACCTGCATCCATTCATGTCCATCGTGCATTCCGATGGACTAGGGCAATTCCAGCAGGACGATGCGATGCCCCACTCGTCCAAAATTGCTACAGAGTGGCTCCAGGAACACTCTTCTAAGTTGAAACACTTCCTCTGGTCACCAAACTCCCCAGACCTGAACATTATTGATCATATCTGGGATGCCTAGCAATGTGCTGTCCATAAGAGATCTTCACCATCTTGTACCCTTACGAATTTATGGACAGCCCTGCTGGATTCACGGCGTCAATTCCCTCCAGCACTACTCGAGACAGTAGTCGAGTCCACACCAAGTGGTGTTGCGGTACGAGTACTTCTGCGTGCCTGCGGGGGCCCTACACGGTATTAGGCAGGTGTACCAGTTTCTTTGGTTCTTGAGTGTATTATGCTTGTTTTGCTTTTGTTGATGTTCATCTACTATTCGCTCTAAAAACTCAATACATTTTACAGGTGGCGATGCTCGTGTTGCATAAAATGCAGTTCGAACTGCACAGGGGCTCCAGTGGAAGTGGTCAATTGGACGAGTGCAGGCAGACGCCTCTTCGCGAAGCGGGGCTCGGCAGCACCTTGTCCCAGCAGCTGACGAGAGCAGACGACGGTGTCAACCGCTGCGACGAATTCGGCGAGACGATGCTGCACAAGGCAGCAGCCGGAGAGGACGGCCGACGCGTGCGACAGCTGATCGAGACTGGCGCCGACGTCCACGCACGGACCAGCCACGGTTTTACGGCGTTGCATCTAACTGGCAGTGCCGACTGCATAAAATGGCTACTCCGCGGAGGCGCTGGCGTTAACGTGCGAGACGAGACAGGTAGGACGCCACTGCACTATGCGGCACTGAGGGGCGTCACCCAGGGTGTGAAGCTGCTGTTGGCCGCCGGTGCAGGCGCGCTCGTCGAGGACTCGCGAGGTGAGACATCGCTGCACGCCGCGGTCGCGGCGGGGAACGCCGAGTGCGTGAGGCTGCTGGCCTCCGCGGCTGGGAACCTCGATACGGCAGACGGTAACGGTCTCACGGCACTGCACCACGCCGCAAAGAACGGCGACGTGGAAAGTGTGAAGCACCTGCTGCGTGCCGGCGCCCACAGCAGCCCGGCGAATGGCGTCCTGGGCACACCCCTGCACTTGGCAGCACTGGCGGGTCACGCCGAGTGTGCGAGTTTGCTGCTGCAGGCGGAGGCGGACCCGGCGGCGAGGAATGCCGCCGGCAACACCGCGCTGCAGTTCGCCATAGCTAGCGGCAACACCGACTGTGTGCGGCACCTCCTGAAAGCGGGCACCGACATCCAGCAGAGGGACCAGTTCGGCAACACGCCGCTGCATTGGGCAGCACTAGCGGGCACCGCGGACTGCGTGAGGCTGCTGTTGGAGGAGGGAGCCGACGTACGCGAGCGCAACAACGACGGTCGAACTGCTGTGCAGTGCGCCGCGCTCGGGGCGCAGGACGAGATCTTGATGCTTCTGCTGGACGCCGGCGCAGACTTCGAGGACTGACACGCGCCGCTCCTGGCAGCAGGCCTGTGCAGTCTGTGACAGATGTCGAACGAGTGAATGAACGTAGTCACACGACACTCTACACTGGTCTTAGCCCAGTAATTAGCCATTTTTTCTTTAGGAATGGCCAGTTACGGTTAAACTACTCAGTAGCAAAATATGGAGAAAACGATAATGTAGACAATTTTAGACCTATTTGTAGCCACACGGGATTAGTCGTGCAGTGTAAGGTGCTGCAGTCGTGGACTGTGCGTCTGGTCCCAGCGGAGGTTCGAGTCCTCCCTCGGGCATGGGTGTGTGTGTTTGACCTTAGGATAATACAGGTTAAGTAGTGTGTAAGTTTAGGGATTGATGACCTTAGCAGTTAAGTCCCATAAGATTTCACACACATTTGAACATTTTGAACCGATTCGTATACCATTGGCGTTTGCTGAAGTTACTAAAAAGACTGTGTATGCAAGGATAATTGACCATTGCTGTTCATATACACTGAAGAGCCAAAGAAACTGGTATCGTACACGCAGAAGTGCCGCAACACGATGTGGTGTGGACTCGAGTAATTTTCGAAGTAGTGCTGGAGGGAATTGTCAACCATGAATACTGCAGGGCTGTTCAAAAATCCGTAAGAGTATGAGGGGGTGGAGATCTCTTCTGAACAGCACATTGCTAGGCATCCCAGATATGCTCAAGATTGTCCATGTCTAGGGAGTTTGGCGGCCAGTGGAAGTGTTTAAACTCAGGAGTGTGTTCCTGGAGCCACTCTGTAGCAGTTCTGGATGTTTGAGATGTTGCAGTGTCCTGCTGGAATTGCCCAAGTCCGTCTGGATGCACAATGGACACGAATGGATTCAGGTGATCAGACAGGATGATTACGTACGTGTCAACTGTCAGAATCGTATCTAGACGAATCAGGGGTCTCATATCACTCAAACTGCACACATCCCACACCATTACAGAGCCTCCACCAGCTTGAAAAGTCCCCTACTGACATGCAGGGCCCATCAATTCATGACATTGTCTCCATACCCGTACACGTCCATCCGTTTGATAAAATTTGAAACGAGACCCATCCGACCAGGCAACATGTTTCCAGTCATCAACAGTCCAATTTCGCTGTTGACTGGTCCAGGCGAGGTGTAAAGCTTTGTGTCGTGTAGTCGTCAAGGGTACATGAGTGGGGCTTCGGCTCCAAAAGCCTGTATCGACGATGTTTCGTTTAATGGTTCGCACGTTGACACTTGCTGATGGCCCAGCATTGAATTCTGCAGTAATTTGCGGAAGGGTTGCGCTTCTGTGACGTTGAAACGCTCTCTTCAGTCATTGTTGGTCACGTTCTTATGGGATCTTTTTCTAGCTACGATTATGCCAGAGATTTCATGTTTTGCTGCATTCCTGATATTCATGGTACACCCGTCAAATGGTCGTATGGGAAAATACCCACTTCTGTGCCACCTTGGAGATGCTGTGTCCCATCGCTCGTGCGCCGAGTATAATACCTCGTTCGAACTCAGTTAAATCTTGATAACCTGCCATAGTAGCAGCAGTAACCGGTCTAACATTTGTGCCAGGCACTTGTTGTCTTATATAGGCGTCGCTGACCGCAGCGCCGTATTCTGCCCTTTTGTGTATCTGTGTATTTGAATATGCATGCATAAACCAATTTCGTTGGCACTTTAGTGTAATTTGCTGTAAAATGTACAGGTTGGCTTTACAAGTGATTTAACAAATGAAAATGCTATATTCCTTTTTCTCGGTGAGGGATTAAAGAAAAAAAGTTCGAACACTAGGCATCTTTTTTTGATTTGACTAAGGTGTTTGGTTGTTTTGATCGCAAAACGTTGTTCCCGAAGTAGCACCATTATAGAGGACAGGGAGCAGCTCACGACTGGTTCACCTCTTACTTTAAGAACAGATATCACAATGGCATTCTCCAAAGTATTGAAAATGTCTATGATGTGGGGTCCGGGTGGGGCACAGTTGAATGGGGGTGTCCAGGTGATCAGTGCTGGGGCCAATCCTGTTCCTTTTTTTAATAAATGATATGCCTTGTAGTATTACAGAGCATTCTAAAATGTTTCTTTTTCCTGGTGCCCAATACCTTGGCACTAAAGGATGTTGTGTGCAACACTGACACTGTCTTCTACATGGCCTGTAGAAAGTGAACTAACGCTAAATCACAGTAAAACCCAACTTTTACATACAGATTGTAACACACAATTCGGCAAAACTGTACATTCTAATTCCACAGAATGGGCATATGATTGGTGAGACTGAACAGTCCAAATTTCTAGGTATTCAAATAGATAGTAAACTGTCATGGAAAGCCCATGTTCAGGATCTTGTTCAAAGACTTTGGCTACCATTTTTACTATTAGAACAGTATCCAAAGTAAGTTATAGTCTACATCTACATCTACATCTACATTTATACTCCGCAAGCCACCCAACGGTGTGTGGCGGAGGGCACTGTACGTGCCACTGTCATTACCTCCCTTTCCTGTCCCAGTCGCGTATGGTTCGCGGGAAGAACGACTGTCTGAAAGCCTCCGTGCGCGCTCTAATCTCTCTAATTTTACATTCGTGATCTCCTCGGGAGGTATAAGTAGGGAGAAGCAATATATTCGATACCTCATCCAGAAACGCACGCTCTCGAAATCTGGACAGCAAGCTACACCGCGATGCAGAGCGCCTCTTGCAGAGTCTGCCACTTGAGTTTGCTAAACATCTCCGTAACGCTATCACGCTTACCAAATAACGCTGTGACAAAACGCGCCGCTCTTCTTTGGATCTTCTCTGTCTCCTCTGTCAACCCGATCTGGTACGGATCCCACACTGATGAGCAATACTTAAGTATAGGTCGAACGAGTGTTTTGTAAGCCACCCCGTTTGTTGATGGACTACATTTTCTAAGGACTCTCCCAATAAATCTCAGCCTGGTACCCGCCTTACCAACAATTAATTTTATATGATCATTCCACTTCAAATCGTTCCTCACGCAAACTCCCAGATATTTTACAGAAGTAACTGCTACCAGTGTTTGTTCTGCTATCATATAATCATACAATAAAGGATCCTTCTTTCTATGTATTCGCAATACATTACATTTGTCTATGTTAAGGGTCAGTTGCCACTCCCTGCACCAAGTGCCTATCCGCTGCAGATCTTCCTGCATTTCGCTACAGTTTTCTAATGCTGCAACTTCTCTGTATATTACAGCATCATCCGCGAAAAGCCGCATGGAACTTCCGACACTATCTACTAGGTCATTTATATATATTGTGAAAAGCAATGGTCCCATAACACTCCCCTGTGGCACGCCAGAGGTTACCTTAACGTCTGTAGACGTCTCTCCATTGAGAAGAACATGCTGTGTTCTGTTTGCTAAAAACTCTTCAATCCAGCCACACAGCTGGTCTGATATTCCGTAGGCTCTTACTTTGTTTATCAGGCGACAGTGCGGAACTGTATCGAACGCCTTCCGGAAGTCAAGGAAAATAGCATCTACCTGGGAGCCTGTATCTAATATTTTCTGGGTGTCATGAACAAATAAAGCGAGTTGGGTCTCAGACGATCGCTGTTTCCGGAATCCATGTTGATTCCTACATAGTAGATTCTGGGTTTCCAAAAACGACATGATACTCGAGCAAAAAACATGTTCTAAAATTCCACAACAGATCGACGTCAGAGATATAGGTCTATAGTTTTGCGCATCTGCTCGACGACCCTTCTTGAAGACTGGGACTACCTGTGCTCTTTTCCAATCATTTGGAACCTTCCGTTCCTCTAGAGACTTGCGGTACACGGCTGTTAGAAGGGGGGCAAGTTCTTTCGCGTACTCTGTGTATAATCGAATTGGTATCCCGTCAGGTCCAGTGGACTTTCCTCTGTTGAGTGATTCCAGTTGCTTTTCTATTCCTTGGACACTTATTTCGATGTCAGCCATTTTTTCGTTTGTGCGAGGATTTAGAGAAGGAACTGCAGTGCGGTCTTCCTCTGTGAAACAGCTTTGGAAAAAGGTGTTTAGTATTTCAGCTTTACGCGTGTCATCCTCTGTTTCAATGCCTTCATCATCCCGGAGTGTCTGGATATGCTGTTTCGATCCACTTACTGATTTAACGTAAGACCAGAACTTCCTAGGATTTTCTGTCAAGTCGGTACATAGAATTTTACTTTCGAATTCACTGAACGCTTCACGCATAGCCCTCCTTGCGCTAACTTTGACATCGTTTAGCTTCTGTTTGTCTGAGAGGTTTTGGCTGCGTTTAAACTTGGACTGAAGCTCTCTTTGCTTTCGCAGTAGTTTCCTAACTTTGTTGTTGTACCACGGTGTATTTTTCCCGTCCCTCACAGTTTTACTCGGCATGTACCTGTCTAAAACGCATTTTACGATTGCCCTGAACTTTTTCCATAAACACTCAACATTGTCAGCGTCGGAACAGAAATGTTCGTTTTGATCTGTTAGGTAGTCTGAAATCTGCCTTCTATTACTCTTGCTAAGCAGATAAACCTTCCTCCCTTTTTTTATATTCCTATTTACTTCCATATTCAGGGATGCTGCAACGGCCTTATGATCACTGATTCCCTGTTCTGCGCTTACAGAGTCGAAAAGTTCGGGTCTGTTTGTTATTAGTAGGTCCAAGATGTTATCTCCACGAGTCGGTTCTCTGTTTGATTGCTCGAGGTAATTTTCGGATAGTGCACTCAGTATAATGTCCCTACCACCCGTCCTAAACATCTGAGTGTCCCAGTCTATACCTGGTAAATTGAAATCTCCACCTAAGACTATAACATGCTGAGAAAATTTATGTGAAATGTATTCCAAATTTTCTCTCAGTTGTTATGCCACTAATGCTGCTGAGTCGGGAGGTCGGTAGAAGGAGCCAATTATTAACCTAGCTCGGTTGTTGAGTGTAACCTCCACCAATAATAATTCACAGGAACTATCCACTTCTACTTCACTACAGGATAAACTACTACTAACAGCGACAAACACTCCACCACCGGTTGCATGCAATCTATCCTTTCTAAACACCGTCTGTACCTTTGTAAAAATTTCGGCAGAATTTATCTCTGGCTTCAGCCAGCTTTCTGTACCTATAACGATTTCAGCTTCGGTGCTTTCTATCAGCGCTTGAAGTTCCGGTACTTTACCAACGCAGCTTCGACAGTTTACAATTACAATACTGATTGCTGCTTGGCCCCCGCATGTCCTGACTTTGCCCCGCACCTGTTGAGGCTGTTGTCCTTTCTGTACTTGCCCAAGGCCATCTAACCTAAAAAAACGCCCAGCCCACGCCACACAACCCCTGCTACCCGTGTAGCCGCTTGTTGCGTGTAGTGAACTCATGACCTATCCAGCGGAACCCGAAACCCCACCACCCTATGGCGCAAGTCGAGGAATCTGCAGCCCACATGGTCGCAGAACCGTCTCAGCCTCTGATTCAGACCCTCCACTCGGCTCTGTACCAAAGGTCCGCAGTCAGTCCTGTCGACGATGCTGCAGATGGTGAGCTCTGCTTTCATCCCGCTAGTGAGACTGGCAGTCTTCACCAAATCAGATAGCCGCTGGAAGCCAGAGAGGATTTCCTCCGATCCATAGCGACACACATAATTGGTGCCAACATGAGCGACCACCTGCAAATGGGTGCACCCTGTACCCTCCATGGCATCCGGAAGGACCCTTTCCACATCAGGAATGACTCCCCCTGGTATGCACACGGAGTGCGCATTGGTTTTCTTCCCCTCTCTTGCTGCCATATCCGTAAGGGTCCCCATTAAGCACCTGATGTTGGAGCTCCCAACTACCAGTAAGCCCAACCTCTGCGACCGCCCGGATCTTGCAGAGTGCTTCCCACTGGCATAACTGCTCACGAGGTTGTGTCCTGTAGCACGGTTTCTGCCATGCTGTTGTCAAAGCACTCCCCGTGGATTAGGGATCACCACGGGCCACCTCCTTTAAGCCCGGGCAACTTTCCCTTTTGTACGACATGTCACACAATGGCCCTCAGCTGTCCATTCTGCCTCATCTTGCCCCTGTTCTGGTTGCCTCGCCTTTCATGACGTGTGTGTTCTGCTGGGCTCTGGACACTGTAATGTCGCTCAACCCACTCAACGTATGCAAGATGGCAACATGTGTACACATATTAGTAAATTGTTCTGTAAATTGTGAGTATTTAGCCTCTATAATGTGCAGGAAAATACAACAATTGGTATCAGAATATGCTCATTCATGCATATGTGGTATCGTCCACATTGTCTTTACGAAAGTAGATCAAGAAAACATACCAGTAGTTGTGTCGTGTGCATATGCAAAAAAATGTAATGGCCATCTGGATGCAGCTGAAATTTGTAGTTCTAACTGTGAACTTAAAGTGCTAGAATCATTGTGGAAAGACCTTAAAGGTAAAAAAGAACACATTACACTACTGGAAGACATAGTGAAAAGCTTATCTAAACTGCTACAAGAGTAACTTGGAAATTTTCAAACCTACAACAAACCAAAGAAATGTGCTAGAACTAAACTTGTTTCAAACACATACTGGTTGCTTCGAGCAACCAATTTCAACATCTATCTTTGAACAGTGAACTTGAAACTGAATAGTCTTACAATCCAAGTGAAATATATCAATCTGAATAGGCAACAAAGAAATGCACAATGCACTCATTGTGTCAAAATACACCTGTAGAAACTGACAGTCATGAAACGAAGGTGAACAAACCATGTGACAAAGTAAACAAAGGGACATCAAAAAGTGTTAGCACAGTTTTGCTTCCTAACAGCCAAGGCGGAGGAATTACAGGAATTTTTCATTATCAGCAACACCTAAACACTACATGTGTTGTGAAACCAGGAACAGACTTATAGGAAATTCCGAAGAGCTATGAAAAAGGAAATTGTGTGTTGAAAGATAAATGTGACATGACGGTAGGCACAGAAAATGTATGTAAGACTGATTTACAAGTAGCAACCAAAGTATTAGCAAAGACACTATGCATATTAGGGGATCAGAGAGTGATTGTGATAGGAATACCATACAGACATGACCTTACTCAATCTTCATGTATAAACAAAGAGGTACACAAAGCCAACAGGATGCACAAAATAATCTACCTGTCCACTTTAAATGCCATTTTTCTCAGCTTAGATGAACTCAAAAGAAAGCACTTTACAACACATGTGATGCATCCAAACAAACAGAGGAAATCACTGCTCGGCCAGAGGACCAAACTGCCTGTGGCAAGTATTTTTCCTAAAAGTGAGAACTATGACACAATTGCGTTTCCAACAGCAAAGGAGATCTGTAAAGTACCTTGCACAACGAAGCCTGTCAAAGTCCTGGGAAACCTTTCCCTAGTAACGAATCCAGCTGCAACAGTAATAGAACATGAGGAATCATTGGTAGAGACTTTAATCATCTGACAAACAATTGGGGAAATTACAATCTTGTCAGTGTTGGTAAGACATCATGCGGAACATTACTAAATGCCTTCTCTGAAAACTACCTAGAACAGATAGTTAGCAACCTCACTAATGATGGAAATATATTGGATCTAATGGCAACAAATAGACCTGACCTCTCTGAGGATGTCCACATCAAAACTGGTATCAGTGATCATGGTGTGGTTGTGGCAACAATAATTAACGAAGTACAAAAAACAACTAAAACAAGCAGAAAGATATACATGTTCAGTAAACTAGATAAAAAATCAGTAGCGTCATATCATAATGAGGAGCTTGAAACTTTCAGCACAGGACAGAAGCAAGTAGAGGAATTATGGTCAAGTTTAAAAGAATAGTTGATCATGCACTGGATCCAATAGAACAGTTCATTATGGAAGGGAACCTCCATGATATACAGTTACTGTGAAGAAACTTCTAAGGAAACAGAGATTACTGAATAATAGGTATAAAACAAATTTTAGGACTATAGAGAGAAGAAGAATGACACACATTTGGCTGCCAAGAGAGCACAATGCATCAAGCCTTGAATGACTACCATAGCAGAATATGGTCAAATAATCTTTCACAAAACACAAAGAAATTCTGGCTGTATGTAAAGGCTGTTAATGGCACCAAATGTCCAGTCCCTAATGAATAAGACACAAACTGAAATTGAGGATAGCAAAGCAAAGGTTGAACTGCTTAACCCAGTTTTCAAATTTTCCTTTACAAAGGAAAACCCAGGTCAATTTTCCAATACAATCCTCATACCACTGAAAAGATGAATGAAGTGAATATTAGTGTCAGCGGTGTTGAGAAACAGGTCAAATTGTTAAAACTGAAAAAAGCTCTGGTCCCAATGGAATCCCTGTCAGATTCTATACTGAATTTGTGGCTGAGTTAGCCGCCCTTCTAACTATAATCTATCACAGATCTCTCAAACAGAAAACCATGCCCAGTAATTGGAAGAAAGCACAAATCACTACTATCCTCAAGAAGGGTAGCAGAATTGCTTCACAAAACTACCATCCAATATCCTTGACATCAGTTTGTTGTAGAATCTTAGAACATATTCTAAGCTCAAACATAATGAGGTATTTTGGAACAGAATGATCTCCTCAATGCCAACCAACACCAGTTCCGAAAACATCGATCACGTGAAACCCAACTCACACTTTTCTCATGACATACTGAAAGCTTTGTATCAAGGCAACTAGGTAGATGCAGTATTTCTTGATTGCCAAAAAGTATTTGACTCAGTACCACACCTATGCTTATTGTAAAAAGTTTAATCATATGTAGTATAAAGTGAAATTTGTGACTGGATTGAGGACTTTTTTTGTAGGGAGGCTGTTACCTTGGATAGAGAGTCATCTTCAGATGCAGATGTAACTACAGGTGCACCCCAGATAACAGTGTTGGGACCCTTGCTATTCATGTTGTGTATTAATGACCTTGCAGACAATACTAATAGTAACCTCAGACTTTTGCCCATGATGCAGTTATCTATGTTATATTTGTGTTAAGAATAGTGAAGCAGTTAAAATCATCAGACAGTGTAGACATATATGACCTGTCTTGTAACATGCTTAAGAAAGTAATAGACTGTATAGTGTACCCCCTAACATATTGTATAAACAAGTGTATACTGGAGGGTTTTTTCCCTCATGAGCTTAAACTGTCTAGGGTAGTTCCAGTACATAAAAAAAGAGATAAAAATTCTGTCTCAAGTTACAGGCCAATATCCATAGTCCCAGTTTTCTCAAAAGTTCTAGAATGCATAATTTACCAACAATTATCTGTTTACTTTGATAACATAGGATTAATAAGTGGATCACAGTATGGCTTTAGGAAAAGCCTGTCAACCATTGATGCCATAGACAATGTTGTTAAATACATCCATCAAGTATTTGAAGATAAATGCTTTGCCCAAGTGACTTTTTGTGACCTAAGCAAAGCATTTGACTGTGTAGAACATACACTACTACTCGAAAAAATGGACTTTTACGGTGTTAAAGGTAACAGCCTTAAGCTATTAAGATCATATTTACAAAACCGTAAGCAAGCCGTCTGTGTTGGAAAAGAAATGTCCAGTATAGAACAAGTTGAGGTAGGTGTTCCCCAGGGATCCGTGCTGGGCCCTTTCCTTTTCCTAATAATGATAAATGACCTGCCATCATTTATCAAATCCAGAACAGTACTCTATGCTGATGATACAACATTTCTGAACAGCAGTAATGATCTTAATAGCCTTAAAACATGTGTTACAGAGACAATTGAGCAAGCTTCACTCTGGTTTAAAGCAAATGGGTTCTTGCTTAATGAAAGCAAAACCCAGCAGATGGTATTTAGTTTAAAAGACAAGTTTCCATCAGATGATCCTAGTTGTGTTAAATTTTTGGGGGTCTATTTGGATGATAAACTTTCTTGGAATCCACATATTAAGTATATTAGCGGTAAATTGTCTAGGGTAATCTATTTGTTAAGGCGATTAATGCACTGTGTACCTAAAAATTATGTTAGAGTATCTTACTACTCATTTTTCCAAAGCATCATATCCTATGGCATTATTTTATGGGGAAACTCCACTTGTGTGCATGACATACTATTGCTGCAAAAGAAAGCTATTAGGATAATTACAGGCTCACCATACAAGGCTCATTGTAAACCTTTGTTTACTCAACAAAAAATCATGACAGTAATAAACCTATATATTTATTATGTTTTAATCTACACAAAAAAGAACTTACCTAAAGTAAAACGCAGGGCAAATATACAATGTTACAGCACTAGGACAAACAGCTCTATCTATACGCCCTACCACAGACTGTCAAAATCAGTTAACAGTTATGAACTTATGGGCCACAAATTATTTAACAAACTTCCACAAGGTATACAAAATTTACCAGAGCAACAATACAAACAAACACTTTATGACTGGTTAGTTGTAAACCCATTCTACAATGTAAAGGATTTCATGACCTGTGATATTAAACTGTAAAGTTCTTAACAATTCTGTCCTTCTATAGCATGTACTGTACTCTATTGTATTATATGTATGACTTTGTCTATTGCTGTAATGGCTTAAAGACAATAAAATTATTATTATTATTATTATTATTATTATAATGAAGTACTGTCTGAAAGAAGCTGCATACTGGTATGCATTCAGACAGATCTTAATAAGATTTCAAAGATAATAAAAGATTGGTGATTTGCTCTAAATGTTCAGAAATTTAATATTGTGCACTTCACAAAATAAAAAAAAAATTGTAGTATCCTATGACTATAATATCAGTGAGTCATAGTTGGAACCAGCCAACTTATACAAATACCTAGCTGTAACAGTTACATGAACTGGACTGGAAAGCATAATGGTTCGTAGGGATATGAAATGGAATGATCACATAGGCTCACTCATGGATAAAGTAAGTAGTAGACTTTGGTTTATTAGTAGGGTACTGGGGAAGTGCAACCAGTATATGAAGGAGTTTGTGTACAAATCACTTGTGGAAACGGTACTTGAATATTGCTCAAGTGTGTGGGACACGTACCAAGTGGGACTAACAGGGGATATTGAATATATACAGAGAAGGGCAGCATGAATGGTCACAGGTTTGTTTGATCCATACTGAAGGAGCTGAACTGGAAGACTCTTGAAGATAGCCATAAACTACCCTGCGAAGGTTTATTAACAAAGTTTCAAGAACCAGCTTTAAATTATGACAACCCCCTGGCATAGGGATCATAAGGAGAAGATTGGATTAATTGCTGCATGCACAGTGGCATTCAAACAATCATTCTTCCCATGCTCCATATGTGAAAGGAATATGAAGAGGCGCTAATAAATGTGTACCATATGGAATAGATAAGGATAATGTGTACAATGGGATGTACCCCCTGTCATGCACTTCACAGTGACTTGCATAGTATAGATGTGGCTGTAGATGCAGATGTAAAACTTCAGCTATAGAAGTAAGTGCCAATAGAAAAGTAGCTGTAACAATATCAGTAGCTATAAAAAACCAAGAACCAATATCTGAAAGGGAGAATGGTCGCAGCATGCATATCTACACTAATAACAACAGTAGTGTGAAATGGGATGTACCCTCTGTCATGCACTTCACAGTGACTTGCATAGTATAGATGTGGATGTAGATGCAGATGTAAAACTTCAGCTACAGAAGTAAGTGCCAATAGAAAAGTAGCTGTAACAATATCAGTAGCTATAAACAACCAAGAACCAATATCTGAAAGGGAGAATGGTCACAGTATGCATATCTACACTAATAACAACAGTAGTGTGAAATGATACAGGAGCAACACCATCAGAAGAAGAGGAAACAACAACAATTGAAATGCGCAGTGTAGCAAGCTGGCAAGTAACAGCACCTATCCTGTAACTCTTCAGGCTTTCCCAGCGATCTAATGACATCTTAGGTTGTCGGGTGTTCTGCTGGATATAAGCATTGTTCTGCAAGCAGTGGCTAAAAGAGATACAAACACATACTGCTGTTATTCTGAGCAATTTGGCTTGCTTTTACCAAGTCCTGTTGCAATAGTTTTGCTGTACCTTCTAAGTTCTTGGATAATTCGATTGTTCTTTCAAAATTTTCGCACGAGAGGGTTTTCTCTGCAGTGAGCACAAGGCTATTCGGGCTCATGTACATTCTTGTGGGGTTCTGTTTGACAGCAGCACTGTGAGTTGTGTGGTGGTCCTCCGCAAGGTGTCGTGACTGATGCAGATGGCGACGAAAGGCGCAGGGGCATTCGCAGTCACCTGTAGTGTGTCTCTGGTTATCCTGCTTGCCATTGCTAGAGGCACATGCATCTTGAAGGGCTCTGTTAGCATCCTGAAGTGCAGATCAGGTGACTGTGTGCTGTTTTGGAATTCTGTGGAGCAGGCTCTTGTAGAGTCTGCAGAATATTGTGAGAGTTTTGTCAATTAATCTTATTCTGTTATACTGTCACCACCACGATAATTCTAGCTGGTCTTGAGAGCTAAGCTATAAGTACCAAGTTCTCCAGAAAGTGGTGAGAATTTTTGTACTACTAACACTGTTCCTGCATCCTGGTTACACCTGAAAGCCAAGTTGTATTTATTTTCATGTCAATGTATGAACAGTACTGTGACCTCTAGTTGGTCATGTTTTGTTATCATTTTAATCAATAAATATTGCAAGAATTCTTTGAGCATGTGAGACAAATGATCTATATTTCTTATAATTATGAACAAAAATTAACAGTATAATCTGGAGTATCAGCTGTGTATGTGCTAACCGCACATGACCCTGCCATTGCCCTACCATTGTGGCATTCCAAAGTCAACCAAGTATAGTAACTGCATATTGGCTGTCTGCAGGTACTTCCTTTGCTACAGAATTTCCATCAACTACTGCAAATGGATATGTGGCACTACATATGCATTTTAGAGATCGCTGCTACAAGGCACTTAAATGTATCTTCTTAAAAGTCAGAGCATACACACACAGAACCTGGGGGAGAAGATACGATGAACATTGGAAGACTGACATCAAAGCCTCATTGAGATACTGAGTCCTTACTTGCACCACAGTCATGGTATACAAAACATTTTATTAAATTGCAATATATGTCATGCTGTGCAACTATTGTAATTATTGTCATTTTCCTGTTTAATTACTTATTGTCTTTGTCTTTCAACTAAATGTGAAGTATATTGCCGGCTGGAGTGGTCGAGCAGTTAAAGGCGCTACAGTCTGGAACCGCACGACCGCTACGGTCGCAGGTTCGAATCCTGCCTCAGGCATGGATGTATGTGATGTCCTTAGATTAGTTAGGTTTAAGTAGTTCTAAGTTCTGGGGGACTTATGACCACAGCAGTTGAGTCCCATAGTGCTCAGAGCCATTTGAACCATTTTTTTGTAGTATATTTATCTCCTTGTTCTTTTGTGTAATTATTTATTATTGTTCTCATTTACTTAATTATTCAATGTATAGGACAGGTTGCTACTCACCATGTAGAGGAGGTGTTGACTGCCAGACTGCATGGCATACTTGATATTTGTGAGATGTAGATGTCACACACACACACACACACACACACACACACACACACACAGCTTCTGTTGTCTTCAAGTGCTAAACATTTGTCTAAGTATTCTTTTAACTGACACTGATTATATGTTAAGATTCTCAAATATAAATCAAGGATTTATATTTGTATTTGTAAATCATTCTTTTAAAGGATGTCATCATGACAGAGAACTCCATCAAGTGGAAACAACACATTGAGGCAGTGCAGAAGAAGAGAGTACCAGCATGTCTAAAGATGTTTGACAGACTTCTGTATCTCATACCGATGGCAGTCACAGAAAGATGCCAGGATCTTGCATCACTAACATGGCAAATAGTATGGGAAGAAATACAGAAGTTTGTGACACCTGTTAACGCCAAACCCAAAAGGCTGCATGCAGCAGCATATCTTTGACTAGATCCTAAACACCCTTGCCTCAGATAAAAATTAGGTACTGTAACTGGAACACAGTTCTTTAAGAATAGACATGGTCAATGATAAAATATCTCCCATGCAACGTGGTTGCCACTTTGGCATCATCATAATTAGCCGGAGAGGGCCAGGCCACAAGAGATAAATGGAAATAATATTTCAAACAACATTCACAATTAAATAACAAAGTTCAATAAGCATTTATTTTAAAGGATTGGTTTGCACATCACAATTAATGAAACTATTAAAATTCTGATTGTAAAGCTTTTCCAAAAAGACAAAGTAGATTTTGAACAAGAATTTTAGATAAGCACCATCGATGACATCACCCAGTGGGCCCAGTCACCATAACAGGATCACTTGACGGGACCAACAGGCATGGGTAGAGGAGCAGTTATAATCAAATCACTGCAACAGACCAAAAGTTAAAATTACATTTCAAATATAAACAGAGCCCCACCAAACTCCTTTTTTTACCCAAAGCTACAACACCTTAAAATCTTAAACCAAGACAGAGTAGAAAGAAGACGTAAATATTAAAAAAAATTTGGATACTGAATTCGGCTGAGCATATACTGCTACAAATAATTTAAACCTCGAAATACTCAATCTCCTTTTAAAAAATTCCAGTGTGCTTCCAGAAGGCCTCTGTTTTAAATGTTTCTGACTATAAGAAATGTATTACAATTACTTAAAAAGGGTTAACTTAGGAACAACTGTCTACGTAAGCGTTTTTTTTTTCAAGATGGCGCCGATAGAGAAAGTACGTGTAGGTTCAGCTCCCAGTTATGAAGATAAAAGTAATAGTAATTGTAAATTGTGTATCAGAAAAGTTCATAAAGGAATTCAGTGTAGAACCTGCAAGTACTGGTTTCATGAAAATTGCTGCAAGATCAACTTAAAACTCGTAACTGATGACTATTTGTGGACCTGTGAGCCGTGCATAGCAGCCGCGTGTGAAAGTAAATTTTCAAACATTATCAAAAATAAGGACGAAATAATCAGAATGCTACAAACTGATATTGAAGTGCTAGAAGTGAAATACGCTGTCCTCCAAGACCGATATACAGCTCTACAAAACAGTAGTGCTTCGACAGTGTGTGTAGATCGGTGTTATGTACACTCTTTGACATAAAACTTGACCGGCGGCCGGCCGCTTCAGAGGCTAAATCCGCGCCGATCGCGACATGGGACAAAGAAACTGGCCAACTCGCAAATTCTCTAAGTCCGGTTATCTGCACAATCTGGCAACACTGTAGACTGCGGCACTTCCTGGAGGAAAACTTGTCCCAAGATAGAAAGACTCTAGGCTGATTACGCCTGTGGTCTAGCGGTAGCGTGCGTTGTTTCTGTTCATAATGTCAGTGGATCGAGAGCAGCTGGCATAAAATATTTTTATAGCCTCTTCTGTCTGAATGCTGAAGACGTGAATGTAATGGTAGCGCAGATTCAATCTATTTCGCTTTGTGACACACCGATATCAAAATTTTATCTAGTAACGATTTTGCGGCAGATTTCCTGCAGACTGTCCTCCTCTGGACGCCGTATGCGGCAAAGCTCCGGGATCCATTTGCTGGCTACTGGCAGCGGCCGTGGCGACAGCAGCGGCGCTGCACTCCCCCGTTCTTTATCGAAAGCGCCTGCTACCGCTCATCGCTTTTGATGATTTGAAACGCTTTATTATTAAATGTTGCTCCACAGAAAATTTCTACAATTTCCATTCACGCTCAAAAGCAACGGAGACAGACGCCCTGATTAGTAGGCGCGTAATCGGCAAGAGCTGAGTATGGCCCGAAATTAATTTTATAGACTGGGACGAAATTAAACCACCTCACTACATTCGATGAATTTATAAATGCTTCATACCTCGTTTCTTTTCCTTTCAAACTTAATTATTTGTGCAACTTTTGGTCAATGTTTGGATGTTTTCGTCAAGCCAGAGTGAGCGTCTGTGGTGTAAAATGTATTACAGTTCTTGTTTGATTCCTTATGGTAAGTCTATGCGATAAACTGTGTGAATACCTTGCAATGCATGCTCTGTAGCAGTGCAGGCACACTGCACATTTGGAGTTCCATGTATGGGTTCATGAAGTATTTATTGTTGATCGGAAGTGATAGTTAAGGTCATCAGATTTAATCCAGATAAATTTGTCGTTTTGAAGGTTTCAGAGAACGGAAAGGAATTGCTAACGCCGGTGTTAGAAAACGTCTACAGTTAAATGCTATTGCAAAAATTTAGAAGATGTGAACTATATTAATGAACATGTGCACTTCATAAACAACCTTCTGACATGTTAGACCTATATGACGAACAAAGCTCAAATTTATATCGTTGACAGTCGGTTTGAATCTTTTCAGGACCTATTTTACAGTGAAGCACCTTGGAATTTGCAAAGCAGAAATCCATGATATTAACTTAATTTACTAAGTCGAAATCGGACGAAGATTGATGTTTAAAGGCATTCTTCAGATTTCGCATAAGAAATTTTTACTAGCAGTTTGCAACTCCATTAATTAAAATGGAAAATAAAAGGTTTTAGTCAGCGGCTTCTACCGTGATTCGAACTTATAGTACAAGCACTGCAACGCACAAGGGAACCTCTGAGCTAACGACACACTGGCGGCCAGGGGCGGACTATAGTCACTGCGATGTTGCCTGAGCCTCAAAACGCAACCTTAAACACAGAAACAGAGGAGGTGGAGATTACTGTTTTAACGTCCCGTCGACAACGATGTCATTAGAGAGGAGCACAAGCTCGGATTAGGGAAGGATGGGGAAGGAAATCGGCCGTGCCCTTCCTAAGGAACCATCCCGGCATTTGCCTGAAGCGATTTAGGGAAATCATTGAAAACCTAAATCAGGATGGCCGGGCGCGGGATTGCACCATCGTCCTCCCGAATGCACACACAAACAGGTGTTACTTATGTGAAGAACGCCGTTCTTGGAGTCCAGAAATTAAATATACTTTCTAATTGTGTCATCTTGCAGTGGATTATATCGTACGAGTCTTCGATGTGGAAAACGAATGTTAAGTGAATTTAGCGAGGTAACGCCGACCTACACCCGGAAGTAAATGCACTATCAGAGTGTTGACAAATACTTGCTACGACGATGCCATTTCTCGGCTCTCTGACGAGGCAGCTCTTCAGCGAAATGCTTGCCGTGATTCTCCGATACGGTTCTTCAGAGTGGAGACGCGCGCGCACGTTTGGTTTTTATGCGGCGTTCTCCCCTGGTGGTTTCTGACGTCGCCTTGTGGGCTATGTATACATATGAGACATTCAATTATCATTAATCCAGAATGATACAAGTTTCAGCTTCCGGCGTGGAAGAAGGCTGTTGACGCCGACATTATATCATTTCAACGTAGGGAAAGCAAAACGGATCATTCAATGTTTCTCATTCAACATAAAGCATGTGAGATAAATTTCCGTAACGTTCATAATCATCTAAAAATACAAACGAAGTAAAAATACACCGGAATCTTACTCGAATTGAATATAATGTAAGATACCAAACGCTTTGCACCTCGATGTCGAATTTGTCCACTTGCAACCGTTTGCAGCATGCACATAGATTGTCATGATTACCACGAGAATGAAGAAATATGTTGGTAAGGATGGAAGCAAGAAGAGACGCAGTCAACAAATATTCTATTCCTCATGGCATTCATTTCATTTGACACGTAAGAAGAGGTAAAGCGGGAATTTACTTTCGTTAACACGAAAGATATGCCGCACATATTGATAACGAGGAAGTCTGCGTGTTCATACGTTTCCTCCTTGAAATCTGTATGCTCTATTATATACTAAGTAGCCCGATCATTGTTGCAGTAATGTGACCCTCTTGTTTGACCCCGTAACGATGAACAGATTCCAAATGCATGTCTCTGCGTGAAAGTAGCTGTTCGAACCCTTCCTGGGTTGTTTTTTGTGTTTTATTGCTTGGAATTCCTGAAGCAGACCACTGTGCCTTCCCCCCTCGTGGGTTAGGTCTCAAAACTAAACCGCTTTGTATCCAATGGCATAATTTATTCATACAGCATCAGCATAAGACTCTTGCGAGTGAGAGAATGACAATAACAATCGTAACAAGAACAAGCAAATAATGAATGATGTTTATTCCAATGCAGAACGAGAATGGCTTTAAATATAAAAATCTATATCTATATCCATATCTATTGATCTTTGAGTTGGCACAATGAAAATATATTCTTAGCATTTAGTTACTGAATTTAGTTCTGGATGTTTGCAGAGAAAAGGAAAAGTCGGTACTTCTCGCTAGTGTAATATAATGTGAACCAGCAACTACCCTTTCCTTAGAACACGACTCAAGCAGGTCCTCAAGTAGGCACTGCTGCACTCTGTTCCCTGACATTGCTCTGATGACGGTTAATGCAGATAGTTCCGATTATGAAATACAAAACGTATTGCAGGTTAGTTCCTAGGATAGTAACATTAAATTTGCGTTGTAGACGGCACATGAACGTGACGACTATCCATATTACTCATCAATATAAAAAGACAATATTTTGGGAATTTAACAGGATTACTCAAAATGAATTCTGAAATTGGGTGACTGACCGCACAGGTGCTAAACGTCGTCAAGAGTATACGATGTCCTAATCGCATTAGGAATATGAAGATCGTCTTCGACAGCTCGCAACTTTCACATTGCTATCCCCACCCTACTCCAGACAGCTCTCGGTGGAGTTGCACTACGTTGCCGATGTTATGGAAGGCCTTCAAACCGACAACAGACCACATATTGAAAAATACAAGCGAATTCTCTTGCAGCGTAAGCTTATTGTAACTAATCTAAAAATTATTGGAGAGGAACATTGTCCTATTCAAAAAAGTAAAATGTTACACACTGTTGACGTCAAACGGACATTATCTATGTCCTGTCTTGTGTCCTACTCATCTATAATATCAAGTGTACTATGAAAATGATTATATATAATGGATTATAAGGTAATGCATTGATACCAGATGGTGGGGGCCGGCCGATGTGGCCGTGCGGTTCTAGGCGCTTCAGTCTGGAACCGCGTGACCGCTACGGTCGCAGGTTCGAATCCTGTCTCGGGCATGGATGTGTGTGATGTCCTTAGGTTAGTTAGGTTTAAGTAGTTCTAAGTTCTAGGGGACTGATGACCTTAGAAGTTAAGTCCCATGGTGCTCAGAGCCATTTGAACTATTTAACACAAAATGACATTAAAAATTTAAGTTATTCACGAGCAGCTAGTTGAGAATATGTATGAACATTAAATGACACGACGAACCGTCATGTTCTGCATATGGATTCAAACCCAGCTCATGCAGACTAAGCAAAGATTTCGTGACTGACGGAAACTAACAGTCATTCCTGATTAGGCATACAGAGAGTGATATACCTCGATTTTAGACAGTATCAGTTAGCAAATATCAACTTTAAATTGCATAACGCAAACATTTTTAACAGACGCGAATTCCTACCCAGCATCTATTGTCCCTGTTAACGAACTACGAGAGATGTTAAATATTGCTTCTTCACAAGTAACTTACTTGAAATGCCGTGAGGTAAAGCTGTGTGTTGGATACGGATTCGAACCCGGAACCTAATCGGATTGCTATCGAAGCACAGTCAAATGTGACATATCGGAATTTCGCAGCAGTAACTAGATGTTATAACTGAAATGACGAGACGAAAAATTAATTTTTTCCTTCCCAGGACTCCAACCCGGCACCTATCGCTGTTATATTCTAGAGAAAACTAACGTTAAATATGGGTTTGTTGCACCAGCAGTGACATGTGAGCATGTTTGAACTGAAATAATATGACGAAGAGTTCAGAGCTCACTGGGAATAGAGCCCCACACATATCGTTGTTGACTACACACAAAGAGACGTCAGCTACCGAATTTTTCTCCACCAGCTGCTCAGGATAGCATCTTGAACTTACAGTCATCTCGCAAATAGTTCTGTGTCTCACTGGGAGTTAAAAACGTCAGATATCGTTAGTGTGACAGCGAATGAAAATACATTAAAAATCAAAATTATTATCCACCAGCAGACAGGTGTTCTCATGCTAGAGCTTGATAATACATAATTAAATCTTTAGTGCCGGGCCAGGATTCGATCCCATTCACGCATAATATGTGAAGGTGTTGAGGAATCTGCAGTTTTGAACAAACAACAAATTGTAGCCGAGCTGTATTGCCACGAAGGGATCAAATTCCGCGTTAAGGGCGGTCTGAGTTGCATTCCCAGTTCAGAACCAATTTTATCGACATACAGAAGCTCAAATAAAAGATGGAATAAGTGTCCTGTGACCATACATAGCGTTTGTGTCGTCACTTGAAATAAATAACTAGTATAAGAAAGGTTACTGGTGGTAGAGTTTCTACATGTCGCCACTCCAGACTTTATTGTGGTTCAACCTACCGTCTACTTGGTAAAGAAGGAATATCATCTTTAATGTGAATTTTCTGACCACGCAGCCATTATATCTCCTTCACTTGGTGTAGCCAGGAGAGAATGGAATCTGTCTCTCCCTATCTAAAATCATTGACAGAAGTGGGAATCGAACCCAGACCATAGGTATAACAACCTACCATCCGTCCAACAGACCACGAAATCCTCTTCTCTGCGAGTCATTTTTCTATCGTAACGCAGTTGTGCCACACTGGATGAGAATTCTGACACACAGGCTCCCTGTAGTAATTTGCAGCATGTTCAGTAAATTCATTTACTTGGTTGACCGAATCACCATGAACTAGCTGCCTCGGCTACCCAGTGCATACATTCGACTATTTTGTAATCACAGAAATAAAATCACGTTACTGCCACCTACACACAATTGCCAACATTGTAGGATGCAGAAGTTTAAATAAGAAGTGTTTCTTTTCACTTGAGCTATTCTATTGCGCTATCTGTTACTAGAAAACGTCGTTCAGTCCAAAAGAAAAGCTGTAACTGTTTGTCTCTCAGAAGTCAAGACATGGCCATATGCATAATCTCACAGTGCTGTGGAATCCAAAAGTTCTGAAGGAATAGTTGCCGAGCTCTGGAGCTGTTGTAGTTCCGTGTCAGCTTGTAGCATAGATAAGATGTCGCGAGTTCGAATACATTCAGTGCTAAATTTTTTAAAACGCAATTCTGCTCTCTGCTGAAGTTATCAATCTAATGGAACTTTGAACAAATTCCCTTCACTTCTCAACCCAAAGTAGTCGCATGTGGAAAAAGGACTAACTACTGTGACATTTTGTCCTATTCAGGTTTAATAGACAGCAGGCAGCAGATGCATCTCGAAGATGTGCAGGGAGAGCGCATCGTGCCATAATATGTCAGAAAAGTATTTTCTACATTAGCCGTCGTGTGGTAGTGATATTTTATTCTTCTTCAAACTTTGATTGACAGCTTTAACTCAGAACAAATTTTCTACATGCATGTAATCAATAAACTGCATGTGCATTGTCAGACTGTCATAGGTAACATCAGAGAATTCGCATATATCGTTGATGATTAATTTCTCTCTCATGTTTACTATTGTTTTAACAACACTAAAGGAAACCTTACGAAAATTGTGCACTGTATTATAAGAAATGAAATAAAACTAACGATGATAACCTTACGACGAAAGTATCTGTACACAAGCATGCCTCTATCGACACGAATTAGTAAAATACTACTCACTTAGATTTTGATAGGGTCTGTGTTTAATTGGTATGCTGTGTCATACTCAAGAGGTATGCAAATGTGGCATTTCATAAATATAGTTACGTATTCCTAGAAACCCAAAATTCGCTTGTCAGCAGCGGAAAGAGGCGTTACCTGTTGTGCAGCATTGTAAGTTTTTCAACATTGCACTATGAGCTGAAAGCATTTTCTTGCGATTTCCGTATTGATGTTTGATCTGACTGCTTGTAGCTCTTTCACAGAAGGGATAAAAACGTTTCAGTCAGTGAGACTGGAACTGCGAACCGTAACAGACGCTGTTTCACATGTCAGCACGTTACCACAGAGCTGGCGAGGGGGTATGGGTCTCAGCTTCCTATTACGACGGCAATAGTAACTAGAACTCGTAAACCGCTATTTAAAGGTCGAGATTAGTTGCGATTTCCACCTGCAACGACTTTCTTGGGCTGAAAACCGTAAATTTTCAATCTTTTGTTACCCTTCAAGCTATAATAACTCAGATTATTCAATGGAAATGACAGGTAAAATCAAGTGAACTTTGAGGCTTAATTCCGTGCACACCAGGAAGTAACTCGTCGATCACAGAGTTGCCAAACATACGTTGCCTTGTTGCCAAATCTCAGTTACAGTACCAGCAGGAAGAAGACGAACCGATGTGATCCTACAGCGGTCTGGGAAGTGACCATAGCTGGTGTCTCCAAGTCGCGGCTGCTACGGCCTGGAATACGTAATGCGTCTGATTCGCTTTCTGTAACTAGGTTTAGGGACTGGAGCGTAGTTACTAATAATACTCAGAACTGACTGTAAACTGAGCATCATAAATCAGTAACTCTCATTGTTGTTTTTATATTTCTTTCGTAAGTGCACTCAAAACTAAGAAAGTCATTCACAGGCGTTTTCCTGCCTCGCCGATAGTCGAGCAGAACATACA
The DNA here is from genome assembly GCF_023864275.1 of Schistocerca cancellata. Lineage (NCBI taxonomy): Eukaryota > Metazoa > Arthropoda > Insecta > Orthoptera > Acrididae > Schistocerca > Schistocerca cancellata. The sequence goes on along the minus strand of NC_064635.1, from coordinate 14,918,312 downwards.
AATAAAAATAAAAAAGAATGTGTGTGTGTGTGTGTGTGTGTGTGTGTGAGAGAGAGAGAGAGAGAGAGAGAGAGAGAGAGAGAGAGAGAGAAATAAAAAGCAATGAGAGAGTGTGTAAAAAATTGTTGTAAAGAAATTGAATCATGGTATTTAAAGAAATCTTTCATTAAAATGACACGTTCCACATCATTACGAAATGTCGTATTCATGATCTATGGAACAAGAGTTAATCTAATGTAATGTAATCTAATCTAATCACATCATATTGATTATTAGCCATGAAGAGTCATGAACTACCGAAAGTTTTGCCAATACCAGTAACCAAATCTAAACTTGAAAATAAAAGACGACAATTTTTGTAATAAACCGTGACTCCTATCAAGACCCTTTCATCCCTGTTATCTAACCACGAAAGATGTCTGATGTACCTCCATTCTGAAGTAACAAAGTGTGCATGCATTTAAAGGTGAAGTGCATGATGTGAAGTTCTGTGACGGAGATACGAACCCAACACGTAATCCGATTGTTAACTAAGAAAAATCAAATGTTACGTATCGGTTTTTCTTACGAGCCGCTAGGTGTCTGAATCTAAAATAAGGATACAAACTTTTGTGCCTAAGCGACAATCGAACTGCACACCTACCGCGCATCCACGAATATAGCTTAAGTATCAGTTGCTTACTCATGAACAGTAAGATGTGTGCGTGTTTGACCAGAAATAACGACACCTGTTGCGATTGTTGGCAACACATGAACAGACATTGAAATTGCGCGTTAATTTTCACTAGCAGGTGGGTGTGCACTTGATAAAGCTAGAAATGAAATTATGAATATTTTTGTACTGGATCAGGTTTCAGACCCACATACTTACCTTTGGAAGAGAGCTAGAGAAGATTGCAGTCTTGGGAAAAGGAACGAAATGACTGAACTATACTGTTCCGAGAGATTCAGATCCTCGAAAGAGGAGATACGAATTCGAATCACAGTCCAGCACCAAATTTTTAAACGTCTCTAGTTCAATCAAGTACAAGTACAATAAGAGCCCTGTCCCTTTAAATGGCTATCGGTTCATCAAATAAAATAAAATTTTCTAATGTAAGTAAGTTTACTGGCGACTGTATTTCTGTTTACCATGACTTCCGCTTTGTCATTTCCCAACGAAAACTGGCTCTGCTCAGTTGGTTATGAAGGAACGTGATGTTTAATGCGGATTCTGGATTATAACGTCTTTCTCTTGAGGTTACCAGAGGTAAAATAAATCTGTTTGTGCCTCTTAAAAGTAAATGCCTGAACTCACGCATTGCACCTGTGATAGCTCGTTCCACCAGACCATTGTGGCCACATTACCCAGCCCCAGGAGTGTGCTGTAACGGATGATGTGCTTAGCTTACAAAATTAGTCACGGTGGAAAAAATGCGAGTCTATTAAATGGTCAAGTAGAAGCAAGCTTCTGACGCAGAGATTATGCTATTCTCATGTCAGCAGGATGTAAAGACTCTTCTAGGCATCATAGGCTGGATGTGAAGCCATTTTGATTTTTCACAAATTCAGCAAATTTCTTAGTTCGAGAAAATCCACTGTGAAGTGTGAAGTTGCCGGATAATTCGATTATTACTGTTATTATTAATATCATTTTATTCATACTGCTGCTGTAACACAAGTGCTTGAACATCATTTAGTATCTTTTGGTCACTATAGAAGTAGTTTCCCAAGAACAGGTTCTTTCCCTGTCTACGGAATCCTTTTCATGTTAATATCAAACACCAGCAATTACTCGTAGATTACATTAAAACTAAAGTAATTGACGAAGACGTTACTTGGTAACAAAAACGCACTGCCTTTCTTCATTTACTTTCGCCTAGAAGTGGCTATCGAGTACTGACAAACCAAAAGGCAAGAGATCTTACTGCCTTCCGATATACGTTGCTGTTAGTTCTTCCACATGATTTGGTCGACATGACCTGTTTCAAGTAGTGTATGACAGACAGTGTTTTAGAAAATCTATTGTTTCCCTTTGCAATAAACAGAAGTATTTTCATTCTAAGCTGTCCAAGTACAAAATTTTCGCAATATTAGTGCACATTTAATATTCGCTTCTATAATGTATAAAAGTATTTCACAGTCGCAAAACTCGCATCCGAAACGTTGACCTTACACTTAGTCGCTGACCATAAATTCTAGCTCAGAGTGACACCAGTTTAAATAACCTAATGTAGCGAAGACTGTTTGCCAGTGCTCTTTCTCACCGGAAAATACGCAATTGACTCATTTGGCTCCATAAGTACACTGTAACAGTAATTTCTGTGTGAAATTTGTCAATAAGCTTTCGCCTTCCAACCGGCAAAATACGGAAGAGTACAGCCGGTAAACAAATCACAAATCACGATTTAGTGCCGATAAGACGATTTCTTTAAACATTGTCGAAGCTGAGGGAATTTATTTTCTGCTTAAATCGTCTTAAGCAGCAACGTTCACAGATATCTCAAATAGGAAAAAGCTGAATATCCAGGTACGAAGGTTGTAAAACAAACTTCCCACAGTTTGTGTCAGGTTGATCTTTTCGTCTGATTACACTGCTTAAGTATTTTGTCTAAGAGGTATCACAAGTAGTATCCCTGTAGCTGTGGGAATCATTGGTTGAAAACGAGTTTAACACCAATGGGTACAGTGCTGCTATATTTTCAAAATTATTATCAACTTAAGTCTGAGTTCATCCACAAACTGAGGCGTATTTATAATATTGAAGCTAGACTGTGTATCCTTGTCTTTCTTGAGTGGTCACTGGAAGGCGTTTACACACACGTATACAATACTATGAATACTTCGAACGCTATGGTTAACGTTGCTCTCATAAACTACTTTTTTTTTTTTAAATTCTTCTGGGTCTTAAGCGAGCAATATGTGTTGTAGATACAGTCTCAGACCAAAAAATTGACCGCCGAGTCGTTCACGTAAGGTGGACAATACAGTCATGCTCCTCTCAGAATTCTATGTCTGGCAATATGCTCGATCTAGCAACATGTAGACTGCGGCACTTCCCAGAGGAAGTCTTGACTCCAGTCTTAGTACATTACTCTTGACTACGATCGTAGTCTTGAGGTTAAACGCGAGACCAGCTAATATGATATTGTAGATTCGCTTGAATTACACTCATAGCTTCAGCACCGAGAGGAAAGGGGCGATAAAAATTCTGTCGATATGTGCTTTCGGTCGCCAGACGTCATATTAGCTGGTCTCGCGTTTTACCTCAAGACTACGGTCGTGTTCCATCAGCGGTACGAATAAAATGATAGTAATAATAACAGTAATAATCGAATTATCCGGCAACTTCACACTTCACAGTGGATTTTCTCGAACTAAGAAATTTGCTGAATTTGTGAAAAATCAAAATGGCTTCACATCCAGCCTATGATGCCTAGAAGAGTCTTTACATCCTGCTGACATGAGAATAGCATAATCTCTGCGTCAGAAGCTTGCTTCTACTTGACCATTTAATAGACTCGCATTTTTTCCACCGTGACTAATTTTGTAAGCTAAGCACATCATCCGTTACAGCACACTCCTGGGGCTGGGTAATGTGGCCACAATGGTCTGGTGGAACGAGCTATCACAGGTGCAATGCGTGGGTTCAGGCATTTACTTTTAAGAGGCACAAACAGATTTATTTTACCTCTGGTAACCTCAAGAGAAAGACGTTATAATCCAGAATCCGCATTAAACATCACGTTCCTTCATAACCAACTGAGCAGAGCCAGTTTTCGTTGGGAAATGACAAAGCGGAAGTCATGGTAAACAGAAATACAGTCGCCAGTAAACTTACTTACATTAGAAAATTTTATTTTATTTGATGAACCGATAGCCATTTAAAGGGACAGGGCTCTTATTTTACTTGTACTTGATTGAACTAGAGACGTTTAAAAATTTGGTGCTGGACTGTGATTCGAATTCGTATCTCCTCTTTCGAGGATCTGAATCTCTCGGAACAGTATAGTTCAGTCATTTCGTTCCTTTTCCCAAGACTGCAATCTTCTCTAGCTCTCTTCCAAAGGTAAGTATGTGGGTCTGAAACCTGATCCAGTACAAAAATATTCATAATTTCATTTCTAGCTTTATCAAGTGCACACCCACCTGCTAGTGAAAATTAACGCGCAATTTCAATGTCTGTTCATGTGTTGCCAACAATCGCAACAGGTGTCGTTATTTCTGGTCAAACACGCACACATCTTACTGTTCATGAGTAAGCAACTGATACTTAAGCTATATTCGTGGATGCGCGGTAGGTGTGCAGTTCGATTGTCGCTTAGGCACAAAAGTTTGTATCCTTATTTTAGATTCAGACACCTAGCGGCTCGTAAGAAAAACCGATACGTAACATTTGATTTTTCTTAGTTAACAATCGGATTACGTGTTGGGTTCGTATCTCCGTCACAGAACTTCACATCATGCACTTCACCTTTAAATGCATGCACACTTTGTTACTTCAGAATGGAGGTATATCAGACATCTTTCGTGGTTAGATAACAGGGATGAAAGGGTCTTGATAGGAGTCACGGTTTATTACAAAAATTGTCGTCTTTTATTTTCAAGTTTAGATTTGGTTACTGGTATTGGCAAAACTTTCGGTAGTTCATGACTCTTCATGGCTAATAATCAATATGATGTGATTAGATTAGATTACATTACATTAGATTAACTCTTGTTCCATAGATCATGAATACGACATTTCGTAATGATGTGGAACGTGTCATTTTAATGAAAGATTTCTTTAAATACCATGATTCAATTTCTTTACAACAATTTTTTACACACTCTCTCATTGCTTTTTATTTCTCTCTCTCTCTCTCTCTCTCTCTCTCTCTCTCACACACACACACACACACACACACACACACACATTCTTTTTTATTTTTATTTGTATGTTCTGCTCGACTATCGGCGAGGCAGGAAAACGCCTGTGAATGACTTTCTTAGTTTTGAGTGCACTTACGAAAGAAATATAAAAACAACAATGAGAGTTACTGATTTATGATGCTCAGTTTGCAGTCAGTTCTGAGTATTATTAGTAACTACGCTCCAGTCCCTAAACCTAGTTACAGAAAGCGAATCAGACGCATTACGTATTCCAGGCCGTAGCAGCCGCGACTTGGAGACACCAGCTATGGTCACTTCCCAGACCGCTGTAGGATCACATCGGTTCGTCTTCTTCCTGCTGGTACTGTAACTGAGATTTGGCAACAAGGCAACGTATGTTTGGCAACTCTGTGATCGACGAGTTACTTCCTGGTGTGCACGGAATTAAGCCTCAAAGTTCACTTGATTTTACCTGTCATTTCCATTGAATAATCTGAGTTATTATAGCTTGAAGGGTAACAAAAGATTGAAAATTTACGGTTTTCAGCCCAAGAAAGTCGTTGCAGGTGGAAATCGCAACTAATCTCGACCTTTAAATAGCGGTTTACGAGTTCTAGTTACTATTGCCGTCGTAATAGGAAGCTGAGACCCATACCCCCTCGCCAGCTCTGTGGTAACGTGCTGACATGTGAAACAGCGTCTGTTACGGTTCGCAGTTCCAGTCTCACTGACTGAAACGTTTTTATCCCTTCTGTGAAAGAGCTACAAGCAGTCAGATCAAACATCAATACGGAAATCGCAAGAAAATGCTTTCAGCTCATAGTGCAATGTTGAAAAACTTACAATGCTGCACAACAGGTAACGCCTCTTTCCGCTGCTGACAAGCGAATTTTGGGTTTCTAGGAATACGTAACTATATTTATGAAATGCCACATTTGCATACCTCTTGAGTATGACACAGCATACCAATTAAACACAGACCCTATCAAAATCTAAGTGAGTAGTATTTTACTAATTCGTGTCGATAGAGGCATGCTTGTGTACAGATACTTTCGTCGTAAGGTTATCATCGTTAGTTTTATTTCATTTCTTATAATACAGTGCACAATTTTCGTAAGGTTTCCTTTAGTGTTGTTAAAACAATAGTAAACATGAGAGAGAAATTAATCATCAACGATATATGCGAATTCTCTGATGTTACCTATGACAGTCTGACAATGCACATGCAGTTTATTGATTACATGCATGTAGAAAATTTGTTCTGAGTTAAAGCTGTCAATCAAAGTTTGAAGAAGAATAAAATATCACTACCACACGACGGCTAATGTAGAAAATACTTTTCTGACATATTATGGCACGATGCGCTCTCCCTGCACATCTTCGAGATGCATCTGCTGCCTGCTGTCTATTAAACCTGAATAGGACAAAATGTCACAGTAGTTAGTCCTTTTTCCACATGCGACTACTTTGGGTTGAGAAGTGAAGGGAATTTGTTCAAAGTTCCATTAGATTGATAACTTCAGCAGAGAGCAGAATTGCGTTTTAAAAAATTTAGCACTGAATGTATTCGAACTCGCGACATCTTATCTATGCTACAAGCTGACACGGAACTACAACAGCTCCAGAGCTCGGCAACTATTCCTTCAGAACTTTTGGATTCCACAGCACTGTGAGATTATGCATATGGCCATGTCTTGACTTCTGAGAGACAAACAGTTACAGCTTTTCTTTTGGACTGAACGACGTTTTCTAGTAACAGATAGCGCAATAGAATAGCTCAAGTGAAAAGGAACACTTCTTATTTAAACTTCTGCATCCTACAATGTTGGCAGTTGTGTGTAGGTGGCAGTAACGTGATTTTATTTCTGTGATTACAAAATAGTCGAATGTATGCACTAGTTCATGGTGATTCGGTCAACCAAGTAAATGAATTTACTGAACATGCTGCAAATTACTACAGGGAGCCTGTGTGTCAGACTTCTCATCCAGTGTGGCACAACTGCGTTACGATAGAAAAATGACTCGCAGAGAAGAGGATTTCGTGGTCTGTTGGACGGATGGTAGGTTGTTATACCTATGGTCTGGGTTCGATTCCCACTTCTGTCAATGATTTTAGATAGGGAGAGACAGATTCCATTCTCTCCTGGCTACACCAAGTGAAGGAGATATAATGGCTGCGTGGTCAGAAAATTCACATTAAAGATGATATTCCTTCTTTACCAAGTAGACGGTAGGTTGAACCACAATAAAGTCTGGAGTGGCGACATGTAGAAACTCTACCACCAGTAACCTTTCTTATACTAGTTATTTATTTCAAGTGACGACACAAACGCTATGTATGGTCACAGGACACTTATTCCATCTTTTATTTGAGCTTCTGTATGTCGATAAAATTGGTTCTGAACTGGGAATGCAACTCAGACCGCCCTTAACGCGGAATTTGATCCCTTCGTGGCAATACAGCTCGGCTACAATTTGTTGTTTGTTCAAAACTGCAGATTCCTCAACACCTTCACATATTATGCGTGAATGGGATCGAATCCTGGCCCGGCACTAAAGATTTAATTATGTATTATCAAGCTCTAGCATGAGAACACCTGTCTGCTGGTGGATAATAATTTTGATTTTTAATGTATTTTCATTCGCTGTCACACTAACGATATCTGACGTTTTTAACTCCCAGTGAGACACAGAACTATTTGCGAGATGACTGTAAGTTCAAGATGCTATCCTGAGCAGCTGGTGGAGAAAAATTCGGTAGCTGACGTCTCTTTGTGTGTAGTCAACAACGATATGTGTGGGGCTCTATTCCCAGTGAGCTCTGAACTCTTCGTCATATTATTTCAGTTCAAACATGCTCACATGTCACTGCTGGTGCAACAAACCCATATTTAACGTTAGTTTTCTCTAGAATATAACAGCGATAGGTGCCGGGTTGGAGTCCTGGGAAGGAAAAAATTAATTTTTCGTCTCGTCATTTCAGTTATAACATCTAGTTACTGCTGCGAAATTCCGATATGTCACATTTGACTGTGCTTCGATAGCAATCCGATTAGGTTCCGGGTTCGAATCCGTGTCCAACACACAGCTTTACCTCACGGCATTTCAAGTAAGTTACTTGTGAAGAAGCAATATTTAACATCTCTCGTAGTTCGTTAACAGGGACAATAGATGCTGGGTAGGAATTCGCGTCTGTTAAAAATGTTTGCGTTATGCAATTTAAAGTTGATATTTGCTAACTGATACTGTCTAAAATCGAGGTATATCACTCTCTGTATGCCTAATCAGGAATGACTGTTAGTTTCCGTCAGTCACGAAATCTTTGCTTAGTCTGCATGATGATGATGATGATGATGATGTGTGTTTTGTAGGGCGCTCAACTGCGTGGTTATCAGCGCCCGTACAATTTCCCAATCTTTGCTCAGTCCAATTGCGCCACTTTCCTGGATGATGATGAAATGATGAGGACAACACAAACACCCAGTCATCTCGAGGCAGGTGAAAATCCCTGACCCCGCCGGGAATCGAACCCGGGACCCCGTGCTCGGGAAGCGAGAACGCTGCCGCGAGACCACGAGCGGCGGACAGTCTGCATGAGCTGGGTTTGAATCCATATGCAGAACATGACGGTTCGTCGTGTCATTTAATGTTCATACATATTCTCAACTAGCTGCTCGTGAATAACTAAAATTTTTAATGTCATTTTGTGTTAAATAGTTCAAATGGCTCTGAGCACCATGGGACTTAACTTCTAAGGTCATCAGTCCCCTAGAACTTAGAACTACTTAAACCTAACTAACCTAAGGACATCACACACATCCATGCCCGAGACAGGATTCGAACCTGCGACCGTAGCGGTCACGCGGTTCCAGACTGAAGCGCCTAGAACCGCACGGCCACATCGGCCGGCCCCCACCATCTGGTATCAATGCATTACCTTATAATCCATTATATATAATCATTTTCATAGTACACTTGATATTATAGATGAGTAGGACACAAGACAGGACATAGATAATGTCCGTTTGACGTCAACAGTGTGTAACATTTTACTTTTTTGAATAGGACAATGTTCCTCTCCAATAATTTTTAGATTAGTTACAATAAGCTTACGCTGCAAGAGAATTCGCTTGTATTTTTCAATATGTGGTCTGTTGTCGGTTTGAAGGCCTTCCATAACATCGGCAACGTAGTGCAACTCCACCGAGAGCTGTCTGGAGTAGGGTGGGGATAGCAATGTGAAAGTTGCGAGCTGTCGAAGACGATCTTCATATTCCTAATGCGATTAGGACATCGTATGCTCTTGACGACGTTTAGCACCTGTGCGGTCAGTCACCCAATTTCAGAATTCATTTTGAGTAATCCTGTTAAATTCCCAAAATATTGTCTTTTTATATTGATGAGTAATATGGATAGTCGTCACGTTCATGTGCCGTCTACAACGCAAATTTAATGTTACTATCCTAGGAACTAACCTGCAATACGTTTTGTATTTCATAATCGGAACTATCTGCATTAACCGTCATCAGAGCAATGTCAGGGAACAGAGTGCAGCAGTGCCTACTTGAGGACCTGCTTGAGTCGTGTTCTAAGGAAAGGGTAGTTGCTGGTTCACATTATATTACACTAGCGAGAAGTACCGACTTTTCCTTTTCTCTGCAAACATCCAGAACTAAATTCAGTAACTAAATGCTAAGAATATATTTTCATTGTGCCAACTCAAAGATCAATAGATATGGATATAGATATAGATTTTTATATTTAAAGCCATTCTCGTTCTGCGTTGGAATAAACATCATTCATTATTTGCTTGTTCTTGTTACGATTGTTATTGTCATTCTCTCACTCGCAAGAGTCTTATGCTGATGCTGTATGAATAAATTATGCCATTGGATACAAAGCGGTTTAGTTTTGAGACCTAACCCACGAGGGGGGAAGGCACAGTGGTCTGCTTCAGGAATTCCAAGCAATAAAACACAAAAAACAACCCAGGAAGGGTTCGAACAGCTACTTTCACGCAGAGACATGCATTTGGAATCTGTTCATCGTTACGGGGTCAAACAAGAGGGTCACATTACTGCAACAATGATCGGGCTACTTAGTATATAATAGAGCATACAGATTTCAAGGAGGAAACGTATGAACACGCAGACTTCCTCGTTATCAATATGTGCGGCATATCTTTCGTGTTAACGAAAGTAAATTCCCGCTTTACCTCTTCTTACGTGTCAAATGAAATGAATGCCATGAGGAATAGAATATTTGTTGACTGCGTCTCTTCTTGCTTCCATCCTTACCAACATATTTCTTCATTCTCGTGGTAATCATGACAATCTATGTGCATGCTGCAAACGGTTGCAAGTGGACAAATTCGACATCGAGGTGCAAAGCGTTTGGTATCTTACATTATATTCAATTCAAGTAAGATTCCGGTGTATTTTTACTTCGTTTGTATTTTTAGATGATTATGAACGTTACGGAAATTTATCTCACATGCTTTATGTTGAATGAGAAACATTGAATGATCCGTTTTGCTTTCCCTACGTTGAAATGATATAATGTCGGCGTCAACAGCCTTCTTCCACGCCGGAAGCTGAAACTTGTATCATTCTGGATTAATGATAATTGAATGTCTCATATGTATACATAGCCCACAAGGCGACGTCAGAAACCACCAGGGGAGAACGCCGCATAAAAACCAAACGTGCGCGCGCGTCTCCACTCTGAAGAACCGTATCGGAGAATCACGGCAAGCATTTCGCTGAAGAGCTGCCTCGTCAGAGAGCCGAGAAATGGCATCGTCGTAGCAAGTATTTGTCAACACTCTGATAGTGCATTTACTTCCGGGTGTAGGTCGGCGTTACCTCGCTAAATTCACTTAACATTCGTTTTCCACATCGAAGACTCGTACGATATAATCCACTGCAAGATGACACAATTAGAAAGTATATTTAATTTCTGGACTCCAAGAACGGCGTTCTTCACATAAGTAACACCTGTTTGTGTGTGCATTCGGGAGGACGATGGTGCAATCCCGCGCCCGGCCATCCTGATTTAGGTTTTCATTGATTTCCCTAAATCGCTTCAGGCAAATGCCGGGATGGTTCCTTAGGAAGGGCACGGCCGATTTCCTTCCCCATCCTTCCCTAATCCGAGCTTGTGCTCCTCTCTAATGACATCGTTGTCGACGGGACGTTAAAACAGTAATCTCCACCTCCTCTGTTTCTGTGTTTAAGGTTGCGTTTTGAGGCTCAGGCAACATCGCAGTGACTATAGTCCGCCCCTGGCCGCCAGTGTGTCGTTAGCTCAGAGGTTCCCTTGTGCGTTGCAGTGCTTGTACTATAAGTTCGAATCACGGTAGAAGCCGCTGACTAAAACCTTTTATTTTCCATTTTAATTAATGGAGTTGCAAACTGCTAGTAAAAATTTCTTATGCGAAATCTGAAGAATGCCTTTAAACATCAATCTTCGTCCGATTTCGACTTAGTAAATTAAGTTAATATCATGGATTTCTGCTTTGCAAATTCCAAGGTGCTTCACTGTAAAATAGGTCCTGAAAAGATTCAAACCGACTGTCAACGATATAAATTTGAGCTTTGTTCGTCATATAGGTCTAACATGTCAGAAGGTTGTTTATGAAGTGCACATGTTCATTAATATAGTTCACATCTTCTAAATTTTTGCAATAGCGTTTAACTGTAGACGTTTTCTAACACCGGCGTTAGCAATTCCTTTCCGTTCTCTGAAACCTTCAAAACGACAAATTTTTCTGTTTTAAATCTGATGACCTTAACTATCACTTCCGATCAACAATAAATACTTCATGAACCCATACATGGAACTCCAAATGTGCAGTGTGCCTGCACTGCTACAGAGCATGCATTGCAAGGTATTCACACAGTTTATCGCATAGACTTACCATAAGGAATGAAACAAGAACTGTAATACACTTTACACCACAGACGCTCACTCTGGCTTGACGAAAACATCCAAACATTGACCAAAAGTTGCACAAATAATTAAGTTTTAAAGGAAAAGAAACGAGGTATGAAGCATTTATAAATTCATCGAATGTAGTGAGGTGGTTTAATTTCGTCCCAGTCTATAAAATTAATTTCGGGCCATACTCAGCTCTTGCCGATTACCCGCCTACTGATCAGGGCGTCTGTCTCCGTTGCTTTTGAGCGTGAATGGAAATTGTAGAAATTTTCTGTGGAGCAACATTTAATAATAAAGCGTTTTAAATCATCAAAAGCGATGAGCGGTAACAGGCGCTTTCGATAAAGAACGGGGGAGTGCAGCGCCGCTGCTGTCGCCACGGCCGCTGCCAGTAGCCAGCAAATGGATCCCGGAGCTTTGCCGCATACGGCGTCCAGAGGAGGACAGTCTGCAGGAAATCTGCCGCAAAATCGTTACTAGATAAAATTTTGATATCGGTGTGTCACAAAGCGAAATAGATTGAATCTGCGCTACCATTACATTCACGTCTTCAGCATTCAGACAGAAGAGGCTATAAAAATATTTTATGCCAGCTGCTCTCGATCCACTGACATTATGAACAGAAACAACGCACGCTACCACTAGACCACAGGCGTAATCAGCCTGGAGTCTCTCTATCTTGGGACAAGTTTTCCTCCAGGAAGTGCCGCAGTCTACAGTGTTGTCAGATTGTGCAGATAACCGGACTTAGAGAATTAGCGAGTTGGCCAGTTTCTTTGTCCCATGTCGCGATCGGCGCGGACTTAGCATCTGAAGCGGCCGGCCGCCGGTCAAGTTTTATGTCAAAGAGTGTACGTCGTGAAAACGTAACCGTCGACGACGCCACATTTATATACAAGAAAGGAAACCCACAAGTGAATAAAGAAGCCTCAACAGTGGACAAAGTTCAGTGCTTGATAAACAGTGATAATTCAAATAACAAAAACAGTGCATCTAAACTTGTAGTAGACGGCAACACGTGTACACAAAACACGCGTGGTTGCGTAACAAAAAGTTCCGATCGCGTACGTAAACAAACACAACGGAAAAATAACGTAAAAATATTTGGAGACAGTCATGCTCGCAATATTTCGACATGCATGTCGAACTCTGCTCAAGATGGTTCGTGTATATCAGCAATTGTTAAACCAGGAGCAAAATTCGTGAATGTGGTAGAAGACATACACACAGAATGTGCCAAATTCACGGAAAAAGACTGTGTTGCGATAATCGCAGGAGCAAACGATGTTTATTGCAACGGGGCCAACACTTTCATTAAAAAGCTACTCGTATTGCTGCAGTTATTACAGCATACAAACATAATACTAACAACTGTGCCCACGAGATACGACCTGGCAGACTGGTCTTGTGTGAACAGAGAATTTCGCCTAACGAATAGTAAACTGAAACACTTTTGCACTAAGTTTACGAATGTGACACTACTGGATACAGACAGGTATGAGAGACACTGCTTCACAAAGCATGGACTACATCTAAATCAGTTTGGCAAAAATAAACTAGCAGCAGACATTGGAAAAGCTTTTCATGAAATAATAGGCCTAAACAATAACGATCATGAAAGCAGACCAGTCATAGCCCTAACTAACGAGGGAAACTAGTGAACTGGGCCGACTCTAGCAGGATTTGGTCCAGTAACAAAAATCTGCAACAAGTAATTAATACACAAACGAAAGTTCACTCAAGCAGCTTTACAATTAAAGACAAACGAAAGTTAACAGTGTTTCATCAGAACATAAGAGGCCTATACTGCAAGCTGGATCAGTTCACAGCAAATATAGAAGACACAAAAGGTATAAACAGTGCCCACATTCTGTGTCTAACAGAACACCACATCACTGCTGGTATTGAAGTGGTCCCTATTCCCAACTATGTTTTGGCAACGTCTTATTGCAGGAACTATATGGACAAAGGAGGAGTAGCTGTATATGTAAAAAAACAATGTCTTGTTCACGGCAATAGATGTACAAAGATTCTGCTTTGAGCTACATTTTGAAGTATGTGCTATAGAGGTGCCAGACACTGCCTCCAGATTAACAGTTGTGGCAGTTTACAGGGCACCATCTGGTAATTTTAAAGTGTTTGTTAAACAATTAGATACTCTTTTGTTGTACTTAAGTAGAAAAAATAGGGGCATGGTAGTTGTTGGGGATTTTAACATAGATTTCTTGGTTAATTCTCCCTGCAAGGTGGAGTTTGAAAATCTCATGTGCACGTACAACCTTGTTCCCGTGGTTAGCTCGCCCACCAGACCCACAACCTCTTCCAGTACTCTCATTGACAACGTTTTTGTTGATCAGAGTAAAGTCAACCATATTAATATTGAAATGGTTATAAATGGTCTGTCTGACCATGACGGACAACGAGTTACTTTCAACAGTTTGGGAATTCCTCTGAGTGACACCTCACCTAGATGGAAAACAGTAAGGAAAATAAGTGAGGAAGCTATTCAAACGTTCAGATCATGTCTTCAGCATACTGACTGGACACCTGTTTATCTAGCAGAAACTGCTAATTCAAAATACAATTTATTCACAAATGAGATAGCAGGTACCTTTGAAAGTGTATTTCCAAAAAAGTCATACAGAGTCCAACCTGCTAGGTCTGCAAAAAAACCATGGCTCACTAAGGGCATTATAGCTTCGTGTCAGAGAAAAAGACAACTCTACATAGCATCAAAGACTTCTAACAACCCTGCTCAGCTAAAACATTATAAACTCTACTGTAAAATTCTTGCCAAAGTAATTAAAAACTCTAAAAGTATGTGTATAGCATCTGAAATTACTAATTCTGAAAATAAAATTAAAACAATCTGGAATGTGATAAAGAGAGAAACAGGGACTGTAAACTACACCAAAGACAAAAATATTGTTTTAACTGTTGACAACTCAGAGATAACTAATAGTGAGGAAATTGCTGAAATCTTTAACCAACATTTTTTAACTGTCCCAACACAGATAGGTTGCCATGGTTCTGTAGATAAAGCTGCCTGTATAATGAAAAATAATTTTCCAGAGCCTTTCAGTCAAATAAGTGTGCCTCCCATTACTGCCAATGAAATCAAAAAAATCATACAGTCTTTGAAAAATAAACATTCTGCTGGTATCGACGATATTTCAAGCAAGCTGTTGAAGGCTTGCTGTAGTGAAGTGACCGAAATTTTGGCTCACATCTGCAACACATCCATGCAACAAGGAGTGTTTCCAGACAGAATGAAATACGCTGTTGTCAGGCCCCTGTACAAAGCAGGGGATGCTACAAATGTGTCAAACTATCGCCCTATCTCTCTATTAACAATATTTTCAAAAGTCCTAGAAAAAGCTCTGTACAACAGGATTGTGGCACACCTTGGTGACCTGAACATCATTAACAGTCAGCAGTTTGGTTTTCAAACGGGAGTTTCAATAGATAACGCAATTTTCTCATTCACAAATGATGTTCTAGAGTCTATAAACAGAAAGAGGCTGCCAATTGGTGTCCTATGCGACCTATCAAAGGCGTTCGACTGTGTAGATCACCAGATACTCCTCAAGAAGGCCTGTCATTATGGAATTACAGGACCTGTAGGAAACTGGTTAAAATCGTACCTCGAAAATAGGAAGCAGAAGATTATTCTAGATGTTTCAGATAGTGTATCACAATATATAGTGGACTCTGAGTGGGGAATTGTGCAGCAGGGAGTGCCACAGGGATCAGTGCTTGGGCCCTTGCTGTTCCTCATATATGTTAATGATCTGCCTTTATCCATCAATAAGCAGTGTAAATTTACAATGTTCGCTGATGATACGAGCATTGTGGTGGATAATGTGTCAACTACTGACTTAGAATCTGAGGTCAATGATATCCTTAAAGAAGTTCTGGGTTGGTTTAGTATTAACTCCCTTTCAATAAACCTGAAAAAAAACCAATTTTATCCAGTTCCAGACAACCCACAAAAACCCAAAAGAAATAGTTATCACACAGAATGATCAGATGATAAAGCAAGTGTACTTATCAAAATTCCTAGGCGTATACGTGGACAGTAGGCTGAACTGGGAACATCACGTTCTACAAACACTAAAACGGCTGACGTCGGCAACATTTGCTTTACGAATTTTGTCACGCTTCAATGACACTACCATCTCAAAGTCAGCTTACTTTGGCTATTTTCATTCAGTCATGTGTTATGGCATCATCTTCTGGGGCAATACACCTGCCGCAAAGAAAATCCTCACAGCACAAAAAAGAGCAATAAGAATCATTTGTGGTGTACCCCCACGAACCTCATGTCGAAATCTTTTTAAATGACTTGAAATACTGACAGCAACATCTCAGTACATATATTCACTGATGTGCTTCGTAATAAATAACCCCACTCTGTATGAAACGAATTGCCTATATCATGAACATAACACCAGAAGAAAAGAGGATTTCCACTGTGAGTTAAAGAACTTGACACTTACTCAGAAAGGGGTAAAGTACGCTGGAATGAAAATTTTCAATTCCCTACCCAACAGCATCAAAAGTATAAGGAGTAGAACATCAGTATTTAAACGTAGCTTGAAAAATTATAATAATGCCCTAATGTAAAAATTCCTGTTTTTCTCATTTCCATTTTTGGGTCACTTTTAAACCCAAAGTGGGAAGTTTTGATTACTGTTCAAGGTTAAAATAGATGAAATAATGCCCTATATATGAAACTGCTATCTTCACATTTATGTTGACTAGTTTTTAAGCTAATAAGTATGACTTTTGTGCACTGTTATTAATACTATAACAATGTCTTTATTCTATGTATTTTATTATGTACATTGACACGTTCCACATCTGAGTGACTTGCTCACATGTACAGATCTACGGAACAAGTATATAAATAAATAAATAAATAAATAATAACAATGAGAATTTCAGGACAGTAATGACCAATTGTGCAATAAGGTTTGTATTTATTTGGTTGGCCACGGTGGAAGAAAAAGTTGCCATATAACAGCCTTTCTGCAGAAACTGCTGTTTGTGAATTAAGCTACTTAATGAAATGGGTGTTCAATCCACAGCATAATGCACTATAGGCACTATCTCTTCTTCGGTTATCAACCCACAGGTTGGTTGGCAGCAGCACGCCATTCCGTTCTTTTGTCAACTTTCTTCTTCATATCTGCATAGGTCTGGCACCCGATGTCATTTATTACTTGTTGAATGTAGGTTAATCTAGGTCGTCCTCGGCGAGTTCTTCCTTCAATGATTCCTTCTAATATTCTCTTAATGAAATTGTTATGCCGTAAAATGTGACCTATGAAGGTTATTCTTCTTTTCTGTATATTTCGCCAAAGAGATCTGTTTTCTTTCACTCTTCTGAGGACATCTTCGTTTGTAGCCTTGTCTCGCCAGCTGATTTTTTCCATTCTCCGGTAGCACCACATTTCGAATGCCTCTAATCTTCTCTTTTCTTCTTTTCCACAAGTCCAAGTTTCACATCCGTAAAGGGCTGTACTCCACACATAGGTTTTCATGACTCTCTTTCTTACGTCTAAACTAACATTTCTACTCGTCAGTAAGTTTCTTTTTCCATTGAATGCTATTTTGGCAAGTTGTATTCTGTTTTTAATGTCACTTTTGCTCCTTCCATCTGCTGTTATTTTGCTACCTAAGTAGTTAAATTCTGTAACCTGCCCTAGTTTCTCTCCCTTTATTGTTATTCGTATGGGTTCATTGTAGTTCAGGGCGCCACTCACCATCACTTTAGTCTTTTTCTTATTTAATTTCATTCCATACTGTTCTTTTAAGGTGTTTTCCATTTCATTGAGTGCGGCTTCTAAATCTTCTTTCCTTTCTGTAATTATGGCGATATCATCTGCATATCGCAACATATCTATTTTCATTCCGTTAAGTTTTATTCCTACTTCAATATTCTCTCTTATTTTGTCTATTGCTTCTTGGATATATGCGTTGAAAATTACTGGAGATAGTGGGCATCCCTGTCTCACTCCTTTCCTTATTCTTGCTGTTTCTTCTTTGTTTTCCTTCTTAACTAAGGCTGTTTCATTTTGGTATATTTTAAAGATTATCCTTCTATCATTATATTTCAGACCAGCCTTCTTCAGAATTCTAAACATTTCTGGCCATACAACATTGTCAAATGCCTTTTCGAGGTCTACGAAGGCTATAAATACTTGTTTGTTTTTGGAAATTTGTTTCTCAATTATTAGTCTTAAAGATAAGATTGCTTCCCTCGTCCCTACACCGCTTCTAAAACCGAATTGGTCTTCACTTAAAGTGCTATTCAATTGGTTTTCAACTCTTTTCAAAATTATTCTTATTAGAATTTTTGATGCGTGTGAAAGAAGACTGAGTGTTCGATGGTTTTCACAGTCCATAGTAGATGCTTTCTTAGGTATAGGGAATATGATGCATTTCTGATAGTCTTCAGGAACTTCACCTGTTTTGTATATTTTCTGTATGAGTTGCAGTAATGTAGCTTTCATTTTGTCTCCTGATTTCTTAATTAGTTCAGAAGGTATATCATCAACACCTGCCGCTTTATTATCTGGTAGTTCTTTTAGTGCTTTTTCAAATTCATCTTTCAGAATTGTGTCCCCTAGTTCTTCTTTCTCTACTTCTTCGCTTAATTCTATCATATTATCTGTTAGAGGGTCTCCTTGATATAGCTCTTCAATGTATTCTTGCCATCTCTTCAGCGTGTCATATCCAAATAGTACCTTGCCCTCTTTGTTCTTTATAGTTCCTGAAGATTTTACTTTCCGTTTAGCAAAGTTTTGTTTTATTGTTCTGTAGGCCAAGTCAGTTTTTCCTTTAACCATGTTTTCCTCCACCTCTTTACAAATGCTGTTGAGGTAATTTTCTTTTGCTTTCCTAGATTCTCTGTTTATTTGGTTTCTAAGCTTTCTATATTTGTTTTCGCTTTGCTCGTCAAAGGCATTTTTGTATAGTCTTCTTTCTTCCATTAGACAAATTATTTCAGGTGTTATCCACTCTTTCCTGTTTACAGGTTTGGCTTTCCCAATAAATTCTTCTGCTGCTTTATGTATGCCTTCTTTGATTTGTTTCCACTCCTCGTTAGTACTCCCGGGAATAATGTTTGATGCCATCTCATCAGTTTTCCGTGCATAAGGGATCACTAGTTCTTCAGACTTTAGGTTATCTCTGTTCCATACTTTGTTCGTTTTTCTCTCTAATCGCTTGAGTTTGAGTAAGCATTTCATCATTACAAGGTTGTGATCACTATTAATATCCGCAGACGGGTAGCTTCTGCAGTCCTTGATTTGGTTTTTAAAACGCGATTTTACTAATATATAGTCGATTTGGTGTCTTCTAGTATCTCCTGGGGCTTTCCACGTGTACCTTCTTCTTTTATGGTGGTTGAAAAGGGAGTTCGCTATGACCAACTTGTTTTTGGCACAAAATTCAATTAGCCGGCTTCCTCTTTCGTTTCTATCTCCTAGACCATATTTCCCTACAATTCCGTCAACTTCCTCTTCTCCAACACTAGCATTCCAATCTCCCATTATAATTAAGTTCTCTTCACCTTTAACATAATTTATAACTTTGTTGATGTCTTCATACACTGTTTCTATTACATCGTCTTCTTCTGCCGATGTCGGCATATAGACTTGTACTATTACCGTGTTCTTTGGTTTGGTTCCAATTTTGACTAGTATTATCCTAGAGTTAAATTGCACATATCCTGTGACTAGATTCCCGAGTTTTCCTTTTAGAATTATTCCAACTCCACCGATTCCAGTTGTTCCTTGGTTAGTACCTGTATGAATGATACGATAATTTCCTGATCTGGAGTCTCCTGGTTCAGGCCATCGCATCTCAGATATTCCTATTATGTCTGTTCCCATTCTGTCCATCTCTAGTTTGAGGTTCTCTAATTTCCCGCATTGGAGGAGTGTTCTTACATTCCATGTTGCTATTTTTAGTGTATTCTTCAACTTTGCCTGACCTTCCATTGTCCCCACCCGGAGATCCGATTGGGGGACTATACTGACTCCAAAATGTGATTCACAGCACACAGCAGCTTTACAACTTAAGAAACATGTAAAATTTTCTGGCCAACAAGGTGTCCTAACCAGTCTGCCCAATATGAGGAAGCTACTTTATTATGTAGCTTAAGACCATTATTATGTAGCTTAAGACCACGACTACCAAAAATCGAAAGCACTTTGCACTCCAAAATGATATAAGAAAATATGTTCTACTTGGTTTTATTAAGCACAATGAAATATGAAGACAAACCCTAAGAAAGTTTGCTCAGCAGCTTGGACTTAATACATGTCCAAAGGTTAGTTATGAAATACAAAAGCTACCATGCACATGTCTTGTGTTACATTTACCCAAGCTGATAACATCCACCAGATGCAAACATAAGTGGAATCAATCACAATTTAAATTTGTAGCATTTCTTATAATGTGATAGCACAAGCTGCTACTGTATGTTTTAGAACGAATGTAAGCTTGAGTGACATACTGAGTTGCCACTACGCTTTCGTTTAGGAAGGTGAGAGCATATGTAGGGGTCATCATGTATTTAATCCTATTCATAACACTAAATTTTGTGGTTAAGATGTCTGGAAATCTATAAGGATGTCTAGTAGTTCCTTAGCTTCAGTAGCACCCTAGTGACTCACCTCAAATGCCGTAACTAGCACCACAGCACTGTTGACCCCCTGCACCCACTGACAAGAACACAAATGAAATTCCTTATCAGCACAAAACAGCACAAAATTTAGATGAGAAACACATGTAAGCACAACTTAGAACCAACCCAATTCACTGAATAAAGTCACAGCCTAAAAGTAAATTAACCAATAAACACTTAATTACAGCCAGCTCCATTCATTTTGAAAAATCTGGAACACCCAGACTTCCCCACAAACAGCCCACCATAACAGAACACACAAAAAATACTTATTCCCAAGCTCATGCCAAAGCCTTAATGTCAATCTTCCCTGAATGATTCTTTTCTTACATACTGCAACATTCCCTGGTCACATAATACCTCAGTGACACTTGTCCTCAGTGAGCCATAAGTCAGAGGCTAAGATAGCTGAAGGATCATCTGATGTGAATTTGAAAGTGCATCAGATTGAAACTTGAAACACATGGTAAGCCATAAAACATCCACCACCTATCTGAAATCCTTGAGCAATAGAATAGTAATTCCTTGAAACAGGTGCATAATAGTATTCAGCTATCTAGCAAATTATTCAGGTATCAGTTGACTCGCAATTCCCTCCCCCATGTGACAACTTGCTTCATTCATGTCTCAGGTAATGGGACTTCCCACTTCATCTGCTATCCCAGTATAGGGCCAAAGCAGCATATTAAGCCTAATTTGTAATTCCGTGGCTTGTGTGAGCATTTGCTTAATGACAAGGGCCTGTTCCTAACTAGTTGTAATTTGTTTCAAATCCTGCAGTTGGTTAACCCAATGATTAATTTGAGCTTTGTAGTCTTACACTCCCACACATCACTATTAAAATTCTCTTAGTGTCTTCATTATTTTCCAAAGTTTCGAGAGGCATAAGATATACAACAGAAAAACTTTTTACTTATCTTCATTTTATATTCTTATTGGCTCCAATTTTTGTGTCTAGGGGTATATTGTTGCAGCTGAAATTTTGATTAAACGTTGTGGGTTGCTGATGACTGAATAACTGATGAAGATTTGCCTGTATATTTCTTGAATTTTGTTCTTTGCCACATTTTCAACATCACACCAGCTTTACATTTTCCACATTAAAAACAAACAATAATTACATTGATCTTGACAAACTTAGAAAAGGTCCACTACCATCAGAGACATGCCCACTATTCCCAATGTTCTGCGGCACTCACAATGTTCCAAAGTGCTTACAAAGCAAAAGAGTTGACAAACTTCCTTGACAAAAGAAGAGCCTTTACTAAGCCACATCATTATTTTATAAATGAATCCTGAAATAAATTTAATAATTCGCATTAGTTTGTGCAATTAGTAATATGAATTTTAAGTATGCCAGAAATTTCATAATTTCAACTATTTTCAAAAGAAGAGTAATTTTAACAATTAGTACAAATAGATTGTAACAAATTAATTTCTTTTTATACATTTTAGCCTGAAATATAATACATAATATACAAAAACATATGAAATTCTTTTAGTGAAACAGCCGAGATAATGTTCAACTATACAAGATATGAGATTAATCCTGCTATTGGCTACTTCTGTAAAAAAAAAAAGGTAATGCTGGAGGAAGGTGTCTGATTACAGTTTGCAGTTTATGTGCTTTATTATGGGTGGGATTACTGGCTTACAAGAGGTCAATGTTCTCACACAGGCAGAGAGAGCCACAGTGCAAATATCAAGAGCTGGTTATACCTCATGAATGTTGCTAGCGGTAATGCGTAATGGGCAGCCCAGTGTGGTGCACAAAAATTCTCTAAGTTCTGTAGCATTTCTGTCCCAAACTTTTAATTCATAAAACAGCTGCTCCCACGTAAGGCATGCTATACACTGGCACTTGACTCCATTACCCCTGCACCATTATCCTGAAACATATGAAAATGGTAGTCTCTTCACACACAGCAAAACACAAGGAGAATTTTTTAAAACTCAGAATGACGCTTTTTAAGGAATAGTTAATTAGCCATCCCCAACAGGTAACCTTGCTCTTTAGGCTATCACTGAAATGTAGTTTTCCACTTTGACTGTAATAAATAAAAAAGTTTAATAAATATTTATTTTAATGGTTTAGTTTGCTCATCACTCATAATGAAACTATTTGAATTTTGATTGTAAAGCTTTCCTAAAAGCACAAAATCAAATTTTGAATGAGAATCTTTAGACACACACCATCAGTGACGGTTGCAACGCAACAGGCCCAGTCACTATAACAGGATCACCTGATGGGACCCACAGGGATAGAAGGGCAGTTTCAGTCAAATCACTACAACAAATTAAAAACTAAAATTACATTCAAATATAACAGATCCCCAACAAAATTCTTTTTTGAACCAAATATAAAACACCTTAAAATCTTATACCAAGACACAGTAGAAAGGTGACATAAATATTTAAAAATTTTTGGACGTTGAATTTGGCTGAGTATAAATGGCACAAAGTATTTAAACCCTGGAATACTCTATCTAATTTAAAGGGATTCCAAGATGCTTACAGAAGGCCTGTGGTTTGAATGTTGTTGATGACAAAAAACTATTTAATTGTATAGATAAAAACTGTACTCACAAAGCAGCTGCAGAACATATGCATAAAAGACTGTTGTGTTTGGCAAGCTTTCAGAGCCAGTGGCTCCTTCAACCAGAAGGGTTGAAGTGGAAGGAAAAAGGGTGAAGGAAAGGGACTGGAGAGGTCTAAGAAAAGGGGCAGATTTTGGAAAAGTCACCAAGAATCACGGGTCACAGGAGACTTACCATACGGGATGAGAAGGTAGGACTTATTGTTGAGGACTGCATCGGACGAGATTTGGAAACCTGAGAGCTTAAAGGTGGGAGACAGGACAATATGCGAGACAGAGATTATTACTCTTATTAACTCATGCACAATGTTTTAGTAGTAATCTCTGTCTTGCATATTGCCCTGTCTTCCACATTTAAGCTCACAGGTTTTCAAATCTCGTCCAATGCAGTCCCCAACAATCAGTCCTTCCTTCTCATCCCGTAAGGTAAGTCTCCCCTGACATGCGGTTCTGGGTGACTTTCCTGAAATCTGCCCCTTTTTCTAGACCTCTCCAGTACTTTTCTTTCACCCTTCCTCCTTTCCCTTCAACCCTTCTGCCTGAAGAAGGAGCCACTGGCTCCAAAAGCTTGCCAATCACAACGGTCTTTTATGTGTGTGTTCTGCTGCTGCTTGGTGAGTAGATTTTTTATCTATCCAATTAAGTAATTTTATCAATGACTGATTGTTACCACGATCACAAAAAATGTATTACAATGAATTAAAAGGGGTTAACTTAAGAATTTAGTAATTTGCATTTACTCCCAGCTAATACTATTTATATCAAAAAGGCACATGCTACTTTGGAATAAAATTATTCAATAAGTTGCCAAATGATATAAAATGTATCCTAAATATTAATACTTTTGAAGTATCTGTTAGAGAATATCTACAGCACCACTGCTTCTATTCAGTAAATGAGTACTTGAACTGCAATAAATGTATGGAACTCTAACTTCTGTAAAGTGTAACACACAGAACTATATATAATACTGAAAAACTGTCTACTGTAATGACATGAATGAAGTCCAATTTCATCTTGTACATTGTGCTACATATGATCAAAGGACTAAATAAAACAAAACATAAAATAAAATAAAGGACAAATGCCTGCTTGAGCTTTAGTAACAATAAGGATTTCAGGACAGTAATGACCGATCATGCAGCAAAATTTATATGTATTTGTTAATCACAATGAAATAAGAAACTGCTATATAACAGCCTTTCTGCAGCAACTGCTGTTTGTGAATCAAACTACTTAATGAAATGGGTGTTCAAACCACAGCATAATGCACTATACTGACTCCAAAACGTGATTCACACTCCACAGCAGCTTTACAACTTAAAAAACATGTAAAATTTTCTGGCCAACAAGGTGTCCTAACCAATCTGTCCAGTATAATGATGCTACATAATACTTAAGACTACGACTACCAAAGACCGAAAGCACTTTACTCTCCATAATGATATAAGAAAATATGTTCTACTTGGTCTTATTAAGCACAATGAAATATGAAGACAAATGTTAAGAACATTCACTGACCAGCTAAGCCCCAATTCATGGTCAAAGGTTAATTATGAAATACCAGACACACAAAGGCTTCCATGCACATGTCTTGTGTTGCATTTACCCAAACTGATGACATCCACCACACACAAACATGAGG
Organism: Schistocerca cancellata; assembly: GCF_023864275.1. Classification (NCBI taxonomy): domain Eukaryota; kingdom Metazoa; phylum Arthropoda; class Insecta; order Orthoptera; family Acrididae; genus Schistocerca; species Schistocerca cancellata. The sequence goes on along the minus strand of NC_064635.1, from coordinate 14,893,583 downwards.
GGAATCAATCACAATTAAAAGTTGTAATGTTTCTATAATGTGACAAAACAAACTACTACTGCAGGTTTTACACTGAATCTAAACTTGAGCCATACACAGGGAACCACATAAAAATTGCAGTGCCACATTGCACAGACAACAAAATTACTCACCAAATCATACGTAGTCTTGTCAAATAGTGAGGTGAATTAATACATGCACATTTCCAGTACAGGCAGTTGATGTCCACCAGAGCCAGGCAAATTACCAGGTATAAGTAAATTTATTGTTATTTCACATCACCGATCCAATAGTTTGATAAAATCAGAATCAGTGGCCCTCTATTGTTCCCTATCTTACAGGTAATGCACAAAAATGCTCCTCAAGCTCTCTTAACCACCAAAGATGAAGTCTTCGTAGACTTCATAGCAAGTGCAAAATCAAAAGACAATTTAGTAATAAACTGCCATTTGAATTTTGGGCAGGATGGATCAATGAGTTTTCTGTCATGAAAACAAGCATTTCGTGTACTACTACCATTTTCAACAACTTACCTCTGCCAAAGTGGATTTTCTGCATAGGCTACAGAGTGCCTATTTCTAATATTAAACCCTCCTCCACAAACCTTTGCTCTGCAAGCCAGGAATGAGGAGATCACTGATAATTACAAAACTTGTTTTTAATTTAACATTGAAAAGTTATTTATTAAGTGCATAGTGCAATAACAATACTGTTCTATTTATAAGCATATTAAATCAGTGTAAATGCAATTTTTTTTATTGTGTTGGAATGTATTTTGCTTTTCTTTTCTTTCAATGTACTGATCAATTTTTAGTTAATATTTTTTTTTACTTTTTGATAAGCTTATGCCTCCATTTAGTGCTATCAACCCCCTCCTCCCACCCTCACCCTCCACCCCAGGGGGAGTGACCCCACAGCCTGAAAATCACTAGTGTACATGTTAGTGCTGGTGCTGGTGGTGGTGGTCTAAGGAAAAGGAAAATAAAAAAAAAAACTGTGTTAAGTTGATAACTAAGCTTCTTGTAAAATGTCTTCAGGAACTTACAGATTCTTACATTTCTCTGGTAATACAAACGCCACGTAAAGGTATTTGTGGTTAGTAACAGAAGTGAATTTGGGATGAACTCAGCAATTTACAACCACAGTAGCAGAAGTAGAAATAATTTCTGTGTAGAATATGAATTCCTCACTAGGACTCAGAATAGAGTTTTATATTCTGGTTGCAAAAACCTGTAATGGGTTGCCACTGGAGATCAGGATTGAAACTGAAAATCCCCAAATACTTAACATAAAGTAAAAGAGTGGTGGTGTATGGGAGTGGTGGTGTCAGGTTGAGAGGTGTACACAAGGAAAGAAAAGTATTATCAACACCAAAAGTATGAATTTAAAAGAAACCCCAATCAAGAATTAGCCTTGCAATTTTATTACCACAAAGCATGGTGACTCCAATGCACAAGCAATTAAAAAAAAGTGTGAGGTAGCACCACCAATACCAAAGTGGTTAAAAAATTTACAAAAGTTTAAACTCACAACCATCAAAGACAGAATTAAAAGAAATGCCATTGAGATCAAACAGTGAAAAATCAGGTATGGAATAACAACAATACTAAGAAAGGAAAACATGGCTACTCACCATGCATGGAGGAGATGTTGAGTTACTGGTAGACACAACAAAAAGACTGCCATACATGATGAGTTTTTAACCAAAAGGCCTTTTTCTAAAGTAGAAAACACACACACACATTCAATCAAGCACAGCTCACAAACATGCATGACCAGTGTCTCTCGCTAATGAGGCTGGACTCAGTGTGTGTGAGTTGTGCTTGCATGAATATGTGTGTATTGTTACTTTAGAAAGAGGGCTTTTGGTTGAAAGATCAACATGTATGGCAGTCTTTTTGTTGCATCTATCTTCAGCTCAACATCTCCTCTATATAATAATAATAATAATATATATTTTATTCTCTTTAGGCCATTACAGCAATTGACAGCGTCAAATGAATATACAATTTACAATACACTGATAAAGTATTGACCACTGAAATATTTTAGCTTATATAACAATAAATGTACAGTGGGTCATCTATTGGATTACTCCATTTTACAGTTGAAGAATTCACTGATGTCATAGAATGGGTGGGCAATTAACCATTCATGCAGTCTTTCTTTAAATGTATGTTCAGGAAGATCCTGTATAGCATGTGGCAGCTTATTAAATAGTTTGTGCCCTGTGACTTCATAGCTGTTTATTGATTTTGATAATCTGTGGTAAAGCTTGTATATTTGTTTGATGCTTCTTGTATTGCAACAATGTACATTTTCTCTACATTTCACATCTTGTAGGTTCTTCTATGTATACATTAAGACATTGTATATATAGAGGTTTATTACTGTCATAATTTTTTGTTCAGTAAATAAGGGTTTGCAGTGAGCCTTATGTGAAGAATTTGTAATTATCCTAATGGCTTTCTGCTGCAGTAATAGGATGTCATGTATATGACTACAATTACCCCAGAAGATAATGACATAGGATATTATACTTTGGAAAAATGCAGAATAAGATGATCTGACATATGTTTCAGATACACAATTCCTGAGTTGTCTTAATAAATAAATTACTCTAGATAGCTTACTACTAATATAGTTTACATATTGGCCCTAGGATAACTTTTTGTCTAAATAAACTCCCAGGCATTTAACAGAACTAGGGTCATCAGGTAGTGGCTTGTCTCTTAAAGTGAAGATTATCTGCTGAGTTTTATTTTCATTTAGCAAGAAACCATTTGCTCTGAACCAATATGCTGTGTAAGTTAATGTATTTTCAGCACACATTTTAAGATCTTTAAGATCACCACAATACAGTGGTGAATCTAATGAACGAAGGGAGGTCATTGATCATTATCAGAAACAAAAGGGGCCCAGTGTGGATCCCTGAGGCACACCTACTTTAACATTTTCTATGTTTGACATTTCCTTACTGACACAAACTACCTGTTTACAGTTATTGAGATAAGCTATTAATAGTCTGAGACTGTTACCTCTGATGCCTTAAAATTCTAGTTTCTCTAGTAGCGGTGTGCACTCAACACAGTCAAGACCTGAGCAAAGCCTTTGTCCTCAAAAACTTTGAGGATGTAAATGACTACCATGTCAATTGCATCGATGGTCGACAGGTTCTTCCTAAACACATATTGTGTAACATTAATTATTCCTAGGTTCTCAAAGTGAGATGATAATTGTTGGTACATGATGCATTCTATTACCTTGGAGAATGTGGGCATACTATTGACATAGGCCTGTAACTAGATGGAGAGTCTTTATCTCCCTTTTTGTATACTGGGACAATCCTAGACAGTTTTAATTCATCAGGAAAATATCCCTCAAGTAAGCATTTGTTTATGCAATGGGTTAAAAGGTACAGAATGCAACCACACACTTTTTTTTAGCCGGTTGCATGAATTGTCATATATATATCTAAGCTATCAGATGATTTCAGTTGTTTTATGACCCATTGTACAAATCTAGAAGATACTTCAGAGAAGGTTAGCATGCTTGTGTTTAGTGACTGTCTACCCAAATTTTGAGAGAGTAACTCTGATGAACTAATGTCTGGTTTGATAATTGTATCTCCTATTTCTTTCACAGAATTAATAAAAAATTCATTGAATGTTTGAGGTGAGATAATAATTTTGTCTTTTTAGCATCTGTGGCAGCACTGTTAATTATTTTCCAAGCAGTTTTGCATTTATTGGTGGAAATATGTATGCTGTTGGCATTGTAGGTTTTTTTGGCTTACAGAATGGCTTTTTTGTATTCCTTCCTGCATTCCATTTAGCCTGATTTGGCATAGTCAGACTTCATACTATTGTATATGTTGTACAGTAACAAAACTTGTTTTTTTAGATCTGTCAGCTGTTTAGTGTACCACATATTTTGTCTGTTTTGAGATCACGATTTGTGGCTGCTGTCCATTATGTTGATTTTCTTTATGGGAATACCATGGTTAAATAGGGTCAAAAATGCGTTAAAAAATCCATCAAATATTATTTTGGCTGGCAGAAACTACTTGATGTATAATGTCCATCGACACTACAATAGCCAAACCAGTCTCTGTCAGCAAGGGAATTACGAAATGTGTTAATTTTATCTCAGTTACGGGTCTGGTAATCACAACTGTTGGGACAGGTCTGTTTGTATTGCTTTTATTGAGGGAAATTTTACTTGCATAATTTAAAGATACAGAGTCATGGTCTGAGAATGGGAACACTACAACTATGGTAAGTAGCAATCTTTCCTTTCCATAGTGCTGAGATCACAGCTTTATAACATCTAAATTCCTTTTTAAAACAACATCAATATCCAAGCACTCACATACAATTTCAGATTCATGTTGGCTGTTACACAAAACCAACTTCAACTCATAACCACCAGAAGCGTGAGAGAACATGTTAATTTAAATGAGGGCCCACCAAATTCACAGTAGACAACAAAAGGGATAGAAAAAAATAAGCAGTAATTACAACTGCTCTCAAAAAAATCCACAACAATGGCCATTGAATAGGCCACGCAAGTTAACACAAGTTTCTCACTGGGAATTAGCACTGGATAGAAGGCCCAGTACGAAAAACAATTGCCTTTTTAACTTAGTGAAAATGAAATTAGTTAACATCCACTAATCAGTGCATCGTGGCATGCAATGTGTTTGTTGCAACCCAAGAATCCAATATCCTTGAAAGCCGCAAGATCAGACCACTTTATGTTTTACCATTTGTAACTTTCAGAGAAGCATCATGAGTAGTGAAATTTGAGTAAAAGCTACACATTTCTCTGGATGCCATGTCAAAATTTTATTCTTTTGCCAAAACACAGCAGTTACACTGTACCATCTCATTAACATATTTGCATACACAATTATGAAATATTGGTTTATTAAGTGAAGCACTGAGGACAAGTAAATGAAAAAGCACATCCTTGGTACAAAAAATGTGTAATGTCTTCGCACTTGTCGTTCCAAAACCCATAACATTTCACATTTCAACAGCTATTGATGGATCTTAAAAATTACATTCTTTCACCAAAAACGTCCATAGTTATTGGAATAACATGATAGTTAATGAAGTTTTACATAATAACAATATGCTAAAATACCCTCCTCTTTGTGTGCTATCAATTGCCAAAATCTCATTTCAATATCTGAAATTGTTTACGAAATATGAGGAATGTTGTGGATAAATCACTCTGGCTTTTCCACTGGCATAGCATGAACGCAAATGAATGTACTACATCAGATCAGTTTTCCTGAGATTGGTAACACACAGATAACTCTACCCAAGTGTAAAGAAAAATTCGATATGTTAGCTAAATTTCATATGAAACAACATATAATGTAATATGGACCAAACGCAAAATCATAGCGACCTCTGTTTTTCATTGCACACTTTTCTGAATTTTGTGCAGTGTCTTACTTTCACATAAATATCAAAATAACTATGACCAATAATAAAATGATGAGCACATCATCATGAACATGATATGTTGTTGTTGTTGTGGTCTTCAGTCCTGAGACTGGTTTGATGCAGCTCTCCATGCTACTCTATCCTATGCAAGTTTCTTCATCTCCCAGTACCTACTGCAACCTACATCCTTCTGAATCTGCTTAATGTATTCATCTCTTGGTCTCCCCCTACGATTTTTACCCTCCACGCTGCCCTCCAATACTAAATTGGTGATCCCTTGATGCCTCAGAACATGTCCTACCAACCGATCCCTTCTTCTGGTCAAGTTGTGCCACAAACTTCTCTTCTCCCCAATCCTATTCAATACTTCCTCATTAGTTATGTGATCTACCCATCTAATCTTCAGCATTCTTCTGTAGCACCACATTTCGAAAGCTTCTATTCTCTTCTTGTCCAAACTATTTACCGTCCATGTTTCACTTCCATACATGGCTACACTCCATACAAATACTTTCAGAAATGACTTCCTGACACTTAAATCTATACTCGATGTTAACAAATTTCTCTTCTTCAGAAACGCTTTCCTTGCCATTGCCAGTCTACATTTTATATCCTCTCTACTTCGACCATCATCAGTTATTTTGCTCCCCAAATAGCAAAACTCCTTTACTACTTTAAGTGTCTCATTTCCTAATCTAATACCCTCAACATCATCCGACTTAATTCGACTACATTCCATTATCCTCGTTTTGCTTTTGTTGATGTTCATCTTATATCCTCCTTTCAAGACACTGTCCATTCCGTTCAACTGCTCTTCCAATTCCTTTGCTGTCTCTGACAGAATTACAATGTCATCGGCGAACCTCAAAGTTTTTATTTCTTCTCCATGGATTTTAATACCTACTCCGAATTTTTCTTTTGTTTCCTTTACTGCTTGCTCAATATACAGATTGAATAACATCGGGGAGAGGCTACAACCCTGTCTTACTCCCTTCCCAACCACTGCTTCTCTTTCATGTCCCTCGACTCTTATAACTGCCATCTGGTTTCTGTACAAATTGTAAATAGCCTTTCGCTCCCTGTATTTTACCCCTGCCACCTTTAGAATTTGAAAGAGAGTATTCCAGTCAACATTGTCAAAAGCCTTCTCCAAGTCTACAAATGCTAGAAACGTAGGTTTGCCTTTCCTTAATCTTTCTTCTAAGATAAGTCGTAAGGTCAGTATTGCCTCACGTGTTCCCATTTTTCTACGGAATCCAAACTGATCTTCCCCGAGGTCGGTTTCTACTAGTTTTTCCATTCGTCTGTAAAGAATTCGTGTTAGTATTTTGCAGCTGTGGCTTATTAAACTGATTGTTCGGTAATTCTCACATCTGTCAACACCCGCTTTCTTTGGGATTGGAATTATTATATTCTTCCTGAAGTCTGAGGGTACCTATATAAAGCTCTAAGTAAAGCAAAAATTGAAATTTTTTACCAAATAGTTTCCGTAAAATAAATTTCAGAAAGACTGCAGGGTGTATGCCTCGATTTCATCATCGCTGACGAGCTGAAAGGCAAAAACACTTACTGGCCTCCCCTTCTGAATAAACGAATGAACCAACCCAGTGCTTTGGATGAAAACTGGTCACTGCGCATCAGCCACTGTATCCTGCGCAAGTTATACTGTATGCTGAATACACTGAGCAGCTAGCTACAAGTAACATCCAAGTAAGAGATCTCTGAAACAAGAGCTGCCAACACATCAGAAATTACCAGGAGTGGGAATGGTTCAAGAAATATAGCTGTGATGTTATGGCCACTGAAATTGACAGGAAACTGTGATTGAAATTAAACAGAATCCACATTCACTCTATGAATGGAGTGTTGTGGATTCTCCAAGTTGTGACTGTGGTGCACTGAAACAGTTTGTCAGACATATAAGAGAGTAGCGTGTACTATAATGTTATAAGGGCATGTGGAATGATTTTATGAATGGAAATTCCACTTATATTTTCTGTATCTATTAACTCGTTGCCAATACACACGATTATCTGCTTGCTGTGCCTTCCACTAGCCTGGATTTTTTGCAAAATGGGCATAATTATGGCAGTCTGGTAAAGGAATGATGTACTTAATACTTATAATTTTATCTTTGGTCTCATGAGCTCAACATAACATTTTATGGGGCTAACATGCACTCAGATGCCACTCTCCGCAGTTATAAGTAAGAACTCTCTTCCTCAACTAAAAACTGCACTGAACTGCTGGGAAAACTTCATATTTGCCTTCAGTGGTACTGACTGATTATTTTTTTATCTCCCAGTTTTGGTTGTAGAGGCCATCTTCACAGGAAGAAAAAGAACTGTACATTTGATGGATATAGAATTGAACTTTCCATTGGATAGACTGAAAACCATCAGTCATGAAGTCTCTACAGAGCCTTGGATAACAGGCTATGACTTCACCACCAGCACAAAATTGACATCACTGTGATTAAACAGAATGATCATTAGGATAGTAACACGAGGACTGACCTCCAATGTAGTCGAGTCTCGGTTTCCCCCCACAACTTTTATCCCCCATACCTCTCATAATTCTCACCAATATAAAATTAACTGTTTCTTGATGCCCAGGATGTGTCCTATGACCATATCTCTTCTTTTAGTCAAGTTGTGTGGTAAACTTCTTGTTTTCCTGAAACTGATACAGAACTTCCTCCTTAGGTATCTGATGTGCCCATCTTATCTTCTGCTATCTACTCTAGCACCACATACCCACAGCTTCTATTCTCTTCTTAGCTGAACTCAGTATAAGGCTAAACTCCAAACAAATGTGTTTCCTAAAAGACTTGGCAACATTTAAATTTATGTTACATGTTAACACATATCTTTTCTTGCTACTGCAAGTCTGTATTTTACATCCTCTCCACTTCTGCCATTGTTAGATATTTTGCTCCAAATTTCATGCTATGCATTATATAGGAGCTTGTTGAATATGATATCACCAGAGTACATAATGTAAAACATGAACTAGCCATCTGAAGATGAACTTGTCAGTTTGAAACCAATAACGGCACTGTTTGTATAAATAAATAGCGTTATAAAAAGTAACTGGTTGCTGTTATCTTCTATGTAAGATTCAACCTATATTCTGTACACAGCCACGGGCTCAAAATGACAGTTTTTGACAAAACAGCAGAACTGTATGGAAACTAGTTTTGCTTCTTGTATTGTGGTAGCACAAATCACAATTCAGCTGAAACTAACTTTTGTTTCAAATGAAACTATATGGTTCCAGAGACTGTTTCAAGTCTCAGACATCTATATGTATCTATACAGACTGAAGTTATATATTAAAAACTGTAACAAGGCTGGTATTGACCCTGAGTCTCCTGCTCACTAATGCCTACACCACCCTGGCACAGTAGCTTTCCACAACACAAATTCCCATTCACACCTCAGCTCACTTGGTATTTCCACTCAAACAGCATTTCAGAAACACTCTAGCTGTATTGGACTAGCACCTCAGCATTGAACAAAACAGGCGAGCCTGTCTGAAACACAGGTGTAGGTGCTTTTTAATCAGATCAAACTGTGTGGCTCCAGAGGCACTGAGTTGCTATTCCAATACAGTTGGAGTGCCTCTTCAATGCTGTTCAAGTTTAAGGGAATACCAAGTGGGCTGCGGTGTGAATGGGAATTTGGACTGAGGAGGGAAGCGTGCTAGGGTTGTCCATGCAGCTGTACAAATTGCTATCTAGGGTGGCATAGTGGTCAGTGCATCAGCCTAGTGGGCAGGAGATCTGGGTTTGAATCCGGGCCTTGGAACAAATTTTCATTCTTCATGTCAGTCTGCATATATAAATTTTATTTTTTAAAAAACAAATGCTGGGAAGCGAGTGAAAGAATTCCAGTTCCTGACAGAGACTTCTGCATGATATACGGTTATCTACTGTAAACAACATTAATACTGCTCACTCCTGCTGAACAAATACTTTGTTTCCTTGATGTGCACAGTTCCAGAAGATAATTCCATAAGACAACAGCAAGTAAAAATAGGCAAAACAAGCCAACATCTTTGTTTTAGATTGAAATGCAATGAAATACTCCAGAGAGCAAAAGTTGCTGAACCGAGCTTCTCGATCAGTTTATTTATGTGTTACATCGTGGACCACAAAAAAATATCAACACTATTTCATTTAGCATATTTATTTATTCTCCATAGACAAATAGACACATGTCTCGGAGTGAACCAAAACAGTGCTGTTCAGACATAGAGGAGGTACAGAGATACAGGAGCTGTCTATGACTTGCCTCATTCAGCCCACCCAAAGGCTACTTCAGCAGCTGTCACCGCAACTTACAGATTCCAGCTTGGAGGAATCGTGAGAGGAATGCCACCCTGCTGAATAATGATTTTCGTGCAGCCACAGAACATTGTGTTTTGACTAAAGCTGTACAAAATGGGCTGTATGATGTGCAACTTCACTCCCAATATCTGTGTAGAGGTCCAAATCGGACACCTAGACATTGTGCAGCACGGCACAGATGGGTCTGACAACACGGTGGATGGACTCGTCAGAATTGGCGTTGAGTTCTATTCGTAGATGAGATCCGTATGTGCCTTCAATCACACAATCATCAGAGACATTTTTGGAGGCAGTGTGGTCAGCCTGAATGTCTTAGACACATTGTTCCCTTATGTTTTGGGGTGGCATTATCCAGGGCCAACGTACACCAATGGTGGTCATTGAAGGCAATCAAACAGCTATACAATACAGGAATGACATCTTCTGACATATACTGCAGCTTTATTAGCAGCATTTTGGAAAGAGATTCATCTTAATGGACAAGAACTCTCATGCTCATTATGCACATCTTGTGAATGTGTTCCTTCATCACAATGAAATCACTAGATTAGAATTGCCAGTATGTTCTCCCGATGTGAATTCCATCGAACATACCTGGGATACATTGAAAACGGCTGTTTTTGGGCAAGATGACCCACCAACCGATCTGACACATTTACACCAAATGACTGTTGAGGAGTGGGACAATCTGGGCCATGTGTTACCGAGTGTTAGAGCTACTGGTGTATGCTGCAATCTGGAACACATATTCAGAAAGTCTAGATTATTATTATACAACTTGCAATTTTTTGTTTTCATGAGCAATAACAAGAGCTGAAATGTTGTTTTTGTATATCGCTGTTCCATTGTTATGTAAAGGGTCAGAAGCTCCTAGAACTGTGGTGATGCAACACTTTTTTTGATGTGTGTGTAAGGGTTTGTTTTGGACTGAGGACATAGTTTACACTTCCTCTTATAAATTTATGGGAACAATTACAAATAATAAAAAAACATATGTTTGGATTACTGGTACTTATTATTACTATTTGTAAAAATGGAAGTATTCTAATCCCCTACACGGAATTCCTTAATACAGTAAAAAAGATTTATTTCTAAGAAAGTCCTTCATGGCTATTTCAAACCAGCTTCCACTTGAGAATATAAATTTCTTTGGAAGTTTGTTATACAATGTGATCCCCATTTAAAAGAGACTGTGGTGTGCACCTTTTGTATTATTCCTTTCCAGATGATATTCACAGTCTCTCCTAGTATTATAAATGTCTGCATCTCTAGTAAAACTATTGTACTGCTTCTTTTTTAAAATTAGTTGAACAGTTATGTATTTTGATTGGAGCATTAGAAAATTCTTACTTTTGAACATCCCATTTAGACTTTCATTATGGCTAAGCATACACAGAATCCTTGCTGTCTTTCTGTTTTGGAAGGATGAATACCCTTATCATATGCCTGGAAGCAGCTCACCCCCAAGTTCAGTTCCATATGTGAGGTATGGTTGCACTAAACCATAGGAGAGCTTACTCATTTGCTCATAACTCAGAAGTTGTGACATATTCCTCATTGCATAAACTGACTTTCTTAATTTTTGCCAAAAATCATGTGATGTTCCCACTTGACAAATCTGTCTAACATTACACCAAGGAAGTCAGCTGTATCACCCAATTTTATTTCTGTTCCACTATCAGAGACAACATTCTGTAGCACTCCATTAATTAGTGTGGTATTAGAAAATCCATTAAACTTATTTTGCTGAGGTTTAAGCTTAAGTGATTACCTTGGAAGTAATTCTTAGGTCCAAGTAAGACACTAGCATAATTTATAGCCAGATCAGAAGGAATAAAGAACAGCCAGCCAGCTGCAAAAAAGGTGGTTTTCAAATAACCTTGACCACAGTTTCAGTGAATCTAAACCCATCTTCTTCAGAAGGACAGATAACTTTACATTAACACATCATTCAGTAGAAGCTGAAGAAGAATCAGTCAGATAGAATGGCGTCCATATTCTTCAGCTCTCATTTATCGCAGTGGTCTGTATGTCCATATGTAAAAATTAAGGCCCCTAGAATCAAGGGCTTGTCACATCAGTAAAAACAATCACTGGGAATAACAGACCACATTAGTAGCTACATGGTGACTAGTTGGACTGACAACTGCATATAACAGCAAGCAAAAACCTTCAACAGAATGCCTCATGTCTGCGGTGGCAGTTCCAAACAGCTAAAGCAATGCAAGTGTCAACACAGATGGTACAAAATAGTCTCCATAAACAGGGATTACCTGCCAGAAGACCTCTCAAGGGTCCTTATCTGAATTGGTTTCAGAGAGGGGCTTGTTCCACATGGGCACAAACCCACTCTTTGTGGTCTAAGCAGCAGTGGGACACAATGCTCTTTTCTGATGAGACCCAAATTGGTATCCACACTGAAAATACTCATAATCATGTGTGGAGGCTTAGAGGACGGTGTTTACACTGTAACCGCATCAACTGGGGTGGAATCGTGTATGGTTGCAGGACATCCCTTGAGTCAATACGTGGGAGGATGACTGGTGTGAAGTATCAGGAAGACATCCTTGCGTTCACTGTAGCTCCATTTGGTGAACCTACTGGAGTAGGGTGTACAGTGATGGACAACAATGCACAGCCTTATAGTCACAAACTTGTGAACACCTTCCTAGTGCAGCACAGAATCAGTCAGATAGAATGGCATCCATATTCTTCAGCTCTCATTTGCATTGAGATTATATGGGCTATGCTAAAAGGAGCAGTTTGCAACCATCCTATCCCATCAGGTACCTTACAAACCATCACAGAGGCCACTGTGGAGGGATGGTACAATATTTGACAGTCTTATCTGAACAATATGCCAAGCAGCATGCCTAATTTCAGTTCAAAGGTGTATCCAATTATGAGGAGGGCTAGTTGGTTCATGAATAATGTTTTACACAACATGACAGCGAGAAGAAACTATTGTGTTTCCAGTATAATCTTTTGTAAGGTTTTGGTTTTGTTTCTTGTTTTTGCTTATCAAGCACAAGTGTTCTGTTTTCTTATAACTGTACCTGACAGAACAAAAATCAAGTCATTTTTTCAAAGACAGTCTACTGTCAATATCATGTAAATACCCAGATCATGCAATAGTGGTTGGAGGCGACTTTAGCCTGCTGAGTATAGAGTGTGATGTCTATGGATTCATTGCAGGAGGTAGAGACAGACAGTAATGTGAAAAACTTTTGAATACGTTTTCTGAAAATTTTCCTGAGCAGTTAGCTCAGCAGCCCACATGCAATGAAAATATCTTAGACCTTGTAGCTACAAATAGGCCAGACCTTATCAACAACGTTAGTAAAGGAATGGGGATTAGCGATCGTGATGTCATTATAGAAACTATGAATGCAAAAGTTAATAAATCAGTCAAGGTGGGTATGAGAGTGTTTCTGCCATATAGAACAGATAAGCAGTTACTAACATCTCACTTAGAGAGTGAATTGGCATCACTTAGTTCCAGTAAGGTGGATGTAGAGAAATTATGGGCAAAGTTAAGCAGATTGTAAATCATGATCTGGAGATTTATGTGCCTAGTAAATGGATAAAGGATGGAAAAGACCTACCATGATTTAATAATGAAATTCAGTGGGTGCTGAGGAAGCAGAGGCTGTTGCACTCTCAATTCAAAAGGGAATACATAAATGATGACAAGCGAAGGTTAGTAGAGATTCAAATATTCCAACGCATTCTGGGCATACCAGTAACACTAACCATAGAGTGAACATTTCGTCGTCTTTAGTAAGAAATTCTCCTGCCATGCTCCAAAAAAATGGAAGGCCTATCTACAAAAGATCAAATCGTGCACCATCTGAAAGAAAAGCCTGTTATTAAGCAAAATGTGGAACCTCGCCAGCCAAAACCATCACTCGTAAGCAGAAGCAAGGTAAATTCAACATTCAAGAGGACAGTTTATTTAACTAACACAACAAATAAAATTAAAACCATATGGTCAGTCGTAAAGGAAGTGGCTGGTCTGCAGAGACAGGTCGAGGATATAGAATCAGTGCATAGTGGGAATGTCCGTGTTACTGATAAGTTGCATATATGTACAGTATTTAATAATCACTTTCTGAATATAGCAGGTGAACTAAATAGAAACCTAGTCCCAACAGGGAATTATATAGCGCTAGTAGAAAAAAGTGTTCCGAGACTATTACCTGAAATGCTCCTCCATGATACTGACAAGAGGGAGATTGAGTTAATAATTAAATCACTAAAGACCAAGAACTCTCATGGATATGACGGGGTATCTAGCAGAATACTGAAGTATTGTTCCATGTATGTTAGCCCAGTACTTAGCCATATCTGTAACTTTTCCTTTAGGAGTGGTCAGTTTCCTGACCGATTAAAGTACTCGGTAGTGAAGCCACTTTATAAAAAGGGAGACAGGGGTAATGTTGATAATTATAGACCTATTTCTATGCCATCGGTGTTTGCTAAAGTTATCGAGAGGGTTGTATATACAAGGTTACTGCAGCATTTAAATTCACATAATTTGCTGTCAAATGTACAGTTTGGTTTTAGAAATGGCTTAACAACTGAAAATGCTATAGTCTCTTTTCTCTGTGAGGTTTTGGACAGATTAAATAAAAGGTTGCAATGTTAGGTGTTTTCTTTGATTTAACGAAGGCTTTTGACTGTGTTGACTACAAAATATTACTGCAGAAGTTGGAACATTATGGAGTAAGGGGAGTAGCTTACAATTGGTTCGCCTCTTACTTTAAGAACAGAAAGCAGAAGGTAATTCTCCGCAATATTGAGAGTGGTAATGATGTTCAGTCCCAATGGGGCACTGTTAAATGGGGCGTTCCCCAAGGATCGGTGCTGGGGCCACTGCTGTTTCTTATTTATATAAATGATATGCCTTCTAGTATTACAGGTGATTCAAAAATATTTCTGTTTGCTGATGACACCAGCTTGGTAGTGAAGGATCTTGTGTGTAATATTGAAACATTATCAAATAATGTAGTTCATGAAATAAGTTCGTGGCTTGTGGAAAATAATTTGATGCTAAATCACAGTAAGACTCAGTTTTTACAGTTTCTAACTCACAATTCAACAAAAACTGATATTTTAATCAGACAGAATGGGCATGTTATAAGCGAGACAGAACAGTTCAAGTTCCTAGGCGTACGGATAGATAGTAAGCTGTTGTGGAAAGCCCATATTCAGGATCTTGTTCAGAAACTAAATGCCGCTTTATTTACCATTAGAACAGTATCTGAAATAAGTGACATTTCAACACGAAAAGTAGTCTACTTCGCATATTTTCATACGCTTATGTCACCTGGTATTATTTTTGGGGGTAATTCTTCTGATTCAAAAAGGGTATTTTTGGCTCAAAAACGGGCTGTTTGAGCTATGTGTGGTGTAAGTTCGAGAATCTGTTGTCAACCCCTATTCAATAGTCTGGGAATTCTGACATTGCCCTCACAGTATATATTTTCTTTAATGTCATTTGCTGTTAGCAATATTAGCTTATTCCCAAGAGTTAGCAGCTTTCACTCAGTTAATACTAGGCAGAAATCAAATCTGCATGTGGAATGCACTTCCTTGACTCTTGTGCAGAAAGGAGTGCAGTATTCTGCTGCATCCATTTTCAATAAGCTACCACAAGAACTCAAAAATCTTACCAGTAGCCCAAACTCTTTGAAGTCTAAATTGAAGAGTTTCCTCGTGGCTCACTCCTTCTATTCTGTTGAGGAGCTCCTGGAAGAGCTAAAAAATTAAGCAAATTCCAGTGTTACATTATTGATTTTCTTTATTTAAACTAATGACATGTCACCTGAATATGTTTCTTATATTTCATTTTATCTGTTTCTACCATTGTGTTATAATTTCATGTATTGACTCGTTCCATGACCATGGAGACTTCTCCTTAATGTGGTCCCACGGAACAATAAATAAATAAATAAATAATAAAAAATGCAGCAAGGAAAATAAATATATATTTAATGGATGCTAGAGGCCTTGCCCACAAAATAAAAAATGTAAACAGAGAAGTAAATGCTTCAGGTTTTATTAAACATGGCACTCATTTTGACCAACTGCTTTCAATTGTAAACAATATTTCTTGAAAGACAATGAAGAAAGACTTCATTGTAATCTGTGATGGTGCAAATGACATTGCACACAACAATGGTTTGCATGCTGTTAATGCCTTAAAATCTGCTATAAACTACCTAAATGACTGAAACGTCATTGTTCTCGATATTCCACACAGGTATGACTTGCCTCAATTCTCGTGTCTTAACAGGGCATTAGCATATACGAACAGTCAATATGCAGAAATTTGCAATGGTTATGCAAATGTACAAATAGTTAATGTGCAAATGTTTAGTAGAGAAGATGGCCGCCGAGTAAGTGACGCCAGAAACCACTTCGAGTGTTAAGTGATTTAGACAGGAATATAATTTAGTTTAACGCCGACAACAAATTAAGTACGTGCATTAGTGTATCGTTTACTCTTGCCGTTAAAGGTTTGACTTTTCTTTGCGTATTTTTTCAGAAAACACGAAAAGATCGTAACTTCGCGAAGTCGCGCTTAGGCTTAAATTTTGTAAACGTGTTTGTTTCTTGTTTCACGGTAATTTAACTAGTTTCTCGGTAACAAATAAGTAAACTACCGTAAATAGCGTATAAATTCATTGTTTTAATACAGATTTCAGAAAAACAGCGTAATTTTATATCAGAAACTTGCCTATATACATTTGTTTATAGGCCTAATTCTCGTAACGTTTTTCGAGAATCAAAGTTAAAGTATATCGTTTAATAGTCCTTTTTTTCATTCCATCGAGTGAAATATATAATAAATAGCGTATACCTTCGTTGTTTTAATACAGATCTAAGAAAAACAGCGGAATTTTAAATCAAAAACTTGCTTATACACTCCTGGAAATTGAAATAAGAACACCGTGAATTCATTGTCCCAGGAAGGGGAAACTTTATTGACACATTCCTGGGGTCAGATACATCACATGATCACACTGACGGAACCACAGGCACATAGACACAGGCAACAGAGCATGCACAATGTCGGCACTAGTACAATGTATATCCACCTTTCGCAGCAATGCAGGCTGCTATTCTCCCATGGAGACGATCGTAGAGATGCTGGATGTAGTCCTGTGGAACGGCTTGCCATGCCATTTCCACCTGGCGCCTCAGTTGGACCAGCGTTCGTGCTGGACGTGCAGACCGCGTGAGACGACGCTTCATCCAGTCCCAAACATGCTCAATGGGGGACAGATCCGGAGATCTTGCTGGCCAGGGTAGTTGACTTACACCTTCTAGAGCACGTTGGGTGGCACGGGATACAAGCGGACGTGCATTGTCCTGTTGGAACAGCAAGTTCCCTTGCCGGTCTAGGAATGGTAGAACGATGGGTTCGATGACGGTTTGGATGTACCGTGCACTATTCAGTGTCCCCTCGACGATCACCAGTGGTGTACGGCCAGTGTAGGAAATCGTTCCTCACACCATGATGCCGGGTGTTGGCCCTGTGTGCCTCGGTCGTATGCAGTCCTGATTGTGGCGCTCACCTGCACGGCGCCAAACACGCATACGACCATCATTGGCACCAAGGCAGAAGCGACTCTCATCGGTGAAGACGACACGTCTCCATTCGTCCCTCCATTAACGCCTGTCGCGACACCACTGGAGGCGGGCTGCACGATGTTGGGGCGTGAGCGGAAGACGGCCTAACGGTGTGCGGGACCGTAGCCCAGCTTCATGGAGTCGGTTGCGAATGGTCCTCGCCGATACCCCAGGAGCAACAGTGTCCCTAATTTGCTGGGAAGTGGCGGTGCGGTCCCCTACGGCACTGCGTAGGATCCTACGGTCTTGGCGTGCATCCGTGCGTCGCTGCGGTCCGGTCCCAGGTCGACGGGCACGTGCACCTTCCGCCGACCACTGGCGACAACATCGATGTACTGTGGAGACCTCACGCCCCACGTGTTGAGCAATTCGGCGGTACGTCCACCCGGCCTCCCGCATGCCCACTATACGCCCTCGCTCAAAGTCCGTCAACTGCACATACGGTTCACGTCACCGCTGCCGCGGCATGCTACCAGTGTTAAAGACTGCGATGGAGCTCCGTATGCCACGGCAAACTGGCTGACACTGACGGCGGCGGTGCACAAATGCTGCGCAGCTAGCGCCATTCGACGGCCAACACCGCGGTTCCTGGTGTGTCCGCTGTGCCGTGCGTGTGATCATTGCTTGTACAGCCCTCTCGCAGTGTCCGGAGCAAGTATGGTGGGTCTGACACACCGGTGTCAATGTGTTCTTTTTTCCATTTCCAGGAGTGTATACATTTGTGAATAGGCTTAATTCTTGTAACGTCTTTTTTGATTTTCGGTAATTTAATTGATTTATTCTAGCTAAAGTATTATTTTTGCCATGAGTGAGAAGTGCCTGACTTGCCGTAGAATTGTTAGTTCCGGGGTTTGGTGTGATGGATGCAGTAGTTTTTTTCACTGGGGGGACTGCAGTGGCGTGGGTGTTGGGAAAGTGGATCAGGCTCATCAGTGGTTATGTAGGATTTGCAGCAGAGATAGGAAGATAGTGGAACAGGAGGGGAAAATTGCTGCCCTTCAGGCTGAGCTAGATCAGGCTAGGGAAGATCTGGACAGGTTAAGGAGGGAGAAGGGCAAAGAGAGGTGGGAAGTGGCAACAGGTAGCAGAAGGAACAGGCCTAGAACTAAGTCTGACAGTTTTGTGGTGAATGTCAAAAATAAGTTTGACCTGTTGCTTCAGTTAGAAACTGATGAGCCTCAAGCAGAGGTAGGTGTAGACAGGACACAACAAACTTTCAACAGGAAATTGAAAAAGAATGTAGGAAAGTCATCGAAAAGGAAGAAAGTTTTGTTGTTAGGCAGTTCTCATGCCAGAGGTGTAGGCCAACTTCTGCAGGAGGAATTAGGACCAGAATACCAGGTCACAAATTTTTTCAAACCAAGTGCTAGTCTGGATCAGGTGACAGAGGATTTAGGTTCACTCTGTAAAGGATTTACCAGGGAAGACACCGTGGTTATTGTGGGAGGGCCAGGGAACAGCATCGACAGAGATCCTGGGTACAGTATAGAGTGCGACCTGGTAAAGATTGCGTCGGCATCGAGACACACCAATGTTGAATTTGTATCTGTCCTGAGACGCCATGACCGGCCTCATTTGGACTCTTCTGTTGGGAGAGTTAATTTGGAGTTGGAACGGCTGCTTGGGTCAGGTGCGGGGGCTCATATTGGTGTGGTTCCTGTTGATTATCTCAGTAGGTGGGACTATACCAGGCACGGCCTACATCTCAACAGGAAAGGGAAGGGGAAACTGGCTGGGGTAATAGCAGGAAATTTAAGGGGGGGAGGCACTGCCATGAATGGTAAAATACCAGTGGTTACAGGTGTTGGAGCAGCACCTTTTTTAGGATAGGTAAGACAGAAAGATGTCAAGTTCTACGAGAGGTCAGGATTGAAACAAATCTTCAGTTTAGGAAAGAAATTAAACAGCACAATTCTAGCACATTAGATCACCAATCACAGCTACCAATTATAAATTTTCACCAATCACCAGAAATTTTATCTCCACCAAGTTGTGTCTCAGTCCTAGGTAATTGCATTGATGAATTAAAGTCACCCAACCCAGTTGACATAATCTGCCTCTCTGAACGCCATGTGACCACTGGTATAGGAACTAGGCCTAAGCACAATGAGAAACTCAGACAGGAGAGTACTGCAAATGTTAGAATAAGGAAAGGGTCTCATAAAAGTATAATTAAAAATAATGTAAGTATATTTCATCAAAATATTGGGAGTTTAAAGAATAAAGTAGATGAGCTTCTGGTTTGTTTAGAAGATTTAGAAGCTGAGAATGAAATAGATATACTATGCCTGTCTGAGCATCACATTGTTACTGATATAGATAAGGTAAATGTAAGTGGTTATAAGCTCTCTGCACATGTAATGAGAGAAAATATGGAGAAAGGAGGAGTTGCCATATATGTCAAAAGTTATCATTGTGCGAAAAGTATAGAAACAAAAAAGTTTTGTGTAGAGAAACATATAGAAGCATGTGCCTGTGAGCTTAAATTAAATAAAGGCACATTTATAATTGTAACTGTATATAGGTCCCCATCAGGAAATTTTCATCTATTTCTGAAAAATTTGGACTCCTTGTTGTGCTATCTGTCAGACAGGGGGAAGCAAATTATTATTTGTGGGGACTTCAATGTAGATTCTCTGAAAGAGGGTAATAGGAAAAATGACCTTGAAGTATTACTCGGTTCTTTCAATTTGACACCCGTTATTGATTTTCCTACTCGGGTGGTAAAGGATAGCAGCTCACTGATAGATAACTTCTTTGTAGACCAAGATAAGTTTAACCAGATAAATGCTCAGCCTGTTGAGAATGGTCTTTCTGATCATGGTGCACAGCTAGTTACAATATATGACATAGCTCCATTCAGCAATACTAAACAGTCCTCCAAAGTAGTACGTTCAGTCAACGATTTAACAATTGCAAATTTCAGGGAAAGCCTACAGCAGTTAGACTGGGATGAGGTGTACCATGAACCTGATGCCAATTTAAAATATAATTTATTTCATGACATTTTTGTAAATGCATTTGAAAACTGCTTCCCCAAGAAAATAGTTAAATATACTCGTAAGAAACCTTGTAACAAACCATGGCTTACTAAGGGTATAAAAATATCTTGTAACCGGAAAAGGGAAATGTATCTGACAGCAAGAAAGAGTAGTGACCCAGAAACTATCAAAAATTATAAAAACTACTGTGTTATATTAAGAAAAGTTATTAAAAAATCCAGGAGTATGTGTATCATGTCTGAAATCAGCAACTCTGATAATAAAATTAAAACAATTTGGAATATTATTAAAAGAGAAACAGGTCAACCAAGAGCAGAGGAAGACAGTATTACCATCAAATTGAATGAAAGCTTTACGAACAAAAAGTCAGAAGTTGAAAATATTTTTAATAATCATTTTCTAAATGTTGTGGATATAGTAGGATCCAGGTGTTCATTAGAAGATGCTAGGCTGTTAATGGAAGAGGCCATACCTATGCAATTTGATACAATTGAAATCTCACCCACTTCTCCCTCTGAAATTAAGAAAATAATAAACTTGCTTAAAAGCAAAAACTCACATGGAATTGATGGCATTTCCAGCAAAATACTAAAAGCTTGTTCTCAACAGATAAGTAAGATTCTCAGCCACCTGTGTAATAGCTCTCTGGAACAGGGCATTTTCCCTGATAGACTGAAATATGCTATTGTTATACCTTTGCATAAAAAGGGGGATAGATCTGATGTCAACAATTACCGTCCAATCTCCCTTCTAACAGCTTTATCCAAAATTTTTGAGAAAGTAATGTATTCAAGAGTAGCTTCACATATCTGTAAAAATGAAGTACTAACAAAATGTCAGTTTGGTTTCCAGAAAGGTTTTTCAACAGAAAATGCCATATATGCTTTCACCAGTCAAATTTTGAATGATCTGAATAACCGAAAACCACCCATTGGGATTTTTTGTGATCTCTCAAAGGCTTTTGATTGTGTAAATCATGAAATTCTGCTAGACAAGCTCAAGTATTGTGGCATGAGTGGGACAGTGCACAAATGGTTTAATTCGTACCTAACTGGAAGAGTGCAGAAAGTTGAAATAAGTAGTTCTCGTAACATGCAAAGATCAGCACATTCCTCAAACTGGGGAACTATCAAGAATGGGGTTCCACAAGGGTCAGTCTTGGGTCCTTTATTGTTCTTATTATATATTAATGACTTGCCATTCTATATTCATGAAGAGGCAAAGTTAGTTCTCTTTGCTGATGATACAAGTATAGTAATCACACCTGAGAAACAAGAATTATCTGATGAAATTGTCAATACTGTCTTTCAGAAAATTACTAAGTGGTTCCTTGTAAACGGACTCTCACTGAATTTTGATAAGACACAGTACATACAGTTCCGTACAGTGAATGGTATGACGCCATTAATAAATATAGACCTTAATCAGAAGCATATAGCTAAGGTAGAATATTCCAAATTTTTAGGTATGTCCATTGATGAGAGATTAAACTGGAAGAAACACATTGATGATCTGCTGAAACGTTTGAGTTCAGCTACTTATGCAATAAGGGTCATTGCAAATTTTGGTGATAAACATCTTAGTAAATTAGCTTACTACGCCTATTTTCACTCATTGCTTTCATATGGCATCATATTTTGGGGTAATTCATCACTGAGGAATAAAGTATTTATTGCACAAAAGCGTGTAATCAGAATAATAGCTGGAGTCCACCCAAGATCATCCTGCAGACATTTATTTAAGGATCTAGGGATATTCACAGTAGCTTCTCAGTATATATACTCTCTTATGAAATTTGTGATTAACAACCAAACCCAATTCAAAAGTAATAGCAGTGTGCATAACTACAATACTAGGAGAAAGGACGATCTTCACTATTCAAGATTAAATCTAACTTTGGCACAGAAAGGGGTGAATTATACTGGCACTAAAGTCTTCGGTCACTTACCAAATAGTATCAAAAGTCTGACAGATAACCAACAAGTATTTAAGAAGAAATTAAAAGAATTTCTGAATGACAACTCCTTCTACTCCATAGAGGAATTTTTAGATATAAATTAAGAAAAAAATATTAAAAAATAAAAAAAATAAAAATAAAAATAAAAAAAATAAAAATAAAAAATAAAGAAAAATAAAAAAACACACAAAAGAATAAAGTTGTTATATTAACTTAAGTATGTTGTTAAATTAACCTAATTATATCATGTATTGGAAAATTCGACTCGTTCCACATCATTACGAAATATTGTATTCATGATCCATGGAACTAGGATTAATCTAATCTAATCTAATCTAATCTAATCTAATCTAACACCACTCATGGCCTCCATCTCAATCAGCACGGAAAAAGTCACTTAGTGTCCACTATTTGTGAAATCATCATAAATGCTAGGAACAATGTATACTCAGGACACACACATTTGAATAGTAAGTGCTCCACAACATAAGAAGACTGCTGGAATGGGTATAGACAGACAACATTAGATAAATGGCTGCTGAAAACACCAGGTAAAGCTGATTCTTCCCAGACTCCCAATACACGGAAACAGACCAACTTGAATAAATGGATAGTGAAAAATACCAAACACACTCTGTCAACTGATATTTCTTTTTTAGCAATAAATGTGTAAGTGGTTCTGGAAATCAAAATCAGACTATTTACCATCAAAACATATGTAGCCTGAGCAACAATATTAATGAACTCTTAATTAATATCCAGGAACCACAAGGTATAGATTGTATCCATGTTCTGTGCTTTAGTGAGCACCATGTTATGTCAGATATTGAAAAACTTGCTATAGATAATTACTGCTTGGCAACATCTTACTGTAGAAAATTCATAGAAAAAGGTGGAGTAGCGATCTATGTCAGAAAAGCATCACATGTAGTGTAATTATGGTGCAGAATTTTTGTACAGATCAACAATTTGAAGTGTGTGCCATAGAGCTGGCTTTAAATAATTCTTATATAGCAGTAGTAGCTTTATATAGGGCACCTTCAGGTAAATTTAGCATTTTTTTGAAACAGTTAGATGCACTCTTAATATACATATTTAAACTCAGTAGAGATGTCATAATTGTTGGAGGCTTCAATACAAATTTCCTAATGAACTCCAGAGACAGAATAGACCTTGAGAACTTGATGTCCTCATATAATCTTGCGTCTGTTGTAAATTTTCCCACCAGAATAACTTCATGAACAAACTCATTAATTGACAATGTATTTATAGACATAACCAAAATTGATGATATAGCTGTCAGGCAAGTCCTGAATGGTCTCTCTGACAATGATGGACATAGACTCACCATTAACAATTCAAGTATTTGTGAGATTTATAGTGGTCCCAACTGGAAAATTACTAGGAAATCTACTGATGAAACTATTGAGATCTTTAAATCACATCTCCAAAACATAGACTGGGGCCCAGTATATAATGTAGAAAATGCCAATTCCAAATACAACCTTTTCAGTAATGAAGTGGCTCTAACATTTGAAAAAAAAAAAATCCACCAACAAGCCTTGGATTACCACTGGAATTAGGATTTCATTCAAAAGAAAGATAGAGTTATACATTGCCTCAAAAAAATCAGATGACTCTAACCTTTTAAAGAACTATAAAAAATATTGTAAAATATTGACGAAAGTCATTCAGAAATCAAAAAGCATGTATCTGTGCTCAAAAATTAGTAACTACACTAATAAAATACGGGAAGTGATACAAAATGAGACTGGTGCAAATTACCCCAACAAGACCCAAAACATTGCTCTTAACAATGAAGGTAAGCTAGTTCAAAATCAATATATTGTAGCTAAAATCTTTCATGAGCACTTTTTAACTGTTTCTGAGAAAACAGCACGCAAAGGCTCTTCAGAAAAGGCAATAAAAACTCTGAAAGAACTTTTCCCTAACTCTATAGACATGATAGGTATGGCCCCCATAACTGTGTAAGTGTAAGAAGTAAGAAGAATCATAGTTTCTCTAAAAAGTAAAAATTTAGCAGGTGTAGACAATATTTCCAGCAAACTGCTAAATGCCAGCTGTAATCAACTCTCTAGAGTTCTCACTCATATTTTCAATGCCTCTCTAAATCAAGGTATCTTCCCTGACAGAATGAAGTATGTTACCGTGAAGCCCCTCTACAAAAAAGGTGATCCCACAGATGTTTCCAACTATCGTCCTATCTCTCTTGTAACAGCATTTTCTAAAGTCTTTGAAAAATTAATATGTGTCAGGATTGTGAATCACCTTGAAAAATTTGCACTAATTAGTAAACAGCAATTTGGTTTCAGATCAGGTAAATCTACAACTGAAGCAGTTTACACACTTACAAATAACTATGTAGAATGCCTTGATGAGAAAAAATTACCCATTGGCAAATTCTGCGACCTGACTAAGGCTTTCGACTGCGTCAATCACAGAATACTTTTAGGAAAAGCAGCCCAATATGGAATCTGTGGACAAATGGGCAACTGGCCCAGATCTGATCTACAAGACAGACAACAAAAAATAGTATTAGGCGTTGACAATCTACAAGTAAGAGAGGTAGAGTCTGACTGGGGAACAGTACATCATGGAGTTCCACAAGGGTCAGTCCTTGGTCCCCTCCTATTTATTATGTATATTAATGACCTGCCCATGTCCTCAAACAGTGCTAGCAATATCACAATGTTTGCAGATGACACAAGTATAGTGACAGCCAGCAAAACCTCCACTGATGTAGGGTTAAATGCCAACCAAGCACTTGCAAATGCTCTTAACTGGTTCACAGCATATTCTCTAGCAATAAACCACAGTAAAACAAAGTACATGCAGTTCCAATCCAGTTACATAAGCCCAGAAGAGATTAACATTGCACACGGTTACAGAGCATTCAGTGCGCAGAGTTCCCAGGAGCTCACATAGATAACCAGATCAAATGGGAATTGCACATACAGCAAACACTAAAAAGCTTTGATCAGCAACATTTGTCATCTGAATAATCTCCAAAATTGGAGACATCAACGTATCAAAGTCTGCATATTTTGGCTACCTTCATTCAGTGATGTGCTATGGAATAATCTTTTGGGGCAACTCACCACTTTCAAAAACAACTTGATGGCCAGAAAAAAAGTAGTCTGAATTATATGTAGTGTCCCTCCAAGAACCTCATTTCTTTTTAAAGAGTTAAGTATATTAACCATTACCTCAGAATGTCTCCTTTCACACTTCTCAATTCCTCTGAATATGATACAAATGAGGCATACCATCATTATAGCACAAGACGGAAATGTGATATGCACAGTGAATTGAAAAATTTGTCTTTGGTTCAAAAAGGGGTAAA
Organism: Schistocerca cancellata; assembly: GCF_023864275.1. Lineage (NCBI taxonomy): Eukaryota > Metazoa > Arthropoda > Insecta > Orthoptera > Acrididae > Schistocerca > Schistocerca cancellata. Next base: position 14,867,815 of record NC_064635.1, on the reverse strand, counting down.
TTACACAAGTACAAAAATCTTTAATACACTCCCGAGTAATATAAAGTGTCTAAATGAAAATAAAACGCTATTAAAAAAAGCTAAAGGAATTCCTACTGGAAAAATGTTTCTACTCTTTAGATGAATTCTTCAGCAGAGATAAGTAATTTGAGTAGTGATTCAGATTATTTCCTTTGTCATTGTATCTGTATTGTTTTTTATCACTATTGTATTTTTGTATTGTATTGTTTATTATCTCTATTATATTATTGTATTCTATCAGTTTTGAATCATTCCGCATCAAGATGGTAGCTAGTGTAAAGATTCGTTGTGCGTCTCCGAGAAAAAGTGTGAATTTTGCCGTGAAAAAGAAAAATTGTAACAGTTGTAAGGATGAAATTACAAAGCTCAGCGAACAGGTGTCTAGTTTGCAATTTATTATCAGTTCCTTGAAGATGGATATCAAGAAACTTAAAGAAGAAAAAAGTGAACGGAACATGAAAAACTCGTGCCATGAAAGTACAAATATGTCGGAGAATTAGGAGGAAGTGAAGTACAAAAGACGCAAACAGTTAATACAAGATACTGAAAAAGGCGAAAGAAACATAAATGTAGTGAACGAAAATTACTTTCAAGCTCTTTCGACTACGGATTGTGAAAGTGAAGTTAACAGTGTAAGTGTACCATGTGGAAAACGAAACGACTTTGTGAATAAGGTAAAACATGAAATATTTCAGCAGCAGTTAAGTAAAAGGTCATATGTGAAAGTGCTCACGAAAAATCATCCACCGCTAAGCTGCTCTACTGAGACAATATCGACATGTGTTAGCAAAAAGGACATAATAAATAGTGCCAAACAAGACTTTGCTTACTGCAAAGGTAGGCAGAAAACAGGTAAAGTTGGAACAGCAAATACCGGTAAAATTGAACTGTATGCCGACAGCCAAGGACGAAATATAGCCACTGAATTTCGGCATACAAGTAGTCAGAATTTTAATTTTACCTGAACAATAAAACCAGGAGCAAAATTCAGTGCTGCTACGTCAATGGGTCAAGAAAAAATTTCCTCATTGAGCAAAAGGACTTTTCCATCTTCTGGCAGGATCAAATGATATAGCTAGGAACGAAAAAAATGATCTCTTAATTTCGCTAAAAAGAAAACTGTATGAGCTAAGAGGAACAAATGTTATTGTTTTTCCAGTGCCACACCGTTACGACTTGATAGAATGGTCCTGTGTAAATAAAGAAATTATTGCTGTTGTTGTTGTGGTCTTCAGTCCTGAGACTGGTTTGATGCAGCTCTCCATGCTACCCTATCCTGTGCAAGTTTCTTCATCTCCCAGTACCTACTGCAGCCTACATCCATCTGAATCTGCTTAGTGTATTCATCTCTTGGTCTCCCTCTACGATTTTTAGCCTCCACGCTACCCTCCAATGGTAAATTTGTGACCCCTTGATGCCTCAGAACATGTCCTACCAAACAGTCTCTTCTTCTCATCAAGTTGTGCCACAAATTCCTCAAGCTTTGATGTAACATGTGACAAACCCAGTGTAAATAAGTTACTGGATATGCTAAGGCAACACAACTTCCATCATGTAAATTCAGAACCAACAAGACTACAAGCGTGCTTGGATAATGCTTTTGTCAACTGTGCTCGTGATATGTACTCCACCAAGGTAAAGGAATTTGTTTTCTCAGACCACTCCATGTTAACAGTAGAGTTAAGACATTTTATAAAAGGGGATGAGAGCAAGGCTGCACAAAAGTTATCAAAAGTTAACCAAATCCAATACCTTAATATTAACAAAACACAATCTCATAAAACTAACACACCAGCTGAGCATAACAAACTGGGACAAATTATTTCAAAACTGTGATTCCGGTGCCCAAACAGTTTATGAAACATTCCACAATTACTTAACAGGTATTTTAAAAGCCCATCTTGTGCAAAAGAAATACCATAAAACAAGAAAGGGTAAATTTTGGTACACAAAAGAACTGGAGAATCTAAAAAATAAGCTACTGCTGCTGAAGTGCCTTGCCAAAGTAAACAATTCTAATGAAATTAATGATCTCGAAAAAATCACTAAGAAACTGTATAAGAAAGAGTTGCAATTGGTGAAACAAAGATACAACACAAATTTCATAAAAAATAGTAAAAACCAATGCAAAACAGCCTGGTCAGTAATTACTTTGACAAGACAGCAGATACATTCAATAAATATTTTATAAGCTGTGCTGATGATATCAAAAAGCTGATCAGTAAACCCAATGTAACATGTATAGATTATCTTAAGAGAGTATGGCGAGTGTTATACTTATAACACAGAAAACACCATTTACTTTCACTATGTAATATTTTATTGGCACACGATAAATCAAAACACAAATAAATAGTTTTCGACAATCACGGTAACAGTCATGACGAATGTCTCACACCAACCAGTCAACAACCAAAGTAAGTAAAACGAAGTACAAAAAACCAAAGACATTAAAATTTTCGAGCAGTTCTGCCACAGAGCCTTCCCCCCGAGGAGCACGGAGTGCATAGGAGGAGTGATGAGGAGTAAGTGATAAAGGGAAGGTAAACATTTAAGGCATGACATAATCTTGAAGTCTGAGAGGTGGCCGTATAGTGCAGCCAGCACGGGTGATGGCAACAGGGGTAGGAGGATTCAGGGAAGATGAAGGAGAAGGGGGGAGGGGGTTACTCTTATAAATAAAACATTATTGGAGTCTACATAAGCTGAAATGTCATTTTGTGAAGTTGTGAAGTACCAGGAGCCACATTGAAGCACTGTAATAGCTTGATGTCTTTCTGGTCAGATGGCACAGAATTGTTTTGAATTTCAAATAAAAAAGTATCCACAAGTTGTATTTTTATAGAGTCCACATCATAGTCAGTCAAGTTCACTTGAAACACTAGTTCATTACTGCTGGCACTCGGAGGCGTGAAGTACAGAAGAGGGGGGCCTTGACTTGCAGAGAGTTTTTGATTAGCTTGTGGAGAAGGGTTAGGACGGGCCACTGAAGTTTCTTGCAAAACAGATTCATTATCGTGTATGTCGGTGTCATTAAGGATCCGTGTTGGTTTCAATTGCTCAGTGGACACGACAGATGGTTTGTTCTTAAAGAGGATCGTATAAGTATTTTCAGAGCGTGACAGAACCAGATATGGGCCAGTGTAGGGTGAAGGTAGGGGTGGACACACGGCGTCTTCTCTAAGCATTACATAGTTACAAGAACTGAGGTGTTGGTGAATGAAAACCGGAGGGGTAGCATGCAATCGAGGTTGTGGAAAACGTAACTTGGTGATATGCTGTCGAACCTGTCGTACCAACTCGGGAAGTTGATCCTTGGGAAGTAGAGGAGGATCGTCAAGAAAATCCGCCAGAAGTGCGAGGTCTTCTCCGTATACCATCTCAGCAACTGACGCTTTAAGGTCTTCTTTGAAAACCGTCCTCAACCCTAAAAGGACCCAGGGGAGTGCCTCAGTCCAAGAGGAAGAACGACACATGAGAGCGACCTTCAGGGTACGGTGCCATCGTTCTATTAGGCCGTTAGATTGTGGGTGATAGGCTGTAGTTCTGAATTTGTTGATACCACACAGTTGACAGAGGCGATTAAACAGATTAGATTCAAATTGTCTCCCCTGGTCTGTGTTAAGTGAAGTAGGGCAACCAAAATGAGAAAGCCAATGGTGGACAAAAGCGTTAGCTACAGTGTCGGCTGTAATGTCCGCGATGGGGATAGCCTCGGCCCAACGTGTGGTACGATCTATCACGGTCAGTAGGTAACGGAAATTGTTAGATATCGGTAATGGACAGACAATATCCAAGTGGACATGATGGAATCTACCTGAGGGCATAGTAAATTTGCCTAATGGGGGCTTAGTATGATTGTGTATTTTGGCTCTCTGACAAGGTATGCATGCTCTCGCCCACCAATTACAATTGAAGCGGGAATGTGTGGTATCTCCGCTTACAGTCACTCACGTGCAGTGAACCGGCTTTATCGCCGCACCCACGCACTATGCTCAAGGGAGAGGCTTGGTGACAAAAAACGACTAAAGAAGTTTCGGGACAGGACACATTTATTCTTCCTACCATTACAATAAATGACAAACAACATTCGTCGCTAATGTCCGTCCACACAGGTGCGTTGCACTGGTGGCACGGCTCGATCACCGATCCCGGAGGGTATATATACACTCCAGTGATGAGCTGTGGTGCAACTGCGTGGACCGAGCGAGACAAAAGGCCGCGTCACAGAATGTTCTGCTCCTGGCGCGACCGGAGGTGCTGTAACGTCCGTGAAGGAGCGAAAGACACTTTAACAGCGACTGCGTTTACAACCACGTGTACGCATTTACAGCGGAGTCACGTTGACTCGACGCACGTGGTCAGCGGTGGGAGAACTGAGACACGTGTGTCGCGTCGACTAGCTCGCACTGTCCGCCTGCTTTTGTCCCCGGGCGGTCCGGTGTGCCACGCACTGTTTCCGGAATTCGGCGTAATGGTACAGCTGCCCCTACTTGTGTCGACAGTGCCATAGTTCAGCCCTTTGTGCGTTGGACGGTACTGCCACCACACAGACCCCCCCTGGAGAGCGGAGCTCCATAGCTGCGAAAATGCGGCGATCGTCTGGTGGCGCGCGTGTGTTTAAAGTTCTCGCACTGCGTGATGGCAATGCGGCAGCGTTGATGGGGATCGGTCGGCGTTGGATCGGCGGCACCCCGTGACGTCAGCACGCCGGACCGGCGAGCGTGCGGCGGGCGTGTCCTCGCGCTGTCGGCTAGTGACAGTGGCAGCAGGCACTGGCTGTAACTGTCCGTAGCAATGCGCGTGAAGGCGCGCGTTGCACGTCATTGGTGGTGACGTCTCGAAGGCACTTTCGCGAGTACGGTACCGTCGGAACTTGAACGTGGGTCCGGGAGCTGCTACGGACAAGCCGGGTGGTGTGGAGCGATGTCTGGGGCGAAGCGAATGCAGTAAACTGGCGCGGATGCCGATCCGGTCTGAACGCCTGACATGGAGGAGGCAAAGCGACGCGAATGCTGCGACATCCGAAGCGTGCCACCCAGGTGTCGACGAATGCGGTGGCGACGGTCTCGGCTGTGACGTCCGTGACGGGAGTTGCTTCCGGCCAGCGAGTGAAGCGGTCCACCATAGTTAGGAGGTACCGCTTGCCTTGTGAGAGAGGAAGTGGGCCGAAGAGGTCCACGTGAACGTGTGCAAATCGGCGTGTCGCGTCCGGGAAGGTGCCCACGGGTGCGTGGGTGTGCCTCCCGACTTTGGTGCGCTGACATGCGGTGCAAGTGCGCGCCCATTCGCGACAGTCCTTCCGAAGCCCGGGCCAGACGAAACGCGCAGCCACGAGCGTCACAGTGGTGTTGGTGCCAGGGTGCGACAGTCCGTGGACACGGTCGAAGGTATTGTGCTAGAATTTCTCCGGGAGGAACGGTCGGTGCGTGCCGATTGAGGTGTCACACCAAATCTTCCGTGCGGAGCCGGGGACAGGCACCAGCTCCAGTTGCAGGCCGCTGGAAGTGTCGTGACGGAAGCGGTGCAGTTCTTCGCCACTCTCCTGTACTTGGGCCACGTCCTCAAAGTTCACAGGGGGTGAAATAACGGCACACGCTCGGGAAAAACAATCGGTGACGATACTGTCTATCCCCGAAATGTGTCGGATGTCTATCGTGAATTGCGACACGTACTCTAACTGCTGGAGTTGGCGCGGTGAACACTTAGTGTGGTTGTTCTCGAACGCGTGGATAATGGGTTTGTGGTCAGTGGAAATGACGAATTGTCGGGCTTCTATGGACGGTCGGAAGTATTTCACCACCATGTACACCGCAAGCAATTCTTGGTCATAAGCGCTCGAAGCACATTGCGAATTGGAAAGCTTTTTAGAGAAAAAAACCGAGGGGCTGCCAACTCCCGCCGCCGCGCTGTTGTAACGCCGCGCCGATGGCGGCCTGGCTGGCGTCCACGACTACAGCTAAGTCCGCGTCAAGTACCGGGTGCACGAGCAGCGTCGCTTCCACGAGATTCCTTTTTGAGTCCGTGAAGCTCTGCTCCATTGTGTCTCTCCAATTCATGACGGTCTTTCCTTTTGAGGTAGGACCTTCTAACGCCCTAGTCAGTGGCTCTTGCACGGCTGTGGCGTTGGGCAGGTGTCGACGATAAAAGTTCAACATGCCGAGGTAACGTCGTAATTCTTTGTGCGTCTGCAGACGCGGCATGTTCAGTATTGCTTTCACTTTTTCTGGTAGCGGTGTCGATCCGGTGGGCGTAATTAAATGGCCGAGGAACTCGATTTCCGTCACACCGAACTCGCATTTAGCGGGGTTAGTAAAGATGTCGGCTTCACTCAGGTGGTGAAAGACGGTCGTTAAGTGGCGGCGGTGGAGTTTGGGCGACTTGGAATGCACCAGGATGTCGTCGAGGTACGCGAAACAAAATGGCAAGCCTCGCCAGACGCCGTCCAGGAACTGCTGCCAAGTCTGGGCAGCATTCCGAAGGCCGAAAGTCATAACAGGCTTTCAAAAAGCCCAAAGGGCGTTACGATGGCTGTTTTTTTCAATGTCTTCGGGCGCCACCGGAATTTGGGTGTACACCTTTGCGCAGTCTATCTTGCTGAACACCGTGCAGCCCGCCAAGGCTTAGCTGAAGTCTTGAAGGTGTGGGACTGGGTATCGGTCCAGCACCGTTCACGAATTAAGGGCGCGATAGTCCCCACGCGGGCAACACGAATTGTGTTTTTTGGACACTAAATGCAACGCCGATGACCATGGGCTGCTTGATGGTCGCACGATGCCTTGCCACAGCATGCCCTTGAACTCTGCCTTTGCTGCTGCGAGTCTGTCACGCGCGAGTCAACGTGGGCGACGTGATGTGGGAGGTCCGGGTGTGGTTATTATGTTGTGCACCGTCGAATGTTTGATGTCTCTCGGTGCACCGGCTGGGCGGGTGAGGTCGGGGAATTGTTCAAGGATGTCAGCATATGGTCCGGGGCACTTCACAGTTTTAACACTGTAGTATGCAGCCTGCCGGCGCTGTCCCACTATCTTTAAATTCGTTGTCGCGTCGATGAGCTGCCGTTTGCGATGTCGGCTAGCAGCCCGTAGTGGCCGAGAAAGTCTGCGCCCAGGATCGGCTCATTGACGTCGGCCACAGTAAAAGTCCACGAGAACGTGCGACGTAGGCCTAGATCTATATTGCGGCTGTGTGTGCTGTAAGTTTTAATAACGGAATTGTTCGCCGCTGTAAGGCAGAGTGCCTCGGCCCGCCTGTGGTCTCGTAACATAGAACGGGGGAATATCGAGAGGTCCGAACCCGTGTCGACGAGGTACCTCACGCCTGCCCCCCGTTCCGCAACAAACAGACACTTCGATATCACACTGCAGCTGGGAGCGCCTAGGTCCGGTTGCAGCTGGCATTTGGGTGCGAGCAAGGAGCGCGGCACCTGGTTGCGTCGTTTCCGAAGCGGGTGTGGTACCAGCAGTAGCCGCTTTGTGTGTGCTCTGATGCCTGCTGGGGAACCGTTGGAGCGGCTGTTGCTGCGTTGCCGGCTGCGCGAGCCATGCCCCCTGTCACCCGGTCTGCTGCCACTGCGGCGTGTGCTGCCCTCTCTCTCCGAGAACGCCAACCGGTCGACTTGCATGGAGAGAGCTGCCACCTGTGCGGTCAAGTTTTGCACTAGTAGGTGCAGGTCGGCATCCGATGCAGGTGCAGGAGGTGTGTGCCACCACGGAGGTGGGGGGACGGGGTCGTAAACTGCCACAGCCGTGGTGCTAGGCGCCGTTGTCAGCGCGTCGTGCACCCTGTAGACCAAGTTAGCGACGGCGTCCAGCTGCATCTCCGTCTGTGCGGCTATCACTGCCTGCATCTGAGCTGGGAGGCTGCACACCCAGATAGTGCGTAACAGCGAATCTGGCACCATATCAGACTGCGTGAGGCTCCGCAAGTGGCGCAGGAACTGCGAGGGCCTCCGATCGCTGCATTCCTCTTGCCGCAGTAGTTGGTGCACTCGTTGTTCCTCGGACGACGAAATCCGCCGGATCAGGTCTTCCTTGAGGCGTTTGTAGCTTGACTGCATCGGCGGGGCGGTGATTATATCCCGCACTTTGGTTCAGCTGGCTTACTACGTGCCCAAATTTCGCCAGGTCGCAGGTCACGTAGTTACTAATAAATACCGTCCCAACTTGGATGAACCACATAACAGGGTCGTGCGGCCAAAAGGGAGGCAGCCTGATCAATGCCCGTCCAGCATTTGTCAGCGTTCCGGCATTCGTAGGAGGCGTCGGTGTGGTGGGGATTTGCGTGCCAACATTGTCCTGAGCTGTCTGTGGCTGCGCGGCGTCTGCGCGTGTAGTCCGTGCTTGTAGCTCACTCTCTAGCCTCGCGTTGCGTGCGAGCAGTTCTTCAACGGTCTTTTGCAACTCCTCTAATGTCGCCATCTTCGTTCAGAGTCGAATCCTCGTACAAGAGGAAAGTACACAGTGAAAATAACATGACAAGGGAAACACACGAAAAAAGAATAACACTAAGCAGTCCGCGATCAAAACATATGCACACAAAATCAATACAAAAAAAAATTAGTTAAAAAAAAAATTTACTACGGAGCACTGTTCAGCACAGGCATATATGCGTAAGCCTACTCGTGGTTCCACGTCTCGTGTACCGAGGAACGTTCGTCACCACGTGTTTTTTTTTTTTTTTTTAGCCTCAGGTCACGTTGGGGTCACCAATGAAGCGGGAACGTGTGGTATCTCCGCTTATGGTCACTCACGTGCAGTGAACCGGCTTTATCGCCGCACCCACGCACTATGCTCAAGGGAGAGGCTTGGTGACAAAAAACGACACGTGTGTCGCGTCGTCTAGCTCGCACTGTCCGCCTGCTTTTGTCCCCGTGCGGTCCGGCGTGCCACGCACTGTTGCCGGAATTCGGCGTAACGGTACAGCTGCCTCTACTTGTGTTGGCAGTGCCGTAGTTCAGCCCTTCACGTGTTAGCCGGTGCTGCCGCCACACGATCTCTTTTTACATTAGGCCAAACGTATCTCTCTGTAATGAGGCGCGTAGTCGCGCAAATGCTCGGGTGAGCGAGATTGTGGATTGTGTCAAAAACGTCTTTCCTAAGAGCTTTAGGGACTATAGGACGAGGATGACCTGTTTTAATGTCACAATACAAAGAGCAATCATCATTAGGGAAGGGAAGTAGAGCAATTTGTAAGGAAGTATCAGAGTCAGAGAGAAGGTGCTGTATCTCTGGATCGGATAGCTGGAGCTCGCGTAAGTGATGAGGATCAATTGTTGTCTTCAGGGAGGACAGGCGTGACAGGTAGTCTGCTGCAACATTGTCATTACCCCTGATATATTGAAAGTCTGAAACATATTGTAATACTAAATCCATATGGCGGAACCTTCTGGGTAGTACATCTAATGCCGGTTTGCGGAGAGCCTCGACAAGGGGCTTGTGATCTGTGTAAACTGTCACAAGTCGGGCTTCAATATCTGTACAAAAATACTTTACGGCCTCATAAATGACGTAAAGTTCGTGATCAAATGCGGATCACTTTCTTTGCGTTTCGGTGAGCTTTTTTGAAAAGAAACGCAGGGGTGTAGTACCTGTTGGTAGGGTCTGTTGCAAAACTGCGCCAATGGCATTATCGCTAGCGTCTGTGGTTATTGTCAGGGAGGCGTCAAGGTGAGGGTGAGACAGGGTAATAGCGTTCACTAAGGCGTACTTAAGCGAGTCGAAGGCTCGCTGCATGATCTGATCCCATTCTATGTGTCTGTCGCCTGTGGTATTCTTTCCCTTTAAGGCCTCAGTGAGAGGGGCTTGAAGAGATGCCGCATGTGGAATGTGGAGTCTAAAAAAATTTACCATTCCGAGGTATCTACGTAACTCTTTATAGGTTTGAGGGAAGGGAAGGTCAAGTATTTGTTGCACTCTATCTGAGGTGGGACTAATGCCCTCATTATTGACCAAATGTCCCAGGAAAATAACCTCTGGCTTCTCCAGTTGGGATTTGTCACGATTAATCTCAACTCTGTGTCGTGCCAATCTATCAAAAACCTGTTGGAGGTGTTGCTTGTGTTCCTCTGCAGTTGTGGAGAAAATAATAATGTCGTCTAGGTAGGCATAGCAAAAATTAAGGCCACGTAGAATGGTGTCGATGAATCTTTGCCAGGTCTGAGCTGCATTCTTCAATCCGTAAGGTACAAACAAATATTCGTATAGTCCAAATGGGGTGATGATAGCGGTTTTGGGGATATCTTCTGGGTGCATCGGAATCTGATGGTATGCCTTTTTGCAGTCTAACACAGAGAAAAAGTTGGCACCAAACAAGGATTGTGAAAAGTCGTGGAGGTGTGGGACAGGGTAATTATAAAGTATTGTTCTGGCGTCCAAACGCCTATAGTCTCCACAGAGGCGAAAGGAATTGTCCTTTTTGCGAATGACACGTATTGGGGAAGACCACGCACTGTACGAGGGGCAGACTATACCCAAGCGTAAAAGTTCATTAACACATTCTTTGGCAGCGGTAAGTTGTTTTGCATTGAGGCGACGTGGGCGAGAACGGACAGGCGGTCCCTCAGTTGTGTTAAGCCGGTGACAGACGCCCGTAGTAATAGCCTCGATTTTGTGAATAGGTGTGGGCGAAATATGTGGAGGGACGCAGGAAGGCGCGACGTTATCGTCGGTGCGCGGTGAGTATGAAAGGGAACTAACCTGAAACACGTTATCATTGAACGGTAGTTCAGTGAAAGCTGCAGTGTTGTCCGCAGAGCTGCGCTGTGCAACAGCCGGCGGGGTTCTATTGACTATGTTGTCACTGCACGAAGGAATCGTTGCGCGCACATGCGCGGCGTAGCCTGTAATAGCTGTCACCTCTGTGTTTTGATGAGAGGCGGACGGTGAAGCGCAGGGTGGGGGGTTGCTGGGCGGGTTGCCGTCTTCGCTCTCGGGGTCGTGGCAGGTGCTGCTGCCGCTGCGTATAAACAACGGTGCGGTATGCAGGTACCGTGTAGTTTCGTGCGTGTTATTACTTTTAATCTTGATCTCCTCTCTAAACCCGCGCAATTCATCAGTCAGGGCATCACAAAGTTTAAGTAGCCTTGCATTGTCTTCAGAAAGTTGGTCAATTTCGAGGCGTTGCGTAACTAAGTTCACTATGGCAGCTTTGACCTCCTCAGATAGAATAGAAACTGTCTCTTTGTCTTGTTGACAGGATGTATTCGAGCCGCATTCTGTCGGCGTGGATGGGGAAAATCTCGCCGAAAATTTTTGTTTAAAATCCACTGAGCAGAGGGCAGGTGTAATTAGGTCCAAAGAAAAGTTATGAGCAGTTAAGAAGTCCAATCCTAATACTGGCTCGTCGATTTCTACTACCGAAAAGGTCCATTCATAATTATGTGTATCATCGAAGTAAATGCGAAGTTGCGTTACACCATAAACCTTTAATGAGGAATTTTTGGCTGCTCTGATTTGGTGAGGCAAATGCTTGGTTGTAGAAGTGACCATTGAACGTGGAATGACGCTCACATTGGCACCAGTGTCCACTAAAAACCATTTCTGAGAAGCTCTATCCTGGATATACAAACGTCCGAGAGAATAATTCGGAAGTACTAGCCTGTGATCCGTTAGGCGACTTGACGTCACAGTGTAGACCGGAGCGCCTATAGCGGCCCGCCGCGCGTGTTTGGGCACATTGCACAGGGTGAGCAGCAATTCCTGGCTGTATTACTGTAAACAGAGTGATACCAGCAGAGAGGATAAACTTGCTGATCCTGTGTTGTTACTGGGTGAAGGACGTCACTTGAAGCTGTGGTATGGGATGGTGAAGGACGGTGTGGAATCTGGTGCTCAGCCAGTGTACCCTGTCTGTTGTTTTGGAAAGATCGGCCTCTGCCATGTGGGGGAGGCGTAATATCGGGGGGGGGGGGGGGGGAGGGGACACACGTAGATAACTTTCTTTTGTTGATTACCTTATATGCGGTGTCAGCCAGCAATAATTTCGCTCGTAGAGGTTCCTGGTCGTGTGATAGGAGCTGCAGTTGGATAGCTTGTGGCAGCTTTGCAACCCAGAAAGAAAGTAAAGCTTCATCAGGCATAGTTTTGCTATCGAAGACTGCTCTGACACGTCGCCACAGTTGTGAAGGAGTCGAGTCTTTGAGATGTACATCTCGCAGTATGTATAAAACAGACTCTTGCGTAGTCTTAGCTAGACGTTCGCAGATCTGTTGTTTTGCCAGTGTGTAACAATTTGCGGGAGCTGCTGACAGCACTAAGTCCTGTACCCACTCAGCGTGGTCCTCTAGGGCATTAATAAGCGCAATAAATTTATCACTGTCTGAATCAATGTTTAGGGCGGTGAATATAGTCTCTGCCAAAATAAACCACGTATCCGGATTGTCCATTGTGAACCTTGGTAATCTAGGAATTTTCTCACCCTTGTGTTGTGGATGTAACAGATTTGATAGCACAGCGGACGGGAGTGGCGGAGTGTTTATGAAGCTGTCACTCGCGGCGTTCGCGGCGGGTGGTTTAAACACGGCTGGCGTGGGAGGCGCGGCAGGCGCAGCCAGGGCTGCCGAAACAATCGGGGCGGGACGACTGTCCAACCAGTAATTGTTGTCACTGAAATTTGTACCCATCTGTTTTTGTAGTGAGAATGTGTCCAAAACCGAATTATCAGCAATATATGGGGAGCTCCAAGTGATCTGTGGGCTCGAAAAGTCTCTGAGGTTCATAGTGTTCGGGCACTGTTGCACACTACATGTCACAGGAGGTTGTACAGGGTGTTTCAAAAAGGACCGGTATATTTGTAACGGCAATAAAAACTAAACGAGCAGCGATAGAAATACACCGTGTGTTGCAATATGCTTGGGACAACAGTACATTTTCAGGCAGACAAACTTTCGAAATTACAGTAGTTACAATTTTCAACAACAGATGGCGCTGCGGTCTGGGAAACTCTATAGTACGATATTTTCCACATATCCACCATGCGTAGCAATAATATGGCGTAGTCTCTGAATGAAATTACCCGAAACCTTTGACAACGTGTCTGGCGGAACGGCTTCACATGCAGATGAGATGTACTGCTTCAGCTGTTCAATTGTTTCTGGATTCTGGCGGTACACCTGGTCTTTCAAGTGTCCCCACAGAAAGAAGTCACAGGGGTTCGTGTCTGGCGAATAGGGAGGCCAAGCCACGCCGCCTCCTGTATGTTTCGGATAGCCCAAAGCAATCACACGATCATCGAAATATTCATTCAGGAAATTAAAGACGTCGGCCGTGCGATGTGGCCGGGCACCATCTTGCATAAACCACGAGGTGTTTGCAGTGTCGTCTAAGGCAGTTTGTACCGCCACAAATTCACGAAGAATGTCCAGATAGCGTGATGCAGTAATCGTTTCGGATCTGAAAAATGGGCCAATGATTCCTTTGGAAGAAATGGTGGCCCAGACCAGTACTTTTTGAGGATGCAGGGACGATGGGACTGCAACATGGGGCTTTTCGGTTCCCCATATGCGCCAGTTCTGTTTATTGACGAAGCCGTCCAGGTAAAAATAAGCTTCGTCAGTAAACCAAATGCTGCCCACATGCATATCGCCGTCATCAATCCTGTGCACTATATCGTTAGCGAATGTCTCTCGTGCAGCAATGGTAGCGGCGCTGAGGGGTTGCCGCGTTTGAATTTTGTATGGGTAGAGGTGTAAACTCTCGCGCAAGAGACGATACGTGGACGTTGGCGTCATTTGGACCGCAGCTGCAACACGGCGAACGGAAACCCGAGGCCGCTGTTGGATCACCTGCTGCACTAGCTGCGCGTTGCCCTCTGTGGTTGCCGTACGCGGTCGCCCTACCTTTCCAGCACGTTCATCCGTCATGTTCCCAGTCCGTTGAAATTTTTCAAACAGATCCTTTATTGTATCGCTTTTCGGTCCTTTGGTTACATTAAACCTTCGTTGAAAACTTCGTCTTGTTGCAACAACACTGTGTTCTAGGCGGTGGAATTCCAACACCAGAAAAATCCTTTGTTCTAAGGAATAAACCATGTTGTCTACAGCACACTTGCACGTTGTGAACAGCACACGCTTACAGCAGAAAGACGACGTACAGAATGGCGCACCCACAGACTGCGTTGTCTTCTATATCTTTCACATCACTTGCAGCGCCATCTGTTGTTGAAAATTGTAACTACTGTAATTTCGATAGTTTGTCCGCCTGAAAATGTACTGTTGTCCCAAGCATATTGCAACAAACGGTGTATTTCTATCGCTGCTCGTTTAGTTTTTATTGCCGTTTCAAATGTACCGGTCATTTTTGAAACACCCTGTACATACGACGCACTGTGAGTCACAAATTTAGGCACAGCACTCGTGATTGGTTTGTTATAGATGAACGTAGAAAAAGATTTCATAGCAGGTGACATCACTGACGATGTTGAACGAGTCCACAACAGCATTCTTGATGACGGAGAAAACTCCACGGCATTGTACTTATCTTCCAATTTTATCCCAGTTGTTGGTGGTGTTGTGCATAGGAAACCATGGAAAGGCAGTGTAGAGGCACCATTAGTATCATGCTGTAGTCCGAAAGGAGCGGAAGGTGATCGATGTGGAGATGTCGAAGTAAACGGCCACATTGTCGAATCAGACGTAAGTTGCGTGTCGCAGGTCATCAGTATGGCGAGTGTTATACTTATAACACAGAAAACACCATTTACTTTCACTACATAATATTTTATTGGCACACGATAAATCAAAACACAAATAAATAGTTTTCGACAATCACGGTAACAGTCATGACGAATGTCTCACACCAACCAGTCAACAACCGAAGTAAGTAAAACGAAGTACAAAAAAGCAAAGATATTAATATTTTCTGGCAGTTCTGCCACAAGAGCAAACCTAAATCATAATAGGGCCAGATCATCATTGAAACACTTCAAAGAGGTATGCCAACATGAAGTTCTTAAAATAGCCAAAGAAATGAAAAATTCATACAGTACAGATATGTTTAATATGTCAAACAATCTATTGAAAGAAATCATACATTACATTGCAGCACCATTAACATATTCTATAAACCTGTGTCTCACATAAGGGTTTTTTCCTGATCCTCTCAAACTATCCAAGGTAACTCCAGTCTTTAAGAAGTGTGTCAAATCAGATCCTGCAAACTACAGACCAATTTCATTAATTCCAGTTCTAGGAAAAGTCTTTGAAGGCATAATATATAAGCAGATGTATGAGTACCTGGAACTAAATGGAATGTTAAGTGCATCACAGTTTGGTTACAGAAAACGAAAGTCAGCTATACATGCCATAGAGGTCTTAGTCAGAGACATTCTAGCAGCATTTGAGGACCATGCACACACACACACAGGTAACCTTAAGTGATCTGAGCAAAGCTTTTGACTGTGTTGACCACTCACTTCTGCTCTCTAAACTTGAGTACTATGGAATATCTGATAAAAGTTTAAAACTCATCAAATCATACCTCAATAAAAGGAAACAGGTGGTGAGTTCAGGAAGTCATCTCTCAAACATACTCGAGATTCAACACAGAGTGCCACAGGGATCTAAATTGGGACCACTTCTTTTCCTTGTACACATAAATGACTTACCAGGAAATATAGGTGTAAAGACATATATGTATGCGGATGACACTACTTTTCTATCTGGAAACCATGTACTTGATAACCTTGTAAGTGATATGAAATTGGCAAAAGAAAATGTAACATTATGGTTTAATGCCAATGGTCTGCTATTAAAAGACCCAGAATATGTGGTTCAGTCTATCAAAGACTACAAAAATAGAAAAACAAAAGGCAAAGTTTTTAGGTATTGTACTTGACAACAGTCTAACATGGAACTCTCATGTTGATCACATAGTGGTTAGGTTGTCAAGAGTTATATATTTGTTGAAGAGACTGATGTGTTGTGTGACATTTGAGTACATAAGGACAGCATACTTTGCCTTTATTCATTAAGGTATGGGTTAATACTCTGGGGAAACAGCAGAAAAATAAATAAAATTATGGTGATCCAGAAGAACGCAATCAGAGTAATGGCTACAGTAGATAATAGAACACATTGTAAACCATTGTTCATTAAATATAGAATTTTAACAGTTATTAATTTATATATTCTTGACAGTGTTAACTAAATACTTGCTGAACTACCTAATTTAAGTGTAACAAATGAAAGGCATGACTACTATACAAGAACGTGTACTTCTCTGCTGTTGCCACAAAATAGCTTAGCTAAAACTAACAGTAGTCATAAGTATATGGCAATTAAAATATATAACAAATTGTCTAACAATGGGTCAGTCAAGCCTGACAAATTATTTAAAGACAATGTTCATAACTTCTTGTTAGCTAATCCATTCTATTCATTGGAAGAATTTTTAGAAATGCCCAATATCAACTTAAATATGTAAAAATTTATTTTGTAAAATTAATAGGTTAAGTGAACTGACGAAGTCTATTGCATGTAATAATGCTGAATGACCAATAAAGAATCTGAATCTGAATCTACCATGTGTAGATCCCCTTGCCTCTGATGAACACTTGCCATCGAGGACAGCATACTGGGTCCTATTATTTAAGAAGACTTTGAGCCACTCACATATCTGTGAACTTATTCCATATGCTTGTACCATCGTTAACAGCCTGCAATGGGGCACCGTGTCAAATACTTTTGTGAAATCTAGAAATATGGAATGTGACTGTTGCCCTTCTTCCAAAGTTCTGAATATACCGTGAGAGAAAAGGGTAAGCTGAGTTTTCACATGAACGATGCTTTCTAAAGCTATGCTGATTCGTGCACATAAGCTTCTCAGTCTTAAGAAAGTTTATTATATTCAAACTGAGAATATGTTCAAGGATTCTGCAGCGAAGAGAATCTAGAGACATTGTTCTGTAATTTTGCGAGTCTGTACTCTTACTTTTCTTATACACTAAATCACCTGCACTTTTTTCCAGTCACTTATGACTTCATGCTGGGTAAGAGATTCACAGTAAATTCAAGCAAGTTAAGGGGCCAATGCTGTAGAGTACTCTTTGTAAATCAAACTGGGATTCCATCAGGATGTGGTGATTCATTTGCTTTCACATCTTTCAGTTGTTTCTCTATGCCGGATATGCTTATTACTATGTTGTCCATATGGGAGTCCATCCAATAATCAAATGAAAGTTTGTTTGTACAATTATCTTGTGTGGATGATTTCTTGAATTTGAAATTTAAAACTTCAGCTTTCATTTTGCTATTTTCAGCTGCCGCACCAGACCGATCAGCAAGGGGCTGAATGGAAGCCTTAGACCCACTTAGCAATTTTACATATGACCAGAATTTTCTTGGATTCTCTGCCAGATCTTTTGCTAAGGTGTGACAGTGTTAGTTGTCGTATGCTTCACACATAGACCTTTTCACAAATGCACATTTATTTATTTTATTTATTTGAGATACTTATTCCATAGATCCAGTTTGGCTTGATTATGCATGGATGTGGAACGAGTCAAAGCAGATGCAATATAGATATCATACAATACAATACGCAGTGGTATCATCAGAGGCAAGGGGATCATCAGGAGTACCCCAGGGAAGTGTGATGGGACTGCTGTTGTTCTCTGTATACATAACTGATTTGGCTGACTAGTTGCCCAGAAATCTGTGGATGTTTGCTGATGATGCCATGGTGTATGGTGAAGTGTTAGAGTTGAGTGACTGTAGGAAGTTACAAGAGACTAAGACAAAATTTCCAGTTCGTGTGATGAATGGCAGCTAGCCCTAAATATGGAAACATGTAAGTTAATGCGGATGAGTAGAAAGAGCAAAGCTGTAATGTTCAGATACAATATTACTAGTGTTCTGCTTAACACAGTAAAGTTGTTTAGGTGACACAGTAAAGTTGTTTAAGTATCCAGGAATAATGCTGCAAAGTGATATGAGGTGGAACAGCCATGTGAGAACTGTGGTAGGGTAAGCAAATGGCTGACTTCAGTTTATTGGGTGAATTTTAGGAAAGAGTGGTTCACCTGTAAAGGAGACCACATATAGGATGCTGGTGTGTCCTATCTTGAGTACTGTTCAAGTGTTTGGGATCCACACCAGGTCAGATTGAAGGACATCAAAGCAATTCAGAAGTGGGCTGCTAGATTTGTTACCAGTAGGTTCGAACAACTTGTAAGTGTTGCAGAGATGCTTTGGGAACTCAAATGGGAATCTCTGGAGGGAAGGCAATGTTCTTTTTGAGAAACATTATTGAGAAAATTTGGAGAACTGGTGTTCGAAGCTGACTGCCGAATGATTCTACTGTTACCGACATATGACTGTGAAGATAAGATATGGGAAATAAGGGCTCATATGGATGCATACAGTCATTTTTCCCTCACTCTGTTTGCGAGTGGAACAGGAAAGGAAATGACAAGTTGTGGCACAGGGTACCCTCCGTCATGCACCGTATGTTGTCTTGCAGAGTATCTGTGTTGATATAGATGTAGATGTAGAACTTTGTTTATTGTTATGTTCAGTATTGACAATAAGCAATATGCAACATTTATCAGGAGTGTGGCAGCCAGAAATGTCAGACAGAATACATAAGAGACAGCATCCATGAATGTCAACATGATACATCAGGAGGCAATAGGAAATGTTGAAGAAGGGTTATTTCAATTTTTAGTACCTATCTTCTCCAAGAGCCAAATGCATCCTGAAGAATAGGCTCAGCCAATTTGGACTTATGCCACAGCCATCAAATGACAACCCACCATATGATCAACAGAGATCCCGCCAACTCCTTTGCCACAAAAGGACAGACATTTGGGGTGTGGAGGATAACATACTGGTATGTTTCTACTTCAGATGCCCTGGGAATATTGTATGCTGTTGCAGAGAAAGAAATTGACTGTTCAACCACTATTATACTTCAAGACATCAACCATCACAACAGTCCAGTTCACACAAGTCAGCTGCAGGTGATTCTACTGATATGTGGGGCTAAGCTTATCAACATTTCCTGGGTGAGGTCACTCCCAAGTATGCCACAGGCATTCTCCATTGCCGTACTGTGGTACCGGCTGCTCACTTAACTGCCAAAATCAGGAAAATTAAGCAAGGTGGCCATCTATGGACGTGAGGCTGCCAGAGATGAAAATTCTCCATGGACAACAGTTACTACTATGTCAAGAAATCTCATCAACATCATCATCAATGGCCAACCTGTCCAGGTGCTAGTCCCTCAGGGACTTCTTTTTCTGTAATATTGAATGGTTAATGTTGCTGGCCAAATTAGACTATTAAGTTTTAGATGATCCATTATTAAAGTCGACGTGGGATTGTGGCTGGTCATAAACTTGTAGAAATAAGGAATACCAACAGCTGCACTTTTCACAAAATATATTACTTACATGACTAGTTTTGGCACTATGTTAGTATCATCATGAAGCCACCATGCAAACTGATATCCAACCCTGCACTCAAGCCATGTTGTGTGCAGACATCATGTAAATAAAAATCCATGAAACCAGTGAACATACATAGTACCTCACTCACCAGATTTTGCAAGCATTAAATAATAAAATAGTGTTAGTTAGTATTTTCTGTGACCTCTCTAAGGCATTTGACTGTGTGAACCATAGTATTCTCCTAAATAAATTGTCATTTTATGGAATTGATTGTATAGCCGACCAATGGATAAAGTCACATCTACCCAAAAGAATACAGACAGTTGTGCTTAGTGATTCAAGCAATATAGTCGAGGGATGTAATTGCGATTGGGGGGAAGTCTAGTACAGAGTTCCCCAAAGTTCAATCTTAGGTTCACTGATCTTCGTCAAATATGTAAATGATCTTCCATCTAGTATACAAAAACCAGGATTAGTTATTTTTGCAGGTGAAACTAGTATTGTAATCAATCCAAGCATATGTACAGAAACAGAAGAAAGAGCACCATTGACTGGTTTTCTGTAAATGATCTCATCCTCAGTTTTAAAAATACACAGCATATTCAGTTCTGCACGTCTTTAGGTACTACACCAATGGGAAGGGTTAAACATGGTGAGGAAATAATAAGCAGGGTGGAAACTTCAAAATTCTCAGAGGTTCATATTGATGAGAATTTAAATTGGAAAAAAAACACTTTTTGGAGCTCCCAAAACAGTTCAGCCACAGTTGCACTTAGAATCATAGCAAATCTTGGGGAGAGACAAATCAGTAAGTTGACATATTCTGCATATTTACATTCAATAAAGTCATCTGGTATTATGTTCTGGGGTAACACATATTTAAGTCTTCAATGCACAATAATGTGCTGCAAGAATAATATTTAGTACCCATCCACGATCATCTTGTAAACATCTATTTAAGGAGTTGGGCATTCTGACTGCTGCTTCACAGTATATTTATTCTCTCATGAAGTTTGTTGTAAATAATCCACTACAGTTAATAAGGAACAATGAGGTACATAATTACAATACCAAAGGAAAAATGTCTTTCATTACTCTACATTAACGTTGTCTTTAGCACAAAATGGAGTGCACAGTGCTGCAACAAAAATTTTTGATCATTTACCGAGTGATATAAAATGTCTGACAGGCAGCAAGGTAAAATTTTGTAAAAGGTGTACAACTTCGCTTCCGCCATTTTTTCCCCAACATATCATTCAAAGTATTTTCCATCACTGGCCATTACTTTCTCCCATCTTTTGGGCAGTGTACAAATCACACGTCGAAAAATTTGTTCATCTTTTGAAGCAATCCATGTATCGTTCCAATTTGTGACTTCTTCATGAGATCGGAAGTGTTGGTCAGTCAGGCCATGAGCCATTGATCTAGACAAGTGATAGTTAGAGGGAACAATGTCTGGAGAATATGGAGGGTGGGGTTGGACTTCCCATTTTAACGTTTCCAAGTATGTTTTGACCTCTTTTGCAAGTGGGGTTGAGCATTGTCGTGCTGCAAAACCACTTTATCATGCCTCTTGCTGTGTTGGGGCTGTTTGTCTTTTAATGCTCTGCTCAAATGCATTAATTGCATTTGATAACAAGCACCTGTGATTGTTTCACTTGGTTTTAACACCTCATAGTACACGACACTGAGCTGGTCCCACCAAATGCAGAGCATGATCTTGGAGCCGTGAATATTTGGTTTGGCCGTCAACGTGGAAGCATGGCCAGGATATCCCCATGATTTTTTGTGTTTAGAGTTATTGTAATGAACCCATTTTTTATCCCTGGTCACAATGCTATGCAGAAATCCCTTCCATTTTTGCCTCTGAAGCAACTGTTCACAAACACACAAATGCCATTTACTGTCTCTTGGTTTCAGCTCACACAGGAGCCAAGTTCCTTCTTTCTGAATCATTCCCATAGCCTTGAGACGTTTTGAAATGGCTTGCTGTGTCACTCCCACTAATCATGCCAATTGTTCTTGAGTTTGACATGAGTCTTCACTCAGCAATGTCTCAAATTCTGCATCTTCGAAAACATTCTCTCTTCCACCTTTATACCAGTGTACGATGTTAAGTTGAAACCACTCACGACACATTCTTTCACTGATAGCGTCCTTACTGTACATACTTGAGAGCATTCGATGAGACTCAGCTGCTGTTCCCTTCATATTGAAACAAAACAGTAACATCTCCCGCAAATGGCAAGAATTAGGCTTGTAAACTGACATTTTCTGTCAAGAACAACTTTATGATGCAGATACAAATTGACTAATGTTTGAATGAGATTATGTTGACTGAGGTCCAAGCTAACTGCCTGACATCTGCGATCTGTTTCTTTCAACTGCTACTTACCATTGTCGCCACCTATTGGCAAACAGTGGAAGCAAAGCTGTACACCTTGTACAAATTAATTTGTGATGTTAATGTAAAATGACTCATAACATGTCATTACAATCTATCATGCAAAATGATCGATGGAACACGTAACTAACTAACCTGTCCGAATGCACTGAACGTTGGATCTCAGCATTCAGTTTGCGTAGGGGGCTGAAGATACTAATGTAGTGGTGAGGCTGCTGCTGAGACTGGTCATTAGTAGTGTAGGGTTCGGTCAAACATTTTCTGTCAAAATTTCATTTTCTTGGACACACTGAGAGGATGCTTTATGAAACAAGGTTTTTGTCATCAAGAATATGAATTTGGTGCCCCCTGAAACTGCTGCCCGGGGCAGATATTCCAGTTTGGCCCCCACCTAGATCCGGACCCGATTCCAGTGAGTACAGGTAACAAAAATTGCTCCAGGCAGTTGTTTGTCATTTAAGACATTGTTATTCTGCAGTTGTCAATGAGACAAGTTCCAATTACTAGTCTAGATACTCAGTTAAACTGTGAAGCTTTTGTCAGTTAAAAAAGCTGCTCAGGCTCACAAAACAATTTAACATACCAATGACAATCATAAGCAGGTGGTCAAGGAGAACTTTGG
Organism: Schistocerca cancellata; assembly: GCF_023864275.1. NCBI lineage: Eukaryota > Metazoa > Arthropoda > Insecta > Orthoptera > Acrididae > Schistocerca > Schistocerca cancellata. The sequence goes on along the minus strand of NC_064635.1, from coordinate 14,845,382 downwards.
GTCGCTAATTGTTACGAGCAGCCTCAACTCACCGCTAAAGCTAAGTGTGTAGGGAACAACTGAACCAGTCCAGGATGGGCAGCTCACTGCTGCAGATGAGAAGTTGGGCTCCACCACCACTGCAGATAACGCTGTAGAGAAAGCTACTATTGGACTCCCAATAAGATCTGATCTGACTGAGGAATGTCAGCTAACGTTAGCTGTTCTGCAACAGTTTACAGTTACTTTCAAATCTGGAGTGGGGATAAAACAGACCAAGTGGCCCATACTTTCTATTTCTTTTGGGAGATGGTTGTAGAGTTTGATTCACATACATTTAACACTATTGCTGTACAGTATAGTAGAAGGGGGAACTAATCTTAATAATTATTTTGGCCTTGTGCATGATGGTGACTGTCCTGATTCCTGTGCAATCTACTGATGCTTTGTTTAATAAAACAGAGAAGTTCAAATATATATTGGCTGCAGTGAAGACAGTATGAATAATTTTTTAAAGAGCAGTTTACACATTTTTCTTTGCTTTTTGTACAGGATTATTCTGGTTGATTTTTTTTTTTTTTTTTTTTTTTTTTTTTTTGCGGTATAAGTAATTTCCTTTATTCAGTACTATTACCCCCAAAAAATAATTCCATACCATAGTGCTGAATGGAAGAGAGCATAATACATGCATGTCAATGTGCTGGCATTTAGCTTATCCCCCACTGAGTGCAGCAGAAAACAAAATTTGCTTAGCCTGGAACTAATCATGTCAATGTGGTTTTTTCATGTGAATGTATCAGTGCTGTAAATCCCTAAGAATTTTGTTTCATTGACAAATTTTACATTGCTGCCACTTAGTGTTACTGTTGGAACATGGGGAGTTTTGTTCTGAATGGTGTGGAAATTTAGGCATACTGCCTTTTTTTGCACTTAGGAGTAGTCTGTTTGATGCAAGCCATGGGTCTAGTTGGGTTGTATTTCTATTAACTGCCAACTGAAGAGATTCATCTGTATTTAATATAAGGGTATCAGTACCATCAGTGAAGAGAAATGCATTGCTATTGAGTAGGGTGAAAGGGAAGTCATCCATAGTTTTAGTTTTATTTTAGTTTTAGTTATGTCATGTTCCGCAGATCATTTTCCCAATTATTTTATCAATATGATATGGAACAAGTAAGATTACAAGATATATATATACACAAATGAATAGCGCTAATATTAATATTATATATATTATTAAATTAAAATTTTAGTTCTACACATGCAACTACATTTAGAGGTACATGAGGTACTTTTTTTTACCATTTATGAAACAGAAACTCATCCATGGAGTAGAAGGAGTTGTCCAAAAGAAATGATTTTAAGCTAAACTTAAAACTTGATCTGCTACCTGCCAGACACTTTATCTTATTGGGCAAATGATCATAGACTTTTGTTGCTGGATAATGTACTCCTTTTTGAGCAACTGACAGCTACAATAATGGATAGGAAAGGTCATTTTTCCCTCTAGTGTTGTACATATGAACATCACTGTTCTTCATGAATTTAGATGGATTATTTGTAACAAATTTCATTAGCGAATATATGCACTCTGATGGTGCAGTTAAGAATAAGAATAAGAATCTTTATTAGCCGTTCAGTATTTTCTTATACAATGGGCTTCGTCAATAAGTTCAATTACAGTATAAAGATCGTTATATTCTCATAACAATGTATATATAAATCATATGAATGTTAGTGTAGTACAATAGCACACATTTGGAATTTTATATATTGTTAATTTTACAATAAAGAGGAAAACATTAGACCTATACAGATTTATATTAAGCAGGGAGTATTCATGTTGATGACACTATGTCATTATCATATACATGTTAATAACACTATGTCATTATCCTAAGCTATTGATACAAATTTAGGTCCTACTACAGGCAGAGGTACCTTTCTCTATGTTAAAACAGCAAATCTGCCATATCACAATCTTTATATTCATCAACTGAGTAAAATGCTTTACCTTTGAGCCATTGACCCAATGTTGTCTAAAATTTACTTTTAGATACTGTTTGTAAAATTTTAGGGAGCATATTAAACAGTTCAAGGCCTCCATATTTATAACTATTATGTATCTTAGACAGTCTAGAGTATGGCAGATCAATTGTGTGGTTTTGTTTTGTATTGTGGGTGTGGACAGATGACCTAAGGGGATATTGAGCTATGTTTTCCTTTATGTGTAGGAAGCAATAATAGATGTACAAAAAAGGAACTTTCATGATGTTAAGTTTCTTGAAATGTTCCCTCATGTATCCCTAGGAGATAAACCCACTATACATCGAAGAGCTTTTTTTTGCCATCTGAAAATTGATATTGAATTGGCAGAATTTCCCCAGAGCAAAATACCATATGGAAGATGGGGGTGGATATAAGCAAAATATGAATGCAACAGTAAGTTTTGGCTGACAAGACTCCTTAGCTTATAAAGTAGGAACATAGCACGTGCAAGTTTAGAACAGACATATGTGATATGTTTATCCCAGCTAAGTTATTGGTCAATCATCATTCCTAGCAGTTTAAGGGACTTATTTTCTTAGTTTGATACCTTCAAATTAAAGAATATTTCCTCAGTTTTTGTTTCATTTATGAATAGGGAGTTTGCACTAAACCAATGAACCGATTTTTCAAATAGTATATTGTTTTTTTCTCGTACAGATTCAAGAGTCTGTCCTGAATTGATAAAAGTTGTATCGTCTGCATAGAGGACTGTTTTACAAGGTAAATACTGTGGCATATCATTAACATACACTACAAACAGGAAGGGCCCAAGTATGGAGCCCTGTGGCACACCTATTTTTATTGTTTGTGGGTTTGACAGCTGGCCACTTACACTAACAAATTGTACTCTGTTGCTTAAGTATGATTCTAATAATTTCAGGGTGTCCTCTTCCATGCCATAGTGTCTTAATTTCATGATCAAGGTACTATGAGATACAGTGTCAAATGCTTTACTCAGGTCAAGGAGAGTAGCACATGAGATTAATTTATTTTCAAAGCCATCATATATATCACTAACAATATTTTCAACTGCTTTAACTGTGGATAGTTTAGACCTGAATCCATACTGTGAGTTACTTAACATGTTATTCCTCTCAAAATAGTGATTCATTTGTTGGTGAACACAGTCTTCGATTATTTTAGATATTATTGGGATTAATGAGATAGGGAGATAGTTACTTGGATTTGATTTATCTCCTTTCTTAAATATGGGAATAGTTACTGATATTTTCAAAAAGTCGGGGAAAATCCCTTGCTGTAATAAACGGTTAATGAGAGTGGTTAGAGGGGGCAGAAGATCACTTGATATCTTCTTTATGACAAAGTTTGACAGACCATAGAAGTCCTCTGCTCTGGAACTACTTAGTTTGCCTATTGCTTTGCTAACATCATTTTCAGTAACTGTTGCCCAGCAGAATTTATGGACTACATACTTATTTGAACCTAAAAGAGTTTTAGCATCAAGCATGGCGTTGAGGGGAGACAAATCTTGTTGTAAACTGAAGTTAACAAAGTGTGAGTTTAAGATATCTGGGGCTATGGGTATAGATAGTTGAGTTGTTGGTCTATTTATTTCACTTTTAATTACTTCCCAGGCAGCTTTACAGCTGTTTCTGGATTTAAGAATATAGTTATCATTCGCCCTACATTTTGCCAATCTTATTTCAGATCTATAGATTAGATTAGATTAGATTAGATTAATACAAGTTCCATGGATCATGAATACGATATTTCGTAATGATGTGGAACGTGTCAAATTTTCTTATTCTAATGTACATCTCTTTGTACTCGTTGCTGTTATGAGATCTGTCCTTAAACATAAGAAGCATAATTCTGATGCTGTTGAGGTATGGTGTAAACCAGTTATTTAGTCTCTGTGGTTTATGAGCTTGGTTATTATTCTGCCTTTTTACTAATCTGGGACAACACTCATCAAATATTCTTGCAATTTCCTCTATAAATAATTTTCTTGTGTTATTCACACACATATCTTTGTATAAGATGTCATTCCAGTTAACTGACCTTAATCTAGTCCTAAACTCTCTTATGTTGTATTCATTCATAGGTCTAATAGTTTTGTGTTGTTCCTCTGGAATGCTGACTGGAACTGTAATCCATGGGCCATCATGGTCAGCTAGGCCTGACTTGACTACTCCAGTTTCAACATTATTTTCATGGATATTACTTATTATATTGTCTAAGCATGCACTATATCTTAAAGGCTTATCATTTAGACAATAGCAATCAAAAGCTCTTAGGCTATCCAAGAATTCCAATATGATATGACTCTGTACCCTGATATCCATATTAATATCACCAAAAATTAAGATTCTTTGGTATTTATATTAAGGCTTAGTTAGTAAGACTAACAGTTTTTTTTTTAATTTACTATAAATTCATATTCACTAGAAGATGGTGTGCGATATACAGATGCAACAATAATATTATGTTTAGGTATATGTACAACTGCAGCCTCAAAGGTGGTATCTATACACAGGTCTGTGACATCAATAGTAAAGTATTGTAGATTTAGTCCATTCTTAATATATATTGCAACATCCCCATGTCCAATTGTTGATCTGCAGTAACTACTAGCTAAGGAGTAACCAACTGGAACATTGAGGTCAATTTCTGATGAATATAGCCAGTGCTCATTTACACTAAGTATACCACAGTTGGAAGTTTCTAACTCCTGGAAAAGGTGCCTACATGACATCCTTGGGTGAACACCACTAATTATTCTCACTGCTCTCTTTTGCACAATCAATACTTTATGTCTAAATGGTGAGTTACCCCAGAAAACTATTCTATAAGACATTATGGAGTGGAAATATGCAAAGTATGTTAGGAGGCTGATCTGTTTATTACCAAGACTAGCGATTATACGAAGAGCGAAAAAAGCTTAATTTAGTTGTTTGAGAAGCTCAGTAATATGCTTCCTCCAGTACAAGTTGTCATCAATGTGAACACCCAAAAATTTGGAGAAATCTACCCTGTTAACTGAGCCCTGTTCATTTGCTACATCAATTGGCAGTATGACTCTATTCAGTGTACGGAACTGGATATAGTGAGTTTTTTTTTTTTTTTTTTTCAAAATTAAGTATAATATAAAGTAGAAATAACAAGGGACCCAGAACAGAGCTCTGTGGCACACCATGTTTTATGTTTTATGACTCATGTAGATGGGTGCACCCCATTTAGGATTTCTGATTGACTGACTTTATTTATATGAATATACTGTGCTCAATCTTTGACACAGCTGCTGAGCCAGCCATGGGTAATTTCCCCTATCCCATAACAATCCTTTGTAAGGTCTTGTCAACAAGAGTAATATCATATAATTCATATACTGCATCAGTAGTGGTTTTATTTTCTTGTAAACCATACTGAGCAGAAGAAAGAATGTTATTTTTTCTAATAAATGATCTTAATCTGGCAGCCATTGCATATTCAAATATTTTGCTGAATACAGACAGCACTGCAACTGGACAGTAGTTGCTAGGATCTTCTTTAGTCCCTTTTTATTTATGGGTATGACTTTTGCTATTTTAAGTTTACTTGGGAACACTGCATCTGAAAATGAACCCTTTATTACATGAGACAGTGGCTTACTATTAAGTTTACAGCAGTAGTGGAGAAGGAAGCAAGGGATCATATCCTTTCCTGATGATGATTTTTTTTTCTTTATTTTACTCTGAATTATCTTTTCTATCTCTACTCCTGATGTTGACAATAAAATATTTGTTTGTGAAGGTACTGAGGACTGTGTGAGGGAGGCAATTACTTTTTAGATGTTCTGTTATTTTTTTTCTACAGTTTCCATAATGTATGAATTAAATTCCTGAGCTACTACCTCTTGGTCAGTAAACAACATTACATTTACTTTAAGTTTAATGTTATGAACACTATTCCTTTTCCTACCTGTTTTTGCATTAATTATTTGCCACATGGATTTGTTTTTATTATATGAAGACTTCAGAAGGGTGCCATTGTGTACTTTTGTAGCAGCATTCACCATATTCCTATATATTCTTTTGTATGCAGTGAAGTACTTCTTAAATTGTTCACTTTTGCCAAGATTGTTGCATGGTATATTTGCACTGACTACCATAAAAAAAGATTTACTGTGTTATTGTGTCCACTCCCCTCTACTGTGTTACTGTGTCCCCTCCCCCCCCCCCCCTCCCCGAGGAGAATCTCTGCTCTCATAGACCAACACCTTCTTCAACCTATTACCCGGAACCTATCCTCCTTTACAAAAGATACCAACCATTTCCTCGACCGACTCTCCACAGTGCCGCATTGCGCCCTGCTTGCCACTATTGATGCCACCTCCCTGTACACTAACATTCCTAATACCCATGGCCTTACTGCTATCAAACACTACCTTCCCAGATGCCCTATGGATTCCAAACCAACAACCTCCTTCCGTCTTCATAAGCAACTATATCCTCACCCACAATTACTTCTTCTTTGAAGGCATTACCTGCAAACAAAGCCACGGTATGGCTATGGGCACCCGCATGGCACCATCCTATGCTAACCTATTCATGGGCCATCTAGAGGAATCCTTCCTAAAAACCCAGAATCCTAAACCCCTTACCTGGTTCAGATTCATTGATGACATCTTTGCTATCTGAATAATTGAAGGTGAGAACACCTTATTCACATTCCTCAAGAACCTCAACAACTTCTCCCCCATTTGCTTCACCTGGTCCTACTCAACTCAACAAGCCACCTTCCTAGATGTAGACCTTCATGTCAGAGATGGCTACATCAGTACCTCTGTCCATATCAAACCTACTAACCACCAGCAATACCTCCAGTTCGACAGCTGCCACTCATTCCATACCAAGAAGTCCCTTCTGTACAGCCTAGCTACCCATCGTTGTCGCATCTGCAGTGACGAGCAGTCCCCCTCAAAATATACTGAGGGTCTCACTGAAGCCTTCACTGACCGTAATTATCCTCCCATCCTTGTACAAAAACAAATCTCCCATGCCATATCTTTCCAATCTCCCACCACCTCCCAAGTCCCACAGTCTGACCAAAGAGGAGCACTCCCCTCGTAACTCAGTACCATCCGGGACTGGGGCAACTGAATTACATTCTCTCCCAGAGTTTTTATTACCTCTCGTCGTGCCCTGAAATGAGAAATGTCCTGCCCACTATCCTTCCCACCCCTCCTACTGTGGTATTATGCTGTCCACCAAACCTACACAATACTCATCCATCCTTACACAACCTGTGCTCCCAATCCCTTACCTCATGGCTCATACCCCTGAAATAGACCTAGATGCAAGACCTGTCTAACACATCCTCCCAGCACCATCTACTCCAGTCCGGTTACTAACATCACCTATCCCATCAAAGGCAGGGCTACCTGTGAAACCAGTCATGTGATTTACAAGCTAACCTGCAGCCACTGTGCTGCATTCTATGTAGGCATGACAACCAACAAGCTGTCTGTCCGCATGAATGGCCATCGACAAACTGTGGCCAAAATACAAATGGCCCACCCTGTTGCTGAACACGCTGCCAAACATGATATCCCTCATCTCAATGACTGCTTCACAGCCTGTGCCATATGGATCCTTCCCACCAACACCAGCTTTTCTGAATTGCGCAGGTGGGAACTTTCCCTGCAATACATCCTATGATCCCGTAACCCTCCAGGCCTCAACCTTCATTAGTCATTGTCCTCACTCATCCAGCCGCCTCCCTGTTCCCATTCCAGCATTACACAGCCGTCATTTCACCATCACACCTGGTCTTTTAATTTCTTTTCATTTCTCTCCTTTCCGCTACTTACCCCCTTCCCCCTCCACACTTTCTCTCCTGCCCTCCGTCTAAACTGCAACACTTCACTGTCTGCCACTCCCACCGTACTATCCCTCCCCCTCCCCGCCCCAGCCTCCTCCTTACCCCCAACCAGTTGCCATTCCCATCATGCACTGGTGCTGCTGCTCGCAGCGTGGTTTCAGCTCTCTGAGACTGCAGATGTGTGTGCAAGTTGTGTGTGTGTGTGTGTGTGTTTGTGTGTGTGTGTGTGTGTGTGTGTGTGTGTGTGTCCACTGCTGACAAAGGCCTTAATGGCCGAAAGCTATAATTGTGTGAATCTTTTTATTGTGCCTATCGCGACAGCATTTCTGCTATGTGGTGAGTAGCAACTTTCCTTCTCTAGTATTGTTACATTCCATCCTGGATTTTCCATTGTTTGATTTCTACCCACTGTTGCACAGTGATGGTACCCTAGCTTGCTTGAAAGGAGAAAAGTATTGCTGAACAGGTGGAGAGGCCGCTGGTAAATCATGACTGACAAAGCTGACCAGAAGGCTGGCTTCCTAATGCCTGATGGCCTCAACAAGTTCAGAGTTATTCTGTTTGGACTATGTAATGCTCTAGCCACCTTCAAGCATATTATGGGAAACCTGCTTCTGTTCCTCAAATGAATGGCTTCTCTTTGTTATCTGTATGACATTGTCATTTTTTTCAAAGACATTTGAAGAACATCTAAGCCTCCTGACAACAGTGTTAAAGTGTGTTCAGATAGTTGGCCTCCACCTATATTTGAAAATGCCTCTTCAACACTCAAGAACCAAACATTTTGAGGGATCCAGTTAATGGCAGTGGAATCCATCCCAAGCCAGAGAAAATAGGAGCAGTCACAGAGTTTCTGACACTTCATCAAATTTGTGATGTGAGAAGTTTTTCTCAGAATGTGTTTGTTCCTTACAAGGAAGATCCCAAATTTTTCTGGAACAAAGTGCAAAAAAGGTCTTTCCTTGTCCTTAAGGATGTGCTAACATCATCTCCAATCCTTGGCCTCATATAGCATGAATGCAGAAACATAACTTCACACAGATACTAGCAGTTATAGCATAGGTTCAGTTCTAGTACAAATTCAAGAAGTGGCTGAAAAGTTGATGGGTTATGCTTTCAGAGTACTCTCCAAGTCTGAGATGAATTATTCCACAAATGAGAAAGAATGACTTGCAGTTGTTTGGGCTATCAACAAGTTCCTCTTGTATTTGTTACACAAACAATTCACCAATCTGATGGACCAACATTCTCTATGCTGACTGACTAGCCTAAAGGCTCCGTCAGGTCGACTGGTGAAATAGGCTCTGAGGCTTGAGGAGTACATTGTATGCGAAAATGGATGCAAACATGTGGACACAGACTACTTTTCAAGAAATCCTTTGGTGGTATACAACAGAATGAATGAAATATTTGTCGTCATTGCATTATACGACATTGCTGTGATTCATCACTGCTGAAAACCATAGAAACCTTGAAGAAGGAGGAACTTATTATTATTATTATTATTATTGGAAGTGAACATTGTGTAAGAGGAATTATGATCCAATGGGGCAGAAACTACATGATTCTCTAAGAACTGGTGATCTGATATTCATAAAGGCTCATACAATACTATACTATATTATACTCTTTATTCATCCATTAACAATATACATTGTATGGATGTAGTCTATTACAATATAGTTTCTTATCTTTAATTTGTTTCAAAAACTTGGATAATACATACAAATATTTTATATCAGTATATATAAATAATATTACTTTTCCATATTCAGATAGTCTTCAGTGCGATAAAAATGATGTGTTAGTAAAAATTGTTTAAGATCTACCTTGAATTTATGAAATTCTTTAATTTTCTTTGTTGTAGAAGGCAATGCACTAAAAAGTATTTTGGGCTGCTAGTTTACACTTTTTTGGTAAAGTGCTCCTTTGTGGGTTTCTCTGTGAAAATCATTCCTGTTCCTTGTTTCATGGCTATGAACCTGATTATTTAATGTTGAAAATTCCTGGTGAGTTTCCAGAAAGCATACACGTTCATAGACATATAAGCTAGGAAGAGTCATTATTTTAAATTCTTTAAATATTTCCCTGCATGACACTCTGCAGGGAACCCCTTTCATTATTCTAATAGCCCTTTTTTGTAGTTTGAAAGCTTGTTTTGCTGTACCTGTATTTCCCCAGAAGATCACACCATATCTAAGAAAACTGTCCATGTAAGCATAATAGGCACACAGCAATGATTCAGTGTAACAGCATTCCCAAAACATTCTTAGCACATAGCACCATTTACTTAATTTTTTACTCAAAACTTCTAGATGCTTTTCCCATCTCAAGTGCTCATCCACCCATATACCGAGGAATTTTGTGTATGGAGCTTGTGCAATAACATAGCTCCCTAACTCAGCTTTTACTCTTCTTTTAGCTTTACTTTTAATATTACTGAAATTCGTCAATACTGTTTTATCCTTATTTATGGCCAAAGCATTATCACTAAACCATTTTCCTGTCTCATTTATTGTCCTAGAGACACTCTACTGTAGATCATCCTCAGTATATCCTTTTATAAAAATGCTAATGTCATCAGCGAACATCACCATTTCTGCAACTGTCAGATGGTTTGGCAAATCGTTTATGTACACCAAGAACAACAGAGGGTCTTACACGGAATCCTGGGGCACTCCATAGCTAGTTTTTTTTTAATCTGAAAGATACTCTTTGTCTTCATGAAATATTTGTACTTTCTGTTGTCTATCAGAGATAGAACTTGAACCATTTGAAGGCAAGTCCACAGACCCCATAACATCCTAGTTTCATAAGCAATAAGTCATGGGTGATTAAATCAAGTGCTTTAGATAAATCTAAGAATATTCCACAGCTTAATTCGTTCTTGCTCAAGGCATTTAGAACCATTTTCATGAATTGGAAGACTACCATTTCTGTGGATCTGTTCTTTCTAAACCCATTTTGAGTATTAGTCAGTATTTTATTTTTATTCAGGAAGTCAGCTAGTCTTTCATACATCACAGATGCAGCCTATCATGGGCTGGGCGCTACTGATCTGTTAGACACTATGTGAGCCACTATAACAGATAACAGTGATGGAAGCACATATCACAGTTATTTCTAGGGCATTTGCTACCCATTCTGCCTGCAGCAGTGCCACTCCATCAAATTGCTTCTGGCTCTTGGGGAGTTTTCTGAAGAACTAATGGATAGTAGTCTGCAATGACTACCTCAACTGTTACACACTCATCAATCCTGTCCCGTCCTCCAAAGCCCTGTAATTTGCAAAGTTGCTTGTACAAGACATATAATTTTGAAGCTCAGAGCTCCAGAGTGATGATCTTTGATTGTGGAAAAGTTTTCCAGTCTAGATTTGTACCAAAGATAATTTCACATTGCCACATCACCCGCAGGATGACAACACCTGCAGACTAATGGCCTCACAGAATGCTTTAATAAGAATTTGCCAGATATGGCCCAGTTGTTTGTTGATGTCGAACAGAGAGAGTGGGATACAGTGCTGCCTGTCATGATATTAGCATATGTATCAGTAAAGGAAGACACTACACAGTTCATAGTAATTGATGGGACGTCATTGTGTAGAACAGAAGTGATTTCTGGCATTCCACAAGGAAGTTTTATAGGCCCTCTGCTGTTCATTGTCTATATAAACAATTTAGGAGACAATTTGAGCAACTGTCTTAGGTTGTTTGCAGATGATACTGTCATTTGTCATCTAGTAAAGTCATCAAAAGATCAAAACAAATTGCAAAATAATTTAGAAAATATATCTGTATGGTGCAAAAATTGGCAATTGACTGTAAATAATGAAAAGTGTGAGGTCATACACATGAGTGCTAAAGGGAATCTGTTAAGCTTCTGTTACATGACAAATCAGTCAGATCCAAAGGCTGTAAATTCAACTAAACACCTAGGAATTACAACTACGAACAACTTAAATTGGAAAGACATAAAAACACAAAAAAATTGTGATTTTTACAGTAATGCACAAAACATTACATATGGAGTTCCTCAAGGGTCAGTCCTTGGGCCAATTCTTTTCATTCTTTATGTTAATGATTTGTCAGAAAGAATAACTAAAGGGACAACAGTACTTTTTGCATATGACACAAATGTTGTTGTTGTTGTTGTGGTCTTCAGTCCTGAGACTGGTTTGATGCAGCTCTCCATGCTACTCTATCCTGTGCAAGCTTCTTCATCTCCCAGTACCTACTGCAACCTACATCCTTCTGAATCTGCTTAGTATATTCATCTCTTGGTCTCCCCCTACGATTTTTACCCTCCACACTGCCCTCCAATACTAAATTGGTGATCCCTTGATGCCTCAGAACATGTCCTACCAACCGATCCCTTCTTCTGGTCAAGTTGTGCCACAAACTTCTCTTCTCCCCAATCCTATTCAATACTTCCTTATTAGTTATGTGATCTACCCATCTAATCTTCAGCATTCTTCTGTAGCACCACATTTCAAAAGCTTCTATTCTCTTCTTGTCCAAACTATTTACCGTCCATGTTTCACTTCCATACATGGCTACACTCCATACAAATACTTTCAGAAATGACTTCCTGACACTTAAATCTATACTCGATGTTAACAAATTTCTCTTCTTCAGAAACGCTTTCCTTGCCATTGCCAGTCTACATTTTATATCCTCTCTACTTCGACCATCATCAGTTATTTTGCTCCCCAAATAGCAAAACTCCTTTACTACTTTAAGTGTCTCATTTCCTAATCTAATTCCCTCAGCATCACCCGACTTAATTCAACTACATTCCATTATTCTCGTTTTGTTTTTGTTGATGTTCATCTTATATCCTCCCTTCAAGACACCATCCATTCCGTTCAACTGCTCTTCCAAGTCCTTTGCTGTCTCTGACAGAATTACAATGTCATCGGCAAACCTCAAAGTTTTTATTTCTTCTCCATGGATTTTAATACCTACCCCGAAATTTTCTTTTGTTTCCTTTACTGCTTGCTCAATATACAGATTGAATAACATCGGGGAGAGGCTACAACCCTGTCTTACTCCCTTCCCAACCACTGCTTCCCTTTCATGTCCCTCGACTCTTATAACTGCCATCTGGTTTCTGTACAAATTGTAAATAGCCTTTCGCTCCCTGTATTTTACCCCTGCCACCTTTAGAATTTGAAAGAGAGTATTCCAGTCAACATTGTCAAAAGCTTTCTCTAAGTCTACAAATGCTAGAAACGTAGGTTTGCCTTTCCTTAATCTTTCTTCTACGATAAGTCGTAAGGTCAGTATTGCCTCACGTGTTCCAGTATTTCTACGGAATCCAAACTGATCTTCCCCGAGGTCGGCTTCTACTAGTTTTTCCATTCATCTGTAAAGAATTTGTGTTAGTGTTTTGCAGCTGTGGCTTATTAAACTGATTGTTCGGTAATTTTCACATCTGTCAACACCTGCTTTCATTGGGATTGGAATTATTATATTCTTCTTGAAGTCTGAGGGTATTTCGCCTGTTTCATACCTCTTGCTCACCAGATGGTAGAGTTTTGTCAGGACTGGCTCTCCCAAGGCCATCAGTAGTTCCAATGGAATGTTGTCTACTCCGGGGGCCTTGTTTCGACTCAGGGCTTTCAGTGCTCTGTCAAACTCTTCACGCAGTATCACATCTCCCATTTCATCTTCATCTACATCCTCTTCCATTTCCATAATATTGTCCTCAAGTGCATCGCCCTTGTATAGACCCTCTATATACTCCTTCCACCTTTCTGCTTTCCCTTCTTTGCTTAGAACTGGGTTTCCATCTGAGCTCTTGATGTCCATACAAGTGGTTCTCTTATCTCCAAAAGTCTCTTTAATTTTCCTGTAGGCAGTATCTATCTTACCCCTAGTGAGATACGCCTCTACATCCTTACATTTGTCCTCTAGCCATCCCTGCTTAGCCATTTTGCACTTCCTGTCGATCTCGTTTTTGAGACGTTTGTATTCCTTTTTGCCTGCTTCATTTACTGCATTTTTATATTTTCTCCTTTCATCAATTAAATTCAATATTTATTCTGTTACCCAAGGATTTCTACTAGCCCTCGTCTTTTTACCTACTTGATCCTCTGCTGCCTTCACTACTTCATCCCTCAAAGCTACCCATTCTTCTTCTACTGTATTTCTTTCCCCCATTCCTGTCAATTGTTCCCTTATGCTCTCCCTGAAACTCTGTACAACCTCTGGTTCTTTCAGTTTATCCAGGTCCCATCTCCTTATGTTCCCACCTTTTTGCAGTTTCTTCAGTTTTAATCTACAGGTCATAACCAATAGATTGTGGTCAGAGTCCACATCTGCCCCTGGAAATGTCTTACAATTTAAAACCTGGTTCCTAAATCTCTGTCTTACCATTATATAATCTATCTGATACCTTTTAGTGTCTCCAGGGTTCTTCCATGTATACAACCTTCTATCATGATTTTTAAACCAAGTGTTAGCTATGATTAAGTTGCGCTCTGTGCAAAATTCTACCAGGCGGCTTCCTCTTTCATTTCTTAGCCCCAATCCACATTCACCTACTACGTTTCCTTCTCTCCCTTTTCCTACACTCGAATTCCAGTCACCAATGACTATTAAATTTTCATCTCCCTTCACTGTCTGAATAATTTCTTTTATTTCATCATACATTTCTTCAATTTCTTCGTCATCTGCAGAGCTAGTAGGCATATAAACTTGTACTACTGTAGTAGGTGTGGGCTTCGTAGCTATCTTGGCCACAATAATGCGTCCACTATGCTGTTTGTAGTAGCTTACCCGCATTCCTATTTTCCTATTCATTATTAAACCTACTCCTGCATTACCCCTATTTGACTTTGTGTTTATAACCCTGTAGTCACCTGACCAGAAGTCTTGTTCCTCCTGCCACTGAACTTCACTAATTTCCACTATATCTAACTTTAACCTATCCATTTTCCTTTTTAAATTTTCTAACCTACCTGCCCGATTAAGGGATCTGACATTCCATGCTCCGATCTGTAGAATGCCAGTTTTCTTTCTGCTGATAACGACATCCTCTTGAGTAGTCCCCGCCTGGAGATCCGAATGGGGGACTATTTTACCTCCGGAATATTTTACCCAAGAGGACGCCATCATCGTTTAATCATACAGTAAAGCTGCATGCACTCGGGAAAAATTACGGCCGTAGTTTCCCCTTGCTTTCTGCCGTTCGCAGTACCAGCACAGCAAGGCCGTTTTGGTTATTGTTACAAGGCCAGATCAGTCAATCATCCAGACTGTTGCCCTAGCAACTACTACTCTTCAGGAACCACACGTTTGTCTGGCCTCTCAACAGATACCCCTCCGTTGTGGTTGTACCTACGGTACGGCTATCTGTATCGCTGAGGCACGCAAGCCTCCCCACCAACGGCAAGGTCCATGGTTCATGGGGGGGGATGACACAAATATCCTAATCAAATCACGTGATGAGGAAAGCCTACAAAAAACAGCTACAGGTATAATACAAAATTTGACACAATGGTTCAGAACAAACAAGCTAATAAGAAAAATTATGAAAAAACAGTGACAGTCAATTTCCACAATTGACAGAAACTACATCCTGCAAGACCAATTTTTAAAATTGATGGAAAAACTGTCTCATCTGTGAGCGACACAAAATTTTTAGGTATACATATACAGCAAAACCTAAAAACCTAACCATGTAAATAAAAAGCTAAACACACTTACGTATGCAGTAAGAATCCTCGCACAAAATACAAGCCGTGCATCTGTGATCACAATGTACCATGGCAGTATTCAGTCACTGCTGATGTACAGCATTATCTTTTGGGGGAACTCCGTAGGTACAAACAAAACATTTAGGCTACAGAAAAAGCTTGTTAGAATAATAAACCATGCTAAGTACAGAGACTCCTGTAGACCAATATTTAAAAATCTCAGTATACTACCTCTTCCTTGCTTATATATGTATGAAATAATAAATTTCACAAAAGGAAGTATTTTAAAAGATGGAAATATCTTCAAGTATAACTGTGATTACCACCCTCATGATACTAGGCAGAAACATTACTTGCATATCAATACAGTAAGTACAAACATTTGTAAGAGAGGAGTGTATCATACTGGCATAATGCTGTACAATCACATGCCATCCTATTTGAAACATATGCAAGATATACAAAAGTTTAAAGTGAAACTGAAAGAGTACTTGCTTGACCACTGCTTCTATTCTGTTTCCAAGTTTTTAGAGTACCAGAAAAGTGTAGTGTAATTGCTCAAATATTCTTAATAAGTCTATCATTTTATTTTATTATATTAAACTTGTCATCAATATTCAACATGTATTGAATAATTTTTAATTATTTACCCTTTCAAAATAACAATGTGTATGATGATGTATATACTGTACCAACCTGACTAGTCCTACACCGTTTGTGCAAAATATGTACCTAAACACGATTTACAGGACCAATAAAAAAATACCAATACAAATACGGAAGAACACATAGAAAATGTTGAGGGGAAGGCAGACCACAGGCTGCATTTTATTGGCAGGACACTTTGTAAGTGTAACAGATCAACTAAAGAAACTGCCTACAGTTTGCTTGTCTGTCCTGTTCTGGAGTACAACTGCACAGTCTGGTATCCTTACCAGATAGGATTAATGGAGTACATGGAGAAAGTTCAAAGAAGGGCAGCACGTTTTGTATTATTGTGAAACAGGGGAGAGGGTGTCACTGACATAATACAGGATTTTGGCTGGACATCATTAAAACAAAGGCATTTTTCGTTGCAGCAGAATCTTTTCACAAAGTTTCAATCACCAACTTTCTCCTCCAGATGGAAAAATATTTTTTGACATGAACCTACATAGGGAGAACCAACCACCATAATAAAATAAGGGAAATCAGAGCTTGCACAGAAATATATAGGGGTTTGTTTTTTCTGCATGCTGTTCAAGATTGGAATAACAGAGAATTGTTGTGAAGGTAGTTCAGTGAACCCTCTGCCAGACACTTAAATGTGATTGCAGAGTATCTGTGTAGATGTAGATTACAGGCTTGACACCACTCTTTCTACTGCACACTAATGAGGCTGGAACAGTAGTAAATACATTGTTGCTGTTTCAGCTGGACAATATTCAGGATGACTACATAAAACACCGTATCACCACAATCGAAGAAGAAAGACAGGTGGGTTGTATATGGTCCTGGATATCCAGGAGAAGGACCGAGAGCACTATTATACCAAGCACTGCCCAATGAGATACAGCCTGGGAGATTTGGTATGCACTATTATGCCTGTGCAGATAGTGGAACTGTTTGAAAAGTTACTAAGATGCTAATTTGGGCTATATTCAACGCTTTTCAGATGCCACCTATGAATTTGAGGATTATGACCCGCAATGATGGAAGCGTGTCATTCAAGGATGCTGAAGGCCTGTTCAGTCCTCACAAAGCTTTAACAGTGATGCTGCCTTAAACACTCATCGTAATGAAGAGAATGATGTAACACAACCCAAATTTAAGGATCCTTCAGTAATGCCATACAGAAGACCACAGACAAGATCTAGATTTAGGATGATGTATTTGGCTCCAATGAGAAATTCTGAAACAATGGGTCACTGTCTCTCTAGGAGAAGGCACAATGCCATGAACTGTGCTGCATCCGTTGTGGAGAAGCAGTTGGTGTTGTTGGCTAATGTGCTGCAAAGGTGCCAGTTCAAATACAATCACCTGCAAATATTTGTTATGTAGTATTTATCATTTCTAGAGGTTTCTCAGGATTTCTTATGTTTATATATTACATGCCCAGATAGTGTGCATGTTAAAGCCATGCTTCCGGAGTGGGGAGGTGTGCCGACCTCAGATCAAATCTGTCCAGCAGATTAACAGTGAAGGTTGGTGTGCCAGCTATCTTGGACACAGTTTTTAGGAGGTTTCCCACATCCCATTTGGTGGATGCCAGGCTGGTATCCTAGTCCCACCTCAGTTAAACAATTAACAAGCATTTAGAAAAATTTCAGTCACATTCATACAAATAACACTGTATGCAGACGGTCAGAGTATACACATTCTGTGCCAGCAGGGGTGAGGCAGGTAACGGGTTGATGACAGGAATGACATCCAGCCACCCCTTAAATTAAATATGTAAATCCATTAATAGTCCAACTCCACAGCTGAGTGGTCAGCATAGATAGCTACCAAGCAGAGGACCTGGGTTTGATTCCTGGTACAGCCGAGAATTTTTTTCCTTAGTGGGAGGACAAGTAAGGGGTGCATTCAGCCTAGTGATACCAGCTGTGGAGCTTCTGAGAACAAGCTCCTCCAGCCCGCATCCGCATCATGCAACAAAGCAGAGGATGACGGCAGCTGGTAGATGCCCTCGGGCCTCTGTGCCCTTGGCAGTCAGAGACTGTGGTCATGTGTGTGTGAGTTGCATTTGTATGAATATGCACATGAACATTGTCTAATTATGATGAAGGCATTTTCAGCTGGAAGCTTACTTGTCAGACAGTCTTTCGGTTGTGCCTATCGGCAACTCAACATCTCTGCTATAAGATGAGTAGCAATCTGTGCTTTTCTTAGTACTGTCATTATTCCACGCTAGGTTTTCGATTGCTTAAACAGAGTACTAATAAACAGCAGAACTTGGGCAGTCATGTTAAGATATGGCATAGTGTTTTGGAGGAATCCGATTCTGGATAAAAACTCATTTGTATTTTGAAAGAGAGCACTAAGGATAATCAGTGGGGTCAAACATGGACAATCACATTAGTATTTTTTCAAGGAATTTAAAAGTCATCATGCTACCATATATCTATACTCATGAAAGTATATGTTTTCCAAATGAACCCCCCCCCCCCCCCCCCCCCCCCCCGCCCTCCCACCCAGTGTCAACCAAGTTCACAGATGTGAAACAAGACAATTTTTGTAGAGAAATACACTTAAAACCATGTATGGTACAAAGGAGCACTCTTTTTGTCAGTCAAAATTATTTTTAGTGCATTTTGTTGTTGTTGTCTTCAGTCCAATGAGTATTTTGATGCAGCTCTCAACAGCTGTCTATCCTGAGCAAGTCTCATCTTCTCTGAATAACAACTGCAATCTACATCCATTTGAACCTGCTTATTGTATTCATGTTAGATCCCCCTCCACAATATTTACTCCCCACACTTCCCTGTATTACCAAACTGATGATTTCTTGATGCCTCAGGAGCAATTGATTACCTCTTTTAGCCAAGTTGCGCCATAAATTTAGTTTTTTACCAATTCTTTTCAGTATCTCTTCATTACTTATTCAATCTATCCATCTTGAATTCAGCATACTTCTGTAGCACCATATTTTAGAAACTTAGAGCATCATAATAAATAAATAAATAAATAAATGAAACAAAAAAGAATTTTAATAAATAAAAATGCAGAATTCTATGTGTTTAAAAAGAACTAAGAAAGATGTCGCGAAAAGGAAAGTTGCTACTCACTGTATAGTGGAGATGCTGAATCACAGATATGCACAACAAAAAGACTATCACAAACAAAACTTTTGGTCTGTAAGACCTTTGTCAAACACTCACATGACTGCAGTCTCAGGCAACTGTAGCCACGCAAAGTACTAACTAACAGCAGAACTTGGGCAGTGTAAGATAGCACAACACACTGTGCCTTATTTTTGCATGTGGCTACAGTTGCCAGGGACAGCAGTCATGTGTGAATATGTGTAGATTTTTCATTGTTTGATTTAAGGAAGATGTTGATTAGCAACAGTGTTTGTAGTATTGAAGAATATGTGAATCATCAGTATTAGAAGTAGAGTCATGTATTTCCTTCATTTGTTTTTTTAATATATTTGCATTAATAAAATAAAACTTATTTTACTATGTTAGAAATGCCCACATAGCCACACTTATTAGCACACCACTTCTGCAGTTTGGGGAGGCACGCCAGTCCCATATCGAATCCGACTGGAACATTAACGTTGAGGGCTGGTGCTAGCCAGCCTGGATGTGGTTCTTAGGTGCTTTCCCACATCCGACTAGGTGAATATTGGGCTGGTATCCATGTCCTGCCTCATTACATAATTCATAAACATTTCAAAACAATGTTTTCACACTTCCACATGAATAACATCAGCTGCAGGTAGATATGATATTATGCAGATGCTATATAGTGGCAGTTTTAGGTGGGGAGCGTTTTGAACTATGGTTGTGCAAGATACTCGTAGAGCTCGGTCGGGTTGAACTACCACTGCCAACTGCAGCAAACAATTGCACTGTAGCCACTACCAAATGTTTTGTGTATTTCAATTTGCTTTGTGCTATGGACTTTTTTTTTTAAGAATGAAGAGGCTGATCTTGGTGCATAAAGGGATTCAAATGTGACTCTCACCACAACAAAAGGAATCAGCAGTCCATATGACCATTATGTCAGTTCTACTTTTGTGGAAACACGGAACACAGATGTAGGATGTCTGCCCTTCGAGAGGGAGGGAGGTCTTATACCCCCACACCAATTCTCCCCCCTCGGGCAGTCTATGTTCTTGTTTGCTTATGGTCATGGTTGACTGCTAAGATATGCTGCCCATGTAATACACAGATTGTGTCCCCTAAGGAAGAGGGATGAGGGGACATCAGGAATGGCATTTGGCCATTCTCTCATACTAACATTGCCAAATCCAAAATAAGATGCTGACTCCATGCAGAAACGGGACAAGGCCAGGGAAAAAAGAGCTTTTACTGAAAAAATTTGCTATATTCATTACAATATCATGAAAAGGACAGAATGCTACTCACCATACAGCAGAGATGTTCAGTCGCAAATAGGCACAATAAAAAGACTGTCAAACAACTAAGCTAACCTTGGCAATCACAGACTGTGGTCATTTGTTTGTGAGTTGTGTTCACGTGAGTTACGTTATCTAATTCTGATGAAGACCTTTTTGGATGGAAGCTTACTTGTTTGACAGTCTTTTTGTTGTGCCTACTCAATGTCTCTGCTATATGGTGAGTAGAATCTTTTCTTGTCATAATATTTCCATTATTTCATCCTGGATTTATTATATCAGTTTGTATTCTGACTGACGTGTTTGGTTTCATGTTTATGTAAGAGTATTTTATTAAGTAACATATAATTGTAAACATTTTTGTTCCATATGAGTATTGTTATCTATGACAAATCCTATTATCATTGTGTGTTATGAGATACAAGGATGGTAATTAACTGATCTGAATTGTATTGAATGTAGATGTAGAACATAGAAAGTTGTATTGCAACATTTAACTTATAACAGACTTAGGTCTGGAAGTACAATATGACCATGATATACGTATGCAACTGATACATATATGTACATCCAAAGCTGCTAAATAAAAACAACAACAACAACAATAATAATAATAATAATAATAATAATAATAATAATCAGAGATGCTATTCCATGGCTGCCTCCCACATCTCACTAATGTTTCCCCTGTCTCTTCCTGCTATACCGATGGAAGATGTTCATGAAGAAACACAATTTTAATTAGTAGTGTAGGAAGAATGACCTTCTATTGGTATATTTTTTTGATTTATGTGCAGATGTGAAGGGCAAAATGTGAGCACAGTGCATCCACAAGACATGATGACAAGTGAGGTATCTTTACTTGCAATGGAGAAGTCATTTATATTTTGCAGTCATGCTTTGGATTTGCTGTAGGTTTCTGAGAACAGGGTTCAAATGGTTCAAATGGCTCTGAGCACTATGGGACTTAACTTCTGAGGTCATGAGTCCCCTAGAACTTAGAACTACCTAAACCTAACTATCCTAAGGACAGCACGCACATCCATGCCCGAGGCAGGATTCGAACCTGTGACCATCGCAGTCGCACGGCTCCAGACTGTAGCGCCTAGAACCTCTAGGCCACTCCGGCCGGCCAAATGGTTCAAATGGCTCTGAGCACTATGGGACTCAACATCTATGGTCATAAGTCCCCTAGAACTTAGAACTTCTTAAACCTAACTAACCTAAGGACATCACACAACACCCAGTCATCTCGAGGCAGAGAAAATCCCTGGAGAATAGGGGATTGGACAACAATGGTCCAACTGTAAATAAAAGAAGCTATATTGGGTAAGCTCGTACTTACCTACAATATGTCATTCAGTGACTTACCATGTCTAGACTGGCTAAGAGCATATTGTAAATGAGAGATCTGTTCACTTTATGTTATTATGGATTATGGAAATGTTAAATACAGAAGAGATATTTAAAAGGCTAGAGAATATGAGGTCTCTCTTACAGCCCTCAATCTGCTGCAATCGGAAATGAAGTCCCACGATTCAATTGGTGGCACTGAATAGCAGGACCAGTGAATCAAGAAGTGATGGAGACCATAAGAAAATATTCAAGGCAAACAATATCGAAAACAGCATCAGTGTGGTAGATTATTACATGAAGGAGGTATCCTCTGTACAGCAAACATAAATTTGAGAGAACCATAACACTTCAGTAGTCACAACCAGAGAGTAACATTTACAGTCATCTAATTTCTTAAGTAAATATAACATTATGAACATATATGAACACCATATCTAAACATTTCTGCAGTTAAGAGCTGTGACTCAGGTAGTAACTTCGATGAACAACATCAGGAACGATGGTGTGTGCAGCCAATATTTTCAGTGATCAACATCTTTGGTTGCTTTTTACGCAGAGCCATGGAAGCGACTGTATAGCAGGTTCTGCATATTTCTCCACTCCCAGCATTCCCTATATGAAGAGTGAAGTTACACTGCACATATAGTACCAAGACCAGCATGATCACTTCATCTTTCTCCTATTAAGCATGTGTAGGACATTGGTTGAAATCTGGTTGGATCATGTTAGCCTTCTGTCCACTTTGTTTGAGCAATTGTAAAAGTAGGTGGACTCCAACATCTCTCTGACTGTCTTCATGAACAATCAGCAGACTGAATTGTAAATGGAGGAAGTATATAAAATACTGAAAGTTCTGTCCATTGCTTTCTGTCCATTGCTTTCTGTCCATAGTTGTGTAATTTTGTAATTATGCTCATATACAACTACAACCAATACAATTTGTGAATAAAATGAAGACTTAATACCTGCAGAACCATTGCCACAGGATATTCATTTTTAACTTTCTTATAGAGTCATTATTTCTTCCCTTTATTTTTATTTCTGTGAAAAGCTCCAATTATAATTGTAATTATTAAATGAGAAAAATATATTTAAAAAGAAAGATGATGAGACTTACCAAACAAAAGCGCTGGCAGGTCGATAGACACACAAACAAACACAAACATACACACAAAATCTAGCTTTCGCAACCAACGGTTGCCTCGTCAGGAAAGAGGGAAGGAGAAGGAAAGACAAAAGGATATGGGTTTTAAGGGAGAGGGTAAGGAGTCATTCCAATCCCGGGAGCGGAAAGACTTACCTTAGGGGGAAAAAAGGACAGGTATACACTCGCACACACACACATATCCATCCATACATACACGACACAAGCAGACATTTTGTCTGCAGACATGTCTGCTTGTGTCGTGTATGTATGGATGGATATGTGTGTGTGTGCGAGTGTATACCTGTCCTTTTTTCCCCCTAAGGTAAGTCTTTCCGCTCCCGGGATTGGAATGACTCCTTACCCTCTCCCTTAAAACCCATATCCTTTTGTCTTTCCTTCTCCTTCCCTCTTTCCTGACGAGGCAACCGTTGGTTGCGAAAGCTAGATTTTGTGTGTATGTTTGTGTTTGTTTGTGTGTCTATCGACCTGCCAGCGCTTTTGTTTGGTAAGTCTCATCATCTTTCTTTTTAAATATATTTTTCTCACATGGAATGTTTCCCTCTATTATATTCATATCATTAATTATTAAATGAGGTGGATGACAGAGGACTTTTCAATGTATGTTACTGTTGGATACTATTGCCTTCTGCTGTAGAAGAGTCCAGTGATGTTATAAAACACAAAAATAGGACCATCAATAATGCAATGCACTGAACTGTAATTAATGTTCAGATAACATTATTTATTTATTTTATTTATCCATCCATTGACAATAAATATCGTATGGATGTTGTCAAGGGTACATGTAAGCCATTTCAAAGAAATGGGACACAAATAATATATACATGAAAAAGTACAAAACAAAATAATACAATGAAGTTAATAATAATACAATGAAATTAATATAGCCTATATACATCCTTGCTTGTTATTTTAAATGCATAGGCTGTTTTTCATAAGGCTTTAGTTTTGTCCTCCCTAAACAGCAAGTCCTTATATACACAACACTGCTTAAGTATATATTTACATCACACAACAGCTGTCCTTTAAGTATGCAAATGTAATGAATGATTAGCTAATGAATGATTGGGTACAGATAGAGTATTTTCCATTTTGCCTTTATAAATATCATCAGAAAAAATTTATTGACCTACATAGTCATTTACAGAATAAAACATTGTTCTACTATAAATTTTTTAAATTCTGTTTTAAATTTGTTATCATCTTCTAACTGCCTGATGTTGACTGGCAGTGTGTTGTACAGTTTTGCACCAATGTGGCTCACATGCCTTTGTGTATGGAGTGCTGCGCTATTACGGGTATTGTAGTTATGAAAGTCGGCATTTGTCTGAAAATCTGCAATGTGGGTCCAGACATACAATACACATTTTTACATGTATAATGATGGTATAGTAAGTATTCTAAGCTTTTTGAATAAGGGTTTGGAGTGTGCCTGTGGATGACTGTGAGTTATTATTCGGATGGCCCTCTTCTGCAACAAAAAAAAAAAAAAATGTTTTAGGCGCCCTGTTGTGGAACCCCAAAATATTATTCCGTATGTGGCAAGAACAGGCTTAAATGGTGGGGTCATGTTACAGGCATGGGAGAAGCAAGGTTAACTAAGAGACTTATGGGTTCAGCAGTAGAGGGTAGGAGGAGTTGGGGTAGACCAAGGAAACGGTACCTGGACTCAGTTAAGAATGATTTTGAAGTAATAGGCTTAATATCAGAAGAGGCACCAATGTTAGCACTGAATAGGGGATCATGGAGGAATTTTATAAGGGGGACTATGCTCCAGACTGAACGCTGAAAGGCATAATCAGTCTTAAATGATGATGACGATGGCAAGAGATTGAAAATAGCCAAAATATACCATTCTGGCACCCTCTGAGGTACACACATTTGCAATAATTCTGAGGGCAAAACAGGCTGAATTAAGTTTCTGTGCAAGTTTTATTATGTGGTCATTAAAATTTAAGTTTTCTTCCACATGAATCCCCAGAAATTTTGTGGATGTCACTCTGTCTAAGGCTTTGTCACCCAACACCAGATCGAGATTTACATTTTGACATCTTTTCCCAAACTGCATATAATTTGTTTTATTTACATTCAATGTCAACCTGTTTGCATTGAGCCAAGAGTGGATGTGATTTAGTACTTTATCAGCAGTTGTTGGTAGCAATTGCTTTGGTGCATTTATTATCACACTAGTATCATCTGCAAATATTATTGCTTTGGCTGCATCATCTGAGGTGCGAAAATCATTTATATAGACAAGAAACAATATGGAGCCCTAGGATGCTGCCTTGTGGTACTCCTATTTCTACATTTTTTGCCTCTGATACTGAATTTATTTTGTGGTAGGAGTAAGTTGATGTCAGTCCTACAATCTTTGTTCTGTTTTTTTAGGTATGATTCAAACCATTTTTTTCCTATGCCTTGTATACCCAACGCTTCCAAATTTTCTAAAAGAATGTCCTGGTTCACAGTTGGGGTTGGGTTGTTTTGAGGGAAGAGACCAAACTGTGAGGTAATCGGTCTCATCGGTTTAGGGAAGGACGGGGAAGGAAGTCAGCCGTGCCCTTTCAAAGGAACCATCCCGGCATTTGCCTGGAGCGATTTAGGGAAATCACGGAAAACATAAATCAGGATGGCCGGACGCGGGATTGAACCATCATCCTCCAGAGTGCGAGTCCAGTGTGCTAACCACTGCGCCACCTCGCTCAGTGGTTCACAGTGTCAAAAGCTTTGGAGAGGTCTAAATTTACTCCTACAACACCATAATCTTTTTCTAGATTTTTGATTATTTGTTCAGTGTAGCACAGTACTGCTGTTTCGGTATTTTTACGTGCTTGGAAGCCATGCTGATTTCTGTTAAGTAAATTATGGTCATTTAGATATTTGTTGATCCGGCACTTCATCAGTTTTTCTAATATTTTTGAAAATGCTGGGAGGAGAGATACTGGGCGATAGTTTTTTACCTTGTACTTGTCGCCGTTTTTAAATAATGGCTTCACTTTTGAAATTTTCAGCCTTTCTGGAAAAGCTCCTTCACTGAATGATAAATTGGCTATGTGTGCAAAGGGCTTTGCGATTTGTGGTGCTGTCCTTGTTATGATTGACACAGGCACCTCATCTATGCCAGCCGACATTTTGGGTTTCAAACTTTGTATCACTTTCAACACTTCACCCTCATTTGTTGGCTCTACCCTCATCCTACAAGCTGTTTTTGGATATTCAGGTTTTTTTTTCGTTTGTAAATTTTAAGCTTAATGAAGTTGTTGCATTTATGAAATAATTGTTAATATAATTTGGCAAATCTTGTTTATTTATATTGACATTTTTTAAATTTTTGAGGCTAATGTCCTGGTTTTCACAACTCTTCCCCATTTCAGTCTTCACAATACCCCATAGGGCTTTTGATTTGTTTTCAGACTGTCTTATAAAACTATCGTTACTCATGAATTTTGCTTTAGCAATTACTTTTCTATATACCCTCTTGTAATTCCTGACATATTCTATGAATTGTGGGTCTGTGGACATTTTCATTTTAGAAATTAGTCTCTTTAGGGTTCCACAGGAAGTTTTGATGCCAGCTGTGATCCAAGAACTTGGCTTTGTATTGCCATGTGACCTGATTTTTGACAGATTTTTTGGAAAACACATTTTAAAATATCCCATGAAAATGGAAGAAAATGTGTTATATGCATCATTTGTATTTGTTGTGGATAGTACTTCTGCCCAAGCCTCATTAGTTAGCATATTCATGAATTCTACACAGTTCTCTGTAGAAAAGTTTCTTTTATACATGAAGTGTGTTTTTTTCTCTTTCAGTGGCCTTGAAGGAATTTTGAGGACAAGAGCATTGTGGTCTGATAATTCCAAATCAGTATTTGTTACTTCAACTTCTGTGCATCCTACATTTGAAAATATATTATCAATAAGACTGACTGTATTATTTGTTATTCTTGTGGGTGTGTGTATGTGTGGAAGCAGGTTGAAACTACATAACAGATTTAGGAACTGGTCTTTTAGCCTACTTTCACTCATAAGATTAATATTGAAGTCCCCACACACAACTACAGTGGCTCTATCGGTGAACAGAGTATTAAGCAATATTTCTAATTGGTTAAAGAATATGTCTGCATCACCAGTAGGTGGTCTGTATATTGCTATGACTATGACTTTTCCCTGTATTTCATTCAACTGCACAGTTGCTGCTTCAAAATGATTTTCCACACTCAATGATTCAGCTTCACACCTTCTTTTACAGCTGATACTTGGATTGGTAAATATACATACACCTCCATTTTTGGTATTTTTTCTACAATATTGACTTGCCAACTTAAATGGATGAATGTTAATGCTACTTAGTTCAAAACTTCTGCACCAATGCTCCACAATGCACATGCAGTCAATATTTGCACTGTTCATAGCTACCTCAAGTTCTAATGATTTATTTCTAAGACACTGAATGTTTAAGCTTAGAATCTTCAGGTGATGAGGATGAGAACTGGTTACAATTGTATTTACATTTTGTGGTGTCACACTCCGTTCCTTGCTTTGGTGAGGTACCAAAAATCCTCCAGAAGGACAGGTTTTCTGCACCTTGTAGGTCGTTCACTGGGATATGGTGAGTTGCTTGCTGCTGCTGCTGGTGTATCTCCCGGTGTCATTGATGCTGTCATTTCGTTGTTGTTGCTGTTGATGATGATGATGATGGTGTAGCTGTTTCTGATACTTCAGGTGTTGGTTCTGTTGTTATTGATATGCTTCCTTGTGAACTGCTAGCACTTGGGGTGTTTTCATGCGATGTCAGAACATCACACTTGTCTTGTATTGGTGATGCTTCATTTTCAGATTCACCAAGTAGTTTGTGGGTCTTGTCCTTGAGTGGAATTACGTTTGAACTGTCACAACTTACTTTCGTTTTGGCATTTACTATTTCTATTATTTTTGCAATTACGAAATGTTTTCCTAATCTATTTAAGTGGAAACCATGTCTAGTATGGAATCTCCTTCCTAGTTTGCTTATATCAATTAAAGTCACATTTTCAAATCGTCTGCATATCTGTTTCATCTCACTATTTGCACTTTCCACTTCTTTGTTAATGCAGGACCATTCCGCTAGGTCATGGCGATGTGGTACTGAAAATACAATGATGTTAGTACATCTTAGTTATTATGTGCTACTAAATAACAACTTTGAGGTGTGAATAGATTTTTACATGTTATTGTGTTGTAATAATAATAATAGTAATTTTATTGTCATTCGGCCACTACAGCAATAGACAATGTCAGGCATATAATACAATATAAATGTTAATTCAAAGAAAACAAGCGGCATGTCATTAATACTACAAAATTATATTACATTTGAAATAATCATTGATGTCATAGAATGGATGAGCAACTAGCCATTTGTACAGTTTTTGTTTGAATGCTTGTTCAGGTAGATCTTGTACATATTGTGGAAGCTTATTAAATAATTTGTGCCCCATCAGTTCATAGCTGCTAAGTGACTTTGACAGTCTGTGGTAAGGAGTATACATGCATCTGCTCCTTCTCATGTTGTAGAAATGTATATTTTCTCTACGTTTTGCTTCTGGTAACTTCTTTTTTGTGTGGACTAAAACATAGTAAATATATAGGTTTATTACAATCATGATTTTTTGTTCACAGAACAATGGAAGCTTTCACAATTTAAAGCATCTAGGGAAGAATGGCAACGCTGTTTTCTTAGGGTGTGTAAATAATGAGGCAAATAAGTGCATTATAAACGAATTATCATTCTAGAAAACGTGTCCACTTTTATCTGCATCCTGCTCTGTGACTAGTTTGCCCTCAAACATACTTTAATCCGTTAGGAAATAAAAAGTTAATAAATAAGAATGAGTTTCCTTGAAGTAAAGTGAATGGTGAAGCAGCAAAAGTTCATACACGTTCAATTCTGGACAGACATCCAGATTTCATGTCAGAACTGAAGTTACTGGGACCCTTGCTTCGTAGCCTTCCGTCCGATTTCAGCGTTGAAACGTTGGCAACGTGTAAAAGGTAGCCCTGGAACGATCGTGCAGTAAGCAAAATTTGGTTGAGTAGCGGACCATTTTGTCTTGTGGTGCTGTGTTCAGTATACAGCGTATTTCTCGGGAGAGTTTTGGTGTACCCGATTTTTTTAAAAGGTGTCGAGTGAAGAACAAAAACGTGTTCAGTCGCTTGTAAGTAGGTACACAAATACATGCTTGTTAATTTTAATGCAACGGGCTTCAAATATGTGTGAATGCCAATGCAAAATTATGCATACAATATTTGGTGGTGCTACAATTCGCTGAAAAAGAAAATTCGAAACTGCTGCGGTATCAGACAGAAAGGGCGAATGCTTTACATTATTTCAATGGGTCAAATTAGTAGAAATAACTGTCGTACTGAGCATTGTTCCTGTTTGGTTACTCAACAAATACTCTCGTAAACAGAGAGCCCGATTTTGCACTTTATTATGTTTTACATGTCCGATATTATAGCTATATATACCGCAAATAATATATTGCCAAACGTTTTTTAGAATTGTGTCTCGTTTTTGTATTACCACTATTCTCTTTATCAATGATTTCTATAAATCAATATGTGAAGTATCTAGTCAGAAAGCATAGTATAATTCATTTGGACTGTTCGTTAATTTTTTCGGCTTATATCTACTGCAGTCGGAATTTGCAATGCACAAATATCAATAGAGGAAGAGGCATCTGATTAATTTAGGAAGATATGAGCCCAGATTATCAGTGGGTTCAGAATCTCTTTCTCATGAAAACGCAATAAAGCTGCGGTATTCTCCATCAATACCAGTTTTACTAAGAAATGAGCCCCCTCCATGCTAATGACCTCATGTAAATTTGAGTCTTGTAATTTTGGTGGAAGTTTTCCATTGTATTGTTGAGTCACTTGTATGCATGGCTCCTCCACAGATTGTTTGTAACAAATGTATGAGCTCAAGAAATGTTTCAAGTGGAGAGAAATCAGAATCGTACAACATTTGAGACGTTCAGATGTATCATTCTACCATGAGAAAATTACCAGTAGTAATAATATGAATTTTTAATCAGTGGATTAGAGCTAGTTTTGTTTATTGTGTAAATAAATGAATTAATGATATCAAAAGGAAAATTCACACGAGAACACTACAAAACTGTTAGGAGAAAGGAAAGATGGCTAGTACATACCTTCAGGAAGCAATATTCCATCTAGTGTCAATATATATTACACATCTAAAATAAGAAAAAAATATGTGTGTGTGTGTGGGGGGGGGGGGGGGGGCAGTATTTGCAATTTTCCCACCTGAAGGTGTGGTAAGTAGGCATATTGGCCAACCATTGTCTTGTTGTTATTTTACAGTTCTCTCTTGAAAGTATCGATGTTCCCATGCATTTAAGCAATCTATAACTAATAATACAGTTATGCGTTTCCTTTCTGTTGGACTCCCTTATAATTGTATTTGTTCAAGATTATATACACACCAACTCTTAAAGTTTAACCACACCATACCGTATACTATTGTTAATGTTAATCTACCAAGATACTGAAAAAGGGCATATCTCTACTGTATGTTTAGGTACTTACATACTTGTAAGTATAATCTTTAATTATCAGAAATGGCACATTCTGCTTATGTGGTATACGATTCAACCATGGATTACCCCCTAATGTCTACTTCAGACTAATGCGCTAGTGCTGTTACTTGTGCAAAAACAAGTATTGAACTCGTCTGTTATACTGTAAAAGAACTTAATCACAAATCTGTGATGGTATACTTGGATACTTTTATAAGCTCTGTCATGATAGTTAGTAAGTCATCCTAGCTTTTATAAAAGATTACTCAACAATCTTTTTATTGTATTGTAAGAATGAGCCTTGATTTGATATTTACGTAGTCCCATACAATACTAGCCGAGATTTGGCTAATTAATAGCAGTACGTAATGTTGGAATTTCTTTGATTCTCAGTTTCTGCCACATTTCTTTGATGATCGACTTGTTAAAAACGTAGATGTTGGGATGCATCCTGAGAAACAGTTGCAGTTCCCTTTTTGGTGTAATAAGAGAATAGTTTAGAAACTGCTAGAATGTATACAGCAGGAAAGTATGCAGCAGGAATATATACCATACATTTATTCAGTTGTGACCACTAAATGTGGAAAATATTCTGTTTTATTTTAAAGTACACATAGCCTGTGTTTGTATATGGGTTATTTAGGAAGTATGCAACAGAAGAGATAGATAAATAATTTGTTCCCTGTGAGCATTAAGTGAGCAAAGTATGAAATCAATCTTGTCTACAGCATCTGAGCTTGGCAAATTCGCTCTTGACATCCACTGATTTTTGTATTTGCGACTCTTCTGTGAAATGAACCTTAGACTGCTGAATGTGATACAATGTTCTACGTCCATCGCTTTAGTGGGGTGCAAATATTAAGCAGCATTTGTATTTGTATGGTCAATAATGATTTGCTCCTGTAAAACAAGGTGCAATTTGAGAAGGACATATTAAGGTGCCAAAGAGAAAATATTGGCTTTAGAAGAGGACTGGGGGACAAGAGGAACAGGTCAAAAGGGGAGGAGTTGTTCTACCCTTCATTCTGAGTGGCTTGTTGCCTCCACACCCCCATCCCAACTTCTACATGGCAATATATCCTGTAAGAAGAATATGGAATTCTGAAATCTAGGAGTACTGGAATTGTGCTCCTAATGGGATGCACTAGTCTGTGTATCTGCCTTTTTTGAGCCTATAAAATTAGAGAGAGACGTAAAGGCTAGCCAGTAGTTACCTTTTGGTGTGAAAGTTCAATACTGTCAATAGTCATTTGAAAATGAAAAAGAACCAGAAACTGATACTAGCTTTTGCAACTATTAGTTCCTTCCTTAGGGGTAGGTTGGAGAATGTTAGAAATGAGTGGCAAGCCTCTCAGACCGTAGGATGATACAGACCTACCTGCTGACAAGGACCAGAGCAAACACTGGCCAGCTACTCTGTCTCTTCGTAATTTTATAGTTTTCTCAGGGGTGTTTTTTTTGTGAACTTAGTTCTTCTGCCAAGTGTACAGATGCAGTGTGTGTAGTTCTCAGCAGTTCTGTGTACTGATACTCTGGGATTAGAGGGTATCTAATCTCTGTGTGGCCATCCAGATCTAGTGTTTCTGTAGTTTCCCTAAAATAATAATCAGTTTCTTTGATGAGACGGTTGTGATTGTGTTCCTCCCTTCTCAAAATGAGTCAATGTTGTTTTCTAGTTACCTCTGCTGAAGAATTACAGCCTCCAGCCTTCGCTATTTCCATGCAATAAATATAATTCCACCTCTACCGCAATGCCCTGCCAGTCTGAGGATTAAACTCTATCATCGGACATTTTAATGTTGAAAATAACAGCCACTTGGCAAAAAAATGTGCTGCATAGCCCTACAACGTACTCTATCGCCTTCCTAAAAGTTGCTGTAATTGTCAACATTAAAATGTCCGAATATGGAAGTCATTCCTCTGACACTGGTACTGTTTTTAATAAAGGACTTTGTGTTGGCAGTGGAATTCTCTTTGTTACATTTAATAACTGTTATGGGTGCATCACAAGACTTATAAGTTTCTTTCCTTTCTTTATTTTTGCTTGTCTGTAGCATTGTATTTGATGATTAGTCCACATCCCCGAAGACTCTTTCAGTGATGGACTCGCAGAGTTTTGTGTGTGATTTTAAGTTATAATTTAAACATCATGTGGCTCCCAGCCTGGTGCCATCTTTCCTGTTAGATGCCACTTTGACAGCTTGCATGGCAATTTTTCTGCTTATTCACCCAGGTAACTTCAAATTTGCAGTTTAATTATTTCAGACATGATCTTTAATTTTTAGGGTGATAGCATATTGCTAGAAACTTGCTCTGGATATCTGGTGGGGTACACAATTTGATCTTTTCTGCACCTGTTCTGGAGAACTGTTTCTGTTGTTGTTTGCATGGATTTTAACTCTTTCGTGGGCCATGGGAGACATACTTAGCACTAAGTATGTTACTTTACAGCATTTATGGGAATATCTGTTACCACTTCTGTATGCTCCTGGCACCTAGTTTCAGCCTGCTGCACCAGCTTTAGTTTCTACTTGTTGTGAAATATAGTCTTCAGGACTGTTGGAAGTATATATCCCACCAGACAACGGTGTTTTAATGGTTCTTGGGGAGTATGATTACCACCAAAGTAATTTCTGGGAGGTGCTTGGGAAGTATACTTACCACAGAATTAATCTGTCATTTGTATCCTTGGGAAATATACTTACCACTAACTAAGGGATAGACCAAAACTTTTGGGAATACATTTTACCACCTCTGTCTACCCCAGACATCTTTGGTAGTACATTGCACCAGGTGTATGAAAACTGCTACAACAATCAGATTCTATAAGTTGTGGGATCACTACAGTTGTTGGAACAAATTGCTTCACAATGTACATTGTGATCTGTATCAGCTCATATCTTTATTGCATCATAAAGTTTCTAGGGTTGTTTTCAAATTGTGGTAAATAAGCTTTATCACTGATGTTTGTAAATAAAGTAATAGAAAACATAAAATAAAAACAGGAAACACTGTGAATCTTCACGTTTTGGCGGCGCAAAGACTGTTCCATTAAGTTTCGGGTGTGCAGCCGCAAGAAATCTCCTTAGTGGAACACAGGAAACACTGTTCACAATTTTTTTTTTAACGTGAAATGGCAACATATAACGGCTCACAAAAGGGAAGAGGAAAATCCATTTACCGCCATATTTTCAATACCCCACAAAGGTGTCATGGTGTTATATGTACCACCATAGTTTTTGGTCCTAAATCACAAAAATAAAATTATAAAAAAAAATACAGTCAATTGATCACAATTTTAATATGATAGCATAAAAATTACTTTCACTGAGTTGCTACAAAAAATGCACTGAATAATTAATGAGTCAAAATGTAAGTACATCCATGGACACACAGCATCGTATGATTTGCAAAATTAAGGTTATTTTTCAACTAATCCTGATAGTGTGGTACCATAAATTGCATTAAATGATTTAGAAGCAATGATCATTGTGTAAATAGTGCCATATCAATGTACTCAGTTGTTGCTGTGAACCATCAAATAATTTCTGACTCCCCATAACAATTGATGATCCTCTTCCATACCTTTCTGGACATTTTCTAAAGTCTGCCAAGGATATCTTAGCAATATAGCCCATCTTATGCTAGATGTTGGTAAGAGAGAAAGCATTTTTCTCAAAATGTATTACAATCAATGTGGGTTCACACAGTTGCAGTTGCAAGAAGCTGCAAAATGCCATTAAAGTTTTAACTACTGAATATGCTGCAAACTCTCAATGTTTTCGCTGTGTAGCCTGGCACCAACATATGACAACATTCAAGTATATCAAAACAGGGCATAGGTGTCTTCAGTACTAGGCCTAGCTATTACTCAGATTGAGTGCATTTTGCAACAAACTTTTTGAAAAATTCAAGCTTTAAATAGCTACCTGACAAGTGAACCACATAATTACTTTTCCAGGGGAGCTGTTTCTGCATGACTGGATAAAGTTTTGCAGAGTGCTGCAGTGTACTGCATTGATTTATATGCTGTACATGAGCAGCCTCATGAAATTTTCAGAGCAGGCCCCTTTTACATCTTAGCAGTTCTCTAAATCAGGAGTTAATTGCCTGTCATAGCACCAAACTGCCATTTTCTTTAGGACTTACTGGAAATTACTTTTAACATTTATTCTCCCTGTAGATAACTGTTCTGTCTGTGAAATATCTGTAATTAAAACTAATACTGTTTGTTAACTGATTAAAGTGTAAAAATACTGTAATATTCCTATTACAACCCCTGAAGCACACTAGATATTATTTCAGTGTCCTTACATACCTTTCGATCCAGAATATTGACATGTATTTTACTAGTTAAGAAATTTTCAATCCAACAAGAAAGTCTTGAAGTACATTTTGGGTTTCAGAAGATCAATATTTTTGGATACCACACTGATTTCTATTGATAAATGTACTTTGTTCCAGGCCAGTTAGTGTGTTTGAACTCTATTGTGTAGGATTCTTTTTTCCTAATTACTGCAAGTGATATTGTCTGGCAGTCTTATATTTCAAAAGTTTTTAAGGGATGTTAACAGTGCTCTTTCCCTGTAACTTGAGACATTTCTATATTCAAGGGATGTCAAGAGTGAGCTAAGTCACTCACAGATTGTGTAGAACTTGAAAGGGGCTCAATTAGTTGTGTTTTGGTAATATAAGGAGCTTTTCAATTCCACTTGCACTGGTTGCTATAACCCACAACCAGATGGACTGCTGTCTATGCTCTGTTAACTTCTCTAAGAAACTGAAAAATATTTTTTTGTGTAAATTTTTGCATTGATTTTGTTTGTAATATCCAGGACGCATGCTGTATTTTGATGTGATTTCTAAATCTACAATAGCAGTCTTCTGATGAATGATAACTTTTAATTTTCTACAATTCATTAAGTTCGTTAATGTTGAGAGGGTTCTGTAAAAGTATAAAGTTTGTAAAGCTTTTCTTCATTAGATCTTGAAACACTTGGCTCATGTAATCACTGCTCTCACTTTATTTTGAACACACAGTTTTTTCCTACAGTGGTATACGTAAATCACTGCTAAGTAGAGTATGATCAGATTTAGCACCTTAATATATCAATTGTGTAGAGCTCATTATTGTGGCAATTTTAAAATTATTATTATTATTGATATTCAATATTAGTGATTGGTTTTTTAATATTCTCTGAATAGGAAACACTTAATTCCTTTCTCTCTTGTGCATTGGTCAACTAACAAGAGTAATAAATGTATACCTTCTGAGTTTTCTCAGAAGTACATGCTGTAATTTTCATCCTCATGCTCATTTTATTCTCCTTACATATATGAAAGTTTTGTGTGCAGTTATCATGGAAGGCAAATTATTACTAGATTTTTTTTTTTTTACTGTTATGTGATGGAATTTGTATCTGCTACTAAAAAATAGTTTAGACGTAGACAAGGTATGTGATCAATTGAAAACTGTTGAGTTCTTTTCTGATGTCTTCTCTCATTGAAGTTTTTTTTTTTTTATTATTTTGTTTCAGTGGATAATTCGTAACTAATTTTGTGACTTTCTGAAGGCAACAACTGCAAAGCTCACTGTTCAGAAAGAAAAGTGAAATACTGTTCCCATTTCTTAATTTGCATTCATTTGTTTACTCTTTTGTTAATGGTAAACTGTCTGAGTGATTGCTATCAATCTGTCTGCATTCCATTCAAATACCCTGGGGCCTTTGCTGTTTCCAAGGTTGGCAGTGGCTGATAGGTTCTGGCCTGTGATAGGCTGTTGTTATGCTTCCTCTGATTGGCTGACAGTGAGTGTTGCAAGATGATGAGATAGATTGTGTATGGCACTGCATATGTTGGAGCAAAGAACACACACATTTACTTCTGTAAGTTCTTGCACTTTTTAGATTTAGTGATAGTCAAGTTTTCTAAAAGTTAACAGTAATGTATTTAATATTAAAAGTTAGGTTTTATTTCCTATTGGTAGTAGCAACTGGAGTGATATTTTAGCTGCAAGAGTCAGTAAGGAACTTAAAATAGCTGCACTTAGCAATGCACATATATTTCACTGCAGAATTGCTGGAAACTATGAGTATGACACAAACATAAAAATTAATTAATGAGTATTTAGTGCCCTTTTGCCACTGGAAAAGAAGTATAATTGGGATTTGATTGTTATTGGTGTATGTTATATGAACTGAAAGTGCAGTTTAATATAATCAAAGTTAATGTTTCTGCTGTGCTCTTAGGGCGATTCAGTTTTGCACGTGTGTTGCAATGGTGAATAAATTATTGGAAAGCTCATTTCTTAATGTAGCTCTTACTACTTTAGATGATTCTGGTGATGTTTTGAGTAGAAATTGTGTTATGGTGAATTGATACTACCAGTCTTTTTTTTTTTGGGGGGGGGGGGGGCATCATACTGTATCACTTCAGTCAGAAATTTGTGAATACTTATTCATTGGTCTATCATAGGGAATTTTGCTTGCAGGGGACCTGCATATTAATGTAACAGGTTTATAATTAAAGAACCAGAACTCTCTGTAAAACTATTTTGCATTACAACAAATTAGACTTTTCCTTGTAATGTGGGGCATTGTGAGAGATTCATGTTATTTGTACAGCAGTTGTAACATCTGTCTACAACAATATGGGTAACTTACTATTACGAAAATGGGTTTCTTTCCATTAGAGAGAGAGAGAGAGAATGTTTGCATGTCTTCTTGGCTATTAATATTCATCAAGTGATTTTTAAAGAAAAGATTCAGTTTGAAATTTGGAACTATTGGCATCTTATAATGATATAATGTGGTTTGAAAATGAACTGCCATTTCTTAAAAATAGTCCATCATATCAGAAGGAACAGTCAGTTGAAAAACCTATAGTATTACAAGAAGACAACGGAGTTAAGTATTCTGGTTGTGAAGATTTTCAGTAAGTTCCCATCTAATATAAAGTAAGGAATTGGGAATCTCTGGCATTTCAAAAGAAAAGGAGCCACTCTTTCTACAAATTATCTGAATAACTGAATTCAGAGGCTGAAAGTTTCTGTTAGCTGCATGGCAAATAACAATGTTTCTTACAAAGCTGTGTGTGAAGTAACAAGGAGCTGTAAATAGGACTCAGTATTTATAAATGTAAAATAATAATAAATGTTACTGTGAAAAATGCCACTGTAATTAAGTAAATGTTTAGATACTAATAGCAGCCATATATAGTAAAACTGAGGAGGAAGCATCATTTTTGAGAGCAGCAAATTTCTTACTAACATACTTGATTAGGTTTAGATGACATGAGTATGAATAACGTTATCAGTACAGTTATAATTTCTTGTGAACACAGCATACACATTAAGTTTCTGTGTCTTTGTCTCATGTTAATGTGTTTCTTGAACTGTTCCAAATCCCTGAAGGGTTGCCCTCCTCAGCAGGCTCTGCAACTTATAACTAAATGAATACTTACCTTTAGGAGCCAAAATTCTCAGTGCAGCTGAGAGATACATTTAAAAGTAGAAAAATAATTATACATCGCTTTTAGAACTATTATTTTGCTATCCTTAACCAACGAATTCGAGGTGATGTCTTTCACTGAAACTGGAATTTAGCCAGTGGGACTCACTTCACCTGTTTTGTTCCGCGCCAGGAGGAGGCAAATGCAAAATGGTAGGGGTGTATTAATTATCAGCAGTCCAAACATATGGTGAATGATGGTATCCATTAGGGAAATAGCAACAAGAGATAGGAAAAGACACCAGATGCCCTCAGTGTGTACACCGAGGGCCTCATCCAACATGTTGAAGAGGCTATTCCAGCAGACATTGAGGGAACCGGATGCAACCAGCTGCAGATTGTGGCATATGTTGGAACAAATGATACATGTCATTTGAGGTTATACTTTGATCATTCCAGTGACTGGCAGAGAAAGTTGAGAAGACCAGACTTGCACGTGGAGTTTCAATGAAGCTCACAAAATGCAACATTGTCCTCAGTACTGATTGTGGCTTGGGTTGAGAACTGTAGGGCCATCCTAAGTGGGGCAGGTGTGTACTAAACATCAGAGGCTGCTACCCAGGTAGCAGACTGTGTGTGGGATGCATCCTTGGACTTTTTTGATTAGGTGACTCTCCGTCTGATCCAGATAATGAGAGCTGTAGGAAATATAGAAGTACAGGGCTATTACAAATGATTGAAGCGATTTCATAAATTCACTGTAGCTCCATTCATTGACATATGGTCACGACACACTACAGATACGTAGAAAAACTCATAAAGTTTTGTTCGGCTGAAGTCACACTTCAGGTTTCTGCTGTCAGAGCGCTCGAGAGTGCAGTGAGACAAAATGGCGACAGGAGCCGAGAAAGCGTATGTCGTGCTTGAAATGCACTCGCATCAGTCAGTCATAACAGTGCAACGACACTTCAGGACGAAGTTCAACAAAGATCCACCAACTGCTAACTCCATTCGGCAATGGTATGTGCAGTTTAAAGCTTCTGGAT
This sequence comes from Schistocerca cancellata, assembly GCF_023864275.1. Lineage (NCBI taxonomy): Eukaryota > Metazoa > Arthropoda > Insecta > Orthoptera > Acrididae > Schistocerca > Schistocerca cancellata. The sequence goes on along the minus strand of NC_064635.1, from coordinate 14,806,163 downwards.
GCCTCTGTAAGGGGAAATAAACGGGTCGGCCTGCAGTGAGCGAAGAAACGGTTGAACGCGTGCCGGCAAGTTTCATGCGTAGCCCGCGGAAAATTGGCTCATGCCAGAACTGGAGACCGACAGCGCCGACTTCATCTTTCAACAGGATGGTGCTCCACCGCACTTCCATCATGATATTCGGCATTTATTAAACAGGAGATTGGAAAACCGATGGAAAACTTGTGGTGGAGATCATGATCAGCAATTCATGTCATGGCGTCCACGCTCTCCCGACTTAACCCCATGCGATTTCTTTCTGTGGGGTTATGTGAAAGATTCAGTGTTTAAACCTCCTCTACCAAGAAACGTGCCAGAACTGCGAGCTCGCATCAACGATGCTTTCGAACTCATTGATGGGGACATGCTGCGCCGAGTGTGGGAGGAACTTGATTATCGGCTTGATGTCTGCCGAATCACTAAAGGGGCACATATCGAATATTTGTGAATGCCTAAAAAACTTTTTGAGTTTTTGTATGTGTGTGCAAAGCATTGTGAAAATATCTCAAATAATAAAGTTATTGTAGAGCTGTGAAATCGCTTCAATCATTTGTAATAACCCTGTATACATGTAAGACTGAAAGTACCTGCCACAGGAGAGAGTATTAAAATCCTAGTGGTTAACTTCTGAAGCATTCACAATGAAGTGCTCCTGAAAAGCAGTGAAGCTCACATAATACCAAGCTCACATAATACCAGGTACAGAAAACTGGTTGAAACCGGAAATTGATAGCAGTGAGGTTTTGGGGAAATTTTAATTGTATGTTGAAAGGAAAGCCAAATGGGAAATGGGGGTGGAGTATTTTTCCCAGTAGACAAGAAACTCAAATTCATTGAGATAGAAATTGGAACTGCATGTGAGACTGTTTGGGCAAGACTCAGTATGAGGGGTAGGCAGAAAATTGTAATTGGATCCCTCTATCGCCCACCTGGCCCATCTCCTGATGTGACCAAAAGCTTTAGTGTAAACCTCAGTATGCTTGTACGTAAGTTCCCCAGCTATACTGTAATCATCTATGGAGACTTTAATTATCGAACCGTTAATTGGGAAAATTACAGTTTTGTTAGTGTGATAAGATGTGTGTGATAAGATGTCCTTGGAAAATTACTAAATGCCTTCTCTGAAAAGTACCTAGAACAGATAGTTCTGAACCCCACTCTTTGTGAAAACATATTGGGCCTAATGGCAACAAATAGTCCTGACCTCTTTGAGGATGTCCACATCAAAACTAGTATCAGTGATCATGGGACAGTTTCATAATAATGATTACCAAATAACAGAAGGCAGCTGAAACATACAGGAAGATATGTATGTTCAGTACAGTAGATAAACATATCAGTAGTTTCAAATTTCAGTGTGGAAGCTGAAACTTTCAGCAAAGGGCAGGAGCATGTAGAGGAACTGTGGCTTAAGTTTAAAACAATAGTTGACTATGTGCTGGATAGATATGTATCCAGTAGAACAGTTCATAATGGGAGGGACCTCCGTGGTATTTAGTCAGTGTAAGGAAACTTCTAAAAGAGACAGAGACTACTGCATAACAAGGGGAAAAAAGAAAGCATTGGACTGTAGATAGAGAGATGCTGAATGAAACTTATTTGGCTGTCAAGGGAGCGATGCGTCAAGACTTCAGTGACTTCCGCAGCAGAATATAATCAAATGTCCTTTTACAAAACCCAAAGAAATTATGGTCATATGTAAAGGCTATTAGTGGCACCAAAGTTAGTGTCCAGTCCATAGTGAATGAGACAGGAACGGCATTGAGGGTATCAAAGCAAAAGCTGAAATTCTTAACTGCGTTTTCAAATGTTCCTTTATGAAGTAAAACTCAGTTTAATCCTCATACCACTGAAAATATGAGTGAAATTAGTATTAGTGTCCGTGGTGTTGAGAAACAACTGAAATCATTAAAACTGAACAAAGCTCTGGGGACCAATGGAATCCCTATCTGATTCTATAGTGAATTTATGGTTAAGTTAGCCTCTCTTCTAACTATAATCACTCGTGGATCCCATGAACAAAAAACTGTGCACAGTAGTTGGAAGAAAGCTCAGATCACACACGTATACAAGAAGGGTAGTAGAAGTGATTCACAAAGCTAACACCCAATATCCTAGATATCGATTTGTTTTAGAGTGTTAGAACATATTCTGAGCTCAAACATAATGAGATGTCTTGAGCAGAATGACCTCCATGCTAACCATCATGTATACTGAGAACATCGATCATGTGAAACTCAACTTGCATTTTTCTCACATGACGTACTAGAAGCTTTGAATCAAGGCAGTCAGGTAAATGCAGTATTTCTTGGTTTCCAAAAAGCATTTGATTCAGTACCATGCTTATACTTATTGTCAAAAGTTTGATTGTATGTGGTATAAAGTGAAATTTATGACTGTATTGAGGACTTTTTGGTAGGGAGGACACAACATGTTATCACGGATGGAGAATCATCGTCAGATGTACAAGTAACTTTGGGTATGCCCCAGGGAAGTGTGCTGGGACACTTGCTGTTCATGTTGACTCATGAACATCGACTTAAGCTATCCTGAAAACGTCTCCCAACAAAGTTTCTAGAATCTGCTTTAAATGATGACTTAGGAATATATCACAATGCCCTATGTATTGTTTGCACAGGAATTGCGAGGACAAGATTAGAATAATAATAGCCTGTACAAAGGCATTCACACAATCGTTCTTCCAGCACTCCGTATATGAATAGAAAGGTAAAAAACCCAATTTACTGGTATAATGGGACACATGTAGATGTAGAAAGAAGGGCCAGGCATTCAGACCTGAGTTTGATGGGAATCTACCTGTTGTGAGAACATGGATAGATGAAGATCATCTCAACAGGTCTCTCTCTCTCTCTCTCTCTCTCATCCTGGGTCTAATTGACAAGCCCTCCTTTCCAACCTATCATATTTCCATCCTGAGGAAGAAACTAACAATTCTGAAGGTTAGGTTAAGTTTTTTTCTACTTTTTATTGTTTCTTTTGGCAGTATTTTGAATTTTCCCTCTTGAAGGTAGTTACTGGCCAACCATTCAGTATTCTTGTAATAGATAAACAAAGTTATTATGATATGTATAATTAGGTAACAAGTTTCATTTAATTCTACAAGTTACCATTGGAAGTTGTTTGCTGAGTGCTTTATGTCTGGTATACTTCAGTTCGCACACTGCTGCATAAAAGATATGGCTGAGAGATTGAAATTCTTTTTAAAGCTGGAAGAAACCCATGTCTCTCTGTAATCTAAAGTAAATATATTTTGATTATTTAAGGTTTACTATAACTAAAACTGTCTTAATTTGCTGTGCAGAACATGTTTGTATCTGTTGTGTTCCTCAAAGCAGTTGTTATACACCTAGCTATGATGCATTAACAGTTATTTCTATTTTCTTTATGTATCAGGGCAACACCTTGTCACAAGTTCTGTGGTCTATTTATCTCTGTACAAGTCAGTGTTTCTAATTGTAGTACACAATTTTTTTTTATTCACGAAACAACATACATTGCTTTTTACCATCAATAATACCAACTTAAAAATAAGAAAACTGATGAGAAAAGATGAGTTTAATAAACTGCAGTACCTGTACTATTTAACGGCAACTTTTTAAATTGGTATAATTGAAAAAAAAGGCAATTTAGCATGCTATTAAATGATGGAACAAGACTCCAAGGAAACTAAAATGCATTTACACTATTGCATATAACAATAAATAGTAATACAGTAAATGCTTCTATCATGGCCTCAACCATCTACTATTCATTATATTTCAACCATCTATTATTCGTTATATTGACGTGCATGTTTTCAGTAATATAAGTGAAAATTTGTGTTTCTTCTTATACTAACAATGAACATTTTGTGTTTGTTTTTGACTTAGATTGTGCTGTTAGTTGTCTATATATTAATACTCTGTGCTACAGAATGCCATCATAACTGCAAGGTCAGTTGCATAATTTATTCTGAAATAAGATCTAACATGCTAACAATAGAAAGAATGTAGATGTTACTTTAAACCAACAATAAGTAATGTTTCTGTGGATAAAAATGCATATTATATCCATAGAAAATGAATTTCTAATTCTGTTGTACTTCCGACAGTCTTTTGTAACCCAGCACATTACTAATAACGAACAGGTGTAAAGTTTACATACCAGCTGATTTTTCGTCTATGCATATGTGCTGTGTGGCATATGGAAACAATTAGCAGTAAATATTCTACCACACAGAATCTGAGAGTCAATTGAACTTACTGATACCAAATGCCAGCATGCTTATGTGACGTCACATGTGTGAAAACAGAAAAAAATAGAACACTGGCAATATTTCTTTTCTATATATGTTAGTTTTTGGAATGTGGGTTGTGGTGTCATACTGATGTGTAACATAGCCTAATGTCTAGGATAGGTTGAAAGGTGACAATTTGCTTGTGAGTTGTAACACTATTGAATGTTACAGTTAATCCAAATATTTCATTCTCCTATCTGTGTTTTCGTTAATTATCTATATCTAGATGAGTAATTGCTGAGGCTAGGCTACACTATTATTGAGATTATGGAGCAACATCATTGGGTGATGGTTAAAAGGTTAAAATGTTCAGCTCTTATTTCAAAATATTTGATAAACTGGTTATGTTACCTTGGTTATCACCAGAAGTAGTACCTTCAGATAATTTTTAAAAAGTCAGGGTATAAGAATGTTAAATGGGTCGTGATGTCCACTAAAATGTATTCACTTCAAAACAAGTCAGGTGGCACAGTGGTTAGCACACAGGACCTGTGTTCAGCAGGAATGAGATCTAAATCCCCATATGAATTTAGGTTTTCAATGGTTTCCCTAATCAGTTAAGGAGAATGCTGGACTGGTTCCCTTGATAGGACACCGGTAATTTCCTTCTTGTTTATTACCCTATCTGAGCTTCTGAATGGCCTCAAGTGACCTCATTGCTGACAGAATGTCAAACCCTAAACTTCGTGTCCACCCTCTCTACACTCTTTCTTGATATCCCTGATATTTGCTGTTTTAGAATGTAATGCATCTTGATAAAAAACAATGACTAACAAAATACCCATAACCTCTATCGATTTTTGAAATGGGAGACAAGGCTTCCCTTATGCTCAGTCATTAGTGGGTCACCATGTGTGATTCCATAATGGAACTCTTTGCATGATGAATCCACATTTGCTATTGCTTCACCAACAGATTAAAAATTAAGTCTGGTTGTGGTATAACTGAGACATTTAATGCTTTCTTACAACTCTGTGTTGGCACTGTGCACAATACTTGCAAGCTGTGCTCATTTGAGTACATCTGAGCTTTTGTCAAATATAAGTGAAAAACCTATAAAAGCTGCGGCGTTTTCTCCCAAAAAGGGTCCCCAAATGTGTGCTGTGATGTCCAGAAATTGATGAGACTCCGTCTGCTCTTTTTTTTTTTTTTGAGATACACGGTTTGACTAAAAGTCTCACTCAAATAGGTGTCTCACATTGTAACTTGCTCCAACAACTATTTTGCATATGTCCCCCCCTCCCCCCCCCCCCCCCCCCCCCAGGGCCAGATGTGGACACTGAACACAATTTATTTGTTATAAACTGTAGATTAAAACTGAAGAAACTGCAAAAAGATATGAATTTAAGGTACTGGGGCTTGGATAAACTGAAAGAACGAGAGGTTGTAGAGAGTTTCAGAGAGAGCTTTAGGAAATGATTGACAAGAACAGGGGAAAGAAATACAGTAGAAGAAGAATGGGTAGATTTTAGAGATGTAATAGTGAAGGCAGCAGAGGATCAAGTAGATAAAAAGATGAGGGCTAGTAGAAATCCTTGGGTAACAGAAGAGATATTGGGTTTAATTGATGAAAGGAGAAAATATAAAAAATGCAATAAATGAAACAGGCGAAAAGAAATACAAATGTCTCAAAAATAAGATTGACACCAACTGCAAAATGGCTAAGCAGGGGTGGCTAGAGGGCAAATACAAGGATGTAGAAGCATATATCACTAGGGTAACATAGATACTGCCTACAGGGAAATTAAAGAGACCTTTGGAGAAAAGAGAACCAACGGTATGAATGTCAAGATGTCAGATGGAAAACCAGTCCTAAGCAAAGAAAGGAAAGTAGAAAGGTGGAAGTAGTGTATAGAGGGTCTATACAAGAGCGATGTACTTGAGGGCAGCATTATGGAAATGGAAGAGGATGTAGATGAATGTGAAAGGGGAGATTTGATGCTGCATGAACAATTTGACAAAGCACTGAAAGACCTAAGTTGAAACAAGGCCCCAAGAGTAGACAACATTCAATTAGAACTACCGATAGCCTTGTGAGAGCCAGCCATGACAAAACTCTTCCATCTAGTGAGTAAGATGTGTGAGACAGACAAAATACTGTCAGATTTCAAGAGGAATATGATAATTCCAGTCCCAAAGAAAGCAGGTGTTCACAGGTGTGAAAATTACTGAACTATCAGTTTAATAAGTTACAGTTGCAAAATACTAACACAAATTCTTTACAGACAAATGGAAAAAACTAGTAGAAGCCGACCTTGGGGACGATCAGTTTGGATTCCATAGAAATGTTGGAGCACAGTGTGGCAATACTGACCCTCCAACTTATCTTAGAAGACAGGTTAACGTACGGCAAATCTTCATTTCTAACATTTGTAGAGTTAGAGAAGGCTTTTGACAATGCTGACTGGAATATTCTCTTTCAAATTCTGAAGGTGGAGGGGTAAAATACAGGGAGCAAAAGGCTATTTACAATTTGTACAGAAATCAGACGGCAGTTATAAGAATTGAAGGGCACGAAAGGAAAGCAGCGGTTGAGAATGGAGTGTGAAGGGTTGTAGCCTGTCCCTGATATTATTCAATCTGAATATTGAGCAAGCATTGAAGGAAACAAAAGAAAAATTTGGAGTAGGAATCAAAATCCATGGAGAAGAAATAAAAACTTTGAGGTCTGCTGATGACATTGCAATTCTGTCAGGGATGGCAAAGGACCTGGAGGAGCAACTGAATGGGATGGACAGTGTCTTGAAAGGAGGGTATAAGATGAACATCAACAAAAGCAAAACGAGGATAATGGGATGTAGTCAAATTAAATCAGGTGATGCTAGGAAATTAGATTAGAAAACGAGACACTTACAGTAGTAGGTGAGTTTTGCTATTTAGGAAGCAAAATAACTAATGGTCAAAGTAAAGAAGAAATAAAATGTAGATTGGCAATGGCAAGAAAAGTGTTTCTGAAGAAGAGAAATTTGTTGACGACGAGTATAGATTTAAGTGCCAGGAAGTCTTTTCAGAAAGTATTTGCACGGAGTATAGCCATGTATGGAAGTGAAACATGGGCGTTAAACAGTTTAGACAAGAAGAGAATAAAGCTTTCGAAATGTGGTGCTACAGAAGAATGCTGAAAATTAGTTGGATAGATCACATAACTGATGAGCAGGTACTGAATAGAATTGGGGAGAAGAGGAACTTGTGGCACAACTTGACTAGAAGAAAGGATCAGTTGGTAAGACACATTCTGAGGCATCAAGGGATCCCTAATTTAGTAGCCTATTGGAGGGAAGCGTGGAGGGTAGAAATTGTAGAGGGAGACGGATATGAATACACTAAGCAGATTCAGAATGATGTAGGTTGCAGTAGTTATTCGGAGATAAAAGAGGCTTACACAGGATTGAGTAGCATGGAGAGCTGCATAAAACCAGTGTTTGGACTGAAGACCACCAACACAACAACAACAACAACAACAACAACAACAACAGACAAGGTGACAGAACCAATAAGGAAATAGTTTTTGCTAAATATTATCATGATACGAAGTGCATGAAATTGCACAGCAGCATAATGGAATATATTGTGCATAATGTTGTCATATAAAACAGAATATTATGTAAAATGTAAACTGTACACTTAGGTTCTTGTACAGACGTAACCTCAAGAAATGCGACAATATGAAAATACCCAACTCGCAGTCAAACTATGACATTGGAATGCAAAACAGTATCCCTAGAAAGGCTGATATACAATACAAAAAATACATAGGAAAACCAGTAACCAAGTTAGTTCATAAAAGCCCACCCAGTAATTTGTCAGTCTTGCACTATCTATGCGAAAACAAAATTAATCAAATTGTACATTCCACCGAAACAAGTAATTAGACTCAGTAGTTCTCATTGGCTAATGTATACTACTACTACTACATCCAAAGTGAATGAATTGCCAACAGCAGCATGCAGTGGTATGGAGCATATTCCCCCATAACCTGAATTTACCCCTAATATGAGCTATTCTCTGAAACGGCAGGTTCATCTTAACCCGCTTAAGCGTGCTATGCATCCTGTAGTTTAGCATATTTTTTGAAAACTTAGGTCTTCAATTACTGAGTGGGCTAACATAAATCTGTTCTCATATTCTCAACCTATTAACACAACACAACAAAATAAAATTAATGGTATGAAGCAATAATTATACTGTCATTTAGTGTTGATGGCCATGTGCAAACTTTTGAGCAAAGTGCTTTCTTGGTGGTTTTATCGGACAATGTGTAGGAAATTCTGTCTGCACCTACCATCTGCATATCTTCATTACTTTTATCACTTGGTAGACTGCTTTTCATCATAATTCATAGGAATATCATTATTTATACCAGTCATTTCATTCCATGAATGACAAAATGGCTGATATTGAAATCACCTACCATGGACCAGAAAAGCAATTGAAATCACTCAATATAGAGGAAGTCACTGGACCTGACGGGATACTGATAAGATTCTACATAGAATATGCAGAAAAAATCTCTCTTCTTCTAGCAGCAGTGTGCTGTCGGTGTGTGGAGGAGTGAAGTGTTCCTGATAATTGGAAAAAGGTACAGGTCATTCCTGCTTTCCAGATGGGTTGTCAAACAGGTGTGCAGAACTACAGGTCTGTATATCTGATGTCAGTCCGTTACAGAATTTTGGAACATGTTTTATTCTTGTGTATTATGACATTTGTGGAGACTGAAAATCTTGGATCATTACTCCTTCCCTTTTCTGTTTACAAGATATTTTTATCCTTTTAGGAAGCCATGCCTTTTTAGATAGTTAAAATTATTTTTCACTGTTTTAAATCAGCATCTCCGCTACATGATGAAAAGCAACTGTTCTTTTCATTATATTTTTATTTCATTGAATTCATCACAGATGTAATTAGCATTGAAATAATGCACTATGCACTACTGTGTAATGTTTCAGAGTAATATTCAATCATCGGTTGCTGACAAAGAACAACTCCAAACCAAATAACAACACTTTTATATGTGTTGGAAAATATGGCTTTCTTACATCACAGTAAGCAACACTATTCAACATCTGAAAGGTTGTTAATACAAATATATGGTGTTTAACATAATGCAGTTTTCTGTTTGAGACATGTATCTGCTTTCAAGATGTGTGTATGTTGGTAGGTTAATGTTTAACATCCCATTTATGTGAAGGTCATTTAGAGATGCCAGTTTAATTGCAAATGCATTGGGAAGAAAACCATTTGTATCTTGTAGTTTAGATGAACCAGCTAGCCAAGTGGAGATTTGAATGTTACTACTCCAAAATAAGAATCCAATTACTCCGGATTATTGGAGTGCAGTGGTTCCTACAAAGCGAATTAGTTTCATCGCTACCTTAGCAATCATACCTTGCCATTCTGGGTGATACATACCATCAGTAATAAATATACATAAAATGCATTCTGTGCGTGCATATTATGGTGGTTTGTATGCTACATAAAATTGTGCAACGAAAAAAGTACACACTTAAACATTTTATTTCTTTATGTTTATTAGCAATGTGTTATCTCTGTAACACTGGCAATGATTTTGTTATACTTAAACCTTTGCACCATATACCTTCCCATGTGTTACATGTCGTTCTACAAGTGCCTAAATAAAGTCTGTTTTTCCAATTACTTGAGTACATGAGAATAAATTATTTTTCAAAGAGTTGTGTTCGTGTTTGGTTTTAACATGATATTCACGAAAATGTTTTTGTTTCCCCCATCGGCATCCCCCAAACATGTACTCTAAATTTCGCTGTCACTACCTAAACAATACACATTACCAAATATTAATAGGTTTAAGTAGCCGTAATACATCCGCGTCGCAGCAAATCAATGATTTCTTTGTGCACGAGCAAAGATAAGTATACTAACTGCCAACGATGTAGTGGCAAACAGAATAATAATAATAATAATAATAATAATAATAATAATGGTTCATCAGCGAGACTTTTGATAGTAGCGCGTAGGCTCTCGCGCCAGGCCGCTGAAGATGTGTTTGTTCACGTTGTGGCGCCATGAACGAGTTTCGAAAGAATGTAATTCCACATTGGGTTGTAATATGTGCAGTTATATTTGTTTCGTTATGTGAAAGCAAGGTACATATCGCTAACTTATGCAATATTCAGAATAAACGACAGCATTTCACCTTGTCTTGCGGAAGTAACGAAGCGTCGTATATGTAGCTTCATTGTCTATTATTCTAATGCTCTGTTTTCGTTTCAGGAAAGCGCAGCGGCCGTCACGTGATGTGTAAGCGCGGTTGACGCTTGCCATCTCCCGAGGATACGTAGTGAAATATCTCTGCGATTATCTTTGCACACGGTTCTCAGCGTTGGAACGTAGAAAATGGAGAGTTGAGCGTCCGTGAATGTGTGAATGATTTGTTGTGTACAAACTTCGTAGTGAGGAGAAGTGTTGGTAAACCAACTTCAGTTCTGCGATAATGATACTTCGTGATTCGAACTGTTTATATCTTTCTAAGTGGTGAGAAGTGAATGTTGCATTGTGTGATGACGTTGAGCTAAGCTCGCGCTTAAATGTAAAAAAGGGCGGTAAATTTTATTACTCCTTAGAAGTTCATTGTATTTCATATTTACGCATCATGGATGCAGAACCATCCGCAGATAAGGCAGCCAGTTCTAAAAGGCGCAGTAGGTCGCGATCCACGCTTAGTCGGCGGAGCACAGAGGACTCCAGTAATGCGGATTCCAACGGTAGTAGTGTAGAGAAGGAGGTTCCCTCAAAGGACGCTGAACTTCATAACGGTGCAGTTGGCGAAACAGAGGATGCGATCAGAGAAAATGCCCCTAAAACTGCTACAGAAGTGTCCAGTGTTAATGCTAAGGGGGAAGAAAGGCATGGGGAGAAAGTACCGCGTGTTGGTGATAAGTGGAAATTGCACCTGGACCTCTCAGATTCCTGTAGTTTATCAGAGAACGATGCAAGTGATGTTGATGGGATATCCGCACCATCTGCTAGCAATCCTGCCGACGAAGGCCAGGTAGAGGAACCAGAAACAAAACCGAGTGTACTTAAGGATGATGACAAGAGGGTAGCAGAATCTGTTGCCGATGATACCAGTGTGCTGTCCGACACATCTGAATTCTGTGGATTCGAAGACTCTTCTTCAGATCAAGACTATATAGAAGCTTTGATAGCCATCATACGTAAGTGAAGTGTCCATCATTATGTAAATTCAGCCTTAGTATTTTACTGAGATACTTTAATGATGGCTTTTGATTCCTGGTTTATGCCGTATAAGAATAGTTAAATTGTTAAAAAAAAACACTCGATGATGGCATATATTTAGATAACTGAAATATATATCATTGAAGTTAAATGTTTGCTTTACATTAGACCATTTTGCACTGAATAAAAATATACACCTGTAAATTCTTCATTGAGGTTACTCACTGGTGACATGATATAACTCTCCTAAGGTGTTAAATATTGATATTTTTTCTATTCTTATGCTTTATCGAGTATGGGAATTATGTCGTAAATATTTTTTCAGCTTCAGTTATGCATTGCCTAAAATGAATATGGGAGCATAATGTGATTTGTGAACAAACTTTTCATATTCACTGCTTTTTAATTAGCTGCTATTAATTTGTCGATTCAAGCAAAATTTCTTGAATCTTCATGATGTATCGTAATATTAATTACTCTCTACGTTTTTCATGTGTCTCAGCACATTTTGATTCTATGCATCATTTGATTTGCAGAAAAATGTGAAACTACAGATGATGATTGTTGCCTAAGCTCTGATGAAATCCCATCATCTCCGAAGACGGAGCCAGGTAAGCAGTCAGTTTGTGGGTGGGTTAAACATACTTGTACCAGATGTTGACTTTGACCCATGGTGTGAAGCATCACATATACACAAGGAGAGACGTGAGAAAACTGATAGTTTTTATTTTATAAATTTACTAAGTTGTGTTGTCAGATTGACATGTAGTGCAGCCACGGTACTTAAGTTAGGTTGGAATGAGACCATTGGATTGTGATTTGGCAAAACTGTGAATATGGTGTCATGCAAGTAACAGGAAATCTTGACATTGTGCATATTTTACAAGTGTTGGATACTGATGAGTGGTTTATGTCTGCCAGTTTTTATGCCATAGTTCAAAGTAGGGGTCGACTGAAGCGTCTGATCCCACCTGTCAGCTTTGACCCGTGATGTAAGGCTATTGTGATGCGTGATGTCACGAAGGCGCAGACTTTGGTTTGTGAGTGTGGGGTGTTTGTAAGTGTCGTGTTGCGGTTCGTGGTGCCCTCTGGTGGTGTGCTTAGGGGTTTCATGTTGTGTATTGGGTTCAGTTTGGTGTTACTGCTTCTTTGGCTAGTTCTCGTTTTGGCTGTATTTGGAGCAGAATTGGTTTCAGTTAACGTGTGTTAATTTGAGTAAATTAATTTGTTGTTGCACTTGTTTGGTATGGATATGACTGATAAAATGAATAGTCTGCGATTGCATGCCACGATGGGCACGACTCCGTTGGAGTTGATAAAATTCCTACAGCTATTTGGGTTGATTGCGGAGGTGGTTAAGTGCTGTTTGTCGCCACGAAATGACATTGGCAAAAGTTCCGGCATCTCGGACCAGGGCCGGTTATATGTGACGGTGCGGTGCCGTAGGGATAACCTGTGGCGCTCCATACGTTGCGGTTCCTTGTTCGAGAAGTCTTTTGTTATAGATCGTCTCACAAAGTTTTTGCGCGCATGATACTGGCGTGATTGAGAGGAGTGTGATGGACTGGTTTTCGTTTTGTCGTGAAGTATGTTCTGAGTTTATTAAGTACAGGGGCAGGTTGGGTGGGCCTAGGGTTGTGGTGGAGGTGGACGAGTCACAGTTTTTGAAAAGGAAGTCTGTGAGGAGTAAGTCTGTCTGTGGTTGGTCTGTGTCGGGGGGGGGGGGGGGGGGTGTTCGGAATGTGTTCTTAGGGTTGTGGAGGAGCAGTCTAAGGTGGAATTAGTGGGGTTAATTGGCGAGTTTATAGAACCGGGTTCCACTGTAGCAGGGGGGGAGGGGGGGGAAAAGTGTGTTGGTTTGTGATTTAGTTCTGGAGGATCTATTTTGTTGCAGTTTTTGTTGAGTTTTAGTGTGTGATTGAGATTTTTTTATTTTGCATTTGCTTTTTGTTTATGGGTATTTTATTTTGGGTTGAGGGGGGAAGTTGGGGTGGGTGGGTAGGGTCTTTCTTTTGGTTGTGTATTTTTTTGGTGGTTTGTGTGTGCGCGTGCGCACTTGTGTGTGCATTGGCCGACCTAGGTTGCGGTGCTGGAACTTTGTTGTGGTAAGTTATTTTTCTTGTTTTTAATGTATTTGTTGTGTTGGGCTCAAGGGAAGTGTTCTGTTTCAATGTGTGGGTGTGGCATTCCCATACAGCTCAACAGCAGATCCCTATCCTACAAATTGGAATCGAACACATCCCTTGATCCATATAACTCAGCAGCAACTCCCGATATCGGAACACCCACAGCCACAACCACACGTTGGAATAGCCACACCCACACATTGGAACAGAACACTTCCCTTGAACCCAACAAATACACTAAAAACAAGAAAAATAACTTACCACAACAAAGTTCCAGTGCCGCAACCTAGGCTGGCCAGCGCGCACACACACACACACACACACACACACACACACACACACACACACACACACACAAAAAATACACAACCAAAAGAAAGACCCAACTCACCCACGGGTAAAGGGAAGTGTCCGATTCCAGAGGATTTTTGCGTTTAGTAGAATTTGGAGGGTTTTGTGTCGTCAGTTTATGATTCCCCCCCCCCCCCCCCCCCCCCCTCCTGTCGTTTTGTGTGGTTTGGTATGTTGGTGTGTGTGTGTAAATTTGTTTATGTTTACTTTGTCCCCAGCCAAAAACCCCCTATTTCCCACGCTTGTCCCGTTAGTTTCATTAGGATTTCTGTGGAACGTGTGTGTTTTGGTTTTTCAATGTATTTTCATGTTTGTTGTCATGTTTACGTAATGATGTCGTAGATGCCATGTTGGAGTCTTAGTGCGTGGTCGTTTCCGCCATATTTGTGATGTCGTGGGTCAAAGCAGATGGGTGTTCGGATGCTTCTGTATTTCTCGAAGTAGACGCCTGGTATTGGCAGGATCAGTATTCCCCAGTTTTGCCTTCTCAAACTCAGTTGCAGTATGTGACTGCAGGAAGCAGTATATCTACATCTATATCATATTCTGCAAGCCACCAAATTGTGTGTGGCAGAGGGTACTTTCAGTACCACTATCTGATCCCTCCAACCCAGTTCCACTCGTGAATAGTGCGGGGGAAGAATGATTGTCGGTAAGCCGCTGTATTAGCTTTAATTTCTCGAATTGTCTCCTCGTGGTCAATACGCGAAATATATGTGAGAGGAAGTAATATGTTGTTGGAATTCTCCTGAAAAGTGCTGTCTCAAAATTTCAATAGTAACTCTCTCCGTGCTGCACAACACCTCTCTTGAAACATCTGCCAGTGGAGTTTGTTTAGCATCTCGGGTAATGCTCTCTCACCAGCTAAACGATCCTGTGACGAAACACACAGCTCTTCATTGGATCTTCTCTATCAGTCCTCCCTGATAGGGATCCCAGATAGATGAATAATACTCAAGAATTGGGCGAACAAGTGCCTTATAAGCCACTTCTTTCATGGATGAGTTACACATCCTTAAGATTCTTCCAATGAATCTGAATCTGGTGTCTACTTATTGCATGTCTGTTTATATGGTCATTCCATTCAAGGTCGCTCTGGGATAGTTACACCTAGATATTTTACAGCAGATGCTGTCTCCAGCTGTTTGTCACCAATAGTATAGCTGTGCAGTAGGGTATATCTTTTCCTATGTATGCGCAATATGTTACATTTATTTATGTTCAGGGTCAACTGCCAGAGTCTGCACCATTTATCAATTCTCTGCAGGTCGTTCTGCAAATTCTTACTATCTCCTGATATTGCTACTTTGGTATAGACAACTGCTTCATCTGCGTATACCCATAAAGAGCATCCGACACTTTCTACTAGTATGTATCTGTTGATTAAGTTCCGTTAAGTGTGACGTGTTGAGTTGTATCTGCAAGAAAGTCTTGAATCCAATCGCAAGTCTGCTCCAATACTCCGCAAGCTCGTATTTTTTTCATTAAGCGGCAATTCGGGACAGTTTCGAATGCCTGCCTGAAATCAACGAACACGGCATCGACCTGAGTGCCTTTGTCCACTGTTCGTGGATCTCGTGGGGGAACAGAGCGAGCTTAGTTTCACAGGATCTCTGTTTGCGGAATCCTTGTTGATTTTTATAGATGAGGTGTTCTTTTCTGAGAACGTCAAAATTCTTGAACATAAGACATGTTCCATGGTTCTACAACAGATTGACATCAATGATGTAGGTCCTTAATTGTGTGGATCTATCTTATGGCCTTTCTTAAAAACTGGAATGACCTGCGCGTTTTTCCAGTCATTTGGTACCTTTCGTTGCTCAACTGATCTACGATAAATTATTGCTAGGATGGGAGCAAGTTCTTTCGCATAATCTTTATAGAATCTTATACGTATCTCGTGGTCCTGGAGCCTTTCCACTACTAAGCGATTGTAGCTGGTTTCAATTTCGTGATTGGTTATCTCAATATCTGCCATTTCATCACATGCATGACAATCGAAAGGAGGGACGGTCTTAAGATCTAACATTGTGAAACAACTGCGGAAGACCGAATTCAGTATTTTGGCCTTCTATCCGTTATCTTCTGTTTCGTTGCCTGTGGGGTCACTGAGAGAATGAATAGATGATTTTCACCCACTTATTGATTTTACATACGACCAAAATCTCCTAGGGTTTTTACTCAGGTCAGTAGACAACGTCTTACTTTCAAAATCATCGAACGCTCCTCTCATTGCTGTCCTTACGCTCAATTTCACTTTCTTCAACGTTTGTTTGTCAACTGGGTTCTTGCTTATTTTGAATCTGAGGTGAAGGACTCTTCGTTTATGTAGCGCTTTTCTAATGTGACTATTAAACCGTGGTGGATCTTCCCCATTCCTTAAAACCTTACTCGGTACATACTTGTCTAGGGCGTATTGAACGATACCTTTGCATTTTTTCCATTTGTTCTCCACATCTTCGTCCTTGTCACCAAATGTTTGATGCTGACTGCTGAGATATTCTGAAATTTGTACTCTGTCACCCATGCTGAGTAAATATATCTTCCTACCTCTCTTAATATTCCTTGTAGGACCAGTCGTCATAGATGCTGTCGAAGCCTTACGATCACTGATACCTTCCTCTACATTAACTGATTCGATAATTTCAGGTCTAAGACATTACCTTCACGAGTTGGTTCTCTAACCGTCTGCTCAAGGTAATTTTCGGACAAGACATACAGAATAATGCCACATGATTCCCTGTCTCTGGCACCAGTTTTGATGGCATAACACTGCCAATCTATACCTGACAAGTCGAAGTCGCCCCCTATTACAACGGCACGATCAGGAAAATTACTAATTATATTCTGCAAGTTGTATTTAAAGGGCTCTACAACTACAGATCCTGACCCAGGTGGTCTATAAAAGCATCCAATCACCATTTTAGACAATTCTTTGATACTCAATTTCACCCAGATGAATTCACATTCAGAATTGGTGATAAACTCGCTAGATTTTATCGAATTTTTTACTTCAATAAACACACCACCACCACTGGCGACTAACCTATCCTGCTGATAAACGTTCGAGTCTGAACTTGGAATTTCGTTGTCATTGATGTCTGGCTTGAACCAGATTTCTGTTCCCAATACTATCTATGCATTATAATCTTCAGTCTCTCTCTCTCTCTCTGTTCATTTAGTCAGTTCCAACTCTTCGTGACCTCATGAACCAAATCACGCCACTTTTTCGTGTCTTGCACTTTCTCCCATAGACCTTCCAGGTTGGAACACATTGCTTCTGTGATGCCATCGATCCATCTCATCCTCTGACGTCCTCTTCTTCTAGTTCCTTCAATCTTCCCCAGCATTAATGTTTTTTTCCAGCGAGGCATGCCTTCGCATTGTGTGCCCAAAGTAGGTCAGCTTTTGTTTTAACATTAGACCGTCCAGGGAGAATTCTGGTTTTATTTGCTCCAATATTGATCTGTCGGTTCTCTTTGCAGTCCACGGAACTTGTAAGAAGTTTCCTCCGACACCACAGTTCGAAGGAGTCGATTCTTCGCCGTTCGGCCTTTCTAATGGTCCAGGTCTCACATCCGTACATCACAACTGGAAAGACCGTAGACCTCACAACGTGGATCTTTGTTGCTAGTGTTATATCTCTGGACCTTATAACCTTATCGAGGTTTGACATTGCCTGTCTACCGAGCAACAGGCGTCTCCGGATTTCGTGGCTGCAGTCGCCGTCAGCAGAGATCTGGGAACTGAGATAACTGAATGTGGTTACTACCTCCGTGGTTTCTCCTCCTATATCCCACTAATTGGTAGGTGTAGTTGCCATAATTTTCGTTTTCTTCACATTCGGCCTAAGATCGGCCTTTTCACTTTCGTCTTTCACCTTCAGCGAGAGTGTTCTCAATTCTTCTTCACTTTCTGCCAACAGGATCGTATCATCCGCGTACCCGAGGTTGTTTACATTTATTCCAGCTATTTTAATTCCTGTTTCTCCTTCATCTAGCCTCGCATTCCTCATGACGTGTTCTGCATACAGATTGAATAAGTACGGTGACAGTATGCAGCCTTGCCGGACCCCTTTCTGAATCTTTCGTTGTTCCGTACGTAGTTCTCACCGTGGCTTCTCGGTCGAGGTATAAACTCCGTATCAGAAGAATGAGGTGATCTGGTACACCCATGTTTTTCAGTACGTTTCATAATTTGTTGTGATCGACGCAGCCAGAGGCTTTGACGTAATCGATAAAGCAGAGGTACACACATCTGTGGAATTCTCTTGCTTTTTCCACAATCCACCGAATGTTCGCAATTTGATCTCTAGTTCCTCTTCCTGTCCTAAATCAAGCTCGTTCTTGTGGTAGCTCCCGATCTAGATATTGGTGAAGTCTATTTTGTAATACTTTCAACATGACTTTGCTAGCATGTGAGATAAGTGCGATTGTTCGGTAATCTGAGCATTCTTTAGAACTTCTCTACTTTGGAATGGGGATGAATACTGATCTTCAGTAAGCAGTACTAATTCTGGGACCTTTCCTTCGATGCTCCTGCAGTTTACTAAAATCGTATTAATCTTTTCTATCTCTGATCTCGTGAGGCACAGTACCTGATAACGTCATAAAGATAACTACAGAGCAAGAGATACAGAGTAACACATACTGAAACACCACACAAAATATTTATGTACATGTTTTCTCTTGACAACGAGAAAAAATTTCTCGAAATGCGTCGTGCTAAGCATGAAAAAATACGTAACTAGTGCAGTATTTCATTATTTAAATAATGAATGACAGCTGCAGAAATTAAAAAACGCCGATTATGACATATGAAATTGAGCCAAATGTTCCTATTTCCCAGACAGTTATCGGTTTGTTACATCAGCGGTTTTTATTAGATAATACACCTTTATTATATGTACATGTATCATCTGGGAGAAAACTGGGGAATTTTATAGAATTCCAGGAATTTTTCATTGTTTTAGTTTTCAGTTAGATTTTTGTAATTCTGACTGCTAAGAACCATTACTCTAACAAAGGATATTACTGTATCCCGCTACTGCAGAATAATACTTCAACACTAAAACATAAACGAGAGGGAAAAAGAAGAAAAATAACTTGAATTGTAAAGGAAATGCGCCATATACAACAAACGCACATAGTCCTCATGCATG
The DNA here is from genome assembly GCF_023864275.1 of Schistocerca cancellata. Taxonomy (NCBI): domain Eukaryota; kingdom Metazoa; phylum Arthropoda; class Insecta; order Orthoptera; family Acrididae; genus Schistocerca; species Schistocerca cancellata. The sequence goes on along the minus strand of NC_064635.1, from coordinate 14,786,977 downwards.
CGTCTGCCAACAGCAAATGTGTCAAAGGCTTTAGGAAGACTATGCAATACTCCATAACAACAAATTCCCTCCCATGAGCGTGAAGTCACAACTGTTCACATTTGATTCATGTTAGCAGTTACGAGCGGGCTCATGCGCATGTGTAGTTGAGTCACGTTTGAGCAGTAGATTCTCCTGATTCTAGCTACAGGAATGTGGCAGTTGGCTGTGCCAGAAGTTGCAGCAAGCAGCTAGACGCTACTGGGAAAAGGGGGGGCGCCAAATTCATATTCTCGAGGGAAAAAAACTTGTTTCACAAAGCACCTAGCATCCAGTGCACGTTGATCTATCGATCATTTATATGATTTTGAAACACATCCCTGTTGGCTTTTCAACATTTTTGAACACATTTTAAATTCATTTCTGAGTGAATCTTAAGTTGATTTTTGAATGCGTGCATAGCCTACGTGATGTCTCTGTCAGGAGAATCCTCATCGCATCTAGAAATAAACTTTTCGCAGACAAAAGGGAATGGGGCTATACGAGCTGAGCGGAGTAAAGCTGAATGTATGAATGCCAATCACTGTTCTATTATGTGATTGATTGGGTTTTCAAATGATAGCTTTGTTATAATTACTAGCGAAATCCATAGATTCAGTCTACCAAAATGGAAATAAACGACTACAGGAATAACAAGTCAGAAAGATCACATATTATCTTCTCGTTGTATCCAAGAAAATGAAATTTTGACAGTAAATTTTTGGCCAGATCGCTACACCAGTGAGGACCAGTTGTACAGTCCCCAGCTAGTAGCTGCTTAAGTTCTATTTTGGAAGTAACGCAGAAAACGTTTTTTACAAATATGTAACAACGCCTAACCACAGAATAATCGCGGGGTAACTAAACCGGTGATTCTGGCAGGGTTAGTGAAGTTAATCGGCGAACAAATTTTGACAGTGGCAGGAATAGCTGCAGAATTGGTGATGACTCGATTGTTAGAACGAGGAAGCAGAAGGAACGGGGACATCACACAAATTATGGAACGGTAAGACGATTCCAAATTTACATAAAAATTTCGTAATACTACTACTCAGTCTCATGCTTGAGAAACTGGTGGGTTTGAATGAAATGTGAAGCTATTTCCTAACATAAAGCTTTTTGCTTGTAGTAGGCCTAATAGGCATTTGATATTGGTACTTCATGAATTATATTCTGTTGTGTTATAAGAATGACCAGTCTCACTTATTTGGTGTGTGTTACAAAATTGCTGCAATATTAGAAAGGCCTATTTTCTTTTATCTAGCATACAGTGACAAAATAGATGTCATCTGATTGAGAAAACACACCAGTCTTAGGTATTATTTGTATTAACAGCTTTTTCAGTATTAAATAACGAAATTTCAATTTTTCATGTAGCAAAACGTTTGACGAACTTTGGTGAGATAATATATTCTTCCGCAGAATGGAAAGCAAGCCATGTAAAGCTGTAGCAAGATTAGAGAGAGAAAAATGCTAGGAGGTAAGGATTGAATAAATGGGTACTTTCTTGCTTGTCTCTTGTCTATATTGGTTTTATGTACCCTATATTTAATTTTATGTCACACAAAACAGCAAGTTACTAGCTAATAGACAGTAAAGAGTGCAAATTTTCTGAAGAGTTGTTCTTCCGATTACAAATAATCCGATCCGCTATTAATGGCAAGTTTTTTTTTAAAAAAAAGAAAAATTCAATTTCCACTGTCCTGAATATAGTTTGATGGCATCGCTTACAAAATATACACGTTTCAATTCCGCAGAACGAAATACAGTGACGTGCGATAGAAGAATGCTGTATGAAGAGGCGTGGCACTGCACTTCTCGGCACACTTAAGTCCAAATAACATGTCTTAACATTTTCTCGAACACACATGTTTTGTGTTTCAAACTTCTCAGAATGATGTGCCCTACAAGATGCACATATTTTTGAAAATTTGATTTTTTTTTTTTTTTTTAGTATTGACCCGGTTCGCAAATATCATAGATCTGGGACTGATGCGCAGAGCAGCCTTAGTTATAGTGGGTAGTCTCCACGTGACCCGTGTTTACTTTTAGTGATTTTGCTGTTTCCCCTTCGTTTACTCTCATGTCAAATGAAAACAAAATGGATATCTGTGGCTGGGAGGTATCAAGTGAATTAAAATACATTCACATAATTATGGAAGGCTAAAATACATTATTAGTTTCAGATTTCATTTTGTTTTCACCTTTCTGACAATTAAGCTTTAATCGCCTTGCAGAACAATTCAGTTATTTTTGTCTATGTGCTAAAGAAATTGGGCTTTTATTAACCCTTTCCGCAGAGGCAGTCAATGTATTCGTAATGAAATTTTTAACTCCACGGTACTGGCCAGTTTCAGCTGTTCGCTGCGTTTCAAGTGCACGTTGTCATCTGCTAGCATGTATGGCATTAATATCAGGTCGAGGTTTTCTTCATTGGGAATCTGGACATTCGAAGTTGCACTTTAAAAATGCACACACTTTAGTATGGTTCACGAAATTCTGATGCTCTTGGAGTACCCTGTGATGTCTTGCTGCTTTTACAACATAATGTAAGATCTTTTAGTGTTTTACATGTACATACATACAGGCTTCCTACGTCATGGTAGCTGCTCAAGCGCGGTGTCGCCTGTTACCTGGCGCTCTCTGGCAACTGCTGAAACGAACCTATTTCGAACAGGTCACAGAAAAATATTGCGAATGCTGGTTTGAAAAGCGTTACTTTCAAAGTAAACATCCTTTAACGTAAGTTGGACTATGCTTGAGAATGTACCATGAATTTCTTAAATCAGACAGCGTTTGATTCTCATTTAAAAATCAACTCTTTGATGACGAGCCATTTAGAAGAATTTCGAACCCTGAAGATCAGACATTTATGTCATTATTAAAAAGTTTACTGGCACATTTGTGTGATATATCTTAAAGTGTAAAACACGCAAAAAAATCAACATTATGTGCTAAAGATTAGCTTCTCTTGCAGCTTATTAATCTTAGAGACCAATCCTATATGTGGAAGCTTTTCTTTTTTGTAGCAAGACTGTGTATATTAATTTAAACCATTAACTTGTGTGTTACCACTACTTAACAATGATGTTGCTATTGGCGGACTACATGACATGACATGAGCAATGACTGGCTTACAAAAGCACATCGCAATCTCGATTTCAGTGATTCATAATGTAACATGCGGTGTTTGGTGGAATTCCAATGTATACTTTTGTAATACGAAAATATGCAGCGTACTTGTTGCTGCACATCAAAGATATTTCCAAAACATGTCTTTTTCCCTGAGTTTCGTTTTCTAAAGTGCCGGGAAATTCTACGCCCATGTCCAAAACCATAACCATTCAAAGAATTGATAAGTTTTGCAGTTCTGAGGAAAAATACATTGTCACTTAAGACGGAAAAAGTGTATTTTCACCTGGGAGAAAGTGTATTTTTAACCGGGAAATCTGAGAAAAATCCGGGAATTTTTTTTCCGTGTTCGCATATACACCCTGATCATACACAAAGTGTGAAAATACAATGGGGTATCCTATACATACCTTTTAGAGCTTAAAATTTTATTTTACATTTTTTTCCCAAGTCCCTTGAAAAGTGTAAAAGCTGGGTTTCACTGTGTTTTAATACATGGTTAGTGACATTGTAGATGCCTGTTCAGAGAGAGGGCCCATGTAGAACCTTATGTTCATAAGCTTGTAATGTAAGTACCCTCGTAGCATTCTAGGTTATAACCTCTGTACTGACACTCCCAAATGGTACATCCTAAAATATGAATGGTATCGTATTCACGTAAAATATCTTCCATACCAGAATATTGCTGCTTAGACAGTGAACGAACTTAATTTACTTCCGATATGATAGACGGGCAAAGTTTAAACCAGTAGTAAATCACATACTGGAGAAGTGTATGCCAAATAAGTGGATTAAGGATGGAAAAGATTCATCATGGTTGAACAACAAACTTTGGAGAATTCTGAGGAAACAAACTGTCGCACTCTCAGTGTAAAATAAGAACGCAAGATCAGTGCGCTAATAAGGGAACCGTACAAACTTTGCAATATCAGTTTGATTCATACTGACAGGATGTGTAGGGAATGACAGTGACTTCAACATATGTCAATAGGAAGATGTCACTCTTATCCGTTTTCGAGAAAACCATCATAGAAAATTTTATGTGTGTTTATATATTTTGTGTGGTCACTAGCACTTGAGAAGTCCACGGACAACCGTGTTAGCAAATAGTTCCAGGAGCGCGAGGTCCATTGATCGAATATCCCTGCCTGCAACCCGCCACCACCCTCCCCCTCTCCCCCTCTTTCCCTATTTTTATCATTTTCTACGTGTGGCATGTACAATGTGTGACCTGTGGAGTATTGTATGAATTAGGGCAATACTGATAGTATAAACATAAGAAACAATATTAATTGTAATGTACAAAACTTACAATGAACACTGAATTTTTGCATGTGCGTGGTTTTTTCAGTTTGTCCATTGCAAAACAAACTTGAGTTACATTTGTAAGCCGTTCTTGTGCAATTTCTTGGTTTACTGTATGTACCTGTTAGAATTACGTGGAAATGAAATAAAAGAAAGGGCACCAGATGCGCGATTCGATCAATGGACCTTCCACTTAAGAAACCAAGCACTTGCTAGCTTGGCTGCTGAGTCCTTGATTACTAGCATCCTTATGAAGTGTGTGAGCATGTGTAAAATTTCTGTTTACGTATTTTGTAGTTGTTGTCATGGCCTACACAACCTGTCAATATGAATCATATTGTTCGTAGGACCCTGTTTTAAGTGTAAAACTTCCACTGTTGTGCTTTAGGAAAATATCTTTTCGAGAACCACATGTAGAATGACATTGCCTGACCGTCACACAGACTTGTGCATGGAGAACATAGGAATAGATTTCTCTGGCACTGAAAAACAACTGAAAGAGTTGCAAGCAAATAAGTCCTCAGGTCTGGAGAGAATCCCAGTTTGGTTTTACAGAGAATATTCTTCAGCATTGGCGCTTTACTTGGATCATATTTATCGCAAATCTTTCGCCGTGTATATAAGAAGGGTAAAAGAACAGCCCCACAAAATTACGGACCCATATCCATAACATCAATATGCTGTGGAATTCTTGAACACATTCTAAATTAGAATATAGTAAATTTCCTTGAGACAGAGAAGCCCCTGTCCACAAATCAGTTCAGATTTTAATGCGTCACCCGTGGGGGAGCAAGCTTGACCTTTCCTCACATGTTATCCTGTCAACTATGGATGAAGGGCAAAAGGCAAATTCTATACCCTTAGATTTTCAAAAAGTGTTCAACAGAGTACACCTCTGCAGACTGTGTACAGAGGTCCCAGCATATGGAATGGGTTCTCAGATATGAAAGTGTTCAAAGCCTTCTTAAATGATAAGAAAGTAGTACATTGTCCTCTACAGCGGGTGCTCATCAGAGACGAGGGTATCGTCGTGAGTGCCCCATGGATGTGTGATACGACTGCTCTTGTTCTATACATATATAGAAGTGATCTGATGACGCTGTGATGTATGGGAAGTTGTTGTCGTTGGAGAACTGAAAATGACTTTGAGACAATTTCTAGTTGCTACGATGAATGGCAGCTTTTTCTAAATGTAGAAAAATGAAAGCTAATGCAGATCAGTAGGAAAAACTATTCTCTAATGTTCAAATACATTATTAGCATTGTGCTGCATGACAGGTTCTGAAATGATAGATAAAGCTTTTATGTCTCCTACTGACATGGAATACAATTTACTGCTGAGATCGTGTAATATGTTTGCAGCAGAGCTGCTGCACCTTAACAGGGCCCGTCATTTTGTTTCTCAGGCCTCCCTCCAAAATGTTTTAATATTTACTGATTTATTGAGTAGCTTGCAGGCTATAGACCAATGCTGTTCTCTTCACCCTTTGGCCTCTGCTATGCATGACCTTCTCTTTCCCCTTGGCCATGCTGCTGTGTGCTCCATTGCCACCCACTGGGTCCCAAGTCGCGTGGGCATCCCAGGGAATGAATTGGCTGACCATTTGGGCAGAGGGCAGATACTTACCCTACATTCCTTTCCATGATTTCACTTGCAGATATGCGGATAAGCACCAAATCTCTCTTTACCGAAAAGTGGAATGACATCTGGTGCGCTACTGCTCTCAGTAATAAACTCTGCAAGGAGACTACTGCAGTTTGGTGCTCTTCTTCCACTTCTCTCAGAAGGAGTCCACTGTCTTATGCCATCCACGCATCGGTCATACTAGGCACACCTGTTGTTTTCTCTTGTGTAATGAGCCACCCCCACAATGTGGTTGTGTAGCCAGACTGAAGGTAACTCATATATTGATGGAATGGCCCCTGATTTTGGCCCTTTGTACTAAGTACAGTCTTCCAGATTCCTTGTCTTTAATATTAGCAGATGATTCACAGCTGTTTGACTGGCTCCTCAGTTTCATGTGTGAGAATGGTTTTTATTTTCAGTTATAAGGTTTTGCTTCACTCCTGGAGCAGGGCCCGGATGATTGTGGTTGGGACCTCTGTTCATGTTTTTTAGGTTTGGGACCCACGACCTCTTCTCCGTGCAAATATCACTCTTTTGTCCCTTAGTTTTTCCAGATTTGGATTTGGCCTACCCTTTTATGCCTTCTGCTCTGTGTGCTTTTAGCGTCCTCACTTTATAGTTTCACCCTTTTGATTGGATCCTCCCACTTTTAACGGGCCGTCTATCTTACGCAAGTAACTTGTGAACTGCGGGACAGATGACCTCACTGTTTAGTCCCATAGTCCCGCTCAATCAATCATGCCCATTTAATATGTAGGCATAATGCAGCAAAGCTATATCAAATGGGATGAGTGTGTAAGGATTTGTTGTAGTAGGAAAGGCAAATGTTTAATGAGGGAATTTTACAAAAATTTTGCTCCTCTCTAGTGGAGACGACATATAGAACACTGCGGCCCATTCTTGAACACTGTTAGTGTTTGGAATACACAGGAGGTAGAATTAATAGAGGATGCTGAAAATGTTCAGAGGCAGGCAGTTAAATTTGTTACCAGCATGTTTTTTTCGGCTGGCGAGTATTATGGAGATCATTTCTGAACTCAAATGCGACACTCTGAAGAGAAGACGACATTCTTTTCCTGAAATACAATCGAAAAAATTTAGAGAATCAAAATTTGGAGCTGACTGTTGAACAGTTCTTCTTGCGCCAGTGTACATTTTGCATACAAGGGGAATATAGACAATTGTTTTTCCCTGACTATTTATGAGTGGAGCAGGAAAGGAAAGTACTAGTAGTGGTACAAGGTACCATGCACCATGCAGTGGCTTGCGTAGTATGTGTATAAATGTAGAGATTATTTAACTGAAAATGCTAAGTTATCTGCTTTGTAACAGTGAGACAACTACTACTAGTAAATTTAATAATGTTACAAAATCCAAATACTAAGAATCCATGGTACTCCTGTAATAGGGTCATTCCAAGTGACGGAATGTGACGTTTGGGAGATTTTGTTCATTCTGTTTTGTTACAAAAATAACACGTAAAACAAATTTTAGATGTTTATTTTATTTTTAACAGATAACTTTAATTATCTTGTTAACTGAAGTAAAAATATGAAGTAATTGTCCTGTGACGGAAAGAGATTCACACAAAACAAAAGATTCATCTGACTTCTGTGAAACTTTACAAATGTGTTGTCTCACAAGTTCAGTAATTAATCGCCACATATCAAGTAGTAATATAATAGTATGAAGAACTATATGGAGTTTATCGGTTTTTAATTTTTTACTTATGTTTCGGAAAGGGACTCCCATTTCATAAAATAATTACTTTACCAGTGTCACAGTGTCAGCATTCTTTATCAGAACTCACATTATGATATATAAGTTATGTCTACACAAGGAAATGAAGATCTGTGGCGATTATCAATATTAGGAACCGGAAGTGCTTTCAATACATCAGAAATTGTAACATGTGCCTTGTCATTGCTTTTGAATGCAAATTTCAAATCTGAGTTTTTGTCATAAACTTCACCACTACAAAACCACCTACTTGCGCATTTGAATGTACTTCCTGTGTTTCAATCTGGACACATGTGTCCATCATTAAATTAAAGTTGTAACTTTTTTTTTTTGACAAAGCATTCATGTTATTTGGGGACACAACTTCATTGCAGTTTTTAGAGTGTTGGGTATCACTTTAATGTCTTTAACACTGGCATCAAATTGTGACTTCTGTGGATCCACTTCATCTTTAGAGCAAAATATCATATATAATGATATTGACACTTTCTTGGCACACTAGTGAAAAGGACTCTGCATCGGTAACCAGATGTTTTCCCCTAGTACTGCATGCCATTCTAATCTCTTCAGTTCCCCTCCAACCCAATCGATGCTGCCCTTCCCATGACCTGTAGCTAGAAAGTTCCATCTTGACAGAACTTTGAGCTCTTCCAGGAGATGAGTTAAATTACAAAGAGAATAACGTTGTTTAAAGTGGCTTGCTGCACCATCTGAAAATTTTTTTATTGTTGATGCTTGATCACAGAAATCAGTCTTTGAAGGAACGTGTTGACAGCATATTTATCATGTGGTATTTCATCACTAACAGTTGCTTAACTTTGTGCCATTCAAGGACTTATTCAAGCAGCTGCTGTGAAGATTGTAATCTGTTGAGAGTTCTAGTATGCAGATTGAATTTCGTTTTCAAATCTGGCAGTGTAATTTTCAGCAAAATTTGTCTGTACTAAGATTTCTGTACCATTTACAGCACCTCTTCTTTCGTGGAAATATGTACCTGAGTTTTCCATCAAGTAGCAGTGTTTTAAGAACTGGGGTATTTTTACAAGTTCTTCAATGCTTCAGAGAGAGAGAGAGAGTTTTCCTTCAGCACTTTTCAATTTTTCCATCAGCAGTTTTCCAAATCATGCTAGGTCATTCATATCATCTGTTACAGAATTAAGCTGACTGAGCAGATTCCTGGTACCACAACTATCCCATGTGCTTGACATGCAGAATTTATTTTCAGGATTGCATGCTAATGTAGTGATTAATACTGATGATGTTTTAGGAATATCCTTCTTATGGTAGTGTCACAAGCAGCTGTGGTGAGGTATTTCACTGATTGGAAGGACAAATTTTTGGTCCCAGTGAAACGAATTTTGATTTCCCCACTTTCTTATCAGGGTTTCCCTTTTTAAATATTTGACATGCCTCTGAAATAGTGGTGTATATAAACCTCTTTTTGAAAATTTTCTTTTTCTTCATTCGCTGTTGTCACAGCATCCTTCTTCCCAGGAGCTTGCAGTGATATATCATCCCTTTGATAAAATTGCTTGATTAAATCATTAATCTCACACAGGGAATTGCTACTCTGTTCCTGTTTTATTCCTGGGGTTATAGACACACAATGAGCGTTGTTGAGACTATGGTCACACAGCGAATCTTCCTTGGACCTACAGGAAGTGACTTCTATGCCTTTTGACAGCTTTTGCTTTAGTTTGAGGGGTAGAATAACCAGGTGCAACATGAGGAGGTGAATGAAGTCTTGCATGCTTTACATTGTTTGTACGTGGCAGGTTCAATGTGGGCGCGGCTTTATATAAGTTCATGGTCCACATATATTGATCTATTACGGAATGGGACAGTTATTAAAAGCTTTCTCCAGCGCTGTGGTTTTTTGTTATTTGAGGATGGGTTGCTGTTGGACGTTTATCACATAAAGTACACTTATTATAAAACAGTGTGAATAAATATTAATTGTCTGAATGCAATACAAAAGATCCACTTTTTTCTGTGTTGGAATAGGACATACAAACCATGATAATTTAAATTCCAATGTGAGGTATAGTATGATGTAAAATTACAAGTAAGTTAAATCCAAAGTAGCTAAGAGTCTAAATGTAAGTAAAAAAAGATTAATTTTCAAAGTTATTCAAAACTTACCTGTAAGAAATCTTCCTAAAATGTTGCTGCCTAGACAGTTCTTTCAGTAATTGCTGTTACCTTGCAGTAATATAATAATAATGGAGATGTTGTTTACACAATTTCACAAATTTAGGTTTATTTTATGCCAAATTTAACACATGTCGACCTTCACTTACAGAAAAAATTTCCCTTCTTGTTTTAAGTTTCCATGGAAAGGCCCAATAGTTCTAGCAGGCACGCCTTTCAAAGATAATATAACATTGTTCAAAGTTTAATGCACTGGATGGTAACAATAATGACATAACATCATCTAAATGGCATTCTTTTCATATTAGTAAATGATGTATTTAATAGTAATACCTGGTTTATAGACGCTGGTTTAGAATGCAGGTATGGAGATTTGGAAGGTTTTTGATGCAATGATATGTTATTAACATCGTACCCGGTATTTTTAAGAAGGTGTCATTTGGGTGAGTGTAGATAAGGTTATGGTCTCAAACACTAGAAGGAGAAGTGAATTGCATGATGACGAAGTTGTATTTACATGTTGTATTATTGCTAATGAGATGTTCAGCTTTATATTGTTGTTACAAGTGGAATGTTGCGTAACTCTTTCGTGTGTATTATTTATTGAAGCGAATCGTAAACTCGGCCCTAGTGGAGCGTGACGAGGTACGGCCAGGCCCGAGTTCAGAGTAGTGTGCTTTCTTACCTGGCTGTGCAAGCACGGAACATGGTTGTAGAAAATTATTGTTATTAACATCAGTGAATTTATTGATGATGAGGTGTAAACAGTGACATGCAGATTGGCAAAAAAAAAAAAAAAAAATCAATGAACATGCAATTGGATGCTTAAAGCCGAGTCAGTTGGTCGTTGTACAAGTTAGGGCAAGAGGCAAACAATGCTGAGATAAATAGAATTGAGGTACCTAAAACACACCATCATTGATTTTTAGATTTTGTGCACGTGTGTACATTGCCTGGCTTATACTGATTTGATAGTGAACCAACTTTATCTATACCTGTAGGCACACGCTGCATGTATGAATGTTCATGAAAAGGTGTTTCACCAGTTTCTTGGATATTCATTTCCATTGGCCCCATTGCACAAAGCATAGTTTTGTTGCTCTGTTATCTGGGGTTGACAACATAATTTAGTTTCTACATCATGTATGTACAGGGCCGGCGCAAGCCCAAGTGCCGCCCCATGCGAGCTGCTAAATTCGCTTTCAGTATTCAGAAGCCTTTGATGATAGGCGTTGACAGTTCATCAACTCAGACCCTCGGAATACACGATCCACTTTTTATGTGAATTTAAATGCTTGGTAGACTTCCCATGACTTTCAAGATATGAAGCAAGGTGCCACCAGTCGCTTATACCGTTCTTTGCAATTTTTACTGTAGATGACGAAAAAAGTTTGCAACAAAAGCAGAACACAGCATACTTCCTCTTTGAGTACACCATCCAATGTCTATCTGCTTCTTCTTCAAAGAATAGCTGTAGTGCACAGGGCTGAAACGCCGGTTGTGCGCGTTTTTAGGGCATTCTTCAGCTTCCTTAATGAGCTCGGGAGGACCTCGCATGACCAAAGTCGTTCAAATGCAGTCGGTAATAATTTCCGCCCATCTTCTGGGATCTGAGTCAGTTGTGTCTTCCAGTTTAGGCTCGCCTCCAATCCTTTCTCCGGTGGTGAGTACCTCGGCCGATGTTCCTCTGGGATTTTCGGAACAGGTCACCTAATTTCAGTTCTGATGTATGTTTTGATCTCGGAGCTTTTGTCACAAAGCAGGTCTTGAGTCTAGACGAGGTCTGTTGAACATGTGGATGGCCCACTGTCAGCATGGCTACTGTATGCGGTGGTCGTAGTACTGTGTTCGTCAACTTTCTGCTCATGTCCTGAAGATAAAGATGTAGCTGCAGCAGCTCCACTAGTTTCTGTACTTTCAGGATCTATTGTTCCACCCTCGCCGCTGCTAGGTCGTTCTCTCTTTGGCTTGAAATATCGTTGTAGTGCATCCTTTTGCTTCTTATCGTCATCTTCCTTCAGCGCCCGTCTTTTCCTATATTCACTGCCATACAGTCTTTTTCTATCGTCGGACATGTTTCGATCCAGCCTGTAAAGAACAATTACGTGAAACTAACTGTTGATGTCAATGTACTAACTTTGTTTGCAACACACTTCGCAGACAATTTCCTGATATTCCATTGCATGTAAATGGAAAATTATATTACTGTAGGATACACTGTTCAGGAGATGAAGTCATAAGAATTGAGCCGCTTGAAATTGAATTTCAGGCCGAATTGCACTACAGACGCAGGTAAAACAGTCAAAAAGAGTGGGGCGGAAGACAAAGGAGAGGGGAAGAATAAGGAGATGGAGTATAATAATAATGCAATAAATGCACACCCAGGCATCGACAGGTACTAATGCTAGTCGAAATATATTAACTCACTGCACTACGGTTGTTCATTTCAAAGAACTGACACTCGACATCTGTCGTAATTTTCATGTGTCACTTCTTTCCTGTCTGATTATGGAATAAGGGCTAACAAATTAGTCATAGCCATATCACTTCACCTTTCCTCACTTTATTTTCATTGTAGCTATTGGGATGACGCGTGCTTATTTGCCGACTTGTCAATTTTTGAAGTAACAGATCATAAGAAAAATAAATTTTCCTATTCTGTAACCTTGAAGTAGAAAAATTCTAACTTACGAGTAATGTGCTTGCGCAATACTAATTGTACGTTATATGAAAAGTACTTACCTATTACACCCCAAGTTGCAAGAAATTTTGTCGCATCAATTCTTTTGTTCTTACGAAATGCAAAAAAGTGCTTCTGACAAATCTTGACTCCCTTGGCCAACTACCGAAACGAATTCTGTAGTTTTCATTGCAGAGAACGCAACAATACCTATTGCCTGGAAAGGCGAAGTGGTGATGCGGCAGTACCAGGAACTAGGTCATGTGACAAGGTACAGCGAGGCTATGGTTAAACTAGTGCCCAAGAAGTAGAAGCAAGAAGCTCACAATAAGTATGTGATCGAAGATATTGATAAATGTATTATCAGGCAGCAATTTCTATGGCATTACGAACAATAGAAAGAAATACGACCTTTGCAAATCTGCACAACTTTTGTCAAACAGAAAAGAGCTTCAAAGCTAGCAAGGAAACCCTTAGAAGCAATGTTCTGTTTATGGATTTTTGTTTTAGAAGGTGTCAAAATTGAAGTTTTGTTTTGTGCGTTCAAGAGGGCATTGTTGCTAAAAGACCATACTTTCTCAAGTTTTCATCAGAATCAAAGCGTCCAGTATTTTACTAAGATGAAAGATGGATTCACATACATTATACAGTAAATAAATGTTGGCAGAGTGATAGTGGGCAAGTAGTATTGTCAAACAAAAGTGCTGGTCAGGGTTAATTGTTATTCATGCAGGCAGAGACAGGAGTTTCATGGCTCAAAAACCAAAGCGTCCGACTATCACTCAGATACGGATAGCAAAAATTTTCAAAAATACATCGAAACCCAACTTATGCCAGGCTTATTAGCAATGTATTTATCCCTTGTAATTACTCGCAGCATATTTACCCATTCAGAATACTTCTAGCCATTGTAGGTGTTGGACATGATTGACTGTAGTAATGTTCAACCATTTTTTTCCATAATGCAGGAAGAATAGAACACTCGGAAACTGCCATTGAAGCGCTTAGCAAAATTGCTTCCTGCTTAACATGTAACCACAGTATTGAACATTGCATTCGAATTTCCAAATTAGATTTCATCTTTTGCAAAATTAGTTGTGAGTAAACGCATGGCGCGTAACAGGCTGGCAGCGCTCCACACATAAGAATACTGGTGTGTAAGCCAGACTGCTTCCCCCTCTCTGTTCCTCCGGTGTAAACATGGTGGTGCTGCCACAGTGGCGAGGAAGAAATTAGTCCTCCTCCCTCCCCTTGTTCAACAGGGGCGGCTGGCAGGTAGTCGAGGCGCCATGCCACAGTTCCCGAAGCTGCTCCCTCTTGGGCATGAATGTTGAGTTTATCCTTAAAAAACGGAGGGGGGGGGGTAAAAAAAACGGGGGGGGGGTTAGATTTGCCACCCCTCAGAAAGTGCCGCCCCGTGTGGCCGCACATTTTGCTCGTGCCTTGCGCTGGCCCTGTGTGTGTGTGTGTGTGTGTGTGTGTATGTAGTAGTAGTAGTAGTAGTAGTAGTAGTAGTATTTTCAGAGATAATTGTCATATTATCCCCAAATCACATATTGTACTTAATGAAAATGATAATACTGAGGACCTTCAAGTGTTGTAGTAGGTCATAATTGTGTGTGTTTGTATTTAGTATCTTCCTTTGTGTGCCAATTCCAGTTCCACATTAATTACAAACTTTACAAGTTTCAAACGACACTGTGTCACTATAGTTTAATTCTTTTATCTTGGCGGCTCGCGCATGCCCGCCCAGACGCGGGAGATTGCTGTGTTGCCAGTTGCACACGACGCACGTGCCAAGAGAAGCAGCGCCATAGTATAGCATAGTTCGCAAGCTTACGTTTAGGGGTGAGCGCGCAATTCATAAAGTAAAGCCATCACGGTCGCAATAACCCTTTTGCTGCTACAAAGACGTGCTCCCTGCATTCCCTGCTGTGCGCGATTTTGTCACTGCACTGCTCGCCTGTGTGCAGACACATGGTGTTCCGACTGCTTTGACACTCTTATCATTCGATTCCACAAAAACTATTTGGCCCAAAAATGTGATTTTTACACATCTTCTTGACTGATACCTTCTCCCCATAAATGACTTAATTTTGTTTCGATGTTCAACACAATTATTATGCAGCATTAAATATAGTAAACCATTGCACGAAATTTTGAAGAGTTTGCAAGGGTAAAAGTCAATAGAGTATACTTTCCGTATGGTCGATTTTAGTTGCCACAATGTTAAGAATGAAATGTGGACAAGATACCTAAATTTCATATAACATTTACTGTATAACAATATCTCGTTTAATTTAAGTACCACATAGGTGTCGTATGTAATATTGAGAAATATTCCATCTTTTGCGACTGTAACAAAAGTTTTATTCACACCGGACACGTTTGGCTTTATTTTAAAGCACTTCAATCAATCAAAAGGAAGTAGACAAAATACATTAAACAAAACTGTGGACTTACAAAAATATTAGGACTTGAATATCCCGTCTATCAGTGAAGTGAAGTGCTCTGAGCTATGTCAAATATAATTTTTATGTGTGACACACACAAACATCATTTATTTGCTAAAACACTGATCGGCCAACACAAACGTTGAATATTGTGTTACCGTAGCACAAAACTACGAAAGGTGACTTGGCAATGGAGGAGGCAAAATACTGTCCACTGAAGATGCTTCAAAAGAGAGAAACGCGTCTGGTCTAAATAAGTCGCTTACTACAGTTGCAGAAGAGGAATATATTTCAATACCATTGGTAAAACTGCGACTGTGGAACAAAAACAATAAAGAGAACATGAGTACCATTGTGTATGTGCCATACCTTTCAAAAAATTGCATCCAAACGAATAAAATTCGTGAAGTAAGACACTTGGATAATGTTTTTAAATGAAGAAAATATTCAGCACCTTAACCCATAACCTCTCACTTAGTAGTCCGACACCCTAACCGTTACGCTAACGGAACTCGTCTCACAATATAACTCCATGAGGACTCTAATATGTCACGTAAAATACTGACAAACACAGTTGGTATGACTATGAATTACTCACGCTTCGTCGAAGTACAATAGGATATAAACAATTACCGCTGTTCTTTATTGCGAAAAAGCGGTTCGTGAGATTGATACAAACACCTTTCCTTGCTATCGCCTGAATCAGGAGTCTTATTGCTTGTTTGGTTTAATTAATTAATAGAATATGAAACAATTAGTATAAAGAATGCTTTTTCCAAACTCTCTATAAAAGAAAGTGTGCTATCAAGACATTGGTTTTGTTCTATTACTTTATTTATGACTGAACATTTCTAAAACTGAAGACACTCGTCCGTGCTCTGCACTGCAGTCGAGATCTGGCAACGTCATTCTCTGTTCATTGGCTGACTGTGTTTTGTGACTTCAGATGCGCAGAACGAACCTAAACTCGGCCGCCAACATAAATGACGCGCACTATAGCCTATCATCAGGGGTGGCTACTTACCTTACCTGTGGCAACTGCAAACTTACAGAGTGACTAGTAATTAACATCAATGAAGAAGTGCTATTTTAAACATAACATCATTGAACTGAACTGTTTTATTACAGAATGAGAAATTGGAAGTTACAGTTTGATGTGCTTCTATGATAATGTACTTTTGTTGTGAGCTGTTTAATCTGGCAGAGAAGCGAGTGCAGTTCACGTAAGTTCACAGAAATGTTCATCAGCTAAACAGCTCTATATTTATATTTGATAAACTTCAGTGTTGAGTAGTCATTCACACATATGAGTGGTCCAAAAAATATATAGATCAGTGACTAGGCACTCTCTCTTGTTAACAAATATTTTTCTTCTGGAACATTATTTGAAAATTCAGCAGTTGGATAGCCATTACGTTTCAGGCCCTTCAGTTCTCTGTCCTCTTGAAGTTCCAGTAGGTCCAACTATACAGCTGCTGAATCTTTAATCATTGATGGTGAAATGGGACATCCATCTTCCAACACATCAATAAGCAAAGGACTTTGCAAGAATGAAAATGGAGGTTTAAGTGCTGTCATATCACTAAACCTGACATTTATTTCTTCATCAAGGACAGACATTTTACTTAAACAATCTTGTGTTTGCACCTGAACGAAAGGGAGTCTTTCAGTAGTTTTCTTCAAGCATATGAAATGAACAAATGTTTTAGTCTCAAGGTCTTTTCGAGAGAGTCTTAATTTTTGTGAAAGCTGAACACAGACTGCAGTAAATCAGAAATAAGTTTTTCGCTTCCTTGTAACAATGTGTGTAGTTTTTGTAAATGCTGAACATCATTAGTAAAGAAGACCTTATCTAAAAGCCACTGTGGCTCATTAAACTGAGGGAACTTCATCATTACTGATTACTAGTATGAAAGATTTGAACAGTTTGATGTGTTTTGGCATTTGAGCAAATTTAGCTCAGGATTTTTGGTACCACCTGCATAACATGTGGATATTGAATATATTTAGAAGCTAAATATTCTGTATGAGTAATGCAGTGGGATACAATCTTCCCAGTAGGCAGTGAATATTTCACTAAAATACCATCCAGAATTTCTGTAATGTACAACCTCTTCAGTGTAACAAGGTCTATGAGCTCTTTCACCGCCTTTAAATCATTTAATAAATGTCTTACAAATATGGCAAGTTCCAGTTTATCTTAGGTATCTGTAGAATCATCCAGAGCCAGCCAGACTCATTGCTGAGCAGTCACACATTTTTTTGCAAGTTACTTACAACATCGTCACTAACAGCAGAACAGCATTCGCCTCTCTATTGTATTTCTAAAAGCAAGCATTTGGTCAACCAGTTCTTGTAGTTTTATTATTTTTGGGACCTAAATAGAAACAACTTGTACATTATTGACCTTCACAAACTCGCCCTTCGAAAAAGCCAAGCTGAAGCCAGCTCCGGATGTTAAATTTGCTGCCTGGTAAACATGGTCATAACCCTGCTCTGTTCTAGAAATTTTTCCTTTCATGATGAAAATTGAGCTTTCCTTAACTGAGAACCAAGATGAATGCCTCTGCTGAAGCCACTGTGGTTAGAGTCTGGATGACATTTCAGATTACTTGCCTTGTGCTGTGTCAGTGTCACATGACACAAGTGTCACATCGATTTACTGTTCCCCTCTACAAAAAGGAATTGCTCGTCTTCTCTCACTCTGTTCCCTTCTTTGGGTTTACACTTCCTAGAAAACATTGTAGCTGTTAGGACACCAGCAATAACCACAAGTTCACTTCAGCAGTGTCACTGCATGGAGAAAAGCAGCCACAGGTTTGCACAGTTGTGAGTTGGAGCAAGGGATGCCTTTAGTATTGAGCTGCATCTACATTGGCTGCACCATGCTGTGCAAAACAAGCAAAAGAGGTTTGGTGTAACACAGCACGTCAGGTGTGGATGGCAAACCGTGCCACTCCGCACAACAGAAAACAAGTTCCACACAGTGTCAGTTCATCAGAGGAAATGGCTCATTCCTGTGGGGCGCTGTTCAGTTGGCATTTCTCGTTTTCCATTTTTTAAAATGATGGTCGCACACAGTGAACAGTGCTGCATACCTACAAACACTGCTCCATTCAGTGCTGCCCTACATCGTTTGTGCGTGGCACATTCGATGTGGGCGTGGCTTTGTATAAGTACTTATAATTTTATTTTATTTATTTTTCTATTGTCACACTTGATTTCAAGAACCCCACTATACTGATGCAATAGCTGCATGTGGCTCACAAGTCTCATTGTGACTACCTTTGCTATATATGCACATTTTGTGAATTAACAGTAATAATAAATATAATCCTAATTAAATATTTCATAGCTCAAAGATGCTAGATTATTTTTTCATAGGAAATACAGGATGTTGGTACTTGGTTAAAAAACAAGTCGGACCTACAAGACTGACGGTTTGTCTTCATAATTGATTTTGACAAACATCTGTTTGTGTCTCTGCTTTGGAGCCTTATGATTCTCAGTGCCTCATGTGAAGTATTTACCACAAAAAGGCACACAATAAATGTACCATTGAAGACGTTGATAAATATGTTACTATGCAGCATATTCTTTGATATTATGGGCAATTCATGAAATATCAAACTTTACGGGAACTTCACAGGTTAAGTCATACAGATCTGGGGTTCAAGGCTAGCAAATAAAAATGGATGAAGGGCGCGGGGTACAAGGTTGGAATCGGAGAATGGGTTAAATGATGATGTGGTTTTAGGTGCCAGCTATATTGTGTTGGTGAGCCATTCGGGATGTATTATCCCAGGAAATTGGAATTGGACAAGATGAGTTTACATATCGGTAATAACAATGGCATATCTTGAGGAACATTGTGGCAGTATAGTGTGTAAAGTTCCAGGCCAGTATGCTGGAGCGTGTGTTTGATCCTTGTGTAATGCAGTAATTTTTTCTCCCTTTTTCTTTATTCTTGTGCTACTTTCACAACAGTCAGCGGGTGATGACCGCCTTTCTTGTATTGGTTACAAAATAGATAATAAATATGTAAAGTAAAATTGATTTCGTATTTAACCCTTTTAGTGCCAGACGTTTTCTCAAAAGATCATGTTAAAAGTGCCATGCAATTTTACAGTAAAATGCAGACCTCTGCCATACTTACAATAAAATCTTAACTAATGCATAAAGGAATGTAATTTTTTTTAATTTTTAGGGAATGCTGCTGCCTACAGTAATATGTGCAAGACACATTGTCAAAGAACATATTTTCAGAGAAAAAAATTATTTTCATGATGGGGTTTATCGAAAAAAATTAAAACTTTGATTTCAGTTTACTCTGAGACCCATCAAATGACGATATACTCAAAAATTTCAGGTATATATAGAATCTCTGTAGTTTCCTTAACAAAAGCACCATAAAGGAATACAAAATTTTTTTATTTCACTAAGGAAAAAATCAAAAAGAACATAACATTACAAAAAAAAATTGTTTTGCTCTGAACGTGTTCTCAGTTCTTCAGTCATAAATCACTGACTAATGTGAGGTTGCAGTTATGACAACTACTTGCACACATGCTGACCAACACATGAAGGATGCAGTCCTTTCTTGCAACACACACACACACACTGTTCGTGAACGCCGCTTCTTATCCTTCGTAGAACAAACACTACAGTAGCGTTCCTTTCTCCCTGGAAGAGTCTCTACACCATATACTGTTGGAGCAGGCACATTTATATCTATTGCACTTGTGGTTGCAGTCCTTGCCTGAAACCACTGTTTAGAAAGTTTGCAAATGATTATGCTGTTAAACTTTAGCCGTGTCAGTGGTTTGTCACTGGGGTTTAGGCTTTCCTTATACAAAACATATGCATTCAGCAACATCCTGGCAATTATGCTGAACACTACCTTCTTCCACATCTTGACAGTCCTCCTCTCATCTAAATAGCAGTATGCCATCATATCAGATGATTCAATGCCACCCATATACTTATTATAATCAAAAATAACATCCGGTTTCTTGACCGACTGTCTATTGCGAATTGTCTTTTCTGATGATGTAGCAGAGGATGATGTACTCACAAGGAGGACTGGATTTCTCTGTGATTTCTTCTGTCTGAAGCCACAGAGAAGTATAACAGATTTCTTGAAAAACTTTAGCTGACCTACAGCATAATTTGACAGAAGACCACATGGCAGGAATTTTCTGTTTCTTCTAATTGTTCCTGTTAGATAAGTGCCAACTGAATACAGCTTTTCTGCTAGAGGAATAGATGTAAAAAAGTTATCGCAAAACACATGGTAACCTTTTTGCATGTAGCTCCCAAGAGCTAGTAGTTTCATGACAACTACATATCCCAGGCCATTCTCTTTTATTTCGTTTTTGTCATCATCACTTTTTGCACCACGGTATGCATAAAACCCCAGGCAGTAATTTACGACTGAATCACACAGCATCCAAAATTTGACTCCCCATCTGTGATGATGTTTATTGGGAAGGTACTGGATTAGCTGTGAGTGCGCCTTTGTCCCAACAAGGCTTTCATCGACACTCAGTTGCTGGTGTGGAGTGTAGTAGCGACGGAAAGCGTTGTTGGCAATATCCACCAACACTTGAAACTTAGCTGTTGGATCATATAATGGGTGACCAGGAGGGTGAAGTTTCGAATTGTCTACAAAATGGAAAAACCGCAGCAACAACTGAAACCTGTTGCGTGAAAACATTTGTGAAAAACACGGTGTCAACAGGTTTGCATCAGTTGACCAATAACTAAAAATCGTCGGTTTTTTTATCAGTCCCATATTCAAAATTACTGCTATAAAAGCCCCCATTTCTGCTACAGTTGTTGGTTGCCACTGTTTGATTCTCGAATTTGGCGATAAATGCGTAGACTGAATCACCTGGCGAGCGTATCTGTTAGTCTCTGTCACCATAATCGTAAAAAGCTGCAGTGAGAAGAACAAATTGAAAAAATCAATTAGTGTGGCGTTTGCTGGTATATGTTTAGGGCCTGGTACTTCTGCATACACAAAGCTTGGAGGAGGTGGATTATCTGATGCCTCATCCATTACTTCAACAAAAGTATTTGCACTGCAATTTAGTTGCGTTTGGTCGTCGTCGTCGTCGTCATTTGCTGACGCACAATCGTCACTTGAAGAAGAAAACGACGAGTCCTCTTCTCCACCCGACATCTCATAATCCGATTCACTTTCTGCAAATCCTGCAAATTCATCTTCACTTCCACTACTTATCATATTATTGTCTAAATCACTTGTATCGAACCGCAACTTCTTACTCGACGACGCCATGCTGCCGCGAAATAGTCGGTAAACAAACACCACCAGAGAAGTTTATTTTACTCGAAATATTGCACTGACAATCGAAAAGAAGATCGATATGCTGTGCCTTCGACCTTCCTTCTGCTTCTTGGCTAGGAAATACTAACAACTTTGCCTTCAAGCGCGGAAAAAATGAATGAGAAGGGCATCACGATCAGATCGTTACTGGCATTTTTCGCCGAAAATCTGGATCACGATCAGATCGTATTTGGCACTAAAAGGGTTAAAATGCAGCATGCAGATACGAATTTATTATTTTACAATTTTAAATTTTAGTGTGATAGTTGTCATAGAAACGTTGGTGACAAATTGTTCTTTCAGCATGAACGTTGTATGAAACATATCTTGCCACAGTGACATTTAATTTATGTAAATATGAAAAGAAAATGGATGTTAATTTTGCAGACATAAATCAGTGTCTAACATAAATTAGTATCTCTCATGTATTCAGTCATATATACCAACTAATTTTGATACTGTGAAAAACAAAATTCACGCGACTTGCGTCGAACCCAAGACATATTGTGTGTCAGTCTGATACCTTAAATGCTGGGCTGTCTTGCTAATCTGAAAATCGATGCTATTTTAAATGGTGGTATGTAAACAAATCTTGTACACATTCCAAGTGTTCCAATTACAGTGTTCGAGATGTATTGTCACATAAGTTCTGGTCTAGGTTTGTCATGGTACGTAGCATATTGCCATGGAGATGTGGTGTGTGTGACAATACTTGACTTTTGAGAGTACTGGAGTGTGCATTGTTGCTGCCTCCTCTCCCAGCACTGCCACCTTGGCTAAGACTTCAGTTCACTCTACCGGGCAAAGGCAGTTACATTGCCTTAATGTTGGTTTGTTGACACACAGTGTATCATCTGTATAAATTTGTGACATAAAGTATCAGAATAATTGTTGATCCAGTAAACTTTTTGTAATAATTGGCACTTGTAATGCATTATGTGGCACAAAGGCTAACTTGTTCCTGCACTCTGGACTCAGTAATCACAGTAGGAAAAATGAAAGTAATGTGAGTGTATACTATGGGAGTTTCAGTTTAACATCCATAGGACCAAAGACAAAATAAATGTTAAATTACTGTTTTATTAGTCTAGGAAGTTTTTAGAGCCACTGTTGATTCCTTTGCAAGTCTGTGATCTACTCCTGACAGAAAACTTGAGACGAAATATGCAGCTCTCCCCCAAATCTGTAGCTCCCATAGTGGCGGAAGATGCTGGGGATATCAGATGCTATTTTTTCCCATCTTATTTCTACATCCACATTGCTGTACTTTTTTTATTTACAATGTGATTGCAGTCGATTTTGTAGCTGTAAGGCTCCATTTTGTGGCATGAAATTGGTGTACATCAGCAGCATGAGGAAAACGCTCAACTGCCCATTCAGAGGTACGGCTACAAGTTAATTAAATGAGTTGGAGTTTTATCACATTTTTAATCGAATAACGCATTATGTCACTGAATGACACATCGTAGTTCTAATTTTGAGAGTAATGGAATTGAGTAAATAGTTTTTAGGATATGGAGATAGAAATGGAATAAACAGTATTTATTTTCTGCTGTATAGATTTGTTGTGCTGTATAAATCCTATCCCATAATAGTTTGTGTTGTTGAATTGGTTTAAGGGGCATTTTGCTAGCTTACATTTATTCCCAGTAAATCTTAATCAGGCTGTTGGCTTTTTACACATTTGTATAGATTTTTCGCCTTAACTGAAGGTCACAGTTTGTAGTATTAGACAGAAAGTCATTGACTAAAACAAGTAATATCCGGTGTTCCTCAAGGAAGTGTTATAGGCCATCTATTGTTCCTGATCTATATTAACGACATAGGAGACAATGTGAGTAGTCCTCTTAGGTTGTTTGCATATGATGCTGTAATTTACTGTCTTGTAAAGTCATCAGCTGGCCAAAACGAATTGCAAAATGATTTAGATAAGGTATCTGTATTGTGTGAAAAGTGGCAATTAACCCTGAATAAAGAAAAGTGTGAAGTTATTCGCATGAGTACTAAAAGAAATCTGCTAAATTTTGATTACACGATAAGTCTCACAAATCTTAAGGCTGTAAATTCAACTAAATACTTAGGGATTACAATTACAAATAGCCTAAATTGGAACGATCACATAGATAATGTTGTGGGTAGAGCAAACCAAAGACTGTGATTCATTGGCAGAACACTTACAAGGTGCAACAGGTCTACTAAAGAGACTCCTTACATCACGCTTGTCTGCCCTTTTCTGGAGTATGGCTGTGCGGTTTGGGATCTGCATCAGGTGGGACTGACAGATGATATCGAAAAAGTTCAAAGAAGGGCAGCTCGTTTTGTACTGTTGCGAAATAGGGGAGATAATGCCACAGACATGATACTTGAATTTGAGTGGCAGTCATTAAAACAAAGGCATTTTTCGTTGCGATGGAGTCTTCTCAGGAAATTTCAATCATCAGTTTTCTCCATTGATTGCAAAAACATTCTGTTGGCACTCACCTACATAGGGAGAAATGATCATCACGATAAAATAAGAGAAATCAGGGCTCGCACGGAAAAATTTAAGTGCTCGTTTTTCCTGCGTGCTGTTCGAGAATTGAGCAGTAGAGAGACAACTTGAAGGTGGTTCATTGAACCCTCTGCCAGGCACTTTATTGTGAATAGCCAAGTAATCACATAGATGTCGAAAATCCACTCTGTGCTCATACCAACTACGCACAATATGGTTGTGCTTTTTTGTTGTAATTAATGGAGTAATCAAAGGATAATGTATCTTTCTGTGTCCACATGCACAGTGGTACGTATTCTTATGTTTTTATGTTAGTTAGACCAAAGTTCCATTCTGCACATTTACAGTTTTCTGGTACATCATTCATATATACAATAATAATACATCTGAGTCTGCTGCACTGTTGTGCAAAATTAAAGCAACTAAAGGAAATCTTGCTAAGTTGTGTTTGTTTTGCCACAAAACAGTGATAGTAAAGTAGAAACAATGTAAAAAATATACAGAATACAAACAGCTGCAACATGCATAATGGTAGACAGAAATGTTCTTTGTTTTTTTCCAACTTAACGAATTTGCACACACATTCTGACAACTGGGTAATGTACTCAGTATGTGGTGTGACAATCTCTGGCAGCAGTACAGGCCTGACAATGACAGAGCATGCTGTGAATTACATCATCTGTTTCATGTTGAGGCAGTAATGTCTGTTCTTCCTGCAGAGCTGTTTGCAGTCATGGAGATTGACTGGTGGATGCTGATGTGATGCAAGCCATCTCCCTAGTGCATCCCAGACATGCTCTATGTGATTCAAATCTGGAGAGCTATGGGATTCAAATCTGGAGAGCGAGCAGGCCACGCATGCAATATCTTCCGTTTCCAAGAAAACATCAACTGCCCGTGCCATATGAGCTCGAACATTATTGTCCATCAATATGACGTCTGGGCCCACAGCACCTCACAACAACTGCAAATGAGGTCCCAAGATCTCCTCAAGATACCTGGCAGCAGTTAAACCTTTCAGATTCATCTGTACAGTTTCATGAAGAGGGGTTTGAGTGAGAAACCTCCTCGATAGGCCTCTTTCCACAGTGTTTGTGCCCAGAAGTTGTGGTCCATGTTCCCTCCAGATGCGAATCCATCGAGAATCGCTCTCCAGACTAAATCAGGACTCATCTGTGAAAATAACATTGTACCACTGTCCAACTGTCCAGGTGGCATGTAGATGACTCCACCTTAGAAGTCCCCTTCTGTGAAGACGTATCAGAGGTAAGACACTGAGCATGTCTCTGTCGAAGCCTCCTGCACACCTTTTGCCTCAATACAACACATCCAGTGAATGCTGCGAGCTCACATGACAGTTGTGGTGCAGTATTAAGGCAGTAATTTCATGCCCTTACAGCCAAATAATGGTCCTCACTTCTGAAGTCGCACGTAATGGGCTCTGCCGTGGTCTTTGAGATACATTTTCGGTCTCTACAAACTGTTACCACATCCAAGAAACAACCGAATGATTCACATTAAGCTACTGGGCCAAATCAGTTTGCTAGTGTGCTGCTTCCTTTCTTTTTATGGCCGTCCACCGCAGTGTCTGGTAGGCATTTTCTCTCTGCCACACTGCACCGTATATGATCGTGTACACAGCAATTGTGAATGTGGGGCTACCCAGTGACACTATCTTGTTTCATACCCAGCAACACTATCTCGTTTCGTAGGTGCCCTGACGTCATCGTTGTCATGGTAATCCATTGGCTGAAATTCTATCTTCGTGCAGAACATGATCTTTAGGACATCTGTTTGATAGTTTGTGTGATTATATTGTAACTTAGACACAGGAAGGGGAAACAGCGGTTTGTTGCTTTAATTTTGGACACCAACATATGTACTGCCTTGTGAATAACAGATAGGGAAACAGCAGTTTGTTGCTTTAATTTTGGACACCAGTGTATATACTGCTTTGTGAATAACAGACAGATTGAGCTAAGTTTTCATAGAATCACAGCTTGCAGAATCTACAGTGATTCCTAAGGGTAGTTTTTGATCTCAGAAAAGGTCATCGTTTTGAGCATAAAATTTGTCCCATAGTTCTTCAATAAATTGTCATGGACTGAATTCAAATGATTAGCATAAATTACCAGCCTCTGACCTGCAATGAACTGCTGCTAGAAGGGGATAAAGTTCTTGTACATAATTTTATATAATCGAGATAGTATTGTATCCAGAGTTAGTTCCTATAAAATTCTTCTGTGTTGTACACCACATCCTGGTACACAGCATGATGTTCAATCCAGAAGAATTGCATGGAAGTTGTATCCCAGGAAGTAGCAAGAATCATTTCATGCGGGTGACTAATTTTGTGATATGTTGCAGTAATTCCAAATTCATTTGTGCACATATGGCACCATGAACTGTCGCCTTCAAATACGTCAGTGCTCAGTCAAATGTGCAAAAGTAAATTCTCCACTGTTGCGTAACTCTACATCTTTATATTAAATGGAGTGGTGAAGTGGAGGCACAAGACTTGATGGATAATTGCTTAAGAAAATGAAACATCTACAGCCATCCTTACGATGTCATCTTACATAAGTGAACGGCCAAAGTCCCATGGACCTCCAGTTGTAAGGAAGGAGATACAGAAACTTAATGAATTATTAGGGTTTCTAAAAAAATTATTACTATGTGGTTGAGTTTCCAAATGTGTAACTAACAATTTTCCATTAATGTCTCTCTCTCTCTCTCTTTTTTTTTTTTTTTTTTTTTTTTTTTTTTTTTTTTTTTTTTTTTTTTTTAGCCATTGTGTCCATTAATATCTCGGGGCTACAGCAGCGTTCAGTGCAGTGCAATATTTTTGAAAGTTGCCTTTGTTCTAATTAATTAGTAGTAGTAGTAGTATTTTTCTGTGGATCACTTTTACAGTGATACTGAACATCCAACAGTATTACAGATTAAGAACAAAAAAGTAATTTATGCGTGGGTCGGAACTGTAATAGTTGCACATCACTGTGACTACCGTTATACATAATCCTGGTGACTACGTTGAAAGACAGTAAAACGTTGAAGCGTGTATCTACTTTGTATAAGTTGTAAATAAATAGATGCCACTATTAAAGTTCCATCCCTCGAATATACAGTCATTTACATACTTACAGGTCTAGTTCGACAGGTGTCGGACAGGTAATTGACTGTGGCCTTATGGTAGAAACTATCCTGGCATTTGCCTGAAGTAATATAAGGAAACAGCAGAAAACATAAATCATGATGGTTGAATGCAGATTCTATCCTGTATCGTCTTGAATACAAAGCCAGTCTCTTAACAGCAGTGCAGCATCATTTTGTTTATCCAAAGGGTAGAATGCTGTTTTACTTATACATTCTTGTAAAGAGGTTATTTCATAATGTAGAAACGTAGTTCTACTCTGTTCATGAATTTCTCGACATCAATCACTCCACACACTACCAGCTGGTAACAGAATCAAGATGATGATCACTTTCCATTTCGTTATCGTATCCCACATTATTAAGATCGATGATGAGTTCACAAAGAGGTTAAGGTGTAAGTATTAAATGTTGGAGAGCATAACACAAAAATTTTCCTGACAGCACATTATAGTGCAAAAGTGTGTTGTGAAATGACAGGTTTTTGTTGTATCAAAGAAAATAATCAGTACTTGGAAAAGTAATATTATATGAATGTATAAAAAATTTGCTCACCGAGTGACAGCAGGAGATAGCATGTGAAAGATATTTGCACAAGCTTTCAGAGCCCGTTGCTCCCCTTGACTGCACAGAAAGGAAAGGAAGAGGGATAAAGGAAACGTACTGGTGAGGAAATGGGGAGAGTTAAAAAAAAATCGCCCAGAACTTTAGGTCAGGGAAGACTTCCTGGATGGGATGAGAAGGAAAGACTGATTGTTGGGCATCTGCACCAGGTGAGCATGGAAGTTGGGTGATAAGGAAGACAAGGGAGCAGCGAAAAGGAATTAGTTACTGGAAAGATATGCTGAGACCACAGAAATTATTATTATAATTGCTGTAGCTGTTGCAAATGTAATCTTTAATTTGCATACATATAAATTTTATTGAATTAAAATGTGAGTGACAGCTGTGTACTGTACACCATATGTTTTTTCCAGCTTTCTGATTTTATGGACAGACATCAGGTCTGTAAGCTCCACTTTTTTCTATCTCTAATGACCTCGATGTTGACAGTATGGTAAACTCAAATCTTTCTTCAACCTTTTAAAATGTATCACTTTGATATTTCAGTGCTCAAGCCAATCAGCCCATTACCTTCTTTTGTTTTGCTATGTTAGACATCTTGTCAACAATTTCACAATGATTGGGAATATTACCAAGAGAAACTGTTGACATAGTAAACATGCAACACACACACGACTTCCTTCTGACATTGTCCACTGTCATCAAACTAACAACAGTAATAATGAAGGATACAATACTAACCTTGTCAATATAAGAAATGAAAAGGTCTGGCAACTGCGGGTAGCGGCTGGTCTCGTTCTTATGAGCCCTAAGCTTGCTGTGCCTTCCTCATGGTCCTCACCCCCACTGCTTCTTTTGCAGCTGTCAGTCCTAAAGCAAATTTTGAACAAACTGTATGTATTAGTTTCAGTAAGTGTATGCTAATGAGTGAACTGGCTCTGTTATTATCCCTCCACCTTTTTAAGATTGGCGAACTTTCCACAAAAGACTTCAGTTATGTGCCAGAATGACTTCTTAGACAAGGCCGTGGCTAAGTTTTTTTCTTTGTTCAGTCCAGTGTGTATTCTGTCTTTAAGGCCGTGTAACATAGATAGCGTGCGAAGCTCTAAACCTATTTCAGTTTTCTCTCTCAGAGGTGCTTCTTTCATCTTTGGTGTAATTGGCTCTCATCATCAAATACAGGCACACGTAAAATGAAGACTTAACTTTATTTTTTGAACTATGTGTACTACTTTTCATAGTGTATCATTTTGTCATTATACAGCTCATGAAATTTTACATATCATTGTGAAAGCTCTACACACATAATGTCCACAGAATATGATCCAGCACGGACGTATTCCCATGATGATGACAGCAACAGCAGCAGTGTGTTTGGGCACTATGACAGTGGGAAGGATGTACTGTCACCGCCAGCATCACATCTGAATGTTCCATCCAGTAAAGGCAAGCAGAAGGTGAAATATTCTGGCTCCCCTGTACCATCCACAAGTAGGAGTGGCACCTCTAAGAAGTTGAGCATCGATCTCTCCAACCCAGCATTCCGAAAACCCCTCGACATGGGTAAGTGACAAACCTGCACTTTTTTGGTATTTGGATTTTGATCCTGTGATAACATGTGATAGCTGCAGGATGGTGTGTTCTGGGGATTTGTTGTTGGCATTACCGTTGAGTTAATGGATTCAAAATGAATCGGTTTAGAAGTATATTTTGTTTCAGTATTATATTTAGACTTAAATTAAGTATAGTAGCTGGTAACATGAAAAACTATTCTGAGGAGTCTGATGGACTGTAGCACAACCTGATAAGAAATGCACAGGTGTTCAGTAGTCGCCAGAAACCCCACCGTAAAATGCACTTGCTGATCCCAGGTTGTGCATTCAAAGGTATGTAGTCCAGTGCACCAGTGTTTCTGATTATGTCCTGTTTGAATGAGCTGTGACCGTGTAGGCTGCAGATTCCTCGACTTGCGCCATAGGGTGGTGGGGTTTCGGGTTCTGCTAAATAGGTCAGGTGTCCACTACACACAGGAGGCAGCTACACGGGTAGAAGTTGCTGTGTGGTGTGAACTAGGCAGTTTCTTAGGTTAGACAGTCATGGGAAAGATCAAAAAGGGGTCCAGTCTCAAAGGGTACAGGGCAAAGAAACAACGAGAATCGACTAAGCAACAGTTGGTATTGTAGTCGTAAATTGTCGTAGCTGTGTTGGAAAAGTACCAGAGCTTCAAGTGTGGATAGAAAGCACTGAAGCTGAAATTGTTATAGGCACAGAAAGCTGGCTAAAGCCGGAAATAAATTCTGCTGAAATTTTTACAGAGGCGCAAACTGTGTTCAGAAAGGATAGATTAAATACAGTAGGTGGTGGTGTGTTTGTGTCTGTTGGTAGTAGTTTATCTTGTAGTGAAGTTCAAATAGATAGTTCCTGTGAATTACTATGGGTAGAGGTTATACTCAACAGCCGTATCAAAATAATAATTGGCTCCTTCCACCGACACCTCAACTCAGATGATATAATAGCTGAACACTTCAAAGAAAACTTGAATCTCATTACAAATAAGTACCACACTGAAACGTGGACTATGAGGAAGAAAGGCAGAGACAGGCTGGAGGCTTTTGAGATCTGGACATGGCAGAAGATGGAAAGAATAAGTTGGATGGACAGAGTAAAAAATGAAGAGGTACTGAGAAGAGTGGGAGAGAAAAGACAGTTACTACATGTAATAAAGAGAAGAAAAAGAAATTGGATTGGGCTTATATCAAGAAAGAATGACGGACTGATAAAAACAGTTTTAGAAGGTTATGTAGAAGGGAAAAGGAAGCGAGGAAGGAAGAGATTCCTGATACTGGATGACATGATGGACGGTACAACATACAGCAGCCATAAGGAGGAAGCAATGGATCGCAGAAAATGGAGAGAGTAAGAATCTGCTAATATAGCAGATAACATGATGATGATGATGATGATGATGATGATGATGATGATGACCCCACTCATAGTTACAATTGGTGGAGACTTCAATCTACCCTTGATTTTTTGGCAAAAATACATATTCAAAGCCAGTGGTAGACAGAAAACATCTTCCGAAATTGTACTAAATGCTTTCTCTGAGAATTACTTTGAACAATTAGTTCATGAGCCCACATGAATTGTAAATGGTTGCGAAAACACACTAGACCTCTTAGCCACAAATAATCCTGATCTAAAAGAGAGCATCATGACGGATACAGGGATTAGTGAACACAAGGTAATTGTAGCGAGGCTCAAAACCATATCAACCAAAACCACTAAAAATAATCGCAAAATATATCTATTTAAAACAGCAGGTAAAAATTCGCTTGATGCCCTCCTAAGAGTGTGTCTCCATTCCTTTCAAGCTGATTCTGTAATTGTGGCTCAAATTATGTAAGTATGGCTCAAAATCAAAAATACTATCGACAGTAATAGATAGATTCATACCACATAAGTTAATAAGAGGCGGGACTGGTCCACCATGGTACACAAAACACGTCAGAACACTGTTGCAGAAGCAACGAAAAAAGCATGCCTAATTCAGAAGAACGCGAAATCCCCAAGACTGGCCAAGTTTCACGGAAGCTCGAAATTTAGTGCAGACGTCAATGTGAGTTGCTCTTAATAGTTTCCACAATGAAATATTGTCTCAAAATATGGTAGAAAACCCAAAGAGATTCTGGTCGTATGTAAAGTACACCAGTGGCAATAAACAGTCAATACAGTCACTGCACGATAGCGATGGAAATGTTACCGATGATGGTGCCACTAAAGCGGAGTTACTAAATACCGTTTTCCGTAATTCCTTCATGAAAGAAGACGAAGTAAATATTCCAGAATTTGAAACCAGAACAGCTGTTAACATGAGTGACATGAAAGTAGATATCTTAGGTGTTACGCGAAAAAAACTCAAATCATTTAAGAAAAGTAAGTCTTCTGGTCCAGATGGTATACCAGTCAGGTTCCTCTCAGAGTATGCAGACACAATAGCGCCTTTCGTAGCAATCATATACAACCGCTCACTTGACGAAAGGTCTGTTCCTAAAGACTGGAAAGTAGCAAAGGTCACGCCAATATTCGAGAAAGGAAATAGGAGTAACCCATTGAATTACAGATCCGTATCACTGACCTCAATTTGCAGTAGCATTTTGGAGCATATACTGTACTCGAACATTGTGAATCACCTTGAAGAAAATGTCTTATTGACACACAACCAATACAGATTCAGAAAATATCGTTCTTGTGCAATAGAGCTAGCTCTTTATTCTCATGAAGTAATGAGTGCTGCCGACAAGGGATATCAGATCGATTCCATATTAATCAGACTATTAATCAAATTGCGTGCATATGAAGTATCGTCTCAGTTGCGTGACCGGATTTGTGATTTCCTCTCAGAGAGGTCACAGTTCTTAGTGATAGACGGTAAATCATCGAGTAGAACAGAAAGGATATATGGCATTCCGCAAGGTAGTGTCATAGGCCCTCTGCTGCTCTTGATTTATGTAAATGATCTTGGTGATAATCTGAGCAGCCCCCTTACATTGTTTGCAGATGATGCTGTAATTTACCGTCTTGTAAAATCATCTGACTATCAATTTCAATTACAAAATGATCTGGAGAGAATTTCTGTGCGAAAAGTGGCAATTAGCATTAAACAAAGAAAAGTGCGAGGTTATCCACATGGGTACGAAAAGAAATCCAATAAATTTTGGGTATACGGTAAATCGCACAAATCTAAGGGCTGTCAATTCGGCTGAATACCTAGGAATTAAAATTATCAGCAACTTAAATTGGAATGACCACATAGATAATATTGTGGGGAGGGCGAAACAAAGATTGCGCTTTGTTGGCAGAACATTTAGAAGATGCGACAAACCTACTAAAGAGACAGCCTACATTAAGCTTGTCTGTCCTCTGCTGGAATACTGCTGCGCAGTATGGGATCCTTACCAGGTAGAATTGACAGAGGACATCGAAAAAGTGCAAAGAAGGGCAGCTCGTTTCATGTTATCATGCAATAGGGGTGAGAGTGTCACTGATATGGTATGTGAGTTGGGGTGGCAGTCACAGAAACAAAGGCAGTTTTCTTTGCGGCGAGATCTATTTATGAAATTTCAATCACCAACTTTCTCTTCCAAATGCGTAAATATTTTGTTGACACCCATCTAAGTAGGGAGAAATGATCATCATAATAAAATAAGAGAAATCAGAGCTCGAACGGAAAGATTTAGGTGTTCCTTTTTCCCACGCGCCATTTGAGAGTGGAATGGTAGAGAGTAGTAGTATGAAAATGGTTCGATGAACCCCCCTGCCAGACACTCAAGTGTGAATTGCAGAGTAACCATGTAGATGTGGATGTAGATAGAAAGAATTGAGTGGTGGGGGGACCACAAGTTATTGCATTATATCAGAAAAGGTTTCAAATAAGGTATGCAGGCCCAGATTCACAAGTACCAATTGTATTGTGAAGTGGAAACATAATTTGTACTTAAAATCTGGCCGGCCACTGTGGCCAAGCGGTTCTAGGCACTTCAGTCCGGAACTGCACTGCTGCCACGGTTGCAGGTTCCAATCCTGCCTCGGGCATGGATGTGTGTGTTGTCCTTAGGTTAGTTAGGTTTAAGTAGTTCTAAGTCTAGGGGACTTATGACCTCAGATGTTAAGTCCCATAGTGCTTAGAGCCATTTGAACCTACCTACCTCTCTCTCTCTCTCTCTCTCTCTCTCTCTCTCTCTCTCTCTCTCTTTAACTTAAAATCCAGTCATTACTCTTGTGGACTTACAAAAGTAACTGATAGCAGTCACAGTCCTCCAAAGCATTGTGATTCGGCTGACATATTTCCTAATATATCACAGGAATGACTCTAGTGATTAAATGTTCAATTGTAAGGTCCTTCAGCTTAGTCTTCAATGCTACACTGTTCCAAGAAGCCACCAAGTACAAGAATGACTATGCACCATTAGTTAGTGCTTGTTATGTTATGCAACAATGACTTGTGTTGTCACTCATGTATAGGGGAAAAAATTGCCATGACTAATAATTTGTGTGAGAGAATACAGTCTGTGTTTTAAATTATTCATAACTAGCTACAATGTAACAAAAAAATAAATTTTATATTGTGGTTTACAAGATGCAGATGTGTCCTTACTACTTCCATTTTTTCCCCCTTCAGTAATGCCAGATTAACCTTGCTGCTGTGTAGGCATTTAATTGTGCTGTTGGGCATCAGATTAAGAGTGGCGAGCACCAAGCTGGTATAAATTACTCTTGTAGTAACTCTTACTTCTTTAGTCTGGCCTACTTTAGTAAATTACTTCTGTAGTCATACACTCTTTTAGTAACTGTTGGAGAGCTCAATTTCTATTTACTTCTTTAGTTGTAACTAAAGTAGTAACACTTTTTACTGAAGAAGTAAGCCATTTCTGCACCCTGCTGGCGCACGCATTACATTCTCTCTCGGAAAATACTGATTGTCGGCAGACATTATTACATAACCTTCTGTGTAGTTTATGTTCATCACTATAATTTTAAAAGTTAAAAAGGGTTATTAAATTGAATTATTAAAATTGGGAAATGTAAATGCTATTTTACTAATTAATGATAAGATCTGTGTATTATGAAAAACAAACATGCTATTAATGGACGAATCTAACCCCGCCATCTACAGCTACCAACGACCATTTTTTGTTGGTGACGTATTAATTTAAGCACCAGTCTGGGATACGAGCTAGTAGCAACATGGAGGTAGCCAAGAAACGTTCAAAAAACATATCAGAAAATGAAAAAGAGTGGTTTGCTGAAATAATGAAAAAGTACATAACTACTATTGAATCTAAAATGCACGATGTCAACGTGCTAAAAAGGAAGAAGGATGCTTGGGGAAAAATACATGTTGAATACAACGCAGAAGCTCTTACACAAAGGTAACAAGAGCAGCTTTTTAGTAATTTGGAAGGAAATGAAAGCGAAAGCAAAGAAAATGAAAGCTAAATGTTATCGAGAACAATTTCAAACTGATGATGGAGTAGGTGAGGTGAGACAAAGATCGACAATAGAAGCCAAATGGTTGTTCGTATGATCCAAGTTTTCGAGGGGATCGCTGGAGTTACCAACATTGACACATCTCAAGATAATGTGATATTTTCAAGCAACTTCGATGATGATAACTATACTGAAGGTAGCAATGAAAGTGCAGAAGGTGGAACTTTACCCCATAGCTACGAACCTCAGCCTGCAGTCTCTGGTGGGATCTTATCAGAAGATGTGCCCAGCAAAAGAGGAAGAGAATATGCAGTTGTAGTGAAGAACCAAGACTTGTTGAAAAAAACAGTCAAGCTTCATTCCTTAAAAATGTGTTTAATCTGAGGAGAATACAATGCAAAAATGTTATTAATAGAAAGACAAAGAGAAATCATGGAAGAAGAACATAACCTTAAAATGTAAATTATGAATAAGTTCAAGAACCTAATGGAGCAAACTTCAGGTTTCAGTTCTTCAGCCAGTGTGCTCGAGAAATTTGGGTTTTTGTGAATAAATAAGGAAATATTTATATGTATAAAACATCTTCTGTTTTCTTGATACTTTTTCAAGTGGTTAATATGTACTTGTTTCTTGTATGGTATAATATTTGTGTTTATTATCTCAGCATCGGTACTAATTTTTGTTATTACCACATTCTAATATTTATCTGAATTTTCAATATTATAAAATAAGTCTTCTTTTAGAAATAATTTAAACATTTTATGACTTTGTATACTCAATTAAGAAATAAAACGAGACTGTTAATCCCCTAGCATTTAAAAAAAAAAAAAAAAGAGAGAGAGAGAGAGAGAGAATGTAACTATAAAGTTACAGATAAATAAAATGAGTCACTTTTCACTGCAGTAGTGACAATCTGGTGGCTTATTTATTCATTTAAGAAGGAAAAGTCTTAACACTTAAGTTCTGATTTTAGTAGCAAATTAGGTACAATTTTAATTAAAGTAATTAAGTATAATAGACCTTCTGACGGCTTGGCATGCTGCTGGCTGAAATGCATATTGTTTGATGTTATTCACCTCCACAGCATCAGGGTGCAACACATCTCCAGCTTATATTCCAAAGTTGTGTAGAACTGCAGCAGCCACCATAACATTATCACACTTGTTTTGGTTTAAATCACATTGTTTTAGTGAGAACTTGGAAACATTTCTTTCAAACACTGAATGCTCGCTCTATTACACATCTGGTAGCAGTATGGGCTCTATTGTAGCGCAGTTTGGAACACAGGTGTCATAAGATGTTTGGAGAGAGCATATCCACCATATCCAACAAGCCACCAATCATATTGTCCTTTTTCAAATTCTGCAGCAACTCCACTATTGTACCAAATGCATGCATCATGCGTGGAACCCGGCCAACGGCTTACCACCTTCAAAATCTTCATATTGGCATTATAGATGATTTGTGTATTGATAGAAAAGAAATTATAACGATTTCTGTACAGTTCTGCTTGTGCTCCAGAAGGACAAAGTATGGGTGTATGTACACAATCTGTGGCCCTTATGACTTTTGGGAATCCACCTGTTCGATAGAATTCCGTTTTGTTCTTTGATATATTTTCTTTGCTCTGTGGCATGGACACATACAGTGGCAATTACACTGTTTATAACACTGTTAAAAGCTCTTCCAGCAGTAGTACGATTGTTATTAATGAGATCTCCTGCTACGATTTGATAAGAACCTGTGCGAAAGATTTGCAGTCCACAAAGAAGTTACAGCCTAGGAGACAAAGCAAGGTTCCTGTCAGAATTATGCTGCAGTAACAGCTCCACCATGTCGAGCAGCGACTCAAAAGACTCCTTGCAAAACCCAAATTGCTCTTTGAAATCACCGTTGCTATCACAAATGGGTCTCTTCTTTTCATTACAACCCTCATTCTTGGGATGTTCACTTCTTCCTCCATCTCCATATATTCTTTGTCGTCCAGATAATCCATAGAATTCAACACTTAAAACACAGATCTCAAAGATCATACCTTACTCTCTTACTGTACTCCTATTACTGCCTAGGAGTAAATCTTACTAACATAGTTGCATACTCTTCAGTAGTGCTCTCCACCAGTAATGGAGTAAATAAATTTACTTTGGAAGTTTCTTGTCTCTTAGTAACTTACTACTTTAGTTTCACTTATTCCTGGTTGGTGCTCGGCATCCTAAGTTTAGCTTTTTTTGAATGACTTAAAAGATAGTAAAATACAGAGCGCATCAGACCAGTCGAAAGACTGATGGCTTGAGAGGAAACAATCCATGATATTATAGGATGAAGGTTAATTGTGAAATTCATGGTGATTAGAGCCAACTGCACTAGCTTCATAATTTTGTAAGGAGAAAAAAATTACAGCTGCTTCAATATGATGTGATATATGAAAATTTAAAGTGCCAGTAAAATTGCAGTAATATATTTGGGTAGCTTTAAGGAATATAATAAGCGTGTCTCAACTTGAAACTTTTAACGTGCCACATCCACCAAGATTAGTCCAGGTGAAGATAAAACTGACACTCAGTTAAATGGTGACACCAACTTAAATAATAAAATATTTGGTGCAGTTATCAGTATGGCATGCCGAAGCAATCCAGACCATTAAATGTTGGAAGCATTGAGACTGTGGTTCTTGTGGTCATTCTAAAAGCTTGACATTTCTGCTCAAGGACAGCAGCTTTATACATCGTATTCAGGATTCACACTATGCTATAACAGTACTGGAAATCTTGAGCGCCATTGAGGCAGAAAACCTTCTTGGGTAGGGGGTAATTGAGTTCAGGCGTTGAGGTGGAAAAAAGCAAATATGTTGTCTTTGCTTGGGTAAAATCATGTAATGGGTTTACTAGTCATGAAAATAACACCGAGCTAAGTAACAGCTGCTGCAAGGTACATTGGGACTGGAATCCTGATGACAGTTTATGTCTGTGTATACTCAGTAGCATAGCAGAAGACTTTTAACAAAAATGGGAGCAATCAAATGACACAAAAGAAAGGATTATGCGTTAATTTATTTCCCTCCAGTTTCTCAGTTTCTCGAAGCCTTCCCTCGTTAATCTTGTTGTTATTGTTGTAGTTGGTGTTGCTTTTAATCAGAAAACTGGTTTGATGTAGCTCCTTGGTAGTCTATCCTGTGCAAGCCTCTTCCTCTCTGTATAATTACCAGTCCAGACATCTTATTTGAATATGCTTACTGCATTCAAACCTTGATCTCCCTCTACAGTTTTTACACCACCCCTCTCCCCATTTCTTTGTTCACCACTTCAATTCAGTATCTCTTCATTAGTTAATCTTCCCATCTAATCTGAAGCATTCATGTATTCTATTCTTGTTTGAACTGCTTATCATTCACACTTCATTTCCACATAATGCTATTCATCAGACAAACGCCTCCAGAAAAGACTTCGTGGCACGTAAATTGATGTTGATTTTAACAGATTTCTCTTTCCTGAAATGCTTTTCTCACTATTACCAGTCTGCCTCTTATTTGTTCTTTATTTTGACCATCATAAGTTATTTTGCTGCCGAATTAGCAGAGCTCACCTACTACTCTTATTGTCTCATTTCCTAATGTAATTCTCTCAGCATTGCCAGATTTAATTTGACTATTTTCTGACACCCTTGTTCTAGTTCTGCTAATGTTCGTCGTATGATTTCTGTTCAATAGACCATCCATTCCATTCATCTGCACTTCCAGTCAGCTTTACAGAATAATGATACCATCAGCGAACCTTAAAATTTTTGTTTCTTCTACCTGAACTCTTAATTCCATTTACAAGTTTTATCTCAATTTCCTTCGCAGCTTACTCAGTGTACAGATTGAATAACATAGGAGATAGGCTACAACCCTGTCTCACCACCTTCTCAACCAAAGCTTTCCTTTGATTTACTTCAACTCTTTATAAATGCAGTCTGATTTCTGTACAAGTTGAAAATAAATTTTCCTTCCCTGTACTGTATCCCTCCTACCTTCAGAATTTTAAAGAGTGAAGTCCAGTCAGCATTGTTAAAAGTTTTCATTAAACGTACAATTGTTAAAAATATAGCTTTGCCTTTTTCCAATTTATCTTTTAAGGTAAAAAATAGTCAGTGCTGTGTTGTGTGTTGCTACATTTCTCTGGAACCCAAACTTTGTTCCTCAAGGTTGGTTTTTACCAATCTCTCCATTCCTCTGTAAGTAATTCATGTCGATATTTTGCAGCAGTGGCTTATTAAACAGATGATACAGTAGTTGTTGCACCTGTCAGCACTTGCCTTCTTTGGAAGTGGGAGTATTACATTCTTCTTGAAGTCTGCCTGTCTTACGTACCTTGCACACACCAGGTGGGATAATTTTGTCGTGGCTGTTTCTCCTGAGGAGCTCATTAATTCTGGGAAAATTTTACCTACTCCAGTGGCATTGTCTTTTGGAGCTATATGGAATACTTCTTTCAGTGCCGTATCTCCCATCTCATCTTTATACATTTCCTGTTCCGTTTCTATAAAATAGTTATCATGTTTGTTTTCCTTCTGTAGACCTGTATTTTCCTTCTGCTTTTCAGTTTTACTTTCTTTCCTTAGTACTGGCCTGCCATCTGTGCTCTTGATGTTCATCCAGGTACTTTTGTTTCTTCCAGAGGTCTCTCTAATTTTCCTGTGGGTGACCTGTATATCCCCACAGGTATGCATGTTGCTACAGCATTCTATTTGTTCTCTAGCCATTCTTTCTCAGCCATTTTGTATTTTCTGTCAATCTCATTTTTTAGTCCTTTGTATTCCCTTTTATATTTTGTCCTTTTGTCAGTTCAGTATCTCCTATGTTATCCAAGTATTTCTACTTGACCTCTCCAAGCTTGTGCTACCTTAACTTCATTTCTCAGAGCTACCCATTCGTCTTTTACTGCATTCCTTTCCCCTGTTTCAGCCAGTTGTTGATCAGAATTCACATCTACCACCGTAAATGGTTGCAGGTTTCGAAATCTCTGCTTGAACCACAAGATAATCGATTTGAAACATTCCTGTATCTCAAGGTCTCTGTTATGTAAACCACCTTCTTCCATGATTTTTAAACCAAATATTAGCAATGATTAAATTACGCTGTGTGCAGAATTCTACTATATGG
The DNA here is from genome assembly GCF_023864275.1 of Schistocerca cancellata. NCBI lineage: Eukaryota > Metazoa > Arthropoda > Insecta > Orthoptera > Acrididae > Schistocerca > Schistocerca cancellata. The sequence goes on along the minus strand of NC_064635.1, from coordinate 14,747,184 downwards.
TTCACCTCTCATTTGTCTCTCCCAGTCCATGATCCCACAGTATTTTTCTCCTCTTCCTTTTCCTACTCACTACAAAATTTCATGCCATGAAGGGTAGCCGTGTGGTCTGAGGCACCTTGCCATGGTTTGTGCAGCTCCGCAGCCCCTCCCCCCGTCGGGGGTTGAAGTCCTCCCTCGGGCATGGGCATGTGTTGTCCATAGTGTAAGTTAGTTTATGTAATGTGTAAGCTGAGGGACTGATGACCTCAGCAATTTGGTCCCATAGAACTTACCACGAATTTCCAATTTTCCAAATTTCAGTACCCCATTACAATTAAATTTTCATCTCCTTTATCTATCTGAATAATTTCCAAACTCTCGTCATCCGTTTTTCCAGTCTCTCCATCATTTGTGGAGGTAGTTGGCATATAAACTTATATGACTGTGCTGGGGGTTGGCTTCGTGTCTATCTTGGGTACAATAATTCATTCACTGTGCTGTATACAGTAACTAACTTCCTGCATTTTATTTTGTTATTCATTGTTAGATCTGCTCCTGCAGACCTCTATCGAGTTTGTATATTCCCACTATATCCATTGATTTAATTTCCCTTCTCCTCCTAAGTCCCCATCCGGAGGTCCAAATAGAGAGCAGTTTTACCTCTGGGATAGTTTACTTAAGAGGTTGCTGTCATTATTAAGCCATACAAAAGAACTGCATACACTCAGAGAAAAAAAAATAGTGTCTGTAGTTTCCCTTCGCTTTTCAGCTGTTTGTAGTGCCAACATACTAAGGCCTTGTTGGCTTTGGTACAAAGGCCAGATCATTGAATCATCCACACTGTTGCCTCTCCAACTATGAGGTACTACCCAAAATATCCAAGAATTTTATTGTAAATATCAGGAAACTATAATTATCCCCTAGTGTCCTCTGTTATCGTCAAAGTAGTCCCTCAGGTGTGTATGTCACAATCCCAGCTTTTTTGTGTAAATCAGCAATCAATTATGACACGAGTGTGTGTGTGTGCAACGCCAGTGATCTATAGATTGTGTTGAGTGTTGAGTTCTAAATTTCTGAGAATGCTGGATGTGCAGAGACAAGGGACTATGGCGGTGTCTGCTCATATTCTGGTCAAGCTTACTCCTATTTTAGAAAGGGATTTTATGCTTTCATGTCTTCTTAATCTTTTATTATGTTGCTTGCTTTGTTTTCATGATACATTGAAAAGCTGCACAAGGACCTTGTATTTTTTCCTACTAGTGTTCTCATACAAGTGAGACGAAGTATCTGAAAGCAAAAGTGTTTGCGCTTTACAGAGAAAAAAAACCTACACTGTGTGTAAATAATATTGTAATTAGATAAATTATTTGAACAGTGAGAAAATGAGGGCCATTGGATTAGAAAAATAATTTTTGTTGTTATTTGACACTTGGAATTAAAACAATAGGAAAGATAAAGCAAAAACGCACTATTTACACGTTGTCTGATGTGTTTGCAAGTATATATTTTCTTGAGCAAATAAGTGTATACATTGTGAAATGTTTGGCTGACACTTTCCCTGTTCTTTCAGTTCTCAGGAGTGTGAAAAATTTACCGCATGACATTTGACAAGGACTTCAACTACAAATTCTGTGTTGGTCATTAAGAAACCCTGTTGTCATTACTTGTTTTACATTCTGTTACTGTATTTCGATTTTTCCGTAAAAGGGATAGTCCCTCGTAATCTCACTTTCACCATTCAGATGGCAAACTGCACATCAGACAGCTCTCATAACACCAGTAATTTTGGTACCGACATGTAAATGAAGAAGACCACTCAAAACAGACAAGATCAGTGTGGGAATGAAACATCAAAGGACTTGCAGTAGACACATGGACTCGAGTAGTCATTGGAGACAAGGAAGTCAATCATGTAAAAGGGGCTTAAGTTATCGTACAGTTACTTTTGTTAGTGAAATGAACACTCGTGTTTTCACAAAACATTTAAGACACTAGCATGCTCCCCATACATCAGCAACAGTTAGAAATTTGTGGTCAAAGAATGTAAAATGGATTCTTTTGACTGATCTGGTCAGTGTCTTGGTGAAAACCTTATTTGATGCCTTTATGATGAACAGTATTGGTATTTGTGTGTCAGACCTTTTCTTCAAAGACTTAATTAGAGCACATTTTGAAGAATGTGAGCAGGCCACCTTCATTGTGTCAGAATCAGGAAAATATTAACCCTGTAATTATTGCTTAAAGGAAGATATCCCTTGTATTTAACAGCATACCCATGCAGGGTTACTTTGACCACACTTTACAGGTGCCATCTGCAATCAGCTGTTAGATATCCAGAGAAAGAACTTGATGTTAGCACTTAGAGTGCCAGTCACTTATTTAAATCCACCTACCCTGTGCCAGCCTCTTATCCCAGTCTCCTTGCCCTGCTGCTGGGCGTTTTCCCAGTACTTCCGACTTTCAGGTCCAAGCTAATTTGCAGACCTGAAACTATTTTCTATAGTTTGAAAAAAAAAGTTTATTAACTTCTGTTTAAGAAAATGTTAGATATATTTTTGTTCTCACGAATCTGTCATCAACACCTGGTAAGAAGAAAGATGCCATTTTCAGGATTTAAAAAAAATTATTGTACCGTTTCCTCTCCAGCACATTAATAAAATGACGATTTCATTTTTATATACAGTGAAACTGAAAAGTAGATAAAGGAGAATGACAGGTAGTCTTGCTTCGTGCGGTAGAGCTGGGAGCGTGGTTGCATGCAAAACCCCACTTTACATACACAGCACCGACAAGACATATCTTTTCACTTGGCTGTGCCATCTTCTTTCTTCCCCCTTTCTGAGCACACACTGATAGTTTTCTGTGTTTTCTTTTTTCCTGGTGGTATTGGTATTTTCTCCAGGAAAAGATTTCCAGTTAGTCGTGAAATACTAGCATAACTTGAGGAAGGTTGGGGTCAGTACTGCATGCCATGCGAAGGTCTTTATAAACAGCAATAATAAACTGGCTGGCACTAATATTCTTTTTCATGACCCGTATATACAGTATACAGGCTTTGGGAATAGCCTTGAGAAATACGAAAGTGACAAGTTTTTTCCACCACTTCACAGAGCAATGGTAAAAAATTCTGTATGATATTATCTGGTAGCTTAGATCAACACCAAACTTGTTCTTATTCTAATCAAGGTTGGCTGCTAGTTTCATATTTTTTTTTTTTTTTGCCCCCCCCCCCCCTCCCCCCACCCCCACCCCTCTCCTGTCAATATAGGAAATCGTGTCTCCCCTGTGCCTTGTGCTTATTATGAAAACATCTCTTTTTGTCTTAACATAATAAGGATTCAATGTCTTCCTCAGGTGGAAAATCATTTCATTCTGCTGAAGTGATGTAGCATTCAGATCAGATGGCATTCCTCTTCTGTTCTTGCTGATAGTGCCAATGAGACCAATGCTTTTTGCTCCAAAAGCTGTTGCTAATGAAACACTGGTATAGTGCTGGTCAGTGAACATTGTGACCCTTACCTGCTAAATTGTCAAGCAGTCATAGGACAACATTGGTTACTGCATTGTTCTGCCCACAGAATACTGCAAAATTCCAAATGTTCCCTTACTGTGCCTCTGAAAGCATGTATAGCTTTATTCCATATCGATGTGTTCTCTGTGGCATATTTTGTTGAAACTAAGACGTTCCTGAAATGGACATACCTCTTAATCAATTTTGATTTTACACTTTGGTTGGTATCCAGTTTTTCACTGCTGAAATGTCTTCTCATACACATACCGTAATTTAAATAATGGATCAGACCCTGTCTCACCTTTAGCTTTCATCTGCCTGTTGCCATTTACGTGGAAGTTTGAAAGTATTAGCACAAACCTGTTTCTGCTCATAATGTTTTGACAAAAACTGCAATACACCGCTGTATTTGTGCTCCAGTGATCTACAGTTATATAGAGTTAACAGGGTAGTGGGGCAACATATCCATTTAAGCTGCTGCGACATCTTAAGGTCTTAATTGTGCTATAGCAGTTAACATGACAAAGGATCATTACATTAGGACATTAGAATCATTTCTTGATCAACAGTTGGTTGTGAATGTGTCCTGTATTGTTTAATGCCCATAAAACGTGATAGTCTGTGTGCGTGAGAGTAACGCAGATTGCCTACCAAGTCATGTTATTGTTCAGTGACACTCTATGCCAGAATTAGTAATTGATTGATACGAGGTGTGATTGAAAAGTTTCAAGAATGGATCCGCTACTGCTTACTGGTTTGGTGGGCAGGTACACGGAGGGTGGGGAGTGAGTCATTGCCTTGTCCTTGAATGCCCTCTGACAGGAAACTGCGTTCCCTTTATTCAGTTGATTGTGGCAGCTGGTTGAGTGCCCGTCTGTTAGAGCTTGTTGCTGGGTTCTGTCTGCGTGAAAATGGACGTAGAAATGGAGCAACAAGTTTGTGTAAAATTTTGTTTTAAAACCGGGAGACTTCTGAGACTTACGGACTATTAAAAACATCTTTTTGAGATAATTGTATGAGCCAGTCAGATGTTTTTGTCTGGTTTAACAGATTTAAAAATGGTCACAAATCATTTGAAGATGAACCATGGTCCAGTCATCCTTCCACCTCAAAAACGAATGAAAATGTTGTGGAAGTTCGCGACAGTCCTTGACAATTAGAGAGATGGCTGATGAACTTAATTTAAGTTTCTATGTAGTTCAGGCAATTTTAACTGAAGATCTGAACATATGTTGAGTGTTCGCAAAATTCATTCCAAAAATGTTGTCAAATGACCTGAGACAATACCGATTTGAAGTGTGCCAAGAAATGATTAATCAGACTAAAAAAGACCCAGATTTGTTAAATAGGGCAATTACAGGTGGCGAATCATGAGTATATGGATATGATACTGAAACCAGAGTGCAGTCTTCTTAGTGGAAGACACCATGTTCACCACGACCGAAAAAAGCACGGCAAGGTCTGTCGAAAGTGAAGACAATGTTGGTGATTTTTTGCGATTCTACCAGTATTGTGCATCATGAATTAACCCTTGAGGACAGACAATTAACCAGGAATGCTAAAAATGTGCCCTTGAGCGTTTGCGCGAAAAGGTGCGGAAGAAAAGGCCTGCATTGTGGAAAGACAGGATTTGGGTGCTACACCATGACAGTGCTCCAGCTCATCGCGCCTTCTCCATCGTTGAATTTTTGACCAAATTGAAAATTCCTGTGCTTCCACAGCCACCATATTCCCCTGATTTGGCTCCTGCGGCCTTCTACCTGTTTCCTAAACTGAAATTTTCACTGAATGGGAACCGATTTAACTCGATTGAAGACATCCAGACAAATAGGGAGAGCGTCCTCAACACTCTTCACAGAAAAAACTTCAAGGAATGTTTCCAGAAGTGGGTGCACAGTCGGAGTAGGTTGAACACACTATTTTGAAGGAGATGCATCACAGTAGCATGTAAGTATCACCATTATATAATTACAAGCCCATTCTTAAAACTTTCCAATCACACCTTGTATGTGCTGACCTTCAAAATAGGTACTCGTGAGTAAGGACCATGAAGACAAGAAATCAGGAGGCACATAGACAGTTGTTTTTCCCTTGCTGCATTTGTGACTGGTGCAGTAAGCGGAATGGCACATGGTATCCTCTGCCGTGCACTGTATGGTAGTGTGAGGAGTGTGTATAAATGCAAAATTTCCCAAGACACTTGTCATCATTAAGCATACACATTTATTACACACCTGATATCACCCAGTGGCCTAGATTTTTGTGTTTTTCATGGCATTCTTAGTATCAGCAGGGAAATGCTTCTTCCGGAGCATAAAAAATGTGAATATTTTGCTGTTTATTTAAAAGGCTCTGACATAAAATGGGGAGGGTTACCAGCTGCATCATTGTATCGTCCTCAGCAGCTTTAAAAAATTTTGCAAAATTTTTAGCATACAAACATTTTGGCCTGTTTTTTAACATGCAACTCACCTTGAACTCCCACATGCTCCCTGACTGTAATTCACTCGCATTGCTCGTACCCATCTACTCCCAGTTGCTCTTTCTCACTCATTCATTCGGCCCAACTCATTGTCATTATCTCTTTGTGTCTCTCTGTCTTCATCTCCTGTGTCAACCATAGTCTCTTTCACTCTGTCCTACTACTACAGTCTCCTCTCTCTCTCTCTCTCTCTCTCTCTCTCTCTCTCTCTCTCTCTCTCTCATTGCTGATACCTCATTCCTTTCTGCCTACTGCTACTCTCTCTCTTCTCACTATCACTCTCTCTCTCATTGTCATGTATTCTGTCTCTGATTATCACCGGCTCTCTCTCTCTCTCTCTCTCTCTCTCTCTCTCTCTATCTCTATCTCTCTCTCTCTCTCTCTCTCTCTCTCTCTCTCTCCCTCTCCCTCTCCCCCCCCCTCTCTCCCCCTCTCTCCCCCCTCTCTCCCCCCCTCTCTCTCTCTATCTCTATCTCGCTCTCTCTCTCTATTCCCCATCCCCGTCAGTGTCTCCTTCACTCTTTTCTTAGCACTGTTCTGTCAATCAGTATTTATTACTTTTCTGTCTCTTTGCCACTGCCACAGTCTTCTCTCTCAGCATAAAAAAATTTGAATATGTTTGCATGCTAAAATTTTTAAAAGTGCTGAGAAAGGTAGAATGAGTCAAGTGAGGAAGGTAGAATGAGTCAACTGATACCATACTTTTCAGTCAGGCCTTTAATTAATCAGGAATTCACATTTTTGGAGCTCCGATGGGAGAATTTTTCTGATGGTTTCCAGCTTTTCACTTCTGCAGCTTTGTATGTAACTCATAAGAAAAGAAATATATTGGTTAGTAAAATTTAAACAATTTACTTATGTGAAATTTAAATATCGCAAAACTATTTTTACAGACTGGATTTTACGTGCAAAAAAAATTTTTTTTGAGAGTGCTTCAGTGCTACAACATGGGGTTCTCAGATGATAATGGAGACACTTAGCAGCATATTTCTTCATGCTGCGTCACTTTATAAGTTACACCAGATATATATATATATATAATAGAGGGAAACATTCCACGTGGGAACAAAAGGTTGCTGTGTATGTGCGGATGGATGTGTGTGTGTGCGCGCGAGTGTATACCTGTCCTTTTTTCCCCTAAGGTAAGTCTTTCCGCTCCCGGGATTGGAATGACTCCTTACCCTCTCCCTTAAAACCCAAATCCTTTTGTCTTTCCCTCTCCTTCCCTCTTTCCTGACGAGGCAACCGTTGGTTGCGAAAGCTAGAATTTTGTGTGTATGTTTGTGTTTGTTTGTGTGTCTATCGACCTGCCAGCGCTTTTGTTTGGTAAGTATATATATATATGAAACCCCAAACCACCTTCCCTACCCTCTGGCTCCTACCCCTGTAACCGCCCCCGGTGTAAAACCTGTCCCATGCACCCTCCCACCACCACCTATTCCAGTCCTGTAACCCGGAAGGTGTACACGATCAAAGGCAGAGCCACATGTGAAAGCACCCACGTGATTTACCAACTGACCTGCCTACACTGTGAAGCGTTCTATGTGGGAATGACCAGCAACAAACTGTCCATTCGCATGAATGGACACAGGCAGACAGTGTTTGTTGGTAATGAGGATCACCCTGTGGCTAAACATGCCTTGGTGCACGGCCAGCACATCTTGGCACAGTGTTACACCGTCCGGGTTATCTGGATACTTCCCACTAACACCAACCTGTCAGAACTCCGGAGATGGGAACTTGCCCTTCAGCATATCCTCTCTTCTCGCTATCCGCCAGGCCTCAATCTCCGCTAATTTCAATCTGCCGCCGCTCATACCTCACCTGTCTTTCAACATCATCTTTGCCTCTGTATTTCCGTCCCGACTGACATCTCTGCCCAAACTCTTTGCCTTTACAAATGTCTGCTTGTGTCTGTGTATGTGTGGATGGATATGTGTGTGTGTGCGAGTGTAAACCTGTCCTTTTTTCCCCCTAAGGTAAGTCTTTCCGCTCCCGGGATTGGAATGACTCCTTACCCTCTCCCTTAAAACCCAATCCTTTTGTCTTTCCTTCTCCTTCCCTCTTTCCTGACGAGGCAACCATTGGTTGCGAAAGCTAGAGTTTTGTGTGTATGTTTGTGTTTATTTGTGTGTCTATCGACCTGCCAGCGCTTTTGTTGGGTAAGTCTCATCATCTTTCTTTTTAAATATATTTTTCCCACGTGGAATGTTTCCCTCTATTATATATATATATATATATATATATATATATATATATATATATATCTAAAAACAAAGATGATGTGACTTACCAAATGAAAGTGCTGGCAGGTCGACAGACACACAAACGAACACAAACATACACACAAAATTCAAGCTTTCGCAACAAACTGTTGCCTCATCAGGAAAGAGGGAAGGAGAGGGAAAGACGAAAGGATGTGGGTTTTAAGGGAGAGGGTAAGGAGTCATTCCAGTCCCGGGAGCGGAAAGACTTACCTTAGGGGGAAAAAAGGACGGGTATACACTCGCACACACACACATATCCATCCACACATATACAGACACAAGCAGACATATGTCTGCTTGTGTCTGTATATGTGTGGATGGATATGTGTGTGTGTGCGAGTGTATACCCGTCCTTTTTTCCCCCTAAGGTAAGTCTTTCCGCTCCCGGGACTGGAATGACTCCTTACCCTCTCCCTTAAAACCCACATCCTTTCGTCTTTCCCTCTCCTTCCCTCTTTCCTGATGAGGCAACAGTTTGTTGCGAAAGCTTGAATTTTGTGTGTATGTTTGTGTTCGTTTGTGTGTCTGTCGACCTGCCAGCACTTTCATTTGGTAAGTCACATCATCTTTGTTTTTAGATATATTTTTCCTTCGTGGAATGTTTCCTTCTATTATAATGATATATATATATATATATATATATATATATATATATATGTGGATGGATATGTGTGTGTGTGTGTGTGCGAGTGTATACCCGTCCTTTTTTCCCCATAAGGTAAGTCTTGCCGCTCCCGGGAATGGAATGACTCCTTACCCTCTCCCTTAAAACCCACATCCTTTCGTCTTTCCCTCTCCTTCCCTCTTTCCTGATGAGGCAACAGTTTGTTGCGAAAGCTTGAATTTTGTGTGTATGTTTGTGTTCGTTTGTGTGTCTGTCGACCTGCCAGCACTTTCATTTGGTAAGTCACATCATCTTTGTTTTTAGGTATATATATATATATATATATATATATATATATATATATATATATATATATATATATATATACCTAAAAACAAAGATAATAGAGGGAAACATTCCACGTGGGAAAAATATATTTAAAAAGAAAGATGATGAGACTTACCAAACAAAAGCGCTGGCAGGTCGATAGACACACAAACATACACACAAAATCTAGCTTTCGCAACCAATGGTTGCCTCGTCAGGAAAGAGGGAAGGAGAGGGAAGGACAAAAGGATTTGGGTTTTAAGGGAGAGGGTGTGCGAGTGTATACACACTCTTTGCCTTTACAAATGTCTGCTTGTGTCTGTGTATATGAGGATGGATATGTGTGTGTGTGCGAGTGTATACCTGTCCTTTTTTCCCCCCTAAGGTAAGACTTTCCGCTCCCGGGATTGGAATGACTCCTTACCCTCTCCCTTAAAACCCAAATCCTTTTGTCCTTCCCTCTCCTTCCCTCTTTCCTGACGAGGCAACCATTGGTTGCGAAAGCTAGATTTTGTGTGTATGTTTGTGTTTGTTTGTGTGTCTATCGACCTGCCAGCGCTTTTGTTTGGTAAGTCTCATCATCTTTCTTTTTAAATATATATTTTTTTTAAATATATATTTTTATATATATATAATATATAATATATATAATATTTATATTTTTATATATATTTAAATATATATATATTTTTAAATATATATATTTAAATATATATTTCTTTTTAAATATATATGTAAATAATATGTCTGCTTGTGTCTGTATATGTGTGGATGGATATGTGTGTGTGTGCGAGTGTGTACCCGTCCTTTTTTCCCCCTAAGGTAAGTCTTTCCGCTCCCGGGACTGGAATGACTCCTTACCCTCTCCCTTAAAATCCACATCCTTTCGTCTTTCCCTCTCCTTCCCTCTTTCCCGATGAGGCAACAGTTTGTTGCGAAAGCTTGAATTTTGTGTGTATGTTTGTGTTCGTTTGTGTGTCTGTCGACCTGCCAGCACTTTCATTTGGTAAGTCACATCATCTTTGTTTTTATATATATATATATATATATATATATATATATATATATATATAATAGAGGGAAACATTCCACGTGGGAAAAATATATTTAAAAAGAAAGATGATGAGACTTACCCAACAAAAGCGCTGGCAGGTCGATAGACACACAAATAAACACAAACATACACACAAAACTCTAGCTTTCGCAACCAACGGTTGCCTCGTCAGGAAAGAGGGAAGGAGAAGGAAAGACAAAAGGATATGGGTTTTAAGGGAGAGGGTAAGGAGTCATTCCAATCCCGGGAGCGGAAAGACTTACCCTAGGGGGAAAAAAGGACAGGTATACACTCGCACACACACACATATCCATCCATACATCTTGTATGTATGGATGGATATGTGTGTGTGTGCGAGTGTATACCTGTCCTTTTTTCCCCCTAGGGTAAGTCTTTCCGCTCCCGGGATTGGAATGACTCCTTACCCTCTCCCTTAAAACCCATATCCTTTTGTCTTTCCTTCTCCTTCCCTCTTTCCTGACGAGGCAACCGTTGGTTGCGAAAGCTAGAGTTTTGTGTGTATGTTTGTGTTTATTTGTGTGTCTATCGACCTGCCAGCGCTTTTGTTGGGTAAGTCTCATCATCTTTCTTTTTATATATATATATATATATATATATATATCCATTATGACAGCTGCCACCCATTCCACATCAAACGGTCCCTTCCCTACAGCCTAGGTCTTCGTGGCAAACGAATCTGCTCCAGTCCGGAATCCTTGAACCATTACACCAACAACCTGAAAACAGCTTTTGCATCCCGTAACTACCCTCCCGACCTGGTACAGAAGCAAATAACCAGAGCCACTTCCTCATCTCCTCAAACCCGGAACCTTCCACAGAAGAACCCCAAAAGTGCCCCACTTGTGACAGGATACTTTCCGGGACTGGATCAGATTCTGAATGTGGCTCTCCAGCAGGGATACGACTTCCTCAAATCCTGCCCTGAAATGAGATCCATCCTTCATGAAATCCTCCCCACTCCACCAAGAGTGTCTTTCCGCCGTCCACCTAACCTTCGTAACCTCTTAGTTCATCCCTATGAAATCCCCAAACCACCTTCCCTACCCTCTGGCTCCTACCCCTGTAACCGCCCGCGGTGTAAAACCTGTCCCATGCACCCTCCCACCACCACCTATTCCAGTCCTGTAACCCGGAAGGTGTACACGATCAAAGGCAGAGCCACGTGTGATAGCACCCACGTGATTTACCAACTGACCTGCCTACACTGTGAAGCGTTCTATGTGGGAATGACCAGCAACAAACTGTCCATTCGCATGAATGGACACAGGCAGACAGTGTTTGTTGGTAATGAGGATCACCCTGTGGCTAAACATGCCTTGGTGCACGGCCAGCACATCTTGGCACAGTGTTACACCGTCCGGGTTATCTGGATACTTCCCACTAACACCAACCTGTCAGAACTCCGGAGATGGGAACTTGCCCTTCAGCATATCCTCTCTTCTCGCTATCCGCCAGGCCTCAATCTCCGCTAATTTCAATCTGCCGCCGCTCATACCTCACCTGTCTTTCAACATCATCTTTGCCTCTGTACTTCCGTCCCGACTGACATCTCTGCCCAAACTCTTTGCCTTTACAAATGTCTGCTTGTGTCTGTGTATGTGTGGATGGATATGTGTGTGTGTGCGAGTGTAAACCTGTCCTTTTTTCCCCCTAAGGTAAGTCTTTCCGCTCCCGGGATTGGAATGACTCCTTACCCTCTCCCTTAAAACCAATCCTTTTGTCTTTCCTTCTCCTTCCCTCTTTCCTGACGAGGCAACCGTTGGTTGCGAAAGCTAGAGTTTTGTGTGTATGTTTGTGTTTATTTGTGTGTCTATCGACCTGCCAGCGCTTTTGTTGGGTAAGTCTCATCATCTTTCTTTTTAAATATATTTTTCCCACGTGGAATGTTTCCCTCTATTATATCCATATCCATATATATATATATATATATATATATATATATATATATATATATATATATAATAGAGGGAAACATTCCACGTGGGAAAAATATATTTAAAAAGAAAGGTGATGAGACTTACCAAACAAAAGCGCTGGCAGGTCGATAGACACACAAACAAACACAAACATACACACAAAATCTAGCTTTCGCAACCAATGGTTGCCTCGTCAGGAAAGAGGGAAGGAGAGGGAAAGACAAAAGGATTTGGGTTTTAAGGGAGAGGGTAAGGAGTCATTCCAATCCCGGGAGCGGAAAGACTCACCTTAGGGGGAAAAAAGGACAGGTATACACTCGCACACACACACATATCCATCCTCATATACACAGACACAAGCAGACATGCTTGTGTCTGTGTATATGAGGATGGATATGTGTGTGTGTGCGAGTGTATACCTGTCCTTTTTTCCCCCTAAGGTGAGTCTTTCCGCTCCCGGGATTGGAATGACTCCTTACCCTCTCCCTTAAAACCCAAATCCTTTTGTCTTTCCCTCTCCTTCCCTCTTTCCTGACGAGGCAACCATTGGTTGCGAAAGCTAGATTTTGTGTGTATGTTTGTGTTTGTTTGTGTGTCTATCGACCTGCCAGCGCTTTTGTTTGGTAAGTCTCATCACCTTTCTTTTTAAATATATATATATATATATATATATATATATATATATACACTCTTTCCCTCTCCTCCCCTCTTTCCTGATGAGGCAACAGTTTGTTGCGAAAGCTTGAATTTTGTGTGTATGTTTGTGTTCGTTTGTGTGTCTGTCGACCTGCCAGCACTTTCATTTGGTAAGCCACATCATCTTTGTTTTTAGGTATATATATATATATATATATATATATATATATATATATATATATATATATATATTTGTGCAAGTAGTATAACTGTGAACCTTGGTATGGGGAGATGGCTCTTCTATATAAATGTCTAGAGAATATACCATTAAAATTTGAGCAGTGCAGTGTAGTTATTTCTTATTTAGATTTTGCCTCTTGCCAGATTTTACGTGTATAAATAGGCTTACTTTGAACCTCTTTATCTTGGAAACAGATTAAGAAATAAGAAATTTTTCAAGGTTGAGATCTTAGGAATACATTGTAAAAATTAGAGCCATTTGCTATGCATAGCTGTCATGGGATTCTCATGGTGCATTTGCCTAAGCAGGAGGAAGTGTGTAAAATTCATAATTTAACCCTGTATTATTGGATGTGACACTAAGGTGATCCTTCTGTTGGGGATACAAATGGTCCTTAGACCAAAGGCTATCCAAAACGTTTGATCCTATCTTTTTATCAATAGAACCCGAGGTACGAGGAATAGAAAATGCCATTTGTGTGCTTGGCATTTTGGAACATATTAGATACTCGTGCTGTTGCTCGCATACCGATACTCGCTGATCGTACAGAAAGAATAGGAATTAATACGTTCAGAAATTTACCGAATTTGATCCTTTTGTCGGCTGGTGTGTTTGCAAGCAACAAGCAGTTTCATGTCACAGCAAAAGAATACATTGTAATACCAGTACACTCTTTTGTGGTTTATGATAAAGTTGTGAACAATGGAACCAAGAAAAAATATACACTCCTGGAAATTGAAATAAGAACACCGTGAATTCATTGTCCCAGGAAGGGGAAACTTTATTGACACATTCCTGTGGTCAGATACATCACATGATCACACTGACAGAACCACAGGCACATAGACACAGGCAACAGAGCATGCACAATGTCGGCACTAGTACAGTGTATATCCACCTTTCGCAGCAATGCAGGCTGCTATTCTCCCATGGAGACGATCGTAGAGATGCTGGATGTAGTCCTGTGGAACGGCTTGCCATGCCATTTCCACCTGGCGCCTCAGTTGGACCAGCGTTCGTGCTGGACGTGCAGACCGCGTGAGACGACGCTTCATCCAGTCCCAAACATGCTCAATGGGGGACAGATCCGGAGATCTTGCTGGCCAGGGTAGTTGACTTACACCTTCTAGAGCACGTTGGGTGGCACGGGATACATGCGGACGTGCATTGTCCTGTTGGAACAGCAAGTTCCCTTGTCGGTCTAAGAATGGTAGAACGATGGGTTCGATGACGGTTTGGATGTACCGTGCACTATTCAGTGTCCCCTCGACGATCACCAGTGGTGTACGGCTAGTGTAGGAGATCGCTCCCCACACCATGATGCCGGGTGTTGGCCCTGTGTGCCTCGGTCGTATGCAGTCCTGATTGTGGCGCTCACCTGCACGGCACCAAACACGCATACGACCATCATTGGCACCAAGGCAGAAGCGACTCTCATCGCTGAAGACGACACGTCTCCATTCGTCCCTCCACTCACGCCTGTCGCGACACCACTGGAGGCGGGCTGCACGATGTTGGGGCGTGAGCGGAAGACGGCCTAACGGTGTGCGGGACCGTAGCCCAGCTTCATGGAGACGGTTGCGAATGGTCCTCGCCGATACCCCAGGAGCAACAGTGTCCCTAATTTGCTGGGAAGTGGCGGTGCGGTCCCCTACGGCACTGCGTAGGATCCTACGGTCTTGGCGTGCATCCGTGCGTCGCTGCGGTCCGGTCCCAGGTCGACGGGCATGTGCACCTTCCGCCGACCACTGGCGACAACATCGATGTACTGTGGAGACCTCACGCCCCACGTGTTGAGCAATTCGGCGGTACGTCCACCCGGCCTCTCGCATGCCCACTATACGCCCTCGCTCAAAGTCCGTCAACTGCACATACGGTTCACGTCCCCGCTGTCGCGGCATGCTACCAGTGTTAAAGACTGCGATGGAGCTCCGTATGCCACAGCAAACTGGCTGACACTGACGGCGGCGGTGCACAAATGCTGCGCAGCTAGCGCCATTCGACGGCCAACACCGCGGTTCCTGGTGTGTCCGCTGTGCCGTGCGTGTGATCATTGCTTGTACAGCCCTCTTGCAGTGTCCGGAGCAAGTATGGTGGGTCTGACACACCGGTGTCAGTGTGTTCTTTTTTCCATTTCCAGGAGTGTATCATGAAAGAGTGGGGGTGGGGAGTGAAATATGCTCACTATTTTTATATACTTGAATTTAGCACATTTCGTGACAGTACTCACTTTTCTGTGGATGTTTATAAGATGATATTTGACTTTTTTGTGTTGGCTTCAATCGTCTGGTGGAAATATGATTCCATAATGCTGTTTCGTCAACTGCGGAAATGTCCTGGTTCATTGCGTTTGCCTCATTTTTGGTGCTTCAAATACCATTTTTCCGAATGTGCTTCCTTCTTGGTGTTTATATAATAAAGTAGTAGAATAACTCATTTTTGCTGGTCACTTGCAAATTATTGTAAAGGGGACCTGTACATTGTTCCACCATCACACACCGAGTGTTCACTGCCGACTGACTACAGTCAAAGACGACTCCAGCGTCAAAGACATTTCACACAACACACAAGCTTCCACTTGTAACCAGTCTCTTTGATATTATTCGTCACATCTACTAATATTAATCAATATGCTGTCACTCGAACATATAAGCAAATTAGCACAAAATAAGGCAAATTACAATTAAAAAAAAATATTCTGACAAAAAAATATAAGAAAACATTTACAACCTCCCTCATTAGATTTGGTATGGACAAATCCGGTAGAAAATAACACATCTCCCAGATCCATCATAGGAGGGGCACTTAGTAAGCTTCAAGGAGGAAAATGTGACATAGAAAGCAGGAGATTCTTGAGTGTCTCACATGACAGAAATTGAACAGATCATACAGATGCACTGATACACATAATGGTGCACATAATTGTAATAAATGAGTCCATAAATATGAACTAAAAGATAGGGGAGTGTTCAGTAAAGGCTTTGTGACTGCAGTTATTTTAAAATGTTACATGTCATCAGAGACTAACATCTTTGTAGTTTGCACGAATGATATCTTTGGGCTTTTGCTGATTTATGTACAGTAATTTTAAGCAGCAGAAACAGTCACATCTTGTCGGTACAATTTATCACTTTTTTCTGTACTCACAGTAAATTGCAAAACTTTTTTCCCCTAAATCTTAAAATTCGAACCATTCGACTATGTTGTGAAATCAGACAAGGTACAAATTTATGCACCTTAGTTCTGCATTTCATATTGTTTGGCAAAAAAAGTTAATTTTTATTTTCGAAACTTAACTGGGTGTGTTGTTGTTGTTGTTGTTGTGGTCTTCAGTCCTGAGACTGGTTTGATGCAGCTCTCCGTGCTACTCTATCCTGTGCAAGCTTCTTCATCTCCCAGTACCTACTGCAACCTACATCCTTCTGAATCTGCTTGGTGTATTCATCTCTTGGCCTCCCTCTACGATTTTTACGCTCCACACTGCCCTCCAATGCTAAATTGGTGATCCCTTGATGCCTCAGAACATGGTGTGAAGGACATCAAATTATGCCGTATTGTTTAAATTTTTGTTTTATTGCCCATATATGTCGCATGCTGATACTCTTTCATCGACAGCATTACTGTAAAATTATCAGGAACAATTCTTTGTGTGTTTCACTTATCCCCCTGATTTATGAATAACTGTAATTGCCCAAATGCTTATTGGATTCTTTTATGTTTCTTTGAAGGTTGGAAGCGCGAGATCGTGTTCCGAAGTGCTGGTGGTAGTTCCACAAAAGGACTAGCAGATGTCTATTATTTTACCCCATCTGGGAAGAAAGTGCGTTCTACCAGGGAGATGATGGAGAATCGTAAGTAATTCTTTCATGGGTTTTTAAACTAGTGTTCCTTACTACTCACCAATCTCATCAGCATTTCTTACAAAATGTTGCTGTAACCAAGACAACAAGTGAAAAACAATAGGACGGAACAAACTCCGTAATGTTCATTGTTCTTCAGATTGCTACACTTTCAAAAATAATGTGGTGCAGACAGTAAAGCAAAAAAGTTAATAACCCACTCATCCTCCCTTTGTATGTAGAATCTCTTTGCAGCTCAACACAATATGAAAGACATTCATGAAGCTTGGAAAGAATGCTGTAATAAAGGGAAAATTAAGTAAAATGCTTGGATATGGAAAAAAAATATTTTTAGAAGTCCACTGTCACAAAATACAGCTATTAATATCTATGCTGTATGCTGAACATATTTCAGTATGGTTTCAGCATCCTTGGAGTGTTTTAATTTTTCAAAAATAATTTGTAAGGGAAAAATCTGTAGTTACTTGTTATGGCTCAAGATCAAAATATTATCGTTTGTTATGGTATGCCATTTTGTGATTTTCTTGATTTGTCTGGGAGTATATCTGGAACTAGAATAATTTGTTGAGTCTACTTTGACTGAAAAAATACCCCATTTGGTACTGGTGCACAATACAAATGGAAACAGTTCAAAAAAAATAATGTGAGCCTATACATTACAGCATGAATTTCACTTTTACTCTCTTTTGATCATTATTCTGATTGGCGTGCTCTTTTTTACTGTCCCTCACAATGTTCCATAGGATTATTGATTTTCTCTTGAGATCAAAACAAAAAAAAAAATCTGAAAATTTTTGCAACTAACGTAACTATTCTTTTATTGCTGCTTGTTCCAATCTCTTTCTCGGTCTGTGAGTGCTGTACTTTCGCATGGTTTTTTTTTTTTATGAAATGTGGTTTATCATTGAAAATATGGGCTGGCCAGTGTGGCCGAGCGGTTCTAGGCGCTTCAGTCTGGAACTGCGCGACCACTACGGTCGCAGGTTTGAATCCTGCCTCAGGCATGGATGTGTGTGATGTTCTTAGGTTAGTTAGGTTTAAGTGGTTCAAAGTTCTAGGGGACTGATGATCTCAGATGTTAAGTCCCATAGTGCTCAGAGCCATTTGAACCATTTGAAAATATGGAGCTTTTGTCACCCCTGTTTCAAAACTGCTGCATTTTATCAAATGCAGCAGTTTTCACTGTTTTGTTTTTCTGAACAGTATCACCATACATTGTCTAAACCATTTTCTTGTGGGTGGGCACCACTGGCAAGGCGGTGCATTCTGTATTGAACAGCATAATTGATATGTCAATGTTGGCCCCTAAACATTTCACATTAATACTGAGCAACTTTCTCCAGTAATGAAAACTAATTACTTACTGCCTTACACTTCCTAAAATGCTTGATGAAAAATGTTGAGTTCAGTTTCAATGATTCTCCACATTTTGTTGTTTGTTGTATTAATGCTCTGCAATACTGGTTGCTGTTGCACTTAATAAAAATCCAGTGCAAGAAATATGTTGGATTATACACTGCTTAAGGCAATCAGGTCATGCTAATGAGGTACTGATTGTGTTTATGTGTAACTAAATATGAAAGGAATACCATCATGCAGATTTAACTTCAGCAGGAAACACTTACATACCAAGTAAATATTTGAAGTGGTCAACACTTTCTGTAGGTTTCATTAAATCTTTAATTTCTGTTGCAGTTGAAGGCACTGATTTAACTCTGGACAACTTCACTTTTACTAAAGAGCCTCTTGGAATAAATGATCCAGATAAAGAAGTGATCAGGGATGCAAGACGTACGTCAGTAACACCCAAGGTAAATTACAATGCTTTTTGTTAACACGTAGTGAAATTGTCCAATTGAAAGTCCTGGATGGAACAACAATAATCTGGAAAGGATAGATCGCTACTCACCACAGAGGACGCATTGGGTCGCACACATCAGAATGAGGAGAGTACTAGAAATATTTAAGCTTTTGGACAAAGTCCTTCCTCAGAAGTAGAACTCTCACAGATTGACACAACAGCAACAACTACCGTATTTACTCGAATCTAAGCCGCACTTTTTTTCCAGTTTTTGTAATCCAAAAAACCGCCTGCGGCTTAGAATCGAGTGCAAAGCAAGCGGAAGTTCTGAAAAATGTTGGTAGGTGCCGCCACAAATAACTTCTGCCGTAGAATATATGTAGCGCTACACAGACATGCTTCGTAG
The DNA here is from genome assembly GCF_023864275.1 of Schistocerca cancellata. Lineage (NCBI taxonomy): Eukaryota > Metazoa > Arthropoda > Insecta > Orthoptera > Acrididae > Schistocerca > Schistocerca cancellata. The sequence goes on along the minus strand of NC_064635.1, from coordinate 14,728,079 downwards.
GCACAAAGATAAATACTGGCGCCAAAACCTCTGCGTCAGTAAATAAATAAAAAAAAAAGGTGGAAGAAGAGCTTCTTTTTCTCCGCCCCGAGTTTCGACCACTGCATTTTCATACATTATCCAACGAAGTAAATACAAATTCCGTATTGTTCATCTTCGAATGTATTAGAATTTCAATGTACTATGAAAATCCGACTGGCAAGACTGTTTGGGATGTTTTTCAATAAGGCCAACTCTATGTTCTGAATTTTTTCCTACCTGTGAGAAGAGATGGTTGCTAATAGTAACCTGATGAAATGTGAATCACAAGCAGTATTCTCTTCACCATAAGAATAATACGAATATAAACATTTTGCCATGTGTTCTTCCGTGTTTGTTGCTATCTCATTTAAATCCTGTCTGCCTAATAAACTACGAAACTAGAGTGAGACAACAGCAAACGCGGAAGAATACACTTATCGTGTCTGTTTATATTCGTATTATTCTTAGCCTAATAGTGATACAGTCAGAAATGAACCACGGCAACTGACTAGATTTTTAAATCTATGATGACTCTAATTTCTGTGCAGAATTTGATGTACTAAAGAAGCGGCCGCAAATATTTTCAAACGGAGAAAAATTTTCGCCTAACTCTCGTTCAGAACATGTTCTATCATACGCAGCCTATTATTTGGTTCTTGTTGATCATTCTCAAAGAAAGCAGCAGTGTAAGTAACAACAAATAGCAGTCTCTTGACATTCCTTCGCTAATGAGACGATTCGCCTCTTTTTAGTTGTAAGCGGCGGTAGCGCGCACAAAAGCAAGCCATGCCGCGGACGGCGACAGGCCGTAAACACGCACTATCAGAATGCGGCAAACAATGCATGACACAGTACAGTGATGCATTTTCAGCTTAGAGTGACGTAAACACCTATAACAGAGAAAACGGCACTCATCAGATCAAACAAAATAAGCAATCGATTCAAACCAGACGAAGCACGTGAAAAAGGAAGGGTACCCGTATAAATACGGACGGAGCGCCTGACGCATAGCAATGGCTACCTGGTAAAGCTTACGACTCGAACCAAACTACTGTAGCTGTATCGTCATTCATTCGACCTAAATTGTGTCTCATATTACAATGGACCAACTTTGTTTCGATTTGGAGGTGCGGCCTAAAACTTTTATCTCCCCTTGAATTTCGAGTCTCAAATTTCAGGTGCAGCTTAGATTCGGGAAATCTTTTTTTCCTTTGTTTCGAGTCTCATTTTTCAGGTGCGGCTTAGATTCGAGTGCGGCTTAGATTCGGGTAAATACGGTACTACTCTCACACTCCTGGCTACTGTCTCCGGCCTCTTAAGGTCTGACTGCAAATATTTACAAAACAGCAACCAACACCAACACCCCCAACAACAACAAATTGCATGCGTGCGCACGCCCACACACACACACACACACACACACACACACACACACACACACACACACACGCGAGACTGCTGTCTCCGGCTTCTCAGGCAAGTGTCCTTTTCATTGTGTGTCTGCAACCCAGTGATGCCTGTAAGTAGTGCCTGTAAGTAGTGAAGTATCGTTTCCTTAGCAAACTTAGTTATTTGAGCCTGCATGTCATAAATGGGATAGCATGCAATCCCATTTGAATACTGAGTAATTTACAATTGTTAATTTAATTTTATCCATATTTTGCAGTTTCAAATGTGACTTTATTCAATACACTGGAGGTATGAATTAAAAAACACTGCCAGTCACAATTTTTTTTTTTTTTTTTTTTTTTTTTTTTTTTTTTTTTTTTTTTTTTTTTTTTTGTGCACTTTGGACCCTCTGGGTCCATCATCAAGTGTAACTTGTCCTAATACATGCTTTATTTTTTTTCCTCTTGAATGAGGTCAAATGCATATTCCTGTCACGATAAGGTTTGATGTTAGGTTATGAATTTCATAACTCAAATGCAGAAAATATGTGTGAAATAGTGGAAAAGACGAACAGCGTAAACTTACCACATAATCAAAGAAAAGCATTTTTAATGTTTAACACAGCAAATATTTTTTCTCCATCATTTTCACACGTCACTTCATTCAAGAGGCACATTTGCATACACGTCTGTAAACACTTCCCAGATGTTTTTGTACATGGTGTGGTCAAAGATGAATTTATTCGTAATGCTAAAGATACACTTATTAAACAATTGATATACACAGGAAATAATTTTAGAATAGGTCTTTAAAATTACTGAAATAACTTTGACTTGCAAAATATGTTTGTTCATTTAACATAGATCCCGGTTTTTTGATTTTGTGCAGGTATATTTCCAGTTGTTCTAACAGATTTAGGGTCTTGGCTTCATTATCTAGTACTACCAGATTGTTTTCTAGACTGTTGATGACATGTTCCATTTCTAACATATGTTATGCAATGACTGATTTTTCCAAGTGGTTGAGCCTGTTCTTCAAAATGAGTTTTGAAATTTCTGCCTGTTTTCCCTACATAGTAGGCAGAACACATGGGGCATGATACTTTGTGCATTCCGCTGTTGTTGTATGTTTGTGTATTTGACTTTGTTATGGGCGAGTAAGTTTCCTAACTTATTATTAGTTGAGAATGCAACTGTTACAATATATATGGCCCAGGTATGGGATACTGGCAAATATTTTCTCTTCTTTCACAGTGTGGCCATTCGTTGCCTTACTTTTGTGTATTTGTTTGTGTCTACACAGCCAAAACAATTGACAAGTTTATGAAAGGTTAGGGGAGTTTTTTCCTACTTTTGTCAACAGTACTTAGAATTTCATTTCCTGAAGATAAGTATTGGCAGGCTGTTCTCTCGGTTTTAAATTTCATAGTTTTAACAACAGAATTTTTGTTTTGATGCAATTCACTTACAAATATACAAGGCTTGTCTAAAAAGTATTCAACATTTGGCCAGAAAAAATATTTCGAATACCTGACAGGTTTGGGACCCTAATCCCTTTCAAAGTAGCCCCCTTGTTCTTGCTCACACTTAACCCACTGATCCTTCCACTGCTGGAAACACCTCTGGAAGTCTTCTTTTGTAATGGTGTTCAGCTCTGTTGTCATGTTCCACATTACCTCTTCTCTACTCTCAAAAAGACACTCTTTTTGTTTCTGTGTTGTACCTGTACACCCATGACTCATCTCCAGTTATCACGGTGTTCGGAAACCCAGGACCAGTGTTGATGTCCAGAAGGTCCTGTGCAATGCCAAAACAGATGTGTTTTTGTTCCCGCGACAACAACTTGGGCAAGAATTTCGCAGCCACTCTGTGCATGTTCAAATCATCATTCAAAATTGCATGTGTAGAATCTTTACTCACTCCAACCTCTTGGGCACTCTCCTGCACTCCAAGCAGTTTGGGGCCTGTCAGAATGCGAGCCACTCCACTGATGTGCGGCCATTTTTGAATCGATTGAACTACTCCTTAATTTGTGCTACACCTATTGCATCTTCTCCAGACACCTGCCGAATCTTACGAATTGTTTTGCTTTGAGAATCACCAAGCTTTTGACAAAATTTGATGCAGTATCAGTCATCTTGAGAGAATTGATAATCCAACGAACATGTTGTGTAGCACATCACTCAGTGACCAACAGGCAGCGACAGACGCGGTGGAAGGCGGGGACAAAATTCACGCATGCGCATAAAGGTCTCTTCCTTTACCGTGTACAGTGACGCCGCACTGTCGTCTCTATTTTGCATGGGAAAATCGAAGGTCGGATACTTTTTAGACAGACCTCATATATTTATGTTTTTATGAGTACATGCCTCAAGATTCATAAAACCTTTTATTCTGTTTAAAGTTTCCTGATGGCAAACTTTTGTTAACAACCTGTGTTTTTCAGATCAAAAGCAAACGTATTGGTGTAAGGCCAACAAGTAATATGTAAAATATGCTACTTTTCAATTTTCTTATTTTAGTTTAATAACAATACTTGTATTTTCTACAATAAATGCTGCTTCCACGATTCTTGAGTGTACCGCCAAATCCAATCTTCGAAAGGCCACATATTTCTGTGCACAACCATTTCACCATCATCAGGTGATGCTGATGTAATGAAACTGTGGTGGGCTGGCAGTATTTGTACCTACCAGTCCAAAGCTCAGGCTTTGCCAGCCCCACCATACTCCATGGTAGTGTACATGTGGCTACGATGGTGGAGGAACACTCCACCCACCGTCCCTGTTGCGTCTTGTGTCTGTGTGTCACATTTTGCTTTGATGAGCTTAGTATTGGCTCCCAGCCTTGCTCAGTTGGAAGCCATTGTCCCTGTCACACAAATTTAAATTGCTTCTTTGAAAATGCAGTCCCAGAATTTATCAGTGTTAGCCCAGATTTACAGCTCCTGAAAATGCAGTTCCAAAATCTATCAGTGGTAGCCAAGATAACGCAGCTCCACCAAAGGATGGCTGATAGAATGCTAGTGAGACTTGCTGACATCACAGCCTCACTCGGCCCCAGGACTGACCACGTGCAAACCAGTGAGGGCTGAGGGTATAAATGCTACAGGCCTGCCTCAGACACTTAATTCCATCAGGACCACCAGATGATGACGAATTGGCAGTCTGCTGAAATATTGTGGGTTTAAGATGATTGAATCCAGAAGTATATCTGAAAATAATAAAAGCAGCATATTTAACTGGGAAAGCCTCAGATCACGTTTTCTCTAGTTGTGCTTTATTTCTTCTCCCAGCCCTAAACAGTATGATAGTTCATAACAGGAAGGGCAGAAGGGTCCTCGTCCCATGTTGTTGACCACAATTTCATTATTCACTGTGCAAATGACATCAAGACACGGTTAGCATGATTTTTTTCTGAATGAGAATCAAACCAGTCCCGTACTGCGCCATTACATCCACAATAGCCTATTATAGGTAACAGGATATTTTGATACACACAATTTACTGCGGTGGAGAAATAATGTAACATACCAATTTTCATATTTTTGTTATTTAATATTTGATTGTGTGATTTGATTTCTTAAAAATGATTAATTTAATGTTGGAAAGTTTTAGAAATCAGGAAGGAGAGAAGTAAATCATTAGGTCCCAAATTGCTATAGTGTGAGAAACATTTGTGGAAAATTACACAGGGAATTGTATAAGCCTATCTGCAGAGCACAAACAGTTTTGTTATCTGAGCATCCTGTGTGGACTCGCCACTAGTTGAAGTTAGTAACTGTTTCAGTGAAGATTAAAAACTTGTTTCAGTTACATCCCTGTGCTCCGATTCAGTCGAGATCAATACAGTCCCTTCTCATAGGGTGTTAGTTATGTGGCAGTGTCGGGTACCTCTTTGTGGCTTAGAAAGTACGGAGAAGAACCAGGCCAAGCTGAAGCTCTCAGTCAATTAGTTGTGTGTTGCTAGCATAATTCGTAGTGCACTTCCTGTAGAAGGACAGTATCTGGGTCCACATCTGGTTCCAGCACACCATTTTAATGCATCATACATGTTTGGTGCAGTATGTATTCCACTGCAGAGAAGTCACGTCTATGAAAATTTTGTTACAAGTTAATTGCACAGTGGAACTTATGGGATACTAATGTTAACAAATAGCAGGGTTTTTTCCCCCTCTCTCTCTGAGATTAGAAATATGAGAGTCCCTCTGAAACGTTTGGGGATGATTTATTCAGCTCTGTTGTCATGTATTCGGGGGAGAGACCCTGGGCAGAGATACTGAGACCTTGACTACCACAAAATCAAGTGATAAGAAACTATTAATTTCTGAACGAAAAATCCTGTTAGAGACCTACACCTGCATTCTACTGGTCACTTCCTTTCTTACACGAAATGTACGAGGGCTGTCCAGAAAGTAATGCACCACATTTTTTTTATTTTTTTTCTTCCCCACTTCAAAAATTCGTTACTGAATGTAAAGAGAATTACACACCTGAAAGAGCGGTGTTTTATCTACACGCCCTGTTTTTCCACATAATCTCCATTCCATTCTGTGGCCTCCCTCCAGTGTGAAACAAGGGCCAGTGTGCCCTGTCAGTAACAATTCTTGTCCTGGTGGTGGAGCCAGTGCTTCACTGTGCGAATCACCTTCTCATCGTCCCCAAAATGCCTTCTACAAATGGCATCCTGTAATGGCCCAAACAATTGGAAGTCCGAGGGGGCTAGGTCAGGGCTGTCAGGTGCGACAGCCGTGTATGGTCTCCACGACCACTGCAAATCGTGGATCTCCGCTGAGCCCCATCTCTGTGCCCAGTGACTAACTGTAGTGAGAAATTTCATGATGGTACGTTGCTTGTAATGTACATCACCTACAGACACCATTTTGAAACTTTCTGATAAAAAAATTGTGATCCTAGTTGTATTTTGAGTGCTGAATTGAAAACTGTTTTTGGTTTTTTTCTGTCAGGGATAGTTTATGAGTATTCGCAATTTTATTTCTCTTTTCAGTTTCTGGTATAGTGCAGCAAACATTAATGGAGGGTGGGATCTAACATATATCACAGTAAACTTTGTGTATACACTTTGAAGCATTTATTTGACATGAGAAATTACAGAAAATTGACAAAACAATGAGCCACTGCCTTGTAATGCACATCACTTTTTTTCTCTTGTATTGTGAATCTTTCTTCTCGTGAACGATATTCCAGCAATAATCTGCTAACATAGAAGGTACCCACTTCCCTTCATAGCGCCTTTCTATGGTAGAAATGTCTTTATGGACTCTTTCCCCATGTTCATCTGATACGTCACTACAACTCTCTGTGTAGTAGTCCAGATGAGAGTCCCTCATATGTGCCTTCAAAGACATATTACACCCCAAATCCTGATATGCTTTGATCATATCCTTCACCATTGCTTTGAGTTAGTAGCTCTTCTTCTTCTTCTTCTTCTTCCGAGGAATTTCTCCGACACCATCTTGAAACAGTCCCATGCGATTTTTTCTTTATCAGTTAAACGTGCTTCAAAATTTGCATCTTTCTGCAGCTCCCTGATTTGTGGGCCCACAAATACACCTTCCTTTATTTTTGCAACTGAAAGACGGGGGGAATTTGGTAGCGAGATATGCAAACCCACAGCCTGTTGGATCCATGGCCTTCACGAATTGTTTCATCAGGCCAAGTTTGATGTGAGGCGGTGGAAGTAGTATATATTCAGGAGCTAGCAGACTTTCACGTTGTACATTCTTTTCACCAACTTTCCATCTTCGCCTTGGCCATTTCTTTTTCACGTAGTGAGAATTTCGGTCTCGACTATCCCACTCGCAAAGAAAACAGGCATACTTTGTGTAGCCTTGTTGCATTCCCAGTACCATAGCAATTACCTTGAAATCTGCACATATTTTCCATTTGTGTTCATTGTATTTTATTGAATTTAGCATCCTTTGTATGAATTCGTAATTCTCTTTTGTCAGACTAGCGTAAGCTACTGGAACAGAGGGTATTTTATTTCCGTTATGGAGCAGAACACCCTTCAGATTTGTTTTCGATGCAACTATGAAAAGTCTCCACTCCTGTGAAATATAAGCGAAGTTCAGCACTTTCATCAGGCCAGCAACATCATTGCAAAATGTCAGTGCTTCATCAGTTGAAAAATAAGAAATAAAGGCATGTTCTCTGTGCCTGAACACACTGATTTTAGTACTTTGGTGCAGTAGATTATACTCTTGTAACCTTGAACCAAGCAGCTGCGCCTTTTGTTTACTTAGTCCTAGATCACATACTAAATCATTTAAATCTGCCTGTGTTAACAAATGTGGCTATGACTCACTTGTGCAGCGATATAAATAATCATCATCTGTAATTTCTTCAGTACTACTTATTTCACTGTCACTCGGAATTTGACCTCGAGCTCTTGAAGGTACTGGAAGGTTGTCGGAATGCTGCACTGGCATTCTCGCAAGGCAGATCTGGGTAAACAATGTGCCTCTTCGACTTTTTGTTTGTAAAACCCTGAATTTTTGTTAAACATGGTCCTTAGTCTCCCTCCACACCATCGGAACAGCAAACAACACCACATTCTCTTTACCTTTCCACCACTGAATTAGTTTGCAGTAACATGTAGCACAACAGAAATGTGGTGCCCATTCTTTATCTTGGTCTCTTACCTCTACTCCAAAGTAATGTTTGTATGCTTTCTTTATGACTGAAGAAATTTTCTTCCTATTTCTGGCAAAAGTGAACGTCCCACAGATGTAGCAGAAGTTGTCCGGCTTATATCGACATCCACGATGACGTGGCATTTCTGCAAATTTAAAAATACCACTTTGGTAATACACCTGTATTAAATTAATAGTAGGGAACTAGAGGAACGCTGATGTGTAAAAACAAGCAGTTGTTTTACCTTCAGCACCAGGCTCAATCAGTTTACACACAGGAACTAAAAAATTCAACCGTGCTCGGAAATATGACAGACAGTAACTTGTCAGCCAAAACACCCACTCGTTAAGGCTGACACAAATTGCGGCTAACACCACTGTTGTAAACTCGATGAACCTGCCACTAGGAGACGTGAAGCTTTACTGCCGAGGCAGCGACCGGCTGTCGCCGTTCGAGTTAATGATATGTTTCAGGTGGTCTTAATGACATAGATGTGGCGGGGGATAACCTAATGATGTCTGATTCTTCCCACCTGCTGTTGCACAAGAAATTATCACGCTCTATCACTACTGGATGCAGTAACATACCCGTATTTCTGTATAACGTCTGTGTTTGCCATGAATTGTGAATATACATATATATTACATAAAAAGTATCCCTGACAACGATATTTTGTTTACATTTTTTAATTTCCCACGGTAAAATAGTCTAGAAGCACATACTTTAATATCAGAAATAGAACCCATGTCGAACAGTGTAATACATATGTAATGTTTCGCATTAGTAACATTGTTTTCGCTGAGGAAAAAAAAGGTGGTGCATTATCTTTAGGACAATCCTCGTATGTTGCTGGCAGTGGAATCATTCTGCAATCAGCTGTCAATACCAGTGCTCTCGACAAGCTCAGTAGTGTTTCATGAAAAGAATGTGGTTTTCACCTTGGGGATTACCATTATTCACATAGCATCTCAGTAATGCTCACATGTTGATTGAAACTACTGATAACAAATCTAGCAGCACGCCTCTGACTTGATTTGATGCCTTCCTGTAATCCGACTTGGTGCAGTTCCCAAATACGTGAGCAGTACTCAGGAATTGGTCGCTCTAGTTTTCTACATGTGGTCTCCATTATAGGTGAGCTAAAAATTCTCACATCAAACCAAAGTCAACGTCTCTCATTCCCTACAACTAAACGTATATGCTCATTCCATTTCATATTGTTTGTGATGTTACACTTTGATATTTAATCGTTGTTACTGAAACCACTAACAACTGTATTCGAAAATTACAGGATTGTATTTCCTACTCAACTGAATTCGTTTCCTTACATTGAGAGCAGGCTGCCACTTTAAGTCATTGTGTTCTCTCCTGTCATCACTCAGTGACATCACTTTCCTGTCATCGGCAAACAGTCTTAAATTGCTGTTCACACTGTCCATCATATTGTTTATGTGTGTAGAGAACAAGTGTGACCTTCTTTGACTTTCAGAACTGTGGCTGTGTGTCGCTCTTTCCAGAAAATGAGGAATATGGAATCTACCTGTTTCCCTTCATCCATAACTTGCAGGATATTGTGTGAGAAAAGCACAAGCTGAGTTTCACAGGAGTTTCTCTGAATCAAGGAAATGTTGTAGTCAATCTCGGAATATGTTCTAGAATTTGGCAATGAAACCTGTGTTCAGGATATCGGTCTGAAATTTTGCGGGTCCATTCTTTTAGCCTTCTTACACGGAGGAGTCACGAGCGCAATTTTCATAGCGTGGGATTTAGTGCTGGGTGAGAGATTCATGATAAATGCGAGCTCAGTAAGGGGGCCAGTACTGTAGAGTAGTCTGTGTAAAACTGTATTGTTTTTCAGTGTGGATCTGGTGACTTACGTGTTTTCAACTCTTTCAGTTGTTTGTCAATACCAGATTGACAAGTGACTGGATAGAAGCCTTATCCTGGTTGGTCATTAATATAGGACCAGACTTTTTGCAGCTTCTTGGCAAGGTGTTTCGCTAAGCTACTGTGGTGGAAGCAGTTGTATGCTTCACACTTCGATCTTTTTGTAGGCACATGAATTTCTACCGCTTTTTGCTTATCTATATTTCCACTTTCTTTTTTGAACTGAGAGAGCAACAAGCTGTGCTTCCTCAGAATTAACCGAATTTTGTTGTCAAGCCACACTTGGTCCACTTAATCCATAATCCACTTACTCGGCATATACTTCTCCAGTGCGTGATTTACAATTACTTTAAACTTTGCTGATAATTCTTCTACGTCATCATCTTGTAACTAAATTATATTCAATCATTGTGTAAGGAGGGTGCTAAGAAATGCTCATCTACTTCACAAGCCTCTCTGTCTCTATCACCTATAATGGATCCATAGAAGTCTCAGTTTATTCTAGGTAAAAGTTGCCTCCAACCAGTATTGTACGATCTGGGCATTTCTATACCACTGAGCATAGACATTCTTTGAATAATTCTACGACTCCTATGGTGGGATTGGGTGGCTGGTATAAACATCCTGTGATCAACGTGAGTTCACCTAGGTCAGTTACTCATGTCCAGATAACTTTGCAGTCATACTTGAGCTCTGTGGACCCAGTATTTCGATTGACTGCAATGAACATTTCTCCTCTTATGGCATCTAATCTGTTGAAATATGTTCCATGCCTCATTAAATATTTCAGAGCTTTCTACTTTGGGTTTCATCCAGCTCTTGGTTCCAAGACTAATATGAGCGTGACAAATTTCCTAGAGTGCAGTACATTTATGAATTTTGTTATGAATGCTTTGGCAGATTAGTGTAAAAATGTTAACAGTCAAAGTGTAGTTGCTTTTCATGTGGTCTGATTTCAGTCTCGGGGAGGGGGGGGGGGGGGGGACCTGATGTGTGCTTCACATCTACTCTGCTACCTGATAGGTGCTTTCTGTGTGTGATTCACACCCCAAGGGGGTCGTAGAATTCTCCACCTCATTACACAGATCCAGAAATCTGCAGACAAGACAGTCGCAGAATCAGTGGAGCCTCCAGGTGAGACCCTCTCGGCTCCAGACCAAAGGATCCTGATCAGTTCTGGGTACAATACTGCAAATTGTGATCTCTGCTCGCACCTTGTAAGTGAGGCCAACAGTCTTCATCACTTCCAACATCTGCCTGTACGAGCTGAAAATGGCCTCAGAATCCAAGTGACAGGCATCAGTTGTGCCAAAATGTGAAAATGACTGCATCTTGAACCCTTAACCCTTTCACTGCTGTTAGCATGTATGTATGCATGCCCTGCTACAACAATCTCCAGGTTCTATGGCATGCTTACATGTGATACTTCTGTTTTCCTACAGTGCATACAGACATCTGCATGCATTCTGAGCTGGCCTATCACTGCTGCCAATGGGATGCTTCAATATCTCTGCGAATAAAGAAGTTTCTGGTATTTATCCTACAGCATATGTGCGTCTTTGTGTGCAACCATTTGCAGAAAATCTCATGTTGATATCTAGAATCCTTTATGGGATAGGACAATTGTTTATGACCACATGATTTGTGATGCACAACACTGTGAATGGGGGCGTCACACATGATTTTCCTTCAGGTATAAAAGGCAATACCTCAAGAACAAAATGAGATATCATTCTGCTTTAAATTTCAATATCTTACCTAACATTTCATTCATTGTGATGTATGTGCTAAAATCGACCATACGCAAAGTTTATGCAATGTGTCTTTACCTCTGGAAAATCTCTAAAATTTTGCACAATGTTTTACTTAATTTTATGAAGTACAGTAACTCTGGCATACAACGAAAAGAAATTGGCCATTCATTGAGCAAAACTACCAGACTGTGAGATGTGCAAAAGTCAAATTTTTTCGCCTAATAGTTTTCGAAAAATTCGATGGTAAATATTCCGTATCTGCTGGAATGCCGTCTCTCAGCAAAGGCACCAACATTTGATGAGAAGTACAGTCATAACAAAAGGTGCCTTAGCACGGAATGCAGTGAGCACTTCTGTAGCAGCGAAACGCTTAATAGCTGTAGGGAAGGTGGCCTCCACATCTTATATGAGGCCTCTAGGCAAACGTACTAATCGCACATTGGATTTCTATCAAGCCCTGGATGCTGTTTTTCTAATGGGCTTCATAATGCACCTAACATTGTATCTCCCAAGAACTAATAAACCCATCTCCTCGTGAGCCTGCTTGAATTACGCTGAAGGAGTGGCCACTAGTCCACTCACTAGATCAACGGGCAGGGCTGGACAGTCCATCCCCACGTTGACACTCTGCCTTGAGTGACGTAAATTCATTACAACCCACTGCTCTGAAGGATTGCGGACCCCAGTGTTTGGTATGGTGTAAGGTGCCTCAGTTGCAGAGCCCATGAACGAAACAAATGATACCTTGTATGTCCCATGTGCCACACCTTATTATCTGCCACCGTACAGCTGGATGCAGCTGACTGATGACGGCTCACTGTGCCAGCCCCATTTGCAGCCATTCGCAGAAATGAAACTTAACTGAACATAGGTGGGCAGAACAGGTGGATGGCATGCCAGAGTGTGTTCGCGTCAAAGCTATGAAGATAAGCTATTATAAGAAAGGCCAGGGAAGTCTTTTGCTGGGTGTAAATGCAAAAAGCAGTGCTGGGTGTAAAAACAAGAAGCAGTGGGTGAAGGGACTTGTAAAATAACTGTACCTGCTTTAAATCAAAAGATAACTGGATGAGAAAAGCTCAAGAACTGAGGAGGTAAATTGTGAGGTCAGTTCACAATAATGTTCATTGCCGGCAAATCCGGTAGAGGATCTCTGTTGCCCTAATGCACACAGTAATTAGTTACTGTGAGCGACAGATATAATTGTCATTTGCAATTCCAGTATAAATTGGTGACAGAGAGGAGGAGGTAAACATTTGTTGTTTGAAGAGTCTTCTCTACATTTTGTCATGGTCATTCAGGCAGAAGAGCAGTGTTTGTAAAGATTAAAAATTGACCCACATGCTTAGAAACTGCTTTTACCAAAGTAAATGTATTTTATGCAAGGAGAGCGGCTGAAGAACATGCTTGCTGTACCCTTTATCATGTTCATTGTAATGCAGACTCGTGTTCCATGCCTAGAAAACTTGTAGTCAGCCTGTATCATATTGTTTTACTTGGGAACAGAGAGTTGAATGTTTAATTGTCATTAAAATTAACATTGGTAGATTTAATTTCTGTGAATCTAAAGATATCATCATCAGCAGCAGCAGCATCATCTAACCGGTCAGAAGTGATTTTCAGCATGGTAATTGCTGGTTAGATGTAGCTGTATTGATTGAAATGGTAGCCTTGCACCTGGATCTTACTGCAGAGTGACAAACCAGCATAATCATACTGGTTGAAGGTAGAAGAGACTCCTGCTCGATATGCTGGACCATGCCCTCATGAGTTTTGCAGAAGAATCCAATAGTGGCAACAAGTGGAGTAGTAAGACACTTGGATTTGCATTCAAGAGTACGGTGGTTCAAATTTTGCCCCAGACACCAATCCTTTGTTTCTCTAAACCACTTAAGCTAAATGCCGTAGTAGTTCCTTTGGAATGGGTACGGCCAGTTCCCTTCCCCTGTTTGAGCTTGGTCTCTGTCTAATGATTCGTTCTTGACAGAACATTAAGCCCTAATCTTCCTTTCAGAAACGCCCCTAACCATTGTGAGATTTCTGCATGTGACGAATAGGTCCCTGCCGTTTTCTGTAGTTGGTCAGTTCATTCATCAGTTTGTAGATTTTGCAACTATTAAGCAGGTTTCCTAAGATCTGGGTCCTTTTGTGCCACTGCCTAAAGTGATTTTCAAAATCCAGCCATGCTATGTCAGACAGCGCGAGGTGGGACAGTGGTGAGAACATTAGACTCGCCTTTGGGAGGACGATGGTTTTAACCAGTGTCTGGCCATCCTGATTTTAGTTCTCCTGTGATTCCCCTAAATTGCTTCAGGCAAATGCCAGCATAGTTCCCGTGAAGGACATGGCCGACTCCTCCCCCATCCTTCCCTAATGTGATGGGACCAATGAGTCTGCTATTTGGTCCCTTCTCCCAAATCGACCAACCAACGATACTATCTCAGTATACGCCCAATCCCATTTCTTTTTCCATGTTTAGTTATGTCCAATAATTGGATTTCTTCATTTGTTGCCTAGCCACTTTTTCCAGTTTCTACTATTTAGATGTTTCAAAAGCCCTCATTGCCCTCCTATCTTCTTTCCACATTTCAAGTTCTTGCCTTATAGTAGGCCACTTTAGATAATACACTTCATAATTTTTAGGGTTCCTTACCACAATCGGTGAAATGGAATCTTTATAGGATCACTTTGTCGTCCACCTGTCTGTCTGAATTTTAAAAAACCTTTTTCCTCCGGAATGGATAGATGTTGAAATTTGTATCGCATACTAAGGTCTATGGTTCCTTAGAGGTGTAAACAAATTGAAACTTCCAAGTCAATGCAGTCAAAAGATATGGGCATTTATGTCACATATTTTGATACTCACAAACTCCCTCAGCAAGAGGCAAGGTTTCACAGTACAGGTAAAGGGAAATTTCAAAATTTGTTTTTTTGAATTACATTAAACAAAAGAAACTTCATTTGTCATCAGATGTTAAACTTGACATTAAAACCTTTTTGAAAGTCTTGGAATACATGGGAATTATATCTTGACAGTATCATTATTGATAACAGGGAAAAATGGTCATGATTCTCGATTCCCAGAATGGGTGAACTGTCTCTACACATAATTAAGTTTGTATGCAACCCTCAGTGCATGAATCCTACTCCGCCTGGTCAATTATTTTTCTTAATCTCATGTTCACATAGGTACTGAAAATCATTGTCTCAGAGAATGCCAGGCTTGCCACTGTTGTTCTTAATGCATTTGTAATTGTTTTCTATTGTACTTGTTATGTACTTTAAAAAATCTGACACATGTACCATTTTGTCTCCATAGAGCATTATTTTTAACCTTTCATTCTTTCCTATTGTCATTTTCTTTACATTTATTTTTCATTTCATAATCTTTTACTCATAATTCTGATCTCCTCTACCATTTCTTGAAGCTCCTTTTCATCCTTGGCTAGAAGAACCCACATTTTCTACAGATCTCTCTTGTTCCTTAGCAACAATACCAGAGAAGGAAAGTTGCAACTCACCATATAGCGGAGATGCTGAGTCACGATAGGCACAACAAAAAGATTCACACAATTATAGTTTTCGGCCGTTAAGGCCTGTGTCAGCAGTAAACACACATACACACATGCATGCACGCGCGCGCGCGCACACACACACACACACACACACACACACACACACACAAATGCAACTTGCGCACATGTCTGCAGTCTCAGAGAGCTGAAACTACACTGCCAATTGCAGTGTAGTTTCAGCTCTCTGAGACTGCAGACGTGTGTGCAAATTGCACTTGTGTGTGTGTGTGTGTGTGTGTGTGTGTGTGTGTGTGTGTGTGTACTGCTGACAAAGGACTTAATGGCCGAAAGCTGATCTTTTTGTTGTGCCTATCGCGACTCAGCACCTCCGCTATATGGTGAGTTGCAACTTTCCTTCTCTGGTATTGTTACATTCCATCCTGGATTTGCCTCTTTGTCGATCAGTAAACAACACTCAAATAATATCTTCTAAATACTCTGTCATATTGAAGAGTGTTGTTGCTAGACAGCGGCCTTATTCTACATCTTCCTTCAATTCTACCCATTTGTTTTCTCATTGTTTCTGTCTTACTGAAAACCTCCACGTGTTTCCCACATACCCCCTGCCCAATATAGTGAGTGAGGTGTAAGTGATTGTCTTGTCCACTATTTTATTTATGTGATTTTCGCACATTGTCAAAAGTTTTCTCTAAGTTGTTAAATCATGTACACAAACTCTTTCAGTTCTCAGTAAATCTCTCCATGAATTTGTGAGCATCCTGCTGCATCATTTGTGCCCTTCAGGTTCCTTTTATGGGACCTATATGAAGGGGTCGGCAGTGCTGATTATCAATTTAGGAAGGAGTCATTTGATTACATTATCTCTTATGCTTTCAAATGCAGCAGTCGCTGCCAACAACTAGTTCCATATTTTCCAGTAGGAAATTAGGTCTGGTATATAAATTGGTTTGTTTTATTGTATTTATTTTCTTGTCTTTGAATTTAACAAAATATATAACATGCAGCAGTGCAATATACACTTTTGTTGGTTAGCACTTTTGTCTAGTATTCTTTGAAACATTTCTACATATACACCCATACTCCGCAAGCCACCCGACGGTGTGTGAACAAACTCCACAAGATACGTATATTATGGAGCTTTCACTTAGTTACTGCTGCATATGACTTTTGAGGGATGGTATTTTGAGAAGATTGAAGTTAAGTTTTCAGAATAGGAGGAATTTTCAGTTACTTCCCAGGACACTCATAAAGACTATCATATTTATTGGCGTTGCATTTGCAACAGATGTTTTAATTTTGGTTATCACTAAACTAATTTTGGTGTACTTCGTTTAGGATACCGGTTCACCTTCTACACCTACTGCCTCATCTGTGAAGCGTATTCAGAAGCTGAAAGCTTCTGCTGGTGAAATGTCACCTGTATCAGACCAGTCATCTGCTTCCGGCCCGTCCAATGTCAAACAGGAGCCAATGTCTGTGGAAGAGGAAACCGATGGCCTGTCAGAGAGCAGTTCTTCAGGCTCTGTCAACAGAGACCAGGGCGCCACCCCTGCTGATACTTCAGGAGCTGTGGAGCAGAAAATCCCTCCAGCTATCGCTGGCCCCAGCGGGCTGAACAAACACGCAGGGCGTTCGCAGTCACACCTGAAACTCGCTCGCTCATTTCCTCGTATAAAGGTGAGTACCTTTCTTTACCCCTGTACTGCACTGCATGGGCACTCATAACCCAGTTGTTAAAAAAAAAAAAAAAAAAAAATTGAAACTCATTTTATGAATGCCACTGAACATATTATTTTCAGAAAATGTAAGCTTTCTGCTTTATTGCTGGACAATGCTATGTAGATTTGTGAAAATTAATTCATTTAAATTCCCAAAAATGTTCACATGTGCTGAAATTGTAAAAAAAAAAAAATTGAAGTAGATAACCGTTTTGATTGACGCTGTATAATGAAAGTTACAGTATTGATTTTAGAATGCTCTAAATGTTCAAAGTTGCATGACATGTGTTCAAAAGAGTTTCTTTTATTCCTTTTCTGCACCACAAAAATGGCTATTTGTCCTAGTTCCTGTCGGATTTTGTTTCTTGACAGTGCCTAAACCAGATATTGGAGCTTTCGACCATCCATCTGAGATTGGTGCTCAATAACAGGTGACTTTTTTTGAAGCACACTTGTTTGTGATTAATTCTGGGTGGCTTATTCAACTAGCCAGGTTTTTCCCTGTCACTACCCAGTTCAGTATGTTAGGTGAGGTGGTACTTGCTATTGTTCTCTCTCCATGACAACAGTACAGAAATGGAGAGGATTTTTGCTCACCAGCTACAGTCTTATATTTGATAAACAGAATATATCAAGCAAAAGATTCTGTCTTCCTCTCCAAATTGTCTTTTCTCTGCCAATATATCTGTTGTCATATATAATGTTTCCTCTTGCCGTAACTTTCTCTTTAAGGTATTAAACATGTCTCTTGATTCCCTACAAAATTATTACTTTCTTTCACTTAAATGCAGACAAAAATGCCTCTCTCTCTTTTCTACCATGAAATGGTGTTAGCGATTTACCAGCATATGAATTGTGTGACTAAATGTAAATGTTGTGTGTCTAGGGCCTCCTGTCGGGTAGACCTTTCGCTGGGTGCAAGTCTTTCGATTTGACGCCACTTCGGCGTTGTTGGGGATGAAATGATGCCAGCATATGAATTGTGTGACTGAATGTAAATGTCGTGTGACTAGGGCCTCCCGGCAGGTAGACCATTCGCCGGGTGAAAGTCTTTCGATTTGACGCCACTTCGGTGACGTGTGTGTCTTTGGGGATGAAATGATGATGATGAGGACAAAACACAACACCAAGTCCCCGAGCAGAGAAAGTATTCGACTCAGCCGGGAATTGAACCCTTAGGATTGACATTCAGTCGGGCTGACCACTCAGCTACCAGGGGTGGACAA
The DNA here is from genome assembly GCF_023864275.1 of Schistocerca cancellata. Taxonomy (NCBI): domain Eukaryota; kingdom Metazoa; phylum Arthropoda; class Insecta; order Orthoptera; family Acrididae; genus Schistocerca; species Schistocerca cancellata. The sequence continues at coordinate 14,709,896 of NC_064635.1, read as the reverse complement.
TTGTGTGACTTTTAAATAAAGCTCCTGAGAATTATTTAGATTGTCTGTAGGTAGGCAACATTTTTTAATGTTTATTCCTGAAGTAATATTACAATAGTACATATTGTTGACCTTCATTCCTTTCCATTCTTGTGTCGAGAATACATGAGCGTCGAGTTCGAGTCCACAATGCGTGTGTTTCTTGCTTGCAGATTTTTCTCTATTCATTGAGTCAGACAGATCTACCCTAATCTGCTTTGATGTATAAAAGCATTGTCATTACATTTTTCTTTGTATCGCATAAATAATGGATTGGAAATATGGAGAAGATCCAATGAATTGTTGAAAGTTTCTCTGCAGTTTCATTTAGTAAGCACAAAAGTGTTGTACAACTGCAGTATCAGAAACTTAAAGAGAGACATTAGTGTACCATAGTACTTTTTTCCCCTCCCCTGAGACTGCAAAGCCATAGAAGACTTAATCAATATATTGCTTCCTCCTACATACATCTCACAAAAAGGCCATGAGAATTTGAGGCATTTGAGCTCTAATGGTCACTTATTAAAACTCATTGTTTCCACTCATCATTTGTGACTGGCCGGCCGCGGTGGTCTAGCGGTTCTGGCGCTGCAGTCCGGAACCACGGGACTGCTACGGTCGCAGGTTCGAATCCTGCCTCAGGCTTGGGTGTGTGTGATGTCCTTAGGTTAGTTAGGTTTAAGTAGTTCTAAGTTCTAGGGGACTTATGACCTAAGATGTTGAGTCCCATAGTGCTCAGAGCCATTTGAACCATTTGTGACTGTACCAGGATAGGGGGAGGGCAGGAGTGTTAATGGTGCATAAAGTACCGCCCCACACAGACACAGTAAGGCGACATTGCGGAGTGTAGATGGACAGACGTAGAAAAGGACATTCCCAGTGTTATGAATTCTCTCGTCCTCCCCTCTAATCCACCTAAGGCCTTTGAGAGATATATGTAAAAGACATTCAGTCTTTTGTCTTAGTTTCTGTTTCAGAAGACAGAATTCAGATGTGTTGTCCATTACCTTTGACCAATTTTGAGGATATGATTAACAGTGGTTTTTCTTCTGTGTGACAGCGATGCTCCTGGGTAACAGAAAGCATTCGATCTGTTGATTTTTGCCAGTTCCGTGTATGAAATTTCATTTTATCACTTGTGCTGCGAAGTTTTGATCTTTTTCTTGTTTGTCATCAGTCCCCATATTCATCTTCTTTTTATCAGCTTTTGAAGTACTATTACAGCCACCTGCACAGCAGTCTCAAAAAGAAGGGTGTATAAAATAACATCTCGTGCAGATATTCCCATTTCATGAAAGTCTTCTCCAGTTTTAACCATTTTATGCCAAATATGGTCCAATTATGCCACAAAATTGCCATGAAACATGGTAAATACATTCTAACATTTTGCCTCTCAGCCCACTTAAGAGTATTGCCTGTCGTACTCCATCAGCAACATACGGTTCATAGACTTCATTACATTGCTTGTGTATATTTAATTGTGGTAGTTGATTTTTAAGTAATTAATGGTACTAGAATGTGGTGCAGTTCTTCCGTGTTATGTGGAGTACAGATTTCTTTTTCAAATAACCTTTTTGAAGGGTGTGGTAAATAAAAATAGGCCGTGATTCTTTTTGTATCCAATTTTCTGTGGTCCCACACTTCCTTCATCCTCCAAGGAGTGTCATTCGTTTTCTCCACTTCCATTTCCTGGCCTCTTTTTTTCTTTCTGTGTAATCCTCTCTTTATGTTGCTTCTCTAAAAAATGTTCTGTTACCTTTTGTGTCCGTTCTAATTCGAGTGTTTATCATATCTTTGTCATTTTCAGTGAACCAGGTTGGATTCGATTTGTAGCTGTTTAGTTAGTTTAAGATCTCCTTGGTTAAGACTAACCAAGGAGATCTTAAACTAAATAAACAGCTACAAATCCATTCAGTGTGTGTGCCCAAATCACTGTAGTCTTCTTTTCATTATTACATCAGTTAGCTGTTTTCATTTTCCCATGAAGCTTTCTGTTTGATCGTAATTTCAGCTTTGTTGTTACTTTTAGGTCCTTGTATTTTTCTTTAGAGTTCTGTTGATTGTATGTGGAAAGCTTTGCCCTAGTTTGTGACTCAAAGGTGGATACTTACCTTTTCATTAACATTGCTCTGCTGTTGAAACCAATAAACCTTGCCCCACATATTGATACAAAGCACAATATAAATGGCTCTGAGCACTATGGGACTTAACTAAAGCCCAATATATTTCCTCAGTTATATGCTTTCGTTGTTATGAATGAATATAAAATTGGTTTAATAAAATTATGGAAAATCCAGGATGGAATGTAACAATATTAGAAAAGGAAAGTTGCTACTCAACATATAGCAGAGATGCAAAGTCACAGGTAGGCACAACAAAAGACTCTCACAATTAAAGGTTTCAGCCATTAAGAGCTTTGTCAACAACACACACACACACACACACACACACACACACACACACACACACACACACACACACTTTACAGTCTTTATCCTTTCTTCCTCAATTGCTCTTAACCGCAGGTAATTTCTGTTAATGTCTCCATTTAAGGAATGGATCTTTAAATAGGCTTCCACTCACCATTGAGTAACATAAGAATGGTAAAAAGGGACATAAAACGTAGGAATGACTTGGATTTTTGCTTTTATGCTGTCTTTTGCTCTCAGTGCATCATCTCAAACATTTTCACTGGGTTTTTGGTTTAACCTGTGTAGATGTATTCATTTGGCATTAGAATACACTGAAGGGTATGTGTGCTTACTGACGAGGTGTAAGGTATGTGGTAAGTGCTTACTATAAGTGGCAGTTAGATTGGTTACTTTTTACCTCTCTCTCTTTCTCTCTCTTAGCCTGTATGAAACCATTCTCCATCTTTTCCTATATCACAAATCATTTCATTGCTTTGTAAATTTTACACTCAGCTGCATCTATAATCTGTTTTCCATATTCTAGTCTTTGATGTCCTCTACTCTTCCCCCCTCTCTGCCTAAAGTTTTCCACAGAATTCTTTGTTTTATCAAACAACGTAAAATCCAGAATGGAATGTAACAATATTAAAGAATAAAAGTTGCTACACACCATATAGCGGAGATGCTGAGTTGCAGATAGGCACAATAGCTTCATTTATTCTTACATTATGAAGTGCACTAAGTGTGCTCTCTTTTCAGCAATATTCAGTCATTCTTACTTCCATGAGAATTTTATTATCTGACAGCTTCATCAGTGGTGTACGTTCCATGTGTGCTTTTCGTCCTCTGGAATTTTATTTCATTTACTTGATCGTTCATCTTTGACATTTGAGTTTAATGGCAGTGGTGGTAAGCCGCATCTCTTCCTTACATACTTCTTAACACAAACTTGTCTTTGCGCATCTTCTATTTTTTATTATACATATTTGCATTTTGTAAAGACCAGATTATTTTTATGCCTCTGCAATTTAGTCACACATGCCTGAAGATTAAGAAAATACTATTTCCCTTGTTGAAAGCGTTCTGTAAGCCTGCCATAGATTAGAAAAGTAGGTCCCAATTCTTTCCCTTATGAAATACAAGTGCTGTTCGATAAGCAATGTAACACTTTTTTTCTGAGAGCAGGTTAGTTTTATTCAGTTTTCCAGTACACCATATTATTCTCCACTCCTCTGGTTACAAAATCCTATTTTTCAACAAAATCTCCGTTCAGTACAGTGGCCTTATGCCACATTATTGGGAGGGCGTGCCATGGTACCGCTCTACCGGACAACATTGGAGCCGTCTTTCTGTATCAGTAACCTCCTCATCATCCACTTACTACTTCATGTGGAGAGCATTATTCATTGGGCCAAATGGATGGAAGTCGGAAAATGTGAGATTCAGGCCATAGGGTGGATGAGGAGGAATAGTCCAGCTACGTTCTGTGAACTCTTCTCGGGTGCACAGATTTGTGTGAGGCATTGCGTTGTCACAGAGAAGGAGAAGTTTGTTTGCATCCTTGTGATGACGAAGAGGCTGAAGCCATTTTTTCAGTTTCCTGAGGGCTGCACAGTTCACTTCAGAGTTGGTCATTGCACCAGGAGAGAGAGAGAACATCAAACAGAATAACCTCTTCAGAGTCCCAAAATACCGTCACCGTGACTTTACTGGTTGAAGGTGCATTTTTAACATTTTCTTCGGAGGAGAGGAGGTGTGGTGGGGTGCCCCTCCGGGGTTTGCTGTTTTGTTTTTGTTTGGAGTGATGATGTTTGACCAAAAAAAATGTTGTCACAATCAGCCCTGTAACACGCAAGCAAATTGTGCACGAAAGGTCCTGTGTTGCTCTTTATGGTCTTCCGTTGGGGAGGCAGGAAACCCAGTGGACACACACCTCCGAGTACCCCAACTGGTCAATGAGTGTCTCAGTACCACCAACAGAGACTTCCAGTTGAGCAATGAGGTGTTTGATTGTGATCCATCAGTCGCCTCGAATGAGTGTGTCTGCACGTTCCAACATTGCAGGAGTCACAGCTGTGGTAACTGGTCGTCATGCTGGAGATCAGACAGGTTTGCGTGACCTTGTTGCGATGATAATAGGTGCAGGTGCCTTGCCCAATGTCTCACTGTCAGCTCCCTGTAGACATCCTGCAAGGGCCTATGAATACTTGCCATGCTCTGATTTCCACCAAAAGGAACTCAGTTAAAGCTATCTGCTTGGAGCACCTATAGTACAGACACCATTTTGAAGGCTACGTATAGTGCCACTACCAGTCGGAACTTCATGAAACTATATTGGCTGAAGTGGGAATATTTCATGATGTCCCCAACAAAATCCACATTTTTCAACCAAAATGGCCGAGAAAAAAGGTGTTGTATTACTTATTGCATGCCCCTCATACTTCTCAAATATATTTTCCTGTCCTGAAACCACAGTCACCAAAGCCAATAATGTCTTCAGGTTTTTTTTTTTTTTTTTTTTTTTTTTTTTTTTTTTTTTTTTTTTTTTTTTTTTTTTTTTTTTTTTCCTGGACTGTGCTTTAGAAGTGTCATATGGTGGTCAGTGTTAAATAGCTTTGACAGTTACTCACTTCACTTCTTTGGTAATGGGATGGCTTTCCTTGTAAATCTGATAATAATCTACCCGTTTCATAGATATTTGACACTAGCTCAAATAATTTTCTAGTTCTTGTGTCTTTCACACATTTCAGAAGCTCTGAAGGTGTGTATTGACTTCTGAATTGCTTGATCTCAGATCATTCATTGCCCTCTCCAACTCTGACTTCATTTCTAGAGCACACATTTTTCCCAGCAATTTCCACCTCATCACACTTCAAGGCAGATGTTCTCTGTCATCCAGGCATTTGACACATTCCTTCTTTGTAGTTGCTAATTTAAGGTGTTTCCCATCTGCATGTCTTAGATTGGCACCTTTACTTTTGCCTTATCTAAAATTGTGCCTAATCTTTCTGTATAACATGTCTGCAAACTTTTGGAGCTAGTGGATCCTTTTTCTGGTGGAAGGATTGAAGGGGAAAGAAGAGGGGTGAAGGAAAAGGATTTCTGGTGAATAATTCTACCCTGATCCATGGTTATGGGTGACTTTCTTGAAGTCTATCCTTTCCCTAAACATCACCAAACATATTCCTTCACCTATCTTCCTACCCCTTCAACTGTTCTGCTAAGAGGAGGAGCCACTGGCTGCAGAAGTTTGCAAACTGTAATACCGTTTATACGTATGTTCTCATGCCACTGCTGAGTGAGTATATTTTTTAATCTATCCAATTACATTGTATATTTATATATTTAAAAAGAAAGATGATGAGACTTACCAAACAAAAGCGCTGGCAGGTCGATAGACACACAAACATACACACAAAATTCTAGCTTTCGCAACCAATTATATTTTCAAAATCTGACTCTTTTTGTTGATGTATCTCATGTCAATTTTTTCTACAGTCTATGAAAAGGTTTCTAACATACAGGATGTCAGAGGAAGTAGCACCAGTTGAAATTCATCATCACGCGTACAGGGTGTGATAAGCAAGGTAGTGTGTAGGCAACTCTGTGAAAGCAAAGAACTGTGAGACTCAGTTGTTGTTTCCTACTGGTATCTTGGCCGGGGAAATTGCAATAGACCTTTCAGATTAAGGCTCAGAGTTTTCAGCACAGTTAATCTAATTGAGTTCATTGTTTGCCTATATACTGTTCACCAACAAATAAATTTTCTGCAGCCATTGCATGTGGAAATTTTTGGCTGTGCATCTCATTATGCTGATTTTGCTAGCTCCGGTTTCCATCTTGTTTTATCTGCAGAAGCCCTTGTTTGGTCAACATACCTGCAATGCTGAAAGATTGTGTAAGCCTTTCATGTGCCGATTTCAAACATAGCAGGCAGACTGCACAAAATTTGTACGAATTGTGTTGTGAATGTTTCAATTTTTTGGCATAATATATTGAAGTAGTTGAGAGGTTGCTGCAGTTGTTTTTTGAACAGTATTTGTAACAATTATGTTTTCTCTGTTTGTAGCTTTAGGGAAACATACTTTTACACAATCATAGTATTTGCGTTGCTGCTTCAGTGCTTAGTCTGTAAATAAATTTGACAATAAGATTTAATAGTATGGATAAAAAAATCTACTCGCCAAGTGGTGACAAGAGAACACACATGCACGTATTAAAAAGGTTTTACTTATGCAAGCAATCTGAGCCTATGGCTCCTTCTTCCAGCAGAAGGGTTGGAGGGGAAGGAAGAGGAGTGGAGGGAAAGTAACTGGAGAGCTTTAGGAAAAAGGAGTAGACTTCGGAAAAGTCACTCAAAACCCTGGGTCAGGATAGACTTACCTGATGGGATGAGAAGGAAAGACTGATGAATAATAATATGTACATCTACCCCCTTCCCTATTTGTAGTCGAATTGAATCACCTCTAAAATGGACAAATACTCAACAATAGTACTCATTTCTACAGGAGACAAATTATGCTAACAAAAATAAGTTCGCACAGAATACTTGAAAAGCAGCATAACAAATGAGAAATGAAATGTGAGATTCAATCATTCTACAACACTGTTTATTTTCAGTTGGCTAAAGTGTTAATCCGAAGTGGTAAGAGTTTCTCAAGTCAGCCACAGGGAGCTGTGAGGGCTAACATATTGTTTTCATTCAGTTTGCTTACGTTATCAGCACTTAAGAACTGTAAGTTGCTGTAATTTATAATGGATGCAAATTACAGCCATGACTGTCGAGAAATGTAGTTGTAAGAGTTTCTGACACACAGTTTGTTCGCGCAGAAAATAGGACATTAATCTTAAGTTGCTGGTGATTCATGAAACAGAGGCCACAGACAACTGTGCATTAGCAATGACACTCAGTGTCACAGATGTGAATGTTTATAGATGGCATTAGATAAATAACAAATTAAATAAAACCAGTTGTACACGCCAGCCAGAGGGGATCAGGGGATAAAAGCAGGGTAGGTTTCCTGAATTGGAGTGCCATGTTGGTCAGTACTTGCAAGAGAAACACAGTGAAGATTTCTTGAATATTTGATGAAATACCGAAGTGAAGGTGTTGGAGATAAGAGGAATTCTCCTCATGTATGTGTCACGAAATTCAAAGCAGGTACAGTGAATGCCTGTATGTGAGGAAAACGAAAATGGCTGGGTTTACGTTACGGTGCAAAACACCAGCTCAGTGACTTCCAGATCTGTTTTATGAGAAACTATTTGCATTTCAGTGTCATGAAATGGATCTGTACAAACAGCATGACTATTTGTTAGACTGTATGTGCAATGGAGATCAGACACCTGTCTATTCTGATATGCCGTAAAACATTACTGTTAACATGAAGGACGTCAGAAGCATTGCTGTAAGATTTTCTGACAATGAAAACGTCAGAATAACAGTAAAGCTGGGTGCACTAGTAGATACAAAGAACTGATGGAACTAGGTCTTTGTGATGAGTACGTTTTGTGGGATTGCCTCAGAAAAAAAATAGAAGTATGTAAAGTACAACAAATTTCTAATGTTTTCATCTCCAAAATAACCAATGACATGTAGAGTTATTGATGCTGAAGTAAGTGTTTGAGAGGATGTATAATATATGATTTTCAAGTTCTCATCAATATGTGCACTCAGGTAGTTGTAGAATTAGTGTCACATATTTCCTTTCCCCTGGTGCTGTGTTACTGATTGTGGTGTATCAGGTCTTGTACAGAATTGAATGATTGGTGGACCATTTGCCGAGATACTGATTAGTAATACTTTTGAATATTTCATTTATTGTACCTCCTGTTTTTGCAGCTCTGTTGGACTTGGTTATGATGTTTGAATTATGAGCAGTGACCACTGTTTGTGCTTTCAGTGTATCATGTGAGAATTCATCGAATATGTGGCAACAGTAATTGCGTTACGGCTATCTTCCAGGGGTTTAAGTAAATGTAATGTTCACATCTCTGACTCAACGAGGACTTTCCACAACAGGTAACATCACCAAGGTCAGGCCGCGGCAGAGGTCAAACTTCTCCCAGAGGGGGCGGTGTGAACCGAGGTGTGACGTCACAAGCAGGTGGCAGTGGTGGAAACATGGAAATAGGCATGCTGCCACCAATGTGGAAAGACAAGGACGGGGCTTCCACTACAAAAGTCCTCAGCAGCCCGGGAGCCGCACCTGCACTCCAGTCTACACCGTCGAGGGGACCCGGCAGGTTACCGCGTGGGGGCAAGGGCGGTGGCCAGGTGGCGGTCCCTCCAAAGTGAGTACCTTTGTGTTATCTGATTCTTCTATATGTATCAGTGGAAAAATAATCTGTAGGTGGGCTGCTGGACACGTACTGTGCAGCTTTCAACCAGAGACTGGTGAATTAGTGTGTGGGGATGTGAAATTGTAACATGTTTGTAATGTGCTAGTTATCATTACATCTGTCATAGTAGTTTTGTAGGAGATGACTAAAAATGAAGAGGGGATGGGATTTTAATAGATGCTGCACATTGTGTGACAATTGATAAATGAGCTTCTGTGTTGTGCTTTTTGTGTTTTTATTGAGTAGAGTTGTAGTTTTTTCTGCCTAAGTCATCACAAAGGTAACATTCAACATGATTTCACTTATCTGTTCCTTAACGGACACACAAATGATGAATGTCCCATGCGTTCATAAAATGCACAAATTTTAGAAAAGGAAAAACAGAATTTTAGCTTATTCTTACAAAAGAATTGACTCTAAGATAAATTAGCAGTGCAGTACACAGTTGTTGGTAGCCTGTATGTGAGAGATATGTCATTTTCATGTTCAGTACCTTGTATTGACTCTTCTTATGCTCTGGTAGATGTGCTGTTCCTTGTTTGGGTCACCCGTATTTGCAGAGCTGCTCACATCAGTGAGACAGCTAAAATACTAAACTTATCGTTTTTTAAAAGAAGGGGGATGGAGAGATTCACTTTACTGCTCGACCATCATACTTCCTTTGTGCATCCTTCTGCTATCTGTAACAGTGCTGAATCTCTAGTCACATGAAATTTTATTCCTAACTCTCCACCATTTTTCAAACACTGATTCTTAGCCTGCAAGTATCCTCTAGATCTTCCGTCCACGATCATGTCCTGCAGAACACCTGCCTTATGCCCAAACAATCATTCAAGTGTGAGAGTTTCAGTTCCTACTGTTGTCACTCTGGTTATATTTCGTAGTCTGCTTCTTCTACTACTTTATGCAACTGTGGCACTAAACCACAAACTCCCCCATTACATGTCCTTTATAACTGACTTACTCTAATTACTCAATGAAGAACAGTGTGTTGCAATCTGTTGTTAATCTGCATACATTGCTGCAGATTTTTGTCTCGGTGCGTTATGACTCTCGCTTTAAATTTTGAATGTGTGTCATTCAAAGTTAGTTTGTGCTGTTGTTGTAAGTGATCATCGAGGAGGACATTGTGGGAATTCTACATGACCGCAAGCGCATCACAGAAGTTGTTTGCCATTTGCCCCCTCTGATTTTAAACAGTGTGTTGAGCATGTATTAGTCTTGCGTGGTTAACTGTGGTGAGTGCCTTTGCAGTCTAGTTTTGTTGTTGTCTTATTATGGACGGCTGTTGAATGGAAGGAAGTGTAAGAGTGAAACCCATAGCCTAACCTCATATAGCACTGAGTAGCATAGCTGAACTGCAATTCTCTCTCTGACCAGTCGCAGTTGACAGTGCTTAACTTGTTTGATCGAGTACACAATGAAGACAGGTTTGAAATTTAGTGTAGGGATTTGGTGCATAGTTTGATGATCGAGTGCCACTTTTCCTCCCATTATCGCACAAATACTAGCGATGAATATTTTTTCTCTAACCAAATTGAGAATTGCAGTGTTTGATGTAAACACTGCTGCAGTAGGATACATAGTGCCCCATCAAGTATAAGCTGTGCTTGCTTCCCTCACCTTTTTACAAGGAGGAGATACCGTGTGAATACTAGTTTACTAGTTGTATATTCAGCAATTTAATACATTGTAGGCATTAGTTTTTTGACCATTTTATTGATGTCTAAAATACGGTAGTTAATTTTATTTGTAGAGCATTATTTAATTCAGATTGCCATCAGAAAATATACCCATAACATTGAAATTATCCACACTTTGGTTCTGAAAATATTTGTCAGGTGATAAAACACTGTTAGTAGAGAATGCTATATACAGGGAGGCATGTTGTACAATGCCTTTTGCATATTCATTCTACACTTCAGATTTTAGAGTGTACGAAGTGCCAGTGTTGCTTTTGATAGTATTTAGTGTGCGATTTTATTTGTTATTGTGTAAGTGGATCAGTGCTACCCAAAGTTTCATAAGTCATGCAGTCTTAATTCACAAATATTCTCATAATTTGTAGTTAGATTTAACTCGGTGATTAATTTTGGTTCTTTTTGTTTTATATCAGCTGTATTGCTTACATTCTAAAGACGTTTTGTATAGTTCAATACACTGAACACAGTAATTAAAAAAAATACACTGTCAACATTTCTTCTTTGTCAGAGACAGTTTCTTGGTATGAAGTTCAGTCTCAAATGTTTCAGCATCCTGTCCAGCGTATAAATTTGAGATTGTTTACCACACACACTTTTAGCATGAAACAAAAAATTGAGAGTTGTGATAACTGTTAAAAGTTCAGTGTGGCTATTGTATAAAAACAGAACTTCCTTTTTTGACTAAAAGTCTCACCAATTTTGTTTTACTAAATTTATAAACTTCTGGTATATTTTGAGCTCTGTATGCAGTAGGCTATCAATTATTGTCAGATATATGGGTGCATACTGTGCTTAGGAATGATTTCGTACATACTGACACATGGTGGAACATTATACAAATCGTTCCCTTTCCTTTGGATGCATCAGTTGTGGTGGTAACCCTTTTGTTAAATTCTTTAGTACAGCTTTGAGCTTTGATGCAGAACAAATATAAGTGGAATCTCTTGTAGCTGCATTCTCTTTGAAAGTTTTGTGAGATTTAAAAATTTCATAGCAGAAAATTGCCAACATAGTGAGACTAACAGTAGATATCTAGCTTCACTTGTAAAGATATAAATAAATTATAAAGACAGCCATTTTATATTGAAGTATGATAATACTATATGTGTGAACAATTTACCATAGCATTTGTCTGATGGTTAATGCTGAATGATTTTTGTCTTAAAATGTCTCTTCTGCCTTTAAGTATATTTAAAAACTACCAGTAAGTTTTTAGTAGGTTGTGTTTATTTGTATTTACTGGCACTCGATTGGTAAATAAATGAGGTACTGCATATCAGCTGATTTCTCCATGCCCAAAGCTAATCAGACCTGTTGTTATAACACAGAATTGCATTCTCTTTAAGTCCACTGCTTCAGTTCTGTATCTTTGTCAAATGTGACTTTCCAGTTCCTTTCATTCACGTGTGCATTATTTAACGGTCCAATTTTACTTTGCATGGAAAATGTGGTCTTACCTACGCGCATTAAAAAGTATTGGATCGGTTATGTCTAGCTCAGTGTACATATTCTTTTTAGAGTTATCCTTTCACACTCATCCCCCGTGTTTCCACCTTTCGTTCCTACGTTCCCTCGAGATCTGAAATTCAGGGGAACGGACCAGCGACGTGCCAGCGCCGAACAGAACCCCCGGTTTACAGGGTTTGCACAGTAAATGCAGGAGCGACAGCCACAGCGACGGTGACTGTGACCACCGGTGAAACAGTTTTGGGACCGGCAAAGAAGTACGGAGTCTGTACCATCCAGTGCCCAGGTTTGCTGGGGACGGTGCCATCGCTGCAGTGCCAACTCTGTCTCTGCCTGTACCACTCGGAGTGTGTGGGCCTTGGGTCTATTAACACCAGCATGCGTAACTACATCTGTAAGGTTAGTTAAGACTCCTTACTCTTTACGTTGTGTAGTTTTGAGAGTGAAACTGTAGTTTTGAGTGTGAAGCAATAATATTATTCTTTCATTTAGCACTGAAAGGTGTGCCAGAATGTATTATCTTCCTGATATTAAATGGATGTGCTAGGCTGAGGCCTAGGAAGTGGATGAGAGAACAAGTGACTATAGCTTTGGTTTCGTCTGTGATGTGAGATCAGATGGCTTTTAGTATTGTACATTAGACTGAGCTTGGCACATGTCATCTGTCAGGAGGGTCCAGTAAGTTTCTAAGCTTAGCTTAGTGTTTACTTTTTATATTCGTATAATGGACCACATATAGGTTGCTCTTCTTTGATAGTGATGTAATTGTAGCTTGCTACATGCATAGTTTTTAAACGGTATATAATTTGAAATGACTGTATCTACTGTAGATTTAAAGAGAAGTGCTGATGTGATGCCATCATTCAGTTTTACATTCTCGCATTCTGGCTGCACCGTAGGTGTGTGTCGTGTGTGTGTGTGTGTGTGTGTGTGTGTGTGTGTGTGTGTGTGTGTGTGTAGAGATAAATATATTTATATTATGCAGTGTATCTGAGAGTGATTGATCCTCCAGATTGCAAGTGAAAGTATACCTAGGCTTGTGGTGACTGACGAACAGGTGTGCATTGTTGCAGAAGGCTGTTTGTTCCTATTGGTTTATGTGCTAGATACACTAACCCATCTTCAGGCCATACAATCACTTATATGAACATATGTCATGTAATGCAGGATTTGTGTAGTATGAGCATGACCCAGTTCGGGAACATTTTGTATTGTGTCGGTCTTATTACTCAATTTTTAGTCTTCAAGAAAACCATTGTGGCAATAGCAGGTCTGTGTTTGTGTGTTTCAGACAAATCTATTCAATCGTCAGAATGGGATAAATTCCATTTATTGACTGCTGTATACCTATAGAAAAGATAGCATTATTTTCCCCCGAAAACAGCTTTATTGTCATTTGCAATTTGTGATGAATATTTTAGCAGCAAATAGCCCCCTTTTTTCTTAATATCTTAGCACTAAATGTAATCAAAAGTAAAAAATGAAAATAAAAATGCAGACTACTCTTAGTTTTTTATCTAATACAGCTTTACTTTAATGGTGTTGTGCTATGCCAGTGAATGTTGCTAGTTTATTTTATTTCATTAATTAAATTAATTAATTAATTAACTTTTTTATTTTTATAGAACTGCCAGCTCGAGAAGGATAAGAAGTCGACCTCCGTAACCACGACAGTCGTGACTGCTGCACCCCCTCCTTTAACACCCATCAGTTCCCTAGAAGGCCCAAAAAATGGTCACAGTTCTGTTAACAGTTCTACAATGAGAGGTGCACAGCCAAGTGGCGTACTGCCCCCACTGAGACGATTTCCTAGACAGGACAATAAGACCTCACTGGCACCCTTTGCTGCCCCTACTGCAGCCTGTGCCCCTCTGTGCTCCTCTGTATCCACTAATACGACTGGAACGATGACTAGCGCTGTCCCCACCTCGGCCACGTCGGCTTCTACGAAGTTCGTTATGGTGCCGACATACGTGCAGACCGAACAGCCCTCGGCACGACCCGGTGCTCCACCCCCACTCGCACGACTGCCGAGGCAGGATGGTAAGACTGCGCCTGTGGGCATCGCTGCTCCTAATGTGGCTTCTCTCTCCCTGTGCTCGTCCGTTCCTACTGGTACGGCCGGTACAACGTCCTTCGTGGGGGCCGCTTCTTCCCAATCTCCCTCTCCGAAGTTAGTCATGGTGCCGACATATGTCAAACTGGACCAGGCCGACAGAGCTACGCAGACACTGACGAATGCGGTAACTACGGTGTCCATTGTGGGCTCTGTCACTACTTGGTTGCCACCCTCGTCCCAGATACGCGTGTCAGGACCTGGGGGCTGCCTAAGGCCCCCACTCCCGGCGGTGTCCCCCGCTGCTGCGACACTGACCGGTTGCCCGCCGCCCCCTCCCCCCGTCTCCCAAGGGCTGATGAGAGCCGGCGGGCGACGCTACATCGTATTGCCTAAGCACAATGTGCTCTCCGTGTCTCCTGCTGGGGCCACGCTGACCACCCGTCCAGCAGGCCCGGATGCGGTCACGGCATTTTCCGCCTCCCGGGGCATGACTCCCCTTTGCGACATCCGTTCGCAGTTGCCCCCCTCGACGCAGACGGCGTACCTGATCGGAGCCCAGAATCCGCCCGGAGTGCTTTTGGTGCCCGTGCTGGGGTCGCCGGGGGCCAGTGTTCCGGGCATGGGGGCGAGCCTGCCCATGAACCAGGACAAGCAGCAGATCCTCCTGGTGAATGGTTCTCCTGCCGGAAGTCCTGGAGGATTTGTCCTGTCGGCGACAGCGGCCACTGGCATGTGAGTGTCCACAGACATTGTTTAAGAGTTTCTTCTGTCGCCTGTCGCACAATTATTTGTTGGAATCATTACTCTTCTTAGTATTAAACAATATTTGCACATGTTGTAAGTAGTAAGTTTAGTTATATTCGTAGTATGTGTCTGGATGAACAGACCAGAAATAAAAATATAATTTCCTTGTATTGGTGTAAGACTTTCTTTGTGTTCTGTAAAGATATTGTTATATCAGATACATTACTACTGTTGATGCAATCTTAAGTTTAAACCCAGCTTATCCTCTTGGTCATCCAATGTTTTTCATCCTTCCTGTGCAAAAACGAAGGAAGACCTCATACCACTTGTTGAATTGTCACTGTGGCTGTGTAAAATAAATTGGTTACTTTTATTTTCATCTGCTCACTAAATTTATTTTTAGATAAGTTGAAATATGTCCCAAAAAAAAAAAACATGTATCTGCATCCTAACACTAATACATATTGTGGAGAGCCTTCCGTCATTCCTACCCAGTTTGTTGTTAATCCAAGATGAAAGTGTCAAACCCACTGTGACTTGGTACTGTGGTGTATGTATGGCTTGTTTGAGGTGGTGGTGGTGGTGGTTGTGCCCTAAACATAATTTTTAATGGGAACCCCAAGCACATTCCTATCATTATTAAGCACCAAAATTTGTTTCCAAGTTTAAATCTTTTTTTATTCAAAAACAGGAAGTGGTAGTAAAGTATTTGACATGCTTTTTAAGTGTTAGTTTCTTCCAATTGTCAAATACAATTTTCAGTAAGTGTAGCGGTGGTATCTGTATGTTCCTGTTATTGGTCTTAATTCTGCTAGTTAATTTTTAAAAAACAAGAATGCTGTGCTTCGTTTTGTGTGTGTGTGTGTGTGTGTGTGTGAGAGAGAGAGAGAGAGAGAGAGAGAGAGAGAGAGAGAGGGGGGGGGGGGGGGGTGCATGAACTTTTGGGCATACAGCAGAGCATAATGTAGCACATTTTGTGTACATGGCATCCCCTCGAGATATTTGACTATCATTTAAGCTTAATATGCCCTTCTGCCATCTTTTTGAGAGTCCTTTGTTAGGATTTTAATAAAAAAATTGCAGCTATTACATTCACATATTATATATATATATATATATATATATATTTGTATCTCTGGGCAAGCTATATGACTTTAGAACGCTGAATTATGTTATGGCTTTGGTGAGTTGGTTCATGGGCATACTACATCCATTTTAACCGTGTACTGTGGCAATCTTACTAACCTTGTGGCTAGTCTACACTGATCAGCCTGATCATAATAGCACGTGGACCAGACATTGTGCCTTTGTCCATGTGTAGTACATTCAGTAAAGATCCACTTCATTGTAGTAGTATGTGGCATCTGGTCTCAGCCATATAGCATCAAATACCAAAACACAATTTCTGTGTATCACAAGTTAGCAGTTTGTTTATCTCTGGTTTGGTGCTCAGTGACACCCAGTTGCGTTTGGTGGGATTAACAAATGTGGGAATTAAGCATAATCAAATTTCACAAACTACTGCAGCATGCATAGTTTGTACTGTGAAACATGGTGTTTTATAGGGAAGTTGTTGACCATAAAGTGGTCAGTTATAATACTAGCTTAACCAGTGCTTTTATGGTGTTACTACCACAAGTTACAGTGAGGCTCAGTACACTCCTACAAAACATGTGATTTATCTATCAGTAGTGGCCACTTCTTGTACTTTCACACTACATATGGTATCTTTATGTTGTGACATGTTTCATGAAAATACAGACCTTTTCCTGTGCTCCACCAGAAAGAGTTGTATGTAATATGTAAGAAAACAGATACAAGATTGAGGCTGACAGTGTGTGTTGTTACTAATTACATTCCAGTTATGGTTACCTTCAAAATAAGATCCATTTGGGTCCACACAAATCTGCATCTGTCCTATTGCTCAAAACATAAAAATCATTTTCCATTGGGCTACACAGGTGCTCCTTTGTTGTGTTTGCCTTCCTGCACAGCACAAGGACAGATATGGAGTAAGTTGTAAGTTATGTCACTGAGTTGACCAACTGATATAGTATGTCATACTGTAAGGGTGCAATTAGGGATCAAGTAGCAGTCACAGTAAAACCTGAATGCAAACTAGCTTTTTCCTGTTACATAAAGATTGTGTTTTATCTGTTTTCATCTTGTATACATTATCACACCTGCACAACATACAGTAGTCTGTGAATGACTGAATGGTGTGAATATTTGTAGCATGTGTTATGCTGACAGACTGACATAAGTGGTGTGCGCTCTGTCATTATAGGAAGAATTTTAGCAATCTTGCATGTGTTTCTGTACATAATTCCTTTCTTTTGAAGATACAGTAATCCGTACTTTGTTGTAGTCTGTACTGGGTGTACATAAAGTCCGGGAACACTTTCAATTATTTATTGCACAGGCACTAAACATTGTACAGATGTCATACATATTGCATTTTGAATAGAAATTCTGAAAGTTTTTTTTTTACGAACATTTGATATGCGAACCAGGAGTGACCCGGCAGACATCAGTATGATAATCGAATTCTTGCCATACCCATCCTTGACTGTGACAGTGACTGTGACAGTCAGTTCCCGTATTCTCTCCCAGAGCTCTGCTATGTCATGTGGTAGAGGTGGTACATACACCAGATCTTTGTGTCCCCATAGAAAAAAGTCACACGGAGTGAGATCTGGTGATACGGGAGGCCATTTTATGAAACAGCTGCCCCTTCTGTAGCACGTCCGATCCATTGATGCGGCAGCTCAGTGTTCAGGTACTCGTGAACTGCACGATGAAAATGGGGTGGAGCCCCATCCTGCTGAAAGATGAACGGATAGTCTGATTGCATTTGAGGCATCAGCCCTTGCTTCAACATGTCCAGGTAGGAATATCCAGTGACAGTGCTCTCGGCGAAGAAGAATGGCCTGTACAGTTTTCGACGTGACAAGGCACAAAAAACATTTACGTTGGGGGAATCACACTCAGATTCAGTGCATTCGTGTGGATGCTTTGTACCCCAGATTCAACAGTTACGGCTGTTCACTTTTCCTTCAGTGAGAAAAGTGGCTTTGTCGCTAAAAATTAAGCGATTAGCAATGCCGTCCCCATCCTCATTCAGTTGTTGCAATTGCAAACAAAACTCAAAACACTTGTCTTTGTCGTCATCATTGAGCTTCTTCACTAGCTCCAATTTGAATGGTTTCATAGACAGCTTCTGTCGCAGGACTTTCCACACAGTCATTGAAGCCGTTTCAAGTTCACGGGATGCACAACTCACCGATTTCTTTGGAATCCTTATGAATGTCTCTTGTACGCCCTCCACATTCGCTTAACTCTCACTGGGGTATCCACTTCTCTTTGCGACCTGTCGTAACGAATTTGTTGTGCCAATGGTAAATTATCTTCCTTGTTCGTGGCTTCTTACCGTACTTGGTTCTAAACATCCGTTGAACAGCTGTAGCACACTTGTTTTTGTTGAACTTCAACACACGGTAAGTTCACTCTGCATCTGAACTTGCAATGTTTGCGACTGGCGCTGACTATCGGCAAATTACCAGACTACGCTGTGGTGGTATACATGAAACAAAACTTTCAGGGTTTCTCTTTAAAATGACATAAGCATGATGTCTGTGCAATGTTTGGTTCTTGTGTAATAAATAATTGAAAGTGTTCCCGGACTTTACGTACACACTGTATAATAAATTTGATTACTCTTACTACTTCATATTTAGCATTGCAGTTTTTACAAACCAGAACTTAAATTTTTAAGTGAATTCAGAAGGCTATGTTAATACCAACAATTAATATAATTTGCCATTATCTCAGTTTACTCCAACCTGTGATGCACTCATTGTGAACTCTTATTTGTAGTAACACGTACACTGATGCTGTAGTTCTATTCCAACCACCAAGCCCAGTGAGGTTGTGTGATGTTATTGGTGGTTGCCCTAATGTTCCCTGTCGAGTTTGGCAGTGTAACTGTAAAGAATGGCATTAACCTGTGCTTTCATGAAATGTCACAGTTCAGTTAGAAATCACACATTAAAAAATTCTTCAATATTTAGTCATTAAGATGGTGGTAAGATCCTGTATTTATCTCAAGTTTTGGTGGAAATATAGCTTTATGGCATCATCCAATTACTTGCAGCCATGACACCATTAAGATGATCATGTACACCATATAGTTAAAATGAAAATATTAATGGTAGGGATATGATTAATATGTCACAAATTTCGAAATAATTTATGAGTTTCAGCTTCTTTCAACATTGCACATATGTTTGTAAAGTAAAACAAATAAAATGTACTAAGCAGAAATGTTGCAGTGATAGTTGGTCAATGGCTTACATCTTTTTTTTCCGGGTGGGGATGGGATAACAAATGAAAATTAATTGTTCCAGATTTATATTTTGTGCATTGTAGAAGGGTTTTGTAATATTGGGTAGTACTATTTGCCTTTCACAGAGGGAAAACTTGGACAACTTTCCAACAGTCGTGTCATGACAGTCTGTTTCTGTTGACATGGCACTGAATATACCAGGTACCATAGGCATTCTTAAGTGACCAGTGAGAGAGGAGAAAACATTTGTCTTCTCTCGCCAAATTATTTGTGAAGTGCTGGAGTGTACCTTGAAGAGTATCAATACTATTAGTAATTTATTCTCTTCCAGAGCATCTTTCCATTAGCAATGAGAACAACTTTTTTTTTTTTATTTGTGCGATGTTTTACTATCTTGAATGTATTAATTTGTGTGTTTTATTTTTACAGATACTCCCAAATGTTTATGAATGGTGGTTACAGTTTTCCTTTTCCCTATCCAACCAACCTGTCACTACCTCTCTGTTGTTGCAACAGTATTTGTTTTCTTTTTCTCATTCCTGCAAAATAACTCTCAATATGTTCTGATTAATTGTAACTGGTAGCCATGTCTATGAAAACTGAAAACTGCAGTGTTAAAAGGACACATTGTAGACTTAAAAATAAGATACCCCTGTCATTAGTTTTGGTATAGAGGAAGAAGCTTGATATCTGGCTCTGAAATTTTGTTTCTGGTGTTTTATATATGGATAGTGACTTTAAGAATATTTTTGTATTCAAGGCATAGTACACAGGCAGTATATTTTTATAAGCTATGCTTACTGTAATTGTATAAACTGTAAGTGATTAAATATGTTGGCAATTTTCTTTAAATTTAAGAATTAATTCCAGAGACCACCATTGTATAGTAAAATCTCATTAGTTTGCTGAAGTTTTGTATGTTACCATTAAGAGCATTAATTCAGTCACAGTCTTGCAGTGAAAGAGCATCTAGTTGATTTCAAGGACTAAATGATAATTATTTGTGGCAGATGATGTGTATACTGTGTAATATACATTTTCTTTTGTATTTTACAAGTATGAAAATTCTGACTGCTTAAAAATAAGTTGTTACACATGTTTTGGACATTTACTGTGACTTGCACAAGATGTTACAGAACAGTTTTGGCATAGTACACTCAAATGATAAAATGTTTATTTGCAGTGAAACGAAATTTTATATTGGAAACTTTGGATTGCATTCTTTCGGAACTCACATTTATTCACATTGTGATACTGAATACAGGGAGTGGTTTGAAATATGGAAATACTACAAGAAATGCGTGCTCGAACATAAATGTAGTTTCTAGCCGAGCCTGTTGGTTGTGCTGTTGTATTTGACCACAAACGACATCTGTGCAGTATCTGCAAAATGTTGTAAGTGTCAGAACAGTGTTCTGTGTCGTTGCAAGTGCGTTACGTTGGAGCTACGTGAATTCGAATGTTGGTATATTGTTGGTGCTCGTATGGTGGGAGCTTTCATAACTGAGGTGGTCGAAGTGTTGACATTTCAAGAGGTACTGTATCAAAGATTTATACCACATAGAGAAAAGCAGAATAACATCATCACAACGGATCCAAAGTGTGTTTTGAGGGATTGTGATCGAAGGTCATTGAAGAGGATTGTGATGAAACATAAGCAGGGTGAGCTGGAATTACAAACCTACTCATCAGTTATGCATATGTCCAGAACAGGAAAACATGATGCCAAAGCCATAAAAGCTGGAAGCAATGGAAGAAAGTCATTTGTTCGATTGAGTCTTATTTCACACTGTTTCCAACTTCTGGTCAAATTTACACCCCAAGAGGGAAACATGGTGGGAGCTCAGTGATGATTTGGGCAGTCATATCATAGTATTCAATAGACCCTACTATGCAAGGTCACATTACTGCCAAGGATTATGTGACCGTTTTGGGTGATCAGGTTGTTCCTATGGTAAAATGTTTGTTTCCCAATGGTGAGGCTGTGTTCCAAGATGGCAGGGCCCCAGTTCACTCAGCTCATATCATCCAGGACTGGTTTGGTGAGCACTAGGATGAATGCACGGTAATGTTTGTGCTTTTGGTTTTTCCATATTTTTGTCTATCCACTGTATCTGAGACATAGTTCATGGTCTTGAGGGATAATTTAGTGCCTAGTGCTTCATAGCCTGGTGAGGTGACAGTCTCATTTTATGTAGACAGATGGTGAATTTATGTAATGTTAAAATACATTATTGCTAGAAGTGAATGGCCTCCTAAATAACTTGCAACAGCTGTGGAGTAATTGAACAGTGTTAGAGATACTGAGTTGAGTTTCAGTGAACTCCGTTAGTAAATGAACATGTGAAGCAATGCATTTGATGTACTCAGTGCCAAGACTTTCAGTCTCATCATATGTTATTATTGAAAATACTATCTATCTCTGCACATTATAACAATGAAAATAATCAATTATTGATAATATAACTTAAATGGATAGATAAAAAATCTACTCACCTAGTGGTGGCAGGGGAACATACACAAAAGGATTTAGCTTTTACAAGATTTCGGAGCCAGTGGCTCCTTCTTCTGGCAGAAGAGTTGAAGGGGAAGGAAAAGGGGTGAAGGAAAAGAACTGGAGAGGCTTAGGAAAAGGAATACAGTTCAGAAAAGTCAACCAGAATTCTGGGTCAGCGGAGGCTTACCAGACAGGATGAGAAGGAAAGACTGATTTTGGGGACTGCACTAGATGAGATTTGAAAACCAGATTCTGGTATAGGAACAGCTTATACCGTAATCTTAAGAAGAGTAATTATTTTCTTCCATATATTAGATTGTAGCACAAGGAGACTTTTTCAGATATGAATTTCTTCCATAATTGTCTGTGATAAAATACTATGAGAGAAAACCAAAATAGTTTTTTAGGCCTTCCCTTCTTTCCTGTTCTGACGCTACAGAATATTCGTATTGTAGAATAACTTTAGAAACGTGAATGCAATGACACAAGAGTCCCCATATGGACCGCATTTTACAAATTATTTTGCATCACCCACATAGTATTTCAGATATTTATGTTTCTTTGAAATTTGTGGCGGTACCAATTTCCATGTTGTCCCACCATTGTTGTTATGTTTTATTAATTTAATAGGTTCTGTGGTACATTGTAGAAAAAGATCTGTTGTGACAAAGTGAATAATCACATCAATCAACCGTATTTTGGCACACACACACACACACACACACACACACACACACACACACACACACACACACTCTTACTTTCATGTGTTCACTGTGCTGAGACCTGGAATAAATTGCAGAAGTTTCCTTTTCTTGAATCCCCGTGAGGTGTGTGATGAGGCGTGTACTGTCTTCAATTACACAATTTTTTGAAAAATTAGTGAAATAAATTGTCGCTCGGAGGGGGGGGGGAGGAGGAATCATTCAGGTAATATGTAATGTATGCTATATAAAAATGTAGTAAAAAATAACGTTCCCTCAATTTAGATATATTTGTTGGCTGTTTGTAGCAGGTGAGTTTGTTTTCTGTTGCAACCATGTAAATGGATAACTCTTGTATCTAAATATGATTAGTTTCTTTAGGTTTGGTTCCATAGTCATTTGAAATTTTATAAGGGCAACATTATTTTTACTGAGAGTGTATATTTGTGTTGCAAATCTTAAACATGACTGCGAAACTGCAACTGTGTAAATCTAAAGAGGTTGAAACAAATCAGCCAACCAGTTACGAACCAAAGGTTTATTAGCCCTTGACCAAGGTTTTGATATTTCTAAAAATGTGTGCTTGTAAAAAAGATATTTTTAGAAATATCAAAACGTAGATTAAGGGCTATCAAACCTTTGTTTTGCAACTGGTCGGCTAATTTTTTTCAACCTTTTCAGATTTACAGGGTTGCTGTTTCTCAGCCACGTTTAAGATTTTGAAATGCATGTTTTCACATGAATTAAATACTGTCACCAACTATATGTTTGTAAAAATAATTTTGTTACTGGTTACATGCATTTTAGGGCTCTTGAAGAAGATCTTTATAAATACCAAAACGTAGGTCAAGGGCGAATAAACCTTTGTTTTGCAACTGGTTGGCTGATTTTTTTTAACCTATTCAGATTTGTGTTTGTTTAAACCACAGCCATTTAGAACTAAATAAACCCAAGCATTTCATATGACATAAAAACAACAACCTGGGCATCTAATTTTGTTGTTTTGAACAGTCTGTGAACATGTAAGCAGAGTACTGCAAAATGGAGCTCAGTACCTGTTCCCACTCATGCTGAGAAACTGTTTGTATATCAAATGACATATATTCAGGGACTTGGCCACTTCAAAGCAACCAAACTTGACCAGTATTGCTTGATATAAACACAAATATATGGTCATTGCAGAAATAATGCAGTCTTTCAACTAACTGAGTATAATTTGTGACAATTTGGCTCAGATCTTTCAGTACAGATTTGTAGTTCAGTAAAAGAAAACTTTGTTGAAGGGTCTTTAAAAGATGAGGAAAGGATGTGATAGCAAATCATGAGTTCATAGTCTAAACTGCAATTTAAAATCACGCAGAACATAAACATATGCAAATTATTTATTCTTCCTCAAAGTGGAAACTGCTGTTTTCAAATATTGCAGCAGACTGGCAGATACATGAACTAACCTACAAATTAGCTTCCATTATAAAAAGTAGACTCATACAGAGATGTTGACAGCAACCAGCCAAGTTTTATAATGCTATTTATTTATTGAAGTAGCACCATTACCACTTTCAAACTGACAGATTCATCTCAGACAGCTCGTACACATTAAAATACCTTTTACAAAGGGTACTAGGAAAGTTTTGTAATACGATGCAGCAATAAGTCACAGGAGGCTTATTTTTGCTGTCTGAAGAAGAAAGTGATAGTGGAACGTGTTGTTTTGAACACACAGAAGACAGTCACAGCTAAGAGGTACACTGAGCAGTGCCTGCCAAAGGTCATCCAATTTTTGAAGAACCTGCGACTGAATCAAGAATGTTGGTTCCTCCAACATGACAATGCTCCAGCTCACTGTGCCAAAGCATGCAACAAATATTTGTGGGGTACAGGAGTGAAACTTCTTGAGCATCCTCCTTACACTCCAGACTTTGCTCCTTGAGACTTTGTACTGCTTCTGCATGTGAAAATGAATCTGAAAGGAGTGCAGTTTGCAAGTGATGAGGACCTCCTGAGGGTGTGGACAATGAGAGTGCTTTTCTCTTTACAAAAACTTGGGAGAACTGGTTTAGTGATTGGTTTCAGAGGATGAAGAGGTATATTCAGTGTGACGAAAATTACGTCAAAAAAATTAAATAACCAAAGCTTTATTACAAAATTTTCCTTGTACCCTTTGTACATTAGCTTTCACTTTTTGTGTCCCCAAATGGTGAATCTTCCTTGGATGGTGGTGCCCTACACCAAAACAAGTGTGAGAGAATGTGTTTATTTGTGACCTCTGTCTCTGGCAAAATAGAGAAGAAATGGTTTGGATAACATGAGACAGGACTGCTGTTCATGAGAGACAAAGCACCATTATATGTAAAGGTAGTTGTTTACCATTTGCAATGATCTCAAATGGTACCGTGCTTCACACTTTTCTTTCTTTCATCTCCTCTTGGCATTACGGGCAAAATGGATTTTTATCCCATCACTTCACACCATTCTTCAGTAATTTATCGTAAACCGCTTTTGAGAATTCACCAGTTAGCCATCTGTAATTAGTGTATTAAAAACAATATGGAAAGGATAGATTGCTACACACCACATAGAGTAGGCATTGACTCACAGACAGGCACAGTGAAAAAGAATACAAGAAATATTTCATTTTTTAGGTTGACTCTTAACACAGAATGTTACAGCAGCCAGCCACTTTGTAAAATGCTATTTATTTATTTAAACAGCACAATTACCGGTTTTGAACCAACAGGTTAATCTTCAGACGGCTAGTTCACGTTTTACATTAGTTTCGCCTTTTGTTTCCCCACCTGATGGAACTTCCTTGGAGTGGTGGTGTCCCACAACCAAAACAAGATGTGAGACAACATCTTTTTAACTGTAATTGTGGCTCACAACGTTTTTAAGTGACAAAAACAAATTATTATTAAAGGGAAGATGTTTCGGTTACTTATGATGAAGAATCCGCGCCATTATGTTCCAGTGCAGGAACATAATGGCGCAGATTCTTCATCGTAAGTAACCGAAACATCTTCCTTTTAATGATGATCTGTGTACATCACTTGAAATCGTTGTGAGGCACAATTACAGTTCAAAAGACGTTGTCTCACATCTTGTTTTGGTTGTAGGGCACCACCACCCCAGATAAGTTCCATCAGGGAAATGAAAGCTGAAACTTGAACTAGACGTCTGAAGATGAACCTGTCAGTTCGTAACCAGTAACGGTGCTGTTTAAATAAATAAATAGCATTGTAAAAAGTGGCTGGTTGCTGTAATCTTCTATGTAAGAGTCGACCTAAATTTTGTACACAGCCATGGGCTCAAAATGTCATTTTTTGACAAAATAGCATAAATATTTCAGTTTTCAGAGGCACAGTGAAAAAGAATACTAGAAATATTTCAGCTTTCAGCCGGAGTCCTCATCCAGAAGCGCGCGCGCTCGTGTACACACACACACACACACACACACACACACACACACACACACACAGTGTCTGGGGTGAAGGCCGTATTGTGACTTTGTCGCAATTGAGTAGCAGTCTGGTGTGTGTATTGAGGGTAAGGAAGAAGTGTGGATGAGGGAGGAGGGCAGGATAGTGTTGGAGAAGCTGCTATTGCAGCCTGTGGCAGGTTGCACGGATGTGGAGAGGAGAGGATAGGGCTGCTAGGTGTAGCATCAAAGAGGCAGTGGGTGGGGAAGGGGGAAGGTGAGAAGGAAGACGTAGAGAAGCAGAAAGGACATTGGTGGGATAGAAGGTGAGTGTAGTATTAGTACAGTAGTGGGGGCAGGCATGGAAATAGGCAGGTGGAGGACCGTAACTAGCAAATATTGAGGCCAGGGATGTTACAGGAATGATGGATATGTTGTAAGGAGGGCTCTCACCTGCCCGGTATAGAAAAGCTGTTGTTGGCTGGGAGAATCCAGACATCACAAGCTGTGAAGCAATCATTAAAGTGAATTACTTTGCGTTGGGTTACATGTTCGGCAACTGGGTGGCTCAGCTATTTCTCGGCTACAGTTTGGAGGTGGCTGTTCATACGTACAAACAGCTTGCCAGTTGCTTAAAGTGTTTATTATTGGTTCTGTCAACAGTTGCAGTTATTTATTAGGCAACTAGTTTAGTACCCTTACAGGTTCATTTTCAAGCCTGGCCCACTAAGGCTGCACTGACAGTGCCTGATCTTAATAACATTGAGTGGCAACACGTGCTCTGTAAATGTTAGCAGGATGAATTCCTCAATACACACATGCCTGTTACCAATTCAAAATCACAGTTTGATTTTGACTTGCTAACGTGTATGTGTATAGTGGCATTCATCATGCTAACATTTACAGAGCATGTGTTGACACTCAGTATTATTATTAAGATCAGGTACTGTCAGTGCAGCCTCTGTGGTCCGTGCTTGAAAATGAACCTGTAAGGGCTCTAAACTAGTTGCCTAATAAATAATTGCAACTGTTGGCAGAAACATTAAGAAACACTTTAAGGAATTAAAATAAAATTGCCGTTCCTTGTCAACGAAATGTTGAAACTGAAGAATGAAGAGAAGCTCATCAGTTTTTGAGTCAACGTTTAGTGTGGAACTGTGGTTGCAGCTAAGTTTGTAGATCACACGGCTGCTTTCACAGGTGGGCTTTCCTTTGATGGAGAAGAAGACACCTGCGACAGATCTGGAGTAGGTGATAGTGAGAGAACGTATGGGGCAGGTCTTCCATTTCGTTTCATTGCGGGTATATGAACCGTGAGTTATGTTGGGAGCAGAGGTGAAGTGGGGAGGACAAGGATATTGTGTATGTTGGGTGGGTGATAGAATACCACCGTGGGAAAGGTGGGGAGGATATTTTGTGCCCTGAAATTTGAAATCTGCCCACACCACCCACAGCGATATTCTGCGACGTACCGAACCCACGCAGCATCCTTGTCTGTCCCTACTACGCCCTTGCTCTCAACACCTACCCACATTGCTCATATCCCTGCAATAGAATTAAGTAAAAGACCTGTCATGTACAGCTTCCACCAATCACCTACTCCACTCCTGTCACAGGCATCTTCTACCTGTCAAAGGCAGAGCCACCTGTGGAAGTAGCCATGTGATCTATCTTCTTAGCTACAATCACTGTGTTGTGTTGTATATATACTTGACAACTGACAAGCTGTCTGTCCACATGAATGGTCACTGCCACCCACTTGCTGAATGTGCCCCGCAACATGATTTAATTCACTTCAACCACTGTTTCACAGCCTATGTTGTCTGCATTCTTCCCGCCAACACCAGCTTTTCTAAGCTGGGCAAGTAGGAACCCTCCCTACAACGTATCCTTCTTTTTCATAATCTCCGGGCCTCAAATGTTGCTAGTCCTTGTCCTTCATCTGTCTATTCCCATGTCTGCTCCCACTCCAGTACTGTTCATGTCTTCTATCCCACGGACACACTTGTGTAGTCCTGTACTCTTCTCTACTTCTCTCCTCCCTTTCCCTCCCCAGCACAGCCTTCGCAATACCACACATAGCCGCCCTATGCTGCCTCTACAACATCCCTGCACCTTCGTACTGGTAGCACAAGCGTATTCCCCCACCTCGACCCTGCTATCCTCCCCCACTCCACACCTCTTCCATGCCCCCACTACATACAAGCTAGAGTGCTGCTCATGTATTTCCAGTATTCTTGTGCCTGTTTGTGACTCATCACCTTCTCTATGTGGTGGGTAGGAATCTATCCTTTTCATATTGTTGTTGTTCCATCTTGAACTATCCATTGTTTATAGTTAATGCATTGGATGATACAAAATAGCATTACATTTTCTGACATTTGTATATTTCGCAGATTATCATTCAAAGTTTACTGTGAATGTGAAGCTGATCTTCATATTTCTTACATAATT
This sequence comes from Schistocerca cancellata, assembly GCF_023864275.1. Classification (NCBI taxonomy): domain Eukaryota; kingdom Metazoa; phylum Arthropoda; class Insecta; order Orthoptera; family Acrididae; genus Schistocerca; species Schistocerca cancellata. Next base: position 14,681,737 of record NC_064635.1, on the reverse strand, counting down.
GACAAAAACCTCTTTTGCCTTTATTTCAGGGTTGAGATTTGAATAGAATTTTCTCCACTGGGTGATGTAAAGCAGTTTTTAATTGTCAAATGTAAAACAACTTAAAATATGTGACACAACTTGTATAACAACATTTTCTAGTCACATGCTCGCTGTGCTCAGGGAACTTTATGTTTAACAAACAGGTGATACTTTGCTCTCAAAGTTTGATGAATACTTGCATTCATTACATCAGAAAAAAGTGATATATGAGTCTGCTCTTTTACTACTCATATTCTGTGACTCCATGTAGCTTATATCTTTGTTATGTACATTCATTTGTTTTTTTAGGAGATAATCCTTGGCTTTCCAGTTAGGCATTTGTTTTGTATGTGTTGTTGTACCTTGAATTGCAACTAAGAATGAGGATGAAGTTTGTTTTCAGACTGTAATTTGTTTCCAGTTTGGTGGTTTGCAGTGTGATCAGGAACTGCAACATATCTTAACCATAGTTGTAAATGTTATATGTGTCAGTTAGAAATCATCTACTGGCTATTTATTTTGGAAACAGTTTTTCAGTATCTTGCAGAAAAGTCTGTTATTAATCAGACCAGTTAAAATTTTTGTTTAGTGCTGCAAGAGTGTTGTTGATTATAAAGCCAATGGCAGAGATTAGTGTGAATGAATATGGTTCCCAACTGCATTTAAAGGAGGCAGATTATTTCATGTACATATAAGTCTTTTGTTAATTATTTGCAAGACCATATATTGCAATTGAATTATTTATCAAAGCCCAACACATTGATAATTAGCAGCTGACAGTATGGATTTAAGGTTGAAGTGGCTGTGCATTAGCATTGTTCCCATGTTGCAAATTTAAGTTCCACATAAAGAAGTTAGTTATACCTGCTTGTTCTTTAGATGCATCCCTTTGTGTACAAGACATCAGTAGAGCAAGTGGTCAAAATTTGGGCTGCTATTTGCCATTTAAGCCAGAACTTACATTCTATTGAAAAATAAGTCTAAGTATGTTGTAGTAACGAATACTTTGAAATGTCCTGATTTAAACTATTATGGCGAGATGTAACATAATCTCACTATTTTTTTTTTTTATTTTAAAAATATTGGTTAGTTGACACAACAGTGTTGAGATCTTAAAATATTCAGATATTAGTGAAAAAGCTAGTGTCTAGCTTGTTGTTTTCAGCAGGGCAGTCTAAATCACTCAGGTTGTTATCAAGTGGTGCAGTTGATTCATCTGCCTGGGATTCATCTTATCTTCTTGCTTTTTTTGTTCATTGCCATTTGTATCTGTTATTTATTTATTTCTATACTTTCGCAACCTCCACTTTTTGAATGAGATGTCACTTTCTTTTTCGAACTTCGGTATGTTCTTTGCAGCATTTCATTTGGAAGGATTAGTAGAAATTTCTTCTTTGGTAAAAACCTTTTGTGACATCGTTTTGTAAGGAGCATTAGTTATCAGGATAGGTCCTACAGCTTTATGTCCTCGGTTGCTATTTACTTTGTGTGACGTGGGAATAGGAGCAGTGTTGTATGGGCTAACTGCTGATGTATACCTGTTGGGTTGAGGGTAATGAATGGGATTTACCCAGCGTATGACTATCTAAAGTAGACTGAAGGTAATAATGAAATTACAATGAAATCCAGACCTTAAGCTGCTTACAGGCGTTGATAAATATCAACGGCGCCAGTTGAAAATGTGTGCCCTTACTGAGACTTGAACCTGTGATCTACTGTTTACATGGCAAATGCTCTATCCGACTGAGCCACTGAGGACACAGAAGACAGTGCGACTGCAGGGACTTATGTCAGGCACACTCCCTGTGAGACCCACACTTCCAACTTACTTTCCATACACTACATTTGTAGTGCCCCTGCCTGCCATACTCATTACTCGTGGCAGTCAGTCTACCAAATCCCATAAGAGTTTGGGCAATGTGAGTGCATATGCACTGAAGAAGATCATTGGCCAGTAAGCCCTATCTATATGAAGATGGTATCTGTTCTTTTGGACATGTCCAAAAGAATAGATACCATCTTCATATAAAGGTAATAAGGTTGTCCCAATAGTTTTACCACTGGCTGGGGGAATCACCTTGCTCACACCTGTTTCAAACCATTTCTTCTTCATGTCCTGTGGAATGTATTTTAGCTTCTTCCTTGGAATTTTAGGAAGAAAACAGCACAGGATAGTCGAATTGACAAAATGGTACAAAATCCGGCTACAGCCCAAATTTAGATTACACATAATAGCCCGAATTTAGGCCATTACTAGTACATAATTTCTAGATTAATTAGAAAACAGTGAAAAATAGTTGCTATTAAAACTGAAAATATTCTGAAAGCAAAGATTTTACCCTTAACACTGCATACTAGAGAGGACTATCCATAAACACATAAATTGGATGAAAAAATAATGAATGCTTAACTGCAAAAGTTTTAGGATGGTCCAAATAGAGTATATGTTGACTACAATCTCGTGGGATGGTGAACTGTTGTGACAGTTATATAGAACAACTGAAGTGGCCTGAAACACTGTTTTACATTGTTTGTGCTAGACTGCAGCACCAAATTTCTAGGTAGCCCAAATTTAGGCCATATCCAAAATTTGGACTGCTTCCTTTAATGCTTTTATTGATTTAATTGGAGGAAAAATGATTTAGAGAGATGCACAAAAAAATTGATTTTTCTGCGTGCACTCTGAGACTGTCATCAGCATAACTGCATAAAATGTTCTTAGTTTCCATGCTGCCTCAATTGAGATAAAATTCTTAATTTTTCAGCAACTGTCTCTGCCATCATTCCCAGGGGTTAAAACTTCTGACTGCCAGGATGAGTCAAGGGTTCTGTCCTGTATGTGCAAGGCAGTGGCAGAGGCCATATCCTGTTCTTGCCCAAAGTATTACAATGATAAGCAAAACTTTACAGAACTGCTTGGAGAATTAAAATATACTTCCTGTATTAGTCTTCAGCCAGCCAGATATTGATGGTTAAAATACCGTGAAATGAAGAACTCGCATGAAGGAAATTTTTAGGTGTGGGAGAGACATGTTCATGCCTTTAGGAATAAAAGCTGTAATATTGCTTCTGTGGTTAGAACTTGTACACAAGTACAGTTTGTTTAATAGTGATATTGCTTGGCATACTTCATGAAAGGAGGCTAGTACTTAATTTCAGTGGAAACTTTTTTCTCCTGTTGTATAACAGTCATCTTACACTTAAATTAATGCATTTAGAGTTGTGTTTAATTTTTATGTCTTTTTGTTGAACTGGGTGTTTGTTGATAAGATAATGGCATGGACAGACAAGTTATTACATGTCCAATCTTCATTATGAGGTAAAAAATCAGAGCAGAATTAATAATGAAGACAGGAGCAGTAAAAATATCACATCATTAATCCTAATGGTACTAATGGAAAATAATAGGTGTAGGTCCTGACCCTTTACATGGAATCTTCACAGTGTTTACCTGGAATGATTTGAGAAAGTGCTCAAATCACTGTGGCTGGACCAGATAAACAAATCTTCAGATTTTTTTGTTTGAGCAGAATTTTTACTAGTCAATTTGGCTAGTAAATTACATTTACTATCTCCAAAAATAAGTAGCCCAAGATAACTTACATATAAGGCAGTATTTTCACAATTCCATAAGGATTTACATTCTAAAAACATAGGTGAGTAACCGTAGAATAGGTATTTGTCAGGAGAAAAGACTGCAACTGGGGTTTGAAAATCTGCAGTATGTCACTAACAATTTTAAACTCTCGTGGAATATGTGTAACGGGTGTAATTACTTGGTGTTTCTTTTCTTGTAACATCTCCGGTGGTGGCAATAGACAATTTAGTACAGTTTTGGATGTAGATGAGCACTTGTAAATTGCTGGAATTGTCGTCCTGAGAGAGGCACATACAAAAGGCACATACAAAAATGAACAAGTAAATGTCAACTCTCTGCTTTGAGAACTGCGGTAGTCCCATAGTTGAGAGAAAGTCAGTTAGCGGTTAAGAAAAGTGAAGAAAATATTACAATGGAAAGTCCATGATGGCTACAAGAAAGATTAGTTTCCATGACCACTCACCTATGGCTGATTGATACGGGGCACGTTCACACACTTAATAACTTGGAATTCATTTTGTTGACGCTTCTTGAGCACAGATTTCAGCAGTAATCCATTACAGGAATTTGATTAAAGGTAGATACCATTTCTGTGACTGTCACAAATTAGAGCATTATTGAGCTCTACAAATATTTAGAAAGATAATTTAAAACTGGTGTTCTGATGATGTTTTAGTATTCACTCTTCTCTTACTACAGAAACCTCTAAAAATCCAGGTTTTCACATCTTGTAACTGAGTTATCTTCATTATACATTGACGAATACAGTAGTGGAGGTAAAGTCTGTGCTGTGAATAGCTGCTTTTTGGGGGAACATTATTCCAGATAACTCTTTTATGATAACATTACTTTGTACATACAGGGCTATTACAAATGATTGAAGCGACTTCATAAATTCACTGTAGCTCCATTCATCGACATATGGTCACGACACACTACAGATACATAGAAAAACTCATAAAGTTTTGTTCGGCTGAAGCCGCACTTCTGGTTTCTGCCGCCAGAGCGCTCGAGAGTGCAGTGAGACAAAATGGCGGCAGGAGCCGAGAGAGCATATGTCGTGCTTGAAATGCACTCACATCAGTCAGTCATAACAGTGCAACGACACTTCAGGACGAAGTTCAACAAAGATCAACCCACTGCTAACTCCAGCAATTCGCAATTCACCAAAAGTTAACGTGTTTTGTGCAATCTCCAGTTTAAAGTTTACGGCCCCTTTTTCTTCTGCGAAAAAAACGTTACAGGACACGTGTATCTGAACATGCTGGAAAATTGGCTCATGCCAGAACTGGAGACCGACAGCACCGACTTCATCTTTCAACAGGATGGTGCTCCACCGCACTTCCATCAAGATGTTCGGCATTTCTTAAACAGGAGATTGGAAAACCGATGGATCGGTCATGGTGGAGATCATGATCAGCAATTCATGTCTTGGCCTCCACGCTCTCCCGACTTAACCCTATGCGATTTCTTTCTGTGGGGTTATGTGAAAGATTCAGTGTTTAAACCTCCTCTACCAAGAAACGTGCCAGAACTGCGAGCTCGCATCAACGATGCTTTCGAACTCATTGATGGGGACATGCTGCGCCGAGTGTGGGAGGAACTTGATTATCGGCTTGATGTCTGCCGAATCACTAAAGGGGCACATATCGAACATTTGTGAATGCCTAAAAAAAAACTTTTTGAGTTTTTGTATGTGTGTGCAAATCATTGTGAAAATATCTCAAATAATAAAGTTATTGTAGAGCTGTGAAATCGCTTCAATCATTTGTAATAACCCTGTACCTGTAGACCTGTTCAGTTAGTGATCATAAAAAATTTGAAGAATTGCTGTGAACTAATATCTGCAGCTGTTGCTGTTTTTTTCCACATAGCTACAGTAATTCTGTGTAGTGATTTAACTGTAAAAGTAGAAATAATCTACAATTATCTGTACATATGTACTCTCTAATCTATAGAAAAAACCATAGACTTCTCAAGTAGCGACAATTGTGCCAAGATTTTTTCATATGTGGCACAGTTATTTATTTGTGCTACATTCATATAGGTTTAACAACATGGCTGTAACAACTATAACTGTGTATAATTAAATAGCGATCATCATCTTCCAGACTGAAAACATAACCTATAAATCCACTTTTACAAACATTTAAAAAATGTAATTTTATAGTGTTCGAATAAAAAAAACAAATACCCACTGTATGTGGTCGAGAAAATATAACGGCTACAGTTAAAAAAAAATAAATAAATAAAAATAAAAATTTAAAAAAAATCATACTACCACTGAAAGCAATGTAGTACAGGCTTAGCAAAGTGTATACCATTCAGAGGAATGTACAAGTGTATTTGCAGTCAGGAAGTAATGAAGTCAATAATATTCTTAACTTGCTCACAGTGTTGATGTACCAGACTGCAAGCAATTCCTCGTTGTACATATGTACAGTTAGTTGTCTCTGTGCAACCATTATATGTAACCCTAATCACACACACAGGAGGCTGACAATCTGTTAACAAGTTGTGTGTGCAAATTGTTACAGGGATGCCGCAGCAGAGAGTCGAAAGCGGAAGGCCGCCGCCTCGCCACCAGAGGAAGCAGCTGGAGTGTCAAAGAAGCCACGTACAGTGGATGCTGCCAACGGTGATGCCGAACCCCTGCGAGCATTCATGTCGAGATACATGGCCAACGTGTGTGAAACATACAATGCCATGTTGCACATATTTGAGTATCTCAAGGTGCAAGAAGTGCTACGTGCTGCGAGGGTCTGCCGACTTTGGTGTAGCGTAGCTACGCATGATTCACTGGTAAGTACAAAGCAAATAAGAAACTGTCAGATTGTAGATAGTAGTGGTCGTCGTGTCCCCCCCGCCCACACCACCAGTTGAAATAAAGTTGAGCTTACAAGTGATGCATATAATATGTTAGTGACCTCTCGTGTCTCAAGATTTAAATCTTCAGGAATACATATCAAAAATTAATCAGTGAAATGTGCAAAAAGATAGCAGGAGACGAAATTGAATAAACTAAGAAACACAATGCATAAAATTGAGTGACTAGAATATCTCTTGTTTGTTTGTTGACTTCAAAGTGTGGAAATGTGCCTCTCTGTTCATGTCAACTGTAAAACTTTCTGGCGTCAATAGCATACCGCTAAAACATTGAAAAGCAATTCTTAAACAACCAAAGGTCATGCTAGAGCTCCTTTTAGCGAGTGTGGGGCCTGGAATCACTTTCTAAAGTGTCTTCTTAAATGAAAGGTTCTGAAGAATAGGCTTTCTATACTCCAGCAACTTGAGTAGTAACATTGTATGTAATCTTTCCGAAATCTACGAATGCTGTAAATGTGGGTTTATCTTTCTTCAATCTATCTTAAGTTGTAAGGTGGTCAGTATTGTTTCATGTGTTCCTAAACATCTAGGGAACTGAGACAGATCTTCCCTGGTATTGGCATCCTTTATGAATAATCACTTTCCTTTCAGGAATAGAGCGTATTGTGATGATGAGAGGCATGGCAGACTCCAAAATATACAAAGTGTTGGGAATTACCCCTTACACTCCAGAGAGCAGACCAAAGGTGTCTCTGTGTTCTTTTTTAAAAATCACTGCCACTCGGGGCCACAGAAAATGATGTCTTTGTGAAACTAATGAGGCCACTGACCAACAATTAGGATATACATTAAAACATAACTGTTTTCATTCTAATATATTTACATAAGCATTGCAATACAAAACTTTCACTGTGTGATATTTTTTGTAACTGCAGGGTGAACTATTTCCATCCTCATTTCACTCGAATTGTCTACAAATGAATCGTTGTCATCATCAAAATCGTTGTCACTTTTGATTTCACTTAGAAATTCCTCTAAAAGCTCTACAATCTCTCCCACAGAAAGAACTGTGCACCAACAGCTAACCATTTGGCACCCACTAATTTCACCGTAATAATTACAACCATTCTCTCAACACAACTGCTACAGTTAAATACCCAAGTTAACACAGGTTGGCATAGATGGCAGTAGTACGAAACATTGATGCCTAGTACAGCAAGATTTAAGAATGGAGCATGTGAGAATTACAAAAAATTGTGTCAAATGAGGCTCGACATCGGAGTATTTTGCAATGTATTTTGAGCGCTTTTCTTCGTTGTAGTGAGAAGGGTTTAAGGACTGAATCAGCAAATAAGTGTGTGCCCACCTTCCTCTGCTTGGCTCTCATTGAACTGTTGTGATTTCACCAACCTGCTGAACTGATGTAGAAAAGAAATCAACAGCTGATTAGATTCGTTATAAACTTTCAACATCCTTTGATATGGAAGATGAAGACTTCAGGAAGAGTGAAGCATTAATGTCTTGCTGGACCAGTAAAGTGTGATGAAGGGTAGGATAATGAGAAATCTGTTACGAATATAAAAGTAATTTTGATTTGGCCTAGATCATGGAGATCTTTTGTCATCTTCACAACATAACAGCAGTTTTTATTTTATGTAATACCATTAAACCCCTGATTCTGTAAAGAATTGCATTCCAATGTATAAAACAGCATAAAACTTTTGATTACTTTACAAATTGAGATAATGTGTTAAATATTTGACTTTAAGGATGTAAGTGAGGAAAAGTTCAGGAAAGGGCTGAAATTATGCTTAAAGTTCTTTGAAAGTCACTAAGTGCTCTCAATATGAAACATTGGATGAATGTGGCATATATAATTTATGCTACATTTTAAGTAAAAGCTAGTTTTTCGTGAATCTCAATGTATGTGATGTCGTGTCTTCTGAACTCTTTGTCTTACAGATATACAATTTTGCAGGTGCATTCAGAGGTATATGGGAATACTGTCTGCAAACTGTGTTGTGAATAGGTAGTAAAGAAGTAATAAATTAAAACATTATGCCTGATTGTGAAATTTGTCTGCGTGAACAGCAAAAATGTAGTAAGCAATTTACCTTTTTCTTTCACCAATTTGGGGGGGGGGGGGGGGGTTATTATTATTGGCATGTATTTTCCAGAACACTTAAACAATGGAAAATCCAGGATTGAATGTAACAATATTATGAGAAGGAAAGTTGCTACTCACCATATAGCGGAGATGCTGAGTCGCAGATAGGCACAACAAAAAGACTCACAATTGTAGCTTTTGGCCATTAAGGCCTTCGTCAGCAATATATAAAAACAAAGATGATGTGACTTAATTCTAGCTTTCGCAACAAACGGTTGCTTCATCAGGAAAGAGGGAAGGAGAGGGAAAGACGAAAGGATGTGGGTTTTAAGGGAGGAGTCATTCCAATCACGGGAGCGGAAAGACTTACCTTAGGGGGAAAAAAGGACAGGTATACACTCGCGCGCGCGCACGCACACACACACACACACACACACACACACACACACACACACACACACACACATATCCATCCGCCCATACACAGACACAAGCAGACAAGCTTGAATTTTGTGTGTATGTTTGTGTTTGTGTGTCTATCAATCTGCCAGCACTTTCGTTTGGTAAGTCACATCATCTTTGTTTTTAGATATATTTTTCCCACGTGGAATGTTTCCCTCTCTCTCTCTCTCTCTCTCTATCTCTCTCTCTCTCTCTCTATCTATATATAAATATATATATATATAGTTATAATAGAAGGAAACATTCCACGAAGGAAAAATATACCTAAAAACAAAGATGATGTGACTTACCAAATGAAAGTGCTGGCAGGTCGACATTCCACATGGAATGTTTCCCTCATATATATATATCTTTCCTGATGAGGCAACAGTTTGTTGCGAAAGCTTGAATTTTGTGTGTATGTTTTTGTTAGTTTGTGTGTCTGTCGACCTGCCAGCACTTTCATTTGGTAAGTCACATCATCTTTGTTTTTAGGTATATATATATATATATACAAAGATGATGTGACTTACCAAACGAAAGCGCTGGCACGTCGATAGACACACACACAAACAAACACAAACATACACACAAAATTCTAGCTTTCGCAACCAACGGTTGCTTCGTCAGGAAAGAGGGAAGGAGAGGGAAAGACGAAAGGATGTGGGTTTTAAGGGAGAGGGTAAGGAGTCATTCCAATCCCGGGAGCGGAAAGACTTACCTTAGGGGAAAAAAGGACGGGTATACACTTGCGCACACCCACACACACACACACACTTGCGCACACACACACACACACACACACACACACACACACACATATCCATCCACACACATACAGACACAAGCAGACATATACAGAGGCAAAGAGTTCGGGCAGAGATACAAACATACACACAAAATTCAAGCTTTCGCTTGTCTGCATGGGACAGGTTACACCGGTGTAAAACCTGTCCCATGCACCCTCTCCCCATATATTTTTATTTTCATTTTCATTTCAGCCTCATGTTACACTTTCCACCTTCTAATACCATGTCACCCTCACAACACCTCCACAACGACCCCATTAAGTTTTATTTACATTCTCTCTGCAAACATGCCTTCGCCCTAGCCAGATTACACTCCCATATTTTATTTTCTCAGGCTTGTCTGACATTTGGCATTACCCCCAAAGGCCTCACACTTAAAGTTCCCATCTCTGGCTGCAACCCTTCTTTCCATCAGTCCCTATACCAGTTCCAAACTGAACAATCCATTGCCCTCACCCACCTAATCCTTCACCTACACATCAACTCAGCCAATGAACACACCCGTCAACTCTTATCCTTAATAAAAGTCCTCAATCTTCTCTCTCCCACATCCACACCGACTGTTCAGAGCATCTTCCTACAGGCCAACCGCAAATTAGAATCCACCTTAAAAAACTATCCAATCTCCTGGTTTCCCACCTCCGGAAAGGCAACTCACTCACCCTTCACAACCTTTCCAGCAAACCTCAACCTCCTCTCATTGCACACAAACCCAGTCTCTCCCATCTACTCAGTCTCCCACTTCCAGCTCCACTCTCTCCAAAACCTCAAAATTCCAATCAATACAGTACAGTCTGGAACCACAACACCCTAATTCAGTAGTTAACCTTTCCTCCAAACCTCTCTCCCAATCCGAAACCTCTGTCCTATCCAAAGGCCTCACCTTCAGCCCCACTCCCATATTCAACCAAACAGCCCTCGTCAAAGATTTACTGTCCTACACTCGTACTCTCTGCTGGAAATATCACTTTGCCACGAAGAAAAATGATCCTAATCCTACTTCTAATGATCCAACTCCCCAAGACACTATCCAAATTGAACCCTGCCTGGAACAGTTCCGTCCTCCGTCACAGCGGGACCCACCTCCTCTTCCTCAAAATCACCCCCTCCAAACCTTCCAGGAATTTCTGACTTCCAGCCTTGCCTCTCAATCCTTCATAAAAAAACCTTAATCATACTCCCAACATAACCACTGCTGACGCCCAAGCTATCCATGATCTGAAGGCTGACCGTTCCATCGTCATTCTTCCGGCGGACAAGGGTTCCACGACAGTTGTACTTGATCGTCGAGAGTATGTGGCTGAGGGACTGTGTCAGCTTTCAGACAACACCACATACAAAGTTTGCCAAGGTAATCCCATTCCTGATGTCCAGACAGAGCTTCAAGGAATCCTCAGAACCTTAGGCCCCCTACAAAACCTTTCACCTGACTCCATCAACCTCCTGACCCCACCGACACCCCGCACCCCTACCTTCTACCTTCTTCCTAAAATTCACAAACCCAATCATCCCGGCCGCCCCATTGTAGCTGGTTACCAAGCCCCCACAGAATGTATCTCTGCCTACGTAGATCAACACCTTCAACCCATTATATGCAGTCTCCCATCCTTCATCAAAGACACCATCACTTTCTTGAACGCCTGGAATCCTTACCCAATCTGTTACCCCCGGAAACCATCCTTGTAACCATTGATGCCACTTCCTTATACACAAGTATTCCGCACGTCCAGGGCCTCGCTGCGATGGAGCACTTCCTTTCACGCCGATCACCTGCCACCCTACCTAAAACCTCTTTCCTCATTACCTTAGCCAGCTTCATCCTGACCCACAACTTCTTCACTTTTGAAGGCCAGACATACCAACAATTAAAGGGAACAGCCATAGGTACCAGGATGGCCCCCTCGTATGCCAACCTATTCATGGGTCACTTAGAGGAAGCCTTCTTGGTTACCCAGGCCTGCCAACCCAAAGTTTGGTACAGATTTATTGATGACATCTTCATGATCTGGACTCACAGTGAAGAAGAACTCTAGAATTTCCTCTCCAACCTCATCTCCTTTGGTTGCATCAGATTCACCTGGTCGTACTCCAAATCCCATGCCACTTTCCTTGACGTTGACCTCCACCTGTCCAACGGCCAGCTTCACACGTCCGTCCACATCAAACCCACCAACAAGCAACAGTACCTCCATTATGATAGCTGCGACCCATTCCACATCAAACGGTCCCTTCCCTACAGCCTAGGTCTTCGTGGCAAACGAATCTGCTCTAGTCCGGAATCCCTGAACCATTACACCAACAGCCTGATAACAGCTTTCGCATCCCGCAACTACCCTCCCGACCTGGTACAGAAGCAAATAACCAGAGCCACTTCCTCACCCCCTCAAACCCAGAACCTCCCACAGAAGAACCACAAAAGTGCCCCACTTGTGACAGGATACTTTCCGGGACTGGATCAGACTCTGAATGTGGCTCTCCAGCAGGGATACGACTTCCTCAAATCCTGTCCTGAAATGAGATCCGTCCACCTAACCTTCGTAACCTCTTAGTTCATCCCTATGAAATCCCCAAACCACCTTTCCTACCCTCTGGCTCCTACCCTTGTAACTGCCCCCGGTGTAAAACCTGTCCCATGCACCCTCCCACCACCACTTACTCCAGTCCTGTAACCCGGAAGGTGTACACGATCAAAGGCAGAGCCATGTGTGAAAGCACCCACGTGATTTACCGACTGACCTGCCTACACTGTGACGCATTCTATGTGGGCATGACCAGTAGCAAACTGTCCATTCGCATGAATGGACACAGGCAGGCAGTGTTTGTTGGTAATGAGGATCACCCTGTGGCTACCGTATTTACTCAAATCTAAGCCGCACTTTTTTTCCGGATTTTCTAATCCAAAAAACCGCCTGCGGCTTAGAATCGAGTGCAAAGCAAGCGGAAGTTCTGATAAATGTTGGTAGGTGCCGCCACAACTAACTTCTGCCATCGAATATATGTAGCGCAACACAGGCATGCTTTGCAGGCACAAAGATAAATACCGGCGCCAAAACCTCTGCGTCAGTAAATAAATGTAAAAAAAAGGAGGAAGACGAGCTTTTTTCTCCGCCCCAAGTTTCGACCACTGCATTTTCATACAGTATCCAACGAAGTAAATACAAATTCCGTATTGTTCATCTTCGAATGTAGCAGCATTCCAATGTACTACGAAAATCCGACTGACAAGACTTTGGGAGGTTTGTCAATATGGCCAACTCTACGTTCTGAATATTTTCATACCTGTGAGAAGAGATGGTTGCTAATAGGAACTTTTATGAATTGTGAATCACATGCAGTATTCTCTTATAAGAATAATACGAATATAAACATTTTGCCATGTATTGTTTCGTGTTTGCTGCTATCTCACTTAAATCCTGTCTGCCTAATAAACTACGAAACTAGAGTGAGACAACAGCAAACATGTAAGAATATACATATCATGTCATGTTTATATTCGTATTATTCTTATGCCTGATAGTGATACAGTCAGAAATGAAGCACGGTAGTTGACTAGATTTTTAAATCTAAGATGACTCTAATTGCTGTGCAGAATGTAATGTACTAAAGAGGCGCCTGCAAAGATTTTCAAATGGAGAAAAATTTTCGCTAAACTCTCCTTCAGAACATCTATCATACGCAGTCTATTATTTGGTTCTTGTTGATCATTATCGAAGAAAGCAGCAGTGTGAGTAACAACAGATAGCAGTCTCTTGCCGTTGTTTCGGTTATGAGACAGTTCCTCTCTTTTTTTTTATTTTTTATTGTAAGCCAAGCAAGCCATGCCGCGACAAACAATGCATGACTCAGTACAGTAATGCATTTTCAGCTCAGAGTGACGTAAACACCTATAACAAAGAGAACGGCACTTGTCACATCAAAGAAAAATATGCAATCAAGACAAAGCCAGACGAAGCACGTGAAAAAGGAAGAGTACCCGTATAAATACGGACGGAGCGCCTGACGCATAGCAATGGCTACCTGGTTAAGCTTAACTGCTGAGCTTACGACTCGAACCAAACTACTGTAGCTGTATTGTCATTCATTCAACCGAAATTGTGTCTCATATTGCAATGGACCAACTTTGTTTCGATTTGGAGGTGCGGCCTAAAACTTTTCTCTCCTTTTGAATTTCGAGTCTCAAATTCATCCCTAACAACAGGCCTAATATCAGCATATTTCGAGGAGTGCCACGCATATTTAATAAAATTCTGAAATCGTGGGGAGGAAAATTGATAATGTACTACTGATTGCAGCTTGAGAATATTGTCACGGTGATAGACAGGAAATTGCAGTGATCAGCACACAATAATTTTCTCTGTTAGTTTTCTGTAAAATGCCTTCCACTGGCGGAAAAATTCTCTGTCTAAAGGTTGAATTACGTTGGTCGTGCCTGGTGGAATCTGAAGCATCTCTACTTCTTTGTCAGGGTGGGCTCGAAATACAGATTTTAATGAATCAGACCTTTTATGACCTGACCACGAATCTAGAAGGAGAAGAGATTTGTTCCCGCAGATCGGAAGAAAAGCATGACGCATGAAAAGTGTAACGTTTTCGTTTCCCATTTTTCCAGACTTTGATGCGTCTACTACAAGACTGTTTGCGTAGAACATTGTTCTTTTGACACGTGGTCCAAAACGTCCAGTTGGTTCTTGAAGACACACATATATTTGAGGCAGCAATGAACCACCCAGACTAATTATGGGCATTATAGTGTATGAATGGGTGAGCGCAGTCGTGGACTGTGCAATCGCCTCAATATGTTATTCTCTTTTGAATGGCAGTGTTCTCTTCACACGCATTTCTTTTTGAAAACCTGACTGATCTGCATTGTACACGTATGATTCACTAAAACTACTGATCTTATTTTTTGCATTCGTAAGAAAAGCTTCTATCATTTCGATTTGTGTCACTTCATTTTCCGACCTGTTTCTCGATACAAATTTTCTTATTTTTCTTGCCACAATTTTATGTGATCTTTTGAAGCGACTAATCCAACTTTGAGAAGCTGTAAATTCTTTAGCGCCTATCGCTTTGTCAATCTCTAACGCCCAATCACGCAAAGTTGTATTGCTCACACCAAATGACTGTTGTCTGGCATCGGGAAATAGCTCAAAAAGTCGCGCATTTATCTCCGTCGCAATTTCCAGTCGACTATTACGTCGTCGAGCGACTTGCTTTTTCCATCTATACAATTCACGTTCACGTTCAAAACGGACAAAGCGATACTTATTTTGAACAGTACTGACACGTAGGCGTTTCTTACCACTTTCGTTCAACCAATACGTCACCGCTTTTTCTTTGTCTGATAAGGTAATTGTAGTTGCTGGTGTTACTTTCGGAGATAATTGATGATGGTACGTGGCACTATCACTCGAAGAGTCTTCATGAGTGCAACTTTCGTCGGTGTCTTCGCCGTCTGTAGAGTCACAGTCTGCAATATCGAGTGTTCCAGTTGATTCTAGCCACATTTCTGCGCCATTTACATGCTCGTCTAGAAGTTTAACAACCATGTCGCACAACACATAGTCTTCACGCGTGTTTTCTGTTGATTGCTTCATTTGGCGTCTGTGGTATATCTCCATGGCAAGCAGCAAACCATTTACAAGGTTCGCCATCACCTGTGAGGGGAGATTGAATGTTCACCGTAAAGTAGCTTGCGGAGTATAGATGAACATGTACAGAACGTCTTTCATATCTCTAACGAGTTTCAGGACGGTATGTTTCGAAATACGTACCAGAAATTAAAAGGACGTGCATGCCACAGAAACGAATATTCGTTTCCCCTTTCCATCAAAAGCTTGCAGCGATATTCCTCTTTAGTGAACGCCGCGATAAGACGGCCGCTCTTCCCGACCATGCGCACAACGCTCGTGGCTCGCCATTTCCAGGGGTGGCCAGCCGTCACTGCAAGCGCCAAGCAGGAAACACAGCCATGTTCGTGATTTTTTTTAGGTGACTTCCAGTTCATCTCAGCAGCTACAATTTTGCATACGGACCTTTTGCACAGTTAAATAACAGTGCTAAAAAAATCAATACATGTTTCGGCATGACAAGTCTGACCATTCCCTTGTTAGTCATTTAGTTAACTCCATCTGCTATAGATTGTTCATTTGATTCTTTTCAAAATAATGTGGAACCAGTCAGTTTATTACCTATGAATGCATGATACCTTTGTATTTATGCTCACAGGCTCGCTGTTTAAATAATTGTCTGTGGAAAGGATGTCAATTCAGATTTAAAATTTACTTTTCTTCTTTTTGAAAATTTTGTCATATTGGATAAAAAATCAAGAATTTTTGTTGCCATATATTGCACACTTTTCTGAGTAGTTGCACACTTATGATTAGTAACAGATTCCCCCTCCCCTCCAACCCCTAAATCCTTCATCTAATGTTGTACCTGTCATTTTCTTAATTTTTTATAAAATTTCATTATTAAATTGAACATATGACAGTGATAACACTGCACTGTTTATTGCAAAAAAATACTTATTTCATAAGGGATTACACAGAACATTATACCATAAGACAGCAGTAAGTTGGCATATGCCAGGTAGATCAACAGGATGACCTCCCCCCCCCCCCCCCCCCCCCCCCATGATTACCAGTGAACACAGATGGTTAACTATTTGAGGAGCTCAAAAATGTTTCATCAGTATCGTCATTTAGATATTGAGGACATTCCTCTCTATTAATTGACCTGTGTTTGTGTGCAGAATTTGTTGTTGATGTTACTGTATTTGTTTGACATAACTAATTGAACTGTGAACATTTAATTAAGGTGGGAGTTATTATGAAGCCATTGAAGGCCATTATTGAGAATTTATGTACGAGTATTCAGTATGTTTTTGTCTTCAATATGAAGACCAGCTTGATGCAGCTTTCCACATTAGTCTTATCTTGTGCAAATCTTTCCATATCTGCATAACTGCTGCAGCCTATGCCCATTTCAAACTACTTACAGTAGTCAAGCCTTTTCCTCGGTCTACAACTTTTATCCCCACGCTTCCCTCTATTGCCGAATTATCTATTCCTCAATACCCAAGAAAGGTCCTGCAACTGATCCCATGTTATACTCAACGTGTGCCGCAAAATTCATTTCTCCCAGATTCCATTCAGTACCTCTTCTTTAGTTATCTGATATACCCATCTAATCTCAGCATTCTTCTGCAGCACCACATTTCCAAAGCTATTCTCTTCTTGTCTGCATTGCTTACCACTCAAGTGTCACTTCTGTATAAAGCTATATGCCAAAAAAATACTTTCAGAAAATATTTAATTTAGTTCTGTATCAGTTTGAAGGTAGCTGGTGCAATAAATTACAGGTATAGCTTGAGGAGAACCTTTACAGTTCGAATACTTGCTTGGTGCCATAATTTTGGGGAAGACCAAGACATACCTCCCAAGTTTCCCAGTTTTCCCAGAAGATTTCCAGATTTTGGGGCAGTCTTGAGGTTTTCCAGATGAACATAATTTTTTTTCCAGATGTTCAACTACCAGGCTATTTCCCACCCATCGCATTCCAGGTTTGACTTTCAATAATAGCTGCTATTCTGAGATGCAAGCATTTGAAATTCGACAGAATGTCAACCGACAATATTATCGATAATCCCTTATCCCAGAATATTGCTGCGGTTTTGTCGCCAACTCTATGTGTTTGAAACACTGCTGGTGAAAGTTGATCGAACGTTCTATCGATAATCAAGTCTCACAGTTTATTGCTGCATTCTCTTTGTGCTTCAACTGCATGTTAGCGGGAAAGGTTTGTTTATGCTCACTTCTATGCGGTGTTTGCTGTTTGTTCTGGTATTCGTGCAATTGTGTGGTGAATTTTGGTGTGATTTAGTGTTTTGATGATGAGTTAAACTAAGAAACGATATCATCAGTCTTTCAGGGATTCATATTCTACTGAATTTCCGGATGTTATGCAATCACGGAAAGATGAAACACTCGTGTTCTGTTCCACGTGTTCGTGTGATATAATCATTGTTTACGGAGGAAGAACTGAATTAATAAATAATATGAAATCCTTTAAACATGTCTACAATATGAAAATGAAAGATAGCAGTAGGAAAATTGATTCATTTTGCAGGTTGATGACTCTGCTACTATTGAGAGTGAGAATTTGACAGACTATACCTAACGGGTTCGCTTTATGAGCATTCGTGGAGCTGATGGTGTTCCAAAGTACGATAGGTTATCCAGGCTAATGCTTTCTGTTTTGACTCTACCGCACAACAGTGCTGAGTGTGAGCGTGTGTTCTGCTTGGTGAACAAGAATCCCAATCACTTCAGGTCCTCCATGTAGAATGAAACTCTGGGATCCATTTCTGTTCTGAAAACAAGAATGAGCAGTCCATGTTACATGAATAATTTTCCTTCAAAATTTTTGAAGAAAGCTACTCATCTTCATCTCTCCTGTGCAACGTGTAATAGCAGAAAAGCTCATTTTTGTGTCGTGTGTAAACTGTTCCCAGTGTTAAGTGACAAAAAGTGAACCCTCATCAGCAAGTAACTTGTGTAAGTACCTAGTTCAGAGTTCGAAAATAGTGATCTTAAAATGTAACCTACATTATATGTGTTGACATTATCTGTAATCTCTTTCTGTTTAGTCTTTTCATGATATGTTTGAACACCTTGCAATGCATGCACCCGTTAAATTTTTTTGATTTGGGATCTTCTGGATTTCTGTTTTTGAAAGTTGGCAGTTATGCCATGAGCAGTACTCAAAATTTTCAGTCAGTTTTTGGATGTGTAGCTGGATAGCATCAACTTACACAGATTGCTGTAAGGATTTTAGCTGAAATATCAAAAGAATAGTTAATTTTGGCTCAATTGTACGCCTGAAAATTGGTTGGACATTCACTTCATCATTAGAACTTAAAGAACCACAGTTTTAGTAAATCTGTGAAAGTGATAGCTCTTTCATGAAATGTCCACATTATTTCGAGTGCAGCTACAGAAAATTGTGTGTGTCATTGAGGGATGCAACCTTTTTATCGTAATGTGTCACAATTACGCTTAACAGAAGCACTGCATTTTTTAGTAGCCCATGCTGCCATTATTCCTCGTTTCCTCTTTTGCAGTGGCAGACAGTACGGCTGAAAAATTCGCCTGTTGCTGACTGGAAAGGATGCGTGGCAACTTTGGCGAAGCGTGGCACTCGCCACCTGGACATGAGGAAGATGCTGGTGCCGGCGGGCCGTGCTGACGAGTGGTGGGCGGCGTTCTGTGCCAACATAGGCCGCGTGCCCTGCCTGGAGTCAGTAGAGCTCTGCCGCTGCCCCGCAGCCGTCGTTGAGCGTGTGGCTCAGCAGTGCCCCCAGCTCACGACACTGTCCGCGCTGTCCATTAAGTGAGTGAACGGTCTCTCTCCATTGGTCCTGAAGGTAGCATACAGATCTGGCTGCACCATTGGGTAAACTGGTTGATCTTCAAATAAAATGACAGTGTCTCAAATGCTGTATCAGCTCCCAATAATTTGGGAAAAGCATGATTACAGTAATGTACAGTGTACTTCACTGTTTACATACTGACATGTTCGCAGCTTTTTCTCAGTAGCCAAATACGCCTGTGGATACGTAGTAAAGGTTTTAGAATATTTGTTTGTATACTCTAGACTCTCGTTAATATAGTCATTCTTTGTATGTACACTGATCAGCCAGAACATTATGACCCTCATACCTAACAGCTGGTACATCCACCTTTGGCATGGATAACAATGGTGATGATGTATTGTGGCATGGAAGCAATGAGGCCCTGGTAGGTTGCTGGAGGGAGTTGGCACCACACACACACCACCACCACCCAATTCCTGTACATTCTGGGGAGGGGAGCTCTGACGTCATGTTCAATCACATCCCAGATGTGTTTGATTAGGTTCAGATCTTGCTGGTTTGGGGGGGGGGGGGGGGGGCGACATCTCATCAATTGGTACTCACCACTGAGTTCCTCAAACCACTCCATTATGCTCCAGACCTTGTGATGTGGCACATTATTGTGTTGAAAAATGCCACAGCCATCGGGAAACGTGATCGTCATGAAGGGTGTACATGGTCTGTAAGTAATGTATGATACTCCTTGGCTGTCATGGTGCCTTGCATGAGCTCCACTCGACCCGTGGATGCCACGGTGAATGTTCTCCATAGCCTGATGAAGCTGCCACCAGTTTGTCTCCATCTTGCAGTACAGGTGTCAAGAAGCAGTTTCCCTGAAAAATGAAGATATTGGGATCCATCAGATCATGCAGCGATCTGTCACTGTGCCAGTGTCCAGTGCTGATGATCACATGCCCATTTCAGTCATAGTCACCCATGTCATCGTCAGCTGCGAAGGCCCATCGTTTGGAGTGTGCGGTGCATTCTGTGCTCAGGCACACTTGTACTCTGGCCAGCATTAAAGTCTGATGTCAGTTCTGTCACAGTTCTCCGCCTGTCCTGTTTTACCAGTCTGCTCAGTCTACAGTGTCTGAAATCTGGAATGACAGGTGGCTGTCCAACCCCACGACATCTGAACTAGGTTTCACTACGGTTTTGCCAGTGTTGAAGACACTCACCAAGATCTACTCTAACACCCGACAAGTCATATACTTTCTGAAATGCTCGTACCGAGCCTTGGAGCCATCACAATCTGCCCTCAGTCAAGCTCAGATCAATCGCCCACCTTCCCCATTCTACAAACGGGCAGCACACTCCCTGATACTGCATGCTCTGTGCATGTGTCTGACCAGCAGTCATTCCTCGCCAGGTGACTCGGGTACTGCTTGGATGGGTTTATATCAATATTAGGTTGGTGGTCATGATGATATGGCTGCTCTGTGTGCGTGCGCGCGCACGCCAGATCAGCACAAGTGCCAGATTGTTGAAAGTGTATGAAATTTAGTTTCAGCATTTGGACTGTACTTTCTTTAATCCAAACATACATTCATTTTCATAGAAAACTTAGTCCTGAAGTGTGTACTGATACAGTAGTATCACTCTCTATGAAATGTCCTGAATTTATAGTTGTTGAAATGATGATACTTGATGGTGGCATCCGCTTTAGGAGCATTACATTGGTACTGCAAGTATCTAGTTGTTGCATGATGTACTCCAGAAAGGTGTCTGCAGCTCCTATCTCCCATGTCCTCTTCTTGATTACTTTCCTCCACACTTCTGATTATTTTTTCAACTGTTAATGTGTGGTCTCAGTTTTCTTCATTCAGCCACTTAACATAGTCTTACTCATAAATTTCTCGTCTTCCTGGAAGCTTGTGAAACATCTTAATGTAGCGTTGGCAATTGATTCCACTGTGACCGGCCCATTGCTGTGCTCATTATTGGCTCCAGCTGTGCATAAGTGGATGGCCATACTTTTCCACAGCTCTTCATTATGGTAGAATGCTGCACTTTACCCCATTCTTCCGCTGCACATTCATTGTACAAGGAGACAGGAAGTGCATGTCTGTAATGACATTTTAATTGATTGCAAAATTTCTTCAGCTCATTCCTCACAGCTGGTATAAATGTGATGTGGAACCACTGAGAGAACATTTCTCTTTCTATCATCACTTTCTTATGTGCAGAATGTTGCATTGTTAGTATTTCTTTTGCTGTGTTGAAAACAGTGGATATTCAGATTTAGCAATCAACATGAACAGTAGTTTATGACTGCCATTTGTGCTACAACATGCTAATAATATTACACTGTGTTTCTGTTGTTTGTTCATATGGATTCCTTCTCGTTGTTGGCAGCGAATTGTTTTTTCAAGGAAACATGTTATCAAAGAGGCCAGTTTCATCAGCCTTGTACAAGGCATCACCAGTTAAATCTTCTTCCTGTTTTATCTTCCTTACTTTCCTTACAAACTCTTCTGCATATTTTTCGCTAGTTGGGCAATTTTCCCCAGGGACTTTTGGCTGCTTCATGCTGTGTTATTTTTTCTGGTTTGATATCAACCCAAACAAGTTATTGCTGCCAAATTGTTTAAGTGCAAATGCTTTTTCCTTTGTTTATGGGTCACTGACTGGAATTCATTTACTATGTTGTATATCATCTGTAAACAGCTGCATCCATTTATTCCTTCGCACTCTTTCACACTACCTTGCATTTTCCCAACTTATTATCTATTTGGGTTGTGCACTGTCACATAGCATCTTCTTTCTTTTTGATGTCATAAGTTGTTGCCCATCCAATATTGTACTCTGCAGCTTTCTGCAGAGAACCTTGGTACAACTTACCTAAAATTTCGAGTTTCTACTTGAGGTATAGCGTAACATTTTTCTTTTTAGGAGCCGTGACACTGGTCTATAAATACAGTCACAATTTTAAATACGTATAGCATTGTTTTAACATTATAATTAACTAAAAACATTGTTGTGTACAATAATTAACTGTCATGCATGCGTAATTTGTGGGGATGTAAACCAGCTTACTGAGACGCAAGATTGCTGAGGGTCAGATTAGTGATAGTATAATGTATTTCAAAATGCCTTCGAACTGAAGATGCGTTAACTTCTTGCTCTTCACTGTTGACATGTCATCCATAACAATGAAGATAAACTGCAAAAATGTGTGTATTTTAGATGAATTGTGTAGGAAATACAATCTCAGTGTGTCAGTAGGAAGAACAAAATTACTAGCTTTCGGATGTAAAATTATAGTTAATAGGCAGAGATGTATGAAAATGTTGCATTTTGGACATCTCAGATATGGCGTCAGCTACCAGTGTGTGTGGAGAAGGCCTAAGTTTCAGCACATAGGTGACACAATCCATAATCATTTGAAGAATGTAATACGTGAAGAGACCAGAAAGAAGTTGTACAAAGTAATGTAACTGACTATAAAATAATGTGGAAGGATAGATTGCTACTCGTCATAGAATAGATAGTGAGTGGCAGACAGACACCGTGGAGAAAGAGAGCAAGATATTGTTAGCTGTTAGACTAACAAGGGAACTGTCCAATCCAACATGTCAAAACCTGCCATAAACTGTTTTTATACAAGAATATGCTGATTGACAAACACTGTCAAAGTATTAGCTGCTAAGACATACTGCAACTGTATTTATGTATATTTCTTGTTGAAGTTTGCCAAATTTTTAGCTCACTAGGCGGCTGGCAAAATGTACACCGCTGCCATAGTGTGAACTTTAGTTTCCGTTGAAAGTTTCTCTGACACAATTGTTCAGTCACCATTCACTTGAATTTGCAGTTCATTCAATATCCATAATAATTACCAGTTGCCTTTGCAGTATCGCGTAAGTGTTAACAATGGAGATAAAACTGAATAAATTTTCTTTGTGATTTCTTAGTCTATGCTTCCTAATATCATCGTTCTTGTGCAGTTTCCAGAGTTTCACTGTAATGTGAAACCCTATTGATGTTTTCAACCTTGCGAAGATAAAAGAACAACAACATGGTGTGCATTCAAAATCACCTACTTCTCCTGAATACCTACCAGGTGTACCGGTATGAAATGTGTGTTTTTTTGTGAAAATGAAACTCTAATTTTGAATTGAAAAGTAAAAACATTTTACTCAAAGTACTGACCATTGCTTTCTATACATTTTGACCACCTTTCTGGCAATTGGTGGACACCACACCAATAGAAATGTTCGTCTTTTGAAGCAAACCAATCAGACACCCAATTTTCGACTTCTTCATAGGAATCGAAGTGTTTTTCAGCCAATGCGTGTCCCATTGATGAAAACAAGTGGTAGTCGGAAGGGGTCAAGTCTGGTGAATACGGCGGTGGAGTAGCAGCTCCCAGCCAGGTGTTTTGACTATATTCTGAACCAGTTTTGCTTTGTGTCCAGGTGCATTGTCATGTAAAAAAATTAATTTGCCATGTCTTCTGGCCCATTCTGGTCTTTTTTCGATCAATGCATAGTTCAGATTGATCGTTTGTTGTCTGTAGTGATTAGTATTCACAGTTGCACCGGGTTTTAGAAGCTCATGATACACCACACCTTTCTGATCCCACTAAACACAGAGCATTGTCTTCTCGCCTAATTGATCTGGTTTTGCAGTCAATGTTGATGGTTGTCCTGGATTAACCCATGATTTTTCCCCGTTTTGGATTCTTAAAATAAATCCATTTTTCATCGCCAGTAACAATTCGATGCAAAATTGATTTTCTTTCATGTCTTTGAAGCAAAATTTGACAAATGGTTTTTTGGCTTTCCATCTGTCTTTCATTCAATTCATGTGGCACCCATTTTCCACACCTTTGGATCTTTCCCATAGCTTTCAAACGGTCAGAAATTGTTTTCATTGATTTATTCAAGATGGCCGCGAGTGTAGAAGTGTGTAACTCTTAATACGAGAAAAAGTTGCAGTTGTGTGCTAAAAAAGGGAGTTTGCGAGAATTGTAACATCGAAATAACAAATTTAAGAGAATGAGTTTCAGGTCTACAATTCTTAGTCAACACTTTAAGAAGCGAAATCACCACACTCAGGAATGAAAATCAGGAACTACGGTCGAAGAACAAATCAAGTGAAGTGGCACCTGACTTAGGTACAAATCGTCCATGTGGAAAGAACGGAGCCACAAAGGTAGAACTTTAGCTGGAAAAATAACAACGAACTTTGCAACAGCAGTTATATTTACGGATAAAAACAAATACGGTGTTCTGCAGTCCAGTGACGGTGTTGAAGACAGTGTAAATGATCCAGACTATTCAAAAGACAATGCGCTGAAAACGAATAATCACTGGGAAAAATGATGATAAACGGGGGACATCAGTTAAAAAGAACAGTGTGCTTTTTCTAACAGACAGCCATGGCAGGAATATATCTAGTATGTTTTGAGACTAGTGTTGTTAAACCTGGAGCGGGAACTAAACACGTTTTAGACCATTGCATTCAAACAAAATCCACGCAAGAAGCTGACTTTGTTGTATGCATAATGGGATCAAATGATGATGTGAAAAATGAAGCAGATGTCTGTGTAAAAGTGCTTCAGAACTTTCTAGAAAAAAATAAATCAGGGAGTACAGTTGTTGCTACTCTGCCTCATAGGCACGATCTAATCTATAGTTTGTGCGTTAATAAAGAAATTCGAAGAACAAGTATTAAAGTAACTGTGCTCTGAATAAGCAAATTGTGCTGTGGTCGACGTAAGTAAACTGCAGTGTAACCTTCACGCCAGAAATGGCCACCACGTGTGAACAAAATAATTAAAGAAAGACTCACACGGACTAAAACAATCTACGAAAGTAGCGGTTTGAGTAATATCTGGAATGTACGTCATTTTTTAGTATAAAAGTCAGTGAATCAGCAGGTAATAAACCTCCTGTACTTGAACTAGATGCTAAAAGCGACATTCGAATGAGAGATTGTTCACAGACAATAAACAATAAACATAAATCTGTTACTGTGATGCAAACAAACATTCGCTGCATTAGGAACAAAGTATTACAATTAGAACATTTTTGCAGTATTGAAAATGTTGATGTTGTTTGTATCTCAGAACATTGGCTGCCAGAAGATCATTTGGCTGCCAGAAGATCAAGTACAATATTTTGTTCCTCAAGGGTATGCTGTTGGAGATATTATGTGTAGAAGTTAAAGAAAGAATGGAGGTGTCCTAATATTTGTTAAAGATAGTATAATGTTCTCCAAAATTGATGTTAGCTCTTATTGTGCAGAACTAGACGGAGAATTTAGCTGTATAAGACTAAACACAGAGAATACTATAATTGTTAGCTTATATAGATCACCAGGAGGAGATGTAAATACATTTTTCGAAAGATTTGAGGTGCTTATGAGAAAAATGCTAAAATAAAACTAATTATCTGTGGTGATTTCAACATTGGAATGGCCAACAGTGATGAACATGTCACTAGAACAATTTTTGATATCTTAAGATCACTAAATTTACAATGTACAAATTAAACACCAACGTGGGATAATGCGTGCTTAGATAATATTATAGTAAATTTTTCTAGAGATATGTATGATGTCAGACTTGCCAGTGGAGCCGTAGCTGATCATCAACCATTGATTTTAACATTGTGCTGTGATCAGTTGCCTAAATCAGACAAATCAGTCAGAATCAAGTCTAATGCCACATGGGTAAGAGGACAGAAAGATGAATATATTAATTTATTTATTGACAGATTATCTGATGTTAACTGGGACTTTGTATACAACACACAACCTGAGAAGGGAGCTGGTGAAATGGTGTTTAACAACTTCCTGAAAATACTCACTTAGTTATGGTACTCCTGCTCACCATTAATCAAAAGTGGCCCTAAGCATAAACAGAAAAACAAACAGCTGAAATGGTATACAGATGAGCTAGCTCTCACTAGGGAGGAGATGCTCAGACTGTACAGAATATATAAAAATTCTTGTAAAGAAGGACCTGAGCTAGATAATACTTCTTATAGAGCTTATCTAAAATGTAAAAAAAAAAAAAAAAAAAATATCTACAAAGACAAACTGTCCTTGGCCAAAAAACAGGCATGTGAACATTACATTGAAAGTGCTCCCAACAAATGTAAAGCAGCATGGGATATCATCAACCAATTTAATTCACAAACCCTTACACAAGATGCAGTGGTGGTCCCAGAAGAAGTAAATAATTACTTCCTAACCTCAATGAGTGAGCTGTAAAACAAAATCAAGCAAAATGGCACTTGTGCACTACATCATCTTGGTGCTGTGCCCCATAGGAGGTATACTTTCCACTGGAATGTTGTCACCCCAGAGGATATTGTAAAAGCTGTGGCAAGTTTCACCTACGCCAAAAGTATGGACTGTTACTGGTTTTGTAACTATGCAGTGAAAAAAATAATTCACCTTATCTGTCAACCTCTTTCTTTCATTTTTAATGTGTGTTTAGAATCTGGAGTTTTCCCAGATGCACTCAAAACTGCTAAAGTTATACCAGTTTCTAAAAAGGGAGATAAGCATCTGCCTCAAAACTATCAACCAGTTTCTATTGTCCCAATTTTCTCTAAAGTTTTTGAATATCTAATGTACAGTCAACTAAATAACTATTTTTAAAAGCATGATCTCCTCTCCAACAGACAGTTTGCATATCAACATGGTAAAAATACCACTACTGCTGTCACTGAAGTTGTTAATCAGGTGTTAACTGCATTCGAAAATAAGGATCTAGTATCAGTTGTACTTTGTGATCTTAGCAAAGCTTTCGACTGTGTACCATCTAACACCCTACTTGCAAAACTGAAATTTTATGGCATACACAAACCATCTTTAGATGTAATTGAATCCTACTTACGTAACAGAAGACAGTTTGTATCAATTAAACATGGATGCTCTTCGCTGAAGGAAGTTCGGACTGGAGTGCCTCAGGGCTTGGTCCTAGGTCCTTTTCTGTTCATCATTGCAATTAATGACTTACCTTACCATGTAGGAGCAAATTCAGTTGTGTGTGTTATGCAGATGACACAACATTGCTCAATACACACTATGATGCAACAGAACTGCATCAGGCAACACAGGAATAACTAGAACTAGTAATGAATTGGTTTTGTTCTAATGAACTCCTATGTAATCCTGATACAACACGAGAACTAATTCTGGGTTTAACGACAGCTGTGGAAAGCAAGTCAGTCAAATTGTTAGGACTCCACATTGATTCAAAATTAAACTGGGAGGAACACATTAGCCATATCTGCTCGAGAATAGCAAGAGTGTGTTATCTCATCTGGAGACTGACAGATGTTGTCACTGATGAGTATCTAAAGGTGGTATATTTTGGCCTGTTTCAGTCACACATTTCCTACGGCATATTGTTATGGGGACATTCTTGCTTTGTTAGTGAAATTCTGAAAATTAAAAAAAAAAGTAATCAGAATAATGAGCAAAGTTAAGCTCAAGGAACACTGCCGCCCCCTCTTTATCAAGCACATGATATTAACTGTTGTGAATGTATACATCTACACAGCACTGCTTTATGTCAAAAGTAACTTAAATGAGTTTGAGACCAGAGAGAACATACATCCCCACAACACCAGAGGCAAACAGGACTTCGACGTACCAAGACACAGACTCACAAAGACTGCAAACTCTCACAAAATAATGAGTTTAAAACTCTTCAATAAACTTCCAGCATCTGCTCGGTCACTGACCAGTAATATTTTCAAACGTAAGATTTATGACTGGTTACTCAAACACCCATTTTATAAGATAACAGAATATTTTGAAATAATCATTGACATTAGTATATAAGAATATTCCTAAAAGAAAAGGAATTAAATTGTAAAAATTTTATTGTAAAATTATTGTTAATTGTATATTTAATGTTCAGACCTATTCCGCTGTAAGTGGTCAATGGTGAATAAACTGAATACTGAACATTTAGCATTGCTGCCATTTGCTTCTGACTCAAAGTACGAGGGCAGTTCAATAAGTAACGCAACACTTTTTTTTTCTCGGCCAATTTTGGTTGAAAAAACCGGAAATTTCTTGTGGGATATTTTCAAACATTCCCGCTTCGTCTCGTATAGTTTCATTGACTTCCGACAGGTGGCAGCGCTGTACGGAGCTGTTAAAATGGCGTCTGTAACGGATGTGCGTTGCAAACAACGGGCAGTGATCGAGTTTCTTTTGGCGGAAAACCAGGGCATCTCAGATATTCATAGGCGCTTGCAGAATGTCTACGGTGATCTGGCAGTGGACAAAAGCACGGTGAGTCGTTGGGCAAAGCATGTGTCGTCATCGCCGCAAGGTCAAGTAAGACTGTCTGATCTCCCGCGTGCGGGCCGGCCGTGCACAGCTGTGACTCCTGCAATGGCGGAGCGTGCGAACACACTCGTTCGAGATGATTGATGGATCACCATCAAACAACTCAGTGCTCAACTTGACATCTCTGTTGGTAGTGCTGTCACAATTGTTCACCAGTTGGGATATTCAAAGGTTTGTTCCCGCTGGGTCCCTCGTTGTCTAACCGAACACCATAAAGAGCAAAGGAGAACCATCTGTGCGGAATTGCTTGCTCGTCATGTGGCTGAGGGTGACAATTTATTGTCAAAGATTGTTCCAGGCGATGAAACACGGGTTCATCACTTCGAACCTGAAACAAAACGGCAATCAATGGAGTGGCGCCACACCCACTCCCCTACCAAGAAAAAGTTTAAAGCCATACCCTCAGCCGGTAAGGTCATGGTTACAGTCTTCTGGGACGCTGAAGGGGTTATTCTGTTCGATGTCCTGCCCCATGGTCAAACGATCAACTCTGAAGTGTATTGTGCTACTCTTCAGAAATTGAAGAAACGACTTCAGCGTGTTTGTAGGCACAAAAATCTGAACGAACTTCTCCTTCTTCATGACAACGCAAGACCTCACACAAGTCTTCGCACCTGAGAGGAGCTCACAAAACTTCAGTGGACTGTTCCTCCTCATGCACCCTACAGCCCCGATCTCGCACCATCGGATTTCCATATGTTTGGCCCAATGAAGGACGCAATCCGTGGGAGGCACTACGCGGATGATGAAGAAGTTATTGATGCAGTACGACGTTGGCTCCGACATTGACCAGTGGAATGGTACCGTGCAGGCATACAGGCCCTCATTTCAAGGTGGCGTAAGGCCGTAGCATTGAATGGAGATTACGTTGAAAAATAGTGTTGTGTAGCTAAAAGATTGGGGAATAACCTGGTGTATTTCAATGCTGAATAAACAACCCCTGTTTCAGAAAAAAAGTGTTGCATTACTTATTGAACTGCCCTCGTATCATCTTCATCCAATATTGCTTCCAATTCGGCATCTTCGAACTTTTTTGGTGGTCTACCACGTTCTTCATTTCTTACATCAAAATCATTATTTCTGAACCGTTGAAACCATTTTTTGCATGTTGCTTCTGATAGAGCATGATCACCATATGCCTCGACAAGCATTCGATGTGACCCTGCAGCACTTTTTTTCAAATGAAAACACAAAATTAATGCTTTCTGCAAATCGTCTCTTTCTGGTACAAAATTCGACATTGTTAACACGATGAAAACATATGTTGTTGTTTGTTCCATGACTTGATGTGTACTAAATATCTTTGACAGATGTCATACCAACCAAACAAAAGAAAAAAATTAAGGCTTGTTCATAACCAATGTTCCCTATCAACACATTTGTATCTTAACGCTCATTTCATACCGGTACACCTGGTATGTGTGTGTTATTTATTAGTTAATTTCTTGCACACTCAGTCCAATGATGTCAACATTTCGTTAGAAATTTTGGAAGTGTTAGAAGAAACAGGAATAACTCTGTTGGTTCTGTGAATTGTGGTTCGAACGATGATTGTTGTGGTAATTAAATTCCACAAAAGGAATAAGAGTATTTTCCAAGCCCAAAGAAAACATGTATAGTAACAGCTTTCATGGAGAAAGAAATGCTGTAAATAGTTTGGTTAACCAAAGGAGGGACAAAATGCTTAAATTGGAACAGTGTACAAAACCTGTTTCATTTCGTAAAATGTGAATTTCATAAATGGCAAAACGGTTTATGGTACTCTGAATTACAAAGAAGTACTGATTTCTCAATGTGGTTGAATAGATTTAGGAAATTATACAAAAAGAAAGTCACAAAATTATGAAGGGCACCTCAAGTAAACTTCTATAGAGATGGCATTAATAGGTACACTATGTGATCAAAAGTATCCGAACACCCTCCAAAAACAAACGTTTTTCATATCAGGTGCATTGGGCTGCCACCTACTGCCACATACTTCATATCAGTGGCCTCAGGAGTCATTAGACATTGTAAGAGAGCAGAATGGGGCGCTCTGCGGAACTCACTGACTTTGAACGTTGTCTGGTGATTGGGTCTCACTTGTGTCATACATCTGTACATGAGATTTCCTAAACATCCCTACGTCCACTGTTTCCGATGTGATAGTGAAGTGGAAACCTGAAGGGACACGTACATCACAAAAGCGTACAGGCCGACCTCGCCTGTTGACAGAGACCGTCAACAGGTGAAGAGGGTCGTAATGTGTAATAGGCAGACATTTATCCAGACCATCACACAGGATTTACTGCAAGTACTATGACAGTTAGGCGGGATGTGCGAAAATTTGGATTTCATGGTTGAGCGGCTGCTCATAAGCTACACATCACACCGGTAAATGCCAAATGACACGTCACTTGGTGTAAGAAGTGTAAACATTGGACGATTGAACAGTGGAGAAATGTCGCGTGGAGTGATGAATCACGGTACACAATGTGGCGATCCGATGGCAGGGTATATGGGTAAGGCGAGTGCCCAGTGAACACCATCTGCCAGTGTGTGTAGTGCCAACAGTAAAATTTGGAGGCCGTGGTGTTATGGTGTGGTCATGTTTTCCATGTAGGGGGTTTGCACCCCTTGTTGTCTTGCATGGCACTATCACAGCACAGCCCTACATTGATGTTTTAAGTACCTTCTTGCTTCCCGCTGTTGAAGAGCAATTCGGGGATGGCGATTGCATCTTTCAACACGTTCGAACACCTGTTCACAACACACGGCCTGTGGCAGAGTGGTTACGCGGCAGTAATGGACTGGTCTGCACAAAGCCCTGACCTGACCTGAATCTTTGGGATGTTTTGGAACGCCGACTTCGTGCCAGACCTCACCAACAGACATCGATACCTCTCCTCAGTGCAGCCCTCTGTGACGACTGGGCTGCCATTCCCCAAGAAACCTTCCAGCACCTGACTGAATGTATGCCTACAAGAGTGGAAGCTGTCATCGAAGCTGAATGTATGTCTGCAAGAGTGGAAGCTGTCATCAAGGCTAAGGGTGGGCCAACACCATACTGAATTCCAGCATTACCAATGGAAGGTGCCATGAACTTTTAAGTCATTTCAGCCAGATGTCTGGATACTTTTGATCACATAGTGCAGAGAAATTTGTAGTGGAAGTAAAGAGGAAACTTCTTTTCTCCCCTAAAATCCTGTGTGTAAAGCCAGTCAGTCAGGTTTCATGAATGAACAATTTGCAAACCGCACCTTATCATTTAGAGTGAAGAAAAGAAAAAAAAAGGTAGATAGACAGTAAGTTGTGCAGTTGATAATGCTATGACACATTAGTAATGTAATAATGCCAGTGATTCCTATCAGTGGATTACTGTTTCCATAGTTTTATCTCTTTCTTCAGGAATATCAGGGCATATTAGGATTAAAAATTTACAAAAAAAGACTGTTTATTTGCAGAAGTCTTGTGATTGACATAGCAAAATTTCAAAAAATGGAAGACAGCAGTTTTAAGTATTCCATCTCAAATGTCTGCTTACCATTTGCAGAAAATAATTCTTTGCTTTTGTTAGACTCTTGGCCTGGACATTATGACACCCCTTTAGGACGATGACAAGAAGACTGTTAATGTAAGTCAGATTCCACCGAGAACTAATGGTGCGTGATTCAGCCTCTCGATGAGAAAAATTTCGACAGCGTAAAGCATTTTTCAAAAAATTGCAGGGAGGGCACTATAATTTCCGATACCTCTGTAACATTTCAGGTTTATTAGTGGAACAGTATTGTTAAACTTCAGGCATATCTGCATTGTCAGTTTGCATCACCACATATTACGAAATGTGTTAAGTACGCCCAGTACACAGCACAACTGCAAAACAACAGCCACGAGCATTTCCTACTCAATTTCAGTTCTGTCTAAATAAAACTAGTAACTTCTGAGTGCCCAAATGCATTAATTTTGTCGGGTGTAAGCAGAATGTTTTCCTCATCTAGTATACACATCACATGTTTGTGGTGACTACAGGGAATAAACGAGGACTGTTTCGTTGTTAGCAAAATATATATTATTTAAAAATTATAAGAAATGTGCTACAGGAATTGTTATGAAATATTTAATGTCAACAAATTGAAGTCCCAATTGATGTATGTAATGTACCATCATACACAGCCTTGATTTTCTTTCTTCTGCTAGTGACTTGTGTAATGATTGCATCTTCAACAGTTGTCGATATGAACTGCAAATTATTTAGAAAATAATTTGAGACGCTATTGGTATGGTTTAAGTGCTTAAAATTCACTTATGTGTGCACGTTGGACTTTGCACTACACGGCGCTACGTCATCTTGTCACCGCTGCCTTTGCTTATTCATTGATCCATGTGCTAGGGCTGTACAGCTTTGGTTCTTCATGCAGAAAAGTACAGAAACTATAACACATTTTTTTTATTCCCCAGTGTATGTTAGCAGCTATAATACGGACTGCATTTCCTTTGGTGTATTCTTCCTGCATCAAAAACTTCAGGGTAGGTTTTGACGTGTCCAGTTGGACCATTCCCTTTTAAGTCTTTCCTCAGACATAGACAAAACAGAATTTTTGTTTTGTTATGTCCATGTGTGGAAGAGGACTTAGTTCAATAGCCAGTAATATTTAGCAGTTGTGTCTGACAGTTAATGCCTCATCTATATGATGATGAGTAGCAGTCTATCGTTTTCATATTGTTACTATTCCATCTTGTATTTTCCATTGGTTGACTATAAAAGCAAACAGCTGTAGCAGGAAGAGAAGTACACAAAACAATGAAAAGAGTATACGGAGTACTGAGGGAATTGAGATAAACTCGCCTACAGTCCCATAGCTGAAAAAGCACAGTAACAGTACCTCAGTGATCTCTGGAGTAAAATGAATGAAAATGGAATAGGAGAGGGAAATGTAGCTGGTATAAAGAAACTGAAACATAAATTTTCAAATGTTTTAAATCATCATCATCATTTAAGACTGAGTATGCCTTTCAGCGTTCAGTCTGGAGCATAGCCCCCCTTATACAGTTCCTCCATGATCCCCTATTCAGTGCTAACATTGGTGCCTCTTCTGATATTAAACCTATTACTTCAAAATCATTCTTAACCGAATCAAGGTACCTTCTCCTCGGTCTGCCCCGACTCCTCCTGCCCTCTGCTGCTGAATCCATGAGTCTCTTGGGTAACCTTGCTTCTCCCATGCGTGTAACATGACCCCACCATCTAAGCCTGTTCGCCCTGACTGCTACATCTATAGAGTTCATTCCCAGTTGTTCTTTGATTTCCTCATTGTGGACACCCTCATGCCATTGTTCCCATCTACTAGTACCTGCAATCATCCTAGCTACTTTCATATCCGTAACCTCAACCTTGTTGATAAGGTAACCTGAATCCACCCAGCTTTCGCTCCCATACAACAAAGTTGGTCAAAAGATTGAACGGTGCACAGATAACTTAGTCTTGGTACTGACTTCCTTCTTACAGAAGAGAGTAGATCGTAGCTGAGCGCTCACTGCATTAGCTTTGCTACACCTCGCTTCCAGTTCTTTCACTATGTTGCCATCCTGTGAGAATATGCATCCTAAGTACTTGAAACCGTCCACCTGTTCTAACTTTGTTCCTCCTATTTGGCACTCAATCCGTTTATATTTCTTTCCCACTGACATTACTTTCGTTTTGGAGATGCTAATCTTCATACCATAGTCCTTACATTTCTGATCTAGCTCTGAAATATTACTTTGCAAACTTTCAATGGAATCTGCCATCACAACTAAGTCATGCGCATATGCAAGACTGCTTATTTTGTGTTCACATATCTTAATCTCACCCAGCCAGTCTATTGTTTTCAACATAAGATCCATAAATAATATGAACAACAGTGGAGACAGGTTGCAGCATTGTCTACCCCTGAAACTACTCTGAACCATGAACTCAATTTACCGTCAACTCTAACTGCTGCCTAACTATCCATGTAAAGACCTTTAATTGCTTGCAAAAGTTTGCCTCCTATTCCATAATCTTGTAGAACAGACAATAACTTCCTCCTAGGAACCCGGTCATATGCCTTTTCTAGATCTATAAAGCATAGATACAATTCCCTGTTTTAAACTATTGTCAAAAATGTGGACATATGCCAGAGGAATAGAAATACTAGTGTTGTATCCTGTATTTAGGACCCAGAAAATGAGCGTCATTTTAGTCGAAATTCGTGCCTGTTTTTTGGCAAAACCTAATGTTTATCCCATGCCTTATTCTAACAATAGCATGAACAAATCATTTTGCACATGACCAGAGAGACAGTTCCTTTAATCATAAAATACTCCAGGTTGTATATGCCCCAGGACAAATGGGAAATCCTGGAAAAACCCAGTAATTTTTTCATCTGGGGAAAACCTAGGAATTTTTTAGAAGTCGGTGAATTTTTCATTGTCTTAGTTTCCACTTAAATTTTTGTTATTTCTATTTGTAAAAACTGATACTCTTACAAAGAATCTTACTTTAGCCCACTACTGCAGTATAATACTGCAGCAAGAAAACACGAACAAGAGAATAAGAGTAAAATAAATTTTTATTTCCAAAGAAAATGTGCCATTTACAATGAAACAAACTGTGCACACAAGCATCTGCTGACAGTGAAAAGGCTTTGGGATGAAGACTGTGCAATACTTTGTAACAACAAACTGCTTTCGATGAGTCTTGTGTGTCACTTGTTTACATGTATAACAGGTTGCAGGAAAATAGTGCGATTGTTTGAGAAGTGTTAGTTTCAAAGTAAATTTCCTTTTATGCGAGATAAATTATGTTACATGTGAGAATGTGCGATTAATTTCTTAAATCCCGTGGGGACCAGCTGCTTAGAAAAATTTTGATCCCAGAAGACCAGCCATTTGTGCCATTATTTAAAACATAACCAACATATTTGTGTTTTATATATCTTAAAGGGTAACATAATAAAAAAGACCACACTTCAATGTTATTTTCATATTTATTTTAGATCTTTCATAGATTATTGAGCAATTTCACACGTAATTATTTTTTCTATAGAAAAGTCGAAGTGCTTGTAAGAACAGCTGTTCAGCTAGGTAACCCACAAAATGTACAGTGCATGGCAGCTGAAATTTTTAATTGTGCCTGTCAGAAATATGTAGCTGCTGCAATTTGAGCTGTGCTCTAAGGATCCTGCGTACCACACCCTCAGAAAAAAAACAGCAAAAAGTTTTGACATCCAGTATTACAGGTGAAAGCTTAGCCTGCCATGCAGCTGTAATGAATGTATATTAATTCAAACTATCAACTTCTTGTATTTGTTGTTCCCAAGCAGTGATGTCACAATTGGATGACTAAATCACAAGTCCTATGCTCAGAATATCTGCTGTCATTGGCTGGCGAATCATGCACGTATTGATACTTTCATAACACGAAAACATGACGTGTACGTGCTGCTGCACATCATAGATCATTGCAAAGTATGTTGTGTTTTTGCTGGGTTTCATTTCCTAAAGTGCCAGGACGTTCTATGATGGTATATAGTACCTTTAACATTCGAAGGATTTGCAAGTTCTACAGCTCCAAGGGAAAGTATATTGTCGCATAGTTCAGAAAAAGTGTATTTTCACCTGGGAAAAGTGTATTTTTAATCAGGGAAATCTGGGAAAAATCCAGAGTAGATACAGTGTGAAGAATTTGACAGAGCGCTGAAAGACTTAAGTCGAAACAAGGCCCCAGGAGTAGACAACATTCCATTAGAACTACTGCTAGCCTTAGGAGAGCCAGCCCCGATAAAACTATACCATCTGGTGAGCAAGATGTATGAGACAGGTGAAATACCCTCAGATTTCAAGAAGAGTATAATAATACCAATCCCAAAGAAAGTAGGTGGTGACAGGTGTCATGGCTGCAAAATACTAACACAAATTCTTTACAGATGAATGGAAAAACTGGTGGAAGGCGACCTCAGGGAAGATCAGTTTGGATTCCTTAAAAATGTAGGAACACATGAGACAATACTTCTTATATCAACATCTTACAAGATAGGCTAAGAAAAGGCAAAACTGTGTTTCTAGCATTTGTAGAGAAAGCTTTCGACAATGTTGACTGGAATACTCTCTGTCTGAGCATTGTAGGCTTTGCAACACTGGCAAGGTATTCTGTAGACTCCAATCCCATATCATCCTTTGCTGAACTGAGATCACAAGTTTTTTTGTAGGAGGTGGAAGATTACTTTGACATAATGTTTCCTTAATATTTGGCCCAACTTTGACAAAATACTGCTGACTTACGTGAGGAACACTCTAGACGTGAATCTCTCCTTTTCCTACTGATCTTGTGGATGGTTAACGTTTCTTCCTCCTGAAAGCTATACTGAGCTGTTGTGGAGAATATCCATTATCTTCGAACAGTGATTGTAGGTGTTCCAGCCTCTTTGCAAGGTTGTCTCCATCAGACACAACATGTGCCCACTGCACCAATGTTCGAAGGAAACAACGTAGTTTGTGATGATGGTTGATGGCAGCTAGGTACTTCCAAATACATGTCTATATGTGTGGACCTATGGTAAAAGGAATTTCCCAATAGTCCATCCACTGTATGACTAACAAAGACAGCCACCCTTCTCCACTTCCATTTTAAATTTGATATTCTCATGGATAGAATTCATGTACTTCAAAAATCGTGAAAGTTCTTCTTCACTGTTGTGCCAGACTGCACTACAAAAGTATGATCCACATATTTTCAGAATACTTTAAGTTCTGCTGAATCAGGTGCTCTCCCCTCAAAGTCTTCCATAAAGTTTCCGATATTTCATCGAAAGTAGGCTGAATATTAAATAAACATCATGTCAGAGTAATCTTCTGCCTTAATACAAAGACTTGTACTCTTCTCAGTTCAGCAAACAGTGATCTGGGATTGCAGAAAGAAGGCTGGAGCCTACAGAATACTGTGCCAGTGTGGCAAAGCTTACATTGGTCAAACAGTGCGTGAAAGATGAATCGGACATGACCGCCACACTCATCGTTAACAGCCCGTTTAAGTCGGCATGCTGGACATTGTATCTCCGTGGGACATTCCATGGATTATTCTGCCATGGAAACCTTGGCCTTGACAAGATCCTTCTCGGATTCAATTATTTAGGAATTAGTGGAAGTATGTTTAGCACAAGCTCTTATTAACTGTGATGGCATCTTTCAGCTTGATAAGGCATGGGACCCAGTGATTTCTTTGATTTCTTCAGAAAGAAAACACCTCACAGCCAGTGACACCTCCAGCGACATTTAATTTTGTCACTGAATTTCAACTCAGTGAGTGCATATTCTGACCGGGAGCGGACGTGTAATATCTCATTGTGCATGTATGTGCCTGTGCTCCATAGATAGAGCAATATTCGAAGAGGATGCAAAATTCAACAGAGGTTGCTCGTGTAGTAGCTGCCTTTGCACATGCGCCTTCACGCCAATTTTTGGTATACATTTAGCGATGCGAACTAGAAATCTACAGCACGAACACCTGAAGAAGGCTGAATTTGTTCTCAGCCAAAATAACATGGCATGATGTCGACGTTATGCAGCTGCAATCCCGAAACTTCGTAGAGTACCCTTTATGATGGGAAAATTTTAAGAATCACACTCCAATATCGATTCTAGAGATGCGGTTCTATTTGCCAGACTGCAACTTCCACCATCTATTTTTGCTCCGTGGTAAGTGCACAACTGTTTTTGAATCATGGTTGTTGTTGTTGTGGTCTTCAGTCCTGAGACTGGTTTGATGCAGCTCTCCATGCTACTATATCCTGTGCAAGCTTCTTCATCTCCCAGTACCTACTGCAACCTACATCCTTCTGAATCTGCTTAGTGTATTCATCTCTTGGTCTCCCCCTACGATTGTCCGCCGCTCGTGGTCTCGCGGTAGCGTTCTCGCTTCCCGAGCACGGGGTCCCGGGTTCGATTCCCGGCGGGGTCAGGGATTTTCACCTGCCTCGAGGTGACTGGGTGTTTGTGTTGTCCTCATCA
The DNA here is from genome assembly GCF_023864275.1 of Schistocerca cancellata. Lineage (NCBI taxonomy): Eukaryota > Metazoa > Arthropoda > Insecta > Orthoptera > Acrididae > Schistocerca > Schistocerca cancellata. The sequence continues at coordinate 14,643,194 of NC_064635.1, read as the reverse complement.
TTTCATCATCATCCGGGAAAGTGGCGAAATTGGACTGAGCAAAGATTGGGTAATTGTACGGGCGCTGATAACCACGCAGTTGAGCGCCCCACAAACCAAACATCATCATCATCATCCCCCTACGATTTTTACCCTCCACGCTGCCCTCCAATACTAAATTGGTGATCCCTTGATGCCTCAGAACATGTCCTACCAACCGATCCCTTCTTCTGGTCAAGTTGCGCCACAAACTTCTCTTCTCCCCAATCCTATTCAATACTTCCTCATTAGTTATGTGATCTACCCATCTAATCTTCAGCATTCTTCTTGTCCATACTATTTACCGTTCATGTTTCACTTCCATACAGGGCTACACTCCATACAAATACTTTCAGAAATGACTTCCTGACACTTAAATCTATACCTGATGTTAACAAATTTCTCTTCTTCAGAAACGCTTTCCTTGCCATTGCCAGTCTACATTTTATATCCTCTCTACTTCGACCATCATCAGTTATTTTGCTCCCCAAATAGCAAAACTCCTTTACTACTTTAAGTGTCTCATTTCCTAATCTAATTCCCTCAGCATCACCCGATTTAATTCGACTACATTCCATTATCCTCGTTTTGCTTATGTTGATGTTTATCTTATATCCTCCTTTCAAGACACTGTCCATTCCATTCAACTGCCCTTCCAAGTCTTTTGCTGTCTCTGACAGAATTACAATGTCATCGGCGAACCTCAAAGTTTTTATTTCTTCTCCATGGATTTTAATACCTACTCCGAATTTTTCTTTTGTTTCCTTTACTGCTTGCTCAATATACAGATTGAGTAACATTGGGGAGAGGCTACAACCCTGTCTTACACCCTTCCCAACCACTGCTTCCCTTTCATGTCCCTCGACTCTTATAACTGCCATCTGCTTTCTGTACAAATTGTAAACAGCCTTTCGCTCCCTGTATTTTACCCCTGCGACCTTTAAAATTTGAAAGAGAGTATTCCAGTCAACATTGTCAAAAGCTTTCTCTAAGTCTACAAATGCTAGAAACGTAGGTTTGCCTTTCCTTAATCTTTCTTCTAAGATAAGTCGTAAGGTCAGTATTGCCTCACGTGTTCCAGTATTTCTACGGAATCCAAACTGGTCTTCCCCGAGGTCGGCTTCTACTAGTTTTTACATTCGCCTGTAAAGAATTCGTGTTAGTAATTTGCAGCTGTGGCTTATTAAACTGATTGTTCGGTAATTTTCACATCTGTCAACACCTGCTTTCTTTGGGATTGGAATTATTATATTCTTCTTGAAGTCTGAGGGTATTTCGCCTGTTTCATACATGTTGCTCACCAGATGGTAGAGTTTAGTCAGGACTGGCTCTCCCAAGGCCGTCAGTAGTTCCAATGGAATGTTGTCTACTCCGGGGGTCTTTCAGTGCTCTGTCAAACTCTTCACGCAGTATCGTATCTCCCATTTCATCTACATCCTCTTCCATTTCCATAATATTGTCCTCAAGTACATCACCCTTGTATAGACCCTCTATATACTCCTTCCACCTTTCTGGTTTCCCTTCTTTGCTTAGAACTGGGTTTCCATCTGAGCTCTTGATGTTCATACAAGTGGTCATCTTATCTCCAAAGGTCTCTTTAATTTTCCTGTAGGCAGTATCTATCTTTCCCCTAGTGAGATAAGCCTCAACATCCTTACATTTGTCCTCTAGCCATGCCTGCTTAGCCATTTTGCACTTCCTGTTGATCTCATTTTTGAGACGTTTGTATTCCTTTTTGCCTGCTTCATTTACTGCATTTTTATATTTTCTCCTTTCATCAATTAAATTTAATATTTCTTCTGTTACCCAAGGATTACTACTAGCCCTCGTCTTTTTACCTACTTGATCCTCTGCTGCCTTCACTACTTCATCCCTCAAAGCTACCCATTCTTCTTCTACTGTATTTCTTTCCCCCAGTCCTGTCAATTGTTCCCTTATGCTCTCCCTGAAACTCTGTACAACCTCTGTTTCTTTCAGTTTATCCAGGTCCCATCTTCTTAAATTCCCACCTTTTTGCCGTTTCTTCAGTTTTAATCTACAGGTAATAACCAATAGATTGTGGTCAGAGTCCGCATCTGCCCCTGGAAATGTCTTACAATTTAAAACCTGGTTTCTAAATCTCTGTCTTACCATTATATAATCTATCTGATACCTTTTAGTACCTCCAGGTTTCTTCCATGTATACAACCTTCTATCATGATTCTTAAACCAAGTGTTAGCTATGATTAAGTTGTGCTCTGTGCAAAATTCTACCAGGTGGCTTCCTCTTTCATTTCTTAGCCCCAATCCATATTCACCTACAACGTTTCCTTCTCTCCCTTTTCCTACACTCGAATTCCAGTCACCCATGACTATTAAATTTTCGTCTCCCTTCACTATCTGAATAATTTCTTTTATCTCATCATACATTTCTTCAATTTTTCGTCATCTGCAGAGCTAGTTGGCATATAAACTTGTACTACTGTAGTAGGCTTGGGCTTCGTATCTATCTTGGCCACAATAATGCGTTCACTATGCTGTTTGTAGTAGCTTATCCGCATTCCTATTTTCCTATTTATTATGAAACCTACTCCTGCATTACCCCTATTTGACTTTGTGTTTATAACCCTGTAGTCACCTGACCAGAAGTCTTGTTCCTCCTGCCACCGAACTTCACTAATTCCCACTATATCTAACTTTAACCTATCCATTTCCCTTTTTAAATTTTCTAACCTACCTGCCCGATTAAGGGATGTGACATTCCACACTCCGATCCGTAGAACGCCAGTTTTCTTTCTCCTGATAACAACATCCTGGTTCTGTTTTCAAATTACGTCCTGCTGTTAAAAAGTTTTGCATATGGAATAATTTTTTATGCAGGGAAGCAGAAGTAGAAATATTAGGCTGACTGTGAAATTGTCTAACTATTAATATTTAACTGAAGAGAATCAGCCATTGGGCTGACTAAATCAGAAATCGGAATAGTTGATTTGCAGATGCAGTGTTTGACTGATCTAGCAAAAATGTTTCAGGCCTTAATATGTAAACATAACAATGACGAATTTTTTCCAATATTCTGTTTTTAACTTCTGAAAGTTGAGTAGCATGTAAACATAATCTGATTAACTTTTGAACTGTAGCTAGCAGGCAAATATACTCCTTTCTTTGTCCCAAGATGCTTGCTCCCACAGCTGACTCTTACATTGTATTGCATGGCATGTAGGGATACCACTCACAAATTGATGTTTCCCAGACCATCAAGCACACCAGAACATTGTTGCACTCGTTCGTATAAAGTCAAACCTCAATATAACAAATTTCATGGGGCCATGAAAATTAAATTGTTGTACCGGGGCTCTTTTTATAATGAGGTTTTGTTATCATGACTCTGAGCAAAGAGTCATGTTTTCGTGGATGATAAGTACATTACTGTAGTACCTTTCTGATGAAAAATAACATTAAAAGACAAATAATGAAACACATTTTGTTCACTTCTTTTATTAATACTGTACCTGTAGAATATCTTACTTTCGTGTACAGAAAAATTCACTTATTTTCCTTTGTATCTTTTTTCTTCAAGATTCTTTTGTGAATATTGTCTTTATCTCCTCTAACACAATCAGTTGCTGCACTGAAACACTGGGGATTGAAGATGCTACTTACTGCATGGTTTCCAACTACCTATTAGCTGCCGGCTGGTGTGGCCTAGCGGTTCTAGGCACTTCAGTCTGGAACCGCGCGACCGCTACGGCCGCAGGTGTCCGCCGCTCGTGGTCTCGCGGTAGCGTTCTCGCTTCCTGAGCACGGGGTCCCGGGTTCGATTCCCGGCGGGGTCAGGGATTTTCACCTGCCTCGAGATGACTGGGTGTTTGGTTTGTCCTCATCATTTCATCATCATCCAGGAAATTGGCGAATTTGGACTGAGCAAAGGTTGGGAAATTGTAGGGGCGCTGATAACCACGCAGTTGAGCGCCCCACAAACCAAACATCATCATCATCACTACGGCCGCAGGTTCGAATCCTGCCTCGGGCATGGATGTGTGTGATGTCCTTACGTTAGTTAGGTTTAAGTAGTTCTAAGTTCTAGAGGACTAATGGCCTCAGATGTTAAGTCCCATAGTGCTCAGAGCCATTAGAACCTATTAGCTCCATCAGAGGAGAGGGATTCGCACTTATCACATTATTGTCGTCATCAGAATCTTCAACAGGCCAATTACCCTTTAACTCTTTGATGATAGCTTCGTCGGTATATGCTTCAAACACCAACGCATCATCATCCATTGACAAGTATTCAAATACTGAAGCATCTATGGTTTTACCAATAACTGCTGAATAAATCTCCAGATCACTTTGAATATCATCCTGCATTATTTCATCCACTACTACATTCTCACCAACATCTTCACTTGCTGGAATTCTTGCATTTTGCCAGCAGTTCACAATCACATTCTGCTGCACACTGTTCCAGGAACTAGCCATCATGTCACATGCCTGCTTCACATTGAAACTGTAGAGATTGCTCACCTTTGTTTCAGTGTTTGCGATCACATTTTTGCACTAAACGTGAACGGTATTTTGTTTTAATTATCCCCATATCTTGTGGCTGAAGAATCAAAGTACAGATCAGTGTGAAGTGGCATAGTTCAACGTTCTTCAACGCTGACAAGTTGTTATGCGCACTACAATTATCCACCAGCAGTGCAATTTTCTTATTCTTCATTGACATCTCTTCATCAAGTGAAAGCAGCAACTCACTAAAAAGAGTAGACGTCATCCATGCTTTTCGATTTGTCTTTTAATGGACTGCAATAAAAAAATCATATTTACAATATGCTTGTAGCAGAACATTACAGCTGAAACTATACTGTACTAAATTAACTTATAAATTAAAGGAAGGTAAAATAAAATGTATATATCCTCTTACTTGGTAAGCTTCTTATATTTTTTAAGCACCAAGGGTTTGCTAATCATCCGTTAGGTTAGTTGTACTTTAGACTTGTTTCCCTCTTTACATTTTTCTCCTCTAAAGGCCATGGTCTTTTCTGGCATCAGTTGATAAAACAATTCCGTCTCATCTGCGTTGATTTGCCCGCATCTCATGGTCGTGCGGTAGTGTTCTCGCTTCCCACGCCCGGGTTCCCGGGTTCGAATCCCGGCGGGGTCAGGGATTTTCTCTGCCTCGTGATGGCTGGGAGTTGTGTGCTGTCCTTAGGTTAGTTAGGTTTAAGTAGTTCTAAGTTCTAGGGGACTTACGACCACAGCAGTTGAGTCCCATAGTGCTCAGAGCCATTTTTCATCTGCGTTGTACAAGTTTTCAGGACTGTATTTTTCTTACAGTTTACACATGGTGTTTTTCCTCCAAAATTTTTCCTAAAATTGTCAGTCGAAAAATAAAGGGCAGCCTTACATTCACAGATTATGCTTGCTGAAATCATCATTTTTATTTTGATTAATAAATTTATGTAGGGGTTGTTTTACATTTACAAATGAAGCTTTGGCTATTGACATCTCATGCAGATTTATTTTTAAGAATTTGGAAGAGTAGGTCGAGCAAATGATATTCATGCTCAGGCGGGGTAGATATTTGCTCGAACAATCACGTAAAATTTGACTTGCGTGGTCTGCGTGGCCGCTCCCGCCGGAGATTCGAGTCCTCCCTCGTGTGTGTGTGTGTGTGTGTGTGTGTGTGTGGTGTTGTTGTTGTTGTTGTTGTTAGTATAAGTTAGTTTAAGTAATGTGTAAGTCTAGGGACCGATGACCCACGCAGTTTGGTTCCTTGTGAGTTCACACACACACACATTTGACTCGCGTGGCGCTAGTGCAGGGGGTGCCCGGGAAACTAGGAACTAGCAGCCACAACAAACTATTGCTCTGTTTAAATTTTTGTGAAACACAGGAGAACATAGCATTAAATTCTATCATCTTATAAACTCTTGTTGTAACTGAACAGGTTTGCAATAAAAGTTCTCATACACGTATGGATACCATATACAAACATTTATCATGATTTTTAAGAAACAGTAATATTCAAAGGTGAAAATTTTCTCCTTCAAAAAACTTTGCTTGATTCGAACACAGGTCAATATTTTATTTGGTTACAAGAGATTGTAATGTTTACTGAGTGGGTTGTGAACAAGAAATGTGCCCGCTGTTCGCGTATTAGAACACCAGGTAAAATCGTTACCACCTTTTCACAGCTTTAGAACAGGAAGGCGACATTCAGATGAAATGAGATTTCATCTGAATTAAACCTCTAAAAAAAGAAACAAGTCAAATTAAACTGACTGTAATTGTTATCACGAGAATAAATTGCACCTGCGAGACCAGTCATGGAGATAGTACCAACAGACATCACCAGATCACGAGAAGAACAAAAGTTTGAGAATTGAATTGTGATTGTGATATTTTATGTATGTGTTAGTTGGCTTGTTGCTTGTGACCTGCATCCTAGAAGATATTGCAGTCTGTGTTTCAGTTGCTCAAGCACAACACTGCATAAGCGTTAGGGGGGGGGGGGGCAGTAACACCAGCTCGGACGAGTGTGGGTGGGGAATGGTGAGCAGGCAGCAAATTTCGTCGCTCTGCCAACTGACGGAATCTTTACCATGTACTTTGGCTTTTTATGAATGTATACCATGCTAAAACTACATTTTGTCCAAATCCATTTGAATCGACTTCAAAAATGAACAAATGTGCAACAGTAGTAGACATTTGTGCGGAGACGGTAAAAGTGAAGATTTAACCGTGACGTATGGCGGAAATAAAAGTGGTTGTGTCAGCTGCTGGTTCTATGCAGCCAATAAGAGAGGAGCAGACAGACAGTAAGTTTGGGGGCAAGAAACATTGTAAAATTTTCCAGTCAGTATAGAAGTGAAATTCGATTTGTATGTGGCAAAAAACAGCTGTGTTCTCAGGACCTACCATAACTCTAACCTCAGAAATGGCAGTATATTTGGAGTGGGGGGAACAGCCAAATATTTGTGACAACAGTTTTGTAATTAGGATGATGGTGATTATTAAAAACTGTGATACCCCAGGTTACAGGCTTAGAGGTAGTGAAGGTACAAACTAATGTAAATAATTTCTTTTTGTCTATTTTATTTCTCCTTGTATTATCAAATTGTAGGCAGTCAGTAAGCAGCCTAAGTTTATAATACATATAATGTTAACGTTTCAGGCAGATACTTCATGCCAGTAAAAAGTTTGTAATTTTGGTTAGTCAGAATGTGTTAAAAATAAATTGTTCTCAAGGAAGCTCTGAAAAAAGTGGGGGAAGGGGGGTCGTTTTATATTCAGAGTTGTATTATCCTCGGGTATTTACAATACTCACCAGGGCGATACTGACCAGTGGATGAATGATACCTACGTATAAATTGATTAATCTCCTGAATTCAGAGCCAGGTGTTAATTTGCCAGGAGAAATAGAGAGTGTGGAAAATAAAATTTTGGGATGAGGTAGGTTGGTCAGGAGGTAGCAAATCAGTAATTTTCTGAACACCTCACTCATCTTGTATCATGTCTCTACTTTCCTTGTCGCTCTTTGAGATCAAAGGAATGAAACACGAACACTACACACAGAGCACTGACTATTGTATTGCCGCCTACCTATTTCTGAGTTTCCTCTTTTATATATTTCTACCATTATTAAGAATCTAGGAAGTGAAACTAAGAATGGGTAATTGTTGCAGCTATTAAATTGTGACACATAAATACTTAACAGACTTTTTTTTCTAATATTGTACTTTTTTTTGCAGAGATCAGTCTATTAACCTCAGCAGTATAGGCCAGTTAAAAAATCTGCAAGAACTGCGTATAAGGAATTTATCAGGAATGTACCTGAATGGCAATTTGGATGGCTTGAAGGAGCTTACGAATCTGAAGCATCTGGTGAGTGATAGCGTAGTTATTCATTTAGCTATTTTTGTTTACACCAGTAGTGCAATTTAAATCTATTCTGTAAACTCAAAACACAAATATGATGAAACATCGACTACGAAATAGTACTAAGTGATGTAAAAAGAGGATGATCCATAGACAGTGACGAAGAGTAGCTTTCTGTCATTGTTGGCTGGATTATTAAGTTAAAGTGGTCACAAATAATGACAGGACCTACAAGTTTTCAGTGTAAAATTTCCTCCCTTATCCAGTAATAAGGAAAACATCAGAACAAACGAGAGAATAGAAGATGCTGCTTTGTGAATTACGATAAGCAAACATACTGGGACAATTGGTAATGTTCATGGTACCATGTTTTCTTATTTTAAATTCCATTTTTTGCAGTGATCACAGTCAGCCTGCTCCTTTCAAGTATTAATGGTCACATATTAAATGAAACATAGAATATAGATAATGGAATACACTGGGTTAAATGTGTTGTTGTTGTTGTTGTTGTTGTTGTTGTTGTTGTTGTCTTCAGTCCTGAGACTGGTTTGATGCAGCTCTCCATGCTACTCTATGCTGTACAAGCTTCTTCGTCTCCCAGTACTTACTGCAACCTACATCCTTCTCAATCTGCTTAGTGTATTCATCTCTTGGTCTCCCTCTACGATTTTTACCCTCCACGCTGCCCTCCAATGCTTAATTTGTGATCCCTTGATGCCTCAGAACATGTCCTACCAACCGATCCCTTCTTCTAGTCAAGTTGTGCCACAAACTCCTCTTTTCCCCAGTTCCATTCAATACCTCCTCATTAGTTATGTGATGTACCCATCTAATCTTCAGCATTCTTCTGTAGCACCACATTTCGAGAGCTTCTATTCCCTTCTTGCCCTAACTATTTATCATCCATGTTTCACTTCCATACATGGCTACACTCCATACAAATACTTTCAGAAATGACTCCCTGACACTTACATCTATACTCGATGTTAACAAATTTCTCTTCTTCAGAAACGCTTTCCTTGCCGTTGCCAGTCTACATGTTATATCCTCTCTACTTCGACCATCATCAGTTATTTTGCTCCCCAAATAGCAAAACTCCTTTACTTCTTTAAGTGTCTCATTTCCTAATCTAATTTCCTAGCATCACCCTACTTAATTCAACCACATTCCACTATCCTCGTTTTGCTTTTGTTGATGTTCATCTTATATCCTCCTTTCAAGACACTGTCTATTCCGCTCAACTGCTCTTCCAAGTCCTTTGCTGTCTCTGACAGAATTACAAAGTCATCGGCGAACCTCAAAGTTTTGATTTCGTCTCCATGGATTTTAATACCTACTATGAATTTTTCTTTTGTTTCCTTTACTGCTTGCTCAATATACAGATTGAATAACATCGGGGAGAGGCTACAACCCTGTCTTACTCCCTTCCCAACCACTGCTTCCCTTTCATGTCCCTCGACTCTTATAGCTGCCATCTGGTTTCTGTACAAATTGTAAATCACCCAAGGAGTTGTACTAGCCCTGGTCTTTTTATCTACTTGATCCTCTGCTGCCTTCACTACTTCATCCCTCAAAGCTACCCATTCTTCTTCTACTGTATTTCTTTCCCCCATTCCTGTCAATTGTTCCCTTAAGCTCTCCCTGAAACTCTGTACAACCTCTGGTTCTTTCAGTTTATCCAGGTCCCATCTCCTTAAATTCCCACCTTTTTGCAGTTTCTTCAGTTTTAATCTACAGTTCATAACCAATAGATTGTGGTCAGAATCCACATCTGCCCCTGGAAATGTCTTACAATTTAAAACCTGGTTCCTAAATCTCTGTCTTACCATTATATAATCTATCTGATACCTTCTAGTATCTCCAGGATTCTTCCATGTATACAACCATCTTTCATGATTCTTGAACTAAGTGACGTTTTGTGCAAAATTCTACCAGGTGGCTTCCGCTTTCATTTCTTAGCCCTAATCCATATTCACCTACTACATTTCCTTCTCTTCCTTTTCCTACTGTCAAATTGCAGTCACCCATGACTCTAAAATTTTCATCTCCCTTCACTACGTGAATAATTTCTTTTATCTCATCAGACATTTCATCAATTTCTTCATCATCTGCAGAGCTAGTTGGCATATAAACTTGTACTACTGTAGTAGGCGTGGGCTTCGTGTCTATCTTGGCCACAATAATGCATTCACTATGCTGTTTGTAGTAGCTTACCCGCACTCCTTTTTTCATTCATTATTAAACCTACTCCTGCATTACCCCTACTTGATTTTGTATTTATAACCCTGTATTCACCTGACCAGAAGTCTTGTTCCTCCTGCCACCGAACTTCACTAATTCCCACTATATCTGACTTAAACCTACCCATTTTTTAAAATTTTCTAACCTACCTGTCCGATTAAGGGATCTGACGTTCCACACACTGATCCATAGAATGCCAGTTTTCTTTCTCCTGATAACGATGTTGTCTTGAGTAGTCCCCGCCCGGAGATGCAAATAGGGAACTTCTTACCCCCAGAATATTTTACCCAAGAGGACGCTATCATCATTTAACCATACAGTAAAGCTGCATGTCCTCAGGAAAAATTACGGCTGTAGTTTCCCCTTGCTTTCAGTCGTTCACAGTACCAGCACAGCAAGGCTGTTTTGGTGCTGTGATACCCAAGGTACTTTTTACATCTAGGAGTTTCTTGATTCAGCACAGCCTTTATAAAATTTCTGAAGATAATAAATACTGCTTATGTGTCATATCCAAAAACTTCTTTATTGAATTAAACAGCAGTAAAAAATGCATGTGTATTTTGATTTTATCAAGCTCTGTCTGCCCTTCCCCCATTTCTTGAGTGTAATTGTATATAATATCGTGGGACGTATGATCAGTGTATCACCAGGCCCTCCAACCATTATTGCCTGTAGATGAATCTTGATGATGCCGCTGATTCTTTATTTGAGCAGTACCTCACTCGGTCTCTCAAAGGCTGAGTGGAGCCTGTACCAGACAGCCCTAACTCAGAAAAAATCAGCGAAGGTACTGATAATCGAACCCAGATCTTCCCGCACTGAAGGTACTGAGTCTGGTCCTAAAAATCAATTGATGAACTACATGTGCAGTGATTACGTATTGCATGTGCCCCACATTTTTTTTGTTTTAAATCTTACAGGTATTTTATAGCTATTAAAAATGCTCAATCACAAATTTTCAGGACATTTTGTATGGGGTTAGGATTAGGTATGGTCTTAGGAGAAATTATTAAATTATTTTATACCTGAAATTAGTAAGGAAGACACAACTACTCCCTTAGCGTCAACCTTTTCCTTTTAGCAGTCTCTGCCAGATGGAGATGTTTCTTGCCTCCACCCTCCAATCCTCTTCTAAGAATGTCTCTGTAGTTTCCTTATGGTTTACTCTCAACTTAAAACTTCGAGTTGCCCTAAACATGTATCTTAACAAATTTATTCACAGTGGTATATGTGTGTCCAGTAGCTGTTTTGCATCGCAGCTACATAAGCTACTGCCCTGTAAAATATTTATGGACAGCTATAAAAAAAAGTCTTGAGTTACTCTGTTGTTAAGATTCCATGTTCAGCACATGGTTTTCTGTGTAACTGTCTTAGTGAGCTATTCGTAAATTAGAGGTGGACAAACAATCTAGGGAAAAAAGGCTGGATCACACTACAGATCTGAAGGCTAAAGGAGAAAACTGGGAAACAGTAACAGGACAGATCAAGATGGAGGCAAATTGTTCATAAACATCGTGAGGTAATGTTAGAGAGCCTTGCACGTACAGTTACACAATTTTCCATTTGCCCATTGCAGTCTCTGACGATGGTCAAAAACCTGGGCCACGCTGGCTGCGGAGTGCTGGGCTCCCTCCAGACTTTAGAGACGCTGGAGCTGGGAGAGTGCTGTGACCTGCCAGAATCGTTCGGAAACCAGACACTATCGCAGCTGCACTCACTGCAGCGGCTTAGGCTGGAGAAGGGGCAGGGCGACGGCTGCCCCACATTCGCTCTGTTGGCCAGCGTTCGGACGCTCCCTTCGCTTGTTACGCTGGAGCTCGTCAACTTCGATGTCAAACCAGGCTTTGATACTGCTCTTGCGCGGTGTCAGAATGTCCGCCGCCTCCTGATTATTCCTACATACATATCTCAGGTAAGGTTTCATGTCACATTCTTGTATGTTTGTGTGGTAATTTTCTGATTTGACTATTGTGGGAATGAAATAAACACAGAACCATAACTCAACATCCTTTTTAACTGGTCTTTATCATTGTTCTTGGGCCAGAAATATTTTAAATTGAAGGATACTCGGACTTTGTGAGGAAAAGTGGAGAAGCAATTGAATATCTAGCTTTTAGGACTTACAGGTAGATTCACCATCAGTAAAAGAGCAGAGTTGTGAAATATAAATGAAACTGAAGATGCTGAGCTACTGATATGTCAGAGTGAGAGGAAAGAATGAAGTTACAGGAAGAGAAATGATACCTGAAATTAATAGGAAAGAGTGGAAAAGGAGATGGGGATAAACCAAAAAGATAGACTGAGAGAAACATGAAGATAAAAGAGTAAGAGAGTAAATTATTGACTAAAGAAGTAAAGGAACAACATCCAAACTGAAGAAAATGAGAGAAAGAGAAAAAGTGTAGTGCAAAACTGCAAACTGCTACAGTTTATCTGAAAAATTTATGGGAATTGCAGCATTTTACAGTTTTAAGGATGGACGATGTCATTTTACAACTTCACAGGCAAAAATTTGAAACATTAACATTCGATAACCAACCCGCTTCCATACAGTCATTTGTTTGCCTGGGTCGAAGGCAAGTCTATGATAGTCACTAACTCATTCTTTGATCTGATTGGTACTTTCAACCGTGACATTTGTTCCGTCATTGGAATTGAATTTAAAACTGGGATAACAGTTCTTCCATGTGTCTTTGGTGTCAACAGGCTCTGCTCTGTAAATTCTTTGTTCCGCTCTTTTTGGTTGTTGTAATTTAACCCATATTTTTTGACCATGGGTGGACTAATTACATTTGTTCCGTGTGTGTGTGTGTGTGTGTGTGTGTGTGTGTGTGTGTGTGTGTGTGCGCGTGTTTTACCATGTGGATATTCTTTGTTCACAGGGTTGGCGTCATGTTCATTTAATGGTTTAAGACTCTGTGTACTTCAATATGTTTCGATGAAGTGTTTTTATGTGACATCAGTGTTCCAGGTTGCTTTTGATGTTCAGTACCTATCGAGACATTTGTTCTGACATTTTCATACGCTATATTCCTATTGTAGGATTCATGAATAAATCCAACAAGAAACAGCACTTACAGACATTTAAAGAATTGTTCTGTTGATTTTCCAAGCATACCAATAACCAAGAAAGGGAGAAAAATTTGCCTTTGTGCGGTATTTGGGTGTGATATTAATATTGCACTTCGTGGAAGAAATAATTTAACTAATCATTTGACGTGCAGTAAACATGTAAGTTAGGTTAAATTGAAGGAAGATAACAAGGAAATAGAAACTTTTTTTGCGGAGTCTGGAAACGTTGCCAGTGACAATCTCTCTCTCTCCCTCTCCTTCTTCTCCCCCCCCTCCCCCCTCCCCCCTCCCTCCCTCCCTCTCTCTCTCTCTCTCTCTCTCTCTCTCTCTCTCTCTCTCTCTCTCTCTCACACACACACACACACACACACACACACACACACACACACACTTACACACGTGTGCACTTAAGTGCAGCTGATAATGCTCTTGCTTTATTTTAGATGATGTTTCCCACATCAGAAGTTACAAAAAAGTGTGGCAGTAGTCGCATGAAAATGACATGGCAAAAAATGCATCATCTGAATTTGTTAACAACGAACCATTTTCTTTGGCAACGGATGAAAGCAATGATACAGATACTAAGTTGTATTCTGTTGCTGTTACATTCTCTGATATTCTGTGGAAATAAATAGTGAGCACAGTGCTACACATACCAGCACTAGACAGCAACACAACAGGACGAAACTTAGGCTGTTGTTGTTGTTGTTGTTGTTGTGGTCTTCAGTCCTGAGACTGCTTTGATGCAGCTCTCCATGCTAATCTATGCTGTGCAAGCTCCTTCATCTCCCAGTACCTACTGCAACCTACATCCTTCTGAATCTGCTTAGTGTATTCATCTCTTGGTCTCCCTCTACGATTTTTACTCTCCACGCTGCCCTCCAATGCTAAATTTGTGATCCCTTGATGCCTCAGGACATGTCCTACCAACCGATCCCTTCTTCTAGTCAAGTTGTGCCACAAACTTCTCTTCTCCCCAATCCTGTTCAATACCTCCTCATTAGTTACGTGATCTACCCACCTAATCTTCAACATTCTTCTGTAGCACCACATTTCGAAAGCTTCTATTCTCTTCTTGTCCAAACTATTTATTGTCCATGTTTCACTTCCATACATTGCTACACTCCATACAAATACTTTCAGAAACGACTTCCTGACACTTAAATCTATATTCGATGTTAACAAATTTCTCTTCTTCAGAAACGCTTTCCTTGCCGTTGCCAGTCTACATTTTATATCCTCTCTACTTCGACCATCATCAGTTATTTTGCTCCCCAAATAGCATAAGTCCTCTACTACTTTAAGTGCCTCATTTCCTAATCTAATTCCCTCAGCATCACCCGACTTAATTCGACTACATTCCATTATCCTCATTTTGCTTTTGTTGATGTTCATCTTATATCCTCCTTTCAAGACGCTGTCCATTCCATTCAACTGCTCTTCCAAGTCCTTTGCTGTCTCTGGCAGAATTACAATGTCATCGGCGAACCTCAAAGTTTTTATTTCTTCTCCCTGGATTTTAATACCTACTCCAAATTTTTCTTTTGTTTCCTTTACTGCTTGCTCAATATACAGATTGAGTAACATTGGGGAGAGGCTACAACCCTGTCTCACTCCCGTCTCAACAACTGCTTCCCTTTCATGTCCCTCGACTCTTATAACTGCCATCTGCTTTCTGTACAAATTGTAAATAGCCTTTCGCTCCCTGTATTTTACCCCTGCGACCTTTAGAATTTGAAAGAGAGTATTCCAGTCAACATTGTCAAAAGCTTTCTCTAAGTCTACAAATGCTAGAAACATAGGTTTGCCTTTCCTTAATCTTTCTTCTAAGATAAGTCGTAAGGTCAGTATTGCCTCACGTGTTCCAACATTTGTACTGAATCCAAACTGATCTTCCCTGAGGTCGGCTTCTACCAGTTTTTCCATTCGTCTGTAAATAATTCGTGTTAGTATTTTGCAGATGTGACGTATTAAACTGATAGTTCGGTAATTTTCACATCTGTCAGCAACTGCTTTCTTTGGGATTGGAATTATTACATTCTTTTTGAAGTCTGAGGGTATTTCGCCTGTCTCATACATCTTGCTCACCAGATGGTAGAGTTTAGTCAGGACTGGCTCTCCCAAGGCTGTCAGTAGTTCTAATGGAATATTGTCTACTCCCGGGGCCTTGTTTCGACTCAGATTTTTCAGTGCTCTGTCAAACTCTTCACACAGTATCATATCTCCCATTTCATCTTCATCTACATCCTCTTCCATTTCCATAATATTGTCCTCAAGTACATTGCCCTTGTATAGACCCTCTATATACTCCTTCCACCTTTGTGCTTTCCCCTCTTTGCTTAGAACTGGGTTTCCATTTGAGCTCTTGATATTCATACAAGTGGCTCTCTTTTCTCCATAAGGTCTCTTTAATTTTCCTGTAGGCTGTATCTATCTTACCCCTAGTGAGATAAGCCTCCACATCCTTACATTTGTCCTTTAGCCATGCCTGCTTAGCCATTTTACACTTCCTGTTGATCTCATTTTTGAGACGTTTGTATTCCTTTTTGCCTGCTTCATTTACTGCATTTTTATATTTTCACCTTTCATCAATTAAATTCAATATTTCTTCTGTTGCCCAAGGATTACTACTTGCCCTGATCTTTTTACCTACTTGATCCTCTGCTGCCTTCACTACTTCATCCCTCAGAGCTACCCATTCGTCTTCTACTGTATTTCTTTCCCCCATTCCTGTCAATTGTTCCCTTATGCTCTCCCTGAAACTCCGTACAACCTCTGGTTTAGTCAGTTTATCCAGATCCCATCTCCTTAAATTCCCACCTTTTTGCAATTTCTTCAGTTATAATCTACAGTTCATAACCAATAGATTGTGGCCAGAGTCCACATCTGCCCCTTGAAATACGGCAAATGTTATCCCGGCTGACGCCCACAATTGAAATACGGCTAAGACACAAGTTGAAAATATGCTCACTATTTTTTATTTACTTAAATTTGCCATATTTCGTGACAGTACCTTTTCCATTAGACGTTTACACGGTGATATAGTCTTGGCTTCAGTTGTCTAAGTATGATTCCACAATGCATCTTTGTTGGTTGCAGAATTGACGTGGTTCAACGTGTTTCTCTCATTTTGGTGTTTCAAATACAGTTTCTTCAAATGTAGTTTCTTCTTTTTAGTTAATACAAAAATAATAGTAACATACTTCAAAACTATTTATGACGGCGACCTTCACATTGTTCTTCTGTCAACACCATGTCAACACACACCAAGAGTTAGCTGCCGACTTAGTACAGTCAAAGACGACTCTAGCGTCAAAGATATTTTACACCACACACAATCTTCCAGTTGTAACCAGTCTCTTTGCCACTCCTCGACACATTTTCTAATAGTAATCAATATGCTTTTACTCTCAAAAACAGAAGTAAATTAACATATAATAAGACAAATTATAATAAATCCTGACAAAAATATAAGAAAACATTTACAATTCGGTATCGACAAATACGGTAAAAAAATTACATCTCCCAGATCCATTACAACTGCTCCCCAGGGCTTTTGTTGTTATGGACATATACAACAAAATCCCGACCACACTCAGTAATGGATCTGTATTACACAATTAGTACATTAATGATGCAGTCTGATAACCTCTTCCAAATTTGGACTCTCTGAATCTGTGGACTTGTTACTGGCTGTTGTTGCAATGATACTTCCCCATCAATCCCATACACAAAAAAATTCAAGTAAAGAAATTATTTAACATGACAAATATACATGGTATAAATCATACACGAGAAATATTCTAACATACAGCATACAGATTGAAAATAATAGAAAGGCAAAACTCATTTCCTACAATAAGATTCAATTTTTTTTAAAATATTAATGTTAATTTCATTATGCTTACACCCTGGAAATGTCCTACAATTTAAAACCTGGTTCCTAAATCTCTGTGTTAAATCTCTATCTGATACCTTTTAGTATCTCCAGGATTCTTCCATGTATACAACCTTCTTTTATGATTCTTGAACCAAGTGTTAGCTATGATTAAGTTATGCTCTGTGCAAAATTCTAGCAGACAGCTTCCTCTTTCATTTCTTAGCCCCAATCCATATTTACCTACTATGTTTCCTTCTCTCCCTTTTCCTACTGTCAAATTCCAGTCACCCATGACTATTAAATTTTCGTCTCCCTTCACTATCTGAATAATTTCTTTTATCTCATCATACATTTCTTCAATTTCTTCATCAGCTGCAGAGCTAGTTGGCATATAAACTTGTACTGCATATAAACTTAGGTAACCCGATGTTATCACAGCTGAATTCTCATTACATACCAATTAAAAACTGTATGGCTTTCTGCTCCGACAATGGTCCTGTTATTATAGGACACAAAAATGGGGTTCCAGCAGTTCTGAATGAAGTTCAACCAGATATTGCCATCATAAGTTGCATTTGGCAGCTGTTTAATCTAGCAGCTGAAAAAAGTATGGATTAGATCCTTGTTTATATATTTTATCTCTTAGAGAAGAGTGTCACAAGAAAAGGACACCTTCAGAAAGTTCTGAAGCATGTATACAGGGTGGTCCATGGATAGTGACTGGGCCAAATATCTCACGAAATAAGCATCAAACAAAAAAACTGCAAAGAACGAAACACATCTAGCTTGAAGGGGGAAACCAGATGGCGCTGTGGTTGTCCTGCTAGATGGCGCTGCCATAGGTCAAACGGATATCAACTGCTTTTTTTAAAATAGGAGCCTCCATTTTTTATTGCATATTCTTGTAGTACGTACAGAAATGTGAATGTATTAGTTGAACCACTTTTTTCAGTTTGTGACAGATGGCGCTGTAATGGTCACAAACATATAAGTACGTGGTATCACGTAACATTCCGCCAGTGTGGACGGTATTTGCTTCGTAATACATTACCCGTGTTAAAATGAACCATTTACCAATTGCGGAAAAGGTCGATATCGTGTTGATGTATGGCTATTGAGATCAAAATGCCCAATGGGCATTTTCTATGTATGCTGCTCGGTATCCTGGACGACATCATCCGAGTGTCCGGAGCATTCGCCAGATAGTTACGTTATTTAAGGAAACTGGAAGTGTTCAGCCACATGTGAAACGTCAACCACGGCCTGCAACAAATGATCATGCCCAGGTAGGTGTTTTAGCTGCTGTCGCAGCTAATCCGCACATCAGTAGCAGACAGATTGCGCAAGAATCGGGAATCTCAAAAACGTTGGTGTTGAGAATGCTACATCAACATCGATTGCATCCGTACCATATTTCTATGCACCAGGAATTGCATGGCGACAACTTTGAACGTTGTGTACAGCTCTGCCATTGGGCACAAAAGAAATTACGGGACGATGACAGATTTTTTGCATGTGTTCTATTTAGCGACGAAGCGTCATTCACCATCAGCGGTAATGTAAACTGGCATAATATGCACTATTGGGCAACAGAAAATCCACGATGGCTGTGACAAATGGAACATCAGTGACCTTGGCGGGTTAATGTATGGTGCGGCATTGTGGGAGGAAGGATAATTGGCCCCCAATTTTTCGATGGCAACCTAAATGGTGCAATGTATGCTGATTTCCTACATAATGTTCTACCAGTGTTACTACAAGATGTTACACTGCATACAGAATGACAATGTACTTCCAATGTGATTGATGTCCGGCACATGGCTCGCGTGTGGTATTGAGTAGCATATTTCATGACAGATGGATTGGTCGTTGAAGCACCCATGGCCCGCATGTTCACCGTACCTGTCGTCCACGGATTTCTTTCTGTGTGGAAAGTTGAAGGATATTTTCTATCGTGATCCACTGACAATGCCTGACAACATGCGTCAGCGCATTGTCAATGCGTGTGCGAACATTACGGAAGGCGAACTACTCACTGTTGAGAGGAATGCTGTTATACGAATTGCCAAATGTATTGCGGTTGACGAACATCATTTTGAGCATTTATTGCATTAATGTGGTATTTGCAGGTAATCACGCTGTAACAGCATGCGTTCTCAGAAATGATAAGTTCACAAAGGTACATGTATCACATTGGAACAACTGAAATGAGATGTTCAGATGTACCTACGTTCGGTATTTTAATTTAAAAAACCTACCTGTTACCAACTATTCGTCTAAAATTGTGAGCCATATGTTTTTGACTATCACAAAGTGAAAAAAGTGGTCCAATTAAAAAATTCTTCCTTTTTTTGTGTACTACATGAGTATGTAATAAAAAATGGTTGTTCCTATTTTTAAAAATGCAGTTGATATGCATTTGACCAATGGCAGCGCCATCTAGCAGGCCAACCATAGCACCATCTAGTTTCCTCCTTCAAGCTAGACAAGGTTCGTTCTGTGTAGTTTTTTCGTTTGACACTTATTTCGTGAGATATTTGGCCCGGTCACGATTAATGGACTAGGTGGGTATCTTTAGGCAGATGTTTGGATAGACTACTGGACCAGTGAAATCCCCTTCTTTCTTTCAAAGAGGAAGTATTATTATGTACCTAAAAATCTTCACAAGCTTGACATCTGTCAGAGTACGTAGAGTGGAAAACAATGGATCCAAAGAGTATCAGAAGAAGAGAATTCTTGATTCTGCCACTGCACGTGCCCCTAAAAGAATAGCACATTCTTCCAAATTGAGAAACTCATCCTGAAAAGTAAGACTTCTGCTACAACACATGAGGATAAAATTGTTTGTTCCTGTCCTCAAACTTGAACAAGGCCTTTTGTGCTTTGCTTAATGTGACTATTCCTGTATTTGACAAATTCTTCCCCACAAGTTCACTTTTTATTAGAACTTCTAATGGATTTGCTAAGCAGATGTTAATGAAGTTTGTTAATCCCAAAATTGTCAAAAGCTCCTCATTACTTGAAGCTGAATACAACTTGATTCAAAATCAAAGAAGCGATGATGAGTTTGTTATTGGCAGTCAGACTTCAAACATAGTGCATGATCTCCAGCAAACAGATAAATCCCTTTTCTTTTCGTTAGTGAGAAACTACTTTAGTACTGCCTGTGGCTACATCATCAGCAAGTTTCCACACAATGATGATGTGCCAAAGCATGCTCAAGTTGCGAGACTAGACAAAATTGAAGATTCACAGTTTTCTTCCATTTGGTTTTTCGTGGAAAACTTTCGTATTATGTTATGCAAGGAAGAGAATAAAACTACAGAATGAGGTAGTGATTGAGCTTCCTCTTCAGGTAGATGACACTATGGCTGCAAATCAAGTTCCTGCAAGTAATTCCAGTTGGGCACAAATGTCAAGAATTCGTGGAGCCGATGGACTTTTTAAGTATAACCGAATTTCCATAATAATGTTCTCAATTCTCACCCAACCCCATAGCAGTGAAGAGTGTGAACGTGTTTTCAGGTTTGTAAAGAAAAATAGGCTATAGTTCAGACCATCCGTGTCTGGTGAAAGGAAGTCCTGTCATGTATGCTGCAAACCAGTACCACCACGCCTGCTGCTGTTCAACATGTATTTCTTCTTTATTGTTATGTTCCTCTACAAATCATTGGCCTATGATGTAAGTAGATGGGATTTCACTGAAGTATTTCATTTAAAGCATGAATTATTGTATTTTGCAGCCCAGTAATATTATTGTTTTCATCAAGCGGGGGTGTGTTTGTCGTGCGTGGGTTTTACTGAAAGCCCTTTTCAAAAGTTGACAGTTATGGTAGTTACGCAAAGTGAGGTTGAAGAGAAAGCCCCATCTCTGTAGATCAAGGAAACCAGTATTAAGTGGGAGGATCAAAATGGCTGTTCATACTGCACTGTAGAGCATGTTCAGAAACTGGGCAGGGTATCGCCAAGGCAGATAATTCCTGTGTTCAGTTACGTGCATTGAGGAAGGAAGATGAAAGAAGATTGGAAGCACTAGAGGTGTAGATAATGGAGAAGAATGGAAAAAGTGAAATTGGAAGACCGAGTAAGGAATGAAGAAGTATTAAGAAGAGTTGGAGAAGAAAGAAACATGCTGAAAGTCATCAGAAAGAGAAAACGGAACTGGATTGGACATTGTTTGAGGAGGGACTGTTTATTGAAGAAAGGAATGGTGGAGGAAAAAGGGGGAAGATGAAAAGGAAGATATCAAATGCTGGACAATATCAAAGGAGACAAATATTCAGAAATGAAAAGACTGGCTATAGACAGACAAAAGTGGAAGAGGCTCAACCCATGACAAGACCTGCCATAAGGCAGAATACCATACTACTACTATTTGTGCACATGAGATGAAACGTCAGTGTTGACGAATGTCTGTGTGTGTTTTATGAGCTCTGTATTTGTCCACAAGCTTTGTTATTTAATGTGTGGGCTGTTTGTAATGTTGAGAAGTCATAAGTGTTGTGTCCGTAGAGGAACCATTGTACTCTGTGTAGTAATCTGTGTAGGTTCAGTTGTGTGTTATCCGACTTCACTCATGGATTATAGTTTTTTTGATTCCCAACTAATGTGTGTGTAGAAATACTGCCCTCTAGAAATACTGCTTTCATTGTGTTTTGTACTTTTTACAGTCTGCCACGACAAACCATATGGTACTAGGTGGGGTCACAAAATTGGGCGATTCTTTGACGCACTTTGTTTGGGGTGTGACCCACGAGCTGCTGCGGGTCACTGAGCTGTTTGTGGATCAGTGCGAAGACCAGAAAGGTCCTCCTGGCAGCCACACTGGGAAGGACAAGGAGAAAAAGAAATCGTATACACCACCATTACCTGGTGCCGGTGCAGGGGACAGCATTCCTGTCCTGAGACCAGTGCCGGGAAGCATACCGCCAGATGATGGTGGAAACAAAAGTACAGACTCTCGAACTCGAGGAGAAGGCTCTTCGCCAACTTCTAACTCTTCTTCAGCTGTACCGACACCGGGGGCACCACAGGTAAGTTTTTGTACTGTATTGTTGATTTATGAATGTAAGTGTAATATATATTTTCATTTAATTGGATAGATAAAAAATCTACTCACCAAACAGCGACAGAACACTCGCATAAAAGACTGTTGTGATTGGCAAGTTTTCCTAGCCAGTGGCTCCTTCTTCAGGCAGAAGGGTTGAAGGGAAAGGAAGACGGGTGGAGGAAATGACTGGAGAAGTCTAGGAAAAAGGGGTTGATTTTGGGCAAGTCACCTTGGGGAGACTGGCCGTATGGGATGAGAAGGAAAGACTGATTGTTGGAGACTGCATCAGACGAGATTTGAAAACCTGAGAGCGTGAAGGTGGAAGACAGGTTAATATGCAAGACAGAGATTACTACTAAAACATCGTCTACCAGTTAATAAGTATGAAAAGCTAAGTGCATTGTACGTAACGGAGGTGAGATGGGGCGGTGAAAAATAGGTGGGAAAGACAATGAAAGATGTAGAAAACTAAAACAGAGTGAATCAAAGAGTAGTTACAGTAAAGAAAAGCTGAGACAGAAGAAATTAACATAAATTAAGGCCAGGTGGGTGCCAAGAACCAAGGACATGTTGTAGTGCTATTTCCCACTGGCGGAAGAATCAAGATGGCGCGTGTGGAGAAACGGGTGCCGAGGTCAGGAATGCCATTTTGTAGAGCATGCTCTGTAACAGGATATTGTGAGTTCGTATATACCCTCTGCCTATGCCCATTCATCCTAATTAATAATTTGGTGGTAGTCAAGTCAATGAAGGCAGAAAAGTGTTTACATAATAGCCGGTATATGACGTGTCGTTTCGCGAGTGGCTCTCCCTTTGATAGTATATGTTTTACCACAGAGCTATTATAGGTAGTGGTAGGAGTGTGCATAGGGCAAGTCTTGCAGTGGGATAGTCGCAGGGGTAGGAGCCATAGAGTAGGGAGATGGGTACAGAAGGAGCATAGGATCTGACAAGAATATTGTGGAGATCGGGAGAGTGATGGAAAGCTATTCTGGGTGTGGTGGCCAAATTTCAGGCAGACTGGATCTCATTTCAGGGCACGATTTTAGGAAGTCGTGGCTCTGCCGAAGTAGCTGATTAACACATTCCATACCAGGATAATAGTGAATCACCAATGGTGTGCTCCGTAGCTGTTTTGTGGTGGCATCAGCAATACCAGGATTGGATGTGATGACCCGGGAAACCTGCTTTTTAACTAGGCTGGTGGGGTAATTACGTGCATTGAAGGCTGAGGTGAGAATGGTGGTGTATTGGTGTAGAGAGTCTGCATCCAAATAAATATGTTTTCCTCGGATGCCAAGGCTGTATGGGAGGGAACGTTTGACATGGAAAGGATGGCACTGTCAAAATGTATGTTTTGTTGTTGGTAGAACAGAAGTGTGTAGCTGGCCTTTGGTGAGGACGAGGTCAACATCAAGGAAATTGGCATGGGATTCAGAATATGACCACGTGAAATTTAATTGGGAGAAGGTATTCAAAGACTCAAGGAATTTTAGCAGGTCGGCCGCACCATGAGTCCATAGGGCAAAGATGTCATCAGTGTACCTAAAGCAGACACCACGGGCTGAAGACTTCTGGAGCCTGGAAAGCCCCTTCCAAGTGACCCATGGAAAGGTAGGCATAGGAAGGAGCCATCCTGGTTCCCATGGCCATACCCCTGATCTGTTTGTATGTCTGCCCCTCAAAGGTGAAGTAGTTGTTGGTAAATGTAAAGTTGATTAATTTTGAGTAGGAACAATGTCATAGGTTTGGAATCAGGTGGGCACTGACTGGGGTAATGTTCAGCAGCAGACAGACCATGTACGTGGGGGGATGTTGGTATAGACGGAGGTGGCATCAATGGTGACAAGCAAGGTGTGTGGTGGGAGTGGGACAGGCACGGATTTCAGACGATCTAAGAAATGATTGGTATCTTTGATATGGGAGGGGAGTGTTTGTACTATGGGTTACAGGTGTTGATCAATTAAGGCAGATATACATCCGGTGGGTGCTTTGAAGCCAGCAACTATAGAATGGCCAGGATGATTGGGTTTGTGGGTCTTAGGAAGAAGGTAAAAGGTCGGGTGCATCATGTGGGTGGGGTGAGAAGTTCTACGGATTGAGGTGTTAGTAGGGACTGCAGATCAGTTTGAATCACAGGGATGGGATCTTGATGGCAGATGTTGTATGTAGAGGTGTCAGACAGCTGGTGTAGACCTTCACTAACATACTCCCTTCGGGCAAGTACTACAGTGGTAGATCCTTTGTCTGCTGGGAGGATAATGATGGAGTCATCAGCTTTTAGGGAATGTAAAGCCTGGAGCTCTGCAGAGAACAGGTTAGGGTCATGTTGTAGGGACCTGAGGAAGGGTTGTGAAGCAATGCTGGATGTGAGGAATTCTTTGAAGAGTTGTAAGGGATGATTTTGAGGTAGTGGTGGTGTATCAAGTCGGGGTTGTGCTCTGAACTGTTCAACACAGGGTTCAATGTCAGGTTTGCTGTAGGAAAGGTTTTGAGGTTGGGTTGCAAAGTGATATTTCCAATGGATATTACATGTGAAGGAAAGGAGGTAATTCACCAAAGCAGTGTGATCAAATGCAGATTTAGAGCTGAAAATGATGCCCTTAGATAATACAGATAATTCAGGAGGGAAGAGTGCTTTAGATGAGAGGTTAAGGACACTGTACTGTTGTGACTGGTTCTTAGGACTAAGAGTTAATTTTGGTGTGGGAGGCAGTGGTAAAGGCTGTGGGATGTTAAAGAGGTTGGCCAAGCTCAGTTTGTAGGAGAAGAGTGGTGGTTGATGGTGTGGCTGTTTAGGGAACTCCAGAGGGTTGGGAAAGGAAATACCACTTTTAAGGTAGTTTAGAAGAATGTGGATAGCTTTTGAAGTGAAGTCTGGCATGTAGCTGCAGTTTGAAGTTGGCTTGGTAGATGATACCATTCAAGGAAACATGAGTGGCAGATAACTGCAGGATTTTGTAGAAGGAGAGAAGTCTGGTAGATTGGAAATTTGCTGCTGATGTGGCATATAGCTCACAGGTTAACCAGGTAAGAGCAAGAGATTGCTGTATTTGAAAGTGTAGAAGAGTCTGGTGTAGGGTAGGATTGCATCCAGAAACTGGGACTTTCAATGTTAGGCCTTTTGGAGTAACTCAGGTTTCAAGAAACAGAATGTGAGACCTTAGTTTTGATAGTGCAAAGGCATGTTTTCAAAAAGAACTGATGTAATATCAGATGGGATATATCATGGCAAGAGAGGACAATTTGGAGAGTTAGAAATTGTGAGAGTGGCACAAAAAAATAAAGAAATAAGCAGAGGGTGGAAAAAATAGAAAAACAAAAAAGTAAGGTAAAAGTCAGAAAAATTAGAAAAATTCGTATGGAAATTTTTAATAAGTGGTCAATCTGTATTGATATGAAAAATGATAAAAAGAAAAAAATTGATCGGAAAAGTCATGAAGACAGACAAAATTTTAGAAACTGGATAAACAGAAAGCGAAAGTCGTAGGAGAAAATGTAAACTACCTAGCTTGGCAATTAAAGTGACATAAGAAAAAGCAATAAAAGTCAATCAGAATGGTTTACCAAAAAACAATCGCACAAAAATGTGAAAGAACTATGTATAAATAAGATAAGTGGATGGTGGAAAAGAAAATAGCTTTCAGATTTGTGAATAAATTGGCGAAAGACAATCAGGAGGAGGCCATGCAGTGTGATGAACCGTAAGTTATTGTATGTACATTCGTAAATGACAATGGAATTGCTATATGCAAATAAAAATGAAAATGGACCCACCTACAAGCACGGAAATCGGTATTGGAGAAGATGTAGGGGCAAAGTGTTGATTAATCTTGGTGATATAGATAAATAAATGAATGGATTAGCATGTAAGGTAGAAAATTGATCACAGTTTGAACAAGACAGAAGACAATAAAGACTGACAAGAGGGTTAAATGAGAAGGAATGGTGGCTACATGGGCTAATATAACAACAAAAACAACTAGCACTACAACATGTTCTTGGTTCTCGGCACCCACCTGGCCTTAATTTATATTAATTTCTTCCATCTCAGCTTTTCTGCACTGTAAATACTCTTCGATTCACTCCATTTTATAAGGGGTGTTCAAAAAGAAATGAGCCAGAGGCATAATTACAGAAATCAGTACCTGTATGTTAGAAGTATTGACCCTGGCTGTTGAGACATTTATCCCACTGTGACACAAGGAGGTGAATGGCTGTCTCATAAAATTCCCGGGTCTGCAATGTTAACTAGTTCCGCATATGCAGCTGGACATCGTCGTCAGAGGTGAATTGTTTGCCCCTCGGAGCCTTTTTAAGGGAACCAAAAATGGTGTAATCACAGGGAGAGAGGTCCAGACTAAATAGATGGTGGCCGAGAACCTTCCATTTGAATTTCTGCAGGAGTGCTTTGCAATGTCATGGAGCAGAATGACCCCACAGGTGAGATTGCCTTGTCGTTTTGATTTGATCACTTGGCGAAGTATGATCAAGGTTTGTGGGTAATTCACTGTTGTCCTGTGCTGCAGGAAATGAATCAGAAGGGGGCCATCTTGGTCAAAGAAGAAAGTCAGCATAACAAATCACCTCGGACAACGGTGTCCAGCTGTACATGCAAAACTGGTTAACATCACAGCCCTGGGATTTTTATGAGGCAGCCATTCACCGCCTTGTCACAGTGGGACAATTGTCTCAACAGCCAGGGTCAATACTTCTAACATATGGGTACTGGTTTCTGTAATTATGGCTCCGCCTCGGCTCATTTCTTTTTGAGTGCCCCTTATAGTTTCCTACATCTTTCATTGTCTTTCCCGTCTGTTTTTCACCACCTCTTCCACCTCTGTTACATACAATGCTCTCAGCTTTTCACTCTTATTAACTCGTGCGCATTGTTTTAGTAATAATTTCTGTTTTGAATATTACCATCTTCCACCTATAAGCTCTCAGGTTTTCAAATGTCGTCTGATGCAGTCCCCAACAATCAGACTTTTCTTCTTATACCATACAGCAAGTCTCCCCTGACCCGGGGTTCTGGGTGACTTTCCCAAAATCTACCCCTTTTCCTAGACCTCTCCAATCCTTTTCCTTCACCCTTTTTCTTTCCTCTTCAACCCTTGCACCTGAAGAAGGAGCCACTGGCTCTGAAAGCTTGCCAATCACAACAGTCTTTCATGTGTGTGTTCTGCCACCACTTGGGTGAGTAGATTTTTTATCTATCGAATTAAATAATTTTATCAGTAATTCATTGTTTCTATTGCAAATATATTTTGATGCACACTCTGTTTCGTCTAGAGGTATGTAGGCTGTGTTTATTGATGGAAGTAAAAGTCTGTACACGAGTTGCACAAAATATAAACCCTTGAATAAATGTGGTGTAGAGCCACATTTTTGTATCAGAGAAAAAGCGTACTTTTGCAAGGGGTCGGTTGTATAATTACTGAATTGCTATCAGTGGGATAGTATACCGTTCCTTCTATTAAAATTGTTAAAATTCCTTGAGAGTTTCATGAGGGGGGCCAGTGGTCCTTTAATGTTTCTCCAAGCAGACCACAGCAGTGGAAACATTCAAATTTGTCGAATGTGAAGGTCAAGATAGATTGTTATTTCATTCTCAAGTTCAGTCAACCAGTTTTGCTCATTTCCAGTGCCATCTATGAGATTTTTATCTTCTTGGAAATCAGATAACAACTCTACCAATAGTGTTTGATGTTTTGGAATTCTCATTACACGGTTTTGATTGGCATTCTGTGTAAGATTCTCTTCCTCTGTCTTATCATTTCACGAAAACATTGTAAGTGCACACTTATCTCTTTTATATTGCGGTGTTATGTGAATAATTGTTCAAAGTGATGTGACCATATATTTTCTTCAGTTCAATGCAAGATAAAATGGACAAACAAATTCCAACTATAGTGGAACCCCAATTTTACATTTTTGTGCGGTCCAGGGCATACGAATTTATCGCACGGAATCGTGAAAAACATAAAATCAGAGAATGTATAATCGAGTTCCACTGTATGCGATTTACACACAAAGTTCTTCAAAGAAACTATCAGACATTTACTAATGAAAATTCTATGAGCTTCCTATTTTCTCTGTGGCCACTTTTTCGGGCACTCTCCTCAGCAGGTGGCCGTGACAGTAAGATGATATTAAATACCTCAATGTAAGTCAGAAATTGCTGATGCAAACTGCCAGGGTGTAACGTGTTTCAGGAGGTATCTTCAACATCAAAATCCTTCAGCAACACCCTGTATACACTGTATGATCAGAAGTATCCAGATGCCTGTACATAATCTCGAATTGACCATCAAATGTTACAGAGAGGTGTACTGATTAGTATAAAATGAAGTAGGGACTATTGTACTCTTAGTAGAGGAGCAGTAACAGCAGAACAGGTCAGTCAGCGGAGCTAAATGACTTCGAATGTGGACTTGTCATTGAATGTTGACCGAGTGACAAATCTATTGAGAACATTTTAACTCTTCTAAAGCTGCCAAGTTGGTGATGCGATTATGAAGTGGAAACGCAAAGGAACGATCACAGCTAAACTGAGACCTGACGGACAGAGGCATTCGAGCATTGCGAAGTGTGTTGTAAAAAAATGTGAAATTACTGGAAAGAATCCCTTATTAGTTTCAAAGAATGGGTACAATGGTCGAGCAGCTTCTCATACGTCAACACGCTCCTGTTGTCAGTGCTAAACCATGCTTGAGATAGTGTAAAGAGCAGTGCCACTGGAAAGTGGATGACTGGCCACAAATGATTTGGAATGACAAATCATGACAATATTCCCTGTGTCAATTGCACGAAAGGGTTTTGGTTTGGCAAATATGCGGAGAACATTACTTGCCCATCATGTGTAGTGTGAACAGTGAAGTACAGAGGGGTTGGTGTTATGGATTGGGGGTGTTTTCTACAGGTTGTGTATGGTCCCATTATTATTATTATTATTATTATTATTATTATTATTATTTATTGTTGTTGTTGTTGTTCTTAAAAAACAAAAGTGTGAAAGGATAGGAATACTTTTTCCAGCATTGAGTACTGCGTATGACAGAGGAACAGTTTGGAGACGATCACCATTTGTATTAGCTTGACAGTGCACCCTGTCATAAAGCAGCATCCGAGAGGCAGTGGTTTGTAGGCAGTAACATTCCTGAAATGGACTGGCCTGCAAAGAGCCCCAACCTGAATCCAGGAGGGCACCTTTAGGATGAGTTACAACATTGACTTCACTCCATATTCCAGCATTCTCCATGACTGCTTTGACTAGATTATGCTCTTGAGGAAGAAATCGCTGCTGTTCCTTCATAGACATTCCGACACCTCAATGTGCATAAAGGTGAAGGGCTGACATGCTTCATACTGATGTTCACTAAATCTGTCTGAGTATTCCTGATCAGATAGTGTATGCTGTTGTGACATCAGATACAGTAACCAGGGTGTATGCACTTGGGGACAACCATAAAATCCAGGAAAAACATTCAAATTTTTTTAGAATTTGGGGAAATTTTCATTGTTTTAATTTCCAATTAAATTTTTGTTATATGCACTGCTAAGAACTGATACTCTAACAAAGAATTTTACTTTGGCCTGTTATTGCAGAATAATACTGCAGCAAAAAAGCACAAACGAGAAGTCAACATCAAAATAAAATTTCATTGGCAAAGAAAATGCGGCATTTACAACAAAATCAACTGCACACACAAGCGTCTACCGACAGCGAAATGAGTCAAAGATTTTAGGACAAAGATTGTGCAACACTGTGTAACAACAAACTGCGTTCAATGAGCGTGAGGTCTCAGCTGTTTAGATTTATAAGATGTCGTGGGAAAACATTGCAATTGGTTGTTTGAGAAGCGTTACTTTCAAAGTAAATTTCCTTTCACACAAGATGATTTATGTTACACGTGAGAAAATGCGGTTAATTTCTTAAATCGTGGAATATTTGACCCTCATTCATAACTTAATATTTTGAGAACTAGCAGCATAGAAAAATTTTGGGCCCAGAAGACCAGCCATTTATGCAATTATTGAAAACTTGCCAACCAATCTGTGTTTGATATATCTTAAAGGGTAACATGCTAAAAAACTCAAAGCTCTTCTACACTAGTTTTTTCATATTTATTTTAAATCTTTCATTGATTACAAATTATGCAGTAACAGTGGCAAAAATTATAATTATCCTTACAAAAAAAGTGCGAAGTGAACTCTTCAGCAACTTCACACTCAGTTGACTTTTCTGTGGAAAAGTTGAAGTCATCATCAGAACATTTATTCAGCCAGGTAGTCCACAAAACTTTCAGTGCATGGCAGTGAAATTTATAATTTGCATGTCATAAATATTCAGCTGTTGAAATTTAAGCTGTGCTCTAAGAATTTTACCTAATCACACCCTCGGAAAAAATTGCAAAAATTGCATGTGTATCAATTTAAACCATAACTTTTCCTGTTTGTGTGTTCGCGTTACTTAACAGTGATGCTGCTATTGGCCAACGAAGTCACAAGCGCTATGCTCTGAATATGACTCATTGGAATCTTTGATTTCAGTGCTTTGAAAGCTACCGTGCTGTAATTGGTGCAGTTTGTATTGATACTTTGATAATATGAAAATATGCAGGGTACATGTTGCGGCACATCAGAGACCGTTCCAAAATGCGTTGTGTTTTGCTGGGTTTCATTTCTTAAGGTGCTGGGAAGTTCCATGGCGGTATGTAATACCTTTACCATTGAAAGGATGTGTACACTCTACACTTCCAAGGGAAAGTATATTGTCACTTGACATTATTTTCAACTGGGAAAAACTGGGTGTTAGTTTTTCTTGTCTGCGTATACACCCTGGTAACTCTGTTGTACTAGTGAGCTTTGGACTTGTTATTCTCAGTACATCAATTAAACTGAGTGCAGACAATTTTTGTGTGATGAAAATTTGCAACATATATGATCGTTGATGTGGTTGCAGCTCGGAAAATTTTCAAGGTTGTCACTGTCAAAATTGAATGGGGGGGGGGGGGGGGGCTGTGTTGTTATGGCTGGTCAGTCCTTATGTTCTGGAAGTGAAATTCAAAGTTTTGCTGATGGGTGCATTTAAAGGGGGGGGGGGGGCAGTGTTACTATAGCCTAATTAAATTACTAATTAGTTGATAGTTCACACTTCACTGCCAGAGCTTGCCAGTTCTCCACAATGAAGTGATTGGTTACTTGCAGTTTTTGAGAAGTGTGGTGAACATGAAAAATCTTTAAACTCTGCCAGCAATCCATTTAACTGTCACGAGCTGCAGAAGATGAAAACACATCCTATCCTTGTGCAGTCTGCTTTCTATTATCTGAATCTTAACTTTGGTGCAGGTGAGAGCCAATGTGGCAGTGCTTTAATGCTGTGTGAGAAACATGAAATTACTGGCTCTTTCCTCCCTGAGGAAAGAACTAACGGCACCTATAGGTGGGTATAGTTTCCCCTGATAATTGTTCCTATCAGCAGTACTTGGAATTTTATCTACGAAATGTGGTAAATAATAATCAGCCATTCTCTTTCCATGTAAATTTAGAATCATCAACTGAATTTTCCTTTTGATACATCCCTGCAAATTGTTCCAGATATGATAGAAAAGCCTCACAAGCAAGTGTGTTCATTTTGCCCGACCTGATCCTCTTACGTTACCTATTAATGTTCTGGTCTATTTGTTTTTGTCTTGGATTTCCCTGAATAATTGTAGAAAACTAAGCTATACGTGCTCGTAGTGTGATCCAATGAAAATTTAAAAATATGAATCTGTTGTTGCCAGGTGGACATTCTTCCACTAACGAAGTTACAGAAGATGCTCACAACTGCTCTACCGAATACGAAGATAAAGATTCTGAAAGTTGCGTTCCAAGCTACGTGGCGGCAGTACATATCAGAGACAGATTTCTGATGGGGGGCTATGGGGAGGCGGCTCCCGGGGGCTAGAGCTGCCTTCTGAGCTTCCCAGTGCTATCGCCCACATTGCGGAAAGTTCAACCAGTGTGGATCTCTTCAACAGAAAGCCATTTTACTTGTCGGGGAAAGCCTGTGTCTTTCATGTCTCATTCCTTAAACACTGTTGTGTGTGTAATGTGTTGGAAAATAACTGAGCTAGTGCCATTTGATTTGTTATGTTTGGTGTGTGACGGTTTTGTAAATTGCTTGAGCACTTCTCTGCCTGCAGAGGAGAAATAGATGTGCTGGTGCAGTAACTGTGTTGCAGTGTTGCGAGTGAAAAAAGTTGCAGGAGTTGAGTGTGGATTTTGAATTTAATGTTTGAATGAGGGTGATGGAATGTTAGCACAGGATACAGTACTGAAAGATTACTGTACAGTGTTCATAAGTACTTCGGTTTCTTGTCAGTGATCTTACGACTGAGGAGCTGTGTGCAGATTTGTATCCATTTACGAGTGAGTGTTGGGCATGTTTGTGTTGTCGGATGTCTGAATGTAACTTTATAAGAATGGGCTGCATTCTGTGAGAATGCAGTGCTCTTCTTCCTGTGTAAATATTACGCATTTTCACTTCTTTTTCTGTCTCTTGCAATTAGTCATAAAAGGAAGCTTCAACTTGAGCCATCATTTAGTGCATAATTTGTGAAGAATAGTTAAGTAATATAAATCATTTTCAGTTTCTTCAATTTTTCCTGTTTCTTTGTAGTTTTACTCATGATTTAATGTATACTCTTTGTAAGTGGATATATTACCTGCTGTGATGAACTTTTTGCAATTTTTAGGCAGTCATGATTGATGTGCTTTCCTCTCCTATAATGGAGATTTTGTTTGCGAATGACAGTGGAAATAGAACAAGTTAATTTTTTTGTTTTGGAATCCATCTCCTTGGGAACATGCTTACCTGGATTGATAAAAAGCAATTTTCATGTACAAATTTCTGGACCTTCATATTGTATCTTTTTTTAATTAATGTTGAGAGATTATCTATTTTGAAGTAGAAAAATTTATTTCTCTTTTCATCATGTAACTGTATTGAGAAGTTTTAAATCAGTGTAATGTATATGGAATACAGTATTGATGTGTGTAACAATAATGTGACTCTTTTCTAAACGTATAGATTATTTCAAAGCAGACATACATATAACTAATGATTTGTGTTTTGTTAATTACAGTGTTAAAATGTCACTTATAGGAACAGAATCTCATTGGTCTTATGACTAATTGTTGGAAGTCTTCTTGTTGCATACAATGCATCATTGAAGCCTAAGCACTCCCGGCTTCCTGTTTCAGAAGTACCTGAAGCATGTTTTAAAGTTTTTGTATATATATATATATTATATATATAATTATATATCTTTTAGACTAAACACTTTTTAATGGGCATTTTATGTCATAGATCACTGCAATACTGTTTATTTTTCTCATCAGAATTATGACACCAAAATTCCATAAAGAGCAGTTAACACATGTTTGGTTAACATTTAAGTGCAAGTAGAGAATCTTATTCTGATCAGGTATCACGTAGCACATAAGATTTGGATGTGTAGCTATTTGACATAAGTGTGAAATATGACGCAGACTTTTTATAGATAATTTTACAGTGTAAATATAGAGGAGTTAATTAGGTGAAGTAAATATTTCATCAATTCAAAAACCTCACGGAATCTTTTTTTTTTTTAGCCTCATTACATACCTTAAGTTTTGTAGATTATTCATCATGAAAAAGCATCTCTGAGCAAACTATCAAATGTTTGCGTTCTTCTTTTAACATTGTATGATTCAAATATCTGCCTTATACAGAGTATCCAGTGAAAGAGATACAATCATAAATGTTTAGTATGCTAACTAAATACCTTAATTTTTCAGCAATAATAATATAAACATCGTGTGCTAGATAATATATGTAAAATTATTGCCAAATACACCTTCTAGATCAACATTGTGATAAGCTGAATGTGGAAAACTGAGCTAAAAATCTTTAATTTTGTAGTGAAGAAACTTTTGCTATTGATCTTAATTGTTGTATTTATATACCAATACATACTCTTCAACTTTTGAAAAATGTATGCAGTGGAAGCACAATGCTGGTTCGAACTCCGTTAACCTTCATTCTTGTATGTGATCATACCTAGGACATTGAAAATTTCAGCAGCATCAGCCTTACTGTCATCTGTTGTTGACATCATGAACACCTTTACTAGCTGTGGTTGTTCAACTGTTATTTGTGTGACCAGTCTTACATTTTTTACTAAACCTCTTTCAACAACTGAGCCAGCCATCTTTATCATGCAATTATAGTGTGACCATCCATTTTGATGCCACATCCATTTACAAATGCATGGATTGGCCCATGTCCCAAAACAAACCAGAGAATACAGTCTCACAATGTGGCAACATTGTTGACTCATTTTCTGTCTGTATAACTTTATGGTGAGATATAAGAGCTTTATTGTAGGAAACAGACAGTTGGCACAAGTGTTCAGGTTCGCTTTTAGTGGCTCTGTTGTGAACTGGAAAGTGGCAAATCCAGGCTTTGCTAGTAGGCAGCTGACATGGGCCGCTAGCAGAGGGTTTCCAGTGTAGTAGATTTCACAGGGCTGGTGGTATAGTGATCAAATGGTGTAGGGTTTAAATCCCTATCTGGCAATCCAATGCAGGTCTTCAGTCATGGTGCTGTCTAGAAGAAAAGCACAATGTACTATGTGTACAGTATAAGTTGGCTTTTCTCGCAGGAGTTGCTTTCAGCAGCGGAATCAGTAGTAGTATAGCTTTGTTTCTGCACAGTATCAATCTCAGAAAACTGTTACGTTTGAATTAAAATTCTGTAAATTGTAGCAACAAAATTTCTGTTACAGGGTGTATACGCCCTGGGACAACCAGTAACAACCCGGGAGTTTTTTCATCTGGGAGAAAACCGGGAATTTTTTTATTGTTTTAGTTTTCAGTTAAATTTTTGTAATTTTGACTGGTAAGAACTGATATTCTAAAAAAGAATTTTACTTTGGCACACTACTGCAAAATAATACTGCAGCAATAAAACATAAATGAGGGAAAGAAAACTAAAATAAACTTAAGTTGCAAAGGAAATGCGCCATTTCCAACAACAAAACACAGTGCATATACACAAGTGTCTGCCAACACCAAAGTGTGTCAAAGGCTTTAGGATGAAGACTATGCAATATTTCATACCAACAAACTGTTTCTGATGACAGTGACATCACAACAGTTTACATTACGTTTGTTTGAGCAGATGCCAGTGGGCTCATGCGCATGTGCAGTTGAGTCGCGTATGATCAGTACCTGCTCCCGCTTGTGACTACTTGAAGTACGACTGTTAGCTGTATCAGCAGTAGCAACAAGCAGCCAGGCACTAGCCAGAAAAATTCTTCTGGCGAGCCCAAGCTGTCAGATTCGCACATGCGCAGAGCAGTCTAAGTTGCATTGGAGAGGGCAATAGTCTCCACGTGGCCCAAATTAAGGTTTAGTGATTTTGCTGTTCCTTCTTTGTTTACAACTCTCATGTGAAATGAAAACAAATGGATTTCACTTGTTGTAGCTGGGATTCACAGTCATGAAAAATTTTTTGAAGGACATAATCTTTACGCCAGTGACTGTTATAAGTTTTTATTACACTATTTCAGTTTCGGCCGTAGGCCAATATCAAGTGATACAACATGTTGTTTTCCGATGTTTGAATATGTGTGCTTGCACTGTGTAACGACATCACGAATGTATTTAACAGTACCGACAACGACATAAAAGTGTGTCAACTTACATTACGTTGACATGGCTTAGAGCCATAATGTCATTTGATAATGGTCTAAGGCTGAAATTGCAATAGTGTAATAAAAACTACCGTATTTACTCGAGTCTAAGCCGCACTCGAATCTAAGCCGCACCTGAAAAATGAGACTCGAAATCAAGGGAAAAAAAATTTCCCGAATCTAAGCCGCACCTGAAATTTGAGACTCGAAATTCAAGGGGAGAGAAAAGTTTTAGGCCGCATCTCCAAATCGAAACAAAGTTGGTCCACTGTAATATGAGACAATTTAGGTCGAATGAATGATGATACAGCTACAGTAGTTTGGTTCGAGTCGTAAGCTTAGCAGTTAAGCTTTACCAGGTAGCCATTGCTATGCGTCAGGCGCACCGTCCGTATTTATACGGGTACCCTTCCTTTTTCACGTGCTTCGTCTGTTTTGAATTGATTGCTTATTTTTCTTTGATCTGATAAGCGCAGTTTTCTTTGTTATAGGTGTTTACGTCACTCTACGCTGAATATGCATTACTGTACTGTGTCATGCTTTGTTTGTCGTACTCCGATACTGCGTGTTTACGGCCTGTCGCCGATCGCGGCATGGCTTGCTTTTGTGCGCGCTACCGCCGCTTACAAATAAAAAAAAAAGAGAGAGAGAGGAATCGTCTCATTAGCGAAACAATGGCAAGAGACTGCTACTTGTTGTTACTTACACTGGTGCTTTCTTTGATAATGATCAACAAGAACCAAATAATAGACTGCGTATGATAGATGATGTTCTGAACGAGAGTTTAGCGAAAAACTTTCTCCGTTTGAAAATCTTTGCAGGCGCCTCTTTAGTACATTACATTCTGCACAGAAATTAGAGTCATCTTAGATTTAAAAATCTAGTCAATTGCTCGCTTCATTTCTGACTGTATCACTGTTTAGCATAAGAATAATACGAATATAAACAAGACATGATATGTATATTCTTCCGCGTTTGCTGTTTTCTCACTCTAGTTTTGTGGTTTATTACGCAGACAGGATTTAAATGAGATAGCAGCAAACACGAAACGGAACGAGGCAAAATGTTTATGTTCGTATTATTCTTATGGTGACGAGAATACTGCATGTGATTCACAATTTATAAAAGTTCCTATTAACAACCATCTCTTCTCACAGATAGGAAAAAATTCAGAACATATTGACAAACATTCTAAACATTCTTGCCAGTCGGGTTTTCGTAGTACATTGAAATGCTACTACATTCGAAGATGAACAATACGGAATTTGTATTTACTTCGTTGGATAATGTATGAAAATGCAGTGGTCGAAACTCGGCGCGGAGAAAAAAAGCTTGTCTTCCACCTTATTTTTAAAAAAATTTATTTACTGACGCAGAGGTTTTGGCGCCAGTATTTATCTTTGTGCCTACAAAGGATGCCTCAGTAGCGCTACATATATTCGGCGGCAGAACTAAGTTGTGGCGGCACCCACCGACATTTTTAAGAA
This sequence comes from Schistocerca cancellata, assembly GCF_023864275.1. Lineage (NCBI taxonomy): Eukaryota > Metazoa > Arthropoda > Insecta > Orthoptera > Acrididae > Schistocerca > Schistocerca cancellata. Next base: position 14,605,862 of record NC_064635.1, on the reverse strand, counting down.
CTTCCGCTTGCTTTGCACTCGATTCTAAGCCGTAGGCGGTTTTTTGGATTACAAAAACCGGAAAAAAAGTGCGGCTTAGATTCGAGTAAATACGGTATAACAGTCACTGGCGTAAAGATGATGTCATTCAAAAAATGGATTTCTACAGTTGAGAGCTAGCAAGTGAATTAAAATACATTCACCTATTTATGGAAGGCTAAAATATGTTATTAGTTTTAATTTCTGGTTTTATTTTATTTACAGGTTTTTGGTAGTCAAGCATTACTTGCCTTCCAGAATACTGAAGTTATTTTTGTTGATTTGCTAAAGAAATTTGGCTTTTTTAAATCTGTTCCACAGAGGCAGTCAATTTATTTGAAACGAAGTGTTTCATTCCACAGTACTGGCTAGTGTCGACTGTTTGCTGAATTACAAGTGCCCATTTTTATCTCCTGGCACATATGGTGTAACGCCATAATAAAGAACCAAACGTGAGATAAGACAGTACTATTACTCCAATAAAATTCACAGTCCAAAAACCACAATAAAAGCTTTATATCAGGTTGGAGCTTACTTCTTTGTGAATCTGGACATCCGAATGAGCACTTTCAACTGAATTATGCATTTTAGTCTGGTTTACGAAATTCTGATGCTCTTGGAATACCCTCTGATGTTCTGTTTCATGTATGACGTAATGTAAGATCTCTTAATGCTATATAGGTACGAACATGCGGGCTTTCTACATTATCGTAACTGCACTCTCTGACAACTGCTGAAACAAATTCTAACAAATTGCAGTAAAATAGTGAATGGTGCTTGAAAAGTGCTACTTTCAAAATAAATTTCATTTTTGTAAGGTGCAATACGGTACATATGAGAATGTGCTTTGAATTTCTTAAATCACAGAGCATTTGATTCTCATTTAAAGCTTAACACTCTGAGGACCAACCACTTGGAAATATTTTGAGCCCTGACATTTATGTTTTGTTTAAAATGTTACTGGCACATTTGTGTGATATATATTTAAGTGTAACAGATACAAAAAAGACCAATGTTATATGTGAAAGCTTATCTTGTAGCTACACTGTGTATAGTAATTTAAACTATCAACTTTTTCTATTTATGTGTTTACACTACTGAACAGTAATGTTGGTTGCTATTGGCTGACTACGTCACATGTCCTATGCCCTGAATATCTGCTGTTATCGTCTGGTAAGATGACGTGACATCAGCTATGATTGGCTTACTAAAGTGAATCGCGATCTTGATTTCACTGCTTCGGAAACTAATGTGCTGTGTTCGGTGGAATTCAAATATATAGTTTCATAATACGAAAATATGCAGCGTACATGCTGCTGCATGTTGACGATCTTTCCAAAACACATATTCATTTGTTTTTTTTTGGGGGGGGGGGGGGATGTCGTTTTTTTTCTTTTGAGGGAAGGGGGGGGGGGGGTTGTTTCCAAAGGGCCAGGAAGTCCTACACCGGTGTATAAAACCTTAACCATTCAAAGGGTTGATAAGTTTTATGGTTCTGAGATACAGTATTCTGTCACTTAACATATAGAAAGTGTATTTTTAATTGGGACATCCAGGAAAAATCTGTTTTTTTTTTTTTTTTTCCCGGGGCGATGTATACAACCTGTGCCATGACTAATCTAAAGTTATTTACCTTCACACATCACCTCTGGTTCTTCGAAAATTCAGGTCCATGTTTGATACACCACCTTCCCTGGGAAAGTAAAGTTTGTTGAAGGCAAGTATTGCTTATTTCGACTTTCGGAATGCTAAATTCCAGTTTACACTGCATGCATATTAGCTTGGTGTGGTATAAATAGCAGTACCATTGGACATTATAACAGTTGGAGGTGGTTTCCGGAAGTTACAGTATATGACATGGCAAGAAAACATGGGAGAGTTGAACTTGATCTTCAGCTTTGCAGTCCAATACCACAGCCGCATAACCATGACACAGTGGCTATTCAAATTTGCTCGATCTGCACATTTTGAGCTTGGATCATTCACTGTTTTGATTTTGCTTGTTTTTTTCACAGTTCGGTGCAACTTCTTTCTGTCTTCATTCTTGATCTGTGTTCAGTTTTTGACGGGCTATCCACAGGTTTCTCAGGCTGTGCCACTTCACCACTAAACCTGAGAGGGTTGTGATGGGGAGTTTCCCTTGTTAGTATTCTAGTTAGTTTGAGAAGATTAATCTGCTTTTGGTAGCGGATGTACTATGTTTCACTTTCTGTGCATCACTGACCTATATATGGGGAAAGACCTGAAGTGAGCACTCAGACTATCTCTGATATTAAAATTGGCCGTTCAACTAGGAGTTGAAAATTTGAGCATTTCATTTAATCAGACCAATGTGAATTACCTTGTAGTTAAATAGTAATGTGGTAACTTTTTTTTCACTTTGTGTAGCTCATTTATAGTTTGTAAGTTGTAACAGGAACTACCGTATTTACTCGAATCTAAGCCGCACTTTTTTTCCGGTTTTTGTAATACAAAAAACTGCCTGCGGCTTAGAATCGAGTGCAAAGCAAGCGGAAGTTCTGAAAAATGTTGGTAGGTGCCGCCACAACTAACTTCTGCCGTCGAATATGTGTAGCGCTACACAGGCATGCTTTGCAAGCACAAAGATAAATACTGGCGCCAAAACCTCTGCGTTAGTAAATAAATTAAAAAAAAGGTGGAAGACGAGCTTTTTTCTCCGCCCCGAGTTTCGACCACTGCAATTTCATACATTATCCAACGAAGTAAATACAAATTCCGTATTGTTCATCTTCGAATGTAACAGCATTTCAATGGGCTACGAAAATCCGACTGGCAAGACTGGGATGTTTGTCAATATGGCCAACTCTACATTCTGAATTTTTTCCTACCTGTAGAAGAGATGGTTGCTAATAGGAACTTTTATGAATTGTGAATCACATGCAGTATTCTCTTCACCATAAGATTAATACGAATATAAACATTTTGCCATGTATTCTTTCGTGTTTGCTGCTATGTCATTTAAATCCTGTCTGCCTCATAAACCATGAAACTAGTGTGAGACAACAGTTAACGCGGAAGAATATACATACCATGTCATGTTTATATTCGTATTATTCTTATGCCTGATAGTGATACAGTCAGAAATGAAGCAAGGCACTTGACTAGATTTTTAAATCTAAGATGACTCTAATTTCTGTGCAGAATGTAATATACTAAAGAGGCGTCTGCAAAGATTTTCAAATGGTGAAAAATTTTCGCTAAACTCTCGTTCAGAACATCATCTGTCATACGCAGTCTATTATTTGGTTCTTGTTGATCATTATCAAAGAAAGCAGCAGTGTAACTAACAACAAATAGCAGTCTCTTGCTATTGTTTCGCTAATGTGACGATTCTTCTCTCTCTCCGTTGCGGCGGTAGCGCGCACACAAAAGCAAGCCATGCCGCGAGCAACGACAGGCCATAAACACTCATTATCAGAATGCGACAAACAATGCAGGACACAGTACAGTAATGCATTTTCAGCTAAGAGTGACGTAAACACCTATAACAAAGAGAACGGCACTTATCAGATCAAAGAAAAATAAGCAATCAATTCAAACCAGACGAAGCACATGAAAAAGGAAGGGTACCTGTATAAATGCGGACGTAGCGCCTGACGTAAAGCAATGGCTACCTGGTAAAGCTTAACTGCTAAGCTTACGACTCGAACCAAACTACTGTAGCTGTATCGTCATTCATTCGACCTAAATTGTGCCTTATATTACAATGGACCAACTATGTTTCGATTTGGAGGTGCGGTCTAAAACTTTTCTCTCCCCTTGAATTTTGAGTCGCAAATTTCAGGTGCGGCTTAGATTCGAGAAAATTTTTTTTCCTCGATTTCAAGTCTCATTTTTCAGGTGCGGCTTAGATTCGAGTAAATACGGTAAGGTATCAAACATACACTTCAGTTGCTCCCATTTTCATGTGATGGGGCAAGAAGTTGGATCACATCTTCAAGGGTACTCACTACTTTTGTGTATTTTGTTTGTTGTGAATCTTGAGTGGTGTATTCAGTCTTGAAGAAAGTTGTGGGAAAATTTTGCAGAGTCGCAGCTGTGGAAGTTCATAAAAGACACAGAAGTTAATGAATCTGGTCCAAATTATCCTATCTTTGAAGTGACTATGGAGTGACACTAAAAAAAAAAATTGTGCTAGACCTATACAATGAAGGTCTGAGTCAGATCTTCGGGGATGCTTAAACAGAATACTGCTCACAATAACCAAGAAATATGCTTTTCTGTCCAGGTCTGGCACGAATTTTCTGTTATCACTGCATAATCATCATGTGGTATGTTCAGCAGATCAGAGTGGTTTGGACTTCATGTCAATGCATTTAATTCCTTTCCAATGTGAAAATTGTTCAGTCTAAGGTTTCTATATAATAAGTGTTTCTGTGAGCACCATAAAAAGTGCGTAATGAAATGGAGCCCTCAGGTTGATGGGGAGGGTATATCATTTACCAGACACGATAAGAAAGGTTCCATACGGAATCTGAAATTGTCGCTTTTGGTAAGTCATTCATTTGGTTGTTTGTCCACTGTGTGCAGAAGACAAGGCTGGCATCTAGAGCATAATGGAGAATGCCTCAGTTGTCAAATTATCGCTTCTAATTCTTGAGCAGAGTTGTAATAGTGTTTTCATCACTTTCTAATACACTCCTGGAAATGGAAAAAAGAACACATTGACACCGGTGTGTCAGACCCACCATACTTGCTCCGGATACTGCGAGAGGGCTGTACAAGCAATGATCACACGCACGGCACAGCGGACACACGAGGAACCGCGGTGTTGGCCGTCGAATGGCGCTAGCTGCGCAGCATTTGTGTACCGCCGCCGTCAGTGTCAGCCAGTTTGCCGTGGCATACGGAGCTCCATCGCAGTCTTTAACACTGGTAGCATGCCGCGACAGCGTGGACGTGAACCGTATGTGAAGTTGACGGACTTTGAGCGAGGGCGTATAGTGGGCATGCGGGAGGCCGGGTGGATGTACCGCCGAATTGCTCAACACGTGGGGCGTGAGGTCTCCACAGTACATCGATGTTGTCGCCAGTGGTCGGCGGAAGGTGCACGTGCCCGTCGACCTGGGACCGGACCGCAGCGACGCACGGATGCACGCCAAGACCGTAGGATCCTACGCAGTGCCGTAGGGGACCGCACCGCCACTTCCCAGCAAATTAGGGACACTGTTGCTCCTGGGGTATCGGCGAGGACCATTCGCAACCGTCTCCATGAAGCTGGGCTACGGTCCCGCACACCGTTAGGCCGTCTTCCGCTCACGCCCCAACATCGTGCAGCCCGCCTCCAGTGGTGTCGCGACAGGCGTCAATGGAGGGACGAATGGACACGTGTCGTCTTCAGCGATGAGAGTCGCTTCTGCCTTGGTGCCAATGATGGTCGTATGCGTGTTTGGCGCCGTGCAGGTGAGCGCCACAATCAGGATTGCATACGACCGAGGCACACAGGGCCAACGCTCGGCATCATGGTGTGGGGAGCGATCTCCTACACTGGCCGTACACCACTGGTGATCGTCGAGGGGACACTGAATAGTGCACGGTACATCCAAACCGTCATCGAACCCATCGTTCTACCATTCCTAGACCGGCAAGGGAACTTGCTGTTCCAACAGGACAATGCACGTCCGCATGTATCCCGTGCCACCCAACGTGCTCTAGAAGGTGTAAGTCAACTACCCTGGCCAGCAAGATCTCCGGATCTGTCCCCCATTGAGCATGTTTGGGACTGGATGAAGCGTCGTCTCACACGGTCTGCACGTCCAGCACGAACGCTGGTCCAACTGAGGTGCCAGGTGGAAATGGCATGGCAAGCCATTCCACAGGACTACATCCAGCATCTCTACGATCGTCTCCATGGGAGAATAGCAGCCTGCATTGCTGCGAAAGGTGGATATACACTGTACTAGTGCCGACATTATGCATGCTCTGTTGCCTGTGTCTATGTGCCTGTGGTTCTGTCAGTGTGATCATGTGATGTATCTGACCCCAGGAATGTGTCAATAATGTTTCCCCTTCCTGGGACAATGAATTCACGGTGTTCTTATTTCAATTTCCAGGAGTGTATTTTAAGGCAATCAGAACCACATTACTCTTGCTAATGGATGATGTTGACATCATTTTGTGGCACTTGGGCCCTGCTATTAAATTCTTAGTTTCTGGGTTTGTCATTAGGGTGTTCTGACTGAGGTACTGGAGCTTTGAATTGGCCATTGTGAGTTGTGTAGCTTTGGTCACTGAACTGGATACATCATGAAAGCTAAAAGATATTTACAAGCCTCTCCTGTTTAGTCAAATATGACTAAATATACAGTAGAAACTTTCTAAATATGCAGTATAAGAATACTCAATGAAGCAGCTAATTGGAGTATCTAGAGTTAGTTAGTTACGTGTTCCATTGATCAATAGCACAGAAAACCGATGTGATGTGGAACGTGTCAAATGCACAAGAAGTGCGTACAGGAAACAATATTTTTTTTTCCGCCCATTATAGTGTTATATCCAAATATTTCTATTATCTATCCCATTTCCTTAAATGGCACAAAATGCATATATCTCCAGATTTATTTACTCATATTCAAGAATTCATCTATGGTATTGAAGGAGTTGTGAAGGTGGTATGATTTCAATTTGTTTTTGAAACTATTACTGCTGTCTGTCAGACATTTTATTTCATCTGGTAATTTATCAAAAAGTTTTATAGCAGCCTATTTTACCCCTTTCTGTACAAAAGATAGGTTAAGTAAAGGATAGTGTAGGCCTTTCTTTTTTCTGGTATTGCAATCATGAATGTTGCTGCTGATTTTAAACTGGTCCATGTTGTTGAGAAAAAATTTCATTACTGAGTAAATGTACTGTGAAGCAGTTGTAAGAATTCCTAACCTTTTAAACAGATGCCTGCAAGATTTACGACTATGAACCCCACACATTATTCTAACTACTTTCTTTTGAGCAGTGAATACCTTTTGGCTAAGTGTTGAGTTGCCCCAGAATATTATTCCGTATGATATCAGAGAGTGGAAGTATGCAAAGTATGTTAGCTTATTAATTTCTACATCCTCAAACTTGGCAATTATTCTCATTGCAAAAGTTGCTGAACCTAGTCCCTTTAGGAGATCCAGAATATGAATTTTCCAATTAAGATTCTCGTCTATATGTACACCCAAAAACTTAGTATGATCTACCCTGACTACTGACTTCTTCTGATGTGTTATGTTTATTGAAGGAATTATAATTTTTGCAGCAGAAAATTGGATGTACTGAGTTTTTTCAAAGTTCAGAGCAAGCCCATTCGCAGAAACCAATTAATAACTTTTCCAAAGACCTTATTTGTATCATTTCCTATCAGACTTTCTTTTATTGGATTAATAACTATGTTTGTATCATCAGCAGTGTCAGTTCAGCATCTTGTTTCACATGAGAAGGGAGGCCATTCACATATATCAGGAACAGGAGGGGACCCATAATCGAACCATGTGGAACACCTAATGTAATTTCACCCCAGTTAGATGAAGTGGCAAACTCCTTTGAATCACTTGAAGCATATAAATAGACTTCTTGCTTCCTCTTCTGTAGATATGACTTAAACCACTCATATGCTGTTCCATTTATACCATAGAATGTAATTTCTCTAACATAATGTCATGGTTTACACAATCAAATGCTTTGGATAAGTCACAGAATATTCGTACTGGCAACATTTTACTATTTAAGGACTCTATTATGTGGACTGTGGAATTGTATATTGCTGTCTCATTGGAACAAATTGGTTGGTACTGAATGTGGTTGCTACTGGGTTTAGCTGGCAGAGAACACAGTACTTAATGGGTCTCCTGTGTAAATAAATAATATAATTTAAAACATATTTGTGCATAACATGTCAGTAATCACTAACTCTGTGTGTTCCTTTTGCTTTTTTAGATGGAGGGGGTGGTAAATGGATCTGCACTAAACAGTGTTGTTTGTTTGGTAACATTGGCAGTGAACAGAAATCTCTTGATTTAATTTGATTTCTATCAAACTGGCTAGTGCCATCAATCATCTAGCCTAAAGTCTTTGTAGATTGTGCTTGTACTAACCTGAGTTTCAACTTTTATGTTTTTGTTACTGCTTTAATTCACAAATTCTTGTCACACTAAGATTGCATGGAAGCAAAAGTAATTAGTTGTGGAACTGACAATGTTTCGCAGGGACTGGAGAGGTTTAATACAATTTGATGTAATATTTACACCAATTAAGTTCTGGGTGTTAACTACAACTTAATGAACATGTATTGAATAATCAAATGTATGTATCTGTAAATACAAATATAATGCCTTCTATTAATGATGCTCTGTCAACTAAACAGGTAAACATTTTTAGACAGGCACACATTATTTTAGAGGAATTTTCGTAAGTGTTTTGTGTACTCCTCCACAGAAACAAGCAAGTAGAAGCAAGAAATGAACACAACAGTAAGTGTCCGTGATCTTTCAGGAAACTTGACCTTTAATTGGACTATTCAGAAGCCAACAATCTACACTACAAAAGAAAAAAAAAAAAAAAAAAAAACACACACACACACACACACAGGGTGGTCCATTGACATCTCGCGAAATAAGCATCAAACGAAAAAACAACAACGAACAAAACTCGTCTAGCTTGGGGGAAACCAGATGGCGCTATGGTTGGCCCGCTAGATGGCACTGCCATAGGTCAAATGGATATCAACTGCATTTTTTAAAAATAGGAACCCCCATTTTTTATTACATTTCTTTTTGTACTACACAAGTATGTGGTAAAAAATGGGGCTTCCTATTTTAAAAAACGCAGTTGATATCCGTTTGACCTATGGCAGCGTCATCTAGCGGGCCAACCATAGCGCCATCTGGTTTCACACTTCAAGCTAGACAAGTTTAGTACTTTGTAGTTTTTTCGTTTGACACTTATTTCATGAGATATTTAGCCCGATCATGATCAATGAACCACCCTGTATAATGAAAGATTCAGGGAAAGTATACCATCCCTGGTGATAAGTGCACTATCACTACTGAATGGTGAATGTATACCTTCACTGCCAAGAGGTAAGGAATGTGAACCATGGCTGTAGTAACAAAACAGTCATACTTCGAAAACAAGGTCATATTATGTAAAATTCATTTATTGCAGCAATGACAAGCATCGTGGCACTTCGAGTTGCTCAGACCATTTTTTCATTTTGTAAAAGCATCTCAGAATCTGATATTTTTGCTGGCAGTTGCATTTGAAGAACCTCTGGTCACTTCCCATCGACCGAGACATCGCGGCTGTCCTCGGTGCAACAGTTTTCTCTGCCGGAACTTCCTCCGCTGAGATCATTCTTAGAGTGCAAGTACTGAACTGGGACCTGAAACAAAATGTTGTAGTCGTAGTGGCATATCGTATCATTTCTTCCATAAATATTTAAAAACAAACAATTTATTACCTTACATATAGTTGGCCCAGCACACCAACTCCCATCCCTATTTGCTAGAAGCCATCGGCTGTAGTCTCGAGGACAAATCCCAAGATTAACCTAGCATCTCCTCTTCTGCTATAAAAGTCGGGAACTGGAAATCTCGCAGTACAGCCCTTTTCCACTGTTGGAAAACAGCGATCTGAACACTGCCGCATTCTATCCGTTTGTTCTTCTAAGCACGTGTACGCTTCAGTTCTGTGTTTTTTAATAGCACAACTTGACTCGTCTAAATCAGTCAAGCAGTAGTCATTATTGTCAAGAATACTTTCTTTCTCTCTGCTCTCAACCTCTGTTCCTGTTGGTATGTTATCCTCTTGCAGTGGAGATTTACTGTGATCATTATTGTGCAAAGTTTCAGTCCCTGTCTCACTTCTAACACTCAGCTGATTGATTATATTTTCAAGGTCATTCTCAGAGCGAACATTCATCGATGCTTCAGGAGATAAACTTGTTGAAGGCAAACCGTGTTTAAGAGGACAGCCAAACATTGCTTCGTACAGAGATCTTTTAATTCCAAAATATACAGTGCTATTCTTCATTAACTGCACAAATCTTAAATGAACGGCTCCACCCGCGGTGTGTTCTCCTGCATCCGTGTAGTTAGCATATCTTCTATGTCTTGCTCACTCTTCACTGTCTTGGCTCTGACTGTCTAGGTTTACCGTGTACAGTCTTAAAATTGGGCCTTACTTCAGTTAAGCTGCTCATTATTTTGTTGACGAACTCTCTACCATTGTCAGACTGCATACTGAGGGAGTGCCTAACAATGTAAAAATGTCAATAATGTTATCGCATATCTCTTCAGCTGTTTTGGACTTCAGTGGCCTGAGAATAATGAATTTAGTGAGGTGATCGTGATAAACCGTTACGAATTTGTAATGTCCGTCTGGTTGCGATTGGAAGTCAATGAGATCAACTTGACATCTGGAATTTTTAGCTCCTTGAACAGCATTGGCTTCACTACTATTCCTTAAAAAAAAAACAAGGCTCACACAGATTAAGATAAATTTGAAGATCTCTGTATGTTATATTACAGAACTTTGACTTTGAGCATTTCATCATTTGGGTGCATCCACTGTGGCCAGTCATTACGTGAGCATCATGCAGAATATCATACAGTTCATCATCATAAACATAGTATTTAATCTTACCTTCTCCAGTTACAGGTTGTATTAATTTGGTTACTCCATTCACTTCCAGCATTCGTATCTCTTCAAAAACTTGTAGTCGTTGCCGTCCCTCTTTCGTCCAGGTTTTAGTGATTCAGCCATGCTGATAACGGACTTTTCTCTCTCTGTGAAGATAGAATTATAACTGAGATTTCCCCGTTCCACTCTAAGATGTTTGTAGAACTTCACTGATTCAACCATAGCTGCACTGGTGAGAACTGTAACTGCGCTACTGTCAACCACAGCTGCACTACTGTCAACCATAACTGCACTGCTGAATAACATAACAATAACGAGCTGACGACAATTACATTTGTGCTGATGTATGGTAGCATTGTTGGACGCACCGTTAATAACCCAGGAGCAGTGACGGTACACCTTCACTAGTGTGTGTGTTTTTTTCAGTTTATGGTAAGCTCTCACTGATCATTTTAGTGATGGTGTACATCCAATGGGAAGATTTACCTTCCCTAGTCTTCCACTTCCGATTCGAATTTAACAGTATGCAAAAATATTTTTGTTTTGCTCTGATCTAACCAACGTCTGTAGCAGCCATTTGCTGAAGGCAAGGGTTGCATTGCAAACTGTTTCTCCACCACGTAGAAAGTTATGTAACACTGAAATAAAATTAACATGCAAATATACAACGTTGTTCACCCAAAATTTTCTGCTGTTGCACATCGAATGTAGCTTTAGTTATTTATCTTCTAACAAGTATTTTGGTAATGAAAATTCTTCTTGAAATTATGCAGATATACTACATACCTTAAAAAAAAAAAAAAAAAGAGAGAGAGCTCATTCCATTAAAAACTCCAAAGATGAAATCTTAGTTTGTGATCTTTGTACTATAGTATTACAGTTTTCTGTTTAAGGCTGCTGCCAAACTGTGGCATACCATGCTTCTAACATGGAACTGCAGTTATGAACTGTTGATGCTACCAGAATAATGCTGGAACTGTAGCTTACACAAACACACACACACACACACACACACACACACATTTAGAAATGCTCATCTGTTTTGAAGTAGTGACTCCAGAGATTGAGTTGCGAGGTATCTAATTGAGACAAATAATAAATCAATCATGACACCACCCAGATGACCAATGGAACAGGAGGAAGACAGGAATTAATCAAAATATTTTTGGAAGTTTAGGCAATAAGATTGGTAAGGTAGGCTAACAGTATGAGGTAAAACAAAAAACACTACTGTGTACTGAAAATTATTTAAAAAAGCTTCAGTTGTCATATGTAACATACAGGTTTGAGCCTTGGGAACCTGATGAGATAATCTCATTTTGTTCCTTACCTCCAAAAAAAAAAAAAAAAAAAAAAAAAAATGAAACCATCAAAAACTCAGTTATTCCTTACTTCCATAAAAAAATAGAGGCTTAAAAAGTAAGAAAGCATCTGGAGAGGACAGAGTGGTAGCAGAAATGTGTTAACCAGTTACATCAATCAAAGAAATTTAAAAAGGGGGTGGACACATTCTACAACGTGCAAATTAGCATTAATTTACCTCTTAGACAAAAAGGACAAAGGACTGACATAAATAACTACAGATAAATGGCGGTATTACTTGTGACATAAAAAGCAGGAGAATATTAAACAGGATTTAGGCCAGGCATGTCATATCCAGAATTCTGAATCTTAAACAAATCTTGACACGTCGACTGCCACACGCATAACAACTGGTGTTTCACCGCCAGGCCACGGCATCAGATGTGAGGTTCTGCTGTGACCAGCTGCTGCCTCGTGGCAGTCATTGGGTTAAGATGTTGCAGAATCTGTGTACTTTAGCTGCTTTATTTCAACTGATTGCATGTCCTTACTCTGAATTTAAAACAGGGCTTAGATAGCAAATTTGTTGCAAATACCAACCAGGCACTAACAAACAAGAAACTGCAAATAAAATTCACATGAAAAATTTCAGAACCTTTCACCATCAAAACTTGGATGAGACAATGTAATGGACTTTCTCCATTACTGCTAAACTGTCCAAAGACCGGTTTGATGCAGCTCCCTACACTTGTCTGTCCTGAGTAAGCCTTGTTCTCTCTGCGTATTTACTGCACCCTACTTCCATCTGAACCTGCACAGTGTATTCATACCTTGGTGCCCCCCCCCCTCCCCCTTATACACACACTCCTCCATTGTCAAATTAACGATTCCTTGATGCCTCAGGATGTGTCTTCTTGATCAATCCCTTCTTTTCGTCACTCTGTGTTTGCACAGCTCTTTTTTTTTTTCTCGTGTTCAGTTCAGTGCCTTCTCATTAGTTACTTGGTCTACGCATCTGATTTACATCATTCTTCTACAGCACCATAATTGAAGAGCTTCCATTCTGTTGTCTGAATTGCTATGCTATCCTCTATGTTTTACATCCATACAGGGCTACACTCCAGACAAATACTTTCAGAAAGGACTTCCTACCACTTAAATTTGTAATGCATGTTAACAAATTCTCCTTCTCAGAAATGCTTTTCTTGCTATTATCGGTCAGCATTTTGTATCTTATGTACTTTGGTCATCGTCAGTTATTTTTCTGCCCAAATAGCAAGTCTAATCTACCAATCTACCACTTTTGTCTCTAGTTTACTAATTAATTACCTCAGACATTCTTGATGTATAGGTGGTTGTTTGTTTTTTTTTTTTTTTTTTTTTTTTTTTTTTACTCCTCTGTGTCTTCGTGTTCTATAGTTTTGACTTGGCGCGTATGACCCCAATTGTTTTTGCCCCCTTAAAACGAAACTTAGATTCTTTCAACATACATTACATATAATTTCAACCTTCAACGAAACTTTTTCTCACTGACACCCCCGTCAAAATCAAGAAAAGAAAGCAGTTCATCATTTATTGCATTTTTGCTGTTCATGCACTAAAATCTCTGACAGGCTTAATTTATTACTTTGTTACTGCTAACTCCATTCGTAACACCTTTTGCAGACAGTATCTACATTGCTGCAAAATTATATCAATGCACGATATATAATTGAGAAGATGACACATCAAAACATTTAGGTGCTTAAAAACTTTTAATATTAGGCACGACGTTTTAATTTATTACTTCTTTGTTACTGCGTATATTGTCAACACATTTTACAGACAGTATCTACATATGTCACTGAATGTACTTGTGAAATTTTATTATTGTACGACACATTTTTCATGAGTTATCCGGTCATAAACGTTGAGATGTGTGAAAAAACTCGCTTTTACATAAAACTGAGCAGTAACTAAGTAGTCTGCATTCATTCAGTGTTTCATTAATGAGAGCACTTACAAACCTTTTCTTACCATGTTTAACATCAAATAGATATTTAACACTTCAATTCATTTTGTAAAGTAATCAGAAGTTGGAAGCTGTTGTAGAACATGGGAGTTTAGTTGTTTAAAGCATCGAGGATATATTGCTTGATTCTAAATTGTCAGGCGTTATTCTTTATTTGTCGGTATTAATTATGGAGAAAGTTTGTTCTCAGGTAAACGTTCACATAAAGATGCTAGCTCATTTTACAGCTGTCTCTATGTGCACGATGACAGAAGTCAAACAGATTTCCTTCATCGTATTCGTTTCGTGGTGTCACATGGTTTTCAAGTCGGTAATTTTGAGGTGCACCAGCTCTGCTGTATTTTGAGGCCCTTGTGAAAATGAGTGAAACGAGTCTTGTAGGTTGATAATCAAGTTAATAATCTTTTTCCTCACTGTACTACTAAATTTGGGATTTAACTTTTCAGGCACTTTCTTGCAGCAAGGAAAATGGTTGTAACTGCCTGACTTCAGTTGGGTTTGAAGTAGACTTAAATTACACTTAAAAGACGAAATTTGGTTTTTGCCTTGAAGTCTGGTATGGGACGTGCCCTTTGCTATGCCCTTTACAGTGGTTTGCAGAGTATGAATGCAGATGTCGTAATTGTTATTACTCGATATCATCTTGTTTACAGTCTCGATACTTCTCCTTACACTGATCGGGGAAAACTACCACAATAATATATTTCTGAAAGTAGATTAGTTTAGTACCTAAAAGGTACGCGTATTTCATTCGTGCAATGGGAAGTCAAAAAGTAAAGGGCCTTTTGCAATTTCTCGCCATAGGGCTTGCTAACACTGCTAGTACCCAGCGACGAGGTATTGCTGCCTGCAACAGTGTTACACAGTATGTTACTTTTATTCCACATTAGTCACCGTATTGTAGCAGAACGTGAAACATGGCAGCTCCAGAGTCAATCTAAAGCAAGGAGGAAATAGGGGCAGTGATTGGCTTTTTGTTTGCAGGCGGTGTTATACCTGTGAAAATCATTCATCGAATGCATCGCAGTATGGTGACAGCTGTTTATCGACGTATCGCACTGGACGAAATCGCCAATACTTTACATATCAGCCATGGTTCAGTGTATTCCATCTTACACGACAGGCTAAATCTTCGGAAGTGTGTGCAGGATGGGTACCAAAAGATTTGTGTCCCTCGTAAACATATGGCCCGTTACTATCGCGAGGGAGATGTATTTTTACAGCAGATCGTAACTGTAGACGACACGTGGGTGCATCGGTACGAATTGGAAGCCGGCCGCTGTGGCCGAGCGGGTCTAGACGCTTCAGTCCGGAACCACGCTGCTGCTTCAGTCGCAGGTTCGAATCGAATCCTGCCTCGGGCATGGATGTGTGTGATGTCCATAAGTTTAAGTAGTTCTAAGCCTAGGAGACTGATGACCTCAGATGTTAAGTCCCATAGTGCTTGGAGCCTTTTGAACGAATTGGAAAGTAAGGCTGCGAGCGTGATTTGGAAACACTCATTACCACTAGAAGTTAAGATATTTAAACGCCAACCATCAGCTGATTAGATCATGCTAACACTGTTCTGAGACATGGTAGGTGTGGTAGCCGTTAGTTTCACGTCAAGGGGCGAAACTGTGAACAGTGAGAACTATTTTGATGTGTTGCGAGCTAAACTGAAACCTGCAGTCATATCCAAATGTCGCTGAAAACTGCGGTAAGGTGTCATTCTGCAGCAAGACAACACTCGGACACTTCCTGCCAAACGGTCGGCCGAAACAATAAATGAGTTGGGATTCTAACAGTTGGAACACCCGCCATGCAGTCCAAACCTGGCTGCAAGTTATTTCTGTGTGTTTGGACCTTCGAAGGAAGTGCTCAGGGGGGGAAGACTTGTAGCCGATGCGGAAGTCATTGATGCGATGCAAAATTGGTTACAGGCGCAACCAAAAAAACTTATTTCCCGGTGGGATCAAAAAACGAAGTGCGCTGAAGTGCAGGGAGGCTATGTAGAAAAATGTATGTTTCCGTTTTCTGTCATTAGAATAAATATTCCTTTTCTCAAAAGTCTGTTTACATTTTGACTTGCTGTCGTACAAATGGCGGTAGCGCTGCGTGCACATGGTATGAAAGGGCAGTACATCGGCAGAGCTGTTATTTGTACTCAGATGATTCACGTGAACATGTTTCCGACATGATTATAGACGCACGACGGGAGTTAACAGACTCTGAACACGGGATGGTAGATGGAGAGAGGCGCGTGGGGCATTCCATTTCGGAAGTCGTGAGGGAATTCAGTATTTCGAGGTCCACAGTGTCAAAAGAATGTGCCAAGGGTAATTTTCATTAATTTAAGAGACGCCGATGTTATAGATAACAAATTTGCTGAAATTCTTGATGCGTAGACGAGCGACTGGAATGTTTCCTCAGCGGTCAGAAATATTAACGTGGTCCGCCGGGCTATGCCAGAAAGTAAACACAAGTTACACACAGGCAACTCACGTTGTCATGAAACTGAAACTGCGTGTGAAATAAACAGAGTGAATCACCTAAAACGTGCGCCGCAAATTTTGCGAAAGTGAAAAGTGCTATTTATGAGCGATTACCACAGAATGGATTGGTAGTCAGGGACTCGTATTGTCAGTCAATAAACAGATTGTAATAATTCCTAGAAAATGTATTTTCTGTGCAGGCATATACTTTTTAAATGGAACAATGCCTACTGACATTAACAAACTGGAAGTATGGTAAATTAGAATGTCGTTGGTGACTGTCGCAGGATTCTTACGTGAGTCTTCTAGGAGGTACCGTATTCTATGACTGCTGCACACGTGCTAACATTTCAGTGGAGATGTCCGAGCAGGTTGCAGTAATACGTCATTGCATATCATCGGGTGTAGTTGGTATGTCCTTGTACATAACGCCTTTCAGCTTTCCCCACAGAAAAAAAGTCTACGTCAAATGCAGGGAACAGGCCGACCAGCGTACAGGTCCTCCGTTTCTAGTCCAACGATTTGGAAGCAGTTCGTTAGACATGCTTTAATACTTCGTGCACTAGGGGCTGAACAACCATCATGTTGGTACCACAGGTCCCTCCTAACCTGCAGACGTCTTCTACATTACTGGCCTTTAAATTGCTACACCACGAAGATGACAGGAGGAAGATGTTGTGATATGCACATGATTAGCTTTTCAGAGCATTCACACAAAGTTGGCGCCGTGGCGACACCTACAACGTGCTGACATGAGGAAAGTTTCCAACCGATTTCTTATACACAAACAGCAGTTGACCGGCGTTGCCTGGTGAAACGTTGTTGCGATGCCTCCGTGTAAGGAGGAGAAATGCGTACCATCACGTTTCCGACTTTGATAAAGATCGGATTGTGGCCTATCGCGATTGCGGTTTATCGTATTGCGACACTGCTGCTCGCGTTGGTCGAGATCCAATGACTGTTAGCAGAATATGGAATCGGTGGGTTCAGGAGGGTAATACGGATCGCCGTGCTGGATCCCGACGGCCTCGTGTCACTAGCAGTCGAGATGACAGGCATCTTATCTGCATGGCTGTAACGGATCGTGCAGCCACATCTGGATCCCTGAGTCAATAGATGGGGACGTTTGCAAGACAACAACCATCTGCACTAACAGATTGACGACGTTTGCAGCAGCATGGACTATCAGCCCGGAGACCATGGCTGCGGTTACCCTTGACGCTGCAGTACAGACAGGTGCGCCTGCGGTGGCGTACTCAACGAAGAACCTGGTTGCACGAATGGCAAAAAGTCATTTTTTCGGATGAATCCAGGTTCTGTTTACAGCATCATGATGGTCGCATCCGTGTTTGGCGACATCGCGGTGAACGCACATAGGAAGCGTATATTCGTCATCGCCGTACTGGCGTATCACTGGGCGTGATGGTATGGGGTGCCATTGGTTGCACGTCTCGGTCACCTCTTTTTCGCATTCAAAAAATGTTTAAATGTGTGTGATATCTTATGGGACAACTGCTAAGGTCATCAGTCCCTAAGCTCACACTCTACTTAACCTAAATTATCCTAAGGACGAACACACACACTCATGCCCCACGGAGGACTCGGATCTCCGCCGGGACCAGCCGCACAGTCCATGACTGCAGCGCCCTAGACCACTCAGCTAAACCCGCGCGGCTCTTGTTCGCATTGACGGCACTTTGAACAGTGGATGTTACATTTCAGATGTGTTACGACCTGTGGCTCTAACGTTCATTCGATCCCTGCGAACCCCTACATTTCAGCAGGATAATGCACGACCGCATGTTGCAGGTCAAGTACGGGCTTTTCTGGATACAGAAAATGTTCGACTGCTGCACTGGCCAGCACATTATCCAGATCTCTCACCAATTGAAAACGTCTGGTCAGTGGTGGCCGAGCAACTGGCTCGTCACAATACGCAGTCATTAACGTAGATACTTACAAGATGATTTAAAAGCAGCGTTAATAAAAAACACCATCTAATATCTACAGCTACTGAGGCAGCGCAACTCTAGTTATGAAAGAAACTCCTGTCGAAAAACTGTCATTCAATTGTATCGGACAGTAAGAAAATGGATTGGCTTCTGGAAAATAATGTCCGAAATTTCCACACAAAAATGTTTATTCTGACTTGATAGCCAAAAAAAAGGTACTATTCACTCCACATTTAAACTATTGGCTATTTTCTTGCAGTTCACAACTCATACACACATTTCACACGTACAGGAGCCAGAGATCTGTCCAAACCCGACACGAAGTACACAACGTTTTCACAGTCATTAATTTCACCACTAATTTGAGTTATCACATTCAGTCCTTCTGGATTTCTAAAAAAGAAACTGCTCGCCAAAAATGCTCAGTGGTTGAATAATGAAACACTCTACGTGAATACTATGGAAGGTCAGTATTTCACACGCAAATATCTGTCCAATAGATTTAGTCAAAATCTCTGAAATTTCGATAAGCGGTCCTCAACAGCAATTGCTATCGACTTAGCTCACCAATATCTCAAATACTAAGAAATTCTTCATCTTACACATTATTTTGACTGGCATTAGTAACACGACGTTCCGCGTTCAAAGCTAGCAAGCGACTTTCTTCTTCCAGCCTCACTCCCAGTATAACTATCAGGTAACGAGCGGGAACGGTCTGAGTTCTGATTGGCTGACCACACTCGCTGCCAATCAGAATGCTCGCTCATGATCATACCCGTGCCAAAATTGGCCTGCACCAATCCTTATACACGACGCTTTTGTGTCAATCTGAC
Source organism: Schistocerca cancellata (assembly GCF_023864275.1). NCBI lineage: Eukaryota > Metazoa > Arthropoda > Insecta > Orthoptera > Acrididae > Schistocerca > Schistocerca cancellata. The sequence goes on along the minus strand of NC_064635.1, from coordinate 14,586,634 downwards.
AAGCAAATATTAAAGCAACGTTTAAAAAAAGAAAACGAAAAGACAATAATTCTGGAAATATTCTTTAGATACAGTTTTTACTCCAGCTGACTTTCTGGCTGCTCTGTTACAATGGCAATCACACCTAGACATACATCATCAGCAAAGTGAGTAAATCCCCTAGGCTCATTTTCCCACGACAGGCTTTGTTAACTCTCGCAGCTTACTTAAGACGGTATATAATGCAACACTGAAATTAAACGAATGCCCCACATACACACTCTCATTTACTCACATTTACTACCACAATCATATTAGGCACAAGTAATAACTTTGATTTGTATATTACGAAAACGAAAAATAAAGTTTTAATGTGAAAATCTCAATATATTAATTCGGCACACTGAGAGTTCGTTTATCTTGTGGTATAACTGGAAAACATAAACCTATCATATTTACTAACTGAATTTAGTTCCCTAATTGTCGGTTTTTTAATTTTTGGTAATTTTTTTAATCTCCGAAACTATTAGAGTTACAATGTTGAAATTTTTATGCAATCTTCTCCTGAATAACGAAAGTTAGTGATCCGATTTTGAAAATAATTGAATAGTATTTAATGTCATTTATTTAGTTTCTTATAGGTGGTGATCGTACGCGACCAGCAAGAGAGCTTGTATAGCTTTCCCACAGCAGGCAGTGACAGACGCTCGTGTGTCTCTCGGTTAGGCCGCTAGATGTCAGCCCCCAAAGTTACATGCAGCAAGCTATCCCAAAACTAACGTTCGCTCAGAACAACTTGCTACGCTACAGCTGGACTGAACGCCCCTCACCCCATCACCCCGGGGTATCCACGTCACGACACACAATGTAATGCAAGTTCAACCACATTTAGAAGATCATGTGATTGGACGTGTTGCAATCACGGTCTTTACCCGATGGTTTCTTTTGGCTTCATTGGAGAACAGGCATCATTGGTAAAAAAGAATTTGCTATTGGCGCTCACATCATACTAAAACACAATTCATTGCTTTCCTATACTTTTATGAATACGAAGGGAGACTAATGAGAGGTCTAAAATGGATCTTCTCGAAAATTAATTACTGTTGACTTGTGTGGCTGTGCACACATTACATGTAATCATACCCGATAATTGATTATAAGGCTATGGAATACATGGCTATAGTTTTAATTCTTTACTGTGGAAATCGATAGGTGGCCGTGCGGTTCTAGGCGCTTCAGTCCGGAACCGCGAGACTGCTACGGTCGCAGGTTCGAATCCTGCCTCGGGCGTGGATGTGTGTGATGTTCTTAGGTTAGTTAGGTTTAAGTAGTTCTAAGTTCTAGGGGACTGATGACCTCAGATGTTAAGTCCCATAGTGCTCAGAGCCATTTGAACTATTTGGAAATCGATAACATGAGTGGGAATCGATAACATGAGTCACCAAACAGCGTTGCTGACAATTGTACTGTGGAGTGCATGTAGTTTTGATGACTATGTATTTGTTGTAAGCAAATCAATATGGGATACAATACCTTCTCAGAATTTTTTCATAGTGTTAGAGATATGCAACATTCTAATGGCTGTAAATATGAGAATGCACAGAACTACACATCTCTAAGGGGTCTGTCTGTCGATCTTGTAGGCAACGATATAGAACAAATTATATCTTCCTGATAGATAAAGGATCAAATGCACGTCGAGCAGACTTAGATTGTTATCTATTAAAATTATCGTATCCATAACCCTAAGATCGTTCTACAATTTGTCTACTGAGGGAGTAATACTAGTAGCTTAGAAGTTGTTGATTATGATATCTTTTCTGATTGTGGATCCTAAAATTCGAATACATAAGTGTTATATTTTTAGCTGGATGTGAATATGTTGTGGAAGAGTGTAGTTTTAATGGATTATTCAGTAATGGCAGGATGCAATACCTCAATGCTCGACTTAAAAATGCTATATGCTTAGTCTTAACAAGCAAACCTATTACAAAAACTGCTCTGAGCACTATGGGACAACTTCTGAGGTCATCAGTCCCCTAGAACTTAGAACTACTTAAACCTAACCACCCTCAGGACATCACACACATCCATGCCCGTGGCAGGATTCGAACCTGTGACCGCAGTGGTCGCGCGGTTCCAGACTGTAGCGCCTAGAACCGCTCGGCCACCCTGGTCGGCAAACCTATTACAGAAAAGAGCAATACTGGCAGTCAATCTATTGGTGGAATTCAAAGTTACTCTGCTGGATGACTGAAAATCATTTCGTCTATTCCGTTACTTCCTATAGACCCAAAATGAGGAAAAATGTTTTGTCAGGCTCTCGCAGCTATGGCTGTCAGAAACACAGTTTTTTCAGATGCATTACGGCATCACTGTGCAGTGCTAATGTGAGTAAATAAATACCTATGACTGGTCATCTGATTTATAACTATTTATCACATACGAGGCTTATGTCACTAGGGGTACGATAGATACTGCCAACAGGAAAATTAAAGAGACCTTTGGAGATAAGAGAACCACTTGTATGAACATCAAGAGCTCAGATGGAAACCCAGTTCTAAGCAAAGAAGGGAAAGCAGAAAGGTGGAAGGAGTATATAGAGGGTCTATACAAGGGCGATGTACTTGAGGACAATATTATGGAAATGGAAGAGGATGTAGATGAAGATGAAATGGGACATACGATACTGCGTGAAGAGTTTGACAGAGCACTGAAAAACCTGAGTCGAAACAAGGCCCCGGGAGCAGACAACATTCCATTGGAACTACTGACGGCCTTGGGAGAGCCAGTCCCGACAAAACTCTATCATCTGGTGAGCAAGATGTATGAAACAGGCGAAATACCCTCAGACTTCAAGAAGAATATAATAATTCCAATCCCAAAGAAAGCAGGTGTTGACAGATGTGAAAATTACCGAACAATCAATTTAATAAGCCACAGCTGCAAAATACTAACACGAATTTTTTACAGACGAATGGAAAAACTAGTAGAAGCCGACCTCGGGGAAGATCAGTTTGAATTCCGTAGAAATACCGGAACACGTGAGGCAATACTGACCTTACGACTTATCTTAGAAGAAAGATTAAAGAAAGGCAAACCTACGTTTCTAGCATTTGTAGACTTAGAGAAAGCTTTTGACAATGTTGACTGGAATACTCTCTTTCAAATTCTAAAGGTGGCAGGGGTAAAATACAGGGAGCGAAAGGCTATTTACAATTTGTACAGAAAGCAGATGGCAGTTATAAGAGTCGAGGGACATGAAAGGGAAGCAGTAGTTGGGAAGGGAGTAAGACAGGGTTGTAGCCTCTCCCCGATGTTATTCAATCTGTATATTGAGCAAGCAGTAAAGGAAACAAAAGAAAAATTCGGAGTAGGTATTAAATTCCATGGACAAGAAATAAAAACTTTGAGGTTTGCCGATGACATTGTAACTCTGTCAGAGACAGCAAAGGACTTGGAAGAGCAGTTGAGTGGAATGGACAGTGTCTTGAGAGGAGTATATAAGATGAACATCAACAAAAGCAAAACGAGGATAATGGAATGTAGTAGAATTAAGTCGGGTGATGCTGAAGGAATTAGATTAGGAAATGAGGCACTTAAAGTAGTAAAGGAGTTTTGCTATTTGGGGAGCAAAATAACTGATGAGGGTCGAAGTAGAGAGGATATAAAATGTAGACCGGCAATGGCAAGGAAAGCATTTCTGAAGAAGAGAAATTTGTTAACATCGAGTATAGATTTAAGTGTCAGGAAGTCTTTTCTGAAAGTATTTGTATGGAGTGTAGCCATGTATGGAAGTGAAACATGGACGATAAATAGTTTAAACAAGAAGAGAATAGAAGCTTTCGAAATGTGGTTCTACAGAAGAATGCTGAAGATTAGATGGGTAGATCACATAACTAATGAGGAAGTATTGAATAGGATTGGGGAGAAGAGAAGTTTGTGGCACAACTTGACCAGAAGAAGGGATCGGTTGGTAGGACATGTTCTGAGGCATCAAGGGATCACCAATTTAGTATTGGAGGGCAGCGTGGAGGGTAAAAATCGTAGAGGGAGACCAAGAGATGAATACACTAAGCAGATTCAGAAGGATGTAGGTTGCAGTAGATACTGGGAGATGAAGAACCTTGCACAGGATAGAGTAGCATGGAGAGCTGCATCAAACCAGTCTCAGGACTGGAAGACCACAACAACAACAACATCACATACGCAGCTTGTTTGGCATTTTTGTGGTATGTTACGACAAAATATGGGATTTTATTGTCGGTCTGAGATACTGTAAGGTGGCAGATTAAATGAAGGTCAATTTCGCACCTTACATGAGAGTTTTTATACATCATAATGGGTAGGTGAATTTGTCTCCTGACATACTTTGACGAAAATGAGCCGATTTGCCTATAAAAATGTAGAGTATACAATGCAAAGGGATGACATTCAATCGATGGTATTAACACACCGAACCTATATCCTGCATGTCGATGAGCAAGAGATGAAACAAGTTGCTGGAGGAAACGTTTCATTTGGAAGCAGAAGCGAGTGGTGGCGTCTCGGGCCGGGTACAACGGAAAGCTCTTAAAAGCGACCTGCGGCGAGAGACAACGAACAGGCAAGCGGTATGGAAGGAAGCTTTAGAAAACTGTGTTGGGGAATTTCCAAATGGATACGAAAAAACCAGTGATGCAGTCAATCACGTGAACTGCGTGTGGTACGCTCGTGATGTACGCTTGTAACTTTTAGGTATCTGGAGCGGGCACAAAATGTTCGATTGGCTGACACGAACTAGGAAGGAGTAAAGTGCTGAAATTTCGACACAGTTTAATGGTAGGCCCTTTGCGATTGGCAGAGAGTGTTTCCACAAAATGAGAGGAATGCTCCTATTGGTCAGAAAAAGCTGTGACGTGGAGCACAAAAGGAGCCATGGGGGGGGGGGGGGGGGGCAGTTTGGCTACGAGAGAGACAAGACCGAAAATTTCAGGGACTCTCCTCTGAACCAGTGTCAATTGCAGAATGGTACACACAACGTTCTGTACGATGCAGAGGAGTAATTTTGTGTGAACACTGCGTTTACTGCGGCTGACATCCAGCTAGATATTAGCTGTAGCATCGTTGAGCTCTGACAGCGGAGAAACAAAGCAGCCACATAGTTAATTGTTCTTGCGAGAACTGAGAGGGCTCTCTAATATGTACACTGCTCCAGCCATGCGTGTACATATCGCCATATTTCAAGACTAGGGATGAATGCATGTTGTCTCGCATAACGAGAAACATAGGAGAGTTTCTTCTGATAAAATCAGCAAAGGTTTTGATTAGCTTTCATATGAATTCCACAGGATTAGAGCAGACATGCAGCCAACAGCTCATCGCAGCTAAGGTAAATACCGTGAGCAGAGGTGTAAACTTGTCCACTGTGAACTCGAGCAACCTTGAGTAATCTTTTGCTCAGCTTCTCACAAAAAACTAACCATCCTCCATCGAATTGATTGTCACCCTAAATAGTACCGAACTTAGAACCAGAATCGCATGATTTGTCGTAATATTGGCCAACTTCACGACATAGTAGTAAGAATAATTTTATAAAGAAACTCCTGGTAAGAAATTTGATATTGTTGTGTTTACAGTTATTTCGATTACTCAGGACGAAATGCGTTATCTTAACAACTGTCCTAACATTGTCGCATTACAACCTACGTAAATTCGTGTATTTCCTCTACAATAATTCTTCATTAAAACCAATTTGTGTACATCTTAAACACCGTTGTGCTCTGTCATAGAATAAGGGTCCACTCCTTACCCCAGTCATTTATCCTATAGATGCTTATGCACTCACAGGCGTTTCTGCTGATGTCTGACGAAAGAGAAAAGCAGTGGAGTGTCAGAACACTTATCAGGTTGGTTTACTGGATGCTGGCTGTAACTGTCACAGGAACTACTTCCATATGCGTGTATTTTACTGACAGTCCAGTGCTTACATTTTGGTGTAAGATAAGAGAATTAGGGATCGATAGACATGTTCTTCTCTAGCAACCTTTTTGTGTGGCATAAAGTATCATACTGTCTATGAATATCACTCCTCAATAGTGTCTTTGGAAAAAAGAGGGTTGTCTGATTTGAGTTCACGTAACACTAGCATGTTGACTGAAACAACTGGGATTAAGTCCAGCATTACTTTATTAGTTTTCTGGGAACATTCTTTTACTTACGAGGGAACTCACCATCGCACCCCCCTCCCCCCCCCCCCCCCCACGCCCATCAAAAACTGAACGCAGACCAAGCACGAAAACAGGAAGAAGGTGTACTGAACTGCAAAAAAAGATACAGTGAACGGTCCAAGAATAAGAAGAGGAATAAGGAGCAGCCTAAATCAGCAGTGGCCTTGTGGGTAAGTGGTCGTGATGTTGGGACTGCCAGGCGAGCGAGCGGTGTTCAACACACTCTCGTGCCATTTGTTTGTTTATTTTTTCACAAGATTATGAACTGTCTGTCTGGTCATTGAAATGTTTGTTCTCTGTCTGTAGTCTTGGCAGTTGTCGTACTATACACTGGTTATAGAATATGAGTCATGTGATAGGAACATATTACCGTCGAAAGTAAATGTGATGAATAGTGAGAGCTGCCGAGATACATCACAGACCTCTCATAGAAATTGAAACAAATAAATAGGTGCGGACTATGTTACAACAAAGAAATACAAGACTCAAGACTTCCAAAACGGGCCGGAACTTCAAAAACGTCGAAAGTTTATGCTTTGATGGTCACAGGGAAAACTGTGTGACTGTGAAACTGTTGCGTTCATTTGTTGCAGCTTATGTGACAAACTATTATGTTTTCATCATTTCCTTTGGAGTGATCACACGAATACCTATGTCGGGCAAGGGGGCATATCTCACTACTTACCAATCGTACGAGGGTAAGTCAATTATTATCCGCCAAGTAATTATAAAATTTTATTGTAATCAAATAGGAAACTTACAAGAACATCATTTTTCGACATAGTCTCCTTGCGTTTCAACGCACTTGGTCCATCGCTATACAAGCTTCCTGATGTCCTCATAAAAGAAGGTTCTCGTTTGAGCTGGGAATGCATCGCTTCTCTCACTGCTTCGTCCGAGGCAAATCAACGGCCCCTTAACGCCTGTGTGAGTGGACCAAACAAGTGATAGTCAGAAGGGCAAGATCGGCACTATATGGAGGATGATCCAGTACTTCAAATTTGAGTTTCTGGAGCGTTTCAGCAGTGGGGGCAGCAGTATGCGGACGGGCATTGTCGTGCAACAACACAACACCTTCTGACAGCAATCCTCGGCGTTTGCTTCGAATTGCAGGCAGTAAGCATCTCACTGTAACGTACAGTTTATTGTTGTGCCCCTTTCTCCATAATCTTCCAGTACTGGATATTGTGCGTCCCAAAAATCCGTAAGCATCAGCTTTCCTGCGGACGGTTGGATCTTGCACGCCGAATTTGGATGTTTCCATTACATACTCTGCCGTTTACTCTCCGACACGTAATGATGGATCCATGTTTTGTCACCAGTAACCATCCTGTGTAAGAAGTTCTCCCCTTCGTTAAAATAGCGATCCAAATGTTTTTTGCAGATGTCCAAGAGCGTTTGTTTATGCAACTGTGTGAGTTGTTTTGGAAAAGATGGGCTATGTGTCTGTTGTAGATGATTTCGTAGGTAGAACCGTGACTAATTTGCAGACGATGTGCCACTTCGTCAATAGTTAATCGTCTGTCCAAGAGAATCATTTCACGTGAACGCTCAATGGTTTCTTCATTTGTGGCGGTAAACGGTCGCCCGCCTCCTTCATCGTGCGTAACACTTCTGCGACCATTTTGAAATTTTTCAATCCATTCGTAGACGCTCTGTTATGGCAAAACACTGTTCCCGTACTGTACCGAAAGTCCTCGATGAATTTCGGTCCCTGATACGCCTTCCGACCACAAAAAACGGATCACTGAACGTTGCTCTTCTTTGGTGTAAATAGACAGCGGAGCAGCCATGATTAGCAGCACGGCAGCGATAACGAAACTAACCTAGCAGCTTGAAAATTGCAAAGATATAACAACAAATAAACAAAGCATGCGCCATCAACGTAAAACGACAGTATAGCCGAAATAAACAAAAATATAACTAAATTGCGGATAATAATTGACCTACCCTCGTACAAATTTGGTGCGTCGATAAGAGACCCCTATCATATCACACACGTTCTGTTACTAATGCAGTGTATGACACACCAGGTGTGTTTTCCGCTGAAGGATTCGGTTGACTTGTCGCCTTGTCAACAAGCGGTTTTTTCACAGTCCAGTACAGCTTCTTCCTGTTTTCATGCTTGATCTGTGTTCAGTTTGTGACGGGCTGTGCCACTAAAACTGAGGGGCGGGTGGCATGGAGAGTTTGCCTTGTTAGTAAGGTGTGTGTTACAGCAACAAAAGATTCACTGCTGTGAAGTGTGGCCAGCAAGCTTATAAAACCACATTATGGGATTTGCTCACCATTGAGAGAGCCATTCCAGAACAAGTTAAGAGATGTGGAATATAATCATCTCGCACTATGTCTCAAATGTATGATCCATAAACAAACTGTCCAGCATAGTGCTGTTAGAGAAAAATATGACGTGCAAGGATTATGGATATTTTTTCGAAACAAAATGTATTTACTTCCTTACAAGAGAACGATATGTAGTAATATCCCTTCTACAGGCTTCTTCTCCCAGAAAGAGCAGGATCTGAACCTGACTCTGACATTAGCTAATTTGCGCTTTGTCATCAGTGTCTATGTCATAGTCGGGATCCAGGGAGAGGTTCGTGGAAAACATCTTAACATGCAACGCTTTACATCTGATGATATTACTGTAACAGTACAAGTAGGCCGTGTTTTTGCTGCTAAATAATGCCGTTTTGTTGAAGAAACTATGTGGGTAAATCCAGTAGTTCACAGACATGTAATAAAAATAATATTAGAGAGTTTTATTGATGTAGCTTCCTCTGGCTGCTTCGCATTTTGACAGATGCCATGCTGGTGGCCTTCTCAAAACGGTGTCTGCCGCTGTCGCTAGTGTGTGTGCGCTGCTCAGGTACCATTTCTTGACGGCCACATTCCAGCCACAGTCTTGTGTACGCCACGACCGCACGTGGGGGGAGGAATTTTGTTGGAGTCATCTGGTCGAACGCACACAATGGTGATTCCCCCCTGTAATAGTTTATGTAGGACGACTTTTTCCCGTGGACACTTGGAGACAATGAAATGGCTCTTCCTCCGGAACAAGCAGGAGGGGTGATGGTCGTCGCTGTCGGGTTGTATTCCAGGTCTGGTTTCCGCATGTGTCACTACCCATGGCCCTGAGTTGGTAGCACTGACAGAGGTGGTGATTGTATTGTTGTCAGGTATGTGCAGCCCATCTCTCGAGTAGTCATCGTTCGTGTGTTGTTAGCAGTTTGAATCATGTTGGTGACCTGTAACTGAGTCTTTGGAGACTCGGTTTATCAACAGAAGGTGCACACGAACACTGCAGCTACAGTAACTCCCCCCTTCATCTGTTTGCATAGGCCGGGTATTTCCCGCGGTTTCCGTCCTCACCTTGAGGCTGTGAGTTCCAGCTCGACACATTTAATTTACTCTTAGAGTAATGTTTCGGTTACACCTCTCAGCTTCCCGGAGCCTTTTGAGGTCGTAGGAATCGCGAAGAAATGGTGATGATTATACTGTCACGAGATATGTGCAGCCCATTTTTTCCAGCAGCAATTGTGAATATGTTGTTTGCAATTTGAATCACGTTGGTGGTACACTTATTGGTCTTTGGAGAATATGCTTCTCGACAGACGGAGCACAGTCTCTAAGGTCACATTTTTTATCATAGAGCGAGATATATCTTGCTCCAGCTGTCAGCTTAAGTTTTGTGGGTGTTTCGTGCTCAAGGGGTTTATTCTCGCGTTTTGTACTTGTGTATTCAGGCAGTCAGTAGCGCAGTAGTTGCTCATCTTTTTTTTTTGTTTAGTGACCAGTCGTTTAAGCCTAGTTAGCCACTTATTCTGGCTCCAGCTGTCCCCCGTGACACATCTCCAGGGAATTGAGTTGGGTGTTTAGTTTTTTCTATGTTTTCTTACCAGTATACACTGGTTAAATTTCTTCATTTTTGTGTATTTAACAGGTTTAACCTCCGTTTTACAAGTGTGAATTCAGGTGGTCTGTAGCTCAGTTGCCATTTCTGTTGTGACTGTGCCCTCCGGTAATGTTTCGTGGTTCCTGGGTGGATGAGGAAGAGGGTGGTATGACAGGTCGGTGGCCAGTTTCCTCTCACTGCAACACAAAATGCACACGTGGTTAAGATACACTTTATAAGAGTAAGCAATTGAGTATTTAACTTCAGTGATGCTGTGGTTAACAGCAATCAACTAACATGTACTAATTCTTGTCTCTTGTCCGTGTCCATATGACAACTATACAGGGTGTTACAAAAAGGTACGGCCTAACTATCAGGAAACATTCCTCATACACAAATAAAGAAAAGATATTATGTGGACATGTGTCCGGAAACGCTTAATTTCCATGTTAGAGCTCATTTTAGTTTCGTCAGTATGTATTGTACTTCCTCGATTCACCGCCAGTTGGCCCAATTGAAGGAAGGTAATGTTGACTTCTGTGCTTGTGTTGACATGCGACTCATTGCTCTACAGTACTAGCGTCAAGCACATCAGTACGTAGCATCAACAGGTTAATGTTCATCACGAACGTGGTTTTGCAGTCAGTGCAATGTTTACAAATGCGGAGTTGGCGGATGCCCATTTGATGTACGGATTAGCACGGGGCAATAGCCGTGGCACGGTACGTTTGTATCGAGACAGATTTCCAGAACGAAGGTGTCCCGACAGGAAGACGTTCGAAGCAATTGATCGGCGTCTTAGGGAGCACGGAACATTCCAGCCTATGACTCGCGACTGGGGAAGACCTAGAACGACGAGGACACCTGCAATGGACGAGGCAATTCTTCGTGCCAGCATCAGAGAAGTTGCTGCTGTACAAGGTAACGTTGACCACGTCACTGTATGGGGAGTGCTACGGGAGAACTAGTTGTTTCCGTACCATGTACAGCGTGTGCAGGCACTATCGGCAGCTGATTGGCCTCCACGGGTACACTTCTGCGAATGGTTCATCCAACAATGAGTCAATCCTCATTTCAGTGCAAATGTTCTCTTTACGGATGAGGCTTCATTCCAACGTGACCAAATTGTAAATTTTCACAATCAACATGCGTGGGCTGACGAGAATCCGCACGCAATTGTGCAATCACGTCATCAACACAGATTTTCTGTGAACGTTTGGGCAGGCATTGTTGGTGATGTCTTGATTGGGCCCCATGTTCTTCCACCTACGCTCAATGGAGCACGTTATCATGATTTCATAGGGTATACTCTACCTGTGCTGCTAGAACATGTGCCTTTATAAGTACGACACAACATGTGGTTCATGCACGATGGAGCTCCTGCACATTTCGGTCGAAGTGTTCGTACGCTTCTCGACAACAGATTCGGTGACCGATGGATTGGTAGAGGCGGACCAATTCCTCGGCCTCCACGCTCTCCTGACGTCAACCCTCTCGACTTTCATTTATGGGGGCACTTGAAAGCTCTTGTCTACGCAATCCCGGTACCAAACGTAGAGACTCTTCGTGCTCGTATTGTGGACGGCTGTGATACAATACGCCATTCTCCAGGGCTGCATCAGCGCATCATGGATTCCATGCGACGGAGGGTGGATGCATGGATCCTCGCTAACGGAGGACATTTTGAACATTTCCTGTAAGAAAGCGTTTGAAGTCACGCTGGTACGTTCTGTTGCTGTGTGTTTCCATTCCATGATTAATGTGATCTGAAGAGAAGTAATAAAATGAGCTCTAACATGGAAAGTAAGCGTTTCCGGACACATGTCCACATAACATATTTTCTTTCTTTGTGTGTGAGGAATGTTTCCTGAAAGTTTGGCCGTACCTTTTTGTAACACCCTGTATACATTGACTAACGTTTCCCCACAGCTGGCTAAGGAGCGAGGCGACGACTATCACTGCGGAAGGCTGGAGCACAGTGCGACGTACTGAGGTGCAATGCGAACTGTGTCCCAATGCGACGTACTGAGGCACCGAGCTTGCGAGATTGAGTGATTGAGACAGCGCGGTCGGCGGCGGCGGCCTGCATCCACCTCGCTGCCCAGGGGGCGTCATTGGCGCGTAGCCTGGGGGTGTGTACTTGGCCTTCTCTCGTCATAGGCGCGCTTAGTTCAGCGCCGGCTATGCAATGTTTCCTAGTGCCGACCGGTGTGCTGGCGAAGGCGTACGCCAGCACAATTTCTTCTGAAGAGCCAACTCCACAGTTCATTAACCCTAGCATTACCAACGGGGGGGCCTCGTAGGCCCACTGACTCAGTTTTTCTATGTTGTATCCACACCCTTTGATATATGAACTTGAAAGCAAAGGTAATTGTTCGTTATTGAATGTACTATTGAGTCATTACAGAATTTCGGAATAAAAATGTAATTAAAATTCATTTACTTGATTTAATTCTCTGTGGGCCTTAGAAGCCCACCCGTTGGTAATAGCAAGGAAAGATTTACGAGGTTGAGTCTCTCGTTTCAAATTCTTACCATGAAACGAATTTTGGCATTGTTGCCTTCAGACATATTATTATGAAGCGGACCATTGTTATTTTCAGTGTTTCTGCTGCTGTTGAACCAGCAACATGAGTAGACATCGTTTACATGATAGTTCCATTGAAAGAGTGCTAGAAGAAGTTTTGAACGAATCAGATTTAGAGGAAAGTGAAGTGGATGATGATGTGGAAGAAATTAGAAATGATTCATCGTCTGAGAATGAAGATGAGGTTGAAGCCAATCCACCAGATGATAATGATACGGAATGTGATAAATTCATTGCAAAAAGTGGACGAGAGTATATTACGAAGCCATCTCGACAATATCGGCGTTCTGTACAAAATATAGTGCGAGAAAGAATGGGGCTAGGACAACAAGGAAGAATTGCGTCTCCGAAAGAGGCTATAGAGCTCTTTTTTACACCTCAAATTATGAATCTAATAAAACTACACTCAAATGAAGAGGCTTCTCGACTAGGTATTCAGCACACAGATGAAGATGAGTTATTTTGTTATATAGGACTCTTGCTAATCATGGGTTCAAATCATGACAATAAGATACCTGTCCAAGATTTATGGTCTTTGCTTCAGGGCCGACAAGTGTACTATGGATCAATGAGTCGGACCCGATTTTTCGAATTGACTAAAATATTGAGGTTTGATGATAAGAACACAAGAGAAATTCGTCGCCAGACTGACAAGTTTCCTCCAATGAGGGAAATTTTTGAAAGCTTCAATTCTTCACTTCCATTGTATTTCATTCCTGGTCTACATACAACAGTGGATGAGATGTTGTCTTTGTTCCGTGGTCGCTGTCCATTCAAGGTGTTTCTAAAAGAAAAACCTGGAAAATACGGCATTCTAATTCGAATGCTGTCTGATTCTGAGACTAGATATGTGATCAGCATGGACATCTATACAGGCAAGTCAGGAAATACACAGCATTCAAATGGACCGATGGAAATTGTACAGAGACTAATAAAACCTATTGAAAAATCAGGCCGTAATGTTACCACAGATTGGTACTATACTTCAGTGGAGCTTGCTGAGACTCTATGGAATGATTTTCACCTCACACTTGTTGGCACCCTACAGTCTAACAGACGACACATACCTGAAGAGCTGAAGACTACAACTGGCCGCAGTTTACACTCTTCCATCTTTGCTTATACTGACCCTCAGACACAGAGGCCACCAGTTACTCTTGCATCAACGCTAGTTCGCGAGAAGCCAAAACGACTGCTGTTGATGCTTTCAACTTATCACTCAGAAGGGGTGTTGAATGAAGACTCAAAAAAGACTAACATAAATCTTTTTTATAATTCTACAAAGGGAGGCGTGGACACCATAGACCAGATGGCAAGACACTACAGCACAAAGAGAGGAACAAGAAGATGGCCTTTGTCCCTCTTCTACACACTCATTGACATAGCAGCAATAAATGCATATTCACTCTTCCTCCTCAACTTTCCGAATTGGAAAAAGAATTTGCTAAACCGCAGAAGAGTTTTTATCACTAACTTAGGTCTCGAACTAATAAGATCTCAAGTAGATAAACGGGCACAAAATTTGTATGGACTTCAGAAGCCAGTAATAATGGCAATGGAAAGCATCACACAACGGAAGCTCAGCTGCTCTGTAGAACCATCATCCTCAACAGCAGAACCAGGAACACGTGGACGGTGCCACCTATGCTGCCAAGAAGCTGCATCTAAAAAGATCAAGTACAACAAGCTGGGAAAGTCAACTGTTACCTGCTCTCAGTGCCACAAACACGTCTGTGGGAAACACTGCAGGAAGACAGTGTTGTGTGAAAAATGCGTTGCAGAATGAGACAGTAAATTTTGTTTGCTTCATGTAGTGTATCGAATTAAAAAAGTCGTTTTTATAAGAAAACACTATTTTGAAACATTATTCCAAAAAATATATAAACTGAATCTCGTGATTTGTTCATTTTATTCCTATTATAATAACATCTTTTATTATCCAGTATACAAAAACAATGTCTAAGCATTTTGAATTGTTATTAGAGGTATCAGAAGTAAATAAACTTGATTTATGATAAAATAAATTGTGGTATTCTTTATGGGCCTTTGAGGCCCCCCCGTTGGTATTACATGTAACAAAAAATACGTTGGTAATGCTAGGGTTAAGGCATCAGTATCCATTGGTGCTATGTGAACCATGGTAAAAACTGCTGTTTTGGAGAGCGCGCTGCAGCACGTAGTGTGAAGCAGTCGCCCTCCGCTTCTGGCGGTGGCGCCGCTGTGACAATCGCAGCTTTGGTGTCTTCCTCTGATGGGAAAGGGGAAAGGTTGCCTGTTCATGTGAATTTAAGGGGCTCTATGAGCTCGCCAGTCGGTCAGTCTGGGTCAGTCTCTGGTCCCCAGCTTGCTAGTCCGTCTCTGGTCCGCATTTGTTAGGCAGTTAGTGTCTGTCTGTCGTTCGGAGTGATAGTATGTCTGTCGTTCGGATCAACCTTTAAAACCGGCACAATGAGCCTCTCCATTCTGCCAGTAAGAGAACTCAGCGAGTGGTTGCCCGGTCGGAGCTTAGTTCCTGCATCTGAGTCTGCACGTTAGGCCGCCAGTCTGTTCGAGTTTGCTCAGCCAATGGTCATTGGCGGTTGGATCGATCGGTTGGTCGGTCGCGCACTGAGACACAAGATGGCTTGTCCGTCTTGAGCGTCGGCGCATGTGAGGTCGCCACGCGAGTCCAGTGGGCCGCGGTGTATAGCGAGGGGTAGTGGCTTCGCGGTCGACACGAGAGCAACAGGAGTCAACCCACGACATCAGTCTGCCCGGTGCGAGCTGCGACGCCGTGAGACGGGAGATCGGCACGCATTCCTGCGTCCGTTGAAGCGGCTGGCAGCGGACGGTTCGGGAGAGCGATTTGGGGGTGCTGCGCCAGGTCTTCTCGATAAATCGCAGTTTATTAGAAGTTAAGTGATTGGTGATAGGTTGTTTGATTTACTATCGTTAAATTCTACTTGTTTTCTTGGTGAGGTCACCAGCCGTTTTGCTTTGGGGTCATCCCACCATTCTTCTCCGTTTGTCCACCTGCGGAAAGGTGGTTGTTTATAAATTGGGTGGTACGTTTTTCCCTTGTGGAGTAAGGGCGGGTTAGAGCAACCTGCGGTTCGGTTTGTTCGGAAATCTCACTATCAATCTACCGTATGTTAGTAGCTGCCTCCATCATGTTTGTCGGATTTGGTGTGTTAACGAATTTATTGGTTGGAGTGTAACGGCCTAATACCTGAAATATTGAAAGGTGGCTACACTGAGCCACAGCGCCAGAGATCGCGCCAGAGAGTATTGTTCCGCCGCCTCCACTGGCAGTGATTATTGAGACGTAGCGGCAAGCAGTTCTTGCCGAGAAGTTGTGGTGGACACTGCTTGTCGTGAAGTCGGAGTGGATATGTGGTAGTAGGGAGTGTTTGTTCCATGTTTTATGCAGTTATTTGACGGGAGAGATAGCAGATGTTATTCTAATGGAGATATTGTAATGATCAGAGTGCATTTCGTCAATATATATGAAGGTAATAAAACGCTATGTTCTTTTATTATTTGTGTATCGCAAATAATGCATCATTACAGGTTCAGTCAACAAAGCATCTGGCTTGTGTTCTTGTATTAGAGTGTAATTCTGCTTTCCTTACGCAATTATAGTATTTCTAATTTTCTTTTATCATGTCAGTATAATTGGTATTTAAAAATTCTTGTCTTGTTGAAGAAGAACCGTGCCAGATGTGCGTTGAGTCATACTACCACACACAGAACAGCTACACTTGTGCTTTGTTGGCTTCATAGATTTTATAGTTGCTGGGGACTTAATTAATTAACTGTGTTAACGAAAATTTTCATTTCATTCTTTGTTGTTGTTCCATGCAGTCAGATTGCGTACAAAAACTAGTCAGGGCCAGCCATTTACGACACAGCGTAATCGGACACACAGCTACTAAAAAAAATATCTGCAGTATTATAATTAAGCCCCCATGCACGTGGCGACCCTGCCAGGATCGTCCCTTGGAATTCTTCTGATTGTAAAAATAGTAGACAGTAGTATTGTAGTAGTAATTTGTAGTTTAGTAATTGTAGTCTATTTTGCATGTGTAGATTTGGTAATTGGCATTCTTCTAATGGTATTTTTCAAAATTTAATTTTTATTGCCTTGTATACGCGTTTGACGATTTGGTGCAATTATTTCAATTGTTCGATTAATCGTGTTTGAGGGAAATATTTCGTGTGAATGGTATTGTTGAAGATGAGGAGTCATTGTGTGTAATTTTCGTACAGTGACGAATTTTTTATGTTTTGTAAATGATTACACAATCGATGAAAAAGGCGAAAATGATGAATAGTGAGAATGACGAAATTGTTGACATGGCGAACTCGCCAACACAGGACAACAGTATGATGAATAATGAAGTGGAAAACAATATAATAAGTCGGGAAAATAGTCCGGAACCATTTCAAAATTTTTCTCAATCAGAAAATTCACAGAGTACGAGATCAACGATAGAAGATTCTGAAATAGTATCGAACACAGATAGCTTTATGGCTATGCAGAAGGAAGTTAGTTTTGCGGGAAATGTTAGGGGCGAAAAGAATTTCGAACCGGCTAATATGGAGCAGTTGATGGGTGCAATATTAAATCTGGGATCACAGTTGGAATCTAAGTTTAAAACAAAGATGGGAACTTTGCGATCTGAAATTAAAACTGATATGGGAACAATGGGATCACAGTTACGATCTGAATTAAAAACAGATAGGGGAACAATGGAAACACGGTTAGACTCACTGGGATCACAGATTGAAACTTTGGCAACACGATTAGAAACTGATATGGAAACAATGGAAACACGGTTAGACTCACGAGTAGGGACATGGTTCAAAAATATGAAAGATGAATTAAAGAAAGAAATCAGAGAAGAAGTACAACCGATTTTGAATTCTCACAATAATAGATTAATTGCAGTAGAGATTAGACAAAGGGAACAGGATAGAGAACAGGAAGAAAGAGATCGCGTGATAGTACAGAAATTTTCAGAGTTAAATTTACGACGTGCAAAGGATAAGGAAGAAATATTTGAGAGAATCGAGGAATCCGTACCAAATGACAGATTAAATAACCTAACACAACAATATGAACAGCTAGCTACCAAATGTCTCAATACTGAAACCCGAGTCGCGACACTTACGGAAGACGTAAATAAACAGAAAGAACAATTAGGTGACTTATCGGAAAGAGTTGAGGAAATTTCAGATAAACTGACAAATCTTAGTTTACATGGGGACAGAGATTCGGATGATACAGCACCATTGCCATTTGCAGAAACCGAAGAGTATCAGAACATAAATAAACATGTTGAAAATCAGGGAAAATTTAATGAACGCGTTAAAAGGGAAGTTGAGGCATTACGAAAGCAAGTCAAACAAATTGAAGGCGAAATCGTAGGAAAAGACGGCAAAAGAAATTTAGAATCACAGATAGCAGAAGGGTTTGAAAAAAGTAATTTGTTTCATTTACGGGATGCAACAGGAGAGCGCCAGGCGCGCGAACTTGACAATAATCGACATTCGTACTGGGACCAAAGACCTTGTAAAAAATAACTAGACTCACTGATGGCGCTGCAGTCGCGGGATAATTTGAACCTTCGGCTGGACGCCATTATAGTGGTTGTAGTCTGATGTGTTGTGTAGTACTGTTGCTTATGAAGACCCTGATTCAACGTTGTATATTTGTTGGGGCGTACATAGAGTATTTGTTACTCGTAATTCTACTGTCTGTACGTTCCAATCAAAAGAAGTACAATGGTGAAGAGTTGTGCAGCGATTTAAGTTGTTTTGTATGTCAGTGCACTTGTTTAGTAAATGTTTTTGTAACACGGTATTAGCATAATGTCTGTGCATCTATTTGCAGGTTTCCTTTCTCAAAACCACAGCTGTTACAAAAATGGTTACACGCTGTCAGGAGGCAAGATTTCCGACCGACTGAATACCATTTTATATGTTCCGATCATTTTGAAGAAGGTTGTTTCCTTGAAAATTACGTAAATCGCAGAAAGCTGAAAGATGTTGCTGTTCCATCCATCTTTCGATTTCCAGACCATATACAGCAGAAGATAAATTTTTCTTTGTGAACTACATTTTATTTTAACTATAAAAGTTGAGTTGCAAGCAACACGAAATTTGAGTTAGCAGGATTTTTATTGTTATAAAATGCAACTGAATGTGTGTAATTGTAATCTGATTTCACAACTTCTCTCGATGGAACAGTTGTTGAGTTTTATTTATTATATGAAAAAACCACACATATAAACTGAAGTGTACATCTACGAAAGTAAATATTGTGACTAATGCGATACTGGTTGCCTGCCTGAAGTCTTGTTTGTTGTAGCTGGCTGATCGGTAGTGTTTTGATGGTCTAGGTTAGGTTGAAACTTGATAATTTGGTCGTGAGTTGCCAAAGCACTACGCCATATATAACGCACTTTTCATCATAAAATCTAAAGCAAGGTAGAGTCAGAAAACATCTATTAACATAGTGGGCAAATCTTCGAGTATTTTGATGCATTTTGCGTACATCTATCGTAAATGAACTACGAAAAATGCTAGGGGTCCAGTGCATAACTTTTAGCTACGGCAGATTCCATGTACTTCGTAACAAATTCATAAACAGTGACTAGTTGCTGTTTGTTCATAAATTAAAAACTATATTGTAGTAACGTATTTAAATGAGGCATTATGTTTGTGACCTAACTCTAGGGAAGGCATTTTACAACCAAAAGCGATGTATAAACATTCGAAATCCGCGCGTCAGTTTACCACTCTAATGGCCGCCGCCCAGCTATTCAATTTGTCCGCTCTTCACAGTCGACCACTCGTGCGGTTGTGGGGGCCTGACTGGGACAGACGCGGTAGGTCTTTGTCGCCACGAGGCGAAAACTTTGACTATAAACACTTTTTGACTGTTCGGAAATTTAAGATCTTCCGCAATTCTAAGAATGACATACATCCATGTGCGTGGTTAGATCAATTTATGTACGCAATCCCACCAAATTGGCCACTAAGTCACAAACTGGAATTTATGTGTGGATATTTAGAAAACGAACCGGCGACGCGGATACGCGCACTCATTAGAGATTGTAATAATCTGAATGATTTTTATCATGCATTTCTATCGGCATATTGGTCCGAAAACACGCAAGATAGAGTCAAACATAGTCTGATTATGCAGCGTAATTTCAAACAGTCTGAGTTCCGCACGCCAGCGGAATATTTTGAAGACATGATTCGAAAGAATCAGTTCCTTTCCAACCCTTATAGCCCGACTGAATTAATTCGCATTTGTTTAACTAAGCTGCCACAATCCATAAGACAAATTGCTTTAGCTGGAAGATGTAAAGACGACATCGAGACTTTTAAGACTTTGTTGCAAGAACTTGAGTATGACAACGACGACGGGACTTCTTGTAACTTTTTCAGTAACAGTAATTACAATAGATTTTCAGAGAAAAGGGATAGTGATCGGAACGGGCGTTCTATGAGTAATTTTGACAATGACAGACGTAGCAGACAGGACAATAGATACCAGCCTTATGACAATAACAGACGTTCTAACAGAAATTACACAGACAATTATAACGGTAATTCGTACCGGAATGATCAATCATACGGAAACAGTAATCGGTATTATCAAGACAGAAATTGTTCAAACAGTAATAGAAATTCTTACTACAGAAATAATCAGGGTAGTAGATACCACAATAATTTCAGAAGTGACAGTCGAAATTACACAAGAAGTAGTTATGCAGACAGACAGGAAAACAGAAATTTTAATAACAGACACAACCAAGAATTTGTATCTAACAGACAGAAGGGACCTAATTGGCATCCTCCACGTGACAGAACTTCAGAGAGACAAGTGCAAATTGTAGAAATGGATCCGCGAAATGACGCGAATAATCAAAGACGTGACGCAAACAATCGACAATGACTAGCAGCTTCGGCTTCTGGCAGCAATATAGACGGTTCAGAAAGTAATGACACTACGACTTTACACTACGTACGCCTGGAAGACATGAGAGACATTTTGTTAGACGAAAAGGAAAATAATATAGACGCATTTTTACATCCTGTTATTGAAGTATGTGTGGGTAAGAATAAGTTCACTGCAGTTTTAGATTCTGGGAGCCCATTGAACGTCATTAGTGAATCAGTTTTTCGTATATGTGAAAGGACTATTGCCTGTCCTGTGTTACCTATTTCTAAAACTACAATTCGAGGAGCGATTTCTGGAAAAGGTGTAGAAGTTAAACAACAGACCAACCTAAATTTCAGTTGTCAAGGATACGAATTTTCTGCTAATTTTATTATTGTTCCATTACTCAGTACACAAATTATATTAGGTATGGAGTTTCTTAACGCACATAAGGCAATTTTGAACTTTAAAAGAAGGAAGTGTGAATTTGACTGTTGCCGGAATGCCGAAATGTTTGAAATTTTTCGAGTGTTTAACAAGATCTGAGTCAGATACAAAATGTTTAAGGTTTCTTACTTCTGATGTTTTCGTTGAGCATTATGACGACAATGTGTTTATTCATGACAATGACAATAGATACAGAGACGCGATGGATGATATAATTAATAGCGAAGAACTAATTAATGAAAAGGTTAAGAAAGCTGAAGTGCCAGATGACGTTGCAAGAGAAGAGCTGCACCAAATTTTGACTTCACATGCTACAGTGTTTAGTCATCACACGGGAACTATACAAGGCTTACAATATTTATTTAAAGTAAAAGAACAAACACACACCGTTTCGCGGGAAAACGTACGCTATTCCTTTGGCTTACAGAGACAAAGTTAAGAATGAACCTCAGTACATGTTAGATCAGGGCATTATTGAGCCTGCAGTCAGTCCTTATACTAGCCCATTACACGTTGTTCTTAAAAAGGATGGGTCAATTCGTTTGGTTCTGGATTCCAGACAGATAAATAATATCATCATTCCTGAAACTGACCGCCCACAAAATTTAGATGAACTTCTTCAACATTTCCATGGAATTAAAGTTTTATCCACGATTGACATGCGCGCAAGTTTTTGGCAAATAGAACTCCACCCTGATTGTAGAAAATACACTGCCTTTTTAGCCTTTGGTAACTGTTACCAGTTTAGGAAATTACCGTTAGGACTTACTGTATCTTCTGCAGCATTCATTCGTAGCTTAAATGAAATTTTACCTGTTTATCTTCGTGACAATATTACTTCATATGTTGACGATATTCTTATTGCTAAACATTCTTGGAGTGAGCATAACAAAATTTTGGATTCATTATTACGTATTTTTGCAAGAGTTGGCATTACAGTGAGCTTAGAAAAATCTGAATTTGGTCGTTCTCAGGTGAAATTTCTCGGTCACATTATTTCTACAGAAGGTATTCTTCCTGATCCAGAGAAATTAGACGCTATTCGTAATTATGCTGTTCCTACCACAAAACGTGATGTTCGTAGTTTCCTTGGTGTCTGTAATTTTCTTAGACGCTTTGTTAGATTGGACGATTTGGCCACACCTTGTTTATGTGAACTATCTGGAAAGAAATCTAATTGGTGTTGGGATGAGGAAGCTCAGTCAGAATTTGAACAACTCCGTGATGCTTTAGTTGCTGCTCCACTTCTTTCACACCCGGATTTATCTAAAGATTTTTGTTTGGTGACGGACTCATCATACAAAGGCCTAGGTGCACATTTATTTCAAGAGATAGAAGAAGACGGCGTTGTAGTCCAGAAAACTATTGCATTTGGAAGTCGTGTTCTCTCTAAATCAGAAAAGAATTATTCGATTACGGAACTTGAGGCTTTGGCTGTTGTTTGGGCTTTTACAAAATTTCGGACATTTTTGTTTGGCAGACATACTAAGGTTTACACCGATCATCGAGCTCTGGAGTTTCTTATGTCGACAAAATTAACTCATGGCAGATTGTCACGATGGGCGTTGTACCTACAGGAATTTGATTTTAGTATTGTTTACATACAGGGTTCTTCAAATATTGTTGCTGATGCTTTATCACGTGCACCTATGGGTTTGAAACAAAGTGCTGAAGAGGACTGCAAGGAAAACAATTATTGTTTGATGTATATTCAAGGTGTTGCGTTTGAGAACTTTATTTCGTCTTCACTCCAGGACATCGCTAAGAAGCAAAATAAGGATCCAATCTGGAAGGACATTAAGGAGAAGTGGAGGAGAAAGGAAAGCGTAGCGATCAGACAGTATTATTTAGTTCGCAATGACATTCTTTTCAAACGAAAATCGGTCGACAACTCTGTTTGGTTAGTTTGTATTCCTGATGAGTGGGTTAATAAGCTGATTTGGTATACGTATTTCAGTTATGCACACTTTGGTCCCAGAAAATGTTTTCATAAATTACGGGAAAATTGTTACTTCAATAATATGGAAAAACGTATTCGATCTGTTCTGGCCAAATGCAAATTATGTCAAAATGCTAAGCCGCCAACAATTTCTCACAGAGCACCATTTTTCCTATCATTCCAGCGAAATTAAAGGACATGGCTGCAGTTGATTTGTTTGGCCCAGTGGTTCGATCTACTAATGGTTTTGCGTACATTTTCGTAGCAGTGGAGTTGACATCAAAATATGTGTGTTTTACACCGTTACGCAAAGCAACAGCTCGTTCAGTATCTAACGCTTTCATCAAACATTTTCTTAAAGAAGTGGGTCATGTTGATAAGGTTATATCAGATAATGGATCACAGTTTCGCTCTAAAATTTGGCATCGTACTCTACGGCGTCGTAAGATTAAACCAATTTTCATTTCACTTTTTCACCCCCAATCTAACGCTTCAGAGAGATGGATGAAGGAAAT
This sequence comes from Schistocerca cancellata, assembly GCF_023864275.1. Taxonomy (NCBI): domain Eukaryota; kingdom Metazoa; phylum Arthropoda; class Insecta; order Orthoptera; family Acrididae; genus Schistocerca; species Schistocerca cancellata. The sequence continues at coordinate 14,563,127 of NC_064635.1, read as the reverse complement.
CAATAAATTGTGTCATCTTTATTGTCATCAGAATCACAGAACTTGGGATCAGTATCTTCATATTTTTCAGAACATTCTGAATGAACTTCCTAATGACTCAACTTCTTTACCGCCTTTACTGATATTAAAAAACAAAGCACCGACAAATCGCATTTCTGAAATCGTTTCTTTTCCGCCTACACGGAAACTGCGGCATTCTGAAATTGTCAACCTGGCTCTACGAAATATTACATCTGCGGCTGCTAGAAGAGAGAAATCAGCTAAGCGTCCTGGTCGTTTAAAAATCTTGTCAGTTGGTCAGAAAGTGTTAATTAAGTCTCATCGTTTGTCTCACAAAGGAAAAGGCTTGTGTCGCAATTTTTTCTGCTTTATAACGGTCCATATAGAATTTGCAAAATTATTCATGATAACACTGTCGAAGTAGAAACTCTGAAATCACGACGCTCTAAGGGAATACATCATATATCTAACGTTAAAATTTTTGTGGAATGACATACTTTCGAGAAACCAACAGTTTACGTAAACATGCAGAGAATACAAGGATACCGCGCTGTGTTTTGGCGGCGCGGCGCCACATACTCAAAGCAACAGTGAAGTCTGCGCGCCGCACAAGGCAGTCGTTGACCGCAAACAATTGCTTTCTACGTCACGCGCCTACAGCTGATTGAGCGCTCGGTGCGAATGCACTGACAGCCGTAAACAAATACACAGTCTTTCTCCGAATAAAATCAGTATAAAGCTATAGTGACTTGATGAATTATGTTATTAACATTCAGTATTTTTCAGGATACGGTTCTATAAAATATTTAAGAACTTCAGGTAAATTCTGTGCGTGTCCGACGTTAAGACGACTTGCTATCGAGAAAATTTCAGGAAAAATGTCATTTCGAAGAAGAAAGTAATAAACTAAAAAGGTAATTATTAATTGAGTTTATTTTTCAGGTAACATATTTCCACTTAGGTACGTACTTTAGACGTAATTTGCTGCTCCCGATTACGTGATTCATACTTGGTGCTAATTTCATGTTCTATGAATTTACTTGTGAAGCGACGTGCTTGCGTACGTTAACTGATTTTGACAATGATTATTAATGAACTGGGTTGTAACTTGTGTATATTATGCATCGCTTGGCTGCACTGCTTTTTCACTGATGTCATATTTTTTAATTATGTGCCTGCTGTGCCTATTTATTTAAATTATAATTGTCACCTGATTAATTGTGCTGATGTGGTTAGGTATGTAAGTTATACTTTGTGATTTATCTGCTTGCGCCTTCATGTTTACTTATTAAGATTACATATGAACATTTATTTGCTTACGCTGATACGATGCTAATGACCTGTTTAGTACGTAAGATATATGTTTACTGCTATACGTATGGATTGCATATTTACACATTTCTGCTTGTTGTCATAACTATACTTTAATTTGGTATATAGAAATGCTGATATACTGTGTATGAACATAGAGTTTAGGTCACACTATTGTATTAATTACAGATTGTTTGCTTGGCAGAGCCTCGTTGTAAGAATTGTGCTGCATCCACTTGTTGACATTCTGTTCACTACTGGTATATTTACTCGCTATTGCTTGTTTTGCTTACGCTCAGTGCTTTATATTTTAACATAAGAAAATGAACTGCAGTAATTCGACGAGCGACTTTAGTACAAGAAACGTCATAGAAGTCACATGAGCTGGAGGTTTTATGGAAGCTGTATAAATTTATGCTAATAGGAAGGAAGCTAACGACATGACATACCAAAACTAGGTTTAGACCATTGACAGTTATTACACTGCATTTTTTGTGAGCAACGGAAATAGGAAGTGACACTTGACACAAGAAATACTCCACATGTTTGCTTCTGTTTACCATAATTCTTGAAGTGGTGTACACACTGTGAAATATTATGATCATTCACACTCCGTAATCGTACTTAATTACTGAGAGTTATTCGAACTAAGTCTGTTAGAGGTCATGTATGCATTTCTTTGTTTATAATTCATAATGAGTAGAAGATTTTGGCTCAGATGGATTACACAGAGGTTGTGTGTTGACAGTGTGTCTTCGGATTGTATGGGATGATGAGGTTTGCATTAGGATTTTATCTGTACTTGTTCGAGGAAACTGACTAGAGGAAAGAGTTGTTATGGAAGTGAAATGATATTGGCGATAAGGTTTATATGTATCGACGTATTGAAGAGATATTATTGAGGTATTGAGATTGTGTGAAGTTGATGATTGTTGGAGTTTTGGTGGATAAGAGGTAATGTAAGTGAGGTGCATATTTTTTTGTTGGTCTATATGGAACAAGGAGGATGAAGATAGCAGACTAGAACACTAAAGTGGAAGGAAGGTTGTCCACACACACTTTGTTAAATCACTAAGCAGTACATTTTTTTTTTTGGAGAGAGGAAGTATTTGCATATCTTGGCACACTGACAGTTGTTCAGCAACCGTACATTTTGATCTGGCTTGGCAAACATTGGTTTTGACATGATGACTATGATGTTGACTTAACTATTATTGACTGTTATACATTGCTGCCACTACCACTTGATACACATGATGAACATCAAATTTTGACAGAATTGCAATTACACAGTTAACACTATTCAATTACACAGTAGTACTTAATGTGGATGAAAGATGAGTGAGTGTGTTTTGTGCATTTTCCTTTCCTAATCCTACCCACCTATCTCCTAAATATTATTTTATTTGTTTGTAGTGGCTTGCACTGACACCCATAAATATTATAGGTTTACTGATGTTTGTGTACTTGTAATAGTTAATATGACAATTATCTGACATCATTTGTGTGTTTGTTATGATTTGTATGTTTAGTGTAAAAGCATTTGTATGTGTATTCAAACTATTGTTCATGCTTGAACTGTCTGAGTAGTGATGGTGAATATTATGAACTGTTACCTGCACTTTTCAACATGATGTGTGACACTTAGAAATGTTTAATTTCTGCTGATGAACTGTGTGATCAGTGATAGTGAATATTATGGACTGTTACTTGTACTTTTTCTGCATGATTGGTGCCAATAGGACATGTTTAATTTCTGCTTATAAACTGTGATGAACAGTGTGATCAGTGATAGTGAATATGATGGACTGCTCTCTGCACCTGCTCATCATTGCTGGGTGCAACTGATGGAACTGCTTTTATTGAAATGATGTCACTTGTTGCTCTCTGCACCTACTCAACAATACTGGGTGCACAGATGGAGCTACTTCTATGGAAATGATGTCATTTGTCGGTGTCTACACCTACTCAACATTGCTGGGTGCCACTGATGAACTGCTTCTGCTGAAATGATGTCACCTGATGCTGTCTGCACCTGTTCCACAATGCTGGGTGCCACTGATGGACTGCTTCTACTGAAATGATGTCACCTGATGCTGTCTGCACCTGTTCCACAATGCTGGGTGCCACTGATGGACTGCTTCTACTGAAATGATGTCACCTGATGGTGTCTGCACCTACTCAATATTGCTGGGTGCCACTGATGGACTGCTTCTACTGAAATGATGTCACCTGTTGGAGTCTGCACCTACTCCACAATGCTGGGTGCCACTGATGGAACTGCTTCTGGTGAAATGATGTCACCTGATGGTGTCTGCACCTGTTCCACAATGCTGGGTGCAACTGATGGAACTGATTCTACTGAGATGATGTCACCTGTTGCTGTCTGCACCTGCTCAACATTGCTGGATGCCACTGATGGACTGCTTCTACTGAAATGATGTCACCTGATGGTGTCTGCACCTACTCGACATTGCTGGGTGCCACTGATGGACTGCTTCTACTGAGATGATGTCACTTGTTGCTGTAGCACCTATTCAACATTGCTGGGTGCTACTGCTGGAACTGTCAACTACTTGTTTCTTGAACTATGGAAAGGATTTATGTGAATATTTGTATAAACTGATTTTTTGTGTATTACTGTTTGTGAATAGTTATGAGACTCTTACCTGTACATATTCGTCATTGCTGACGCTATTGATTGAACTGTTTAACCACATGATATTTGTGTAAACTATTATGTAAAGTCATATGTATGAAAAAATTTGTATTCCTTACTGTATTTTATATATTAGGCTATTGTAAGGTCAGTGCAAAGCCAAAATTTTATCTTGTTATATGATATTTACGTATTAATATTATCTTTTATTTTTGTCTGTATTTTTTTTTTGACGAATTTGGTGGTATTTTCACCACCAATGCTGGCAAAAATACCATCAAATTCTAGCCCGTGGAGGAGGGGCATATGAAAGGTGGCTACACTGAGCCACAGCGCCAGAGATCGCGCCAGAGAGTATTGTTCCGCCGCCTCCACTGGCAGTGATTATTGAGACGTAGCGGCAAGCAGTTCTTGCCGAGAAGTTGTGGTGGACACTGCTTGTCGTGAAGTCGAAGTGGATATGTGGTAGTAGGGAGTGTTTGTTCCATGTTTTATGCAGTTATTTGACGGGAGAGATAGCAGATGTTATTCTAATGGAGATATTGTAATGATCAGAGTGCATTTCGTCAATATATATGAAGGTAATAAAACGCTATGTTCTTTTATTATTTGTGTATCGCAAATAATGCATCATTACAGGTTCAGTCAACAAAGCATCTGGCTTGTGTTCTTGTATTAGAGTGTAATTCTGCTTTCCTTACGCAATTATAGTATTTCTAATTTTCTTTTATCACGTCAGTATAATTGGTATTTAAAAATTCTTGTCTTATTGAAGAAGAACCGTGCCAGATGTGCGTTGAGTCATACTACCACACACAGAACAGCTACACTTGTGCTTTGTTGGCTTCATAGATTTTATAGTTGCTGGGGACTTAATTAATTAACTGTGTTAACGAAAATTTTCATTTCATTCTTTGTTGTTGTTCCATGCAATCAGATTGCGTACAAAAACTAGTCAGGGCCAGCCGTTTGTGACACAGCATAATCGGACTTACAGCTACCAAAAATATTTGCATAATAGTTATTTAAATTAAGCCCCCATGCAATATGTTTTGATCTTTGGAAACCTTGATATTATTGCCTATGATCTTAAGAGGCGGTATCTGTGTACTGTAGAGCATCTTAACTATTGTTTGGCCAACCTTGTACACTTTTATATAAGATTGAATTTCATGGGCTTTTATTTAAATGATCATTTTAGTATATAAAGTTGCCACCCTTTCACTGTAAGACTTTTCTTAGAAGTTAAAATCAAGTTGCACCTTCGCTGGCAAGGTTAATATTTTAATTGTTAGTGTTTTGTACCATTTCCATCCCTCCTATGGGGGGGGGGGGGTTGCATAGTTTGTGTGCCTATGTAAATTGTTAAAACTCTTAGTTTAAAGTATTCTGGTGTTCTGCAGATTTGCACCAGTGTAGTCTTTCAGAGGCTGTTGTGAGCGGTCATAACTACGGCCGTGTCAAAAGGGAGCGGCAAGGTTCTCTGCCCGAAATCTCATAGTGAAAACTTGTTTCTTTCTGCCTCTGAATAAATTGTAACTTTGATATTTAGAGGGTGCTTTCTGATTATAATTTTAAATTTGTTTCTTTTAAAAAATGCTTTTAGGCACTATTAAAGTGAATAAAATTCCCATTTGTTAAAAGGAATTTGGTTATGATTTCATCAGTTACTCCCTGGCAACTACTTCCATGCTTACTTAGTGTGATTAAATGTGTTAATCTTCTTGATGAATCGCTAGTAAATAAAATAAATTCTTAAGAATATTCTTTGAAAATAAATCACGGTTCACTATGTCAGAAGGGTAACAAGTTCTGTATCTAGGTTTCTGTCAGCTTTTATAATTTACTTATTCAGTTACTCTTGCTAGGATGAGTAGGATGTGCGCATGCTGCGTGCAGACTCAGGAGGAGCTGTTTGCGAGCAGTTGAATGCGCTTCTGGCTATGGTCAGCTGCTTTCACTCTGCTGCTTTGGGATGTAGCAGTGGTAGAGGATCTGGTGCATCTCATGGGATACCTCAGGAGTCGCTCGTTTCGTCCACGAGCTCTGCTGCCAAGGCACCTTCTAGTGTACCTGACACGGTGGATCTGTCATCACAGTAGGGTGACCGGTGGGATATGACACATTCGTGTCAGTAGAGGCGGAGGGCCAATGTGAAGGCTGGGTGTCTAGCTTCACTTGTTCGCCCTGGGAGTGAATGGGTGGCCACTCCTTCAGCAGGAGCTGAGGAGACACACGTGGGCAGGGGCTTGCTACGTATCAGCAGCTCCAACGTTAAGCACATTATGAAACGTCTTAGGAAGATAGTGTTCAGGGCTGGGAAGACTGTGCACTCAGTATGTCTGTTGGGGGGGGGGGGGGGGGGGCTCGTCTGAGATGTTGAGGCGGCCTTGCCTGCAGCTATCGAGCATGCAAGGTGCACACTTGTCGCTTGGTTCTGAGGCTGGTTCATACAGGGATTTGGTGGGGTGGTGAAGGCTGCTAGCCTTGTATGTGGGAGGAAGCAGCGTTGTTCCCGAAGTTCATCGGGGTCCTGTGGTTCGGAGCCGAGTGGAAGGTCTCAGCCAGAGGCTAAGTCGACTCTGTAATGGTCTTGGCTGCAGATTTCTAGACCTGCGTTATCGGGTTGCGATTTGTTGGGCTTCCCTTGACAGGTCAGGGGTGCACTACACAAAGGAAGCAGCTGCTCGGATATCAGAGTGTTTGGAATGCACATTGGTTTTTTTTTTAGGCTAGGAGGTAGTTTTGAAATACTCTAACGAACACTCACCAGTCGGTTCACAGACAGGGAGATTAGAATGAGTTCAGAGTAAAGACACTTTGATTGTCAAAATTTTATCAGTAAATTGTCAGAGTATTCGTAACGAAGTTCGGGAATTTACTGCCCGCCAGGAAAGCTCTCGTGCTCAAATTATTCTTGGGACCGAAAGCTGGCTAAAACCTGAAGAGAGAAAGCTCAGAGATATTTAACGAGTAATGGAAGGGCAGATTAGACACCATAGGAGGGTGAGTGTACATTGAAATAGACAAAAATATTCTCTGTACTGATGTTGAAACTGAATGTGTCGGTGAAGTTTCTCGTCGTGTATAACAGGTGTAGGTGAATTGTTGAATGTTTTTAAGGGCCACCCGATTCTGCGGTGACAGTCCTGGAGTTATTCAAAGAAAGTCTACTGTGTGCAGTGCATAGGTGCCCAGATGAAGCAATACGAATTGGAGGCGACTTTAACCTACTGAGGGTATACTGGGACGTCTATGGATTCGTTGTAGGGGGCGAAGGTAGACACTCTCGAGAAGTACCTTTGAACACATTTTCTGAAAATTGTTTTTAGCAGCTAGTTCAGCAGCCCACAGACAACTGGAAATCTTAGACCTTGGAGCTACAAATAGGTCGGACCTTATCGGTGATGACGGTATAGAGATGGGGATTAGTGATCATGATGTCGTCATAACGACTACTGTTACCAACGTTAATAAATCAGTCAAGAAGGCTACGAGGGTGTGCCTGCTAGATAGAGCACATAAGCAGTTATTAAACCTCACTTAGACAGTGAAATGGCATCACTTAGTTCAGTGAGATGGATGAAGAGGAATTATGGGCAGGTTCTGAGTGTAACATTTTCAGTAACAAGTTCTCGTTTTTATATTTATTTCTCATTTTAAACCATTGCCTGTAACAGCATTTTGGTTTCTTCTTCTTTAAACGCAGCACCAGAGCGAATGTTAGAAACGTTTATCTGCATTTGTGGCCATTCCCACTATACACGGTGGTCCATTTATCGTCACCGGGCCAAATATCTCACGAAATAAGCGTCAAACGAAAAAACTACAAAGAACTAAACTTGTCTAGCTTGAAGGGGGAAACCAGATGGCACTATAGCTGGCCCGCTAGATGGCGCTGCCATAGGTCAAACGGATATCAACTGCCTTTTTTTTAAATTAGGGACCCCCATTTTTATTACATATTCGTGTAGTACGTAAAGAAATATGAATGTTTTAGTTGGACCACTTTTTTCGCTTTGTGATAGATGGCGCTGTAATAGTCACAAACGTATGAGTACGTGGTATCACGTAACATTCCGCCAGTGCGGACGGTATTTACTTCGTAATACATTACCAGTGTTGAAATGGACCGTTTACCAATTGCGGAAAAGGTCGATATCGTGTTGATGTATGGCTATTGTGATCAAAATGCCCAACGGGCGTGTGCTATTTATGCTGCTCGGTATCCTGGACGACATCATCCAAGTGTCCGGACCGTTCGCCGGATAGTTACGTTATTTAAGGAAACAGGAAGTGTTCAGCCACATGTGGAACGTCAACATCGACCTGTAACAAATGATGATGCCCAAGTAGGTGTTTTAGCTGCTGTCGCGGCTAATCCGCACATCAGTAGCAGACAAATTGAGTGAGAATCGGGAATCTCTAAAACGTCGGTGTTGAGAATGCTACATCAACATCGATTGCACCCGTACCATATCTCTATGCACCAGGAATTGCATGACGACGACTCTGAACGTCGTGTACAGCCACAGGGAACAAGAGAAATTACGGGACGATTACAAGATTTTTTGTACGCGTTCTATTTAGCGACGAAGCGTCATTCACCAACAGCGGTAACGTAAACCGGCATAATATGCACTATTAGGCAAAGGAAAATACCCGATTGCTGCGGCAAGTGGAACATCAGCGACCTTGGCGGGTTAATGTATGGTGCGGCATTATTGGAGGAAGGATAATTGGCTCCCATTTTATTTTGATGGCAATCTAAATGGTGCAATGTATGCTGGTTTCCTACGTAATGTGCTACCGATGTTACTACAAGATGTTTCACTGCATGACAGAATGGCGATGTTGTTCCAACATGTTGGATGTCCGGTACATAGCTCGCGTGCGGTTGAAGCGGTATTGAATAGCATGTTTCATGACAGGTGGATTGGTCGTCGAAGCACCATACCATGGCCCGCACGTTCACCGGATCTGACGTCCCCGGTTTTCTTTCTGTGGGGAAATTTGAAGGATATTTGTCATCGTGATCCACCGACAACGCCTGACAACATGCGTCAGCGCATTGTCAATGCATGTGCGAACATTACGGAAGGCGAACTACTCGTTGTTGAGAGGAATGTCGTTACACGTATTGTCAAATGCATTGAGGGTGACGGACATCATTTTGAGCGTTTATTGCATTAATGTGGATTTTACAGGTAATCACGCTGTAACAGGATGCGTTCTCAGAAATGATAAGTTCACAACGGTACATGTATCACATTGGAACAACCGAAATAAAATGTTCAAACGTACCTACGTTCTGTATTTTAATTTAAAAAAACCTACCTGTTACCAACTATTCGTCTAAAATTGTGAGCCATATGTTTGTGACTATTACAGCGCCATGTATCACAAAGCGAAAAAAGTGGTCCAACTAAAACATTGATATTTATTTACGTACTACACGAATATGTGATAATAAATGGGGGTTCCTATTTTAAAAAAACGCAGTTCATATCCGTTTGACCTATGGCAGCGCCATCTAGCGGGCCAACCATAGCGCCATCTGGTTCCCCCTTCAAGCTAGACGAGTTTCGTTCTTTCTAGTTTTTTCGTTTGATGCTTATTTCGTGAGATATTTGGCCCGGTCACTATCAATGGACCACCCTGTAGCGACAAAATACAGCAAACACGAAAAGCGTCTGCTTCAAAAGTAAGGTTAAATTGACAAGCTTTCTTCTGTATGCGTACGGGCTGGGGCTTGATTTACTGGTGCTCTACTGTCCTGCGAACAACGGATGAAGGGCAAGAGACGAATTCCAGATTCCTAGATTTCCAAAAAGCATATGACACGGTAGCCCACTGCAGATTGCTACTGGATGTACGAGCACACAGAATAGGTTTCGAGGTGTGTGATTGGATCGAAGTTTTCTTCAGTAATAGAACTCTGTTGGTTGTTGTCTACGGCGAGTGTTCATCAGAGGCAGGGGTATCGTCAGGGAAGTGTGACACGGCCACTGTTGTTCTCTGTGAACATGAACGACCTGACGGGTGGGATGAGCAGCAATCTGGTTGTGTGCTGACGACCCTGTGGTGTACGGGAAGGCGTGAGTGACTGCAGCAGGGTACAGGACGACTTAGACGAGATTTCTAGTGGGTTTGATGAGTGGTACCTTGCTCTAAATGTATAAAAATGTAAGTTAATGCAGATGGATAGGAAAAATATACTTGTGATGTGCGGATACGTCATTAGTAGTGTCTTTCTTGACAGTGTCACGTCATTCAAATATCAGGTCGTAACGTTGCAAAGCAGTATGAAATGGAACGAGCGTGTGAGGAGAGTGGTAGGGAGGTAAGGCGAATGGTCGACTTCGGTTTATTGGGAGACTTTTAGGAATGGTAGGTTCGTCTCCAAAGGAGATCGCATACAGGTCGCTAGGGCGACCTGTTCTTGAGTACTGCTGGAGTATTCGGGATCTGCGAGTGGAACAGCAAAGAAAACGACTAGCAGTGGTGCAGGTACCCTCAGTGGCTAGCGCAGTACGCGTGTAGATGTAGAGGTAGATGTAGATGTAGCATGACCGCCGTGATTCTTTGACTTTGGATGTGGCAAAGGTTTATTTTTGCTGCACTGTCCCCATTGTTCAGGCTGGTTTGTGAGTGGCGAGAACGTATATACCGGGTGATCAAAAAGTCAGTACAAATTTGAAAACTGAATAAATCACGGAATAATGTACAGGGTGTTTCAAAAATGACCGGTATATTTGAAACGGCAATAAAAACTAAACGAGCAACGATAGAAATACACCGTTTGTTGCAATATGCTTGGGACAACAGTACATTTTCAGGCGGACAAACTTTCAAAATTACGGTAGTTACAATTTTCAACAACAGATGGCGCTGCAAGTGATGTGAAAGATATAGAAGACAACGCAGTCTGTGGGTGCGCCATTCTGTACGTCGTCTTTCTGCTGTAAGCGTGTGCTGTTCACAACGTGCAAGTGTGCTGGATTTTTCTGGTGTTGGAATTCCACCGCCTAGAACACAGTGTTGTTGCAACAAGACGAAGTTTTCAACGGAGGTTTAATGTAACCAAAGGACCGGAAAGCGATACAATAAAGGATCTGTTTGAAAAATTTCAACGGACCGGGAACGTGACGGATGAGCGTGCTGGAAAGGTAGGGCGACCGCGTACGGCAACCACAGAGGGCAACGTGCAGCTAGTGCAGCAGGTGATCCAACAGCGGCCTCGGGTTTCCGTTCACCGTGTTGCAGCTGCGGTCCAAATGACGCCAACGTCTATGTATCGTCTCATGCGCCAGAGTTTACACCTCTATCCATACAAAATTCAAACGCGGCCACCCCTCAGCGCCACTATCATTGTTGCACGAGAGACATTCGCTAACGATATAGTGCACAGGATTGATGACGGCGATATGCATGTGGGCAGCATTTGGTTTACTGACTAAGCTTATTTTTACCTGGATGGCTTCGTCAATAAACAGAACTGGCGCATATGGGGAACCGAAAAGCCCCATGTTGCAGTCCCATCGTCCCTGCATCCTCAAAAAGTACTGGTCTGGGCCGCCATTTCTTCCAAAGGAGTCACCGGCCCATTTTTCAGATCCGAAACGATTACTGCATCACGCTATCTGGACATTCTTCGTGAATTTGTGGCGGTACAAACTGCCTTAGACGACACTGCGAACACCTCGTGGTTTATGCAAGATGGTGCCCGGCCACATCGCGCGGCCGACGTCTTTAATTTCCTGAATGAATATTTCGATGATCGTGTGATTGCTTTGGGCTATCCGAAACATACAGGAGGCGGCGTGGATTGGCCTCCCTATTCGCCAGACATGAACTCCTGTGAGTTCTTTCTGTGGGGACACTTGAAAGACCAGGTGTACCGCCAGAATCCAGAAACAATTGAACAGCTGAAGCAGTACATCTCATCTGCATGTGAAGCCATTCCGCCAGACACGTTGTCAAAGGTTTCGGGTAATTTCATTCAGAGACTACGCCATATTATTGCTACGCATGGTGGATATGTGGAAAATATCGTACTATAGAGTTTCCCAGACCGCAGCGCCATCTGTTGTTGAAAATTGTAACTACTGTAATTTCGAAAGTTTGTCTGCCTGAAAATGTACTGTTGTCCCAAGCATATTGCAACAAACGGTGTGTTTCTATCGCTGCTCGTTTAGTTTTTATTGCCGTTTCAAATATACCGGTCATTTTTGAAACACCCTGTAGATAGACAGGTACAAATTGACACACATGCTTGGAATGACATGGGGTTTTATTAGAACCAAAAAAATACAAAAGTTAAAAAAATGTTCGACATATGGCGCTTCATCTGATCAGAATAGCAATAATTAGCATAACAAAGTAAGACAAAACAAAGATAATGTTTTTTAAGGGAAATGCTCAATAAGTCCACCATAATTCCTCAACAATAGCTGTAGTCGATGAATAATGTTGTGAACAGCACTGTAAAGCATGTCCAGAGTTATGGTGAGGCATTGGCGTCGGATGTTGTCTTTCAGCATCCCTAGAGATGTCGGTCGATCACGATACACTTGCGACTTCAAGTAACTCCAAAGCCAATAATCGCACGGACTGAGATCGGGAGACCTGGGAGGCCAAGCATGACGGAAGTGGCGGCTGAGCAGATGATCATTTCCAAACGACGCGCGCAAGAGATCTTTCATGCGTCTACCAATATGGGGTGGGACGCCATCCTGCATAAACTTCGTACGTTCCAGCAGGTGTTTATCAGCCAGGCTGGGGATGATGCGATTCTGTAACATATCGGCGTACCTCTCACCCGTCACGGTAGCAGTTATAAAACCAGAATCACGCATTTCCTCGAAGAAAAAGGCCCGATAACGGTAGATGTGGTAAATTCAACCATACCGTGACTTTCTCGTCGTTCAATGGAGTTTCCGCGACAGTTCTAGGATTTTCGGTAGCCCAAATTCTGCAGTTGTGGTCGTTGACAGACCCTCGGAGCGTGAAATGAACTTCGTCGGTCCACAACACGTTACTCAGCCAATCGTCATCTTCCACCATCTTCTGAAACGCCCACCCCGCAAATGCCCTCCGCTTCACTAAATCGCCAGGTAACAGTTCAAGATGCTGATGGATTTTGTACGGATAGCATCGGAGGGTACGCCTAAGTGCCAATGGAATGCCGGTGCGACGTGCGACTGCACGAGCGCTGACTTCCCCGTGCATAGACGAACCCGATACAGTCTCCATTTCTTCCTGAACTGTCTCAGCAGCATTACGCCTTGTGCTCGGTCGGCCACTACGGGGTCTATCGTCTAAACAACCCGTGGCTTCGAACTTCGAAATCATTCTCGCCACAGCTGCATTTGTCAACGGACCTTTACCCGTTCGAATCCCCTTCCTATGGCGATAGGATCGTAACGCTAAACTAGCACATTCCCCATTCTGATAATACAGCTTCACTAAAAGCGCCTTTTCAGGTAACGTCAACATACTGCGACTGCTGGCGCATCTGATTCTCTCTCTCATTACAGCTCCTTTAATACACGATTGTCATGCGCAGTCACTGACGTTTTGCTGTCCAGCGCCATTTATCGGACATTTTGTGAACTTTTTTTTTTGTTTTAATAAAACCCCATGTCATTCCAAGCATGTGTGTCAATTTTTACCTCTCTATCTACATTATTCCGTGGTTTATTAAGTTTTCAAATTTATATTGACTTTTTGATCACCCGGCACTTCAGATTATTGTCCACATCTATTTACGAATCTCATAGTGACGTCGTACACTACTAATCAGTGATTTACATGTCTTTTTATTCTGCCAGCTCAGTGTTCTTGCAAGATTATATTTACGAGGTTTATAGCAGCGCCGCAAACTGATAATACTGCAGGGTTTATTTTGTGTGGATGTCATAATTTCGTGTCTCATTCCAACTGGGAGTGCTGCTGGCTTAAAATGGTGTCGCCCATGCTAGTTTTAAAAGTGCGATGGTTGGGGAGAGGGGGGGGGGCAGGAGGGGGTCTTGCTCCTGATTGGTCCAGAGAGAAAGGGTGGAGGATAGGGGAGTGCTTGGCGCTTAAACTGTTAGAATCGTTTATCCGCAAATGCATCCACAGATTTCCTCCGGTGAGCGTATAGGTGTCCGTGGGTTATGACTGGCTTGCCTAGATGATCTGCCTCCTCCCTGAGTGACTGAATGCCTTTCGTGCCAGACATCAGACTAGAAATGATTACACATACATTGTGCAAATTTCCCTACCACGCCTGGGACGATGTTCTGGCTCGCACTGGGCAGGCAAGGGCTTCGATGGTGGCCGTGGCCACTTCAAGATTTCCGTACCTTACCAGTATCTCACTCGGTTCGCTCAATCTGCGACTCCTGGCTTAGTTCCTTGTAGTCTAAATGTGTATTTGTAACAGTCTTTGATATTTACACTGATGTCTTGGGGTCTGTTTGCCCTTATCACCACTGGCTGGAGATTCTGTCTTTAGTGTCAGTCACTAGGCCAGAGACGATAACACCGCAGCTTTCTCGGCCATTGGTGGTTTGATGGTGAGGGGGAGGGGGGGGGGGCGCAGTGTTTGCAGCTACTCCGTACACGTTGGAGTCCGCGGTGTGAGCTACCCTGCGGGCAACACGCTTCTTTGTAGGTAGTTGGAGATACTACTCACCTCTCTACAGGCATATTTTGTAGCGCTGTGCTACATATATTGTATCTTTGGTTGGCAGCATCAGAATTTTACTATGACATCACACAATGCAGTAATGAAGTTATGGTTTGGCAGGAGTTAATCTATTGCAGTGTGGTATTTCTTACACGTACAATATCTTTAGTTAGAAAACAAGAGCGCTTATAGAATTTGCTATGTTATCATTTATATGATGTGACGGCATTATTTTTACCAGTGTGTTCATTTCTAACACATACTCTATGGGGCGGCCGAGCGGTTCTAGGCGCTTCAGTCTGGAAACGCGCGACCGCTACGGTCGCAGGTCCGAATCCTGCCTCGCACATGGATGTGTGTGATGTCCTTAGGTTAGTTTGGTTTAAGTAGTTCTAAGTTCTAGGGGACTGATGACCTCCGATGCTGAATCCCATAGTACTCAGAGCCATTCGAACTATACTCTAAGACGTGACACACACACTGGTAACAGAGTGGTGGCCTAGCAATAATAAATAATTCTGGCCCATGCTGCAATGTGATTGGCTGAGAGCATCATGGCATTAACGCAATACAATGTGATAGTGACATGATGTCGTAACTCTATGATATGGCTTGATGTTGTGCTGCAACATGACGTCACAAAGTTGATGTGATGTGATATGATGTTGACGTGATGTTGAGGCAGAACTCATGTAATTGGGTACAGTGTGTAAAATTGTGGAACATACGAAAAAAATGAGAGCACTTTCATATCTGCCTTGATGTGGTGTGTGGCGGTGCATTTACTGACTACATGTTAAATTGTTATTTACAAATAGGCCTTGGGTGATGTGAATTACAGTAATTGGTATTACTACATATACGTAGCCTACAAACCTTAAGTATGCTGCACAGTTCCAGAGTGTTCCAGTTATAAAAGATGGCGTTGGGGAGATGTGCTGTAATAGCAGCGATGACTAAATTCGGACACATTGTGGTTGCCTGAGAGCATCATGACATCTACGTCACGTGAGGAACAGTGGTGCAGATGTTGCGTAATTAGAAAACTTATTAATATTATGGTAAACCAAGTTAAAATACCAGAATGAGTGAAAATACGTTAAACTGCGGAAAACACGAAAAATAAGGAAACATACATAAAGTTTTTTTGAACGCTCGTATATCTCGACACAAAACACGTGTGCCTATGGGGCAAGTGTGTAACATTAGCACATCATTTAACCTTCAGAAAACAATT
This sequence comes from Schistocerca cancellata, assembly GCF_023864275.1. NCBI lineage: Eukaryota > Metazoa > Arthropoda > Insecta > Orthoptera > Acrididae > Schistocerca > Schistocerca cancellata. The sequence continues at coordinate 14,547,245 of NC_064635.1, read as the reverse complement.
TTTGTCCCAGATATGAGTTCAGATTATATGAGTTCAAATTATTAAACTTTATATTAAATGTTTTGCTAACTTGCATGATGTAATAACTACAGACCGGATTACGTGCACGCAAATATGCATGAAAAATGGTTAAAGATCAAACAATAAAAACATGGTAGTTACTGCATGTATTATATCTCAAAGTCGAACCTGTGCATATCAATTATGAGGAAGACAGCCGGCAACGCGAAAAATCGGTACGTTTGGAACGCTGATATCATTTTCTGAATACTTTCTGGTAGAGGTTAGGAAGGGGACCTTTCTGCGATTATTTTCTAAAAATTTGCAAAATTGGGACGCGTACCTTGTTTCAAGAATTGTTCCTTTTTTGGTATTGTTGTCGGTATCAAGCGGATGTGATGCGAGTGAGTGGCAGCGAAACAATCGATTTGTACAGGACCAACTTCGAGGTACAGAGGGGCATGCTCAAAAACTCCGTAATATTTTATTTAAAAACAACATACAATAATTTTTTTGGACAGCAATAAATTTTAATCAATACTATTTTGCCACTAATTGTCTCTGGTAAGAGTTCACCTGTCCCATTAATAAAACTATCAATTTGGCACAAAGGTTCAAAGTCTGGATTATTCTTTAAAATGTTTCCAAAAATTTCTTTTATGTTTTCTTGGGAATATCTCCGGCAATGAGGAGTTCACTACAATAATTTTATTCATTAATTGAATAGATTCATTCAGTGCCAAACTTTGAGTTTCAAGCTTTTTAATACTTCCATGTATATGGGAAAAATGAGTGCTAATCATAGCAATATCTTTTTTAATACTGGAATCATTAAAAGCTTCCTTGCACTGGCAAACTGCCAAAGCCTTTGCACTATCGAAGTCATTTACTACCCCTCTAATGGCCTCGAAATGTTTATTGTAAAACAACGCAGCTTCGACCCACGTCCCCTAACGAGTTACCACTGGTTCGGAAGGTAAAGGCACATTTGGTAGTTTTTCTTTGTAGGTCTTGATGTGAGCAGGAGCCTTTAGAATCACTTTCTTTGTGGATGATTGCAGTGGAACGAAATTCTTCAGCAAGGCGGTGTACTCCATGAGCGAAGCACATCACATGAATCAAATTGGGATAAAATACTCGGAGGGCTTCTCCTGCTTTGATCATACAGGGAGCAGGATCTGAAACACCCTTCCATCTGCAGAAGATTCTGAAAATATTTTATAATACCAACAATCTGGCGATCGTAGAGTGATTTATTTTTCCAAGTTCTTTGCAGGCCGCTAAATAGGAAGAAGAAGACTCTTCTTTTAAAGCACCAACAATTAAATTTGCAATGTAACAGCCACAAGTGTCTGTAGTTTTATCAACTGAAATCCAGATAATGCTCCCCTCGAGTTCACTCCGTATTTCTTGCAGAACATTTACGTAAATTGTCGGTATGAAATTTTTACGCAATGTTGCTTGCAATGAATGCTTCACATAGATTCATGTTAAACCAACCTTTCTGGTTACCTTTAGGCAAATCCCTGCTACTGCAACTTGATGTTGTCGGAAGTTGTTGTCGTGGTCCTTTGTTCTGCAGTCCTGCGATGTGAAGACTTGTCTTGACATGCTGGTCTATTTGGAACATTTTTTTTTTGCACGAAACGTTTTTCTCGCAAACTCAATATAAAACAATTCTCTCACATGTAAATGTTCCACGAAACGAAGTTTAATTTTTCGGGCGGCATGGCGCACAATACGTATACACGCTACACGTCGTAAACACGTTCAACTGTGTACGAGTAAATAGAAAGCTAAACTGAAACAATGGGTGTGCGACTAAAAGCTTGCGTAGTTTAATTTAATTGTTGCCGATGCGTATGGTATGGCAGCGGAGGGGATTAACTGGGGCCGCGGGCGCCGGAAGCATTGACTCTGTCTGCCTGGTTTGTCAACTGTAATGCTTTTACTAGGCAGTGGCCTCTCAATTAGCGACTGCACGCAAGTCTAGATCGCGGTCAATCTGTGAGACATCAAAACTAGATCGAGCTAGAGACCGCCTATCTAAATTTTTAAAATATTGTAAACACAGAGCGAAAATATGCATCGTCACTAGTTTTTAATTAAAATACGCAATAACTGCTGAAAATGAGCCAAATATGCAAATGCATGTACAACATGCAAATGCATATTATTCGGTCTCTAGTAATAACTTACCACAGTATGGGGCACATTGTTTGGTTCTATAGCACAAATTTATATTTTTTAATTTTATCCATATTTTGCAGGTTGAAACGTGACTGTACTCAATACACTCGAGGTATGAATTAACAAAAAACGCCTTCAGTCACAATTTTTTTCGTGTTTTATTCAGTACACGATGCATTTAGGGCCCTGTGGTCCCATCTTCATATGTAATTCGTCTTAATACATGCTTTATTTGTTCTCTTGAATGAGATGAAATGCATATTCCTGTCACGAAAGGGTTTGATGTTATTTTACGAATTTCGTAAGTCAGACGCGGAAAATTGTGCGAAAGAGTGGAAAAGATGAATAGTGTAAACTTACCAAATAATCCAAGAAAAGCGTTTTTAACGTTTTAGTAACAGCATAAGTTTTTTCCTCCATCGTTTTCAAGCATATCACTTCATCCAAGAGGCACTTTCAGAAACACATGTTTGTTAAACACTTCACAGATGTTTTTGTACATGGTGTGGTCAAAGATGAATTTTTTGTAGTGCGAAAGATATAATTGTTAAACAATTGACATATGCAGGAAACAATTGACATATGCAGGAAATAACTTTAGAACAGATCTTTAAAATTACAGAAATAGCTGTGGCCTGCGAAATCTGTTTGTTCATGTAACATCGATTCTGGTTTTTTGATTTTGTGGAGGTATATCTCCAGTTGTTCTAACAGATTTAGGGTCTTGCCATTGGCTTCATTGTGTAATACTACCAAATTATTTTCTAGGTTGTTGTTGACGTTTTTCGTATCCAACATATGTTGTGCAATGACTGATTTTTCAAAGTGGTTGAGCCTGAAAGTATTTACCTGTTCTTGAAAACGGGTTTTGAAGCTTCTGCATGTTTTCCCTACATAGTAGGCAGGACAACTGGGGCATGATATTTTGTACGCCCAACTGTTGTTGTATGTTTGCATAATTGATTTTGTGTTACGGATGAATAAGTTTCCTAATTTATTATTAGTTGAGAATGAAACTATTACATTTGTTTTTTGGAAAAGCTAGCTATTTTTGTGATATGGGGCCCAGGTATGGGATGCTGGCGAATATTTTCTCTTCTTTCACAGCGCTGTCATTCGTTGTCTTGCTTTTGTGTATTTGTCTGTCTAAATTGTCAATTGTTTTGTCTGTGTAGCCATTGCTTATGGCAATGCTCTTTACTGTATCTATCTCATTCTTGAGGGTGTTTCCTTCGAGATCAAGAGAGTGTGCTCTGTGTAACATGGACCTAAATGCACCATGTTTCTGTGTGGTGGGATGGCATCATGAGTTGTCTAGTGTTATGTCTGTGTATGTGTGTTTTCTGTGTATGCTGAACTTATGTTATTGTTGATGGTTGGTGATTTTAAAATCCAGAAAATTTATGCTTTTGTTGTCCTCAAGTTCTATTGTGAATTTCATGTTTTTGTGGAAAAAATTGAATACTGCTAGTAATTCTTCGATCTCATCTTTTGTTTCATCAATTAGAAGCAAGGTATCATCAATATATCGCCAGTAATATATTATTTTACTTTTGAATCTATTGTTTTCTTTAAAGAACTTACTTTCCAGATGATTGAGACATGTGTCTGCCGGAAAACTTGATATTCTTCTGCCCATGGCAAGCCCTCATTCCGTTGGTAAACTTTCTCATTGAGTGTAAAGGAATTGTGAGACAATATTAGCTGCAAGTTGTCCTTGACTTCTGATATTTCTGCAATTGACAATTTTTTATGTTTTATTAAGCTTTCAAAAATTATGTTTATTGTTTCTTCAATTGGTACATTTGTAAATAGGTTAGTTACATCAAAAGAGGCTACCTGGCACTGGCAGGAATATTTATGTTTTTAATTTTAGTTCCTTATTCCTTTGTATTCTTAACTGAGTATGATTTATAAAATGTATAGTACTGTTTCAGAATTTTGTTCAGTAATTGGGAGACTTTGAAAGCAGGTGGATTCCTAGAATTAACAATAGGCCTCAATGGAACTTGGGGTTTATGGGTCTTAAGTTGGGCTCTCAGTCTTGGGGCTGTGGGATTAATTAAAATGCATGTTTTTGCTTGTTTTTCTGTGAAAAGAAAATTGCATTAATAACCATTTTTCTGATTTTGTTTTGGAATTTTATAGTTGGCTCTTGCTTGAGCTCTGTTATGTTATTTTCAGAAAAGAAAGTTAGTGTTTAGTGATGTATTCATCTTGGTTCATAATTACTACAGAATTGCTTTTGTCAGCATGGCATCGTTATTATTGAGTTTCATGTTTATACTGTTTACTAGCTTTCTCTCTTGATAAACTGCTTTGGAGGTTTCATTATGGTTACTTAAGCTTTTCTGAATAATTTTATTTGTGTTGTGTGTTCAGTATTATTTAGGACAGCTAAATCAGCTGCTTTTTTAGTGTGTATGATGAGGTTTTTTAGGTTATTGTTACTCACCCTGCACTTTACATTATGCTTCAGCCCTTTCTTGAGTAGATGTTGCTCTTTTTCACTGAAGGTGATATCAGTTTGGTTAATGACTCTTCCATAAAACTGTGTTTTGTTGGATGGTTGGTGGTCCTGCTGCTAATGCAGTTTTAGTTGCATGGCTTCTAATTTCTTTTGGTGCCTGTGTGTGATTTCAGTTTGCATTTTGTTTACAATACTTTCAACATACTCCTCAGCAGCTTTTAGTTCGAATGGGTGTAGTGTATTAGCTAATTGTTTATATGTGTTATAACAGAACTTAACAATATCTTCTTTCTTCTTATACTGAGATTTTACTTCTGACTTCATACACATTATCTCACGTTTCCTTTTGGCAATCTGGGCTGCAGCATTTTTATATAATCAATAAGTTTAATCCAAGAGAAGCAATATAAGGTTGTAACAAAGCATGAAACTTGAACACAATACTGATATTGACATACAGAATATTTATGAAGTCGTCTTTACTCTGATGAAGAAATATCAATTTCACTATCGGACTTCCAGTTTTTCCAAATGAAAAAAAAATTGTAGTGCATGGAACACCTATTATGCACTCGTCTTTGACACTTTGATCACTGTAGCCATGTGGCTGGTGGAGGGCCCCATTCATTCAGTACAGCAGCAGTTGTCTTCCTCAGCAGATGATTCCTCGATCTGACATTTTCATCTTCCTATTTTAACTTTCTTATTTTTCCGGTAGAACACCATTCGTCGTCTTGCAGGCTTTATTTTGCTTATTTACCTCAGCTGTGAATGTCACTTGTACTGGCGAATCAGTTGGGATAGCACTTACTCGTTTACCCATTCTTACTGAGTTGTTGAGGGTAGAAGTCATCGGTAAAGGTCTCAGTGGTTCACGCTGCACATGTGTGGAGGTGCAGGGCATGGGGCTTGATCCCACACTTGTTGCTGTGCTCGGAACGGTTTCACCAACTGAGTTCGTAAGAGAGACAGAAAGCGGAGTTTCATCTTTTCTGTTTGGCCGGTCCGTCACAGCAGAGGGCAAAAAGGCGTCGTCTGTACAAATGTCAGTGTTAAATGGCCGTGTTCTAGTCCCTTGAAATCCATCCTTGATGTTCCTTGGCGTAGCGGAGCTAAGCAAAAGTTGCTTCACTATAAATGAAATGTCATGTTTTGTCACAGTGTTTCGAGTATTGTTTTTGATCCACGCGTGTGATGCAGAGTTACTATACTTTTTAAATGGGCCAGACACTGGCGGAAAAGAGAGCAGGACAACGCCGGTTTCTCTGGCCACCTCTAACACTGGAATATCGAAGTGCCACTGATGATTGTCCAGAAGAAAGAGAACCAGTCGCTCTCTTGTAGCCCTGGAATGGTGAATGAAATGATGCAGCAATGAGTGAAAGTGTTGCCCTGTCATCCATCCTGACTTATCTGCAGACCTTGCGCTTCCTTCTGTTCCGTTTCGGAGGAAATAACCCCTGAAGTTATTTCTTGGAAACATAAAGAAGGGCGGCATTGAGTTTCCACACGCATTTACAGCCAGGGTAACTGTAACGAGAGTCACTCTTTCCGCAGAGGTTACAGCACAGACTTGTTTCACGCTTTCCTGCTACAATTTTGGCAGGCGTGTGTACCGTAGTCTCGTCCACATTATACACGCCTTGACGCTGAAATCTGTAGCGATCATCAACTTCACTCAGACTTGTAAAAATTCTGCTTACATGGTGCCTGTTGGAACTTGCAGTCCTGCTTAGGGCTCGTAGCGTCTGGCGTGCAGATGGAAAGCGTTTTCTTTCTTTTGAGGAATCCTGCAAGCCAGTCAGCTGAAGCTAGTTCTGCATCACTACAATTAACGGGACATTTGGCATTATTGTCCACGACACACTGATATGCTAGAATTCTCACTTCCTTCGTGGAAAGTTCGTAGTAGAGCATAGTAGCTTCCTGAATGTATTCTCAAGCTCTGCTTCCTATTCGTCGGAGAAGACCTGTCGAGATTGCTTATAACCAATGCTCGCCACAAACATCTCTCCCGATTCTGAAAGTTAACGCACAAGAAAAAAATTTAACAGGCCCGTACACGCTTTTGGCGCACTTCTATTGCGATCAAGCGGATTAATTCACTTTAAATATACTGATGTGCGAGTATGTGCTCGTTGTATTACAGCAATAATCTACAACGCTCACTGGGTGATGTTAACTGTGGTGTCACCGCCAGACACCACACTTCCTAGGTGGTAGCTTTAAATCGGCCGCGGTCCATTAGTACATGTCGGACCCGCGTGTCGCAACTGTCAGTAATTGCAGACTGAGCGCCACCACATGGCAGGTCTAGAAAGGCGGACTAGCACTCGCCCCAGTTGTACGACGACTTTGCTAGCGACTACACTGACGAAGCCTTTCTCTCATTTGCCGAGAGACAGTTAGAATAGCCTTCAGCTAAGTCCATGACTACGACCTAGCAAGGCGCCATTAACCATATCTGGAGAGAGTCTCATTTGTATAGTCAAGAGCGATGTACCACAAGGATGAATTAAAGTTAAGTAAACAGACGATACGTACTTTTCTTTAGTGCATTCATAACGTATCCTGTTCCAGAATTCACGCCAGTCGGCGTGTGTGTACGCGTGCCTTTCGGTTACCCGTCACTGTGGACTGGCTGTCTTGTCAGTCCACTATATTAACAATGCAAAATAAGCTGCCTACAATTCTCTTACAAAATCTCTGCAACGTCATATAATTTATGTAGTACTTTTGGGCAGCTTTTCGCTTTAAAGATGAGCCACCTGGTACTTGTTGCAGCGCAACAACTTGCCCCTGCCCCCTTTGTAACAACTGACCCCAAGCAAAGCCATTATGTCTGAATGTGGAAATCATTAATCTAAAATATTTGTTTGCAAGTTTTACATGTACCACACTATGTAAGTGAATGTTGGACGCCCAACGCTTGCTATAAGTGATTTGAAAGCCGCAATTTTTTGCGAACTATCATGAAATACACACAGCATAAAAAATTTACTCCAGCATAAGAAAAACACGTTTTCCGTCACTAGCGCCTTATTATCAACTGACGGCCGATATGGAAAGGATGAGAAGAGGGACACTCTCAGTGCTACTACCTGGTGGAGAAACGAGGAAACTGCTCTAACGGTTAAATTTTCATTGTCAATAACAATTTGCCCCATGTAACAATTAGCTCCGATCTTCCTAACTTACATATCTGCCCAGACATGATTTGATGGTGCCTCGAATGATGCAATATTACATTGTTATTAACAAACACAACGCTAGTGTCGTGACTTAAGGTAATTTGATATTAACAAATAGCTACAGCCTACAACTTCTCCCTATGCTGCCCAGTTCCTCAGTGAGCACCACCCAATCAAGTGTCCTGATGATGATGATAGGGAGGGGAGGAGGGGGTGCTTGATCCTCATTGGTCGAGAGGGGAGGAGTTGGGGATTCCCGTGGGTGACCTTGATCAATTCCCAGTAGTTAACCTAGGGAGAAGGAGAGGCAGTGGCCTTGAATATAAGCCGTTCAAGTGGAATATGTAACCTGACACCGGATGTGATAAGATCGTTACCTGGCCCAATGCTGTCCCTTTAAATCCTGTTGCTCTGATATGTGTGTCCCTTTAGATCTAGAAGATAAACTGCTATCCTACACAGTACAGGTGGAATTTGAAGTATCTTTAGTTCTTTGTCAGGATGAGCTCGAAATGCGGCAATTAATTGCTCCAGAACTTGCATGGTCTGACGAAGCATCTACATGCAGAGGGAGAACGGATTTGTTGCCACAAACGATAGATAAGCGTGAGACATGAAAAGTGTAACTTTTACATTTCCCATTTTTCCAGATTTAGATGCCTTTATCACAAGCCAGTCTGCGTAGAACGCTGATATTTTCACACGTGCTCCAAAATTTACGGCCGATTCTTGAAACCAAGCATATTGCACAGGTAAAAATGAACCATCAGGACTGATGACCATTGTTGTGAATCACTATCGTAGTTTGTTTCTCCCCTTTTGTGTGAAATCGTCCTTTTAACGATGTTACGGACTCCATTTATAATTCAAAATCAATAGTTCAGTCTGTATCACCACCATTCGATAGAAATTTTAATATTTTTCTTAACGCAGTTTTATGCAACTTTTCTGAAGCAACTGATTCAACTATGAGGAATTATAAATTCTTTTGCGCATGTATCGTTATCAGTACATAAAGCCTAGCTACGAAATATAATAGTGCTCAATCTAAATAAATTTTGTGTGCCTTTAGGGAAAAAATTCAAAAAGATGCCATTATAACCGATTAGTTGTTGGGACATTTTGCAACTTCGCTTTTCTTGATATACAATACATGCTCAGAGTGGACAATGCAAAATTTCTTTTAAACAGTGCTCACCAGTTAGTTTTTTTATCACTTTTGTTCACCAATGCAGAACCGCATTTTCTTTGACTAATAGGGTTATTTTAGTTCCTGGCGTTTCTTTTCAGAGATAACTGACAAACGTGGCACCGAAAATTCAATTATTACAACTTTCTTCAGTATTTTCGTCCTCGGAAGACTGGCAGTCTGCAGTATGACGTGTTTCAGTCATTTCTAACCATGTCTCATCACTGTTTAAATGATCAGCTAAAACACGACTTCTCACACTGCATAATCTACACGCGTGGTTTTTGTTGATGGCTTACGTGGGCAAAACACCCACAAGTTTCCCCGTCGCCTGCAAGATGATTTTGAATGTATAGGATATTTTTAAAAACTCAAACCAGATTCAAGAGATACTTGCCAGAAATTAAAAGAAAGAGCCCTCAAGAAATGTATTTTACCTTCCCTTTTTAACCCCCTGAGTTCCAACACCATAAAAAATATATATGTTGTTATTTTTCACACAGTTAAGCTGTATCATTATCAGAAAGCAACGAATACAAGAAGAAATTGGCAAAAACTGGACAATCAATTGTTTTAAGGAGGTGGTTTCACTTCGAAACCACTGGGATATAGAGTTTTCAACCACCCAACGTTTCATGTGATATATTTCAAAGGAATTTCGCATTTTTTCTTGACGCGATTCCACATTTAGAAACTTTCATGAACTCGTAACGCCTAAAACAAATTATAGTACTCAATAACAAGCAAAATTAGGCCATAAATTTAATAAATTTACATCTAAAGTACATGCTGCCCCAGTCGTTTCATTTCGGTACCACTCATAAAAGCAGTAGCACAAACTCAAATTTACATCAATTTAAACTTATTTCACTGTCAGTCGCCTCAATAGTGTCACAACAAAAGAAAACCACGTCACAGTCTCTTGCAATCACGTAGCACGATCTCCGCGCCAACTATTGCTTTGAATGCTAGAATGTACTTCATATGTGGAAGTACGTCAGTATACCGCTAGATGTCTTTGCCTTGTAACAGCGATGGTAGCTTAATTCGAAAGGCATTGTTACCTAAAAGAATTAATAAGATGGTGGTTTCAGTTAGAAACCATTGGTGCTGAAATGGCTAACAAACCCTTTAAGAGGGTATTTACCTCTTGCAAAGCACTAAGGAAGGAAGTGCCCGTCCTTTTTTATCTTAAACTTCCCGTTTAGGTCGGGAGCTGAAATGTAGCATGTGGATTTTAACTGAGGTCAGCGCAAAATCACATTAGGTGCAGCATGGGTGGCGTTTATGCCAAGAACTGCATCGTTCCGTGCCTTCGTTGTACACGATTCAAAACAGGGGTTGTTCTCATTTTATTCGACAGGACCCCAACCCTGGAAATCAGTGTTGTTTTGACACGCCCTGCCGATTCACACTTACGTCAACACCCACTGCGAAGTGAATGACAGTGGTACAGTACGTCCCATTGTAGCGATTACTAAGACTTCTCCCCGCTCAATTCGAGTGTTTTCGGCCTCCTTAGCGAACGGACTTGCCACGTTAGAAACGCTACTTCTCGCCCGATCCCCGAAGTTTAGGCAGGGCGCAAATTGAGAAGCATATAGCGCGTGTGGCGCGACGCAGCGCAGCGCACATTTTTGTAACTTCACAGGTTCAAAGGGGACCGCGAGAATTGCGACGCGACGCGACTGGGACGCGACTGGGACGCGACACGCGCCTGCGCCAGGTCGTGTGGCGTTGTGGTTGTGGCACAGTTTCTCGCACCACGCGAGCACTGCGGGGGAGGGGGGGGGGGGCTTAGGCGGGAGCGGGGAGGCAGTCCTGCCACATGATCACTTCGGCATGCCGCAATATGGGCGGCGGAAGTATTACCCATCCCAAAAATCAGCCTTACGGTATGCTTAGGGTGACCGGACGTCCAGATTACTCCGGACATGTCCTCCTTTTTAGCTCTTTGTCCGGGGTCCGGGCGGATTTTTACAGAGTCCCGCTTTTTCGCAAAGTTGAGCGTAATATAGTTAAATTTACAATCCGTCCCGTTCTATTGCTCGTTTGTTAAATGCTTTAACTATTGAACTATTGGCACAGCCTTCGTGATAAACACGCACGAAGGCGGTGTTACGTGGCACCAGGATCGTCGATGTTATCGTTGATCGACCTATAAACGAATGCAAGTATCGATTATTTGAAATTTTCGTTTCGTATCTTCGCTTTGTATTGGCTTGGCTTCCTGTAGCGCACGTGTCATTTGTGAGTGTAATTTTTAACCGAGTGAGTTACGTAAAATATTTGGCTATGCCTAAACGAAAGTATACATTTTCTGATGTCCTTTCCTGCAAATATCCGGCGTTAAGAAAGGGAGAAATGAATTTGAAGTGGGATGTAAGGTATGTGGAGCTGGAACGTACATCTCAGTGGCCAATGAAGGTAAGATATAACTCAACAGATTAACTGTCTAGGTTTTATTTCATCGTTTCATAGTAATTCAATTTATTTGTATTCGGAATGTTAAAGTGTAGTTTACATGTCGTCGGCTGCTGATTGAATTGTAGATGTTGGTAGTGGTGCGTCGAATGAAGGAAGGTGAACGGTCTTACGTTATTCGCTTTGTAAACAATTCCGTATTGTTGACATAACAAAACAATTGACGCCCCACTGTCACCACAATCAATGTTTTTAATTTTTTTATATTGCTCAGTTAACCACCACCTGACCATTACTAACAATTAACTACTAGTTTTACCGGTAATTCCCGGCAGTCACGTGACTTGTCCAAAGCTGACGGGTGGTATCGTCATCTACAGTTGACCTGTTTGATGTGCCCTCTTTTTTTCTTCCTTTGTCCTCCTTTTTGAAGCTGCTTGTCCTCCTTTTTAAACAATTGCATCTGGTCACCCTAGGTATGCTGAATTTTATTGTCACTGAGTAGTGTTTCGTGTTATGCCGCTTAAGCGGTCCATCTCTTTTCATTAGTACATAATAGTTTTCAGTTACATATATCTGTATACTTTTTTGTTTTGTTTATTCTTTTGTCAAGAACAATGCATAGTTCAATAACTGGAGAGCCACTAGCCATTGGAATTATATCTTCTGCCTCCACAATGTTTTTAGATCGTAGGAAGGGACAGACGATTCATCGTGGGGGTAGTGTATAGGGAAGTAAGGAATATTATAAAATCATGTGATCTAGAAGCAAGACAGAAAAATAAAACAAGGTAAAGTACTTGCTGCCTGTTATGCTGACGTATCCCTACGATCTGTTACAAAAAGTCGAAAAGGCGTAATTTCCATAGATATGACCGCTTTGTGTTCCTGGTAAAAAAGCGTCCGAGATATGAACTACATAAGTTTCACTATCATTATTGGGATATGGATGTAATAAGAGACATTATACTACGTACATGTGAACATTACATTTCCACTGCGAGCTAAACACAGTCGAGAAGCCCTCACGAATAACGTTGTTTTAATCGGCTCGTCGTGACGAGAAAAAGTATTTCAGTGGTTGGAAACAGACTATCAGCATTAATAAAATGATTATACAACAGGCTACACAAATGAAGTAGTGGTCGGTATTATTCCGAAAGTATGAGTATCCTGAAAGAGTGTGGTGACCTGATATATTTAATTTGTTGAAATGCACTGCTGACAAAGGCAGATTTACATGACAATGTTTTTCGAAGGACATGGACTCTTCGTCTCACAAAGCACATTATTCTCAGCTGCTGACGATACACTGACCATTGCGTTGTGCCACGTATCAATTGTTTACTTTTCTCAATAATAACTATTTTATTCGCAAATCACACATTGTCAGTTTGATAAGGCGTAGGTGAGTAAACAGTATCTGGCATGTGCGTGTCATTCTGCCTGAAGGCTACGGTCGTCATTATTTTAATAGTGCTCAGATGAAGAAAAGGAATAAAATCCTTTGGTAAGTTTCCATTCCAGTCGGCCAGTGTTAAAAATACGATGGGTTATGGGATTCAACCAGAATTCCTACAGAACTGGCGATTTATTTTTGTATGAATTGTTAATCTATTCCAATTCGAAGAAGCATAACATTTTTGTTGTAGACAGTTTTAACTGTACTTCTTTTGCCAAAACACAGTAGAATTTTCACAAACTCATTTTTACAGCAGCTACTGTGACAGAATTCTGAAACAGAGTGCCTCATTAAATAAGTAATTGGCGGCCAGAGAGCTAAATACCTTCCGGAAAACCTCATTGTGTCCGTTTGCGATAACACAAGAGAAGAAATTTCAGGTTTATTTTCATACTAGGAAACTGTTGTTTCATTAGCTGTCGATAACTCTTAAAGAATTACAGTCTCTGAAATGAAAAAAAAAAAAAAAAATAAAATAAAATAGAAAGTACCACTTCTGATATATCACCATAGATACGAAAGTTCAGTGTGTTAACGAATTCGCAAAATACTCTCCTCCTTTTGTGCTATCATTTGCCAAATTTTCGTTTCGATGTCTCGAGCGGTTTAGGAGGTGTGAGAGATGTTGCGAATGTTTCATTCTCGCGGGCGTGAGATCGGGACTGCGTGCGCTATATAGGATCCATTTTCTTGAGATCCAGAGACCTCCTTCCAAGCCCAAACAAAAATTCAATATGTTAGCTAAATTTCATACGCAGCAACATATGGTGGAATACGCACCAAAGACCACCAGAGTGACCGAGCGGTTCTAGGCGCTTCAGTCTGGAACCGCGCGACCGCTACGGTCGCAGGTTCGAATCCTGCCTCGGGCATGGATGTGTGTGATGTCCATAAGTTAATTAGGTTTAAGTACTTCTAAGTTCTATGGGACTGATGACCTCAGACGTTAAGTCCCATAGTTCTCAGAGCCAATACGCACCAAACGCAAAATCATGGCGACCCCTATCTTTCATTACAAACTTTTTGAATTTTGAAACTTTGTGGCAGATTAAAACTGTATGCCAGACCGAGACTCGAACTCGGGACCTTTGCCATTCGCAGGCAAGTGCTCTACCAACTGAGCTACCCAAGCACGACTCACGTCCCGTCCTCACAGCTTTACTTCTGCCAGTACCTCGTCTCCTACCTTCCAAACTTTGCAGAATCTCTCCTGCGAACCTTGCAGAACTAGCACTCCTGAAAGAAAGAATACTGCGGAGACATGGCTTAGCCACAGCCTGGGGGATGTTTCCAGAATGAGATTTTCACTCTGCAGCGGAGTGTGCGCTGATGTTAAACTTCCTGGCAGATTAAAACTGTGTGCCAGACCGAGACTCGAACTCAGGACCTTTACCTTTAGCGGTCAAGTGCTCTACCAACTGAGCTACCCAAGCACGACACGTCCCGTCCTCACAGCTTTACTTCTGCCAGTACCTCGTCTCCTACCTTCCAAACTTTGCAGAAGCTGTCCTACGAACCTTGCAGAACTCGCACTCCTGAAAGAGAGTTGAATTTTGCTTAGTATCTTATTAAAATGTATACATCACAATAAGCATTCGCCACGAAGCTGACATGTAACGCTACAAGTAAGGCAATAATCATATATTTTCACCGAATAGTTTCTGTAAGTAGTTTGTGAAAGATTATAGGATGCGCGAGCTTCGGTTCTGTCAGCGCAGAGCGTCGCCTACCGTCGCGTGCTATGTACGCGCCGCAATATGCGCGGGACCAGCTCGCCATGTGCGGAACGCGCGCGTCGCGCTGTAGTGTCGTGTCACGTCACGTCACACGTGCAATACTCGTCTCAAATTGCGCTTAGCCTTCGGACCCGGTTACTATTTTGACCGTCTGGGTACGCTGGGTGCCGTTGGCTGTCGCAGAAGGGATGTCCAGTTGAGTCCCTTGCATCATGCCGTTGAGGCACGCGAAATTATGAATGTCTGTGCGCGCTGTAACTAATTTAATCTTTCCATCGGGGTCCCTACGGGAACGACACGTGGGACATTATCCCCAGATTCCTCACTTAAAGGTGGTTTAAATGAGAATATTATTGATGAGGCTTTACGGGACTGTTACATTGATTAAAACTACGAGATTACCATAACCAGTCACAGCTTATTTTATTTCCACTACCCATCTCAGAGGTTTTAACCTCCATTATCGGGTGGATTAAGGTGCTTTATTACGACATGTATGTGTTGTGTGTATGACCTTTGGGATAAACTGAAGCACTGTCTAATAGAAGAGGCGAAAACAAAACGCACCGCTACTAACAGAGACTAAGGTTATCCCAAAGTCGCACCCACCAAACATACACGTCGTATTAATGCACTAAATCCACTTGATGATTGCAGCCATAGTCCAAAAAATTTCGAGAGTGGATTAATAAAAAGATGGGGAAACGTTACGTGGGTGATGTTACTGCTGTAGGTGTTCTACATAGTCTCATCCCCCCTCCCCCCTTGTCCCCCCCCCCCACTTCAGTACAACGCACAGGACGTTCATACAACCGTGAGAAATTGTCATGAACATCCATTTGTGGGATGTTCATTTCAGACATCCCGTTGCCTCGAATGGCGGTTATGTCGTCAAAGCGTTAGCAGTTCGCGCGAATTTATGCCGACGAGATTCTACGACAGCAATGTCAAGTGTATGTGAATGGGCTTATGACGGTGTGATGCAGAAAAGTAAAGGCTGGTTGCACAGATGTGCGTGATGAAAGTGGTCGACGAAGACTTTCGGATTTGACTGATAAACTTCCGGAGCGTGGTGACGAAAATGTGCATGGGAGACAGCTGTCCACAATTTCGGAATTTTTTGAAGATGTATCTCAGATTTCCTGGACAACGTTATAGTTAAGTTTCGTGTACGATGGGTCCCAAAACGTCTAACCGATGTTCGTAGAACTGAAAGAATGGTTTCGGCCTCGACATTTCTTCAGTGCTGCGGGGGAGGAATTTCCGAACAGAATCGGGGCATGGGTGCTGACGTGAACTCCGAAGGAAGCCAAACCGTGAGTGCTCACTTATTCTACCTGTAAGCCCAAAAAAAAATCAAGCAGACGCTGTCAAACCGCAGAATGGTGATTCAGATGGTTCAAATGGCTCTAAGCACTATGGAACTTAACATCTGAGGCCATCAATCCCCTAGACTTAGAACTACTTAAACCTAACTAACCTAAGGACATCACACACATCCATGCCCGAGGCAGGATTAGAACCTGCGACCGTAGCAGCAGCGCGATTCCGGTCTGAAGTGCCTAGAACCGCTCGGTCACATCGGCCGGCAGAATGATGATCACAATTCTTATGGGATCGCACAGGAATTTCAACAGAGAATACTGACACATCATAGATTTATAGTGAGACTCTTGCAAAACTGCGATGGGCAGTTGCAAACAAATACATTCGGTGAATCGAACGAAGGAAAAACTCTGACTTTTAGGAGAGCAAATTTTTCAGCATTCTCGCTATAGTCTGGACTTGGCACCAAGAGACTTCCGTCTCTTCCACAAATGAAGGCCTGCCTTCACACTTCACGACCTACGATGAGATCAAGATTGCTAACAACACCTGGCCAAAGCACCGGGCGGCGACATTGTTTAATGAAGGTAGGACTGCCATATTTCCAAATGCAAAAAACCAAGGGTTTTCCAATCTGTATGTGAACGACAATGGCTTACTTTTTACAAAAGCATATTTCTCGCTTCCTCACACCTTCTTAAGTAACTCTCTTGGGTCTCATGTTATCATGGTATTGAGAACAAGTGAGATCTTTATAGCTGTAACTGATGAGCAGCAAATTCTTTACACGTTATGCAGAAAGCCTATTTCTTTCACCAGTTAAATGTATATTTAATAAGGAATATATCCTTCCCATAGCTGCAGTGTGGACAGAGATTGCGAAAAAGTATCGCAAATTTTCCTAGGTTCTGAATATTCATTACCATAAGGACTGTTCCTGAAATCAAACCATCTATCAGATGCATTTTTCTCTAAAAATGTTGATCTTGTTTCCGATTAAAAAGCTGCTCACTTAGAAGCATTTTTAAGCGATTTACTTCAACAGTCTTTCGGCAAATTCGAAACGTTCTCTACAATCGTACGCCACGGAATATGGGCGAAGCTAAGTCGCCGTGGCACGACAGTCGACGATCGCCTGACGTGTTACCAGCTTGCTTTTATCTCTTCCAATTTATGCCCAGTTTCGATTTCAGTGCGACAGATAAAACTTGACATCACCCAGCCACAACTTGACATGGAAGTCGAAGTTTCTTATAGTGTTTTATATATTTGCCACTAGGGGCTAAAATAAAACATTAAAAAACGGGTGGAATCCGGATAAACTCCGCGATTTGGTAGCCCTAGAAAAATGCATAAGGAAACTGGGGTTATGGAACGACAAATGTTTGACTATGTGGAAAAGTGTTAACATGTAAATACAAAATACAGATAAAAAAAATGTTCAAATGTGTGTGAAATCTTATGAGACTTAACCGGCAAGGTCATCAGTCCCTAAGCTTACACACCACTTAACCTAAATTATCCTAAGGACAAAGACACACACCCGTGCCCGAGGGAGGACTCGGACCTCCGCCGGGACCAGCCGCACAGTCCATGACTGCAGCGCCGCTGACCGCTCGGCTAATCCCGCGCGGCAAAACGCAGATAAATAAGTTATCTGTCTTTATCTTTTATTAGTAGCCAGTCGGAAGGTATTTTATGACTAGCCTTCTAAAATCTACACTTGTAAAGAGTGGTGGTAACATGAACCAACAATGTCAGTGTAGCCGGCCGAAGTTGCTGTGCGGTTCTAGACGCTGCAGTCTGGAACCGCGAGACCGCTACGGTCGCAGGTTCGAATCCAGCCTCGGGCGTGGATGTGTGTGATGTCCTTAGGCTAGTTAGGTTGAACTAGTTCTAAGTTCTAGGGGACTAATGATCTCAGCAGTTGAGTCCCATAGTGCTCAGAGCCATTTGAACCAATGTCTATAGATAAGAGGAAAACGCTCCGCATTGCAGTGGAAGAGTTATTCTCATCAGCTCATACTGAAAACAATCGAAGAGACATGAAATGGAGCCGTTCATAAGGAAAGATGAAAGAGAAATTAACAGTAAGTGCCGCTTCAATTTACTGAAACGCCAATTTGTGACATGTTTTAAATTTGTCATTAATATTTTGTAAAACAAATGAAAGTTGTGTAATGTTGCAGGCCCGTTTTAAATAAAAAAGTAATGTATCCGTGTTAAGAATATCTACATTGCAGCACACAAAAGCCATTTTTTTAACGAACATAATACGAACAAAATTGACTTTACGCAGCACAAAATATTTATTTGAATTCCAGTTGGAAGCTGAACGGTAACTGGTGGTGTCAAACAGAGTTCACATGACGTGAATTTAAATTTACGTTTTATCAGTTGGCGCGGCCGCTGTCGACGCTGGCAGCATTTGTCCGGTTCACCGGTCACAGCCTTTCATCGGCTCCCTCGGCAGGGAGTTTGCAAACTCGTCGACAGGTCGCGTTAGCGACGTCGAGTTCCGGAATTGGCGGGCAGATGGCAGCAGGTGTAGCGCAGGGCGTTCGCGGCTGGTAAAGTCAATAAGCTGCGTGCCTCCGACCTCCCTCCCCCTCCAAACATCGGCATTTCCTCTCTCTTCCCGCCGCTCCCAAACAAAGCCGGTTTACAAACACTGGTCAGAATCTCCCTCCCTCCTTTCCTCTGCCCCAGCCGTCGCTATGGGAGGCGGTGGGTCGGTACGGTATCAGAAAATCGGACCCGTCGCTTAATGCTTCTGCACTGCGTGTAACGCCGAGGCAACGCCGGAACGGCTGTCAACCGGAAGATGTAGCGCGTGCCTCGCCAGAATGCGGAGGCGGCTTAGCGAAGACCAGTTAACCCCCGATTTTGTAAAGAATCGAACAACCATGTATAAAAAAAGCTTATTTTACAAATGAGTTAATCTGTTAAATATTTGACTCTAAGTCTGTAAGCCAGAAAAAGTTTAGGAAATGTTGTTGAAGTCGCTAAATGCTGTCATTATGAAACACTGGATGAATATAGTCCAGGTCTGCGCTTCACTGTAAGCAAAATCATGACACATGACAATGTTTATGACGTCATATATACTGAACTACGCGTTATACGATGATATAATTTTATACGTAAATTCAGTGGTATATGTGAATATTGCCTGCAACCCGCGTTGCACATTGAGTTAGTAAAGAAGTGGTAAATTGAAACGTTGAGCTTGTTGCTGAAGTTTGACTACATGAACAGCGATAAACTTCTTTTCTTTGATCATTTTTTCTTTTTTTTTGGTGGGGGGGGGGGGTGTCAGCGAGAAGTTTCATATTTTGTGTAAAGTCTGTTGGAAGTCACTAAATACTCTCGTCCTCAAATACTGGATAAATGTCGTACGGGTGTTTGTGCCCAGTCAGTTACGCTGCCTAAAGACAAATAAGTCCACCTTTTAAATGTAATACTTGTCTTAACCTTTCCACATAAGACTGTACATCTTAATGAGTAGATTGCGACAGCACTTTAGAGTTTTAAATTCTGTCAGTAATTTACGCGAAATACTGAAAATCAGATTCTTGTTGGCCCATTGCCGTTAGAGAGGCAACCAGGGGCTGGTACCAGGTTCTGGGACAGTCGTTTGGCAATACAGATCTCAATTAATTAAAAAAGAAAAATCTTTGACTACTTACCAAGTGAGGTACAGGATTTGGTTGATAATGAAATTAGCTTCATACAAGAATTTAAGCCATATCTGCAAGAAAATCCCCCAGACTCCGTAGAAGAGTTTCTGGATGTAATATATAAAGGGTGAGTCAGAAGTTATGGTCAGTATTCAGGAATATGATAGGAATGATCATTAGAAACAAAATATTCAGGCGAACATGGACTCTAAAACGCATGCCTTAAGAGCTATGAGCAATCCTTGATATTCAATATTGCGAAACAAATCTCTTCTAATGCAAGCTCATTTCTTTCCATATTTTGGGAAGTGGTAGTATGGACCAAAACAAGGAAAAATATGTTCAGTAAACATGAGCTCTAAATTGCATACCTTAAAAGTTATGAGCACTTGTTCATTAGAAGAGTTATGTTTCAAAATAGCGAAGATGAACCAGCAGTCATAGCTCTTAAGGTATGCATTTTAGGTTATATGTTTACTGGACATTTTATTCTTGTTTTGGTTCGTACTGCCACTTCCAAAATATGGACATCAACGAGCTTGTAGTAGAAGATATTTGTTTCACAGTATCGAAGATCAGGGCTTGCTCATAGATCTTAAGGTATGCGTTTTGGGACCCATGTGTACTTGACTTTTTTGTTTCGAATGACCATTCCTGTCATATCCCTGAATATTGACCATCACTTTATGAGGTTCATTCAAATGAAACTTTGCCTTACAAGTGAGATGGCACCACGTAACTGCGGGTATGGTGGCGTCATCTGTTGGTAGAGAGACCGACGCGTGCGCCCCGTTTGACGTTGCGTATCGCCAGTGTGGTTTCACGCCGAGGAGCAGGTGGTCACACAGGTTACCGTCCACCACCGAACATGCGGGAATAACGAGGAGTTGTAACGCGCGGGGCACACGATACTCCTGAAAGCCTGTACTATGGTAAGTTGACGGGCTTCACCTTATGAGAAAGGATTTTCGTATATATATTGACCGCGTGTACCTGAATGGAGGCAAATCAGACCTACACCCATTCTGTAATAACAATGATACGTCAAGCAAGTCCGAAAGGCAACTACACGTCAGGATGGACAAAAAACAACCCAGAAGAAGCTACCAATTTGTTAATAATACGGTCGCCAGCCTAATTAGGCATTAACTGAGTTTCTTCCCTGTACAAGTTGATGTACGTTCATGCAAAACAACACGTAGTAACACTGCATAATATGATAAATTTTAGAACCAGAAAATCTATTGAACTGATAATTTCACTTTCTGTACTGATATGGATAAACCATAAATACATAACACTACACTATAATGTTTACTACAAAACTTCGTACGGTCTATTGATCTGATTAAAATCGGGCATAGGTTACCCTAGAAATAGCACTTTCGAATCAGACACACACAATGTCAATTTTGATAAAGATAAAACACTGATAAATTTTGGTTTTTTATATTAACTTTAACTTTGCTAGTCAAATCAGTTCAGAACACTTCAGAATTCAAATGAATAAAAAAAGGGGGGGCCCTGAAACTGTTATGGTCACTGTAATAAACAATTTCATTACTGAAATCATTATGTGCTCAAGATTTCCAATATATGAGTTACTACTCTTTTCATCTTATTTCCTGCTCATTTAAATACCGTTATATCTGTCTCGAAATAATTAAACTTCATTACTAAATCAATATAAAATTTATCTTCCAACTTTGTCAGACCTTTGTTATTCCTCAATTGGTTCATTAACAAAATAGTTCTTTAAACATCATTCTAACATAGCTAGGTCTGCAGGTGATTATTATTAACACAAACTTTAGTTCTTCATTTCGGGACACTCGGATTGCACAACATTTGGAAAGGACCCTGTCTAGGTTAGTTGTGAGGATAATTAAATGATAGGACATCATCATCATCATCATCATTTATGACTGATTATGCCTTTCAGCGTTCAGTCTGGAGCATAGCCCCCCTTATACAGTTCCCCCATAATCCCCTATTCAGTGCTAACATTGGTGCCTCTTCTGATGTTAAACCTATTACTTCAAAATCATTCTTAACCGAATCCAGGTACCTTCTCCTCGGTCTGCCCCGACTTCTCCTACCCTCTATTGCTGAACCCATGAGTCTCTTGGGTAACCTTGCTTCTCCCATGCGTGTAACATGACCCCACCATCTAAGCCTGTTCGCCCTGACTGCTACATCTATAGAGTTCATTCCCAGTTTTTCTTTGATTTCCTCATTGTGGACACCCTCCTGCCATTGTTCCCATCTACTAGTACCTGCAATCATCCTAGCTACTTTCATATCCGTAACCTCAACCTTGTTGATAAGGTAACCTGAATCCACCCAGCTTTCGCTCCCATACAACAAAGTTGGTCGAAAGATTGAACGGTGCACAGATAACTTAGTCTTGGTACTGACTTCCTCCTTGCTCGTAGCTGAGTGCTCACTGCATTAGCTTTGCTACACCTCGCTTCCAGTTCTTTCACTATGTTGCCATCCTGTAAGAATATGCATCCTAAGTACTTGAAACCGTCCACCTGTTCTAACTTTCTTCCTCCTATTTGGCACTCAATCCGTTTATATTTCTTTCCCACTGATATTACTTTCGTTTTGGAGATGCTAATCTCCATACCACAGTCCTTACATTTCTGATCTAGCTCTGAAATATTACTTTGCAAACTTTCAATGGAATCTGCCATCACAACTAAGTCATCCGCATATGCAAGACTGCTTATTTTGTGTTCACATATCTTAATCTCACCCAGCCAGTCTATTGTTTTCAACATATGATCCATAAATAATATGAACAACAGTGGAGACAGGTTGCAGCCTTGTCTTACCCCTGAAACTACTCTGAACCATGAACTCAATTTACCGTCAACTCTAACTGCTGCCTGACTATCCATGTAAAGATGCTGGCAACAATCAGAGCAAAATGATAGGACAGTTCTGGTAAAATTTAAGTTGTTATTGAACAGTATGGAACAAAAGTAACACCGGTCCACACGAATACAATACTAAAAGTTTCAACCTGTTCGTATCGATGCGGCGGTTGGCGGCCGGCGAGATGGCGAGGCACAGAGCACACATACAACCACAGCTATGGCTCTTGATGTGTCGGCACTTTACTTCTTCTTAGCGTCGCAATACTTTTCCATTTAGTGCCTATGGAATTTTGCCATGCTGTATAGACGTCGGAACGGCATATCCGAGGCTCTATGAAACTACGTCTTCTCTGCCTCGTGATGACTGGGTGTTGTGTGCTGTCCTTAGGTTAGTTAGGTTTAAGTAGTTCTAAGTTCTAGGGGACTGATGACCATAGCTGTTAAGTCCCATAGTGCTCAGAGCCATTTGAACCATTTTGAAACTACGTCTTCCAGGAGAGCCTCCTCGATCCAGAACTTGTTGCTCAGACCAATGCCCAACTCCGACTACTACTGCTGAGCCCGTTATGCCGTGCAGCGCCCGTGCGTATTTTCCCGCGCTCGCCTGCCATCCACCTTTTACCGCTCCCCTACAGACAGGGTATTCACCCGAGGTTTTGCATTCTACATATCCTAATACATTGCCTACGTATGGACCAGACGCACAATTACAACTTTAACATCTTACAACAGTCTCAACATTTGTTACACTTCAATTCTGTTACAATATTGTTTGACATTTGACATAAACATTAATATTCACATTGAAATTTGTTTACAGTTTTCTTAACACAATGACATGAAACAAAAAGGAAATGAAATCAGAACATCGATTACACTAATTTATCGAAAAATCAGATGGAAAAAAAATATTAAATGTATAATAGTACAGCGTTGTTGTTGTTACAGAGTGATTGGATTTTTGGCGGCGGAGAGACCTGGAGGCCGTGAAATGTATCGACGGAAGAAGGCCGTGTGCGGTGAGTACGGTCTGAGTCGTTCAAGTGTTGTGGAACGGCGCAGACGATTCGTTGAGCGGCGCGACTCACTGGCAGTCGATGCTCGCCCTGGACTGGCTCACCGTGAAATTAGAAAGGTCAGCGTTGGCCGTAATATTCATGGCTTATTCACAGCAAAATCAATTTTCAATCACATACTGATCATCTTCAGTGCTGTGGTGTACAAATTGAACTCATAGGCACTGGTGTCAAGTTATTATCAGTAACCAAAGCTATGAAACGATCACAGTTATTACGGCCAACGCTGACCTTCCCTCTAATTTCACGTATATGGTCGTTGTGCACTCAGAACTCTATGAAGTCTCCTATCAAGAGGCTCATCGTGTCATCACACTGAAACGTCCCCTTAGAAAAATTATGCATGACTGTGCTTAAACTGACACACAATATTTTTAGCGCAATGCAATCTGACTTTCAAAAATCCCTACAAAATAATGGCCCTGACTAACATTAACCTATACGTTTCACAAATCACTTACCTCACAAAAATCTTCGTTACTCGAACTACTGCAATAAAGCGAGCGCCACTACTGCCAGCTAAATAAAAGATTCAAACTACGGAAGGCACTAACAACTGATAGGCATAGTTAGCAAAATGAAAGATTTTAATAGAGAACAAACAATGTATTTACCTTAATAGTGTTGAAAAATCATAATATACATAGCAGTTCATGACATCCAGTCTTACAAATTTCAAAACTCCGCCATTTCTCTCCCCACATCCACCACTGCTGACGGCTCACCTCCAACTGCGCAACGCTACGCGCTGTTAACATCCAGCTGCCCAGCACTACAATAGCCAACAACAATGCAGCACAGCACAGCCAGTGATTTTTCATACAGAGCGCTACGTGGCGTTACCAATAAGAAAACCTAAACAGCCTACTTACAACACCGGAAATGGTTGTGGAAGTGAATGCTTTGGTTTCGGACAACCGCAGAGTTACTGTGGACGAGATCCATCGGTTACTGGGTATTAGCGTGGGCACCGCCCACACCTTAAAGGATCAACACTCGAACTTTCGAAAAGGGGTTCGCAGGAGAGCTTCTGTAAAGTTTGGAAGGTAGGAGACGAGGTGCTGGCCAAAGTAAAGCTGTGTGGACGGGGCGTGAGTCGTGCTTGGGTAGCTCAGTTGGTAGAGCACTTGCACGCGAAAGGCAAAGGTCCCGAGTTCGAGTCTCGGTCCGGCACACAGTTTTAATCTGCCAGGGAGTTTCATATCAGCGCACACTCCGCTGCAGAGTGAAAATCTCACTCAGGAAACATCCCCCAGGCTGTGGCTAAGCCATGTCTCCCCATATCCTTTCTTTCTGGAGTGCTAGTTCTGCAAGGTTCGGAGGAGAGCTTCTGTAAAGTTTGGAAGATAGGAGACGAGGTACTGGCAGAAGTAAAGCTGTGAGGACGGGGCGTGAGTCGTGTTGGGTAGCTCAGTTGGTAGAGCACTTGCCCGCGAAAGGCAAAGGTCCCGAGTTCGAGTTTCGGTCCGGCAAACAGTTTCCATCTGCCAGGAAGTTTAATATTCTTCTGAGTTTAAACACTTCCGCAGGCCACAAAACTCCCCAGACATGAACATTATTGAGCATATCTTGGATGCCTTGCAACGTGCTGTTCAGAAGAGATCTGTCCCCACTCATACTCTTTCGTATTCACGGACAGCCCTGCAGGATTCATGGCAATAATTCCCTCCAGCACTACTTCAGTAATTAATCGAGTCCATGTCACATCGTGCTGTGGTTCTTCCGTGTGCTTGCAGGGGCCCTGTACGATATGAGGCAGGCGTACCAGTTTCTTTGGCTATTCAGTGTAAATAAGTAATACTCTCTCTTGTGAACGCACTGCATCGGATCGTTCTGTGTATGTTTTGTATGTGCATGAGTAATGCCTGTGTAAGTTGCACGTCATTTTTCCTGGTGGTCACGGCATTTAGTTGTAAACTGACGTTGCCCTAAGAAGGCGAAATCTGGTTCGTAATCACGTAAATAATATTTCAGTCGTGACTCGCAAACATTTATAAAACTTTCGCACAGTTTCACATACGAGGTGTGACAATAAAGTAATGAGACTGATTTTCTTTGCAAGATGTGGCAACCCTGAAGGCTTGTGTAGGCATAATATCTTTGACCTCGGTCTGTAAGCTGCTTCTAGTCCCGGCACATCGATGCAACTGCTCAGTCGTGGGTTGTGCTTTTATAAGTTAACACGTGTTTGTGTCTCTCGTCACGGAAATGGAACCGCATAATATTGCGCAACGGTATGCCATTTCTTTTTGCTTTAAAGTGGGTGAAAACGCGACGACAGCTTACAGTAAGCTTCAGAAGAGTTTGGAGATGAGGTTATGTCAAGAGCTCAAGTTTTTCGTTGGCATAAAATGTTTAGTGATGGCAGAATGTATGTTGAAGATGAAGACCACAGTGGACGACCACCAACCTCACAGACGGATGTCAACTTGGCCAGGGTGCGTGAACTCGTACGATCTGATCGAAGATTATCCGTGAAAATGATTGCAGAAGAACTGAACATCAATCGAGAAACGGTTCGTCTAATAATAACTGAAGATCTTGGTATGAGAAAGATTTGTGCAAAAATGGTCCCCAAAAATCTCACACCACAACAGCGAGAAACACGGAAAAATGTGGCAGCCGATCTGTTAGAGCAAACGGAAATCAATCCAGAATTGTTGAGCCGTGTTATCACTGGTGATGAAAGTTGGTTTTTTCAGTACGATCCAGAGACAAAACGCCAAAGTTCGCAATGGTGCTCAAAGGGATCGCCGAGACCAAAAAAAGCTCGCATGTCAAAGTGAAAAGTGAAATGCATGCTTGTGTGCTTCTTTGATTCCAAGGGAATTGTTTATAAAGAGTGGGTGCCTCCTGGACAAACAGTTAACAAATATTACTACAAAGATATTTTAGAAAGATTTCGTTAAAGAGTTCTTTGTGTCTGTGTCAACATTGCTGATAATTGGATTCTGCATCACGATACTGCGCCATCCAATACTGCTCTGTCAGTAGAGCAATTTTTAACCTCAAAACAAATTTCAGTACTACCACAGCCGCCTTATTCACCAGATATCGCTCTGAGCGACTTTTTTCTATTTCCAAGAGTCAAAACGGCGGTCAAGGGACGCCATTTTCAAACAACACAAGATGTCCAATCAGCTGTGACGAGGGTCTTGGAGGATATTGCAAAAGATGAGTTCCAGAAATGTTACCATCAATGGCAAAAGCGCCTTAAAAAGTGAGTGCAGTCAGAAGGGAACTACTTTGAAGGAGACAACACTAAACTTGACTAAAACGGTTAGCAAGTTGTTTTTCACATCAGTCTCATTGCTTTATTGTCGCATCTCGTAAGTAGCACCACACGCAGGCAGTTGTGTTGCACATATTCCGCCCTGTTGGATAATTGGGTAGCGACAGGATGGATATGCCAGATCCGACTCTGCTCCGATGCTGGACAACGGCATAAGCAAAAGAAAAAAAAGCAGTTTTTTTTACTTTCTCGCAACTCTTTGTCACTGTTTCAAACCGCAGACAACGATTTTCCTGTCTGTTATTTTTTATCACTAGTGAAAAGCTTCTTTTTTATTGTTATTGATTCCTTTTCTCCTTTCTTTCTTTGCAGTAGTAAGTCATTCTTTCCTACGTTTTTCTCTCCTTCCTACTTTCCATCTTTTTTGTTTTGTTTTATTGGCCGTGCGGTTCTAGGCGCTTCAGTCTGGAACCGCGTGACCGCTACGGTCGCAGGTTCGAATCCTGCCTCGGGCATGGATGTGTGTGATGTCCTTAGGTTAGTTAGGTTTAAGTAGTTCTAAGTTCTAGGTGACTGATGACCACAGATGTTAAGTCCCATAGTGCTCAGAGCCATTAGGACCATTTTTGTTGTTGTTTTATCCTGGAAGCCGTTGAAACTTTTTACTTTTGTTCTGAACTTTCCCCTTCCTTTTATTTCCTCCTCCGTTATTTCCATTTCCCTCAGGTCTCCTTTAACTTCTCTGATACGTGTCATTGATGTTTTTGGGTTCCTATCAAAAAAGTTAAAAATTCTTTTTGTTATCCTCTTTTCATACAGCCTTTTGAGGTGTCCATAGAATGCATCTCTTCCCTTCCTCATTGAGTCAGATATTACATAACAGAACGCAGTATGTTGTCCTCGATGGCGAGTGTCCATCAGTGACAAGGGCATCATCAGCTTTGCCCCAGGGAAGTGTGGTACCATCACTGTTGTTGTCGATATACATAAATGATCTGGCGGTCAGGGTGGGCAGCAACCTGCGGTTGTTTGCTGATGACGCTGTGTCGAAGGTGAATGACCATAGGATGATACAAGGCGACTTGGACCAAATTTCTAGTTGGAGTGATGAATGGCAGGTAGCTCTAAGTGTGGAAAAATGTAAGTTAATGAGGGGGAGTACGAAAAACAAACCCGTCATGTTCGGATACACCATTAGCAGTGTCCTGCTTGACGCAATAGCGTCGTTTAAATATCTGGGCGTAAAGTTGCAAAGCGATATGACGTGGAACGATCAGGTAGTGAAGGCGAATAGTCGACTTCTGTTTATTGGGAGATTTCTAGGAAGGTGTGGTTCATCTCTTAAGGAGGTGTCATATAGGACGCTTGCGCGACATGTTCTTGAGTACTTTTCGAGTGTTTAGGATCCACACCAGGTCAGATTAAAGAAAGACATCGAAGCAATTCGGGGGCGAGCTGCTAGAGTTGCTACCAGTAGGCTCGAACAACACGCAAGTGTTACGGAGATGTTTCGGGAACTCAAGTGGGAATCCCTTGAGAGAAGGGGACGTTCCTTTTGAGGAACACTATTGAGAAAATTTAGAGAACTGGCATTTGAAGATGACTGCAGAACGATCCTACTGCCACAAACATACATTTCGCGTAACGGGCACGAAGATACGAGAAATTAGGGCTCATACGTAGGCGTAAAGGCCGTCATTCATTTTTCCATCGCTCAATCTGCTGCTGGAACAGGAAAGGAAACTGCTGCTAGTGAAGCAGGATACCCTCCACCACGCACTGGAGTATGTATCTGGATATAGATGTATATGTATTTGTTCATTCTTTATTACTTCTTAATTTCCATTTGCCGTTCTCATGTTTTGGTCCCAAGATTTTCCTGATTATTTTTCTTTCCTTCTTTTCTGTTTCGCCTAATTTATCATCTGCGTTTAACGAAACGCATTCGGATTTAATAACAGTGTTATCGCGCCGGAATTTTGCATTTATGGAAATAAATTTCCTACTATAAACGTTTTTTGTTAGTTGAAAAGTCACCTCCATTTTCCTTGCCCTTGCTAAGTTAGCTTTTTGTCCAAAGCATTTGATTTTATTATTTCACCTAGATATTTAAGTTCTGTGTTTTTTTTTAAATTTTCCGTAATCATTTTTCATGTGTTTCGGTATCTCCTTCGCATCTGTCACATGTGCTCTTTTTTCGAAATATATACAGGGTGTGCATAATTGAAGTTCCGGTTTCAAAACCCTGTAGAAAGTGAACCACTGCTTGGAAGGCATCTTATTGACGTAGGGGGAAACTTCATCGGAAAAAAAATTAACGAAAATGTTACCCATAGATGGCGGTGTAAGCGACTTAACGTAAATGGGGACGGCTGCAAATGACACATGAATCTCAGTACGACGCTGTGGTTTGAGCTGCCCATTACACCATCCGCACTGTTCAACGTGCATGAAAGCACAAATTCGGCAGTCAACAGTTGTGGTGCTGTTGGTTAGGTAAGGTCGCGGCATGCGGGACGGGAAAAATCGAGTTTTGACTGTCCTGAGGCCAGGAACCGCATAAAAAACAAACTGCCATCGGTTTGTAATTGTACTGGAGTCAAAAACAGCATAAACAGCAAAAGACATGGGGTTTTAATTGTCTTGGGCCCAAAAACCGCATAAAAAGCAAAACGACATCGGTTTGTAATCGTCCTGAGACTGGCGCAATGTACGTTCAACATGCTGTGCACCGTTTTCTGCCACAAGTTGAAAACGAGAAACAGCATGTTCCACAACAGATCGGAGTGCCTCGAAGGTCACGTTCAGAATGCATTGTGCAATGCTTGCCTTCAACTCGGCTACGTTCGTAACTGGAGCGCTGAACACGACACCTTTCAGATAACCCCGACACAAAGCCACACGGATTAAGAGCAGGTGCCCTGGACGACCAGACTGTAAGGAAATGACTGCTGATGATCCTAGCATTTCCGAAACGCCTCTGTAGCACCCGCTTCACTTACTGTGCTGTGTGCGAAGGAGGGCCATCTTGCATAAAAAATGATGCCACCCGCACATCCACGCTGTTGAAGGGGTGCAATGATTTTGATGCGCAAGAGACTCTCCCAGCGTTTACCAGTCACAGTACAGGTCACAGGACCCGCAAGACTCATCTCGAAAGAATACGGCCCTACGATAAACGATACCGTCAACCCGCACCACACACTCACCTTCGCAGAATGAAGTGGTACCGGTTGATGTGCGTAAGAACTTCCCGTTGCCCATATTCTGCACGTCTGCCTATTGACAAGTCCTTTGAGATGGAAATGGGCTTCGTCCGTCCGCAGAAGTTTCCTGTCATCGTGATTTAGCTACACTACTGGCCATTAAAACTGCTACACCACGAAGATGACGTGCTACAGACGCGAAATTTAACCGACAAGAAGAAGATGCTGTGATATCCAAATGATTAGCTTTTCAGAGCATTCACAC
Source organism: Schistocerca cancellata (assembly GCF_023864275.1). Lineage (NCBI taxonomy): Eukaryota > Metazoa > Arthropoda > Insecta > Orthoptera > Acrididae > Schistocerca > Schistocerca cancellata. The sequence goes on along the minus strand of NC_064635.1, from coordinate 14,516,913 downwards.
AAGGTTGGTGCAGGTGGCGACACCTACAACGTGCTGACACGAGGAAAGTTTCCAACCGATTTCTCATACACAAGCAGCAGTTCACCGGCGTTGCCTGGTCAAACGTTGTTGTGATGCCTCGTGTGAGGAGACATGCGTACCATCACGTTTCTGACTTTGATAAAGGTCGGATTGTAGCCAATCGCGATTCTGGTTTATCGTATCGCGACATTGCTGCTCGCGTTGGTCGAGATCCAATGAGTGTTAGCAGAATATGGAATCGGGGGGTTCAGGAGGGTAATACGGAACGCCGTGCTGGGTCCCAACGACCTCGTATCACTAGCAGTCGAGATGACAGGCATCTTATCCGCATGGCTGTAACAGATCGTGCAGCCACGTCTGGATCCCTGAGTCAACAGATGGGGACGTTTGCAAGACAACAACCATCTGCACGAACAGTTCGACGACGTTTGCAGCAGCATGAACTATCAGCTCGGAGACCGTGGCTGCGGTTACCTTTCACGCTGCATCACAGACAGGAGCGCCTGCGATGGTGTACTCGGCGACGAACCTGGGTGCACGAATGGCAAAACGTCATTTTTTCGGATGAATGTAGGTTCTGCTTACAGCATCATGATGGTCGCATCTGTGTTTGGCGACTCGCGGTGAACGCACATTGGAAACGTGTATTCCTCATCGCCATACTGGCGTTTCACCTGGCGTGATGGTATGGGGTGCCATTGGTTACACGTCTCGGTCACCTCTTGTTCACATTGACGGCACTTTGGACAGTGGACGTTACATTTCAGATGTGTTACGACCCGTGACCCTACCCTTTATTCGATCCCTGCGAAACCCTACATTTCAGCAGGATAATGCACGACTGCATGTTGCAGGTCCTGTACGGGCCTTTCTGGATACAGTAAATGTTCGGCAGCTGCCCTGGCCAGCACATTCTACAGATCTCTCACCAATTGAAAACGTCTGGTCAATGGTGGCCGAGCAACTGGCTCATCACGATACGCGAGTCACTACTCTTGATGAATTGTGGTATCGTGTTGAAGCTGCATGGGCAGCTGTACCTGTACACGCCATCCGAGCTCTGTTTGACTCAATGCCCAGGCGTATCAAGGCCGTTATTACGGCCAGATGTGGTTGTTCTGGGTATTGATTTGTCAGGATCTATGCGCCCAAATTGCGTGAAAATGTAATCACATGTCAGTTCTAGTATAATATATTTGTCGAATGAATACCCGTTTATCATCTGCGTTTCTATTTGGTGTAGCAATTTTAATGGCTAATAGTGTATTATAAATAAATCAGGCCCAGGCCGCATTGTGATTGGCTGACAGCAAGACGTCGATGCGATGCGACGTTGACGTGACGTGACGTGATGTGACACTGCGACACGATGTTGTGATGTTGACGCTACATCATTGATTGGAAAAAAAGGCGTAAAATTGTGAAAAATGTGGAAAAGTGAGAGTACTTACGTATCTGCCTGGCTGTGCTGTCTGTGGTGCCTCGAATAACGAAATATCAAATTGTTATTATCAAATAGGCCTCGAGCAACGTGACTTAAAGTAATTTGTTGTAAACAAGTAGTCAGAGCCTACAACCTCTCCATATGCACTCCAGCTCCAGAGTGTTCCAGTTTTAAAAAATGGAGTTGGGGAGGCGTGCTCTTAATAGCACTGACAAATAATTTGTTCACTTACTGCATTCTGATTGCCTTAAACCATCATGATGTCGATACGACGCTGACAACAGTGACACAGATCTTGCATGGTTTGACAAAATACGTAAAATTGTGGAAGACTTAAAAAAATACTAAAATGGGTGAAAAATACGTAACACTGAAGAAAGTAGAAAACATACGGAAAAATACTTGTCGTTTGTTACGTTAGGAAGCTTCTGCCGTTTGACGCTGACAATGGCAATTTTATGTTTCGAATATTGCGCCTTTTAATTTTAGTTTCACAGCCAGACATTCATGTTTGGACTTTTGTGCAATTGGAGACAGACTTTGGCTGTTTTATGGACCTCAGTCTTTGGCTTAAGCTATTAAATATGTTAGCATTCTTCAAAAGCTTTGTTGCACTTACTTTGTTATTACTCACGCTGTTTTATCTTAATTGCTTGTTAAGGCGAACATCTCTCGTATTTGATTGAAATTACTTTCGGCTATAACCTACATATCTTCTGAATTTTTATTTATTGGGCGTTCGTGCGTTCCAGTACTTTAGTTCCTCTCCATGCCGTGATACGCGCCCCCTTCGCGATGTTTACTACTTAACGACCCTTAGCGCCGCTGCTGACAGTATATTTAATAGGATCGTTACATCATGTACTCGATGCAGGAATGCAGATAGTTCGTAATTTTTCTCTGCTGAATGGTACAGAATAACGACGATAGAATGTTTGACGTGAATGGATCCTGCGGGACGCAGATCTGCTTTGATATTGAGTCGTCCTAGTTTTCCCAGCAAGAACACCACCATAACTGTTCGTACTGTCGTCATGTTGCAGGAGCAGGCTACATTTGATGCTGACCTTACGCATGGTTCACGGGTGGTGGAGCTACGAGAAGATGTTCCCACTTCCACTGAGTGGTCAAGACACCCTCCTATAGCATTAACTCAGCTCGCTCTGTTTCTGAACAGGTTGCAGAATGTGGTGGATATTGCTCTCTCCGACTTCTGGGGAAAATTGCTAAAATTGATCTCACCATCAACTGCAGTGTGTATTACAGTACATCGCTCCATATCAATGGCATCTTTCCAATCCCAACCGTCCACTGGGTATGCTGTTGATTACCACATAATGATTGACTGACACCACTCGGTTGAGATGGAGGGAACCTTGACAGAACACTGGATATCTGATACTTGTCGCTGTGGAACATGGAATTAAATGTAGACATCATCACCGAAACAGTTGTTTGGAAGTGTTCCTCATTGCTACACACTTGTCCTACTTACATATGCTGTGATACCCTACACATGTTTTTATTTTTATTTTTTTTCACCAACAAGATAATAGTATCTCTTTTTATTTGTGCTACCTCTCACGTGTTGTGAATAGCACTTTCCGGCGATGGTCAACACTGGAACAGTAATCGTGTACATGACTGCAAAATGAAGCAACAATGCATTTCGAAACAGAGCACCGAGACATCCGCTACCCTTTCGATGAGAAGACGAGATTAGCTGTACAGGTAATCATCTTCGAATAGTGGTTGGAAGCGCTCTACGATACCGCAGACTCATCCAGTTTACATATGTTGCGATGTCTTCCACATTTTTGTCAATGAGAAGCATTGTGTCTGTGTTTTATTTCTACCAGCCTATGGTTTGGTAGCTGTACAGTTTATGCCATGCGATGTTCAATTTTCTGTGAGAGCCAGAGGGTCGAAACATGTTAATGTTGGTTTAGCACCAGCTGACACAAGTTTCTAAGCTGTGGTAGAAAAAACAAAGTGTATGGCGGTGTACACTGCTTGGATGTCTTACAACCGGAAAAAAACAATGTATAAACTGCTTGTTGTTGTTGTTGTGGTCTTCAGTCCTGAGACTGGTTTGATGCAGTTCTCCATGCTACTCTATCCTGTGCAAGCTTCATCATCTCCCAGTACCTACTGCAGCCTACATCCTTCTGAATCTGCTTAGTGTATTCATCTCTTGGTCTCCCTCTACGGTTTTTACCATCCACGCTGCCCTCCAATACTAAATTGGTGATCCCTCGATGTCTCAGAACATGGCCTACCAACCGATCCCTTCTTCTAGTCAAGTTGTGCCACAAGCTCCCCTTCTCCCCAATTCTATTCAGTACCTCCTCATTAGTTATGTGATCTACCCATCTAATCTCCAGCACTGTAGCACCACATTTCTAAAGCTTCTATTCTCTTCTTATCTAAGCTATTTATCGTCCATGTTTCACTTCCATACATGGCTACACTCCATACAAATACTTTCAGAAACGACTTCCTGACATTTAAATCTATACTCGATGTTAACAAATTTTTCTTCTTCAGAAACGCTTTCCTTGCCATTGCCATTCTACATTTTATATCCTCTCTGCTTCGACCATCATTTATTTTGCTCCCCAAACAGCAAAACTCCTTAACTTCTTTAAGTGTCTCATTTCCTAATCTAATTCCCTCAGCATCACCCGACTTAATTCGATTATATTCCTTTATCTTCGTTTTGCTTTTGTTGATGTTCATTTTACACCCTCCTTTCAAGACACTGTCCATTCCGTTCAGCTGCTCTTCCAAGTCCTTTGCTGTCTCTGACAGAATTACAATGTCATCGGCGAACCTCAAAGTTTTTATTTCTTCACCATGGATTTTAATACCTACTCCGAACTATTCTTTTGTTTCCTTTATTGCCCGCTCAGTATACAGATTGAATAACATTGGGGAGAGGCTACAATCCTGTCTCACTCCCTTCCCAACCACTGCATCCCTTTCATACCACTCGACTCTTATAACTGCCATCTGATTTCTGTACAAATTGTAAATAGCCTTTCGCTCCCTGTATTTTACCCCTGCCACGTTCAGAATTTGAAAGAGAGTATTCCAATCAACATTGTCAAAAGCTTTCTCTAAGTCTACAAATGCTAGGAACGTAGGTTTGCCTTTTCTTAATCTTTCTTCTAAGATAAGTCGTAGGGTCAGTATTGCCTCACGTGTTCCAACATTTCTACGGAATCCAAACTGATGTTCCCCGAGGTCGGCTTCTATCAGTTTTACCATTCGTCTGCAAAGAATTCGCGTTAGTATTTTGCAGCTGTGACTTATTAAACTGATAGTTCGGTAATTTTCACATCTGTCAACACCTGCTTTCTTTGGGATTGGAATTATTATATTCTTCGTGAAGTGTGAGGGTATTTCGCCTGTCTCATACATCTTGCTCACCAGATGGTAGAGTTTTGTCAGGACTGGCTCTCCCAAGGCTGTCAGTAGTTCTAATGGAATGTTGTCTACTCCCGGGGCCTTGTTTCGACTTAGGTCTTTCAGTGCTCTGTCAGACTCTTCACGCAGTATCATATCTCCCATTTCATCTTCATCTACATCATCTTCCATTTCCATAATATTGTCCTCAAGTACATCGCCCTTGTATAGACCCGCTATATACTCCTTCCACCTTTCTGCTTTCACTTCTTTGCTTAGAATTGGGTTTCCATCAAAGCTCTTGATATTCATACAAGTGGTTCTCCTTTCTCCAAAGGTCTCTTTAATTTTCCTGTAGGCAGTATCTATCTTGCCCCTAGTGAGATAAGCCTCTACATCCTTACATTTCCCCTTTTAGCCATCCCTGTTTGACCATTTTGCATTTCCTGCCGATATGATTTTTGAGACGTTTGTATTCCTTTTTGCCTGCTTCATTTACTGCATTTTTATATAAACTGCTTATGAAGGAGCAATACAGTAACCCTCTTCTGTGATTGGTAGTCTGTTGGATATGATCATTCTACAACACAGGTGATAAAACTTTACACCGGTCTGTGAAAGTGACTTCGATCACGAACCACCTGCTCTGTTGAACCAATACCTGTATATTTAATAGGATCGCCACATATGTTTGGGTGATAGACATGGATGCACCCTGAGAGACACAATCTCCTTCTGACTATCAGTATGTAGTTTGGAGATGTGTCGCAAAATCTTCGTACTTCCTCCGTGCCATGTATGATGTGTAGTGTTCCTAATTTTCCCAACAACAAACACCACCATAACTGTTCGTACTCTGTCTCCTACTACCTCGTGTTGCAGGGGAAAGCTTTGTTTGGAGCTGCTCTTACACACTGTACACGGCTGGTGGAGATGTGACATCATGGTCCTATTTCTACTCAGTGGTCAACACACACTCCTGTCGCATTAACTCAGCACGTCCTAGTTCCCTACAGGATGCAGAATGTCTTAGTATTCTCTGAATTCCGCACAGGTCAGACTTAAATTGGGGCGATCACATAGACTAAGCTGCAAGGATGGCGGGGGCATAGACTTAGGTGCAGTTACGAGACACAGAGGGTCTGTCTAAAAAACAACACTGGAGTTTCTGTCGTATGGGATCATCAGCAGATAGGTTCGAAAAAGGTGACGCATTTCGAGATATGAGAGTGCCACGAATATGAGTCACCAGTGGCTGTAATCATTAAAAGACGTCTCTTAAAGGCTCCAACGCAAGTAAGTGATTGAATGGATAGACTTGATTCAAAATCGCTGCCGGCATTTCTACCAGAAAGCGTAAACACTATCAGTTGCTCATGTGTGTACTGGTAGACTCAAGACCGTTTCTTATGCAGGGTGACGGTAATGTGGTTGCGAAGATCGTGTTTTTAATAGCACGATCCTTACACGAAATGTGTGTTGTGGGCTGTAGAATCCCTCTGTGGTCAGCTTCAGATGTCATTTCTCAATAGTGTTCCTCAAAAAGAACATCGTGTTCGCTCCGTGAATTCCCATTTGACATACCTGGTGAGTGTAATCAGACTACAGAAAAAAATAAAAACAAAAATTACTCGCAATGCAAAGTGACTCTCGTGATCAATTTAATTTCGAAATAACAACGACATCCTGCGGTAATCGGTAGTTTTCGCATCAAAATGGTCGAAGTTTTTTCCTGATTTTACACAGGGTCCATATGTGGCTACTGATCATTTGTGATCCGCTGGACATAACAAAATGAGATGTGAGTGCAGTCGAATGTAAAAAAAACTATACCGTTTTTGCTCATAAAACAAAATGAAAATAGACTTTGTCTATCTTCATGGAAAAACGACATTTATTATCCTCGCGAATGTTTTTTTTTCCTTTTCTTAATAGTTGCTTTATTATAGGAGTCGAGTTAATGTTAAACAGTCCAGCGCAGAACAGTGGGCGACTTCCCTACGAGACCGTGGCTCTATCCTGGTCCTAGCTGGAGCGCCCTACGTGACATTAAAAAAAGTATCTTTCATCTCAGCTTCTGCACTGTAACGATCACGATGTACTACTATTTTCAGTTGCTTTGGTCTCTCCCAAAATACTAAATTCTCTGGTATAGCTTTTCATAGTTCGAGTAGGAAACCATCAAGATCATACAACTTAAATTCGGGCAATGAATCGAGTATTCAAAATCAAACTTTGGTTACCCTTGTAAGCCATTAGATAGACAGCCTGCAACTGGAACTGTGCACCATGAACCTGGTTAGCCGTTTAGTACTAAGTCAGTAATCTGTTGCATGCGACAAGCAGAACTCTTTTAAAAGCGAATCTAAACAGTGTTGGAGCGTCTGTCGTGAAACCAAACACAGCCCTTTGTTCTCCGGCATTTCTGCATTTACGCAGCGGCCTGTGAAGGCAAATGGCAGTTAAGAAGAGACGGGCAGCAATTTGCGCGATGGCGCGTGAGTCGGTCGCGATGATTGGACATCCAATCAGCCGTAGTGGCGCGACAAAGGGGGTTAGTGTCGGCGTGCGGCGGGCAGAGGGCAGCAGCGTCGCCGATCGGCGCATCGGATACAAAAGCCGGCGATCCAGGTAGCGCCGGCGCGCTAATGGCCGCCGTCGGCGGAGAAGTCCATTTAGACGTTGTTTAATGTGTAATTACGCGTTTGTCTGCGCCGGCCGCGCGGCTAAATGGGCAGATGGCGGCGCTGCCGTCGCAAATTGCGCTAATTAACATCCGACGCGCGCCACGCTAGTAGTTTGGCCTAGCGAATCACAGATGTCAGCACTCGCAGCATCGGGCTCTGCCGGCACAATGCCGTCGCGTTCGTTACGGAGAGGGCAGAACGCCGTTTTTATTACTGCTGCTCGTAAATCTTCCCCGGTAAAGCAGTTGATAGTTACGTGCTGTGTTAAAAATGGAAATGTTCTTTGTCTGCCACTGCCAGGGCAGTGTTGCGCTCGAAAACTATTCTGCGACGATTTTCGTTAAGTGACCGTTACTTCCGAGAGACAATCGGTGTGTGGCAGGTTACAAATACATTATACTTACACGAAACTACCAAACGCGGTTTTCGTAAACTGATTCCGCGATGCCGCTTTTCATTCTGGGAATGCGGTTCTAGCTGCTGAATTTCCTTTTCCACACTCAGTTTTCGATTCCATGTAAACGCTCAACCGTTCTTGTCGGTTTTTTCTATTTTTTTCTTTCTTTGGCTAGTCTCGTCGGAGTACGAAGTAGTGTCAGATTGAAAGAGAAGTTGTCCATCTCAAAAAAAAAAAAATGTTCAAATGGCTCTGAGCACTATGGGACTTAACTTCTGAGGTCATCAGTCCCCTAGAACTTAGAACTACTTAAGGGGCTCCGGAAAGGCTCAAAATCATGAAAAGTTCAATTTTTACTTTTTTGCGTTTTCTGAATCTGCAGACTATTACCTTTTAATAGATATATAATTTATTCCATTCCGAAGACTACAACTATTTTTAAATTTTTTTTGAAATGTGTTCTACATGGGCGTGACCCACTGTGGCGCTGTTAAACTGCTGTCAAATGATGTTATTATTAACGTCCGTGTTCATCAGGTACATTTTAGTGATGTGAGATACAGTATGTGTTGTGGCTAACCTGTGATGGTTCAATATATATCGCTGGTGTGACTGTCGATTGTTTCATGTTTATTTACTCTGTCGTTATCTCGAAAATATTCGTAATTAATTCTGTTTCTTGAGTCTCTGTTTTGTTGAAGTATAATAATGAGTAAAAGTAAAGTTGCTATTGCGACTTTCAATGATGGCAACATTGTAAGGTGCAAGGTATTTAGAAATATGGGAATGAAGATAGGTTGTAACATGGTACGAGCGATGCTTGCTTTAGACAAGGAACGCCTTCGGGCTGCAGACAGGGCTGTAAAGAGTCTAGAAATACAAGCAAGAGTAAACAGGAGGAACAAGAGGAAGCTGGAGGAGGAGTTTGCAGAGGATGAAGATAATCCATCCTATGGACCTGGAATGCACTAAAAAGTTAATCCAATCTTTGTCACTCGATTCCCAAAACTTTTATTTTCTCATACTAATTACATGTTTTCTAAGGATCTTCCAAACATATTTGTTTCAAACTATCAGTAAATGTTCCACAGTACCTTCTGCATAATTTAACACAACCTTTTTCCAAAAAACTGTATATTTTTGAATATATAAATAAAAAATTGCAAAAAATGTTGTGAATTTTCATTACAATTGAAAAAAAATCATCTTTAATAACTGGACTAAAATTTTGTAAAATCCCTGTGTTAAGTTGTAGCCCATATTCCAATAAATAATCTGTAAAAATTCAACTTCCTACCTCAAATACTTTGTGAGGAAAGATGTAATTTATAAGCGTTATTTTAACATTGCAAGTATAGGGCGTTCCGGAGCCCCTTAAACCTAACTAACCTAAGGATATCACACACATCTATGCCCGCGGCAAGATTCGAACCTGCGACCGTAGCGGTCGCGCGGTTCCAGACTGTAGCGCCGAGAACCTCTCAGCCACTCCGGCCGGCTTGTCCATCTCATACTGAAGAGAAATAGCCATCAAGCTGGCTAAATAGAAAATCGGGACTGCTAAGTTCCAGAGGTCATAATTATAAAACAACTGACTATCGGAAAACCGATAGTTGACGGTGTAAGTAAACACCACAGAGAAAATGTTTCCGAAATTAGGTTTCCCGTTCCGGCAGTTGCCTCATGTGAACCTAGCAGTTATGGAAGTTGCACTATTAGTGGCATTTACCCGGTAAACTAAAATGTCTGTCAGACAAGCTAAATTTTCGTATAGGCTGATTCTTATTTAAGTTTAAAAACTCCCGAAGCGACGTAGATGGCACCGAGACATGTAATCATGTAATTTATTATAAGACACTTGGGGCAGCAATTATCGGGAATACCCCATAAGTGGATGACAAATGTCGAACATGTGACGTCACCATATAACGTACCTCACCGTACGTGTAGCGGCTGGGCCTGTCGATATTACTCTAACTGATGAGGGCAGTGCTACACATTGCTTCTGTAGGCTACCCTGCTTTCGTAAACGTAGATAGATTCACTGTAGTCTTGTTACCACTAACGTAAGCACTCGTGTCCCTTCGGAGAACGCAAGGACGAAAACAGTGGCCAGTGGAGCGATATGTAGCGATGCCCCCTGCAAGCGAGGGTAGATTCGACTAACCCAACTGTTTGCTATACGTGCGACGAGATACGTCATCTGGTGACGTCACATGTTCATCCACTGTTCGGGCATTTTCCGACGTTTTGGCTTCATGTGTCTTATACTGAATTAATTGTCTCAGCGTAATCTAGGTCACTTTGGGGGTTTTTAAAAGTTAACAATAATCACATTGTATAAACTGAAGTCGTTTCCTCTAGGCGATTCCTTTTCGTCTATAGACGATATTTCAGTGAAAAGCGAAGATGACCTGTACTTTAAAGGGCCGAATTAATGAATGATATGACTTGAGTAAGTCGGTACCCATTTTTGACCTGTATGGATGATTTGTGCAGGACATTGGAAGAGTCTTCAAAAACTGTTGTATTTGTTAGTGACACGCGTATACCGATGAAGCGCCCAAGTGCCCTCACATCGGAAGGAGCCAGGAGAATAATGGAACAGGCTTGCGACTGGTTCACAGCAATTGGTTTAAACCTAAATCTTACAATTACTCAGTTATGCCGTTTCAAACATAGTAAAATTACTTACAGAAATCTGGATGAGGTCCCACGTGTGAAGTTCCTCGGCACCCAGATCAATAATAAAACTGAAGTGGAACCATCATGTGAACAATGTAACCGAAAAGCCCTGTCTGCCTGCTTTGCACTTGGAAATTTCTCTCACTGTGTTGACCTGCTGACACAACTGCTAGCATACTTTCACTCAGAACAATTTTCTGGGATAATGCAGCTGAGATCGGAAAGATGTGTATTCTACGGAAGTGAGCAGTTAAGAGTATTGTGTGAAGTTGACAGCCGAACACCTTGCAGGGGCCTCTTCTGGGGCTACAGATTTTTTACACGTTTCTGCCGCCAATTCAGATATTTCCTAGTGATACTTGCAGTCAATAACAAGAGAGAATTTATGGTGGACTCAGCAATTCCTAACCGTAATGCTAGAAGAAAAATAGTATCGATACAGACTTTACGTCACTGTCTCGGGTTACAATTGTTCTATGTTCTGGTGCAAAAATCTACTAACAGGTTGCTGACAAACATCATACAGGAACGTGTTTCTTAAAGTTTTCCCCACGTATCTAATATTCCACAATTTCCGGGTGCGTATCTGGTAAATTACACACATCAAAAAAAGTTTTGCATCACCCCAATTCCCTGAACCCCTGCAGACAAACGTTGACTGTGGATATTGTGTCACAGACAGTCCCTCTGAGTGTTCAGAGATGTCACTAAAACCGCCCAAAGTTGTAAATAACCATACATGAGCAGCGCCTGTTAGACGGAGGGGGTCCGAAAGCCGATCAGCTGCAGTCATTCCACAGGAAGGAGGTACACGGCTCGTGTTGTCTGTCGTTCAACCATGCCTAGACGGTCAGTACCGCGGTTAGACCGCCTCAGCATTGCTACTTTCAGCCAGGAAGGGCTCTCAACAAGGGAAGTGTCCAGGCGTCTCGGAGTGAACCAAAGCGATGTTGTTCGGACAAGGAGGAGGTACAGAGAGACAGGAACTGTCGATGACATGTCTCGCTCAGGCCGCCCAAGGGCTACTACTGCAGTAGATGACCGCTACCTACAGATTATGGCTCGGAGGAACCCTGACAGCAACGCCACCATGTTGAATACTGCTTTTCGTGCAGCCACAGGACGTGATGTTACGACTCAAACTGTGCGCAAAGGTTGCATGATGCGCAGCTTCACTCTCGACGTCCATGGCGAGCTCCATCTTTGCTGCCACGACACCATGCAGCGCGGTGCAGATGGACCCAACAACATGCCGAATGGACCGCTCAGGATTGGCATCACGTTCTCTTCACCGATGAGTGTCGCAAATGCCTTCAACCAGACAATCGTCGGAGATGTGTTTGGGGGCAACCCAGTCAGGTTGATCGCCTTAGATACACTGTCCAGCGGGTGCAGCAAGGTGGAGGTTCCTTGCTGTTTTAGGGTGGCATTATGTGGGGCCGACGTTCGCCGCCGGTGGTCATGCAAGGCGCCGCAACGGCTGTACGATACGTGAATGCCATCCTCCGACCGATAATGCAGCATATTGGCGAGGCATTCGTCTTCATAGACGACAATTCGCGCCGCCATCGTGCACATCTTGTGAATGACTTCCTTCAGGATAAAGACATCACTCGATAAGAGTGGCCAGCATGTTCTCCAGACATGAACTCTATCCAACATGGCTTGGATAGATTGAAAAGGGCTGTTTATGAACGACGTGACCCACCAACAACTCTGAAGGATCTACGTGGAGCAGCCGTTGAGGAGTGGGACAATCTGCACCAACAGTGCCTTGATGAACTTGTGGATAGTATACCACGACGAATGCAGGCATGCATCAATGCAAGAGGACGTGCTACTGGGTATTAGAGGTAAAGGTGTGTAAAGCAATCTGGACCACCAACTCTGAAGGTCTCGGTGTATGGTGGTACAACATGCAATGTGTGGTTTTCGTGAGCAATAAAAGGGGCGGAAATGATGTTTATGTTGATCTCTGTTCCAATTTTCTGTACTGATTCCGAAACCAAGATGATTCAAAACTTTTTTTTATGTGTGTATTAATTCTTGTTCCGATATTTCTGCTGACAATGTCAGCCATTCTCAAAGTGAGGCGCTTGCAACGTTTTTAAATCACTTTATGCAATACTGTAGGGTAATCGTGCATGCATCAGAGATAACACAGTTTATAGTAATGATATGGAACTTGTCATTGTACACTCACACCACATACTCGTATGTAAATATGACTACATGCCGACTACTTACATGATTTTTTTAAAGTACAGTGAGTTAGTATATGCTACTACCCACCCGAATAATACTACATAAAATGAAATTTCCCTATCGAATAGAAGCAGGTGTTATGAACATATTTTTTCAGATTTTCAAATTTAACTTTGGTACCAGTCAGACATTTTACGTCATGCGGCTAGTGAGAAATTTTTTTAGCGGAACTGTAATGCAATCCCCTTTTCCACTAAAGGCAGCCTTAATGTCGACCAATGAATGTAACTTTTTCTTCTAGCATTGTAATTACTAATTATGCACATCACTGTTGCTTTTGAATTTCAGTAGGCTATTAACAACAAACTTCATTGGGAATAAATACACTGTGAAGTAATAGAATGACAAATTCCATTAACGGGTCTCTGCAAGATGATAGTGGGTCAGCACCACATGTTATTCTCACGGCACGTTTTTGAACAATGAAAATTTTCTTTCTTAAGGATGAGTTACCCCCTAACACTATACCATATGACATTATTGAATGAAAACATGTTAATTTACTGATTTGTCTATCCTCAAATTCGTAGTGATTACAAGAACAAAGGTGGCTCCACTCAGTTGTTTTATGAGTTAAGACATGTATTTTTTCTAGCTAATATTCTCATTATTATATCCACCTAACATTTTTTAACTTTGCACCCTAGCTATTATTTCCACACAATGTATTACATTTGTCATAGATGTTGTACCATATATTTAAAAATATATAAATTATTACAAATTTTTGTGCAATAAAAACAGTCTAGGTTGCATACAATATATTTTTTTAAAAAAAGTATCTGGTTTCATTCAGTGTTTTATCATATACCTGTGCTCACTGCTGGAGGTTGTAGAATGGAGTATGAACTGCTCTAGCATGTACATATAAAGTACCCTCTGTAGGAACTTCCATGAAGACAGTGCAAATACGGATGCCACATGTAACAAAGGGAATGGTGTATACACTGAAGCATTCTGATCACCAGTCACACAATACAGATTCACTGGCTGTTTATTGAAACTTTGACTTGGAACAGATATCCAATATTGTAAGCAATGAAATATCATCAACTTATATCTATCAAATGCAAACAATTACTGAACATACAATGATCAGAGTTGCATGTGGCCATTGTGAAAACAGTTTCCACCTTAGTTGCTGCGTAAAAGAACACGGATGTGTTCTGACTGTAGTGGCACCACCGTCTAGGATAGGGAAAGTTAGTTTTGTGCGATATTCGGAGCACAATTTACAGCCAGGTGCGGGCTGGATTGCAGTAAGTTACGCATACCAGCAGTTGTGAAGGCAAATAGAGGCCGAAGGAGTGTAGAACTGCTGGAGAGGGCATACACAGCGGTTTCCATGGCGCAAGTCACAGGCAGAAGAGGGCGGCTGGCCAACCTAAGTGTTATGAGTATGTGATACGAAACGGGGCATTAGCAAAACAGAGGCACGCATCTTAGTATAAATAAGTGTTGTTTTCTAATCAGAGTCATTCAGGTGTCATAGCTCTCCCGGACAGCGGGGTGTGTCACACCGCAAGGCTACACGCAGCAACAGATGGGGCAACAGCGTCTCAGTCCACGGCGGGTCGTCGGTTCGACCCTCTGAGGCCGACGCGAGGTCCACAGCCAGCCGGGTCGGGCCTCTCTTTGGCTCGCTACCGCGGGCAGTCGTCTCGGCTCCCGACACACTCCGGAGACTTCCGTGGCGGGGGCCGCAGATTCGGACGCCGGATCGTGGGTGGTCGTTGCCACTGCATTCTCAGCTATGCCAGCGAGCGAAGAAGCAGCTGCAGGGCCGGCCTACACCTTCCGGTGGAGCAGCGCAGAAACAATGAGGGCGGTGGCCACTGAGTTGGCTGCTGGCCCAGCTATCCTGACGTAATCGGAACTCTGCAGCTGGCGTGTGAGGCCATCACGATGCAGCGTTGTGTAGCACAGGCTGCTGGGGGTGCGTCCTCAGCATTGCGGGGCCCTGTGATGCAGACCGAGGTGAACGGAGCACTGTAGTGGAAGCAAATAAATCGTTTGGAAGGTTCTCGCCGAGTTTTAATACGGCACCCCCTGGCACCCAATATGCCACATTTGGCGTCTGATACCACAACATGATAATGGAACTTGATTTGGAGCAAAATATGTGATATTTGAAATATTATTAGTCGTTCAATAGCTATACAGCAATTTCATTACGTCAGGCGAAATACCTTCAGACTTCAAGAAGAATATAATAATTCCAATCCCAAAGAAAGCAGGTGTTGACAGATGTGAAAATTACCGAACAATCAGTTTAATAAGCCACAGCTGCAAAGTACTAACACGAATTCTTTACAGACGAATGGAAAAACTAGTAGAAGCCGACCTCGGGGAAGATCAGTTTGGATTCCGTAGAAATACTGGAACACGTGAGGCAATACTGACCTTACGACTTATCTTAGAAGAAAGATTAAGGAAAGGCAAACCTACGTTTCTAGCACTTGTAGACTTAGAGAAAGCTTTTGACAATGTTGACTGGAATACTCTCTTTCATATTCTAAAGGTGGCAGGGGTAAAATACAAGGAGCGAAAGGCTATTTACAATTTGTACAGAAACCAGATGGCAGTTATAAGAGTCGATGGGCACGAAAGGGAAGCAGTGGTTGGGAAGGGAGTAAGACAGGGTTGTAGCCTCTCCCCGATGTTATTCAATCTGTATATTGAGCAAGCAGTAAAGGAAACAAAAGAAAAATTCGGAGTAGGTATTAAAATCCATGGAGAAGAAATAAAAACTTTGAGGTTCGCCGATGACATTGTAATTCGGTCAGAGACAGCAAAGGACTTGGAAGAGCAGTTGAACGGAATGGACAGTGTCTTGAAGGGAGGATATAAGATGAACATCAACAAAAGCAAAACGAGGATAATGGAATGTAGTCGAATTAAGTCGGGTGATGCTGAGGGAATTAGATTAGGAAATGAGACACTTAAAGTATTAAAGGAGTTTTGCTATTTCGGGAGCAAAATAACTGATGATGGTCGAAGTAGAGAGGATATAAAATGTAGACTGGCAATGGCAAGGAAAGCGTTTCTGAAGAAGAGAAATTTGTTAACATCGAGTGTAGATTTAAGTCTCCGGAAGTCATTTCTGAAAGTATTTGTATGGAGTGTAGCCATGTATGGAAGTGAAACATGGACAGTAAATAGTTTGGACAAGAAGAGAATAGAAGCTTTTGAAATGTGGTGCTACAGAAGAATGCTGAAGATTAGATGGGTAGATCACATAACTAATGAGGAAGTATTGAATAGGATTGGGGAGAAGAGAAGTTTGTGGCACAACTTGACCAGAAGAAGGGATCGGTTGGTAGGACATGTTCTGAGGCATCAAGGGATCACCAAATTAGTATTGGAGGGCAGCGTGGAGGGTAAAAATCGTCGGGGGAGACCAAGAGATGAATACACTAAGCAGATTCAGAAGAATGTAGGTTGCAGTAGGTACTGGGAGATGAAGAAGCTTGCACAGGATAGAGTAGCATGGAGAGCTGCATCAAACCAGTCTCAGCACTGAAGACCACCACAACAACAACAAGGAATGATAAAAACTGAAATCAGTACATAATTAGTTACAATATGTCAAAAATACAATTGAAGCAAAGGTAAGAATTGGCCCAATAAGATTGTAGTACAGTTAGCACTTTCATATAAAAAATGAAAAACGTTGCAAAATGTTGAATTCTAACACGATATGCATCATGTATTTTAGAAAATGAGAGTAATAGTTGAGCCATAGTAAAGTTAGCTTTGAAAAGCGCGCCACAGCGCGTAGCGTGAAGCAGTCGCCCTCCGTTTTCCGGCGGTGGCGTCGTTGTCGCAATTGAAGTAGAGAACCTGTATAGAGAGAGAGTGGCCAACTGGACGATATGGTGGCCATTTTTCTGCCAATCTGTGGGTGGGACTTCTGAATGGCCAGTAGTGAAGGACACACTCACCGAATCAAAAGCACAACACAATATCGCGAAATCATTCGTTAAATTCCTTTCTTTACAGCTATAATATACTCATAGTAGCCTACTTCGTACAGCACAGGAAAATTTGATACAGTGGCTGTAAAAATTATTCGTTACTTGCATTTATCTCCTTTAAAGTTCGTTTACTAGACATATTGCAATGAAAGTAACATAAATAAAAAAAATAGTGTATAGCATTTGTTTTGCATCGGAAGTGCATAACGCTAAAGATTTAACGTACCAGTATTACGTCAGATGAATGAAAGTCGTAAGCAGTTGTTTACTTGTGACATCCAAAAAGTGTGAGACGTATTAGTACTTCTTGTCACATCTTCAAACTTTTTGCATGTCACAAGTAAACAACTGGAATACCTCTCATAGATAACAAACGAAAAAGATCACAAAAATCAGGTAATGTTAAATGCAGTCTACTGTGATAACGACCAAATATAACAAGAAAACTACCGTATCCCTTCTACCCCACAGTAAGTAGGCCTATTAAAAACTGTCTTCAAGAGCACCTACAATTGTCTACTACGAATAGTGTTTCAGCAGCCACGACAATTGCGGAAAACGTGCCTACAACTAGGCTGCGTCAACAGTCAGGCAATAATACTGAAACCAAAATAGTACCTAGTGTTCTGATTCGCAACGAAATACTGTTTGACGCTATAAAGTCGAATGAGCATGGCACAAAAATTACAGGAACTTTCCGTTTCCAGCAAGGACTGTCAGATATTGGCTTCAGAATAGCTTGTGATGCTACCACTACGCACGCAAACGCTAATTACGTACTAAAAACGATATACAACTAAATCGAACATGCATGCACAACGCATAACAAGTTTCTCAACAATTCAAATACCTTTTAATCGTTTCCAGAAGTCCTATGAACTTCAGTTCAACTCAAAAGCACGCCGAACATAGGAAGCGCGAGAGACGTTTGGCAGAAAAATGGCGCCGAAGCTAATCAACCAATCACGGGCAACTTCACCTATGGCCACTCTCTTTGTATACAGGCTCTCTAAATTGAAGGCTTCGGTGTTTCCCTCTAGCGGGGAAGGGGAAAAGTGGGCTGTCCGCGTGGGTTTAAGAAGTGGCTGTACGGGCTCTCGCGGAGAGTTGACAGTCGGGGCATCAAGAAGCGACTTCTCTTGCGGTGCTGGAGGGACAGCACGCAGACCGTGGCATCAGCGTAAGCGACGCGAGCAGCGGCTCCGTGGTATGGGGCGTTAACTGCTAGTCGCGAAAGGAATCTTCCTGAGCGTGGGTCCGCTAGGGGCCTAATCTGCAGTTCGGCCGTACGCTGTCCACCGGCGAGGAGGTTCTGAAAATCGGCGCGTTCCTCCCTGCGTCCGTTGAAACGGCTGGCAGCGGGCGGCTCGGCAGAGCATTTGGAGGTGCTGCGTTGGTTCAGTCCTGGGAGCCGTAACGCACCAGAAGGTGAGTATTGATCGTTAACAGATTTTATGAAGTTTAATTGAATTCAATTTACTTATTCTTTTTAGTTATACCAGCCGTATTTTTGGGGCGTTTCCCGTCATTCATTCTCGTCTGCCCACCTGCGGGAAGGTGGTAGTATTAGAAAGGGTGGTCCGTTTGTCCCCTTTTGAGGACGAAAGGGGGGGAGTCAGAGTAAATCTGTGGCTCGGATTGCTTCTTTCCCCTCTCAGCTTACCTACGGGTTTATTCGACTGTTAAACTCTGCCATGCCTGTGAAAGTCTAAGGCACCAATGGCTGTACTGTTTAAAATGCAAGGCACTAAGACCCGATCCATCCTCTCGCCTGCCCCAACTAGTATTACTAGATTCACGTGTAAAAGGCGCTCTAAGAACAAAAATTCCTTATGCTTCGTGGTAAGAACTAGTCAATTGCATAACGAATTCCTGCTCATCTGGAAGCTGTAACCTATGTAAATTTGTGTTTATGTATATTTGGCTATAATAAGCATTTTGTTTTTCCAATTCAATAACTTTTAAGGTTCAAATGGTTCAAATGGCTCTGAGCACTATGGGATTCAGCATCTGAGGTCATGACTCCCCTAGAACTTAGAACTACTTAAACCTAACTAACCTAAGGACATCACACACATCCATGCCCGAGGCATGGTTCGAACCTGCGACCGTAGCAGTCACGCGGTTCCGGACTGAAGTGCCTAGAACCGCACGGCCACCGCGGCCGGCAACTTTTAAGGCTTTTACTCATTGTGATTATATGTTTTATACAGGTAGTTGGTTATTAGTGTGTTTTCTTGACACGCAAAAGTTTGCGATTTCATTACGGGTAGGAATTGTTGCCTTGAATGGAGAATTTAAAAGTTCGCAATCGTGTGTGTTTGCCGTTAGTTAACTGGCAGAAATTTGTAAAATTTGTTTTTTTTATATATTTTGGAAACGTTAATGTTATTAACTGTGTCCCCCCCGCCCCCCCCCCCCCCCCCCCCCCCCCCCCCCCGTGTGCATGACTCATGCGTTTTGGTTTTCCTATTTTTAGAACGCCCCCTTGAGATGCACGGCGTATGTCAATGAGGTATTCAAATTGCTTCCACACTACAGTGAGCGTGTCTTGATTTACAGTTCTGTACCCCATATTCTCACATTATGACGGTTAACCTTTCCATTTAAAGGAAATGTTGCCTTGTCACTAAACACGAAGCAGGGAAGAAAACTTGCCAAGAACAAAATTTACAGAACTGCAATGTTGTTGTTTGTCACCTTCTTAAAGAGCTTGCAGTAGCTGAATTTTCTATGGTGTAAATGTCGACTCAACGTCCTCCAGACGGACTTCGGAGTTGAGCTATCGAGCTGCACGGCGAACAGATTTCTGCGGACTCCTCGTGAAACTATGGCGGATGCATTCGACGTCTGTGTCAGACACACGGCGACAGCCCGGCGATTTGCCTTTACTCAAACAACCAGGAATTGTTCTTGCCATCGTCTAATGCTCTGTGCTGTAGCAGAAGCTTCACTATATCTAGCACGAAAGTCACGCTGAACAGTCTTACTGACCGGCTCTGCGCGAAACGTAGAACACAAAATGCTTTCTGTTTTCACGACACTATTTTTATTAGAAATGAAGTGGGAGCACACTGCTGCTATCTAGCGGGAACTCGAGAGTTTGCTCTTTCCAACAGTAAGTTGTTCACGCACGTATCTCAAATAACGTAATACAGGGTTATTACAAATCATTGAAGCGATTTCACAGCTCTACAATAACTTTATTGTTTGAGATATTTTCACAATGCTTTGCACACACATACAAAAACTCAAAAAGTTTTTTTAGGCATTCACAAATGTTCGATATGTGCCCCTTTAGTGATTCGGCAGACATCAAGCCGATAATCAAGTTCCTCCCACACTCGGCGCAGCATGTCCCCTTCAATGAGTTCGAAAGCATCGTTGATGCGAGCTCGCAGTTCTGGCACGTTTCTTGGTAGAGGAGGTTTAAACACTGAATCTTTCACATAACTCCACAGAACGAAATCGAATGGGGTTAAGTCGGGAGAGCGTGGAGGCCGTGACATGAATTGCTGATCATGATCTCCACCACGACCGATCCATCGGTTTTCCAATCTCCTGTTTAAGAAATGCCGAACATCAGGATGGAAGTGCGGTGGAGCACCATCCTGTTGAAAGATGAAGTCGGCGCTGTCGGTCTCCAGTTGTGGCATGAGCCAATTTTCCGCGGGCTACGCGTGAAGCTTGCCCGCACGCGTTCAACCGTTTCTTCGCTCACTGCAGGCCGACCCGTTGATTTCCCCTTACAGAGGCATCCAGAAGCTTTAAACTGCGCATACCATCGCCGAATGGAGTTAGCAGTTGGTGAATCTTTGTTGAACTTCGTCCTGGAGTGTCGTTGCACTATCATGACTGACTGATGTGAGTGCATTTCAAGCACGACATACGCTTTCTCGGCTCCTGTCGCCATTTTGTCTCACTGCGCTCTCGAGCGCTCTGGCGGCAGAAACCTGAAGTGCGGCTTCAGCCGAACAAAACTTTATGAGTTTTTCTACGTATCTGTAGTGTATCGTGACCATATGTCAATGAATGGAGCTACAGTGAATTTATGAAATCGCTTCAATCATTTGTAACAGCCCTGTAGTTATGATGTTTGAAATCAGATGATTCTTTTTGATACACCCTGTATATTAGATGGAAGGTAGTGTACGTATATGAAAACAATAGTCGACGTAAGACTGAACCCCGTGGGTCCCCATAAGTGATTTACCGCCGGCCAGAAGAATCCGCCCTGCTTACATTACTTGAATCAGTAAGTACAACTTTCGAATTTATTTTTGTTAGATGCGATCCGAGGGTCGGACACGGGACACGACAGTTATCCGAGATTCTCATGGCCCGATACGTAGAGAAACAATTTGGTCAGTGCAGCGGAAAACACCACAAATTCTGTCTTTCGCTTTTCTTTCAACTCGTGACAGCATGCTGTTGTTTCGTGAGAGAGATGGCGAGGGAGGGGGCTACGAGCAGTATCGAAGGGCTCTCCGCTATCGAACCGCCGTCCAGGTCGACCGTGTTTGAATTAATCAGCAGCTGCAGCAGCAGTGCCGCCCCGTGGACAAGTGCTTAACTATGCATTTGGTGGCGACACAGATGTAATTTGCGCCCGCCTATTGTCTTTAACGAGCGGGTTTCCCGGTCATGCTTCAAGTTGCGGGTTATTAACGGGCGGTAAAGAAACGAAAGCCATTCTATTAAAGAACTGGCGCAATTACGTCCCAGAGCTTTACTTACGTACTAGCTTAGAATGTAAAATTGTGGAAACGGTATTTCCGTCGGCAAGAGCTATTTTTACGTACGTCCCGTTGACGAAATTTATTGCTTTATCAGACACGAGAAGACAAAAAATTAACCTCGCTGTAACAAACTGTAACTTAGTGAGACATCGCAATGGTTAAGGCACTAAACTTGCATTCGGAAAGAGAGAAGTTCAGGTCCTGTCTGAATATATGGATGTAGATTTTCCTTGGTTCCTCTAAGTTACTTAAGGCTAATACTGTGATAGGCGTAGCCTTATTTATTCTGTCTGTCTTCGTTATAGGCTTCAATCTAAAGCGCCCCGCGTAAACGATCAAACGGTTTGTCGACCATTACTAGTCTGTCAAATTATCTGGCAGTTTGCTGTTTGTCAAACACAGACAGTGTTAGATGTCTCTGAGAGAAATTTTGAGTGACAGGAAATTTGACACGATGGCGCATGCTGTTTGTGTTGGTATTTCGCTGCGATGTTCAGCGAGAAAGAGTTTTCATTACAATTTGTCTCTCTGTGCTGCGCGTTTCCACAATTTTGGTTAATACGATCAAGGATAAAAGGGAAAGATCACTGGCATTTACGAAAATCGTGAGCTATTGCATCTATCCCAGCTGTATTTTACAAAGGAGTGCTTTAAGGGGGGTAGGACGTCAAACGGGACGACTTGGAGCAGGAGAGGCACCACAGAACATTTTAATTTCCACTGTCTACACTTTTACAAGTAAATTCATAAAGCTTTGTCAGAATGACCAGAAAGGATTCAAGATTTACACTTATAGTGGTGGAAGTTCACAAATATAAGAAAATAATTTATTTTTTTAACATCTGAATTTCACCTTTTTTTTCACTTACCATTGGCTGCATTTGTTGCTTTAGGTACACTTTTCTTCATAAGTAAGGGAGATTCTTCGATGAATTTTGCACAGAATACAAACCATACTTACAGGTGTATGAAAATCTAGAATTTTCAAATCTATTAAAAACTGTGCTAAAAATTGAGATAATTAACTATAAAATTTGAATTTTTTAACATGAAGTTTAAAATGTTTAATCTAGCCACATTAATTTTTTCATAAATTAAATAATTTCTAGAGTTTCATACACCTGTAAGTATGGGTTTGTATGCTGTGCAAAATTCATCGAAGAATTTCTCTTACTTATGAAGAAACGTGTACATATAGCAACAAACGCAGCCAATAGAAAAGAAAAAATTATTTTGTTATTTTTTTGAACTTCCACTGCTTTAATTGTGAATCATGAACCCTTCCAGGTCATGCTGACAAAGTTTCATGAATTTATTCTTAAAACTGTAGACAGTGGAAATTAAAATGTCCCGTGGTGTCTTTCCTGCTACAAGAAGGCCCGTTTGACTTCCTACCACCCTTAAGAAGAAAAGCAATTTTGTATACACAACATTCAAGCGCCCGTACTATAAAAAGAAAAATATCGATACTCTCCGTTCGTCTACGGCCGATGAACATGTTCCCACACTAAGGTGTATTAACGAAGTGTCATTAGAGGACCAAATACAAGAGAATATATTTCTGCATATTTGTGTCTTCGTTTAGAATGTGAATGCGAGTTAATTCTAACAAGTCCATTAAAAGTTAGATTGTCCATTTGGAGATGATTGATGTAATCGTCACGTCCTGAGTGTAATACTGGATGATCGAAACAGAGAAAAACAGATTTCAGTTGTTTATTACAGGCAAACTACACCACTGGCCATTAAAATTGCTAGGCCACGAAGATGACGTGCTACAGACGCGAAATTTAACCGACAGGAAGAAGATGCTGTGATATGCAAACGATTAGCTTTTCAGAGCATTCACACAAGGTTGGCGACGGTGGCGACAGCTACAACGTGCTTACATGAGGAAAGTTTCCAACCGATTTCTCATACACAAACAGCAGTTGACCGGCGTTGCCTGGTGAAACGTTGTTGTGATGCCTCGTGTAAGGAGGAGAAATGCGTACCATCACGTTTCCGACTTTGATAAAGGTCGGATTGTAGCCTATCGCGATTGTGGTTTATCGTATCGCGACATTGCTGCTCGCGTTGGTCTAGATCCAATGATTGTTAGCAGAATATGGAATCTGTGAGTTCAGGAGGGTAATACGGAACGCTCTGCTGGATCCCAACGGCCTCGTATCACTAGCAGTCGAGATGACAGGCATCTTATCCGCATGGCTGTAACGGATCGTGCAGCAACGTCTCGATCCCTGAGTCAAAAATGGGGACGTTTGCAAGACAACAACCATCTGCACGAACAGTTCGACGACGTTTGCAGCAGCATGGACTATCAGCTCGGAGATCATGGCTGCGGTTACCCTTGACGCTGCATCACAGACAGGAGCGCCTGCGGTGGCGTACTCAACGAAGAACCTGGTTGCACGAATGGCAAAACGTCATTTTTTCGGATGAATCCAGGTCCTGTTTACAGCATCATGATGGTCGCATCCGTGTTTGGCGACATCGCGGTGAACGCACATTGGAAGCGTGTATTCGTCATCGCCATACTGGCGTATCACCCGGCATGATGGTGTGGGGTGGCATTGGTTACACGTCTGGGTCTCCTCTTGTTCGCATTGACGGCACTTTGAACAGTGGACGTTACATTTGAGATGTGTTACGACCCGTGGCTCTACCCTTCATTCGATCCCTGCGAAACCCTACATTTCAGCAGGATAATGCACGAACGCATGGTGCAGGTCCTGTACGGGCCTTTCTGGATACAGAAAATGTTCGTACACGCCATCGAAGCTCTGTTTGACTCAATGGCCAGGCGTATCAAGGCCGTTATTACGGCCAGAGGTGGTTGTTCTGGGTACTGATTTCTCAGGATGTATGCACCCAAATTGCGTGAAATGTAATCACATGTCAGTTCTAGTATAATATATTTGTCCAATGAATACC
This sequence comes from Schistocerca cancellata, assembly GCF_023864275.1. Classification (NCBI taxonomy): domain Eukaryota; kingdom Metazoa; phylum Arthropoda; class Insecta; order Orthoptera; family Acrididae; genus Schistocerca; species Schistocerca cancellata. Next base: position 14,492,356 of record NC_064635.1, on the reverse strand, counting down.
CGTTTATCATCTGCATTTCTTCTTGGTGTAGCAATTTTAATGGCCGGTAGTGTATAAGAGATAGAAACACATTGCACATGTCAGTGGACAGAGGAGAGCTCAAAGTTTCCACACAGCAGTGCTGTTACTAGTTGGTAGCAACGGTTCACTCTTTGGTGAGTTCGTACTTGGCTCCCAGAGGGCCCCAGCCTTTGCAGCACCTTTTCCCTTTCCGTGGCGCATGTCTGTCCTCCTCCTATTCTTTTTCCCATCCTTTGGGAAACACTGTGGGATATTTTTGGGAATGTGTTCCGAAGTTTCTATTGTGTTGGCAGAAGAACCAACACCGTGTTGCTAGAGGAGGCCGAAATGCACGCCTTTAAGCTCACGCAGGCTGGCGTGAGGTCTGGAAAATGACAATGTAATTAATATAGCCAATAAGGTACGTTGCTGCTGGTATACTTAACTTTAATCCATAATTGGTGTACATCTCTCTTGACTGTACATGCTTCACAATCTCAATATTAACTGGTAATGGCGCCTTGCTAGGTCGTAGCAAATGACGTAGATGAAGGCTATGCTAACTATAGTCTCGGCAAATGAGAGCATATTTGTCAGTGTAGCTTCTTCGCTAGCAAAGTCGGCTGTACAACTGGGACGAGTGCTAGGACGTCTCACTAGACCTGCCGTGTAGCGGCGCTCGGTCTGCAATCACTGACAAAAAATGGTTCAAATGGCTCTGAGCACTATGGGACTTAATATCTGAGGTCATCAGTCCCCTAGAACTTAGAACTACTTAAACCTAACTAACCTAAGGACATCACACACATCCATGCCCGAGGCAGGATTCGAACCTGCGACCGCAGCAGTCGCGCGGTTCCGGACTGCAGCGCCTAAACCGCGTGGTCACCGCGGTCGGCGCAATCACTGACAGTGGCGACACGCGGGTCCGACGTATACTAGCGGACCGCGGCCGATTTAAAGGCTAACACCTAGCAAGTGTGGTGTCTGGCGGTGACACCACAGTTTCAGTAGCCTGACATCAGATGAGTCCTTCCACTATTTCTTTCTTTCTTCGTTCTCCATCTCCTATCCTTCCACTGCTTCGGCGTATGAGGTTCTTCTTTGTGTCTTCTTCCTCCCTCTGTGCCCCTGAAAGTCGGGCCACACGTCTGATTCGTTACAGGTGGCTGGGTAACGTGTAATTCTCGGCCCTGGTCGACAGGTAGGGCCCGCACGTCTGGTACAGCCCAGGTCCAGGGAGGGGTGATTGCCTCAGCTGTTACCTTCCCAAATTACCAATTGGTCCCTCTGTCAGCAGTCTGGGAGGTGTGATCTGAGGTGTGAACAACCACCTAAGGCAGGTGAGCCACATCGTCCCCCCCACCCCGTCCCCCCCCCCCCTCCTGACGAGGCCAACCAGTTGGAAGGTGGGCGCCATTGGAGACGTTGGGACACTGGCAGTCGTAGAGGATTTTCTCACAATGAGCCAATCACCGTATTAGACTGCGTCTATTAAACGTAAACGGAATGAGACTTAAGATTCCTAGAATCTCCCATCTGCACCTCTGCTCCTTACTGTACCACATACTGAAGAATGTCAGTCCTTTACTACAGTTAATCTGTTTATTATTCAGAAAGGTGTTGATGCAACTGCAGGCCCTCTAGAACTTTGCTATTGGAGACCAACAGTGATTTTCAAGCCCAATAACTGCTTGCAGCTTCGCTCCTGCATGACTATCTTGTTCATGTCGAGACCTATCAGACTGAATTCTTCATGAGGTGGTATCTACACTAGGCTGCTCGATGGCGTGTGACCAAGGGAGTAATCGAAACTTCCTCTCTGATCAGGGCGTCACTGCAGTCCCACGGGTAATGAAGAAGGTTGATGCAACCTTAGTGCTTACACGCACTCTCTCCTTCACATTTGACACAGTACTGCTTCCATGAAAGATCAGAGCAGGCTACGAAGTCATCACGGTCCAGCAGCACATTCCAAACCCAATGCGCTGTTACCAGTGTCAGTGTTAAAATTACACTCAAATGTACTGTCAAAACACGTTTTGTGTTTATTACTTGTGGTAGGGATGTTCTCGAGGTCTATTGCCCACCTCCTTCTCTCCGCTGTATCAGTTGCAACGGCGACCGTGCAGTCTCAACCCGAGAATGTCCCATGTATTTCAATGAGCGCGCCGTCCAGAAGATGTGGCTGAAGCAAAAGGTGCCTTACCCCGTCACTCGCAAGTTGTTGGCTAGTCGAAAGCCGTGCGTCTTATCATCTAGTACTTACAGTAGCGTTCCTGCTATCACTCGCTCCGTGGAGGACATGACCACGTAGACTTGCGACCTCAAATTCAGCACTGCAGTCGTCAAATGACCCAGACTGACGGCGGCATCCACGCACCCTTCTGCTCCAGCTGTGCAACAAGCCACCAAATCCCCTACTCCACAACCGGCGGGCCAGAAAGGTCAGGAGGCATACTCCCGTGAAGACTTTTTACGTCCCTCCAGCCAACAAACATCTGAATCTTCGTGTACCAACCGGCAAGGCTCTAAGGAACCAAAGACAAACTGTCTTCTCCTTCGCAGACACGGGGATCCTCTTCCACGGTGTCGCCACCTGATGCCCTCGCCCGGCTGATTTATTTCTCCAGTGCCCACTGCTAACCCTATTTCTGCCTCGGAATCTGCAGGCCAATGCAGAGAGACTTCCGACGCCTCTGTAGGTGTCCTGGAACAGGATTCTCTAGCCTCTGCGCCCTGTAGCAATGAGTCTTCGAAGGCTGGCTCTCGACAGACGCTGAGGTGACAACTTTTCATTTTTTCCCTTCCCCACTTTCTCCATTGTGATTCTGCTCGAATAGAACATTCATGTCATTCAATACAATTATGGCTGCCCTTGGAACGTAGCGTCCCCTTGTTTTCTGCCCCCAGGAAACAGTATTGCATCCTCGTGACTGCTTTGATCTCTCGCATTTCTTTCCAGTCTACTTTGACCTTCTCCCCGAGGACACCATTCAGTCTCATGGAGGAGTCGTGCTGGTCATCTGGGATGGCTGCTGCCTGCATATAACGGTCAAGCCCCACATTGTCTCAGGGTGTCTTACCTGGTCCTACCACGGGCTGTTGGGTGGGGTGAAGTGAGAAATTGTGTATGCAAGTGAGCCTCCTACCACTCACCCCCCCCCCCCCCCCCCCCCCCCCCGCTGCATTGGGCAATACTGGGGCGGGGCTGCTGAGGTGCAAGTTAATGTTTAATAACTGAATGTACATATCTCTCCCGTTCCAGTCGAACCACACACAGGGCATTGGTAAACTGTACAGTTTGCACCAGTGAGTTACACAATTTTAAAAGCAGGTCCAGCTCTAACAATTGTGTAGGTTGCGCTAGATGGTTTTCCATGATTTTGAACTGAGGGTAAGTGGATTTTTTAAAATTTTCTCACTCTATTACATGTCTACTCTAATGTCATTGTGTCTGAATTACTCTATGCAGCCTGATGTCTTAATGCAAGGAGTAACTCCTTTCGGTGTCTTTGTTTTCTGATTCATGTTTAACAATGATAAAAGCCGTAATCCATCAGTAATGAGATACCAGTTCGATTTTACACAGAGTACGCGAAGAAACTTGAACCCCTTCTTGCAGCGGTGTACCGTAGGTCTCTAGAAGAGCGCAGCGTTCCAAAAGATAAAGGGCACAGGTCATCCCCGTTTTCAAGAAGGGACGTCGAACAGATGTGCAGAACTATAAACCCTCTAACGTCGATCAGTTGTAGAATTTTGGAACACGTATTATGTTCGAGTATAATGACTTTTCTGGAGACTAGAAATCTACTCTTTAGGAATCAGCATGGATTTAGAAAAAGACGATCGTGTGAAACTCAGCTCGCGCTATTCGTCCACGACACTCAGAGGGCCATAGAGACGGGTTCCTAGGTCGATGCCGTGTTTCTTGACTTCCGCAAGGCGTTTGATACAGTTCGCCACAGTCGTTTAATGAAAAAAGTAAGAGCATATGGACTATCAGACCAATTGTGTGATTGGATTGAAGAATTCGAAGAATTCCTTGATAACAGAACGCAGCATGTCATTCTCAATGGAGAGAAGTCTTCCGAAGTAAGAGTGATTTCAGGTGTGCCGCAGGGGAGGGTCGTAGCACCATTGCTATTCACAGTATATATAAATGACCTTGTGGATAACATCGGAAGTTCACTGAGGCTTTTTGCGGATGATGCTGTAGCATATCGAGAGGTTGTAACAACGGAAAATTGTACTGAAATGCAGGAGGATCTGCAACGAATTGACGCATGGTGCAGGGATTGGCAATTGAATCTCAATGTAGGCAAGTGTAATGTGCTGCGAATACATAGAAAGAAAGATGCTTTATCATTTAACTACAATATAGCAGGTCAGCAACTGGAAGCAGTTAATTCCATAAATTATCTGGGAGTACGCATTAGGAGTGATTTAAAATGGGATGACCATATAAAATTAATCGTCGGTAATGTAGATGCCAGACTGAGATTCATTGGAAGAATCCTAAGGAAATGCAGTCCGAAAATAAAGGCAGTAGGATACAGTACACTTGTTCGCCCACTGCATGAATACTGTTCACTGGTTTGGGACCCGTACCAGATAGGGTTGATAGAAGAGAGAGAGAAGATCCAACGGAAAGCAGCGCGCTTCGGTACAGTATCATTTAGTAATCGCGAAAGCGTTACGGAGATGACAGATAAACTCCAGTGGAAGACTCTGCAAGAGAGACGCTCAGTAGCTCGGTACGGGCTTTTGTTGAAGTTTCGAGAAGATACCTTCACCGAGGAGTCAAGCAGTATATTGCTCCCTCCTACGTATATCTCGCGAAGAGACCATGAGGATAAAATCAGAGAGATAAAAGCCCACACAGAAGCATACCGACAATCTTTCTTTCCACGAACAATACGAGACTGGAATAGAAGGGAGGACCGATACAGGTACTCAAGGTGCCCTCCGCCACACACCGTCAGGTGGCTTGCGGAGTATGGATGTAGATGTAGATGTAATTGAGCATTTTATACTTAGCGCCAAACTGATGGTGCATATTTTTCAAGTTGTATGGTTCAAATGGCTCTAAGCACTTAACATCTGAGCTCATCAGTCCCCTAGACTTAGAACTACTTAAACCCAACTAACCTAAGGAGATCACACACATCCATGCCCAAGGCAAGATTCGAACCTGCGACCGTAGCAGCAGCGCGGTTCCGGACTGAAGCGCCTAGAACCGCTCGGCCACTTCAGGTTGTATGCTTAGATGTGTGCCGGAAGTAAGCGACTGCAGTGCCACCAACCTTTTTTCTGAAGCGGAGGGACAAAATTCTAGAACGCCCATTTTGGCTCATAAATATGGTAAATATAGAGGTGGCCATGTTATGATTGTGACAGCCATTATGGTGATAAAGAAAAGTGGAAAAACGTCTGGTGGTCATTTACCATCATAAATTATAGTATTTAAGACAATATTGAAAACATGTTATTAACCAAACTTATTTACATTAAGATAATTTGGTCATAAATTTTGCTTAAATACTGAGTATAAGTGGAAGTCGAGTCTGGGAAGGGAGGGGAGATGGTATGGAGGAGGGGAAGAAGGATGAGAGGTGATGACACAGATAGTTGGGCGAGAACGTACTTAGTCTCGTTACTTGTACGACTTCTAGAGACAGAGTTACGACTTTCGCAGACCAGTTGTCATGATTGCACACTAAGGTGACAAATAAAGGAACAGAGGATTCAGTCCAAAAGTCTGTTCTGTTGGCCAGCTTAAGGGTTGTTTTGGACGGTGTCTTATGTTCACCCCCCCCCCCCCCCCGGGCTGCACTTTACCATGAAACTAACAAAACGCATTTTGTTCATCTTTCGTCACACCACTCAACACTATAAAATAGAAGGCATAACAATAATGAAGTAAACCCGTAAGCATTAGAAGTGTTATAAGCAATGACATTCAGAAAGCGTTCTATTATACGGTAGTTTATTTACCATTTCTCGAATTTGAGACAAATTAATCAGTCCGGCTGCTTCTGATGATATTCCACACGATTTCTTTTATAGAGGTGACTTATTTCTGTTTCAGATTTTTAGCATTCGACATCAAAACAGCATTATTGGCGAAATGCTAGAACACTCATTAAATTATGTGATAATATAATTATAGATCGTTAAATGAACTACGTGGCATCCGTAGTCATATAACAACCAGCTGTTCCCAGCCTGATTAAACGAAAGAGAAAAAAAAAGAGAAAACAATCGATTCTAATATGTATGAAAATTGGATATACGCCCTAACCTCCTTCTCTCCCTTCTTGCCTCCTCTTTGTGCCTCTCCTCCTTGCTCTTCTCTTTGCCCTCCTCCTCCTCTACCTTCCTCTGCCGATCGTCTTCTTTCCCCTCTCTATGTCCACTTACTGGCACCCCCCCCCCTCCTCGTCTATCACCTCCTGCCCCCTTCCCCCTGCCCGTCACCATCACATCCCTGACTCCATCGCCTCGTTCCCCCACCCCCTCTCTGTCCATCACCTCCTACCCTGTCTCGCTGTCAACATTTTCCTCACCCCTTTCTCTCCATCTTCTCCTACACCGTCTCTTTGTCCATCTCGTCCTTTCAGCTTTCTATGTCCATTTCCTATTACCCCTCTGTCCATCTCGTATTCCCTCCTTTCTCTGACCTTGATACTTGTTTATTGTTGCAAATTCAGATTCTGTAGTAGAATTCTAATCATAAGCCAATAAACCATAAGTGCAGCATTCCAATTTGCCAACAGAATTTCATTTCTGCGTATACTATGTAATTATTTATATATAATAAACATTAAAATATGTACCCTATCTTTGTCCATATGTTTAGTAGAGTATCGCGTAAAAATTTGCAATATATCAACCGAATATTTTCTGAGATTTTGCTAACAACGTCTGGAACAATTGAAGTAAATCAGTCAAGATCTTTTCGAGACGTTTGGTAATAACATTTGCCATTTGTATGTTACGTATTTATTCATAGATCATGTAAATACTTTTCAAAATAGGTATATAAAAACAAGCAGGTGTTTGCATGCAATTTTGTGTCAAAATTTTGAAGGAATTGCTGAAGAACTTTCGGAGATGTAATATTTTGAACAAACGAACATTTACATTATTTATGTAGATAGTAAATGATGTAAATACTTCGCGTAAAAACTTACTTTCAGATTCAAAATGACCTACAATGTATAGCCATATTGAGATTTAATCGATCGTGACTGTTTCATCCTGTTGTCTACCGTTCTTAAACCAGGGAACCACAACAGTGGAGATACCTGAACACACTACAAGAAGACAGCCACTTCGTAAGAACAGAGTCAGCGATTAGGTAAAAAAACTTTATGTCAACAGCACACCAACAAACAAAGTGAATAACCCCTCGTAGTAGGTTATCTTTCCCTTCTTCCGCAAGATAATCACTGCACATACTAAGACTACAAACAACTATAGTATTTATAAGTACTTTTGTCAAATGTTTTTGTATTGTCATTATAGCTGGGAAGTGAAATGTTTTCCTGGAAAGACATTGCTTCATTCGATGACGTAAGTCAGAAACGCTTGTGATTGGTAGTGGTCTCAGTAAAGCGTTCTCAAAATAATGTGTCTTTATAAAAAATATGGAGTGGCTAATAATTAAACCTTTGCGGTACGATAATTTTGCACTTAGTGCCAAACTAGTGATCTAGGGTGTTCTCAAACTCAGTGAATCATTTATCAAAATTGGCATTTTTAGAATTTCGCCCCTCTTGAATTCCTTTCAGTGGCGCCCTTTCATCCAAGTGCCCACCTTTATAGTTGGATTCACGGCTCGTCTGTTTGCCATGCGGTGGACCCTGGTTTGATTCCTGGTACTGCCAGAGGTTTTTCCTTGGTTCGAGGACTGGCGCTTGATGCACCCAGCCTGGCGATGCCAGCTGAGGAATGCTCGGCCGATTACTGGCCGCTGTGAGCTCACGAAAATAGAAAACGACCGTGTGAGTGCTGTGCTGACCACGTGGCCCTCTGTACCGGATCCGACGACGCCGTTTGTAGAGGACGACACGGCGTTTGGTAGGGACAATGCGTAACTGACTAATTCCTCCAACAGGCAGTTTTCTACCATTACGATCATTTTGGCTGCGTCTAAAGAGCAGAGGGCATCCTCAACCTCTGGCACACCTTTTTGGGATGAAGTGGTGCCAAGGGGCACCCAGGGAGACAGTGTACAGTGTAGAGGTCGCGTAACCTCGTAGGTGTGTGTAATGTACTTGAATTACGTAACCATTACGGCACCTCACCTCAACCTCTCGATACCAGCAATATTCTACTGTGTTTCTGTAAAATAGTTAACATATTTCTGTGACAACACTCAGGTTTGATTTCATTAATGTAGAGGTACTTCGATACATCGATATGTATATATTGCAATGACATTATTCTTATGTGTATTCTTTCTTTTGGCACTATGATCTTTGACGTACTTGTAACTCTGGTAAGCGGTTATTAGAGTGTCAAGCTTTGGTCGTCATGTTAAAAAGACGCAAATTGTACTCAGTTTATGAAATGTGAACTTTAACAGTGAGGAAGATATTTTCAAGTACACTCCTGGAAATGGAAAAAAAGAACACATTGACACCGGTGTGTCAGACCCACCATACTTGCTCCGGACACTGCGAGAGGGCTGTACAAGCAATGATCACACGCACGGCACAGCGGACACACCAGGAACCGCGGTGTTGGCCGTCGAATGGCGCTAGCTGCGCAGCATTTATGCACCGCCGCCGTCAGTGTCAGCCAGTTTGCCGTGGCATACGGAGCTCCATCGCAGTCTTTAACACTGGTAGCATGCCGCGACAGCGTGGACGTGAACCGTATGTGCAGTTGACGGACTTTGAGCGAGGGCGTATAGTGGGCATGCGGGAGGCCGGGTGGACGTACCGCCGAATTGCTCAACACGTGGGGCGTGAGGTCTCCACAGTACATCGATGTTGTCGCCAGTGGTCGGCGGAAGGTGCACGTGCCCGTCGACCTGGGACCGGACCGCAGCGACGCACGGATGCACGCCAAGACCGTAGGATCCTACGCAGTGCCGTAGGGGACCGCACCGCCACTTCCCAGCAAATTAGGGACACTGTTGCTCCTGGGGTATCGCCGAGGACCATTCGCAACCGTCTCCATGAAGCTGGGCTACGGTCCCGCACACCGTTAGGCCGTCTTCCGCTCACGTCCCAACATCGTGCAGCCCGCCTCCAGTGGTGTCGCGACAGGCGTGAATGGAGGGACGAATGGAGACGTGTCGTCTTCAGCGATGAGAGTCGCTTCTGCCTTGGTGCCAATGATGGTCGTATGCGTGTTTGGCGCCGTGCAGGTGAGCGCCACAATCAGGACTGCATACGACCGAGGCACACAGGGCCAACACCCGCCATCATGGTGTGGGGAGCGATCTCCTACACTGGCCGTACACCACTGGTGATCGTCGAGGGGACACTGAATAGTGCACGGTACATCCAAACCGTCATCGAACCCATCGTTCTACCATTCCCAGACCGGCAAGGGAATTTGCTGTTCCAACAGGACAATGCACGTCCGCATGTATCCCGTGCCACCCAACGTGCTCTAGAAGGTGTAAGTCAACTACCCTGGCCAGCAAGATCTCCGGATCTGTCCCCCATTGAGCATGTTTGGGACTGGATGAAGCGTCGTCTCACGCGGTCTGCACGTCCAGCACGAACGCTGGTCCAACTGAGGCGCCAGGTGGAAATGGCATGGCAAGCCGTTCCACAGGACTACATCCAGCATCTCTACGATCGTCTCCATGGGAGAATAGCAGCCTGCATTGCTGCGAAAGGTGGATATACACTGTACTAGTGTCGACATTGTGCATGCTCTGTTGCCTGTGTCTATGTGCCTGTGGTTCTGTCAGTGTGATCATGTGATGTATCTGACCCCAGGAATGTGTCAATAAAGTTTCCCCTTCCTGGGACAATGAATTCACGGTGTTCTTATTTCAATTTACAGGAGTGTAGAATGTGTGGAGCACTATAGGGAGGGCCCTCCAGGTGTCTCCGGTGTTTGACAATGCAACGGCCCAGTTTAACAGAATTTGGCACTAAATCGCTCAGGAGGGCATCTAACAACTCTACGAATCAATGGCAGTCCCATTAATTTGCTTGCATAAGGGCCAAAAGTGGACCAATTTCCGAAGCCCTTGCTCTTGAATAAAGCATCCAATCTCTCTGATTTGTCATCATCTGCTGGTCTGTTTAAGCTTATCACATCTACCTATGTCCGTCCCATTCGCATAAGTCCTTCATGGTACGTCGTTTCACAGTGTATTTTAGAGCGCTGGACTCACATGCAGCCGACACACTCTAACAACCCTACCACAACAAAGGTCAAAAATTAATTACGATTGTAGTGTTGCTCACGCTGCTAAATATTGCATTTTCGGACAACAACAAAGTTATATTATGTGGCAGGTGTCATTAGAGCACAGTTAATAAAGTCATTTCTTGAAATACTGGATAAACTAGGCACTCATCTTTTCGTGTTTCCCACGCTGGTCTCGTTGTGAACTCGTGGCTCAATCGTCGAAAGTCTAGGTAGTGATGATTCCAAGCTCGGATGCAAAGAGGCCCTGGTGTTATTCTGCGATATTCAAAAGTTTTATAGATGTGTTTCGTGAACCATTCTTGAAGATGAAACTTTTGCAAGTTAAGACAATGGTGATGTAAAAAAGGTATCAGCACTCCGAATTTAAGTTACACTTCTTTTTTATTAATTTTGTTGCAATATCACTTCACAGTATAAAACATACACTCCTGGAAATTGAAATAAGAACACCGTGAATTCATTGTCCCAGGAAGGGGAAACTTTATTGACACATTCCTGGGGTCAGATACATCACATGATCACACTGACAGAACCACAGGCACATAGACTCAGGCAACAGAGCATGCACAATGTCGGCACTAGTACAGTGTATATCCACCTTTCGCAGCAATGCAGGCTGCTATTCTCCCATGGAGACGATCGTAGAGATGCTGGATGTAGTCCTGTGGAACGGCTTGCCATGCCATTTCCACCTGGCGCCTCAGTTGGACCAGCGTTCGTGCTGGACGTGCAGACCGCGTGAGACGACGCTTCATCCAGTCCCAAACATGCTCAATGGGGGACAGATCCGGAGATCTTGCTGGCCAGGGTAGTTGACTTACACCTTCTAGAGCACGTTGGGTGGCACGGGATACATGCGGACGTGCATTGTCCTGTTGGAACAGCAAGTTCCCTTGCAGGTCTAGGAATGGTAGAACGATGGGTTCGATGACGGTTTGGATGTACCGTGCACTATTCAGTGTCCCCTCGACGATCACCAGTGGTGTACGGCCAGTGTAGGAGATCGCTCCCCACACCATGATGGCGGGTGTTGGCCCTGTGTGCCTCGGTCGTATGCAGTCCTGATTGTGGCGCTCACCTGCACGGCGCCAAACACGCATACGACCATCATTGGCACCGAGGCAGAAGCGACTCTCATCGCTGAAGACGACACGTCTCCATTCGTCCCTCCATTCACGCCTGTCGCGACACCACTGGAGGCGGGCTGCACGATGTTGGGGCGTGAGCGGAAGACGGCCTAACGGTGTGCGGGACCGTAGCCCAGCTTCATGGAGACGGTTGCGAATGGTCCTCGGCGATACCCCAGGAGCAACAGTGTCCCTAATTTGCTGGGAAGTGGCGGTGCGGTCCCCTACGGCACTGCGTAGGATCCTACGGTCTTGGCGTGCATCCGTGCGTCGCTGCGGTCCGGTCCCAGGTCGACGGGCACGTGCACCTTCCGCCGACCACTGGCGACAACATCGATGTACTGTGGAGACCTCACGCCCCACGTGTTGAGCAATTCGGCGGTACGTCCACCCGGCCTCCCGCATGCCCACTATACGCCCTCGCTCAAAGTCCGTCAACTGCACATACGGTTCACGTCCACGCTGTCGCGGCATGCTACCAGTGTTAAAGACTGCGATGGAGCTCCGTATGCCACGGCAAACTGGCTGACACTGACGGCGGCGGTGCACAAATGCTGCGCAGCTAGCGCCATTCGACGGCCAACACCGCGGTTCCTGGTGTGTCCGCTGTGCCGTGCGTGTGATCATTGCTTGTACAGCCCTCTCGCAGTGTCCGGAGCAAGTATGGTGGGTCTGACACACCGGTGTCAATGTGTTCTTTTTTCCATTTCCAGGTGTGTAGATTGAGGAGATCCGGTCCGATAGCCTTGTTGGCCAAGTTAGGGTTTGGCAAGTACAAAGACAAGCAGTAGAAACTGTTGGCTCGTGTGGGCATGAATTATCTTGCTGAAATGTAAGTGCGGCATAGTCTTCCATGAAGGGAAAGAAAAGGGAACGTAGAATATTGTCAACGTACTGCTGTGCTGAAATTGTGCCAAGTAAACATAAGGGGTCACGAAAAACTAAACGCCCGAACGGGGCACGAAGGCCTAACGGTACTGACCGACCGCCGTGTCATCCTCAGTCCACAGGCGTCACTGGATGCAGATATGGAGGGGCATGTGGTCAGCACACCGCTGGCTTTATGTCAGTTTACTAGACCAGAGCCGCTACTTCTCAATCGAGTAGCTCCTCAGTATTCAAGGGCTGATTGCACCCCACATTCCAACAGCGCTTGGCAGACCAGATGGTCACCCATCCAAGAGCTAGCCGAGCCCAACAGCGTTTAACTTCAGTGATCTGATGGAAAGTGGTGTGACTATTGCGAAAAGGCCATTGGCGAAGGGGTCAATCATTCTATGGAATGAAATGCCACACCAGAACATCATCCTCGGTTACCGGGCCATCCCCAGAGCATCAGCTTCGGTTACCGGGCCGTATGGAGGGTGACAGCTTGCTGTTGCACCACTGTGTGGGGAATCTCCAGACACGTCTTCACTGGTCATCCGGGCACAGTTCGAAGCAGGATTCATCACTGAAGACAATTTTTACTCCCCATCTGCCGTTAGCAACTTGCTTACTCTGTATAAGAAATAGCAGTAAATAATAGTAGTGCTGCTGTAACTGTTGGTTGGTAATATTTACTGACAAAATGCAACCTAACGCTAGATTGCGTACTTACGGCTATCCTGCGTGGCCGTTTTTCAGTACGACTTAAAAAGAGAGAGAGAGATTATTAATTGATCACCGATGTGTCGGTTCTCGATTGTGTTAAGGAGACGTACAGATGGATTACGCGAAGGAGTTTTCTTAACTGACCTTTTTACCCGGATTGCCTTCGCGCAATGAGAATCTTTGATGAAAATACCTAAGGGACATATCTGAATATAAAAATGGAAATGATAGCAAATTAGTGGAATTTCGTAAGAGAGAGATTAACAGATCGGAAGCTGAACACATTGTGGTCTCCCAAATACAATCGAGACACCGCGATAAACAGCGAACCTGTAACAAAGCTCATATACAATTCGAACATCATTTTTGGTTAGTGAAAGAAAAGAATAAGAAAATTACTGCATCGTAAAATATTAATATATTTTGAACAAATTGGCATTAAACTCCTAGACATTGACAAATAAGCAATAAATGCACGACTAACATCTGATATTTCTTTTGTACATGGCGCAGCCCAATAATCGATGCTTTGTCAGTCCGTTCCTTCTTAAAACTAAATGTCCTTGCGTGTGCGTAAGTACATTGTATCCTCATCCCAGTTACCGAAATGTTCGTTCGTCGTTTCACATAGTTTTTACACAAAATAAAAATACAACTTTTAGCAATGCTGTGTAGTACGTTTTAACATGTCGGCGACCAAAAGTACAGGGGATAATGAAGTCTCTAGAATATTTCTTAACAAAAGATAGATTGCTCTTTCTTCTGTTTCGCAGCTTCTTGCTATCAAGCGCTGCGGCAATGATTTTAAATATCTGCGCCCAGCGGGTCATAGTGTATATTTAGAGTATTTAAACGCTGGACGTGCGTCTTGGTATAGGCGCACATAAAAAAAAAAAAAAAACTCGTCTCTTTACTCTCGCGCTGTGATGCTTAGCATACTTACGAACTACAGCTCGTTGGCTGTCCTTTTCTTCTATCTCATATGCAAAGTATCTGAAATCCAATAATATTACATGGTCGACGAGATTCCAGGCGGCAACGAGCAGTGAAGATGTGTGAGTGGAAGCCACGGGTAGGGAAGGGACGCGAATGTGACTGCCGCCCACCATACGAACCGAAAACCGGGAGTCATGTTATGGGGTGGCATTTCATTCCGCAGGAGGACCCCTTTGGCAGCCATGCGTTGTACCCTTACAGCATAGCAGTATTGAAAGTCGCGAGCTCTATCTTCTTATCTCGTGTTTTCTACTGAAAATCTCATGCTTGTACTCTGGTTAACGTTACTATTACAGAGATCGCCTAAACTTTATTATTTTTTTAATTGGTCCTGTGCGCAACAAATATCTTACTTGGTCTTTCTGCTGCCACTGCTTGATCTGCTGCATTCCATTATTTAACAAAAAAACATAAAAAACCTATTATTCGTGCTGAGTGCAATGCATGTTCTGTATGGCGGCTCCTGCTGTTGCTGCGGCTGTTGCTGCTTACTACAACTACATATAATTCGAGAGAAAGGGTTTGGTCAAATCTAAACTCGATAAATGACAAGTAATTCCTTTTTTCAAAAACTATATTCTGAAAGCGATTCTTTCTCATTCAGCTAACAAAACGCTGGAAGCTCTTTGAACAATCGCTTCGTGTGTAACTCTGCCTCCAGTGGCATTAAAGCAGTAGTACAAATTAATCAAACTCTTGAGACAGACTGAAATACTTCTCAATTAAATACCTAGTGAAACAATTCCCTGACAATTACAAAAGAAATCAATGACAAAAATCAATACTTAGTATATTCACCTAACAATGGTTTCCCTTAAGAATGCAACTCCTATCATTATCAAAATTACCGTATGCTGCTACGCACATACACAAACCCTTTTCTTTAAATTAATAAGCGCGCTGCAAATTATAAAAAATATCAACTAAATACCAAATCCTGTGTCGCTGCTGGCGGACACGGCAGTACGGCAGCTCGGCGACGACCCCTCGCCCGACACACGTGCGCACCACAGCAGGCGGGCTCATACACTGGCTTCCAAAACTGCCACTAATTAATCCGTGCGCTGCGAAGCGCGACAACATATCTTAGATTCCAGAGCTTGTGTACGCGCGCTGTAGCCAACCTTTAAATCTTAAGAGAGTATTGCCAACTGTCAGTCTGTTGATAGTATTCTACGCCCTGTTTTGTTGCTATTCACAGTAACCCATCCTGGGTTTACATTTCAGCAAGATAACGCCCTCCTACACTGTAGAAATGTTGGAACACGTGAGGCAATACTGACCTTACGACTTACACGAGAAGAAAGATTAAGGAAAGGCAAACCTACGTTTCTAGCATTTGTAGACTTAGAGAAGGCTTTTGACAATGTTGATTGGAATACTCTCTTTCAAATACTAAAGGTGGCAGGGGTAAAATACAGGGAACGAAAGGCTATTTACAATTTGTACAGAAAACAGATGGCAGTTATAAGAGTCGAGGGACATGAAAGGGAAGCAGTGGACGGGAAGGGAGTGAGACAGGGTTGTAGCCTCTCCCCGATGTCATTCAATCTGTATATTGAGCAAGCAGTAAAGGAAACAAAAGAAAAATTCGGAGTAGGTATTACAATCCATGGAGAAGAAATAAAAACTTTGAGGTTCGCCGATGACATAGTAATTCTGTCAGAGACAGCAAAGGACTTGGAAGAGCAGTTGAACGGAATGGACAGTGTCTTGAAAGGAGGATATAAGATGAACATTAATAAAAGCAAAACGAGGATAATGGAATGTAGTCGAATTAAGTCGGGTGATGCTGAGGGAATTAGATTAGGAAATGAGGCACTTAAAGTAGTAAAGGAGTTTTGCTATTTGGGGAGCAAAATAACTGATGATGGTCGAAGTAGAGAGGATATAAAATGTAGACTGGCAATGGCAAGGAAAGCGTTTCTGAAGAAGAGAAATTTGTTAACATTGAGTATAGATTTAAGTGTCAGGAAGTCATTTCTGAAAGTATTTGTATGGAGTGTAGCCATGTATGGAAGTGAAACATGGACGATAAATAGTTTGGAAAAGAAGAGAATAGAAGCTTTCGAAATGTGGTGCTACAGAAGACTGTTGAAGATTAGGTGGGTAGATCACGTAACCAATGAGGAGGTATTGAATAGGATTGGGGAGAAGAGACGTTTGTGGCACAACTTGACTAGAAGAAGGGATCGGTTGGTAGGACATGTCCTGGGGCATCAAGGGATCACAAATTTAGCATTGGAGGGTAAAAATCGTAGAGGGAGACCAATAGATGAATAAACTAAGCAGATTCAGAAGGATGTAGGTTGCAGTAGGTACTGGGAGATGAAGGAGCTCGCACAGGATAGATTAGCATGGAGAGCTGCATCAAACCAGTCTCAGGACTGAAGACCACAACAACAACAAGACTGTACACAGTGGCAAGGAAAGGTGGGCGACAGAGTCGCGTGGCAACTGTTGTCACAGGAAAGGTGGACTGCAGCAGAAATGATTGCCGAACAAGTTAACAGAACAAACAGGAGATTTACATAACTTGTGTATTTCTCCAAATGTACAAAGACTCATTACCAACAGTGCTGCAAGAAACATAGTTGATCTATCAATGTCGATGAAGCTCCCTGAAGTGAGTATGAATGGTGGAGTGGGACGCGTGACCAGACGGCATCTGTGGAATGTCACGTGGCAAAGTGGTGTCCAGGTGAGGCGCAGTAGACTAGAGGCCTGCGCGCACACTTGTGACGTCACATACTGATGGCCGCGTCTGTATCCGAACGCTCCTGTTAAGCACTCTGCAGCTATACGAACTTCACGACTTTTAGAGCTGAGACCGCATAGGGATTCTCGTGCTTTTCTCTCCTACATGTCCTTGTAATGAAAGTACGGAAATTTATATCATTGCGTAAAGTGACTGAACAAAACTGCCCTATGTTATTTCAAGATCTAAAATTATTTTGACGATTTGCCTTAAATACGCGTTTCTAGGCTTGAATACAAACTCTACTTTTAAATTCTTTTACGTCAGGAGCTACGTTTTCTTGCAGTAAAAAATCGGCAATATGCAACAACAAGCAGACGTTTTCGGTTTTAAATAAAGCAGCTGGAGCTCCTACAGAACTTAAGAATTTGTTTCCCTGGTTATCTTCGCAAATTTTCCTCTCCACTTCAAAATTTGCTCACCTCACACGGAACTCATTCGACGAAATGGGGCTCCTCCTGACATAATGTTTAATAAATAAAAAAAACTGAAAAGATATTTTATTTCCCTGTTTCTCCAGAACTTTAGAACCTTAAACATGAAAAGATTGTTTCTCCTTTATCCTTGATTGAAATTCGTGTCACAGAGTGCTGTTAATTTAATCATAATGCGCTTACCTCGAAATTCTGCTTTCTATACTGCTTAATCTGTCAAACACTGAATTCATTAAAGCAATTTTCTAAGGTAGTTTACCCAAATTGAAATTATTTCCGAATAGCTGTATATGTAAAACTGAACAAAATCATTCTGTAGCTCTTCCAAATAAAATTACTGGAAACTCAATAATCTGGTAGGAATGATAAGCAATACTAAATATTTTTGAGTCACACTAATTAATATAACTATTCTGTGTGCCAATAGTTGCAAATATGCCAGCTTCGTATTAACCTCGCAGCAATGGTCCAAAATTAAGAAACAAATGATACTGGTACATGATACATACCTGCTTATAAAAACAATTGGCACATGTGCTGCAATGGAAACAAATGACAAGCTACAATTTTTTTGTTATTTACGTACCCTTGAATGATGTGTAGACACAAATTCCTGTCTGGGAATAGCTGCAATCCAGCGATTTCTCAACTTCACATATTTGGGAAATCGAAACATGTGCACTTTCATGCCTTTTTGGGATTTATAATTTCCCTGGCAAAAGGGAACGCAGCACTTGTATCCCATACTTCGCAGAACTGTAGACGATTACTGCAATAAATGTATATCACTTGCACGTGTCACATACTTTCAACACAACATATGAAACGTCCCCTTTGAGCAATTGTACAAGACTATGCTTAACCTGTCACACAATATTTCTAGCTCAACGCAATCTGACTTTCAAAAATCCCTACAAAAGAATGACCCTGACTAACATTAAACTATACCTTTCACAAATAACTTACCTCACAAAAATCTTCATTACTCGAACTACTGCAATACAGCGAGCGCCACTATTGCCAGCTAAATAAAAGATTCAAACTACAGAAGACACTAACTACTGATAGGGATAGTTAGCAAATGAAAGATATTAATAGAGAACAAACAATGTATTTACCTTAATAGTCATAATATATATAGCAGTTCATGACAAATTACAAAACTCCGCCATCTCTCTCCCCACATCCACCACTGCTGGCGGCTCACCTCCAACTGCGCAATGCTACGCGCTGTTCACATCCAGCTGCCGCTGCCCAACACTACAATGGCAGACAACAATGCAAACTAGCCACAGACTGCACACAGCACAGCCAGTGATTTTCATATAGAGCGCTACGTAACGTTGTTAATAAGAAAACATAAACAGCCTACTTACATAGCCCCCATGCTCCCCACAAAAAATTTTACAAAATATTTTTGGGCAGTGGCCAATAATGATTTGAAAAAATTTTTCATAATTACAATAACAAAGATATCAAATGCACACACTTATTGATACAATGTTGGTCAAAAGCTAAAATTTTCTCACAGCCCATAAAGACAGTCCTGATCATTCATCACAGTAAAACTGCCGTTTCTTTTATCAAAGTCTGAGCAGTAAAAGACAATGCACACGGAAGTAGTGGATGTCCATGCAGTCTTGAAGAAGTAGTGTTGTCCTTCCAACAGAAAGACAGTGCTGGCTCTTGACATGCTGACAGGTAGTGGGCAACAACAGAGCAAACCCACAGCAGAGTCAGTCGAAGTTGATGAATATTGGTAGGTAAGTCATCACAGAGTAGACCCACTGTAGTCCTGGTAGAGAGTATGGTATAGGTGAGTCAGCAAAGGTGCAGACCCACTGCAGTCCTTGTAGAGATGGCCAGCAGCAATCTGTTGTGACTGTGCAGGTGCACAATCACCATTGAAGAGTCTTGTGGATAATATAGCAAGTCCATAACCACCACTTGTGCACTCACAAAGTTTTTGGAATTGTCCTTAAAACCAGCAATGCTGTTATCCAGTCTCTTGCTGAATTATTAACACACGTGCAAACACTAACAGTCCCTACTTCTCACATATTGTCCACATACTATGACCAACAGAAACGTGTGCAGTGAAATGGAACTTACAAGTTACTTAATTTGATTAACTGGTGTCAATTACAATATTATAACATGAGAATACAATTACAAAGGTACAAAATACATCATTAAAAACATAACAATACAGATAACATTTGTAGTACAGGCTTTACAACAGAATAGAAATAAACATATACATCAGTGTTACAGGAATTATGAGATAAGTAGATACATAAACGATCAGAATAACTTTTGATACATCAACTTTACACATGAGCATTAGAACAAAACAGAATAAATAATGTCTAAGCATATTTACAAGGTAAATAACATATTATTAATGCCAATTATATTTGAGGATAACAGTATTTCTCATCATAGTGAATGTAGTCTTAGAAGAAGAAAAAATTCTATGAAACTACACAGAGACAGTAAGAAAACAAATACACAAGGGTACACAAACACATAGTGGGATAACACCAAAATGAAAGGACAACACACAATTACATATTGGGAAAAAGCAGCAAAGAGGAAAGGACAGGGTTTGTTTTACTGCAGTATTTTGCATGGAGATCTCCCTTGGTTCATCATTATTCCCAAATGTCCTACCTATACCTGCTTTCTGTACTTTTTTCGTATAACTTCTCAATACATTTCTTCCAATTCATTGCAACTCATTCTCTTATAGGTTACCCCCTCTTAAGCTAACTTAAATCCACTGAGCTCAGATGCTAAAATAAGGGACGAGGCAATGCAGCAACACATAACAAATTAACACAAACAGCAATGTAAAAAAAATGGAAAATTGCAAAGCAAGCTACAGTAAATCTAAATTACCAAGCAATGCAACATTACAACTAATATGAGCCAATGTGCAGTAAACAATTAAAATAAATCATTAGTAAAACTAGCTTAGAAGAGTAACACAAAGTCAAATTCAGTAACACTATGCCTGGCAAACAGCAGTAACTTATACCTAAACATGACATAGCTCAAGCAGAAAAAATATTACACTAAAATGGCCATGTCTAATACCTATGTCACATCTTAACACTAGAGTGATGCATCACGAGAACTTACACTAGCAGATAAGTTACCAAATCGTAAAGAAATTATTTATGCAATTCCTGTGAAGGGAAATGTCTATTTATGTGCCCTCGTTTTCTTGGAAGTAGATCATAAATTTCTTATTGACTGGATCTGTAGGCATAAAATAACTATATTAGTACATATATTAAATTTTATTTTAACCAATGCTGCAGTGCAGCTAGAAACTTGATATTAAACAAAATGTGTAAATAAATACATAAAGCAAGCCATATGGCATTTTTCTCAACTAGCAAGACAATAGCCGTGAAATGTTTCTCATCGTTTCATTAGGCATTTCAGTAAATATCATAAATTATGAGCTCCACAGTATGCTTTCAACAAGGAAATGTCAATAGCGAGGATAATGGCCTCCCCTTTCTTTTTTTCTACCTGTGCCTCTGGCGAGGCACTCACTAATCACATGTTTTCCCGGCGTCTGACACCGCTGGGTGCCCACGACGCATTACGTGCAGGTGGTCACTTAACTTTCTTATGGAAATATTTACGACAGCAGTTCCCACTACAGTGACAGTCTCATATACAAAATTTCACAGGTCAAGAATTAGCGTTACAAATCTGTAGAAACAAAATCCTATAAATATAACAGTGTCCACAAAATTTTCGCCGGCATTGTGATACATTCACGCATTTACACACATTTCATAACTCTTAAAGTACGATTCTTGGTTTCCAACATCCTTTTTCACAAGTCAAGAGTCCCTAACTTCTATTCATTATTCATATACATATAAACACGTAATCACATTCCTCATATATGGTAGCATCATCTTATTGACATAAACATACCTCAACAGCATAATACACATCGTCGTCATAAAAATAACATCATAACACCTCAGTCAAATCTCAAAATCGTCGTAGCTTCCTCCAATAATTTCAAATCCTAAAAAAATTCTCTGCTCATGTCAAAAGTGTCATCTGCCTCAAACGTACATTAAAAATCGTGAACCCACACCAAATACATCATTCAAAGCTCTCATAGTATCACAATGGTTCCAAAAAAATATGAACAGTTCACAAAGTACAGACAACATACAGTTTCATAAGTGTGAAGTTATCCAACGGCGTAATTACGCAAACATTTGTCACTGATGTAGTAAAATAAATGTTTGTCTCCCTCAGTTAAATGATCAGATATCTGTGTGATTATGTGTTAGAGAAATATGGTACCGATGTGTAAAGTTGTGTAAGCAAATACCATATTAGCTAGGGCTCCTTGTGCTTGCCACACAGATGGGACACAAAGTAGGCGTGTACCCCTCTGAGGATTATTGTAATTATACCCTCAGGTGTTACAGATTACAGCAATGGAATGAAATGTATCACGGAAAACTTTCTTTGTAATTCAAAAATCTTTAAAAATAAATGTTTTAAGTACAAAATTAATCACTCAAATACGTGTCCTGTAGCGCTAAATGTGCGTCTTGCTGTAAGATAATCTCTGTGGAAGTGTCGTAGTTATCGTCCTCCGAAAGCTAAGTTCTGCAGAAGTCAATGTACTTACCTCATGATAAACAAAAGTGAAATGCTTTGCGTATAGATACCTTAGTTATTACACTTATTGTTGTGGTGAAGAACGTACTGTGCTGTAACGTATTGTTGTGCTACGAAAGAGGCTGTCTCATTGTAGCTATACCACAAAAGTTACTACTAAAACATGTTTTAATTCCCAGAATAATACAGAAAAACTGTGCAGATATGAAACAGAAACACGGCAAACAGATTCTGTCTGACAAAGCGTACTAGTAATGTAAAGTGAAAAGTTATATGGCAAAGACAAAGTTAAAAGGCAGATTATCTTTCAATAAATGGTTTTACATGTGAAATGTGGTGTAAACCTTTACTCTTCCTAGTACGTAGAGTTTCAACTTCAACGCAATTATCATGTGGTATACGTCGGATTCTGTAAGGTCCATTGTAAACTAGAAAGAATTTGTGACTCAAGTGTTTCTTCTTATGTGACAATGAATGAGCTTTAATGAGAACTTTCTGACCAATATATAATTTCTTTGCATTTGCTTTACCGTGTAGTTTTCTCCTTTTGTCTGCTGCAGATTTTATATTTTTAAGAGCCAAATCAATTATGTCTTTGTGTCGAAGTTTACGTGTATTTGGGAAAGGTACAAGCTCTCTGATTCTGTTCGGTGGTTCTTCATTCTTGAGTACAAGAGTAGGTGGTAAAGTAGTGGAATCATGAGGCATTTCATTCAGCACATTTTGAAATAAGTGTAAATATCTGTCCCAATGCTGATGCTTTCTGTGACAATAAAGTCTGCAAAGCTTATTGATTTCTTTCATAATCCGTTCAGACGGGTTACAATGTGGTGAATACAATGAAATAAAAACAGGTTTGATTTTATGATTCCGAAGAATGCGTGACCAAACAGCAGATCTGAATTGTGGTCCGTTATCTGAAATGACTTTACTAACGTGTCCAACTTCACGTAAGAAATTTTTAACAAAGGCGTTGGATACAGACCGTCCAGTGGCTTTACATAACGGAGTGAAAGAAACAAATTTTGAAGTAAGTTCAACAGCAACTAGAACGTACGAAAATCCATTCGATGTTCTGACAAGGGGTCCCAAGAGATCAACAGCAGCAAATTCTTTTAATTTAGAAGGAATAATAGGAAACAACGGAGCACGATGTGAGATAGTAGATGGTTTCGCCTTTTGACAAAGTTTACAAATAGACAAGACTCTTCGAATTCGCTTTTCCATATTGTTAAAATAACAAGTCGTTCGAAGAATATGATAACATTTTCGTGGGCCAAAATGTGCGTAGCTGAAATGAATGTACCAAATGAGCTTATTAACAAAATCGTCTGGAATGCAAAGTACCCATAGCTTGTCATCAACAGTGCAGCGTTTGAAGAGTATGTTGTTTCTAACCAGGTAATAATGCCGAATCTGAGTGTGTGTCTTTTCATGCCATTTACTTTTGATGTCTTTCCAAATCGGATCTTTATCTTGTTCATGAGCAATGTCCTTTAAAGATGTGGTAATGAAGTTTTCAAAGGCGACTTTCTGAATGTAAAGAATACTGAAAATTTTCTCGAGGTTGCCTTCTGTGCTACTTTTCTCAAGCCCAGCTGGTGCGCGTGACAGCGCGTCCGCAACAATGTTCTCCTTGCCGGGAATGTAGACTATTGAGAAGCGGAATTCTTGCAGAAACAGTGCCCAACGTTTTAACCTATCATGATTTAATTTTGAAGACATAAGAAATTGTAATACACGATGATCACTGTATACTTTTACGTGCTTACCAGAAAGAAAGAAACGGAATTTGTTAAATGCCCAAACGATAGCTAAAGCTTCTAATTCAGTAACGGAATAATTTTTTTCAGATTTTGTTAGCACTCGGCTAGCAAAAGCAATGGTTTTCTGAACAGTAATGTCATCTTCTATGGCTTCTTGAAATAAATGAGCACCAAGACTGACTTTAGAAGAATCCGTGCTAAGGCAGAAATCTTGTGACAGATCTGGATGAGCTAGTATTGGCGCGTGAAGTAACGCTTCTTTCAAAGAATTGAATTCCAACTGTGCTTGTTCGTCCCAGTTCCAAATAGTATTTTTTCCAGTGAGAGAACAAAGTTTTGGTGTAACTAGAATTTGCACATTCAGAAAACGACGGTAAAAATTTACGAGACCTAGAAAACTGCGGACTTTTTTTTTGTGGATGAAACTGGAATGGCTCTGATTGCTTCTAACTTTTCAGGATCCGGCTGAATGCCTTCAGAAGAAATAATATGTCCCAAAAACTTCACCTTTGTCCTACCGAATTCAGACTTTTCCAAGTTAACTGTAATTCCAGATTCTGCAAAAATACGTAACAAACTGTTGAGGATGCGATTGTGTTGTTCCCATGAAGCTTCTGCTATCAGAATATCATCCACATATAAGGTGATGTGACGTTTTAAGAACTCAGGTAATATGGAATTTAGCCCGCGAATGAATGCTGCTGAAGAAATGTTCAAACCAAAAGGAAGTTTCCGAAACTGATAACAAACGCCGAAACAAAGGAAAGCTGTGTATTTTCTACATTCTGGATGAAGTTCGATCTGATAAAAGCTGGATCTGAGATCAATGGAAGACAACACTTTTACACCATTAAAATTTTGAAGAAGTTCTTCGATCGTCTGCGGCCTGTATGTTTCAGGAATGATGATAGTATTGATTTGTCTCGAATCTAAAACAAGCCTGATCGATCCATTTTTCTTCTCAACAACATGTAATGGGTTGTTGTATGAGCTTACTGCAGGCTCAATAATGCCCTCATTAAGCATAGATTGTATTTCTGTTCTAACACGGTCCCTATAATGCGCCGGAATTACGTGTGGTCTAACACAAAATTTAGTATGCTCACGAACACGAAATTGGTATTGAAATCCCTTGATTGTTCCTGTTTTGTGAGTAAAAACTGTGGAATGTGCTTGTAAAATCTCAAGAAGGTCCTGCCTATCAGTGTCATTACAATTCTCAATTGTTTGAATTTTATTCTGAATTAACTCATTAATTTCAAATATGCCATCGATGTCATCCCTGTCAGTACTTGCAGAGTGATTGTTAGTGTCTAGTTCCGTAGAAAATTCCGAACTGTTGTCTAACAGAAGGTAAAGCCGATTAATTTCCTCATCATGGTTTGAGAGCCAGTCTTCAAATTTCAAAGCTATTGACTTACCTTCTTTCTCTAAACTTATTTCAGCATCGTGAAAGCTTAAGATTGCTTTGTATTCATTCAAAAAGTCTACTCCCAGTATAATTTCCGTCGACAATAATGGAAAAATAAGAAAGTTCATAGAGAAGCTGTGGCTTTGGCAAAAGAATTCTAAATTGGTTTGTTGGCGTACATCTACACTTTTTCCAAAGATTGCACCTTGTAATTTAATCTTACGTAACGGAAGTGTGGGGCAATCGTTCGATTTGTTGCATTTGCTAAAAGCTGTTTCACTAATTACTGAAATGGGACTGCCCGATCAAGTACTGCCGTAAATTTTACGTCATTTACTGTAATGTGAATCACAGGATATGCAATGTTGTTACGTGTTACGTCGTGTTCCTGGAGTAAGATGTCCCTAATGTCTTCCATTTTTACGTAATTACTAGCTACGGCAGCTGCGTCGTCAGTTTCATAAGTACGTTTTGT
Organism: Schistocerca cancellata; assembly: GCF_023864275.1. Taxonomy (NCBI): domain Eukaryota; kingdom Metazoa; phylum Arthropoda; class Insecta; order Orthoptera; family Acrididae; genus Schistocerca; species Schistocerca cancellata. The sequence goes on along the minus strand of NC_064635.1, from coordinate 14,466,721 downwards.
GGCTGCCAGCGGAGTGAGTCATTGCCTATTGTCTCTTTGTTGGCGCGCGTCGTTATTGGGATTTGGAGACCTAACTTCTACAAATTCATCGTGACGAGAGTGCTCTGCTCTGTTTAAATCTCGCCAGTTCTGATGCAATTCAGGTCTGTCGATACGATCATATCGTCTATCGTCATGTCAGTAGATTCGATAGTTTCTTTCTTGTCGGTCACATGGTGGAGAATTTCTCCCTGAATCGTAACTGCGCGCTGGACCGTTGCGTCTAAAGTTATTCTGTCTCCCTTGATAATAATAGTTCTGGTTGCCAAATTGTGTGTTTCTATGATTGTCTCTGTCATATTCATTACTACGGAAATGCGATCTTTCTCTGTAACTATTACTCTGCCAGTGGTTGTCATACGGGTGGTGTGTGTTTTGGTCACGATTTACGTTGTAAGAATAGGCTTGTCGTGGCCATTTATTGTTTCTGTCATCGCGGAATTGTGATGGATGTGACCTGTAGTTGTTGTGTTCCTGTTTTCGCATCCCGCGACTGTCTGTGTCAATTTCTAATTCTTGTAAGAGTCCCTGAAAAGCTTCAATGTCGTCTTTGCAACGTCCTGCTAAAATAATATGTCGTAAATGTTCAGGCAGTTTGATTATGCAAATGCAGATGAGTTCTGAGGGGCTGTATGGGTTTGACAGGTACTGATTCTTGTGCAACATGTCTTCAAAATATTTGACAAGACTGGAAAATTCTGATTGTTCAAAGTGTTTCATCATCATGATGCTATGTTTTACTCGGTCTTGTATAGCTTGAGACCAATATGCTGAGAGGAAGGCATGGTAAAATTCTCATTCACTGTGGCAATCGTGAATGACCGATCCCATTCTTACAGCTGGTTCATTCTCTAAGTAGCCACACATAAATTCTAATCTGTGTTCTAATGACCAGTTGGGAGGAAAACAATGAGAGAATTGATGGAGCCACGCTTGTGGATGAATGTCGTTGGCAGAATTCTTAAACGTTTTGAATTTACGTGTAGTAATGAACAGCTTATAGTCAAAATCATCGTGTCGGCGAGTCGCATGTCGGTCATTGTTACGTCGTTTCGGCGGTTCCATCTCAAAATTCGGTGCACCTTGCCAATTCCTTTCATAATTACCGAAATACCCTGTGCTATTATTTTGTGGCTTTTCCGTATTTCTAAGTTCCTCTTCCCATGTTGGAGAGCGAGTATCCTCTGAAATATGTAATTCTTGTATTACCTGCGTCAACTGATCTTGTACTTCCCGGATTTCTCTTTTGTACTGTGTGTTGATTTGATTTTGATTTTGTTTGAATTTTCTAATTTGTTCATACTCTTCTGTGTCAGTGAAGGCTACGGGTCTTGTGTCATTCAGATCATCATCTACCTTTGTAGATAAGTTAGTGACCTGATCAGAAAGTTCAGCTACTTTCTCCGATAGTGAACACATTTCCTCAGTGTGTTTTTCTGAACCAAGTTTCAGAGTGTCCATTTGTGTTGAAATCGAATCTACTGTGTTCTTTAAGTTTTCCTGAGTTTTTGCCAGTTGCGTAAACGAATCAGTAGATGCAACTGAGTCAATTTTAGCCCACAAGGTCTCATGATTTTCATGAACAATGGTTTGCAGCTCTTTTATGGCTGCTTCGTGATTCTGTAATGCATTTTCATGCCGCGAAAAAATAGGTTGAAAATGCTCACAAATTTGTGTTTTTACGTCGTTACAGACTTTTGACATTTCGATTCAATGTTATGTAACTCAGTAGTTAAATCTTCACGTGTTTGTTCAAGTGTGGTGTCTAACTTCCGAAGATTTTGTTCCATTGTGTCTAACTGTCGCTGTGTTTGTCTCTGGTGTTGTTCCATTGTGTCTAACTTTTGCAGCTTTTGCTGTGTTTGTCTCTGATTTTGTTTCATTGTGTCTAACTTTTGAAGATTTTGTCCCATTTGTTGCATTAATTGTAAAACAATGCCTTAGTGTCTGGAATCTGTTCCTCTACGCTTTTCGGCAGTGCATTTGCACCAGCAACATTCACATTTTGACAAGCAGAAAATGTGTCTTGACTTATTTGAGAAAACGGTGAGGACGCAAAACCTAAATCTACAGTATTTGCAAAAATTTTGTCCTATCATTTCGGATTCCTGAGGCGAGCTGTTGCCGAGCGATCGATCGATAATGCTTCCCTGTTCACTAATTGTTTCACTGCCTACGCCATTGTTTGCCGCCCGCTCCATTTCCCTATGCACAATTACCAAATTACTACTTCGAATGTCTGTTAATTCACTACACAGTGGTGCTGATAAGCTACGCTCGTCGTCACTATCATTTCTCAGTTTACTTTGAAGCCTAGTGTTACGTTTTTCACACGCCATTATTGTCGCAATATTTCACACGATAACACAGAAAAACACAATTTGAAGAGCAAAAATAAGAGAACACATTAACATAGCACTGAAAATAATATCTAGTTAATTGCAGCTGCGAAATACTTGGTGCAAATCTACACGCATGCCACAACTGTTTTACTGTGCAACAATGAAAAACCACAACTACCAAGGAAATTCTCTCTATAATTACGCGCTAGCAATAAACAAAAGCTACACTAATTACACAAACTACGAGAAAAAAATCAAAAGATTCCAGTGAGGTATCCTCGGCTAAGGGTCGACATATGAAACGTCCCCTTTGAGCAATTGTACAAGACTATGCTTAACCTGGCACACAATATTTCTAGCGCAACGCAATCTGACTTTCAAAAATCCCTACAAAAGAATGGCCCTGACTAACATTAAACTATACCTTTCACAAATAACTTACCTCACAAAAATCTTCATTACTCGAACTACTGCAATACAGCGAGCGCCACTATTGCCAGCTAAATAAAAGATTCAAACTACAGAAGGCACTAACTACTGATAGGGATAGTTAGCAAATGAAAGATATTAATAGAGAACAAACAATGTATTTACCTTAATAGTCATAATATATATAGCAGTTCATGACAAATTACAAAACTCCGCCATCTCTCTCCCCGCATCCACCACTGCTAGCGGCTCACCTCCAACTGTGCAATGCTACGCGCTGTTCACATCCAGCTGCCGCTGCCCAACACTACAATGGCAGACAACAATGCAAACTAGCCACAGACTGCACACAGCACAGCCAGTGATTTTCATATAGAGCGCTACGTAACGTTGTCAATAAGAAAACATAAACAGCCTACTTACACATACACGCCAACAGGACTGCCGACTGAAGATAAGATGGCCAACAGTTTGTGACGTCACGTGCCAATACGGCCGCTGTGCGTAGGCCTTGTGTCTAGAAGGCTTTGGTCTGAGCGGCTGCTGGCAGCCGCCCTGTATTGCGCTCGTGGTGCAGAGCTACTTGAGTTGACGTAACGTTAGCGACAGCCCCGGACGGAGCACAAGTCCCGCCCATTCACCCCCCTCCACACCAATCCATATCCCAAGCTCCGCCCATGGTCTGCCGCATGTTCCAACATCAAAGTTGTTCGTATCACAGATATGCCAGTCATAACAAGGGAGAAAATCGGTAGTTAGTACGAAATACAGTTTTTCCGGTACCATTGTGAAAAGAATTAGAAATATGTTCGTTGAATATGTGAGTTGAAAAATCATCAATAAGAAATAAAAAATGGTATCCACACTGTCTTTTTTATTTCATGAGCTTTCATCTACAGTATATCAAAAAATCTGATATTTGTTAACTGCAGTGAGCGCAAATTTCCGTCACCTCACCTAGTGTAAGAAATTCTGTTGGAAAATATTAATTGGTAGTGTCGCCAAGGATGCTGTCCGTTACCTCAATTGTCTAAAGTGAATGTTGTGCATAAACAAGGCAAAGTCGATATCTTGGTTTGTTTCTGATGACCTCATTAAGACTAAAGAATATAAGAGTGGGATAATGTAGAAATGCGTAATGTAAGCAGTCAGATATTTATACAGTGACATACTTCATTAATATTTGCCTGTGTAATGGGTGAATTTTTACTTGTGAACTCTTATGACTGCTTGCTTATAGCAGACACGAGATTACTTTGAATTCTTCTTCAGTGTTTGAGAGCTTTAGAGCTGCCTTTTGTTAAACATATGTACATAATTTCGTCAGTGTTATTCCAACACGTCTTATCGTACTTTAATGTCTATTAGATTTACTCTTTTTAAATACTTTTAATTACACAAACTGCTAAGAAGTACTAACAGCACAACACTGCTAGTATGAACAACTGCGGTTAAACAAAAAACGACGAACAAAAACACGACAGAGAAGAGGACTACCAAAGATCATACTGATGCGCTCTTGGTTGGTGTGGCGGGGGGTAGGTGTGGAGGGGGGTAAATGGGCGGGGCTTGTGCAAATGTCCAGGGCTGTCGCTAACAACACGCACCACTGGGTCCTCCAGACCGCGCACTACCACTGTCGACTTCTAACGCAAACTCGCAGCTCCATCACCAACTGTCGGCTGGTATCGATAACGATACACAACACACACACGGCGACAGTCTCCACTGCTTGTCTTTGTGCTCGCCAAATCCTACCTCGGTCTGCAAGGACGCCGGATCTCTCCGCAATTCTGATTACTTGGAAGCATTATGGGCAAGTCACACCAATCAGCTCTGAATTTGGCCATCTAACACACCGATTGGGCGGAATTCGGCACGGTATTCCTCAGGAGGACATGCAACAACTGGATCGATCAATACCAAGCCGCATAACCGCTAGCATAACGGCCAGAGGTGGACCGATGCGTTGCTTACTTGCTCAATTTGTGAAGATCTTTTTCTTGAATAAATCATCCAATTATTTTGAAAATGTGATCATTCGTTAGGTCTAACATACACTACTGGCCATTAAAACGGCTACATCACGAAAAATTCACATGATAAACGGACATTCATTGGACAAATATATTATACTAGAACTCACATGTGATTATATTTTCACGCAATTTGGGCACATAGATCCTGAGAAATCAGTACCCAGAACAACCACCCTTGGCCGTAATAACGGTCTTGATACGCCTGGGCATTCAGTCAAACAGAGCTTAGATGCCGTGTACAGGTACAGCTACCCATGCAGCTTCAACACGATACCACAGTTCAGTTCATCAAGAGTAGTGACTGGTGTATTATGACGAGCCAGTTGCTCGTCCACCGTTGACCAGACGTTTTCAATTGGTGAGAGATCTGGAGAATGTGCTGGCCAGGGCAGCAGTCAAACATTTTCTGTATCCAGAAAGGCCCGTACAGGACCTGCAACATGCGATCGTGCATTATCCTGCTGAAATGTAGGGTTTCGCAGGGATCGAATGAAGGGTAGAGCCACGGGTCGTAACACATCTGAAATGTAACGTCCACTGTTCAAAGTGCCGTCAATGCGAACAAGAGGTGACCGAGACGTGTAACCATACCTGATCATTCGTTAGGTCTAACATACATTACTGGCCATTAAAACTGCTACACCAGGAAGAAACGCCGGGTGATACGCCAGTATGGCGATGACGAATACATGCTTCCAACGTACATTCACCGCGATGTGGTCAAACACGGATGCGACCATCATGTTGCTATAAACAATACTTGGATTCATCCGAAAAAATGACGTTTTGCCGTTCGTGCACCCACATTGAATACACCATCACAGGCGCTCCTGTCTGTGATGCAGCGTCAAGGGTAACCGCAGCCATGATCTCCGAGCTGATAGTCCATGCTGCTGCAAACGTCGTCGAACTGTTCGTGCAGATGGTTGTTGTCTGGCAAACGTCCCCACCTGTAGACTCAAGGATCGAGACGTGGCTGTACGATCCGCTACAGCCATGCGGATAAGATGCCTGTCATCTCGACTGCTAGTGATACGATGCCTTTGGGATCCAGGACGGCGTTCCGTATTACCCTCCTGAACCCACCGATTCCATATTCTGCGAACAGTCATTGGATCTCGACCAACGCGAGCAACAATGTCGCGATACGATAAACCGCAATCACGATAGGCTAGAATCCGACCTTTATCAAAGTCTGAAACGTGATGGTACGCATTTCTCCTCCTTACACGAGGCATCACAACAACGTTTCACCAGGCAACGCCAGTCAACTGCTGTTTGTGTATGAGAAATCGGTTGGAAACTTTCCTCATGTCAGTACGTTGTAGGTGTCTCCACCGGCACCAACCTTGTGTGTATGCTCTGAAAAGCTAATCATTTGCATATCACAGCATCTTCTTCCTGTCGACTCCAGTCCGGAGCCGCGCTGCTGATACGGTCGCAGGTTCGAATCCTGCCTCGGGCATGGGCGTGTATGATGTCCTTAGGTTAGTTAGGTTTAAGTAGTTCTAAGTTCTAGGGGACTGATGACCACAGCAGTTGAGTCCCATAGTGCTCAGAGCCAAACTTCCTGTCGGTTAAATTTCGCGTCTGTAGCACGCCATCTTCTTGGTGTAGATATTTTAATAGCCAGTAGTGTATAAACGATATCTACCGATTTCTGTCCGGATAATACACTGCAGCGACAAAGAAACTGGTATAGGCATGCGTATTCAAATACAGAGATATGTGAACAGGTAGATTACGGCGCTGCGGTTGGCAACGCCTATATAAGACAGAAAGTGTCTGACGCAGTTGTTAAATCGGTTACTGCTGCTTTAATGGCAGGTTATCAATTGAATCTGAATCTGATGGAATAGTCGGTTGAGAAGCGATGGGACACAGCATCTCCGAGATAGCAAAAAGTGGGGATTTTTCGATACAACCATTTCACGAGTGTACTGTGAATCTCGGGAATCCGATAGAACATCAAATCTCCGACATCGTTGCGACTGGCAAAAGATTCTGCAAGAATCGTTGAACGTGACAGAAGTGCAACCCTTCCGGTAATTGCTGTAGATTTTAATGCTGGGCCATCAACGAGTGTCAGCGTGCGAACCATTCAACAAAGCATCGGCGATATGGGCTTTCGGAGCCGAAGGACAACTTGTGTACCCTTCATGACTGCATCAAACAAAGATTTACGTCTCGCCTGGGCTCGTCAATACCGACATTGGACTGTTGATGACTGGAAACATGTTGTCTGGTCGGACGAGTCTCGTTTAAAACTGTATCGAGCGGATGGACGTGTACAGGTATGGAGACGACTTCATGAATCCATGGATCCTGCATATCAGCAGGGGACTGTTCAAGCCGGTGAAGGCTCTGTGATGGTGTTGGGCGTGTCCAGATGGAGTGATATGGGACACCTGAACAACTCTGACAGGTGACACGTACTTAAGCATCCTGTCTGATCACCAGCATACATTCATGTCCATTGTGCATTCCGACGGACTTGGGCAATTCCAGTAGGTTAATGCGTCACCTCACACATCCAGAATTGCTACAGAGTGGCTCCAGGAACACTCTTTCGAGTTAGACACTTCCGCTGGCCACCAAACTCCCCAGACGTGAACATTGTTGAGAAGATCTGGGTTGCCTCGCAACGTGCTGTTCAGAAGAGATCTCCACCCCCTCGTACACTTGCGTATTCATGGACAGCCCTGCAGGATTCATGATGTCAGTTCCTTCGAGCACTACTTGACGAGGTACTGGCAGTAGTAAGGCTGTGAGGACGGGGCGTGAGTCGTGCTTCGGTAGCTCATTTGGTAGAGCAGTTGCCCGCGAAAGGCAAAGGCCCCGAGTTCGAGTCTCGGTCCGGCACACAGTTTTGATCTGCCAGGAAGTTTCATATCAGCGCACACTCCGCTGCGGAGTGAAAATCTCATTCTGACTACTTGACTCATTAATCGAGTCCATGCCACGTCGTGTTGCGGCACTTCAGAATGCTCGCGGGGCCCTACTGTACCAGTTCCTTTGCCTCTTTATTGTAGCGTTGCATTGCCTTTTTTTCTTCTTGTTTTTGAGTGTACAACGCGGTGAGTTCGGCGAGCACAGGATTCAGCAAGAACAGTTACCGGCGGTGGCGAACGAGACTGGCAGTGGGTTTTGCTGCGGGACTGCGGTGGCGCTCGAAGGGGCCGGGCTGGGAGTCTGCGGCAGAAACCACCCGAGGCGTTCTGGCCGTCTCAGAGCGGCGAGTAACAAGCGGCAGAAAGGATGGGCCTGCGAAGCGGTCGCCGGAGCGGTGCCGGGAGGGAGGGGGGGGGGCGGCGAGGGCGGGAGAGGAGTCGAGTGGAGTGGGGGAGAACAACAGACTGTCGCCGCGGAGTCGTAATGAGGCGGCGGCGGGCGTCCCCAGCTGTTTGTAATTATGTGGGGGCGGCCAGAGTTTTTCATCTGCGGTTTCTGCGGCGGGGGTGGGGGTAGGGGCAGGCTGAGGTGGGGAAGGGGCAAGGGGGTCGGAGGAGAGGAGCGCAGGGCTCAGCCGAGCAGCGGCAGCGGGGGGGGGGGGGGGGGGGGGCTGCAACCACCTGAGCAGGCGGGAGTCAAACCCGGAACCTTCGCCTTCCCACCCACTGAGCTGCTCAGTCACGACTCGAGACCCACCCCGACAGCTCCGTTTCCGCTTGTGCTTCAGCCCCTACCCTATAAACTTAACTCGAATTTAAGGCGAAGAAATCCGCTACTGTACAATTGCACGGTAGGCGATCATTACCTGCGAACTGTACGCACAGTAAAATACATACAGGGTGAAAAGTATTTAAACCGACAAACTTTGGTAGGTTGTAGGGCACATCAAAACAAATATTTTTCCCTAATGTCATTTTTTCCTATGAGAATTATTTAAACCGGTGGAGGCCGTATTACGTACTACGTAACGCACCACAACGGACGAGCTGCACAGCGGGTTTATCAACAACAATATCCTAATCGCCGTATCCCGCATCATACGACCTATGATGCTGTGTACCAACGTCTGCGTGAGACCGGGTCATTTAGCAGATTACCTGGACAGGGACGCCGTCGCACGGTAAGAACGCTGCAATTTGAGGAAGCTGTCTTGCAGCATGTGGAGCAAGAACCTTCAACCAGCACTCGTGCAATTGCACGTAACATGGGGACGAATCAGACGAGTGTAAGAACAGTCCTTCGAGAACAATTGATACGTCCATTTCACTTACAACGTGTTCACAACCTGGAGCCAGTTGATTATCCACCCAGAGCACAGTTTTCGCAGCGGTACCTGGAACAGTGTGAAATGCATCCTACATTTCCTTCCTCTGTGTTGTTTACCGATGAAGCAACGTTCGGGCGTGATGGAGTCTTCAACATGCACAATTCGCATGTTTGGAGTGAGGATAACCCACATGCCACAGTTACTAGCGCTCATCAAGTGCGGTTCTTCGTTAATGTGTGGGTCGGTGTTGTTGGGGACTGTTTAATTGGGCCGTATCTGCTACCTAGGGCATTAAATGGCAGGCACTATTACAATTTTCTCTCCAGAGCATTGCCAGAATTGCTGGAAGACGTCCCGCTCGCTACAAGACAATGCATGTGGTTCCAATATGACGGGACGTCGGCACATTTCAGTCGTCGTGTGCGTCGATTCCTGGACCGACGGTTCCCAGAATGGAGGCATTTCTGAAAATCTATTGTAATAGAAATTGGGTTGTGTTAATGTGTTGTCTCTTGGTCATAAAAAATGGAAAAGTGTTTGTTGGTTTAATTAATTTGCCTCCAGAGAAATCTTTCTCTACCGATTTAAATACTCCTCATATGAAAAAATGACATCAGGGGAAAATATTTGTTTTGATGCCCCCACAACCTCCAAGAGTTTGTCGGTTTAAATACTTTTCACCCTGTATACATACTCCACAAACCAACGTAAAGTGCGTGGCGGAGGGTACTATCTACCACAACAGCAAAGAGCAAGTAGAGTGACGGAGAAACGACTATCTGTCTGCTTCCGTCCGAGTCCTAATTTCTCTTATCTACGTAGTTTTTGCGCGAATGTATGTTGGTGGCAGTAGACTAGTTCTGCACTTCAAATGCCAATTCTCTAAAATTTCCGTAGTGCCCCGCGAAAAGAATGTTGTTTTTCCTCGAGGGATTCCACTCGAACTCTATCGCCGGGAGAGAGATACGCGACAAATGCAAGCTAAGTAAGGGACCAATGCCGTAGAGCAACCCTTCGTAAAATCGAATCGGATTTCATCCGGACCTGGCGAGTTATTTGTTTTCAGTACTTGCCGTTGTTCGTCTACGACGGAACGGCTATCGTACGTCGGGATCGCACTGTAGATACTTTTACTGATCGAAGATGACTGGTTCAAAATGGTTCAAATGGCTCTAAGCAATATGGGACTTAACAGCTGAGGTCATCAGTCCCCTAGAACTTAGAACTACTTTAACCTAACTAACTTAATGACATCACACACATCCATACCCGAGGCAGGATTCGTATCTCCGACCGTAGCGGTCGCGCGGTTCCAGACTGTAGTGCCTAGAACCGCTCGCCCACACCGGCCGGCGAAGATGACTGGTTTCAACAAAGTTACGCCATCATCATTTGATGTTAAGGAACTTGTTATAACATTGCCATGTTATATTACATAAAGGAAAGGCGTAAAAGGCACGCCAGACGTACTTTTTGTCTTGACTTCATGTAATGTAATTTGGCAGTTTTAATACTGATTCCATAAGATCAGATGATGGCGGCGTAAGACGGTTGAAAGCTGTAACCTTTGAAACAATAAAAGTGTCTACACGGCGATCGCGGTGTACGAAGTGCGTCGTTCATTTCCAACCACACCGATAGCTCCACAGCACATCATGTGTACCTTGTAAGACGTATTATATCTCTTAAAAAAATAATGTGTAACTATTTATTTTAGAGGAAACACTCTCCTAGTAAATTTGTTTGTCCTTTGATTTATCGTGATCTGTTACTGATTTTTAGTGAAGTTAGTTTTTACGTTTAGCTTTCAAAAAAATACAAAAGAGATATAATAAGCAATTACGTATTATATCTGGTTTTATCGAGCGTCAGTTTCCCTACAAATTACTGTAAATGTAATAGCGTAGTATTACTCAGCTCCAGTTCACTGATCTGAAGTTATTACTATCACAGAAAATAGACAAGTTTTAATAACATTATTTCACTGGATTCCTTCAATTAATCTCACTGAATATTTTTACATAATTTCTTCCGCTCCGGCTATCAGACATTGTGCTGTGAAAAAATGTTTTTAAATGTACCGCGTAATGGCGGCTAATTGTTAACAGTCAGAGATCACTGTTACTCGCTCCGCAGCAGCTGGAAACGTGCTAAATAATTTTCATTAAATATTCTTTTCATAAGACAAATGTGGCGTAGGTTCTTGAAATAACACACGGAGATCACTTTATACTAATATATTCTTACTAGGACACAGTTTACACCATTAAATATTTGCAATTACGTTACGACGGAAACAAACGCTAGCGCAACACAATAGCTTGCGTACCTTATTCCAGCTAACACCAGAACGAACAGAACAAAACAGACTAGACAGAAGAATGAGCATTGCATTGTGTTTTATACTCTTACAAAGATAATAACACTTCTTTTAATTACTTACACATTATAATCTCATACAATAAAAATAATGTCTTTTCTGCATCTATCGATCTATATTGTATATTTTTAGAGTTAGTGTTATTACCTTTCGCAGATAAATCGATGTTTGCAGTTCATTTTGAGTCACATACAGTCATTTTTATTTATGTTTCACCTCGATAATGGTGAATATTGCAAAAGGGACACAACAGACGGTTTGTAACAATACAAGGAAAAGGATAGTTGCTACTCACCATATAGTGGAGATGATGGGTCGCAGATGGGCACAACAAAAAGACTGTAGGCGGAAGGTGAGCTTTTGGCCAACAAGGCATTCGACGAAAATACACACACACACACACACACACACACACACACACACACACACACACACAAAGTGTAAATTGCCCTTCCATGAGTGTGTGTGTTTGCGCGCGCGCGCGCGCGCGCGCGCGCGTGTGTGTGTCTGTGTGTGTGTTAACTGTGAATGTTAACTTTCCAACAATCTTTTTTCTTGGGCCTATCTGCGACTCAGCATCGCCACTATATGGCGGCTAGCAACTATCCTTTTAATAACACTGTTAGAAGTAAAAGAGGTGCTTTGCCCATTAAAAGGGATTGGGAATGGCAGGGCCCACCCTTTCACCACACGACGTGGATTTTGCTCGCAACTGCCCTACCAGTGTGACTTCCCCTTATCTAGAACGGAGGACTGGCGTTGAATTTCATACAGATCGCCACATACCTGAGTCGAAGGCGCATCAGAAAGGATTAGGGCCTGGCGCAAGGATCGTCTGTCTGACTGCATAAAAAATATCCACCACTGTCACACAAAAACTACTCATTGGGTTTACAATCATTTTTATCATCTTAAGAGGAGCATTTTCAATAGGGGGCCTTGCAATGCTAGCATTTCCTTGATATCCCTCTAAATGGGGTTAACACTTTTCATTGAAAGTCGGATTAACAGCACCACAGTTTATTATAAATCGAAATTACGCTTGAACAAACGAAGTATAATTATTGAGTGTACATATCTTGTTACCTATGTACGTTAATATAAAACTGAGGGACGTAGGGGGATATGGCCTAAATTTAGCACTCACCCACAACACTAACGTTCGAAATGGACAAGGAAAGGTGGGGGCTGACCATTCAGAAAAGAATTTACTCTGATAATTAGTGGAAGGTAAGAGACGGGATCCAATAGCTAATACGTAAATATATTGGAAAGGCAAACTATGAACTACTTGTGGATGCACGTTATTAAAAGCGGCCTCCCGCCCGTAAACTAATAAAATTCATAAAACTCATTCTGCAACACCTTGAATGATCAACAAGAAACGCGGGCCGTGCTACTTCTGGTTCAGTTTAGATACCGTGTGCAGAACTACTCGTCACGTGTTCACACGTCGGCGACAAAGAAGGGAAAACCCATCACACAAAGGCCGTTACGAAATGTTCACTAATATCACGGAGTATTGGAGGAGGAAAGACATCCACTGAAGGTGAAGTAGTTACGAGGGTGGTTGAATTAGACCGAACGTGGTCACCGAGAGTCCCACGTATGTTTTGCATACTGCAGCCGACCAAGCTCTGACGCCAAGTCCAAAAACAAAATAGCAAAATGAGGACGAAATAAAAGCAATGAGGCGCAAATCGTCCCGAAATGACTTTTCTGGAGACTAGAAATCTACTCTGTGGGAATCAGCATGGGATTCGAAAAAGACGATCGTGTGAAACCCAGCTCGCGCTATTCGTCCACGAGACTCAGAGGGCCATAGACACGGGTTCACAGGTAGATGCCGTGTTTCTTTACTTCCGTAAGGCGTTCGATACAGCTCCCCACAGTCGTTTAATGAACAAAGTAAGAGCATATGGACTATCAGACCAATTGTGTGATTGGATTGAAGAGTTCCTAGATAACAGAACGCAGGATGTCATTCACAATGGAGAGAAGACTTCCGAAGTAAGAGTGATTTCAGGTGTACCGCAGGGGAGTGTCGTAGGACCGTTGATATTCACAATATACATAAATGACCTTGTGGATGACATCGGAAGTTCACTGAGACTTTTTGCGGATGATGCTGTGTTATATCGAGAGATTGTACAAATTGTACTGAAATGCAGGATGATCTGCAGCGAATTGACGCATGGTGCAGGGAATGGCAATTGAATCTCAATGTAGACAAATGTAATGTGCTGCGAATACACAGAAAGGAAGGTCCCTTATCATTTAGCTACAATATAGCAGGTCAGCAACTGGAAGCAGTTAATGCCATAAATTATCTGGGAGTACGCATTAGGAGTGATTTAAAATGGAATGATCATATAAAGTTGGTCGTCGGTAAAGCAGATGCCAGACTGAGATTCATTGGAAGAATCCTAAGGAAATGCAATCCGAAAGCAAAGGAAGTAGGTTACAGTACGCTTGTTCGCCCACTGCTTGAATACTGCTCATCAGTGTGGGATCCGTACCAGATAGGGTTGATAGAAGAGATAGAGAAGATCCAACGGAGAGCAGCGCGCTTCGTTACCGGATCATTTAGTAATCGCGAAAGCGTTACGGAGATGACAGATAAACTCCAGTGGAAGACTGCAAGAGAGACGCTCAGTAGCTCGGTACGGGCTTTTGTTGAAGTTTCGAGAACATACCTTCGCCGAAGAGTCAAGCAGTATATTGCTCCCTCCTACGTATATCTCGCAAAGAGACCATGAGGATAAAATCAGAGAGATTAGAGGCCACACAGAGGCATACGGACAATCCTTCTTTCCACGAACAATACGAGACTGGAATAGAAGGGAGAACCGATAGAGGTACTCAAGGTACCCTCCGCCACACACCGTCAGGTGGCTTGCAGAGTATGGATGTAGATGTAGATGTAGATGTAGAAATTAAAGATAACCTAACACTTTTTATGTATTCGCGACTCAGTCCACTTCTGAACCTAGCAAGAGCACGCATGCTCACCAGCTTGCAAGCGCCTTCTGCTGGATCTAGCCACCGACTCCCCACGGCTGCTAACCGCCTACCGGCCGTTGCTCCAGCAGAGCCGCGCCTTGTCGGGGTGGGGATTGGCGCACTTTTCGCCGGCCAATCAGGGGGCACGGATCTGTCCCCGAACTAGCTGCCGCGGAATGACTCGTGATTGGATAGAATTTAGTCAGTTAGTCGTCAGGGAGGCCTCCTTACAGGGCCAAACGTTCTGGAGAAACTGAGTTTTAGGTTGGTACTACTACTTAGAGGAATAAAGAGAACTACTTTGGCTTCTCCAAGTGGTTCAAAACTACCGGCCCATGCTTCCAAGCTAAAAGGTCAGCGCGCGAAAAGGAAAGCCAACGTGGGTACCAGATGGAGACTGCTGAATGTGGAAATAAAATAAAAATACCATGCTCCAGTCCTCTCTCCAGTTTCATGACACTGTCATACTGAAAAAATCAGCAGAATAGCAGGCAAGCTCTTGCCGTACTAGTAATGATAATAATATGACTACAATATCGTAAATAAGTGAAAGAAGTACAAGGTACATGCACGTTTGTTTGTTTGTACGACCCTCGTGAGTGAACGATTTATTAAGCGCGAAATTTAAAGCTTTAGCTTCCATCTTTCTACACTACTGCTACACCACGAATATCACGTGCCACAGACGTGAAATTTAACCGACAGGAAGAAGATGCTGTGATATGCAAATGATTAGCTTTTCAGAGCATTCACACAAGGTTGGCGCCGGTGGAGACACCTACAACGTGCTGACATGAGGAAAGTTTCCAACCGATTTCTCATACACAAACAGCAGTTGACCGGCGTTGCCTGGTGAAACGTTATTGTGAAGGAGGAGACATGCGTACCATCACGTTCGCGTCTTTGATAAAGGTCGGATTGTAGCCTATCGCGATTGCGGTTTATCGTATCGCGACATTGCTGCTCGCGTTCGTCGAGATCCAATGACTGTTAGCAGAATATGGAATCGGGGGGTTCAGGAGGGTAATATGCAACGCCGTGCTGGATCCCAAAGGCCTCGTATCACCAGCAGTTGAGATGACAAGCATCTTATTCGCGTGGCTGTAACGGATCGTGCAGCCACGTCTCGATCCCTGAGTCAACAGATGGAGACGTTTGCAAGACAACAACGATCTGCACGAACAGTTCGACGACGTTTGCAGCAGCACGGACTATCAGCCCGGAGACCATGGCTGCGGTTACCCTTGACGCTACATCACAGACAGGAGCGCCTGCGATGGTGTACTCAACGACGAACCTGGGTGCACGAATGGCAAAAAGTCATTTTTTCGGATGAATCCATGTTCTGTTTACATCATCACGATGGTCGCATCCGTATTTGGCGACATCGCGGTGAATGCACATTGGAAGCGTGTATTCGTCATCGCCATACTGGCGTATGACCCGGCGTGATGGTATGGGGTGCCATTGGTTACACGTCTCGGTCACCTCTTGCTCGCATTGACGGCACTTTGAACAGTGGAAGATACATTTCAGATGTGTTACGACACGTGGCTCTACCCTTAATTCGATCCATGTGAACCCTACATTTCAGCAGGATAATGCACGACCGGATGTTGCAGGTTCTGTACGGGCATTTCTGGATACAGAAAATGTTCGACTCCTGCCCTGGCCAGCACATTCTCCAGATCTATCACCAATTAAAAATGTCTTGTCAATGGCGGGTGAGCAACTGGCTCGTCACAATACGCCAGTCACTACTCCTGATGAACTGTGGTATTGTGTTGAAGCTGCATGGGCAGCTGTACCTGTACACGCCATCCAAGCTCTGTTTGACTGAATGCCCAGGCGTATCAAGGCCGTTATTACGGCCAGAGGTGGTTGTTCTGGGTAGTGATTTCTCAGGATCTATGCACCTAAATTGCGTGAAAATGTAATCACATGTCAGTTCTAGTATAATAAATTTGTCCAATGAATACCCGTTTAATATCTGCATTTCTTCTTGGTGCAGCAATTTTAATGGCCAGTAGTGTACATGTTCCACCATTTGTTGAGTGTTGCTCAACAGTATGTGACTCCTAAACCAGGTTGGACGAACAGAAGAGATGGACAGGATCCAACGAAGAGCGGCAGATTTCGTCACGGAATCGTTTAGTCGCCGCGGGAGTCTTACGGAAACTCTCAACGAACTGCAGTGGCAGACGCTGCAAAAGAGGCGTTGTGCGCCACGGAGAGGTGAGACTCCGAGATCGAACGTCCCAGGAAGAGTCGGCAACACGTCATTTACTCCCGCGTCCGTCTCACGAAATAGCAGTGAAATTAGATGTCATACGGAACCTTAAACACAATCGGTCCTCCCATCCACTGTGCATCACAGAAGTACCCTCCGCCACACACCGTAAAGTGGCTTGCAGAGTACGGACGTAGGCGAAAGGAACACATTTTCGGTTAGTGGACGAGACGAAAGCGAGAACGGTAGATTTGTTGAGTAGTAACAGCTGATTATGCAAGAAGCAGCGCTGGAAACATAGCAAACGTTCAAGAACCGGATTAAAATTCTGGGTGAAAGGATATCAGCGACAAGATTCGCCGGTGACATTCCTGTCCTCAGTGAACGTGAAGGAGAGTGACAGGACGTGTCGAATGGAATGAACGGTCTAATGAGTACAGGATATGCGTTGAGGTTAAACCGAAGAAACTCAAAAGTGATGGGGAGCAGCAGAAATGCGATCAGCGATGAAGCAGGACGTAGACGAAGTTGAGGCATTCGGCTGCATCGGAAGCGAAATAACAAATGGCGGACAAAGTAGGGAGGGTATGAAAAGATGATTAGTGTATGAAGTGCGTGTATTCCTGAGGAGGAGTAGTGTACTAGTATCAGACAATCTGAGGAAAAGATTTCTGAGAATGTATGTTTGGAGTGCAGCATTACATCGTAGTCAAACATGGACTGTGGGAATACCGAAACGGAGGAGAATCGAAGCGTTTGAGACGTGGTGTTACAGACGAATGCTGAAAAGTAGATGGACTGTTAAATTAAGGAGTGAGGAAGTTCTCCGCAGAATCGACGAAGAAAGGTGCTATGAAAACAACACCGACAAGGGAACGGACAGGACAATACACTGAAACGCCAAAGGAACTGGTATGCGCATGCGTATTCAAATACAGAGATATGTAAAGAGGCAGAATACGCCGCTGAGGTGTCTGGCGCAGTTGTTAGATCGGTTACTGCTGCTGAAATGGTAGGTTAACAAACTTTAAGTGAGTTTGAACGTGGTGTTGTAGTCGGCGCACGTGCGATGGGACACAGCATCTCCGAGGTAGCGACGAAGTGGGGATTTTGCCGTACGCCCATTTCACAACTGTACCGTGAATTCCAGGAATCTGGTAAAACATCAAATCTGCGACATCGCTGCGGCCGGAAAAAGATCCTGCAAGATCGGGACCAAAGACGACTTAAGATAATAGTTCAACGTGACAGGTTTGCAGTCCTTCCGCAAACTGCTGCAGATTTCAACGCTGGGCCATCAACAAGTGTCAGTGTGCGAACCATTCACCGAAAAATCATTGATACAGGCTTTCGGAGCAGAAGGCGCACTCGTACACCCTTGATGATTGCACGACACAAAGGTTTACGCTTCGCCTGGGGCCATCGACATTGGTGTGTAGATGAAGAGAAACATCTTTCCCCGTCTGACGAGTCTCAAATTGTATGGAGTTGATGGATGTGTGCGGGCATGGAGACAACCTCATGAATCCACGGTCCCTGCATGTCAGCAGGGGACTGTTCAAGCCGGTGAAGGCTGTGTGATGGTGTGGGGCCTGTGCAGTTGGGGTGATATGGGACCCCTGATACGTCCACAGGTGACACGTACGTAAGCATCCTGTCCGATCACGAGCATGTCTATTGCGCTTTCCGACGGACTTGGGCAATTCCAGTAGGTTAATGCGTCACCTCACACATCCAGAATTGCTACAGAGGGGCTCCAAGAACACTCTTCTTAGTTTAAACACCTCCGCTAGCCACCAAACTCCCCAGACGTGAACATTATCGAGCATGTCTGTGATGCCTTGCAACGTGCTGTTCAGAAGAGATCTCCAGCGCCTTTTACTCTTACGGATTTATGGAGAGCCCTGCAGGATTCATGGCGTCAGTTCCCTCCAGCACTACTTCAGACAGTAGTCGAGTCCATGCCACGTCGTGTTGCGGTACTTCCGCGTGCTCGCGGGGGCCCTACACGATATTACTCAGGTGTACCAGTTTCTTTGGCTGCTCAGTGCAGGACACATGTTAAGACGCCAGGTACTAACTTCTATGGCGCTAGATGGCAAAACCTGTAGGGGAAGACAGAGATTGAAATACATGCGACAAATAATCGAGGACATTGGGGGGGGGGGGGGGGGGGGAGCAATACTACTGCTCTGATTGTAAGAGGCAGTCACAGGAGACGAATTCGCATTGAACTAGGGAGAGTCGAATTCGTGATGGATCGCATCGAATTCGTCGAGAGAGTGATGACTAAAAAAATCGACAACAAGTAAAGCAATGCCCGATACAACAACGTAGAAGCAGAACAAGAGAGCAAGAAATGTTGTTGTTTCTAGAATGAAATTTTCACTGTACAGCGGAATGTGTGCAGGAGTGCTTTTGTAAAGTTTGGAAGGTAGGAGACGAGGTACTGGCAGAAGTAAAGCTGTGGGGACGGGGCTTGATTCATGCCTGGGTAGCTCAGTTGGTAGAGCACTTGCCCCCGAAAGGCAAAGGTCCCGAGTTCGAGTCTCGGTCGGGCACACAGTTTTAATCTGCCAGGAAGTTTCAAGATTGTTGTTGTTGTTGTGGTCTTCAGTCTTGAGACTGGTTTGATGCAGCTCTCCATGCTACTCTATCCTGTGCAAGCTTTTTCATCTCCCAGTACCTACTGCAGCCTACATCCTTCTGAATCTGCTTAGTGTATTCATCTCTTGGTCTCCCTCTACGATTTTTAACCTCCCCGCTGCCCTCCAATATTAAACTGGTTATTCCTTTTGTAGGGAAGCAGCCTACTCACACCTTATAAAATTCACATCAGTCTTTCCATTGTGTGCCAGCCAGTCCGCTGTAACTTGCTCTGACGTCATAAATGTTGCGCAATACTTTAAAAATCAAGTAAATAACCTGAAACGTTTCTAGCATGTCAGGAGTAATACAAAATCAATATGTGTTGGATAACAGTTAAATAACTTTAACCATTTTCGAAATTTGGATGTTTTTCTGTAAAAATCATTGGCGCAACAGAAAAGAGCTAGAAATTTAAAAATTTATATTTAGATTCCTTTTGCATAATAATTTAGTAGAAACAGTATTCTGGATCTCACAAATTAAAATTTTTGTCGAAATTCATGATTTTCTGGTTTTTGTCTTAGAACTTAAGGAAGCAAGATAGATCAAGTAGGCGAATAAATAAAGCTAGGATGTTCAAATTTAAGTAGAAGGGAGATCCGCTATAATCATAGAAATGTGAGAAGTTCCTACTGAATAACTATAAAACTATAGTGATAGTGTATCTCCAAAGGGCAAGTTCAGAGCTCGTCTACTGTGTGTAGTGTAATTAAATTAATTATCTCGCCCAAAATATTTGACTTAGCCACGTCAGACTTTTATTATGATTGCTTATCTGTGTGGTGATTGCACATTTAAATTGAGAGCTTCATCGGCCATCAGCAAAGGAAGCAATTATTTATTTGATAACTTAAAGTGGTGCATTACTAGCCCAGCGGCTAGTCGAGAGAGCAGATTTGATCAGGCGTTCCCTTAGTCGTCCGCACCGCGGCTTTACATGTAAGAACGCTGCGCGAGAAAAGGAAGGCCCCAGTTCTCTCCAGACGCTGATTAGCGCACCACCTGTGCCGGGAGTCGCGTCGCGTCGGTCGTCGGTATCGTTGATATAAACAGCCTTGGGTGCAGTAATAAGTTACTCGGGATACGCGTAACCATCAAATCGTTTTCGACTGAAGTGCTAACTCTGGGATGATTATCTTCAGTTTGCGTATGTCGTATTTTCACGTGCCGCCGCAGGACAGACATTCTACCATTATTAGCGTGGCGTTTGATGAACATTATCATCAAATTATGGCGAGCATTCACTTAAACATTTAATTTGAACAGTTATAGTTGCATCAGCGCATTAGACTCTGAACTGCTCTGGTAGTTGGATTGTGTGGATTCTTTTTGGTCTGTGACTTTCAGAATATAGTGAAGATTTTATAGAGAATGGTTTTTGATTATGAATCCCAGACAATCTCCTAATTCCTCAGCGCTATAAGCTGTAGCTATAAATGTATTTCTCAGATGAAGTGGGCACTAGGAATTCTAATTACAGGCTTCACGTTGTGCTAATCACTTTCTGGTTGCCAATATTGTAGTTAGAGAGTCAGTGTTGAGAACGGCAAACAACAGCATTAAATAAATACAAAACATTTATTCTATTATTCCACCCGCCGCCCCACACCTTGATGTCTCAGAACACGTCCTACCAACCGATCCGTTCTTCTAGACAAGTTGTGCCATAAGCTCCCCTTCTCCCCAATTCTATTCAGTACCTCCTCATTAGTTATGTGATCTACCCATCTAATCTTCAGCATTCTTCTGTAGAACCACATTTCGAAAGCTTCTATTCTTTTCTTGTCTAAGCTATTTATTGTCCACATTTCACTTCCATACATGGCTACACTCCATACAAATACTTTCAGAAACGACTTCCTGGCATTTAAATCTATACTCGATGTTAACAAATTTCTCTTCTTCAGAAACGCTTTTCTTGCCATTGCCAGTCTACATTTTATACCCTCTCTACTTCGACCATCATCAGTTATTTGGTCCCCAAATAGCAAAACTCCTTTACTACTTTAAGTGTCTCATTTCCTAATCTAATTCCCTCACCATCACCCGACTTAATTCGACTACATTACATTATCCTCGTTTTGCTTTCGTTGATGTTCATCTTATAACCTCCTTTCAAGACACTGTCCATTCCGTTCAACTGTTCTTCCAAGTCCTTTGCTGTCTCTGTTGGAATTACGATGTCGTCGGCGAACCTCAAAGTTTTTAGTTCTTGTCCATGGATTTTAATACCTACTCCGAACTTTTCTTTTCTTTCCTTTACTGCTTGCTCAATATAGAGATTGAATAGCATTGGGGAGAGGCAGGGCCGGCCTTAGCCATCCAGGTGCCCCGGGCGAGTCGTCCAGTTGGCGCCCTTTATTGTATAAATAACGAACCTGGCAGTGCTTTGCAACACGGTATTTGACTGTTTTCTAGAAATCGTCTTAAGTGGTTAATGGTGTCATCTTATGATCATAACATGGTTTTTTCCATCGTAAATTTGAGTATTTTATTTTTTTAAATGGAAATGAAATCCAAATAATCTGAAAGCCCGCTAAGACGCTCCATGTGAGTCTTGTGTAGCCTGTGACGTCAGTCCAGCATGCTGCTGTCGCTGCCGTAACAGTCAGTATAGCAGTGATATATTGTTTGGGCATTCACGTTTTGGAAAATTGTCTAAAAATATTGCGTAGTACTGCACTGTACATCTACAACAACTCCAGAAAATTGTTTTTGCGTGTTCCAAACAAAGAAAAGATGCGTAAAATGTGGTTGAAACAGGCTCGTATATCCCAAATATTTCTTTTCTTTTCTGAAGCACCCCTGTACTAAAGCGAACAAAACAAAACAAAAATTATTCAAATTGGTCAAGCCATTTCTTTGTTTTGGTGAGACTAACACACAACAATTGATTTTTATATATAGGAGGTAATATGTATAACGAAAAAACACTAATTTTGAATTGGATACCATATTTTTATTGAATTTAATATAACTGTAAGCCATAAACCTATAGTTTCTTTCAGTCATCTGAACACAAAACATATTACGCCTAATGAAAAACAATTATAAACAACTAAAATTTTACTTTTCTCGCTTTTCTGTCGGCAAAGTCTCTGATCAGATTAGCAAAGTCCAGGTTTTCTGCAACTTCATTTTCAATGGACACTGAGGCCAAACTGGTTAGTCTTGTTTGAGACATTGTAGACCGCAAGTACGTTTTTGTCAACTTCAGTTTGGAAAAACTGCGTTCGCCGCTTGCGACAGTCACTGGTATTGTTAGCAAAATACGTAACGTTATCCAGATGTTGGGATATAACTCTTGAAGATTATGCTTTTTTATGAAGTTTAAGGCTTCAATAGGCGTTGCCTGGCTGTCTTCGAGATAGTGTTGCAGGCCTAAAATTTCGTCGCACAGCAAATTTCCATCAGTATCTGACTTCATGTTGACAGTTAACTTTCTTGTAATTTATAACAGCATTGTATTAGTTCTTCTTTATTTTGATTTTTTTAAATGTCAAACAAGAAACTCCACGTCGCAGAAAATTCTTGCATCTGTTCAAATCTTTCTTTCATGGATATGTGCACGGTGTCCAACAGTGCATTGAAAAACTCTACTTTAAACTTCTTTTTTGGGTCAGTTGTTTGATCATCAACAGCCCCTTCACCCGGCCTGCGTTTAATACGTCTTAATCGCATTTGTGGTTTAAATGATGGCTGCGTATCAAGATCTGAAGCCAGTTCAGTTGCTGTTACAATAGCTTGTTCGAAACCTGTTTGTTTATATGTTTCCAAATAAGAGCAACATTTGTCAAGGATTCCCATAAACTCGACAAAGTTGATTGTGGGTGACTGACTTGCTTTACTCACAACGTTAATTTGAAACAGAACATCATACCATGTCACGAGAGAAACAATGAAGCTGAAGTCTTTTAATTGTCCTCCTAGTGTTGTCGCTTCGTGTGACACCGCAGCATCGCTTTGTTCAGTAGCATCGGCCAAGGAAACCAAAGCGTCATGCATTTCGCATAATTGATAACGGACCGCTTTGACGCTATTAATTCGACATACTTGTGAGGGTCCACATATTATAATGCGATCTATATCTCTAGCATTAAGTACTTTTGGCCACGTATCTACATCAGAAACATTGTATTCTTTTATTGTAAGAACGTTGATACTTTCATCGACCACAGATGTCATCTGTTGATTTTTACTTGGAGAAATATCAGAGGATTCATGCAAAGATGTACTGCGCTGGTCAATTTGATCACCTTCAATAGGTGATTGTATATTTTTTGTGTATAATTGTTCACAGTCTGAAGAAATATTTGCTGATACATGGACTTTTGATTCAATATCTGAAGTATTTGCCTTAGAATTTCCTTTAAGGTACTTATAAATATTCATGTGCTTTTTAGTTTCTTCAAGAACTTTTTCTTTTTCAGCTTTTCTTTTCCGATTTTCTGAACCAGAAAGCTTTTCTTTAATCATTTCCTTCTCTTCTGGCATGATTTAATAATTTGACAAATTATTGCTTGGACACTGCTCTATTTCGCGACCACAATATTCGATCTATAACAAATAAAGAAATTCACCTATCAGTAGACGTAACTAGAAAAAAACCTGAACTGAAAGATAAAAATGTTTTTCGCACTTACCAGAAAATTAAAATGTTGACACAGTCACGACACTCGTTTCACTCACAATTATTCAGCCACGAAAACATGACCGCTGCCTCCGACTCTTACTGACAATTACTGACATGCGGGTGCAAATCGTAGCGCTGCCAACATATGTAGTCTAACAAACATTGTGTGGCGCTGTATTATTTCAGTACGTTAGGGGAGAATGCTCTATGAATGAAGTGCACGCATTGCATGATCTATTAATTAATGTACATGAGTCATTAAGTCACAAATATTCAATATAAATACATTCGTATTAATTAAATCATAATTTAATGTATATTTCACAGTCTGTATTTTCTTTTATTTGAATCGACCGGTAGTTTCTGTTGTGAACGAGAGATGGTGCGGCTGCATGGGCTCTTCCTTGTTGCAGTTCTTGAAACAAATAAGAGAGGCGCTTTGGTAGAGCCCGTGCTAGCCCGCGTCAAACATGGATGGTTGCAGACAATACGAAGATTGCATTCAGCATGATTTCTCTTCTGCTACCCCGAATTCATCGCGCATTCGTGAGATTAGTGACGTATGTTGAATGAGACTGAATAATATTTTAGTTTCGCGAAATGGGTGATTGTAAATTGTAATTTTTTTTTACACGCGTTTAGTACGTGGCGCCCCTTGGGCCCCGGCGCCCTGGGCAACCGCCCGGGTCGCCCCACCCTAAAGCCGGCGCTGGGGAGAGGCTACAACCGTGTCTCAGTGCCTTCCCAACCAGTGCTTCCCTTTCATGCCCCTCGACTCTTGTAACTGCCATCTGGTTTCTGTACAAATTGTAAATAGCCTTTCGCTCCCTGTATTTTACCCCTACCACCTGTAGAGTTTGAAAGAGAGTATTCGAGTCAACATTGTCAAAAGCTTTCTCTAAGTCTACAAATGCTAGAAACGTAGGTTTGTCTTTCCTTACTCTTTCTTCTAAGATAAGTCGTAGGGTCAGTATTGCCTCACGTAATCCAACATTTCTACGGAATCCAAACTAATCTTCCTCCAGGTCGGCTTCTACCAGTTTTTCCATTGGTCTGTAAAGAATTCACGTTAGTATTTTGCAGCTGTGAGTTATTAAACTGATAGTTCGGAAATTTTCACATCTGTCAACACCTGCTTTCTTTGGGATTGGGATTATTGTATTCTCCTTGAAACCTGAGAAAGAAAAGAAATGTTACTGGAGGAAAAATTATAGTGTTCGTAATAAAGCATGCTTTCCGCGCAGGACTCGTTATTTATTTGCAATATATTGCACATCTGGTGCGGTACGTGTACTGACGCAGGCGGCGGCCCGGCCCTCGTGGCGGGCCCAGCTGCGTCACTCCCTGGGGAGCGGGGCGTCGGCGCCGTGACGTGTGCCGCCGCCGGCGTGACGTCACGCCGCCCACCTGTCCGGCCGCCCCCGCCACGCCGCGGGCGCGTCTGCCGCGGCGCGCGTCGTCGCCATGGCGACCAGACGTGACGTCACGGGGCTGCCGGCGTGGGCGCGCCGCCGCCGCCGCCGCCGCCGCTGTACCGCCGTCTTTTGTTATACAGGGTGCCGCAGAAGCGCTGACTTAATTCTTGAACCTATACAGCTACACAACATTCGTGTGCGTTGTTTGAAAGTACAATGATGACGTTCGTACGCCATTGATTGGCGATGCAATTTTCGGCAAGCACGCGCTCCCCCATCGTTGTTAAGGCCTCCATTACGGTGCGAATATTGTGCTTCATCTCTTCAACAATTGTCGACCTCTTAGGATACACTTAGGTTTGCAGCTGCTTCACAGTGTGGCGAAAGGGCTGCCCAGTTGAGTTGTAAGAAGTGAAAGGTTTCCCGTCATACCTCCTTGCCTAGGGACGTCAGAAGAAAGTTGATGTCGTCAAGCCCTAAATGAAAATTGTCCAACAGATAACTGTGGAGGGGAGCTTGAGAGCGCTACCTAGAGAGCGTGCCTTTTCTGTACGATACTAGGTAAAAAAATGGGCACTATGGGACTCAACTGCTGTGGTCATCAGTCCCCTAGAACTTAGAACTACTTAAACCTAACTAACATAAGGACATCACACACATTCATGCCCGAGGCAGGATTCGAACCTGCGACCGTAGCGGTCACGCGGTTCCAGACTGAAGCGCCTTTAACCGCACGGCCACACCAGCCGGCTACTAGGCAAGGAGCTGGAGGGCACGCACGCTGATGTGTCGGTCCCTGCATTCTATAGCTTTTATTTTAAATAAATTCCTTTAACTTGACTTCTTTGTGATTTTTAAGGTATCTTAAAGATTGATGACAATTGATTACGTATTTATGTTAAATATTATCACTCGATTTTACAGCGATTGCAGCAATTGATCCAGTTTAAAGATATTTCAATTTTACAACTTATAGCTCGGGTATATTATATACCAATCTGCACGCACTTTTCTACGGGCAAGACGGAATTGCGTTGGCCGAATGTATACCACCAAAGTCTCCCAATATTTTACATAGGACATCCATTACGTGAGGAGGATAACGGACAAACTGGGGAGCAGATACTTTAACACAGGGGGTCAAATTTCCTAAATTAACGAGAAAAATCATTTCCTTACACAATCCGAAGCTGGAAATAAAAGAATTAGTACAAATATTCAAATACCTCTCTTCCATGCTTGAACATTGAGACAGACGCACTGAGGGCACGTCTGCTCACTTACCCGTCTTCTGTGACACTCCCAGAATGTCATGGCGGGCACCCGGAGGTCTTCCTGGGTCCCGGTGGGGTGGATGGCCGAACCACTTGACCGTGACCAACCTCTCCACCCCAAGTCTTGTGACACTGGAACGTCTCTGACTTTGACCTGCCTGTGCTGTCTCTCTGATCGCCTACCCAGAAGTAAGGTTGGCACTACTATACTACAGAACTACTTCCCAACAAAGATTTGGCCACGCTTTACGGAATCGTGTGAGGAGGATTAGTGTGCAGATTCACATTCACGTGCAAGAAATGCATAATACACGACACATATAAATACGTATTATGAAGCCTGACACATTTCTTTCCACCCGTCCACGTGGGTTCTGTTGCACCCGCGGCCGGCCGCGTCGTGTAATAAAATTGGCTGCGGAGCCGCCTCTGTTTCTGTTTCCCGGTGCGAGCGAGCAGCGAAACCTGCTGCTTATAGAGCGGAAACTACTGTACCGTTTCAGTAGGCTGTTAAGGTTTTTATGTTGGTAACGCCACGTAGCGCTCTGTATGAAAATCACTGACTGTGGTGTATGCAGTCTGTGGCTGTTTGTATTGTTGGAATATTTGCTATTGTAGTGTTGGACAGTTGGATGTGAACAGCGCATAGCGTTGTGCAGTTGGAGGTGAGCCGCTAGCAGTGGTGGATGTGGGGAGAAAGATGGCGGAGTTTTGAGAGCGGATGATCTGGACGTGTGTCCATCAGAGAGAGTAAATTTGTATTGTTGGATATCATGAACTGATATATATATATATATATATATATATATATATATATATATATATATATATATATAATAACTTTTGAACACTATTAAGGCAAATACATTGTTTCTTCTCTATCAAAATCTTTCATTTGCTAACTATGCCTATCAGTACTTAGTGCCTTCAGTAGTTAGAATCTTTTATTTAGCTGGCAGTAGTGGCGCTCGCTGTATTGCAGTAGTTCAAGCAACGAAGATTTTTGTGAGGTAAGAATTCATGAAAGGTATAGGTTATTGTTATTCAGGGCCATTATTTTGTAGGGATTACTGAAAGTCAGATTGCGTTGCGCTAAAAAATAGTGTGTGTCAGTTTAGTGAATGTGTGAGTACGTTCAGTTTTGCTCAGCCGTTTGAAAATCAAATAATGTAGGGGTTTATCAGCACAGTCATGCATTAATTTTTCAAAGGGGACGTTTCAGAGTGACCAAAGCGGGTCAAAGGATGCCCTGGAAACATTCGAGGATGGGCAGTTGAGAGTAAGTTCGGATTAACTGGCCTTTTCGATTATTTATATCATTCGTGTAATCGTATCGATTAATTCTATCCTAATGATCGACTATTTGTTATATTACGTCTTTATTTCTAGGTCCATTGTCGCATCCCGGCACAGCCTCACTACACCGGAATGAAGTAAGTGTGAACTGCGTAGCGCAATCGGGACGTTAACGACAATGGGCTGGTTATCTACATCTACATCTACATCTATACTCCGCGAGCCACCTTACGGTGTGTGGCGGAGGGTACTTATTGTACCACTATCTGATCCCCCCTTCCCTGTTCCATTCACGAATTGTGCGTGGGAAGAACGACTGCTTGTAAGTCTCCGTATTTGCTCTAATTTCTCGGATCTTTTCGTTGTGATCATTACGCGAGATATATGTGGGCGGTAGTAATATGTTGCCCATCTCTTCCCGGAATGTGCTCTCTCGTAATTTCGATAATAAACCTCTCCGTATTGCGTAACGCCTTTCTTGAAGTGTCCGCCACTGGAGCTTGTTCAGCATCTCCGTAACGCTCTCGCGCTGACTAAATGTCCCCATGACGAATCGCGCTGCTTTTCGCTGGATCATGTCTATCTCTTCTATTAATCCAACCTGATAAGGGTCCCATACTGATGAGCAATACTCAAGAATCGGACGAACAAGCGTTTTGTAAGCTACTTCTTTCGTCGATGAGTCACATTTTCTTAGAATTCTTCCTATGAATCTCAACCTGGCGCCTGCTTTTCCCACTATTTGTTTTATGTGAACATTCCACTTCAGATCGCTCCGGATAGTAACTCCTAAGTATTTTACGGTCGTTACCGCTTCCAATGATTTACCACCTATGGCATAATCGTACTGGAATGGATTTCTGCCCCTATGTATGCGCATTATATTACATTTATCTACGTTTAGGGAAAGCTGCCAGCTGTCGCACCATGCATTAATCCTCTGCAGGTCTTCCTGGAGTACGTACGAGTCTTCTGATGTTGCTACTTTCTTGTAGACAACCGTGTCATCTGCAAATAGCCTCACGGAGCTACCGATGTTGTCAACTAAGTCATTTATGTATATTGTAAACAATAAAGGTCCTATCACGCTTCCTTGCGGTACTCCCGAAATTACCTCTACATCTGCAGATTTTGAACCGTTAAGAATGACATGTTGTGTTCTTTCTTCTAGGAAATCCTGAATCCAATCACAAACCTGGTCCGATATTCCGTAAGCTCGTATTTTTTTCATTAAACGTAAGTGCGGAACCGTATCAAATGCCTTCCTGAAGTCCAGGAATACGGCATCAATCTGCTCGCCAGTGTCTACGGCACTGTGAATTTCTTGGGCAAATAGGGCGAGCTGAGTTTCACATGATCTCTGTTTGCGGAATCCATGTTGGTTATGATGAAGGAGATTTGTATTATCTAAGAACGTCATAATACGAGAACACAAAACATGTTCCATTATTCTACAACAGATTGACGTAAGCGAAATAGGCCTATAATTATTCGCATCTGATTTATGACCCTTCTTGAAAATGGGAACGACCTGCGCTTTCTTCCAGTCGCTAGGTACTTTACGTTCTTCCAGCGATCTACGATAAATTGCTGATAGAAAGGGGGCAAGTTCTTTAGCATAATCACTGTAGAATCTTAAGGGTATCTCGTCTGGTCCGGATGCTTTTCCGCTACTAAGTGATAGCAGTTGTTTTTCAATTCCGATATCGTTTATTTCAATATTTTCCATTTTGGCGTCCGTGCGACGGCTGAAGTCAGGGACCGTGTTACGATTTTCCGCAGTGAAACAGTTTCGGAACACTGAATTCAGTATTTCTGCCTTTCTTCGGTCGTCCTCTGTTTCGGTGCCATCGTGGTTAACGAGTGACTGAATAGGGGATTTAGATCCGCTTACCGATTTTACATATGACCAAAACTTTTTAGGGTTCTTGTTTAGATTGTTTGCCAATGTTTTATGTTCGAATTCGTTGAATGCTTCTCTCATTGCTCTCTTTACGCTCTTTTTCGCTTCGTTCAGCTTTTCCTTATCAGCTATGATTCGACTACTCTTAAACCTATGATGAAGCTTTCTTTGTTTCCGTAGTACCTTTCGTACATGATTGTTATACCACGGTGGATCTTTCCCCTCGCTTTGGACCTTAGTCGGTACGAACTTATCTAAGGCGTACTGGACGATGTTTCTGAATTTTTTCCATTTTTGTTCCACCTTTATATCAGAGATGAGGGGGTGAGAATCTCCTTGGCTTGAAGCAAATAAGTTTCCAGAAAATAGGTTACAGAATTGCAATTGGCAGGAAAGATTGGTTAGTTTCTATCAAGTTTATTCTCACATATACTTAGGTGAGGTGTTGGACCATAAACCCCTTAGTACGATTCAGTCTATTTATTCGGACTTGCTACTTCAAAGCTGATTGCCGGTACATATAAGAAACAAGTACAAAGCAATTACTTGTTCTTGGTTAGCACTGAAATTTCTCTAAGTCATTGAGACAAAGACTGACAGCCTCTGTTGAACACTGTTCCAATGAAACTCTAAAAATCCTACTCGACCTGCAGTTCCTGAGTGTCCACCAGAGTCTATCACCGTCTTCTCGTAGCTTAAGTCTTTATCAGCTGTATCGGCTGCTACGGGCCTACTCGGCCCTGCTGGCGTCTCGCTGCGGAATCTCCGAACTGCCGGCACTGGCTCTGAATCTGCATCTGAATCTCTGCCTCTAGCGATTCCGCTGCCTGGCCTTTTATTTCGTTTCTCGTGTACTTGGATGCACACGAGTTAATTTGTTTCACACGACCCTTTCATTTCTAAGTGATCGGATTGCACAAGAATGCCTACGGTTCCACACGACACTTTCGTTTCTAGCTGCACACAACTTAATTTGGTTCCACACTGGTCTTTTCCGCATGTGACTGACACTATCTCTTGCTGTATTATCGCCCTGGTGTTTGCGTCTTCCATTGCGCAAGTTTGAGTCATGATGCTTCCTCTGGAAGGAAGTCAAACACTAAGTTATTTGATCGACAAGCCATACTTGGCGGCCTCCGCCGCTTACCTTGTCCCTACGTCCTGGTGGACTATTTCTTAATGTCGGGTGGCTGTTTGCCTATGGAGCCTTGACTCTTACTATGGTCACAAAAGCAAGAATAAAAATTAAAATTTTCTACGGTCACAACACCGTAAAGCATTCCCCTAAAATTACATTTTCTGATAAGCAGCTCTGTTCTGCAAAAAAAAAAAAAAAAAAAAAAAAAAAAAAAAAAAAAAAAAAAAAAAAAAAAAAAAAAAAGCTAAAGTGATGCTATCACATACGTGTTTCACTTTTTTAGGTAATAATAATTCCTCAGTTTTAAGAAATACATACGAATTGTCTGTCAAACTGCAATTCAAAAACATCATTTATTTTCATCTGCTTTTATATTTTTGCCTGAGATGATCATTCAGCGCAGGAGGCGATCTATAATTTTGTATTGTAGTCTTCTTTCCAAAACCAGTTCATGAGCCAGGATCGCTATGTTAACACCATTACTGGATTAGTGGTTTCAGGTATATGTAGTGCCATCCTCAGATCTATAAAAAGAAAATTTACAGTCAAAAAAAAAAAAAAAATGTAGAAGGTTGAAAGGTCTTGGTTGAATACCTTTCATGTTAATTTCTTAAATCTGTTGTCATTTACGGCATACATTCCACTTCTAAATTTACTGTGGTGTTTCTGACTCTATCTGGGAGGAGACCGAGCAGTGGAACATGTTACTTTCACACATAATCAAGAATGACCTGTCACACTACTACACTTTAAAACACAGTTTATATTGTCATGTCACACAGTCTCATATGGAACCTGCATCCGATTTCTTTTATATACTGTATATGATAAGATACTGTCATCCCCCTTCCCTTCTGTTTGAAAGGATGAAAGAGCAGATGTATTTCTAGTTGCATGCTTGATGGTAGCAGAGATGGTGCTAGAGAACAGTAGGACCAATGTCGGAACAGGTAGCTACACTTTCTAAAAGCAAACAGGTTTCTATTCTTGATATGGTCCTGCCCGTCCCTTGTCATGTTGGTATAGGTAGCTGCCTCTCTGGGCACTTCCGTTTGTATCTGTTAAGCACCCCTTGGTAGGGGCCCACGCCAGTGTGTCCGCGGCGAGCGTCTGAAGTGGTAAGATCTCTGGCTAAGCACGTGTCTGCTAAGTCCGTAGGACAATGGATTTCTTAAGTTCAGCCTAACTGAACATTTAATCACCTTTATTTCAGGTTTAGATCTGAAATATCTTATGTTATCTTAAATTGCAACGCAGTGTAAGTCGAGTGTGAAGTTCAGAATATCTTGCAGTATTGGCTTTGTCACTACTTTGTGAGTGAAGTAGTTTTTAATACAAACCTACGTTTTTTTAAATGGAACCCCGTTAGTTTTGTTAGCACATCTGAACATATAAACAAATACGTAATCAGTGCCGTTTGTTGCGTTGTAAAATGTTAATTACATCCGGAGATATTGTAACCTAAAGTTGACGCTTGAGTACCTCTCCTCTGCTGTTCGATCGTGTGTATCGGAGAGCACCGAATTACGCAGGGATCCAAAGGGAACGGTGATGGACCTTAGGTAGAGAAGAGACTGGAACAGCACACTACGTCCACATGTTAACACCTTTTTATTGGTCTTTTTCACTGACGCATATGTACATTACCATGAGGGGTGAGGTACACGTACACACGTGGTTTCCGTTTTCAATTACGGAGCGGAATAGAGTGTGTCCCGACATGTCAGACCAATAGATGTTCAATGTGGTGGCCATCATTTGCTGCACACACTTGCAATCTCTGGCGTAATGAATGTCGTGCACGCCGCAGTACATCTGGTGTAATGTCGCCGCAGGCTGCCACAATACCTTGTTTCATATTCTCTGGGGCTGTAGGCACATCACGGTGCACATTCTCCTTTAACGTACCCCACAGAAAGAAGTCCAGAGGTGTAAGATCACGAGAACGGGCTGGCCAATTTATGCGTCCTCCACGTCCTATGAAAGGCCCGTCGAACATCCTGTCAAGGGTCAGCTTAGTGTTAATTGCGGAATGTGCAGGTGCACCATCATGCTGATACCACATACTTCTGTACCTAAGGTCCATCACCGTTCTCTTTGGATCCCTACGTAATTCGGTGCTCTCCGATACACACGATCGAACAGCGGAGGAGTGGTACTCAAGCGTCAACTTTGGGTTACAATATCTCCGGATGTAATTAACATTTTACTATGCAACAAACGGCACTGATTACGTATTTGTTTATATGTTCAGATGTGCTAACAAAACTAACGTGGTTCCATTTAAAAAAACTTAGGTTTGTGTTAAAAAACATACTTCCGTGCATTTTTGTATGGTTTGTATTAAACAATTACTCTAGCCCCTCTCCTCACGTTCGGTCTGTGGAATCGGTTCGTCACTATTTGATGTGGTTTACGAAATACATCCAGCGGTAACGTTAGGTGACTCACCCTGTATATCACCGGTTGTTGTAAGATGACTATTAAAAGATTATAATTAATGTTAATCTGGTTGTGAATTTGGTACGTTAGACTGGATACCTGGTGAAACAGTTGCTCAGTAATGCAAGGTTAACTTCTCCAGATAGCTCACAGCTTTTAACCCGCTTTTATTGTCTTGAACATCGGCACCGCTTTCAGAACAACTTAATGCATCAACGTTACAAGGTCAATCACAATAGGTCAGTGACAAAAACTACACACCCATAAAACCGGACAAGTGGTAATTGCACAATACAACTCTTACACCGCTTTGTCACATGTCACAATGTAATATGCTGTAAATTAACAATTCCCATAAGGTAAAATTCTGCTCATATGGACGGATGCAGTTCAAAGTCAACAAGTAGTACTGAATACCTCTAATAACAAAAATTTTGTAAAACATAAATGTACCATAAGAAGGTCGAAGAGGGGCGAGGTCGGTGTTTAACGTCCCGTCGACGTTCAGTGATCAGCGCACGAGCTCGGATTAGGGAAGGATGGAGAAGGGACTCGACCGCGCCCTTTCAAAGGGACCGTCCCGGTAGTTCCCTCAAGAGATTTAGGGAAATCACGGAAAATCTCTAGTCTGGGTGGCGGGACGCGGGTTTGAACCACCGTCCTCCCGAATATACCGGGTGATCAAAAAGTCAGTATAAATTTGAAAACTTAATAAACCACGGAATAATGTAGATATAGAGGTAAAAATTGACACACATGCTTGGAATGACATGGGGTTTTATTAGAACCAAAAAAAGTACAAAAGTTCAAAAAATGTCCGACAGATGGCGTTGGACAGCAAAACGTCAGTAACTGCTACCGTGACGGGTGAGAGGTACGCCGACATGTTACAGAATCGCATCATCCCCAGCCTGGCTGATAAACACCTGCTGGAACGTACGATGTTTATGCAGGATGGCGTTCCACCCCATATTCCTAGACACGTGAAAGATCTCTTGCGCGCGTCGTTTGAAGATGATCGTGTGCTCAGCCGCCACTTTCGTCATGCTTGGCGTCCCAGGTCCCCAGACCACAGTCCGTGTGATTATTGCCTTTGGGGTTACCTGAAGTCGCAAGTGTATCGTGATCGACCGACATCTCTAGGGATGCTGAAAGACAACATCCGACGCCAATGCCTCACCATAACTCCGGACATGCTTTACAGTACTATTCACAACATTATTCCTAGACTACAGCTGTTGTTGAGGAATGATGGTGGACATAATGAGCATTTCCTGTAAAGAACATCATCTTTGCTTTGTCTTACTTTGTTATGCTAATTATTGATATTCTAATCAGATGAAGCTCCATCTGTCGGTCATTTTTTGAGCTTTGGTATTTTTTTGGTTGTAATAAAACCCCATGTCATTCCAAGCATGTCTGTCAATTTATAGCTCTCTATCTACATTATTGCGTGATTTATTCAGTTTTCAAATTTATACTGACTTTTTGATCACCCGGTATATATCAAGGTATTACACTGGCATGCGAGATTTTTCTTGTGGTGTCACCGCCAGACACCACACTTGCTAGGTGGTAGCCTTTAAATCGGCCGCGGTCCGTTAGTATACGTCGGACCCGCGTGTCGCCACTATCAGTGATTGCAGACCGAGCGCCGCCACACGGCAGGTCTAGTCTAGAGAGACTTCCTAGCACTCGCCCCAGTTGTACAACCGACTTTGCTAGCGATGGTTCACTGACAAAATACGCTCTCATTTGCCGAGACGATAGTTAGCATAGTCTTCAGCTACGTCATTTGCTACGACCTAGCAAGGCGCCATTACCAGTTACTATTGATACTGTAATTATGTACCGTCAAGAGCGACGTTCACCATTAACGGATTAAAGTTAAGTATTCCACCAGCTACGTCCGTTTTTTCTAAATTCTAATTTCCTTGTCCTGTTTCAGACCTCACGCCAGCCTGCGTGAGCTAAAACACGTGCCTTTCGGCTTCCTCTAGTAACACGGTGTTGGCTCTCCTGCCAACCCACAACATAAAGCATGTACAACTTTGAGGACGCATGGCCCCAACGAGCAGATTACAAACCTTCCGCTACGTGTTACAGAGTCGTGTCAGCTGCGACACACCAACAGACGACTGGGTCTGGAGATAAAAGGGAAATTAGTGCTGAGACGTACCACCAGATGGCGGCCACCGCTGCCCAACAACTACTGTAACAGCGTCACACTTCTAATAAACATAGTTAAGTAACGGAAGAAATGTAACACCAAGTAATTATGACGGTGAAGTTTACAAAGATTCTGTGTAAAAAGGAACGGCATGCTGTAAATTGTCATGAACAGCTGTCCACACCATCAGATAAAAATGGGGCAATTTGAGACGCAACAACGATGACATAAAATGGTACGTACCTTAACAAGTTCACGCCATACAATATGCATGTAATAGAATACAACTGAAAGATAATCAGCCCTCGGTCACTATTTTAACAAATTTGTTAAAAATAGTAACCGAGGGCTGAGTATCTTTCAATTGTAACTATTCACGGTCTCTGAACGTGCAGCCATGTACAAGATTTTGTAATAGAATAGTTTTAGGGGAAAGCTGCACAGTCAACATTTACAGAATTGTGAAACGGGATTTGACCGTATTGGTCGGTTTCGCTGTAGGCGAAGAATGACAGTTAACAGTTACGTAATAGGAAGTTGTAAAACAGGTCCCCACACGATGTAGGGAAGTAATATAAAATGCAAATCATGTATAAAACATTTTTTACTAAAGTATGTAGCGATACACACTGAAAAGCCAAAGCAACTGGTATAGGCATGCGTGTTCAAATACAGAGATACGTAAACAGGCAGAATGCGACGCTGCTGTCGGCAACGCCTATATGAGACAACAAGTGTCTGGCGGGGTTGTTAGATCGGTTGCAGCTGCTACAGTGGCAGGTTATCAAGATTTAAGTGTATTTGAACGTGGTGTTATAGTCGGCGCACGAGCGATGGGACACAACATCTCCTAACTAGCGATGTAGTGGGGACTTCCCCATACGACCATTTCACAAGTGTACCGTGAACATCGGGAATCCGGTAAAACATCTAATCTCCGACTTCGCTGCGGCCTGAAAAAGATCCTGCAAGAACGGGACCAACGACGACTGAAGAGAATCGTCCAACGTGAGAGAAGTGCAACTCTTCCGCAGATTGCTGCGGATTTCAATGCAGGGCCAGCAACAAGTGTCAGCGTGCGAACCATTCAACGAAACATCATCGATATGGGCTTTCGGACCCGAAGGTCCTCTCGTGTACCCTTGATGATTGCACGACACAAAGCTTTACGCCTCGCCTGGGCCCTTCAACACCTACATGGGACTGTTGATGATTTGAAACATGTTGCCTGGTCGAACGAGTCTCGTTTCAAATTGTATCGAACGAATGGACTTCTATGGGTATTGAAAGAAGCTCATGAGTCCGTGGACCCTACGTGTCACATCGGGACTGTTCATGCTGGTGGAGGCTCTGTAGTAGAGTGGGGCGTGTGCAGTTGGAGTGATATGAGACCCCTGCCTGATACGTCTAGATACGACTGTCTGGTCACCTGTATTCATTCATGTCCATTGTGCATTCCGACGGACTTGGGCAGTTCCAGCAGAACATTGCGATACCCCAGAGTTGCTCCAGGAATACTATTCTCAGTTTAAACACTTCCGTTGGCCACCAAACGCCCCAGACATGAACATTATTGAGTATCCCAGGATGCATTGCAACGTGCTGCTCAGAAGAGATCTTCACCCACTCGTACTCTTACGGATTTATGGACAGCCTTGCAGGATTCGTGGTCTAAGCTCCAGCACTACTTCAGACATTAGTCGAGTCCATGCCACGTCGTGTTGTGTCTCTTCTGCGTGCTCGCGGGCGCCATGCGTGATAATGGGCAGGTGTACCAGTTTCTTTGGCTCTTCAGTGTATGTATTGATTTAGGTAGAGACTATTTTGAATGAATCCAGAATTTGTCAGCATGAACCGTGACTTTTCTTCTGCATAGCCAGAGTCCTAACAGAGCTAGGACACACTGTATAGATGGCCTTACTTTTACCTACATCACGCTATTCCATTAAAATTGTAATCATTTGCATATGAAATGCTTTTTTATTCCAGTCTCTGATCGCAATATCAATTCTTTAGACGATGACCAGTTTCAGTCCGTAATGATCATACTCAGATCTAAAATATATAAATATATACATCTATTGAGCAGTGTGTCTTTTAACATAAAACAGCAATATGTATCTCAATATACTGTCATACAACCAGGGAAATGTACAGATAAAATATGGTATAACGTACCTTTTTTACACCATATCCTAAAGTGATACGGCTATAATGGCATCGTCAAAACATATAATCAGCACAGCATCGTCACACAGATATAAAATAATGTGTAGAATAGGCCACATCGTCCACATAGTGATTATTGCAACTGGCTACTGAAGTACAGTAACAACCAGAAACCTGTTTGCCTACATTCTCCCTAGATGTCGCTACTGTGGGTTTGCTTAGATGTAGTCATCATTTACGCAAAAACATAATCTAATAACAACACATTGAATAAAATGCATGTAGCAGACTTATTAAAATTGACGACTACCAAAGAAACCAATTGTGATACATTAAAAGATGATTGCAGTTACCCATGTGAAATTATTAAAAATAAATATATGAAGAGGATAGGTCCGACCCTTTTTTTATGGTGAATTTACGGTCAACAATTAATATTCGTAATACATTGCCTGTGGCAACCTATAAATTGCTTATGAAAGATATTATGTCTACATGACAGCTGAAAAAGAGACAGATCAATGATCAGCATATGGATGCTTGTAGCAGACTTCATGTTTGTTTAATATTTGTTGCACGTGTCCATGACGCTCATGCTTTGTTAATGGCCAGCATTTCATGTAGTATTTTCTTTTGTGGGAGTTACAGGTAGCCGAAGCTATATCAGCAAGCGGCAGAACACGTTGCTGGCAGATGCCGGAAAGTTGGGCCCGGGTAGCGAGCAGGTAATTAGCGTAGGGGGTGGGGGTGGGAGGGGGGGGGAAGAGAGATGCGCTGAGCCTCGTCATCAAACACCAACTTCGTCCGCCTCCAGATGCGCAGGAAGAGAGAGAGAGAGAGAGAGAGAGAGAGAGAGAGATTCTTTAAGGCGGCAGGCTATGCCTCTTGTGTGTTTGAAGGTGTAGGTGTGTGGTGTGGTTGGGGGAGGAGTGGAGGGGTGTGGGAGACCGTTTGTGGGAGAGCCATTGGGTGGGGATGAATGGAGGGGAGGGGAGCGGGTATAGGGGCGACGGGTGGACGCTCTGGAATAGCACGTGTAGGTGCTCGCCTTTGTAACACTACTTATGTAGTCCAAGCTCGAGTTGCTCATGAATGTGTCAGAGTATACAAAGGCTGTAAGGGTACATTTGAAGGTAAAAGAAACACATGAAGACTCTCCACAATAGTTGTTGCGCGGTGACCAGCTCAAAAACGTCCACACAGTCACTTCCTCACAAGTGATAATCGCTATTGTGGAATTCACAAGGTGCAAGCTGGCGATGTTGTTCGTACAATGAAAGCCTCCTACTTTTGGATTTCGACTAAGCTGAGTAGATAACAGATATGACTTCAGTAAATATGCTCTCAAAATATTCGTCCTTCAATATAAAATTCTGACCTATGAAAGAAAACTAAAACATTCTGACTGATTGATATACTCAGAAGCAGGAAAGACTTCTGTAGTGTAACGAGCAATTTGAGGCCAGCTTGAACTGGTATTCAGGTGAATGAAACTGCACCATCAGCACACTCTAGTCTCCGGATATGATTTACAATTGTAAAGCGTGTTTCAGCTGCCGCTTCCTATGGGCTTTATGCATCCTGCAACACCTTCAAAAATAACACGCAAGATTTTCACATTCTCTTGCTTGCTACGTGGAAACAATTAGTTCTACAGAAAAAATGATACAGAACCTCTCTGTAGGAAATTCGGTATGGTTAAATGTTGTGTAGGGACACGTTTCCGCTAGAAACCTTAGTTTCCGAATTATTCAAGAGAAACATACAAAAGTGACCTTCAAATG
This sequence comes from Schistocerca cancellata, assembly GCF_023864275.1. Taxonomy (NCBI): domain Eukaryota; kingdom Metazoa; phylum Arthropoda; class Insecta; order Orthoptera; family Acrididae; genus Schistocerca; species Schistocerca cancellata. The sequence goes on along the minus strand of NC_064635.1, from coordinate 14,427,167 downwards.
TGTGTTTCTTGGATACCCCGAAAACAGTGGCCTCCAGCGGAAACTTATGCCAGTACAAAGTTTAGCTACATTAAGTTTCCTAGAAAGATGTCGTGTTCATTTTTAATGTAAGACTAATAGTTTGCACATAGCGAGTGATTTTTAAAGGTGTTGTGGGTTGTATAAAACCCATAGGTAGGGGCAACTGAATCGTCCTTATATCTGCACTTTCTTACAGAGGGGATATGTCCAACGAGGGCTCAACACTCCACTTTGTTTGGTGGAACCCTGTTCACGATGAACATGAAGTACAATAATCACTACAAATACATTCAGGACCAGCAGGAATTCTCAACGCCCACAGCAACAAAAAATGGTTCAAATGGCTCTGAGCGCTATTCTGACGTCATCAGTCCCCTGAGAACTACTTAAATCTAACTGACCTAAGGACATCACACACATCCATGCCCGAGGCAGGATTCGAACCTGCGACGGTAGCGGTCGCGCGGTTCCAGACTTTAGCGCCTAGAACCGCTCGGCCACTCCAGCCGGCTCCACAGCAACACTAACCTACCTTATACTTGCTGTAAAATGCATGCAAGCAGATTGTGCTGCTATACTTAAATAGTCTCCTTACGCTTAATATCTTGTTCCAGCCAAATATTTGTTACTCATGTTCCTAGTTTTAGCTACTTGCCCGACTATAGCAAAATGTTGGAGAGTGATTGTGTGTTGCGCCTGGATATGTATGACGCAAGTCGTGGCTTTGTTATGCTCCACCAAAGTCGATATGAAGAAGCTAAGAAATGATCAAACGAAAGCCGTTTTCCCCTCGTGCTTCGGTGCAAGTGGGAAACATCCATTTTTCTAACGTCTAAAGTGGTTTGGTGCTAAGAAATTGAGTAGTCAGATACAAGAACAGCCCTCACAAACATGAAAATTCATGAGAGAGAGAGAGAGAGAGAGAGAGAGAGAGAGAGAGACGGGGGGTGGGGGGAGGGGAAAGAACCAGCTAAATCTTCCTGTGACATCGCCTTGCCCTCATTTATCTTTTTTATGCTGCTGTCTGGACAAACTTGAAACGTTCCTATGCCACCCTAGCAACAGGAAATATTCTTGTAAAACACAGCTCTCACTGGTAGGGGCTGCTTTTGTGAGAAAGTCTGACTGGAGACACAAAAAAAATTTACTCGATTATGTCTCTACGTAGACGTTATTAAGTGAGAGGTAGTCATTTTCCACTCACTGGTCCACATGAATACTGTGTCGTTATTAAAGTTCTTGAGACATCTTATAATCTCCAGTGTTAACAGAGATTCGAAATTGATGCTAAACAGTGAATCGAATCTGGCGCTTGCACATGTATTAAGGGAAAGTGTTTTTCATTCTCTTTCCTAAAGAGGGAGAAAGTGGACCACTGACAGAGCTTATGCCCTTCTCAAACCACATCCTTTGTTGTTCTGTTTGGGCTCAATTTATTTGTAGAAGGGGAGAGAGCAGAATTTTGAATTTGCAACTACGAATACAGTTCGTGTACTTACAAGTTTTGGTTAGCGTTATCGGCTAGATCTGAGTTCTACATGCTTTCCTTATACACTAGGCTACAGTTCATGGTGGTTAACAGTATTTAAATGTGTGAATTGAAAATAATGATTTTATTTTTAAGTAGGTCTTTCGTCAGTGTACTGGTCCTCAATTAGTTCATTCCGATTACAGTAGCAACTCCGACGAGTCGCTATTTAAAATGTTTTATCCTGGCTATTTCGTATGTGCTGTCTGAGGTATGTTCGCTGTATCTTGTAGCCATTATCAGAAGTCTTCTTCGGCGCTGAAAAATCTTTTTGCTTGGCTTTGGTTGTCCATACGGACAGGTGCGGGAAATTCGAGATTTGGTGTAATGACTGTGTTGGCTGTATGAACAGATGTTTCATTTAATGCGTTCTCCAATCAGTTTTAAAAGTTCGAGTCCTCGTCTTGCTATTGCTATCATGCTGTGTATACTGATTTGCAGCCTATTTTTTTGTAAATACTTTCCATTCCTTTTCCCTAAACATAGAGGAAGCTGAGAAGTCAGGAATTTTTCAGCCAGATACTACGTCAGCTGGGTGTGGAGCGGAAAAAGTGTCCCAATGGGGAATGTTAAAGAGGGAAATTTTCATTTTTAGCATTTGCCTTACAGCCAAGGGAAACACCCAGAAAACCTTGGTCAGATCTGGGGTATGGAAAGTATTTTTCATTTTCTTGTGGGAAAATGTGATCCAGATACACGAAGCGTCGTGTAAGTGAATGTGTATATATTTACGTGTATTAGAGTATAGTTGATGAGTTGTTCAGCGTTCGTAGTGTGCCTATGATGCAGTGAACAGCATAGCAGTATGTCCCCAATTATACGTCGTGTGGAAACAAAGAAGTTGCGGGAGACATTTCATCGTTGGAGCCAATGTAACCCCTGATGGCAGAGACCACTGCTGCACCTATTGTACGCTGATATGGTGTTTAAATACTTGAAATTAAAACAGTTCTATTTAATACAAGTTTCAGATTATATTACAGTAAATAATGAACAATAATCAGCAAAGTAGTGTAGGTTGGAGACCACATTGCCTTTGTGCCACAGAGACAAGTGGGTTATGTTTAAAGAAAATACTTGAGAAACACGGACTCAGAGCAAATCGTCTAAATAACCAAGATTTTTCTGCCTCTGGCCACACATACAGCGACACCTGATGGTGTTCCAATGACTTACCTTCTCAACGGCGACTGTCTCGCCTCCAGGACCCGTATACACTTCGTACAATTGATGTAATAGTTGACAGTATACATTATATTGATGTTTTGAAGTATTTGGTATGTTTTACTCATGCATATTACTGTACTCACACCCTATTTACTGTAAGCACTTCTCATTTTCCGATTTATTGAAATAATGTGCATCTCAGGGATGTTTTTCTCTTCTTATGAAACATATTTTTGTAACTTGTTCAAAGAACTGTATAGCCTGTGTTTTTACTTTTTGTCTCATGACAGATCCGACGATGACAGCACTAAGAAAGTGTGCTGTGTACATGAGAGTAAAATCTTAAGTGTTTGTGCATTACTGTGGCTGCTGACCTGTACTAAGACATCCTGTCTGCTATTTTGGACTCGTCTAAAATTAAAGGTTTTTGTCATCGTAAAATACGACGACAAAGTTCATGCAGGTAGAGTCATTAATGTTTGTAAAACTGGGGCGGAAGTGAGTTTGAATGGGAAGATGTGCAAAACTGTACATTTTGTGTAAGGAAAGGGAGCTTTTTATGTGCAACGAATCTAAAGTAATTTGAAAAACTGAGACTTCCATGTCCAACAAAAGAGAAGTATGTTCTGTAAAAGAACTGTCATATGGGCCAGATGAACAAATGTCACTAATTTTCTTATGAAACGGTATTTAAATTTACATCTGACTATTTTAACGCCATCTCGCAGGGTATACGCCAGTGTGACTGTGCGAGAGATTGTGGGTGGACAAGGCGAGAGTAAGCGCACTTTTATATCAGATTCCTTCTTACAATTTTTATCGCGTTTTCTACATTGAAACCACACTCATTTCAACAAATTTTCGAATGGTTGCTGATAACGTCGTCCTTGGCCGCCACTAAATCTCACCCCCCCCCCCCCGCACCCCCTCCCCCGCCACACACACAACTATAAACCGCAAAATAAATATGTTAAACAACGTTTTTCTTTAATTTTCTACCGAAATAAATGGACGTAAACACCGTATCTATAACCCAGTACAATACATGTGAGGTGGACAGCACTTAGAAACGTAGGCACATAAGTATGGCCATATTTTTTAATAATTAATTAACGTTAAAACTGGAAAAACAGTAATTTTCCTTTTGATTGTCTGGTTATGCCAGATGCTGTTGACTCACGGACACGTAAATCGCATAAGAGGCACCCAATTGAAAGACTTGCAACTGGCTGGTGGATCACATGGCATTATTACAGTCTTCATTGAACACTTAAAAAGAAGAAGTAATTTGAATGTCATATGTACATGCTCTGTCGACAAAATGAATAAAGAGGTGCATATACTGGTCCATAGTTATGGGAAATTAGGGTACACCTATATGATTTTTAAATAAACCGTCACTGCGAAAATCCGATAACAGGCATTCTGAAATCCTGTCGATGACACAGATCGCTCCAGAGTTTGGCGTGCGAGTTTGAGTGCCAGATTTAGCAGTGATACACCGACTAGCGCATAACTCATCGACGGGTCGTTGATAAACACTGCTCGGGAAGGGCTTTTGTTCCGGGGCTTGTGGCAGGCATCGAGTTGTGTTCTGGGATGCCGAAGCACAAAGGGGCGACAGAGATCGCGGCAGGTGTGGGAGGGGAGGCGGGGCGTCGTGGTGGGGGCGGTAACGGGGTGGTGGGGTTGGCGGCGCGGTGGAGGGGTGGGTGTACCAGGGAGGGGAAGGGGAAGGAGGAGGGCAGACAGGGGTAGGCGGTGGGACAGAGACGGAGAAGGGCGCAGCGCGCGCGGGGTGTGTTCTGGAAGTCAAACAGCGTGCGTGGGTGGTTCTGCCTGACAGACGGGCGCGTAGGCGGAGATTAAAGGCCGCAGGGAGCCGACGGCGAAACTCGCAAGGGGCCTGTACACCGTGCACTGCCAGCGGGGCAGTACGGGGTCACCCGACAGCCTTACACTACGGCTCCGAATGTGCTGCCGGGTTGCCTAAGTGTCAGGCGTAACGTCGTCTGACAACATTAGCCTCTTATACGACAGACCACGCCGCGGGTGCTAGAGGTAATGGTACGCCTGATTCGTGTAGACCGACGTCTACATCGACATCTATATCAATACTTTGCAAAGCACTATTAAGTGCATGGCGGAGAGTACTTCCCATTGGACCAGTTATTACAGCCTCACATAATTCCATACACATATGGATTGTGTGAAGAATGAATGTAATCTTTGCATCATGATCCCTATGTGGACGATATGTAGGGGGTTGTGGTATTTTCCCAGAATCATAATTTAAGGCCCATTCTTGAAACTTTATAAAGTAAGCTTTCTTGGGATGGTTTCATCTATCTTCTGCCAGTTCAGTTTCTTCAGCATCTCTGTGACAGTCTCCCACAGGTCAAACAAACCTATGACCATTTCATGTCGATCCCACACACGTGAGCAGTATTCTAGGATGAGTCGCATAAGTGATTTGTGAGCGAAATTTTTTGTAGACTGACTGCATTTCCCTAGTATTCCACCAATAAACCAAACTCTGTCAATTGATTTGCCACAACTGAGCCTATATGATCGTTCCACTTCATATCGCCATAAATTTTTACATCGAAGTGTATGCATGAGTTGAAGATTCCAGTTGTGATTCGTTCATATTGTAATCATAGGATACATTGTTTCTTTTTTTTATGAAGTGGGCAATTTTACATTTCTGAGCATTTAAAGAAAATTACTAATCTTTGTACCACTTTCAAATATTTCCGAGATCCAAATCAATATTTGTGCAGCTTTTTCCAGACAGTGCTTCATTATTCGTAAGATCATCATCTGCAAAAATTCTGAGGTTTTGATTAATATCTGCAAGCCCATTAATGTACAAAATGACCAGGAAGAGTCCCTACATACTTCCCAATGGCACACCTCAGAAAACTTGTACAGTGGTCGATGGCCCTCCATCCGAGATATCATGCTGTGTCCCCACTACTAAGATGTCCTTACTCCAGTAACAAATTACGCTTGATACACGATACCCTGTTACTTTTGCTAGTAACTGTAGATGTGGCACGGACTCAAATGCTTTTTGCAAATCAAGAATTACGGTATCTACCTGACTTCCTTGATCCATGACTTTCAGTATCTCGTGTGAGAAAATTGCGAGTTGGGTACCACATGATCTATGTTTTCAAACTCCATGGTGGTTGGCATGTAGGAAATCATTCTGTTCAGCCCGCCGGGGTGACTGGGCGGTTCTAGGTGCAACAGTCTGGAACCGCGCGACCGCTACAGTCGCAGGTTCGAATCCTGCCTCGGGCATGGATGTGTGTGATGTCCTTAGGTTAGTTACGTTTAAGTAGTTCTAAGTTCTAGAGGACCTCAGAAGTTAAGTCGCATAGTGCTCAGAGCCAAATCATTCTGTTCGAGATACCTCATTACATTTAGCGCAGAATTTCTTCTAAGGCTCCACAGCAGTTGGACACCAAGGACGCTGAACGACACTTCTATGGATCACTTACGCTATCCTTCTTGTAGAGGGGCGTGGCCTGTGCTTTTTTTCAGCTACTGGACACGGTTGTTTTTACAAGGAATATATGACAGATTATATTCAAAAGAGCGTCCTACTCAGCCGAAAGTGCGGTATAGAGTCTGATACTTTCCTTTCCGATCTTGTCTACCGGCAATTTTGGCTTCACTTTTTCAGTTTTAAGTTTATTATTATGTTTCCTGACCAGTACTCAATTTATATCAATCTTTAAAATTCTTAAATATCACATTTTTTCACATTTAATAGCCACTTTAAACCATTTCTACAGAAATAATTCTTTTGTTAATGTCCAACAGCAATCTGCAACAGTTATGTTTTATATTTTCTGTTGCTGCTGGCTGCTCTACTACAACACCGAAGCGCCAAAGAAACAGGTACAGGCATGTGTATTCAAATACAGACATATATGAACAGGCAGAACACGGCGTGGCGGTCGGCAACGCCTTTATAAGACAACAAGTGTCTGACGCAGTTGTAAGATCGGTTACTGCTGCTACAACGTCAGGTTATCAAGATTAAAGTGAGTTGGAACGTGGTGCTGTAGTCGGCGCACGAGCGGTGGGGCACAGCATCTCCGAGGTAGCGACGAAGTGGGCATTTTCCCATACGGCCACTTCACGAGTGGACCATGAATATCACTATTCCGGTGAAACATCAAATCTGCGACATCGCAGCGGCCGGCAAAAGATCCTGCAAGAACGGGCCCAACGGTGACTAATCGTTCAACGCGACAGAAAGTGCAGCCCTTCCGAAAATTGCTGCAGATTTCAGTACTGGGCCATCAACAAGCGTCAGTGTGCGAACCATTCAACGAAACATCTTCGATATGGGCTTTCGGAACCGAATGCCCACTCGTGTACCGTTGATGACTGCATGACACAAAGCTTTACGTCTCGCCTGACGCGTCAACACCGACATTGGACTGTCGATGACTGCACTCATGTTTACTGGTCGGACGAGTCTCGTTTCAAATTGTATCGAGCAGATAGACATGTACAAGTATGGACGCAACCTCTTGAATCCATGGACCCTGAATGCCAGCAGGGACTGTTCAAGCTAGTGGAGGCTCTGTAATGGTGTGAGGCGTGTGCAGTTGGAGTGATATGTGACCTCTAACAAGTGACACGTACGTCAACGTCCTCTCTGATCACCTGCATCCATTCATGTCCATTCTGTATTCCCACGGACTTGGACAATTCCAGCAGGACAATGGCTCGGAGCACTATGGGACTTAACGTCTACGGTCATCAGTCCCCTAGAACTTAGAACTACTTAAACCTAACTAACCTAAGGACACCACACAACACCCAGGCATCACGAGGCAGAGAAAATCCCTGCCCCGCCGGGAATCGAACCCGGGAACCCGGGCGTGGGTCCAGCAGGACAATATGATACCCCATACGTTCAGAATTACTACAGAGTGGCTCCAGGAACACTCATTTGAGTTGAAGCACTTCCGCTGGCCACAAAACGCTCCAGATATGAACATTATTGAACATACCTGGGATTCCTTGCAACGTGCTGTTCAGAAGAGGTGTGCACGCCCTCGACTCTTACGGATTTGTGGACAGCTCTGCAGGATTCATGGTATCAGTTCCCTCCAGCGCTACTTCACACATTATTCGAGTCCGTGCCACGTGTGTTGCGGGGCTTTCACGTGCTCGCGGGGTCCTCCGCTATACAAGGCGGGTGTACCGGTTTCTCTGGCCCTTCAGTGTAGCTGCTGTCCATTGTGACGTGGCACGTGTAAGACGTGTATATTTCTATTGTCTATTGACAAACCACAGTTTATGAAAGATGTTTATATTTTATTAATAGGATTAAGTAGGAGTGATTAGTGTTTGTCATTTTGGAAATAATTGTGGTAGCAGGGAATGTCTGCACCAAAGTATTGTTGGCGGGAGGGACCGCAGATTGATATAAGTTTCAAAAAGTTGGGAGAGACCGCGTATGGATACATTTTAAGAAAAGAGCGCGAAAGTCCACGCATTGATAGTTTTTCTAATGGTAGCAGGGATTGTCTGCACCAGAAAGCATTGTTGGCGGGAGAGACAGCACTTTAGCGTTCGCAGGAAGTCGGTAGTAAGCGAGATGTGAAGCGAGTCGGTAGCAGGTCTGAAGCGAGAGGTTGAGAGGAGCGGTGTGCCTGCCAGCCACCAGCTATGATTTACAAGAGACTATAAATGAATGTACAGAGACATCAGCTAACTATTATCATATTGAAATTTTTTTTTTTGGCGGGGGGGGGGGGGGGGGGGTGGGAACTGAAGACTACTGAAGGTATGTTTGCGCAATGCTAGTTGTAAGATTATTGTAAAATGTAAGCCCCATTTGAACGTTTGTAAAATCATTTCATTACCAACAGTAAATATTTTAAGAATCGTTTTCAGAATATAATTAATTTTTGCCAGCAATATTGCATTACTGATTATAATCCATCCCAAAAACCATGAACGTAAAACTTTGCAAAATTTTATTGTTGTCAAGAAAAAGTTTAACTATGAATTACGTAACTTCAGTCAAATTAATTAAAGAATAACGTCAGCTTTGCTATTAAAGAATGACGTCAGCTTTGGTAATAAGTACAGCCACTTATTATGACAGCCCAGCAGCAGCTAATAGAGTATAGTAAAACAGAGTAAGTATTTTCATGTCGCAGTTCGATGTAGCCGTCAGATGGCGATCCAGTAACAGTAAAACAGGTAAGGAACAGTTTTGGATTATTGCAGGTAACGACTGACGGCCACGACGACGACACATTCTATGTTTCGTCGAAAAAATCAGAAAATCACTTTTAATAAGCAGCATTTAAATTTGTATGCGAAGATTATTCAGAAAGAGAATTGATTTCAAGGGAAGATTTTATTTGTTATTATTAAGCAAGAGATAGAAATCCTAAGGGAAGGTTTCATAGGTTATTGTAGGAGGGAAGGTTGCGTAACAAAAGAGATATAGAGGAGACGGGAAGGCTTCACATGTGCTTAGACCTTTGTCTCGTCCTGTGACCCGGATCCTCCTCCTTTCTTGTACGTTGTTCCGTCATATCCGAATGTATGAAAACTTTTCTTGCACTTGTTCCACTCTTCCTATGATCGCCTCCGAAGATTTAAGCAGCTCGTGTTGTCACGCATCGCCAAACGTAATTTACCGTCCACGACCGCATCCGAAGATTTGAACAGTTCACAAGTCTCCAAACGTAATGCTCCATTCCATATTATTTATTGATGTATAACTGATTATCACTTGCTATAGTGTTGCTGGTTGGGAAGATAGGCATCGGACATTCATGGGTAGTCACTTTTGGATACTAGATTTCTGACCGTGTGTCTACGACGCATGACCTACGTATTCGCACACTGTTCTACAACACAGTCTCTTCCAAAATTTTATATTAGCAATGAAGAGGTTCCAATTTGTGAACACTGTTGTACAACAGAGGTGCTTTATTTCTCTTCAGTTTTAAGAACACGTCTTTACTTTTTCTGATCGCAGTCACACTGCCATTACAGTCATTTTGTACGAGCTTTACAGTATGGTCACCTTTTAATTGTGTAACAACTCCCCCGATACGAAATTAACCCTGTGGTTCAAAATTTTGACGTCAACCGCGATCGCTTTTCTTACTTACATCCACGACCTACTCGCCTGATGGATTTGTCGTCCTACTCGCTAAACGACCTCCAGGAACCAACGTGTCAGTTACAAAACTATGGCGCGTCTCCGTCACAGATGCCGTTGCGCTGTACCAAAGTAGTGTAATGACAAATTCCATCTGACAAATACTTGATCCATATCTGTACCCTTAAAAATTCTTTCCATCTCCAAATTGACTATACATTGATACCCTGATACTTCAAAGTATGTTCTGTTTACTGATCCCTCCTTTGAGTCAACGCGTAATTTACAGCGATAAAGCCTAGCGGAGCCTTTTGTACAGGATCATTAAGCTGCCCCTAAAAGACGGATTTTATGCAAACCGCAACACCTTCATATACCTCGTACCAGATTCCTGTATTCTAGCGCTCACTATGTGCAAACTACTAGTCTTACAAAAAAATGAACAAAAACTTTTTTGTAGGTAATTTGATGTAGTTAAATTTCATATTGGGATAAGGTTTCGCTAGAGGTCGTAGTTTTCGTGTTTTTCAAGAAAAACGTAGAATAGAGACCTACAGATGCACTCTCATTGTCACACTCAGCCCCCACCCGTCAGAATTTCAAGTGTGTTTTTCACGGCGCACCTTGCTACCACTGTACATAAATTGCAGACTGTACGAACCATTTCTCACATTCGACCGCTTTTGGCTCTCATTGACTGGCCTTAATACGCCACCGGATTAGTCAAGCACCTAAAATTGTAAAATTGAGGCCGCCCGTTGTGGCCGAGCGGTTCTAAGTGCTTCAGTCTGGAACCGCGTGACCGCTACGGCCGCAGGTTCGAATCCTGCCTCGGGCATGCATGTGTGTGATGTCCTTAGGTTAGTTAGGTTTAAGCAGTTCTAAGTTCTAGGGGACTGATGACCTCAGAACTTAAGTCCCATATTGCTCAGAGCCATTTGAACCATTTTTGTAAAATTGAGGTTTGTTTAAAATGTACCTAACAATTCTTGTGAATTTTAGCTGAATAAAATCACTGTTCGCGAGCTCTTTTGAGGCCAATTGAGGAGCAATTTAGCTGAGAAGTAGCGGCTCTGGTCACGAAAACTGACATACGGCCAGAAGAGCGGGGTGCTGACCACATACCCCTCCATATCCGCACCCAGTGACGCCTGTCAGATGAGGATGACACGGCGGTCGGTCGCGGATCGGTGGGCTTTCTGGGGCCTCTTCGGATTGAGGAGGATAAAGTAGACAATTACATCGTTGTATTCGTCAGCCTTTCTCACTACGAAGCTACTGCACTACTGTGCTTCTAAGGGTGAAGTCTGGATCGAATTGTCGACATAATTAGTCTTAAGTAACAATTGCGTTTTCTTCAGTTACCCTCCCGCGCACACTTATATTAATAACGTTAACGAAATAGCGGAATATGCCTGTGGCATAACAGCCCAATCAGAGACCAAAACAGGTCGAATATCGGAGATTGTGTAGGCAAATTTTGTTGGTAGGGAGTGCCAGGAACTACATACTAGAACTCCTGTGGTGAGGGATGAGTTCGGGGGTGTAGGTGTGTTTGAAGATCCCTTTTGTATGTTTTTCTTCAATAACTCGAAAACCGTGGCCTCCAAGTACAAAATGTAACTATATCAAATTTCCTATAAAAAGGTCCTGTTCAATTTCACTATAGGTATAACTGTTGTGGGTTGGCAGGAAAGCCAACACCGTGTGACTAGAGGAAGCCGAAAGGCACGCGTTTTAGCTCACGCAGGCTGGCGTGAGGTCTGGAACAGGACAAGGAAATTAGGCTTTAGAAAAACGGACGTAGCTGGTGGAATACTTAACATTGATCCGTTAATGGTGAACGTCGCTCTTGACGGTACATAATTCCAGTATCAATAGTAACTAGTAATGGCACCTTGCTAGGTCGTAGCAAATGACGTAGCTGAAGGCTATGCTAACTATCGTCTCGGCAAATGAGAGCGTATTTTGTCAGTGAACCATCGCTAGCAAAGTCGGCTGTACAACTGGGGCGAGTGCTAGAAAGTCTCTCTAGACCTGCCGTGTGGCGGCGCTCGGTCTGCGATCACTGATAGTGGCGACACGCGGGTCCGACGTATACTGACGGACCGCGGCCGATTTAAAGGCTGCCACCTAGCAAGTGTGGTGTCTGGCGGTGACACCACACTAACAGTTTGTGCATTGGAAGCGAGAGAATACGGGAACCCCACACGAGATTTTTGATGGCTTTGCAGGTTGTATACAGCCCTTGGCTAGGGACAAATGAATCATTCTGTATAGTATCAGATGTCGAATGATTGGTGGTGGTGGTGGTGGTGGTGGTGGTTGTGGTGATATGATATTTCGTATTAACAACATGAAAGAGGGCTGCTGTTAAAGCTAGACTTGGAGAAGGAAGCAGTTTTATATCTGTCAGTAAGACGGCTCATGTGCAGATCGCATTTTTATGATACTGTAAATGTCAAAACGTGAAGTCAGCTTGTGTTCGACAGCGGAAACCTACCGAACAAACAAGTCGCGCGGATAGCATTAGCGATGCAATCACGTGATAAATGTGTCAGCTAAAAACATCACGGCTTGTTCAGTTTGTTAAAAATACAACACTTCACGTGACAGAAACAATGTCGGCGGGAAAGAATCACGGTATTAAATAAACCCACTTTCAGAACAAATGGGTCGTGGATCAGTGGTAAATAATATTAGAGAAGGTTTTTTAATTGTAGGTCGGTCCAGAGCAACAAATACAGAAAGCTATTGACTTCTTGTTTTTTTTTCCGAACTGGATGCTTAGTTACTGTTTATATTACCTCCCAGCTAACCTAACCCCCGCCGGCCGGTGTGGCCGTGCGGTTCTAGTCGCTTCTGCCTGGAGCCGCGCGACCGCTACGGTTCGAATCCTCCTCGGGCATGGATGTGTGTGATGTCCTTTGGTTAGGTAGGTTTAAGTAGTTCTAAGTTCTAGGGGACTGATGACCTCCGATGTTAGGTCCCATAGTGCTCAGAGCCATTTGATTTTAACTTAACCCCTCCCTCTCCCTCTTGCTTCCTTAATCCGCTCTTTGCCTGTTTCTACTCTGAACGTCGCCGTCAGGCTACTTAGCATCACTTTTGTGCCCATCCTGAGTTGTAATATTGACATAGGCAAGGTACAGGCGGTTCATCTAAGCTATTCGTCTCAGGTATTTTTTGAAACGTCTAGGATACCGTAATACTGTTTTTTACCCGGATGAATCGTGATAAAATCTTTCCAAAATCAGACATAGTCTCTTTTCATAGGTACAGGGTGACAATTATTGAACTACACGAAGAAAACGTAAATTATTTACAAACTACGAATTGTACACACTTACTTCAACGTGTGAACATCACTACAGATATTCGGATTTAGGTTATGACATGTCCGATGTGCCTGCCATCGTTGGCAACGATGTGACGCAGACGAATAGCGAAATTCTGCACGACCCGCTCTAGTGTCGGAACATCGATGCCGACGATGACCTCCTGAATGGCTGGTTTGAGCTCAGCAGTGGTTTTGGTGTTATTGCTGTACACCTTCCCTTTGATATAGCCCCACAAAAAGGAGTCGCATGTGTTGAGATCCGGAGAATGTGGCGGCCAATTGAGACCCGTACCAGTGACCTCTGGGTACTCCAGAGCCAGAATGCGGTCCCCAAAGTGCTCCTCCAGGACATCAAACACTCTCCTGCTTCGATGGGATCGAACTTCCTCTTGCTTGAACCACATCTTGTCGAAATCAGTGTCTCTTTGAATAATGGGGATGAAATCATCTTCAAAAACCTTCACGTACCGTTCGGCAGTCACTGTGCCATCAAGGAATATCGCACCGATTATTCCGTGACTGGACATTGCACGCCACAGTCACCTGTTGAGGGTGAAGAGACTTCTCCATAGCGAAATGAGGATTCTCAGTCCCACAAATGCGCTAATTCTGCTTATTGTCGAACCCATCCAAATGAAAGTGGGCTTCGTCTCTAAACAAAACAACAAGGCCCATACTAATTCCCATCATGCCCTGCGGCCAACTGTGCAGTGTGAACGTCCCAACGCAAACCGTTCAGAAGTTACGACGATTTGATTTCAGATAGCTCAATAATTGTGATCCTGCATGTTAACTGCAGAGATGCTGGTGACACTTATTTTTTGACATAAAAGTGTACTAAATGAAATTACATTGTTCCAGAGACCTTTTCAAATCTCAAACACATGCAGACTGAAGCGATGAATGAAAATTGGTTCCAAGCCCGGTATTCGAACTCAGGTCTCCTGCTCACTAGGCAGGTGCTCTAACCGCTACGCCACCCTGACACAGTGGCTTTACACAGTCACACAGAGTGCCCCAGCACGCCCCCCCCCCCCCAACCCCTCCTCAGTCCAAATTGCCATTCACAGGTATTACCCCTAATACCTCAATTTGAATTGAGGAAGGAGGGGTGCTATATGGTAGAGTCCATGCAGTTCCAGAAAAGCATTGTGCCAAGATGCTTCAGTGGTTAGCTCATCTGCCAAGTGAGCAAGAGACCTGGGTTCGGATACCGACCTTGGTACAGTTTTCATTTGTTGCTTCAGTCTGCACTTCTACATCATAAAAATGTAATAATTTACGCTGCTACTAGCCGTAGTTTTAAGAAAGACGAATTCAATATTCAATGGCGGTTCACTCTTCAAAATCAGGTCAGTAGTTTCGGAGAAATTACGATATTAAGAACTTATGATTTACGACTTCTGAGTATGAAACGGAGAGCTGTCTTAAGCAAATTGACATAACGAGAATCCACTTAGGGAAGAGGATTATTGGGGAAAACACCAATTTAAAACTGAATTCAACCAGACTTGGATAGACGTTGTACAGCGTCACACTAGCATGAAGGCGAAAGATTTTGCATCTGAGGGTCATGCACAACTCAAATACGGTTGCAGTTCTGCTCTGTCTCTGAGGTATAGAGAGTGTTAAACATTCGCTTCACGTCAGGAGTTCAATGTCAGGATACACACTTACCTCGCAGAATTGCACGAGCAACAGTAACAGAAAGAATATCACAAGAGAATGTGGTCATAAACACCTCTTCAGTGTTCATTTCATGCCGGACACCATAAGTGGACAAAACTCCGTGTAC
This sequence comes from Schistocerca cancellata, assembly GCF_023864275.1. Taxonomy (NCBI): domain Eukaryota; kingdom Metazoa; phylum Arthropoda; class Insecta; order Orthoptera; family Acrididae; genus Schistocerca; species Schistocerca cancellata. The sequence goes on along the minus strand of NC_064635.1, from coordinate 14,412,160 downwards.
ACACAGATCAGTACCACAATTGCTCTCTTCGAGTTGCTTCTGCAGTCCCCGCAAAGAAGTGGCATATCAAATTTTTTTTGGATAGTGAAAAATTCTTTTTTTAAAAAAGTAACCAAGCACTCGTCACTCGTGAACAACACTGAAGCGCCGAAGAAACTGGTAGAGGCATGCGTATTCAAATACAGAGACATGTAAACAGGCAGAATACGGCGCTGCAATGGGCAACGCCTATATAAGACAACACATGTGTGGTGGAGTTGTTACATCGGTTACTGCTGCTACAATGGCAGGTAATGAAGATTTAAGTGAGTTTGAACGTAGGGTTACAATCGGCACACGAGCGGTGGGACACAGCGTCTCCGAGGTAGAGAAGAAGTGGGGATTTTCCCGTACGACCATTTCCCGAGTGTACCGTGAATTTCACGAATCAGGTAAAACACCACATCTCCGACATCGCTGCGGCCAGGAAAAGATCCTGCAAGAACGGGACCAACGGAGACTGACGAGAATCGTTCAGCGTGACAGAAGTGCAACCCTTCCGCAAATTGCTGCAGATTTCAATGCTGGGCCATCAACAAGTGTCAGCGTGCGAACGATTCTACGAAACATCATCGATATGGGCATTCGGAGCCGAAAGCCCACTTGGTGTGCCATGACTGCACACCAAGCTTCAAGCCTCGCCTTCGCGTGTCAACACCGACACTGGACTGTTGATGACAGGAAATATGTTGCCTGGTCAGAAGAGCTCCGTTTCAAATTTTGTAGGACGGATGGACGTGTACAGGTGTGGAGGCAACCTCATGACTCCACGGAGGGGGCTGTTCAAGCTGGCAGAGGCTCTGTAATGGTTTGGGATGTGTGCAGCTGCACGATATGGGACCTCTGATACGTCTAGATACAACTCTGACAGGTGACACGTAAGTAAGTATCCTGTCTGATGACCTGTATCTATTCATGTCCATTGTGCAATCTACAGACATGGGCAGTTCCAGCAGGACAACGCAACACACCTCCCGGTCTGTCATTTTTTATCAGGATCGCAGTAGAGCAACACTCCGTTTCCCCCACTACCGAAATGAAAACACGGCCGCGGTGGCCGAGCGGTTCTAGGCGCCTCAGTCCGGAACCGCGCGACTGCTACAGTCGCAGGTTGGAATCCTGCCTCAGGCATGGATGTGTGTAATGCCCTTAGATTAGTTAGGTTTCAGTAGTTCTAGGGGACTGATGACCTCAGATGTTAAGTCCCATAGTACTCAGAGCCATTTTTTGAAAACACGGTACGAAATTCGAAGCCATTTGTGCAGGTGGCGCTGTTGTAGTTGAACACGAACGGCACCTGTGTAATATACTCAGTACGATGAAAGTGTAAGTCACGGCCAGAAATCAGTCGTGTGTAGTTGTGGTTCAAATGGCTCTGAGCACTACGGGAGTTAACATCTGTGGTCATCAGTCCCCTAGAACTTAGAACTACTTAAACCTAACTAACCTAAGGACATCACACACATCCATGCCCGAGGCAGGATTCGAAGGTGCGACTGTAGCGGTCACGCGGTTCCAGACTGAAGCGCCTAGAACCGCACGGCCACATCGCCCGGCTGTGCAGTTGTGACTGCATTATGTCCAATGTGGGCAAATTGTTGGTACCAGCGCGATCGATGCTTCCGTAACCAAGGTTGCAGGAATGTGAGGTGTTTCAAGTGACACCGTGTCGAAGATCTGTGTCTGCAGCTCGTGGTCTCGCGGACACTTTTTTCGCTTCCCGAGCACGGGGTACCGGGTTCGATTCCCGGAAGGGTCAGGGATTTTCACCTGCCTCGAGATGACTGGGAGTTTGTGTTGTCCTCATCATTTCATGAAAGTGGAGAGATTGGACTGAGAAACGGGTGGGAATTTGTATGGGGGCTGATATCCGCGCAATTGAGCGCCCCACAAACCAAACATCATCATCATTAAATGAATGATACGCCCTCTAGTATTATGGGTGACTCTAAAATATTTCTGTTTGCTGATGATACTAGCTTGGTAGTAAAGGATGTTGTGTGCAACATTGTCTCGGTTTCAAGTAGTGCAGTACATGACCTCAGTTCATGGCTTGTAGAAAATAAACTAACGTTAAATCACAGTAAGAGTCAGTTTTTACAGTTTCTAACACGCAATTCAACAAAACCTGACGTTTTAATCTCACAGAACGGGCATATGATTAGTGAAACTGAACAGTTGAAATTCCTAGGTGTTCAGATAGATAGTAAACTGTCGTGGAAAGCCCACGTTCAGGATCTTGTTCTAAGACTTAATACTACCATTTTCACTATTCGGATAAAAGGTCAAGTATACTTTCGCAACAATTTACGCTTCGAGCGTGTTCATGAACTAATTGTTCAAAATAATTTTCTGAAAAAGCATTCAGTACAATTTCGGATAACGTTTTATGCCTGCCGCCGGCTTTAAACGTATAATTTTTCCAGCATATCGAGGGTAGATTGACGTCACCACCGATTATAATTGTATGAGCGGGTACTTATTTGAAATGAGACTGAAGTTTTCTTTGAACAGTAACAATGCCTCGCAGACCGGCACGTGAACAATACACGCTGGGCTCAAAGAAGCCGGTTGGAGTAGTCGTCGAATCGCTCAGCGTTTGAATATCAGCGATGCCACTGTTGGAGAGTGCTGTCAGGAATGAGTGAGGCGTGGCCGCAAACAGCGCCAAGAAGGAAGCGGTCGAGCTGGAGAGACGGCAGAACGTGAGGACCGGGCAGTCGTCAGAAAGACCCCCAGAGCCTCAGATTCGTTATCATCGTCAATACGACGTGCAGCAGGTGGTCCAGTGACCACAAGGACCATCAATAGGCGGCTGACAGGTAGCGGGCTGAGCTAACTCCAGTTACCGTCGCACTCTGCTCACCAATAAGCCCGTTTGCAGTGGTGTGGGGCGCTTTCGGTCTACAACATCACTGACTGGTGTAGTCTTCTGATGTGCCTCGAAGACGTGTCTGGGGACGCCGCAGACGGCGCTGGGATACCAACACCACTGTCACCAGCCATATGGCCCGACAACAAGGAGTGCTGGCCTGGGATGCCACTTCATTTCATAGTACGAGGCCTTTGGTTGTCATCAGTGGTACCCTCACAGCACAGCGGTGCGTCAACGATATTCTACGCCCTTCGTGGCAGCCCATCCTGCAAGATAATCTACATCTACATCTACTTTTATGCTCCGCAAGCCACTCAACGGTGTGTGGCGGAGGGCACTTTACGTGCCACTGCCATCACCTCCCTTTCCTGTTCCAGTCGCGTACGGTTCGCGGGAAGAACGTCTGCCGCAAAGCCTCCGTGTGCGCTCGAATCTCTCTAGTTTCGGGAGGTACAAGTAGGGGGAAGCAATATATTCGATACCTCATCCAGAAACGCACTCTCTCGAAACCTGGGTAGCAAGCTACATCGCGATGCAGAGCGCCTCTCTTGCAGAGTCTGCCACTTGAGTTTGCTGAACATCTCCGTAACGCTATCAAGCTTACCAAATAACCCTGTGACGAAACGCGCCGCTCTTCTTTGGATCTTCTCTATCTCCTCCGTCAACCCGACCTGGTACGGGTCCCACACTGATGAGCAATACTCAAGTATAGGTCGAACGAGTGTTTTGTAAGCCACCTCCTTTGTTGACGGACTACATTTTCTAAGGACTTTCCCAATGAATCTGAACCTGGCACCCACCTTACCAACAATTAATTTTATATGATCATTCCACTTCAAATCGTTCCGCACGCATACTCCCAGATATTTTACAGAAGTAACTGCTACCAGTGTTTGTTCCGCTATCATATAATCATACAATAAAGGATCCTTCTTTCTATGTATTCGCAATACATTACATTTGTCTATGTTAAGGGGCTCCGGAACGCCCTATACTTGCAATGTTAAAATAACGCTTATAAATTACATCTTTCCTCACAAAGTATTTGAGGTAGGAAGTTGAACTTTTTACAGATTATTTATTGGAATATGGGCTACAACTTAACACAAGGATTTTACAAAATTTTAGTTCAGTTATTAAAGATGATTTTTTTTCAATTGTAATGAAAATTCACAACATTTTTTTTGCAATTTTTTATTTATATATTCAAAAATATACAGTTTTTTGGAAAAAGGCTGTGTTAAATTATGCAGAAGGTACTGTGTAACATTTACTGAAAGTTTGAAACAAATATGTTTGGAAGATCCTTAGAAAACATGTAATTAGTATGAGAAAATAAAAGTTTTGGGAATCGAGCGACAAAGATTGGATTAACTTTTTAGTGCATTCCAGATCCATAGGATGGATTATCTTCATCCTCTGCAAACTCCTCCTCCAGCTTCCTCTTGTTCCTCCTCCTGTTTACTCTTGCTTGTATTTCTAGACTCTTTACAGCCCTGTCTGCAGCCCGAAGGCGTTCCTTGTCTAAAGCAAGCATCGCTCGTACCATGTTAGAACCTATCTTCATTCCCATATTTCTAAATACCTTGCACCTTATAATGTTGCCATCATTGAAAGTCGCCACAGCATCATACACACCAAAGTGAAGTGTTTCTATTCCAACAAATACAGTCTTGGGGATTCTCGACCATATAACACTATTTACACTTTCATTGGGGTTTTGAGTTTTTCCGTGAATACACTTTATCAACAGTTTAGGTGCTGCTAAGTCTCTGAAAATAGGTTTTATCACCTCCATTATTGCATGAGGCAGACTACGCTTATGAGTGTACACTTCTCCAGTTAGCAATCCTTTGTTATATTTACACCAACTGTCTTCTTCTTTGGGACACAAGCTATGTTGGGGATTTTCATTGGTTGAAGAAGTATGAAAACAAAGAGCCCAAACAGCCTTCTTCATTTCGTCGACACTTTGTGTATTTTGCCTAATAGCCATTCCATAATAGTTCTGTATTTTGTCAATTACACTGTCAGTTAACCTTCCCTTCCCATCCAACCCTTTACCATCACTGAGTTTTTGTTTTTTGTACGAAGTTTTCAGTCGCCGAAGTCTTGTTCCCATTCGCTTCTGTACGTGTCCAATACACTCAAATTTCTGCACTACAACATCATCACCATAGGGCTTCAGTCCTTGAACACGTTTGAAACTTTTAGAATCACCGTCACCAAGGTAATTAACATATCGCACAGCGCCACAGTGGGTCACGCCCATGTAAAACACATTTCAAAAAAAATTTAAAAATAGTTGTAGTCTTCGGAATTGAATAAATTATATATCTATTAAAAGGTAATAGTCTGCAGATTCAGAAAACGCAAAAAAGTAAAAATTGAACTTTTCATGATTTTGAGCCTTTCTGGAGCCCCTTAAGGGTCAGTTGCCACTCCCTGCACCAAGTGCCTATCCGCTGCAGATCTTCCTGCATTTCGCTGCAATTTTCTAATGCTGCAACTTGTCTGTATACTACAGCATCATCCGCGAAAAGCCGCATGGAACTTCCGACACTATCTACTAGGTCATTTATATATATTGTGAAAAGCAATGGTCCCATAACACTCCCCTGTGGCACGCCAGAGGTTACTTTAACGTCTGCAGACGTCTCTCCATTGAGAACAACATGCTGTGTTCTGTTTGCTAAAAACACGCCAGCACGCAGCGGAAGTTTCAACTGCTTGTCTTCACGCTCGCCAAAAGCCTACCTTGGCCAGCTGGGTTCTGAGATATCTCCCTAATTGAGAACGTCTGGGGCATTATGCTCGGGGCCCTGCAACCAGCTCGGGGTTGTGACGGTATAACGCTTCCTTTACACAGAATCTGACCCGATATGCCTCTGAAGGGCCTGCAACAACTCCATCAACCAATTCCAAGCCGAATAACTGCTTGCACAGAGGCCAGAGGTTATTGACTTGCTCAGTTTGTGGATCTCTTTGCCTTGAGTAAATCATCCAGTTTCTTCTGAAATTGTAATCATTTGTTTGTTTAGGCATGTACGTCACACCTACAGATTTCTGTCCCATTCTGATGCGAGGCGTGTTTTTTAAGTAAGTACCGTTTTGAAATTAAAAAAAAGACGTGCTAAGTTATCTCAATAATTTTATTTTTACACGAAAGCGTGTGCCTTAATCTAAATCTACTTTTCTACATAATTTCCGTCAATACTGAGGCACTGGTCATAACGTTGCACCAATTTTTGAATACCCTCCTCATAGAAGTCTGCCGCCTGACTTGTTAACCACTGCATCACCACTGTTTTGACTTCGTCATCGTCTTGAAGACGCTGACCGCCCAGGTGTTTCTTCAAGTGCAGGAACAGATGGTAGTCTCTGGGCGCAAGATCGGGGCTGTACGGAGGATGATCAAGAGTTTCCCATCGAAAAGATGTGATGAGATCTTTGGTCTGATTCGCCACATGCGGACAGGCATTGTCTTGCAGCAAAACGATGTCCGTGCTCAACTTCCATGGGCTGTTGCTTTGATTCTGGTGTGACGTAGGCCACCCATGTTTCATCGCCCGTAATAATTTGGCTTAAGAAATCATCACCGTCGGTACCGCTCAAGGAAAGTCAATGCACTGTCTAAGCGTTTGGTTTTGTGCACATCCGTCAACATTTTCGACACCCAACGTGCGCACAATTTTCGGTAATTCAAGTGCTCGGTCACAGTGTCATTCAAAACACTACGAGAAACATTAGGAAAGTCATCCCACAGGGAGGAAATCGTAAAGTGTCTGTTTTCTCTCACCTTATTGTCCGCTCCCTGCACCAAACTTTTATTAAAGACCGAAGGACGCCCACTCCGTTGTTCATCATACACATTTTTGCGGCCATCTTTAAATGCTCTCACCCACTTTCTTGCCATTCCATCACTCATAATGTTTTCTCCGTAAACTGCACAGATCTCACTATGAATATCGATCGCTTTTAGGCCTTATAAGAGCCGACTTCACAGTCGGCGGGACTCACGATTATCGGAGGCATCTTAAACACTCAGTACACAACGTAAACAAGGAAGAATCAGACTGTAATGGCATCAGGGCGCAGGGTAAGGTACAGGCTATCATGTAAAAATAAAATTATTGAGATATCTTAGCACATCTTTTTTAAATTTCAAAAGGGTACTTACTTAAAAGCACGCCTCGTAATTCCTTCGTAGAGTGTCCCATTTTTTCCCCTTAGAGTGTCTTTTAAACGATTCAGCAAGTATTTTAGGTGAATAACCCTACGAAATACTGTGTTAGGAACCGTAAGCACTTTTTATAATTTTCCGGAGTGACATCACGCACAAATACGAAAGGAAACACCTGAAAATCACTGATCACTGAGCGGCAAGCCGCAGTGGTAAGTCGTTGCGTTCGTGATAGGGGGGGGGGGGGGGAGGATGGAGCCGGGGGCGTTGGATCTAAACCCATTCACCTGCGTGGGATGCACACCAGAGAGACTAAACGTGTACCATAGGGGCAGCACGAATGGAACGGTGTCACGGATGTGGTTTAAAACTTGAATTGTCGAGTATTTGACGATAGTCCTCAGCTAAGCCTTAAGAACTAGTAGCGAGCGAGGAATCCAGGAACATACTACCGCCCACTACGTGCTCCCTAGTGCCCGGTGTAAGTATAGGTAAGATGAACGTTCTGGTAGCCTTTGGAAGTAACGGTGGCAGTCAAACGTATTTTCAAAGATTTAGTAAAACCAGAGCTATTAAAGATATGTTTGCACGGGAAGATCCAACATGAGAATGAATCCTTCAATAATCTTGTGAAGCGCTGTGTACCTAAAAAGATTTTTGTTGGGCTCATGATTCTAAAATTAGCAGTATCTGACGCTGTAATAACTTTTCCCCATCCTACCGACATTAGACGCACCCCACATGTTCCAGCTCGCCAGTGCTCCCTCTCCCTCCCTTTCCCATATTTTCCTATCCATCTACGTTTCGCTTAACACCATTCTTTCGCTAGCCCCTTTTCTTCAACTAATTTTAGTCTTAGAATTTTGAATTTGTGGGGATCCAATTTTAATAAACTTGAACATGGGCCGTAGCAGGCTTTAATGTGATGTTTTATTTAATTTCGACGAGGCACCAAGCACATTTGTACCATGTTGTTGTTCATAGAGCAAAGTTCAGTATACTATCCTAAAGGGTCTTACTGCAGTGTGAACCCTTTCGTAAAATGACAGACTATGGATACTTTTTACTTGTAATTAATATTGATTTGAAAATGACACGAAAAACAGATGTTACACATGTGCTTGACAATGACGCCTCGTCGAAATTAGCTAATCGCACGATGAAATGAACATCGCATTACAGGCTACTGCGGACCATGTTCGCGTTTATGAATTTTAGCCTCTCTGACACCCCCCCCCCCCCCCCCCCGTACTCCACCCTCTCTTGTATCCGAACGGGCATTCCTGCCCCATCAATATATCCGCACCACCCCTCCGTTCGTACGCCACCTCTCTTCTCCCCAACCCTCCTCCCCCTCCAACGCGCATCAGGAGTAGACTTCCCATCCCATGGCAGGTGCTTCCTGAGTTAATGCCACTGAAGTGCTTCTTCCTATCAGTGTTCCGCGTCACGTAGTTCCCAAATATTTTTAAGTGCATTATTCTTGTAAGTAGGCTGTTTAGGTTTTTATGTTAGTATCGCCACGTAGCGCTCTATATGAAAATCGCTGACTATGCTGTGTGAAGTCTGTGGCTGGTTGGCATTGTTGGAATAGTCGCTATTGTAATGTTGGGCAGTTGGATGTGAACAGCGCGTAGCGTTACGCAGTTGGAGGTGAGCCGCCAACAGTGGTGGCTGTGGGGAGAGAGATGGCGGAGTTTTGAGAGCGGATGATCTGGACGTGTATCCATCAGAGACAGTAAATTTGTGAGACTAGATGTCATGAACTGATATATATATATATATATATATATATATATATATATATATATATATATATATATATATATATATAATGACTTTTGAACACTATTAAGGTAAATACATTGTTTGTTCTCTATCAAAATCTTCAATTTGCTAACTATGCCTATCAGTAGTTAATGACTTCAGTAGTTAGAATCTTTTATTTAGCTGGCAGTATTGGCGCTCGCTGTAATGCAGTAGTTCGAGTAACGAATATTTTTATGAGGTAAGTGATTCATTAAAGGTATAGGTTATTGTTAGTCAGGGCCATTCTTTTGTAGGGCTTATTGAAAGTCAGACTGCGTTGCGCTAAAAATATTGTGTGTCAGTTTATTGATGGTCAGAATAAGTAAAGTGACAAATGTCTGAGTACGTTCAGCTCTGCTCAGCTGTTTGAAAATCAAATAACGTAAGGGGTTTATCAGCTCAGCCATTTATAAATTTTTCTAATAGGATGTTTCATTGTTATGTTTCTGTTTTTACCTTTTATAAAAACTGTTTTCCTATACATAAAAACTTCCGTTTTATTTTCACCGTTCACAATATTTTAAAACTGATTGTAAGTATTTCTATTCTATTTTGAATTTTTAAAATTTCATTTAGATTTTTGTCAATTGGCTGAAGATTATGGTGATTGTACCGCTGACTGCACAAGACCACATGGATCGAGAGGGGCTGAAATAAGAGTAAAGGAAAGAAAAAGCAGATGCCTGTGAGAACTGGATGTGCTTCGTGTAGCCAAGCAGACTGTAGTGGACTGACCCGACAGCCAATCCACTATGACTTGTAGCCGAATAGCACGAGTTTAAGCTCACGCAGGCCGGCGTGAAGTCTGGAACAGGTCAGAGAAATAAGACTAGCCAAACAAGAGTAACTGGTAGAATACTTAACTTTAATTCACAATTGGTGAACATCGCTCTTGTTGATACATTATATAATCTCAATATAAACTGGTCATGGCGCCCTGCTAGGTCGTAGCAAATGACGTAGCTGAAGGCTATGCTAACTATCGTCTCGGCAAATGAGAGCGTATTTGTCAGTGTAGCTTCGCTAGCAAAGTCGGCTGTACAACAGGGGCGAGTGCTAGGAAGTGTCTCTAGACCTGCCGTGTGGCGGCGCTCGGTCTGCAATCACTGACAGTGGCGACACGCGGGTCCGACGTATACTAGCGGACCGCGGCCGATTTAAAGGCTACCACCTAGCAAGTGTGGTGTCTGGCGGTGACACACCACAGACTTCGCTGCTTATTGTTAGTAAATGAAAAAAGAAGCAAGAAAGAAAAGTGGGAGGCAAGCACTAGGCGATTGTGACACCGAAGAAGACACAGGGCAATGGCTAAGTGCAGTTCTAGCGCATGAAAGATTCAGAACTGTACGTCTGTATAAAAGTTCGTAATTTAAAAAAAAAATAAACCTGTGAACCTCAGTATCTCTGAAGTACTTTTTTAAAATAAATGACCCGTTGTCTGTAAAAGTACAGAAACATGAAACTTTCACAACATGCCAAGAATAACATTCGATACGTAAGGAACAACAATAATAAAAAATCCTATGTTGTTTAGTTTCCATGTTCATTTAATTAATGTACAAAATTCTGCCAGAAGAATTAACACTCTGCGGAAATATCATAACACGCCTCATAATACAATTTTTGAAACAATTCTAGTTCAGCATATCTACAAAATTATGGTCATTAATTACGGAATAGTTGGTGTCTTAAAAAGTTTCCAAGATAATGGATTAGAAAATTTGATAATTTAACGCTGGCAGCGTAGGACATATACTCTCGTTCCTCAAGGAAAATTTCTGGAGGTTCTGTTGAATAGCACATGGCCAACTTCCTTTCTCCGTCCTACCTCTATCCGGCCATCAGCTTCGCGTCTGATGACCTCACCATCTTAGGAACCTCAAATGGAAATCTTAGATCTACTACTGTTTCTTGTGTATATTAATGATCTGTCATCTGTTACATTACCAGATGCCAAGTTTGTCTTATTTGCAGATGATACAAACATTGCAATAAATAGTAAATCAAATATAAATGTAGAAAGGGCAGCTAATCAAAATTTTTACTGACATTAATAAGTGGTTCATAGCCAATTCACTGTCATTAAACTTTGAAAAGTCCCACTATATGCAGTTCAGAACTTCCAAGAGATTTCCTTCTGGTGTGTGTATAAAATATGATGTCATGGAAATACGAGAAGTTGAGAGTGTAAAATTCTTGGGATTACAACTTGATAATAAATTCAGTTGGGAGCAACATACTAACGAACTGCTAAAGCGCCTAAACAAATCTGCGTTTGCAATGCGAATGATGTCAGACATAGGAGATATAAATATAAAAAACACTGGCGTCTTTTGCTTATTTTCACTCCATTACGTCATATGGTATCATATTTTGTGGTAACTCCACAAACAGAGAAAAAAATTTTAGAGTACAGAAGCGTATAATAAGAGTAATGACTAGAGTAAATCCAAGAACATCATGTCGAAACCTATTCAAAGAATTGGGCATATTAACCACAGCTTCTCAGTATATTTATTCCTTAATGAAGCTTGTTGTAAATAATACATCTCTTTTTCCAACTAACTGCTTAGTACACATTATCAATACTAGGAATAAGAACAATATACATAAAGATTTAAAATCACTTACTCTTGCCCAGAAAGGAGTTCAGTATTCAGCGACACATATTTTCAATAAGTTACTAGCAACCATTAAGAGTTTAGTTTCAGACAAGGCACATTTTAAACATAATCTAAAAGAATTTTTGGTGATCAACTCCTTCTATTCCATCCATGAGTTTCTCAACAAGTGCAGTAGACCATTTTAATGAAAATTTGCTGTACTTTAATTTTTGACAACACTTGGTTGTAACAGCCAAGTAACTACGTACTGTGTGAATGATGGATGTATGGAAAGCAGATGTAAGTCTTAAGTCTGTAAATAGTGAAAGTTTAATTTTAAATCTTGTACATAATCTGACTGTTCTTAACTGAGGATCACTGAAATGAATAATTTACTTTAACTTTTGACAATACTTGGTTGTAATAGCTAAGAAAATAGCAAATTTTTCAATGATGGATTTAATGAAAGCAGATGTAAGTATTAAACCTGTAAATATTAGAAGTTTAAATTTAATTCACGTATATAATTTTACTGTTTATTCACTGACGATCATTAAAATTAATGAAACTCAAGTTTTTCTAATTACATTTTTGTAATGTGTTTATCTGACATGTTACACACCCAGGAGGATTCCCTCTTTTATGGGTCTATGGAATGAATAATTAATCTAATCTAATCTAATCTTCCCTGTTGCCCAGCCAAACTTTATACTCCCTCACTTTTCATCTCTAGTAAGCTGAAACAGTATTGGGTCGGTGGATAACTTCGTAGCGTTTTCCTATAAGTTTTATAAACACAACACATACACTGTAACATTCTGCGTGGTGTCTGTTAGCTCTAAGTCGTGTCTCCCTACCACTTTCGCGCAACGACGCTCTGAGCGTGTTTTTTAGGGAATTGTCTAGTTTGAACCTGGGACCTGTTGCTGGTAAGGAGACGCCAGACCACACATGACATGTAGAATTCAGAAGAATTCAGTGAGACTAGCGATGATATAATCAAATTCTTAATGATTTCAGCGTCAGCTCCACCGCACTCCCTGTAAAAGAATCTTAATACTAACTAAATTTAGTGGAAGGGGTTCAAGACTTTCCTATTTTTAGTTAGCTGGTAAAATAACGTCGGAAATAGCAGTTAAGTTTACCATTGGCATTTTTATTCTACTCACAAAACATTGTTTATTAATTGCACTATTGATAAAAGGAAATATTTTAATACAGGATGATAAAAACCAACTACGTTCAACAAAAATGTGAACGGATATTCCCTGAATGGGTTTCCAAGTTCGACAATGGATCGAAGGATGACCTATGCCATATCACATCTATAATCTAGGTTTAAATTAAGTTTCACAAAAGAGAAAACTATCAAAATGGCCTACAGTGACCCTCAATTATCTATAATTACTTTTTTAACTTGTCGTAAATTACAGTGGCTGATGTGGCTTCTCAATAATTATATAACGGAAAAATCATCGTGTTTCAGATTTTAACAAGTGGCAAATATGAATACCGTGAGTTTTAATTGACGATCGACACTAGTATTACGTAAAAAGGGGATGTAACAGATGAGACTTCTGCAGTTCTGAGTGAAGCCTTATGCGCTGTTAAGCGGCATTGCATGCGTTCATTACCTTGTCGGTGGTTAGTCAGCGTCAGGGGGCGGCGGACGGCGCAGCTCCACACACCTCGCCGTCTCAGAAGCAACTCCCTCTAACTTCTCTTTACTGCAACTTACCTAAGTTGGTTTAAGAAAAGCTATCTGACTGTGTTTTCAGCTGACCTATCAGGGTCTCAATGTTAACCTTAAGCTCAGCCTACAAAAATTATGTCCATCCAACGAGAAACGTTATACTTTTCGTGGTGGGGCAATGTTTTTAATGTTTGCTAAGTAACAAAGATGGGTATAGTCTCACGCTAAAACTTGCAGCTGGTGTGGCCCTTTTAGTGTTATCGTAAGATCTATACTGTTCCTCTGCAGGGCTCTATCTTTTAACATGGACTGGGGGGTGGTCTTGGCGGTCGGCGGGTGAGGGTGTCCTTCCCTTATCGTAGGGCCTTCTAGCTTACACGACTCTGCTCTCGGCTTGGGTTCGCGTTTCTCCCCTCGGAACCGCGTCTGTTTCACGGTGGGAAGGTATGACATGCATTTAGGCGTTCTTGTGTTAGTCTGTGGTATTCCATTTGCTCACTCGTTACTCGTATTACTTTGGTTAATTTAATGTCAGGATTTATTCGGAGCTATGTGACATACTGCCGGATTTGCTATCATGTCAGGGTTTTCGTGGAAGGTGTTGAATTTGCCTGACACCTTACACACGTAACAGAGACTTTAGAGATCAGTAATATATTCCCCTTCACTGTTTACAACAGTACGCCAACTCCGGAGTAACTTTTCGATTCCGCGACTGTAGAAATTTAGTGGTTTTGAGGCCAAGAACTGGTCGAGCCACGTTCGGAGTGCATTTTCAACCGGAAAAGGAGTTTCTTGAAGGCTGATCGATAGAGAGCCGAAGAAGTGAAAACTTTAGGGACCAAGACCAGGTGAACAAAGTGAGTGCAGAACGACTTCCCAACGTGTTTCCTGTCAGTCTAGCAGAATGAAAGCGGGCGTTATCGTGGATTAGCATCACTTCAGGCAGCCTTCCTGGTCTGGAAACGTCTCAGTTGTAAACAATAAAATGCAGCTGTGATTGTTACACATCGGGGAAGCAATTCGTAGTACAACACACGGCCGCAGTTCCACCAGGCGCATAACACTATCATTTGCGGATGTGCACAGGTTTTTGTACGGGGAGATCCTGCTTTGTTTCGGCTCAACCAATTCTTTCTTTTCCTTACGTTTCTAGCATTTGTAGACTTAGAGAAAGCTTTTGACAATGATGACTGGAATACTCTCTTTCAAATTCTGAAGGTGGCAGGGGTAAAATACAGGGAGCGAAAGGCTATTTACAATTTGTACAGAAACCAGATGACACTTACAAGAGTCGAGGGACGCGAAAGGGAAGCAGTGGTTGGGAAGGGAGTGAGACAGTGTTGTAGCCTCTCCCCGATTTTATTCAATCTGTATATTGAGCAAGCAGTGAAGGACACAAAAGAAAAATTTGGAGTAGGTATTAAACTCCATGGAGAAGAAACAAAAACTTTGAGGTTCGCCGATGACATTGTAATTCTGTCAGAGACAGCAAAGGACTTGAAAGAGCAGTTGAACGGAATGGACAGTGTCTGGAAAAGAGGATATAAGATGAACATCATCAAAAGCAAAACGAGGATAATGGAATGTAGTCGAATTAAGTCAGGGGATGCTGAGGGAATTGGTTTAGGAAATGAGACACTTAAAGTAGTAAAGGAGTTTTGCTATTTGGGGAGCAAGATAACTGATGATGGTCGAAGTACAGAGGATATAAAATGTAGACCGGCTATGGCAAGGAAAGCGTTCCTGAAGAAGAGATATTTGTTAACTTTGAGTATGGATTTAAATGTCAGGAAGTCGTTTCTGAAAGTATTTGTATGGAGTGTAGCCATGTATGGAAGTGAAACATGGACGATAAATAGTTTGGACAAGAAGAGAATAGAAGCTTTTGAAATGTGGTGCTACAGAAGAATGCTGTAGATTAGATGGGTAGATCACATAACTAATGAGGAGGTATTGAATACGATTGGGGAGAAGGGAAGCTTGTGGCACAACCTGACTTGAAAAAGGTATCGGTTGGTAGGACATGTTCTGAGGTATCAAGGGATCACAAATTTAGCATTGGAGGGCAGCGTGGAGGGTAAAAATCGTAGAGGGAGACCAAGAGATGAATACACAAAGCAGATTCAGAAGGATGTAGGTTGCAGTAGGTACTGGGAGATGAAAAAGCTTCCACAAGATAGAGTGGCATCGAGAGCTGCATCAAACGAGTCTCATGACTGAAGGTCACAACAACAACAACAACAGCTCGTCGCCAGTAACGATACAGAATAGGAGCCAGAAAGAGATGCACAAATGGTCAGCCACTGATTGTTGTGATTTTGGCTTAGAACGTGCGGTACCCGGATGCCCGATTGTTGTACCTTGCCCATTGCACGTAAATGTCGTACGATGGTGAAATGATTCCATTGCATCACATCTGCCAGCTCTCGACTACACTGGCGTGGGACATTGTGGATTAATGCGTTCAAACGATCTTCATCAATCCCTGAAGGTCTTCCTGAAGATGGAGAGTCACTAATGACGAAACGATCCTTCTTCGAACGAGAAACTACACTAGTGGCCATTAAGATTGCTACACCAAGAAAAAATGCAGATGATAAACGGGTATACATTGGACAAATATATTATACTAGAACTGACATGTGATTACATTTTCACGCAATTTGGGTGCATAGATCCTGAGAAATCAGTACCCAGAACAACCACCTCTGGCAGTAATAACGGCCTTGATATGCCTGATTATTGAGTCAAACAGAGCTTGTTTGGCGTGTGCTGTTCATGCAGCTTCAACACGATACCACAGTTCATCAAGAGTAGTGAATGGTGTATTGTGACGAGCCAGTTGTTCGACCACCACTGACCAGACGTTTTCAGTTGGTGAGAGATCTGGAGAATGTGCTGGCCATGACATTTTCTTTATCCAAAAAGGCCCGTACAGGACCTGCAACATGCGGTCGTGCATTATCCTGCTGAAATGTAGGGTTTCGCAGGGACTGAATGAATGGTAGAGCCACGGGTCGCAACACATCTGAAATGTAACGTCCACTGTTCAAAGTGCCGTCAACGGGAACATGAGGTGACCGAGAAGTGTAACCGATGGCACCCCATACCATCACGCCGGGTCATACGCCAGTATGGCGACGACGAATACATGTTTCCAACGTGCGTTCACCGCGATGTCAGCAAACACAGATGTGACCATCATGATGCTGTAAACAGAACCTGGATTCATCCGAAAGAAAAAAAGACGTTTGCCATTCGTGCACCCAGGTTCGTCGTCGAGTACACCATCGCAGGCGCTCCTGTCTGTGATGCAGCGTCAAGAGTAACTGCAGCCATGGTGTCCGAGCTGATAGTCCGTGCTGCTGCAAACGTCGTCGAACTGTTCGTGCAGATGGTTGTTGTCTTGCAAACGTCCCCATCTGCTGACTCAGGGATCGAGACGTGGCTGAACGATCCGTTACAGCCATGCGGATAAGATGTCTGTCATCTCGACTGCTAGTGATACGAGGCCGTTGGGATCCAGCACGGCGTTCCGTATTACCCTCCTGAACCCACCGATTCCATATTCTGCTAACAGTCATTGGATCTCGACGAACGCGAGCAGCAATTTCGCGATACGATAAACCGCAATCGCGATAGGCTACAATCCGACCTTTATCAAAGTCGGAAACGTGATGGTACGTATTTCTCCTCGTTACACGAGGCATCACAACAACGTTTCACCAGGCAACGCCGGTCAACTGCTGTTTGTGTATGAGAAATCGGTTGGAAACTTTCCTCATATCAGCACGTTGTAGGTGTCGCCACCGGCGCCAACCTTGTGTGAATGCTGTGAAAAGCTAATCATTTGCATATCACAGCATCTTCTTCCTGTCGGTTAAATTTCGCGTCTGTAGCACGTCATCTTCGTGGTATAGCAATTTTAATGGCCAGTAGTGTATTTCCCTGCCTTGCTCTGTCTAAAATTGCACTATCGCGACACACGGCGCAAATGTTTCTGCGTGTCTACTGAACTTAAACAGAAGAACATATGGGAAATGTTCGGGTTTCTGCACTCGGCACTCCATTTTCTAGCGTCCACAGCTCCTGTCACTATTTCCAAATGATGAAAATGACAACATGCGGAGTCAGGTAACAGTGAACTACAAATAAAAAATAGGAATCGAGAAATAAAGCCATAGAAACCGGAATACCAATATGGATAACAAAGGTGCTACTAACTTATGCACCAAAATAATTCCAATAAAGTAAGAAACTTCCTGGCAGATTAAAACTGTGTGTCGGATCGAGACTCGAACTGAGGACCTTTGCGTTTCGCGGGCAAGTGCTCTACGAACTGAGTTCTCCAAGCATAACTCACGACCCACCCTCATAGGTTCAGTTCTACCAGTACCTCATCTGCTGGAGACTAATGCGGTCAGTTGCATGGTATAAATTTCTCTCGGCAAATCAGTTCTTTCAAATTATAGCACTTGAGGGAACGGTATAATCTTGGCGGAACCGAATTACGTGATTAAGTAAACCACTTACAGCACAAACGGCTCGTGGTGCAATTAGAAATAATATGTGAAAGGCTCTTTGAGTTCCAGAGCGATCTAGAGCAACAAGTACAGAAAGGCTCAACTTTTTGCCTTTCTGACAAATCGGTTAGTTACACTTTGTACCAGTTCCGACTCAACTTCCCTCTCTCTATTTGTTCCTATATCCTCACTCTTTCTGTCTTTCCTTGTGCGTGCCGCGCCGAGCAGCTTCCTGCTCAAACTTTGCACTGCGCCCCTTCCTCCCCCTCATCTCGCGCACGTTTCTCTCCCTCCCCGGTGCCCACCCACGCCATTTTTTCCTCTCTCTCTCTCTCTCTCTCTCTCTCTCACCCTTATTTTTTGAATCCGGCCTCTACGGGCGGGCAGCGGCCGTGGCGGTGGTTCGGTCGGCCTCGGGGCTTTTACTGCAAATTAAAATCAATAGCCATAAACAGGCGGTGCAGCGCACGGAGCGAAACTGGCAGAAGGGAAAAAGGGGAATAAATGGTCGAGAGAGAGAGAGAGAGAGAGAGAGAGAGAGAGAGAGAGAGGGGAAGAGGGAAACAGGCGATGACAGAGGGTGGGAGAGGGAACGCACCGACTGCCGTAGGCGGTAGAGGAGCTGGCAGAGCCAGCGCTGGAAGTGGACGAAGCGAGCAGAGGCAGTGCTGGAGAAATGGAGTGGCTGGAGAACGAGGTCAGGGCCAGACGAGGGCGGCCGGAGCCGCAGAGACGCAGACAAACGCGAACCGAGCGAGGAGGCAGCGGACGCGGGAAATAACGCGGGGCGGTCGCAGCGGCAGGCAGGCGTGTGTTGCTTACCGGCGTCCGGGCACGCGGCGGCGATTGTACACTCGTGCTCTGCAGGGGCCTTTTCCTCTACGCACCCGGCAGACCTGAATTGACACTGAGGAGCTTTATGAAAATTTCGTTGACAGACAACTATTTTGCGCCGTTTTTAAACACTGGCTCGCGGAATGAAAAGCAGATACAAGCGCTTAGTAGCGGAAAGGCTTCCGGACCAGATGAGATACCTGTAAAATTCTCTAAAGATTATGCGAAAGAACTTGCTCCCCTTCTAGCAGTACATTATCGTAGATCGCTTGAGGTACCTAACGACTGGGAAAAAGTGCAGGTCATTTCCGTTTTTAAATTAGATCCACACAATTATAGACATATATCGTTGACTTAGAGAAAGCTTTTGACAATGTTGAGTGGAATACTCTCTTTCAAATTCTGAAGGGAGCGGGGGTAAAATACAGGGAGCGAAAGGCTATTTACGATTTGTACAGAAACCAGATGGCAGTTATAAGAGTCGAGGGACACGAAAGGGAAGCAGTGGTTGGGAAGGGAGTGAGACAGGGTTGTAGCCTCTCCCCGATGCTATTCAATCTGTATATTGTGCAAGCAGTAAAGGAAACAAAAGAAACGTTCGGAGTAGGCATTAAAATCTGTGGAGAAGAAATAAAAACTTTGAGGTTCACCGATGACATAGTAATTCTGTCAGAGACAGCAAAGGACTTGCAAGAGCAGTTGAACGGAATGGACAGCGTCTTGAACATCAACAAAAGCAAAACGAGGATAATGGAATGTAGTCGAATTAAGTCGCGCGATGCTGAGGGAATTAGATTAGGAAATGAGACACTTAATGTAGTAAAGGAGTTTTGCTATTTGGGGAGCAAAATAACTGACGATGGTCGAAGTAGAGAGCATATCAAATGTAGACTGGCAATGGCAAGAAAAGCGTTTCTGAAGAAGAGAAATTTGTTAACATCGAGTATAGATTTAGTGTCAGGAAGTCGTTTCTGAAAGTATTTGTATGGAGTGTAGCCATGTATGGAAGTGAAACATAGACGATAAGTAGTTTGGACAAGAAGAGAATAGAAGTTTTCGAAATGTGGTGCTACAGAAGAATGCTGAAGATTAGATGCGTAGATCACATAACTAATGAGGAGGTATTGAATAGGATTGGGGAGAAGAGGAGTTTGTGGCACAGCTTGACTAGAAGAAGGGATCGGTTGGTAGGATATGTTCTGAGGCATCAAGGGATCACCAATTTAGTACTGGAGGGCAGCGTGGAGGGTAAAAATCGTAGAGGGAGGTCAAGAGATGAATACACTAAGCAGATTCACAAGGATGTAGGCTGCAGTAGGTACTGGGAGATGAAGAAGCTTGCACAGGATAGAGCAGCATGGAGAGCTGCATCAAACCAGTCTCAGCACTGAAGACCACAACAACAACAACATCGTTGACGTGAATCTGTTTTAGAATTATGGAACATATTTCATGCTCAAGAATTACGACTTTCTCAAAAAATAAACATCTCCTCTGAGGAATCCGTGTTGGTTGTTATAGAGGAGATGTTCATCCTGCGGAGCTCTGCTCGCTCTGTTTCTCCGTGAGATCCACAGCGCAGTGGACAGCGGCGCTCAGACTGATGGCGTGTTCCATGGTTTCAGGAAGGCACTGCCGTTTAATGAAACAAATACGAGCTTACAGAGTATCGGAACAGACTTGCGATTGGATTCAAGACTCTCTTGCAGATAGAACTCACCACGTCGGTTTTAACGGAAGAATATCGACAGATTTAAAGGTAATATCCGGAGTACCAAAGGGAAGTGTGATAGGGTCGTTGCTTTTCACAATATATATATATAAATTGTCTAGTAGAAAGCGTCGGATGGTCTTTAAGGCTATTCACAGACGATGCAGTTGTCTATACCGAAGTAGTAACGCCAGGAGACAGTAAGAATTTGCCGAACGACCTGTAGAGAATTGATGAATGGTACAGGCTCCGGCAATCGACCCTGACCGTAAATAAATGTAACATATTGCGCATACAGGGGGAAAAAAGTCCACTACTGTACAGCTATGCTGTTAATGACAAACAGTTCGAGACAGCGTCTGCCATAAAATATCTAGGCGTAACTACACTCCTGGAAATTGAAATAAGAACACCGTGAATTCATTGTCCCAGGAAGGGGAAACTTTATTGACACATTCCTGGGGTCAGATACATCACATGATCACACTGACAGAACCACAGGCACATAGTCACAGGCAACAGAGCATGCACAATGTCGGCACTAGTACAGTGTATATCCACCTTTCGCAGCAATGCAGGCTGCTATTCTCCCACGGAGACGATCGTAGAGATGCTGGATGTAGTCCTGTGGAACGGCTTGCCATGCCATTTCCACCTGGCGCCTCAGTTGGACCAGCGTTCGTGCTGGACGTGCAGACCGCGTGAGACGACGCTTCATCCAGTCCCAAACATGCTCAATGGGGGACAGATCCGGAGATCTTGCTGGCCAGGGTAGTTGACTTACACCTTCTAGAGCACGTTGGGTGGCACGGGATACATGCGGACGTGCATTGTCCTGTTGGAACAGCAAGTTCCCTTGCCGGTCTAGGAATGGTAGGACGATGGGTTCGATGACGGTTTGGATGTACCGTGCACTATTCAGTGTCCCCTCGACGATCACCAGTGGTGTACGGCCAGTGTAGGAGATTGCTCCCCACACCATGATGCCGGGTGTTGGCCCTGTGTGCCTCGGTCGTATGCAGTCCTGATTGTGGCGCTCACCTGCACGGCGCCAAACACGCATACGACCATCATTGGCACCGAGGCAGAAGCGACTCTCATCGCTGAAGACGACACGTCTCCATTCGTCCCTCCATTCACGCCTGTCGCGACACCACTGGAGGCGGGCTGCACGATGTTGGGGCGTGAGCGGAAGACGGCCTAACGGTGTGCGGGACCGTAGCCCAGCTTCATGGAGACGGTTGCGAATGGTCCTCGCCGATACCCCAGGAGCAACAGTGTCCCTAATTTGCTGGGAAGTGGCGGTGCGGTCCCCTACGGCACTGCGTAGGATCCTACGGTCTTGGCGTGCATCCGTGCGTCGCTGCGGTCCGGTCCCAGGTCGACGGGCACGTGCACCTTCCGCCGACCACTGGCGACAACATCGATGTACTGTGGAGACCTCACGCCCCACGTATTGAGCAATTCGGCGGTACGTCCACCCGGCCTCCCGCATGCCCACTATACGCCCTCGCTCAAAGTCCGTCAACTGCACATACGGTTCACGTCCACGCTGTCGCGGCATGCTACCAGTGTTAAAGACTGCGATGGAGCTCCGTATGCCACGGCAAACTGGCTGACACTGACGGCGGCGGTGCACAAATGCTGCGCAGCTAGCGCCATTCGACGGCCAACACCGCGGTTCCTGGTGTGTCCGCTGTGCCGTGCGTGTGATCATTGCTTGTACAGCCCTCTCGCAGTGTCCGGAGCAAGTATGGTGGGTCTGACACACCGGTGTCAATGTGTTCTTTTTTCCATTTCCAGGAGTGTATTCAAAGCGACCTTAAGTGGAATGACCACATAAAACATGTAGTGGGAAAAGCAGACACCAGACTCAGATTCATTGGAAGAATCTTAAGGAAATGTAACTGATCCACGAAAGAAGTGGATTATAGGGCCCTTGTTCGCCCGATTCTTGAGTACTGTTCATCTATCTGGAATCCCTATCAGGTACGACTGATAGAGGAGACAGAGAAGCTCCAAGGAAGAGCGGCACGTTTGGTCGCGGGACCGTTTAGCTGGCGAGAGAGCTTAGCTGCTAAACAAGATTCACTGGCAGACGTTACAAGAGAAGCGTTGTCCATCACTGAGAGATTTACTACTGAAATTTCGGACCGCACCTTTCAGGAGGAGTCGGACTTCCCCCCCCCCCCCTCCCCCCTTACCGACAGTCATTTTTCCCGCGCACTATTCGCGAGTGGAACAGGTTTGGAGGGATTAGTGGCATCGAAAGTACCCTCCGACACGCACCATCAGGTGGCTTGCGGAGTATGATTTAGATGCGCTCTGCAAAACGCTATGTATTTCTCTATTTAGCCAAACATGTTTCGACACCTGTGTGTCATCTTAGGTGGGCCTCGACTTACTTCTCTAAAAACATTACACAGAGCTCATGGTTTTCTTTCTATTTTAGACCTAAAAATATTCAGACGTGCATTTTATTTATTTCACAAGTATCTTGTGATGACTATTTTCGCAGCAGCTGTATACAGACGAGCAGAACACTTGACACCTGGCACAAAGAACATATCAGAGCACTGAAATACGGGACCAGCCGCTCAAATTTTGCTGAAAATTTAAGACAAAATAATCGCAAAGACATTACATGAGACAAAGACATGAAAACAGTTAGAATGAATCATGAAAGACACCTCCTAATCTTACAAGAAAATCACCACATATACAAAATTACAGCTGACAAGAAGCTAACACTAAATGACCAAATAAATATGACTAACCAGTCACTGTTTACACTGGTTGATCATATGAAAGACATTTGTCCCAATAGATGATCACAAATCCCATTTCTGCTAGTGCTAAAATTAGCCCGCCACCCCCTGGTTGTAGGGCCGGAGACAACTTTAAAATTTCAAATGGGAAGCCCCATTTTATATTGCAGAATCAGATTCTACATAAAAAGCTACATACATTTGTTTTGTTTCTTGGTAGTTGGCGCTGTAATTGAAAAAAATCCATGTTCTCATTTTTGCATGGAAAATGGTTACGGATAAATAAAAAATACTTATTTTCTTCGTAAATTGTGATTTGCTAAAACTAAAACTCTCCCCCTCTCCCCATAGGATGGGGTTTGAGAGAGAGGAATTAGAGTTTTACAAATGTTGACCCATATATTATTTTTTTCCGCAGATTCGAATAAGTTTTGTTTGTTTCGTAGTCATGAGGCAACACAACTTTTAATTATCAAACAAATCATCTGATTAGCGAACTAACTAACCAAACATCCTACACACTAACGAGTGAACTCATTAACTAAAATGGCTCTGAGCACTATGGGACTTAACTGCTGTAGTCATCAGTCCCGTAGCACTTAGAACTACTTAAACTTAACTAACCTAAGGACATCACACACATCCATGCCCGAGGGAGGATTCGAACCTGCGACCGTAGCGGTCGCGCGGTTCCAGACTGTAGCGCCTAGAACTACTCGGCCACCTCGGTCGGCCATTAACTAAACTCTGACTCACGAACCTAATTTTTTATTAGATTCGGAATAATCACTTGTTTGTCGAGAAAGCTCACAACTGGGGTGCTTGCTTAATTTGAGTCTCACCTGTTGATTAATTAGTCACTATCGATGTTTGTGATGTTGGTTATCTTTGGTGGTGTGGTGTGTTGACTCTGCGGTTACTTGTTCTGTGTGTGGTATCTTCCTTGTCTCTCCTCTGTGAACTGAGGTATTTAATTCCCTTGCACACTGCTTCCTCCTTGCAGTTGTGCCTTGAGAATGACAGGGCGTGCTCCTGCCGAAATATCGGCGGCGGTCGACGTCGTCACCCGGCAGCAAACCCGTGTGTTATTTGAACATTCAATTCGCCGGGAAAAGTTAAGGTCGCACATTGTTTACATCTACGGGGAGGAAATGTATCGTTGCTTGCGGAGGTTGGATAAACTTCGCAGCAATAGAGTAACGTTGGAATGTGCATTATCGCTTTTATTGAAGTGTCGAAATCATAGTGTGGTTCCAAAGTTTGCTAAGGTTGTGCATCATATTATTTCTCCTGCCGTCAGTCGCATCAAGTAACGTGCTGGTTTAGCTCTTGTTCGTGAAAGGATCCACTATACTCGCCGTGAATTAGATTTTGTTTCGAAGGAATTATTTCAGCTTCATTTAATGATGAATTTTCTTGAGACTGGGTGGACGGTGGCTCTTGGTCGCAGTCTGACTGGGAATTTGAGTCTGTAACTGATCGTCATTCTGCGAAGTTTGGCCGTTTCCTTGGCTCAGCGTCTAATTGTAATTTTAATTCCCGACGTTCTGTGATCAATCTCACGGAGAAAACGTTTGACGACATAGCTTTGTCAGTGCTGGGAAAAGGTTTGAATTTCGCACCGACGCCTAAGTGTTTGCCAGTCGTTGATTTTATTAGTTCTATCGAACAGGCTGTTTATAAACTACCTTCCGAGGCTGCGGAAGAGGTTAGGAGGGAAGCTTGTCGTGTGTTGACTGGGGCCCGTCCACCCAAGTGTAACATTACAGCAGCTGAGGCGGCTGCTTTACGTTCACCCAGAATGGATCCTGATATTGTTATTTTGCCTGCGGACAAGGGAAATGCCACGGGTTTGTTGAACAAGCACGCTTACATTCAGAAGATGCAGTGTCTTTCTGATTCGGCGTATCGCAAAATCGGTGCTGACCCTACTAAGAGTGTTGAGAGAAAGACCAATAACCTCCTAAAGAAAAGTTCTTTGTCACAGGAGACTATCGAGAGTCTTAATTCTTACTGTGCTGTACTACCTAGATTATATGGCCTCCCTAAGGTCCATAAAGAGGCTGTCCCGTTGAGGCCTATTGTTTCTAATATTGGTGCTCCGACATATCGTGTAGCTAAACATCTTGCTAGTTTATTGAGCCCACTAGTAGGTGGGTGTGAACACCACATTAAGAACTCTGCAGATTTCTTACGTCGATCGCAGGGATTGCGTTTGAATGACTGATATTTTAGTCAGTTTTGATGTGGTTTCTCTTTTCACTCGCGTTCCTCTCTCTGATTCGTTGCAGCTAATTGAGGTTAAGTTTGGTGTCGAGTTAGCAAATTTGTTTCGACATGTGCTGACTTCCACTTACTTTATTCAATGGTCAGTACTACGAACAGACTGATGGAGTTGCAATGCGAAGCCAATTTGTTTATGGAGAACTTTGAGGAGCGACCTTGAAACCTGGGTGTTATTTTTTCAGAAATGCAGACGATACTTTTGTTGTTTGGCCTCATGGTAGTGAGAATTTAAACCGGTTTTTGGAACACCTGAATTCAGTCCACCCGAATATTCAGTTCACTGTGGAGGTGGAAAAGAAAGGATGCCTTCCCTTCCTTGATGTGTTGCTCAGATGGTACGTTGGGACATTCTGTTTATAGGAAGCCCACCCACACTGACTTGTATCTGCGAGCTGATAGTTGTCACCATCCAGCTCAGCGAGAAGGAGTACTTCGCACCTTGGTTCACAGGGCCCACGTTATCTCAGACCCTGAAAGCCTGGCAGCTGAGCTAGCACATCTCGAAGTCACCTTTCGTCAGAATGGTTATAGTGAGAGGCAGATCAAACGTGCGTTGCGCCATCAGCCTTCTGTGCAACTGGTGAGTGACGATAGCAACGAAGTGGCACCTAAGTCTACGGCCTTTTTGCCTTACGCAGGAAGCATTTCCAACATGATTGGCCGTATTTTGCGGAAATATGATGTGAAATGTGTTTTCGACCATCCTCTAAGTTTAAGGCCCTGTTGGCTTCCGTAAAAGATGATCTTGGTTTGTGTAAGGCTGGTGTCTATCGTATTCCTTGCAGTTGTGACGTGTCATATATTGGTCAGACAATCAGGACTGTGGAAGACCGGCGTATTGAACATAAGCATCACACACGCTTACAACAGCCGAGCAAATCCGCTATTGCAGAACATTGCCTTGACACCGGTCATCCTATGGAATACAGGTCCAGCTATTGGGATAGTGTTATTAAGGAAGCTCTTGAATTCAATTTGTCTAGCAACTTTATAAACAGAGATGATGGATTTTGTTTAAATGCTGCTTGGAATCCGGCTCTGTCTCTCATCAAAAAGCAGAGGAACAGAATTAGTGCTACCTCACCTGTTGATTAATTGGTCACTATCGATATTTCGGATGTTGGTTAGCCGGCCGGAGTGGCCGTCCTGTTCTAGGCGCTACAGTTCGGAACGGTCGCAGGTTCGAATCCTGCCTCGGGCATGGATGTGTGTGATGTCCTTAGGTTAGTTAACTTTAATTAGTTCTAAGCTCTAGGCGACTGATGACCTCAGAAGTTAAGTCGCATAGTGCTCAGAGCCATTTGAACCATTTGATGTTGGTTATCTTTGGTTGTATGTTGACTCTGCGGTTACTTCTTCTGTGTGTGGTATCTTCCTTGTTTCTCCTCTGTGAACCGAAGTACTAAATTCCCTTGCACACTGCTTCTTCCTTGCAGTTGTGCCTTGAGAATTGCAGGGTGTGCTCTTGTCGAAATATCGGCGGTGGTCGACGACGTCATCCGCCAGCAAACCCGTAAGTTATTTAAAAACTTTGAGTTTTGATGACGACATTGTAATTCTGTCAGACAGCAAAAGATCTGGAAGAGCGGTTGAAGGGAATGGACAGTGTCTTGAAAGGAGAATATAAGATGAAGATCAACGGATGCAAGTCGAGGATAAAGGAATGTAGTCGAATTAAATGAGATGATGCTGATGGAATTAGATTAGGAAATGAGACACTTGAAGTAGTTGTAGTTTTGCTATTTAGGGAGCAGGATAACTGATGACGGTCGAAGTTGAGAGAGGATATAAAATGTAGACTGGAAATGGCAAGGAAGGCTTTTCAAAAGAAGAGAAATTTGCTGACATCGAGTACTTAAGCCTCAGGCAGTTTTTTCTCAAAGTATTTGTATGGAGTGTGGAAGTGAAACATGGACGATAAATAGTTTAGAGAAGAATAGAAGCCTTAGATATGTGGTGCTACAGAAGAATGCTGAAGATTAGATGGGTACGTCGTGTAAATAATGAGGAGGTACTGAATCGAATTGGGGAGAAGAGGAATTTGTGGCACAACTTGACTATAAGAAGGGATCGGTTGGTAGGACATGTCCTGAGGCATCAAGGGATCACCAATTTGGTTCAAAAATGATTCAAATGGCTCTGAGCACTATGGGACTCAACTGCTGTGGTCATAAGTCCCCTAGAACTTAGAACTACTTAAACCTAACTAACCTAAAGACAGCACACAACACCCAGCCATCACGAGGCAGAGAAAATCCCTGACCCCGCCGGCAATCGAACCCGGGAACCCGGGCGTGGGAAGCGAGAACGCTACCGCACGACCACGAGATGCGGGCACCAATTTGGTACTGGAGGGCAGTGCGGAGGGTAAAAATCGTAGAGGAAGGCCAAGAGATGAATACACTAAGGAGATTAGGAAGGATGTAGGTTGTAGTAAGTACTGGGAGATGAAGAAGCTTGCACAGGATAGAGTAGCACGGAGAGCTGCATCAAACTACTCTCTGGACTGAAGGCCACAACAACAACAACATGCTCGTCATCGAATATGAGTCTATAAAAAAATGGAAATGTCGTGTGGCTAGGGCCTCCCGTCGGGTAGACCGTTCGCCTGGTGCAGGTCTTTCAATTTGACGCCACTTCGGCGACCTGCGCGTCGATGGGGATGAAATGATGATGATTAGGACAACACAACACCCAGTCTCTGAGCGGAGAAAATTTCCGACCCAGCCGGGAATCGAACCCGGGCCCTTAGGATTGACAGTCTGTCACGCTGACCACTCAGCTATCGGGGCGGACATATGAGTCTGTGAATACTACGTACTCGGTTCGCTAAACAAACAGTTCAGTCAAATGGTGTTAATGAATTTAATTACAAAATGAAAAGAGACAATGTTTAACTTTGCGATTACACGGATGTGTCTCAAGCAAAGGGCGACATATTAAATAAGCAATCGTCTTCAGTATAAACAATACAAAGTCGCTGCTATACAAGGGCCCGGTGTTGAAGCTGCTATTCAACTGGGTTGTCGCCAGTCGGTAGCGGCGCTTCTATCGTCTTCGCATAGGGGCTGCTGCTGTTGCGTTGTCGTCCTGGAGAGGGGTCGGTCAGCAATCGATTGGCTGACCTCTTCTCACAGCCTTCTCTTCTTTGTCGTTCCCGACTGGCGTGCCCACGCATGACTATACGCTGTAACAAAAATGAAGAATTCCCCTAAATAAGCAGCACAACAGCCTTTAAAAAAATTAGGTTAAGATTTAGTTATTAGGAGGTTTAGAGAAACGTTAGATTTAGATGAAGAGCTGTGATTGGCGGTCGGTGGCATGATGGATAATTCCAAGACACTCACTGTCATACAAACTTGGTGAAGGGACATTGTTGCACTATCATCTTTCCTATCTCCTGTTTTTATTCTGCCTAAAAATATGACTATGGTTTACAATCCGATTCTCCAAAATTTTGTCAATTTCATAAATGTTTAGTATCTTTTATCCATCTATCTTAAATGTAAGCATCTTATTTATTTTAAATAAACTTTTCTGAACTCGTAATACGTCTGAAAGCTATAATATGTCATAACCTCTTCTCCCTTTTCATAAATTCCTATCTTCCATTCATAAATCGCTTATTTTAATATTTTCGTTTCTTAATTGCTTTTATGTTTATAAGTATTTAAAGCTGCAATATTATTAATCCTTTTAAAAAATTAAGAAATAACAAATATGTATCGTATTCTGCACATGTACAATTTCGTAATATGACCTGTCTTAGTAACAAGGCGGCAGGTCATTTGTAAATGGCAGCAAATAAATAAATAAATAAATGTCAGTATCGCAATTGCGAAAATGTTTAATGTATTTCGTAACGGTTCTAGTCACCGCAGCGCTTGTTCCATAGGACATGCATGCATTGAATTTTTTTCTTAACACTTATTTTTCACCACAGCTTACCCTACAACACTTTAACATGCTTTTCAGACTGATACCGACCACCCGGTACATCCGGTCCTTTTCGGAGTTGGCGCAATAGCGTCATCCTAAAATGTTAACGAAGAGACGCGAAAGGCAGGCTTGTTTCGAGCTCACAAGATGAACGGATCTACATCACAAGCGTTCTGCACATGCGAGATGCGTCGTGCAGCTATAAAGGAGCGTTGGACTCTGATGCGCTTGATGTCCACGTGGCATTATATAACAGCTCTCCGCTCCTGTGTTGGGACGTGCTGGGCGGCTGAAGTTTGTGCCTTTTCGTGATTCATCATCGCCAGTTCGCAGGTGCGGACTCGCTGATGTTAATCCCAAGGCTCGTACCGCCCTATCGCCGAACACCGTCCTGGAGGAGCGAGGTAGCTCGTAACTTGTGAGGGTAGCTCACAACTTGTGACGGGTTTAGTGCGCTCCCTAACGTAGGCAGTCGGGTGCTGCCCCCTCCACTCTAGTCTATGCTGGGCAAGCCCGTCCATTACTGCTCAACTAGAGCAACCCACGTCCACTTGAGCTTGCTTACGCTACTCGAACTTCGGTCCCCTTCTACAAGATTCAACCTCATACTTCCTTCCATTAACTACTCTATGTAAGCTTATATCCACTAGCATCGCTGCTGTCGGTAGTGCGGTGACGCTATTGGTTTCGCATTTGTTTGGCACCTTTTGTTCACTCGTTGGCACCAAGTAATCAGTAGTGTGTGGTTGGCTCTTTAATATTTTTTGTGGGGTCTGAAATTTAAAAACCTCTCACACCGGCCTCATTTAGCTTCACTGATCAGGATAGTAAAAAACATGCGTACATTAAGGGAATTTTCATTCACAGAGCAGGCTTATCACATTCACACCTATCCTGATTAAATTGAGCTTAACTTAAATTCCATAAGGCAGTGAAGCAATTCCTGAGTCTCGGTGCGACGAAAATTGTCAGTCGATCTCCTGGAAACATTTGTAATAACTATTAACTTTCGGTGATTCCATGGGGAAGACCGGAGATCTGCTGGTAAGACCGTGTTAGCCCATTTATTGAAAGTAATAAACTGGATATCTTGGGCGTACAAAACGGCAGTTTCGTCCAGTGTAAATCAGACGTTCCCCACTGATCCCGTGCAACACAGCGTAGTAAGCAGACACTGCCAATAACAATCAGTTAAATAATACGCGAACACACTAACATTAGTTTAGTTCACGTATTAAATTCCCTCTCATGCAGAATCTCATCAAGATGGTGACTAGTTCAACAATACATACATATGCATCTTCGTTCTTTCACCGCTAATCGGCAAGATCTGAATCATTCTTTTCATAAGAGAAAACATAGACAGCAGAGAAGCTATTCCATGGAGTAAATGCACGCTCCAAGGAATAATAGGGCTTGAAACTACTTTGCATTGATAATCATCGTATATTAAAGTTTAAGAATCGGTAAGATAAGAAGAGATATTTCGAAGATATGTTCTGAGTTACATAATTTATAAAAATTTCTGAGAATATCGCGGAGAGACCGCTGCAAGAGACATTACAGCTGTCTAACGTGCGGAAATCTTGGGTCACAAAAATTGTGAAAGAAGTATAGCCACCGATATGCAATTGTTCATGCGCATCACCCGAAGGCTGCGGTAGTTCGCGAATTCAGCGAATCGAGTCAAAATGCTAGAAATACGATTTGATGTTGCCGCGAATCTGCCGTGCCGTGCCACGTCAGGATTGTATTAACGGCATTACCACTAACGTCGCCTTGATGCAGTGCAGTGGACTGATGTGAACGAGACCTCAGGAATAACACGTGTAGAGTGTGAGCAGTGCAGACCTGTTAAGTGCATAACTATTAATAACAATCAAAGTTCTAACAGACTCGTGTGACGTCACTCGGTAGTGAAGCAGCCCCTCCACCTCCCCCCACCCAATTCCCCTCTGCACTGCAGTCACGGTCCAGCATCGTTGCCGTCCAATACTACGAGTGAAGAAGCGAACCAGGTCTGAACAGTGCAAGGTGAGTTGGAATTAAATAACAATACGATCGTTACACACACACACACACACACACACACACACACACACACACACACACATATATATATATATATATATATATACAGGGTGTTTCAAAAATGACCGGTATATTTGAAACGGCAATAAAAACTAAACGAGCAGCGATAGAAATACACCGTTTGTTGCAATATGCTTGGGACAACAGTACATTTTCAGGCAGACAAACTTTCGAAATTACAGTAGTTACAATTTTCAACAACAGATGGCGCTGCGGTCTGGGAAACTCTATAGTACGATATTTTCCACATATCCACCATGCGTAGCAATTATATGGCGTAGTCTCTGAATGAAATTACCCGAAACCTTTGACAACGTGTCTGGCGGAATGACTTCACATGCAGATGAGATGTACTGCTTCAGCTGTTCAATTGTTTCTGGATTCTGGCGGTACACCTGGTCTTTAAAGTGTTCCCACAGAAAGAAGTCACAGGGGTTCATGTCTGGCGAATAGGGAGGCCAATCCACGCCGCCTCCTGTATGTTTCGGATAGCCCAAAGCAATCACACGATCATCGAAATATTCATTCAGGAAATTAAAGACGTCGGCCGTGCGATGTGGCCGGGCACCATCTTGCACAAACCACGAGGTGTTCGCAGTGTCGTCTAAGGCAGTTTGTACCGCCACAAATTCACGAAGAATGTCCAGATAGCGTGATGCAGTAATCGTTTCGGATCTGAAAAATGGGCCAATGATTCCTTTGGAAGAAATGGCGGCCCAGACCAGTACTTTTTGAGGATGCAGGGACGATGGGACTGCAACATGGGGCTTTTCGGTTCCCCATATGCGCCAGTTCTGTTTATTGACGAAGCCGTCCAGGTAAAAATAAGCTTCGTCAGTAAACCAAATGCTGCCCACATGCATATCGCCGTCATCAATCCTGTGCACTATATCGTTAGCGAATGTCTCTCGTGCAGCAATGGTAGCGGCACTGAGGGGTTGCCGCGTTTGAATTTTGTATGGATAGAGGTGTAAACTCTGGCGCATGAGACGATACGTGGACGTTGGCGTCATTTGGACCGCAGCTGCAACATGGCGAACGGAAACCCGAGGCCGCTGTTGGATCACCTGCTGCACTAGCTGCGCGTTGCCCTCTGTGGTTGCCGTACGCAGTCGCCCTACCTTTCCAGCACGTTCATCCGTCACGTTCCCAGTCCGTTGAAATTTTTCAAACAGATCGTTTATTGTATCGCTTTTCGGTCCTTTGGTTACATTAAACCTCCGTTGAAAACTTTGTCTTGTTGCAACAACACTGTATTCTAGGCGGTGGAATTCCAACACCAGAAAAATCCTCTGTTCTAAGGAATAAACCATGTTGTCTGCAGCACACTTGCACGTTGTGAACAGCACACGCTTACAGCAGAAAGACGACGTACAGAATGGCGCACCCACAGACTGCGTTGTCTTCTATATCTTTCACATCACTTGCAGGGCCATCTGTTGTTGAAAATTGTAACTACTGTAATTTCGAAAGTTTGTCCGCCTGAAAATATACTGTTGTCCCAAGCATATTGCAACAAACGGTGTATTTCTATCGCTGCTCGTTTAGTTTTTATTGCCGTTTCAAATATACCGGTCATTTATATATATATATATATATATATAGAGAGAGAGAGAGCATATCTGGAATGCTTTACAACGTGCAATTCAGAAAGAGATCTTCACCCCCTCGTACTGTTAGGGATTTATGGGCAGCGCTGCTGGATTCATGGTGTCATTTCCCTCCAGTACTACCAGTACTACTTCAGACATTAGTTGAGTCCATGCCACGTCGTGTTCTGGGACTTCTGCGTGCTCGCGGCGAGGGAGGGAGACGAGGAGGGGAGCTACAAGATATTAGGCAAGTGTACCAGTTTCTTTGGGTATTCAGTGTGTGCAAAATTTCGGTCTGTTGCTTTTGTTTTGGACACCAGTGTATGATATGATGTTGGTGTTTCCATACGTTCATGTCTGGGGATTTTGGTGGCCAGTGGAAGTGTTTAAACTCGGAATAATGTTCCTGGAGCAATTCTGGACGTGTGGGATGTCGCATTGTCCTGCTGGAATTGCCCAAGTCCGTGGGAATGCACAATGGACATGAATGGATGCCGGTGATCAGACAGGTTGGTTACGTACGTGTCACCTGTCAGAGCGGTATCTAGACATGTGTGGGGTCCAATACCACTCCAACTTCACCAGCCGTATGCCCCACGACTCCACCAGCTTGAACAGTCCTCTGCTAACATACAGGGTATATGGATTCATGAGGTCGTCTCCATACCCGTACACATCCAGCCACTCGATACAATTTGAAACGAGGCTCGTCCGACCAGGCAACATGTTTCCAGTCGTCAACAGTCAAGTGTCGGCATTGATAGGTCCAGGCTGAACGTAAAGCTTTGTGTCGTGCCCTCATCAAGGGTACACAAGTGGGCCTTCGACTCCGAAAGCCCACATCGATAATGTTTGTTGACGTTGATGGCCCTGCATTGAAATATGCAGCAATTTGCGGAAGGGTTGCACTTCTGTCGCGGTTGAACGATTCCCTTCAGTCGTCGTTGGTCCCGTTCTTGCAGGATCTTTCTCCGGCCGCACCGATGTCGCAGATTTGATGTTTTATCGGACTCCTGATATTCACGATACACTCGTGAAATGGTCGTATGGGAAAATCCCAACTTCATGCCTACCTCGGAGATGCTGTGTCCCATCGCTCATGCACCGACTAAACACCACGTTCAAACTCACTTAACTCTTGATAACCTACCATCGTTGCAGCAGTAACCGATCTAACAACTGCGCCAGACCCTTGTTGTCTTATATAGGCGTTGCCGACCGCAACGCCGTATTCTGCCTGTTTACATATCTCTATATTCGGATACGCACGCCTATACCAGTTTGTTTGGCGCTTCCGTATATAATAATCTCCACCCAGCACGACCGAAGGTACGTTCGCTTACACGTAGGTTTCCC
This sequence comes from Schistocerca cancellata, assembly GCF_023864275.1. Classification (NCBI taxonomy): domain Eukaryota; kingdom Metazoa; phylum Arthropoda; class Insecta; order Orthoptera; family Acrididae; genus Schistocerca; species Schistocerca cancellata. Next base: position 14,377,855 of record NC_064635.1, on the reverse strand, counting down.
AGGAGGAGTGCGATCGAACTGTTGCTACTCTTTGTCAAGTTGCGCCGTAAAGCACTCTCTCCTTCTCTCCGATTCGATGTAGTAACTCCTCATCTAGTTACACGAGCTATCCATCTAATCTTCAGCATTCTTCAGTAGAGCACCACATTTCGAAAGCCTCTGATCTTCATTCGATTAAACTGTTTACAGTACACGTTTCACTTCCGTATATGGGTGCACTCCATACACATTTGTTTCAGAAAACACTTTTATAACGCTTAGATTTATATTCCATATTAAGAAAGGCTGGAAGGGAAGGGTGTGGGTGGTAGGGGGAACAGAAATATGGGAACACCAATATTATATCATACACTGGTGTCCAAAATTAAAGCAACAAACCGTAATTTTGCAAGGTTGCGTTTATTTTGCCACAAAACCGCATGAACAAGTGACAGTAAAGTAGAAACAATGTAAAGAATACAGAAGGTAAATATCTGCAACATGTAAAACGTTAGACAAAAATGTTCTGCGTTTATAGCAACTTAAATGATTTACACACACATTCCGACAACTGGCTGACGCGCTTGGTAAGTGGTATGATCACCCCTTGTAACAACACCAACGCCATACTATTGTACATATAATAATTTTTTCTTCTGATTTTTGATAAATTTGTTTAATCGATGTTCTGATTTTATTTCCTTTTGTTTCATGCCATTATGTTAAGGAAACTATGAACAACTTTCGATGTGAATATTAATATTTATGTCAAATTTCAAGCAATGTTATAATAGAAGTGAAGTTTAACTAATTTTGAAACTATTGTAAGATGTGAAAGTTGTAATTGTACGCCTGGTCCATACGTAGGCAATGTATTAGAATATGTAGAATGCAAAACCTTTGGTGAATATCCAGTCTGTAGGGGAGCAGGAAAAGGTGGAGGCAGGCGAGCGCGGGAAAAGGCACACGGGTGCGGTACGGCACAACGGGCTCAGCAGTAGTAGTCGGAGTTGGGCATCGGTCTAAGAAACACGTCCTGGACCGAGGAGGCTCTGCTGGAAAACGTGATTTCGTTGAGCCTCGGATGCGCCGTTTCCGACGCCTATACAGCATGGCAATATTCCATAGGCACTAAATGGAAAAGTATTGCGACGCTATGAAGAATTAAAGTGCCAATATTTCAAGAGCCATTGCTGTGATTGTATGTGCGCCTTGTGCGTCGCCATCTCGCCGCCTGCCGACCACCGCATCGATACGAACACGTTGAAACTTTTAGTACTGTATTCGTGTGGACCAGTGTTACTTTTGCTACATACTGTTCAATAACAACTTAAATTTTACCAGAACGGTCCTATCATTTAATTATCCTCACAACTAACCTAGACAGGGTCCTTTCCACATGTTGTGCAATCCGAGTGTCCCGAGATGAAGATTTAAAGTTTATGTTAATAATAATTACCTGCAGACCTATCTATGTTAGAATTATATTTAAAGAACTTTGTTGTTAATGAGTACGTAGGTAAATAACATAGGTCTGACAAAGTCGGAAGCTGATGTTGAAATTGGTTTAGCAATGAAGCTTAATTAATTTGAGACAAAAATAATGGTAGTTAAATGAGCTGGAATTAAGACAAAGAGAGTGGTAACTCATATAGTGGAAATCTTGAGTGCCTAATGCTTCCAATAATCAAAATTTCAATACAGTGATCATAACAGTTTCAGGGTCTTCCCCCCCCTTTCTTTTCTTTTCTATTCATTTGAATTCTGAAGTGTACTGAACTGATTTGACCAGCAAAGTTAAAGTCAATATAAAACCTAAATTTATCAGTGTTTTACCGTTTTTAAAATTGACATTGTATGTGTGTTTCGAAAGTGCTATTTCTAGGGTAACCTATGTCCGATTTCAATCAGGTTAATAGACAATACGAAGTTTGTAGTAAACATTATAGTGTATCGTTGTGTATTTATAGCTTGTCCATATTAGTACAGAAAGTGAAGATATTTAGTTCAGTAGATTTTTGGTTCTAAAATTTACCATATAATACAGTGTTACTACGTGTTGTTGTGCCTGAACGTACTTCCTCTTGTACAGGGAAGAAACTCAGTTAATGCCTAATTAGGCTGGCGACCGTATTATTAACAATTGGTAGCATCTGCTGTGTATGTTTCTTGTCCGTCCTAACGTGTAGTTGCACTGTAGACTCGCTTGACGTATCATTGTTGTTACTGAGTGGGTGTAAGTCTGATTTTGCCTCCATTCAGGTACACGCGGTCAACATATTTACTAAAATCCTTCTCTTGAGGCGAAGCCCGTCAACTTACCATAGTACAGGCTTTAAAGAGTTAACGTACGCCCGAGCGTAGTGTTACACCCTGACAGTAGTACATGCCTGACAACGACGGGGCGTGCTGTTAATGACGTCATCAATCTCGTGTCGACGGAGTGACGCCCATTCTTCCTACAGATGTACTCACAAGGCTTGCAGACTGGTTGCTGACGTGATGCAACCCGTGTCCCTAATGCATCCCTGACATGCTCTACGGGGTTCAAATTGGGAGACAGGGCGGCCTATGGCGTTCGTGCAATTTCTTCCGTTTCCAAGAAGGCATCAGCGACCCATGTTCTCTGAGGTCGAGCACTATGGTACATCAGTATGAAATCTGGGCACACAGTATCTCGCGACAACCGCAAATGGGGTCCCGATATCTCTTCGCGATACCTGCCACCAGTTAAATTTTACCGATTCACACGTAAAATGTCACTAAGAGCCAGAGCTATTCGGTTGGCCAATGTAATCCCTGCCTACACCATTAGGGATCGTCCTCAGTATCTATCTTTTTCCACAATTTTTGGGTCCCGACACGGTGTTCCTTGTCCCCTTCAGATGCAAATCCGTCGAGAATCCCTCTCCGGACCAAACCGGGACTCATATGTGAAAAGAACATTGGCCCGTCGTTCGACAATCCAAGTGGCATGTTGTCGAATCCACTCTAGACATTCTCTTCTGTAAGAGGCGTCGGAAGTACAATACAGCAGATCTCCGACCATAACAGTCACTCTGCCGAAGTCTTCTCTACACCGTTTGCCCCAATACAAGTGAATGCTGCGAGATCAGATGGCAGTTGCCGTGCAGTGGTAAGGTGGTACCGTCGTGCCCTTAACACCAAAATAACGGTCCTCTCTCTCTGATGTCAAACATGGTCGGTCCTGCTCTGGTCTTTGGGATACAGCTTCGATCTCTATGAACTGTCGCCACATGCGAGAAACAACAGAACGATTCACATTAAGCCATCGGGCCACATCAGTTTGCGAGTGGCTACGTCCATTCTTCGTATGGCCCTCCATCGCAGATAGTCTGGTAGGCGTCCGTTCTGTGCCATACTGCACCGTCTGTGACTGTGGATGTGGACTATCCGCCAAACACTACCCCGCTTGGTAGGTGTCCTGACGTCATCATTGGCGTGGTTGTCCATTGACCAGAAGGCCATCTGCCGTGCAGAATACGATCATACGGACATCTGTTCACAGTCTGTATGGCTATATCATGAATTAGACGTAGGATGGAGAAACAGCGGTTTGTTGCTTTGATTTTGGACACGACAATGTCGCATAGGAAACCCTTTGGCGTTCAAAACAGTTTGCATCAACATGGAATGGATAAATACAAGTCACGTATGGTTTTCAAAGGAATCGCTTACCGTTCTTCATGCACCATATTGGCATGTTGCTGTAACGCTGATTGGAATTCATAGTGGACACGCACACTTACCTTCAAAGTATTTATTTATTTACACGTCACGTTCCGTAGGACCAAATTGAGGCGCAAATCTTCATGGTCATGGAACGTGTCAGTACATAAAATTACAACATAAAAGTAATATCAAATAAAAATAAAATGTTTATGAACCCAAAAAAGTCAAACCATAAGTTTAAGTAAACGCAGTCAACAATATGACATAAGAATAAGCTTAATTTTTCAAGGAACTCCTCAACAGAATAGAAGGAGTGATCCATTAGGAAACCCTTCACTTTAGATTCGAAAGCGCCTGGGTTATTGGTATAGACTGTTGGATTCTTATGGTAGCTTATTGAAAATGGATGCAGCAGCATACTGCACACCTCTCTGCACAAGAGTAAAGGAAGTCTGATCCAAATGCAGGTTGGATTTCTGCCGAGTATAAACTGTAAGCCGTACTCTCTCCCAGCTATGCATTTCCGTGAACTTCGCTCTCTCTCTGTGTTTGGTTTCCCGCCCTTGTCGCGGTTACGTCGTGGTTCTTCTTCCTTCTGCGTGTGGCAGCAGTGATGTATCGATATTTGCGCCGTGTACCATCTTTGGTTTGGTGCATGTAGTTTTCGGCAAGGGGGTCTGGAGTCAGTCGGTCGGTTGTTGCGGACGAGGGAAGTTATCTGCGCGCGGTGCACTCGGCTGGGGCCGCTGTCAGCCCCTGAGCAGTGTCGGAGCGTGTGTGGAGCTGTCCGATCGCTAGGGGCTTCGTGGTTCACCGACCCAGGACATCAAAGTTTAGTAGTGGTTTCAAATACCCAAGCCACGTCCACTCATGTCGTGGTGGTTCGTTTCGGTGGTTTGCTGTTGGGGAGGTTTTCCTGTGAGCAACACCAAGTTTTTCTACTGCTGAAATTTAGCCACCATGCGGTGCAGTGAACTATTTTGGTTTACTGTGTGAGCGGCGTGGGTGCTATTCTGCCATTCTGCACAACGGACTAATCTGAGATGTACCCTTTACCCCGTGCCTCCTGCAAGAGGCAATCGCCACCCCCACACTACTACAGAAGTCAGACAGACGCTCCTAACGTTCTAAAGAGAAATGCCTGAAAAACTTTCAGCAATAAATATCTTCTGGAGTCGTCTGCTGTAAGAAATGACACAAAAATTCACAATTTCTTACGTAACTAGTGGGGTACTTGGGTACTGGAGTAGTGCTAGTTAGTGTAAGAAAAACATGAAACTAACGAAAATTATTATCTATTTTGCAAAAATTCTGAGAAATCACAATGACACTTTTAGTTATGAACCGAACAAGTTATTTCCGGGTTCTTTTTGGAATGTGAAGTTACCTCTCAAGGATAGGATTCGCTAATGAAATTTCTATACAAAGTTTAAGATTGTTATTTATTGACTTGGGAGAATGGCTGAGAGCCGCACCTACTCAACTTGAATAATTATCCATTAGAATGTTCCTAGGTATGGTCGAGGCTGTCGCGTGTGAAATGCAGTGAAGTGTACTGTTGTGGAGGAAATATGGGGCTCGCAAGAGCTGTAGCGCACAATACTGTAAGCTGCGATGACTGCTGTCTGCGCCGCTCGCTGCTGACAAATAAGGTAACTCTCATTCTATCTGGATTGACCTTCGCCAGTCAAACTCTCCCTACATCTTGATGAAGTCAAGGACTCCTATTCGCCCCTAGTCTAACTATTGGCGTGGTACACTGGTCAGACACCCAGTCCACTGCGTTGCCACTCAAAAATTCGCTCACAGGTGTTTGACTATAACTCTGTCCGTTCACACCGCACAATAAGTGTGGCGGCCAACACAGTGAACAACACTTAATCGCAGGGACTCAATACAGAGTCGCACTCTGATTCACTCTTGACAGAGGTGCTCTCCCAGTGAAGTACTGAGGAGAGACTTGTTCCTCGCTCTTTGAGTACACGTACGAGCGCACACGCTCTCGTTACGTGTTCTCGCTCCGAGAGCGACAACGGAACAGCCCCTCTCCACGCCAGACGTGAAGGGGTATATCTTTTGGTCTCTTCCATTACTCCTTCAGCTCAAGGCATCAGAAATATCGTCTGCCAATCGGCATTGCTCTTCTAAAACGGGAGAATGACGTTCGTTTAAGGCGACCAATCCGGAAATCTGTAGCATCGGCGTTTGGCGTTTGCTGTCTCCCTGTGAAAATCTCTGAAACTGCGTGCTATATTTGTAAAGAATGCGTAGGCTGGGCGCTCCCACACAATGTAGCGGAATTTGGGTTTAAGCCGAACACAGTGTCGTTCTTCCTTTCACTCGGGCGAATGCTGTCTGACTACGGGTGGTCGCACGCCAATGTAGATAGGCTGAGTCATCCTCTGAAGGGACCGGCCCCCTGGCGTGCGGTTTGCGTCTCCTGAACTAAAAGCTCCTGTGACCATCGTGTCTGGAATGTATGTGTGTATGCCAGCCTCGAGTATTTCAACCACGGTGCGCTTACTTGTTATTTGCATATCGTTTACATGAATTCATACAACATTGACTTTATCTTATCGAGTTTGGATTCGAATGAAGCGTCTTAATGTGCGGAATATGATTGTGAGGGCGGAATATGTAAGCAATGAAGGTCAGGAGACCACAACGTCTGACAACTGCAATTCGAGTGCATCAGTGGAATTTTCTGCCTTGTGGGCGTTACTGTTCTGGTTACCTGCCCTGGGCACTGACGTAAATTCAGGCAGTGTTCTTTTGAGCGAAGTTAACTATTTACCGTGTTTCAAATTCAAGTGTAGCAGCGGAATTTTCTGCCTAGTGGCCGTTTGTGTTACAGTTACCTGCCCTGGCCACTAACGTAATTTCAGGCAGCGTCCTTTCCTCACCTGTTGTTGCTGTCCAACATGGTGTGTAATTTTGACAGCTAATACATACTCGATTGTGGATTACCATGTTTGTAACCTTTTGTGTTTGAGTTCTCATGTACTGATTGGGGGGGGGGGGGGGGAGCAAGTCGTTGTGTCGGTCGGTCGGTGTCTGTCCCCTGGTTGGGTTCCAACGGATCAAATGTAGTTGGGCTCACCATCTGTCTCGCCTAAGTGAACGATGGCAGACCGACCTTCCTGGAGGGCTTCTGAGTGCCACCGATGTTTAATTATCTGTCGTCAGCTATTTTAAATTTTAGGCTTATGGTTATTTGTTTTTTTTCCTTAAAATTTTGGAAAATTAATTTTTAGATTTATCTTTCAAGCTTAAACAACACGGCCTTCTGCCTTTAAAGATTGTGGTAATATATTTTAAAACTTTGAAGTTTAATTGTGGCCCTCAGCCATTGGTATTGCACCTTGCTTATGTTGCTTCTTTAAATTATATTATTGCTATCTTAATTGGATTTTTATCTTGCTAAGATTTCTTGTTGGAGGCCTTCAGCCGTGAAAGAGTTGCATTCGGTAAAGATTCGGCTATGTGCCGCTTTGGTTGTAAAGGTTATTAAATTACAATAAATGGCAATTAGAAGCAGGAAGTGACCTCAACCCTTGACCTTTCCACAAACCTATCACCTGTTCTGACCAGCGTGTTTAGCGGGCGTATCAAACTGAGTGAACCCTGCTTATTCTTGGGAATAAGCTGATATTGTTAACAAAACGACAGTATAACATGGGTCGACAAGAGGTTCGCGAACATACACCACTTATTACCCGAACCACATGTTTCCAAACCAAAAATATCGTTTTAGAATCGGAAGATTTATCTCAAAATATAATACCATACGACATAAGCGAATGAAAATAAGCAAAAAGTAGACTGATTCTCGTGTCGAACGATCACTTGCTTCAGATACCGTTGGAATAGTAAAAATGGCAGCATTAAGTTTTTAAACAAGATCCTGAATGTGGGCTTTCCCCGACAGTTTACTCTCTATCCGAACACGTAGAAATTTGAAGTGTTCAGTTTCACTAGTTATATACCCAGTCTGTGAATTTAAAAAGACCGGATTTCTTGAATTGTGTTTTAGAAACTGTAAAAACTGAGTCTTACTGTGATTCAGCGTTATTTTACTTTCTACAAGCCATGAACATAGGCCATGAACTGTACTACTTGAAACAGAGCCAGTGTTGCACACAATATCGTTTACTACCAAGCTAGTGTCATCAGAGAACAGAAATACACTCCTGGAAATTGAAATAAGAACACCGTGAATTCATTGTCCCAGGAAGGGGAAACTTTATTGACACATTCCTGGGGTCAGATACATTACATGATCACACTGACAGAACCACAGCACATAGACACAGGCAACAGAGCATGCACAATGTCGGCACTAGTACAGTGTATATCCACCTTTCGCAGCAATGCAGGCTGCTATTCTCCCATGGAGACGATCGTAGAGATGCTGCGTGTAGTCCTGTGGAACGGCTTGCCATGCCATTTCCACCTGGCGCCTCAGTTGGACCAGCGTTCGTGCTGGACGTGCAGACCGCGTGAGACGACGGTTCATCCAGTCCCAAACATGCTCAGTGGGGGACAGATCCGGAGATCTTGCTGGCCAGGGTAGTTGACTTACACCTTCTAGAGCACGTTGGGTGGCACGGGATACATGCGGACGTGCATTGTCCTGTTGGAACAGCAAGTTCCCTTGCCGGTCTAGGAATGGTAGAACGATGGGTTCGATGACGGTTTGGATGTACCGTGCACTATTCAGTGTCCCCTCGACGATCACCAGTGGTGTACGGCCAGTGTAGGAGATCGCTCCCCACACCATGATGCCGGGTGTTGGCCCTGTGTGCCTCGGTCGTATGCAGTCCTGATTGTGGTGCTCACCTGCACGGCGCCAAACACGCATACGACCATCATTGGCACCAAGGCAGAAGCCACTCTCATCGCTGAAGACGACACGTCTCCATTCGTCCCTCCATTCACGCCTGTCGCGACACCACTGGAGGCGGGCTGCACGATGTTGGGGCGTGAGCGGAAGACGGCCTAACGGTGTGCGGGACCGTAGCCCAGCTTCATGGAGACGGTTGCGAATGGTCCTCGCCGATACCCCAGGAGCAACAGTGTCCCTAATTTGCTGGGAAGTGGCGGTGCGGTCCCCTACGGCACTGCGTAGGATCCTACGGTCTTGGCGTGCATCCGTGCGTCGCTGCGGTCCGGTCCCAGGTCGACGGGCACGTGCACCTTCCGCCGACCACTGGCGACAACATCGATTTACTGTAGAGACCTCACGCCCCACGTGTTGAGCAATTCCGCGGTACGTCCACCCGGCCTCCCGCATGCCCACTATACGCCCTCGCTCAAAGTTCGTCAACTGCACATACGGTTCACGTCCACGCTGTCGCGGCATGCTACCAGTGTTCAAGACTGCGATGGAGCTCCGTATGCCACGGCAAACTGGCTGACACTGACGGCGGCGGTGCACAAATGGTGCGCAGCTAGCGCCATTCGACGGCCAACACTGCGGTTCCTGGTGTGTCCGCTGTGACGTGCGTGTGATCATTGCTTGTACAGCCCTCTCGCAGTGTCCGGAGCAAGTATGGTGGGTCTGACACACCGGTGTCAATGTGTTCTTTTTTCCATTTCCAGGAGTGTATGTTAGAATTGCCTGTAGTACTAGAGGGCATATCATTTATATAGACAAGGATCAGGAGTGGCCCCAGCACTGATCTCTGGGGCACCCGTCTTTTGACTGTACCCCATCACACCCCACATCAGTCATTCTCAAAACTGTGAATAATGACCTGCTGTCTGTTGCTAAAGTAAGAGATGAAACAGTTGCAAACTACGCCCCGTATTCCGTAATGGTCCCAATTCTGGAGCAAAATTTTGTAATCAGCTCTATCAAACGCCTTAGTTAAATCAAAAAATATGGCTAACATTCGAAACCTTTTGTTTCAACCTTCCAGTACCTCACAGAGCAAACAGAATGCAGCATTTTTCAGTTGCTAAACGACTCCTAAAGTCGAACTGTACATCTGATAGCAAATTACATGCTACAGAACTATCAATTGTCCTTACATACACAGCCTTTTGAATAATTTTAGCAAACACTGATGACATAGAAACAGGTCTAAAATGGTCTACATTATCCCTTTCTCCCTTTTCTTTAAGCGGCTTTGCTATTCAGTACTTTTATTCAGGAAACTGACCATTCCTAATGGAAAAATTACAAATACGGCTAAGCACAGGGCTAAAATGTGCAGCACAGTAATACTCTGCTAGGCACTCCATCATATCCATGGGAGTCCTTTATTTTCAGTGATTTAATTATTGACTCAATCTCCCCCTTGTCTGTATCACAGAGGAGTGTTTCAGACATCAATCTCGGAAAGGCATTTTCCAGGAGACTTCTATAATTCCCTGTAGAAAGTAAATTTTTATTAAATTCACCAGCAATACTCAGAAAATGATTGTCAAATACTGTACACGTATCTGATTTATCTGTAACAGAAACACTTTTACTGACTTTAAGTCGTCGATCTTGTGCTGCTGAAAAGACACTTCTTTCACCACTGACCGTATGGATTTAATTTTATCCTGTGAATTACCTATTCTTTTTGCGTACTAGATACTCTTTGTCTTCCTAATAACATTTTTAAGCACCTTACAGAGGCTCAGTAATATAGAGGTCTGGTGACTGTTGTGGGTAGGGGAGATACGGCAAGTCATCTTCATGTTCACAAAACCAGTCCTGGAGGATGCGAGCTGTGTGAGCAGGGACCCTTCGTCTTGAGACAAATCATCACCATTGGCGAACAAAGATTGTGCCACAGTGTGCACCTGATCAGCCGAAATGATTATACACACATCAAAAAAAGTTTTGCATCACCCCAGTTCCCAGAACTCCTGAAGATAGATGTTGACTGTGGATATTGTATCACAGACACAGTACCATTGACTGTTCAGAGATGTCACTAAGTCCGCCCAAAGATGTAAACAACCATGCACGAGCAGCGCTTATTAGACGGAGGGGGTCCGATAGCCGATAAGCTCCAGTCACACGGCTCGTGTTGTCTGTAGTTCAACCATGCCTAGACGGTCAATACCGCGGTTCGATCGCGTCCGCTTTGTTACTTTGTGGCAGGAAGCGCTCTCAACAAGGGAAGTGTCCAGACGTCTCGGAGTGGAAAAGGGATGTTGTTCGGACATGGAGGAGATACAGAGAGACAGGAACTGTCGATGACACGCCTCGCTCAGGCGGCCAAAGGGCTACTACTGAAGTGAATGACCGCTACCTACGGATTATGGCTCGGAGGCACCCTGACAGCAACCATGTGGAATAATACTTTTCGTGCAGCCACAGGACTTCGTGTTACGACTCAAACTCTGCGCAATAGGCTTCATGATGCGCACGTTCACTCCCGACGTCCATGGGGGGGTCCATCTTTGCAACCACGACACCAGGCAGGGCGGTATAGATGAGCCCAACAACATGCCGAATGGACCGCTCAGGACTGGCATCACGTTCTCTTCACCGATGAGTGACGCATATGCCCTCAACCAGCCGCCTGATCATATTATCCTCCAGTGGAATTGCGGCGATGTTTTCCACCATCTAGGTGAGCTCTGACAACTTCTTAGCCGTCATCCTTTCTTCTGCATTGCTCTACAGGAAACTTGGTTTCCGGCGATGTGAACCCCCATCCTCTGTGGCTATTTGGGTTATTATAAGAAACAGGCAGCCTATGCGAGGATATCTGATGGAGTCTGCGTCTACGTCCACAACTCTCTTTACAGTGCTTGTGTACCTCTTCAAACACTTTTAGAGGCTGTCGCTGTTCAGGTGTGGACGCCTCAGGCTGTTAATTTGTGCAGTATCTATCTTACACCGGACAGTGATGTCCCACAGCATGTATTGGCTGCACTGATAGCCCAACAGCCGTCACCCTTTCTGTTACTGGGCGACTTTAACGTCCATAACTCTTTGTGGGATGGCTTGGTGGCAACAGGCCAAGACACTGTCATTGAGCAAGTGTTGGCACAGCTCGACCTTTCCCTCTTAAATAATGGTGCCTCCACACGTTTCAGTGTGGCACATAGCATGTACTCAGCCACTGACCTTTCGGTCTGCGGCCCTAGCCTTCTACCATCTGTCCAATGGAGTGTCCATGATGACTTGTGCAGTAGTGACCACTTTCCGATCTTTCTATCACTACCACAGCGTCACTCTTCTGGGCGTTTCCCCAGACGGGCTATGAATAAGGCTGACTGGTATTTGTTTGCCTCCATTGTCACTATTGAGCCTCTTTGTCATGACCTCATTGATGTGGTGGTTCACATGATCCCAATCTGCAATTCCCTGTTTTTGAAGGTCCCCTCGGCAGAGAACTGTGGCTTGGTGGTCACCCAAGATCGCTGAGGCGACTAGAGACTGCAGGCAGATCCTCCAGTGCCACAAGTGGCATCCAGCATCAGAACACCTCATCGCCTTTAAAAGGCTCCGTGCCCGAGCCTGCTGCCTTATTCACCATCAGAAGCAGGAGTGCTGGGAAAGGCATGTCTCCACCATTGGCATCCATACTTCTCCATGGCAGGATTGGACCAAGATCAGGAGGCTCTATGGATATCAGACCCCTGTCAGCATTCCTAGGCTTTCCCTGAATGGAGCCATCTGTACTGAATCAGACATGATTGCAAAATTCATAGCAGAGCATTTTGCTCAGAGTTCCGCTTCTACGAAGTACCCACAGGTGTTCCGCTCCCTGAAAGAGTGGTTGGAATGTTGGAAACTTTCATTCCATATGTGCCACCCCGAATCATACAATGTTCTATTCAGTGAGTGGGAATTCCAAAGTGCCCTCGCCGCTTGCCCTTATATGACTCCTGGGCCAGATTGCATCCACTATCAGATGCTCAAACACCTCTCAGTGAATTGCCAGCGTCGCTGGCTAGACCGTATCAACTGTATCTGGGTTGAGGGTGAGTTCTCATAACAATGGCGAAAAAGCGTCGTCGTCCTTGTGTTGAAACCTTGCAAGAACCCACTGGAGGTGGACAGCTGCCGCCACATCAGCCTCACCAATGTCCCATGCAAGTTGCTCGAATGCATGGCGAGCCGGAGGTTGAGTTGGCTGCTTGAGTCTCAGGTGAGGCTTTCAGGCTCCATCTCCGTAAGCGCCACTCTGCCACTGGTAATCTGGTCTGCCTGGAGTCTGATATCCATACAGCATTTTCCCGCCGTCAGCATCCGGCTGCCATCTTTTTTGACATGTAGAAGGCTTATGATACCACATGGCTACATCACATCCTCATCATGCTTCATGGGTGGGGTCTTAGGGGCCCGCTTCCGATTTTTATTCAAAATTGTTTGTCACTTCGTTCTTTCAACGTTCAAGTTGATCCTTCTGTAGATCCTCCATAGTCCAGCAGAATAGGGTCCCACAAGACTCTGTCGTGAGTGTCTGCCTCTTTTTAGTTGCTATCAATGGGCTAGCTGCAGATGTGGGAATGTCCGTATTGGCTTCATTGTATGCTGATGACTTTTGCCTGTACTACAGCTCCACTGGCATTGTGGTGCTGAACGGCAGCTACAGGGCGCTATCCACAGGGCGCAGTCTTGGGCCGTCCGCACAGCTTCCAGTTCTCGATCGCCAAGACCTGTGTCATGCATTTCTGCCGGCGTCGCACTGTTCACCCTGAGCCACGGCTTTATCTTGATGGCAAACCTCTTCCTGTGGTGGAGATGCATCGGTTTTTGGGTTTGATTTTTGATGCCCGGTTGACTTGGCTCCCTCATATTCGGCAGCTTAAACAAACGTGCTGGTGCCATCTTAACGCTCTTCGTTGTTTGAGTCTCACCAGCTGGGCTGCCCATCTGTCTACCCTTTTACGAATGTATTAGGCGCAGATTCAGTCCTGTCTCGATTATGGGAGCCGCGTTGCGGTTGCTTGACCACTGTGGGATATGACTCGCAACTGGAGCTTTCAGCACAAGACCTGTAAAGAGTATACTTGTGTAGACTGGTATATCTTCATTGCGGATCCGGTGCCTACATCTACTGGCCGCTTATGCCACTCATGTTTGTAGCTTGCCCGGGCATAAAAATTACCATTTTCTGTTCCCCAGCTTGGTTGTTCATCTTCCAGAACGGCGGCCCCAGTCAGGATGTACGATCGCGGTTCGTGTCTGGACTCTTCTCTCTGAGCTTGAGTTTTTCCCTCTGCCACCTCTTTTCTGGGCCCATATACGTACACCTCCGTGGTGTGTGCCCCACCCACGCCTTTGGCTGGATTCAGCATAGGGCCTGAAGGACTGAGTCCCTCCTCAGCCGCCGCCGCTTTCTTTCCATCCTTGCCACGTTTCACGGTTCTGACGTGGCCTATACCGGCGGTTCGATGGTTGCTGGTCGAGTTGGTTATGCTATTACTCTTGGTGGTCATTCTGAACAATTTCCGGCTGGCTGCAGTGTTTTCACTGCAGAGCTGGTCGCCATCTCTCGCGCCCTAGAGTATATCCGCTCCTGCTCAGGCGAGTCCTTCGTCATCTGTAGTGACTCCCTGAGCGGTTTACGAGCTATCGACCAGTGTTTTCTTTGCTCTCGTCTGGTGATGGCTGTCCAGGAGTCCCTCCATACTCTTGCCCGTTGCGGCCGCGCCGTGATCTCTGTTTTGGACCCCGGGTCATGTCGGCATCCCGGGTAATGAACGTGTTGACACGCTGGCCAAACAGGCTGTCAGTGCACCGCCCTTGGAGATTGGCCTTTTGGAGTGTGATCTCCAGTCAGTGTTGCGGCAGAAGGTCCTTGGTACCTGGTGTGATGAATGGCGCGCCCTGCCTTCACCCAACAAACTGGGTCCATATACGGTGCGTGGCGCTCCTCCTTGCAGGTCTCTCGCAAGGACTCTGTTGTCCTCTGCCGGCTGCGAATTGGCCACACCTGGATGAGGCACGGTTATTTATTGCGCTGCGAGGACCCACCTCTCTGTCGTTGCGGTTCAGCATTGACATTGGCCCACATCTTGTTGGCCTGTCCGCTTTAAACTGCGCTCAGGCAGACGTTTGTGCTGTCTGATACGCTCCCTGCACTTTTAAAAGATGATGCTGCCATGACAGGCTCAGTTTTGCGTTTTATTCGAGCAGGGAGCTTTTATCCCTCATTCTGAGGGTTTGTTTCTTTTGTGTGTTGCGTCTGGCCTTTGACCTACGGTTTTAGATTGGGGTTTTTAGTGTGTCTCTTGGTTTTTGGCTTTTCCCTTTTCGCTTCCATGGTCGGCCGACCACTGTAACTCTCTGTGCGCTTTTAACCCTCCGTTACTCGCGCGAAAATTCGTGACATCGTCACTCGCGCGGATCACTGGTGTCATCCACAAAGCAAGCGGTCTATTTGTGTACTTTGAACGGTCTTTGACTGGTTTTATGATTTTTTAGTAAATCTCAATATAATACATTTAATATTTGTACACAGTATAATATATTCTAACGTTTGAAACAGTTTTACCATTCAAAGAACAAGATCTTCAGCTGAATTACTGACGTTACATGGTCCCTCTTGTTGCTTACCGTCGTACGGTTCTAAATTCAAAGTGTAAGCTGTTTTTACATGAACCAAAGCAAACACTTTTAGCCCATACTTTGCTGGTTTGCTAGGAACATATTGCCTGAACGGTCAGTTTCCTCTAAATGACAAAAGCTGTTCGTTGACAGTAAGATATTGACTAGGTGAAACATACTTTTGGCAATTCTTTGTGAATAGTTCAAGTACCTCTCTGATAGGCATGGCAGCAGCGAGCTTGTCAGTCTCTCTGCAGACACCTCTATCACGGATATTATGAAACCTCCGACATCTCAACAGAAACCCGAATCGGTTTTCACTTATGCATAAATAACATGAGTCAAGTCCGTTTCCCTTTGAGTTGTCCCACAATTTCGATGTACTCTTCCTAGAACATCTCAAAGATACACACACACACACACACACACACACACACACTGATGGATATATTAGTGCATGTTGCGATACTGCTTATTATGTTTTCATCCAAGAACAAATTCAGAATTTCTATTTCTGTCTTTTTTGTACGAGCTTGTTTTTTGCTCCAAGCAAATGCGTAATAAAATTACGGGATATGCTTCTAACACTGGTAGGATATTTATTTTTCTTCCGTTTAGTTATTCCATCTTCCCCCCCCCCCCCCAAAAAAAAAATGCATCCTCTTGAGTTACTTCTTTCTGTGATTCATACTCATCATTTTCTGACACTTCTTGTTCTGTTCCTGAATCATGACCACTCTCATGAACAGAATCCTCCGTCCCTGAATCAGTGCACTGTGAGCATCTTCATAACTCAGCTCACTGAACCTTTCCAGCCATACATTAGGATCTCTACTAAACTCTGTCCGAGGTTTGCTGCCTTTGACATTTCTTGCACAATTTAGAAATAAAGAGAATACTAGGTAACACGAAAGGTAACTACAATCAGTTTCAATACGTATAAAGTTGCGCAAAAGAAAGATGGATTGAATCTAGGAAAGCAATAAAGTAATACAGACTTACTTTGTTTCAGCTTGTGGCAGCAGAGCTCGCGCGGATGACAATTGTCCTCCAGACTGTAATAATGTTTCCTAAACAATGTATCTTTCGTAACTGAAAGCCAACAATGATTGGAGCTAACAGCCGGAGAGTTAACAGAAAGGTACTGAAAATGGCGCGAACTCAATCCAGCCCTGTCAGACAAAATTGAGCGGGAAAGTCGTGTGAATGTCGAGTGACATCCGCGCGAGCAACGGAGGGTTAATTCCCCTTTTCCGGTCTTTGTCTCTGTCTTTCTTGCTCTGTGTCGTCCCTTGTTATCTCCGTTGCTTGTTTTTGTTCTTTGTGGGTGTGTAACGATCGTGGAAAAAGGGACCGATGGCCTTTGTAGTCTGGTCCCTTCAATCCCCACAAACCAACCAACCAACCAACCAACCAACCCGTTCCACTGTTGCGCCAGAGCCGAGGGGGACGCACCTGCAACGCCATTCGGACGAGGTGTCGACCTTCTCGGGGGTAGTCCGGTTGGTGCCACCTGACCCACCTCGTCGTGTTCTACGGCCATCCGTGAACCATTCTGCACACACCCGTTTCGCTGCCGAAACACGTCGTCCCACACGAGCAGCAGTTTCCCAGATGGATGTATCACATCCGGTCATGTCAATAACGCGCTCTTTCAGACTCACTGGTTAGACGGTACGGTTCGCGCATACGTCTGCGAGGCATCCTACACGTCTGCTCAAGTCACGCTGAACCATTACCTTCAGTTTATGGCGATAGGGAGAGCCGCAGGGAAATTTTACCGGTAGATGGTTTGCGCCGCAGTATCGATGTTGACCTTGAACCCGCCGGCCTAAATGGTTCAAATGTTAATCATTTCTGCAGAACATACTAATGTACATGTCCATTGACTAGGAAAGTCCCATATCTAGTCGTTCAAGGTGTTCTGGTTTTCTGAACACGAGTGTTTAAGTACACTACTCGCCATTAAAAATGCTACACCAAGAAGAAATGCAGATGATAAACGACTATTCATTGGACAAATATATTATACTAGAACTGACATGTCATTACATTTTCACGCAATTTGGGTGCATACATCCTGAGAAATCAGTACCCAGAACAACCACCTCTGGCCGTAATAACGGCCTCGATACGCCTGGGCATTGAGTGAAACAGAGCTTGAATGGCGTGTACAGGTACAGCTGCCCATGCAGCTTCAACACGATACCACAATCAAGAGTAGTGACTGGCATATTGTGACGAGCCAGTTGCTCGGCCACCATTGACCAGACGTTTTCAATTAATGAGAGATCTGGGGAATGTGCAGGCCAGGGCAGCAGCCGAACATTTTCTGTATCCAGAAAGGACCGTACAGAACCTGCAACATGCGGTCGTGCATTATCCTGCTGAAATGTAGGGTTTCGCAGGGATCGAATGAAGGGTAGACCCACGGGTCGTAACACATCTGAAATGTAACGTCCACTGTTCAAAGTGCCGTCAATGTGAACAAGAGGCGACCGAGACGTGTAACCAATGGCACCCTATACCATCACGCCGGGTGACACGCCAGTATGGAGATGACGAATACACGCTTCCAATGTGCGTTCACCGCGATGTCGCCAAACACGGATGCGACCATCATGATGCTGCAAACAGAACCTGAATTCATCCGAAAAAATGACGTTTTGCCATTCGTGCACCCAGATTCGTCGTTGAGTACACCATCGCAGGCGCTCCTGTCTGTGATGCAACGTCAAGGGTAAACGGAGTCATGGCCTCCTAGCTGATAGTATATGCTGCTGGAAACGTTGTCGAACTGTTCGTGCAGATGGTTGTTGTCTTGCAAACGTCCCCATCTGTTGACTTAGGGATCGAGACGTGGCTGCACGATCTGTTACAGCCATGCGGATAAGATGCCTATCATCTCGACTGCTAGTGATACGAGGCCTTTGGGATCCAACACGGCGTTCCGTATTACCCTCCTGAACCCACCGATTCCATATTCTGCTAACAGTCATTGGATCTCGACCAACGCGAGCAGCAGTGTCGCCATACGATACACCGCAATCACGATAGGCTACAATCCGACCTTTATAAAAGTCAGGAACGTGATGGTACGGATCTCTCCTCCTTACACGAGGCATCACAACAACGTTTCACCAGGCAACGCCGGTCAACTACTGTTTGTGTATGAGAAATCGGTTGGAAACTTTCCTCATATCAGCACGTTGTAGGTGTCGCCACCGGCGCCAACCTTGTGTGAATGTTCTGATAAGCTAATCATTTGCATATCACAGCATCTTCTTCCTGTCGGTTAAATTTCGCGTCTGTAGCACGTCATCTTCGTGGTGTAGCAATTTTAATGGCCAGTAGTGTAGATTAGGTAATTCAAGAGTGTGGCCGATTGTACCAAATATGCGGTTGCTTAGCAAATTCTTCTACGATTGGTTTCGTAGTTTTTCAAGGCAATGTGGCTATTAAATGAAGTTGCTGTTGATAGTATGTTATTCGGCCCTGCTATGCTATCTTCACAGAAGGTCCCTAAAACAGAAGTACGCTGTTTATTGTTAACCATCTCTCGTTCCATTTTCTTTCCAACCTCACGCCAGCTTCCAGCCTGTTGCTTTAGTGACGAGAATGAAAGAACTGAACCATGGAACAACAAACAATAACGTCACGCAGCGGAATAACGACTTAAGAGTGTCAGCAAACAGATGTTGGAAAGTGAAACCTCAGTTGTGGTCGTAGCGCCAAGACTGACAACTTCTTCACCTCTCTGAATCTGGTGGATTTCGCAGATCACTCAAATAGGCCCTCCTGCAGTGGCAAGAGCAGACGACGCATTGTATGCAACACACTTGCAGAAGTCGGGCAAAATCTTCTCACAGTCTACCAAGGGAAAAAAGCAAAAAAGGTCCTTATTCTGAGTAACGTGCATGCCGGATGTCAGGCGAACAAAAATATTGAGAAGAAGCTTCCAGAAACTGTGAAGTTTTCTGATGAAACAGGGGGTGGAGTCGATACAGTTGACCAAATGGATAGACACTACAGTGTCCGAACTGGAACCCACCATTTGTCTGTGCAGGTCTTCCCAATATTGTTGACCTTGCCATGATCAGAGCTCACACAACTTTTACGATAGTTACCTCTGGGGTGATTTCACCTCGAGACTGTAGGGGCCAATCTCCCCTTGCAGGCACCAGATACTGCACGGGACCTCTTTTTGCATAAATTGCGAGATGATTCCATAATTTTCGCTGACAATCTTTTTTCTCGAGATAACATTATCAGCACACTACCAACAGCAACGAGTGGTCTGGTAACACACAATAGTCTAAGATTGAATACGCATTTACACTCCTGGAAATGGAAAAAAGAACACATTGAAACCGGTGTGTCAGACCCACCATACTTGCTCCGGACACTGCGAGAGGGCTGTACAAGCAATGATCACACGCACGGCACAGCGGACACACCAGGAACCGCGGTGTTGGCCGTCGAATGGCGCTAGCTGCGCAGCATTTGTGCACCGCCGCCGTCAGTGTCAGCCAGTTTGCCGTGGCATACGGAGCTCCATCGCAGTCTTTAACACTGGTAGCATGCCGCGACAGCGTGGACGTGAACCGTATGTGCAGTTGACGGACTTTGAGCGAGGGCGTATAGTGGGCATGCGGGAGGCCGGGTGGACGTACCGCCGAATTGCTCAACACGTGGGGCGAGAGGTCTCCACAGTACATCGATGTTGTCGCCAGTGGTCGGCGGAAGGTGCACGTGCCCGTCGACCTGGAACCGGACCGCAGCGACGCACGGATGCACGCCAAGACCGTAGGATCCTACGCAGTGCCGTAGGGGACCGCACCGCCACTTCCCAGCAAATTAGGGACACTGTTGCTCCTGGGGTATTGGCGAGGACCATTCGCAACCGTCTCCATGAAGCTGGGCTACGCTCCCGCACACCGTTAGGCCGTCTTCCGCTCACGCCCCAACATCGTGCAGCCCGCCTCCAGTGGTGTCGCGACAGGCGTGAATGGAGGGACGAATGGAGACGTGTCGTCTTCAGCGATGAGAGGTGCTTCTGCCTTGGTGCCAATGATGGTCGTATGCGTGTTTGGCGCGTGCAGGTGAGCGCCACAATCAGGACTGCATACGACCGAGGCACACAGGGCCAACACCCGGCATCATGGTGTGGGGAGCGATCTCCTACACTGGCCGTACACCACTGGTGATCGTCGAGGGGACACTGAATAGTGCACGGTACATCCAAACCGTCATCGAGCCCATCGTTCTACCATTCCTAGACCGGCAAGGGAACTTGCTGTTCCAACAGGACAGTGCACGTCCGCGTGTATCCCGTGCCACCCAACGTGCTCTAGAAGGTGTAAGTCAACTACCCTGGCCAGCAAGATCTCCGGATCTGTGCCCCATTGAGCATGTTTGGGACTGGATGAAGCGTCGTCTCACGCGGTCTGCACGTCCAGCACGAACGCTGGTCCAACTGAGGCGCCAGGTGGAAATGGCATGGCAAGCCGTTCCACAGGACTACATCCAGCATCTCTACGATCGTCTCCATGGGAGAATAGCAGCCTGCATTGCTGCGAAAGGTGGATATACACTGTACTAGTGCCGACATTGTGCATGCTCTGTTGCCTGTGTCTATGTGCCTGTGGTTCTGTCAGTGTGTCAATAAAGTTTCCCCTTCCTGGGACAATGAATTCACGGTGTTCTTATTTCAATTTCCAGGAGTGTATTTGAGGAGGAAATTAGGTAATCGTGATAAACAAAAAAAATATGTATATTCGCACACTGAAGCGACGAATGAAAGTATTTACCATAGCCAGGATTCGAATCTAGGTCTGTTGCTCACTAGACAGATATACTAATCACTACGCCATCCAGGCACAGTGGCTTAGTGCAACTACACACACCTACATAGCATGCCCCCAGTCATACATCAGCTTACTTGCTACTCCCTCTAAACTGCTCCAGCTGTACTGGAATAGCACCTCAGCATCGAACGAAATGGGAGATCTTGCCTGAAACCCGGGCATTGGTGCTTTAATCAAATGAAACTATGTTGATCTAGAGACCTTTTCAGGTCTCAAACGTCTATGACGTATATATCCAGACTGAAGCGACGAATGAAATTTTGTACCAGATTCAAACGTGGGTCTCCCACTCATTATGAAGATGCTGTTTCGAGCTTAGGGGGAATCGCAAGTGGGCTGAGGTCTGAATGGGAATATGGTTTGGGGAAGGGGGCACGCTAGGGTAGTACATGCAGTTGTGCAAAACCAGTGTGCCAGGGTGGCGTAGTGGTTAGGAAAACTGCCACGTGAAAAGGGGACCAGGGTTCGAATCCCAGCCTTGGTTCATATTTTGACTCGTCGCTTCATACATACATCACAGATGTTTGACACTTGAAAAGGTCTCTGGAACCATATAGTTTCATTTGACTGTAGAAAAACAAATACTATTCTCTTGCATCCCTCACATATACAGGGTGGTCCATTGATAGTGACCGTGCCAAATATCTCACGAAATAAGCATCAAACGAAAAAACTGCAAAGAACAAAACTTGTCTAGCTTGAAGGGGGAAACCAGATGGCGCTATGGTTGACCCGCTAGATGGCGCTGCCATAGGCCAAACGGATATCAACTGGGTTTTTATAAATAGGAACCCCCATTTTTATTACATATTCGTGTAGTACGTAAGGAAATGTGAATGTTTTAGTTGGACCACTTTTTTCACTTTGTGATAGATGGCGCTGTAATAATCACAAACGTGCAAGTACGTGGTATCACGTAACATTACGCCAGTGCGGACGGTATTTGCTTCGTTATACATTACCCGTGTTAAAATGGACCGTTTACCAATTGCGGAAAAGGTCGATATCGTGTTGATGTGTGACTATTGTGATCAAAATGCCCACCGGGCGTGTGCTATGTATGCTGCTCGGTATCCTGGACGACATCATCCAAGTGTCCGGACCGTTCGCCGGATTGTTACGTTGTTTAAGGAAACAGGAAGTGTTCAGCCACATGTGAAACGTCAACCACGACCTGCAACAAATGATGATGCCCAAGTAGGTGTTTTAGCTGCTGTCGCGGCTAATTCGCACATCAGTAGCAGACAAATTGCGCGAGAATCGGGAATCTCAAAAACGTCGATGTTGAGAATGCTACATCAACATCGATTGCACCCGTACCATATTTCTATGCACCAGGAATTGCATGGCGACGACTTTGAACGTACTGTACAGTTCTGCCACTGGGCACAAGAGAAATTACAGGAGGATGACAGATTTTTTGCACGCGTTCTATTTAGCGACGAAGCGTCATTCACCAACAGCGGTAACGTAAACCGGCATAATATGCACAACTGGGCATCGGAAAATTCACGATGGCTGCGACAAGTGGAACATCAGCGACCTTGGCGGGTTAATGTATGGTGCGGCGTTATGGGAGGAAGGATAATTGGCCCCCATTTTATTGATGACAATCTAAACGGTGCAATGTATGCTGATTTCCTACGTAATATTCTACCGATGTTACTACAAGATGTTTCACTGCATGAGAGACTGGCGATGTACTTCGAACATGATGGATGTCCGGCACATAGCTCGGTATTGAATAGCATATTTTATGACAGGTGGATTGGTCGTCGAAGCACCATACCATGGCCCGCACGTTCACCGGATCTGACGTACCCGGATTTCCTTCTGTGAGGAAAGTTGAAGTAAATTTGCTATCGTGATCCACCGACAACGCCTGACAACATGCGTCAGCGCGTTGTCAATGCATCTGCGAACATTACGGAAGGCGAACTACTCGCTGTTGAGAGGAATGCCGTTACACGAATTGCCAAATGTATTGGGGTTGACGGACATCATTTTAAGCATTTATTGCATTAATGTGATATTTACAGGTAGTCACGCTGTAACAGCATGCGTTCTCAGAAATGACAAGTTCACAAAGGTACATGTATCACATTGGAACAACCGAAATAAAATCTTCAAACATACCTACGTTCCGTATTTTAATTTAAAAAACCTACCTGTTACCAACTGATCGTCTAAAATTGTGAGCCATATGTTTATGACTATTACAGCGCCATCTATCACAAAGCGAAAAAAGTGGTCCAACTAAAACATTCATATTTCTTTACGTACTACACAAATACGTAATAAAAAATTGGGGTTCCTATTTTATAAAAAAAACAGTTGATATCCGTTTGACCTATGGCAGCGCCATCTAGCGGGCCAACCATAGCGCCATCTGGTTTCCCCCTTCAAGCTAGACAAGTTTCGTTCTTTGTAGTTTTTTGGTTTGATGCTTATTTCGTGAGATATTTGGCCCGGTCAAGATCAATGGACCACCCTGTATACATCGTAAACATGCTTTGCTATTAATTGCCATTCACCGATATAGAGCACAGGTGACAGAGTAAGCAAGTAGCAATTTGTAAAGCGAAAATAGCAGTCTGCGAAACTCCTACTAATCCAAAAATGGAAAAAAAACGCATTCCTATACTAACTAAACCTGGTGCAACTGAAAAAGATAAACCACAAGACTAACAGATTCTAGTATCTGTCTCCTAAGAGGAAACACAAGTGCTCTGACATCTACGTCCACTAATTTACTGTTTTTCAAGAAGCCAGAAGAGAAGTGTTTCCAAAACGCCATCGTTAGCGAAAAGATTATTCTGTCGTAAAGAGTGGGACAAGAGATTCGTTGAGTTTAAAAATATCCAACCACAACGACTCGGTCCCTCTCTAACTGTCTCGTCCTTGTCTGAGCCTGTCTCCTTTCTGTCGTGTCTACCCCCACGTTCAACTGAGAATGGTCCCTTTGTTTAAAAACGTAGGGGGAGCGACCAACCACTCTCTCGCTTCAGGCTTTGCTTTTTTTCCTATCCATCAGACGGCATGTTCCCTTCTCCGTCGTGTCTAAAACGACGTTGACGAGGGAACGGTTCCTCTGTTAAAAAAAAAAAAAAAATGTAGTGGAGTGAGGCGGCAGCAGGGGGGCGGGGGGGAGGAGGCGTCGAAATTTCCAGCCGACTTTGTCATCTCGTGCCTGTTAGGGCCTGCTCTTTTCTCTGTCTCTACGCTATATTAATTTTCAAACACCCATACAATCATTCAACGCCAGTCACTCGTGGAATAGATAGTAAGGGAAATCAAAATTAGTACCCATAGGAATAGATGAAATGAAACGCCTAGCTTGGTCTATGTTCTCTCCAGAGCTTACATAGTGCAGTCTTGTCGGGGTAAAAATACAGGGTGTTACAAAAAGGTACGGCCAAACTTTCAGGAAACGTTCCTCACACACAAAGATAGAAAATATGTTATGTGGACATGTGTCCGGAAACGCTTAATTTCCATGTTAGAGCTCGTTTTAGTTTCGTCAGTATGTACTGCACTTCCTCGATTCACCGCCAGTTGGCCCAATTGAAGGAAGGTAATGTTAACTTCGGTGCTTTTGTTGACATGCGACTCATTGCTCTACAGTACTAGCATCAAGCACATCAGTACGTAGCATCAACAGGTTAGTGTTCATCACGTACGTGGTTTTGCAATCAGTGCAATGTTTACAAATGAGGAGTTGGCAGATGCCCATTTGATGTATGGATTAGCACGGGGCAATAGCTGTGGCGCGGTACGTTTGTATCGAGACAGATTTCCAGAACGAAGGTGTCCCGACAGGAAGACGTTCGAAGCAATTGATCGGCGTCTTAGGGAGCACGGAACATTCCAGCCTATGACTCGCGGCTGGAGAAGACCTAGAACGATGAGGACACCTGCAATGGACGAGGCAATTCTTCGTGCAGTTGACGATAACCCTAATGTCAGCGTCAGAGAAGTTGCTGCTGTACAAGGTCACGTTGACCATGTACGTATGGAGAGTGCTACGGGAGAACCAGTTGTTTCCGTACCATGTACAGCGTGATCAAATTGTAAATTTTCACAATCAACATGTGTGGGCTGACGAGAATCCGCACGCAGGTGTGCAATCACGTCATCAACAAAGATTTTCTGTGAACGTTTGGGCAGGCATTGTTGGTGTTGTCTTGATTGAGCCCCATGTTCTTCCATCTCCGCTCAATGGAGCACGTTATCATGATTTCATACAGGATACTCTACCTGTGCTGCTAGAACATGTGCCTTTACAAGTACGACACAACATGTGGTTCATGCACGATGGAGCTCCTGCACATTTCAGTCGAAGTGTTCGTACGCTTCTAGACAACAGATTCGGTGACCGATAGATTGGTAGAGGCGGACCAATTCCTCGGGCTCCACGCTCTCCTGACCTCAACCCTCTTGACTTTCATTTATGGAGGCATTTGAAAGCTCTTGTCTACGCAAACCCGGTACCAAATGTAGAGACTCTTCGTGCTCGTATTGTTGACGGCTGTGATACAATACGCCATTCTCCAGGGCTGCATCAGCGCGTCAGGGATTCCATGCGACGGAGGGTGGATGCATGTATCCTCGCTAACGGAGGACATTTTGAACATTTCCTGTAAGAAAGTGTTTGAAGTCACTCTGGTACGTTCTGTTGCTGTGTGTTTGCATTCCATGATTAATGTGATTTGAATAGAAGTAATAAAATGAGCTCTAACATGGAAAGTAAACGTTTCCGGACACATGTCCACATAACATATTTTCTTTCTTTGTGTGTGAGGAATGTTTCCTGAAAGTTTGGCCGTACCTTTTTGTAACACCCTGTATAGCGTGGCTAGTTCATAACGGCGCAAATAAACAACACACAAAAGTGACAAATTTTAGCGTTTCACTATTAAGGCGATGTACATCCGCAGTTACGGCTACGAAGTCTTTGCCGACGGTAGCCCCACATGGCGCGTCAAATTCGGATGAAACCCCACAAGTTTTCGATGTTACCTGCTCCGCCGTCGTCAGTGGCTGCGTGTGACTGTTGTCAAACTGTCGAGATTTCCACTTTCATGACTTAGAGGACGGCTTCTGGTTGGCAGAATTACATCTACATCTACATCTACATGGATACTCTGCAGACCACACTGGAGTGCCTGGCAGAGGGTTCATCAAACCACCTTCACTATTATCTATTATTCCAGTCTCGTAAAGCCTATATCTTTTCCTTACTTTGTTATGGTGATAGTTTCTTCATACGCAGGTCGGCGTCAACAAAATATTTGCGCATTTGGAATAAAAAGTTGTTGATAGTCATTTCGTGAGAAGTTGCCGCTGCACCGAAAAACGCGGCTGTTTTAATGAGATCCATTCCAAATCCTGTACCATTTCAGTGACACTGTCCCCAAATTCGCAACGATACAAAACGTGCCGCCCTTCTTTGAACTTTTTCGATGTACTCCGTCAGTCCTATCTGGTAAGGTTCCCTCACCGCGCAGCAGTATTCTAAAAGAGGACGGACAAGCGTAGTGTAGGCAGTCTCCTTAGTAGGTCTGTTACATTTTCTACGTGTCCCGCCAATAAAACGCAGTCTTTGGCTAGCCTTCCCCACAGCATTTTCTATGTGTTCCTTACAATTTAAGTTGTTCGTAATTGTAATTCATAGGTTGTTGTTGTTGTGGTCTTCAGTCCAGAGACTGGTTTGATGCAGCTCTCGATGCTACTCTATCCTGTGCAAGCTTCTTCATCTCCCAGTACCTACTGCAGCCTACATCCCTTTGAATCTGCTTAGTGTATTCATATCTTGGTCTCCCTCTACGATTTTTACCCTCCACGCTGCCCTCCAATACTAAATTGGTGATCCCTTGATGCCTCAGAACATGTCCTACCAACCGGTCCCTTCTTCTTGTTGTGCCACAAATTTCTCTTCTCTCCAATTCTGTTCAATACCTCCTTGTTAGTTATGTTATCTACCCATCTAATCTTCAGCATTCTTCTGTAGTACCACATTTCGAAAGTTTCTATTCTCTTCTTGTCTAAACTATATATCGTCCACGTTTCACTTCCATACATGGCTACACTCCATACAAATACTTTCAGAACCGACTTACAGACACTTAAATCTATTATCGATGTTAACAAATTTCTCTTCTTCAGAAACGCTTTCCCTGCCATTGCCAGACAATTCATAGGTATTTAGGTGAATTTATGGCCTTTACATCTGGATGATTTATTGTGTAACAGAAGTTTAACGCATTCCTTTTAGCGCTCATATGGATGACCCCACACGTTTCGTTATTTAGGGTCAATTGACAATTTTTGCACCATACAGATATCTTTTCTAAAACGCTTTGGTATTTGCTTCGATCTTCTGATGACTTTACTATCCAACAGACGACAGCGTCATCTGCAAACAAGCATATAGAACCTCAAAGGACCTATAACACTATCTTGGGGAACGCCAGAAAGCACTTCTGTTTTACTCGATGACCTTCCGTCAATTACTACGAACTGTGACCTCTCTGACAGGAAATCACGAAGCCAATCACATAATTGAGACGACGATTTTCCATACGCACGCAATTTCACTACAAGCCGCTTGTGTGGTACAGTGTCAAAAGCCTTCTGGAAATCTAGAAATACGGAGTCACTTTGAAATCCCATGTCAGTAGCACTCAATACATGGAGTGAGTAAAGAGCTAGTTGTGCTTCACAAGAACGATGTTTTCTAAATCCGTGTTGACAGTGTGTCAATAGGCCGTTCTCTTCGAGGTAATTCAGTGTTCGAACACAATATACACTCCTGGAAATGGAAAAAAGAACACATTGACACCGGTGTGTCAGACCCACCATACTTGCTCCGGACACTGCGAGAGGGCTGTACAAGCAGTGATCACACGCACGGCACAGCGGACACACCAGGAACCGCGGTGTTGGCCGTCGAATGGCGCTAGCTGCGCAGCATTTGTGCACCGCCGCCGTCAGTGTCAGCCAGTTTGCCGTGGCATACGGAGCTCCATCGCAGTCTTTAACACTGGTAGCATGCCGCGACAGCGTGGACGTGAACCGTGTGTGCAGTTGACGGACTTTGAGCGACGGCGTATAGTGGGCATGCGGGAGGCCGGGTGGACGTACAGCTGAATTGCTCAACACGTGGGGCGTGAGGTCTCCACAGTACATCGATGTTGTCGCCAGTGGTCGGCGGAAGGTGCACGTGCCCGTCGACCTGGGACCGGACCGCTGCGACGCACGGATGCACGCCAAGACCGTAGGATCCTACGCAGTGCCGTAGGGGACCGCACCGCCACTTCCCAGCAAATTAGGGACACTGTTGCTCCTGGGGTATCGGCGAGGACCATTCGCAACCGTCTCCATGAAGCTGGGCTACGGTCCCGCACACCGTTAGGCCGTCTTCCGCTCACGCCCCAACATCGTGCAGCCCGCCTCCAGTGGTGTCGCGACAGGCGTGAATGGAGGGACGAATGGAGACGTGTCGTCTTCAGCGATGAGAGTCGCTTCTGTCTTGGTGCCAATGATGGTCGTATGCGTGTTTGGCGCCGTGCAGGTGAGCGCCACAATCAGGACTGCATACGACCGAGGCACACAGGGCCAACACCCGGCATCATGGTGTGGGGAGCGATCTCCTACACTCGCCGTACACCACTGGTGATCGTCGAGGGGACACTGAATAGTGCACGGTACATCCAAACCGTCATCGAACCCATCGTTCTACCATTCCTAGACAGGCAAGGGAACTTGCTGTTCCAACAGGACAATGCACGTCCGCATGTATCCCGTGCCACCCAACGTGCTCTAGAAGGTGTAAGTCAACTACCCTGGCCAGCAAGATCTCCGGATCTGTCCCCCATTGAGCATGTTTGGGACTGGATGAAGCGTCGTCTCACGCGGTCTGCACGTCCAGCACGAACGCTGGTCCAACTGAGGCGCCAGGTGGAAATGGCATGGCAAGCCGTTCCACAGGACTACATCCAGCATCTCTACGATCGTCTCCATGGGAGAATAGCAGCCTGCATTGCTGCGAAAGGTGGATATACACTGTACTAGTGCCGACATTGTGCATGCTCTGTTGCCTGTGTCTATGTGCCTGTGGTTCTGTCAGTGTGATCATGTGATGTATCTGACCCCAGGAATGTGTCAATAAAGTTTCCCCTTCCTGGGACAATGAATTCACGGTGTTCTTATTTCAATTTCCAGGAGTGTATGTTCCAAAATCCTGCTGCATATCGAAGTTAATGACATGGGCCTGTGATTTAATGGATTATTCCTATTACCTTTCTTGAATATGGGTGTGATTTCTGCAACTTTCCAATCTTTGCGCACGTATCTTTCGGCGAGCGAACGATTGTATATGATTGTTAAGTATGGAGCTAATGTATCACCATATTCTGAAAGGAACCTAACTGGTATACAGTCTGGACCAGAAGACTGGCTTTTATTAAGTGATTTGAGTTGCTTCACTACTGCGAGGATATTTACTACCACGTTACTCATGTTGGCAGCTGTTCTCGATTCGAATTCTGGGATATTTACTTCGTCTTCTTTTGTGAAGGCATTTCGGAAGGCTTTGTTTAGTAACTCTGCTTTGGCAGCACTGTCTTCGATAGTATCTCCAGTGCTATAGCGCAGAGAAGGCATTGATTGTGTTTTGCCGCTAACATACTTCACATACGACCAGAATCTCTTTGGATTTCTTGCCAGGTTTGGAGACAAAGTTTCATAGTGTAAGCTAAATAAGCATTTCGCATTGAAGTCCGCGCTAAATTTCGAACTTCTGTAAAAGATGGCCAATCTTGAACATTTCCCGTCCGTTTGAATTTGGCATGTTTTTTTCATTGTTTCTGCAACAGTGTTCTGACCCGTTTTGTATACCAAGGACGATCAATTCCGTCGTTTGTTAATTTATTTGGTGAAAATCTCTCAATTGCTGGCGATACTATTTCTTTGAATGCAAGCCACATCTGGTCTACACTTACATTGTTAATTTGGAAGTACTGGAGATTGTCTCTCAGGAAGGAGTCAAGTGAATTTTTATCTGCTTTTTTGAGCAGGTATATTTTTCGTTTATTTTTGGAAGCCTTGGAGGCTACAGTAATCATTCTCGACACGACAACCCTGTGTTCACTAATCCCGTTTTGATTACGTGATGATGACGTCACTGAAATGGCGCGTGCCGAGGTGTCGCCCTCTACGTCCTTAGATTTGATTTGTGCTCTGTGTCCAGCGTTGCTTGTAGCGCCACGTCTGGCGTCTACATCTACATCTACACGACTTCTTTGAAATCCACATTCAGGTTTCTGGAAGAGGGTTCATGGAACCTCTTTCGCTTTATTTCTTTACCATTCCACTCTCCTCTCATTTTCTTACAACGGTCATTTCTGCCTTTGTGGGTGGGCATCATCATCATCATCATTATCATCATCATCATCATTTAAGACTTTTTATGCCTTTCAGCGTTCAGTCTGGAGCATAGTCCCCCTTATAAAATTCCTCCTCGATCCCCTATTCCTTACTATCATTGGTGCCTCTTCTGATGTTAAGCCTATTACTTCAAAATCATTCTTAACCGAATGCAGGTACCTTCTCCTCGGTTTTCCCCGACTCCTCCTACCCTCTACTGCTGAATCCATGAGTCTCTTGGGTAACCTTGCTTCTCCCATGCGTGTAACATGACCCCACCATCTAAGCCTGTTCGCCCTGACTGCTACATCTATAGAGTTCATTCCCAGTTTTTCTTTGATTTCCTCATTGTGGACACCCTCCTGCCATTGTTCCCATCTACTAGTACCTGCAATCATCCTAGCTACTTTCACACTCGTAACCTCAACCTTATTGATAAGGTAATCTAAATCCACCCAGATTTCGCTCCCATACAACAAAGTTGGTCGAAAGATTGAACGGTGCACAGATAACTTAGTCTTGGTACTGACTTCCTTCTTGCAGAAGAGAGTAGATCGTAGCTGAGCGCTCACTGCATTAGCTTTGCTACATCTCGCTTCCAGTTCTTTCACTATGTTTCCATCCTGTGAGAATATGCATCCTACGTACTTGAAACCGTCCACCTGTTGAAACTTTGTTCCTCCTATTAGGCACTCAATCCGTTTATATCTCTTTCCCATTGACATTACTTTCGTTTTAGAGATGCTAATCTTCATACCACAGTCCTTACGTTTCTGATGTAGCTCTGAAATATTACTTTGCAAACTTTCCATGGAATCTGCCATCACAATTGTCATCCGCATACGCGAGACTGCTTATTTTGTGTTCACATATCTTAATCTCACCCAGCCAGTCTATTGTTTTCAACATATGATCCATAAATAATAATGTGGGTGAGCGTCAACAAAACATTTTCACGAAATTACAATTATATTAATATCTTCAGCTGCTGACGGGCGTTTGTATATATCAACGGGGACAGGTGAAAATGTGTGCCCCGTTGATATATACCAACGCCCGTCAGGAGCTGAAGGTATTAATATAATTCCAATTTCGTTCTAGTCAGCTGAAGGTCAAGAACAGACACCATATCCATATATGAAAATATTTTCACATTCTGAAGAGAGCGTTGGAGATTGAAAATCCGTGACCATATGTGGCCGCAACGAAAAATGCCTTTTTAATGATTGCCCCTCCAATACGCGTTTCATAGGAAGTTATCCTTTCGTTGGTCATTCAACCTTTTTTTCGTAGTCAGCCTCCTGTTGGCAGTCCCCTCCTGGAGATCCGAATGGGAGATTAATTCGGAATCTTTTGCCAATGGAGAGATCACCATGACACTTTTTCACTAACAGGCCGCATGTCTACATCTACATCTACATCTACATTTATACTCCGCAAGCCACCCAACGGTGTGTGGCGGAGGGCAGTTTACGTGCCACTGCCATTACCTCCCTTTCCTAGCAGAGGACGACGAGTGTTGCATCTACTAACCGTTCTGCCAATAAAATGTAGTGTTGGGTTAGCGTTGGCCACAACATTATCTATGTTCACTTTTTCGCAATATGCATCCGTGTTCAGGGGTTGGCGTCTTTCATTAGTAATTGAAACGTCCTGAGTCTCAGGTCAACCTCGCCACCGCCTAAACTTTGGATACAAGTCTTCAGAATTGGCGGCCGAAGATTTCTGGCATAAGAAGTCACCCTCATTCTGCCAACGGCCTTGTCAAAGAGGGCGGAGGAGCGGATAGAGGTTCAGGGCGCTCTCTTGCCCTGCGGGTGGGAAATTGCCCCTACAGGCGGAAGAATCTGGAATGATCAACGACATGAGGATGCAGAAGGCAATGGCAACCACTGCATTAAGGACACATAGTGTGTATCCACAGGATTGCTCGAGTATCATGTCGTTTTTGGAAACCCAGAATCTACTATGCAGTAATCAACATGGATTCCGGAAACAGCGATGTGTGAGACCCAACTCGCTTTATTTGTTCATGAGACCCAGAAAATATTAGATACAGGCTCCCAGGTAGATGCTATTTTCCTTGACTTCCGGAAGGCGTTCGATACATTTCCGCACTGTCGCCTGATAAACAAAGTAAGAGCCTACGGAATATCAGACCAGCTGTGTGGCTGGATTGAAGAGTTTTTAGCAAACAGAACACAGCATGTTGTTATCAATGGAGAGACGGCTACAGACGTTAAAGTAACCTCTGGCGTGCCACAGGGGAGTGTTATGGGATCACTGCTTTTCACAATATATATAAATGACCTAGTAGATAGTGTCGGAAGTTCCATGCGGCTTTTCGCGGATGATGCTGTAATCTACAGAGAAGTTGCAGCATTAGAAAATTGTAGCGAAATACAGGAAGATCTGCAGCGGATAGGCACTTGGTGCAGGGAGTGGCAACTGACCCTTAACATAGACAAATGTAATGTATTGCGAATACATAGAAAGAAAGATCCTTTATTGTACGATTATATGATAGCAGAACAAACACTAGCAGCAGTTACTTCTGTAAAATATCTGGGAGTATGCGTGCGGAACGATTTGAAGTGGAATGATCATATAAAATTAATTGTTGGTAAGGCGGGTACCAGGTTGAGATTCATTGGGAGAGTCCTTAGAAAATGTAGTCCATCAACAAAGGAGGTGGCTTACAAAACACTCGTTCGACCTATACTTGAGTATTGCGCATCAGTGTGGGATCCGTACCAGATCGGGTTGACGGAGGAGATAGAGAAGATCCAAAGAAGAGCGGCGCGTTTCGTCACAGGGTTATTTGGTAAGCGTGATAGCGTTACGGAGATGTTTAACAAACTCAAATGGCAGACTCTGCAAGAGAGGCGCTCTGCATCGCGGTGTAGCTTGCTCGCCAGGTTTCGAGAGGGTGCGTTTCTGGATGAGGTATCGAATATATTGCTTCCCCCTACTTATACCTCCCGAGGAGATCACGAATGTAAAATTAGAGAGATTAGAGCGCGCACGGAGGCTTTCTGACAGTCGTTCTTCCCGCGAACCATACGCGACTGGAACAGGAAAGGGAGGTAATGGCAGTGGCACGTAAAGTGCCCTCCGCCACACACCGTTGGGTGGCTTGCGGAGTATAAATGTAGATGTAGATGTAGACATGCGGCCTGTTAGTGAAAAAGTGTCATGGTGATCTCTCCATTGGCAAAAGATTCCGAATTAATCTCCCATTCGGATCTCCAGGAGGGGACTGCCAACAGGAGGCTGACTATGAGAAAAAGGTTGAATGACCAACGAAAGGATAACGTCCTATGAGTCGCTGCGCGGAATGTCAGAAGTTTGAAGGTGATAGGGAAGCTTTGTTTTGAGTCATCGATCTCCTGACTGGTTTGATGCGGCCCGCCACGAATTCCCCTCCTGTGTCAACCTCTTGATCTCAGAGTAGCACCTGCAAACCTACGTCCTCAATTATTTGCTGGATGTACTCCAGTCTCTACCTTCCTCTACAGTTTTTGCCCTCTACAGCTCCCTCTAGTATCATGGAAGTCATTCCCTGATGTCTTAACAGACGTCCTATCATCCTGTCCCTCTCCTTATCAGTGTTTACCACTGCGCAGAACCTCCTCATTCCTCATTTTATCAGTCCAACTAATTTACAAAATTTCTCTGTAGCACCACATCTCAAATGCTTCGATTCTTTTCTGTTCCGGTTTTCCCACAGTCCATGTTTCACTACCATACAACGCTGTGCTCCAAACGTACATTCTCAGAAATTTCTTACTCAAATTAAGGCCTATGTCTGACACTAGTAGGCTTCTCTTGGTCAGGAACGCCCGTTTCCTTGCTTCGTCCGTCATTGGTTTTTTACTGCCTAGGTAGCAGAGTTCCTTAACTAAACTCTGATGTTAAAGTTTCTCGCTGTCCTCATTTCCGCTGTTCCTCACTACTTTAATCTTTCTTCGATTTATTCTCAATCCATACTCTGTACTCAGTAGACCGTTCATTCCATTCAGCAAATCATTCTCCACTTCAACTTAGGGTAGGGATGTCATGACCGACCCTTATCATTCATATCCTTTCACCTTGAATTCTAATCCCACTCCTGAACCTTTCTTTTATTTCCATCATTGCTTCTTCGCTGCACCGATTGAACAGTGGGGGTGAAAGACTAAATCCATGTCATACACCCTTTTTAATCCGAGCAATTCGTTCTCGGTAGTCCACTCGTATTATTCCGTCATGGCTGTTGTACGTATACTATGTTACCCGTCTCTGCCTATAGTTTACTCCTGTTTTCCTCAGAATTTCGAACATGTTGCACCACTTTACATTGTTGAAGCTTTTTGCAGGTACCAAGATCCTGTGAACTGGTCTCGTTTTTACTTTAGTCTAGCTTGCATTATCAACGCAATGTCAGAATTGCTCTCTTGTGCCTTAACCCTTCCTAAATCCAAACGAATCGTCATCTAACACATCCTCAATTTTGTTTTCCATTCTCCTGTATACACTACTGGCCATTAAAATTGCTACACCACGAAGATGACGTGCTACAGACGCGAAATTTAACCGACAGGAAGAAGATGCAGTGATATGCAAATGATTAGCTTTTCAGAGCTTTCACACAAGGTTGGCGCCGGTGGCGAGACCTACAACGTGCTGACATGAGGAAAGTTTCCAACCGATTTCTCGTACACAAACAGCAGTTGACCGGCGTTGCCTGGTGAAACGTTGTTGTGATGCCTCGTGTAAGGAGGAGCCAATCGCGATAGCGGTTTATCGTATCGCGACATTGCTGCTCGCGTTGGTCGAGATCCAATGACTGTTAGCAGAATATGGAATCGGTGGGTTCGGGAGGGTAATATGCAACACCGTGCTGGATCCCAACGGCCTCGTATCACTAGCAGTCGAGATGACAGGCATCTTATCCGCATGGCTGTAACGCATCGTGCAGCCACGTCTGGATCGCTGAGTCAACAGATGGGGACGTTCGAAAGACAACAACCATCTGCACGAACAGTGCGACGACGTTTGTAACAGGATGGACTATCAGCTCGGAGACCATGGCTGCGGTTACCCTTGACGCTGCATCACAGACAGGAGCGCCTGCGATGGTGTACTGAACGACGAACCTGGGTGCACGAATGGCACAACGTCATTTTTTCAGATGAATCCAGGTTCTGTTTACACCGTCATGATGGTCGCATCCGTGTTCGGCGACATCGCGGTGAACGCACATTGGAAGCGTGTATTTGTCATCGCCATACTGGCGTATCACCTGGCGTGATGGTATGGGGTGCCATTGGTTACACGTCTCGGTCACCTCTCGTTCACACTGACGGCACTTCGAACAGTGGACGTTACATTTCAGATGTATTACGACCCGTGGCGCTACCCTTCATTCGATCCCTGCGAAACCTTACATTTCAGCAGGATAATGCATGAGCGCATGTTGCAGGTCCTGTACGGGCCTTTCTGGATTCAGAATATGTTCGACTGCTGCCCTGGCCAGCACATTCTACAGATCTCTCACCAATTGAAAACGTCTGGTCAATGGTGGCCGTGCAACTGGCTCGTCACAATACGCCAGTCACTACTCTTGATGAACTGTGGTATCGTGCTGAAGCTGCATGGGCAGCTGTACCTGTACACGCCATCCAAGCTCTGTTTGACTCAATGCCCAGGCGTATCAAGGCCGTTATTACGGCCATAGGTGGTTGTTCTGGGTACTGATTTCTCAGGATCTATGCACCCAAATTGTGTAAAAATTTGATCACATGTCAGTTCTAGTATAATATATTTGTCCAATGAATACCCGTTTATCATCTGCATTTCTTCTTGGTGTAGCAATTTTAATGGTCAGTAGTGTATTATCCTTGTCAGCAACTTGGATGTATGAGTTCTTAAGTTGACTGTGCGATAACTCTCGCACGTGTCAGCTCTTGCACTCTTTGGAATTCTGTAGCTCATATTTTTCCGAAAGTCAGATTGTATTTCGCTAGACTCATACATTCTACACACCAGCGTGAATAGTCGTTTTGACTCCACTTCTCCCAATGATAATAGAAATTATGATGTAATGTTATCTATCCCTTCTGCCTTATTTGATTCTAATTGATTCCCCTATCGGTTCCGTGTCAGTTCCTGTTTCTTCTTCAATCGCATCAGACGCGTTTTCTCCTCGTAGCGGCCTTCAGTGTACTCTTTCCACCCATCCGTTCTCTCCTTCGCATTTAACAGTGGAATTCCCGTTGCACTCTTAATGTTACACCCTTGCTTTTAATTTCACCAATGGTTGTTTCGACTTTCAATACTTTTGGCAACCATTTCTTTTTCGATTTCTTCACATTTTTCATGCAGCCATTTCGCCTTCAGTTGCCTGCACTTCCTATTTATTTCATTTCTCAGTGACTTGTATTTCTGTATTTCTGAATTTCCCTGAACATTTTTGTACTTCCTTCCTCCATCGACTAACTATTTCTTCTGTTACCCATGTTTTTTTCGCTGTTACCTTCTTTGTACGTATGGTTTTCTTTCTAACTTCTGTGACTGCTTTTTAAAGGTGTCTGTTCGTCTTCAATTGTACTGCCTATTGAGCTATTCACTATTGCTGTATTTACAGTCTTAGAGAACTTAAAGCGTGTCTCATCATTTAGTTTTACTTCCGTGTCCCACTTCTTTGCGTATTGATTCTTCCTGACTAATCTCTTAAACTTCAGTCCATTGTCTGATTTCGGAATCTCTGCCTGACCATGATGTAATCTAACTGAAACATTCCCGATCGCCCGGCCTCTTCCAAGTACACCTCCTCCTCTTGTGTTTTTTGAACAGAGTGTTCCCTATTACTAGCTGAAATTTATTACAGAACTCAGTCTTTCTCCTCTCTCATTCCTTGTCCCAAGCCCACATTCTCCTGTAACCTTTCATTCCACTCCTTCCCCTACAACTGCATTCCAGTCTCCCATAACATTTTCATCTCCCTTTATGTACTGTATTACCCTTTCAGTATCCTCATATACTTTCTCTCTGTCATCATCATCATCATCATCATCATCATCATCATCATCATCACCATCTTGCGACGTCGGCTTGTATACCTGAACTAATGTTGTTGCTGTTGGTTTACCGTCAATTCTGATAAGAACAGCCCTATAACTGGACTGTTCACAGTAACACACTCTCTGCCCTACGTTCCTATTCATAACGAATCCTACTCCAGTTATATCACTGTCTGCTTGTGTTGAAATTATCCTATACTCATCTGCCCTGAAATCTTCCCATTTCACTTTGCTGACGCCTTCTATATCTAGATTGTGCCTTTGCGTTTCCATTTTCAGATTTTCTAGCTTCCCTACCGCGTTCAAACTTCTGACATTCCACGCCTCGACATTTAGAACGTTATCCTTTCCTTGGTTATTCAATCTGTCTCTCATGGTCACCTCCCCCTTGGTAGTCCTCTCCCAGAGATCCGAATGGGGGACTGTTTCGGAATCTTTTTCCAATGGAGAGATAATCATTACTTTTCCAATTACAGGCCACATGTCCTGTGGATACACATTATATGACTTTAATGCAGTGGTTGCCATTGCCTTCTGCATGCTTATACCGTTGGTCATTGCTGATTCTTCCGCCTTTAGGGGCAGTTTCCCATCCCAAGGACAAGAGAGTGCCCTGAAGTTCTTTGTGTTCCTCCGTCCTCTTTGTCAAGGCCGTCGGAAGAGTGAGGGTGACTTGTTATGCCGGAAGTCTTCGGCCGCCAATGCTGATTATTGATCAAAATTTAAGCAGTGGCGGGTTTCGAACCCGGACCGAGAACGTTTTGATTACTAATCAAAGACGCTATCCCTACACCACGGGAAGCTAGAATATGTGAAAATGGAAATGCAAATGCTCAGTCTAGATAGAGTGGGATCAGTGAACTGTGGGGTAATATCAACAGCAGCAGAAAATGGTATAACTGGAGTAGGTTTCGTTATGAATGGGAAGGTAGGGCAGAGAGTGTGTTACTGTGAACAGGTCAGAGCTAGGGTTGTTCGTATCAGGATCGATAGCAAACCAACACCGACAACGATGGTTCATAGATACATGCTGACGTCGCAAGCCGAAGATGAAGAGGTAGAGAAAATAACCTATATGACGATAGTCAACTGGTAATTCAGTACATAAAGGGAGCTGAAAATTTAATAATCATGGCGGACTGGAACGTGGTTGTTTAGGAAGGAGCGAAGAAGGTGTTTCAGGAGAATATGGATTGGTGGTAGGAACAAGGGAGGAGGAATACTAATTTTCTGCAATAAATTTCAACCAGTAATAGACACTCTATTCAAGAATAACAACAGGAGGAGGTATACCTGAAAAAGGCCGGGTGGTATGGCAAGATTCCAATTCGATTACACCATTGTCAGGCAGAAATTGCGAAGTCAGATATCGGATTGCAAGGCGTGCCCAGGAGTAGATATATATTCAGATCACAATTTAACAATGATCAAGAGTAAGCTGAAGTTTGAGAGACCGCTTACGAAGAATCAATGCACAAAGAAGCGGAAAACGGAAGTGCTAAGGAATGACGAGACACGCTAGAAAGTTCTCTAAGGCTGTAGATACAGCAATATGGAATAGCTCAGTAGGCAGTACAATTGAAGTGAAATGGAAATCTCTAGAACGGGCAATCTCAGAAGTTGGAAAGAAAAACATAGGTACAAAGAAGGTAACCGCGAAGAAACCATGGGTAACGAAAAAATACTTCATTTGATCGATGAAAGTAGGAAGTACAAAAACGTTCAGGGAAATTCCGAAATACAGAAACAAAAGTAGCTGAAGAATGAAATAAATAGGAAATGCAGGGAAGCTAAGATGAAATGGCTGCATGAAAAATGCGAAGAAATCGATACGGAAATTATTGTCCGAAGGGCTGTCTCGCCATATAGAACATATAGTCAAAACAACCCTCGATGAAATTAAAAGCGAGGGCGGTAACATAACGAGTGCTATGGGAATTCCACTGTTGAATGCGCATGAGAGAGGGGATAAGTGGAAAGAGTACATTGGAGGCCTCTATGAGGAGGAAGACTTGTCTCATGTCACAGACGAAGAAACAGGATTCGACAGGGGATTCGGTTTTAGAATCAGAACTTAAAAGAGCTTTGGAAGACTTAGCATAAAATAAGGCCGAAGGGATGGATAAAATTCCATCAGAATTTCTATAACCATTGCGAAAAGTGGCAACAAAACGACTATTCATGTTGATGTGTGGAATGCAAGAGCTTGGCGAAATACTGACTTCCGAAAAAATTTCATACGTATAATTCCGATAACTGCAAGAGCTGACAAGTGCGAAAATTATCGCAGAAACGGCTTACCAGCTGATGTATCCAAGTTTCTGAAAAGAATAGTATACAGAAGAATGGAAAAGAAAATTGAGGCCCTCTTAGATGACGATCAGTCTGCGTTCAGGGAAGGTAAAGACACCAGTGAGGCATTTCTGTCGTTGCGGTTGGTAATGGAAGCAAGAATTAAGAAAAATCTAAGCACGTTCATAGGATTTGTCGACCTGGAAAAAGCATTCGACAGTGTAAAATGGTGGAAGATGTCCGAAATTCTGAGGAAAATGGGAGTAAGTTATCTTCTTTTTTTGCCCCCTCTGGCGTGATCACGCGAGAATGCGACATTGACATGTGCACGAATAAAGCAATAAAGACTCCATCTAAGACGTCGCAGTTCGTTGAAATATGGCTCTGAGCACTATGCGACTTAACTTCTGAGGTCATCAGTCGCCTAGAACTTAGAACTAATTAAACGTAACTAACCTAAGGACATCACACACATCCGTGCCCGAGGCAGGATTCGAACCTGCGACCGTAGCGGTCGCTCGGCTCCAGACTGTAGCGCCCAGAACCGCACGGCCACTCCGGCCGGCTCGCAGTTCGTTGATGTACCTCTCAGAAACCTCGACACCAGGTCAG
This sequence comes from Schistocerca cancellata, assembly GCF_023864275.1. Classification (NCBI taxonomy): domain Eukaryota; kingdom Metazoa; phylum Arthropoda; class Insecta; order Orthoptera; family Acrididae; genus Schistocerca; species Schistocerca cancellata. The sequence continues at coordinate 14,337,416 of NC_064635.1, read as the reverse complement.
CCTTGCTGCTGACCTAGCGCCTGAAGGTTAGACAACCCCTTCCAAATCTGTTGGGTAGGGTTTACCTCTAATTTTGTTGCGAAGTGTATCATACTGTTCGCTAAGCCACTACGGCACGGGGGGAGGGGGGGGGGGGGGGTGTAGTGGGTGGGTGCTGCTTGTACCAAAATTACTGCCATGCCATCCACATACCGAGTGAGGGAAAAGTGGTTGTGCATGTGCTAATCCAACAGCAGAAGTGTTGTGAAGTCCACCTAGAATGTCGGTTCTGTAAATTATCCCAACAGGGTTTCGTGAGAACTTGGCTGCCAGGATAGCCGAGCTTCCTGGACTCAGGTAGGCGGACCGACCCGGATCGAATCCGCCCGGTGGATTAACGACGACGGCCAGTGTGCGGGCCAGCCTTGTAACGTCTAGAGAAACAAAAACAATATATTATGTAGTAATTAGAGAATTAGATGTATCATATTGTGTCATTGTGTCATTGTATAAAAACAAGCCGGTTCCGTGGAAACTCCGCTTTGTATATAACAATGCTTCAATTGAAGCCTGTGTACTTGGTACACGCCCTTGAATATTCATTACGCGATACGCGAATTAAGTCAACCAATGTGGAACCTACACTGTAGTCATATAGGAAAAATCATTAAAAATAATGCTAGTGCTAAATGAAGTATTTATTGAGCAATATGCCCAAGTCAAGCTGTCATGCACATGGTAAAATCTGTTTGATAGATGGGTGATAACCAGGCAAGCTACACTGATAAGAAAATTAAAAAATTTTACAAAAGGGCTATATACGCCTAGTAACAAAATGAAAAGTGTGTTGTGATAAGGTAAAAACAAATAGACGCCATGTAGATTAGAGTGAGTATGCGAAGAACAGTTAAAAGGTATTAAAAAATAAACTGTGTGCATAAACAATGGAGGAAAGGACGGAATATTGTGTGTAGCAGGGACAGAAAATGACTGTTGTATCTGCACCAATATATACGTCGATAAGTCTAGTGTTGAGTGATAAACTGTCCTAGTGCAGTGCTCAACGAACAATAGACAGTGTATAAAAACAGTAGTTATTGATCCGTTCGGAGTCGATTTAAACGAACATCGCTCGACGGGGACATTTAGTAAGTGTGTTACGAAACATTTTCACGTGTTGAAAGACGCTCTGGCAGTGTACCAACCGTGGAGTGAGTGAAAATGTGTAGTACAATGTGCGTGTGACGAACCTTGAATACCAGTGTCACAATGCCACAAGAAACCTGTTATCACGCCAAACCATCCTGTGCATACCAGTGAAGCGACGGCTTACTGAACAATAAACGCTTTTAACAAGTTGCATCTTCTTCCACAGCTAGTAATCTGTATCCTTAAAGACAGTACACCGTTGTGGAATGTTTGTTTGATGCGCTACGACGGGGAGCCATGCGGAGAAGCCGAGACGAGTGCCGTGCCGCCAACCAGCCGGTCGCGGTAAACCACTGCCACTCGCCGACATCGGCGAATGGTTCAGCGCGGTTCGCGACTGCTTGGGCGCCACGTCAGCACGACGTCGCTGTTACTGAGAGCCGGTCGTCGAACCCAGCGGCCGTCGGCACGCGGCGTTCCAGACGACGCTACTCAACAATTGCTTCGCGCCGCCAGCTCCGTACAACATTGTTGTCATTCAAATGAACTATCAAATATGTGTTTAATGCACTAACATGAATAGGGTTTAGTGGACACGAAATGACGTGACAAACATTTGTTTTTTTCTTGAGTTATCCAATACGGACTCAAAGTATTCATTGGTTCAGTGATATATAGATATAATATGTTTTCGTCATGTTAATGAAGTATACTCGCATGAATGCTAGACATTTTAAACCAATTGTCGCGAGTAAATGCAAGGACGATTTATGTATAATAAGTGACTTTCATTACAATCCAAAACACAAATATTATATGGGTAACAAAGAGACTAAAGGTTTAACATGCTCTCACAAATAGCCTTTGTTATATGTGAACATTGGATAGAATCTGAACTTTTTGTGATCAAACTGGGTATTAAAACAAACCAGGCGAGATGACCATGGCTCCGGCGCAGTTTTCCCAGGTTTTCTGATCGCACGTAGCCCGAATGGGGGAGCCAAATAAATGTAATGACCCTGGGACTAGGTTGACGGTCACCTCGCAAAGTGTAAGAACAGTATAAAAAGTGTAATTAAACCTACAGTGTAAAAGAACTAAGAAGTGTAAAGTGAATGATCCAACCAAGGTAACAGACAATAACCAAACAGACGTTAGTGGCAGCATATTGCCGAACATTTCCAACGTTAGTCAATTGCTGCCAGGGGGCATTGTAACGTCTAGAGAAACAAAAACAATATATTATGTAGTAATTAGAGAATTAGATGTATCATATTGTGTCATTGTATAAAATTATGTATTTTTTTTATTATTTATTTTTGAAAACGTCTGCGTCGGCGAGTAATAAAACCGACACAGAAGATAAATGTTAAACAGAGATTAAAAAAGGAACTAGTATATAATACGTGTTGAATATGAATGTCTTTGTCTTCTTGATTTGGAAGTTGTGCGAGTAAGATCTCCTGTTGTTGTAGAGAACGCGAATGTAGCACTCTTTTGTCGAGACTAAGCAATGTACGCCATTACGTGTGAATTCACAAAGGTCTGTAATCACTGAGATATTTAAAGGTTTTAATAGAGTTGTTTAAATGAAAACTTGTATTATTTATTGTTAAGCTTGCTTGCATATTATCCCATCCTGTTGAGACATTTTTCAGTTATATAAATATTATCTGTGGTGCTGAGCTGCGTGGAGAACGAAGAGCCGCTGCCGCGGCGTATTTAAACGACTTACAATATAGTCGAGCATACCGCAAGGAAGCGGTAAAATAATAGTAAAATAATATTATTTCTCTTAGCTCCCAGACTGGCAGTGAAGATCAGCAGATTTTATGATGTGTTGCAGGTTGACGCGGGCTGCTGATAGGATATATTTTACAGGGCAAATAATTTAATGTACCTTCAGAATCTGATAGGACTCTTGCTGTGCTCCGTTCTGATCTGGCAAACTTTATAGTGACAACGTATTTTTTTAATGAGAGTCTCATGTTCTTGGGCTAGTCGTGGTATGAAATAGCATTTTAACGAGAAATAAAATCCACTGCGAACTTGTGTTTTTGAACGATCATAGGAACTTAACATCAGTGTTCATAACAAAGTAATTTCAACTTTTAATCACTATGAAGTAGGGAAGATATATTGATTCTTAGCATGAGTTGCAGTTACGAAAAATCGTTCCTTAAATTGTAGGCCAGATACAGAACAATAAGACTTCCATATATACATTTTATTCCGCTAAAAGGTAATGATGATAAAGAAAAGCAAAGCACAGCATTGCTAAAAGTATTTCACGTAACTCTTTTCGTAAATGTGTTGTTACAAAGGGAATAAATAAACCAAAGAGCAACAATTTAACAATTCGCGAGAGAGTTTTACGCGAAAGCCTGGATGTGGTTTTTAGGCGGTTTTCCACATCCTACTAGGTGAATACCGGGCTGGTCCCCACGTCCCGCCACAGTTACACGACTCAGACATTTGAAACACATTCACACTACTTCACAATTTCCACTAGACGCACACAGCTGGGGTACACTAATTCCATCCCTGGGAGGGGGGGGGGGGGTACGGGGTGGCGGCAGGAAGGGCATCCGGGCACCCCTCCAACTGCCAAATCCGTTGTAACCCCGACGACCCTGTGATCGCTATGGGACTATGGTGTAAGCGAAGAAAGAAAGAAAGAAAGAAAGAAAGATCGACTGCGATTCCATAGTCAGGAAATAATTCTTTGTATCGTGCATGTTAACTATCTGTCAGTCTGACTCATTCGCAAAGCAAACTAGACGACAGTAACTCTTCGCCTTATCCTGTCCCATCAACAATGCATCATTTGCTCAATTATTTGTCTACGTCCACGGTAAACACTTTGATTCTGTTATTATCTTCGAATGGTTCTAACTACAACACTTCCATTCTGGGAACATCTCTTTCTCCTGCTTCTTCTTCTTCTTTCACGCTGCATACTGGGTGCCTCATAAATCTTGCGACAGACTTAGAGGGGCTGTTCAGGGCGTCTCGAGGATGGACGGTTCCCATCTGAAGTTTATTTTTCTCCTGTATACCGTGAAACATTGGAAAACTGGCTAAGTGTAACTGGTTATAATGTTCCCCGAAATTAACAAGCAAATCTCCTTGTACCGTTCAACCAGCAATGAGCGATGAGAGGAAGACGTTAATTTTGAATGGAGCTGAAATGTACAAAAAGAAGGTAAATGAACAGGTACACTCGCACTTAGTCGGTGTCGCCCGCCTCGCATCTCCCGAAACGCCGTCGAGCGAACTTTTCTGGAAACCACGAGCCCGTAAGTGCCCACAGGGGTCCCTGTTGTTTGGTGCCAACGTGGACAAGAGCTACGTCCAAGGTCGATTTTGATTTTTCACGCTTTCGGACTTAGAATAGTTGCGTTTCGATTAAGCGCCGAAAGTTAAAGTCCGTCATCATGGAGTTCCGTATGGGAGTTAGTCTCTGAAATATTGATTTGTTAATAACTTCGGTAATTGTTCGTCAATTTGAATATTATTTGGTATATGCAGTAAGGGGTGCTCAAGGATTAGAATGATGTTGTCATTTTGTGAAAATTCAATTTTTCAATTTTTGGTGTTATCCCGGACGCGTATACTAGACGCACTAGGTATACGCGTCCGTCCGGGATGTTAGTCATGTTGCATCATCCAATGGTACGCGCATTATAGAGTTGGCTGTTCTACGACAGTAACAGACCACTTTCACTCCCACAGATCTAGTTACTGAAACTGATCTTGCAGACTTTTATTCACGCTTTTCATTAGACAGGCGAGAAAAGGAAAGGATGTATGAGGGTCACTCCAAAAGAATGCACACAACTTTTTTAAAAATCCATCATTTATTCTACATGTCTGAAAGTTTTGCAGTGTGTAAATGAATCCTTTAGGAACAATTATTTCATTTCTACGCATAATTTCCATCCCTCTCAACTGTCTTACGCCATCTTGGAACCAGCGCCTGTATACCCGCACGGTAAAATTCTGAACCAACCTGTTGGAGCCACAGTTTGGCAGCGTGCACAAGGGAGTCGTCATCTTCAAACCTTGTTCCACGAAGAGAGTCTTTCAGTTTCCCAAAGAGATGATAGTCACATGGAGCCAGGGTAGGACTGTAAGGCGGGTGTTTCAGTGTTGTCCATCCGAGTTTTGTGATCAAAAAATGGTTCAAATGGCTCTGAGCACTATGGGACTTAACATCTGAGGTCATCAGTCCCCTAGAACTTAGAACTACTTAAACCTAACTAACCTAAGGACATCACACACATCCATGCCCGAGGCAGGATTCGAACCTGCGACCGTAGCAGTCGAGCGGTTCCGGTCTGGAGCGCCTATGACCGCTTGGCCACCGCGGCCGGCTTTTGTGATCGCTTCCATGGTTTTTTGACTGACATGTGGCCGTGCATTGTCGTCCAACAGCAAAACATCCTGCTTTTGTCGATGTGTTCGAACACGACTCAGTCGAACTCGAAGTTTCTTCAGTGTCGTCACATATGCATCAGAATTTATGGTGGTTCCGCTTGGCGTGATGTCCACAAGCAAGAGTCCTTCGAAATCGAAAAACACCGTAGTGGTAACTTTTCCAGCAAAAGGTGTCGTTTTGAATTTTTGTTCTTGGGTGAATTTGCATGATGCCACTCCATTGATTGCCTCTTCGTCTCTGGTGAAAAATAATGGAGCCATGTTTCATCACCTGTCACAATCCTTTCAAGAAATTCATATCCATCATTCTCGTACTGTTCCAAAAGTTCGCTGCGTACCGTTCTCCTTGTTTCTTTGTGAGCCACCGTCAACATCCTGGGAACCCACCTGGCACAAACCTTTTTTAACGCCAACACTTTCAGTATTCTGCAAACACTTCCTTCCCCTATCCCAAAGTAGCGTGACAATTCGCTCACACTCATGCGTCAGTCAGAAGTCACCAATTCGTTAACTCTCTGCACATTGTCTGGAGTGTGTGCAGTACGAGGCCTGCCGCTGCGAGTACAATCCTCGATATTGCCGTGCCCGCTTTCATCTCGTAACCTGCATGCCCACCGACTAACTGTACTGCGATCGACAGCAGCATCTCTAAACACCTTTTTCTACCTCTTGTGGATGTTTCCCACTGTCTCGTTTTCACAGCACACGAATTATATGTCAGCACGTTGCTTTTGACGAACGTCAGCTGTAGCAGCCACCTTGAAGACATGCTGTGACGACGCCATTCACAGGAACAGGTTGAACTAAGTTTGAAAACAAGCGGGAATGATGTATCTACACACTGTAAAGCTTTCATACATGCAGAATGAAAACTGTATTTGTACAGAAATAGTGACCCTCATATATACTCACACATTGCACATAGATGTATTGAATATCGGTGTTGGGCTCCAGTAATTGCCAAATGTCTTAGTAAAATGTGAAGTGAAATAAAAATTGTGGTGTCACCGCCAGACACCACACTTGCTAGGTGGTAGCCTTTAAATCGGCCGCGGTCCGTTAGTATACGTCGGACCCGCGTGTCGCCACTATCAGTGATTGCAGACCGAGCGCCGCCACATGACAGGTCTAGTCTAGAGAGACTCCCTAGCACTCGCCCCAGTTGTACGGCCGGCTTTGCTAGCGATGGTTCACTGACTACATACGCTCTCATTTGCCGAGAGGACAGTTTAGCATAGCCTTCAGCTACGTCATTTGCTACGACCTAGCAAGGCGCCATATTCAGTTACTATGTTTTCTGAACAGATAATATTGTGACTCATGTAACATCAAGAGCGACGTTCCTCATTAATGGATTAAAGTTAAGTATGAAACTAATTACGTCCGCTTTCTGAATACTCATTGTTTGTCATGTTCCAGACCTCATGTCAGTATAGTTCATCCCTCCTCTCGCCAGCCTGCGTGAGCTAAAACGCGTGCATTTCGGCCTCCACTAGTAACACGGTGTTCGCTCTTCTGCCAACCCAACAAAAATAATATACCCTGTGGCCACTATAGAAACACACAACTCCTCAGTCTTTTTTTTTTTTTTATTTAGTTTACAGTGTGCACCCAGAATTGACGTGTCAGCGGTGGGTTCATTAAGATAATGATAAGAAACATGATGCTCATGTAGAGACCCTGGAACAGTGGTATCTGTAATATTTTCGCCCGTGGTGAATTGTTTTTATTAAACTATTTTCGAACTGTTCATCTTTGAAAGATTTTTCTAAACAGTTTTTTTCTTAAATTGTCTTTCTTACAGTGAACTTGTGTGTTTTGAGATTTTCTGTTTATGTGCACTTGCTACAAAAAGAGCCGATGAGCGAACTGAAGCATTCACGTCAAAAGTGGGGGCCTTATATATCAAGTGGGCGTTGTCAATATGTTGTTTTAAATAAGGGAGTGAAGTTCCAGTGGTAAGCTGTGTAAATCTCCTCTCAGAAGGCTATATAATTGTCGATTACTACACAGAGAAGTGAGCCAAAAGTTTGCGAAATTATCGTGTTTGTATCAGACATATATCCTGCCTTGGAATTCCGCCTAATGCATTTCCTTTCAATTTATCCGCCGAAGCTGCGCGTGTTGACAGCGGCCGTAACCGCTGGCGGCGTCTGGATTCCTCCGGGTTTTTCCCGGTGGGCGGCCAGTGTTAATAGCCGCAAATCGCTCCCCCTCCCGGCAGCCACCTCTCCCTGTTTCCAGTGGACGGAGGAAGGGGTTGGCGCCACTGATTTGTTCCGCGCCAATAGGCGATCCGCGCGGCGCGCACTCGGCCGTTGGCAGCCCTGGCGGGGGATCTCCCCCGGCTCGCCCAGCCTCTTCGCAGGGTGGAGGCTGGAGGCCCGCCTGCATCCGTAATTGCAGCGAGGAATTCCGGGCATACCAGAGCGCAGACGAGCGGGCCGTTCGACTTCGGGATTTCGGACGCCGTGGGGAGGAGTCGCGAGATGGGAGGGAGGGAGGGAGTGGAGGAGAGGACGAGAAAGGGGTGGATGGGAAGCAGAGTGGGCAACGGGAAGGGGGCGGGGTCAAGGTAGCAGGGGTTGGCAGCGCTGGAGCTCTGCCGATGGGCGACTATTAAATAACAGGAACCAGTTGGGGCCTGGGAGGCTTCTGGCAGACCTCTGCCAGCCCCATGGGGAAGCGCAAAATTTTAGCAGAAGATGTGGACAAGGCTGTAAACTTGGCATCATGTAATATACGAAAATGTTTCTTCTCCGCCTTCTGTGCATTCCTGTAACATTCTATGAAACGTTTGTGAGTTATTGTGTGCATGCTGTGTCAAAACTGGTTATTGTGGAATAAATGTGCTAACCGATCTTGGATCAAATGAAATGATCGATTCCCAAGTTGAAGACTCAGAACCTAGAAATCCACTACGCAAAAAAAATGTCCAAATGTGTATGAGTTGTTGGAAGGGGCCAGACTGCAAACGTCATCAGTCCCTAGGCTTACACACTACTTGAACTAACTTAAACTAACCTATGCTAAGAACAACACACACACACACACACACACACACACACACACACACACACACACACACACCCATGCCCGAGGGAGGGAGGACTCGAACCTACAGCACGTAACCATTACGGCACCTCACCTCAACCTCTCGATGCCAGCAATGTTCTACTGTGTTTCTGTAAAATAGTTAACATATTTCTGTGACAACACTCAGATTTGATTTCATTAATGTAGAGGTACTTTGATACATTGATATGTTTATATTGCAATGATATTATTCTTATGGGTATTCTTTCTTTTGTCACTATGATCTTTGACGTACTTGTAACTGATTTTTGGGCGCATAAGCGGTTATTAGAGAGTCAAGTCTTGGTCGTCATGTTGAAAAGACGCAAACTGTAGTCAGTTTATGAAATGTGAACTTTAACTGTGAGGAAGATATTTTCAAGTATGTTTTATATTGTGAAGTGATATTGCAACAGAAGTAATAAAAAAGAAGTGTAACTTAAATTCGGAGTGCTGATCGTTTTCTTTACATCACCATTGTGCTAACTTGCAAAAGTTTAGTCTTCAAGAATAGTTTATGAAACACATCTACAAAACTTTTGAATATCGCAGAATAACACCTAGGCCTCTTTGCATCCGAGCTTGGAGTCATCACCACCTAGATTTTCGACGATTGGGCCATGAGTTCACAACGAGACCAGCGTGGGAAACACGAAAAGATGAGCGCCTGGTTTATCCATTATTTCAAGAAATGACTTTATTAACTGTGCTCTAATGACACCTGCCACATAATATAACTTTGTTGTTGCCCGAAAATGCAATATTTAGCAGCGTGAGCAACACTACAATCATAATTAATTTTTGACCTTTCTTGTGGTAGGGTTGTTAGAAGCTATACGGAAATGTGAGAATGTAAACATCCACTGAAGAGCCAAACAAACTGGTACACCTGCCTAATATCGTTTAGGGCCACGGCGACTACGCAGAACTGCCGCAACACGACGTAGCATGGACTCGACTAATGTCTGAAGTAGTGCTGGAGGGAACTGACACCACGAATCCTACAGGGCTGCCGACAAATCCGTAAGAGAGCGAAGGGTTGGAGATCTCTTGTGATCAGCACGTTTCAAGGCAGTCCAGAGAAGCTCCTTAATGTTCATATCTGGGGAGTTTGGTCCTTAAACTCAGAAGAGTGTTTCTGGAGCTACTCTGTAGCAATTCTGGACGACCTGCTGATATCTCCTTAGTCCATACGCGTACACGCCCATCCCCTTGACACAATTTCAAACGAGACAGTGCCGGCCGCTGTGGCCGATTGGTTGTAGGGGCGACCGCTACAGTCGCAGTTTCGAATCCTGCCTCGGGCATGGGTGTGTGTGATGTCCTTAGGTTAGTTCGGTTTAAGTAGTTCTAAGTTCTAGGCTACTGATGACCTCAGATGTCGAGTCCCATAGGGCTCAGAGCCATTCGAACCATTTGAAACGAGACAGGCAATATGTTTCCACTCGTTAACAGTCCAATGTCGGTGTTGATGCCCCCAGACGAGGCGTAAAGCTTTGCGTCGTGCAGTCATCAAAGGTACACGAGTGGGCCGAAAGCCATCGGACGTTTCAACCCTTCTCTAAGGCCGTTGTGGGACTGCATCACCATTTGCCTGTGTGGCTTTGAAAAAGAGATCATTTAATTCTGTTGCACAGTGTAGTTGACTTGGAATGCTTTGAAAGTATCTGTCTCCTTTTTGCCTCACGAATGAGACAGCCTCAGAGTTTATTAGTTTTTTCGTAAGACGTAAATACCAAAAATACTGTATATCCCAGAGAACTTGAAGCAACTTTTTCAAATTTGATGTACTGCACAAAAAATCATTGTATTTAGCTTATTTTGTACATGTACGTGTGTCTGCTTTGTATATGTGTACCTACTTACAGAGCGACAATTATTCAACTAGATGAAAAAACATGCATTATTTACGAACTACGGTGAGCACACTCTTTATTAAACATGTAAACGTCACTACAGATATTCGGATGTAGGTTATGACATGTTCGACATGCCTGCCATCATTAGCGATGATGTATCGAGTAGTGAAATCTGCGTGATACTCTAAAGTGTCGGAATATCGACGCTGTCGATCGCCTCCTGAATGGCTGTTATCAGCTCAGTAGTGATTTTCGGGTTATTTCTGTACACCTTGTCTTTAATACAGCCCCACAAAAAGGAGTCGCATGTATTGAGATCCGGAGAATATGGCGGCCAATCGAGGCCCCTGCCAGTGGCCTCTGGGTACCCCAGAGCCAGAAGGCGGTCCCCAAACTACTCCTCCAGACATCACTCTCCTGCTTCGATGGGGTCTAGCTCCGTCTTGCATGAACCACACCTTGTCGCAGTCAGGGTCACTTTGGATAATGGGGATGAAATCATCTTCCAAAACCTTCAGGTACCGTTCGGCAGTAACCGTGCCGTCAAGGAACATCGCACCGATTGTTCCGTGACTGGACACTGCACACCACACAGTCACCCGCTGAGGGTGAAGAGAATTCTCGATCGCGAAATGCGGATTCTCTGTCCCCAAATGCGCCAATTCTGCTTATTGACACCCCATTCAAATGAACGTGGGCTTCGTTGCTAAACCAAACCATACTGCACATAATAATTCCCATCATGCCCCGCGGCGAACCGTGAAGTTTGAACGTCCTAACGCAGACAGCTCAGAAACTATGACGATTTTATTTCATGTTGTTGTTGTTGTTGCGATCTTCAGTCCAGAGACTGGTTTGATGCAGCTCTCCATGCTACTCTATCCTGTGCAAGCTGCTTCATCTCCCAGTACCTACTGCAGCCTACATCCTTCTGAATCTACTTAGTGTATTCATCTCTTGGTCTCCCTCTACGATTCTTACCCTTCACGCTTCCCTCCAATACTAAATTTGTGATCCCATGATGCCTCAGAACGTGTCCTACCAACCGATCCCTTTTTCTACTCAAGTTGTGCCACAAATTCCTCTTCTCCCCAATTCTATTCAGTACCTCCTCATTAGTTACGTGATTTACCCATCTACTCTTCAGCACCCTTCTGTAGCACCACATTTCGAAAGCTTCTATTCTGTTCTTGCCTAAACTATTTATTGTCCATATTTCACATCCGTACATGGCTACACACCATACAAACACATATAGAAAAAACTTCCTGACACTTAAATATATACTCCAAGTTAACAAATTTGTCTTCTTCAGGAACGCGTTTCTTGCCATCGCCAGTCTACATTTGATATCCTCTCTACTTCAACCATCATCAGTTATTTTGCTCCTCAAATAGCAAAACTCATCTACCTTAAATGTCTCAGTTCCCATCCTAATTCCCTCAGCATGACCTGATTTAATTAGACTACATTCCAGTATCCTCGTTTTGCTTTTATTAATGTTCATCTTATATCCTCCATTCAAGACACTGTCCATTCCGTTCAACTGCCCTTCCAGGCCCTTTGCTGTCTCTGACAGAATTACACTGTCATCGGCAAACTTCAGAGCTTTAATTTTTTCTCCTCGAATTTTAATTACTACTCCAAATTTTTCTTTTGTTTCCTTTACTGCTTGCTCATTATACAGATTAAAAAATATCTAGGATAGGCTACAACCCTGTCTCACTCCTTTCCCAACCACTGCTTCCCTTTCATGTCCCTCGACTCTTACAACTGTAATATGGGATCTGCACAAACTGTAAATAGCCTTTCGCTCCGTGTATTTCACACCTGCCACCTACAGAATTTGAAAGAGAGTATTCCAGTCAACATTGTCAAAGGTTTTCTCTAAGTCTACAAATGCTAGAAACGTAGGTTTGCCTTTCATTGAACTATTTTCTAAGATAAGTCGTAGGGTCAGTATTGCTTCACGTGTTCCAACATTTCTTCGGAATCCGAACTGATCTTCCCCAAGGTCGGCTTCTACCAACTTTTACATTGGTCTGTAAGGAATTCGTGTCAGTATTTTGTAGCCATGATTTATTAAGCTAATAGTTCGATAATTTTCGCACCTGTCAACACATGATTTCTTTGGGATTGGAACTGTTATATTCTTCTTGAAGTCTGAGGGTATTTCGCCTGCCTTATACATCTTGCTCACCAGATGGTAGAGTTATGTCAGGACTGGGTCTCCCAAGGCCGTCAGTAGTTCTAATGGAATGTTGTCTACTCCCGTGGCCTTGTTTCGACTCAGGTCTTTCAGTGCTCTGTCAAACTCTTCACGCAGTATCATATCCCCCATTTCATCTTCATCTACATCCTCTTCGGTTTCCATAATATTGCCCTTAAGTATATTGCCCTTGTGTAGACCCTCTGTATACTCCTTCCACCTTTCTGCTTTCCCTTATTTGCTTAGAACTGGGTTCCCATTTGAGCTCCTGATATTCATACAAGTGGTTCTCTTTTCTCCAAAGGTCTCTTTAATTTTCCTGTAGGCAGTATCTATCTTACCCCTAGTGAGATAAGCCTCTACATCCTTACATTAGTTCTCTAGCCATCCCTGCTTAGCCATTTTGCACTTCCTGTCGATCTCATTTTTGAGACTTTTCTATTCCATTTTGCCTGCTTCATTTACTGCATTTTTGTATTTTTTTCCTTTCATCAATTAAATTCAATATCTCTTCTGTTACCCAAGGATTTCTACTAGCCCTGGTCTTTTTACCTACTTGATCCTCTGTTGCCTTCACCACTTCATCCCTCAAAGCTACCCATTCTTCTTCTACTGTATTTCTTTTTCCTCTTCCTGTCAATCTTTCGCTAATGCTCTCTCTGAAACCCTCTACAACCTTTGGTTCTTTCAGGTTTTCCATGTCCCATCTCCTTGAATTCCCAACTTTTTGCAGTTTCTCCAGTTGTAATCTACAGTTCATAACCAATAGAGTGTGGTCAGAGTCCACATCTGCCCCTGGAAATGTCTTACAATTTAAAACCTGGTTCCTAAATCTCTGTCTCACCATTATATAATCTATCTGAAGCCTTCCATTCTCTCCAGGCCTCTTCCACGCATACAACCTTCTTTCGTGATTCTTTGCTCTGACCAAAATTCTACCAGGCGGCTTCCTCTTTCATTCCTTACCCCCCACTCCATATTCACCTACTACTTTTCCATCTCTACCTTTTCCTACTATCGAATTCCAGTCCCCCATGACTTTCGCATTTTCGTCTCCCTTCACTATCTGAATAATTTCTTTTATTTCGTCATACATTTCTTCACTCTCCTCGTCATCGGCGGAACTAATTGGCGTATAGACTTGTACTACTGTGGTAGGCGTGTGATTCGTGTCTATCTTGGCTACAGTAATGCGTTCACTATGCTGTTTGTACTAGCTGATCCGCGCTCCTATTTTTTTTATACATTATTAGACCTACTGCTGCAGTATCCCTATTTGATTTTTTATTTATAACCCTGTATTCACTTGAGCAGAAGTCTTGTTCCTCCTGCCACCGAGCTTCACTAATTCCGCTATATCTAACTTCAGCCTATCCATTTCCCTTTTTAACCCGGCGGAGGTCGCGCTTCTCGTGGTAACGGGAACGGTCACACCGCTCCTCACAGACCCGAGAGTCATTTTAGACGTGTTTTTAGTTCTCCTAAGTCATGTCATATGTTTACCATCGTTATAGAATACAATAAAACGAAACTCAATACAATAATATGTATAAAACATGTATTTACAAATTATATTTATAAAGAAAAGTTGTAGGAAATATATGCTAATAAACAATGTTTATAAATGAGAAACAAATGCCGGCAAGGGTGGCCGAGCGGTTCTAGGTGCTACAGTCTGGAACCGCGCGACCGCTACGGTCGCAGGTTCGAATCCTGCCTCTGGCATGGGTGTGTGTGATGTCCATAGGTTAGTTAGATTTAAGTAGTTCTAAGTTCTAGGGGACTGATGACCTGAGAAGTTAAGTACCATAGTGCTCAGAGCCGTTTGAACCATTTGAGAAACAAATTTTAATAATATGCTTTACGTTTGAACAATATTTACTTGTTATTTACTTCTAAATAGTAATTATAACAATATTTACTAACGAAGATGGAATGGTCCTTTATGCAAATGTATTTTTGGCATTTCATGCATTGGTAGTTCGTTTTCCTATCAATATTACTCGAACAATCGTAACAAAAATTACACAAAGCGAAATGTAGTGTAAGGAGCGCTGTGCGAGAGGCGTTCAACGAATTGGAAATTAATATTCTATGTACTGACTTGGCAGAAAATCCTAAGAAATTTTGGTCCTATGTCAAAACGGTAGGTGGATCAAAACAAAATGTCCAGACACTCTGTGACCAAAATGGTACAGAAGGTGACAAACTAAAGACCAAAATACTAAATATCTGTTTCCAAAGCTGTTTCACAGAGGATGACTGCACTGTAGTTCCTTCTCTAGATTGTCGCACAGATGATAAAATGGTAGATATCGAAATAGATGACAGAGGGATAGAAAAATAATTAAAATCGCTCAAAATGGGGAAGGCCGCTGGATCTGATGGTATACCAGTTCGATTTTACACAGAGTACGCGAAGGAATTTGCCCCCCTTCTTGCAGCGGTATACCGTAGGTCTCTAGAAGAGCGTAGCGTTCCAGAAGATTGGAAAAGGGCACAGGTCATCCCCGTTTTCAAGAAGGGACGTCGAACAGATGTGCAGAACTATAGAACTACATTTCTAACGTCGATCAGTTGTAGAATTTTGGAACACGTATTATGTTCGAGTATAATGACTTTTCTGGAGACTAGAAATCTACTCTGTAGGAATAGGCATGGATTTCGAAAAAGACGATCGTGTGAAACCCAGCTCGCGCTATTCGTCCACGAGACTCAGAGGGCCATAGACGCGGGTTACCAGGTAGATGCCGTGTTTCTTGACTTCTGCAGTTCCCCACCGTCTTTTAACGAACAAAGTAAGAGCATATGGACTATCAGACCAACTGTGTGATTTGATTGAAGACTTCCTAGATAACAGAGCGCAGCATGTGATTCTCAATGGAGAGAAGTCTTCCGAAGTAAGAGTGATTTCAGGTGTGCTGTAGGGGAGTGTCGTAGGACCGTTGCTATTCACAATATATACAAATGACCTTGTGGATAACATCGGAAGTTCACTGAGGCATTTTGCGGATGATTCTATGGTGTATCGAGAGGCTGTAACAATGGAGAATTGTACTGAAATGCAGGAGGATCTGCAACGAATTGACGCATGGTGCAGGGAATGGCAAATTCAATCTCAATGTAGACAAGTCTAATGTGCTGAGAATACATAGAAAGAAAGATCCTTTATCATTTAGCTACAATATAGCAGGTCAGCAACTGGAAGCAATTAATTCCATAAATTATCCGGGAGTAGGCATTAGGAGTGATTTAAAATGGAATGACCATATAAAATTAATCGTCGGTGAAGCGCATGCTAGACTGAGATTCATTGGAAGAATCCTAAGGAAATGCAGTCCGAAAACAAAGGAAGTAGGTTACAGTGCACTTATTCGCCCACTGCTTGAATACTGCTCAGCATTGTGGGATCCGTACCAGATAAGGTTGATAGAAGAGATAGAGAAGATCCAACAGAGAGCAGCGCGCTTCGTTACAGGATCATTTAGTAATAGCGAAAGCGTTAAGGAGATGATAGACAAACTCCAGTGGAAGACTCTGCAGGAGAGACGCTCCGTAGCTCGTTACGGGCTTTTGTTAAAGTGTCGAGAACATACCTTCACCGAGGAGTCAAGCAGTATATTGCTCCCTCCTATGTATATATCGCGAAGAAACCATGGGGATAAAATCAGAGAGATTAGAGCCCACACAGAAGCATACTGAAAATCCTTCTTTCCACGAACAATGCGAGACTGGAATAGAAGGGAGAACCGATAGAGGTGCTCAAGGTATGGATGTAGATCTTTTCCTTCCTTGGTTCGGTGTCTTAGAACTGGTTCCACTCGATGGTTGTGGATAAAATATTGTAAGCAAGTTGTCAATCGATGATCTCAGTTGCCTGGGAAGATTTTGCATTTATTTCCTCCGTTTCACCTGCTCAGCAACAAGACCAAAAACAAGTTCTTTCTTTTTTTTTCGGAGGAGTGTCTTTTTCGAACTGTACACTGCCATTGCATTAATTCCAGTAACATTCAGCAATGAAGAGAAAACGGCCATTGGTCAGCGTCGGGTATTTCTGGCCACATTCACAGAACTGCATATCCTATCCACTGTGTCAACCCCAGATTTGGTGGCATTGTAAAAAGAAATTAGTTCCGGCCTTTTGGCGACTGTTTCACTTTCAGCCACAGCGTCATGATGCGTAGTAGATAAGAGCATAACAATTTTTTTGTTTTTTGGTTTGATATGCAATAAGAGTTTTTGTCATCAAACAAGAATTGGGCGCAATACAAATTTTGTTTATTTGCAATTCCAGGTGGTAATTCTCTTTAATTTTTTCTTACCGTCCCGACCATTGTCAACCTTTTATTCAAAAATTCTTCGGCCAGTGAAAAGCTACTGAACCAGTTGTCCATAGTAACGTTTCTGCCGGTTCTGTGTACAGGCTTCGTCAGACGAATCACCACTTCGTATGGAGACATGCCAGTCGGGAAGGCTCGAGGCGGCTGTTTTCCAGGATAAATTTCCAAACTGAGGGTATAAAAGGTCCGTGCGTCGGTAAGAGCAAACATCTTTACACCGTACCTGGCGGGTTTCGAAGGTATATATTGCTTGAAAGGGCATCTTCCTCTGAAAGCCTCAAGCTTTTCGTCAATTGTAGCATACTCCCCAATAGTATAGCACTTTTGGAAATTGCCAGCTATTTGTTCAAAAAGTTCACTAACTGGAGCTAGTTTACCACATATTTGTCTCTCTTTACGAGTTCGTTTGTCATCGAATCGTAAATTTTGTAATGAAAATCTAAACCTCAGCATGCTCATCACTGCTCTGGGAAATTCCTCACCGGTTGTATCATTAGCCCATGTTTCCTCGAGGTTTGTACGATTCAGTTTTTTCAAACCAAGCATATACACTACTGGCCATTGAAATTGCTACACCACGAAGATGATGTGCTACAGACGCGAAATTTAACCGACAGGAAGAAGATGCTGTGATATGCAAATGCATAGCTTTTCAGAGCATTCACACAAGGCTGGCTCCGGTGGCGACACCTACAACGTGCTGACATGAGGAAAGTTTCCAACCGATTTCTCACACACAAACAGCAGTTGACCGGCGTTGCCTGGTGAAACGTTGTTGTGATGCCTCGCGTAAGAAGGAGGAATGCGTACCATCACGTTTCCGACTTTGATAAAGGTCGGATTGTAGCCTATCGCGATTGCGGTTTATCGTATCGCGACATTGCTGCTCGCGTTGGTCTAGATCCAATGACTGTTAGCAGAATATGGAATCGGTGGGTTCAGGAGGTTAATACGGAATGGATCACAGCGGCTTCCTATCACTAGCAGTCGAGATGACAGGCATCTTATGCGCAAGGCTGTAACGGAACGTGCAGCCATGTCTCGAGCCCTGAGTCAACAGACGGGGACGTTTGCAAGTCAACAACCATCTGCACGAACAGTTCGACGACGTTTGCAGCAGCATGGACTATCAACTCGGACATCGTGGCTGCGGTTACCCATGACGCTGCTTCACAGACAGGAGCGTCTGCGATGGTGTACTCAACAACGAACCTGGATGCACGAATAGAAAAACTTCATTTTTTCGGATGAATCCAGGTTCTTTTTACAGCATCATGATGGCCGCATACGTGTTTGGCGACATCGCGGTGAACGCACATTGTTAGCGTGTATTCGTCATCGCCATACTGGCGTATCACCCGGCGTGATGGTATGGGGTGCCATTGGTTACACGTCTCGGTCACCTTTTGTTCGCATTGACGGCACTTTGAACAGTGGACGTTACATTTCAGACGTGTTACGACCCATGGCTGTACCCTTCATTCGATCCCTGCGAAACTGTACATTTCAGCAGGATAATGCACGACCGCATGTTGCAGGTCCTGTACGGGCCTTTATGGATGCAGAAAAAGTTCGACTGCTGCCCTGGCCAGCACATTCTTCAGATTTATCACCAATTGAAAACGTCTGTTCAATGGTGGCCGAGCAACTGGCCCGTCACAATACGCCAGTCACTACTCTTGATGAACTGTGGTATCGTGTTGAAGCTGCATGGGCAGCTGTACCTGTACACGCCATCCAAGCTCAATGCCCAGGCTTATCAAGGCCATTATTACGGCCAAAGGTGGTTGTTCTGGGTACTGATTTCTCAGGATGTATGCACCCAAATTGCGTGAAAATGTAATCACATGTCAGTTCTAGTATAATATATTTTCCAATGAATAGCCATTTATTATCATCTGCATTTCGTCTTGGTGTAGCAATTTTAATGGCCAGTAGTGTATATTACGCTCACAAATGCCCCCAATTATCCAGAGAAATTGTCTTTTTTTGTGCTAATTTCGAAGTTCGTGCACTGAACTATAATATTTATTATGTCGGCCTCAAAGAAAAGTTCCCAACAGGCTGAAGGGGTCGTAGTATGTTGTGCTTGTGTTTTCACACCAGGTAAATTTGTAAATAATGTTCTTTTCCAGGGTTCCGCTATTTCCAGGCGGACTTTTCTCGGTCCATATACTTTCACCATCACGAGCAAGAAGAATGTCGCCGACGTCATCCTCGTCCGAGGAATTATTTTGTTCCGTGTCAGATGTTTACGCCCTCGATTCTAAGTAGTCGTCGCTCGCCACGCCTTCCGAATCCTCATCTTCAAATTAATTCTCACCCTCGGAGTTAGGGGTGTTGCGTGAGCCCAGCTCAGGAAGATCATCGTGGAGCATCGTGTGAATTCGTCGTACAGTATCGTCGTCCTCAGGCGGCAACATAAATCTTTCTCCCTCCATTCTTTCTCCCTCCATACCTGAAAAGGCAAAAGAAAAATATGTTGACGTCTCCATGCACAAACAAAAGTGTTGTGAGAAAATTAACATGAAAAAACTCGAGTGGATCTGACAGACCCCTGAGCGTCAAGGGCCTATTTAGGAATCCTCCTGTGCAATAAAAACATTACATAATGTCAGTAATCGATATGATAAAAATATTATACTCAGAAGGAAAATAAATAAAACTTACTGTGACAAGGAAGGTCAGGGGGACCCCCAGATGGAAACTCAACAAAGATAAGTACAGTTGGACAGCAGGGTGAGAACTGCAGTCGTGCTGGAGTATCCGCTTGCACAGGCCGCGTGGAGGGAGAGGCCCACCGACGTTCAAAATGGTTCAAATGAATCTAAACACTATGAGACTTAACATCTTAGGTCATCAGTCCCCTAGAACTTAGAACTACTTAAACCTAACTAACCTAAGGACATCACACACATCCATGCCCGAGGCAGGATTCGAACCTGCGACCTTAGTAGCTGCGCGGCTCCAGACTGAAGCGCCTAGAACCGCTCGGCCACAGGATCCGGACCACCGGACGCCATGTCACAACCTCCACACCGGCTATTTCCTGTAGAGTACGTCTGGAATTGTCGGGTCTGTCAGATCCATGCGACCGCCGCGGGGTTAAATTTCCTTACCTACCTTCCCGATTAAGTGGACCAAACCCTCCCTATCTAACCCTTGTTAATTTAGGCAAGTATCTGACCCATTTCTGAAAAAAAAACTGTTTGATGCAGGACCTTAATATTTTTACTGCATGTTACATGATGCTAATAGAGTCAACTGTACTAAAATCTACTTTATCCATTTTATTGTTTTTAAGAAATATTTTTTTAAATTTATTAACAAAAAAGATTAAGTTTTTTCTGCAGAAAATATTTTTTGTGAACTTCCTAATGGGGGAATATTAATGAATGTAGTACCAGAGGTGGCTTTTTATGTTATGCAGAGTCTCTGAAAATTTCATTCATTTATCTATGATGGTTTCTGATATAATGGGGCATATGTACTGAAAATTTTAGTCTGCGGGAAATTGACTTTAAAGAAAAAACTTTTGGAATTTGTTACTTACAGTTAATTAAAACTGTCCTGCTGCATATGATGGCCATTCTTTGGCCTCCAGCAGGGCTTCCAGTTTTTTTTTTAACGTTTCTGGATGTTTGTCTGCTTCGGCTATCCTCGTTTTATCGCTATGTTCCAGCCCAGTGATCATATTTTCATCAGGATTAACTCCCAGTTTTTTCAGTACCCAACACATTCCGATATTACCACAATTGAATGTAATAACAGCATCATGGATTCATAGTTTCATTGTATGCATGCCTACGTATACAGTTTTAGGAAGGCGGTTCCAAATTATGCTGTTGAAACTTTCATTTGGGGTCTGTGTCTGCGCATGCAGACATTTCCTTAGAAGGTCAGGATGAGCCAAGTCTCTGAAGATAGGTTTAATTGCTGTAATAACAGAAGCAGGAAGAAAATGCTGGTGACAATAAGATTCTCCAGTTGCCTGAGCCCTATTGTATTTGCACCACGAATTTTCTCCTGATGGACACAACCCATGACACGGCTTATCTTCAGTAGAGGACTTATGGAAGAATATGGGCCAAACATCTCTCTTCATTGCCTCCAGATTTTCCTTATTTCTCTTAATTGCCTACCCATAGTATACCTGCAAGTTTTCTATTTCAGTTTTAGTTAACCAACTCTGCCCGTCAATAATTTTACATATTCTAATTTTCTTCCTCTCATATCAACAGTTAGTTTTCCCAGCCTTGTCCCCAACGTTTTTGGTCATGGCCTACACATTATTTTGCTAATAATGGCATCTGAATACGGCTTAGAGTTCACCACATTAATGTATGCCTTACTGTCACCGTCGCCCAAATATTGTGTACCGTACGCCTCTTGTTTCTACGGAGTGATGAAGTATTTGTTGTACTCTATGAACTTCCATACCACCACTTGTTCCTCTAAAAGTAGCCACAGAGCTGTGTTCTTTATGTTCATTGACATTACAACATTTGTAATATTTAGACTTTATCTCCATGTCTAACACTTTACTGGTGTCTACACTCGTGGCAGTCACTACTCCATTCAGAGAAGTATGTCCTCTTTTCTGCCAACTTCCATCAAGTGCAACTGCAATATCCGAACATCCATCATTTTCTTCCACTGCTTCCCTAGCAGGCAGTTTCATGCTTTCCTCACTGACTCCACATTCAGCTTTCTCTAATATTGCAGTCAGTTTTTCAAATTTATTTGGTAGTTGATGTAATTTCATCACTGTGAACAAAATGTTCTCCCTGCAGCCATGCCCTTGCCAATGGATCGTAAGGCATACGCTAACCTAGTACTGATTTCATAAGGGCCACTTGCATCTGGTTTTGAAGAACTCATGAATGAAATCACAGTTGAGCATTTAGTGCAAATCAAATCCAAAGCAATTGCTAGGCCTTTTCTCCCACTGGCACTCTCACAAATTTTCACACTCTGCGACTCACCACGCTGTCTACATTGTACAAACTTAGAAATGACATCTGATAATATTCTCAAATTTATAAGAATGTTACTTCACCCTTGTCACTTACAGTAAATTCGTTGTAAATGGTGAAAGCTTCTTTGATGATGCACTTGTTGAATAATTACAATTAGAAACATCGTTGCTGGTGACATAACCTCTTGTACAGAAAGCTTTCTACACTTGTTTCCTCTAAATCGTCGTTTCTTGAAAATGCCTTTACGTTTCGTCATCTTCAATAAACACAACAAAACACACGTGAACAAGCACTGCAAACGTAAGTATAACAACTACTCGCAATCACACTTGAACAAAACTAACTGCGTGTTTGAAGCGTGTTGTTTACAAACAGCAGAAACAAAAGAATACCGACCGTTGCATTCGAAGGATAGCCAACACACTCGTAAGTAAAAAAAAAATCTCTAATCTGCAATGTAGGGGATATAAAGATCTAAACTGTTGTTGTTGTTGTTGTGGTCTTCAGTCCTGAGACTGGTTTGATGCAGCTCTCCATGCTACCCTATCCTGTGCAAGTTTCTTCATCTCCCAGTACCTACTGCAACCTACATCCTTCTGAACCTGCTTAATGTATTCATCTCTTGGTCTCCCTCTACGATTTTTACCCTCCACGATGCCCTCCAATGCTAAATTTGTGATGCCTCAGAACATGTCCTACCAACCGGTCCCTTCTTCTCGTCAAGTTGTGCCACAAACTCCTCTTCTCCCCAATTCTATTCAATACCTCCTCATTAGTTATGTGATCTACCCATCTCATCTTCAGCATTCTTCTGTAGCACCACATTTCGAAAGCTTCTATTCTCTTCCTGTCAAAACTATTTATCGTCCATGTTTCACTTCCATACATGGCTACACTCCATACAAATACTTTCAGAAACGACTTCCTGACACTTAAATCTATACTCGAAGTTAACAAATTTCTCTTCTTCAGAAACGCTTTCCTTGCCATTGCCAGTCTACATTTTATATCTTCTCTACTTCGACCATCATCAGTTATTTTGCTCCCCAAATAGCAAAACTCCTTTACTACTTTAAGTGTCTCATTTCCTAATCTAATTCCCTCAGCATCACCCGACTTAATTCGACTGCATTCCATTATCCTCGTTTTGCTTTTGTTGATGTTTACAAATCTTTAACATATTGCAGCGTGTCAGCAACTGTGAAATGTACAGCAAATAAACAATTTTTTTTCTTTTTTTTCAGCCTTCAGTTGCAAGGTAATTTTACTCGTTTACCTAGGTTTCGATTCCAGTAATGGAATCTTCTTCAGAACAAAAAATGAAATTATTTTGTGAGCCAAACACTGGCCATTTTTAATCTGTGACATGGCCAGTGTTTGGCTCACAAAATAATTTCATTTTTTGTTCTGAAGAAGATTCCATTACTGGAATCGAAACCTAGGTAAACGAGTAAAATTACCTTGCAACTGAAGGCTGAAAAAAAAGATTGTTTATTTGTTGATGTTCATCTTATATCCTCCTTTCAAGACACTGTCCATTCTGTTCAACTGCTCTTCCAAGTCCTTTGCTGTCTCTGATAGAATTACAATGTCATCGGCGAACCTCAAAGTTTTTATTTCTTCTCCATGGATTTTAATACCTACTCCAAATTTTTCTTTTGTTTCCTTTACTGCTTGCTCAATATACAGATTGAATAACATCGGGGAAAGGCTACAACCCTGTCTCACTCCCTTCCCAACCACTGCTTCCTTTTCATGTCCCTCGACTCTTATAACTGCCATCTGGTTTCTGTACAAATTGTAAATAGCCTTTCGCTCCCTGTATTTTAACCCTGCCACCTTCAGAATTTGAAAGAGAGTATTTCAGTCAACATTGTCAAAAGCTTTCTCTAAGTCTACAAATCTTTCTTCTAAGATAAGTCGTAGGGTCAGTATTACCTCACGTGTTCCAACATTTCTACGGAATCCAAACTGATCTTACCGAGGTCAACTAGTACCAGTTTTTCCATTCGTCTGTAAAGAATTCGTGTTAGTATTTTGCAGCTGTGACTTATTAAACTGATAGTTCGGTAATTTTCACATATGTCAACATCTGCTTTCTTTGGTATTGGAATTACTATATTCTTCTTGAAGTCAGAGGGAATTTCGCCTGTCTCATATATCTTGCTCACCAGATGGTAGAGTTTTTTTAGGTCTATCTCTCCCAAGGCTGTCAGTAGTTCTACTGGAATGTTGTTTACTCCTGGGGCCTAGTTTCGACTTAGGTCTTTCAGTGCTCTGTCAGACTCTTCACGCAGTATCACATCTCCTATTTCATCTTCATCTACCTCCTCTTCCATTTCCATAATATTGTCCTCAAGAACATCGCCCTTGTATAGACCAATATTAGTATAGGAATTATTATATTGTTCTTGAAGAGTGAGAGTACTTCGCTTGTCTCGCACATCGTGACAACTAACGGTCAATGCTGCACAACGTAGGGCGTCTGCTAAGACTTGTGATCACACAGTTCTAACATTCTGCGTGATGTCTGTTTGTTCTATATCGTGTCTCCCTACCACTTTCGCGCAACGACGCTCAGAGCGTGTTTTTTAGGGAATTGACTAGTTTGAACCTGGGACCTGTTGCTGGTAAGGAGACGTCAGACCACACATGACATGTAGAGTTCAGAAGAGTTCAGCGAGACTAGCAATGATATAACCAAATACTTAATGATTTCAGCGTCAGCTCCACTGCACTCCCTGTAAAAGAATCTTAATACTAACTAAATTTAGTGGAAGGGGTTCAAGGCTTTCCTATTTTTAGTTAGCTTGTAAAATAACGTCGAAAAAGCAGTTAAGTTTGCCATTGGAAATTTTATTCTACTCACAAAACATTGTTTATAAATTGCAGTATTGATAAAAGGAAATGTTTTAATATAGGATGGTAAAAACCAACTGCATTCAACAAAAATGTGAACGAATATTCCCTGAATGGGTTTCGAAGTTCTACAATGGATCGAAGGATGACCTATGCCATATCACATCTATAATCTAGGTTTAAATTAAGTTTCACAAAACAGAAAACTATCAAAATGGTCCAAGTGACCCTCAATTACCTTCAATTACTTATCTAACTTGTCGTAAATTACAGTGGCTGATGTGGCTTCTCAATAACTATATAACAGAAAAATCATCGTGTTTCAGATTTTTACTTCAATGGCAAATGTGAACACCATGAGCTCTAATTGACGATCGACACTAGTATTACGCAAAAAGGGGGTGTAACAGATGAGACTTCTGCAGTTCTGAGTGAAGCTTTATGCGCTGTTATGCAGCATCGCGTGCGTTCATTACCTTGTCGGTGTTCGTCAGGGGGCGGCGGTCAGCACAGCTCCGCTCACCTCGCCGTCTCGGAAGCAACTCCCCTCCTAACTTCTCCTTACTACAATTTACCGAAGTTGGTTTAAAAAAACTATCTGGCTGTGTTTTCATCTGACCAATCAGGGTCTCAGTGTTAACCTTAAGCTCTGCCTACAAAAATTCTGTCTATCCAATGAGAAACGTTGTACCTTTCGTGGTGGGGCAATGTTTTTAGAGTTTGCAACGTAGCAGAGACACGAAAAAGTCTCACGCTAAAACTTGCAACTGGTGTTGTCCTTTTATTGTTATCGTAAGATCTATATTGTTCTTCTGGAGGGCTCTAGCTTTTAACATGGGCTGCGGGGTGGTCCTAACGGTTAGCTGGCGACGTGGGTGTGCGTCCCTCATCGTAGGGCCTTCTAACTTAACACGACTCTGCTCTCGGCTTCTGTTCTCGTTTCTCCCCTCGGAACTGCGTCTGTCTCACGGTGGGAAGGTATGCCATGCATTTAGGCATTTTTGTGTTAGTCTGTGGTATTCCATTTGCTCAATCGTTACTCGTATTACTTTGGTTAATTTAATGTCACGATTTATTCGGAGCTATGTGACATACTACTGGATTTGCTTGTCATGTCAGGGTTTTCATGGAAGGTGTCGGATTTGCCTGACACCTTACACAGTGTATGGGAGACCATTTGCCCAGTGAAACACACTGAAAGAGGCGGCCCGCACAGAGCAGCTGTGTTTTCGCTCGTAACTGCGGCGACAGCGGTCCCCCGGAGCTCCTCTCGGTTGGAAGACGGACGATTCTCCCCCTCCCCCTCCCCCTCCCCGCCTGCCCCCACCCCCCTCCCCGACCAGAATTGAGTTCTCAGAGGGCAGGCCGGGGCGAGGGTACGGCTTCGCTGGCTGTCCTCGCGTGCTGCGGCCCGCGAGACCCCGGGGGATAATCCAGACTTTACGGCCCCTAAATAATACATCAGCCGCGTAACCCAGCCTGGCGCAGAACGACCCAGCGAGAGCATGCCGGGGCGCGGCGAGTCACCCGCTGGCTCACCAGACCAAACAGGCTGCCGGGACACGGCTGCTGCGTCCCTCCTGCGGCCAGTAAGCTCACCACACAAAGTAACACTCACGCCTCTAATGAGCAGACTGTCTGCTCCAGAGCTGTGCTCGTCTTGCGCCCCGACAAGTGTCGGTGCTGCCCGCGGGTCTCAACCGTATTTATAGCAGTACCAGCAGCTGTGTTCGTTCGTGTACCAGTGAAATGAAATGTGCCTATGGATTTATTGGCCAGAAGACGCCGATCGGGATGTACGAACACTTGCTGCAAGTCTTTTTACACTGAAGAGCCAAAGAAACTGCTACACCTGCCTATTATCGCTCGCAGAAGAGCCGCAACACCAAGTGGCATAGACTCGACTACTGTCTGAAGTGGTGCTGGAGGGAACTGACGCCACGAATCCTGCAGGGCTGTCCATAAATCCGTAACAGTACGACGGGGCGCAGATCTCGTCTGAACAGTACCTTGGAAGGCATCCCAGGTACGCTCAATAATTTTCATGTCTCGTGAGTCTGATGGGCAGCAGAAGTGTTTAAAGTCAGAAGAATGTAGCTGTAGCCACCCTGTAGCGATTCTGGGCGTGTAGGGTGTCGCATTGTCCTGCTAGAATTGCCCAAGTCCGTCGGAATGCACAGTGGACGCGAATGGATGCAGGTGATCAGACAGGATGCTTACGTACTTGTCTCCTGTCAGAGTCGTATCTAGACGTATCAGGGATCCCATATCACTCTAGTGTACCGATCCTCAGTATAGAATAGTAATACTAATGATATAAGTAATAATAATATACTCGTATTTTCGTCTCTAGTGAACCAATCATTAATGTCAATAATCAATAATATACTCGTATTTTCGTCTCTAGTGTACCAATCATTAATATACTTTAATAATAATATTAATAATCGTAGATTATCATCTGTATTGTACCTGAGTATACGTTACTCTCTAAGTGAACATGAATGGATGCAGGTGATCAGACAGGATGATTACGTACTTGTCGGCTGTCAGAGTCGTATCTACACGTATCAGGGGTCCCATATCATTCCAGCTACACATGCCTCACACCATCACAGAGCCTCCACCAGCTTGAACAGTCCACTGCTGACATGCAGGGACCGTGGTTTCATGAGGCTGTCCAGCCACTCGATGCAATTTGAAACGGGACTCTTTAGACCAGGCAATATGTCGGCAGTGTTGCCGACAGTTAAAATGAGCTGCCAACCAGTTTCAAGTGCAAAAACCAGCAGAAAACCGCTAAAAAAACTGCCCATACTCTCATAATCGCTAAAATCTCCTCTAATTTTTTTAAAAGTTACTATGGAAGGAAACAATAAGTATAATTGTAATTAGTTTCCTTTAGTATCAAGTAATAAAATATTCACAATCATTAAATGAACGACCAGTAAATAAATCAGCAAGTCAAGGTCAGGAAAATGCAACAAATTCTATAACAACAGCTAATTATTTAAACGAATTCGTCTTCTTCAGATGAATCTTTTTTGTCTGCATCATCATCATTGTCGGTTTCAGATTGATACGGTTCTTTGGTACCGATTTGTTTTACAACGTTTATTGGAATTCCATATTCGTTGCAGCATTTTCCTTCTAACCTCAAACAACAGCGTATTCTCAATATAGCATTTAAAAAAATTTAACATCATTCTGTTCCTCTGCCTGTTTTTTTATTACATTCATCCTGCTAAATAGTCTTTCAACATCGGCACTAGAATGAAGCAATATAAGGAGAGTAATCGCAAAAGTAGCTAATTCCTCAAATCTGGATTTCCCTTGAGCATGTTTGAAATGCAGTGTCTTATTCCAAAATTTTTTTGTATCTTTGGTCTCGTTCCACTTCAACAAATGAATCTGTCGCCACTGATCATCCACTCTAGCTATAACTTCTACACTTTTATTGAAGTGAGCCATTATATTGATTAGATTTTCTTGGTTGTGATTAAGTGCTTGTTCAACACTTATTCTGGGAATTTTTTTCATCAACGTCAAATTTTCCGTTAACCTCTTTTTTATTTCTTCAATCATACTCACTATAAATATTATGCACTGATTACGCAACATTTCTTCCTCCTCCCATGGTAATCCTTTTTATCTCATTTCAAGCAACTGCTTTTCAAAGCGGAATCCCAGATAACACCTTCGATCGAAGAAATCACGACTATTTTGAGTAAAAATATTAACTTTAGTTGCAGGTAACGTAACTTTGCTGACAAGCATGTCTATCAGATTGATCAACTCATCAGAGGGTTTGGTGTGGTCCGTATCTTTCGATTCGAACGTTTTAATGACTCTGTTTATTTCAATTAAAACTGTATATAAAAACAACTATACGCGTAATTAATCTCGTTCCCATACACAGTCTGCAATAACTCTGCCATGTGACACCTTTCGCACACTTTAGTTACGGAAAAATGTTTTTCTAGCTCTGACCGCTGCATGTATATTCTTGATACGGGGGATTCTATTGATGACCACCTTGTCTGGCACGTTTGAACTATTTCTAACGGTTTCTGTCCATCGTTGATGGTTTTGTGTAGCTCCTTGTAAAGTGATCGTCTGGAAGAGGAGCGACTAAACCAATCATCTGTCTCTTTAATTTAAAACTCCAAATTTCTCGGTAATAATCTTTTGCAGCAGCTGAAACAGTCAGTTTCCACGAATGGCACAAGCAACGTAAGAAATCAGGTGTGTTACTTATTCTTTCAATTTCGTAAATACTCCATTACTTACTCCAACCATGGCAGACGCATTATCTGTACCAATGGCCATTAAATTTTCAAGTCGCAAATCGAATCGTTGAAGTGTCTTCTTATAGCAGAGACAATAGCTTGAGCATTACACTCGTGCATTTCAGCAAGGTCAAGGTAAGTAGATACTATTTTTTGGTATAACTTACTGTTATAAACTATAATGGATCCCAAGTATTTATGTACATCAGTATCAGTAGATTCATCAATTAATAAGGTAAATGGTTGAGCTTCGCAATCTTGTTTTAGAACGTCAGTGAAAGGCGGTGCCGGCCGGGGTGGCCGAGCGGTTCTAGGCGCTACAGTGTGGAACCGCGCGACCGCTGCGGTCGCAGGTTCGAATCCTGCCTCGGGCATGGATCTGTGTGATGTGCTTAGGTTAGTTAGGTCTAAGTAATTCTAAGTTCTAGGGGACTGATGATCTCAGAAGTTAAGTCCCATAGTGCTCAGAGCCATTTGAACCATTTTTTTTTAAATGTGGTGCTAAGACGTTTTTTGTAACAGCTGAACTTTTTCGATTTTTTTTTCACGAATGTGATTAATAACCTCTCCCAAAAGGTCGACTAGACGTATACTAGTACACATGGCTGTAAAAAACGCAAGTCTTGCTTCTTAGTTTTTTTATTCCCAGTGAGCTGCGCTCTGATCTAAAGGCAATTTTTGGCTGCATAGTTACAACCTGCAAAAATTTACTAAGTCAGAGAGTGGTCAAAGATGTAAAACCGATCAATGGATGACTAATCAATTTTTAAAAAAAGGTTGCTTACCTCTTTATTCTGTAGATGCTTCTTTGACATCCCATGAGACTTCAAATCTCCATAGTGACTTCTTAAAACTGTACCACAAAATTTGCCCTTCGCTACCTGGCCCGTAGTACTTTCAGTAACTTGAAGCCGATCTTTTAAATGCGGGTCTTGAAGCCAAGAATCCCGAAACTTTTGCGTATATGCGGTCTTGGCATAGTTATACACGTGTAAAGTCGTAAAATAATAGCATACATTGCGAATCACAACTGTATACTGCTATACTGCAGACCACGAACGACGACAATCGAGTTACTTTCTCTGCGCATCTGACGTGACGCACCCTGCATGAGCCAACAAGTGGTTATTAGAAGCGACAGTGAAATACATGAGCACCCATTGTTTGAAACCGGTTGCTGCACTCTCCGTACCTGAGCAAGCCGCCTTCGCTCGTGAAATGAGGGAATCCCCGCATGTAGTTTATCGGGTGTGATGGTTTGTTTGGTGTCACATTGTAATTCATCAGTGTTGTCTTCGGAGTAACCGAGCGGGGTGGCGCAGTGGTTAGCACACTGGCCTCGCATTCGGGAGGACGACGGTTCAATCCCGCGTCCGGCCATCCTGATTTAGGTTTTCCGTGATTTCCCTAAATCGCTCCAGGCAAATGCCGGGATGGTTCCTCTGAAAGTGCACGGCCGAATTCCTTCCCCGTCCTTCCCTAACCCGATGAGACCGATGACCTCGATGTTTGGTGTCTTCCTCCAAACAACCAACCAACAATCTTCGGAGTAAAATGTAAATGTCGCGTGACTAGGGCCTCCCGACGGGTACACCGTTCGCCGGGTGCAAGTCCTTCGATTTGAGGTCACTTCGGCGACTTGGGGATGAAATGATGATGATTAGGACAACACAACACCCGGTACCTGAGCGGAGAGACTCTCCGACGCAGCCTTGAATCTAACCCGGCCCTTAGGAATGACATTCTATCGCGCTGACCATTCAGCTGTCGGCGGCAGACGTCTTCGCACTAAAAGTTCAGTAATCCTGAAATGAAATAAAGTAGAAATAATATATTTTGAAACCTAGTGGTTGAGAGATCACATTTTCAGTAACTGAAACTGAATTCTACTAAGCCGCTATAAAATCCGTCAGCCACTAGCAGCAATATTTCGCGGCTGAAAGGAGGGTAGAAACCACCAGTTTTAGTGGAAAATCCATTAAGATGACAACACTGAATCTCTGTGTTAACGGGCAAAGGCGGGGTGTAAAGCTTTGTGTCGTGCAGTCATCAAGGGTACACGAATGGGTCTTCTGCTATGAAGCCCCATACCGGTGATGTTTCGTTGAATGGTTCGCACGCTGACACTTGTTGATGGACCAGCATTGAAATCTGCAGCTATTTGTGGAAGGGTTGCACTTCTGTCACGTTGAACGATTGCCTTCAGTCGTCGTTGGTCCCGTTCTTGGAGGACCTTTCTTCGGCCGCAGCAATGTTGCACATTTGATCTTTTAGTAGATTCGTGATATTTATGGTACACTCGTGAAATGGTTGTACGTTAAAATCCCCACTTCCTTGCTGCCTCAGGAATGCGCTCGTGCGCCGACTATAACACCAGTTGAGACTCACTTAAAACTTGGTAACCTGCCATTGATGCAGCAGTAACCGATCTAACTATTGCGCCAGACACTTGTTGTCTTATACAGGCGTTGCCCCCCCCCCCCAGCGCCGTATTCTGCTTGTTTACATATCTCTGTATTTGAATTCGCATGCCTATACCAGTGTCTTTGGCGCTTCGGTGTATTTGACGTCAGTTCGGCGACTCGCGTTTCCATGATGATAAAATGACGATAAGGACAAAACACACACATACACACACACACACACACACACACACACACACACACACACACGAGCGTGCGCGCGCGCAGTCTGAAGTGGAGGAAAGACGATCCGACTGAGAATCGAACCCGGGACCCCATGATCAAGCGTTAGCAATGCGAACCAAAAACACACGAGTTGTTGACACTTATCTGTTGTTTTGTTATAATGAGTGATGGTGATGGTTGTAAAATAAAATGTGGACTTTCTCAAATTATTTAACACATTAAACTAACAAAGAACGCAAATAAATTATTTGTAGTTGGATGTAGCGCAAATTTTATGACGTTTTTACGTGCAGTAACGTCACTGCCCTCACGCTCCTGAATGTTACCCACAGCTGTGCTTACATATCCTGTCAATGCAGCCTCAATAAAAGATTCCCACGTTGCACATGGAAAAACATGACGGGTCCGTGCTATTGAAAGATCTAATCGCCAATCGACTGTACAACAGATTTTGTTTCACAATCTAGATATCAGCCTTTGCCCATTCACAAGTGCTTCAAGCACCAGAAATTATAAGAATACGATAGAATACAAATAAGTATCACAATCTGATATTCGGTTATATAAACCAATTTTGTCAAAAGTGGATGCGAGAAAATTTGTGTAATAGGCTCGTTGACTGGCAATTATCATGACTTCTTCACTCGATACGGTTGTGTAATAACACAGATGACCAAATAGCAGGTTTTAACCTTCGCTACACTGTGTCTAACAAAGCAGCCGCTGACGTAAACATCTCTGTTTGTCGGACATCATTTAAAGATGTCGTTGCTGTGAGTCTCCAAGCCTCTCAGAAGCTGTAGGAGACACGTAACGGTCAGCAGCTAAACTGCATTGGACTTGTGACTGATTTGAGAAGTACGGATTAAACGCGTAGTCAGTTGCATCAGTACGGTATTCATTATGTTGAATCATATTGTACAGAACATAACAAACAATAAAAGCATATTCACAAATATAATAAAGTTCAAAGTGAAAGAGTAAATAGCTTTTTGCTTTTTCTAAGAGTGATTATCGTTCCCTGTTTCACGTTATGTTCTTCAAATCAAGGAATGTGTTTCCTGTCCTTGTCCCCCCCCCCCCCTTCTCCAGAATCACCTTGACCTTTTTGCCGCCTGGTGTAATCAATGGCTCCTGAAAATCAAGCCTTGCAAGACCCAGGCAATCATCGTAGGTCATACCGCTCACTCCTTCCGGCTCCTTGATTTCTTCCTTACCATCTGCGCCCGTCCTGTCCGCCTCCCCCCCCCCCCCCCTCATCTACCTTGGCCTCATCATTGACCGTCACATCACCTGGATCCCTCATCTACGCTCTATCCAATCCAAAGCTCACAACCACTTCTGACTCCTCAACTCTCTGGCCAGACATGGGGTTGAACCCGTCTACCATCCTCCACGTCTACAAATCCTTAATCCGTCCCATCCTCTGTTATGCCAGGCCCGTCTGGGTATCTGCCCCACCCCAAATTCTATAAGTCCCTCCAGATCCTTGATCACTATGCACTCCACCTTGCCTTCCATATACGCCATGTGGATCCTCTGCAACCTGATTCCTTTCCCCCATGTGCTCCTATTCCTCGAATATATCCGCATACTCTACACCTCCCACCACCTCGATCCCCCTCCTCCCTTGGTTTCTCCTCTCCTCTCCAACCCCCACCTCTGCTGTGCCTTTACTATTGTGTCCCCCCTACCCTCCATCTCTACACCCTTCATCTCCTTTTCCAAGGTGGCTTCCGTTAACTCCCTCTCCTGGATGATGCCCACTCTCTCTCCATTTAGCCCTCCTATCAACTCTGATCCTCACCTCTCCCTCCCTTCCTCTGTCCTTTTCCTGGGCTCCCTCTCCCCCCCTTCCATCCTATTTTTTCCCTGCCTACCCTCTCTCTGCCTCCCTTCTCTCCCCTGACTCCTTTTGCATCTCCCTCCTCTGCCTCTCCCCATTACCTCTCGCATCTGCCCTGCCCTCCCTTATGAGTCCTCGCCTTCCATCCGTCCCCCCCTTAGTTTTTCGTCTCCTCCCCCCTTTTTCCCCCTCATCTGTCCATGTCCCCTCCCCCGATCTGTCCTTGGCTGTGGTGTGTCATCTTCATGCTGACTTTTTCGTGCAGTGTTTCCAGTGACTGTTAAGTGTTGCGCGTCTTTTCCGAAGTGTTGCAAACGGACATCATAATGTAACTGTGTGTGATTTTTATATCTCTTGCGAACAGAGACCAGACTGTCGCCGTGTTTTTTTTGTTGTCCGTTTACTATCTTACTTGTCTGCTTCCTGTGTATTTTATTAGCATCGCCCACTCTTTGTTTTATGTTTTAACTTTCCACAATTTTCCGCCGTTTTACAATTTAAGTCACTGTTTCATCGCCTGCTTTTATTGTTTATCTTTTTCTTGTGATTTAAAAATTCTGTAGGCTGAAGAGCAGTGTACTAGGCTGCTGCCAGTCCGCTCCCTTGGGGGGGGGGGGGGAGGGGGGAATCGAAATTCAATAAAAGAAAAAAACCTGTCCTTGTTCCCTCCCCTCCCCAGGGCCCCCCTTTTCCTCTCCTCTCCTCTCCTTCTCCCACAGCGCATTTTCCTTCTTCCCCTCCCCCTGAGTCCCTGCACCCCCTCCTCAACTGGGGCCCACCCACATCTTTCCCTCCCCAGCCCTCTTCGACCTGTCCCCACCCATCTACCCCGCTCTTCACCCATCCCTCCCTTGTTCCCCTCTCCCTCATCATTGCTCATCGTGATCAGTGTGCTACGCCAGTGTTGTGTTTGGTGCTGTTCTCCTGTGTCTCCAGAGCTGTCCTTTTAATTGTGTGCTGGGCTTGTACGTAGTGGTACTGTCAGTGATCGTTATGTGCTATGCTGTCCGTCACTACTTTTATGCTCCAGCCACACTCCGTCTTGTGTTCTTTTAATTATCCCAGTGTGAGATTTTTGTGTGCAATACCTTGGAAGAGCAGTTGAACGGAATGGATGGTGTCTTGAAGGGAGGATATAAGATGAACATCAACAAAAGCAAAACGAGGATAATGGAATGTAGTCGAATTAAGTCAGGTGATGTTGAGGGTATTAGATTAGGAAATGAGACACTTAAAGTAGTAAAGGAGTTTTGCTATTTGGGGAGCAAAATAACTGATGATGGTCGAAGTAGAGAGGATATTAAATGTAGACTGGCAATGGCAAGGAAAGCGTTTCTGAAGAAGAGAAATTTGTTAACATCGAGTATAGATTTAAGTGTCAGGAAGTCATTTCTGAAAGTATTTGTATGGAGTGTAGCCATGTATGGAAGTGAAACATGGACGGTAAATAGTTTGGACAAGAAGAGAATAGAAGCTTTTGAAATGTGGTGCTACAGAAGAATTCTGAAGATTAGATGGGTAGATCACGTAACTAATGAGGAAGTTTTGAATAGGATTGGGGAGAAGAGAAGTTTGTGGCACAACTTGACCAGAAGAAGGGATCGGTTGGTAGGACATGTTCTGAGGCATCAAGGGATCACCAATTTAGTACTGGAGGGCAGCGTGGAGGGTAAAAATCGTAGGGGGAGACCAAGAGATGAATACACTAAGCAGATTCAGAAGGATGTAGGTTGCAGTAGGTACTGGGAGATGAAGAAGCTTGCACAGGATAGAGTAGCATGGAGAGCTGCATCAGAGCAGTCTCGGGACTGAAGACCACAACAACAACAACAACCTTTTTCAAGGATTTTATCTCCATTTTACAGTCGCCCCCTTTTTGTCTGTTCTCTTCCATTATGTTCCCCCTTTTTATATTTATGTACGCCATATTTTCTCCTTTGTAATTTTAAATGTCTTCTATTGTTTGTTCTATGTCTTTCGGCTGAAGAGCAGCGCATATGCTGCTGCCAGCCCACCCCAGATGGGGCATTGAAATACAGCAAAGTAAAGAAAATGAATATGTTGTACTGCGCACATGGTAAAGTAGCCTATGTTCTTCTTCAGGGTTCAAGCTGTCTCTATACGAAATTTCATCAAAAGCGGTTCAGCGGTTTAATGGTGAAAGCGTAACAGAAAGAGTTACTTCCACATTTATCATGTTAGTGTGGATGCAGGTAGCAACTAACATCTGGATTTTAAAAATGTCAACTAACGTTTACTGCTTCTTAAGAGTGTAATGTTCCTGCTCAGCAACAAACAAAAATGCTTACAGAGACAGTAATACTTCGAGATGCGCATAGTTTCAGTTGACGTTGGTGAAATCTCCTGTGAGCTAAGTTTCCGGGTATAGGTTCAAAATGGTTCAAATGGCTCTGAGCACTATGGGACTCAACTGCTATGGTCATTAGTCCCCTAGAACTTAGAACTACTTAAACCTAACTAACCTAAGGACATCACACACACCCATGCCCGAGGCAGGATTCGAACCTGCTACCGTAGCAGCAGCGCAGCTCCGGACTGGAGCGCCTAGAACCGCTAGACCACCGCGGCCGGCCCGGGTATAGGAGCGAGGCCATTGCGAGGTTAGAATATGTGAGAGGAAGATATGAGAATTTGGCGCTTCAGTGTAGATGTTTAGGCTCATTCGTCCCTTGACGTTTGGGGGAAATGGATAGAAACGACGCCCCTTTTCTGTCGAATCCCATTCTCACCCAGGTATCGTTTCGCCAGTGGTTTAGTTGTCGCCTTTCTGTGATGTACTCTCCGATAACTTCAAATGCCTTGTCACGTCTGCCTTTGTTCAGCCAGTACGCTGCTGCCTTTGAAGGATGGACACATTCCCTTCACCACGCAGGGTGCCTCAGCCGATGTAGTAGGCCCCCGACATCCTGAGCAGAACCCTTCTTTGGCCGCGCCTCGCAATGATTTTATGAGTTACAGGCCTCAGTCGATGGGCCCAGGCGCTCGCTGCAAAGCGCACTGTGGGTTCGAATAGTGCGATGTGATACGAACGTATTCTCCTTACGGGTAGTCTTCAGTGTGTTTACGTAACAGCGTGCAAAAATTTAACAGGACATAGAGGATGCTCCACTGAACAATTTGAGGTAGGGAACCTGAGATCGGAGAAGCTAGCTTAAAGTGATAATAGGAATAAAATCACATTACTGTGTACTTCTTCATCAGTTATAGTTAATTGCAAATACCATCATTGACACAATGAACGTACCATTTGGTACAGTATCTTACAAAAGGTGCTGAAGCAA
The DNA here is from genome assembly GCF_023864275.1 of Schistocerca cancellata. Lineage (NCBI taxonomy): Eukaryota > Metazoa > Arthropoda > Insecta > Orthoptera > Acrididae > Schistocerca > Schistocerca cancellata. The sequence goes on along the minus strand of NC_064635.1, from coordinate 14,300,442 downwards.
AGACTCGTGTGAAGTTATTCTATGAGCGCTCTCAACATACAACCTTGAGCGATTGGTTAGATAAACAACTCGAGATGGGAACATATTAGATGTCTTGGCGACAAAGAGACCTGATTTTATTGAGGAAGTTAATCTACAATTATTAGCGACCATAATGTCGTTGTGGCTTCTGTGTCAGTGGAAGTTGCAAAAACCAAAGAAACAGCGTAGAATTTTCTTGTTTGGGAAAGCAAATAAAAGTGTCATTGATGAATATCTTCGTAGTCAGCTCGAAGCATTCACCGCGGGACACAAAGGTATTGAGCATCTACCGTCGGAATTTAAAGGTATTGTCCATCACGCGCTAGAGAAGTATGTGCCTAGCAAAAATATGGGGGAGGGAAAGGAACCACCTTGGTTCAACAAACATATTAGGAAGTTGCTGAGAAAGCAGAGAATTTTGCAAAGTCGTTTTAAACGTAGTCACTGCCCCGCTGACAAACAGAAATTATGTGAAATGAAAGCAGCTGTCAAAAGGTCAGTGAGAGATTCTTTCAACGAATTTGAAAGCACTATTTTATATGCAGATTCTAAAAATTGCGGAAGAATTTAACATTTCAGTTGGATTATGTCATGAAATCTGTAGTGGACTGGCCCGACAGCCAATCCACTATGCCTGGTAGCCGAAAGGCACGCGTTTAAGCTCACGCAGGCTGCCATGAGGTCTGGAACAGTTATAGGAGTTGAGTCTAGTAAAGAAAGGAGGTAACTGGTAGAATACTTAACTTTAATCCACAATTGGTGAACATCTCTCTTGACCTTACATGCATCAAAAGATTAATAACAATTGATATTGGCGCCTTGCTAGGTCGTAGCAAATGACGTAGCTGAAGGTTAGGCTAACTATCGTCTCGGCAAATGAGAGCGTAATTTGTCAGTTCCATCTCTAGCAAAGTCGGCTGTACAACTGGGGCGAGTGCTAGGAAGTGTCTCTAGACCTCCCGTGTGGCGGCGCTCGGTCTGCAATCACTGACAGTGGCGACACGCGGGTCCGTCGTATGCTAGCGGACCGCGGTCGATTTAAAGGCTACCACCTAGCAAGTGTGGTGTCTGGCGGTGACACCACAAAATCCTGACAAAGCATCTTGGAATGCATCGTGTTGCTGCCGAGTTGGTGCCAAGACTCATGAGTCAAGACCAGAAAGAATTTCAGCTCGCAGTCCGTAAAGAGATTTTGGATCGCGCAAATGAGGACGAGACGTTCCGTAAGAGAATCATAACTGGTGATCGAATGTGGATCTACTGTTACGGTGTTGAGACCAAGTTCAGTCTTCACAATAGGTCGGGAAAGGTTCTGCTAGACCAAAAAAAGCTCGTCAAATCAGGTCAAGTGTCAAACTCATGCTGATAGTTTTCTTTGACTTTGAAGGATTAGTTCCTCACGAATTCGTGCCACAGGTACAATCGATGGTACTACCGGGACGTTTTGTGACTCCTGTGAAAAAATGTGAGAAGGAGACGGCCCGAAATGTGGCGAGGCAATGCATGGCTCCCGAATCACGATGACGCACCTCCAGATTCGTCCCTGTTGGTGCTTGACTGTTGCACAGTGTTGCCTCATCCCCCCTTTTCTCTAGACCTGATACAGACTCTTTTTTTCATTTCCAAAGTTGAAAACCCCGATGACAGGACGAAGATTTTCAACGATACACGAGATAAAAGAAAATTCGCTGACGGCACTTCGCGTGATTGAGCAAGACGTTTACCGAGACTTCTTCTGGAAGTCGAAACGGCGTTGGGAGCTGTGTATCAATTGTGGAGCAGAGTATTTCGAAGGAGACCATGCACAATAAGTAAAAAATAAGCGTAGAAAAATTGTGTGGGCAAAGTTCCGAAATTATTTAAACGGACCTCGTGTACCGACAAGTTCACTGGAGAGATCTCGGACCCATTCGAAGACGGGAATGAGGTAGGGAGATAGCCTATCGCCCATTACATTTAAGTCACTTTTGGAGAAAACAATCAGGACATGGGACAAAGGAGTAAATGGGGTAAATATGGGTAGACACAAGAATAGAACGGTCAACATGAAATGTCCGGCCTTTGCTGGTGATCCAGCAATCATAAAAAATAACACAAAAGAAGCCAGACGGGCTCTGGAGGTACTGCACGAAATGTCAGCCAAAACAGAACTACAAATCTCATATGCAGAATCGCAGTACGCTGGACAAAAAATTGCTAGCCAGACTCCGTCCGGTAACGAAATATGGAAGTACAACACCAGTAGAAAGTTTCAAGTAGCTGGGAGAGGTTATACAGAATATAGGACTGAACTCGACGTCTAAAGAAGGCAGGATCACAAAAAGCGTACAGACTTACATGGAACCAAAACAACATAAGAAGTATTTCCATCAAAGCCAAATTAAGACACTACAGTACAGTAGTCTTACCACAGGCCTTCTATGCCTCAGAAACAACAGTAATCAGGAAAAGAACTAAAACCAAGCAAATGGAACAACAAGAGAGGAAAATTCTGAGAAAGATCTATGGGTCAGTTCAGAAAGGCGGTATCTGGATTAAAAATGACCGACGAAACAGTGCGAACAGAGTGAGACGATCACAAACAAAATGAGGAAAAGAAGGGCAAAGTTCTACGGCAGCATACATAGGATGAACGAAAACAGACTGACCAAGAAGATTTCTAACATAGTGACAACTAATACAGTGAAAACCAACTGGGTAAAGGAAATAGTGGAAAACCTCAAGAAATTGAACATCTCCACGGAAGATACGACAGACAGGGAAAAAGACAGAGGAAAAAAATCGGAACACAGAAATTTCACCCAATGGCCAAAGAGAAGAAAACAGGAAAGAAGTGGACAGAACAGAGGACGGAGAAACACAATGAATATGCGAGAGAATTATGGGAAGAAAACAAGAAAGAGACACCAAAAACTGCCACGAAAATTGACTGTGGTTTACAGCTTTCCTTAAAGTTGATTTAATAATAATAATACACTAGTGGCTATTAAAATTGCTACACCAAGAAGAAATGCAGATGATAAACGGGTATTCATTGGACAAATATATTATACTGGAACTGGTATGCGATTACATTTTCACACAGTTTGGGTGCATAGATCCTGAGAAATCAGAAACCAGAACAACCACCTCTGGCCGTAATAACGGCCTTGATACACCTGGGCATTGAGACAAACATAGCTTGGATGGCGTGTACAGGTACAGCTACCCACGCAGCTTCGACACGATACCACAGTTCATCAAGACTAGTGACTGGCGTATTGTGACGAGCCAGTTGCTCTGCCACCATTGACCAGACGTTTTCAATTGGTGAGAGATCTGGAGAATGTGCTGGCCAGGGCAGCAGTCGAACATTTTCTGTATCCAGAAATGCCCGTACAGGACCTGCAACATGCGGCAGTGCATTATCCTGCTGAAATGTAGGGTTTCGCAGGGATCGAATGAAGGGTAGAGCTACGGGTCGTATCTGAAATGTAACTTCCACTGTTCAAAGTGCCGTCAATGAGAGCAAGAGGTGACCGAGACGTGTAACAAATGACACCCCATACCATCACGCCGGGTCATACGCCAGTATGGCAAAGACGAATACACGCTTCCAATGTGCATTCACCGCGATGTCGCCAAATACGGATGCGACCATCGTGATGCTGTAAACAGAACCTGAATTCATCCGAAAACACATATGAAATGTAACGTCCACTGTTCAAAGTGCCGTCAATGCGAACAAGAGGTGACCGAGACGTGTAACCAGTGGCACCCCATACCATCACGCCGGGTGATACGCCAGTATGGCGATGGCGAATACATGCAACCATTGTGACTACACCGCGGTGTCACCAAACACGGATGCGACCATCGTGATGCTGTAAACAGAACCTAGATTCATCCGAAAAAATGACGTTTTGCCATTAGTGCACCAAGGTTCGTCGTTGAGTGCACCATCACATGCGCTCCTGTCTGTGATGCAGCGACGGTCTCCGAGTTGATAGTGCATGCTGCTGCAAACGTCGTCGAACTGTTCGTGCAGATGGTTGTTGTCTTGCAAACGTCCTCATCTGTTGACTCAGGGATCGAGACGTGGCTGCACGATCCGTTACAGCCATGCGGATAAGATGCCTGTCACCTCGACTGCTAGTGATAGGAAGCCGTTGGGATCCATTCCGTATTACCCTCCTGAACCCACCGATTCCATATTCTGCTAACAGTCATTGGGTGTCGACCTACGCGAGCAGCAATGTCGCGATACGATAAACCGCAATCGAGATAGGCTACAATCCGACATTTATCAAAGTCGGAAACGTGATAGTACGCATTTCTCTTCCTTACACGAGGCACCACTACATGGTTCCACCAGGCAACGCCGGTCAATTGCTGTTTGTGTATAAGAAATCGGTTGGCAACTCACCTCATCTCAGCACGTTGTAGGTGTCGCCACCGTCGCCAACCTTGTGTGAATGCTCTGAAAAGCCAATCATTTGCATATCACAGCATCTTCTCCCTGTCGGTTAAATTTCGCATCTGTGGCAAGTCATGTTCGTGGTGTAGCAATTTTAATGGCCAGTAGTGTAATAATAATAAGAGGAGAGGAGCTAGCATGAAGCCTTGAGGAACGCCTTACCTTGCTGTTCTGGAGTCTCTTGCTGACCCATTTCTTGTTAAACGACCTTATGAAGCAAACACTCTGCTTGCCACTGCTCTTACAGTCTTTGATTACTTAGTGTTCTAATTTTGTCCAGGGGTGTACTACGAGGTAGACAGAGAGGGTTTTGTAAGAGTCGGCAGTGCCGAGTGCTGTGCCGGGGGCGGGCCGCGGTGGCCCTCGGACCGCGATCTGCCTTTACGAGGGCCGTAAACGGCGCAGGGCGCGGGGGCCGGCCGGCCGCAGTAATTAATTAACGGCGCAGCCCACTGCTCGCCTTCCATCTGCCGGAGGCGGACACCCCACCAGAGTCACCGCGGACACACCTGCACGGTACATTCTAGTGGCTGCCGAGCTGTAGCGGTAAATACACTTTGTGTCCCGCGGCTCCTAGGTATTTCATCACCTGCTCGTCTGCAGGTATCGTACGATTAAAACTGTGTGTCGGACGGAGATTCGATGTCAGGATCTCTGCCTTTCGGAGGCAAGTGTTCCACCGACTGAGCTAACCAAACACGACTCACGATCGTCCTCGAGCTTTACCAGCGCCAATACCTCGTCTCCTACCTTCCAAACTTCACAGAAGTCGAAACTTCCTGGCAGATTAAAACTGTGTGCCGGGCCGAGACTCGAACTTGGGACCTTGGCCTTTCGCGCGAAAGTGCTCTACCAACTGAGCTACCCAAGCATGACTCACGCCCCGTCCTCACAGATTTACTTCTGCCAGTACCTCGTCTCCTACCTTCCAAAGCACTTGCCCGCGAAAGGCAAAGGTCCCGAGTTCGAGTCTCGGTCCGGCACACAGTTTTAAATTGCCAGGAAGTTTCATGTCAGCGCACACTCCGCTGCAGAGTGAAAATCTCATTCTGTTCACAGAAGTTGTTCTGCGAAACTTGCAACACTAGCACTCCTGGAAGGAAGGATATTGCGGAGACGCGGCTCAGCCACAGCCTGCGGGAAGTTACCAGAATGGAATTTTCACTCTGCAGCGGAGTGTGCGCTGATACGAAACATCTTGGATGGTAGGAGACGAGGTACTCAAAATCGTTCAAATGGCTCTGAGCACTATGGGACTTCTGAGGTCATCAGTAACCTAGAACTTAGAACAAATCTAACTAGGGACATCACACACATCCATGCCCGAGGCAGGATTCGAACCTGCGACTGTAGCGGTCGGGCGGTTCCAGACTGAAGCGCCTAGAACCGCTCGGCCACACCGGCCGGCGAGACGAGGTACTGGCGGACGTAAAGCTGTGAGGACGGCTCTCGAATCGTGCTTGGGTAGCCCCGTCGGCAGAACACTTGGCTGCGAAAAGCAAAGGTCCCGAGTTCGAGTTTCGGTCCGGACACAGTTTTAATCTGTCACGAAATTTCATATTAGCGCACCCTCCGCCGCAGACTGGAAAATTCATTCTGCAATCATACGATTATTTAGAGCAACCTGTATGGCCACTTCTTACAGTGGCGACAAATAAAATAAAAACATGCTACATCCCTGCCGTCAGTAGAAGACCGATTTGTACCGGATGGTTATAATTAAACTTTCCCTATCTAACACGTTATGACACGGAAACTAATGACCATACCAGTGCCAAAGTTGATAGCATTAATGTAAAGGACATGGGTAAGAGAAATAATGTAGAATCAGTGAAACTGACGCTGCAGTCCGGAACCGCGGGACTGCTATGGTCGCCGGTTCGAATACTGCCTCGGGCATGCGTGTGTGTGATGTCCTTAGGTTAGTTAGGTTTAAGTAGTTCTAAGTTCTAGGGGACTTATGACCTAAGATGTTGAGTCCCATAGTGCTCAGAGCCATCAGTGAAACTGAAACACCTTTAATGTGCTGCTACGACACGTCATACCACGGCATACTGGTACCATTACTGCTACAAAAGGGCCCAATATGGCTTCCGCCAGTGTCTGGAAGAGTCTGAAGGTGCAGGACTGCATTCTGCACAGCAGAACGAAACGTGTCCTAGGTATGCTGGCTACGTCTCTTGACATGCTGCGCTTCAGATCAGCACATGTGTGAATATTCCCCTGGTGAACCCTGTCCTTCAGGTAGCCCCACAACCAGTTGTCCAGGTGCCGGTAGGATTCAGGCACTGAGGACTCCGGAATACGGACCGTTCATCCATTCCGAGAATCGAGAGTTTTGACGATTTTTGCCTGCTTTCCACACTGATACTGGCAAGATGTTGCTTCCAAGGACTCCAAGACTTTAGAGAATGATTTAATTTAAAGTCTGAAGTCGGGTAAGAAATAACAAAAGAATTTTTTTCACGTGACATAACTACAAATTAACAATTTTCGGATTTTTTCCTTTACTTGTACCGTGAAACCTCTCTTCTCGCCAAATCTCATGACTGTAGACTAATTGTAGCTGATTGTAGCTTTAATGTGTCTCACAATATGTGACACACATCGCCGTATCTTTTGATTTAATTGACTTGCATTCCTAACTCTTTTACACAACCGAAAGAGCATAGACCTTTTCACACTAATTTTCGACCTATTTTTGTATCTGTATCGATATTTCTATGTCAGCTTGTAGTGCTGCTTATGTAGAGTTTTGTATCTGTCATGGACATTCTATGAATAAATGTACATATTTCAGCTGTGTGAACTTTTCAAAGATATTGTTTAAACTGTGCTTGTGGTCTTAAATAACTACTGGAATGATTATTACTGTACATAATGTACTGCAAGTGACTTTGAAACGTACCCTTAGAAAAATTTATGAATTACTATGCTGATAAAACTCTTACGCTATTTGATTTTCAAACAGCTGAGCAAAGCTGAACGTACTCAGACATTTCGCTCTTTACCTATTCTGATCAACACTAAACTGACACACAATATTTTTAGCGCAACGCAATCTGACTTTCAATAATCCCTACAAAAGAATGGCCCTGACTAACATTAACCTATACCTTTCACAAACCACTTACCTCACAAAAATCTTCGTTACTCCAACTACTGCAATTCAGCGAGCGCCAATACTGCCATCTAAATAAAAGATTCTAACTACTGAAGGCACTAACTACTGATAGGCATAGTTAGCAAATGAAAGATTTTGATAGAGAACAAACGATGTATTTACCTTAATAGTGTTCACAAATCATAATATATATAGCAGTTCATGACATCCAGTCTTACAAATATACTGTTTCTGATGGACACACGTCCAGATCATCCGCTCTCAAAACTCCGCCATCTCTCTCTCCACATCCACCACTGTTGGCGGCTCACCTCCAACTGCGCAACGCTACGCGCTGTTAACAGCCAACTGCTCAACACTACAATAGCAAATACTCCAACAATGCAAACCAAACACAGCCTTCACACAGCACAGTCAATGATTTTCATATAGAGCGCTACGTGGCGTTACCAACATAAAAACCCAAAGAACCTACTTACAACTCGTTCCATAGTTAGGGAACGTAGGGTTGAATGTAAACGACATGGAGAAGCCCCGCAGCTACGGAAGTAGCCTGGCGGTGTGGAAAACGTGTGGTTGGCACGCAAGTGGCAGCTCGTCCTCTGTGAAGGGTTAAGGAGTCTGGGCTGAGCAGTGGTGTGGTGCACACACCTCGGTAGCAGCAGCGGATCATTGTGGCTCATATTCCCGGAGTTTTGAGGCCAGAAGAGCTTAGGGGCAGTATTTACGGGCCTCGGGTGCTGCATTTGGTGACACTATTATCATGGCACGGTTTTTGGCCCTGTAAAAGTATAATTTCGACACCAAGATCTGTAACAGGGCGAGGCCAACAGTACTGCTGTGGCTGCATCGCCGCCATGTTGACAGCCACTGAAAATTACGTCACCAGTACCACCAGCCTTCCACTAAATTGTTTATATTTGGCACTCTGTAAACAGACCAGGTATTTGTGAAATTTGGTTGATTTTAATAATAATCGTGGTGTTGCTAAAAGCTGTGTCTTACACCCGTGATTATCCCAGGTCACCAACCTGCGCAGGAATGCTATCCTAGTGAATTTAATTCCGAGTGTCTTAATTTATTATGGAAATACTTATTCGGCAGCTGTAAAAATAGTTGTGATTGCTTTCTAACGTGTGGAGCTGTAGTGTTTAAAGTTCAGTTTTATAGTTTGAGAAAAACTCCACTTCCAATGCAGTTTTAAATCAATCTGCAGTCACCAGAATGAGATTTTCACTCTGCAGCGGAGTGTGCGCTGATATGAAACTTCCTGGCAGATTAAAACTGTGTGCCCGACCGAGACTCGAACTCGGGACCTTTGCCTTTCGCGAAAGGCAAAGGTCCCGAGTTCGAGTCTCGGTCGGGCACACAGTTTTAATCTGCCAGGATGTTTCAATCTGCAGTCAATTACTTAAATAATTTTCCTTACTTGAGAAGCTGCCTGAAAACACTAAAGTTGATCTGAATTGTTGCGTTTATGCACTTTGATCAGAATTACAAAGTTTTATCAGTGTTCTTTTCACGATAAAGTGTTTGAACTTAAATTTAATGTTATGTTGGCATTTACACAGCCAACTATAATTTGAGTAGGTCAAAAGAATTCTTATCAAAGCACATTTGTTATTTAAAGAGTTATAGTTTGTTGTGCTTCACCTAATTAATGGTTATTAACGAGGACACTTACCTACCCTCATTCATACTTGTATAGTTTTTTTTATGAGCATGGTTCTTCAGACTATGAAAGTTTAAGGGCCATCATGTTCTAGGCTAGTTAGTTAATGAAGCAAAACAAAGTCTCCTTCAGAGCCACTGTAGTTAGATTAGCATTCTGTTTAATTGCTTCAAACCGAATTTAAGAAAGACATATTTACTGTGTTAGCTATTCTAATGCAAGTTGGTTAATGCACAGGCATAGAGACCTTGTACTAAGCAATCACGTTATAGAATATGATCATTAACAGACTCACTGATTTAAATCAGAATCATTTGATGCCCTTCCCTGTTTAGCATTGCTACTAGTTTCATGTGTGCTGGTGACTGGCTCTATAAACTGCTGCATCTAGGTCATTTAAGATACGTGTTGCTGTGATCATATTTTACTCTTTGCTATCTCATTGGCCATTTGTCTGTCTGACTTCCAAGTTAGTAGTATATTTATCTGCAACGTTAGGTTACTGTGTTGTAGTGTGAACGGATATAAGGAAAGAGTTTAGTGTTTGTGTGTGTGTGTGTGTGTGTGTGTGTTTGTGTGTGTGTATCAAGGAAGGTTAGCCTGAGCACGGCCTTCTGTTTTATTACATTGCTTGACATAAGAAGTGTGTCCATCAGAGACAGTAAATTTGTAACACTGGATGTCATGAACTGCTATATATATTACGACTTTTGAACACTATTAAGGTAAATACATTGTTTGTTATCTATCAAAGTCTTTCATTTGCTAACTATGTCTATCAGTAGTTAGTGCCTTCAGTAGTTTGAATCTTTTATTTAGCTGGCAGTAGTGGCGCTCGCTGTATTGCAGTAGTTCGAGTAACGAAGATTTTTGTGAGGTAAGTGATTTGTGAAAGGTATAGGTTAATGTTAGTCAGGGCCATTCTTATGTAGGGATTATTGAAAGTTAGATTGCGTTGCGCTAAAAATATTGTGTGTCAGTTTAGTGTTGATCAGAATAGGTAAAGAGCGAAATGTCTGAGTACGTTCAGCTTTGCTCAGCTGTTTGAAAATCAAATAGCTTAAGAGTTTTATCAGCACAGTAATTCATAAATTTTTCTAAGGGGACGATTCAAAGTCACTTGCAGTACATTATATACAGTAATTAGGCTGTCGACCAATATTAATACGTAGTGTTACGACTTGCTTTTGTGCTGAGAGAACGTCTGTTCCTAACCCCCTTGTTTACTGTTCTCAAAAATTCCTCGCAGAGGTCTAACGTTAGCATCGATTGCCATTTAAGGTGGCCGGTGTCACCGTTACAACCTCAGTATGTGCGATAAATTTCAACCTGATACCTGTAACACTTTCTGAGAAAAAGGGGTATTAACAGACGGAGGGACAGACAGTCAGTCTGCTAAGAAACGAAAAAAAAATTTTTTTTTCGTGTAGTATAATTACAAACTTACAATATCCGGATTTTTCTCCCTTTACTCGTACACTGAAACCTGGGTTCCTGCCAAAATTTCATGACACTGCACCAACGAGAAGTATCCTATAGGTTTTGATCAGTGAGTTTGGTTGGTTGGTAGATTTGTGGAGGGGAACCAAACAGGCGAGGTCATCGGCCCCATCGGATTAGGGAACGATCGGGAAGGAAGTCGGCCGTACCCTTTCAAAGGAACCATCCCGGCATTCGTCTGAAGCGATTTAGGGAAATCACGGAAAACCTATATGCGGGTGGCTGGACTAGGGTTTGAACAGTGGTCCTCCCGAATACGAGTCCAGTGTGATCAGTGAGTTTGCGAGAATCGACATACGTGACACTAATTGCTGTGTCTTTTGATGACACGGACTTAGAAGCTTCATATTTGTACACTACCACTGGCTGGTAGTCTTAATAAGTGACACAAATGTTAACTTTATACAGCTAACTCTTCCGGAAAAAAATGAGGGTTACAACTGTCGAACAGACAGACTGACAGACAACTAAGTTTTCCTATCGGGGTTCCGTTTTTTGACTATTAATGTATGGAACTCTAAATAACGTTTTTGACACAGTGCCAGAGAAACTGGTACACCTGCCTAATATCGTGTAAGGCTCCCGCGAGCTCGCATAACTGCCGCAACACGACCTGACATGGACTCGACTAATGTCTGAAGTAGTGGTGGAGGGAACTGACACGATGAATCCTGCAGGGCTGTCCATAAATCCGTAAGAGTACGAGGGGGTGGAGATCTCTTCAGAACAGCACGTTGCAAGGCATCCCAGATATGCTCAATAATGTTCATGTCACGGGAAGTGTTTAAACTGAGAAGAGTGTTCCTGGAGCCACAGTGTTGTAATATGGACGTGTGGGGTGTCGTATTGTCCTGCTGGAATTGCCCAAGTCAGTCGGAATGCACAGTGGACATGAACGGATGCAGGTGATCAGACAGGATGCTTACGTACGTGTCACCTGTCAGAGTCGTATCTAGACATATCAGGGGTGGCATATCACTCCAACTGCACACACCCCACACCATTATAGAGCCTCCGCCGGCCGTTGTGACCGAGCGGTTCTAGACGCTTCAGTCCGGAACTACGCGGTTGCTACAGTCGCAGGTTCGAATACCGTCTCGAGCATGGGTGTGTGTGATGTCCTTAGATTAGATAGGTTTACGTAGTTCTAAGTCTAGGGGGTCTGATGACCTCAGATGTTGTCCCACAGTCTTTAGAGCCATTTGAACCATAGAGCCTCCACCAGCTTGAACAGTACCCTGCTGACGCGCAGATTCCATGGATTCATGAGGTGGTCTCCATACCTGTACACGTCCATCCGCTCGATACAATTTGAAACGACACTCGTCCGACCAGGCAACATGTTTCCAGTCATCAACAGCCCAGTGTCGGTGTTGAAGGACCCAGGCAAGGCGTACAGCTTTGTGTGGTGCAGTCATAAAGGGTACACGAGTGGGTCTTCGGCTCTGAAAGCCCATATCGATGTTATTTAGTTGAATGGATGGCACAGTGACACCCTTTGATGGCCCACCATCGAAATCTGCAGGAATTGGAGGAGGGGTTGCACTTCTGTCACGTTGAATGATTCTCTTCAGTCGTCGTTGGTCCCATTCTTGCAGGTTCTTTTTCCGGCAGCAGCGATTCCTGGATTTCAGGGTATACTCTTGGAAATGGTCGTAAGGGGGGAATCCCCACTTCATCGCTACGTTGGAGATGCTGTGTCCCATCGTTCGTGCGCCGACTATAACACCACGTTCAAACTCACTTAAATCTTGATAACCTGCCATTATTGCAGCAATAACCGATCTAACAACTGCGCCAGACACTTCCTGTCTTACACAGGCGTTGCCGACCGTAACGATGTATTCAGCCTGTTTACATATCTCTGTAGTTGAATACGCAAGCCTGTACCAGTTTCTTTGGCGCTTAATGCATATGTTATAGAAGAAAGTTCGATCGACTATCGAACAATCGCTTTCACGCCTAAATTAATTATCTAGCGTTAGCTTTGGGAGGTAACGATTAAAACTTTAGGACTTCCGCTCCCGTAGAGCAATAAATATGTGAGCAGCGTTGCGAAATAGGGTACTGTAATCTTTTCGCGTCCCCGCGTTGACGTTTATACGCGGCAAACACGTGCTCGGCAACAAATGGAGCGATTCTGCAGATACACAGCGCGGAGAGCAGCGGCGTTTAAACTTTCAGCCTGCGCTCTTAACCCGCCAAATGGCTGACTGATTCTGAACGAGACGTGTGTGTGTGTGTGTGTGTGTGAGTGTGTGTGTGTGTGTGCGCGCGCGCCATAAGCTTTCTGTCTGCAGTGGGCCACGAGAATATCCTCACCAGACCCACTCGGCCATTACGCCGCCGGCAAAACAGCAGCGAGGGGCCGACGCCAGCGCGCTGGCGCCAGAGCTGCCGCGCACAATGGCTGGCGCCATCAATTATTGTGCGGCCGTCCTATCTGCGCGCCAGTACCTGCCGTCGCTGCCGCCGCCGCCCGAGCAGGAACTGGTGGAACTGGACATTCCATTAGCGGCGCTCCGGAATGCATTACGGCCCCGCTGCGTTTACCCAGTGCGCTGTGCGGGGCTGCCGGCCTCCAGGCGGTGCCGAGTAAACTCGTCCGGTCTCGCTCCTGCGGTCATAAATGTGGAAAACACCGCGCGAGGGCTGCGAGAGAAACTGGCGCGGGAGAAACAGTACCGAAAGGTTCACGATAACCGATTCTGTGGTACCGTCATAACTAACAAAGGAGTAGATTTCCTTTACTTCACGTCTGTTGTCACCAGACTACCGGTTTCGGTCTATAACGACCATCTGTAGATCTGTTTTATAAAAACATGTCTGAGCCGTGGCTCTCGTTACTGGCGCGCCAGTCTCTTGGATGTCTGTTATCGATCCTTCGATATTTCTTATCTTTGCTTGCGTTGTTGTTTTCCGCATTCGCGGGGCGAGGGGCAGTTCACGCTTGCTTGGGCTACCTGCTGAGACGCCGCGAGGTACGAGGTGGGAAACAACCACGTACCGTGTGATCAAAAAGGCAGTATAAATTTGAAAACTTAATAAACCACGGAATGGTGTAGATAGAGAGGTAAAAATTGACACACCTGCTTGGAATGACATGGGGTATTATTAGAACAAAAAAAAAAAAGTTCACAAAAATGTCCGACAGATGGCGCTGGACAGAAGGTAACTGCTACCGTAACGGGTGAGAGGTACGCCGATATGTTAGAGAATCGCATCGTCCCCAGCCTGGCTGATAAACACCTGCTGGAACGTACGATGTTTATGCAGGATGGCGCTCCACCCCATATTGCTAGACGCGTGAAAGATCTCTTGCGCGCGTCGATTGGTGATGATCGTGTGCTCAGCCGCCACTTTCGTCATGCTTCGCCTCCCAGGTCCCGAGACCTCAGTCCGTGCGATTATTAGCATTGGGGTTACCTGAAGTCGCAAGTGTATCGTGATCGACCGACATCTCTAGGGATGCTAAAAGACAACATCCGAAACTCCGAACATGCTTTACAGTGCTGTTCACAACATTATTCCTCGACTACACCTTTTGCTGACGAATGATGGTGGACATATTGAGCATTTCCTGCAAAGAACATCATCTTCGCTTTGTCTTACTTTGTTATGCTAATTATTGCTATTCTGATCAGATGAAGCGCCATCTGTCGGAACATTTTTTGAAATTTTGTATTTTTTTGGTTCTAATAATACCCCATGTCATTCCAAGCACGTGTGTCAATTTGCACTTCTCTATCTACATTATTCCGTGATTTATTCAGTTTTCAAATTTATACTGACTTTTTGATCACCTTGCATGTGTGGAGTTGGTTCTACGCGGTCTACCGGTTCAGCATGGATGATATGTGTTGGCTGCCTGCCTGTCTGCTCTCCTGATTTTGCTGGCCGTGCCTTGCGGCCGCCTAGCTTTGGGTTGCTGCCTGGTGTATCCCACACGAGCCATACCGGATGTCCAGCAGAAGTTAAGCAGCCTTGTGTTTCTTTAAAGAAAAGGAGCAAATGTATAAGACATTCTGTAACCAATTTTGGTGGCCTCTTTACGAGTGGCCTTCGCGTTTACACTGCCTTTGGGGAGAGTTAATTCTTTTACATTTAAATAGTTGGCGTTCCCTTGGGGTTTTATTTGAATTTTCTCTTTGGCGTTCCTTCCTTGTGCTTGGTTAAATGTTACTTGTATAGCGGGAAGTGACTCCTGGTTAAAACTCGGAGAAAGTGTTTGATGTTACTGCCACCTCCGGCATTCGTCTTTTCAATTAAGTGTTGTCATCCCTTCGAGCGACCGTATGCCACTCCTCGTTAATTAATGCTGGTTTATGTGTACTTAATTTTGAATTGGCCATTTGAATTAATATTTTGGAGCGCAGTATAGCACTAAGGCAGCCTCATTGTATACCACCTTGTGCCCCGGTCTAGTGCCTTAAGCTTCAGTGGCACGAGTTAGCTCCACTACCGATTTTACTGATGTGCTCCCCTCAAAATCTTGTCTTGTATAAGTTGGCCCCATGTGTGCCTGGGATCACAGAGATGCGCTTTAGTGTGACTTCAGTGCTAGTCAGTTAATGGAATCTTCATTTTGGTGTGGCTTCCACTGAAGAGTTTGAGTCAAGCGTAGTGTGTTTGATTTGTTATTCATTTAATTACTGTAAGTTTGTTTATTTAATGGGGAGCAAGACATTCAAAGACTGTTGGTATTATCTCCCCTAGTTGCTGGGTGTTGCTAATTCGTTCCAAATGGCCTACTACTTATTCAATGGCAAGGCTGTTGATTAGTTGGTTACTGTGAGTACAAATTCACGCTATTTATTTGTTGCCGAAATTGTTAAAGTGTCTGTGTCGTTATTCAATCACTAGCTACGTGTTTGAGCTGAAGTGATATAAACCTTACATTGGCTCCTTAAAATTTGTTGCCAGCAGAAACCCTTAAGAGAACGAAGTTTTGTCACTGCTTATGTTAACCTTTACTGGGAGCAATATTTCCTGTAGTTAAATTTTGTCTTAAAATGTGTATTTCTCTGATGTAATAAACGAGTGATAAAAGAAAAAAATAAAGGGGCCTGGTCCTTCCTATTGTGTCCGGTTTGTAACGCGTATCAATGTCCTAATATACCATTTGACGATGCCACTGTGGCTCCAGTATATCAGGACATGTTTTTGTAAAACAGATCTGAAGACGGTCATTACAGACAGAGACAGGTAGTCATGACAAAACTTTGTCACCATGATCGTGTAGTGAACGAAATTTATTCTATATTCGGCAACCTCGGGGAATAATTTTCGTAGTCTTCAATTCGTTGAATTGGTCGTAGATGTGGGAATTGTAATTCAGAGAAAATTAGAAACCACTATTCCTTCATTTATTAATCCAATTTTACGTATTTCTGCTTTAGACATAATCAGAATCTGTAATACAGGGGGAATAATCCAAAACTTGCATCACAAATATTGCGGAATTCTGAAGTGCTACAGAAGTGCCGTTTTCACAGTACGCATATGCATTCAGGGGCTCGTACTGTTAGCCCATGTCCGCAGCTCGTGGTCGTGCGGTACCGTTCACGCTTCCCGCGCCCGGGTTCCCGGGTTCGATTCCCGGCGGGGTCAGGGATTTTCTCTGCCTCGTGATGACTGGCTGTTGTGCGATGTCGTTAGGTTAGATAGGTTTAAGTAGTTCTGTATGTAGGCTGTTTATGTTTTCTTATTGGCAACGTTACATAGCGCTCTGTATGAAAATCACTGGCTGTGCTGTGTGCAGTCTGTGGCTAGTTTGCATTGTTGTCTGCCATTGTAGTGTTGGGCGAATGACTCTACTGTGGGTTTGCTCTGTTGTGGCCCATTACCTGTCTGCATGTTAAGAGTCAGCACTGTCTTTCCGTTGGAAGGACAACACTACTTCTTCAAGACTGCATGGAAATCCACTACTTCTGTGTGCAATTTCTTTTACTAATGAGACTTTGTGAAAAAAAAACTGTAATTACTATTATGATGAATGATCAGGACTATCTTTATGGACTGTGAGAAAATTTTAGCTTTTGACCAACATTGTATCAATAAGCGTGTGCATTTGATTTCTTTGTTATTGTAATTACGATTATGAAAAATTTTAACAAATATGTATTGCCCAGTGCCCAAAACAATTTGTAAAATTTTTTGTGGGGAGCATGGGGGCTATGTATGTAGGCTGTTTATGTTTTCTTATTGGCAACGTTACATAGCGCTCTGTATGAAAATCACTGGCTGTGCTGTGTGCAGTCTGTGGCTAGTTTGCATTGTTGTCTGCCATAGTAGTGTTGGGCAGCTGGACGTGAACAGCGCGTAGCGTTGCGCAGTTGGAGGTGAGCCGCCAGCAATGGTGGATGTGGGGAGAGAGATGGCGGAGATTTGAAATTTGTAAAAATGGATGTCATGAACTGCTGTATATACACTCCTGGAAATTGAAATAAGAACACCGTGAATTCATTGTCCCAGGAAGGGGAAACTTTATTGACACATTCCTGGGGTCAGATACATCACATGATCACACTGACAGAACCACAGGCACATAGACACAGGCAACAGAGCATGCACAATGTCGGCACTAGTACAGTGTATATCCACCTTTCGCAGCAATGCAGGCTGCTATTCTCCCATGGAGACGATCGTAGAGATGCTGGATGTAGTCCTGTGGAACGGCTTGCCATGCCATTTCCACCTGGCGCCTCAGTTGGACCAGCGTTCGTGCTGGACGTGCAGACCGCGTGAGACGACGCTTCATCCAGTCCCAAACATGCTCAATGGGGGACAGATCCGGAGATCTTGCTGGCCAGGGTACTTGACTTACACCTTCTAGAGCACGTTGGGTGGCACGGGATACATGCGGACGTGCATTGTCCTGTTGGAACAGCAAGTTCCCTTGCCGGTCTAGGAATGGTAGAACGATGGGTTCGATGACGGTTTGGATGTACCGTGCACTATTCAGTGTCCCCTCGACGATCACCAGTGGTGTACGGCCAGTGTAAGAGATCGCTCCCCACACCATGATGCCGGGTGTTGGCCCTGTGTGCCTCGGTCGTATGCAGGCCTGATTGTGGCGCTCACCTGCACGGCGCCAAACACGCATACGACCATCATTGGCACCAAGGCAGAAGCGACTTTCATCGCTGAAGACTACACGTCTCCATTCGTCCCTCCATTCACGCCTGTCGCGACACCACTGGAGGCGGGCTGCACGATGTTGGGGCGTGAGCGGAAGACGGCCTAACGGTGTGCGGGACCGTAGCCCAGCTTCATGGAGACGGTTGCGAATGGTCCTCGCCGATACCCCAGGAGCAACAGTGTCCCTAATTTGCTGGGAAGTGGCGGTGCGGTCCCCTACGGCACTGCGTAGGATCCTGCGGTCTTGGCGTGCATCCGTGCGTCGCTGCGGTCCGGTCCCAGGTCGACGGGCACGTGCACCTTCCGCCGACCACTGGCGACAACATCGATGTACTGTGGAGACCTCACGCCCCACGTGTTGAGCATTTCGGCGGTACGTCCACCCGGCTCCCGCATGCCCACTATATGCCCTCGCTCAAAGTCCGTCAACTGCACATACGGTTCACGTCCACGCTGTCGCGGCATGCTACCAGTGTTAAAGACTGCGATGGAGCTCCGTATGCCACGGCAAACTGGCTGACACTGACGGCGGCGGTGCACAAATGCTGCGCAGCTAGCGCCATTCGACGGCCAACACCGCGGTTCCTGGTGTGTCTGCTGTGCCGTGCGTGTGATCATTGCTTTTACAGCCCTCTCGCAGTGTCCGGAGCAAGTATGGTGGGTCTGACACACCGGTGTCAATGTGTTCTTTTTTCCATTTCCAGGAGTGTATTATGACTTTTGATGACTGTTAAGGTAAATACATTGTTTGTTCTCTATTAAAATCTTTCATTTGCTAACTATGCCTACTAGTAGTTAGGGGCTTCAGTAGTTTCAATCTTTTATTTAGCTGGCAGTAGTGGCGCTCGCTGTATTGCAGTAGTTCGAGTAACGAAGATTTTTGGTGAGGTAAGTGATTTGTGAAAGGTATAGGTTAATGTTAGGCAGGGCCATTCTTTTGTAGGGATTTCTGAAAGTCAGATTGCGTTGCGCTAAAAAATATTGTGTGTCTGTTTAAGCATAGTCCTGTATAAATGTTCTAAGGGGATGTTTCAGTTCTAAGGTCTAGGGGACTGATGACCATAGATGTTAAGTCCCATAGTGCTCAGAGTCATTTCTTTTTTGTTAGCCCATACACGTATTGTAATAATACTTAGAAAGTGTACTTTTTGTGCGAAAGCCGGCCGGGGTGGCCGAGCGGTTCTAGGCGCTACAGTCTGTAACCGCGCGTCCGCTACGATCGCAGGTTCGAATTCTACCTCGGGCATGGATGTGTGTGATGTTCGTAGGTTAGTTAGGGTTATGTAGTACTAAGTTCTAGGGGCCTGATGACCTCAGAAGTTAAGTCCCATAGTGCTCAGAGCCATCTGAACCATTTTTGTGCAAAATTACGCCTTTTTTAAATGGAACAGTGCCAACTGATACCAGACAACTAGAAGTAGGGTAAATCGGAATGCCAGTTGTGTTTTTTTACAGGAGTCTAGCGGGAGCTGTTTGCGAGATATCGTATTGTGCAAAATTTCCACACCGACACTAGTTTCTGCCTAGTTGCTATCTGCGATGTGGCTATGTTCGCTTACAGTGTGCTTGTGTCTTCCTTGAGTACACAGCGAATTCATAGTCAGGTTGTGTGTGACATTCCAAGCATTAGGTCGTTAGCGGACGATGGGATTCACCAATGCAGATAAACCCGACATGCTCATGGGGTAGTGAGAGTGTAGGAAAAATGCGTTCTGTCCTTGTAAGGTGTATTCGGCAAGATATCCCAATAAACAGCAACCCTCTGCGGTTAACAACCGTAGTTCCAAATCGGAGCTTGCTCCAACTGCGGTTGACAGCCTTCGAAAGTCAAAAATGGAAAGGTCTTTTAGGATAAAAATTCCACCGTCCTGCTCAAAAAGGCAGGAAAAGGCTACATCGGATTCGGTAGGTAGTCAACTAGAAGACAGCAACGAATCGGAGCGTTTGCAACCATCAAAATGCACACTAAAACACAAAAAGAAGATTAAACATGAGTAGATAAATTATATAGCAACACACAACGTAAACTCACTACTTCAGACTGGAAAATTCAAGGAGCTCACAGATGAACTAAATAAACAAAAAAATTTAATAACAGGGATCCAAAAAATGAGAAACACCACAGAGGACCAATTCATATCACAAGGATACAGAATTTATGATGGGAAACCAGGACCGAGGGCAATGAAACAACGTCCCCAGTTTGGAGCAGGGTTTTTAGTGAACATAAAAATAATAGATTCAGTAATGGATTTCCAAGCAGTATCACCAAGAATTGCAACTCTAAGATTTAAAACAATGAATAAAACCTATACAATAATAAATGCTCATAGCCCAACAAATGAAAAAAATTGTCTAACAAAAACAAAGGAAGAGGTAGATAAATTTTGGGACCTTCTAGAACAAATTGTGAACAGAGTAATAAAAAGAATGTAAAAATCTTATTGGGAGATTTCAATGCTCAGTTGGGAAAAGAAAGGAAATATAAAGATATAATTGGAAAATGGAGTCCACATAAATTTACGAACAAAAACGGTCAAATACTTGTAGAACTCTGCAGAGAACACAACCTTATATCTAAATCAACATACTTTAAGAGGAAGCCAAGTTAACTTAAAACATGGAAACATCCAGACTGGAGGAAGGGGAGTGGCAGCTACACCATGTCTGTATGGACAAAAATTTTCATAAGGAGATCCACAATGTTAAAGTACTGAGAGGAGTAGACACAGGCTCAGATCATTATATAGTTAAAATTAAAATCAAATTCACTCCATTAAAGAAGAGGACTGGAAAAACTAATAAAATAAAAAGGAGGTTTGAGCCACGTCAGCTAATTAAAAATAATAAATACCAACAAATAACACAAACCATCAAATTAACAGATGATCTAGAACATCTAGTGCCTAATCTTAAAAAAGAAGCAGAGGATCTAGCTCCCTTGAACCCACAAAGGAAACATGCATGGTGGACATCAGAATGTGATAAATTCCATGAAGATAGAAACCAAGCATGGTTAAAGTTTCAAACACACAAAACTGAAGAAAATGCCATCAACCTAAAAAATGAAAGAAAAAAATAGAAGAATCAAGAGAGGATTCCATAAAGATATTATAAACTTTATAGAAGGTAATTATCATAAAACGAACTCCAGAAACTACTATAAAATCTTTGGGAAACAACTACAACAATATGAGGCCTCTACACTAATACTGAAAGATGAAGATGAGGATGGAAGAATGACACACAGTAACAAGGAAAATGCAGAAATCATGGCAAAAGCATTAAACAAACTTCTGAATTGCTAGGAACCCAAAGAACCCTTACAAATCAACATAAATACCCCAATAAAAACCAAACCTAACAAACTAGACCCTCCAACTTTCAAAGAAATAGAAAAAATTCTTAAAGAACAAAAAAATTTTAAGGCATGTGGAGAAGATCAGGTTTTTGTTGAAATGTGTAAATATGTAAGTGACACAGTCAAGACCTCCTTACACATGGCTCAAACAAAAATTTGGGTAACAGAATGATTCCCCGAACATTGGACCACAGCTATCATCCACCCACTACACAAAAAGGGAGATAAGAGCCAACCAGACAACTACAGAGGAATCTCTCTCCTAGATTGCATATACAAAATTCTCTCCAAGATCCTATATGAAAGAATCAAGGAGCAATTAGAACAGGAGTTAGGGGAATATCAGGGAGGTTTCAGACCATGGAGAAGCTGTGCAGAGCAGATAATTAGTTTAAAATTGATTATGTCATACTACAAGAAACGGAACAAACCTCTGGCAATAACATTTGTAGATTTTAAGTAGGCATATGACTGTTTCCACAGACCTTCAGTATTAAAATAATACAACTCACTCTAACCAACACCTAATCAACAGTGAAGTTTAGAGGAGAAATTTCGGAACCATTCCTCATAAAAACAGGCTTAAGACAAAGTGTCTGCCTATGACCATTACTGTTCAACTGTGCACTGGAATACATAATGAGAGAATGGTAAAAGGACAATCCAAAGATGATAAGAATTGGAAGGGTAAAAGATGATATTAGCTTAAACTGCTTGGAATTCGCTGATGATCTTGCTCTCCTAGCCAACATCGTTTATTATGGTTATGCTAACTGATCCACCACTTGCAAACAAAATTACGATAGGAGAACAGGATATCAAAATTGTTGATAAATATTTAGGTGAAATAATAACATACAATCTAAATGAGAAGCCATCATGGCAGAATAGAATAAAAAAAAACTGAACTACGCAAATTATATTACCAAAACTACATACTACAAAAAAGCCTATCTATAGCTGCAAAATTAAAACACAATAAAACAGTTACACAACCAGAAATAACGTATGCAAATGAAAGTAGCTTCAAAACAACTAATACAGCAGAAATTGACAGAATACTAAAACAGAAAGAAGAATAATTAGGACATGTATAAATAAACAGTATAAAATAAATGGACATTGGAGAATAGCATTAAATGCAACAGTATATAAGAAAATTGAACCAGTCATGAGCACGATCAGGAAGAAACGCATCTCATTCGTTGGCCATCTGATGAGAACTCCAGAAAACAGAATTAGTAAAAAAATAATACAAAAATTGTGGAATAGCAAGAGCGACATTAAATGGATCACAGAAATTACGGGAGATATAAAAGAACTCCAAATTACAGTAGATGACCGAAAAAACAAGACAGAGAAAACCAGAATACTGCAAGACCCTCAAACCACACTACAAATGAAAATCAATAAAAGGAGTACAGGAAGAGTGGTCTCAGATGAAGAAAGAAAGAAAATATCTGAAAGAATGAAGAAATATTGGGCAGACAGAAGAGCATAACACCTTTCATATGAGAATAGACTCTAATAATTATATTACCTAAATATCATATTAAGTTATTGTTGAGCCAAATTGTATCCCTGTGTAACAACTTGTTTACAACTTTGTATTTTTGACTAGTGGTCAAATGAAGGCCATGAAATGAATAATAATAAAAAAAATAAACAGCAACCATTCCGGCAATTATTTTGTGAATCTCTTCAACGAGTCACGTGAAGTGCAACACGTAGGCAACTTAACAGTAGGAAACAACAAGTGACTACAGGGGGAAGGGGGGCAGGAATTAATGTTCTTGCTACTTGCAGTTGATCCGCATGTTAGCTCTCGCGCATTCGAACGAGGAAATAGAATTAGTCAGGCAAGTATGCTACGCATTCTCCATCGACATAGGATCCCTCCCTGTCACATTGTCACATCTCTCTGCATCAAGAGATGCATGGAAGCGATTACGAGAATTGTGTTAACTTCTATAAATGGGCATTGAGACAGGATACTCCAGATGTATCGTGTATCGTGTTCAGTGATGAAACCACATTTAACCAGTCATGGCCAGGTAAGCCGCCGAAACATCTGCTGTTGGTCTGTAGATAACTGCCATTTTCTTCCTCAGATGGAACGTCAGCGTCCATGGGGTGTAAACGTGTGATATGGGATAGTGAACCATGAGCTCGTAGAACCGTGTTTCGTAGATGGAACACTGAACGTGCACAAGTATCACAGCCTCGTAACACACCATCTTCCACGAATGCTAGAACACGTTCCTCTGCAGACTACGAGGAACCTGTGGTACCAACATGATGGGTGTCCAGCCTATAGGGCACATAGTATGTCTTCACGAACTGTTTCCAAATCTATGGACTGGACGCAGAGTATCTGTACCTTGGCTGGCTCATTCCACAGATTTGATGCCTGTAGACCTTTTTCGGCGGGAAAAGCCGAAAGGTGCTGTCTTCAAGGACATAACAACTACACCGTGTGATACGCCACGGCGTATCACTACAACCTGCTCGGACATCTCTGCTGAAATGCTAGCACGTGCGCAGCCGCTCCATACCACACTGGAAGCGTGCCGGAGGTCATTAAAAAAACTTATGATGCTCAATTGTCTCGTTACTGGTCAGAATCCACATTACTAGTGTGTGCGCTTGTGTTGCCCTTTAGTGTGTGCTACCACAGGTATTGCATAAGTGTCGGTGTGGGAATACGGTATCTCGTAAACGACTCTCAGTAGAATACTGCAACAACCACCTCTGGCATTATGAAGTATATTTATAGTCTGTTATTGTCAATACCGAGCGAGGTGGCGCAGTGGTTAGCACACTGGACTCGCATTCGGGAGGACGACGGTTCAATCCCGTCCCCAGCCATCCTGATTTAGGTTCTCCGTGATTTCCCCAAATCGTTTCAGGCAAATGCCGGGATGGTTCCTTTGAAAGGGCACGCCCGATTTCCTTCCCCATCTTTCCCTAACCCGAGCTTGCGCTCCGTCTCTAATGACCTCGCTGTCGATGGGACGTTAAAAAACACCAACCTAACCTAACCTGTTATTGTCAATAGGCATTGTTCCAATTAAAAAAAGTGTTTGTGTGCACAAAAAATCAATTTTTAAGTATTATTACATTCTGGTTATTGGTTAACAATAAGAGCCCCTTAGTACCATCCATTCTGTGAAAACCGCGCATCAATAGCGTTTTCCATTTCCGCAATAACTGTGGTGTAAGTTTTAGGTGATTCGTCCTGTATAAAAGATGCCTACCATTGTAACACATACGGATGTAGGTAATTAGGACTAGCATATAGCAAACAGAAGGTACGTCAAATAATTGCATAAGACACATATGCCGGTCCTGGTGGCCGAGCGGTTCTAGGCGCTACAGTCTGGAACCGCGCGACCGCTACGGTCGCAGGTTCGAATCCTGCCTCAGGCATGGATGTGTGTGATATCCTTAGGTTAGTTTGGTTTAAGTAGTTCTAAGTTCTAGGGGACTGATGACCATAGAAGTCCCATAGTGCTCAGAACCATTTGAGCCAAGACACATACAGCAAAATGGAACCGAACTATACATGACGACTGACTAGAAACGTCCACAATTTTACAAAAGAATACCTGGCCTCGTTCAGATAAAAACGAGTGTTACATAGTTACTTGGTTGACTTAGAACATATGTGATGAAACTGACAGAATTGAGACTGTGAGTAGGGAGAGACGTAGAATGACATGTCACCAGGTGGCGTCATACACACATAATTTTCATGCTATCAGCGCCATCCAAGCAAACCAAGAGCGACACAATCAACTATTTATAACTGTAGAATAAGGTGTCGACGGCACTGGATAATCTGTCTTGATTAAATGAAACTAGTGCTAAGGCCGAGAGGACAAATTATTTAAAAAAAAATGTTCAAATGTGCGTGAAATCTTATGGGACTTAACTGCTAAGGTCAACAGTCCCTAAGCTTACACACTACTTAACCTAAATTATCCTAAGGACAAACACAAACACCCATGCCCGAGGGAGGACTCGAACCTCCGCCGGGACCAGCCGCACAGTCCATGACTGCAGCGCCCCAGACTGCTCGGCTAATCCCGCGTGGCAATTATTTTAACATATGGTACGTAGCTGACCTACCTCTAAAACATTTGAATAAAAAGAAACAAAAAGAAATTCTTTATTACTACACTGCAAATGTATAGTGAATAGCCATGGAAATGTCAATTGTCAAATTATGATAGCGATAATCAGTATAAATGGAGAGAACGGATAAATATAATAGAGGGTACACTACAAAAAGCTTGGGTACATTATATACCACCACGCGTAAAAAAACTAATAACGCCATTTAAAACATCAATGCATAGCAGTATTAAAAGATACCGAAATTTCTTATAAAAGTAAATAAAATAACAAAGTTAGAGGTAAGAATACAACTTCAAAATTTACAAGAACGCATTGGTCACTTTTCTTCGTATATCTGATGTCTTAGCGGGAGGGGGAGGCGAAGAAGACAAAGTGGTGGCGGCTGAAGCGGGGGTAGAGGGATACGGGGAGGGGTGTGTGCTTGCGGAGGGGGGTGGGTGATGTGTACAGGGTGACAATTATTGAACTATATGAAAGAAACGTAAATTAGTTACAAACTATGGCTTGCAAACACTTTATTCAACATGTAAGCGCCACTACAGTTATTGGGATTTAGGTTAGGACATTTTCGATATTCTTGCCGTCATTGGCGATGATATGGAGCAGACGAATAGCGAAATTATGCATGGCCTGCTGAAGTGTCGGAACATCGATGCTGTCTATGACCTCGTGAATGGCTGGTTTCGGCTCATCAGTGGTTTTGAGGTTACTGCTGTACACCATATCTTCAATACAGCCGCACAAAAAAAGGAGTCGGATATGTTCATATCTGGAGAATATGGCGGCCAATCGAGACCCGTGCCATTGGCCTCTGGGTACCCCAGAGCCAGAATCCAGTCGCCAAAGTGCTCCTCCAGGAGACATCAAACACTCTCCTGCTTCGATGAGGTCGATCCCCTTCTTGCATGAACCACATCTTTTCGAGCTCATCTTCATCTACATCTACAAGGATACTCTGCAAATCACATTTAAGTGCCTGGCAGAGGGTTCATCGAACCACCTTCACAATTCTCTATTATTCGAATCTCGTATAGCGCGCGGAAAGAATGAACACCTGCGTCTTTCCGTACGAGCTCTGATTTCCCTTATTTTATCTTGGTGATCGTTCCTCCCTATCTAAGTCGGTGTCAACAAAGAATTTCCGCATTCGGGGGCAAAAGTTGGTGATTGGAATTTCGTGAGAAGATTCCATCGCAACGAAAAACGCCTTTCTTTTAACGATTTCCAGCCCAAATCCTGTATCATTTCTGTGACATTCTCTCCCATATTTCGCGATAATACAAAACGTGCTGCCTTTCTTTGAACTTTTTCGATGTACTCCGTCAGTCCCATCTGGTAAGAATCCCACACCGCGCAGCAGTATTCTAAAAGAGGACGGACAAGCGTAGCGTAGGGAGTCACCTTAGTTGCATTTTCTAAGTGTCCTGCCAATAAAACGCAGTCTTTGGTTAGCCTCCCCACAACATTTTCTACGTGTTCCCTCCAATTTAAGTTGTTCGTCATTATAATACCTAGGTATTTAATTTATTGCTTTTAGATTAAATAGACCGAAGTCTGACGAGTTCTTTTAGCACTCATGTGGATGACCTCACACTTTTCGTTATTTAGGGTCAACTGCCACTTTTCGCACCATTCAGATATCTTTTCTATATCGTTTTGCAGTTTGTTTGGATCTTCTGATTTTGGATCATCTGATGAGTTTATTTGTCGATAAACGACAGCGTCATCTGCAAACAACCGAAGACGACTGCTCAGATTGTCTCCAAAATCGTTTATATAGATAAGGAACAGCAAAGGGCCTATAATACTACCTTGGGGAATGCCAGAAATCACTTCTGTTTAACTCGATGACTTTCCATCAATTATTACGAAGTGTGACCTCTCTGACAGGAAATCACAAATCCAGTCACACAACTGAGACGATATTCCATAAGCACGCAATTTCACTGCAAGCCGCGTGTGTGGTACCGTGTTACTATGGATCTTCACGTACCTTTCGGTAGTCACCGTGCCATCAAGGAATATCGCACCGATTATTCCGTGACGGGGCATTGCACACCACACAGTCACCCGTTGACGGTGAAGAGACTCGATCGCGAAATGGGTCAGTCCCGCAAATACGGCAATTTTGCTCACTGACGAACCCATCCAAATTAAAGTGGGTTTCGTCGCTAAACCGAACCAAACCCTGCGCACACTAATTCCTTTTATGCTCCGCGGCCAACCGTGTGGTTTGAACGTCCTAACGCAAACAGTTCAGAAGATAAGACGATTTTATTTCATACAGTAATTGTAGCCCTGTAGGTGATGACAGAAGCTCGTAGTACATCAACAAAAATTTGAAATTTGGAAATTTGTGGTAAGTTCCTATGGGACCAAACTGCTGAGGTCATCGACCCCTAGGCTTAGACACTACTTAACCTAAGTTAAAGTAACTTAAACTAAGGACAACACACACCTACATGCCTGAGGGATAACCTGAACCTCCAACGGGGCAGCCGCGCGAACCGTAGCAAGGCGCCTGAGACCACGGGGCTACCGCAGGCGGGTAGAATAGCTATAAAACGTGACACCCTAAACCATGACAGGAAATCGTGGATTATATCGAAAGAACAACACTTCAAGGACGACAGCAATGTCTTGCATCCAAAAACTTTCATTGGTCAATTCGACTTAACTTTACCACCGCAATGGCCACTGATCTACAAGATAGATTTTTTATGTTCGCACATCGAAGGTGCCTCTGCAGAATGTATGCGGAGCATTGCAAGAGCTTGTTCATCATATAAAGAGTTTAGAGATGCTTTCATGAACCGATATTGGTCGCGTGGAACGCAGGACAGAATGAAGCAAGAAATCTTAATGACAAGGAACTTTGAAAATTCTGGCTTCAGAAGCGTTGTGAAATTTTTCGATAATGTGTTAAAAAGGAACCATTTTCTCGATGACCCTTTTAGTGAGCAGCAAGTTCGGAAGAAAAGAACAGCAAAGGAGGCACAAAAGGAGAGAAGAAATGAAAACGAAAATAATAATCAAAGCCAAAATTGGCCAGCCAGTGCAGGAAATAGGCAAAACAACTTTGGAGGAAACAGAAACGGAGATAGTCAAAATCAGGACTGGAGGAATAATAATAGACGGAGAAATCAAGAGCCACAGACCCGTGGGTGGCAGCAACAAAATAATTTTCCATCACGAAAGAACATCTACAGTTTTTGACCTGATCAGTCAAAAAGATGTCCAGATAATGCAATTGATATACTGCCAACTGCCAGCTACGATCACAAGAGTCCATTGGTTTCATATTTTAATTTTTTTTGTTTTTAAATGATGCATGGGTGGGGGGCAACTACAAAGGTGGAGGAGCCAGTTGGGTGGAGGTAGTGGGGAGTGTGGGGAGGAGGGGGGTGGAGGTTGTTGTCGCCTCCGTGGCTGAAGTCGCTAAAGCACGCTTGCGCCGTGTCTCACGACTGCAAGGAGAGCCGGTTCCAATCACAGTGATGGAAAATTTTGGCTGTGAGCGTTCGGCCGGTAAGGGGAGGAGAGGAAGATGCGTGAGGTTTCTGATCACCAGGCTGTATGCCAAAGTTCAGGATTAAACTCCAGACCTCTCCATAGTGACTTGTGAAGCGAGGGCACGTGACACAGCCTGTTCGGAGGAGTTGGCTCTGTGCCCACACTATGTTTCATTTTCTTCCCCTTCTCCAATAACAACCCCAAACCCAACACGTGTACCGGCACTCATCACAGTTGTCCACACGACACACTTCGAAACAACTTTTTGCATGTCCATCTTTTTGACAGGAGGTCTTAGGGACCACGGCCGTTTACTACACTTCTGGCCATTAAAACTGCTACACCAAGAAGAAATGCAGATGATAAACGGGTATTCATTGGACAAATATAGTATACTAGAGCTGACATGCGATTACATTTTCACGCAATTTGGGAGCATAGATCCTGAGATATCAGAACCCGGAACAACCACCTCTGGCCGTAATAACGGCCTTGATACGCCTGGGTACTGAGTCAAACAGAGCTTGGATGGCGTGTACATGTACAGCTGCCCATGCAGCTTCAACACGATACCCCAATTCATCAACAGTAGTGACTGGCGTATTGTGACGAGCCAGTTGCTCGGCCACCATTGACCAGACATTTTCAATTGGTGAGAGAACTGGAGAAAATGCGGGTCAGGGCAGCAGTCGAACATTTTCTGCATCCAGAAATGCCCGTACAGGACCTGCAACACGCGGTCTTGCATTATCTTGCTGAAATGTAGGGTTTCGCAGGGATCGAATGAAGGGTAGAGCCACGGGTCGTAACAGATCTGAAAAGCAACGTCCACTGTTCAAAGTGCCGTCTATGAGAACAAGAGGTGACAGAGACGTGTAACCAATGGCACCCCATACCATCATGCCGGGTGATACGTCAGTATGGCGATGACGAATACACGCTTCCAATGTGCGTTCACCGCAATGTCGCCAAACACGGATGCGATCATCATGATGCTGTAAACAGAACCTGTATTCATCCGAAAAAAAGACATTTTGCCATTCGTGCACCCAGGTTCGTCGTTGAGTACACCATCGCAGGCGCTCCTGTCCGTGATGCAGCGTCAAGGGTAACCGCAGCCATGGTCTCCGAGCTGATAGTCCGTGGTGCTGCAAACGTCGTCAAACTGTTCGTGCAGGTGGTTGTTGTCTTGCAAACGTCCCCATCTGTTGACTCAGGGGTCCGCAGCTCGTGGTCGTGCGGTAGCGTTCTCGCTTCCCGCGCCCGGGTTCCCGGGTCGATTCCCGGCGGGGTCAGGGATTTTCTCTGCCTCGTGATGACTGGGTGTTGTGTGACGTCCTTAGGTTAGTTAGGTTTAAGTAGTTCTAAGTTCTAGGCAACTGATGACCATAGATGTTATGTCCCATAGTGCTCAGAGCCATTTTTTTGTCGACTCAGGGATCGAGACGTGGCTGCACGATCCGTTACAGCCATGCGGATAAGATGCCTGTAATCTTGACTGCTAGTCATACGAGGCCGTTGGAATCCAGCATGGCGTTCCGTATTACCCTCCTGAACCCAGCGATTCCATATTCTGCTAACAGTCATTGGATCTCGACCAACGCGAGCAGCAATGTCGCGATACGATAAACCGTAATCGCGATAGGCTACAATCCGACCTTTAACAAAGTCGGAAATATGATGGTACGCACTTCTCCTCCTTACACGAAGTATCACAACGACGTTTCACCAGGCAATGCCGGTCAACTGCTGCTTGTGTATGAGAAATCAGTTGGAAACTTTCCTCTTGTCAGCACGTTGTAGGTGTCGCCAGCGGCGCCAACCTTGTGTGAATGCTCTGAAAAGCTAATCATTTGCATATCGCAGCATCTTATTTCTGTCGGTTAAGTTTCGCGGCTGTAGCACGTCATCTTCGTGGTGTAGCAATATTAATGGCCAATAGTTTAGTACATATGACAAGATGATGTTGTCTGGTTTGTGGGGACCCCAACTGCGCAGTCATCAACGGCCGTACAAGGACCCAAACTGTACATAGTCCAATCTAGCCACTGTCACGTATGGTGATGGAATGATCAGGACAACACAAACACCTAGTCCCCGTGCAGAGAAAATTCACAACCCGTCCGGGGATCGAACTCGGGACCCCGTGACCCACAGGTAGCAACGCTAGCCACTGGACTACGAGCTGCGGACACGAATGACAAGAACAGCAATAAGGCAGACAACTGGAATCAGCGAAATCACACGGAGACTTAGATGTAACGATTTCTGAGTGTCCCAGTTAACCGCTTACCCCCGGTTATTTAAAGAATCGAACTCCTACGTAGAAAAGAGCTTGAAACGTCTGATTACTTTACAAATAAGTCAATGTGTTAAATACTTCTCGTTAAGCATGTAAGCAATGAAATGTTCAGAAAATATTGGAAACTGTGCTTAAAGTTTGTGGGAAGTCGCTAAGTGTTCTTCTTGCCACACCAACGAGTCTATGAATACAGTGTGTGTAGCTTGCACTCCGTCTTAAGTGGAAGCTGGTTCTTCGCGCATCTTAATGTTTATGACGTCATACGTCCGGAATCATGTGTCGTTCAAAAATGGCTCTACGCACTATGGGACTTAACATCTGAAGTCATCAGTCCCCTAAACGTAGAACTACTTAAACCTAACTAGCCTAACGACATCACACACATCCATGCCCGAGGTAGGATTCAAACCTGAGACCGTAGCAGCAGCGCCTAGAACCGCTCGGCCACAACGGCCGGCAATCATATGTTGTACTATGTAATAATCTTTCAGGTGCATTCAGTGGTCTAATTGGATCTGTTTGCAAAATGTGTTGCAAACAGACTCGTTAGTAAAGAAGTAATAAATTAAAATTTCGTGCCAGATACTGAAGTTCGGCTCCGTGAACAGCGGAAGTGTAGTTATGTGGTACGTAGTACGGAGCGAGGACTTACGTTGAGCGGTAAGCGTCTAGGCCACGAAAATATTGAACAAAACTAAACAGTCTCTTTACTGATCCTCGAGAATATGTGATACATCCAACACAAGTGAATCAGTGAACTCATTGCCAAATTCAGCATTTCTTAACACGAACACTTCAAATTATCATTTTACCATGATGAAGTTCCGACGCACAGGGAACGGATTCTCAGACTGACCCTTGGACAGTTAAGAGAGATGGTACACTGTAAAAAATGCAAAACATGAAATAATAAGGGCAGCCAGAATCGGCCACAAATAACCTAGATAGTGAAATTCTAAGGATTACTTTTGACAACTGAGCAACAAGACATTAATTAATAAAACATACAAGTTTAACTCAAGATAACAACAAAAACATCTTTAAGGCATAGAACCTTCAAACAACTAAGCAAAAGTAAAATTTAAGACTTGTGGTCTTAACAGTAGGTAATAAACTATTTAAGAATACTTAAATAATACTGACATAATCGGAAACTTCAACTTTATGAATTTAACAAGGCTACACTTTGCACAAAACTCAATAACTCTGTTGTTGCTTCACAGCAGAATGGTTCAAATGGCTCTGAGCACTATGTGACTCAACTTCTGAGGTCATAAGTCTCCTAGAACTACTTAGAACTACTTAAGCCTAACTAACCTAAGGACATCACACACATCCATGCCCGAGGCAGGATTCGAACCTGCGACCGTAGCGGTCGCGCGGTTCCAGACTGTAGCGCCTAGAACAGCTCGGGCTCTCCGGCCGTCTTCACAGCAGACAAATGATTTATAGCAAACCGCTTACGTACTGATGACCAGTAATCATGAAGCTGTGATTGTGCACAACAGTTCACAATGAAGTAAACAAGAAATTCGTGTCCCAAAACTTACAATTCGTGGTAATATTAGTGTTCAACAACTTTGAGGCCATGCAGAGAGATAAATGGCTCTCAGATAATGATAACTAAAACCGCAGTAAAGTATACAAATCGTATTTAAGGTGAATCGTTAGTGCAATAACACACGTAGAAGGTGGCCAAGGCAAACAGCTCCTATTCAAGGGAACAGCTTATAACACTACCGGCTGCTACTATACACTGAAGAGGCAAAGAAACTGGCACACCTGCCTAATATCGTGTAGGCCCCCCGCGAGCACGCAGAAGTGCCGCAACACGACGTGGCACGGACTCGACTAATGTCTGAAGTAGTGCTGCAGGGAACTGACACCGTGAATTCTACAAGGCTGTCCATAAATCGATGAGTATGAGGGGTTGTAGATCTCTTCTGAACATCAGGTTGCAAGGCCTCCCAGATATGGTCAATAATGTCCATGCCTGTGGAGTTTGGTGGTCAGCAGGTGTTTAAACTAAGACGAGTGTTCCTGGAGACACTCTGTAGCAATTCGAAACTCATGGTCACTAAATACACTCCTGGAAATTGAAATAAGAACACCGTGAATTCATTGTCCCAGGAAGGGGAAACTTTATTGACACATTCCTGGGGTCAGATACATCACATGATCACACTGACAGAACCACAGGCACATAGACACAGGCAACAGAGCATGCACAATGTCGGCACTAGTACAGTGTATATCCACCTTTCGCAGCAATGCACGCTGCTATTCTCCCATGGAGACGATCGTAGAGATGCTGGATGTAGTCCTGTGGAACGGCTTGCCATGCCATTTCCACCTGGCGCCTCAGTTGGACCAGCGTTCGTGCTGGACGTGCAGACCGCGTGAGACGACGCTTCATCCAGTCCCAAACATGCTCAATGGGGAACAGATCCGGAGATCTTGCTGGCCAGGGTAGTTGACTTATACCTTGTAGAGCAAGTTGGGTGGCACGGGATACATGCGGACGTGCATTGTCCTGTTGGAACAGCAAGTTCCCTTGCCGGTCTAGGAATGGTAGAACGATGGGTTCGATGACGGTTTGGATGTACCGTGCACTATTCAGTGTCCCCTCGACGATCACCAGTGGTGTACGGCCAGTGTAGGAGATCGTTCCCCACACCGTGATGCCGGGTGTTGGCCCTGTGTGCCTCGGTCGTATGCAGTCCTGATTGTGGCGCTCACCTGCACGGCGCCAAACACGCACACGACCATCATTGGCACCAAGGCAGAAGCGACTCTCATCGCTGAAGACGACACGTCTCCATTCGTCCCTCCATTCACGCCTGTCGCGACACCACTGGAGGCGGGCTGCACGATGTTGGGGCGTGAGCGGAAGACGGCCTAACGGTGTGCGGGACCGTAGCCCAGCTTCATGGAGACGGTTGCGAATGGTCCTCGCCGATACCCCAGGAGCAACAGTGTCGCTAATTTGCTGGGAAGTGGCGGTGCGGTCCCCTACGGCACTGCATAGGATCCTACGGTCTTGGCGTGCATCCGTGCGTCGCTGCGGTCCGGTCCCAGGTCGACGGGCACGTGCACCTTCCGCCGACCTCTGGCGACAACATCGATGTACTGTGGAGACCTCACGCCCCACGTGTTGAGCAATTCGGCGGTACGTCCACCCGGCCTCCCGCATGCCCACTATACGCCCTCGCTCAAAGTCCGTCAACTGCACATACGGTTCACGTCCACGCTGTCGCGGCATGCTACCAGTGTTAAAGACTGCGATGGAGCTCCGTATGCCACGGCAAACTGGCTGACACTGACGGCGGCGGTGCACAAATGCTGCGCAGCTAGCGCCATTCGACGGCCAACACCGCGGTTCCTGGTGTGTCCGCTGTGCCGTGCGTGTGATCATTGCTTGTACAGCCCTCTCGCAGTGTCCGGAGCAAGTATGGTGGGTCTGACACACCGGTGTCAATGTGTTCTTTTTTCCATTTCCAGGAGTGTATACAACTAGTCCATGCAGTTAGACAGTACTCAGCTGCTAATGTGAGATGAAGGTGGTGGCGGCGGCAGTCTCTTGTGCTACTCAAAAAAGGACCGCAGTATTATCCATGAGTCTTCCTGTGCGACGAGCTCTGAAAATTCTCTTCTTAGCTTCGGATTTTCATAGTTCAGAGCTAACCAAAGTATGCCGTCAGCAATAAGCCGCATTACTTCCACAGCCGAGGCTGTATTACATAATGTGGCAGTTTTTCTCACCTCTTTCAGTTCACAAGACGCGCACGCGTTGCGTGCTGACCACCGACTGACTCACGCCACAGAGGAGCCTGGCAGTTCGACCGCCAGATCCACCTTTTCTGTTCACGCCTAGCCTGTTCCGTTGCGGAGGGACTTCCCTTCACGTTTTACCTGATGACAAACCTACTTTCTCTATGCATGATGCAGCACTACAATTAATTTTTTAGCTTATACATTCTTTTACAGCAG
Source organism: Schistocerca cancellata (assembly GCF_023864275.1). Taxonomy (NCBI): domain Eukaryota; kingdom Metazoa; phylum Arthropoda; class Insecta; order Orthoptera; family Acrididae; genus Schistocerca; species Schistocerca cancellata. Next base: position 14,265,223 of record NC_064635.1, on the reverse strand, counting down.
ATTACTTTTGAAATTATATTCCTAAATTAATTACCATTACACTGAAGCGCCAAAGAAACTGGTGTAAGCATGCGTATTCAAACACAGAGATATGCAAACAGGCACAAAACGGCGCTGCGGTTGGCAACGCCTATATAAGACAGCAAATGTCTGTCGCAGTTATTAGACCGGTTAATGCTGCTGCAATGGCAAGTATAAGCGAGTTTGAACGTGGTGTTGTAGTCGGGCGCACGAGCGATGGGACACAGCATCTCCGAGGTAGCGATGGAGCGGGCATTCCCCCTTACGACCATTTCACGAGTGTACCGTGAATGTCAGGAATCCGGTAAAACATCAAATCTCCGACATCGCTGCGGCCGGAAAAAGAACCTGCAAGAACGGGACCAACGACGACTGAAGAGAATCGTTCAGCGTGACTGATGTGCAACCCCTCCGGCAGTTTCTGCAGATTTCAATGCTGGACCATTAGCAACTGTCAGCGTGCGAACCATTCAACGAAACATCTTCGATATGGGCTCTCAGGGCCGAAGACTCACTCGTGTGCCCTTGATGACTGCACGACACAAAGCTGTACGCCTCGCTTGAGCCCGTCAACACCGACATTGGACTGTTGATGAATGTAAACATGTTGCCTGACAGGACGAGTTTCGTTTCAAACTGCATATAGTGAATGGACTTGTATGGGTATGGAGACAACCTCATGAATCCATGGACCATGCATGTCGGCAGTGGACTGTTCAAGCTGGTGGAGGCTCTGTGATGGTGTGGGACGTGTGCAGTTGGGGTGATATGGGTCCCCTGTCTACATACGACTGTGGCAGGTGACACGTACGTAAGCATCCTGTCCGATCACGAGCATACATTCATGTCTATTGCGGATTCCGACGGACTTGGGCAATTCCAGAAGGTTAATGCGACACCCGACACGTCCAGAATTGCTACAGAGTATCTCCAGGAACACTCATCTAAGTTTAAACACTTCCGCTGGCCACCAACCTCCACAGGCATGAACGTTATTGACCATATCTTGGATGCCTTGCAACCTGATGTTCACAACAGATCTCCAACACCTCGTAGTCTTATCGATTTATGGACAGCACTGTAGAATTCATGGTGTTAATTCCCTGCAGCACCACTTCAGACATTAGGAGAGTCCATGCCAAGTCGTGCATCGGAACTTCAGCGTGTTCGCAGGAGCCCTACGCTATATTAGGCAGGTGCACCAGTTTCTTTGGCTCTTCAGTTTACGTAAAGTATCACAAATAATGAATAAAACATTTACATATATCTTACTTCAAAGAGCATAGTTACGCAGAAGTTACATTAAGCAAAAGCAGACAAAGTAGTTCGATAAGACTGCTATAGATAACACCAATAATATTATGTTACAAGCTCACGCATCGAACACACGCGATGCTCAAACAGCACCCTACCAAACGATGTGTCCAGCGGTTTGGGTCAACAGTTTCCGCAAACGCCCCTCTCATCTGCGGCCATAATACTGCAGGGTGTACCAGGTCACGTGTCATCCCAAAATGACCAAATACGATCGACGTCCAACGGCTGACTCAGCTCTACCGAGACACAGTAAATCACAAGTGATGCCGGGCACAAAGATACACAGGCTTCCCAAAAGTGAGTGAGAATGAGGTTTTCCCCATACACCTAGCAGACATCAGCGTTACCATCGCTATGCCTCTCCTTACGGACACAGCGTGCAACTCGACGGATCAACATCGCTTTGTGCCGACATCAAGTCCTAGCCATGGGGTAGAACTTGGCCTTTTCTCTTCACGGGCCGATTTCGCACGAGCTCATCAGCTGACCGCTAGGAGAAACCTCACCGGAAACTACAGCGGCGCTTCTGCTACCAACTTTAGGCAAATGGTACCACAAGTAAATTAAAATCGATCTATCGCACTAGAGATGGAGCCAGCACCAGACTGGCCCAATACACTTTTATGTACTTTTTTCCTCTCATTGTTTTGTGGAACGGGGGGGGGGGGGGGGTCTGCCAGTGAGAAAGTGAGAATAGCCAATGGCCTTGCCGCAGCGGTAACACCGATTACCATCAGATCTCTGAAGTTAAGCACTGTTGGGCTTGGCTAGCGCTTGGATGGGTCAGCGTCCGAGTCTGCCGAGTTGTGCTGGAAAGTGAGGTGCAGTCAGTCCTTGTGAGTAGCTCCTCAGATACTCCATTACGGCACTGGTCACGAAAACTGACAACGGCCGGGAGTGCGGTGTGCTGACCATATACCTCTCCACATCCATATCTAGTGATGCCTAAGGCTGAGGATGACATGGCGGCCGCTCGGTACCGTTGGGCCTTCAAGGGCAGCTTCGGATGGTTTGTTTTTCTTTTTTCAGCGAGAATACTTTTCGTAGAGGTTCGAATTTATGTGAGGGAATTGTTGGAAGTCGCTAACTGATGTCATTCTCAAATACTGGACGAATACAGTTCGGGTAGTTGGCGCGCTCATCGTTACGCTGCCTTAAGAAACGTGCAGATTGCGTATCTGTAGCAGTTGACACTCTTGGGTTGCCGTGAGTGTTAACGCGACAGAACCGCGATGGGGAAGTACTTTGTCCCCAGGATCGTCTCTGCCCGATGGATTCACATCCAAGCTGGATCTGGTTTTTAGGCGGTTTTCCACATCCCACTAGTTGAATACAGGGCTGGTTCCCATGTTCCGCCTCAGATACAAGGTATCCAATCACTTTCTCTCACTTGCACAAAGAATTTACTCTACGTATAGAGAGGTTGAGTACAGTTCTTCTGTCCTGGAGGTGAATAGGAGACCGGTGACCTCAACTTTTGGTATCCTTAAAGACTTACAACTTGTAATAGTTGTCTTAATCTTTTAAGGGGAGTCGGAACGATCCATCTCCTCCATGTTAATTTTGGCAAATAGAAGGAACCATTAAACATATTGCTCTGAAATTTGGACTACATGTTCAGTGAATATTTCTCTACAAAGTTATAATGCCATGTTAAGAAATATTTATTGGTTTTTGTATTACAATTTTTTTAAGCAGATGCTTATTTTTTTCTCTAAAATTTTGCACTTTTTCTTCTATAACTCTTGAATTATACAATATTTTTTACAATTTGTTATAAAAATGAAGGAAAAGAAGTAAATAATATTGTGTATAAATTTAATTGATGTACTATTAGCAGTTTTTGAGAAAATGTTCCTCAAAAGTGAAAATTTTAAAGTTACAGGAAATGGCTTCCAAAGTTTTTAAATACATTCCTGCCCCATATGATGGATTATCAGCATCCTCTTCTTTTTCCAGTGTTACTTTCCTTTTCACTGGTGTTTTCTTCCCTTTTGCTGCATGTTGTAGGCTTTTGTCTCTTCTTCCTGCACCTCTTAGTCTTTCTTCATCAATTAGGCGCATTGTGGAAATGGTGTTGTGTACTGGTTGGACACCTAAACGTTTCAGCACATCACATCTGATAATGTTTCCTTCATTGTATGTTGCCACAGCACCATACACTCCAAAATGCAATGTTTTTATCTGTACAAACACTCTTCTGAGAATCCTAATCCAAATTAAATTATTTACACTTTCATTTGGATTTTGTTTTTCCCATGTAAACACTTTTCCAATGAACTTGGCTGTGATAAATCTCTGAATGTGGGCTTAATTGCATCAATTACAGCATTTGGCAAACTGTTTTTATAGGCATATTCCTTTCCTGATTGGCACTTACACCATGGGTCACCACCTGTGGGGCACCGTGCATATTATGGGTGCTCATTTGTTGATGCAGTATGAAAAAATAATGTCCATACTGCTCTCCTGATATGCTCAATATTTCTTGTATTTTGCGTAATTGCACACCCATAATAGCTCTGCAATCTGTCAATTGCTTCATCTGTCAATCTTCCTCTTCCTCCAAGGGTCTTACTGTGGTGTCACCGCCAGACACCACACTTGCTAGGTGGTAGCCTTTAAATCGGCCGCGGTCCGCTAGTATACGTCGGACCCGCGTGTCGCCACTGTCAGTGATTGCAGACCGAGCGCCGCCACACGGCAGGTCTAGAGAGACGTCCTAGCACTCGGCCTTCACTACGTCATTTGCTACGACCTAGCAAGGCGCCATTACCAGTTTATATTGAGATTATATAATGCATCAACAAGAGCGATGTTCACCAATTATGGAATAAAGTTAACTATTACTTCAACTACGTGCTTTATTTGCTATATTAATTACATTGTAATGTTCCAGACCTCACGCCAGTCTGCTTGAGCTTAACGCGTGCCTTTCGGCATCCTCGCATAGTGACTTGGCTGTCTTGCCAAGTCACAACACTTACAATCACTAAGCGTCTGGGATCCTAATGTGTGCTTTAGTTTGCGCAAGCGAGCCCCCATGCGCCTCTTCACATGTCCAATACGCTCCTGTATTTAATGGGAATTTAATTGCCATAAGGTTTGAGTTCCTCTACAGCTTTATATCCATTAGGATCACCGTCTCCTAGATAGTTAGTGTATCATACATTTTACCACTCTTGTGATCTGGAAAAAATTGCTTTCACTCCTTCTACTACCATCGCTCCACTCGTGCCGTGAAAATCTGCTTCACAACTTCCACTATGTTCGTCCTTGGTATTGCCCTTACATCTGCAATGTTTTTCAGAATAGCAACATCAATTACTTTGCAACTGTCTCCACTGGTAGCTGTCACAACTCCATTTAGAGATTTATGACCTCTACGTTGGCATCATCCATCTAAAGCAACAGTTAAATCTCTACAATTCCCAGTATCTGTCACAGCTTCAACTGCTTTCTTCATTGTTGCTTGAGCAATATATTCAGCAGAAGATCCCACCAATTCATTGTAAAATCCAAACTTGGTTGGTGGTTTTGGCAAGTTCATAATTCTACACAAAGCAAACTCCACACACATGGTATATCGTTTATGTTTACCGATATGAACAGTCACCTGTCACAGAGATAAAGCCATACAACGTTGGAAAGCGAAATATTGTATAATTCCGCAAAGATACCCTACTTGTAGCCAGTGAGTGGCGCCTTCAGATGTGACACACAAAGTCCCTACAACCGTTTACGTGGCGCGTCAACTTTGCAGCGATAAAAAACACACTTAGGATTCACTTACAAGGGTGAAACTTGATTTCTTTTATTCAGAAGACTCCAAATAATTTTATAATGAAAAAACAAAAAAAACGTTAATTTTGTCATTTTCATCGTTCCGGTTCTCCTTAAACCTTTAACGTAGGGTAAGATTAGTACACTTCTTCAGGGGATTCCAATTCACTCACTATTTATTGTTGCAACTGTGCATTTGGTGTACATGAAATGATTAGATTTACAGATTAATAGCACAAGCGGTTGTGAGGTACCAGGTAGCGACCCACGCTCAAACACCTGCATTAGTATGTGGTGTAGTCTCCATGGGCGGCAATGCAGGCAGCGGCTCCGGCATCCAGTCGATTGTACAGATGGTGATTACTGTCCTGGGATACGTTATGGCACGCCTGTTCAACCTGTTCGCGTAGTTGCGTAAGAGTTGTCGGTTGATGAGTCACACAATTCACTTCTCATCCCATCAGATCCCACACGTGTGCTCGGTTAGAGAGAAGTCTGGAAATCGTGCTGGCCTGGGAAGTCGCTGTGCGTCTCGGAGAGCACGTTGAGTTTCACGGACAGTGTGTGGGAGAGCGTTATCCTGTTGGAATAACACACCACTTTGCTGTTGCAAGAACGGCGAAAGGACGGATCTAACAACATTCTGCATGTATCGAGCGCTGTTAGGGTCCCTTCTAGAAACACGAAAGATAAACGAGTATTGTAGTTTACTGCACACCAGACCATAAGGCCTAGGGTCGTGGTAGTGTGCCTTGGATGAATGTACTCACCAGGAGTGTGTCGTACGCACGAACGACCGTCACGTGTACGCAGGCAGAATCTGTTTTCATCGCTGAAGACCACGGCGCGTCATTCAGAACTATCGACTTATATCTCTAACTTCGATCAGTTGTAGAATTTTGGAACACGTATGTTCGAGTATAATGACTTTTCTGGAGACGAGAAATCTACTGTGTAGGAATCAGCATGGGTTTCGAAAAAGACGATCGTCCACGAGACTCAGAGGGCCATAGACACGGGTTCCCAGGTAGATGCCGTGTTTCTTGACTTCTGCAAGGCGTTCGATACAGTTCCCCACAGTCGTTTAATGAAGAAAGTAAGAGCATATGGACTATCAGACCAATTGTGTGATTGGATTGAGGAGTTCCTAGATAACAGGACGCAGCATGGCATTCTCAATGGAGAGAAGTCTTCCGAAGTGAGAGTGATTTCAGGTGTGCCACAGGGGAGTGTCGTAGGACCGTTGCTATTCACAATATACATAAATGACCTTGTGGATGACATCGGAAGTTCACTGAGGATATTTGCTGATGATGCTGTGGTATATCGAGAGGTTGTAACATTGGAAAATTGTACTGAAATGCAGGAGTATGTGCAGCGAATTGACGCATGGTGCAGGGAATGGCAATTGAATCTCAATGTAGACAAGTGTAATGTGCTACGAATACATACAAAGAAAGATCCCTTATCATTTAGTTACAATATAGCTGGTCAGCAACTGGAACAAGTTAATTCCATAAATTATCTAGGAGTACGCATTAGGAGTGATTTAAAATGGAATGATCATATAAAGTTGATCGTCGGTAAAGCAGATGCCAGACTGAGATTCATTGGACGAATCCTAAGGAAACAATCCGAAAACAAAGGAAGTGGGTTACAGTACGCTTGTTCGCCCACTGCTTGAATACTGCTCAGCGGTGTGGGATCTGTACCAGATAGGGTTGATAGAAGAGATAGAGAAGATCCAATGGAGAGCAGCACGCTTCGTTACAGGATCGTTAATAATCGCGAAAGTGTTACGGAGATGACAGATAAACTGCAGTGGAAGACTCTGCAGGAGAGACCCTCAGTAGCTCGGTATGGGCTTTTATTGAAGTTTCGAGAACATACCTTCAAGGAGGAGTCAAGCAGTATATTGCTCCCTCCTACGTATATCTCGCAAAGAGACCATGAGGATGAAATCAGAGAGATTAGAGGCCACACAGAGGCATACGGATAATCCTTCTTTCCACGAACAATACGAGACTGGAATAGAAGGGAGAACCGATAGAGGTACTCAAGGTACCGTCCGCCACACACCGTCAGGTGGCTTGCGGAGTATGGATGTAGATGTAGATGTAGATTCCATCTTGGAAGCGATCCTCTGACGGCACCAGTCGAGCCGTGCACGTCGGCGCTGTGGGGTGAGTGGAAGGCGGGCTGGAGGCGTGCGTGCCAGTAGTCCCAGTGCTAGCAGCCGGACCTCAGCACCTCGCGTTGGCACGTCTGGGCTCACGATTCCTCTCACACAGATCAGCCAGAGTATTATGACCAGCGGACTACTATCGATATAAACCCACACAGGCAGTAGCAGTGTCAGTTGGAGAGGAAAAACAGCTAGTCAGATTCAGTCAGTGTACATTTAGTATCAGACTATATGACTTTGACTGAGGGCAGATTGTGATGGCCCGTATGCTCAGCATGATCATTTCGGAAAGTGCAAGGCTTGTCGGGCTTACTCAAAGTGCTGTGGTGATTGTCCTCAACTCGTCGTGAAACCACGTGCAGAAGTCATCGTGTTCGGCAGTCACGCCTCATTACACATGTCGGATGTAAGCTGGGCGGACTGGTAAAACAGGACAGGCGACAAACTCTGGCGGAACTAGCATCACACTTTAATGCTGGGCAGAGTAAAAGTGTGTCTGAACACACAGTGCATCGAACACTCGTAGCGATGGGACTCCACAGCCGACGACCCATGCGTGTGCCAATGTTGACAGCACGAAACCGGGAACTACGACTGATATGGGCACGTCACCATCGGCACTGGACGTTGGCGCAGTGGCAGAGCGTTGCATGGTCCGATCAGTACCGACACCTCCTTCATTATGCCAATGGGAGGCTGCGCGAATCTGTCGTCCTCCAGGCTAAAAGTTCCTTCACACCTGTGCAGCGGGACGGGGACAAGTTGGCGACGGCTCCATTATGCTATGGAGAACATTCACGTGGGCATCCGTGGGATCAGTGTGGCTCCTGGAAAGCACCGTGACAGCCAAAGAGCGTCGAACACTGGTTGCAGACCACGAACACCCCTGCATTACGATCATGTTTCCCTACGGCAGAGGCATATTTCAACAAGATAACGCGCCATGTGACAAGGCCAGGAGTGTGATGGAGTGGTTCGAGGAACAGAGAGGAGAGTTCCATTTGACACGCTGGCCCTCAACTCGCCAGATCTGTACCCGATGGAACACATCTGGGATGTAATTGAACGTGGTGTCAGAACTCATCGCCGCTCTCTCCGGAATTTACGAGCATTATGTGGCTTGTGTTCAGAGGTGTGGTGCAGTCTCCCTCCATGCCACGTTGCGTCGCTACTGTTATCCGTGCGAAAAGTGGACGTATTTGCGATTAGGTAGGGAGTCATAATACTCTAGCTAATCGGTGGCTGCTGTACCATCTGCCACTGCTGCCCTCACAGTACGAAGATCCTGGCGGACGTCTATGCCTCGTGCGCGTCCAGAACCTCTTCTACGGGTGTGAGGATGTTCACGTGACCAACAACACTGGCAACTTTGAGCAACTGACCAGCATGTCCAACTACCCTCGCAATTCTCCGAAAGGTCCATCCCGCCACTCAGAAGCCCACAATCTGGCCACTTTCAAACGACCTTATTTGGCTATAGGAAGCCAGAGTGCGTCTCCATGACATTGTTGCCTACTTGCTTCACGCGTTTGCACCACACTGAATCTACTGGCTGTCAGCATTTCCTATTGAAAACTAGACAAAGAAGGGGCTCAAGTAGCTATGCCACAGCGCTGTCTGCTTACGGGCGACGTTGAAATCGTTATCAGTACATCTACCACACTACTGGCCATTAAAATTGCTACACCACGAAGATGACGTGCTACAGACGCTAGATTTAACCGACAGGAAGAATATGCAGTGATATACAAATGATTAGCTTTTCAGAGCATTCATACAAGGTTGGCGCCGGTGGCGACACCTACGACGTGCTCACATGAGGAAAGTTTCTAACCGATTTCTCATACCCAAACAGCAGTTGTCCGGCTTTGCCTGGTGAATCGTTGTTGCGATGCCTCGTGTAAGGAGGAGAAATGCGTACCATCACGTTTCCGACTTTGATAAAGCTCGGATTGTAGCCTATCGCGATTGCGGTTTATCGTATCGCGACATTCCTGCTCGCGTTGGTCGAGATCGAATGGCTGTTAGCAGAATGTGGAATCGGTATTTTCCGGAGGGTAATACGGAACGCCGTGCTGGATCCCAACAGCCTCGTATCACTAGCAGTCGACATGACAGGCATCGAATCCGCATGACTGTAACGGATCGTGCAGCCACGTCGCGATCAACAGATGGGGACGTTTGCAAGACAACAACCATCTGCACGAACGGTTAGACGACGTTTGCAGCAGCATGGACTATCAGCTCTGAGACCATGGCTGCGGTTACCCTTGACGCTGCATCACAGACAGGAGCGGCTGCGATGGTGTACTCAACGACGAACCTGGCTACACGAATGGGAAAACTTCGTTTTTCCGGATGAATCCAGGTTCTGTTTACAACATCATGATGGTCGTATCCATGTTTGGCGACATCGCGGTGAACGCACATTGGAAGCGTGTATTCGTCATCGCCATACTGGCGTATCACCCGGCGCTAAGTAAAAAACGGCAACAGAAAAAAAGAGCACAGAAAATATGTCGCAAACAGCGCCAATAATTGCTTAAAACATGCTGTAACATATAATAAATAAGGTAGTATGAAAGTATCCATAGAAAACTATATTTCAAAAAACGAATAGTAAAAATGTAATAATGTTTTACTGTGGTTGTATAACCACGCTATTTTCTTCATGTTTCCGATTAAAAAAAAAACACTTATTATGGTGATATTTGTCGCCGAAACTAGTTTGGGATAACAAAGAAAGACACGAATAACAAGGTGTTTTGCATCAAGGCGGACTCAATTTCTGATATTACTGTTTCACCGTAGACCCACGTGTCATCACTAGTAATGATTCTCTTAAGGAACATCTTGTCCCCATTCGCGCGATCCGAAAGCTCTTAACACATTGCGAGGCGAAGGTCTTTTTGATATTGACTCATAAGGCGTGGGACGAACTTGGCGCAAGCACCATTCATTCCAAGATGATGTGTCCAGGATTTCATGACGTTATCCAACTGAAATGTTGCATTCTTCTGCAATCCCTCCGACAGTCAGTCTTCGATTGGCACGAACAGTTACGTTGACGTTACTGACATGAGCGTCCTCTGTAGACATCGAATAGTGTCCTGAACGAGGACTTTAACTTCCGTTCGGCCACTTTTAAAACGTGTGAATCATTCCTAACACCGAGTACGGCTCAAGCGTGGGCTTCATGCATCATTTGGTGTGTCTCTGTAAAAGTTTTATTGAGTTTCACGTGAAATTTAATGCAGACGCGTTGCTCCTCTGTCATCTCTAAATTATCAAACTATGCGACACAACGTTCTACTCAATACAGGACTGAACAACAAGTAAAAGGCACACAACAATGAAACTTCTGGCAGTTACACATTAAATATAGACGTGTGCAGGAATTCCAACCGCATTTCACTCCACCGCACCATTGGCGAGAACTTACGAATGTTCAGCAATTTTTGAACAGACCTCGTATAGAAAAAAAAGCAGCGATACCCTCTAATTTTTCAGTGATCAAAATTTTGAAGTTTGTGCTGTAGAAGCAGAACTGACCGAGAATTCAGACTAATATCACAATACACTGGGCTCCAACTGATGTCTTGGAATTATTTAAGGAAGAACTACACGTATCATGAACGTTTATGTGTTGCAAACAGAATGATGTGCCATAATATGAAGTGGACATTTTAAGTTAAGTCATTTATGCAGCTCTATTCAAGTCTCTTGTCATTTCACGTAATCTAACTCTCTCTCATATAATTTATAACAAGAGTGATGGTAATCAGCGATGTTGCTGTTGACAACATTTTTAGGGACACACCGATGTTGCAGAAACATTGTGTGAATACTTGCAATTGAGGACTAATCAGCCGGCCGCTGTGGCCGAGCGGTTCTAGGCGCTTCAGTCCGGAACCACGCTGCTGCTACGGTCGCAGGTTCGAATCTTGCCTCGGGCGTGGATGTGTGAGGTTAGTTAGGTATAAGTAGTTCTAAGTCTAGGGGACTGATGACCTCAGATGTTAAGTCCCATAGTATTTAGAGCCATTTCAACTATTTTTTTGAGGACTAATCAATGAAACAGGAATTATACTAGCAAGCTAGAAGGGTGTACATTTGGCACCTATTCTGTAAAGTAACCTATAACCTACAGTTACTAAGATCCGAAGAAAAGCATAGAGAAACAAATTTAATAAATTCTAGTCCCAAACTTTTTTTGTTTGTTTGAAAGTATTTGTGGAGGTACAGAGATCAACAGCCATTACTGCTAATCTCTTACCGGTTCATTTTCCACAGCAGAACTTTTAGACACAATGGCGTTCGTAATACTGGTTCAAATTGCCTGACAAATTTCTCGAATACGGCGCGGTCGGCCCGAGCGACTATTTTCCATGGTATCGCTAGCGACGGACCGCTACAATCAGTCGTTTGTGTGTGGGAGCCCTAATTAAGATCCGCTGTGTTTCATTCAATTCGAAAAAGCCGTTCGCGTATTGGTCAGTGAGCAACTGTGACGTCACGCGACGGGGTCGCGGGTTCGAGGAGGCGCAGTTAACGGCTTGTGCGCGGAGTGAGCGGTTCGAGTTGCACTTTGTGTGTGCCCGGTTCCGTGTGTTTCTCGCAGTTGTTCCGTATTCTCCGGTCCCGGTCGCTGACCCATCGTTGCAGCCGTCTTCCAGCGAAAGGCCTGACAAACAAATATCTTACGCTGTGATTGTCTGTGACGGCCTCCGCCGCTAAAGCTTTCGTACCGGTTGAGTATGATGTATGCTTTTAACCATGATCTCTCAAATCTTATTTCGACCCGCCATGTATCTAACGTCTCGGTTTCACGAGTGGCCAAATTCAAAACAGATTTCTGTTAAGTTCAGTTTGTAATATCGTTAGTTACTTCGTCACCGCATATACGACGTATAACGCTTCGCTATATCGCTGCCATTATATTAATTATCTTTCGTATTTTACTAAATACCGTGAAAGTATCTTACAATCGAAAAAAATTAGCCAGAATGAAAGTTAGTGCAGAGGTAGAGCTTGAAAAACATCATACAACGTACGACACACTCGATGGCATTCGAATTTTTTTGTAGATTACATGTAGTTCCATTTTACCGTTGCTACTAGTAGTATTTTGTTCCATCTATAGCAACTTCGTTATTTTCAAAAGACTCTGAGAAGGTATATTGATCAATTCAATTAAAGTTTGCTCATGGACTAACAAGTATATAGTTACATCGAAATATGAAAAATATCATTTCTGTTCTGTGCACCACGCGTAGGAGAACCGATAGAGGTACTCAAGGTACCCTCCGCCACACACCGTCAGGTGGCTTGCGGAGTATGGATATAGATGTAGATACTTGCATTTTACGGATTAATTACTTCCTTCGGTACATTAATTTGTGGGCGTCAATTTCGTTTTATCACTCTTCAATACATTTTCGAGTTTACGGAATGGTTTAGAATTTAGATGATTCCAAGTAATAATTTTCTAAAGAAATTGTGGAGTGTGGTCGCTTTGAATAACTGTGGCGTCTCAACCAACGATCGTTCGTAAATTTGCTTTATCTGCTGCATTATTCCTTCTTAATATTTTTTTTCTAATTTTGTTAACTACGCTAAGATGGCCCTTGCAGCACATGGACTGTCTCGTTTTTGAATTGATACGCACACTGATTACATTGCCTGTAGGTGTTAAGTTCAGGCAATCAATGTGAACGTACAACTTCCGCGTCCATTGTTCAATCAAGCCCAGCCTACAGAAAGCTTCAATTGCTTTCCCGCTGCAGCTTGAACCACAGTCGGTTCTGCGTAGGCGCCTAGCACGCCGAGCGTTTGCCGATTATTTCCGAAGGTCCCCGAAGTTTGAGCGGGTTGTTCGAATGGGGCGCGCTGACCGACGAATCGCTGTTCAGCTGTCCGCTGTGATATAAACATGTATGGCGGCCAACGCAGTGCGATGTAATCCACCAGCTGATCGGCCGTCAGCAACACAGCACCTACCGAACAGTATCGAATTCTGCCGAAGGCAGCCGAGCCCCTGCGACGGCAATAGTAAACAGCTGTTAAAGCCGTAGGTCAGGGAAACCTACGGTGTGAGCATTCAGTTTGTGAAATATCGTAACTGTGATACTGCCTAAAGTTTGTCTGTAAGCACTCTGCACATTTTGAATGTCATTACACTGCTAGTACAAACAGATCCCGTTCAAACATATAATGTATTTTGTACATGCACTGCATAGGCATCGTAACAACTTTCATTATCTTGAATGGACTTTACTTAAAGCTTTTACATCCACACGGATACTCTGCAAGTCATATTTAAATGCGTGGCAGAGAGTTCACCGAACCACCTTCACAATAATCCCCTACTATTCTAATCTCGATCAGCACGCGGGAAAAATGAACACCTCTATCATACCGTGTGAACTCTGATTTCCCTTAATTTAAATGATGCTCTCGCTTTGTAGGTCGGCGTCAACAAAATACTTTTCATTCGGAGGAGGAAATTGGTGATTGCAAATTTTGTATGAAGATTCCGCAGCAACGAAAAACGCCTTTCTTGTAATGATCTTCATCCCAACTACTGTATCATGTGAATAACACTCCCTGGCCCACTTCACGATGATACAAAACTTTCTCGATGTAACACGTTAATCATGTATTGTAAAGACCCAGAACGCGCAGCAGTACTCCAAAAGACGATGGAAAAGTGTAGTGTAGGCAGTCTCTTTAGCAGATCTGTTAGATTATCTAAGTGTTCTGCTAATAACACACAGTCTTTGGTTTGACTCCCCCCCCCCCAATATTTTGTATGTGATCTTTCCAATTTAAGTTATTCTTAATTGTAATTCCTAGATATTTAGTTAAATTTAAGGCTTTTAGATTTGACTGATTTGTTGTTTTAACCGAAGTATAACGAATTCCATTTTGGACTCATGGGATGACCTCACGTTTTTAGTTATTTGCGTCAACTAGCAATTTTCGCACCATACAGATACTTCTCCAAATTGTTTTGCAATTGGTTTTGATCTTTCGATCTGCAAACAACCTGCGACTGCTCACATTGTCTCCTAAATCGTTTATATAGATAAGGAACAACAGATGGCATATAACTTCTGTTCTACCCGATGACCTTTCCGTCAGTTACTACGGACTGTTACCTCTCCGACAGGAAAACACGAATCCAGTCATATAACTGAGACGATGTTCTATAGGTATGCAATTTCACTAGAAGCCGCTTCTTTGGGACAGTGGTTCAGTACTATGGGAATCTAGAAATACGGAATCAATTTGAAATGCCTTGTCAATAGCACTCAGCACTTCTTGTGGGTAAAGAGCTGGTTCTGTTTCACAGGAACGATGTTTTCTTCATCGGTGTTATCTGTGTATCAATACACCGTTACCTTCGAGGTAATTTACAATGTTCGAACACAATATTTGTTCCAAAATCCTGCTGCATATTGACATAAACGATATGCGCCTGTAATTTAGTGGATTACTCCTACTACCTTTCTTGAATATTAGTGTACCGAGCGAGGTGGCGCAGTGGTTAGCACACTGGACTCGCATTCGGGAAGACGACGGTTCAATCCCGTCTCCGGCCGTCCTGATTTAGGTTTTCCGTGATTTCCCTAAATCGCTTCAGGCAAATGCCGGGATGGATCTTTGAAAGGGCACGGCCGATTTCCTTCCTCATCCTTCCCTAACCCGAGCTTGCGCTCCGTTGTCGACGGGACGTTAAACACTAATCTCCTCCTCCTTCTTGAATATTAGTGTGAGTGTGCAACTTCCCAGTCTTCAGGTACTGATCTTTCGTCGAGCGAGCAGTTGTGTATGATTGCTAAGTATGGAGCCATTCCGTCACCATACTCTGAAAGAAACCTGCCTGGATCCAAAGACTTACATTTATGAAGTGATTTAATGGCAAGGAAAGAGTTTCTGAAGAAGAGAAATTTGTTAACATAGAGTATGGATTTAAGTGTCAGGTAGTCGTTTCTGATAGAGTGTCGCCATGTATGGAAGTGAAACGTGGACGGTAATAGTTTAGACAAGAAGAGAATAGAAGCTTTCGAAATGTGGTGCTCCAGAACAATGCTGAAGATTAGACGGGTAGATCACATAACTAATGATGAGGTATTGAATAGAATTGGGGAGACGAGAAATTTGTGGCACAACTTGACCGGAAGAAGGGATCGGTTGGTAGGACATGTTCTGAGCCATCAAGGGATCACCAATTTAGTATTGGAGGGCAGCGTGGAGGGTAAAAATCGTAGAGGGAGACCAAGAATTGAATACACTAAGCAGATTCAGAAGGATGTAGGTTGCAGTAGGTACTGGGAGATGAAGAAGCTTGCACAGGATAGGGTAGCATGGAGAGCTGCATCAAACCAGTCTCAGGACTGAAGACCACAACAACAAATCGCTTCACTACTTCGAGAATATCTACTTCTAAGCTGCTCATGTTGGCAGCCCTTCTTAATGCGAACTGTGGAATATTTACTTCGTCTTCTTAGGTGAAGGAATTTCGGGAGGCTGTTTTTAGTAACTCTGCTATGGCAGCACTGTCTTCGATAGTCTCTCCATTGCTATCGTGCAGAGATGGGTCTTGCCACTAGCAATCTTCACATGCGATCAGAATCTCTTTGGATTTTCTGCTAGGCTTCGAGACAGTTTCGTTGTGGAAACTATAAGCATCTCGCCTTGATGTCAGAGCTAAATTTCGAGCTTCTATAAAAAATCGCCAATCTTGGAGATTGTGAGTGTTTATTTTGGCACGCTTCTTTCGTTTTTTCTTCAAGAGTGTTCTGACCTGTTCTGAGTACCAAGGGATATAAACCTCTCAGTTGTTGTCGATACTATTTGTTTCGATTCTGGGCACCTCTGGTCCATACATACATTCTTTTATTCGTAAGGAGTGGAGATTGTCTGTCAGGAAGCCGTCAAGGTTTGCAGACATAAATGCAAAGTGATTTCACTTGCTTGCAACAAGTGTCACATCTGAAATGGCTTCTTTTTCTTTTTATAAAGAAAAGGAGATGTGACACCGTTATTTTTGTAGGTTTTAACACCTCTTTATCGCACTGTCGAATCTTTGTTTTAATACGCTGTGCTGCAGTGGGGTTGCGAAATGGCTTTCTTAATGCGACAGGGTGAAAGTGTCCAGACAACACCGAATCTGGAGCTATGAATGCAATGAACTGGCGATTTATGACATCCAGAAACACTTTTAAAGGTGAAATATTAATGGCAGGCAGACATTCTCCACTCCGTATGTGGTAGTGCAACGGTTATCTTCTGATACGGCATGCTGAAATGTTTAATCTTCTGTTTGGACGATGACGGTCTGAATTCCGTGCTTGCTGAGAACAGCTAGAGGTATGTTCCGCCTTATTCAAGACACCGTTTGTTTGATTTTCTTCACCAAACATGTTTTAGCTCTTTCTTTGCTATTTCCAGTGGGATCATTTTGTTTTTCAGTTTGAAAACCAGTATAGTATGGTATCATTTGGTCGTAAGTTTGAAACGCGTGATAATTAAGCTTCAGATGTTGCGATGGTTTCCATGTGTAGTTAATGGCCGGCCGCAGTTGCCGAGCGGTTCTAGGCGCTACAGTCTGGAACCGTGCGACCGCTACGGTCGCAGGTTGGAATCCTGCCTCGGGCATGGATGTGTGTGATGTCCTTAGGTCAGTTAGCTTTAAGTAGTTCTAAGTTCTAGGGGACTGATGACCTCAGAAGTTAAGTCCCATAGTGCTCAGAGCCATTTGAACCATTTTTGTAGTTAATGATACGCGTTTCCTAACTGACGCACGAAACATTGCATGTTTCGAATAATTTTACATGGAAAACTAGTGCGGAAAACAAGTATTTATATAAAGGTTTTCAGAAATTACTGCAACCAGTCGCCTTTTATGTAGATGTATTTTATTTAACCATGACCGGTTTCGAGCTGCCTAGCAACTCATCATCAGATGGTATATACATTTAGTGCTTTTTTGTACCCATTGTGTGGGTGGTTGAGTATCTGTGGCTAAACAGAAACGAGAACACATAATCGCTACATGTGGTACAGTAACACGAAATATTTACAGAATAATTTATGTTTAACGTATAAGAGCAAATAATCACTACATGTGGTACAGTTACATGAAATATTTACAGTTTAATTTACGTTTTGAGGTGTTACTTACAGATAAATCTTTCTGCAGGTATATATATCTCTTTTAGGACGTATTTTTGAAACCATTGTGTCTTGTTTTTCACAATTACACAAGTTAAAACTTTCACTAGATGTATATTACTTTTATGAGGCACTGTTGGAAACATATATCTTGTTTTTCGTAAACATCGCTGAACACACTTAGCCACAGATACGAATACAGGATTTACACATTATAAACAAGCCAAAGATTGCAATATAACTACAGTATCAAAGATTTCAAGTTGACCAGAGGCATTATTAGTCATCGCACACACTGACAAGAGATTTGTCTTTATTACATAGAAAATAAATGTAAATTAGCTTAAACTATTAAAATATTTATTTATAAATTAACTGTGCAATTTTAACAGGTATATAAAACTAAATTTTTTTTACATAATATTTCAGTTACATTTAAGATTATTGGTATTGAGAGTATTATGGCAGCTAATTTCTTGCTCCTTCCATTGGCTGATCTTGGCATATGATGTCAGGGATGAGAGGTTGATGGTTAACTTGAAATAATAAGTAATGCTGGTACTTGAAAGGGTGTGGAAAAGGAGTTAGCGGTGGGAGGGGGGGGGGGTGTATAGGAAAAAGGAGAGGGGGGGGCATATTGTTTCTGAATGACTGTTTAGTTTTTTAAGTTCAAAGAATCCTTAAAATTCTGAAAGAAGGAGTTATTCGCCAATTCTGTCTGCTCATTTAAAATGGTATGTGGGGAATTATGTTTGTGGGTGAAAATCTCTAATTGTTCGAGGAGATCCATCTTGAATCCCTTGTCTACAGTGTGTAGGATTTGAAGGTTAGTTTTAATGTCTGTTATGGAATGTTTATTATCTGCTAGATGGGTAGCAAAAGTGGATCTATTTAAGTTGTTTAGGCGAAGTGCATCAGTGTGCTCTTTGTATCGGATCTCAAAATTTCTACCTGTTTGCCCTATGTAGTAGCAGGAGCAGCTGTCACATCTTAATTTATATATACCAGATTTTTGGTAGGGTGTGCTGGCTATTTTGGTGTTGTGGACTATTTTGTTCTGTATTTTGTTGTTAGTGTGAAAACTTATTTTGACATTATGTGGTTTGAATAGCTTAGCAAGTTTGTATGAGATATTGCCGAGAAATAGCATACAAACAAATTTGGTTTCTTCTGCTACTGAGGTCTGGCTTGCTGGTTTTGCTTTGTTAGATATAATGTTTTTATCTAATTTTTCAATTATGCTTGGGTCATAAGCATTGTTTGATGCTATTGTTTTTAATATATTGATTTCATTAATTTTTGCGGTAGGATCAGCTTGAATCTTGTTGATACGGTTAAGTGCTGATTTGAAAAAAGCTAGTTTATGCTGATTTGGGTGGCATGATGTATTGTTTATTATGACATCTGAAGTGGTGGGTTTCCTATATATCTGAAATTTATGTTTGTTGTTGTGATGTGTTATGTTTAGGTCAAGAAAATAGATACCTTTTTGGGTTTGGTGTTCTACTGTGAACTGTATTTTGGGGTGAACATTATTAAGTTTACCAGCTAAGGCCTCAATTTCAGTGGCTGTCCCATCATATAACAACAGGGTGTCATCAACATATCGTTTATAATAAATGATTTTGTCTGTTTCTATTGGGTTTGCTTTAAAGAATTTAATTTCAAGATCATTAATGTAGATGTCAGCAAGAAGGCCAGCTAGACTACTGCCCATTGCTAGACCATCATGTTGAATATATATTTTGTTGTTGAAGGTGAAGTAATTGTGGGACAGCACTAATTCAAGTAAATCCATCAGCTCACAGATTTCCATGTCACTTAACTTTTTATGTTGTAATAAGTTATTTTTTATTATCTGAAGTGTGTCTATTATAGGTATGTTTGTGTACAGGTTGACAATATCAAGGGATGCAAAGTTAGCTGCATTGGGAATGGAAATTTCTCTGATACTGTCAATCAAATCATAGGTGTTTTTTATGGAATAATTGGTTGGGAATGTATAATATTTCTTGAGTATTTCATGCAGTTTTTTAGTCACTTTGTACCCTGGGCTATTTATGGAATTCACAATCGGGCGTATCGGGTGTCCATCTTTATGAATTTTAGGTTGTGATCTAAGCTTTGGTGCTGTAGGGTTCATTATAACACATTGTTTGGCTTCAATGGATGTCAGCAGAAAGTTATAATTTTTTAACATGTCTTTTATTTTAGCTTGGTATTTGGGAGTGGGGTCAGATTTCAACTCAGTTATGTTGTTATTCTTGAAAAATTCTAGGGTTTTCTTAATGTAATCAGACTCGTACATTATCACGGCTGTGCTGCCTTTGTCAGATTTAACAACAAGGGCACTACTGTTTGTTAGCTTTTTGTTAATTTGTTTCAGTGTTGCAGATTCATCTTGTTTATTACTATGGAGCCTTTGTACATCTATGGTTTTCTTTATTATTTTGTTTGCATCATGGGCTAGAGCATTTTGATCATTCTGATCTAGTTTTGATGCTATACATGCTATTTTGGTGTTAGTTATTAGGTCTTTAACACTATTGTAATCAAGTTTTGTGGCAATATTATGTTTAAGTCCCTTATTTAACAAATTTAATTCTGTGCTATTGAAATTAATGCTTGTTGTGTTAACTACTCTCTCAAAGAATTTATGTTGCACGGGAGGGCATTCATTAGGTGGAATGGGGGATTTTTTGGCAATCAGGAGTGATAGATTTCTTTTTGTTTATGTGCAATTTTCAACATCTCTTTATTCACATTTAGTTGGGTTAGATCTAAGAAATTCATGATTTGACTTAGAGTGAGATAGTTGCTTAACTCAAAGTGCAGCATGTAGATGTCCTTGTTTAACAAGTCTTTTCGTTTGTAATGTGATCTAATTTCATTTTTGATCCATACAATTTCACATTTTCTCTTGGTTGCTTGTGCAGATTCACTCTGGTCTTTAACTACAACTCTTATGTAATTAGGAGTTACATTCTCTAAGATACATTGCTTATTAAATTTGATGGCAAGAATAGTTTTCATTAGTTTCACTTTGCACTTCCTGTATTTGTTCATTGTTCCTTTTACCTGGCTAGGTAGCAAAATAAGACTTTTATCCATTGTGGATGTGGAACACTGCGACTGTGGTGTGAAAAGGTTTTCAGAAATTACTGCAACCAGTCGCCTTTTATGTAGATGTATTTTATTTAACCATGACCGGTTTCGAGCTGCCTAGCAACTCATCATCAGATGGTATATACATTTAGTGCTTTTTTGTACCCATTGTGTGGGTGGTTGAGTATCTGTGGCTAAACAGAAACGAGAACAAATAATCGCTACATGTGGTACAGTAACACGAAATATTTACAGAATAATTTATGTTTAACGTATAAGAGCAAATAATCACTACATGTGGTACAGTTACATGAAATATTTACAGTTTAATTTACGTTTTGAGGTGTTACTTACAGATAAATCTTTCTGCAGGTATATATATCTCTTTTAGGACGTATTTTTGAAACCATTGTGTCTTGTTTTTCACAATTACACAAGTTAAAACTTTCACTAGATGTATATTACTTTTATGAGGCACTGTTGGAAACATATATCTTGTTTTTCGTAAACATCGCTGAACACACTTAGCCACAGATACGAATACAGGATTTACACATTATAAACAAGCCAAAGATTGCAATATAACTACAGTATCAAAGATTTCAAGTTGACCAGAGGCATTATTAGTCATCGCACACACTGACAAGAGATTTGTCTTTATTACATAGAAAATAAATGTAAATTAGCTTAAACTATTAAAATATTTATTTATAAATTAACTGTGCAATTTTAACAGGTATATAAAACTAAATTTTTTTACATAATATTTCAGTTACATTTAAGATTATTGGTATTGAGAGTATTATGACAGCTAATTTCTTGCTCCTTCCATTGGCTGATCTTGGCATATGATGTCAGGGATGAGAGGTTGATGGTTAACTTGAAATAATAAGTAATGCTGGTACTTGAAAGGGTGTGGAAAAGGAGTTAGCGGTAGGAGGGGGGGGTGTATAGGAAAAAGGAGAGGGGGGGGCATATTGTTTCTGAATGACTGTTTAGTTTTTTAAGTTCAAAGAATCCTTAAAATTCTGAAAGAAGGAGTTATTCGCCAATTCTGTCTGCTCATTTAAAATGGTATGTGGGGAATTATGTTTGTGGGTGAAAATCTCTAATTGTTCGAGAAGATCCATCTTGAATCCCTTGTCTACAGTGTGTAGGATTTGAAGGTTAGTTTTAATGTCTGTTATGGAATGTTTATTATCTGCTAGATGGGTAGCAAAAGTTGCTCCACAATGGATAAAAGTCTTATTTTGCTACCTAGCCAGGTAAAAGGAACAATGAACAAATACAGGAAGTGCAAAGTGAAACTAATGAAAACTATTCTTGCCATCAAATTTAATAAGCAATGTATCTTAGAGAATGTAACTCCTAATTACATAAGAGTTGTAGTTAAAGACCAGAGTGAATCTGCACAAGCAACCAAGAGAAAATGTGAAATTGTATGGATCAAAAATGAAATTAGATCACATTACAAACGAAAAGACTTGTTAAACAGGGACATCTACATGCTGCACTTTGAGTTAAGCAACTATCTCACTCTAAGTCAAATCATGAATTTCTTAGATCTAACCCAACTAAATGTGAATAAAGAGATGTTGAAAATTGCACATAAACAAAAAGAAAAGCTATCACTCCTGATTGCCAAAAAATCCCCCATTCCACCTAATGAATGCCCTCCCGTGCAACATAAATTCTTTGAGAGAGTAGTTAACACAACAAGCATTAATTTCAATAGCACAGAATTAAATTTGTTAAATAAGGGACTTAAACATAATATTGCCACAAAACTTGATTACAATAGTGTTAAAGACCTAATAACTAACACCAAAATAGCATGTATAGCATCAAAACTAGATCAGAATGATCAAAATGCTCTAGCCCATGATGCAAACAAAATAATAAAGAAAACCATAGATGTACAAAGGCTCCATAGTAATAAACAAGATGAATCTGCAACACTGAAACAAATTAACAAAAAGCTAACAAACAGTAGTGCCCTTGTTGTTAAATCTGACAAAGGCAGCACAGCCGTGATAATGTACGAGTCTGATTACATTAAGAAAACCCTAGAATTTTTCAAGAATAACAACATAACTGAGTTGAAATCTGACCCCACTCCCAAATACCAAGCTAAAATAAAAGACATGTTAAAAAATTGTAACTTTCTGCTGACATCCATTGAAGCCAAACAACGTGTTATAATGAACCCTACAGCACCAAAGCTTAGATCACAACCTAAAATTCATAAAGATGGACACCCGATACGCCCGATTGTGAATTCCATAAATAGCCCAGGGTACAAAGTGACTAAAAAACTGCATGAAATACTCAAGAAATATTATACATTCCCAACCAATTATTCCATAAAAAACACCTATGATTTGATTGACAGTATCAGAGAAATTTCCATTCCCAATGCAGCTAACTTTGCATCCCTTGATATTGTCAACCTGTACACAAACATACCTATAATAGACACACTTCGGATAATAAAAAATAACTTATTACAACATAAAAAGTTAAGTGACATGGAAATCTGTGAGCTGATGGATTTACTTGAATTAGTGCTGTCCCACAATTACTTCACCTTCAACAACAAAATATATATTCAACATGATGGTCTAGCAATGGGCAGTAGTCTAGCTGGCCTTCTTGCTGACATCTACATTAATGATCTTGAAATTAAATTCTTTAAAGCAAACCCAATAGAAACAGACAAAATCATTTATTATAAACGATATGTTGATGACACCCTGTTGTTATATGATGGGACAGCCACTGAAATTGAGGCCTTAGCTGGTAAACTTAATAATGTTCACCCCAAAATACAGTTCACAGTAGAACACCAAACCCAAAAAGGTATCTATTTTCTTGACCTAAACATAACACATCACAACAACAAACATAAATTTCAGATATATAGGAAACCCACCACTTCAGATGTCATAATAAACAATACATCATGCCACCCAAATCAGCATAAACTAGCTTTTTTCAAATCAGCACTTAACCGTATCAACAAGATTCAAGCTGATCCTACTGCAAAAATTAATGAAATCAATATATTAAAAACAATAGCATCAAACAATGCTTATGACCCAAGCATAATTGAAAAATTAGATAAAAACATTATATCTAACAAAGCAAAACCAGCAAGCCAGACCTCAGTAGCAGAAGAAACCAAATTCGTTTGTATGCCGTTTCTCGGCAATATCTCATACAAACTTGCTAAGCTATTCAAACCACATAATGTCAAAATAAGTTTTCACACTAACAACAAAATACAGAACAAAATAGTCCACAACACCAAAATAGCCAGCACACCCTACCAAAAATCTGGTATATATAAATTAAGATGTGACAGCTGCTCCTGCTACTACATAGGGCAAACAGGTAGAAATTTTGAGATCCGATACAAAGAGCACACTGATGCACTTCGCCTAAACAACTTAAATAGATCCACTTTTGCTACCCATCTAGCAGATAATAAACATTCCATAACAGACATTAAAACTAACCTTCAAATCCTACACACTGTAGACAAGGGATTCAAGATGGATCTTCTCGAACAATTAGAGATTTTCACCCACAAACATAATTCCCCACATACCATTTTAAATGAGCAGACAGAATTGGCGAATAACTCCTTCTTTCAGAATTTTAAGGATTCTTTGAACTTAAAAAACTAAACAGTCATTCAGAAACAATATTCCCCCCCCCCTCTCCTTTTTCCTATACACCCCCCCCCTCCCACCGCTAACTCCTTTTCCACACCCTTTCAAGTACCAGCATTACTTATTATTTCAAGTTAACCATCAACCTCTCATCCCTGACATCATATGCCAAGATCAGCCAATGGAAGGAGCAAGAAATTAGCTGTCATAATACTCTCAATACCAATAATCTTAAATGTAACTGAAATATTATGTAAAAAAAATTTAGTTTTATATACCTGTTAAAATTGCACAGTTAATTTATAAATAAATATTTTAATAGTTTAAGCTAATTTACATTTATTTTCTATGTAATAAAGACAAATCTCTTGTCAGTGTGTGCGATGACTAATAATGCCTCTGGTCAACTTGAAATCTTTGATACTGTAGTTATATTGCAATCTTTGGCTTGTTTATAATGTGTAAATCCTGTATTCGTATCTGTGGCTAAGTGTGTTCAGCGATGTTTACGAAAAACAAGATATATGTTTCCAACAGTGCCTCATAAAAGTAATATACATCTAGTGAAAGTTTTAACTTGTGTAATTGTGAAAAACAAGACACAATGGTTTCAAAAATACGTCCTAAAAGAGATATATATACCTGCAGAAAGATTTATCTGTAAGTAACACCTCAAAACGTAAATTAAACTGTAAATATTTCATGTAACTGTACCACATGTAGTGATTATTTGCTCTTATACGTTAAACATAAATTATTCTGTAAATATTTCGTGTTACTGTACCACATGTAGCGATTATTTGTTCTCGTTTCTGTTTAGCCACAGATACTCAACCACCCACACAATGGGTACAAAAAAGCACTAAATGTATATACCATCTGATGATGAGTTGCTAGGCAGCTCGAAACCGGTCATGGTTAAATAAAATACATCTACATAAAAGGCGACTGGTTGCAGTAATTTCTGAAAACCTTTTCACACCACAGTCGCAGTGTTCCACATCCACAATGGATAAAAGTCTTAAGTATTTATATAGTTTTGCAGGTACCTAATGTGATTTTAACAAGTTATTTTTATGCTGACAACTTTACAAATGGTTCAAATGGCTCTGAGCACTATGGAACTTAACATCTGAGGTCATCTCTAGAACTCGTAACTACTTAAACCTAAGGACATCACACACATCCATGCCCGAGGCAGGATTCAAACCTGCGACCGTAGCAGTCGCGCAGTTCCGGACTGAAGCGCCTGGAACCGCTCGGCAACCACGGCCGGCAACTTTACAACTACTTCAAATTTTTAGAGCCAGTCATCTGTAAACAAAGAGAACGGTTTCTATTTTTCTTTTTTCGTCCTTCAGACCGTTATTTAGCATGCTACTTATGAGTCTTGATTCTCTAGCTTTGTTTCGCGTTGTTTTAGATGTGTTAATGCACCTATTTCCTTCGTTAGTGGAAGTTTTGATGGTCCTACACACATTTTTATTTAGCTTGTGGACGCAGTGTAAACCGAGAGTAAGACTTCAGTGCGACCTATAGAGTAGTGATGGGCAGCAATCAGAACGGAGAACTTCGACGAATTGGAAAGTATTTTCTCTGGGACAAAAAGGAATTGAATAAACGTCCCAGAAATGAGAACTTTGTTGAGTGCAGCGTAGCGGCTATTGGCACTGTACGCATAAACCACACAACCGACTGCGCCTATGAAGCTCTCGATTCTCGCATGCGCAACTGTAAAGCTTGCTTACATGTGCAGGGTCTCTGCGGTAACTGTGACACTGGTGTAGGCGAAGTCATGCAAAGCTGTAAGATATAAAACGCTTGTGGCCCATCATGCAGGATAATCGCCTAAAATTGGCCCACAAAATACCTACTCTACTGAATCACCGGCTTAGTGATTCTGATTTTTGAAAGTTTTTTTTATTTCATTAAGATTAGTAAATTTTACCATGACGTCAATGAAAGAAAAAAACACTTTTGTAAACTCTATGCGAAAACTAATTACGACTGCAATTCGATCTAGACTTAAATCTTACAAGCACGGTTACCTCGTAGCCTACAAAAGCCAGAGAAACATAAACGGTTTAGATGTCAACTTTACGCTATTGTAACTGACAAAATTTAGACATAAATTTACATAAACGTCAATTTTACGATTTGAACGTGTAAGAAAGAGATGAGTTTAACATTCAAGGATGATTTTAGCGTGAAAAGGCAATGAGTTTCAAACGATTAAGGCCGACTATGCCGGTAGCGTAAAAGCGCCGTAATGTATTCAAAATTTCGCATGGCGCGCACAGCTTGTAAGTTAGGTGGCTTTTGTAGGACAATTTGAGGTTGTTTCTCGGCTTGATAGATCACAATTGTCTTGCATCGAATTATTCGTCTCGATTTCTGCTACGCTAGTGTGATACGTTGTAAGAAGGTACCCCACACACCCCGTATAGTGTGAGATTTTACGTCATCCCCGGCACTAATGGAGAAATTAATTTTATGTTAATGAAGCAAAGGTACAACATCCATATCTGTAGTTGTTTTGTACAAAACATTGCATTTTTTTCTGTGGACATGGTTGTACGGGTTTAATATTTTTCCTCGAAGCCATCGTGGGTTCGGCGAAGGCTGTTGTAAGGAATATTTATTTTCAAACACCAAGTTTCTATCAAGCGAACACGAAGTTGTAACTTTCCTACTTCATACTCTCGTGTGTGTAGCGTAGAGTGTGAGTGCACGACACTAATCACTAAAAAAATGTGGTTGCTTTGCTCTGTATTGCACAGTCGTTTCAAAAATGATGTGTTGCCTGACGTAACAGTGGACAGTTTCCAACCTCTCAAAAATTCGCCAGGATAAAACCAATAAAAATTACACGTCAAGTGAACTACTAAATTTTTTCCGAATAAACTATCCAAATTACTTTAATAACAGTTCATTGCTGATTTGTGCTAATTTTGTGAAATGAGACTCTTGTATAACATGAAAATATGTTCCAAAGTAAATGTAAACTGTCTGACATAATTAGTGTTAAATGTGTAATGACATTTTTCTGTATGTGCCGAGTATTTGTATAACTATGGCCCTGGTCTATGCCTGCACTTACCTCGGTACAGTAAAAAAGCGGCAAAGCAGTGCCGCAGCTAAGCTAAACTGAAATCGTTAACTAAGAATGATGGTCAGAAGCGTGTGTGCCACCGCATGCAATGCGGACGTAAGCAACATAGAATTTCTTGATGCATGGGAATGATTTTGGGTGCTGATGTTTGTAGGAAACAGTTACTTGATAATTTCACTTTCAAGATCGTGAATAATATTGACTTTATGAAAATATGACTTGTTTTAGAAACAATGCCGGCAGCTGTGCGAGCGGATCTAGGCGCTGCAGTCGGGAACCGTACTGCTGCTACGGTCACAGGTTCGAATCCTGCCTCGGGCATGGATGTGTGTGATGTCCTTAAGTTAGTTAGGTTTAAGTAGTTCTAAGTCTAGGGGACTGATGACCTCAGATGTTAAGTCCCATAGTGCTCAGAGCCATTTGAACCATTTAGAAACAATTCTAATCGATTGATAATTCAAAAACTTAATTCGCATGAAACATTAACGCACCGAAAATCATCTCTAACACACACACACACACACACACACACACACTCTCTCTCTCTCTCTCTCTCTCTCTCTCTCTCTCTCTCTCTCTCCCTCTCTCTCCCTCTCCCCCTCTCCCCCTCTCCCCCCTTGTTTCAACCAAATCTCTATAAGACAATTAATTTTACGCGCAAGCATGGAAAGCTGCGGATTTAAATCACAATTCTTCAAAAAACTCTTTCCAGAATCCATGCACACTCTCATCATCATAATTTTATTCAATCATTTCCAGCAAATCTGTATTCAACATTTAGCAGCTCAATCCCAGATAAAAATTTCGTGACGATGCAGTTCCATGTCTGCTTCCCAATACACCACGACTAATAATAATAATCTCTGCGTGAGCACTGTCACGCAGAGATGGTGTAACAATACAACCAAAGATTGCGGATCAACATTGCTTGCTCTCTGACATGTGCATATCGATAAATGAAAGTAAGAAATTAGCAGTTCTGTAATGGAAAGAAGTCACTTTGCGTTATGGGTGCACATTTGATGGGGGATGGGGAAGGGTGGCGGGGTTTGGGGGGGGGAGGCGTTGGAGGAGGGAGGCGCATCCGCCCTCCGTAGACAAAAAATATTCTTCATAGTCGAACCCTACTCCTGTCCCACAAAAGATGTATCAAATCAGTATTAGTTGGACGGGTGAACGTGTACTGACTAGCAGCAAGCGCACCCAGAACGGTTTGTTGTAAAATCACTATTTCGCCGTTTTGCGTGAAACTAATATGAGCTTCCCACCTCGAACCTCCCTGCCCCCTCCCCCTTCCGCCTTCAGCTCACATCCTGGGTACGCTCTTGCTAGGCTTCAAGTAAATTAAGAATAGTTTTTACGCTCAGGCCAGATCGCAGTACGACTTTGACTAGACAGTATACGTGGTATTGCTGCTGACTCTCAATGTTTGCACTTGGTGATTGCTGGAAAATGTGTGTGTAAATGGTCGCACGTGTATGTGACATAGACGGCCACTGAAATGACAGGGACCTTTGCTTAAATTTGATGTAGCGTTAAATCCGTGGCCGGGAAAAGGAAAGCTAGTTGTTTGCAAAGCTGTATTACTAAGCCGCTAGCCCCGTGTAAGGATGGCAGTTATCGCTGAAACAACCGGTTTTCGGTTATAACTTTTTTTCCCACGCCAGTTTAAATGTGACTGTTAAAATCGCCAGAAGTAAATATTCTAGAACGGGTGACATGCGTGTTTTGTAAGCATTCTTCTGTGTAGCGTGACTGCATGTTCTCAGTACCCGACCAATAAACTCAAATCTCCCACGTGCTTTAGCGTCGACTATGCCTATGTAATCACTGTGTTTGATATTACGTCCAAGTATTTGTAGCCGTTGTATGAATACAGTAGTGAGTCACTGATACTTGTTTTGTAAATAAAACTACCTTTATATGCTGCTAGTTGCTTTATTTATCCCATACGCGTTTCGTCTTCTCCTGTTCTAAGGCATCATCAATGGGATCTGTAACGATACAGTTTTGTTAGTTATAAATTATCAAACAGTTCCCTCCCCAATTTTGTGTAAAAAAAAGTAACTACTTACGAACAGTTCATTTCGCGATTTTCTGTAAAAAAAAGTAACTACTTACGAACTGAGATTTTCACTCTGCAGCGGAGTGTGCGCTGATATGAAACTTCCTGGCAGATTAAAACTGTGTGCCGGACCGAGACTCGAACTCGGGACCTTTGCCTTTCGCGGGCAAGTGCTCTACCAACTGAGCTACCCAAGCACTACTCACGCCCCGTCCTCACAGCTTTACTTCTGCCAGTGCCTGTTTGATAATCTATAACTAATGGAACTGTATCGCCATAGATGCCACTGATCGATGCCTTAGAACGGGAGAAGGCGAAACGCGTATTGGATAAATAAAGCAACTAGCAGCAGGAAAACAAGTATTTGCTGCGGAGGATGGCCAGACAAACAAACTTGTGAGTCACTGACTTTGCGACATTAGCAAATATTTCTTTCCGCTTTTTGAAATCCAAAGTTTTACATCTGTGAATATGCACCACTTCGAAACCTTATCAAGATCTGATTAAATATTTCTGTAGGACTTTTTTTTTCAGACACCACTTCATTATACAGGATGTTTTCGTAAGAGCGTGCAAAAATGTAACAGGGCATAGAGAATGCTCCACTGAACAATCTGAGATAGGAAACCTGGGGTCGGAGAAACCAGCTTGAGGAGATACGGAAGTAAACTTGTCTACCGCTTTGCCTAACATTACTGTTTTCTTGCTTATTTACAAATAACATGCGTACAGGTTAACACGTTCTGTGCTGTTTATTTAGATGTACATTCTTTATTTCCCTCAAGGAAAAAGGGACGACGAGCCTGATTACCAGGAAGTTATGATGCAGGTTTTGTTTACTTTGCTTGTCCACAAGGTGGATCCCTTCTATCGTAATTACATTGCCACCTTGGCTTTTTCGTGAGAGGCTGTGGATACAACACGACGGCGTACCGCCTCAGTTCGGTGTGGATGTCCGCAACCATCTCAGTGCTGTATTTCCCGGTCGCTGGATTGGAAGCCGAGATCCTCTTCCATGGTCTGCGATGTCACCTGACCTGAATTCCCTCGATTACTTCCTATTGGGATATCTCAAGTCGCTTGTGTATGAGACCCCACTGGATATGGAGAGAGAATTAGTTGTCAGAATTGTACTGGACTGTGATGTACGAGCGTAATACCAAAAGTAAGGTCTGAAGAAATTGCAAAAAGGTGGGAATATAAGGAGATGGGACCTGGATAAACTGACTAAACCAGAGGTTATATAGAGTTTAAGGGAGAGAATAAGGGAACATTTGACAGGAATGGGGGAAAGAAATACAGTAGAAGAAGAATGGCTAGCTCTGAGGGATGAAGTAGTGAAGGCAGCAGAGGATCAAGTAGGTAAAAAGACGAGGGCTAGTAGAAAACCTTGGCTAACAGAGGAAATATTGAATTTAATTGATGAAAGGAGAAAATATAAAAATGGAGTAAATGAAGCAGGCAAAAAGGAATACAAACGTCTCAAAAATGAGAACGACAGGAAGTGCAAAATGGCTAAGCATGCATGGCTAGAGGACAAATGTAAGGATGTAGAGGCTTATTTCACTAGAGGTAAGATAGATACTGCCTACAAGACAATTAAAGAGACCTTTGGAGAAAAGAGAGCCACTTGCACGAATATCAAGAGCTCAGATGGAAACACAGTTCTAAGCAAAGAAGCGAAAGCAGAAAGGTGGAAGGAGTATGTTGTTGTTGTGGTCTTCAGTCCTGAGACTGGTTTGATGCAGCTCTCCATGCTACTCTATCCTGTGCAAGCTTCTTCATCTCCCAGTACCTACTGCAACCTACATCCTTCTGAATCTGCTTAGTGTATTCATCTCTTGGTCTCCCTCTACGATTTTTACCCTCCACGCTGCCCTCCAATGCTAAATTTGTGATCCCTCGATGCCTCAGAACATGTCCTACCAACCGATCCCTTCTTCTAGTCAAGTTGTGCCACAAACTTCTCTTCTCCCCAATCCTATTCAATACCTCCTCATTAGTTACGTGATCTACCCACCTTATCTTCAGCATTCTTCTGTAGCACCACATTTCGAAAGCTTCTATTCTCTTCTTGTCCAAACTAGTTATCGTCCATGTCTCACTTCCATACATGGCTACACTCCATACAAATACTTTCAGAAACGACTTCCTGACACCTAAATCTATATTCGATGTTAACAAATTTCTCTTCTTGAGAAATGCTTTCCTTGCCATTGCCAGTCTACATTTTATATCCTCTCTACTTCGACCATCATCGGTTATTTTACTCCCTAAATAGCAAAACTGGAAGGAGTATATAGAGGGATTATACAAGGGCGATGTACTTGAGGACAATATTATGGAAATGGTAGAGGATGTAGATGAAGATGAAACGGGAGATACGATACTGCGTGAAGAGTTTGACAGAGCACTGAAAGACCTGAGTCGAAACAAGGCGCCAGGAGTAGAGAGCTTTCCATTAGAACTACTGACAGCCTTGGGAGAGCCAGTCCTGACAAAACTCTACCATCTGGTGAGCAACATGTATGAGACAGGCGAAATAGACTTCAAGAAGAATATAATAATTCCAATCCCAAAGAAAGCAGGTGTTGACAGATGAGAAAATTACCGAAATATCAGTTTAATAAGTCACAGCTGCAAAATACTAACGCGAATTCTTTACAGACGAATGGCAAAACTGGTAGAAGCTGACCTCGGTTAAGATCAGTTTGGATTCCGTAGAAATATTGGAACACGTGAGGCAATACTGACCTTACGACTTATCTTAGAAGCTAGATTAAGGAAAGGCAAACCTACGTTTCTAGCATTTGTAGACTTAGAGAAAGCTTTTGACAATGTTGACTGGAATACTTTCTTTCAAATTCTGAAGGTGGCAGGGGTAAAACACAGGGAGCGAAAATCTATTTACAATTTGTACAGAAACCAGATGGCAGTTATAATAATCGAGGGGCGTGAAACGAAAGCA
This sequence comes from Schistocerca cancellata, assembly GCF_023864275.1. Lineage (NCBI taxonomy): Eukaryota > Metazoa > Arthropoda > Insecta > Orthoptera > Acrididae > Schistocerca > Schistocerca cancellata. Next base: position 14,232,814 of record NC_064635.1, on the reverse strand, counting down.
GTGGTTGGGAAGGGAGTGAGACAGGGTTGCAGCTTCTCCCCGATGCTATTCAATCTGTATATTGAGCAAGCAGTAAAAGAAACAAAAGAAAAATTCGGAGTAGGTATTAAAATCCATGGAGAAGAAATAAAAACTTTGAGGTTCGCCGATGACATTGTAAATCTATCAGAGACAGCAAAGGACTTGGAAGAGCAGTTGAACGGAATGGACAGTGTCTTGAAAGGAGGATATAAGATCAACATCAACAAAAGCAAAACGAGGATAATGGAATGTAGTCGAATTAAGTTGGGTGATGCTGAGGGAATTAGATTAGGAAATGAGACACTTAAAGTAGTAAAGGAGTTTTGCTATTTGGGGAGCAAAATAACTGATGATGGTCGAAGTAGAGAAGATATAAAATGTAGACTGGCAATGGCAAGGAAACCGTTTCTGAAGAAGAGAAATTTGTTAACATCGAGTATAGATTTAAGTGTCAGGAAGTCGTTTGTGAAAGTACAGGGTTATTACAAATGATTGAAGCGATTTCACAGCTCTACAATAACTTTAGTATATGAGATATTTTCACATTGCTTTGCACACACATACAAAAACTCAAAAAGTTTTTTTAGGCATTCACAAATGTTCGATATGTGCCCCTTTAGTGATTCGGCAGACATCAAGCCGATAATCAAGTTCGTCCCACACTCGGCGCAACATGTCCCCATCAATGAGTTCGAAAGCATCGTTGATGCGAGCTCGCAGTTATGGCACGTTTCTTGGTAGAGGAGGTTTAAACACTGAATCTTTCACATAACCCCACAGAAAGAAATTGCATGGGGTTAAGTCGGGAGAGCGTGGAGGCCATGACATGAATTGCTGATCATGATCTCCGCCACGACCGATCCATCGGTTTTCCAATCTCCTGTTTAAGAAATGCCGAACATCATGATGGAAGTGCGGTGGGGCACCATCCTGTTGAAAGATGAAGTCGGCGCTGTCGGTCTCCAGTTGTGGCATGAGCCAATTTTCCGCGGGCTACGCGTGAAACTTGCCCGCACGCGTTCAACCGTTTCTTTGCTCACTGCAGGCCGACCCGTTGATTTCCCCTTACAGAGGCATACAGAAGCTTTAAACTGCGCATACCATCGCCGAATGGAGTTAGCAGTTGGTGGATCTTTGTTGAACTTCGTCCTGAAGTGTCGTTGCACTGTTATGACTGACTGATGTGAGTGCATTTCAAGCACGACATACGCTTTCTCGGCTCCTGTCGCCATTTTGTCTCACTGTGCTCTCGAGCGCTCTGACGGCAGAAACCTGAAGTGCGGCTTCAGCCGAACAAAACTTTATGATTTTTTCTACGTATCTGTAATGTGTCGTGACCATATGTCAATGAATGGAGATACAGTGAATTTATGAAATCGCTTCAATCATTTGTAATAGCCCTGTATTTGTATGGAGGGTAGCCATGTATGAAAGTGAATCATGGACGATAAATAGTTTGGACATGAAGAGAATAGAAGCTTTCGAAATGTGGTGCTACAGAAGAATGCTGAAGATTAGATTGGTAGATCACATAACTAATGATGAAGTATTCAATAGAATGGGGGAGAAGAGGAGTATGTGGCACAACCAGTCTCAGGGCTGAAGACCACCACAACAACAACAACAACAACAACACTTTTTGGTGGCCCTCCACAAAAACCTGCAGCAATTTGCATAAGGAATGCCCTTCAGTCACGTTGAACGATTCTCTTCAGTCGTCGTTGGTCCCGCTCAAGCAGGCTCTCTTTCTGACCGCAGCAATGTCGGAAATTTGATGTCTTACCGTAGTCATGATATTCATGGTACAGTAGTGAAATGGTCGCACGGGAAAACCACACTTCATCGCTAACTCGGAGGTGCTGTGTACCATCGCTCGTGCGCTGACGATAAACTCATTTAAATCGTGGTGAGTTGCCATTGTAACAGCAGTAGCTTATCTAACAACTGCGGCTGACACTTGTTGTCTTATATAGGCGTTGCCGACCGCAGCGCCTTATTCTGCCACGTTTAGATATGTCTGTTTTCGAATACGCACGCCTATAGCAGTTGCTTTGGCGGTTCAGTGTATATGGGCCAAAGAAGCCTTTGAGATCACAATGTGAAGGAAAAGTTTTAATTGGGACGGGGCTCTACTCTCAGTGGTGTATGGATGCGGGTGCTCGATGCTGGATCGATCACCTGACGGAATCAGCAGCGCTCCCATGGTTCCTCCGCCGCAGACACTGACATAACCTGTGGCAGCACACGGAAGCTCCACCACCTTGTTGCTTGTCGATGACATAACTCGGGCGAACTGCACACGAAAGTACCTCGCAGCCAACTACTCGTAGTACAGCAGTTAACTACTGCTGAGGAGGAGGCGTTTAGTGTCCCGTCGACAACGAGGTCATTACAAACGCAGCTTAAGCTTGGATTAGGGAAGGATGGGGAAGAAAGTTGGCCATGTGCTTTCAAAGAAACCATCAAGGTATTTGCCTGAAGCGAGTAAGGGAAATCACGGAAAACCTACGTCAAGATGGCCTCCCCCTTGTTTCTTGTAACACCGCCCCCCTTTGTATCTCGTAACCACCCCCCCCCCCCCCCCACCTCGCCCCCGTTGTCGTCGTCCCGAATGCGAGTCCAGTGTGCCAACCACTGCGCCACTTCTCTCCGTTTTTGTATGTCCATCCTATTGGCAGGACGTCTTTGGGACGACAGCCGTTTACTATTGTGACAAAATAAAACACCTACAGCCGTCCTTATGATTTTATTTTATTTTGTCGCAACCTGTTTCAACGCTTCAATGCGCCATCTTCAGGCTGCTATTGATGTGGCAACTGATATATACAGGGTGGTCCATTGATCTCACGAAATAAGCGTCAAACGAAAAAACTACAAAGAACGAAACTTGTCTAGCTTGAAGGGGGAAACCAGATGGCGCTATGGTTGGCCCGCTACATGGCGCTGCCATAGGTCAAACGGATATCAACTGCGTTTTTTTTAAAATAGCAACCCCCATTTTTATTACATATTCGTGTAGTACGTAAAGAAATATGAATGTTTTACTTGGACCACTTTTTTCGCTTTGTGATAGATGCCGCTGTAATAGTCACACACAAACGTATACGTATCCAAGTGTCCGGACCGTTCGCCGGATAGTTACGTTATTTAAGGAAACAGGAAGTATTCAGCCATATGTGAAACGTCAACCACGACATGCAACAAATGCCCAAGTAGGTGTTTTAGCTGCTGTCGCGGCTAATCCGCACGTCAGTAGCAGACAAATTGCGCGATAATCGGGAATCTCAAATACGTCGGTGTTGAGAATGCTACATGAACATCGATTGCACCCGTACCATATTTCTATGCACCAGGAATTACATGGCGGCGACTTTGAACGTCGTACACAGTTCTGCCACTGGGCACGAGAGAAATTACGGGACGATGACAGATTTTCTGCACGCGTTCTATTTAGCGGCGAAGCGTCATTCGCCAACAGCGATAACGTAAAGCGGCATAATATGCACAATTGGGCAAGGGAAAATCCACGATGGCTGCGACAAGTGGAACAGCAACGACCTTGGGGGGTTAACGCATGGTGCGGCATTATGGGAGGAAGGATAATTGGCCCCCATTTTATCGATGGCAATCTAAATAGTGCAATGTTTGCTGATTTCCTACGTAATGTTCTACCGATGTTACTACAAGATGTTTCACTGCATGACAGAATGGCGATGTACTTCCAACATTATGGATCTCCGGCACATGGCGGTATTGAATAGCATATTTCATGACAGGTGGATTGGTCGTCGAAGCACGTTCACCAGATGTGACGTCCCCGGATTTCTTTCTGTGGGGGAAATTGAAGGATATTTGCTATCGTGATCCACGGGCAACGCCTAACAACATGACAACATACGTCAGCGCATTGTCAATGCATGTGCGAACATTACGGAAGGCGAACTACTCGCTGTTGAGAGGAATGTCGCTACACGTACTGCCAAATACATTGAGGTTGACGGACATCATTTTGAGCATTTATTGCATTAATGTGGTATTTACAGGTAATCACGCTGTAACAGCATGTGTTCTCAGAAATGATAAGTTCACAAAGGTACATGTATCACATTAGAACAACCGAAATAAAATGTTCAAACGTACCTACGTTCTGTATTTTAATTTAAAAAACCTACCTGTTACCAACTGTTCGTCTAAAATTGTGAGCTATATGTTTGTGACTATTACAGCGCCATCTATCACAAAGCGAAAAAAGTGGTCCAACTAAAACATTCATATTTCTTTACGTACTACACGAATATGTAATAAAAATGGGGGTTCCTATTTAAAAAAAACACAGTTGATATCCGTTTGACCTATGGCAGCGCCATCTAACGGGCCAACCATAAAGCCATCTGGTTTTCCCCTTGAAGCTAGACGAGTTTCGTTCTTTGTAGTTTTTTCGTTTGACGCTTATTTCGTGAGATATTTGGCTCAGTCTCTATCAATGGACCACCCTGTATATATATAGGTATCATATTAACCCGTACCACATCAACAACAGTCAGAAGATGGCGCATTGAAGCGTTGAAACAGGTCGCAATAAAATAAAATCATGACGGTAGTAGGTGTTTTATTCAGTCACAACTTCGCTCGGTGGTTTACTCTTGAAGATGATGGCAGAGAAAGTCATTCAAAGCTTGAGTAGACAAACGAATGTGGCACGGCTAGAAAACCGATAACCATTCATCCAAGAACATCACCACGTAAAACTACGTTCTCAAAGAACACAGATGTTACTGACGCAGACTGTTTGTCTTATACCCTTCTACCGCTCTCCATTCCCGCTCTAAGGGTGATGATATACAATCAGATTGCTAACGTACACAAGCGTTGATAAATAGCATCCTAAAATATTGTAGTGAATGTGGTTATGTTAGACTATGAGGCGTCATAGTTGTAGATTTTGTTTCAAAAAAGGGAAAATCTCTGATAAAGTGCCCTAAAGTTGAGGCGAACTATTTGTGTACATTAAAGAGTGTGAAGTTCAGCAGCAAATGAAGTCAGTGTTTGTGTGTATGCCCCACGCTGGCAGTGAGAATCAAAGGCGATAGGGCGTCAGGTAATCTTATGTGTCTAGTATTCTTTGATGAGCAGGAGCTTAAAGTGTTTGAGGGTGGTTGTAATCTTTCTGTGCTAATCATTTTAATTAAAGGATGGATGTCTCGATTCTGGCGGGCGCGTAGAGGGCGAAAACGTGAGGAGGGCGAGTGAATGAGGGGTGTGCTTGTGAGCTTCGTCAGGGGTGGTGGGTATGAGGCTAAGGGGCGGAGAAATTTGTCTGTATGAATGGCCCATGAAAGAGAGAAGTGAGGATATGTATTTATAATTTTTTAAAGAAAAAAAGTATAGCTGAGTGGAGGAGTTGGAGGGGTGTTCTGCGTGAGTGATCTTACGTGTTGTGGAGGGCCAAGTGCTGGAAGATAAGGGGAGCAGGGCAGTGAGAGAGAGGAGAGAAAGAGATGTGGTCGATAGTGCAGGGTGAAGGGAGTGAGGGGGGAGGTATAGACGGGGACAGAGGAGGCGCAGAGATGGGGGGGAGTTGAGAAGGGATAGCATGATGGATGAGGGGAGGGTGGCGAGTCTGGAAGAGTGGGAGCTGGGACAGAGAGAGAGAGAGAGAGAGAGAGAGAGAGAGAGAGAGCTTGCCATTGCCTGAGGGCAAGGAAAAGGGCCCTGCCGTGGTGCGGCGTGGTGGTGGGCTTTCATTCAGGGCGCAGGCGGGATGGCGGCTGAGATAGAGGCGGAGGCGGTGGTGGTTGGTGTGTGTATGTGTGTGTGTTTGTGTGAGGTGTTTGGCGTTGGAACTTGAATCAGGGCTATCTACGAGGGCTCAGCTGCAGTGTGCGAGCGCGCTCGTCCTGAAAAGTTCAATTTGCGTGACTGGAGGCCAGTGCAATTATGCCCCGACCCATGACACATGCTGTGGAGTCGTCACTTGCGCAGAAGCTACGATTGAGCTACTGCAGGAGCGTCCGCTGACGTTCATATCACATGTGGAATCCTCTAATTTATCACCATTAGTGTCAGCCCTATTTAGTCTTGTCACCATTATTGTTACCCATATTTAGTTTTATCACCACTATCTTTACCCCTATTTAGTATTATCACCATTATCATCACCCATAATTTATACTATAGCCACTACTGTCACCCCTATTTCATTCTATCACCACTAACAATAATGCCCCTATTTTATCGTATCACTACTACTGTTGCCTGTATCACCAACAATATCACTCCCATTTAGTAACTGCCAATTTATTTCCCCACACATGCCCTGCCCAAGATTGTGCTGTGTCTCTAATGACCTTCCTTTATTCAGTCATGCGATGGGCGTAATCATTAGAATTGCTGCACGACGAAGATGACGTGCTACAGACGCGAAATTTAACCGACAGGAAGAAGATGCTGTGGTATGCAAATGATTAGCTTTTCAGAGCATTCACACAAGGATGGCGCCGGTGGCGACACCTACAACGTGCTGACATGAGGAAAGTTTCCAACCGATTTCTCATACACAAACAGCAGTTGACCGGCGTTGCCCGGTGAAACGTTGTTGTGATGCCTCGTGTATGGAGGAGAAATGCTACCATCACGTTTCCGACTTTGATAAATGTCGGATTGTAGCCTGTCGCGATTTCAGTTTATCGTATCGTGACATTGCTGCTCGCATTGGTCGAGATCCAATGACTGTTAGCAGAATATGGAATCGCTGAGTTCAAGAGGGTAATACGGAACGCCGTACTGGATCCCAACGGCCTCATATCACAAGCAGTCGAGATGACAGGCATCTTATCATCCGCATGGCTGTAACGGATAACTTGACGCTGCATCACAGACAGGAGCGCCTGCGATGGTGTACTCAACGACGAACCTGGGTGCACGAATGGCAAAACGTCTTTTTTCGGATGAATCCAGGTTCTGTTTACAGCATCATGATGGTCGCATCCGTGTTTGGCGATATGGCGGTGAACGCACATTGGAAGCGTGTGTTCGTCATCGCCATACTGGCATATCACCTGGCGTGATGGTATGGGGTGCCATTGGTTACACGTCTCGGTCACCTCTTGTTCGCATTGCCGGCACTTTGAACAGTGGACGTTACATTTCAGATGCGTTGCGACCCGTGGCTCTACCCTTCATTCGATCCCTGCGAAACCCTACACTTCAGCAAGATACTGCACGACCGCATGTTACAGGTCCTGTACGGGCCTTTCTGGATACAGAAAATGTTCGACTGCTCTCCTGGCCAGCACATTCTCCAGATCTCTCACGAATTGAAAGCGTCTTGTCAATGGTGGCCGAGCAACTGGCTCGTCACAATACGCCAGTCACTACTTTTGATGAACTGTGGCATCGTGTTGAAGCTGCACGGGCAGCTGTACCTGTACACGCCATCCAAGCTCTGTTTGACTCAATGCCCAAGCGTATCAAGGCCGTTATTACGGCCAGAGGTGCTTGTTCTGGGTACTGATTTCTCAGGATCTATGCATCTAAATTGCGTGAAAATGTAATCACGTGTCAGTTCTAGTATAATATATTTGTTCAATGAATACCCGTTTATCATCTGTATTTCTTCTTGGTGTAACAATTTTAATGGCCACTAGTGTAATATAGATCTGCTACTAGAATGGGCGTAATACCTGAGCCAAACATAATACTTCATAATTTTTTTTCTATTTATGCATTTCAGCTATGGCCCAGGCAAATAGAACTGTCTGTTAGGAGTAAGGGTACATCACCAGCCGCATAAGAAATGTGGCGGAACATAGCACTCAGTAAAGTGGTACTAAGAAGAGCAAATTTCAGGTGTGGCCTTTCTATATCATATCTCCAGAATCGGTCGTATGTAGCAAAAACACGCTGTAAGGACTATTTACAAGGCGACCGATACGATCAGAGAATCTCTTAGATCGTCAAAGATAGTGCTGCCAAAAGGCCAGGAAAATCGTGAAACAAACGTAAGCCAAAGATCCCAACATGGAAACCAACAAGTATACATGAACACGTGGCCATATATGCCTGAATTACTTGGTATTTCTGCTCGTTGCTTTGGAGGGGGTTATAACTTCCCATCGCTTACATTCGGTCCACCTACCTCGGCAAGCTGCTTGATGTCAGTCCACATCACTTTGCGTTGGTTGTTACTCGTTCAACCGGTAACGAGCACCACTGACGAAGCACTGACTATTTACCATGGAGGTAAGAACGGAGGGAGACGCCGTGACGTCACAGCTGTGAAGCTATGTGAAGCCGAGGGTAGGCATCTCAATCCGACCAAAACATTGCTGCTGTAAGCTTTTGTGCATAGGCTTGTCGCTCGCTTTTGGAAGGATTTTGCGCTATTATGGTGACTTGTGTGGTGTTCGGATGTACGAATCGTTCTGATTGTGATGCGAAATCGAAGGGAATAACATGTCAAGTGTAAGTTGTCTCGTTAAGCGTGATTTTACAACTTCATTGTGAATGAACGTGTGCTACGTCGGTACTTGTACTATAGCGTGTTTTTCTCCTGTATGATTTTAGATTTCCTAGAAATGAAAGTCGGAATGCTCTGCGGGATAATGCCGCGAGGAGGAAGAATTGTCGTGCGTCTAAATGGAGCACTATATGTTCTCAGCATTTCCGAGAAGAGGACATAGACCGAACTTCCCTTTCAACAGTAAGGCTCCGAGACAATGCTGTACCATCACTTTTCCCTACACACCCAAAACATCTGCAAAAGGTATGTTAGTTCAAAGAATTAAATTTTTTTTTTCGTGTTCACGTTTCAGTATAATACGTACGTATCGTCGATAATCGAAGTATTGAGTAACTCACTTTGTCTTCATCATGTACCAAATTAAAAGCTAACACTAGATTAACTGGCGTAAAGTACAGGCCTAAACAGGACACTGTGTGGATTTGCCATTCTATGTACCGTATTTCAGTAAATATTGGTGGTCATGAACAGTGTTTCCGAGTAGTGTAACGTAACCGAAATGTCCCAGTACGTATTACAAACAAGATGTATTTATGGGGCTTTGGAGGGAGGGTATAGCTAACTTAGTTTTCAGTTTCTATTATTTAGTTTGTGATACACGTTTATTACTGAATTAACAAAATTGTATCGTTTACATTGAAGGCTAGCTATTCGTAATATTACATTAAAAACTATTTTTAATCAGAAGAAATGTGGAATTTCGCCTTTACGAGATTTTATTTTAAACAAAAACTTTTAAACAACCAATATGATGACGTTACATGCGTATATGGTGCAATTAGCGACTGTAATACACGCAGCGCTATAGCACACTGGCAATGTTTTGGTCAGAGTGTCATGGCAGCGAGCCACGCCCCCATGGCTACAAAACGTAGTACGGCTGGGATACGTAGCGCCATCTCCCCTTATTCTTACCTCCATGCTATTTACCAACCAATCAAAGGTCGCATAACTCTGAAGCAGCATCTGTAAGTTCGTAAAATTTCGGGCGCTCATTAATGTAAAGAGCTTTTTGCAAATTTTTTAAGGTTCAACTAATTAGGTTTTATTGCCTCCAAAACATGGCTATCAGTTCCGTATTTACTGTCCAACCATAGCGCCTAGAAGGAGAAGTGCTGTAACTTCTGTTTTCGTGATCTCTTCTATAGCAGTAGTTGCTGCGCCTGCCGACAGACTGCACAGCGGTCGCCTGTGACTGGCCGAAGTAGATTTCTGAATGTGCGGCTCGTAAGACGCATTTAGAATTGTTGTCGTGTTTAGTTGTGTTTCGTAATGTTGAAGAATTTTTTTATCAAAAGTGATTGTGGAGTAATATTTTCGTATATGTTTGTAGACTGTTTTCGCAAAACTAATGCCGAGAATTTTAGTGGCAGTGAAAAGAGGGAACTATTGACGAGAGATACGGATACGTAATGTATCAGATGCGCTGAACTCTAGAATACCGAATAACTCACTCTACAACGATTCCTCTTCATACAAATTATTAATTGACTTTTAAGAAACCATTTACTCAGCAAACACATTTTCTGAAACGGAACAATGGAATGTTCGTCACGCTAAAGAGTTTCTCAGTATTCGTGGTCCAAAGGTTTTAAGTAAGTCATAACAGTAAACTTCAACCAAGACCCTCTGGAGCGTCATTTTGGAATTTTCTGGTGTGACAACCATCCATCAGCTGTAAATTTTTTGCAGTTACATACGTTACGGTGCGTGTAAGTCCCCGTCAAGACGGCTGTGTCTGCATGCGTTAACTCTGAACCGACTTCAGATGCGTTCATGTGCTGAAGAAATGGAGGTACGAAACAAACGCATTAACGTATGTGCTGAGGACAAAATTAAGGAAAAAATGGTTATAGAGGACTGTGAGAATGATCTTCCTATTCTGTATAAAGCCAACATTCCAAAACACTGTTTAGTTTGTCACACAGCAGGTTACACTTTCAAAAAGCTTATTAAACAGCTGTGTGGAGTGCTCTCAAACCCTTGTGAATGAAATGTTGCAACCTTCAACGCCATAAAGGACTTCGGCTCTGTTTATGGCCTTTCTTATTTGACTTACCCGTCTGAAAACGTTTTCATCTCTCTTTTACAGGTCGAAGTACTTCTTGAAAGCCTTCCATATCAAATCTATGGAGTGATGTATTTTATGAGTGTTTAGACAGCACTGGCGAAATTGTTGTTGAAACATGTGATTTAGGCTTATGTCCGAAAATAAACTTGATCTTGGCAGTAAATAAATTTTCCATTTCATGAAGTGTCGCTTTTTCTTCCACACGAAAGAAGTCAGCAAAGAGCTCTTGTCGGCGAAGACTGCGAACTCGTCACGCAAACTTTCGAAAGTTTCCGACAGCTGACAGGTACAAATTATATGGGTGAGTTTATATCATCTTGTACCTCCTACATTTTAGTCTGTATTACTGATTGGTATGTGCCTCAATAGATGATTTTTTGCATGTTAAGTTGTATTTCGATTTTCGTCATTACACACTGAAGAAACTGGTAGACCTGCCTAATATCGTTAGGGCCCCAGCGAGCACGCAGAAGTGCCGCAACACGACGCGGTATGGACTCGACCAATGTCTGAAGTAGTGCTGGAGGGAATTCACACCATTAATCCCCCTGCAGGGCTGTCCATAAATCCGTGAGAATACAAGGGGGTGGAGATGTCTTCTGAACTACACGTTGCAAGGTATCCCAGATATGCTCAACAGTGTTCGTGTCTGGGGAGTTTGGTTGCCAGCGGAAGTGTTTAAAGTCAGAAGAGTGTTCCAGGAGCCAGTCTTTAGCGATTCTGGACGTTTGGGGTGTCGCATTGTCCTGCTGGAATTGTCCAAGTCCGTCGGAATGCACAGTGGACATGAATGGATGCAGGTGATCAGACAGGATGCTTACGTACGTGTTACCTGTCAGAGTCGTATCTAGACGTATCATGGGTCACATATCACTCCAACTGCACACGCCCCACACCATTACAGAGCCTCCACCATCTTGAACAGTCGCCTGCTGACATGCAGGGTCTATGAATTTATGAGGTCGTCTCCATACCCGAACACATCCATCCACTCGATACAATTTGAAACGAGACTCGTCCGACCAGGCATGTTTCCAGTCATCAGCCGTCCAGTGTCGGTGGTGACGCGCTGAAGTTTCACAATTGCCTTACAGGAGTCAACGTTTTATATTTCAGTGTAGGCGGCATAGTTAACTCATCTTGTCTTAATCTCGTCAAATACAGCGTTTGAAAATTGTCTATGATCCAACTAGTACATGTATTAAAACGTTATTCGCCCAACGCTGAGCGACTGTAGAGCCGTCTAGTGGTTGGCCAGTGGAAACTTGTTGAATGTCCACACTACTTCTTCTAGACGCTATGGTCCACCAAATGTTGATACAAGTTGCGGACTGCTGTTACAATTTCTCCACACTAAAGCAACCAGAAGTTTGTCTTACCTGAATGATTTTAACGTTTTATACAATCACTGATCCACAGCTATTCGCGAGTTACTACACCGAGTAGTTCAGTGGGATTGTTACAAAAAAAGCGCTTGCCACATGTCTCGTGATGTTAACAAAACACGCCATGAGGATTTTTGAAGTACAACGAGAAAGTTCACACGTAAATAACTTCACTCAAAATGTCTAAGCTTTCACTAAATAGTTCAAAACTGGAGTCACTTTATACTTACGAAACGAGAACAGACAAAATGCAAGATTTTCTTTAAAAATGGTTCAAATGGCTCTGAGCACTATGGGACTTAACTTCTAAGGTCATCGTTCCTCTATAACTTAGAACTACTTAAACGTAACTAACCTAAGGACATCACACACATCCATGCCCGAGGCAGGATTCAAACCTGCGACCGTAGCGGTCACGCGGTTCCGGACTGTAGCGCCTAGAACCGCTCGGCCACCCCGCCCGGCCAAGATTTGCTTTATCTCAGAACGAATTTGCGTAGCGCAGTTTAACATTGGTCTATACAATGAGACGGTTGACGAGCGACTCCGAGAGACACAGAAGAGTAGTAAAAAGGATTAAACAATGCGCGGGAGGTGATTAATTCCTATTGGCTGATGATTTAGGAAGCCATTCAGAATGGCTCCAGCCCTCAAATACTCGCAGTAATTTCTGAGTCATCCAGCAGAATCACAGAAGGCCATTTGTAAAAGAAATTCTGTATTTACGAAACCGTATTTAATTTAAATAAAAAACGGTTTATCCTCATAAATGGAATAGCAATTGATATAGCACCTATCTTTTGTTCTGACATGCTCTTACACAAAAGCATGCACACTAGGGTATACCTCACACGATTCACGATTGTACATGAGCTTTTCCATAGTTTTAATAAAATAAAATGTCCACACTTTACGTACGTCTTTCATAGACTTCCGCACTCTCTCTACAGCCTTCGCACAGCAAAACATGATTAAATAATGATTTTTGAAGGTGATTATTATAACATCAGCAGCTGCTGAAGTGAAAACAAAGAACAAACTAAAAAAGCAACTTGTATGTACTGATATTGTTAGTTATATTTTCAACTGACGCTGTAGGAGAATACTTGAGAGTGCCTAGCCCAGTTTCTTTACACCCGGAAAGTTATTACGGAATTTAAGCAAAAGCTTATATCTCGAAATGTATTGGAGATACTGAACTGAGATTTTTACGGTATACCTGAAATATTAATACAAATCTGTATATGGAATATGAAACGGATCGACCAAAAATAAATAGCACTTTTTTATATTCATAGAGAGTGTGCATAACAGATGCGTACGCATGCGGACAGCAAGTACCTTTCTCCAGTGGCCAGCGACAACTGTGCTAAGTTGACAGATTTCGGGATCGCTTACTTCGATTGCAGGGTCAAATGACTCGGAATAATTTGCTACGTTACAGGGATCCCACCAGGGCCATTGCTAGGGGTTTTGCTGCCATAGGCTATAACTCGAAACTGACGTCCCCTCTTTTTTTACTACTATCGGTCTCCCCTATATCCCCCTCCCCCTCCTCCTCCTCCTCCTCCTCCTCCTCCTCCTCCTCCTCCACCACTACCATCACCACCACCACAACAACAATCAACCTTCAACTGCAAATAATGCAAATTCCTATTATACTTTTTGTGGTGTCACCGCCAGACACCACACTTGCTAGGTGGTAGCTTAAATCGGCCGCGGTCCATTAGTACATGTTGGACCCGCGTGTCGCCACTGTCAGTACTTGCAGACCTAGCGCCACCACATGGCAGGTCGAGAGAGGCGGACGAGCACTCGCCCCAGTTGTACGGACGACATTGCTAGCGACTAGACGTACGAAGCCTTCCTCTCATTTGCCGAGAGACAGTTGGAGTAGCCTTCAGCTAAGTCCATAGCTACGACCTAGCAAGGCGCAGTTAACCATATCTGGAGAGAGTCTTACTTGTATTCACCATAGAGATGTACCACACAAGAGAATAAAGTTAAGTATATGAGACGCTCCGTTCTTTTCTTATTAGCATTCATTGAGCATCCTGTTTCAGACTTCACGATATTCTGGGTGAGATTATAGCGTGCCTATTCGGCCCGTCTAAATAACACTGTGTCGGCACTTCTGTCGACACATAACACTTTTAATGATTAAACTGTGTTGTTGTTGTTGTTGTTATTGTGGTCTTCAGTCCTGAGACAGGTTTGATGCAGCTGTCCATGCTAATCTATCCTGTGCAAGCTTCTTCATCTCCTAGTACCTACTGCAGCCTACATCCTTCTGAATCTGTATTCATCTCTTGGTCTTCCTCTACGATTTTTACCCTCCACGCTGCCCTCCAATACTAAATTGGTGATCCCTCGATGTCTCAGAACATGTCCTACCAACCGATCCCTTCTTCTAGTCAAGTTGTGCCACAAGCTCCTCTTCTCCCCAATTCTGTTCAATACCTCCTCATTAGTTATGTAATCTACTCATCTAATCTTCAGCATTCTTCTGTAGCACCACATTTCGAAAGCTTCTATTTTCTTCTTGTCTAGGCTATTTATCGTCCACGTTTCACTTCCATACATGGCTACGCTCCATACAAATACTGTCAGAAACGACTTCCTGACACTTAAATCAATACTCGATGTTAACAAATTTCTCTTCTTCAGAAACGCTTTCCTTGCCATCGCCAGTCTACATTTTATATCCTCTCTACTTCGACCATCATCAGTTATTTTCCTCCCCAAATAGCAAAACTCCTTTACTACTTCAAGTGTCTCATTTCCTAATCTAATTCCCTCAGCAACACCCGACTTAATTCTATTACATTCCATTATCCTCATTTTGCTTTTGTTGATGTTCATCTTATATGCTCCTTTCAAGACACTGTCCATTCCGTTCAACTGGTCTTCCAAGTCCTTTGGTGTCTCTGACAGAATTACAATGTCATCGGCGAACCTCACAGTTTTTATTTCTTCTCCATGGATTTTAATACCTACTCCGAACTTTTCTTTTGTTTCCTTTACTGCTTGCTCAATATACAGATTGGATAACATCGGGGAGAGGCTACAACCCTGTCTTACTCCCTTCCCAACCACTGCTTCCCTTTCATGCCCCTCGACTCTTATAACTGCCATCTGGTTTCTGTACAAATTGTAAACAGCCTTTCGCTCCCTGTATTTTACCCCTGCCACCTTCAGAATTTGAAAGAGAGTAATCCAGTTAACATTGTCAAAAGCTTTCTCTAAGTCTACAAATGCTAGAAACGTAGGTTTGCCTTTTCTTAATCTTTCTTCTAAGATAAGTCGTAAGGTTAGTATTGCCTCACGTGTTCCAACATTTCACGGAATCCGAACTGAATATCGCCAGCCCATATCGCTAGTAGGGCTGGCTAATGGCTCTGAGCACTATGCGACTTAACTTCTGAGGTCATCAGTCGCCTAGAACGTAGAACTAATTAAACATAACTAACCTATGGACACTTCCTGGCAGATTAAAACTGTGTGCCGGACCGAGACTCGAACTCGGGACCTTTGCCTTTCGCGGGCAAGTGCTCTACCACTGAACTACCCAAGCACGACTCACACTCCGTCCTCACAGCTTTAATTCCACCAGTACCTCGTCTCCTACCTTCCAAACTTCACAGAAGCTCTCCTGCGGATCTTGCAGAACTAGCACTCCTGGAAGTAAGTAACCTCAGGACAGCACACACATCCATGCCCGAGGCAGGAATCGAGCCTGCGACCGTAGAGGTCGCTCGGCTCCAGACTGTAGCGCCTAGAACCGCACGGCCACTGCGGTCGGCATCACTAGTAGGTCGGTGGTCTTAACGCTCTGGTTGATCAGTGTAAAAATAGTCCAGCTGTCAGGTAATGAGGAAAACAAAATGCTGTACAAAGCGTCGGCACAAAAATATAAGAATTAAACTCTGATCGCATGTTCTTAACACACTTCAGAAAAACACTGTCGGACTGAAATTCTTCAGTTACTTAGAAAAACAGCTAATGCTTTTACAAATTCAGAACCCATTTAGGATGATGGCAAAGTCCGACAGAAATTCTAAATCAGACCTCTTAGCAACAAATAATCCTGAATTAATAACTAGCATCAGAACCGATTCAGAGATTAGAGAACACAGTGTTGTCGTAGCAAGACTGAATATTGTAATCCCCAAATCCTCGAAAAATAAGCGAAAAATATACATCTTCAAAACAGCAGATAAAAATTCACTTCACGCTTTCGTCAGAGACAATCTCCACTCATTAAAAAATATTAATATAAGTGTAGACCAGATGTGGCTTGAATTCAAAGAAATAGTATCGGCAGCAATTGAGAGATTTATACAAAATAAATTAACAAACGACGGAGCTGATCCTCCTTGGTACACAAAACGGGTCAGAACACTGTTGCAGAAACAACGAAACAAACATGCCAAACAGTCGCAAAATCCCCAAGATTGGCGATCTTTTACAGAAGCTCGAAATTTAGCGTGGACTTCAATGTGACATGCTTATAACAGTTTCCACAACTAGATTCGAGTCTTCCCTCGGGCATGGGGTGTGTGTGTTTGTCTTTAGGATAATTTAGGTTAAGTAGTGTGTAAGCTTAGGGCCTGATGACCTTAGAAGTTCAGTCCCATAAGATTTCACACACATGTGAACATTTTCAGTAACGTAGAAGTAAACATCCTCGGAGTAGTGAAGCAACTTAAATCACTTAATAAAAGTAAGTCTTCTGGTCCAGACTGTAAACCGAGTAGGTTCCTTTCGGAGTATGCTGATGCATTAGCTCCACAATTAACAATCATATACAACCCTTCGCTCGACGAAAGATCCGTACCCAAAGACTGGAAAGTTCCACAGGTCACACCAATATTCAAGAAAAGTAGTAGGACTAATCCACTAAATTACAGGCCCATATTGTTGACGTCGATATGCAGCATGATATTGGAATATACATTGTGTTCGAACATTATGAAGTACCTAGAAGAAAACGGTATATTGAAAACATCGTTCCTTTGAAACACAACTAGCTCTTTATTCACATGAAGTGCTGGGTGCTGTTGACAAGGGATTGCCGATCGATTCGGTATTTCTGGATTTCCGGAAGGCTTTTGACACTGTACCATACAAGCCGCTCGTAATGAAATTGCGTGCTTATGTGACTGGATCTGTGATATCCTGTCAGAGAGGTCACAGTTCGTAGTAATTGATGGAAAGTCATCGAGTAAAACAGAAGTCATTTCCGGCGTTCCCAAAGCTAGTGTTTGCTGTTCCTTATCTATAAAAACAATCTGGGAGACAATCTGAGCAGCCGTCTTCGGTTGTTGGCAGATGACTCTGTCGTTTATCGACTAATAAAGTCATCAGAAGATAAAAAAAACTACAAATCGATTTAGAAGAAATATCGGAATGGTACGAAAAGTGGCAGTTGACCTTAAATAACGAAAACTGTGAGGTTATCCATATGAGTGCTAAAAGGAACTCGATAAACTTCGGTTACACGTTAAATCAGTCAAATCTAAAAGCCGTAAATTCAACTAAATACCTTAGTATTACAATTACGAACAACTTAAATTGGAAGGAACACATAGAAAGTGTTGTGGGGAAGGCTAACCAAAGACAGCGTTTTATTGGCAGGATACTTAGAAAATGTAACAGACCTACTAAGGAGACTGCCTACACTACGCTTGTCCGTCCTCTTTTAGAATACTGCTGCACGGTGTGGGATCGTTACCAGATAGGACTGAAGCAGTACATCGAAAAAGTTCAAAGAAAAGCAGCACGTTTTGTATTATCGCGAAATATGGGAGAGAGTGTCACAGAAATGATACAGGATGTGGGCTGGAAATCGTTAAAAAGAAAGGCGTTTTTCGTTGCGACGGAATCTTCTCACGAAATTGCAATCACCAACTTTGTCTTCCGAATGCGATAATATTTTGTTGACACCGACCTACATACGGAGGAACGATCACCACGATAAAATAAGGGAAATCAGAGCTCGTACGGAAAGATATAGGTGTTCATTCTTTCCGCGCGCTATACGTGATTGGGACAATAGAGAATTGAGAAGGTGGTTCGATGAACCCTCTGCCAGGCACTTGAATGTGATTTGCAGAGTAACCAAGTAGATGTAGATGTAGATGTGGATGTAGGGAAGAGTCAGATTTTATGGATCAAAGAAGAGTGTTCTTCTTCTGGCGAGGCCGAACAAGAGGCAAGCTCAGAAATATTACGAAACTAAGAATCAGTCTTCCTGTCGGGGCCGAGGCTACGCTGCGGGATGCAGAACGGTGAGGTTGGCTTGGAAGGTGATCGTGGTGCTTTGACCTCCTGATGGTGTAAATGCCGTATAAACATCCGGCGCCTGGGCCAGGAAGCTCGCTCGGCGGCGAATCGCTGCCCAGGGCCCGCGCGACGCCCTAAATCCAGCCCTCAGGGCCGGGATACACTCAGTCCTTTCTCCTGTCACGTGGCTGACGTAAGAAAGAAGTCTGGGGCGGCAGAGATCTCTCTGCTGGCACTTCGGACACCGTCCGCAAGTCGAGTGTGACGCGGCAGCCCGCGAATACCTTCTGCAAGGTCACAGGCTGCCTGCGTAACTGCAATGTAGTTTGGGTTGCAGGATCGGCAGGCGCAAGTCCTGCGCACAGCTACAGGCAAGGATCCCTCCACATCTGGAATGCCTTCCTTGATTGAGAAAAGTTGCTCCATTGCGATTTTTGACAACACTGCCGCAGTTCCACTATTTAACAATGTCTGCTCACAACAGACTCGTCGAATGCACGTCTGTTGTTTGCAGGTGCCACCGTAGTTATTGCGCTGCCGTCGCTTACACGTCGGGAACTTTTTGGGTGGTCGGTGCGTAACCGGCGTAATTGCCGTTCGTTACTATCGTATAGAGTCACGTGTTACTTTCAGGTTACTCGCGCTTGAATTTCTTATAGCGAGAACTACTCTACTGAAGTCTCAATATTTCACCATTCAGTATTTCTTCCGTTATTTATTTAAATGAAGGTGACTTTCCATTGTTTTCTCATCAAGCGCTTATTTCACAGATATTATTACTCTGTAAATTTTAGATTTCTTTTTTGTTTCAGGCACAAAAGATATGACTTCCATAAATACGATTCCTAATACTTTACTCACTTTCACTAACTTCTATTCCAAACGCTTTCGCACCACATTATTTTCTGCTTGCGTATGCTGTTTTAGATAGTGACACTACAAATGACATCACGTAATCCAGATTTTTTTCTTTGTGTACTGTGAACCATTCCATAGCTTTTTGCCAAGAACGGTGCAGCAACTGGACTCTTAGTGCCAACATTTGACTCAAAACCTATCTCGTTAGCCTGAGGCTTGACAGCAAAAAAAGTAAATCGCCAAATATACCTTCTTACTTTAAAGATAATGAAATTTACCTTAGTGCTCAGTTCTGAATCTGAGAAAAGAAGTCACTGTTCTTGCCTCTAAATGATTGCAGCGAAATTATCTTGGGGATTAATAGTTCGAAACAGTGCTCGTGTCCTTCCAGACCCGCCCAATCTAATTCCACTGTAGAGAATAAATCCATTTAAAAATTGATAATCCATCATTACACCAACTTATTTAGTCGTTTTCAGTCGTTAATCAAAATCTCAACAGACTGTGTTAAGAACGGTACTAGAATCTATACACATAGAAACATCTTTCTACTTGAACAGGGCGTTATTTCACACATTGTAAATGTGCGTTTTCGACATCGTTACAGCGACATCAGTTTTGATAGAGCTTTACTCCGGGAATAATGCTCTTTCAATGGAAATGGAAATGCCGTGTGGCTAGGGCCTCCCATCGGGTAGACCGGTAACCTGGTCCAGGTCTTTCAGTTGACGCCACATTGGTCAACCTGCGCGCTGGATGGGGATGAAATGATGATGATCGGGACAACACAACACCCAGTCCCTGAGCGGAGAAAATCTCCGATCCTGCTGGGAATGGAACCCGGGCCGTTAGGTATGGCATTCCGTCGCGCTGACCACTCAGCTACCAGGGGCGGACATGCTCTTTCAAATGATGAACAACTTCACATACCGTCTACCGAAAACGTAATGAACTACTCTCTACGTTTTGCTTTCCGTAGTTCTACTGTTGTTATTTCTGCACATGTGTTGTAAGCTGCATAATGGCGTCAAGTATTGAGTTTGAGCATAGTGAGAGTGCCAAGAAACGAAAGAAAGGAGAACGTAATTTTGGAAATTACAAACAGAATGTTATAAAAACAGAAAGAATGAAAGTGTACCACCGGTAAAAGAGAACATATTGCAGAAAGAAAAGTCGGTGGAGAATGGAGGTCAATACAATGCTTACGTAGCTGAATCAAAAGATTTCATTGCATTTAATGCTGCATATTGCAGAAGAAATACAAACTTTGAGGTTCGCCGATGACATTGTAATTCTGTCAGAGACAGCAAAGGACTTGGAAGAGCAGTTGAACGGAATGGACAGTGTCTTGAAAGGAGGGTATAAGATGAACATCAACAAAAGCAAAACGAGGATAATGGAATGTAGTCGAATTAAGTCGGGTGATGCTGACGGAATTAGATTAGCAAATGAGACACTTGAAGTAGTAAAGGAGTTTTGGTATTTGCGGAGCAAAATAACTGATGATGGTCGAAGTAGAGAGGATATAAAATGTAGACTGGCAATGGCAAGGAAAGCGTTTCTAAAGAAGAGAAATTTGTTAACATCGAGTATAGATTAAGTGTCAGGTAGTCGTTTCTGAAAGTATTTGTATGGAGTGTAGCCATGTATGGAAGTGAAACATGGACGATAAATAGTTTAGACAAGAAGAGCCGGCTGGAGTGGCCGTGCGGTTCTAGGCGCTATAGTCTGGAGCCGAGCGACCGCTACGGTCGCAAGTTCGAATCCTGCCTCGGGCATGGATGTGTGTTATGTCCTTAGGTTAGTTAGGTTTAATTAGTTCTAAGTTCTAGGCGACTGATGACCTGAGAAGTTAAGTCGCATAACGCTCAGAGCCATTTTAGACAAGAAGAGAATAGAAGGATTTGAAATGTGGTGCTACTGAAGAATGCTGAAGATTAGATGGGTAGATCACATAACTAATGATGAGGTATTGAATAGAATTGGGGAGAAGAGGAGTTTGTGGCACAACTTGACAGGCCGGCCGCGGTGGCCGTGCGGTTCTGGCGCAGCAGTCCGGAACCGCGGGACTGCTACGGTCGCAGGTTCGAATCCTGCCTCGGGCATGGTGTGTGTGATGTCCTTAGGTTAGTTAGGTTTAGGTAGTTCTAAGTTCTAGGGGACTTATGACCTAAGATGTTGTGTCCCATAGTGCTCAGAGCCATTTGAACCATTTTTTGACTAGAAGAAGGGATCGGTTGGTAGGACTTGTTCTGAGGCATCAAGGGATCACCAATTTAGTACTGGAGGGCAGAGTGGAGGGTAAAAATCGTAGAGGGTGACCAAGAGATGGATACACTAAGCAGATTCAGAAGGATGTAGGCTGCAGTAGGTACTGGGAGATGAAGAAGCTTGCACAGGATAGAGCAGCATGGAGAGCTACATCAAACCAGTCTCAGGACTGAAGACCACAACAACAACAACATTGCGTCTGAAAATAGGGCGACAAAATAATGGTTCATTCTTTCTAGTTGCCATGACAAGTGTTCTGAAAAGCTCACAGGAAATGACTGTACTGATGTACTGCGGCGCTTGAACGAGTTTAATACAAAAAGTGAACCGGACGCATATTTAATCGGTTTTGTTGTTGTAATAAGCAGGAGGACGGGCAAGGGGGGCGAGCGTACTAAAAAGTGGCTGCAGACGTCTTCTGTGATTTCTTTGTGGCAGTAAACACTGAACAGCTT
This sequence comes from Schistocerca cancellata, assembly GCF_023864275.1. Taxonomy (NCBI): domain Eukaryota; kingdom Metazoa; phylum Arthropoda; class Insecta; order Orthoptera; family Acrididae; genus Schistocerca; species Schistocerca cancellata. The sequence continues at coordinate 14,210,947 of NC_064635.1, read as the reverse complement.
AAAACGTGCCGTGCGGCTTTCGTTTCTCTCTTTGGTATAAGAGTGAAAAGAGTTACGAGACTTCATTCATTAATGATCGCACGAGATACGTAGGGAACTGGCAGTAAGAACCATACAGTGGCACCGGCTCGTCTGAAACTCATTCATGATCACTTAGCCATTTCATGTACGAGAGCCACAGTTCTCTTCACGCTATTTTAGATATAATATTTGGACACCAGGCTCTCCATTCGCGCTATGTACGACGTGTTTCAAACAAAACACCCCAATTATTACATTATATACAAGAACTACGCTAAATATTTCAGGAGAAATTTCATTCTGCAATTCGGTCCACTACTGTTGACACATGTACGAAATGCGAAGAACTCAAATTAAAAATCAAAAGCTCTGTGTTGAACGACATTACTAAAAGAGCAGCTGCTGCAGACGTCGTACATAACCGCCGAGCTGAAAAGTTCTCCAAGGTCATGAGAATTACTGACGAAAGATGCAAACATAGTGATTCACTTCTTGGTATTTTTTTTTTGGTCTTCATGCAAAACTTGTCACTGCCAAAACTGCCTGTACATGATGTTTTCTATCTTCGGCAGCTATGGATAAATGCGTATTCTATCTATGACATGAAGAGTAATGAGTCTGTAATGCATGTATACCGTGGAGGCATTGCGAAGAGAAGAGCAAATGAAGCATGCCCCTTTCTATTTGGTCACATAAAAGAATATGTATCAGGAAAGCTCAAAGAGCTTCGTTTGTTTTTCGACGGTTGCGTTAGGCATAATACGAATCACTGTGCATCTTTGGTGGGCACTAAACCTTTCGATAAAGTGGAACAGTTTTTTCCGATTAGTGGACATCCGTATAATGTCTATGGCAGGAAATTTTCCAAGTGAAACGTGCAACCAGAAGAGCTGATAGCGTATACGGTGAAAGAATACTGTGAAATGATTGCCAGTACTTCCAAAAATCATGTTTCACTATAAATCGTAATAGAAACTGATCTACAGCTTCTACGAGTGATGGGCATCATATTGCGGGAAAGGGGGACTGTCGAACGAATCATAACGTAGACATGTTTCAAAAAGGCAGGAAGTCATGTTTCAACCACTTTCCTTTACGTATTTTGAATCGAGTTACAGTCAGGTGTTGTGGCTTCTGAATACATAGGAGGATTACAGAAGCATACATTTGATTTTTTATTTTCGGGTGTGTCTGTTGTTTTTAATTTTGAGAATGCTTACTCTGGATCAGTGGCTATTAACTGGAAAAAAAATGCAAGACATGCAATCTTTACTTGATTATGTTTCGCATGAATACAGGTTTTTCTACGATGATTTGATGAAATGTTCTGTTGACCTGTACATAACACTGCTGCTGCTGTTGACGAGGATGATCATGCTGTTGCTGCTGATCAATGACGTCATGTTGTGTGTACTTGGACTAGAGTTACTATCAGTACTCTGACAATGTATGAGTAAAGAAATGCACAACTTCAAAAACAAGTGAACGCATAACTTGACCGTACACATTAATTACTTCCTCAAGAAAAGGACGTAATTCCAAGATTTTGGACTTTTTTTTTCAAACAGATTACAAAACTTAACAACTGCAATAATTGGAAAATATCCATTTCATGGTGTTCTTTAAACATTGCAAAGCCCAGCCTGTTCCATTGTATACACTCATCCATGTTTGTCTTCGTTCCTGAAAGCTTAAGGTTTTGAAGTAGGGACCTTTCAAAAATGACTTTGTCAACAAGTTTGTTTGTGTGGCCATCCTCCGCAGCAAGCACATAAATACTTGTTTTGTAAATAAAACTGCCTTTCCCTGATGCTAGTTACTTTATTTATCTCATACGCGTTTCGCCTTCTCCTGTTCTAAGGCATCATGAGTGGCATCTATAACGATACATGTTTGTTAGTTTTAGATTATTAAACATTTCACTTCGCGATACTTTTGTAAAAAAAAAGTAATTACTTACGATTTGTTGATCTGCAGTTCCTCACATCTGGTCTGGAGGTCGCACTACCACTTTTATCACTGCCATATAATCACATCTTTCTGTTCTCGCCTTCCACACACTGTTCAGCATGATTCTCACTCTTTTTTGTGGTGGACTATTGTTCTTTTCTCACTCGATACAACTATTTCGTCGTACACTGTTTTTCACAACGTAAATATTGCGACTCCATTACGTGTTTCACTTTCTTTTGTATGTTTACCCATTTGTTGCCAACCTGACGAAGTATATGTTCGAGACTAACTTCTATTTGTCAGTTGTAACTTGGCTGTGATTGGCTCTCGACTGTCAAAAACAGCACTGGAATATCCTTCAGGTTCGTACTTAACAACTGTCCGACCGATTTATATAGGAGTCCTAGAGTATTCATCCTCCATTTCCACGTCAAATGACGCCGCTCAGAAATGGGCAATGAACAACGATCTCTTTATCTTTTAGATATTATGACGTCAAATTTAGTTATAGTGGCTGACAACTGTTGTTGAACAGCCTCCGAAGTATTTCTTTATTTCGGGCACGCACAATTTAGTAATTTCAGTGTGGTAATGGGCAAGTTACAAGTATAATATCAGCACTTTTAGTCACAGTTAACACTTAATGTTCGTTACAGGATAACGTCGGCAGTCAAAATCTTCATAAACACTCCGCAAGACACCATGCGGTGTGTGGCGGAGGCTGCCCTGTGCCACTTCTAGTCATTTTCTTCCCTGTTTCACCTGAAAATAGAGCGAGGAGAAAAGAATGAGACCTAATTTCTCTTGTCTTCCTGGTCCTTAGGCGAAATATACAATGGCAGCAGTAGAATCGTTTGGCAGTCATCTTCGAATCCCGGTTCTCTAAATTTTCTCCGTATTGCGCCTTGGAAAGAACGGCGCCTTCTCTCCAGGGATTGCCAATTGGATTCCTGAAGCATGTCCGTAACACTTGCGCGTTCCCCGAACCTACCAGTAACAAATCTAGCTGCCCGCCTCTGAATTGCTTTGATGTCTTTCTTTATTCCGACCTGGTACTGATCCCAAACACTCGAGCAGTACTCAAGAATAGGTCGTGCTAGCGTTCTCGTTTGCAGATGAACCACAATTTCCTAAAAGTCTCCCGATAAACCGAAGTCGACCGTTCGGCTTTCCTATAACAATCCTCACGTGTTCGTTCAATTTCAAATCCCTTTGCGACCTTAGGCTCAGATATCTAAAACAGATGACTGTATCAAACAGGACACTACTTACACTGTATCCGAACATTACGGGTTTATTTTTCCTACTCATCCGTATCAACTTACATTTTTGTGCGTTTAAAGCAAGCTGCTATTCAGCGCACCAACTAGAAATTTTGTCTATTTCATCTTGAGTGCTTCTACAGTCATTCAACTTCGACACCTCCCCGTATACTACAGCATCGTCAGCAAACAGCCACAGAGTACTGTCCATCTACATCTACATCTACATCTACATCGATACTCTGCAAATCAGATTCAAGTGCTTGGCAGAGGGTTCATCGAACCACCTTCACAATTCTCTATTATTCCAATCTCGTATACCGCGCGGAAAGAATGAACACCTATATCTTTCCGTACGAGCTCTGATTTCCCTTATTTTATCGTGGTGACCGTTCCTCGCTATGTAGGTCGGTGTCAACAAAATATTTTCGCATTCGGAGGAGAAAGTTAAAGATTGGAATTTCGTGAGAAGATTCCGTCGCAACAAATAACGCCTTTCTTTTAATGATTTCCAGCCCAAATCCTGTACCATTTCTGTGACACTCTCTTTGAACTTTTTTGATGTACTCCCTGAGTCCTATCTGGTAAGGATCCCACACCGCGCAGCAGTATTCTTAAAAGAGGGCGGAGAAGCGTAGTGTAGGCAGTCTCCTTAGTAGGTCTGTTACATTTTCTAAGTGTCCTTCCAATAAAATGCAGTCTTTGGTTAGCCTTTCCTACAACATTTTCTGTGTGTTCCTTCCAGTTTAAGTTGTTCGTAATTGTAATACCTAGGTATTTAGTTGAATTTACGGCTTTTAAATTAGTCTGAATTATAGTGTAACCGAAGTGTAACGAGTTCCTTTTAGCACCCATGTGGATGATCTCACACTTTTCGCTATTTAGCGTCAACTGCCAATTTTCGCAACATTCAGATATCTTTTCTAAATCGTTTTGCATTTCTTTTGATGACTTTATTAGGCCGGCCTATGTGGCCGAGCGGTTCTAGGCGCTACACTCTGGAACCGCGCGACCGCTACGGTCGCATTTTCGAATTCTGCCTCGGGAATGGATGTGTTTGATGTCCTTAGGGTATTTAGGTTTAATGAGTTCTAAGTTCTAGGCGACTGATGACCTCAGAAGTTAAGTCGCATAGTGCTCAGAGACATTTGAACCACTAAAATGTGATTTGTTTCTCCATACATAAAACCACCACAGTCGCAGGTAGGCGAATGAAGTATATGTAGTGAAAACAAGTGGTCTGGAAATGATCCGAGGTTTAATCTTACTCTGGTTATCGTAGGGGTAACTTGTCGGGATTCGTTACTGACCTGAAACCAAGTTACGCTCAGAAGCTGCAGTTATATTCGAGCATTTTCATTCGTTTTTTCTTTGATCCATGCGCTGTGAGACTATTAAAATTGGCAGGTATCGACTGTTCTTTTGCGTATAATATGTCAATATTCCACAAAAGGAAGCTTTATGTCCACAGGTTTCCTATTGTGTATAGCTTACTTGGAGAAGTCGTGTGTTTCCACATTTCCTTTAATTCCACTGTGGGTTTCAACCCATATGAATGTTATTCGCTTTTGTTGGCTTAGGCATTCATAGTGGATAGACCGAATTTTGAAAATATGTTCGGCACGATTTTCGAGAATTTAATCCTAGACAGCCCCTGCAGCGCACTCCTGTCGTCTGACGGAATTACAAGACTAGACTCTGCCAGACAGATTTAGCTGCTAACTGAAATTTTTGTGAAAAGCGGAGCTGAGGACGGAATACAGCGCATCATGCTTAGTTTTCGCCTGCAGTTTTTGAGATGTCCTTGAATAAGTGAATTACATGTTCGTCATGTTCATCCATATGAGTTGGTAACGCTTTGGTTGCCTGCAAAGGCAGCCTTTCCATCTGACGCGAATTTAGTTCATTTCCGCCTTGAATCTTTCAGAGTTGATAGCACTTGGCTGTCGTTCTCAATGGCCGCCTGCAGATGACACTGTCTCCGTACGGGCACAAATGTGACGTGAGCGTGGTACTCACAGCTGCCATATTTAAATCCCACAAGGCGAAACTATGAATTACGGCCCTGTCGATGTGGGGTTCTTTGTGTGCCTCTACGACGCAGATAGCCATAACGTAGATTCAACCACATCGGAGTGGAATATGTGGTAAGACAAATACACTACTGCCCATTAAAATTGCTACACCAAGAAGAAATGCAGATGATAAACGGGTATTCATTGGACAAATATATTATACTAGAACTGACATGTGATTACATTTTCACGCAGTTTGGGTGCATAGATCCTGAGAAATAAATACCCAAAACAACCACCTCTGGCCGTAAGAACGGCCTTAATACGCCTGGGCATTGAGTCAAAACAGAGCTTCGATAGCGTGTACAGGTACAGCTGCCCATGCAGCTTCAACACGATACCACAGTTCATCAAGAGTAGTGACTGGCGTATTGTGACGAGCCAGTTGCTCGGCCGCATTGACCAGACATTTTCAGTTGGTGAGAGATCTAGAGAATGTGCTGGCCAGGGCAGCAGTCGAACATGTTCTGTATCCAGAAAGGCCCGTACAGGACCTGCAATATGCGGTCGTGCATTATCCTGCTGATATATAGGGTTTCGCAGGTATCGAATGAAGGGTAGAGCCACGAGTCGTAACACATCTGAAATGTAACGTCCACTGTTCAAAGTGCCGTCAATGCGAACAAGAGGTGACCGACACGTGCAACCAATGGGACCCCATACCATCACGCCGGGTGATACGCCAGTATGGCGATGACGAATACACGCTTCCAATGTGCGTTCACCGCGATGTCACCAGACACGGATGCGACCATCATGATGCTGTAAACAGAACCTGGTTTCATCCGAAAAAAATGACGTTTTGCCATTCGTGCACCCAGGTTCGTCGTTGAGTACACCATCGCAGGCGCTCCTGTCTGTGATGCAGCGTCAAGGGTAACCGCAGCCACGGTCTCCGAGCTGATAGTCCATGCTGCTGCAAACGTCGTCAACTGTTCGTGCAGATTGTTGTCTTGCAAACGTCTCCATCTATTGACTCAGGGATCGAGACGTGGCTGCACGATCCGTTACATCCATGCGGATGAAATGCCAGTCATCTCTACTGCTAGTGATACGAGGCCGTTGGGATCCAGCACGGCGTTCCGTATTACCCTCCTGAACCCACCGATTCCGTATTCTGCGAACAGTCATTGGATCTCGACCAACGCGAGCAGCAATGCCACGATACGATAAACCGCAGTCGCGATAGGCTACAATCCGACCTTTATCAAAGTCGGAAACGTGATGGTACGCATTTCTCCTCCTTACACGAGGCATCACAACAACGTTTCACCAGGCATCGCCTGTGAACCGCTGTTAGTGTATGACTTTCCTCATGTCAGCACGTTGTAGGTGTCGCTACCGGCACCAACCTTGTGTGAATGCTCTGAAAAGGTAATTATTTGCATATCATAGCATATTCTTCCTGTCGGTCAAATTTCACGTCTGTAGCACGTCATCTTCGTGGTGTAGCAATTTTAAGGGCCTGTAGTGTATGTTTTGGAATTGATTAGGGGCAAAAGTAGTTGTAGAGACAACATTCTAGCCTTGTAACATCAGCCATCATGGCCTTGCTGTCTTGATACCGCGAACAGCTAAAATTAAGGGGAATTTACAACCGTAATTTTTCTCAAGATCGTGCTGCCCTTCTGTATGGTTAAATGATGATAGCATCCTCCTTGGGCAAAATATTTAGGAGGTAAAAGAGTTCCCCAATTTGGTACTGTGGTAGAGGAGTACTCAGAAGGGTCTCGTCATCAGAAAAAATAAAACTGGCATTCTATGGGGCAGGGCGTAGAATGTTAGATGCCTTAATCGAGTAGATAGCTCAGAGAATTTAGAAAGGGGTATGGATAGGTTTAAATTAGATGTAATGGGAATTAGTGAAGTGAAGTGCAGGGGCGGAGGCTACGACTTGTGGTTAGGTCAGTATAGGGTACAAATATGAAGTCAAATAAGGGTAATGCGGGAGTGCATAAGAAAATGGGAAATAAGATCAGCTACTACGAACAGTATAATGAACACATTATCACGACCAACATATTCGTGCATACGAAGCTAGCACCCACCACAGTTTTACAGTTTTATACGCCAAATAGCTCAGCAGACGTCTATAAAACGAGTCTGGTAGAAAGTGCAAACTAGCCAATCACGGATGCCTAGAACTCAAATTCAGGACACTTCTATCAATATCAAGAGTTCGGGTGGCAAAGTAGTACTAAGCAAAGAAGAAAAACAAGAAAAATGCAGAGGGGCTATACAAGGAAATGAACGTGGAGGCAATGTTATATAAAGGGAAGAGGAAGTAAATGAAGCTGAGAATGATGATACGACGCTGCGAGAATAATTTGACACAGCAGCGAAAGACCTAATGGAAAGAAGACTCCTGGAGTAGACGACATTCGCTCACAGTTACTGACATCATTTGAAAAACCAGACCTATTGTACCTGGTTTGCAAGATGACTGAGACAGGCGAAATAACCTCAGACTTCAAGAACTATGTAACAATTTAAATGTCAAATACGTCAAATGCTCACAAGTGTGGATGGCAGCGAATTGCCACTTTCGTGAGTCCTGATTGCAAAATACTGTCACGAATTATTTCGAGAAGTATGGAAAAAGTGGTGGAAACCGATTTATTGGGAGATGAGTTTGAGATCTGTAGATATGTAGCAACACAATAGGTGATGCTGACCCTGCAACTGCCTCGTGATGACTGGGTGTTGTGTGATGTCCTTAGGTTAGTTAGGTTTAAGTAGTTCTAAGTTCTAGGGGACTGATGACCATAGATGTTAAGTCCCATAGTGCTCAGAGCCATTTTTTTTACCCTACAACTTATCTTCGCTTCGATGATAGGTTAAAGAAAGACAGATCTACGTTTGTAACATTTCTAGATTTACAAAACGCTTTTGACAGTGCTAACTAGAATACACACCTTGTACTTCTATATGTAGCATGCATGCATACAGGAAGACAAACGTCATTTACAACTTGTACAGAAATCAAATGGCAGTTATAAAAGACGAAGGACATGAAAGGGAAGTAGTATTTTAGAAGGGAGTTAGGGTTGTAGACCATCACCGATTTTCTTCAATTTCTGCATTTAGCAAATAGTAAAGGAAACCAAGGAGAAATTTGGAATGTCAATTAAATCTGAGGGAGAAGAAATAAGAACGTTGAAGTTTGCAGTGACATGGTAATTCTGTGAGAGACTGCGCAGGATTAGCAACAGTTTTTGAACAGACAATCTTGAAAAGAGGAGTAGAACAAATATAATGGAATGCAGCAGAATTAAATCAGGTTATGCTGAGGCAATTAGATTCAGAAATGAGATTCTGGAAATGTTAAATGAATTTTGGTATTTGGACAGAAAAATAAATGTGCGTTGGTCGAAGCAGAGAGAATATAAAATGTAGCAAGGAGAGCATTTTTAAAAAATAGGAACTGGTTAGCATCGAATATAAATTTTGTTTTATGAAGTCTTTCGTGATGATATTTGTCTAGAATGTCCCTTTGCATGCAAGCGAAACGTGAACGATAAGCAGTTCAGACAAGAAGAAAATAGAGGGTTTCTGAACGTGGTGCTGCAGGAGAATGCTAAGGATTTGATGTGTTGATGTGTAAGTAGTGATGAGGTATTGAACAATTTGGGAAAAAAATTTATGGCATAATTTGACCAGAAAGGGGATGGATTGATAGGAAATATCAGGTATCCAGAGTCATCAAGAAACAGTCAGTTGGGTAATGGAGTAAAATGTGTGTATGTGGGGGTCTGGTGGTGAAGTGGGGTGGGGGGGGGGGCAGTTGTAAAGGGAGAGCAGTACGAAACAACTCTTCAGGCTGAAGACCACAAAAACTACTGCTATTACTACAGCAGCAAGAAGCTGTTTGCAACAAAATGAACAAGAATATATTTTTGTCACATGTAAAGTACTATTAAAAAAAGCACTCCGACTGCAGGCCACAAGTGGCCCATCGGGACCATCCGAACGCAGGGTCATCCTCAGTTCAGGATGTGGATAGGAGAGGCGTGTGGTCAGCACACCGCTCTCGCGGTCGTTGTGATGGTTTTTTTTATGATTGAAGCCGCTACTATTCGATCGAGTAGCTCCTCAATTGGCATCACGAGGCTGAGTGCACCACGAAAAATGGCAACACCGCATGGCGGTCTGGATGGTCACCCATCCAAGTGCCGGCCATGCCCGACAGCGCTTAACTTCGTTGATCTCAAGGGGACCGGTGTATCCACTGTGGCAAGGCTGTTGCCTCATTAACTAACATTGCGCTATATTAATTATATTTAACATTACATTACTATGAAGCATAGTATGTAATTAAAGTTGTGGAAACTTATTCTGAGGCGTCACTCGTTCTACATACTATCATTTTCCCAAAACCACTGCACTGTTCAGGAAATAAAATTGGTGTTATGCCATGTGCAACTCATCATGTATAATACGAGGATACACGAAAGAGTATTTAAAGAAACGAAAATAGCAAATTTAGTGGAATTGAAATTTAAGTATATTCCCACCTGATCATAATGAAAAGAAAAATAATTAAAAATGAAGTATGGAGTACTGTAACGGCATCATGTATCTACTGAGGATGCGGTTGCACGTTGTAAAGTGTGGTGTGATAGCAGTAACCTCTGGGTGCCTTCGCAACCCCCTGGAGTAATTACACAGTTTAGATAGCCGTGCTGGGGTAAGAAGGCTGGGGTGGTGGGGGGGGGGGAGAGGGCGGGTCGCCTCGTGCCGACTCAGGTCGCCCCTCACCGCGCCACTCCCCTCCGCCCAGCAGTGCAACACAGTATCCCGAAATTCCAATATCGACCTTAGGTGTGGGCCCGTCCTACTGTGCCCTGCTCTGCGTCGCAGGTTGCAGGCATCAAGGGGTCTGCCACACCCGGTGGCCGGCGCTCCCCTAACCGATTACCTCTCCCTACTGCTTCTTACGTCCCCCTTCCTCCTCCTCCTCCTCCTCCTCCTCTTTGCCTTCAGGTGCTGACGGACCAGAGGATCCACCGCGGCGACTGCCTCTGCCACTTGGGTGCCTTCTGCATCATCATCCCCCACATCTCCTCCACCCGTCGCGTACCAACCACTTGGCCGCCTCTAGCGCGGCTAAGCAGATTTTATTGGAGTTATTATCCTGGATAATCTGTAAGGAATGAAGCCCGCCGATGCGAGACGTAGGAAGTGGGAACATCCCGAGAGAGGGAGAGGGGGGGACAGCGAAGGAGGGAGGGAGAGAGAAGGGAGGGAGGGGGAAGGATTTGAGAGATGGGGGCGGGTGTTAGGAGCGTGGGAAAGCCGCAACTCTGGCCGAGCCGTGTCTGTCTGCCTGCCTGAGTGATAGGGCGCCCGCAGTTACGGGGAGGTCAGGTCGGGGCTGAGCTGCGTAGCTGCGTGGACGTGGAAATGAGAGATGTCAATGGCCGTTCACTTGAAGTGTGGGGGTTAAGCGCGGGGGAATTAACCTCATGTTCTGGTTCGAAGTCATCAGTGACACCCGAGCACATCCCCACTCTTACGTTTCACATGATTCTATCAAACACACACACACACACACACACACACACACGCACTATACTACCTCAACTGCAATGATCAACTGCAATGATCATTCACGTGCACACACCACCCATTTGTACTGCAGTATATTTGCGTCTTACATCGATTTCGGAGTATACTGATGCATTAACTCCATACTTAAATAATATACAACCGTTCGCTCGACGAAAGTTCCGTACCCAAAGACTGGAAGGTTGCACAGGTCACACCAATATTCAAGAAAGGCAGTAGGAGTAATCGACTAAATTACAGGCCCATAACGTCGATATGCAGCAGGATTTTAGAACATATATTCTGTTCGAACATTATGAATTACCTCGAAGGAAACGGTCTATTGACATACAGTCAACATGGGTTTAGAAAACATCGTTCCTGTGAAACACAACTAGCTCTTTATTCACATGAAGTGTTGAGTGCTATTGACAAGGGATTTCAGATCGATTCCGCATTTCTGGATTTCCGGAAGGCTTTTGACACTGTACCACACAAGCGGCTCGTTGTCAAATTGCGTGCTTATGGAATATCGTCTCAGTTACATGACTGGATTTGTGATTTCCTGTCAGAGAGGTCACAGTTCGTAGTAACTGACGGAAAGTCATCGAGTAAAACGGAAGTGATTTCTGGCGTTCCCCAAGGTAGTGTTACAGGCCCTTTGGTGCTCCTTATCTATATAAACTATTTTGTAGACAAATTGAGCAGCCATCTTTGGTTGTTTGCAGATGTCGCTGTCGTTTATCGACTAATAAAGTCATCAGAAGTTCAAAAGAAATGCAATACGATTTGGAAAAGATATCTGAATGTGCGAAAATTGGCAGTTGACCTTAAATAACCAAACGTGTGAGGTCATCCACATGAGTGCTAAAAGGAACTCGTTAAACTTCGGTTACACGATAAATCAGTCTAATATAAAAGCCGTAAATTCAACCAAATACCTAGGTATTACAATTACCAACAACTTAAATTGGAGAGAACACATAGAAAATGTTGTGGGGAAGGCTAAGCAAAGACTGCGTTTTATTGGCAGAAAGGCGGTTTTCATTGCGACGGAATCTTCTCACGAAATTCCAATCACCAACTTTCTCCTCCGAATGCGAAAATATTTTTTTGACACCGACCTACATAGGAAGGAACGATCACCACAATAAAATAAGGGAAATCAGAACTCGTACGGAAAAATATAGATGTTCGTTCTTTCCGCGCGCTGTACGAGATTGGAAAAATAGAGAATTGTGACGGTGGTTCGATGAACCCACTGCCAGGCACTTGAATGTGATTTGCAGAGTATCCATGTAGATGTACAACCGTTTTACGATTTTGTCTCTATTCCACCGTTTCCCCTATTGGACTTGGGTTTCTAGAACTGACTTTTTCTACATTCTCTTTAGACCTACTGTAATTTTCTGTCCAGTAATCTGTGTTCAGTGATTCATATATTCTTTGCAACACAATTTATGCCGCTTGTTCTCTTTCCTGTATTACAGTGTCGACACCTGTTTTCTTTAACATAACGTGTGATCATTCTATTCTGTTTTTGTTGAGTTCATTGTATAAACTGCAACTCGACAGTCTTTTGCACTTACACTGTCAGTATGTTACCTTGAACCTACACAATATACAGGGCCATTATAAATGATTTATTCGTTTTCAAAGTTGTGTAATGTCCAAAGTATTACATGTACAAATATTGTTGAGTCCTAGTCGGCAAATGTAGGGTCCTGCTCACTCGTCTCGGATAGGGCGCCTAACGGACGCAGCGTTCTCGGAATGCTATACAACAATTTTTTTCTTTATTGTTATTTCAATACCTTACACAAAAGGTGGGCCGGCAGAGACAATTGTACGCCGCTCTTCGGCCACAGTCAGCACAAATACAAACAATGAAGACAAGACACAGAAAAAGAGATCAAATCGGTGGACAAGAAACAGTAGACACATGAGTAAGAAACACGGAGCCGTTCACAGGTGTTGTAAAAAGATAAAAATACGGTCAGCACTGTACACGAACACTGAAGACTTAGACAACACACGTGAGCGATGGAACGTGGTGCGGTGAAAACACGGAAGCACTAACACGACGGAACACACACTAGACACTGATGGCGGTGATCTCCGGCGCGCGTGTGTTCACTGAGCGTGTGCGAGTCCGGGGACCTGCCTAAAGGGGAAAAGGTGGGGAGGGTGTAGATGCCAGAGGCAGGGGAGATGGGAGGGAGAGCAAAGAAGGTACGGGGGTTGGGAGGGAGGAAGGGAGAAGGGAGAGAAGGGAGAGAGGGTATACAACAATTCAAGCAAATTACATTAATAGTTTTATTTCAACAAAGCAGAATGACAATATTAACTTCGTATTTAGAACAAGTGTCGCAAGCGATGGGCGACATGCAAACAGTGATGTTCTTCGTTATGGACAAAGTCTCAACAAGCAGTTTATATCGATCACTGATAACTGATATCGTAGCCCACTCTGCTAGGCCAAGCTAATACTGCCTACTAATGTCCGGCAGAAGCTGGGAGAAACGGCGGTTGTACTCACTTCGGCTAGATGCCGCTCCTATCGTGTGTACGTCCTGGCCAGCGAGCTATTGGCCGACGTCGTTCTACCACCTCCTCTTCTCATGCTTCTGCATCTTCGATCCGGCGGTTGTGGTTGCGCCAGAACAAATACGGTGCTCCAATAGAACTGTATACTCACCGACTTTGTATTCTGCCCGTGAGTTGTACAGTGTCTTGACAAAACGGCGACAAAGTAAGGGAAGAGTTTTTGTGTGTTCGAATGGGCGAGATGTTTATCGATTAAAATTTATCTGTAAAGGTTAATTGCCAAAATGTCAGAGCGTCGGGCACTGAATATATCAAGAAATTGTGGTGCATGAGCGAGATTGTCCAGAGGTTAATTTTTCTGTGCAATCTACATCTACATCCATACTCCGCAAGCCACCTGACGGTTTGTGGCGGAGGGTACCTTGAGTACCTTTATCGGTTCTCCCTTCTATTCCAGTCTCGTATTGTTCGTGGAAAGAAAGATTGTCGGTATGCCTCTGTGTGGGCTCTAATCTTCCTGATTTTGTCCTCATGGTCTCTTCGCGATATATACGTAGGAGGGAGCAATATACTGATTGAGTCCTTGTTAAAGGTATGTTCTTGAAACTTCAACAAAAGCCCGTACGGAGCTACTGAGCGTCTCTCCTGAAGAGTCTTCCACTGGAGTTTATCTATCATCTCCGTAACGCTTCCGCCATTACTAAATGATCCTGTAACGAAGCGCGCTGCTCTCCGTTGGCTATTCTCTATCTCTCCTATCAACCCTATCTAGTACGGATCCCACACTGCTGAGCAGTATTCAAGCAGTGGGCGAACAAGTGTACTGTAACCTACTTCCTTTGTTTTCGGATTGCATTTCCTTAGGATTCTTCCAATGAATCTCAGTCTGGCATCCGCTTTACCGACGATCAACTTTATATGATCATTCCACTTTAAATCACTCCTAGTACCTACTCCCAGATAATTCACAGAATTAACTGCTTCCAGTTGCTGACCAGCTATATTGTAGCTAAATAATAAAGGATATTTCTTTCTATGTATTCGCAGCTCATTACCCTTGTCTACATTGAGATTCAATTGCCATTCCCTGCACCATGCGTCAATTCGCTGCAGATCCTCCTGCATTTCAGTACAATTTTCCATTGTTACAACCTCTCGATATACTACAGCATCATCCGCAAAAAGCCTCAGTGAACTTCCGATGTCATCCACAAGGTCATTTATGTATATTGTGAATAGCAACAGTCCTACGACACTCCCCTGTGGCACACCTGAAATCACTCTTACTTCGGAAGACTTCTGAGAATGACATGCTGCGTTCTGTTATCTAGGGACTCTTCAATCCAATCACACAATTGGTCTGATAGTCCATATGCTCTTACTTTCTTTATTAAACGACTGTGGGGAACTGTATCGAACGCCTTGCGGAAGTCAAGAAACACAGAATCTACCTGGGAACCCGTGTCTATGGCCCTCTGAGTCTCGTGGACGAATAGCGCGAGCTGGGTTTCACACGATCGACTTTTTCGAAACCCGTGCTGATTTCTACAGAGTAGATTTATAGTCTCCAGAAAAGTCATTATACTCGAACATAATACGTGTTCCAAAATTCTACAACTGATCGACGTTAGTGATATAGGCCTATAGTTCTGCACATCTGTTCGACGTCCCTTCTTGAAAACGGGGATGACCTGTGCCCTTTTCCAATCCTTTGGAACGCTACGCTCTTCTAGAGACCTACGGTACACCGCTGCAACAAGGGGGGCAAGTTCCTTCACGTACTCTGTGTAAAATCGAACTGGTATCCCATCAGGTCCAGCGGCCTTTCCTCTTTTGAGCGATTTTAATTGTTTCTCTATCCTTCTGCCGGCTATTTCGATATCTACCATTTTGTCATCTGTGCGACAATCTAGAGAAGGAACTACAGTGCAGTCTTCCTCTGTGAAACAGCTTTGGAAGAAGACATTTAGTATTTCGGCCTTAAGTCTGTCATCCTCTGTGTCAGTACCATTTTGGTCACAGAGTGTTTGGACATTTTGTTTTGATCG
The DNA here is from genome assembly GCF_023864275.1 of Schistocerca cancellata. Classification (NCBI taxonomy): domain Eukaryota; kingdom Metazoa; phylum Arthropoda; class Insecta; order Orthoptera; family Acrididae; genus Schistocerca; species Schistocerca cancellata. The sequence continues at coordinate 14,195,494 of NC_064635.1, read as the reverse complement.
ACCTACCGCTTTTTTTCCCTTGATATCTTGCAGTTGTGGTTCTTCCACTGACTACTGATTCTGAGAATTTCATCTTCTAACAAGAGGGCGTCGCATCATTGGCGCATAGATGTTCGAAGACTATGAAGGACATCTTTTCCCTTTATATGTTGCAGCTGTGGTTCTTTCCACATCTGACTACTGATTCTGAGAATTTCATCTTCTAACAAGACATGGCACCGCATCATTGGTGCATAGATGTTCGTCGGCACCTAAATGGCAAACTTTCGCGTCGCTTATTGATGAAGATGGCTTTGTTCTGTTCCCTTGGATCCCCAGGTCGACAAAGGACTTTCTCCTTTGGTGGTACGATAAGGACAATGTTTATGTACCCCACCGCCTAGAACACTGGAACAGCAAAAAGAAAAGGTGCACGCACCAATGCCATAGATTGGTTCATAAAGTGTGGAACGAACTTGGCTACCGCTTGCACGTGTGTCGAATGACCACAGGGGCGCTCGTAAAACATTTGTAGTTTCTTTTCACGCGTAAATCGTATCTGTACACGTAATAATTTGGAAAATATAGAGCTCTGAAAACGAATGAATCGTTTGTAGTAACCATGTGTATCAACTTGTGTCAGTTGCATGTAATATTATCAATTAGAGATAAAGTCATATTTGCACTGAAATGCCTTTCTGGTACACTGACAACTAATAAGGCTGCAGTTTTATCCGCTCTCACCCCAGTTCAGCTACTGTTTTACGGCACTAAGTCACTGCTGTAGCATATTTGATACGCAAAAGTAGTAATGAGCACTCAGTCTGGTAAGTTCCACCTTGTGTCATGAGATAACCGTACATTATGTACATTGGAAAAATGTTTAGTTTCCAGTGTTTGATTTCATGTACACTAATCTTTTTCTGAATGGCCTTTTTATCCAAAAACCGAAAGAATAATAATCAAATGTTAGCAGAACGAAATGCAGTTTTATTGCTTTTAAACGTTGAGTATAAAAGCGCTCTACGAAGAAGTAATGGAAGAACTCATTGCTGTGGTTCATTCACTGGCGTGCGATTCAGTGACATTCACTCACTGACGTGCGATTCAGTGACCTTATTTTCCTGGCAGCTCGCATTTTGACTTTGTCACACCATGTTTTTCTCCCCTGTAGGGCAGGCAGAAGCTAATAACTACTGTAGTTGTCGCATGATGGCGAATGTTGCTGAGAAAAGAGGCAGGAAGTGTCTACTCTAACACTGAAATACTCAATATACTTCGTAGTTGGTTTAGCAGATTTGAATTTTCTACTGATAAAATTCGCGACAACTCATCATTACATGAAATGAGTTGAATGGTTTACTATTTGTACGGCCGGCCGCGGTGGTCTAGCGGTTCTAGGCGCTCAGTCCGGAACCGCGCGACTGCTACGGTCGCAGGTTCGAATCCTGCCTCGGGCATGGATGTGTGTGATGTCCTTAGGTTAGTTAGGTATAAGTAGTTCTAAGTTCTAGGGGACTGATGACCACAGATGTTTAGTCCCATAGTGCTCAGAGCCATTTGAACTATTTGTACGTTTTCTCTATGAAAATGTGGCTTCCATGGTCGTCCAATGTAAAAAAGCTGCAGTTTTATTTTACAAACTTCATCTACAGTAAAAACTGATGAGTGTAACCCAAAGATGAAAATCCTAAGTTGTGAAGTACGTAGGAATGGTTTCAATTCCTTTGTTAATATTTTTCATTGCCTGCCAACACCTTCAGTGTACGAGGAACGTAGTTAAATAATTCTAAGGCTGTGACCAAGAGTAAGGTTAAGTTTTGCCCAGTGGCTCAAAATGGCTCTGAGCACTATGGGACTCAACTGCTGAGGTCATTAGTCCCCTAGAACTTAGAAGTAGTTAAACCTAACTAACCTAAGAACATCACAAACATCCATGCCCGAGGCAGGATTCGAACCTGCGACCGTAGCGGTCTTGCGGTTCCAGACTGCAGCGCCTTTAACCGCACGGCCACTTCGGCCGGCTTTGCCCAGTGGGAACTGGTGTTATATATCAAAATACTGCCATTATTTTGATATTGTATCTCATAGTTCACAAAAAAAACATGAGAAAGGATGTGTATTGTGAGGCTGCTGGTAGAATGGTGTTTTATGTACAATACCCTATTTTTCGACGTAATGCCCATCCCGTTCTATGGCCTTCCTCCAGCGTGAAACAAGGGCATATACGCCCTGTCGATACCAATTCTTGTCCTGGTCAGTGCTTCACTGCGTGAATCACCTCTCATCGTCCTCAAAATGTCCTCAACAAATGGCGTTCTTTAATGGCCCAAACAAGTGGAAGTCCGAGGGGGCTAGATCAGGGATGTAGGGTGGATGGTGTAACACTGTCTAACCCTGTTTTTCATGGGTTCATCAGTCCTCAGACTCATACCGAACGGCATCGTGTTGAAGCAAAACGTCTCCTGGGTTGCTGTGGCGCCGAAGTCGCCGTCTTGTTAATGTGTTGACATATGTTTCTGAATGAATGGTACCGCCTCTTGGCATCCCGTCAAAGAGAATCACACCTTGACAGTCCCAGAACACAGTGTTCATGACCTTATCGGCGGAAGCAGTTGCTTTGAATTTCTTCTTCTGTAGGCAGTGGAAATAGCGCCATTCCATCGGGTGAACGCTTGAGGTGGTGTAAGAGCAGCGCCACCGGACAGTGGATGGCTGGAGGCGAGTGATTTGGTGCGACGAATTAGGCTGTGCCGTGTGGCAGTCCGATGGAAGGGTTTGTGGTTGGAGAATGCCTGGAGATTGTTGTCTTCCATCACATGTAAGGCCAACAGTGAAGTGCAGAGAGGCGGTTTAAGAGTCTGGTGGTGGATTTCGTGCTTAGGGTTTGCTCCCCTTATTGAGCTTAATGAAACCCTAAGTGCGGAAGGATACGAACACATTTTACGGCATTGTGTACTGCGCGCGTCGGAGGAACAGTTCGGAGGTGATGACTGTATCAGCACGACATGCACTCTGAAGCAAAACCATTGAGATAACGGTTTGTGGACTGAAATGGACAGGCCTAGCCAGAGTCCGAACCCTGTGGAGTGCCTCTGCGATGATTCATAACGTCGACTTCGCTGTTGTCCCCAGCGTCCAATATCAGTACCTTCCCTGGGTTGGTCTCCTGAGGAAGAATTTCTTCATTGACATTCAGAAACCTCATTAAAAGTGTCCCCAGCAGGGTTCGAGCCATCATAAAGGCGAATGGGTAGGGGGGGGGGGGAAGGTAACACAACATATTACAAACAAATACAAATACATACGAGTAGGTCTTGAAGGTGCAACGGCACCGACCGGCCGCCATGTCATCCACAGACACTAGGTGTCACCAGTTGCAGGTACGTAGGGACATGCAGTCAGCACACTGTTCTCCCAGCTGTTAGCAGTTTTTGTGACTTAGCTACTACTCATTCCAGTAGCTCCTCAATTAGCCTCACAAGGGCTGAGTGCACCTCACAGTCCTTGGCAGCCCCGGACAATAACTCAGCCGAGTGCTAGCCGAGTCCGAGTGTGCTCAACTTTGATGATCTGATGGGAACTGGTGTTACTACTGCAACAAGGCCACGCTCCACACTAATGGCCAGTGTCAGTTGCACAGATATTTCCGATCAGGTACTACAGCCTTGCGAAATCGCATGAATCTCTTTGAAACACACTGTAGCGTTTTTGAAGTATTTTGTTTATTAGCATTTCATCGGCGAAATCCGCAGGAAATGCCTGTAGTTGTTAAGGACAGTTTCCGAGTCTAGTTTCCAGAAACGATTTTTGTAAAAAATTGTATCGAAAGAGGAGTGCTGAATTTTGCAGCTTGTTTGGAAGTGGTTTGCCGCTCCAGTGACGGATCGCTGTGGTTTATTACAGCCACCGCCGCGTGTTGCCCCGCAGCGGGTAGTCCACAAAGAACCGGCCGTCACCGCAGCCGCCGGAAGATTCTTCCAGGAAACCTGTCACCCCCTCCCACCCCTGTCCTCTCTATATCACCGGGTGTTCCCCGCCGATCCCTCCTACATCCTCCGTCGCTCCTTTGTCGACCTCCGTTCGGTCTCCGCCTGCAGCGCAGACGTCCATACTCCGACGTTATCCTGGAGGGTCGCCATTCCCTCTCTCTCTGGTAAACACTGGCTCCGGTGGCTAGTACCTCCCCCCCCCACCCTCCCCCCCTTCTTCTATAATATATCTACCACTGTCAAAGACGTTTCCTTTTGTTCTCTCTGCTCGCCAGGCGCCGACACGCACAGTTTCATAATTTGCCACTCAGGCTGTGAGGTGCTTTAGTGTATTAACGGTTTCATCATGGCGGATACAGGGACTAGTGACCACAAGGTTGTTGTAGCGAGACTAAATACTGCAACATCCAAATCCTCCAAAAATAAACGCTAAATACATCTATTAAAAAAAGAGAGAAAAACTGATTTGACACCTTCCACTCTTTAGCGTCTATGCAAGGACAGAAGCGGATTAAATTCAAAGAAACAGTTTTCTCGGAAATTGGGATATATATATATATATATATATATATATATATATATATATATATATATATATCAGATAAACTGCTGAGAAATGGTACTGATCCCCAGTGGCACACAAAACGGGTCAGAACACTGTTGCTGCAGCATCGAGAAAAGCATGTCAAATTTAAAAGAATGCAGAACCACCAAGACTGGCGGAGTTTTACAGAAGCTGAGAATTTTGCGCGAACTTTTCTGCGATGTACTGTTAATAGTTTCCACAGCAAAATTCTATCTCGTAACCTCGCAGAAAACGCAAAGTGATTCTGGTCGTATGTAAAGTACACCAGCGTCAAGACGCAACCACTACCTTCCCCACACGATAACAATTGTCATGTTACTAATTATAGTACCACTAAAGCAGAGTTAGTAAACACAGTTCCCCAGAAATTCTACCATAAAAGACGACGGAGTAAATAGTCCAGGCTTCGCATCATGAACAACTGAAGAAGTGCGTAACTTACAAGTACAGTAGATACCCTCGGTGTAGCGAAGCAGGTTAAATCACTTAATAAAGGCAAGGCCTCCGGTCAGTATCGTTTCATAGTATGCTGATACGACAGCTGCATACTTAGCAATCACACACAGCCGCTCTCTCGCTGAAGGATCCGTACCCAAAGACTGGAAAGTTGCAGGAGTCACACCAATAGCCGAGAAAGGAAGTAGTAGCAATCCGCTGAATTACATACCCAAGCCGCTAATGTCGATTTGCAGTAGGGTTTTGGAACATATACTGTGGTCGAATATTATGAATTACTCTAAGAAAACGAATTATTGACACACATTCAACAAGGATTCGGCAAATATCGTTCTTGTGAAACACAACTATATGTTCTCACGAAATAACGAGTGCTATCGACAGGGAACGTAAAACTGATTCCATATTTTTAGATTCCCAGAAGGCCTTTGACACCGTTTCTCTGAAGGGACTTCTAATCATATTGCGTGCCTATGGAGTATCGTCTCAGTTGTGTGACTGGATTCGCGATTTCTTGACAGAAAGGTCACAGTTCCTAATAACTGACGCAGAGTCATCGAGGAAAACAAAAGTAATATCTGCCGCTCTCGAAGGATGTATTATAGGCCCTCTGTTGTTCCTGATATACAAATATGATTTCGGAGACAATGTGATCAGCCGTCTTAGATTCTTTTCAGATGATGGCGTAGTTTACCGTCTTGTAAGGCCATCAGATGATTAAAACCAATTGCAAAATGAGTTACACGACGTATCTCTACGGTGTGAAAGGTGCGATTGACTCTAAATAATGGAAAGTGTAGTCATTTAAATGCGTACTAAAAGAAATTTGCTAAATTTCAGTTACACGATAAATCTTACAAATCTAAAGACTGACAAATCAATTAAATACTTAGGGACTACATTTGCGAATAAACTGGAATGACGACATGGATAATGTTATGGGGAAAGCAAACCAAAGACTATGATTTATTGGCAGAAAACTTAGCAAGTGCAACAGGTATACTAGAGGGGCTCCTTACACCACGTTATTCCACCCTCTTCTGGAGTACTGCTGTGCGGTCTGGGAACTACAGCAGTTAAGACTGACGGAGGACACGGAAAAAGTGCAAAGAATGGCAGCTCGTTTTCTATTATTGCGAAATAGGTGAGAGAGAGCCACGTATACGATACGCAGATCGGGGTGGCAGTCATTAAAACAAAGGCGTTTTTCGTTGCGGCAGGATTTTCTCATGAAATTTCGACCACCAACTTTCTCCTCAGAGTGTGAAAATATTTTATTGGAGCCCCCTACGTAGTGAGAAATGATCATCAAATAAAAGAAGAGAAATCAGAGCTCGCACGGAAGGATTTAAGTGTTTGTTTTTGCCGCAACCTGATCGAAAGCGGAACGATAGAGAAAGAACTTGAAGTTGGTTCGATGAACCGTTTGCCAGGCACTTTTAAATGTGAACTGTAGAGTAATCATGTAGTGGTTATGATGGAGTGTCTAGCAGAATATTAAAGTACTGTGCTGCACATGTTAGCCCTGTATTTAGCCATATTTGTAATTTTTCCTTTAGGAATGGTCAGTTTCCTGAGCGATTAAAGTACTCATTAGTAGAGCCGCTTTATAAAAAGGGAGAAAGGGATAATGTAGATCATTTTAGACCTATTTCTATGCCATCAGTGTTTGCAAAAGTTACCGAAAAGGCTGTGTATGTAAGGTTAATTGATCATTTTATATCACACGATTTGCTATCAAATGTACAGTTCGGCTTCAGAAGTCGTTTAACAACTGAAAATGCTATATTCTCGTTTCTCTGTGAGGTACTGGATGGGCTAAACAAAAAGTTTCGAACGCTTGACGTATTCTTTGATTTAACTAAGGCATTTGACCGTGTTGATCTCACAATATTGCTCCAGAAGTTGGAACATTACGGAATAAGGGGAGTAGCTCACAATTGGTTCAGCTCTTACTTTAGCAACAGGCAGCAAAAGGTCATTATTCACAATGTTGATAACGGCTGTGATGTGGGATCTGAGTGGGGTGCTGTCAAGTGGGGGGGTGCCCCAGGGATCAGTGTTGGAGCCGCTCCTGTTCCTTATTTATATAAATGATATGCCCTCTAGTATTATGGGTAACTCAAAAATATTTCTGTTTGCTGATGACACTAGCTTGGTAGTAAAGGATGTTGTGTGCAACATTGACTCGGTTTCAAATAGTGCAGTACATGACGTCAGTTCATGGCTTGTAGAAAATAAACTAACGTTAAATCACAGTAAGATTCAGTTTTTACAGTTCTAACACACAATTCAACAAAAACTGACGTTAAAATCTCACAGAACGGGCATACGATTAGTGAAACTGAACAGTTCTAATTTCTAGGCGTTCAGATAGATAGTAAGCTGTCGTGGAAAGCCCAAGTTCAGGATCTTGTTCAAAGACTTAATACTGCCATTATTACTATTCGAACAGTATCAAAAGTGAGTGATACTTCGACCTTGGAGATTTGCTCCTCAATTTGGTCCTACGAAACTTGACGTGTAAATAAATAAATAAATAACGCTTTTGACAAAATGAACAAAATAACACTTCCTCCCTCTCACTCACTCCCCTCCCCCCTCCCCTCTTCCCCCCTCCCTCCACACACACAGACAATCAGCGCTGATGGGAATTAACTGACGTATATCTACGGGGGAATTTCAGGTAGAAAGTTGGCCACTATTACCTGTACGTCAGGCCAAGTAACTTTTGTTGGATGTTGCACTACATGTCAAAGTGACACAGATACAAGACACTACTTTTGAGCATAGTTACTGGGTCTCAGCAAACAACGATCACAACGTCCTATCAATAGTTCAGTTCCCTGACGACAGAAATCCACTTTTTCGTCACGGAGTCGTTCGAGAACCACTGTGTCAATGTCGTCACAGTTGGACGATCTCTTTCCTCTAGGCGCTCTTTCAAAGAGCCGAAAAGATGCATACACGGTGTTTCCGTAAGAGCGTGCAAAAATTTGACAGTACATAGAGGATGCTCCACTGAACAATTTGAGATATGCAACCTAGGGTCGGAGAAGCCAGCTTAAAGACATAATAGGAATAAAATCACCTTACCGTGTACTTTTTTATTTGCATTAGTTAACTGCAAATGCCGTCATTGACGCAATGAACGTGCCATTTGTACGGTATGTTACAAAATATGTAGAAACTGACGGCCATCAATACCAATGCTAGTGTGACATCGGCGAACAAGATTCTGACTCACGCTGTCAAATACCCCTGGTGCGTTTAGAATCGCATCACAGGCAGCTACAATTCTGGCAACTAAGCCCATCTCCGTATCCACTGGTGTCTCAAATAGAAGTGAATTTCCCCATAGGAAATAATCGAGATGTAGACACTTGTGAGAAGCGACACTTGTGAGAAGCGACGCTTGTGAGAAGGGACGCTTGTGAGAAGCGACGCTTGTGAGAAGCGACGCTTGTGAGAAGCGACGCTTGTGAGAAGCGACGCTTGTGAGAAGCGACGCTTGTGAGAAGCGACGCTTGTGAGAAACTGGAATGTGGCGACACTTGTGAGAAATCTGGGATGCTGAGGGACCGGCACAGGGTGTGTCGCAAATGCTGCACCACCACCTGGTCGGCCACTACCTGCTGCCGCTTGGTGTGACTGAGCGCTTGCCTTGTGCCGGGCCGGGCAGCTGCCGAGGGATATTCACTCTCCTCCGGTGCAGCCAGGTTACATTAGTTCAGAATTTTTTTGGGCAAGGAAGAAATCGGAGCTGATTTTGCCCCCACGATATTATGTCAACCCCTCACCCAAAAATTGATGTGATAGGAGTGGTGTGGCAACCTTTTACCACATATTAAGAGGAACCAACTAAAGAATTTGGTTCTCGGTAGAAACGTTTTCTTTAATTATTTCGAAATAAACCTCAATTTTCCCGTACCACGCAGGGAAGTGTACTGAGGTCTAGTGTGAGTCCTGCTAGCAATTAGTGTTAAGGAATGCTATTTATACGAGGTGCATTCAAGTTCTAAGGCCTCCGATCTTTTTTCTCCGGACTGGAAAGAGATAGAAACATGCGCATTGTTTTAAAATGAGGCCACATTCTTTGTCAATACGTCCCGGAGATGGCAGCACTGTACGGCAGATAGAATTTTACCGCCAGCGGCGAGAATGAGAACTGTTTTAAATACTTAAAATGGTGACGTTTTCCTTACTTGAACAGCGTGCAATCATTTGTTTTCTGATTTTTCGTGGTGTGGAACCAATAGAAATTAATCGACAGTTGAAGGAGACATGTGGTGATGGAGTTATGGATGTGTCGAAACTGCATTCATGGGTGCGACAGTTTAATGAAGGCAGACCATCATGTGACAACAAACTGAAACAACCTCAGGCTCGCACAAGCCGGTATGACTACATGATCGAGAAAGTGGAGAGAATTGTTTTGGGGGTCGCCGAATGACTGTTGAACAGATCGCCTCCAGAGTTGGGTGGGTTCTGTGCACACAATCCTGCATGACGACCTGAAAATGCGAAAAGTGTCATCCAGGTGGGTGCCACGAATGCTGACGGACGACCACAGGGCTGCCCATGTGGCATGTTGCCAAGCAATGTTGACGCGCAACGACAGTATGAATGGGACTTTCTTTTCGTCAGTCGTGACAATGGATGAGACGTGGATGCCATTTTTCAATCCAGAAACAAAGCGCCAGTCAGCTCAATGGAAGCACACAGATTCAACGCCACCAAAAAAATTTCGGGTAACCGCCAGTGCTGAAAGAATGATGGTGTCCTTGTTCTGGGACAGCGAGGGCGTAATCCTTACCCATTGCGTTCCAAAGGGCACTACGGTAACAGGTGCATCCAACGAAAAGGTTTTGAAGAACAAATTCCTTCCTGCACTGCAACAAAAACGCCCGGGAAGGGCTGCGCGTGTGCTGTTTCACCAAGACAATTACCCGTACATCGAGCTAACGTTACGCAACAGTTTCCTCGTGATAACAACTTTGAAGTGATTCCTCATGCTCCCTACTCACCTGACCTGGCTCCTAGTGACTTTTGGCTTTTTCCAACAATGAAAGACACTCCCCGTGGCCGCACATTCACCAGCCGTGCTGCTATTGCCTCAGCGATTTTCCAGTGATCAAAACAGACTCCTAAAGAAGCCTTCGCCGCTACCATGGAATCATGGCGTCAGAGTTGTGAAAAATGTGTACGTCTGCAGGGCGATTACGTCGAGAAGTAACACCAGTTTCATCAGTTTCGTTTGAGTAGTTAACTAGAAAGAAAATCGGAGGCCTTAGAACTTGAATGCACCTCGTATATTGAAACAAGATGTATTCATCATCCACTCAAACAGACATTGTTTCTAAAATTCTCTACACAAAAATGCTGATTATGATTGTTAGAAAAGCTATGACTTTTCAGACTTCATTATTGAATCTTTTACAATTTGCAAGAGACATTTAGCCGACTTTGTGTCGTTTCCAGGGAACACCACGAGGAGGTAGTCGCTATTCGTCTCGCATTTTATTTATTTACAATATTTACAGGATGATTATTTATTTACAATTCTTACAATAGAGCGATCGGCATGAACTGAAACCAATATTTACTAGTGTTGCTGTAGCTTCAGCCATTTCCTTTTCATTGTAATTTCTGTGCATAGGCCACGCAAGTAAGAAATGATTTCGTATTCCCGTCAACTTGGAGTCTTGTAAGGGCCATAGAAACTATATCTCATCTCTCTTAATTGCAGAATTCTTTCTCCTTTTCCCACCTACATTTAAAACTAGTCGGTCAAATTGGTGCCCGTGATATTCTGCGCCTTCTCTGAGAATTTTTACTAAGGAGTAAAAATTTGAATGAACCTTCGAAATTAATGTATTTATACTCCGATTCCATCCTTCCGAAACATTGTTGGTGCGGTGACGCCTTCCTGCGCAGTTTCATATATCTCTTGGCATGTCTTCATTGCCGGCCGAAGTGGCCGAGCGGTTCTAGGCGCTACAGTCTGGAACCGCGCGACCACTACGGTCGCAGGTTCGAATCCTGCCTCGGGAATGTATATGTGTGATGTCCTTAGGTTAGTTAGGTTTAAGTAGTTCTAAGTTCTAGGGGACAGATATCCTCAGAAGTTAAGTCCCATAGAGCTCAGAGACATGTCTTCATTATCCAGCCATTGTTCAACAAAATAGTCGTAAAAATTCTGCAGTATTTCATTATGTGGCGTGCTCTCCTGAATGCATAGCCACCCATCATCTAACATGTCCAGGGGAATTTGAGCCAAAGCGGAACACAATCTTATGTTAATACGAATTTCTTCGTTTCCCTTGTAGGCAGCAACAAGGCCGCAATTCTGCACTTGTCTCCACAAGGACTGATTGAAATGATAGTTGCAGCCATTAATCTTTGCATCAGGAAACAAATGTGTTACTGATTGTATGATTGCAGTTTCAAAATCCATCATGATAGCTACATGATTCCATCCAGGTACGTTGCTCTTAACAGCTGTGAAAAAGCGATCGTACGTTTCTCGCTTTTTATTGGGTATCAAGGCGTACACGGTTGGAACTGTGTTTGTTTCTTCCTCAGAACTAGAAATATCGGCATGAACAATAAATAACTGTTCAAACTGCTTGCTGGAGCTTTTGAACGTTCCATCGACAAAGAACGAATTGCAGTCTGTTAAACAGGATTTTCCCCTTTTGCTGGCGAACACTAATATGCTATCATTTGGTCCTGTGTCGTCATCTGCAAGTAAAAATTTGCTCCTATCATTCATTAGCTGTTATTGCAGAGATATTCCTGCAGCATTGGTAGGATCTTGTGTAAATCCCATGCTTTTTCCCTGCGCATTGCAGTGATCGTTTTACACTCCTGTGTGACGGCAGTGGTGTGACAATGCAGTACTGAACTGCGGTGCGCTACCTGTTGGGTGTCCCTGTAGACTGCCCGCTACCGGTGGGCCAGGTTTCCTCACAAGTGTCACTCCTCACAAGTGTCGCTCCTCACAAGTGTCGCTTCCCGCAAGTGCCGCTCCCCGCAAGTGCCGCTCCCCGCAAGTGCCGCTCCCCGCAAGTGCCGCTCCCCGCAAGTGCCGCTCCCCGCAACTGTCGCAACCCTGAAATAATCATGGGGATTCAGGTCTGGTGATCTGGCAGTTCATGGAACAGGACCTCCCCTTTCAAGTGCAGCGACCGGGAAATACTGTACTGGTACTGCTCCTTCGCATTGTACTGTATGTCTCTGATAGCATTGAGGAATGGATGGGCCTCTCATCGATTCATAGCACGTTCTGTCATTTGACAAATTAATTAAACAAAAACTATATCATGACTTCCTAGTAATCAGGCTCGTCCTTCTTGTTTCCTTGCAAGAAATGAAGGATATACATGTGAATAAACAGCACAGTGCATGTAAACTTGTACACATGTTATTTATAAATAAGATGGAAAACAGTAATGCTATACAAAGTGGTAGACAAGTTTACTTCCATGACTCCATAAGCTGGCTTCTCCGACCCCAGGTTCCTTGCCTCAGATTGTTCAGTAGAGCATCGTCTATGTCCTGTTACATTTTTGCTCCCTGTATAGCCTGATGCAAGGACTGGACGTCTGTCTGTGTAGTGTCGGTGGAATGAATCATGGTGTGGTGTTGCGGTTCTTCTTGGTATGTCCATGCTTGCTACGAAAGTAGGATGAGAAATTCCGCCTTATGCAAGACATCTTTTACCTGTTTTGTTTCACCCATTTTTTATTTTTAACTGTAAAATTCTTGTCACATATTAACATTTGTGTTGTTTATAACATGATGTCAAAGTTCTGTTTATGGCTTAGTTGGCAAAAAGAGTGGATGTATGCATTAGTTTACGTACCTTACACGATGTTATTGGACATCTATTTTGGTAGCTATTCAGCTACAAAATACACTCAGTCGCGAAAGTATTCGGACAGTGGGAAGATTCACAATGAGTACTCGAGAAACACTGACTATGAAACCCAAACATATTTATTAGCAATATATATGCGTAACAACATTAATTACATAATAAAAATTGTATTATTTCGTTTCCAAAACATAAGTATCAGAAAAATTAACAACAAAAATGAAACATCCTGCACACCCTGCTGCTACAAAAGTATTCGGACACTGTCCAATAAATGTTCATAAGTTGTACGACGAAAATGTCAATACCTTGTGGATCCACCTTTCATTTTCAATACCTCCTCCAATCTATTAGGCATATTTTCCACGAGTTTTTTCTTGAAATCTGGGCCTATATTTGCCCATGCTTGGCGCAGTTTCTTTTTAAAGGTCTCCTTCGTATATATGTTGTCCGCACGGAGGGTCCGTTTCAATTTATCCCACAAATGTTCGATTGGGTTAAGGTCTGGTGATTGGGGAGGGGGGTGCAATACTTTGCGGCAATTGAAGAGCAACCACATTTGTACAATATGCGCGGTATGCTTGGGATCATTATCGTGATAAAAATGAAAGTTTTTCGCAATACCTAGATGTCGTGCACTTTGCTTCAAATGTCCTCGCAATATATTCAAATACACTTCCTTCTTCACCGTATCATCAATGAACACTAAATCACCCACACCATTGCTGGACATGCATCCCAACACCATGATGCTCCCACCTCCAAACTTTACTGTTGGTTTGAGGTTCCTGGGATTCAGCTCTTCATTGGTCTTTCGCCACACGTTTGCCTTTCCGTCGCTTTACCATAGTGTAAATTTACATTCGTCGCAAAATATCACCCGATTCCACCAAGCCTGGTCGTATTCGACGTATTCCCTCGCTAACTGCATACGTTTCTTCTGGCTCACTGCATTTATGAATGGCTTTCGCCGTGCCACTCGACCACGGTACTGCGGTCGTCGTAGTACTCTCCGCACGGTTTCGGGATGAACTTTTATACCGAGGCCTCCCTCCACCTCACTTGCAATTCGTGTGGCAGATATATTCTGTTGTACCTGTCGCACAATCACACTTTCATCTCTCTGTGAAAATGTCCCAATCGGTCTTCTTTCTCGAACAGTTTAATAATGTCGTGAACTGTACTTTTCTTCATGTTCACTACTGCGGCAATTTCCCTGCAGGTTTTCCCCTTCGCGTGATGATAAACGACAAGTTGCCTTTGGTCGAACGTAGAACACTTCTCCCTGCGTCCCATCGTCGACCCGCACACGCTCGCGATACGTGTTTACGAATCATCGCTACCGTCTTGCGGAAATGTTGGACACACAGCAGTCGCTTCAACCTCTGTGCGTCTCAGTATGAGACGCCTTTGTCCGAATACTTTTGCTGCACCTTCCCTTGCCGTTTTCAGGAAATATTACGTAACAGACACATTTCCGACAATAACTCTTCGTATTTGACGCGTGTTTCACGTTGCGACATCGTACTCAGAGCCCCAAATACATTACAAAGTGCAATTTCTGTATTTGTTCATGCGGCAAACTGCAAAATTATGCGCCGTTACGTGGTGTCCGAATACTTTTGCGACTGAGTGTATACAACTTCTCATCTGCAAACAGCAAAACGTAATTTTTATTTTTCTGTTTATCTTGCATTTACGAACGGAAATGAGTATATATGACGTTTTTTGTGTGTAACTTAAGGTTTTGATGTTGTGGTGCTTTCTCCTATGTTGTTGGCGAAGGGAATAGGCTTATTTTGTGACCCGTGGTCGCTTGGCACTGCACTTTTTCCGATTTCTCAAAACGTAGGCAGAGTTTGCGGTGCCATTACGTGTTGCTGTGGCTGTGTGGTATTCATTTGTTTCGTAGCGTGTTTGGCTGGGTGAGGCGCGCGAGTTTGAAGAATATTTGGCGTCTGTGGTGTTTTGTTTGTGTGTGTGTGCGTGTGTATGCCAATTAAGCCATAAGCAGAACTTTCACATAATGTTACAAAAAAAAAAATGTTAATATGTGACTTGAATTTTACAGCTAAAAATAAAAAATAACCGACTGAAGATATTAGTGCTGAAACATGTATGGGTGAAACAAGTAAAAGGTGTCTTACATAAGACGGAATTTCTCATCATATCTTGGTCGAATTGTCGGTATCACTACACAATGGCTGGCTGCGACATGGCGTTTGGTCCACATACTGCCGGAATTTCACGGTGAAGCTGTGTGCACTTCAAACGCTTTGTCCAAAACTATCGTACTGTCCTGACTCCATCAACTTAGTTAGTTACGTGTTTCATAGATCACCTGAGCGAGTCTTTTATCGAAATGATACGAAACGAGTCAGTTTACGGGTTTAATATCCATGATCAGTGCTAAAGTGTTAACATTATTGAACACATTACCATTTTATTCCCTGTTTCTGACTACCAGTTTTTAAGTAGAAATTCAGCCATGGAACATAAGAAGCTGTCCAAGGACAATAATTTTAAATTTGATTTAAAGCTTGCTTCGCTATCTGACAGACATTTTATGTTGTTGGGCAAATAATCAAAAACTTTCGTTGCGAACTCCTCTCTGCGCCACTGACAGCTTTAACAGTGGGTGACACAGATCATTTTTTTTCCCCCTCTAGTGTTGTAGGTGCTGTAAGCGTATTGTCATATCGCTGGCTTGGTTGCGGAGTATCTGTGCAGGCAGCCGCGTCCGTAGAGTTGAGTGCGGGACACGGAACTGTTATGTTGTGTAGTGTGTAGCTCTGCATGTGAGAAGCATTGGTAGTATGGAAGCTGAAGTGTTGCTACAAGTGCTATTACAGTAAAGTGATGAAATATGGAAGTGATTCAGAGGAAAGTGAGTAATGACGTTGTGGTGTGCGTACTGTAAGACCTTCAGTACACACACCATCAGATTATTTGACTTGTCGCTCTAACGAAGTAGGCGAGTGTCAGCAATATGTCTCGTGGTCTTATCGTGGCGTGTTTATCTTCTGCCGTTAGGTCAGACGATAGAAATGCCACTTGCACGCTTAGAGTAGCAGATTGATGGTGACCAACTTTAAACAGAACTTGATTAATTTTCACACACATTTATTAAAATAATAACAAGCATAAAAATTACTTAAATTGGTTCTGGATGCTATTTACAATTGACAATGAAATTCCTTTGGTATTGGTACGTTAATCTTACTCTCACATATATCTCTGATACTTGACAAAAGTGTCTACACATTTATCTTCATGGCTATGTACAGGAATATGATAATCTTACTAGGCGCAGACTGAAACTTGACTATAGACTAGTACACTTATGCTGACTGGTATAGATGGGTGCTGACAAATGCAGACTGACTAATCGGAGGTCTGTACACTCGTTATAATACCTCGCGCATTCAGGTATCACTGCGCGAGTGTGGTCCGCGATGAGAAGAGGCTCTACGTTAGCAGCAATCTCATTGGCTGCGCTACATATTAATACGCGGATCGGCGGAAGCAGAATTTGGTCCGTCTCTATGGCAGCGCCATCTCGTAGTGCGGAGACGGACCAGCGCTGCGCCTGCGCTGTTGTGCTTAGCGGGGCGCGCTGTAGTGGGAAAGTTGTGTACGCGGTGACTATGCGGAACTATGTACACAACAGATGTATTTGAAAATGAGCAGTGCTTCTGATAACGTATTTGTGTATCCTCTCGTTGCATGTCGCACCGTTTATCAATCATCCGCGCTGTGTTCGGTCTCCCAGAATGAACTGATGTGAATCAGTAATACTGTTTACCACAAAAGAGAGCATTTAAGTGCCAGTGTCTTCTGGCGAGCATGAGGACGTATGTTCGGTCATCGCATTTCCGCATATCAACAATCAACCGCACCGCAACAGTTAAGCGCACTCTCGTAGAATTGAGAACTGTGAACTGTAGATCTAACTTCGTGAGCAGTGTTAAATTTATTACTAGTGTCAAGGAGGACTGGTACCAAATATCTGTGTATGTGTGACGAGCGTAAGAACTTTCTTTCGATCATCCGACACCGGTAACTTGGTCAGCTCTGGCGAGAACAGCCCGACCGAGGTGGTCCCACCGATTCTCGGGGAGTCTGCTTACCAGAGGAATACTGTAAACTGATGCTGGTGCTCTTCGAACCACACATGTAAACTGCGAGCTGTGTGGCAAACTGCACTGCTCTGCTAGTAGCTGCCATAGTCATTATCATCATCATCATTTAAGACTGATTATGCCTTTCAGCGTTCAGTCTGGAGCATAGCCCCCCTTATACAGTTCCTCCATGATCCCCTATTCAGTGCTAACATTGGTGCCTCTTCTGATGTTATACCTATTACTTCAAAATCATTCTTAACCGAATCCAGGTACCTTCTCCTCGGTCTGCCCCGACTCCTCCTACCCTCTACTGCTGAACCCATGAGTCTCTTGGGTAACCTTGCTTCTCCCATGCGTGTAACATGACCCCACCATCTAAGCCTGTTCGCCCTGACAGCTACATCTATAGAGTTCATTCCCAGTTTTTCTTTGATTTCCTCATTGTGGACACCCTCCTGCCATTGTTCCCATCTACTAGTACCTGCAATCATCCTAGCTACTTTCATATCCGTAACCTCAACCTTGTTGATAAGGTAACCTGAATCCACCCAGCTTTCGCTCCCATACAACAAAGTTGGTCGAAAGAGTGAACGGTGCCCAGATAACTTTGTCTTGGTACTGACTTCCTTCTTGCAGAAGAGAGTAGATCGTAGCTGAGCGCTCACTGCATTAGCTTTGCTACACCACGCTTCCAGTTCTTTCACTATGTTGCCGTCCTGTGAGAATATGCATCCTAAGTACTTGAAACCGTCCACCTGTTCTAACTTTGTTCCTCCTATTTGGCACTCAATCCGTTTATATTTCTTTCTCACTGACATTACTTTCGTTTTGGAGATGCTAATCTTCATACCATAGTCCTTACATTTCTGATATAGCTATGAAATATTACTTTGCAAACTTTCAACCGAATCTGCCATCACAACTAAGTCATCCGCGTATGCAAGACTGCTTATTTTGTGTTCACATATCTTAATATCACCCAGCCAGTCTATTGTTTTCAACATAAGATCCATAAATAATATGAACAACAGTGGAGACAGGTTGCAGCATTGTCTACCCCTGAAACTACTCTGAACCATGAACTCAATTTACCGTCAACTCTAACTGCTGCCTGACTATCCATGTAAAGACCTTTAATTGCTTGCAAAAGTTTGCCTCCTATTCCATAATCTTGTAGAACAGACAATAACTTCCTCCTAGGAACCCGGTCATATGCCTTTTCTAAATCTATAAAGCATAGATACAATTCCCTGTTCCACTCATAACACTTCTCCATTATTTGCCGTAAGCTAAAGATCTGGTCCTGACAACCTCTAAGAGACCTAATCCCACACTGATTTTCATCCAATTGGTCCTCAACTAATACTCGCACTTTCCTTTCAACAATACCTGAGAAGATTTTACCCACAACGCTGATTAAAGAGATACCTCTGTAGTTGTTACAATCTTTTCTGTTTCCATGTTTAAAGATTGGTGTGATTACTACTTTTGTCCAGTCTGGTGGAACCTGTCCCGACTCCCAGGCCATTTCAATTATCCTGTGTAGCCATTTAAGACCTGACATTCCACTGTATTTGATGAGTTCCCACTTAATTTCATCCACCCCAGCCGCTTTATTGCACTGCAATCTATTGACAATTTTTTCCACTTCCTCAAATGTGATGCTATTTCCATCATCATTCCTATACCATTCTACCTCAAAATCTGAAACATTACTGATCGTATTTTCACCTACATTGAGCAACTCTTCAAAATATTCCCTCCATCTGCCCAAGGCATCCACAGGATTCACCAGCAGTTTTCCTGACCTGTCCAAAATACTTGTCATTTCCTTCTTACCTCCCTTTCGAAGACTGCTAATTACACTCCAGAATAGTTTTCCAGCAGCTTGACCCATAGTCTCCAACCTGTTTCCAAAGTCTTCCCACGATTTCTTCTTCGATGCTGCAATTATCTGTTTGGCTTTGTTTCTTTCTTCAACATAACTTTCTCTGTCTACCTGGGTTCTGGTATGTAGCCATTTTTGATACGCCTACTTTTTCCTTTTACAGGCTGCCTTGACTGTATCATTCCACCAAGCTGTTTGCTTCATCCTACTTTTACACACTACTGTTCCAAGACATTCTTTAGCCACTTCTAGTACTGTGTCCCTGTACCTTGTCCATTCCTTTTCCAATGACTGTAATTGACTACATTCAACTAACTGGTACCTTTCTGAGATCGCTGTTATGTATTTGTGCCTGATTTCCTTATCCTGAAGTTTCTCCACTCTTATCCTCCTACATATGGACCTGACCTCCTGCACTTTCGGCCTCACAATCCCAATTTCACTGCAGATTAAATAATGATCAGTGTCATCAAAGAATCCCCTGAATACACGTGTGTCCCTCACAGCCTTCCTGAATTCCTGATCCGTTATTATATAGTCAATGACAGATCTGGTTCCCCTGCCTTCCCACGTATACCGGTGAATGTTCTTATGTTTAAAAAAGGAGTTTGTGATTACTAAGCCCATACTGGCACAGAAATCCAAGAGTTGTTTCCCGTTCCTGTTGGCCTCCATATCTTCTCCAAATTTACCCATAACCTTTTCATACCCTTCTGTTCGATTTCCAATCCTGGCGTTAAAATCACCCATGAGCAGGACACTATCCTTGTCCTTTACTCTAACAACTACATCACTGAGTGCCTCATAAAAACTATCCATCTTATCTTGATCTGTCCCTTCACAATGCGAATATACTGACACAATCCTAATTTTCTTGCTAGACACTGTCAAATCTATCCACATCAGTCGTTCGTTTACATACCTTATTGCAACTACGCTAGGTTCCATTTCTTTCCTGATGTAAAGCCCTACACCCCATTGTGCTATTCCTGCTTTGACTCCTGACAGGTAGACCTTGCATTCTCCCACTTCCTCTTCTTTCTCACCCCTTACCCGAATGTCACTAACAGCTAAAACGTCCAGCTCCATCTTACTTGCAGCCTCTGCCAGCTCTACCTTCTTCCCAGAGTAGCCCCCATTGATATTAATAGCTCCCCATCTCATTACCATTTGTTTGCCAAGTCGTATCTTAGGAGTCCCTGGTTTTTCAGTTAGAGGTGGGACTCCGTCACCTCCAAAGGTCCGAGGCATTTTGCTCTGATTATTGCCAGCATCATATTTAAAGTACCAGGGAAACAGGTTGCTAGCCTTACTTGCCCCGAGTCCCATTGGGTTTTACCCCTAATGGCTGAGGGACTAACCGGTGGATTTGGTAGTCTTTGCCGTATGAGCACAAAGGTGACCACGACTCAGAATATGTCCGAGATGCCCAGCCTTATTCCAAAGTAACTGGTATCCCGAACTGTCGGGACCACTTACTTGGCCCCTCATACGTTGCCCGTGGTTCATGAACTAGGACATGACTACAGGAACCCACACCATGAACCATAGTGCCGAGAAAAAACAGTCTGCACGAATAGTGGACACGGTCTCCAAGGAGAGATGCAAACTTGTCTCCATTCACTGTGCCTTCCAGAATAACGAGATCGTTCATGGTGTGCAACGCAACCATTCCCCAGACCACAACCATCCATCTCCCAGTCTAGACCCTTCCAACGGTTGTTGCTTATAGATGTTTCATGCCATGCGCACCAACGGCCGTCTGTCTGTCTGATGGAGCATAAAACGTGACTCACCTCAAAGGGTCACGTGACGTGTCGCACACTCAATGGACGTCCAGTTACGGTATTAGTGTGCAAATTCCAGCCTTCATCAGAATTATGATAAATAATGAAAGACATCTCCTAACGTTACAGGAAAATTATATATACTGCAACGTGACCTTCCAGTACTGGTGGTGGTATAAGCCCACCTAAGTAGGTAGATTACCGTCGCTTTGACATGTCCTACCGCTCCTACCAGCTACCGTCTGTAGTGAATGGTTTCTTAAATTCGTGTGGTCCACGAAATTACTGGCCCTTGTGAGTTATTGCTAGGTATTAATAATTTCTAGCGGAAGGTTTTAACGAACCGGTAGAA
Source organism: Schistocerca cancellata (assembly GCF_023864275.1). Taxonomy (NCBI): domain Eukaryota; kingdom Metazoa; phylum Arthropoda; class Insecta; order Orthoptera; family Acrididae; genus Schistocerca; species Schistocerca cancellata. Next base: position 14,174,451 of record NC_064635.1, on the reverse strand, counting down.
ATTTGAACGAAACGGATAACACATTTTTTTGAACCACTACAGAAGGCACCTATACAGGGCTTAATAGGCAGTATATAGCTTTTATTTGCTTTCATGACCCAGAATTCGACTGTGGTACTGACTGCCACCTATTATTTATGATGGAAGGAGTAAATAATCACTCGAGAGTGGAGATTAAGTGATATTTATTCAGTACCGATGGTATTTCAACAACTAGTCGTGTTTCTCTTGCAATGTACATCATCAAAACCGGTCTCTAGTTAACATGGTTCAGTTTCGGCCACGTAATCATGGAATGGGACGGAGGAGCGCAGACCTGGCTTCAATGTAATTCTATACAACCGCACAATTATACCTAAACCCTCGGTTATTACATTCAGTTACTATAGATTACTCAGAACAAGTTCCGCAAAGACAATACAAGCAAAACTAGGTCAGGGTGGAAGAGTATTTCGCAAATCTTTATCAAATCAGTGGCCATTATAATCCGATACTTTTCCTAGTGGCACGAATATTTTACTTAACGCACAACATCGCCAACAAATCAAATCGTTATGGGGATGCACAAGAAACATCACTTCAGTGCTGTTCAACCCACATGGCCAAGTTTCAGTAGCCAACAGAAACCCAGAAAAATATGGACACACACGATTATTCCTTCCCTATTTTACACTCGCTCACAATCGTATGATTATTCATCGTGTACAATATATTTTCAGACCGAAACTACAATTTATCAATGCGGCGGTTGCTCCAACCGACCACGTGGCGCGAAAGCAAGTTCACAGAAAAAACATATGGAAAATAAATAAAAATCCCCAAAGTATTACTGTAAATGAGCAGATTAAAATACATTGAATGAGTGAATTTCCGTTAAGCACAGACCAATAACGTGACCGTGAGCTTAAGGCACATGGTGCGTTGCCCGAACAAGTCACTAACTCAAGGTCTACTGAAATTCGAGTAAATTAAGAAAATCCATTCCCTTATGGGGTTCAGTGGTAATTTCGCACCTGATTTCAACATCTGGACTTCATTACAGAGCAGTTTTCACACAATCTAATACCTAAGGTAACATTACCAAAACGAGAGCTGTGTCTCCATGTATGTCCAGCATCACGACCCAGGAACAAGTGCTCTTCCAACCGAATTCGCCTAACCTTTCCGCTTACAAACGTGGTGGGGGTGGCGCGCCAACCTCACAGAGACAATTCGCGCGCCTACGTGTCCTCCTTGCCCTGACCAAACTTGGTCTCTGTTACACTTGTTCACGCTTGGGGGGTTGGTACTACCCTACCCCAGAACGACCATTCATGCAGTGTTACAATCTGTGCCTACAGCTTTCTGCTAGTTCACACACTCACTAATTTATACCGTCCAGGCCGCACAAAGGAAAGGAAAATTGGAAACGTGGCACACAGCATAAAAAAAATTGAATAAATAACACTGTTCAGTCCATTTTCTCCTTTTGGACACCAGCTGAGGTATTACCGGCAAGAGCCGGCCGAAGTAGTCGTGCGGTTCTACGCGCTGCAGTCTGGAACCGCGAGACCACTACGGTCGCCGGTTCGAATCCTACCTCGGGCATGGATGTGTGTGATGTCCTTAGGTTAGTTAGGTTTAAGTAGTTCTAAGTTCTAGGGGACCAATGACCTCAGAAGTTGAGTCCCATAGTGCTCAGAGCCATTTGAACCATTACCTGCAAGAAAAGAAACTCTTGCTAATAATTTCTGCGTGCTAGCAATTTAATAAAACATTGGAACGGTACAACAAGTTCTGTTTCAATACAAAACAAAGGCTGGAAAGAAACAACTACTAAATGACCAAGTAAATATGACTGACAACTCACTGTTTACACTGATTGATCGTATAGTAGACAGACATCCCAATAAATTATTACACATCTGATTCCTCTCATAAGTATATACAGGAAAATATAATGATAATGATAAGAAATATTATTATTTTTAAGAATAAATACATGAATAAAAAATAGTAATAAAATTAAATAAATAATTTTTATTTTATAAAAAAAATAAGAAATCTCTCTCCCTCTCTAATACACACACACACACACACACACACACACATACACACACACACACACATTCACAAAACAGTTGAATGCAGAAAACTGAGAATGTTGTAACACTTAGAAAAACAAATGAAACTCTGTATTAAAAAGATGAGAGTCACAGTGATGTGTAACGTAAACAGTGAACTTGAAAGTGAACTGTAAGATGTCCACCTGGTTGCCAGACGAGAAAAAGCAGTTTGCTTAGATACAGTGAATTAGAGTAACCTGTAAGTACCTTTCCATTTCATAAAAAAAGACTTGAGGAATTGTTTTTAAATCTATAACCTAATTGTGAAACCATAACCTATGTGTAAAAATGGACAAATTATGTAATATTTCAGGATACTCACTGAAGATGCCTTGTAAAAAAAAAGGCGAAACGTATCTGGGTGCCTAAATAAAAATAAAAATTTCGATGTGCAGCTTGCAATAAAGGCATTTTCTTTGAAACAACTGCATGTTACGCGATTTCTTAAAAAAAAGTGTTTATTTAAAAACGATAATTTATAGTGCTGCTGCTACGTCTAATTGCTGTTTCATTTTTTACTCGTGTATTAGTAAAAAATAAAGAAACGCCTGTTATAACACAGACCAAACAAATACCGAAAAATACCCGCTATTCAGAGCTAAAACATCGGAATCGATTTTAACGGGTCGGTTTTCCCCGTCACTCGGGAAGTTCGCGAGCAAACTGTGCTTAGCTGGTGCAGTCAATTTTCCGAAGATCGTTAGAGTGTCTGCAATGAAGAGGGCCGCGAGCGACCGTCCCTCATCAATAACGATCATATGAGTCTGATGAGGCAGGGGGCTGCTGGATGGTCCAGGGTACAGTCCCGATCTTGCTCCCACCGACTTCCTCTTTTATAGCACCACAAGAAACTCCTGTCCTGCAGTCGGTATTTTCAAAACGACGAAGAGTTCAACGTGATGTCACAGTCTAGTTCTACTCGCAGACGACGGAATTCTGCTGTATAGGAACACGAAAGTTGACCCCATGACATGAAAAAAGTGTCATTTCTGATGGTGATAATGAAGGAAACCAGCATAAACAGTGCTGCATCTGTTGCCAACGACGTTTTTCATGTAACCCTGTTTTCATTTTTTTATGAGGAAACTTAGTTTCTGGATGACGGTCGTAAATCTATATTTGCTGCAACTTGTGGCTTAATCCAATTGTTTCTATCGTTCTTATGCTTAAGGAAGGTTTGAACGTAGGATTTTTCGTTGGTAGTCCACACTTACAGAATTTGGCATCTCTATATTTTATAACCCTGTTCATCTTTCTCTTCTCCTTTTTTTTTTTTTTTTTTTTTTTTTTGTACTGACCAACTAGAATCACAACATAACACCTACAGTCCCTCTTCTTTCTGTTTACAATATTTCCAGTAATCCTTCATCTTCACCCTACGTTATCTACTCTCTTCTGTCCGTATTTTCTCCGGTTTATTATTTCTTCTGTATTAAAAGTGTGTGAAATCTGATGGGACTTAACTGCTAAGGTCATCAGTCCCTAAGCTTACACACTACTTAACCTAAATTATCCTAAGGACAAACACACACATCCATGCCCGAGGGAGGACTCTAACCTCCGCCGGGACCAGCCGCACAGTCCATGACTGCAGCGCCCTAGACCGCTCGGCTAATTCCGCGCGGCTCTTCTGTATTGAAAGGCTACTAAATTTCGTCTTCTATTCTCGAAAAGTTTTTTCTATTTTTTTTGTGATTTTGAGTTCCTGTTTCATCCTAGTTCTTTTATTATGTCTGTAATCCATGCTATTGTTGACATCTTTTACAAAATGCCGGAATGCAGAAATATTTCCTTAGCCTGTTCTCGTCGATTCGGTAGGAGCGTCCAAGGAAGATTGCTATTATTTCTCATATTTTCCCTATATTTTCGTAGGTTTCCGTGAAACATCTAATTTTCCAACCATGTTTAGTTCGCACCCATTATTATTTTATTAATCCGTCTTTGAGATATCTTTACGCTGTCCAACTAACACTTCTTCGTGAAGCATTCACACGCGTATAAACATTGTGACCTTACACAGTGGAAGCTCTTTTGCCCGTGTTTGCTTTAACAATACATACGTTTTTGGATGGGGTCCGCCTTTAGCAAAACACAATTTTGTTTTGTATCCCAAACATGTTTCACTGCAGTTACAGCATCATCTGTGGGCTTTTATTTTGTGGCTATCAAACGTAAAGAATGTTCTTTGCTGTTTGTACACATGTAAATATTAGTTTTTAAAATCGTAATTACAGTTTTTTTTAAGAACTATAAAGTTATGTATTCATACCTTTTTACCACATGGCGTGGTTTTCCTGAGGTATGATGTTTTTATAGTGCCTGTTTTCTTTCATAGTTTGTCATTTGCAACCGTATACAACTTGATGTAGATAAATTATTTAAGAAAAAATTACATATTCGAAACTGTTTTGGCTATGCCTGAAATTAATTAATTCGATGTGGACGGTTGTGTGTGTGTGTGTGTGTGTGTGTGTGTGTGTGTGTGTGTGTGTATTTAAATTATGTTTCACTTACGTTTTATTTTTTCCTCATCGTATTCACTGTGAAGTTATTTATATTCAGCTGTCACTGTCACTGTTTACCAGCTGTAAAAACAAGATGGCCGACAGTGTAGCAGTTGAAGGTGTTCCTGGCAGTTGTTTTGAATCTTTCATTTTGTGTGTGTGTGTGTGTGTGTGTGTGTGTGTGTGTGTGTGTGTGTTAGAGAGATAGAGAGAGAGAGAGAGAGAGAGAGTGTCGGTTTGAGTATTTTTCATTATATTATTATTTAGTAATTTTTTTTTACTATCGTATTGACCAACTAGGATCACGTTAACAACTTCAGTTCCTCTTCTTCCTTTGTTGTTGTTTCCTATTTTTCCAGTATTGCCTCATTTTCTCCCCATGAAGTCTCTTCCTTTCTTCTGTCCATGTTGTTCCCGATTTTTTTATTTCTTCTGCTTTGAAAGCCTTCCAAATTTAGTATTTTGTTTTTAAAACGGTTTCTTTCTGCTATTTCTGATTCTTTGATGTTGTTTCTTTCAAGATCTTGTCTTACTTCTGTAATCCATGCTATTGTCGATTTCTTCTTCCAGAAATATAGGAGTGTTTGTTTTGTTAGTCTATTTCCATCCATTCGGTAGAGATGTCCAAAATAAGTTAATCTTCGTTTGGCCATTACTTCAGATATTTTCTCTATATTTTTGTAGATCTCCTCATTACTTCTTATTTTCCAACCATCTGCAGTTTTCATTGCACCCATTATTTTTCTAATAATCCTTCTTTCCAGTACCTCTAGTTTGTCCATTTTATAGTTCGTTAGGCATTCCGATCCATATAAACATTCTGGTCGTACCACTGTGGTGTAGTGTTTTAGTTTTGTTTTTCTAGATATACATTTCTTGTTGTAAGTATTTTTGGTCAAACCATATGCTATTTCCATTTTTTTTTAATTCTTACGTCTATTGCAGATTTTTCTAGTCCGTTCTGTTGTATAGTTTCTCCAAGATATTTAAATTTATTTACTCGCTCTATTTTATCTATTTGTGTTTCTATGTATTTTGGTGCATTTTTTATATTTGTTATAAATTTTGGTTTTTCAGCTGACATTTTAAGACCAGTTCTGTTTGCTATTTTTCCAGAATGTTTGAGTAGCTGCATCTGTCAGGTTTTCTGAGAGTATTGCGAAATCATCCGCAAAAGCCAAGCAGTTTACCTTAATTCCATTTGTTTTCCTTCCCAGAGTTATTGGTTCAAATTTTATTTATTAATTATAAATTATAAATAAATATTATTTATTAATTTATTTGTTTTTATTTTATTTTTGTCTACATTAAGTGGTATCTGGTTGCAGATGACAAATTGTGGAAAAAAACAGGCACTATGAAAACATAATACCCCAGGAAAAACACACCATGTGGTAAAATGTTATGAATACATAACTTTATGTGTTCTTCAAAAAAATTGTAATTAAGATTTTAAAAATGAGAAAATTCTTTATGTTTGACAGCCATAAAATAAAAACCCACTGATGATGCTGCGACTGCATTGAAACATGTCTGGGATAAAAAACAATATTGTGTTTTGCTAAAGGTGGACCCCATCCAAAAACACATGTTTTGCTAATTATCCTTTGACACGAAATTCTCGAATGATTTTATCACTTGTTCCTCTGGCTCTTCTCTTATTTATTTGTTTTATTTTTTATTTTTTCGTACTTAAACCAGAGTTATGTGTGCCCTTTTACTGTCATATAGAAACTGCTGAATGTGAATCATAAGGCTGCAACCTTACTGACAGGTGACGTCCGTATTTTGAGGCCCTATAGACGGCGCCCGCCACTCTACTGTGTCTCTCCTATACTCGCTTATCTTCATCCCTGGTTCTCTCTCTCTCTCTCTCTCTCTCTCTCTCTCTCTCTCTCTTTCCCACTCCCCTCCCCTCCTCTAGCCAGAGATTCTCGCACCCTGAAAAGGCTTTCGCTGTGCCGCTAACAGCGCTTCATTTCCTCCCCGACTTACCGACGCGTCCGGAATGCAAATGCGCTCCTCTAGCAACAAGCCCAGCCTTACCACCACCCCCTCTCCCTGCTGCGCTCACCCCCACTTCCCCTAATTTTCTTCTAATACGAGGCACCCCCTTTCCCCTCTCCCTTCCCCGCACGCGAAGCAGCGGCATCTGTAAATGCGTCCCCATCAGACTCCTGCCCCCCTCCCCCCCCCCTCCACAACTGCTTCCCTGTTCGTGCCAGTGGCGGTTGGGGAGCCGGGGGCGGTGAAAGAAGCAGTGGTAGAGGGAGAGAAGGGGGAGGGAGTAGCTCCTGTCGGGGAGAGGTTGTCGACTTAATACCTGCGCCTCGCTGCAAAGTCCTCCCCGGTCCGCTTATAAGGCGGAGTTCTTCGGCGAGGACCTCCCGAGTTATTATTGCCTGAGATGCTGGAGCTGCTACAGAGTAATTAGGCGGGAACGCTGCCTTCCTTAGCCGTGCCGGCGCGGCGTGCTGTACCTTAAGGATCCTGAACTCCCGAGTACTTCCGGTTCAGCTTCCTGCACCACCATCTGTCACTGTGTCCAGTTACATGCGTACCAACGTGGAGGGAAAACTGAAGGTCTCAAAACTATTGTCCAGTGCTGTAGTCAGTACCCGCTGTTTGACGCGACGCGGTGACACAGTCGTGAAGGCAGCAGAAACCTATTTGTGGGACTGCTGGGTTCGAAATCTACAACTGGCATGTTTTCCGAAAGCGTCACTGAAGAAGCAATACTTTGTAACAGACAGTTACAACTAGAAGACTGAAGAGAACCTCAAATGGCGTTTTATAGCTCAAAAACATCATAATTTCCTTGGGACAAAATCTGTTAACACATGTGAAGCGCCTACAGGGGCGACTAAAACGTTAAAAGGGTGCACGATAAAACATGCACGTTGCCTATCTAACGGCCCCCAGGGGGAACAAAAATGCCATTTTCAAAAGTTCATATTATTTTTACAGATTTTAAAAATTTAAAATGCTGTCATAATCTGCTCATTAAGGGGAGTTCGAACGGAAATTTTTTTCACGTTTTAGGATTTTTATCTCATTATAAAATTTGCAATTTTCCTAATAAGATGATATATATATCACTTATAAACTCACACGGGAAGTATTTCATCTCATTTTTTAAAATATAAACTACCCCGGTTGAAAATGTTGAACTTTTTACGTGGATTACTTCATGATCTAATAAAATCGGTAATTTTTGTATAGAAGGCTGTGGATTGCTGTGTTATAAAGGTTAAATTACGTGTTTGTATTGGTAGCACTGTCAAAAACAGTATCGTATCGTTTCATAGTATAAACGCGCCAACAAAGTTTGAGAGAGAAAGAAACTTTCTGATGGTAAAACCATAAGAGGCAGGCCGACAGCCAAAATGATTGATGAACTACAGCAGTATTATGGGATGGCCATCAGAAATAATACTGAAGATTTGTTGACAATTAAGCAGGCAGTATAGGCTACCTTCTGCCACAGACTGTCAACTGATGAAAAGCCAATACACCACCTTTGCTCTCCTGGATGTGATTCATGGTGCGATTACCGCAATGCCCAGTACTCAAACAGTTCATACAGCCATAAACATTCCACCCAGCAGAAGTCATGGATATCATAAAACCTATTTACAGAGACCTGGCAAATCCTGAATTACTGAAGAAGTGTCTGCATAGTCAGGCTCAAAACCTCCAAGATTTGTTCAATAATCTTATATGGACTCGCTTACCAAAAAAGATATTGTTGGAATGAAGACACTAAAGTGGGGGTTCAGTGATGCTGTTATTGCTTTTAATGATGGCAACATTGGCAGGGTGAAAGTGTTACAACATATGGGATTTATTCCTGGAGCAAACTGCATCAGAGAACTTGAACGGCTGAACAAGGTTGCATTGATAAAGCATAGTATGCAACACAGTTCGCCACAAAGGAGTCCAGAAACAAGAAAAGAAGAAAAAACTTGGAAAAAGATCAAGAGGATGACATACAGCATGGTGGAGAGTTTTCCTGAGTGACTAAAAATAAAAAATTAATCGTATATTGAGTGAGTTACAGCCTTTTGAAACTTCAGAAGCCGTTTCTGAAAATTTGCATTTTGTGTTGCATTTTTCCCTAAATCTCAGAAACCACTTCGAGTAGAGGACTCACGTTTTCAGGGACTAATAACATACATATCCTACATATCCTGAGGTTACTTAACTAAAAGAAGACTATAATGTTTTGTATAATTAAAATTATGTAGGATATCGTACAAAAAAGTACAGAAAATTTTAACCATGTAATTAAAAAATTGCATTTCCGACATCAGTAGCTCAAATGAAATTATTGTAAATCTGTAGACTCAGAATAAACAGTTTAATGTCTCGTAAAAGTTTGATATCAATGGCTACAGTGGTTCTTGAAATACAGGAAGGCCAAGTCACTTAATTTAAGATTGTCGGGATAGGGCATTCCAACTCCCCTTAAGAGATATGATTTTAAAGGTACGCTAAAGGTGTAAATGAGTCGCCTTTGCTTGTGTGTGTGTGTGTGTGTGTGTGTGTGTGTGTTTTACCGTACACAAAAACTTGGAAAAGTGAAATGACAACCTAAATATGCTACTGAGCTCAACATCACATCACTTACATGAAACTGAAAACAATCCTGTTTGTATGAAACCTGATCTGATTGGTAAGAAAATAAATAAGCAAGCCAATGACTTCGAGCTCAGTAGAATCAGTGAGTGCGAACTGTTTGAAAAAAAAAAGAAAAAGAAAAACGCAAGTATGTATAAAAACCAAACCAAAGCATAATGTCGACCTTGACCTGTATGAGAATGTAGCCTGAAACACACGAAAATTTTCGCACTGACATATGGCCGTGGTAAAGTAAAGAAAGTGGCACAACCTCCATTGCGCAAAGGAAACGAAACAATCACGTACTGTGCCTCTCACCTGCAAAATGAGGTACTGGCAGAAACAGAAACGCAGCAAGGTTCAACAACAATTAAAATAATACTGCTACAAACTAACTACAGTTGGTGCACGGAAATTGGACTCATAATGTTGATACAGAATGCCAATGAAACACATGAACCAACATTTAAGTTCTGAAATTTCATTTAGGAAGGAACTTATTTATAAAAAAAAATTGCAGACTCTAAAATGAAAATTCGTTTAATCTAATAACTTCCATGGTTCAGTAAATTAACTCAAGAGGAAAAGCAATATAATAATTATGAAAAACTCGACTGTGACGATGGCGAAGTGAACCAACAATGCAAGTCTACAAAAATAAAAAGATAACCTTTTTACCTCCTCCTCCTCGTAATGAATCTGCAACTCACATAGTTCCAAAAGTACAGCCATGATGATGATGATGATGTTGGATACGTGTGACGCTCAACTGCGCTCTCATCACCGCCCGTACAAAGTCCCAGGTTTTTTTTACACTCGAATCTAGTCACTGTCACACCTGATGGTGATGATGACAACACAAACACCCAGTCCCCGGGCAGAGAAAAGCCCCCAACCCGCCCGCGAATCGAACCTGGGACCCCCTGAACCAGAAGCAGCTACGCTAGCCACTAGGCCACGAGCTGCGGACAAGTGCAGTCATGCATCAGTCTGTACACTCAACGAATCCTTCCTGACAGTGCACACCGCAGCTTTCCAATACTGACTGTGGAAGATTCTACCACTCGACAGTGCTGCTATCGCATACACACATACTGTTGCCTTAACAACTGTTTCTCTGACCACAGTTCTTCGAATATATCATTTTCCGTTACAAATATTAACACATCTAATAACAACATCAAAAAATAACGTCATCAAAAAAAATAGCCATGTTGCAAAGGTGGAACACAGTTGGTAAAGTACACTCCTGGAAATTGAAATAAGAACACCGTGAATTCATTGTCCCAGGAAGGGGGAAACTTTATTGACACATTCCTGGGGTCAGATACATCACATGATCACACTGACAGAACCACAGGCACATAGACACAGGCAACAGAGCATGCACAATGTCGGCACTAGTACAGTGTATATCCACCTTTCGCAGCAATGCAGGCTGCTATTCTCCCATGGAGACGATCGTAGAGATGCTGGATGTAGTCCTGTGGAACGGCTTGCCATGCCATTTCCACCTGGCGCCTCAGTTGGACCAGCGTTCGTGCTGGACGTGCAGACCGCGTGAGACGACGCTTCATCCAGTCCGAAACATGCTCAATGGGGGACAGATCCGGAGATCTTGCTGGCCAGGGTAGTTGACTTACACCTTCTAGAGCACGTTGGGTGGCTCGGGATACATGCGGATGTGCATTGTCCTGTTGGAACAGCAAGTTCCCTTGCCGGTCTAGGAATGGTAGAACGATTGGTTCGATGACGGTTTGGATGTACCGTGCACTATTCAGTGTCCCCTCGACGATCACCAGTGGTGTACGGCCAGTGTAGGAGATCGCTCCCCACACCATGATGCCGGGTGTTGGCCCTGTGTGCCTCGGTCGTATGCAGTCCTGATTGTGGCGCTCACCTGCACGGCGCCAAACACGCATACGACCATCATTGGCACCAAGGCAGAAGCGACTCTCATCGCTGAAGACGACACGTCTCCATTCGTCCCTCCATTAACGCCTGTCGCGACACCACTGGAGGCGGGCTGCACGATGTTGGGGCGTGAGCGGAAGACGGCCTAACGGTGTGCGGGACCGTAGCCCAGCTTCATGGAGACGGTTGCGAATGGTCCTCGCCGATACCCCAGGAGCAACAGTGTCCCTAATTTGCTGGGAAGTGGCGGTGCGGTCCCCTACGGCACTGCGTAGGATCCTACGGTCTTGGCGTGCATCCGTGCGTCGCTGCGGTCCGGTCCCAGGTCGACGGGCACATGCACCTTCCGCCGACCACTGGCGACAACATCGATGTACTGTGGAGACCTCACGCCCTACATGTTGAGCAATTCGGCGGTACGTCCACCCGGCCTCCCGCATGCCCACTATACGCCCTCGCTCAAAGTCCGTCAACTGCACATACGGTTCACGTCCACGCTGTCGCGGCATGCTACCAGTGTTAAAGACTGCGATGGAGCTCCGTATGCCACAGCAAACTGGCTGACACTGACGGCGGCGGTGCACAAATGCTGCGCAGCTAGCGCCATTCGACGGCCAACACCGCGGTTCCTGGTGTGTCCGCTGTGCCGTGCGTGTGATCATTGCTTGTACAGCCCTCTCGCAGTGTCCGAAGCAAGTATGGTGGGTCTGACACACCGGTGTCAATGTGTTCTTTTTTCCATTTACAGGAGTATATTACAGTTGGAAACCGTATGTTTGTCTCGCGGCAGCATTACTCAGGGCGCGCAAATTACACTGACTATACTCATACAGTATTTGAGAATGAGAGACTTTACACCCTGAAGAGGGACAGCAGCCTTTTCAGTAGTTGCAGGGGCAACAGTCTGGATGATTGACTGATCTGGCCTTGTTGTGCTGGTACTGCGAACGGCTGAAAGCAAGGGGAAACAGCCGTAATTTTTTCCGAGGGCATGCAGCTTTACTGTGTGGATAAATGATGATGGTGCCCTCTTCGGTAAAATATTCCGCAGGTAAAATAGTCCCCCAAGTCCCCCATTCGGATCTCCGGGATGGTACTACGCAAAAGGACGTCGTTATCAGAAGAAAGAAAACTGGCGTTCTACGGATCGGAGCGTGGAATGTCAGATCCTTAATCGGGCAGGTAGGTTAGAAAATTTAAAAAAGGAAATGGATAGGTTAAAGTTAGATATAGTGGGAATTAGTGAAGTTCGGTTGCAGGAGTTGGTCAGGTGAACACACGGTTATAAATACAAAATCAAATAGGGGTAATGCAGGAGTAGGTTTAATAATGAATAAAAAAATAGGAGTGTCGGTAAGCTACTACAAACAGCATAGTGAATGCACTATTGTGGCCAAGATAGACACGAAGTCCACGCCTACGACAGTAGTACAACTCTATATGCCAACTAGCTCCGCAGATGACGAAGAAATTGAAGAAATGTATGATGAGATAAAAGAAACTATTCAGGTACTGAAGGCAGACGAAAATTTAATAGTCATGGGTGACTGGAATTCGACAGTAGGAAGAGGAAGAGAAGGCAACGTAGTAGGTGAATATGGATTGGGGCTAAGAAATGAAAGAGGAACCCACCTGGTAGAATTTTGCACAGACCATAACTTAATCATAGCTAACACTTGGTTCAAGAATCATAAAAGACGGTTGTATACATGGAAGAAGCCTGGACATACTGACATGCTTCAGATGGATTATATAATGGTAAGACAGAGGTTTAGGAACCAGGTTTTACATTTTAAGACATTTCGAGGGGCAGATGTGGACTCTGACCACAATCTATTGGTTATGAACTGTAGATTAAAACTGAAGAAATTGCAAAAAGGTGGAAATTTAAATAGATGGGACCTGGATAATCTGACTAAACCAGAGATTGTACAGAGTTTCAGGGAGAGCATAAGGGAACAATTGACAGGAATTGGGGAAAGAAATACAGTAGAAGAATAATAGCTTTGAGGGATGAAGTAGTGAAGGCAGCAGAGGATCAAGTAGGTAAAAAGACGAGGGCTAGTAGAAATCCTTGGGTGACAGAAGAAATACTGAATTTAATTGATGAAAGGAGAAAATATAAAAATGCAGCTTCAACACGATACCATAGTCCATCAAGAGTAGTGACTGGTGTATTGTGACGAGCCAGTTGCTCAGTCACCATTGACCAGACGTTTTCAATTGGTGAGAGATCTGGAGGATGTGCTGGCCAGGGCAGCAGTCGAACATTTTGTGTATCCAGAAAGGCCCGCACAGGACCTGCAACATGCGGTCGTGCATTAGCCTGCTGAAATCTAGTGTTTCGCAGGGATAGAATGAAGGGTAGAGCCACGGGTCGTAACACATCTGAAATGTAACGTCCACTGTTCAAAGTGCCGTCAATGCGAACAGGAGATGACTGAGACGTGTGACCAATGGCACCCCATACCATCACGCCGGGTGATACCCCAGTATGGCGATAACGAATACACGCTTCCAATGTGCGTTCACCGCGACGTCACCAAACACGGTTGCCACCATCATGATGCTGTAAACAGAACCTGGATTCATCCGAAAAAATGACGTTTTGCCATTCGTGCACCCAGTTTCGTCGTTGAGTACACCATCGCAGGCGCTCCTGTATGTGATGCAGCGTCAATGGTAACCGCAGCCACGATCTCCGAGCTGATAGTCCATGCTGCTGGAAACGTCGCCGAAATCTTTGTGCAGATGATTGTCTTGCAAACGTCCCCATATGTTGACACAGGGATCGAGACGTGGCTGCACGATCCGTTACAGCCATGCGGATAAGATGCATGTCATCTCGACTGCTAGTGATACGATGCCGTTGAGATCCATCACGGCGTTCCGTATTACTCTCCTGAACCCACCGGTTCCATATTCTGCTAACAGTCATTGGATCTCGACCAACGCGAGGAGCAATGTCGGGATACGATAAACCGCAATCGCAACAGGCTACAATCCGACCTTTATCAAAGCCAGAAACGTGATGGTATGCATTTCTCCACGTTACACGAGGCATCACAACAACGTTTCAGCAGGCAACGACAGTCAACTGCTGTTCTTGTATGAGAAATCGGTTGGAAACTTTCCTCATGTTAGCACGTTGCAGGTGTCGCCACCGGCGCCAACCTTGTGTGAATGCTCTGAAAAGCTAATCATTTGCTCATCACAGCTTCTTCTTCCTGTCGGTTAAATTTCGCGTCTGTAGCACATCATCTTCGTGGTGTAGCAATTTTAATGGCCTGTAGTGTATGTTGCATACACATGTGTGGCCGGTACTGTAGCGAAATAGGAACAGACGTCCATTAGGTTACTAGCTGGCTGTATAAATTGCATAAAATATAACAATGTAAAATGCAGGATGGAATGTAACAATATTTTGTAAAGGATAGTTGCTACTCACCATTCAACGGAGATGCTGAATCGCAGATACGCACAACAAGAAGACTTTCACTAAATGTGCTTTCGGCATAAAGGCCTTGTCGCCCGAAAGCTCATTTTGTGAAAGTCTTCTTGTTGTGCGTATCTGCGATTCAGCATCTCCGTTGAATGGTGAGTAGCAACTATCCTTTCCATAATGTTGTTACATTAAAATCTACATCTTATAATACCAATTAAAGGAACAAGGTGCAAATGTGCTTAAAATTCAATATTTGACCTCAGTACAGCTCGTCTTATAGGTGAACCAACTGGATCTTAACGGTAGTAACTAGCGTGATAGGAGCAAGGTGACGCAGTATAAACCGAGTGATATAATTTAATGTAATACTTTATCGTATTGATACATAACAATGGATTGAGAGTCTTAGCCACAGTCTCAAAATATTTTTATTTTTGATACGTGTTTACACAACGAACGAAAATATAAGGCACATCGCGAACCCTCAGCACCATGGGCCAGAATTAAGGTCGAACTAAGACAATTTCCCGCAATTGTGACGATAGTAGCTAAAAATAAGGTTACAGAGTTTTTAAAGTGAAAAGGGTATAAAATATGTGACATTGTACGTGACAAAGGAACGGTATTTTTGACATGTTGTCCTACATGTCTTGGTCACAAACCATGGTTTAAGTAGGATCACTTGAGCCGTGGCAGCGTTGTGCTATGTTTGGATCCTTTGATTGGCTGGGATCCCGGTAAGAGGCGAGAGGGCAGCACTGATTCGGTTTATCGGTGTTTGTGAGTGAGGAAAGGGAGGGACCGACGCCACGGTTGGCGAATTGGTGTTGGTATGAAGCGGTACCAGGTAATCGACTGAGGAGCGAGTGAGTTGTGATAGTGGCCGTTGGCGTCTCTTGGTGAATTCGGAGCAGTCTGTACGATAGTATCCATTGTGGCCGATTTCTGGGTTTTGGAGAGAGAGTGTATCAGCAATTTGCTTTCTGGAATGTTCTAGCCGTGTGCAATTTGGATTTTGGGTTCGGAGTAGTGCTTTGAATGATGGCACATGGCTTACTAAAGGAGTTATGGTGCGTATCGTGTTTACCTTCATCACTGAACTTGCATGTGGAGTTCGGAAGATGAGGTTTTCTTGCAATCGCTTGAACCTATTTGAAGCCGCGATTGTGACCTCCCGATTTGCTTACTGATTTCTATTCACACTGAAGAGCCAAAGAAACTGGTACACCTGCCTGATATCGTGTAGGGCCCCCACCGGCACGCGGAAGTGCCGCAACACGACGTGGCATGGACTCGACTAATGTCTGAAGCAGTGCTGGAGGGGACTGACACCGTGAATCCTGCAGGGCTGTCCATAAATCGGTAAGAGTATGACGGGGTGGAGATCGCTTCTGAACAACACGTCGCAAGGTATCCCACATATGCTCAGTAATTTTCATGTCTGGGAGTTTGGTAGCCAGCGGAAGTGTTTCAACTCAGAAGAGTGTTCCTGGAGCCACTCTTCAGCAATTCTCCATGAGTGGGTTGAAGCAAGTCCGTCGGAATGCACAATGGACATGATTGGATGCAGGTGATCATACAGGATGCTTACGTACGTGTCACCTGTCAGAGTCGTATCTAGACGTATCAGGGGTCCCACGTCACTCCACCTGCACACGACCCACACCATTACAGAGCCTCCACCAGCGTGAACAGTTCCATGTTGCCGGCCGCTGTAGCCGAGCGGTTCTAGGCGCTTCAGTCCGGAACCGCGCGACTGCTACGGTCGCAGGTTCGAATCCTGCCTCGGGCATCTAAGTGTGTGATGTCCTTAGGTTAGTTAGGTTTAAGTAGTTCTAAGTTCTAGGAGACTGATGACCTAAGATGTTAAGTCCCACAGTTCTCAGAGCCATTTGAACCATTTGAAGTTCCCTGGTCAAATGCAGGGTCCATGAATTCATGAGGCTGTCTCCATACCTGTACACGTCCATCCGCTCGATACAATTTGAAACGAGACTCGTCCGACCAGGCAACGTGTTTCCAGTCATCAACAGTCCAATGTCGGTGTTGACGGGCCCAGGCGAGGCGCAAAGCTTTGTGTCGTGCAGTCATCAACGGTACACTAGTGGTCTTCCGCTGAGAAAGCTCATATCGATGATGTTTCGCTGAATGGTTCGCACGCTGACAGTTGTTGATGGGCCAAATCTGAAATCTGAAATAATTGCGGAAGGGTTGCACTTCTGTCCTGTTCTCTTCAGTCGTCCTTGGTTACGTTCTTGCAGGATCTTTTTCCGGCCGCAGCTATGTCGGAGATTTGATGTTTTACAGGATTGCTGATATTAACGGTGCACTTGTGAAAAGGTTATACGGGAAATTCCGCAGTTCATCGCTGTCTCGGAGATGCTGTGTCCTGTCGCTCGTGCGCCGACTATATTCTGCCTGTTTTCATGTCTGTTTATGTGAAAACGCGTGCCATGCCAGTTACTTTGCCGCTCCAACGTAGATAACCTGTGTTACGAGATGATAAAGACAGACTGTGTCAGTAACAAAGGTTTGACGGCGTAACGCGTTTGGTAAGACGTCACCGTTTACGTTCAGGCATTTTGGTCGATAGTTTCTTATGAAAATATTTTTCGTTCATTTTCAGTGCTTCTTCTCGATATTAACGCAAATTTTCGGATTTGCGACCACCGGCCAATTACACTGGCCACGAATGTTGAAAAGCTGTTTTTATCTATGAAATGTATGAATGTTATCATTTTACAAGAGATTCTAACGATATTTGAAGTCGTAATGGCTCGAACAAAGATGAGGAATATTTTATAATACATATTGCGTAATTAATTCGTGTGTATACTTTCTATAGGTGCTACAATATTATTTGCAGACTTGTAAGCCGTTATATATTGGTAGCATGAGAAAAAAAATGGTTCGAATGGCTGTGAGCACTATGGGACATAACTGATGAGGTCATCAGTCCCCTAGAACGTAGAACTGCTTAAACCTAACTAACCTAAGGACGTCACACACATCCATGCCCGAGGCTGGATTCGAACCTGCGACCGTAGCGGTTGCGCGGTTCCAGACTGTAGCGCCTAGAACCGCTCGGCCACAGCATGAGAAAAAATCGTTTTATACCTTAGATCTGAAGAAGGCTAGATTGTTGGTCGAAAGTAGAATTACATCTAAGTAAAGAAGATAGCGCCGGCTGCTGTGGCCGAGCGGTTCTAGGCGTTTCAGTGCGGACCCGCGCTGCTGCTATGGTCGCAGCTTCGAATACTGCCTCAGGCATGGATGTTTGTGATGCACTTAGGTTAGTTAGGTTTAAGTAGTTCCAAGTCTAGGGGACTGATGACCTCAGATGTTAGAGCCATTTGAACCATTTTATGACAGAGGATTGCAGGCGCGCTCTGGAGTTTATGAGATTTTAACCCCTGACACAAATAAAAATTGTACCACAAAGCGCGCGTCGCCTGGTTAACAGTGTCAACGATATTACTTTTAGAGTTTCATTTCCTAATCTAATTCGCCGCGCCGGGCAGCCGCGCGGTCTCAGGCGCCTTGTCACGGTCGGTGCGGCTCCCCCCTGTCGGAGGTTCGAGTCCTCCCTCGGCCATGGGTGTGTGTGTGTGTGTGTGTTAGTTTAAGTTAGTTAAATTATTATGTAAGCTTAGGGACCGATGACCTCAGCAGTTTGTTCCCATAGAAACTTAGCCGGCCGTGGTGGCCGAGCAGTTCTAGGCGCTTCAGTCTGGAACCGCGCGTCCGCTACGGTCGCAGGTTCGAATCCTGCCTCGGGCATGGCTGTGTGTGATGTCCTTCGGTTAGTTAGGTTTACGTAGTTCTAATTTCTAGGGGACTAATGACCTCAGATGTCAAGTCAGAGCCATTTGAACCGTTTTGAACGCATAGAACCTTACCACAGAAACCTAATCTAATTCTATCAACACTAATTGATCTTATTCGACTGCACTGCATTAGTCTTTCTTTTTAAGGTGATGATGTTCCTCAAAGTGAATCGAAATTAGTGACACAACTTGACTAATAAAAAAACATGTCCTGAGGGTATACTCCGCCACACACCGTCAGGTGGCTTGCGGAGTATGGATGTAGATGTAGATGTAGAAATGTCAGTCTCTAATGGAGGGAAGGGTGTGTGTGTGTTTGTGTGTGTGTGTGTGTGTGTGTGTGTGTGTGTGTGTGTGTGTGTGTGTGTGGTGATGGGTGGGGGTGGTTACAACTGTAGACGGTTACCTGGGCTTGACTGCAGTGCGCAGCTTCAAGTGGATGATTGTTGCGTAGTTGGGCAGTGATTAAGAGGTTTGTACAGGGTAGAGCGGGCTGCAGGAGGGCGTCAAGGCCGTCTTCAGACTCATCAGCACAGTAACAAATTGATGAAATTTCTCATCAAACTTCTTTAGTTTTTTTTCTTTTTACTAAGTTGAGTAACTTGTTTCCCCGCTATCACTGTCGCCAAAACAAAAGCCAGTGTGGCGATGGCGCCGGTGGAGTGCGGAAGCGCCGGGCGCTGTTGATCTTCCACCAAGTGGATTCCACCGGCGCCTAACTTGTCTTGGCGCGCCGCAGAAACTGAGCGCCGAGTGTACCCGACTGTGCTAACAGATTAGCCGCAAACTGTTTGACTAATGTTACGCCAGCTGCCTCGGTAAACGACGCCGCCGCCGCCGCCACGGGGAGAGTCAGTCAGTCAGTCAGTCAAGAAGCGCCGAACGCCCTGCCAACAGCGGACAATATTTATGACGCGCGATTACGCGTCTGACCGACCGCCCGACTCTGTAACTAGCGACCCGCTTTATCGCGCCGGAGTGACGAGTAACAAAACACTCTCGCTTCATCCACCCCTCTCCCCCCGTCGCTTACCCCTCTTCCTCCTCCTCTTCCCCCCTTCCCACTCACCCTACCCCTCCCACTGCGTCCCCGCCGGGCAGAGCCAAACTCGAACAAAGGCGCACCGCACTCGCTGACAGTGATGCCAACACCACGCCGCCTCCCCGCTAGACGTGCCAGACAGCCGGCACGTGACGGGTTGTCCGCAGTGCAGCCAACCTGCCGGCAGTCGACGCGCGGAGCTGCTGCGAAGGGGGAAGGGGTGAATGTGGTGGGCGGTGGGGGGAGGTATCGATCCCGCCCCTCCAACTCCCGCCCCCCTCTCCTCGCCTCTCCGCCCCCCCCCATACCGCCACGCTGTCCACCGTGGCAGTCGATAGCGGTAACCACGCGTAAGAACAGGGGGATGGAAGCAGAACGGTAGAGAACGAGAGAGAGAGAGAGAGAGAGAGAGACACACACACACAGAGAGAGAGAGATAGAGAGAGAGAGAGAGAGAGAGCTGGGAGCCGACCAGCTGATTGCAGTGATGATATTTCCAGCGTCTTCCACAGTTACAAATCGGAGCATCCTCTTCACCGCTTCATTGGCGGTTTAAAGTGCTACCGTCTCTCTCTCGCGCAGCTGGCGTCGTTACACAGAAATTGGGCCTCGCTGACGCCAGAGGGTACGGAGAACAGTAATTGGTCCTCTTAATTTATTTGGAGCTCTGACCATTTCATTCGGGTTACTGGGGAAGGTGAATGTGTGGGCTGCGGTGCGTCATCCCAATAACAGCCGCCGTAGAGAGTGATGGTGTTTTGCTGTCGCTCATATCTGGAGCATGGCTCAGTGTGGTACATGGACGATTTTGAAGGTGGAAATGAAACGACTGGAAGCCTCCGACATGTCACGTTACTGGAGACTGCAGAAGGGCAGGTGAATTGATGGAGTAAGGAATGAAGAGATACTTTAGTAAGTCAAGGGGGGGAAATACACTCTAAGAAAAAAAAAACTCACCATGAATGAATTATCTGAATGGGACAGAAATCGATAGGTGTGATGTACATGCAAGGAAAACAAAAGATTACAATTTCCAAAAAAAATTGATGATCTATTCAAGAGAGAGAGCTTCACAAATTAAGAAAATCTGTAACTTGTTGCTCCACCTCTAGACCTTATGCAAGCAGCTGTTTGGCTTGGCACTGTTTTTGGATGTCCAGCTGAGCGATAATGTGCATATTCTGTGCAACTGGCGTGTTAATTTGGCACAATCTCAACCTCGTTGGAGGATCCTGTCCATAATGCTCCAAACATTCACACTTGGGGAGAAGTCCGGTGATCTTTCTTGTCAAGGTGGGATTTGGCAAGTATGAAGACAAGTAGTAGAAACTCTGGCCGCCCAGGAGCGGAGTCTTGCTGGTGTAAGCCCAGGGTGTTTGCCATGAAGAACAACAAAACAGGACCTATGATGTCGTTATCGTACTGCGGTGGTGTAAGGATACCGCAGATGACAACCGAAAGTGTCCTGCTGTGAAATGAAATGGCACCCCCGGCTATCAGTCCTGATCGCCAGGCTGTACAGCAGATGACAGTAGGGAAGTATCCCACAGCTGTCCAGGGCGGCCCCACTACTGTCCAGGGCATAGACGGACACGTTTGCACTGGTCATCGAGGTTCAGTTGGGAGTCATTACTGAAGACAATTCTACTCTAGTCAATGAGATTCTAGACCGAATATATGCCTACAGACGCATCACATATAGGTGGGATACCAACCTGACTATCGCCTTCCATATGGTCTGACGACCAAGAGTGATGGTCTGGAGCGCCATTTCTTTCCACACCAGCTCCCCTTTGGTTATCATCCCCGGTACCCTTACAGCACAGAGGTTCATCTTCACCCTGTTTTGTTTTCCTTGGTAGTAAGCCGTCCAGTTCTCACATTTCAACAAGCACACATGACAAGAGTTTCTACTTTTTGTTTTCGTGCTTGCCAGGCCCTACTTTGGCCAGGAAGGTCGCTGGATGTCTCTCACCAACTGAGGGCGCCTAGAGCATTAAGGGCGGGACCCTGCAACTAGCTCGGGATTTAGACGATATGACGTGCCAATTGGACAGAATTTGGTACGATAGGCCTCTGAAGGATATCCAACAACTCCATCAGTCAATGCCAAGGGGAATGACTGCTTGCTTAAAGGCCAGAGACTGACTAACGTGTAATGGAATGGCTGCGTTTGTGAAGGGCTTTCTCTTCAAAAAGTCATTCAACTTTTTTGTAACTGTAATAATTTGTTTGTCTGTACACGTACATCATATATACCGTTTAGCGTCCCATTCGGATAATTCCTTCGTGCTGCGCTGGTTTTCTTTCTTTTCATTTTTTTTTTGTCTTAGAGTGTATATGTTAGAGAACATGATGATGAATCGAAGAGAGAGCCAAAACATTATGAGCACTGCCCACGGCGAAGCTGAATGGCATCTGGTCGCATTGTGATCGTGTGAACAGTACATGGAACGTTATTTCTTTTTTGAACTGCAAATTACTTAACCTTTAATACAAAGGGAGTAGAAGGACGTGACCCATACAGTGACCATTTCATTTCAACATATTTATTTGCGTCATAGATAAATCATTAAGAGAATTACAATCATAAATGAGATAATAATTTCTTTAAGAAACGCTATTCAGGCAAACTTTACAAACTGCTTGTTATATAAATCCACAAATGAATTAATCTCTTTGAAAACATTTAAAAACCCGCCACTCAGGCCAATTTTACAAACTGCTTTTTATAAGAAATCACAAGCGAATTAATCTCTTTGCAAACATTTAAAAAAACCGCCACTCGGGCCAAGTAAATCATTTAAAATAAACTTCACATCAAATAACCAGGAGATCAAGTATTAGTTCCACATAGATTGAAAACCGGCCCTGCCGGGCGAGATATTACCAAACAACTTTGCAAGGTTATAGACAGTTTGATCAATAATAACCCAGTTATTTCCCTATCAAAATTGACATACGCCACTGAGGTTGAATTGCGCCACAATTTAAAAAAAAACCGTTGCAATTAAGACACTTTGTTCTAGAAATCCCTCAAAATTCTTAAGACGAATATTTAAAAGATATAACCCGGTCAACCTTGCAGGGCCACCACAAGTTATAGAAAACTGCAGCTTGTGCAGTAAGTGAGGTCCGAGATTGTGAGGCCGCCACTTGACCACGAACGGTGGAGGCGACTGAGTACTTGTCTTAGAATTAAGATGTGGACTCCGTTTGTACTTCCACCCCTTTCAGAACGCCGAAATCGGAACCAAACAGAACACACGACCTCAGGCGAAGTCCACCGCCCGTACGCCCGCTACTACACTACTGGCCATTAAAATTGCTACACCACGAAGATGACGCGCTGCAGAAGCAAAATTTAACCGACAGGAAGAAGATGCTGTGATATGCAAATGATTAGCTTTACAGAGCATTCACACAAGGTTGACGCCGGTGGCGACACCTACAACGTGCTGACATGAGGAAAGTTTCCAACCGATTTCTCATACACAAACAGCAGTTGACCGCCGTTGCCTGGTGAAACGTTGTTGTGATGCCTCGTGTAAGAAGGAGAAATGCGTACCATCGCGTTTCCGACTTTGATAAAAGTCGGATTGTAGCCTATCTCGTTGGCCGAGATCCAATTACTGTTAGCAGAATATGGAAGCGATGGGTTCAGGAGGGTAATACGGAACGCCGTGCTGGATCTCAACGACCTCGTATCACTAGCAGTCGAGATGATAGGCATCTTATCCGCATTGCTGAAACGGATCGTGCAGCCACGTCTCGATCCCGGAGTCAACAGATGGGGACGTTTGCAAGACAACAACCATCTGCACGAACAGTTCGGCGACGTTTGCAGCAGCATGGACCATCAGCTCGGAGACCATGGCTGCGGTCACCCTTGACGCTGCATCACAGACAGGAGCGCCTGCGATGGTGTACTCAACAACGAACCTGGGTGCACGAATGTCAAAACGTATGAATCCAGGTTCTGTTTACAGCATCATGATGGTCGCATCAGTGTTTGGCGACAACGCGGTGAAGCACATTGGAAGCGTGTATTCGTCATCGCCATACTGGCGTATCACCCGGCGTGATGGTATGGGTTGCCGTTGGTCACACGTCTCAGTCACCTCCTGTTCGCATTGATGGCACTTTGAACAGTGGACGTTACATGTCAGATGTGTTACGACCCGTGGCTCTACCCTTAATTCGATCTCTGCGAAATCCTACATGACAGCAGGATAATGCACAACCGCACTTTGCAGGTCCTGTACGGACCTTCCTGGATACAGAAAATGTTCGACTGCTGCCGTGGCCAGCACATTCTCCAGGTCTCTCACCAATTGAAAACGTTTTGTCAGTGGTGGCCAAGCAACTGGCTCATCGCAATACGCCAGTGACTACTCTTGATGAACTGTGGTATCGTGTTGAAGCTGCATGGGCAGCTGTACTTGTACACGCCATCCAAGCTCTGTTTGACGCAATGCCCAGGCGTATCAAGGTCGTTATAACGGCCAGAGGTGGTTGTTCTGGGTACTGATTTCTCAGGATCTATGCACCCAAGTTGCGTGAAAATGTAATAAAATGTCAGTTCTAGTATAATATATTTGTCCAATGAATACCCGTTTATCATCTGCGTTTCTTCCTGGTGTAGCAATTTTAATGGCCAGTAGTGTAATTAAAAGGGGAGGCTCTACACTTCGGTGTCCCACTGCTTCCGATCCCTGAAACATAAATCAGAAGCGACAACAGGGAACCAAACAACTCTTCCTTCACCTTAGTACTCAAACTTATACAGCAAACTACTTTGATAAAATTGACAATAAAAAAACTGATTTAATTCCTTTAAGCAGAACCACGTACACCAATGATGCAAACGGAACTGGCTCATTAAAACCCAAGCATCACATGGAGCACCTTATGTAGGCCTGTAAGGTACCACACGGCAATCATTAGACACGGAATATAGATCGTTCGGTATGGCTGCGCACACGTATCAATGTTTTAGACATTTGTCAGCTGAAGTAATAACAATACTATTAAGGAGCGAAGCGCACGCTTAATAAGAGGCCAGAAATATCACATCACAGTCCTTGCTTTGCTGTCTAAAGAGTAATCATCATCATATTTCACTAATCGTTGGTAGGACTAGTTGGACAGGCGACTTTGCTAGCGTTGGTTCATTGTCTACACACGCTGTCATTTGCCGAGACGACAGTTTAGCATAGCCTTCAGCTTCCTCATTTTCTACGACCTAGAAAGGCGCCATATTCTTCACGAATATATTCTATCAAACTAGCTACGTCCGCTTTCTGAATGCTAATTCCTGGTCATGTTGCAGACCTCACGTCAGTATAGTGCTTCCCTCCTCACGCAAGCCTGCGTGAACTTAAACGTGTGCATTTCGGCCACCCCTCGTAACATGGTGTTGGCTCTTCTGCCAACACAACAACGCGCACTTCGGCGTGCCGTGCGAAACGTTGTTGTCCTTCTTTCCACTCGGTACTGCCCCCTATGTCCTGAGCCGTCCCAGGCTCCACAGACAAAATTCTGCCAGAGGGAATCGATAGTGCCTAAGCAAAAGATATCCCTGGCGCCAGTCCCGCCACGGCTCAGTATATAATCGGATCATAGACGAATTGGGAATAATTGTAGTTCCGATATGAGCCACAAACGGGAAGAAACCACTCACGTAGGCGACTTTCACAAAGGACTGGTTGTTACAGCCTGCCACCTGAGAGCATGCATCTAGGAAAAAGAGAAGCTGGTTGCCTGCTCGCATGGTACTTCGTGGTTTAAGGCTGGTGAAACGAGGAGCAGACAAGAAGTTGTTGGGCGTTCACATCCCATCACAGAAAGTGATGTTTGGAGGCTTGGCCACTCAGTAGAGTAATATCGATCGTGACATGGAACAGATCTGACGACAGAGTACAATGCTGCTACAAGTATTCCGACTACACAGTTTAGAGTGCATTGTTGAACAAGGGGCTTCCTACGTGTTTCCACGACAGCGCGATTTACACATTAAGCACGAGATCATTGACATTGGACCGTGGATCCACGGAAATGTATCGCCTGGTCGGATTAATCAGATTTCTTGTTACAGCAGGTCAATGAGCAAGTACGCGTATGCTCTGATCCTGGCGACCAGTTATTCAAAAGATTCACTGAGCCACGGACACCGTCCAATGGGTAGGGTGGCGAGGCAGTATTTTCCTTTGGGAGACATTCACCTCACGGCACATTTGGCAGCAGTGGAAGTCACCACATGGGACCACATGACCTTACAGTGGACCACCAGCATGTTTCAACTCTTCTCTGACGGCGACGGAATCTCCCAGTCTTCCAGCAGGGTAAATGTCTCTCTCACGAGGCCAGAATCGTTCTGCGGTGGTTTTAGGAGCATGATGGTGTTGGTTGGTTGGTTTGGGGGAGGGGACCAAACAGCGAGGCCATTGGTCCCAACAGATTAAGGAAAAATGAGGAAGGAAATCGATCATGCCCTGTCAAAGGAACCTCCCTGGCATCCATGATTCATATGGGTGTGTTGCTCACCAAATTCGCCTGATCTGAACCCGACAGAACACACCTGGCACGCTATCTGGCGCCCTCTCCGCGTCTTCAAACAACTGAACTGTAACGTGTAGGAATAGCATGATGTGCAGTCCACGAATTATGAAATTGTAGGTATGAAATTTACAATGTGAAAGATTGTCTACAAGTTGTATAGAGGACAGACTGTAGTTACGAGACTAAGGGTATGTGCGATGATGATGATGATGATGATGTTTAGTATGTGGGGCGCTCAACCGCGCGGTCATCAGCACTCGTACAAAGTCCGAATTTTGATACAGTCCAAATTTTTTCACAGTCCTATCTAGCCACTGCCACGAATGATGAGGAATATGATGAAATGATAAGGACAACACAAACACCCAGTTCCTGGCCGGGAATCGAACCCAGGGCCCCTTGATCCAAAAAAATGGTTCAAATGGCTCTGAGCACTATGCGACTTAACTTCTGAGGTCATCAGTCGCCTAGAACTTAGAACTCGTTAAACCGAACTAACCTAAGGACATCACACATATCCATGCCCGAGGCAGGATTCGAACCTGCGACCATAGCGGTCGCTCGGTTCCAGACTGTAGCGCCTGCAACCGCATGGTCACTCCGGCCGGCCCCCTTGATCCAGAGGGTAGCCTATTCCTCATGTCATTCAGTCTAAGTATAGTGAACGCAAATATGTAAATAAAAGAGAATATTGAATCGAAAAATATGGAGAAGAAATAAAAACATAGAGGTTTGCTAATGTTATGGCAGGCGCTGAATATCTAATGCAACACATCTTTTTCTGAAAGCATGTTGGATTCATTGATGACTCCAATACGCCATATTATTCCCTACTGTTTTGGTTACAGAACCTTACTTTTCAACGAAATCTCCGTTCAGTGTGACGGCCTTACGCCACCCTACTGGTACGGCCTGTAGGCCCGCATTGTACCATCCCACTGGCCAACATCTTGCTGCATGAGTAACTTCCCCGTCACCTACGTACTGCTGCCTGTGGAGAGAGTCCTTTCTTGGGCCAGACAGATGGATATCGGAAGGTGCGGGATCTGGGCTGTAGAGTGGATGAGGAAGAACAGTCCAATGAAGTCTTGAGAGCACCTCTCGGGTGCGCAGACTTTTGTGAAACCATGTTTTTGGAAATTAGCAGCCACGCTCCGCAGTATTGTAAAAGGCATTAGTCACACCCACCTGACTGTGTTTGTAACTTGGAGTATGCTTATTTTAATTTCGAAACCTAAACTTAAATGTTTTTGAATCGTTCCGATTGGATGCCAGTGACGAGTTCCCTCTCTCTCTCTCTCTCTATTCTTTTAGTCGGTTCCGACTCTTCGTGACTCCATGAACCAAATCACGCCACTTTTTCCTGTCTCGCACTTTCTCCCATAGACCTTCCTGGTTGGAACACATTGCTTCTGTGATGCCATCGATCCATCTCATCCTCTGACGTCGTCTCCTTCTAGTTCCTTCAATCACCCCCAGCATTAATGTTTTTTCCAGCGAGGCATGCCTTCGCATTGTGTGCCCAAAGTAGGTCAGCTTTTGTTTTAACATTAGACCTTCCAGGGAGAAATCTGGTTTTATTTGTTCCAATATGTTGGTTCTGTTTGCAGTCCACGGAACTCTTAAGAAGTTTACTCCAACACCACAATTCGAAGGAGTCAATTTTTCACCGTTCAGCCTTTCTAATGGTCCTGGTTTCACATTCATACATCACAACTGGAAAGACCATAGCCCTCACAATACGGATCTTTGTTGCTAGTGTTATATCTCTGGACCTTATAACCTTGTCAAGGTTTGACATCGCCTATCTACCGAGCAACAGGCGTCTCCGGATTTCATGGCTGCAGTCGCCATCAGCAAAGATCTGGGAACCGAGGTAACTGAATGTGGTCACTACCTCCATAGTTTCTCCTCCTATATCCCACGAATTGGTAGGTGTAGTTACCATAATTTTCGTTTTCTTCACATTCAGCCTAAGACCGGCCTTTCCACTTTCGTCTTTCAGTGACGAGTTACTTGAGTGCAAAGGTGCCACTGCCTCCATTTACCAGTGCGAGCAGCATGACAATGGGCATCCCACGCCATATTTGTGCAACGCCGCGAGCGCTACAAACGCCGATATTTCACCATCTTAAGGATAGCCCTGCTTATCCACTGTCGTACGTACACACAGTCACTATCCACATCATAATCGTACTGAAGTGGCCTGGGTTAGAGGGGGTTGGTTAATCACGAATAAAAATATCAGAACTGCTGGAACCTTCAAAATTAATTGATAGGTGCTTTGTCCGCTAATAAAAAGCAGTTACAATAGCAAGGGATTGACAGTTACAGTTGTGTTTGGCACCTGTTGTTCAAGACGAGAACGCACGAAAGACAGTGGCATCTGGGGAACGTCTTCCGTTACGTGCCCTCAGTGATACTTCCATCAGTCACGTTCTTTTTGTTGTTCTGTTCTTCAGTCCTGAGACTGGTTGATGCAGCTCTCCATGCTACTCTATCCTGTGAAAGTTTCTTCATCTCCCAGTACCAACTGCATCCTACATCCTTCTGAATCTGCTTAGTGTATTCATCTCTTGGTCTCCCTCTTCGATTTTTACCCTCCACGCTGCTCTCCAATATTAAATTGGTGATCATTCGATGTCTCAGAACATGTCCTACCAACCGATCCCTTCTTCTAGTCAAGTTGTACCACAAGCTCCTCTTCTCCCCAATTCTGTTCAATACCTCCTCATTAGTTATGTGTTCTACCCATCTAACCTTCAGCATCATTCTGTAGCACCACGTTACGAAAGCTTCTATTCTCTTCTTGCCTAAACTATTTATCGTCCACGTTTTACTTCCATACATGGCTACACTCGATACAAATACTTTCAGAAACGACTTCCTGACATTTAAATCTATACTCGATATTAACAAATTTTTCTTCTTCAGAAACGCTTTCCTTGCCATTGCCATTCTACATTTTATATCATCTCTACTTCGACCATCATCAGTTATTTTGCTCCCCAAATAGCAAAACTCCTTTGCTACTTTAAGTGTCTCATTTCCTAATCTAATTCCCTCAGCATCACCCGACTTAATTCGACTACATTCCATTATCCTCGTTTTGCTTTTGTCTATGTTCATCTTATACTCTTCTTTCAAGACACTGTCCATTCCGTTCAACTGCTCTTCCAAGTCCTTTGCTGTCTCTGACAGAATTAAAATGTCATCGGCGAACCTAAAAGTTTTTATTTCTTCTCCATGGAGTTTAATACCTACTCCGAATTATTCTTTTGTTTCCTTTACTGCTTGCTCAATATACAGATTGAATAACACTGCTTACCTTCCATGCCCCTCGACTCTTATAACTGCCATCTGATTTCTGTACAAATTGTAAATAGACTTTCGCTCCCTGTATTTTACCCCTGCCACCTTCAGAATTTGAAAGAGAGTATTCCAGTCAACATTGTCAAAAGCTTTCTCCAAGTCTACAAATGCTAGAAATGTAGGTTTGCCTTTCCTTAATCTTTCTTCTAAGATAAGTCGTAGGGTCAGTATTGCCTCACGTGTTCCAATATTTCTCCGGAACCCACTTTATACAACTGTCCTCACAAATCGGGCTGTCACTGCGAAGAGGATCTTCACTCACATTAGCCATTCATAGAATTCCAATTCTGTCTGAAGCACTTGGTAGTTTAACATTGTTACAACAAAGAGAAATAATATGTAAAGAGACTTTCACTTAAATTAATCAAATTTACACTGCTTGCGGGCCTTTCAATAATGATTCTAAACTGCAATCTTCCTCATCTGCGCATAATAAAAGGAATAAACGATTGTCATTCATGACCTGGATCACGCGACCAAACGATTATCTACGTGGTTATGTCTTTAAGATACAACCATCAGAAATCTCTGTTGAGACAGCATAGTGACTTGAGAACATGGTCCTACCGTCGTTTTAAAAATCGCCACAGAGGGAAATGATGCTCGTATACAAATTCAATGTGGCTTCCAACTCATAGACGTTACTGCTTGTAATACCCTACTGGCCATTAAAATTACTACACCACGAAGATGACGTGCTACAGACGCGAAATTTAACCGACAGGAAGAAGATGCTGTGATATGCAAATGATTAGCTTTTCAGAGCATTCACACAAGGTTGGCGCCGGTGGTGACACCTACAACGTGCTAACATGAGGAAAGTTTCCAACCGATTTCTCATACACAAACAGCAGTTGACCGGCGTTGCCTGGTGAAACGTTGTTCTGATGCCTCGTGTAAGGAGGAGAAATGCGTACCATCAAGTTTCCCCCTTTGATAAAGGTCGGATTGTAGCCTATCGCGATTACGGTTTATCGTATCGCGACATTGCTGCCCGCTTTGGTCGAGATCCAATGACTGTTAGCAGAATATGGAATCGGTGGGTTCAGGAGGGTAATACGGAACGCCTTGCTGGATCCCAACGGCCTCGTATCAGTAGCACTCGAGATGACAGGCATCTTATCCGCAAGGCTGTAACGGATCGTGCAGCCACGACAACAGATGGGACGTTTGCAAGACAACAACCATCTGCACGATCAGTTCGACGACGTTTGCAGCAGCATGGACTACCAGCTCGGAGACCATGGCTGCGGTTACCCTTGACGCTGCATCACAGACAGGAGCGCCTGCGATGGTGTAATCATCGACGAACCTGGGTGCACGAATGGCAAAACGTTATTTTCGGGATGAATGCACCTTCTGTTTACAGCATCATGATGATCGCATCCGTGTTTGACGACATCGCGGTGAACGCACATTGGAAGCGTGTATTCGCCATCGCCATACTGGCGCATCACCCGGTGTGATGGTATGGGTTACCGTTGGTCACACCTCTCAGTCGACCTCCTGTTCGCATTGATGGCACTTTGAACAGTGGACGTTACATGTCAGATGTGTTACGACCCGTGGCTCTACCCTTCATTCGATCCCTGCGAAACCATACATTTCAGCAGGATAATGCACGACCGTATGCTGCAGGTCCTGTACGGGCCTTTCTGGATACAGAAAATGTTTGACTGCCTCCCAAGCCAGTCCATTCTCCAGATCTCTCACCAACTGAAAACGTCTGGTCAATGGTGGCCGAGTAACTGGCTCGTCACAATACGCCAGTGACTACTCTTGATGAACCGTGGTATCGCGTTGAAGCTGCATGGGCAGGTGTACCTGTTCACGCCACCCATGCTCTGTTTGACTCAATGCCCAGGCGTATCAAGGCCGTTATTTCGGCCAGAGGTGGTTGTTCTGGGTATTGATTTCTCAGGATCTATGCAGCCAAATTGCGTGAAAATGTAATCACATGTCAGTTCTACTATAATATATTTGTCCAATGAATACCCGTTTATCATCTGGATTTCTTCTTGGTCCAGCAATTTTAATGGCCAGTAGTGTATTTGCGGAATAACCTGTTGCTAGTCAGATGCTGTTTCGGGCACTTGGAGCAGTGTCTGAAAAGCGCTAGTACTCCGAAGTGGAATATGAAATGAGAAATCAACACTTTTACCAAGCGCTCGTCTACGTCACCCGCCCCTCACGCAGCCCGCTGGCGACTTAGTCTCCCGAGCGCGCCGACGCCTCCACCGAACTTACGCTTGTATGCTCGTGAGTCACACAGCAGGTGTACCCACCTTCGAAAATAAATGAAAACATATGGACTGAAACAGAGGAATCTGACCCATTAGATATTGTCTGCTATTAGCTTCTTTAAACCACAGTTAAAATAAATACACTCCTGGAAATGGAAAAAAGAACACATTGACACCGGTGTGTCAGACCCACCATACTTGCTCCGGACACTGCGACAGGGCTGTACAAGCAATGATCACACGCACGGCACAGCGGACACACCAGGAACCGCGGTGTTGGCCGTCGAATGGCGCTAGCTGCGCAGCATTTGTGCACCGCCGCCGTCAGTGTCAGCCAGTTTGCCGTGGCATACGGAGCTCCATCGCAGTCTTTAACACTGGTAGCATGCCGCGACAGCGTGGACGTGAACCGTATGTGCAGTTGACGGACTTTGAGCGAGGGCGTATAGTGGGCATGCGGGAGGCCGGGTGGACGTACCGCCGAATTGCTCAACACGTGGGGCGTGAGGTCTCCACAGTACATCGATGTTGTCGCCAGTGGTCGGCGGAAGGTGCACGTGCCCGTCGACCTGGGACCGGACCGCAGCGACGCACGGATGCACGCCAAGACCGTAGGATCCTACGCAGTGCCGTAGGGGAACGCACCGCCACTTCCCAGCAAATTAGGGACACTGTTGCTCCTGGGGTATCGGCGAGGACCATTCGCAACCGTCTCCATGAAGCTGGGCTACGGTCCCGCACACCGTTAGGCCGTCTTCCGCTCACGCCCCAACATCGTGCAGCCCGCCTCCAGTGGTGTCGCGACAGGCGTGAATGGAGGGACGAATGGAGACGTGTCGTCTTCAGCGATGAGAGTCGCTTCTGCCTTGGTGCCAATGATGGTCGTATGCGTGTTTGGCGCCGTGCAGGTGAGCGCCACAATCAGGACTGCATACGACCGAGGCACACAGGGCCAACACCCGGCATCATGGTGTGGGGAGCGATCTCCTACACTGGCCGTACACCACTGGTGATCGTCGAGGGGACACTGAATAGTGCACGGTACATCCAAACCGTCATCGAACCCATCGTTCTACCATTCCTAGACCGGTAAGGGAACTTGCTGTTCCAACAGGACAATGCACGTCCGCATGTATCCCGTGCCACCCAACGTGCTCTAGAAGGTGTAAGTCAACTACCCTGGCCAGCAAGATCTCCGGATCTGTCCCCCATTGAGCATGTTTGGGACTGGATGAAGCGTCGTCTCACGCGGTCTGCACGTCCAGCACGAACGCTGGTCCAACTGAGGTGCCAGGTGGAAATGGCATGGCAAGCCGTTCCACAGGACTACATCCAGCATCTCTACGATCGTCTCCATGGGAGAATAGCAGCCTGCATTGCTGCGAAAGGTGGATATACACTGTACTAGTGCTGACATTGTGCATGCTCTGTTGCCTGTGTCTATGTGCCTGTGGTTCTGTCAGTGTGATCATGTGATGTATCTGACCCCAGGAATGTGTCAATAAAGTTTCCCCTTCCTGGGACAATGAATTCACGGTGTTCTTATTTCAATTTCCTAGAGTGTATATTAAGCAACGAATTTTATCATCTGTAGACATCAAGAACAACACTCTAGTTATCGAACTTTATACGCCGCATCTAACCATAGGGAAATATTCTGTAATTTCTTTCAGATGAACACGCCCATTGTCGCGTAAATCTTTATCTAATTACTAACTCTAAACCCAGTGTTGCCCGGATATTTATTTATCCCAGTTTTATGTCAGTTAATCCCCTCTTGCCTCATTTCTCTTGTCCATTTAGTCCTATCTCGTCTCTCTATCCACCTCCTCCTTCCGCCCATCCGTCTCTCTTTCCATCTCCTCCATTTTCCCCCCTCTCTCACAACACTCCCTCCTCCTCTCCATCATCCTCTTCTTCTCCATCCATCTTCCCGTCTCTGTCTACCTCCTCTTCCGCTTTTTCTAATAGTACATCAAATTCACAATAACACCCCTAATTTATGTATTTATTACAGTGTTCCATTAGTCATTCATCACCTTCGCCCTTACTCTGTTTACCTGCTGCTCCCTCTCTCTTTTAATCTGCTTCTTTCACTTCTCTGGATGCACCTCCTCCCCCCCTCCCCGCCCCATCACGTTCTCCTCTCTCCGTATATCTCCTCCTCTGCCTCCGTCACGCCATCTCCTCTTTCTCCGTCTATGAAAAAGTACGAATATCTGCCAACTTCCATGCTGATTGACGAGACGATGTTGAATTTATTTAAAGGTAGGCCAACCATCCGCCATACGTAGGCTTGTGTAAATGCCTTCACCACGAAAACATAGATACATGAGCCAACTCCCAAGCCGATCAGCCCGCCATACACCGTATGAAATTTCACGTAGACGGTGAGGTTCCCCTTGTTTTGAAGATCAAATGTACAATATTTCATCAAGATCGGAGCAATACTGTGGCTGTTGTGTAAATAATTAAGTAAAGTACCCTCCACCATGCACTGAACGAAGTTTTATGTAGACAGTGACCTTGCTCTTGTTTGGGGAAATAGGAATTCATTTTTATTCACCCCGCTCGCTCTATGCCGACTTAGTTGTGAAACATAAATAATAGATACGAACAAGGGGGCAACATAGCTATTAAATAATAGTAACGAGATTACGAGAGCAGTCACTTTCAGTGTTACGTAAAATAACGTTATACCTTTAAATCATCACGGCACAAAATGAAGATGATAAGTGATGTGGGACTTACTTCCGTTTGCGTTTGAAACTCTCGGAGAACTCCTGTGTGGTGAGGAGGGTGGGAGGGGGCAGCAAGGGGAGCCTCGATTTGTTTTACCGGCCCGGGCCTCTGACAGGTTTAGTGTGCCACTGCTCGTAGGAAACCCCAC
The DNA here is from genome assembly GCF_023864275.1 of Schistocerca cancellata. Classification (NCBI taxonomy): domain Eukaryota; kingdom Metazoa; phylum Arthropoda; class Insecta; order Orthoptera; family Acrididae; genus Schistocerca; species Schistocerca cancellata. Next base: position 14,139,928 of record NC_064635.1, on the reverse strand, counting down.
GGTAGGAAACCCCACGACACCATTACAACGCTCTCAGAGGCGTTTAAGCAGGCAGTTTTTTCGCTCTCCGTAAGCGAATGAGAAAAAAAAATGAAAGACACTAGCGTGTGGTACTGTACGCAGTACATTCTGCCACAGTGGTTTGCAGAGTATGTATGTAGATGTACTCTGCGTAGCCAAAAGTATCAGGACACCTGTTAGTGGACATTAATGTGAGGTTTGTCCACTCTTAGTCTTCATGATGGCTTGATCTCTGCTGGGAACAATGAGGTGTCTGAATGTCTTTAGAGGAATGAAAACCCATTCCTCCTCCAGAGTCGAAACGAGAGAAGGGAGTAATATTGGCTATAGGTGTCTGGAGCAAAGTCGATGTTCTGACATCCCAAAGGCCTTCCACTGTGTTCAGGTCACAACATTTCATTGCCTCAAGATGCTGCTTTATGGCAGGGTGTATTGTCATGCCGGAACAAACTGTACACAGTATACAGTGGTGTAAAATATTGTTCACATCCTCCCAAATTTAGCGTTTTCCTAAACACAATAAGGTGCCCACACCCACAAAAAGCTGCTTCATACCATAACACCACTTCCCCACACATTGTTACTACACATGAAGGTTGGTCCAGGCTTTCGCCTAACCGAAACCCTTCCATCGGACTGCCACAGCGTACAGCATGATTCATCGCTTCAAATCATTCCTTTCCAAACAAGTGGCGTCGCTTTTTAAACCACCTTCAGGTGTCGCGTACCGCTAACTACAGCGATGCGTGGTTTACTAAGAGCTGCTCTACCGCCGTACCCCGTTCTGTTTGTCTCCCTACGCACAGTCATTGTGCTTGCTGGATCGCAGGTAGCACTCTGGAACTCAGGAGCGAATCCTTTCACTGTTTTCTTGTGACATTTTACAACCACCATCCACATTGTTCGAGGGTACCTTTCCTTCGTTACACGAAATTTACCTAGTCTTGGTTTAGAAGGTCTACAAGGCTTGAACTGCCCTGGATGGATTTGTTAGTCAGGTGACATACAATGACTAGTCTATGTTCGAAGTTGTTGTGGATTGGCAGGAGAGCCAACCCCGTGCTATTAGAGGAAGCCGAAAGGCACACGTTTTAGCTCACGCAGGCTGGCGTGAGGTCTGGAACAGGTCAAGGAAATTAGACTAGCAAAAAGTGACGTAGCTGGTGGAATACTTTAATCCATAAATGGTGAACATCGCTCTTGACGGTACATGTTTTACAGCATGAATAGTAAATGGTAATGGCGCCTTGCTAGGTCGTAGCAAATGACGTAGCTGAAGGCTATGCTAACTATCGTCTCGGCAAATGAGAGCGTAATTTGTCACTGAACCATCGCTAGCAAAGTCGGCTGTACCACTGGGGCGAGTGTTAGGAAGTCTCCCTAGACCTGCCGTGTGGCGGCGCTCGGTCTGCAATCACTGATAGTGGCGACACGCGGGTCCGACGTATACTAACGGACCGCGGCCGATTTAAATTCTACCACCTAGCAAGTGTGGTGTCTGGCGGTGACACCACAGAAAGTCACTGAGCTGTCATGGGCGAACCAGTGTGCAGTTACTGCTTCTGTGCTGTCGGCACAGTACTCTGCGCCTCTTTTTATCCTGTCTGTTCCTCCTCTCGTGAATTACAGAGGTGCGCTGCTCAGTACGTAGGCGTGTCTGGATGCAGCTGATCATTGAGTGTAGATGAACGCGTACAACCTCATTATCCTCCAGGGTAGCCCTGTGCGTTAAACCGCCGCTTCCGGGACGGGGAGGTACTCCGACCCGTGATCGAATCTGCCTGGCGGGTTAACGACGAGGGTCGGTGTGGTTTTTAGGAGGTTTCCCACATTCCACTCGGGGAATGCCGGGCTGGTTCCGAAGTCGTGCCTCAGTCACACTGTTCGCAAACATTTAGAAAACCTTCGCTTACTTTCACATGGATAACACTACACGCAGATGATTAACTGACATTGTCAGCTGTATTGGAGGCGATCTTATTACAGAAGTTTATTCGCCTAGATCGGCCAATAATACGTAATGGTTACTAGTTTCAGCGAAATTAAATCTCTAGCTTCCGATCACCTTCACATCACCTGAAGATGGCGATTTAATTTCGCTCAGACTGATAACCATTGTGCATTTTTGTGCGATCTTGGCGAATAAACTTTTATACAGTGGCGGCTCGTAGCTATACATTCTGGGTGTTAACACGTTTTTAAATTCAGATAAATTTGAGAGTCCGATATTATTAGCATTTGCTGTATATCAGTTATCCTTATCAACATATCTATACAAATTCTGTCAATAAAAATAGCAATAATAATAATAATAATAAATAATAATAATAATAATAATAATAATAATAATGCAATAATGCAATACAGCTACATCCAAACTTATATATACAAATACAGAAATCCGTAATTATTGATACATGTTCAATTACCCGAAAGTTCCCAAATGCAATGTAACATATACCGTACAGTTAAAAGGAAGTCACGCTTGATCAAGGTCCGCGTCACTTTCCATTTTTGACCAGACATAACGTCTGAGAAATGAAAGAAATAATAATAATAGTTATACGTAACTTAACTGAAAGGAGGAAGAATTGTTTTTGTGTAATTTTATTGTTTTGTATATAATTAAGTACAGGTTATGGCAAGAGTAGGTTTAATAATGAATAGAAAAACAGGAATGCGGGTAAGCTACTACAAACAGCATAGTGAACGCATTATTGTGGCCAAGATAGATACGAAGCCCACGCCTACTACAGTAGTACAAGTTTATATGCCAACTAGCTCTGCAGATGACGAAGAAATTGAAGAAATGTATGATGATATAAAAGAAATTATTCAGATAGTGAAGGGAGACGAAAATTTAATAGTCATGGGTGACTGGAATTCGAGTGTTGGAAAAGGGAGAGAAGGAAACGTAGTAGGTGAATATGGATTGGGGCTAAGAAATGAAAGAGGAAGCCACCTGGTAGAATTTTGCGCAGAGCAGAACTGAATCATAGCTAACACTTGGTTCAAGAATCATAAAAGAAGGTTGTATACATGGAAGAAGCCTGGAGATACTGACAGGTTTCAGATAGATTATCTAATGGTAAGACAGAGATTCAGGAACCAGGTTTTAAATTGTAAGACATTTCCAGGGGCAGATGTGGACTCTGACCACAATCTATTGGTTATGACCTATATATTAAAACTGAAGAAACTGCAAAAAGGTGGGAATTTAAGGATATGGGACCTGGATAAACTGAAAGAACCAGGCATAAGGAAACAATTGACAGGAATGGCGGAAAGAAATACAGTAGAAGAAGAATCGGTAGCTTTGAGGGGTGAAGTAGTGAAGGCAGCAGTGGATCAAGTAGGTAAAAAGACGAGGGCTAGTAGAAATCCTTGGGTAACAGAAGAAATATTGAATTTAATTGATGAAAGGAGAAAATATAAAAATGCAGTAAATGAAGCAGGCAAAAAGGAATACAAACGTCTCAAAAATGAGATCGACAGCAAGTACAAAATGGCTAAGCAGGGATGGCTAGAGGACAAATGTAAGGATGTAGAGGCTTATCTCACTAGGGGAAAGATAGATACTGCCTACAGGAAAATTAAAGAGACCTTTGGAGATAAGAGAACCACTTGTATGAACATCAAGAGCTCAGATGGAAACCCAGTTCTAAGCAAAGAAGGGAAAGCAGAAAGGTGGAAGGAGTATATAGAGGGTCTATACAAGGGCGATGTACTTGAGGACAATATTATGGAAATGGAAGACGATGTAGATGAAGATGAAATGGGAGATACGATACTGCGTGAAGAGTTTGACAGAGCACTGAAAGACCTGAGTCGAAACAAAGCCCCCGGAGTAGACAACATTCCATTAGAACTACTGACGGCCTTGGAAGAGCCAGTCCTGACACAACTCTACGATCTGGTGAGCAAGATGTATGAAACAGGTTAAATACTCTCAGACTTCAAGAAGAATATAATAATTGCAATCCCAAAGAAAGCAGGTGCTGACAGATGTGAAAATTACCGAACTATCAGTTTAATAAGTCACAGCTGCAAAATACTAACGCGGATTCTTTACAGAAGAATGGAAAAACTAGTAGAAGCCGACCTTGGGGAAGATCAATTTGGATTCCGTAGAAATGTTGGAACACGTGAGGCAATACTGACCCTACGACTCATCTTAGAAGCTAGATTAAGGAAGGGCAAACCTACGTTTCTTGCATTTGTAGACTTAGAGAAAGTTTTTGACAATGTTGATTGGACTACTCTCTTTCAAATTCTGAAGGTGGCAGGGGTAAAATACAGGGAGCGAAAGGCTATTTACAATTTGTACAGAAACCAGATGGCAGTTATAAGAATCGAAGGGGCATGAAAGGGAAGCAGTGCATCGGAAGGGAGTGAGACAGGGCTGTAGCCTATCCCCGATGTTATTCAATCTGTATATTGAGCAAGCAGTAAAGGAAACAAAAGAAAAATTCGGAGTAGGTATTAAAATCCATGGAGGAGAAGTAAAAACTTTGAGGTTCGCCGATGACATTGTAATTCTGTCAGAGACAGCAAAGGACTTGGAAGAGCAGTTGAACGGAATGGACAGTGTCTTGAAAGGAGGGTATAAGATGAACATCAACAAAAGCAAAACGAGGATAATGGAATGTAGTCAAATTAAGTCGAGTGATACAGAGGGAATTAGATTAGGAAATGAGACACTTAAAGTAGCAAAGGAGTAGAGAGGATATGAAATGTAGACTGGCAATGGCAAGAGAAGCGTTTCTGAAGAAGAGAAATTTGTTAACATCGAGTATAGATTTAAATGTCAGGAAGTCGTTTCTGAAAGTATTTGTATGGAGTGTAGCCATGTATGGAAGTGAAACATGGACGATAAGTAGTTTAGACAAGAAGAGAATAGAAGCTTTCGAAATGTGGTGCTACAGAAGAATGCTGGAGATTAGATGGGTAGATCACATAACTAATGAGGAGGTGTTGAATAGGATTGGGGGAAGAGACGTTTGTGGCACAACTTGACTAGAAGAAGGGATAGGTTGGTAGGACATGTTCTGAGGCATCAATGGATCACAAATTTAGCATTGGAGGGCAGCGTGGAGGGTAAAAATCGTAGAGGGAGACCAAGAGATGAATACACTAAGCAGATTCAGAAGGATGTAGGTTGCGGTAGGTACTGGGAGATGAAGAAGCTTGCACAGGATAGAGTAGCATGGAGAGCTGCATCAAACCAGTCTCAGAACTGAAGACCACAACAACAACAACAACAAAGTGGCAAGAACGAAATAATGTTCAAGTTATTGTTACTCTATGTTCTTAGTTTTGCGTAAGTGGGTGTTTTCATGCTTTTCTTTTATTTTTTCGGACAAATGTACGTATCTCTAATTCATGTACTGGTTAACGAATTAACTTTTGTGCTGAAAAGCAGGCATTTTTACGTTACACCCACACAACTAGTTACGCCTATGATACATTTCTTTATTAAATGTCGCGCGTATTTGATTAGGTCACTTTCTCAGACAATGAATCTGGCCTGGAATGCCATAGTTCCTTTGTGGTTAACTTTTTCTGGTAATCTTCTTTACTGTTAGCGCTTAATACATGTTAAAGAAAGTTCATGTTGAACTCCACAGGAAAGCCGATTCCTGCACAGTAGACAACGAACTCAAAGCACAAACTGCCCTTTGCGTAAGTGATTAAATTCAAGCAGTACTGTCTACCAACAAGAGCGCTTGACTAGAGTACAAACGAGGTGCTGATCGCCGTAAGGGCCGAAAGGACACCGTCTTCGAGCCCCCCGGCCCTCCAGTCGCCATATTTAAGTGAACATCAGAGAATTCAGTGAGACAGCTTTTCGTGAATGTTCAGACATATGTCTACAATGTGGACCTACAGTACAGATAAACCATAAGGTCAACAAATGTCAGAAGCACAAATAAATGCTACATTATCAGAATCGACGATGATATGCTACACTGCTGGAAATGGAAAAAAGAACACATTGACACCGGTGTGTCAGACCCACCATACTTGCTCCGGACACTGCGAGAGGGCTGTACAAGCAATGATCACACGCACGGCACAGCGGACACACCAGGAACCGCGGTGTTGGCCGTCGAATGGCGCTAGCTGCGCAGCATTTGTGCACCGCCGCCGTCAGTGTCAGCCAGTTTGCCGTGGCATACGGAGCTCCATCGCAGTCTTTAACACTGGTAGCATGCCGCGACAGCGTGGACGTGAACCGTATGTGCAGTTGACGGACTTTGAGCGAGGGCGTATATTGGGCATGCGGGAGGCCGGGTGGACGTACCGCCGAATTGCTCAACACGTGGGGCGTGAGGTCTCCACAGTACATCGATGTTGTCGCCAGTGGTCGGCGGAAGGTGCACGTGCCCGTCGACCTGGGACCGGACCGCAGCGACGCACGGATGCACGCCAAGACTGTAGGATCCTACGCAGTGCCGTAGGGGACCGCACCGCCACTTCCCAGCAAATTAGGGACACTGTTGCTCCTGGGGTATCGGCGAGGACCATTCGAAACCGTCTCCATGAAGCTGGGCTACGGTCCCGCACACCGTTAGGCCGTCTTCCGCTCACTCCCCAACATCGTGCAGCCCGCCTCCAGTGGTGTCGCGACAGGCGTGAATGGAGGGACGAATGGAGACGTGTCATCTTCAGCGATGAGAGTCGCTTCTGCCTTGGTGCCAATGATGGTCGTATGCGTGTTTGGCGCCGTGCAGGTGAGCGCCACAATCAGGACTGCATACGACCGAGGCACACAGGGCCAACACCCGGCACCATGGTGTGGGGAGCCATCTCCTACACTGGCCGTACACCACTGGTGATCGTCGAGGGGACACTGAATAGTGCACGGTACATCCAAACCGTCATCGAACCCATCGTTCTACCATTCCTAGACCGGCAAGGGAACTTGCTGTTCCAACAGGACAATGCACGTCCGCATGTATCCCGTGCCGCCCAACGTGCTCTAAAAGGTGTAAGTCAACTACCCTGGCCAGCAAGATCTCCGGATCTGTCCCCCATTGAGCATGTTTGGGACTGGATGAAGCGTCGTCTCACGCGGTCTGCACGTCCAGCACGAACGCTGGTCCAACTGAGGCGCCAGGTGGAAATGGCATGGCAAGCCGTTCCACAGGACTACATCCAGCATCTGTACGATCGTCTCCATGGGAGAATAGCAGCCTGCATTGCTGCGAAAGGTGGATATACACTGTACTAGTGGCGACATTGTGCATGCTCTGTTGCCTGTGTCTATGTGCCTGTGGTTCTGTCAGTGTGATCATGTGATGTATCTGACCCCAGGAATGTGTCAATAAAGTATCCCCTTCCTGGGACAATGAATTCACGGTGTTCTCATTTCAATTTCCAGGAGTGTATATGGTTTTCAGCGCCTTAAGTTAATTACTCTGATAAAACCCAAAACTTATTGTACTTTATCTTATTCAGAACCCCACAAAATAGTTTTTTTTAATCAGTATAACTATAAAATATAGTGACGTCCGATCTAATTTGACTACGTAGTAAATTCTCGTATCTGTGGAGAGTGCTACCGCCTAGGGGGTTTTATGCCAAGTGAACATGGATAAAAGTCAGCTGCCGTGTGCTACCACCTGGTGGTATTGACGTAAACTAGTAGTTAAGTGCTTAAAGCTAGCTGCGCACCTCGTGAACCGTGCACATTGTTTATCAAGCACGTATGTATCTGGCTCGTAAAACAATATCGTCACGCCAGTTGCGCATGCACAGAAACTCGTTAAAAAGTGCACAAGTGAAGGTGTGCTCACGTCCGTGATGGCAAGGCTCACAGAGTCTGGAAGAGCAATATGTAGCACAGTGCGGTGGACTTAGTGCCTTGTATTTCAGATTACCACATCTACGTTACGTTTAACAGCGTTCAAAGGAAAATAACCAATAAATCCACAAGCTGTCCTAAGTTAGGGTGTTCATGTGTTCTTGTGCTCTTACACAGAAGCCGCCACTATTTTTGTAATAACAAAAACAACCGTGTTTACCACACGGAGGCATTTGTGGAACACATATTCCGTCCCAGGGAGTAATGGGGCGGCGAGGGGATGCGCATTGGGCCACCCCTATAGAGTAACCGTGTCAAATCCGTTAATAACCGTGCTGATCCTTCACCGCAGCACATAGAGGATGGGTTCGAGAACAGGAAGATCGCCGGGGCTGTCTTCCTAGACCTATCAGCAGCCTACGACACAGTCAACCACCAACTGCTCCTGGGGAAAATATACGCAATGAGTAGGGACTATAGACCAACCTTACTGATTGGAAACCTACTCCAGAATCGAAGATTCTTCGTGGATTTTCAGGGACAGAGAAGCTGGTGGAGGATACAGAAAAATGGCCTCCCCCCCAAGGAAGCGTATTGGCCCCAACACTTTTTAATATATATACTAATGATCAGTCCCTCCCCCAAGGCACCGAAAGCTCCATATATGCAGATGATTGCACTATTACCACTCAAGCAGACAGCTTTGAAACTGTTGAACAGAATTTGTCAGAAGCCCTCGAACAGGGGAACCATCTCAAACCCAACCGTGGCAAATCCCAAACCTGCGCCTTCCACCTAAAGAACAGACAATCTGCAAGAACACTACAACTTAACTGGGAAGGAGTGCCCCTGGAACACTGCGAAACACCAAAATATTTAGGCGTCACCTCGGACAGAGCACTCACCTATAAAAAGCACTGCATGAACACTAAACACAAAGAATTCGCGAGAAACAACATTGTGCGCAAACTAACGGGCACTGCATGGGGGGCACAGCCTGGAATAGCGAGAACCACAGCTCTCGCTTTGTGCTATTCAGCAGCGGAGTACGCGTGCCCTGTGTGGTACAGTTCTAGCCACGCCAAGCAAGTGGACGTCTCGCTTAATGAATCCTGCCGCATCATCACAGGCTGTCCGAGACCAACCCTGACTGATAAACTGTACTGCCTGGCAGGCGTGGCCCCGCCAGATATTAGAAGGAAAGTAGCGGCCAGGAAGGAAAAGACAAAGGCACTGACCTGACCTGCCCACTTGCTGTACAAACACCAGCCAGCCCGCCTTCGACTAAAATCTAGGAAAAGCTTCCTGCACACAGCAGGAAACATCGTCGGGACACCGTAGCAAGTGAGGCTGACAATGTGGCGAGGAGAAAACGCGCACCTCGGGGAACGGTTAGTCCCAAACGAAGAACTGCCTCCCGGCCATATGGAAGGATGGACGACATGGAAATCTCTTAATAGGCTGCACTCTGGTGTCACACGATCCAAAGAGAATAGGCGCAAATGGGGCTTCTCAACCAGCGCTGTGTGACTGGACACACTCAAACCACCATCCACCTCAAGCAGTGTGTGCTGTGCCCGAGCACCTGCACCATGGAGGATTTGATGAATGCCACCCCAGAAGCACTGGACGTGGCCAGGTTCTGGTTCAAGACTTCATAAAATAAAAAAGTACTTGACCCTGCTTATATATCTGTATACTTTTATACTCTTTTTGTATTTGTCATATACTTGATATGTATGTGTTAATCATTTTGATTTTATGCACCATGCTTCTGACACGACTAAATAAATAAAGCCGATGCGGGACAAGGAACAATAAGGAACTGGCAGAAGCAAAGCTGTGAGGACGAGGCGTGAGTCGTGCTTGGGTAGCTCAGTTGGTAAAGCACTTGCCCACGAAAGGCAAATGTCCCGAGTTAAAGTCTCGGTCCGGCACACAGTTTTAATCTGCCAGGGAGCTTCATATCAGTGCACACTCCGGTGCAGAGTGAAAATCTCATTCTGGAACAATAAGGAGAAGATGAAGAACAAGGAGGCGTAGAATATTGTTTCTTTCTTTGGCTTCCAGTTAAGAGAATTAGCAATGCACAGCACAGGTTTAGCGACACTGTGAAAAATACGTGTTTGCAACTAAAAAGGTACATAAAGGGTTGACGGATGTAATGTTCGCCATTTGTTGTGGCGTTAAACAAACTACTCTTTTGACACTTTCCATCTGGACATAAATTTTCGCGGGAAATGTTGCCTGCACTGAGTGCGCTGCTGCCAGCGTCGACAGCTGGTTCACAGAAGCCATTTCGTGTGTGTGTGTGTGTGTAGTCCGCTTGGCGGTGACCAACACAGCTCTCGCAGAGTTTCGCGGCGAAATAGCGGCTGCTGCGCCTGATGTTAATTTAATGAGCACGCTGCAACCCCCTTCTGCCCTGCTGCCTCCGTCCTCCCTGCCTCCCAACCCCCTTCTCGCGCACAATCGCAGGGCTGGCTCCCTCCCCTCCCCTCCGCTCCCTCTACGCCCCTCCACCGACCCTTCGCCAACCCGTCCTCTTCCGCGCCATCTGCGCATGCGCCACCGTGCGACGCAACACCCCGATTGCACCACCGCCTCACCCCTTGCCTGGTACAACGTCGCCGGCCGACCTTCACCCCCTTATTATTTCTCGGAGCTCCAACCCCTCGTTTACGAGGAGAGACACGGGGAAGGGGGGGGGTGGCGGGGGAGAGGCCTTTGCCAGAGTGATGCTCAGAAATGCGGTGGGGTACTTGTGCGGCTGAGATTCCGAGGGACACATCTCGTGCTTAACAGCAGAAGGCGACACATTGTCACCATTTTAGCAAACAGAACACAGCATATTGATCTCAATGGAGAGACGTCTACAGACGTTAAAGTAACCTTTGCCGTGCCACAGGGGAGTGTTATGGGACCATTGCTTTTCACAATATATATATAAATGACCTAGTAGATAGTGTCGGAAGTTCCATGCGACTTTTCGCGGATGATGCTGTAGTATACAGAGAAGTTGCAGCATTAGAAAATTGTAGCGAAATGCAGGAAGATCTACAGCGGATAGCCACTTGGTGCAGGAGTGGCAACTGACCCTTAACGTAGATAAATGTAACGTATTGCGAATACATAGAAAGAAGGATCCTTTATTGTATGATTATGTGATAGCGGAACAAACACTGGTAGCAGTTACTTCTGTAAAATATCTGGGAGTATGCGTGCGGAACGATTTGAAGTGGAATGATCATATAAAATTAATTGTTGGTAAGGCGGGTGTCAGGTTGAGATTCATTGGGAGAGTCCTTAGAAAATGTAGTCCATCGAAAAAGGTGGCTTATAAAACACTCGTTCGACCTATACTTGGGTATTGCTCATCAGTGTGGGATCCGTACCAGGTCGGGTTGACAGAGGAGATAGAGAAGATCCAAAGAATAGCGGCGCGTTTCGTCACTGGGTTATTTGGTAAGCGTGATAGCGTTACGGAGATGTTTAGCAAACTCGAGTGGCAGACTTTGCAAGAGAGGCGCTCTGCATCGTGGTGTAGCTTGCTCTCCGGGTTTCGAGACGGTGCGTTTCTGGGTGAGGTATCGAATATATTGCTTCCCTCTACTTATTCCTCCCGGGGAGATCACGAATGTAAAATTAGAGAGATTCGAGCGCGCACGGAGGCTTTCAGACCATAAGCGACTGGAACCGGAAAGGGAGGTAATGACAGTGGCACGTAAAGTGCCCTCCGCCACACACCGTTGGGTGGCTTGCGGAGTATAGATGTAGATGTAGAACACCTTGAGTGTCTGCCGGCTGCTCTGTATGGTGGTTACCAGCCTACGTTCAAAATGAATTTTTCGAAGCATTAAAAAGTGCCTCAGAAAATGAGTTAAGATCAGTCCAAATTCTACACACAGACACATCTTTTTGCATGGAAAGGGCTTTATTCCAGATACTCTAAGAGGGTTACTCACAAAGTAATGCACCGCCTATTTTTCTCTCGCCCTAAAACAGTGCTACTCATGCGGAACGTTAAGTATGTATTATTCGAAGTCTCCTGAGCGAGCACTCAACGTTTGCCTCACTTCGGACAGATAGCGCAGCTGCAGGACAGTTTCAAAATGGCGTCTGTAGGTGATGTACGTTACAAGAAAGGTGCCGTCATTAAATTTCTCGCTGCAGACAAAGAAACTGTGGGGAATATTCAAAAACGATATGCAAAGACTATGGGGCGTCTGCTGCCGACGTAAGTACAGTTAGTCGCTGGGAACGGAGGGTGACGTCATCAGAAGGCGGGTCGGCGGAGCTGCACTACTTGCAGCGTCGGGGGGGGGGGGGGGGGAACCATTCACCTGTCACACCTGACAGCCCTGACCTATCCCCCTCGGACTTTCACTTGTTTGGGCATTAAAGGTTGCCACTCGTAGGAGATATTTTGAGGACGATGAGGATGTAATTGACACAGTGAAGCACTGGCTCCACCAACACGACATGGAATGATACCGACAGGGCAGACACGCCCTCGTTTCACGCTGGAGAAAGGCCATAGAAAGGGACGGAGATTACGTGGAAAAATGGAGTGTGTATGTAAATCACCATTCTTTCGTTTTTGTAATTCTCTATATGTTCAATAAAGAATTGTTGAATAAAAACAAAATTCGGTGCATTACTTTCTGGGCAACCCTCGTAAATGTATTTTTGCGACATCGTTCTAGGGCTTTAGTCCTGGAATAATGTCTTTTCAATGGTGGTCAACTTCGCATGTCATTTATTGAACACCTAGTGCAGTATGTGTTACGTTTCGCGTTTCGTAGTTCAACTGTTGTTATGTGTGAACTTGTGTAGTGGGATGTAAAATGACGTCAAGTACTGAGTTAGAATATAGTCAAAGTACCAAAGAAAGAAAGAAAGAAAGAAAGGAAGGAAGAAAAAAGTAATGTTGGTTATTGTGAACGGAATGCTATAAAAACAGCTTGAGTGAACTGTCATGAGTACACTATCCATTCTAACAACACTCCTTTGCGCATTTTGAACATAGTAAGTTAGTCATGTCTTGTGGCTTCTAAACACAAAGCAGGATTACAGAAATATACACTATGCGAAAAAAAGTATCCGGACACCTGGCTGAAAATGACTTACAAGTTCGTGGCGCCCTCCATCGGTAGTGCTGGAGTTCAATATGGTGTTGGCCCACCCTTAGCCTTAATTACAGCTTCGATTCTGACAGGCATACATTCAATTAGGTGCTGGAAGGTTTCTTGGGGAATAGCAGCACATTCTTCACGGATTGCTGCTTTGAGGAGAGGTATCGATGTCGGTCTGTGAGGCCTGGCACGAGATCGGAGTTCCAAAACGTGCCGAAGGTGTTCTACAGGATTCAGGTCAGAACTCTGTGCAACCCACTCCATTACAGGGATGTTAATGTCGCGTAACCACTCCGCCACAAACTGTGCATTATGAACAGGTGCTCGATCGTGTCCGCCGCTCGTGGTCTCGCGGTAGCGTTCTCGCTTCCCGAGCACGGGGTCCCAGGTTTGATTCCCGGCGGGGTCAGGGATTTTCACCTGCCTCGAGATGACTGGGTGTTTGTGTTGTCCTCATCATTTCCTCATCATCCAGGAAAGTGGCGAAATTGGACTGAGCAAAGGTTGGGAAATTGTACGGGCGCTGATAACCACGAAGTTGAGCGCCCCACAAACCAAACATCATCATCATCATCATCAGGTGCCCGATTGTGTTGAAAGATGCAATCACCGTCCCCGAATTGCTCTCCAACAGTCGGAAGCAAGAAGATGCTTAAAACATCGATGTAGGCCTGCGCTGTGATGGCGCCACGCGAAACAAGAGGTGCAAGCCCCCTCCACGAAAAACACGACCACACAAGAACGCCACCGCCTCCGAATTTTACTGTTGGCACTACACACGCTGGCACAGGACGTTCACCGGGCATTCGACATACCCACACGCTGCCATCGGATGGGCACATTGTGTGCCGTGATCCGTGACTGCACACAACGTTTTTTCACTGTTCAGTCGTCCAATGTTTACGCTCCTTACACCAAGCGAAGAGTCGTCTGGCATTTACTGGCGTAATGTGTGACTTATGAGCAGCCGTTCGACCGTGAAATCCAAGTTTTCTCACCTCCCGCCTAACTGGCATAGCACTTGTAGTGGATGCTGATGCAGTTTGGAATTCCTGTGTGATGGTCTGGATAGATGTCTGCCTATTCAACTGTCGGTGATCTCTGCCAATCAACGGATGGTCCGCCTGTACGCATTTGTGCTGTACGTGTCTCTTCATGTTTCCACTTCACTATCAGATCGGAAACAGTCGACCTACGATTGTTTAGGCGTGTGGAAATCTCGCGCACAGACGTATGACACTCTTGACACCCAATCACCTGACCACGTCCGAAGTCCGTGAGTTCCGCCGAGCGCCCCATTCTGCTCTCTCACGATGTCTAATGACTGCTGAGGTCGCTGATATGGGGTATGTGGCAGTACGGGCAGCACAATGCATCTAAAATGAAAAACGTATGATTTGTGGGTGTCCGGATACTTTTGACCACATAGTGTACATTCGATGTTTTATTTTTATAAGTGTCTGTTGTTTCTAATTCTGAAAAGATTTACACTGGAGCAGTGGCTATTAACGGGAAAAACACGCAAAACCTTCAGTATTTACTTGATTGTATTAAACGTGAATATAGGTATTTCTATGATGTTGTTGTTGTTGTTGTTGTTGTTGTTGTTGTTGTGGTCTTCAGTCCTGAGACTGGTTTGATGCAGCTCTCCATGCTACTCTACCCTGTGCAAGCTTCTTCATCTCCCAGTACCTACTGCAACCTACATCCTTCTGAATCTGCTTAGTGTATTCATCTCTTGGTCTCCCCCTACGATTTTTACCCTCCACGCTGCCCTCCAGTACTAAATTGGTGATCCCTTGATGCCTCAGAACATGTCCTACCAGCCGATCCCTTCATCTGGTCAAGTTGTGCCACAAACTTCTCTTCTCCCCAATCCTATTCAGTACTTGCTCATTAGTTATGTGATCTACCCATCTAATCTTCAGCATTCTTCTGTAGCACCACATTTCGAAAGCTTCTACTCTATTCTTGTCCAAACTATTTACCGTCCATGTTTCACTTCCATACATGGCTACACTCCATACAAATACTTTCAGAAATTGATAATTTTATGAAATGGCCTGTAAATAACATTGCTGCTGCTGCTTCTGCTGTTGATGATGATAATGATCAATGAAACAGTTTTATATACATTGATTAGAGTTATAATGCTGTAAAATTATATGGGTGAAAAATATAAGCAACTGAAAAGGCAACTAAAATATAACTTTATCATGCATACGAATTACTTCCTCAAGAAAAGGACTTTATTCCAAAGTTTTGGACTTTTTTTTTTCAAAGATGTTGCAAAATGTGGCAACTCAGTAACGGCAAACTATCTATTTCATTCTGTTCTTAGAACAGTGGATAGCGAATCCTTTTACTTTCCATGCGCTCACCTGCAGAATGTTCCTGAAAATGTAAGACTTTTTCAGAAACGGCTATATCAAATGTCCGAAATCGCTCAAAAGGGAATGGAAACTGTGCCTGACGGGGCACCAATACTGTTCCACATCGAGTGTTGGGAAGAACTTGGTGCTTTTCTAGTAACAGTGTACAGTTGGTCGTTGTAGAAGTTAAGCGTTCCGAATGATTGAGACAAAAAAGGACGCTCGTCATGCCCGTTCTGCAGAAGGTCTGTCAGAGAAACGGACAAAAATGCAGGCCTATAGTCATGACGTCGACCTGGTGTAGATTTGCGGAACACTTTTAATGATCATGTATTATAGTATTTCTGGAGACCAGATATCTCTCGTGCAGGCATCGACAAGGGTTCCGAAAACGACACTCATGTGCAACCTAGCTTGCTCTCTTCGTCCGCTGTACCCAGAAAGAAGTAGATGCAAGAGTGTAGGTTCTTACCGTGTGTTTGACTTACCGAAGGCGTTCTGTACAATTTTATACTGCCGCCCGACGAACGAAATACGGGCGTACGGAATATCAGACCAACTGCGTCACAGAATTACCGAGTTCGTAGCAAACAGAACGGAACACAACACGTTATCTTCAGACATAAAAGTAGCCTCGAACGTACCCCAGGGGAGTGTTGTAGGACCATTACTTTTCACAATACATAGAAATGGCCTAGTACACAACGTCGGAAGTTCCATGAGGCACTTTGCGGATGATGATGTCGCATACAGAGAAGTCGCAACACTGGAAAATTTCAGCGAAATGGAGGACGACCTGCAGAGAATCAACGCTAGTTGCAGGGAGCGACAGTTGACGCTCAACATAAACGTGACATATTGCACATGATTAGATAGGAAGTAACAGCATTGTACACTGATCTGACAAAAGCCATGAGATTCCTCCTAATATCGTGTGGGACCTCCTTCTGGGATTCATCTCGGGCGATCCAGGTGGCCAAATCATTCCGCTCGAACTGACCAGAATGTTGTTGAAACCAATCGCGAACAATTGTGGGCCAGTGACATGGCGCATTGTCATTCATCAAAATTTCATTGATGACTGGGAACATAAAGTCTATGAATGGCCACAAAAGGTATCCAAGTAGCCGAACATAACCATTTAAAGTGAATTGTCGGTTCAGTTGGACCAGAGGCCACAGTGCATTTCACGTAAACACAGCCAACACAACTGTGGAGCCACCACCAGCTCGCACGGTGGCTTGTTGACAACTTGGGTCCATGGCTTCGTGAGGTCTACGCCACACTCGAACCCTGCCCTTAGCTCTTACCAATCGAAATCTGGACTCATCTGACCAGGCCACTGTTTTCCAGGCGTCCAGGGTCCAGTCGATATCGTCACGAGAGAGGCGCTCCAGGCGTCGTCGCTCTGTTAGCAAAAGCAGTCGCGACCGTTGTCTGCTGCCATAGTCCACTAACGCTAAATTTCGCCGCAGCCTCCTCCCGTACGTCTGACATTGATTTCTGCCGTTATTTCACGTATTTCACGCGGTGTTGCTCGTCCGTTAGCACCGGCAGCTCTACGCAAACGCCGCTGCTCTCGGTCGTTAAGTAATGCCCGTCGGCCACTGCGTTGTCCGTAGTGACAGGTGATGCTTGAAATCTGATATTCTGTGCACAGTCTTGAGACTGTGGACTTTGAATTATCTAACAATTTCCGAAATGGAAGGTCCCTTGCATCTAGCTCCAACTACTACTCCGCTTTCAATGCCTCTTTTAGCCCTCGTGGGGCCATAATAACATCGGAAACCTTTTCAGAGGAATCAACTGGGTGCAGAGACAGCTTCGCCTATCCACCCACCTTTACACACTATGTGATGTAACGTATCTGGACACCACCAAAAACATACGTTCTTGATGTTACATGCATTGTGCTTTCACCTACTCCCAGGTACTCCATATCATCGACCTCAATAGTCATTAGATATCGTGAGAGATATCGTGGGATCGTGGGAACATCTAACAGACCTCGGGGCTTTGACTTGCCCCGCAAAATCTGGTCTACCCTTAACAGGATCAGGACGAGCCACGGCCGCTGTGCGGACTCCTTGTACAAATGGAGCATAGCGCCATCACCACAGTGCGACTGCGGCACCGACAGGCAGACAATTCACCATATCGTGGTAGAATGCCCTCTGAGGGCCTACCCTGGGCCAACAAGGGACTTCATGGATGCGACTAACAGTGCAATCGATTATATTTCTAACCTAGATGTTTGTTTGTGATATTGTAACTGTTTTGTGTGTTATGTACTTTTAGATTTTTCATACGTGATTTGTACTTGCCATACGCTAAATAAAATAAAATCGTGAGAGAGCGGAGTGGGGCTCTCCGCGGAACTCACGGACTTCGAACGTGGTGATTGGGTGTCACTCGTGTCATACGTCTGTACGCGAGACTTCCACACTCCTAAACATCCGTAGGTCCACTGTTTCCGAGGTGACAGTGAAGTGGAAACGTGAAGGGGCACGTACAGCACGAAAGCGTACAGGCCGACCTCGTCTGTTGACTGACAAAGACCAGCGACAGTTGAAGTGGGTCGTGTAGTGTAATAGGCAGACATCTATCCAGACCATCACACAGGAATTCCAAACTGCACCGGGATACACTAAAAGTACTACGACAGTTAGGCGGGAGGTGAGAAAACTTGGAGTTCATGGTCGAGCGGCTGCTCGTAAGCCACACATCACGCCGGTAAATGCCAAACGACGCCTCGCTTAGCGTAAGGAAGGTTAACATTGGACGATTGGATGACGAGTAACGGTACACGATGTGGTAATGGCAGGGTGTGGGTATGGCGAATGCCCTGTGAACGTCACCTGCCAACGTGTGTAGTGCCAACAGTAACATTTGGAGGCGGTGGTGTTTCTCATGCAGGGGACTTGCACCCCTTGCTGTTTTGCGTGCACTATCACAGCACAGGTCCACATTGACGTTTTAAGAACCTTCTTGGTTCCCACTGCTGAAGATCAATTCGAGGATGGCGATTACATCTTTCAAGACGATCGAGCAGCTGTTCATAATGCACGGCCTGTGGCGGAGTGGTTACACAACAACATCCCTGTAATGGACTGCCCTGACCTGCATCCTATAGAACAGCGTTGGGATGTTTTGGAACGCCGACTTCGTGCCAGTCCTCACCGACCGACGTCGAACACGTTCTCTCCGTGAAGAATGGGCTGCCATTTCCCAACAAACCTTCCAGCTCCTGACTGGACGTATACCTGCGAGAGTGGAAGCTGTAATGAAGGCTAAGGGTGGGCCAACACCATATTGAATTTCAGCACTACCGATGGAGGACGCACGAAGTTGTAAGTCATTTTCAGGCAGATGTCCGGATACTTTTCATCACATAGTGTGCCTCATGCAAGAGATTCTACCAGCTGTATATGTGCGATCGCTATACCGTGACTCTAGGCGCGCAGTCCGCAACCGCGCGACTGCTGCGGTCGCAGGTTCGAATCCTGCCTCGGGCATGGATGTGTGTGATGTCCTTAGGTTAGTTAGGTTTAAGTAGTTCTAAGTTCTAGGGGACTGATGACCGCAGATGTTAAGTGCCATAGTGCTCAGAGCCATTTGAACCTATACCGTGACTTTTGTGACCTCAGTGTAAACCTACAAGATTACAGAAAAATCAGTGGAAGCAGTCGCATCCATAAATTCAAAAATATGGCTCTGAGCACTATGGGACTTAACATCTGTGGTCATCAGTCCCCTAGAACTTAGAACTACTTAAACCCAACTAACCTAAGGACATCACAAACATCCATGCCAGAGGCAGGATTCGAACCTGCGACCGTAGCGGTCACGCGGTTCCAGACTGTAGCGCCTAGAACCGCTCGGCCACTCCGGCCAGCCATGTCATTATCACTGGTGTACACCCGTACTCTGAGAAACAATGCGAAGTGCATGACAAAGGCTACTTCCCACTGTATGACGTTTTATTGTTTCTTCCCATTGCGTTTGTGTTTGGTGCATAGGAAGAACGAGTACCTAAACACTTAAACGCCTCTATTCGCCTGTTAAATAGTGTAATCTCATCTTCGCAACTCGTAAAGGGCAAATACACAAGATGCTCAACTATATTCCTGGTTTATTAAAACTGTTTCCTTAAGTTGTCTGAACAGACTTTCAGAATAGTTTGCTTCTATCTTCAAGCGGCTGCCAGTTCATTTCTTTCAGCATCCTAGTGACACGCTGCTACGGGTCAAACAAACCTGTGACCATTCATGCTGCCCTCCTCTGTATACACCCTGTATACCCTGTTAGCCGTACCTGGTGCAGGTCGCACACGGCAGGTCGCACACGGTTGAGCAATATTCCAGGATGGATCGCACGATTGTTTTGTAAGCTATTTATTTTGTAGACTCCCTGCATTTTTCAAGTATTCTACTGATCTGTTGTAATGGTAGACAAGTTGGCAATAAATACAACGATATATCTTGAAAGGTGGCTACACTGAGCCACAGCGCCAAAAATCGCGCCAGAGAGTATTGTTCCGCCGCCTCCACTGGCAGTGATTATTGAGACGCAGCGACAGGCAGTGCTTGCCGAGAAGTTGTGGTGGACACTGCTTGTCGTGAAGTCAGAGTGAGATGTGGTAGTGGAGAGTGTTGTTCCATGTTTTATGCAGTTATTTGATGGGAGAGATAGCAGATGTTGTTCTAATGGAGATATTGTAATGGTCAGAGTGCATTTCGTCAATATATATGGAGGTATTTTCTTTTATTCTTTTATTCTTTCAGTGACCTGAATAATGTGTCATTACAGGTTCAGTCAACAAAGCATCTGGCGTGTGTTCTTGTATTAGAGTGTAATTTTGGTTTTCTTGCACAATTATAGTATTTCTAATTTTCTTTTATCACGTCAGTATAAATGGTATTTAAAATTTCTTGTCTTGTTGAAGAAGAACCGTGCTAGATGTGTACGTTGAGCCATACTTCCACACACAGAACAGCTACACTTGTGCTATGTTGGCTTCGTAGATTTTACAGTTGCTGGGGACTTAATTAATTAACTGTGTTAACGAAAATTTTCTTACATTCTTTGTTGTCATTCTAAGCAGTCAGATTGCGTACTAAAACTAGTCAGGGCCAGCCGTTTACGAGACTTGCGTAATCGGACTTACAGCTACAAAAAAAATATTTTCATTAATATTTAATAAAGCCCCCATGCACGTGGCGACCCTGCCAGGATATGAACCTGGAATCCGTGCATGGGGGCTTTATTAAATATTAATGAAAATATTTTTTTTGTAGCTGTAAGTCCGATTACGCAAGTCTCGTAAACGGCTGGCCCTGACTAGTTTTAGTACGCAATCTGACTGCTTAGAATGACAACAGAGAATGTAAGAAAATTTTCGTTAACACAGTTAATTAATTAAGTCCCCAGCAACTATAAAATCTACGAAGCCAACATAGCACAAGTGTAGCTGTTCTGTGTGTGGAAGTATGGCTCAACGTGCGCATCTGGCACGGTTCTTCTTCAACAAGACAAGAAATTTTAAATACCATTTATACTGACGTGATAAAAGAAAATTAGAAATACTATAATTGTGCAAGAAAACCAAAATTACACTCTAATACAAGAACACACGCCAGATGCTTTGTTGACTGAACCTGTACTGACATACTTTTCAGGACACTCCAATAATAAAACAACATAATACTTATTACCTTCATATATATTGACGAAAAGCACTCAGATCATTACAATATCTCCATTGGAATAACATCTGCTATCTCTCCCATCAAATAACTGCATAAAACATGGGACAACGCTCTCCACTACATCTCACTCTGACTTCACGACAAGCAGTGTCCACCACAACTTCTCGGCAAGCACTGCCTGCCGCTACGTCTCAATAAGCACTGCCAGTGGAGGCGGCGGAACAATATTCTCTGGCGCGATTTTTGGCGCTGTGGCTCAGTGTAGCCACCTTTCATATGCCCTTCCTCCACGGGCTAGAATTTGATGGTATTTTTGCCAGCATTGGTGGCGAAAATACCACCAAATTCGTCAAAAAAAAATACAGACAAAAATAAAAGATAATATTAATACGTAAATATCATATAACTAGATAAAATTTTGGCTTTGCACTGACCTTTCAATAGTCTAATATATAAAATACACTAAGCAATACAAATTCTTTCATACATGTGACTTTACATAATAGTTTACACAAGTATTATGTGGTTAAACAGTTCAATCAATAGCGTCAGCAATGACGAATATGTTCAGGTAAGAGTCTCATAACTTTTCACAAACAGTAATACACAAAAAATCAGTTTATACAAATATTCACATAAAATGTTTACACAACAAGTGGTTGACAGTTCCAGCAGTAGCTCCCAGCAATGTTGAGTAGGTGCAGACTCCAACAGGTGACATCATTTCAGTAGAAGCAGTCCATCAGTGGCGCCCAGTAATGTTGAGTAGGTGCAGACTCCAACAGGTGACATCATTTCAGTAGAAGCAGTCCATCAGTGGCACCCAGCATTGTGGAACAGGTGCAGACTCCAACAGGTGACATCATTTCAGTAGAAGCAGTCCATCAGTGGCACCCAGCATTGTGGAACAGGTGCAGACTCCAACAGGTGACATCATTTCAGTAGAAGCAGTCCATCAGTGGCACTCAGCATTGTGGAGTAGGTTCAGACTCCAACAGGTGACATTATTTCAGTAGAAGCAGTCCATCAGTGGCACCCAGCAATGTTGAGTAGGTGCAGACTCCAACAGGTCATCATTTCAGTAGAAGCAGTCCATCAGTGGCACCCAGCATTGTGGAACAGGTGCAGACTCCAACAGGTGACATCATTTCAGTAGAAGCAGTCCATCAGTGGCACCCAGCATTGTGGAACAGGTGCAAACTCCAACAGGTGACATCATTTCAGTAGAAGCAGTCCATCAGTGGCACCCAGCAATGTTGAGTAGGTGCAGACAGCAGTCCATAATATTCACTATCACTGATCACACAGTTCATCAGCAGAAATTAAACATGCCCTAGTGGCACCAATCATGTAGAAAAAGTGCAAGTAACAGTCCATAATATTCACTATCACTAATTAGACAGTTCATCAGCAGAAATTAAACATTTCTAAGTGTCACACATCAATTTGAACAGGTGCAGGTGTGAACAACAGTTTGAATGCACACACAATTGCTTTTACAAAATTATTATCAATGCTCTTACACTAAAAATACAGATCATAACAAACACACAAATGATGTCAGATAATTGTCATATTAACTATTACAAGTACACAAACATCAGTAAACCTATAATATTTATGGGTGTCAGTGCAAGCCACTACAAACAAATAAAATAATATTGAGGAGATAGGTGGGTAGGATTAGGAAAGGAAAACACACCAAACACACTCACTCATCTTTCATCCACATTAAGTACTACTGTGTAATTGACTAGTGTTAACTGTGTAAATCCACTTCTGTCAAAATTTCATGTTCATCATGTGTATCAAGTAATAGTGGCAGCAATGTATAACAGTCAATAATAGTTAAGTCAACGTCATAGTCATCATGTCAAGACCAATGTTTGCCAAGCCAGATCAAAATGTACGGTTGCTGAACAACTGTCGGTGTGCCAAGATATGCAACTTCTTCTCTCCAAAAAAAAAAAGTACATACGGCTTAGTGATTTAACAAAGTGTGTGTAGACAATCTTCCTTCCATTTTAGTGTTCTAGTCTGCTATCTTCATCCTCCTTGTTCTATATAGACCAACAACAAAACAAAAAAAAAAAAAAATATGCACCTCACTTATTTTACCTCTTATACACCATAACTCCAATCAACTTCATATAATCTCAATACCTCCATAATACCTCTTCAATACGTCGATACATATAAACCTTATTGCCAGTATCATTTCACTTCCATAACAACTCTTTCCTCTAGTCAGTCTCCTTGATCGAGTACAGATAAAATCCTAATGCAAACCTCCTCATCCCATACAATCCGAAGACACACTGTCAACACACAACCTCTGTGTAATCCATCTGACCAAAATCTTCTACTCATTATGAATTATAAACAAAGAATGCATACATGACCTCTAACAGACTTAGTTCGAATAACTCTCAGTAATTAAGTACGATTACGGAGTGTGAATGATCCTAATATTTCACAGTGTGTACACCACTTCAAGAATTATGGCAAACAGAAGCAAACATGTGGAGTATTTCTTGTGTCAAGTGTCACTTCCTATTTCAATTGCTCACGAAAAATGCAGTGTAATAACTGTGTTGGTATGTCATGTCGTTAGCTTCCTTCCTATTGGCATACATTTATACAGCTTTCATAAAACCTCCAGCTCATGTGACTTCTATGAAGTTTCTTGTACTAATGTCGTTCGTCGAATTATAGCAGTTCATTTTCTTATCTTAAAAATATAAGGCACTGAGCGTAAGCAAGGCAAGCAATAGCGAGTAAATATACCAGTAGTGAACAGAATGTCAACAAGTGGATGCAGCACAATTCTTACAACGAGGCTCTGCCAAGCGAACAATCTGTAACTAATACCATAGTGTAACCTAAACTCTATGTTCATACACAGTACAACAGCATTTCTATATACAAAATTAAAGAGTAGTTGTGACAACAAACAGAAATGTATAAATATGCAATCCATACGCATAGCAGCAAACATATCTTATGTAATAAACAGGTCATCAGCATCGTATAACCGTAAGCAAATAAATGTTCATATGTAATCTTAATAAATAAACATGAAGGCGCAAGCAAATAAGTAAACATGAAGGCGCAAGCAGATAAATCACAAAGTATAACTTACATACCTAACCACATCAGCACAATTAATCAGGTGACAATTATAATTTAAATAAATAGGCACAGCAGGCACATAATTAAAAAATATGACATCAGTGAAAAAGCAGTGCAGCCAAGCGATGCATAATATACACAAGTTACAACTCAGTTCATTAATAATCATTGTCAAATCAGTTAACGTACGCAAGCACGTCGCTTCACAAGCAAATTCATAGAACATGTAATTAGCACAAAGTATGAATCACGTAATCGCGAGCAGCAAATTACGTCTAAAGTACGTACCTAAGTGGAAATATGTTACCTGAAAAATAAACTCAATTAATAATTACCTTTTTAGTTTATTACTTTCTTCTTCGAAGTGACATTTTTCCTGAAATTTTCTCGATAGCAAGTCGTCTTAACGTCGGACACGCACAGAATTTACCTGAAGTTCTTAAATATTTTATAGAACCGTATCCTGAAAAATACTGAATGTTAATAACAGAATTCATCAAGTCACTATAGCTTCATACTGAATGTAGTCGGAGAAATTAGACTGTGTATTTATTTACGGCTGTCAGTGCATTCGCACTGAGCGCTCGATCAGCTGTAGGCGTGTGACGTAGGAAGTGATTGTATGCGGTCAACGACTGCCTTGTGCGGCGCGCAGACTTGACTGTTGCTTTGAGTATATGCCGCCGCCAAAACACAGCGCGGTATCCTTGTACTCTCCGTGTGTTTACATACAACTGTTAGTTTCTCAAAAGTATGTCATTCCACAAAAATTTTTCAAAAGTATATCATTCCACAAAAATTTTAACGTTAGATATATGATGTATTCCCTTAGAGCGTCGTGATTTAAGAGTTTCTACTTCGACAGTGTTATCATGAATAATTTTGCGAATTCTATATGGGCCGTTATAAAGCAGAAAAAATTTCCGACACAAGCCTTTTCCTTTGTGAGACAAACGATGAGCCTTAATTAACACCTTCTGACCAACTGACAAGATTTTTAAACGACCAGGACGCTTAGCTGATTTCTCTCTTCTAGCAGCCGCAGATGCAATATTTTGTAGAGCCAGGTTGACAACTTCAGAATGCCGCAGTTTCCGTGTAGGCGGAAAAGGAACGATTTCAGAAATGCGATTTGTCGGTGCTTTGTTTTTTAATATCAGTATAGGTGGTAGAGAAGTTGAGTCGTTAGGAAGTTCATTCAGAATGTTTTGAAAAATATGAAGATACTGATCCCAAGTTCTGTGATTCTGATGACAATAAAGACGACCCAATTTATTGATTTCCTTCATCCATCTCTCTGAAGCGTTAGATTGAGGGTGAAAAAGTGAAATGAAAATTGGTTTAATTTTACGACGCCGTAGAGTACGAAATTTTAGAACGAAACTGTGATCCATTATCTGATATAACCTTATCAACATGACCCACTTCTTTAAGAAAATGGTTAATGAAAGCGTTAGATACTGAATGAGCTGTTGCTTTGCGTAACGGTGTAAAACACACATATTTTGATGTCAACTCCACTGCTACGAAAATGTACGCAAAACCATTAGTAGATCGAACCACTGGACCGAACAAATCAACTGCAGCCATGTCCTTTAACTTTGCTGGAATGATAGGAAACAACGGTGCTCTGTGAGAAACTGTCGGCGGCTTAGCCTTTTGACATAATTTGCATTTGGCAAGAAGAAATCGAATACGTTTTTCCATATTATTGAAGTAGCAATTTTCTCGTAATTTATGAAAGCATTTTCTGGGACCAAAGTGTGCATAACTGAAATGCGTATACCAAATCAGCTTATTAACCCACTCATCAGGAATACAAACTAACCAAACAGAGTTGTCGACCGATTTTCGTTTAAAAAGAATGTCATTGCGAACTAAATAATGCTGTCTAATCGCTACGCTTTCCTTTCTCTTCCACTTCTCCTTAATGTCCTTCCAGATTGGATCCTTATTTTGCTCCTTAGCGATGTCCTGGAGCGAAGACGAAATAAAGTTCTCAAACGCAACACCTTGAATATACATCAAACAATAATTGTTTTCCTTGCAGTCCTCTTCAGCACTTTGTTTCAAACCCATAGGTGCACGTGATAAAGCATCAGAAACAATATTTGAAGAACCCTGTATGTAAACAATACTAAAATCAAATTCCTGTAGGTACAACGCCCATCGTGACAATCTGCCATGAGTTAATTTTGTCGACATAAGAAACTCCAGAGCTCGATGATCGGTGTAAACCTTAGTATGTCTGCCCAACAAAAATGTGCGAAATTTTGTAAAAGCCCAAACAACAGCCAAAGCTTCAAGTTCCGTAATCGAATAATTCTTTTCTGATTTAGAGAGAACACGACTTCCAAATGCAATAGTCTTTTGTACTACAACGCCGTTTTCTTCTATCTCTTGAAATAAATGTGCACCTAGTCCTTTGTATGATGAGTCCGTCGCCAAACAAAAATCTTTAGATAAATCCGGGTGTGAAAGAAGTGGAGCACCAACTAAAGCATCACGAAGTTGTTCAAATTCTGACTGAGCTTCCTCATCCCAACACCAATTAGATTTCTTTCCAGATAGTTCACATAAACGAGGTGTGGCCAAATCGTCCAATCTAACAAAGCGTCTAAGAAAATTACAGACACCAAGAAAACTACGAACATCACGTTTTGTAGTAGGAACAGCATAATTACGAATAGCGTCTAATTTCTCTGGATCAGGAAGAATACCTTCTGTAGAAATAATGTGACCGAGAAATTTCACCTCAGAACGACCAAATTCAGATTTTTCTAAGTTCACTGTAATGCCAACTCTTGCAAAAATACGTAATAATGAATCCAAAATTTTGTTGTGCTCACTCCAAGAATTCTTAGCAATAAGAATGTCGTCAACATATGAAGTAATATTGTCACGAAGATAAACAGGTAAAATTTCATTTAAGCTACGAATGAATGCTGCTGAAGATACAGTAAGTCCAAACGGTAATTTCCGAAACTGGTAACAGCTACCAAAGGCTAAAAAGGCAGTATATTTTCTACAATCAGGGTGGAGTTCTATTTGCCAAAAACTCGCGCGCATATCAATCGTGGATAAAACTTTAATTCCATGAAAATGTTGAAGAAGTTCATCTAAATTTTGTGGACGGTCAGTTTCAGGAATGATGATATTATTTATCTGTCTGGAATCCAGAACCAAACGAATTGACCCATCCTTTTTAAGAACAACGTGTAATGGGCTGGTATAAGGACTGACTGCTGGCTCAATAATGCCCTGATCTAACATGTACTGAAGTTCATTCTTAACCTTGTCTCTGTAAGCCAAAGGAATAGCGTACGTTTTCCCGCGAAATGGTGTGTGTTCTTTTACTTTAAATAAATATTGTAAGCCTTGTATAGTTCCCGTGTGATGACTAAACACTGTAGCATGTGAAGTCAAAATTTGGTGCAGCTCTTCTCTTGCAACGTCATCTGGCACTTCAGCTTTCTTAACCTTTTCATTAATTAGTTCTTCGCTATTAATTATACCATCCATCGCGTCTCTGTATCTATTGTCATTGTCATGAATAAACACATTGTCGTCATAATGCTCAACGAAAACATCAGAAGTAAGAAACCTTAAACATTTTGTATCTGACTCAGATCTTGTTAAACACTCGAAAAATTTCAAACATTTCGGCATTCCGGCAACAGTCAAATTCACACTTCCTTCTTTAAAGTTCAAAATTGCCTTATGTGCGTTGAGAAACTCCATACCTAATATAATTTGTGTACTGAGTAATGGAACAATAATAAAATTAGCAGAAAATTCGTAACCTTGACAATTGAAATTTAGGTTGGTCTGTTGTTTAACTTCTACACCTTTTCCAGAAATCGCTCCTCGAATTGTAGTTTTAGAAATAGGTAACACAGGACAGGCAACAGTCCTTTCACATATACGAAAAACTGATTCACTAATGACGTTCAATGGGCTCCCAGAATCTAAAACTGCAGTGAACTTATTCTTACCCACACATACTTCAATAACAGGATGTAAAAATGCGTCTACATTATTTTCCTTTTCGTCTAACAAAATGTCTCTCATGTCTTCCAGGCGTACGTAGTGTGAAGTCGTAGTGTCATTACTTTCTGAACCGTCTATATTGCTGCCAGAAGCCGAAGCTGCTAGTCATTGTCGATTGTTTGCATCACGTCTTTGAGTATTCGCGTCATTTCGCGGATCTATTTCTACGATTTGCACTTGTCTCTCTGAAGGTCTGTCACGTGGAGGATGCCAATTAGGTCCCTCCTGTCTGTTAGATACAAATTCTTGGTTGTGTCTGTTATTAAAATTTCTGTTTTCCTGTCTGTCTACATAACTACTTCTTGTGTAATTTCGACTGTCACTTCTGAAATTATTGTTGTATCTACTACCCTGATTATTTCTGTAGTAAGAATTTCTATTACTGTATGAATAATTTCTGTCTTGGTGATACCGATTACTGTTTCCGTATGATTGATCATTCCGGTACTAATTACCGTTATTATAATTGTCTGTGTAATTTCTGTTAGAACGTCTGTTATTGTCATAAGGCTGGTATCTATTGTCCTGTCTGTTACGTCTGTCATTCTCAAAGTTACCCATATAACGCCCGTTCCGATCACTATCTCTTTTCTCTGAAAATCTATTGTAAATACTGTTACTGAAAAAGTTACAAGAAGTCCCGTCGTCGTTGTCATACTCAAGTTCTTGCAACAAAGTCTTAAAAGTCTCAATGTCGTCTTTACATCGTCCGGCTAAAGCAATTTGTCTTATGGATTGTGGCAGCTTAGTTAAACAAATGCGAATTAATTCAGTCGGGCTGTAAGGGTTGGAAAGGAACTGATTCTTTCGAATCATGTCTTCAAAATATTCTGCCGGCGTGCGGAACTCAGACTGTTTGAAATTAAGCTGCATAATCAGACTATGTTTGACTCTATCTTGCGTGTTTTCGGACCAATATGCCGCTAGAAATGCATGATAAAAATCATTCAGATTATTACAATCTCTAATGAGTGCGCGCATCCGCGTCGCCGGTTCGTTTTCTAAATATCCACACATAAATTCCAGTTTGTGACTTAGTGGCCAATTTGGTGGGAGTGCGTACATAAATTGATCTAACCATGCACATGGATGTATGTCATTCTTAGAATTGCGGAAGATCTTAAATTTCCGAACAGTCAAAAAGTGTTTATAGTCAAAGTTTTCGCCTCGTGGCGACAAAGACCTACCGCGTCTGTCCCAGTCCCAATGTCGATTATTGTCAAGTTCGCGCGCCTGGCGATCTCTTGTTGCATCCCGTAAATGAAACAAATTATTTTCTTCAAAGCCCTCAGCTATCCGTGATTCTAAATTTCTTCTGCTATTTTTTCCTACGATTTCGCCTTCGATCTGTTTGACTTGCTTTCGTAATGCCTCAACTTCCCTTTTAACGCGTTCATTAAATTTTCCCTGATTTTCAACATGTTTATTTATGTTCTGGTACTCTTCGGTTTCTGCAAATGGCAATGGTGCTGTATCATCTGAATCTCTGTCCCCATTTAAACTAAGACTTGTCAATTTGTCTGAAATCTCCTCAACTCTTTCCGATAAATCACCTATTTGTTCTTTCTGTTTATTTACGTCTTCCGTAAGTGTCGCGACTCGGGTTTCAGTATTAACACATTTGGTAGTTAACTGTTCACAGTGTTGTGTTAGGTTATTTATTCTGTCATTTGGTACGGATTCCTCGATTCTCTCAAATATTTCTTCCTTATCTTTTGCACGTTGTAAATTTAACTCTGAATATTTCTGTACTATCACGCGATCTCTTTCTTCCTGTTCTCTATCCTGTTCCTTTTGTCTGATTTCTACTGCGATTAATCTATTATTGTGAGCATTCAAAATTGGTTGTACTTCTTCTCTGATTTCTTTCTTTAATTCATCTTTCATATTTTTGAAACATGTCCCTATTCGTGAGTCTAACTGTGTTTCCAAAGTTCCCATCTCTGTTTTTAATTCAGATCCAAACCGTGTTTCCATTGTTCCCATTTGTGATCCCAGTGAGTCTAACCGTGCTTCCATTGTTTCCATCTGTGTTTTTAATTCAGATCTAAACCGTGTTTCCATTGTTCCCATCTCTGTTTTAATTGCTCCCATTTGTGATCCCAAATTTAATATTGCACCCATCAACTGCTCCATATTAACTTGTTCGAAATTCTTTTCGCCCCTAACATTTCCCGCAAAACCAGTTTCCTGTGTCATAGCTGTAAAAATATCTGTGTTCGATACTATTCCAGAATCTTCTATCGTTAATCTCGTATTCTGTGAATTTTCTGATTGAGAAAAATTTTGAAATGGTTCCGGACTATCTTCCCGACTTATTACATTGTTTTCCACTTCATTATCCATCACTATGTTCTCCTGTGTTGGCGAGTTCGCCATGTTAACAATTTCGTCATTCTTACTATTCATCATTTTTGCCTTTTTCATTGATCGCGTAATCATTTACAAAATATACAAAACTCGTCACTATATGAAAATTGCACACAATGACACTTTATCTCCAACAATACCATTCACACGCAATGTTTCCTTCAAACACGATTAACGAACAATTGAAATAATTGCACTAAATTGTCAAACGCGTATACACGACAACAAATCAAATTCTGAGAAAAAAAATACCATTAGAAGAATGACAATTACCAAATCTACACATGCAATATAGACTACAATTACTAAACTACAAATTACTACAACAATACTACTGTCTACTATTTTTACAATCAGAAGAATTCCAAGGGACGATCCGAAGCAGCGGTCGCCACGTGCATGGGGGCTTTATTAAATATTAATGAAAATATTTTTTTTGTAGCTGTAAGTCCGATTACGCAAGTCTCGTAAACGGCTGGCCCTGACTAGTTTTAGTGCGGAATCTGACTGCTTAGAATGACAACAAAGAATGTAAGAAAATTTTCGTTAACACAGTTAATTAATTAAGTCCCCAGCAACTATAAAATCTACGAAGCCAACATAGCACAAGTGTAGCTGTTCTGTGTGTGGAAGTATGGCTCAACGTACGCATCTGGCACGGTTCTTCTTCAACAAGACAAGAAATTTTAAATACCATTTATACTGACGTGATAAAAGAAAATTAGGAATACTATAATTGTGCAAGAAAACCAAAATTACACTCTAATACAAGAACACACGCCAGATGCTTTGTTGACTGAACCTGTACTGACATACTTTTCAGGACACTCCAATAATAAAACAACATAATACTTATTACCTTCATATATATTGACGAAAAGCACTCAGATCATTACAATATCTCCATTGGAATAACATCTGCTATCTCTCCCATCAAATAACTGCATAAAACATGGAACAACACTCTCCACTACCACATCTCACTCTGACTTCACGACAAGCAGTGTCCACCACAACTTCTCGGCAAGCACTGCCTGCCGCTACGTCTCAATAAGCACTGCCAGTGGAGGCGGCGGAACAATACTCTCTGGCGCGATTTTTGGCGCTGTGGCTCAGTGTAGCCACCTTTCAATCTACAAAAATGTAACACATCAGTAAGTGTATTTACACCATGTGAGATCAGAGTTTCTCCTTGCGTATGCAACTTTCAAATAACTTCTGGGAATTCAGCCAGTTAACACTTTCAGCGACCGCCGATATTTCGGCGGGAGAACACTCCGCCATTTTCAGTGCAAACTGCAACGGACAGGCGGCGTACATGCAGATTTAAACCTCAGTTCTCAGACTGTACATCGGGTGACTGATGATAATTCTGAGTCGACACCTAAGTCTGCTGCCTTTTTGCCTTACGTAGGAAACACTTCCAACAAGATCGGTCGTATTTTACGGAAATACGATGTGAAATGTGGTTTCCGATCTCCATCTAAAATTAGAGTGCTTTTGAGTTCTGTTAAGTATGATCTTGGACTGCGTAAGGCGGGTGTATATCGCATTCCTTGTAGCTGCGGCACGGCATATATTGGTCAAACTATCAGAACCGTGGAGGACCGATGAACTGAGCATAAACGTCACACACGATTACAGCAGCCTAGTAGATCTGATATTGCTGAACATTGCTTGGATACTGGTCACCCCATGTTATATAACAACACCGAGAAATTGGCATGCACGTCCAGCTATTGGGACAGTGTTATTAAGATGACAGTTGAGATTAAATTTGCAAGCAACCTCGTTAACAGAGATGGAGGTTTTTGTTTAAACTCTGTTTGGAATCCGGCTCTCTCCTGTGTCAAAAAAAACAGAGGGATAGAGTCAATGCTATCTCACCTGCAAGTCGTAGTCTCACTATCGATAGCTCTGACTTTGGTCATCTTTGGTGGCACTAGTGTTCAGTGTTTGTGTTATATTTTCCGCATCACTCGGAGAACCAAGGTTTTAAATTTGCATGTACGTCGCCAGTTCGGTGCAGTTTGCCTTGAAAATAGCAGGGTGTTCTCCCGCCGAAGTATCGGCAGTCGCTGAAAGTGTTACCTGGCTGAATTCCCGGAAGTTATTTGAAAATATTTACACCATGTGGACTTACTAATTCAGTTGTACGTAACGGTGAACGATGGAAGTTCTTTTGTAGTACTAAATTATACAGGGTGATACCATGATGATGATACAAACCTTCAAGGATGATGGAGACTGGCGAATGTATCGATTTGAGGTAAAGAATACTAGTCCATAAATGACAGAGCTGAAAATTACAATCGAAAATAATTATGTTACCTCTGGCAGTGGAATACGTGTACTGGTACTGTTGTCGGTAAGACTGAAGTATAGGTATCTTTCAGAGGTGGTGGTATAGCCCAAAATAGAAGAAAAGTCTAGTAGACATGGTCTCTAAAACGCATACCTTAATAGCTATGACTACGTATTTAGTAGAAGAGAGTGTTTCAAAGCAGCGAAGATGGACAAGTACCCATACCTGTTAAGGTATGCATTTTAGAATTCATGCTTAATAGACGTATATTTCTTGGTTTGGTCCGTACTATCGCCTTTGGAGGTCGCCTGTTTTACAGTCTTACCGACAACAGTACCGGTGATTCCACTGCCATAGGTATCAGAACGATTTTCGCTTATAACTTTCGACTCTGTCATTTCTGGACCAGTGTTGTTTACCTCAAATTAATACATTTACCTTTCTCCATCATCTCTGAAAGTTTCCTCCATAATAACGCAACCACTCTGTTTAAAAATGATGGTAAGTTCTGGGTTGTAGCCACTAATCTTGGATGCCGATACCTCGTATAAGGCACTGAATATTAGTGACACTTACAAGGGAATGGTCCAATCCGACATGTCGAAGCCCACCCTGAATTTTTTTGCTGCAGGAAGAATACAAGGGAAAAAATGCAGTGTAAAAATTTTACCTGCTAAGACCCACTGGAAGTCTTTTTTTTAATTATTAAAGCTTTTTATGTCCTACGAAGTACCGCTTATGACAGCGGTTTGTGCAGTTCTTCGTCCCAAGAGTGCGTTCGGCCGTGATAGGAGAGCGTAGAGATGCATAGTATTGCTAATATCAGGTGTGATACAAGCGAAGCACGTGAAGTACACAAAAGATGTCATTTATCACTAATGTTCTGAATAAGACGCTGTTCATATCGACAGTTAGGCTCTTGCTTATGTAATTATTGCAAAACAGAGGAAAATTCATTACCGACGACTTTCCTCAGTCATGACTTTAATTTACTGAAATAAAATATTTCTTACACACACACATCACTTTATAACATTTCCCATACCACAGTTCTTGAAAATGGTTCAAATGGCTCTGAGCACTATGGGATTGAACTGCTGTGGTCATCAGTCCCCTAGAACTACTTAAACCTAACTAACCTAAGGACATCACACACACCCATGCCCGAGGCAGGATTCGAACCTGCGACCGTAGCAGCAGCGCGGCTCCGGACTGGAGCGCCTAGAACCGCACGGCCACCACGGCCGGCACAGTTCTCCTGGCAGAGGGTTCATCGAACCATTTTAGTACTACTTCTCTACCATTCCACTCTCGAATGGCGCTTGCGAAAATCTTTCCGTTCGAGCTCTGATTTCTCTTATTTTATTATGACGATCATTTCTCCATACGTAGGTGGGTGTCAACAAAATATTTATATTCGGAAGCGAAAGTTGGTGATTGGAATTTCTTAAATAGATCTCGCCCCAAAGAAAATCGCCTTTGTTTCAGTGACTGCCACCCCAACTCGCGTATCATATCAGTGACACTCTCACCCCTATAGCGCGATAACACGAAACTAGCTGCCCTTATTTGCACTTTTTCGATGTCCTCCGTCAATCCTACCTGGTAAGGATCCCATACCGCGCAGGAATATTCCAGCAGAGGACGGACAATTGTAATATAGGCTGTCTCTTTAGTGGGTTTGTCGCACCTTCTAAGTGCGCAGTCTTCGTTTCGCCTTCCCCACAGTATTATCTATGTGGTATTTCCAATTTAAGTTGCTCGTAAATGTAATTCCTAGGTATTTATTCGAACTTACAGCCCTTAGATTTGTGCGATTTATCGTATACCCTAAATTTATCGGATCTCTTTTAGTACCCATGTGGATGAACTCGCACTTTTCTTTGTTTGGTGGTAATTGCCACTTTTCACACCATACAGAAATTCTCTCTAGATCATTTTGTAATTGGAATTGATCGTCCGATGGTTTTACTTGACGGTAAATTACAGCGTCATCTGCAAACAATCTAAGGGGGCTGCTCAGATTATCACCTAGATCGTTAATATAAATCAGGAACAGCAGAGGGCCTATACACTACCTTGCGGAACGCCAGATATCACTTCTGTTCTACTCGATGATTTACTGTACATCGCTGCGAACTGTGACCTCTCTGAGAGGAAATCACGAATCCAGTCACACAACTGAGATGATACTCCATATGCACGCAATTTGATTAATAGTAGCTTGTGAGGAACGGTATCAAAAGCCTTCTGGAAATCTAGGAATATGGATCGATCTGAGATCCCTTGTCGACAGCACTCATTAATTCATGGGAATAAAGAGCTAGCTGTGTTGCACAAGAACGATATTTTCTGAATCCGTGTTGGTTATGTATCAGTAAGTCATTTTCTTCAAGGTGAATAACGTCTATATTAGTAGCAATGAAACAGTTCCTTGTTTATTATTTACAGTCGCCACAGTAAAGCGCAGTGCCATCTGATTAATGAAAACAAACGTTTTCCTTAACCCTTTCAGACCCGAATTTTTTCTGAAGGAATGAAAATTTTTTCAAATACTGTAATGGACTTGGATGATTTTTTAATGATTTTAGAAGCAACATTTGTAAAAAGATATGTTACCAATTTCGAAAAAAATTTTGTACACATTTGTGTACACCGGGTCTCAATCAACACTGAAATCATAGCAGTCAAAACTAATATATTTAAACATTACACATAAATTTGAAATCATTTACACACAAAATACATGCAAAATTCACCATAGTTTTAATTCAAAATGAAATGAGTCAGGAATTATGTTCATTATGTGGTTCTAATCGACATGAAATGAACGGAAACAGTTTTTTTCCTTTGATAAACAAAGGTATACATTACATTTTTCACATTTTATTCATGAACGTCCGTTGCATCCCGGAAATTTGCACCTGGTAGGCAGTGCACCACTTTCATGAAGAGGCAAGTGTTGTGTTCCATCAAACAGAATCTCTTCAGGAGGCCTAGTTTCTCCTCGTCATCTTTGAACAGGTGTATCTGGAGGTGTGGCAGATGGTTGGCTCCATTTTCTATTCGAGGTATCCTGTTACGGATGGCAGTATATATGGGCCGAACTTTATAAAACTTGTCTTTATTGTCTGCTGGTTGAGCCATGTTGTTAACAAGATGGAAATTTGTTCTGAGTTGGAAGAATCTATACTAAGAATGCATACTGTCCAAGAGTAATTGCATTTTCAATGTTGTGTCCCAATACATTCGGACTCTAGGAAATTTTAGAGTTAGCATAATTATATGAAGCCCAAACAAGATTTGGAGTTCTGCTGGTGTATTTTGTTTGAAATTGCTAATTGTTCCACTCTGCAAGGCATATAAGTTTGTCACATCAGCCATAGTACTGAACAGACCATTGATAATGTACTTGCTGAAATAAGTTGAAGGAGAAAGTATTTCCTGTTCTTCAATACATTGTTCCCATTCGTAATATGAATCCAGTATAGAGAGAGGACGATGACGCCACTTGATATCTTTTTTTCCTGACAAAATGTATTTTACATCACTGAGCTTATTGTAGGTAAGTGGATCACTGTCTTGAATATCACTATCGTTGTTATCATTGTCACTGCACACACCACTTTCATTATTTGCAGTTGACTCGTCTTGGTTTCTCCCCCGTTTATTTTGTCAGCCCCCACTCTGATTTCCTTCTCTCTTGAATTACAGAAGGATTCTACATCAGGAAATGATTCTTCATCTGATGATAAATCGATATCTGACACCTCTCCATTCAGCAGCATCTCTAAAATGGCATCTGCATCTCGCTCAGTGTCGAAATACGGTTTCTTTGACATGATCAACAGAACTGAAATATTCACAAATAATAATATCAGTAGTGGTATTTCCCTAAAATATTAGTTTACAGTAGACCTGACGACATTGTCATCAACTGGAGCTTCGATGCTATGTCTATTTTCCTAAATGTTTCTCATAACAATAACTAGTAATACAACAAACGTCATATGTTTTGAAAAAATCCGAGTCAAAACTCATACAATCGTCAGAATAAAAAGAAACTGTTCCAACAAGCACTTCATACGAAGAAAACACAAAACATTCAACCTTATGCAAAACACTGTTCTTGAGACCTCATGGCTACAATTGTGCACACAGAAAAACATCGCTTCTTTTTGTTGACTAAAACAAATGGTTTTGAAATATTGATTGTTGTAATAAATAAATCGAACATTCTACAATGTTCATGCAAAACAACAATACTGGTACTCAACTATACTGTGGGTTAGAGCTTACCAAAGACTACCAGGTACTTTCAAGGTCTCAAACTGCTCTGCACTGCTACATTAATCTGTTGATATGTTTATAGTGCTGCACAACAGATGGCAGCACTTGTGCATGATGAAAACAATGAACATTCACAAATGTGTACATCAGCTCCAAATTGAGGAAAACTATTTCTATTGCAGTTAAGACGCCATGAAAATTAATGTACACAATTGTAACCACAGGGTCTGAAAGGGTTAAACCAGGCACACATTATCAGATAACTATTAATGCTTTCCGGCACGTCACAGTAATTACTCGTTTCGTTTCGACAGAACTGCGATGGGGTAAAAAAGTCGTCCTGGGCGCTGCTCTGTTTTTTTGTGCTGCATATCGAACATACTTGAAGCATTTTCTAAATTGTACCGATGCAAAGTGATAAAGCGCAAATGACCAAAATTTAAGAGTACTGGAGGAGGAGACTGGTGTTTAACGTCCCGTCGACAACGAGGT
Organism: Schistocerca cancellata; assembly: GCF_023864275.1. Lineage (NCBI taxonomy): Eukaryota > Metazoa > Arthropoda > Insecta > Orthoptera > Acrididae > Schistocerca > Schistocerca cancellata. The sequence goes on along the minus strand of NC_064635.1, from coordinate 14,102,246 downwards.
CATTAGAGACGGAGCACCAGCTCGGATTACGGGAGGATGGGGAAGGAAAGCGGCCGCGTCCTTTGTCAAAGGAACCGTTCCGGCATTTGCCTGAAGCGATTTAGGGAAATCACGAAAAAACCTAACTCTAGATCACAGGACGCTGGTCTGAACCCTCGCCCTCCCGAATGCGAGTCCAGTGTGCCGATCGCTGCGCCACCTCGCTCTATATTTAGGAGTACTGTTCTCCTGATAACCCTCAAACGACGCGGGCCAATAAGAAACACTACTGTCCGACACTTTCCTTAAAAATACTTCCCACAGGCGGAAAACTTCTTTACCGTGAGTCCCATTGGTTGCCGCAGGTGGAATGTGAGTTATATCAACTGCTTTTCGTCGTCCTCGTGAAGGACAGAGGTATCGATATATCCAGGATAAAAGTCAAACAGAAGAATTGAAATAATTTCTGCAACTGGTTAGAAGTCGTTTCGAATGACATGTTAAAACTATTCATTCCTATTTTTCCAGCTTTTGGCAGGATTACTATTAGATTTTTGCCACTAAACAGCCGTTTTTTATTCTTGACTTAATATGCCTTGAGGTTCCTGAAGACAGATAAGTTTGCTGTTTATGTTTTCTTATTGGCAACGTTACGTAGCGCTCTGTATGAAAATCACTGGCTGTGCTGGGTGCAGTCTGTGGCTAGTTTGCATTGTTGTCTGCCATTGTAGTGTTAGGCAGCGGCAGCTGGATGTGAACAGCGCGTAGCGTTGCGCAGTTGGAGGTGAGCCGCCAGCAGTGGTGGATGTGGGGAGAGAGATGGCGGAGTTTTGTAATTTGTCATGAACTGCTATATATATTATGACTATTAAGGTAAATACATTGTTTGTTCTCTATTAATATCTTTCATTTGCTAACTATCCCTATCAGCAGTTAGTGCCTTCCGTAGTTTGAATCTTTTATTTAGCTGGCAGTAGTGGCGCTCGCTGTATTGCAGTAGTTTCAGTAACGAAGATTTTTGTGAGGTAAGTGATTTGTGAAAGGTATAGGTTAATGTTAGTCAGGGCCATTCTTTTGTAGGGATTTTTGAAACTCAGATTGCGTTGCGCTAAATAATATTGTGTGTCAGGTTAAGCACAGTCGTGTATAAATTGTTTCTAAGGGGACGTTACAACATGCATTGAGGTTCCTGAAGACAGATATAAAATGTCGTGTGACTAGGGCCTCCCGTCGGATAGACCGTTCGCCGGGTGCAAGTCTTTCGATTTAACGCCACTCCGGTGACTTGCGCGTCGATGGGGATGAAATGATGATGAGGATAACACAACACCCAATCCCTGAGCGGAGAAAATCTCTGACCCAGCCGGGAATCGAAATTGGGCCCTTAGGATTGACATTTTGTCTCGCTGACCACTCAGCTACCGGGGGCGGACAAGACTGATATAAAGCAGTGGAAACAGTAATCCCCTGAAAATTATCACTGTCCTTGTTCTATATCGATATGTCATTGCATTAATCGGTTGCAAGACAGATTATGTCTTTTCCGGTTCGGAATGATAAAGTGTGGTTTCGTCACAGTTCTTTCACAAAACCTGACTGACCGTCATTATACACAACTGATGTGGGTATAACAGCAAGCTTCGTCTTCACGTCAGCTGCGATTTAATGACATCTCCTTCGCACATTTACTTCAAGTAAACTTAGTTGTCTTACGACTTACTATACTGCATGATTTCTTGAATCTCCTATTGAGGTCGAAAATGATTTGAAATCAGCAGTTTCCCTCTCAGTTAAGATTCGGAGGGCCCTGTCTCGTATACCTCCATTGGTGCACTGCCTCTCACCAACAGTTGTACGCGGATCATATCTGAAGAAAATGCGTCTAAAGAACTGTTGTTGGTGTTCTTTATTTGAGTTTAGGGGTTCATGTTTGTTATTATTATTACGGGTAATGGGACTTAGCCATACTGTAGTGTAAATCTTTCGGATAGTTTTTCTCTCACAGTTTCATGAGTTTCATTTTGGGGCTTATTTACTGCTTCGTATAAGTCTTCCTTCTGCTTGTAAAAATCATTTTATGAAGCAAAAGCGGGTTAAAACACTACTTAGCATTAAGCAGCCGGCCACTGTGGCCGAGCGGTTCTATTACCCTGATTCTTCTTAAAAATTCCACTGTCAAATCAAAGCAATGTATATATTGTAATACATGAACTTCTTTGGCACTGCTTTACACTCAGTCACACATTATTGCAACTGTAAAACTGATTCAAAATTTCAGTGCCCCATACTATCTTAATAATAGCTACTGTCATATTATTCATTTTATCTCACCTCTTTGTTGTTTCCTGTATATACCACAGTATTTACATAATACCATGTAATAGCATTCACACAAACTGGTGACTATAACTGTCAACTCCATGTGTAATATTGTATGCTTATGATGTACGGTTTATCTTTGTGTTTTAATTGTTCATGATGTTACCTTTTTTCTTTATAAACATTCATACTGTGAAATCAAAGTAATCTATATATTGTAATATCTCTGAGAGAGAACATGTCTGGCACTGTTGTATTTGTGAAGCCGCAATCTTTGTGTCAACTTTACATGTGGCAAGAACTTTTGTGTGTGTGTGTGTGTGTTTGTGTGGATGGGTGGATGAGTCTGTGTGGTGCTTTGCACAATATGGTGATATACAAATCATATAACTGCTGTATATACTTTGCAATATTTCAAAAATACAATTACTTGAACAGCGTGCAATCATTCGTTTTCTGAACTTGCGTGATGTGAAACCAATTGAAATTCATCGGCAGTTGAAGGAGACATCTGGTGATGGAGTTACGGATGTGTCGAAAGTGCGTTCGTGGGTGCGACAGTTTAATGCAGGCAGAACATCGTGTGACAACAAACCGAAACAACCTCGGGCTCGCACGAGCCGGTCTGACGACATGATCGAGAAAGTGGAGAGAATTGTTTTGGGGGATCGCCGAATGACTGATGAACAGATCGCCTCCAGAGTTGGCATTTCTGTGGGTTCTGTGCACATAATCCTGCATGACGACCTGAAAATGCGAAAAGTGTCATCCAGGTGGGTGCCACGAATGCTGACGGACGACCACATGGCTGCCCGTGTGGCATGTTGCCAAGCAATGTTGACGCGCAACGACAGCATGAATGGGACTTTCTTTTCGTTGGTTGTGACAATGAATGAGACGTGGATGCCATTTTTCAATCCAGAAACAAAGCGCCAGTCAGCTCAATGGAAGCACACAGATTCACCGCCACCAAAAATATTTTGGGTAACCGCCAGTGCTGAAAAAATGATGGTGTCCATGTTCTGGGACAGCGACGGCGTAATCCTTACCCATTGCGTTCCAAAGGGCACTACCGTAACAGGTGCATCCTACGAAAATGTTTTGAAGAACAAATTCCTTCCTGCACTGCAACAAAAAAGTCCGGGAAGGGCTGCGTGTGTGCTGTTTCACCAAGACAACGCACCCGCACATCGAGCTAACGTTACGCAACAGTTTCTTCGTGATAACAACTTTGAAGTGATTCCCCATGCTCCCTACTCACCTGACCTGGCTCCTAGTGACTTTTGGCTTTTTCCAACAATGAAAGACACTCTCCGTGGCCGCACATTCACCAGCCGTGCTGCTATTGCCTCAGCGATTTTCCAGTGGTCAAAACAGACTCCTAAAGAAGCCTTCGCCGCTGCCACGGAATCATGGCGTCAGCGTTGTGAAAAATGTGTACGTCTGCAGGGCGATTACGTCGAGAAATAACGCCAGTTTCATCGATTTCGGGTGAGTAGTTAATTAGAAAAAAAATCGGAGGCCTTAGAATTTGAATGCACCTCGTAGCAGAGTCATCAGAAGATCAAAACCAATTGCAGAAAGATTTGGAGAAGATATCTGTACCGTGTGACGAGTGGCAATTGACTCTGAATAATGGAAAATGTGAAGTCATCCATGCGAGTACTAAAATGATTCCGCTCAGTTTCAATTAGGCGATGAATCACACAATTCTGAAAGCTGTCAGTTCAACTAAAAACTTAGGGATTCCATTCACGAATAACTTCAGCTGGAACGAGCACGTAGATAATGGTGTGGAGCGACCAATGCCTGGGGATTATTGGCAGAACACCTAGAAAGTGTTACAGGTCTACTGAACAAATGGTTACACTACGCTTCTCCGCCCTCTTCTGGGGTATTGCTTTACGGCGTGTCATCGGCATCAGTTATGACTGACGCAGAACATGGAGAAGGTTCGATGAGGGGCAGCTCGTTTTGTATTCGCGAAATAGCGCAGAGTGCCACTGATACGATATGCGAGGTGGTGTGCGCTCAGTAGAACAAGTGAGTTTGTCGTTACGGAAAGGTCTTTCCACGAAATTTCAATCTACAACTATCTGCTTGGGTAGCTCAGTTGGTAGAGCATTTGCCCGCGAAAGGCAAAGGTCCCGGGTTCGAGTCTCCGTCCGGCACACAGTTTTAATCTGCCAGGAAGTTTCATATGAGCGCACACTCCGCTGCAGAGTGAAAATCTCATTCTGGAAACATCCCCCAGGCTGTGGCTAAGCCATGTCTCCGCAATATCCTTTGTTTCAGGAGTGATAGTTCTGCAAGGTTTCGCAGGAGAGCTTCTGTAAAGTTTGGAAGGTAGGAGACGAGGTACTGGCAGAAGTAAAGCTGTGAGGACGGGGCGTGAGTCGTGCTTGGGTAGCTCAGATGGTAGAGCACTTGCCCGCGAAAGGTAAAGGTCCCGAGTTCGAGTCTCGGTCCGGCACACAGTTTTAATCTGCGAGGGAGTTTCATATCTGCGCACACTCCGCTGCAGAGTGAAAATCTCATTCTGGAAACATCCCCCAGGCTGTGGCCAAGCCACGTCTCCGCAATATCCTTTGTTTCAGGAGTGATAGTTCTGGAAGGTTTCGCAGGAGAGCTTCTGTAAAGTTTGGATGGTAGGAGACAAGGTACTGGCAGAAGTAAAGCTGTGAGGACGGGGCGTGAGTCGTGCTTGGGTAGCTCAGTTCGTGGAGCACTTGCCCGCGAAAGGTAAAGGTCCAGAGTTCGAGTCTCGGTCCGGCACACAGTTTTAATCTGCCAGGAAGTTTCATATCAGCGCACAATCCCCTGCAGAGTGAAAATCTCATTCTGGATACAACTGTTTCTTCCGAGGGCGAAAATATTCTGTCGACATGCAGCTGCATAAGGAGAAATGATCATTACAATAAAATGCGAGACGTCAGAGGCTGTACGGAAAGACTTCACTGTTCCGTTTCCCCGCTCGCTGTTCGAGAGTGGAACGGTAGAGATAAACCCTCTGCCAGGCACTCGAGTGTGAGTTGCAGAGTAGTCACGCAGATGTGGCTGCAGACGGCGCTGTGCGCTGCGCGCAGAGTCGAGTGGCTGCGAGCTGGCAGACGTTTCTGCGGTGCGCGCCCATCGTCAGCGGCGGGGTCTCGCCCGCCGCCCGCCGCAGCCTCTCGCCTTGATCACCTCTGAGGGCCGGCCGGGCGACCTAATTGCATACCTGCAGGCGCACGCAGCCCGGAGTCCGCGATCGATGCCCGCAGCCGCCGTCCGTCGCTCAACACGGGCGCTTCCACTACGTGGACCGGCAGACTCACGCATTAGCTGCACCCACACAGTGCGATGTCGACTCCACACGCTCCACATGGCGTGGTCCGACTGAAAAACGCTAGTATGCCGGCGACTTTGTAGCGGACCATTGATCCAATCTGCTGCGGTATACTTCGAGGGTCGTTCAATAAGTAGTGGCCCACATTAAAAAAAAAAGCCATTAATATACATAGACGTCCTCATTGGTGCTTCACATTTGATGTTTGTTCTGTGCGCCGGTGAAGGTTCGAACCGTTCTGGCAGATGGCAGAGCCGTAGTACGGTGTAAGAATGACGTCTTCATACGACTCACGTTACAAGCGGCGTGCTGTTACTGAATTCTTGTGTGCTGACAAAGAAACGTTGGAGAATATCCATAAACGTTTGCGTGAAGTGTATTGTGATGCTTCAGTTGTGCGACAGGATTCATGATTTCCTATCAGAGAGGCCACAGTTCGTACCGACAGACGTAAAGACATCGAACAGAACGGAAGTGATAAACTCGTATTGCGCTCTGTGAGCGCAGAACAGGGAATCAGTGATCATAAGACCGTTGCAGCATCCCTGAATACGGAAGTAAACAGGAATATAAAAAAAGGGAGGAAGGTTTGTCTCTTTAGCAAGAGTAATAGGAGGCAGATTTCAGACTATCTAACAGATCAAAACGAAAATTTCTGTTCCGGCACTGACAATGTTGAGTGTTTATGGAAAAAGTTCAAGGAAATAGTAAAATGCGTTTTAGACAGGTACGTGCCGAGTAAAACTCTGAGGGACGGGAAAAACCCACCGTGGTTCAACAACAAAGTTAGGGAACTACTGCGAAAGCAAAGAGAGCTTCACTCCAAAATAAAACGCAGCCAAAACTTCTCAGACAAACAGAAGCTAAACAATGTCAAAGTTAGCGTAAGGAGGGCTATGCGTGAAGCGTTCAGTGAATTCGAAAGTAAAATTCTATGTACCGACTTGACAGAAAATACTACGAAGTTCTGATCTTACGTTAATTCCGTAAGTGGATCGAAACAGCATAACCAGACAGTCTGGGATGATAAAAGGATTGAAACAGAGGATGACACGCGTAAAACTGAAATACTAAACACCTTTTTCCAAAGCTGTTTCACAGAGGAAGACCGCACTGCAGTTCCTTCTCTAAATCCTCGCACGAACGAGAAAATGGCTGACATGGAAATAAGTGTCCAAGGAATAGAAAAGCAACTGGAATCACTCTACAGAGGAAAGTCCACTGGACCTGACGGGATACCAATTCGATTCTACACAGAGTACGCGAAAGAACTTGCCCCCTCCCCCCCCTTCTAACAGCCGTGTACCGCAAGTCTCTAGAGGAACGTGTAACACGACCGCCCTGCCGGAAGTGCGTTAGCTCAATAAAGCCTGTACTGTAATAAGTTCACGGGCTTCACCTTGTAAACAAGGATTTAGTACATAAGTTGACCGCGTGTACCTAATGGAAGCAAGTCGGACTTATTCAGTCAGTAACTACAGTGATGCGTCAAGCAAATGTAAAGTATAATTACGCGTTCGCATGGACAAGAAGTACATACAGTAGATACTACTAATGATTAATAATACGGTCGCCAGCCTAATTAGGCATTGAGTGAGTTTTTCCCTGTACAAGTGGTAGCATATTCAAGCATAATGACACGTAGTAATGTTGCGTTTTATGGCAAAATTTAGAATCAGAAAGAATCTAATGAACTAAGGTCTTCTTCTTTTGTACCAATTTATATAAGCTAAAATTACACAACACCACACAGCAATGATTACTACGAGCTGCACTTTGTATATTGATCAGAATGAAATCGGGCATAGATTACCCTAGCATCAGCAATTTTGAAAACACACATACAAAGTCACTATTAAAACTGAAAAAAAAAAAACACTGATACACTTAGGTTTAATATAGCAATTAATTTTACTGTTCAATTCTGATCAGTACACTTCAAAAATGTGCAAGAGTAGGCAAGAGAAAGGGGGGGGCCCTGAAACTGTTACGGTCGTTATGCTGAAACTAGTAAGTCCTGAAGGTACATTAACACTCAAAATTGTCAATCTGTGGATAACTACTTTATTCCTTTTATTACTGAATAAATTAGTTATTATTCTTTCAGTCTCAAATTAATTAACTAACATTGCTAGCTCAATTCAAATTTTATCTTTCAATTTAATCGCACTGTTGTTCTTTACTAACATTTACATTTGCACTCCTAACTTTCAAACTGCTTTATAGCATAGATCGATCTGCAGATAATTTAATACTAACTGTAAACTTTCAGTTCGGGATACTCGGGTTGCACAATATATGGTAAGGACCCTGTCTAGGTCAATGATAAGGATAAGTGATGGCTAAGGCAATTCTGGTAAAAGTCACGTTATTATTGAACAGTTAGAACAGTTTCAACACTGGTCCACACAGATACACTTCTAAAGATGGAATAAATGTTTGACCTGTGCACGTAGTTGCGGCGGATGGCGGGCAGCGAGATAGCGGGCAGCACAGCACACATACTAGCACGGCTAAGGCTCTCACAGTATCGGCACTTTCATTCTTCTTAGCGTCGTAATCTTTCCAATTTTGTGCCTGAGGAAATAGCCATGCCAAGTAGTCGTCGGAATCGGCCCATCCGAGGCTCAATGGAATCCACTTTTCCTAGATAGCCTCCTCGGTACAGTACATGTTCCTCTGACCGATACTCAACTCCGTCTGTTTCACTGAGCCCGTTGTGCCGAACCGCGCCAGTGTGCGTTTTCCCGCGCTCGCCTGCATCCACCTTTTCCCGCGCCCCTACAGGTAGGGTATTCACCACAGGTTTTCTACTACACATATTCTAATGCATTACCTACGTATGGACCAAGTGTTTAAATTACAATTTACACATTTTACAATAGTTTTAACATTAAATACATTTTCCTTTGATTATCAAATTGCTTAAAATCTAACATAAGTAATGACATTCATTTCAAAAGTTGTGTACAGTTTCTTTAACATGACACGAAAAGAAAAAATTTAAAATAATATTTACATTATTTCACATAAATTCAGAAAGAAACATTTATCTAAATACATAAAGAAAAAAATTATTATAGGTACATTATTGTTACACATGCCCCTGTTTCCAGAAAATTTTCTTAAGTCCAAATTTTATGGGAACACTAAATTTAACAATGATACACTGGTTCTGAATCTTTACGTAAAAGTTCAAGAAGATTTACACTACATATTTCCTTCCACTCACTGTATATAGGTTCACACTATTTTAATATATTAAGACCAATATCTTGTTATTTACTTAAGTGCCTTTTGCACAGTCCAACTTCCCATTTAAACATTACTAAAATAGCAATTTAATCAATTTTTCCCAAATTTCTTAAAGAAATAATTTAAAATTCTGGAATGCAAATATTTAACTACAAAAACAAATGCATATTTCGTATACACTATAGGATAATTTGTCGCTGCTTGCTTTGAATAGCAGTCCATTTCCTAAATTTACTAAACAAAACACACACACAAAATTTTCATAAAATTAACTACACATATTTGCTGCCTATTATGTGAATTTGGGCAGTCCATTTCACTTCATATTGTCACATCCTCTGGATTACATTTACTATTTTCCATCGACTATTTATCTGCCCTCATTGGTATTTGGCAGTCCTTCCTATTCTGGTTCATACACTGCCCATTTTCATTTTTGACAGTTCCACCTGTTATCTGTCTGAAAGCATTTACCCTTTCCTTTCAGTCCTTTCCTCCATACATTTTTATAGTTACAGTACAATTGGTAATCTGAAACTCACATAACTACATTAGTAAACTTTCAATGGTATACAGACATTTACAAAGAATAGTTACATTTGAAACAATTTGTGTTCAGCATAAGATACAGCACAATTACTCGTTTCTGGGAACATACAGTTTCAGATCCACTATATTTCTTACACCTAAAGGTCTTTTGGATTTTGGGTAGATTAGGTAGTAAGCATTATCGTGTGGAATATTCTGTATTATATATGGTCCGTTATAAATATATTTAAATTTTGAAATTTCATGGTTTAGTTCACTAGATTTCTCGTGGGTTTTTAGAAGAACATAATCTCCAATTTTGAATTTTGAAACCTTTAGATTTTTATCGTGTCTTCTAGATCTAGATTCGGCTTTTTGCTTTGCCCTTTTTATAACCAATTCTTTCTTTTGATTCAATCCCAAACTTGTACAAGGTGGAAACTCCAATTTTTCTTCAATTAAACTTTTACTACTTCTACCTAACAAAATTTCTTCCGGTGGGAACCCTGTAGTTTCATGATGTAATGTGTTCATGACATTTTCAAAATCCGATATGAATCTGCCCCAGGCTCTATGATTGTGACTGCAGTATGTTCTACACAATCTCCCGACTTCACGCATGTATCTTTCAACCGGATTGCTTGCAGGATGGTAGGCTGCAATATATTTAACCTCCACACCATTTTTCTCCATTCCCTCTTTCCAAATTTTGGATATGAACTGGGGTCCATTGTCCGATAGTACTGCCTTGGGTTTCCCGATGGTCCTGAAGTATTCGACCATCCTATTAAATACAGCTTTTGCTGTGGCCTTTTTTAAGGGGTATAGTTTCACAAATTTAGAAAATACTTCCAAAATCACCAAAAGATATGCACAATTTCCCGAAGTCTTTGGGAGGGGACCATATAAATCTACCGATAATAAGTCTAGGGTGTCTTCAGGCAATGTACTTTGCATTGGTCCCCTACTAGTTTTGTTCGGTACTTTGGTCTTTTGACAGACATCACATGACTTAATCCGTTCCTTTACCTTCTTACTTACACTACTGGTAATCACTACGACATTATTCAGTTTATCCAAACATTTTTTCGGCCCACTATGCCCCAATGTCAAATGAAAATAATCTATGACATCAGTATCAAACTGGTTTGGCCAACATACCCTCCATTCCTCAGTAACTAAATCTTTCCTCCTATATAAAATGCCTTTATAAATTTTGTAATATTTCTTAATTTGAGGATACTGCACACTGTCAAAATTTACTTTCACTGATTTCCAGGTTGAATCCTCATTCTGATGGTACCTCATATTCTTACATATCTGCTCAATTTTCCTATTTCCTGAAATCTCTTTCATATACCTTATCTGAAAAGTACCCTCTTCCCCATTTTCATTGGGCACTTCGCTCATACCATTAGGCAATCGAGATAAGGCATCTGCCACATAATTCTCAGTACCTTTAATATAGCAAATATCGTAATCAAATTGCTGCAGGTACAAAGCCCAACGAGTTAGCCTACCATTAAGTAAACGGCAATCTTTAAGAAAAGTCAAAGCTTTGTGGTCGGTATGTATAATGAGCTTATGGCCCCACAGATAATTTCTAAATTTCTTCAGCCCCCATATAATGGCTAAAGCTTCCTTTTCCGAAATAGTGTAATTTCTCTCATATCTTGTTAGGGTTCTACTGGCAAATGCGATAGTCCGGTGTTCAATTTCCTTGCCCTCACAGATTTCTTGGAACACTTCTACGCCAATTCCATAAGCACTGCTATCAGTACTCATATGGAAAGGTTTTGACAGTATGGGGTGATGCAAAATATTGTCATTCAAAAGTTCCCTTTTTAAGTTTTCAAAATCTCTCCTGCATTCTTCAGTCCACACAAAAGCACTATTTTTCTTAAGTAAATTGTTCAAATGAGGACTATTAAAAACTTGTCCCTTGACGAATTTTCTATAGAATCCACACAAACCTAGAAAGGCTTTCAACTGTTTTCTATTTCTAGGAGCTGGACATCCCGATATTGCACTTAACTTTTCCGGATCCTTGCCAATACCGTTGGTAGTAATAATGTGCCCCAGAAACTTTATTTCCGATTTCACAAATTCACACTTCTTCCATTTAAGTGTCATGCCCCCTGCTTGTAGAGCAACAAAAACTTTCTGTAATAACTCGCAATGCTCCTGCCATGTTTCTGTAGCAATCAGTAAATCGTCTACATAAATGGTTAACCGGGAACTCAGTTCCCTACCTAACACAAAGTCCAGTGCCCTAATAAATACTGCCACAGATGTGCTAAGCCCAAATGGCACTACTTTATACTGGTAGCATTTCCCGGCGAATAGAAAAGCGGTATATTTACGGGATTCTTTACTCAATGGGATTTGCCAGTATCCGGCGGTCATATCCAGACTGGTTAAATATTTTACGTTATAAAATTTTTGGAGCATTTCGTCCAGATTCTCAGGCCTATCTATTTCCTTCTTTACAATTTTGTTTAAAGTCCTAGCGTCGATAACTACTCTCACTCCCCCATCCCTTTTGTTCACTATGATAAGGGGACTATTATACTCGCTGCTACTTCGTTCGATTACCCCCCACTCTATCATCTTATCTATTTCCACTTGAACAGCCTGCCTCTTTGATATGGGTATCGAAAACGGTCTTACGAAGAAAGGTTTATGCTCTATTGTCTCAATCTGGTATTCAAAATTCTTAACTAGGCCAGGTTTGTCCGAAAATACGGGGCTGTTATTATCTAAAATTTCAAGCAACTCTGCTTTCTGTTCGGGAGATATTCCCTCTAAATTTTCCACCATTCCCTTAAATTCATGCCCCTGCTTGTCACTTTCATTTAATAATTTCTGGACATGGTACACCTCATACTTGTTTGTCAACCCATCATTCCCTTGGTCGATCTCCAACAACAACGAATCAATTCCTGAATCAAACACTTCCCCAAATCCCTCAAAATTCAATTCCAAATTCCTAAATGTACTATTAATTTTGATCACTCCCTGGCTACAATCAATAATAACCTTTTCTTTATCCAACCAATCTATCCCCAAAATCATTTCAGTACTCAGGCCTGGCACAACCAAAAAATCGTGTTCAAAGTTTTGTCCTTTTATACTAAATTCAACCAAAATCTGGTTCTTTACCGGCTTGCTAGCCTTGCCAGTAGCCCCAACAATTTTTACACCTGTTACTGACATAATTACTAGCCCAGGCTTATCACAAATGTGTTCGAAAAACGATTGGGAAATTGCACTTATCTGAGACCCAGTATCAAGAAGTACTTGCAATTTCATGTTATAAATTTCAACTGGTATTATTGTTTGTTTCACCGTCGAATGTTTTTCATTATCGTGGTCTTCCTTGAGCAAATCCGGGTCGACGATAACATCGTCCCAAGATATGCTTTTAACATTCACTTCACATATATCAGGCGGTTTCTTTGGTTCCGGGAGTTCAAAGTCATTAATTACCTGAACCCTTTGCGAAATAAACTCTGAGTCGTCCGGTGGTTCTTTCTTTCTTTGTTCGGTCTCAACATCTGGATTTTGTTTTGATACTTCGTCATTGTTAGGTGCAATATCGTACTTAACTGCATCCCCTTTGATTTCACTGATTTTTTCATATCCTCTTTCAGTAAAAGTATATTCACTTTCTTTTACCCCGAAAAATACATCTTCACTGGAGTCATCACTACTCTCTTCCTCCACATCAGATTCATTTAAGTATGCTACTTTTGCACAACAGGGAAAGTTAGTATATTCAATTTTGTCTGTATTTACGTATATTTCATCATCTGAACTATCGTCGGAATCCGACCATTCTGGATCGCTATCAAGTTCTAACATAAAGGCTTTTCTGAGACAGGCACTAAGTTCTTCCTCGGTATTGTCATCAAGCTTAGATTTTAATTCAATCTCCTCTTTTGGTGAAACGGCCTCTTCATCAGCTTTATTTACCTCTACTGTGACTTCATATTCGGTGTAATCCTCGTGGACTTTAATTACTTTCATGTAATCATCTGCCCCTTCTCCACGGTGCCTCTCGGTAGCAGCTTGCACTATTGGCGGATTGTTAGCAGAAGTTATTTCTTCGTCAATGCTGAGGAATTCATCCTCCAAATCCTTCCTATCATTAACCTTCCCCTTATCGGCAGCACGCGTACTCTTCGCGGCGCTATTTATTCTCCCTTCTTCAAATTTGGGCCACGTCACTATATTGACGCCCCTATCATTTCCCTTTTTATTAACTAATTTCTTCGCCTCATATTCTTTCTTAACATCCTCCCACTCACATTGCTTTAGGCCCTTGTACAGATCGTCGATCTGCACACGCCAATCAGTTACTTCTGCTAATTCATTATCGCCCTTTTCCTCATTGCAAACACTGCTAACCGCACCTCTCTGTGTACTCACAGTCTCATCTATTGTTTCCTTTGCCACGGAATTATCACTCGTAAAATTTTCATTATCTCTTACGGCTACGTTCGCACCTACTGCTGCCGTATTGCTAGCGGCTTCTCTCTGAACAGATGTTCCACTAGGCTGGGCCGTTGCCCTCTGATGCTCCACTCGCCCGTTAACCTGGAGCTTTCTGTGCGGCATAGATGACTCATGCTCGCTCACACCTGACGCTTGTCTCGCCACAACACGTTGCTTCGTTTCACGCCTGTCTCTAACCTGTCTCATTACATTACGGTCGGTCCGGTATCTGTTCTTAATTCGGGGCCGGTATGTATTGTCCGCTTCCGTTTGGCCCGCAACGTTCGCGGAAATTAGTTTCCCGCGTCGTTATTATTTTGCGCGGCATACCCTCTACCGCGACCTTGATAATTTCCTCTGCCTCTTCCTCTGCCTCTTCCCCTCTGTATTACATTGACGCGAAATCCATCGCCGTCATTCCTTTCGTCATTGTGTCGGGTATTACGGTTGCCAAAATTTTGATAATTGGCACGACTTTCGCGCCAATGGTCTTCGTCTTCGACTCTTTCGAGAAAGGCTTGGAAGCTACGATGGTTGCTTCCTACATACCTCTTGGAATCTTCTGGGAGCTTTTTATACAGTTCCCAGATAATTTCTGAATCTGATCTTCTACCTCTTAAATGCGTCAATTTCCTGTACCAATACTCGCAGAAATCTTTCAAAGAATTCCTGCCCCTGTTATCATGCTGTTTGGCCATGATAAACTCGCGCCATAAATGGTCCTGCTTTTGTTCAGACCAATATTCTTCGGTAAATTTTTGCCTAAATTCTTCGAACGTCATTCGTTCGGTATCTAAATTTATTCCCCAGCGCTTAGCGTCACCTGCTAAGGCGCTAATTACAACGTTTATCTTTTCCTGATCAGACAAGTGCCCAGGAAATATTCTCTCGCAATTTTTTATGAAGTCTAACGGATGCCACCCGTTATGTTTCTTGGCTGGATCGAAGCGTTCCTCGCCTTCTAACAGCTTCGTAATTGGTGCCTATCTTTAATTCTGCTCTCTAGATCGAAAATTCTGCCTTGAATTTTCGTAGCATTTTGTTCACAATTCTGAACACATCCGGTTACTTTTTGATCTAAATCCCTTTCAGTGTCTACAACCACCTTTTTCAACTGAGATATTCCGTATTGACATTCGTTTACGATCTCAGTTTTAAGACCGAAAACTTTTTCGTCTACCTTAGTTTCAACCAGCGGTTCTACTTTCTCTTGGATGTTGAGAATTTCGACATCGAATCTACTGTTAATGTTACCAATTTCCTCCTGCATAGTATCCATATTTTTGTTAATGGTGTCAATTTCAAATTTCATATTATTTACCACAGAACTTAAATTTCCCACTTTTTGTTCTACCTGCTCTATTTGTTTACTAATTCTAATTCCTTGATCTTTGACCTGTGCTCTAATTTGATCAACGTGTGTTTTAAGCTGCTCGTTCTGTGTTTTGATCTGATGGCCCTGTGTTTTAAGCTGCGCATCAACGTGCGTTTTAAGCTGCTCGTTCTGTGTTTTGAGCTGCTCATCAACGTGTGTTTTAAGCTGCTCGTTCTGTGTTTTGAGCTGCTCATCAACGTGTGTTTTAAGCTGCTCGTTCTGTGTTTTGAGCTGCTCATCAACGTGTGTTTTGAGCTGCTCATTCTGTCCTACAATTTGTTTGGTTAATTGTTCAAATAAGTCGTTCATATTTAAAATTTTTACACTGTTTTGTTCTACGGAATCCGTGTGTTCCGATTCTACTTCATAAGTTTCTTTCGGTTCTTTCTTTATCTGTGGTGAATCAAATATGTCAGTGGATTCGTTCACGTACCCACTATCATCTACAAAGTCACCCTCTACTTCCTGTTTTGTCCCTTGCTGTGTTCGAGGTGATCGCGACATTTCAATCTGTTCGTTGACGTGTTCATGGTATTGTATGTACGCCAATTGTCTTCCGCTAACGCCATCTGTTATCTGGCCGCGTAAACTCCTGATACTGCAAGCTGAATTCTCCATTTCGCTCAGCACATCTATCCTGTCCCCGTTCTTGTCCATATTGAATGCCAATCACACACACTATTATACTTGACTCACACTGCAGTTTATTTTACTGAACTTTATTGCTATTCGTGCCACGGAACATCCACTGTTCGGTCTTTACGTTAGTGTATAACCGACAACAACTGGATGTCCTGTCACCGGGAAGCCACGTGTAACACGACCGCCCTGCCGGACGTGCGTTAGCTCAATAAAGCCTGTACTGTAATAAGTTCACGGGCTTCACCTTGTAAACAAGGATTTAGTACATAAGTTGACCGCGTGTACCTAATGGAAGCAAGTCGGACTTATTCAGTCAGTAACTACAGTGATGCGTCAAGCAAATGTAAAGTATAATTACGCGTTCGCATGGACAAGAAGTACATACAGTAGATACTACTAATGATTAATAATACGGTCGCCAGCCTAATTAGGCATTGAGTGAGTTTTTCCCTGTACAAGTGGTAGCATATTCAAGCATAATGACACGTAGTAATGTTGCGTTTTATGGCAAAATTTAGAACTAAGGTCTTCTTCTTTTGTACCAATTTATATAAGCTAAAATTACACAACACCACACAGCAATGATTACTACGAGCTGCACTTTGTATATTGATCAGAATGAAATCGGGCATAGATTACCCTAGCATCAGCAATTTTGAAAACACACATACAAAGTCACTATTAAAACTGAAAAAAAAAACACTGATACACTTAGGTTTAATATAGCAATTAATTTTACTGTTCAATTCTGATCAGTACACTTCAAAAATGTGCAAGAGTAGGCAAGAGAAAGGGGGGGGGCCCTGAAACTGTTACGGTCGTTATGCTGAAACTAGTAAGTCCTGAAGGTACATTAACACTCAAAATTGTCAATCTGTGGATAACTACTTTATTCCTTTTATTACTGAATAAATTAGTTATTATTCTTTCAGTCTCAAATTAATTAACTAACATTGCTAGCTCAATTCAAATTTTATCTTTCAATTTAATCGCACTGTTGTTCTTTACTAACATTTACATTTGCACTCCTAACTTTCAAACTGCTTTATAGCATAGATCGATCTGCAGATAATTTAATACTAACTGTAAACTTTCAGTTCGGGATACTCGGGTTGCACAATATATGGTAAGGACCCTGTCTAGGTCAATGATAAGGATAAGTGATGGCTAAGGCAATTCTGGTAAAAGTCACGTTATTATTGAACAGTTAGAACAGTTTCAACACTGGTCCACACAGATACACTTCTAAAGATGGAATAAATGTTTGACCTGTGCACGTAGTTGCGGCGGATGGCGGGCAGCGAGATAGCGGGCAGCACAGCACACATACTAGCACGGCTAAGGCTCTCACAGTATCGGCACTTTCATTCTTCTTAGCGTCGTAATCTTTCCAATTTTGTGCCTGAGGAAATAGCCATGCCAAGTAGTCGTCGGAATCGGCCCATCCGAGGCTCAATGGAATCCACTTTTCCTAGATAGCCTCCTCGGTACAGTACATGTTCCTCTGACCGATACTCAACTCCGTCTGTTTCACTGAGCCCGTTGTGCCGAACCGCGCCAGTGTGCGTTTTCCCGCGCTCGCCTGCATCCACCTTTTCCCGCGCCCCTACAGGTAGGGTATTCACCACAGGTTTTCTACTACACATATTCTAATGCATTACCTACGTATGGACCAAGTGTTTAAATTACAATTTACACATTTTACAATAGTTTTAACATTAAATACATTTTCCTTTGATTATCAAATTGCTTAAAATCTAACATAAGTAATGACATTCATTTCAAAAGTTGTGTACAGTTTCTTTAACATGACACGAAAAGAAAAAATTTAAAATAATATTTACATTATTTCACATAAATTCAGAAAGAAACATTTATCTAAATACATAAAGAAAAAAATTATTATAGGTACATTATTGTTACAAACGGAAGGTTCCAAATGATTGGAAAAGAGCACAGGTAGTCCCAGTATTCAAGAAGGGTCGTCAAGAAGATACGCAAAACTATAGGCCTATTCTCTGACATCGATCTGTTGTAGAATTTTAGAACACGTTTTTGCTCGCGTATCATGTCATTTCTGGAAACACAGAATCTACTCTGTAGGAATCGACATGGATTCCGGAAACAGCGATTGTGTGAGACCCAACTCGCTTTATTTGTTCATGAGACCCAGAAAATATTAGTTTCGGGCTCCAAGGTAGATGCCATATTCCTTGACTTCCGGAAGGCGTTCGATACAGTTCCGAACTGTCGCCTGATAAACAAAGTAAGAGCCTACAGAATATCAGACCAGCAGTGTGGCTGGATTGAAGAGCTTTTAGCAAACAGAACACAGCATGTTGTTCTCAATGGAGAGACATTAAAGTAACCTGTGGCGTGTCACAGGGGAGTCATATGGAACCATTGATTTTCACAATATATATATATATAAATGACTTAGTAGATAGTGTGGGAAGTTCCATGCGGCTATTCGCGGATGATGCTGTAGTATACAGAGAAGTTGCAGCATTAGAAAATTGTAGCGAAATGCAGGAAGATCTGCATCGGATACGCACTTGGTGCAGGGGGTGGCAACTGACCCTTAGCATAGACAAATGTAATGTATTGCGAATACATAGAAAGAAGGATCCTTTATTGTATGATTATATGATAGCGGAACAAACACTGGTAGCAGTTACTTCTGTAAAATATCTGGGGTATGTGTACGGAACGATTTGAAGTGGAATGATCATATAAAATTAATTGTTGATAAGGCGGGTGCCAGGTTGAGATTCACTGGGAGAGTCCTTAGAAAATGTAGTCCATCAACAAAGGAGGTGGCTTACAAAACACTCGTTCGACTTATACTTGAGTATTGCTCATCGGTGTGGGATCCGTACCAGGTCGGGTTTACGGAGGAGGTAGAGAAGATCCAAAGAAGAGCGGCGCGTTTCGTCACAGGGTTATTTGGTAAGCGTGATAGCCTTACGGAGATGTTATCAAACTCAAGTGGCAGACTCTGCAAGAGAGGCGCTCTGCATCGCGGTGTAGCTTGCTGTCCAGGTTTCGAGAAGGTGCGTTTCTGGATGAGGTATCGAATATATTGCTTTCCCCTACTTATACCTCCCGAGGAGATCACGAATGTAAAATTAGAGAGATTCGAGCACGCACGGAGGCTTTCCGGCAGTCATTCTTCCCGCGAACCATACGCGACTGGAGCAGGAAAGGGAGGTAATGACAGTGGCACGTAAAGTGCTCTCCGCCACACACCATTGGGTGGCTTGCGGATTGTAAATGTAGATGGAGATGTAGATGTAGGAGTACAGTTGGGCGACGGGTAAAGAAAGTTACAGCCTCAGGAAATGCAGAAAGACAGCTGCGTGATCAGCCCCGCTCGGGACGTCCTGTCACAGCCACTGCTCCAGACATGCTAAATCGCGTGGATGCCATTATTCGTGCCGACCGGCGCATCACAACTCAACAATTGGCTCTACAGTGGTCGGTCAGGAATGGAAGTGCGTCTGCAGTGACCGAGACTCTCGGATATTCAAAGAGGTGCTCACGATGGTTTCCACGAATTCTCAAAGTGGGCCACAAGATTCAAAGAAAGGCCATTTCATCTGAACTGCTGGAGCGTTTTGAGACCGACTTAGAGGCCTTTCTGTCACGGATCGTTACGGGGGACGAAAGCTGGGTGCACCACTTTGCGCCGGAAACAAAACGGCAGTCCATGGAGTGACATCATCCGCATTCACCACGAAATAAGAAATTCGATACCCCCTCTGCCAGAGAAGTCATGGTCACAGTCTTCTGGGATTGTGATGGCGCCATTCTCTTGCATGTGATGCCAAAAGGGTCAACGATCAATTTAGAGGCACACGTGAAGACTTGGAATAAACTCAAGAACCAGTTTCCGACGTGTTCTATCGGAAACAGAAATCTTGCTCCAACACGGTAATGCACGCCCACACTGAAGTCTGAGAACCCCCTACAGTCCAGACCCTGGCACCCTTTCTTTCAGGAGTTCTAGCTCCGCAAGGTTCGCAGGGGTGCTTCTCTAAAGTTTGGCCGGTTGGAGTAACCGAGCGGTTCTAGGCGCTACAGTCTGGAACCGCGTGACCGCTACGGTTGCAGGTTCGAATCCTGCCTCGGGCATGGATGTGTGTGATGTCCTTAGGTTAGTTAGGTTTAAGTAGTTCTAAGTTATAGGGGACTGATGACCTCAGAAGTTAAGTCCCATAGCGCTCAGAGCCATTTGTAAACTTTGGAAGGTAGGAGACGAAGTACTGGCGGAAGTAAAGCTGTGGGGACGGGGCGTGAGTCGTGTTTGGGTAGCTCAGTTGGTAGAGCACTTGACCGGGAAGGCAAAGGTCCCGAGTTCGAGTCTCGGTCCGGCACACAGTTTTAATCTGCCAGGAAGTTTCATATCAGCGCACACTCCACTACAGAGTGAAAATCTCATTCTAGAATCATGAAGTTCGGCAAAAAGCAATGTTTCACACTACAAATAAAGGGAAAAATCCGAAAGTTCTTAATCTGTAACTACACGACCCGAAAAAATATTTTATTTTGTCGTTTCTTACCCGACTTCAAACAAGAAACCGAAACATTATCGAAGGTCTTGGAATCCTTGGGACCGTTATATTACCGTTATCAATGTCGATAACAGGCAAAAATCGTCAACATCTTCGATTCCCGGAATGGATAATCTGTCTATACGGGGTGTTTCCGTAAGAGCGTGCAAAAATTTAAGAAGACATATAGGATGCTCCAGTGAACAATTTGAGGTAGGAAACCTGGGGTTGGAGAAGCCACCTTAAAGAGGTAATAGGAATAAAATCACATTACTGTGCACTTTTCATTTACATTTGTTATCTGAAATTACCATCATTGACACAATGAATGTACCAGTTGTTCCGTATCTTACAAATTTTCATGAAACTGACGGCCTTCAACCTCAATGCAAGCATGACATCGGCCAACAAGTTTCTGACGCACTATGACAAATTATCCGTGGTGTGTTTCGAATCGCATCACGCGCAACTACATTTCTGGCAACTAATTCCATCTCGGTATCCACTGGGGTGTCATACACAAGTGATTTTAGATATCCCCATAGGAAATAAACGACGGGATTCAGACCAGGCTACCTCGCAGACAGTGGAATAGGACCTGCCTTCCCAATCCAGCGACCAGGAAACACTGTACCGGTAGTGCTCCATCGTGTTGTACTGTACGTCTATGAATAGCACTGAGTAATCAACGGGTCTGTCTTTCATTTGTAGCATGTTCTGTCGTGGAACAATGTAAAAACAACAGAGCCACCTTATGGACAAGTGAAGTAATCGGGCTCGTCCTCCTTGTTTTTAATTTTGGCTCTGAGCACAATGGGACTCAACTTCTGAGGTCATCAGTCCCCTAGACTTAGAACTACGTAAACCTAACTAACCTAAGGACATCATACACATCCGTGCCCGATGCAGGATTTTAACCTGCGACTGTAGCGATCACGCGGTTCCAGACTGTAGCGCTTAGAACCGCTCGGCCACCCCTCCTCCTCGTTTCCTTGCTTGAATAAAGAATGTACATGTAAATAAACAGCACAGTACGTGTAAACTTGTACGCATGTTAGCTATAAATGTATGTACTAGACATGGTAATGTTAGAGAAAGCGGTAGACAAGTTTACTTCCATATTTCCTTAAGCTGGCTTCTCCGACCCCAACTCCCTATGCCAAATTGTTCAGTGGAGCGTTCTCTATGTTCTGTTACATTTTTGCACGTTCTTGCTGACACAACCTTATACGTAACAGAGAACCCTCAATGCGTGCGTGCTACTCGCACCTGGCCAATTTTTTATATGTCAGCTGAGGCGTCGGAGACACCTCCAGGTTAGATTACATTAGATTAGTACTTGTTCCATAGATCATGAATACGACACTTCGTAATGATATGGAACGTGCCAGGTAAATAAAAAGTGTTTACACACGATATTACAATATATATATATATATATATACAGGGTGAGTCACCTAACTTTACCGCTGGATATATTTCGTAAACCACATCAAATACTGACGAATCGATTCCACAGACCGAACGTGAGGAGAGGGGCTAGTGTAATTGTTTAATACAAACCAGCCGGCCGAAGTGGCCGTGCGGTTAAAGGCGCTGCAGCCTGGAACCGCAGGTTCGAATCCTGCCTCGGGCATGGATGTTTGTGATGTCCTTAGGTTAGTTAGGTTTAACTAGTTCTAAGTTCTAGGGGACTAATGACCTCAGCAGTTGAGTCCCATAGTGCTCAGAGCCATTTGAACCATTTAATACAAACCATACAAAAATGCACGGAAGTATGTTTTTTAACATAAAACCTACGTTTTTTTAAATGGAACTCAGTTCGTTTTGTTAGCACATCTGAACATACAAACAAATACGTAATCAGTGCCGTTTGTTGCATTGTAAAATGTTAATTACATTCGGACATATTGTAACCTAAAGTTGACGCTTGAGTACCACTCCTCCGCTGTTCGATCGTGTGTATCGGAGAGCACCTTTTTATTGGTCTTCTTCACTGACGCACATGTACATTACCATGAGGGGTGAGGTACACGTGCACACGTGGTTTCCGTTTTCAATTACGGAGTGGAATAGAGTGTGTCCCGACATGTCAGGCCAATAGATGTTCAATGCGGTGGCCATCATTTGCTGCACACAATTGCAATCTCTTGCGTAATG
Organism: Schistocerca cancellata; assembly: GCF_023864275.1. Taxonomy (NCBI): domain Eukaryota; kingdom Metazoa; phylum Arthropoda; class Insecta; order Orthoptera; family Acrididae; genus Schistocerca; species Schistocerca cancellata. The sequence goes on along the minus strand of NC_064635.1, from coordinate 14,079,610 downwards.
AATGTCGTACACGCCGCAGTACATCTGGTGTAATGTCGCCGCAGGTTGCCACAATTCGTTGTTTCATAGCCTCTGGGGTTGTAGGCACATCACCTTTAACGTACCCCACAGAAAGAAGTCCAGAGGTGTAAGATGAGGAGAACGGGCTGGCCAATTTATGCGTCCTCCACGTCCTATGAAACGCCCGTCGAACATCCTGTCGAGGGTCAGCCTAGTGCTAATTGCGGAATGTGCAGGTGCACCATCATGCTGATACCACATACGTCGACGCGTTTCCAGTGGGACATTTTCGAGCAACGTTGGCAGATCATTCTGTAGAAACGCGATGTATGTTGCAGCTGTTTAGGCCCCTGCAATGAAGTGAGGACCAATGAGGTGGTCGCCAATGATTCCGCACCATACATTTACAGTCCACTGTCCCTGTCGCTCTACCTGTCTGAGCCAGCGAGGATTGTCCACGGATCAGTAATGCATGTTCCGTAGATTCACTGCCCCGTGGTTTGTGAATCCCGCTTCATCGGTAAACAGGTAGAACTGCAGCGCATTCTCTGTTAATGCCCATTGACAGAATTGCACTCGATGATTAAAGTCATCACCACGTAATTGCTGATGTAGCGACACATGAAACGGGTGAAAGCGGTGACGATGCAGTATGCGCATGACACTACTTTGACTCAGTCCACCGGCTCTCGCAATGTCCCGCGCACTCATGTGTGGGTTCATGGTAACAGCAGCTAACACACCAACTGCACCCGCTTCTCCTGTGACGGGCCTGTTACGGACACGTTTGCGTGCTACGACCATACCTACTGCATACAGTTGGCGGTAGATGTTTTGCAATTTGCGCACGAAGGCTTCTTTAGGAGTCTGTTTTGACCACTGGAAAATCGCTGAGGCAGTAGCAGCACGGCTGGTGAATGTGCGGCCACGGAGAGTGTCTTTCATTGCTGGAAAAAGCCAAAAGTCACTAGGAGCATTAGGTGAGTAGGGAGCATGAGGAATCACTTCAAAGTTGTTATCACGAAGAAACTGTTGCGTAACGTTAGCTCGATGTGCGGGTGCGTTGTCTTGGTGAAACAGCACACGCACAGCCCTTCCCGGACTTTTTTGTTGCAGTGCAGGAAGGAATTTGTTCTTCAAAACATTTTCATAGGATGCACCTGTTACCGTAGTGCCCTTTGGAACGCAATGGGTAAGGATTACGCCCTCGCTGTCCCAGAACATGGACACCATCATTTTTTCAGCACTGGTAGTTACCCGAAATTTTTTGGTGGCGGTGAATCTGTGTGCTTCCATTGAGCTGACTGGCGCTTTGTTTCTGGATTGAAAAATGGCATCCACGTCTCATCCATTGTCACAACCGACGAAAAGAAAGGCCCCTTCATGCTGTTGTTGCGCGTCAACATTGCTTGTCAACATGCCACACGGGTAGCCATGTGGTCGTCCGTCAGCATTCGTGGCACCCACCTGGATGACACTTTTCGCATTTTCAGGTCGTCATGCAGGATTGTGTGCACAGAACCCACAGAAATGCCAACTCTGGAGGCGGTCTGTTCATCAGTCATTCGGCGATCCCCCAAAACAATTCTCTCCACTTTCTCGATCATGTCGTCAGACCGGCTTGTGCGAGCCCGAGGTTGTTTCGGTTTGCTGTCACATGATGTTCTGTCTTCATTAAACTGTCACACCCACGAACGCACTTTCGACACATCCATAACTCCATCAACACATGTCTCCTTCAACTGTCGATGAATTTCAATTGGTTTCACACCACGCAAATTCAGAAAACGAATGATTGCACGCTGTTCAAGTAAGGAAAACGTCACAATTTTAAGTATTTAAAACAGTTCTCATTCTCGCCACTGGCGGTAAAATTCCATCTGCCATACGGTGCTGCCACCTCTGGGACGTATTGACAATGAACGCGACCTCATTTTAAAACAATGCACATGTCTATGTCTTTCCAGTCTGGAGAAAAAAAATCGGAGGCCTTAGAACTTGAATACACCTCGTACAACACGCAACTGAACGTCGGAGGTTTCAAGCGTCAACTTTAGGTTACAATATCTCCGGATGTAATTAACATTTTACAATGCAACAAACGGTACTGATTACGTATTTGTTTATATGTTCAGATGTGCTAACAAAACTGACGTGGTTCCTTTTAAAAAAACGTAGGTTTGTGTTAAAAAACATACTTCCGTGCATTTTTGTATGGTTTGTATTAAACAATTACACTAGCCCCTCCCCTTACGTTCAGTCTGTGGAATCGGTTCGTCAGTATTTGATGTGGTTTACGAAATATATTCAGCGGTAACGTTAGGTGACTCACCCTGTATATATATATATATATATATATATATATATATATATATATATATATATATATATATATATACATCTAATGAGTAGAAGGAGTTGCCATTAAGAAATTCTTTTAAATTCCTTTTAAATGTTATGTGGATATCTGTCAGACTTTTGATGCTATTAGGTAAGTGACCAAAGACTTTTGTGGCAGCATAATTTACCCCCTTTCGAGCCAAAGTTAGATTTAACCTTGAGTAGTGAAGATCATCCTTTCTCCTAGTGTTGTAACCATGTACACTGCTATTACTTTTGGAATCGTTCGCATTTTTAAATCAAATTTCATAAGTGAATATATATATTGTGAGGCTAAAGTAAAGATCTCTAGCTCTTTAAATAAGTGTCTGGAGGATGATCTTGGATGAGCTCCAGCAATTATTCTGATTACACGCTTTTGTGCAATGAACACTCTTTTACTCAATGATGAGTTACCCCAGAATATGATGCCATACGAAAGCAGAGAATGAAAATAGGCGCGGTAAGCTAATTTACTCAGATGTATATCGCCAAAATTTGCAATGACCCTAATAGCATAAGTAGCTGAACTGAAACGTTTCAGCAGATCTTCAGAGTGGTTTTTCCAGTTCAACCCCTCATCAGGATATACACCTAGAAATTTTGAATATTCTACCTTAGCTACCGATTTTACTGTGTGGAACTGTATGTACTGTGTGTCGTCAAAGTTTAATCAGAGCCCATTTGCTGAGAACCACTTAATGATTTTCTGAAAAACATCGTTTACAATTTCACCAGTTAATTCTTGCCTGCTGGTTGTGATAGCTATACTTCTATCATCGGCAAAAAGTACTAGCTTTGCATCTTCGTGAATATAGAATGGCAAGTCATTAATATATATTAAGAACAGCAGAGGACCCAAGACTGAACCTTGTGGCACCCCATTCTTGATTGTTCCCCAGTTTGAGAAATAACCAGTTTTTTGCACATTATGTGAACTGTTTATTTCAACTTTCTGCACTCTTCCAGTTACGTATGATTTAAACCATTTGAGCGCTGTCCCATTCATACAACAGTACTTGAGCTTATCTAGAAGTATTCCATGATTTACACAACCGAAAGCCTTTGAGAGATCACAAAAACTCCCAACAGGTGACTTATCGTTACTCAGAGCATTTAATATTTCATTAGTGAAAGTGTATATATGGCATTTTCCGTTGAAAAACCTTTTTGGAAACCAAACTGATATTTTGTTAAAACTTTATTTTTACAAAGGTGTGAAGCTACTCTACAATACATTTCTTTTTCAACAATTTTGGATAAGGCAGTCAGAAGAGAGATTGGGCAGTAGTTGTTGACATCAGACGTATCCCCCTTTTTATGCAGTGGTTTAACAATGGCATACTTCAGTCTATCTGGGAAAATACCCTGCTTCAGAGAGCTATTACATATGTGGGTAGGAATCCCACTTATCTCTTGGGAACAAACTTTTATTATCCTGCTGAAAATGCCATCAATTCCATGTGAGCTTTTATTCTTGAGAGAGTTTATTATCTTCCTACTTTCAGAAGGAGAGGTGGGTAGAAATTCAATTGTATCAAATAGTGTGGGTAAGGCCTCTTCCATTAACTTCCTTGCTTCTTCTAATGAACATTTAGATCCTATTTTCTCTCCAACATTTAAAAAACGATTATTCAAAATGTTTTCGACTTCCGGCTTGTTGTTTGTCAAGTTTCCATTCGCTTTGATGGTAAAAAATGTTCAAATGTGTGTGAAATCTTATGGGACTTAAGTGCTAAGGTCATCAGTCCCTAAGCTTACACACTACTTAACCTAAATTATCCTAAGGATAAACACACACACCCATGCCCGAGGGAGGACTCGAAGCTCCGCCGGGATCAGCCGTACAGTCCATGGCTGCAGCTCCCTAGACCGCTCGGCTAATCCAGCGCGGCCTTTCATGGTAATGACATCATCCTGTACTCTTGGTTGCCCTGTCTCCTGGTAATAATATTCCAAATTGTTTTTATTTTGCTGTCAGAGGTATTAATCTCAGACGTGATACGCGTGCTTCTGAACTTTTTAATAACCTTTCTTAATGTAGCACAGTAGTTTGTATAATATTTGGCTGTTTCTGGGTCATTACTCTTTGTTGTTGTTAGATACAGTTCCCTCTTGTGGTTACAAGATATTTTTATTCCTGTAGTAAGCCAAGGTTGTTTGCATGGTTTCTTATTATTAGATATAACTACTTTCTTGGGGAAACAGTTTTCAAATTCTCTCACAAGTGTATCATGAAACAAGTTATAATTTTATATTAGCATTGGGTTCCTTGTACACCTCATACCAGTCTAACTGCTGAAGATTTTCTCTTAAATTTCTAATTGTTTAGCCATTAATCGAACGTACAACTTTGGAGGGTAGTTTTGAATTACTGAATGGAGCTATGTCATACTGTAACTAGCTGAGCACCATGATCAGAAAGGCCATTCTGAACAGAACAAGAATTTATGTTTTTAAACTTATGTTGGCCTATAAAAATATTACCTATCAATGTGCTGCTGTCCTTTACTAACCGAGTAGGAAAATTACTGACAGATTTCAAATTGAAAGAACCGAGCAAGACTTCCAGGTCGTTCTATCCTATTACCCTGTTTCGGTGAATCAACATTGAAGTCCCAACAAATAATAATTTGCTTTCCCGTATCTGACAGATAGCACAACAAGGCATCCAAGTTTTCCAGGAATAAATGAAAGTTTTCTGAAGGGCACCTATATATTGTTACAATTATATAACAGCCATCCTTCAGTTTAAGTTGACAGGCACATGCTTCTATATGTTGCTCTAGACAAAAATTTTTTGTAACTAAGCTTCCTACACAGTGACAACTTTTGACATATATGGCAACTCCTCCTCCCACCTTATTCGCTCTCCTCATATATGCAGCTGGTTTATAACCACTGATATTTAACTTTTCCATATCAGACACAATGCTCAGACAGGCATAGTATATCTATTACACTACTGGCCATTAAAATTGCTACACCACGAAGATGCGTGCTACGGACGCGAAATTTAACCGACAGGAAGAAGATGCTGTGATATGCAAATGATTAGTTTTTCAGAGCATTCACACAAGGTTGGCGCCGGTAGCGACACCTACAACGTGCTGACGTGAGGAAAGATTCCAACCGATTACTCACACACAAACAGCAGGTGACCGGCGTTGCCTGGCGAAACGTTGTTGTGATGCCTTGTGTAAGGAGGAGGAATGCGTATCATCACGTTTCCGATAAAAGTCGGATCGTAGCCTATCGCAATTGCGGTTTATTGTATCGCGACATTGCTGCTCGCGTTGGTCGAGATCCAATGACTGTTAGCAGAATGTGGAATCGGTGGTTTCAGGAGGGTAATACGGAACGCCGTGCTGTATCCCAACGGCCTCGTATCACTAGCAGTCGAGATGACGGGCATCTTATCCGCATGGCTGTAACGGATCGTGCAGTCACGTCTCCATCCCTGAGTCAACAGATGGGGACGTTTGCAAGACAACAACCATCTGCACGAACAGTTCGACGACGTTTGCAGCAGCATGGACTATCAGCTCGGAGACCATGGCTGTGATTACACTTGACACTGCATCACAGACAGGAGCGCCTGCGATGGCGTACTCGACGACGAACCTGGGTGCACGAATGGCAAAACGTCATTTTTTCGGATGAATCCAGGTTATGTTTACAGCATCATGATGGTCGCAACCGTGTTTGGCGACATCGCGGTGAACGCACATTGGAAGCATGTATTCGTGATCGCCATACTGGCGTATCACGGTGCGTGATGGTATGGGGTGCCATTGGTTACACCTCTCGGTCACTTCTTGTTCGCATTTACGGCACTTTGAACAGTGGACGTTACATTTCAGATGTGTTACGATCCGTGGCTCTACCCTTCATTCGATCCCTGCGAAACCCTACATTTCAGCAGGATAATGCATGACTGTTTGATGCAGGTCATGTACGGGCCTTTCTGGATACAGAAAATGCTCGACTGCTGCCCTGGCCAGCACATTCTCCATATCTCTCACCAATTGAAAGCGTCTGGCCAATCTTGGCCGAGGAACTGGCTCGTCGCAATACGCCAGTCACTACTCTTGATGAACTGTGGTATCGTGTTGAAGCTGCTTGGGCAGCTGTACTTGTACACGCCATCCGAGCTCTGTTTGACTCAAAGCCCAGGGGTATCAAGACCGTTATTACGGTCTGAGGTGGTTGTTCTGGGTACTGATTTCTCAGGATCTATGCACCCATATTGCATGAAAATGCAATCACATGTCAGTTCTAGTATAATATATTTGTCCAATGAAGACACGTTTATCATCTGAATTTCTCCTTGGTGTAGCAATTTTAATGGCCGGTAGTGTACATTGTCAGATTCAATGTCATCTAAACAAACCAGGAGCTCATCTACTTTATTCTTCAATCCCGGAATATTTTGATGAAAATTAGTAACATTATTTTTTACTTTTTTGTGAGAATTTAGTTTTTTCTTTAATCCACCAATACTTTGGTTAAATATAGTAACATTATTATTTACTTTCCTGTTGTGAGAATATTGTGAGTTTTGGATCTCTTTAGCACCTGCCTCCCCGAACTTTTCATTGGACACTGATATAAGTCAAAGAAAGGGGTACATAGATGAGTACTAGTCTCCCCCCTTATCGATTTCGCTAACAACCCTGCCAGTTTGCCCTTCCCTTTCCTACTGAGGTGTAGGCCATGCCTTGTGAAATCCCCCCTATCAACAGCCTCGACAGGAACCAATACAGTGTCTGACAGAGTCGCCACCCAACGCAACGGATCCAACTCCAAATTTACCCTCCTGACAGAGCGGTTCAACTGGGGCTGATCATGCCGCACGAAAGCAGGCACCAGACCAACATTGGTATGGGTCGTTGCAGAGGCCATACACCGAGAACGTTTCCCGTGGCGGTGTACATGAAACAGCTAATAAGCGTTTTCATTACTATGACTTTCATGCTTTCGTTGTTCATCCAAATCGGCGTTGTTGAACGAGCGTAGAACACCACTGCATAAGACATCGACAAAAATTCCCCTGTGATCAAAAGTATCTTTAGTACACCTTAAGTATAAGGTACTTTTGTTATCGTATCGGCAGAGTTTCAAACAGATTGTCTCGATTGTATGGTGTCACTCCTTGGTACCCCACCGCTATCAGGGGCGTCTCCAGTCTTCTGCCTGGAATCCCATTGATTGGAGTAGAACTGTCTTCAGTGATGAGTCCCGCTTCGGCGTCAGCCACTGTGACCAGTGAAGACGATCTGGACATTAGTGGGATACCAGATTGACTGTCGCTCGGCGTACGGTGCTACAACCTGGAGTGATGGTCTGGGATGCCGTTTCTTTTGACAGCAGGCTCTCTTTGGCTGTCGACCTCGGCACCCTGACAGGTCATCGGTACGTCAGCTATGTTCTACTCCCCATTTTTTTGCCCTTCGTGCCACCCATCCCGGTCTTACATACCAGAGAAGCAATGCCCGTCCACGCAGAGCTACAGTTCCTACTGCCTGTCTTCGTGCTCGTCAGACCCGACCTTGACGAGCAAGGCAGCCAGATCTCTCCCCACTTTAGTGTGTTTGGAGCATTACAGCAGAACCCTCCAACCAGCTCAGGATTCTGACGGTATAACGTACCAGTTGGACAGAATTTGGCATGTTGTTCTTCAGAAGGGTATACGATAAGTCTAGCAATCAATGCCACACCTAATAAGTCCTTGCGTGGGGGCTAGAGGTGGACCAGTGCGTTACTGACTCGCTGCATATGTGAAGCTGTTTCTCTAGAATAAACCATCTATAATTTTTTTTCTGAAGCTGCAATCATTTGTTTGTCTATACATGTACATCACGTCTATCCATACCCGTCTAATTCGGATCATTCCTTCGCGGTGCTTCCCTTCTACTCTTCGAATCTAGTTGAGGATTTTGTGTGCAGGTGACGATCTCAGACGAACATTGTGGGTCGCATTCACGAAGACCCAGCGTGTGCCCCCCTTCTAACAGCTGTGTACCGCAAGTCTGTAGAGGAACGGAGGGTTCGAAATGATTGGAAAAGAGCACAGGCAGTCCTAGTCTTCAAGAAGGGTCGTCGAGCAGATGCGCAAAACTATAGACCTATGTCTCGGACGTTGATCTGTTCTAGAATTTTAGAACATGTTTTTTGCTCGTGTATCATGTCGTTTCTGGAAATCCAGAATCTACTCTGTAGGATTCAGCATGGATTCCGGAAACAGCGATCGTGTGAGACCCAACTCGCTTTATTTGTTCATGAGACTCAGAAAATATTAGATACAGGCTCCCAAGTAGATGCTATTTTCCTTGACTTCCGGAAGGCGCTCGATACAGTTCCGCACTGTCGCCTGATAAAGTAAGAGCCTACGGAATATCAGACCAGCTGTGTGGCTGGATTGAAGAGTTTTTAGCAAACAGAACACAGCATGTTGTTATCAATGGAGAGACGTCTACAGACGTTAAAGTAACCTCTGGCGTGCCACAGGGGAGTGTTATGGGACCATTGCTTTTCACAATATATATACAATATATATAAATGACCTAGTAGATAGCGTCGGAAGTTCCATGCGGATATTCGCGGATGATGATGTAGTATACAGAGAAGTTGCGGAATTAGAAAATTGGAGCGAAATGCAGGAAGATCTGCAGCGGATAGGCACTTGGTGCAGGGAGAGGCAACTGACCGTTAACATAGACAAATGTAATGTATTGCGAATACATAGAAAGAAGGATCCTTTATTGTATGATTATATGATAGTGGAACAAACACTGGTAGCAGTTACTTCTGTAAAATATCTTGGAGTACGTGTGTGGAACGATTTGAAGTGGAATGGTCATATAAAATTAATTTTTGGAAAGGCGGGTGCCAGGTTCAGATTCATTGGGAGAGTCATTATAAAATGAAGTCCATCAACAAAGGAGGTGGCTTAAAAAACGCTCGTTCGACCTATACTTGAGTATTGCTCATAAGTGTGGGATCCGTACCAGATCGGGTTGACGGAGGAGATAGAGAAGATCCAAAGAAGAGCGGCGCGTTTCGTCACAGGGTTATTCGGTAACCGTGATAGCGTTACTGAGATGTTTAGCAAACTCAAGTGGCAGACTCTGCAAGAGAGGCGCTCTGCATCGCGGTGTAGCTTGCTGTCCAAGTTTAGAGAGGGTGCGTTTCTGAATGAGGTATCGAATGTATTGCTTCCCCCCACTTATACCTCCCGGGGAGATCATGAATGTAAAATTAGAGAGATTCGAGCGCGCACGGAGGCTTTCAGACAGTCGTTCTTCCCGCGAATCATACGCGACTGGAACAGGAAAGGGAGGTAATGACAGCGGCACGTAAAGTGCCCTCAGCCACACACCGTTGGGTGGCTTGCGGAGTATAAATGTAGATGTTGATGTGTTTTTTATAACTGATATTTACACAATTTGTAGTTCCGCGGTATTTGACACCAAAATGGTCGCCTTGTACAGCGCTGGAGGCGTGTTGCTTGCACTCGAGGTGTAGAGGCTGCGTGGCGGCTTCGATCCGAAGCGATGCCCATCAACAATGTCTTATCAACGACGCTCATGGAGCTGTTGCCTGGTGACGGCACAGGATACATTGTCCACGTGTCCAACGATTCGCCAGTCCTACGGGATCGGATATGTGCCGTCCTGGAAAGACGACGTTGTACATTCCAGACCGCACGTGAGGTTCGGTGTGGGTTCATGGAAAGCAGCGGTGTGCTGGAGGAGTGGTGTCGCATGAGCAGCTGTGACGCGCCGCCTGTTTGGTGACGCTGAACCCCTGCGTAGAAAGGTAGGTTCGTGGAGCCAGCGACTCAATAAGTAACGAAATTTGTTCTCTGTCCTCTGTCTAGGTATAAGAATTCTCTCGAAACGTTTAAGATGTAGCACCGACGAACTTACCTTGTAATTCATGTTGGCGTGGTCTGTCGCACGCAGTGGTAGGAGATGCCTCGAATACTTTTTAAGTAAAAACTTGCGCGGCCCCTCCCGCCAGGGTTTCGAGTCCTCCCTCGGGCATGGGCGTGTGTGTTGTTTTTAGCATGAGTTAGTTTAAGTAGTGTGTAAGTCTAAGGACCGATGACCTCAGCAGTTTGCTCCCTTAAGAATACAGCCGGCCGGTGTGGCCGTGCCGGCCGAGCGGTTCTAGGCGCTACAGACTGGAGCTGCGCGACCGCTACGGCCGCAGGTTCGAATCCTGCTTCGGTCGTAGATGTGTGTGATGTCCTTAGGTTAGATAGGTTTAAGTAGTTCTAAGTTCTAGGGGACTGATGACCTCAGATGTTAAGTCCCATAGTGCTCGGCGCCAATTTTTTTTTATTTATTTTTTTTTTTTGTGGCCGTGCGGTTCTAGCCGCTTCAGTCTGGAACCGTGCGACCGCTACGGTCACAGGTTCGAATCCTGCCTTGGCCATGGATGTGTGTGATGTCCTTAGGTTAGTTAGGTTTAAGTAGTTCTAAGTTCTAGGGGACTGATGACCTCAGATGTTAAGTCCCATAGTGCTCAGAGCCATTTGAATCTTAAGAATACACACAGACAGTGGAATCGATACGGAGATGGACTTAGTTGCCAGAATTGTAGCTGCCTGTGTTGTGATTCGGAACATACCAGGGGTATTTGTCACGGTGCCTCAGAGTCTTGTTCGCCGATGTCATGCCTGCATTGAGGTTGACGGCCGTCAGTTTCACCACGCTTTGTAAGACACAGTACAAATAGTACGTTCATTGTGTCGATGATGGTATCTGCAGTTCACTGGAACTGATGTAAATGAAAAAGTACACAGTAATGTGATTTTATTCCTGTTCTAAAATGGTTCAAATGGCTCTGAGCACTATGGGACTTAACATCTGTGGTCATCAGTCCGCTAGAACTTAGAACTACTTAAACCTAACTAACCTAAGGACATCACACACATCCATGCCCGAGGCAGGATTCGAACCTGCCACCGTAGCGGTCGCGCGGTTCCAAACTGTAGCGCCTAGAACCGCACGGCTATCACGGCCGGCTTTTATTCCTATTATCTCCTTAAGCTAGCTTCTCCGACCCCAGGTTTCCTACCTCAAATTGTTCAGTGGCGCATCCTCTGGGTCCTGTTATACAGGGCTATTACAAATGATGTAAGCGATTTCATAAATTCACTGTAGCTCCATTCATTGTCATACGGTCACGACACACTACAGATACGTAGAAAAACTCATAAAGTTTTGTTCGGCTGAAGCCGCACTTCAGGTTTCTGCCGCCACAGCGCTCGAGAGCGCAGTGAGACAAAATGGCGACAGGACCCGAGAAAGCGTATGTCGTTCTTGAAATGCACTCACATCAGTCAGTCATAACAGTGCAACGACACTTCAGGGCGAAGTTCAACAAAGATCCACCAACTGCTAACTCCATTCGGCGATGGTATGAGCAGTTTAAAACTTCTGGATGCCTCTGTAAGGGGAACTCAACGGGTCGGCCTGCAGTGAGCGGAGAAACGGTTGAACGCGTGCGGGCAAGTTTCACGCGTAGCCCGCGGAAGTCGAAGAATAAAGCAAGCAGGGAGCTAAACGTACCACAGCCGACGATTTGGAAAATCTTACGGAAAAGGCTAAAGCAGAAGCTTTACCGTTTACAATTGCTACAAGCCCTCACACCCGATGACAAAGTCAAACGCTTCGAATTTTCGGCGCGGTTGCAACAGCTCTTGGAAGAGGATGCGTTCAGTGCGAAACTTGTTTTCAGTGATGAAGCAACATTTTTTTCTTAATGGTGAAGTGAACAGACACAATGTGCGAATCTGGGCGGCAGAGAATCCTCACGCATTCGTGCAGCAAATTCGCAATTCACCAAAAGTTAACGTGTTTTGTGCAATCTCACGGTTTAAAGTTTACGGCCCCTTTTTCTTCTGCGAAAAAAACGTTACAGGACACGTGTATCTGAACATGCTGGAAAATTTGCTCATGCCACAACTGGAGACCGACAGCGTCGACTTCATCTTTCAACAGGATGGTGCTCCACCGCACTTCCATCATGATGTTCGGCATTTCTTAAACAGGAGATTGGAAAACCGATGGATCGGTCTTGGTGGAGACCACGATCAGCAATTCATGTCATGGCCTCCACGCTCTCCCGACTTAACCCCATGCGATTTCTTTCTGTGGGGTTGTGTGAAAGATTCAGTGTTTAAACCTCCTCTACCGAGAAACGTGCCAGAACTACGAGCTCGCATCAGCGATGCTTTCGAACTCATTGATGGGGACATGCTGCGCCGAGTGTGGGAGGAACTTGATTATCGGCTTGATATCTGCCGAATCACTAAAGGGGCACATATCGAACATTTGTGAATGCCTAAAAAAACTTTTTGAGTTTTTGTATGTGTGTGCAAAGCATTGTGAGAATATCTCAAATAATAAAGTTATTGTAGAGCTGTGATATCGCTTCAATCATTTGTAATAACCCGGTATTTTTGCACGCTCTTAAGGAAACTCCCTGTATAAACAATCTCAGCAGCACTCTTAGATTGTTGCTGTCATTTACCGTCTTGTAAATTAATCACGAGATGAAAACCAATAGTAAAATGGTAGCGGCAAGATACTTTTGCGGTGCGAGAAGTGGCTATTGCCCCTACATGAAGAAAAGTGTGAAGTCACCCACATGAGTAAACAAAGGAATCCGCTGAATTTCGGTTGCAGCATAAATCACACAGATCTAATGGCCGTATATTCAATTAAGTAGGGGGGATGCAGCACATTGACCATAGGGGCACAGTGGGCAGTTGGTATTATGTCGTTCAACCGCCGTCAAAATATTCCACCGACCATGGAGGTTGGTAGCAACAATACCGTCGTCCGTCTATTAACACGTCGATGCAGTTAAATTCCCGAACGATGATTGGCACGCATTTCATGGCTCAAATGGTTCAAATGGATCTGAGCACTGTGGGACTTAACATCTGAGGTCATCAGTCCGCTAGAACTTAGAACTACTTAAACCTAACTAGCCTAAGGACAGCACACACACCCATGCACGAGGCAGGATTCGAACCAGCGACCGTAGCGGTCGCGCGGTTCCAGACTGAAGCGCCTAGAAGCGCATTTTGTGTTTTCTTGTTAGTGAAAGTAAATTTTCCTTGCTTAATGTTTTTTGTTGCGTACCCGAAGACACCATTCTTACTAAACAAGTAAGATCAACGATCGAAGTCCATAGCTTAAGGATTATTTCGATACTGTTTACAACGATAAGTGCTGCAAACGTTTTCATCACTGAGCTAAAGTAATTCCAACATGGCGTGTGGCACAACGACCCACTTAATGGGGTGTCATCGGCCAACCTGCCGCGCTGTCTCTTTGTAAATAAGTATTCTTATTTAACAGGTACATTCGTAATCAAAGTGAAAATCATATAAAATGCAATTTTTACGTACGCAGTTTAAAACCGGTAAGATGTTTCGGTTTTTGATGTTCATTTCTGTTAATTTTTTGATTTTCACCGGTGCCTTCGTATATGACAAGTCGATCTGAGCCTAATGCTGTTGGTTGTGGTTTCTTTACTGAAACTGGCCCATCAAATGATCAAGAACACAATGGTAGCACTATGGTGTCAACACAACGCCTATTAAGTTGAACGTCACTTCCGGTGACCAACGCCGAGACAAGTTCTGCCATTTGAGAAACGCCAGTCAACAAGAAAATAAGGGTACCTAACAATAAAGTACTTCAACAATACTGACTGACAGTCCAGTGAAAGATGCGTTGTAATGAGAACAAGACTCCACAGGAGAAAATAAAACAGTTTTAAGGGCAATATGTATGCTCTGTGTAAAAATCTATTTTTTTTAAAAAAGTGACCATGGTCAAGGAAAATCAAACGATAAAACACTTCACGTAATACGCAGTACGGCAGTAGCCATTCCTTAGGAGGTTCTTCAAGATGAAGACGTGAGGAAGAGAACGAGGTTGAACTGTGTCTTAGGTGTTTTAACGCATTTTCTCACAGCAATCCAAGTGATGAAAGGATGTGGATAAGTGGTAAGCTGTGGGCACATCCGTCATGTGTTAAAATGACAACAAAAAGCTTTAAAGCTTCTGTTTAAAGGCTGTTAGAACTGTGAAGACCCTGTCGGGCATTCAAACGAAGACTGATAAAAGTTCCCGACATACTTATTTGTCAAACTGTTATTGTAACAATGATAACGCAATTTATGGGTGTAATTTTTGTCATAAAGCTTTAGGAATTCACATATATTAAAATAAGCTGTGAGTGTTAATGTGATGCTGAGGACGTAGAAATAGGAGAGGCAGTGTCACGGAGCCGGCCGCTGTGGCCGAGCGGTTCTAGGACCTTCAGTCCGGAAGCACGCGGCTGCTACGGTCACAGGTTCGAATCCTGCCTCGTGCATGGATGTCTGTGATGTCCTTAGGTTTGTTAGGTTTATGTAGTTCTAAGTCTTGGGGACTGATGACCTCAGATGTTAAGCCCCATAGTCCTTGGAGCCATTTCAACCATTTGAAGTGTCACGGATATGAAATGCGAATTAGAGTGGCAAACATTACAACAAAAGGGTTTTTCGTTGCGGCAGGGTCTTTTCCTGAAATTCAGTGACTAACTTGCTCCTACGAATGCGATAATGTTTTCTTGGCGCCCACCTACATATAGAGAAATGATAATCATATAAATAATAATAAGAGGAATCAGAAGTCGAACAGAAATATCTGAGTGCTCTTTTTCTCCGCACGCTGTTCCAAAGTGGAGCGGCAGAGAGGTACCATAAAGGTGTTGTCAATGAAACTTCAGCCAGGCTCTGTCTCATAGAAGTGGATGTACTTTATTTGTTATGAAGCTGCTGTTATGTACTGCGGCAGTAGCAAATAGCTGTTGCACTTCTTAAGTCGCAACAACAACAATGGTTTCGCTTACATCAATCTCCACATGTTCTACATCTACATCTACATCCATACTCCGCAAGCCACCTGACGGTGTGTGGCGGCGGGTACCTTGAGTACCTCTATCGGTTCTCCCTTCTATTCCAGTCTCGTATTGTTCGTGGAAAGAAGGATTGTCGGAATGCCTCTGTGTGGGCTCTAATCTCTCTGATTTTATTCTCATGGTCTCTTCGCGAGATATACGTGGGAGGGAGCAATATACTGCTTGACTCTTCGGTGAAGGTATGTTCTCGAAACTTTGACAAAAGCCCGTACCGAGCTACTGAGCGTCTCTCCTGCAGAGTCTTCCACTGGAGTTTATCTATCATCTCCGTAACGCTTTCGCGATTACTGAATGATCCTGTAACGAAGCGCGCTGCTCTCCGTTGGATCTTCTCTATATCTTCTATCAACCCTATCTGGTACGGATCCCACACTGCTGAGCAGTATTCAAGCAGTGGGCGAACAAGCGTACTGTAACCTACTTCCTTTGTTTTCGGATTGCATTTCTTTAGGATTCTTCCAATGAATCTCAGTTTGGCATCTGCTTTTCCGACGCTCAACATTATATGATCATTCCATTTTAAATCACTCCTAATGCGTACTCCCAGATAATTTATGGTATTAACTGCTTCCAGTTGCTGACCTGCTATTTTGTAGCTAAATGATAAAGGATCTATCTTTCTGTGTATTCGCAGCACATTACACTTGTCTACATTGAGATTCAATTGCCATTCCCTGCACCATGCGTCAATTTGTTGCAGATCCTCCTGCATTTCAGTACAATTTTCCATTGTTACAACCTCTCGATACACCACAGCATCATCTGCAAAAAGCCTCAGTGAACTTCCGATGTCATCCACCAGGTCATTTATGTATATTGTGAATAGCAACGGTCATATGACACTCCCCTGCGGCACACCTGAAATCACTCTTACTTAGGAGGACTTCTCTCCATTGAGAATGACATGCTGCTTTCTGTTATCTAGGAACTCCTCAATCCAATCACACATTTGGTCTGATAGTCCATATGCTCTTACTTTGTTCATTAAACGACTGTGGGGAACTGTATCGAACGCCTTGCGGAAGTCAAGAAACACGGCATCTACCTGTGAACCCGTGTCTATGGTCCTCTGAGTCTCGTGGACGAATAGCGCGAGCTGGGTTTCACATGACCGTCTGTTTCGAAACCCATGCTGATTCCTACAGAGTAGATTTCTAGTCTCCAGAAAAGTCATTATACTCGAACACAATACGTGTTCCAAAATTCTACAACTGATCGACGTTAGAGATATAGGTCTATCGTTCTGTACATCTGTTCGACGTCCCTTCTTGAAAACGGGGATGACCTGTGCCCTTTTCCAATCCTTTGGAACGCTACGCTCTTCTAGAGACCTACGGTACACCGCTGCAAGAAGGGGGGCAAGTTCCTTCGCGTACTCTGTGTAAAATTGAACTGGTATCCCATCAGGTCCAGAGGCCTTTCCTCTTTTGAGCGATTTTAATTGTTTCTCTATCCCTCTGTCGTCTATTTCGATATCTACCATTTTGTTATCTGTGCGACAATCTAGAGAAGGAACTACAGTGCAATCTTCCTCCGTGAAACAACTTTGGAAAAAGACATTCAGTATTTCGGCCTTTAGTCCGTCATCCTCCGTTTCAGTACCATCTCGGTCACAGAGTGTCTGGACATTTTGTTTTGATCCACCTACCGCAGTCCAGACAGGCTCTGATAACAACTTTATATTCAGGCATGCTACTAAACGTAGTGTATGACTGAAACTAAAGCAGCTGAGTTTGGCAAACAGCATCGTCAGACGTATGCAAAACAAAAAAGGTTGACTATTATAAAAACGTTGCGTTGTCAAGTCGGGTATTAAATATTTGGGTCTTGCCCATTCGTCTCGTATAGGGTGCCCAAGGGATGCTGCGTTCTCGGAATGCTATACAACAGTTCAAGCAAATAACATTGCCAGTTTTATTTCTAGTAGTAGATTGACAATACTTAACTTTTTATTTGCAGCAAATGACGCAAGTGTGGCGCGACATGCAAACAGTAATACGATCTTCGCTATAGACGAAGTCCAAGTAAGCGCTAGATACGGGTCACTACAATCTGTTCTGGGAGGGCCGGTCTACGACCGTCCATTAATGTCCGTATACTCAGCCGATCTGAGTTACTAATGTCCGGCCTAGGCCGGCAGGACCGGCTTTTATATTCACTTCTTGCAGGTGTCGCTTATGTGTCGTGGCACGGTCCTTGTCAGCGAGCTGTTGCCTGACGTTCTCTCACAACCTTCTCTGGTCTTGCGTTTTTCTTCTTCGTTCTGGCGCCTGTGGTTACGCCAGAACAAAATACACACATACATGTAAGACTGGAATTTTCTAATCGAGATACAGGAAATTCTGAAGTACCCATAACACCTCGATTTGGATGTAGGTAACAACAACAAAACTTTGTGCACATATTTCGGAAAAGGCTGCTCAGGTTCGAAGTGAATACTCTGCCTATAGCAAGGATAGTCAGATTTACAGAAAATTGTTGTTGATTTTGCTACACAGCTTTCATAAAGTTAAGTAAAGTTAAGATATGACATCATGCAACTCCATAACATAGGCCAACACCAGTTCTGCTGTTAGACTGCCAGATTCTACCTTTTAGTGCGGTATAAGCATGTTTAAATACTTTGTAGTAAGTTAAAAATTTGTAATTATCATACAACCCATAGTATCATACGAAATTTTCTGACTGTTTCCTGGGTAGTTTCCGGTCAAATTTATGACGATGTGCTTGTTATTTGACGACTTTGTATTCCAACGATAACTTTTACTGGCAACCCAAATTGCAAATACTGTTTTTGTTTATGCTGCAGTTCTACAACAAACGTTTTCACCTGCTTCCTCAGCATACATCTTTGTTGTACAGATGCTGGAAAATTTATTTATTTATAGATTTCTTATTTATTTATCCTGATCTCATTAAGCCATCTCTTGCACTGGACCAGGGCTTCATACATGCAGTACCTTTTTTGTAGCATAGTTGCCTAAGAAATATAATTTTAGTTAATAAATGGTAGTAAAACGATTTGAGTATGTGCTGTGACAATGTGAGAAAACTATACTGTCTATGAACTAATAATGTTAACACAGGCAGTACTTGTACTACTACTACTACTATTACTACTACTGCAACTACTGCTGCTGCTGCCACTAATAATAATAATAATGAACCCCGTAGAGGCCCGCGAAAAGAATAATCCTCCGGTATGTTCTGCCAGTTGTAAAAGGCGACGAAAAGAACAAACCACTAATAGGGCTAACCCCCCTTTTAGTGTGATTAGTTGGTTCAGGACAGAAGTAAAGAAGCCTCGGAAAGCGCCGTCATGGTCGGGGACGACGCTTGAATCCTATGCCCGCCCACAATGGTAACGACACTGCTAGCCAACTGGAAAATGATTTAAATCCAAATAGAGGTACTTTGCAGGATATGCTTCCTGCAACCACCCTAGAAGGAAAACAAAGACAGAGGATGAGATGGTCAGATGAAGTTAATCGACACCTCATGTTCTGTTATTACCAAGCAACAAACCTAGGAACCAACACAACTGGATACCGATCACAAGTATACACAACATTTATTACCAGATACCCAGAATTAAAATTTTTAGCAGAACTACGACTAGCTGATCAGATCCGTTTAATAATAAAAAATAACAGGATACCCCAGTCAGAATTAGAAAACATCAAACCACAAGTACAACAGATACTGGAACAAAATAATGTGCAATCAGAAGAAGAAGAAGAAGAAGAAGAAGAAAATACAGTAATGGACTCTAAACATCCCAGAGCAAACAAACAAAGAACAACACCCATCAATTAAACAATGAGAGGAAAACGAAATCTTAAGACAGCCACCAGAACAAGCACAAATAGAACACGAAGTGACACACATGTTAGATATAGAAGAAAAATTTCAGCTGACATATATAGAATACAAAGACACAAATACAGACATTAGACCATTCTTGCATAGAGCGCCAAATAACCCACAAGTCGAAACAACAATAAAAACTATCAACACAATCATACACAACAAAATAAATGAAGACACAACTATGGAAGAGTTACAACTACTGGTTTATATAGGAGCACTCACTACACTAAATATACACACTAGGCAGATATCAGAACCAACCAACACGCAGAAGAAACCCACAAAACCAGCATGGCAACACAGGCTACAGATCAGAATAGAAAAGCTGAGAAAAGACATCGGACAGCTAACACAATTTATAAGAAATCAAATGTTAGAAAAAAAACGAAAAAGGTTAGGTAAAATCTCACAACAAGAAGCGATAGAGCAATTAGATGAAAAGAAGCAGAAATTACAAGCATTGGCCAAACGACTTAGAAGATACAAAAGAGTGAAAATAGAAGGAAACAAAACCAAACATTCAACACAAACTAAAAGAACTTTTACCAGACAATAGATAACACACACATTAAAATAGACAATCCACCAAGCAATACAGACATGGAACACTTCTGGAGCAACATGTGGTCAAACCCGGTACAACATAACGGGCATGCACGGTGGATACAAGCAGAAACAGACACATACAAGATGATACCGCGGATGCCTGAAGTGATAATTTTGCAACATGAAGTCACCCAAGCAATTAATCCTACTCACAATTGGAAAGCTCCTGGAAAAGATAAGTAGCAAATTTCTGGCTAAAGAAGTTCACCTCAACACATTCATATCTAACTAAATTATTTAACAGTTACATTGCAGACACATACACATTCCCTGATACACTTATACATGGAATAACCTATCTGAAACCTAAAGATCAAGCAGACACAGCAAACCCAGCTTAATATCGCCCCATAACATGCCTACGAACAACATACAAAATATTAACTTCAGTCATTACACAGAAATTAATAACACATACAACACAAAACAAAATTATAAATGAAGAACAAAAAGCCTGTTGCAAAGGAGCGCAAGGATGTAAAGAGCAACTGATAATAGATACAGAGGTGACATATCAAGCTAAAACTAAACAAAGGTCGCTACACTATGCATACATTGATTACCATTAAGCTTTTGATAGTGTGCCCCATTCATGGTTACTACAAATATTGGAAATATACAAAGTAGATCCTAAACTGATACAGTTCCTAAACATAGTAATGAAAAATTGGAAAACCACACTTAATATACAAACAAATTCTAATAATATGACATCACAGCCAATACAGATTAAGTGTGGAATATACCAAGGAGACTCATTAAGTCCTTTCTAGTTCTGCCTTGCTCTGAACCCACTATCCAAAATGCTAAATAATACAAATTATGGATACATTATTACTGGAACATACCCACACAAAATCACACATTTGCTATACATGGATGATCTAAAACTACTGGCAGCAACAAATCAACAGCTCAACCAGTTAATAAAGATAACAGAAGTATTCAGCAATGATATAAAAATGGCTTTTGGAACAGACAAATGTAAGAAAAATAGCATAGTCAAGGGAAAACACACTAAACAAGAAGATTACATATTGGATAACCACAGCGACTGCATAGAAGCGATGGAAAAAACAGATGCCTATAAATATCTAGGATACAGACAAAAAATAGGAATAGACAATACAAATATTAAAGAAGAACTAAAAGAAAAATATAGACAAAGACTAACAAAAATACTGAAAACAGAATTGACAGCAAGAAACAAGACAAAAGCTATAAATACTTATGCTATACCAATACTGACCTACTCATTTGGA
The DNA here is from genome assembly GCF_023864275.1 of Schistocerca cancellata. Classification (NCBI taxonomy): domain Eukaryota; kingdom Metazoa; phylum Arthropoda; class Insecta; order Orthoptera; family Acrididae; genus Schistocerca; species Schistocerca cancellata. The sequence continues at coordinate 14,058,500 of NC_064635.1, read as the reverse complement.
GTAGTGAAATGGAGTAACACAGACCTAGAAGCATTCAATACACTTACACGATCACAATGCCACAAATATAGAATACATCACATACATTCAGCAACAGAAAATTCACATTAAGCAGAAAGGAAGGAGGAAGGGGATTCATCGACATAAAAACCTACATTATGGACAGGTAGACAATTTAAGAAAATTCTTTCTAGAACGAGCAGAAACTAGCAAAATACACAAAGCAATCACTCATATAAATATCGGCTACACCGCTGCAACTTCATAACCACTTCTACAACCCTTTAGATCACATAACATCAACAGATACGAAGAAAGTAAATTGGAAAAAGAAAACACTACATGGCAAGCACCCGTATCATCTAACACAGCCACACATAGATCAAGACACATCCAACACATGGCTAAGAAAAGGCAGTGTATACAGTGAGACGGAAGGATTCATGATTGCAATACAGGATCAAACAATAAACACCAGATATTACAGCAAGCATATTATTAAAGATCCCAATTCCACAACAGATAAATGCAGACTTTGCAAACAACAAATAGAAACAGTAGATCACGTCACAAGCGGATGTACAATATTATCAAATACAGAATACCCCAGTAGACATGACAATGTAGCAAAAATACTACATCAACAGCTTGCCTTACAATATAAACTTATAAAACAACACGTTCCCACATACAAGTATGCACCACAAAATGTACTGGAGAATGATGAATACAAATTATACTGGAACAGAACCATTATAACAGATAAAACAACACCACATAACAAACCTGACATGATACTCACCAATAAAAAGAAGAAATTAACACAACTAATCGAAATATCCATACCCAATACAACAAATATACAAAAAGAAAACAGGAGAAAAAATTGAAAAATACATCCAACTGGCTGAGGAAGTCAAGGACATGTGGCATCAGGATAAAGTTGACATTATACCAATTATACTATCAACTACAGGAGTCATACCAAGCAATATCCACCAGTACGTCAATGCAATACAGCTACATCCAAACTTATATATACAACTACAGAAATCTGTAATTATTGATACATGTTCAATCACCCAAAAGTTCTTAAATGCAATATAATATATACCGTACAGTTAAAAGGAAGTCACACTTGATCAAGGTCCGCGTCACTTTCCATTTTTGACCAGACATAACGCCTGAGAAAAGAAAGAAGTGATAATGATAGTAACAAGGACAATGTTGATGGTGGAAGATGAAAAATAATTTATGGGTGCAGAAAATAGATGTTTTCTGACATAGCGAGTTCTCAGAAAAGGAAATTTAAGGAAACTACACCAACTGAGAATACTGCAAAATAAGGAAATTTGGTTGGAGAGAAGAAAGTACAAGGGTGAAGAGTGCATACAGAGACAATGGTAATAACTATTGTTGCTTCAGTAGATACGTCATTAACTGTCTTCTAAAGCTGGATATGTTATTCAATTCTCTAATATGATGTGGGAGATTGTTCTAGATCGTATTCCTACCACTGAGAAGGACTTCGAGAAAGTGGCTGAATGATGGAATGGGACAGAGAGGATATTACTCTGATGTGAACAGGTGTTTCTGCCATGTTGTTCAGACATTAAATAATACTTTTACAGCAGTTTATGGTGTTAATGATGTCATTCACAAAATTAATTTTTTTCATTGTATTCCTTGAAACGTTTATCAAGTCATGCGGCTATTGGCTTTTTTGCTTTCAGATGTACTCACAAAATCTTAACTAATGCAACAGTATTAAATCACACTTTTTTAAAAATTTGCTCGAATCGAGTGAGTCAATATTTGACTCGATGAGGTTATGTACAGCAATGAAAGGCTGTTGCGTCATGTGATGACGTGCCACTCTACACGTATGCGCGCTGGTCAGTTCCTCATTTAGCAGGGACACCGACAGCCGCGGCAATCCTGCATTTATACGAACTGCTCTCCCTCCTCTATATGTGAGCCGCCATCTGAATTTCATATCCGTGCGAGAGGCGTTTGTTTCGCTCGCTGCTGACAACTGCCGCGCGCGCTCACCCTATCGCTATTCATTTGTTTGCTTTAGCGGTATGCTCGGCGGTTGGTAGCTGTGCAGCGGTCGCGTTAGGCATCTGTTTCCCACGTATCCGCTCCGCTGGCATTTTGCCGCACACACAGATAAACACACACACACACACACACACACACACACCACTATCATGCTTCCCTGCAATGCATCACTGATGATGACAGACGTTTAGAAGCTGTTTGTGGCTCTGGAATACGGGATATTTGCATGAAGAGGGGCCGTGTTTCATTACCGTTGAAATGTAACCTGCAATAGTTTTACTGCCACGATTGTGGTTTATTAAGGTATTTTGAAGTGCCCATGATGACTTGGGTGATTAAGAGCCACAAATTTTTGAAGGAAACTGTCATTTTGGTGCACTGTCCTGGATCCTGTTTTGTTTATATGTCTCACTACATGTTCTGTCCTGTCTAAGGGTCCTTCGTTGATGCTAGCAATCTTTCTTTAACTACCAGAATGAAGCGTCTTGGCTCCTATGTTATTGCTTGGAATCGGACTAAGCACACCACAAAACTCTGCTCAGGTGTCACGCATCTGACAAACAATGTGTGTGCTTCACAAGGCTCTGTTTTGGGTCCTACTTTAGTTTGAAACATTCATTGGTGACTGTATAGTAGCACTAAAACAAGCTACCACTGTATTCCAGAGGTTTCTTAAATAAATCGTGATTCTGGGAGTACCTTCAAGATTTTCTATTGGGTCCTACGTTTCTCGTAAACATCATTCTATGTTCACTGCAAAGCTCTGCCTAGGGTTGCACAAGTGTTACCAACAGTACCACACTGGCGTTCCCCAAGGATGTGTTATAGGCCCTCATCTCCTCTTCTACATAAACGTCGTGGAAGACAACCTGATCAGTCGTCTTAGACTGTTTGCAGTTGACGCTGTCATTTATTGTAGCATAATGTAATCAGATGATCGAAACAAATTGCAAAATTACTTAGACTAGATATGTGTTTTGTGTGAGAAGTGGCAATTGATTCTAAATAATGAAAAGTGTGAAGTCATCCGAATGAGAAGTAAAATGAAACCGTTAAATTTGGGTTACACGACAATTCACACAAATCCAAAATCTGTTAATCAAACTAACTACTTAGGTATTCCAATTATACTACTGGCCATTAAAACTGCTACACCAATAAGAAATGCAGATGATAAACGGGAACCGCGTGACCGCTACGGTCGCAGGTTCGAGTCCTGCCTCGGGCATGGATGTGTGTGATGTCCTTAGGTTAGTTAGGTTTAATTAGTTCTAAGTTTTAGGTGACTGATGACCTCAGCAGTTAGGTCCCATAGTGCTCAGAGCCATTTGAACCATTTGATAAACGGGTATTCATTGGACAAATATTTTATACTAGCACTGACATGTAATTACATTTTCACGCAATTTGGGTGCAAAGATCCTGAGAAATCAGTACCCAGAACAACCAACTTCGGCCGTAATAACGGCCTTGATACGCCTGGGCATTGAGTCAAACAGATCTTGGATGGCGTGTACAGGTACAGCTGCCCATGCAGCTTCAACACGATACCACAGTTCACCAAGAGTAGTGACTGGCGTATTGTGACGAGCCAGTTGCTCGGCCGCATTGACCAGACATTTTCAGTTGGTGAGAGATCTAGAGAATGTGCTGGCCAGGACAGCAGTCGAACATGTTCTGTATCCAGAAAGGCCCGTACAGGACCTGCAACATGCGGTCGTGCATTATCCTGCTGAAATGTGGGGTTTCGCAGGGGTCGAATGAAGGGTAGAGCCACTGGTCGTAACACATCTGAAATGTAACGTACACTGCTCAAAGTGCCGTCAATGCGAACAAGAGGTGACCGAGACTTGTAACCAATGACACCCCACACCGTCACAGCGGGTGATAGGCCAGTATGGTGATGACGAATACACGCTTCCAATGTGCGTTCGCCGCGACGTCGCCAAACACGGATGCGACCATCATGACGCTGTAAAAAAAAACCTGGATTCATCCGAAAAAGATGACGTTTTGCCATTCGTGCACCCAGGTTCGTCGTCCAGTACACAATCGCAGGCGCTCCTGTCTGTGATGCAGCGTCAAGGGTAACCGCAGCCACGGTCTCCGAGCTGATAGTCCATGCTGCTTCAAACGTCGTCGAACTGTTCATGCAGATGGTTGTTGTCTTGCAAATGTCTCCATCTGTTGACTCAGGGATCGAGATGTGGCTGCACGATCCGTTACAGCCATGCGGATAAGATGCCTGTCATCTCGACTGGTAGCGATACGAGGCCGTTGGGATCCAGCACGGGGCTCCGTATGACCCTCCTGAGCCCACCGATTCCATATTTTGCAGTTATTGGATCTCGACCAACGCGAGCAGCAATGTCGCGATACGATAAACCGCAATCGCGATAGGTTGCAATCCGACCTTTATCAAAGTCGGAAACGTGATGGTACGCATTTCTCCTCCTTACACGAGGCATCACAACAACGTTTCACCAGGCAACCCCGGCCAACTCCTTTTTGTGTACGAGAAATCGGTTGGAAACTTTCGTCATGTCAGCACGATGTAGGTGTCGCCAACGGCGCCAACCTTGTGTGAATGCTCTGAAAAGGTAATCATTTGCATATCACAGCATATTCTTCCTGTCGGTTATATTTTGCGTCTGTAGCACGTCATCTTCGTGGTGTAGCAATTTTAATGGCCAGTAGTGTACTAATAACTTAAATTGGAACGATCACAGAAATAGTGTTGTGGGGAAAGCAAACCAAAGACTGCGATTTATTGGAACTACACTTAGAAAGTTTAACAGACCTACCAAAAAGACTGCTTACGCCACCTTTGTCCGCCCTCTTCTGTGGTATTGCTTTGCGATGTGGGATCCGCATCACATGGGACCGACGGTCGAAAAAGTTTCAAGAAGTGCAGTTCGTTTTGTATTATCGCGAGACAGGAGTCAGTGTGTCACGGACACCATACGGAAACTGGGGTAACACTTATTAAAACAAAGGCGTTTTTCTTTGCGGAAAGATCTCTCGTGAAATTTCAATCGCCAACTTTCTACGCCGACTGCGAAAATATTTTGTTAGCACGCACCTACATAGGGAGAAATGATCATCGTGATCGAACAAGAGAAATCAGAGCTCGCACAGAAACATTCGAGTGCTCGATTTCCCGCGAATCGTTCGAGAGGAAAACGATAGAGAAATAGCTTGAAGTTGGTTAGATGAACGCTGTGCCAGGCACTTCAGTGCGATTTGCAGATTACTCATGTATAAGTGTATGTAGGTGTTGTTGTAGATGCCGCTACGAGCGAAAGTGCCTTCATCACTAAACAGTACTGATCAGTAAAAGGTGAACATTCATATATAAATCAGAGTCAGTCGTCTGATTGCTTTACCAGTGAGTTAGTGTGTTAAATTTCTTACTTATCCACGTAAGAGAGAGAAAGTTGAGGAAAGTTTAGAATTACGTTTACAGTTTGTTGGAAGTCCCTAAGTGCTCTCACTCTCAAATAACGGGAGAGTGTAGTCTGGGCAAATGTTGACTGGAATACTCTCTTTCAAATTCTGAAGGTTGCAGGGGTAAAATACAGGGAGCGAAAGGCTATTTACAATTTGTACAGAAACCAGATGACAGTTATAAGAGTCGAGGGGCATGAAAGGGAAGCAGTGGTTGGGAAGGGAGTGAGACAGGGTTGTAGCCTCTCCCCGATGTTATTCAATCTGTATATTGAGCAAGCAGTAAAGGAAACAAAAGAAAAATTCGGAGTAGGTATTAAAATCCATGGAGAAGAAATAAAACCTTTGAGGTTCGCCGATGCCTTTGTAATTCTGTCAGTGACAGCAAAGGACGTGGAAGAGCAGTTGAACGGAATGGACAGTGTCTTGAAAGGAGGATATAATATGAACATCCACAAAAGCAGAACGAGGATTATGGAATGTAGTCGAATTAAGTCGGGTGATGCTGATGGAATTAGATTAGGAAATGAGACACTTAAAGTAGTAACGTCGTTTCTGAAAGTATTTGTATGGAGTGTAGCCATGTATGGAAGTCAAACGTGGACGATAAGTAGTTTGGACAAGAAGAGAGTAGAAGCTTTCGAAATGTGGTGCTACAGAAGAATGCTGAAGATTAGATGGGTAGATCACATAACTAATGAGGAGTTATTGAATAGAATTGGAGAGACGAGGAGTTTGTGGCACAACTTGACTAGACGAAGGGACCGGTTTGTAGGACATGTTCTGAGGCATCAAGGGATCACAAATTTGGCATGGGAGGGCAGCGTGGAGGGTAAAAATCGTAGAGGGAGACCAAGAGATGAATACACCAAACAGATTCAGAAGGATTTAGGTTGCAGTAGGTACTGGGAGATGAAAAAGCTTCCACAGGATAGAGTGGCTTGGAGAGCTGCATCAAACCAGTCTCACAACTGAAGACCGCAACAACAACAACAGTCTGGGCAATTAGCGCGCTCCGTTTTAAGCAAAAGTTAGTTTTCCACACATGTCAACGTTTATGAAGTCGTACGTCTTGAACTGTGTCTCGTAAAATGACATAATTTTGGAGGTACACTCTTATACGGCCATACTCCGAGATTTTAAACAATTTAGTTATTTTTGTGTAACTGTGAATTATTTAAGAATAACCATTTCAAAAGTATAAGTAGTGCACTAAGAACTTCTAGAGTAAGAGGTTGTAGTTACGTCAACTTTTATTTTGTGTCAGTCTACAAACAGTCGAGACAACAGTGCCTAAATCTCATTTTGTCATTTTGTCTCAGATTATCTTGTCGCACGATGTCTGTGTTATGTGAGCTCCTGACTTTTAATTGTGGAAATATGTAGCGTGAAAGTATTCAAAACTTTAACTTCATAAGGAACTTACACTTTATCTGAAAGTAATCATCTTTGTGAAAGGGAAAACTTTTATTATTAAAAAGAAATGATGATTATGTTTTTAAGTGAATTCCGGGAAGTGAGATAGGGGTTTCAGTAGACAGAAGTTAATTTAAGGCTGAAACTGTGAGAACATAAATTATTTTCAAGCGCTACATCATAAGGCCCAGCGCGTCGATCGACAAATTTTGATACAATAGAAGAAAAATGAACAAAGTCATAGGATTTTTGACTCTCAGTATTAATGAATATTGTCTTTATAATAATTCGCAAAAATAGCTTTTCACGTGAATTTTACTTGCAAAAGTGTAAAATTAATTTGGACAGGACTTGCTTAAAGGTTATCGCTTTTATCCATTGATTAATCTGTGAAAATTAACAAGAGAAAGATACTACGAAACATCCAATTCAACTACGAACCCAGTTTAAGATAAGTTTTAATGACATTAATTTGTGGTGTCTTCCTGGGAAGAAATTAACGATTACCACGCCCTGAGATCAGAAGGAATACAACATTAACGACGACTAACCACTGTCAACTAGTCAAGGAATATCAAGGCCACGAGAACCGCCACGATATTGCTTCCAAAATGACTTGCGAATAGAGTTAATAGCAAAAAAGTAATAAATTAAAACATCATGTCTCACACTGAAGTTTCGTTGCATGAACCGCGAAAACGAAGCAAGCAATGAACTTTTTTCCTTTCGATATTTTGAGGGGATATCAGCAAGAGAAAGTTTTGAAAAGGTTTAAAATTATGTGTAAAGTTTGTTGCAAGTAGTTGAGTTCTCCTCTCATTCTCAATAACACAGTACGAATATACTCCTGGTAATTTCGGCCTACGCTGTGTCAAGATAAGAAAAAATGATTCAAATGGCTCTGAGCTCTATGGGGCTTAACATCTGAGGTCATCAGTCCCCTAGAACACAGAACTTTAGTACTGGCCATTAAAATTGCTACACCACGAGGATGAGGTGCTACAGACGCGAAATATAACCGACAGGAAGAAGACGCTGTGATATGCAAATGATTAGTTTTTCAGAGTACTCACACAAGGTTGGCGCCGGTGGCGACACCTACAACGTGCGTGCTGACATGGGAATGCTTCCAACCGATTTCTCATACACAAACAGCAATTGACCGGCGTTGCCTGGTGAAATGTTGTTGTGATGCCTCGTGTAACGAGGAGGAATGCGTACCATCACGTTTCCGACTTTGATAAAGGTCGGATTGTAGCCTATCACGATTGCGGATTATCGTATCGCGACATTTGCTGCCCGCGTTGGTCGAGATCCAGTGACTGTTACCAGAATATGGAATCGGTGGGTTCAGGAGGATAATACGGAACGCCGTGCTGCATCCCAACGGCCTCGTATCACTAGCAGTCAAGATGACAGGCAACTTATCCGCACGGCTGTAACGGATCGTGCAGCCACGTCTCCATCCCTGAGTCAACAGGTGGGGACGTTTGCAAGACAACAACCATCTGCACGAACAGTTCGACGACGTTTGCAGCAGCATGGACTATCAGCTCGGAGACCGAGACTGCGGTTACCCTTGACGCTTCATCACAGACAGGAGCGCCTGCGATGGTGTACTCAACGACGAACCTGGGTGCACGAATGGCAAAACGTCATTTTTTCGGACGAATCCAGGTTCTGTTTACAGCATCATGATGATCGCATCCGTGTTTAGCGACATCGCAGTGTACGCACATTGGAAGTGTGTATTCGTCATCGCCAGTATGACCCGGCGTGACGGTATGGGGTGCCATTCGTTACTCGTCTCGGTCACCTCTTGTTCGCATTGACGGCACTTTGAGCAGTGTACGTTACATTTCAGATGTGTTACGACCCGTGGCTCTACCTTTCATTCGATCCCTGCGAAACCCTATATTTCAGCAGGATAATGCACGACCGCATGTTGCAGGTCCTGTACGGGCCTTTCTGGATACAGAAAATGTTCGACTACTGCCCTAGCCAGCACATTCTCCAGATCTCTCACCATCTGAAAACGTCTGGTCAATGGTGGCCGAGCAACTGGCTCGTCACAATACGCCAGTCACTACTCTTGATAAACTGTGGTACCGTGCTGCAGTTCTGTAAATGGTTCCAACAGCAACAGGAAGCCAACGATGACTTCATGAACACCGTAATATGGTCAGATGAAGCAGCATTCACTAATGAGGGTGTCTTCAATATGCACAATGCCCACCACTGGTGTGAGGTTAACCCTCACGTCACCCGTGGCTGTGGCAATGAAGTTCGCTTTGGTATCAACATCTGGGCCGGAATATTGGGCGACAGGTGTTTAGCCCCCTAGATGTTGCCTTACCAAAGAATCATGCATTCGTCTCAAACTATCTGCCTGATGCGCTGGAAGAAGTTCCACAACATCATGGTGCACCTCCACACTCTGGAATTAATGTGCGACTGTATTTGGACAGAACATTTCCAGGGAAATGGCTCGGTCGTGGATGTCCAGTTGTATGGCCACCACGTTCACCTGACCTAAATCCCCTGGATTTCTTCCTGTGGCGACACCTGAAGGAGCGCGTGTACTCTACTCCGCCGACGACTGTGGAAGAATCGGTAGCGAGTGTTCATACTGCGGATGCAGGTTTGCTGCGAAGGGTCCAGACCTGTATGATTCGGTGGGTTGCGCAGTGTTTTGACATGCAGGGAGGTCGCTTTGAGCATCTGCCGTTCTGAGGACAACGTATTCTGCTGTGAAGGCCATGCGGCCATGAATATGGACATTATTGTCGTCACTGGTTGCTAATGTGTGACAGCTGAGCGCTCATATTACATGTAGTATAAATGACAAGCAGATGTTGTGTTACTGTACTGTGTTATCATCCTTAGCATCTCGAAATTGATATTGTTTTTGTAGTTATTGTGTCCTACGACAGGTCATCTGTTTCAGCTATCTGTTTCTTATTTGTCTAACCCCGTATTTGTAATGTTCAGGGTTACAAAAGTTGAAAATGTAGGGTACATGTGACCTAAGAAACGGTGTCTATTACAGTATGAAATGTCAGAATGAAATTAGCAAATAAGAAAATGCACCTCAACTCAGGATCGAACCATCGACCTCCTCACTCTAACCAAAACTCTAACCACTGCGGCAACTGAACAGCACGTCTAAGATATGCTAACAGAGGTAGTTACCATACATGTGATTACAGTGTTCCAGAACGCCACTCTTTTTTCTGCCGGATGTACTTAAGAGACGAAATTTTGTGAGATATTTTTTTGTCGCTGGCATGTGCGGAGTCGCGTTCGAAGCCCGAGTGCGCGAATTTCACTTCACCATATATATATATACATATATATATATATATATATATATATATATATATATATATATATATATATATGGTGAAGTGAATATATATATATATATATATATATACACTCCTGGAAATTGAAATAAGAACACCGTGTATTCATTGTCCCAGGAAGGGGAAACTTCATTGACACATTCCTGGGGTCAGATACATCACATGATCACACACAGGCACATAGACACAGGCAACAGAGCATGCACAATGTCGGCACTAGTACAGTGTATATCCACATTTCGCAGCAATGCAGGCTGCTATTCTCCCATGGAGACGATCGTAGAGATGCCGGATGTAGTCATGTGGAACGGCTTGCCATGCCATTTCCACCTGGCGCCTCAGTTCGACCAGCGTTCGTGCTGGACGTGCAGACCGCGTGAGACGACGCTTCATCCAGTCCCAAACATGCTCAATGGGGGACAGATCCGGAGATCTTGCTGGCCAGGGTAGTTGACTTACACCTTCTAGAGCACGTTGGGTGGCACGGGATACATGTGGACGTGCATTGTCCTGTTGGAACAGCAAGTTCCCTTGCCGGTCTACGAATGGTAGAACGATGGGTTCGATGACGGTTTGGATGTACCGTGCACTATTCAGTGTCCCCTCGACGATCACCAGTGGTGTACGGCCAGTGTAGGAGATCGCTCCCCACACCATGATGCCGGGTGTTGGCCCTGTGTGCCTCGGTCGTATGCAGTCCTGATTGTGGCGCTCACCTGCACGGCGCCAAACACGCATACGACCATCATTGGCACCAAGGCAGAAGCGACTCTCATCGCTGAAGACGACACGTCTCCATTCGTCCCTCCATTCACGCCTGTCGCGACACCACTGGAGGCGGGCTGCACGATGTTGGGGCGTGAGCGGAAGACGGCCTAACGGTGTGCGGGACCGTAGCCCAGCTTCATGGAGACGGTTGCGAATGGTCCTCGCCGATACCCCAGGAGCAACAGTGTCCCTAATTTGCTGGGAAGTGGCGGTGCGGTCCCCTACGGCACTGCGTAGGATCCTACGGTCTTGGCGTGCATCCGTGCGTCGCTGCGGTCCGGTCCCAGTTCGACGGGCACGTGCACCTTCCGCCGACCACTGGCGACAACATCGATGTACTGTGGAGACCTCACGCCCCACGTGTTGAGCAATTCGGCGGTACGTCCACCCGGCCTCCCGCATGCCCACTATACGCCCTCGCTCAAAGTCCGTCAACTGCACATACGGTTCACGTCCACGCTGTCGCGGCATGCTACCAGTGTTAAAGACTGCGATGGAGCTCCGTATGCCACGGCAAACTGGCTGACACTGACGGCGGCGGTGCACAAATGCTGCGCAGCTAGCGCCATTCGACGGCCAACACCGCGGTTCCTGGTGTGTCCGCTGTGCCGTGCGTGTGATCATTGCTTGTACAGCCCTCTCGCAGTGTCCGGAGCAAGTATGGTGGGTCTGACACACCGGTGTCAATGTGTTCTTTTTTCCTTTTCCAGGATTGTATATATATATATATATATATATATATATATATATACTCCTGCTCGTAAATTAAGGATAATTGCAGAATGTGGTGCCACACAACGTGGCACTACAGAAAACTGGCGCTAATAGCATTGGCACAGAGGGAACACACGCATCACAGTTCTGTAAGTCCACGGTATTGGTCATAAGTTGAGAAAACCGTCCCGAAACACAGGTGCTACAAAACGCCACTGTTTCCTGCGCATGTACCCCGACATCATATCCCATATTGATCACCATGCACACGTACACAGGCCGCATAATAGGTTGGCGTACTCTGGATCAGGTGGTCGAGCAGCTGCTGTGGTACAGCCTCCCATCCTTGCACCAGTGCCTGTCGGAGCTCCTGAGGTGTCCTAGGCGTTTGAAGACGTGCAGCGATACGTCGACCGAGAGCATCCCAGACGTGCTCGGTGGGGTTTAGGTCTGGAGTACAGGCAGGCAACTCCATTCATCTGATATCTTCTGTTTCAAGGTATTACTCCTCGATGGCAGCTCGTTGGGGTCATACGTTATCATCCATCAGGAGAAAGGCGGGACCAACTGCAACCGTGAGAAGGTGTAGATACTGGTGCAAAATGACGTCCCGATACACCTGACCTGTTACAGTTCCTCTATCAAAGACATGCAGGGGTGTACGTGCACCAGTCATAATCCCACCCCACACCATCGAACCACGACCTGCATACAGGTTCCTTTCAGGGACATTAAGGGTTTGGTATCTGTCTGCTAGAATCGTTGATATAATTTTGAGATCATGCTTTGTGGCACACGGAGGGCCCGTGCTACGACCTGCTGTGTTTGACCAACCTCCAGGCGCCCTAGTATTCTACCCCTCAAAATGTCTTCAATATGTGTTCTTTGAGCCATTTTCAATACACAGTCACCATTTGCACGTCTGTAAACGTCTGCACACTTACTCGCTGCACCGTACTCCGACATGCACCAACACACCTCTGCATATGTGGACTGCTGCCAGCGCCCCCGTGCGACGACCGCAGGTCAAAAGCTTCGCATGGTCATACCCCGAGGTGATGTAAACCGGCAAACCACCCACCAGAGCGTTGTTTCACCATGTATCAGCATTATTCTTAATTTATGAGCATGAGTGTACATCTCGCGTCTCCCAAGTTGTTCTTCGGTATGTATCTGCTGGGATTGGGATGAGAATGTCTGAACTTTTAGTTCAGACAATCTCATCCCAGTCCCAGCAGATACATACCAAAGAACAACTTGGGCGACGCGAGATGCAGGTGAGAAAAGCCGTGTGTTCCGGTAACGCACACATTGTCGACAAACCCCCTAAGTGACAGTCTAAATATCGTGAGAGGTCTGGGCAGCTGCTTCCTGGATTCGTCAACTCACCAACACGTTACGGGAGACAACAAATGTGTTGGATTGTAGGAGCGTGGCGACTTCCCCACCTTGACCAATTAGCGGATAGGGAAAAGACACGGAATAGTGGGAAATGGTGAAGGTTTGCCTGCTGTTCTTCTTACAAGTGTAGAATTTGTAATTAAATGGTGCACGGTGGTGGGTAATGTTTAGTTAGTGTTCTTCAATAGAAGTAAAAGTTGAATTGAATTCTGATTAAAATTTTTAAAATTAAAATTAATTGTAATACGGCCATGGCTGTGCTAAGGAGTAGAACCCCGCCCACATCCACACAGTGGCCCCCTTCAGGGGCTGACTAAGTGGCGAGTAGCAAAATTAATAGAAATTATAACAAGCAACAAGCAAACCACTACAACAGACATTTTAACTAAAAAATAAAAGTTGGTAAAACGTACGAGGGCGGGTCAAATGAAAACCTTAAATTTGTAATAACAAATCGAAATTTCGCGCCGTTATCCTGTAAGTTGGTAAGCGTGCTACAAACATCGTGCAAAACGGCCTGTAGGTGGCAGCATAGTGCAGATGCACACATACTGTCGCAGTATCAGTATAAAAATGGCCGACCCACTTGGGACTTTCACCAGGGAGGAACAGCGTTCTGTTATTCGGTTTTTGGGTAGTGAAGGTGTGAAACCTACTGAAATTCATCTAAGAATGAAGGTTCAATACGGTGCTGCATGTTTGTCACAGCAGCAAGTCTACGAATGGAGTAGGAAGTTCGCAAATGGTGTGACTTCAGTGGAAGATGCTTCTCGTCCAGGTCAGGCACAACGAGTTGTGACTCCACAGAACATTGCAGCAGTTGAAGCCATAGTGAAGGAAAACCGCCGAGTGACACTGAATGACATTGCAGCATGTTTACAGATTAGTCATGGGTCAGCACACCACGTTGCGCACGATGTGCTCCAGTTTCACAAAGTGTCTGCAAGTTGTTTGTCACGGCAGCTGACTTCTGAAATGAGAGAGCGCCTTGTTGATTCTTGTGAAGAACTTCTTCGGCGCTTTGAGTTTCGAACAGAACCATCAGCAGGGAACGTTATGCTGCTCTCTTTTGGGACGAAAAAGGCGTAATTTTGGAGCATTACATGCCTAGAGGGGCCACTGTCACCACTGCATCATACACAGATGTCCTAAAAAATCATCTGCGGCCTGCAATCAAATCAGTGCGACGTGGATTGCTGTCAGCAGGTGTTCTTTTGCAACATGACAATGCAAGGCCCCACACTGCCCGTACAACAGTTGCAACAATCACAGATTTGCATTTTGAGTGTCTTCCTCATCCACCATACTCACCAGACCTTGCCCCAAGTGATCTCCATATGTTTGGACAACTCAAAGACGCAATGAGGGGAAAGAAGTTCCGTTCTGATGAAGAGGTACGCCATGCAGTGCATGAGTAGTTGCGCGGACTACCAAAAGAATTTTTCTCTAAAGGAATTTATGCACTTTGTAAGCACTGGAGGACTTTCATTGTGCGTGGGGGAGATTACGTTCAAAAGTGATACAGCATTGTGCCACTTCTGCACAATAAATAATACTTAAAAATGTATTTAAGGTTTTCATTTGACTCAGCCTCGTATGACTTGAACAAGGACACACAGATTTTCTACACATACGTGTGCTCGTCTTACAACCATGTGGCGGACATATATATAAGCACTGCCTCTATCGTCGCCTTTTACAGTGGATTCAACACGTTTGAGAAGGTAATGAGGGTAGACGGCTGGAATTTTGCTATTGGTTAATCGTAAAGCGCAGAGTAATCCCATCTGTACCATTAAACGGTTGACCCAGAGCTAGTCAGATGGTACCAGTTGTATGTTGCCCATCCAGTGCCTTCCAAGGGAAGCAAAAGTTTGGTTTTCAGTATTTCATAATACAGAGTGTATAAAAAGTCATACGATTTGGTACGTCTATATTTCTGAAACGAATAAGTATAAAAATGTTATACCTTTCCATAGGTAATCAGTAGCCCCCCCCCCCTCCCCCCCCCCCCCCCCCCGCCCTTGAGATTTGAGATGCACGGCACATGTCAATGCGGTATTCATATTCTTCCCACACTGCAGCGTGTATGTCTTGAGCTACAGCTTCCACAGCTGCTGTTATGCGATATCTCAGCTCATTCATTGTCGTTGGTGACGGAGGCACATAAAGAGCGTCTTTTATAAACCACGACAAGAAAAAATCACATACAGTCAGGTCCGGTGACCTTGATGGCCAGTAATGTAAGGCTGAATCATATTGTCCAGTGTGACCAATTCATCGTTCAGTAATCCTTTGCTTTGAAAATTCTCGCACTTGCAGATGCCGTTGTGGCGGTGCTCCATCCTGTTGGTAAATGATGTCGTTCGCATCAGTCTGCAACCGTGGGAAAAGAAAGTTCTCAAGCATATCGAGAAATGTGCTTCTTACAACATTGTTCACGGCAAAGGGACGATACACCCTATCTCAAATAACTTAATAGGTATGTTTCTTGTTTAAAAATCGTATGATTCTTTGTGATGTACCATGACCAACTCAAGAGTTTTCTCTTTCAGACAGTACGTTGTTCACACCCATATATGAAATTACATAGTAGTTATAATTTTTTAAAATCTGATGATTCTTTTTGATACGCCCTGTATTGTAGGCAGAATTTAAAAACAAAATTTAAATGTTATCAAAAATGTCAAAATCTGTGTGAAATCTTATGTGACTTAACTGCTAAAGTCATCAGTCCCTAAGCTTACACACTACTTAACCTAAATTATCCTAAGGACAAACACACACACAACATGCCCGGGGGAGGACTCGAACCTCCGCCGGGACCAGCCGTAAATGTTATCATCATGTATTCATTATGAAGTATAATCGTACAGGTTTAACACAGGGAGACAACAATTTCAGTTAGAAACTGTGTGCGCTGTATGTGAGGACGTGCTGAAAAGTACTTCCTCCGATTTTTTAAAAGTGAAACCTCCTAAAGCTTTTTAATTAACCCAAACATTACTAACATTCTACACTTTCATTTTTCAGGTCTACAAATTTATTTCTCAGCACAAGCACCCTGGAGACGAAGACATTTCTCTCAGAGACACACCAGTTTGCTGATACCGTCAACGTAGAATCTACATCTACATCTACATCTACACCCATACTCCGCAAGCCACCTGACGGTGTGTGGCGGAGGGTACCTTGAGTACCTCTATCGGTTCTCCCTTCTATTCCAGTCTCTTATTGTTCGTGGAAAGAAGGATTGTCGGTATGCCTCTGTGTGGGCTCTAATCTCGCTGATTTTATCCTCATGGTCTCTTCGCGAGATATACGTAGGAGGGAGCAATATACTGCTTGACTCCTCGGTGAAGGTATGTTCTCGAAACTTCAACAAAAGCCCGTACCGAGCTACTGAGCGTCTCTCCTGCAGAGTCTTCCATTGGGGTTTATCTATCATATCCGTAACGCTTTCGCGATTACTAAATGATCCTGTAACGAAGCGCGCTGCTCTCCGTTGGATCTTCTCTATCTCGTCTATCAACCCTATCTGGTACGGATCCCACACTGCTGAGCAGTATTCAAGCAGTGGGGTAACAAGCGTACTGCAACCTACTTCCTTTGTTTTCGGATTGCATTTTCTTAGGATTCTTTCAATGAATGTCGGTCTGGCATCTGCTTTACCGACGATCAACTTTATGTAATCACTCCATTTCAAATCACTCCTAACGCGTACTCCGAGATAATTTATGGAATTAACTGCTTCCAATTGCTGACCTGCTATATTGTAGCCAAATGATAAGGGATATTTCTTTCTGTGTATTCGCAGCGCATTACACTTGTCTACATTGAGATTCAGTTGCCACTCCCTGCACCATGCGTCAATTCGCTGCAGATCCTCCTGCATTTCAGTACAATTTTCCATTGTTACAACCTCTCGATATACCACAGCATCATCCGCAAAAAGCCTCAGTGAACTTCCGATGTCATCCACAAGGTCATTTTATGTATATTGTGAATAGCAACGGTCCTACGACACACCCCTGCGGCACACCTGAAATCACTCTTACTTCGGAAGACTTCTCTCCATTGAGAATGACATGCTGCGTTCTGTTATCTAGGAACTCTTCAATCCAATCACACAATTGGTCCGATAGTCCATATGCTCTTACTTTGTTCGTTAAACGACTGTGGGGAACTGTATCGAACGCCTTGCGGAAGTCAAGAAACACGGCATCTACCTGGGAAGCCGTGTCTGTGCCTCTCTGAGCCTCGTGGACGAATAGCGCGAGCTGGGATTCACACGACCGTCTTTTTCGAAACCCATGCTGATTCCTACAGAGTAGATTTCTAGTCTCCAGAAAAGTAATCATACTCGAACACATGTTCGACTTTGTTGACGGAGCCACAACCACACCTCTGATTGCACCGCTTCATCACTATCAAAGTCCTCGAAGGTTTCCTTTAAGTTCTAGAAGCAGGTGAAAAACTGATGCGGTAAGGTCGAGACTGAATGGAGGACGATCGATGGGACTGAACCCGAGACGTCGTACTCTTACAGATGGCGCAGCACCCGAGTGTAGTTTGGCATTGTCATCTTGAAGGAAAAAGTGCCCCATGTGTAGCTGTACTCTTTCAGTTCGAAGCTCGATTACAGTATGCAGTTCCTCACGCACTGGCACACTTCCGTTACACATCGTCATGTTACACGATACAATGCAGAGTACTCTAGTGGCAGAAAACTGCAAAATATGTAGACATGAAGAATAAATCTGTCGAACGTTAATAACGTTTGTATTATTCAAACAGTTTTCAAGATTTTCACATATAAAACTCAGCATGCCCTGTTATCTTCTACATCTACATCTACATCCATACTCCGCAAGCCACCTGACGGTGTGTGGCGGAGGGTACCTTCAGTACCTCTATCGGTTCTCCCTTCTATTCCAGTCTCGTATTGTTCGTGGAAAGAAGGATTGTCGGTATGCCTCTGTGTGGGCTCTAATCTCTCTGATTTTATCCTCATGGTCTCTTCGCGAGATATACGTAGGAGGGAGCAATATACTGCTTGACTCTTCGGTGAAGGTATGTTCTCGAAACTTTGACAAAAGCCCGTACCGAGCTACTGAGCGTCTCTCCTGCAGAGTCTTCCACTGGAGTTTATCTATCATCTCCGTAACGCTTTCGCTATTACTAAATGATCCTGTAACGAAGCGCGCTGCTCTCCGTTGGATCTTCTCTATGTCTTGTATCAACCCTATCTGGTACGGATCCCACACTGCTGAGCAGTATTCAAGCAGTGGGCGAACAAGCGTACTGTAACCTACTTCCTTTGTTTTCGGATTGCATTTCCTTAGGATTCTTCCAATGAATCTCAGTCTGGCATCTGCTTTACCGACAATCAACATTATATGATCATTCCATTTTAAATCACTCCTAATGCGTACTCCCAGATATTTTATGGTATTAACTGCTTCCAGTTGCTGACCTGCTATTTTGTAGCTAAATGATAAAGGATCTATCTTTCTGTGTATTCGCAGCACATTACACTTGTCTACATTGAGATTCAGTTGCCATTCCCTGCACCATGCGTCAATTCGCTGCAGATCCTCCTGCATTTCAGTACAATTTTCCATTGTTACAACCTCTCGATACACCACAGCATCATCTGCAAAAAGCCTCAGTGAACTTCCGATGTCATCCACCAGCTCATTTATGTATATTGTGAATAGCAACGGTCCTATGACACTCCCCTGCGGCACACCTGAAATTACTCTTACTTCGGAAGACTTCTCTCCATTGAGAATAACATGCTGCGTCCTGTTATCTAGGAACTCCTCAATCCAATCACACAATTGGTCTGATAGTCCATATGCTCTTACTTTGTTCAATAAACGACTGTGGGGAACTGTATCGAACGCCTTGCGGAAGTCAAGAAACACGGCATCTACCTGTGAACCCGTGTCTATGGCCCTCTGAGTCTCGTGGACGAATAGCGCGAGCTGGGTTTCACATGACCGTCTTTTTCGAAACCCATGCTGATTCCTACAGAGTAGATTTCTAGTCTCCAGAAAAGTCATTATACTCGAACACAATACGTGTTCCAAAATTCTACAACTGATCGACGTTAGAGATATAGGTCTATAGTTCTGCACATCTGTTCGACGTCCCTTCTTGAAAACGGGGATGACCTGTGCCCTTTTCCAATCCTTTGGAACGCTACGCTCTTCTAGAGACCTACGGTACACCGCTGCAAGAAGGGGGGCAAGTTCCTTCGCGTACTCTGTGTAAAATTGAACTGGTATCCCATCAGGTCCAGAGGCCTTTCCTCTTTTGAGCGATTTTAATTGTTTCTCTATCCCTCTGTCGTCTATTTCGATATCTACCATTTTGTCATCTGTGCGACAATCTAGAGAAGGAACTACAGTGCAATCTTCCTCTGTGAAACAACTTCGGAAAAAGACATTTAGTATTTCGGCCTTTGGTCTGTCATCCTCTGTTTCAGTACCATTTTGGTCACAGAGTGTCTGGACATTTTGTTTTGATCCACCTACCGCTTTGACATAAGACCAAAATTTCTTAGGATTTTCTGCCAAGTCAGTACATCTTGAGCCGGCCGCTGTGGCAGTGCGGTTCTAGGCGCTTCAGTGTGGAACCGCGCGACCGCTATGTCGCAGGTTCGAATCCTGCCTTGGGCATGGATGTGTGTGATGCCCGTAGGTTTGTTAGGTTTAAGTACACTACTGACCATTAAAATTGCTACACCAAGGAGAAATGCAGATGATAAACGGGTATTCGTTGGACAAATATATTATACTAGAGCAGACATGTGATTACATTTTCACCCAATTTCGGTGCATAGATCCTGAGAAATCAGTACCCAACCACCTGTGGCCGTAATAACGGCCTTGATACGCCTAGGCGTTAAGTCAAACAGAGCTTGGATAGCGTGTACAGGTACAACTGCCCACGCTGCTTCAGCACGATACCACGGTTTATCAAGAGTAGTGACTGGCGTATTGTGACGAGCCAGGGATGCAGGTGTTGCGTGAAAGCATAATGTTAGGGGCGCAGCCCGTGCTGGTGCAGCTCGTTAACGACCGTGCGTTGCGAGACACGCAGCTGCCTTGCTACGCTTCGCATACTTCGTTGAGGTTCTTGGCGTATGACCTCCAGAACAGCCTCCCCATTAGCTGGAGTACGGCGAGTCCGTGGATGACCTCTGTCACTCGATGGTGGAAAGAGAGAACCTGACTCCCGAAGGCGTAACTTCAGACGACAAAATACATTTTTATCTGGATAGCGTCGACGTGGACATATAGCTGCTTATTCAAGAGCGGTAACACCAGCCCGGTTATCAGATGCACCAACGACCAGAAGCATATTCACAGAAAAGTCGATACGTGTACGCATGTACACTGGAGTCTGTCACGGGTGTGGTATCGACAGCAACGATGCCACGGAACAGTTTCTCAAGTTGGCACTACGAGAGAGAGAGACAGACGACAGCGCCCTGTAGTCGGTGCTGTCGAGGTCTACGAGCTCCGCGACTGCTTCAGCCCATCTGATCAGGTGCAGCCAGCCAGGACACTTCGCTTCAGCATCGCACCTAAGTACAAAGTGGTGTAATCGTTTATCACCTTGTTTTTGCACCAGTAAATCGCGTTCTTGCAGTACCGACTTGTATTGCCTTTTCCCGTTCCTACCACGCGCCGCCTCCCAGGCGGGATACAAAAACTAAAATGGCGGGCTATCAAGGTTTAAGTGAGTTTCAACGTTGTGTAATAGTCGGCGCACGTGCGATGTGACACAGCATCTTCCATTCAGCGATGCAGAGTGGATTTTCCCGTACAACCATTTCACGAGTGTACCTTGAATTTCAGAAATCCGGTAAAACATCAAATCTCCGACATCACTGCGGCCGGAAAAAGATCCTGCAACAACGGGACCAACGACGACTGAAGACAATCGTTCAACTTGACAGAAGTGCAACTTGTAACAGCACAGCTCTTATGCTGTATGGATTTATTTTGTTTTTTTGCTTTATTTAATGTTACATTGTTGATCGTCTGTAAATGTGTTTGAATCGATAACATAAAATTGTCTACTCTTTTCTTTGTCAAACCTTTGATGTCGTGATTTGATTCTATGCAAAGTAGTGTATCTGCAATTTATATTCTTTGTCCCATTTGGAGGGAACAAAACTTACTGTATATGATTGTAATTTTGTGTGAATAATTTTTTGTAGAGATGTCAATATATGTAAATGTTTTGTTTTATTTAATGTATTTGGTTGCTGTTATGTAAATTGCTGATCCTCACTTAGGGTTCTTAGTTAGTTTGTATGTAAAAGGTGTAGTGGTTCCCCTCGGTAACGGAACTGTGTAGCGCGCGCAAGTTGTGGTTGGCTTAGGTGGAAAAGGTGGAACTGATAGTCAGTCGGGGACGAGCCAGCAGTCGGGGACAAGCTACGAGTCAGAGACGAGCTACGAATCCGTGCACTGCCATGTAAAAGATGCTTATTGTGCTGATTCCGAGAGAGGCTTTTCCTGCTTCTTTCCAAGGCCTCGGATGGATGGATAAATAGCTGGAACTATTCTGGAGTTTGTATCTATCATCGCCACCAAGAAATGACAGAGTCCAGCAATTCTGCCTACAATTCCACCTACCAACAGGCAGTTGCCACCACATTGCGCAATCATTGCAACGTAATGCTATAATGATGTACAGTGAAGGATCAGCTTAATGGATGTGCTAATGTGCTGAAATATAAGGTAATTTGTATCTGAATTTATGTACCTACCTTGATTTTTCTCCTCATCGTAACACCTCTCACGTTCCTCTCCGTTTGAACTAAAGTGATATCCGAGTGTCCTTACTAAAAGAAATTAAAGCCTAGAGTTTTGCTAATTAATGCCTCTTGAACTTCGTAAAAAGAAAGTTAAAGTTAATGTGGCAATAGAGTGAGTTAAAGTAAATGTTGTTTGTTGAAAATATTCCTATTAAAACTGCTTACTAAAGTGCTGTTGCCAACTTCAAAATTGAAAGTTCTTAAGACTGAGGCTTATAAAGTAAATGATCACATGCTTGCTTGTAGTAAATTCTAAAAGGTTAGTCAGTTTCTTGCAATTTTGTCAACATTGTGTTTCGCTGTGGTAAAAGTGGGAAACTGCAATAGTAGAAAACTATATGTTCATGATTGCTAAGTGTTTGTCTCTCTTGTGTATTAGAAGTCATATTAAGAGTAATGTTATAAAGACCATTCACTTTGCGTAAGCCCTGAAAGTAATAGTGTGTTTCGGTATATGCTATAATTTTGCAAATAGTTTGTGCTGCTCTAACTGTTAGCTTCAATCTTAAAACATATGTGTGTCAGAGTTCTTCGCACTCGCGTTTGGCCAAGATTAGGTTGTGTTTGTCCGTTATAGTTACTTATACCTACTTTCTTAAACGAGAACGTTAATCTTTCTCTTGCCTAATTAGGCTGGCGACCGTTTCCCTTATTCTATAAACAGTATAGGTAGGCAAAATTTTGTTTGTTACTATTCAAATATTTACGTAATTCTGACCTTCATTTCCGATAAGCCACCTCCGTTAGGAACAACACGGTCAACCTAGCAAAATTCCTCTCAGAGGGTAACACTGCCCTGTTGCTTTATACCATTATTAATCCATCAAAATAATTCTGTTTTGCAAACTGCCTCCAGTTTCGAGGTTATGGTATAACAGTAGCAGGCGGGAGTGTTATAAACTGTTCCGCAAATTGCTGCAGATTTCAATGTTGGGCCATCAGCAAGGGTCAGTTTGCGAACTATTCAACGGAACATCATCGATATGGGCTTTCGGAGCCGAGGGCCCACTCGTGTACCATTGATGACTGCACAACAAAAAGCATTACGCCTCCCGTGCGCCCGTCAATTCCGACATTGGACTGTTGATCACTGGAAACATGTTGCCTGGTCGAACGAGTCTCGTTTCAAATTGTATCGAGCAGATGGACGTGTACGGGTATGGAGACAATCTCATGTGTTCATGGACCCTGCATGTCAGCAACAGACTGTTCAAGCTGGTGGAGGTTCTGTAACGGTGTGGTCCGTGTGCAGCTAGAGTGATGTGGGACGGCTGATACGTCTAGATACGAGTCTGACTCGTGACACATGCATAAGCATCCTACCTGATCACCTGCATCCATTCATGTCCACTGTGCATTCCGATGGACTTGGGCAATTCCAGCAGGACAATGCGACACTCTAAACGCCCAGAATTGCTACAGAGTGGCTCCAGGAACACTCTTCTGAGTTTAAACTCTTCCGCTGGCCACCAAACTCCTCAGACATGAACATTATTGAGCATATGTGGGATGCCTTGCAACGTCGTGTTCAGAAGAGACCTCCACCCCGTCGTACTCTTACGGATTTACGGACAGCCCTGCAGGATTCATGGTGTCGGTTCCCTCCAGCACTACTTCAGACATTAGTCGAGTCCGTGCCACGTCGTGTTGCTGCACTTCTGCGTGCTCATGGGGGCCCTGCACGATATTAGGCAGGTGTACCAGTTTGTTTGGCTCTTCAGTGTAGAATGTATTAATTCCGTTAAACTATATTTGAAAAACAACCCAGAACCCAAGTTTTGTGCTTAAATTACAGTTCCACTGCTCCAAAGTTCGTCATCAGAACACACACACACACACACACACACACACACACACACACACACACACACACACACAAAATGGTTCAAATGGCTCTGAGCACTATGGGATTTAACATCTGTGGTCATCAATCCCCTAGAACTTAGAACTACTTAAACCTAACTAACCTAAGGACATCACACACATCCATGCCCGTGGCAGGATTCGTACCTGCGACCGTAGCGGTCACGCGGTTCCGGACTCAAGCGCCTAGAACCGCACGGCCACACAGGCCGGCATCAGAATACAGAGTCCGTTAGTGAATCACACGATACGCTACGTCTCGGAAACCTTTAGTGACCATCATTGTTGTTGTAAATAACCCACTGCAGCTCAAAACGAACTATGATGTACACAATTACAGTAACAGAAGAAAAGACTACATTCATTTTTCCTGATTAAGACCGTTTTTGCCACAGAATGGGGTGCACAATGCTTTTATTTACCACATGTACGAGATATTTACTAACGGAATGTGAGAGAAAATGGTGAAAGACATTCCACTATATGCTATATCCAAGCTATAAGAACTAAATCAGCGCCGGCCTCTGTGGCCGAGCGGTTCTAGGCGCTTCAGTCCGGAACCGCGTTGCTGCTACTGTCGCAGGTTCGACTCCAGCCTCGGGCATGGATGTGTGTGATGTCCTTAGGGTAGTTTAGTTTAAGTAGTTCTAAGTCTAGGGGACTGATGACCTCAGATGTTAAGTCCCACAGTACTTAGAGCCATTTGAACCATTTGAACTAAATCAGCACGTACAAATATTGTCTAATGAGAAGAATGAATGACTCTAAATAGACTAAGAACATACGCGAAACGATTGAATTGAAGCGGAAAACAAGAATATCCGGGAACATTAAAATCGAAAAAGACTTGGAGGAAATTGGCATACGGCCAGAAGATACAGAAAACAGAAATTCTGGGTAACTATAGCGACGTTTGAGGTTTACCGACACGAGAAACGAACAGCTGGTACGGAAATGGTTGTATGTATGTCGTGCTGGGCACATCATATTAACAAAAAACATCTACAGAAAAAAGGAAAAACGCAGAGTAACTGTCATAACACGAGGTCACTCTTATTTGGTATCCTAACTGTGCCCACTCACAAAACAAAAACTTTTGCAAACTCCTTCTCAGTTGCCGCTGTCCGCCTCTGGAACAAACTGCCCCTTACCTTGCGCAAAATTCGATCTCCTGCTGCTTTTAAGAAGAAGTTGAAGCATTTCCTACTATCATCTTCACAAAGTTCTCCACAAAATTAATGTACCAGGCCAATCCTCTCATCCGTCAAATAGCAAAGCTAGCGTCTCCTATCTTGCTTCTGAGATGCCTTCCTCTTCATCTATCTCTATTAGCCACGCAATCTTCTTTTCCTTTATATTTCCTTAATTATGTTTCATCATGTCTCTCTATTCTTCTCCTCCCTTCACCATGAGTCTCCCTCACACTCCCTGCTGCCAGCGCTCCTATCTAAAATCTGTCTCTCCAATAATGTCTAATTATAACTGTACTTATGATCTACGAATATAAACTCTATATGTATGTATTTCTAATTGTTTATTTCACTTTTTGTACTAGATGTAGTTTAAGATGCCTACTAAAACGTATGAATGTAAAATAAGTAGAATGCCTGAGTAGATTTAAGAGAGGGCCTGATGGCCCTAATCTTGCCAGGTTAAATAAATCAATAAAAAAAAGGTTGTTAGATTATCATGTTACTTAAATGGCAATCTAAGGAGGTCAATAAAATAATGAAATAATAAAAATTGGAACTTACGACGTCTTGAATAACTACTTGACACAGCAGTATTACGCTGAAATTGCAATATCAGGAAAATTACGTCAATTTCGCCACTTTGGAGTTTCCTAAAATATTTGACACGATTTCACAATTTTACCACTGCTTAGGTTTAATCTTGCTCATGAAAAGAGATGAAGAGGAGTCTGTAGCCTTAGTTTCTTTTATATTTCAGGACTCCTTTTGTTGGTAATTTTGTTCCGTGTTGTTCGAGATCCTTTAGAATTTTCGCTTCTCGCTCTCTTATTTGCTTTGCTGTTTTTGCTCGATGTGTTTAATGTACGTGCTGACGTCTTCTTTCGTGTAGTTGTGGTATTTTCTCAAGCAGTTTAACTATTTTTTAAGTGCCTGTTCTCATTTGTCGTTTCTCTTTCTCTTACTTCCTTTACAACTTGTATCAATTTTGTATGCATTTTCTAACTTTTTTCCTTCTGGTCGATCAAGCTCTTTGAATCTTGAATGTTTTAATTTCTTGGTGTCCAGTCGTCACAGAGTTGTTCTTATGCTTTTGCTGTTAAAAGGTGTAGATCTGATCTGTTTTTTGTTTTAATCCCGCGTCCGGCCATCCTGATTTAGGTTTTCCGTGATTTCCCTAGATCACTCCAGGCAAATGCCGGGATGGTTCCTTCGAAAGGGCACGGCCGATTTCCTTCCCCATCCTTCCTTAATCCGAGCTCGTGCTCCGTCTCTAATGACCTCGCTGTCGACGGGACGTTAAACTCTAATCTCCTCCTCCTTTTTTTTTAGTGTGACGTTTGTTATTCCTGGAATGTGTCTTCGAGATGTAGCAACAAGGTCTGTCTAGATTTCTTGTAGTGATGAGCTGAGTGATGGCTACCACGTAACTCAGGGTTCCGTTTTTCATTTTTGTTGGCAGGTGTGAGCGGTTCCGTGTTCCTCGCTGCCCTTCTGTTTTCTCCGTTCCGGTCGCTGATTCGTCGCCGCAGCCGTCTCTCAGCGAAAGGTGAGTCTCAGGGTACCCACAGCAGAGCTTACTTGCCGTAGCTTCACCGCTAGCTGCACTGTTCAAACTTCCGTGTACGTTGAGTAACTCATTATTCGTAGGACGAACTATCAAACGGTATGTGCTCAGTGTCACATGACATAATTATCAACAAGTTATAATGGAATGGCGCCGCAAGTAAACAAGTCATTTTCTTCAAACCTTCTTTGAGCAGTAGGTTACGGCTTATATATCCGGATAAGGCGAGGTAAGCAATAGCCCAGTAAAAAGAAAAGTACCCAAAGGGCTCAGTTGTTCCTGTTCACTGCCTACATTAACGACTTTTAGAATTATGTACCGTATAAGAATGTAATATACGCTGCTGGCATGACACTGGTAACAGCAGGAAACAATTCGTAAGCTGTACTGAATAATACCTGAAAAATGATACAAATAACTAGTCACCAGTGTCAGAGCAATCCACTGTGCGCTATTCAGACAAAAACAGAGAAATTCATTTTTAATCTCCAGGTTATTAGGAATGAGGAACCAGCGAAATTACTTGTGGAACGTTGTTAGTTCGCCATGACGGTTGTGAAGCGCGTATGAAGACACCGTGAGTTGCCTTCACTTGACTACAGGTACAACGCTTCATTCTCTAGATTGCATACATCTACTATCTTTGGCCTCCGTTATATGCAATGGTTCCCACTAGAGTAAGCAGAAAAATCTGAGATATTAACCCATGACAACAGTAATCTAGGGTCATCAGACATCGTCTTTAAATCGCTACTCTAGGAATGCCAATATTATGGAAATGGAAGAGGATGTACATGAAGATGAAATGGGAGATACGATACTGCGTGAAGAGTTTGACAGAGCACTGAAAGATCTGAGTCGAAACAAGGCCCCCGGAGTAGACAACATTCCATTGGAACTACTGACGGCCTTGGGAGAGCCAGTCCTGACCAAACTCTACCATCTGGTGAGCGAGATGTATGAAACAGGCGAAATACCCTCAGACTCCAAGAAGAATATAATAATTCCAATCCCAAAGAAAGCAGGTGTTGACAGATGTGAAAATTACCAAACTATCAGTTTAATAAGTCACAGTTGCAAAATACTAACACGAATTCTTTACAGACGAATGGAAGAACTCGTAGAAGCCGACCTCGGGGAAGATCAGTTTGGATTCCGTAGAAATATTGGAACACGTGAGGCAATACTGACCTTACGACTTATCTTAGAAGAAAGATTAAGGAAAGGCAAACCTACGTTTCTAGCATTGGTAGACTTAGAGAAAGCTTTTGACAATATAGGTTGGAATACTCTCTTTCAAATTCTAAAGGTGGCAGGGGTAAAATACAGGGAGCGAAAGGCTATTTACAATTTGTACAGAAACCAGATGGCAGTTATAAGAGTCGAGGGACATGAAAGGGAAGCAGTGGTTGGGAAGGGAGTAAGACAGGGTTGTAGCCTCTCCCCGATGTTATTCAATCTGTATATTGAGCAAGCAGTAAAGGAAACAAAAGAAAAATTCGGAGTAGGTATTAAAATCCGTGGAGAAGAAATAAAAACTTTGAAGTTCGCCGATGACACTGTAATTCTGTCAGAGACAGCAAAGGACTTGGAAGAGCAGTTGAACGGAATGGATGGTGTCTTGACGGGAGGATGTAAGATGAACACCAACAAAAGCAAAACGAAGATAATGGAATGTAGTCGAATTAAGTCGGGTGATGTTGAGGGTATTAGATTAGGAAATGAGACACTTAAAGTAGTAAAGGAGTTTTGCTATTTGGGGAGCAAAATATCTGAAGATGGTCGAAGTAGAGAGGATATAAAATGTAGACTGGCAATGGCAAGGAAAGCGTTAATGAAGAGGAGAAATTTGTTAACATCGAGTATAGATTTAAGTGTCAGGAAGTCATTTCTGAAAGTATTTGTATGGAGTGTAGCCATGTATGAAAGTGAAACATGGACGGTAAATAGTTTGGGCAAGAAGAGAGTAGAAGCTTTCGAAATGTGGTGCTACAGAAGAATGCTGAAGATTAGATGGGCAGATGACATATCTAATGAGGAAGTATTGAATAGGATTGGGGAGAAGAGAAGTTTGTGGCACAACTTGACCAGAAGAAGGGATCGGTTGGTAGGACATGTTCTGAGGCATCAAGGAATCACCAATTTAGTATTGGAGGGCAGCGTGGAGGGTAAAAATCATAGGGGGAGACCAAGAGATGAATACACTAAGCAGATTCAGAAGGATGTAGGTTGCAGTAGGTACTGGGAGATGATGAAGCTTGCACAGGATAGAGTAGCATGGAGAGCTGCATCAAACCAGTCTCAGGACTGAAGACCACAACAACAAAAATGCCAGGCAAACTGACATAATAAATAACAAAAAGCATCTAACAGTTTCTAAATTAAATTTATTTCACCGACCCACGTGGACGACGAATTGTAGCTGAACATACAATTTGATGCAAATTATATTCTGTGAATTACTGGAAGCCTATGGGCCAACTCTGCACTACGTGCATGAGACTGAGCTAACTTCCATTCGTCCCTGCTTGAACCACCTCATACCACCCCACTTGGTCGATATTCCTGCTACGGATGTTTCTCACAAACTAGGCATGTTCCTGCAGGTACATCCTTGCTCTCCATCAACAGCTTACAGCCACAGGAATGTACAAAGTGAAAGCCTAGGTTCTACAGCCATATTTATACTTCGAAAACCGCAGTGAGGTGCATGGCAGAGGGTACGTCCCATTGTACTAGTTATTAGGGTCCTTTCCGTTCCATTCACGTATGGAACGCGGGAAGAGTTATTGTTTATATGCTTCTGTGGGTGCAGTAATTATTCTGATCCTATTCTCACGATCCATACGTGAGCGATACGTAGGGGATTGTTGTATATTCCTAGAGTCATCATTTAAAGCCGGTTTTTGCAACGTTTTTAAAAGACTTTCTCGGAATTGTTTACGTCTATCTGCAAGAGTCTTCCACTTCAGTTCCCTCAGTATCTATGTGACACTGTCCCACAGATCAAATAATCCCGTGATCATTTGTGCTGCCCTTCTCTATATACGTTCAATATCCCCTGTTAGTCCTATCTGGTACGGGTCCCACAAACTTCAACAGCATTCTAGAACCAGTCGCACTAGTGATTTGCAAGCAATCTCGTTTGTAGACTGATTGCACTTCCCCAGTATTCCACGAATAAACCGAAGTCTACCACCTGTTTTATCTACGACTGTGTCTGTGTGATCATTCCACTTCGTATCCCTACAAGGTATTACACCCAGGTATTTGAATGAGTTGGCAGGCTGCAGCAGGGACTCATTGATGTTATAGTGATATAGGTTACTACGTTTTTTCGTTTTGTAAACCGCACTGTTTTACATTTCTGAACATTAAAGGTAGCTGCCAATCTTTGCACCATTTTGAAATCTTATCACGATCTGACTAAATATTGATGCAGATTCTCTCAGACAATACTCCATTGTAGACAACTGCATCATCTGCAAAAATCCTGAGGGACTATTAATACTGTCTGCAACTGCAACAGCAGGTGTCCCAACACTCTTTGCCGGGGCACACCTGAAGTTACTAATCAATCTGTCGCTGACTCTCAATCCAAGACAAGATGCTTTGTCCTCCCTACCAAAAACTCCTCAACCCAGTTACAATTTTCTCTTGATACCTCACATGATCGTAATTTTGACAATAAGGGTAGGTGTGGTAATGAGTCAAAAACTTTTCGGAGATCAAGAAATGCTGCATCTATGATACCGCCTTGATCCAAAACTTTCAGTATGTCTTGTGAGAAAAGTGCGAATTGGGTTTCACATCATCGATGTTTTCGGATTCCATGCTGGTTGGTATTGAGAAGTTCATTATGTTCGGCGTACCTTATTATGTTTCAGCTTAGAATACGTTCTAAGATTCTGCAACGGTAGTTTTATGGATCACTTCTTGCAGATGGGCGTGACCTGAGCTTTTAAAAACTGTGAATAACAACGTGCAAACTGCCTCGAAAAAGTTGTGATTGCTGAAGTGTGACCAATAACTCCCGAACGATTTTTACACTACTGGCCATTAAAATTGCCACACCAAGAAGAAGTGCAGATGATAAACGAGTATTCATTGGACAAATATATTATACTAGAACTGACATGTGATTACATTTTCACGCAGTTTGGGTTCATAGATCTTGAGAAATCAGTACCCAGAACAACCACCTCTGGCCGTAATAACGGCCTTGATACGCCTGGGCATTGTGTGAAACAGAGCTTGGATGGTGTGTACAGGTACAGCTGCCCATGCAGCTTCAACAGGATATCACAGTTCATCAAGAGTAGTGACTGGCATATTGTGACGAGCCAGTTGCTCGGCCACCATTGACCAGATGTTTTCAATTGGTGAGAGATCTGGAGAATGTGCTGGCCAGGGCAGCAGTCGAACATTTTCTGTATCCAGAAAGGCCCGTACAGGACCTGCAACATGCGGTCGTACATTATCGTGCTGAAATGTGGCGTTTCGCAGGGAGCGAATGAAGGGTATAGCCACGGGTCGTAACACATCTGAAATGTGACGTCTACTGTTCAAAGTGCCGTCAATGCGAACAAGAGGTGACCGAGACATGTAACCAATGTCACCCCATACCATCACGACTGGTGATACGCCAGTATGGCGATGACGAATACACGCTTCCAATGTGCGTTCACCGCGATGTCGCCAGACACGGATGCGACTATCATGATGCTGTAAACAGAACCTGGATTCAGCCAAAAAATGACGTTTTGCCATTCGTGCACCCAGGTTCGTCGTTGAGTACACCATCGCAGGTGCTCCTGTCTGTGATGCAGCATGGTCTCCGAGCTGATAGTCCATGCTGCTGCAAACATCGTTGAAGTGTTCGCGCAGATGGTTCTTGTCTTGCAAACGTCCCCATCTGTTGACTCAATGCATCGAGACGTGGCTGCACGATCCGTTACAACCATGCGGATAAGATGCCTGTCATCTCGACTGCTAGTGATACTAGCCCGTCACGGCGTTTCGTATTACCCTCCTGAACCCACCGATTCCATATTCTGCCAACAGTCATTGGATCTCGACCAACGCGAGCAGCAATGTCGCGATACGATAAACAGCAATCGCGATAGGCTACAATCCGACCTTTATCAAAGCCGGAAACGTGATGGTTCGCATTTCTCCTCCTTACACGAGGCGTCAGGACAACGTTTCACCAGGCAACGCCGGTCAACTGCTGTTTGTGTATGAGAAATCGGTTGGAAACTTTCCACATGTCAGCACGTTGTAGGTGTCACCACTTGCGCGAACCTTGTGTGAATGCTCTGAAAAGCTAATCATTTGCATATCACAGCATCTTCTTCCTGATTGTTAAATTTCGCGTCTGTAGCACGTCATCTTCGTGGTGTAGCAATTTTAATTGCCAGTAGTGTGGTTTCTTCAGCTTCCTTTCCTTTCTCGAAATTTTCTTCCCAATCTTCACAACAATGTTCTTGTATATGTTCACAGCTGCGGCAGTTCTATCGTTTACCGTGTTAACGAAGAGCAGTGGGCCACCATTACGATTTTTATTCTCAATGAACCATTTACCTCGACTACTCTCATGTCACGATTCCCTGGCCAAGAAGACGAAGTTTACCTTTTCCATTCACAATTTTTGGAACTTCCTACCGATATTGTTCATTTCCTCTCAAAAATAGCACTAATAATAAAAAATTGAGTACTACTACAACCGTAAAAGCGACCATAAACAAAGTCATGAGGCGCAACGATGGCACAGGACAGCAAGCTGACTGCAGCGGAAGCACGCACAGAGCAGGCAGCAAGTGGTTTGGTGGTAATGGGTGAAGGTTTGGCGACTTTGTGGGCTTTCTGTGGCTACAGGTAACGTGGGGCTGGCGGAATGCCTTCTGCGCGTGCTTCCGCCTACCACTTCGGCCGTAGCTGTCATTCCTTCAGTAATTCTGAAGATACTATAGCTTTCAGGGGCTGTTAGAATACTGAGGCTGCTGCATTATGATTCGTGCAGAAGCTATGCGCAAAATGTTTTGATTGGCTATCGGCAGTGAGTCCTCTTAATTGAAACCGCCTGCTGTCGTTATCAAGAGCCGGGCACCTCCGTCGTTTCGGTGCGTGGTAGAGGGTGTTTGACGCCAGCCAGGCTTTCTCACAGCGCCTGATTACAGTTGTAAAACTACCGTAGACTATCACAAGTAAGAGTAGACTGTGGTGGTTTTCCAGTAGCCTTGATCAGTTAAGGTCGTAATCGTGTAGCCTGTACGTTATGTGTGTGGCATATCTATTGGGCGTTACTTTATTTCAATGCTTCTGTTTGCGGTTGCGATCAGTGTCTTAGTAGAGTCCCATAGAAACCGGAAGAGGTGAGCCGTCTACAAACCAAACTAGGTGAGGTTCTGTAAAAGGCCACCACGTAATCAGCAGAACATTTTTTTTCTACGTAGCTGTCTTGTTGTCTGTTACTTAAAAATCAAAGGTATTTATGACAAAATTGACAGTGTTAATTTTTAATTCAGCTTTTAATCGGAAATTGTTAATTTGTAACGTGAAAGAGAGAGATACTGTAGGAAAAATAAGGGTAGATTTTTACAATGTAGCTCTAGAATATTCTGTTTCTTAAACAAAGGAAAAATTTTAGAAATTTGCAAAGCAGAAACATACCGAACATCGCTTCAGTGCTTCGTCGAGTTGATATAAAATATGTTTCTGTTATACACGAACAACTTTCGCACTTATCGATAATAACAGGACGTTCTAGCCTTTGATCATGATGAATATTTTGTTGAATGCACAATAACAGCAATAATCGTATAAAACTCTTATGTATCTCTGTGTAACCTATACTTGCATCAAAAATCATTGCTTTGGTTACATTGAGAGGCACCCACATGCCTTGCTCATACTGTGGCATCAAGCAGTCAGGCCTGCGAGATGAGTGGTCTGCCAAGCGAGTGGATTCATTTTTTATTTATCAAGTAACATGAGCTCTAGTACTCACAATTAAGTTACAAATTATTCTCCTGTTTGAATATTAACCAACGGAAACGGATAACGCACATCTGACTATTATAAATTTACACGACTCTGATTGTTCACTACGCACTGGCAATACCACATTTTCGTTCTTTTTCAACGGCTTTGATCAACACGTGGCCATCGCACTGAATATGAATGGCGCACACAGTATAAATTCTGGGTATCATGGCAACATACTATTCGAAGGAAAAGGCCACCAATCTTTTTCTTTTCACTATCTTATTTATTCCGATAAATTCTGTAACCTACACACACAAATTCTATAACCTACAACAATAACACATGAGAAATTCCGCCCAGTGGGCATGGTTTTACATTGGTGATTCTCTATCTTATGTTCTCGTAATTATTTAATGCTACAGTGCACTTTCTGGATAGGATGGTGGATCTTTTGCTATATCTCACACTTCGACTCTCACACCCATCATCACGAAACTTTCCTCCAGACCGAGCGGTACAAAAGGAACACGCATAACCCACTACCTCTGAAACTACCTTGCTACTCTCCCATGAAAACCACACATACTTAAGTTACATGACATACACCACACTGCAACATGGAATACAACATAAGGAATAGTCACAACATTATAATCACATCACTTTCAGCTTTCCCACTTCAATTAAAATTCATCCCAGTTTCACACGACACTGCCCCACTTCGTAACTTTTCTTTCCTATTACGAACTCTGGAGGATATATGCACGTCTTCCTGTGCAATGCAAGCCAAGTGGCGTTGCTGGATAGACGGCTGACTCACCTTGCTTCACTCTCAGAGTATTATAGTTTGAATCAAGTGTCACACGGAAACATAACACGCAAAGTAATATTAAGAACATATTCATCACACACGCGAGTCCTCAACTGATACCATGGACTAGTACATTTCTTTATCCTTTGTCTCATACACAGATTGAGACTCACACAGTACTCACCACGTGGAAGTACTCGTCTCTAATTTCAAGTCCTGCACACGCCATTTCTTAAATATTTCCAGCTTATAGTACACACGCTAGTAATTCAGCTTAACTTAAGCACTCGGAAGTATTTCAACTTAAGGTACACGTGGTTTCATTGTGACCGATGGTCACTTCCGAAGATTACTACGATCCCCTTAATATTACCTGCCTGACATTTAATTCTCCCTACAGAAGTTCCTGAAATAGAGAAATTATTATTCCAAACTACTCATAAGTATTTCACATGCATACCATGTCTCCACTCTTTTGTCTTTACGGAGCACACCTAAGATAGGTCTTACCAACACTAGATCCAGCGGCAGAGTGCTGAAACATGGTGGTTCTTCATGTCATCTCGCACCTCCGTCGAGGTGGGGGAAGACCATGCTACCCATTGGTCAGCCACATTTCAGGCGCTCAAAGCTCAGGTAAATTTCATCTCTTTGGTGTCACCAAAGGTGACCAAAGTACCGTCTCAAAGATGATCATATATTGCACATTCACTATCTGTGGTTAGCAGACGACCATACATTCATTCATTTCGCAGATCTCACCAAATTGGATGTAGGGTTTTATCTTGTGGGAGTGCACATGTGATCAATTAAATAAATAAATTGTCATTCTTTCCCACACTGGTATCCGGCTTCGCTGTATTTATTGAAATTGAGTTATTATTAGAAAAAATATGTTGTACTGACAAGAATAACGAAGAATTTTGTACCTATTTTCAATGTCGGGCGGTACTGTACCCTTTCAACATAAAAGCGCAGAAGCTACGATGTCAACTAATTTTTGTTGCTTACAAATTACTGTTTATATTTTGTAAAGATATAAAAAAACACAACGAACTAACACTGAAAGATGGACAATTCTAATTATATGTACAACAAACAAACAAAAGACAAAGAGAAATCGTTGGTTCCCAGTTCCTCTCTCACACATTCATTTACACTGAAGCGCCAATGAAACTGGTATAGGCGTGCGTATTCAAATACAGAGATATGTAAACAGGCAGAATACGGTGCAACCGTCGGCAACGCCTAAATAAGACAACAAGTGTCTGGCGCAGTTGTTTGATCGGTTACTGCTGCTAGAATTCCAAATTATCAAGATTTAAGTGAGTCTGAGCGTGGTGTTACAGTCGACGCATGACCAATGGGACACAGCAAGTCCGAGGTATCGATAAAGTGGTGATTTTCCAGTATGACCATTTCACGAGTGTACCGTGAATATTAGGATTCCGGTAAAACTCCGGTAACTCTCCGACATCGCTGCGGCTGGAAGAAGATCCTGCAAAAACAGAACCAACGACGACTAAAGAGAATCGTTCAACGTGACAGAAGTGCAACCATACCGCAAATTGCAGCAGATTTCAATGCTGCGCGCCATCAACAAGTGTCAACGTGTAAACCATTCAGCGAAACATCATGTGTATGGTCTTTCGGAGCCGAAAGCCCACTCGTGTATGCTTTAATAACTGCACGACACAAAACTTTATGCCTCGCATGGGTCCGTCAACACCGACAGTTAACTGTTGATGACTGAAAACGTATTGCCTGGAACGACGAGTCTCAAATGGTTCAAACGGTTCTAAGCACTATGGGACTCAGCATCTGAGGTCATCAGTCCCATAGAACTTAGAACTACTTAAACCTAAATAACCTCAGGTCATCACACACATCCATGCCCAAGGTAGGATTCGAACCTGCGACCGTAGCAGCAACGCGGTTCCGGACTGAAGCGCCAAGAACTGCTCAGGCACAGCGGCCTGCTCGACGAGTCTCGTTTCAAATTGTATCGAGCGGGTGGGGATGTACAGATATGGAGACAGCTTCATGAATTCATGGACCATGCATGTCAGCAGGTGACTGTTCAAGCTGGTAGAAGTTCTGTAATGGTCTGCAGCGTGTGCAGTTGGAGTGACATGGAAGCCATGATACGTCTAGATACGACTCTGATGGGTGACACGTAGGTAAGCATCCTGTCTGAACACCTGCATCCATTCATGTCCATTGTGCATTCCGACGGGCTTGGGAAATTCCAGCAGGACAATGCGACAACCCACACATTCAGAATTGCTACAGACTGACTCCAGGAATACTCTTCTGAATTTAAACACTCCGTCTGGCCACCAAGCTCCCCAGACATGAACATTATTGAGCGTAACTGGGATGCCTGCAACGTGCTGTTCAGAAGAGATCTCTACCCCTCGTACTCTTACTGATTTATGGACAGCCCTGCAGGTTTCGTGGTGTCGGTTCGAACACTACTTCAGCAATTAGTCGAGTCCATAGCATGTCCTGTTGTGGCACTTCTGCGTGTTGGCGGGTGGCCTACACGATATCAGGCAGGTGTGTCAGTTTCTTTGGCTCTTCAGTGTATGATTCTTTCAGGGGACTGATGACCACAGATGTTAAGTCCCATAGTGCTCAGAGCCATTTGAACCGTTTTGTATGATTCTTTCCATACCAGTGCTACCGATACTACCTATAGTCCTACCATTTACTACGTCATTTATGTACTGCAATAAATCTACCAAATCGTAGTTTTAGTGGAGCTAAGCTCTACACACGTTTATTTGAAAACGCCGGGCTCACTGACCTTAACTACACTCCTGGAAATGAAAAAAGAACACATTGACGCCGGTGTGTCAGACCCACCATACTTGCTCCGGACACTGCGAGAGGGCTGTACAAGCAATGATTACACGCACGGCACAGCGGACACACCAGGAACCGCGGTGTTGGCCGTCGAATGGCGCTAGCTGCGCAGCATTTGTGCACCGCCGCCGTCAGTGTCAGCCAGTTTGCCGTGGCATACGGAGCTCCATCGCAGTCTTTAACACTGGTAGCATGCCGCAACAGCGTGGACGTGAACCGTATGTGCAGTTGACGGACTTTGAGCGAGGGCGTATAGTGGGCATGCGGGAGGCCGGGTGGACGTACCGCCGAATTGCTCAACACGTGGGGCGTGAGGTCTCCACAGTACATCGATGTTGTCGCCAGTGGTCGGCGGAAGGTGCACGTGCCCGTTGACCTGGGACCGGACCGCAGCGACGCACGGATGCACGCCAAGACCGTAGGATCGTACGCAGTGCCGTAGGGGACCACCCCGCCACTTCCCAACAAATTAGGGACACTGTTGCTCCTGGGGTATCGGCGAGGACCATTCGCAACCGTCTCCATGAAGCTGGGCTACGGTCCCGCACACCGTTAGGCCGTCTTCCGCTCACGCCCCAACATCGTGCAGCCCGCCTCCAGTGGTGTCGCGACAGGCGTGAATGGAGGGACGAATGGAGACGTGTCGTCTTCAGCGATGAGAGTCGCTTCTGCCTCGGTGCCAATGATGCGCATGCGTGTTTGGCGCCGTGCAGGTGAGCGCCACAATCAGGACTGCATACGACCGAGGCACACAGGGCCAACACCCGGCATCATGGTGTGGGGAGCGATCTCCTACACTGGCCGTACACCACTGGTGATCGTCGAGGGGACACTGAATAGTGCACGGTACATCCAAACCGTCATCGAACCCATCGTTCTACCATTCCTAGACCGGCAAGGGAACTTGCTGTTCCAACAGGACAATGCACGTCCGCATGTATCCCGTGCCACCCAACGTGCTCTAGAAGGTGTAAGTCAACTACCCTGGCCAGCAAGATCTCCGGATCTGTCCCCCATTGAGCATGTTTGGGACTGGGGGACTGGATGAAGCGTCGTCTCACGCGGTCTGCACGTCCAGCACGAACGCTGGTCCAACTGAGGCGCCAGGTGGAAATGGCATGGAAAGCCGTTCCACAGGACTACATCCAGCATCTCTACGATCGTCTCCATGGGAGAATAGCAGCCTGCATTGCTGCGAAAGGTGGATATACACTGTACTAGTGCCGACATTGTGCATGCTCTGTTGCCTGCGTCTATGTGCCTGTGGTTCTGTCAGTGTGATCATGTGATGTATCTGACCCCAGGAATGTGTCAATAAAGTTTCCCCTTCCTGGGACAATGAATTCACGGTGTTCTTATTTCAATTTCCAGGTGTGTAGTTTGCCTACGCCATTTCCCCACTGTACACCACCGCCATCTCGGGATCTGTCCTTCCCGCGTTCCTCAATGCTAATTAAACAAGTTACGCACTCCCTTTCACTACCAATGCTAACTAGACATGCTACATGTTCGCTATCGCTTGGACTAATCACGGACCAAAAACGCTCTTCTCTCTACAGCAGACTAGGTTGTGCAGCGTTTCGTTCTATAATATAAGAAACGGTGTCAGCAAACAGTTACTACACTGGTACACTCATGCTTTCCTTTCTTGCATTCCCATCTGCAGTATGAAAGATTGCTATGGATTTCTCCACGAACTGAGCACATTTTCAGACGACAGAAGAAGGCAGTCAGAGTTCCATTAGGATTAGTCCCCAGAAAGTTCTTCGGAAACTACTTTAAATGGCTCTGCATACTGACATGTCTGGCCTGGAGATACACAGGATGGTAAGCAACAATATGAAAAGCTTATAAGGGCGTTGCTGGGTAGGTTTTGCTGATAAATAATTGTTAAGGAAACAAATTCAATACGTTGCGCCGCTTTCGAATTAGCTTTGAAGTTAGCCAGTCAGGACGTTTCGAGCGCAAATTCAAACGGCCCGACAAAAATTAGTGTCAGTTATTCTCATAGCGTAGATGACAGTGCACAAACTGCAAACCCTTTGGCTCTGGTTCGATTCTTGCTACCGTCCCGTGTCCAATTTCTGTGTCGCTTTCTTTTTCGATTTTAAGAAACCAAACGTTTGGCGATACCGTCTTCGGCGAGCCACTCGAATTTGCGCGCTCAACGATCTGATTGGCTAACTTCAAAGCTAATTAAATCGAAAACGGCTCAGAGAACCGAATTTTTTTCTTAAAATTTATTTATCGGTACAATTTACCTTGCGACACCCTAACAAGTTTTTCATGTTGTTTCTGACCACCCGTTATAACTGTTTAATAGATGCTAGCGAAAATCTAGAAAAATTCAGCATGAGACGTAACGTTCTCGTACGCAGTACTAGAAGCAGTCACTTGTTGGATTTACCTTCCTCGATACTTGTTTCGCTTCGTAATTACTATCAGTACTCAAGCAACAAATTTATCAATACGTTAGCATACTCATGACTTTGATTATCACTAAATAAATACAAGAGTGTACTATGAACTCGGCTAAAATAAAATATATTGTATTCAACTGAAGAATTTCTAGAAATGAATCATTGTAATATGTGATTTTCTTGAGTGACAAAGAAAACATTTAAGCTCTATACTTATTTTTTGTGACCAACTATATCATTGATCACTACACAAAACTTGATTCCACTGTGTACTACGACGAAGCCGTAGATTGTTAACAATCTTTCAGATAGCTTCAGTTAACCATACCGCCTGTTCTTTCGTCGGTACGTAGACATGATGTTGCTTGACGATATCGGTGTGGGTATTAAAAACTGCCTTACAAAATGAAATTAAAGTATCGTACAAAATTTTATCTAGGACCTAAGCGACTGCACAAGCACTGTATGTGCAATATTCGTAAAATATGCGACGCATTCGACAGAACTTAACATTTTTTCTAATCAATACGTAGTTCCATTTTACCGTAGGTACTTATATCTGACTCGTAATGGATGTATGAATCATCTCTTGCTACTTGACTCAGTTTTTGTTGGTTCTGACGTGGTGTTTCGGAATCTTGCCTACTCAGCATCCTCTAAACTTCAGACTTTGTTTTTTCGAAGTCTTCCTGATTTTTCTTGGGGCGTAAAAGTCAATATGAGTATACTTTTTGTTTACACAGTAGATTATTAAAAAAACATCTGGCTTAAACGATGAAAAGAAAAGTGTAGAAGACATGTCGTAATGAAACTTCTTGACAGATCAAAACTGTGTGCCGGACCGAGAATCGAACTCGAGAGCTTTGCCTTTCAAGGG
Organism: Schistocerca cancellata; assembly: GCF_023864275.1. Taxonomy (NCBI): domain Eukaryota; kingdom Metazoa; phylum Arthropoda; class Insecta; order Orthoptera; family Acrididae; genus Schistocerca; species Schistocerca cancellata. The sequence continues at coordinate 14,017,903 of NC_064635.1, read as the reverse complement.
CAAGGTAACGAGTTCGAGTCTCGAACTGGCACACAGTTCTGATTTGGCAGGAAGTTTCATATCAGCGCACATTCCGCTGCAGAGTGAAAATTTCATTCTGGACCTGTCATTGTGGTTGTGACACTATCCTGGTCTTAACATGGCCACCTAAATAAATAAATGCATAATGATAACAAGAAGATAAAATGAAAGAACAATTAGAAAAACATGAGGGAGGGTTAAGGAGAGGAAGGTCATATGTCAAACAGGTATTAGGCCTAAAGCACTCAATCAGGTATAAGGAACTTCATGCTCAATATTTTATACATCACTTGTTGATTTTAAAAGAGCCTATTTTTTCGTCTACAGAAATACACTAGTCAGCGTCATAGAAGAATTTGGAGCGCACAATAAAACGAAGCAAACTTTGTCTAATACTAACTCCACAGGTAAATTTATCGGTGAAATGTCAAAACCATTCGAAATTAAAATCGGCATGAGGTAGGGTGATGGGCTGTGTCCATTATTATCAATTTAGTTTTGGGGGAAACAGTACGAGAATGAAGAAAATGACTGTAGAAGAAGGAATAAACGAAGTGAAGCTTGGAAGCAAGAGAGAGAAACTTGAAATTGACTGCTTAGATTCTGCGGATGATTCAGCAGTTTCAGCAGAGAATATACAAGGTGCAAGAAAACTTATAGACGTTCTCTGAGAGGTAGGAGAAAAAAATTGGGTTACAAATTTCACTTAAAAGGAAACAGTATGTCTGACCAATGTTAAAGGTACATCAAAATATATTGAAGCAAAATATGTCCGCAGCTCGTGGTCGTGCGGTAGCGTTCTCGCTTCCCGCGCCCGGGTTCCCGGGTTCGATTCCCGGCTGGGTCAAGGATTTTCTCTGCCTCGTGATGACTGGGTGTTGTGTGATGTCCTTAGGTTAGTTAGGTTTAAGTAGTTATAAGTTCTAGGGGACTGATGACCATAGATGTTAAGTCCCATAGTGCTCAGAGCCATTTGAAGCAAAATATGGAAAATAAAGAAAGTTTCAGGATTTAAATACTTACAATAATCTTGTCAATTGTTTTGGACAAAACAGACAGATACTTGCAAGAAGCATTGTACTGAGCAAATGAAATGTAGAGTAAAAATCCTTACCTGTAATACAAAACTGAGGCATTTAATGTTCTGACGAAGCCTTTTTTTATGCTAAGACTGCCTAACTGTAAGTGCTTCCAAAGAGTCAAATAATTTGGGAACGGAACAAAGAAATGAAAAATGGATTCAAAAGTGTGGAAAAGAGATATGGGAATGGAGAGACAGCAAGGAGGTCTATGAAAAATCGATAATATAATAGATACAATAAGACGGCTAGAATTACATTTTTTGGGCACTTAATGAGACTGCATAAAAACAGACTGACAGTTTATTTATTTCATACATGTGTCTTGCTGAAATGCAAAGAGGTCGCTTATTACATATTTATAAAAAGGAAAGAGAACGGCTTTGCCGCAGTGGTAACACCAGTTCCAGTCAGATCACCGAAGTTAAGTCCGTCCCCGGTAGCTGAGTGGTCAGCGCCACGGAATGTCATACCTAACGGCCCGGGTTCGATTCCCGGTTGGGTCGGAGATTCTCTCCTCTCAGGGACTGGGTGTTGTGTGGTCCTTATTATCATCATCTCATCCCCATCGACGCGCAAGTCGCCGAAATGGCGTCAAATCAAAAGACTGGCACCAGGCGAACGGTCCACCAGACGGGAGGCCCTAGCCACACGGCGTTTCGATTTTTACATAAGCTAAGCGCTGTCATGCTCGGATAGCACTTGGCTAGTTGACTGTCTGGGTCTGCCTAGCGCTGTTGTCATGAGGCCTGCACTCAGCCCTTGTGAGGCCAATTGAGGAGCGACTTGACTGAAAGTAGCGGCTCCGGCCACTGAAACTGAGAACGGCCGGGAAAGCGGTATGCTGGTACATGGCCCTCTATATCTGCACCCTCTGTGGGCTAAGGTGGTGGTGGTTAGTGTTTAACGTCCCGTCGACAACGAGGTCATTAGAGACGGAGCGCAAGCTCGGGTTAGGGAAGGACTGGGAAGGAAATCGGCCGTGCCCTTTCAAAGGAACCATCCCGGCATTTGCCTGAAACGATTTAGGTAAATCACGGAAAACCTAAATCAGGATGGCCGGAGACGGGATTGAACCGTCGTCCTCCCGAATGCGAGTCCAGTGTGCTAACCACTGCGCCACCGCGCTCGGTTGTGGGCTAAGGATGACACGGCGGTCGGTTGATACCGATGGGCCTTCACGGGCTGTTTGGACAGAGTTTAGTTTTTGTAAAAAGGAAAGAATTTAAGATTTTAAATGTAAGAAAGAAATAATTATAATCGCAAATTTATACGTACGAGAGGTGTTCATCACGTAATGCAACACATTTTCTTTTCGTTCAGTTTCTCTTGAAAAGATACGGAATTTGTTGTTGAACATGGTGGAACATTCGCTCTTTAGCTGGTATAGTTTCATAAAATTCCGATCGGTAGCTGAAATATACATAGCCTTCAAAATAGATCTGTAACGGAGGATCATGCCAAGCAGACAGCTGTCATTGAGATTTGTTTTGGCGGAAGACCAGAGCATGTTACACTTTCATAGGTGCTTGACAAGGTTTACAGAGATCGGGCAGTGAACAAAAGCACGGCGAGACGTTGGGCGAGGCGACTGCCGTCATCGCAACAAGTTCGCGCAACCCCGTCCGACCCCCCGCGTTCCGGCCGGCCGCAGACATCTGTGACTCCTCCAGTGTTGGAACGTGCGGACACTCTCATTCCACGTGGTTTACTGATCAAAATTTGAACACCTCACTGCTCAACTGGACGTCTCTGTTGGTAATGCTGACGAACTCTTCCACCTTGGTGTACTCATAGGTAGTATACGCAACCCTGTGTTCCTGGTTGCCTAACAGAAGATCACAAGGAGCAACGAAGGACAGTGTGTGCAGATTTTATTGCGCGTTACGAGTATCGTCGTGACAATTTTGTGTCGTAAATCGTCACAGGTGATGATACATGGTTTAGAAACGGCAGACCACGAAGTGGCACCGTACACCTCTCGTCTGGAGAAAAAGTTCAAAGCCACAGCCTTTAAATTAATGGCAACGGACCTCTGGGACTCTGAAGGGATTATTCTGTTTGACGTCCTCCATCACCGTGCACCTATCAACTCTGAAGTGTATTATGCTACCCTCAGGAACTTGAAGAAACGAGTTTCAGTGTGCTCGTCGTCGCAAAACTGCAAACTGATTTGTCCTTCTCCATAGCAACACGAGGCCTCAAATAGGTCTACGCATCCGAGAGGACCAACATCGTTTTTCGGTGTTGTTGATATCGTAGCATTTTAACAAAAAATGGTTCAAATGGCTCTGAGCACTATGGGACTCAACTGCTGTGGTCATAAGTCCCCTTACATCACACACATCCATGCCCGAGGCAGGATTCGAACCTGCGACCGTACCGGTCGTGCGGTTCCAGACTGTAGCGCCTTTAACCGCTCGGCCACTCCCGCCGGCTCAGCATTTTAACAGCACCAATACAGAGAGTTAAACTGACGAAGTAACGATTGTATCTTCGAGAACTACTTTTGCATATTTAAGTCCCCCTAAAATCGCTACATGATCAGCAGCGAGTATGGTTGACGCAATTTGAGGGACCTTGAATCTGCCCCCTTGCTATCTATGACTGATCTTTCTGCACTGTCTTTGTGCTTTCACCCTGTGGTCATGCTGCTAAATTCTCATTCAGTATACGTCGAATATCTTGAAGGTCTGTCTTAATTTTCAACGTTGCAAGACTACATTGGTCTTGCGGTTTGATTTGAAAGGCTACATGCGACTGTAAGTTTACACGCTGACAGCAATCACTTTAACTTGTAGGCCTTCCACTTGTCTATCTTGCCTTGCATCTGCTAAATTGATTCTGTCCTCTGAAAGTGGTAGTTGTTGCTAGCCTGCACTGGAGGTAATCACTTATATCAGAATCTTAAATAAAGATTGAATGCTGAAATAATTTAATGACATGGTGGCCATAATTATTGACTGATTATTAACATGAGATTAATCTAATACGAAAGCTTTTCGGAAAGTAAGGAACGATAGGTCGCGAAATGGAAACCACAGTGAAAATCAAAACTGTTTTATTTGCAAAAGTTAGTTACAGCTTCCAGCTACGTATCTCCATTGTCGCCGATCCGACTTAGACGTATGTCGTAGCGTTGTACCAACTTTCCAATACCCTCGTTATAGAAGGCAGCCGCCAGTGCTTTTCCCCAATTCTGTACGCTGGCCTACAGTTCGTTGTCTGTGCCAGAATGTTGTCTTCATAGCCAGCGGTTCATGCGAGCAGAGATGGAACTCAGAGGGAGACAATTACGGGCTGTATTGTGGGTAATCAAACAATTCAAATTGGAAACGACACAGGAGCATCTTCATTGCCCTTGCAGAATGTGGCTGAGAATTGTCTTGAAGAAGAAAACGCACGACAGTTATGTAATGTTGGCTGCATAGCTTCAGGCGAAATTTCTCTCCAGGCCCTCGTACTTGGCGGGAGACACTATTGTTCTAGGTATCTTTATGTGCTCCCTGTGTGCTAAGAACTAAAAAGAACGGCGCAACGCGATCGACGAGCATGGTAGGGACACTGCCCAACACACCTGTGCAAAATTACATCGGATTTTCACTGTGGTTTCCATTTCGCCACCGATCGTTCCTTGCTTTCCGAATAACGCTCGTATTTAAACAATCGCAGAAGTTTATTGATCATAAAATAGGACAAACGACACAAGATAAGGGAGGTGACGAATAAATCATGAACTGCAGGCAACACAGATAGACGTAACAAATAATTAGCACTGTACTGGATGGCGTCTGGTTGGCAAAAACTAAGGTTTATCTGTTTTATCTATTTACCGTGGCTCAAAAAATGGATAATGCAATCTGAAACTATGTAATGCTGAGTAGGTTCAAATCAGTCTAAGCACTATGGGACTTAACATCTGAGGTCATCAGTCCCCTAGAACTTAGAACTACTGAAACCTAACTAACCTAAGAACATACCACACATCCATGCCCGAGGCAAGATTCGAACCTGCGACCGTAGCAGCAGCGCGGTTCCGGACTAGAACCGCTCGGCCACAGCGGGTGGCAATGCTGAGTAGACTTTTATGGATTTGTTCTACACAGAAGTTATACTGTGTTGGTGCAGCTGAGAACAGCTGGCGAGCCTCTGATTCTGTCTGCCCTAACAAACTGGAGCAGCCAACACTAGCCTTGTCTCACGTTACAGTCGTGGTACAAGCGGCTACAGAGAACCGATGTGCAGCTCCTGTAATTCGTTATCGTGGACACCAAATAAGCAGAGTTGTGAGCTGGTGATCTGTTAGACACATCGCAATTACTCTCGAATGGAGCTCTGACACCTCCACAGATTCCAGCGTGTGACAGTTCCATTCGCCGGTAATACCATGGATAAATTTGAATCACTTATGCGGCAGTACAGACTAGGCGATCAAATGTCAAGGCGCGTACCTGATGCAAATGAGTTTGTCCTTGGCACTGCAAGTTGCCCAAGATGACTGAGGTCCAAACTCTCTGTACATCTGTGACTGCGCCACAGGCTCCCCGGTGAAGACCAATGCCAGTGTGAAATCATGCTCAGGACGAGTGTCCCAGGTGCGACCCACTAATAACAAGAGTCAAGTCCAGAATCTTCCATCCAGATCGTGAGTCAGAATCAGAAGGCCCGTTTCTCCACTCCTCCCTTTCCACAAAACCTCGGTAAACTCGAAAAGAGCAGCTGTGCAGCCAACCCCAAAAGAGTCTCCTGGCAATCACACGACTCCAGGAGCACCAGGCCTTACCTCTAGCTCGTCTGCTCTACCCTCCAGCCAGTCCTAACCAAAGTTAATAATATTCTTTCCCCTGCTGGAGAAGCAGCTAATTCCTGACTCATTAATTACCAAGCAGGGAGAAGAAGATATTGCTCTCCCAAATTATTTTTCCAATGGACACTTTATGCAGCGTCTTTTGAGTTTTCGTTTAGGCCTGAAGTGAACAACACACCTATCACAGAGCTTATTATCTGAATGTGCTTTTTTATTCCAATCTCTGATCACAAATGAATTCTTTAGACGATGACCGGTTTCAGTCTGTAATGACCATCTTCAGATCTTTTTTACACCGTGTCCTAAAGTGATATGGGCATAATTGCATCGTCGAAACATATAAATATAATCAGTACAGCATCGTCAAATGGATTTAAAATATGGTGTAGAATAGGCCACGTCGCTCACATAGTGATTAAGACGACGGACGATGGACGATGCCGTATAACTTTAGGACATGGTGTAAAAAAGATCTGAAGATGGTCATTACAGACTGAAACCGGTCACCGTCTAAAGAATTCATTTGTGATCAGAGACTGGAATAAAAAAGCATTTTACAGTATTGGATCACTGTTTGTACACGCGATTATGTCGCAGTTGGTGAAATTATCTGAATGGGCTGAACATTACAGCATGTCCGACGAAGGCCTCGGCTGAACTAAGAGAAGAGCCTTTGTGTCCCAACGTAGACTATTTCAGAGACGCCATAAATGTTGTGTTCCATCACAAATTCTTCTGAAAGCCTGAGGCTTCCGAAATAACTTGGCAGCCGGAGATTTAAATTTCACGTTCAAAAAATCGTTCACACAGGAGAACCCTAGAAACATACAGTCATTTGATCACTGGACAGACTCCCGTATGGACAACGTAGAAATAAGCATACCTGGGATAGAGAAACAACTGAAAGATTTGAAAACAAGTAAGTCACCAGGTTCGGATGGAATGCCAGTTCGATTTTACAAAGAGTACTCTACGGCATTAGCCGCTTATCTAGCTTGCACTTACCGTGAATCTCTCACCCAGCACAAGGTCCCAAGCGATTGGAAAAAAGCGCAGGTCACTCTAGTGTATAAGAAAGATAAAAGAACGGACCTGCAAAATTAGAGAGCAATATCCCTAACTTCCGTTGGCTGTGGAATCTTTGAACACAATATCAGTTCAAATGAAATAAACTTTCTTGAGACTATGAAGCTTATGTCCATGAATCAGCATGGTTTTAGAAAGTATCGCTCGTGCGAATCTCAGTTTGCCCTTTTCTCACCTGATATACTGAGAACTACGGATGAGGGGCAACAGGCAGATTCCATATTCCTTGATTGCCTGAAATCGTTTGACAAGGTGCTCCACTGCAGGCTATTAACGACGGTACGAGAATATGGAATACGTTCACAGATATGTGAGTGGCTTTTGAAGACTTATTAAATAATAGAACCTAGTTGGTTGTCTTCGACGGCGAGTGTTCATCAGAGACAATGGTATCGTCAGGATTGCTCCAGGGAAGAGACAGGACCGCTGTTGTTCCCGATATACATAAATGATTTGGCGGTCAGGATGGGCAGCAATCTGCGGTTGTTTGATGATGATGCCGTGGTGTGCGGTAAGGTGTCGAAGTTGAGTGACCGTAGGAAGATACAAGACGACTTACACAAAATTTCCAGTTGGTGTGATGAGTGGCAGCTAGTCCTAAATATGAAAAAAAATGTAAGTTAATGCGGATGAGTAGCAACAACAAACCTGTAATGTTCGGATGCAGTATTACTGGTGCCCTGCTTGACACAGTCACGTCGTTTAAATATCCGGGCGTAAAGTTGCAAAGAGATATGAGGTGGGACGAGCATGTGAAAACTGTGGTAGGGAAGGCGAATGGTCGACTTTGATTTATTGGGAGAATTTTAGGAAAGAGTGGTTCACCTGTAAAGGGGACCGCGTATACGAGTCTGGTGCGATCTATTCTCGAGTACTGCTCGAGTATTTGGGATCCGTACTACGTCAGATTGAAGGAAGACGTCGAAGCAATTCAGAGGTGGGCTGCTAGATTTGTTACAGCTTGGGTGGAACAACACGTAAATGTTACGGAGTGCTTTGGGAACTCAAATGGGAATCCCTGGAGGGAACGCATCGTTCTTTTCGGGAAACGTGTAAGTAGGCTGTTTAGGTTCTTATATTGGTAACGCCGCCGCCACATAGCGCTCTCTGTATGAAAATCACTGGCTGTGCTGTGTGCAGTCTGTGGCTAGTTTGCATTGTTGTCTGCGATTGTAGTGTTGGGCAGCTGGACGTGAACAGCGCGTAGCGTTGCGCAGTTGGAGGTGAGCCGCCAGCAGTGGTGGATGTGGGGAGAGAGATGGCGGAGTTTTGAAATTTGAAACACTGGATGTCATGAACTACTATATATATTATGACTGTTAAGATAAATACATTGTTTGTTCTCTATTAAAATCTTTCATTTGCTAACTATGCCTATCAGTAGTTAGTGCCTTCTGTAGTTTGAATCTTTTATTTAGCTGGCAGTAGTGGTGCTTGCTGTATTGCAGTAGTTCGAGTAACCAAGATTTTTGTGAGGTAAGCGATTTGTGAAACGCATAGGTTAATGTTAGTCAGGGCCATTCCTTTGTAGGGATTTCTGAAAGTCAGATTGCGTTGCGCTAAAAAATATTGTGTGTCAGTTTAAGCACAGTCATGTATAAATTTTTCTAAGGGGACGTTTCAAACGCTATTGAGAAAATTTAGAGAACCGGCATTTGAAGCTAACTGACGGAAGATTCTACTGCCTCCAACATACATCGCGCGCAAGGACCATGAAGATAAGATACGAGAAATTAGGGCTCATACAGAGGCGTACAGGCAGTTTTCCCCTCGCTCTGTTTGCGATTGGAACATGAGGGGACATGGTCAGTAGTAGCGCAGCGTACCTTCTGCCACACACCGTAAGGTGGTTTGCGGAGTACCTATGTAGATGTAGATGTAGATGTAGACGACACCACCCGACCCTCTCATCGGTAGCGTCCTTTCTGTAGTGAACATGGGAACTCGCGAATATTTACGGACGCCATCTCTCTACACAGCGAGCGTTAACGACACTATCAGAACGCCGTGGTCGGGCTGCCCACTTCTCCTCTGTGCCCCTGTCCCTTAACAGATGGATCCAGGTAGGCAATTTTTCCCCACTTTGGCCGAAAGCGTTGTGTGCACACAGGTGCGAGAAATTCTTGAGGCCAGCGTTCTGTCCCCAGCAAGTGCTTCAAGACGTTTCTCTTCCCAATAGCTGCACATGGATTCCAAGACCCGAATTCCACTGCAAGATTTACTGTTAAATAACCAAACTGCTCGATTTTTCTCAATTCAAGAAAAAAAACTATTTGAAGGAGAGCTATCTTAGAGATTTCACTTGCATTAACAATGTACATACTCCTATCGACGCCCGCTCAGGTTGATAACTTCGTGTTGCTTCACAAAAATGTTGTTTAGGGTGTAATGACAATATATAAGTGAGAGAGTAACATGCCTTCTCTCAGTGTGTTGCAATAGCAAGTGCTGAAGCAGCTCAAATTTGAGGATGCTGCCATGTATTCGTGCAAAAGCACAGGAAATATCCGCTGAGTGTGAAGGTATCCTCTTGCACTATAACCTTAACCCATGAAGTTTTGCGATTGCAGCAGGACTACGTAACTTTGTGCCACGATATTTCGGCTATCAAGCATTCAGCTATCTTCAGGTGAGTTTTTTTTCACTGGCGATTGCTAGTCCACATAGCTAAATTTATACCGAAAACTGGCGGAGGAACGTATGAGCAAAGGTAACCGCTGTACGATCGACCTCTGCCGAGTTTCACGTCCTCTTCCAATGTTTTTCCCACTTAGTGGTGATACTGCAAGCGCGCTCTCTGTCGGAATGAACACTCTTGGAGCTAAAAATCAGATGTCTAAATTGATAATATTAACTGTCGCTAGACGTCTCAGTAGTCATAAAGTATTTTCTTTCTGAAGAAATTAAAGAAATCACCGGGTCAGACAGCTACCTTGTTGAAAGCCGCCACCACGATTAATAAGACTTTCCGCCCAACGTATTTCCACCAGTCCCGTAATAACTGAATCCCAGAATGATCTCATCAAGATTTAGGGGTAGCATTACCTTTATTCATGCACTTGGCTGCAATAGATGGAGCAGTATTCGAAGAGGACGTGTAACTCGACAGAGGTCACTCATGTAGCATTTGCCTTTACGCATGCATCTCCATGCCACTTTTTGGTATAAATTTGGCCATGTGAAATACCAGTCTCAACAAAGTCTTCAAATCCTTCCTCTCCTGACGCATTCATCAGCACTTGCACCAACACCACCTACCTCCCGTCCCAATTTCTCCTCTAATGACCAGCTCCAGCACCTCACTCGTCTGCTGTCCCACCAGCTCAAGTCACATTAATCCGCTATTTTCGTTTCCCTCGACCATATAAAAAGCCGTATATGGCAGTCTGGTCTCCTTTTCAAACTCCAGACATATGAATTTACAGTTAGTTACGTCCACCTTATTACATCCCTGCTATCTAATTGTCCATCCTTTGTCACTATTAACAGTACCAATTCCCATACCTTCCACCCCACTGCAGAAGTGCCCCAAGGCTCTCTCCTTCCTTTTCTGCCTTATCTCCTCTATACTGCTGATATGACCAAACCACCCCCAGCAGGCCACTTCCTTCAGTATGCTGAGGACAACACTTTCCTGGCCCTCCACCCTGCACTCCAGAAATCCCAGCCATCCCTCCAGATCCACCTCAGTCACTTTACCTCCAGGTGTAACCAATGGCTTCTCAAGATCAACCCCTCCAAAATCCAGGCAATAATTATAGGATGAACCATCTGCACCTTTCACCTTCATGACTTCTACCTTACCATTTGCAGCCGTCCTATCCAGCTAACTAACACACTAAAATATCTTGGACTAAACATCAACCGACAACTAACGTGGAAACCTCACCTACTAACCATCCGACAGAAAGCTCACAGGAGACTAAAATTACTAACAGGCCGAACTTGGAAATTAGAGCCCTCCACTGTTCTCAACACCTACGAAAACCTGGTCTGAACCATCCTCTGCTACGCAAATGTTGCGTGGATCTCTGACCCCACAAAGTTCTGTAAGTCCCTCCAAATCCTCGAACGCCGTGCACTCCATCTCACTTTCTGAATCTGTTTACTTTTCCCCACCTGGATCTTCGGCCATATCATCACATTCTCAACCATCGTCACCCACATCGAAAACCTCCCCATCTCCTATACTGTCTTCAAACTAGATTCCAATCACACCATTGTCTCCCATCTGGTATGCTGTTGCGCATTCACAGACACTTCACAAACACATCTCCTCATCCTTACCTCTGCAGACACTCTATATCCTATCGCAACACAACTTCAAGCAACTCCCTCTCCCAGACAATGAGATCTGCTCCGATATTTATCCCTCCTTCCAACGTTAATTCCTCCTCACCTCTCCTACTTCACATGAGGACTCTTCGCTCCTTTCCGCCTCTCCATCCATCTCCATCCCTTCCTCTTACAACCGCTACACTACCTACACGGCACACTACTCCTCACACTCTGTCTTTCCCACCGACTACATTTCCCACTATCCACCTCATCTCCTACCTCTCACCTCCATAGTTTTTCCTATCTACCAGGCCCCTATCTTTCTACTCGCACCCCTCAGATATATAGAATATACACTCTCCTCAGGTAATACCTCTCACACTAGTACAGGTCATTCAGTTTTTTAAGTGGAAGTGCAGTGCTTCAGTGAATTTATCAGAAGACTTTCACATTCCTGCGATGTGTTTTTGAACTGTATATATTTCCGGTTTTTAACTGTTCATCTTTGATTTTTAATTTAAATAGAACACAACCCCAACTTTCGTTAAAATTTCTCATTGTAATTTTTTTTAATTCGCTTGGCTGAAGAGCAGCGACTACTACTGCTAACAGCCCCTCCCCCCGCCCCCTCCAAAATATAAAATATCAAGAAAATAGGATAAAATATCAAGAAAGACAAATGAACAATCTCCAGTGAAAAAGACTCACCTGAAGATGGCTGAATTGTGGTCAGCCGAAACATGTTTGGAAGAAGTCGACATAATACGGCTGCAATCCTTAAACTTCATGGAATGCTCTTTACGCCGGGATAGTTTCAAGAATCGAACCAACACCTGTCTGCAAGGCAGACAGTTAATCGTGATTAGATCTTACTTTGTAGAATTGATTTTACCGAATAACAGAAGGTAGTAATGGAATAACCTGACAGCTAACTCCAACAGGCTGGATACCGTCATTCTGTCACGGACTGGGAGAGGCTGTTTTAGCGCAACATAGAAGCCACAGTATTTCCCCTACCTCTGCTGTGTGACGGTACTAGACACTGATTAACGAAGCTCGTATTACCTCGTTAATTGAAACACTTTGCGCGTCAGATTTCGAAGCAACCAGTGGATTTTGCGGACGGTGGTGGCGGATGGAGAATTGTGGGGGTGGAGTTGCGTGAAATGATAGATCTAGTGAGTGAGTGGTGGGGCGGAAGCCTCAGCGCTGGCAGTGGCGAACTGCGAGTGACGACCACGATCACGGGAAAAAGAGTAGCCGGCCGTAATTAAAAGCGTATCGCGGTGCACCGCAGGGTCGCGCTCGAAATTAATTATGTGCGACGGGTTGGTCGACTCGAGCACACTCGTGTATGTACACCTACGTGGTGCACGCGGGGTGTCGGAGCTCTGCCTACGTTCAGGAATCAGTTTCCACACGTTAGTCAGTTAATGCGGCCTCTAGCGTGGGAAAAACGTGCGTGAGAGAGCCGAGGGAATAAAAAAAAAAAAAAAAGGAAATGTGCGGTTCATGAAATTAGGTCTGCGTAATTAGTAAAGTTGCAACGAGGCCACAAAACGGGCAGCGTTGTGTTGCGTTACTTCGCGTGCCAGACACGCTAGCGAGCGGAAATGAATTAGAAAATACAAAAAATAAAGAAGAGTTTGTAGGCACGCGACGACTTCAGAGGAAGAGCCGCACGCGAGTTTGTGAGCCAAGTGGCGTAGCGTAAAGCAACGACTTACAAAATTTGTACGTGTATGTGTGCGTGTGTGTGTGTGTGTTTGACGTGCACTTCAAACCAAAAAAAAAAAAGACCAATACTACATTTTTCGTTATCTGAACAGACATACTAACAGGACAGACTTTCCTCTTCAAAATGGTATATGTACCATCTACGCTGAAGAACCAAACAAACAGGTACAGCTATCGTGTAGGGCCCCCATAAAAATTACCAATACTACATTTTTCGTTATCTGAACAGACTTACTAACAGCACAGACTTCCCTCTTCAAAACGGTATATGTACCATCTACGCTGAAGAACCAAACAAACAGGTACAGCTATCGTGTAGGGCCCCCATAAAAATTACCAGTACTACATTTTTCGTTATCTGAACAAACTTACTAACAGGACAGACTTCCCTCTTAAAAATGGTATATGTACCATCTACGCTGAAGAACCCAACAAACAGGTACAGCAGCCGGCCGCGGTGGTCTAGTGGTTCTAGGCGCGCAGTCCGGAACCGCGGGACTGCTACGGTCGCAAGTTCGAATCCTGCCTGGGGCATGGATGTGTGTGATGTCCTTAGGTTAGTTAGGTTTAAGTAGTTCTAAGTTCTAGGGGACTGATGACCACAGAAGTTAAGTTCCATAGTGCTCAGAGCCATTTGAACCATTTGAAACAGGTACAGCTATCGTGTAGAGCCCCCATAAAAATGACCAATACTACATTTTTCGTTATCTGAACAGACTTACTAACAGGACAGACTTCCCTCTTCAAAATGGTATATGTACCATCTACGCTGAAGAACCAAACAAACAGGTGCAGCTATCGTGTAGGGCCCCCATAAGCGCGCAGAAGTGTCGCAACGCGACGTGCCATGGACTCGACTAACGTCTGAAGTAGTACTGCAGGGAACTGACACCATGAATCCTGCAGCGCTGTCCATAAATCCACAAGAGTGCCAAGGGATGGAAATCTCTTCTGAACAGCACGTTGCAAGGCAGCCCAAGTATGCTCAGTAATGTCCATGTACTGCGAGTGTGGTGGCCAGCGTGAGTGTTTAAACTCAGAAGGGTGTACCTGGGGCCACACTCTAGCAATTCTGGACGTGTAGGGTGTCGCATTGTCCTGCTGGAATTGCCCAAGTCCGTCGGAGTGCGCAATGGACATGAATCGGTGCACGTGGTAAGACAGGATGCTTACGTACACAGTCTCATCTAGACGTATCAGGGGTCCCGTATCACTCCAACAGCACACGTCCCACACCATTACAGTGGCTACACCACCTTGAACAGTCCCTTGCTGACATACAGGGTCCATGGACTCACGAGGTTGTCTCCACACCCGTACATGTCCACCCGCACGATACAATTTGCAACGGGACTCGTCCGACGAGACAGTCATCAACTATCCAATGTCGGTGGTGACAGACCCAGTGAAGGCGTAAAGATTTGTGTCGTCATCAGGGGTACACAAATGGGCCTTCGGCACCGAAAGCCCATATGTATGATGTTTCGTTGACTGGTTTGCACGCTGACACTTTTTGATGGCCCAGCATTCAAATCTGCACCAATCTGCGGAAGGGTCGCACTTTTGTCACGTTGAAAGATTCTCTTCAGTCGTCGCTGGTCCCGTTCTTGCAGGATCTTATTCCGGCCGCAGCAATGTCGGAGATTCTACGTTTTACCCGATTCCTGATATTGACGGTACACTCTTGAAATGGTCGTACGTGAAAATCCCCATTTCATCGCTGCTTGGGAGAGTGTGTGTCATTGCTCTGCCTCGACCAGAACAGCACGTTTAAACTCACTTAAATCTTGATTACCTGTAACAGTAACCGATCTAACAATTGCGCCAGACACTTGTTGTCTTATGTAGGTGTTGCCGACGGCAGTGCCGTATTATGCCTGTTTACATATCTCTGTATTTGAATACGCATGCGTGTACCAGTTTGTTTGGCGCTTCAGTGTATATGTGTTTGCAGGTTCACGTGGCTGTACCGTGGGTAATCCAGTTGTACGAGGTGCATTCAAGTTCTAAGGCCTCCGATTTTTTTTTCTAATTAACTACTCACCCGAAATCGATGAAACTGCCGCTACTTCTCGACGTAATCGCCCTGCAGACGTACACATTTTTCACAACGCTGACGCCATGATTCCATGGCAGCGGCGAAGGCTTCTTTAGGAGTCTGTTTTGACCACTGGAAAATAGCTGAGGCAATAGCAGCACGGCTGGTGAATGTGCGGCCACGTAGAGTGTCTTTCATTGTTAGAAAAAGCCAAAAGTCACTAGGAGCCAGGTCAGGTGAGTAGGGAGCATGAGGAATCACTTCAAAGTTGTTATCACGAAGAAACTGTTGCGTAACGTTAGCTCGATGTGCGGGTGCGTTGTCTTGGTGAAACAGCACACACGCAGCCCTTCCCAGACGTTTTTGTTGCAGTGCAGGAAGGAATTCGTTCTTCAAAACATTTTCGTAGGATGCACCTGTTACCGCAGTGCCCTTTGGAACGCAATGGGTAAGGATTACGCCCTCGCTGTCCCAGAACATGGACACCATCATTTTTTCAGCACTGGCGGTTACCCGAAATTTTTTTGGTGGCGGTGAATCTGTGTGCTTCCATTGAGCTGACTGGCGCTTTGTTTCTGGATTGAAAAATGGCATCCACGTCTCATCCATTGTCACAACCGACGAAAAGAAAGTCCCATTCGTGCTGTCGTTGCACGTCAACATTGCTTGGCAACATGCCACACGGGCAGCCATGTGGTCGTCTGTCAGCATTCGTGGCACCCACATGGATGACACTTTTCGCATTTTCAGGTCGTCATGCAGGATTGTGTGCACAGAACCCACAGAAATGCCAACTCTGGAGGCGATCTGTTCAACAGTCATTCGGCGATCCCCCAAAACAATTCTCTCCACTTTCTCGATCATGTCGTCAGACCGGCTCGTGCGAGCCCGAGGTTGTTTCGGTTTGTTGTCACACGATGTTCTGCCTTCATTAAACTGTCGCACCCGTGAACGCACTTTCGACACATCCATAACTCCATCACCACATGTCTCCTTCAACTGTCGATGAATTTCAATTGGTTTCACACCACAAAAATTCAGAAAACGAATGATTGCACGCGGTTCAAGTAATAAAAACGTCGCCATTTTAAGTATTTAAAACAGTTCTCATTCTCGCCGCTGGCGGTAAAATTCCATCTGCCGTACAGTGCTGCCATCTCTGGGACATATTGACAATGAACGCGGCCTCATTTTAAAACAATGCGCATGTTTCTATCTCTTTCCAGTCCAGAGAAAAAAAAATCGGAGGCCTTAGAACTTGAATGCACCTCGTAAAACGGAAGTTGAAACCGATTCTGGTCGGGTTACACGTAGTGAAAGCGTACCTACATCAAAATCAGATCTTTGCGTGGAAAGAACGCAAGGGAATTTTAGAATGGTTTGAGACAGGTGTGTGGGAATAGTTTAGTGGATCATAGCAGAGTGTCACGATGCTCTGTTAGTTTCCATGAAGGTCGTGTAAGCACTGAGGGCAACCGCAGAAGTTGAAGGCCATCACCTGCAACTGACTACACCTCCCAGGTTACCGTTAATGAAATGTGAAGAGAGGATCGGCGAAAAGCTTGTGAGGAAACTGCATATCAGGCCAGAGTATCTGTCACTTCAGCTAACAGAATCACAACTGAAAAGTTAAAGTTGAGGAAAATTGCTGCCAGATGGGTACCGCTTGATCTGAGTGAAGTATTACTCCAGCATTATCAAAATACACAAGGAGAACATTTTTTGAAATAGACTGTTGCACTTTATGAAATCTGGATACGAGATTTTGAGCCGGAACTGAAGTGTTAGTCGTCGCAGAGGAAAAATTCCGAGTCTCCACGCCCGAAAAAATTCAGCTGCCAAGGGTGCAAGTGATAATGAGGTTTGCCTACGTCACGAATGGCGTCATAGCTACAAATAAAGTGCCGTAGGGGACGTCTGTAACAGGCATGAAATACAAGCTGTTTCTGCAAAATGTTTTCCGTCCGAAAAGTTGTCAAAGAGGGCGTGGTATGCTTGGAGCTGGTGTCCTCATTTTGCACGGTAATGCAAGACCGCATATTGCCCTACCATTGAGACGGTCGACAATTATGGATGGGAAATTCTTTCCCACCCGCCATACATTCCTGATATGAGCCTACCAGACTTTGATTTGTTTCCCAAAGTGATGGAACAGCTCCGTGGAAACGTTTTATTACAACTGATGAAGCAATCAGTGAGGTGACCCCAGTAATCAGACACCTCAACAACGAAGGTGCCCTATCCGAAATACAGAAGTTGCCAGAACGTCGGGAAGTTGTCATAAGCAAGAACAGACATTACATCGAAGGCCTGTCAAGGCGTTTTGTAAAATAAATTTTCTTCAGTTCTATCTTACAGTGCGCGGAACTTCTGAAATGGCGCCCGTATTATTTCACCGATTTCAAAATGGAGGCAAACTTACAAAGAATTTGGCAGTATGAGCGCACATAGCAGAATAGCATAGCAACTCCCATACCCTCGTTGCATGCACTTTTTCGTTCGGGAAGGGTGTCATAATGCTGCTGTATCCTCTTCTGAGGCAAGGATAGTCGGATAGCGTTTTGTAGCCGAAAGAGTGGAGAATAACACGGTGTGTTGGAATCCTGAATAAAACTGACCTGCTTTTACAAAAATTGTGTTGCTCTACTTATAAAATGTCCTCATAAGATCTCCAATATCCATGAACATGAAATGGAAAGTTCCATGTCCAGTCAATATAGACATAAACTTATAAAACCTCACAAAATCGGCCATACTCACTTCTGCGATAGAGCACAGTTGTATTTACACGTAGCATCTAATATTACGGAAAATATTTGTATTGATTTGATAAGAAAGTTTCAAAACGCTTTAGAAAGCACAAAGGTGAGAACAATAACTAGATACAGCAAGAAGAAAACTCACTTCAGTTTTTGTAACTTCTCAGCTCTACCGACAACACTATGCCGAACTTCTACAAAACTCGCTGTTGTGCTTAGTTATAACCTTCTGCAGACTTTAATGACCGATGTATTAATAACAGACATTTAATCATAACATATAACACCAAGAACGACGCGGTTTTGATCAATCTTAAATGTGCTAGTGTCTTAAAATGGCGGATGTTCACAACATTCACGTTATAACACGGTAATAAATAACTACGAAAATTCTTTCACCACCAATACTACGTGTCGCGTCATTCCATTACAAAAAAGGTCATACTAATAACGGTGCGTTTTCGAAAGATCTCGATGTGCTGGTGCTTAGAAATAGCATAATTCATAGCGTTGAAGCTGCAATATGAAACGCCGGCCGGTGTGGCCGAGCGGTTCTAGGCGCTTCAGTCTGGAACCGTGCGACCGCTACGGTCCCAGGTTCTAATCCTGCCTCGGGCATGGATGTGTGTGATGTCCTTAGGTTAGTTAGGTTGAAGTAGTTCTAAGTTATAGGGGACAGATTTCCTCAGATGTTAAGTCCCATAGTGCTCAGAGCCATTTTTTTTTTTTTTTTTTTTTTTTTTGCAATATGAAACCCAGCATATACGAGGTGCGGCTAGAAAAAAACCGGACTGATGCTGGAAAAAACATTTATTTACAATTATTTACAATTTCATGTTATCTCCTTCAATGTACTCTCCGCCTCGGTCTCTACACCGCTCCATACGAATTTTCCAGTGTTCATAGCAATGCTGCAGATCATTTTCGGTAAGTCCATACATTACTTCCGTCGCTTTTTCTTTTACTGCTTCAACAGTCTCAAATCTAGTTCCTTTCAAAGCTGACTTGACTTTAGGGAAAAGAAAAAAGTCACAGGGGGCCAAATCAGGTGAGTAGGGTGGATGATCTAAGATGGGAATGTTGTGTTTTGCCAAAAACGTCTTCACTGACAACGCACTGTGAGCTGGGGCGTTGTCTTGGTGAAGGATCCATGACTTTTTTCTCCACAAATCGTTCCGTTTTCTCCGTACTCGCTCACGTAGGGTAGCCAGAACGCTAATGTAGTAATGCTGATTCACTGTTTGTCCCTCTGGTACCCAATCAATGTGCACAATCCCTTTGATGTCAAAAAAAAAAAAACAATCATCATTGCCTTGAATTTCGATTTTGACATTCGTGCTTTTTTTGTCGTGGAGAACCAGGAGTTTTCCAATGCATCGATTGGCGTTTAGTTTCGGGATCGTAAGTAAAAAACCACGATTCATCGCAAATAATAACATTTTGTAAGAAGGTGGGATCACTTTCAATGTTTTCCAGGATGTCAGATCAAATCATTCTTCGGCGTTCCTTCTGTTCAATTGTGAGACACTTTGGAACCATTTTTGAACACACTTTGTTCATGTTGAAACTTTCATGAAGAATCTGCCTAACACTTTCCTTGTCAACTCCTGTTAACTCAGACACTGCTCTGATTGTTAAACGGCGATCTTGTCGAACAAGTTTACCGATTTTTTCAATGTTTGCATCAGTTTTTGCTGACAATGGTCTGCCAGTGCGAGTGTCATCACTGGTGTCTTCGTGGCCATCTTTAAATCGTTTAAACCACTCAAACACTTGTGTTCGCGATAAACAATCATCACCGTACGCTTGTTGTAACATTACAAACGTTTCACTTGCAGATTTTCCTAGTTTGAAACAAAATTTGATGTTAACACGCTGTTCTTTCTGTACACTCAACATTTTCCGACGCACAGACAAAACGTCAACTACTTAAAACAGACGCCACGGGCAGACTGACCACAGGAGGCAGATGAAACTCGAGCAGTAGGCGGAGCGAGAGTCACGTGACAGGCCACGCGACTCTCAGCCTTACTGCATTCGTTTTATTGTTTCACCAGTACCAGTCCGGTTTTTTTCTAGCCACACCTCGTATGCGCATCAGCTGTTTGTGGTGTATATTGCGTTCTTGCCTTTTGTTGGTTCACTGTTTCATCGCATGTAACCGAAACATAGCACAAGTCATTTTGCGTTTCACTCGAGGCAATGGCTCCTCAGCGTGGAATAACAGGAAGTGACGTCACAAAACTGGTGCAGTCCCACACCAATCTTATCTAAGTCGTCTCTGTGAGGATGATTTACACCGTGTGTCAGCTTCGGTGTGCGAGACAGCCGTCCCCACCCCTTCCTGCGCAACGAACAAGCGCGCCGTCTACAGTAAAGTGGACGAACCTCACTCCGCGTGGGACGGGCTTGGCGCATCTGCTCTCTCACACGATTTGCACGCTACGCCTCAGTGCAAGGCCGTTGTGACCTTCTTGTGCGGGGAAGTGACGCCGACCGGGCGTCTCCCGACGGTAACAGGCGGGTGGACAGACGCCGTCGTAACCAAGCGACGCCGAGTGAAAGAAATAGAGATGCGCCTACCCTAGAATGTCGTGGATGCAACCATGCATTTGTTTCCTGCCTTTTCAAGGCCGTCGGCCCGCGAAACAAGTGTGTGCTTGTGTGGCCAGGGGGAGCGGAGGGGGGGGGGGAGGGGAGGGGAGTAACAATGAGGGCGAACGCCACTCAGTTCCATCTGCCTAAATGCACTGGCGCCGCACCACGGCGGACAGTGGAACCACTCCGCTCACTCTGCCCTCTTATACGAGTTTGACAGTCCCCACCCTTCCTCAGAGTACTGTGCCGTTCGCTTTAGGGCACTCCGTTTCCAGTGCTGGTTAAATCTCCCTTCTCGTTACAGCTGTGCCTCAAAAGCGTGTTTTTACTTTGGAAATTACTTGGCAGGCAAGACAACCACATCGTCATGGATGAAGCGCCATGTACAGATACTGGAGTAATGTCTGATGCGGCACAGAGCAGTGTAATGGGATCAACAGTGTTCACGTTTTATGGTAATGACTCGGCGAATGGTATGTGTTCGTGATGTAGTAACCCAACAGTGTATATGTATGTAAGTATGTATATATTAAACTGGGGACCTAGAAACGACAGAGAGGTTGCAGCAGTCCACCCACCCCACAACGAACGCAGGGTTATTGTGCGGTTCGGCCCCCAACCCCCAATGGAACCTCCCCCCCCCCCCCCCCCCCGGGAATGTCTTCATACCACACGAGTGTAACCCCAAATGTTTGCTTGGTAGAATGGTAGAATAATTATCGTGTACGCATACATGGAAATGCTGTTTGTGCAGCAATCGCTGACACAGTGTAACTAAGGCAGAATAAGGGGAACCAGCCCACATTCAAAGTGGTTCAAATGGCTCTGACAAGGGAACCTCCCCATCGGACCCCCCTCAGATTTAGTTATAAGTTCGCACAGTGGATACGCCTTGAAAAACTGAACACAGATCAATCGAGAAAACAGGAAGAAGTTGTGTGGAACTATGAAAAAAATAAGCAAAACATACAAACTGAGTAGTCCATGCGCAAGGTAGGTAACATTAAGGAGTATTTGAGCTAAGGAGCGCCATGGTCTCGTGCTTAGCAGCTGCGGAATGAGAGGTCCATGGTTCAAGTCTTCCCTCGAGTGAAAAGTTTACTTTCTTTATTTTCGCAAAGTTATTATCTGTCCGTTCGTTCATTGATGTCTCTGTTCACTATAATAAGTTTAGTGTCTGTGTTTTGTGACCACACCGCAAAACCGTGAGATTAGTAGACGAAAGGACGTGCCGCTCCAATGCGAACCGAAAACATTTGATCGCAAGGTCATATGTCAACAGATTCCTCCACAGCAAAACACGTCTGATATATTCTATACGACACTGGTGACGGCATGTGCGTCACATGACAGGAATATGTTGTCGACCCACCTAACTTGCACACTTGGCGAATGGGTAAAAAGATTCCTCTACCTTGCCCCATTTAGGTGTTCTTGTGGATGTGATAATCACTCCCAAAAAAGTGATGTAAACAATAGTTTTTACATAATATTCAACAAATGAATGCAACAGTTTCACAGTCGCACAGTTTTCCCTGTGCTCTGTCGAAACATATGTTTTTAACGTTATCAAATTTTTCCGTGTGTAGACCGTCAAATCCTGCATATGTTCAAGCAAATCTGAACATGTCCTAGAACTTTGGAGAGCGAAGTTGATTATGTGCCTGAACTTTGATAATTGAAGGGGTCGGAGAGATATAGTCATAAGCCGCATCGAACTAGTTTTGAGATACAGCGAGTTTAAAGTTCCATGGAGGTCTGAAAATGTTTAATAGAAAATAGAAACTTTATTTCTACTGCAAACACTTGCTTAATACTTGCAAAGCATGTTTTAAATAGTCAACTCTCTGCATGCTATAAAATATTAATTTTAGAATGATTCTAATTAAGATGTAGTCAATGGTGGCTTATGACTATATCTCCCAACAAATTGTTTAAAACATAAAGTATGAATTTGTAACGATTTATTTTAACTACTCTTACACAGCAAGCAGAATATATAATTTTTACACATTAATATATACATATCAGGTATCTGAGACGTATAAATAACTTTTTCATTGTTACAGTTACATCAAGGAAGTTCCTCTACCTCATCATTGTACACGTTATTTCCAGTACATGACCGAAAGAAATCATGATTTGCTGCAGGTATGTACGGCATAAGAGACAGTACATCATCAGTTTTTTTCTGGTTAATTGGTAGTGGCTTTCTGTACTTTATTCGCAGCTGATATGGATTTGGTTCGACTAGCCTTCCTTTCTTTTTGACACGAATATCCACTGACGTGAAAGCTCCTATGTCTGAATAAGAGTGCTTTACACTTAGCTTGAAGGGATCTTCAGACTCAAACTTAAATTGAGTAGCTTCACTGAAATGGAGGGGATCTCCAGACGTGGGTTCTGTACGCTTTGAGATCAATGTCTTCAGGCTTTCCAAACTTCTGAAGTCTTCTCTTTCCATTTTAGTTACAATGAAATGTTTTGGACTCGCAGATTTTATTACTTCTGCCCATTCATCTGGAGTGTACACTATTGGACGTCTGTTTCTTGCATACCGTTCAATGCGACCAAAATCACGATCGCAAGGTAGCATGGTGTGACCTACCACAGGGTAGTAATGCTGGACAGAATCAAATATTTTGGTAGCAACAAGGGACCTTTCCAAAGCAATAATAGTCCAGTTCTTTGCCTGACCCTTACAGTTGTCTGTGATTATGTGGAGATGTTTTGTCTGAGGATTAATTATCTCCAAGTACTTCAATAAGCAGCTCCCAACCTCATCTGAACCCAGTCCTCCATCTTTCTCGCTCCACAGAAACATATAACCCTTATTTGATCCACAGTCATGGATACCATAGTTGTATGTCCATATTTTCCTCTTGTAAAATGCTGGACCAACTGTTAGTTTAGGTGTGGGGAACGTTTGCTGCATATCCATTGCTATCACATGATGCTCTTTCGAATTTTCTTTAGCCAGAGCAGTTAAAGACGCAATCATATTTTGTCCTCTGTCAGCCTTTTTGAGATGCAGTTCATATTGTTGTTTCTTTTCTGTGACTTCTTCTACACATAATTCTGGGTTATTTATTGCAATTAGAAATCCATCACATTTTGAACAGGTGTCACTTTTTGGTAGTTTGAAGCCTATGTTAAATTCAGATACGAAAATTTCTCTGAATTTGCTTTCAGATACTGCAGGAACCTGCTTTTCCTTGCAGTATTCTGAGTATTTATCTCGAAATAAGGAAGCAGTTGTGAGATCACAATCCAAATACACTCTATTGGGGTTCTGTTGCCTACTGTAATGGCTATTATATTTCGGTATGGCGTTGAGAAATTCTCTAACACTTTGTACAGCTTCGTCTTGAAATTTATGTGGGTAGTTTCCATGTTTTCCTGAAAGAAAAAAAAAATTATGAGCTTATATCCTCTGACTAATAGAAATATTTGTATAGTACTCAGTTTCAGTACATCACTAACTTATAGCACAAAGTAACATACAAACCTCTTCCATCTTCTTTTGGCACTGCAAATCCCTGCTTCATTTGATGTTGCAAATTCCTCACTCTTCGTGCATGTATCTGTAAGCCATGAACCCTTAGGAAAGCTTCCTTGCAGATCATTACTTGTATTCCGCATACCCTCACATTATAAGAAAATGTAACATCCCTGGATGATATTTTCTTGGAAGTCTTTTTTGGATAGCTTTGAAACAAATTATGACAAATGTAACAAAATGAAATAAATATACAAAATATTAAACCCTTTTTATTTAAATAGTGAACAAACCTCCGCTTTTTTGGTTCCATTTTCATACAGTTCATCAGGTAAGTATTCTGGGCATTGAAGTTTCCTATGTCCCAAAATGAATGAAAAATGTTTTCTTCTTCTGAAAGCAGTTTTGTGAAGCATTTATTTAAACAAGTACAGGGACTTCCTATAGTAGCAGCCTGAACAGTCTTGTGGGTTTTTAAAGACTTTTACTGCTGACCAGCATTTCGTCGACGTTTTGCTTTATTTTTCTTCCACTGATCGATATTTCGCTTTCTTTTCCGTGAAGGCTTTGGTTTTTCGGGTGATTCTTCATTTAGTCTACTTACTTCAAGCTATAATATGAAGAGCAAAATAGTCTAAGAATTTCCGTGAGATATAGTCATAAGCCACACAAAACATAACATTTCGCTAAAACCACATTAATGAGAAAATATTTTTTACACGTCTTTTACCTTTGAAACTACATTATTGCACCATTAACTTGTAATATAAATGTGCCCATCAAGTTTCATCATTAACACACAGGATGGCTCTCAAATGCGTTGGCAATGTTGAGAGAAACAAAGTCACAAGCCACAGGAAATTAATCACCAGAAATAAACCGTTTTATATACTTACCAAAACCTCATCTGAGCTGGAACTGCTGGTCGATGGATACCAAGATTCATCACTGTCAGGATACAAAGGGTCAAGCTCTTCACTTCCACTACTGTCTGTGTCAAATATGCGTTGAAGACCCGAAGACGCTTCAGACGTCCCTGACCCACCTGCCATTTTGCCGTGGCTTGTGACTATGTATCTTCTGAAACTACCACCAGATGGCACACCATAGAACTGCACTCCATCATAGCCTGCCATCTGTTGAAGTAACATGGAACTTTTTCAACACATTGTGAAGAAGACATTGTTAAGAATGCCTCAACATGAAAAACTCAATTTCGTGAAAGTTGTGGCTTATGACTATATCTCTCCGAGCCCTTCAATTGTGTGAAAATCAAAATTAAAATTTTTGCTCAAGGGGAGACTTGAACCAAGGACCTCTCGCTAACCACGGGACCACAGCACACCTGAGTTCAGCTGGTCCTTGACGTGGCTTATCTTGCGCGTGGACTACTCAATTTGTATATTTTGCTTATTTTTTTCATAGTTCCTCACAACTTCTTCCTGTTTTCTCGATTTATCTGTATTCAGTTTTTCAAGGCCTATCCACTGTGCCAACTTATAACTAAATCTGACGGGGGTGCGATGGGGAGGTTCCCTTGTGAGCACTATGAGACTTAACATCTGAGGTCATCAGTCCCCTAGACTTAGAACTAACTAAACGTAACTAACCTAAGGACATCACACATATCCATGCCCGAGGCAGGATTCGAACCTGCGACCGTAGTATCAGCGCGGTTCCGGACTGAAGCGTCTACAACCACTCGGCCACCGGCGCCCGCATTCACCGAGGTAGATGGAAAACCGCCTTAAAAACTACACTAACCTGCTGGGCGGATTCGTGCCGGGTGCCGGCACGCCTTTCCGCTCGGGTTAGCAGCGCGTTAGACCGCGTGGCTAGACGGTGGGGGCTGATCTGAGAGTAGCTCATACCCTGTGCAAATTGCAGCAGTAGTAATATCGAGTCAGAACTCAGCCAAATATGAGTCTCGTGCAAATACTTGCAGGTAGCTGTTAATATTGTAAAACATCAGCATGTGTACCACACTAGTCGTTAGTATGTGGTATCCATTGACTACACAGGATTAATGAGTCGCAACTAGAGTAGGTCATCTATTCTAATATTTAGAGAGGAAACATCATTTCCAAAAATCTTGAACAATTCTTGACCAATTTAATTAGTATTATTCATTCAGATGGAAATAGGCATTATGCGAGGGTTGGAACTTACATAGTAGCAACTATTTATTCACAACCGATACAAAAGAGCTACATGTTCGTGTCCTTCAAAGTAGTCACGAGCGTTGTGAAGGACCCGTTGCCAGCGGTGTAGAAGGCGTAGTATACCGTTAGCAGAGCCTGTTCTGTTGATGGTGCGAATGGAGCGGTCTAAAGTTACGGTGATTCTCTTGTACGACTCTGATGGTGTTATCCTAACGCATTACGTCCCTCCATGGCAGACCGTCAATGCACAGTATTACTGTTCGGTTCTGGAGAATCACCTGCGACCAGCTTTGCGAAAGGAGCGGCGACACTTTCTGCGCAACCCACCCATCCTTTTGCACGACAATGCCCGGGCGCATACAGCACAAGCTGTGGCTGCTCTGTTCGCTCGATGCGACTGGGAAGTACTGTACCATCCACTATACTCCCCGGACTTAAGTCCTTGTGACATTGATTTCACTCCAAAGATGAAGGTACCACTCCGTGGCATTCGCTTTAGAACTGTTCCAGAGATTCGAAAGGCAGCAGACCGCTCCATTCCCACCATCAACAGAACAGGCTCTGCTAACGGTATACTACGCCTTCCACATCGCTGGCAACGGGTCCTTCACAACGCTGGTCACTGTTTTGAAGGACAGTAACAGGTGCAAACATGTAACTCTTTTCTATCGGTTGTGAATAAATACTTGTTGCTATTTAAGTTCCAACCCTCTTATCTCAAAGAGTTCGTGACAAATTTACTCTGACTTTTTAATATAGTGGGCATTACGCCGAACATGGGCAACATATTTTCAAACAAATGTACAGGTCTCCCATTAAGAGCGGCTGCGGGAAGAAAAGTCCTTTTTCTTGGCTGTGAAAAAGTGCAAAAAAAAAAAAAAAGGATCTGATCACTCTGGGACTTAACATCTGAGGTCATAAGTCCCGTAGAACTTAGAACTACTTGAACCTAACTAATCTAAGGACATCACACACATCCATGCCCGAGGCAGGATTTGAACCTGCGACCATAGCAGTCACGCGGTTCTGGACTGAAGCGCCTAGAACCGGACGGCCACCGCGACCGGCTTGAAAATGTGCAGTTTCGTTTTCCTTCTGGGAAACGAAGATAGCATAAACTGGGTAAATCGGTTGTCCTCAATGGTAGAGTATGCGCAGAGTAACATGGCCCGTAGATGCACTGTGGGCGGGGCTTGCGTGAGGAAAGCGGTAGTAGTGGTGGCGGGGGGGGGGGGGGGGATGGGACACTGCAAGCAGGCGGCCAACGCGCTGTAGGGAAAGTGTGAAGAGTGCTGGAGGTCAGCTGCAATTTGTAAACTGAAACCTACGCTCACATCTCTGGTGAATATTAGGTCGAGCACCTCCACGCTCAGAATCACGTGGTGGCCATTCAAAAAGATCGACCATCACTTCTGCTTTGCTTGGTCTCTAAAGAGAATCCTGCTGAAAGTGCAGCAAAAGCAGCTATTTATTTTCGCTTGCTTTGTTGGCTTTCAGAGAAGCGTCATGAGTGGCGAAAAAACGTGCATTTCTGCTGTTGCCATGTTAAAATTTGCTTCTTTTGCCAAAACACAGCGAAGTTTAAACAGTGTCAGCTGAGAATGGCGTTGCGCAGACACAACAATGAGCCAATTCATACATTAATAAGTTTATTAAGTGAGGAACTGAGGAAAAGTAAGAACGATAGCTTAAGCAGAATCACATCCTCGGTACAGAAACAAACGTTTAATGTCTTCACTTATGTTGTTCCAAAACTCTTGGCATTTCTCGTTTCGCCGGCCGCGGTGGCCGAGCGGTTCTAGGCGCTTCAGTCTGGAACCGCGCGACTGCTACGGTCGGAGGTTCGGATCCTGCCTCAGGCATGGATGTGTGTGATGTCCTTAGGTTAGTTAGGATTAAGTGGTTCTAAGTCTAGGGGACTGATGACCTCAGATGTTAAGTCACATAGTGATCAGAGCCATGTGAACCATTTTCTCGTTTCACCACCTTCGAAGGCCCCTAAACATTACATTCTTTCATCGAAAAATTATGTAGTTAGTGGAATAACATGGTGGATAATTAAGTATGCATAATAACCATATAGCAAAACCCTGCCCTGTTTGTGTGCTATCATTAGCCAAAATCTCATTCAGATGTCTCGGAGGGTTCATGAAAAATGAGGAATGTTGTGGATGTTTCATTCTGGCTTTGCCGTTGATATACGCGATCGCAGATGAGTGTGCTACATCAGATCAATTTTCTGCAGATTGTTGACAGATAGAGACCACCAACCAAGTTTAAAGAAACGTTCAGTATGTTAGCTAAATTCCATACGTCTCAGCAATATTATGTAATAATCACCAAACACAAAATCTTAGCGACTCCTATTTTTTATTACGTACAAAGAATACGAGGGGGTGCAGATCCCTTCGGAACAGCACGTGATAAGGCGTGTCTGGGGAGATTGGCGGTCAGCGGAAGTGTTTAAGCTCAGAAGAGTGTTCCTGGAGCCACTCTGTGGGAATTCTGGACGTGTGGGGCGTCGCAATGTCCTGCTGGAATTCCCGAAGTCTGTCGGAAGGCACAGTTGACATGAATGGATGCAGGTGGTCAGACAGGACGCTTATGTACCTGTTACTTGTCAGAGTCGTATCTAGACGTATCAGGGATTGCATATCACTCCAACTGGAAACGCCCCACACCATTAAGGGGGCTCCACCAGCCTGAACAGTCTGTAACGTCGGAAATGCATATCCTCCTGTTTCCATCTATTGTACTATAAATTTTTTCCATATTTTGTTACCTGAAGACATGAAATTTCTGTATCTTTATATATAGTAATTGTTTTACTATTTGTGTATATGTATATTTATGCATTTTCGTCGGTGTATAATTGGTTTGTTTTGTGAATATTATTTGTATTTATACGCTGGGTCTGGCCTAGGGAAAACTATGCTATCGAACGAATACATCGATAGGCCGTGTGGAGAACCAAAGTGTTTAGGATCTTTGGTAGTGTGAACTCTGTCGCGTGGAGTGTGGGCAGAGCAGCGAGTCTGGCTGGAGTAGCGAGTGGAGCAGGTGTGTTGTGTGACGCTAACGCGAGTTGCCGCGCTTTCGGGGTTTGGCAGGATGTAATTGCGCTCAAATTGCTATGATAGTTTCTGACACGGTATCGCGGACGGGAAGCATTAGCTGGCGCACATCAAGAGCCCGTTTCGCCTGGTGACCGTGTCGAGAAGAAGGCGCGCCAACACCCAGCTTCTGCAACAGCGACGGCCGACAATGAGTGACTGTCGCCACCTCCTCGATCGACGGCTTCAAACCTTCGATCAACCAACAAGGAAGACTGGAAACACGTAAAGTTTTAGAACTGTATGCCAGACTTCAGCTTTTCAAACTGTTCAAATCACAAAATTACAGCAATGTAGCATGAACCTTTGTTGCTCATTGTCCCAATTGCATTACCAAGCAGGGTCCCTTCCTTTTCCGGAATGAACCCGAGTGTCGTTGGAATTCAAACGCCAGCATTACAGTAATATCATTTGATTTCACTGCTTTAATTTCAAAGTTCAGTTAAGGTATTCATAGCTGGCTACAATACTTAGATTACACAAGCACAAATTAAGAGTGCGAGTTTTGTTACCGTATTTTTGCTTACCTGTGACTGCAGCTCAGCTTGGTACGTACTAAATTTTACTATTGTTAATTGTTCAGAATTATTTAATTCAAGTTGAAAGTTAAATCTCTTGTTTCTAAATTGCGTAGATTCAAGTAGCTTTTGAAATGATTGTTGAGGTAGCCCAAGACTAACCTTATTTTATTGAATTTCGTAATGCTTCAGAAACAAATCTCACTATTAACTTTAGTCTGTAAATTAACTTTCAATTTTCCGGTTTTATTAATTCTTTTGCTAAATTAAGTCAGAGTGTAGCGAAATTTATTGCTTCTGACAAACTTTCAGTTTTCACACTACACGTGTCAACCCTCAGTTGTCACACTTCTAGTGCTAATTATATGTGTAATAAACTTTCTTTTTCAGTTACTACAGTAATTGTCCATAGGACTGGCGACCGTAATTTCCCCCAAATCTCAAATATCTAATTACCGTTAGTTAATTGTTAACGTAATGGCCGCATCATTTACTTTCTTTATTAACTTTACCCCTTTTCAAAATTAATTTCCACCAGTTTCATTTGCATTTTTCCTTTCATTTAGATGTAACCCTTTCCTCCCTCTTTACCGACAAATTAACTTCGGTGACGATTGCTTTTCTAAAATTTCCATTAGGTATACGCGGTTTAATTTTTCACTGTCATTAAGGTCGATAAGTGAGGGGGAGGTTACAAGTCCCCTGCTGACATGAAGTCTGCATGGATTCATGAGGTTGTCTCCATACCCGTACAGGTGCATCCGATCGATACAATTGTAAACGAGACTCGTCCAAGCAGGCAACATGTTTCCAGTCATCATCAGTCCAATGTCGGTGCTGACGGGCCGAGGCGATGTGGAAGGCTTTGTGTTGTGCCGTCATAAGGGCTCTGAAAGCCCATATCGATGTTGTTTCGTTGAATGGTTCGTACACTGACAAAAATGTTCAGATATGTGTGATTCTTATGGGACTTAGCTGCTAAGGTCATCAGTCCCTAAGCTTACACACTACTTAACCTAAATTATCCTAAGGACAAACGCACACACCCATGCTCGAGGGAGGACTCGAACCTCCGCCGGGACCAGCCGCATGCTGACACTTGTTGATGGCCCTGCATTGAAATCTGCAGCAATTTGCGGAACGGTTGCACTTCTGTGGTATTGAACGATTCTTTTCAATGGCCGCTGGTCCCGTTCTTGCAGGATCTTTTTCCGGCCGCAGCGATGATAATTTGATGTTTTACCGGATTCCTGATATTCACGGCACACTCGTGAAATGGTCGTACGGGAAAATTCCCTACTTCATCGCTACCTCGGAGATGCTGTGTCCCATCACTTCAGCGCCGCCTATAACACCACTATCAAACTGACTTAAATCTTGCCATTACAGGAGCTTGTAACCGATCTAACAACTGCGCCAGGCCGCGCGGGGTAGCCGCGTGGTCTCAGGCGCCTTGCCACGGTTCGCACGGCTCGCCCCGTCGGAATTTCGAGTCCGCCCTATGGAATGGGTGTGTGTGTTGTTCTTAGCGTCAGTTAGTTTGCAGTCTGGTCCCATAGCAACTTACCACAAATTAAAATTAAGTTAAACTGCGGCAGACACTTGTCTTGTATAGGCGCTGCCGACCGTAGCCCCGTATTCTGCGTGTTTACATTTCTCTGTATCTGAACAAGCATGCCTGCAACAGTTCCTTTGGCGCTTCAGTGTAACTGGTCCTTGTGACTCTCTGCTGTCGACTGATTACTGACTATCATTTCAATAACCAGCAAAGATCGAACAGTTAAAGCACGATTTGACACACTATCACATTAACGGATTAAGTGGACTACTTCTGCCTGTTTGCTCGAGTCTGTCTGCCACTCTCATTTACGTAGCTTCGTGATTTCCTCGCCTGTACTTAATCTCTGTCACTAGTTGTGAAACGTTGTTGCCTTTACGCTGAGTTGACAGAAGTCACGTGGTTCCCCTCTCATGTTGTGTCGGACCACCTTTTACCAGGCGAAGTGCTGCAACCCGACGTGACATGGACTCAGCAAGTCGCAGGGAGTCCCATGCAGAAACATTGGGCCATGCTGCCTCCATACCCGTTCAGAATTGCGAAACTGTGGCTGCGGCAGGATTTTGTGCACGAACTGACTGACATCTCGATTATTTCCCATAAATGTGCTATGGGTTTCATGTGCGGCGAGCTGGATGGCCATGTCATTCATTCGAGTTGTCCAGAATGTTCTTCAAACAGTCGTGAACAACTGTGGTCCAATGATACGGCACTTTGTCATCCATGAAAATGAAGTCCATGAATGGCTGAAAATGGACTCTAAGTAGCACAACATAACCCTTTCCAGCCAATGATCGGTTCAGTTGGACCAGAGGACCTAGTCCATTGAAAGGGTCCTGTAGTCACCTTTCATTAGTCCGGTAGCCCATTTTCAATAGCATTTCCCTTTCTTTTCCTTGTTTATCTTTTCTCATAACTCTCATAGTGGTGTGACTGAATGAATGTGGTTGTGTGTCACGTTCGCCGGCCGGAGTGGCCGAGCGGTTCTAGGCGCTATAGCCTGGAACCGCGCGACCGCTACGGTCGCAGGTTCGAATCCTACCTCGGACATGGATGTGTGTGATGTCCTTAGGTTAGTTAGGCTTAATTAGTTCTAAGTTCTAGGGGACTGATGACCTCAGAAGTTAAGTCCCATAGTGCTCAGAGCCATTTGAACCATTTTTTTGTGTGTCACGTTGCTAGACGGTGGCGTAGTCTGCGATAGTCATACAGATTCAGCAGCAGTTGTACAGAATAGCCAACTCTCGTAGTGGTCAAGTAGGCAAAGAGGTTTGCGCTACTTGTGAGAAATCCACGTGCGTTAGGTTGGTGGCGGAAATGGCATCTTTGGGTTTTCTGGGCCACGCGGAGCGCGGAAGAGGCTGGAGAAGTAAAAGGGAGGCAGTCTGCCGCCGGTACGGGAAGCGTCCACAGCTGTGCTCCAGTCGAAGAAGGGTGAGTCAGACTGACCGCGTGGAGCGTTGTTACTGGGCGAGGGGAGAGCTGTTAGCTTTTGGTCTCGCTTTTCAACACTGAAAGATAGCATTGCCTTGTCGCAGCAAGGAATGCAGAACTTTGGCAGATTTTTCTTTTAGTAAATTTCTGTAGCAGACTTGGATCCGCCGGAAGAGCGACACACAAAGGTGTCGATAAGAAGTGAGCATTCGCTCCTGTATGAATGTCTGTTTGCCTTCAGCTGTGCCTGTATAAGCTTTTATTTTCCTAAATATTAATAGCTTCGCCTTCTCGTAAAATTTCCTTGCTTTATGTATCTTTCGTCCGTGGGGAGCCAACCACGTGGTTGAACATTACAGTTTGTTGGGCTACCGTCATCACTAACTGTCCCGTCTCATGTTTGTTTTACAGAATGTTAACTGTTCATGATTGTGTGATGTGATATTGTTGCAACTTGGCCACGACACCTAGAAATTGCGTCTCCACAAACCACGTGGTCACGCGGATGTACTGCGAAACGAGTACCGTTTCACGAGTTATTGCGACCAGTTATCAGGCAACAGCAGTTGTATGAATGATTCACACCAATGATTTTAGGTGTACATTATAACGGTGAATGTATCGATGCTTTTCTTTAATGTTTTAGGAATTAATGTTATTAGGAATTGTGTACATGCCTCACATCCGTATCTTACGAATAAATGATTTTATACACAATTTTCTCTTGCATTCCGTGGTTACGTTTTTGCACCTAAACCACTCACCTCGTAGCTTTCCTGATAGGACATCCAACGCGTTTCCTTTCGCACAGGTCCAGTGATTAGTTTCCCCTTTTATTTTAAAACAAATTCTTTAGATTAAGTCTTATTTTCAGGTTGCTGGGAGCTGATCTTCTGCACAGTGTTCATGCATGTGCTATTTGATTTTAAATGGTTCATTCTCGTGCACAGTGCACGGGAAATACTATTAATTACATCGCATCCCCTATGACCGATATCACGACATACGTATTTTTATGAGGTTTTAGTCTGTCATCAAATTAATTTATTTTCCGACTCGGCCAAACCTTTGCTTAGTTGTATGGTTAGAGTCGGTGGCGACCCTAATCTTCTCACGTTAATTTCACAAACAATAAGCATTTCCATTCCCACCCTTAACGTAATAACCCGTAGAAACAGGTTAGTTACACCATTCCTTATAAACACAGCCCACCCCACACCATTACCGAATCACCACCAGCGTGTACAGTGCCTTGATGAAAACCTCGACCCATGGCTTCGTGAGGTCTCCACCACACTCGAACTCTAAAATCAGCTTTTACCAACAGAAATCGGGACTCATCTAGGCAGGCCGCTGTTTTCTAGTCGCATAGTATCAAAACGACATGGTTACTAGCCCAGACAATGTGCTGTTAGCAAAGGCACACGCGTCGGTCGTCTGCTGCCATAATCTGTTAACGCCAAATTTCGCTTCACTGTCCTAACGGACGTCCCACATTTGATTTGCGTGGTTATTTCACGCAGTGTTGCTTGTCTGTCAGCATTGACAACTCTACGCAAACTGCGCTGCCCTCGGTAGGTAAGGGAAGACAGGCTATCCGTAGTGAGAGCCAAGGTCTGAAATTCAGTATTCTCCACACACTCTTGACACCGTGTATCCCAGAATATTGAATTCCCTACCGATATCCAAAAAGGAGTGTCCCTGCGTCTAGCTCGAACTACCATTCCGCATTCAAACTCTGTCAGTTCCCGTCTTGCGGCCATAATCACTTTGGAAGCCTTATCACTTGAAAAAGTACAAAGGACTGCTGTATCAATACACTGCCCTTGTATAACTTACGTACACGATACTACCGCCATCTGTATATCCCATGACTTCTGTCTTGGTTTCTGACGACTAATTATGTGGAACTTTCGTATGCTTACGCTTAGTTTCTGACTGATAGTTGGTAATCAAGATTACTGAGAATAGACACTACCTCTGCTAGTGGGTGAGATCAGTAACTTATATGCATTAACAGCTCTTCTTATACTCCTGAAATCATAGCCTGAAATGAATCAGCACTTAATAACAATTCTACACAGAGTCAAATCAACACGAGTAGGTGAATGTTCTGGGCATTATATTATAATTTCTATGTCTGTGTACGTGCTGAAACGCCCCCTTGGAAAAATTATGAAAGACTGTGCTGGTAAACATCTACGTTATTTGATTTTCAAACAGCTGAGTGAAACTCAACGTACTCAGACATTTCTCTCTTTAGTTATTCTGATCAACACTAAACTGACACACAATATTTATACCGCAACGCAATCTGACTTTTAATAATCCCTACAAAAGAATAGCCCTGACTAACAATAACCTATACCTTTCATTAATCACTTACCTCACAAAAAGCTTCGTTACTCCAACTACTGCAATACAGCGAGCGCCAATACTGCCAGCTAAATAAAAGATTCAAACTACTGAAGGCACTAACTACTAATAGGCATAGTTAGCAAATGAAAGATTTTGATAGCGTACAAACAATGCATTTACCTTAATAGTGTTCAAAAGGCATTATATATATATATATATATATATATATATATATAT
The DNA here is from genome assembly GCF_023864275.1 of Schistocerca cancellata. Taxonomy (NCBI): domain Eukaryota; kingdom Metazoa; phylum Arthropoda; class Insecta; order Orthoptera; family Acrididae; genus Schistocerca; species Schistocerca cancellata. The sequence continues at coordinate 13,982,621 of NC_064635.1, read as the reverse complement.
ATATATATATATATAATCAGTTCATGACATCCAGTCTTATAAATTTCCTTTTTCTGATGGACACAGGTCCAGATAGACGGCTCTCAAAACTGCGCCATCTCTCTCCCCACATCCACCACTGCTGGCGGCTCACGTCCAAGTGCGCAACGCTACGCGCTGTTCACATCCAGCTGCCCAACACTACACTAGCAAATATTCCAACAATGCAAACCAGCCACAGACTGCACACAGCACACTCAGTGATTTTAATACAGAGCGCTACGTCGTGTTATCAACATAAAAACCTAAACAGCCTACTTACATAACCTTTCATACAGAGCGCTACATGGCGTTACCAACATAAAAGCCTAAACAGCCTACTTGCAGTGCTTCACTGTGGCAGTAATGTTATTTTAAAGCTTTGTGAGTGCAGGGCATTGTTCTCACTCGTCTTTACTATGACTGACCTAAATTTCTATTTAGCCACAGAGGGTGACAGCGCAAATTTGCTAATTAGGCGCATGAGCTTGAAAATGTGTAGCTGTCTAAATCAGCTGGTAGCATTGTAATTAAGAGTGATTTTATAAGATCTGCCGTAGATTATGGAATTCTACTTCTAGAAAAGTGTAGCTCATCCGTGAAGGAGACAACGCACGTAACAGCAGACCGAGCCATTCTTGAGTAATGATCAACTGTTTGCGATCCCCACCATATCGAATGAAATTTCAGAAGTGTGCTTCTAGATTCGTTACCGATGGGTACGATCAACACCTGAGTGTTACGGAAGCAGTATGTGAACACACACGGAAATCCCTGGAATGAAGAGCACAGTCTAGCTGCGAAACACTATTGTTAAATTTTAGTGAATCAGCATTTGCGGCAGACTGCAGAGCAATTTTAGTGCCACCAACGTACATCTTGTGTAAGGCTCGCAAAGACAAGAAAAATCAAGACCTGCAAGGATGCGTACAGACATTCGTTTTTCTCTCGTCTTATATTCGAATAGAACAGGAAATAGATTGACTAGCAGTGGTGCCAGATACCGCCCGCCATGCACCGTTTCATGGCTTGCGTGGGGGGGGGGGGTATATGTTGATGCAGATGTCTTGACAGTAAATCATTTTATTCATATCGTGTTGTTAACAAGGAATTCGTTTCTGAAACCACAGCATATTTAAGTCTCAACTAACTTGCTTGGTTTCGGAAAGAAGCTTTTATTGCTAAAAAGAAGAAGAAAAAGGAGAAGCTACCTGCCAATAAGGGGGACACGGGTTGTGGAAGAGGATTATGTTTCTCATGTAAGTGAGGAACTCTCTCCAACTAAAACAAGATATTCACGGTTTTGTTTCTTTTCTTGTAATAGCAGTAGTCAATTTTCCTCTTGTGAGTCGACGATGGAGTTGTGCAGCGGGCGAGGCGTCGTGTGTCAGGGGGGGGGGAAAGGGCGGGGGTAGGGGGGAGGTAATTCAGCGGGAGGAGAGCGACGAAATGCGACGCCAAATCGCTGGCCTCTGTCGGAGAGATCCTCCGACGCTTCGAGCGAAACCCCGAACTCTTCCAGCGGCTCTTGACTGATGGCCGCTAAAGAGTTTGCTCCGCGACTGAGTGAGACAGACGGGAAGAAATGGAAAGAGCGAGCGAGAGAGAGAGAGAGAGAGAGAGTGAGAGGGAGAGTAGGGTGCGCGAGGATGAATTGAGAGAGGGAGCGAGCGAGAGAGAGAGTGAGTAGAGCGCAGGAGGAATTGAAGGAGAGAGATGGCGAGTGAAAGAGGAAGGAAGCGACCTGGTCGATTGAGTTAACGGCTTACAGACGACGCTCAGAAAGAATGGGGCAGCGGTAGGGGTGGTGGGGAGGGAGCGAGGCGACTTTGGAGCGGAGAGAAAGGTCGCAACAGCCTTACAAGAGTCCCGCACACCTCGCAGAGTGGGCACCAACCTCTCATTTTCCCCGCTAAGCTCCCACCTCACCTCCACCATCTCGCTCATTCCTCCGAGATTTGTCCCACAGGTCAGCTTCCTCCGTACCGTATACTTGGCCAACCTTCCTCACTTTTTCTGCTCTCGCCTCTATTTTTTTCCTCTCCTTACTTTCCCCTCCTCCCCCCTCCCCACCAGTCCCCAACTTCGCAGACGCCGACGCTGGGTAGGGCCTGTGATTAGTTAATGGATTCACTTAAGCGTGTTTGATAGATTGCCTGTAACAATGGAGCCTGCTGCGAGCTGTCGCCGGGAGGGAGTGCCCAGATGGTCTGGGGGGAGGGGCGGTGTGCTTAAAGACGAGACGTCACCGCCAGCGAACCTCTGCCAGCGACTAATGACCCATAATTGGCTGCGTCGTTGACCTCTCCTTCCTCCTAACCTGCTCCTCCAGAGGTGACTTCCGTTCAGGGCTTTTATCACCTACCGCACGTGCGAAGAGCGTCCAGAAAGTGCTATCCTGTTTGACTATAAAAACAAAGAGAGTACACATCCAGAAAAACTTTTTGCCGCAAAAATACAGCAAATCATAACCATCGTCGCACGTAGCTCCCACCATTTTGTAGGCATCTGCCATAGCGTGGCACAAGTGCCTGTATGCTCTCCTCATACACTGAGGAGAAAAAGTCATGGGAAACCTTATAATATCGTGTTGGACCTCCTTTCGCCCAGCTCAGTGCAGCAGTACGATGTTGAATGGACTAAACAAGTCGTTGGAAGTCACGTGCAGAAACATTACGCCACGCTGACTCTATAGTCGTCCATAGTTGCGAAAGTGTTGCTGGTGCAGGATGGTTTTATGCAAGAACTGACAGCTCGATGGGTTTCATGTCGGGCGATCTGGAGGGCCAAATCGTTCGCTCAAATTCTCCAGCAAGTTTTGTAACTTTCTGGCAGATTAAAACTGTGTGCCGGACTGAGACTCGAACTCAGGGCCTTTGCCTTTCGCGGGCAAGTGCTCTACCAGCTGAGCTATAGTTTTAATCTGACAGGAAATTTCAAATCCGCGCACATTCCGCTGCAGAGTGAAAATTTCATTCTGGTCCATCATGTTCTTCAAACCAGTCGCTAATATTTGTGACCCAGTGACACGCGACATCTACATTTACATCTGCGTGATTACTCTGCTATTCACAATAAAGTGCCTGGCAGAGGGTTCAATGAACCACCTTCAAGCTATCCCACTACCGTTTCACTCTCGAACGGCGCGCGGGAAAAACAAGCACTTAAATATTTCTGTGCAAGCCCTGATTTCTCTTATTTTATCGTTATGATCATTCCTCCCTTTGTAGGTGGGTGCCAACAGGATGTTTTCGCAATAGGAGGATGAAGTGTTGGCAGAAGAGCCAATACTGTGTTGCTAGAGGAGGCCGAAATGCACGCGTTTAATTACACGCTGACTGGCGTGAGGTCTGGAACAGTTAAGGGAATTAATAGTAGCAAATAAAGTACGTAGTTGATATAATACTTAACTTTAATCCACAATTGGTGTACATCGCTCTTGACGGTACATGTTATAATCTCAATATCAAATGCTATGGCGCCTTGCTAGGTCGTAGCAAATGACGTAGCTGAAGGCTATGCTAAGTATCGTCTCGGCAAATGAGAGCGTAGTTGTCAGTGATCCATCTGTGGCTAAATCGGCTGTACAACTGGGGCGAGTGCTAGTACGTCTCACTAGACCTGCCGTGTGGCGGCGCTCGGTCTGCAATCACTGACAGTGGCCACACGCGGGTCCGTCGTATACTAGCGGACCGCGGCCGATTTAAAAGCTACCACCTAGCAAGTGTGATGTCTGGCGGTGACACCACAGAGGAGAAAACTAGTGATTGAAATTTCAAGAGAAGATCCCTTCGCAACGAAAAACGCATTTGTTTTAATGATTGCCACTCCAATTCACGTATCATGTCTGTGGCGCTATCTCCCATATTTCGCGATAATACAAAACGAGCTGCCCTTCTTTGTACTTTTTAGATGTCATCCGTCAGTCCCACCTGACGCGGATCCCACACCGCACAGCAGTACTCCAGAATATGGTGGACAAGCGTGGTGTAAGCAGTCTCTTTAGTAGACCTGTTGCACCTTCTAGGTCTCCTGCCAATGAATCGCAGTCTTTGGTTTGCTCTACCCACAATACTGTCTATGTGATCGTTCCAATTTAGGTTGTTTATAATTGTAATCCCTAATTACTTAGTTGAATTTACAGCAACGAGATTTGTGTGACTTATGGCGTAATCGAAATTTAGCTGATTTCTTTTAGTACTCATGTGAATAACTTCGCACTGTTCCTTATTCAGGGTCAATTGCCACTTTTCGCACCATAAGGTATCTTATTACATCATTTTGCAATTCGTTTTGGTCATCTGATGACTTAACAAGACGGTAAATGACAGCATCATCTGCAAACAGTCTAAGACGGCTACTCAGATTGTCTCCTATGTCGATAATACAGATCAGGAACAATAGAGGGCCCACAACACTTCCTTGGGGAACGCCGGATATTACTTCTGCTTTACTCGATGACTTTCCGTCTATTACTACGAACTGTGACCTTTCTGACAGTAAATCACGACATCGTTGTTTCGGAACAGCAAGTACACAAATGGTAGCAAATTGTCTCCAAGCAGCCGAATATAACCGTTTACAGTCGATGATGGAGAGGAAATAAAAACTTTGAGGTTCGCCGATGACATTGTAATTCTGTCAGAGACAGCAAAGGACTTGGAAGAGCAGTTGAACGGAATGGATGGTGTCTTGAAGGGAGGATATAAGATGAACATAAACAAAAGCAAAACGAGGATAATGGAATGTAGTCGAACTAAGTCGGGTGATGTTGAGGGTATTAGATTAGGAAATGAGACACTTAAAGTAGTAAAGGAGTTTTGCTATTTGGGGAGCAAAATAACTGATGATGGTCGAAGTAGAGAGGATATAAAATGTAGACTGGCAATGGCAAGGAAAGCGTTTCTGAAGAAGAGAAATTTGTTAACATCGGGTATAGATTTAAGTGTCAGGAAGTCATTTCTGAAAGTATTTGTATGGAGTGTAGGCACGTATGGAAGTGAAACATGGACGGTAAATAGTTTGGACAAGAAGAGAATAGAAGCTTTTGAAATGTGGTGCTACAGAAGAATGCTGAAGATTAGATGGGTAGATCACATAACTAATGAGGAAGTATTGAATAGGATTGGGGAGAAGAGAAGTTTGTGGCACAACTTGACCAGAAGAAGGGATCGGTTGGTAGGACATGTTCTGAGGCATCAAGGGATCACCAATTTAGTATTGGAGGGCAGCGTGGAGGGTAAAAATCGTAGGGGGAGACCAAGAGATGAATACACTAAGCAGATTCAGAAGGATGTAGGTTGCAGTAGGTACTGGGAGATGAAGAAGCTTGCACAGGATGGAGAGGCATGGAGAGCTTCATCAAACCAGTCTCAGGACTGAAGACCACAACAACAACAGTCGATGATCGGTTCAATTGTACCAGAGGACCCAGGACATTCCATGTAAACGCAGTCCATTCCATTATGGAGCCACCACCAGCTTGCAGACTGACTTGTTGACAACTTGGGTCCATGGCTTCGTTGGATCTACGCCATACTCAAGCCTATCATCAGGTCTTACCAACTGAAATTGGGGTTGGGTTGGGGTTGTTTGGGGAAGGAGACCAGACAGCGAGGTCATCGGTCTCATAGGATTAGGGAAGGATGGGGAAGGAAGTCGGCCGTGCCCTTTCAAAGGAACCATCTCGGCATTTGCCTGGAGAGATTTAGGGAAATCACGGGAAACCTAAATCAGGATGGCCGGACGCGGGATTGAACCGTCGTCCTCCCGAATGCGAGTCCAGTGTTTAACCACTGCGCCACCTCGCTCGGTTAACTGAAATTGGGACTCATCTGGCCAGGCCACGGTTTTCCAGTCGCCTAGGGTCCAACCGATGTGGTCACGAGCCCAGGCGATGTCGTGCTGTTAGCAAAGGCACACGCGTCGGTCGTCTGCTGCCACAGCCCCCTAACGCCCAAAATTTCGCCGCTCTGTCCTAACGGATGCGTTCGTCATACGTCCCACATTGTTTTCTGCCGTTATTTCATGCAGTGTTGCTTGTCTGTTAGCACCGGCAGCTGTATGCAAGCGCCCCTGCTCTCCGTCGCTAAGTGACGACCGTCGGCCACTGCACTGACTGTGGTGAGAGGTAACTTCTGAAAGTTTGTATTATCGGCACACTTTTGGCGCAGTGGTCCTCGGAACATTAAATTTCCTAACGTCTTCTGGAAAGTCCCATGCGTGTAGCTTCAAGTACTGTTCCGCGTACAAAATCTGTTAAATTCCCGCCGTACGGCCGTAACCGCGTCGGAAGCCATTCCACCTAACAAGGGAACCTCCCCATCGCACCCCCCTCAAATTTAGTTATAAGCTGCCACAGTGGATAGGCCTTGAAAAACTGAGCACAGATCAATCGTGAAAACAGGAAGAAGTTGTGTGGAACTATGAAAAAAATAAGCAAAATATACAAACTGAGTAGTCCACGCGCAAGATAGGGAGCATCAAGGATAGTGTGAGCTCAGGAGCGCCGTGGTCCCGTTGTTAGCGTGAGCAGCTGGGGAACGAGAGGTCGTTGGGTCAAGTCTTCCCTCGAGCGAAAAGTTTACTTTCTTTATTTTCACAAAGTTATGATATGTCCGTTCGTTCATTGACGTCTCTGCTCACTGTAATAAGTTTAGTGCTTGTGCGACTTTGAAACTGCTGCATTCATTTGTTGCAGTTTATGTGACAAACTCCTATGTTTTCATCACTTTTTTTGGAGTGAGGGAGTGATTATCACATCCACAAGAAAACCTAAATCGGGCAAGGTAGAAGAATCTTTTTACCCATTCGCCAAGTCTACAAGTTAGGTGGGTCGACAACATATTCCTGTCATGTGACACACATGCCGTCACCAGTGTCGTATAGAATATATCAGACGTGTTTTCCTGTGGAGGAATCGGTTGACCTATGACCTTGCGATCAAATGTTTTCGGTTCCCATTGGAGAGGCACGTCGTTTCGTCTACTAATCGCACGGTTTTGCGGTGTGGTCACAAAACACAGACACTAAACTTATCACAGTGAACTGAGACGTCAATGAACGAACGGACAGGTCATAACTTTGCGAAAATGAAGAAAGTAAACTTTTCTCTCGAGGGAAGACTCGAACCAAGGACCTCTCGTTCCGCAGCTGCTCACGCTAATCACGGGACCACGACACTCCTGAGCTCACACTATCCTTCATGCTCCCTATCTTGCGCATGGACTACTCAGTTTGTATATTTTGCTTATTTTTTTCATAGTTCCACACAAATTCTTCCTGTTTTCACGATTGATCTGTGTTCAGTTTTTCAAGGCCTATCTACTGTGGCAACTTATAACTAAATCTGAGGGGGTTGCGATGGGGAGGTTCCCTTGTGAGTACATATGACAGTTCCGTTAATGAACTGCTCCTTTACACCTTGTGAACGCGATACTTAGGCCATCTGTATGTGTACATTTCGCTCTCCCACGACGTTTTCCACCTCATTGTGGAACGTAGTCACCTTTGTCGTCGGCCACGTTCTTTGGGCTCGTCGTCGTCGTTGAATTTTTGACCAACAAGAAACGTTTTCAGGTGAAAAAAGAGATGATTACGTTTCTAACGACCCCGTTTTCCCCGGATGCCAAACTCTGATGGTCTTTTCTTTCCAAAAAGAAACGAAAGGCGATAGCGGCTATTTCAGGACTATGCGGACGCTGGTCAAAGTGTCTCCAGCCTGAGTAATGTGAGAGGAGGTGTCGTGTCTTGTTCGCAGCGTCAGGTCGGGCTTGTTACGAATCAAGACATTACGTTTGTGAGCTTTCCGCGGCGCTTAATCTGTATTACCTGACTCTCAACAACGTCTCATAGTAAAGATTATCGTAAATTGTTACACCTCACGCTATAAAAGATGGTACACACGTGTCTTCGAGGTGTCCAGATTTGCTTTGCCTTTATTCTCTATTGATGTCACAGTGTGCTTGCAATCCATTGATCGTCGCTTCGATGGAGGGGTCTTAAGTTCCATCCGCAGTCACTATCCTGTTTAGAAAATGATCACCATCTCTCTTGTGACGTGTTGAGAAGTCAAATGCACTGTTCAGATTTTTTTATGCTTTTGTAGCGCAGTCGGTAGTAATGGAACCCTAAAAGGACTACTATGTTTCCAGAATGAGATTTTTCACTCTGCAGCGGAGTGTGCGCTGATGTGAAACTTCCTGGGAGATTAAAACTGTGTGCCGGACCGAGACTCCAACTCGGGACCTTTGCCTTTCGCGGGCAAGTGCTCTACCAACTGAGCTACCCAAGCACGACTCACGCCGCGGCCTCGCAGCTTCTCTTCTGCCTGTACCTCGTCTGCTACCTTCCAAACCTTACAGAAGCTCTCCTGCAAAGGTCCCGAATTCGAGTCTCGGTCCAGCACACAGTTTTAATCTGCCAGGTAGTTTGACGACTATGTTGTCCGTCTACTGATCTGTCCAACTGTAAAATCTTTTCCTCAGGAACGGGTAGGCGTGTCAAGTTGAAAGACACGTCACGTGGTATGGTCTACAGTCCCATGGCGATGCAAAAATTTGGAGCTTCTAAAACAATGCAATAAAAAGATACGGTTATTTATGTCACATATATTGACAGCAGCAAACTCATTCTTCATCTCTTATAGGATACTTCCCTTTGGCCTACACTTATCAAATTTGCAAGAAGCTACGTTGCATAGTAAAACCAAGTGAAAAACTCCGACAAGTGTTGATTTTTAATTAAATCACAAGAATGTAAGCGAAGGCTTCTGCGGCCTTTGTCACTGTCAATAAAATTCTTCTCGCCTGCTGTTCCCATTGTCTATATACACTGAAGCGTATAACACTACCGTCTGCTACTGCTGTATCATAACCGTAAAGCTGGAAACAGGTTTTGAAATAAAACTGTTTTGTTAAAGCAATTATGGAATAAAGCAACAGAGCAGTGTTACCCCCTGAGAGGAATTTTGTTATGTTGACCGTGTTGTAGCTAACGGAGGTGGCTTATCGGAAATGAAAGTCAGAATTACGTAAATATTTGAACAGTACGAACAAAATTTTGCCTATCTGCACTGTTTAACTGATAAAGAAAACGGTCGCCAGCCTAACTAGGCAAGAGAATGATTAACATTCTCGTTTAAGAAAATAGGTATAAGTAACTATAACGGATAAACACAACCTATACTTTGTCACACGCGAGTGCAGTGAACTCTGACACATATATATGTTTACGGTAAAATTGAAACTAACAGAGCAGCAGAAACTATTTGCAAAATTATAAGAGACACCGAAACACACTATTACTTTCAGGGCTTACACAAAGTGAATGGTCTTTATAACATTACTATTAATATGCACTTCTAATACACAAGAGAGATAAACACTTAGCAAACATGAGTATATAACGTTTCACAACTGCAGCTTTCTCACTTTTACTACAGCGAAACACAATGTTGACAAAATTGCAAGAAACTGACTCACTTTTTAGAATTTACTACAGACAACAATGTGGTCATTTACTTTATAAGCCTGAGTCTTAAGAACTTTTAATTTTGAAGTTAGCAACAGCACTTTAATAAGCAGTTTTAATAGAAATGTTTTCAGCAAACAACATTTACTTTAACTCACTCTCTTGCCACATTAACTTTAACTTTCTTTTTACTATGTTGAAGCGGCATTAATCAGCAAAATACTGGGCTTTAATGTTCTTTTAGTAAGGACACTCGGATATCACTTTAGCTCAAACGGAGAGGAACCTGAGAGGTGTTATGATGAGGAGAAAAATCAAGGTAGGTACATAAATTCAGATACAAATTACCTTATATTTGAGCACACTAACACACCCATTAAGCTGATCCTTCACTGTACATCATTGTAGTATTCCGATGTAATGATTGCGCAATGTGGTGGCAACTGCATGTTGGTAGGTGGAATTGCAGGTAGAATTGCTGGACTCTGTCATTTCTTGGTGGCGATGATTGATACCAATCCCAGAATATTTCCAGCTATTTATCCATGCTTCTGAGGCATTTGAAAGCGGCAGGAAAAGCCTCTCTCGGAACCAGCACAATATGCATCTTTTACATGGCAGTCCCCGACTCGTAGCTTGTCCCCGACTGACTCTTGTTCCACGTTTTTCACCTAGGCCAACCACAATTTGCGCGCGCTACGCAGTTCCGTTCCCGAGGGGAATCACAACAACTTTTACATACAGAGTAACTAAGAACCCTAAGTGAGGATCAGCAGTTTAGATAACAGTAACCAAATACATTAAATAAAACAGAACATTTGCACATATTGACATTTCTAAAAAAAATTATTCACACAAAAATTACAATTACATACAGTAAGTGTTGTTCCCTCCAAATGGGACAAAGAATTTAAATGACAGATATCTTACATTGCATAGGATCAAATCATGACATCAAAATTTTAACAAAGAGAGGAATATACAGTTTTGTGTTATCGTTCAACCAAACAATATTTACAGAAGCTTAACGATGTAATATTAAATGAAACAAAAGCAAAATAAATCAGTAGAGTATTAGAGCTATGGTGTTACAAGCGCCAATGAAACCGGTACAGGCATGCGTATTCAAATGGAGAGATATTTAAACACGCAGAATACGGCGCTGCGGTCAGCAACGCCTACATAAGACAACAAGTGCCTGGCCCAGTTGCTAGATCGGTTACTCCTGCTACAACAGCAGGGTTTCGAGATTTAAGTCAATTTGAACGTGGTGTTATAGTCGGCGCACGAGCGATGGGACACAGCATCTCCGAGGTAGCGATGAAGCGGGGTTTTCCCGTACGACCATTTCACGAGTGTACCGTGAATATCAGGAATCCGGTAAAACGTTAAACCTCCGACACCGCTGCGGCTGGAAAAAGACCCTGTAAGAATGGGAACAAGGACGACTGAAGAGAATTATTCAACGTGACAGAAGTGCAACCCTTCCTCAAATTGCTGCAGATTTCAATGCTGGTCCACCAGAATGTGTCAGCGTGCGAACCATTCGACGATACGTCATCGATATGGGATTTCGGAGCCGAAGGCTTACTGGTGTACCTTTGATGACTGCAAGACACAAAGCTTTGCGCCTCGCCTAGACACGTCAACACCGACATTGACTGTTGATGACTGTAAATATGTTGCCTGGTCGGTCGAGTCTCGTTTCAAATTGTATTGAACGGATGGACGTGTACAGGTATCGGGACAACCTCATGAGTGCATATCAGCAGGGACACTTCATGGCTGGAGGATGCTCTGTAAAGGTGTGGTGCGTGGACAGTTGGAGTCATATGGGACCTCTGATACCTCTAGATATGACTCTGACAGGTGACACGTGCGTAAGAAACCTGTCTGAACGCCTGCATGCATTCATGTCTGTGCGTACCGACGGACTTGAGCAATTGCAGCAGGACAGTGTGTAACCTCCCCCTCACTTATCGACCTTAATGACAATGAAAAATTAAACCGCGTGTACCTAATGGAAATTTGGGAAAAGCAATCGTCGCCGAAGTTAATCTGTCGGTAAAGAGGGAGGAAGGGTTACATCTAAATGAAAGGAAAAATGCAAATGAAACTGGTGGAAATTAATTTTGAAAAAGGGTAAAGTTAATAAAGAAAGTAAATGTGCGGTCGTTACGTTAACAATTAACTGGGGTTAATTAGATATTTGAGATTTGGGGAAAATTACGGTCGCCAGTCCTATGGACAACTACTATAATAACTGAAAAACAAAGGTTAATGCACATATAATTAGCACTAAAAGCGTGGCAACTGAAGGTTGACACGTGTTGTGTGAAAAATGAATGTTTGTCAGAAGTAATAAATTTCGCTACATTCTGACTTATTATTTAGCAAAAGAATTAATGAAACTGGAAAATCGAAAGTTAATTTAGGGACTGAAATTAATAGTGAACTTTGTTTCTGAAGCACTACGAAATACAATAAAATAAGGTTAATCTTGGGCTACCTCAACAATCATCTCAAAAGCAACTTGAATCTACGCAATTTGGAAATAAGAGCTTTAACTTTGAACTTGAATTAAATGATTTTGAACAATTAACAATAGTAAAATTTAGTATGTACCAAGCTGAGCTGCAGTCACAGGTAAGCTAAAATATGGTAACAAAACTCTCACTCTTAATTTGTGCTTGTGTAATCTAAACATAGTTCTGTTTGTTTGTTGTAGCCAGCTATGAATACTTTAAATGAACTTTGAAATTAAAGCAGTGAACTGGAATGATAATACTTTAATGCTGGCGTTTGAATTTCAACGACACTCGGGTTCATTTCGGAAAAAGAAGGGACCCTGCTTGGTAATGCAATTGGGACAATGAGCAACGAAGGTTCATGCGAAGTCGCTCTATTTTAGTGATGCAACAATTTTAAAAGCTGAGGTCTGCCATTCAGTTCTAAAACCTTACGTGCTTTCAGTCTTCCTTGTTGGTTGATTGAAGGTTTGAAGTCGTCGGTCGAGGAGGTGGCGACAATCACTTATTGTCGGTCGTAGCTGTTGCAGAAGCTGGATGTTGGCGCGCCTTCTTCTCGACACGGTCAGCAGGCGAAACGGGCTCTTGATGCGTGCCAGCTAATGTTTCCCGTCCGCGACACCGTGCCAGAAACTATCATAGCAAGTCGAGCGCAATTACTTGCCGCTAAACCCCGAAAGCGCGGCAAATCGCGGGAGCGTCACTCAACACACCTGCTCCACTGCCCTACTCCAGCCAGACTCTACTCTGCCCGCGCTCCACGCGGCAGAGTTAACACTACCCAAGATCCCAAACACGTTGGTTCTCCACACGACCTATCGAAGTAGTCGTTTGATAGCATAGTTTTCCCTAGGCCAGATCCAGCGTAAAAATACAAATAATATTTACAAAACAAACCAATTATACATAGACATAAATGCGTAAATATATATATATATATACAAATTGTAAAACAGTTACAATATATAAATACACAGAAATGCCATTTCTTCAGGTAACAAAATAAGGACAAAAAATTATAGTACAATAGATGGAAATAGGAGGATATGCATTCCCAGCGTTACAATTGCGACACCATACACGTCCAGAATTGTTACAGAGTGGCTCTAGGAACGCTCTTCTGAGTTTAAACACCTCCGCTGGCCACCAAACTCCTCAGACGTGAACACTATTGAGCATATGTGGGACACCTTGCAACGTGCTGTTCAGAAGAGATCTCCACCCCCATGTACACTTACGTATTTATGTGTAAAGTGGGAAATACGAAACAGTGATGTCAACACTTTTCCCCCCTTTATTTTGGCCAAATGTTTGAGTGGAGCGAAAACGAGGCTTCCAACAAATCACACAGTGGATTCCTGTCCAGATTTTCATAGCGAAACAACGAGTGCTGTGATATTTAACGATCAACTAAAAAAATCTGAAATTGAAAAAAAAACAGAAAAGAAACCAGTCAGAGGCTTTCTGAAATGATTCGTCAACAAGGAAAAAATAAAACACGCGGGACATTCAGTAATTAATGAAACACATTCTTTTTCTCTACAAGTTTCGGTTGAAAAATGGAGCATTTGTTGTGGAACATCGTGTGATATTCCCGCAGCAGACCCTAGAGTTTCGTTCAGCTCCGATAGGTCACGGTGCTATACGCGACCTTCAGAATGGGTTCTTTAATTAAGGTGCGTTCCAAGCTGCGAGCTATCATTCAGTTTCTGTTCTCAGATATGCTTAGGGGCTTGCAGGATGCCTGCAGTGAACAAAAGCACGGTGAGTCGTTGTGCGAGACGAGTGACATCATCGCGACAAAGTCGCACAGACTTGTCTGATTTCTCTCGTGATGGCCACAAGCATACAGTGTTGGAACGTGCGGACACTCTCATTCGCCGTGATCGACGGATCACAGTCAAGCACCTCGCTGCACAACTCGGCGTCTCCGTTGGTAGTGCTGACATAGTCGTTCACCAGTTTGGTTTACTCAAAGTTGTGTGCCCGCTTGGTGCTTCACCGCCTAACACAAGACCATGTAGAGAATCGAAGGACCATCGGTGCGGAATCACAGGCGATGAAACACGGGTTCATCACTTCGAACCGGAAACAAAATGGCAGTCCCTGGAGTGGCACCACACTACCTCACCTCCGGAGAAAAACTTCAAAGCCGCACCGTCAGCCGGTAAAGACAATACAACATATGGCGTCACACTAGTCGGCGCAACTGAGAGGGGCTCACAGAACTTCATTGGACTGTCCTTCCTTATCCACCCTACAGCCCGGATCTCGCAACTTCCGACATCCATCTCTGTCTGGCCCAATGAAGGATGGACTCTGCGGGGAGCAGTACGTGGATGGTGGGGAGGTTACTGATGCAGTACAATGTTGGCTCCAACGTCGACCAGTAGGGTGGTACCTCGCTGGCGTAGAGACCCTCCCAGTAAAGGGGCGTAACGCTGTCGCATTGAACGAAAATAACGTCGAAAACGAAGGTTTTGCAGCGAAAAGATTGGGGAATAATATGGTGCACTGGAATCCTGAATAAATCAAATCTACTTTCAGAAAAAAAAACACGCTCCTCGTAGATGACAGAAACATTTAATGTGCCTAAGGATGATACTTAAAATATTCAAAGTAAATGAGATGCCGAAAGTTCATTATTTAACTTGCACTTCCAAGAATTTTTAAGAGTTCTGGAGGTTCCAGAATGAATTTTCACTCTGCAGTCCGCTGTGTGCTGGTACATTAACTCTCTGGGCAGGAGCGAGACTCGAACCTGGGACCTCTGCATCTTGCAGACAAGCGCTCTACAGACTGAGCTACTCATGCACGGCTCGTGGCTCGTCCTCGCAGCTTCATTTCAGTAGGTGCCTCACATCTTAACTCCCAAACTACACAGAATTTCTCCCGCAAGGTATGCTTCATAAACATTAATTTTCGTATGCTTCATTAACGTTGCTTTTGGTTCTTGTTGGCACTAAGCCATTACGAATTTTCTAAATGGCAACTCAGTTGGAGAACTGGTTTAATTCGTAACCTGTATTTGTGTTGCTCCTGTTTCTGGTTCTTTTTTAAGGTGATTATTGCTCAGAGTAGTCTTTGTTTCTCAAAACGACTTTGCACGTACATTTTTTTGTCTTTGCCGCTTTGCAATTTAAATGAACGGAGGCGTTGATGCAACTACGGTAAGAGAATAAAGATTGAGTTTTAAGTGCGAACACTTTATGTTAGGCTTTACCGTGACTGTTTTTACATCTAACGAAACAACAAGTTTACTGTTACTGTCACTGTTTACTCATCTCCAGTACACGTTTCAAAGGTTTAAACCTCCATGTGTGTGTGAAATCTTATGGGACTTAACTGCTAAGGTCATCAGTCCTTAAGCTGACACACTATTTAACCTAAATTATCCTAAGGACAAACACACACACACCCTTGCCCGAGATAGGATTCCAACCTCCGCCGAGACCAGCCGCACAGTCCATGACTGCAGCGCCCTCGCCCGCATCTCGTGGTCGTGCGGTAGCGTTCTCGCTTCCCACGCCCGGGTTCCCGGGTTCGATTCCCGGCGGAGTCAGGGATTTTCTCTGCCTCGTGATGGCTGGGTGTTGTGTGATGTCCTTAGGTTCGTTAGGTTTAAGTAGTTCTAAGTTCTAGGGGACTTATGACCACAGCAGTTGAGTCCCATAGTGCTCAGAGCCATTTTTTTGCAGCGCCCTACACCGCCGTTTAAACCTCCATCATCAGGTGGTTTTACATTTGTGTGACACTTGTCTGTGTTGTGTTACGATTTTTGGAGGAAAAAAATTGTTCAAATGGCTCTGAGCACTGCGGGACTTAACATCTGAGGTCATCAGTCCCCTAGAACTTAGAACTACTTAAACCTAACTAACGTAAGGACATCACAAACATCTATGCCCGAGGGAGGATTCGAACCTGCGACCGTAGCGGTCGCGCAGTTCCACACTGAAGCGATTTTTGGAGGAACTTGTGGCACAATCTCCAGTGGTCACAGGTTCTTTTCACTGTCATAAAACATCACGTGTATACTGTTATATTTTGAAACCAAAGATCTTTGTATATTCTCATATTTTATAAACAAAGATCTCTGTTTACAAAATAGGACAGTATACATGTGATCTGTTACGATAGTGAAACAAATCTGTGACCACTGGAGACAGTGCGACAAGTTTGTCCAAAAATCGTAACACAACACACACATGTAACACACTAAAAAATGTAAATCCACCTGATGATGGAGGTTTAAACCTTTGAAACGTGTCGTGGACTTAAATAAATAGTGACTGGTAACAGCACACTTGTTGTTTCGTTCGATAACGATTACAAATTAAGCATTATGTGGAAGCATGTCGTCATTTAGCAGATACATAAACGTTACGCTAAGTGTTTCATGTGAGTGGAGATTAATGTGCAACCGAAGATATTTATTTTGTTTGCACCTTACTTTTATTCGAACTGTATAGACGCGCCTGCTATGAAGGTGCTGGCGTTTTCTCCTTAGTGAAGAGGGACGCTCTTGATCTATTTACTTATTTTTTGTATCTAGACCGGTGTTCTAAATTTTTATTTCGCCGCTGAGTGGAAACACTGCCTGCACTTTTGCGCGGCTAGCTAGGAAAGTACCTTGAGAGTTCCTGCCTTAGGGAACAACGTCGCAGCTTGTTCTAGCTATACACCGGGCCGTGTAGCGACACAGCTTCTCGTTCAAACATTTCTGTTCTCTTTTTTTTTCGCTCTCTGAGCGGCGGTGTCCCCGTAATCTCGCACAAGCACACACACACACACACACACACACACACACACACACATACAGGCATTGGCAAAGCAATCCAGTTAAGAGGCTCGTCACCTACACGGAAAGGCAACGTGAAGCCCTCAGGAGCGAAAACACACACACACACACACACACACACACACACACACACACACACCCTCTTGTCGTGTTGGGCCCTTCTACAAGACCTCGGACGCTCCTCTTATGATGCGAGACGTGTATAAAGAGAGGAGGTAGGGGAGTGGGGTGGATGAGGGGGTGGGGAGTAAAAAGATGGGGAAAGAGGAAATCTGAAAGAAATGCGGACGGGACGGTGCGCTGTGCGGCTGGGGGTGGAGAAGCCAAGCCTCAAGCCTTTACGCCGGAGATCTGGCACTTAGAATTTCCGGAGGAAAAAAATTCCAGTTCATTTCTTCGGCGGGCCCTTCCTCCCTCATCCTGTCCGCACCCCGGCTCCCGTCGCTAGCGCCCTCTTGTTCTCTCACTCGGGTGGCGACGTTGTCTGTGTCTCCCTCTGTCCCACACATACACACCTCGCGCCTCCACTGGCTGCACTTTTAGTTACCTCATCTTCGTCCTCGCAACAATTTGCACAGTCTGTCTGAGCAGTGCTTAAGCTGCATAAGCAGCACGTATCAGAAAAAAAGTGCTTTGTGGCAGGGGGCACTGAAAAGTAGCGACAGTGTACCTTGAGCCCAAGTCCCGTCTGTACGTCGCCGTCTTTCTGTACACTCCTCAAAAAGTGTTGATGTTTTTCACGTGGTGGCGGTATTCGTAAACATCGCGTTTACAGTCTGTCGCAAGCATTGTAGGTAGGATTCACTCTACATCTTAAATGGTTTCAAATGAAACAATAAAGGTTCCAGAGTCCTTTTCGAGTCTCAAGCATCTCTAATGTCCATGGTGTATCAAAAAGGATCATCCGATTTACTATGTCTATACTTCTGAAACTAATAAACATGGTTCAAATGGCTCAGAGCACTATGGGACTTAACATCTTAGGTCATCAGTCCCCTAGAACTTAGAACTACTTAAACCTAACTAACCTAAGGACATCACACACATCCATGCCCGAGGCAGGATTCGAACCTGCGACCGTAGCAGTCCCGTGGTTCCGGACTGCAGCGCCTAGAACCGCAAGACCACCGCGGCCGGCTAATAAACATGTACAATGGCCGGCCGGTGTGGCCAAGCGGTTCTAGGCGCCTCAGTTCTAGGCGCTACGGTCGCAGGTTAGAATCCTGCCTCGGGCATGGATGTTTGTGATGTCCTTAGGTTAGTTAGGTTTAAGTAGTTCTAAGTTATAGGAGACTGATGACCTCAGACGTTAAGTCCCATAGTGCTCAGAATCATTTGAACCATTTTTATACAATGAATTTTGTTTTCTTATGAACGCCAAAGTCAAGAAGTTTTTTTTCCCATACCTTTTCATAGGTGTTCAGTATGCCACCCCTTGAGATGCACGGCATGCGTCAGTGTGGTATTCAAACTGTTCCCACACTGCAGCGAGTATTTCTTGAGTTCCAGCTTTCACGGCTGCTGTTATGCGATGTCTCAGTTCATTCACTGTTGATGGTAACGCAGGCAAATGACCAGAGTCTTTTATAAA
Source organism: Schistocerca cancellata (assembly GCF_023864275.1). Taxonomy (NCBI): domain Eukaryota; kingdom Metazoa; phylum Arthropoda; class Insecta; order Orthoptera; family Acrididae; genus Schistocerca; species Schistocerca cancellata. The sequence continues at coordinate 13,964,215 of NC_064635.1, read as the reverse complement.
CCCCTGACAAGAAATGATCGCATACAGTCAGGTCCAGTGACCTTGGAGGCCAGTAATGTAAGGCTGAATCACTCAGTCCAGTGCGACTGAATCATCGTTCAGTAATCCTTTGGTTTAAAAATTCCCGCACTTCCAGATGCCAGTGTACCCATGCCCCATCCTGTTGGTAAATGAAGGCGTTCGAATCTCCAACTAAAAAATGGCTCTGAGCACTATGGGACTTAACATCTATGCTCATCAGTCCCCTAGAACTTAGAACTACTTAAACCTAACTAACCTACGGACATCACACACATCCATGCCCGAGGCAGAGAAAATCCCTTACCCCGCCGGGAATCGAACCCGGGACCCCGTGCTCGGGAAGCGAGAACGCTACCGCGAGACCACGAGCTGCGGACGAATCTCCAACTGTGGGAAAAGAAAATGCTCAAGCGTATCGAGCTTCCTGCAACAGTGTTCTCGGCAAAGAAAAATGGACCATATACCTTTTACCGTGAAACAGAAAAAAAAAAAAAAAAAAAAAAAAAAAAAAAAAAAAAAAAAAAAAAAAAGCATACGATTTTGAAGAGTGCCTCTCATGCTGCACAATTTCATGTGGTTGTTCGGTACCCAATATTCTCAGATAATGACGGTTCACCTATACATCTGAATGGAATGGAATGTTGCCTCGTCACTGAACATCCTACATCTTTCCAAGAACGAAATTACGGAACTCCACATGTTGTTGTTTGTCGCCTTCTCGAAGAGCTTGCTTTAGCTGAATTTTGTAAGGTTGCATGTGTAAACTTCGACGCAACACACGACAGACGAACATCGGGGACATGTTGAGCTGTCGAGCTGCACGGCTAACGGATTTCTGCGGACTCCTTGTCAAAATATGGCGGATGCGTTCGACGTCTGTGTCAGACACTCGGGGACGGCCCGGCGATTCGCCTTTACACAAACATTCTGTTTCTCGGAATTGTTCATGCCATCGTCCAATGCTCTGTGCTGTAGGAGGATCCGCACCATAGCTGGTACGAAAGTCAGGGTGAACAGTTATTACTGACCCGCACTGCGCAAAACGTAGAACACAAAAAGCTTTCTGTTGTCCCGACACCATTTTTACTACAACTGAAGTGGGCGCACAGTGATGCTACCTAGCGGGAACCATGTAAAACTCGAAGGTTTGCTCTTTTCAACAGTATGTTCTTCACGCACATATCTCAAATAACACAATACTTACGATTTTTTAAAAATCTGATGAATCTTTTCGATACACTCTGTATATATACTGACTGAATCGACGAATTAAAAATTGGACTAAGACCAGGATTCGAACCTGGGTCTCCTGCTCAGTGGGTAGATGTGCTAACCACTTGCCGGATTGGTGTGGTGGTTAGAGCGTCCGCCTAGTGGGGAGGACACCTGTGTTCCAAGCCTGACCTGAGTACAAATTTTCGTTCGTCACTTCAGTCTGTATATACATGTTAAATGGTTTCGATTTAATCAGTTCATCATCTAATTTTTTCAGTATTAAGAAGCACTGTGTGACTCATATGAGTTAAAAGAATAATTCCATGGAATTTTAGGAAATGAATCTAATGCGACACACATCACAGGGTATTGTCAGTATGACAACGCTACGCTTGAGGCTCATCTGTACTATACACCCGAAAAAAATTAAAACACTTAGAAGACATGGTTACTATTGTGTTGGCAGAAGAGCCAACACCGTGTTGCTAGAGGAGGCCGAAATGCACGCTTTTAAGCTCACGCAGGCTGGCGTGAGGTCTGGAACATTACAATGTAATTAATATAGCAAATAAATTATTCCATAATTGGAGAGCATCGCTCTTGTTGATACATTATATAATCTCAATATAAACTGGTAATGGCGCCTTGCTAGGTCGTAGCAAATGACGTAGCTGAAGGCTATGCTAACTATCGTCTCGGCAAATGAGAGCGTATTTGTCACTGTAGCTTCGCTAGCAAAGTCGTCTGTACAACAGGGGCGAGTGCTAGGAAAACGCTCTAGACCTGCCGTGTGGCGCCGCTCGGTCTGCAATCACTGACAGTGGCGACACGCGGGTCCGACGTATACTAGCGGACCGCGACCGATTTAAAGGCTACCACCTAGCAAGTGTGGTGTCTGGCGGTGACACCACAGTTACATGCCAATGCAGATTCGTACAAGAACATATCATTGTCCAGTACACAAATGATTAGGACTGCAATTCTCTGCGACAGGTAATAAAGCCACCACTGTGCATTAGGCACTGTTCGTGTTTAGTTTTGTTACCTCGTCTGGTAGGGCATACATGCTGTGTGAACAGCATCAGAAGTTGACTGATTAGTGTGAAGGACACAGAGGTACTACATACTTGTGTGAGGCAGCGTTATCAGCATCTGACAGAGTTTGAAAGGGTCTACACTGGAGGACTCCATTTGGCAGCTGGGTGAAGTGTGCGATATCTAGATATCTGGAGTATTTGGATGTGATAGTTGCCCAGTGATGGACTGGATTGGAATGTGAGGGCAGGAAAGGTCCCAGAAGACCACGCCTGACCACCAAAAGGGAAGATCGCCATATTGTGCACATCATAACCCCTTCACATGTGCCTGCCATGTGAGAACAAGTAATAGACTATCTGCTGTAGTGTGTATCATTGGTCAGAAGCTAGCAGCATCCGTCTCACGTCTAGGTCTCCTTTAACGCTACAACACATATGGCTCCATTTTCAGTAGTGTCACGACTGGGAAGCATGGAAGACTGATACAGGCCATCACATTGTGTTCAGCGATGAATCGTGGTTCTGCACTACCCCAAATGATCATCGGCATCGAGTATGGCTGCAACCCAGGGAGTTGCGCTATTCTTCCAATGGTATGGGGAGGAACAGCGGAGCTATTTCTAGTATCATAGTGTTGAGAGCCATTGAAGACGACTTCACGTCATGTCTGGTAGTGGTTGAGGGACCTCTGACAGCACGATGGGACATTACAGACGTCCTGCTTCCCCATGTGCTACATATCATGTGAAAGTATCGTGGTGTCATTTTCCAACAGGACAATGCTCTTCTACATACGGCACGTTTTTCTAAGAAGAGTATGCTTGATGCTGAGATACTTCCGTGGCAACCGTGGCAACCAAGATCCCCGGATCTCTCCCCAAGAGAAAATGTGTGGCACCAGTTCGTACTTTAGCTCCGCTTTAGTGCCAAAATACTGGGTATCAAGGACCAGTTGAATATCTTCTGGAGTGCTGATGTTCAGTTCAGGGTACGAATTTCTAAAACAGGTACCTACGCAGAGGCACCATGTGCAGGTTTCATCCTGTACGTAAGTCCTGTACGTACAACAGATTACAAAATTTTACGGGCAGAACAACTGGACACAAGTGAACTTTTCCAGCTTTTTCACATGTAAAAAGTAATTGCCACCAACGACATCCGAATGGAACAGATCAAACACTTTGGTGACCAAGCGAGACAGTTGACTTTGGCACTTTGCAGCAGCTCCATACAAGCCTGCAATTTCCCCAAAACTGAGAGAAAATCTCTCGTAATTCAGATATTAAAATCCGGAAAATTATCAACAAAGTCAGAAAACTACCGCCCAATAACCTTATTGTACCATCTGCCCCTTTAAGTGATTGTCACTGAAGCTTTTGATTCATGTTTTAGAGTCAGTTTTAATACAAGAACAAGCAGGTTTCAGACCAGGAGGAAGCTATACGTCTCACATCCTGAACTCACGCAATTCATTGAGGATGGCTTTGAAACTCGAGAAATTGCAGCAGTAGCTTTTATCGGTCTGACGGCTGCTTATTGCACTTCCAGTGACCATACGCTGTCGCAGAAGATTCTACGGGGTAGGAAAGGCGGTGTTTCCATCAAACTTATTCAATATTTACTCCAAAACGAGAGGTTCTATGTGGACTTCAAGGGTCGGCGTACTCGATGGAGATGGGCAACACCTGTTCTTTGTTTATATAAATGATATGCCTTCTAGTATTACAGGTGTTTCTAAAATATTTTTGAAACTTCCTGGCAGATTAAAACTGTGTGCCCGACCGAGACTCGAACTCGGGACCTTTGCCTTTCACGGGCAAGTGCTCTACCATCTGAGCTACCGAAGCACGGCTCACGCCCGGTCCTCACATCTGTACTTCTGCCAGTATCTCGTCTCCTGCCTTCCAAACTTTACAGAAGCTCTCCTGCGAACCTTGCAGAACTAGCACTCCTGAAAGAAAGGATACTGCGGAGACATGGGTTAGCCACAGCCTGGGGATGTTTCCAGAATGAGATTTTCACTCTGCAGCGGAGTGTGCGCTGATATGAAACTTCCTGGCAGATTAAAACTGTGTGCCCGACTGAGACTCGAACTCGGGACCTTTGCCTTTCGCGGGCAAGTGCTCTACCAACTGAGCTACCCAAGCACGACTCACGCCCCGTCCTCACAGCATGGCTAAGCCATGTCTCCGCAGTATCCTTTCTTTCAGGAGTTCTAGTTCTGCAAGGTTCGCAGGAGAGCTTCTGTAAAGTTTGGAAGGTAGGAGACGAGATACTGGCAGAAGTAAAGCTGTGAGGAGCGGGCGTGAGTCATGCTTCGGTAGCTCAGATGGTGGAGCACTTGACCGCGAAAGGCAAAGGTCCCGAGTTCGAGTCTAGGCCGGGCACATAGTTTTCATCTGCCAGGAAGTTTCATATCAGCGCACACTCCGCTGCAGAGTGAAAATCTCATTCTAAAATATTTCTGATTGCTGATGACACTAGCTTGGTATTAAGGGAAGTTGTGTGCAACTTTGGCACTGTTTGAAACAGTGCAGTTCAAGACATAATTTCGTTGCTTGCAGAAAATAAATTAACGCTAAAACACAGTAGGACTCAGTTTTTACAGTTTCTAACACAAAATTCAACAAAACCCGGCGTTCTCATTACACAGAATGGGCATATGATTAGTGAGACTGACAGTTCAAATTTCTAGGTGTTCAGATAAATAGAAAACTGTCGTGGAAAGCCCACGTTCATGGTCTTCTTTAAAGACTTTTTACTATTAGAAAGTATCCGAAGTAAGTGATAGTTCGACTTGAAAAGTAGTCTACTTGGCTTATTTTCATTTTTGTATTATGGCATAACTCTTACTATTCTCAAAGGGTATTCTTGACTCAGAAACGGGCAGTTATGGCAATAAATGGTGTAAGATCGTGAATATCTTGTCGACCCCCGTTCATTACCTTGGGTATTCTGACATTGGCCTCTCAACATACATACATATTTTTTAATGTTGTGTTTCGTTACCAATATCAGTTTATTCTGAAGAATGATCAGCTTTCACTCAGCTAATACTAGACAGATATCCAATCTGCATTTGCATCACACTTCCTTGACTCTTGTGCAGAAAGGCAAGCTACATCCATTTCCAATAAGCTACCACAAGAATTAAACAATCTTGTCAATAATGCACGCGCTTTCAAACCAAAACTAAAGTGTTCCCTTATGGGTCACTCCTTCTATTCTGTCGAGGAGTTCCTTGAAAAATTAACCTAATCCCTGTGTTACTTTGTTGATTGCGTGTATATCAACTTATAGCTTGTCGTCTTTGTAAGGTTCATAAACAGTTTATTTTATTTGTTATTACTTTTCTGTTTAATTTCATGTACTGACACGTTCCATGGCTATGGAGATTTGTTCCTCAGTTTGGTCGTAAGACCCTAGCCGCGTAAAATAAAAAATAGAACAAAGGAAATGATTTACCACAAAGAAGTGTTACTACAGTAGTGTTATACAACATCTGTACCAATTCTAAACCATTTCCGACGGTCATAAGTAGTTTCCTTTACTCTGATTATCTGGCAACAGCGTTTGAAGCGAAATCTTTTGAAGATATTGAAACTCACCTGACAAACACTCCGAGATTTGAGTCTACACTACTCTAACAGTTACTTTCGTCGAAACCCAGACGAAATCCAACTGTGTGCATTTAATCCTAAGCACAATGAGCCATGTCGCAAACTTAACACCACATCGCAAGGGACGTGTTTAATAAATACGACACATGAAAAACATCTCGCAGTCACTCTGGATCATTTTATTACTTACAAGCAGCACTGCGAGATTACGTGAATGAAGGTGGGAGACAGAAGAAAAATGCTTCGCAAGATTTCTGGTAATACGCGGGGCTTTCGACTGTAAACTCTGCAAAAGACAGCACTAGCAGTATGTTACAGTGATGCAGAATATGTACGCCCAGTGTGGTACAAATCCAGCCGCGAAAGGAAAATTGACAAAGCACTGAAACAAACGAGTCAGCTTATTACGGGACGTTTGAAATCTACGCCACTTGTAAAACTCCAGGCAGCTCGCAGGCATTGCGTCACGAGCTACTCGTCGTGAAATAGGTGTCTAGATGGAGAGAATAAATCAGGTTCATCCATTATATGGGCGCACTGCAGCAGCCACAGGGTTGAGGCTCAGAACTTTCAGCGCTGCGATCAGCGCCAGCTGCAGTGAGGAAACAACTGTGTATTTGTCGACTTGACTCGACCTGGCCACGCCCTTCGCAAATCCTCCCACCTCGCATAAACGGAACTAGGCAGTGTGGAGGTTACTCAGTCACATTCTTTCTGAAGTTGGTAGATCCAGCAGTAACCTCTAGAAATGTCACTTCCCAGTGGATACCACCAACTGTGACTACGGAGAACAACCTTAAAGATCAACTTGTCTTTCAACTGTGCCCTGTCCGCCCCAGGTAGCTGAGTGGTCAGCGAGACAGAATGTCAATCCTAAGGGCCCGAGTTCGATTCCCGGTTGGGTCTGAGATTTTCTCCGTTCACGGACTGGGTGTTGTGTTGTTCTAATCATCATCATTTCATACCCATCGAGACACAAGCCGCCGAAGTGGCGTCAAATCGAAAGACTCGCACCCGCCGAACGGTCTACTCGACGGGAGGCCCCAGTCACACGACGTTTACATTTAACTGTGCCCTGCACCTAATACAGGAGAAGTTTTTCTGCCCGTGATCCCGAGAGCAATTGATGTTACAGGATTTTGGGCAACAGTAGTATAGCTCAATAATGCTTTCTCTCTTCTATTTTTGATGCTAATTACCATGCATAGTATTTGTTTGCGACTCGAGCAAACAAGTAAATAAATGAAAGGAGCAGTTGCAACAGCTGTGGGCCAGTTTGGTCTGGGGAGGGCACAACGGCTTCCCAATCGAATCACTGAGTGTATCCAGACCAGAGATGGTGCAACGTCATGCTGGTGAATGGGCACACACTGCCAGTTCTTCCTAAATCTGGCGCGATTTTGTAATGATTGCAACTAACAACCCATCATCTCTCAACATGTCAAGTTTCCTTCCGTTTTCTTCTCTCGTTTTGGGTGCTTCATTGTTCTTGTCAGGCAGTACATAAATACAGGGTGATTCAAAAAGAATACCACAACTTTAGGAATTTAAAACTCTGCAACGACAAAAGGCAGAGCTAAGCACTATCTGTCGGCGAATTAAGGGAGCTATAAAGTTTCATTTAGTTGTACATTTATTCGCTTGAGGCGCTGTTGACTAGGCGTCAGCGTCAGTTGATGCTAAGATGGCGACCGCTCAACAGAAAGCTTTTTGTGTTATTGAATACGGCAGAAGTGACTCGACGACAGTTGTTCAGCGTGCATTTCGAACGAAGTATGGTGTTAAACCTCCTGATAGGTGGTGTATTAAACGTTGGTATAAACAGTTTACAGAGACTGGGTGTTTGTGCAAAGGGAAAAGTTCTGGACGGCCGAGAACGAGTGATGAAAATGTAGCACGCATCCAGCAAGCATTTGTTCGCAGCCCAGGAAAATCGACTCGCAGAGCTAGCAGAGAGCTGCAAATTCCACAATCAACTGTATGGAGAGTCCTACGAAAAAGGTTAGTTATGAAACCTTATCGTCTACCTGAACGTCAACTACCCGAGGCGATGGATCGGCCGCCAGGCAGCCCGTCACAGAGCACTTCATCACTGGCCTCCAAGAAGCCCTGATCTTGCCCCCTGCTATTTTTTCTTATGGGGGTATGTTAAGGATATGGTGTTTCGGCCACCTCTCCCAGCCACCATTGATGATTTGAAACGAGAAATAACAGCAGCTATCCAAACTGTTACGCCTGATATGCTGCATAGAGTGTGGAACGAGTTGGAGTATCGGGTTGATATTGCTTGAGTGTCTGGAGGGGGCCATATTGAACATCTCTGAACTTGTTTTTGAGTGAAAAAAAAAAACCTTTTTAAATACTCTTTGTAATGATGTATAACAGAAGGTTATATTACGTTTCTTTCATTAAATACACATTTTTAAATTTGTGGTATTCTTTTTGAATCACCCTGTATATCAAACATACAAGAACAATCCTCTATTTTTTGATGGCCAAGACACATCTCATGATCACTACCATCACTGAGTTAGCAGCAAAGAGTTACGTGCACGCAAGAAATAGCGATATCAATACTCTGTAGTGTTTTTTTGTTGTATTCTTCAGTTTAGAGACTGCTTTGACACAGCTCTGCACGCTACTCTGTCCCTTGCAAACCTCTTAATCTCTGCAAAACGACTGCAGAGTACGACAGGCTTTCAGTAAGTAATGCAACACTTGCTTTCTTTTCAAAGCAGCTTGGTTTATCCAGGATTGCAATACACTATACTATTCCCCAGTCTTTTTTCCTACAAAACCGTATTTTCCAGTATTATCTGCGTTCAGTGCGACGACCTTATGCCACCTTACTGGCAGGGCGTGTCTGCCCGCATGGTACCACTCTACTGGTCGACGTCAGAGGCAACGCCTTGCTGCCTCAACAACCTTCCTATGTTCCGTGTAACGCTTCCCGTGGAGTAAATCCTTCACTGGGCCAACAAATGGAAGCCGAAACGTGCAAGATCCAGGATTTAGGGTGGATGACGAGAAACAATCCTTTAAGTACCCTAGCTGGTGTGTCAGCACTACCAACACAGACGCCGTCCAGCAGAGCAGTGAGGTGTTTGCTTGTAAGCCGTCGATCACCTCGAATGAGAGTGTCCACACGTCCCGACGTTGCAGGAGTCGCAGCTGTGTGTGTGGCCGGCCGCGGACAGCTTTGGGCCACCGTGTTGCGATGATGACAGACGCCTCGCCCAACGGCTCAACATGCTTTTGTTCACTGCTATATCTCCGCAGACATTCTGCAAGAGCCTATGAATATCTGCGATGCACTGGTTTTCCCGCCAAAAGAACCTCAATGACAGCTCTCTGCCTGGAATGCACCTCCATTACACACACAATTTTGAAGGCAAGATATAACGCCGCCACCTATCAGAACTTCGCGTAACTGTAGGGGATGAAGCGATGTCCCACACGAAATTCCGTATTTTTCTGTCAGTAACTAACCGACAAAAATAAACCGAGTTCCATTACTTAAAGGCCCTCATACATCCGTCCGTACGTCCCTGCTCTATTATAGTTGTGCTCTCCCTGTATATTTTATAAACGGATACGCATTTAACGTGTGGTGCAGCAAGTTGTTGTGGCCGGAAAACCGGAGGACTATAGAAAACGTACGAGACACTCCGGCTTCCAAGTCACAGAGAGGTGCCCCACGTACTAGACAAAGAGTTGCTTGCACGGTAAAAATTGAGGTGATGCTACTGTGTCATATGTTAAATTGTTTGTCATCTGTTATGGCAATGTGGAACTATGTACGATTTTATTTATGGCTCGAATGGTTCAAATGGCTCTGAGCACAATGGGACTTAACATCTGAGGTCATCAGTCCCCTAGAACTTAGAACTACTTAAACCTAACTAACCTAAGGACATCACACACATCCATGCCCGAGGCAGGATCCGAACCTGCGACCGTAGCGGTTGCGCGGTTCCAGACTGAAGCGCCTAGAACCGCTCGGGCACCCCGGTCGGCGATTTTATGCACGATGGAACATCTAGATTTTGATATGACTGCCCTGAAGACAGCTACATAGTAGCTGAAATCGGTCTGCAATAAACAGATTAAAATTTACGACCGATGCTGCCCTTTCACTTCTCTTGGATATCATTAATACGATGGTAGAGAACGGAGTTCCTGATAGAAAGAAACGTTTATATAAAAGTTTCTAACTATGTAATGGAAGCAGTGAAAACATTCAGCTACCTGGGAAGCCAAATAACACACGATGAAGAAGCAGGGAGGGTAGAAGCAGGCTAAGGAAGTGTAAGGCATCGTTCTTCACTAAAGTAACTCTGCTGGTATCAAACATGACCTTCAAAGTGAGTAAGAGATTTTTGAGAAACTGCTTCTGGAGCTCAGCAAGGATTGATAGTGGATCGTGGAGTGTGGGAAAACTGGAGAAGAAGAGAAGAGAATTGTCTGAGATGTCATGCTACAGAAGGATTTGGAAAATTGTATGGAGTAATAATATAAGAAATGGGGAAGTTCTCGGCAAAATCGACGGGAAAGTGATACGTGCAAAACAGTGGCGAGAAGAAGGTACAGATTGATAGTACTTTGGTTAAAGACATGAGACGAATAAGTACCATATTGCTAGAGGAAGTAGTGTAGAGCATAAATTGTAAGATGAGACAGAGATTTGAATAAACCCAACAAATAATGTAGGACGTTGGGTGGGAGAGCTACTCTAAGATGAAGAGGTTAGAGCAGGAGAGGAATCCGTGTCGGGCTGCATGAAACCAGTCAGAAGACTGATGGAAAAACATAAAAGCCGCTCCTAGCACGAGATTCTTCTGTAGGACTGCACCGCATATCAAAAGCCTGTCGCTGTTACTCGAATGGATAGTCTGACAAACTGCGTAAAACCTTTCCCATTGCTGCTTTGCGTGATTCAAAAACTGCATATGAAAGGTAGCAGCGCCGGGGGGGAAGTTGTCACTTACACGAAAGTGTCTTCTTCCCTATGCTCTAACCACCCACTCCGTCCGCTCAGATTTTGCCGGTTTTCGGACAATTTCCCTCCCGCCCGGCGAATAACGATTTCTGGGCCGCCATCACGCCTTCCCCTACCGTCTTTCATTTCGGCTCCTTCCGGAAAACAGATATAAAAATTCATATATTCAATCGCCGCCCTGGCGGAAATATCCTGCTTCCGTGATTTCACCTCCGCCCGCACACCTTCCCTGCGGCTACCCCCCCCCCCCCCCCTCTCTCTCTTTCCCACTCAGTTCTCCGTTCCTTCATGTTTATCACCAACTCCTCCCTTTCCACAACACTTCTCCCCGTCTCAGTATTCTGACTGCATTCTCCACCTTTCCTCACACCTCTTTCATCCTACACCCCACCTCTTTCGCTTCCCCCACAGCCTTAAGCACTACTTTCCAAAATCTGTCCCTCCCGCTCTACCGACGCACACTGTTACCCACGGAAGCTATTATAAACACGGGAGCGATTGTGGGTAAGGACGAAGATCGTAAGGAGAAAAGATCAGTAAGGGCGGCATGTCGCTTTCGATTCTTACACCACCGCTGAGGGTCATTTTACAGGTGCATTTCTACGCGGATAAAAGAAAAGAAATCCTAATCATTATTTAACACAGCGTAGCGCTTCATATCCCCAATACGTTTTTACGCCACAAGTTTCCGTCGTAATTAATGAAACGTATTTTGTGAGATTTTCTGCGGAACATTTTTGCAGAAATGGGAAGGCAAATGAAGTCCTGTTACTAGGTGTTGCGCCATCCTGCATGTTGTTCAGAGGTTTTCTGTCACATGTAGCTCATTAAGTAAATGTACGTCAAATCACACTAATGCAGAATCGTGTTAAGTTCTGTACTTCTCGGTGTTCAAAAATGGTTCAAATGGCTCTGAGCACTATGGGACTTGACTTCTGAGGTCATCAGTCCCCTAGAACGTAGAACTACTTAAACCTAACCAACCTAAGGATATCACACACATCCATGCGCGAGGCGGGATTCGAACCTGCGACCGTAGCGATCGCGCGGTTCCAGACTGTAGCGCCTAGAGCCGTTCGCTCACCCCGGGCGGCTTCTCGGTGTAATAAACATTGCAGTGTTTACTTGTAAATACACTGAACAACAATGTTGACAGATTCACAGAATCTATACCTACCATTATTTGTGACGTATGTGATACGCAAAATGGAGTCATACTATGCAGCGAAGGTTCCGAAGAAATTCTCTTTGTCGCAGCTTTTGGTGATGGCGTAAGCGTGGTCTCTCTTGTTACTAACAGACAGGAATGACTCAAATACGAGGCACTTTTTTCCGGTACGACGAAAACAGGATGCACATGACAACTGTGTGGAAAAAGAGCAAGGAGGGTGTTTTTCCTTACACTCAGTTAAATGATGATCGTGTGTAACTACCGCAACGTCACAGCACTGGGGCAAAAAATTTAGGACGGACGTGATAAAAGCTCCATAACATAACGAGGTACACATGAATAACTTAGATAAACATAGCTGAAAGTTTTTTCGCTACACTGATTACTACAGAATTAAATATTAAACAATGGCGAATTGAACTTTTATGATTAAACTCGTACTATGAAACTTAGTAACTGTAACTTATTATCTCTAACTATAACGCCATTCAATATGCAACTCTGAAAGCCAAATGTCGGCTCCAAAATGTGAGTCTATGTTATGTGAAACTTCCTCTATCTGTGAGCGAAACCTGTCTTTCAATATTTAACGATTTCACCTTGCAACTTACAGGGCAGTCGAAGCATCTTCTGACGCCATGAAACACAAAACAATTTCTCCTTATGGCCCTGAAGTAAAAATATTACCTGCGCACTGGAAGATCAGCCCTGATGACGGAAGATCAGCCCTGATTTGCATAGCTTTCTGAAATATTATCGTCTGTACCTGCACCTGAAATAAATTGCGTTTCCGGGTGTGGAAATGAAATCTGTCACGCTGCTGTGGAATGCAAGTGTGTTTACTTACAGGAGGTAGCTTTTCAATAATAACCAGAAATTGTACATAAGTGCAGGAAAATGAGTCAGAAAATCACCTTCAGTTCAACTTTTCTATTGAACTAACAAAACAAGAAGGCCTTACGAGGTTTTGAAGGGTTCCACTTGTTGTTGTGGCCTTCAGTCCTGAGACTGGTTTGATGTAGTCCTCCATGCTACTCTATCCTGTGCAAGCTTCTTCATCTCCCTGTACCTACTGCAACCTACATCCTTCTGAATCTGCTCAGTGTATTCATCTCTTGGTCTCCCTCTACGATTTTTACCCTCCACACTGCCCTCCAATACTAAATTGGTGATCTCTTGATGCCTCAGAACATGTCCTACCAACCGATCCCTTCTTCTGATCAAGTTGTGCCACAAACGTCTCTTCTCCCCAATCCTATTCAATACTTCCTCATTAGTTATGTGATCTACCCATCTAATCTTCAGCATTCTTCTGTAGCACCACATTTCGAAAGCTTCTATCCTCTTCTTGTCTAAACTACTTATCGTCCATGTTTCACTTCCATACATGGCTACACTCCATGCAAATACTTTCAGAAACGACTTCCTGACATTTAAATCTATACTCGATGTTAACAAATTTCTCTTCTTCAGAAACGCTTTCCTTGCCATTGCCCTCATCAGTTATTTTGCTCTCCAAATAGCAAAACTCGTTTACTGCTTTAAGTGTCTCATTTCCAATCCTAATACCCTCAGCATCACCCGACTTAATTCGACTACATTCCATTATCCTCGTTTTGCTTCTGTTGATGTTCATCTTATATCCTCCTTTCAAGACACTATCCATTCCGTTCAACTGCTATTCTAAGTCCTTTGCTGTCTCTGACAGAATTACAATGTCGTCGGTGAACCTCAAAGTTTTTATTACTTTTCCATGGATTTTAATTCCTACTCCGAATTTTTTTTGTTTCTTTCACTGCTTCCTCAATATACAGATTGAATAACATCGGGGAGAGGCTACAACCCTGTCTCACTCCCTTCCCAACCACTGCTTCCCTTTCATCCCCTCAACTCTTATAACTGCCATTTGGTTTCTATACAAATTGTAAATAGCCTTTCGCTTCCTATATTTTACCCCAGCCACCTTCAGAGTTTGAAAGAGAGTATTCCAGTCAACATTGTCAAAAGCTTTCTCTAAGTTTACAAATGCAAGAAACGTAGGTTTGCCTTTCCTTAATCTAGCTTCTGTGATAAGTCGTAGGGTCAGTATTGCCTCACGTGTTCCAATATTTCTACGGAATCCAAACTGATCTTCCCCGACGTCGGCTTCTACTAGTTTTTCCATTCGTCTGTAAAGAATGCGCGTTAGTATTTTGCAGCTGTGACTTAATAAACTGATAGTTCGGTAATTTTCACATCTGTCAACACCTGCTTTCTTTGAGATTGGAATTATAATATTCATCTTGAAGTCTGAGGGTATTTCGCCTGTCTCATACATCTTGCTCACCAGATGGTAGAGTTTTGTCAGGACTGGCTCTCCCAAGGCTGTCAGTAGTTCTCATGGAATGTTGTCTACTCTCGGGGCCTTGTTTCGACTGAGGTCTTTCAGTGCTCTGTCAAACTCTTCACGCAGTATCTTATCTCCCATTTCATCTTCATCTACATCCTCTTCCATTTCCATAATATTGTCCTCAAGTACATCGCCCTTGTATAGACCCTCTATATACTACTTCCACCTTTCTGCTTTCCCTTCTTTGCTTAGAACTGGGTTTCCATCTGATCGCTTAATATTCACACAAGTGGCTCTCTTTTCTCCAAAGGTCTCTTTAATTTTCCTGTAGGCAGTATCTATCTTACCCCTAGTGAGGTAAGCCTCTACATCGTTACATTTATCCTCTAGCCATCCCTGCTTAGCCATTTTGCACTTCCTGTTGATCTCATTTTTGAGACGTTTGTGTTCCTTTTTGCCTGCTTCATTTACTGCATTTTTATATTTTCTCCTTTCATCAATTAAATTCAATATTTCTTCTGTTACCCAAGGATTTCTACTAGCCCTCATCTTTTTACCTACTTGATCGTTTGCTGCCTTGATTACTTCATCCCTCAAAGCTACCCATTCTTCTTCTACTGTATTTCTTTCCCCCATTCCAGCCATTTGATCTCTTACGCTCTCCCTGAAACTCTGTACAACCTCTGGTTTAGTCAGTCTATCCAGGTCCCATCTCCTTAAATTCCCACCTTTTTGCTGTTTCTTCAGTTTTAATCTACAGTTCATAACCAATAGATTGTGGTCAGAGTCCACATCTGCCCCTGGAAATGTCTTACAATTTAAAACCTTTTTCCTAAATCTCTGTCTTACCATTATATAATCTATCTGAAATCTGTCAGTATCTCCAGGCTTCTTCCATGTATACAACCTTCTTGTATGATTCTTGAACCAAGTGTTAGCTATGATTAAGTTGTGCTCTGTGCAAAATTCTACCAGGCTGCATTACCCCTATTTGACTTCGTATTTATAACCCTGTAGTCACCTGACCAGAAGTCTCGTTCCTCCTGCCACCGAACTTCACTAATTCCCACTATATCTAACTTTAACCTATGCATTTCCCTTTTTAAATTTTCTAACCTGCCTGCCCGATTAAGGGATCTGACTCCGATACGTAGAACGCCAGTTTTCTTTCTCCACTTACCTTGTAAATTCAACTGCATTGCCCTTTCGAACACTTTTATTCGTTACGACGGAGTGGGAGGCCGCATGGAATACAGTATCGTACTAATACGATATCATGATTATTCCTAGGGAGATTTGTTTCCTTTTGCATATAATCTGCTTGAATTCTCAGAAGAAGAGACTAGTATAATAGTTTCCTGAACACATGCTTTGGCGAGAAATAACTAGAATTCAAATAGTGACCGCGAAATGTGGTCACTATGTGAGTTTACAAAACCACGTCAATTGTTGTTTAAACTGGAAGTCCGAGTCTACGTCATAATTATAATGAAAAACTTTCACGTAAACGGGCTTCAGGCTAAAAGAGATTTGTCCAACTGAATGCCAACATCAATTTACTGCCGGGAAATGCCTACCAAGACCTAAACGTCGCGGCATGCGAGAAGTTTTCATAATTGTTACGACACCCTGCAACTGTCGAAGTTAAAGGTTGGCTTATTAGTGAAATGAAATGAGATAATTATTCGTAATACAGGTTTGAGTTGCGATGTCTCAAATGGAACTTCAGTTTTAATATTAGTGTTACTTTGCGTGACTCTTATGGCGACTTTCTGTTTAGTCATTTTTGCGAAGCCTCGAAGGGATAATGGCTCTTGTAGTTAAAACCATTGAAATGTTATTTTGTAACTTAGGGTCACCGGACAAGGAAACGTCAGACTTCGATATTAAAAAGATGCAGGTTGATGGTCTGAACGGACACATATTATAATACAAGACAGCTAATAAAATATTAGTTGACGGCCATTATCCTTCGTTAATTATCTTGGGGCTGATTGCTGCGAAATACATTACTGACCATTAAAATTGCTACACCAAGAAGTATTGCAGATGATAAACGGGTACTCATTGGACAAATATATCATACTAGAACTGGCATGTGATTACATTTTCACACAATTTGGGTGCATATATCCTGTGAAACCAGTACCCAGAACAACCACCTCTGCCCGTAATAACGGCCTTGATACGCCTGGGCATTGAGTCAAACACAACTTGGATGGCGTGTACAGGTACAGCTGCCCATGCACCTTCAACACGATACCACAGTTCATCAAGAGTAGTGACTGGCATATTGTGACGAGCCAGTTGCTCGGCCACCATTGACCAGACGTTTTCAATTGGTGAGAGATCTGGAGAATGTGCTGGCCAGGACAGCAGACGAATATTTTCTGTATCAAGAAAGGCCCGTACAGGACCTGCAAGATGTGGTAGTGCATTATCCTACTGAAATGTAGGGTTTTGCAGGGATCGAATGAAGGGCAGAGCCACGGGTCGTAACACATCTGAAATGTAACGTTCACTGTTCGAAGTGCCGTCAGTGCGAACAAGAGGTGACCGAGACGTGTAACCAATGGCACCCCGTACCATCACGCCGAGTGATACGCCAGTATGGCGATGACGAATACACGCTTCCAATGTGCGTTCACCGCGTTGTCGGGAAACACGGATGCGACCGTCGTGATGCTGTAAACAGAACCTGGATTCATCCGAAAAAAGACGTTTTGCCATTCGTGCACCCAGGTTCTTCGTTGAGTACACCATCGCAGGCGCTCCTATCTGTGATTCAGCCTCAAGGGTAACCGCAGAAATGGTCTCCGAGCTGATAGTCCATGCTGCTGCAAAAGTCGTCGAACTGTTCGTGCGGATAGTTGTTGTCTTGCAAACGTCCCCATCTGTTGACTCACGGATCGAGACGTGGCTGCACGATGCGTTACAGCCATGCTGATAAGATGCCTGTCATCACGACTGCTAGTGATACGAGGCCGTTGGAATCCAGCACGGCGTTCCGTATTACCCTCCTGAACACACCGATTCCATATTCTGCTAACGGTCATTGGATCTCGACCAACGCGAGCAGCAATGTCGCGATACGATAAACCGCAATCGCGACAGGCTACAATCCGACCTTTATCAAAGCCGAAAACGTGATGGTACGCATTTCTCCTCCTTACACGAGGCATCACAACAACGTTTCACCAGGCAACGCCGATCAACTGCTGTTTGTGTATGAGAATTCGGTTGGAAACTTTCCTCATGTCAGCACGTTGTAGGTGTCGCCACCGGCGCCAACCTTGTGTGAATGCTCTGAAAAGCTAATCATTTGCATATCACAGAATCTTCTTCCTGTCGCTTAAATTTCGCGTCTGTAGCACGTCATCTTCGTGGTGTATCAATTTTAATGGCGAGTAGTGTATTATTATAGAAATACAGATTGTTTATGACAGGAGCAATTAGTTTCGGTATACTTTCGTTTTAAATGAAACACAGATACGTTTGATGACTTACGTTATCAACTAAATAATTGCAGAGCGTTTGGTAGATTACACTAAGATGCTCCTCTCAAAACTCTAACAGACTCAACAGAAGAATGATAACTGAAAGTTTTTGTCCTTTGTTTTAGAAATAAAAATTATCTGAGAAATTATCTCTTACGCCTATCACCTGTATATATATTAATTCTGTGCCGCTATTCGCAATTTATTCCATACCTAATTTTTCTTTTCCTTATTAAGATCTGTTACAAAATAATGGTTTCTCCATAATAACCCGAGGACGTTCTGTGCCCCGAGTCCACTGCAATTCTGCTGGTTCACGAAGCAATTCAGTGAACATTATTTTCTTGACGAAAGGGTTGTGCACTCTTCGTTTTGCAAGCATCCAACAGATATTTTCGTGATTGTATGCCTTCAGTTCTTCAGTCAGTTTGATTTCGTAGGTCCAAAGTCGCAGATCTTATTTCGTGATTCGTTGCATGCTGGTTCTGGGAACACCCAATTGTTGTGAACACCGGAGTACTGATTTGACCGGACTTACAGCAACCATCGTCACCCACGATGGTGGTGATGTTATAATGTTATTTAAAATCCGTCTTGATTGCAAATTTTTTTTTTATTCATATGACCGGTTTCGGTTCATTCAGAACCATCTTCAGATCTGATATTTCAGTTACAGGAGTAACCCGTCCAAATCCAGCAACTTTCAAATGCTACGTCACATGTGCAATCAAGACGGATTTTAAGTAACATTATAAAATCACTGATTGCTGTTATCCCATAAGACATTATGTCTGTTTTTGCAAAGATGGTGAT
This sequence comes from Schistocerca cancellata, assembly GCF_023864275.1. Classification (NCBI taxonomy): domain Eukaryota; kingdom Metazoa; phylum Arthropoda; class Insecta; order Orthoptera; family Acrididae; genus Schistocerca; species Schistocerca cancellata. Next base: position 13,945,513 of record NC_064635.1, on the reverse strand, counting down.
GTTGTCGGCGGATCGAGTGACACGAAAACGCCAAGAGTGTTTAACGTGCACAATCGAACCAGTTTTCTCAAATTTAGCAATCGCTCTCAGCACAGTCGACTTATACGGTGCATTGCGTTGACCAGTTATTCAACAGAATTCACGAACATCATTCACCAGATTTATAATAAGTCGCCGTTATGACAACACACTGATCCTGGGTGAAGCTCTCCATTACTCCAGCTGTATAATGGAATGAGAAACAATAAAAATTTGTGCTGGACCGGGACACGAACCCGTATTTCCCACTTTATGAGAGAGACCGTCTTAACCAGTTCCGCTGTTTGAGCGGGACTCATAGCTAGACCCAAACTTCCGTACGTTGTCGTCCATGTATCACACATGTACCCGTACGCCCCATTAATGTTATTCCCGTACAGAGGAGATACTTTATTTGTAAGTCGCAGTCCTGGTATCCGCTGATAAACCCGAAATTATAGTACATGTGTTGTGCAGAAGTACGATGGTGTGATCCTTTAGACATGCAAGCATACAGGTGTTTGTTGCCTACTTTCCACTATAGAAAGCTACACTACTGGCCATCAATATTGCTACACCACAAAGACGACGTGCTACAGACGCTAAATTTAACCAACAGGAAGATGATGCTGTGATATGCAAATGAATAGCTTTTCAGAGCATTCGGACAAGGTTGGCGCCAGTGGCGACACCTACAACGTGCTGACATGAGGAAAGTTTCCAACCGATATCTCATACACAAACAGCAGTTGACCGGCGTTGCCTGGTGAAACGTTGTTGTGACGCCTCGTGTAAGGAGGAGAAATGCGTACCATCACGTTTCCTACTTTGTTAAAGGTCGGATTGTAGCCTATCGCGATTGCGGTTTATCGTATCGCGACACTGCTGCTCGCGTTGGTCGACATCCAATGTCTGTTAGCAGAATATGGAATCGGTGGGTTCAGGAGGGTAATACGGAACGCCGTGCTGGATCCCAACGGCCTCGTATCACTAGCAGTCGAGATGTTAGGCATCTTATCAGCATGGCTGTAACGGACCGTGCAGCCACGTCTCGATCCCTGAGTCAACAGATGGGGACGTTTGCAAGACAACAACCATCTGCAAGAACAGTTCGACGACGTTTGCATCAGCATGGACTATCAGCTCGGAGACCACGGCTGCGGTTACCCTTGAGGCTGCATCACAGACAGGAGCGCCTGCGATGGTGTACTCGACGACGAACCTGGGTGCACGAATGGCAAAACGTCATTTTTTCGAATGAATTCAAGTTGTGTTTAGAGCATCATAATGGTCGGTCGCATCCGTGTTTGGCGACATCGCGGTGAAAGCACATTGGAAGCACAGTAATCACCATACTGGCGTATCACCCGGAGTGATGGTATGGGGTGCCATTGGTTACACGTGTTGGTCACCTCTTGTTCGCATTGACTGCATTTTGAACAGTGGAGGTTACATTTCAGATGTGTTACGACCCGTGGCTCTACCCTTCATATGATCTCTGCGAAATCCTACATTTCAGCAGGATAATGCACGTCCGCATGTTTCAGGTCCTGTACGGGCCTTTCTGGATACAGCAAATGTTCGACTGCTGCCCTGGCCAGCACATTGTCCAGATCTCTCACCAACTGAAAACATCTGGTCAATGGTGGCCGAGCAACTGGCTCGTCACAATACGCCAGTCACTACTCGTGTTGAAGCTGCATGGGCGCTGTACCTGTATACGCCATCCAAGCTCTGTTTAAGCCAACGCCCATGCGTATCAAGGGCGTTATGTCGGCCAGAGGTGGTTGTTGTGGGTACTGATTTCTCAGGATCTATGCACCTAAATTGCGTGAAAATGTAAGCAAATGTCAGTTCTAGTATAATATATTTGTCCAATGAATACCCGTTTCTCATGTGCATTCCGTCTTGGTGTATCAATTTTAATGGCCAGTAGTGTAGATTACTGTCCTCATACTGTGCAATAATACATCACTCAAGTGCTTTTGGTGTTACCTGTTCGTTCCCTTATTCAAGATGTTATACGGTAAAGCATACCATCTTTGGACACAGATTACAGAACGACGCCAAGTTACTGGTATTTTTGATCCTCTTCCTGTTGCTCTTGTAATTGAGCGATGGGCACTTTGCCCACTTGGAGCACACAAAATTACCTACTTATGTTTATTGGTGTTTTAGTGAAGCTTTCTGGGTTTATACTGAACCTAATAATCGTACTTGCTAAGTTTTAGAGCCCACAATCGACAACTCGGGTCTTTTAAATTTAGAACCTATGGTAGGACATTATGATCAGCGACCACTGTAAAATGTCTACCATAAAGAGAACACTTGAAATAATTAACTCAGAACACCAGTGTTATCAGCGCCATCTCCATTGCACTGTTGTTAATTTCTGCTCCAAGCTGTCGGGATGTATAATTTAATGGTTTCATAACATCATCTTGTTTCTGCATAATCACTATCATCACACAACAGAGTGGTTGGTTTTTTAAAGTTCGGGGGATTTTATGAGAACATCTTTAATTTCTTGAACAGCCGCATCATAGTCAGTGGTAGTATTCAAAGTTTCTCTCTTCTTCAACAAGTTAGTCAAAGGCTTCGTGACTGAGGCATTTCTAGCGTGAATATTTGATAACAGCTCACAAGACCGAGTACGATTTTATATTTTTCGGTGCAGGAAAGTCATCAATAACTCGTGAGAGTTGTGGATCGAGGTTAACATTCACGGACATTATAATATGGTCTAGGTGCATCACATGGGACTTCAAAAAATGTCTGAGTGTGGCAGCACACTCCCTAATCGTTCGGCATGTTTCTAGACTGACTGTGGCGAGACAAGTGTTACCTTCCCGAGGCATGGCAGACAAACAGTGGCTTTCAATCCATGCAATAATAAATATGCAAACTGCTGAAAAGTATACAGGGCATGTACTAGTCTGAAAGTCGTTATGAAAAATTCATCTAGTCTAGAAGATATGAGAAGGGCCATCTTGGGTCTATCTTGAGGAGCTATGGCTTTCTGAAGGTAAATCAACCGGTGTGGCGAAATACTTACGATATTCCAAGTGGGTGAGTGTTTCATCAAGGGGGGTGGAGCGGATACGTGTCTGGTGTTCTAGTGTGATTTACTGCTTGCATATCAACACGGAGGTGGTAAGTTTTCTTTTCACTGATATTCATTTTTGGTACTGTGGCAATGAGTCATGCCCGTGGGATAGACGAAGATGGGATTATCTCCACATCTAACTGCTGACCAATGCCTTTTTCTATGACAGACTGAAAATAATAGGGTATTTGGTAAAGCTTCTGAACTACCTGCCATGCATTCCCAGTTAGAATTATGTGCGGTGTCTAGTGAATACACTGATGGGCCAAAGAGACAGATACACCAGTTTAATATCGTGTAGGGCCCCTGCGAGCACGCAGAATTGCCGCAACACGACGTGACATGGACAGGACTAATGTCTGAAATAATGCTCGAGGGAATTATCACCATGAATCCGTAAGACTACGAAGGGGTGGAGATCTCTTCTGAACAGCACGCTGCAAGGCATCCCAGATATGCTCAATAATGTTCATTTCTGGAGAGTTTGGCGGCCAGCGGAAGTATTTGAACCCGGAAGTATGTTCCTGGAGCCACTCTGTAGCAGTTCTGGACGTCGCATTGTCCTGCTGGAATTGCCGAAGTCCGTCGGAATGCACAATAGACATGAATGGATGCAGGTGGTCAGACAGGATGTTTACGCACATGTCACCTTCCAGAGTCCCATATAACTCCATCTGCACACGCCCCGCACCATTACGAAGCCTCCTGCAGCTTAAACAGTCCGGTGCTGACTTGCAGGGTCCATAGATTCGCGAGGTTGTTACCATACCTCTACACTCCGATTCGCTCGATTCAATTTGAAACGAGACTCCTGCGACCAGGCAACGTATTTCCAGTCATGAACACTCCAATGTCGGTGTTGACGGGTCCAGGCGAGGCGTAAAGCTTTGTGCCGTGCAGTCATCAAGGGTACACGAGTGGGCCTACGGCTCTGAAAGCCCATATCGATGAAGTTTCGTTGAATGGTTCACACTCTTGACACTTGTTAATAGCCCAGCATTGAAATCTGCAGCGAGTTAATATTCCAGCATTGAAATCTGCAGCGATTTGCGGAAGGGTTGTACTTGTGTCACGTTGAACGATTCTCTTCAGTCGTCCTTGTTCCCGTTCCTACAGGATCTTTTATCCGGTAGTAGTGATGTCGGAGATTTGATGTTTTACGGGATTCCTGATATTCACGGTAAACTCATGAAATTGGCGTACGGGAAAATCCCCACTTCATCGGTACCTCGGGAATGCTGTATACCATCGCTCGTGCGCCGACTATAACACCACGTTCAAATTCACTTAAATCTTGATAACTTGCCATCGTAGCAGCAGTAACCGATCTAACAACTGCGCCAGACGCCTGTTGTCTTATACAGATGTTGCCGACCGCAGCGCCGTATTCAGCCTGTTTACATATCTGTTTTTGAATACGCATGGCTATACCAGTTTCTTTGACGCCTTAGTGTGTCTAGATCCATTTCCGCCCTGCAGATGAGCTTTCTTTGTGCTGGAGGTTAACTTTGTAGTTCGAATCGAGGGCTTTTTTACCATATTCTAGGTTCAAATGGCTCTGAGCAATGTGGGACTTAACATCTGAGGTCATCAGTCCCCTAGAACTTAGAACTACTCAAACCTAACTAACCTAAGGACATCACACACATCCATGCCCGATACAGGATTCGAACTTGCGTCCGTAGCAGTCACGCGGTTCCAGACTGAAGCGCCTAGAACCGTTCGGCCACCCCGGCCGGCTCCATATTCTAGGATCTTTCATTAAGTCATCCATGAACGTAGATCAGGGCTCACGTTACTTTTCCATTTATTTAATAATATTGCAGAGATTAGAAATTATATGGCGTTATTTTTGTTCAGTTTTTGTGGTATTGTATTCCACATTGTCCCATAGAGAACATACATAATTTCATTATAACTCTTTGTGGTTGTTTACTGAGTAGCAATCGAGCGTTATTTCAGATTCTCTTCAAATATTTTTATTGCATAGCCACTAATAAATTAATACGGTTTCATGGTCAATACGAAAGCGGTCATTTATATTTTCAGGTCGTAGTTGATCCCAGCACTGCAACAACTCTGCCTTCTGCAGAGTTGTTATTCCGATAAACTGTTAATGGCAGACCACATATTTAATTCTTTGCGTGAATTTTACAGTAAGTATAGGGTAGGTCAAGTTGCTGAGAAGGTAAAGACATGCTAATCCTGAATCCAGTATGTTAACGGTAGCTTTTGTGATTCGTGCTTTTTAAGAATAGGAGTTAGGGAAGACAAAGTAGCAGTCTACATCTCCATACCATGCGTTTCCTCTACAAGATAGGGCGCATCACACTTCCAGAGCTTATTAGAAGGTTTGGGCTGCTTGATCAACAGTTTATATTACTTGAATATACAGGGTGCTCCAGTGATCGTGACCGGGCCCAATATCTCACGAAATAAGCGTCAAACGAGAAAACTGCAAAGAACAAAACTCGTCTAGCTTGAAGGGGGAAACCAGATGGCGCTATGGTTGGCCCGCTAGATGGCGCTGCCATAGGTCAAACGGAAATCAACTGCGTTTTTTAAAAATAGGAACCCCCATTTTTATTACATATTCGTGTAGTACGTAAAGAAATATGAATGTTTTAGTTGGACCACTTTTTTCGCTTTGTGATAGATAGCGCTGTAATAATCACTAACGCATAAGTACGTGGTATCACGTAACATTCTGCCAGTGCGGACGGTATTTGCTTCGTGATACATTACCCGTGTTAAATTGGACCGTTTACCAATTTCGTAAAAGGTCGATATCTTGTTGATGTATGGCTGTTGTGATCAAAATGCCCAACGGGCGTGTGCTACGTATGCTGCTCGGTGTCCTGGATGACATCATCCAAGAGTCCGGACCGTTCGCCGGATAGGAAACAGGAAGTGTTCAGCCACATGTGAAACGTCAGCCACGACCTGCAACAAATGATGATGCCCAAGTAGGTGTTTTAGCTGCTGTCGCGGCTAATCCGCACATCAGTAGCAGGCAAATTTGCGCGAGAATCGGGAATCTCAAAAACGTCGGTGTTGAGAATGCTGCATCAACATCGATTGGACCCGTACCATATTTCTATGCACCAGGAATTGCATGGCGACGACATTGAACCTCGTGTACAGTTCTGCCACTGTGCACAAGAGAAATTACGGGACGATGCCAGATTTTTTGCCAGCGTTCTATTTAGCGACGAAGCGTCATTCACCAACGGCGGCAACGGAATATGCACGATGGGTGCAACAAGTGGAACATCAGCGACCTTGGCGGGTTAATGTATGGTGCGGTATTATGAGAGGAAGGTTAATTGGCCCTCATTTTATCGATGGCAATCTAAATGGCGCAATGTATGCTGATTTCCTACGTAATGTTCTACCGATGTTACTACAAGATGTTTCACTGCATGACAGAATGGCTACGTGGTTCCAACATGATGGATATCCGGCACATAACTCGAGTGCGGTTGAAGCGGTATTGAATAGCATATATCAAGACAGGTGGATTGGCCATCACGTTCACCGGATCTGACGTCCCCGGATTTTTTTCTGTGGGGAAAGTTAAAGGTTATGTGCTCTCGTGATCCACTGACAACGCCTGACAACATGCGTCAGCGCACTGTCAATGCATGTGCGAACATTACGGAAGGCGAACTACTCGCTGTTGAGAGGAATGTCGTTACACGTATTGCCAAATGCATTGAGGTTGACGGACATCATTTTGGGCATTTATTGCAGTAATGTGGTATTTACAGGTAATCACGCTGTAACAGCATGCGTTCTCAGAAATAAGTTCACAAAGGTACATGTATCACACTGGAACAACCGAAATAAAATGTTGAAACATACCTACGTTCAGTATTTTAATTTAAAAAACCTACTGGTTACCAACTGTTCGTCTAAAATTGTGAGCCATATGTTTGCGACTATTGCGGCGCCATCTGTCACAAAGCGAAAGAAATGGTTCAACTAAAAATTCATATTTTTTTACGTACTACACGAATATATAATAAAAATGGATGTTCCTATTAAAAAAAAACGCAGTTTATATCCGTTTGACCTATGGGAGCGCCATCTATCGGGCCAATCATAGCGCCATCTGGTTTCCCCCTTCAAGCTAGACAAGATTCATTCTTTGTAGTTTTTTCGTTTGACGCTTATTTCGTGAGATATTTGGCCAGATCATGATCAATGGACCACCTTGTATGTTCAAGATCATCTTACTTTTATCGTTGCAGTGTGAAAGATCTGTTTACTTCCGAATATTTCAACAGTGGAAGTTACATCGCAGTTGTGTTTATTCATGGCACTCAGCGCACTCATACTGAAACCATACCACTTATGAACTGAGATAAACAGTATGAGGCTTTCACGGTTCCTGCTGATCTCCGCCACATACATTAATTTCTTTTTCAATTGGTGTTTAGGTGGCACAATTGTGCGCTCTACTGGGTTGGGTAACGTTAGTGATTCCTCATGGGTTGCTCCCAGTGTCTTCTAAAGCAATTGTAAGTCCTCTAAATTTCCTGAGACTGTTTCTTCCGTGTAATACTGTTCAACAGCGACTGCTTTTGTTTCTTGTATGCTGGCCAGTAATGTTCCGTGTGGAATTATGACTCTTTGTTTTCCGAAGCGATCTAAGCACTTGGTCGAGACAGTCCGTACAGCTACGCTTAGCACTGTGTCTAGGTGGCGCAGTGGATAACGCAGCTGCCGAGGACGCAGCAGGTCGCTGCTTCGAGTCCCAGTGCGGCGCACATTTTTACTCGTCACCACTGATTCCGTATGAAGCCCTGATGCAGCTGATAACATTAATTACTTGCCTTTTCTTTCCTTCATCCCCACTCTTTCTTCAACTTACATAGACACACTTGTCTTTAATACCCTTGGCTTGGAAAATGCTTCATTTTGAATGTACTTGAAGGCTACCTAGCACTTAGTTTTGGTGAGTGAATGGCAGAAGGTACCTGCAGGCTCGTCTACTTCGGTTGTTCTCCAGAGAACTCTCCCAGCCGCATCACAGATAATTTCAGGGCCGCACATTTTCAACACTAAGATTCACTGTTTGGTGTAAACTCAGGATTTTTTCTTGGATTAGTCACGCCTTTACAGTGTTCATCGTACACAACTTGATGCAGTGAGTCAGAAATTTCGACGATCTAAGACTAAGATAACCCCAACACCTCCTAGACAGTGGCGCAGGAAATCACTCCCAAGAATAACACCAAAAACATTTCCTCTTTTCCCAAGCACTTCCATGAAAACGTTATATGGCTCTGAGCACTATGGGACTTAACATCTATGGTCATCAGTCCCCGAAAACGTTATACTTTCCTACGCTAATCTGTACCTCGACATGGCATGTTCCCAAGGGGTTAATACTTTTTACACCCAACCCACTGACGTGGCAGCGTGGCGGCTTCAGTATCTGTTTATTGCTAGTGGCTAAATGTAGTAGGCTCATCTTAACACCCGTGCCTGTTACAATCCTTACTTATTTTCCTTTGATATTGATTTTCATAATGAGCTAACCTCGACATGTAACGGGATTAATCAAGCTTACTGGAACTTGGAGCAGAGTCCGTGTTCCATTTTTCCTTACCTACGTGGCTTGAAAACTGTCCATGGTCTGTGTTTCGCCTGTTCTGTCAATAGCTACTTATGTGACCTATCATTTTACAGTGAGAACAGCAAGGGGCCCGACAGCTATTGGCTTTACGTCCCAGGCACTTACTGCGCCAATTTTTCTCCACTGTGAATGGACGACATGAACATTCCCACAAGAGGAACACAAGATAAAACAGTTAATCAAATAAAACTGTATGGTTCCAGAGACCGTTTCAAGTTTCAAAGATCATCTGTGATGTAAATATGCACACTGAAGCGATGAATGAAACTTTGTACAAAGGCCCGGATTCGAACCCAGGCGTCCTGCTCACAAATCATATGGCGCGAGACATCCGACCATCAGTGGAGCCCGAAGGCAGTGGTTGTAATTAAGGCCTGGCCACAGTGTCCCTGGTCTCTACTATAGTCTGATGAGTAGGAGGGGAGTGCATGTGGTAGTTAGTGTCGGGTGGTGGAGAGAGCCTTTTATTTATTTAATCCCAATTCAGGGGACATGGGAGGAGAGGGTGTCACGGTGCTGCCTTATGTTAGATCAATCAATCAAAATGACAGTCACAATCGCGTTATTTATTCTGTCGCCAACCGGTTTCAACCCGTGATGGGGTCATCTTCAGGGCAATTTACACCATTTGGTCGCTCGCAGGAGTTGTCACCCTGCCTGTGCACGGTTGGTTTGATTGACTGATTGACTATAAGTAAACCAATCGCTGCTATCTCCACGCAACTTTGTTGTCTAAAAACTTATGTTAGATGCCTTGTGCAGCGAGAGATGCGCTCGCCTTTGTAACGTCCTCAGTAGGTGGTTGGCTGGTTGGTTTGAGGGAGGTCATCGGTCCCATCGCATTAGGGAAGGATGGGGGAGGAAGTCGGCCATGCCCTTTCGAAGAAACCATTTGCCTGAAGCGATTTAGGGCAATCACGGAGAAACTAAATCGGGGTGCCAGACACGGGTTTCATCCATCGTCCTCTCGAATGCGAGTCCAGTGTGCTAATGACTGTGCCACCTCGCTCAGTCAGAAGGCGGGGACGAAGGAGGAGGTGAAGTCAAAGGAGGAAATGGGGATAACGCCTAAGACGCCTGGGGGGGTGGGGGACATGAAAACACAATACAAGTGGTTTGCAAATGGGGTCCGATAAGAGAGTTATCGCTCCAAGTCAGCGTGGGAGTTCTGTAACCTGCATCAAAAGTTCCACCATGGTGAGAGGTATGTGGAAGAAGCAGGCGACCATCTTGCAGCATATCTTCCTGATGTCAAGGACTGATGGGCTTGTAAGATGGTGGCAGTCGTCATCGACCTATTGGCAGGCAGTACATAATGCGGTGTCAGCTAATCCAATTGCATGCAACTTCTAGCATGTCGCAATATTGCCACTGGCAACAAAATACCATGTTAGTTTACATATGTAGGGAGGTAAAGTTGGTGGACATGGCGCTGTACATTTGACCAACGGATGGCAGGATACTTCTGTTTGGGAGTGGAGCGTGGCACTCGACGTAGTAGGGTGAGAAGGATGATCTGGCCGTAGGACGATGCTAGGTCAAGAGTGTGGGATGCATGTCACTATAGACAGTATGATGTCATCTGTAGCGCCTCAACTGGTCTGGTGATCATATCGGTTGTACCCTAGACGACTGGGAAACCGTGGCGTAGTCGGATGAGTCCCAGTTTCAGTTGGTAAGAGCTGATGGTAAGATTCGAGTGTGTCGCAGATCCCACGGAGCCAAGGACCCGGGTTGTCAACAAAGCACTGTGCAAGCTGGTGGTGGATCCATAATGGTGTGGGCCGTGTTTACATGGTATGGACTGGATCCTCCGGTGCAACAGAATCGATCAGTGACTCGAAATGGTTACGTTCGACTACTTGGAGTCCATCTGCAGCCATTCATGGACTCCATGTTCTCAAACAAGGATTGAATTTTTAGCTGTCACTATGCGCCAACTCACCCGGGCAAATGGTTCACGGCTAGTTTGAAGGGCATTCTGGGCAGTTCGGGTGAACGATCTGGCCACCCAGACCACCCGACATGTAACCCATTAAACGTTTATGGGACACAATCGAGAGGTAAGCTGGTACACAAAACAGTGCACTGGCGACACCTACACAGTTATGGACGGCCATAGAGTCAGCATGGCTCAATATTCCTGCAGGGGCACTTCCAACGACTTGCTGAATCCATGCCACGTCTAGTTGTTGCACTATGCTGGGGAAAAAAAGAGGTGCGACACCGTAGTACGACGTATCCCATGACTTTTATCGCCACAGAGTATGCCTTTCACTGCCAACCACTCACTAACATAGTTGGAAATATTTTGTACTTCATGCAAGTCCGAAATCTTCCAATCATCGGAGGCGCTGACCTTAAACTCGTTTAAGAATGAACAAAATCGAAGAGGGACAGACTTCGAGATATCATCGCCAGTTATATTCTTTTTTCGACGTACACTATGCAGCTGGGGCTTACCAAGGTAACTCAACAATGTGTGTGGAAGGCTCCACTCCTCTGCAGTACGTTACAGTGATTTTCTTTACAAGGAATGTGCAGACGGTGGCGTCGCTTACGCCGTGATGTTGTCGGGTCGTCCTGTCACTCTCCTAGCACACAGCGCTGACTGACTATTAAACGTCTCTCTCGGGCAGCTGCCTGCCACTTGCAGCAAATCGCTCGTGCGGTCGGACCTCCCCTAACTCTGCCGTTTCCCAGATAACTCGCTTCACCTCCTGCCCCCCCCACCGTTCCTTCCCAGCAGCTGCTGCTAGTTACCTCCCCTCAGGCACCGGGCTTCCTTCCCCACTCCTCCATAGTCAATCCCCCCCCGCCCCCCTGCACCACCGCCACCTCTCCCACATGTCCCGCCAGAGATATTCGCCTGCAGCGCTCTCGTTATTAGTTTAATTAGCTCCCACCCGCTTCGCTAGTGTTTCACAGAATCTGCACACCGGCTATCACACGGGGAGCAAAGTTACTCACTGCTAGCGAAGCGCCACGGTATGTTCGAGAAGGAAGTGGGGGGGGGGGGGAGGGGGAGGGGGAAGGTGGTAGAATTTATTGGCGCAGTGGCAGAAGTTAACTGCGCTGCACGGACTGCTAGGTACGTAACATACTGACAATCACTTGTAAATTATACAAACGCCTTGTGCGGCGTTTGTGCGCAATTAAAAGAGTGACAGTGATGCTTGAAATGTATTCGAGATATTTATTAATAACATTATACAGCGTGATGATAACTAAAACTTTCGGTACTTGTCCCTGTACTGTTTATTGTATGTGGACCCACCTTTACAGGAATGATATTCGGACTGTGCGCTGCAGAATTTCCGTTGTTGCTAGCGTTAGTGTCATGACTGGTACGGCAACGTACAGTTGAGACTAGAGGTGCGTTCTACCAATTTTACGTTTCGATAGTTTTGTTACAATTATATACTTTCATTAGCCAGGACATTATGATCGGCGAACTAATATCGATGTAAACGCGTCTAGGCGATAGAGTGGCTGCTAATCAGACACAAGCACGGTGCATGTATACTGAAGAGCCAGAAAACTGGTACACCTACCTAATATCGAGTAGGGCCTTCGCTAGCACTCGGAAGTGCTGCAGCACAACGTGGCATGGACTCGACTAATGTATGAAGTAGTGCTGGAGGAAACTGACACCATGAACCCTGCATGGCTCTCCATAAATCCGTAAGACTAGGAGGGGGCGGAGATCTCTTCTGAACAGCACGTTGCAAGGCATCCCAGATATGCTCAATAATGTTCATGTCTGAGGAGTTTCGTGGACAGCGGAAGTGTATAATCTCGGAAGAGAGGTCCTGAAGCCACTCTGTAGCAGTTCTGGATGTCTGGGGTGTAAATGTTGGCACCGCATAGCAAATGAAAGATTTTAATAGAGAACAAACAATGTATTTACCTTAATAGTCATCAAAAGTCATAATATATACAGCAGTTCAGGACATCCATTTTTACAAATTTCAAAACTCAGCCATTTCTCTTCCCACATCCACCACTGCTGGCGGCTCACCTCCAACTGCGCAACGCTACGCGCTGTTAACAATGCTAACTGGCCACAGACTGCACACAGCACAGCCAGTGATTTTCATACAGAGCGCTACAAAAAATTTTACAAATTGTCCTAGTCCGTCGGAATGCACAGTGGACATGAATGGATACAGGTGATCAGACAGGATGCTTACGTACACAGTCGTATCTAGAAGTATCAGGGGTCCCATATCACTCCAACTGCACACGCCCCACTCCATTACAGAGTCTCCGCCAGCTTGAACAGTCCTCTGCGGACATGCAGGGTCCATGGATTCATGAGGTTGTCTGCATACCCGTACACGTCCATCTGCTCGATACAATCTGAGACGAGACTCGTCCGACCAGGCAACATGTTTCCAGTCATCAACAGTCCAATGCCGGCATTGACGGTCCAGGCGAGGCGTAAAGCTTTGTGTCGTGCAGTCATCAAGTGTACACGAGTGGGCCTTCGCCTGCGAAGGGCCATATCGATGATGTTTCGTTGAATGGTTCGCACGCTGACGCTTGTTGATGGCCCAGCATTGAAATCTGCAGCAATCTGCGAAAGGCTGGTACTTATCACGTTGAACGATTCACTTCAGTCGTCTTTGGCCCCGTTCTTGCAGGATCTTTTTCCGGCCGCTGTAGTATCGGAGATCTGATGTTTTACTGGATTCCTGATATTCATGGTACACTCGTGAAATGGTCGTACGGGAAAATCCCCGTTTCATCGCTACCTCGGAGATAGTGTGTCCCATCGCACCGACTCCAACATCACGTTCCAATTCACTCAAATATTGATAACCTGCAATTGTAGCAGCAGTAACCGATCACTCAACTGCGCCAGACACTTGTTGTCCTGCCGATCGCAGCATCGTATTCTGCCTGTTTACGTATCTCTCTCGACCGCTCGCTCACCGATAGATATGTATCCACAGATTGGAAAATTGCGCAGGTCGTACCAGTGTTTAAGAAGGGTAGTAGGAGTAATCCATCGAACTACAGACCTAGATCATTGACGTCGGTTTGCAGTAGGGTTTTGGAGCATATACTGTATTCAAACATTATGAATCACCTCTAAGGGAACGATCTATTGATACGTAATCAGCATGGTTTCAGATAACATCGTTCTTGTGCAACGCAGCTAGCTCTTTATTCGCACGAAGTAATGGCCGCTATCGACAGGGGATCTCAAGTTGATTCCGTATTTCTAGATTTCCGGAAAGCTTTTGACACCGTTCCTCACAAGCGACTTCTAATCAAGCTGCGGGCCTATGGGGTATCGTCTCAGTTGTGCGACGGGATTCGTGGTTTCCTGTCAGGAAGGGCGCAGTTCGTAGTAATACACGGCAAATCATCGACTAAAACTGAAGTGATATCGGGTGTTCCCCAGGGAAGCGTCCTGGGACCTCTGCTGTTCCTGATCTATATAAATGACCTGGGTGACAATCTGAGCAGTTCTCTTACGTTGTTCGCAGATGATGCTGTAATTTACCGTCTAGTAAGGTCATTCGAAGACCAGTATCAGTTGCAAAGCGATTTAGAAAAGATTGCTGTATGGTGTGGCAGGTGGCAGTTGACGCTAAATAACGAAAAGAGTGAGGTGATCCACATGAGTTCCAAAAGAAATCCTTTGGAATTCGATTACTCGATAAATAGTACAATTCTCAAGGCTGTCAATTCAACTAAGTACCTGGGTGTGAAAATTACGAACAACTTCAGTTGGAAAGACCACATAGATAATATTGTGTGGAAGGCGGGCCAAAGGTTGCGTTTCATTGTCAGGACACTTAGAAGATGCAACAAGTCTACTAAAGAGACAGCTTACACTACACTCGTTCGTCCTCTGTTAGAATATTGCTGCGCGGTGTGGGATCCTTACCAGGTGGGATTGACGGAGGACATCGAAAGGGTGCAAAAACGGGCAGCTCGTTTTGTATTATCACGTAATAGGGGAGAGAGTGTGGCAGATTGATACGCGAGTTGGGATGGAAGTCATTAAAGCAAATACGTTTTTCGTCGTGGCGAGATCTATTTACGAAATTTCAGTCACCAACTTTCTCTTCCGAATGCGAAAATATTTTGTTGAGGCCAACCCTAGGAATGATCATCAAAATAAAATAAGAGAAATCAGAGGTCGAACAGAAAGGTTTAGGTGTTCGTTTTTCCCGCGCGCTGTTCGGGAGTGGAATGGTAGAGAAATAGTATGATTGTGGTTCGGTCAACCTTCTGCCAAGCACTTAAATGTGAATTGCAGAGTAATCATGTAGATGTAGATACAGGGTGTTTCAAAAATGACCGGTATATTTGAAACGGCAATAAAAACTAAACGAGCAGCGATAGAAATACACCGTTTGTTGCAATATGCTTGGGACAACAGTACATTTTCAGGCGGACAAACTTTCGAAATTACAGTAGTTACAATTTTCAACAACAGATGGCGCTGCGGTCTGGGAAACTCTATAGTACGATATTTTCCACATATCCACAATGCGTAGCAATACTATGGCGTAGTCTCTGAATGAAATTACCCGAAACCTTTGACAACGTGTCTGGCGGAATGGCTTCACATGCAGATGACATGTACTGCTTCAGCTGTTCAAATGTTTCTGGATTCTGGCGGTACACCTGGTCTTTCAAGTGTCCCCACAGAAAGAAGTCACAGGGGTTCATGTCTGGCGAATAGGGAGGCCAATCCACGCCGCCTCCTGTATGTTTCGGATAGCCCAAAGCAATCACACGATCATCGAAATATTCATTCAGGAAATTAAAGACGTCGGCCGTGCGATGTGGCCGGGCACCATCTTGCATAAACCACGAGGTGTTCGCAGTGTCGTCTAAGGCAGTTTGTACCGCCACAAATTCACGAAGAATGTCCAGATAGCGTGATGCAGTAATCGTTTCGGATCTGAAAAATGGGCCAATGATTCCTTTGGAAGAAATGGCGGCCCAGACCAGTACTTTTTGAGGATGCAGGGACGATGGGACTGCAACATGGGGCTTTTCGGTTCCCCATATGCGCCAGTTCTGTTTATTGACGAAGCCGTCCAGGTAAAAATAAGCTTCGTCAGTAAACCAAATGCTGCCCACATGCATATCACCGTCATCAATCCTGTGCACTATATCGTTAGCGAATGTCTCTCGTGCAGCAATGGTAGCGGCGCTGAGGGGTTGCCGCATTTGAATTTTGTATGGCTAGAGGTGTAAACTCTGGCGCATGAGACGATACGTGGACGTTGGCGTCATTTGGACCGCAGCTGCAACCCAGCGAACGGAAACCCGAGGCCGCTGTCGGATCACCTGCTGCACTAGCTGCGCGTTGCCCTCTGCGGTTGCCGTACGCGGTCGCCCTACCTTTCCAGCACGTTCATCCGTCACGTTCCCAGTCCGTTGAAATTTGTCAAACAGATCCTTTATTGTATCGCTTTTCGGTCCTTTGGTTACATTAAACCTCCGTTGAAAACTTCGTCTTGTTGCAACAACACTGTGTTCTAGGCGGTGGAATTCCAACACCAGAAAAATCCTCTGTTCTAAGGAATAAACCATGTTGTCCACAGCACACTTGCACGTTGTGAACAGCACACGCTTACAGCAGAAAGACGACGTACAGAATGGCGCACCCACAGACTGCGTTGTCTTCTATATCTTTCACATCACTTGCAGCGCCATCTGTTGTTGAAAATTGTAACTACTGTAATTTCGAAAGTTTGTCCGCCTGAAAATGTACTGTTGTCCCAAGCATATTGCAACAAACGGTGTATTTCTATCGCTGCTCGTTTAGTTTTTATTGCCGTTTCAAATATACCGGTCATTTTTGAAACACCCTGTATTTGACTGAGCATGTCCATTCCAGTTTCTTCTGCGCTTCAGTGATTTATCAGTGAGCGTGCTGTCCGTGTGTGGAATGCAGAAGCGCGATACCTATCTGAGTATGACCGAGGGCAGATTGTGATGGCCCGCAGACTCGGCACGAGTATTTCAGATATTCGAGGAGTGCTGTGGGGAGTGTCCTCAACACGTGGAGAAACCAAGGTGAATCCTCGTCCAGACATCGTGGGGTGGGGAGGCCACCCTCATTACAGATGTGTCGGACGTTGTAGGCCATGGAAGACAGGTAAAACAGGACAGGTGACGAACTGTGGCGGAACTACCGTTAGAATTTCGTGCTGGGTGGAGTACAAGTATGTCTGAACACACCCTGCACCGAACACTCCTAAAGATGGGCCTCTGCAGCCGACGATCCACGAATGTGCCAATATTTACACCGCGACATCTTCGACTGTGACTGAAATGGGTACATGACCATAGCCACTGGTCGCTGGTGCAGTGGCAGAGCGTTACACGGTCTGATGAACCCCGGTACCTTGTTCGTAATGCCGCTGGGAGGGCTGCGAATGCGTCTGCTTCTGCGGCAACAGGTTCTTGACACCTGTACTGCGGGACGGAGACAAGCTGGAGTTGCAGCATTAGAAAATTGCAGCGAAATGCAGGAAGATCTGCAGCGGATAGGCACTTGGTGCAGGGAGAGGCAACTGACCGTTAACATAGACAAATGTAATGTATTGTGAATACATAGAAAGAAGGATTCTTTATTGTATGATTATATGATAGCGGATCAAAGACTGGTAGCAGTTACTTCCGTAAAATATCTGGGAGTATGCGTACGGAACGATTTGAAGTGGAATGACCATATAAATTTAATTGTTGGTAAGGCGGGTGCCAGGTTGACATTCATTGGGAGAGTCCTTAGAAAATGTAGTCCATCAACAAAGGAGGTGGCCTACAAAAAACACTCGTTCGACCTATACTTGAGTATTGCTCATCAGTGTGGGATCCATACCAGATCGGGTTGACGGAGGAGATAGAGAAGATCCAAAGAAGAGCGGCGCGTTCCGCCACGGGATTATTTGGTTAGCGTGACAGCGTTACGGAGATGTTTAGCAAACTCAAATGGCAGACTCTGCAAGAGAGGCGCTCTGCATCGCGGTGTAGCTTGCTGTCCAGGTTTCGAGAGGTTGCGTTTCTGGATGAGGTATCGAATATATTGCTTCCCCCTACTTATACCTCCCGCGGAGATCACGAATGTAAAATTAGAGAGATTCGAGCGCGCACGGAGGCTTTCCAGCAGTCGTTCTTCCCGCGAACCGTACGCGACTGGAACAGGAAAGGGAGGTAATGACAGTGGCACGTAAAGTGCCCTCCGCCACACACCGTCTGGTGGCTTGTGGAGTATAAATGTAGATGTAGATGCAGCTCCATAATGCCCTACGGAAAGGTCACGTGGGCACCCACAGGTCCAGTGGAGTTCGTGCAAGTCAGCATGACAGGAAAGGTGTATCGTACGCTGGTTTCAGACGACGTACACTCCTTCATGACGACAGTGGCGTTTTTCAGCAAGATAATGCACCATGTCACAGGTCTGGAATGTGATGATGTCGTTCGAGGAAGACAGAGGCGAGTTCCAATTGATGCACTGCCCCTCGCCCCCATGTCGCCAGATCTCAGCTCATCTGAACACATGTGGGATGTGATTGAACACGGCGTCAGAGCTCATTGCCCACCTCCCCGGAATTTACGGGAATTAAGTGGCTTGTGTGTGCAGACGTGGTTCCAACTACCTCCAGTGACCTACCAAGGCCTCACCGCTTCCACGCCACACTGTGTGTCGCTGCTGTTAACCATGCCAGAGGCTGGCTGACATGCCGGCTGTTAGGTAGGTGGTCACAGTGTTGTGGTTGATCAATATAGATGAAGCATTAAATGATAGGATTGCCGGTATTGGTAGAATTTGTAGGGAAAGAAACTTAAATGAATGTTTGTTTGTTTGTTTTGCTCATAATTAGAATTGCACATCGTTCATTGTTAGTCCATTGTCTGTTTTATGGCCTTAAAAAACATAAATTGCGTTCTTTGAGTAATAAAATTTAGTTGATCGCGTAACTTCTGCCCGTTTGTATAACCAAGGTATTACTTTCGATGCATAAACATTAAAAAATCTATATAATTGTTGTTTTTATTTTGTACTCAATAGAACGTTTGTCATGATGATAGGCAAGAACTTCCTGTTATTATTGATAAGTGTGGAAATTGTTTATGGCTAAGTGAAACGATTTTTATATAAGCTCGACAAAGTATTAAAGCGATGTTCGATACGTTTTTGAGGAAACAGTTTCTTAGCGCTTTGTGATAAATCACATTTTTTTCTAATTTTTACTACAAAATCCCTCTGTTTCAGGTTACAATCTAACAATTTTCAAATAAAACCTGAATTAAACATTGTTAGTTGCAATTGGGCTGTAAGTCCTGTTTACTTTTAAGTAACAAACAGGAGGTTAATTATGTAGAACAAAAATGTTCTGTAAGTTAGACTACCCTTTATATATCCTCACTCAGTGTCTAAACGTTTTACCATTTCCAGTTTCTATGGCAATCTAGTGAGGCACTGACTGCATAGACAAACAAAGTGATCAAAGTGAGGTAACTCCTGATACATATGCAACACACTTAACGTACAGGTAACGTGGTCACGATCTTCAGTTATCAAAGCTGCTTGGTTCAAATGGCTCTGACCACTATGGGACTGAACTTCTAAGGTCATCAGTCCCCTAGAACTTAGAACTACTTAAACCTAACTAACCTAAGGACGTCACACACATCCATGCCCGAGGCAGGATTCGAACCTGCGACCGTAGCGGTCGCGCGGTTCTAGACTGTAGCGCCTAGAACCGCTCGGCCACTCTGGCCGGCAAAGCTGCTTGTAAAACAACCGTAATCTACAGTTACTCGTGGTAGTCTACGGTAGCCAGCGGTGGTTTTACTACTCTGGTAGAAACACGAGTTTCAGTGTGCACAACAGTTGCAGACAGTCAGAAACAGTTTTGGTATGTCTACTTTCTGGCATACGAAAATAAGAGAAGCTTGACGTCTGCTTCTACACTTCACACTTCGGGTGATGTAGATTTCATCAACTGCATTCTGGAAAGATGGGTTGGAAATTTTGCTCTGGTTAAAGCTCGTGTGTGTAATCGTCGTAATGAATAGTTTGCTTCTATTCCAAATAATAAATAGAGTGGGTAATGCACTACTTTTCTCTTTCTTTTTTATTTTCACCTTGTCTGAGAAAACTGAGTTTTCTAGCGCTATATGATAACTGTATGTAAGTCCTTCTGTGTCACTTTACAGATCAACAGTTTTCAAATAAAATCTGAATGAAACATTAGCCTCTTTGTAAGATCCTGGTACAATGATATTGGATTTGCCAATCGTTTCTCGCTTTGTAATCGATTAAGCTCAGCGTTTCCTACTAAGAAAACCTGTCATTAGGATTTCGCCTAATTTCATTGCTTGTTTTGCTAAGTCGTCCACTGTGATATTACGACAGGTTCCACTGAGGTCTGGAACCCACGAAAAGCTTGTTTTTATCCCAGCTAAGATCTGTAGCGCTATTTTGATAATGTGTATAATTACAAGCGGCACATAATCGTCACACTTTCATTTTTTGAAAAACTCATTTTATCGATGAATATAATTAAACCTGCCGTAGTTCACAGCCTCCCTAAGTGCTTCATAAAATTATTCTCACAGAGAAATGGAGTTTATCTGGGGCATACAAACAATTCGACAGATTTCTGCTCAAGTATTAAGTACGAACAGTAATTTTCCATAATCCAGGTACCAAAAATAGCACTGAATTGTAGAAAGTTGCCGGCCGAGGTGGCCGAGCGGTCCCAGGCGCTACAGTCTGGAACTGCGCGACCGCTACGGTCGCAGGTTCGAATCCTGCCTCGGGCATGGATGTGTGTGATGTCCTTAGGTTAGTTACGCTTAAGTAGTTCTAAGTTCTAGGGGACTGATGACCTTAGAAGTTAAGTCATATAGTGCTCAGAGCCATTTGAACCATTTTTGTAGAAAGCTTTTGAAATTCTCTTTCTCATCTGAACTACTCCCTAATTACTGAATCATCTATGGATTATTATAACAAAGTTATTTAATTCACAAAAAGTACTCCATCCACTGCATCTAGTCTTAAATTAATTTGTAGTTCATAAAGTCACGATATTTTTCGTACTGTAAGAACAAAATATCGTTCACTGGTTCTGTGACTTCGTTATTAAATTATACTATTTTATTTTGATTTTTTGCTTGTAATTATTTTAGTTTTTATTATTTAATTCACCAAAAAAACTCTCATTATCTTTTTCTTACCGTGAGAAGAAAATCTCTTTGAATGGTTCTACGACTTCGTTTTAATATGTACAATTTTATTTGGATTCTTTTCTTTGAAAATTATTTTAGTTTTCGTTACTTAATTCACCAAAAGCTCTTTATACACTCAATATTCTGTCAAATTCGTTTCTTGTTAATTCAGTCGTCGTCTTTCTCTTACCCTAAAAATAGAATGTCGTCAGCTAGTTTTGTGGTTAGTTCTTAGTTTGTGGTAAGTCATTAGGATTTCTTGGTTTTACACTTGTTTTACTACAAGCGATTTCCCTGTCCTTGGCCGGCCGCGGTGGTCTAGCGGTTCTAGGTGCGCAGTCCGGAACCGCGCGACTGCTACGGTCGCAGGTTCGAATCCTGCCTCGGGCATGGATGTGTGTGATGTCCTTAGGTTAGTTAGGTTTAAGTGGTTCTGAGTTCTAGGGTACTGATGACCTCAGATGTTAAGTCCCATAGTGCTCAGAACCATTTGAACCATTTGAACTAAAACTATGTCCCCACAACCTGTTGTCGAACTTCAACTCGTATGCTAACTTTTGACTAAACAGAACCTAATTTGAACTGAAATTTACTGATCTGAATGCAACTGCTCTTTACATTAAATGCACAATGAAGGAGCCCGCATCTCGTGGTCGTGCGGTAGCGTTCTCGCTTCCCACGCCCGGGTTCCCGGGTTAGATTCCCGGCGGGGTCAGGGATTTTCTCTGCCTCGTGGCGGCTGGGTGTTGCGTGCTGTCCTTAGGTTAGTTAGGTTTAACTAGTTCTAAGTTCTAGGGGACTGATGACCATAGATGTTAAGTCCCATAGTGCTCAGAGCCATTTGAACCACAATGAAGGAAAACAATTATCTGACCCTAATTTAATCTTCCACTTACCTCGCGTCTTGACAACATTGTTGCAGATTTCCCGAAAGCACAACAGCGAACAGCAAGCAGGCAGCACCGAACTAGATTTCTACACTACTGGCCATTAAAACTGCTACGCCACGAAGATGACGTGCTACAGACGCGAAATTTATCCGACAGGAAGAAGATGCTGTGATATGAAAATGATTAGTTTGTCAGAGCATTCACACAAGGTGAAACCTACAACGTGCTGACATGAGGGAAGATTGCAACCGATTTCTCATACAAAAACAGCAGTTGACCGGCGTTGCCTGGTGAAACGTTGTTGTGATGCCCCCTGTAAGGAGGAGAAATGCGCGTACCATCACGTTTCAGACTTTGATAAAGGTCGGATTGTAGCCTATGCGACTGCGATTTATCGTATCGCGACATTGCTGATCGCGTTGGTCGAGATCCAATGACTGTTAGCAGAATATAGAATCGGTGGGTTCAGGAGGGTAATACGGAACGCCGTGCTGGATGCCAACGGCCTCGTATCACTAGCAGCCGAGATGACAGGCATCTTATCCGCATTGCTGTAACGGATCGTGCAGTCACGTCTCGATCCCTGACTCAACAAATGGGGACTTTCGCAATACAACAAACATCTGCAAGAACAGTTCGACGACGTTTGGTTACACGTCTCGGTCACCTCTTGTTCGCATTGACGGCACTTTGAGCAGTGGACGTTTCATTTCAGATGTCTTACGTCCCGTGGCTCTACCTCTCCTTCGATCCTTGCGAAACCCTTCATTTCAGCAGGATAATGCACGAGCGCATGTTGCAGGTCCTGTACGGGCCTTTCTGGATACAGAAAATGTTCGACTGCTGCCCTGGCCAGCACAAAATGGCTCTGAGCACTATGGGACTTAACTTCTAAGGTCATCAGTCCCGTAGAACTTAGAACTACTTAAACCTAACTAACCTAAGGACATCACACACATCCATGCCCGAGGCAGGATTCGAACCTGCGACCGTAGGGTCGCGCGGTTCCAGACTGTAGCGCCTAGAACCGCTCGGCCACCCGGCCGGCTGGCCAGCACATTCTACAGATCTCTCACCAACTGAAAACGTCTGGTCAGTGGTGGCCGAGCAACTGTCTCGTCATAATAGGCCAGTCACTATTCCTGATGAGCTGTGGTATCGTGTTGAAGCTGCATGGGCAGCTGTACCTGTCCGCGCCATCCAAGCTGTGTTTGACTCAATGCCCAGGCGTATCAAGGCCGTTGTTACGGCCAGAGATGGTTGTGCTGGTACTGATTTCTCAGGATCTATGCACGCAAATTGCGCGGAAATGTAATCACATTTCAGATCTGGTATAATATGTTTGTCGAATGAATACCCATCTATC
Source organism: Schistocerca cancellata (assembly GCF_023864275.1). Classification (NCBI taxonomy): domain Eukaryota; kingdom Metazoa; phylum Arthropoda; class Insecta; order Orthoptera; family Acrididae; genus Schistocerca; species Schistocerca cancellata. Next base: position 13,922,273 of record NC_064635.1, on the reverse strand, counting down.
ATCTGCATATCTTCTTGGTGTAGCAATTGTAATGGCCAGTAGTGTAGTTCCAAATAAAATTTTCAGCTGTTGCATAACACATGTGTAATGTGTAATGATAAACAGTGGGGTGGAGAGAGTAACTATTCCTAAGAAACGATATTCGAAGACAACGATTTTAGAATGAATTATGTATTCAAAAAGACAGAGTAATATTTTGCGTGATCTTGACGCATAACATTGGTCCGACACAATACTACGGTTAACGCAGTGAACAATGATTCGAAAAGGGCACAATGTTAACAGAGAATCTCTATAAAAACCAAACAGCTTAATCAGTTGATATCTTCATGCCTGACTCAAGGAAGTGGGGTGATCTTTCTCTCAGTTATGAGCAAGTGAACAAAGTTGTGTAGCTCCCAATAACCATTTCTACGAATTAGGTGCGCAGTGCTGCACTCTTCCCTCAAACTCCTTCTCTTTAAAAAAGTAATATCATTATTCAAAATTTATACTTCTTTCGCTTTCTAATAAATACATCATATTCATCCTTCTTGTCCTTTACAATAAATCTTTCTTCATCTAACAGATAGAATCACAAGTCAACTCAACACTACAGAATACGTCCATCACCTGCCACACTTCAGCAAAGAGTATATCAAACTGCTCAAAGGCTATGCCACAAAAAGACCAAAGATTGTTTAATAGTAACGTAACTTGCTCTCTCTCTTACGTGTACATCGATAACTTGCAAAAATCAGAATGACATGCCCACCTTAAAAGCTCCATAACTTGGGAATTGCAGGGCCAGATGGAATTCCAAAACCACACTTCATTGCTAGTAACAGGAACAAGTGGTTTCGAACTCGTAAATCTGGACTATGGAACAGTGGAAGAAAAGTCACTTTGTCGGATGAGTCATGTTTTATACAGTCATGTTTTATACTGCTTCCAACTTCTGGCAGAGTTTATGTCTACCAAGCGCCGTCCCAAGTCTACGATGCATTCTGCTTGATGTCAAGAGTGAAACATGGTGGGGTTCGGTGGTGATTTGGTTAGCCATATCGCGGTATTCCGTGGGCCCCATGGTTACCCTGGAAGGCCGCGTTACTACCAAGGAATATGCGCCCATTTTCGCTGATTAGGTCCATCCAGTGGTGCAATGTTTGCTGTCCAGTAGTGGTGCTCTTTTTCTCTGTCCACATCACTCGCATCGCTCAGCGATGGCTTTGTGACCACGAGGATGAATTGTTGCGTCTCCCCTGTTCAACCTCCCTCCCCCTGTGAAAGTGAAGTTAAAGTGAAATGACTGAATAATATCTAGTGGATACTTTTGGGTGAGAGAAGTCGCTTCCCCAATTATCTCCCACTCTTCCAGGTCTAAAATTAATTACTCCACCTAGAATAAAATCTCTGTAGCCCTGCAGAATTCCAGCGATCGTCGAGTCTGAAAATTCTTAAAATAATCAGAGGCACAATCGTACGCCGTGGGGAACCGGTATTGGGTGCCATGACGTGTAACTTCCCCCTTCTATTCTAACGACAATGTTAGAAATGTATGACCGTGTAAGCATGTGCCTAAACAATTGGAATAAAATTTTGAAAAGGCTATGGTTCCGAAGATTCAATATAAAGTCGATAAATGAGGGGGAGGTTAAGAACAAGATGCCTTCTAGGAGAACTTATTCCGCCAACTTAATTACTGTAAAATTTAGTATGGTTGTTCGAAAGGTTTGTGCTATCATTCACGTACTGTGCCAACGAGAAGGGGTACCACGTAGATCGGAACGGAATAATAAGAGTTACTGAAATAATTATAGCTGAAACAAGTACGGTCGCTAGCCCAATTGGGCAAAATTTCTGTTCGGTAGGTGAATTAATGAGCCGAACAGTCAATGTCAAGAATTACTCGAACACGCGCGGCAACAGACGGCTGCACGAACGTTACCAAAAACAACTGAAACATTTTCGGAATAAAGAGAGAAAGAAAATAGTTAGCAGTTGAAATATCATTAACTAATAGAGCTGAAATTTTGAAAACATACAAGATAACACTTAGATTAATGGTTACTTACTGTTGTAAGTGACAATGGCGCTGCCTCACAATAACGTCTACTATTTTTATATGAATTTTGGAAAATGACAAAAAATAATTAAAAGAAAGTCTATGGACTTCTGAACAGGGAAGTAGAAATTGATAATTACTGTATCAAAAGGTGATTAGCACGACTGCAAGTCGAAGTGTGAACCAGAACTTCACTAACAACAAATTACAGTAATCACTGATATTTGCACTCACTCATTAATTCTAGTTAGTGCTTTTGTTCATAGTGCCAGGAATCATTTTAATTTGATTAGTTGATTTACTATTTGCAACAATTAGATCGCCTCAGATTAAAGTTCAAATTTGAAGTTAGTGAGACTGAAATTACTGAATGCCATAAGTTCAAATCTTTAATCTAACTGAATCATTTAGTTCATAAGCAAAATTAACTGGCACTGCAATTTTCATTTTTCATAAACGGTACTCGGATTATTGTAACAATAGGACAGGACAGGAACCTACTTGGTGAATGATTTTAGGAGAATCACGGGTAAACAGCTGTGGTTGAACTATGGTAATTATTCACTCGCAAAACACTACAAAGCTGAGTAACGCCGTTACAAAACTAGTTGACAATAAGCTGCGATGCAGCAATCTTACTTCAGTCCATTCTCGCCGTGACGAAGTTGCTGACGACGACACTGCTGCTGGCTCCTTTCCACGATAATTAGCGAGCAAGGCAGTTATTGGCAATGATATTGGCGTGGCGGGTTCTTGATGTCGCTGCAGCCAATATTTCCACCGCCCACGCTGATCACTTGCCACGTGCCGCTAAACATCACTCCTCCAGTACAGTGCACGCCATCCATGCGTCCGCACTTCACCGAGTCTCACACCAGAGTTCCCTCTCTGTGAAGCGCGCTCTGACGTAACATCCTTCCGCGTCCAGAAATGCCGCTACTCCAACGATACTTATTCGTTAACAAAAACCTAACGTTTCCCTAACATCCCTCAGCGATTACTCAGCGATATTTACACAATATATCTAATTGATTATACAGCAAAATAAACAATTTAATTCATACAACGTGTAGATATAAATTTACACAAAAATAGAAGCAAGTGTGTATACAATATTAAATGGTCAAAGAGCACATTGGCAAGAAAGTGTTACAGACGTACCCACTCTGCAGCTTGGGAATCAGTGTCCAATTTGTGAATCAATTTCGGTAAAGTCCAGAATTCAATCTCTTAAAACAGAGCATAAACGACGGAGGTGCAGGCTCTGTTGCATTCCCAGGATACAAAGTTCCCTACGAGTTAGGACACACCAAAAAATGTTCCGAGCCACAAACAAGGGACAAGCCAAAACAACAAGAGAACTGAACGTACCTGTTCCATTAATGAAATTATTATTTTCCAAAAACGGTTTTCCTAGCTACATTCCACTATATATCATCCTCTTGTATGAGATGAAACGTTATAATAATTCATAAAACTACATTCGGTATTCAAGATGGCAGTTTACAACAATGCCGCTAATTACAATTCCACTACGACGCGCTATCCATCTGAGCCACCGAGGACACAGATGAATAGCGCGACTACAGGGACTTACCCCTTGCACGCTTCCCGTGCAACTCACATTCCCAACTGTCCACAATTCTACATATGTAATGTACCTTATAGACATATAGATGGATAGAGCGTCTGCTATGTAAGCAGGAGATCCCGGGTTCGAGTCCCGGTCGGGGCACACATTTTCCGCTGTCCACATCGAGGTATATCAGCAACACTTGTCGGCAGCTGAGGGTTTCAGTTAGTCATCATTTATTCCCAAGTGAGTAATTCCACTGTACATGTAATGTTCCACATTCTACCCACAGAGTTTTTAAGTCGCAAGTCAGAGATAATCGATCTTCCGCGGTTGTAAGGAGTCGTTGAGCCATATAAATCGCTTGCTCGATTACGTGTATAAACCGAAAGCGATGAATACATGAAAATACATGGTTTCTGTTAGGTTATTGCCAGAATAGTATGCGTTTCTTGCGATTTGTTGAGGGAAGAAACGCACTACCAATGTGCCAGAATAAAAGTCAAACAGGATGTTGTTATGATGTAGATCAGACGATTCCGTTTGGGCAGAGGACTGCGAAAGTGAAATTGTATTTTGTCTAGGCAAAGTATTACAAGTGTTACCGACTTCTTTATTAATTAATAATAGTTGAAACAAGGGAAATCTAAATCAGGATGGCCAGACAAGTGTTTGAACCGTCATTCTCCCGGATGAGAGTCCAGTGTGCTAACCACTGCGGTGCCTCCCTCGGTAGACGTTGTATAAGGGGCAGATGACGTTGGTTAACCAACATACTTAAGAAAAGTTGTAGCACTGGTAAATTAGATATGTGGGAAACAATAAATCAGGTAAACAGTAAAGTCATTAAAATTAAGTTAGTGCTGGTATAGTGGCAAATAAGTGCAAAGACACAAGTTGTGTGGGGATAAAATGACCTCTATAAAGTATGTAATTGTTAAAACTTGCGTAACAACAAAACTTAGAATTAGAGTAAATCACAAGAAGTCAGAACATAAAAAACTGTTAGAAGATAAAGGAATAAATAAGGTAGCGTCATATTCATCATAAAAATCTATTGTTGGGTCAGTATAGTAGGTATAATAAAAAAACTGGTTTCTGCTAGCCAACTGATCATTCGATAATCTACCTTTCTTTGCATTGGTGTGCTTAAGAATTTCTGTTTCCTCTAAAAGTTTTACTTCGACAGTCAGTTGCAGTCGTGACCATGGAAAACAGGTACTTTCATAGAGAAATAACGAGGCAAGTCATTTACTCTTGTATACTCAATGATGTTTGCTGTATTACCAGACTACTGTACAAGACAGTCTCTTCAAACGCTTGTAGCATTACATCATCATTCGTCCTCAGATTCTCAGAAAAGTAAAAGGGCTGTGTGATAAAACACGTATTAGCCTCGCTCACTTTTTCACTGGTTTTATTTTGCTGCTTGGAAGATAAGGGGGCAATAAATTCCTTCGGCATTGCACTCCTGCTACTCCCCAACCACCACAAGCCGTTAGCTTAATCCTGCGGCCCTCCGTCCCACACACACACACACACACACACACGCAGTCACTCTTACTCTTTTCGCCCCTCCCACATTCTTCTCGCTGTACATCTTGCGCGGTTCACCTGTTATTCCACCCCCACCACTACGTCACAGGTCTCTGAGCCCCCACTTGACTTCTTTCCCTCCCTCTCACCCTCCCTAGTAGTTTCACCCAGCACTCTCCTACTCTCCCCACCCCTATTAGCCTCTGGCTCGGCCGCCAGAATTTATTTCCCTCTGTTTCCGGCGTTCCCTCTCCATTTGCTTCTTAATGGCTTTTATTTAACTTCCCCTCCCCCTCACCCCTACCTTGTTGCTGCCACATTCCGGGAGCGGGAGCCGTGAAACATAACCCCGCTGCCCCGCAGCTCCTTATGACGATTTCCGTCTAGATTTCACGTACTCTCGCCCGCTGTTTTCAACAGTTAGACACACACACACACACACACACACACACACACACACACACACAGCCCTTCTCCACACAGCTGGTTACCACTGACATAAAAGGCGGTTATTGACATGTTAGGTACCTGGTATTGTGGCATTTTCTCTCGCAGTGATAAATTACCTGCTGTACATTAAACGTCACTTATTTAGTTAAAGGCGGTATGATGTTGTTCAGCTCGTTTATTTCCCTGTAACTTCCACTCCCTTTTATTACAATAAAGAACTTCTACATGTAATCTGCATCTACATCTCTATTCCAGGCACTAACGTGTGTTGCAACCAGTCAGCTGGAACCATATATCTCACTTCGTATTCCCTGCGTGGGTGGAACAGAGGAACAAAATTTGCCAGTTACGTCCGAATCACTCAAATTTTACAGTCGTGCTGTGAGAAAGAATTTAAAGAAAGTAATATATTCCACACCTCGAGGTTTATCACAGTACCATCCAAATACACTCCTGGAAATGGAAAAAAGAACACATTGACACCGGTGTGTCAGACCCACCATACTTGCTCCGGACACTGCGAGAGGGCTGTACAAGCAATGATCACACGCACGGCACAGCGGACATACCAGGAACCGCGGTGTTGGCCGTCGAATGGCGCTAGCTGCGCAGCATTTGTGCACCGCCGCCGTCAGTGTCAGCCAGTTTGCCGTGGCATACGGAGCTCCATCGCAGTCTTTAACACTGGTAGCATGCCGCGACAGCGTGGACGTGAACCGTATGTGCAGTTGACGGACTTTGAGCGAGGGCGTATAGTGGGCATGCGGGAGGCCGGGTGGACGTACCGCCGAATTGCTCAACACGTGGGGCGTGAGGTCTCCACAGTACATCGATGTTGTCGCCAGTGGTCGGCGGAAGGTGCACGTGCCCGTCGACCTGGGACCGGACCGCAGCGACGCACGGATGCACGCCAAGACCGTAGGATCCTACGCAGTGCCGTAGGGGACCGCACCACCACTTCCAGCAAATTAGGGACACTGTTGCTCCTGGGGTATCGGCGAGGACCATTCGCAACCGTCTCCATGAAGCTGGGCTACGGTCCCGCACACCGTTAGGCCGTCTTCCGCTCACGCCCCAACATCGTGCAGCCCGCCTCCAGTGGTGTCGCGACAGGCGTGAATGGAGGGACGAATGGAGACGTGTCGTCTTCAGCGATGAGAGTCGCTTCTGCCTTGGTGCCAATGATGGTCGTATGCGTGTTTGGCGCCGTGCAGGTGAGCGCCACAATCAGGACTGCATACGACCGAGGCACACAGGGCCAACACCCGGCATCATGGTGTGGGGAGCGATCTCCTACACTGGCCGTACACCACTGGTGATCGTCGAGGGGACACTGAATAGTGCACGGTACATCCAAACCGTCATCGAACCCATCGTTGTACCATTCCTAGACCGGCAAGGGAACTTGCTGTTCCAACAGGACAATGCACGTCCGCATGTATCCCGTGCCACCCAACGTGCTCTAGAAGGTGTAAGTCAACTACCCTGGCCAGCAAGATCTCCGGATCTGTCCCCCATTGAGCATGTTTGGGACTGGATGAAGCGTCGTCTCACGCGGTCTGCACGTCCAGCAGGAACGCTGGTCCAACTGAGGCGCCAGGTGGAAATGGCATGGCAAGCCGTTCCACAGGACTACATCCAGCATCTCTACGATCGTCTCCATGGGAGAATAGCAGCCTGCATTGCTGCGAAATGTGGATATACACTGTACTAGTGCCGACATTGTGCATGCTCTGTTGCCTGTGTCTATGTGCCTGTGGTTCTGTCAGTGTGATCATGTGATGTATCTGACCCCAGGAATGTGTCAATAAAGTTTCCCCTTCCTGGGACAATGAATTCACGGTGTTCTTATTTCAATTTCCAGGAGTGTATTAATGATGTTCCAAAATTTGAATATGTGTGTCTCCTTTACATTGACGTTTTGAGGAATAGATAAAAAAACCACTGTATACGCCAGTGCAAATATCCTACGTCTAATCACGTTGGGTAAGTGTATGTTTAGTTACAGAGTACTTAAGCTTAGCTGAGAAGCGAGTGCCTACGAAATAAGTTATTACAGAAACTTCGCCATGTACCTTTGCAGGAATGGATACGGATTCCGTCACATTAGATTACATTAGAGGTACTTTTGGTTCCACGAGATCTATAGTGGGAAGATCATTCAGAGTGCTAAACATATCAGAAAAACAAGAGTACGTAATGAATATTTACAAAGAAAAACAAGTATGATAATGTACCTTCCACAAATCCCAACTGAAACGGTCCTCATAGATGTGGAACAAGTAAAAATTAAGTATTAAACATATTATCACAAAACGCGTAAATTTTCGATGCAGTGAGGTGTATATGACAATTCTGTAGCTGTATGTTGCCACGCATCATCAAATACAAATATCATTTTACAACATTTTATTTACAGAAATTGCATTATTGCACTGAATTTGTGTAGAAGTCAGGTTGTACTAACAGTCACATTATTTGATATTATTAGTGAAATGTACACGTCAATTGGTTCTACTTAAAATTCGTCAGCAAATTAGGCGTTGACCACCAATAATCCCTTTAGGCTGCTCTTAAGGCGAACTTTATTGGCAATTAAACTGAGTATGGCTGCTGGGAAGTTATCGAAACTGTGCGTTCCTGATCAATGGACACCTTTTTGGGCCACAGTAAGTGACAGTAAATCTTGGTGAAGATTATTCTTTTATCTAGTATTGATACCATGAACTGAGCTGTTGGTTTGAAAAAGAGAAACAGACAGCATATATTCCACATTTGATGACCACCTCGTTGAAAACAACCGGCAACCCAGTGGAACAGAAACAGACTTTCAGATCATAAAATATAGTAATCATCCATAGCATTATTTAACAACAGAAGAAAAATAACGCGTTCAGAAAACTATCACACAGGGCAGAAACAGTACTCAGCATTCTAATAGAACTATCGGACAACACAGAAGTGACCCCCGCCCCTCACATATACACGAGTGTGCACATTGACGTAAAATCAAAACAAAACAGTAAACAAATGACAGTCATAAGCGCATCATAAACGTAAATTTGTGCAGTGAAACGTCTGTCCAAGTCACAGCAACATACCAAGATGCAACACCTTCAAATGAGCGCGAGAAAACGTGAGTAAAGACTGTTAAAAAACGAAGTATAATCCATGAATAATAAACTACACCAAATAATTCTCCATAGCAAAGCTTCACAAATTTTTACAGATGCCCGCAGGTCAGTCCAATTGCACAAAAGCAACAAAAACACGTTCTGCACACGAGAACAGACTTGCCACAGCTCAGGACTAGCCAGATACTACAATGACAAAGCCAAAAACGTGCATAGGCGACGTTTCTCCGAACATACATTTTAAAGCTTAGATTATGAACAAGATCAATGCAGACGACAACCTAACATCCATCACGTTTGCAGATGGCATGGTGTACTAATATAGGCCTGTGGCTGACTTTCGTTGGTAGCCACAGGGCATATACAACGTACAATATAAGGTAACGTGCGTTTATAATTTAAATAACAACAGAATTTGGCGTCACGTATTTCTTAACCTAAACAAAGTCTGTATGTAGGTATTAAAAAAAAACACTGAGTATGTCATAACTATAGTGAAACATGTTCGAGTGTTAAAGCAAAACAATAATTTGCCCACTTGCAAAAAGGCGGACCCACCTTAATTCATTATTACTTATGTTTATAATTGTATATCGAAAATTTCCGATCCTTTAGTACCCAGCTAACTCTGTTCGTTGATGAGATACAGAAGAATGTAGATAGCAGAGCTCAGGCAGATGTGTTTCTTGGCTTTAGAAAACTTTAATACAATTTCCCTCCGTCGCTTAGTAAGTAATATATATATATATATATATATATATATATATATATATATATATATATATATATATATATGTGGAAAAAAACTCGTCATCTTCAGTGGAAATATGGTAACCTGAGAAGATTTCACCAATAAAATTCAAGGAGGAACCTGCACTTCCATATTAGCCATATAGATCATATAAGAAAAGTACCTTATTCTATCCTTCAGCCCTTTCATCATAGTGAATCGCGCACCTGGCTCAATTCATACTTCTTCACATGTGTCGGTCACAGGCTTCTGTAACATTTGCACATTGGTAACGGGTTCGGCATACAGAAATGTTTTTTAAATGCCTACATAGCCAGGAAACCAATGGATTGCCGTTTAGTGAACGGGGAGGCCATGCTACCGGAGCTCATCGACAAATCCGTCGTCCACAAACACTGCAGTGAGGTACTCTCGCACGATTCACAGAATAGAAGAAGAGGTGGCGCCATGTCATGTATAAACTACAGTTGTTGTCTTTTCTGCAACGATAACTTTCACCAATACTGCTAATAGTTCATTAGTACAGTGTATGGCCCTATGGTTGTGCCAACGACAATTTCTGCCAATACACTAGAACTGAAGCGACCCTGTTGCCTAACCTCCATGAACGCTTGACGACTTGCATCTGCCCACACGCGTGTATTGTGGTAAATCACAGGTGGTCTCCCTTGCAATCGCGCGTCGCAGCGCCTGCAAGCTAGGCTTCCCTCCAGCAGCGGTGGTTCAGCAGGACAGCTTATGCACCAGGCGGAGCAGGTCGATCGGGAAATTCTTGTGGCCTACTACAGAGGTCTCTAGCAGAGCGGGAACTGTGTTCCACGGCAAGCATCACGCGTAACAAGTAGCAACAGGATATAAGTCATGCTGCAGAGCTTAACCAGCAGAGTTCCAGGGATGGCAAGTAGGAATTCCAGCCGCGCGAGGTAGCCGTGCGGTCAAAAGCGCCTTGCCACGGTTCGTGCGGCTCCCCCCGTCGGAGTTGTAGGCCTAGGGACCGATGACCTCAGAAGTTTGGTCCCATAGGAACTTACAACAAATTTCAAAAATTTTTTGGAATCGCAGTTCCTGCCACAGTCGTAGTTGAAGCACCATTTCACAGTAGATCACCTGTCCAAATCAGGAACTGCCACGCCCGTGAACGACGAGGCGTGGGAGAAACTGATCAAAAGGCAGTGACGAAGGAGGCTCTATGGCAGAAAAGGACGTTGTGTTTACCTGTTTAGACGTAGTCGCTGAACGGGGCTGGCACTGTCTAGGAGTATTGTACAACCATGGGGAGTGTTTGCGTTATTAAAGAAATGACTGTTTTAGTATTCGAGTTTGTAGTCATTTCCTTAGTTGTGCTTTATAGGTATGAATACCTGAACTGTGGTTAGCAATAGCGATTCTGTTCACCGTGACATATCAGCAGCACCCCATGTACTGCTTTACAATTACTAAAGAACACAGACATTGTTGGTCAGGAATAATCACACCCAATAATGTACTACCTGAAACACAGTATATACGTAAGAGACATGGTGTGGAGGAATAATCACACCCAATAATGTACTACCTGAAACACAGTTTATACGTAAGAGACATGGAGTGGAATATTTATAACGAAAAATGGCACCGATTTCACCACTTGCGGAAGAGGGTAACAGACAAAAATGACGTTCGTGTTTGACACAGTGCGGACTGCCAATACAGAGGAAGATATTACTCTTATTATTTTATTTATTTATTGTTCCGTGGGACCAAATTAGCGAGAAGTCTCCATGGTCATGGAACGAGTCAGTACATGAAATTATAATACGATAGTAGAAACAGATAAAATGAAATATAAGAAACATATTCAGGCGACAAGTCGTAAGTTTAAATAAAGAAAATCAAGAATGTAACACTGGAAGTTGATTAATTTTTCAGCTCTTCCAGGAGCTCCTCGAGAGAATAGAAGGAGTGAGCCATGAGGAAACTCTTCAGTTTGGACGTAAAAGTGTTTGGGTCACAGCTAAGATTTTTGAGTTCTTGTGGTAGCTTATTGAAAATGGATGCAGCAGAATACTGCACTCCTTTCTGCACAAGAGTCAAGGTAGTGCATTCCACATGCAGATTTGATTTCTGCCTAGTATTAACTGAGTGAAAGCTGCTAACTCTTGGGAATAAGTTAATATTGCTAACAACAAACGACATTAAAGAAAATATATACTGTGAGGGCAATGTCAGAATTCCCAGACTTTTGAATAAGGGTCGACAAGAGGTTCTCGAACTTACACCACATATAGCTCGAACAGCCCGTTTTTGAGCCAAAAATACCCTTTTAGAATCAGAAGAATTACCCCAAAAAATAATACCATACGACATAAGAGTATGAAAATATGTGAAGTAGACTACTTTTCGGTTGATCTGTCACTTATTTCAGATACTGTTCTAATGGTAAATAAAGCAGCATTTAGTTTCTGAACAAGATGCTGAACATGGGCTTTCCACAACAGCTCAGCAAGTAATATGCCCTACTCGGTCACTGCTGCGTATTTTACGCCTGTTATTCGAACCGGCTGCCAAACTACAGGGAAGTCCTAGGGGGATACGGTCCAACTTCTCTCTCAAGGCGGTTTGCAGTTATTGCACGGTTCCGAGAGATGGTATTCGTTGCGAAACACCTCTGCCAAGAGCACCACAGGTATGCTGTATAGCGTTTAGGTCGGTGGAGAACACAGGCCATTCCTTATGTTCAAGTTCTTTGCTTTCCACAGTGTACGACACCTCAATGGTCCTGTGTGTGTGGGGGGGCTTTGTCGTCCAAAACAGGACTCTGGACCACTATTTCTTATCCTAACCAACACGCTCCCTACGCGATCGAATTCTTTCTCGACGATACCGGGGTTAAGGTAGAATGCATTTAACAGACTACCGAGCGTAAAAACAAGCCTCATTTAATCGCCGCAAAATGGTTCTGGCAGAGACACGTGTACTGGTGGCAGTCGCAAGGTCTGCGGCGAGCTGCCTAGGAGTGATACGTTTGTTCCTCTTCGCCACTGTGGCTACTTATCGATCCGCTTGCTGTGTGGTTGTCCGTTTGCGACCATCGGCATGCCGGGAGTTCCATCTTCTGCGACCTTTTTCAGTCTCAAGATGACGCTTTTGAACACACCCATTACTGTGACCAGAACAGTGACACTTTGACCGGCTTCGAATCGCCGAGCTGCTCGTTCACGACCCCAAGCACTCAAATGATACCTTCATACTTGTTACCGTACGAAATGGAATGTCGCAGTAATGGGTTCCACAGCAATCTTTTTCAAAGACAGTGCTGCATGAACTGTCGAATGCGTACAGGGCGTTCGTGCACAGGATTCGCTGCAGTCACCATGCCCCGTTCCGTACATTTCCTTTTACTGTCACTGGTCCGGTGTTTCGTAGCGACAGGCAGCTGTTACTTAGTGCCAGATGTTTCTCAGCAATTGTAAAGCACTGTGGGTGTGAATGCCTGATACTGTCGGTTGGCAATAGCGACTCTATTCACACTTACATATCAGCAGCACCTCAAATTTTGTTGTTAACGATACAGTGAACTTAACAACAGCATCTCTTGTGAATTCAGCCTCATCTGTAAATGAAATGTAGCGTGTGAATTACGGATCTTCACGACAAAAACGGCGCATATCTCAACAGTTATTGGTTTCTGGACGTACAATGACACGCATTTTTTTAATAATGAAATTACCATGAAATCACTACGCTTAGCTGCAGACAGGCATTTATCCCTTGCACGCTCCCCGTGAGACCCACGTTCCGTACTTAATGCCGGAGATAAGTCCCTGCAGTCGTACTATCCTCTGTGTCCTCTGTGGCTCAGATGGATAGAATGTCTGCCATGTAAGCAGGAGATCCCAGGTTCGAGTCCTGGTCGGGGTGCACATTTTAGACTGTCCCCGTTGACGTATATCAACCCCTGTCTGCAGCTAAGCGTAGTGATTTCATTGTAATTTCATTAAAAAGTAAATAAAAAAATTAAAAAAAATATAGCTGCATGGTCACCGATGGTATCTGTTCTTTCGGACATGTCCGAAAGAACAGATAACATCTTCGTATATATACAGGCATTTTTCTTCTAGTTTTGATCAATCCACATTTCTATAACAGCACGTATTTTTTTAGGGCACCGTTGATAGCATCAATGATTGTATATCGAATATAATTTGTGACGCACAAGGAGGAGTCAGGCCATGAAGGGAAAATTACTGTGGCTGGAGTGTCTCAAAAAAGACGTTGTGTCATTCTGTGGCAGCTTGCAGTAACTGAGTAAGTGACCTCTGTTAATTTAAACGAAACAGGAATGACGTGCGTGTAAGGCAGCTACTGGTACTGTAAGGCAACTACTGGTACGACGGAAGGAGGCTGTACGTGCAGTTTTGCGGAAAGTCGTATAGATGTCAACAAAGCATATAGCGCCAGCAGGGTAATGATTATATAAGCCAACATGGCGGCATTCCGTCCCGAAAACGTTGTTATAATGACTCACCCAATAATGATGTTTATTGTCATTGCTTGTAATGTAATGGTTCAAATGGCTCTGAGCAGTATGGGACTTAATATCTGTGGTCATCAGTCCCCTAGAACTTAGAACTACTAACCTAAGGACATCACACACATCCATGCCAGAGGCAGGATTCAAACCTGCGACCATAGCGGTCACGCGGTTCCAGACTGAAGCGCCTAGAACCGCACGGCCACACCGGCCGGCCGCTTGTAATGTAAAAGTAGACTAAAATTTTAATATGACACTGCCCTTCAACGTTTGAAGTCGTGATTACTCCGAGTATACAGGCATTCGCGGTCCAGAGATAGCAACGCTGCCAGTTCTTGAACGAGAATTAATTACCGGAAACATGCGAGAGCAACGCATTCAGTCAAAGAATTTCTTCTCTGTCCCATAAGTTGCTAGCACTAACACAACAATCACATGCCTTAACTTCTTTGTTGTTTTTGTACGCTAGCTGTGTCGGTTCGGTCGCAGCGCTTTGAAAGCGTTTCATTACGGGAGCCCCGTTGCATGTATGCAGCAAGGAAGTAGTCAGCAAGTGTTTCATTTTCTGTGCTTGAAGAGACTAAAGTTGCGGAGATTGTTCACAGAATGAAACTGCAGCACGGTTACAACCGTCACAGTAACAGAAAATTCACTAGTGGTTAAACAGCTTTAAAAGTGGGGGTGTAAATGTCTATGACGACAAGCCTTCTACTACTTTCTGGTACCTCATCCACTCCCAAAACGGAGAGGAGCTTCCAAACGGACGAGTGGATCATTCGTGAGGATCATCGTGCCGGAATTGATTGACACAGCGCACGAGCCGGACTTACGTCACGATTAAACATTTGCAACGGAAAACGAATCTCCAAACTTCACCGCCTGGTGTAAAAGGTAAAGTACCCAGGTACCCAGAAGGGATGGGGGCAAAAAAGAAATGAAAATTAATGGATTGAGAAGTTATTTGATCATTTTCAGTGACTGCAAAATCGAGTCAGATTTACAAAGAAAGCTGTATGAGCCCACTTTACCCCCTGCGGCCAGGATGGATGCACTGATTCGGTTGGAAACTGTGTCATGAGGCAGTTGTATCCTATCCTGAGCAATGCTGGCCCACAACTGTTGTAACTGGTCCTTGATGTACTGGATACTGCCACTGGAGTTGACGTCCAAGCTCAATCCGTCGTCCACAAACACTGCAGTTAGGTACTCTCGCACGATTCATAGAATAGAAGAATAGGTGGTGCCAAGTCATGTATAAACTACAGTCGTTGTCTTTTCTGCAACGATAACTTTCACCAACACTGCTAATAGTTCATTAGTACAGTGTATGGCCCTATGATTGTGTCAACGACAATTTCTGCTAATGTACTGAAACTGAAGCTACCCTGTTGCCTAACCTCCATGAACACTCGTCGACTTGTATCTGCCCACCCGCATGTATTGTGGTAATTCATTGGTGGTCTCCCTTGCAACCGCACGTCACAACGCCTGCAAGCTAGGCTTCCCTCCAGGAACGGTGGTTGAGTAGGACAGCCTATGTACCAGGCGGAGCAGGTCGATCAGGAAATTCTTGTGGTTTACTACAGAGGTCTCTAGCAGAGCGGGAACTGTGTTCCACGGGAAGCATCACGTGGAACAAGTTGCACCACGATATAAGCCATGCTGCGGGGCTTAACCAGTAGAGTTCCAGGGAGGGCAAGTACGAATTCCAGCAGCGCGAGGTAGCCAAGCTCAACCCACACATGTTTTGTGAGGTACAGATTGGGGATACTGATGGCCACAAATTATACCTCAGTATCACTCAGACTCTTATTATGTGTGGATGAGCACTGTCCAATTGAAAAATGCCACCACGACGCCATCACACTAGAGGTAACACACTAACGCACTTGTACGGAGACTGTTCGTAACTTAGCGTTGTGCCGTCAGAATTCCGTCAGCTCTCTACCAGCCTTGATCTGACGTCATACACGATGGCTGCCCACAATGTCGTGAGGTGTAACACCACTTTATGTGTCTCTTAAAACGGTGGAAGAATGGAACCTATCCTTAGGATAGCGACAGAAAAACCACTGTCTACGTGCCTCCCTACTAAACCTGATCTCTCTACTCTTCACGATCCTTACGCGAAATGTTCGTTGGTGGTTGTAGAATCGTTCTGCTGTCAGCCTCAAATGTCCGTTCTCTAACTTTTCTCAATAGTGTTCCTCGAAAAGAACGTCGACCTCTCCACAGTGATTCCGATTTTAGTTCCCGTAGCATCCCTCTAACACTTGAACGTTGTTCCAACCTGCCAGTAACAAATATCGCAGCCCGCCTCTGCATTGCTTCGGTGTCTCCCTTTGATCCGAGCCTGTGCGGATCCCAAACGCTCCAATATTACTTAATAAATGGGTCGCACCAGCGTCCCATATGCTGTCTCCTTTACAGGTGGACTACTCTTTCCTGAAGTTCCCCCCATGATCCGAAGTCGACCATTCGTCTTCCCTATCACAGTGCACACATGCTCGTTCCATTTCATATTGCTTCGCAACGTTACGCCCGGTTACTTAAACGACGTGCCTGCGTCAAGCAGTACACTCGTAATATTGTACTGAAATCCTGCAAGTATAGGCTTTCCTACTATATCAGGAACACGACAGCCTAGTGTGTTTTTAATAGCAAAGACAAGATCCAGTTATTAGCCAACAGTGGGGTATACAAAATCAACTGTTCTGATTGTGACAAATTTTACATTGGTCAGTCAGGCAGAGACATATCAACTAGGCTGGCTGAACATGAACGCAGCTGGAGGTTGCAGAATTCAGACTCTACATTTGCTGAGAATGTACTGAGTAAGGGTCACAACTACCAGCCACTGTCACATGTACTTCACTTAGCAAACAAAGGCCATAAACTCAACCTGCTGGAAGCCCCGGAAATTAACAAACATCTTGCTCACAGTCCAGATCTCATCCTAAATGACCAGACACAGCTCAACACTTCCCCTCTCCTAAACTTCATATAATCATCTTTGCTGTTCATTACTTCCCACACTCTCTCTTCCTACATATTCCCATTTTCCTGTATTCATTAAGTTGTTTTGTTTTGTTGAAGTTGTCTTTGTATTCCCCATAGACTGTAGTTTCAATAGTTAAGGCTTTCTTTTAACTGCTACTTGTATTACTGTCCATGTTTAACACCCCTTCTAGTTGTCTCATCAAATACTGTTGATATTTTACTTTGCTCATTTATTTAATGAAAACTGTTACACAGCCACTGCTTTGATTATAATGTTAATATTAAAATGCAGTACTAGCGCACTCTCAAAATCTAGGTTCCCTCAAACACCTCTATTTTCTTGCATTTATTTATTTCTGTTTATCTTATTGATATTGCTTAAGTTCCTTATGTATTCTGTATTTACATTGATAACTGTCTCTTCTTTTAATTTGTTGTGTACCACTCTCCATGTTTCATACCTCCTGATGCAGCCTTGTCTAGTACTAATTTTATTTTATTTTATTAGTTTTGTTTGTTAATAGAAACTGTTATGTAGGCATGCTGTTCCTATTTTGTGCTAAAGGTTTTCCTGTCTACTCCATTGTTATTTATGCACAGTTCAGTTTTTACTTTTTCATTGCAAAGATGTTACTTACTGTATGTTTCTACTTCAGTCTAGATGTGTTACTTCTCTTTCAATGTTGTCTGCTAACATTTAACTTCTTTGGTGATAATACTCAGTAAATGTCTGAAGATGACCTTGTAAGCCGAAAACCGGTTAACAATAAAAGTAATATTGTATAACAACAGCACCTTGGTGCTTTCAATTTATTATAATGTTGTTCTGCCAAGAACAGACGGAATATTCTGTTAATATGATAAAACTGTTCCATTTGACAATTCTGTCATTCCAAAGACATCACTGGAGTGTGCTTTGAAGGCGTGGCGGTAGGACTTGAAGTCCCACACCACCCTCCGATGGTGGAAGTTCATCTCGCAGGGAAATATTAACTAACTCTGGACTAAATTACGTATCAGCAGTGATGGTTGACGATGGTCAATACCCATCGAGTGGTCGAGTCAACACTAACGCTTCATTAGTGGCCTTAACAGTGCTATCGCTAGCCATGGTCAGGATCAGAGTCCTCAAGGATGGTGTGAGAGGAACAGGGCCTCACTGTCTGTGCCTGCGAGCCGCAGTGCCAATGTTTTGTAAGCCAGCAACCATGTCCCATAGTGCTTATACTTTGGCACGGAGACGCCTTGCCTTCTGTTGGATGGACATCTTGAGAGTAGCCATGTCCGTTTCCTCGTGGAGGGGAGGGGCATGAACACTCCACCGAGGCACCTTATTCTGCAGGTGCTGGAGGATCTGCATCCGGGAGGCACTAATCGTAGCCCACGCAGTGGAGCCATAGGTGAGGGAATGTTGGACAACCATCCGGTAGAGCTGGAACTTGGTGTTGCGGTTCAGTTCCCTGCTGGTGAACATAGGGTACAACGCTTTTATCAGCTTGAGTCCTTTTTTGAGTTAATATTGGCGATGGAAGAGCAGTATTTCTATCCATCTGGACACCTAGGTATTCGGTATCAGGGGACCATGTTCCCTGCACCCCCGCTACGTGCTTTATATACCCTCCACTGCTAGTCCCGCGTCTGGCCATCCTGATTTAGGTTTTCCGTGATTTCCCTAAATCGCTCCAGGCAAATGCCGGGATGGATCCTGTGAAAGGGCACGGCCGACTTCCTTCCCCGTCTGTCCTTAATCCGATGAGACCGATGACCTCGCTGTTTGGTCTCCTTCCCCAAAACAACCAACCATCCACTACTAGTGCTGCCATCTGCTGCCTGTGAGTGTTTAATGCATCTTGACGTCGAACACATGCGGTGATCACATTAATGTTCAAATGTGTGTGAATTCCTAAGCGACGTAACTGCTTAGGCCATCGGTCCCTACACTTACTCATTACTTAAACTAAGTTAAACTAACTTAAGCTAAGAACAACACACACACCCATGCCCGAGGGAGGACTCGAACCTCCGGCGGGAGGGGCTGCGCAGTCCGTGACAGGTCACATTAATGGGACTGAACTGTGTATAAATGGAACCTTTCAAAAAAAACCAAAACAATTTGGTCAGTTTCTTAATACATAAAGCGAAGTTTGGAATTCCGTATACCCTAGCAAAGTAAATTTGATGTTAATTTGCGTTCTTGAAGAGAAGAGTGGGGTCCTTATTTCCGTCACTGACGTAAACTTCCGGAAACACCTCCGTCACTGAAGTAAAAATACTAACAGTGTCATCTAATCGTTTTTTGGTGTACTATGCCGTCATTGAAGTGCTAAGCTGAGCAGACTCACAAAATTTTTATTACGATATTTTTTTAGTGATCCAGTTATGATGAGATAAAGCCAGTGAGGTGAGCCCAACCTATGTTGAAGTTACCCGTAAAACCCAATGAAGATTCATCAAATCGATTTGGAGATTAGCGTGTTCAAACAGACACATACGACAGTTTTACGGTATTGTTATTAGTTCGTACAGATTTTTTTTGCCGCATTGGAACATGTCGAACTGCAGATGGTCAGCCGTTTTTCTTTGAAGTGCTGGTGTCACTTGAACGTGTGTGACTGCTTTAGTTACTGCGAATGAAGCGGAATCGGTATATCCGCCCTCGGAGGAAAGTGAAATAAGAAGTATTTAGCTACTCACCCACACACACACACACACACAAACACAAACAACACACACACACACACACACACACACACACACACACACACACCTACTCACTCACAAATCAAAAGTAAAATGTCACCCACTTGCAAACACAGGAAAACAACACGACTCTTTTACAACACAATAACTTCCATGTAGGCGTTATATGACAAGGTGTTGCATGAAAGCATCCTCGCTAACGTAAATTAATCTGTTTATCATCACGACAGAACTGCAATAAGCTGATCGTTATTGCTTCTTTATTCGATAGGAGTTTCCTGTAAAACAAAACTTGAGCAAATATCATGCACAGGTTATACTGCGTCGTACGTATTCGTAGCACTGATGTTCTGTAATTTTGTTTTTGGTGAGTCATCAGTCTTCTGACTGGTTTGATGAGGCCCGCCATAAATTCCTCTCCTGTGCCAACGTCTTCATCTCAGAGTAGCACTTGCAAGCTATGTCCCCAATTATTTGCTGGTGTATTCCAATCTGTATATTCCTCTGTAGTTTTTACCCTCTATAGCTCCGTCTAGTACCATGGAAGTTATTCGACGAAGCCTTAAACACATGTCCTATCATGCTGTCCCTCCTTCTTGTCAGTGTCTCCCATACATTCCTTTCCTCACCGGTTCTGTGGAGAACCTGTTCATTCCTTACCTTATCTGTCCACCTAATTTTCAATGTCCTTTTGCCAGTGCTAGCCTGCTTTTCTATGTCCTTCCTGCTCCGAACATCATTGGTTATTTTGCTGCCTAGATAGCACAGTTCCTTAACTTCATCTACTTCCTGATCCCTAGTTCTGACAATAAGTTTCTCTCCGTTCTCATCTCTGCTACTTCTCATCACTTCCGACTTTCTTCGAATTACTCTCAGTATATAATTTGTATTGATTGGATTGTTTATCCGACCAACAGATCTTGTAATTCTTCTTTGCTTTCACGTGACTACATCTCCGGTCGTCAGTCGTATATTGTCAGCGTTCTTCGGCTGTGTTCACAAGTAAGAGAATGCGAGATGCCTGTGGGTGGCTCATGTACCCATCTCTGCCTTTGGGGGATCAAACACACCGTTAGGTATCACTGTGAAACAGGAAGTGGTGTGTCTTGAATTTCTAATGTTTATCATTGGTCGGGTGCATGATCAAAGTGCAACTGTGGAAGCTATCACATTTTAACGGAAACGTATGAGTCGTATCGATATGTACAAAACAGGCAGTAGCATAACCTTGTAAGAGCTGCCTAATTCAATTGACATTGGCAGAAGGGATGATTTCGGACTTGCAGAGATATCACAAAGTAAGTCCCACAGCGTTCAATTGTGGGCCCGCATCTACTCCATATACATAGGAATGACATTCCACGTAAGACTCATTAAACAGAAACAGTACACTCTGCAGACCTCCTTAAATAACCGGAAAATCCGTTCCAGGTGAACTCACTCTGTTGATCTAACAAATTTTGTGGATTTTTCTTCTTCTTTTGATGATTAACTTAATGGTACAAATGGCTCTGAGCACTGTGGGACTTAACATTGGAGGTCATCAGCATCCTAGAACTTAGAACTACTTAAACCTAACTAATCTAAGGACATCACACACATCCATGCCCAAGGCAGGATTCGAACCTGCGACCGTAGCGGACGCGCGGTTCCAGACTGAAGCACCTAGAACCGCTCGGCCACAGCGGCCAGCGGTAATTAACTGTTGTGAGTATGTGGGTTTATCTTGTCAAGTTGGGCAATGTATTGATCCAACAAGTACTCTTTGGCTCCTGCAAGAAACAATTTCCACCTCACACTACTACAGAAGTCAGACAGACGATCCTAATGTACCAACATGAACTACTTGAGAAACATTCGGCACCAAAGATCTTCTGGAGTCGTCCGCTGAAAGGAAAAGACACAAAAATATTCTGTATTCTTACGTAACTATTGGAATACTTGGGTACTGGAGTATTGCTAGTTAGTGTAAGAAAAATATTAAACGAACGAAAAATATTATTGATTACAAAAAATTCTGAGAAATCAAGTGAAACTTTTTCTTATAAAATAATAATAAATTTCCGGGTTCTTTTCGGAACAATAGATTGCCTCTTATAGATAGGAATGCTATTATTTTACAAAGTATGGAAAGGTTCTTTTCTCCCTTTTCTTTAAAAATGTTATTTACTCGGCAGAATGGCTGAGAGCCACGCCTACACAACTTGAATTACTTATCCAGGTACCGTCAAGGCTATCGCATGAGAAATTTAATGGAGTGTACTGTTAGGGAGGACAGATGGGGCTCTCATATGCTGCAGCGTACAATACCGTGAGCTGTGACAATTACTGCCTGCGTCGCTCGCTGCTGACAAATAAGACAACTATCTCTTTCTATCTGGATTGATATTCGCCAATCAAACTCTCCCTACACCTTGATGTAGTCAAGGACTCCTATCCGCCCCTAGTCTAACTATTAGTGCGGTACACTGGTCAGATAACCAGTCCACCGCAATGCGACTCAATACTCGCTTGCAGGCGTTTAACCAGTATTCTGTCCGTGTTCACACCACACAATAGGTGCGGCGACCAACACAGTGAACAACGCTTAATCGTGAGTGACTCAATATAGAGTGTCACTCCGATTCGCTAACGACAGAGGTGCTCTCCCAGTGAAGTACTGAGGAGAGACTTTGTTCCTCGCTCTTTGCGTACACGCACGAGCGCACTCGCACTCGTTACGTGTTCCCGCTCCAAGAGGACAACGGAATGGCTCCTTTTTCTGCAAAAGTTGCAAGGGTATATCACTCGCTGCTTTCCCTCACTCCTCTGACTCTTTGCCTCAGAAATATTCCGCCAATCAACGATGCTCTTTTAAATGGGAGAATGACGTTTTGTTTAAGTCGACCAGTGCGGAAATCTGTGGCATCTCCATTAGGTGTATACTGTCCTCATGTGAGAACTCCATAACTATGCAGTCGCTCCATGAAAAATGCATCTTCTGGTCGCTCCCACATAATGCAGCAGTGGGCTGGTTTCCTCTTTAGAACGACAATTCCTGTGGCCGCCATGTTGTGTACGCCAGCCTCGACTTTTATCAACCTTGGTGCGCACTTGCGATTTACTTATTAGATTTGCATATTGCTTACATGAATTCATACAAAATTGACTCTACCTTATCGAGTTTGGGTTCGAACGAAGTGTCTTGATGTGCAGAGTTCGATTGAGAGGACGGAATATGTAAGAAATGAAGGTCAGGATACCACACTACCTTACACTGTATTTGACACAATTGATAAATACTTTGACGACTTTTTAATTTTTTTTACACATATGATGGTGGTTGCATTTGACTCAAACTGTGCAATACCTGTGGATATATTAGTTATAGTGGACCCTTTGTACACGACAGGCTGTGCCTGAATTTCTCAAATTTCTCTTCAGCCAGTTCTGGGGAATGGTTCAGAAATACACTCTAAGATTGGAAAAGAAACCACAACATGAAGGAAATATCTGAACGGGGCGGAAATTGGTGGATGTGACGTACCTCTGCATAAAAACAAATGATTATGATTTCAGAAAAATTGGATGATTTATTCAAGATAAAGGGCTTCACAAATAGAGCAAGTCAATAATGCGTTGGTCCACCTGTGGCTCTTATGCAACCATTTGTTCGGCTTGGTATTGATTGAAAGACTTATTACATGTCCTACTGAGGCATATCTTGGTGAATTCTGTCCAACTGTCGCGTCAGATCGTCCAAATCCCGAGCTGGTTGCAGGGCACTGCCCTTAATGGTCATAACTTTCTCAGCTGGAGGAGGTCCGGCGACGTTGTTGGCAGAGGCAGGGCTTGGTTGGCACGAAGACAAGCAGTAGTAACTGTCGCCGCGTGCGGGTGGGCGTTATCTTGCTGAAATGCTAAGTCCAGGATGGGTTGCCATGAAGGGTAACAAAACTGGGCTTAGAATATCGTCGACGCACTGCTGCTCTGTTAGGGTGCCCCCGTTGACTACCGCAGGTGGCCCGCTGTGAACTGAAAAAGCACCCCAGTCCATCACTTCCAGGTGTCGGACGGTATGGCGGTCGACAGTCATATTAGTATCCTACCACTGTCCGGAGTGTCTCCAGACACATCGCTGGGCATCGGGGCTCAGTTCGGAGAAAGACTCATCACTGAAGATAACTCTTCTCCAGTCAATGATATTCCAGGCCGAATGTGCCCGACACCACTGCATACGGACTTGTTGGTGCGCAGAGATCAATGTTTGTGAGCTGAGCCCTCTTTTCGTGAGTCTGCTATTGATGGTTTGCGGTCACTGAAGCACCAACTGCACGTCGGCTTGTTAATAGTGACGAATCCGCGGCTCTGAGTGATTCCCTGGCGATTGTTCGTTCCCCATGTTCTGTCGTCTCTCTACATCGACAGCTTCCTTCTCGACTCTGTGTTGAGCCGTGGTTCACCTACTCCTTCCAACATCGTCGGATAGCGGCATCACTCCAATTCAGATGTCGGCTCGCCGATTACTCCAAATGGCTTCTTCTTGCCCAACTACACGCCCTCTCTCAAACGCTGGCAATTATGTATTTTGTTCACATGCCTGTCTGCGAAAGCCGGCCGCGGTGGCCGTGCGGTTATAGGCGCTGCAGTCCGGAACCGCGGGACTGCTACGGTCGCAGGTTCGAATCCTGCCTCTGGCATGGATGTGTGTGATGTCCTTAGGTTAGTTAGGTTTAATTATTTCTAAGTTCTAGTCGACTGATGACCTCAGAAGGTAAGTCGCATAGTGGTCAGAGCCGTTTTGAACCGTCTGCGAAGCATGATTACTGTCCAATTGAGTACACGCAATGAAATTCGCAAAGACTGCATCTCCTGGAGTCGACATGTTCCCTGTTTAGTATCCACGACAGCTGTGCGGTGAAATTGCACTGTAGCGTAAAACATTCATCCATCAGCAGCCAGAGTTTACAATTTTGCGTTTTCTGTCAACACCTATATAAAAATCGACTTGTGACTGATTTGCACGGTGCGCCGCCTATGTGTGTGTGTGTGTGTGTGTGTGTGTGTGTGTACGCGCGCGCCCTTGTGTGTGTGTGTGTGTTCGCGGTTAACGTTGAAGCTAATAGACTCAACCATAGGATTCAGTTTAACCGCGATTGTCTACTGCTCGGTGCCATCTCGAAATACACGACACATTTGCGGAGTGAGTCCTACACTGCCGAGCGAATCTCACGCAAAGCTGAGGTGAGTTCCATGAAAAGAGTGATTAAAGAAGCATACAGACAAAAGCAACAGCTTGGTATCCAACTGTAAGATTTATATTTTCAGTTAACAGCATAAATTACTAGGAAATGCAGTGCACGTCTCGGTTGAAAAAGGGAAAGTGGTTTCTGTTTGTGCTTATCATGAGAACATACCTAACCTGCTTAGCAGGATGGTTCCTATTAACACCCGGGAGTACCACGAGTGGTTCAGATCTTCATAGAGCGTTACCGGAATGAGATAAATTTGTTAGATAAATGACTCAAACATTATTTAACACACCTTTTTACTAAGAAAGAACTGCAGCAAATGGAAGCAACTAGCGAACCCAGCAATGCTTCGCAACTGCTGGAAACTGAACATACATACTAAGGTCCATTCCCCCCCCCCTCCCCCTCTTACCACCATCTACTCATCCTTCCCCTTTTTCTGTCAATCACCTCCTCCTCCCATCTTTCTGTATCTTTATCCTCCTCTCCCCTCTCTCTTTCCATCTGCTCCTTCCCCTTTATTGTGTTCATTTCCTCCCTCCTCTCTATCCAATTTCTCTTCCACCATATTCTGAGCATCGTTTTCTTGTGACGCAAAGGGACTTCGGCTGGAAATTGAAGAAACTTAAATTGAATGGGTAAATTGATAAATGGGGTATGAGACAAACCTCTTCAGATGCTGGATCTGTGTGAATGGTAGCCTCAACGACAGTATTCCACATGGTTTTAACCTCCGAACGGGTAGGATTGCAAAGTTTCGGACGATTCAGATTCCGTAGTAGTATTCTGACCATAAGCGGATAATATTATGATTTTCCTGTTTTCTGCTCAAACCGACTTCGAGGTATAGCACCAAACGCCACAATGTTGTGTATGTAAATTTTGTACAAAACTATACTAACATATAAAGAGAAAGATTGTATATAGGAGAAAGAATTTGTCTAATGCTCTGATGCCATAGTTAAAATTGACTGCGTGAAAGCAAACTAATAATCAAACTTTCACAGCACAGCATTTTCTTCTCGCAGTCTGGTTTTGACAGACAATCTGTTCAGTGTTACCTTAAAAACCATGTATCCTATGTCCATCTGAATGTTTATTATTGTGCAAAAATATGAAGTAAGTCGATCAAGAACTTTCAGAGATTTTTGCTAAGAATTTATCTGTGTAGTATGTTATGTATAGATATTACATATATTGAAGCCGGCCGCTGTGGCCCGGCGGTTCTAGGCGCTTCAGTCTCGAACCGCGCGACTGCTACGGTCGCAGGTTCGAATCCTGCCTCGGGCATGGATGTGTGTGATGTCCTTAAGTTAGTCAGGTTGAAGGTGTTCTGAGTTCTATAGTACTGATGACCTCAGATGATAAGTCCCATAGTGCTCAGAGCCTTATATGATCACGCTACTCGAACAAAACATTTGGACGCATATAAAAAAATGGTTCAAATGGCACTGAGCACTATGGGACTCAACATCTTAGGTCATAAGTCCCCTAGAACTTAGAACTACTTAAACATAACAAACCTAAGGACATCACACACACCCATGCCCGAGGCAGGATTCGAACCTGCGACCGTAGCAGTCCCGCGGTTCCGGACTGCAGCGCCAGAACCGCTAGACCACCGCGGCCGGCGGACGCATATATCCTACATGATTTTCAATATAAATCAATGCGAACTGATTGCTACAGAGACAGCAGAAGGAACTAGGCCTATTTGAATGGACGTGTCGTACCTAAAGGCACATCAGTTTTGTTGTGCATAGTCTTCAACATCGCTTGTAACTAGGCTGTTTATGTTTTCTTATCGGCAACGTTACGTAGCGCTCTGTATGAAAATCACTGGCTGTGCTGTGTGCAGTCTGTGGCTAGTTTGCATTGTTGTCTGCCATCGTAGTGTTGGGCAGCGGCAGCTGGATGTGAACAGCGCGTAGCGTTGCGCAGTTGGAGGTGAGCCGCCAGCAGTGGTGGATGTGAGGAGAGAGATGGCGGAGTTTTGTAATTTGTCATGAACTGCTATATATATTATGACTATTAAGGTTAATATATTGTTTGTTCTCTATTAATATCTCTCATTTGCTAACTACCCCTATCAGTAGTTAGTGCCTTCTGTAGTTTGAATCTTTTATTTAGCTGGCAATAGTGGCGCTCGCTGTATTGCAGTAGTTCGAGTAACGAAGATTTTTGTGAGGTAAGTGATTTGTGAAAGGTATAAGTAAAAGTTACTCAGGGCCATTCTTTTGCAGGGATCTTTGATAGTCAGATTGCGTTGCGCTAAAAACATTGTGTGTCAGTTTAAGCACAGTCTTGTATATATTGTTCTAAGGGGACGTTTCACGCTCTATGCGGACAACCAGCCAAATACACAAAAATGCTCTTATTCTGTACATGTTTATACCTTTTTTGTTATCAGAACGGGGTAATGATAGAATATTCGAAAGGAAATCCCTGTGTTGACACCAAATCCGCAGTTTCGATAGATGATCAAAAAATTTTTATCGGTAGTGTAATTTCAAATCCTTTTAAAACTTTTTGTCGCTTACATCGTTGAATGGTTCAAATGGCTCTAAGCGCTATGGGACTTAACATCTGAGGTCATCAGTCCCTTAGACTTAGAACTACCTAAACCTAACTAACCTAAGGACATCACACACATCCATGCCCGAGGCAGGAGTCGAACCTGCGACCGTAGCAGCAGCGCGGATACGGATTGAAGCGCCTAAAACCGCTCGGCCACAACGGCCGGCTAAATAGCTGACGTAAAATATTTAACACATCAACTCTTTTGTAAATTTAATCAGACTTCGAAGCTTTTTTACATGTTGGAGTTTGGTTCTTTAAATAATTGTCGGTTTACTCATTGGTATACAATATAAAATCGACGGATGACAGATGTAGCGCTGGCCGTTGTGGCCGAGCGGTTCTAGGCGCTACGGTTTGGAACCGCGCGACCGCTACGGTCGCGGGTTCTAGTCCTGCTTTGGGCATGGATGAGTGTGTTATCCTTAGGTTAGTTAGGTTTAAGTAGTTCTAAGTTCTAGGGGGCTGATGACCTCAGAAGTTAAGTCTCATAGTGCTCAGAGCCATTTGAAGCGTTTTTGACAGATGGAGTAAGAAGGACATCAAAAGGAGACGAGCACTGTCAAGAAGCGCATTGCTGGCCAAGAGAGGTCTACTAGTACCAAACATAGGGCTTACTTTGAGGAAGAAATTTGTGAGAATGTACATTTGGAGCACAGCATTGTATGTTAGTGAAACATGGAGTGTTGGAAAATCAGAACAGAAGAGAATCCAAGCAATTGAGATGTGGTGCGCCGGATTAGCCGAGCGGTCTAAGGCCCTGCAGTCATGGCCTGTGGCTGGTCCCGGCGAAGGTTCGAGTCCTCCCTCGGGCATGGGTGTGTGTTTTGTCCTTAGGATAATTTAGGTTAAGTAGTGTGAAAGCTTAGGGACTGATGACCTTAGCAGTTAACATATTAATATTTCACACACATTTGAACATTTTTTGAGATGTGGTGTTACCGACGGATGTTGAAAATTAGGTGGAGTGGTAATGTAAGGAATGATGAAGTTGTGCACAGAATCGGAGGGCAATGGAATATGGGAAACAGTGACAAGGAGAAGAGACAGTATGGCACGACATCTATTAAGGCATCACGAAATAAATTCTGCGGTACTAGAGGGAGCCGCAGAGGGTAAAAACAGAGATTTGGATACATCCAACAAATAACTGAGTACGTAGGTTGCAAGTGCTACTCTGAGATGAAGATGTTGGCAAGGGAGAGAAATTTGTGGCGGGCTGCATCAAACCACTTCTGGAAAAAAAAAGAAAAATCTGGACCAAAAGGCTTGCCTTTTATAAGGGACTTAAACTGCCTCGCTAGACCGAGGGATTCTGCTTCTAAATTATCGATGTTGCAGCTGCTTCCGATTCGAATTCGAGAATGTTTACTGCATCTTCTTTCGGGGAGGAGTACGACGTTGTTACAGACGCAACATAGTGGCATCAACAAGGAGGTCATCGTTGTGAGGGAGAGAGATAAGAGTGTGGTGTGTGTGTGTGTGGGGGGGGGGGGGGGGGAGGGTACTGCAGGGAACCTGGTGACGGTGGTGGGTGTAGTGTGGGGGCGGCTCGGGGTGGGCCGGCCAGAGTCTGCATTATGCACGGGCCTACACGGGCGCTCAATCACGGATTAGCGATAAATATTCATGGCCGATTCTCCAGCTGCGTGGGGTGCTGGCCCAGCCCGGCCAGTGTCTGCGGGCGGGCGGTTTGTAGTTGTGACGTCACAGACACCTAGCGGACGTCGCGCAGCCTCCGCTGCACCTGTTGGCTGCGTACGTTGCATTTCACGGGGTACCGAGTGTGCTGTGAAGTTTTGGGTACGCCGTTTTTGCAGAAAAAGTCGTAACAAAAGTTTTCATCAGTACTAGCCTTACATTTCTCAAAACTAATTTCAGTACTGATGCTGTGACTTGAATGTATACAGGGTGAGTCGCTTAAGACGTAACACCCCCTTTATTCCGTGTGCAATTGCACATATCGACAAGCGGTGTTCGGCGAATCATAGCCGACTATGGGGCTCATACTTTGGCGCATGCACAATAATCACAACGTATATATTGACCGAGATAATGAGGCAAGTACAAGTTTTTTTAAATGGGACTCTGTACTTTTTTTTATCATCATTCGAACGCTCTGGAAAAGACGCGTATAGTGGTGCAACACATGTTGCTATTGTGATTCAAACTTGTCTTAAAAGACGCAGCCGGCCACGGTGGTCGAGCCATTCTAGGCGCTTCAGTCCGGAACCACGCGACCGCTACGGTCGCAGGTTCGAATCCTGCCTCGGGCATCGATGTCTGTGATGTCCTTAGGTTAGTTAGGTTTCAGTAGTTCTAAGTTCTAGGGGACTGATGACCTCAGTTGTTAAGTACCATAGTGCTCAGAGCCATTTGATCCAGTTTTTAAAAGACGCTGGGAAATATTGTACGATTGAAGGTCTTAGCGGTCGGAAGCGGCCGCAGACTGTAAACACGCCTCGTGCGACCCGAAGGCCGAGTTGCCGTGCTCTACGCTACGTAGGTAAATCCTCTTTTTTCTTTTTTCTTTATTGAATTTAAATTCCCCCCGAAGGGGGCGGGCTGGCAGCTGCTTAGTATGCCGCTCTGCAGCCTACAGACTTTGTTAGAAAGATGAAGAGAATAAATAATAAAAACAGGCGATAAAATCGGAGACTTAAAGAGTAACATGGCGAAAAGAAATCGTGGAACTTAAAACAAAGAACAGAGGGATGATGATGCTAATAAAATACATACGAAGCAGACAGGTAAAACAATAGACAGACAATTAAAAAACACGGCGACAGTCTGGATTCTGTTCGCAAAAGACATAAAATTCACACCTAGCGACAGCATGGTTTTTGTTCGCAACACGAGAAAGACGAACAACACTGAATAGTCACTGGAACACTGCACTAAAAAGTTGGCAAATGTGACATACCACAGTCGAGAGCAGGTGGGGGGAAACTGGACAGATGACGGGAAAACAAAAAAGGGGGGAAAGGAGAGTAAAAGCGAAGGGGGGGGGGGGACCGGGAAAGGAGCTGATGGAGGATGAGGACCCATAAGAGGGGTGGAGAGCAGACGTGACAGGGAGTGGGGTAGGTGGAGGAGGGTAATACAAAAGGACTTGGGGGGGGGGGGAGAAGGGAGGTAGGTAGAGGTTTAGTGGGGAGAAAACAGGATTGAAGGGGGGAAGAGGGATCCCAGGGAAAGGACAGAGGAAAGGAGGGGGAGTGAGGATCAGTGTTGATAGGAGGGATAAATGGAGGGAGAGAGGGCATCGTCCGGGAGGGGGAGTTGATGGAAGCCACCTTGGGAAAGGAGATGTAGGGTGTAGAGATGGAGGGTAGGGGGGACACAAGGATGAAGACTTGGCAGGGGGCGGGGATGGGAGAGGAGAGGAGCAACCAGGGGGTGAGGGGGTTCAAGACGGCGGGAGGTGTAGAGGATGCGGATATGTTCGAGGAATAGGAGCAGATGGGGGAAAGGAATGAGATCATAGAGGATCCGCGTGGGGGACGGGAGGCGTATACGGAAGGCGAGGCGGAGTGCATGACGCTCAAGGATCTGGAGGGACTTATAGAATTTGGGGGGGGGGGGGTAAATCCTCATTTCCCAGCGTCTTTTAAGCAAAGTTTGAATCACAATAGCAACATGCCGTACATCACTATACGCGTCTTTTCAAGAGCGTTCGAATGATGGTAAAGAAAGTATAGTGTGCCATTTAAAAAACATGAACTTGGCTCATTATCTCGGTCAATATAAACGTTGTGATTATTGTGCATGTACCAAAGTATGTGCCCATAGTCGGCTTTGATTCGCCGAACACCGCTTGTCGATACGTGCAATCGCACCCGGAATAAAGGGGGTGTTACGACCTACGCGACTCACCCTGTATAATAAAATTTAATGAGTAACTTTTAAGAACATGTCCCTCTGGAGTACAGCGTTATATTTATTACCAAAAATGAATATGGACAGTCACAAACTCAATGAACTCTTTTTTCTTTATATTAGATTACCGGTTTCGGACTGATGTAGACCATCTTCAGACCTTACACTGAAATGTGCACATACATTAGAATTAGAGGGATGCAGTAATATATAAAATATACCTTACACAACAAATAATAAAAGAAGAACTTATACCCATGATGGTAGATGGTACACCTCCACGAAAGCCAGTTGCGAAGTATAGTGATGCAATATATATATATATATATATATATATATATATATATATATATATATATATATATATATATATATATATATATATATATATATATACACAGGGTGAGTCACCTAACATTACCGCTGGATATATTTCGTAAACCACATCAAATACTGACGAACTGATTCCACAGACCGAACGTGAGGAGAGAGGCTAGTGTAACTGGTTAATACAAACCATAAAAAAATTCACGGAAGTATGTTTTTTAACACAAACCTACGTTTTTTTAAATACAACCCCGTTAGTTCTGTTATCACATCTGAACATATAAACAAATACGTAATAAGTGCCGTTTGTTGCATTGTAAAATGTTAATTACCTCCGGAGATATTGTAACCTAAAGTTGACGCTTGAAACCTCCGACGTTCAGTTGCGAGTTGTAACAAACACGGGCCACGGTCGGCGAGCAGCATCTGCAGGGACATGTTTACGATGACGACCGTGTTTACGAGTGTGGCTGTAGTGCACTGTTGTGGTTTGGTCTAGCTGTCGCAGTGTCCGCATGTAGCGCTTGCTGCTATTGTTATTCTGCATTCGTCTCCGCACGCAGACCAACTGTAATACACCGTGTTACCAGACGTCTGTGATAGTGTAGTGTTGTAGGAACTGTGACCATGGTGTATTCGAACTCTGAAAAGGCGGAGATGATACTCATCTATGGCGAGTGTCGACGAAATGCAGCCGAAGCCTGCAGGGTGTATGCAGAGCGGTACCCGGACAGACAGCATCCAACGTGCCGCACATTGCAGAACATCTACCGCTAACTGTATGCAACAGGTATGGTCGTAGCACGCAAACGGGTCCGTAACGGGCCTGTCACAGGAGAAGCGGGTGCAGTTGGTGTGTTAGCTGCTGTTGCCATGTACCCACACATGAGTACACGGGACATTGCGAGAGCCGGTGGACTGAGTCAAAGTAGTGTCATGCGCCTACTGCATCGTCACGGCCTTAACCCGTTTCGTGTGTCGCTACATCAGCAATTACATGGTGATGACTTTAATCATCGAGTGCAATTCTGTCAATGGGCATTAACAGAGAATGCGTTTGCAGTTCTACCTGTTTACCGATGAAGCGGGTTTCACAAACCACGGGGCAGTGAATCTACGGAACATGCATTACTGGTCCGTGGACAATCATCGCTGGCTCAGACAGGTAGAGCGACAGCGACCGTGGACTGTAAATGTATGGTGCGGAATCATTGGCGACCACCTCATTGGTCCTCACTTCATTGCAGGGATCCAAACAGCTGCAACATACATCGCGTTTCTACAGAATGATCTGCCAACGTTGCTCGAAAATGTCCCATTGGAAACGCGTCGAAGTATGTGGTATCAGCATGATGGTGCACCTGCCCATTCCGCAATTAACACTAAGCTGACCCTTGACAGGATGTTCGACGGGCGTTTCATAGGACGTGGAGGACGCATAAATTGGGCAGCCCGTTCTCCTGATCTTACACCTCTGGACTTCTTTCTGTGGGGTACGTTAAGGGAGAATGTGTACCGTGATGTGCCTACAACCCCAGAGGATATGAAACAACGTATTGTGGCAGCCTGCGGCGACGTTACACCAGATGTACTGCGGCGTGTACGCCATTCATTACGCTAGAGATTGCAATTGTGTGCAGCAAATGATGGCCACCACATTGAACATCTGTTGGCCTGACATGTCGGGGACACACTCTATTTCACTCCGTAATTGAAAACGGAAACCACGTGTGTACGTGTACCTCACCCCTCATGGTAATGTACATGTGCGTCAGTGAAAAAGACCAATAAAAAGGTGTTAGCATGTGGACGTAATGTGCTGTTCTTGTCTCTTCTGTACCTAAGGTCCATCACCGTTCCCTTTGGATCCTTACGTAATTCGGTGCTCTCCGATACACACGATCGAACAGCGGAGGAGTGGTACTCTAGCGTCAACTTCAGGTTACAGTATCTCCGGATGTAATTAACATTTTACAATGCAACAAACGGCACTGATTACGTATTTGTTTATATGTTCAGATGTGCTAACAAAACTAACGTAGTTACATTTAAAAAAACGTAGGTTTGTGTTAAAAAACATACTTCCGTGCATTTTTGTATGGTTTGTATTAAACAATTACAGTAGCCCCTCTCCTCACGTTCGGTCTGTGGAATCGGTTCGTCAATATATGATGTGGTTTACGAAATATATCCAGCGGTAACGTTAGGTGACTCACCCTGTATATATATATATATATATATATATAATATATATATATATATATATATATATATATATGATTGGGGAATACCAAGCAGGCTTCCGTAACGGGCGGTCTTGTGCTGGACAAATTTGGAACCTGAAAATGATTTTACAACACAAACAGAACCTGATCATTGCCTTTGCCGACTTCAAAAAGCGTACGACTCCATAGACCGGAAAACTCTCCTAAAAATATAAGCTGAATACAAAGTACGCAAGAAAACACGGACTATCATAGAACAAATCTTGACTAACACGACCTCCAAAGTAAAGTTCTGTAGGGAACTATCAGAGCCTTTTGATATTTGCACAGGTGTCCGACAAGGCGATGGCCTCTCACCTCTCCTTTTCAATCTAGTGTCAGATAAGGTGATAAAAGAATGGGAAGCATCACAACAGGGGATAACCTTAGCAAACCTACAGATTAAATGCCTGGCTTTTGCAGACGATTTGGCGATTGTCACGAAAGATACAAAAGAAACAAAAGACGCTATTGAAAAACTACACGAAATCGCTTCCAAAACTGGACTACAGATCTCTTACGAAAAGACACAGTTTACGAGCGCAAAGAAACTCTCATCTCTGAACACAAAGTACGGCACGATTTACAAAACGGCAAACTTCAAATACCTCCGTGAAACACTACAAATGAGCAGACATAACAGAGACTCAAACGAAGAAAGAGGAACTAAACTGGACAATGCATACAAAGTAGAGTGGAATCGTTACAACAAGAAGTCTATCTCACAAAAAGCCAGATTACGCCACTACGAAACGTTGGTGCTCCCCGAGGCACTATATGCAGCAGAGACCACACTAATCCTAGGGCGTACACGTATCAGGCAACTAGAAAAAGTAGAACGGAAAATATTTAGGAAAATATCTGGCGCAACTAACAACAATGGAATATGGATCAAAAACCTACAGAGGAACTATACAAACATACGGAGACAATCACAGAAAAGATTAGAAAACGCAGACTAAAATTCTGTGGACACTTATACAGGATGCCATCACACAGACTGACCAAACAGATCTTTGACTGGGTAACCACTAGAAACAACAAATGGGTGGCAGAGGCAAACGGCTACCTGAACCAACTCAACATCACAGCAGACGGAATAAACGACTGAATAAAATTCAGAAACACCATTAACAAAAGTAAACTATATGAGATACACTGTGACAAACGAACAGGTGTAAAATGGACCGAAGAACGCAAGCAACATCACAGCCGGAAGATGAAAGAAATATGGGCAACCAAAAAGGCAGTCAAGATGAAGCCGAAAACACGAAGCCGACAAGAAGCATGGACAGGGGACCGGAAACAGAAAGACAGCGGGCGAATGAGGGAAGTTTGGGCAGCAAGGAAGGCAGCAAAAGGAATTTCCCTTGTAGTTTAGTCCAGTAATAATAATAATAATAATAATAATAATAATATATTGATCATGAACTGTTGTGAGAACATCCACAGCCATCTGTGGGCTCTTGCTTTACTTTTTACTGTTACTTTTTACGGAATGTCTTACTGATTGTAATAAACTTTGTGCAATTTATTCTAAACTCTTGGATGCTTATGTTTTTTATAATTTTTAGACCATCTTAATAGCCTTGGTTTGTGGACACTGCCTCATTACATGAAGATTGTGCCCTAGGCTAACTGAAGAACGCTATCTTACTTCATTTCGCATTTATTCCTCTTTTATGTCCCCAAATGATAATTGTAACATCATCCTTATTGATATTTTCGTGACTGTAAACATCTACAGCCACGATATCGCTTAACTTTTGACTGCTTATGCAATTGTTTTACGTTTATGACTATCTAGATGGGTCCATGATGTATTACATCGTACTGTTGTAACCTGTATTTCTGTACATTGGACATTTTGTACAACTATTTTATGAAATGACGGTAAACAACTATGTTCAGTTTTTTTAAACTTCAGTTTTTTATGCCCATTTTTTTGTGTCTTTGACTACGTTGATGGGGAAATGAGACTTTGTGCCATACTTCTTTCGATGTAACTTACATTTTTTTCCCCTTTTTAATGTTTCAGGTATAATACTTCAATTGTTATCTGGTGAGTCAGATGGTTAATGTCATGTGGGGGATTTGACACATATTACGGCAGTCGTCTTACTCGCGTGCGAATAGCTGGTAACAACTAGTCACTGTCGCAGCTTTTAAATCGGTCCCTGTGAAACGAGCACACCGCCACCTCGACCATACATAATGGCGTCGGCCAAGCAGTATTTTCACTGGCATTACGATCTAAGAGCAATATGCAAACATTTGCATGCGTTTCTATATATCGCCTTGCATGGCAGTACGTATTTGACGTCCAGCCACTGTCACAGCTCTCAGATCCTCCCCTGCTGGATGGCACATATCGATATGGCCACACCGTCTCCATGGGAACGTTTAGTGCCACCTGACCGCCATCTTTCCTGCCATACGGTCTACGAGTTCACGATAAATGCCCACAGATGGCTATCGATGTTCTCACAACAAATTACGATTGAATATCTCACACACATATATGTACAGGCTGGTCCATTGATCGTGACTGGGCCAAATATCTCACGAAATAAGCGTCAAACGAAGAAACTATAAAGAACGAAACTTGTCTAGCTTGAAGGGGGAAACCATATGACACTATGGTTGGCCCGCTAGATGGCGCTGCCATAGGCCAAACGGATATCAACTGCGTTTTTTTTAAATAGGAACCCCCCATTTTTATTACATATTCGTGTAGTACGTAAAGAAATATAAATGTTTTAGTTGGACCACTTTTTTCGCTTTCTGATAGATGGCGCTGTAATAGTCACAAACGTATAAGTACGTGGTATCACGTAACATTCCGCAAGTGCGGATGGTGTTGGCTTCGTGATACATTACCCGTGTTAAAATGGACCGCTTACCAATTGCGGAAAAGGTCGATATCGTGTTGATGTATGGTTATTGCGATCAAAATGCCCAACGGGCGTGTGCTGTGTATGCTGCCAGGTATCCTGGACGACATGATCCAAGTGTCCGGACCGTGGAAGTGTTCAGCCGCATGTAAAACGTCAACCACGACCTGCAACAAATGATGATGCCCAAGTAGGTGTTTTAGCTGCTGTCGCGGCTAATCCGCACGTCAGCAGCAGACAAATTGCGCGAGAATCGGGAATCTCAAAAACGTCGGTGTTGAGAATGCTACATCAACATCGATTGCACCCGTACCATATTTCTATACAGCAGGAATTGCATGGCGACTACTTTGAACGTCGTGTACAGTTGTGCCACTGGGCACAAGAGAAATTACTGGACCATGACAGATTTTTACACGCGTTCTATTTAGCTACGAAGCGTCATTCACCAACAGCGGTAACGTAAACCAGCATAATATGCACTATTGGGCAACGGAAAATCCATGATGGCTGCGACAAGTGGAACATCAGCGACCTTGGCTGGTAAATGTGTGGTGCGGCATTATGGGAGGAAGGATAATTGGCCCCGATTTTATCGTTGGCGATCTAAATGGTGCAATGGATGCTGATTTCCTACGTAACGTTCTACCGATGTTACTACAAGATGTTTCACTGCATGACAGAATTGCAATGTACTTCCAACATGATGGATGTCCGGCACATAGCTCGCGTGCGGTTGAAACGGTATTGAGTAGCATATTTCATGACAGGTGGATTGGTAGTCGAAGCACCATACCATGGCTCGCACGTTCACCGGATCTGACGTCCCCAGATTTACTTCTGTGTGGAAAGTTGAAGGACATTTCCTATCGTGATCCACCGACAACGCCTGACAACATGCGTTAGCGCGTTGGCAATGCATGTGCGAACATTACGGAAGGCGAACTACTCGCTGTTATGCATTAAGGTTGACGGACATCGTTTTGAGCATTTATTGCATTAGTGTGGTATTTACAGGTAATTACACTATAACAGCATACGTTCTCAGAAATGATAAGTTCACAAAGGTACATGTATTATATTGCAACAACTGAAATAAAATGTTCAAACGTACCTACGTTCTGTATCTTAATTTAAAAAACCTGCCTGTTACCAACTGTTCGTGTAAAATTGTGAGCCATATGTTTGTGACTATTACAGCGCCATCTATCACAAAGGGAAAAAAGTGGTCCAACTAAATCATTCATATTTCTTTACGTACTACACGAATATGTAATAAAAAAATGGGGGTTCCTAGTTTAAAAAAAAACGCAGTTGATATCCGTTTGACCTACGGCAGAACCATCTAGTGGGCCAACCATGGCGCCACCTGGTTTCCCCCTTGAAGCTAGACAAGTTTCGTTCTTTGCAGCTGTTTCGTTTGGCGCTTATTTCGTGAGATATTTGGTCCGGTCACGATCAATGGACCAGCCTTATTATTGTTTGACGGAATGCTGTTTATAGCTGTTATTTCATGTAATATAAGGCGCCTACTTCCTGTTCTGTTGTTAGCTGTCGTATGACAATTTTGTATACACTTTAATGTAACAACTGTTTGACATCCTGCATGCCTGACTGGCTATCGCTGATGTAATTCGGTGTGCAGTGGGCGGAGCATCGCCTATTTAAGCAACAGCTGCGCCTCTCTCCTCAGCAGGTAGCGTTGGTGGAGGTGTAGCGCCTGCTCCGTTCACATCCACCATCCACCATCATGGGTATATGTTTTTCTTTCATTATTTGTTACGTAAGGTGTATTTTCTGTATTACTATGTGGATCTAATTCTACTGTATGTAGATATTTCAGTGCATGGTCTGAAGACGGTCTAAATCAGACCGAAACCGGTAACCTCATATAAAGAAAAAGAAAGTTTATTGCGGTTGTGACTGTTCATATATATTTTTAAAATTTATTGAGATTGAAAAATTTGAGTCTACAGACCACCACCGATTTGGAAAGTACCGCACGTGAGAAAGTGTTTTCCCTTTTCTCATACGATATCCTGCGAACCGTGGAGCACTGCAGGCTGTAAACGAAGTTGCGAGAATACGAATGAGGTTCACAGGCATAAGAGTAGCTCGAAGGCTTCATAAGTAATAGAACCACGTGCGTTTTGCTCGATGGCGAGTGTAGATGAGAAGAAGGGTATCGTAGTGGGAGTCTCAGGGAGGTGTGATTGGACCGCCATTATTCTTTATGTACATAAATGATTTGGCCGGACAGGATCAGCACCGATCTGCAGGTGTTTGCTGGAGATGCAGTGGTGCGCTGGAAGGTGCCTTCATTGAGTGACTGTAGCAGAACATGAGTTAGACGAAATTTCTAATTGATGTGATAAACGGTAGTTAGCTCTAAATGAAGAAAAATGTAAATTAATGCAGATGAGTAGGAATGACAATCTCATAAAGTTCGAATACAGTATTAGGAGTGCGCTACTTGATACAGTCGGTTCGATTAAACATCTAGGCGTTGGAAAGCTATATGAAAAGGAATTACCTTGTAAGGACAGTAGTAGCGAAGGAAAGTGGCTGACTTAGGTTCACTGGGAGAATTCTAGGAATTCATCTGTAAAAGAGACCGCATATATTAGGTTGGTGCATAACCTGGTAGTGATTTCCCGTAAGTTTAACAAACACAGCAGATGCACATGACAGAGATTTTAGTCATCAGTTACATATGCTCCTTCACTGTTTACAACAGTCTTCCAGCGCAGGGGTGATTTTCGATTCCGCGACTGTAGAAATTGCATGATTTTGAGGCGAACAACGCTTCGAGGCATGTCCGGTGCTCATTTTCATCTGGAAAGCAAGGTCCTTGAAGGTTGTTCTACAGACAGCGGGAAAGTTGAAAAAGTGAGAGCACGGGACCGGATGAAGAAGATGGGTGCGGAAGGACTTCCCAAACCCAACTCGTGTATAGTGCTTTTTATCAGTCTAGTAGAATCATTTCAAGCTGTCTTCCTGTCGTTGTTCTCGTCTGCACCTGTAAGACGTGTAAGTTGTTGGCAATAAACGTGAGCTGCTATTGTTACACCTCGGGAAAGCAATTCGTTGTACAGCACACAGTCGCTGTTCCACCAGACGGATAACATCATCCGGGTTGAAATTATGCAGTCCATTGCCTCGTTCCAGTCAGTGGAAATAACAGTGAGACACCACACGTCCATGCGTTCCTATCTCTCCGCGGGGCAGAAAGCGTGTCGTTCACCTATGTAAATGTTATACCACAGAGACGATGTCCGCCGCGTTGAGTGGTTTACATTATAACTTCTGTAGAGTTAGTCACGAGATCTTGCGCAGCCATCGTTAGAGCTTCTGGCTCTCTTCTCATTCTTCATATCTGAAAACGCAGACGCGCCTCATGGCTGCCAATATTCAAAACAGACGTTTGTTTCAGCATGTTCTAAGCTTCCATTTGTTTCTCAGTTGGTAACTGCAGTTGTCATTATAACGGTGTCTCAGATTTGTAAGTCACTGAGTCGCAAGGACGCATAGAAATTGAGAAGTCTTGTAAACAATACCTCATACTGATTTTTGAAATGTATACACCATCTGATCAGAGACATGTGGACAGTCCTAAGTTTGCTACCTCTGGATCGAGGGGTCCCGGGTTCGATTACCGACAGGGTTGGGGATTATCTCTACTCAGGGACTGAGTGTTTGTGTTGTCATCATCATCATCATCATCATCTTCATCAGATTCGTGACAGTGGATGGATTGGATTGTGAAAAAATTGGACTTTGTAAAAATTGGGAATTTGTACGGGCGCTGATGACCATACAGTTGAGCGCCCCACGTACCAAACATCATCAACATGAGTGTTAAGTAACGTAGATCTGGACACCAGATCTCACGAGACGCAGATCCGCCAATATACACTACTGAACATTAAAATTGCTACACCAAGAAGAAATGCAGATGATAAACGAGTATTCATTGGACAAATATATCATACTAGAACTGACATGTAATTACATTTTCACGCAATCTGGGTGCATAGATCCTGAGAAATCAGTACCCAGAACAACCACCTCTGGTCGTAATAACGGCCTTGATACGCCTGGGCATTGAGTCAAACAGAGCTTGGATGGCGTGTACAGGTACAACACGACACCACAGTTCATCAAGAGTACTGACTGGCGTATTGTGACGATCAAGTTGCTCGGCCACCATTGGCCAGACGTTTTCAGTTGGTGAGAGATCTAGAGAATGTGCTGGCCAGGGCAGCAGTCGAACATTTTCTGTATCCAGAAAGGCCCGTACAGGACCTGCAACATCCGATCGTGCATTATCCTGCTGAAATGTAGGGTTTCGCAGGGATCGAATGAAGGGTAGAGTCACGGGTCTTAACACATCAGAAATGTAACGTCCACTGTTCAAAGTGCCGTGAATGCGAACAAGAGGTGACCGAGACGTGTAACCAATGGCACGCCATACCATCACGCCGGGTGATTCGCCAGTATGGCGATGACGAATACACGCTTCCAATGAGCGTTCACCGCGATGTCGCCAAACACGGATGTGACTATCACGATGCTGTAAACAGAACCTGGATTGATCCGGAAAAATGACGTTGTGCCATTCGTGCACCCAGGTTCGTTGTTGAGTACACCGTCGCAGGCGCTCGTGTCTGTGATGCAGCGTCAAAGGTAACCGCAGCCACGGTCTCCGAGCTGATAGTCCGTGCTGCTGCAGACGTCGTCGAACTGTTCGTGCAGATGGTTGTTGTCCCGCAAACGTCCCCATCTGTTGACTCAGGGGTCGAGACGTGGCTGTACGATCCGTTACAGCCATGCGGATTAGATGCCTGTCATCTCGACTGCCAGTGATACGAGGCCAGTGGGATCCAACACGGCATTCCGTGTTACTCTCCTGTACCCACCGATTCCATATTCTGCTAACAGCCACTGGAACTCGACCAACGCGAGCAGCAATGTCGTGATACGATAAACCGCAATCGCGATACGCTAGAATCCGACATTGATCAAAGTCGGAAACGTGATGGTACGCATTTCTCCTCCTTACAAGAGGCATCGCAGCAACGTTGCACCAGGCAACGCCGGTCAACTGCTGTTTGTGTATGAGAAATCGGTTGGAATCTTTCCTCATGTCAGCACGTTGTAGGCGTCGTCACAGGCGCCAACCTTGTGTGAATGCTGCGAAAAGCTAATCATTTTCATATCACAGCATCTTCTTCCTGTGGGCTAAATTTCGCGTCTGTAGCACGTCACCTTGGTGCTGTAGCAATTTAAATGGCCAGTTGTGTAATAGTAGGCGGGTGGGATGGTGTGGGAGAGGATTGTGTTGTCAGTAGGGAACTAGTGACAGGAGAACCGGTCGGCCAGGAGAGCTCAGTGAGTTCCAACGGTGGAGTAGTCTTTGCAAGCCACCTGAACAGCGAGACCATCAGGGACATTTCAGCCCTTACCTCGGAGAGATGCTGTGTTTGATCGCTCGTATGCTGACTATAAACGACGTTCAAACTCACTCACTTAAATCTTGATAATCTGCCATTGTCGCAGCAATACCTGATCTAACAAGTGCGGCAGCCGGCCGGATTGGCCGAGCGGTTCTAGGCACTACAGTCCGGAACCGCGCGACCGCTACGGTCACAGGTTCGAATCCTGCCTCAGGCATGGATGTGTGTGATGTCCTTAGGTTAGTTAGGTTTAAGTAGGTCTAAGTTCTAGGTGACTGATGACCTCAGAAGTTAAGTCCCATAGTGCTCAGAGCCATTTGAACCAACTGCGGCAGACACTTGTTGTCTTATATAGGCGCTGGCGTCTGCAACACCGTGTTCTGGTAGTTTACGTATCTCTATATTTGAATGCGCAAGTGTATACCATTTTTTTTGGCTCTTCAATGTACTGATGTCCACTAGTAAGTGTCCAGATAGACCATGGTCCGATGTAAGAGGGGCCCTAAAACCGATTATCTCGTCACGCTAAATAAAAGACGAAATAAATAAGTGAATAACAATAAACGACTTGCACAGCAGGGTGAATTTGATGACCGGCCGAGGTTTTCACGACATTAACCATCCCCCTGCATTGGCGGAATTGCTGAATTTTTTTACTCATGTAAAATCGTCACGAAGCTAATTCTGGTTGGTCATATGTCGTCGCTCTTTTTTTTTTTTAAAAAAAAAGGAAAAGAACGTCACTTTTCACGAAGTGAAACGTAGGTGCAGAAGAGGCGCTACTTAGAAGGTACGAATTAAAGGCTGAAGAGATCATCTTGCGAGGAAGTCTCAAAGCTACGTCAGAAAAAAAGAAGAACTTGTCTTCTCTCTCTCTCTCTCTCTCTCTGACCCCTTTCCACCTTTTCCTTGACCTCTACTTTTTTTTCCACCCCACCCTCTCTGCGAGGGTCCGGATAAAACCGTGCGGGCGAGGCCCACGTAGAATGTCTAGTTCCAACAGCGGCCGATAGCGGCGCTTGCGTCGCTTCCACGCGGCCGTCATTTGTAGGCCGGTAACCATGGCTACGCGTTTGTGTGTGGCGGTGGGGGGAGCAGCGTCAGTGCCTGGAAAAGGAAAGGGGGAGGAGTGAGAGTGAGAGTATGAGAGAGAGAGAGAGAGAGAGAGAGAGAGAGAGGAATCCGCCGTTCCGCGCCGAAACTTGGGCAAAAGTTGCGCGTCGCCGGCAGAGGCACGGCGTGGCTTGGGAGCTCCCAAATTTAATGGAAATGGAGACGCAGCGCGGGATACGGTTAAGCGAGTGGGCGGTAGGGGGGCAGGGGCACGAGGGGCTGGCGAGGTGGCCTTCAGCTGCGAAGTGGAGAACGGAGTGGAGACTACGAATCTCTGTAGACATGCGTGGGAATGCAGTGGAATATGTGTGTGTGTGTGCGTGTGTGTGCCAGGTACACGCACCAGCAGATACTGCACACGCTGGGGTAAAGGCCAACACGGCAATGGTGGACAGAGGTCATGACCAACAAAGAACCTAATACATTGCTAGACATAGAAAGTCAACGTGTCCAGAAGCACGTTCAAGTGCCAGTGTGACTTTCTACAAGAACACACCATATGCAAGTATGGACACGATTAAAGTATCAATTCTCCATGAAGGTGGAACGGACACCAGAGTGAATTAGTGTTGTTACAAGCCCTAGTAGGCTGTATAGAGTGTCTCAAACCTTTGGGTCAAATTGAATCAGTCGATAGTGGCCCCACAACAGATTATATTGTTGTTGTTGTTGTGGTCCTCAGTCCTGAGACTGGTTTGATGCAGCTCTCCATGCTACTCTATCCTGTGCAAGCTTCTTCATCTCCCAGTACCTACTGCAGCCTACACCCTTCTGAATTTGCTTAGTGTATTCATCTATTGGTCTCCCTCTACGATTTTTACCCTCCACGCTGCCCTCCAGTACTAAACTGGTGATTCCTTGATGCCTCAGAACATGTCCTACCAACCGATCCCTTCTTCTAGTCAAGTTGTGCCATAAACTCCTCTCCTCCCCAATTCTATTCAATACCTCCTCATTAGTTATGTGATCTACCCATCTAATCTTCAGAATTCTTCTGTAGAACCACATTTCGAAAGCTTCT
Organism: Schistocerca cancellata; assembly: GCF_023864275.1. Lineage (NCBI taxonomy): Eukaryota > Metazoa > Arthropoda > Insecta > Orthoptera > Acrididae > Schistocerca > Schistocerca cancellata. The sequence goes on along the minus strand of NC_064635.1, from coordinate 13,877,810 downwards.
ATTCTCTTCTTGTCTAAACTATTTATCGTCCACGTTTCACTTCCATACATGGCTACACTCCATACAAATACTTTCAGAAACGACTTCCTGACACTTAAATCAATACTCGATGTTAACAAATTTCTCTTCTTCAGAAACGCTTTCCTTGCCATTGCCAGTCTACATTTTGTATCCTCTCTACTTCGACCAACATCAGTTATTTTGCTCCCCAAATAGCAAAACTCCTTTACTACTTTAAGTGTCTCATTTCCTAATGTAATACCCTCAACCTCACCCGACTTAATTCGACTACATTCCATTATCCTCGTTTTGCTTTTGTTGATGTTCATCTTATATCCTCCCTTCAAGACACCATCCACTCCGTTGAACTGCTCTTCCAAGTCTTTTGCTGTCTCTGACAGAGTTACAATGTCATCGGCGAACCTTTAAGTTTTTATTTCTTCTCCATGGGTTTCAATACCTACTCTGAACTTTTCTTTTGTTTCCTTTACTGCTTGCTCAATATATACAGTTTGAGTAGAATCGGGGAGAGGCTACAACACTGTCTCACTGCCTTCCCAACCACTGCTTCCCTTTCATGTCCATCGACTCTTATAACTGTCATCTGCTTTCTGTACAAATTGTAAATAGCCTTTCGCTTATTATATTAAGATATGGAAACGCACACACTAACGTCTTGACGTAGCCTCAAAGGAAAACTTCGAGGGGCGTGAGATCCAGTGATCGTACTGGACATGAGACAAGACCTTCCCTTCCAGTTCAATGATGAGGGCAAGTGTTGTTCAGGTGTTCGTAGACATTAACAGCAAAGTGGGCTGGTGCACAGTCTTGTTAAAACCACATCCTTCAACTGACAAGGTGGGGTGGAGTCTCCAAGAACGGTGGCAGCACATCCCATAGAAAAACCAGGTAATGTGGACCACTCAAATGGGAGGCAGCAAGAAGGGTCGTATTAGGTGACGTTAAACAATGACCATCAATACACTGGCAGAGAATCGGTGCTGGTGCCCACCAGTGTGGGTGGCCTGGGGATTGTCCTCACTTCAGATATGACTGTTGCGGCTCCTGAAAACACCATAATGGGTGAATGAGGCCTCATGCAGGAGCAAAAGAATCTGTGTGAAGTCTGGCACTACAGCACTGCTGTGGGTAACACATTGACAGTAGTGAATGTGTGGGTCACAGTACTTTTACGTGTTCTTTGTGATAGGGGTGTCATATCGGGTCCACCAGCACCATCCACACTGTATCCTTCGAAGTGTGCATTTCATTGGTAATTTGACAGGTGCTTACTGCTAGGTGATTGGCCACACAATCCAACACCTCTCCTCAAGGTCTGGTGTTTGGAGATGTCTTTGGTGGGAACCTTGGCCATCTCTCTGCAGTGTGAATGACTCCTTGTCTCATAAGGTGGTATCTGCAGAGATAAACTTCTTCCAATGAGGATGTCGTCCGTCGGGAAAGTATTCTCTGTACATTCATGCCAGTTTACAGGCACTACATCCTGCTGGACCATACATTTTATGCATGTATACCGACTCTTGTGACGAGTAATGTTCCATCTTTGACTACACATCATGCACTATACACAGTAACATGGGTCCCCATGGATACATCACAAAGTGTCTGGTAGTACGGGAAACTGACAACTAGGATAGTGGTGTGTGTGTGGCACAGGTTAATGCACAGGTGCAATGCATGCGGTCGTCACACAACACACTTGATGTGAGTGAAGATGTGTACAGTACGTCTGTTTGGTGGTCAGGGCTGTACGCTGTTTATCACCCGCTGCATGTTCCAGTGTACAGCAGATGCCCAGGGATCTACTTGGGAGAGCAGCAGAACTGCATGCTCTATTGCAATACATGCATTGAGACTGGCAGTGGTTTCACTGAACAGTTACTATGACCTTTGTTGTTGTTATGTGGTATTCACTGTGTATGTCCATAACACAATAAATATGCTTTTCCGACCACTGGTTCTCTATCTCAGTAAAATCTGCTGCGGACCCACTAACACCCGTTCCAGTTTGACCCAAAGAGTTTGAGGCATCATGGTTCAAACGGCTCTGAGCACTATGGGACTTAACGTCTGAGGTCATTAGTCACCTAGAACTTAGAACTACTTAAACCTAACTAACCTAAGGACGTCACACACACGCATGCCCTAGGCAGGATTCGAACCTGCGACTGTAGCGGTCACGCGGTTCCAGACTGTAGCACCTAGAACCGCTCGGCCACCCCTGAGACACCATGTATAAGGGACGTGAACAGAAGGATGCAGAGTTCCTGCACACTTGTGTGTGATATTGTTGTCAGCACCTGACCGAGTTTACAAGGGGTTCTTACTGTGAGTCCCTCTGGCTGGTCAAATTCTGCAATATCCAGACTTGTGGAACAGTGGCCTAATGTTCGACTGCATGGAACCACAAGGCAGGATAGTAGCATTGGGCACGAAGCGCATTCTAACCCCTCCACACTCACACCTCGCGCCACTATATGAAGAGTAACAGCAGCCGGACTAGAGAATTACTGTCTCGTGTGTAGGCTGCATTTGTAGTGGTGTCGTGCCAGGTAGCATGGACTGCTAATGGATGGCGTTGGATTGTCTTCACCTACTGTTGGTAGCAGGTGCGGCAGCGACGTTGGGAGAAGTCCTATTGTTCCAATCTTTTGATGAGTCGTGGAGCCATAATCCCTGGTGCCATGTTTTGGGGAGCCATCGAGTATGGCTTCATGTTGCATCTGGTAGTAACTGAGCGACGTCTGGGGCAGGGGGAGGGGCAACCATAGGTCACAGATATCATGCCTTCTCATGTGTCACCTCTCATTTGACAGCATCATGGAGACATTTTTCTACAGGCCAATGCTCCACCATACATAGATTGTTTTTCTACGTCCATCCTTGTGATTGGATGTCTGAGGTACTTCAGTCATTACCTTATGTAATAAACTAAAACACCTACAGCCGTCCTTACCATGCCATTTGTTGTACAGCTACCATTTTCAGGCTTTAGCTGACGCTGAGATATAGTTAACACCAACTGTATTCAAGATGCTTTAGTGGTCAACTTCTACAGGGTGGTCCATTGATAGTGAATGGGCCAAATATCTCACGAAATAAGCATCAAACGACAAAACTACAAAGAACGAAACTCGTCTAGCTTGAAGGGGGAAACCAGATGGCGCTATGGTTTGCCCGCTAGATGCCCCTGCCATAGGTGAAGCAGATATCAACTGCTTTTTTTTGTATAGGAACTCCCATTTTTTATTACATATTCGTGTAGTACGTAAAGAAATATAAATGTTTTAGTTGGACCACTTTTTTCGTTTTGTGATAGATGGCGCTGTGATAGTCACAACCGTATAATTATGTGGCATCACGTAACATTCCGCCAGTGCGGACGGTATTTGCTTAGTCATACATTACCCGTGTTAAAATGGACCGTTTACCAATTGCGGAAAAGGTCGATATCGTGTTGGTGTATGGCTGTTGTGATCAAAATGCCCAACGGGGGTGTGCTATGTATGCTGCTCGGTATCCTGGACGACATCATCCAAGTGTCCGGACAGTTCTCCGGATAGTTACGTTATTTAAGGAAACAGGAAGTGTTCAGCCACATGTAAACGTCAACCACGACCTGCAACAAATGATGATGCCCAGGTAGGTGTTTTAGCTGATGTCGCGGCTAATCCGCACATCAGTAGCAGGCAAATTGCGCGAGAATCGGGAATCTCAAAAACGTCGGTGTTGAGAATACTACATCAACATCGGTTGCACCCGTACCATATTTCTATGCACCAGGAACTGCATGGTGACGACTTTGAACGTCGTGTACAGTTCTGCCACTGGGCACTGGAGAAATTACGGGACGATGTGAGATTTTTTGCACGCGTTCTATTTAGCGACGAAGTGTCATTCATCAACAGCGGTAACGTAAACCGGCATAATATGCACAACTGGGCAACGAAAAATCCACGATGGCTGCGACAAGTGGAACATCAGCGACCTTGGCGGGTTAATGTATGGTGCGGCATTATGGGAGGAAGGATAATTGGCCCCCATTTTATCGATGCCAATCTAAATGGTGCAATGGATGCTGATTTCCTACGTAATGTTCTACCGACGTTACTGCAAGATGTTTCACTGCATGACAGAATGGCGATGTACTTCCAACATGAAGGATGTCCGGCACATAGCTTGCGTGCGGTTGAAGCGGTATTGAATAGAATATTTCATGACAGGTGGATTGGTTGTCGAAGCACCATACAATGGTCCGCACACTCACCGGATCTGACGTCCCCGAATTGCTTTGTGTGGGGAAAGTTGAAGGATATTTGCTATTGTTATCCACCGACAACGCCTGACAACATGCGTCAGCGCATTGTCAATGCATGTGCAAACATTACGGAAGGCGAACTACTCGCTGTCGAGAGGAATATCGTTACACGTATTGCCAAATGCATTGAGGTTGACAGACATCATTTTGAGCATTTATTGCATTAATGTGGTATTTACAGGTAATCACGCTGTAACAGTATGCGTTCTGAGAAATGATAAGTTCACAGAGGTTCGTGTATCACATTGGAACAACCGAAATAAAATGTTTAAACGTACCTACGTTGTGTAAGTTAATTTAAAAACCTACCTGTTACCAACTGTTCGTCTAAAATTGTGAGCCATATATTTATGACTATTACAGCGCCATCTATCACAAAGGGAAAAAAGTGGTCCAACTAAATCATTCTTATTTATTTACGTACTACACGAATGTGTAGTAAAAAGGGGGTTCCTATTTAAAAAAACGCAGTTGATATCCGTTTGATCTATGGCAGCGCCATCTAGCGGGCCAACCATAGCGCCATCTGGTTTCCCCCTTCAAGCTAGACAAGTTTCGTTCTTTGTAGTTTTTTCGTTTGACGCTTAATCGTGAGATATTTCGCCCGGTCATGGTCAATGGACCACCCTGTATAATTTGTTTACACAGACTACCTGTATCAGCAATGTTGTCTCTTCAACCATTAATTATATTGATAGTGGAGAAAGCATCTCTAACACAGGTAGTCTGCGTAAACCAGTTATAGATGTTGACCACTGATGCATCTTGTATACAGATGGTTTTAACCATCTCTCAGCCTCAGTGAAGGCCTGAAGATGGAGCGCTGAAACACCGAAACTGGTAGCCGTACAATAAATGACATCATAAAGATGGCTGTAGGTGTTCAATTCTATTACACACAGATTGTGCGTCTCTAAACTGTCTATGTGATGTTCAGTTACTTGTGTGGCCCATCAAAATCTCCAAATCAGTCCCCAATAAAAACGATCGGAACGTCAACTCTGTCGGAATGGCCCTATCTTGAATATCGACGACCAGTTCCAGAGCATGTGGACAAGCTTGCGTGACACCCTTCTCAACCGAATCAGTGCATGCATCTAGGACAGGGGGAGTAGGGACCTTACGCCATAATTCTATAATCCGACATATTTGTCGTAGAGGTTTATGACTATAATGTAAGTAAATATTTCTTTAAAAATGTTTTACATTACCGGTTTCAACGAACTATATAGTCGTTTTCAAATGTGAAACATCAGTTGGAGAATATATAATGGGAATTGTGATCATACATCTGACAACTACTGTAAGTAGGCTGTTTAGGTTTTCTTATTGGTAACGCCACGTAGCGCTCTGTATGAAATATCACTGGCTGTGCTGCGTGCAGTCTGTGGCTAGGTTGCATTGTTGTCTGCCATTGTAGTGTTGGGCAGATGGATGTGAACAGCGCGTAGCGATGCGTAGTTGGAGGTGAGCTGCCAACAGTGGTGGATGTGCGGAGAGAAATGGCGGAGTTTAGAAATTTGTAAGACTGGATGTCATGAACTGCTATATATATTGTGGTGTCACCGCCAGACACCACACTTGATAGGTGGTAGCTTTAAATCGGCCGCGGTCCATTAGTACATGTCGGACCCGCGTGTCGCCACTGTCAGTACTTGCAGACCTAGCGCCACCACATGGCAGGTCTAGAAAGACGTACTAGCACTCGCCCCACTTGTACGACGACTTTGCTAGCGACTACACTGACGAAGCCTTTCTCTCATTTGCCGAGAGACAGTTAGAATAGCCTTCAGCTAAGTCCATGGCTACGACCTAGCAAGGCGCCATTAGCCTTACAGTGATTGTATTTAAAGAGTCCCATTTGTATCGTCAAGAGCGATGTACCACAATGATGGATTAAAGATAAGTATTATACAAGCTACGTACTTTTCTTATTAGCATTCATTACTTATACTGTTCCAGACTTCGCGCCGGTCGGCGTGTGTGTACGCGTGCTTTCGGTTACCCGTCACTGTGGACTGGCTGTCTTGTCAGCCCACTACATATATTATGACTTTTGATGACTATTAAGGTAAAAACATTGTTTGTTCTCTATTAAAATCTTTCATTTGCTAACTATGCCTATCAGTAGTTAGTGCCTTCCGTAGTTTGAATCTTTTATTTAACTGGCAGTAGTGGCGCTCGCTGTATTGCAGTAGTTCGAGTAACCAAGATTTTTGTGATTCAAGTGATTTGTGAAACGTATAGGTTAATGTTAATCAGGGCCATTCTTTTGTAGGGATTTTTGAAAGTCAGATTGCGTTGCGCTAAAAATATTTTGTGTCAGTTTAAGCACAGTCATGTACAATTTTTCTAAGGGGACGTTTCATATGTCGACCCTTAGCCGAGGATACCTCACTGGAAAAAATGCTATTTGGAACTGGGACGAACAAGCACAGTCATGCACAATTATTCTAAGGGGACGTTTCACTACGAAAAATAATGAGACCAGGCAATGGTGGCTCAAACAAGTCACTACAAGTTGTGCCAATGCTTGCCCCACCGAGCAACTACAGTTCCGACATGTTCGCATGATGCCACATCTGTGTAGGCCTGATCGAGTTTTTCGTTCATTGGACTACGTCGCATACCCTCACAAAGGTATTCTGTTATCTTTTCTTCTTCTTATCCTATTTCATGGCGCGTAAAATAATATATGACTAAGCCGCTGATCTGGAGTGACTTTTTTTGGCTATAATCCGTTTTATTTATTTTAGGACGCTGCGCAATGTTTGCAGTTATTTGACTAGGGAAGTTAGTTGCTGGTACATTCTGTATGCTTGGCATCCCATGTACCTAACATCATCTAATATTTAGTAGGTCATGTTAAAATTACTTGCTAGTAACTAAAATTCTGCAAAATGGTGTCATGCCACTTCTAAAGAATTGTATACTTTCGTTTTGTGTAGGCCAATCTGAAGATGGCTGAATCAGGCGAAGCGCTTAATTGGTAAACAAATAAATAAAAAACACATCCCTGTGTTTTGTAATGCAAAGTTATTTGTAAATTGGGATCGATTTCGAAATCACTGAAATAACAAGTATCGTCTCAACCAGTGGACTTTCATTTCGTTTCTTCCTCTCTTATTTCAGTTTTTTGTCAAACATTGTAATTAGTAACGATAATACAGAATGAATTTTACGTGCAAGGAGCAAGGGCAAGAGTTAGCTGAGATAAACACACAAAGTATGAGCCACTGTAAATGGTCGAATAATCTCACAAATATCGAAGTTATCAAGTTCAAAAATGTTCAAATGTGTGTGAAATCTTATGGGACTTAACTGCTAAGGTCACCAGTCCCTAAGCGTACAGACTACTTAACCTAAATCATCGTAAGGACAAACACACACATTCATGCCCGAGGGAGGACTCGAACCTCCGCCGGGACCAGCCGCACAGTCCACGACTGCAGCGCCTTAGACCGCACGGCTAATCCCTCGCGGCGAAGTTATCAAGAACTAAGGTGGAACTTCTTTGAAGCTTTTAGAATTGTCGTTATTAAAAAGAAAATAAATTTTGCTCCTGGGTCTACAAAATTAATGAAATTATACTAAAATCTTTTAAATAAATAACTTAGATACATTAACAGCATGCGTTTTGCGCATCACTTTAATTAAATAAGCGAAACATAACAAATAAACCTAGGTTCCAGGTTTTATCAAATCGAGATTGCGACAAATAGCACTCAGGCCGAAAAGTAATTTACAAACGGCCACTAAATAATATCACACATGGAAAGGTATAGAAAGGTGCATTAATGAAAACAGTGATTACTTATCCTCATTTAAAATTGCTGGCGATATTTGAAACTGTAATCCTGGAGTGGACCACTGCCAACGAAAGCGGGAACACAGTGGAACAGAAAAAACCTTGTGAGGAGGACAACCACAGTTCAAAGACATTATTAATAAAAATAGCCGGCCCCTGTGCCCGAGCAGATCTAGGCTCTTCAGTCCGGAACCGCGCTGCTAGTGCCTGCGGTCGCAGGTTCGAAACCTGCCTCAGGCTAGGATTTGTGTGATGTCCTTAGGTTAGTTAGGTTTAAGTAGTTCTAAGTTCTAGGGGACTGATGACCTTAGAAGTTAAGTCCCATAGTGCTCAGAGCCATTTTGAACCAATTGAACTTGTTGTCTTCTATAGGCGTTGCCGGCCGCAGCTCCGTATTCTGCCTGTTTACATATCTCTGTATTTAAATACGAAAGCCTATACCAGTTTTTTTGGCCTTCTGTGTATTTCCGCAATGTGGATGCACAATTACAGAATCCCAGCTTCCGGGAAGTTATTCACGTTAAAAGCCAAACTGCAATGGTGGGTTGTCATAATGAAATTGAATACACCGAAATGACGCTCGTAAAAATGTACAAAGCATGACTGCTGAATGAGCCAGGCCTAGGGAAAAAGCGGGGAGAAACTAATAATAAACGGAAAATTACCGTAAACAGGGATAAAATGACTAAAAGTAACTAACGTCTAGGGAATGTACTGTAAGCGCACAGGAAATATTATTCCAAAAATAATATTCTAGTACGAACTGAATAATAAATACTACAAGCATCCGGTTCGGACCACAATCCAAAATAGAGAGCATTTCAAGGTTCAAATCGCTCTGAGCACTATGGGACTTAACTTCTAAGGTCATCAGTCCCCTAGAACTTACAACTACTTAAACCTAACTAACCTATGGACATCACACACATCCATGCCCAAAGCAGGATTCGAACCTGCGACCGTGGCGGTCGCGCGGTTCGAAACTGTAGCGCCTAGAACCGCTCGGCCACCCCTGCCGGCTAGAGAGCATTTAATCTCTGAATTCTCACAGCTAAGTATACCAGAAGGCACCAGTATGATGTCGCTTGATGTCAATGTTATGTACTGGAACATCCCTAGAAAACTTGTTTAGGAAATCGTAGCTAGAAATTTATGGACATTTAGTGGACGTCCAATAGCAGAGCTGGAAGAGGTTTGAAGTTCACGTATTTTAACTTTGGAGACTGTACATACACCCAAGAAAGTGGACTTGCAATGGGTCCCCCCTTTGTCTTATTGCCTTGCCAACGTCTACATGACGCACTTAAAGCATCAGTACGTTCACCAATCCACATAGAACAATGATAAAATTATTTTGCGCCTGCGATATGAAGATGATGTATTTATACTGTACAGAGGTTCAAATAGTGATTCTAATCAGACTGGAAATCGTCTGAACTCTGTGCAGGATGAAATTCATTTTCCAGTAGCTTATAGTGGGGATAACTCCTTACCGTAATTGGACCTCTGCGCTATGATGAAAGCCTCCATTTTCTCTTTTGACGTTTTCTTGAAACTTACTAGTACCAGCACGTCTAACCATCCGTTAACTAATCATCCCATCAAGTACAGAAAGGCAGCTCATAGGCCACTGTTACACCGGTCACATAGCATACTGCTTAAAAAGGAAGCCTTTCAATGACAACACCGCACTATTCAGCATATAGCAGCACTCAACTGTTAAGATAGCGATTTTGCGTAGAAGCTCAATAAAGAAGTCTTCAGTAAAAAAAAAAAAAAGTTTCATTCACTCCGTCCATTCGACGAGCTCTGTTGGTTCGGCCACAACGTTAACTCCATCTCATCCAAATATCGTCAGACCAAGTTGTCACAGAGTGCCGTATATCGGAATATCTTGGCAGAAAGTTAAAGCAGAAAATGAAAAATATCCATCCAGCATTCTTTATTCCAAGGAATGTAGGCAGTAGATACAGGCATAGTGAAAACGCCGAATACAATAACAGGAACATGAGATTGCCTGCAGTGACTACCCGCATAAATATACTCTATGCGATCAAAAGTATACGGACACCTGGGTGAAAATGACTTACTAGTTCGTGTGGCCCTCCATCGGTAATGCTGGAATTCAATATGGTGTTGGCCCACCCTTAGCCTTGATGTCAGCTTCAACTCTCGCAAGCATACGTTGAATCAGGTGCTGCAAGGTTTCTTGGGGAATGGCAGCCCATTTTTCACGGAGTGCTGCACTGAGGAGAGGTATCGATGTTTGTCGGTGAGGTCTGGCACGAAGTCGGAGATACAAAACATTCCAAAGGTGCTCTATAGGATTAAGGTCAGGACTCTGTGCAGGCCAGTCCATTACAGGGATGTTACTGTCGTGTAACGACTAAGCCACAGGCCGTGCATTATGAACAGATGTTCGATCGTGTTGAAATATGCAATCACCATCCCCGAATTTATCTTCAACAGTGGGAAGCAAGAAGGTGCTTATAACATGAATGTAGGCCTGTGTGCTGTGATAGTGCCATGCAAAACAACAACGGGTGCAAGCCCATTCCATAAAAACACGGCCACACCATAACACCACAGCCTCCGAATTTTACTGCTGGCACTACACACGCTGGCAGACGACGTTCACCGGGCATTCGCCATACCCACACCCTGCCATCGGATCGCCACATGGTATGCCGTGATTCGTCACTCCACACAACGTTTTTCCACTGTCCAATCGCCCAATGTTTACGCTCCTTACACGAAGCGAGGCGTCGTTTGGCATTTACTGACGTGATATGTGGCTTATGAACAGCCGCTCGGCTATGAAATCCGAGTTTTCTCACATCCCGCCCAACTGTGATAGTGCTTGCAGTGGATCCTATTGCAGTTCGGAATTCCTGTGTGATGATCTGGATAGATGTCTGCCTGTTACACTTTACGACCCTCTTCAACTGTCGGCGGTCTCTCTGTCAACAGACGAGGTCGGCCTGTACGCTTTTGTGCTGTACGTGTCCCTTCACGTTTCCACTTCACTATCATATCGGAATCAGTGGACCTATGGATGTTTAGGAGTGTGGATATCTCGCGTACAGACGTATAACACAAGTGAGACCCAATCACCGGACCAAGTTCGAAGTCCGTGAGTTCTGCGGAGCGCCCCATTCTGCTCTCTGACGATGTCTAATGACTACTGAGGTCGCTGATATGTAGTTCTTGGTAGTACGTGACACCTAATATTTTTGGGAGTGTCCGTATACTTTTGATCATATAGTGTATAAGACAGATTGGAAGCAATTTTAATATATGGTTTAAAGAACAGCTAAACGTTGCCAGCCACAAATCAGGTATCTCAGCTCATCTAAAAGAAACGGATCACTCTATTTCCAACACTGAAAAAAGTTAGCGTATTGTATTTAAGGGGCAAAGGAAATGGAACATTTATGGTAAGCTTCTGTGGGAGCAAACTGCTGAGGTAATCTGTCCCTAGACTTAGGCACTACGTAAACTAACTTCGCTAAGGACAACACACACACCCATGCCCGAGGGGGGACTCGAACCTCTGTCGGAGGTAGCCGCGCGAACCCTGGCAAGGCGCCCAAGACCACGCGGCTACCACGCGCAGCAAAAGGAAATGTTTTAAATGGCGTCCGGAGTGGCCGAGCGGTTCTAGGCGCTACATTCTGCAACCGAGCGCCCGCTACGGTCGCAGGGTCGAATCCTGCCTCGGGCATGGATATGTGTGATGTCCTTAGGTTAGTTAGGTTTAAGTGGTTCTAGGTGACTGTTGACCTCAGATGTTAAGTCCCATTAGGGCTCAGAGCCAATTGAACCATTTTCTGTTTAATGTTTAAAGAAGTACATACGAAAGCGAGCTTCAGGTTTAACTGTCAATAATCAGATTGAATTGAGACACTGCAGTATCCTGTCGAATTTTGACTATCTGAATTTTCACCGGTCGCTATTAGGATAATTTTCACGTTAGTTTAGCAACTGCGTTATACTTAAATACTACTCCTTTAGTAATTTTGTAATACTGAGGAACCGATGTGAAGCAAATGATACTTTAGTTTCATTTATACCGACAATAAACAACTGATTTCTAAGTTTTTTAATCCGTTTCCCAGCCTTCCGTTGTTTTCCTAGTTATGATTTCCTCGTTGCAGCTACGCGTGAGTTTACTTTGTTTTCCTGTTAGGCACAGCCGCCATCCACCCTGCAGTGCATTGCTGGCCTGCACAGGCTGCAAACATCGCGTCGGTCGGTTATCAACACGGCGGAAGTGCGCACAGTACACGCGATTATAAGTTTTACTTCGTTAGTTGTATACAGTTGCTGTGTACCGGATCTTACAATATATCCTACGTGGCGTTATCCGGTAAGCTTTTCTTCAGATTTATTGCTTTCTCGAAGTTTTGGTTTCGTACTAATTATTTTTGTTGTAATATTTCCCGTATACTTGTAGCACTTTCCCTAGAAGGTACTTATTTTTAGGCATTTTATCCCCGTTCATTATTAGTTTTCCCCCCCGCTGTTTTCTAGGCCTAGGTCATTCAGCTGTCATGCTCTGTACATTTTTAAAAGCATGTTTTGAGTGTAATCAGTTTTATTATGACACCCCACCACTGTAGTTCGACTTTCATCTTGGATAACATCCGGTAAGCTGAGACTCCGTAATTGTCCATCCACATTATGGAAATATAAACAATTTGAGTACTAGTCATTGTTTCTTTTGAATGTTAACACTATGGTTCTGTATTTCTACCATTTCAAAAATTTCACCGAGTGATTTGCATTTTTGACAAGTAAACATGAAGATGCGTCTGTAGACTGACGTGAAACTGGTAGCTGCGAATAAAACACCTTCATTCGGCTCTTCGGAGCACCTCATCATTGTTAAATTTTTAATTGTTGTAAGTTTTACAATAATTTGAATAGTGTTGAGTGCTGTTATTGTTATTAATACAGTAGAACTGATCGTTTACTATCGAGTTTTTACGAAACGCTGCGTTTAACTATTATTTTTTGATCTGCTCCAAGTATATGTCCATACCGCCTACGAATTTCACCATTGGTCACACGATCGTAGTGTCTGAGGCCATATGTCCACTGAAGCATTTTGATTTGCATTACAGCAAGTTGCTGCGCTGCCTCTTTTGATACGGGACGACATTCTACACCGCACAAGAGCGCTGGGTGGATTGTAGAGCGGAATATTTCTGATTTGAGTCGGTCTGGAATCTTCCTACCACAAAGGAAACCAATCAGTTTTCAGCGAAGGCACTTGAAGACATTTATCTTTGGCAGATCTATACTATCAATGATCTTGGTGTCCACATTATTTGTATCTGTTGGCAGGTATTGACTTTTCATTACACTGAAGTGTAGTTCCAACTGTTGAAGTCGGTTCTTCCGTCCTTGGACTCGTCTTTCAAGGTCGTTCTTGTCTTCAACAGTCAGTAGAATTTGATCAGCATACGTAAGTGCCCGAGGCGCTGATTTCTGAAGGTGTATGATGGCAGTGTCGGATATTATGACGAAGAAGAGGGCAGATAGGATAGGTCCCTGGTGGACTCCAACAGGTACAAGGAAGTCACGTCAAACCCAAGCAGCAGGTAGTGACCGAGTTGTAGGGTTGTGGCAGTGAAGCTGGAAACATCTACATTACGTACATACGCAGCAGCCACGTTGTGGTGCGTGGCCGAGGGTACACTGTACCGCTACTAGTCATCTCCTGCTCTATTTCACTCGCTGTCTATACGCCTCCGCACAAGCCCTGGTATCTCTGGTGTTATCTTCGTGGTCCGTACGCGAAATGTGCGTTGGCGGCATTAGAACCGTTCTGCACTCAGCTTCAAGAGTAATTTCTCTAAATTTTCTCGACAGTGTTCCTCGAAAAGAACTGTGACGTGTTACTATCTTTACGATGTGTCTCATCGAGCCATGTACGTTATCTCGCATTTCTAGTTGCTTCTCTCACACAAATAATGATTAAAAATTCAGAAATTCAAGGTCGCCACCAGCCCAAGACCTTCCTAACCATTTAGGAAAAAAACAGAGCTGGAAAATTATTAGTTTAAGTACTTTAATAATTTAATTACTAGTATGCAAATTTCTTTAAGTAGCCAGATAAATAGTGCAACGTCCCCTTAGAACAATTTATACAAGACTGTGCTTAACCTGACACACAATCTGACTATCAAAAATCCCTGCAAAAGAATGGCCCTGAGTAACATTAAACTATACCTTTCAGAAATCACTTACCTCACAAAAATCTTCGTTACTCGAACTACTGCAATACAGCGAGCGCCACTACTGCCAGCTAAATAAAAGATTCAAACTACGGAAGGCACTAACTACTGATAGGCATAGTTAGCAAATGAAAGATTTTAATAGAGAACAAACAATGTATTTACCTCAATAGTGTTCAAAAGTCATAATGTATATAGCAGTTCATGATATCCAGTATTACAAATTTCAAAACTCCTCCATCTCTCTCCTCACATCCACCACTGCTGGCGGCTCACCTCCAACTGCGCAACGCTACGCGCTGTTCACATCCAGCTGCCCAACAATACAATGGCAGACAACAATGCAAACTAGCCACAGACTGCACACAGCACAGCCAGTGATTTTCATACAGAGCGCTACGTGGCATTACCAATATAAAAATCTAAACAGCCTTCTTACATAGCCCCCATGCTCCCCACAAAAATTTTTACAAATTGTTTTGGCCAGTGGCCAATAATGATTTGATAAAATTTTTCATAAATACAATAACACAGATATCAAATGCACACACTTATTTATACAATGTTGGTCAAAAGCTAAAATTTTCTCACAGTCCATAAAGACAGTCCTGATCATTCATCACAGTAAAACTGCCGTTTCTTTTATCAAAGTCTGAGCAGTAAAAGACAATGCACACGGAAGTAGTGGATGTCCATACAGTCTTGAAGAAGTAGTGTTGTCCTTCCAACAGAAAGACAGTGCTGACTCTTGACATGCTGACAGGTAATGGGCCACAATGGAGCAAACCCACAGCAGAGTCAGTCGAAGTTGATGAATATTGGTAGGTAGGTCATCACAGAGTAGACCCACTGTAGTCCTGGTAGAGATTGTGGTATTGTTGGGCCACCAGAGGTGCAGACCCACTGCAGTCCTTGTAGAAATAATGGTATTGGTGAGTCAGCAAAGATGCAGACCCACTGCAGTCCTTGTAGAGATGGCCAGCAGCCATCTGTTGTGACTGTGCGGGTGCACAATCACCATTGAAGAGTCTTGCAGTTAATATAGCAAGTCCATAACCACCACTTGTGCACTCGCAAAGTTTTTGGAATTGTCCTTAAAATCTGCAATGCTGTTATCCAGTCCCTTGCTGAATTATTAACACACGTGCAAACACTAACAGTCCCTACTTCTCACATATTGTCCACATACTATGACCAACAGAAACGTGTGCAGTGAAATGGATGCTTACAAGTTACTTAATTTGATTAACTGGCGTCAATTACAATATTATAACATGAGAATACAATTACAAAGGTACAAAATACATCATTAAAGAACATAACAATACAGATAACATTTGTAGTACAGGCTTTACAACAGAATAGAAATAAACATATACATCAGTGTTACAGGAATTATAACATGAGTAAATACATAAACGATCAGAATTTCTTTTGAAACATCACCTTCACATGTGAGCAACCAAACAGTATAAATAATGTCTAAACATCTTTACAAAGTACATAACAGAGTATTAGAAAATGTCTACAACATAGCTCTCATCAGCTATACACATAAAGACAGGAAAAACACAAATACACAAGGGTACACAAACATATACACTCCTGGAAATGGAAAAAGAACACATTGACACCGGTGTGTCAGACCCACCATACTTGCTCCGGACACTGCGAGAGGGCTGTACAAGCAATGATCACACGTACGGCACAGCGGACACACCAGGAACCGCGGTGTTGGCCGTCGAATGGCGCTAGCTGCGCAGCATTCGTGCACCGCCGCCGTCAGTGTCAGCCAGTTTGCCGTGGCATACGGAGCTCCATCGCAGTCTTTAACACTGGTAGCATGCCGCGACAGCGTGGACGTGAACCGTATGTGCAGTTGACGGACTTTGAGCGAGGGCGTATAGTGGGCATGCGGGAGGCCGGGTGGACGTACCGCCGAATTGCTCAACACGTGGGGCGTGAGGTCTCCACAGTACATCGATGTTGTCGCCAGTGGTCGGCGGAAGGTGCACGTGCCCGTCGACCTGGGACCGGACCGCAGCGACGCACGGATGCACGCCAAGACCGTAGGATCCTACGCAGTGCCGTAGGGGACCGCACCGCCACTTCCCAGCAAATTAGGGACACTGTTGCTCCTGGGGTATCGGCAACCGTCTCCATGAAGCTGGGCTACGGTCCCGCACACCGTTAGGCCGTCTTCCGCTCACGCCCCAACATCGTGCAACCCGCCTCCAGTGGTGTCGCGACAGGCGTGAATGGAGGGACGATTGGAGACGTGTCGTCTTCAGCGATGAGAGTCGCTTCTGCCTTGGTGCCAATGATGGTCGTATGCGTGTTTGGCGCCGTGCAGGTGAGCGCCACAATCAGGACTGCATGCGACCGAGGCACACAGGGCCAACACCCGGCATCATGGTGTGGGGAGCGATCTCCTACACTGGCCGTACACCACTGGTGATCGTCGAGGGGACACTGAATAGTGCACGGTACATCCAAACCGTCATCGAACCCATCGTTCTACCATTCCTAGACCGGCAAGGGAACTTGCTGTTCCAACAGGACAATGCACGTCCGCATGTATCCCGTGCCACCCAACGTGCTCTAGAAGGTGTAAGTCAACTACCCTGGCCAGCAAGATCTCCGGATCTGTCCCCCATTGAGCATGTTTGGGACTGGATGAAGCGTCGTCTCACGCGGTCTGCACGTCCAGCACGAACGCTGATCCAACTGAGGCGCCAGGTGGAAATGGCATGGCAAGCCGTTCCACAGGACTACATCCAGCATCTCTACGATCGTCTCCATGGGAGAATAGCAGCCTGCATTGCTGCGAAAGGTGGATATACACTGTACTAGTGCCGACATTGTGCATGCTCTGTTGCCTGTGTCTATGTGACTGTGGTTCTGTCAGTGTGATCATGTGATGTATCTGACCCCAGGAATGTGTCAATAAAGTTTCCCCTTCCTGGGACAATGAATTCACGGTGTTCTTATTTTAATTTCCAGGAGTGTAGTTGGATAACACAAGGAAAGGATAGGGTTTGTTTTACTGCAGTATTTGGCAAACAAAACTTTCTTTGCTTCTTGGAGATCTCCCTTCATTCATCATTATTCCCAAAAAGTCCTATCTTTACCTCCTTCCTGTATTCTATTCATATCTCTTTCAAAATAAGTATTTCTGATTGTACAATACTCATTTTGGCCCAAATCTTTTTCCTATAACTTCTCAATGCATTCTTTCCCTACTGTCCATAGTCAGTTTCTTATATAGTCTACCCCTCTTAAGCTAACTTAAATCTACGGAGCTCAGATATATATACCAAGGGACGAGGCAATGCAGCAGCATATAACAAATTAATACAAACAGCAATGACAAAAAAATGCCAATTTGCAAAGCAAGCAGCAGCTGTTCACATCCAGCTGCCGCTGCCTAACACTACAATGGCAGACAACAATGCAAACTAGCCACAGACTGCACACAGCACAGCCAGTGATTTTCATACAGAGCGCTGCGTGGCATTACCAATATAAAAATCTAAACAGCCTTCTTACAATAGCACTCCATGTCATGCATGAAGCAACTTGGAAATCACAGTAAATGAGTAAGATCAACATCACAGAATTTATTTTTCACGTAGATTATTTCTAAGTATTTGGTTGCACATCCTAACTACGCATAACTGGTGCCTGACTATAAATATTTAAGTAAGAATTACGTGAGAATGTAACAGAGCACAATTTAACTACAGCAAGAAGAAACACAGAAAGCGGGGGTGGGAGACAATGATACTATCATGTCCTTTGCATTCATACCATAAAAATATCTCAGTGAGACTCGCATTACGATTCTACGCATGCACTATTCTGGACAGAGGTCTAACCAATGCACGAGGTTATGCGATAATTATTCAACATACTAACTGCGTCTGCTGCTTGCAAACGGCCGAACTAGAGCACGTGGTGCATTCCGAATCAAACTGTTGTGCTGCTTTGTAGAAAGCGCACGAAAGAACAGATATTCTTGCAGAAATTACAGCTCATTAAACAAGCAAACTGTTAAAATAGAGCCTATTGTGGTGCCGTGGTGGACCAGAATGGTCATTGATTACCAAACACGTGGCACAAAATCGACACACAAAGACAAAAGCAACTTCCAAAAAATATAAGATTAATAATCATGCTCAAGTCGACACAGTATTACACTCACGTACGGTTGAAGTGATCCTGAACAGCTTTTGCTAATCAGATTTACCGTTTGAAATTCTACATCATCGTTGTTCAAAATGAATAAAGTAACTTCCACACTTTTAACTCAAACAACCAAAAATCGCCTATTTAAAGCAGTACAATTATGGCACATTCGGAAAAACAACTCGCTTCACACGCTTCAGTTAAACTGAAGTTCTTAAGTATTTCAACAGTTAAACATAACGAAATCCTAACTCAACCTGCTTCCTATCACCTGAAACCCCCCTTAAGAGCTACGATCCGTAGTCACCAAGCGTTCACCGAAGATTGCCGCTTTCTCCTTCCAGATTACCTAGCTCCTCGTGCAGCGGAATCTACCTCCGTCAGCAACATCACACACAAAAACAGCCTTCGACTAAGATGGGTAAACCTCTCTGTTCGGGTATTGGAAACCTAAGTTGGTCATCCTGTGTGCTCTCCTTGGAACGAGAAGCAACATCGTCTGCTCCCAGCAGACGATGACCAACTCAGCGTTTCCCACAAAACAAAACCGAAACCCACATTGAAACACACGTATAATATTCAATAAGCCTTATTTGAGTGCTCAGTCTTTCTGGAAGAGTTCATGAATTGAGCGAAATTCAGGTAGTAAAGTGAATAAGTTGTACCAAATTCGACAGGCGTCTTATGAAACGACTTCACAGAGACGTTTCAGAACTTTGTCTTCCCTTCAGTGATTCCAGTTTGAATTCCCGAAGCATCTCTGTAATGCTAGTGTTCAGGTGCTTCATCCTCTTAGAAGGCACACCAAACGACATCAGATGGAACTCGGTCAAAAGTCTTTCCCAGGTACAGTAGAGTGAAATGAAGATGTCTGGACTTCTTACAATGCTTGTCAGTAAGCAAATGAGTTGCATAGCATCTATGGTCACACAGCGTTTCACAAAACCACATTGACTGGTGTTAAATATTGAAAACCTTGAGTAATCTGCTGCTATGATTATCTTCATGGTATGTGGTATGAGGTGTACAGGTCAGCAGTTGGGACGTTCGCTATTCGATAGGGCTTAGGTTCTGTTTCTAAATTGAGAGTGCAGTGGACGACGTCCACTCGGTTGGTAACTTCGCCTCTCCGGTGATCTTACTGAGGAACGCCTCTGGAAGATCATCCACTCCAGTAGCCATTCCGAGGTTCATGTTCCCCAAGGCTTCAACAAACTCTGGCATGGTGGATCCGCGAACGGTTGCCATTTGTGATACTTGGACGAGAGTCTCAAGAATGTGAGGTGTGACTGGTTGTAACAACCTGAAAGTAACATAGGGGTTACATGTACATGGCTATTACAAATGATTGAAGCGATTTCATAAATTCACTGTAGCTCCATTCATTGACATATGGTCACGACACACTACAGATACGTAGAAAAACTCAAAGTTTTGTTCGGCTGAAGCCGCAGTTCGGGTTTCTGCCGCCAGAGCGCTCGAGAGCGCAGTGAGACAAAATGGCGAGAGGAGCCGAGAAAGCGTATGTCGTGCTTGAAATGCACTCACATCAGTCAGTCATAACAGTGCAACGACACTTCAGGACGAAGTTCAACAAAGATCCACCAACTGCTAACTCCATTCGGAGATGGTATGCGCAGTTTAAAGCTTCTGGATGCCTCTGTAAGGGGAAATCAACGAGTCGGCCTGCAGTGAGCGAAGAAACGGTTGAACGCGTGCGGGCAAGTTTCACGCGTAGCCCGCGGAAAATTGGGTCATGCCACAACTGGAGACCGACAGCGCCGACTTCATCTTTCAACAGGATGGTGCTCCACCGCACTTCCATCATGATGTTCAGCATTTCTTAAACAGGAGATTGGAAAACCGATGGATCGGTCGTGGTGGAGATCACGATCAGCAATTCATGTCATGGCCTCCACGCTCTCCCGACTTAACCCCATGCGATTTCTTTCTGTGGGGTTATGTGAAAGATTCAGTGCTTAAACCACCTCTACCAAGAAACGTGCCAGAACTGCGAGCTCGCATCAACAATGCTCCACATTGTACTAAACGTGTGAGGAAACATCTCAACTCCACTTACGCTAATTGCTGGATTGGTCGCGGTAGTACAATTGACTGGCTACCGAGATCGGCGGAGCTTAAGGCTTTAGTATCTTGTTTATGGGGTCAGATGAAGTTTGAGGTGTACAGATGAAAGGAGGATACGCGAGATGAACTGCTTAGTCGTATTATGGATGCTGCTGGCCTCATTAGGGAATGTGCAGAGGCACTTAGACAAGCAAAACAACGTGTTGTATCAAGCGTGCACAAACTCGCTGAATTTGACGGTGGGAAATTCTAACATTTATTGTGATACGTACAAAAGCTGTAATGCTACGTGTGCAGTAATGGTTAGAGGTGAATGTGTTAAAAATACGTATTTTGTACTTTGTAAAACGTACGTTGTAATGTTTACTAACGGTTGCACATGTTTACATGTGTATAAAACTAACGATGTATTGAATAATATAGAAAATAAATAACAATGAACATTACATGTGCTCTAACTCGAAAATTACTCGCAATAGGGCTTATGCCCATATGAAGTATTTCGTTTCAAATGTTCGTTGGTTTCATGTCTATGAATACTGACCGTTCGTTCAGCGACACGATACATATTCGCATACATTTACTACTTTGTTCGAGCTTATCGTCACAACACAAGCCACTAGCTCAACAGAAATGCAATTAAAATTGAATAACACTGCATTAAAAATAAATATCGCTAGTAGTGAACACTAGGCCAACGGCCTTGCCACAGTGGTAACACCGGTTCCCGTCAGATCACCGAAGTTAAGCGCTGTGGGGCTGGGCTAGCACTTGGATGGGTGACCATGCGGTCTGCTGAGCCCTATTTGCAAGCCGGGTGGACTCAGACCTTGTGAGGAGATACTTGATTGAGAAGTAGCGGCTCCAGTCTCGGAAACTTCCGTACGGCCGGGAGAGCGGTGTGCTGACCACATGCCCCTCCATATCCGCATCCAGTGAAGCCTTTGGGCTGGGGATGACACGGCGTCCGGTCGGTAACGTTGGGCCTTCCAAGGCCTGTTCGGGAGGAGTTAAGTGAACAGTAGTCTGCTCAGGCCACGAGCGCCTTATTCATGACACTCCCCAGTGACACTTCATTAAAGACTACTCCCGGTAGTAACGCCATCAAACTGTTGTCAATATGCAGTAGAGCCTCTTATTTCTGGCCAATCAGAGGTCGGGAAAGATAACGGCCAACTGTGGAGCAAGGTAAATAGTCCAAATCATCGATCCTTTGCTGTAAAAAGACCTTAAATTTCCTGTGCTAGCTTTACACCTACCTTCGCCGTGTACAAGAGCTTGAAAACTGCATTTGTGTCCCAAATTAAAGCAACAAAACACTATTTCCCCGTATTGCGTTTAATTCAGGGTATAATCCAATGAGATATTGCTTGCCGCCAGGCAGACAGGGCCCGACGTTGGGCATTCTGCAGGACCAATTGGCCTTTATATAAGTCTGCTGTGAACGCTGATACCTCTCTCACGAATTCCGTAGATGTAGTTGTGCAGGGCATCTCTACCTTCATGCTGCTGGCTCTGCTGTTGCCCTATTCACAGGTCCACTTCGTCGTCGACCCTGACCATGGATGACTAAGGACGTCGCAGTCGCTGTCGAGGACCGCCGACGGGCGCTGCAGCGATTTAAGCGACACCCTTCACAGACCAACCTCCTAACTTTTAAGCATCTCCGTGCTAAGGCTCGTTACCTTATTAAGAGGAGTAAAAAGAAAAGCTGGGAGCGCTATGTTTCCACCCTGGGGACGTATGCTTCTTCATCGCAGGTCTGGTCCGAGCTCCGTAGCCTTCCGGGATGCCAGCGACAATCCAGCGTCCAGAGTCCGAACCTTCAAGGTGCTCGGTGCACTGATCCATTGGTCCTAGCAGAACACCTCGCC
Organism: Schistocerca cancellata; assembly: GCF_023864275.1. Lineage (NCBI taxonomy): Eukaryota > Metazoa > Arthropoda > Insecta > Orthoptera > Acrididae > Schistocerca > Schistocerca cancellata. The sequence goes on along the minus strand of NC_064635.1, from coordinate 13,855,271 downwards.
CATACTTTGAGATGGGATCATCGTCCTCTTCCATCCCTACTACCTTTCTTTGGCAGAAACGCAGATTTGAACAGACACCCCTGTGTTTCATACCATAGCACGCTGAGCCCTATAATGCACCTTTTATTCAATGGTAATTGGTGCAGGCTCTTAGCTCTTCATGAGACACAGTCACAGGCACAGATTCCATCAACAACCAGATGATCCAACATATGGACGTTCCCTGAGGCAACAGCTCCTCAGGGTCTTCAACCACATTTGGTTCATGGATGCTTTTCCATCACAATGGCGAGACATTATAGTTATCGCCGTTCTTAATCTTGGGAAAAACCCAACGTCTCTAGACATATACCGCTCGTTTAGCCTGACTAATGTACTTTGTAAACTGCTCGAAAGGATAGTCAGCTTCAGATTATGGTGGGTACTCGAATCCCCGGCCATTTGTCCCTGTATCATTGTAACTTCCACGCAGGATGATCTCCAACTGGCCATTTGCTCCGATTAGAATCAACCATCTGACAGGCCTGTACTCATCACTGGCACCTTGTCGCGGCCTTCTTCGACCTACCTAAGGCGTATGACATGGGTTGGCGCAATCAGATTTAAATTACCCTACATGACTGGGGTTCCATGGTCCCCTTCCGATTTTATCTCACCAGCTCTTCCAGGTTCGAGTTGGCACTTCACTCGGCGCTCCTCAGATTCACGAGATTGGTATTCCACAGGGCTCTGTGCTATGTGTCACACTCTTCCTGATTGCCATCAATAGGCTTGTGACCTCTGTTGGGCCTATGGTTGCCCCAGCATTGTACATTGACGATTTTTGGGTCTGGCGCAGCATCTGCTGAGCGCCATCTCCAAGGCACCATCTGACAGGCCTCTGCGTGGGCCACCGCTCATGGCTTCCAGTTTTCTCCCTCCAAAACACATGTCATGCATTTTTGTCATCGACCTCAGTACACCCCTATCCAGAACTTTATTTGGGCGACCAGCTCCTTGATGTTGTTGCACATTCCCGTTTCTTGGGCCTGATTGTTGATAACAAGCTGACATGGCTGTCCCAAATTCGCCACCTAAATCTTGAGTGTATGTGGAAGCTTAATGCTGTCTGCCTCCTGGCCCACACATCTTGGGATGCAGACCGTTGCACTGTTCTCCATCTTTACCATGCTCTGCTCTTGTCCATACTAGATTATGGTAGTCAGGTTTATGGCTCAGCAGCTCCTTCCACTTTGAAACTCCTTGGTCATGTCCATCATTGCGGGGTGCGTCTGGTTACTGGTACCTTTCTCAATAGTCCTGTTGATAGTCTCCTCACATAATCGGGGAGTCCCCCTCTACACATCTATCAGAGCCAACTCCTTGTTTCTAACACAGTCGCCATTGATCAATTTCCTGGCCATCCTGTGTAGCTTGTGCTCTTTGCCAAAGAGGGATGTGTCCCTCCCAACACTGGTCTACATGTGGGATTGCCAATTGGCATGTGTCTCACTTCTGTCTGTTGTGATCTCCATCTCCACTCACTGGACTGCAGCCTGTGTCTTTCCTCCAATATCTCCCCCCCCCCCTCTCCTTCCGCCCCCTTGGATGGTGGCTATAAAACGGATTAGGACCGATCTATTCCAGGATCCTGAGGTCTCTGTCGCTCCTATAGTTTTCTAGTGTCTTGTACGTGCCATCCCTGCAGAGTTACAGGGTGCCACCATCTTTTACACTGATGGTTCTAAGACAGTCGATAAGGTGAGATACGCTTTCACGTCTCCTACTGGCTTCAAACATAATTTATTGTCGGGATCAAGTAGTGTGTTCACAGCAAAGCTTTTAGCCATTCACAGGGCCCTCCTTTTTGTTTCTCTGGCCTCCCTCCACAGTGTTTTAATTTGTTCAGACTCCATGAGCAGCCTGCAGGATATCAACCAATGGTAATCTCGTCGCCTTTGGAGTCTGCTGTCCATGACCTTCTCTCTGCACCTGAGCGTGCCACCTGTTCAGTCGTCTTTCTCTGGGTTCCAAGTCATGTGGGCTTCCCAGGGAATGAACTGGCTGACCGATTGGCTAGAGAAGGAGATACTTACCTCCATTTCCTTTCATGATTCCAGCTATGGATGTTCAGATCTACGTCAAATCTGTCTTTTTTGCACAAAAGTGGAATGCCATCAGGAGCGATACTGCTCATAGTAATAAACTCCTCACAACCTAGAAGTCTACTGCAGTTTGGCGCTCTTCCTTCCGCTCCTCTCTGAAGGAGTCCACTGTTTTATGCCGTCTACACATTGGTCATACCCAGCTCACCCATTGTTTCCTCCTACGTATTGACTCCCCCCCCCCCCCTGCCCACAACGTGGTTGTGGAGTCAGACTGATGATATCTCACATATGTCCCCTTCTTTCGGCCCTTCGTGCTAAGTACAGTCTGCTCGAGTCCTTAAATTTAATATTAGCAGACGATCCACGTATTGTTGAAATGGTCCTAAGTTTCCTCCGTGAAAGTGGTTTTTATTTGCAGATATAAGATAATCTTGGCGCAGGGGTAGGTTGGTTGTGGTTGGGACTTCTTTTACAGTCTCCTCGGTCTGTGAATCCATGACCACCCCCCTTTTTTCCAGTTTTTAAATTTGGTCTCACTTTTTATGACTTTCCTGCGTGTGTTTAATGTTCATTATTTTGTAATTTGACTCCCCTGACTGGATCCGTCCACTTTTAGCAGACCCTCTTTCTTCTGTGATGCACTTCGGGATCGCTGGACTGATGACCTCGCCTTTTGTTCCCATAAGCCCTCTCAATCAGTCAATCAATCAATTGCAGTTGGCGTGCTTTGAGTTCAGTGGAAATCACGCTAGAGGACTTTTAGCTCGGAGCAGTAGTTGAAGTAACCGATTTGTAACAGTTCATTGTGTCACTATGGTGCCGGCCGGAGTGGCCGAGCGGTTCTAGGCGCTGCAGTCTGGAACCGCGCGACCTCTACGGTCGCAGGCTCGAATCCTGCCTCGGGCATGGATGTGTGTGATGTCCTTAGGTAGGTTAGGTTTAACTAATTCTAAGTTCTAGGGGAATGATGACCTCAGAAGTTAAATGCCATAGTGCTCAGAGCCATTTGAACCATTTGTCAGTGTGGTGCCAACTGTTGCTCAGATTGCTGCTGAAGATTCAGTACGATACGCCAGAGCCATACATCGAACACTATGATCGTCCCTTTCAGAAAGTGGTGATTTATACTGCCACTAAAGTCTTTGGTCACTTAGCAAATAGTATCAAAAGTCTGACAGATAACCAACAAGTATTTAAGAAGAAATTAAAAGAATTTCTGAATGACAAATCCTTCTACTCCATAGAGGAATTTTTAGATATAAATTAATAAAAAAAGAAAAACCAAACAAACAAAAATTTTAAAATAAAACAAAAAAATAAAGTTAACATAACAACTTAATTATGTTGTTCAATTCACTTAATTATGTCATGTATTGGAAAATTTGACTCGTTCCACGTCATTACGAAATATCGTATTCATGATCCAAGGAACTAGTATTAATCTAATCTAATGTAATCTAATCAGTAGTGCCACGTGTTCGTACTGAGCCCGGTCTTCTTGCGACCGCAAGTTCTCCTGACCATCGCTCACAACAATCACGTTCAGTTGGTAAATTCCTGTCAACTCTTCCTGCAGTGTCGCAGATGTAACGTCCAGTTTCTCGTAGCCCTATTACGGGACCTCGTTCAAACTCAATGAGCTGTTGGTAATTATGTCTTTGTCGCCTTAAAGGCATTCTTGACTAACATCAACTCACCATGTCCAAACTCAAAGGTAGCTAACGCTCACGACCGTTATAGCGTGTATTTAAAGCTAACCTTATTTTCATCCTTATAGAGGTGCCGCTAGCGCCACTCCTAAGCGACTGGCGCGAAATTTGAATACACATCCTCTTTCAGATGTAAAAACAGGCCTACCAACTTACGTTTATGTTGCAGAACTCCTTCTTGGTGAAGCGATTTTTCCGATCAGTGTATATTTTGTGGATATTTGAAAAAAAACCAATGATTTTCACTCTGTTACATAATTAATTTTAATTAAAAATCTGCTCTTGCTGTGCTGGTTGACAATGGCGTTTTTTTTACACTCATTTCAAAGGTGTTCTGACACGTTCGGCTTACATAGTATTTGCACGTTTTTGTTTCTTGCATACAAATTCACATGAAGTTATTATTCCAACAGCTGTACTTACCAGAAAACGTCCATCCAAGGCTGATATTTATAACCAAGAGGAGGGATAACATGCACTTTATCTTACTCAGTATTTCTTTTTGCCGCGTGCGCAGCACACAGCAACCAAGTCTTCACATGAGAAACTAGGAAATCTCGAACTGAACTTTTTTTCCTTGCATGCGCACAAATCTTCAGCGTGCCTTCATGTTACGTTCGGTTCCCTGTTCCAAAGATTCATAAATTACCGTATTTGTCGATCCATGGTGAAATTTACACATTATTTTTGACAATTACAATTTCTTTGGTATGATTACTACAAATTTCTACTGATGCAATTTTAGGTAAAAGTTAGATAAAGTGATAAGGTTACAATGACCATATACGTAATCGAATAATGTATACGATTGTATCAGAAAAAAAATTGTCAAAAACAGGTACAGAGCTGTCTCAGGTATGTGTATGTTAGCAGCATCATTAAGTTACAGAGGCATTAGCAGTCTCCGCAATATCAGTTCTTCCAGGAGTGCTAATTCTGCAAGGTTCGCAGGAGAGCTTCTGCGAAGTTTGGAAGGTAGGAGGTACTGGCAGAATTAAAGCTGTGAGGACGGGGCGTTAGTCGCGCTTGGGTAGCTCAGTTGGTAGAGCACTTGCCCGTGAAAGGCAAAGGTCCCGAGTTGGAGTCTCGGTCGGGCACACAGTTTTAATTTGCCAGGAAGTTTCATATCAGCGCACTTTCCACTGCAGAGTGAAAATTTCATTCTGGATTAGCAGTCCAGTTATTTCATACGTCTTATGTGGACGCTCGCAGAAATTAAAAGGCATTCCTAGCAGACAGGCGGCGTGCTTCTCGCAAAACACTGAAAACAATGATGTGTGTTCACCTCAGTGACAGGACAGCTTAAACACTGATGTGATGAATCAAGGGTGGGGCATCCGCTCTGGCTATGGATGTTACAGATAACTGGCTGGAAACCAGAAGTAACACGTGAAGAAATACTGACCCTACAACTTACATTAGAAGATAGGTTACAGAAAAGCAAACCTACGTCTACAACTGTAAGTAGGCTGTTTAAGTTTTTATGTTGGTAACACGACGTAGCGTTCGGTATGAAAATCACTGACTGTGCTGTGTGCAGTCTGTGGCTTGTTTGCATTGTTGGAATATTTGCTAGTGTAGTGTTGGAGAGTTGGATGTGAACAGCGCGTAGCGTTGTGCAGTTGGAGGTGAGCCGCCAGTAGTGGTGGATGTGTGGACAGAGATGGTAGAATTTTGTGAGCGGATGATCTGGACGTGTGTCCATCAGAAAGAATAAATTTGTAATACTGGATTTCATGAACTGATATATATGATGACTTTTGAATATTAGTAAGGTAAATAGATTGTTTGTTCTCTATCAAAATCTTTCATTTGCTAACGATACCTAACAGTAGTTACTGTCTTCAGTAGTTAGAATCTTTTATTTAGCTGGCAGTATTGACGCTCGCTGTATTGCAGTAGTTCGAGTAACGAAGATTTTTGTGCGGTAAGTGATTCATGAAAGGTATAGGTTATTGTGAGTCAGGACCATTCTTTTGTAGGGATTACTGAAAGTCAGATTGCGTTGCACTAAAAATATTGTGTGTCAGTTTAGTGATGATGAGAATAAGTAAAGAGAGAAATGTCTGAGTACGTTCAGTTTTGCTCAGCTGTTTGAAAATCAAATAACGTAAGAGGTTTACCAGCACAGTACTTCATAAATTTTTCTAAGGAGATGTTTCACAACTTCTGTGGATTTAGAGAAAGCTTATCACAACGTAGTTCAGGACAAACCCTACGAAATTCTGTAGGTTGCAGGGGTAGAATGCAGGAAGCGAAAGGCTGTTCACAACTTGTACAAAAACCAGATGGCAATTACGAGTCGATGGGTGCGAAAGTGAAGCTGTGCTTGACACAGAGTTGTAACCTGTCCCCGATGTTATTGAATATGTACACTAAACATGCAATAAATGAAACTGAAGGAAATCTTGGAGAAGGAATTAAAGTTAAGGGAAAAGAAATGAAAACGGTGAGGTTTGCCGATGAGACTGTAATTCTGTCAGAGATAGCGAAGGACTTGGAACAACAGTTGAAAGGAATGGACAGTGTCTTCAAAGGAGGATATAAGATAAAAATGAGAAAAACCAAAACAAGTATAACGGAATGTAGTCGAATTAAATCAGGAGATGCTTGGTGAATGAGATTAGGAAACGAGACTCTGAAAGTATTGGATGATAGTAGAAGTAGAGAGTATATAAAAATGTAGACAGACAATGACAAGAAAAGATACCCTGAAAAAGAGAAATTGGTGAAATCGAATATAGACTTCATGGTTAAGAAGTCTTTTCTGAAGGTATTTGTCTGGAGTGAGGCCTTTATGGTAGTGAGGCGTGGACTAAAAACAGTTCAGACAAGAAGAGAATAGAATGTAACTAAAAAGCAGGTACTGAATAGGATTAGGGCGAAAAGAAATTTGTGACTTAACATGATTAAAAGAAGGGATCGGTTGATAGGACACATTCTGAGACATCAAGGGATCACCAATGTAGTATTGGAGGGAAGTGTGGGGTACAAATATCGTAGAGGGAGACCAAGATACGAATACAGTAAGCAGATTCAGAAGGATGTAGGTTGGAGAAGTCATTCGCAGATAAAGAGGCTTACACAGCATAAAGTAGCGTGGCGAGCTGCATCTAACAAGGCTTCACAGTGAAGACCAAAACATCAACAGCATAGCAACAACTAGAAGAATGATGGTGGGTAATACAAAGTGTAAGACAAAAATGAAAATGGGGAGATGACGTAAGATGATTGTGAAGGATGTGAGCAGTTACAATGAAGGGGTTGATACTGGATATTGGACAATGTTAGAAAAAAGTCTGTCTGAAATATGAAGTTAATGTTTAAAAGCCCTCAAAGTAATAATAAAAATGTGAACAGTCTGTCTAAAACGAAAGCGCTAACTTTTAGTTGGTGCTGAGGTTGCAGCAGACATCTGTTAAGCAAAGGGTGTAGAGTGGGGATGGTAACAGGGCAGGGTAGCGAGTGTGGGAGCTCGGATGGATTAGGGGTGCGGGGTGAGGGATGAGAAGGGGTGAGGGATGAGAAGGGGCGAGCACGAGTAGGGGGAGAGGGGTGAAGGGGTGAAGAAGGGACGGTCTGGCTTAGCGGGAACGGCTGAGCGATAATGTATCGGTTAACTGCGGCAGCGAACGGGCCCCTGCATAACAATGCAGCGGTTATTGGTGCGTGTAAGCGGCCAGTTAGGTGTACACTGTGAACTCCGGCGAACGTATCGCGATTTAGGACTTAATCTACCGCATCCAGCCCCAACTGTAGGAGTGTCAGGTGGATCAGTGAATTGTTTACCAAGCCACGAGATTGTAGTACTAATATTTCAGTACACCTCACTGCAGTGGAACGCGTTGGGTCGTAGGAACTGCGAGCGATGGCGTTTCTGTTGTCATAGCCTTCTGCAGACGACGATGCAGTCAAACTATTGCCAAATGCACTGTCTGACAAAAAAGAAGTAAAACACCCAGGAGAGGAAGTAATACACTACTGGCCATTAAAATTGTAACACCACCAACATGACGTGCTACAGACGCGAAATTTAACTGACAGGAAGAAGAAGCTGTGATATGCAAATGATTAGCTTTTCAGAGCATTCACACAAGGTTGGCGCCGTTGGCGACACCTACAACGTGCTGACATGAGGAAAGTTTCCAACCCATTTCTCATACACAAACAGCAGCTGACCGGCGTTGCTGGTGAAACGTTGTTGTGATGCCTCGTGTCAGGAGGAGAAATGCGTACCATCACGTTTCCGACTTTGATAAAGATCGGATTGTAGCCTATCGCGATTGCGGTTTATCGTATCATGACATTGCTGCTCGCGTTGGTCGAGACTGTTAGCAGAATATGGAATCGATGGGTTCAGGAGAGTAATACGGAACGCCGTGCTGGATCCCTACGGCCTCGTATCACTAGCAATCGAGATGACAGGCATCTTATCCGCACGGCTTTAACGGATGATGCAGCCATCTCTCGATCGCTGAGTCAACAGATGGGGACGTTTGCAAGACAACAACCATCTGCACGAACAGTTCGACGACGTTTGCAGGAGCATGGACTATCAGCTCGGAGACCATGGCTGCGGTTACCGTTGACGCTGCATTACAGACAGGAGCACCTGTGATGATGTACTTAACGACGAACCTGTGTGCACAAATAGTAAAACGTCATTTTTTCGGATGAATCCAGGTTCTGTTTACAGCATCATGATGGTCGCATCCATGTTTGGCGACATCGCGGTGAACGCACATTGGAAGCGTGTATTCGTCATCGCCATACTGGCGTATCACCCGGTGTTATGGTATGGAGTGCCATTGGTTACACGTCTCGGTCACCTCTTGTTCGCATTGACGGCACTTTGAACACTGGACGTTACATTTCAGATGTGTTACGACCCGTGGTTCTACCCTTCATTCGATTCCTGCGAAACCCTACATTTCAGCAGGATAATGCACGGCTGCATGTTGCAGGTCCTGTACGAGCCTTTCTGGATACAGAAAATGTTGGACTGCTGCCCTGGCCAGCACATTCTCCAGATCTCTCACCAACTGAAAACGTCTGGTCAGTTGTAGCCGAGCAAGTGGTTCGTCACAATACGCCAGTCACTACTCTTGATGAACTGTGGTATCGTGTTGAAGCTGCGTGGGCAGCTGTACCTGTACACGTCATCCAAGCTCTGTTTGACTCAATGCCCAGGCGTATCAAGGGCGTTATTACGGTGGTTGTTCAGGGTACTGATTTCTCAGGATCTATGCATCCAAATTGCGTGAAAATATAATCACATGTCAGTTCTAGTATAATATACACTCCTGGAAATGGAAAAAAGAACACATTGACACCGGTGTGTCAGACCCACCATACTTGCTCAGGACACTGCGAGAGGGCTGTACAAGCAATGATCACACGCACGGCACAGCGGACACACCAGGAACCGCGGTGTTGGCCGTCGAATGGCGCTAGCTGCGCAGCATTTGTGCACCGCCGCCGTCAGTGTCAGCCAGTTTGCCGTGGCATACGGAGCTCCATCGCAGTCTTTAACACTGGTAGCATGCCGCGACAGCGTGGACGTGAACCGTATGTGCAGTTGACGGACTTTGAGCGAGGGCCTATAGTGGGCATGCGGGAGGCCGGGTGGACGTACCGCCGAATTGCTCAACACGTGAGGCGTGAGGTCTCCACAGTACATCGATGTTGTCGCCAGTGGTCGGCGGAAGGTGCACGTGCCCGTCGACCTGGGACCGGACCGCAGCGACGCACGGATGCACGCCAAGACCGTAGGATCCTACGCAGTGCCGTAGGGGACCGCACCGCCACTTCCCAGCAAATTAGGGACACTGTTGCTCCTGGGGTATCGGCGAGGACCATTCGCAACCGTCTCCATGAAGCTGGGCTACGGTCCCGCACACCGTTAGGCCGTCTTCCGCTCGCGCCCCAACATCGTGCAGCCCGCCTCCAGTGGTGTCGCGACAGGCGTGAATGGAGGGACTAATGGAGACGTGTCGTCTTCAGCGATGAGAGTCGCTTCTGCCTTGGTGCCAATGATGGTCGTATGCGTGTTTGGCGCCTTGCAGGTGAGCGCCACAATCAGGACTGCATACGACCGAGGCACACAGGGCCATCACCCGGCATCATGGTGTGGGGAGCGATCTCCTACACTGGCCGTACACCACTGGTGATCGTCGAGGGGACACTGAATAGTGCACGGTACATCCAAACCGTCATCGAACCCATCGTTGTACCATTCCTAGACCGGCAAGGGAACTTGCTGTTCCAACAGGACAATGCACGTCCGCATGTATCCCGTGCCACCAGACGTGCTCTAGAAGGTGTAAGTCAACTACCCTGGCCAGCAAGATCTCCGGATCTGTCCCCCATTGAGCATGTTTGGGACTGGATGAAGCGTCGTCTCACGCGGTCTGCACGTCCAGCACGAACGCTGGTCCAACTGAGGCGCCAGGTGGAAATGGCATGGCAAGCCGTTCCACAGGACTACATCCAGCATCTCTACGATCGTCTCCATGGGAGAATAGCAGCCTGCATTGCTGCGAAAGGTGGATATACACTGTACTAGTGCCGACATTGTGCATGCTCTGTTGCCTGTGTCTATGTGCCTGTGGTTCTGTCAGTGTGATCATGCGATGTATCTGACCCCAGGAATGTGTCAATAAAGTTTCCCCTTCCTGGGACAATGAATTCACGGTGTTCTTATTTCAATTTCCAGAAGTGTATTTGTCCAATGAATACTCCTTTATCATTTGCATTTCTTCTTGGTGTATCAATTTTGATGGCCAGTAGTGTAAGTGGAAACTTCACTTGTTGAGGGGATATGTCATGATACACTGTGTCGTCAAAAGTCTCCGGACATCCTCAAAAACATTCTTTATTCATATTAGGTGCATTGTGATGCCACCTACTGCCAGGTACTCCATATCAGCGACCTCAGTATCATTAGACATCGTGAGAGAACAGAATTGGGCACTCCGCGGAACTCTCGGACTTCGAATGTGGTCTGGTGATTGGGTGTCACTTGTGTTATACGTCTGTACGCGAGATTTCCACACTCCTAAACATCCCTAGGTCCACTGTTTCCGATGTGACAGTGAAGTGTAAACGTGAAGGGACACGTATAGCACAAAAGCTTACAGGCCAGCCTCGTCTGTTGGCTGACAGAGACTGCCGTCAGTTGAAGAGGGTCGTAATGTGTTATAGTCCGACATTTATCCATACCATCACACACATACCATTCCAAACTGCATCAGGATCCACTGCAAGTACTATGACAGATAGGCGAGAGGTGAGAAAACTTGGACTTCATGGTGAAGTGGCTGCTCATAAGCCAAACATCACGCCAGTAAATACAAAACGACGCCCCGCTTGGTGTAAGGAGCGTAAACATTGGACCTTTGAACAATGGAAAAAAGTTGTGTGGAGTTACGAATCAAGGTATACAATGCGACTATCCGATGGCAGGCAGTGGGTACGGCGAATCCCTGTTGAACGTCGTCTGCCGCGTGTGTAGCGCTAACAGTATAATTCGGAGGCGTTATTGTTATGGTGTGGTCGTGTTTTTCATGGAGGAGGCTTGCACCCCTTGTTGTTTGGCGTGGCACTATCACAGCAGAGGCGTACATTGATGTTTTAAGCACCTTCTTGCTTCCCACTGTTGAAGAGGAATTCGGGGATGGTGATTGGATCTTTCAACTCGATCGAGCATATGTTCATAATGCACGGCCTGTGACGGAGTGGTTACACGACAATAACGTCCCTCTAATGGACTGGTCTACACAGTGACCTGACCTGAATCCTATAGCACACCTATGGGATGTTTTGTAACTCCGATTTCGTACTAGGCCTCACCGACCGACATCGATACCTGTCCTCAGTGCAGCACTCCGTGAAGAATGGGCTGCCGTTCCCCAAGAAACCTTCCAGCAGCTGACTGAGCGTATGCCTGCGGGAGTGGAAGCTATCATCATTTGGGCCAGCACCAAGTTGAATACCAGCATTATGGTGGAGGGCGCCGCGAACTTGTAAGTCACTTTCAGCCAGGTGTCCGGATACTGTTGATCACATAGTGTATTTCAATGATTACAAAATGGAGTTAATTTTAAAAAAATGGTTCAAATGCCTCTGAGCACTATGGGACTTAACTTCTGAGGTCATCAGTCCCCTAGAACTTAGAACCACTTAAACCTAACTAACCTAAGGACATCACACACATCCATGCCCGAGGCTGGTTTCGAACCTGCGACCGTAGCGGTCGCGCGGTTCCAGACTGTAGCGCCTAGAACGGCTCGGCCACTCTGGTACGCCGAAATTTACAAATAACCATGCAGTATGATGCCACTAATTGGGAAGACGCTGCACCGCTCTGGCTTGGATGCATGCACTGAGTCGGCTGGAGAGGGTTCCATAAAGCTGTTGAATCTCTCCTGCGCCAAGCTGTCCCACAACTGGCGAGAATGGTCCATCATATACTGGATGCGAGCACTGGAATGTAGTTGACGTATGAACCTCGTCTCATGTATGTTCTCTCAGGATCGTATCTGAGGACCTACTGGCCACAGGAGTACTTCAGTATCACGCAGATAGTTCATATGGACACGCCCCCTGTGTGGACGAGCATTATCCTGTTGAAACATGGCACCGCGATACTGCCACATAGGAGGCAACACATGAAGATACTGAAAGTCCGTGACGTGCCTCTTCTGACGACAAGGTTGCCTCAATCATTAGTAGACCCCACACCACAACATCAAGAATAAGTCCGCTGCACTTCTCCTAAACAGTGGAAGGTTGGGACCCCACCGCAGGTCACCACCATATTCCCCAACGATAGTAGTCTGGGGTAGCGCAGAACAATGATTTATCGCTGAACGTAGCGCGAGGCCATTCATGAGCCGTCCAGACGAAACTCAGCAGTTCATGTTGTTGTGTTAACGGTTACCTATGCATGGGACCATCTGGTGCCTAGTCTCTGACCCCTGGCACGCGATAACACAGCATGTAACAGAGTTTCTGTCAATTGTTCTCGAATGGCAGGAGAAGATGTATGGTAGTTAGGACGTGTTTGATGCACGATAGGGCGTTTCGCCCTTGTGGAGATAAGACTTTGTCGACCGCTAACTTTGACGGCGGGTGTGCCTGTCCTCACGGGCCTATTAGGTCCAACATTGGGCCACTGTCACACCCAAATGCACCATCAATCTGGGCACTGTCCGATTCGATCAGCTGAACAAACTGAGATCAACAATGAACCCCATTTAGAACTCTTGTCACGCGCTGATAACGCTGTTTTGCACGAGATCTCGACCTCTCACTGTTCTTCACCATGATCATTCAACATCTGGCATTGTCCGTACCTTTCTGTTTGCCCTACCGGGCATCAGAACAGCACGGAACACGAACAACGCTATGGCTCTCTGGTCGTCCTTCAACGTGTCACAGAGAACAGCAACTTTGACCGTTTATATACACACCAATTATGTGCACGTGTGTAAAGTTGCATTGTCATCCGACCGTTTCGTCTGGTTGCTTCACGGTTTTTGGTCGGTTAACTCTTGATAGCAGTCAGAATCCCAATGAGAACACAAAGGGGCATTTGAGTAATCAGTGGTTGAGAATTAACAAGAATGGTAAACACATTTGTTTGAAACCTGCATTTATTATCTCTACAAGACAAAACACACACACACACACACACACACACACACACACACAGCGTGACTGTGATGTACCGGGTGGTCAAAAAGTCAGTATAAATTTGAAACCTGAATAAATCACGGAATAATGTAGATAGAGAGGTACAAATTGACACACATGCTTGAAATGACATGGGGTATTATTAGAACAAAAAAAATAGTAGAAACGTTCAAAAATGTCCGACAGATGGCGCTTCATCTGATCAGAATAGCAATAATTAGCATTACAAAGTAAGACAAAGCAAATATAATGTTGTTTACAGGAAATGCTCAATATGTCCACCATCATTCCACAGCAATAGCTGTAGTCGAGGAATAATGTTGTGAACAGCACTGTAAAGCACGTCCGGAGTTATGGTGAGGCATTGGCGTCGATGTTGTCTTTCAGCATCCCTAGAGATGTCGGTCGATCACGATACACTTGCGACTTCAGGTATCACCAAAGCCAATAATCGCACGGACTGAGGTCTGGGGACCTGGGAGGCCAAGCATGACAAAAGTGGCGGCTGAGCACACGATCATCACCAAACGACGCGCGCATGACATCTTTCACGCGTCTAACAATATGGGGTGGAGCGCCATCCTGCATAAACATCGTACGTTCCAGCAGGTGTTTATCAGCCAGGCTGGAGATGATGCGATTCTGTAACATGTCGGCGTACCTCTCACCCGTCACGGTAGCAGTTTTGCTGTCCAGCGCCATCTGTCGGACATTTTGTGAACTTTGGTTTTTTGGGTTCTAATAAAACCCCATGTCATTCCAAGCATGTGTGTCAATTTTTACCTCTCTATCTACATTATTTCGTGGTTTATTAAGTTTGCGAATTGATACTGACATTTTTATCACCCTGTATATCAAACTAACGCCTGCAGAAAATGCAGATGAACTGTCGACTACAAACTATTTCGTTTAACCAGCGGATCAATCGGTAATTAATGTCACATTGGTTTGAAAGCAACAATGTTGAGTTATCTCATAGTGCTGGAACAGGTAGCCACCGGGGAGACACTCTTGTCTGCTTTGCCAGTATCCAGACTCTTACGAGGCCTGTTCAAAAAATTCCGGAACTTCGTCCACAAAATTTTTCTACGCATTCTTTTACCTATTGTGCGTGGTCTCCTTCGGAATACTCGTCTCAATTATTCATACACGACTTCCAGCGCCGTTTCCAGTTTCGGAAGCAGTCTTGGAACGCTTCTTGCTAGATCGCGTGAAGCGCCGTCTGCGAATTTTTTTTATCGCGTCTATCGTTGCAAATCTTCTTCCTTTCAACGGGGTTTTCAACGTTGGAAATAAAAGAAAAGTCCACAGGGTCAAGGTCTGGAGAGTACAGAGGATGAGGCAGCACAGTGATTTCGTCTTTTGTGAAATAGTCACGCACCAACAGGGATGAATGTGCGGTTGCGTTGTTGAGATGCAAGGGCCATGAATTGTCTCGCCACATTTCAGGCCATTTCCTTCTCACATTTTCTCACAATCTCTCGGATAGTGAGTCTTAGACTGGCACGCACAATTTCGTTGACGTTCCTGATACAGACGTCGACGGTAAACGTCGAACGGCGTCCTGAAGTAGGGTCATCTTAAACTTCCGTGTGGCCATTTCTAAACCGTGTCAACCATTCGTAACAACGAATTCGGTTTAAGCCGTCATCACCGTAGACTTCCTGCGTCATTTGGTGTATCTCAGTAGAGGTTTTCTTGAGTTTCACGCAAAATTTAATGCAGACGAATTACTTCCCTAAGTCTCCCACCTCGAAATTCGCAAACTGTGCGACACAGCGTTCTACTGAATACATCGTTGAACAATAACTGACAGACGTACAACAATGAAACTTCTGACAAATACACATTAAACACAGCCTTGTGAATGGATGCAAACCGCATTTCGCTCCAACATACCATTGGTGCGAAATTACCAGTTTCCCGGATTTCTTTTTGAACAGACGCCGTACAAGAAAAGGTGTGTCAGAATTGCTGGATCACACTTGCTGAATAAATGTACCCACCACCTGAAACCCCAGTAGGCGCTATTTTTCCAGAGCTACGGTGCTCTCCTTTAGACAGAGCAGTTCCATGAGATCATTATGAAGTAAATACTGTATGTACGAAACAAATTTTTTACATCCTTCCAAACTGCGATTGTGAGCTACAAAATTAGTGAAACCTATATCTGCGCATTTTTTGACTAAGTGTTGCTCCATAACGGTTTGATACTTCCCAGCATTCTACACATCCAAAGGGTGTGTCACAGAGAACTTCATATTTGAAGCCACTATAAATCGAATTTATTTCCTTGAAAGAAGCAAACAACACGCACCGTCATTGTCTTTAGGAGATGTTGAAGTTCAAATGTGAAACACAATATCGGACATATGCCCCCCCCCCCCGCTCCCTCTGGTAGCCCTACGCGCGATCGCTCGCTCCATCATGAAATTAAGCTTCACCCATTCACACATTTCATCAGCTTCGGGACATGTCGAAATTCTTGTGTGTGTTCCAACAAGTTACGAGGTTCGTAAACTCGTCACTTAGCGTACCCTCATAGGAAAAAGTAACAAGCTGCCAGGTCACAAAATCGAGGTGGGTTGATCTGATCTCCTCGTAACGACCTTTGTCTGTCCATGAACAGGGCGACTATTTCTCTGAAATTCAGCATGTTGCGGCACCTTATTGGAACCGTTAATTCTCGATGTTTATTGGACCGAAATGGGGCCGAAATAAAGCAGTGAGCATCGCACGATAACTAATTCTATTCACCGTGTATGCCCGTTTTTGCTCATCTTCAAAAAAGTGAGGACCAATGAAACACCCACCACAAATCCCACACCAAACCGTAACTCGCAGAGGATGCTGGTCTCTTTCATTAATTACTCTCAGGTTCTCCGATCCCCATATTCATCAATTATGCTTGCTCACGAAGGCGTTTAAATACAAGTGACCTCCTTCTGAGAAAATAGTGCGCTTTGTTAAACCATGGCGCTCTCGCTACTTTTCCAGGATCCAGTGCATAAATTTCCGTCGCTTTTCATGATCCAGTGGTTTATGTTCCTGTGTTAACTGAAATCTGTACGAGTGTACAATAAGTGCAGAGGTTTTGTTAAGATTCTGTGCATTGTTGCTGGACACACGTGCATTTCATGGGAACGACGGCGACACGATTTTCCCGGTCTCCCAGTGACAGAATCACTCAGAGCAACATAATATGACTTACCTCGAAGGCGTCCAGGGCTTTTGATGTCTACTGTTGATCAATCTACGAACAGTGGAGTCATTTGGTGCGAAAATATTACGGAGTTTCCGAACACTTTCCGCGAATCTTTCAACATTCATGTAGTAAATTTTCACGATCCACTGTTCCGACTATATGAGGGTGAGTCAAAAGAAAACCCAAAACATTTTTTTAAAATTTTATTTATTGTGCAGAAACGGTGCAAAGCTGTATCAGTTTTTAACATAATCTCCCCCACGCTCAGTTTAAGTCTTCCAGCGCTTACGAAGTGCATAAATTCCTTTAGAAAAAAATTCTTTTGGTAGTCCGCGCAACCACTCATGCACTGCATGGCGTATCTCTTCATCAGAACGGAACTTCTTTCCTGCATTGCGTCTTTGAGTGGTCCAAACATATGGAAATCACTTGGGGCAAAAAAATGGTTCAAATGGCTCTGAGCACTATGGGACTTAACAGCTGTGGTCATCAGTCCCCTAGAACTTAGGACTACTTAAACCTAACTTACTTAAGGACATCACACACATCCATGCCCAAGGCAGGATTCGAACCTGCGACCGTAGCAGTCGCGCGGTTCCGGACTGCGCGCCTAGAACCGCGAGATCACCGAGGCCGGCATCACTTGGGGCAAGGTCTGGTTAATATGGTGGATGAGGAAGACACTCAAAATGCAGGTCTGTGATTGTTGCAACTGTTGTATGGGCAGTGTGGGGCCTTGCATTGTTATATTGCAAAAGGGCACCTGCTGGGGGCAATCCACGTCGTTTTGATTTGATTGCAGGCCGCAGATAATTTTTTAGGAGATCTGTGTATGATGCACTAGTGACAATGCTCCCTTAAGGCATGTAATGGTCCAAAATGACGCCTTTTTCGGCCCAAAAGAGTGTCAGCATAATCTTCCCTGCTGATGGTTCTGTTCGAAACTTCTTTGGTTTTGGTGATGAGGAATGGTGCCATTCCTTGCTCACTCTCCTCGTTTCAGGTTGGTGGAAGTGAACCCAGGTTTCGTCCCCAGTAACGACTCTTGCAAGGAAGTCACCACCTTGTCCTTCAAAGCGCCGAAGAAGTTCTTCACAAGCATCAACACGTCGTTCTCTTATTTCAGGAGTCAGCTGCCGTGGCACCCATCTTGCAGTCACTTTGTGAAACTGGAGCACATCATGCACAATGTGGTGTGCTGACCCATGACTAATATGTAAACATGCTGCACTGTCATTCAGTGTCACTCGGCGGTTTTCCTTCACTATGGCTCCAACTGCCGCAATGTTCTGTGGAGTCACAACTCGTTGTGCCTGACATGGACGAGGAGCATCTTCCACTGAAGTTACACCATTTGCGAACTCCCTACTCCATTCGTAGACTTGCTGCTGTGACAAACATGCATCACCGTACTGAACCTTCATTCGTCGATGAATTTCAAAAGGTTTCACACCTTCACTGCGCAAAAACCGAATAACAGGACGCTGTTCTTCCCTGGTGCAAGTCCCAAGTGGGGCGGCCATCTTTATACTGATACTGCGACGGTATGTGTGCATTTGGACTATGCTGCCACCTACAGGCCATTCTGCACGCTGGTTGTAGCACGCTTACCAACTTACAGGATAACGGTGCAAAATTTCGATTTGTTATTACAAATTTAAGGTTTTCATTTGACTCACCCTCGTATCTTTCCATGGCGATTCTTGACGAACACTGGCCTGGAAAACAAAAGCAAATATTAGAGCATAATCAATGATAACGGAACAATGTCTGTTGTACCATTGCTAGTCGCTATCTCACCTGTTCACCTGTTCCCCTTGCTAATGGAGTGAGGAACAAGCGACTCTTTATATGCCTCCGTAGCGGCCGTAATTTCTCTTACACGCTCCTTGCGGTCCTTACACGAATTGGACGCTGGTGGCAGTAGAATCATATCACACTCTGTCGCAAATACCGGTTCTCTAAGTTTTCTCAATAGTGTTTCGTGAATTTACTCAATAGTGTTTCGCGAAAAGAACGTCTTCCTCCATTTTTGAGTTCCTGAAGGATCTCCGTAATACTTGCGTGTTGATCGAACCTACCGATAGCAGATCTAGCAGCCTGCCTCCGAACTACATGAATGTGTTCCTTGAATCCGAGCTGGTGCGGATCCCAAACAATCGAACAGTACTCAAGAATGTGTCGCACTAGAGCCCTATACGCGGTCTCCTTTACAGACGAAACACTCTTTCTTACAATTCTCCCAAGAAACCGACGTCGGCGATTAGCCTTCCCTACTGCAATCCTTATATGCTCTTTCCATTTCATATCGATTTGCAACGTTGTGGATGGATATTTCATCGATGTTACTGTGTCAAGTAGCACACTACGAATATTGCGCGTTCGGCCATTACAGGATTTTTTTCCCTGCTTATCTGCGATAACTGGGCAACGGCCTTGCCGCAGTGGATACACCGGTCCCCGTGAGATCACCGAAGTTAAGCGCTGTCGGGCGTGGTCGGCACTTGGATGGGTGAGCTTCCAGGCCGCCATGCACTGTTGCCATTTTTCGGGGTGCACTCAGCCTCGTGATGTCAATTGAGGAGCTACTCGACTGATTAGTAGCGGCTTCGGTCAAGAATGCCATCATAACGACCGGGAGAGCGGTGTGCTGACCCCACGCCCCTCCTATCCGCATCCTCCACTGAGGACGACTTGGCGGTCGGATGGTCCCAGTAGGCCACTCGTGGCCTCAAGACGAATTGCTATTTTTTTTTTAATCTGCGATAACTTACACCTTTTCACCTTTAGTGAAAGTTTCCATTCACTACAACAAAGGGAAATTCTGTCTACGTCAGCCTGGATCTTCCCACAGTGATTCAACAACGACACCTTCCAGTACCACAGCATCATCGTCATCAGCAAACAGCCGCAGACTGGTCCCCACTCTCCCCGTCAGATCATTATTGTACGTACATAGAAAATAACAGCAGTCCTGTCACACTTCGCTGGCGCATTCCTGACAATACCTTTGTCTTTGATGGACACTCGCCGCCAAGGTCAACGTAACGCGTTCCACCACTTAAAAGGTCATCGAGCCACTCACATACCCGAGAACGTATTCTGTATGCTCGGTGTTTCCATAACACTCTGAAGTGTAGCACTGCGTCAAATGAATTTTGGAAATGTAGGAATGTGTACTCTGCCTGCTGCCCTGTACCTATTATTTGCAAAATATTATGTGAGAAAAGGGGAATCTGAGGTTCGAACGAGCGATGAATTCTAAATCCGTGTTGATAGTGGGTGGAAATTCTTCTCTCTCTCAAGAACATTTATGGCATTGGAACTTAGAACATTATCAAAGATGTAACAGCCGACCAACATTAACGGTCTAGGACTGTACGTTTTGCTGTTCCGGCTTTTATCCTTCTTATATACAAGGTGGTCCATTGATCATGACCGGACCAAATATCTCACGAAATGAGCGTCAAACGGAAAAACTACAAAGCACGAAACTTGTCTAGCTTGAAGGGGGAAACCAGATGGCGCTATGGCTGACCCGCTACATGGCATCAAACGGATATCAACTGCGTTTCTTTAAATAGGAACCCCCATTTTTTATTACATATACGTGTCGTACGTAAATAAATATGAATGTTTTAGTTGGACCACTTTTTTCGCTTCGTGATAGATGGCGCTGTAATAGTCACAAACATATGGCTCACTATTTTAGACGAACAGTTGGTAACAGGTAGTTTTTTAAATTAAAATACAGAACGTAGGTACGTTTGAACATTTTATTTCGGTTGTTCCAATGTGATACACGAACCTCTGTGAACTTATCATTTCTGAGAACGCATACTGTTACAGCGTGACTACCTGTAAATACCAAATTAATGCAATAAATGCTCAAAATGATGTCTGTCAGCCTCAATGCATTTGGCAATACGTGTAACGACATTCCTCTCAACA
Source organism: Schistocerca cancellata (assembly GCF_023864275.1). Lineage (NCBI taxonomy): Eukaryota > Metazoa > Arthropoda > Insecta > Orthoptera > Acrididae > Schistocerca > Schistocerca cancellata. The sequence continues at coordinate 13,834,623 of NC_064635.1, read as the reverse complement.
GCGAGTAGTTCGACTTCCGTAATGTCCGCACATGAACTGATAATGCGCTGAAGCATGTTGTCAGGCGTTGTTGCAATACGATAGCAAATACCCTTCAACCTTCCCCACAGAAAAAATCCGGGTACGTCAGATCCGGTGAACGTGCGGGCCATGGTATGGTGCTTCGACGACCAATCCACCTGTCATGAAACATGCTATTCAATACCGCTTCAACCGCACCCGAGCTATGTGCCGGACATCCATCATATTGGAAGTACATCGCCATTCTGTCATGCAGTGAAACATCTTGTAGTAACATCGGTAGGACATTACGTAGGAAATCAGCATACATTGCACCATTTAGATTCCCATCGATAAAATGGGGGCCAATTATCCTTCCTCCCATAAGGCCACACCATACATTAACCCGCCAAGGTCGCTGATGTTCCACTTGTCGCACCCATCGTGGGTTTTCCGTTGCCCAATAGTGCACATTATGCCGGTTTACGTTAGCGCTATTGGTGAATGACGCTTCGTCGCTAAATAGAACGCGTGCAAAAGATCTGTTATCGTCCCGTAATTTCTCTTGTGCCCAGTGGCAGAACTGTACACGACGTTCAAAGTCGCCGCCATGCAATTCCTGGTTCATGGAAATATGGTACAGGTGCAATCGATGTTGATGTAGCATTCTCAACACCGACGTTTTTGAGATTCCCGATTCTCGCGCATTTTGTCTGCTACTGATGTGGGGATTAGCCGCGACAGCAGCTAAAACACCTACTTGGGCATCATCATTTGTTGCACGTCGTGGTTGACGTTTCACATGTGGCTGAACACTTCCGTAACTATCCAGAGAACGGTCCGGACACTTGGATGATGTCGTCCAGGATACCGAGCAGCATACATAGTACTCGCACGTTGGACATTTTGATCACAATAGCCATACATCAACACGATATCGATCTTTTCCGCAATTGGTAAACGGTCCATTTTAACACGGGTAATGTATCACGAAGCAAATACCGTCCGCACTGCCGGAATGTTACGTGATACCACGTACTTATACGTTTGTGACTATTACAGCACCATCTATGACAATGCGAAAAAAGTGGTCCAACTAAAACTTTCATATTTCTTTACGTACTACACGCATCTGTAATAAAAATGGGGTTTCCTACTTAAAAAAAAAACGCAGTTTATATCCTTTTGACCTATGGCAGCGCCATCTAGCGGGCCAACCATAGCGCCATCTGGTTTCCCCCTTCAAGCTAGACAAATTTCGTTCTTTGTAGTTTTTTCGCTTGACGCTTATTTAGTGATTTATTTGGCCCGGTCACTATCAATGGACCACCATGTATAAGAGTCACCCGCGCATTTTTCGAGCATATTTGGATTTCTACTGGGGGAGGATCCATAGTAAATGGGAGCTATGTAAGGAGCCAGTACTGAAGGTTGCTCTTTGTGAAACATCATTAGCTACTCGCTGTGACCATCTAGTCTTCGACATTTTTCTGTAGCACCACATTTCAGAAGCCTCAGTTGTCTTATTGTCTCAACTGCTTATGTCTGCGTCTCAGTTCCGCGCAAGCGTACACTCAAGACAAGAATCTTCAGGAAACACTACCTAAGACTTCAATTCACGCTGGGATGACAAAGGTCATGGGATAACGATGTGCACATATACAGATGGCGGTAGCATCGCGCACACAAGGTATAAAAGGGCAGTACAAGGGTGGAGCTGCCTACCCTCAAATACCTTGGCCTCACACTCGACCGCCACCTCACCTGGATTCCCCATCTCCTTACCATCCAAAACAAAGCTCACAACCGCCTCCGCCTCCTGAAACTCCTGTCCGGCCGGACGTGGGGTCTGCATCCTTCCACCATCCTCCACACCTACAAATCCATGATCCGCCCCATCCTTTGTTATACCAGCATCGCTTGGGTTTCCGCCCCTCCCCGGTTCTATAAAGCCCTTCAAATCCTCGAACGCCATGCACTCCGCCTCGCCTTCCGCGTCCGCCTTCCGTCCCACACGCGCATCCTCTATGACCTCATCCCCTTTCCCCACCTTCTCCTTTTCCTTGAACACCTCCGCATACTATATATTGTCCGCCGCCGTGATCCCCCTCACCCCCTGGTGTCTCCCTTCCTCTCCACTCCCAACCAGTTGCCGCGCCTTTACTGTTGTGTCCCTCCCTCTCTCCATCTCCACACCCTCCATCTCCTTTCCCAAGACAACTTCGACCATCTACCCCTCCCAGATGATGAGCTTCGCCCTGACATCTACCCTTCCTACCAACTCTAACCCCCTCTTCCTGCCTCCTCCTCCGAGCTCCCTCTCCTCCCCCTCCCTCCTTCTGAGCGGCTTTCCCCTCTTACTCCCCCCTCCATCTCTTATGCCTCCTTTCAGTGTCTCTGCACTCCCTCCTGCTCTGTCTTCCCTTTTCCTCTCCTGCCCCATGTGACTCCTGCCTCTTCGTGAACCCACGGTTGCCCCTCCTCTCTTCATCCCGCCGCTTCCCCAGCTGCCCCATGCTCTCCCCTCCTTTTCCATCCTCTCTGACCTTTCCCTCGGCAGGTCCCACCTGGCAGTTTTATTCTTCGTCGTGTGAGCTCCAAGTGGGTTTTAAGTGTGTTGTTTCGGAGTGTTTTTAATACTGTGGCCAACTTTTAACCTGTGCATGAGCATCCAGTGTCTTCTCTGTGTTTTAAGATTCGCCAACTGTGTTTTTTAACTTTCTCGTGACTTTTTTAACTGTCCTCCTTGAACGTCTGCATGTCCATGTCTTTTTAGCTCCATTTTCTCCCCTTACTCTGTTTTATGTTCCCCTTTTTATCTCCTTATGTATGTATTATTTTATTCTTGTTTTAGTTGTCGTGTCACTCGGCTGAAGAGCGACGGATTGTGCTGCTGACAGCCCTCCCCTGCCCATATGGGGCAGGGGAATGAAATCACAGTAAAGAAAAAAAAAAGTGGAGCTGCCATTCCTAATCTTGTGATTCGTGTGGTAAGGTTTCCGACGTGATTATGGCCGCACGAAATAACGGACTATGAACGCGGAAAGGTAGTTGGAGCTAGACGTATGGGACGTTACATTTCGGAAATCATTTGGGAACTAAATATTTCGAGACGCACAGTGTCTAGAGTGTGCAGAGAATACCACATTACACGGTTTACCTCCCGCCACGGACATCGCAGTGACCGACGGCCTTCACTTAACGACCGGTAGCAGCGACTTTTGGGTAGAGTTGTCAGTGCTGACAGACAAGCAACACTGCATGCAGATATGATGATCGTATCCGTTAGGAGAGTGCGGCGAAATTTGGCACTGATGGGTTATGGCAGTAGACGAACGACGCAAGTGTCTTTGCTGACAGCACGACATCGGCTGCAGCGAGTACAAAATAAATGCCCAGTCTTTGGAAGCGGTAACGCCCGTCAGTTATCTGGGTGTGACTATTCGAAATGATCTCAAATGGAATGATCAGGTTACACAAGTAACGGGTAAGGCGAACTCTAGATTGCGGTTTATTGATAGAATGCTGAAGCGATGCAGTCCTTCAATAAAAGAAATTGCTAACAATACGTTAGTTCGTCCAGTCTTGGACTATTGTTCATCTGTATGGGACCCTTACCAGTTGGGTCTGATTCAGTAGATTGAGAAGGTCCAAAGAAGAGCGGCAAGATTCGTGACTGGTACATTTAGCCAGCGCAAGAGCGTTAAAAATCTCATAGGAAGTTTCTACGTCTACATCCATACTTCGCAAGCCACCTGACGGTGTGTGGCGGAGGGTACCTTGAGTACCTCTATCGGTTCTCCCTTCTATTCCAGTCTCGTATTGTTCATGGAAAGAAGGATTGTCGGTATGACTCTGTGTGGGCCCTAATCTCTCTGATTTTATCCTCATGGTCTCTTCGCGAGATATACGTAGGAGGGAGCAATATACTGCTTGACTCCTCGGTGAAGGTATATTTTAGAAACTTCAACAAAACCCCACACCGAGCTACTGAGCGTCTCTCCTGCAGAGTCTTCCACTGGAGTTTATCTATCATCTCCGTAACGCTTTCGCGATTACTAAATGATTCTGTAACGAAGCGCGCTGCTCTCCGTTGGATCTTCTCTATCACTTCTATCAACCCTATCTGGTACGGATCCCACACTGCTGAGCAGTATTCAAGCAGTGGGCGAACAAGCGTACTGTAACCTACTTCCTTTGTTTTCGGATTCCATTTCCTTAGGATTCTTCCAATGAATCTGTCTGGCAGCTGCTTTACCGACGATCAACTTTATTTTATGATCATTCCATTTTAAATCACTCCTAATGCCTACTCCCAGATAATTTATGCAATTAACTGCTTCCTGCTATATTGTAGCTAAATGATAAAGGATCTATCTTTCTATGTATTCGCAGCACATTACACTTGTCTAAATTGAGATTCAATTGCCATTGCCGGCCGCGGTGGTCTAGCGGTTCTGGCGCTGCAGTCCGGAACCGCGGGACTGCTACAGTCGCAGGTTCGAATCCTGCCTCGGGCATGGGTGTGTGTGATGTCCTTAGGTTAGTTAGGTTTAAGTAGTTCTAAGTTCTAGGGGACTTATGACCTAAGATGTTGAGTCCCATAGTGCTCAGAGCCATTTGAACCATTTGAATTGCCATTCCCTGCACCATACGTCAATTCGGTGCAGATCCTCCTGCTTTTCAGTACAATTTGCCATTGTTACAACCTCTTGATACAGCACAGCATCATCTGCAAAAAGCCTCAGTGAACTTTCGATGTCATCCACCAGGTCATTTATGTATATTGTGATTAGCAACGGTCCTACGACACTACCCTGCGGCACACCTGAAATCACTCTTACTTCGGAAGACTTCTCTCCATTGAGAATGACATGCTGCGTCGTGTTATCTAGGAACTCCTCAATCCAATCACACGATTGGTCTGATAGTCCATATGCTCTTACTTTGTTCATTGAACGACTGTGGGGAACTGTATCGATCGCCTTGCGGAAGTCAAGAAACACGGCATCTACCTGTGAACCCGTGTCTATGGCCCTCTGAGTCTCGTGGACGAATAGCGCGAGCTGGGTTTCACATGACCGTCTATTACGAAACCCATGCTGATTCCTACAGAGTAGATTTCTAGTCTCCAGAAAAGTCATTATACTCGAACACAATACGTGTTCCAAAATTCTGCAACTGATCGACGTTAGAGATATAGGTCTATAGTTCTGCACATCTGTTCGACGCCCCTTCTTGGGACCGGGGATGACCTGTGCCCTTTTCCAATCCTTTGGAACGCCACGCTCTTCTAGAAACCTACGGTACACCGCTGCAAGAAGGGGGCAAGTTCCTTCCCGTACTCTGTGTAAAATCGAACTGGTATCCCATCAGGTCCAGAGGCCTTTCCTCTTTTGAGCGATTTTAGTTGTTTCTCTATCCCTCTGTCGCTTGAAGTGGGACACACTTGCAGGTAGACGGCGCGCTAAACAGAAGGGTCTGCTCACCAAATTCCGATATCCGACCTTCACAGAGTATGTAGAGCATATATTATTACCACGAACTTTCAAATCGGGTAATGATAACCATTCAAAGATAAGGGAAATTAGAGCTCGTACTGAGGCGTTCAGACAGTCGTTTTTCCCTCGCGCGGTCCGCGAGTGGAACAGAAGGGGGGTAATATGACTTTGGCGCAAATTGTGCCCTCCGCCACACACCGCTTGGTGCCTAGAGGAGTATATATCTAGATGTAGATGTAGCGCCTCTCCCGGGCTCGTGACCATATCGGTTGGACCCTACACGACTGGATAACCGAGGCCTGGTCACATGAGTCCCGATGTCAGTTGGTAAGAGCTGATGGTAGAGTTCGGCTGTGGTGGAAAACCCACGAATCCATGGACCCAAGTTGTCAACAAGGCACTGTGCAGGCTGCTGGTGGCTCCACAATGCAGTGGTATGTGTTTGTATGGAATGGACTGCATCCTCAGCCACATCCATACCGATCATTCACTGGAGACCATTTGCAGTCATTCACGGACTTCATGTCCCGAAACAACGGTGGAATTTTTGTTGACGACGATGCGCCACGTCATAGGGCGACAGTTGCTCACGACTGGTTTGAAGAACATTCGAGAGAATGGTTTGGCCACCCAGATCGCTCGTCGTGAATCCTATCGAGCATATATGTGACATAATCGAGACGTCAGTTCGTGGACAAAATCCTGCACTGGATACACTTCGGCAATTTTGGATGGCTACAGAGGTACCATGGCTTAATATTTCTACAGGAAACTTCCAGCGGCATGTTGAGTGTATACCAATTCAAGCTAGTGCACTACGCCGGGCAAAGGGTGCTCCGATACGGTATTAGTAAGTATCCCATGACTTCTATCACATCAGTGTCTACTGGATGGTTTTTTAAGAAACGTATTTATTGCTATTACCAAGTCTCCGCTTTATACCCTGTCAACTTAGTTATCACCAGTTATTTCCATGTCCAGACAGAAAAACTCATCCACTACTTCTAATGTCTCATTCCACCCGGTTAGCCGTGCGGTCTAAAGCACTGCTTTCCGGGAGGGAAGGCGTGCCGGTCCCCGACACGAATCCGCCCGGCGGATTAGTGTCGAAGTCCGGTGTACTGGCCAGTCTGTGGATGGTTTTTAGGCGGTTTTCCATCTCCATCGGCAATTGCAGGCTGGTTCCCCTTATTCCGCCTCAGTTACCCTATGTCGGCGATTGCTACGGAAACACTTTCTCCACGCACGCATACACAACAATTACCCTACCACACAAACATAGGGGTGACACTCGTCTGGTGTGAGACGTTCCCGTGGCTCCACTGTGGGCCCAACCGCGCGATAACCCTGGGTTCGTTGTGGGGCGGCAGTGGGGTGAGTGGACTGCTGTAGCCTGTTGTGGGGTTGTGGACCACTGAGGGCTACGGTGCGGACGAAGCCTCTCTGTTAGAGGTGGGCAAACTCGTTCATCCTTGGGAACTAGTTCACTGCTGATCGTTCTTTTTTGGGAACCGTTCATTTTTACTCGTTCACCGTTCACTTGTGCTTGGTATATGGTTCTTATGAAAAACTGAAAACTAGTAGTGTAGCTGACTGGAGGATGGAGGGCACCGAGAGGGGGCACTTGCCTCTCCCGTGGAGTATAGAGTTTTTATTCATTACAGAATTCTTACAGCACTTTTAGAAGTAATTTCTGTGATTCTGCATAACCTCTCGTTTAGCCAACCGTAGCCTTGTGTGGCTGATCGCAGGGACATAATATAGGGTGGCACACGGAAAACCGGCCCCGAGTACAGACTGCTCGCCAATTACGGACGATGTGTTGCCCATTACGAGCAGATATAAGAAACAGACAAACGTAATAATTAGGCAGTGAAGAAATAACAAGCTAATGCAAGCAACAATTGCGAAACAATCGATGACGATGTGTAGAGAGCTGGAGAAGAGAACATGAAAATCTCACGCGACGCGCATGGGCTATAGCTCATGTAGTCTTGCAAACCTGTTGGTGGCTGTTTCCCAACTTAATAGACCACAAGTGTCTTGTATGAAATTCTTGGTTTCGACTTCCACTACATAGCTATGCTACGTTGTAAACAATAATCGTTTACCCCCTATATATACTTCACGTCGTCTCTGAGTTCGTAGGCGAAGTAGTGACTTTATGGAAGCATAAAATAAAATGTGGTTTTCTCATACTTGCGTCACACGCTTAGTAAAAATTAGGTTTTTATGTTGCATTATTTAAGTTAATGCAGCAATAATAATAATAATTAAGTTCGCAGTACTAAAGTTTTTGGTTTGAAAGCTCCTTCTGAACAAATGTTTCTGAGATAATAAGTAAATAGGATTTTATGGCAATCTAGGTCTTTTCAAATGGAGAGGCACCGCTTTTCCTACTGGGCCAAAATGACCCACAACTCGCTTTTCTTTTTTCAAAGAAACCTAACTAGCAGGTAATGCAAATTGGAAACAACCAAACTTAAAAATAATTAGAGCCTTCCTAAATGTGATGTTTTGTATATGAAAGATACACGAAAATCGTTTTATATGAATTTTCTTTAAAAATTAAGCAAATTATTGAAAGTTAGCTGCTAAATCAAGTCGATGAAACCAAAAAGTACATGAATAAAAAAAAAGACTTGCCTTGTTATGTCTTCTGCTGTTCATCGATGTAATGAAGTGAGCTGATATGCCCTTTTGTTACTTGAAAAGACGTACCTATTACATACAACGTGATTTTTATGTAATTTACGTAACTATAAAATACTTTTTGATTACCGGTCGTGGACGCTGAATAGCCAGAACCAAGTGCAAGAACAGTTTGGAACACATGTAAAATAGGCGAGCGCAGTAAACGAAACGAACAACTGGATGGATACTGAACTAGCTAGGAGCAGTCGACAGTGGAACTGAGACAGGTGGTCATGCGAAGAACGACGAGTGCGGCCGAGGGAGACAGAGACTGAGGCGAGCACGCGACCGAGGCTGGGACGAGAGCTGCCCAAGTGACCGCCGCGACAGAAGTGAACTATGAACCGATCGTTCCTCATTCCCAGGAACTGTAAGTAGACCGCCGTGACCGAAGTGAACTATGAACCGATCGTTCCTTGGAATTCGTTGCTCGGTCCTTTCGTTCACCTTGGTGAACCGTTCCTTTGCACGGGTTCGTTCGCGAACTACCCATTTCTACTCTCCGTCGTTTCTAGGTCCCTGCCGGCCGCGGTGGCCGTGCGGTTCTAGGCGCTCCAGTCCGTAGCCGCGCTGCTGCTACGGTCGCAGGTTCGAATCCTGCCTCGGGCATGGGTCCTTAGGTTAGTTAGGTTTAAGTAGTTCTAAGTTCTAGGGGACTGATGACCACAGCAGTTGAGTTCCATAGTGCTCAGAGCCATTTGAACCATTTCTAGGTCCAGAGTTCCATTCAGTACAATACAATGTCTCATTTCCTTCAACATCACATCATATAACTCGACTATATTTCATTACCATTGTGTTATTTTTGTTGAATTTTGTGTTTCCAAGGCACTTCCATTCCATTGAAGTGTCTTCCAAGTCCTTTGCCATCTGTGAAAGAACAGTAATGCCGCCACCAAACCTCAAAACTTTTATCTTTTCTCCATGAACTACAGTGCTGTTCCCAAGTTTATCCTTTACTGTTTGGTCAATGTGCAGATTGAATAACTTCAGGATCCGGTCTCATTCCCTTCTCAGTTAATGCTTACCTTTCACGTCCTTCGAATCATAACTGACGTCCGGTTTGTGTACAAGTTGCACATAACCTTTGGCTCCCGTGTTTTACGCTTGGTACCTTCATAGTTTCTAATAGTGTATTCCAGTCAACACTGTCAAAACACTACTGTAAGTCTAAAACTGCTATAAACTTGAATTTGCCTTTCGGTACTTTGTCTTCTATGGGAAGTCGTAGTGCCAGTATTGCCTCACGTGTTTCTACAGTTCTTCGGTGTAGAACCCGATTTTTCTTGAGGTTGGCTTCTACCAGTTTTTCCGTTCCCTTAAATAATTCGTGAAGGAATTTTACACTCACGACTTACCAACATGATGGCACGCTAACAGTTACATCTGTCAGCATCTCCCTTCTTTCCAGTAGGAAGTATTTCGTTTTCTTGAAGTCTGAGCATATTTAGCTTGTCTCGTACATCTCGCACACCAACTGGAATGGTTTTGCTGTGACTGGCTGTTCCAAGGCTCTTCATAATTCGTAGGGAATGTTATCTATTCCAGCGCCCTGTTGCGACTCATGTCTTTCAGTGCTCTGTCAAATTGTTCTCCCCTGTATACCATTTCCCTTCAACTCTGTTTTCTCTTCACTGCTTAGAGCTCATTTTCTATCTGACCTCTTGATACTCCTACAGCTGCTCCTCTTTTTTCCAAAAGTCATATAGGTAGCATCTGCTTTTCCCCAGTTATTGGATGCTTCTGGTGCCTTGCGTTTGTACTCCAAACATTCCTGCTTAGCTGGTTTTCACTTTTATTCATTCTCAAATTTAGGCGTCTGTATTCCTTTTACCTCCTTAATGGCTCCTGTCACAGGCTAGCATATATATATATATATATATATATATATATATATATATATATATATATATATATATATAGAGAGAGAGAGAGAGAGAGAGAGAGAGAGAGAGGCAAACCTACGTCTCCAGCATTTGTAGACTTAAAGAAAGCTTTTGACAATGTTGACTGGAATACTCTCCTTCGAATTATGAAGCTGGCAGGAGTAAAATACAGGGAACGAAAGGCTATTTACAGTTTGTACAGATACCCTACCGCAGTTATAAGAGTCGAGGGGCATGAAAGGCAAACAGTGGTTGGGAAGGGAGTGAGACAGGGTTGTAGCCTATCCCCGGTGTTTTTCAATCTCTATATTGAGCAAGCAGTGAAGTAAACAAAAATGAAAAATTCGGAGTAGGAATTAAAATCCATGAAGAAGAAATAAAAACTTTGAGGTTCGCCAATGACATTGTAATTCTGTCAGAGACAGCAAAGGACTTGGAAGAGCAGTTGAATGGAATGGACAGCGTCATGAAAGGAGGGTATAAGATGAACATCAACAAAAGCAAAACGAGGATAATGGAATGTAGTCGAATTAAGTCGGGTGATGCTGAGGGAATTAGATTAGGAAATGAGACACTTAAAGTAGTAAAGGAGTTTTGCGATTTGGGGAGTAAAATAACTGATGATGGTCGAAGTAGATAGGATATAAAATGGACTGGCAATGGCAAGGAAAGCGTTTCTGAAAAAGAGAAATTTGTTGACATTGAGCATAGATTTAAGCGTCAGGAAGTCGTTTCTGAAAGTATTTGTGTGGACTGTAGCTATGTATGGAAGTGAAACGTGAACGATAATTAGTTTAGACAAGAGGAGAATAGAAGCTTTCGAAATGTAGTGCTACAAAATGGTTCAAATGGCTCTGAGCACTATGGGACTTATCATGTGAAGTCATCAGTCCCCTAGACTTAGAACTTCGTAAACGTAACTAACCTAAGGATATCACACACATCCATGCACGAGGCAGGATTCGAACATGCGACCGTAGCAACCGCGTGGTTCCGGACTGAAGCGCCTAGAACCGCTCGGCCACATCGACCGGCCTTGTTCCCGTCAGTACTCGGCCACCTAGTGTGGGGGTTACGAAGGAGTGTTTGACCAAGCGCCATACAGTCCTGACTTTGCTCCCTCTGTTTTCCATCTCTTCGCACTCGTAAACCGCCGGCTTTGAGGACATCATTTTGGCGCAGACACAACGAACTGCAGACCATCGTAGGGATTTGGCGGAAACCACACGTCGCTGCCTTCTCTGACGAGGTTAGTGGAAAGTTCGTACCGCGCTACGACAAGTGTCTAAGTCGGGGCGACGGCTATATGGAGAAGTAACTGGATGGTGCAGCTAACTGTTGTAAGTAAAACAGTTTTAATTTTCAGGATGTGATTTTCACTCTGCAGCGGAGTGTGCGCTGATATGAAACTTCCTGGCAGATTAAAACTGTGTGCCCGACCGAGACTCGAACTCGGGACCATTGCCTTTCGCGGGCAACTGCTCTATCATCGGAGCTACCGAAGCACGACTCACGCCCGGTCCTCGCAGCTTTACTTCTGCCAGTATCTCGTCTCCTACCGTCCAAACTTTACAGAAGTTCTGCTGCGAACCTTGCAGGACTAGCACTCCTGAAAGAAAGGATACTGCGGAGACATGGCTTAGCCACAGCATGGGGGATGTTTCCAAAATGAGATTTTCACTCTGCAGCCGAGTGTGCGCTGCAATGAAACTTCCTGGCAGATTAAAACTTTGTGCCCGACTGAGACTCGAACTCGGGACCTTTGCCTTTCGCGGGCAAGTGCTCTACCATCAGAGCACCAGATGGTAGAGCACTTGCCCGCGAAAGGCAAAGGTCCCGAGTTCGAGTCTCGATCGGGTACACAGTTTTAATCTGCCAGGAAGTTTCAGTTTTAATTTTCACCGTGGTTTCCATTTCGCGACCGATCGGAGATTTTAAAAAGAACAGCTATCTGTAGCTATATTAGGCTGGTCTCTCCTCTGATTTCTGCTGCTCCTCAGAACTTATATCTCAGTTTGGTTTGTTCTAGAGCCATGTTCTCTGCTTAGCAAACTTGCAAAACTCTTCCCTGATGGCCGGCCGAAGTGGTCGAGCGATTCTAGGCGCTACAGTCTGGAACTGCGCCACCGCTACGGTCGCAGGTTCGAATCCTGCCTCGGACATGGATGTGTGTGATGTCCTTAGGTTAGTTAGGTTTAAGTAATTCTAAGTTCTAGGGGACTGATGACCACAGCAGTTAAGTCCCATAGTGCTCAGAGCCATTCGAACCATTTTTTGTCTCCCCTGATGCCGTCTGTTTTTCCTAAAAGCGGCTCCAGTGCAGTGTTTACGATACACTAAGAAATAAGAATCTTCGTCCAAGCAGGTCTCGTAAGGCTCAACATTACCGACCGACCGCCGTGTCTTCCTCTGCTGAGTGGTATCACGTAACATTCCGTCAGTGCGGACGGTATTTTCTTCGTGATACATTACCCGTGTTAAAATGGACCGTTTACCAATTGCAGAAAAGGTCGATATCAGTTTGATGTATGGCTATTATGATCAAAATGCAGAACGGACGTGTGCTATGTATGCTGCTCAGAATCCTGGACGACATCATGTAAGTGTCCGGACCGTTCTCCGGATAGTTACCTTATTTAAGGAAACAGGAAGTGTTCAGCCACATGTGAAACGTCAACCACGACCTGCAACAAATGATGATGCCCAAGTAGGTGTTTTAGCTGCAGTCGCGGCTAATCCGCTCGTCAGTAGCAGACAAATTGCGCGAGAATCGGGAATCTCAAATGGTTCAAATGGCTCTGAGCGCTATGGGACTTAACTTCTAAGGTCATCAGTCCCCTAGAACTTGGAACTACTTAAACCTAACTAACCTAAGGACATCACACACATCCATGCCCGAGGCAGGATTCGAACCTGCGACCGTAGCGGTTCCAGACTGTAGCGCCTAGAACCGCTCGGCCACCCCGGCTGGCCGGGAATCTCAAAAAAGTCGTTGTTGAGAATCCTACATCAACATCGATTGCACCCGTACCGTATTTCTATGCACCAGGAATTGCATGGCGGCGACTTTGAACGTCGTCTACAGTTCTGCCACTGGGCAGAAGAAAAATTACGGGACGATGACACATTTTTTGCTCGGGTTCTATTCAGCGACGAAGCGTCATTCACCAACAGCGCTAACGTAAACCGGCATAATATGGTCTATTTGACAACGGAAAATCCACGATGGCTGCGACAAGTGGAACATCAGTTACCTTGGCGGGTTAATGTATGGTGCGGCCTTATGGGAGGAAGGATAATTGGCCCCCATTTTATCGATGGCAATCTAAATGGTGCAATGTATGCTGATTTCCTACGTAATGTTCTACCGATGTTACTACAAGATGCTTCACTGCATGACAGAATGGCGATGTACTTCTAGCATGATGGATGTCCGGCCCGGCACATAGCTCGCCTGCGGTGAAGCGGTATTGAACAGCATATTTCATGACATGTGTATTGGTCGTCGAAGCACCATACCATGGCCTACACATTCACCGGATCTGAATTCTCCGGATTTCTTTCTGTGGGGAAAGTTGAGGGATATTTGCTATCGTGATCCACCGACAACGCCTGACAACATGCCTCAGCGCATTGTCAATGCATGTGCTAACTACTCGCTGTTGAGAGGAATGTCGTTACACGTATTCCCAAATGCATTGAGATTGACGGACATCATTTTGAGCATTTATTGCATTAATGGGATATTTACAGGTAATCACGATGTAACAACATGCTTTCTCAGAAATCATAAGTCCACATATATCACAATGGAATAACCGAAATAAAATGTTCAAACGTACGAACGTTCTGTGTTTGAATTTTAAAAACCTACCTGTTACCAACTGTTCGTCTAAATATGTGTCTGTGACTATTACAGCACCATCTATCACAAAGCGAGAAACGTGGTCCAACTAAAACATTTATATTTCTTTACGTACTACACGAATATGAAATAAGAAATGGGGGTTCCTATTTTAAAAAACGTAGTTGATATCCATTTCACCTATGGCAGCGCCATCTAGCGGGCCAGCCATAGCGCCATCTGGTTTCCTCCTTCAAGCTAGACAAGTTTCGTTCTTTGTAGTTTTTTCGTTTGACGCTTATTTCGTGAGAAATTTGGGCCGGACACGATCAGTGGACCACCCTGTATAAGTGGAGCAAAGAGGGATGGAGAATCGTTCTAGCAACGATACGACCGCAGATGGGGAAACCCACTGACAGACCTGACATTAACAAAAGAGCAGATTGTTAATGCCCGAGGACCTTGGAGACGGTGAAATTGGTCGGCTGCTCACGTGCTACTGTCGTGGGCATCTTATGCGAAGAGGTTGAAGGACGGTGAAACCCACCTGTGGGCGACAAGTTTTTCACGCCTCATCACATAACGTGGATGCTATCCTCCTCTGTAAAGCGGGATAGGTGGATAGCGACTGGAGAAAAGCATAAATGGCTCTTGTATGCGAGAAGGGTAAAATTAGAGACCAATATCCCTAACTTCGGTTTGCTAGAGAATCCTTTTCTCAGTTCGAATGTAATAAACTTTCTTGAGACAGGGAAGCTTATGAGAATTCTTCCGGTCTGTATGACCGTGGTCCATGGAACTCTTCTATCTCTCACGTTTCGTCCATGGCTACGTTGGACATCTTCGGACGTGCTCCTCGTTGTGGTTTGGTCACTCGGCAAAAAAGCTTTAGAGGAATTCTTTTGTTATTTAAATAGTATAAATCCTAAAATCCAGTTCACGATGGTAATGGAGAAAGACAGTGCAATATCCTTCTAGGATGTCTTCGTTATCAGGCAGACTGATGGCAGCTTGAAACATAAAGTCTTTCGGAAGGTTACACATACCGACAGATACTTGCATAAGGATTCCAGTCATCATCCACAACAGAAAAGAGGTGTAATTAAAAGACTAGTGCACAGACCTAAAGGGATTTGTACGCCGGAATACCTGGACGCAGAGTTAAAACATCTAAAGCAGGGTTTTGAGACGAATGGGTACTCTAGTAAGGAAATAAATTAGAGTTTTCCGACTGAATAACAGGAGGCCTAAGGACAACGATAGAACACAGCGATGGAAGAACACAGTTTCTCTACACTTCATCAAAAAAATAACGGATCAAATCGGCAAGATTTTAAGGAAACATAACGCTCGACCGATTTTCAGACCAGTTGAGGAAATAGGCCAAGCACTTCGTTCCGTCAAGGATAAACGTCCCCCTCTGTCTGCAAGTGGTGTATATGAGATTCCGTGTACGTGTGGTAGGGTCTACATTGGGACTACAAAGACAAGTGTGAATACACGGTTGAAGGAACATAAAAGTCTTTGCCTACTAGGGAACACAGAGAAATCAGCCGTGGCGGAATATGCACTTCAGTCTGGTGATCACGTAGTGAAAATTTTCGGAAACGGAAGTTTTATGTACTATAACGAACTATTATCCACGGCTATATAGAGAAGCCATCGAAATATATAAACATGGGGATAATTGTAACAGAAAAGAAGAAGCCATGAAACTCAGCGATATATGGACAGTGGCGCTACAGAATCGATGAGAAGTTTTTATCTTTGACGTACTATGATCGATAGTTATATTTTATCCTTGACAAGGTTTATCTCTGTATTCACGTGAAATCCAGACCACGCCCACTTTCCACGGTATTTAGGCCGCTCTTCGACGTCCGACTCGTCAGTCGGCAAGACTCAGCATGCGTCGTAGGCAGAACAACTTTTTCACGTGCTGTGTCAGCAGCAGCTTTCGTCCTTGACCTCTGTTTGACGCTGAAGGTGCCTTTTCGCACTAGTGACCTAACGGTTACCTCCAGGTGCCCTGCTCGACGGACAATGACTATCAGGATGGACATCCGCGTACCGCCATGTCGTTTAGACAGAATTTCACATTCACTGCATAGAGGCAGATGTCTAACTCATCGCCATTGGTGTACGTGTCTGCATGCGAGGAATGTAAAGTACAAATGACCTGCCGATAGCCAACACAGTTCCAGAATGAGATTTTCGCTCTGCAGCGGAGTGTGCGCTGATATGAAACTCCCTGGCAGATTAAAACTGATTTCCGGACCGAGACTCGAAACTCGGGACTTTTGCCTTTCGCGGGCAAGTGCTTTTGCGAAGTTTGGAAGGTAGGAGACGAGATGCTGGCAGAAGTAAAGCTGCTAGGACGGGGCGTGAGTCGTTATTGGGTAGCTCAGACGGTAGAGCACTTGCCCGCGAAAGGGAAAGGTCCCGAATGCGAGTCTCAGTCCAGCACACAGTTTTAATATGCCAGGAAGTTTCAAGGCAGTTCCAAAGAAATGGTTCAAATGGCTCTGAGTACCATGCGACTTAACTTCTGAGGTCATCAGTCACCTAGAACTTAGAACTACTTAAACCTAACTAACCTAAGGACATCACACACATCCATGCCCGAGTAAGGATTCGAACCTGCGACCATAGCGGTCGCTCGGTTCCAGACTGTAGCGCCTAGAACCGCTCGGCCACTCCGGCCGGCCAACACAGTTCCAGTTTGTTCTGCGGTGCAGCCATGTAAACAGTCGAAAGGTATGACATAACGACGTACTCTGGCTTGAGCGTGTTTACGTTGCAACAGGCTTTCAATTTTAGACTATTTCTCGGATTCTTTGCGAAGATCGGACCCCCTTCTCTGATCCATCGACCAGGAAAGACACGAGTTAGATGGGTCCGGACGTTAAGTTGAAGTGAGCTGGTGCACCATCGTGTAGCAGCAATATAACCCTTGGAATCAAAACCCTTTCTTGTTCCACATCCTCTCATCGATCAATCCCTAGAGCTGTACACGGTGGCAAAAAATCACGCTGTATATGAATACACAATCTTGCCTCTATATCTCGGTAATTAGAGAAAATCTAAACGTTGTTACGAAGATTCAGTTTTGCTTCCGTAAGGGGAAAATTAACCAGTGGGTAAAGTTGAGGTATTAGAGGTACAAATGTAACGCCCGTTGCGCTGTTTAAGTATAGGTGTCTGAAGAACCATGACTGAGAATAGGCACGTCGCATCGTAATAACTGTGGCTTATTTCATTTATGTAGGAAGGGCAACATTTACGTGGGACCAAACACCAAGTGTTGCACTTTTAAATACAAGCAATACCATTCATTATTGGGACAGCACAGAATATGAAGTCCAGGACTTGGAACCCTGGACAAGGAACGAAGTGAAGAAAGAATACTAGAGGGGGTTGTGCATTTGGGACTCTATATTATCGGCGAGGACACTCATAAATGCCGTTTCAAATAAACTAGGTTACTGGTGGAGCTCAACTTCTAGAACTGAAACACCTGTTAGAGCGATACTTGCTCCTCCTTTGCGATCCCACCTCTTAATTCTGAAACACTCTGGCTTTTTAATAAGCAGCGGCGCTCTTCACCCGACTCCACGTTGTTTTTTTTTCATTTATTTGTCGTCCTCTGTGTTCCGTTCGGCGTCGCGCGCAATTTATGCACGGCGAGACACAGAGATGACAACCCGCCCGGCTCATAACAGCTGGCGAGCAGATTAAAAATTATTCCCGCGATAATATTTCGCATTCATGGCGTGCCTCGCTGACGGAGCGGAGAGGCTGGCAGCTCGGCTGACGAGCGAAACGACCTGCGACTGCATTAATTTCCCGCCGCCGCCGCCGCGGCGCTGCGATCGCGCCGCTCCCGTGATGCATTGTGGCGCGTGGGAAACTGGGCACGTGGGTCGCGCTTGATGTACGCCGCTAATATGATAACAGCGCGATAATTCGTACGGTACGTCAGCCAACTCGTACAAACGCACCGGTTCGGAACCTTTTGTTTGGAACAGTTGTCAGTAATCGAAGTGGTACGCGCGTCTTTCGACAACGAAATGACATAAATATGTTAAAATACACTATATGATCAAACTACTGACGGCCTTGGGAGAGCCAGTCCTGGCAAAACTCTACCATCTGGTGAGCAAGCTATATGAGACAGGTGAAATACCCTCAGACTTCAAGAAGAATATAATAATCCCAATCCCAAAGAAAGGAGATGTAGACAGATGTGAAAATTACGGAACTATCAGTTTAATAAGTCACAGCTGCAAAAATAATAACGCGAATTCTGTACAGACGAATGGAAAAACTGGTAGAAGCCGACCTAGGGGAAGATCAGTTTGGATTCCGTAGAAATATTGGAAGACGTGAGGCAATACTGACCTTACGACTTATCTTAGAAGAAAGATTAAGGAAAGGCAAACCTACGTTTCTAGCATTTGTAGACTTAGAGAAAGCTTTTGACAACGTTGACTGTAATACTCTCTTTCAAATTGTGAAGGTGGTAGGGGTAAAATACAGGGAGCGAAAGGTTATTTACAATTTGTACAGGAACCAGATAGCAGTTAAAAGAGTCGAGGGGCATGACAGGGAAGCAGTGTTATTCAATCTGTATACTGAGCAAGCAGTAAAGGAAACAAAAGAAAAATTCGGAGTAGGTATTAAACTCCATGGAGAAGAAATAAAAACTTTGAGGTTCACCAATGACATTGTAATTCTGTCTGAGACAGCAAAGGACTTGGAAGAGCAGTTGAACGGAATCGACAGTGTCTTGAAAGGAGGATATAAGATGAACATCAACAAATGCAAAACGAGGATAATGGAATGTACTCCAATTAAATCGGGTGATGCTGCAAGAATCAGATTAGGAAATGAGACGCTTAAAGTAGTAAATGAGTTTTGCTATTTGGGGAGCAAAATAACTGATGATGTTCGAAGTAGAGAGGATATAAATTGTAGACTGGCAATGGCAAGGAAAGCGTTTCTGAAGAAGAGAAATTTGTTAACATCGAGTATAGATTTAAGTGTCAGGAAGTCGTTTCTGAAAGTATTTGTATGGAGTGTAGCCATGTATGGAAGTGAAACGTGGACGATAAATAGTTTGGACAAGAAGAGTATAGAAGCTTTCGAAAGGTGGTGCTACAGAAGAATGCTGAAGATTATATGGATAGAACACATAATTAATGAGGAGGTATTGAACAGAATTGGGGAGAAGAGGAATTTGTGGCACAGCTTGACATGAAGGGATCGGTTGGTAGGACATGTCCCGAGACATTAAGGGATCAGAAATTTAGCATTGGAGGGCAGCGTGGAGGGTAAAAATCGTAGAGGGAGACCAAGAGATGAATACACTAAGCTGATTCAGAAAGATGTAGGTTGCAGTAAGTACTGGGAAATGTAGAAGCTTGTACAGGCTAGAGTAGCATAGAGAGCTGCATCAAACCAGTCTCAGGACTGAAGACCACAACAATAACATATGATCAAAAGTAATCCTGATACCCATACGTAGTGCCGAAATGACCAATAGATATCCCGAGAACCGGACCCGCCAGTATGAAAGGAGGCGGGGAATGTTGCATCATCGTGACTTCCAACGTGGATCGTACACTGAAAGTTACCTGAGTAAGAAGTACGCCAGGCACATTTCAACACTTCTCAACATTTGAACTCTTCTAAAGATGCCCAAGTCGACTGTTAGTGATGTGACTGTGAAGTGGAAACGCGATGGAATGATTACAGCTAAATCAAGACGACGTAGATCTCAGATGCTGACGCTTTGCCAACCAGCTATGGCATTTTATCTATCCTCAGTAACTGAGTTCGTAAATAATGACATAATAAGAAACCAGTCGCAAAAAAGAAATTTGGTTTCTTCACCGGTTTGGGTATTTGCTGCCCTTCTTCAGAAGGTTATGCCTATCGCACTATTTGCCAGTGTCAGTCAGAAAGTCCATACAGCAAAATGCCATGGTCATGTTGTTCACAGTATGTGCATAAAACCAGTACTAGTTTTATATATTGTGTGTAAAACTAGTACTGGTTTTATATATTTTACATAAAACTACTGTATAAAACTACCACTAGTTTTATGCAGACACTATGAAAACCCTGACCATTGCGCTGTGTGGACTTTATTATTGACGCTCCCAAACAGTGCGATAGCCACAACCTTCTGAAGACGGGCATTAAGTGTCCGAAACCGCTCAAGAAATTAATTTTCTTCTTTGAAAATGGTTGTTTATTGAAACTTCCTGGCAGATTAAAACTGTGTGCCGGACCGAGACTCGAACTCGGGAGCTTTGCCTTTCGCGGGCAAGTGCTCTACCAACTGAGCTACTCAAGCACGACTCACGCCCCGTCCTCACAGCTTTACTTCTGCCAGTATCTCGTCTCCCACCTTCCACTGATACTGGCAGAAGTAAAGCTGTGAGGACGGGGCGTGAGTCGTGCTTGGGTAGCTCAGTAGGTAGAGCTCTTGCCCGCGAAAGGCAAAGCTCCCGAGTTCGAGCCTCGGTCCGGCACACTGTTTTAATCTGCCTGGAAGTTTCATATCAACGCACACTCCGCTGCAGAGTGAAAATGTCATTCTGGTTGTTTATTGTTTCATTATCTTCCCACTGTGTTGAAAGTTTGAGGTCTCTAGCTCATCGGGAGGTTAGTTTAAAATCAATTGCAAATTTTTACCCAACAAACACACAGGGAAGCGACCTAATAAAAACGTGTAAAAAAGGCTATGGTTTGTTGAAGAAATAAAATTTCTTCAGATGTGCCATATCAGGCTGCAGTCATTCATTGATGATCAGGTCCCGTAGACACACCAGGTACTGGGAACGTTGATTGCTACGTTTCGCGCGCTATTTCAAACAGTTCCAAATTACGCGATTAATGTCGTGTGTTTTAGCGAGTCTGTCGATGTACGATGCGGTGCCCGAGTGATCCTCAAATGAGGAACGTGTGACTGCACTCTTGTGAACACAGCTACGGTTACCTCGAAAGACGGGACTGTCTACAACATACTGGAATTCGTCACGAAGATGTAGAAGAAAGGGCAACATTTGGTCATTATGAATATTGAAATAAACATCTTGGTTCATGTTATGCCTCTACATCTAGATCATACTCCTCAAGCCACTTCTTGAAGTACGGCAGAGGGTACTTTTGGAACCACCAACTGACCACCTCTACCCTGTTCCACGTGACCTGGCGTAGCAAAATAGTGCCCTGCCGGCAGCGCTCTCTCAGCTGCGGGAGGCACAACACCTGTCGGCGCCGTTGGCGCCTCCAGACGCTGTGGAGGACACGTGAAACTTTGTGGTAAACAACCCAGGCCATACAAGGAAAATATCTCGGTGTAAATGCCGTGTGGCTAGCGCCTCCCTTCGGGTAGACCGTTCGCCAGGTGCAAGTCTTTCGAGTTGACGCCACTTCGGCGACTTGCGTGTTGATAGAGATGAAATGACGATGATAAGGACAACACAGCACCAAGTCTCTGAGCAGAGAAAAATCTCCGACCCAGCCGGGAATCGAACCCGGGCCGTTAGGTATGACATTCCGTGGCGCTGGCCACTCAGCTACCAGGGGCGGACGATGTCTGGCTGTTTATAGGAACCTTTTACGCTCATGCACCTGGCAGGGCAGCTGCCCGCATGGCCTGCCTGGCGTGCAGAGGAATCGACTACCAGGCGGATACACAGCAACAAATCTGGCAATTCCTTTCAAAGTTCGGTCAGGGGCATGTCGAGTGACCAAAGCTTCTTCTGCCACCTTGTAGCTCCTCTACATATTCCTCTCTTGCTGCCACGATGCCATACAACCAACTGGCATGTACAAACCACATCACTGGCATGGCTCACGTCTGTGGCGAATGATTCTGGAGCCGCCTGATTCCTAAACCATTCACAATGCTCCAAACCGACCAGGGCGCCTTTTTAATGGTGGTGAGTAATATTTGCTCCGGTGAGTTTGTTATATGGTGTTAGATTTATTTATACACCAGTCCAGGACTACGCTAGAGAGCATTTCATGTAACACCCATTACTGCATTTCACTGACTAAGGATTGCGACGGGGCGGTAAATAATAAAGAAGTGCGGTTGCAGAGAGTTCACACGAATGTGCATATACAAATGTTGGTTAAAAATGTTATTGCAAATTTTGGCTCTCACGTAAATCTCAGGGGATGATTTCCACACTTGGTGCATTAGTACGCTTCGACACCGGCGCATTTGTTATAGTTTTTGAATTAATTATTCACTCAGACATAAGTACAGTTTATGCTAGGGAATAAGAATTAGGCGATTATTATACTAAAATCAGTTTTTCACGACACAGTTCAATCAATATTTATTGGCGTTGTTCTTTTCTTTCACACAATGAAAGTAGCACTGGTGAGACGGTTTACAGTTTCACTTTAATAATAATTTGACTCCGAGCCCCCAGTAGCAGTAATGTAGGCTGCTATAAACGAAAATTACTCACTCAGTTCGAACAGAACCACAAGTCCCGCTGTCCTCTTTGTTCTAACAGTTTTGGCGCGAAATTACAGTTCGCCGCATGTTCACTTACGACGATGTATAGCACTTAAATCGTACTCACACAAATAATCGTAGCACTTCCAGTTCCCCAGATATATCCTTGCACACTTGCACTATTAAACAGTACTCTTTGTCGAAATAAATCGGCGTGAAAAAGAATTCTCAAACGACCACATGGGCCATCCACACTCCAAAACGACTGACCAACGACTGACCCCTGGCCAAGATGGCCAGGCGCTTGTATAGGCTCGGACGTCAACCCCCTGGTTATGCAAGTACCAATCTCAACAGTTAAGGTTACAAATTTTGATACATACGTCCCCCGACAGAAATAAGTACACCATCGGAATTGCGCTAAAAAGTACATCTTATTTACTACGTTACATTAATTTCTAGGATTATCCTATCGCCTGTAAATCAAGTTTTAGTTGTTGCAAAATTTCGCCACTCAGCGCTAATTTGTTTGTTGACATCTGTGTTTCCAAGTTTTAACATAGAACTGCATATAGCACCGTTTTTAGACGTAATCTATAGCGATCTACACATTGCGCTGCTCAAAATCTTCATTCTATAATAATTAATTAATTATGGGCGATAAATGTTAATAATAATTTGCAAACAATGAAAACTATTGCAAGTTAAGTGTATAGTAAACTGAACTAGTTTAAAATACGTGTGCTGCCACCCAAAATATTATATAGTGCCGTTCTTTACGTCATGAATTTTCTATTGAATTTTATAAACAATTTTCCCTCAAACTTTGTTTATTGCTCTCTACGAGCTTAATTATTTATGAATATTAGCATATTGAGGCATCGCTCCTGTAATTTGTTAGGACGATATCGTTATAGGCATGAGTCATCGACAGATGTCAGAAGCTGACATGGACCTGAGTTACAGAGCTGCACGTAGTTGTACTAGTAGGCGGCAGAGGTCAGCAGTTGACGGACAGTGGTAGCAGTCGTAGTCAAAACAATGTTGTAAAGTTGTGTTTGATTAATTGTTTTATATGTGTAGTAACTAGCAGTGTGAGTGTTGTATGAGTGAAGAAGAATAGAAGTAGATGAAAATTATTTTGTTTATTCACGAAGTACCAGTTCAACTATACAGGGGATTTACTATAATCAAATGTGCAGTCAGTTTATGGTACTAATAAATCGTGAGTAAAACACAAATTAACCGGTAATTTCAGAAGGAGTCACTTTATATTTGATACTTTTCTAAATTTATTTATTTAGCAATTGCCATAGAAAGAAATGTTTTACTATGATTGGTCACTGAAGTAAAGCGCGGGTTAGCGCGGGATAATACTGCAACCTGAGTTGCTGTTTGTGATATCAGCCAACCAGAAAAATGCAGGCTCGCGCCAATCTACGCTGGGAACAAAGCCTTTGGTGTGATCTATGGGGGGCGGGGCTGAGGGTTCGAACTAGTAACATCTCATTGAAAGCAGCTCCGACAAAAGTACTATAAAATTGCGGAAAAATGCTAATATCGAGTTTGCGAAGTGGTACAAAGTGTATTTAAGTGAACGGTATAGTGGAAGTCGTGCGGAATTTCGGACGGAATATCAAAATTATTGCCTTTGACTGTCAGTTAAAACCGCGTGGCGTGTTGTGCGATCTAAGACTGGAACAGGTATTACGTGCAGAGCAGAGTGCACAACATTAGAGCGAGCATTTTCATAACTAAACGATCCAGTGAACTCTATTAACTTCCTTAACGGGTGTAAATACCACAAACTGGCTACGTGTGTGATTGTGGTGTGCGTGTGAACTTTACGTTGTGTTGCCACTTAGTACGGACTTGGCAGTATTAACTGTGATCTTTATCGTAAGAATGCACCTGTAAATTTACATTGCCAAGTTAAAACTTTTATTTCAGTAGCTAGCCACATCCCGTTTACCCGACAATTCTATGTATGTTGCGGCCTGCAATAGAGAGTTGTGGTCTAGTATTTTCTACTACAGCTTTTAGCTAGACAAATGAACATTGCTGGACACTGGCAGGGCGCTAAAAAAAAACGTGCCGCGCCGCGGTATGACTACGGCACTCGGTCCGCTATGACGAGACGTTTTTAATCAGTGTTCGCCCATCCCTGTAAGTTGTTATTTACTATCTTTATTAATCTTTCAGTATTCGTGATATTAGCCGATTTTGAGGTTACTATAACTTTTGCGTCTCGTAACTTGAAATAAAGATCCATCTTTCAGAAGGTGCATATTGCTGACCACAATCCACTGCCGCATCGCTCTTCACCGTAATTTACATAGTTTTCACGTAATGCGCGGAAAACCAAAAAATGCCCCAAGCCGGGGGCCACGTGGCCGCCCCCCTGGGTGGAGACACCCCACCGACCGTTGCAAATCTCGCGCGGGCGCGCCACGCGCTTCCGCGAATCACGCACCATGTAGCGTGCTCGCTCTCCACAAAGCAATCCTTGCATACTAGAAATATTCATCTGGTAACGGGCGTTTGTACCGTCACAGGATAGTATTTTTCTTTTTTCCAGTGTGTGTCTACTAATGTACAAATATGATGGCATTTTTGTATGGGTGCTCAGTTTCTTGCGACGTATACGAGGGATGCTCAGTACGTAACACAATACTTAAATTTTGCCCGAGTAGGACGGTTTTATTCGGGTTTCCGATACATCATTATTCCTCACTCTTTCGGCTACCAAACCCTATTTTTTCAACATGATCTCCATTCAATGCGGCGACCCTACTGCACCTTACTGGGAAGGCCTGGTTCCAATGGTTCAAATGGCTCTGAGAACTCTGGGACTTAACTTCTGAGGTCATAAGTCCCATAGAACTTAGAACAACTTAAACCTAGTTAACCTAAGGACATCACACACACCCATGCCCGAGGCAGGATTCGAACCTGCGACCGTAGCGGTCGCGCGGTTCCAGACTGTAGCACCTGAATGCATATACATCTACATTTACATCTACATTTATACTCCGCAAGCCACCCAACGGTGTGTGGCGGAGGGCACTTTACGTGCCACTGTCATTACGTCCCACTTCTGTTCCAGTCTCGTATGGTTCGCGGGAAGAGCGACTGTCTGAAAGCCTCCGTGCATGCTCGAATCTCTATAATTTTACATTCGTGATCTCCTCGGGAGGTATAAGTAGGGGGAAGCAATATATTCGATACCTCATCCGGAAACGCACCCTCTCGAAACCTGACGAGCAAGCTACACCGCGATGCAGAGCGCCTCTCTTGCAGAGTCTGCCACTTGAGTTTGCTAAACATCTCCGTAACGCTATCACGGTTACCAAATAACCCTGTGACGAAACGCGCCGCTCTTCTTTGAATCTTCTCTATCTCCTCCGTCAACCCGATCTGGTACGGATCCCACACTGATGAGCAATACTCAAGTATAGGTCGAACGAGTGTTTTGTAAGCCACCTCCTTTGTTGATGGACTACATTTTCTAAGGACTCTCCCAATGAATCTCAACCTGGTACCCGCCTTACCAACAATTAATTTTATATGATCATTCCACTTCAAATCGTTCCGCACGCATACTCCCAGATATTTTACAGAAGTAACTGCTACCAGTGTTTGTTCCGCTATCATATAATCATACAATAAAGGATCCTTCATTCTATGTATTCGCAATACATTACATTTGTCTATGTTAAGGGTCAGTTGCCACTCCCTGCACCAAGTGCCTATCCGCTGCAGATCTTCCTGCATTTCGCTACAATTTTCTAATGCTGCAACTTCTCTGTATACTACAGCATCATCCGCGAAAAGCCGCATGGAACTTCCGACACTATCTACTAGGTCATTTATATATATTGTGAAAAGCAATGGTCCCATAACACTCCCCTGTGGCACGCCAGAGGTTACTTTAACGTCTGTAGACGTCTCTCCATTGAGAAGAACATGCTGTGTTCTGTTTGCAAAAAACTCTTCAATCCAGCCACACAGCTGGTCTGATATTCCGTAGGCTCTTACTTTGTTTATCAGGCGACAGTGCGGAACTGTATCGAACGCCTTCCGGAAGTCAAGAAAAATACCCGCTTCGTTCCATTCTACTGGCTGACGTCAGAGCCAACGGCATGCTGCATCAACAGCCTCTCCATCATCAACGCAGTGCTTCCCGCGAAGTGCATCCTTCATTGGGCCACACAAATACACAAGGTGCGAGATCCGGGCTGTAGGCTGGATGGCAAAGAACAGTGCAGTGAAGTTTTGTGAGCTTCTGTCGGGTGCGCACATGGGGCTTTGAATTGTCATGGATAAGGAGACGTTCGTTTCGATTTTTGTGACTACGAACGCGCTGTGGTCGTTCCTTCAGTTTCCTGGGGACAGCACAATCCACTTCAGAGTAGATCGTTGCACCATAAGTGAGGACATCAAACAGAATAACCCCTTCAGAGTCCCGGAAGATCTACACCGTGACTTTTCCGGGTGGAGGTGTGACACTGAAGATTTTCTTCGGAGGAGTGTGTAAGCGCTCTTTAGAGAGTGGTTATACAGAAACGAATATTGGATTAAATTCTGTAGTAAGGGATGAACTAAAAGCCAAAGAATGGTAGTAGTGTTTCGAAGTAATAGTTAGTTAAAATTTTACAAAGAGTAGATATTGGAAATAGAGTAACGCAAAGTACTACAAAGGGAATCCAACGAAGACATAACAAAGCTGCGTTTTGTTTTGAATGTCATATATAAACAAATGCGCAGCGTTGTTAAGTCTCTTGAGTTTTTGTTTTCATCGGTGGCGAGTGTGTTCACAGTTCTTCTGTGGTAGCTGGAATTTTGCTATTAGAAGCCTAAATAAATTGCGTTCTTAGAATTAGACATTGGAGTGGTGGAGAATATATATTTTGGGATAAATTCAGAGACGGAGTCACTTAGAGGTAATTGGGTGAACTAAGATTGATATTCAAGTGAATGGTGATTGTACGTGTTAAACGAAACGTTGCAGTCGTATACTTACGATTTTGAAGAGATTTATTGACAATACGGAAACTTTTATGTTGAATTGGGACTTTATTTGCTGTATGCGAATTATTAAAGAGTGTTGAGGCTGAAAATAGTTTGGACCTTATCACACTAGTATCTTTGCCGCTCTTTGTCAGGGTGATTCCGCTAATAAACGAGAAGTGAACAATAGTGCCCGTTAAAAGACTAAACTGTGCTGAACAGACATTCGAACCCACAATTAATATCGTCTCATGAGAATTGCGAAAGTTAGACATTGTAAGGCCGAGAGATATAGTTATAATTAATAGGAAATTAATGGCAAAGGACAGTTTCATGGGAAAGCATGTCTTTGGCGATAGGTACACGAAGGAATGTTCGTCCTTGTCGTTCACAGTAGTTTCAAGCTGTAAAGCCTACATACTACGGTTTGCGTGCTAGCTTCGCAAACGAAATTTTGCTGCATGAGATGTTACAAAAACGCCACGGAATCGAGGAGAGCTTAACTACAAATTTAAACGTAGCTAAAACCTCACAGACAAACAAAAAGCCAAAATAACGTAGGCAGACCCATTATTGAAACGTTCAACAAATTAGAAGGTCAAATTCTGTCTCGTAACTAGACAGAAAATCCGTAGGAATATTCGTGTTATGTTACATCAGTAAGCGCAACGGACCCATCTGTCCAGACACTTTGTGACCACAGGAGCACTGAAACAGAGCTCAAAACAGAAAAGGCAGAAATGCTACATGCCCTTTTCCAAAAATTGTTTCACAGAGGAAGATCGCACTGTAGTGCCTGCTTTATATCCCCGCACGAACGACAAAATGGTTGACATCGATATAAGTGACAAACGGATGGAAAAGCAACTGAACTCGCTCAACAGAGGGAAGGCCGCTGCAGCTCACGGGATACCAGTAGGATTCCGCAAAAAGTATGCTAAAGAAGTCGCCCCTCTTATGGCAGCAGTGTACCGTATATGTCTGGAGATAAGGACAGCTCATTCCCGTTTTCAAGAACGTTCTCCAAACAAACGCAGAGAACTATAGTCCTATATACAGAGTGCTCCAATCATAGTGACCGGGCCAAATATCTTGCGAAATAAGCGTCAAACGAAAAAACTAAAAAGAACAAAACTTGCCTAGCTTGAAGGGGGAAACAAGATGGCGCTATGTTTGGGCCGCTAGATGGCGCTGCCACAGGTCCAACGGATATCAACTGCGCTTTTTATATAGGAACCCCCATTTTTATTACATATTCGTGTATTACGTAAAGAAATATGAATGTTTTAGTTGGACCACTTTTTTCGCTTTGTGATAGATGGCGCTGTAATAGTCATAAACATACGGCTCACAATTTTAGACGAATAGTTGGTAAAAAGTAGGTTTTCTAAAATTAAAATAAGGAACATAATTACGTTTGAACATTGTGAACAGTACCTTTGTGACCTTATCATTTATGAGAACGCATGCTGTTACCGCGTGCTTACCTGTAAATACCACATTAATGCAACAAATGCTCAAAATGATGTCCGTCAACCTCAGTGCATTTGGCAATACGTGTAACGACATTCCTCTCAACAGCAAGTAGTTCGCCTTCCGTAATGTTCGCAACATGCATCGACAATGCGCTGACGCATGTTGTCAGCCGTTGGCGGTTGATCACGATGGCAAATATGCTTCAACTTTCCCCACACAAAGAAATCCGGGGACGTCAGATCCGGTGTCATGATCCACCTGTCATGAAATATGCTTTTCAGTACCGCTTCAACCGCACGCGGGCTATGTGCCGGACATCCATCATGTTGGAAGTACATCGCCATTCTGTCATGCAGTGAAACATCTTGCAGTAACGTCGGTAGAACATTACGTGGGAAATCGGCACACACTGCACCACTTAGATTGCCGTCGATAAGATGGGGGCCTATTATCCTTCCTCCCATAATGACGCACCATACATCAACCCGGCAAGGTCGCTGATGTTCCACTTGTCGCAGCCATCGTGGATTTTCCGTTGCTCAATAGTGCATATTATGCCGGTTTACGTTACCGCTGTTGGTGAATGACGCTTCGTCGCTAAATAGAACGCGTGCAAAAAATCTGTCATCGTACCGTAATTTCTCTTGTGCCTAGTGGCAGAACTGTACACGATGTTCAAAGTCGTCGCCATGCAATTCCTGGTGCATAGAAATACGGTACGGGTGCAATCGATGTCGATATTCCCGATTCTCGCGCAGTTTCTCTGCTACTGATATGCGAATTAGCCGTGACAGCAGCTAAAACACCTACTTGGGCATCATCATTTGTTGCAGGTCGTGGTTGACGTTTCACATGTGGCTGAACACTTCCTGTTTCCTTAAATGAGGTAACTATTCGGCGAACGGTCCGGACACCTGGATGATGTCGTCCAGTATACCAAGCAGCATACATAGCACAGGCCCGTTGGGCATTTTGATCACAACAGCCATACATCAACACGATATCCACCTTTTCCGCAGTTGGTAAACGATCCATTTTAACACGGGTAATGTATCACGAAGCAAATATCGTCCGCACTGGCGAATGTTACGTGATACGACGTTCTTATACGTTTGGACTATTACAGCGCCATCTA
Organism: Schistocerca cancellata; assembly: GCF_023864275.1. Classification (NCBI taxonomy): domain Eukaryota; kingdom Metazoa; phylum Arthropoda; class Insecta; order Orthoptera; family Acrididae; genus Schistocerca; species Schistocerca cancellata. The sequence goes on along the minus strand of NC_064635.1, from coordinate 13,804,592 downwards.
TCACAAAGCGAAAAAAGTGATCCAACTAAAACATTGATATTTCTTTACGTACTACACGAATATGTAATAAGAAATGGGGGTTCCTATTAAAAAAAACGCAGTTGATATCCGTTTGACCTATGGCAGCGCCATCTAGCGGGCCAACCATAGCGCCATATGGTTTCCCCTTTCAAGCTTGACGAGTTTCGTTCTTTGTAGTTTTGTTCGGTTGACGCTTATTTCGCGAGATATGTGCCGAACCGGGACTCGAACCCAGATTTCCCGCATTACGTGAGCGGTCTCCTTGACAACGTTGGGTGTCCGTGCACAACAAACTGCCAGATCCAACTTCGTGGTCGTTCCTACGTGAGAACCTGGACTCGTACTCACGTTACGTAATTTCCGTACAAGCAAGTATTTGAAACTTGCTACCTAGCAAGGGCGGATGAATGCGGAAGTACAGCGTCTGCGTTGTTAATATGAACGATGCAATGTTCCTTCGGACAAACATGCATGTCTGAAGGAATACTGTATCGTTCTTGTTCATAATACAGGTATTGCAGTATCGCATAGTCCTATATGTCTGATGTCGGTCTGTTGTAGAACCTTGTGACATGTTGCATGCTCGCGTATTATGACATTTCTCCAGGCTGAAAATCTCGTCTGCAGGAACCGACGTGGTTACCAAAAACAACGAACGTGTGAAACCCAGTTCGGTCCGTTCGTCCACGAAATCCAGAAAGCGGTAGGTACATAGGGCACTTCGATGTTCCTTGACTTCCGGAAAACGCTCCATACAGTTTAGCAATGCCGCCTACTGAACAAAATACGAACATAAAGAATACCACACAAACTGTGAGATTGGATTGAAGAGTTCCTAGCAAACAGAGTGCAGCACGTCATACGGAACTGAGAGAAGTCTCCAGACGTAAAGTAATTTCGGGCGTGTCCCAGGAGAATGTTACAGTGTCCCAGGGGAGTGTTACATGACCTTGAATTTTCAGACTATATACAAGCGACCTAGTAGATAACGTTGGAAGTTCCATGAGGCATTTCGCCGATGATGCAGTTGTATACATAGAAGTTGCGATGCTAAGAAATTGTAGAGAGATGCAGGAAGAGCTGTAGGGGATAGACGCTTGGTGCAGACAGTGGCACCTGACCCCTATCATGAAGAAACGTAACGTTCTGCGAATACATAGACAGGAAGATGCTCTGTTTCATGATTACACCATTGCAGAACGGTCACTGGAGGAGTTACTGCCATACAATATCTAGGCGTATGCCTGCAGAGCGATTTGATGTTGAACGAACACATGAAATTACTCGCGAATAAGTCAGATGCGGGACTGAGATTATTCCGTGGAAGAATCGTCAGGGATTGTAACCCATCAACAAAAAAAGTAGCTTAGAAAACACTCGTACGAAAGTACTTGAACTATGCCCGTCAGTATGGGATCAGTACCACATAGGACCGATAGAGGAATGATTACACAATTGCGGAACAGTCACTGGAGATAGTTACTGCCATAAAATAACTAGGTGTACACCTGCAGAGCGATTTGATGTTGAACGACCACATGACATTACTCGCGAGTAAGGCAGGTGCGAGACAGATTATTCCTTGGAAGAATCGTCAGGGATTTTAGTGCGTTAACAAAAATAGTAGCTTACAGAACACTCGTTCGAAAGTACTTGAACGTTGCTCGTCAGTATGGAATCCTACCACATAGGACCGATAGAGGAATATATCCATAAACGAGCTGCGCCTTTCGTTACAGTTTCATTTAGTAGGTTCAAGAGCGTCACACAGATGATAAAGTAACTGCAGCAGAAGACACTGCATCTCTTTGTGGATTCTTACTAACCTTTCGAGATCCTTCTTTCCCAGATGAGTTACTTCCTCCTGCGTATATCTCGTTAATAGACCGGTGGAGATAAAATTAGAAAGATTCGATCCCTCACGGAGGCTTACCAATAATCGTTCTTTTCGCCAACTATTGGTGGCTGGAAGATGAAAGGGGGGGGGGGGAAGACAGCGGTGCACACAGTACCCTCCGCCACACACCGCAAAGTTGCTTGAGGAATATAGACGTAGATGCACTGAAGCAAATAAACATTTTTGTTCTTGAAGACAAGATCTCGTGCTGGTCAGTTTGTTGCCCCTTTTTGTCCACTTATCACTCACGGTTTTGCTACGAAAATTCGGACCCAAATCCATTGTGTGGTTTTCCTTCAAATCAGTAATCAAGTTAGTCATAATTACTCGTATTACTTCCAAGCTTTCCTAAACAAGACATCATGGTGGTCAGTTTCAGACCCCATTTCTCTAGTCCTACCTCTTCGTTTGGCTTTGAACATTTGGACGGAAGCTTTCCCTCACATCATTAATTAAATTTTTCTTAGTTACCGTGATTACTTTTAATGAATTAAACATTTTTCCCCTCACAACAATCGATCTCACGCTGTTCAATTTGGAACTTCATTTGTCCGCTTCCTTCTCTTCGTTTGAGTTTGGCAATTTGAAGAAATGTCCATTGCGTATTTTCTAGGCAGTCCCGTTTCGCTCCACCCGAACATTTGACCAAAATTAGAAGATACAAAGCTGCAGTATATTCCTTACCACAAAAAATTCCCCTTGCGTCCCCTGTATTAATAAAATACAGCTAAACGCCTGTTAAGTTCCACCCACGAAGCTGACTTAGATCAGAAAAATATTTGCTGGACTTTCAGCAACTCATGTGGAAGTTTTGCTTACGTGCAGTACTACTTGCATGAGGTCGTGAAGTAAATGTAAATTTGCGCCCCATTTTGAAGAAATAGGTTGAATGTGTAGTAGAAAACACGATAAAATAAAAAATATGTAAGTTTTTCTCTCGTAATTTTCCAGCGAGCCGCCGTCCCCCCCCCCCACCCCCCCGCCCCACCACCCCCCATTTCCCTTCCCATCCCGCGTCAAGTCTCGTCTCCTGTTTGAACTACACTTAACATATGGCTGTCTGTTTGAAATATACTAGTAGGTGGTTCCGAGTAAACAGAGAAAGTCAAAGCTGTTTACGGCTTTTTTAATTCGCCGTCTGGGCACGTCTTTCGTCGTAAAATGTGCCGCTGGTGCCCCTTTTGGGCGCCGTGTATGCCGCCGTCTGAGCCGCAGTGTACGTTGGGCGGCCTATGTCTGCAGGCGCGCGGAACGCCGGAACCACGTTTTAGGGCGACCGCAGACGGACCGCACTCAAAGGAGCCGCTCTGTGTCGTGTTGCCCCGTCTGTCCCGCTCTGTCCGGTTAATTAAGCCGCCAGGTGGCCTCAGCCAAGCTGGCCGTTTCTGCCGCTTCTCTAGCAGGACGGCCGACGTGAGGGCGTCCCAAATAAACCCCCATAAACAGGCACCATGCAGCTGCAAAAGGCTCACTTTTCATTCCACTTTTCTCATTTAAACCTGAAATGGGTAATCTCGTCTGTGTATTATATACGTTTATCCTTAACCACGGGAGAACGGGTATAAGTCCTTTCATCCTCTATCATCAGTTTTAAAATCCTGTACTTAATGTATTTTTCCTGTCTTTTCCTATTCTTTTCATTCTCGACAATCTCTTTTTCACTTTCTGACATCTCTTTCTTCTCCGAACCTGCATTTACTTACGTTACAGTTACCTGTCCTCTCGCTACTTTTTCCTAATCATTACTTTAATCATTTTCTCGTGTTACAAATCTTACCTTGTGTGTTGGCGGGTTATAACTTCGACACCTCTCAACAGTTCAATCCACCTACCTCAGCACTCTTCTTGTTGCCTGCCCTTCAGTCTGTGTTGGTAGGTACTGCTTCAGTCGACAAAAGCAGCATTGAAGAAAAATCTAATAAATACTTACCAAACAAAAGCCTTATAAGTCAGTCTTGCAGGCAGAATCTGTAACTTCGTAAAATTTCCGGTGTTCAGGATGCTATATAACTAATTAGGCTCTACTGCTCCAAATCACGTTGTAAATGTCTGTTTAACAATGTTCAACTAATTAGGCTTTTTTGGCTCCAGAACAAGCTGCAAGTCGCTATCATGTCCGTACTTACTGTCAAACTATTATTGCTGCAATTTGGTTACTGTTTTTACTACAAGTTCTGCATACTAAATCAGCCAGAAGTTCACTAGTCTGACCCCGTAATTTTCACGTCCTACGCAGTCACTGACCCAAAGTTGTTCTCGAGTTAGTACATCAAGTCGTTCAGTGGGCTTCTTGAAAGGAAGGCGCATGCCGAAATTTTCTGAGGCGTTCACGAAACATGCCACGTCGTGTTTCCGGTATGACAAGAAAGTTCGCACACAAATAACTTCCAGACAAAGACGATTTTAAAAAAAATCCAAACTTCCAATAAAATATTAAATACTGTAGTCACTTTATAATTATGATTCGAGAATCGACAAGATGCAAGATTTCCTTTTTGTTGGCACAAATTTGTGTACAGCTGTTCAACGCTAATGTGTGTCCTGAGTGAGTCCTAAGAGACACAGAGCAGGATCACAAAGCAGGGGCGATACTTAAATTCCTGTTGAATGGTGATCTATGTAGCCAATCAGAACACCTGGAGCGTTCAAATAGTTGCAGAAATTTCTTTCATGCGTAACTAAATTTAACGTAAATAAAACAATGCACTCTTTATCCCCATAAATGAAATACTAAACGTTTTAATACCTAACTTCTCTTCCGGATTCTTTTATACAAAAGCATACACACTTGGACATAAGTTACATGATTCGTGACTGCACAAGAACTTGCCCACGGACACGTTTCACATAGTTTCTAATAAAAATAAACAGCCATACTTTACGCTTACCTTCCATACTCTCTCTCTCTCTCTCTCTCTCTCTCTGTGTCTCTCCCTCCCTCCCTCCCTCCCTCCCTCCCTCCTTCCCTCCCTCCCTCCCTCCCACTTCCTCCCTCTCCGTCTCTCACCTTCCTCCCCCCTCTCTCTACACAGTATTTACAAACCCAAACATAACCGAATAATTTTGGAAACGGTTATTATTACAGATTAACGTTATCTATTATGAATATTTTAGAACCTCTCACTCTTAATTGAATGTAAATACGTGAAACTCCAACCAGTCACTTTCTTGAATAGTTATGTATTGTTCCATGAACCTATTTTCGAACCTTTTTAGGTTCATTTTCAGATGATTTTCCGGAAGTTACATATCTGTTTATAGCATAATTATGGGTGCTGTCTTGCGACATGCTGAATGCTGGCAAAATTTCGCTATCACAGTGTCAACGCACACATATTGTGTAAAAGTGTGAAGTGACGCACCAACTGGCCATCAAAATGGAAGCAGACAGATGGACACTAACAGGAACTGTCGCAAGCCAACACCCAGCTTTATGCTGGATATAGGTACGTAACTTCCGGAGAGTGGTATCTTCTTGGAGTATCGGAATTCCCAGCAACGGCCGCCGTGTCAGACGGCCCTTGCTGTGGCTGGGTGGCGCCCATGGGGAGAGCCCCTGGTCGGAGTGGGTGGTATAAGGGCGGATACTTGGGGCATGGAGTGTATCAAGCTGCAGAAATCTGGCCGTTCTCAACGGCCGTCTCTTCTAATGGTGAAGGATCATTAAATGCTGCTTCAAATGGCGCAGCAACCTTCCCTTCCCTGGCTACGGCGTGGAAGGAGGACCAGACCCGCCACCTTGAGATGAAACACTTCCTCCGTTACCTCGTCTGTACTACGATGGATGGGGACACATTTACGCCACAAAGCCATTGTTTCTTGTGGAAAATACCGGGAACAAGTTTCGTGAAGTGGAGTCTCTTAGTAAGATGCGGTTGGGCCCCGTGTTGAATAAAGCTGCTTCTGCCAGCCAATCCGCAGCTCTTCGTGCCTGTGATTGTCTTGGCAATGTCCCAGTGTCTATTACTCCTCACTAATCTCTGAATATGGTCCAGGGAGTGGTTTTTCCATAGGGACCTCATCCTGCAAACTGGAGGAACCCTGGGCTAATCTGGAGCGGCGTGGCATTCATTTTGTTCGACGTGTGCAGCAGGTTCGCAAAGGCAACTGCACCGATACTGGCGCCTTCATTCTGGCTTTCGAGGGGGATACCCTCCAGAGAAGGTCAAGGTTATGTGTTACAGATTTGACGTGAAGCCATACATCCCTCCACCTATGCAGTGCTTGCAATTTTGGCCTATATCTTCCCCTTGTATGGTGAACCCTCTGTGTGATGACTGTGGTCACTCACTCCATGAGGGAAGCCCCTATGTTCCACCAACTGTGAGTGTCAATTGTGCTGCCCGCCACTCCCCTCGCTCGCCGGATTGCCTGACTTACAAGAGAGAAAAGAAGGTCCCAGAATACAAGTTACATAATCGCTTCTCTTATGCAGAGGCTCGCCAAAAGTATGAGAGACACCACCCAGTGTCACTGTCTTCAACTTTGGCCTCTGTCGCTTCATTTCCTCCTCCTATCTCTTCCTTACCCCCAGCCCTGTCCCCCTGTCCCCTCCCACTCCCCTGCAGTTGCCACCACCTCCCGTGTAGGAGCCATTCCTCCTCCGTGGCTGAAGAAGTGTCCTCCTTCTTCAGCATCTGCCAGTGATCAGGCTGCCTCCTTGGACCCCTCTATCCAGCATCTCTTGGGCCAGAAGACTCCTACCACCACTTGACCACAAGACACTTCGTCTATGCACTCCAAGTTCGCCCACTCTCTTTCTGTTCCAGATTTTGCAGAAGCCTGAACTCCATCTGTGCTCTGCCCTCCTCCACCTCTGAAAGTGAAGAAGAAGAAACCTAAATCCCAAGACGAGGCACCTCCAGGGACCCCGGACGTGCCATTTCCCCCTCTCACAACCTGAGTCTGACATCTTATTTATGGATGTCACCCCATGCTTGTCAGTGACGACTACTGACTGAGTGACCTGACCTCCTCCTCGGCTTCTTCATGTCTACTTTGAACTCTTGCCACACGATAATCCAGTGGAATTGCCACAGATACTATCGTCACCTACAGGAAATACAACGTGTTGTCTTCTCCTATTCTGCATTATGTCTTGTTTTTCAAAAAACGCATTTCCATGATGACCATTCTCCAGCATTTCATGATTATCGGGCCCCAAGGTAGCATCTGGTGGGGTCTGCACGCTGGTTCACTTTGATGTCATTAGTGACTGGATCCCCCCTACGTACCAACTTGGAAGCAATAGTTGTTCGAGTGCAAACGCCTCTGGCAGTCACCATTTGCAATATCTACCTCCCTCCAGGTAGGTTACTTCCTTACACTCAACTCTCTACCTTAATCCAGTATCTCCCATCCTATTTCTCCTCCTTGGTGGCTTTAGTGCCCATCACCCACTGTGGGTGAAGTGGGCAAGTAACCAACCGAAATGAAATGAGCGGAAGGTATCATTGGGTGGAAGGCCCCATTCAGGGAAGTTCAGCCGCCAAGTGCAAGTCTTATTTCATTCGACACCACATTGGGCGACTTGCGCGCCAGTGATGAGGACCATACAACACCCAGTCCATGTGCACAGAAATATCTCCAGCCTGGCTAGGAATCGAACCCAGGCCTGCTTGCATGAGAGGCAAGCATGTGTTCACCCAGCGAAGCAGACAGACTATTGGCCAACTTATCACAGACCACGATTTGAGTCTCTTCAGTGAGGTTCCCCTACCCACTTCAGTGCTGCTCATGGCACCTTCTCTGCTATTGATCTCACGATCTCCTCCCCTGCCCTCTTGGCTTCCCTACATTGGTCATCCCATGATGACTTTAGTGACAGTGACCACTTTGTTCCCCTGCTGCTGCCAGGCAAATGGGTCCTCTTATTGGGCCTTCCGCAGGGCCAATTGGCCTTTATATATGTCTACTGTGCACTTTGATACATCCCTCTCGAATTCGTTTGATGTAGTCGTACAAGGCGTCTCGGCCACTACTCCTCATGCTGACGGCATTGCTGTCCGACTGTCCACCGGTCCCCCTCGTCGTCGACCATTACTGTGTTGGACCAAGGATGTCGCCATCGCTGTCTAGGACCACCAACAGGCGCTGCAGCGATTTAAGCGACATCCTTCACAGACCAACCTCCTCACTTTTAAGCATCTCCGTACTAAAGCTCGTTATTAAGTGGAGTAAAAAGGAATCCTAGGAGCTTTATGTTTCCTCCCTGTGGCATATGACGCTTCATCGCAGGTTTGGTCAAAGTTCCATGGCCTTCTGGGCCGACAGCGGCAGTCAGGTGTCCAGAGTCTGAACCTCCAAGGAGCTCTGTGCACTGATCCACTGATCCTTGCAGAACATCTCACGACACACTTTGCGACAGCATCATCATCCTCTTCCTACACTACTACCTTTCTCTGCCAGAAACGCAGAGCTGGACTGACCTACCTCTGCTTCATCCCATGCCACTCTGAGCCCTATAATGCACCCATCATTGGATGAGAATTGTTGCAGCCTCTTACCTCTTCCTGAGACACAGCCCCAGGACTGTATTCCATCCACAACCAGATGATCCAACACTTGGACGTTCCCCAGAGGCAAGAACTCCTCAGGATCTTCAACCGAATTTGGGTCGTAGGTGCTTTTCCATCATAATGGTGAGACAGTACAGTTAACCTGTCCTTAAGCCCAAGAAGAACCCACTGTCTCTCGACAGCTACCGCCCAATTAGCCTGATGAATGTACTTTGTAATCTGCTCGAGAGGATGGTCAGATTCAGATTATGTTGGGTACTCGAATCTTGGGGCTTTTTGTCCCTGTATGCTTGCGGCTTCAGGGCAGTATGCTCTCCAACTGAGCATTTACACAGATTGCAATCAGCCATGTGACAGGCCTTTACTCATTGCTGGCACCTTGTTGCAGTCTTCTTTGGTCTACATAAGGCATACAACATGACTTGGCGCCATCGCATTTTAGTTATCCTCCATGACTGGAGCTTCTGTGGTCCCCATCCGATTTTTATCCGCTAGTTTATATCTCACTGGCTCTTCCAGGTTCGAGTTAGTGCTTCACTCAGTGCCCCTCGGATTCAGGAGAACGGTATCCTACAGTGTTATGTGCTAAGTGTCACACTCCTCGTCATTGCCATCAATGGGATTGTGACTTCTGTTGGGCCTCTGGTGACCCAGGATTTATACGTCAACAATTTTTGCGTCGGGTCAGCTCCCACTCGGTAGCATCTGCTGAGCGCCAGCTCCAAGGCTCCATCCAGCGAGCCTCTGCGTGGGCCACTTCCCACGGCTTCCAGTTTTCCCTCTCAAAAACGTGGGTCATGCATTTTTGTGATTGACCTCAGTACACCCGATCCAGAACTTGATTTAGGCATCCAGCTCCTCGACATTGTAGCACAGTCCCGTTTCTTGGGCCTTATTTTTTATGACAAGCTGACATGGCTGTCCCACATTCGCCACCTAAAGACTACATGTATGCGGAAGCTTAATGCTCTCCATCCTCTGGCCCACACATCTTTGGATGAAGGCCGTTCCACTCTGCTCCATCTTTCCCATGCTTTGGTCTTGTCAAGACTAGATTATGGTAGTCAGATTTATGGGTCAGCACCTCCTTCCAGCCAGCTGCAGGTGCCGTGCGGTTTTAGGTGCCTCAGTCCGGAATCCCGCGACTGCTACGGTCACAGGTTCGAATCCTACCTCGGGCATGGATGTGTGTGATGTCCTTAGGTTAGTTAGGTTTAAGTAGTTCTACGTCTAGGGGACTGATGACCTCAGATGTCAAGTCACATAGTGCTCAGAGCCATTTGAACCTCCTCCCACTTTGAAACTGCCTGACCCTGTCCATAATTGTGGGGTGTGTCTGTCTGTTGATGCCTTTCGCACTAGTCCCCTTGACAGTCTCCTCACAGAAGCTGGGATTCCCCCTCTACACATACGACAGAGCCAATTCCTTGTTTCTTATGCAATCGCCATTGGTCAATTCCCTGACCATCCCATGTCCCCTGCGCTTTTTGCCAATGAGGGATGTCTCCCTCCTAACACCCTCCCATGGGTGGGTCCGCCGGTTGGCATGTCTCACTTCTGTTTGTCGAGTTCTCCATCGCCACTCACTGGACGGCACCCGATGTCTTTCCTCCCACATCCCCCTTGGTTGGTGCCTAGACCGCAGATTAGGACCGATCTTTTCCAGGATCCTAATATCTCTGTCGCTTCTTTGGTTTTCTCGGCCATGTATGTGCGATCCTTGCAAAGTTCCAAGGCGCTACCATCTTTTACAATGATGGTTCTAAGACAATCGATAAAGTGGGATACGCTTTCACATCTCCTACTGGCTTTGAACACCATTTATTGCCGGGATCATGTAGTGTGTTCACAGCAGAGTTTCTAGCAATTCAGAGGGCCATCCTTTTTGTTTCTCAGGCCTCCCCCCACTCAATGAGCAGCCTATCAACCGATGCTACTCTCGTGACCCTTTGGTCAGTGCTATGCATCACCTTCTATCTGCCCTAGAGCGTGCCGCCTGTTCACTTATCTTTCTCTGCGTCCCAAGTCATGTGGGCTTCCCAGGGAATCAATTGGCTGACCGTTTGGCTAGAGAAGGAGATTCCTTTCATGATTCCAGCTGCGGATATGCAGATCTACGTCAAATTTATCTTTGCCAAAAAGTGGAATGCAATCTGGAGCGCTACTGCTCATAGTAATAAAGTCCACACAATGATGATGTCTACTGCGCTCTCCTTCCCGCCCCTCTCGGAAGGAGTCTACTGTTTTATGCCGTTTACGCTTTGCTCATACCCGGCTCACCTATTGTTTCCTTCTACGTAACGACCCACCCCCACAACGTGGTTGTGGAGCCAGACTGACGATATCTCACATATTGGTGGAATGTCCCCTTTTTCTGCCCTTCTTGTTAAGTATAATCTTCACGAGTATTTAAATGTAATATAAGCAGATGATCCACAGATGGTTGAACTGGTTCTCAGTTTCCTCCGTGAAAGTGGTTTTTATTTCCGTAAATAAGGTTCTACTTTAGTCTAGGAGCGGGGGCACGTTGGTTGTTGTTGGGACTTCTTTTGCACTCTTCTCGGTATGTGACCACATGGCCGCCCCCCCCCCTTTTTTCCAGCCTTTGGATTAGCCGAGCGGTCTAAGGCAGTCATGGACTGTGCGGCTGCTCCCGGCCGAGGTTCGAGTCCTCCCTCGGGCATGGGTGTGTGTGTTTGTCCTTAGGATACTTTAGGCGAAGTAGTGTGTAAGCTTAGGGACTGATGACCTTAGCAGTTATGTCCCGTAAGATTTCACACACATTTGAACATTTTTTTCCAGCCTTTAGATATGGTCTCACCTGTTATGCCTTATACTGTGTGTGTTTAATGTTTATTATTTTGTAATTTGACGCGCCTGATTAGATCCATTCACGTTTAGCGGAACCTCTTTCTTTCTGACTAACTTTGGAATTGCTGGACTGATGACCTCGCCGTTTGGTCCCATAATCCTGTCAATTCATCATCATCATCATCATCATCATCGTGGTGTCCCATCGCTCGTGCGACGACTGCAACACCACGTTCAAAGTAACTTAAATGTTGATAACCTGCCATTGTAGCGGCAGTAACCGACCTAACGACTGCGACAGACACTTGTTGTCTTATATAGGCGTTGCCTACCGCAGGGCCGTATTCCGCTTATTCTTTGGCGCCTCAGTGTATATGGCAGCGAATGGTGTACCATTCCCTGTAGACACGTCGGAGACTTTGCACTGACAAAGCAACAAAGCGAGCAACTACATTCACGATGTGTTCATTTGGTAAGTCCAAATCACATAGCTACCTTCTGCCATTTGTCACGCCTACACTTCTTGGATACAACCTCTAAGCGTACTGTAGTATCGATGCCCGCCTTAGAAGCGATCATCTTTCGAGAGCGCAGAGAGCTTCTAATACGAGAGTCGGGTGTTAGATTTTGTGGAGAGGTTCACGAGTGGTTTAGAGAACTCCACCTGTTGCGTTGGTTTCATCACTGTGTAACGCCGGAAATGCTTATCCTCCTATTTCCATCTATTGTACTATAAATTTGTTTTCCTTATTTTTGTCACCTGAATATATGACATTTCTGTGTCTTTACATATTGTAATTGTTTTACTATTTGTATATATATATTTATGCATTTATGTCGATGTATAATTGGTTTGTTTTGTAAATATTATTTGTAATTTTACGCTGGGTCTTGCCTAGGGAAAACTGCTATCGAACGATTACATCGATAGGTTGTGTGAAGAATCAAAGTGTGTAGGATCTTTGGTAGTGTGAACTCTGCCGCGTGGAGCGCGGGCAGGGAGAGTCTGGCGGGAGTAGCGAGTGGAGCAGGTGTGTTGTGTGACGCTCCCGCGAGTTGCCGCGCTTTCGGGGTTTGGCAGCATGTAATTGCGCTCGACTCGCGATGATAGTTTCTGACATGGTGTCGCGGGCGGGAAGCATTAGCTGGCGCACATCAAGAGCCCGTTTCGTCTGGTGACCGTGTCGAGAAGGCGGCGCGCCAACATCCAGCTTCTGCAACAGCGACGGCCGACAATGAGTGACTGTCGCCACCTCCTCGATCGGCGGCTTCAAACCTTCAATCAACCAACAAGGAAGACAGGAAGCACGTAAAGTTTTAGAACTGTATGGCAGACCTCAGCTTTTCAAACTTTTAAAATTGTTGCATCACAAAATTACAGCAACTTAGCATGAACGTTTGTTGCTCATTGTCCCAATTGCATTACCAAGCAGGGTCCCTTCCTTTTCCGGAATGAACCCGAGTGTCGTTGAAATTCAAACGCCAGCATTAAAGTAATATTATAGCATTTCACTGCTATAATTTCAAAGTTCAGTTAAAGTATTCACAGCTGGCTACAATATTTAGATTACACAAGCACAAATTAAGAGTGAGAGTTTTGTTACCGTATTTTAGCTTACCTGTGACTGCAGCTCAGCTTGGTACGTACTAAATTTTACTATTGTTAATTGTTCAGAATCATTTAATTCAAGTTCAAAGTTAAATCTCTTATTTCTAAATTGCGTAGATTCAAGTAGCTTTTGAAATGATTGTTGAGGTAGCCCAAGACTAACCGTATTTTACTGAATTTCGATGTGCTTCAGAAACAAAGCTCACTATTAATTTCAGTCACTAAATTAACTTTCAATTTTCCGGTTTTATTAATTCTTTTGCTAAATTAAGTCAGAGTGTAGTGAAATTTATTACTTCTGACAGACTTTCAGTTTTCACACTACACGTGTCAACCTTCAGTTGCCACGCTTCTATTGCTAATTATATGTGTAATAACCTTTCTTTTTCAGTTACTATAGTAATTGTCCTTAGGACTGGCGACCGTAATTTCCCCCAAATCTCAAATACCTAATTACCGCTAGTTAATTGTTAACGTAACGGCCGCACATTTACTTTCTTTATTAACTTTACCCCTATTTCAAAATTAATTTCCACCAGTTTCATTAGCATTTTTCCTTTCAGTTAGATGTAACCCTTTCCTTTCTCTTTACCGACAAATTAACCTCGGTGACGATTGCTTTTCCCAAACTTCCATTAGGTACACGCGGTTTAATTTTTCACTGTCATTACGGTCGATAAGTGAGGGGGAGGTTACAACTGGTATTCACCAAAAATATCTGTTATTTGTTATTATTATAAGTAGAATTTTCCTATTCGTGCGCCCCGTCGTCGAGGTGTAAATGTTTTTATTAGGATATTCGACCGCGCTGCCTATAATTGTGAAACAGAACTCGAGTGGTGCATACACACGCGTGGTGCATGTGGTATCAGTGTGGGTGCTGTCTGTGTGTTGAATGGGGGAGACGCGCGATCTATCTGAGTTTGACCGAAAGTAGATTGTGATGACCCGGAGGCTCGGTACGAGAATTTCGGACACTGCAGGACACGTAGAGTGTTCGAAGGGTGCTGTGGTGAGTGTCTCCAACACCTGACGAAAACGAGGTGGAAACCACGTCGAGGCGTCGCGGGGTTGGGCGTCCGCTCCTCATTACAGATGACGGATGTCGTAGGCCGCGCAGACTGGTAAAACAGGACAGATGGCGAACTGTGGTGGATCTAACGTCAGAGTTTAAGGGGCTCCGGAAAGGCTCAAAATCATGAAAAGTTCAATTTTTACTTTTTTGCGTTTTCTGAATCTGCAGACTATTACCTTTTAATAGATATATAATTTATTCAATTCTGAAGACTACAACTATTTTTAAATTTTTTTTTAAATGTGTTCTACATGGGCGTGACCCACTGTGGCGCTGTGCGATATGTTAATTACCTTGGTGACGGTGATTCTAAGAGTTTCAAACATGTTCAAGGACTGAAGCCCTATGGTGATGATGTTGTAGTGCAGAAATTTGAGTGTATTAGACACGTACAGAAGCGAATGGGAACAAAACTTCGGCGACTGAAAGCTTCGTACAAAAAACAAAAACTCAGTGATGGTAAAGGGTTGGATGGGAAGGGAAGGTTAACTGACAGTGTAATTGACAAAATACAGAACTATTAAGGAATGGTTATTAGGCAAAATACACAAAGTGTCGACGAAATGAAAAAGGCTGTTTGGGCTCTTTGTCTTCATACTTCTTCAACCGATGAAAATCCCCAACATAGCTTGTGTCCCAAAGAAGAAGACAGTTGGCGTAAATATAACAAAGGATTGCTAACTGGTGAAGTGTACACTCATAAGCATAGTCTGCCTCATGCAATAATGAAGGTGATAAAACCTATTTTCAGAGACTTAGCAGCACCTGAACTGTTGAAAAAGTGTATTCACGGAAAAACTCAAAACCCCAATGAAAGTGTAAATAGTGTTATATGGTCGAGAATCCCCAAGACTGTATTTGTTGGAATAGAAACACTTCACTTTGGTGTGTATGATGCTGTTGCGACTTTCAATGATGGCACCATTGTAAGGTGCAAGGTATTTAGAAATATGGGAATGAAGATAGGTTCTAACATGGTACGAGCGATGCTTGCTTTAGACAAGGAACGCCTTCAGGCTGCAGACAGGGCTGTAAAGAGTCTAGAAATACAAGCAAGAGTAAACAGGAGGAGGAACAAGAGGAAGCTGGAGGAGGAGTTTGCAGAGGATGAAGATAATCCATCCTATGGACCTGGAATGCACTAAAAAGTTAATCCAACCTTTGTCGCTCGATTCCCAAAACTTTTATTTTCTCATACAAATTACAGTTTTCTAAGGATATTCCAAACATATTTGTTTCAAACTTTCAGTAAATGTTACACAGTACCTTCTGCATAATTTAACACAACCTTTTTCCAAAAAACTGTATATTTTTGAATATATAAATAAAAAATTGCAAAAAAATGTCGTGAATTTTCATTACAATTGAAAAAAAATCATCTTTAATAACTGAACTAAAATTTTGTAAAATCCCTGTGTTAAGTTGTAGCCCATATTCCAATAAATAATCTGTAAAAAGTTCAACTTCCTACCTCAAATACTTTGTGAGGAAAGATGTAATTTATAAGCGTTATTTTAACATTGCAAGTATAGGGCGTTCCGGAGCCCCTTAATGCTGGGCAGAGTACACGTGTGTCTGAACACACAGTGCTCCGACCACTCCTAACGACCGTCCTGCACAGCCTACGACCCACACGTGTGCCTGTGTTAACACCACGACATCGGCAACTACGACTGGAATCGGCACGTGACCCTCGGCTCTGGACGGTGGCTCAGTGGCAGAGCGCTGCATGGTCTGATGATTCTCGATACCTTCTTCATCAGGCCTGTGGAAGGGCGAGAATTCGTCTGCTACCAGTGGAACAGCTCCATGACACCTGTACTGCCGGACGGAGACAAGCTTGCGGCGACACCGTTATGCTCCGGGGAACCTTCACGTGCTCGCCCACGGGTACAGTGGAGCTCGTGCGAGGCACCATGACGGCCAAGGAGCGTCGTACACTAGCTGCAGACCACGTACACCCCTTCCTGACGATCAATTTTACTGACGGCGGTGACGTTTTTAAACAAGATTATGTGCCATGTCGCAAGGTCAGGAGTGTGATGGAGTGGTTCGGGCAACACAGTGGTGAGTTCCAGTTGAAGACGGATCCTTAAAATTACAGACCAATATCCTTAACATCGGTTTGTTGCAGGATTCTCGAACATATTCTCACTTCGAATATAATGAATCTGCTTGAGACAGAGAAGTTGCTGTCCATGCATCAGCACGGCTTTAGAAAGCATCGCTCCTACGAAACGCAACTTGCCCTTTTTTCATATGATGTCTTGCGAACCATGAATGAAGGGTATCAGACGGATGCCATATTCCTTGACTTCCGGAAAGCGTTTGACTCGGTGCCCCATTGCAGACTCCTAACTAAGGTACGAGCATATGGGATTGGTTCCCAAATATGTGAGTGGCTCGAATATTTCTTAAGTAATAGAACCCAGTACGTTGTACCGGATGGTGAGTGTTCATTGGAGATGAGGGTATCATCTGGAGTGCCCCAGGGAAGTGTGGTAGGTCCACTGCTGTTTTCCATCTACATAAATGATCTTTTGGATAGGGTGGATAGCAATGTGCGGCTGATTACTGATGATGCTGTGGTGTACGGGAAGGAGTCGTCGTTGAGTGGCTGTAGGAGGATACAAGATGACTTGGACGGGATTTGTGATTGGTGTAAAGAATGGCAGCTAACTCTAAATGTAGATGAATGCAAGTTAATGCAGATGAATAGGAAAAAGAATCCCCTAATGTTTGAATACTCCATTAGTAGTGTAGCGCTTGACACAGTCACGTCGATTAAATATTTGGACGTAACACTGCAGAGCGATATGAAGTGGGACAAGCATGTAATGGCAGTTGTGGGGAAGGCGGATAGTCGTCTTCGGTTCATTGGTAGAATTTTGGGAAGATGTGGTTCATATGTAAAGGAGACCGCTTATAAAACACTACTACGACCTATTCTTGAGTACTGCTCGAGCGTTTGGGATCCCTATCAGGTCGGATTGATGGAGGACATAGAAGCAATTCAGAGGCGGGCTGCTAGATTTGTTACTGGTAGGTCTGATCATCACGCGAGTGTTACGGAAATGCTTCGGGAACTCGGGTGGGAGTCTCTGGAGGAAAGGAGGCGTTCTTTTCGTGAATCGCTTCTGAGAAAATTTAGAGAACTAGCATTTGAGGCTGACTGCAGTACAATTTTACTGCCGCCAACTTAAATTTCTCGGAAAGACCGCAAAGATAAAATAAGAGAGATTAGGGCTCGTACGGAGGCATATAGGCAGTCATTTTTCCCTCGTTCTGTTTGGGAGTGGAACAGGGAGAGAAGATGCTAGTTGTGGTACGAGGTACCCTCCGCCACGCACCGTATGGTGGATTGCGGAGTATGTATGTAGATGTAGATGCAGGTGTACTTGCCTCGCAACTCGCCAGAACTGAACCCGACAGAACAAATCTGGGATATGACTGACTGTGGCGTCGGAGATCACCGACCCCCTACTCGAACTTTAAGGGAAGCAGGTGACTTGTGCGTGCAGATGTGGTGCCAACTCCCTCCAGCGACCTAGCAAGACCTCAGTGCTTCCACGCCACGACGTGTCGCCGCTGTTATCCGTGCCAAAGGTGGACGTACCGGCTATTAGGTAGGAGGTCATAACGTTGTGGCTGGTCAGTGTAAGTAGCAAAGGCAGTTGCGAATATCATACCACAAACTACAAGATACACTCGCGTATAATCTGAAAATCCTATACCACAAACTACAAGATACACTAGCGTATATTTTGAAAATCCTATACCACAAACTACAAGATACACTCACATATATTCTGAAAATCCTATACCACAAACTACAAGATACACTCACGTATATTCTGAAAATCCTATACCACAAACTACAAGATACACTCGCATATATTCAGAAAATCCTATACCACAAACTACAAGATACACTCGTGTATATTCTGAAAATCCTATAGCACAAACTACAAGATACACTAGCTTATGCTCTGAAAATCCTATACCACAAACTACAAGATACACTAGCGTACATTCTGAAAATCCTATAGCACAAACTACAAGATACACTTGTGTATATTCTGAAAATCCTATAGCACAAACTACAAGATACACTAGCTTATGCTCTGAAAATCCTATACCACAAACTACAAGATACACTAGCTTATGCTCTGAAAATCCTATACCACGAACTACAAGATACACTCGTGTATAATCTGAAAATCCTATACCACAAACTACAAGATACACTAGCTTATGCTCTTAAAATCCTATACCACAAACTACAAGATACACTAGCGTATATTCTGAAAATCCTATACCACAAACTACAAGATACACTCACGTATATTCTGAAAATCCTATACCA
This sequence comes from Schistocerca cancellata, assembly GCF_023864275.1. Taxonomy (NCBI): domain Eukaryota; kingdom Metazoa; phylum Arthropoda; class Insecta; order Orthoptera; family Acrididae; genus Schistocerca; species Schistocerca cancellata. The sequence goes on along the minus strand of NC_064635.1, from coordinate 13,786,295 downwards.
TGAACTACAAGATACACTCGCATATATTCTGAAAATCCTATACCACATACTACAAGATACACTCGTGTATATTCTGAAAATCCTATAGCACAAAGTACAAGATACACTAGCTTATGCTCTGAAAATCCTATACCACGAACTACAAGATACACTCACATATATTCTGAAAATCCTATACCACAAACTACAAGATACACTCGCATATATTCTGAAAATCCTATACCACAAACTACAAGATACACTCGTGTATATTCTGAAAATCCTATACCACAAACTACAAGATACACTCACGTATATTCTGAAAATCCTATACCACAAACTACAAGATACACTCGCATATATTCAGAAAATCCTATACCACAAACTACAAGATACACTCGTGTATATTCTGAAAATCCTATTCCACAAACTACAAGATACACTAGCTTATGCTCTGAAAATCCTATACCACAAACTACAAGATACACTAGTGTATATTCTGAAAATTCTATACCACAAACTACAAGATACACTCACGTATATTCTGAAAATCCTGTACTACAAACTGCAAGATACACTCGTGTAGGCCTATATTCTGAAACTCCCATACCACAAACTACAAGATACACTTGCGTATATTCTGTAAATCCTGTACCACAAACTACAAGATAGACTAGCGTATATTCTGAAAATACTGCACTCAAAGTAAAAAGTTGCAGTTTACGTTTCATAAATTTTGAACATCGTGTGCAGTCAGAACTAACTGCTGATTTTCCATTACTGTACCATTAACTTCAGAATATATTTGCAACCAAGTACTGCAGTAAAGTTTATAAGCGTATGAATTTCGAGTATTATGGAACGGTCGGGCAATATGTGATATCGAGTTATCTGCCTAGTGATATTCCTAAGGCGGCTGGGGTGAGATCCGGCGACCTTGCTGGACAAGGTAGGGTTTCGGAAGTACTAAGACAACCGGCAGAAACTCTCCCCGTGTGCGGGCGGGCATTATGTTGCTGAAATGTTAGCCCAGCATGGCTTGCTTCGAAGGGCAACAAAACGGGGCGTAAAGTATTGTCGACGTACCGCTGTGCTGTTAGGGTACGGCGGATGACAACCAAAGAGGTCCCGCTAAGAAAATAAGTGGCATCCCAGGACATCACTCACAGCTGTCGGGCTGTACGGCGGCAGTCCTGGGTGTGTATCCCACCGCTGGTAGGAGCGTCTCCAGACACGCGTTCCGCCTGGAATCTCAGTGACTGAAATAAAATTGTCTTCATTGGTGAGTCCCTCTTCGAACTGAGCCCCCTGACCAGCGAACAGGTTTCTAGAGAAGCTCAATTTGTGAAGCTCTTTCTCGTGAGTAACTAACGCAACTTACCTGAAACTGTAATCACTTGTATGCCTGTACACGTACATCACATCTACATATTTCCGTCCCGTTCAGATAATTTCTTCGTGGGGTGTCATTTTTCCCTTAGATTCTATTCTCTCCCAAATTTACATGATTAGGAGCACTTTTAATGTCCTATTTTGCATTTCACGAATATATCCTATTTATTAAGTGCAAATTTTTCAAATTTTTTTCCAGTGATATGTTTTTCAAATCTTATTAGTAGAGATATGAATACATGTTGGCAAACAATTGATGTTAGTTAGTTGCTTGCGTGTTCCATGATCAGTCGCACTGTACGGTAGCCGTTATGATGTGGAACGTGTAAAATGGACAAGAAATGCAGATATGAAACAAAATTTTTAAATATATATTACAACACAGAGTTAAAGATTAATTTTCTGTTATTTACCCCATTCCCTTCAAATGGCACAAAATGCATATACTATATTTATAGATTTATTTATTCCTGTTCAAGAATTCGTCTATGGTATAGAAGTAGTTGTCAAGGAGATATGATTTCCATTTACTTTTGAAGCTGTTACTGCTGTCAGTCAGACACCTTATTTCATATGGTAACTTGTCGAAAATTTTTATAGCAGCATATTTTACCCCTTTCTGTGCCAAAGATAGGTTGAGCAAGGGATAATGTAAGTCTTTCTTTTTTCTGGTATTATAATCATGAATATCACTGTTGTTTTTAAACTGCTCCATCTTGTTGAAAATAAATTTCATTAGTGAGTAGACCTATTGTGAGGCTGTTGTAAGAATTCCCAATCTTTTAAAAAGATGCCTACAAGATGTGCGACTATGAACCCCACACTTCATTCTAACCACTTTCATTTGAGCAGTAAATACTTTTTGTCTAAATGTTGAGTTACCCCAAAAGATTATTCCGTATGACATCAGAGAGTGAAAGTATGCAAAGTATGTTAGTTTACTAATTTCTATATCCTCAAAATTGGCAATTATTCTGATCGCAAAAGTTGCTGAACGTAGCCGCTTTACGAGAACCAAACAAAATATGAATTTTCCAATTAAGATTCTCATCTATATGTACACCCAAATACTTAGTATGGTCCACCCTGGATGCTGACTATTGTTGATTTATATTTACTGAAGGAACTGTACTTTTTGCAGCAGCTGTGTTTGAGAGCTAAGAATGAGTTCCATGTGGAGGTATAACTACAAATATAAACGATACTCCAGAACATCCGAATTTACTCGGCTGGCGACGTTTTGTCGGCAAAAACAATGATACACAAGAACATAACCATCTTGATGTTGAAGCTCTTTTGTCTGTGTTTGCTTTAACAATGAGATATGTTTATCAGTGGAGTCCGCCTTCAGCAAAACACGATTTTGTTTCTTGTCCCGGCCGTGTTTCACTGCCGCATCATCAGTGGGTTTTCGTATTCTTATGGCTTCTTACCACATGGTGTGGTCTTTCTGCTGTATTACTTTTTTACAGTGACTGTTTTTCTGTACAGTTTGTCACTGTAAAAACGAAAACCCACTGACGATGCGGCAGTGAAACATGTCCAGGACAAAAAACAAAATCGTGTTTTGCTGAGGGCAGAACGCACTGAAAAAAGTATGTTATACACAAGAAGCACAATTCGGCTTAGTAATCTTATTAAAATCTCCCTGTGATACCGCCACAGATACTTTAACCCACTCTCGCGTCTACGTTAACCCTGTGAGCGAGCAACACTTCCCACTTGCTAGCGAATACTGTACACTTCTATAAAGATGGTTCCGTCCGACTCTACACGATATTCAAATCACTCTGCAACAAAGCAATAGTAGAAGCATTACTGCACTATTGGCCATTTAAATTGCTACACCACGAAGATGACGTGCTACAGATGCGAAATTTAACCGACAGGAAGAAGAGGCTGTGATGTGCAAATGATTAGCTTTTCAGAGCATTCAGACAAGGTTGGCGCCGGTGGTGACACCTACAACGTGCTGACATGAGGAAAGTTTTCAATCGATTTCTCATACACAAACAGCAGTTGACTGGCGTTACCTGGTGAAACGTTGCTGTGATGCCTCGTGTAAGGAGGAGGAATGCAAACCATCACGTTTCCGACTTTAATAAAGGTCGGATTGTAGCATATCGCGATGGCGGTTTATCGTATCGCGACATTGCTGCTCGCGTTGGTCGAGATCCAATGACAGTTAGCAGAATACGGAAACGGTGGGTTCAGGAGGGTAATACGGAACGCCATGCTGGATCCCAACGGACTCGTATCACTAGCAGTCGAGATAACAAGCATCTTATCCGCATGGCTGTGACGAATCGTGCAGCCACGTCTCGATCCCCGAGTCAACAGATGGGGCGTTTGCAAGACAACAACCCTCTGCACGAGCAGTTTGACGACGTTTTCAGCATGATGGACTATCGGCTCGGAGACCATAGCTGCGGTTACCCTTGACGCTGCATCAGAGACAGGAGCGCCTGCGATGGTGTACTCAACGACGAACTTGGGTGCACGAATGGCAAAACGTCATTTTTTCGGATGAATCGTGGTTCTGTTTACAACATCATGATGGTGGCATCTGTGTTTGGCGACATCGCGGTGAACGCACATTGGAAGCGTGTATTCGTCATCGCCATACTGGCGTATCACCCGGTATGGCGTGCCATTGGTTACACGTCTCGGTCACCTCTTGTTCGCATTGACGGCACTTTCAACAGTGGACGTTACATTTCAGATGTGTTATGACACGTGGCTCTACCTTTCATTCGATCCCTGCGAAACCCTACATTTCATCAGGATAATGCACGACCGCATGTTGCAGGTCCTGTATGGGCCTTTCTGGATACAGAAAATGTTCGACTGCTGCCCTGGCTAGCACATTCTCCAGATCTCTCACCAATTGAAAACGTATGGTCAATGGTGGCCGAGCAACTGGCTCGTCACAATACGCCAGTCTCTACTCTTGATGAACTGTGGTATCGTGTTGTAAAAAAATTGGCAGCTGTACCTGTACACGCCATTCAACCTCTGTTTGGCTCAATGCCCAGGCGTTTCTCGGCCGTTATTACGGCCAGAGGTGGTTGTTCTGGGTACTGATTTCTCAGGATCTATCTTCCCAAATTGCGTGAAAATGTAATCACATGTCAGTTCTAGTATCATATATTTGTCCAATGAATACCCGTTTATCATGTGCATTTCTTGTTGATGTAGCAATTTTAATGGCGAGTAGTATAGTTTAGGCCGCGAGGGGTAGCCGTGCGGTCTGAGGCTTCTTGTCACGGTTTGCGCAGTTCCCTCCGTCGGAGGTTGCAGTCCTCCTTCGGACATGGGTGTGTTGCGTTGTACTTAGCATAAGTTAGTTTAAGTTAATTTTACTAGTGTGTAAGTCTAGTGACCGATAGCCTAAGGAGTTTGGAACCATAGGAATTCACACACATTTGAACAGAATTGGTTTATCTTGTCGCGAAATTGAAGTAGATAGTTACTGTGAGTTAGTATGCAGAGGTCATTCTTGGCGACCGGAATTAAATATTAATTGGATCCTTTTACCGATCTTCCAATTCCGATAGTACAATTGCTGAAAGGTTCAAAGAAAACTTTAGTTTGATTGCACACACGTATCCGACTCATAAAATTATATTTGATGGTGACTTTAAATTACTCACGATATGTTGGCGAAAATACATGTTTAAATCCGGAGGTACGCATAAAAAGTCATCCGAAATTGTGCTAAACGCATTTTTCTGAGAATTATTTCAAGCAGTTAGTTCATGAGCCCACGTGAATAGTATACGGTTGTGAAAACACACATGACCTCTTAGCAATAAATAATCCTGAGGTAATAACGAGCATCAAAACGGACACAGGGATTCGTGAACACAGGATTATCGTAGCGAGATTGAATATTCTAACCACCAAATCCTCCAAAAATAAACGAAGAATATACCTATTCAAAAAAGCATATAAAAATTCACTTGACTCCTACCTGACCGACAATCTCCACTCATTCAAGATTAATAATACACTCCTGGAAATGGAAAAGAGAACACATTGACACCGGTGTGTCAGACCCACCATACTTGCTCCGGACACTGCGAGAGGCTGTACAAGCAATGATCACACGCACGGCACAGCGGACACACCAGGAACCGCGGTGTTGGCCGTCGAATGGCGCTAGCTGCGCAGCATTTGTGCACCGCCGCCGTCAGTGTCAGCCAGTTTGCCGTGGCATACGGAGCTCCATCGCAGTCTTTAACACTGGTAGCATGCCGCGACAGCGTGGACGTGAACCGTATGTGCAGTTGACGGACTTTGAGCGAGGGCGTATAGAGGGCATGCGGGAGGCCGGGTGGACGTACCGCCGAATTGCACAACACGTGGGGCGTGAGGTCTCCACAGTACATCGATGTTGTCGCCAGTGGTCGGCGGAAGGTGCACGTGCCCGTCGACCTGGGACCGGACCGCAGCGACGCACGGATGCACGCCAAGACCGTAGGATCCTACGCAGTGCCGTAGGGGACCGCACCGCCACTTCCCAGCAAATTAGGGACACTGTTGCTCCTGGGGTATCGGCGAGGACCATTCGCAACCGTCTCCATGAAGCTGGGCTACGGTCCCGCACACCGTTAGGCCGTCTTCCGCTCACGCCCCAACATCGTGCAGCCCACCTCCAGTGGTGTCGCGACAGGCGTAAATGGAGGGACGAATGGAGACGTGTCGTCTTCAGCGATGAGAGTCGCTTCTGCCTTGGTGCCAATGATGGTCGTATGCGTGTTTGGCGCCGTGCAGGTGAGCGCCACAATCAGGACTGCATACGACCGAGGCACACAGGCCCAACACCCGGCATCATGGTGTGGGGAGCGATCTCCTACACTGGCCGTACACCACTGGTGATCGTCGAGGGGACACTGAATAGTGCACGGTACATCCAAACCGTCATCGAACCCATCGTTCTACCATTCCTAGACCGGCAAGGGAACTTGCTGTTCCAACAGGACAATGCACGTCCGCATGTATCCCGTGCCACCCAACGTGCTCTAGAAGGTGTAAGTCAACTACCCTGGCCAGCAAGATCTCCGGATCTGTCCCCCATTGAGCATGTTTGGGACTGGATGAAGCGTCGTCTCACGCGGTCTGCACGTCCAGCACGAACGCTGGTCCAACTGAGGCGCTAGGTGGAAATGGCATGGCAAGCCGTTCCACAGGACTACATCCAGCATCTCTACGATCGTCTCCATGGGAGAATAGCAGCCTGCATTGCTGCGAAAGGTGGATATACACTGTACTAGTGCCGACATTGTGCATGCTCTGTTGCCTATGTCTATGTGCCTGTGGTTCTGTCAGTGTGATCATGTGATGTATCTGACCCCAGGAATGTGTCAATAAAGTTTCCCCTTCCTGGGACAATGAATTCACGGTGTTCTTATTTCAATTTCCAGGAGTGTATAAGTGCAGACCAGATGTGGCCTGAATTCAAAGAAATAGTATCGGCAGCAGTTGAGAGATTTATATCAAATAAATTAACAAACGACGGAGCTGATCCTCCTTGGTACACAAAACGGGTCAGAACACTGTTGCAGAAACAAAGGAAAAAAACGTGCCAAATTTAAATTGACAAAGAATCTCCAAGACAGGAAATTTGAAATTTATCGCAAACTTAAATGCAACATTCTTACAATAGTTTAGACAACTAAACTTTGTATCGAAACCTGTCAGAAAATGGCAACAGGTTCTGGTCGTATGTTGCTAGCGGCAAGACAAAATCAGTGCCTTCTCTGAGCGATAGCAATGGAGATACTATCGGTGACAGCGCTGCCAAAGCAGAGTTACTAAACACAGCCTTCCGAAATTCCTTCACCAAAGAATAGGAAGTAAATATTTCAGAATTCGAATCAAGAAGAGCTGCCAACATGAGTAACGTAGAAGTAGATATCCTCGGAGAAGTGAAGTAACTTAAATCACCTAACAGAAGCAACTCTTCGGATGCAGACAGAATACCAAAAAAAATGGTTCAAATGGCTCTGAGCACTATGGGACTTAACATCTGAGGTCATCAGTACCCTAGAACTTAGAACTACTTAAACCTAACTAGCCTAAGGACATCACGCACATCCATGCCCGAAGCAGGATTCCAACCTGCGACCTTAGAAGCAGCGTAGTTCCGGACTGAGATGCCTAGAACCGCTCGGTCACAGCGGACGCCTTAGACTGTATACCAATTAGGTTCCTTTCAGAGTATTCTAATACAATAATTCCATACTTAACAATCATATACAATCGTTCGCTCGACGAAACATCAGTATCCAAAGACTCGAAAGTTCCACAGGTCACACCAATATTCAAGAAAGGTAGTAGGAGCAATCCAATATATTACAGGCCCATAGCATTAACGCTGTCGATATTCAGCAGGATTTTGTAATATACATGGATTTCGGACATTATGAATTACGTGGACGGGCCTGCCGGAGTGGCCAAGCGGTTCTAGGCGGTACAGTCTGGAACCGCGCGACCGCGACCGCGACCGCGACCGCGACCGCGACCTGCCTCGGGCATGGATGTGTGTGATGTCCTTAGGTTAGTTAGGTTTAAGTAGTTCTAAGTTCTAGGGGACTGATGACCGGAGAAGTTAAGTCCCATAGTGCTCAGAGCCATTTGAACCAATTACGTCGACGAAAAGGTGCATTGACACACTGTCAACACGGGTTTAGAAAACATCATTCTTGTGAAACACAACTAGCTCTTCATTCGCACGAAGTGCTGAGTACTATTGACAAGGTATTTCAAATTGATTTCGTATTTCTGGATTTTCGGAAGGCTTTTGACACTGTAACACACAAGCGGCTTGTAGTGAAATTGTGTGTTCATGGAATATCGTCTCAGATATGTGACTGGATTCGTGATTTCCTGTCAGAGACTGAGGGAAAGTCATCGAGTAAAACAGAAGTGATTTCTGGTATTCCACAAGGTAGTGTTACAGGCCCTTTGCTGTTTCTTATCCATATAAACGATCTGGGAAAGAACCTGAGCAGCCGTCTTACGTTGTTTGCAGATGAAGCTGTCGTTTATCGACTAGTAAAGTCATCATAAGATCAAAACAAATTGCAAAACAATTTAGAAAAGATATCTGTATGGAGCGAAAATCGGCAATTGACACTAAATAACGGAAAGTGTGATGTCATCCACATGCGTACCGAAAGGAATCCGTCAAACGTCGGTTACACGATAAATCAGTAAAATGTAAAGGCCGTAAATTCAACTAAATACCTAGGTGTTACAATTACGAACAACTTAAATTGGAAAGAACAGACATAAAATGTTGTGGGGAAGGCTAGCCAAAGACTGCGTTTCATTGGTAGGACACTTAGAAAATGTAACAGATCTACTACAGAGACTGCCTGCGTTACGCCTGTCCGCCATGTTTTAGAGTACTAGTGCGTGATGTGCGATCCTTACCAGGTAGGATTGACGGAGTACATCGAGAAAGTTCAAAGAAGGGCAGCACATTTTGTATTATCGCGATATAGGCGAGAGAGTATCACTCAAATGATGCAGGATTTGGGGTGGACATCATTAAAACAATGGCGTTCATTTTTCCTGCAAGCAGCTCGAAACTGAAAGATAGAGAATTATTTTGAAGGTGATTCGATGAACCCTTTGCGAGGCGCTGGAATGTGATTTGCAGAGTACCCATGTAGATGTCGACCTATCCTGCTGACACGGCGACTTTGCGTAGGGAGTTAAAAAGAATTAAGTACGGTGCTCGAGCAACCCCAGTAATTTCTGTAATCGAGTCTAATTAACCGACGCTTGAGGGGGTATAAAGAGAGACACGGACAGGGATGACTGAAAGCGATAGATTTGCAGTTATGAATCACTTCTGTCGCATTCCAATGGATGAATGAGGGTTTGACAAACGACTGGAGAACATTAAATGCCATCTAGTGTAGTGCACCAGTTCCGATACGTTTGATCAAACAGTGTATTCTGATCCACGTACTTGTGCGTGGAGCTGCGTGTGAATGGTTCTGTTTTGAGGGACGCACAAATATATGCTTCGTAACCCCTCCTCCAAGCCACTGTAATATCTCATACACCTCCTTCTTCGGTGGGAGGAATCAATTGTTTATCTTTTTATTACTATAAATTTCATTTCAAACCAATTTATTCAGTTATCTTTGCGTTTAAGGTCGCCACACACGATTAAACATATTTGCCAATTTCACTGTTTTCTAAACACTGGTTTGTGTAAGAAGCCCGAACACGTACTAGCAAAGCTTTTCAATTTAACTGAACTTTAGAGGTATTTTGACTTTAGTAGGATGGCTTCCAGTACAGACGTAGGATTTCTTACACTGAATTTAGCACTGTTTATAAACATGAAAAAGGGAACAAGACACTGGTCCAGCGAATGGTTGAAACTGAGATAGAAATATAGGCATAAAAATCTTCTAAAGGAAATATAACATTCCGGACCTCATGTATATCAAACCTCTACCAATGCGTAGTGAGACTTTTAATAACTGAGTTACTTCGCCGTCACACTGAGGAATAAGGTACAAGTATGCGAAAATTTGATGTCTTGTATTTGCTGCTCTAATGATGGATCATCGAAATACCGCATTTTATCGTTCGTGGAAGAAGCGGAGAGCACCCATTTTTTAAACTTCATTCCACTCCCACCGATAAGTTATGTGTAGAATACTATCTTACTTCGTAACCTTTTCCTGTATAATACGTGGCTCGAAAAGACGCAACACCTGTACCAATTTTGTAACTGACAGTACGGTTATGAAACTTTATGGCAGATTAAAAGTGTGTGGGGGCCCGAGAGTTGAACTCGGGACCTTTGCCTTTCGCTGACAAGTGTCTTTATCCTTCATCGTAGGTTCAATAGTGTGGAAAACTCACGATATGCTTCGATAAAATGTAATAAAGTTCATTTTCGCAAAACGAGCGCGGCAGAACACCAGTAACAACGTCGGCCATTCTCTCAAATCTGTCGTCAACCAAAATTTCTGTGAAATACGTCAGACACTCGCTAGCTTTGACAAAGACGTCAAACAGCGCCTTACACAGTCGGACATTTGAGAAACCTAGTAACTTTTTACAAATTGTTTGATCCTGTACGGCGCCTTTAGGATCAGTCAATTGTAATCTGCGTAATTTTTTCTTGAGATATTGTTGTTGCTGGCTTCCTCTGACGAAACAAATAATAAAAATCTGACTGCAGCACGTTTTTCTCTGCCACTGAGCGAAGCAGACATGTATGTATAAAGGAAGAATATTTTGCAAGCAGTATTTATAAAAAGGAGACTACTGTGAGACCGTGTGAGTTCAAAAAAAATCTCTAAATTATTCACCATTAATCCGTATTTGTTTTATGTTAAAACCGAGCTGCTACACCCGCTTAGCATCGCCGACAGAATATATTTTTAGGAGGAAGTCATATTCCAATAAAAATACGCTGTAACACTTACAAAGCGACTGTCACAAGCACATCGCTTTTCTTCACTGCCGTGACTTACGTCAGAAACAAAACTCACTCCACAGAAAAATTATCCGAGTGGGAGGGAAGTCGGTAGATGTGATCTACAGCCGGCCGTAGTGCCCGAGCGGTTCTAGGCGCTTCAGTCTGGAACCGCGCGACCGCTACGGTCGTAGGTTCGATTCCTGGCCCGGGCACGGATGTGTGTGATGTCCTTAGGTTAGTTAGGTTTAAGTAGTTCTAAGTTCTAGGAGACTACCGAGCGAGGTGGCGCAGTGGGTAGACACTGGACTCGCATTCGGGAGGACGACGGTTCAATCCCGGGTCAGGCCATCCTGATTTAGGTTTTCCGTGATTTCCCTAAATCACTCCAGGCAAATGCTGGGATGGTTCCTCTAAAAGGGCACGGCCGACTTCCTTCCCCATCCTTCCCTAATCCGATGAGACCGATGACCACGCTGTCTGGTCTCCTTCCCCAAAACAACCAACCAACCAACAACCTTCTAGGGGATTGATGACCTCAACAGTTAAGTCCCATAGTCGTCAGAGTCATTTAAATCATTTTTGTGAGGTACATGTACGTGTACAAACGATTGTAATTTGAGAAAAAATGGGAGACTTAATCAAGAGGATGAGCATCAGAAATTGAACAAGTCAGCAACGAACACATTTGCCTGCCTCTAGCCCTTGTTCAAGGAGTTATTCGGCTTGGCATTGACTGAAAGAGTTGTTAGACGTTCTCCCAGCGAATGGCGTGCCAAATTCTGTCCAATTGGCGCGTTGTATCGTTAAAATTTCGAGCTGGTTGTACGGCTCTGTCTATAATGCTCCAAACGTTCTCAGTTGGGGAGAGATCAGGCTACCTTGCTGGTCAAAGTGGGGTTTGGCAAGCACGAAGTCCAGCAGCAGAAACTCTCGGCGTGTGCGGTCGGGCATTATCTTGCTGAACTATAAGCCCAGTATGGCTTGCCATGGAGGGCAACAAAACGAGGCGGATAATATCTTCGACGTTCGGCCGTGCTGTAAGGGTGACGCGGCTGACAACAAACGGGTTCCTGCCATGAAATGAAATGGAACCACAGACCACCACTCTCTGTTTTTCGAGCCGTACGGCAGGCGATAATCGCGTTGGTGTCCCACCCGTGTCCGGTCGCCTTCTGAAACGTCATCGCTGGTCATCGGGCCTTAGTTCGAGGCGGAACTCATCACCGAAGAAGACAGTTTAACCCCAATCAGTGAGATTTCACAAAATTGAACCAGCTGTACCTTACACGCATACTTGCATTCCATAAGAGGCGCTCGATTGGTACCATGTCGCACCGATTTGTTGAACTGTGGAATGGCTCGAATGTTGGGCTGTGTTTACATTTTGGGCCTGGGGCGTTGGTACTTAAATTGTAGGTTAGGCAATTAACGTTCCTGTTTTCCACTACACTTATTGGCTTTAGTCACTTAAGCTGTGCTAGAATCCTGTTCCTAATCCCTAAATTTATAGGAGTCTCCATAATGTTGAATCTCTTTGTAAAATGTCTGATTTTTTAAAATAATAACAATTGATGTACCAGCAGTACGGGTAAAATCACTAGTCAACTTTAAGGAAGATTGTCTTTCTCAGATTGCGTAATATCAACTAAAAATTTACTAGTTGGAGAAAGTGATTAACATACAATTGCATTTTCGTATAGAAACCATCATTGAATAATCAACTGATATCAAGAATCAGTTTCGTGTTATGCACTCCTGCTTAAAAAGCGTTCCAAATATATGTTGCCATATGTCGTTGTAATAAGGGACCCTCATATTCTAGTAGCAAGTTACTGGTTACTTAAACAGACATTGTAAGAGAAGTATTCTTTGAAAGTTAGGCACCTCAGTTACAGAACATTGTGTGAGGGAGAGGTTTGCTGATCTGCTTCTATCTACAAACACACGTTTGCTGATCTGTTCATATCTCATTGAAGTGAGCTACATAGAAGCTGTTGTCATTGACTGATGTTCCGAAACTGCACAGATTTGAGATATATGATACAAGCCTTCGTTTTATCTAATGAATCTGGAAAGTATAAAATTGTTAACAGTCAATGCGCGAGTTTCGTTCGCAGCCGTATTTTTATCTGTCTGGTAATAATAGCAAGTGGTAAATGAATCCATTTTCAAATACTGATTTCTAATAAATATTATCATGTACAGAAAAATGTTGTTTTTGAGTTGAAACTAATAGTCCAGTTGGTTAAAATTCGCGATCACGGTCATAAATCCTTTAAAACTGTAACACTGACTTGCGTGTTTTCACTGCAGACATTGCATAATTTTATGATATGTACCTACTGCCATGCTCTCACGAGCATCTAGTATATCGCAGGAATATAGCTAGCAAAAAGCAACAGGCGTAATGGCCTGCCCAGGCAGCCGCGCGGTCTAAAGCGCTGCTTCCCGAGCGCTAATGCGTGCCCGACCCCGGCACGAATCCACTGGGCGGATTAGTGTCGAGGTCCGGTGTGCCGGCCAGTCTGTGGACGGTTTTTAAGGCTGTTTTCCATCTGTCTCGGCGAATGCGTTCTGTTTCCCCTTATTCTGCCTCAGTTACACTATGTCGGCGGTTGCTGCGCAGACAGTCTCCACGTACGAGTACACCATAATTACACTTCCACGCAAACGTTGGGTGGACTGCTGTGGCCTCTTGTGGGGTCGTCAACCACTGAGGCATACCGAGACAAAAAATAAAAACACCTATAGCCGTCACTTTGCAATTGATGGTTGGAGTGCTGACACATTATCTGCATATCCAGTAATGCTGGCGACTGATGGGTTATCCATGGAAATCATATCAACCTGTACTGCATAAAAAACAGCCTGAAGATGAGGCAATGAAGCGTTGAAACTGGTAGCGACAAAATCAAATCATGAGGACGGCTGTAGCTGTTTTTATTTTCTGTCACGATAATAAACAGCCGTCGTCCCAGAGACGTCTTGCTAAACGGATGGACATACGAAAGACTGAGGGATACGGCGGGACGAAGCCTCTCTGTCCCTGGTTTAATAACATAACACAATAGACGTAATGGTAACGAATTATTAACGAAATTAAAAATGATATTCATGAACAGTCAGTAGTATACAAATTAATGAGCAACCTGAATGAAAAAGAGACAGATACAGCCAAAATAAATGTAATAACTTAAGAACTATGGGAACAGCGTTATAAAAATCTCACGGTTGTCTATTCAGTATCGGAGCAATACTGTGAAAATTTCCCAATTAACAGAAACGTGGACCTCATCGAAATGAGTGAATTAGCAGGAAGGAAGGAAAATTTGGGTGCAACATCCCGTCGACATCGAGCTCATTAGAGATGATAAAAATGGTTCAAATGGCTCTGAGCACTATCGGATTTAACATCTATGGTCATCAGTCCCCTAGAACTTAGAACTACTTAAACCTAACTAACCTAAGGACATCACACAACACCCAGCCATCACGAGGCAGAGAAAATCCCTGACCCCGCCGGGAATCGAACCCGGGAACCCGAGCGTGGAAAGCGAGAACGCTACCGCACGACCACGAGCTGCGGGCCATTAGAGATGAAAGTAAATTAGATCCAGCAATAGGGAAAACTGAAGAACAGGAAAGCAGCAGCTACAGACGGAATACGAAACGGTTAAATTCGGAGATCATCCATCCACTGTGCTGCATCTCATTATCCTATGCTGGACTGCAGGTAAGGCACCTGAGTAGTGGAATCCGGCTAAAATATTCTCCATACTCAAGAGAGGCAACAAAAGCGATCCAAGCAAATATGCAGGAATAAGCCTCGTTAACAAAGGCTGTAGAACGTATAGAAGTACCTTAAATAATAGACTGCTCTTATCTCTGATACAATTTTACTAAAAGGAAACATAGATTTGAGAAAAAGTGTATTTTGTTCTGATGTTATTTTTAGTGTAAAACAGCTGGTAGAGAAAAGTACATAGCGTTTGTAGGGTATCAAAAAGGCTTTGAGAAAGTCAACAGGCACCTACTGTAGCAGTGTATGGAAAAACGGTCTGTATAAGTTCTTTATGAAGAGTAAAAAATTACGATCTAAGATGTAGGTAACTTACACAAACAATTAACAAAAAGACGGGGAGTTACACAGGGATGTGGCCAGTCACTAACTTTATTCAACATCTACATAGATGATGACGTGAGGGTTTGGAAACAAAGTGTCACCTTCAGCTTAAAGATCGATAGAGAGAATTTTTGTAACACCCCACTACACGAAGATGGTCGAATAATAACCCAACAAAATGAAGACAATCTTGAAAGAGCCATTTATTCTCTTAAATCCTTACTTTTACGGCTTCTGAATACAATATGAACATCTCCACAAATAAAAAAAGGTTATGACAGTCAAGGGAAAACAGTCTATAAGACATAAAATTATAATCAGTGTAATTCTGGAAGAGGTAACCCACTTCCAGTCTCTCGGCTGTGGCACACGACGAAATTATGACAGTGCAACTGATAACAGAATATGGTTAAAATGGCTCTAAGCACTAAGGGACTTAACTTCTGAGGTCATCAGTCCCCTAGAATTTAGAACTACTTAAACCTAATTAACCTAAGGACATCACACACATCCATGCCCGAGGCAGGATTCGAACCTGCAACCGTAGCGGTCGCCCGGATCCAGACTGTAGCGCCTAGAACCGCTCGGGCCGGCAACTGATAACAAAGCCCTAAAATTTAACGCAGTCTGTGGAAGAATTAGGAATACGAAACAAAAAATAGGGGGTCACGAAAAAAACACGGATGAAGTTTTATAAGATTTTGGCAGTTGCTACTCTGTTCTACGGATCTGTAACATGAATTCGCTTGCGGTAATATTTGATTAGGGTCTACGCTGCGAAAATGAGGTATGTCCACGCTGTTAAAAGGGTACACCAAAGGAGGTCGCTACAGAAACGAAAGCAAATGAATTACAAGTTGACTTAGCGAACAGGAAAGATGTAAACAGAAACAGATGGTGAGAAGATGTAGACAGAATGCATGAAAATAGACTTCCAAAACAAAATTAGTGGGACAAGACAGAGGGGAAGACTATGGAGGAAATGGCTAGACCTTGTTGCCCGGAGCAGTTGAAATCACCTAATCTACCAAGGGAAAAGAAGTAGAACAGGAGGGGGAGGAGGAGGAGAAGAAGAAGAAGAAGAAGAAGAAAAAGATCCTTATTTATTCGACGTGATTATTAAAAATTTTGGCTACCCATCGTAATATACAGGGTGATCCATTGATCGTCACTGGGCCAAATATCTTACGAAATAAGCGTTAAACGAAAAAACTACACAGAACAAAACTTGTCTTGCTTGAAGGGGGAAACCAGCTGGCGCTTTGGTTGGACCGCTAGATGGCGCTGCCATAGGTCAAACGGATATCATCTGCATTTTTAAAAAATAGGAAACCCCATCTTTTATTACATATTCGTGTAGTACGTAAAGAAATATGAATGTTTTAGTTGGACCACTTTTTTCGCTTTGTGATGAACGGCGCTGTAATAGTCACAAACGTATAAGTACGTGGTTTCATGTAACATTCCGCCAGTGCGGACGGTATTTGCTTAGTGATACATTACCCGTGTTAAAATGGACCGTTTACCAATTGCGGAAAAGGTCGATATCGTGTTGATGTATGGCTGTTGTGATCAAAATGCCCAACGGGCGTGTGCTATGTATGCTGCTCGATATCCTGGACGACATCATCCAAGTGCACGGTCCGTTCGCCGCATAGTTACGTTATTTAGGGAAACAGGAAGTGTTCAGCCACATGTGAAACGTCAACCACGACCTGCAACAAATGATGATGCCGAAGTAGGTGTTTTAGCTGATGTCGCGGCTAATCTGGACATCAGTAACAGACGAACTGCGCGAGAATCGGGAATCTGAAAAACGTCAGTGTTGACAATGCTACATCAACATCGATTGCACCAGTACCATATTTCTATGCACCAGGAATTGCATGGCGCCGACTTTGAACGTCGTGTAGAGTTCTGCCACGGGGCGCAAGAGAAATTACGGGACGATGATAGATTTTTTTGCAGGCGTTCTATTTACCGACGAAGCGTCATTCACCAACAGCTGTAATGTAAACCGACATAATATGCACTATTGGGCAACGGAAAATCCACGATGGCTGCGATAAGTGGAGCATCAGCGACCTTGGCGGGTTAATGTACGTTGCGGCATTATGGGAGAAGGATAATTGGCTCCCATTTTATCGATGGCAACCTAAATGGTGCAATGTATGCTGATTTCCTACGTAATGTTCTACCGATGTTACTACAAGATGTTTCACTGCATGACAGAATGGCGATGTGCTTCCAACATGATGGATGACCGGCACATAGCTAGCATGCAGTAGAAGCGGTACTGAATAGCACATTTCATGAGAGGTGGATTGGTCGTCGAAGAACCATACCATGGCCCGCACGTTCATCGGATCTGACGTCCCCGGATTTCTTCCTGTGAGGAAAGTCGAAGGATATTTGCTATCGTGATCCACCGACAACGCCTGACAACATGCGTCAGCGCATTGTCAATGCATGTGCGAACATTACGGAAGGCGAACTACTCGCTGTTGAGAGGAATGTCGTTACACGTATTGCGAAATGCATTGAGGTTGACGGACATCGTTTTGAGCATTTATTGCATTAATGTGGTATTTACAGGTAATCGCGCTGTAACAGCATGCGTTCTCAGAAATGATAAGTTCACAAAGGTCCATGTATCACATTGGAACAACCGAAATAAAATGTTCAAACCTACCTATGTTCTGTTACCAATCGTCCGTCTAAATTTGTGAGCCATATGTTTGTGACTATTACAGCGCCATGTATCACAAAGCGAAAAAAGTGGTCCAACTAAAACATTCATATTTCTTTACGTAATGCACGAATATGTAATAAAAAATGGGGGTTCCTAATTATAAAAAACGCTGTTGATTCCGTTTGACCTATGACAGCGCCATCTAGCGTGCCAACCATAGCGTCATTTGGTGTCCCAATTCAAACTAGACAAATTTCGTTGTTTGTAGTTTTTCGTTTGACGCTTACTTCGTGAGAGATTTGGCCCGGTCACGATCAATGGACCACCCTGTATATAAAAACTGTGCACTGCTGTGCAGTGTAACGCAGATAGGGACTACCGTATAGTGCGCTTTTCGTCCTGGTTTGTCGGCGAGCGATGTAGCGTGTTTACGTCGGGAGCATGCGTAGCGGGTTGCCTACAGGCGCCTAACCGCCGCTGTGAGCCGCACCGGCTCCACACAGAGTATCCAGACTGATGGAGAGGGGACAGTCGGGTGGTGGGGATAGAGAGTCGGGACGCTGGGAGGGAGGGGCAGAGGGAGAGGGGGAAGAGGTCGGTTGGGGTGGGAGCGGGATGGGATCAATACGGCGCCACACCGGCCCCGCCGCCCCCACGGCCGCGCCTCCCACCCCCAGACGTCGTCACGCATCTGCATAGTCGCCCATCTCCGCACGCCAGACGGGCGCCTCTTGGCGGCCCGCAACAGCCAGCCAGCCAGCCAGCGTGGCCAACTGACGACCGCGCTCAGAGGAAACTCGGTGCTTCTGTGTTGTGAAGAATCACCCCGCGTGCGGTCCTACGTCAACGTCCGTACTGTAGAAACCGCTGAAAGCACTGAGAGGACCACACCAGACTGTACTTGCCGACCACTGTACCACGTATTAGGTCGTTCTCACTTCGGGACTGATGACCTCGTCTTTTAGTCTCATAACTTCCCTCAGTAAATCAATTAATCGATCAGTTAATTTGCCAATCCAATTGTGTATGGAGATCGAGAAGACTGACACTCCGTGTGCTGGTATTAATCTACTCTTTACTTCATGGTCCATCTGCGAGTGATACATATGCTATCCAATCAAAAATATCTGGACACCTATTAGCGGACATGTATATGGAATGTGTCTACCCTTCGCCTATAGGACGGCTTGTGCTCTGATGGGGACACTTGCTGTGAGTTGTTCGGAAGTGGTAGTCTTTTCTTCCTCAGGTGCCAAAACCCGAGAAGGTAGAGATGTTGGACGCAGTGGTCTAGAACGTAGTCGATGTTGTAACTCATTCCAAGCGTTTCTCATTGGATGCTGGTTGGGACTATAGGTAGGCCAGTCGATTTCTGGATGTTATTGTTAGTTAACTATTATCAAATGCGTCAAATGGCTCTGAGCGCTATGGGACTCAACTTCTGAGGTCATTAGTCCTCTAGAACTTAGAACTAGTTAAACCTAACTAACCTAAGGACATCACACACATCCATGCCCGAGGCAGGATTCGAACCTGTGACCGTAGCGGTCTCGCGGTTCCAGACTGCAGCGCCTAGAACCGGATGGCCACTTTGGCTGGCAACTATTATCACTACCAACACAAGTAAAGGATATAAGTCTGTCATATGGACTGCACCTCAGTCTCATCATGTCTCAGTTCATGATAATTGATCGAGGAGCTTAACTGACAGGTCGATTAAAGGAACTGGAAGTCGTTCATTCTTTCGTCTATCTTCGGTCAACCATCAGTGATGCAAGGAGCTGTCAAGAAGAGACAAGAAGACGAATCATTCTAGGGCAAGTGGCTATGAAAAAAATCACCAAGATGCGGCAGAACAGAGCAAACCCAACCACCACAAACATCTGGCTCGTTGAAACACTCGTTTTTCCATCTTCTTTGATGTTTGTGAAACATGGACCCTTAAAGGTAGAGGTAAACAGCGCATTGATGCAGTTGAGCTTCAGTGCTGGCGCAGGACTCTGGGCGTTAAATGTACTGAAAGGAGGACAAATGTGCCCACTACCTGAGCAGCTCAATATCTCCACGCCCCGTTCGTCTCGTGTCAACCAAAAAGTCTCCAGTTTTTTGGCCATATTGTGAAAAGAGATAGAGAAAATATAGAGAAAATAACCATGAAAGGAACGGTCGATGACAAGAGAATGAGGGGAAGAGCAGCGATCAGGTGGATAGATCAAATGAAGGAGACCTCTGGTCTTCCTCTTGAGCGAGCCCTAAGAGAAGCTGGCAGCTGTCCAGGATGGAGACGCTTGTGGTCACAAAGCTCAGCCATGTGTACAACGTGTTGTGGGTGTCCACAAACCATTGCACCACAGATTCTGCTTTACGGCAGGGTGCTGTGTCACACTGATACAAACCACCATTGTCTCGAAATTGTTCCTATGTTGTGCGAGGCACAGATGCTGTATAATAATTTCATATCCTTTCCGAATTTAGCGCCTACTAAAGTGGAAAATGAACGTATTACTATTATTTTCTTGGCAGAAACGTGCAGGTACATGTACGTACATTTTACACAGTTTTGACCAAAACTTGCCACTTCCACTGCATTTTCTGTTGCTTGTTAAAGATCATATTCTGTACAGAAGACTGGGCCCAAACCACACCGAAACATGTGCCGAACTGCCTGCCCTTCTCCACAGTCACACCGAATATCATTTGGATCAGAGTATCCCCATCTCGCCAAGTTAACTTTTGATGTTCCAAATCCAGATCTCAGTCTGTTCAGGGACTTCCAAGTTGTCCATTCCCCATCATGGCCTGGAGGTAAAGCTTCAACAACTCTTTTCCAAGCAGGGGGAAGGTAGGTCGTAGCCCTCCATAGTTGTAACCTACCTGTTTCAGCAGTGGTTCTAAGTTCCTTTGATGCAGTTCATGCCCATACAGAGGATGGGTAATTTCCTGTTCCATCCTTGTTCGCAGCTCTCTCTCTTTGAACAGGTGGTGGTGCTGTTCCTGCAAGGTGGTAAAGCCATTCGACTGGAGTGGATTTCAAGCAACCTGTTATAATTCTGCAGGTTTCGTTGAGAGCTACATCCTCCTCCAGAATGAGATTTTCACTCTGCAGCGGAGTGTGCGCTGATATTAAACTTCCTGACAGATTAAAACTGTGTGCCGGAACGAGACACGAACTCGGGACCTTTGTCTTCACGGGCAAGTGCTCTACCAACTGAGCTACCCAAGCACGACTCACGACCCGTCCTCGCAGGTAGGAGACTAGGTACTGGCAGAACTGAAGCTGTGAGGACGGGTCGTGAGTCGTGCTTGGGTAGCTCAGTTGGTAGAGCACTTGCCTGCGAAAGGCCAAGGTTCACGAGTACGAGTCTCGGTCCGGCACACAGTTTTAATCTGTCAGGAAGTTTTTCATCCACCTGTTTGGCATGAGTAGAATTATACCAAACAGGACAGGCATACTCTGTTATAGAATGGCGTTGTGCCATTGCAGATGTTCGGATTGTTTCAAGTTCAGTACCCCATGGTGATCCGGCCATTTTCCTTAGGAGATTGTTCCTGGTGGAAACTTTCGACTTGCATTTCATGCAGTGATTTTTGGAAGTGAGAGATCTGTCAAGTGTCACTCCTAGGTATTTTGGAGTCTCGTAGTGTTCCATGTCGACCACCTATCATACTGTGTTCAACTTGCGAGTTGCTCCCTTGTTTCTCAAGCGAAAAGCTCACACTTGGGTCTTTGAAGGGTCTGGTTAAAAGTTGGTCTGTGTTGTAGTATCTGGATAGATCTTCAAGGACATTCGTGAGATCGTTCTCCACTGATTCAAAACCTGTGCTCTGGGCGGCTAGAGCGAGATGGTCAGCATGTAAGGGAGACAAAAAAGGAACATATGGGAAACACTGTTAAGACATCAGGGAATAACTTCCATGGTACGAGAGGGAGTGACAGAGTAAAACCTGTAGAGGAAGACTGAAGTTGGAATACATCCAGCAAATAATTGAGGACGTAGGGTGCAAAAGCAACTCTAAGGTGAAGAGGGTTGTCACAGGAGAGGAATTTGGGGAAAGACAAACCAGTCGTCTGCAACCGCGCCACCGTTATGGTGGCTGGTTCGAATCCTGCCTCGGGCATGGATGTGCGTGATGTCCTTAGGTTAGTTACGTTTAAGTAGTTCTAAGTTCTAGGGGACTGATGACCTCAGAAGTTAAGTTCCATTGTGCTCAGAGCCATTTCAACCATCTGAACAAACCAGTCTGAAGATTGAGGACAGGAAAAAAAGAAATAAATGTGCAACTAGGGGACGCCACCCTAACAACGAAAAAAACCCCAATACCACGACACCAACTCTTCCATAGTTCACTGTTAGCACCACATATGATTGCCAATAATGTTCTCCACCCATTTGCCAAACGCACACAATCCCTTCAGATTGCCATAGGCACTGTGCTAGCTAGACTGATGGCAGCGCTTTGGAAATCACTTGTGGTTCCTCCCGCTTATTTCATGCGATTTTTTACAAACGCCCTCCGCGTTGTCAGTCTTTGCAGCACTTTGAAATCTTATCAAGCTGTGAATGAATATTTGTTCAGCCTTCAGACACAGTATTTTATCGTAGATAACTGCTTCGCCTGCAAAATCCCGAAATTGTAATTAATATTGTCTGCAAGGTAATTGATGAGCAACATCAACAGGAAGAGTCCCTGTATAATTCTCTGGGGCTCCTCTGCAGTTCCTGCATTCCCTGTCGATGATTGTGTATCCCAAGTGCAGTGTCCTCCCCGCTAAGAACTTTTCAGTGCAGTCACAAATTTCACCTGATACCCCATACGGTCGTGCATTCGTTCATAACCGCATTGTGTTTAAGAGAGGTACTAGCTCAGATGAACATTCTGTAGTCATTCATTATATCGGTTCTTGCCTGGGGGCTGTGTTGTGAACTTTACCTTGACTACTGTTCGAAAACATTATTTTGAGCTCCCTGGGACGCTTGTCTTGGTGGTTAGAAGAATATAATTATACTACTTTTGGTAGCTGAATGAAATCAAAATATTTTCAAATATAAGGCAGATTCATTATCACCATGAACTCTAGTTCATCACTTCAGTTCAGGCTTGTCGACGGCATGTTACATTTGAGGCTCCCTTTCTGGAGAAGACATCTGATATTCTACTTAATTTAATTCTTCAAGGTTATTTTTTCTCTTGTTTCTAGTTAGTGACGATGGGCTAGTTTCTCGTCCTTGCCATTTGCTGTTTTCTCTTCTCGCAGTAATCTTTCATCATTTCACCATGTTTCCGGTTTTCGTCCTCAAATCGCCTCGCATCTGTTTT
The DNA here is from genome assembly GCF_023864275.1 of Schistocerca cancellata. Classification (NCBI taxonomy): domain Eukaryota; kingdom Metazoa; phylum Arthropoda; class Insecta; order Orthoptera; family Acrididae; genus Schistocerca; species Schistocerca cancellata. The sequence continues at coordinate 13,763,333 of NC_064635.1, read as the reverse complement.
ATTTCCGTTTTCACTTTCAGTCGTTTTAATATTAACACATTTCTTCTAAGAAATTTGCTCCAGCTGCTCCTCTTACCTTCTTGCTGTATTTTTCTAAACATTTTTATCTTCTGCAATCCGTCTCCTTGGTAAGTATCCCAGAAATTCTTGAATTTCTGATTTGTTAATGTATACTCATTCATTCTGTATGGACGTCCAAAAAATATCTGTCTTTATTTTCTTATTGTTTCTGTTACTTTTTCTGCGTTTTCTATGTTTTCATCTCTATTCCTCATTTTCCAGTCTAAGGTGTCTCTTAACGGACATAAAGTATTTTTTTTCATAATTCATCTAATACTCCTAATGCATCTAGAAGGACAGCATAGGTATATTCTCATTTCGCTATCATGTTGTGATTTTTTTGCTGTTCTCAGTGTTCACTTTTTATTAAAATATTCTTTTTAATTATTTCACATGATCTTTTCATTTTACGTATAATTTCTTCAACGGGAGATTCTTCTTGAATTATCAGTCCCAGGTATTTCAAATTTTTAATCATTTTTCTATAACTTCTGACTATTACTACAAATTTAAGTATATTTATTTACTTCAGAAAATTGTATACTTTCCCTTGCAGAGATTTTTGAACGTTCACTGTTCCAAGAGCTTGGCTTTTATTTTTTTGTGTGATAGATTTGCAGATGCCGCAGTGAAATTATCCACCAATGACAGGCACTTTTATTCAATATGTTTCCTTCTTCGCGGCTTCATTGCTGATTATTTGCTACATTTTTTTGTACAGGCATGCAGAAAAATGCATATCTTTGTTACACTGCACTGGACGTTTTCATTAGGCTCATTTCCGTAGCGTCGATTGTAAATACAGTACGTTTCTGGATACCCATCATATACCGTTAGAAAATACAGAGAGCGACAGAGACAATGATCTGAACAGGAAATCCACATACACAGATGTATAGTCACCGTGCTACACGAGCAAACACGTAACGCAAACAATTTTGCTGACCCGCATTAGCTGGGTGGAAGAGCGACAGAGTAATTTGCGGTGCCTCTCCAAACTATTACACTTGCGAGCGTGCAGCAGATCTGATAACAGGAAATTCTCAAAGCTGTCCAGTGTTACAGCAGTGCGGTGTGTTGCGTATCATCAGTGTAGGAAGTGACACATATTCTACAATGTCACACGTAATTACTGTTCGCTTCGCGTGTCAATAACAGAACGAAAAAACTGGCAGCAGCGGATGTTTATCTTTGTTTTTGCACCACGACCCATTTCAAACTACATGTTGAGGTTTTATTTGTATACTAAATATGACGGAAATATTGCAACAGAATAGGAGAAAGTATACAGTTAATCAAAGAGTGGAAATCTCAAACGTTCTACCTCTACATCAAGATTTACATCGATACTCTGCAAATCACATTTAAGTGCATGGCAGAGGGTTCATCGAACCACCTTCACAATTCTCTATTATTCCAACCTCGTATAGCGCCTGGAAAGAACGAACACCCATCTCTTTCCCTTCGAGCTCTGATTTCCCTTATTTTATCGTGGTGATCGTTTCTCCCTATGTTGGTCGGTGTCAACAAAATATTTTCGCATTCGGAGGAGGAAGTTGCTGATTGGAATTTTGTGAGAAGATTCCGTCGCAACGAAAAACGCCTTTCTTTTAATGATCTCCATCCCAAATCCCGTATCATTTTAGTGACACTTTCTCCTATATTTCGCGACAATACAAAACGTGCTGCCCTTCTTCGAACTTTTCCGATGAACTCTGTCAATCCTGTCTCGTAACGATCCCACACCGAGCAGCAGTATTTTAAAAGAGGACGGACAAGCGTAGAGTGGGCAGACTCTTTAGTAGATGTATTACATTTTCTAAGTGTCCTGCAAATAAAACGCAGTATTTGGTTAGCCTTCCCCACATCATTTTCTGTGTGTTCCTTCCAATTTAAGTTGTTCGTAATTGTAATACCTAGGTATTTAGTAGAATTTACGGCCTTTAGATTTGACTGATGTATCGCGTAACTGAAGTTTAACGGATTCGTTTAGCACTCATGTGGATGACCTCACACTCTTCGTTATTTAGGATCAACTGCCAGTTTTCATACAGGTATCTTTTCTAAATCGTTTTGCAATTGGTTTTGATCTTCTGATGACTTTACTAACTGATAAACGACATCATCATCTGCAAACAACCGAAGACGGTTGCTCATATAGTCTCCCGAATCGTTTATATAGATAAGGAACAGCAAAGGGCCTATAACACTACGCTGGGATCGCCAGAAATTACTTCTGTTTTACTCGATGACTTTCCGTCAATTACTACGAACTGCGACCTCTTACGAATACAAAAACATAACTGAGACGATGTTCCATAGTCACGCAATTTCACTAAAAGCCGCTTGTGTAGTACAGTGTCAAAAGCCTTTCGGAAATCCAGAAATACGGAATCAATCTGAAATCCCTTGTCAATAGCACTCAACACTTCATGCGAATAAAGAGTTGTGTTTCACAAGAACGATGTTTTCTAAGCTCATGTTGACTGTGTGTCAATAGACCGTTTCCTTCAAGGTAATTCATAATGTTAGAATACCATATATGTTCCAAAATCCTGCTGCATATCGACGTTAATGATATTGGCCTGTAATTCAGTGGGTGACTCCTACTACGTTTTTTGAATATTGGTGTGACCTGTGCAACTTTCCATTCTTTGGGTACGGATTCTTCGTCGAGCGAACGGTTGTACATGATTATTAAGTATGCGTCTAATGCATCAGCACGTTCTGAAAGGAACCTAATTGGTATACAGTCTGGACCAGAAGACTTGCTTTTATTGAGTGATTCAAGTTGCTTCACTACTCCGAGGATATTTACTTCTACATTACTCATGTTAGCGGCTGTTCTTATTTCGAATTCTGAAATATTTACTTCGTCTTCCTTTGTGATGGCATTTCGGAAGGCTGTGTTTAGTAACTCTGCTTTGGCAGCATTGTCTTCGATAGGGTCTCCATTGCTATCGGGCAGGGAAGGCATTTGTCACAAAACGAGTCTTCGGTCTGGATGTATGTTCGTTATGCTGACACATGTCTCTACACATCCTCCAGGTGCATTATAAGGCAGAAAATATTCCAAACAATTGTTACTAAATGGCGTATGGTGGAAAAAAGTGAAGCAGGTCCTTTGTCCCGCAAGATTTACAGAAGTCTGTAGAGTCGGCTAAAGCTGTTAACCATACCCACGCATTACAATGCATGCAACTGAGTATGAGACCTATTTGGCTGGTCGTGTCCATCCTATGGTACAATGATTGGCCGCGCGGGGTAGCCGAGCGGTCAGGGGCGCCTTGTCACGGTCCGCGCGGCTCTCCCTGTCGGAGGTTCGAGTCCTCCCTCGGGCATGGGTGTGTGTGTCTTGCCCTTAGCGTAAGTTAGTTTAAGTTAGACTAAGTAGAGTGTAAGCTTAGGGACCGATGACCTCAGCAGTTTGGTCCCACAAGTCCTTACCACAATGTTTTTACAATTAATGCTTCGCAATGCTGATGCTGTATTCCAAGACGGGAGGGCTCCTCTCCCACACAACTCACATAGACTAGGACTGGTTTTGTGAGCACGCATCCCTCTGAGCCACCACAGTCACCAGACCTCAGTATAACTGATCCATTGTGATCGACTCGGGAGGAGGGGGGGAGGTGGAGATCGGTGCTACCCACGTCCATGACAGTTACCTGAACTCATGAAATAGTGATATAAGATGAACCTGAGAACATGTTTATTCGTTCCGAGACGAATGGAAGTATTTCTAATGCCAACGGTGTTGTGACTCCTGTTAGGCATGATAATGTGTTGTGTTATTGGTGTTTCCACGTTTTCGTTGACTCCCTGTAGGTCCACACCGTGTTTTCCTCTTGAACTAGATTGGTCAGAGCCTCACCTTACATTAGTCCCATCAATTTTCACGTGTAATTTCTGTCCATACCTAGGTTTCCATTTAATTGGCGTCCCCTTGTGAGTACACTCACGAGGGTGCATGCATTCTAGCTGCTGTCAAAACTGTTACTCGGGGCGTAACCTCGTTTGTCTTGCACGTTTCCATTAACCTCGTAGTACAATAAAAACAGTCATTTCTCCACAAATACGTTAGACGATCGGGCATGCAACGAACTTTCTATTATCCTGTCCTACTGCCCCACAAACGGCTGATTAGTTTGGGTTATTGCAAAAATAACAAGTTTCATGTATTCAAGAAGTATAGATATTGAAAACCTTGATCGTGAATAAGACAGGAGTATGAGATGGTCGGCCTGGGTGGCCGAGCGGTTCTAGGCGTTACAGTCTGGAACCGTGCGACCGCTATGGTCGCAGGTTAGAATCCTGCCTCGGGCATGGATGTGTGTGATGTTCTTAGGTTAGTTAGGTTTAAGTAGTTCTAAGTTCTAGGGCACTGATGACCTCACAAGTAAAGTCCCATAGTGCTGAGAGCAATTTTTTTGTATGCGATATTCGTTCGAATAAATATTGAGTTGATTTCATCTCCACTGTTTTATTGAAAGATATGCAATCACTTTCTCTACCCTTAACTGATACTAATGAATAAATTGAATATGCAGATGTGGATGTAATTTATCACTTTCCTTCCCGAGTATGACTTCTGTCATTTTGTATTTGATAATGGGGGCAAATATTATGGACGAAAGGATAAATCACATTGCCGATAAGAAAACAAGGCATGTAATGATAAAACTGACAAGACGGTATTGGTTCTCCTAATAATTTTATTCTCATACAAGCTTATGCTCGAGACCAGGCACTCGTCGTTGGAAAGCAACGATCTTGATGACGCGAAACCGTGTTATTCTTAATCACTAATGCCAAAAGTCAGTTTTACACAATACTAATAATCACAATAGAGCTTCATTAAAAACATAGGTTTCGCGTCACCGAACTGAGAAGTTCCAACTAACGTGCAGGCCAAGAATTATAGGAAACCACCTTCACTAGTGTAGGAACGCCGTGCTTCGTAATGTGCTGCCAAAATGAAGAGGAAATAATCCAAACAGCGTTATTGTTTAACACAAAAGACAAGTTACAGGAATGACAGAACATCATATCACTGATTCTCGAAGACGAAAAATGAAGGAATATCAGTTGCATTAGTTCAAAAAGAAAGTATCGAAAATGACTTTCACAGATATTTGAGAAACAAAGCTGAAGTAGATTTTCTGAGACTCAATCTTATCTCTAACATCATACAGAGAGGCTGATTGAAATAAAATGTTTTGGCGCCAGCCGACTCTCTATTCTTGTGTGTCAAGTCCTAAAATTAAAGTAAATGTTCAAACGTTCTTTGCAGTTACGTGCATGAATAATGGCGGACTGAACAGATGTTTCTTGGACTCTTGCACTTTGTGGAGACCTGTTCGCACTTTTTCAGATCGTCTGTTGCAGGTTGTGAGGCAGGGTAGAAACATACAACAACCACCACAACTGCTGTTCTGCTTGGGTGGGGAATAAATTTTAAACGGGGACAGACACCAGTGCTAGAGTTCTCAGATGTGGAAGCTCTTCTTACTGGGTGTAAGGAAAACTTGGAAGACCAGTTGCAGTAAATCGACCTCATACTGACCACAGAACCCGGCTGAAGTCTAAGCAGTGGAAAAGAGAGTAAGCTTAAGCTTAACATTACAGTCAGTAATGACACAGTAATGAGAAAAAGAGAGAAATTTCCCATCTAGGGAACAAGAACTGAACAGGATGGCTGAAGGAAGGAAGTTACGAGGAGTAGATCGACACAGGCTAAGGGAATGTTCTTCATTCAAATTGTTCCACTGGAATAATCAGATATTGGTGATAGACTGAGGCAGGAGTTCGTCAAAGTGTACGTATGTTTGGAGCACAGCATTGTATGCAAGTGGACCACAAAATGTTAAAATTAAGTGGAAATATGAAATACAAAGTGAAGATAAACGTAAACATGGTCCATAGCAGGCTGAAATGCGATTTTTATTTAATCGTACGATTAAATAAAAATGGCATTATATCCTACTACGAACCATGTTTACGTTTATTAAACATCTGTAGGCTGTGGGTCCCCACAAATGCAAAATTTTAACAAATTGAAAAGGTACATAAAAAATATGTTTAGAAATCAGTATACGGAATACACGAGAACGAGGGACAGGAAGGGAAACATTTGATATGACATCAAGAAGTAATTATGCTGTCACTGGAGAGGCCATTAGAGGACGATGATGATGGTAGATGTAGTTGGGCGCACGGCATCACATGTCTTACAAAGATTTTCGGTGAGTGTGTGATTAAAATAAATACATGAAATTATCACAGGTACGAAATAAAACCAGTTCCTCAAACATCAAGATCACATTTAAGCACCCACATACAAACACACACACACACACACACACGCACTAGACTGCATGCAATCGGTTTTTCTTTTTTTTTTTTTTTTAAAAAAAAGAAGCTTCATTCTTCTGAATAGTTCGATGTGGCCCTCCCTTATCTCTCTCATGTGCCCCTCTGTTCAGCTCAAAGCAGATCTTGCGCTCAACGTCCTCAGTTATTTGCTGGGTGAATTCGATTCTCTGGCTTCCTCCACAGTTTTTACCCTCTACAGCTGCCTCGAGCACCACGAAAGTTATTCCCTGATCTCTTAACACATGTCTTATTATCCCGTCCCTTGTTCTTGTCAGTGTTTTCGATGTATTCCTCTCGCCGCCGATTCTGTAGAGAACCTCCTTATTCCTTATCTTATCGGTCCATGTAATTTTCGACAGCTTCCTTTAGCACAAACAATTCAAAACAAGACGTAACAATGAAAGATGTGAAATAGTACATAAGAAAGAATCCAGACTACAGTCTGGACAGTTAAAAAATTTGAAAACGCGGACCGCACTCGCTTCCTCAACCACTAAACCTACTGAAACTTCCTGGCAGATTAAAACTGTGTGCCGGACCAAGACTCGAACTCGGGAATCCCGAGTCTCGGTCCGGCACACAGTTTTAATCTGCCAGGAAGTTTCATACCAGCGCACACTCCGCTGCAGAGTGAAAATCCTCTACGGTGACGAGCGTCTAGGCCCTGTGTCCCCCCTGTACGACACATCGACACCTGACTTGCTGTCCAAAATAAGCATTAATGACTTCCTCTTGCCACACATACATAGAAGTAGTAACAACCTAAAAACTTAAGACTTCTAACAGGTGTAATTATTAGTCTGCAGATAATGTAAACATTACATGAATGTTGTTCATAACACCGACTTCAGTGACCAGCAGAGATATCTGCGCTTGTACCCGTTACATTCTCTATATTATTATTTGTGTATTTATGATGTCATTTCTGAGCATCGGAGCTAGTAGTGAGATTATGCAGCGTGTCCCAGGAGGAATGGCCAATATTTAGGGATATAACAGGGACCATCATTCGAAGCAGCGAAGTCCATTAAACATGGGTTCTAAAATACACATCTTAAGAGCTATAGGCACTTCTACATCTCCATTTCTGTGAAACAGATCTCTTGTACTGCACTCTCGCCGGCCGTTGTGGCCGAGCGGTTCTAGGCGCTTCAGTCCGGAACCGCGCTGCTGCAACGGTCGCAGCTTCGAATCCTGCCTCGGGCATGGATGTGTGTGATGTCCTTTGGTTAGTTACGTTTAAGTAGTTCTAAGTGTAGGGTACTGATGAGCAATGATATTAAGTCCCACAGTGCTTAGAACCATTTGAATCATTTTTACTTCAGTGTCTTTGATTTCCGTAGTTTTGGAGAAGGTAGTATGTACCAAAACAACAAAGAATTTCCAGTTGATACGGGCTCTAAAATGCATACCTTACGAGCTGTGAGCACTAGTTCATCGTTGTCGCCATGAAAAACAGCTTCCCTACTGAACTTGTACTGCACTATATTTTCCCGTTTTAGCCCGTACTACCTGCTCTAGAAATATGGGAAGTGAAGAGCTTGCAGTAGAACAGGTTTGTTTCACGGCATCAGTGTTCATGGGTCTTAACGTATGCACTTCAGGCATCATATTTATTGGACATTTTTGCTTCGATGCTCCTTCTTGCAATATCTCTGAATATCTACCATTTCTCCTGGGTCATCCTGCATATCCTGATGATCCAAAATATTGCGACCACTGAGCGCTAACACATCGTATTCTGTCAGTTCCTTTACTCAAAGGGTACCATTACCGGTTTCGAATCGTCGTGATTCATCCTCAGACGGTTTACATGCTTTCTTTATGACATGTGGTGTGTTTTTACAGATTAATTGTCTTAAAATATAAATAATACATAATTATAAACACACCACACACATATGGTTGCGTTATAGATTTTCGTTGCATGTGACTCGGGTGAAACGTCGGTTTCAAGTGTTTGTTTTCATAAAATTCGTCCTACAGATGTAAATGCATTCCCACTGCATTTTATGAAAACAAACACGAAGTCACATCCAACGAAAATCTGTAACGCAACCATCTGTGTGTGGCGTGTTTATAATTATCTATTATTTATATTTTAGGACACTTAATCTGTAAAAAACACACCACATGTCATAAAGAAAGCATGTAAACCGTCTGAGGATGAATCACAACGATCCGAAACCGGTAACGGTACCCTTCGAATAAAGGAGCTGAAAGTAAATTTGTGGCTGGTTGCTGTCCTAACTCCATCAACATTTGTCTTCAAACAACAGCCACGGTCTCCATCATGTCATCATATGGCAAAATTACATCGTATTCTGCTTGGTGGTGCTGGGGCACGGGACGTAGTGAGGAAAGTACATAAGCGGCGCAGAGATGAATGGGGAGCGATTGTACCGACGATACGGGCTGAAAATGGAAAATTCTTCTGATATAAGCGCCTTTGACAAACCGTAGTTTTATCATCACCTGGCACGTGGGGATGCGCATACGGCAACGGTGAAGATGGTCAGCTGCTGACACGCGTCTATCGTCAGAGTCTGTGGCAAGTGTTTGAGCGACGGTCAAACCTAGAGCAGGCGGCAAGGTGTTGGACGTCCGCGTCTCATCGCACAGCGTGTACGTCGAATACTCAGCCGCTCTATAAAGCAAGGTAGGCGGCGATTTGTGCCAAGTCTCGTGACAGAGTACAGTTCTGCTGTAGGAACAAGTGTTTAGCCGCACGCCGCCCAGTTCTCACTGTCGAACATGGGACTCCGCAGCAGACGTACCCTACATGTTGTCATGTCGACCAACCGACGCCATCAGTTACGATTGCAGTGCATACGGGATAATGAAAAGCTGACCGCGGATTAATGGGAACGTGTCGCCCGGTCGGGTGAATGACGTTTCTTGCTACACTGGGTCGATGGTCGTGCCCGTATACACAGCCGTCCAGACGAAAGGCAGCGCCGCGCTACGGACGCACGCCACTAGGGGTAGTTTTACGATAGCATGTCACTGATATCAGCTATTGCCTTGCCGCAGTGATAACACCGGTTTCCGTCACTTTACCGAAGTTTTAACGCTGTCGGGCCTGGGTAGCACTTGGATGGGTCACCGCATGGGTTGGCTGTTGGCAAGTGGGGTGCACTCAGCCCTTATGAGGCAAACTGAGGAGCTACTTGATTGAGAAGTAGCGGCTCCGGTCACGGAAACTAACAACGGCTGGGAGAGGGGTGCGCTGACCACATGTCTCTGTGTCCGCATCTGGTGACGCCTGAGGGCCGAGGGTGACACGGCGGCCGGTCGGTACCGTTGGGCCTTCGCCGCATGCTGGGACGGTGCTCATTTTTTTTTTAGCGATTTCATTTTGTGAAAGACTCTCGGCCACCAAATTCATGCGATCTGAATCCGATGGGACACGTCTGGGACCTATAAGTCGCCAGCTATTTACACCCTGTTGCGTAGACGTCTGGTGTCACATACCTCCAGAAAATCGTTGCTGTTTTGCGCTCCGAAGGTGCTGCAGCACTCTGTTACGCAGGTGGTCATAATTTTTTGGCACATCAGTGCAGAAAGCGAAGTTTAATGAACGCAGAAACATTATATACGAAAGCATAGTTTCGCGGCAATGTATACTGATGAAATTGTCTCGGGTTTCCAGCCGCTTCAAGTGGTTTAAAATCCACGAGCTTTCGGTTGAGCGCTCCTCGGCCATTGTCAAGTGGTGACTGTCTTTTGTTTCCTGCTGCCGTCCATACAAAGCCGCGCTGTCTTCAGTAACGTCACTGCTGCTCGCTCCAGCGCCGTATAAGGGGTGGTGATTTCCTTGCGTCAGCCTTCCGATGACGGGTCGCAAGCCGCGCTCAGCTGCACGCCGCCGTCTTTATTGAGAGTGTTGTCAGACATTTCGGTCTCTATCGCTTCTTGTATCACGCTGTGCCAGAAGCCATTAGATCGCGTAATAAGAGGTGTCTCGGCGAATGCAAAACGGCAACCGTTTTCTAGAGGATGTTTCCGTGCAACGTGCAACCACAACATTACCGGCGGCTATCTGATTTGGTGAAGACTGCCAGTCTCGCTAGCGCGATGAAAGCAGAGCTCACCATCTGCAGCATCGTCGACAGGACTGACTGCGGACCTTTGGTACAGAGCCGAGTGGAGGGTCTGAATCAGAGGCTGAGACGGTTCTGCGACCATGTGGGCTGCAGATTCCTCGACTTGCGCCATAGGGTGGTGGGGTTTCGGGTTCCGCTGGATAGGTCAGGAGTCCACTACACGCAACAAGCGGCTACACGGGTAGCAGGGGTTGTGTGCCCTGGGCTGGGCGGTTTTTTAGGTTAGATGGCCTAGGGAAAGTGCAGAAAGGGCAACAGCCTCAACGGGTGTGGAGCAAAGTCAGGACATGCGGGGACCAAGCAGCAATCGGTATTGTAATTGTAAACTGTCGAAGCTGCGTTGGTAAAGTACCGGAACTTCAAGCGCTGATAGAAAGCACCGAAGCTGAAATCGTTATAGGTACAGAAAGCTGGCTGAAGCCAGAGATAAATTCTGCCGAAATTTTTACAAAGGCACAGACGGTGTTTAGAAAGGATAGATTGCATGCAACCGGTGGTGGAGTTTTCGTCGCTGTTAGTAGTAGTTTATCCTGTAGTGAAGTAGAAGTGGATAGTTCCTATGAATTATTATGGGTGGAGGTTACACTCAACAACGGAGCTGGCTCCTTTTACCGACCCCCCGACTCAGCAGCATTAGTGGCAGAACAACTGAGAGAAAATTTGGAATACATTTCACATAAATTTTCTCAGCACGTTATGGTCTTAGGTGGAGATTTCAATTTACCAGATATAGACTGGGACACTCAGATGTTTAGGACGGGTGGTAGGGACAGAGCATCGAGTGACATTATACTGAGTGCACTATCCGAAAATTACCTCGAGCAATTAAACAGAGAACCGACTCGTTGAGATAACATCTTGGACCTACTGATAACAAACAGACCCGAACTTTTCGACTCTGTAAGTGCAGAACAGGGAATCAGTGATCATAAGGCCGTTGCAGCGTCCCTGAATATGGAAGTTAATAGGAATATAAAAAAAGGGAGGAAGGCTTATCTGTTTAGCAAGAGTAATAGAAGGCAGATTTCAGACTACCTAACAGATCAAAACGAAAATTTCTGTTCCGACACTGACAATGTTGAGTGTTTATGGAAAAAGTTCAAGGCAATCGTAAAATGCGTTTTAGACAGGTACGTGCCGAGTAAAACTGTGAGGGACGGGAAAAACCCACCGTGGTACAACAACAAAGTTAGGAAACTACTGCGAAAGCAAAGAGAGCTTCACTCCAAGTTTAAACTCAGCCAAAACCTCTCAGACAAACAGAAGCTAAACGATGTCAAAGTTAGCGTAAGGAGGGCTATGCGTGAAGCGTTCAGTGAATTCGAAAGTAAAATTCTATGTACTGACTTGACAGAAAATCCTAGGAAGTTCTGGTCTTACGTTAAATCAGTAAGTGGCTCGAAACATCATGTTCAGACACTCCGGGATGATGATGGCATTGAAACAGAGGATGACAAGCGTAAAGCTGAAATACTAAACACCTTTTTCCAAAGCTGTTTCACAGAGGAAGACCGCACTGCAGTTCCTTCTCTAAATCCTCGCACCAACGAAAAAATGGCTGACATTGAAATAAGTGTCCAAGGAATAGAAAAGCAACTGGAATCACTCAACAGAGGAGTCCACTGGACCTGACGGGATACCAATTCGATTCTACACAGAGTACGCGAAAGAACTTGCCCCCCTTCTAACAGCCGTGTACCGCAAGTCTCTAGAGGAACAGAAGGTTCCAAATGATTGGAAAAGAGCACAGGTAGTCCCAGTCTTCAAGAAGGGTCGTCGAGCAGATGCGCAAAACTATAGACCTATATCTCTGACATCGATCTGTTGTAGAATTTTAGAACATGTCTTTTGCTCGAGTATCATGTCGTTTTTGGAAACTCAGAATCTACTATGTAGGAATCAACATGGATTCCGGAAACAGCGATCGTGTGAAACCCAACTCGCTTTATTTGTTCATGAGACCCAGAAAATATTAGATACAGATTATATGATAGCGGAACAAACACTGGTAGCAGTTACTTCTGTAAAATATCTGGGAGTATGCGTGCGGAACGATTTGAAGTGGAATGATCATATAAAATTAATTGTTGGTAAGGTGGGTACCAGGTTGAGATTCATTGCGAGAGTCCTTAGAAAATGTAGTCCATCAACAAAGGAGGTGGCTTACAAAACACTCGTTCGACCTATACTTGAGTATTGCTCATCAGTGTGGGATCCGTACCAGATCGGGTTGACGGAGGAGATAGAGAAGATTCAAAGAAGAGCGGCGCGTTTCGTCACAGGGTTATTTGGTAACCGTGATAGCGTTACGGAGATGTTTAACAAACTCAAGTGGCAGACTCTGCAAGAGAGGCGCTCTGCATCGCGGTGTAGCTTGCTCGCCAGGTTTCGAGAGGGTGCGTTTCTGGATGAGGTATCGAATATATTGCTTCCCCCTACTTATACCTCCAGAGGAGATCACGAATGTAAAATTAGAGAGATTAGAGCGTGCACAGAGGCTTTCAGACAGTCGTTCTTACCGCGAACCATACGCGACTGGAACAGGAAAGGGAGATAATGACAGTGGCACGTAAAGTGCCCTCCGCCACACACCGTTGGGTGGCTTGCGGAGTATAAATGTAGATGTAGATGTAGATGTAGACCATACGTGGCGCCAGAGCGAGTAAGAGTGACGTCAATGAAGGCAGCTTGGCTCTATAATAACGGCACTGGCAATCATTCGACAGTCACAACGTGACAATGGCTGAGGAGTACTCGGCCGAAAGCTCGTGGATTTAAACCACTTACGCGGCTGGCTGCCCAAGACGGTTTTTATCAAAGGTGTTCCAGTACACAAGGGTCCCCTAACAAGCGTTTTGCGAGGTAACTGCAGGGCTATTACAAATGATTGAAGCGATTTCATAAATTCACTGTAGCTCCATTCATTGACACATGGTCACGACACACTACAGATACGTAGAAAAACTCATAAAGTTTTGTTCGGCTGGAGCCGCACTTCAGGTTTCTGCCGCCAGAGCGCTCGAGAGCGTAGTGAGACAAAATGGCGACAGGAGCCGAGAAAGCGTATGTCGTGCTTGAAATGCACTCACATCAGTCAGTCATAACAGTGCAACGACACTTCAGGACGAAGTTCAACAAAGATCCACCAACTTCTAACTCCATTCGGCGATGGTATGCGCAGTTTAAAGCTTCTGGATGCCTCTGTAAGGGGAAATCAACGGGTCGGCCTGCAGTGAGCGAAGAAACGGTTGAACGCGTGCGGGCAAGTTTCTCGCGTAGCCCGCGGAAGTCGACGAATCTTATGGAAAAGGCTACAGCAGAAGCCTTACCGTCTACAATTGCTACAAGCCCTGACACCCGATGACAAAGTCAAACGCTTTGAATTTTCGGCGCGGTTGCAACAGCTCACGGAAGAGGATGCGTTCGGTGCGAAACTTGTTTTCTGTGATGAAGCAACATTTTTTCTTAATGGTGAAGTGAACAGACACAATGTGCGAATCTGGGCGGTAGAGAATCCTCACGCATTCGTACAGCAAATTCGCAATTCACCGAAAGTGTTTTGTGCAATCTCACGGTTTAAAGTTTACGGTCCCTTTTTCTTCTGCGAAAAACACGTTACAGGACACGTGTAACTGGACATGCTGGAAAATTGGCTCATGCCACAACTGGAGACCGACAGCGCCGACTTCATCTTTCAACAGGATGGTGCTCCACCGCACTTCCATCATGATGTTTGGCATTTCTTAAACACGAGATTGGAAATCTGACGGATCGGTCGTGGTGGAGATCATGATCAGCAATTCATGTCATGGTCTCCACGCTCTCCCGACTTAACCCCATGCGATTTCTTTCTGTGGGGTTATGTGAAAGATTCAGTGTTTAAACCTCCTCTACCAAGAAACGTGCCAGAACTGCGAGCTCGCATCAACGATGCTTTCGAACTGATTGATGGGGACATGCTGCGCCGAGTGTGGGAGGAACTTGATTATCGGCTTGATGTCTGCCGAATCACTAAAGGGGCACATATCGAACATTTGTGAATGCCTAAAAAAACTTTTTGAGTTTTTGTATGTGTGTGCAAAGCATTGTGAAAATATCTCAAATAATAAAGTTATTGTAGAGCTGTGAAATCGCTTCAATCATTTGTAATAACCCTGTATCAATATATGGCTACCAGCCACCACTGACTTCATTACGTAATACTAACCTGGTTACTGTAAATGTATTTTAAACTAGCTGAGTACCCACTGTTGCCCGGGTATGTACTGGGTGGTTATAATTAAACTTTCCCTATGTAACACGCTATAACACGGAAACTAATTACCGGACAAGTACCAAACTTCCAGACTATGTGGTGGATGATTACCATGCGTCACAGCACCAACGTCTAGTTCCAACTATGGTCACCAGGTGCCGTGATCAGTCACCGCGACTCGTAGTCTCACACACCCGACCAATCACAGTGCACTTGTTGACGTGTCAACATGAGCTTGGACAAAGGGAGCACGGCATTATTGCTGAAGCTCTGTTATCAAAACAACAGTAATGCTGCAGCTGCGCTTTGAGGATATCGCCGGCTCAAAGGATTATGGAAAAGTCCTCTTTGTCCACCTGCTCTGCGGGGCATGAAGAAGAAGTTCGAATCAACCGGAGAACTGGGCGTCGTTCTGAGAAGAGGCCGACGGCCGGTTGCACCACAGGTTGTTGACAAAAATCTCTGTTGCTGTGGCAGACAGCGCTGCGCCCAATTCGCGATCGTCAGGCAGTGCGAGTGCTGTGTCGCGACAGTAGAACACCGCGTGGTCCACTTTATGGAAGGTGCGTGGAACCATTCTTGAATGGTATCCATACAAGATCCATACCATATACAAGCTTACGCCACAGGATGCACAACGACGTGTTGACTTCACACTCTACTTTCTCACCAGGACTGAAGTTGACGAGGCTAGCAGTGGATCGCCCTATGGACAGGCGAAGCTCATTTTTCTCTGATGGGTGAGGTGAAGACACAGAATTGCCGAGTGTGCGCATCTTCACCTCCAGTCACTGTGCATGAAGTTCCTCTATACCAGGGGCGGACAGGAATCCTGCACATGTGCGGTGCACTTGCACGCGTGCAGTTAACAGGTGTTCTGCGTGCACACAGGGGCAAGCTGGCCACCCGCTTATCTCCCATCCCCATCATACCTTCTGTCCGCTCCCTCCTCTGCAATGCGTTTTGTTTCCTAGCTTGCTTTATTGAATGTAGCAATAAGAGTAGTAGTGGTAGTGCTTGAAAGATATCGTGTTTTGAAAGAGTACCTATTACCTACGATACGTTTGATTTAATTATCACAGGTGGAGTGGAACAAAATTTCTACATACAGAAAAACGCTAGCCGTTACTTAAATTTTCATCACTGATATCAGTAAAATCTTCCGGGCTAAGTTGCCGTGGTCGATCTGTAGAACTTCTTCTTCCTGACGTTTCGTTCTCAACTACGGAGAACATCTTCCGAGGTGAGTCGACGACTGGCTGTTAGGAGCTGGGGCCGCCGCTTATATAGAGATCGTAGGGGGCGCCACCACACGTCACGTGGCGTCGATGTGCAGCTGTAATGTGACGTGTGGTGGCGCCCCCTACGATCTCTATATAAGCGGCGGCCCCAGCTCCTAACAGCCAGTCGTCGACTCACCTCGGAAGATGTTCTCCGTAGTTGAGAACGAAACGTCAGGAAGAAGAAGTTCTACAGATCGACCACGGCAACTTAGCCCGGAAGATTTTACTGATAAAGACGCCGGCCGTGAAAGCCTACATGGAATGATTTCATCACTGATGTTTGCTCTTAACCGACACTTACTAATTCAGCAAATGGTTTTCCAGCTCTCGCTATATTAAGCTCGTACCGCTGGGCTATTATTGTTGTCGTTCTGAAAATTTGAAAAAGGTGCTCCAGAAAATGTTAAATCAGTTACATGAGAGACATGACGAGAGGAAGTCGCAGATCTCTCGTGACCACAGCAACTACGACAGATTCATCTAGTATCGTCAGATCGCTCTTCTTAAGCTCAGTCAATTGCCACATCGGCTCAGAATCCGACAATAAATTGTACTCGTCCTTGTGAAATTTGTTATAATGGCCTTCAATACTAAACTTCCGCTGACCAGCGAGAATACTGCCACGTATTAAACATTTTGAAGTTTCACGTTTTTGCGCAAAGAAAAAATGATTCTCCCATTACTTTGTAAAAGATAGCAAATCCCCACTTCCCCGTTTCCTTGTTTCACTCTGCATTTTGCGGTTCTTGAAATACAACGTTGACTACGTAGTGGTCGCTTCGCATCAACGTCCGCAGCTTAGCCTGGCACTACACTGCCGCAACCTGCCGGCTGTCGCCACTGCCCCGGTCGACGGCTGCACGCGAGCAGCACACGTGCAGCGCTGTGCGCTCGTGAGCCGCGTGCAACGTTTGCCCGCCGCTGCTCTATACGGGGAACGTGTCGCCGTACGGCGTGGCTTCACAGCTACCTTCATCATTGGCCCATTATTTTTTGTACAGGATGGCGCTCAGTGACCAAAGATGTGCAGTGTGACTGGCCAGCGTTGCTACGACATGCTTCACCCCCATCTCATTCTCGCCCTGGAGGAGAGAGACGCATTGAACTGATAAGTTTTCGTGCAAGATGTGTCCCCACCGCAGATCGCTCGTGAAGTTCACTTGCTTCTCCCAAACACATTTGGAAACGATCGAATTATCAGCCGATCGTTTCCAAATGCTTGACCGCCACGATCAGCTGTTCTCCTTCACTGATTTCTGGTTGTGGGGCTACCTGAAGGACGGGTTTTGCAAGGAACACTGACTCATGTGTTGATGTGAAGCGCAGCATATCAAGAGAGGTAGCGAGCATACCTATGGACATGCTTCGTTCTGCTGTGCAGAAAGCAATCCTGCGCTTTCGGATTCTTCTGGAGACTGATGGGCGTGATATTGGGCCCCTTTTGTAGCAGAAATGGTACGGGTATGGTATAATGTACCGTAGCAGCACATTAAAAGTGTTTCAGTTGACTTGATTCTGCATTGTTTCTCTTCTCCATGTCCTTGACATTAATGCTACCAACTTTGGTACTCCTATGCTAGTTTCCGTGTTATAACGGGTTAAATAGGGAAAGTTTAATAATAACCAACCGGTATGTATTTCAAGTGTATGGAAGGAAGATGGAGTTTAGCGCCCCGTCGATATCCAGGTTATTATAGACGGAGCACAAGCGCGGATGGTGTCAAGGATGAGGAGGGAAATCGACCGTATCCTCTTAAAGCAACCATCCTGGCATTTGCCAGGAGCGATTTAGGGAAATCACGGAAAACCTAAATCTGGACGGCTGGACGCGGGTTTCAGTTCTATTAGTCAGAGTCCACCTTCTCCCCCCCTTTGTCCATCTTCATCTCTCTGTTCACCTCTTCTGCCCATCATTCCATGTCCCTCTTCACCCACCCCTTTCTCTGCCCTGTCTCTGTCCATCTCCTCCTCTTCCTTTTCTCTGTCCATCTCCTCTCTCTCTCTCTCTCTCTCTCTCTCTCTCTCTCTCTCTCTCTCTCTCTGTGTGTGTGTGTGTGTGTGTGTGTGTGTGTGTGTTTATGTGTATGTGTGTGTGTCTGTGCAGTACAATCATATAATTTTGTAGGGGTACATTCAGCAGCATATACTGTTTTCTAAATGTGTTCCGAATAGAGTTAGTATCAACGAAGTAACAAATTCAAACGTCATGCACGATGAGTTCTTTTTTTCACGTGTATCCGTGTTTATGTCGTCATATCTCTTGAACTATGTGCCATACGATGGTATAATTTTTCATGGGCAGCTAATACTAGTTGTGAATACCATCGGAGAAATGTGACGTGAATTCAGTTAGTATTAAAGAAAGAATACATTAAAACGTAATGACAGATGCGAAAATAAACAGCGAAAATGTAGTAAGCGACAAACTTTTTACATTTCAGCTTTATGTGGAGGTGTCAGAGAGAAAACTTTCGTAAGCGTTTGACATGATAATGTTGCAAATCTCTAAGTACTCTTATTGTCAAATATTCAATCAATAAAATCTCGAATGAGATTTTCACTCTGCAGCGGAGTGTGCGCTGATATGAAACTTCCTGGGAGATTAAAACTGTGTGCTCGACCGAGACTCGAACTCGAGACCTTTGCCTATCGCGGGCAAGTGCTCTACCAACTGAGCTACCGAAGCACGACTCACGCCCGGTCGTTCTCATTCTGGAAACATCCCCCAGGCTGTGGCTAAGCCATGTCTCCACGGTATCCTTTCTTTCAGGAGTGCTAGTTCTGCAAGGTTCGCAGGAGAGCTTCTGTAAAGTTTGGAAGATAGGAGACGAGATACTGGCGGAAGTGAAGCTGTGAGGACCGGGCGTGAGTAGTGCTTCGGTAGCTCAGATGGTAGAGCACTTGCCCGCGAAAGGCAAAGGTCCCGAGTTCGAGTCTCGGTCGGGCACACAGTTTTAATCTGCCAGGAAGTTTCAATAAAATCTCGGTTTTCGCGCGTTCTGGCCTGTACTTCTTTTTCTTACACCCACCCTTACCAGTCGGCAGATGGGTGGTTCTTACCCACACAGCGATTCTATTCAGACGTCTACATCTACAGAGATACTCCGCAAACCACCGTATGGTGCGTGGCGGAGGGTATTCGGTACTACTTCTACTCATTTTTCTTCCTGTTCCACTCGCGAACAGGGCGAAGGAAAACCGAGTGTCTGCGTGCCTCCGAAAGAGTCCTAATCTCCCTGACCTTATTAACGCGATCCTTACGCGAGATGTACGTTGGTGGCAGTAGAACTGTTCTGCAGTCAGCCTCAAATGTCGGTTCTCTGAATTTCATCAACAGTACTGGTCGAAAAGATCGTCGCATTCCCTCCAGTGATTCACATTTGAGTTCCCGAAGCATCTCCGCAATACTTGCCTGTTGTTCGAACCTACTGGTAAAAAATCTAGCTACCTGCCTCTGCATTGCTTGGAAGTCTCCATTTAATCCAAGGTGTTGCGGAGACCAAACACCAAAACAGTACTCAACAGTTGTCAAACTAGCGTCCTATATGCGATCTACTTTACAGATGAATCACACCTACTTAAAATTCTCTCAATAAACTGAAGTCGACCATTCTCCTTCCCTACCACAATCTTCACGTGGTTATTGCATTTTATACTGCTTTGCGATGTAACGCCTAAATATTTAATCGACGTATGTCAAGTAGCACATTACTAGTGCTGTACTCCAATGTTATGTGTTTGCTTTTCCTACTCACCTCCGTTAACCTACATTTTTTGTATACATTTGAAGTTAGCTGCCATTCATCACACGGACTATAAATTTAGTCTAAGTCATCTTGCATCCCTCTACAGCCATTCAACGCCGACACCTCCCTATACACCACAGCACCATCAGCAAAGAGCGCCAAACTGCTGCTTAAGCTGTGCGTCAGATCATTTATGTACATACAGAATAACAACGCTTCTATCATTCTTCACTGGCGAACTCCTGACGATAACCTTGTCTCTGATGAACACTCGCCATCGAGGACTGTTACTTATGAAGTCTTCGAGTCACGCACATACCTGTTAACCTAATCCGTATGCTTGTACCTTCCTTCATAGTCGGCAGTGTGGTACCGTGTTAATGCAGTAAGTGAAATATGTACCAAGTTTGGTTGAAATGGGTTCATTGGTTTCGGAGCAGATATGGAACATACATAAATACATACATATGGAGTGTAGTCATGTATGGAAGTGGAACATGGACGATAAATGTTTTGGACAGAAGAGAATAGAAGCTTTCGAAATGTGGTGCTACAGAATAATGCTGATGGGTAGGTCACATAACTAATGAGGAGGTATTGAATAGAATTGGAGAGAAGAGAAATTTGTGGCACAACTTGGCTAGAAGAAGGGATCGCTTGGTAGGGCATATTCTGAAGCATCAAGGGATCACCAATTTAGTATTGGAGGGTAGCGCGGGGGGTAAAAATCGTAGAGGGAGACCAAGAGATGAATACTCTAAACAGATTCAGAAGGATGTAGGTTGCAGTAAGTACTGGGAGATGAAGAAGCTTGCACAGGATAGAGTAGCATGGACAGCTGCATCAAACCAGTCTCTGAACTGAAGACGACAACAACACAACAACAAACACATTTTTTGTAATATCTAAGAATGTCTTTTTTCCTGATTAGATTTTGATAAAATATAGCCTACACGGCTTCCCTAACTGCGCTGAAGATACCAGTGAAAACCGCATGAGAGTCCGTCTTGTAGTTTTGATATTAGCATGTTTTGACAAACAGAGATAGACAGACAGACAAAGTTTTAGTAAAATTTTAGGTGACTGTACTGGTTTTTGGTGATCCAGTTTTGATGAACTAAAGCTCAAACGGTGCCCAGACTATTCTCAAGTTGCCTACAGAAACACCATGCAAAATAGTGTAGTAGATTTTGAGACGACGTGTTCAAACACAAACAGAGAGACAACACTGTTTTACAAATTTATGTTTAGCATAAATGTAAACTTTCGGAATAAATCCCTATTTAGAGGTTCAGATTTCAACCATGGCTCATGCCTGGAGAATGTGGCACATACATGATCGTCCACAGGCACATTTTGCCGTCGGCGTAAGACGGCATCTGATGAGCCAGCGAGGTCCAAGGTGGACAGCCACGAGCGGGGCCTACGTCTAAGCTTCCAGGATCAGCTGACCACAGTCATCTGGAGTCATGTCTAAAGTGAGGCGTACAGCGTTGTCCCTGACGCGGTTGAAGAACTGGAGCGACGAACCGTCTGGTCTAGATTTACATCCAAATACGAGGACGACACCCGAAAAAGCCCATATATTGTATTTCAGAATTCGTCGTAATTTTATAAGAATATTAATTCATGACAATACCGCTAAAAGGAAACGTGACCTTCGTTACTCGCGTATTAAACGCCATTCTGAGCCAGTTTCAGAATTAACCAGTAAGCCCACAATTCCTTAAAGAATCGGACTCCTAAGTATAAACCGTCCGCTGCGCGTGGTCTCGCGGTAGTGTTCTCGCTTCCCAAGGGCGGGGTCCCGGGTTCGATTCCCGGCGGGGTCAGGGATTTTTCCTGCCTCGAGATGACTGGGTGTCGTCTTCATCATCATCATTCATCCCCATCCCGGTCGGAGGAAGGCAATGGCGAACCACCTCCATTAGGACATTGCCTAGTAAAGCGGTGCGGGTCTCCCGCATCGTTCCCCTACTCTCTGTAAAGAAGCATGGGACTTCATTTCCATTTTCCATTTTTTTAAAAGTATAAAGCAGCTTGACGCGTCTGATTACTTTACAAGTGAGTTAATGTGTTAAGTATTTGCCGTTAAGCATGTAATCGAGAAAAAGTTTACGAAAGGATTGAAATTACTCTGAAAGTTTGTTGGAAGTCGGTTATCTCTCATTACGAAACCGTCTGGCCATCCTGATTTTGGAATTCTGTGATTTCCCTAAATCGCTTCAGGGCAATGCCGGGATGGTTCCTGTGAAAGTGCTGGACCGATTTCCTTCGCCATCTTTCCCTAATCCGATGGGACCGACGACCTCGCTCTTTGGTCCCCTCCCAAATCAACCAACCAATTATTACGAAATACTGGATCAATCCAATCTGGGTAATTTGCGCTCCGTTTGAAGCCAAAGCTAGGTTTGCACCAGTCTAAACACTTACGACGTCGTATCTCCTGAATTATGTGTCGTACAGTGTTATGAATTTGCAGGCACATTGAATGATATATGTAGATGCCGAAGTAATAAATTAAAGCGTAATGCCTGATGCTGAAGTCTTGACTGCATGAACAGCGAAAATATACGAAGACATGCTGAAAAGTAATGCCTCCAAATATTTTACGCGAACTCTCTTTCACGTTTTTAAAGAAAACAAACGTTATTAACATTGTACATCTTAATTCTTCATGTCTCTTCCGATAGGGGTCTTCGAATTGTAGCGTGAAACGTGGGGGGTGTGTAACTACACTCCTGGAAATGGAAAAAAGAACACATTGACACCGGTGTGTCAGACCCACCATACTTGCTCCGGACACTGCGAGAGGGCTGTACAAGCAATGATCACACGCACGGCACAGCGGACACACCAGGAACCGCGGTGTTGGCCGTCGAATGGCGCTAGCTGCGCAGCATTTGTGCACCGCTGCCGTCAGTGTCAGCCAGTTTGCCATGGCATACGGAGCTCCATCGCAGTCTTTAACACTGGTAGCATGCTGCGACAGCGTGGACGTGAACCGTATGTGCAGTTGACGGACTTTGAGCGAGGGCGTATAGTGGGCATGCGGGAGGCCGGGTGGACGTACCGCCGAATTGCTCAACACGTGGGGCGTGAGGTTTCCACAGTACATCGATGTTGTCGCCAGTGGTCGGCGGAAGGTGCACGTGCCTGTCGACCTGGGACCGGACCGCAGCGACGCACGGATGCACGCCAAGACCGTAGGATCCTACGCAGTGCCGTAGGGGACCGCACCGCCACTTCCCAGCAAATTAGGGACACTGTTGCTCCTGGGGTATCGGCGAGGACCATTCGCAACCGTCTCCATGAAGCTGGGCTGCGGTCCCGCACACCGTTAGGCCGTCTTCCGCTCACGCCCCAATATCGTGCAGCCCGCCTCCAGTGGTGTCGCGACAGGCGTGAATGGAGGGACGAATGGAGACATGTCGTCTTCAGCGATGAGAGTCGCTTCTGCCTTGGTGCCAATGATGGTCGTATGCGTGTTTGGCGCCGTGCAGGTGAGCGCCACAATCAGGACTGCATACAACCGAGGCACACAGGGCCAACACCCGGCATCATGGTGTGGGGAGCGATCTCCTACACTGGCCGTACACCACTGGTGATCGTCGAGGGGACACTAAATAGTGCACGGTACATCCAAACCGTCATCGAACCCATCGTTCTACCATTCCTAGACCGGCAAGGGAACTTGCTGTTCCAACAGGACAATGCATGTCCGCATGTATCCCGTGCCACCCAACGTGCTCTAGAAGGTGTAAGTCAACTACCCTGGCCAGCAAGATCTCCGGATCTGTCCCCCATTGAGCATGTTTGGGACTGGATGAAGCGTCGTCTCACGCGGTCTGCACGTCCAGCATGAACGCTGGTCCAACTGAGGCGCCAGGTGGAAATGGCATGGCAAGCCGTTCCACAGGACTACATCCAGCATCTCTACGATCGTCTCCATGGGAGAATAGCAGCCTGCATTGCTGCGAAAGGTGGATATACACTGTACTAGTGCCGACATTGTGCATGCTCTGTTGCCTGTGTCTATGTGCCTGTGGTTCTGTCAGTGTGATCATGTGATGTATCTGACCCCAGGAATGTGTCAATAAAGTTTCCCCTTCCTGGGACAATGAATTCACGGTGTTCTTATTTCAATTTCCAGGAGTGTATGTCGGTGCGTGAGTAACAGCTTGCTGTAATCGAGTTTCGAATTCGAAGAGGTCATCCACGCACGGAGTAGCCTCTCCATCAGCGTAACAATGACTGACCACATACGAGCGCTGTGACATCCGCCTGCAGCAATCCAACGCCTTGGGTTCACTGTCATCGATCATACTCCATACATATCCGACTAGGCCACATCCGATTTTCATCTTGTCATATCCCCCGTCCTAATCGGCCTACTGGAGTGCGACATAATCGGCCGTGATCGCGCGTGCCTGACGGAATTTGACAGTGATTAAGGCTATCGTTACCGAAGCAAAATAATACCGCTTAGCAGGAGGAAAGTGTACAACAGACCCTTCTGAAGGAAGAGTCTGTTCTAAACCTAATCTAAACTCTGATTAGAATTTTGAAACGTGTGGAGTTTAGTGCAATCGCTCACGAACAATACAGGGGAAAAGGGTAACACGTAATATTTAGTAAAAAAAATGCAATTAGCAAAACAACGATAGTTAAACGGTCGCCAGCCCGCTAGGGCAATGAATCTCTAGAATATTGCGAAACGTAATGGCAAAAAAACCGAAACTCAAGCAAATAGTGACTTGCGTGCCGACGGAAGGTTGTCACGCTTTCTACTATGAAACAGCTCATGATAAAATAAATGAGTGAGAAAGCACTGAATTTGGAATTACTTAATCTGAGAAATTATATTTTGAAAGCAAACTTAAAACGAAGTTGCTGATTAAATAAATGACTGGCTGTAACTGGAACTACGTTATGTAAAAATAATTATTAATCCTAGCGTAGCGTAATGCAAAATTTGGAAAAAGGCAAGCAATTTATTTTAATCATTGAAAGGCTGAACTGAATTTACTTTAAGCAAATGAACAACTGATGTTACTTTTAACATGAGAACAATAAAGTACGAGCCGGCCGGTGTGGCCGTGCGGTTCTAGGCGCTTCAGTCTGGAACCGCGTGACCGCTACGATCGCAGGTTCGAATCCTGCCTCGGGCATGGATGTGTGTGATGCCCATAGGTTAGTTAGCTTTAAGTAGTTCTAAGTTCTAGGGGACTGATGACCACAGATGTTAAGTCCCATAGTGTTCAGAGCCATTTGAACCATTTTTTGAATAAAGTACGTACCAAGCCAACAAAGTCACTCTCTAATCTAACTCCCAAATAAATGAAACTGGACACTCTTAATTTGTCGTGTGTCTTTAGTTATTGGTTTTGCCAGTGAAATTTCACGTTACTTTAAGTGAGTGAAGTTAATACTCAAAATTGCAAATTTATTAAGCCTATGTTACGCAATCCAAGAATTAACAGCTGCTGAGGCAGCAAAATTAAGACTGAACCCGGACATTAGAAAAAAAAAAAAATAGTTCAAATGGCTCTGAGCACTATGCGACTTAACTTCTGAGGTCATCAGTCGCCTTCAACTTAGAACTAATTAAACCTAACTAACCTAAGGACATCACACACATCCATGCCCGAGGCAGGATTCGAACCTGCGACCGTAGCGGTCGCTCGGCTCCAGACTGTAGCGCCTAGAACCACACGGCCACCCCGGGCGGCGGCCATTAGCAAACAAAATAAATTGGCAGTAAATAGTGAATCAATATTCGTATCTTTATGACAGTCGGTGATTGCATGGAAACGGAAGGGACCCTGCTTGGTAATAATGTCTGAGGACAATAACAGCATAGGTGCCTGACAAGATTTAACTATTGCAGCTTATTACTCAAGAAAGTTAGCCAAACCCTGTGAAAGAAATGCCACTGGGCCATGTCTTTACAAAATTAGTTACACATTGTCAGTTAAAAGTCTCACGATGTCGTAGGTGTCTGACCCATGGAGAATGTAGCCAACAACAGTGCTCAGGTGCCGCTGTTGCTGCTGGTTCTGAACCACAAGTAGTTTCCAGAGCCATGGGTAACTTTGGGACAGAACTGCAGCTTCCTCCACCTGTCCACTCATACCACGTGCTCAATACTGACGCGTTAGCGAAGTAGGTGGTCTACACTGGCGCGATCAGTGTTGCACACCGCATCTGCAGGAGTGCCTAGCAAACACCTCTGCACTCTTCCGTGACTCGAGCTGCTCTGCTTCCTCTCTGCTCGCAGCGCGATGGACTCTCTCCATAAGCAAAGATCAACAACAGCACAGCTATTGCCATTTCTTCGTTGCTGTCGATTCACTTAAATAAAGTTCACATCGCTATTACCAAGCAATTTACGATATCTTCATTATAATTACAATCAATTATATAAATTCGCACATAAATACACTATCACATCCGTTTCAGATTCAATATAGTTTCTGTAATGAAGATTGCAGATTCACAATTAGAAGTGCAGTAAAAGTTGTCAATGGATATTAAACGGCGAAAAATTTTGGATGGCACAGAAGGTTTTTCTATCTGCACTTTCAGTGTTACAATTTGTTCCCATATCTTAAGGAACACCTTCAAGGACTTCACACTTTGATAGTGATGAAGCGGTGCAAACAGAAGTGAGCTTTTGGCTCTGACAGCAAACTCAAACATTTCTACACTCATAGTATCAACAAACACATCTCGCATTGAGAGAGATGTGTTCGTCGCTGTGGTGACGATGTTCAGAAATAAATATGTAGCCACGAAGCATAAATCTGTTGAATGTTAATAACTTTTGTTTTGTTTAAAAAGGTTTAAGAGTTTACACACAAAAAATTCGGAGGCTTTACTTTTCAGCACGCCTTTGTTGTAAAATATATATTTTCATCTTTTCACCATTTGGTGGAGGGCTGTCATCAACAGAAAGTTTCGTAAAGCTTTTAAATTATGTGTAAAGTCTGCTGGAAGCCAGTAAGTTTTCTTATCTTCAAATACTGGATGAATGGAGTCCTATAATTTGCATACAGTTAGTTACGGTGCCTCAAGACGAAAACACAATTTCTGACTGTAAACTTTCAACATGAGATTATACCTCTTAATGGGTAGGCTATGACAACATTTTAAATTTGTAAATTAGCTCAATAACACCGCGGAACGTAAAAGATCGAGTATTTGTTGCATCTGCACGACTTTAGACAGACAACCTGCAACTAGTAATGGTTTCGAGGATAGCGGTTTAGTGGTATACACAGCAACTGTAATAGGACTTGGTAGTTTGCCTAATAATATAAAACGTCTGGTAGCTAGAAAATTCTGTTTATGGAATGTAGTCCGACATCATTTCTTTTGGACGACTACTTCCATTCAGTACACGAATGTTTGACAAGACGTACGTAGCATGTGAAACGTAATAGGAAATTATGTTTTTTTTGTCACTACTTGTATTACAAATCAAATTAATCTTTAGCAGCAAAGACTAATACTTTCGCTTTAATTAAATTTGTGCGTCATGGAAAGATATAGGCAAAAAATAATGTGTAGATAGCTTCGAAATGGACTCGTTGCACATCATTTTGACAAAAAAACTGTGAATAATCTAAGGAACATATAACTAACTTTTTTTTAGAAGGTTCCTCTTCCTCTTTCACTGACAGTCTTCCTCACGTTTATTTAATTTCCTTATATTTCATTACACTCCTTTGCTCAGTAGGACCACTGCAATATTCTTATAGCTTCACGGAACAGGTCACTTCATTAAATGAATAGTATGTAACTCTACTGAACAACAATAATACAATTATCTGCCTTGGTTCGATATTACAAAACGCAGAGTAAAAAGCTTCATGCACTGTAAACAAATGACGCCATTCATACTAGAAGGTTAGCTGCACAGTTGTCCCAAAAACTCACTGAAATTGAAACTGAGAGAGTAGAACGGATCGGATAGTAAATGAAGACATGAACGAAACGGGAATAACACAACATGAAATACAAAATACAAAACATCTGGACAATTGCCGAGGCAGAGTACACAAAAATAATGCAACCAGGCGATGACAGAATGAAAGAAAGTGCTCGTTGTGAGAAAATAAAAGAAACTGATAATACAGGAAAGCAGAAATGAATGCCCAATATGTCGACGTTGTACACAGCATGGTAGAGTAGGGACAAAATACTATGAGGTTCACAATAAAATAATAATAATAATAATAATAATAATAATAATAATAATAATCATTACAGACTGGATTATATGCATCATAAAAGCTTTAAAATATGCATGCAAATATGCATGAAAAATGCTTAAAAATGTGTGAAAAGTATCGAAATATGCAAGATTAAATATAAAAAAACGTTGTGGTTACTTCGTGCACTATATCTGAAAGTCGAACCTATACATATCAGTTACGAGGGAGAGAACTGGCCATGCGAAAAATCGATGCATTTTGAATGTTGATACCATTTTCTAAATACTTTCTGGTAGAGGTTAGGAATGGGCCTTTCTGCGATTATTTTCTAAAAATTTGCAAAATGAGGACGCATACCGTGTTTCAAGAATTGTTCCTTCTTTGCTATTGTTGTCGGTAACAAGCGGACGCGATGCGAGTGAGTCGCAGCGA
This sequence comes from Schistocerca cancellata, assembly GCF_023864275.1. Taxonomy (NCBI): domain Eukaryota; kingdom Metazoa; phylum Arthropoda; class Insecta; order Orthoptera; family Acrididae; genus Schistocerca; species Schistocerca cancellata. The sequence continues at coordinate 13,734,857 of NC_064635.1, read as the reverse complement.
AACAATCGATATGTACAGGACCAACTTCGGTATATATCGCCCGCAGGGGGGCATACAATCATGAACTTTTTGATCAGCTTTATCCTTTAAGTAATATTATTGGACCAAAGCATCATTTACAATATATTTAACATTTTTCTACTGTTCTAAACATAAACGATCAACTATTGTTACTAATGTTCGGTAATAAAATTCTATTTTCGATCACTCAAAACATTTTTATAAGCAGAAAATCACCGTTATACATCAACTGAGGTAACTGGGTAGTATTTAAATTTGGGTGCTATGTTGTTACTTACTGTTTCAGGTAATAGTTCAGCTGTCCCATTAATAAAACTATCAATTTAGCACAAGGGTTCAAAGTGTGGGTTATTGTTTAAAATGTTTTCAAATTTTTCTCTACGTTTTCTTGGAAATACCTCTGGCAATGAGGAGTTCTGTAGAATAATTTTATTCATTAACTGAATAGATTCATGCAACGCCAAACCTTGGGCTTCAAACTTTTTATTACTTACAGGTATATGGGAAAAATGAGTACTAATCACAACAATGTCTTCTTTAATAACGGAATCATTAAAATCTTCCTTCCACTGGCAAACTGCCGAAGCCTCTGCACTATCGAAGTCATTTACTACCCCTCTAATGGCCTGGAAATGTTAATTGTAAAACAACCTATCTTCGACCTACATACCTCAACGAGTTACCATTGGTTCGGGAGGTAAAGACACATTTGGCAGTTTTTCTTTGTAGGTCTCGATGCGAGCAGGAGAATTTAGAAACACTTTCTTCGTGGATAAAATCAGTTTATTTACATTCACAAACGAGGAACGTACTTCTTCGTCAAGGCGATGTACTCCATGAGCAAAGTACATCACGTGAATCAAGTTGGGATAAAATACTCGGAGGGCTTTTCCTGCTTTGCTCGTATAGGGAGCAGCGTCTGAAAGAAACACAATCACCCTTTCGTGTGCAGAAGACTCTGCAAATATTTTTCTAATACCCTCATTCATAAATCTGGCGATCGTATAATGATTAACTTTTTCAAGTTCTTTGCAGACCGCTAAATGGGAAGAAGAAGGCACTTCTTTTAAAGGACCAAAATTAAATTTGCAATGTAACGGCCTCGAGTGTCCGTAGTTTTGTCAACTGAAATCCAGATAATGCTGTCCTTGAGTTCACTGCGTAGTCCTTCCAGTACATTTACGTAATCTACGCAATGTTGATTCATCTGGTATGTTTTGATTTGAGCAGCACTTGCGCAGGAAGCGTTTGAGGATACGGTTTGTTTAAGGGACTCCGGAACGTCCTATACTTGCAATGTTAAAATAACGCTTATAATTTACATCTTTCCTCACAAAATATTTGAGGTAGGAAGTTGAACTTTTTACAGATTATTTATTGGAATATGGGCTACAACTTAACACAGGGATTTTACAAAATTTTAGTTCAGTTATTAAAGATGATTTTTTTCAATTGTAATGAAAATTCACAACATTTTTTTGCAATTTTTTATTTATATATTCAAAAATATACAGTTTTTTGGAAAAAAGGCTGTGTTAAATTATGCAGAATGTACAGTGTAACATTTACTGAAAGTTTGAAACAAATATGTTTGGAAGATCCTTAGAAAACATGTAATTAGTATGAGAAAATAAAAGTTTTGGGAATCGAGCGACAAAGATTGGATTAACTTTTTAGTGCATTCCAGGTCCATACGATGGATTATCTTCATCCTCTGCAAACTCCTCCTCCAGCTTCCTCTTGTTCCTCCTCCTGTTTACTCTTGCTTGTATTTCTAGACTCTTTACAGCCCTGTCTGCAGCCCGAAGGCGTTCCTTGTCTAAAGCAAGCATCGCTCGTACCATGTTAGAACCTATCTTCATTCCCATATTTCTAAATACCTTGCACCTTACAATGTTGCCATCATTGAAAGCCGCAACAGCATCATACACACCAAAGTGAAGTGTTTCTATTCCAACAAATACAGTTTTAGGGATTCTCGACCATATAACACTATTTACACTTTCATTGGGGTTTTGAGTTTTTCCGTGAATACACTTTTTCAACAGTTCAGGTGCTGATAAGTCTCTGAAAATAGGTTTAGCCACAACACATACTTTATCTTACATCACTAAAATGTACCTGATGAACACGGATGTTAATAATAACACCATTTGACAGCAGTTTAACAGCGCCACAGTGGGTCACGCCCATGTAGAAAACATTTCAAAAAAAATTTAAAAATAGTTGTAGTCTTCGGAATTGAATAAATTATATATCTATTAAAAGGTAATAGTCCGCAGATTCAGAAAACACAAAAAAGTAAAAATTGATCTTTTCATGATTTTGAGCCTTTCCGGAGCCCCTTAAGTCTGTGAAGAGGAATATTGCTTACAATGAATGCTTCACATAGATCCAAATTAAACCGACTTTTTTGGTTACTTTTGGACGAATCCCTGCTACTGCATCTTGCTGCTGTCAGAAGTTGCTGTCGCGTTCCTTTTTTCTGAATTCCTGCTATATGAAGACTTGTCTTGACATACTGGTCTGTTTGAAACATTTTTTGCACGAAACTTTTCCTCTCAAACTTGACAATAGAAAACAATCCCTTGATATGTAAATGTTCCAGGATGGTGAGCTATCCACGAAACGATGTCCCCTTCTTCGGGATGCGTTACACACTATACTTCGTAAACACGTTCAGCTGTGTACAAGTATGTAGAAAGCCAAACTGAAACAGTGGAGGTGCGACTAAAAGCTTGCGTAGTTTAATTTAGTTATTGCCGACAGCGGAGGGGATTAACAGGGGGGAGGGGAGGCGCAGGAGCATTGACTCTGCCTGCCTGTTCCCGTTCCTCATCTGAAATGATTTCGCTAGGCAGTGGTCTCTCGGTTAGCGATTCCGCGCAGTTGTAGGTCGCGGTCAATCTGTGAGACATCAAAACTATATCGAGTTAGAGACCGAGGGAAAATATACATCGTCACTAGACTTTAGTTGTTGTTGTTGTGGTCTTCAGTCCTGAGACTGGTTTGATGCAGCTCTCCATGCTACTCTATCCTGTGCAAGCTTCTTCATCTCCCAGTATCTACTGCAACCTACAGCAACCTACATCCTTCTTTAGTTAAAATATGCAATAACCGGTGAAAAAAAGCCAAATATGCAAATGCATATGCAGCTTGCAAATACATATAATCCTATCTTTAATAGTGAGAACAATAGTAGCTGTTGTGTCTGTGTAGCATGTTACATTGATACAGTTAGTAAAACGCCGAGAAATAGGAACCTGACGACTGCAACCCGCTTTTAGGAGGCATTCCGACATTTCAGAGCAATTGTCTCTGGAATTCAGTCTGTGGATGGGTCATTTAGGAATCGAATCTTGATGAAGGTAACGAGGGACCTGCGTACTGCTGAAACGTCTGTGTCATTCTATTGCAAGTGAAAAAGAACAGGACCTCCGCAGTGCAAAGACAGTCTTTGTGTACAAATACAGAACGTTTCTGGAGGCCTGTGTTTATTCTGGCGAGCAACGACCCAAAAAAAAAAAAAAAAGATACAAGCGGCTACTAGAGAATAAAGGAATAAATTCCAGCAAATAGCCATGAGAGCCCCTCTGGAACGCGTCTATAAATCGCTTTTATTGCTGCGACAGTCTCTCTCTCCCCCACTCCCGTCTCCCCCCCCCCTCTCCCACACACACACACACACACACACACACACACACACACACACATCCGAAACCATCCCAACCACAGCCTAGCACAGCGTGGGGCGGTTAGCAGCAGTTCTGCAGTTTTCGCTCTGAAATGGTAAACATTGTCCCACCTTCCCTTTCTCTGCCCTGTTGGCGTTGTCTGCTAACACCGAGTGACTGCTTAAGCAAATACTACACCGTTATCTACAGTGCGTTATAATTGTTTTTCTCCTGCAGCATAACTGAAGAGTTACAAAATTAAGCAAATTATTGTAATATACTGAGAAAAGTTGGAAGAAAATCGAGAAATATGTATGTCAGAGAAGAAATTAACAACTCCAACAATAAAATCAAACTAATATGGAATGTTCTTAGAAGGGAGACAGGAAAAGTAACCACTGGGGTAGGTAGTATTACTGTTAAAGAGAATGAGACCATCTTAACCAACAGTACACAGGTAGCTAATGTATTTAACAATGACTTCTTAAGTGTAGGTGATAAAATTTGTGAGAATAGTTCAAAAGAAAACGCCAGGCAGTACATGCAAGACTCAGTTTTCAAAAATTTTTGACAGATTAAGTTTCATCTAACAACCTCTTGAGAAATAAGGAAAATTATTAAATCTTTGAAAAATAAATGTTCTGTTGGAGTAGATGACATCTCTAACAAGTTATTTAAACAATGTGGAGCAATTACAGCTGATGTTTTGAGTCACATATGTAATGCATAACTGACTCAGGGTATTTTTCCAGACAGGTTAAAATATGCCATTGTCAGGCCTCTCTACAAAAAGGGGGAAACCACAGATGTCAATAATTACTGGTCAGTATCGTTGTTTGCAGCATTTTCAAAAATCTTTGAGAAAGTAATGTACTCAAGAGTGGTTAGCCATCTCAACAGTAATGGGATACTTAGTAAATCACAGTTCTGATTTCAGAAATGCTGTTCCACTGAGACAGCAATATACAATTTCATTGTCCACATAATAGAGTCTTTAAATAGTAAAATGTCAACAATAGGAATATTCTGTGACTTATCCAAAGCATTTGATTGTGTGAACCATGATATTATGTTAGAGAAATTACAATTCTATGGTATAAATGGAACAGCATATGACTGGTTTAAGTCATATCTACAGAACAGGAAGCAAAGAGTCTCTTTATATGCTTCGAGTGATTCAAAGGAGTTTGCCACTTCATCTAACTGGGGTGAAATTACATTAGATGTTCCACAAGGTTCGATCATGAGTCCCCTCCTGTTCTTGATATATGTGAATGACCTCCCTTCTTATGTGAAACAGATACTGAACTGACACTGTTTCATGATGATACAAGTATAATTATCAAACCATTAAATGAAAGTCCGATAGAAAATGATACAAATAAGGTCTTTGGAAAAGTTATTAATTGGTTTTATGCGAATGGGCTTGCTCTGAACTTTGAAAAAACACAGTACATCCAATTTGCTGCTGCAAAAAAGTATGATACCTTCAATAAACATAACACATCAAAAGACGTCAGTAGCCAGGGTATAGCACGCTAAGTTTTTGGGCGTACATATAGATGAGAATCTTAATTGGAAAATTCATATTTTGGATCTTCTAAAGCGACTAGGTTAAGCAACTTTTGCAGTCAGAATAATTGCTAATTTTGAGGATGTAGAAATTAGTAAGCTAACATAATTTGCATACTTCCACTCTCTGATGTCATACGGAATAATATTCTGGGGCAACTCAACACTTGGGCAAAAGGTATTCACTGCTCAAAAGAAAGTTGTTAGAATAATGTGTGAGGTTCATCTGTTTAAAAGGTTAGGAAATCTTACAACTGCTTCACAGTACGTTTACTCAGTAATGAAATTTTTGCTCAACAACATGGACCAGTTTAAAATCAACAGCGACATTCATGATTACAATACCAGAAAAAAGAAAGACCTACGCTATCCTTTACTTAACCTATCTTTGGCACAGAAAGGGGTAAAATATGCTGCTATAAAACCTTTTGATAAATTACCAGATGGAATAAAATCTCTGACAGACAGCAGTAATGGTTTCAAAAACAATCTGAAATCATACCTCCTTGACAACTCCTTCTATACCATAGATGAGTTCTTGAATATAAAGATGAGTAAATAAATCTGGAGAATTTATATATGAATTTTGTGCCATTTAAGGGAATGGGATAGGTAATAGAAATATTTAGGTATAACACTATAATGTAAACAAAAAAAGAAAAAGAAAACTTGTTTCCTGTGCACATTTATTGTTCATTTGACACATTCCACATCATAATGGTTTTCTGTGCTATTGATCAATGGAACACGTAACTAACTAACTAAGCGGTGCTTAACCTTAAGGTACTTCGCAGGCGTGCCACAGTATTTGAATTTTATTTTAACTGAATTGAGTGTGAGTGCTTGATGAAAGATACTCACAGGGTGACAATTATTGAACTATATGAAAAAAAGCGTAAATTAATTACAAACTACGGCGTGCACACACTTTATTTAACATGTAAACGTCACTACAGATATTCGGATGTAGGTTATGACATGTTCGATATGCCTGCCGCCATTGGCGACGATGTGGCGCAGACGAATAGAGAAATTCTGCGTGACCCGTTGAAGTCTTGGTACAACGATGCTGTCGAAGACATCCTGAATGGCTGTTTTCAGCTCATCAGTGCAGTTAACAGGTCAGGCATTGGTTTACCATACCCATTTAAATAATATGAAAATATAGATATCTCGACACTTGGATCTATGATAAACTTGCTCAGATCCAGGAAATCGATAGAACAATTGAACAAGCTAGAGATGCTTTTTTGTAATCAGATCATTTCATACCAACCGAAACTTAAAACTGAGATCCAAATTAAATATTATGAAATCCGAGTACTCTTGTATGGAGTATAGGAACAGGCACTTAATAAGGCAACAGTGAAGAAGAAATGAAGATGACTGAGTCATGTGGATGTGCTCATGAGTGTTGAAAAAACCATGGACACAAATAATTGCTAATGAAAACGTTCAAAAGTGAATCAGTAAGGATGAGTAATTGGGGAACACAATGAGAACCGGAAAGCTAGAGTATTTTGGCCATATAATGATAGGGAATAGGAACGATAGTCTTTGACTGAAAATAGTCTTTGACAGAAAAGATCAGTAGGCAGAGGGCGAACATTGTGGCTACAAAATCTGAGAGAGCGATACGAGTGCACTTATCTGCAACTGTTTATTTTTATTTTAGTTTTTAGTTATTTAGCCTCGTCACGTTAGTGTCTTAAGACTCTCTCTTACAGTTGACCAGTAACAACACATATGAAAGGTATTGAAAATACATTCACAAGAATAACGGTATTGTGAACACGAATAACAAAGATAATGATAATCCTGATAGTAATAGTAATCATAATCGTAATTGTAATATTAATAGTAATAATGCTAACAGTAATGAAAATAATAGTAATAGTAATAGGAATAGAATGATAGTATTAATTATAACTGACACTAATAAATATGATGATAATTTGGTAAAGGACATTGAGAATCATGTAGATTCGTTCACCATATCTGAAACCATGTTCAGTATTAACAGAAGCCAAAGGAATAAAGAACGAGGAAAAGATCAAAATGAGATTAAAAGTGGCTTTTAAGAAAGAGAACGTAAATAAAGTACCATGCCGACACGGGAAAAGTTCTGGGGAGGCAGGATTGACGAGAATGAGGTGCAAAATAGTAGATGAGAGAGATGGCTGTTGTGGTAGAAGGTGGACCGCTACTTGTCTTTTGAAGTTTGGACGGATTTTAATGTCTCTGAAATTGTAGGAAAATTTTTCGAGAGTCGGGCTCCTCACGGGAAATGATATGGAGAACATGACAGTGTTATGCGATGGGCAGAAAGATTTTACTTTGTTGAGAATGCGTATTTCTGCTGTGCTGTTCAGACAGTAGTGTAAGTGTTAAAGGTAAGAAAGACTGAGAAGACAACAGTGAAAACATGGAGTGTGGTAGTCTCTATGCTTATTGGCGCGTAGTCATGATAATTATTTGTAGGCTAGTTTAATATGGTCGAAATAATGTACGTCACAAACGTATCGTTCCACATTCATCGCCATTCAGCCTGCATGAGCTTTCGTCTTTTAAGAGCACGATCACTATAGTGAAATATGTGGAGCATTTGTGCTCAACGATCCTCATTTTAAGCTCGAAAGGAAGCACGTTTTTCACATTTCTGTAGTGAAAGTAGTGATATTGACACCTCCTTTCAGCCTGCAATTGCGTGTTTATTCCAGCCTAAGTGATGGTCCGGAATTATTCCCCTGTTCTTTGCAGAAGATAAAAAGATTATTTCTGTGCCACGTTGGGTTAATGGTGATTCGGATTCTCTGAACTGCGTGGTAATAAGTGTTTCGTGAGTGGCTAACATTACGTACGTTTTAGATGGGTTAATTTCAAACAAACGTTTCGCACCAACTCAGATAAGGCAAGGAAGTCAGCATTTACGTGCTGAATGGCTGTGCACAGATTTGTTCTACTTGGACTTAGATATAGCTGAAGGTAGTCAGAGTACAGTTGGTAAATGAAGTGCGAGATAATAGTTGGAACATTATTAACATAGAACGAAAAAATAGTGCGTCCAATACTGATCCTTGTGGGACTCCTGATATTGCATCCCTCGACTGTGAATTTTTGTTTCAGTCCTTACACACTGTTGGCGTCATGTAAGGTATAAGTGGAACCCCTGCACAGCACTTCAATAAACTTTTGAATTTTTAAGCTTATGAAGTAGGATGTCAAAGTTGACAGTGTCGAAAGCTTTACTAAAATCCAGAAAGCACATAATAGTAGTCACTTGTTTTAACCATAGCTTGTTTCAGTTTGGCAGTAACACTTCAGTTGAAACTTCCGGGCTGAAAGGCCGTGGTCGATGTATAAAATTCCCACCTGACGTTTCGTCTCCATCTGCGGGAGACATCTTCTGAGGTCGTCCGGTTACTGCCGCTGAGGCTCCAGGTACTCTCGCATATATAGAGCGCATAGAGGGCACCACCATTCGTCACGTGATGCCGACGGTATGCCTATCTTTGGGAGGCGTCATCATTCTCGATTAAGAGTAATCGATTGTCTTTCTGCTGGCGCAACGTCGACATCCATGTTTTGTCCAACTTTCCTCTTTTCTATTAAAATTATTATGGTGTTTGTGAATCTCCACTGCTTCTCTGTACATGCGAGCATGATAATGGGACGTTCGTGCTAGAACGCTTGTCTCATTAAATTTAATTTCGTGGTTCCTATCTCGGAAAACATGCTCAGCTACGGCCGATTTTTCGATGTGGCCTAAGCGACAGTTTCTTTTATGTTCGGCTAAGCGGGTGTTTGCACTTCTTTTCGTTGTTCCAGTATATACGTTTCCACAACTGCATCGAAGTTTGTATACCCCGGGTATTGCTAGGGGGTGTCGGCTGTCTTTTACAGTTATTAAATATTCCTTAATCTTCTTCGTGGGTCTGAAGATGTTTCGCTCCAATACCTAGCCAGAACTTTCCCGATACGGTCCGTAACTTTATTAATGAACGGTAGGAAAACTATTCCAGTAGGTGCCAGTTGTTACTTTTGACTTCTGGCTTCTTTTCTTCTTTGATGGAGGACTCGATCAATTTCCTTGCTGGTATATCCGTTTCTCATGAACGCTGACCGTAAGTGATTAAATTCATCTTGCAAGTAAGCCGGCTCGCAGATTTTGTTGGCTCTGTCCACCAAAGTTTTCATGACACCTCCTTTTTGCCTAGGATGATGGTTTGATAGCTTGTGGAGGTATCGATCCGTGTGTTCTTTCTATATACCTTGTGGCCCAGCGTCCCATCCACCCGTTTAATTATCGACACATCCAGGAAATTGAGTTGACCGTTGCTCTCTCTCTCTCTATCGTAAACAGTATCTTCGGCTTAATACTGTTCAGATGCACCAAGAAGACATCCAGCTCTTCTTTACCATGAGTCCACTCTACAAATATGTCATCAACATAGCGGTACCATTTAGCGGGCTTTTTACTGGCAGTCTGCAGCGCTCGCTGTTCGAAGATCTCCATAAATAAATTGGTAACAGCTGGGATGAGGGGGGGCTTCCCATCGCCACGTCGTCGATCTGTACGTAAAACTCGTTATTGTACTGTAAATTAGTTGTCGTCAGGCAGTGTTAAAATAAAGCCACTATGTTAGTCGGCAAAATATCTGCCATATACGAAATAGCTTCATTTACAGGCACCATGACACCTGGGGTGTACAAAATTCCATGCAGTTGTGGACAAGTGTATACCGGAACAAGGAAAAGAAGTGTAAACACCCGCTTAGCCGAACATAAAAGAAACTGTCCCCTAGGACACATCGAAAAATCGGCTGTAGCTGAGCATGCTTTTCGAGATGGGAACCACGAAATTAAATTGAATGAGACAAGCGTTCTAGCACGAACATCCCATTATCATGAGCGCATGTACAGAGAAGCAGTGGAGATTCACAAACACCATAATAATTTTAATAGAAAAGAGGAAGTTATAAAGTTGGACGAAATATGGATGTCGACGTTGCGCCAGCAGAAGGACAATCGATTACTCTTAATCGAGAATGATGACGCCTCCCAAAGATAGGCATACCGTCTGCATCACGTGACGAATGGTGGCGCCCTCTATGCGCTCTATAAATGCGAGAGTACCAGCAGCCTCAGTGGCAGCAGCCGGACGACCTCAGAAGATGTCTCCCGCAGATGGAGACGAAACGTCAGGTGGGAATTTTATGCATCAACCACGGCCTTTCAGACAGGAAGTTTCAACTGAAGACAACACCGGCCGTGAAAGCCTACATTGTATGATTTGATAGTGGCAGTTGTGGTGCTGCGATTTTATCACGAACCAGACTGGTGTACATCTAAAAGGTTATTCGATGCGAAATAATTAGCAAGGTGTTCATGAACTGTGTGTTCTAAAGCACTGAATAATGTTGCTAGAATGTAAATAGGCCTGTAGTCGGGAAGTTGTCCTCCAGATTCCATCTTGGCAAATGGTTTAGATGAGCAACGTCAAAAACACCGTTAGCAATAATGACCTATCAACTCCGAAATTTAAGTACTCTTTTTTCCCGCGTGCTGTTCGAGAGTGGAACGGTGGAGAGACAGCTTGAAAGTGGTTGATTGAACCCTCTGTCAGGCATTTTATTGTGAATAGCAGGGCAATGGCGTAGATGTAGATGTAAAAAAGTCCGCCTGCTTAGATGAGTAGTTACATGCTTGCATCCCATGCAGCGGGCCCGGGTTCAATTTCCGGCCTGGTTGGAGATTTTCTCCGCTCATGGACTGCGTGTTGTGTTGTCATCATTTCGTCCTCATCCCCGGCACGCGAGTCACTCTTTGTAGTGTCGACTGCAACAAGACTCGCACTTGGCGGCCGAACTTCCCTGCTGGCAATGCATAGGATACAAAATTGTTAAGGCTTTCGTGGCCACTTGTTGACAAACTGCCTATTGGCTTCTGTCTCGGGTTCTTCGGCCGACGTTCATCTAATGATTTTTCTGACGTTTCGCCAGCACGAGTGGCTGGCATTGTCAAAGCTTCACCCTCCATTGCCGGTGGTGAACTGGAGGCGAGCTCGCGGCCGCAGGCTATATGTACCTGGCGCGCCAACGTCCGAGGGCTTCTCCACGGTCATTTCCGGTGCGGTTCTCCTCTTGCTACCTGCGACGGTTCCTTCGCTGCAGTACGGGAAGCCAGGATCCGTTTACCTTAAGGCTTTCCTCCTTGTTGAAACTGTTCGCGTGTTTTTGGATTTCTACAGCTTCTCTGAACAAGCGCGTGTGATAGTGCTTCTCTACAGCCAGAACTTCGGTGTCGGCGAATTTTATTACGTGGTCGGTCTCATTCAGTGCGTGCTCTGCCACGGCCGATTTCTCCACCTGCCCCAACCTGCAATGTCGCTTATGCTCTTTGATCCTGGTGTTAATGGATCGTCCAGTCATTCCGACATAAACTTTTCCGCATGTGCATGGTATACGGTATATTCCCGACATTGCAAGTGGGTCTCTTTTCTCCTTCACCGATCTAAGACACTCTTTGATCTTCCTTGTCGGTTTGAAAATCGTCTTTACGCCATGTTTGCGCAATATACGGCCGATTCTGTCCGTCACTCTGGGAATGTATGGCAGAAAGGCCGTACCCGAACTTTTCTTTTTCTGGTTCCTTACTTCGCCGAGTGTTTGGCTCTGTTACACTTCTAATGTAATTTGTGGAGTACCCATTGCTCCTCAGAATAGTTTACAGGCGAAAACCTGGGACACAGCGTGTATCGAAAACCGACACACACGGACCGATACCTGCACAAACTGTCAAACCACCGCCCGAGCGAGAAAAGAGGCATGATTAGTACGCTCGTAAAGAGAGCAGGACGAATATGTGAGCATCAACACCTCAAACGAGAAATGCAACACCTGGAAACTGTTCTGAGGAGCAATGGGTACTCCACAAATTACATTAGAAGTGTAACAGAGCCAAACACTCGGCGAAGTAAGGAACCAGAAAAAGAAATGTCGGGTACGGCCTTTCTGCCATACATTCCCAGAGTGACGGACAGAATCGTCCGTATATTGCGCAAACATGGCGTAAAGACGATTTTCAAACCGACAAGGAAGATCAAAGAGTGTCTTAGATCGGCGAAGGAGAAAAGAGACCCACTTGCAATGTCGGGAATATACCGTATACCATGCATATGCGGAAAAGTTTATGTCGGAATGACTGGACGATCCATTAACACCAGGATCAAAGAGCATAAGCGACATTGCAGGTTGGGGCAGGTGGAGAAATCGGCCGTGGCAGAGCACGCACTGAATGAGACCGACCACGTAATAAAATTCGCCGACACGGAAGTTCTGGCTGTAGAGAAGCACTATCACACGCGCTTGTTCAGAGAAGCTGTAGAAATCCAAAAACACGCGAACAGTTTCAACAAGAAAGAGGAAAGCCTTAAGGTAAACGGATCCTGGCTTCCCGTACTGCAGCGAACGACCGTCGCAGGTAGCAAGAGGAGAACCGCACCGGAAATGACCGTGGAGAAGCCCTCGGACGTTGGCGCGCCAGGTACATATAGCCTGCGACCGCGAGCTCGGCTCCAGTTCACCACCGGCAATAGAGGGTGAAGCTTTGACAATGCCAGCCACTCGTGCTGGCGAAACGTCAGAAAAATCATTAGATGAACGTCGGCCGAAGAACCCGAGACAGAAGCCAATAGGCAGTTTGTCAATGCATAGGATCATTTCATATTTTCCTGCGAAAAGAGATGGCAGCTTAAGAAGAAGATGAAGAAGAAGAAGAACAAAAAATACGTCAAAATGATTCATAGTCTCCATAAATGTTAAAGAAAATACGAGAACCGTATAAGCATTTGCGGTTGTGGCTAAAATTTGGCTGCACTGTGCACTGGTGACAGTGAAAATTCGTGGTGGGTCGAAACTCGAACCTGGATCTTCGGCTTCGGGGAGCGGTTTCCATGAGCGCCTCCACGCTTCCTGAATGGACCAAAACTTACATTTTTCACCACTTTCGTAGTTAAAAAAAGTGTCTGCTTAAGAAGTATAGGGTGACAATTATTATTGAAGTATATGAAGAAAACCCTAAATCAGTTACTAATTACGCCGCGCACACACTTTATTCAACATGTAAACGACACTACACATATTCGGGTTTAGGTTATGACAAGTTCGATATGCCTACCATCATTGACGATGCTGAGGCGCAGGCGAATTGCGAAATTATGCATGACCTGCTGAAGTTTCGGAGCGTCGATGCTATCGATGACCTCCTGAATGGCTGGTTTGAGCTCAGCAGTGGTTTTGGGGTTATTGCTGTACACCTTCCCTTTGATATAGCCCCACAAAAAGAAGTCGCATGTGTTGAGATCCGGAGAATATGGCGGCCAATCGAGGCCTGTGCCAGTGTCCTCTGGGTACCCCAGACCCAGAATGCGGTCCCCAGAGTGCTCCTCCAGGACATCAAACGCTCTCATGCTCCGATGGGGTCGCGCTCCGTCTTGCATGAGGCACATCTCGTCCAAATCAGCGTCACTTTGGATAATGGTGATGAAATCCATCTTCCAAAACCTTCACGTAATTTTCAGCAGTCACCGTGCCATCAAGGAGTGTGACTGGACACTGCACACCACACAGTCACCCGTTGAGGGTGAAGAGACTTCTCGATCGCGAAATGGGGATTCTCAGTCCCCCAATGGCGCCAAATTTGCTTATTGACGAACGATACAAATCAAAGTGCCCTTCGTCGCTAAACCAAACCATGCATGCGCATACTAATTCCCACCATGCCATGTGGCCAGTTCGAACGTCCAAACGCAGACCGTTTAGAAGTTATGGCTATTTTATTTCATGTTGTTGTTGTTGTTGTTGTGGTCTTCACTCCTGAGACTGGTTTGATGCAGCTCTCCATGCTACTTTATCCTGTGCAAGCTTCTTCATCTCCCAGTACCTACTGCAGGCTACATCGTTCCGAATCTACTTAGTGTATTCATCTCTTGGTCTCCCTTTACGATTTTACCCTTCACGCTGCCCTCCAGTACTAAACTGGTGACCCCTTGTTGCCTCAGAACATGTCCTACCAACCAATCCCTTCTTCTAGTCAAGTTGTGCCACAAGCTCCTCTTCTCCCCAATTCTATTCAATACCTCCTCAATAGTTATGTGATCTACCCATCTAATCTTCAGCACTCTACTGTAGCACCACATTTCGAAAGCCTCTATTCTCTTCTTGTCCAAACTATTTATCGTCCATGTTTCACTTCCATACATGGCTACACTCCATACAAATACTTCCAGAAACGACTTCCTGACACTTTAATCTATACTAGATGTTAATAAATTTCTTCTCTTCGGAAACGCTTCCCTTGCCATTGCCAGTCTACATTTTATATTCTCTCTACTTCGACCATCATCAGTTATTTTGCTCCCCAAAGAGCAAAACTCGTTTACTACTTTTACGTCCCTCATTTCCTAATCTAATTCCCTCAGCATCACCCATGTTAACTCGACTGCATTCCATTATCCTCGGTTTGCTTTTGTTGATGTCCATCTTATATCCTCCTTTCATGGCACTGTCCATTCCGTTAAACTGCTCTTCCAAGTCCCTTGCTGTGTCTGACAGAATTACGATGTCATCGGCTAACCTCAAAGCTTTGATTTCTTCTCCATGGATTTTATGCCTACTCCGAACTTTTCTTTTGTTTCCCTTACTGCTTGCTCAAGATACAGATTGAATAACATCGGGGATAGGCTACAACCCTGTCTCACTCCCTTCCCAACCACTGCTTCCCTTTCATGTCCCTCGACTCTTGTAACTGCCATCTGATTTCTGTACAAATTGTAAATAGCCTTTCGCTCCCTGTATTTTACCCCTGCCTCCTTTAGAATTTGAAAGAGAGTATTCCAATGAACGTTGTCAAAAGCTTTCTGTAAGTCTACAGATGCTAGAAACGTAGGTTTGCCTTTCATTAATCTATTTTCTAAGATAAGTCGTAGGGTCAGTTTTGCCTCACGTGTTCCAACATTTCTAACATGTCTACTGAATCCAAACTGATCTTCCCTGAGGTCGGCTCCTATCAGTTTTTCCATTCGTCTGTAAAAAATGGTTCAAATGGCTCTGAGCACTATGCGACTTAATTTGTGAGGTCATAAGTCGCCTAGAACTTAGAAGTAATTGATCCTAACTAACGTAAGGACACCACACACATCCATTCCCGAGGCAGGATTCGTACCCGCGACCGTAGCGGTCGCTCGGCTCCAGACTGTAGCGCCTAGAACCGCACGGCCACTCCGGCCGGCCATTTTTCTGTAAAGAATTCGCGTTAGTTTTTTGCAGCTGTGACTTATTAAACTGATAGTTCAATAATTGTCACTCTGTTTGTTCATAAAGTACGTTTTATGACTTACGAGACTGCGCCCCTTCTCATATTTGAATGTGTAATTAGAGTCATTACACCCCTCTAATCCTTTCGAACTCTCCACCCGACGTATTTTGCCCCCACCTGTGTCGATGACATGGAGGGTGAGGAACGCTGCCGAGGACTGCAGAATGCAGTACACCCATCTCCCAGCATCTATATTGCTGCCTCCCTCCGAGCTCGACCTGTGTGTGTGTGTGTGTGTGTGTGTGTGTTGCGCGCTCCCCCACTGCCCCGGGCTGGCTTGTGCGCCCGATGGTGCCGCTAATGACCTCAGCCGCTGGCTCTGCCTGTCTGCAGGAAGGCAAAGGCAAAGGCAAGGCCGGGGCGAGGCAAGCAGAAGCGAGGCGAGGCTAGCGACCACCCCTCCACCCCGCCGGCCCTCATTAGTACACCTGCCCTGCCATCGCCAGCAGTTCACGCTACGCCGGAGGTAAACATCCACCCACCCCCCACCCACCCACACCCTTCGCTGGCTGGCTGCCTCTTAGACCGCCATTATTTCTTCTTCTGCTCCCCTATTCCTCCTGCTCAAGCTGAACCTCTGTCCACCACAAACACGGACCCCATTCCAACTCCTGCAGTTTTTCCCACCACACCTGCTAAGACCACTCTTTTTACATTATTTGGTATTCTGCATCCACGTCTACATCTACATGATCACTCTGCTATTCAAAATAAAGTGCTGGGCAGAGGGTTTGGTGAACCACCTTCAAACTGTCTCTCTTCCTTTTTTTTTACTATCAAAGACAGTCTTGATCACAATTTATTTATCACGGTGACCAGTTTCGACCACAACTGTGGTCATCTTCAGACCAATGAGTGAGGACCTCCTTCTGCTGGAGAATCTCTTCCGTTCCACTTTCGAACGGCGCACGGGAAAAACGAGCACTTTAATTTTTCTGTGTGAGCCCTCATTTCTCTTACTTTATCGTGATTATCATTTTTCCCTGCCGAGCTAGGTGGCGCAGCGGTTAGCCCCCTTGACTTGCATTCGCAAGGACGACAGTTCAAACCCGCATCTGGCCATCCTGATTTAAATTTTCAGTGATTTCCCTAAATCACTTCAGGCAAATGCCAGGATGGTTCCTTTGAAAGAGGACAGCCGACTTACTTCCCCGTCCTTTCCTAATCTGATTAGACCGATGACCTTGCTGTCTGGTCCCCTTCTCCAAACAATCCAATCCAATCCAATCCAAATTTCTCCCTATGTAAGTGGGTGCCAACAGAAAGTTTTCGCAATCGGAGGAGAAAACTGGTGATTGAAATTTCATAAGACGTTCCCGCCGCAACGAGAAACGTCTTTGTTTAAATGATTGCCACTCCAATTCATGTATCAGGACTGTGACTCTATCTCCCCTATTTCGCTGTAATACAAAACGAGCTGCCCTTCGTTGAACTTTTTCAATGTCATCCGTCAGTCCCAAGTGATGCGGATCCCACACTGCACAGCAGTACTCCAGAATACGGTGGACAAGCGTGGTGTAAGCAGTCTCTTTAGTACACCTGTTGCACCTTCTAAGTGTTCTGCCAATGAACTTCAGTCTTTGGTTTGCTCTACCCTCAATATTATCTATGTGATCGTTCCAATTTAGGTTATTTGTAATTGTAATTCCTAAGTATTTAGTTGAATTTGCAGCCTTCAGATTTGTGTGACTTATCTCGTAATCGAAATTTAGCGGATATCTTTTAGTTCAAAAATGGGTCTTAACATCTGAGGTCATCAGTCCGCTAGAACTGAGAACTACTTAAACCTAACTAACCTAAGGCCATCACACACATCCATGCCCGAGGCAGGATTCGAACCTGCGACCGTAGCGGTCGCGTGGTTCCACACTGAAGCGCCTAACACCGCTCGGCCACACCGGGCGGCATCTTTTAGTACTCATGTGAATAAGTTAACACTTTTATTTATTCAGGGTAAGTTTCCACTTTTCGCACCATACAGATATCTTATCTAAATCATTTTGCAATGCGTTTTGATCATTGGATGACTTTACAAGGTGGTATATGACAGAATCATCTGCAAACAATCTAAGAGGGCTATTCAGATTGTCTCCGATGTCGTTAGTATAGATAAGAAACAACAGAGGGCCTATAACACTTCCTTTTGGAACGCCGGATATTATTTTTGTTTTTCTCGATGACTTTCTAGCTTGTGATGAGACTGACAGATCTACAGGCTGTTTCAAAAAGGACCTTACGACTTTGAAAATTCATATAAATCTATTGAAATAAGGTATAGGCCAGGGTTTAGTATTATTTTGTAGGGCAACGCATCAAGATTTGTACCTTAAACTAAAGATGTTCTATGTGGCTTCCATTGGTTGTGCTGCACACATCCCATCGGAAGTCAATTTCTTCCCAAACTCGCTGAAGCGTTGCAGGTGTAACTTGCTCAGTGGAGGCGTAAATCGTTGCTCTAAGTTCAGTTACAGAAGCCTGCACAGGAGGTACAAACACGACATCCTTCATGAATGCTCATAAAAAGAAAAATCGAATGGTGTCAGGTCTGGGGAACGTGGGGGCCATGCAGTTGGCACATCGCAGCCAATCCAATGATGGGTAAAGCATCACTGAGAAAATTCCAGACGTCAGCCAGGTAGTGGGTTGGTGCACCATATTGCATGAAGTAATCATTTCATTCTTGGTCATCCCCATCGACCTGTGGTATCACACACTGTTGTAACTTATCCAGGTACATTATCCCATTGATCGTTCTCTCACGGAGAAAAAAAGGGGCTGTACACTTTGTTCTAGCTCAGTGGACAAAAAACGTTCAGTTTATGGCTATCACAAACTTGTTGCAATGTTTGATGTGGATTTTCACTGCACCAAACCCTGCAGTTGTGTGTGTCAGCCTTGCCACTTAACTGAAAAGTGGACTCGTCAGAAAAGATGATTTTGCCCAAGAAATGTTTCTCCTCATGTAATCGGTTTAACACATCCACACAGAAGTTCTTGCGAGCGATTTTATCAGCGTCTTTTATTGCTTGTACGATGGTCGGTCTGTACAGTTTTAAATGCGAACGGTCTCTCAACACGCGCCTTGCAGTCGTGTGTGGGATTTGCAGTTAGTGAGATGCACTCCGGCTCAATTTCGTGGGGCTGATGACAGAACGTTGTCTCGATCGCTCAACGGCGTCGTCAGATGGGCTTGGACAACATGATGATTGCCCTTGTCTTACCGAGCGCCCTGTTTCTACAAAACATTTATGCCACTTACAAATTTTAGGCGTACTAGGAGGATCTTTAGCGTACTCGGTACGGAAATTACGCTGAACTGTTGTCGCCGACTTCGATTCTTCAAACCGAAACACACAGCTAGCATGCTCTGGTCCAGTGAAGGTAACCTTCTTTAACACAACTGCTGCTAGCGCTCCTTACGTTGCCATTCGGTACCAGAGAACGACCGAGACGAAACTTGATGTATTTTCCTACAAATTGACGCTACAATCACCTCTTTAGGTACTATGAATTAATTTATATGAATTTTTAAAGTCGTAAACAAAACTCTACCATCTGGTGAGCAAGATGTACGAGACAGGCGAAATACCCTCAGACTTCAAGAATAATATAATAATTCCAATCCCAAAGAACGCAGGTGTTGATAGATGTGAAAATTACTGAACTATCAGTTTAATAAGTCACAGCTGCAAAATACTAACGCGAATTCTTTACAGACAAATGGAAAAACTGATGGAAGGCGACCTAGGGGAAGATCAGTTTGGATTCCGTAGAAATGTTGGAACACGCGAGGCAATACTGACCTTACGACTTATCTTAGAAGAAAGATTAAGGAAAGGCAAACCTACGTTTCTAGCATTTGTAAACTTAGAGAAAGCTTTTGACAACGTTGATTCGAACACTCTCTTTCAAATTCTGAAGGTGGCAAGGGTAAAATACAGGGAGCGAAAGGCTATTTACAATTTGTACAGAAAGCAGATGGCAGTTATAAGAGTCGAGGGGTATGAAAGGCAAGCAGTCATTGGGAAGGGAGTGAGACAGGGTTGTAGCCTATCCCCGATGTTATTCAATCTGTATATTGAGCAAGCAATAAAGGAAACAAAAGAAAAGTTCGGAGTAGGTATTAAAATCCATGGAGAAGAAATAAAAACTTTGAGGTTCGCCGATGACATTGTAATTGTGTCAGAGACATCAAGGGACTTGGAAGAGCAGTTTAACGGAATGGACAGTGTCTTGAAAGGAGGATATAAGATGGACATCAACAAAAGCAAACCGAGGATAATGGAATGTAGTCGAGTTAACTCGGGTGATGCTGAGGGAATTAATTAGGAAATGAGACACTTAAAGTAGTAAAGGAGTTTTGCTATTTGGGGAGCAAAATAACTGATGATGGTCGAAGTAGAGAGGATATAAAATGTAGACTGGAAATGGGAAGGAAAGCATTTCTGAAGAAGAAAAATTTGTTAACATCGAGTATAGATTTAAATGTCAGGAAGTCGTTTCTGAAACTATTTGTATGGAGTGTAGCCATGTATGGAAATGAAACGTGGACGATTAATAGTTTAGACAAGAAGAGAATAGAAGCTTTCGAAATGTGGTGCTACAGAAGAATGCTAAAGATTAGATGGGTAGATCACATAACTAATGAGGAGGTAATGAATAGAATTGGGGGGAAGAGGAGCTTGTGGCACAACGTGACTCGAAGAAGGGATCGGTTGGTAGGACATGTTCTGAGACATCGAGGGATCACCAATTTAGTATTGGAGGGCAGCGTGGAGGGTAAAAATCGTAGAGGGAGACCAAGAGATGAATACACTAAGCAGATTCAGAAGGATGTAGGCTGCAGTAGGTACTGGGAGATGAAGAAGCTTGCACAGGATAGAGTAGCATGGAGAGCTGCATCAAACCAGTCTCAGGACTGAAGACCACAACAACAACAACAACAAAGTTGTAAAGTCCTTTTTGAAGCGCCCTGTGTGTTATTAAGTACGAGGGTTATCCGGAATCTAATGTTACAAGGCATGTAGATTTAGCATGGAATGTCTATGGGGGAAGTTTGTACCAATGCCGTATAGCGGTAAGTCAGCGGAAGGAACGAGCATCCCCAACAATCAGTACACCGTCGACTGGTGTAGTGGTGACTGTTGGAAATGACATTCTCTTTCCGGCTCCCACCAAGTGCGAAGTGCGATCTGTAATTCGCTACCTAAAACGGTAAGGGCATGAACGCCGCTGCAATTCATGGCGAAATTGTTTCAGTTTATGGAGAGGACGTAGTGTTATGTGATCGACTAAATTATCGCAAGTTGTATGCGCGATGGGTGCCCAAGATGCTTATCAAAGCACACAAAATGAACAGAGCCATTGCCGGTCGCGATTTCTTGACCGTTTTGAGACTGAAGGCGACTCTTTTTTGAACCCTCTAGTGACAGGAGATGAAAGTTGGGCTTATCAGAATACTCCAGAGAGCAAACGACAAACAATGAAGTCGCGCCATATTTATTCCCCTTCAGCCAAAAAATTCAAAACTCGACAAACAGCAAGGAAAATACTTGTTTCGTAAGTAAAACTGCCTTTTCCTGCTGCTAGTTACTTTATTTATGCCGTACGCGTTTCGCCTTCTCCTGTTCTAATGCATCATCAGTGGAATCTAAAACGATACAATTTTGTTAGTTATAGATTATCAAACAGTTCACTTCTCGATTTTTTTGTAAAAAAAGTAATTACTTATGATTTGCTGATCTGTGTTTCCTTACATCTGGTGTGTAGGTCGCAATACCACTTTTTTTCACTGCCATATAATCACATCTTTGTGTTCTCGCCTTCCGCACACTGTTCATCATGTTTCTCAATATTTTTGTGGTGGACTATTGTTCTTTTGTCACCAGATACAACTATTTCATCGTACACTGCCTTTCACAGCGTATATATTGCGACTCCATTACGTGTTTCATCTTCTTTGGTATGTTTACCTATTTGTTGCCAACCTAACGAAATATATGTTCGTTACTAACTTCTATTTATGATGTTTATACGGTGTGTGTGTGTGAGTGAGAGAGAGGGGGTGGAGATAGAGCCGACTTTTTTGGGGGGGGCGGCGGGTTGGTGGGTGTACTAGCTGTTAGCGAGTGGCAGCTGTTTTGACTTTTAGTTTCAATATTCTGTGCAGTGGCTCATGGAAGAGTGAGTGTAAAGATGTTGGGTTCTATTATTATTAAACTGGACAGTATTATTATATTAATACTTTTTGAGAACGTTATTCTATTATTTTATTGATTTTTTGGAAAGAGGTGGAACGCTAAATGCCGGAAGATATTGTGAGACCACGAAGAAACTCTGCAAAGCCATACAAAACAAAAGTCGCCGGATGCTGACAACGGTAGTCTGTCTCCTCCATGACAACGCGCGTCCGCTCACCGCTCGTGCAACACGAGACTTGTTGACTTCGTTCGGTTGGGATGTTTTAAGCCACCCCTCTAACAGCCCCGATGTTGCACCTAGTGATTATCATCTGTTTACTGAATTGAAGGAACACCTTCGTGGAAAACAATTTTCCTACGACAACGAGGTGAAAATCAAAGTGAAGAATTGGCTGACAGAGGCGGCGGAAGACTTCTATGACACAGGAATCGAAAAAAAAACTCATCCCACGGATGACAAAATGTATTGAGGTAAATGATGATTACGTGAAAGAATAATACAAGACCTGTACTACAATGCATGTAAATTTTGTTAAAATAAATTCATTTTTTCTACATAAAAAAATTCTTGTATCCTTACTTTACGGATTAGTTTCGTACGTTACTGAATACACGCAGCACTTTTTTCCTAAATTAATCTGTTGGTAGTGTCTGTAAATTTTATTAAAATAACATTGACATACACACGTCAAGTAGCACACGAAAAACGTCTCTGTCATTTGCCACACTGACGGCCGAATGTTACAGCGTCATCACTCCCAGCAGTTGATCGTCATTCTTCTCCTCCTGCTCCCTCTTGTATTTATGGCTTGATCGTAAGTTTTAGCAAGTCGCCAAACCTTCCTGTATATTTGGCATATGGCGTGATGTTCTTTTTCAATATATGCTACGTAGTTGTAGTATGTTGCTGCTCAGTTACACTACGGCTCAAAAGATTTTGATCATTTGTGATTTTGTGGAAAAATGCAAATTGTAACCAGAAATGTTAGACATGCTCATAAGTTTGATTTAGAATAATCTTGAAACTAAATACATGCAGTCAAATTTTACTTTCCTCAGAGTAGCCTCCTTTGGCTTTGATCACTGCTCTGCATACTTGAGGAATTCTTGCCGTCACCTTCATCAGAGTTTACTCGGTGATAATCCGCCATTGTTCTTGTAGTCTGGTCCAGAGGTGAAGAACGTTGGTAATAGGCCTTCATTTAACTGCTCTATCCAAGTGGTCCCAAAGCAGTTCAATAGTATTACAGTCGGGGGATTTGGGTGGCCAGATCATATTTTCCAGTTCATTCTTTTTTTCTAACTTTTCCAAATACGCTTTACACAGTTCTGAAGTGTTTTTAGAGTCGTTATCTTGTAGGACGAATCCCTTGTCAATGAAACGTCTTCCACATAACTTTGTGTGATACTATAGAATGTGATGGTAATACAGTTTCTTCATTGTTCCGTTTATTTGTACAAGAGCACCAGTCCTACCACCCCAAAACATCCCTAGACCATGAGGGGGCACATTTATGCATTAATGTTGGAGATACACATCAGTGTAACATTATTTCACCTGACAATCGACGAACAAACTTGTATCGCTTTGTGCCAGAGAACTGAAATTTGGATTCGTCAGTGAAAAGTACGTTTTTCCACTGATTTACTGCCCAACGTTCATGTTGGTTTGTCCAGTTTAGCCTCTTCTGCCCACTAAAAGCCGTCAGTAATGGTTTCTTAGCCACCACACACCCGTTAAGGTTCACTGCCTGAAGGCGTCTTTTCACTGTACTTACACTCACCGGCTTTTCCGTATTATGGTTGAGTTCTGCTGCTAAAACTGGCGCTATTTACAAGCGATCACGTTTACTTGTGGCTGCTGTATATTGGTCATCAGTTTTTGATGTGACTTTTGTCCCACCCTTTCGAGATCGATCCACATTCTGGCCAGAATCCGCATGCCTCTGCACAGTATAACGGACACATCCGAACGAAGTATGTTCTTGACGTGCTACTTGTCACATAGTAAGACCGGACGCCCATAAAGACACAACTGCAAAACGTTTTTCTGTTGAAAGCTCCTTGCTTTATCCCATTATCGATGTTTACTCTGAGCATTCACTGAAATTCACTCTTCGATATCTCGTACAGAGATAAGTGCCCTTTTCTTGTCCGTAACCGTGTTTACAAATATGTTGACGTCTTATGAACGCTATCTAGTGAAGAAAGATTATCCTATCACAATACAAAATTAGCGGCATGTAGTGCTTAGAACCTGAACAGCATAGCAACGGAAAGTTATGCTTTGAACGATTTCATTTTTAAAAACGTGGAACACTACTGTTAAATTTTATATTGGGCATGACATTGGGGAAATAATATAGCTAATTCGTATCTGAATCTGGTAACTCGCTTTTTTATCGTACTTTTAGGGCGTTCGAAAACTTTTGAGCGATAGTGTATGTGTTACACAGTGTGATTCACCTGCCCGTACCGATGTTGTTGTATACAACCCGCAATGTTACAGCTGGCCTTCATAAACCACGGTTGAGAATTTCATGTTCTCTTGCTCACTAGGCACTAACTACTACTCGTACAGAAAAAAAATGAGCAATAACTTTTCGTAAGAAATTTAATCTAGTTAAGTCATGTACTCGGATACGGTTTCGCTAGAGGCCGTAGTTTTCGAGTTATTCAAGGAAAATATACCAAACTTACTTTCAAACGCATCTCCAGCCCCACACTCATCCCTCACTAGTCAGGATTTCTAGTATGTTGTTCGTAGCTTTTTCTCCTACCACCACTCTACAAAAGTTTCCGAGTACACGAACTGTGCCCGATATTCGACTTTTTTTTGTCTCTGTTGATTGGACTATTAGCCACCAGCGTAGTCGGCTATATCGTTAAGTAATTAGTTTAAACGTGCCAATGAGGGTAATGAAAGAAAAAATGAGTTTGATAAACGTACGCTAAAACTAATTACGTTGACAATTCGATCCAGACATAACCCTCAGAAGCACCGTAGTATTGTAGTGAGAAACGTTGACAAATACAATGATTTATTTGTTTATTTTACACTATTAAAATTCACTAAATTGTTAGGTAAAATTTACACGAACGTCAAGTTTACAGTTTCTATGTGCTCGACTAATCTAGTGGGCTAATAACGCCAGTCAGTGAAGAAAAAAAAAAGATCGAGTGTCGGATATATTTCACGCAGTTGTAAATATTTGTACAGTGGTAGAAGGGAGTTTTATCAACGACATAGTGGAAATTCTCACTGGTGGAGGCTGTGTGTGGGAGTGGAGGTGAATTTGTACGTTTTTATTGAATGAATCAGAAACTACGGCCTCTATCGAAACCGTATCCAAGTATAAAATTTAGTATTTCTACAAAAAGATCTGTACAACTAATAGTTTACGGTAGCGAACGAACGAATATGAAAATTTGGCACGTGGCTTTTGAAAGCGAGCTATAGTATTGCCAGTTGCATAAAACGACGTCGGTAGGTGCAGATGACTCAGCACGTATATGATGCAGCATGGGCAGGAATCCAGATAGCAGTGTTGTGCTTCGGCCTCGGTTATTTGAGTCTTTCGGGGTCGTATAAACTCAGTTTCATCTACATTTGCAGCGATTTTCCTGTCCATCATTGCCAGTCTCTGACGGCGGAAATTGCGCGTATCACCTGTGTGTGTACAGGTAAATGTGTGCATTAACGTACACTATGTGATCAAAAGTATCCGGACAACTGGCTGAAAATGACTTACAAGTTAGTGGCGCCATCCAACGGTAATGCCTGAATTCAGTATGATGTTGTCCCACCCTTAGCCTCGATCATAGTTTCAAATCACACAGGCATACGTTCAATCACGAGCTGGAAGGTTTCTTGGGGAATGGCAGCCCATTCTTCACGGAGTGCTGCACTGAGGAAGGTATTGATGTCGGTCGGTGAGGCCTGGTACGAAGTCGGCGTTCCAAAACATCCCAAAGGTGTTCTATATGATTCAGGTCAGGACTCTGCCCAGGCCTGTCCATCACAGCGTTGTCATTGTCGTGTAACCACTCCGCCACAGGCTGTGCGTTATGAACAGGTGCTCGATCGTGTTGATTGACGCAATCGCCATTCCTGAATTGCTCTTCAACAGTGGGAAGCAAGAAGGTGCTTAAAACGTCAATGTAGGCCTGTGCTGTGATAGTGCCACACAAAACAATAAGAGGTGCAAGCCTCCTCCATGAAAAACACGACCACACCATAACACGACCGCATCCGAATTTTACTGTTGGCATTACACACGCTGGCAGATGACGTTCACCTGGTATTCGCCACACCTAGGCCCTGACATCGGATGGCCACATTGTGTACCGTGATTCGTCACTCCACACAACGTTTTTCCACTGTTCAATCGTCCAATGTTTACGCTCCTTACACCTAGCGAGGCATCGTTTGGCATTTACAGGCTTATGAGCAGCCGCTCGACCACGAAATCCAAGTTTTCTCACCGCCCGCCTTACTGTCATAGTACTTGCAGTGTATCCTCATGCAGTTTGGTACTCCTGTGTGACGGTCTGGATATATGTCTGCCTATTACATACTACGACCCTCTTCAACTGTCGGCAGTCTCAGTCAGTCAACAGACGGGGTCGGCCTGTAAGCTTTTGTGCTGTTCGTGTCCCTTGACGTTTCCACTTCACTATCACATCGGAAGCAATGGACCTAGGGATGTTTAGGAGTGTGGAAATCACGCGTACAGACGTATGACACAAGTGTCAGCTAATCACCTGACCACGTTCGAAGTCCGTGAATTTCGCGGAGCGTCCCATTTTGCTCTTTCACGATGTCTAATGACTACTGAGGTCGCTGATATGGAGTACCTGGCGGCAGGTGGCAGCGCAATGCACCTAATATGAAAAACGTATGTTTTTGTGGTGTCCGGATACTTTCGATCACATGGTGTATCAAGATTTATACATTTAATGCAGTCATCAGTCTGACTATGGTGTGTTTTGTGGAGTTTCTCATTCGCCCTGAACCTGTTATTGACGATGCCGTACCGTTCTGATTTCAGGGCCGGCGTGAGGTGAACGTTGTGTCAATGCCTCCAGATGGTGTTTCTAGTATGATAAAAAAATTATTATTATTATTATTATTACGTTAAATATATTTCAATTCTATCAATTTAAATCGGTATTTCATACTAGAATGTCGTGTTTCCAGTCTGGCACAGCTTTGCCACAGGAGACACGAAAGCGGTCGAAGACGTCCGTCTTCTGGTCGGCTCCTGATCGTTGTCAGAAGGAGGCTAGGTTTTGATTACGCAAAGACTTCTATTATTTGGAAAAGAACAACCCGGATTTCTTTACGTAATTAGTACGAATTTTATAATTACCTAAGGGACCTTTAATAGTGAACAATAAAATTGCATTTGCAGATGAAATCATTAATAAATGGGTCAGCTATGAGTTGTATAGAAGACAAGGAGCGGCCTTCTGTCTACGACCAGGATGCCGCAGTATTCTCTGCTGTAGTAAAGGCTGTTTGACATTTATAAAAATAATATGGCATGGAGGATAAAAAAGTATAAAGGAAAAGAACAGAATAAGAAGTCTGGTAAACACTAAATATATTCAAACAATTCTCACTAGCAAAATTAGGGCTTATTTATAAACAATACAACTTACATAATTACTTTTCTAACAGTATGGTGCGATCAGATTTCAGCCTGTCCTGTGCTGTCTCCTTGGTTCACGTTTTTTTTTTTTTGTCACAAATTATAGTCACTACTTTTCTCCTTTCTTTGAAGACAATTCTTGCACTGTTCAACACCTCCGATAACAATAACTTGCTGATTTACAGTTTCGAACATGAATTACCTTAATTTTATTAATTAATAATGTTGTCTGCACGCTAGCAAGACCGCTCACTTTTTTAACTTAAAGTCGACCTCCTTTACGTTTTCACATAACAAGCAGAAGTACATTAAAATCTGAAGATCTACAAAAGTTTTCTACCGTCATCTTTTATTTAGATCGAAGCGGAACGACAGTTCAGCTTCTGTTAAAATGTTTCTTTGCCTGCGCAATCGTTGTATTAGCGTCCGCGCTAGATGCGCATCTTTACAGTTATGTAAATTATACAAAACAAATGTCTTTCAAAGGGTACTCAAAGCTTTCGTAGGACGGAAATACCAATAATATTACATCGCTTCCCGCGTGAGGAGTAATGAGTCTGAAAGATCGTTACGACTCACGCGCAGTCGTAATATTATTGGATTCACGTACTTAGTGAATTAAGTATTTAAGGATCTCTCCTTGTAGGGAGCAAAACAAACATAACATAAGGCACATAGAATTATATACGTTTCATACTAAGTCGTCAAAGCTACTCACAGTTGCTTGACCATTAACAAACTTGGTTGTGGCATGATGCCATCATAAGTGTTCAAGGATTTAACATAGGTTCTCAAGAATTACTTTCATTCAGTCAATTGAAACATTGAAATACTAACATAGATACAAGTACAAATTAAATACACATGCAGATACATATATACATAAATATTGAGAAGAAGAAAAAATTCTATTACAGTATTGGTGCATTTCCACCAATTGTGAACAGAACATAAAACTTTTATCAGTCTTTCTCGTAGCGACATCACTCTTCACTTTGTAGTTGGGAGTATTTCCCATGAAATCGGATGATTTTCACAGGGGAATTCTTTCATCACCTTTCACTTTTCACTGCACTACAACTGGGGATCATCTTTTCACATTCTGGTGGAAAACACTGGGAATTTCACTATGTGAAGGGGGAAGTGATATTTCTTGACTCGACGATCCATCGGGTCATGCCGGGAATCAGGAAAGTTGATGACTGGCTCAATGACGAATGAGTCAGTTTGGTGGCTGTCTTAATCTCATTCCAATTCATGTTTCAGCACATGAAAATACAGAAAAAAAAATCTGTATTAGGACTTGCTCATTAACTAGCATCTTAATCTAAGGGAATATAGAGTAATAATTTAAGACAATAAAAATTACTACATAGACTATGTACATATACATTGTATATTATTCATATTTTGTGTCTAGGTTTTATATTCTTTCGTTAGGAAATATTAGCAATTGTTCAGGTCTTTCTTAAGCAATATATTTAGCAATATTGCCGTAGCAATTTTCATAGTTAAGGAAAAGGCATCATTAGTGTCCTTTTAATGTAAATATAGTAAAATCGTGCGTAGTTTATCAACGTTTTATTATTTTTATGTCCATTTTCATCTCAAATCTGGAGCACGCTCGCGCCCGTTACGGAGAGGAATGCTTATTGTTGAGTGCGGGCCGGCGAGCAGTCATTGAATGTTGCCAGAGTGCTTCACAGTCACGTGGCAACGAACTGGCGGTTTAACAGCGTTGGCAGTCCGCGTCCTGCACGAGGCAGATAGTTCAGTGGCTACCAACCCTTCTTTTTTTTTTAACTTGTGCATTTTGTTGAATCGTGGGTACTGGAGCAGCTCGTCAAGGCGACATGGTCAACCTGGACGGTAAATTGACTGCACCAGCAACGAAGAACAGTCATCGATGAAAATGACTACTGTCACCTATTGCAGTAAGTACAATAGCTTGTCTGTCCTTTGACTGATAGTCACTGTATCGTCGTTACAACGTGAGAATACTTGTAATGCTACTTCACACGCGGAACATCACACGTGTCCATAAGTTTATTACAGTTTTGATTCACACTAGAGATAACTAGTTTTTCGTGTCCATACATGTGTCAAATTACGATTTTACACACGTGTCCATTATTTTGTCACTGAGTCACACGCAGCAATCCATACGTGTCCATATAGGTGTCTCTATACCACAGAGTAGCACAGGTAATGCTAAAATTACTTATCATGAAAGGATCATTTACAAAATATACATAGTTTTTTTTATTACTGTCCAAGACCTAACGAAAAACGTGTTTGCTATTCTGAATGGTGCTTCTGATGCACGTTAGATTTTACATGTATTTTAAATCTGATTCTTTTCCTATTCTTATTGTTCTATAACAGCCTTTTTTTCTTTGTTTCTTTGTTCATTTATTCGGTTACATCAGTAATCAGTAAAATATGCCCACTTTGGCGTGCCCCGAACAGTTCACGTTCAAAACTTCATCTAACAGAAAGCGGGAAAATTATTCCTATTTCCTAGGATGCTTTTGCTCACAGCAAATCAGATTTACATCACGTTTCGATAAGTAACTGCAGATACGCATTAACCAACGAGCCACGATCGTCAATACACACAACATACACACGTCAAGTCTTTTGAACCAATTTCCAAATTTCTTCCCCTACCGGGTAGGGTAGAAAGGTAAGAATACTAAAGAAGAAAACTACAATAGGATAGTGCAAGGAAATGAAAGATACGAAGATAGATAATAGGTGAAATAATCAGTTGAGCAAATTCATTCTTCGGCTCCACCGTTTTTAGTGTCACCCACGTGGCATAACTTGATTTCAGTACTAAAATGTCGCACAAATCCGCTTCCAAAGCATCTTCAAATACATCTCAAAATCACGGCATGCGGACATAGCAGAAGAATATAAGCAGATTATCTCAACCCTCAACTAGGTGTATTAATATCGAAGGTTTCTGTATAATACTCGTGACATAGGATTAGTCTCTCTAAGTTTCTCCAATACAGGACCTAATTCTTATTATAAATGCAAATTTCTTAACTGGTTGACTCATAGTAATAAATAAATTAAAGTTGCTCTCCAGTTGTGAGTACCACTATTCATTTCTTTGTATATTAACTATATGTTGCTGCTTATACTCGGTGTAATCTACAGATTACAATGTATCAGTTTTGCATCGTACATGGTTCTAGCGACTTAAAATATCAGTCCTTTGAAAGCTTAACTTAGGTTAATACTTCACATATACGGACATTCTGGTCTGAATGAGGGATTTAAAGAAAACCTTTACTACTTGGTAAAAAGGAGATTTGCCATAACTTAAAACTAAAACAGCAGGTGGCACTTTGGCACATCCCTTACTCAATTCAACGACTGCAGTCTTTTATTGCTCAAGAAACTTAAAACTACCTTAAAACTAAAGCAAATCTTATTTTCCAAATCCGCAGAGTACCTTCTTCAATCACTTCATATCTTTCAAGCTCCATCATAATTTGTGTCCACCTCACTCAAATGATTACGTCACCTGCAGAATACATGTACATGCTGTTGATTCACATACTTTCTAAACAGATCACACTCTTGTTTCAAGTTGCAGCTTAACATAATAAATGATATTTTTTTAATGTTTTTCATGGTACTTCTTTAGGTCTACATGGTGGTAAAGTCCTTTTATTCGTCCACTAACTGGATCTGCCAACACGTAACAACCAATATGTGGCTTCCTGACTATAACAAACGGTCGTTCGTATAGGTGTTGCCACTTACGATTTTTACGTAAGATGAGAGATGGTTGAAGTGTGTTCTCAGAAGAACACGCTCGTTCAGGCGATACGACAGAACTTTATTGACATGCTTGTCAAATGCCTTTTTTCTTAAATTGGCATGAGTTGTGAGAGAGATCAGGGCTTGTCTTAACTTATTATCTAGGTTGACTTCTGGACCTTCTATCTTGGGGATGGGATCAGTCCATTCATTGCTTTCCCTTTGCCTGGAGATTAGTTCTGAAGGTGTGAAACCGGTCGAAGTGTGCGGAAGATTATTTACAATCTCTTCAAATGGAGTAACGAAATCGACCCACCGTGTTTGCTGGTTCGGTACATAGGTGCGAATAAAACGATTAAATTCTTTGAAGACTCGTTCTGTCGGGTTACTTTGTGGTCTAAATCTTGAGATTAGAATCTGTCTAATACCATTATTGGCAAGAAACTGTCTCCACTCTTTTCCAACGAAGTTTGAAGCATTATCAGACAACATGGTTTCCGGCTTACCAAAACGAGGAAAATAATCCTTTTCTAGTCGTCTTATTAAAGGTTTTGCATTGGAAGACTTCATCGCGTATAAACGCACGTGCTTAGTGAAGAGGTCTAGCAAAACAGCAAGGTACTTAGCACCTCCTCTTCCTCTAGGAAGTGGACCTGCATAGTCGAGACTGACTATTTGGTTAGGACGCTCAGTGTAGATAGGATTCAATGGTATGACTTTCGAAAGATTGAAGGGCTTTGCCTTCTGACAGATTACACAAGTGCTTAGCAGTTTATGAATTCTCTTATGCAGATTGGGTACGTAGCAATAGGCAGGAATCTTTCTTTTACACTTCTCGGGGCCATAATGTCCCCAGGATAGGTGAGTGTACCATATGAGATATTCAACGTACTTCTCAGGAATACAAACACACCATTGCTCCGTCAACATAGATGTACGATGAAATAAAACACCATTGTGTGATTTATAAAATTTCGACAAACGATGATTGGGGTTGTCTTGTAGAAGCTGTTTGACTCTCTTCCATTTTCGGTCACTTTCTTGCAGAGTACCCATCTGTCGGCAAAGACGTAGAAAATAACTACGATTCAAGGGATCTTTCATAAGGAGTATCTTGTGATTGGAAATCTGTTCTACAAGTTCCGTAGGCTCCGGCATACCTTCCGGCATGCGTGACAGTGCATTTGCAACGATGTTGTTCTTGCCTTTCACGTAAACAATTTCGAAATTGTACTCGTGTAGAAATAGGCACCAGCGAGTAAGCCTCGGATGATAGAGCTTACACGAAAGGAGAAAGCTAAGAGCTTGATGGTCGGAATACACTTTGATCGGATGGCCATAAATGTAATAATTAAAACGGCGGAACGCCCACACAACTGCCAATCCTTCTAACTCTGTAACAGAGTACGATCTCTCGCACTCCGTCAGCACACGACTGGCAAAACTAACTGTCCTAATCTCTGCTTTATCTCTAGTTTTCTTTAGCTGGAACAAACAAGCGCCCAAACCTTGAAATGAGGCGTCACAAGAAATGCAGAATTCGGAGTTCATATCCGGATGACTGAGGATATCGCTATTCAGAAGAGCTTGTTTGATTTTGTCAAAGGCTTGCTGACATTCAGAGGTCCATACCCAATGAACGTTTTTCTTTAATAGATTGTGCAACACTGGACTGTTCATGGATTGATTTGGTACAAAGCGACGAAAGAAAGACGTTAACCCTAGAAACCCTTTTAATTGTCTTTTGGTGCAGGGCACAGGGAAGTTCCTTATTGCAGACAGTTTGTTAGGATCGGTAGAGATTCCCTCAGAAGAGATAATATGACCAAGGAATTTTACTTCCTTTTTTACAAACTTTGATTTCTGTAAATTGGCAGTAACGCCAAAGTTAGCAAACCTCACGAAGATTTTCCGAATCAAGTCAAGATGTTCCTCCCATGAAGTCGAGGCTACTAAGATATCATCGACATAGACAGTTATTTTGTCCAGTAACTCGTGACCTAAGACATGGTCAAGTGCGGCAATAAAGACACCTGAGCTAATATTCAAGCCAAAGGGTACGACACGAAATTGATATGACCGACCCGCAAAGATAAAGGCCGTGTACTTCCTTGAAGAAGGCGACAACTTCACCTGCCAATAGCTACTTCGAAGGTCGATGGAGGTTAGAAATTTGATACCATAAAACCTTTGCAGTTGCTTCTCCAATGCTTCCGGTCGGGTACACACAGGAACGATAATTTTGTTGATGTTCCTAGCGTCTAGAACAAGCCTAACACTTCCGTCCTGTTTAAATATAGACAATAATGGGCTCGAATATGGAGAGTCAGAGGGCTCAATTATTTTCCAGTTTAACATTTTGCGGATTTCCTGTCGTACTGCTTCCTTGCGGGAATGCGGAACTGCATAGGTGGTTTTACAGTAGGTGCTGTGGGGCTTAACCTTCATGTCGAATACATAGTTGGCTATGATTCCCGGTTTCTTAGAAAACACATTGGTAAATTGTGTCAACAGGTCGTATAGTTCCTTTCTTTGTCGGTCACCTAATCCTTCAGATTCATTAGCCTTCGTCAGTAATTCTTCATGTGTCGGTAATAAGTCAAAGTCGTCGTCTGCATCTATTGACTCGTCTAAATAATTGAAATATTGTTGCCGAGATGTGAGCTTGCGGAGCTTTACTTTATGTTCATGGCTGGACAACTTAACTTTGGTCCTCATAAGTCGAATCACTATACTCTTATCACTGCATCTGAGAGTACATGTACCTTCATACAAATCTATGATGACACGATTCTTACGCAGAAACTCCATTCCTAGGAGGCAAGGTACTGACAGATTTTTAACAACTAGAAAAGTACATGGTACGGTGTCTGATGCAAATCTCACTGGTACATGAATTTGTAGCGTCACCTTTTGAACTAGGGAGCCTACAGCTCCAGATACGGTACACCCTTGTACAGGCAATGACAGAACTTTTGCTACAGAACACACTTTCTTATATACACATAAAGACAAAACATTGATATTGGCACCAGTATCTATTATAGCGACAAGTGGTACATCATGAATATGAATCATAGTGGATGCCTGAACCTGGTTTTCCCATAAATCTTCACCATTCAAAACGTCATTCTCCTTCAGCAAGTCATCTCTTAAGTCACAGTCGTTGTCATATCGTATAAGGTTGATTTGCCCTCTAATGAAATCGCCCCCAACATGTTCCGCAGCTTCCCCAAGGAGGCAAGAAAAAGAAGCTGCTTTTAGTTTTCCGCATGTTCATTAGGTTGAATTTCGCTCACAATTACTTTTGAAGTACTGGGCGGTACGCTCGGTACGAAGTTTGCTTCCGTATTCCACCTAAGATGCGAGCTATTTGCCGGAATTTCAGTCGAGATGGTGTGTGTTGGCGGGTTTGCTCGGGCATAATAGATGCGAGAATTTTGAGGTTCATGATTTTGACTTTGATAGTTGGTAAAAGGTGGAGGACTATTCCTAAAGTTTGGAGCATACTGTTGTTTGTATTGCTTGGAAGGTTCTGGAGGATTTCTCCCTTGAGAACAGTGCTGGAATCTAGGCTGGTTACCATACTGCTGTTGACTGTTGGTGTTAATCCAACGTCCTTTTCCATTGAAATTATTATTATTTTGGCGATCGTTATTGTAGTGATAGCGATCATTGTAATTAACTGGTGAATTACCGTATTGCTGTTGTGTTGTCTGGTATATGGGGTGGTACCTGTTTTGATCCTGGAATTTATGTTTCTGCTTCCCGTTACGGCGATAGTAGTTGTTATTATCGCACGGAACGTCGTGTCCTTTACTGTTGTTGGGTTGGTATGACATACCTGAGTCTGCGTCTACACCGTGCGGCTGTGTAGTGTGCGGGCCAAGATTACAATTACTCCGCGCACTAGCACGCACGTCTTCTTGAATCATGTCAAGGTTGTCAAGTACTGACAGAAAAGCCTCCGTGTCGTCGTCACTGACATTTACTAACTTCTTCCTGATTGATACCGGTAGCTTTGACTTAAGGATCATAATTACGTCCTTCTTGGAAATGGGCGTGTCCCAATATTGTATTTTTTGCAGGTATTTCTCGAAGTACCTACGGAGACCAGCACTTCTCGTATTAAACGGTTCAGCATTGTATACTTCCTTTCTAAGGCGTTGTTGTATACCTGAACTCCAGAATTTGTTCAGAAATTGCTTTTCGAAGTCAGCGTAATTATTACATCTGTCAATTACTTCTGTTACCCAGACAGAACCCTCTCCTTGAATGTAACCTACTATAAAGGGCATACGTTGCTTGTCATCCCAGCTCTCAGGAAAAACACCATTAAATGACTTCAGAAAAACCATTGGGTGGATATTGCGTTTCTCTGGCAGAAAAGGCTGGAATACGCGGTGCTTGAGAACGCTTTCTTCTTTCATTAGCTCGACAAGAGTTACTTGATCATTCTGGTTGCGTAATAACGGATTCTTACTGCTGTGTCCATGTACAAGTGGAGAGAATTCTACACGAGACACGGGATTATTATTGTATTCATGTTCTGAAGAAAGCAAGTGTGAATGCTCACTTCTATTGTCATTAGGAAAATCATTGACTTGTCGTTTCAACTGCTCTATTTCCTCAGTGAGGTGTCGTTTCCACTCGGGAAGATCTCGGTGAAAAACTCTACGAATCTCTCCTAATTCAGTGAGAATCGTATCTCCTGATGTACCTGGAGCAGCTAAAACTTCAACTGTGGCTGACTTAACGGCTTCTTTTAAGTCGTGTTGAACCTTGTTTTCTATGTACTGTTCCTTAGTCTCGACCCATTCTACAAATTCTTTTCCTATCGTGGAACATACGTTGGCTGCAGCATCATTCACCCTCTTTTCAATGTTTATTTCGGATAGCGCCTGTGTCAGGTCATTGACCTGGCCTTGCAGAGTGACGACATTGTCTGCAAGCTTGTTTACTTTAGCTCCGACCTCAGCGGACTTTTTTGAAACTTCTGTTGTAACTGCCTGGCAGCTTTCGATTTGTACTTTGATGTCTTTGTGCACGTTACCTACTGTGCTCTCACATGCATCTACCTTCTGCAGAATACCTTCTATCCTTTCATTAACTTTAGTACTTAATTCCGAGATATATTCCACCGTGACTGTCCTTATTCTTGCCTCTAAGTTGGCATCAATATTATCTAACCTATTTTTCATTGTACCAATCATGGTATTCAGGTCAAACCATTTTCGCTCTGTCTCCCGTTCCTTTTCTTGTCTATCTCGTTGTTTTTGTAATTTATAAGCTTCCCTTTCCCGTTTCTCCTGTTCTATTTCTTGAAAAAAAATTCTCATCATTTCAACCATCGGATTTTTTCCCGCTTGCTGTGACGATGATTGCTGTGACGCTACGTCACGCACACCATCATCGTCTGCCGATCTCTCCATTCGCGAATCGGGTCTGCCTGTTCCCGTTCGCGAACGTAGTGGGTATGACTTGACAACAGTGTCATCACCGTCATCCACACTGTTTGTCGGCTTTCCTTTGTCATCTGCCATGTTTATTTTCAAGTTTGTGACGTAACTGCTCAAAGAAATATTTCGCGGCACGCCGATCGTCAACTCTCAGATGCGCGCGCTGATAGTCAAACGTCACACCGCGGTAGGTGACAATTGCAGAGCTATACCGGGTAGAAGACAAGATGGCACCTAACTTTGAAAATAAGTGACAAACACCTACTAGACACTTAATCCAGCTATTATGGCATCCATCTTGTGTTCTTAACCGTAGCAACAATGAAGATGCTCATAATACTAACAAATAAACTTTGCATGAAGAGATGATCAGAAATGAATTCTAACTACGTAAATAAGCAACTCTGCAAGGAAATAACAGCGATAGGATAAAATGAAGTAGTAAGGAAAGAAATTCCGGAAATCAGTTTTTTTATACAAGACGCGAGATTCTATGCGTAATGAAAACCGTACTTACATCAGTCGTTTTGCGCACTGTTGTTATTTTCGATTTTTTTTTTATACTTCCTCGATTTCGTTCAGTACTTCCTTTACGGCTCCCGATGTCCACCGGATGATGTCATGAAACAATAACAGAACAGATTAAAAAAATTTTATCAGGTCCCTGTTCGGGCGCCACATCTAGTATGATAAAAAAAATTATTATTATTATTATTATTACGTTAAATATATTTCAATTCTATCAATTTAAATCGGTATTTCATACTAGAATGTCGTGTTTCCAGTCTGGCACAGCTTTGCCACAGAGACACGAAAGCGGTCGAAGACGTCCGTCTTCTGGTCGGCTCCTGATCGTTGTCAGAAGGAGGCTAGGTTTTGATTACGCAAAGACTTCTATTATTTGGAAAAGAACAACCCGGATTTCTTTACGTAATTAGTACGAATTTTATAATTACCTAAGGGACCTTTAATAGTGAACAATAAAATTGCATTTGCAGATGAAATCATTAATAAATGGGTCAGCTATGAGTTGTATAGAAGACAAGGAGCGGCCTTCTGTCTACGACCAGGATGCCGCAGTATTCTCTGCTGTAGTAAAGGCTGTTTGACATTTATAAAAATAATATGGCATGGAGGATAAAAAAGTATAAAGGAAAAGAACAGAATAAGAAGTCTGGTAAACACTAAATATATTCAAACAATTCTCACTAGCAAAATTAGGGCTTATTTATAAACAATACAACTTACATAATTACTTTTCTAACAGTATGGTGCGATCAGATTTCAGCCTGTCTTGTGCTGTCTCCTTGGTTCACGTTTTTTTTTTTTTAATCACAAATTATAGTCACTACTTTTCTCCTTTCTTTGAAGACAATTCTTGCACTGTTCAACACCTCCGATAACAATAACTTGCTGATTTACAGTTTCGAACATGAATTACCTTAATTTTATTAATTAATAATGTTGTCTGCACGCTAGCAAGACCGCTCACTTTTTTAACTTAAAGTCGACCTCCTTTACGTTTTCACATAACAAGCAGAAGTACATTAAAATCTGAAGATCTACAAAAGTTTTCTACCGTCATATTTTATTTAAATCGAAGCGGAACGACAGTTCAGCTTCTGTTAAAATGTTTCTTTGACTGCGCAATCGTTGTATTAGCGTCCGCGCTAGATGCGCATCTTTACAGTTATGTAAATTATACAAAAAAAAATGTCTTTCAAAGGGTACTCAAAGCTTTCGTAGGACGGAAATACCAATAATATTACATGTTGCATTTCGCTCCAGAATATTGTTCTTTGGTTTGGTAACAGTAGCCAGTTGGTTCTAGGAACGGCAAATGACTCTGTGGCATAGTAATTGTGGTTTTTCTCGCTTTACTGTTCCTGTGACTAGGATCTTAGTAATATTGCCGGCTGTGCTGATACAAAATCTTAAATTCAGCTAGGTCTATCGCTGGCATGGTACTTTCCAGCTTGCGTTTGAGTACGAGATTTTGAATTAGGCTTTGATTTTGCGTCCTTATTTCTTCCTTAATGTGAGTAATCAGAAGTGTTCGGCACTTACGCCCCCTGCTCACACGATTACACGATTATAACCTCGCTTTGGAAATGATGAAGCCGAAGAGAGGAATTGTATTTGAAACACATTACCTCTCGATAAGATCAAGCAAAAGCCTCGTTGGATGTCGCCGATTGCCTATCTAAGACCTTTCAGCTACAAAAACATTTTGATTTTTAATATCTGATGTAATTTTGTTCGAATTTATAAATTTAAAATTCTGTCGTAATCTACTATGGGGTATGATCTTCCGTTAAGCAGTAATACAGTACGACAAGCATTAAAGTTACACAATGTGA
Organism: Schistocerca cancellata; assembly: GCF_023864275.1. Lineage (NCBI taxonomy): Eukaryota > Metazoa > Arthropoda > Insecta > Orthoptera > Acrididae > Schistocerca > Schistocerca cancellata. Next base: position 13,695,763 of record NC_064635.1, on the reverse strand, counting down.
ACATATCTTAAGGCAGCTTTAATCACAGCACGCAATTACCAAACTATATTGATCCATTGTTTTTGAATGAGGGCACTCAAACATATACAACAAACTATACACGTAATTTTAAACTTTGTTATGAGATTTTGTTCCCGCTGACACCTTCCTACTCCCCTCCCCCCCTCCCCCCCAGCAAAATGATGAAAGCAAGAAAGTCTGTCGCTAACTATATTTTCTGTGTTCTTGCAATATAACTTCAGCATCAAACATGTCGTTTTTATTCGTTACTCGTTTACTACAAACTCTATTATCGACACATTTCGCAAACAGTATCCACATATACCGCCGAAAGTGTCTGCAAAATTATATTTCATTTTACGACACTCAATTCAGGAGAGATGACATCATAAACATTGAGATGGTTGCAAATGTATTTTTTGTTCAAATGTGGGTCAATTCCTAAGTGATGCTCTTTTGCTTAAAACAGGGTACAACATACAGTCAGAGACTGAACATAGCAAGTGTTTCATAATGAGAGCACTTAACATGTTCCAACAAACTTTAAACATGATTTGAAAGCTTTTATAAACTACACTGAAGAGCCAAAGAAACTGATACACTTGCCTAATATCGTGTAGGTCTCCCTCGAACACGCAGAAATGCCACAGCACAACGTGGCCTGGACTCGACTGATGTCTGGATTATTGCTGGACGAAATTGACTCCATGAATCCAGCAGGACTGTCGATAAATCCGTAAGAGTACAACGGGGTGGATATCTCTTCTTAACAGCATGTTGCAAGGCATCCCAAATATGCTCAATAATGTTCATGTCTGGGGGGTTTGATGGCCAGCGGAACTGTTCAAAGTCGGAAGAGTGTTCCTGGAGCCACTCTGTAGCAATTCTGGACATGTGGGATGTATCATTGTCCTGCTGAAATCGCCCAAGTCCGTCGGAATGCACAATGGACATGAATGAATGCAGGTGACCAGACAGGAAGCTTACGTCATTGTCACCTGTCAGAGTCGTATCTAGGCGTATCACGGGTCCCATATCACTCCAACTGCACACGCCCCACACCATTACAGAGCCTCCATTAGCTTGAACAGTTCCCTGCTGACATGAAGGGTCCATGAATTCATGAGGTTGTCTCCACACCCGTACACGTCCATCCGCTGTACACAATTTGAAACGAGACTCGTACGACCAGGCAACATGTTTCCAGTTATCAACAGTCCAATGTCGGTGTTGACGGACCGAGGCGTGGGGTAAACCTTTGTATCGTGCAGTAATCAAGTGTACACGAGTGGGCCTTCGCCTCCGAAAGCCCATATCGATTATGTTTCGTTTAATGGTTCGCACGCTGACACTTGTTGATGGCCCAGCACTGATATCTGCAGCAATTTGCGGAAGGGTTGCACTTCTGTCACGTTGAACGATTCTCTTCAGTCGTTCTTGCAGCATATTTTTGCGGCCGCACCGATGTTGGAGATTTGATGTTTTACTGGATTCCTGATATTCACAGTACACTCGTGAAATGGTCGTACTGGAAAATCCCCACTTCATCGCTACCCCGGAGATGCTGGGTCCCGTCGCTCGTGCGCCGACTACAACATAACATTCAGACTGACTTAAATGTTGATAATCAGCTATTGTAGCAGCAGTAACCGATCTAACAACTGAGGCAGACACTTTTTGTCTTATGAGGCGTTGCCGACCGCAGCGCCGTATTCTGCCTGTTTACATATCTCTATATTTGAATACGCATGCTTGTACAAGTTTCTTTGGCCCTTCAGTTTAAGCCTCCCTTGCATTTTAATGACAAACTGTAAGACATTTGTAACGTAATAAGACGTGTTAATCTGTTTCGCATATTGGACTGCGATATTTAAAGAAGAACCTGTAACACCACAGCTCTTATGCTGTATGGATTTATTTTGTTTTTTTGCTTTATTTAATGTTACATTGTTGATCATCTGTAAATGTGTTTGAATCGATAACATAAAATTGTGTACTCTTTTCTTTGTCAAACCTTTGATGTCGTAATTTGATTCTATGCAAAGTAGTGTATCTGTAATTTAAAATTCTTTGTCCCATTTGGAGGGAACAAAACTTACTGTATTTGATTGTAATTTTGTGTGAATAATTTTTTGTAGAGATGTCAATATGTGTAAATGTTTTGTTTTATTTAATGCATTTGGTTGCTGTTATGTAAACTGCTGATCCTCACTTAGGGTTCTTAGTGAGTTTGTATGTAAAAGGTGTAGTGGTTCCCCTCGGGAACGGAACTGTGTAGCGCGCGCAAATTGTGGTTGGCATAGGTGGAAAAGGTGGAAGTGATAGTCAGTCGGGGACGAGCAACCAGTCGGAGACGAGCTACGAGTCGGAGACGAGCTACGAGTCCGTGCACTGCCAAGTAACAGATGCATATTGTGATGATTCCGAGGGAGGCTTTTTCTGCTACTTTCCAATGCCTCGGATGGGTGGATAAATAGCTGGAACTATTCTGGAATTTGTATTTATCATCGCCACCAAGAAATGACAGAGTCCAGCAATTCTACCTGCAATTCCACCTACCAACATGCAGTTGCCACCACATTGCGCAATCTTTGTATCGGAATACTGCATTGATGTACAGTGAAGGATCAGCCTAATGGATGTGTTAGTGTGTTGAAATATAAGGTAATTCATATCTGAATTTATGTACCTACCTTGATTTTACTCCTCATCATAACACCTCTCAGGGTAATTGATGCCCTTTGAACATAGTAAAGAGAACGTTAAAGTTAATGATGCTTGCTGAAATAATTTTCCTAGTAAAACTGCTTATTAAAGTGTTATTGCCAACTTCAAATTAAAATTTCTCAAGACAGTGGCTTATAGAGTTTTGCTTAGTAAATAATCACACTACTGCCTGTTGTTAATATCAGAAAGTGGGTCAGTATCTTACATTAATGTTAATTTTATGTTTCACGGTAGTAAAAGTAGAAAACTGCATAGTAGGAAATCATATGTTCATGATCACTAAGTGTTTATCTCTCTTGTGTGCATATTAACAGTATAAAGACCACCCAGTTTGTGTAAAACCTGAAAGTGATAGTGTTTTTCTGTACGTGTTATAATTTTGCAAATAGTTTTGTGCTGCTCCAGTTGTTAGCTTCAACCTTAAAACATATGTGTGTCGGCGTTCATTGCACTCGCGTGTGGCCAAGACTAGGTTGTGTTTTGTCCGTTATAGTTACTTATACCTATTTTCTTGAACGAGAATGTTAATCATTCTCTTGCCTAGTTAGGCTGGCGACCGTTTTCTTTATCAATTAAACAGTGCAGATAAACAAAATTTCGTTTGTTACTGCTCAAATATTAACGTAATTCTGACTTTCATTTCCGATAAGCCACCTCCGTTAGGAACAACACGGTCAACATAACAAAATTCCTCTCAGAGGGTAACACAGATCTGTTGCTTTATACCATAATGGCTATAGCAAAATAGTTCTGTTTTGCAAACTGACTCCTACTTTAAGGTTATGGTACAGCAGTAGCAGACAGGAGTGTTATAAACCTTTGTGACAGGTTGAACTTCGCTTCGGACACTTTCGGTGATGTGTCTTAACGTCTTTGGAGGAATAGGAGCCGCTTCCTCCTCGAGGAACGAAACCAGATATGGTTGTGATTTTAGACGGTGGGGTCTGGGGCGAAATTGTAGCTGTGAATCATCCCACAGGCGTTCCACTGGATTGGGATTGGGACTCTGGGCAGGCCACTCCATTGAGTCATGTTATTGTCGACAAACCACTGCCTCACAGGGGCTGCTTTGTGCCGCGGTTCACTATCAGGCTGGTGCAGTCACCGTCGCTGAACAGTACCTCTACTGTACGCACAGGGGGCTGTAAAGTGTGTTCATATCCTTCTGCATTTAGCATTTACTTAACACAATATGGGGACCACACGCTAACCACGAAAAACACCTCCATACAGTAACACCCCCTACCCCATCCTTCATCGTTCGCGCTTAGGCAGGCTACGTTCTCTACGCATTTACCGATATCAAAGTGTCCGATCAGTTTGCATTAGGGTATCTCCTGATTAATCACTGCTTTAAGGCCATCGACTGTCCAGTGGCATCGTTGTTTACACTACCTCAAACCTCACTTAGCACTGACTGCAGAAACGTGTGGTTTATTTGAGAGCTGCTCCACCATTGGACTCAACTCCTACGCACAATAATTGTTGTAGCTGGACTGCTGGTAACACTTCGGGACTCGCGAGTCTTTCATTCTTCTGATTTCATGCAAATTTTTGCAACCACTTTCTGCCATGCTCGAAGGTCTCTGTGCATCAGTACTTTTGGTCTGCAGGTCTTGGTTTAGGTGCGGTTGACCCTCCTAGTTTCAACTTCAAGTTACATCAACAACACTTGACCTGGGCAGGTCTAGATGGTTTGAAATGTCCCTGATGGATTGGTTACCGAGGTGACACGCAGTACTAGTCGACCCCGGAAGTCACTGACTTCTGCTGGCCGACCTATCCTGCTGCTGCTGCTGCTTGTCTGCTCACAACACGATACTCGCCGTCTGCTTTCGTACTGTCGGGCCAACTTCATTGACATCTGCTGGTGAATTCCGCGAGGTTCCGATGGTAGTAATAAGATACTGTATACTATAGGGTATGCTTTCTGCCTTTTTGCAAACACACTCTTTTTTTCCTTTTACCAAAACATGTTTCAGCACCTGTGTGTCATCATCAGTGGGTTTTTGCTTATTGAAAATGTGTTTTTATATCATATGGTTTTGCAGGACTAACCCGTATGATGAAAAATTTTCAGTAAAGAGAAATCCACTGATGATGGCACAGAGCTACTGAAACATGTTTGGGTAAAAAGAAAAAAAACTATGTGTTTGCAAAATGGCGGAATCCATATCCTATCATGTAACTGCAGACGCGGAAAGAAAGGACAAGAGCTGCAGATCCAAAAGATGATGATAGTGTGTATCCTACAGTATCATGCTTTTGGGCATTAGGCATCTCTAAGAAATCATAGAGTGTATCTTCAGCTCAGAAAATGTCACTGATCTGCAGTGTCGCTTCGTGAATTTTTTGTACGCCATTGTTTAGATGTCTCAGAAATCAGAGTCCGCCATCCCTATTCTTATACCATCTCATTCGATTCGTGAGGGCGTCTCATAACTTTGCGTTGCCTGCCATACGGCGGCGGCAAAACACCATGGTGGAAAAACAGCGGATAACGAAATGATACCTACAGTTGCAGTGGAAATGCTATCATTTCTCATGATTTTAATTACATTAAGTCGACGAAGCATTCAAACGTAATATTCGCTGCCGTCCTCGGAGAAATTCACTTTAGAACCGTTGATGAATATCCTCTTATCAACCATAACATTATGACCACAGACGTACTATTGACACAAACCCGTCCAGGCGGGAGCAGCGTCACCTGCCGAGGAATGACTGCCAGTCAGACGCACGCACCGTGCGTGTAGTATCTGTGAGCGTGCTGTCCGTGTGTAGAATGGCGGAGTCGCACGATCTACCTGAGTTAGGCCGAGGGCAGGTTGTGGTGGCCCTGGAGGCTCGGCACGAGCATTGCGGAAACTGGACGACTTGTCGGGTGTTCGAAGAGTGCTGTGGTGTGTGACTTCAAGACGTGGCTAAGCCAAGGTGGAACCACGTCCAGATGTCGTAGGGTCGGGCGGCCGCCCCTCATTACAGATGTCGGACGTCGTAGGCTGGGCAGACTGGTAAAGCAGGACACGCGGCCAACTGTGGCAGAAATAACTTTGCACTTTAATGCTGGGCAGATTACGAGAGTGACTGAACACACACACAGTGCACCCAACACTCCTAAAGATGGGTCTCCGTGGCCTACAATCCATCCCTGTGGCAACGTTAACAACATGAAATCGGCGGCTACTACTGAAATGCGTACGTGACCATCGGCACTGAATCTTGGCGCAGTGGCAGAGCGTTGCATTGCCTGATAAATCCCGATACCTTTTTCTTGATGCCGATGGGAGGACGCGAATCCGTCGTCTTCCAGGGCAACAGCTCCTTGACGCCTGTACTGCGGGACGGAGACTAGCTGGCGGCGGCTCCATTCTGCTCTGGGGAATATTCAAGTGGCCACCCAGTGGTCCAGTGGAGCTCGTGCAAGGCACCATGACGACCAAAGAGTATCGTACACTGGTTACGGACCATATACACCTCTTCATGACGATCATGCTTCCTGACCGCATTAGCATTGTTCAACAAGAGAATACTCCGTGTTGCAAGGCTAGGAGTGTGATGGAGTGATTCGAGGAACACAGTGGCGAGTTCCAATTGATGTGCTGGCCCTCAACTCGCCAGGTATGAAGCCGATCGAACACATCTGGGATGTGACTGAATGTGGCGCCAGAGCTCACGGCCCCCCTCCCAGGAATTTAAGGGAATTAGATGAGTTGTGTTCTAACATGTGGGGTTGTTCTATTATTCTGTTATTCTACGCAACGGATTAATCTGAGATGTACCCTTTACCCTGTGGCTCCTGCAAGATGCAGTTTCCACCCCTACACTACTACAGAAGTCAGACAGACGTTCCTAACGCTCTAAAGAGAAATGCCTGAAAAACTTTCAGCAATAAATATCTTCTGGAGTCGTCCACTGTAAGGAAATGACACAAAAATTCACAAAATTTCTTATGTAATTAGTGGGATACTTGGGTACTGGAGTAGTGCTAGTTAGTGTAAGAAAAACATGAAACTAACGAAAGTTATTATTTATTGTGCAAAACTTCTGAGAAATCACAATGGCACTTTTAGTTATGAATTGAACAACTTATATCCTGGTTCTTTTTGTAATGTGAAGTTACACCTCAAGGATAGTATTCGCTAATCAAATTTCTAAACAAAGTTTAAGATGGTTTTTGACTTGGCAGAATGGCTGAGAGGCACACCTACTCCTTGAATAATTATCCTTTAGAATGTTGCTAAGTATGGTCAAGGCTGTCGCGTGTGAAATGCAGTGAAGTGTACTGTTGTGGAGGAAGGGGCTCGCAATAGCTGTAGTGCACAATACCGTAAGTTGCGATGACTGCTGTCTGCGCCGCTCGCTGCTGACAAATAAGATAACTCTCGTTCTATCTGGATTGACCTCCGCCAATCAAACTCTCCCTATGCCTTGATGAAGTGAAGAATTCCTATTCGCCCCTTGTCTAACTATTGGCGTGGTACACCGGTCAGATATCCAGTCCACTGCGATGCCACTCAAAATTCGCTCGCAGTCGTTTAACTATAACTCTGTCCATTCACACCGCACAATAAGTGTGTCGGCCAACACAGCGAACAATGCTTAATCGCAAGGACTCAGTATAGAGTAGCACTTCGATTCGCTCTCGACAGAGGTGCTCTCCCAGTGAAGTACTGAGGAGAGACTTGTTCCTCGCTCCAAGAACGACAACGGAACCGCGCCTCTCCACGCCAGACGTGAAGGGGTATATCTTTCGGTCTCTTCCATTATTCCTTCAGCTCAAGGCGTCAGAAATATCGTGTGCCATTCAGTATTGCTCTTCTCAAACGTTTCTTTTAAGGCGACCTATCCAGAAACCTGTGGGATTGGCGTTTGGCATTTGCTGTCTGCCTGTGCAAAACTCTGAAACTGCGTGCTATGTGTAAAGAATGCATAGGCTAGCCGCTCCCACACAATGTAGCGGAATTTGCTTTTGAACCGAACACGGGGTTGTTCCCCCCCTTACACTTGGGCTCACGCTGTCTGCTACATGGGCGGTCACCGGCCGACATAGGCTGGGTCATCTTCTGAAGGGACTGGCGTTCCGTTCTCTCCCGAACTAAAAGCTTCTGTGACCGTTGTGTATGGAATGTATGTGTGTACGCCAGCCTCGAGTATTTCAACCACGGTGCGCTTACTTCTTAATTGCATATTGTTTACATGGATTCATACAACATTGAATTTATCTTATCGAGTTTGGGTTCAAATTAAGCGTCTTGATGTGCGGAATATGATTATGAGGGTGGAATATGTAAGCAATGAAGGTCAGGAGACCACAGCGTCTTACAGTGTGTCCAGATGTGGGGCCAACTCCCTCCAGCGAACTAGCAATGCCTCACTGCTTCCACGCCACGACGCTTCGCCGCTGTTATCCGTGCCAGAGGTGGACATACCAGCTATTGAGCAGGTGGTCATACTGTTCTGGCTGATCAGTATAATATGAAGATACTACTTGCACATTGTGGTGTCACCACCAGACACCACACTTGCTAGGTGGTGGCCTTTAAATCGGCCGCGGTCCGCTAGTATACGACGGACCCGCGTGTCGCCACTGTCAGTGATGGCAAACCGAGCGCCGCCACACGGCAGGTCTAGTGAGACGTACTAGCACTCGCCCCAGTTGTACAGCCGACTTTGCTAGCGATGCTACACTGACAAATAGCGCTCTCATTTGCCGAGACGATAGTTAGCATAGCCTTCAGCTACGTCATTTGCTACGACCTAGCAAGGCGCCATTACCAGTTTATATTGAGCTTATATAATGTATCGTCAAGAGCGATGTACACGAATTAAGGAATAAAGTTCAGTATTACTTCAACTACGTACTTTATTTGCTACTATCATTTCCGTTAACTGTTCCAGACCTCACGCCTGTCTGCGTGAGCTTAATGCGTGCCTTTCGGTCTCCTCTAGCTACAAGGTGTTGGCTCTTCTGCCAACACTTCACACATCATGTTAATACCTTAGATTTACAAGACATTTTACTCGGTATAGTAATAAAACTTCGTGTTTTCTAATTCCCTCCCTTCATTAATAAACCTGCATCTGTAACTACATTCACAACCTGCAAACCACTGAGAAGTGCATGGCAGTATGTGTTTCACATATCACCACTCACAAGACCTTCCCCTATTCCATTCACGTATGGAGCACGGGAGATTGAATACCTCAGTGCACGTTGTAGTTAGTCTAATTTTGTGGCTGGCTCTGAGCACTATGGGACTCAACAGCTTAGGTCATAAGTCCCTTAGAACTTAGAACTACTTAAACCTAACTAACCTAATGACATCACACACACCCATGCCCGAGGCAGGATTCGAACCTGCGACCGTAGCAGTTCCGCGGTTCCGGACTGCAGCGCCAGAACCGCTAGACCACCGCGGCCGGCTCTAATTTTGTCTTCCCGATCCATACATGAGCTACAAACTAAACCAAACTCCTCCCGAACAGGCCATAAAGGCCCAACGGAACCGACCGGTCGCCGTGTCATCCTCAGCCCAGAGGCATCACTGGATGTGTATATGGAGGGGCATGTGGTCAGCACAATGCTCTTCTGGCCGTATGTCAGTTTCTGGTTTCCGAGACGGGAGCCACTACTTCTTAATCACGAAGCTCCTCAGTTTGTCTCACAAGGGCTGAGGGCAGCCCCTTGCCAACAGCGCTCGGCATACCGGATGGTCACCCATCCAAGTGCTATCCCAGGCTGACAGCGCTTAGATTCTGTGATCTGACGGGAGTTGGTGTTACCACTGCGGCAAGGTCGTTGGCTACAAGGTCTATAATAGGGTGTATCTTTTAAGTTCCTGAAACCTCTAGATTCTGTGATCTGACGGGAGATGGTGTTAGTGATTTGACGGGAGGTGGTGCTACCACTGCGGCAAGGCCGTTGGCTACAAGGTCTATAATAGGGTGTATCTTTTAAGTTCCTGAAACCTCTAGATTCTGTGATCTGACGGGAGATGGTGTTAGTGATTTGACGGGAGGTGGTGCTACCACTGCGGCAAGGCCGTTGGCTACAAGGTCTATAATAGGGTGTATCTTTTAAGTTCCCGAAACCTCTAGATTCTGTGATCTGACGGGAGTTGGTGCTACCACTGCAGCAAGGTCGTTGGCTACAAGGTCTATAATAGGGTGTATCTTTTAAGTTCCTGAAACCTCTAAATTCTATGATCTGACGGGAGATGGTGTTAGTGATTTGACGGGAGGTGGTGCTACCACTGCGGCAAGGCCGTTGGCTACAAGGTCTATAATAGGGTGTATCTTTTAAGTTCCCGAAACCTCTAGATTCTGTGATCTGACGGGAGATGGTGTTAGTGATTTGACGGGAGGTGGGTTTACCACTGCGGCAAGGCCGTTGGTTACATGTGCTGTACTGGGGTGTATCTTTTGAGTTCCTGATACTTCGTAAGTAGGCTTTCTCGGGACACTTTACATCTATCTTAATGTTGCTGCCAGTTCAGTTCTTTCAGCATCTTAGCGACACTCTCCCATCGGTCGAACAAACCTCTGAACATTCGTGTTGCCCTTCTTTGTACGCATCCAATACATCCTGTGACTCCCATTTGGTCTGGGTCCCACACGCTTGAGCAGTATTCAAGGATGAGTCAAAAAAGTGGTCTGTATGCAATACGTTTCTAAGGTGACTGCATTTCCTTAGTCTTCTACCAATGAATCACTGTCTGCCATCTCTCTTGCAGCGAGTGAACATATGTGGTCATTCCATTTCCTATCCCTAAAAACTATTATACTTAAGTGTTTGTAAGAGTTGATCAATTCCAAACGTGCCTTACAGATGTTGTAGTCATAAGATACTAAGATTTTCGCTTTATGGAGTAGAAAATTTTACATTTTTGAGCATTCAAAGTGAGTTCTCATTCTTTGCACAAATTTGAAGTCTTTTCAGGATATGGATGAATATTATCATTTTTCAGACAGTTTTTCATTGCAGATAACTGGATCTGAGGTTACAAAGAGACGGACGGCCGCGGTGGCCGTGCGGTTCTAGGCAGTCCGGAACCGCGGGACTGCTACGGTCGAAGGTTCGAATCCTGCCTTGGGCATGGATGTGTGTGATGTCCTTAGGTTAGTTAGGTTTAAGTAGTTCTAAGTTCTAGGGGACTGATGACCTAAGACGTTAAGTCCCATAGTGCTCAGAGCCATTTGAACAAAGAGACGGTGCTAAACTTCGTGGACTTCACGAAGGCATATGTCTCCATGTACAGACATTCTCATGGAAGAATACTGAAGAACGCGGAACTATGCGCCACTAAACGACAAATAAACCGACGTTCTGGTAGACAGAAAGGCAAGGATGAGATTCGGAGGAGCGCAATTGGAATAGCAGAGTTCAATAATACATCTCTTACGAGCGCCTACGCCTCCCAGCCGCCCGCACAACACATCGGTCAGGCAGGTTCCGTATCAAGTAGGAGCCAGCCTCTCAGCCGTCGAGCAGAACCCGAATCAGCGTATGCGGACTAATTTGTTAAGCACAGACACGTGACTGGTAATAGTGCGCGGAATATTCGTGGAGTATTTAAGGCCGCACACAGAGCACACAAGGCAGTCTTCACCGAGTAAGGCGCTGGGCCAAGCACGGAATGAAGCAGGTCTTCCACAATCAGGGTCTTACTGCGGTGCATCCCGGAAGACGTGGCACGGTCCTCTGACAGCTACGTCACTTCCCGGGTGAGCCGCAAGGCTACAAACCATTACCACTGAAAGTGTTGCCTATGATGACTTGGCAACTGTTCTGACTAATAATTAATGCTGGTTGTTAACTCTGGCTACACCGAACAGTAATTCCTCTTACCCATTGTGGACCTTGACCATAAATGATTGGTCTTCAACTCGAGAAACAGTAATTGACCTACTTGTCACTATCCAGGATAACGTTGACAGCCGTCCGCCTATTTCAGTTGGTTTAAGTACTTTTCAATATCGGCCTTCCACCAGAACTAATTAGTTGATGTATTAACTATTGTTATTATTAGAACTATCCTTCTGCCAAGAGTTTTTTTGTTGTCTGGGCATTTAGCCAGAAGTTATTTGTTCCTACCCAATTAATGTTTCGCAATTAGGCCCTCAGCCCGCAACTCACCACCACTGGGTGGGAACTTGTGTTTATTTGCAGCAAATATTTTTGTTTGTTCATATTTTGAGAATCGTTCTTGTCCGCTGACCGAAGATATAGAAGTCAAGACCTGTGTCAAACAGGGAGATCGATTGTCACCAATTTTGTTCAACATGGCACTGGGCGAAGTCATCAGACAGTGGAGAGCAATAAACAAGTAAACTGGAATACAAAAGACGCACACGAGAGATAAAACGGACATAGGGCAACGTCGTCATCAGTGGACCAGTTGACCCTTATCTCTAATTGAAGGAAATCAAATGTTTCAAATGTTACGAAACTGAATGACAGAATTCTTCAGGTATCCTGCAATGCATCGTGTAACGGTTATTACTGAAATATCTTCAGCACCATCAGGAGGAAATGCTAAATCACTTTCCGTCAAGGTTCATTCATCGGTAACCGTTTCCATCAATGGATCAGTTGAATTCCATGAATGGAACATCGCATGTATGTCCGAAATTTCTTGATTAAACGAGTTTTACGACTTTTATTCCAGTATACAACGGCTGGGGGATTTGAATATGGCCACACAGCAAATTAAGAAAATAAAAGGATGAGTGAGTGGAAATTAATTTTAACATGAAAATTTAACTGAACATAAAAAGAACTAGATTAGACCAATATTGAAGTTCAGTACAATTCTAAACTGATGTTATTATGAAATTAAGCGAAATTTCGGATACTTTGTAAAATAATTGCCGTCGCGCATGGCTGTGGACAAACTGTAAAGCAGTTCAAACTCTTTTCTATAACACAGGGATACACTCTATCTACAATTAAAACAAAAGTATCTTTCAGTATTCTTCCTAACTACAGCTCAACTTTCATGCGCCCACCGCTATATGTTATGCCGGTCTTCCACTGATCGATTCTGACACAGTTCACAAAACCAGCATGCAGCAAGTCTACGTCGTAGACCATGAGCTGTGGGCTAGGAAAATAGGAGAAGCAACTGCGCACCGTACAATACATCTGAGAAGGACATAGGAAGAGGATGCAGAGTCACCAGTGGAGGAGACAAGAGGATACTAAAATCTCGGAAGAAGAGCAAGAGAGAGGAATAGTTTCTGGAAGGAGAAGAAGAAAATGGAATCGATAAAGGGACTACCCATGCTATTACTGAGGATGTAATTTAAGAAGAAGAAGACTAAGATTATTGTCTGTAAGTTCATTAATGTACAACGTTGACAAAGGGACCCAACACAGTTCCCTGGGAACACGCCCGAAGTTAATAATGATAAACAATTTTTTTTATTGTTCGCGTAACCCTCTATGACCTTAACTTGGGATTTTTTCAGTTAGCAATATTAATGGGCAGGAAATTTTTAAATTAGACTTCGTCGCTGATGAAGGAGACGATGGTCTGCTCTCATCGAAGGAAGGCACCAATTTGGAAACGCGAAATAATTAACGCTCATTAAAAGTTGCCTATTACGTATGATACTGAGCAGGGCGTATATGAGGTACAACAAATCAATACAGACTTCTGTATTTCAGAACTCCCCGAGAAACGGAAATACACGTTAACGCAGTGCATTCAAATCTAGATGGTAAATAAAACGAATACTGCATTTAAACTCCCACCAATAAAGATACTAGGCCTACTTATTAATATGCGCTGCTGCAGTTTGCGGTTAGATCTCATCTAAATTGTCGCCCAGTTTTTGGAACACACCTCACCTGTGTTAAACGTTCTGAAACATCCACTACCGCGGGTCTGTTTGTCTCGTTCATTGGGTCGTCACCGGTCCTAAATTTTGGAAATAATTTATGTACACACACAGAAGGGTACCTGTATAGGATGGACAATGGTGTGGGGATTCTGAAGGGAATTTGAACTAAAAGAGCATGGGAAACAGAACGCTGTTATATTTTGATATCTCGGAGTACACAGACTGTAGACTGCCCGTGAGTCTAGGTGATCGGTGAGTGTAGAGGAGGAGGAACAGAGAGGACAGAAATGGTTCACGTCTGAATGAGCTGGTGGCGGCTTAAGAAGAGCGGGGGCAAAGACAGATGGCCCAAGCCAGTACTATCCAACTTTCTGGTGCACTCGGACGACGTTGCGATCACAATCATTAGTTTAGTATTATTGTTACCTCTAGATACGTGTAATTCTATAAAAGTATTTTAGATAATGATAGTTAAAATTTCTTGGACTTTCAATTTACATAATTAATGTGAAGTTTGGCATTGCATGTTCGCTGTAAATTCAGAAAAATCTGGTATGCAACAGGAACAAGTTGTTCTTAATGCGACATACATAATTATGTAAGTCTGTCGGGCTGGATCGATACTTATTCTTGACTTTCATGACATGGTCAATCTTCAAAACACTTGCACAAAAAGGTTCCTAGTGGATAATACAATGATAAGAGAGAAGTAGTTTGGAAATGAATAATCCTTAGCACAAAGAGAAAGTAATCCATTATTCTTTCCAGCCATTGATGGCGCCCCATCTGTTGTTATAGCAACAACTTTAGAGAGTGGAAATTTGTAGCTTCGGAAATTTCAGGAATGCATTCAACATGTCTTCTCCCTTAGTACATTGATGAAGTGGCAGTACTCTTATGAACTCCTCGTTAACGGTAAAATCATAAAAGACCTATCCAGGAAATAACGCAACTCTCCAATGTCGGAAATATCAGTGCTTTCATCAAATGGAAGCGAAAAACATTCTCAGATTATTGCAGGTCTTCATATAACTGTGATTCTAATTTTTTAGAAGTCTGTTCAACTCGTCCAGCAACAGTTTGCTGAGACAACTGAAGTCGATTTACAGAATACGTAAGTGCAGATTTATTTTTGTGACCATCGAATAAAGATTCTGCGGCTATGATCACAGCTTCTTCAATTACTTCTCCGTCAGTGAATGGATTTTTCCTTTTCGCTTTCGCCACGTTACTGTTTTGCTGGGATGGCTTTCTAAACACAATTGTCTGCAATGTTAATTTCGATTTTAAACCTGTAAATTTATGTTTTAGTGATTCAGAATTTACAGGAAAGTCACTGTTATAGTTTATGTGGCGTTCTACATCACTTTCCTTGATAACAGACACACTAGTCTTAGACAATAGCCGGCCAGTGTGGCCGAGCGGTTATAGGTGCTTCAGTCTGGAACTGAGCGACCGCTACGGTCGCAGGTTCGAATCCTGCCCCGGGCATGGATGTGTGTGATGTCCTTAGGTTAGTTAGGTTTAAGTAGTTCTAAGTTCTAGGGGACTGATGACCTCAGATGTTAAGTCCCATAGTGCTCAGAGCCATTTGAACGATTCTTAGACAATAAATAGAAGGGTCTTTCTCTGAATTCCACAAAAAAAATACCGTTCCTCCAGATCACTGTTAAAACAGTAAGATCTTGGTCTTTTGAGCCTTATTGTACTAAGAATAATCGATCGCGCGTAAGAAACGTAACTGGACGTACACTCACGTATTGTCAAGTTGTACTGCAGAGAGCCGAAAATATTGCGCAGGAGAAACAATCGGTGCAAACAACACCGTTCAAAAAGAAGGAACTTGCTGTTGCGAGACAGCTTTTTTGGATTAAAGTAACTCTATTTCATATTCATAGCAACTGAAGTTTGATATTTATTCAAAGAAATAATGAGTACTGCTTTCAGTCAACAGATACAGTTTTGCTCTCAAATTTGATTTACCATTAGAAATCGTCGGAATAGAAATTTGTTTATGAAGGGCACCAGGAGAACATATCACGGGCACCATGGTGCCCTGCTCTAACCCATCCGTACAGTAGGAGGGCTACGAGGAAAGATAAAATATGGACCGGCATTGCTTTTAGTAAATTACAGAATCAACCAAAACAAAAATGCAGCCACGTCATTTTTCTACATAGTCATGTGACTTTGATACATGTTTTTTCCACTGAATTAGCAATTGTTTGATGCCTTCCTCGAAGAAAGAAGGGGGACGTGTGTGCAGCCACTTGCCGACAAACCCCACTACCGCTGTGTCGTCATCAAACCGGTGTGCTCAAAGTTCTTCCATCGGCGGTCTACACATGTGGCAGTTCACATGATCGTGAATCCGGACTGTGAGCAGGATGTTCCAGGGAACTGCCTCAAGGTTTTCCCTCGTTACAGCAGCAGAGTGCTGCCGTGCGTTGTCATGCAGAACAAAAGAATATAAGTGACGATGGCTCGCGCACTTCTATAGCTTATTGTCACCGTCCATGTACTGTAACAAGGTCCTGTAGTGCAGGAACGTTCTCCGATGCGATGCTTGTCCGTGATCGTCTTTGGTGGAATACGTTCTCCACAGCTACCCGTCCTGGCAGCCACAAATACAGGGTGTTTCAAAAAGAATATCCGTATTTCGAATTCATATATTTATTAAACTTTAAGACATACGAATATGAAATTTTACACACATATTTACGAACCTCTCAAGTTCAGATTACAGATGTTCAATATGTCCTCCATCAGCGACACGAAAAATATCACATCGATACTCGAGCAATCATGTCCTTCGTCACTGATGTTATGGCAGTAAGGATGCGGTTCTTCTGCTCTTCCAGGTTCTGTGAGAGAGATGGTACATAAAGGTTGTCTTTAACGAAACCCCACAGGAAGAAGTCAGAGGGTGGAGCCCAGCTGAGACATGCTAAGTGGCCGGCTCCTTGACGACCAGTCCAACGGTTCGTAGAGTTTCATTGAGATATTCACGCACTTGGCGACTCCTGTTAGGGGGTGGCCCGTCTTGTTGAAAAATGAAGTTGTCTTTGTGCAGCCTCGGAAACAACCAGTTTTCTAACATAGCGTGATACTGCTGACCTTTAACCGTGTTCCCATGAAAGAAGAACGGGCTGTAAACAGATGATCGGGAGACCGCACAAAACACACTGACCTTGGGCGACTGTCTTACATGTTCATTGGCTGCGTGTGAGTTCTGTAGGCTCCAAATTCGAACATTGTGTTTCTTTACCCGACCACTAACATGGAAAGTCGCTTCATCACTGAACACGATGCGTTGCGCGAAAGTGTTATCATGGTCAATAGCATCAAGAATCTCGTTACAAAATGCCACACGTTTGCGTTTGTCATCAGGACGCAGAGCTGGTAACAGATGTAACTTGTACGGCTTCATAACCAACCGACGTCTCCAAATACGGCAAATTGTTGTTGCTGGCAGCTGTAACTCCCGACTGGCACGACGAGTTGAGTTTGAAGGACTACGCTGGAAAGCAGTTTGAATTCGTGGAGCATTTTCTTCAGGGACGTGTGGGCGGCAGGGACTCTTTCCTTTACATACACATCATGACTCTAGAAACTGTCGATACCATCTGCAAATGTTCCACCCATTCGGAGGATCGATTTGGTACCTCAACCTGAAACGTCTTTGCGTTGTAATCACGGAATTGTACTTCGAAACTCGAGAGCACAAAATGATTTCTGCTGCGGAGTAGCCATTTTAAACATACAACGGTTACCAAGAAAAAGGGAAGACAACTGACATCTAGCGGCTATTAGTATAAACTACACTATGTATTCATTTCTCCAATAGCCGAACCGAGGCGCAGCGATCGATAGTTTGGACAAACTAATACTTAGTAATACGTACGAGTGTGAGTCAAATGAAAACCTTAAATGTTTTTTAAATATTATCTGTTGTGCAGAAGTGGTACAAAGCTGTATCACTTTTCATCATAATCTCCCCGACGCTCAATGCAAGTCACCCAGCGCTTACAAAGTGCACAAATTCCTTTAGAAAAAAATTCTTTTGGTAGTCCACGCAACCACTCATGCACCGCGTGGTGTACCTCATCAGAACGGAACTTCTTTCCTCCCATTGCGTCTTTGAGTGGACCAGACATATGGAAATCACTTGGAGGCAAGGTCTGGTGAGTATGGTGGATGAGGAAGACACTCAAAATGCAGGTCTGTGATTGTTGCAACTGTTGTACGGGCAGTGTGGGGCCTTGTATTTTCATGTTGCAAAAGGACACCTGCTGACAGCAATTCACGTCGCTTTCATTTGATTGCAGGCGGCAGATGATTTTTTAGATCTGTGTATGATGCACTGGTGACAGTCGTCCATGTAGGCATGTAATGCTCCAAAATGACGCCTTTTTCGTCCCAAAAGAGAGTCAGCATAACTTTCCCTGCTGATGGTTCTGTTCAAAACTTCTTTGCTTTTGGTGATGAGGAATGGCGCCATTCCTTGCTCGCTCTCTTCGTTTCCGGTTGGTGGAAGTGAACCCAGGTTTCGTCCCCAGTAACGATTGATGCAAGGAAGCCATCACCTTCTCGTTCAAAGCGCCGAAGAAGTTATTCACAAGCGTGAACACGTCGTTCTCTCATTTCAGGAGTCAGCTGCCGTGGCACCCACCTTGCAGACACTTTGTGAAATTGGAGCACATCGTGCACAATGTGGTGTGCTGACTCACGGCTAATCTGTAAACATGCTGCAATGTCATTCAGTGTCACTCGGCGGTTTTCCTTCACTATGGCTTCAACTGCTGCAATGTTCTGTGGAGTTAAAACTCGTTGTGCCTGACCTGGACGAGGAGCATCTTCCACTGAAGTCACACCATTTGCGAACTTCCTACTCCATTCGTAGACGTGCTGCTATGACAAACATGCATCACCGTACTGAACCTTCATTCGTCGATAAATTTCAACAGGTTTCACACCTTCCCTACACAGAAACCGAATAACAGAGCGCTGTTCTTCCCTGGTGCAAGTCGCAAGTGGGGCGCCATCTTCATACTGATACTGTGACGGTGTGTGTGCATCTGCACTATGCTACCACCTGCACGTCATTCTGCACGCTGTTTGTACGACGCTTACCAACTTACAGGATAACCGCGAGAAATTTCGATTTTTTATTACAGATTTAAGGTTTTCATTTATATTCTTTTTGAAACGCCTTGTATTTTACGCCGTTCTTACATCTGTCTTCCAAAGAGTGTCTTCGCCAAAATGCGCACTGAGGCCTTTCAGACTCCCCGCGTGTATGGTGCCTACTTCCACGACAAACGTGATCAATGCTCGCTGCGCACCAGACTTGTGTACGTGTTGCTAGCACATTGTAGCGTGAGTCAAGCAGTCGCGTGCCGCTATCTGCCCCATGGCAATACTGTTCCATACTACCACACCCTACATCCTGTCGACGTCGTGGCAATTTCCGACAAGAGCGTAAGGCCTGCAGGGCTCTGGAGGGTCGAGTGGGGTTCGCTGGGCGGAGGAGGTACTCACACGTTCGCAAGCCCAACGAAATACACGGACCCTGCAACGAACTTGTGACGTCACACTAGTAGGCCTGTCCACCGCACTTCGCCACCGCTAGGCTCCATGCAGAGCCAACGGGAAATCAATACTTAATTGTGAAGATGGCCACTAAGTGTCTCAATTTCGTCGAGTGGAGTCGAGTACTTGCACGCATTTAAACACACAGTCAAGAATTATTAAACTCGTCTGAGGCAGTTACTTGCTCCCCTCTGGAGACGGCTGCTGGTACTCTTAAGACCTGCAGTGTCACGTGGTGTGACGTACGCGCCACAGCCTCTCTTTCTCGTGGGCCTCGCACGCTCAGAGCTGACGTCAGAATGACGCGTACGTCTCCGGCAGGACATTTTGCTTATGCTCTGTTTCCGTCCACTGTGACAGCAACCACACTCAAATTCCGCTTCGTATGAAGGGCCAGCTCTCCCCCTTCACTCCAGATAGTATGTACAACATGTCGTCGAGTAGGAACCTCTTGTAACCATTACGTAGCGTAAATAACTTGAACAAAAAACTGAGCCCAGCGGTTGGAATAGAGCACAGCAGACACCGATCTACAAGAAGGACGGCAAAAGTAATGAGCCAAACTACCGTCCAGTATGCTTGACATCTCTTTGTTGTGGAGTCTCTAACAACCCTACCACAACAAAGGTCAACATTTAATAATTGTGGTGTTGCTCACGCTGCTAAATACTGCATTTTCGGGCAAAAACATAGTTATTATGTGGCAGGTGTCATTAGAGCACAGTTAATAAAGTCATTTCATGTAATAATGAATAAACTAGGCACTAATCTTTTCGTGTTTCCCACGCTGGTCTCGTTGTAAAATCATGGCACAATCGTCGAAAATCTAGGTGGTTATGATTCCTAGCTCGTATGCAAAGAGGCCGGCCGCGGTGGTCTAGCGGTTCTAGGCGCTCAATCCGGAGCCGCGCGACTGCTACGGTCGCAGGTTCGAAATCCTGCCTCGGGCATGGACGTGTGTGATGTCCTTAGGTTAGTTAGGTTTAAGTAGTTCTACGTTCTAGGGGATTGATGACCATAGATGTTAAGTCCCATAGTGCTGAGAGCCATTTTATTTCATGCAAAGAGGCCTAGGTTTTATTATGCGATATTCAAAAGTTTTGTAGATGCGCTTCACAAACCATACTTGAAAATTTAACCTTTCAAAGTTAGCACAATGGTGATGTAAAAGAAAAATAATCAGCACTCCGAATTCAAGTTACACTTCTTTTTTGTTGCTTTTGTTGCAATGGCACGTAACACACAAAACATCACTTCACAATACAAAACATACTTGAAAACATCTTCCTCACAGTCACTGTTAAAGTTCACATTTTATAAACTGGCTACGTTATGCGTCTTTCCAACATGACGTCCAAGACTTGACCTTCTCAAGGTCCGACTCTCTAACAACTAACTAATAATCGCTTACGCGCCGAAAAATCAGAATTACAACTACGTCAAAGATCATAGTGACAAAAGAAAGAATACACATAAGAATAATATCGTTGCAACATAAACATATCGATGTATCAAAGTACCTCTACATTAATGAAATCAAATCTGAATGTTGTCTCAGAAATATGTCAACTACTTTACAGAAACACAGTAAAATATTGCTGGTATCGAGAGGTTCAGGAGAGGTACCATAATGGGTACGTCATTCAAGTACAATTACAAGTCCTAGAACATATTTATGGGCAGACATGACGAGGTATCTCGGAAAGAATGACCAACTCGATTCCCAGCAGCATGGATTCCCGAAACATCGATCATGTGAAACCTGACCCGCACTTTTACGTCATGACGTCCTGAAAACTGTGGATCAAGGCAGGCAGGTAGATTCATCTTTCTTGACTTCAGGAGCGTGTTTAGTTCAGTACCGTACCTGCGCTTACTGTCGAAAGTATGATTGTGTAGGATACCAGTGGAAAACTTCTCGTGTCGGAGCACAAAAATGGCGAATACATTCTGCCTGTTAGTACCTTTCCGAAGCGCATTCACACTCTTCCTCCAAGTATGGCAGTGGTCCGCCCAGCAACAAGAGGTTGTTCTGGATTTTGACATTTTGATCACAGTGAAGTGAATCTGTTTAGTTCAGTTACTTAACATTAACAATTTAAGTTCAGCTCCATAGTTCTCGACTAAAATACCCAACGAAGGTGCACAGCCGGCCGATGTGGCCAAGCGGCTCTAGGCGCTTCAGTCTTGAACCGCGCGATCGCTACGGCCGCAGCTTCGAATCCTGCCTCTGGCATGGATGTGTGTGATGTCCTTAGGTTAGTTGGGTTTCAGTAGTTCTAAGTTCTAAGGGACTGATGACCTCAGATGGTAAGTCCCATAGTGCTCAGAGCCATTTGAGCCATTTGAAGCTGTACAGGAGTGTTGATATTTCGAGGCCGTTGGTTGCTCCGAAGCAGCTGTTCGTGTAGTATACCACAAAACATGGAGAAAAATAGTAACATATGGAACTGACCCTCAATCGTAATATTCTGACAATTGACAGAATGCTGTATACGAGGAAAAAATTAGTGATCACTACTGACAACAGTCGGGTTTGGAAAGAAAAGAACAAGGTAAGAAAGAAAGAGGAAGCAAGGTATCAAACAATTCTTCCTACAAGATGATAAAAATTAAGCGGTCGTCTAAAGTACAAAATTAGAACTACACTCCTGGAAATGGAAAAAAGAACACATTGACACCGGTGTGTCAGACCCACCATACTTGCTCCGGACACTGCGAGAGGGCTGTACAAGCAATGATCACACGCACGGCACAGCGGACACACCAGGAACCGCGGTGTTGGCCGTCGAATGGCGCTAGCTGCGCAGCATTTGTGCACCGCCGCCGTCAGTGTCAGCCAGTTTGCCGTGGCATACGGAGCTCCATCGCAGTCTTTAACACTGGTAGCATGCCGCGACAGCGTGGACGTGAACCGTATGTGCAGTTGACGGACTTTGAGCGAGGGCGTATAGTGGGAATGCGGGAGGCCGGGTGGACGTACCGCCGAATTGCTCAACACGTGGGGCGTGAGGTCTCCACAGTACATCGATGTTGTCGCCAGTGGTCGGCGGAAGGTGCACGTGCCCGTCGACCTGGGACCGGACCGCAGCGACGCACGGATGCACGCCAAGACCGTAGGATCCTACGCAGTGCCGTAGGGGACCGCACCGCCACTTTCCAGCAAATTAGGGACACTGTTGCTCCTGGGGTATCGGCGAGGACCATTCGCAACCGTCTCCATGAAGCTGGGCTACGGCCCCACACACCGTTAGGCCGTCTTCCGCTCACGCCCCAACATCGTGCAGCCCGCCTCCAGTGGTGTCGCGACAGGCGTGAATGGAGGGACGAATGGAGACGTGTCGTCTTCAGCGATGAGAGTCGCTTCTGCCTTGGTGCCAATGATGGTCGTATGCGTGTTTGGCGCCGTGCAGGTGAGCGCCACATCAGGACTGCATACGACCGAGGCACACAGGGCCAACACCCGGCATCATGGTGTGGGGAGCGATCCCCTACACTGGCCGTACACCACTGGTGATCGTCGAGGGGACACTGAATAGTGCACGGTACATCCAAACCGCCATCGAACCCATCGTTCTACCATTCCTAGACCGGCAAGGGAACTTGCTGTTCCAACAGGACAATGCACGTCCGCATGTATCCCGTGCCACCCAACGTGCTCTAGAAGGTGTAAGTCAACTACCCTGCCCAGCAAGATCTCCGGATCTGTCCCCCATTGAGCATGTTTGGGACTCGATGAAGCGTCGTCTCACGCGGTCTGTACGTCCAGCACGAACGCTGGTCCAACTGAGGCGCCAGGTGGAAATGGCATGGCAAGCCGTTCCAGAGGACTACATCCAGCATCTCTACGATCGTCTCAATGGGAGAATAGCAGCCTGCATTGCTGCGAAAGGTGGATATACACTGTACTAGTGCCGACATTGTGCATGCTCTGTTGCCTGTGTCTATGTGCCTGTGGTTCTGCAGTGTGATCATGTGATGTATCTGACCCCAGGAATGTGTCAATGAAGTTTCCCCTTCCTGGGACAATGAATTCACGGTGTTCTTATTTCAATTTCCAGGAGTGTATTTCCTGAGAAAATAAATGTATGGGTAACAGCAATGGAGGGTCAGTTAGATGGAACCCTTGTGGAATAAAGCTATGTGAAGCTATGACCGAGGAAAAACATTGCAATGCTTCATAGTACCAGAGCTATTTTTTTTTAAACAGTGAATGTCGCTGATGTATAATGTTCTTACAGTAATAAATATCTTACAAATACTCCTTGGACACATTACTAAGCCTGTTTTATATCCTTATACTTTCATCAACAGGTATGTGTAACAGCTGAACTAAATGGTATTCCTTGCAGTACTTGTTACGCTGAAAATGAAATATTGTATAGTAATTTTCAATGAGACCATTTTTTAGCCATGAAACAGTAGTCTTGTGAATTATCTATTGTAATAACTGCTGTTACGTATTTTTTTAAATTACATTGTATTTGTGTTCGTAAATTGTCTACGTGAAAACCGTGTTAAACTGCCATTCCTTATTTGCAGGTGAGTGGACTAAATTCGCAGTTATTTCGGTGCGCCAGCGATTACCGGTATGTACTAAATATAAAATAAACTTAACTATTACTTTATTCATATAATGTGCCTGTTTTATGAATGTTATGTCTTCGTATCCGCTGATCAAACAGTCAACTGGGTATGTAGAAAATATCTCAGAACTCCTTGAGAACAGAGAACAGAAATTCAATTAGAAATCTGCACCCTGTTTCAAGCTATTTTACTGCTATGTTGCAAATTCATTTTGCTAGTCGTCTCTGGATCATATTTTTGAAAGCTTGTAGCTGAATGTACTAACGCTATATTTCACTATATATTTCTGTCACTTGTTCAAGTGAACGGAATTAAATCGGCAAAAAATCAGTTCTGAAGTTTGTGATGCATTCACAAGGCTAGATATCAGCTTATAAGGCACGGGAACAGCGAAATGCGACGAAATGAGTTTTGCAATAATCTTTAACTCACAAAACACAAATGAAGACCGTTAACAGTTCACTGTTTCTTCCCGTTAGAAGACTGTGTACCTAGGTACTGAAAAATATAAATAAATATTTTTGTGACTACGTGAAGATTGTATAGCATAGCGTACCACAGACCTTCAGGGTCAAACTTGTGCATAAGGTAGATGAGCATAAAATTGAGGACTTAGAGATAAGGAAAAGAAATGGTCGAAAATGCACATTTTGGGAGCTCCCGAAAGACCTACGCGTTTGTGGTACTTGTTTGTAAATATCTTATGTTCCATAACAAACTGGTTGTTTCTTCAATTGTGGTGACGATACTTTTGGAAACTATACAAAAATCGACTGTGATGTGTTCTTTGTGGAATGTGACATTGTATATGTTTCATCACCGGTTTTTGTCGTTGACTTCAGGCTGATTTCTTTGAACTGCGCAGTGAACAGGAGCTTATTGAGCAATATCTTTCTATATGATGCAACACAACCTCCTCAAATTACACATTGTGGACTGCTGATATTCAGAAAACTAGGTCAATCCTCTGTGGCTTGTATGTCCAAGATTCTCGTACATTTCTGTCCACAACGATAAATTTCTTCCTATTTTGTCCGCTCCTGTTATAAAACCTACAGTGTCTTGGCAACTGCATCCTCCTGTAACTTACGTTACATTTACGACGACAGGATCGTGTTGCGAGGGATGCACGACCTTTGTCAATCCGTCATGACCTGTAAACCGTGGCAGTTTCCACACTGCACAGGCCACACGTGGCTGTATTGTTTTTGAATGTAGTGCCACAAGTGTCAGTACTGAGGTCAGTTGATATCTACAAATTTATGGCTCAGAGACATACGTATTGCTCTTTCGGGATCTTATTCTGGTTGACATTTCTGACATTTGGTTTCTCATCTGGAAAAATATTCAGCTAAGAATTATCTATAGTCCTACACATTGTATGTTGTAATGAAGTAAATTTTTTGTTTTAAGGGGCTCCGGAAAGGCTCAAAATCCTGAAAAGTTCAATTTTTACTTTTTTGCATTTTCTGAATCTGCAGACTATTACCTTTTAATAGATATATAATTTATTCAATTCCGAAGACTACAACTATTTTTAATTTTTTTTTAATGTGTTCTACATGGGCGTGACCCACTGTGGCGCTGTTAAACTGCTGTCAAATGGTGTTATTATTAACGTCCGTGTTCATCAGGTACATGTTAGTGATGTGAGATAAAGTATGTGTTGTGGCTAAACCTATTTTCAGAGACTTAGCAGCACCTGAACTGTTGAAAAAGTGTATTCACGGAAAAACTCAAAACCCCAATGAAAGTGTATATAGTGTTATATGGTCGAGCATCCCCAAGACTGTATTTTCACTTTGGTGTGTATGATGCTGTTGCGACTTTCAATGATGGCAACATTGTAAGGTGCAAGGTATTTAGAAATATGGGAATGAAGACGGTACGAGCGATGCTTGCTTTAGACAAGGAACGCCTTCGGGCTGCAGACAGGGCTGTAAAGAGTCTAGAAATACAAGCAAGAGTAAACAGGAGGAGGAACAAGAGGAAGCTGGAGGAGGAGTTTGCAGAGGATGAAGATTATCCATCCTATGGACCTGGAATGCACTAAAAAGTTAATCCAATCTTTGTCGCTCGATTCCCAAAACTTTTATTTTCTCATACTAATTACATGTTTTCTAAGGATCTTCCAAACATATTTGTTTCAAACTTTCAGTAAATGTTACACAGTACCTTCTGCATAATTTAACACAGCCTTTTTCCAAAAAACTGTATATTTTTGAATATATAAATAAAAAATAGCAAAAAAATGTTGTGAATTTTCATTACAATTGAAAAAAAATAATCTTTAATAACTGAACTAAAATTTTGTAAAATCCCTGTGTTACGTTGTAGCCCATATTCCAATAAATAATCTGTAAAAAGTTCAACTTCCTACCTCAAATACTTTGTGAGGAAAGATGTAATTTATAAGCGTTATTTTAACATTGCAAATATAGGGCGTTCCGGAGCCTCTTAAATAGTTTGTTAACTGCAGTGATTAACATTCTACCATTTGTAGTTGAAGACATTAATTGTTAGAACAGGTATAAGTTCGAATTTTTGCCTCTTACGCCACAGTGGGTACATGGGTGGGTGGCTAGGGTCTACGACACCTCCCGCATTCTCCCATCTTATCGGAAACTACAGGGTGGTCCAAAAAGCATGATAGAAAGTAAGCGATCGTTGTGGACAAAAGACACCATGCAAGAACATGAGTCTTGTTTTACTGAATACAGATATGAATGACGTTTAATGTACAAGATGCTCGAAAATTCTACCGTCACCGTCTACAGTGGTATACAGCCGGTTACGGAACTCTGTCATAACGCTCTGAAGTCTGAAGGGCTCAGGTGCATGAGTCTCACTTCTGATGGCCCATTTCAGGTCCTTCAATAACTTAGGAGGACTGGTAGGTTGATTGATTTGGGGCGAGGGGACCAAACAGCAAGGTCACCGGTCTACGTTAGGAAGTCGGCCGTGTCCTTTCAGTGGAACCATCCCAGCAATTGCCTGAAACGATTTAGGAACTCACGACAAACTTAAATCAGTTGGTGCGATGCGGGTTTGAACCGATGGTCTCCCGAAAGCGAGTCCAGTGTGCTAATCACTGCGCCACCTCGCTTGGTCTTGCGGGGGGTGGGGTGGGGGGGAATTCCTATATAGTCTGTCGTTGATGTAACCCAATAAGAAGAAGTCGCGCAGGTTCAAGTCCAGACTGTATGGGGGCCACTCTGCCCCGTGCTCCGTGGATTTCTGTTCATCCAATGCAATCAAACGCTCACCAAACGTCGTTTCAAGCCACCTGAAGACGTCAACAGTACTGTGGGGGAGCCCGACCGGCTAGCCGCGCTGTCTAACGCGCTGCTGCCCGAGTGGGAAGGCGTGCCGGTCCCCGGCACGAATCCGCCCAGCGGATTAGTGTCGAAGTGCCGTGTGCCGGCCAGCCTGTGGATGGTTTTCAGGCGGTTTTCCATCTGCCTCGGCGAGTTCCGGCTGGTTCCCCTTACCCCGCCTCAGTTACACTGTGTCGGCGATTGCTGCACAAACACTGTCTGCACGGACACGTCCGTGCAGCTCCTCCTGTCAGAGGTTCGAATCCTCCCTCTGGCATGGGTGTGTGTGTTGTCCATAGTGCAAGTTACGAGGTGCATTCAAGTTCTAAGGCCTCCGATTTTTTTTATAATTAACTACTCACCCGAAATCGATGAAACTGGCGTTACTTCTCGACGTAATCGTCCTGCAGACGTACACTTTTTCACAACGCTGACGCCATGATTCCATGGCAGCGGCGAACGCTTCTTTAGGAGTCTGTTTTGACCACTGGAAAATTGCTGAAGCAATAGCAGCACGGCTGGTGAATGTGCGGCCACGGAGAGTGTGTTTAATTGTTGGAAAAAGCCAAAAGTCACTAGGAGCCAGGTCAGGTGAGTAGGGAGCATTAGGAATCACTTAAAAGTTGTTATCACGAAGAAACTGTTGCGTAACGTTAGCCCGATGTGCGGGTGCGTTGGCTTGGTGAAACAGCACACGCGCAGCCCTTCCCGGACGTTTTTGTTGCAGTGCAGGAAGGAATTTGTTCTTCAAAACATTTTCGTAGGATGCACCTGTTACTGTAGTGCCCTTTGGAACGCAATGGGTAAGGATTACGCCCTCGCTGTCCCAGAACATGGACACCATCATTTTTTCAGCACTGGCGGTTACCCGAAATTTTTTTGGTGGTGGTGATTCTGTGTGCTTCCATTGAGCTGACTGGCGCTTTGTTTCTGGATTGAAAAATGGCATCCACGTCTCATCCATTGTCACAACCGACGAAAAGAAAGTCCCATTCGTGCTGTCGTTGCGCGTCAACATTGCTCGGCAACATGCCACACGCGCAGCCATGTGGTCGTCCGTCAGCATTCGTGGCACCCACCTGTATGAGACTTTTCGCATTTTCAGGTCGTCATGCAGGATTGTGTGCACAGAGCCCACAGAAATGCCAACTCTGGAGGCGATCTGTCCAACAGTCATTCGGCGATCTACCAAAACAATTCTCTCCACTTTCTCGATCATCTCGTCAGACCGGCTTGTGCGAGCCCGAGGTTGTTTCGGTTTGTTGTCATACGATGTTCTACCTTCATTAAACTGTCGCACCCACGAACGCACTTTCCACACATCCACAACTCCATCACCACATGTCTCCTTCAATTGTCAATGAATTTCAATTGGTTTCTCACCACGCAAATTCAGAAAACGAATGTTTGCATGCTGTTCAAGTAAGGAAAACGTCGCCATTTTAAGTATTTAAAACAGTTCTCATTCTCGCCGGTAAAATTCCATATGCCGTACGGTGCTGCCATCTCTGGGACGTATTGACAATGAACACGGCCTCATTTTAAAACAATGCGCATGTTTCTATCTATTTCCAGTCTGGAGTAAAAAAATCGGAGGCCTTAGAACTTGAATGCACCTCGTAGTTTAAGTAGTGTGTAGGCTTAGGGACCGATGAGCTGAGTAGTTTGATCCCATAAGATCTTACCACAAATTTCCAAATTTCAACATACACGTAGACGACAGTTCCTCTATCACGCAAACATTTGGGGTATGCTTGTCTAGTATGAGACCTTTCCGGGAGGGGTGGGGGGGGGGTGTTCCACTGGGGACCGAACCACACAATAACCCTGGGTTAGGTGAGGGACTGCTGTAGCTGGTTGTGGGGTTGTGAACCACTGAGGGCTACAGCGGGGACGAAGCCTATCCGTCGTTTCTGGGTCCCTGGCTCAATACACAATACACACACAGACTATGGGACGTGCCCCATCCCGCGTGAACCAGTACAGGCGACTCATGTTGAGACGGCCCACTTCTGGGCCAAAGTGCAGCTCTAGCAACTCTCGATACTTCACCCCTGTCAACGAATATCGGACCAATGATCCGCCTCGACCATATGGCACACCACACTGTGACCATTTGCGGATCCAGTGGCGAGACGGCACTGCGGTGAGGATTTCCTGGACCTCAGTGGCGCCAGTTTTGTTTGTTCGGGCAACCATTCAACTGAAAGTGGGCGTCGTAAATGAACCAGATCTTTTTTTCACCATTTTGAAGTTCCTCCATCATGCGCTTTGCGAAATCTCTCCGCCGCACAGTGTCCGCCTCCTTGAGTGACTGGAACATTTGGATCTTGCAGGGTCCCAACCCTACCGCTTTCGTGAGTCTTTGTACTGGTGTTTTGGATATGTTTAATTGCTGGGACGCCTGTCGAGTGGATATTGTTCGCTGATACTCAAATAATGCGCGGAAACTCTACTTGTTGTCGATTTTCTTCCTGACGCTTTGCTTCTTCCATCCCAAACACTCCTGGTAGATTCAGATCTAGACATCAAACTGTCAACAATCAAAACTGGTGTGAGATGAGGACCAGATCATCGACCATCTGATTGTTTCTAAATCTACATCTACATCCATACTCCGCATGCCACCTGACGGTGTGTGGCGGAGGGTACCTTGAGTACCTCTATCGGTTCTCCCTTCTATTCAGTGTCGTATTGTTCGTGGAAAGAAGGATTGGCGGTATGCTTCTGTGTGGCCTCTAATCTCTCTGATTTTATCCTCATGGTCTCTTCGCGAGATATACGTAGGAGGGAGCAATATACTGCTTGACTCTTCGGTGAAGGTACGTTCTCGAAACTTCAACAAAATGCCGTACCGAGCTACTTAGCGTCTCTCCTGCAGAGTCTTCCACTGGAGTTTATCTATCATCTCCGTAACGCTTCCGCGATTACTAAATGATCCTGTAACGAAGCGCGCTGCTCTCCGTTGGATCTTTTCTATCTCTTCTATTAACCCTATCTGGTACGGATCCCACACTGCTGAGCAGTATTCGAGCAGTGGGCGAACAAGCGTACTGTAACCTACTTCCTTTGTTTTCGGATTGAATTTCCTTAGGATTCTTCCAATGAATCTCAGTCTGGCATCTGCTTTACTAACGATCTACTTTATATGATCATTCCATTTAAAATCACTCCTAATGCGTACTGCCAGATAATTTATTGAATTAACTGCTTCCAGTTGCTGACCTGCTATTTTGTAGCTAAACGATAAAGGATCTATCTTTCTATGTATTCGCAGCACATTACACTTGTCTACATTGAGATTCAATTGCCATTCCATGCACCATGCGTCAATTCGCTGCAGATGCTCCTGCATTTGAGTACAATTTTCCATTGTTACAACCTCTCGATATACCACAGCATCATCCGCAAAAAGCCTCTGTGAACTTCCGATGTCATCCACAAGGTCATTTATGTATATTGTGAATAGCAACGGTCCTATGACACTCCCCTGCGGCACACCTGAAATCACTCTTACTTCGGATGACTTCTCTCCATTGAGAATGACATGCTGCATTCTGTTATCTAGGAACTCTTCAATCCAATCACACTATTGGTCTGATAGTCCATATGCTCTTACTTTGTTCATTAAACGACTGTGAGGAACTGTATCGAACGCCTTGCGGAAGTCAAGAAACACGGCATCTACCTGGGAACCCGTGTCTATGGCCGTCTGAGTCTCGTGGACCAATAGCGCGATCTGGGTTTCACACGATCGTCTTTTTCGAAACCCATGCTCATTCCTACAGAGCAGATTTCTAGTCTCCAGAAAAGTCATTATACTCGAACATAATACGTGTTCCAAAACCACTGCGACTTTCCTGTGCTGTAGCTTACAGCACGGTAACGACTTCACTAGTTGTCCTTTTCTTTCCGAACTTTGGCAGACATGCACGTCGAACGGTGGCTTACTGCTGTAATTCTCATAAAATTTTCTTACGATAAATAATCGTTCTTACAAAGGTCAGTGGTTCCACAGTGCTCCTTCTTAATTTCCTGTGATCAGGCATTCACCTGAAATGCCAATATATATGCTATTACAGTACGGAAGAATTATACTTATATCATCAATGCATTTAAAATCAGGAACTTAATACACTTCTTATCAAGCTTTTAGGAGCACCCTGCTGATACACACCGAGACCTGATCCATATTCGGCAGATGGCTCCAAAGTTAAAACTCGAATTTATTCAGTTCTGAGCTTTTGTTTTCGATCGAGGCCCAACGTCTTCAACGTTGTCGGCTTCGGCTCGACTTTGGATACTGAACTCTGGTTGGACGTGTTCGTAATCAGAATTGGCAATCAGACACTTGTTCGGAAGTATAAGAACTTGACTGCGGATGCGTCGTCTACCGACACAATTGCTGAACAATAGAAGCGGGTTATCATGTTTTAATGTACTGATTCTGTGGTGTCACCGCCAGACACCACACTTGCTAGGTGGTAGCCTTTAAATCGGCCGCGGTCCGCTAGTATACGTCGGACCCTTGTGTCGCCACTGTGAGTGACTGCAGACCGTGCGCCGCCACACGGCAGGTCTAGAGACACTTACTAGCACTCGCCCCAGTTGTACAGCCGACTTAGCCAGAGATGGATCACTGACAACTACGCTCTCATTTGCCGAGACGATAGTTAGCATAGCCTTCAGCTACGTCATTTGCTACGACCTAGCAAGGCGCCATAGCAATTGATATTGAGATTATAACATGTACCGTCAAGAGCGATGTACATCAATTGTGGATTAAAGTTAAGTATTATATCAACTACGTACTTTATTTGCTACTATTAATTCCCATAACTGTTCCAGACCTCACGCCAGTCAGCGTGTAATTAAACGCGTGCATTTCGGCCTCCTCTAGCAACACAGTGTTGGCTCTTCTGCCAACACTTCAGATTCCTTGCTGAAAATAGAATTCTTTGTCAAAGGGAACTGTAGAACGTAGTGACCAAAACAGTAAGGCAGCAAGGAGCAAACAACAATAAATGAAAATTCACGAAACAAGGAATGAAAGGAATACGCAAAGTAATCACAAAACACGTAAAAAACACCGCGCCCATGACGGTTGGGCTTGGAAGTTCTTTGACGGCCGCGGTTCACTTGACATCACGTGATACTGCAGCACCAACGCTATACGAACACCTAATTCTGCACTAGCGTTGACGACATTCGTATCAGACGTTACAGAGTCGTTTTCTTCGCAAACTTACAGTATATGCAATACGGTAAATTGTCCGCTAATCCTTGCTGTCCTTGGCTGTTACACATCGCGACGTTTTTGGAAAATATTGCTGATCTTTCAAAGTATTTATTTTTACAATTTTAAGTTATTAAAGAGCATTCAGCGGAAATTCGGTACGTCATGACAGGGTTCGTAAGACAGTGCCACTAACTCAAGCGCTGCTCTAGGTCACGGAGGAACTTGAATGCATTTTCGCTTACAAATTTCGACTCGGTCGTTTCCGGACTAGGGTGCCTCACCTCAGACTGACACATCTACCCTGCTCCATCCACTCCCGAAAGTTTTTCACATCTTAAAGGAATCACCCGGTATACTGAAAACATTAGACGTCCTCTAAAGGTAAGATGCCGAGCGCAGCGACAGCGACAGGCGACAGAGAGAGGTGTCGCCCGGCGACAGCAGCACTGCTGGTTTCTCTTATTTCTTATGCGAGCTCGTTGGCGGGGCGCGACAAGTGTCGCGGTGCACGTCACGCCTGCACCTGTCGCGCACGCGACCGGCGACGCTGCTGCTCCCTGACCAGTCGCGTGGCGTGTCGCCGAGCGTAAATGTGGATTTCACTCGAAAAACTGATCAGTTTGGTCTGTGTCAACCCCCAGCTATATGACGTCAAATTAGATGGATACAATAATACACTTGTGAAGAACAACATATGGAAAGATGTAGGGTACAAATGGTTCAAATGGCTCTGAGCACTATGGGACTTAACGTCTATGGTCATTAGTCCCCTAGAACTTAGAACTACTTAAAACTAACTAACCTAAGGACAGCACACAACACCCAGTCATCACGAGGCAGAGAAAATTCCTGAACGCCGCCGGGAATCGAACCCGGGATCCCGGGCGTGGGAAGCAAGAACGCTACTAA
Organism: Schistocerca cancellata; assembly: GCF_023864275.1. Classification (NCBI taxonomy): domain Eukaryota; kingdom Metazoa; phylum Arthropoda; class Insecta; order Orthoptera; family Acrididae; genus Schistocerca; species Schistocerca cancellata. The sequence goes on along the minus strand of NC_064635.1, from coordinate 13,662,544 downwards.
AGATGTAGGGAAGGAGCTCAATAAAAACAGTAAGTATTATTTATTTAACTACACATTTTATTTGCCAAGTGCTCGCATTTATATAAGTACGTATAAGCGTGACACATAATCAAATTAACTTCGTAAATAAAAAGATATACACATGTCATTACCTATGTTTCTTGTAAATACACTACTGGACATTAAAATTTCTACACCAAGAAGAAATGCAGATGATAAACGGGTATTCATTGGACAAATATATTATACTAGAACTGACAAATGATTACATTTTCACGCAATTTGGGTGCATAGATCCTGAGAAATCAGTAACCAGAACAACCACCTCTGGCCGTAATAACAGCCTTGATACACCTGGGCATTGAGTCAAACAGAGCTTGGATGACGTGTACAGGTACAGCTGCCCATCCAGCTACAAGACGATACCACAGTTCATCAAGAGTAGTGACTGGCATATTGTGACGAGCCAGTTGCTCGGCCACCATTGACCAGACGTTTTCAATTGGTGTGGGATCTGCAGGATGTGCTGGAGAGGGAAGCAGTCGAACATTTTCTGTATCCATAAAGGCCCGTACGGGACCTGCAACATGCGGTCGTGCATTATCCTGCTGAAATGTAGGGTTTCGTAGCGATCGAAAAACGGTAGAGCCACGGGTCGTAACACATCTGAAATGTAACGTCCACTATTCAAAGCGGTGTCAAGGCGAACAAGACGTGACCGACACGTGTAACCAATGGCACCCCGTACCATCACGCCGGGTGATACCCCAGTATGGCGATGACGAATACACGCTTCCAATGTGCGTTCACCGCGATGTCGCCAAACACGGATGCAACCATCATGATGCTGTAAACAGAACCTGAATTCATCCGAAAAAATGACGTTTTGCCGTTCGTGCACACAGGTTCGCCGTTGAGTGCACCATCGCAGGCGCTCCTGACCGTGATGCAGCGTCAAGGATAACCGCAACCATGGTCTCCGAGCTGATAGTCCATGCTGCTGCGAACGTCGTCGAACTGTTCGTGCAGATGGTTGTTGTCTTGGAAACGTCCCCATCTGTTGACTCGGGGATAGAGACGTGGCTGCACGACCCGTTACAGCCATACGGATAAGATGCCTGTTATCTCGACTGCTAGTGATACGAGGCGGTTGGGATCCAGTCATTGGATCTCGACCGACGCGAGCAGCAATGTCGCGATACGGTAAACCGCAATCGCGATAGGCTACCATCCGACCTTTGTCAAAGTCGCAAACGTGATGGTACGCATTTCTCCTGCTTACACGAGGCATCACAGCAACGTTTCACCAGGCAACGCCTGTCAGCTGCTGTTTGTGTATGAGAAATCGATTGGAAACTTTCCTCATGTCAGCGGGTTGTAGGTTTCGCCACCGGCGCCAACCTTGTGTGAATGCTCTGAAAAGCTAATCATCTGGATATCACAGCATCTTCTTCCTGTCGGTTAAATTTCCCGTCTGTAGCACGTCATCTTCGTGGCGTAGCAATTTTAATGGTCAGTAGTTTAGTATTCAAATTAACTATGGAAGTGCAACGAAGACCAATTACCATTATTTACAGCATTAATTTGCTATTGTACTCCGCCCTTTGTACTACAAAAAAAATGTTTAAGCTTGTCTCTCACCTCAATTCAACACTTTGTAAATCCTCCGTTATGCACCGGTTCTATCATACTTGTTGACTGAGTCGGTGTTTCACATTGATAGAAGGGAATTGGTTGGTCTTCAAGATAAGCATCTCGCAGAATATTATATAGGCAACAGGCTGTTATCATGTCATCAACTTATTCTGGTAAAATTGCAAAACACACTAAATATTTGAGACAATAACCCAAAGGCGTTTTCTACTACACGACGAGCACGACACAAACGGTAGTTAAAAACTTCTTTTTCCAGATCCAGTCGTGCAGCTTTTCGAGAGTATGGCTTCATCACGTAATTACTAAGTGCAATCGCCGATTATGAAGTGAGGCATTAAAATACCAGTGTTGGGAAGGCATTTAGATGCAGTGAAATTAAAATTGTTTGTGGCAATCATTTTCCCCATGTCAGATTTTTGAAAAATACGGCTGTCACCTTCTTTGCCATAAGAACCAACTTCTACAACAATGATTTTGTAATTGGTGTCAACTATTGCAAGCAGAACAATGGGAAAGTAATTTTTATTATTGAAAAAGAGAGATTCGCTGTTTTTTGGTGCTTTTATGCGCACATGTTTGCCATCAGTACTACCCACACAGTTTGGTATATTCCATTTTTGCCAGAAATTTTGTTCAACATGCTTGTAAGTATTTTTATTTGGCGAGGGCAAGGCTATTGCCTTTTTTTTTTTTGTTCGCAATACGTTCAAAACTTTCCTAACGATCCGGGAGATATAGCCGTCTGATATGTGATAGGCATATGACAAAGACTTAAACGTTTCTCCTGTGGCCATGAATCTGTAAAAAAGGGAAAAAAGAATTCCTTATCATTATTTATGTAGACAATATGTGTTTTGTAAATGTGCACGACATAAAAAGCATCTGTGATTAGTATTTGCATTGTTTGTTGTTGTGGTCTTCAGTCCTGAGACTGGTTTGATGCAGCTCTCCATGCTACTCTATCCTGTGCAAGTTTCTTCATCTCCCAGTATCTACTGCAACCTACATCCTTCTGAATCTGCTTAGTGTATTCATCTCTTGGTCTCCCTCTACGATTTTTACCCTCCACACTGCCCTCCAATGCTAAATTTGTAATCCCTTGATGCCTCAAAACATGTCCTACCAACCGATCCCTTCTTCTAGTCAAGTTGTGCCACAAACTTCTCTTCTCCCCAATCCTATTCAATACCTCCTCATTAGTTACGTGATCTACCCACCTTATCTTCAGCATTTTTCTGTAGCACCACATTTCGAAAGCTTCTATTCTCTTCTTGTCCAAACTATTTATCGTCCATGTTTCACTTCCATACATGGCTTCACTCCATACAAATACTTGCAGAAACGACTTCCTGACACTTAAATCTATACTCGATGTTAACAAATTCCTCTTCTTGAGAAACGCTTTCCTTGCCATTGCCAGTCTACATTTTATACCCTCTCTGCTTCGACCATCATCAGTTATTTTGCCCCCCAAATAGCAAAACTCGTTTACTACTTTAAGTGTCTCATTTCCTAATCTAATTCCCTCAGCATCACCAGACTTAATTTGACTATATTCCATTATCCTCGTTTTGCTTTTGTTGATGTTCATCTTATATCATCCTTTCAAGACACTGTCCATTCCGTTCAACTGCTCTTCCAAGTCCTTTGCTGTCTCTGACAGAATTACAATGTCATCGGCGAACCTCAAAGTTTTTACTTCTTCTCCATGAATTTTAATACCTACTCCGAATTTTTCTTTTGTTTCGTTCACTGCTTGCTCAATATACAGATTGAATAACATCGGGGAGAGGTTACAACCCTGTCTTACTCCTTTCCCAACCACTGCTTCCCTTTCATGCCCCTCGACTCTTATAACTGCCATCTGGTTTCTGTACAAACTGTAAATAGCCTTTCGCTCCCTGTATTTTACTCCTGCCACCTTCAGAATTTGAAAGAGAGTATTCCAGTTAACATTGTCAAAAGCTTTCTCTAAGTCTACAAATGCTAGAAACGTAGGTTTGCCTTTTCTTAATCTTTCTTCTAAGATACGTCGTAAGGTCAGTATTGCCTCACGTGTTCCAACATTTCTACTGATCTTCCCCGAGGTCGGCTTCTACCAGTTTTTCCATTCGTCTGTAAAGAATTCGCGTTAGTATTTTGCAGCTGTGACTTATTAAACTGATAGTTCGTTAATTTTCACATCTGTCAACACCTGCTTTCTTTGGGATTGGAATTATTATATTCTTCTTGAAGTCTGAGGGTATTTCGCCTGTCTCATACATCGTGCTCACCAGATGGTAGAGTTTTGTCAGGACTGGCTCTCCCGAGGCCATCAGTAGTTCAAATGGAATGTTGTCTACTCCCGGGGCCTTGTTTCGACTCAGGTCTTTCAGTGCTCTGTCAAACTCTTCACGCAGTATCTTATCTCCCATTTCGTCTTCATCTACATCCTCTTCCATTTCCATAATATTGTCCTCAAGTACATCGCCCTTGTATAAACCCTCTATATACTCCTTCCACCTTTCTGCCTTCCCTTCTTTGCTTAGAACTGGGTTGCCATCTGAGCTCTTGATATTCATACAAGTGGTTCTCTTCTCTCCAAAGGTCTCTTTAATTTTCCTGTAGGCAGTATCTAACTTACCCCTAGTGAGACAAGCCTCTACATCCTTACATTTGTCCTCTAGCCATCCCTGCTTAGCCATTTTGCACTTCCTGTCGATCTCATTTTTGAGACGTTTGTATTCCTTTTTGCCTGCTTCATTTACTGCATTTTTATATTTTCTCCTTTCATCAATTAAATTCAATATTTCTTCTGTTACCTAAGGATTTCTATTAGCCCTCGTCTTTTTACCTACTTGATCCTCTGCTGCCTTCACTACTTCATCCCTCAGAGCTACCCATTCTTCTTCTACTGTATTTCTTTCCCCCATTCCTGTCAATTGTTCCCTTATGCTCTCCCTGAAACTCTCTACAACCTCTGGTTCTTTCAGTTTATCCAGGTCCCATCTCCTTAAATTCCCACCTTTTTGCAGTTTCTTCAGTTTCAATCTGCAGTTCATAACCAATAGATTGTGGTCAGAATCCACATCTGCCCCAGGAAATGTCTTACAATTTAAAACCTGGTTCCTAAATCTCTGTCTTACCGTTGTATAATCTATCTGATACCTTTTAGCATCTCCAGGATTCTTCCAGGTATACAACCTTCTTTTATGATTCTTGAACCAAGTGTTGGCTATGATTAAGTTATGCTCTGTGCAAAATTCTACAAGGCGGCTTCCTCTTTCATTCCTTCCCCCCAATCCATATTCACCTACTGTGTTTCCTTCTCTCCCTTTTCCTACTGACGAATTCCAGTCACCCATGACTATTAAATTTTCGTCTCCCTTCACTACCTGAATAATTTCTTTTATCTCGTCATACATTTCATCTATTTCTTCATCATCTGCAGAGGTAGTTGGCATATAAACTTGTACTACTGTAGTAGGCATGGGCTTTGTGTCTATCTTGGCCACAATAATGCGTTCACTATGCTGTTTGTAGTAGCTAACCTGCACTCCTATTTTTTTATTCATTATTAAACCTACTCCTGCATTACCCCTATTTGGTTTTGTATTTATAACCCTGTAATCACCTGACCAAAAGTCTTGTTCCTCCTGCCACCGAACTTCACTAATTCCCACAATATCTAACTTTAACCTATCCATTTCCCTTTTTAAATTTTCTAACCTACCTGCCCGATTAAGGGATCTGACATTCCACGCTCCGATCCGTAGAACGCCAGTTTTCTTTCTCCTGATAACGACGCCCTCTTGAGTAGTCCCCGCCCGGAGATCCGAATGGGGGACTATTTTACCTCCGGAATATTTTACCCAAGAGGACGCCATCATCATTTAATCATACAGTAGAGCTGCATGTCCTCGGGAAAAATTACGGCTGTAGTTTCCCCTTGCTTTCAGCCGTTCGCAGTACCAGCACAGCAAGGCCGTTTTGGTTATTGTTACAAGGCCAGATCAGTCAATCATCCAGACTGTTGCCCCTGCAACTACTGAAAAGGCTGCTGCCCCTCTTCAGGAACCACATGTTTGTCTGGCCTCTCAACAGATACCCCTCCGTTGTGGTTGCACCTACGGTACGGCCATCTGTATCGCTGAGGCACGCAAGCCTCCCCACCAACGGCAAGGTCCATGGTTCATGGGGGGAGTATTTGCATGTTAACATCTAAAATGCATGTCATAATTTTCGTTACAGGTGAGGATTGTAAAAGACGGTGGAAACACATTAAAGACTCCTACAATCGATTCAAGCGCAACAATATATCAGGAATCTGCTGCACCTAAGAACTCTAAATGGACAATGTATAAACAGTTGCGTTTTCTTGAGACCGTATCTCAGCGTAGACCTGGCGGCACTAACGTGGTGAAAGACAGGGCAGTCGGAGATGATACTGCTGGGCAACCTGGGGTTGAGAGTATTGTCGCTTACAGGGAGGTGAATGGGGAAGGAGCTGCGAATGAAACTCTTAGAGACCGCCAACCTACAAGTACTGGGGCTACTAATACTAAACGACGACCCCGAAACGAAAAAGACGATACCATTCTCAATTACTTAAAAAAGAGGGATGAGAGTCGGCAGACATTGTTGAATCAAATAACGCAAAAACATGATATTGAAAGACATTGATTTTGCAATCACGTCAGAGATGTTTTGGGGTCGCTACCACAAATTTACAAACTTCAAGCGAAGCAAGAAGTTTTTAACATCCAGATTAATTATCAAATGATGGCAGCTGAGAATCCTGATTCTTCTATTCAGTACGTCAGTACCGAAATGTCATTTAACTCTAGTTCATGTCACTCAAATTCCCCAAGTCAAACTGCGACCACTCCTAATTACATAATTTCAAAGCCTTCTATTTCCACCAGTTCCGTTGCCATGTATGCGTACTCGCCTCGAGAGCCTACTGGTTTGACACTACCACCTGTTCAAGAAGAGCATAATTTGAGTGTAGAAGAAATTGAAAATATAATACAAGACGATAAAAATACAATACCTTAACGTTAAGAATAATTTTTCTTCGACTGTAATCACATCTCTTGTAGTTCTTTCAGTCTGGAACCGCGTGACCGCTACGGTCGCAGGTTCGAATCCTGCCTCGGGCATGGATGTGGTATGATGTCCTTAGGTTAGTTAGGTTTAAGTAGTTCTAAGTTCTAGGGGACTGATGACTACAGATGTTAAGTCCCATAGTGCTCAGAACCATTTGAACCATTTTTTTGTAGTTCTTGGTTATAATTCTTCACGAATTAAATTCTAAATAAAATTAAACTGTTTTTTATTTAATCTGCAATAAGATCTAAATTTTTCTTCATCACTTCGTGAGTGTTTTTCTGACGTGTAGAAACCTTCCTTGCGTCGTTGCTTGAACATCGAGTTAACAGGACGTCTCCTCTTTAAATATTGGTACAAAAACATATAATCATCTTCATCCTCTTCAAAAAGTAATCGCGCAGTTTCATTAGTCGATTTCGCAGACAACCGTCGTCTTCGAATTCGAACGACACGCTGTAGGGTCTGTCGCTAGGTTCAGAATATTACCTTACTACGCTTCCCTGTCGCACACGTTGCCGCTACAAGGGCGTGCTGAAAAGTAACAGCTCTGAATTTTGTATCCTGTTCTCAATACTATTTGAGGTATGAAATGTCGTGCATATTACTCTGCCAACTTCCCCGCTTCCCTGACGCAACTTCCTACCCTCTTCCGCTAGGCGGAGGGGGAGGCTATCAACTGTAGCGTGTCACATATCGTAGCGTAATGAAGATGAAATTGGAGATATGATACTGCGTGAAGAGTTTGACTGAGCACTGAAAGGCCTGTGTCGAAACAAGGCCCCGGGAGTAGACAACATTCCATTAGAACTACTGACGGCCTTGGGAGAGCAAGTCCTGACAAAACTCTACCATCTGGTGAGCAAGATGTATGAGACAGGCGAAATACCCTTAGACTTCAAGAAGAATACAATATCTTCAATCCCAAAGAAAGCAGGTGTCGACAGATGTGAAAATTACCGAACTATCAGTTTAATAAGCCACGGCTGCAAAATACTAACACGAATTCTTTACAGACGAATGGAAAAACTGGTAGAAGCCAACCTCGGGGAAGACCAGTTTTGAATCCGTATAAATGTTGGAACACCTGAGGCAATACTCACCCTACGACTTATCTTAGAAAATAGATTAAGGAAAGGGAAACCTACGTTTCTAGCATTTGTAGACTTAGAAAAAGCTTTTGACAATGTCGACTGTAATACTCTGTTTCAAATTCTGAAGGTGGCAGGGGTAAAATACAGGGAGCGAAAGGGTATTTACAATTGGTACAGGAAGCAGATGGCAGTTATGAGTCGAGGGGCATGAAAGGCAAGCAGTGGTTGGGAAGGGAGTGAGACAGGGTTGTAGCCTCTCCCCGATGTTATTCAATCTGTATATTGAGCAAGCAGTGAACGAAACAAAAGAAAAATTCGGAGTAGGAATTAAAATCCATGGAGAACAAATAAAAACTTTGAGGTTCGCCGATGACATTGTAATTCTGTCAGAGACAGCAAAGGACTTGGAAGAGCAGTTGAACGGAATGGACACTGTCTTCAAAGGAGGGTATAAGATGAACATCAACAAAAGCAAAACGAGGATAATGGAATGTAGTCGAATTAAGTTGGGTGATGCTGAGGGAATTAGATTAGGAAATGAGACATTTAAAGTAGTAAAGGAGTTTTGCTATTTGGGGAGCAAAATAACTGATGATGGTCGAAGTAGAGAGGATATAAAATGTAGACTGTCAATGGCAACAAAAGCGTTTCCGAAGAAGAGAAATTTGTTAACATCGAGTATAGATTTAAATGTCAGGAAGTCGTTTCTGAAAGTATTTGTATGGAGTGTAGCCATACATGGAAGTGAAACGTGGACGATAAATATCTTAGACAAGAAGAGAATAGAAGCTTTCGAAATGTGGTGCTACAGAAGAATGCTGAAGATTAGATGGGTAGATCACATAACTAATGAGGAGGTATTCAATAGAAATGGGGAGAAGAGGAGCTTATGGCACAACTTGACTAGAAGAAGGGGTCGGTTGGTAGGACATGTTCTGAGACATCGACGGATCACCAATTTAGTATTGGAGGGCAGTGTGGAGGGTAAAAATCGTAGAGGGAGACCAAGAGATGAATACACTAAGCAGATTCAGAAGGATGTATGTTGCAGTAAGTACTGGGAGATGAAGAAGCTTGCACAGGATAGAGTAGAATGGAGAGCTGCATCAAACCAGTCTCTGTACTGAAGACCACAACAACAATTCAATTGTGTCGGTGCTTGAGAAACACTGTACTGTAATCGAATTTCTAACCGCAGCAAACGTGTTCCCAGTTCATTCACACACGGAGCTCCCTCTCCATCAGCATGTGAGTGCCAGACCGCTGTGACATCTGCCACGATCCGATGCCCTGAGTTCACTGTCATCGATCATTCTCCATATTGCCTCAACGTGGGCCTATCAGTTGTTCACCAGTTTCCAAAGCTTAAGAAACACATTTGAGGACTCCGCTTTGACAGTGATGAAACGGTGCAAGCAGAAGTGAGTTTATGGCTCCGTCAACAAACTCAGTCATTCTACAGTGTCGGTATCAACAAACTGTTCTCTCGTTGGGAGAAATGTTTCGTAGAATGCTAATAAAGTCATTTTTACTTACAAATCTTTAAGAAATTTCACATAAAAAATTCGGGGGTACTACTTTTCAGAAAGCCCTAGTTGGTTGGTTGGTTGATTTGGAGGCAGAGGACCTAACAGCGAGGTCATCGGATTAGAGAATGATGGAGAAGGATATCGGCCGTGGCATTTCAGAGGAACCATCCAGGCATTTGTCTAAAGCGGGTTAGAGAAATCGCGGAAAACCTAAATCACGATGGCCACACTCGGGTTTGTACCGTCGTCCTCCCGAATTCGAATCCAGTGAGCTAACCACTGCGCCACCTCTTACCACACCCTCGTCTTTCTTTTCCGTAGAGAATCGACGTCCAAAATGACGTACTGGGTCCTATTAGTCAAATAGTCATCGAGCCAATCGCATTATCTGCGAGAACACTCGGTATGACCTGTATTGCTGAAAAGTGAGCGATGTGATACGATTAACCCCTTTCGGAAATGGAGGAAGACGAAATATACCTGTTGACCTGCACCTATTGCTTGCGAGATGTCGTGGATGAATATGTGAAGGTGCGTTTGACACGAAGCCCACTATCCTGACTCCGTGCTGACGTTTTTTTCAAACGCTCGTTTCCCTCGAGGAACGCCGTAGTGTCTGAGCTGAGAATAAGTCTTAGGATCCTGCAAAAGTCTGACGTCAGCGACACTGTCCTGTAATTCTGTAGATCCTAGTTTTTTAGCTTTCTAGAAAACACTGGTGACCTGTACTCCTTTCCAGTCACTTGGGATTGCTTATTCTCTGCGCCAGAGATTCTCGATAAATATTAGCCACTTCTGTGGCCTATTCAATGTGACATCTAACTCGAATTACTTCAATGTCATGTACGCTTCATGACGTCTTAGTTGTTTTCCAGTGCTGGGGATGGTATCGATCGTTTCTGAATCCCTGCGGTGTTCAAACGTCGGTACAGTGACCTTCCTATCTCGACGTTATGACAATATTCCCGCCAGAGAAAGATGACGGAAGAGTGTGTCAGCACTAATAGAGGCGTCCAGATGAACAGCGAGGTGTCTGATCGTAATCCGTCGATCACCTGGAGTGAGAGTGTCCGAACGTTCCAACATTGCAAGGAGTCACAGCTGTGTTCGGCACGCAGGCACGCGGGAGATTGGACAGGTCTGCGCTACCCTGCTGCCATGACACTACAAGGACGGAACTGGAAATACACTACTGACCATTAAAATTGCTACACCAACAAGAAATGCAGATGATAAACGGGTATACATTGGACAAATATATTATACTAGAACTGAAATGTGATTACATTTTCACGCAATTTGAGTGCATAGATCCAGAGAAATCAGTACCCAGAACAACCACCTCTGGCCGTAATAACGGCCTTCGTACTCCTGGGCATTCAGTCAATCAGAGCTTGGATGGCGTGTACAGGTACAGCTGCCCATGCAGCTTCAACACGATAGCACAGTTAATCAAGAGTAGTGACTGGCGCATTGTGACGAGCCAGTTGCTCGCCCACCATTGACGAGACGCTTTCAATTGGTGAGAGATCTGCGGAATGCGCTGGCCAGGCCAGCAGTCGAACGTTTTCTGTATCCAGAAAGGCCCGTACAGGACCTGCAACATGAGGTCGGGCATTATCCTGCTGAAATGTAGGGTTTCTCAGGGATCGAATGAAGGATAGAGCCATGGGGCGTAAGACATCTGAAATGAAACGTCCACTGTTCAAAGTGCCGTCAATGCGAACAAGAGATGACCGAGACGTGTAACCAATGGCACCCCATACCATCACGCCAGGTGGTACGCCAGTACGGCGATGATAAATACACGCTTCCAATGTGCGGTCAACGCGATGTCGCCAAACACGGATGCGACCATCATGATGCTGTAAACAGAACCTCGATTCATCCGAAAAAAATGATGTTTTACCATTCGTGCACCCAGGTTCGTCGTTGAGTACACCATCGCCGCCGCTCCCGTCTGTGATGCATCGTCAGGGGTAACCGCAGCCTTTGTCTACGAGCTAATAGTCCGCGCTGCTGCAAACGTTTGAACTGTTCGTGCAGATGGTTGTTGTCTTGCAAACGTCCCCATCTGTTGACTGAGGGGTCGAGACGTGGCTGCACGATCCGTTACAGCCATGCGGATAAGATGCCTGTCATCTCGACTGCTACTGCTAGTGATACGAGGCCGTTGGGATCCAGCACGGCGTTCCGTATTACCCTCCTGAACCCACCGATTCCATATTCTGCTAACAGTCATTGGACCTCGACCAACGCGAGCAGCAATGTCGCGATACGATAAACCACAATCGCGATGGGCTACAATCCGACCTTTATCAAAGTGGGAAACGTGATGGTACGCATTTCTCCTCCTTACACGAGGCATCACAACAACGTTTCACCAGGCAATGAACGGTCAACTGCTGTTTGTGTATGAGAAATCGGTTGGAAACTTTCCTCATGTCGGGACGTTGTAGGTGTCGCCACCGGCGCCAACCTTGTGTGAATGCTCTGTAAAGCTAATTATTTGCATATCGCAGCATCTTCTTCCTGTCGGTTAAATTTCGCGTCTGTAGCACATCATCTTCGTGGTGTAACAATTTTAATGGTCAGTAGTGTATATGTGCCCATGGCAGACACTGTGCCAACTAGGCAACAGGATAGATGCTGAAACGAGCATTTCTACGGAACTTACTAATGTACATACCCTGTGAATATGAATTTCCTATCTCTAGTTGTTGAGGGAGTTTTGTTTTCTTTTTTGTGAAAAAGAGAGTAGTGTTGATGTCTTTATATTATCATTTTGTAGTTAATCTGTAACCATTCAGTGTCCAAGGACCTCTTCCAGGCTCACAAGTGAACAAGAACTGCAGCGGAGTGTGCACTAATATGAAACCTCCTGGCAGATTAAATCTGTGTGCCAGACCGGGACTCGAACTCGGTACCTTTGTCTTTCGCGGGCAAGTGCTCTACCATCTGAGCTACCCAAGCACGACTCACGCCCCGTCCTCACAGTTTTGCGTCCGCCAGTACCTCGTCTCCTACTTTCCAAACTTCACAGAAGCTGTCTTACGAACCTTGCACAACTAGCACTCCTGGAAGAAAGGACATTGCGGAGACATATCTTAGCCACAGCCGGGGGGATGTTTCCAGAATGAGATTTTTCACTCTGCACTCTGGCAGTTCAGATGGTAGAGCACTTACCCGCGAAAGGCAAAGGTCCCGTGTTCGAGTCTGGGTGCAGCACACAGTTTTGATCTGCCAGGAAGTTTCATATCAGCGCACACTCCACTGCAGAGTGAAAATTTGATTCTGAAAACATCCCCCAGGATGTGTCTAAGCCATGTCTCCGCAGTATCCTTTCTTTCAGGAGTGCTAGCTATGCAAGGTTGGCAGGAGAGCTTCTGTAAAGTTTGGAAGGTAGCAGACGTGGTACTGGCGGAAGTAAAGGTGTGAGGACGGGGCGTGAGTCGTGCTTGCGTAGCTCAGTTGGTAGGGCACTTTGAAACGTCCCCTTAGAAAAATTTATACACGACTGTGCTTAAACTGACATACAATATTTTTAGCGCAACGCAATCTGACTATCAAAGATCCCTGCAAAAGAATGGCCCTGAGTAACATTAAACTATACCTTTCAGAAATCACTTACCTCACAAAAATCTTCGTTACTCTAACTACTGCAATACAGCGAGCGCCACTACTGCCAGCTAAATAAAAGATTCAAACTACGGAAGCCACTAACTACTGATAGGGATAGTTAGCAAATGAAAGATTTTAATAGAGAACAAACACTGTATTTACCTTAATAATCATAATATATATAGCAGTTCAATTTCAAAACTTCCGCCATCTCTCTCCCCACATCCACCAATGCTGGCGGCTCACCTCCAACTGTGCAACGCTACGCGCTGTTCACATCCAGCTGCCGCTGCCTAACACTACAATGGCAGACAACAATGCAAACTAGCACACTGAGCGCTACGTAACGTTGCCAATAAGAAAACATAAACAGCCTACTTACATAGCCCCCACGCTCCCCACAAAAAATTTTACAAATTTTGTTGGGCAGTGGCCAATACAGATTTAAAAAATTTTTTCATAATTACAGTAAGAAAGATATCAAATGCACACACTTATTAATACAATGTTGGTCAAAAGCTAAAATTTTCTCACAGTCCATAAAGATAGTCCAGATTGTTCATCACAGTAAAATTTCACTGTTTTACTCAAAGTCTGAGCAGTAAAAGAAAATGCACACGGAAGTAGTGGATTTCCATGGAGTCTTGCAGAAGTAGTGTTGTCCTTCCAACGGTAAGACAGTGCTGACCCTTGACATGCTGACAGGTAATGGGCCACAACAGAGCAAACCCACAGCAGAGTCATTCGACGTTTTGAAGAAGATTGGTAGGTAGGTGATCACAGAGTAGACCCACTGTAGTCCTGGTAGAGATTACGGTATTGGTGAGTCACCAGAGGTGTAGACCCACTGCAGTCCTTGTAGAGATTACGGTATTGGTGAGTCAGCAAAGGTGTAAACCCACTGTAGTCCTTGTAGAGATGGCCAGCAGCCATCTGTTGTGACTGTGCAGGTGCACAATCACCATCGAAGAGTCTTGCGGACAATATAGCAAGTCCATGAACCACCACTTGTGCACTCACAAAGTTTTTGGAATTGTCCTTAGAACCAGCAATGCTGTTATCCAGTCCCTTGCTTTATTATTAACACACGTGCAAACACTAACAGTCACAACTTCTCACATATTGTCCATATACTATGACCAACAGAACGTGTGCAGTGAAATGTAACGTACAAGTTACTTAATTTGATTAACTGGTGTCAATTACAATGTTATAACATGAGAATACAATTACAAAGGTACAAATACATCATTAAAAACATAACAATACAATTAATATTTGTAGTAACACAGGCTTTACAAAAGAATAAAAAATAAACATATACATCAGTGTTACAGGAATTATGACATAAGTAAATACATAAAGATCAGAATCACTTTCGAAACATCAACTTCACACATGAACATTAAAACAAAACAGAATAAATAATGTGTAAGCATATTTATAAGGTAAATAACATATTATTAATGCCAATTATATTTGAGGATAACAGTATTCCTCATCATAGTGAATGTAGCTTAATATTAAAAGAAGAAAAAATTCTATGAAACTACACAGAGACAGGAAGAAAACAACTACACAAGGGTACACAAACACATAGTGGGATAACACAAAAGGAAAGGACAGGGTTTGTTTTCATTGCAGTATTTTGCAAACAAAACTTTCTTTGCTTCTTGGAGATCTCCCTTCATTCATCATTATTCCCAAAAGTCCTATCTAAGCTTGCCTTCTGTATTCTGTTCACATCCTCTGTCAAAAATACTTTTTCTCCACTGTACAGTATACTTTTTTTTTGCCCAAACCATTTTCATATAGCTTCTCAATGCATTTCTTCCAATTCATCATAGTTAGTTTCTTATATAGTCTACCCCTCTTAAGCTAACTTAAATCTACTGAGCTCAGATATATATACCAAGGGACGAGGCAATGCAGCATCACATAACAAATTATCACAAACAGCAATGACAAAAAATGCCAATTTGCAAAGCAAGCAGCAGTAAATCTAAATTAACAGAAAAAAATGCAAAATTACAACTAATATGAGCCAATGTGCAGCAACAAGAAAAGCTTAACAGAGTAATACAAAGTTAAATTCAATAACACTATGCCTGGCAAACAGCAGCAACTTATACCTAAACATGACATAGCTCAAGCAGAAAAAATATTACAGTAAAAACAACAATGCAGACAAGGGAAATGTCTATTCACATCTTAATGTCTATGTAATTAAAGTGGTGCACCACAACAACTTATTGTAAAAAAAATATTACCATGTACTTGAAAAGAAAATTATGTGTTACTGTTACTAGTTCCTTCTTATTGTTCTTTCCTTTCCAAGTGCTCCTTTTTTAAAGAATGTGGATCATAAAATAATTATTTAATAGACCTGTTGACAGAAAGTGTTCACATTAGCAAATGCATTTTATTTTATAAAAGCAATGCTGCAACACAGCTGGACACCAGATATCAAATGAAATAAGCAATTACGCGAACCAAAGCATAAAAATATCATTCAATAGTCATGTGGCATTTCGTAAGTCAGTAGCTCTCAACTCTCGTAGAAAGACACTTGTCATAATCAGGTGTGCAGATGTACGAATATTTCCCATCAATTCATAAGCATTTCAGTAATTAGCACAAAGTATGAGTAATCATATGTTTTCAGGTAATGAGCGAGTAATATTTGCGATGCTTTCTACAAAGGAATGTCAATAGCAAGGTTAATGGAAGTAATGAGGGTGTCGCATTTGCAATATTTTCTCTAAAGGAATGTCAATGGCGAGGATAAAGGCCTGCCTTTTTTCTTTTTTTTTTTTCTACCTGTGCTTCCGGAAAGGCACACCCTAATGGCTTGTTCTCCAGGTGTTTGACACAGCTGTGTGCCCACGACGCATTACGTGCAGGTGGTCACTTAACTTTCTTACGGAAATATTTACGACACCAGTTTCCGCTACAGTGACAGTCTCATATGAAAATTTCACAGGTCGAAAATTTACGTCACAAGTGTGTAGAAACAAAATCCTATGAATATAACAGTGTCCAAAAAAAATTTCGCCGGAATTGTGATACATTCACACATTTACACACATTTCATAACTCTTAAAGTACGATTCTTGGTTTCCAACATACTTTTTCACAAGTCAAGCGTCGCTAACTTCTATTCATTATTCGTATACATATAAACACGTAATCACATTCCTTATATATGGTACCATCATCTTATTGACATAAACATACCTCAACAGCATAATACACATCGTCGTCGTAAAAATAACATCATAACACCTCAGTCAAATCTCAAAATCGTCGTAGCTTCCTCCAATAATTTCAAAACCTAACAAAATTCTCTGCTCATGTCAAAAGTGTCATCTGCCTCAAACGTACTTTAAAATCATGCTCTCTTATCAAATACATCATTCAAAGCTCTCATAGTATCACAATGGTACCAAAAAAATATGAACAGTGCAAAAAGTACAGACAAAATACAATTTCTTAAGTGTGAAGTAATCCAACTCTGTAATTGCGTAAACATGTGTCACTGACATAGTAAAAAGATGTTTGTTTCTCTGTTAAATGATCAGATAGCTGTGTAATTTATGTGTTAGAGAAATATGGTACCGATGTGTAAAGTTGTATAAGCAAATACCATATTAGCTAGGGCTCCTTGTGCTTGCCAAACACATGGTACACAATGTAGGCGTGTACCCCCCTGAGGTTTATTGTAATTATACCCTCAGGTGTTACAGATTACAGCAATGGAATGAAATGTATTACAGAAAACCTTTGTATCATTGTATTTCAAATATCTTTGAAAATAAATGTTTTTAGTACAAAATTAATCACTCAAATACGTGTCCTGTAGCGCTAAATGTGCATCTTGTTGTAAGATAATCTCTGGGAAGTGTCGTAGTTATTATCCTCCGAAAGCTAAGTTCTGCAGAAGTCAATGTACTTACCTCATGATTAACAAAGTGAAATGCTTTGCGTATAGATATCATACTTATTACGCTTATTGCTGTGATGAAGAAAGTACTGTGCTGTAACGTATTGTTGTGCTACAGAAAAGGCTGTCTCCTTGTAGCTATACCACAAAAGTTACTACTAAAACATGTTTTACTTTCCAGAATAATACAGAAAAACTGTGCAGATATAAAACAGAAACACCGCAAAAGCAACATTGTAAATTGTCGCTCATTAGTAGCGTCGTGATAAAATAGTGTAGCTGTCACATAAACTAACCACTGTCTCATCTGGTATCTCACTGAAAGTACTACAAATAAAGAGTATCTTTCCAAGTAAACCGAAACGATGCATTAAAATCTCATTAGCAGTATCAGATATAATGTTATTTTTCTCGGAGCCAGCCGGCGCACGTGTATGCCTGCGATGCGAGTCATTGTCTGTCTCTTTGTTGCCGCGTGTCGTTACTGGGATTAGGAGGCCTAACTTCCACAAATTCGCCTTGCCGAGAGGGCTCTGCCCTGTTTAAAGGTCGCCAGTTCTGATGGAATTCTGGCCTATCGTTTTGCCGGTAGTTTACATAGTTTCTTGTTTGTCGGTCATGTGGTGGAGAATTTCTCCCGGAATCGTAACTGCGTGCTGAACTGTTGCGTCTGAAGTTATTCTGTCTCCCTTGATAATAATTGTTTTGGTTCCCATATTGTCTGTTTCTCTGATTGTCTCTGTGATAGTCATTACCACGGAAAGGTGATCTTTCCCTGTAACTATTACTCTGCCAGTGGTTGTCATATGGGTGGTGTCTGTTTTGGTCACGACTTAAGTTGTAAGAATAGGCTTGTCATGGCCATTTATTGTTTCTGTCGTCACGGAATTGTGACGGATGTGACCTGTAGTGATTGTTTTCCTGTTTTCGCATCCTGCGACTATCTGTGTCAATTTCTAATTCTTGTAAGAGTCCCTGAAAAGCTTCAATGTCGTCTTTGCAACGTCCTGCCAAAATAATATGCCGTAAATGTTCAGGTAATTTGATTAAGCAAATGCGGATGAGTTCTGAGGGGCTGTATGGGTTTGACAGGTACTGATTCTTGTGCAACATGTCTTCAAAATATTTCACAAGACTGGAAAATTCAGATTGTTCGAAGTGTTTCATCATTATGATGCTATGTTTTACTCGGTCTTGTGTAGCTTGAGACCAATATGCTGAGAGGAAGGCATGATAAAATTCTCCTTCACTGTGACAATCGTGAATGACCGATCGCATTCTTACACCTGGTTCATTCTCTAAGTAACCACACATAAATTCTAACCTGTGCTCCAATGACCAGTTGGGAGGGAAACAATGGGAGAATTGATGGAGCCACACTTGTGGATGAATGTCGTTGGCAGAATTCTTAAACGTTTTGAATTTACGTGTAGTAATGAACAGCTTATAGTCAAAATTATCGTGTCGGCGAGTAGCATATCGGTCATTGTTACGTCGTGTCGGCGGTTCCATCTCAAAATTCGGTGTACCTTGCCAATTTCTTTCATAATTACCGAAGTGCTCTGTGTTATTATTTTGTGGCTTTTCCGTATTTCTAAGTTCCTCTTCCCGTGTTGGAGTGCGAGTGTCCTCTGAAATATGTAATTCTTGTATTACCTGTGTCAGCTGATCTTGTACTTCCCGGATTTCTCTTTGGTGTTGCGTATTAATTTGATTCAGATTTTGTTTCAGTTTCCTAATTTGTTCGCACTCTTCTGTGTCATTAAAGGCTACCAGTTTTGTGTCATTCAGATTATCATCTACCTTCGCAGATAAATTATTTAGCTGATCTGAAAGTTCAACTACTTTCTCTGATAATGAACTAATTTCCTCCATGTGTCTTTCTGAACCAATTTTCAGAGTATCTACTGTGTCCTTTAAGTTTTCCTGAGTTTTTACAAGTTGCGTAACCGAATCGGTAGATGCAACTGAGTCCATCTTAGCTTGCAAGGTCTCATGATTTTCATGAATAATAGTTCGCAGTTCTTTTATGGCTGCTTCGTGATTCTGTAATGCATTTTCATGACGCGAAAAAATAGGTTGGAAATGCTCGCAAATTTGTGTTTTTACGTCATTACAGACCTTTTGACATTTCGATTCGATGTTATGTAACTCAGTAGTTAAATCTTCACGTGTTTGTTCAAGTGTGGTGCCTAACTTTTGAAGATTTTGTTCCATTGTGTCTAACTTTTTAAGATTTTGTTCCACTGTGTCTAACTGTTGCTGTGTTTGTCTCTGGTATTGTTCCATTGTGTCTAACTTTTGAAGCTTTTGTTGTGTTTGTCTCTGATTTTGTTCCATTTGTTGCATTAATTGTAATAACAATGCATTAGTGTCTGGAATCTGTTCCTCTACGCTTTTCGGCAGTGCATTTGCACCAGCAACATTCACATTTTGACAAGCAGAAAATGTGTCTTGACTCATTTGAGAAAACGGTGAGGACGCAAAACCTGAATCTACAGTATTTGCAAAATTGTGTCCTATCATTTCGGAATCCTGAGGCGAGCTGTTGCCGACCAGTCGATCGATAATGCTTCCCTGTTCACTACCTGTTTGACTGTCTACACCATTATTTGCCGCCCGCTCCATTTCCCTATGCACAATTACCAAATTACTACTTCGAATGTCTGTTAATTCACTACCCAGTGGTGCTGATAAGCTACGCCCGTCGTCACTATTATTTCTCAGTTTACTTTGGAGCCGTGTGTTACGTTTTTCACACGCCATTATTGTCACAATATTTCACACGACAACACAGAAAAACACAATTTGAATAGCAAAAATAGGAGAACACATTAACATAGCACTGAAAATATTATCTAGTTAATTGCAAGCGTAGCTGCGAAATACTTGGTGCAAATCTACCTGCATGCCACAACTGTTTTACTGTACAACAGTGAAAGACTGCAACTACAAAGGAGATTCTCTCTACAATTACGCACTAGCAATAAACAAAATCTACGCTAATTACACAAACTACAAGAAAAAATCAGAAGATTCCAGTGAGGTATCCTAGGCTAAGGGTCGACATATGAAACGTCCCCTTAGAAAAATTTATACACGACTGTGCTTAAACTGACATACAATATTTTTAGCGCAACGCAATCTGACTATCAAAGATCCCTGCAAAAGAATGGCCCTGAGTAACATTAAACTATACCTTTCAGAAATCACTTACCTCACAAAAATCTTCGTTACTCGAACTACTGCAATACAGCGAGCGCCACTATTGCCAGCTAAATAAAAGATTCAAACTACGGAAGTCACTAACTACTGATAGGGATAGTTAGCAAATGAAAGATTTTAATACAGAACAAACACTGTATTTACCTTAATAATCATAATATATATAGCAGTTCAATTTCAAAACTTCCGCCATCTCTCTCCCCACATCCACCACTGCTGGCGGCTCACCTCCAACTGTGCAACGCTACGCGCTGTTCACATCCAGCTGCCGCTGCCTAACACTACAATGGCAGACAACAATGCAAACTAGCACACAGAGCGCTACGTAACGTTGCCAATAAGAAAACATAAACAGCCTACTTACAACTTGCCTGCGAAAGGCAAGGGAATCGAGTTCGAGTCTCAGTCCGGGACACAGTTTTAATCTGCCAGGTAGTTCCAAGAAAAAGTTAAATTCCTTCTTTATATACTACCAAAGTAACCGAACCATTTACTTTATTTCTGTTTTCTTGAATAATAAATCTTTTGTATTGCATAACAAAATTATAATATGATTCACAGGTAGGAACCGTTTCCTTTTTTAAAATTTACTGTTACGATGCTAAATTTAAAGTCTGAGGGTGTGGCTTAGGTGCTGGTATCAGGTGAAATGATGTAGCTTTCCTACTATTGCGAACAGACGAAACTTCAATCGTCTATTTGCATCTGTGGGTTCTTTGAGTGCTCTGAGAGGTGGTTTATTCTGAACTACAACAGACAGTTCACTTTATTACTTGTATGAATTAAAAGATTTACTTGAGACAGTTCTTTGTCACATGAGAGTGTAGATTATGTACACTTGTCATTGATTATGAAAGCACTGTTCGATGCATACAGTCACACAGCTACATCTTCCTCTGACACTTCGACCAGCACTGTCCCACTAGATGATGTTGACTGCTGACACAGAAGTAACAAACTGGGCAGAGCTCTTACATGCATGACCTTATATTGACCTCAGTGTGAGGACGCTGCTGTGCTGAGAGGGACTAAGTGTGTTGTGGAGTTCCTACCAATGGTTGTTGTTGATTTTAGCGACCCCTTACTAATGTCTGCGGTAACAGTTTGTGTTGCCAACATTGGTGTGGCATTCCGATCTCTCGATAATACTGTTGTATTCTCTTTAGCCACTTTTATGTCATCTTGTTGTCTTTGTAGAGCTGTACTGTCGGAAGCAAGGAGAGGATGTTTGTTGGTGGCCAGTATCCTTGTTCTATAACACAAACTGCAAGCAATTAATAACAGGGCTCTTTATTCACAAAGAAAGAGCTACTTAAGCTTCCATGTGCTGTGGTACAAACTCTCTTCTGTATAGTCCTCTTACCCTCAATGCTGTTGAAGCAGAAGTTCGCTATGTTCACTATAAGGCTGCTATGTGCTGCCTGTCTCTGTGCCAGAGGCTAAGTCTGCAGTTCCATCTCGATGACGAGCTGGAATGTTCATGGCGTGCAGGCTTGAAAAACTGGCGTAACAGGCTCAAGCTAACTGGCTGAACTCACTGGCTAAACTATCCCTCTGGTCTGTGGCGGCGATCCTATATACTGGGGTCAGAGGGCGTTGGCGGTGCGTTTCCAGCGAGTCTTGTCGTTGGCTGCTATTGATACTCTTATAACCTCTTCTGCCGCAAGGTGTGCACACGCCAGCAAAGGTACCACACTTAGGGCAGTGAGCCGTCCTGTGTTTGGCACTACAGAACCACTAGTTGCAAATAATCATACATAAATCAGGAATAATTCGCAGAAATTACTAGAAAAATACTTTTACAAATTTACAAGTTTTGCCCAAAATAAAAATGAAGGAAAATAATGTTAGTGTATGAGGATTCATGTGACACATGTATTGGTGGTAAAAGCTGTGTGACAACTGCCGAATATGTCAGCGAGCTTAATGCAGATATCGTGCGTAGCTGGAGTACAAATAGGGCCAATTTGGAAGAAAGGTGAAAATAAATGGAGGAATGCATGAAATGAGTGGAATGGGTGAGGGAGATTAAAGAGGAAGGTGGGAGAGTTGTGTGGGCGAGTGACACGGATGGGTGTCAGCTGGACGGTGTTTAACTGCCACAGTGTGTTTGGGGAGGGGGCAGCAGGTTTTGTGGCGCAGAGTAGGGGGGCTCGTTAAGGGTTACGTCCGCTGCCAGCCCGTGTACACGCGTGGCCCGGGGCGGTATTGGTGTGAGAGAGAGAGAGAGGGGGGGGGGGGCGAGCCCCACGGCCGTTAACTTTTATTGAAGTCGGGCAGGCGAGCGCCGATGGCAGCTTTAGGGCTTCAAGGGAAAGTAACAGAAAGTAAAACGAGGGAAAGTAAAGTGAGGGCGCGCAGCGGGAGGACAGAGGAAAATTAAAATGACTCGTTCTAGTTCAAAGACCAGTGAGCGGGGGGACATGCGCTTACAGGAAATGAAAAAAAAAAAAATTGCCGCATCTGAAGACGCGGGTGAAAACCGTGTTTTTGTGGGACTGCAAAGGCACTTACGCAGTGTGCGGTATTCTACGTACAGAAAGAACCGTGTATTGAACTTTAAGTCGCTAAGACCGTTACACTTGTTATGACATTGCTAATGTTTGCAAACACTCTCTCTCATTGTTCTCTAATGACACACATACACTTCTGCCATGCTTACTTGCAGAGTTCTGCAATGTACAGGGTGTCCATAATTAAGTTACAGCTTCAAAACGCTGTAGAAAGAGAACCATTACTCAGAATAACGTCAAATTAGAACAGCACGTTACTGACGCAAGGGGGAACGTCATGGAACAAAAATATTTCACACAAATTTGACCAAAATGTGAGCTTCAGAATATGCACACGAACAGACGCGCCGCTACGGCTGTTCCTCAGTTTGCGTCCTAGAGGCCTAACGACCCCGCGCTGGCTGTAAAGCTCTTTTACGAGAACGTTGAGTTTGTGCCAGTAGCCCTGCAGAGGTTCCGAACATTGAAGCATATCAGGAAAGCCTTTGGTCCGATGTTTGCTAAGAATCTGGAGAAAATGATTACGAAATTCAAAAAGACACATTCTGAGGTAGTGCAGTGTGGAAGAGGCGGGAAAGCAGTTGGTCGGACGTTCGCCAAAGACGTGCCCACAACACTGCAGGAGGGATCGAGCGGTGATGTGCAAACACGCAGCGCACGTGGGAATTGCCCGAACGTTGGACATGCTTGCGAGGCACGGCGCCAAAAATCCTAGGAAACATTCTGCATTGCTGTCAGTACAAAATCTACCGTGTTCAGGAGTTGCTTCCTGCTGACCTGGCAGAAAGACGAACGTCCACTCTGGAATTTCCTGCTCGCATGAAAGTTGACAATGAATGGCTACGTATCATTCTGTTGACAGACGAAGCCCATTTGCATCTAGTAGGACACGTCGGCACAATATAGGCAACGAAAAATGTGCGCGCACATGGATCGGTACGACTTCATTCTGACGACTTCATTCTGAATGGTGCGGGCTCACGACATCGTTTATCGTATGGCCTGTAATGTTATGTGTGCCTCACTACTTTTTTTAAACTAATTTGTGCCTGATTTTATTCTGAGGACCTCAGTGATGTATGTAAATACCGTAAATGTAAATTTGATTAAAAAAGTACTTGAAGTGAAGTGAAGCGCATCTGAACAGCAAGAAACTCTTTAGCGCGCAATTCCCGCAACGATAGTAGTTGTGAATTTTTGAGTACGGACTCTAGAGAAAAGACAATTGATTTAAAAAAAAGAGGACTGTTAATCTGCATCCTGTGAAAAGAGGGCGTCTTGCTAGGTCGTCGCTCAGAACGTATTGTTACATTTAATGAAAATAGATATTTTAGTGATAAAACCTAGTAAAGTATGTGTAAGAGTTGCCAAACATTTACGTATACAAATTTTCTGGAAGTGAAGAAGAGAAATATCTTGTTTTTGGAAAAGGAGGTGAAATTCATTCTCGTCGCCGTCTATATATCGGTAGAATTGTAAGTGCACAAAGTTCACTAAAATACATGAAAAGAAATGCATTCTCTGTAGTTCTCATTCAATACGTAACAATCTCTCATAATTTCTTAATTACAGTAAATGGATTATGTTCTTGTACAATAGAATGGTGCTCAGCTCCACTCACCAATTTTGATGTAGCAGAATTTGGTGTACCAAGCAGTCTCCTTTTCTCACGAAAACCAGATTGCTGTTTGATCTTATTTACTTACAACAGTGGTCTCTTAGGTATGAAAAGCTACGAAAAAACTTGGGCTAGCTATCCGCAATACGGGCAAGTAACTAACAGAGTTGTATTTTAAACCTTAGAGAATAATAACTTCCTCCAAATTGTAATACGTCACCAACTGGTGCAGAAGTTGATCATTCAAGGAGTCAGGAACCAAAATTCAGGTACCAGTTACGACTTAAAGTAAAAACCTCAATCAGAAATCAATCTCTCTCTCTCTCTCTCTCTCTGTCTCTCTCTCTCCCTCCAAACACAAATATAAAGATTCATATTATTAGGATAAAAGTCATTTTATAAAATATGGCGTTTCCGTCTTCGATCGCTATTCTTCATTTTCAATTACCGGTTTCGGGCTAGCTGCCCATCTTCAGATCATATATTGCAGTTACACAGTAGCTTGTCCGTACAGAACAATCGGTTCGGTAACTGCAATATATGATCTGAAGATGGGCAGCTAGCCCGAAACTGGTAACTGAAAATAAAGAATAGTGATCCAAGATTCAAATGGTTCAAATGGCTCTGAACACTGTGGGACTCAACTTCTGAGGTCATCAGTCCCTTAGAACTTAGAACTACTTAAACCTAACGAACCTAAGGACATCACACACATCCATGCCCGAGGCAGGATTCGAACCTGCGACCGCAGCGGTCGCGCGGTTCAAGACTATTGCCCTTAGAACCGCTCGGCCACCCTGGCCGGCGGCGATCGAAGACTGAAACGCCGTATTTTATTTAATGAACAATCGCCGAATTCCCATTAGGACAATCATGCCTAGTTATGATAAAAGTAATTTTATAGGCTGTATTCTTTTGAGATGGGTCTTGCGGATCCTGTTACGTGTACCTTCACTGGTATACGCTAAGGGAGTCTTTAGCACACCAATGTCATTACAACACTTCAGATGCGTGGGTGTGTAGGTGAGCTCATTTTTATGCAAGATGGCGCTTCTCTACAGAAACCGCTAATGAAGCGGCTACTGCAGAGGCATAATGGAAAATGCCAGACTCATCAGCCGTCATTTCCCTACAGCCTGGCCGTCCAGATTCCCTGAGCTTTATCCGTGCGACTTCTGGCTGTGGGGAAAGATGTTGTGTTCGATGCTCCAGCTATGAACGTAATAGAATTGAAGGCACGCATTGCACAACGCATTCTGAACTTGACTCATCGAGACACTCCGATCTGTTGTGCAAAGTGCTGTTTCTCGATTTCAACTTTCGGGAGAATGCGGTGGACAGCATATTAAACATGTCTTGCGCGGCAGTCTTACGACAGTTAGAAACCGATGCATTTTCCTTTTAATGTTGGTTTTGTCCCCAGGACAATTAAAAACAGATCTTTTGCTTTTTCTACCGTTTTTGCCCCCAGGAGAATTAAATATGACGTTATTTTGCTTTTCATGCAGTTTTTGGCCTCAAGACAACAAAAAAAAACGATTTTTGCCTTCGGATGTGAAGCGACCTTGCCGCGGTGGACGTGAATACCTTACTAACAGTGCCGCAATTACTGACTGCCGAACTTGGACAGCGATGCACATTGAGCAACCCAATCTATAAATGTCTCATTGTGATTCGTCTGATGTAGCCGACCGCATTAACGTTAAGCCTCCTACACCGCCATATATCGATAATTTTTTTATTTTTATTTATTTATTTATTTATTTTGCGTTGCCGAACTTGGACAGCGATGATCATTGAGCAGTACGAGAGGTGTAATGTGCAACCCAATCTATAAATGTCTCATTGTGATTCGTCTGATGTAGCCGACCGCATTAACGTTAAGCCTCCTACACCGCCATATATCGATAATTTTTTATTTTTATTTATTTATTTATTTATTTTGCGTGACGTTTCCCCCGAGTCAATAATATGCACAGCTCATCACGTCGCCCTTGATGCGTAGGAACCGAATCGGCATTGCATAGTAGGGAGAAACTAAAGGAGGCTGCACTATACTAAACAGAATGGTCTCATATTTTGAAGTACAGATTGTATCAAAAAGAATCATCCGATTTAAAAAGTTAACACTTATTATGTTACCTGAGATAAGAGCATGAACAACATACTGTTGGGAACAGCAACTGAGAGCGAGTCAGTAATAGCTGTTCAGCGAGACTTTCGTACTGGGTATGGTGTGGATCCTACTACGGCACAGGGCATTAAACGATGGCACGAGTCAGTCTGGAACCAGGCGACTGCTGCGATCGCCGGTTCGAGTCCTGCCACGGGCATGGATGTGTGTGATGTCTTTAGGTTAGTTAGGTTTAAGTAGTTCTAACGTCTAGGGTACTGATGACCGCAGAAGTTAAGTCCCATAGTGCTCAGAGCCATTTTTTGATGGCACGAGCAATTCCGAGAAGCAGGTTGTTTGTGAAAAGGCAAATCGCCGGGTCATCCCCGAGAGTCTGACACAGACGTCGAACGCATCCGCCACAGATTCACGAGGAGTCCGCAGAAAACCGTTCGCCGTGCAGCTCGACAGCTCAGCATGTTCCTTCGTGTTTCTACCTGAGAATCACATCACCAACAGTCAGTTTAAAATATTACTACGCGTCGCCATATTTAAGAGAGGCTGAAAACTATTTCTGCGGTCAGCCAGAAAGCGATGGAGAACATACTGACTATAATTTCCAGTCCGAAAGTTCACGTTATTCTTGCGCTCACTGAAAGAAAATGTTCCTACTTGCTATTGACTCAGTGAGACCGAGAACAACGACTATAAATAAAAGTTTTGAGTTCTAACTGATTAATACAGGGTGATTCACGAAGATATGCAAATATTTCAAAATGTTAGTCTATAAGTAAAACTAAAGAAAAAGTTCGTATAAACACAGGTCCGCAAATGTTTAGTTACGGAGTTACGGCTAATAAAAATTTTGCCTGAAATGTAGCAACTTCACTTATATGAAGACATCGCAAAACTGTATGAGGTTAAAGTAACGCACGATTTCCATTAATTTTGCTGGAATTGGTCTGGTGAATCTAATAAAACATTTAGCAGACGTGTATCTGCAGTAGTTTTCCAGAACATCCAGAGAAGCAAAGAAGTAATTTCGTAAAATTTTTAATGTATTAATTAGATGGACCAATTTGTTTTTGAGATTTCAGTCAATTGCACAAAGTTTTCAACAGAAGTTGTAGAGAATTTAATTTTGGAAAAATGATGGTAATAACGTTAACTGAAACTGTATGGATGAATGTGTCAGATAATCTGCTTTTATTAATACCCTAGCACACGTGAAATCACGTTAAACCTGAAAAACAAAGCTCAATGTTAAGAAAGTTGTACGGTGTACATAAAATTTCACAATACATTCACAATAAACGTTTTAAAGTGTTCCAAAATTAAATTCTCCACAACTTCTGATGAAAACTTAGTGCTATTGTCTGGGATTTAAAGAAAACTGGGCCAAGTAGTTAATAAATTAAAAATTTACGAAATTACGTCTTTGCCTCTATGTATATTCTGGAAAACTAATGCAGATACCCGTCTGGAACAAGTTTCATTAGATTCACCAGACCAATAAAAAAAGTAAAATCGTGTTTTACTTTAACCTCATACAGTTTTGCGATGGTTTCATATTAGCGAAGTTGCTAAATTTCAGGCAAAATCGTACATTAGTCGTCACTCCGTAACTAAACATCAGTAGACCTATGTTTATACGACTTTTTTCTTTAGTTTTACTTGTAGAATAATGTATTAAAATGTTTGCATATCTTCTTGAGTCACCCTGTATATAAAGTGAAAGTTCACACTCACAAACATGATAATATTCCTGATAATTATAATAATATTGTCTCTATCAGAAACGCCCGCACGTCGTGGTCTCGCTGTCGCGTTCTCGTTTCCCGAGCACGGGGTCCCGGGTTCGATTCCCGGAGGGATCAGGAATTTTCACCTGCTTCCAGATGACTGGGTGTTTGTGTTGTCCTCACCATTTCATCATCATTCACGAAAAGGGCGAGATGGGACTGAGCAAAGTTTGGGAATTTGTACGGGCGCTGATAACCGCGCAGTGGAGCGCCCGACAAACCAAAAATCATCATCATCATCATCCATCATCAGAAATAACACTGTTAGCAGTTCAGAGAGGTGACGTCTACGAAAAGTTCCAAGTAAAATTGTCTGTCGACCTGACTTCTGATAATCCAAGCTAATTGCTCTCCACCAAAGTGGAAAATAGTCGCACCACCTGCTACGCGGTTTTTGTCAACATTACGGGCTGCACACAAACAGTTAATAACGTGAAATCTGGGCGATCCAGGTCGGTGTACAGTCCTCGCGAGTTCACTGTCCACTTTACCGAAAACGTGTTTGGTAGATGTCTAGATCTGTCGTCATATGAGTCAGCGCGTATTCCGACGTTTGACTCACGCGGCCAGTTTGACAGCTCGGTGCGAAGAGAGTGTTTCTACTGCCTCTCTGGCCGTATTTATACACGGGTGCAGCAGACCACCGAACGGAACGTATGCTACCAACCGCTGTAGGCACCGATAGCAACATTTGAATGGCCGTTTTCTCGGACACTTATTATTTTATAACTCTGTCGTGAAACAATTTTAAATCTTCGTATTTTTTATACTAATAGAGATAAACTGGCTGTAGTTACTGAAAAAGGTTTAGCTCGTTTGCGTTTAAATTTTTCCAGCTAGAATTTGTAGAACGGAACCAACAGTAGAACATGACCTCTGAATTACTTCTTTAAGAGTCCTTATATTGATTGTTGGGATTAGTCGAGCGGTCTAAGGTGCTGCAGTCATGGACTGTGTGGCTGGTCCCGGCGGAGGTTCGAATCCTCCCTCGGGCATGGGTGTGTGTGTTTGTCCTTAGGATAATTTAGGTGAAGTAGTGTGTAAGCTTAGGGACTGATGACCTTAC
Source organism: Schistocerca cancellata (assembly GCF_023864275.1). Lineage (NCBI taxonomy): Eukaryota > Metazoa > Arthropoda > Insecta > Orthoptera > Acrididae > Schistocerca > Schistocerca cancellata. Next base: position 13,633,276 of record NC_064635.1, on the reverse strand, counting down.
AAGTTAAATCGCATAACATTTTGCACACATTTGAACTTTTTTTTATTGATTGTTATTTACACTAAAGTCTTGAAACTTGGTACGGATGTATTATTTTCTCAATGTAATCGAGTGCTGTAATTAGAACCTTCTGTCATAAATGTAAATCATATTTAAGCTATTATGATAAGAACTATTTTTTTTCCAAATTTAGTTTTTAGTAAATTCTTTGAAAACTATTGGATGTGATTTAATGGAGTCATACAGCTAATGTTTTAATGTCAAACTGAGGTTAGGTACGAATTCTCATCTTTATCAGTCTAATATTTAATGCCTTCAGTCATTCGTAAGTACGTCAATTTCGACCAAAATATTGCATCGACCAAGTTGGGGCTTGTAACTTTTGATTTTGACATAAATTTGCACATTCTGAACAATTTTTAGGTTGATAGCTGCGTTATTTAGCGCCACTTACTCTTTTTCTTAAGTTAACATAGTTAGCGAAACTTATTAATCTGATCGTTCTGAGACCTAACAATTTTAGCATTAATGCACTGAAGCAGATACTGATCACGTTTGGAAAATTTACTTCAGTTTTTGATTTCATTCTTAGATTATGGCTCATTACTTCATATGCTACACACTGGCCTGTTATAATGACTCCGAGACGCCTGGACACTTCCCTTGTTGCGAGCCCTTCTTGGCACAAGGTAACAAGGAGGACGCGATCGAACCGCGGTATTGACCACCTAGGCGTGGTTGACTACAGACAACACGAGCGGTGTACCTCCTTCCTGGTGGAATGACTGGAAGTGATCGGCTGTCGGACCCTCTCCGTATAATAGGCGCTGCTCATGCATGGTTGTTTACACCTTTGGGCGGGTTTAGTGACATCTCTGAACAGTCAAAGGGACTGTGTCTGTGATACTATAAGTCGAGGAATCTATCTTCAGGAGTTCTGGGAACTGGGATGATGCAAAACTTTTTCGAAGTGTGTATATAAGCCATTTCCACTGTCTCATCTGAGATATCCGTACAACGCTACGTGCTGCGGAATTGATCATTAGATATCTTGAGAGACAGACCCGCCATTATAAAAGGAGGCGCAGAGCTTTGTATTCTCAGTAGAGAAGCAGTTAGCAGCGGACTGGGTCGGTGAGCAGAGCTGACTGACTTCGAACGTGGACTAGTCACTGGATATCATCTGAGTAACAAATCCATCAGGGACATTTCAATCTTTCTGAACCAGCCAAAGTCGATTACTGATGATACGGTTGACAACTGGAAACGCAAAGGAACACCCAATCAGCCAGTACCAGGCGGACCCAGTATACAGGCTGGACAAGGACCGTCGAGTATTGTGGATGGTGTAAAAAGTAACATGCAATCAGCGGAGTAATCTGTCGTGTGTTCCAAACTGCGGCATTCAGTCCAGGTTGCACAATGACTGTGCTTAGGGAGTTAAAAGGAAAGACGATCAGGAGCCAGTGAGCGATCTCTAATGATCGCGACGTCGACGGGACAGTAATCTCTCTTCTCCAGCAGGACGCCTGGAGCACTTTGTGTCGGCTAGATGAGAGAGCAACCAGTAAAAAGCAGGTAAAACGGTACAATGGTCGAACCCTTTCTCGTAGGTCACAAATTTCTATAGCCATTGCTAAGCGATGCTTGAGGTGGTGTAAAGCCAGTCAGTGGCTCGTAGCACGTGATTCTGAATGAGGATTCACGCTCGTGCGAAACTTCGCTACCCTTTTCTTAGGTGACATACTACGACCTATGGATGAAGGGCAACAAGCAGAGCGCATATTTCTACAGGGTGTTTCAAAAATGACCGGTATATTTGAAACGGCAATAAAAACTAAACGAGCAGCGATAGAAATACACCGTTTGTTGCAATATGCTTGGGACAACAGTACATTTTCAGGCAGACAAACTTTCGAAATTACAGTAGTTACAATTTTCAACAACAAATGGCGCTGCAAGTGATGTGAACGATATAGAAGACAACGCAGTCTGTGGGTGCGCCATTCTGTACGTCGTCTTTCTGCTGTAAGCGTGTGCTGTTCACAACGTGCAAGTGTGCTGTAGACAACATGGTTTATTCCTTAGAACAGAGGATATTTCTGGTGTTGGAATTCCACTGCCTAGAACACAGTGTTGTTGCAACAAGACGAAGTTTTCAACGGAGGTTTAATATAACCAAAGGACCGAAAAGCGATACAATAAAGGATCTGTTTGAAAAATTTCAACGGACTGGGAACGTGACGGATGAACGTGCTGGAAAGGTAGGGCGACCGCGTACGGCAACCACAGAGGGCAACGCGCAGCTAGTGCAGCAGGTGATCCGACAGCGGCCTCGGGTTTCCGTTCGCCGTGTTGCAGCTGCGGTCCAAATGACGCCAACGTCCACGTATCGTCTCGTGCGCCAGAGTTTACACCTCTATCCATACAAAATTCAAACGCGGCAACCCCTCAGCGCCGCTACCATTGCTGCACGAGAGACATTCGCTAACGATATAGTGCACAGGATTGATGACGGCGATATGCATGTGGGCAGCATTTGGTTTACTGACGAAGCTTATTTTTACCTGGACGGCTTCGTCAATAAACAGAACTGGCGCATATGGGGAACCGAAAAGCCCCATGTTGCTGTCCCATCGTCCCTGCATCCTCAAAAAGTACTGGTCTGGGCCGCCATTTCTTCCAAAGGAATCATTGGCCCATTTTTCAGATCCGAAACGATTACTGCATCACGCTATCTGGACATTCTTCGTGAATTTGTGGCGGTACAAACTGCCTTAGACGACACTGCGAACACCTCGTGGTTTATGCAAGATGGTGCCCGGCCACATCGCACGGCCGACGTCTTTAATTTCCTGAATGAACATTTCGATGATCGTGTGATTGTTTTGGGCTATCCGAAACATACAGGAGGCGGCGTGGATTGGCCTCCCTATTCGCCAGACACGAACCCCTGTGTCCGCCACTCGTGGTCTCGCGGTAGCGTTCTCGCTTCCCGAGCACGGGGTCCCGGGTTCGATTCCCGGCGGGGTCAGGGATTTTCACCTGCCTCGAGATGACTGGGTGTTTGTGTTGTCCTCATCATTTCATCATCATCCAGGAAAGTGGCGAAATTGGACTGAGCAACGATTGGGTAATTGTACGGGCGCTGATAACCACGCAGTTGAGCGCCCCACAAAACCAAAACATCATCATCATCAACGAACCCCTGTGACTTCTTTCTGTTGGGACACTTGAAAGACCAGGTGTACCGCCAGAATCCAGAAACAATTGAACAGCTGAAGCAGTACATCCCATCTGCATGTGAAGCCATTCCGCCAGACACGTTGTCAAAGGTTTCGGGTAATTTCATTCAGAGACTACGCCATATTATTGCTACGCATGGTGGATATGTGGAAAATATCGTACTATAGAGTTTCCCAGACCGCAGCGCCATCTGTTGTTGAAAATTGTAACTACTGTAATTTCTAAAGTTTGTCTGCCTGAAAATGTACTGTTGTCCCAAGCATATTGCAACAAACGGTGTATTTCTACGGCTGCTCGTTTAGTTTTTATTGCCGTTTCAAATATACCGGTCATTTTTGAAACACCCTGTAGTTTTCCGGGAAGCATATGATACGTTGCCCCATTGCAGTCTGTTATCGAAGCTACGGGCACTTGGAATAAGTTCCGAGATATCTGAGTGCCTCGGAGACTTCATAAGTAACAGAACCCAGAATGTTGTTCTCAACGGCGGGTGTTCATGAGAGACAAGAGTTTTGTCAGGAGTGCCCCGAGGAAGTGTGACAGGAACGCCGTTACTCCCTATTATACATATAACTGATGTGACGAACAGAGTGAGCAGCAGTCTGCGGTTTTTCCCTGATGATGCTGAGGTGTGCAGAGTGTATCGAAGTTGACTGACTAGGAAGATACGGTTTCCACATAGTTTCTAGGTGGAGTGTTGAATGATGCGGATGAGTAGGAAAAAAAACCTGTATTATTCGGATGCGATATTACTGGTGTCCTGCTTGACACAATCAAGTCGTTTAAATACGAGGTGCAGTCAAGTTCTAAGGCCTCCGATTTTTTTCCTAATTAACTACTCACCCGAAATCGATGAAACTGGCGTTACTTCTCGACGTAATCGCCCTGCAGACGTACACATTTTTCACAACGCTGACGCCATGATTCCATGGTAGCGGCGAAGGCTTCTTTAGGAGTCTGTTTTGACCACTGGAAAATCGCTGAGGCAATAGCAGCACGGCTGGTGAATGTGCGGCCACGGAGAGTGTCTTTCATTGTTGGAAAAAGCCAAAAGTCACTAGGAGCCAGGTCAGGTGAGTAGGGAGCATGAGGAATCACTGTAAAATTGTTATCACCAAGAAACTGTTGCGTAACGTTAGCTCGATGTGCGGGTGCGTTGTCTTGGTGAAACAGCACACGCGCAGCCCATCCCGGACGTTTTTGTTGCAGTGCAGGAAGGAATTTGTTCTTCAAAACATTTTCGTAGGATGCAACTGTTACCGTAGTGCCCTTTGGAACGCAACGGGTAAGGATTACGCCCTCGCTGTCCCAGAACATGGACACCATCATTTTTTCAGCACTGGCGGTTACCCGAAATTTTTTCGGTGGCGGTGAATCTGTGTGCTTCCATTGAGCTGACTGGAGCTTTGTTTCTGGATTGAAAAATGGCATCCACATCTCATCTATTGTCACAACCGACAAAAAGAAAGTCCCATTCATGCTGTCGTTGCGCGTCAACATTGCTTGGCAACATGCCACACGGGCAGCCATGTGGTCGTCCGTCAGCATTCGAGGCACCCACCTGGATGACACTTTTCGCATTTTCAGGTCGTCATGCAGGATTGTGAGCACAGAACCCACAGAAATGCCAACTCTGGAGGCGATCTGTTCAACAGTCATTCGGCGATCCCTGAAAACAATTCTCTCCCCTTTCTCGATCATGTCGTCAGACCGGCTTGTACGAGCCCGAGGTTGTTTTGGTTTGTTGTCACACGATGTTCTGCCTTCATTAAACTGTCGCACCCACGAACGCACTTTCGACACATCCATAACTCCATCACCACATGTCTCCTTCAACTGTCGATGAATTTCAATTGGTTTCACACCACGCAAATTCAGAAAACGAATGATTGCACGCTGTTCAAGTAAGGAAAACGTCGCCATTTTAAGTGTTTAAAACAGTTCTAATTCTCGCCGCTGGCGGTAAAATTCCATCTGCCGTACGGTGCTGCCATCTCTGGGACGTATTGACAATGAACGCGGCCTCATTTTAAAACAATGCGCATGTTTCTATCTATTTCCAGTCCGGAGAAAAAAAATCGGAGGCCTTACAACTTGAATGCACCTCGAATATGGGCGTAACGCTGGAAAGCAATAAGAAATGGAACGCGCATGAGAGAGCTGTTGTAGGGAAGGCGAATGGTCGACTTCGGTTTATTGGGAGAATTTTAGGAAAGAGTGGTTCACCTGTAAAGGGGACTACATGTAGGACGGTGGTGCGACCTAGTCTTGGGTACTGTTCGAGTGTTTGGGATCCTTAATAGGTCGGATTGGAAGAAAACATTGAAGCAACGCAGAGGCGGGCTGCTAGATTTGTTACCAGTAGGTTCGAACAACCAAGAAGTATTACGAAGGTGCTTAGGGAACTGAAATGGGAAACCCTGGAGGGAAATCAACATTCTATTCGAGAAACAGTATTGAGAAAACATAGAGAACAGGCATTTGAAACTGACTGCAAACCGACTCTAAAGCCGCCAACATACATCACGCATCAGGACCACGTAGATAAGATACGAGAAATCAAGGCTCATACAGAGGCGTACAGACAGTCGTTTTTTCCTCATTCTGTTTGTGAGTGTAACAGGAAAGGAAATGCCTGGTAGTGGTACGTGGTACTCTCCACCATGCACCGTACGGTGGTTGCGGGGTATCTGTGGAGATATCGATGTACCCCATGACATTCTGATGGAGGGGTTTGGGCTTTTGTGTTTTCACCTTCAGGACTTTTCATGGCATCATATGTAGTGCCAACAATAACAGTTCAGAGGAGGTGGCGTTACATTATGGGGGTGTTTATCGTGGTTACGGTATGGGCCACTACTGCTCTTGAGAAACACGGAATGTGCAAGGATACGAAGACATTTCACTTCTTTGTGTACTGCATACAGTAAAGGAAGAATTCCGAGAAGATGATTGTATCATCATACAGATATTTGCTGTCATAAAGCAGCATGTGTGAGCCGATGGTCTGTAGAGAATAACATACCTAAAGTGGATGGGCCTGCTCAGAGTTATGACATGAAGCAATGGAACACCATTGGGATAACTTTAGAACATCGACTTCACTCCAGACCCGGCGGCCAACATCGATACCTCATCTGGTACCGGCTGTTGAGAAAGAGTGGGCTGTCCTTCCTCAACAGACTTCTCGCGTCCGTCGGCCGTCGTAATTTAATATATTATTATTGTTGTTATTATTTTTTGATTGGTGCCGACTTACGTGGTGGGCCTTAATAAAAATGATATTTCATTTAATTTTGATTTACGATTAAATGCTTTCCTGAAGTTTTCCTTTTTAACAATATTAATCTCAAATTATTTGTTACGTTAATGAATGTTAGACTCGCTGCATCTTAAAACATGAGCATATAAGTTGAACAATGTAATAAACTTTTCATATTAATTTCCTCGGCTAGTCAGTTCACTTTAAAGCAAGAAATCTTTAGTTACTAATTACAATTGCGGCCGACACACGCGCGAGAGTATTTTTCTTACCTCCGTTAACCATTGTATTGTAGTCGGAGTCCTGGCTCTGGCTCTCGGCTATGGTACTGAAAATACGAATCTTAAAGCTACGCATTTTCTGCAACTTCGTGCAGCTGTGGAGAAAAATTAATATTATGTTAATAGCGGGCGAGTTTTCCACTCCCGCTAATTTTTCATAAGTTAATATCGCCACGTAATGGCGTCGTTGGCTGCATCGACCGCTGCGATTGTTGAACTGTAAATTACTTGAATGCAGGTTATTTCAAGGAAGGCGGACATGAAATCGGGATCACCTCTTACAAATTAAAAGTGCACAATAATATTAAATGAATATATTATATGCTTAACTCATACAAATATGCTTACGTTTGCCAGCACTCGCAAGATGTCCGTCTACACGCAATCAAGACAAGAGAAGAAGTGAAGACGACTAAAAAATTAACAAAAGAGCGTATCTTGTCATCTCTTTAGATGATTTTGTTACATTTCCTTGCACTCGAAACCTACCCAGAGAAATTATTGTTTCACGGCTACATGATAAAAATATATTATTCAATTTTTAAATGTCTCTTCTTTATAAATACTGTTTTTTAAGTCTTTTCGTAATATAGCACTGGGGACGCAGACTGCAGACACCTTACGAAAAGTATTCAGTAGAGTTCAGGCGGTTATAAAGGGGAAGGGTGGACACACCACACATTAATGTCCACTAATCGTTGTTCGGATACTTTTTGAGCAGGTTTTTTCAGGAGGAAGTCGTATAATGGTTGAAGCGTGTTGAAGCGCAAGCTCGCGCACTTTTATGAGTAGACCACACCGTGATGCACAATACCACTCTTGCAGTGTGTGACGCTAGAGCTGTCTGAAGGGCACCACATCGATTCACACTTACAGCACGAAACTGTGATGGAGCACACAGCTCTCCTTAGGGTCATTTCAGTTTCCTGTCTCAGGCCTCACTTCACGGTGTCTCAATACGTACCAACTCAACGGGCAGCTTGGAACCTATAGATCAATGCTACCCTCGTCACCCTTTCAACTCTGCTATTCATGACCTTCTCTCTGCCCTTGGCCATGACACCTGTTCCGTTGTCCTCCTCTTAGTCCGAAAGTCTTGTGGGCATCCCAGGGAATGAACTGGATGACCGTTTGGCTAGAGAATCAGATACTTACCCCCATTCCCGTTCATGACTCCAGCTGCAGATATGCTGATACACATTGAATCTCTCTTTACCCGAAAGTGGAATGACATCTGGTGCGCTACTGCACCCAGTAATAAACTCTGCACAATCAAGGAGACTACTACAGTCTGGCGCGCTTTCTTCCACTCCTCCCAGAAGTAATCCACTATCTTACGCCATCTACGCATCGGTCACACTAGGCTCACCCATTGTTTACTCATGCGTAACGAACCACCCCCACAATGTGGCTGTAGAGTCAGACTGACGGTATCCCATATATTGGTGGAATGTCCATTTCTTTTGGCCCTTTGTACTAAGTGTAGCCTTATAGATTCCTTCTCTTTGTATTAGGAGACGAATCACAGATGGTTGACGTGGTCCTCAGTTTCCTACGTGAAAGTTGTTTGTATTTTCAGTTATAAGATTTTGCGTCACTCCTCGAGCAGGTGCAGGGTGGTTGAGGATGGGGCTTCTCTTCGTGTTTTCTAGTTTTGGGACTCACGACCTTCCACCTGTAGGAGGATCGCTGTTTTATTGCTCTGTTTTTTCAGTTTTTCGATTTGGCCTACCCTTTTATGCCTTCTACTATGTGTGTTTTTAGATTCCTTGACTTATAGTTTGACCCCTCTGATTGGATCCGGCCACCTTCAGCAGACTCTATATCTTACGAAAGTAGCTTTGAATTGCAAGAGTCTAGAGCTCGCTGTTTAGGCCCATACCTCCCTCAATAAATTATTCCATAAATCTGCCAGTCTGTTTCCTCTGAGAGTTGTTTCTGGTACGCATCCCGCATACACGAGCAATATTCCAGTACCGGCGGGAAGAGGGTTTTGTGTGGTGCCTCCTTCATGGCTTAACTACACTTGATGAGAGTCCTTTTGATGAATCTCAGTTTGGCATCTGCCTTTCCTGTGATTATTCTGTAATGTGCTCGTTCCATTTTAAATCGCTCTGTACGCATAGTCCAAGACGTGTAATACATCTGTGTTTTTCGAGCTGGCTGATGGCTCTCTTAATACTAATATGCTAAACGTTACATTTGTTTACCTCGTGACTCAAATGGAAATCTACAGGAGTGGAGAAAAATATGGCAGCACCAAATACACGACACGTTACCATGCCTAATACGGTGTACGAAACCTGCTGGCATTGAGGACAGCATCCAGTCGTCTTGGCGCGGATAAATAAAGCTACCGCATGATTTTAGAGGAATTTTCAAACCCAATAGTGGCAAGTTGAGTTAGCTATAGTGGAGGTGCGTAGCGTTTGCGAACGCTTGTCACTAAAGTGGACCACAAAAGCTGAATAACATGGACGTCTGGTGACTGTGATCGCCAGGTGTCACGCGACAGTTCGTCTTCACAAAATGAGTCGCGGACAATGCCAACTGCATGAACAGAGGTTCGGTCATATTGGAACAGGGGCCCAAACAATGTGCCATAGGAAGGACCTGCTCAACCAAAAGGGTCACATAATCCTTGACAGTAACGCTGTCTTGCAGAGTGACCATAGGTCCCACAGAACACCACAATACAGCTGCTCAAATCATCACCGAATCCCCCGATGTTAAACTCTTGGAGCATAAACTCAGCCAGAAGTAGTAAAAGTAGGAAACAACATCCATTCTACCAAGTGACATTCTTCCATTGCTCTATAGTTCGGCTTTTATGGCTTTGGCGCCGTGGTCTCCCGTTACAGACATTTGCGACACTGATACGTGGTTTTGGAGTTACAGATCGCCCTGCAGTTTTATGTTTGCTGAGCTCATTTTGTGTTATTTTGCTGCTGACAGGTTTCGAGAGTGCTACAATCAGTTCTGCAAGTGAGTTGTCCAGCTGTCGTCATCCAATTTTTCGTCATAGTCCTCTTCACTATTTCTCAAGACACACTTCCGCCCACGTTGTGATTTAGTGGATGACGTATGCGGTGCAAATCTCAGATACGCTGCCTCTTGAAACAGCACTTTGGCCAGCATGGTTATGGAGGCACCCCACCATACGAACACCAACGATTTGCCCACGATTGAGTCTCACTTAGCTCCGACATAATGCACTAAAAATACACAGGACACTGTTCTGACCACGAATGATGCTTGGAACGTGTTTACAATACTGCACAGTTGCCGTCCGTGGTCAAAATACAACAGCACAACCTGCAGGCTTGGCTAAAATCATTTATGCTCAAGTGTGCATTTCTCCCGGTGTTTGTGTATTTTTGCCCAACCTCTGTTTGTTGAGCTAATGTGCTAGTAACAAATTTAACAGCTCGTCTACAGATTGCTTCGATTACTTCCTTATACGACCTGGTGCGGATCCCAAACACTAGTGTTCCATTTGAGGTCGTCTTTACGGATGAACCACACTTCCTGGAAATTGTCCCAATAAATCGAATTGTGTCGTTCGCCTTTGCTACTGCAAACCTTACGTGCTCATTGCATTTCATATCGCTTTGCAACGTTACGCCTAAATACCTAATCGGTGTGACTCTGTCAAGCAGCATACTATTAATGCTGTATTCAAACATCACGAGTTTCGTTTTCCTACTCACCTGCATTAACTTACATACTTATACATTCAGAGCTAGCTGCCCTTCGTCACAACAACTAGAAATTTATATGAATATGAAGATGGTAAAGTTGAGAATGTGGGTCTCACGGGGAGCGTGTCAGTCGCACTATTACCTGTGTCCTCGGTGGCTCAGACGGATAGAGCGTCTGCCATGTAAGCAGGAGATCCCGGGTTCGAGTCCTGGTCGGGGTACAAATTTACAACTGTCCCCGTTGATATTTATCAGCACCTGTCAGCAGATAAAAGGTCTGTAATTACAATGAAACTAGAAAGTTAGTCTAAGTCATCTAGAATCTACCTACAGTCACTCAGATTACATACGTGTTCTTTCAGGAGATTTCGAGCCACTCAGATCAGGAGCATATGGGATTGGTTCCCAAATATGTGAGTGGCTCGAAGTCTTCTTAAGTAATAGAACCCAGTACGTTGTCCTAGATGGTGAGTGTTCATCGGAGGTGCGGGTATCATCTGGAGTGCCCCAGGGAAGTGTGGTACGTCCGCTGTTGTTTTCTATCTACATAAATGATCTTTTGGATAGGGTGGATAGCAATGTGCGGCTGTTTGCTGATAATGCTGTGGTGTACGGGAAGGTGTCGTCGTTGAGTGACTGTAGGAGGATACAAGATGACTTGGATAGGATTTGTGATTGGTGTAAAGAATGGCAGCTAACTCTAAACATAGATAAATGTAAGTTAATGCAGATGAATAGGAAAAAGAGTCCCGTAACGTTTGAATACTCCGTTAGTAGTGTAGCGCTTGACACAGTCACGTCGATTAAATATTTGGGCGTAACATTGCACAGCGATATGAAGTGGGACAAGCATGTAATGGCAGTTGTGGGGAAGGCGGATAGTCGTCTTCGGTTCATTGGTAGAATTTTAGGAAGATGTGGTTCATCTGTAAAGGAGCCGCTGATAAAACACTAATACGACCTATTCTTGAGTACTGCTTGAGCGTTTGGGATCCCTATCAGGTCTGATTGAGGGAGGACATAGAAGCAATTCAGAGGCGTGCTGCTAGATTTATTACTGGTAGGTTTGATCATCACGCGAGTGTTACGGAAATGCTTCAGGAACTCGGGTGGGAGTCTCTGGAAGAAAGGAAGCGTTCTTTTCGTGAATCGCTACTGAGAAAATTTAGAGAACCAGCATTTGAGGCTGACTGCAGTACAATTTTACAGCCGCCAACTTACATTTCGCGGAAAGACCACAAAGATAAGATAAGAGAGATTAGGGCTCGTACAGAGGCATATAGGCAGAAATTTTTCCCTCGTTCTATTGGGGAGTGGAACAGGGACAGAAGATGCTAGTTTTGGTACGAGGTATTCTCCGCCACGCACCGTACGGTGGTTTGCGGAGTATGTATATAGATGTAGATGTAGGAAAGCTATTCCGTGCGCTGATACTTCCGTTAACAGTCGGCAGCGTGCAGTGTAGCACTGTTTCAAACGCTAAAGCTAAAAAACTAAACTCCACCCGAAGGGGGCGTCAAGGCCCAACGCTACCGACCGGCCGCCGTGTCATCCTCAGCCTACAGGCGTCACTGGATGCAGATATGGAGGGGCATGTATTCGGCACACCGCTCTCCCGCCCTTTTGTCAGTTTACGAGACCGCAGCCGTTACTTTACAGTCAAGCAGCTCCTCAGTTTGCCACACAAGGGCTGAGAGCACCCCGCTTGCCAACAGCGCTCGGCAGACCGGATGGTCACCCATCCCAGTTTAACCCAGCCCGACAGCGCTCATCTTCGGTGATCTGACAGGAACCGGTGTTACCACTGTGGCAAGGTCGTTGGATGTTCTCCCTTATTTCACTCTTGGAATGTTCGAATGTGTGTGAAATCTTGTGGGACTGAACTGCTAAGGTTATCAGTCCCTACGCTTACACATTTCTTAACCTAAATTATCCTAAGGACAAACACTGACACCCACGCCCGAGGGAGGACTCGAACCTCCTGTGCTGCTGGTCCCGGAGGAGGTTCGAGTCCTCCCTCGGGCATGGGTGTTTGTATTCGCCCTTAGGATAATTTAGGTTAAGTAGTATGTAAGCTTAGGGACTGATGACCTTAGCAGTTAAGTCCCATAAGATTTCACACACATTTGAACATTTTAACTCGAACCTCCGCCGAGACCAGCCGCACAGTCCATGACTGCAGCGCCTTAGACCGCTCGTCACTCTTGGAACATAAATTCGGACAGAAATTGGAAACAGTGGGAAACAAGACATATTCGGCGAAATTAGATTCGTCCATTGTCCCATGTACTGATTTCTATGGTTTTGGCTCAATATTTTGCCGTTACGAGCATTTGCATCGCAGATGAATGGTTTTGGAATTACAGCATGCCCAACAGTTTTCTATTGTTTTGGTCCTGACAGTTTCCGCGAGTGTGACGTTCAGTTTTGCAAATAAGTTCTGCGGCTCTCGTGTTGTTATTTTTTGTCAGAATCCACTTTACAATCTCCAAACATACGACTTTGTCCATGTTGTGACATAGCAGATGACGTATACGGTACAAATCTCCGATGCAGTGCCTCTTGAAACAACAAATACTTTGTCCACCTTGGTTATGGAAGCTCTCACCATATGAGCAGCAACAATTTGCCCAGATTCGAATGCACTCACAACTACACACAGCGCTGTTGTCACCATGACTAACACTTGAAACGTGTTTAGGAAATTGCACAGGTGTCGTTCGCGGTCGAGTAGATCTGTGCTTTATGTTCAAACTTGCTTTTTTCGTGGTGTATTCGTATTTTTGGTCAACTCCTGTGCGTTATTGAGCTGTGTGTTATTCGTAATATCCCTGCTCTGACGCCGAGCTGCATCTCAAACATTTTCGGGCAACTGCGGGCTACGCACAAAGTCGCTTGTGGGAGCCACTGTGCAGAGCAGTTAATCCTATTGAGTATGCAGACGCCAGAGGGGGAGAGAGAATTGTGCCAAGCTGTGACCGATGTAGGGGTGAGCAGGCTGGCACGTACGTCTGTCAAGAAGGAGGGCAACAGGGCTGCAGGGGTGGGGAGCAGGCAGAGGGGAGGGGGCAGATCAATGGTGGGGATGGACAGGACTGGAGCGGAGCATACCCCCTCCCCCACTCCCCCCACACACACAGGCCGGTCTGCGTAGTACCTGTGTGCCCACACATTGCTCTCCTAGCTCACACGCGACTTGTGTGAATCGCCACTGCATTATTTCAGCTCACATGTAACGCCTCACTAATCACGCTGTAACAAGAATAGTATTGCTCAAATTGACTAGCGTGAGCTTTCGTTTCGCCAAAAAGGTATTTACCTGCTTGGAAATAATCAGGCCAAATGAGAAAAAAGTAAATTATTGCTTTGAGGGGAAATTACGCAATGAGAAGCGTCGGAAATGGAGTATCAAATTAACAAGCTTGAGGTCTAGTTCCGAAAAAAAATTCCACTTTCATCGATCGAAATAACTCACGGTAATGAAGAAAATAATCAGTTATTGATCTGAGGGAAAACTGAAATATTTCACTAAGAGGTGCTGATGGCTACATGAAAGAAATGTCAAAAAGTTAATCTTTTTAAGGCCTAGGTATTTGGCGCGTGGAAAGCTAACATTGGTGTAGAAATAGTGGAATTCTGTCTTTCATGTTGAAAAAATAAAATAAATATCAGTTTACAGTATAATTAGAAACTTTGGATTTTCTCTTGCTCGATATATTCGTAAGAACAACAGAATACTGGTCGACATACAAACATATATTGAATTTCATGCTTTCTGAACTCAACTTAAAGATAAAACAATTTTGAAAGGAGGACAGTCACATGTTCCATTGAATTTATTCATCTAAAACCGAGAAATAAAATGGAGAAGTGAATCGTCTGGCGCATCTCATTAGCTGTACATTATTTCAAGCATCATTTAAATATTTCTTACTTTTAGATATAATATTTCACCATGTTCCATTTTTTAAAAAAATTGGCTGTAAGTGAAAAAGGAAAACAACGCCTTTGATTTAACGAGCGAGGTCAGCAAATCCATAATACTAAACCGCTATCCCAAAATACACCACCAGTTGCAGTTTGATTGTGTAACAACTTCCCAGGATAGAAAAAATATGCTTTTCAGTATTTGGCCTAAATATTGGGCGAATTAAAAAATTTAGAATCCTGTTATAATTTACTCATTGGGAGATATAGTCTTATGTCGGAAGTTTAACGCAAGATCACAAGTATGACAGAAACTGTGTGTTTTTCTTTTGGTAGCGTAGCTGATGGCAAGCGAACACCTGGACTGTATTTGTACAGTATTTGAGAATGAGAGAATTTGGCAACTTCTAACAAACTCTACACATAATTTCTAAACCTTTACTCCACTTTTTCTCGCTGAAACATCATACAAAATGATGAAAAGCTAACAAAAACAATCCACTTACTACATTTTCACTGTTCATAAGTGAAACTGCCACATCACATGTGACACACACAAACACACACACACACACACACACACACACACACACACACACACACACGAGAGAGAGAGAGAGAGAGAGAGAGAGAGAGAGAGAGAGAGAGAGAGAGAGAGGGAGAGAGAGAGAGATGGGTTAGAGAATTGCGATATCAGAAATTCTTCTTAATAGTAAATGAATCATCATTCCAGTTTGTGCCTCAAGTTAATTTTAGTATCTATTAGATTATCCAACTCAGTTTGTGAGTATTTTAAAAATTTTGTAGTCTGCTACCTCACTGCTCTTTGTGTCACACATTTGCTGAATGACGGTTAGTATATTTAATTGTCTTTCCAGTTTCACAATTATGAATTATAACTCTTTTTTCCTTGTGATTAACCGCTCACAAGTAACTTAATACAGGTGTAAACGTAGTTTGAGGCTGTTGACAGTATGCTCAACTCATGAGAAACCTTTTAATAAAAAAAACGGGATCGTTGTTGACTATTAATCATTTATTTATGAAAGCCATTATTGCAAAATCGACTGTGTAGCCATCATCAAGTGGAGGACTCTGAAATAGTATTTCGACTATCATTTATTGGCAAAAGTCACTAATGCAACATCGGCTGTGTAGCAATTATCAAGTGGAGGGCTGTGAAACTGTACTTCAGTACATACCAGAACCTTAAAAATATCTGACATGTGTATACATCATCATGATCATCATCACATTCCTATTTAAGCTATCTATGAGATGTCCAAGAATGGACAGCACATTAATTATATCGGCGACATATAGTTTATAATGCATAAACTGTTTAATATATTAACTGTTCTTAAATATTTTATTCCTAAACTAATTTGTTCTCAGCGCCGATGATGAAACTCTGCAACAGTATTCTATAACAACCGACTGGTGATGAATTTGGAGAAATGTAAATCATTATAAACAATTAGAGATTTGATCTCTGTGATTTACCAGTGAAAGTGCTCTTTACTCTGTCTCTGTTTGCACAGAAACTTAGAATTATGTCCTGTTCTCACTCCAAGGTCAAAATAAGAGAATTTAAGTATGGTTAACTCCAACAGTTTTGATCATGTATCTATATTTTCCGAAAATTTGTCGCTGGAAAAGGATCATAGAGAGCTTGATGTGTAAAGGCGTTCCAAAGAACAAAATTTATTACCAGTACAAAATGTTAATCTTTACAAGTGTATAGATAAGCTTTTTATAATTAAGAGCTTAAAAATGTTACTACCAATAGATGACTTCAAAATAACTTATAAACACAGTGTTTTTGGTTTTTTAAGTTTTCTAAGGACCCTCGGAGAAATGAAACATTATATTACAGGAGAGCTTATTTTCGATTCTCTAGTAATATACTGATATTTACTGAAGAATGTCGTTTACAAGAAAAAATGGGTAGTAAACAGCAGAAGGCCTCATCTTTTGCAGAAAGGCGTCTTATATCGATTCAACAACATAAAGTTTTTTTTTCATTGCACTTCGTCATATCATTGAATTTGGAATGTAGGAAACTTGAATTGAATCCAATACTTACATTATTTAACGTACCAAACAAGCCAGCCCAACTGTAGCTGAAGGAAAATCCGCACAGACGTAATACTGCAGCGTTAAAAGTAGTAAAACACTTTGCCACGGCTGAAGCTACGTATTCCAAAAATGTTGCTACATCTGAGCCAAAAACGGGAAGAATCTTCAAAGCATTTGTTTTTGAAGCAAAATTAATTACATTTACAAAAATATTAGTGCATTAAAAAGTCGTGTGAAGTTCTAGTATAAATCGTAAAAAAAGATCAAGCAGCGATAACGTGATATATTGATAGTAATGTGATTAGATAATATTATAGAAATAATGATAATGCAATTTGTACTAGATTCTGCACTCACGGCAATTTCTTAGTCGATTTTGTGCAGGTCGGAGAGAGAGAGAGAGAGAGAGAGAGAGAGAGAGAGAAAGGGAGAGAGAGAGAGAGAGAGAGAGAGCAGAGTTTTGAACTGCGTCGCGTCGGTTCACTATTGTGTTCAGGAGGAATAATGCCTGATTACCCACAGGTGGCTTGAGCCTGACATTTAACCCGGATTGCCTTCACGCAATCTGATTCTTCGATACAAATACCTAAGGGACCCAACTGAACATTAGAAGAAAAGGGAAATGGATACACGAAAGTGGGTTTTGGTAATGGTTATCAAATCTGAGATTGATTACATTAGTAGCCTCCCGAAAACAACCGATATACCGCTATAAAGAGCTGACCTGTAACATAGCATACATCAAAAGAACACTGACGTTACTTACATAAAAGAATAGAAAGAAAAAGATTTCATCATGACTCATCAATATATTTTAAAATAATCCATACCACTGAATATGAACAAATATCTAATGAACATACAACTTACATTTGATATTTTTTTCACACATTGCATGGTACAACAATGTCCTGTTTTGTGTGTCCAATATTTTCTTGAAATTAGATATTGTAACGATACTGCCCGCTCGGGCGTACGTTAGCTCTTTAAAGCCTGTACTGTAATAAGTTCACGGGCTTCACCTTATAAACAAGGATTTTAGTACATAAGTTGACTGCGTGTACCTAATTGGAAGCAACTCGGACTTATATCCAGTCAGTAACTACAGTGATGCGTCAAGCAAATGTAAAGTATAATTACTCGTTCGCATGGACGAGAAGTACACACAGTAGATACTACCAATGATTAATAATTCGGTCGCCAGCCTAATTAGGCGTTGAGTGAGTCTTTCCTTGTACAAGTGGGTGCATGTACAAGCATAATAACACGTAGTAATGTTGCGTTTTATGGCAAAGTTTGGAATCGGAAAAAAATCTACTGAACTAAGGTTTTCTTCTTTTGTACTAATTTGGACGAGCTAAAATTACACAACATCGCACAGCAATGATTACTACTAACTGCATTTTGTATATTGATCAGACTGAAATCGGGCATAGATTACCCTAAAATTAGCAATTTTGAAAGCACACATACAATGTCACTATTAAAATTGGAAAAACACTAATACACTTAGGTTTAATATAGAACTTAATTTTGCTGTTCAAATCTGATCAGTACCCTTTAAGATTTGAAAGAACAGACAAGAAAAACGGGGGGGGGGGGGGCCTGAAACTGTTATGGTCTTTATACTGAAACTATTAAGTACTGAAGGTAAATTAACACTCAAAATTATCAATCTATGGATAACTACTCTTTTGTCTTACTTCTGAATTATTTAACTGTCATTATTTCTGTCTCAAATTAATTAAATAACATCGCTAACTCAATTCAAAAAAACTCTCTTCCAATTTAGTCATACTTTTGTTCTTTATCAACATTTGCAATAGCACACAGAACTTTAAACTTCTTTATAGCATAGATTTGTCTGCTGATAATTCTCGTTAACACTAACTTTAAACTTTCAGTTCGGGATACTCGGGTTGCACAATATGTGGTAAGGACCCTGTCTAGGTCAGTGATCAGGATAAGTAATGGCTGAGGCAATTCTGGTAAAAGTCACGTTATTATTGAACAGTTAGAAACAGTTTCGACACTGGTCCACACAGATACAATTCTAAAGATGAAATAAATGTTTGACCTGTGCACGTCGGTGCGGCGGATGGCGGGCAGCGAGATAGCGAGAAGCACAGCACACATGCAAGCACGGCTAAGGCTCTCACTGCATCGGCACTTTCCTTCTTCTTAGCGTCGTAATCTTTCCAATTTTGTGCTTAAGAATATAGCCATGCCATGTAGTCGTCGGAATCGGCACATCCGAGGCTCAATGGAATCCACTTTTCCTGGATAGCCTCCTCGATACGGTACGTGTTCCTCTGACCGATGCCCAACTCCGACTGTTATACTGAGCCCGTTGTGCCGAACCGCGCCAGTGTGCGTTTTCCCGCGCTCGCCTGCCTCCACCTTTTCCCGCTCCCCTACAGGTAGGGTATTCACCACAGGTTTTCTACTACACATATATTAATACCTTTCCTACGTACGGACCAAGCGTATCAATACAATTTTCACATCTTACATTAGTTTTAACATTAAATACACTTCCCTTTGATTACCACATTACTTGAAATCTAACATAAATAATAATATTCATTTCGAAAGTTGCTCACAGTTTCTTTAACATGACACGAAAAGAAAAAGAAATTCAAAACATTGCTTACATTAATTTATCAACATTCAGAAAAAAAAAATTATCATATGTACAGTTGTTGTTGTTACACATGCCCCTGTTTCCAGAAAATTTTCTTAAGTCCAAATTTTATGGGAACACTAAATTTTACAATTTATACAGTGGTTTTAAATCTTTATGTAAATGTCCAAAAAGATTTACACTACATATTTCCTTTTACTTTTTTACTGAGAACAATTATTTGTCATTTACTCAAGTGCCTTTTGCACAGTCCAGCTTCCCATCATAACATTATTAAAATAGCAATTTAATCATTTTTACTAACTTACCCAAGAAATAATTTCAGATTATGGAATACAAACATTTAACTACAAAAAACAAATGCCTATTTCGTATACACTATAAGGTAATTTGTCGCTGCTTGCTTTGAATAGCAGTCCATTTCCTTACTTACTAAACGAAACACACACACAAAATATTCAGAAAATTAACTACACATATTTGCTGCCTATTATGCGGATCTGGGCAGTCCTTTTCACTTCATATTGTCACATCCCCTGGATTACATTTACAATTTTCATCGACTATTTTTCTGCCCTCATTGGTATTTGGCAGTCCTTTATATTATGGTTCATACAGTGCCCATTTTCAATTTTGACAGTCCCATCTTTTATCTGGCTGATAGCATTTATCCTTTCTTTTCAGTCCTTTTCTCCATACATTTTTACAGTTACAGTACAATTGGTAATCTGAAACTCACATAACTACATTAGCACACTTTCAAGGGTATACAGACATTTACAAAGATTAGTTATATTTAGAATAACTTGGGTTCAGCATAAGATACTCGTTCCTAGGAACATACAGTTTCAGGTCCACAATATTTCTTACACCTAAAGGTCTTTTGGATTTTGGGTAGATCAGGTAGTAAGCATTATCGTGTGGAATATTCTGTATTATATATGGTCCATTATAAATATATTTAAATTTTGAAATTTCATGGTTTAGTTCACTAGATTTTTCGTGGGTTTTTAAAAGAACATAATCTCCTATTTTAAATTTTGAAACTTTTAGATTTTTATCGTGTCTTCTAGACCTAGATTCAGCTTTTTGCTTTGCCCTTTTTATTACCAATTCTTTCTTTTGATCCAATCCCAAACTTGTACAAGGTGGAAACTCTAGTTTTTCTTCAATTAAATTTTTACTACTTCTGCCTAACAAAATTTCTTCCGGTGGGAATCCTGTAGTTTCATGATGTAATGTGTTCATGACATTCTCAAAATCCGATATAAATCTGCCCCAGTCTCTAATTCAACAAAACAATAATTCACTTTCAGATAACACTGAGTTACAGTAATAATAAAGTCATGCATAATAATAATAATATATACAAATACAGCACCCTGCCCCCAGTCTCTTTATTAACAAGGCAGTCTTTTATGGTTCGTAAAACAGTCACATAAGTCTAGTGGCTTTTTAGGCCTCTGGAGTTCAAAGTCTTTGCTTACTTGAACTCTTCGCAAATAAACACTGAGTCGTCAGGTGGTTCTTTCTTTCTTTGTTCTGTTTCAACGTCTGGATTTTGTTTTGATATGTCGTCATCGTTAGGTACAATATCGCAATTAACTGCATCCCCTTTATTTTCACTGATTTTCTCATACCCTCTTTCAGTAAAAGTATATTCACTTTCTTTTACACCTGAAAATTCATCTACACTAGAGTCATCACTACTCTCTTCCTCACCATCAGATTCACTTAAGTACGCTACTTTTTGCAATTTATCATATGTACAGTTGTTGTTGTTACAATATCCTTGCGTGCGCGTGAGTATTTCATTGCGTAACACGGTTTTTCTTTTTTTTTTTTTTTTTGAAGCGTTTGTTCGAAAATTTACATTTTTTACTACACAAAATGTAGCATAACTTGTAGCGATGCTACGCTGAACATCTTTACTTGTCGGCAACGAAACAGTAAAAGGTAATCAAGTCTCTAGGACTACACATAACAAAAGACAGATTTTTGTCATTCGTATGTTTCGCATCTTATAAGGATCGAGCGCTGTGGCAGTTATTTAAACACCTGCGCCCAGCGGGTCATGGCGTTTATCTGAAGCAGTTAATGCCGGGCGCGCGTCATTGAGTAGACGCACATTACAAAAATATAATATTTTGCCAACCACAGCTCGATGGGTGTTCTTCACTTTTATGACAAATATTTTATATACAGAGCATCCGAAACCCAATAATATTACAAAGTGTTCGAGACTGCAAGACTTTAAGCTCCATACAAAATTGTTAAGTGTCAAGGAAAGTGCCGATCAGAATAAGAACAGAGAGCAACAGAAATATATGCTTCTCAGTGATGAGAGACGTATTTAAGTTTTTTTTCCAGCAGCTGTACGGATATTCGAAGGTATTTCTTCATGAATAAGGTGTAGCTAATGTTACTGAATCAGTGAGATTCGGCTGTTTTCACATGTATTTCGAAATCATTCATGACTCTTGATAATATACTAGTCCTATAAACGCAAAAATATAATAATTATTTCGTTAATTAACAAGAAAAGTAATTACAAAACAAACATTAACCTTGCTGCTGGGTTTCTCGTCGCTAGGGGCGCTACTGTCGCCCCAACGTTTTTCACAGCAGCGGGCGTCGTGACTACATACGTTAGACTGTGATT
Organism: Schistocerca cancellata; assembly: GCF_023864275.1. Taxonomy (NCBI): domain Eukaryota; kingdom Metazoa; phylum Arthropoda; class Insecta; order Orthoptera; family Acrididae; genus Schistocerca; species Schistocerca cancellata. Next base: position 13,611,474 of record NC_064635.1, on the reverse strand, counting down.
TTACTGTCATGAACAAATTTAAAGTAATAAAACCCTTACTGGAGAAGAAAGGTGATACATCCCAGGACGCAACATGGGCGCTCACACGCAAGGTCTCGGACTTGCACAGTATTACCGAAAATAATATTCACTGCTTTCGAACCAAAGTTGAGGCATCAAAACTGGCATGTGCCTCGCAGCGGAAAGAAAACGCGGACCTAATCAGGATCACGGTGCATGAAGTTGGTCATGTGCGGGTAAAGAACAGGTTGCGACCCATCTGACATTGTTGAAATGACATCGAAGTTATCGCTAGCGAGAAACCCATAAAGCTCCTCACAAATGACGTTAAACTTACACAAAGGTGCTAACCAGATGAGCCAGAGCTAATCCCCGTGCAAAAGGCGCCGTACAAGTGCGTACAGCGGCATCCCCACATACTCGCCGCCAGCACAGACACCATGCTGTAATTCACACATAAGCGACTGCATAACGCTTACCCGAAATCCAATCTGCCTTGCCTCCAAGCGCTGAGATCGAACGGACGAATCCACAACGCTAATCCTTGAGTGGCGCCAGGCGGCTCCTCCAATCAGGAGGCAGGCGATCCTGCGAAGGGGCGGGTTGCTCCCTCACTACCCGTTAAACAATCAGTCCATCTACCTGATAGGTTTCTGGTTGTCTGTCCCTTCACTCTGCGATGGTAGATATCAGTTTAGCTGACAAAAGCAGCTTTGACGAAAATTGGACTAAATACCTACCACGCACAGGCCACGTAACTCCAGTCCCTGGGAAGCAGCTGAAAGTTAGTTAAACCATCACGCGTTCGGAATTCTTGCATGACTCGTTTGAAGAATATCGAACATTTCCTATAAGTTGGTTTACGGTCTTTAAAACACAGAATATGGCTATCAAGTCCGTATTTAATATCTCGACATCAATTGCGCAGTGTTACCGACCATCTCTATTCCAAGTTCACACACGAAAGCAGCAAGAAGATATTTTGCCCGATTCGACTTTGAACCACGTAAACAGCCACTGACCCACGACTACTTGCAACTTAATACATTCAATGAAATGATAATTAAATCAAGACCCTACGCTGCCGACGGGCGTTGATATACATCAAGGGGGACAGATGAAACTGTGTGCCCCCGACCGGAACTCGAACCCGGGATCTCCTGCTTACACGGCAAACGCTCTATCCAACTGAGCCACCGAGGGCACAGAGCATAGTGCGACTGCAGGGTCTTACCCCTTGCACGCTCCCCGTGAGACCCACATTCCCCACTTAATGTCCACACACTACATTCGTAGTGCCCCTGCCCATTAAACTCATTACTCGTGGCAGACAATCTTACCGAGTCCCGTTAGAGTTCGGGCAATACGTGTGCATCCGCACAAAAGAGGAAGGTCAATGGCTGGTTAGCCTTAACTGTATGAAGATTATATCTGCTCTTTCGGACATGTCCGAAAGAACAGATACCATCTTTATATATGTTAACAGATTCAGTCGTTCAGTAGGCTCCTTGTAAACAAGTGCTTGCCATAATGTCTCGTAATCTGCCCGAAACGCGCCAAGCCGACTTTATGTACGACATGAAATGTTCACACGCAAATATCTCCTTAAAGGGGGTAGGACGTCAAACGGACCGACTTAGAGCAGGAGAGGCACCACAGGACATGTTGTTTTCTACTGTCTACATTTTTACAAATAAATTCATAGAACATTGTCACCATGACCAGGAAGGATTCAGGATTCACACTCATAGCAGTGGAAGTGCAAGAACATAACAAAATAATTTTTTTTAGATATGAAATTTCACAATTTTTTTCACTAACTGTTGGCTGCATTTGTTGTTATAGGTACATTTTTCTTCACAAGTAAGAGAGATTCTTTGATGAATTTTGCACAGCATACAAACCATACTCACAGGTGTATAAAACTCTAGAATTTTCCAAATCTATTAAAAACTGTGGTAAAAATTGAGATAATTAACTACAAAATTTGATTTTTTTCTAAACATAAAGTTTAAAACGTAACAGCTCATTCATTTTTTCATAAATTAAATAGATTCTAAAGTTTCAGACACCTGTAAGTATGGTTTGTATGCTGTGCAAATTTCATCGAACAGTCTCTCTTACTTATGAAGAAAAGTGTACCTATAGCAACAAATGCAGCCAATAGTAAGTGAAAAAATGATGAAAATTCACATGTAAAAAAATTATTTCGTTATGTTTCTGAACTTCCGCTGCTACGAGTGTGAATCCTGAATCCTTCCTGGTCATGCTAACAAAGTTTTATGAATTTACTTGTAGAATTATAGACAGTGGAAATTAAAATGTACTGTGGTGACTCACCTGCTCCAAGTCGGCCCGTTTGACGTCCTATCCCCCTTAAATACACCACTCACAAGGCTCAAACTTTCACAAAATAAGCAACATTGTACTCGCTTTTTGTCCACCACTCGACAACCAAACAGACGACCGAATTTCTTCATTTTGGTACAAATTTGATCAGCGCGGTTTAACGTACGTGTTTAGCAGAAGACGGCTCCCGAACAGTCATTTCGACTCTCGCCCCACTCAAACGCGCGGGAAATGCTGAATTCCTGTTGGCTAAAATGTCAAGCAGTCAATCAGATCATCTCGAACACTTCTATATTTGCGGTATATGTAATGTCATCCAGTCAGACTACCACAAGTAATTTAGCCTAGAAATCTCACACTTCCGAAATTTAATAAAAACAAAATATCGTTCCTTTCCATTAAATAAATTACTATTTTTTCCCCTTGTGGCTGCCTTTTATAAAATCAAGCTCACACAGACTTACATCACAAATCCCTTTATTGCACAAAAACTTTCTCGGGCATACTTTTACATAATTATAATAAAATATCACATTCCTTCTTTACGTATGTCCTCCATTCACTCAGTCTCTCCAAAACACTCACAAAACCAAAAAACGATGGAATAATAATTTTCCAGAGTACTTTTAATTACTTCAGAACTCTGTGCTAATGAAACAAAAAAAAAATTCCAGAAAATTAGATTATATGAACCTATCCTCTTCGTTATAGTTTCAATTCAAACTATAGATGAATTCATTAAGGTCCCTAACTCAGTACGGAATGGACAGTGTCTTGAAAGGAGGTAAGATGAACATCAACAAAAGCAAAACGAGGATAATGGAATGTAGCCGAATTAAGTCGGGTGATACTGAGGGAATTAGATTAGGAAATGAGACACTTAAAGTAGTGAAGGAGTTTTGCTATTTGGGGAGCAAAATAACCGATGACGGTCGAAGTAGAGAGGATATCAAGTGTAGACTGGCAATGGCAAGGAAAGCGTTTCTGAAGAAGAGAAATTTGTTAAGATCGAGTATAGATTTAAGTGTCAGGAAGTCATTTCTGAAAGTATTTGCATGGAGCATAGCCATGTATGGAAGTGAAACGTGGACGATAAATAGTTTGGACAAGAAGAGAATAGAAGCTTTTGAAATGTGGTGCGACAGAAGAATGCTGAAGATTAGATGGGTAGATCACATAACTAATGAGGAGGTATTGAACAGAATTGGGGAGAAGAGGAGTTTGTGGCGGAACTTGACAAGAAGAAGGGACCGGTTGGTAGGACGTGTTCTGAGGCATCAAGGGATCACAAGTTTAGCTTTGGAGGGTAGCGTGGAGGATAAAAATCGTTGGTGAAGACCAAGAGATGAATACACTAAGCAGATTCAGAAAGATGTAGGTTGCAGTAACTACTGGGAGATGAAGAAGCCTGCACAGGGTAGAGTAGCATGGAGAGCTGCATCAAACCAGTCTCAGGACTGAAGACAACAACAACAACAACAACAACTCAGTACCACAATACCAGCACAGTTATTATGTGTTTTACGTAAGTATTGAAGTTATTAATTTTAAATTGTATCAGTGTCGTTGTGTTATCCAAAAAATTTGGTATGCTATGTATGAAAAAGATCGATTAATATTTAATAGTACTTCTTCGGATTCATAGAGAGAATGCGCCACGTATTGCACGCAGCGTTAATCGAGTACGCGGTTCGCTCGGCCCAGTAGCCGGGGTCAGTTGTGCCAGCGTGAGAACCAAAATCTGCTCTCCTCCCAGCTCAAACCTCTCAGGGCTCAGCATTCGTTTCCTGCGTACGGGCTCGGTGACCGCGGGGTTTCTGAGCTGCGGTCTGGTAAGCGTCACCGTTCCTCTGTCACCATGAGCTCTGGTCATACTTCAGCGCCCACCGTGCATCGCATCGGTGGAATGTTGTGTGTTTCGAAGAACAGGGGTCTCGGCTTTACCACCTGGACAGTGAGGAAGGTACACATCTCTATAACAAACCCCTCAACCTCAAGATGTGCTACGTGCTGATGAGGTGAATGGCTGCTGAGGTGAAACAGTCTTTAGCGAGCAACTTCTTAGGTACCCCTGCCGCCCCCCCCCCCCAGTTCTATTAAATTTGCTCTGACATGCAGTGCTCTGCCTGGATCTACGGGTGTTTCGGTAGCGTCTCGTGGGATCCCTATGGAACGGATGTACCGTCATGCAGTACCCACACCCGCTCCTCAAAGAGAGCTCGGTTGGTCAGTACTCCCGGAAAGAAGTCTCAGAATCATATTAACAGTGCATCAGCGTACCATAACACTGAGATGATTATGATGATGAAGTCCCATACTCCGTGACGAAGCGTAGGGGAACGATGCGGGATACCCGCACCGCCGTACTAGGTAAGGTCCTAGTGGAGGTGGTTTGCCATTGCCTTCCTCCGACCGTAACCATAACACTGTCATTGTAATTAAGAGAACAGGGGGAACATTTGAGAAGATATCCCCTTTCTATATTCACAAGGCATTGGAAGGTATTTCTGTCTCTGAAAAGTGTCAAACGACTTCGTAAAGGAACTCTTTTAGTTGAAACTGATAATTAAAACCAAATATCCAAGGTTCTGGGATGTAAGGCCTTAGGTGACTACCCGGTTGAGGCTGAGTTGCATGACACCCTTAACTTTAGTAAGGGCGTGGTTACCTGCTCCAACGTAATGGAGGTAGATCCCGCCGAGTTATATGAAGAATGGGAAAATATGGGCGTCACGGAAGTGCGGAATTACACGAGGAGAGTCAATCGCAAATTGCGAAAATCGGCAACATTTATTCTAACATTTAACACTCCAGAATTACCTGAACATATCCTTGCAGGCTATATCACTCTTATGCTTCGATCGTTTGTTCCCAACCCAATGAGAAGCTACAAATGTCAGAGATTTTGCCATGCCACTATGGGATGTAATGGGAAGTCTACGTGTGTAATTGTGGAGGTTCAGCTCACGAGTCAGGCACTTTTTGTACACTTCCGCGGAAATGTGTTAACTACTTCGGGAATTACCAATTGTGGAGTAGAATGTGTGGGCTTTACAACGAGGAAAGGAAAATGCAGGAGTTGAAAGTAGAGGGGCACATAACCTATGGTGAAGCTTAAAAAGCTTTCAAAGCTATGCAACCACTGGTTTTTGCTACTTCTTTTGCATCAGCTCTTAAGACGCCAGTCGCCAAGTGTGATGCCAACACACAAACTCAGACCACAGATTCAAGTACGAGCACATCACTTGGGGGGAAACGGTCCACTTGCAACTGATGTCGTTCGGAAGCCGTCAGCAGTGGGCTTACCACCTAAGACACATACCACTACCCAACATCAGAAGCCAGCTAAACCATCCCCACAACCGAGGCAACCACTTCCTCCTGTTACCAAAGAAAACCGTCATACCAATGGCTTCCACAGAGACTTCTGTGTTTCAGTGAAATTTGAATGGATATGGCTCACATTTGGAAAAATTGCATCTACTAGTCTGGGAGAAACCTTTCTGCATCTGCTTACAAGAAACGCATCTTAAAGTCACCGACACACCTGCATCATGGGGCTACCACGCACACGGGAATGACGACACTACTGGAGACAGGGCTAAAGGTGGAGTGGCTGTTTCCCTTGACGACGGATGCCATCCCTCTCCTGCCCTCTTACCACGACCATGCAAGCAGTTGCTGTGAAAGTTCTCACACCCTTCAATACCACAGTGTGTTCTTTGTACCTGCACCACAATGATACCTGGGATGCAGACGCACTGGCAGAACTCTTCCAGGCAGTCCCACACCCACTCCCCCTTCTGGGGGACTTCAATTCCCACAGTGAGCTGTGGGCTCGGCTACCTCTTGCACCAGGGTCGGATGATCGAGCGAGTCGTCCATTCTGAGAATACCTGCCTTCTGAACGCGGGTCAGATCACTCGCGTTTCCACAGCTACAGTATCTTTTTCAGACGTTGACCTTTTTAGGCTGAGTTCAATGGGAAGTCTCTCCAGACTTTCATTCTAGTGACCACTTCCCAGTGTGACCTATCTGCCGACTAGGACGGTGGTCAACAGGACCATGCAGATGGATGACACAAAGGGCAAATTGGTTACAGTACAGTCGACAGGCCAATTTTGAACAAAAGAATTGTGCACCGGAGGTGGTGCCCCATATCACTTTTGAGATATAAGGTCTAATAACCACCTCACACGACGGCCTGTACCTTGGTGGAATGACGACTGTTGATTGGCAATCTGGGCCAGACGAACAGCTCTGGAGATCTTTAAACACTGTCCGACTACAGAAAATCTTCATGCCTTCAGGTATGCGAGAGCACATCCGAGGCGAGTGATGAAAAAACGGAAGAGGGCTTCCTGGAGGGAATTCACGACTTCCATTAATCGGTCTGCTTCCACTGCACAAGTTTGGGAATCATTAAGACAGATTTCAGGCAAGGGCAGAACACGTCTCCTTACAGCCTTTTTAAATAATGCGGTCTTGGTATACGCGCCAGGAGACATGGATCACATTTTTGCAGAACAATTCTTTGCTGTTACTACGTTATTTAGACAAGCTCTCGCTGCTCAGGTATTCCGCAGGACTGCAGAGATGAGGAAGCTCAATTTCTTCTCGCATAATGAGGAAGTCTACAGCCTTCCATTCCCCATTTGGCAACTGGAATCAGCTATGTCTGCAGCCAGAGACACTGCTCCAGGACGTGATGGGATCCATTATGCCCTGCTTCGTCTCATCTGTGTCCTGAAGCGAAAGGACAGCTCCCCTCTTGTTTCAGTCAGATCTGGTTCGACTCACAGTACCCCACGACCTCGAAGGGGGCAATATTAATTCAATTCTGGAAACCAGCAAGGACTGTAGCGCCCCTAACATTTATCAGAGTGTCGCCTTTACCAGCTGTATGGGTAAGACTCTTGAACGCATAGTCAACCACCGCCTCCTCTGGTTACTCGAGTCCCGAGGTCACCTGAGCCGCTCCCAGTGCGGTTTAAGGCGCTACCATTCCACTCTTGACAACTTTATTCTACCGGAGACTGCGCTACAGGAGTCGTTCTTACGCCAAAACCACATGGTTTGTGTGTTTCGTGACCTCAGAAAAGCATATGACACTACTTGGAGGTAAAGTATCCTTCGCCTACTTCATGAATGGGGACTACATGTACGCCTACCGCTTCTGATCCAATCCTTTCTCGGGGATCGGCGTTTTCGTTACCGCATTGGCGATGCCATGTCTGAATGCTATGTTCAGGAGAATGGGGTGCCGCAGGGCCATGTCCTCAGTGTCACATTGTTTGCCAACGCTATCAAGGCATTTCCTCTGCAGCTGGGAGCCTTGTCAAATGCCCTTTGTTTGTGGATTGTGGATGTCTTTGCAATCTTCTACTCTTCCTCTGATCTTACAACTACGACGAGGCAGCTACAGCTGACCATTAAGAGGCAGAAAACCTGGACCCAGACAGCTGGTTTTGGGTTCTCACCAGAGAAGACTAATTGTGTCAATTTTAACCGTGCTCGTCGGAGTTGTAACCAACCTATGCTCACAATGGGGGACAAAATTTTACGTTTTCAAGACATTGTGCGCTTTTTGTGTTTATTATTTGGCTCGAAATTAACTTGGCTCCCACACCTGAAATACCTACGAACTAAGGGCTTCCGGTCCTTGAATATTTTGAAAAGCCTTGGCAGAAAACATGGGGAGCTGGCAGGTCCCGCCTCCTGCAGTTTTATGGGGCATTTCTTTGATCATGCTTAGATTATGACAGCATGGTCTACGGATCGGCCACGTCCTTTTAGATGCTGTCCACCATGAGGGCATTTGGATTTCGACTGGATCCTTTCGGACAAGCCCAATTCCGAGTCTGTGTGCAGAGGCTGGTGAACCACCGCTCTGGATTCGCCGACATATCCTTTTGGCACGACAGGCGCTGAAAATCTCAGCGTGACGTCAGTCACTGGCATTTAGTTCAGTGCTTCAACCCACCTTTGAACGACTGTTCAGGACTCGGCCCAAAGCAACCATGTGCTACAGACTGTCTCAATGATCTGGATTTCTCATGCATAAAAATACACACTTGGGGATGGAACGCATTAACGCCTTGGCATCTTCAGATGCCCAAAGTGATTTTAAGCTTGACACAGTACAAGTTTTGCTGTATTCCAGATTTTGTTTTTACGACTTTGTTTTCGTCAATTTTAAGTACGTACCACAGTTTTATCGTTATTTATAGAGATGGATTCTAGCAGGGAATGATCCCAGTTGTTCTGCTGTTATCCCTGATAGGGTTTTTAAAGTACGTCTTCCAGAGCAATTTACAAATTGTGGTGTGGAGTTATATGGCATTCTGTTGGCACTGGAGGTTGTTCACAGACACCACTTTACAATGTTTCTTGTCTGTTCCGACTCTCTTAGTGCACTGCAAGCACTTCACCAAATGTATCCGGTAGATCAGCTGATTCAGCTCATCCATGATTCCTTACAGCGGCTCCAACACCGTGGCAAGGACGTGATCTTTCGCTGGGTACCTGGGCACATCGGGATACAGGGCAACGACACGGCCGACAAAGCCGCCAAGGAAGAATCTTGGGATAGTGCTGTCCATCAATGTCCCATCCCGTTGCCCGCCATCATCTCATTTCCTGACAGATGCATCATGCGTCAGTGGGATACTGAATGGTTGCAGGTGACAAGACAACCAACTGCAGGCGCTAAAATCGACCACGAAGACTTGGGACTTAATGTCAGTCTCGCCACTGGAAGGAGATTTCGCTTACCAGATAGCGCATCTGGCCCAGCCCTTTAACGCAGGGCTTCGTCCTCTGGCTGGAGGATCCAGCACTCTGTGAAGTTCGTGGCGTGCCGCTTTCAGTTCAGCATATTGTGGCTACGTGTGTCCTGTATACTGATAATAGGGCAGCCCTTGGTCTCACTGGATATCCGCCCACCATCCTCCCAGATACCGATACCAGAGTGATGAAATTTTCTGAACTGTCAGGCCACAATCCCTAAATTGGTAGGGAAGGGCAGCAGACTTTAATACATTATAAACTGCTGCGCTGGCGGGGACCCACGAAATTTGCATGCCGACTTTTTGTCAGGGCGCTGATGACCGTGATGTCGAGCGCCTCTAAACCCAAATCATCATCACCAGGCTCCACAGCAAGCTACGCTTTCAATGCAAGATGACGACTCGTAATAGTTTGCTGCGTTACAACAAGACCCCTCTTTTAGCGTTCTCAAAATTTTCCATCAGTACAACTTCAAAAAAAGCCAACCATAAGAGCCTCTGACATGAAAACTCCCACCGACGACGCTCCCCTTTGAAGTGTCAGCCGCCGTTCGCAGACATCCGCCACAAAGCTACACCAAGAGAATCGATCGAATTTACACAGTTTCATATATTTGTGATTACATCCACATTCAGCAATCCAGCGACCATCCTTGTTTAGGAGGATGGTTACAAGTACATAGTGTGCTGAATATCAACTGCAGTATAAATGAGACTCAAAGCACTCAGTTTAGGTTTCCAGCGTAATTTTCCTCTATTGCATCTAAAAGATGTTTTGCCGACTTCCTCAAACGACGAATTAAAAAAAAAAAAAACACGAAATTATATGAAAGGTGGATTGATAGCTTCTTTTCATGCTGGATAAAATACGTTCCGTTGTAGGCTGCAACATGTTCTTTTTACTCGCTGCTACTGGCCAGTTTCGACTGTGAGATAGTTATCAAGCAGCTAAAAAAACATACCAATCACGGAAAGATGAAACACATAACTTATCTGACAAATCCAAAAAATCTTAAAAATATAATAAATGGCAGAGTCGTGGATTAGAGATATGGTGCTACCTATCACTTATATACACTTAAGAGCCAAAGAAACTTGTAAACATGCCTAATACCGTGTAGGGCCCCCACAAGCACGTAGAAGTGCCGTCTACACGACGTGGCATCGATTCAACTAATGTCTGAAGTAGTGCTGGAGGGAACTGACACAATGAATCCTGCAGGGCTGTCCGTAAATACGTAAATGTACGAGGTGGTAGAGATCTCTTCTGAACAGCATGTTGCCAGGCATTCCAGATATGCTCAATAATGTTCATACTTGGAGAGTCTGGCGGCCAGCGGAAGTGTTTAAACTCAGAAAAGTGTTCCTGGAGTCACTTCGTATCAGTTCTGGACGTGTGGGGTGTCGCATTGTCCTGCTGGAATTGCCCAGGTTCGTCGGAATGCACAATTTACATGAATGGATGCAGGTGACCAGACAGGATGCTTACGTACGCGTCGCCTGTCAGTCATATCTAGTCGTATCAGGTATCCCATATCCTGCCAACTGCACACGCCCCACACCATTACAGAGCCGACAACAGCGTGAACAGTCCCCTGCTGACATGCAGGGTTCATGGATTCACTAGGTTGCCTGCAAACCCTTACACGTTCATCCGCTCGATACAATTTGAAACGAGACTCGTATTACCAGGCAACATGGTTCCAGTCATCAACAGTCCAATGTCGGTGTTGATGGTCCCAGGCGAGACATAAAGCTTTGTGTCAGGCAGTCATCATGGGTACATGAGCGGGCCTGTTTGTAGAATGGTTTACAAACTGACACTTTTTGATGCCCTAGCATTGAAATCTGCAGCAATCTGCGGAGTGATTTTTTTTTTTCAAAAGCCTTCCAATATGTACTTTAACGTGTTACATGTCGGTAGATTTCTGGAGACTCAAATCCGTTCTTCCTCCGAGACAGTTTCTGCTTGTCGTCCTATTCCTGGCGATATTTGACAGCCACGATTTACGAAACAAATAGTACGAAAGTACTCTAACCTTTGACCACGTGCCTTCTTTTGGTATAGAGCTGATTACATTCTTCTTGAAGACTATATTTTGCCTGTCTAATGAGTACCAGAGGGAACACATTTGATGCACTGGTTCTCCCATTGACCTCAAGTATTTGGTGGTAATTTAATCTACTACAGGCGCCTTGTTTCGAATTACATTTTTCAGTGATTTTTCGGATTATTAACGCAGCACCATATCTCCGATCTCATCTCCATCTATTAACTCTTTTCTTTGTGTGCCGTTGTCTTCAAGCTGGTTTCTCTTATATAGATCATATATGTACTCCTTCCACTATTCACCGTTTTCTTCTTTGCTTCGAACTGGTTTTGCTTTCTGAGATCTTAACTTTCACACAGATGCTTCTTCTTTCTCCGACGGTCTATCCAATTTTTTAAGTGGCATCTAACTTTACTTGTACGTCTGTCCACTTCTCTAGCCATTTCTTGTCTGACGTTTAACTCTTAATGTCTATATTATACTTTAGATGCCTGTGTTCCCGGTTCTTGCTTAATTTTCTGCATTTTCATATTTTTATGCTTTCGATAAATCGTTGACTACGTAGTTATGTCATTTCTTGATCTTCCAAGGATCTCGCCTATTTTAAGGGAGTGTCCCACATACAATGTGCCTTATTTCAGCGTTTTGTCAAATTCTATTTATAGGACCTTACGTCCTTTGTAGTCTTCTTTGAATTTCTCTTCCCTTACTTAGTATTGTCTTCATGTTTCTTTCCATTATATGAACTTTGTGTCGCATCACCCAGTTAATTTTTAATCGCTTCCTCTCTTCTTTCAGTTCTAGATTACACAATTTTCATTTTCTCTGGCCATTCTTTTGCGGTGCATGCTACCCTCGCTATGTATTTAGCAATTTGGTTTCCCTCATTTCAGTGTCAAGGAAAGTAAAAGTAATAAGTAAATGAATTTGGGTCCTTTTTCTCCAACAATTCAACTGCACACCATGTGCACGACTACAGCAGAATGACAAACACACCACAGTGCCCTTTGCTATCCCTGTTCCTCGCAGTGGCATCCTCCTGCAGCTTCCAGTAGAAACGCCCCAACTGCGAGTGACTGCCAAGTTTTCGGAAACTCTATAATTAATTGGGGGCGGGCGCGTCACAGGAGGGGAGCGGGCCGGCGCCTGGCGCCTGGCGCATAGACCAGCCCGCGATACGCCTCGCCTGAAACTGCGGCAGACCCGCCGTACAGACCGTGCGGGCGTGACTTGAAATACCCAGCTTCTCATTATGCAAGCGGCAGTTAGGCAACTACGCAACTTAAAGGCAGTGTGGGCGATTCGACGACTCTCGCACAAACTAGGGACGATAGTCATGAAAATTTGCTCATCACCTTGACAAAATAATGCTGTCTACAAGATGTTTGTCCTCTCCATATTCACGCTTCAATGCAACACTTCTTTTACTCGGCGAATGACTTGGTGGATACCTTGGTTGCAGATGCCAGCCTGCTCGATATTCGGGTAACGTTACACATCGAAAATCATCTCTTTGACATCCTAGGGAACCCTGCCTCTCAGTTCTTTCTCCTATCGAGGGAAGAGGAAGGAGTCATTGGTGTTTATATGAGGGGAATACGGGGTGAAAGGCAAAATTTGACAGGCCGCAGAAGCAGTGTGTGTGACTGCATCTTGGTAAGAGCGAGCTGGGGCACGGACGTGCAGCAAGAACGCTCCCCCAGACAGCTTCCCGTAATGCTTCTACTGTAACCTTGTCAGGATATTTGATCAGTATGACCCCGTAGCGATTCGCCCCCTTACGAGCAACGACGTCGACTACAGAGTTAATGGCCTCTCGCCGTGGAGCTCACACGCAATACTGCTTTGTCACTTCGGCTGAAAGTACATAGGCAGTAACAATGTTACGTTCCTGCTCCTTGGCGACGTCGCAGACCGGCTAGCCTAAATATGTCTCTTGTTTGAAAGACGAGTACACATTAAAAATAAATTCCTTTGTCTGTTTGTGAAGCAACTGGCACCTTCTAGAACACACAGAATACCGCAGAAACGAATGAATCGTAGTTTCGCGCACCAAAAGCACGATAAAACGCTCAAATATGACGGGAGTTCACGCAGTACGGAATGTGGAAACATTTTAAATTGGTTAGCTGCCAAGCTGTCTACTGAGTATCCCTCGTCGAAAGGTCATGAACGTTGTACCGGATTATAGCACCACACCGTAGCCGTCTCTAGAGACGTTAAGCTTTAACTTGCTTTACGATGATTGACTATTTTCAGGTATGGTGAACACCGAGCGAGGTGGCGCAGTGGTTAGCACACTGGACTCGCATTCGGGAGGACGACGGTTCAATCCCGTCTCCAACCATCCTGATTTAGGTTTTCCGTGATTTCCCTAAATCGTTTCAGGCAAATGCCAGGATGGTTCCTTTGAAAGGGCACGGCCGATTTCCTTCCCTAACCCGAGCTTGGGCTCCGTCTCTAATGACCTCGTTGTCGACGGGACGTTAAACACTAACCACCCCAGGTATGGTGAACCCACACGATTCCGCTGCTTGCTTTGCTCCTGTATCTGTATGTCATAATGACATACTTAGCACTCCTCCATATTGATTACGTGTTTAAAGAAGTCCTCTGTGTAGGTAAGACACAGCTGAAAACTTCCACTTCGGCCTCATTTCGGCAAGCTTCTCAGTGTGTGTGACCAGTCACAGAACTCATCGGGCAGCGGCCTGTGCCATATTGAAAACGTCGTGCAGCTGAAAACTTATCTGTGACTGGATTTCACCTTTTCCTCTGTCGACTCTGTTTAGATCTGTATTTTTTTTACGATTATTAACTCTCCACAGAAAGAGGGCCTGCCACTACGTTCGTCGTCATTCGTATTTGTTTCATCACACTTAGAGCATCTGTGGCACCAAACCACTGTGTCATATGATGATGCATTATTATAATACTCTTCCATCAACTGAACTTGTGCTGTAATTAGCAGCATTGCCACCATTTTTGTGCAGAAAAAGAATTGCCACACATTTTCAGTGGCCTGCGCCATTTTGTTTTGGCGTGTTTTGATATTGTATCCTGGGGATTTCAGTGTGCATGACACAAAATTAGTTATGCACCTTTGTTTCTAGAGTTGATAATGAACACTGTAAGAATATTTTCCTACCTACTAAGTTCGTTCAGAAGGTCTTCCGCAATAAAACAACAAACAGCTAAAAATAAAACACATACAACAAATATATGATTTGTTCAGACTATCTGCAGAGGGACAATGAACTCATATTCACAAGTATGAATTATTAGTAATATCCAATCCTTGTATCCTTCAAATCAGAGAGAGGTAACACCGTCAGGCAATCTATGTATGAGTCTTTCTTGAATGATACCATACTTTGAAAGAGGGACTAGAACGTAATGTTATGTACTCCATAAACGTATATGAGGAGAAATAATTTTTAATGAGAAGAAACTGTTAATGAGAGTGTAAAAGTTTCAGTAATTTTCTTATGCAGGGTGACTCATCTAAAACGCGCACCGCAAGTACTGCGGGAATAGTAGTTACTTCCCTTGTAGAGTAAGTTTGTGATTATTGTAGTCAGGTTTTTAACATCTTCTTATTGTAGAGCGGAACTTAGAAAAAGTAAAATTTTACCATTAGTGAGAAGTGTGGGCTTTGCCGTAGGTTCGTGAGTAGTGGATTGCGGTGTGAGACTTTTTCGAAGTATTTTCACTGTGGGGAATGCACTGGGGAAGCCAGTGGGCATTCTGGTGAGATCCTCTCCTGGAACTACAGGTTATGTAGCAAGAGTAAGTTGATAGAGGAGCAGGAGCGTAAGATCTGTGCCCTTCAGGTGCAGCTGAAAAACGCACAGGAGGAGCTAGATAGGATGAGGAGGGTGAAGGGGGTTGGGGAATGGGAGCTGGCTGTTGGCAAGAGATCTGCTAGGAGAAGAAGATTTTCAGATAGTTTTACTATTGATGTTTACAATAGATATGACCAACTGTCAGAGTCTAGTGGAGAGGAATCTTTAGTAGCTGTGGATGTAGGAAGTATGCAGCAGACCTCAGTAGTTACGGTGGCTAGAACAGTTGCAAAGTCGAAGAGGAAGAATAAGGTTCTGCTGTTAGGTAGTTCTCATGGAAGAGGTGTAGGCCAGCAGTTGCAGGAAGTGCTGGGGAGTGAGTACCAGGTCACCACCATTGTGAAGCCTAATGCAGGATTGGCTCAGGTGACTGTTAACATAGGGGGGTTATGTAGGGATTTTACTAAAGAGGATCAGGTAGTGATTGTGGGTGGGGCTGGTAATAGTATTGATAGGGATGGGGAGTATAACATAGATGGTGACCTGGAAAAGATAGCCACTCAGACTGGCAACACGAATGTGCATTTTGTGGAACTGTTTCAGCATCACGATCAGCCTCATCTTAATACAGCCGTCAGGCGTGATAACATGAGACTTGGGGGTGCGCTGATGACAGAAAGCATGGGTCACATTTCAGTGGAGTCTATCAGCAGGACGGGTTTCACTAGACATGGCCTGCACCTCAACAGGTATGGGAAGGGGAGGTTGGCACAGCTTATAGGCGACACCATAGGTGGGGTTGGTGGGATCACTCATGGGAAAATTCCTGCAGTAGTGGGTGTTAGAGCTGCACCTTTTTTAGATTGAAGTCAGCTGATAGGTATTCCTGCTTAAGGGAAGTCTCTCTAACAAAGGAACCACTTTTGACAAAGCTTAGGTATCCGAGTAATAAGGGGAATTAGTATATTTCATCAAAATATACAAGGTATTAGAGATAAAGTTAGTGAACTGCTTATAGATATTGACTCTGAATTTATTGGTATATCTGAACACTTCTTAAATAAGGAGATAATTCAGAGGCTTCCTTTACCAGGATACAGGTTGGCTGGCAGCTTTTTGAGGAGCTCTTTGCGGTGTGGGGGAGTAGCCATGTGTGTGAAAAACGGCATCCCATTTGAGTCAATTGATGTTTCAAAGTACTGCACTGAAAAGGTGTTTGAATGTTTTGTAGGTGTGGTTAAATTTAACGGAACTAAACTTCTAATTGTTGTTATTTATAGATCCCCAGACTCCGATTTCACAACATTTTTGCTAAAGCTAGAGGAGGTTCACTTTATAGGAAATACAAAAAATTAGTTATATGTGGTGACTTCAATATTAATTGTATAAGTGATTGTGCAAGGAAGAGAATGCTGGTAGACGTCCTTAATTCATATAATCTTATGCAAACCGTGTTCTTTCCAACGAGAGTCCAAGGGAACAGTAGAACAACCATAGACAACATTTTTGTTCATTCCTCATTACTAGAAAGGTGAATGGCTTTTCAGATCATGATGCAGAAATTTTAACTCTAAAAGATTTTTGAGCTGCATCACGTGTTCAATATAGTCATCAGCCGTTTAGGAAAGCTGATCCAGTTGCTGTAGAGACCTTTGTAAACCTCATCAAGGAACAAGATGTTTATAGCGCTGATACAGTAGACGATAAACATAATGCTTTTCTCAAGACTTTTCTCATGCCCTTTGAAAGTTGCTTTCCGTTAGAACGTTCAAAACAGGGTACTAGCACAAACAGGCAGCCTGGGTGGCTGACTAGAGGGATAAGAATATCTTGTAGAACAAAGTGGCAATTATATCAAAACGTTAGAAACAGTCAAAATCTAAATGCAGCAGCCCATTACAAACAGTGTTGTAAGGTGCTTAAAAATGTTATTAGGAAGGCAAAAAGTATGTGGTATGTAGATAGAGTACCAAAGTCTCAGGATAAAATTACAACCATATGGTCAGTCGTAACGGAAGTGACTGGTCTGCAGGGACAGGTCGAGGATATAGAATCAGTGCATAGTGGGAATGTCCGTGTTACTGATAAGTCGCATATATGTACAGTATTTAATAATCACTTTCTGAATATAGCAGATGAACTAAATAGAAACCTCGTCCCAACAGGGAATCATATAGCGCTCTTAGAAATAAGTGTTCCGAGACTGTTACCTGAAATGCTCCTCCATAATACTGACAAGAGGGAGATTGAGTTAATAATTAAATCGCTAAAGACCAAGAACTCTCATGGATATGACGGGGTAGCTAGCAGAATACTGAAGTATTGTTCTATGTATTTTAGCCCAGTACTTAGCCATATCTGTAACTTTTTCTTTAGGAGTGGTCGGTTTCCTGACCGATTAAAGTACTCAGTAGTGAAGCCACATTATAAAAAGGGAGACATTGATAATGTTGACAATTTTAGACCTATTTCTATGCCATCGGTGTTTGTTAAAGTTATCCAGAAGGTTGTATATACAACGTTACTGAAGCATTTAAATTCACATAATTTGCTGTCAAATGTTCAGTTTGGTCTTAGAAATGGTTTAACGACTGAAAATGCTATATTCTCTTTTCTCTGTGAGGTTTTGGACGGATTAAATAAAAGGTTGCGAACGCTAGGTGTTTTCTTTGATTTAACGAAGGCTTTTGACTGTGTTGACCACAAAATATTACTGCAGAAGTTGGACTATTATGGAGTAAGGGGAGTAGCTTACAATTGGTTCGCCTCTTACTTTAAGAACAGAAAGCAGAAGGTAATTCTCCGCAATATTGAGAGTGGTACTGATGTTCAGTTCCAATGGGGCACTGTTAAGTGGGGCATACCCCAAGGGTCGGTGCTGGGGCCACTGCTGTTTCTTATTTATATAAATGATATGCCTTCTAGTATTACAGGTGATTCAAAACTATTTCTGTTTGCTGATGACACCAGCTTGATAGTGAAGGATCTTGTGTGTAATATTGAAACAGTATCAAATAATGTAGTTCATGAAATAACTTTGTGGCTTGTGGAAAATAATTTGATGCTAAATCACAGTAAGACTCAGTTTTTACAGTTTCTAACTCGCAATTCAACAAGAACCGATATTTTGATCAGACAGAATGGGCATATTATAAGTGAGACAGAACAGTTCAAGTTCCTAGGCGTTCGGATAGATAGTAAGCTGTTGTGGAAAGCCCGTGTCCAGGATCTTGTTCAGAAACTAAATGCTGCTTTATTTACCATTAGAACAGTATCTGAAATAAGTGACACTTAAACACGAAAAGTAATCTACTTCGCGTATATTCATACACTTATGTCGTATGGTATTATTTTTTGGGGTAATTCTTTTGATTCAAAAAGGGTATTTTTTGCTCAAAAACGGGCTGTTCGAGCTATATGTGGTGTGAGTTCGAGAACCTCTTGTCGACCCCTATTCAATAGTCTGGGAATTCTGACATTGACCTCACAGTATACATTTTCTTTAATGTCGTTTGTTGTTAGAAATATTAGCCTATTCCCAAGAGTTAGCAGCTTTCACTCAGTTAATACTAGGCAGAAATCCAATCTGCATGTGGAATGCACTTCCTTGACTCTTGTGCAGAAAGGAGTGCAGTATTCTGCTGCATCCATTTTCAATAAGCTACCACAAGAACTCAAAAATCTTACCAGTAGCCCAAACTCTTTTAAGTCTAAACCGAAGAGTTTCCTCATGGCTCACTCCTTCTATTCTGTCGAGGAGCTCCTGGAAGAGCTAAAAACATTAAGCAAAATCCAGTGTTACATTGTTGATTTTCTTTATTTAAACTTACTACTTGTCTCCTGAATATGTTTTTTATATTTCATTTTCTCTGGTTCTAATATCGTGTTATAATTTCATGTATTGACTCGTTCCATGACCATGGAGACTTCTCCTTAATTTGGTCCCACAGAATAATAAATAAATAAAAAATAGAAAGTGCTATTGATGTGCGTTTTTCACAGAGTGGATTGCTAGTCAGGGGCTCCTGTTGTTGACCAATCAACAGATTGTAATAATACTTAGAAAGTGTACTTTTTTGAGCAAACATACGCCTTTTTAAATAGAACAATGCCTATCGACATTAACAAACTAAAAGTAGGGTAAATTAGAATGTCAGTCTTGTTGTTGCAGTATTTTAGTACGAGTCGTTTTTGAGATATCGAATTTTGAAAAATTCATATACTGACACTTGTACAATAGCTGTGGTAACACAAAACAAAGAGCAACACAAGTACATACACTAGTTATGTTGAGTCTGACAAGTAACGAGACGGTTGACCATCACGGGTTGTACCAAAAATGAACAGCAGCAGCGGTAATACACGCTTCCAGTGTCGTATGGAACGGCTGCTGAACACGTGCCAGCACTTCAGTGGGTATGTCCGAGCAGGCTGCAGTAGTATGTCGTTGCAAAAAAATGGTTCAAATGGCTCCGACTACTATGGGACTTAACATCTATGGTCATCAGTTCCCTAGAACTTAGAACTACTTAAACCTAACTAACTTAAGGACATCACACAACACCCAGTCACCACGAGGCAGAGAAAATCCCTGACCCCGCCGGGAATCGAACCCGGGAACCCGGGCGCGGGAAGCGAGAACGCTACCGCACGACCACGACCTGCGGTATCTCGTTGCATATCATCTGGTGTAGTCGATATGTCGTTGTAGACAGCATCTTTCAGCTTTCCTTTTTTTAGAGAAAAAAAAATCTGTGGGCATTACATTCAGGGAACAGGCTGGCCGAGGTGCAGGTCCTCTACGTTCAGTCCAACGTTTTCGAAACAATTAGTGAGGCTCCAGTGCCTCATGCACTGTGGGCTGCACAGCCATAAAGTTGGTTCCACAGGTTCCTGCTAGTCTGCAGAGGAACGTCATCTAGCATCTGTGGAAGATGGTCTGTTAGGAGGCTGCGATAGTTACGTGTGTTCAGTTTCCCACATATGAAAAACAGACTTATGAGTTCATGGTTCATTATCCTACACCACACGTTTACACTCCATGGACGGTGACGTTCCAACTGGCGAAGCCGACGGGGATTGTCAACAGATCAGTAGTGCATGGGCGTGATTGGTAAACGTGGATTAATCTCGATTCATGCCACTTTCTCCAGGAGCTAACGTGCGGATCAACAGGAACAGCAGCAAGGAAGTTAGTTGCCTCCTTTTCTGTCGTCACTTGTTCCCTTCTGTTACGGTGTCTCGATAAATAATTGCCTAGACGGTTAACGTGTTTTGGGAAATCTTGCTGCACACACAGTACAAGAACGAACTGCATTGTTTCTGCACTCTCCACATACCTTGAGCACATCGCCTTTTTCTGCACTGGTGAATCCCACTGTCCACTCACAACATGTTGCTTGGACTGTCACACATTAACTGACTAGCATACAACAATGCGCTCAAGGAACACACAAGCACATTGTAAGCAAACGTAACAGCATGGTACCTAGCAACCACGCACATTGAATGACAAAATTGTCGATATGGAATCTTCTCAAAATATAGTATATTATAAACGACTCGCACTAGAATTCTTCAGCAAACAGCACTGGTATCCTAATATAGTTTTCTTTTAGTTTTTTAATGTCAATAGACATTGTTCCATTTAAGAATTGTATGTTTGCACAAAAAATTGACTTTCTAAGTGGTACGGGAATCTGTCAGTTTACCGACAATACGAGCCCTTGGCTACCAATCCAATCCGTTCTGTGTAAATTACACATCAATAGCACTTTCCATTTCCGCAATATTTGCGATGCAAATTTTAGACGATTCAGCCTATGTTTTCGTTCAAAAATTCCCATGGACGATATTATTGGCTAACCCCTTTTTTAGAGAGAAAGTTCTCAGTGAAGGGGGAAAGTAAGTGTAGTAACAAATATTTGGTCATAACATAAAATAGAAACAAACAGCATTACACGGAAGTCATTTTACTTATTCCTCTTTCATGTTGGAGAACTCTATACTGAATCCACAGGTATTCCTACTATGTGGCAAAAAACTGCTCAATTAGTACATTTACTTGTATTACATTTCATACTAATGAAACACCCTCGAAGCATGAGATATTCCATCCATGCCGGCCGTTGTGACCGAGTGGTTCTAGGCGCTTCAGTCTGGAATCGCGCTGCTGCTACGGTCACAGGTTCGAGTCCTGTGTGATGCCCTTAGGTTAATTAGGTTTAAGTAGCTCTAAGTCTAGGGGACTGATGACCTCAGATGTTAAGTCCCATTGTGCTTAGAGCCATTTCAACCATTTGAATTCCCTTCATCATCTTTAATTCCAAACGTTACGCTAAGTGCATTTTTTCATTTAGTTTCCATGAAATTAAGATCTGTGTGTAAAATACAGTGCAGCCTGACATGTTTATGGCGTCAGATATCTTAAGGGGAGGTGCAGGTGAGATGTCATTCCGGTTGCGAAAAAATCACAGGGGGCTGAATATTTTTTTCACAGCGGTTCTTGACGTCCTGAATTCAGAACGTAAATCCAGTTTGCTAAACAATTTCTTCATAACTTATGAAATTTTAAGTTTTGGAAAAATCATTAATTTTGTCAAATCCGTAAATAAAGTTGTTGGTTCTCAGAGAAGGTTGTTGTTGTTGTTGTTGTTGTGGTCTTCAGTCCAGAGACTGGTTTGATGCAGCTCTCCATGCTACTCTATCCTGTGCAAGCTTCTTCATCTCCCAGTACCTACTGCAACCTACATCCTTCTGAATCTGCTTAGTGTATTCATCTCTTGGTCTCCCTCTACGATTTTTACCCTCCACGCTGCCCTCCAATGCTAAATTTGTGATCCCTCGATGCCTCAGAACATGTCCTACCAACCGATCCCTTCTTCTAGTCAAGTTGTGCCACAAACTTCTCTTCTCCCCAATCCTATTCAATACCTCCTCATTAGTTACGTGATCTACCCACCTTATCTTCAGCATTCTTCTGTAGCACCACATTTCAAAAGCTTCTATTCTCTTCTAGTCCAAACTAGTTATCGTCCATGTCTCACTTCCATACATGGCTACACTCCATACAAATACTTTCAGAAACGACTTCCTGACACCTAAATCTTTATTCGATGTTAACAAATTTCTCTTCTTGAGAAACGCTTTCCTTGCCATTGCCAGTCTACATTTTATATCCTCTCTACTTCGACCATCATCGGTTATTATACTCCCTAAATAGCAAAACTCCTTTACTACTTTAAGTGTCGCATTTCCTAATCTAATTCCCTCAGCATCACCCGACTTAATTTGACTACATTCCATTATCCTCGTTTTGCTTTTGTTGATGTTCATCTTATATCCTCCTTTCAAGACACTGTCCATTCCGTTCAACTGCTCTTCCAAGTCCTTTGCTGTCTCTGACAGAATTACAATGTCATCGGCGAACCTCAAAGTCTTTACTTCTTCTCCATGAATTTTAATACCTACTCCGAATTTTTCTTTTGTTTCCTTTACTGCTTGCTCAATATACAGATTGAATAACATCGGGGAGAGGCTACAACCCTGTCTTACTCCCTTCCCAACCACTGCTTCCCTTTCATGTCCCTCGACTCTTATAACTGCCATTTGGTTTCTGTACAAATTGTAAATAGCCTTTCGCTCCCTGTATTTTACCCCTGCCACCTTCAGAATTTGAAAGAGAGTATTCCAGTCAACATTGTCAAAAGCTTTCTCTAAGTCTACAAATGCTAGAAACGTAGGTTTGCCTTTTCTTAATCTTTCTTCCAAGATAAATCGTAAGGTCAGTATTGCCTCACGTGTTCCAACATTTCTACGGAATCCAAACTGATCTTCCCCGAGGTCGGCTTCTACCAGTTTTTCCATTCGTCTGTAAAGAATTCGCGTTATTATTTTTGCAGCTGTGACTTATTAAACTGATAGTTCGGTAACTTTCACATCTGTCAACACCTGCTTTCTTTGGGATTGGAATTATTATATTCTTCTTAAAGTCTGAGGGTATTTCGCCTGTCTCATACATCGTGCTCACCAGATGGTAGAGTTTTGTCATGACTGGCTCTCCCGAGGCCATCAGTAGTTCTAATGGAATGTTGTCTACTCCCGGGGCCTTGTTTTGACTCAGGTCTTTCAGTGCTCTGTCAAACTCTTCACGCAGTATCGTATCTCCCATTTCATCTTCATCTACATCCTCTTCCATTTCCATAATATTGTCCTCAAGTGCATCGCCCTTGTATAAACCCTCTATATACTCCTTCCACCTTTCTGCTTTCCCTTCTTTGCTTAGAACTGGGTTGCCATCTGAGCTCTTGATATTCATACAAGTGGTTCTCTTCTCTCCAAAGGTCTCTTTAATTTTCCTGTAGGCAGTATCTATCTTACCCCTAGTGAGACAAGCCTCTACATCCTTGCATTTGTCCTCTAGCCATCCCTGCTTAGCCATTTTGCACTTCCTGTCGATTTCATTTTTGAGACGTTTGTATTCCTTTTTGCCTGCTTCATTTACTGCATTTTTATATTTTCTCCTTTCATCAATTAAATTCAATATTTCTTCTGTTACCCAAGGATTTCTATTAGCCCGCGTCTTTTTACCTACTTGATCGTCTGCTGCCTTCACCACTTCATCCCTCAGAGCTACCCATTCTTCTTCTACTGTATTTCTTTCCCCCATTCCTGTCAATTGTTCCCTAATGCTCTCCCTGAAGCTCTCTACAACCTCTGGTTCTTTCAGTTTATCCAGGTCCCATCTCCTTAAATTCCCACCTTTTTGCAGTTTCTTCAGTTTCAATCTGCAGTTCATAACCAATAGATTGTGGTCAGAATCTACATCTGCCCCAGGAAATGTCTTACAATTTAAAACCTGGTTCCTAAATCTCTGTCTTACCATTATATAATCTATCTGAAACCTGTCAGTATCTCCAGGCTTCTTCCATGTATACAGCCTCCTTTCATGATTCTTGAACCAAGTGTTAGCTATGATTAAGTTATGCTCTGTGCAAAATTCTACAAGGCGGCTTCCTCTTTCATTTCTTCCCCCCAATCCATATTCACCTACTATGTTTCCTTCTCTCCCTTTTCCTACTGACGAATTCCAGTCACCCATGACTATTAAATTTTCGTCTCCCTTCACTACCTGAATAATTTCTTTTATCTCGTCATACATTTCATCTATTTCTTCGTCATCTGCAGAGCTAGTTGGCATATAAACTTGTACTACTGTGGTAGGCGTTGGCTTCGTGTCTATCTTGGCCACAATAATGCGTTCACTATGCTGTTTGTAGTAGCTAACCCGCACTCCTATTTTTTTATTCATTATTAAACCTACTCCTGCATTACCCCTATTTGATTTTGTATTTATAACCCTGTAATCACCTGACCAAAAGTCTTGTTCCTCCTGCCACCGAACTTCACTAATTCCCACTATATCTAACTTTAACCTATCCATCTCCCTTTTTAAATTTTCTAACCTACCTGCCCGATTAAGTGATCTGACATTCCACGCTCCGATCCGTAGAACGCCAGTTTTCTTTCTCCTGATAACGACGTCCTCTTGAGTAGTCCCCGCTTGGAGATCCGAATGGGGGACTATTTTACCTCCGGAATATTTTACCCAAGAGGACGCCATCATCATTTAATCATACAGTAGAGCTGCATGTCCTCGGGAAAAATTACGGCTGTAGTTTCCCCTTGCTTTCAGCCGTTCGCAGTACCAGCACAGCAAGGCCGTTTTGGTTAATGTTACAAGGCCAGATCAGTCAATCATCCAGACTGTTGCCCCTGCAACTACTGAAAAGGCTGCTGCCCCTCTTCAGGAACCACATGTTTGTCTGGCCTCTCAACAGATACCCCTCCGTTGTGGTTGCACCTACGGTACGGCCATCTGTATCGCTGAGGCACGCAAGCCTCCCCACCAACGGCAAGGTCCATGGTTCATGGGGGGGGCTCAGAGAAGGTATCCTCAAAAAATTTTGAGCAAAAAGTTTTTAAAATGAACAGAGGAGTAGCATATTTTAGTTTTCGAGATTCTCATTTTTATCAAAGAAATTGAAATACAGTTACCTTTTAATACTAAATACATCCGAAAATTTTAAATCAGTTATAAAAATACTGTATTTATAATACACGACAAGAATTTATCGTAAAATAGAATTACTACGACATTATACAATGTATTTATTTATTTTATCTTATTTACACGTCAAAGTTCTTACGACCAAATTGAGGATCAAACCACCAAGATCATGGAACATGTCAGTACTTCCAACATAAACGTAATGACAGATAAAAAGAAAATGTTTATGAACCCGAAAAAAAGTCAAGCCATAAGTTTACGTAAATGCTAACAACAATACAACAAGAATCAGCTTAATTTTTTAAGGAACTCCTCGACAGAATAGGAGGAGTGACCCACGAGGAAACTCTTCAGTTTAGATTAGAAATCACGTGGATTACTGCTAAGATTTTTGAATTCTTCTGGTAGCTTATTGAAAATGGATGCAGCAGTATACTACACACCTTCCTGCACAAGAGTCAAGGAACTCGGATCCAAATGCAGGTTTGATTTCTGCCAAGTATTAATGAGTGAAAGCTGCTTATTATTGGGAATGATCCAATATTGTTAACAAGAAATGACTGTAAGGAATATACACTCCTGGAAATTGAAATAAGAACACCGTGAATTCATTGTCCCAGGAAGGGGAAACTTTATTGACACATTCCTGGGGTCAGATACATCACATGATCACACTGACAGAACCACAGGCACATAGACACACGCAACAGAGCATGCACAATGTCGGCACTAGTACAGTGTATATCCACCTTTCACAGCAATGCAGGCTGCTATTCTCCCATGGAGACGATCGTAGAGATGCTGGATGTAGTCCTGTGGAACGGCTTGCCATGCCATTTCCACCTGGCGCCTCAGTTGGACCAGCGTTCGTGCTGGACGTGCAGACCGCGTGAGACGACGCTTCATCCAATCCCAAACATGCTCAATGGGGGACAGATCCGGAGATCTTGCTGGCCAGGGTAGTTGACTTACACCTTCTAGAGCACGTTGGGTGGCACGGGATACATGCGGACGTGCAGTGTCCTGTTGGAACAGCAAGTTCCCTTGCCGGTCTAGGAATGGTAGAACGATGGGTTCGATGACGGTTTGGATGTACCGTGCACTATTCAGTGTCCCCTCGACGATCACCAGTGGTATACGGCCAGTGTAGGAGATCGCTCCCCACACCATGATGCCGGATGTTGGCCCTGTGTGCCTCGGTCGCATGCAGTCCTGATTGTGGCGCTCACCTGCACGGCGCCAAACACGCATACGACCATCATTGGCACCAAGGCAGAAGCGACTCTCATCGCTGAAGACGACACGTCTCCATTCGTCCCTCCATTCACGCCTGTCGCGACACCACTGGAGGCGGGCTGCACGATGTTGGGGCGTGAGCGGAAGACGGCCTAACGGTGTGCGGGACCGTAGCCCAGCTTCATGGAGACGGTTGCGAATGGTCCTCGCCGATACCCCAGGAGTAACAGTGTCCCTAATTTGCTGGGAAGTGGCGGTGCGGTCCCCTACGGCACTGCGTAGGATCCTACGGTCTTGGCGTGCATCCGTGCGTCGCTGCGGTCCGGTCCCAGGTCGACGGGCACGTGCACCTTCCGCCGACCACTGGCGACAACATCGATGTACTGTGGAGACCTCACGCCCCACGTGTTGAGCAATTCGGCGGTACGTCCACCCGGCCTTCCGCATGCCCACTATACGCCCTCGCTCAAAGTCCGTCAAGTGCACATACGGTTCACGTCCACGCTGTCGCGGCATGCTACCAGTGTTAAAGACTGCGATGGAGCTCCGTATGCCACGGCAAACTGGCTGACACTGACGGCGGCGGTGCACAAATGCTGCGCAGCTAGCGCCATTCGACGGCCAACACCGCGGTTCCTGGTGTGTCCGCTGTGCCGTGCATGTGATCATTGCTTGTACAGCCCTCTCGCAGTGTCCGGAGCAAGTATGGTGGGTCTGACACACCGGTGTCAATGTGTTTTTTTTTTCCATTTCCAGGAGTGTATATATATTGAGAGGCCAACGTCAAAATACCCAGACTCGTGAACAGGAGTCGACGAGAGGTTCGTGAGCTTACATCACTTATTTCTCTAACTGCCCGTTTTCGAGCCAAAAATATCCTTTGGGAATGGGAAGAGTGACCCAAAAATATAATACCATACGACATAAGTGAATGAAAATAAACAAAGTAGACTAATTTTCGTGTCGAACGATCACTCACTTCAGATACCGTTCGAACAGTAAAAATGGCAGCATTAAGTCTTTGAACAAAATACTGAACGTTGGCTTTCCATGACTTTTTACTATCTATTTGAACAATTGGATATTTGAACTGTTCAGTTGCACTAATAATATGTCCATTCTGCGAAATTTCAAGGTCAGATTTTGTTGAGTTGTGTGTTGGAAACCGTAAAAACTGAGTCTTACTGTGATTTAGAGTTAGTTTATTTTCTACAAGCCATGAACTTATGTCATGAACTGCACTGTATTTGAAAACGAGACAATGATGCACACAACATCGTTTACTACCAAGATAGTGTCCCCACGCGCCCATTGCGACGGAAAAATAAGTACAAGACGACTTGGTACGTTTGAAAATTGTATTCTTTATTTTCAGTTTACACATTACATCACATATTCTTGACTCCGCTGCGTCCGCACGCACAGGCTGTCTGTCATCAGTCTCTGGGTTATCGTGTCGCGTTAGAGTTGATAGACTGCAGGGCCGTTACCGCTAGAGTGTATATGTATGTATCATAGTATGAATAAAGTTAGGTAAATAACTGAACTGTTTCGAATATCGATCGCCCGCTTGCCGTAAGAACCTCACATTCCGCTGCCACCCATTCTGGATTAGAAACCTTTATAAATTTACTTCCGTGTTCACAAACGAGTCCGTCGCGAAATTAAATCTGCATTTCTGGAAATTGCAAATGATATAAATTATGGTTGCACTTATTTATTTACGTTATACATACATGATTAAGACGTACCTACAGTTTATGCACATATACAGGCATATTCATGTAAAATCAAAGATTCAATTAAATTTGCGCTCTGTACGTATGTATATCTAGTAATAGAAAGCTAACTAAACTTCGACTTAAAAAAAAAAAAAAACGGAAATGGGCACGATAAAAAAGTGCTATTTGTCAATCAGTTTTAAACATCTTTTTAATACATTACGTGATAACCAACAACTCTACGTATGGGATTGTAAAAAATAATGATTTTTCCAAAACTCAAAAATCTGAAAGTGATGAAAAAATTTTATTTGGCTGATAGGTTTACCCACTGAATTCGGCATAGCAAGATATGTTATGAAACAAGTTTTTAGCTCCCTGCGACTTTTTTACGACAAGGTTAAAATTTCATCGGTACATCCCCCCAACAAAAGTAAAGCAAGGAGTGTAATACAGTCGGATGAAATCAAGCGATGCTGAGGGAATGAGATAGGAAATGAGACACTAAAAACAGTAGGCGAGGTCTGCTACATGATCAGTTAAGTAACTTCATGAAAATTACTCGCAACCGTGGAATCTTCCTGACATTAGCTGCATTATGTATGAAGCTATTAGCAATTGGTGATACATGAAAATTTATGCGTGCATTACAATCCAGATTTTCTGCTTTGTCGCAAGTGGTCGCCTCCAACACATCGGCTATCTGAGGAAGCTTCCATGACGGACTGGAACTTCTACATGTCATAATGTCTACGATCTCATTGCTCGAAACTTTACTTGCATTCCCCCCCTACAGGGTTTCAATAACCCTAAGATCTTCATACCGAACGCAGTTAATTTCAGAAAGATTCCGCAGTTGCGAACAAATTTCATGAATTTAACACTGCTACAAGATTGTCACCAATTTATATTTCTTCAGCCAGTGCTAACAATAAAAAGTTAAATAACTGCCAGTAACTGAATCAGAGAGGATGTAAAATATTGACTGGTATTAGCAAGAGAAGCATATCTGAAAATGAATAAATAAATAAAAATACCGTTTGGAATATAAATGTTTGAAGAGGAGCCTTGTACGAGAGTAAAATGTGGACCAAAAGCTGTTCACAAGAAGAGGGTGTAGAAGCCCTTGATGTGTGGTGCTGTGAAGGTAACACATACTACAACATACTTTTTTATCTTTTTCACTTTCATTTCTTTTTTTCTTGTTTATTGATTTCTTTTTTTGGTGTGTTGAAAGATTTATTATAGTAAAGATTCCATAACTGTGCACTTTGTTTGTGTTTACTCCATGGAATAGCAAATTTTGCCTACGCGGTTACTAACGTACTATTTAAAATTAATTTCCGTGAAAGTGTTAATGTGATATGGTAGTTTTGCATGAAACAGTAAATCAGTGTGTGGGGCGGCGAGTGAGTACTGCAAATTGCTTGTGAAATAAAGTTTGTTATTTAAACGTGGGAAAAACACTGCACTTCCCGGCTTTTGGAATGTTGTATAATGCTGTCTTTCGCCGTTCTCAACACTGGCTCTCTCTTTACTTCTTAGCACCCAGAAAGTGATTTAACGAAACGTGGAGCCTGTAATGAGAGTTCCTAGTGCCCACTTAACCTGAGAATATTATTATAGTTGCAGCTTATAGCTCTGAGGAAGTAGGAGATTGTTCGGGATTTCTAATCAAAAACGATTTTCCACATTAGTTGAGTATATTCTGAAATTCACTGATCACAACACAATTATCCCAATGACCTAACAAACAGAGCAGTTCAGAGTCTAATGCGCTGATGCAACTATAAACGTCCGAATTAAAAGTCAAAAGAATGCTCGCCAAAATTTGATGAGAAAATCTCATCAAACGCCACGCTAAAATGATTGGTAGAATGTCTGTCCCGCGACGGCACGTGAAAATACAACAACACGCAAACTGAAGCTAGATAATGAAAATCATTCCAAAAATAATCCTTCATTTGAAATGTTTTCACAGTTACGCGTATACATCGTAACTCAATACGGCACCCGAGGCAGTTTGTAGCAGCGCTACCGTAGCGAAGCGACTCCCGACACAGCTGACGTGCTATTCAGCGTCTGGAGAGAACTGGGGCCTTCCTTACTCGCGCAGTGCTCTTATATATATAGCCTCGGTGCGGACGGCTAAGAGAACGCCGGCTCTAACTTGGCTCTCACGACTGGCCGCTGGGCTAGTAACGCACCACTTCAAGTTACATAATAATTTATAGCTTCTTTTGCTGATGGCTTATGAAGCTGTTAATTTAATCGCGCATTTAGCACGCAGGTAAGTATTTATAATAAAATTATGACGTGGCTAAATTAAATATCTTGGGCGAGAGAAATAATTAAGTTACGCTGCACGCAGCCGATGAGCTCTGAACTGGTCCTTTTGAGATCCGCTATCGCTATAATTTTATAGGTATTCAAAAGAAACTTTTCACATCTTCATAGTCATAGCGGACCTCCAACCTATTTAAATCTAAACATCCTAGTCTTATTCATTAGCCTACTTAATCTATCTTGCTTCCTTCAGTTTTGAGACGAAAACCAGAAAATCATGAATTTCCACTAAAGTCTTAACCTGTGAAATCCAAAGTACTGTTTTTATTAAATCATTATGAAAGATGAATCTAAATATAAATTTTGAAGTCTCTAGCTCCTTTCTGTTGCGCCAATTATTTTTTTAGAAAAACGTCCAAATTACAAACATGGCTGAAGTTATCGAACTGATATTTAATACACATTAATTTAGTATTATTCCTTACATGCTGGAAAAGTTTCAGATCATTTGCTTGAATTTTAAGGTATTGCGCAACATTTATGACGTCAGAGCTAGTTACAGCAGACTGGCTGGCACACAATGGAAACTGATGTGAATTTACTACAGCGTGAGTAGGCTGCTTCCCTACATCACCCTCTACTTAAATTTTTTGTTTATGAATTTTAATGAATGAGAAAAAAAATTTAATTACAAAAAGGGAAGCAAGAGTACAATTTAACTCCCTATAAAAATCAAAATTGAAATATAAACATGTAGAAACATTAAAGAAAACTGATTATCTACATTAATTATTTAAATTGTGGGCATGTTCACTGCCTTTTAAACTATGTCAGTACTCAAAATTTTAAGCGAAGTCACTGAAATATTTCGGCATACATATTGCCTTAGACCAACAAACACATAATAATTGAAAAATTATGAAAATCTTAGACCCATTAAATACATTAAATACAATTTTACATACACAAATTCAAAGAAAATAACATGATACATAAACAGATGATTATCTCTTAGCAGTCTTTTCTAAACCTGAAAGAAAAGTTCACAAATAATTTTTACACATGTGGTTGTAGCCGCTTTGGCTGGCGTCCTACACTTCCATTCACAAGGGTAGAGGAGGGGAAGTTGCTATGGTGTGCGTCCTTCACGTTCTCTCTAAATTACATGGGGGAAAGGGGAGGATCACTGTGAGTTGTGTCCAAGTCACTCCACGCTTTCACGCAGCTACCAGGCTGCCATTATCTGGTTTGTCCTGTAGAACAAACAAAAGAGTGCCTCAGACTCTGTTCACTTAATATCTAAGGGTGGGTCACAATGAAATGGGGATATATACATTTTAACTTCCAATATATTACTGGAACAAAGTTAACAGAACTTTTTTTTTCAACATTACTCTTGCGGTTACTTAAATGTCATAAAATCGGTAAACAAATGGCTCAAAACGGCGTTAGTCACGTACTAGAGAAAATCTATGCTCATGGCATACAATCATGAATCCTATTTAACGTCAATTTATTATTTCTGGGCCGGAACACTGAACCAATGCTCGGTACATTCCTGACACATTTGTATATTAAGCACTTAACTGACTCATCTTTGATTACCTTATTCTTAGAGATAGTATGAGTATGATTAGTGGTTGTTTTCTCAGCTTCTTTGTATATGTGAGTAACTTTTGGTAATAGTACAGTCCTGAGTGTTCAAAACACACTACGTTTAGTTGCCTACAAAATCCACTTATTGGTCCTCTGCTGTTGTCAGTTCCACATCTGCAATTAGGGTCTTACTTACTTTGAAGTGTATTTATGCTGAGCTAAAATTACTGTTTCACGTCTGCTATTATGTTTCTTATTTATATTGCTAGTGTATGTACTTACTTACCACTCACTCTATTAATATTTAAAGCATAGGATAGCACATTTATTTCATATTCATAGTGTATTGCGGCTGATTAGTTTGCTCACGTGGCAATCCATTTCCACTCGATCGGATGCTGAAACCTCAGGTAGTCTCTCTCGGACCTACCACTAAAGTGCATCAAATAATTATGGACGAGCGTAATGCTAAATTCCTTAAACCTATAGGACACCATGAGCTGCTCTGTCTCATCTAACATAAGGGTACCTATGGTCGCATTCACGCTTCCAACTCATAACCTCAATACGCGTAGGTGTATCCTGTCACACACTACACTAAAATAATGGCCAGCTCCAACCTTATAAATACTTCAGGGACGTGTCCTTCATGACTCAACCACAAACACTGCTCACTTCTATTACATTGCCTTTCCTTGCTACATCAGGTGAGTTTAAACTTACAACTTATCTGCATATTTTTCATAACACTTAGCAATCTCTTTCTTATTATTTATTAGTTAGCTCTAATGTATCCACTAGGTTTCATTACCACTTCAGATTCTGCTTGTACACGAATTCATACATCTTTTTAAATTACTGTTGATGGACCATTTCCAACCAAACAACACTTTGTACTTACTATATTTCCAGGTTACTACACATAATTGTTACTCAAATACATTTGTATCTTAATTACGTCATACTTCTCTATTGTTTGTCACTATTCAGTTTATCACATTAGGTATCTTTCTTCACTGATCGGTAGATAGAATGGTAACATAACTCATGACCTGATAGTCATGACAGAAAAATTTCACGTCTGAAAGAAGAGATCTAAATTTTGGTGGATAGGAAAGATGAAGAATGAGTGAGACCTGAAAGGGAAAGAAGATCTCACACAGCTGGGACTGCACAGCTGCCACACTGTGTAGAGGTTACAGAAGAACCTCCTCCCTACAGCCTTCATTCACTGAATGCTGGCTTGATAGACGTACCGGAAGATTTTAGTATTTGAGAAGAAAAAGCCGAAATTTTTGAGGACAGGAAAGAGGAAGAATGAGTGAGACCTGAAAGGGAAAGAAGATCTCACACAGCTGGGACTGCACAGCTGCCACACTGTGTAGAGGTTACAGAACAGCCTCCTCCCTACAGCCCTCATTGGCTGCCTATGAATTTCTTTAGGTCAATCACGTTCCTTAGACCTAATGGCTTCTTACTTTTAGGGTACTCTAGCCTATATGCATTGGCATGTGGTTTTCCTATGATCCTGAAAGGTCCTTGGTATACGAACATGAATTTCTTTGTTTCTGCATTTACCTTCTTGGATTTTTCTTTGGTTTTAACCAGGACTAATTGACCTATTTCAAAGCTAGTAGGTACAGCTTTTGCGTCATGCCGCTTCTTCCTTTCCAACGCTCTTTTTCTCATATTAGCCCTAGCCTTTAGTTTCTTTTCGTCTGTGGATATTTGCGTTAGAATAGGGAATTCTACCATATCTGCTATCACATTGTGAGGTTCTTGGCCAAACATCAATTCGCAAGGTGCAAAACCAGTTGCATCATGTCTTAGGTTGTTAATTACATTCTCGAAATACTTAATGTGCTCTGCCCAACTTGAGTGTTTTCGAGCACAATAAGTTCTGCAAAGCCTATTCAATTCCCTCATAATACGTTCACTCATATTTCCTTGGGGAAAATACGCAGATATTTTCAGATGTTTCACTCCGGCCTTATCTAGACATTCCTTAAATCTATCAGAAGTAAATTGAGGCCCATTGTCTGACAGCAAATTCTTCGGAACGCCAACGTTCACGAAGAAGTCTTTTTCCAACTTTTCAACTAATGTTTTTGCATTCGCTCTTTTAATTGGGTATAGCTTAACATATTTACTGAATCCATCCACAACAACAAAAACATGGGTACAACCACCTCTCGAAACAGGAAGAGGGCCAAACAAATCACAAGCCAGTAATTCTAGGGTTTCAGTGGGCTCTACTGAATGCATATCCCCTTGTATTCTGCTGTTAGCAGCACGGACCTTCTGGCACACTACGCAAGATGCTAGACGCTTGGCCACACGGCGGTACATGTTGTCAAACACAACCTTTTCCTTTAATTTTGCAATGCACTTCTTTGCACCGTAGTGCCCATACCTCAGGTGCACATAGTCGATTAGCAAGTCTACATGTTGTGAGGGAAAGCACAGCTTCCACTCAGAAACACCTATCTTTTTCCTCCTAAACAGAATACCTTTATGCAAACAATAGTATTGTGAAACTTTAGGATAGTTCGCATTTCCTAAATAGCTCTTCACTAATTTCAGTTGGTCATCTGCATTCTGCTCACGTCTCAAGTTCTTAATCACTCTCTTTAATGCACCTTCTTCCTTTACTTCGTGCAATGCAAACATTCGGACTTCATTTAGGTCTGTTGCTGTAATCCCCGCGTCATCACAGAGCTCCGCACTTCTAGATAACCCATCAGCTACCAGATTGTCTTTCCCTTGAATATATCTAACCTCAAGGTCAAACTGCTGGAGATACAATGACCATCTTACCAACCGAGAATTCCTCAACTTACAGGTTTTTAAAAAGGTCAACGCCTTATGGTCACTGTAAACAATTATCTTGTGACCTAATAAATACTGCTCAAACTTTTGTACTCCAAATACAATGGCTAATGCTTCCAGTTCGGAGATGCCATAATTTCTCTCTGCTGCCTGTAAAGATCGACTTGCGAAAGCTATAGTCTTGTGCACCTCTTGTTCGTTCTCTATTTCTACCTGGAATATTTCCACAGCTATACCATAGCCACTAGCATCAACAGACATACAGAATGGCTTTTCAAAATCAGGATGATGTAAAATTGGACTATTAATTAAAGATTGTTTAAGCACCTCAAACGCCTGTTGACATTCTGCTGTCCAAACCCAAGGGGTATTCTTTTTCAGCAGGAGGTGAAGACAGGGAGCATTAAAAGCCTGGTCACTAACAAAACGCCTATAGAAGCCGAACAGACCGAACATTGATCTCAATTGCTTCTTGTTTCTGGGAGCCTCAAATTTTTCAATGACTGCTAGCTTGCCTGGGTCAGGCAGAATACCTTTTCCACTTATCCTATATCCCAAGAAACCTATTTCCTCTTTAACGCACTCTGTCTTTTCAATCTTTAGTTTCATGCCACCTCTCTCAATAGCCTCTAACACTTCCTCTAATAAAGCTATGTGTTCTTCCCAGGTAGGAGTTGCTATTAACAGATCATCTACGTAGACTGTTATTTTATTACTTAAAGCTGGTCCTAAAACATGGCACATCACACGTACGAAAGCACAAACAGAGATATTAAGTCCGAAAGGTACCACACGGTATTGGTAACAAACTCCTTCATACAAGAAAGCTGTGTACTTTCTTGAACTCTCCGCCAGTGGCAAGTTCCAATATCCACACGTGATGTCCATAGAAGTTAAGAATTTTACTCCCCGGAATTTTTGCAATAATTCGTCCATATTCTGCGGTCTATCACTTTCCCTAACCACTATTTCATTTAACCAACGAGCGTCCAAGACCAATCTGACACTCCCGTCTCTTTTTGGTACAACAACAAGAGGATTATTGTACTCACTGACCGCTTTCTCAATCACACCCCACTCCAGCATTCTCTGTATTTCCTTTCGAACCGCCTCCTTCCTAGCTACATGTATTTGGTATGGCTTCCTGAAAAACACTTGGCCGGGTTTCACTTTTAATTGACATTCATAACCTTTGACTATGCCAGGTCGATCTGAAAATACCTTACGCTGTCTTTTTAGAACCTGTCTCAGTTCTTCCTTTTGATTGTCGGAAATCTTATCGATTTCCTGCAATTTAGCTTCTATTTTGTCTAAAATAATTGCTTCTTCTTCTTCTTCTGCGTTCAGCTTATTGTTACTAAGATTCACACCTTCGTCCCAATACCTCCTATTTTTCAGAACTCGTATAGGCAACTCCCAAGTTTCATGATCAGTTACTACATGTTTATCACTAAAAGGTACTATAATTACTCCGGTTATTGGTAAGATCATTTTTAATTGGCTGTTCTCAAAGTCCACAACACTCTGATATTTTGACAAGAAATCTATACCAATTAAAACCTCAATACTGAGATTGTTTACAATTAAACATGGATGATCAATTAAATTACCATTAATGTTAAATGGTAGTAAAGCTTCTTGCTTTACCGTTTCTGAAACCTTGCCAGTAGCACCAATTATTCTTAGTCCTGATACCCTCATTACGGTAAGCTTGTCTTTACCAGGTAAAGCATCAAAGAAGGACTGAGATATTGCACTCACCTCACTTCCACTGTCTAAGAGACAACGTACATTGATACCCAACATGTTCACTATTATTATAGGGTGGCTTATTCTAGGTTGTACAGGTGATTCCTCAAATTCATCTAGTAGTTCCTTTTGGATTTGTCTCCAACTAAAGTGATTGACATCTGTCTTCATTACCTTTAGGTCACAGTGTGTAGGGGTTTCCTGAATTACATTTTCAGCTGCCTTTTCCAGTCGGTCTATTAATTTTAAATCGAAACACCGCACGACCTCATTACATTTCGTTTGCTGAACATAACCCAAATTACTGTAGTCTGAGCGATTCTGCGTCTCCAGACCGGGCATAGCACTAGTTACAGCTAAACCACTTTCACCATTATCGTCGGTTTCCTTCTCAAGTGACAACTGGTCACAGCTACTGGGTTCATCGACCCTCAACAGCCTACCCTCTACATTCTCATTTATCTCCTGTCCTAAGTCTATTAGTACATTATCAACATCCTGCACAGGCACTTTAGATAAGAGCACATCATCCTCATCGTAAATATAAGCATGAATTTCTTCTGCTTCTTCACCTGTCAATTCAATATTTTGTAGCTCTTCCCTATTGTTACACTGCTGCGCCTTCTCTTTCTCTTCCCACTTAGAAAGCGTTTCTAACACGGTATCTATCAAATACTGTGAGTGATCTAATATTTCTGTTGTATCTTTAGATGCTACCGACTCTTCATCCACATGTTCAGTTTGAGTATTCTGATCTGTCTTACCAATTCCCTTAACTACTGGCTTAGGAAAAGTAACCGCCTGGTGAGCGCCAGTGTCCTCATAGACGGGAACTAGTTTTCCTGCCTCGGCCTATTGCTGTTTTCTTTAGTTTCATTATAATTGACTGGCACAGCATTGCTTCCCGTACTGTTGTTTACATGCATATTTCTGTTCGGAACAAAATTATTATCTCTTGGACGCCATTGTTGGTTCTGATAATTATTTCCCCAATTCCTACCTCTCTTAGGATGGCGAATACCTACTGTTCTGATGTTTACATTACCATTTTGCTCATTCCTAAAATTACTATTATTGTTAGTGGCATTTCTGTTATTACGTGCCTGCTCCTCATTGGCAGCAACACGTTCTACACGTTCCAAATATTCAATGAAACGATCAAGATTGTCTCTAGGGGCCGATACAATTCTGGTTTGCCAATACCATGGCAGTTTGGCTTCAAGACCTAATATAATCATTTCTGGCTTTAGCTTTTCCGCCAAATGTGACAAACGTGAAATCCATGACCTAGCAAATTCTTTAATTGATTCCTTGTCTGCACTGAAGCGTTTTCCACTCCAAAATTCTCTTAACACTTCATTTTGCTTATTACTAGACCAATATTCATTAATGAAAGCTGTTTTAAACTCCGCTAAAGTTTTACACTTCAACATAACATCAGCGGACCAACGCAAGGCGTCACCTGCTAAATGGCTTTTAATAAATGAGATTTTCTCTCGTTCAGACCAATTTGGTGGAATTACATCTTCAAAATCGTTCCAGAAATCTAACGGGTGGATATTTTTATCTGGATCAAACCGCAAGAACTGCCGACACCCGATAAAAGCGGCGTTTGTAGCTACAACTTGTTGTACACTACCATTACCAGAAGTTACTGAAGCTACTTTACTCTCAATGTTAGCAATGTTAGTACTAATATTTTCTACTCTCATTTCAACATTATCTACTCTTTGTACAATATGAGTAGTATCACTTTTGAGTGCATCTACGTCTGCTTGACATATGTTTACTTTTATGTTAACATCTTTAAATCTGTCTGAGCAAAGTTCAGATTCCGCCTCGATCTTTTCTGTTAACTTGTGCTCCAGCTTCGCATCTTCCATTTGGAAGTCTTTGCGAACCTCAGCAACTTCGGATTTAACTGTTTTATACATTTCAGAAAATTGTTGAGCAACCTTTTTCTTAATATCCTCATGATTGTAGTCAATTTTATAATTCAAACTGTCTAGATCCTCTTTCAACTTATTGCAACCAGCCTTGAAGGTATCGTCCATTACCTCCAATCGTTTATTAAAATTAGTTTGACTGGCCACAATCCTGTTATTTACCTCAATTATATCAGATTTTAATTCAGCATTACTGTTTTTGACCTGTTCACTTATTTCAGACTTTAACTCAGCATTATTGGATTCTAATTTATTGTCCATTGCCTCAAACCGCATATTAAAATTTGTTTGACTGGCAGCTATTGCTTGTAATATAACATTTAAATCAACAGCCCCAGTATCTTTGGGTTGCTCACGAGCTGGCTTTTTATCACACTCAGGTGACGAAAAACTAGCTCCAATACCAGAATCATCAAAACTAAATGAAACTTCTGATTGATTAGTCCTATTTAACTGCTCTTTCTTAAACTCTACCATCTCTGAAGACTGTTTCAATTTTAATTCATCAGAGAAACCATCATCCAATAAATTCACATTTTCTACTTTCTGTTTTACTCCAGGGGTCTCTATTATCGAATCATTCTCCCTTCCCACACTACTGTCAGGAGACAATACTTCATATTTCACTTTAACATTACTACTTTCATGCATATTTACATTTGAAACGTTGTCTGGATTTACAGTTTGCTCAACAGACATAGGTTCTGATTTAAGTTTAACCCCAGTTTCTTTTGGCGGTTCCATCGCCGACAGTCTTTTAGTGCAGGTTAGTAAAATTTTAAACAGTTTTTCACTTAACTTAGTTCCTTCTGCACGACGTTGTTGTTGCCGGCGCGGCGTACCAGGATTCCTGATGCGACGTGGCACGTTGAACTGCAGACGGCACTCCGACGGCTGTTGTGTGTTCGCGTGGCCCGCAACTGCAGGCGCGGCCCCGGCTGCTGTGGCGGACGACTGCGGTACGGCGAAACTGGCTTCTCGCGATGCCGGCAGCACCGCTAGACTCAGTGCCAGCTCCGTCAATCCAGATGCGTTGTTAATTCAACTGCGTTGCCCACATGCCCACGTAACACTTTCACTGTTCTATACTCAGTTGCGTGTCGCATTTCACTCGCGAATCCGAATAGTTAAAATCACTTTCACTTAGTTAATTTCCCGGCCGATGCACCATATGTGGGGCGGCGAGTGAGTACTGCAAATTGCTTGTGAAATAAAGTTTGTTATTTAAACGTGGGAAAAACACTGCACTTCCCGGCTTTTGGAATGTTGTATAATGCTGTCTTTCGCCGTTCTCAACACTGGCTCTCTCTTTACTTCTTAGCACCCAGAAAGTGATTTAACGAAACGTGGAGCCTGTAATGAGAGTTCCTAGTGCCCACTTAACCTGAGAATATTATTATAGTTGCAGCTTATAGCTCTGAGGAAGTAGGAGATTGTTCGGGATTTCTAATCAAAAACGATTTTCCACATTAGTTGAGTATATTCTGAAATTCACTGATCACAACACAATTATCCCAATGACCTAACAAACAGAGCAGTTCAGAGTCTAATGCGCTGATGCAACTATAAACGTCCGAATTAAAAGTCAAAAGAATGCTCGCCAAAATTTGATGAGAAAATCTCATCAAACGCCACGCTAAAATGATTGGTAGAATGTCTGTCCCGCGACGGCACGTGAAAATACAACAACACGCAAACTGAAGCTAGATAATGAAAATCATTCCAAAAATAATCCTTCATTTGAAATGTTTTCACAGTTACGCGTATACATCGTAACTCAATACGGCACCCGAGGCAGTTTGTAGCAGCGCTACCGTAGCGAAGCGACTCCCGACACAGCTGACGTGCTATTCAGCGTCTGGAGAGAACTGGGGCCTTCCTTACTCGCGCAGTGCTCTTATATATATAGCCTCGGTGCGGACGGCTAAGAGAACGCCGGCTCTAACTTGGCTCTCACGACTGGCCGCTGGGCTAGTAACGCACCACTTCAAGTTACATAATAATTTATAGCTTCTTTTGCTGATGGCTTATGAAGCTGTTAATTTAATCGTGCATTTAGCACGCAGGTAAGTATTTATAATAAAATTATGACGTGGCTAAATTAAATATCTTGGGCGAGAGAAATAATTAAGTTACGCTGCACGCAGCCGATGAGCTCTGAACTGGTCCTTTTGAGATCCGCTATCGCTATAATTTTATAGGTATTCAAAAGAAACTTTTCACATCTTCATAGTCATAGCGGACCTCCAACCTATTTAAATCTAAACATCCTAGTCTTATTCATTAGCCTACTTAATCTATCTTGCTTCCTTCAGTTTTGAGACGAAAACCAGAAAATCATGAATTTCCACTAAAGTCTTAACCTGTGAAATCCAAAGTACTGTTTTTATTAAATCATTATGAAAGATGAATCTAAATATAAATTTTGAAGTCTCTAGCTCCTTTCTGTTGCGCCAATTATTTTTTTAGAAAAACGTCCAAATTACAAACATGGCTGAAGTTATCGAACTGATATTTAATACACATTAATTTAGTATTATTCCTTACATGCTGGAAAAGTTTCAGATCATTTGCTTGAATTTTAAGGTATTGCGCAACATTTATGACGTCAGAGCTAGTTACAGCAGACTGGCTGGCACACAATGGAAACTGATGTGAATTTACTACAGCGTGAGTAGGCTGCTTCCCTACAAGTGTACTCGGTGTAATGTGAAGTGTGATGTATCAGTGACACGTGTTTATATTTCTGTGCGTACCGTAGGCTGTGGAACTAATAGCCAAACTTGTTGCGTTGCTTCTCATTCTGAACTGATGTTGGGAGACATTAAATACGATGTGCAGATCGGGAAGCCGCAGGAGTGATATGCGTATACACTATGGATTGTGAATAGCACACGCTATATGGTATGTTCCGCGGACTACTACAATAAATGAGAAACGAACCATCATCCATCGCAGAAGAACTACGTGTCACTTCTCAGAAAATAAAACTTCTAGTTCGCACAGTAGAGCATTTTCATTAAACATACCTAACATTACACAGTTTTTACTAACATTAACAACAATCTCTAACACAAATTTTGACACGTGTTACCTGAAAGAATACTGTTATCAGCGAGTCACATTTTATGATTTAAATTTCGCTTCAAAGCGAGGTATGGATAACGGGGATCGATTTTCACGACTGGTACAACACACACATTATTACAAACACAACACATTATATGGCCTTCCTGGAACTGGTATTATCTCCACCCTTGTAGCAAACAGCTTGCAGATAAGTTGTTTTACCTCACGGCAGATCCACTGAAAGAAAACTATATGTACAAAGATTGTTTTGATCGCCAACTCTGAAGGAGCTATTTAAGTACTTTCTGTCGGTTTATGTCATCGTGGAACAATGCTGAATACGGTTAATAGGAAAATATCTTGCCTTGTTGGTTGCAGTCGTACGGGTGTTGCAGCTGTTGCTTGCTGGACGAAAATTTGGATAGGCTCTTCACGTCTCCAGTGATAGAATTAACTTATGACTACCTCACACATGCGGTAGCCATGTTAACTTGCTGTATCAATGAGTATTCCAAACGCTCTCTCTAAATCTATATGCTATAAACGTATGCATGAATTTCTTCAATCTCTTGTCATCTGATAAAGTTGTACGGCCAGTATGGTCGCACATGTTTCCATATTCCTCCAGAACCCAAACTAGTCTTCCACAAGAATCGCTCCTTCCAGTTTTTCTATTCTTCTGTGAAAAAGTTTGTGTCTGTATCTTTCTATCATGACTTATTAAGCTGTTGGTTGCATAGGTTTCATACTTGTCAACGTATGCTTTTAGGAAAGAAAGTTTTAGGTGCTCGTTGAAGTCGGTGGGTTTTTCGCTTGTTTGATACAAGTTATGAATGCATTAGAGTAGGTTTGCCATGAATGGCAGAATCGAACTGGGTAGAAAACATTTTATGACACGACTTGAGTAAAAGAGAGGATCAGTTGATAGGACACGTGGTTTGCAGTAGTGGAATCGTCAGTTTAGTAATGGAGCGAAGTCTGGGTGTTACAAATAGTGGAAGCAGACGAAGGCTTGAACACAGTATGAGGTTTCATATGAATTCGGCTGCAGCAGTTAGATAGAGGCGAAGATATGTGCAGAGAATACACTGGAGTGAAGAGCTGCATCAAACCAGTTTAACAGGTGGAGGCCACGAAGTTCGGCTCACGGGTTTGCTTCAAACTGTGTGGACTTCTAGTGGTCTATTAGGACAACATAATGTGCATGTGATAAGACGTACTACTTTTGCACCTTGGAGAAAATCGAAAGACAAGACTTACACGTCGAATGTATAATGTTGCATAGCTACTATGTGCACGAAATGATGGCGGCCCAATGGTTGGCGTTGGAGTTCCTTTAACCGGTGGATCACTGGATCGAGTACCACTGATATTGTCTTTTTTCAAGTCTGGGATGTTTTCAAAATTTGTCGTACGATTCCACGTGTATGACATTTGGTAGACATCATATATATACCACGTGTATTTGCGTAAACTTTTATTAGATTTAGAGTGTTATTTGGCTGTTTACTTACTTTAATTATTACAGCAAATACACTACTGGCCATTAAAATTGCTACACCACGAAGAAGGCGTGCTACAGACGTGAAATTTAACAGACAGGAAGAAGATGCTGTGATATGCAAATGATTAGCTTTTCAGAGCATTCATACAAGGATGGCGACGGTGGCGACACCTACAACGTGCTGACATGAGGAAAGTTTCCAACCGATTTCTCATACACAAACAGTACTTGACCGGCGTTGCCTGGTGAAACGTTGTTGTGATGCCTCGTGTAAGGAGGAGAAATGCGTACCATCACGTTTCCGACTTTGATAAAGATTGGATTGTAGCCTGTCGCGATTACGGTTTATCGTATCGCGACATTGCTGCTCGCGTTGGTCGAGATCCAATGACTGTTAGCAGAATATGGAATCGGTGGGTTCAGGAGGGTAATACGGAACGCCTTGCTGGATCCCAAAGGCCTCGTATCACTAGCACTCGAGATGACAGGCATCTTATCCGCATGGCTGTAACGGATCGTGCAGCCAAGTCTCGATCCCTGAGTCAACAGATGGGGACGTTTGCGAGACAACAACCATCTGCACGAACAGTTTGACGACGTTTGCAGCAGCATGGACTATCAGCTCAGAGATCGTGGCTGCGGTTACCCTTGACGCTGCATCACAGACAGGAGCGCCTGCGATGGTTTACTCGACGACGAACCTGGGTGCACGAATGGCAAAACGTCATTATTTCGGGTGAATCCAGGTTCTGTTTACAGCATCATGATGGTCGCATCCGCGTTTGGCGACATCACGGTGAACGCACATTGGAAGCATGTATTCGTCATCGCCATACTGGCGTATCACCCGGCGTGATGGTATTGGGTGCCATTGGTTACATGTCTCGGTCACCTCCTGTTCGCATTGACGGCACTTTGAACAGTGGACGTTGCATTCAGATGTGTTACGACCCGTGGCTCTAACCTTCATTCGATCCCTGCGAAGTCCGCAGCTCGTGGTCGTGCGGTAGCGTTCTCGCTTCCCACGCCCGGGTTCCCGGGTTCGATTCCCGGCGGGGTCAGGGATTTTCTCTGCTTCGTGATGACTGGGTGTTGTGTGCTGTCCTTAGGTTAGTTAGGTTTAAGTAGTTCTAAGTTCTAGGGGACTGATGACCATAGATGTTAAGTCCCATAGTGCTCAGAGTCATTTGAATCATTTGATTCCTGCGAAACCCTACATTTCAGCAGGTAATGCACGACTACATGTTGCAGGTCCTGTAGGGGCCTTTCTGGATACAGAAAATGTTGGATTGCTGCCCTGGCCAGCACATTCTCCGGATCTCTCACCAATTGAAAACGTCTGGTCAATGGTGGCCAAGCAACTGGCTCGTCACAATACTCCTGTCACTACTCTTGATGAACTGTGGTATCGTGTTGAAGCTGCACGGGCAGCTGTACC
Organism: Schistocerca cancellata; assembly: GCF_023864275.1. Taxonomy (NCBI): domain Eukaryota; kingdom Metazoa; phylum Arthropoda; class Insecta; order Orthoptera; family Acrididae; genus Schistocerca; species Schistocerca cancellata. Next base: position 13,567,058 of record NC_064635.1, on the reverse strand, counting down.
TGTACACGAGATCCAAGTTCTGTTGGACTCAATGCCCAGGCGTATCAAGGCCGTTATTAAGGCCAGAGATGGTTGTTCTGGGTACTGATTTCTCAGGATCTGTGCACCCAAGTTGCGTGAAAATGTAACCACATGTCAGTTCTAGTATAATATATATGTACAATGAATACCCGTTTATGATGTGCATTTCTTCTTAATGGCCAGTAGTGTATTTATAACTGTCGAAGTGAAATACCAAACGTATATAGTTTTCCTGGAAAGCATACCTGCAGTGATTTGTGAAACTCCGTATATCTGCAATCGGGTAACGAACCCAGAACTGCTTTACACCTCGACGGTTCGACTTACAGACACAGAGGGTGGCCCCATCCAGCTGTTAACTTGCGTAGCGCTGAGAGCTAGCTGCTGCAGCAGGAACGAATAGGGTAATTGCGAATCGTTTGAAAAATGAAAATAAAATACTTTTCCAACATGGAGGTGACTCTCGATTCTTCGATACTGCGGATGATGAGTGTCAAACAGAATCAATGCATAATGCAGTAGCAAAACATCAGTTAAAAGTTGCATTACTGCTCTGTGACGATCTTCTTTAAGAAGCGGACCTCTGTTGATACAGCGTGATCGGAAACGATTGCTGCAGGAGCAATGGCAATTGGAGAAGAACTCTGTCGGTGTACCGTCGAAATTTCAGGACAAAGGACACTTGTTACTGACGAGGACGCCGCGGGGTGTGACTGAAAAGGGAGATGCTCCGACGAGGGCCGACTTTAAGCGACAAATGACTGAACTACGCCAAACGAAGGGTTTCGTAGCCATGAATTTACCGTCATGTCTTAACATAACAACCTCGTGATGAGCAATGTGTCCGAGAGACGACGATAAACAGTCAGCGACTGAATTAAAATCACGATCGCTTTGTTCACGGCGTTTAAAGCTAACCTCTACGAGCAAACTGAAGACAGAAAAATTTAGTAATGTTTGTTTGCACAGCCTTCTTCCGCAGCAAAATTTTAGTTTCATCCGTAAAAGAAAACTGTAAATTCTCGCCGGCTGGTGTGGACGAGCGGTTCTAGGCGCTTGAGTCTGGAACCGCGCGACCGCTACGGTCGCAGGTTCGAATCCTGCCTCGGGCATGGCTGTGTGTGATGTCCTTAGGTTAGTTAGGTTTAAGTAGTTCGACGATCTAGGGGACTGACGACCACAGATGTTAAGTCCCATAGTGCTCAGAGCCATCTGAACCACTTTTGTAGTTTCTCGCTGTCATTGGTTAAATGGAACTATCCTCAGACTGCTTAAATGGGATGCCGTTTTATGAGCCCATGAGCAGTCCTGGTTGGTACTTGGTTGCTGATTATAGTCAACACAAGCAGATTCCAAATGATAGGGAAAAAAGAACAAATAAAAAAAAGTCAGTACGACGATTACAGTGACGTTGCAAAGTATTAGAAATAAAAAACAAAAAACACATTTAAACCAGAAAATTGAAAAAAGAATGAAGTCTTTTGATTATATATAGAAAAATAAAAAAAATCGATTCATGTGACGACATTTGAACCTTCGACCTTCTGCACGTCAGTTTATACGCTAACCACTACGCCAAAGTCATTTATTGTATTTATGATTCTGGCGTGCCAGTCGCAACGGTTAATTGACAGCCTTCAAAAATTCGGCTTCACTCAATGTCATGTGAAGCTTATCTAAAGCTAACCCCATCTCTGCGATTGTAACAACTGCACAAATGACGCTGAATCACGTCTTGTGCGTAAGGATCCAGTAGTGTGTGGTTAGTGGTGTGCAAAACATGCGTGCTTCGTTAGCATCGCTGTGTGTGTGTGTGTGTGTGTGTGTGTGTGTGTGTTTGTGAGAGTGAGTGAGTGAGTGAGAGAGAGAGAGAGAGAGAGAGAGAGAGTGTGTATGTGTGTGTGTTTGTGTGACGGAGGGGAAGGGGTTATCAAAATGGTTCAAATGGCTTTGAGCACTATGGGACTCAACTTCTGATGTCATTAGTCCCCTAGAACTTAGAACTAGTTAAACCTAACCAACCGAAGGACATCACACACATCCACGCCCGAGGCAGGATTCGAACCTGCGACCGTAGCGGTCTCGCGGTTCCAGACTGCAGCGCCTAGAACCGCACGGCCACTTCGGCCGGCAAGGGGTTATCACGTGTGATGAATTACGAAATAAAAGGGCCAGACTCAGGATTCGGTATCCAAACACACCAGGAAAAAAATCCAGACAAGGAACTGGACGTGAACTAATTGTTACGGTAGTTTCGCAACGGCGAACGGTTTAGGCATGACGCTGAGTGCTGTGGTTGGACGAAACCAACTACAACGCGTGACGCGTCAACTATGGGGTAATTTTAAACTGACTGTAGTGTGCTGCGGCCTACGGATGATTGGTAGCACTGAGCGTGGTTGCGACATACGGTCTCCGAGCGGCGAGTATAGCAGTTCAGGAACTGGTACGAATGCTCCATATTTTACTTAACACGGAAAATGAGCATGGAAACTAAACGTGCCTTGCCCGAGAAGGAGAGCACCTCAACAAAAAGGGAAGTAAAAGAAATATTGATCACTGGGGACTATAGAACCACACAGTCTGAAATGAATTCTAAAAGTTCAATTGGGACGGTATTTAAGCTTACAGTGGATGGCCATGGGAAAAACGTCAGTTTTGTTTGCTGTTCACTGTGCAGTGAAAGGGTCAAGTGGCTCTTCGCACATTTCTCGGCATGCATGCGTGTCTAATAAACAAGGGTCGCATGTGGACGAGAAAAGCCTTCTCAAAACTGCTCAGGAGATAATTTTCGATAAATGCGTGGCTATGTGTGCGCGAGACCTGAGATCGTACGGAACCATAGGAGCTGAAGGATTTCTGCATCTTGTTCAGACGTTGGTAGATACTAGCATGGCTCAGCAACTACAGACAGATGGAGATGCAGCGCAAGAAGAAATAATTATCTGACATTCACTGTCTTCTGCTTTATTGACTGGAATCTCGGATCTCGTGTATCGTTTACAACCCAGTTTCCGGGAGGAACAAAAACGGGCGATTCCATTAGAAGCGAATTGTTGAGACGATTTTCGTCTCTTGGCAATCACGACTGTGCTTTGAAAGACATGCATTTTACAACGGATCAGGGTACCGAGATTGTCGCTGCTCTGAGCGATCGTTCACGATTGAATTATTACTGCCACATACTAAACACAGTGCAGCGAAATGCTTTCAATGCGGAGTATACAGGCTGAGTCACCTAACGTTACCGCTGGATATATTTCGTAAACCACATCAAATACTGACGAACCGATGCCACAGACCGAACGTGAGGAGAGAGGCTAGTGTAATTGTTTAATACAAACAATTCAAAAATACACGGAAGTATGTTTTTTAAGACAAACCTACGTTTTTTTAATGGAAACACGTTAGTTTTGTTAGCACATCTGAACATATAAACAAATACGTAATCAGTGCCGTTTGTTGCATTCTAAAATGTTAATTACATCCGGAGATATTGTAACCTAAAGTTGACGCTTGAGTACCACTCCTCCGCTGTTCGATCGTGTGTATCGGAGAGCACCGAATTACGTAGGGATCCAAAGGGAACGGTGATGGTGCTTAGGTACAGAAGAGATTGGAACAGCACATTACGTCCACATGCTAACACCTGTTTATTGGTCTTTTTCACTGACGCACAAGTACATTACCATGACGTGGTGGACGCATAAATTGGCCAGCCCGTTCTCCTGATCTTACACCTCTGCACTTCTTTCTGTGGGGTACGTTAAAGGAGAATGTGTACCGTGATGTGCCTACAACCCCAGAAGATATGAAACAACATATTGTGGCAGCCTGCGGCGACATTACACCAGATGTACTGCGGCGTGTACGACATTCATTAAGCCACATATTGCAATTGTGTGCAGCAAATGATGGCCACCACATTGAACATCTATTGGCCTGACATGCCGGGACACACTCTATTCCACTCCGTAATTGAAAACGGAAACCACGTGTGTACGTGTACCTCACCCCTCACGGTAATGTACATGTGCGTCAGTGAAAAAGACCAATAAAAAGGTGTTAGCATGTGGACGTAATGTGCTGTTCCAGTCTCTTCTGTACCTAAGGTCCATCACCGTTCCCTTTGGATCCGTACGTAATTCGGTGCTCTCCGATACACACGATCGAACAGCGGAGGAGTGGTACTCAAGCGTCAACTTTAGGTTACAATATCTCCGGATGTAATTAACATTTTAGAATGCAACAAACGGCACTGATTACGTATTTGTTTATATGTTCAGATGTGCTAACAAAACTAACGTGGTTCCATTTAAAAAACGTAGGTTTGTGTTAAAAAACATACTTTCGTGCATTTTTTTATGGTTTGTATTAACCAATTACACTAGCCCCTCTCCTCACGTTCGGTCTGTGGAATAGATTCGTCAGTATTTGATGTGGTTTATGAAATATATCCAGCGGTAACGTTAGGTGACTCACCCTGTATATGCTTCAACTGCTCACAAGTTCATGGTCTTCAGACTGCAGCGACAGAACTCGTCATTTACACAAACAAAAGTCGCCTTCTTAATGCTGTTGACAGATCACTGGAATAGTCCAACAACACTCGCTGGAATACGTGGTTGACAGTGCTATGATCTCTGGAAAGTCAGTATTCCGTTAAGTGCGAGAAGCTGCCTGAGTAGGTAGAAATAGCTCGAATCGGTATCACGCTGATGTACAAACCGATTTCTCTTCTCACGATATGTGTGCTAGTCTATTACTGTAATTCTTGTACGTTAACGTTTTTCCTACAACTTTTATAACATGAGGGTCTTTCCAGTCGTTCAAGGAGGCGTCCAAGCAGTTTGAACTGGACATATCACCTTCAGTGCACCGTCTGTTACCCTGGCGAGGTGGCAATATTTCAATACTTGAGTCAGCCATCCCCCTCTCCCAAGACAGTGAAGCCTCTGACGTAAACGCCTCAAATCATACTTATAGGAAAAGTTAATTATCCCGAGGTGACATGAGGTAGCAACTTCTCTCTGACCACCATTTCGTCATTTAAAATACATGTCTGAAGATAAGCAGCGACAAGTAATAACGGAGATAATTCTTGCAGCCCATTTATTGCCGCATTAATAGCTCCCCATTGGCCAAAGGGAACTGACGACTCTGAGTCGAAACCAAAGTCGGTCATGGAATCTGGTACGGGCCTCGTACATTGAGTGGATGTTCCCTCGCTTAAAGATGAGCCGAATATATGAGAAAATTTTATCTGATCGCCAGACAGAATTTGTGAGCTATCTTGGCGGAGCACTGAAATTGAATGAAATACTTCATATACCATCAACAACAGAACATCTGGTTTTATTTTCAATAAACATTCATATTCAGAGTAGGTTTCACGTTGGCGCGGATTTGCAAGACGATGTATTAAAGAGTCTTTTTATTTATCGCATCAGGTAGACAAAAGTATGGTGAGAGAGGCATGTCCAAGCCATCAAGAGGCAATTCTTTCATCAACATCCAAAAACTCTACTACCAGAGCAAGTAAAGAAGTTGGCTTAATGGACAGATGTCGATGATAGTCTTACTCTAATGGATGAGTTGCAGAGATATTTAAATAAGAAGTGTAAAATGGAAGAAAATGTGGTTATTACTGGAAAACGAGCGAACAGAATTTCCCGATTTTTCAGAAATTCGCCAGAAAAATATTGTGTATACAAACATCTAGCTCTGCTTCTGAAAGGAATTTTAGTTCTGACGGTTTTATTCTTAACGCAAGGCAGTCACTTTTAGACCCGGATAATGTTGATATTCTTTTTTTTTTTTTATACATAATAACTCGACCCGGGACATATGAGATTGGTGAAACTTTCTTCGGGCGTTAAGTTTCGTTTTCCATTCTTTGTAGTGGTGGAAAAGTTCCAGTTTATTACATGTTTTGTTGCGTTTGTTTTATTTACGTACACTGTTGTTCAAATTATTTTTGAAGTTTTGAGACGAAATAAAAGTCAACTTTCTTCCAAATTATTATTGAGCACCAATATTAACAACTTTATTTCAGTCTCAACTTATCATGTTTTAAATGTAGTATTTAGAAAAATACATCATTTTATTGAGAAGTGCCTTCATTGCAGTTCTTTTGCTGCTTGGCGTTTCGAATGTAATCAGTCATCATCAGAACTAAAAGTCCAGTATCTTATTACAAAAGTATCACATAAAGTAATCATAAAATACTCACTGTGTTCGTTTAAAATATACGTAGCAAATGCGAGCAAGACACCTCTGAATAAAAGAATTTTTCAGTGGGGCAAGTGGCGGTGTAGTGGGAAGCGCATATGGCATAGAAAAGTTACAGAATTCACGCGGTCGGCTTCTGGACCCCCAAAGATACCCTGTATTGCTGAACATGTAAAAATTACTTGCTACAAATACACAAGTCTGTAAACAGATGGTTGCGAAAAACACTGTAAGAAACAGTCCTTTCTTCCCAGAGTTCACAAGATGGGTCGTTGGTAGTCCATTGTGAAAGATTATCAGGATGAACGTGCCCTCAGAGTATAAAGTGCGGGAAACAGAGCTGATGGTGTCATTAGGAGCACTTCGTGAATGCATCCCCGAGGCAGTCTTCCGAGCCACACTGTGTTTGAACATCAAAAATACCTCAAACCTCTCTGGTCTAAAGTCGTCATATCCACCTTCAGTCCAGGAGTACCAACCAAATCTTCAACTACTGGAGAACGCAACTAAATGTGTAGAATACACGTCAGCAACGAAACTGAATCCCTTGATGATGGTGCGAATTGATAGTACCAGGTGTATTCAAGTTCTAAGGCCTCCGATTTTTTTTCTCCGGACTGCAAAGAGATAGAAACATGTGCATTGTTTTAAAATGAGGCCGCGTTAATTGTAAATACGTCCCAGAGATGGCAGCACCATACGGCAGATGGAATTTTACCGCCAGCGGCGAGAATGAGAACTGTTTTAAATACTTAAAATGGCGACGTTTTCCTTACTTGAACAATGTGCAATCATTCGTTTTCTGAATTTGCGTGGTGTGAAACCAATTGAAATTCATCGACTGTTGAAGGAGACATGTGGTGATGGAGTTATGGATGTGTCGACAGTGTGTTCGTGGGTGCGACAGTTTAATGAAGGCAGAACATCGTGTGACAACAAACCGAAACAACCTCGGGCTCGCACAAGCCGGTCTGACGACATGATCGAGAAAGTGGAGAGAATTGTTTTGGGGGATCACCGAATGACTGTTGAACAGATCGCCTCCAGAGTTGGCATTTCTGTGGGTTCTGTGCACACGATCCTGCATGACGACCTGAAAATGCGAAAAGTGTCATCCAGGTGGGTGCCACGAATGCTGACAGACGACCACATGGCTGCCTGTGTGGCATGTTTTGCCAAGCAATGTTGACGCGCAACGACAGCATGAATGGGACTTTCTTTTCGTCGGTTGTGACAATGGATGAGATGTGGATGCCACTTTTCAATCCAGAAACAAAGCGCCGGTCAGCTCAATGGCAGCACACAGATTCACCGCCACCAAAAAAATTTCAGGTAACCGCCAGTGCTGAAAAAATGATGGTGTCCATGTTCTGGGACAGCGAGGGGGTAATCCTTACCCATTGCGTTCCAAAGGGCACTACGGTAACAGGTGCATCCTACGAAAATGTTTTGAAGAACAAATTCCTTCCTGCACTAAAACAAAATCGTCCGGGAAGGGCTGCACGTGTGCTGTTTCACCAAGACAACGCACCCGCACATCGAGCTAACGTTACGCAACAGTTTCTTCGTGATAACAACTTTGCAGTGATTCCTCATGCTCCCTACTCACCTGACCTGGCTCCTAGTGACTTTTGGCTTTTTCCAACAATGAAAGACACTCTCCGTGGCCGCACATTCACCAGCCGTGCTGCTATTGCCTCAGCGAATTTCCAGTGGTCAAAACAGACTCCTAAAGAAGCCTTCACCGCTGCCATGGAATCATGGAGTCAGCATTGTGAAAAATGTGTATGTCTGCAGGGCGATTACGTCGAGAAGTAACGCCAGTTTCATCGATTTCGGGCGAGTAGTTAATAAGAAAAAAAATCGGAGGCCTTAGAACTTGAATGCACCTCGTACTGTGTCACTGAATCTGCTTCAGCACTGCAATGAACTACGCGAAGAATAGCACATCAAGTGTCTGAACGTAAAGTGTGCACACAGGAGGGATAATCTTGACTGAGTACACAATGTTCTGCATCAGATAGCAGCGATTTGAGTCCTGTCACGATATGCTTTTCAGTGAATCAACTGGGAGAAGGAACTCCTTCGCTGCCTATAGGAAGTAGACCCCCAGAAAGAACTGATTCAGGCTTGGTTCAAATGGCTCTGAGCACTATGGGACTTAACATCTATGGTCATCAGTCCCCTAGAACTTAGAACTACTTAAACCGAACTAACCTAAGGACAGCACACAACACCCAGCCATCACGAGGCAGAGAAAATCCCTGACCCCGCCAGGAATCGAACCCGGGAACCCGGGCGTGGGAAGCTACCGCACGACCACGGGATGCGGGCAGTCAGGCTTGTTTCGTGATTAGGCATGACTTCGAGGCAAGTTGAATCAGATATTGTGGTTTCAGCATGCATTGTAACACTCACGCTCCAAACTGACCTCTAGGTTCCTGGCAATTTACCAGCATCTTTGGAAACAGGAAGCCACTTGCCGACGTAATGGGTGAGATGGTCTAAGATGACCTGTTGCATGATCACTCTGCACCGAAATTCATACCAACTTCTCTCCCTTGAGTTCGCGATGAGGCAAGTTCTTTCCGTGTACCACCTTGATACGTATCATAAACCTGTATGTTCCGTGGTGTTTGTTAATGTCATAATGCGAAACTCGTCACATCTTTCATTCATCTCACCGTCTTGTGTTCCAGGCTGCAATAAGAAATAAACTAAACTCTGCCCAAACAGGCCATCAAGGGCAAACGGTAAAGACCGGCCCCAGCCCACAGGTGCCACTGGATGTGGACATGGAAGGGCATGTGGTCAGCACACAACTCTCCCAGCCGTATGTCAGTTTTCGAGACCGCGGCTTTAATGGTTACAAAATGTGTTGTCGTCAGCCAAGATGGCGTCTCCGTTTAGACCTTGAAAGCCATTCATGGATAGATCCAGTGAAAAATCGGCTCAGTCGTATTTCTCGGGTCTTTTACAAACCCCAAGTACGAATACCCCTGTCGTGAAAATTAGCGCCTAGAACAGTTCTTGCCGACCCGAATTTTTCAGCTACATACGCATCAATCTCGTGAAGCTTTCAGCACTAGCCTTCCTGCACGTGACGTAAAAATCGTAGATGATATTATGTCTCGCACCATACGATTTCGTTTCTGTACTGTATTGAAGCTTACTCTTTTAGTTTTCTCTAGATCGTGGAATGCAATTATTACTTTGCCGTTTCAAGAGATATATCATCCAACTTCTTCCTCTTATGTGGGCTTGGCAGATAAGTAGAGGCTGTGATCACTCTGTAACAACCCTGCATCACTGTCAGGTTCTGCATCATCGATAAGTCGTTCGCAATTAGACAAGCCTCCTTCTGTGAATTCATATCCTTTAGTCTCAAAAATGGTTCAAATGACTCTGAGCACTATGGGACTTAACATCTGTGGTCATCAGTCCCCTAGAACTTAGAACTAATTAAACCTAACTAACCTAAGGACATCACACACATCCATGCCCGAGGCAGGATTCGAACCTGCGACCGTAGCAGTCGCGCGGTTCCGGACTCAGCGCCTAGAACCGCTAGACCACCGCGGCCGGCCCTTTAGTATCGTCTGTTGTATTTCCGTGAAGTATTTTATTATTATTGGCTGCGACTGTTTCATCTATCAAGCTGATTATGAATGCATGTGCATTACTCTCCTTTACTGCGGCTCTTGTTTTGTGTTTATAATGGCTAAGAATCATGCTCATTATACACTGCAGCGCCAAAGAAACTAGTATAGACGTGCGTATTCAAATACAGAGATAAGTAAACAGGCAGAATACTGGGCTACCGTCGTCAATGCCTATGTAAGTCAAGTGTCTGCCGCAGTTGTTAGATCGGTTACTGCTGCTACATTGGCAGGTTATCAACATTTAAGTGAGTCTGAACGTGGTGTTATAGTCGGCACACGAGCGATGGGACACAGCTTCTCCGAGCTAGCTATGAAGTCGGGATTTTCCCGTACGGCCATTTCACTAGTGTGCCGTGAATATCAGGAATCCGGTAAAACATCAAATCTCCGACGTCGCTACGGCCGGAGAAAGCTCCTGCAAGAACGGGACTAACGATGATTGAAGAGAGTCCTTCAACGTGACAGAAGTGTAACACTTCCACAAATTGTTGCAGACTTCAATGTTGGGCCATCAACAAGCGTACCCTTCACGAGACTGCACGACACAAAGCCTTACACCACGTCTGCGCCCGCCAAACCGACATTGGACTGTTGATGAGTGGAAACACGTTGCCTGGTCGGACAACTTTCGTTTCAAATTGTATCAAGGAGATGGTCGTGTACGGGTATGGAGACAACCTTATGACTCCAAGGTCCTGCATGTCGGCAGGGGATTGTTCAAGGTGGTGGAGGGCCTGTAATGGCGAGGGGCGTGTGCAGTTGGAGTGGTATGGGACCCCTGATACGTCTAGATACGACTCTGACAGCTGACACGTACCTGTCTGATCACCTGCATCCATTCATGCCTATTGTCCATTCCGACGGACTTGGGCAATTCCAGGGGGACAATGTTACACCCCACACTTACAGAAATACTACTGAGTGGCTCTAGGAACACTTCTCTGAGTTTAAACACTTCCGCTGGCCACCAAATGGCTCTGAGCACTATGGGACTTAACATCTATGGTCATCAGTCCCCTAGAACTACTTAAACCTAACTAACCTAAGGACAGCACACAACACCCAGCCATCACGAGGCAGAGAAAATCCCTGACCCTGCCGGGAATCGAACCCGGGAACCCGGGCGTGGGAAGCGAGAACGCTACCGCACGACCACGAGATGCGGGCGCTGGCCACCAAACTGTCCGGACATGAACATTATTGAGCATATACAGGATACCTCGCAACGTGCTGTTCAGAAGAGAGCCCCAAGCCCACGTACTCTTACGGATGTATGGACAGCCGTGCAGGATTCATGGTGTCAGTTCCCTCCACCACTAGTTCAGATACCAGTCAAATCCATGGCACGCACTGTTGCGGCCTTACACGGTGTTACGCAGGTGTGCCAGTTTGTTTGGCTTTTCAGTGGGTTTGCAAGATTCATTATCACACTATTACTACGAGAGTGGGAATAACGTGGTGCACTACGAAATCGGTAACACCACAAACGTGGGTCACCACTACACTGGTTTCCTTGCCCTTATACATAGAGTCAGTGTGGTTTCCGTAGATGTCGAAGGGTTCGTTGTTTGGGGGTAAGAGACCAAACTGCGAGGTCATCGGTCTCATCGGATTAGGAAAGGAGGGAGATGGAAGTTGGCCGTGCCCTTTCAAAGGAACCATCCCGACATTTGGCTGGAGCGATTTAGGGAAATCACGGATAACCTAAATCAGGATGGCCGGACGCGGGATTGAACCGTCGCCAATCCGAATGCTATAGATGTCGCATCGGACACTTCGTCAGATGACTTTTGGTACGGCGCGGCGTGTGTCGACCATAGCATACACTATGAACAACTACATTATAACCTACATTGTAACGGGTGATGGTTCTTAGTTTATAGAATTTTGTAATCAGCACCACAAACATGTTCATGTGTTGTTGTTGTTGTTGTTGTTGTTGTGGTCTTCAGTCCTGAGACTGGTTTCATGCAGCTCTCCACGCTACTCTGTCCTGTGCAAGTCTCTTCATCTCCCAGTACCTACTGCAGCCTACATCCTTCTGAATCTGCTTACTGTATTCATCTCTTGGTCTCCCTCTACGATTTTTACTCTCCATGCTGCCCTCCAGTACTAAATTGGTGATCCCTTGACGCCCCAGAACATGTCCTACCAACCGATCCCTTCTTCTAGTCAAGTTGTGCCACAGACTCCTCTTCTCCCCAATTCTATTCAATACCTCCTCATTAGTTATGTGATCTACCCATCTAATTTTCAGCATTCTTCTGTAGCACCACATTTCGAAAGCTTCTATCCTCTTCTTGTCCAAACTATTTATCGTCCATGTTTCACTTCCATACATGGCTACACTCCATACAAATACTTCCAGAAACGACTTCCTGACGCTTAAATCTATACTCGATGTTAACAAATTTCTCTTCTTCAGAAACGGTTTCCTTGCCATTGCCATTCTACATTTTATATCCACTCTACTTCGACCATCATCAGTTATTTTGCTCCCCAAATAGCAAAAGTCCTTTACTACTTTAAGTGTCTCATTTCCTAATCTAATTCCCTCAGCATCACCTGATTCATTTCGACTACATTCCATTATCCTCGTTTTGCTTTTGTTGATGTTCATCTTATACCCTCCTTTCAGGACACTGTCCATTCCGTTCAACTGCTCTTCCAAGTCCTTTGCTGTCTCTGAGAGAATAGCATGTTCATACAAACCGCAATTCACCTTCGGTTGCGATCGCAACGTGCGCTAACTCCCTTCTAAGGTGCAATGTGTTGGTGGGAGCCAGTGATTCCATGCTGGACTCATCAGCAGCTAGGCCATATCTGTAGCACACTGTATTGAGTAGTTTCGTAATGAGGAAGGTAATTAAGCATCTTTCCTCCCTAGAAGGCTTTAACCACGCCACTAGAAACAACCGAAAAGTTGTGTTGGCGAGGGCGCACATTAAGGCAGGAAATTAGCGTTTTACAAAAGCCTGAGGACGGGGAGGAAAAATGAAACTACGGTGCGACTGGCGGAGCTGGTAGCTGGCGTGACAAGATTCCAGATACAGCCTGGGGTGTCGGGGGTGGGGGTAGTGGTGGACAAGGCGGGCAGAGAGGGGAGGAGGGGTTAGGGGTGGTGCGGCGGCAGCCGCTGCGGCGTAAACGGAATGCTAATCAGGGCAGCGGTCTCGGCAAGTATTTGCAACTTTATTAATAACGGCAGCGTCCTGCGGCTGAGCAGTGATGGGTGGGGGTGGGGGGGGGGGCGGGGGTGGGGATGAAGGGTATGGATGGTGTGGGTGGGTGTAGGGGAGGTTCCCAGGACGTGTCGGTCTGCGGCAGTGGCCTGCTCCGCTACAAAACCTCGCCGCATGGAGGAGGAACAAGAGCAAGTTTGTTAAGGGTGAAGCAACTGGGTGGTGGTGGGGGGGGGGCTTTGTGAGGCTGAGTCTGTGAGTGCTTAATGACTCGCCAAGATTTCCACTTGAAAGTTTCTTGAGGTACTGGTTGTGTTAACTTCAGGAGTGCTATGTGGGCGAAAATAGATAGCTGTGGGACCAGCTGTTGTCAAAAATGTTCAAATATGTGTGAAATCTTATGGGACTTAACTGCTAAGGTCACTAGTCCCTAAGCTTACACACTACGTAACCTAAATTATCCTAAGGACAAACAGACACATCCATGCCCAAGGGAAGACTCGAATCTCAGCTGGAACCAGCCACACTGTCCATGACTGCAGCGCCTTAGACCGCTCGGCTTGTTGTCTTACTGTCCTCATTTTCATATTCTTTTCCCGACGATCAGTCGCTTTTGTAGCCCTCCAACAACCTCTGGTATGAGCTGTGATTATGCGTACCTAAGTTGTCGAAGACCGCCTCTGCAGCTGAAAGGGTAGCGTTGCTGCCGTCAGTGTGGAGGACCTGGGTTCAATTCCTGCAACCGCCTCAGATTTTTTTCTGAGGCAGCGAGGTCTGGTAAGGAATCAACACAGGACTTTTAGGCCCAATGAGAAGCTGCTGGCATCAAGGAGCAGCTGCATCGTAAGGATTCATCTGTCAGCAGACTGCCTCTGTGGGTGATTGGTGAGCACAGCAGAATGTCATGCAAAAAGCCCGTGTTTGATTCGCGACTGGCTTGGAGATTTTCACTACTCGAGGAGTGCCCGTTGTGGTGTATTAACCATTACTTCATCCTCATCGGCGGGCAAGTCGCCCAAGTGCTGTCAACTAAAAAAACTTGCAGCTGTCGACCAGTCTACCCAATGTGACGTCCTAGCCACATGCACATTTCATTTCATCTGCTTGCAATAATGACTGGAGGGATGGGGCGACTTGCCGATCAAGTGGCCCACGTTCATAGATCGCTCATTGCCCTGCGTCATACGCCCCGGTTGGCCAGTCGGAATAGTGTATAACTCATTGTTAATAAGGCAAGTGTACACTGATTTTGTACAATCAGCCAGCCTCGATACTAATTAACTTTCCACGAACAATACGAGACTGGAATAGAAGGGAAAACCGATAGAGGTACTCAAGGTACCCCCCGCCACACACCGTCAGGTATCTTGCGAAGTATGGATGTAGATGTAGATGTAGCTGCAAGTTTCGAAAACAGGCAGAAGTCCCACTTCTTGTTTTTTATTACGACCCCGGTTTCTCTGTTCAAATGAACAAGATCATAATCAGAATAAACACTGTAAAAGATACAAATTGAGACAGTGTGGAAACCTTATTTTGACATTACATAAAGTACATATTCTGATTCCAGTATGGTGACTTACGTTTTATGTTGGCTGACAGCATTAAAGATACCACTTTCAGCATTGCAGCGCGTCAGCAATCGTAAGTATCGAAATAATTATGAAAAATCCGCCTCGATTGCTCGACGTACCTGGTATTTACTTAGGTACCTAGGTACCACCGTACGTTGGCTGGGGCGAGGCAGCACACAGGGTTGAGGTAAGTAACATTGACTTGGTACATGTGTACCGTATATTTGTAAAAGTTTTTTATGGGGTCTTGCCGCTATATGTGCTGATTTTAGCCTTTGACTATGCCTATTTAGGCAAGCTGTTTTATATTTGATGTGAAGAACACGTGGTTATCCACACTGAAACCTAGGTAAACACCAGGTAGTTTGTGCAATCGAGGCGGTTAAAAATGGTTCAAATGGCTCTGAGCACTATGGGAGTCAACTGCTGTGGTCATAAGTCCCCTAGAACTTAGAACTACTTAAACCTAACTAACCTAAGGACATCACACACATCCATGCCCGAGGCAGGATTCGAACCTGCGACCGTAGTGATCGTGCGGGTCCAGACTGTAGCGCCTTTAACCGCTCGGCCACTCCGGCCGGCGCAATCGAGGCGGATTTATCATAATTATTAAAGATAGCCTTTACACTGCAGTTAGCTGTTAGCTCTAAATATTAATTTGGCTGCTCTATAGTACTTAAGCCCGCCCGGCTAGCCGCGCGGTCTAACAAGCTGCTTCCCGAGCGGGAAGGCGTGACAGCCCCTGGTACGAATCCGCTCGGTTCGGCTCAGAGCACTATGCAACTTAACTTCTGAGGTCATCAGGCACATACAACTTAGAACTAATTAAACCTAAGTAACCTAAGGACATCACACACAGCCATGCCCGAGGTAGGATTCGAACCTGCGACCGTAGCGGTCGCTCGGCTCCAGAATGTAGCGCCTAGAACCGCACGGCCACTCCGGCCGGCTCCACTCGGCGGATTAGCGTCGAGGTTCGGTGTGCCGGCCAGCCTGTGGATGGTTTTTAAGGCGGTTTTCCATCTACCTAGCCGAATGCGGGCTGTTTCCCCCTTATTCTGCCTCAGTTACACTGGGTCGGCGATTGCTACGCAAACACTGTCTGCATGTAGGCGTACACCATAATTACTCTACCACGCAAACACTTGGCGCTACACTCGTCTGGTATGAGGCGTTCCCAGTGGGGTGGGGGGCGGGGGGGGTGGTCCACAGAGGGCCGAACCGCATAATAACCCTGGGTTCGGTGTGGGGCGGCAGTGGGGTGGGTGGACTGCTGTAGCCTGTTGTGGGGTTGTGAACCACTGAGGGCTACGGCGGGACGAAGCCACTAGGTCGTTTCTAGGTCCCTGATTTAATACACAATACACAATAGTACTTAAATTTACTTTTAAAGTAAAGTACTAAATAATGACATTGATGTTAATAGCACCAAACATGAAAATGACTGTACAATATTTCTTGTAACGACCATAGTACAGTCTATCCAAAGATCATTTACAGCTAAAGAAAACGAAAGTTACATTAATTGCATCTTTTATGGATGTGTGTATAGACATCGCCGTTCTGTCCATATCTGCTTGTATTTAAGAAACTAGTGCTTCTATAAAAATTAAAATATCTTTCAAAAAACTGTATATAAAATTTATATTTAAAAACGTCTATACAAGAATGCATTCAAAACTATAGTTTTTAAAAATATATCTATTAGGATGATACGACAGGTATATTTCACTTGCTTACCTACAGCACTTCATCAAGTAACCGGAAGAACCCACGTAGATTGAATTCATTTTGTTCGTTTACTAAATTTTGCGGGTTTTTTCCTTTTTTTCTACGAAAATTTCCAATTCTTCTAAAAAATTTAACAGTGGAGCTTTAACTGCGATGTGAAAATTTTCGTACTGTCTTGTATGTTTAGTTGTTCTCAAATGTTCATCCAATGCTGTGCGATTTGAATTTAAACTGGAATGTTCCTTATAACGTTTTTTAAAACGCTCTTCCAGTCTGGCCAATGCACGCGCTCTGACAATTTTGGCACCTCATTTTATGTACTGCTGAATTACTGTATTTGTCCTTATGAACGTTCTCCTTGTGTATTAGCGTGTGTCTATGGGAGTTGCTAGTTCGAAATGCCACTTTCACTTCCTGCTTCCTGTGTGATGATGGTCTTGCTCGTTTGAAGAGCGAAACCGGTCATAATAAAAAAATACGACTTGTGGCTGTTTTTCAAAACTTAATTTTAACAGTCGCTCCCCTGCAGACAATGTTTGCTCTCGATGTAATTTTTAAAAAAATGCGAATTAATGGAATATTAACTGCGTAACAAAATAAGAAGGTCGCGAATTATAAAGTGGACAATTTATTCTTGAAAAAAATTGTACTGGGTTGGATTTAAGCTTAGTTAAAATTACTTATATTCAGGTAAGTGACGCAGTCATTATGCACATAGTAGCTAATTTGTACAGCCAAGTGATAAAAAAATTAATCAAATTCAAGTACACATTAAAAACATTAGAACTCTAAATGAAAAAATCACAGAAACCCCTGCTGAATTAATTATCAGGAATGTGAAATGGAAGTTGTAGTGTTATTAAGAAGATGCACTAAAGTATTTGCGGTTGCGAATACGAACCACCTTCGGCTGTATTTGTGCCAGACTGGGTCTCGACCCCGGAATTCCCGCCTTACGCGGGCAACGGCCTTGACCGCTTCGGCCATCTGGACACAAATCACGGCCAGACCTAAACTTCCATACGCCGTCGTCCATGTGATCCATGTGACACAACCTACACCCGTACATTACGTACATTCCCATCCAAAAAGGACGTATTTATTGAGAGTCGAGGGCCTGGTATTGGGAAATAGATACGAAACAGTTTTCTATGTAGAATGAGATTTTCACTCTGCAGCGGAGTGTGCGCTGATATGAAACTTCCTGGCAGATTAAAACTGTGCCCCCGACCGAGACTCGAACTCGGGACCTTTGCCTTTCGCGGGCAAGTGCTCTACCATCTGAGCTACCGAAGCACGACTCACGCCCGGTCCTCACAGCTTTACTTCTGCCAGTATCTCGTCTCCTATCTTCCAAACTTTACAGAAGCTCTCCTGCGAACCTTGCAGAAGTAGCACTCCTGAAAGAAAGGATATGGCGGAGACACGGCTTAGCCACAGCCTGGGGGATGTTTCCAGAATAGAGCACTTGCCCGCGAAAGGCAAAGGTTCCGAGTTCGAGTCTCGGTCGGGCACACAGTTTTGATCTGCCAGGAAGTTTCAGTTGTCTCTGTGTTATTAATAAATACGATGCAGTGTTGCATCATACTTCTTAATAACACAGGCAGTGCTATCGACTGTCCGAAGGCACGTTGCATTGTGCGTCATAATAACACAGGACCTGCTATTTCGTATTTATTCGCCAATACCAGGCCTTCGAATCCCGTCCGCAGCTCGTGGTCGTGCTGTAGCGTTCTCGCTTCCGCGCCCGGGTTCCCGGGTTCGATTCCCGGCGGGGTCAGGGATTTTCTCTGCCTCGTGATGACTGGGTGTTGTGTGATGTCCTTAGGTTAGTTAGGTTTAAGTAGTTCTAAGTTCTAGGGGACTGATGACCATAGATGTTAAGTCCCATAGTGCTCAGAGCCATTTGACCCATTTTGACCCTTCGAATCCCAATACATAAGTCATTCCTGGACAAGACTATATGTGCGTACGAGTGCAGGCTGTATCACATGGACGACGACGTATGGAAGTTTGGCTCTGAGCGTGATTCGTGTTCGGATGGTTGTAACTGTTAAGACTACCGCTCAGGTAAAGCTGGAAATCCGATATTGAGTCCCGGTCCGGCACGAATTTTCAGTGTCGTCTTTGCAATATGCAGCCGAAGGTGGTCATATGCATTTCCCGAGCGAGTTATTGCTTTACACGACGCGATAGTGATTACGAAGCATTACCTCCGTGTTGACTGTTACTTATTTTCATTAAACAATCCTTACAAGTAATTAACTCTCAAGAATAAAGTAATTAAATATCAGTGACTTTAAGGCAACAACAGAGTACCAAAGCAAAGCTGAAATGCGGTATTCAAAACATCGATATATAAATTTACAAAATCATATTGAAGTATTTAGTATAGCTGAGTAAAGTTTAAAGTTCATTAACTTTTGGCAGGTTCAATAATGTCAATAGTTATCAAACAATACTGTCAAAAGGCAATTAAAATTGTTGGCATACCAAGTCGCTTTGATGGGCCAGCAAGAAATGAGCGTTTCAGTTTAAGAGACAATTACACTATACTCTCTGGAAAAATTACCCTTTTGTTATGTTAATATTTTTCATTCATAATTCTCGGAATCAAGGATAATAGGATATGGACCCTGTTTATGGTGATAATGACGTGGGTTAGTGACCACTGTAAAATTATGATTCAAATTAACACAAGTAACGCAATGTAAAAAAAAAAAGAGAGAGAGAGAGAGAGAGAGAAACGCTAGTTGTTTCAAATGGTTCCGTCTTGCTATCTTCGAAGCTGCTGTCGCGATATGTTATCTCGGCGTGACTGTTATAATAATCATATCTGATCTTCCAGTTGTAGTTAGTTCTTGAGCGTGTGTGGCGTTTATGCCACATCTCCGCCTACATTTCATTAAGGACGAGAGGCGTACGCGTCACGCGACAAACGGCAGGGATTCACGTGTAATGCTTGGCGCGAAGGAGCATGACTTCCATCATTTACATTTACAGTGTAAATATTAACATACATCTCTAACAGCGCTTGCGACTTCAACTGAACTTACAGCTTGTTGATAATAATTTCAATATGTTCTAATCCCACAGCTAAAAACTAGATACAAATTTCAGTTATTAAAATCTTTTTGAAGCTAATATCGCTTAAATATTTTTTCATTTACAAACAACCGGTTTCGGCAGACTTTGGTGTCATCTTTAAGTCTGTAACATAGTGCATCTGCTATAGTCTCAATACTACCTCCTAACTGTACTCCTGCCGCCTCCAAGGTGGATCTTCTGTGACTACAAATTGTACATCTAATGTAAAAAGATGTGTTACTGTACATTTCATTGTTTAATATGTTTTTATATGATAACAACCATCCGTGAGCGCTACTTATATGGATATAACCATTTGTGCAAGCTACTTCTTGATTTTAAATGGTTTACTTACGACAAATCTTTATATAACGTGCTACACTTTATATACATGATAACTTAGCGTGAGGTTCGAACTCAAAATGAACACATTTAATAACAAAAAATTTTGAAGGTCTACATATGTACTGTTACATTTCTGTGTCTTGTAACGACAAACTAAAAACTATAATCTCAAATATACGTCATAACTCATGATACGAGATGTATTTCGTGCGTTCAAAATGGTTCTGATCACTATGGGACTTAACATCTTAGGTCATCAGTCCCCTAGAACTTAGAGCTACTTAAACCTAACTAACCCAAGGACATCACACACATCAATGCCCGAGGCAGGATTCGAACCTGCAACCGTAGCAGTCGCACGGTTCCGGACTGAGCGCCTAGAACCGCGAGACCACCGTGGCCCGCTATTTCGTGTGTATATACTATGTTACACACCTGAAAATGACAGCAAAGGCTGTCGAAACCTGTTGTTTGTAAATAAAGAAATATTTATCCAGTTTTGGGTTTAGATTCCTCAACTTGACGAAACTGAATCAAATTTCAGTTAATGTCAATAGTCGTTGGTGAAAATTATCTACCAGCCACAGGCGCGACGTAAGCGGTCAGCAATCAAACTTCATAAGACAGATGACAACTACACCACGACAGGTTTTGGATGAGGGAATACTTGTATCCGTGTGTAAAATGCGATCTCGCGTTAGTACGGAATGGTTTATTAAAAGCGGCTCGAATGGCGTTCTTGTGCCAGCATGTCTTAATCTCGTGTGGATTCTAAGATCGTGTGGAGCTTTCTATCGTGACTTTTGCGGCGCTCTAGATATAATTAGCATCCCGAAACTTTGCCATGAGCATTGATATTACAGTGGCTTGTTGCACTTTCTTTTTGATTTCCTGTCTGCATAAATAGAATCAAAAATTCCAATAGTTCCTATTTTTTCCATGCGATTAATTCTTTCCCATTTGCTGATTCGTTATATACTGTCAACTATATCGCCGTTAGGACCTGCGGCCAGCGGAGAAGAAACCAATCGGGACAACAGCTACGAGAAATCTTCACGAGACTATAACCTCCCCCTCACTTATCGACCTTAATGACAGTGAAAAATTAAACCGCGTGTAACAAATGGACATTTGAGAAAAGCAATCGTCACCGAAGTTAAACTGTCGGTAAAGAGGGAGGAAAGGGTTACATCTAAATGAAAGGAAAAATGCTAATGAAACAGGTGGAAATTAATTTTGAAAAGGGGTAAAGTTAATAAAGAAAGTAAATGTGCGGCCGTTACGTTAACAATTAACTAGCGGTAATTAGATATTTTAGATTTGGGGGAAATTACGGTCGCCAGTCCTAAGGACAATTACTATAGTAACTGAAAAAGAAAGGTTATTACACATATAATTAGCACTAGAAGCGTGGCAACTGAAGGTTGACACGTGCAGTGTGAAAACTGAAAGTTTGTCAGAAGCAATAAATTTCGCTACACTCTGACTTAATTTAGCAAAAGAATTAATAAAACAGGAAAATCGAAAGTTAATTTAGTGACCGATGTTAATAGTGAGCTTTCTTTCTGAAGCACATCGAAATTCAGTAAAATACGGTTAGTCTTGGACTACCTCAACAATCATTTCAAAAGGTACTTGAATCTACGCAATTTAGAAATAAGGGATTTAACTTTGAACTTGAATTAAATGATTCTGAACAATTAACAGTAGTAAAATTTAGTACGTACCAAGCTGAGCTGCAGTCACAGGTAAGCTAAAATACGGTAACAAAACTCGCACTCTTAATTTGTGCTTGTGTAATCTGAATATTGTAGCCAGTTATGAATACTTTAACTGAACTTTGAAATTAAAGCAGTGAAATGCTATAATATTACTTTAATGCTGGCGTTTGAATTTCAACGACACTCGGGTTCATTCCGGAAAAGGAAGGGACCCTGCTTGGTAATGCAATTGGGACAATGAGCAACAAAGATTCATGCTAAGTAGCTGTAATTTTGTGATGCAACAATTTTATAAGTTGGAAAAGCTGAGGTCTGCCATACAGTTCTAAAACTTTACGTGCTTCCAGTCTTCCTTGTTGGTTGATTGAAGGTTTGAAGCCGTCCATCGAGGAGGTGGCGACAGTCACTCATTGTCGGCCGTCGCTGTTGCAGAATCTGGATGTTGGCGCGCCTTCTTCTCGACACGGTCACCAGATGAAACGGGCTCTTGATGTGCGCCAGCTAATGCTTCCCGTCCGCGACACCATGTCAGAAACTATCATCGCAAGTCGAGCGCAATTACATGCTGCCAAACCCCGAAAGCGCGGCAACTCGCGGGAGCTTCACACAACACACCTGCTCCACTCGCTACTCCAGCAGCCAGACTCTTCCTCTGCCCGCGCTCCACGCGACAGAGTTCACACTACCGAAGATCCTACACACTTTGAGTCTTCACACGACCTATCGATGTAATCGTTCGATAGCAGTTTTCCCTAGGCAAGACCCAGCGTAAAAATACAAATAATATTTACGAAAAAAACCAATTATACATAGACATAAATGCATATATATATATATATATATATATATATATATATATATATATATATATATATATATATATATATATACAAATAGTAAAACAATTACAATATGTAAAGACACAGAAATGTCATATATTCAGGTAACAAAAATAAGGAAAACAAATTTATAGTACAATATATGGACATAGGAGGATATGCATTTCCGGCGTTACAAGAGTACAGTGTTACTGGTAAAGAAATTGCCTTCAGTTCTGCTGTGGAAAGTGGACGTTGACATTATTTACTGCAATCCACCGTGATTGTTGATCCGTGCAGATCCTTTTGCTTAAAGTTTTTATGCTCAGCAACCCATCATGTACACGGTCACAATTATTGAACTATATGTAATGAAATAGTCACAACTTCTGAACGGTTCGCGCTAGGACATTAAAAGTGCACGGTTGGCAGCGGGGCATGATGCGAATTAGTATGCGCACGTGCACGCGGCTTGTTGCTGCCGGCCATTTGGACGTGAAAATGTCACTGTGTAGCGTGTACGAGCACACAGCGACTAATAACAGCCCAGCTGCGGCTCAAAGGAAATTCCGGACTAAGTTCAAGCTGAAGACTACCGGTAACTGAGCTAACAATCAAGAATTTGATTCGCGAGTCTGAGAGATCGGGTAGTGTTCGTGATGAACAGTGTTGGCAATGTCGATCATCGAAAAAGGGTGACAACGCCTGAGAACATGGAGAAGACACGCGCTGTGCTTCAAACCGGCCCCAGGAAACCGATCGGACGAGCTGCACAGCAGGTGGGAATCAACCGAGAGACGCTGCGACAAGCTGTTGTTGAAGATCTGCATCTCTCCCCGTACAAAATTCAAACCCGTCAGTCATTAAGCCCCAGGGTCATAGAACAGCGGTTGTGTTTCGCCAACACTACCGTTCACAGATTTGACGAACAAGACTTTGATGTACAGGGTGTTTCAAAAATGACCGGTATATTTGAAACGGCAATAAAAACTAAACGACCAGCGATAGAAATACACCGTTTGTTGAAATATGCTTGGGACAACAGTACATTTTCAGGCGGACAAACTTTCGAAATTACAGTAGTTACAATTTTCAACAACAGATGGCGCTGCAAGTGATGTGAAAGATATAGAAGACAACGCAGTCTGTGGGTGCGCCATTCTGTACGTCGTCTTTCTGCTGTAAGCGTGTGCTGTTCACAACGTGCAAGTGTGCTGTAGACAACGTGGTTTATTCTTTAGAACAGAGGATTTTTCTGGTGTTGGAATTCCACCGCCTAGAACACAGTGTTGTTGCAACAAGACGAAGTTTTCAACGGAGGTTTAATGTAACCAAAGGACCGAAAAGCGATACAATAAAGGATCTGTTTGAAAAATTTCAACGGACTGGGAACGTGACGGATAAACGTGCTGGAAAGGTAGGGCGACCACGTACGGCAACCGCAGAGGGCAACGCGCAGCTAGTGCAGCAGGTGATCCGACAGCGGTCTCGGGTTTCCGTTCGCCGTGTTGCAGCTGCGGTCCAAATGACGCCAACGTCCACGTATCGTCTCATGCGCCAGAGTTTACACCCCTATCCGTACAAAATTCAAACGCAGCAAGCCCTCAGCGCCACTACCATTGCCGCACGAGAGACATTCGCTAACGATATAGTGCACAGGATTGATGACGGCGATATGCATGTGGGCAGCATTTGGTTTACTGAAGAAGCTTATTTTTACCTGGACGGCTTCGTCAATAAACAGAACTGGCGCATATGGGGAACCGAAAAGCCCCATGTTGCAGTCCCGTCGTCCCTGCATCCTCAAAAAGTACTGGTCTGGGCCGCCATTTCTTCCAAAGGAATCATTGGCCCATTTTTCAGATCCGAAACGATTACTGCATCACGCTATCTGGACATTCTTCGTGAATTTGTGGCGGTACAAACTGCCTTAGACGACACTGCGAACACCTCGTGGTTTATGCAAGATGGTGCCCGGCCACATCGCACGGCCGACGTCTTTAATTTCCTGAATGAATATTTCGATGATCGTGTGATTGCTTTGGGCTATCCGAAACACACAGGAGGCGGCGTGGATTGGCCTCCCTATTCGCCAGACATGAACCCCTGTGACTTCTTTCTGTGGGTACACTTGAAAGACCAGGTGTACCGCCAGAATCCAGAAACAATTGAACAGCTGAAGCAGTACATCTCATCTGCATGTGAAGCCATTCCGCCAGACACGTTGTCAAAGGTTTCGGGTAATTTCATTCAGAGACTACGCCATATTATTGCTACGCATGGTGGATATGTGGAAAATATCGTACTATAGAGTTTCCCAGACCGCAGCGCCATCTGTTGTTGAAAATTGTAACTACTGTAATTTCGAAAGTTTGTCTGCCTGAAAATGTACTGTTGTCCCAAGCATATCGCAACAAACGGTGTATTTCTATCGCTGGTCGTTTAGTTTTTATTGCCGTTTCAAATATACCGGTCATTTTTGAAACACCCTGTAAATATGGTTTGGTTTAGCGAAGAAGCCGACTTTCGTTTGAATAGGTTCGTCAATAAGCAAAATTGGCGCGTTGGGGGACTGAGAACACGCATTTCGCGATCGATCCGTCTCTTCACCCTCAGCGGCTAACTGTGGGGTGTGCAACGTCCAGTCGCGGAATGTTGTTGTAATCTTCTGTCCTGAGACTGGTTTGATGCAGCTCTCCATGCTACTCTATCCTGTGAAAGCTTCTTCATCTCCCAGTAAGTACTGCAACCTACATCCTTATGAATCTGTTTAGTGTACTCATCTGTTGGTCGCCCTCTACGATTTTTACCCTCCACGCTGCCCTCAAATACGGAATAATCGATGCACAATTCCTTGATGACACGATGATTACCGAGCGGTACGTGAAGGTTTTGGTAGATGATATCATCCCCATCATCCAAAGTGACTCCGATACTGACAAGATGTGGTTAATGTAAGTCGGAGCTCGACCCCATCCAAGCAGGAGCGTGTTTGTGCCTTGGAGGTGCACTTGGGGACCGCATTCTGGCCCTAGGGTACCCAGAGGCCATTGGTATGGACATCGATTTTCCGCCAAATTCTCCGGATCTGAACACATGCGACTCCTGTTTGGAGGGCTACATTAAAGACAAGCTGTACAGCAATAACCCCAAGATATCTGCAGTTACGGTTGCATGTTAAATAACGTGTGTGCACGTGGAATTTGTAGCTAATTCAGTTTCTTTCGTATACTTCAATAACTGTCACCCTATATTTATTTTTATTTATTTATTTACTGATTTATTTAACCTGGCAAGATTAGGGCCATCAGGCCCTCTCTTACATCTAACCAGGCATTCTACTTATTTTACATTCATATGTTTTAGTAGGTTTGTTAAACTACATCTAGTACAAAAAGTGAAATAAACAATTAGAAAGGTACACCTGGAAAAATACATACATATAGAGTTTATATTCGTAGATCATAAGCACTGTTATAATTAGACATTATTGAAGAGACAGAATTTAGATAGGAGTGCTGGCAGCAGGGGGTATGAGGGAGACTCATGGTGAAGGAGGAGAAGAATAGAGAGACATGATGAAACATAATTAAGAAAATATAAAGGAAAAGAAGATTGGGCAGACCAACGAAAATCGAACAGCCGCCATAGCGGGACTATGGATTGATTCCATTCGAAATCAGTCACCACACACGGGAATATTTATCCCACTGGGAGGCGAAACAATTAATTCCCGTTTCACAGATCGCGGCCGGCCGCTGGCGTATCCACAACCACACTCGGTCCTGAACTTCCTCTTCCGACTAAAACAGGCGTCTTTCTTCAGGCCGCCAAAGATGTGAACGATACGGGCTGTACGGCAGATATTGCAGTGTTTCTCAGCTAAATCGCTGAAGCGTAGTATTCGTTCTGTTATGGTCCACGGCCGAGGAATTTGTTTCCATGTAGTCGCCGGAGCCCATGTAGCGACGGGGCGAGGAATGCAGGCCATGTCTGCTACACAGCTGTCTGGAGGGTAGTCGACGCGTAGGCGCTATCGGTACGATACTAAGGCATCTGCACGAACTCACGAGACCAGTCCACCAACAAGCAACGTCATAACTCAATAACTGCTTGCACCACTGATGCGACAATTTGCCGTTTCCCCACCTCAGTGGTGGCAGCACCGAAACGTAACAACAGTGGGACCACAACAATTCCGCAAGGTCTCTGCCTTCTGGAGTGTGTTCGGTTTTCATATGACTGTCCCTTCTAGGACAGGGTGAAAATTATTGAACTATAAAAAAAAGTAAATTAGTTGCAAACTACGGCGTGCACACACTTTATTCAACATGTAAACGCCACTACAGATATTCGCATTTGGGTTATGATGTGGTCGATATGCCTGTCATGATTGGCGCTGATGTAGCGCAGACGAATAGCGAAATCTGCATTACCTTCTGAAGTGTCGGAACATCGATGCTGTAGATGACCTCCTGAATGACAGTTTTCAACTCAGCAATGGTTTTCGGCTTATTGCTGTACACCTTGTCTTTAATGTAATCCCACAAAAAGGAGTCGCATGTGTTGAGAACCGGAGAACATGGCGGCCAATCGATGCCTAAAAATGGTTCGTATGTCTCTGAGCACTATGGGACTTAACGTCTGAGGTCATCAGTCCCCTAGAACTTAGACCTACTTGAACCTAACTAACCTAAGGACATCACACACATCCATGCCCGAGGCAGGATTCGAACCTGCGACCGTAGCTGTCGCGCGGTTCCAGATTGTAGCGCTTAGAACCGCTCGGCCACCACGGCCGGCCAATCGATGCCCATGCCAGTGGCGTCTGGTTACCCCAGAGCCAGAATGTCGTCCCCCAAGTGTTTTTCCACTGCATCAAACACACTCCTGCTTGGATGGGGTTGAGATATGTCTAGCACGTACCACATATTGTAGAAATCAGTGTCACTTTGGGTAACGGCGATGAAATTATCTTCCAAAACCTTCACCTACCGTTCGGTAATCACTGTGCCATCAAGGAATATCGCACTGGATGTTGCACACCACATAGTCATTGAGGGTGAAGAGACTTCTAGATCACGTAATGTGGATTCTCAGTCCCAAAGATGCGCCAATTTTGCTTATTGATGAATCCATCCAAATGAAAGTATGTTTCGTCAACAAACCAACCATGCGCGGGCATACTAATCCCTATCATTCTCCGCGGCCAACTGTGCTGTTTTAACGTCCTAACGCCAAGCGTCCAGAAGTTATGACGATTTTATTTCAAACAGTTCAAAAACTGTTACCCTGCATATGAGGATTAAAATTTGAGTTTTCCCTTAGACTGCCAATAGTACAAACTTTGAAGGCAATAATTGTGGTGTCACCGCCAGACACCACACTTGCTAGGTGGTAGCCTTTAAATCGGCCGCGGTCCGTTAGTATACGTCGGACCCGCGTGTCGCCACTATCAGTGATTGCAGACCGAGCGCCGCTACACGGCAGGTCTAGAGAGACTTCCTAGCACTCGCCCCAGTTGTACAGCCGACTTTGCTAGCGATGGTTCACTGACAAAATACGCTCTCATTTGCCGAGACAACAGTTAGCACAGCCTTCAGCTACGTCATTTGCTACGACCTAGCAAGGCGCCATTACCAGTTACTATTGATGCTGTAAAACATGTACCGTCAAGAGCGACGTTCACCATTTATGGATTAAAGTTAAGTATTCCACCAGCTACGTCCTTTTTTGCTAGTCTAATTTCCTTTACCTGTTCCAGACCTCACGCCAGCCTGCGTGAGCTAAAACGCGTGCCTTTCGGCTTCCTCTCAAAAACGGGTTGGCTCTCTTGCCAATCCACAACAATAATTATCACACTTAGCATTTCTTCCTTTACCCTCGTATATGGTTCAAATTCCTCTGAGCACTATGGCACTGAGCCGGCCGGTGTGGCCGTATGGTTAAAGGCGCTTCAGTCTGGAACCGCGTGACCGCTACGGTCGCAGGTTCGAATCCTGCCTAGGGCATGGATGTGTGTGATGTCCTTAGTTTAGTTAGGTTTAATTAGTTCTCAGATCTAGGCGACTGATGACCTCAGAAGTTAAGTCGCATAGTGCTCAGAGCCATTTGAACCATTTGAACTATGGCACTAAACATCTGAGGTCATCAGTCCCCTAGGACTTAGAACTACTTAAACCTAACTAACCTAAGGACATCACACACATCCATGTCCGAGGCAGGATTCGAACCTGCGACCGTAGCGGTCGCGCGGTTCCAGACTGAAGCGCCTAGAACCGCTGGGCCAGTCTTGCCGGCACCCTCGTATAATTTACACTTTACATCCCTGCGCTTGGATGTGCAACTAATGTGGGGGACCACATTTTGAACAAAATTACCTCGTGAATTCTACACATGATTTGGCCGAAAAAGAGCTATTCTGTTCTTTTATATCCCTTATTGGAGTTTCCTCACAAACCATCACTGTCATGTGGCCCACGGGAATTGTGTTGCCTCTCACAGACACAAGGCACTGCTTTATGTGCAGGGTGATTATACGAGGGCTATCCACAAAGTACATTACGTTTTGGAATTAAAAATAAAGTATTGAAAATTCTTTTTTATCGTATACAGATGGTTCAAATGGTTCAAATGGCTCTGAGCACTATGGCACTAAACATCTGAGGTCATCAGTCCCCTAGGACTTAGAACTACTTAAACCTAACTAACCTAAGGACATTACAAACATCCATGCCCAAGGCAGGATTCGAACCTGCGACGGTAGCAGTCGCGCGGTTCCGGGCTGAGCACCTAGAACCGCTGCTAGATCACCGCGGCCGGCTATATAAAGATGAAAGCCACACTTAAATACTACTTTTCTACATAGTTGCCATTTAAATTAAGGCACTTATCGTAGCGATGGACGAGCTTGGAAATTCCTTCGTCGTAAAATTCGGCCGCCTGCGCCTTCAACCACATGGTTACCTCTTCTTGAAGCTGTGCGACTCATTACTCGATCGCATCGTTACTCGTGACGAAACATGGGTTATGGATGTGAACTGCGAGACAAAATTGCAGTCAATGCAGTGGGGGCACATAAATTCCCCGCCCCCCCCCCCCCCCAAACCCAAGAAATACATGCAGACAATGTCGGCAAGTAAGGTGATGGCGACTGTCTTTTGGGACAGAAAAGGTGTGATTTTTGTGGATTTTCTGGAAAGAGGCACTACAATAAACTCTCAAACGTATTGCCAAACTCTGCACAACCTCAGAAGAGCAATACAAAACAAGCTCAGGGGAAAGTTGGGCTCAAAGATCTTGCTGATTCACGACAACGCCCGGGTCCACACGACAAATGCCACTCGTGAAGTTCTCGAATCTTTTAAGTGGGAATTGTTTCCTCATGCGCCGTACAGTCCCGACCTGGCACCGAGCGACTTCCACTTATTCCCAGCAATGAAGAAGTGGTTGGCTATGCAGCGTTTTGATGACGACGCACAGCTTCAAGTAGAGGTAACCACGTGGTTGAAGGCGCAGGCGGCCGAATTTTACGACGAAGGAATTTCCAAGCTCGTCCATCGCTGCAATAAGTGCCTTAATTTAAATGGCAACTATGTAGAAAAGTAGTATTTAAGTGTGGCGTTCATCTGTATATAATAAAAAGAATTACCAATATTTTTTTTAATTCCAAAACGTAATGTACTTTGTGGATAGCCCTCGTAATTAAACTTTCGCTACTTGAAAGGGCCGCCATGAGAAATGAGTGATCCTAGGACAATGAAACTTTGTGGAAATATTTGTGAGGACACACGGAAGAGAAATGATGGATAAACCATTGAAAGAAACACATTTTAATTTCCATATGAGAGGATAACTCTTTTTATTTGCGTACCATGTTTACGTTGCAGGTTGCAGACATTGGTCGATGTGACAACCACCTCATCCACGACCAACCTGAAATTATCTGCATCAGTTATCGAATAGTGGACCGTGGAAAGTTCAGTTGTCGAGAGACAGTTGGTGCACCGCTTGTAGATCGCACGTGGCATTCAGCATTCTCAGCCATGGAAACAGTAAATTCCTCACCAGTTTGTGGCGCAGTTGCCCGTCGCTCTTTCCCGGGAGCTATTCCCAAATCGCCAGTTATTTTGAACTTCAGAATTATGTTTTTCAACCGCGATGCGGAAAGAGAATCTCTCCGTATTCCTTTAATGGGTCGATACTCACAAAGAGCAGCAGTACTTTTGTTGTTGTTTTGATAAAACAGCGTTACGAGTGAAGCCCAGCTCGCCTTGTCCTGGCCCATCAATTGTAATGCACACCGATGCTTGTGTTTCAGCCCTACGTCGCCGTACCAGAACCGGCGCCCAACGGTAAGTCATGTCACTAACACGCAAATCCAGTGGCGCACAGTCTGAACATCATTCCTATGAAGTTGGGCACCCATACAGTAACCAGTTTTCCGTCGGCGTTGATGTTTAATACTAACCTTACCATATAAGCACTATATTGGAGCCACACACACAGTCCTGCGTCCTCACTCTCTCACATCTAAAGCACGTGCACTATTATTTTTCTGTTCGCTATTGACCAGCTACTCTCCACGCGTGCTCCAAACAGTCTCTTACACCAATCAAAAAAGTCATAGACATTACACGAAACAATATCCCCAATGTTGTCAGTGTTTACTACACAAAAGGCACAAAATTTTCAGTTAAATTTTCATAACAAAGAAATTAAAAAAATAAAATCTTGAAAAATGATGCAAAAGAGGTGTGGCAATATGTATTTACATATTGTGTTGTAACATTACACTTTATCAGCTATCTTTTCTTGCGTTGTCTCTCTCTCTTTTCTGTCTGTCCTTTATACCAGTTTCCTTATTCTCTCCCTTTCCCACTGTTAAGCCTTATCCCACACTCTGTGTGTTTTCGTGTTTCTATTCAGTGTCAGTGTTACTCACCATCTCTCTCTCTCTCTCTCTCTCTCTCTCTCTATCCTGCCTCGGGCATGGATGTGTGTGATATCCTTAGGTTAGTTAGGTTTAAGTAGTTCTAAGTTCTAGGGGACTTATGACCACAGCAGTTGAGTCCCATAGTGCTCAGAGCCATTTGAACCATTTTTTTCTCTCTCTCTCTCTCTCTCTCTCCCTCCCTCTCTCTCTCTCGCTCTCTCTCTCGCTCTCTCTCTCTCTCTCTCTCTCTCTCTCTCTCTCACACACACACACACACACACACACACACACACACACACACACACACACACAGATGTTGTCTCTGTCAACTGCCTTGTTTCCACTCACTCTCTTTGTCACTGTACAGGACAATCTCTATTCTCCGGACCTGAGGGGACAGTAGGTCATACAGTAATCGAAAATCCCGGCAGTCAATAAAACGAGAATAAAGCAGAATGACGTGGGTTAAATGCTGTGGACAAAAACGTAATTTTTATTTTAAACTGTATGCAAAATTTATACAATATTTTCACATAAGTGTACACTACGTGTGTTAAAACAACAGTTTTATTCACTGAATTAACCGGTAAGTTTCTTTCCAGCGATATTCGTATATCGTTTACATGCTGACTGAACACGGTAGCGTTATACCAGCAAGATTTTTGCTGGAATATTCTTTTGCCTGATGCTCTACATGAACCATAATTTTTGTCATCCTGTGTTGTTGCCTTTGAATGTGTCGTAATTTCTTCAAAATCAGAACAAATTTATCAGGTAATTAATCACAATCGTCGAACAAACGGGGATAATTTCATCGGCCGAAATCATAGCATGACCAGCGTTATCGTCATTTTAACACCAGAATTCTTTGCAAACGCTTCAGCACCAAGTGCAGGTGCACTGTTTTTCAACAATTGGCTTTGATCCATTCTCTGCATTTGAATGTTTTTGTCCATGTATAATGCCACCTTTTTTCTCATTGATCATATTTTACACTCGAAATACACGGGGAAATTCAGTACAGTACTGTGCTACCCAGTGTCATTTATTATTATTATTCCGAATACAAAAAGTGATCTGAATTAATGAGAATCAGATAAGTGAGGCACCACTGTATTGTTCTTCCCCACTCTCCCCGTTTTCTCTCTCCTTGTCAGTCATCACCATTCATCGCCCTTCTTGCCTTCTCACACATTTGTTTTGTCTCCTACTCTTCCTCCCTGTCGTCTCTCTCCTCCACTTGGTCTCGCTCTCTATCCCCCATCCCCTACTCTCTCTCTCTCTCTCTCTCTCTCTCTCTCTCTCTCTCTCCCTATCCCTCTCCCTCTCCCTCTCCCCCCCCCCCTTCACCACTCTGTGTGCGTGTGAATGTGCATTTACCACTTTCTTTCGTGTTGATTTTAGATAAGTTTAATACGAGTGAAACAGTTGTTTCGTTCATAATATGTTAGTCTGAGTGGTGAGCAACATATATCAGTCTTCAGTTTTTCACCAAAAATTGTTTCTTAATTTATGTTGTTAGTGTAAGAATTAGCCGCCGAGATAATATACATGTAAACTGTTCCTCTAATTAAAGATCCAACTAGGGTTTTGTGCAAATATCATCATAAGAGTGTCATTTTTTCTTTGGCAAACGATACCTTAAACTATACTTACATTCTACTGTATAATGCCTCTTCACAGTTGCTGCACTAAATACACTCCTGGAAATGGAAAAAAGAACACATTGACACCGGTGTGTCAGACCCACCATACTTGCTCTGGACACTGCGAGAGGGCTGTACAAGCAATGATCACACGCACGGCACAGCGGACACACCAGGAACCACGGTGTTGGCCGTCGAATGGCGCTAGCTTCGCAGCATTTGTGCACCGCCGCCGTCAGTGTCAGCCAGTTTGCCGTGGCATACGGAGCTCCATCGCAGTCTTTAACACTGGTAGCATGCCGCGACAGCGTGGACGTGAACCGTATGTGCAGTTGACGGACTTTGAGCGAGGGCGTATAGTGGGCATGCGGGAGGCCGGGTGGACGTACCGCCGAATTGCTCAACACGTGGGGCGTGAGGTCTCCACAGTACATCGATGTTGTCGCCAGTGGTCGGCGGAAGGGGCACGTGCCCGTCGACCTGGGACCGGACCGCAGCGACGCACGGATGCACGCCAAGACCGTAGGATCCTACGCAGTGCCGTAGGGGACCGCACCGCCACTTCCCAGCAAATTAGGGACACTGTTGCTCCTGGGGTATCGGCGAGGACCATTCGCAACCGTCTCCATGAAGCTGGGCTACGGTCCCGCACACCGTTAGGCCGTCTTCCGCTCACGCCCCAACATCGTGCAGCCCGCCTCCAGTGGTGTCGCGACAGGCGTGAATGGAAGGACGAATGGAGACGTGTCGTCTTCAGCGATGAGAGTCGCTTCTGCCTTGGTGCCAATGATGGTCGTATGCGTGTTTGGCGCCGTGCAGGTGAGCGCCACAATCAGGACTGCATACGACCGAGGCACACGGGGCCAACACCCGGCATCATCGTGTGGGGAGCGATCTCCTACACTGGCCGTACACCACTGGTGATCGTCGAGGGGACACTGAATAGTGCACGGTACATCCAAACCGTCATCGAACCCATCTTTCTACCATTCCTAGACCGGCAAGGGAACTTGCTGTTCCAACAGGACAATGCACGTCCGCATGTATCCCGTGCCACCCAACGTGCTCTAGAAGGTGTAAGTCAACTACCCTGGCCAGCAAGATCTCCAGATCAGTCCCACATTGAGCATGTTTGGGACTGGATGAAGCGTCGTCTCACGCGGTCTGCACGTCCAGCACGAACGCTGGTCCAACTGAGGCGCCAGGTGCAAATGGCATGGCAAGCCGTTCCACAGGACTACATCCAGCATCTCTACGATCGTCTCCATGGGAGAATAGCAGCCTGCATTGCTGCGAAAGGTGGATATACACTGTACTAGTGCCGACATTGTGCATGCTCTGTTGCCTGTGTCTATGTGCCTGTGGTTCTGTCAGTGTGATCATGTGATGTATCTGACCCCAGGAATGTGTCAATAAAGTTTCCCCTTCCTGGGACAATGAATTCACGGTGTTCTTATTTCAATTTCCAGGAGTGTATTATATCCTCTGAAATGTTAAGAACATTTTCTGCAGTTAAGTCCATTTTTGTTCTTTCTTTACTTGCTGGGCATTGTGGTACTCTTACAAGCAGAATGCAAATGAGTGCGTGGAGCTACCCAACCTTTCCAAACGTGCACATGCATAATGTATTTACCGGAGACACACATTAATCATTTTATTTTTTTACGCCTTTAAAGCCACTGGCAGGGATGTATACCATTTTGTTTACTATTACACTGATATATGAATGTTAATCATTTAAGAAGCACTAGAACACATAATAGAACACCGGCAAGAATAAATGGTGCAAATCACTTTTTCTTTTACCGCTGTTGATCTGTTGTTGTGGTCTTCAGTCCTGAGACTGATTTGATGCAGCTCCCCATGCTACTCTATCCTGTGCAAGCTTCTTCATCTTCCAGTACCTATTGCAGCCTACATCCTTCCGAATCTGCTTAGTGTATTCATCTCTTGGTCTCCCTCTACGATTTTTACCCTCCACGCTGCACGGTATTATTTATTATTTCGTAAAAATAACTTCCTGTTTTGTTACTTTGACACTCGAGATATTTGTTTTTTTTTTTCTTGTTGAATAACTTTTCAACCGGTTGCAGTTACACTTTGCTGTTCAGCTTGTTTCATGCTACAAATACCACAGTCACTTTACTATTTATAAACGATGGAGTACAGTAATCAGTCGTCCTGTTTTGCAGGTTTTATTTGGCAGATCCAGATTTCGGCTAGTGTCTAGCCATTATCAGTGCTGTAAAATACAAGAAGGAAATGGTCAGGCGATACTTTAAAAAGTTATATGGCTTACACATTAGATTACATGCCACTAGTTTCAAGTCTCGCGGCGCGTCAGTTCCCTGCTGTTCGGGCGTCAGTCACAGTTCTTTGAATACGGCTTTAAATAAAGGTCGGCTGTGAGGAGAACACATCGATTGGCTGCTGTATGAACCCTCTATATGAACTACGTAATACATAACACTGAAAGGAAAGCAGTTGAGTGTCAATTGTTTTGTTATTCATTAAAACACATATTTAACGTCACATGGGAAAAACCTTTTAAAAAAAATATATTTACAAGACTCAAGGAGGCACATGATATATGCTTTAGCTATTAGATTTGATTTGATTTAAATGTTTTTATCTTTTGTACTATTTTTATCTTTGTTTAAACATCATGATGGATATGTTGTTCCTCGTATTTACTGAATAGTTACTATTTACGTTGACGATTTCGGCAAACAGACTACAAAGACAAAAACACGTTCACTATTTTCTCTCCAATAACCTTACATTTTTACCTGGGGCGTAACACATACGTCAGGACAAAATTGCTTAATGTTTGTTTCCATCTAAGCTGGAGACTAATTTGAATTGTGTTGTAAATTTATATTTAATGTGTATATTTTTAAAGGTATTCATCCAAAGCCGATTACCTGATTCACATAAAGCTCCTGACGGATATTCATCATTTGCATTTGCAGCTCCTTGTGTTTACCGTGTTTGCAGTTAATATCCTGATAACGGAATACACATGCAGTGCTTATGTTGTGAGGAATAATCTTTAGAACATGAATGACTGAATGAACGAAAGGAAAGTTTTAGTCATTGTGTTTTAAAAAGTTAGTGATTTTTCTTACGATGGATTCAACAGACATAAACTTCTCACTACCTCTATGAATATATACAATTACTTACGTAGAACATACTACGCTGATGATTAATTCTGATGAGTACACTTCATGTTTACACGTGTTGGACGTTTTGACTGTACAAATCTGGGTGAGGTTATTCTTTTTTAAATCTGATGAGGAGGACTAGTGTGCCATGACTTCATTCTGACAATGAGACTGCAAAAACAAGTAACACGAAAGTGTATAACTTTATCAAAATTGCCGATCTTTAATAATTTGTATGGTACGCTGGTATTTTTTGCAAGATAATCACAAGGCCAACAGAGAAAACGATTTGCACCTTGCATCAAAACACTCTGCAAACACAATAGCTCATCATTTTCCCGTATGTCCCATCTGTTTGGTCCTCGACTGTGTGGGTGACAAATTGTTGTTCTTATCTTTTCAAATGGTTCAAATGGCTCTGAGCACTATGCGACTTAACTTCTGAGGTCATCAGTCCCCTAGAACTTAGAACTACTTAAACCTAACTAACCTATGGACATCACACACATCCATGCCCGAGGCAGGATTCGAACCTGCGACCGTAGAGGTTGCGCAGTTCCAAACTGTAGCGCCTAGAACCGCTCGGCCACCCCGGCCGGCGTTCTTATCTGTATTTGTACTTAGTTACACACACACACACACACACACACACACACACACACACACACACACACACACATGCGCGCGCACCGATCTGATCTGCACCGACTACTAAGCATTACTCCTTGCACGTAAAATGGCCCAAATTTCAACAGGTGCTGGTTTTCGGACGCGTCATTCTGATAGTTTTGACCAATACCACCCCCTGTAGAAAAAAATGACATTGTCAAACGCCCTTTACAGTCTCTGCTTGATATTCTCATCTGAAACGTTAATTTTATCAGATTCATTTTGTAGCAGCCAATTAAGTCGTAAATTGTACTGTGCATAGTATTAATGACTTGACCATTCTAAACATATTGGCCAAAAAAATAAAAAAGGAACATAGCAGCGTAAACCTCTCGGAGATCAATTTCATTTCTGTATCGAGATTAGAGCCTACCTTGGACATGTAGGTGCATTTAAAAAACTTAGATATGGGACTTATTGTACCTGACGCTCAAACATTTCCACGACTTTTAAATTATGGTGGATTGAAATTTTTAGTTTTGTCGACTGCCACGTTTATGTAAAACGCCTCATTCCCTTATTACTCATCTTTTAATGCGAGATGTGATGATGGAAACGTAATGAACGTATATACACTTCAAGAAAAAAGGAAAAAGGTCGCACCACGCAGGAATCACCCGAATAGGACGGAAATCGGCAGATGTCATGTAAATGTACAGGCAAGCAAATGGTTACAAGTTCTGAAAAATTAGGTGACTTATTCAAGAGGAACAGCTTCCAAATAGAGCATCTCAATTACGCATTGATACACCTGCAACGCTCCAAATGCCCGCGATTGGGCCGAAATGCGGCAACGTTACTGGCGAAGGTAGGGATTGGCAAACACGAAAACACGCAGTAAAAACTATCGCCGTGTGCAGGCGGGCGTTATCCTGCTGGAACGTAAACCCAGGATCGTTTGTCATGAAGTGCAACAAAACGGGCGTGAAATATCTTCCACGTACCGCAGTGCCTTAAGCGTGCCGCGGAAGAGAACCTAAGGGTCCTTCTATGAAAAATGAAATGATACCCAGGCAGTCATTTATGATTGTCGGACCTTTTAGCTGGTGACAGTTAGGTTCGTAGGCCACCGCCGTCTTGGCCGTGACCACGTCTTCAGCCTGGAATCGAAGTCACTATTCGATGATGTGCAACATAACGCTTATTTGTGGTTCGTCCCACAGAAATAATAGTCCATTCGCCGTGCGGTGATTTCTTCGTCTGCAGTCCGGCCCACACGCCTTTCCTGTTAGAAACGAATCATGTTCCTCTACTGAAGAAACTGCAAAAAGGTGGGAATTTAAGGAGATGGGACCTGGATAAACTGAAAGAACCAGAGGTTGTACAGAGTTTCAGGGAGAGCATAAGGGAACAATTGACAGGAATGGGGGAAAGAAATACAATAGAAGAAGAATGGGTAGCTTTGAGGGGTGAAGTAGTGAAAGCAGCAGAGGATCAAGTAGGTAAAAAGACGAGGGCTAGTAGAAATCCTTGGGTAACAGAAGAAATACTAAATTTAATTGATGAAAGGAGAAAATACAAAAATGCAGTAAATGAAGCAGGCAAAAAGGAATACAAACGTCTCAAAAATGAGATCGACAAGAAGTGCAAAATGACTAAGCAGGGAAGGCTAGAGGACAAATGTAAGGATGTAGAGGCTTATATCACGAGGGGTAAGATAGATACTGCCTACAGGAAAATTAAAGTGACCTTTGGAGAAAAGAGAACAACTTGCATGAATATCAAAAGCTCAGATGGAAACCCAGTTCTCAGAAAAGAAGAGAAAGCAGAAAGGTGGAAGGAGTATATGGAGAGTTTATACAAGGGCGATGTTCTTGAGGACAGTTTTACGGAAATGGAAGGGGATGTAGATGAAGATGAAATGGGAGATACGATACTGCGTGAAGAGTTTGACAGAGCACTGAAAGACCTAAGTCGAAACAAGGCCCCGGGAGTAGGCAACATTCCATTAGAACTACTGACAGCCTTGGGAGAGCCAGTCCTGACAGAACTCTACCATCTGATGAGCAAGATGTATGAGACAGGCGAAATTCCCTCAGACTTCAAGAAGAATATAATAATTCCAATCCCAAAGAAAGCAGGTATTGACAGATGTGAAAATTACCGAACTACCAGTTTAATAAGTCACAGCTGCAAAATACTAACGCGAATTCTTTACAGACGAATGGAAAAACTGGTAGAAGCCGACCTCGGGGAAGATCAGTTTGGATTCCGTAGAAATGTTGGAACACGTGAGGCAATACTGATCCTACGACTTATCTTAGAAAATAGATTAAGGAAAGGCAAACCTACGTTTCTAGCATTGTAGACTTAGAGAAAGCTTTTGATGATGTTGACTGGAATACTCTTTCAAATTCTAAAGGTGGCAGGGGTAAAATACAGGGAGCGAAAGGCTATTTACAACTTGTACAGAAACCAGATGGCAGTTATAAGAGTCGAGGGACATGAAAGGGAAGCAGTGGCTGGGAAGGGAGTAAGGCAGGGTTGTAGCCTCTCCCCGATGTTATTCAATCTGTATATTGAGCAAGCAGTAAAGGAAACAAAAGAAAAATTCGGAGTAGGTATTAAAATCCATGGAGAAGAAATAAAAACCTTGAGGTTTGCCGATGACATTGTAATTCTGTCAGAGACAGCAAAGGACTTGGTATAGCAGTTGAACAGAATGGACAGTGTCTTGAAGGGAGGATATAAGATGAACATCAACAAACGCAAAACGAGGATAATGGAATGTAGTCGAATTAAGTCGGGTGATGCTGAGGGAATTAGATTAGGAAATGAGACATTCAAAGTAGTAAAGGAGGTTTGCTATTTGGGGAGAAAAATTACTGATGATGGTCGAAATAGAGAGGTTATAAAATGTAGACTGGTAATGGCAAGGAAAGCGTTTCTCAAGAAGAGAAATTTGTTAACGTCGAGTATTGATTTATGTGTCAGGAAGTCCTTTCTGAAAGTATTTGTATGGAGTGTAGCAATGTATGGAAGTGAAACATGGACGATAAATAGTTTGGACAAGAAGAGAATAGAAGCTTTCGAAATGTGGTGCTACAGAAGAATGCTGAAGTTTAGATGGGTAGATCACATAACTAATGAGGAGGTATTGAATAGAATTGCGGAGGAGTTTGTGGCACAACTTGACTAGAAGAAGGGATCGGTTGGTAGGACACGTTCTGAGGCATCAAGGGATCACAAATTTAGCTTTGGAGGGCAGCGTGGAGGGTAAAAATCGCAGAGGGAGACCAAAAGATGAATACACTAAGCAGATTCAGAAGGACGTAGGTTGCAGTAGGTACTGGGAGATGAAGAAGCTTGTGCAGGATAGAGTAGTATGGTGAGCTGCATCAAACCAGTCTCAGGACTGAAGACCACAACAACAACATCTGGAAAGGCTGTATCAGAACCAGTAGCATTACACGAGTCCAATGTGTGCAAAAGTTGTTTATCGGTATCAGGGTAGCTGAGCGATTAATTGAAAGGTAGTGTACGAGTGGAAACTTGAGTATATTATCACTTCCTTGATACAAAACACTGCCGTATTAACTCAAAGTTACAGTTCCGACATTGCCACGCAATCAAATTCACTCGTTATAGCTAGCTTGTGGTAGTTATCTGAAACCGATACCAAAATTATTGCGCAACGAATTGTCTGTGACAGAATGCTCACTGAAATGTTACAGAAGTTGGCCACTACGAATGTTCAGTTCGCGCTCACGTCTTGCATAACATGCCACGTGGATTTTGCTTATTCAAAGTTACAGTTTACGTATTAAAATCCGAATTTCACGTGTTCGTCTTTTTCACGCGTTCGCGTCCACTTTGCGACACTTGACGGTCAAGTTTTAACCATTCTTCCGTAAAAGCATCACAGCTCTTCGGCACTCCTTATAAACATGTCGGAGCAAGATCACATCTGAGATCAGAACTGCATTTGGGCTTCGTAAAGCAATTCTCTTACGCCACAAAATACATGCGAACGTGCTGTACTCTGTTTGGTTGATGGACGTTGTAATCAATCCAATACTATTATTAAACCGCAAAATGCCGTGGCTTTTACTTCTGAACGATCACAACTTCTTATTAACAGTTGATCAAAAGAACAAATCTATAAAATTCTTAAATATCAAAATAATGGCCTTTTTAAATAACAGAATTATCATGAAATGTGTCTTGCTTCCCCAGCCCCATAAACGGAGTAGTTGCCCTTTACAATTTTCCTTGAGTGTTATTCACTCTCTCTGTACAGACTTCTCATGCTAAAGTGTACGCATTTCATACAAATAATATTATTCATTTAATGTCTTACTTTGCAAACACAACTTCGTTCATATAAATAAACAAATTAAATCAGCAATAATTAATGACAGTCGCAGTAATCGCAATAAATACAGTTTTAACTACTTGACAACATCATAGTCCATAAGATGCTGACACCTTTCGGCCACAACCGAAATTAATTACAGCTAGCTGCTGATTAGAGGGCATCTGCCACGTGAGACATGACCCGTGTGTAAACCTGTCTGCCTGCTACTGTTCCTAAGTTACATAGCCGCCATGAAAGTGCTACACATATCACCCCCTATGATTACGAAAAATTTATGCAAACAAATTTTTAACAGTTAAACGACATCGTGAATGTTTTCTAAAATATAATAAATTTCCAAAAGCAAACTTAATAAACAAAAAATACATCATACTTACTACAGACTTGGCTGCTATAAAACTAACCTACACTTTTTCTTACAAAAGGTTTTCTTTTACATTCTTAAAAAAAAATGCAAATTCTTTTTAAAAACAACAAATTAACTTCAGTTTCTCCAACAGTTCAAACTGCTTACAGCGTTTTAGTTAAGTAATGAATTCCATTCTTTAAATTTTTTCTGCACTTTTCTCTTAATAGTGCATCCGTGATAATTCATTTTATGTTATAGTCAGTACTTCACTGCTATACTGCTACATTATGAGTCATGTATATTATATCGTTATAGCACCTGATTTGTGTGTCATCATAATACTTCAGGTTCATCTACAATATAGTTAAGGCTGGACTTACATGGTCATTTTCCTGAAAGCACATTTTCATCTACGAGTACAGTTTTACACAAAATCTTCCTGAATGATAAATATTAATACAGATATTTTCCTTAAAATATTTCTTTTTCTTTGTATAACTAATGCAGCCTTTGAAGAGTTTAATTATTCTTCTTACCAAAAGTAAATTATTAGAGAATTTTCTTCATTTGGGTCCAAAAGTGGCACAAATATGAATCTACTTGAAAAACTATTACCTTTCAAACAGAGGATCAAACACTGACTTTAGGTAAATAGGTTTCTAACGAAAACATTGTCTAAGCTTATTCAAACAAGTCAGTAAATTTTACTTAATTAGCGTTTGAAAAGTTTTTAGAAAACTTTAAAAGTACCACAAATCACTCTTTTACAAAATATACAGCATAAAACAGTCACCTATGATTTTACCAGTTCCTCTCCCTCAAAGCTTATACACAGTTCCATATATTGTAGATACGCCACATTTCCGCCCAAAATTTTTACTGTAAAGTATTTTGATCGAATACAGAGCAGATCACCTCAAAATATCATGAAATTGCTTACAAAACGTTTCATATCACTGTCGCACTTTCTTATCCTTCCACATTTTCATTTAGTTATGACAGTATTAGTAGTTCCATTTCATATTTCCACTAAAGCTTTCACTTCAGTAGTCACATCCAGTATTTTTAAATTATTACTACAATATCCTTTATCCATTTTTCAATGCCACAATGCATCCTTTTGTAATTAGTTGCCTCTGTGTCCATCACTTTACAGTCGTTATCTGCTTTATTTTATGCATCACATCTGTTTAGTTTTATGTCACTATTCCAAAACCTGCTATTCATTTTTCATGACAGCAACCTGCTCTTCTACAATCAGCACCTTATTCCATAACTAGTTAGTTCACAAGTACTAACCAGACAATTTACGTGTCACCTCTAGCAATCTTTGCACTACTAATTTAATATCCATTGTCTATTTTGCAACACAACAACACATCCTGGCTACATATTCGTTCACTAATTACTTTCCTAATTAATCACATCCATCAATTTTTATATCATTAATATTTCTATTTGCTCCAAAT
Organism: Schistocerca cancellata; assembly: GCF_023864275.1. Lineage (NCBI taxonomy): Eukaryota > Metazoa > Arthropoda > Insecta > Orthoptera > Acrididae > Schistocerca > Schistocerca cancellata. Next base: position 13,524,130 of record NC_064635.1, on the reverse strand, counting down.
TTCTTTGCGCTCTCAATGACCAATTTCTAAGTGACAACACCCCCTTATACTTTTTTCGATAACAAAGAGGAGAAAAGATGATATAATAGTTCAGAATGAACGGAATAGAATAGTTCAGAATGACACAATAGAAATATTGATAATATGAAAGACAAATGAAATAATATTACCAATAACTCGTGTACCTAACGATCGTCAGTCGCCTTGCATTTTAAAGAGTGCAATACTCCCTGAGGTGTTTACCCCTGCTCATATATACTTTACATAAATCCACCATCCTTAACTCTGTTTTCTTATGGACCATTTCTAATTCCTCTGGATCCACTTCCACTTCTTCACCATATTCCTTATACCCTTCTAATTCTTCTTTCCTACAGTATCTTACAGTAGTACTGTCCTTTCTGCAGTTGTCAGTTTCTTTTTCCCATAAAATTGTATACTAACCATTCTTCCCTTTACTTCCAAAAAACACAGAATCAATATTGAAATCCTACCTCCTTTCGTACTTATTAAAGAAATCAACTCCAGTCGGCATGTCAATGATCAGATCGGAAATTATCAAAAACTTATCATACAACCAGATGCCATTTATGTTAATAGGTAACATCACTTCATATTTAATAGGCTTATTTACTTTTCCAGTGGCTAGAATTATTTGGATACCCATGACAACCATTATTACCAATTCCTCCTTATTAGATAAAGCATCTAACAATTTCTAACAGCAGAAAGGTTACTGCCACTGTCAACTAAACAATACACTTCATCACCCTGTACCCTCAAACTAATTATAAGTTGTCATGTATTTTCCCCATTATTACTGACTTCATCTTCCTCCAGTAAATCGTGTGCAACTTCCCTTCTATCAAAACCTTCTGTGTCTGGAGATAACGCACATATTTGTAGGACTACCCTCACTATCCACCCTTTCGACATTTATCAGTCTGTCCACTAATGACAGATCGAAACGATGCTCCACATCAACCTCTTCTCTTTTCACTGTAATTAATTTTTTTTACTAACTCTGCATATTAGCTATCATCTTCATCCTCCCCTAAATTCCCATTAACTGACTGACCTCCATTATGGTCATTACCTACTAGCACTTCTCCCACTGGTGCCCATAAATCTTCATTAATTGCCTTCAATATTTCGTCCTACCTTGTCTTTTATAGCTCCTGTAATTGCTCAGTATCTATGTTCTCCCCTTCTTTATGACAAGATTCATCAACAGTTATGCTGCGCACAAATTTCTGTACCTCAGATGATTTGTCATTTTCCTTTAAATCGTCTAACATGTTCTCTGTTTTGCTGTATTTACTTCAATCCTTCTTATTAATGAATTCTTCCCAAGTCACCGTTAAAATTGTACATTCTAATGTCATTAGTCTCATTAGCTTCAGCTATATCACCCATATTTTCACTTGTAACTTCCGATATCTTGTTGTCATATAAAAAGGACATGGCTAGCTACTTCACAGATGGGATCGAGTTTCCCATACTAGGCGATTCTGCTTAATGTCCGGCTCTTACCCCCAACTGTTATCTGTTTCGAAAATCTTCACCGTTGCGTGTTGGAGAACGCAACCCATACGCAGATCCCTGCTCTCTATTAATTATTGATCTATTTGCCATGGTATCGTGCAACCTCCCACCTCCTCTCCTCTCACTGTTATGAGAAATTCCCATGCAATTCACATTGTGTTGATGCTTTTCTACGTTTTCTGGAGACTGAAGTTCCTAGATACTTGCTCCTCTTCCAGTAATAATACTTCGACTCTTTCCAAGTAATACATAAACTTGCCCATGTCATCCACGAGAGCAGCAATAATTTTATTACAGCAATTCATATGTAGCTTCCCATCTATACGGATAATAATCTGCATAGGCATTAATTTATTTGTCAAATATGATAGATTAGTAACCCACATTAATGTAAACTTTGTTACACTTTCTTTTCTTGGACTGAAATTTTTCCCAGACCAGAAACTGTTTTGTAACTCCATTTGCTCTTGCTTACCCAAATATCCTTTGAAATAGGCTTCTTTAAATTTTTCTAACGTGTCACATTGTTCAGTTGCTGTGATACCCCATGTCCCAGCTTCAACCAAGAATTTCGATGTAATAAAACCAATATTTTGTCTATAAGTCTACAGTGTAGACCAAAAATTTTCTAAGCAATTCCAAAATTGTTTTGGATGCACATTTCCAGACGGATCAAAACGTAAAAACTGTCTAATTTTAATACAAATAACTTCTAATGCTCTGTTCTACTTTAGACAATGTGTTGTCATGCTCATGCAGTTTAGTTTGTACTGTTTCAGATTGATTAGTCAACTAATTAGTATTTCTATTACTTCCACACGATCACACAACTCCTCGCAGATTTTAAACAATTTTCACTTTCACCATTAATTTTAAAATCTGAAGCCTTGTAGCCATGTTCGCAAACAAATTCAACAGCAGCAAATTTTTACTCAGTATTGTGTATATCCTCCTTAACTTGATCCACCCTTTGCTTGCTTCGAGTATCTGCCTGTTTATTAATCTCTGTTAACTGACTTTTAACATTTTCTGATGATTTCTTACAATCTTCCTGAGCTTGAGAAATTCTTTCGTCAATTTTAGTATCAAGAAAATGCAAATCCTTTTCCCAAATTGTCTTGAACTCAGCAACCTACTTTTCCAATTTCACATTAATTACAGATTTAAACTGTTTAGGTTCACCAGCTAAACTATTGATACTGGTAGACTGCTTTTTAAACTCGCTAGCCAAACTCCTGCGTGCTTCTGTCTATTGTTCTATTTTCATATTGAGATTCGTTGCCTGATTGTTTTATATTTTTACTGACATCAGTAAAAGTTATTTTAACCTCAGTAAAATTGTTATTTATCACCATAAAATTGTTTTTCAAAGTCCTCATCAAGGCACAAACATTTTCTGCATACTTTCTTCCGTATTTTATTCACACGCCATTCCCTGTTTCTACTTTCGACTGTCATCAGACCCTGTTCGGCATCTGTTTCCACAGTTTGTTCTTCATTTACGTTACATGGACTAACATCAAACAAATGAAACAAATGAGTACCACTCAAGTCATGTACCTGCTTACTGTCAAAATTTAAACTAGCTTTCAAAGTTGCATTTCTTGAAACATTTAGTTCCATACAGTATCACCAAGTTGGTGATAAACTGTACAATTTCCCTGAGTATGATTCAGTCTGCCTGCAAACAGTTCTCATGCTAAAGTGTACTCATTTCATAGAAATATCAATATTCATTTATTGTCTTCCTTTCCAATCACATCATCATTCACACTAATAAACAAATTACATCAACAATAATTAATGAAAGTCTCAATAATCGCAGTTTTGTTTGCCAAATGTACGGTTTTAACTACTTGACAATTTCATAGTCCATAAGATGCTGACATCTGCAGCCGAGACTTCTTGCAACTAGCTACTGCATCCGAGCGCTTGTGTCTCGTGAGACAGGAGTCTTGTGTGAAGCTGTCTGCCTGCAACCGTCTCTTACATACATAGGCTCTATGCAAAGTGCTATGCGTCGTATGTTGGGAGAAGAAGGTGAACCATGGCCAGACACAGCATCGAGAAGGAAGCGGTCGACCTAGGGAGACGACAGAACGTGGGGACCGAGCAATCGTCAGAGGCACTCAGAGCCCCAGATTCATCACTATCATCGATCGGATATGGAACAGGTGCCTGAGTGACTACAAGGAGCATTATTAGGTGGCTCAAAGAATGGGGCCTCAGCTCACAGCGCCCCTTGCACCGACTACCACTCACCTCTGTACGAGGTGCATTCAAGTTCTAAGGCCTCCGATTTTTTTTCTAATTAACTACTCACCCGAAATCGATGAAACTGGCGTTACTTCTCGACGTAATCGCCCTGTAGACGTACACATTTTTCACACCGCTGACGTCATGATTCCATGGCAGCGGTGAAGGCTTCTTCAGGAGTCTGTTTTGACCACTGGAAAATCGCTGAGGCAATAGCAGCATGGGTGGTGAATGTGCGGCCACGGAGAGTGTCTTTCATTGTTGGAAAAAGCCACAAGTCACTAGGAGCCAGGTCAGGTGAGTAGGGAGCATGAGGAATCACTTCAAAGTTGTTATCACGAAGCAACTGTTGCGTAACGTTAGCTCGATGTGTGGGTGCGTTGTCTTGGTGAAACAGCACAAGCGCAGCCCTTCCCGGACGTTTTTGTTGCAGTGCAGGAAGGAATTTGTTCTTCAAAACATTTTAGTAGGATGCACCTGTTACCGTAGTGCCCTTTGGAACGCGATGGGTAAGGATTACGCCCTCGCTGTCCCAGAACATGGACACTATCATTTTTTCAGCACTGGCAGTTACCCGAAATTTTTTTGGTGGCGGTGAATCTGTGTGCTTCCATTGAGCTGACTGGCGCTTTGTTTCTGGATTGAAAAATGGCATCCACGTCTCATCCATTGTCACAACTGACGAAAAGAAAGTCCCATTCATGCTGTCGTTGCGCGTCAACATTGCTTGGCAACATGCCACACGGGCAGCCGTGTGGTCGTCCGTCAGCATTCGCGGCACCCACCTGGATGACACTTTGCGCATTTTCAGGTCGTCATGCAGGATTGTGTGCACAGAACCCACAGAAATGCCAACTCTGGAGGCGATCTGTTCAACAGTCATTCGGCGATCCCCCAAAACAATTCTCTCTACTTTCTCGATCATGTCGTCAGACCGGCTTGTGCGAGCCCGAGGTTGTTTCGGTTTGTTGTCACATGATGTTCTGCCTTCATTTAACTGTCGCACCCACAAACGCACTTTCGACACATCCATAACTCCATCACCATATGTCTCCTTCAACTGTCAATGAATTTCAATTGGTTTCACACCACGCAAATTCAGAGAACGAATGTTTGCACACTGTTCAAGTAAGGAAAACGTCGCCATTTTAAGTATTTAAAACAGTTCTCATTCTCGCTGCTGGCAGTAAAATTCCATCTGCCGTACGGTGCTGCCATCTCTGGGACGTATTGAGAATGAACGTGGCCTCATATTATAACAATGCGCATGTTTCTATCTCTTTCCAGTTCGGAGAAACAAAATCGGAGGCCTTAGAACTTGAATGCAGCTCGTACACCAACAAGCCCATCGGCAGTCTCGTCGCGCACATTTGTTCGGGGATCTCATTCACTAGAGTAGAAATGTCTTCACTAATGAGTCCCGGTTTGAGCTGAGGCCCAATGGCTAGCGAAGAGATATCCTTGGCAGCAGTCAGATACCAAACTGACTGTCGACCCTTCTTACAGTCTAACAACCAGGAATGATGCTACAGCGTGCCATTCATTTTCATAACAGCACCCCATTTGTTGCCATTTGCGGTACCTTTCAGCCCAGCGGTATCTCTACGATATTCTGCGTCCCTTCTGTTGCCATTCATGGCAAGCCATCCTGAACTTACATTTCAGCAAGATAATGCCCACCCGCACACAGAGTGAGTTTCTGTGGCTTGCCTTTATACTTGCCAGCAATGTTGCCGGGTCGCTCCCTAATTGAGGTCGTATCGAGCATTATGGGTGGGACTCTCCAATCAGATCGGTATTTCTAAGATCTAACTCGCCAATTGGGCGGAATTTGGTACCATATCTTTCAGGAGGACATCAGACAACTGCATCAATCAATAAGAAGCCTAATAAGTACTTGGAAAAGGGCCAGAAGTGGAACATCGCCTTATTGACTTGCACATTTTGTGAAGCTCTTTCTCTTGACTAAATCATCCCCAACAGGCCATCAAGGCCCAACGACTCCGACCGGCTGCCGTGTCATCCTTAGACCGAAGGCGACACTGGATGCGGATATGGAAGGGCATGTGGTCAGCACACCGCTCTCCCGGCCATATGTCAGTTTCCGAGACCGGAGCCGCTACTTCTCAATCAAAGTAGGTCCTCAGTTCACCTCACAAGGGCTGAGTGCACAACGCTTGGCAAAAGCGCTCGGAAGAGCGGATGGTCACCCATCCAAGTTCTAGCCCATCCCGACAGCGCTTACCTTCGGTGATCTCACGGGAACCGTGGTGTTACCACTGTGGCAAGGCCGTTGGCACCATCAGTCAGTGTGAAACTGAATAACTGCTGGCACAAGGGTCAGAGGTGGACCCTCGCGTTGTGGACTTGCTCAATTTGTGAAGCTCTTTCTCTTGAATAGCTCATCCCATTTTTCTGAAATTCTAAACATTTGTTTGCCTGTACATGTACAACAAATCTACCGATTTTTGTGCCATTCGGATAGTTCCTTATTGGTGCTTCTTTGTTTTAGCTGACAGTTGTAATATTATTGGCATGTCCGTCATATGAAAGCTGTGAGTACCCTTGGAAAGGCATTCACCTATATGTATATTAAATTATCAACTTATCAGATGAGACCTATTGTTTGAAAGACATTTGTTTGATATAATTTACGTAACTGTAAATCGCGGACGCTAATACATCGATTCCGCAGTCAAAGAAACATTTCAACAGAAGCTGAACTGAACGTTACGCTTCGATCTAAATAAAGGATGACAGTAAAAACTTTTTTAGATCTTCAGATTTTATCATACTTCCGCTTGTAATGTGCAAGCGTAAAGAAGGTCGACTTTATGCCATAAAAGTGAGCGGTCTTGCCAGCGTGCAGACAACATTATTAATTAATAAAATTCGAGTAATTTATGTTCGATACTGTAAACCGGCGAGTTATTGTTACGAAGGTGCTGAACAGTGCAAGAATTGTCTTGAAAGAAGGAGAAAAGTAATGAGTGTAATTTGTGAGAAAAATGTGAACCAAGGAGCTAGCACGGGACAGGCTGAAATCTGATCGCATCTTACAGTTAGAAAAGTACTTATGTGAGTTATACTGTTTATAAATAAGCCCTAATTTGCTAGTGAGAATTGTTTGAATATATTTGGTGTTTACCACATTTCTTATTCTATTCTTTTCCTTTATATTTTTTTTACCTCCATGTCGTATTATTTTTGTAAATATCAAACAGCCTTTACTACAGCAGAGAATACTGTGGCATCCTAGTCTAAGACAGAAGGCCGGTCCTTGTCTTCTATACAACTCATAGCTGCGCCATTCATAAATGATTTCATTAGCAAATGCAATTTTTTTATTGTTCATTGTTAAAGGTCTCTTAGGTGATTATGAATTTCATACTGATTACGTAAAGAAATCCGGGTTGTTCTTTTCCAAATAATAGAAGTCTCTGAGTAATCAAAAACTAGCCTCCTTCTGACAACGATCAGGAGCCGACCAGAAGACGGACGTCTTCGTCCGCTTTCGTGTTTCCTGTGGCAAAGCTGTGCCAAACTGGGAACACGACATTTTAGTATGAAACACAATATACGGGGTGTTACAAAAATGTACGGTCAAACTTTCAGGAAACATTCCTCACACAGAAATAAAGAAAAGATGTTATGTGGACATGTGTCCGGAAACGCTTAATTTCCATGTTACAGCTCATTTTAATTATGTCAGTATGTACTGTACTTCCTCGATTCTCCGCCAGTTGGCCCAATTGAAGGAAAGGTAATGTTGACTTCATTGCTCTACAGTACTAGCATCAAGCACATCAGTACGTAGCATCAACAGGTTAGTCTTCATCACGAACGTGGTTTTGCAGTCAGTGCAATGTTTACAAATGCGGAGTTGGCAGATGCCCATTTGATGTAAGGATTAGCACGGGGAAAAAGCCGTGGCTCGGTACGTTTGTATCGAGACAGATTCCCAGAACGAAGGTCTCCCGACAGGAAGACGTTCGAAGCAATTGATCGGCGTCTTAGGGAGCACGGAACATTCCAGCCTATGACTCGCGACAGGCGAAGACCTAGAACGACGAGGACATCTGCAATGGACGAGGCAATTCTTCGTGCAGTTGACGATAACTCTAATGTGAGCGTCAGAGAAGTTGCTGCTGTACAAGGTAACGTTGACCACGTATCTGTATGGAGAGTGCTACTGGGGAACCAGATGTTTCCGTACCATGTACAGCGTGTGCAGGCACTATCAGCAGCTGATTGGCCTCCACGGGTACACTTCTGCGAATGGTTCATCCAACAATGTGTCAATCCTCATTTCAGTGCATCATTACGGATGAGGCTTCATTACAACGTGATCAAATTGTAAATTTTCACAATCAACATGTGTGGGCTGACGAGTATCCGCACGCAATTGTGCAATCACGTCATCAACACAGATTTTCTGTGAACGTTTGGGCAGGCATTGTTGGTGATGTCTTGACTGGGCCCCATGTTCCTCCACCTACGCTCAATGGAGCACGTTATTATGATTTCATACGGGGTACTCTACCCGAGCTGCTAGAACTTGTGCCTTTACAATTACGACACAACATGTGGTTCATGCACTATGGAGCTCCTGCACATTTCAGTCGAAGTGTTCGTACGCTTCTCAACAACAGATTCGGTGACCGATGGATTGGTAGAGGCGGATCAATTCCATGACCTCCACGCTCTCCTGACCTCAACCCTCTTGACTTTCATTTATGGGGGCATTTGAAAGCTCTTGTCTACGCAACCCCGGTACTAAATGTGGAAACTCTTCGTGCTCGTATTGTGGACGGATGTGATACAATACGCCATTCTCCAGGGCTGCATCAGCGCATCATGGATTCCATGCGACGGAGGGTGGATGCATGTATCCTCGCTAACGGAGGACATTTTCAACATTTCCTGTACAAAGTGTTTGAAGTCACGCTGGTACGTTCTGTTGCTGTGTGTTTCCATTCCATGATTAATGTGATTTGAAGAGAAGTAATAAAATGAGCTCTAACATGGAAAGTAAGCGATTCCGGCCACATGTCCACATAACATATTTTCTTTCTTTGTGTGTGAGGAATGTTTCCTGAAAGTTTGGCCGTACCTTTTTGTAACACCCTATATATATATATATATATATATATATATATATATATATATATATATATATATATATATATTGAAAAACAAATCAAATATATTTAAACTTTTTTTTATCATACTAGACAGTGCATAATCAGCCACTTTCACTGCTTTATTTGCAAAAAACAAAAGAGGTTCGCATTGTTACATCAAGCGGAGTGTGATTTGCGAAAGCAAGCAGTTTCTTGAAGTTAGGGAAAGTTGTGGAAGCTTTTATGGACCTGCTTTAGTCTTTTTGTTGAACAGTCAACTCTGTTTTCGAGACGCCGCAGACAGGAGGAGCTCGCAAAACGGTTACGCGGGCGTTAACGCGCTACCGGGAAGTAATAGGAGCGCCACTTAGCGGCGGGTTAACTGCAGGCAAGCTCACGAGCTGCGATTTCATCGCCGCCTCAGCGCGAGGCTGGGCTGCAACCCGTCGGCTGGTTAGGGAGGTGGGGCAGGGGGATGACTGGGGTGGTGGGAGGGGGTTCCTGGAGCTAGGGTGGTGGGGAGGCGGGGGTGGAGGGCCCGTCCCGCTTCGGGGTTCAACGTGCCACCACCGCCGCTGCCGCCGCCGGCTCTGGACAATCAATAGCTGCGTCGACGGCGCGTCAGCCGCCCGCCGGAAGCTGTTATCACGGGCGATGAAATTAATACGGCGCAGAGGGAGGCAGGGGGTGCACTCGCCGAGTGAGTGGCTGGCTTAACGACCGCACAGTGGGCGCGATCACTGCCGCCGTTTTTATGGCCAGTAGGGGCTCACCGGGCGGGGTTAACCAGCCGCGCTGCCGGCACGCCGGGCGCGTGTGTGTGTTGCAGGTGGTGGCACAGTGAGTGCGTACAGTGGTTCTACTGAGAGGCTGGGTCATTACTAATACCGGGAACGGCGCTCTCGCGGAGGGATCCGCTCTGTACTAATTAGTGGGGACAGACAAAACGTGATTGATTGCCTGGTGAATCACCTCAAACGCTTTTTGTCATCACTCAGTGTATCAAAATATAATGGTTGAAATGGCTATGAGCGCTATGCGACATCAGAGGTCAACAGTCCCCTAGACTCAGAACTACACTACTGGACATTAAAATTGCTGCAGACGTGAAATTTTTCCGAGAGGAAGAAGATGCTGTGATATCCAAATGATTAGCTTTCCACAGCATTCACACGAGACTGGCGCCGGTAGCGACACCTACAACGTGCTGACATGAGGAAAGTTCCCAACCGATTTCTCATACACAAACAGCAGTTGGCCGGCGTTGCCTGGTGAAAAGTTGTTGAGATGCCTCGTGTAAGGAGAAGAAATGCGTACCATCACGTTTCCGACTTTGTTAAAGGTCGGATTGTAGCCTGTCGCGATTGCGGTTTATCGTGTCGCGACATTGCTGCTCGCGTTGGCCGAGATCCAATGACTGTTAGCAGATCATGGAATCGGTGGGTTCAGGAGGGTAACACGGAACGCCGTGCCGGATCCCAACGGCCTCGTATCACTAGCAGTCGAGATGACAGGCATCTTCTTCGCATGGCTGTAACGGAGCGTGCAGCCACGTCTCGATCACGTCTGGGCAGGTGTCAGAAAGCGCAGAGCGTCCCGGACAGCACAGTGCGGTTCTCGCTCACAAGGCTGTCCACGCTCAGGTGGAGCAAAAATGCAGATGGCTTCGAGCACTATGGAACTTAACATCTGAGGTCATCAGTCCCCTAGAACTTAGAACTAATTAAACCTAACTAACCTAAGGACATCACACACATCCATGCCCGAGGCAGGATTCGAACCTGCGACCGTAGCAGTCCCGCAGTTCCGGACTGAAGCGCCTAGAAGCGCACGGCCACCACGGCCGGCTTTAGCTGGAACGTGTACGCACGAAGCAGCGACTGCCTTAACTACGTAATTGCCGGCCGTGGTGGCAGTGCGGTTCTAGGCGTTCCAGTCCAGAGCCGCACTGTTGCTACGGTCGCAGGTTCGAATCCTGCATCGGGCATGGGTGTATGTGATGTCCTTAGGTTAGTTAGGTTTAAGTAGTTCTAAGGTCTAGGGGACTGATGACCACAGCAGTTAAGTCCCATAGTGCAACTCATTTTGTTCACTGAGGCGTTTATCCGGCTCTTTGCTTTTCGTGACGTAAATCGCCAGTTCTTCTAAAGAGTCTGTCTAATTTTTTTCGATATTGTGTAATATTTTTAGTCGTTGCTGAGTGCTACCCACGTCATGTCCTTCATTTTGCATGCGTAAATCTCAAGTGAAAGAACTTGCCCTTTTTGCCGACATAGCTTTTATCACAATCACGCTATTGTAATGTTTATCGTATTTTATGGTTTTTGCTACCGAAGATTGTCTTATATAGGACTCGCACATCCAGCGCAAAGAGTAGGGAAGGAAAAATACACTTGGTTTTGTGTATATAATTCCCTGATTTCTGACCTCATGTAGTGGACAGTAAAGTACAGTAACTTTACTGTATGGGTAAATGATGATAGCGTCCTCTTGGGTAAAATATTCCGGAGGTAAAATAGTCCTCCATTCGGATCTCCCGGTGGGGACTGCTCAAGAGGACGTCGTTATCAGGAGAAAGAAAACTGGCGTTCTGCGGATCGGAGGGTGGAATGTCAGATCCCTTAATCGGGCAGGTAGGTTAGAAAATTTAAAAAGGGAAATGGATAGGTTAAAGTTAGGTACAGTGGGAATTAGTGAAGTTCGGTGCCAGGAGGAACAAGACTTTTAGTCAGGTGAATACAGGGTTATAAATACAAAATCAAATAGGGGTAATGAAGGAGTAGGTTTAATAATGAATAAAAAAATAGGAGTTCGGGTAAGCTACTACAAACAGCATAGTGAACGCATTATTGTGGCCAAGATAGACACGAAGCCCACGCCTACTACAGTAGTATAAATTTATGTGCCAACTAGCTCTACAGATGACGAAGAAATTGAAGAAATGTATGATGAGATAAAAGAAATTATTCAGGTAGTGGAGGGAGACGAAAATTTAATAGTCATGGGTGACTGGAATTCGAGAGTAGGAAAAGGGAGAGAAGGAAACATACTAGGTGAATACGGATTGGGGGTAAGAAATGAAAGAGGAAGCCGTCTGGTAGACTTTTGCACAGAGCATAAGTTAATCATAGCTAACACTTGGTTCAAGATTCATAAAAGAAGGTTGTATACATGCAAGAATCCTGGAGATACCGACAGGTTTCAGATAGATTATATAATGGTAAGACAGATATTTAGGAACCATGTTTTAAATTGCGGCAGATGTGGACTGTCACCACAATCTATTGGTTGTGAACTGTAGATTAAACTGAAGAAACTGCAAAAAGGTGGGAATTTAAGGAGACGGGACATGGATAAACTGACTAAACCAGAGGTTGTACAGAGTTTCAGGGAGAGCATAAGCGAACAATTGACAGGAATGGGGGAAAGAAATACAGTAGAAGAAGAATGGGGATGAAGTAGTGAATGCAGCAGAGGATCAAGTAGGTAAAAAGACGAGGGCTAGTAGAAATCCTTGGGTAACAGAAGAAATGTTGAATTTAATTCTGGAAAGGAGAAAATATAAATATTCAGTAAATGAAGCAGGCAAAAAGGAATAGAAACGTCTCAAAAATGAGATCGAAAGGAAGTGCAAAATGGCTAAACAGGGACGGCTAGAGAACAAATGTAAGGATGTAGAGGCATCTCACTAAGGGTAAGATAGATAATGCCTACAGGAAAATTAAAGAGACCTTTGGAGATAAGAGAACCACTTGTATGAACATCAAGAGCTCAGATGGAGACCCAGTTCTAAGCAAAGAAAGGAAAGCAGAAAGGTGGAAGTTATATATAGAGCGTCTATACAAGGGCGATGTACTTGAGCACAATATTATAGAAATGGAAGAGGATGTAGATGAAGATGAAATGGGAGATACGATACTGCGTGAAGAGTTTGACAGAGCACTGAAAGACCTGAGTCGAAACAAGGCCCCGGAGTAGACAACATTCCATTGGAACTACTGACGGCCTTGGGAGAGCCAGTCCTGACAAAACTCTACCATCTGGTGAGCAAGATGTATGAAACAGGCGAAATACCCTCAGACTTCAAGAAGAATATAATAATCCCAATCCTAAAGAAAGCAAGTGTTGCCGGCCGGAGTGGCCCCGCGGTTAAAGGCGCTACAGTCTGGAACCACACGACCGCTACGGTCGCAGGTTCGAATCCTGCCTCGGGCATGGATGTGTGTGATGTCCTTACGTCAGTTAGGTTTAAGTAGTTCTAAGTTATAGGGGACTTATGACCATAGATGTTAAGTCCCATAGTGCTCAGAGCCATTTAAAAAAAAAAAAAAAAGCAAGTGTTGACAGATTACCGAACAATCAGTTTAATAAGCCGCAGCTGCAAAATACTAACGCGAATTCTTTACAGACGAATGGAAAAACTAGTAGAAGCCGACCTCGGGGAGGATCAGTTTGGATTCCGTATAAATGTTGGAACACCTGAGGCAATACTGACCCTAAGACTTATATTAGAAAATAGATTAACGAAAGGGAAACCTACGTTTCTAGCATTTGTAGATTTAGAGAAAGCTTTTGACAATGCTGACTGGAATAGTCTGTTTCAAATTCTGAAGGTGGCAGGGGTAAAATACAGGGAGCGAAAGGCTATTTACAATTTGTACAGAAAGCAGATGGCAGTTATAAGAGTCGAGGGGCACGAAATGGAAGCAGTGGTTTGGAAGGGAGTGAGACAGGGTTATAGCCTCTCCCCGATGCTATTCAATCTGTATATTGAGCAAGCAGAAAAGGAAACAAAAGAAAAATTGGGAGTACGTATTAAAATCCATGGAGAACAAATAAAAGCTTTGAGGATCGCCGATGACATTGTAATTCTGTCAGAGACAGCAAAGGACTTGGAAGAGCATTTGAACAGAATGGACAGTGTCTTGAAATGAGGATATAAGATGAACATCAACAAAAGCAAAACGAGGATAATGGAATGTAGTCGAATTAATTCGGGTGATGCTGAGAGAATTAGATTAGGAAATCAGACACTTAAAGTAGTAAAGGAGTTTTGGTATTTGAGGAGCAAAATAACTGATGATGGTCGAAATAGACGGGATATAAAATGTACTGGCAATGGCAAGGAAATCGTTTCTGAAGAAGAGAAACATGTTCATGTCGAGTACAGATTTAAGTGTCAGGAAGTAGTTTCTGAAAGTATTTGTATGGAGTGTAGCCATGTATGGAAGTGAAACATGGACGATAAACAGTTCGGACAAGAATAGAATAGAGGCTTTCGAAATGTGGTGCTACATAAGAATGCTGAAGATTAGATGGGTAGATCACATAACTAATGAGGAGGTATTGAACAGAATTGGGGAGAAGAGGAGTCTGTGGCACAAGTTGACAAGAAGAAGGGACCAGTTGGTAGGACATGTTCTGAGGCATCAAGGGATAACAAATTAAGCATTGTAGGGCAGCGTGGAGGGTAAAAATCGTAGAGGGAGACCAAGAGATGAATACACTAACCAGATTCAGAAGGATGTAGGTTGCAGTAAGTACTGGGAGATGAAGAAGCTTGCACAGCATAGAGTAGCATCTAGAACTGTATCCAACCAGTCTCAGGACTGAAGAACACAACAACAACAACAACAACAGCAACAACAACAACAACAACAACATGTAGTGGACAAAGCATGAGCACTTGTTCAACAAATGCTGCCCATGGGTGTGAACCATATGCGTGTCAGTAACACTTCACCAAGCTCACAAATACACCCAGTGAATATAATGGGGATTGTTTGAGATATTAATTTAAGATTTCATTTCCTCTAATGTAGCATATGAAGATTGCGTTTGGAAGCTGAAATCGATTACGATTGTATCATAAAATCGTGACTGTGTCAAAAATGAAAAGTAGTATCTTACCGATAGGAACTGTTAGTGTCGGTGAATGCATGTCCACATCATCTGGCATCCGAACGAACATTGCGAAGGGAATTGCTTGCGGCGGACTTAGGGGTTTGGATACCTCGCAAAATGCCGTTTGGTCATTGCACCACATGATGCTGCATGCCTTCAATCTGACAAACAACACCGAAACTCGACAGTAGCTGACTAAAAGCATGTGGTGTATTTCTGTATTTCAGAGAGACTCGATGTCTCCTCTTTTTATAATGACGGAGGGAGTCGACGAGGCGTGTGTGTGAAACGTTTAGTTTATGGTAGAGCTGCTTCTTTGATGTTTGGTGGCTGTTTTTGTCTCGTTTCTGCCTACCGTGAAAATTATACAGGATGTTTGTTTCAAAATTCTCAGTGGTAAAGTATTGGCCTTTTGATTAGTTCTTTATGATGAAACTACTCTGGACACTCTCATCTTCCAAGATGACAAAGATTTTGGTGACAATGCCGCGTCCGTATGCCCCTAGTTTTGACGGGCACTCAGCGACCCTGACGAACATCGATTGGTGCGGTAATTGGCCTGACATGTCGGGACACACTCTATTCCCTGCTACTGTCGCAGGTTCGAATCCTGCCTCGGGCATGGATGTGTGTGATGTCCTTACGTTAGTTAGATTTAAGTAGTTCTAAGTTCTAGGGACTGATGACTACAGATGTTAAGTCCCATAGTGCTCAGAGCCATTTGAACCATTTGAACCTACGTAATTCGGTGCTCTCCGATACACACGATCGAACAGCGGAGGAGTGGTACTCAAGCGTCAACTTTAGGTTACAATATCTCCGGATGTAATAAACATTTTACAATACAACAAACGGCGCTGATTACGTATTTGTTTATATGTACAGATGTGCTAACGAAACTAACGTGGTTCCATTAAAAAAACGTAGGTTTGTGTTAAAAAACATACTTCCGTGCATTTTTGTATGGTTTGTATTAAACAATTACACTAGCCCCTCTCCTCACGTTCGGTCTGTGGAATCGGTTCGTCAGTATTTGATGTGGTTTACGAAAAAACTCCAGCGGTAACGTTAGGTGACTCACCCTGTATACTATTCATGAAGAAATTGGTTAAATATTTACTGTGTTTTAGAAAGTACAGAGACATTAGGCAACTGGCCTATCTTTTATTCTATTGCTTTGACATATGTTTATTTAATTTGTTTATGTATTTAATAATATGCGTTAGAGCATGTTTACGGTCCAGCCGTAGGAATATTTATTTAATTTCATGTTATTTAAATGTAAATCCTGCATTTGGTATGTGTTTCAGTATTTTTGTGAGTGTACGTTGGCTTGGAGACATGGAGGGAGCGCTCTGGCCAATCACAGCGCTCGTTACTAAGAGAGACGTATGGAGGTTAGGGAGGAGCATCGTTTCCAGAGAGGACACGAGGGAGTTCTGGAGAGTGTGGAGCGAGGGACGCGGGAGGTGCTGGAGGCGACGGCGTTACAGACGCACAGTGGCGGGAAGGACTTGGAGTGGAGCAGTTCGCTTGTGCTCGCGGGAGATAGAAACATTTCGTAGAGCCGACTTGTGTACTTGTGAGATTTCCGTGGCTTCTGCAGTGAAGACGTAGTACGCATTTGGAAGTGAATATCTCGTGAGCTACTTTGCTGTTCATGACTAATTACGAGCAGTAAGAATCTATCGTTTCCCTGTGGTTCAACTTATATTTTATTTGCTGGACCATCGACACCAATAAGTGTTTTGCAGAAATACACCGTATTCTCAAAAGTATTTCCACTGTCGTGCTCATCATTTAAAGTCATTAAGATAGTATCTTCAGATTTTATTTAATTTCTATGTTTCATTCATAAATTTACATGTTACATTCATAATTCGCAATTGCCGAGTGACAGAAACCTTCGACCATTCGATTCGTGTGTGTATTCTTATCGTATACTGTAGACTCAGCCGTATTTGGCCTGTAATGCGGCAACTAAGTATCCCTGCCCCTAGACAACGAAACCAGCCAAAACTTTTAATATTTCAACTCCGAGGCAGAGGGTACGTAGTTGGGGCCACAACACCACCATATCCTTTCATCATTGAATTGTTTGAAAGCCCGCACCTGCTTTGTTTACTAGTGTATTGCTCACTCAAAACTTTGTACCAAATGGGATATTATTTTGCGTCCATTGGTTCCTTATAGCAGTGTATTGAGGTTAGGATGGTGTTTTGGTTATAAGAGCTTGGGACAGACGGAGTGGCATTAGTATCGTTTACCTCACACTAAGAACACCGATCAGCTAAGTGCCAGATTTGCTTATTGCCGGCCGTGGTCGCCGAGCGGTTCTAGGCGCTTCAGTCTGGAACCGCGCGACCGCTACGGTCGCAGGTTCGAATCCTGCTTCGGGCATGGATGTGGGTGATGTCCTTAGGTTAGTTAGGTTTAAGTAGTTCTGAGTTCTAGGGGACTGATGACCTCAGATGTTAAGTCTCATAGTGCTCAGAGCCATTTTGAGCCAGATTTGCTTATTCTTTGTCACTACCAATTAAACTACTTCTTAGCTACAGGGTAGCTGGGGGTGGTAAGCTGCTTGCTAATAAAATGTAACATCTGTAAAAGAAAGGACATCTATAAATATTATAAAAATGTATGTATGTATATATGTGAATGTATCACATCTCCTCCTGAATCATTGGACCGATCTCAATCCAACTTCGTTCGCAGAATACCTTATTGTCATCTGACAATCGCTGTGGGGGTAAGAACCACCTGCCTATCAAACTGGTGGGGGTTGGAGGTAAGAATGAAGCGTAATCTGTGACGTGTGAATTCCCAAACTCTGCTCATCCGGTATCTGAGAATGGGAGCACCTAGCGGCTTGCAACGAACTTCACACACAATTTCAAACCTTTAAGGGACTTTTCCTCGCTAGCAGCCTCTACAACATGATGATAGGAAGAATGTTTGTCGCGTACTACTTTTTACGCTTTTCATGCAGTAAAAGTACCGCATGAGACATGACGCTGTAATTGTGGTGTTGAGAACCATAACGGCCTAAAGCACACAATCATCGATTTTGAGATTTTAGCATGTCCGCATGCTCCTGACATCTGGTGATGTGATGAACCAGATTTACGTATATGAGTAGGCCCACACGGTGTACATGACCATTTATGGGAAGCGGTCTCACCGATTTCTCAGATATTCATTTCCATATGAGCACAAAGCATAATTTTGTTGCTTCGCACTGCTCATCTACATCTACATCTACATCCATACTCCGCAAGCCACCTGACGGTGTGTGGCGGAGGGTACATTGAGTACCTCTATCGGTTCTGCCTTCTATTCCAGTCTCGTGTTGTTCGTGGAAAGAAGGATTGTCGGTATGCCTCTGTGTGGGCTCTAATCTCTCTGATTTTATCCTCATGGTCTCTTCGCGAGATATACGTAGGAGGGAGCAATATACTGCTTGACTCTTCGGTGAAGGTATGTTCTCGAAACTTTGACAAAAGCCCGTACCGAGCTACTGAGCGTCTCTCCTGCAGAGTCTTCCACTGGAGTTTATCTATCATCTCCGTAACGCTTTCGAGATTACTAAATGATCCTGTAACGAAGCGCGCTGCTCTCCGTTGGATCTTCTCTATCTCTTCTATCAACCCCATCTGGTACGGCTGAGCAGTATTCAAGCAGTGGGCGAACAAGCGTACTGTAACCTACTTCGTTTGTTTTCGGATTGAATTTCCTTAGGGTTCTTCCAATGAATCTCAGTCTGGCATCTGCTTTACTAACGATCTACTTTATATGATCATTCCATTTTAAATCACTCCTAATGCGTACTCCCAGATAATTTATGGAATTAACTGCTTCCAGTTGCTGACCTGCTATATTGTAGCTAAATGATGAGGGATCTTTCTTTCTATGTATTCGCAGCACATTACACTTGTCTACATTGAGATTCAATTGTCATTCCCTGCACCATGCGTCAATTCGCTGCAGATCCTCCTGCATTTCAGTACAATTTTCCATTGTTACAACCTCTCGATATACCACAGCATCATCCGCAAAAAGCCTCAGTGAACTTCCGGTGTCATCCACAAGGTCATTTTTGTATACTGGGAATAGCAACGGTCCTACGACACTCCCGTGCGGCACAGCTGAAATCACTCTTACTTCAGAAGACTTCTCTCCATTGAGAATGACATGCTGCGTTCTGTTATCTATGAACTCTTCAATCCAATCACACAATTTGTCTGATAGTCCATATGCTCTTATTTTGTTCATCAAACGACTGTGGAGAACTGTATCGAACGCCTTGCGGAAGTCAAGAAACACTGCGTCTACTTGTGAACCCGTGTCTATGGCCCTCTGAGTCTCGTGGGGGAATAGCGTGAGCTGGGTTTCACACGATCGTCTTTTTCGAAACCCATGCTGATTCCTACAGAGTAGATTTCTAGTCTCCAGGAAAGTCATTATACTCGAACAAAATACGTGTTCCAAAATTCTACAAGTGATAGACGTTAGAGATATCGGTCTACAGTTCTGCACATCTATTCGACGTCCCTTCTTGAAAACGGGGGTGACCTGTGCCCTTTTCCAATCCTTTGGAACACTACGCTCTTCTAGAGACCTACGGTACACCGCTGCAAGAAGGGGGGCAAGTTCCTTCCCGTACTCTGTGTAAAATCGAACTGGTATCCCATCAAGTCCAGCTGCCTTTCCTCTTTTGAGCGATTTCAATTGTTTCTCTATCCCTCAAAACTGTTATCTACGATTGGCAATGTAATTTAATGTCTACATCACGCATGTAGTAGCAGTACTTCGTTATCAGAGGTATATTGGCAGTATTACATTGACCGCAAGCCACAGAACATGCTTCATGTAAATGATAACGAGAAGCATGAACTGTTGTAGCAGGTCACAATTCTGTGTGCGATGTATTTAAGTGTATATTCTTTCTGTCCTACTTCCAGCTATTCCCAAGTGTCTGGGAATCCAGCAGGAGACCACGGTGTTTGCTTTTGTATTTTTAACAGTTTACTCACCTGACCGAGGCATTGTGTTCTGGTAGGTAGGTCCCCAGACTCTGGCCCTGGACCTCCTGGGTTAACCCCAACCAGGAATGGCGATTGCTCTCCGTCCCAGTTCGTCCAAGATGGCGCGAGGTCCACACAACCTGCTGTCAACTGGAGGTCTTCCTCAGGCTTAAAAGGCGGATCAGGCAATGGACCTGCCACCATGCATCTTCGACTGCCTTGGTGAAGAAAGGCTACTCCCTACCTGCATTCAGGCCAACAGCCTGCTGGTAGGCTTGAACCACAGATTTTACCTTTACATTATTCACCTGACCAGATAGCTTGTTCTACCTGCCACCACACTTTACTAACTCTGTAACTTCAACCTATCATTTTATCTTTTCAAATTCTGTGACCCACCTATCTGATCTAATATTACACAGTCTGTCCTGTAGCAAACATTTTTTTTTTTTAATTTTCATTGGGATGACGTACTGAGTAGCACCTACCTGGAAATGTGAGTGGACTCAGTATTTTGCCTCTTGACTATTTTACTGAAGCTTATGCCATCATCTTTAAAGAGCGTCATGTTCTTGAGAAATGTACTGGCTGTAGGAAATACAATGGCTCTAATTTCACCCCTGCTTTCATCCTCTCACAGTACCAACTTGTCTAATGTTAGGAAGTTTTAATTTTAATAATGAACAGCCTCACTTTCACCGTTTACCTAGAATTTACCTAGGTTTCAGTCGTGATAACCCATCCTTCTTCAGAATAACAGTATCTATCGTTTGTCCATTGTGGACATCGTCAAGCTAAAACCACAAATCCATAAATTGTCGTCAGACTGTAAAACTTATCTGGCACTGCCTCGGCCCCACTTGGTGACCGCGATGCGGCAGCCACGAGTGCTGTACTGGAACTCAGGTAAATTCTAGGTAAACGGTGCAACTGAGGCTGTTCATTATTAAAATTAGAATTAATATTTATACAGATGCTGACAGGGCCGCGAAATGTTGAAGATATTTAGTGTTAGTAGGGGTATATCAGTGAATATCCAGACAGTTGCTTCTACAACTACCATGAAGGCCGTTGTACCTCTTTAGGAAGCCTGTCTTTCAACTAATCTGGACTCTCCACACATCCCCCTCCATTGTGGTTGCACCTATGATACAGATTTTCTGGCGCGGTAACCCCGCTGCTGACGACCCTTCCAGAGGCAGATTATGAAAGGGTCACTACAGTTGGTACACCTGCTGGACGCAGCGGAAACGCCGCCGAATCGCACTGCCATCTCGCTAGGTGTCGAGGCCTATGCTTCCACTGCAGCCGGATGCTCCGTCCCCGTCTCTCCCTCCTCCGCTGCGCCGTCACTGCTTCCTCCCAGACCAAATGGTAGCAGTTGTGAGATGGCCGCAGCAAGTGGTGCGCAGGGCTGCCAACCGAGCGGTCCTCAGTCAGTAAAATATGGCCTGCTCCCAAGTGTCTGGGGACCCAGCAGGAGGCCACGGTTTTTGCTTTTGTATTTTTAACAGTCTACTCACCTGACTGTGGCTATGGTTGTCTGGTAAGTGGGTCCACAGACTCTGGCCATGGACCTCCTGCGTTAACCCCAAGCAGGAATGGTGATTGCTCTCTGTCCCAGTTCGTCCAAGATGGCGCCAGGTCCACACAGTCTCCTGTGAACTGCAGGTCTTCCTCACGGTTACAGGCAGATCAGGCAATGGACCTGCCACGATCCACGTTCGATTGACTTGTTGAAGGAAGGCTACTCCTACCTGGATTCAGGACAACAGCCTGTTGATGGGCTTGAACCGCCAGATTTTACCTTTACCTTATTCACCTGACCATATATCTTGTTCTACCTGCCACCACACTTTACTAACTCTGTAACTTAAACCTATCAGTTTATCTTTCCAAATTATGTGACTCTCGTATCTGATCTAATATTACACAGTCTGTCCTATAACATACATTTTTATTTTTATTGTCATGGGAATGACGTACTGAGTAGCAACTACCTGGAGATGTGAGTGGACTCAGTGTTTTGCCGCTTGAATATTTTACCTAAGTGTATGCCATCATCGTTAAAGAGCGTCATGTTGTTGAGAAATGTACTGGCTGTAGGAAATACAATGGCTCTGATTTCACCCCTGCTTTCATCCTGTCACAGTACCAAATTGTTAGGAAGGCTATATCAGTGAATATACAGACATTTACTCCTACTTTTATTATGAAGGCTGTTGTTCCTCTTTAGGAAGCATGTCTTTCAACTGGTCCGGACTCTCCACACATCCCCCTCCATTGTGGTTGCACCTACGATACAGATTTTCGGCGCAGTAGCTCCGCTGCTCATGACCCTTACAGAGGCAGATTATGAAGAGGTCACTGCAGTTGGTACACCTGCTGGACGCAGCGGAAACGCTGCCGTAACGCGCTGCCGTCTCGCTAGGTGTCAGGGCCTATACTTCCAACTGCATCCGGACGCTCCATCCCCGTCTCTCCCTCCTCCCTCTTCCGCTGCGCCGTCACTGCCTCCTCCTGGACCAAATGGCAGCAGTTGTGAGAAGGCCACAGCAAGTGGTGCGCAGGGCTGCCAACCGCGCGGCCCTCAGTCGGTGAAATATGGCCCGCGCTGCCGCGGGATAATGGTCGCCGAAATTGGATTCCGCCCCCTCCACCCCCTCCCCGCTACCCCCTCCCCACCCCCCAGCCGCCGCTCTTCTGTCCTCCCCGTGTTCTCTCACGCTTGGATCGCACACCGGTGTCACTACAGCTCCATCCATCCATTTCGCAGTCTCTCTCTCTCCCTCCCTCTCTACCTCCATTATTCTCTTTCGTTTGGAAAAAAAAAAAACTGTAAGCCGGAATAAATGAACAGCCGTGGTCGCATCGGGAGGACGCGTACGATGGTCTGGCAATGTTTGTCCCGTGTTGGCGTGCGGATGGTAGATATTAGCTGCGTCGCTCTTACACTTTGATAATTGAAAGAGTTCTTCCCCGTCCATTTCGTTAAAGAGCCTGCAAAACATTAATTATTCCGTCCTGTCCGTGTCTTCTCCTCTTTCCTTCTGGTCAGGAGAGCCAATTACGATTGGAACGACCTGGGATCGATTACGTGTATTGCAGCAGGGTGCAGGCAGCGGAGTGTGTGGGGAGGGGGAATGGCTGGAAAATAGTAAACGCAATCAGCTGTGCAGACACTTGAAGGCAGTATACTGGTTCTGTTTCTGAAATTTGTCATTAACGACTGAAAGGCTAGTGTGCTAATCGCGGATCACATGCTCCCTCATATTGGCCTCAAATGTCGTCATTTCTTTTTGCCAGTGAGAAAGTTCATTGCAAAGATTTCGCGTAATACGAAGTACACTGAGGTGGCAAAAATCATTGGTTACCTCCTAATATCGTGTCGGACCTCCTTTTGTTCGGTGTGGTGCAGCAGTTCGATGTGGAATGGACTCAGCAAAGTGGTTGAAAGTCCCCTGCTGCCTCTACAGCCGACCGTAACTGCGAAGGTACTGCCGGTCCAGGATTTTGTACACGAACTGATCTTTAGATTGTGTACCATAAATGTTCAATGGGAATCATGTGAAGCGGTGTGGGTCACCAAATCATTCGCTAGAATTGTCCAGCCGGCCGCTGTGGCAGAGCGGTTCTAGGCGTTCAGTCTGGAACCGCGCGACCGCTACGGTCGCAGTTTCGAATCCTGCCTCGGGCATGGATGCGTGTGATGTCCTTAGGTTAGTTAGGTTGCAGTAGTTCTAAGTTCTAGAGGACTGATGACCTCAGATGTTAAGTCCCATAGTGCTCATAGCCATTTGAACCATTTTTTTTAGAATTGTCCGAAATGTTGTTCGAACCAGTTTGGCCCAGTGGGATGTTTCGGAACTTGAAAGACGCTTTAACATTTTTTTAAATGTTAAGGATAATAAGTTGCCGTCTCTTCATCTAAGAATAGATGATGAATGCAGCTAGCCGCTAACTTTGTGTAATGTCTTGTCTGTATAGACGTGTATCTGTTGCCTTTAAGATCCCTTCACCTTCACACATAAATCTATACAGTAAAGTAAGGGCCTCCCATTTGTCGGCTGATCCATGATAAGACAGGCGAAAAGTTAGACTAATGGAGGATTATTAGTATTATCTTCATTGGCTCTCTCTCTTTCTCTCCTTTATCTATGTACAGTTTTTAATATAATATTTCAAAACGTGAACTCAGCCAAATAGAACCTTTGGTGGAGTCGTTCGTCTTGGTAATCAGCGGCTGGCTTGCTGTAAGAGATCTTTACATTTATTATTACTGTTAAACACTGCAGTCAGTCGGGAGAATCAATTGGTGGACAATTTGTTCCTTTTACGAAAGATTGCGAATTCCAGATGTGTGCGAAGCCTTTTTGGACGATTTAACACAGACTCAGTGATTGCAGGCTCTCTTCGACACAGCTGAAACTTCCCCAGTAATTACAGGGCCAACGTGATCATCAAATGATTCAGAAAAAACTCATTCGTTCATTCACTCCAGAACAAAAAAGCCACAAACCTTATTTATGAATGAAATTGTGTATTCAATCCATCTCCATTACATGTACAGATCTCCGGTGATTCCACGTCTTAATTATTTTCCGTTTACAGACTCTTTCTCTTCAAACAAACCGCTAGCGGCACAAATGTTAATTGGCTCGCTTTAGCGAGAAGAAAAGCAAAATATGTATCTCTCAGAAACACGTCAATCCCTCCACAGATACTCCAGAAGCTGTCCTCGTTACCACTCTTATCAACCATGGAGAATGCATGTATGCATCTCTGTTATTTCAAAGAATAAACGTACTAGAAAATACTTTGGCGTCGTCGAGCTGTCGCCGCATATGTTACGAGAAAATCAGATCAGTTACTTTTCCAAAGTGCATGAATGTGGATGGTTTGATTGACAATGATTAATTGGTGCGTGGTAGACGGTATTTTCTGTGGGGACATTACAACGTGAATGAGTGCAAATGGTCTCTAAGTAATCGAACGTAACCATTTGCAGTCAGTGATCGGTACAGTCTGACAAGAGGACCCAGTTCACTCCATGTAAACACAGCCCACATCATTGTGGACCCACCATCAGCGTGCACAGTGCTTTGTTGACAACTTGGCAGCATGCCTTTGCGCTATCTGCGCCACATTCTAAACCTACCATCTCGGCTTTCCAACTGAAATCGGGTCTCATCTGACTAGACATCGATTTTCCAGTCGCCTAGGGTCCAACCGATATGGTCATGAGTCCAGGAAAGGCGCTGTAAGAGATGTGGTGCTGTTAGCAAAGCCACTCGCGTCGGCTGTCTGCCGTCATAGCCCATTAACGCCAAATTTCGCTGCACTATCGTAACGGATTCGCTCGTCGTACGCCCCACATTGATTTGTCCGGTTATTTTTCACATTGTTGCTTGTCTTTTAGCACTGGCGACCCCACACAAACGTCGTTAAGTGAAGGCTGTCGGCCACTGCATTGCCTATGGTGAGAGGTACTACCTGAGATTTAGTATTCTCGGCACACCGTGGATCTCGGAATATTGAATTCTCCAGCGATTTCCGAAACGATATGTCCCGTGCGTCTACCTCCACCTAACATTCCGCATTCAGAGTCTTTTAGTTCCCATCGTACGGTCATTGTCACGTCGGATACCTTTCCACATCAGTCACCTGGGCACAGATTATCGCTCTGGCAACGCATCGCCCTTTTACACTTTGTGTACCCCATACTACCGTCATCTGTGTATGTGAATATCGCAATCGAATGACTTCTGTCTCCTCAGTGTGTACTTGATTTCAGTTTCAGCGATACACAGGGATATTTCGTTAAGAAAACATTCCACATTGTAACGTTACCCAAGTTTGACGTCGATGAAAGAGAGGCTAAGCCCTCATTCAATTCGGGAAAGGTATTTCACAAAGCCAACTCGAGCACTTCGTTGATGTAACGTGATGATCTTGATGGCTGCGTTCCATTCTAGATCTTTCAGTACTGAAGTTCACTTGTGTTGTCAGGTAACTATGTAGAATGTAGATAATCGTAGCTCTTCATTTAATTAGGAGTGATCTAATAGAAGCCGCTCATGACTGTCATCGGATGCGTTTTCACACTGTCGTCAACTTACATTTGGTTGGTATTCACATAAATTAAAAGTATTGCAGGTCTGCATGGCCTACCACACCAACAACTCACTCTCACGTGACGATTGGCATCTACGCCAAGTGTATTTTAAAGACATCCCTCTCCCCACCAGTTTATGCAATGTGATGTCACAAAACTATATATAAAAATATATTTCAATAATAAAATTAAGCTGCATAAAGGATAGCTCTATATCGTTTACATTAGTATTAAGTCATAAGAGTTTTTGAGCAGTACATTACAGTTCTTCAAATGTATACTAGAACGGCAGCTAGCATACTAGTAAAGTCAATTACTGTACCAGGCTACAGTTGTTCGCAAATGGTTTGAAGAGCACTGTGGACAGGTGAACGATTAATTTGGTCAACCAGGTCGCTGTGGTGCAGACTGCACGAAACAATTGGCCAAAGTTGTCAGTAAGGTGCTGTGCAAACTGGTGGTGGCTTCGTAACTGTGTGAGCTGTGTTTACACGGAATGGACTGCGTCCTCTGGTCCAACTCAACCGATCATTGGCTGGAAATGGTTATGTTCGGCTACTTGGAGACCATTTGCTGCCTTTCATGGACTTCATGCTCCAACAACAATGGAATTTGTATGGATGATAATGCACTATGTCACCGTGCCACAACTGGTTTTGAAGAATATTACGGACATGAAAAAGAAGCAGTGGTTGGCAAGGGAGTGAGACAGGGTTGTAGCCTCTCCCCGATGTTATTCAATCTGTATATTGAGCTAGCAGTAAATGAAACAAAAGAAATATTCGGAGTAGGAATTAAAATTCATGGAGAGGAAATAAAATCTTTGAGGTTTGCCAACGATATTGTACTTCTGTCAGAGACAGCAAAGGACCTGGAAGAGCAGTTGAACGGAATGGACAGTGTCTGGAAAGGAGGATAAAAGGTGAACATCGACAAAAGCAAAACGAAGGTAATGGAATGTAGTCGAATTAAATCGGGTGATGATGAGGGAATTAGATTAGGAAATGAGACACTTAAAGTAATAAAGGAGTTTTGCTATTTGGGGAGCAAAATAACTGATGATGTTAGAAGTAGAGAGGATATAAAATGTAGACTGTCAATGGCTAGGAAAGCGTTTCTGAGGAAGAGAAATTTATTAACATCGAGTATAGATTTAAGTGTGAGGAAGTCGTTTCTGAAAGTATTTGTATGGAGTGTAGCCATGTATGGAAGTGAAACATGGACGAAAAATAGTTTAGACAAGAAGAGAATAGAAACTTCCGAAATGTGGTGCTACAAAAGAATGCTGAAGATTAGGTGGGTAGATCACATAAGTAATGAGGCGGTATTAAATAGGATTGGGGAGAAGAGAAGTTTGTGGCGCAACTTGACAAGAAAAAGGGATCGGCTGGTAGGGTATATTCTGAGGCGTCAAGGGATCACCAGTTTAGTACTGGAGGGCAGCGTGGAGGGTAAAAATCGGAGAGGGAGACCAAGAAATGAATACACTAAACAGATTCTGAAGGATGTAGGTTGCAGTAGGTACTGGGAGATAAAGAAGTTTGCACAGGATAGAGTAGCATGGAGAGCTGCATCAAACCAGTCTCTCGACTGAAGACCACAACGACAACAACGGACAATGCGAATAACTGATTTGGCTACCCAGGTCACTCGATATGAATCCTATCGAACATTTATAGGACGTAATGGAGAAGTCAGTTTCTGTACAAAATCCTACAACGGTAACACATTCGCAAATATGGATGGCTGTAGAGGCAGCCTGGTTCAATGTTCCTGCAGGAGACTTCTGACGACTTGCTGAGTCCCTGACTCGTCGGGTTTTTGCACTGCGTCAGGCAACAGGAGGTCCAGCTTGACACTAGGAGGTATCCCTTGTCATTTTCACCTCAGTCTAATCCAGTAATCGCAGTTACCCGATTTATTTTCTGACTGTAGGCAGTTGTATTATACTGAGCTCCCTTCCTCACTGCAGACCAAAATTTCGGTACAACATCCACTTTGAACTTCACATCACAGGGATATCGGGCAATGGAAAACAGTCTGAGTGACGAGAGACCTGGGTGGAGCTCCGTAATGGAAAAGTATACAGGGTGAGTCACCTAACGTTACCGCTGGATATATTTCGTAAACCACATCAAATACTGACGAACCGATTCCACAGACCGAACGTGAGGAGAGGGGCCAGTGTAATTGTTTAATACAAACCATACAAAAATGCACGGAAGTATGTTTTTTAACACAAACCTACGTTTTTTTAAATGGAACCACGTTAGTTTCGTTAGGACATCTGAACATATAAACAAATACGTAATCAGTGCCGTTTGTTGCATTCTAAAGTGTTAATTAAATCCGGAGATATTGTAACCTAAAGTTGACGCTTGAGTACCACTCCTCCGCTGTTCGATCGTGTGTATCGGAGAGCACCGAATTACGTAGGGAACGGTGATGGACCTTAGGTAGAGAAGAGACTGGAACAGCACATTACGTCCACATGCTAACACCTTTTTATTGGTCTTTTTCAGTGACGCACATCTACATTACCTTAAGGGGTGAGGTACACGTACACACGTGGTTTCCG
This sequence comes from Schistocerca cancellata, assembly GCF_023864275.1. Classification (NCBI taxonomy): domain Eukaryota; kingdom Metazoa; phylum Arthropoda; class Insecta; order Orthoptera; family Acrididae; genus Schistocerca; species Schistocerca cancellata. Next base: position 13,495,585 of record NC_064635.1, on the reverse strand, counting down.
TTTTCAATTACGGAGTGGAATAGAGTGTGTCCCGACATGTCATGCCAATAGATGTCCAATGTGGCGGCCATCATTTGCTGTACACAATTGCAATCTCTGTCGTAATGAATGTCGTACACGCCGCAGTACATCTGGTGTAATGTCGCCGCAGGCTGCCACAATACGTTGTTTCATATCCTCTGGGGTTGTAGGCACATCACGGTACACATTCTCCTTTAACGTACCCCACAGAAAGAAGTCCAGAGGTGTAAGATCAGGAGAACGGGCTGGCCAATTTATGCGTCCTCCACGTCCTATGAAACGCCCGTCGAACATCCTGTCAAGGGTCAGCCTAGTGTTAATTGCGGAATGTACAGGTGCACCATCATGCTGATAGCACATACGTCGACGCGTTTCCAGTGGGACATTTTCGAGCAACGTTGGCAGATCATTCTGTAGAAACGCGATGTATGTTGCAGTGCCCTCCGATACACACGATCGAACAGCGGAGGAGTGGTACTCAAGCGTCAACTTTAGGTTACAATATCACCGGATCTAATTAATATTTTAGAACGCAACAAACGGCACTGATTACGTACTTGTTTATATGTTCAGATGTCCTAACAAAACTAACGTGGTTCCATTTAAAAAAACGTAGGTTTGTGTTAAAAAGCATACTTCCGTGCATTTTTGTATGGTTTGTATTAACCAATTACACTGGCCCCTCTCCTCACGTTCGGTCTGTGGAATCGGTTCGTCAGTATTTGATGTGGTTTACGAAATATATCCAGCGGTAATGTTAGGTGACTCACTCTGTATAAGTAGACTGCGTTCTTCTGAGAGCTGTAAATGGCCAGTGTGGAGTGGACTGAAAGAGCGTCCTGACGAAAAGGAAGCAATAGAGGGCGTCCCTCACACACGTAACTCACTTTCTACGGCAAAAGAGGAAGCAGAGAGGGATGAGGGGCGGTAGAATTGTGCGTAGATTGGCTGCGAGGTGCGTTGCGGGGCGTGGGAATCCCGTGTTCCGGCGGGATATGCAGATGCGTGGGCGCAAACAGCCTATCGATCGGAGAGTAAGCCGCGCGGGCCGCGGCACCCTGGATTACTGGGGCGACAACGGCCGGCCCCGTCACCACCGCTGCTGGCTGACTGACCGCTGACCGCTGACCGCGTTCTCCTGTACCACTGTAGCGCGCGTGCGCGCCGCGTCTCTGCAGCACTGTTTAGACTGTGGCGGGCTAACTTCCCCAGGAGGTGGACATTCTTTGGATCATTACCACTACAAGCTAATAAATCTGTACCATACGGATAGGAAAATCTAGGACGACACAAGAACAGTTGGCTGGAATAAGGCTGACCTACAGAGATGGAACAGTCAAACAATCTAATAACAGAACTGAAAATGGTGGTGAAGATGATGGTGATGATGATTATGAAGATGAACACAGGGTGGTGATGATTACAGAGTGATGATGATGATGACAGGGTGATGATAATGACAGAATCATGATAACTTCAAGCGCTGATAGAAAGCACCGAAGTTTAAATCGTTATAGGTACAAAAAGCTGGCTGAAGCCAGAGATAAATTCTGCCGAAATTTTTACAAAGGTACAGACGGTGTTTAGAAAGGATAGATTGCATGCAACCGGTGGTGGAGTGTTCGTCGCTGTTAGTAGTAGTTTATCCTGTAGTGAAGTAGAAGTGGATAGTTCCTGTGAATTTTTGTGGGTGGAGGTTACACTCAACAACCGAGCTAGGTTAATAATTGGCTCCTTTTACCGACCCCCCGACTCAGCAGCATTAGTGGCAGAACAATTGAGAGAAAATTTGGAATACATTTCACATAAATTTTCTCAGCATGTTATAGTCTTCGGTGGAGATTTCAATTTACCAGATATAGACTGGGACACTCAGATGTTTAGGACGGGTGGTAGGGAGAGAGCATCGAGTGACATTATACTGAGTGCACTGTCCGAAAATTACCTCGAGCAATTAAACAGAGAACCGACTCGTGGAGATAACATCTTGGACCTACTGATAACAAACAGACCCGAACTTTTCGACTCTGTAAGTGCAGAACAGGGAATCAGTGATCATAAGGCCGTTGCAGCATCCCTGAATATGGAAGTTAATAGGAATATAAAAAAAGGGAGGAAGGTTTATCTGTTTAGCAAGAGTAATAGAAGGCAGATTTCAGACTACCTAATAGATCAAAACGAAAATTTCAGTTCCGTCACTGTCAATGTTGAGTGTTTATGGAAAAAGTTCAAGGCAATCGTAAAATGCGTTTTAGACAGGTACGTGCCGAGTAAAACTGTGAGGGACGGGAAAAACCCACCGCGGTACAACAACAAAGTTAGGAAATTACTGCGAAATCAAAGAGAGCTTCACTCCAAGTTTAAACGCAGCCAAATCCTCTCAGACAAACAGGAGCTAAACGATGTCAAAGTTAGCGTAAGGAGGGCTATGCGTGAAGCGTTCAATGAATTCGAAAGTAAAATACTAGGTACCGACTTGACAGAAAATCCTAGGAAGTTCTGGTCTTACGTTAAATCAGTAAGTGGCTCGAAACAGCATGTCCAGACACTCCGGGATGATGATGGCATTGAAACAGAGGATGACAAGCGTAAAGCTGAAATACTAAACACCTTTTTCCAAAGCTGTTTCACAGAGGAAGACCGCACTGCAGTTCCTTCTCTAAATCCTCGCACAAACGAAAAAATGGCTGACATCGAAATAAGTGTCCAAGGAATAGAAAAGCAACTAGAATCACTCAACAGAGGAAAGTCCACTAGACCTGACGGGATATCAATTCGATTCTACACAGAATACGCGAAGGAACTTGCCCCCCTTCTAACAGCCGTGTACCGCAAGTCTCTAGAGGAACGGAAGGTTCCAAATGATTGGAAAAGAGCGCAGGTAGTCCCAGTCTTCAAGAAGGGTCGTCGAGCAGATGGGCGAAACTATAGACCTATATCTCTGACGTCGATCTGTTGTAGAATTTTAGAACTTGTTTTTGTGTTCGCGTATCATGTCGTTTTTAGAAACCCAGAATCTGCTCTGTAGGAATCAACATGGATTACGGAAACAGCGATCGTGTGAGACCCAACTCGCTTTATTTGTTAATGAGACCCAGAAAATATTAGATACAGGCTCCCAGGTAGAGGCTATTTTTCTTGACTTCCGGAAGGCGTTCGATACAGTTCCGCACTGTCGCCTGATAAACAAAGTAAGAGCCTACGGAATATCAGACCAGCTGTGTGGCTGGATTGAAGAGTTTTTAGCAAACAGAACACAGCATGCTGTTATCAACGGAGAGACGTCTACAGACGTTAAAGTAACCTCTGGCGTGCCACAGGGGAGTGTTATGGGACCATTGCTTTTCACAATATATATAAATGACCTAGCAGATAGTGTCGGAAGTTCCATGCGGCTTTTCGCGGATGATGCTGTAGTATACAGAGAAGTTGCAGCATTAGAAAATTGTAGCGAAATGCAGGAAGATCTGCAGCGGATAGGCGCTTGGTGCAGGGAGTGGCAACTGACCCTTAACATAGACAAATGTAATGTATTGCGAATACATAGAAAGAAGGATCCTTTATTGTATGATTATATGATAGCGGAATAAACACTGGTAGCAGTTACTTCTGTAAACTATCTGGGAGTATGCGTGCGGAACGATTTGAAGCGGAATGATCATACAAAATTAATTGTTGGTAAGGCGGGTACCAGGTTGAGATTCATTGGGAGAGTCCTTAGAAAATGTAGTCCATCAAAAAAGGAGGTGGCTTACAAAACACTCGTTCGACCTATACTTGAGTATTGCTCATCAGTGTGGGATCCGTACCAGATCGGGTTGACAGAGGAGATAGAGAAGATCCAAAGAAGAGCGGCGCGTTTCGTCACAGGGTTATTTGGTAACCGTGATAGCGTTACGGAGATGTTTAACAAACTCAAGTGGCAAACTCTGCAAGAGAGGCGCTCTGCATCGCGGTGTAGCTTGCTCGCCAGGTTTCGAGAGGGTGCGTTTCTGGATGAGGTATCGAATATATTGCTTCCCCCTACTTATACCTCCCGAGGAGATCACGAATGTAAAATTAGAGAGATTAGAGCACGCACAGAGGCTTTCAGACAGTCGTTCTTCCCGCGAACCATACGCGACTGGAACAGGAAAGGGAGGTAATGACAGTGGCACGTAAAGTGCCCTCCGCCACACACCGTTGGGTGACTTGCGGAGTATAAATGTAGATGTAGATGTAGATAAGAAGATGATGATGACGACAGGGTGATAATAATGATGATATTATGATATGAAGATGATATGATGATATCTACACCAGCTTCTACTTCTGCATCTACATACGAGGGTCACTCAGAAAGAAATGCACACTATTTTTGAAAAAAATACAGTTTTCATTCTGCATGTGTTTTACAGTGTGTAGATACATCGTTCCCGCTTGTTTTCAAACTTAGTTCAACCTGTTCCCCTTGCGTGGCGCCGTCACATCATATCTTCAAGATCGCTGCTACACTTGACGTTCGTCAGACGCAACGTGCTGTCATAGAATTCCAGTGCTGTGAAAACGAGACAGTGTAAAACATCCACAAGAGGTTGAAAAAGTTGTATGGAGATGCTGATGTCGGTCGCAGTACAGTTAGTCGGTGGGCAAGCAGGTTACGCTATGAAAGCGGGCACCGCAATATTGAGGATTGTCCTCACAGCGGCAGGCCCCGTACTGCACACACTCCAGACAATGTGCAGAGAGTTAACGAATTGGTGACTGCTGACGGACGCATCGCAGTGAACGAATTGTCACGCTACGTTGGGATAGGGGAAGCAAGTGTTTCCAGAATACTGAAATTGATGGCGTTAAAAAAGGTTTGTGCCAGGTAGGTTCCCAGGATGTTGCCAGTGGCTCATAAAGATACAAGAGAAACAGTATGCAGTGAACTTTTGGAACAGTACGAGAATGGTGGAGATGAATTTCTTGGAAGAATTGTGACAGGTGATGAAACATGGCTTCATCATTTCTCACCAGAGACGAAGAGGCAATCAATGGAGTGGCATCATGCAAATTCACCCAAGGAAAAAAAAAAAAAAATCATAACCACACCTTCTGCTGGAAAACTTATGGCTACGGTGTTTTTCGATTCCGAAGGACTCTTGCTCTTGGATATCATGCCAAGTGGAACCACCATAAATTCTGATGCGTATGTGACGACACTGAAGAAACTTCAAGCTCGACTGAGTCGTGTTCGACCATATCGGCAAAAACAGGATGTTTTGCTGTTGGACGACAATGCACGGCCACATGTCAGACAAAAAACCAAGGAAGCGATCACAAAACTCGGATGGACAACACTGAAACACCCGCCTTACAGTCCTGACCTGGCTCCATCTGACTATCATCTCTTTGGGAAACTTAAAGACTCTCTTCGTGGAAAAAAGTGTTGAAGATGATGACTCCCTTTTGCACGCTGTTAACAGTGGCTCCAACAGGTTGGTCCAGAATTTTACCGTGCGGGTCTACAGACGCTGGTTCCAAGATGGCGTAAGGCAGTTGACAGGAATGGAAATTATGTCGAGAAATGAACATATTGTTCCTAAATGATGTATCTACACACTGTAAAACTTTCAAACATGTAGAATAAAAGAAGGATTTTAAAAAAATAGCGCGCATTTCTTTTGGAGTGACCCTCGTAAATACTCCACAAGCCAAGGCAAGGTGTGTGGCAGAGAGTACTATGTACCATTACTCATCGTTTCTTTTCCTGTTCGCCGCCCTTTGTGGCCTAGCGGTTCTAGGCGCTTCAGTCTGGAACTGCGCGACCGGTACGGTCGCAGATTCGAATCCTGCCTCGCACATGGATGTGTGTGATATCCTTAGGTTAGTTAGGTTTAAATAGTTCTAAATTCTAGCGGTCAGATGACCTCAGATGTTAAGTCCCATAGTGCTCACAGCCATTTGAATTTCAACTTTCCTGTTCCACTCGCAAATACAGCGAGGGAAAAACTATGTAGGTGTCCTAATTTCTCTTTTCTTGTCCTAGCGGTCTTCACGTGAAATGTACGATGTCGGTAATAGAATAATTATGGAGTCAGCCGCAAATGCCGTTTCTCTAAACTTTCTCAACAGTGTTTCACTAATAAAAAAAAAAACCACGTTGTGTTCCCTCCAGGAATCCTCATTTCAGTTCCCAAAGGATCTCCGAAATAGTTTAACGTTGATCAAACTTTACTTACTTACTAAGCTGGTCACACAAACTGTAATCGGTCATTATCCTCGCCAATCAGCCTGCGCCATCTTCCTTGATCCAGCTAGTCCTTCTCCAGGCACTCCCATCTTACACATCCCCTCTCTGAACTCATTGCCCAGTCTCAGCCGTGGTCTTCCGACCAGCCTATTGCATCTCATGTCTTCTTCCATCAGCTGCATAACGATCTGGCCTTCTCGCTGCATTATGTCCCTGTACCATCTCAATCTCCTCTCTCTGTCATCACAACCACCAGTCCAGCGACTTACACAACATCCCCAATTTGAACTTTTTCCTTTTTCTCTCTCCACCGATGTCCATCCTCCACTGCCCCATAAGTCTGTCTCAGAACAGCTTCCTCAAATTTCAAGAGTTTTCTTTCTATCTGTTGTTCCATAGTCCAGGTCTCTGCTTCCTATAGAACGACAGACTGTGTAACTATCCTGCAGATCCTAATCTTTGTGGACCTCGATAGAAGCCAGGACTTCAGCAGGTTTCGGAGTGCAAACCTTGACTTCTTTCCTGTCTGGATTCTTGCCATTATTACCTGGTCTGTCTCATTCCTTTCACTGAGTACTGCTCCAAGATATTTGAACTTTCTTACGCTTTCAAAGATTTTACCATCTACATCTAGAGGTCTGTCATCGTTCTCTCTGCTCACTACAAGATATTTAGTCTTATCCATACTCATCTTCAGGCCTGTCTCTTCCATTCACACTCTTGCCATCTGTACCAGATCTTTCCCATTCTGCGCTGTTGAAAATACATCACCTGCGTAAGCCAGAGTATTGTTTCTTCTATCCCATTGTATTTGCTTCAATATCTTCTTCTAATACGACCTGCTTCGGGTTCCAAATACTCCAGAAATACTCTAGAATAGACTGATTGGCGAGTTCATGGAGTTATTGTGATCGTTTCTTAGTTTTGGTTACTGATAATAACTTGATACCAGTGCCTATGAGTTTAATTTTTACTTTGCAAAAACAGACATAATGTCTTATGGGATAACAGCAATCAGTGATTTTACAATGTTACTTAAAATCCGTCTTGATTGCAAAGTTTTTATTCATATGACCGGTTTCGGTTCATTCAGAACCATCTTCAGATCTGTAAAAATAATTATACTAATTTACTATTTCACGGAAGCAAATCTTTTTCATCCTATCTAATCAACATCAAATGTACCAGAACGTACCTGATATTTCAGTTACAGGAGTAACCCGTCCAAATCCAGCAGCTTTCACACGCTACGTCACATAAAATTGGTTTGCAGAGTACAAGTCATTTATATTAATTATAACGCTATTAGCGACAGGTGGCGTCTGGTACATTTGTTACATTCCATTTGCATATACTGTATTCAGTAGATCTTTTTTATATTAAAATACTTAATTAACATTATAAACTAGGTTGAGGTTACGGATATGAAAGTAGCTAGGATGATTGCAGGTACTAGTAGATGGGAACAATGGCAGGAAGGTGTCCACAATGAGGAAATCAAAGAAAAACTGGGAATGAACTCTATAGAAGAAGCAGTCAGGGCGAACAGGCTTAGATGGTGGGGTCATGTTACACGCATGGGAGAAGCAAGGTTACCCAAGAGACTCATGGGTTCAGCAGTAGAGGGTAGGAGGAGTCGGGGCAGACCAAGGAGAAGGTACCTGGATTCGGTTAAGAATGATTTTGATGTAATAGGCTTAACGTCAGAAGAGGCACGGAATAGAGGATCATGGAGGAATTTTATAAATGGGACTATGCTCCAGACTGAACGCTGAAAGGCATAATCAGTCTTAAATGATGATGATGATGACTTAATTAAAATATGTAGATGTCAAGGTTAAAATCTGTACTTGTCAGAATTAAAAATTACTGAGCGGACCGCGGCACAACACCGAAATGGCGGGAACCACGGAAGCAGACCGTAGAGGAAAACAAGTTCACACCAGCACCATAGATATATAAATCGCCCTGTGCTTTCTAGATCGTATAAAAATGAGAATTTTACTGTTTTTTAATTCTGATAAGTACAGATTTTAATCTTGACATCCACATATTGTAATTAAGTATTTTAATATAAAAAAGATCTACTGAATACAGTATGTGCAAATGGAATGTAACAAATGTACCAGACGCCACCTGTCGGTAATAGTGTTATAATTAATATAAATGACGTGCACTCTGCCAACCAATTTTATGTGACGTAGCATGTGAAAGTTGCTGGATTTGGACGGGTTACTCCTGTAACTGAAATATCAGGTACGTTCTGGTACATTTGATGTTGATTAGATAGGATGAAAAAGATTTGCTTCCGTGAAATAGTAAATTAGTATAATTATTTTTACAGATCTGAAGATGGTTCTGAATGAACCGAAACTGGTCATATGGATAAAAAAAAAATTGCAATCAAGACGGATTTTAAGTAACATTTAATTTGTACATCACAGCACTTATGATGATCACTATGTGATTGAAAATCGGTTTTGCTATCAATAAACAATCAATATTACGGCTAAAGCTGACCTTCCTTTTAATTTAACTCAAGAATAGATCGCACTACCATCCTATATGCAGTTCTTTACAGATGAACCATACCCTCCTAAACTTTCCTCAATAGATCGAAGTCGATCATTCGCCTTGTCTACCACAATCCTTAGAAGTTCATTCCATTTCATATTGTTTGCAACGTTATGCTACAGATATTTAATCGACGTGACTGTGTTAAGCAGGACACTACTAACGCCGTATTAGAACAGTATGGGTTGTTTTTCCTGCTCATCTGCATTAGCTCACACAGTTTTCCACATGCAGAACTAGCTGTCATTTATCACACCAACTATAAGTTTTGTCCAAGTCATCTTGTATCCTCCTCAACGACGTCGCCTTGCCGTACACCACAGAATCTTCAGCAAACAATCGGAGATTGCTGCTCATCCGGTTCGCCAGATAACTTGCGTATGTAGAAAATATTAGCGGTCCTATCATACTTCCCACTGGACTCTGCCGTGGAACACCCTGTCAAACACATTTTGAAAATGTACGAATGTCGAATTTGCCAGTTGCCCTTGATCTACGTTTCACAGAATAAAATATGGGAGAAGGAAAAGTTCAATTTCGCACCAGCGGTGCTTTCTAAACCCCTGCTGATTTGTGGACGGAAACTTTTCCGTCTCAATAAAATTTATCATAGGCGAACTTACAACATTTTCGACCATCCTGCGCCATGCCGATGATGCAGCTTTTATCCTTCGTATATGCAAGAGTCACCTGCACTTTTTTCCAGTCGCTTCGGACTGATGATACAATGATGATGATGATGATGATGGTGTATGTTGAAAATTGTCATGCTGATAATTCGATTGGGTTGCATTTTTTGGATGTTGAGCGCCAGTTGATTGAGTCCACAGGGCACATCGCACGTAGAGGCGGGCAGAATCTCTCATGGGGCAGGATTATATTTGATAATAGTGGAGACTGAACGTGCAGCAAATGTACACAATTAGTAAGAAGTGTAAATTCGATCAGAGACGTTATAATGATTGCAGAGAAATTGGAGGCAAAGATTGAACTAAGGAGTTACTGAAATGAAACGGTCATAAGGCATCATAGGCGTGGAGACCCCATTTAGGGTAGTTAACTGCCTGGTGCAAATCTTCCTGTTTCGCGACATCTCGATAACTTGTACCTCAAGGAAGACGAAATGAAATGCTGAGGGCAACACAAACATGTAGCTATCTAACGGAGAGAATCTCTGATGATGTGGACAGGAATCGAACTTTGGACTGCAGCATCTAGAGGCACCGACGTTTAACTCAAGACCACGAGAGGCATAGAGAACTTTTCAAGGAAGTTGTATTCTGGCTCAAGTGGCTCAAGGCGAACCATTGCTTGTGAATGAGCCGAATAGTAACTGTGCAAGACCTAAACTTTAGTAATTTTGATAATATATGAGACATTTTCATGTCAGATGCAGCAAATATGCAGGATGTAATGGAAGTAAGTGCACATCTTTTATATACATGGTACCCTAATATATACAAGCATCAGTCTGTTGGTTGTTTTCTTTTCTCAGCATTGAACTGTCTCTTAACATACACATAACAAACTGTATGATTTAATGTTTTCTGCGTGGACGTAACTGCACCACAGTGTGGACTACGCCTGTCGTGTAGACTAACAGTTTTGCATCAACGTGTCCACAGTTCAACACCTGACCAGCTGCCCAGGGGAAAATAAATCTTAATGGCTTGCTCCTGCCACACATACGTAGATATACTAATCATATTTTATGTTTCAGGGTGTGGGGTCTGGCATAAAACTACTCAGCCCTACTCTATGTGAGTCGGAGAACTATTCCTGCTAACCACATTCCCCACATTATGTCTGCCACTTAATTGCCTGGGCTTAGGCTCCCTAACTATAACACTGTGGCTGGTAGAAGACACATGCTAATGGAACATGTAGAAGTGGAGATTTCTCTAACGTTCAATCCAACTGATAGCTCTGAAAGGGAAGAATAAAATATAGGAAGAAAAAGAAAGAAGAAGACCACAGACAACGAGCAGGGGCGTGGGAAAACTCGGGACAGTATGGGGCAATACAGATCAGTGAGGTACAATGAAGGACAATGCAGGACAGTGTGGGACAATGCAGCACAATGGGGGGCAGTGCTGGACAATGTGGAACAGTGCAGGACAATGTGGGGCAATGTGGGACAGTACAGAAGAACGCAGGACAACATGGGACAGTGTGAGACAATGCATGACAACGTGGGCCAACGCAGGACAATGCAGAGTGCCATGGGTTCGACTTCGTGGGAAGCCAGACACGTTTAAACATACAGTGGAGCAGTGCATGGTAGACACGCAGCAACACAAGAGGTGACAGTGCAGAAAAGCACCCTGGCACAAAAGAAGATATCAAGGGACAGTGCGAGAAAAAGATTTGGCATATAAAGTGAAAGATTAGTATAAATGACAACTGGGCATTGTTAGTGTATGACAATTGTCACAAATCAGCAGTACGCTAGTTTTACAGATGTTCTTAAGTTGTTTCCCCAGAGTTTTGAAGAAAAGGAAGATTGGCCAAATGAAGTTCTTGATAATTGTGACAGTGCTTTTCATGTGGAAGAGCCTACTCAACATGTAGTATTACTGAAATTCGTTAAAGCTAGAATCGGAGGTCTGGGTACAAGTAAGGGCCTTAATATAGACCTGCCCTGGCCTACTGTCCATGGTATTCCAGTTGAAAATTATGAATACATGTGTGCCACTGATTTCTATGCTTGTGAAATGTTTGCTAGTAGACAAGAACCTAGGGAAACCATAGTTCACTGAGGATGCCAAGGTAAATAATGCTCTAGTATCATTTCAGGGAAGCCATGAAAAGTCATGGAAACCTTTGAAATTTCTGGCAGTAATGCTCTGAGAGGCAATTAGGTAGAGCAGTCTTCATAGAGTAGTTGTATGATGATCAAATTGAAACAATAATTCGATCAAGAGGAGAAACTACAACGCTCTCTGAAGCCGTCGATAAAGATTCTGCAGAAGAAAGTGCCATAACTTCCACTAAAGTAAAGCCTATGGGGCATAGTGCAAGTACTTATGGGACAGTAAAGAAAACTGCATTAAAACGTCACAACTGTGGCAAAGGAGGACATATAGCGAAAGACTGCTGAACAGAAAAGCATTTAAGGTCTCTTGTGGCAGTGCCAAAACAAAACCTGTGCACAGCATTGCTGGATAAGTGAAACAGCTCACGAGCAGATGGGGTACCGATGGGGAAAATCAAACTGGGCATGCTGCACCTTGTAAAAATTCGAAATCAGGGAAGTGCTTTACCTGCAGTGGACAAGGAAATTATGCCAAAGAGTGTCCCAATCGACCATAGTTAGAGAGAAACCATTGCTTTCAGGGAAACTAAAGGCAGGTGTAATGATGCAGTCACATATCGCTTCACTAGATATCATATTAGCGACAGACTGCAGATGAAAATGAATATGACGAATTATTCTGTAAACACGCAAAAAGAAACATTGTTAAATTATTAATAGACAGTTGTGCTCAGGTCAGTCTATGAAAATAAGATATTTGTTCACAAAAAAATAAATGTGACCTGAGGGAAAGTATTAGGATCCGTGGGATAGCTAATATGAAACTAAGAAAGAGGACGAAATAAACGTGTATCTACAAGTGGGTAAGAGGTTGAACATGTTACTTGAGTTTCAGGCAATCGGAGGAGAGGTAGATCTGCCATTTAGAGGCCTCTTAGGTGGTGGTTTTATGATTCGAAACAACGTTGCCGTAGATTAAGCAAGGAAAAGTGTGTGAATGCATGGAAAGCAAACTACGAGATCCATTCAAGTTCTAAGGCCTCCGATTTTTTTTTCTCAGGACTGGAAAGAGATAGAAACATGCACATTGTTTTAAAATGAGGCCGCGTTCATTGTCAATACGTCCAAGAGATGGCAGCACCGTACGACAGATGGAATTTTACCACCAGCGGCGAGAATGAGAACTGTTTTAAATACTTAAAATGGCGACGTTTTCCTTACTTGAACAGCGTGCAGTCATTCGTTTTCTGAATTTGTGTGGTGTGAAACCAATTGAAATTTATCGACAATTGAAGGAGACACGTGGTGGTGGAGTTACGGATGTGTCGAAAGTGCGTTCGTGGGTGCAACAGTTTAATGAAGGCAGAACATCGTGTGACAACAAACCGAAACAACCTCGGGCTCGCACAAGCCGGTCTGACGACATGATCGAGAAAGTGGAGAGAATTGTTTGGGGGGATCGCTGAATGACTGTTGAACAGATTGCCTCCAGAGTAGGCATTTCTGTGGGTTCTGTGCACACAATCCTGCATGACGACTTGAAAATGCGAAAAGTGTCATCCAGGTGGGTGCTACGAATGCTGACGGACGACCACATGGCTGCCCGTGTGGCATGTTGCCAAGGAATGACAGCATGAATGGGACTTTCTTTTCGTCGGTTGTGACAATGGTTGAGACGTGGATGCCATTTTTCAATCCAGAAACAAAGCGCCAGTCAGCTCAATGGCAGCACACAGATTCACCGCCACCAAAAAAATTTCGGGTAACCGCCAGTGCTGAAGAAATGATGGTGTCCATGTTCTGGGACAGCGAGGGCGTAATCCTTACCCATTGCGTTCCAAAGGGCACTACGGAAACAGGTGCATCCTACGAAAATGTTTTGAAGAACAAATTCCTTCCTGCACCGCAACGAAAAACATCCGGGAAGGGCTGCGCGTGTGCTGTTTCACCAAGACAACGCACCCACACATCGAGCTAACGTTACGCAACAGTTTCTTCGTGATAACAACTTTTAAGTGATTCCTAATGCTCCCTACTCACCTGACCTGGCTCCTAGTGACTTTTGGCTTTTTCCAACAATTAAACACACTCTCCGTGGCCGCACATTCACCAGCCGTGCTGCTATTGCTTCAGCAATTTTCCAGTGGTCAAAACAGACTCCTAAAGAAGCGTTCGCCGCTGCCATGGAATCATGGCGTTAGCGTTGTGAAAAATGTGTACGTCTGCAGGGCGATTACGTCGAGAAGTAACGCCAGTTTCATCGATTTCGGGTGAGTAGTTAATTAGGAAAAAAATCGGAGGCCTTAGAACTTGAATGCACCTCGTATGTTGCGTAAGACAAAAGAAAGCCTGCTCTGAATGAGAAGTGTCTGAAGTTCCTGCTGAAGGAACCAGAGAAAAGGAAAGTACTACGATGGGATCTGTAGAACTGAAAATTGTAGGCTCGAGCATGGTGAAAACTTGTTTGAAGAGTGTTGGTAGCTCGAATGCGGTAGGATCTGGTTCGATAGCAACGAGTGCCACATGGCAGATAAACGTTAAGTTGGCTGCGGAAAAAGCCACAGGGCTGGGAGACAGACAGTTGAACAAAGACTTGTTGGAGAGCACTAAGTGCTGTGGGAGGAAATTATTATAGAGTGAGTACTGCTTTAAATGATGTTCTCTCAACCAAACAGAGTAGCAAACGGTTCGACGGAGAGCGGACATACATGGGGAAAAAATAAAGCAGAAAAAGTAGAACAGATAATCATAGGCTCAGAGAAGGAAGATCGAGGTAGTGTAACGGGAGTGTCAGAAGGTATCGTCCTAAAGCAGGAAAGAGAGCCAAGTGTGCATGTACCTGAAGCAGTACTTAAAGTAATCGTTGGTAAGTGTTTGATAAATGAGTTAAAAACAACTGAAATTGAGGTAATCATCGATTACCTAATAGTGAAAGCAGAAAGACTGCCACCAGTAGAAGACATACCTGTAAGATACGTTTGTACAGTGAGAAAAGAAAGCGTTTCCAGAATCGGTAGATTAAAAGACAATCTTAGAGTAAGTCATCCGAATGAGGGGAAACAAAGGCTAATGTTGAACTACATAGAGCGTATAATGGTGTATTTTACTTGGAAGGTGAAAAGTTTATGTATATAGATGTATTAAAACATGAAACTCGATTTTTTCCAGAATCAGAGGTCCATATAATTAATCGAAGGCCATATAGGATACCGCATGCACGAAAGGAAACTGATAAAACGTTGACAGATGACATCGTGGTGCCAAATAATATTGCGTGAAATTTCCCACTAATCCTGCTGCCAAAGAAAATGGACATCTGAGCGAAGCGAAACTGAAGAATAATAGCAGATTACAAGAAATAAAATATCTCGCTCAGTTTTGTGTATCCTCTACCACACATAAACGAAAACTTAGATGGGTTACGTAAAGCAAAGCACTTCTCGACATTCCACTCAACAAAGCAATACTATCAGGTTCTCCTAAATGAAAACTGTAAAGGAAAAGCCGGCCGGGGTGGCCGAGCGGTTCGCTACAGTCTGGAACCGCGCGACCGCTACGGTCGCAGGTGCGAATCCTGCTTCGGGCATGGATGTGTATGATGTCCTTAGGTTAGTTGGGTTTAAGTAGTTCTATGTTCTAGGGGACTGATGACCTCAGAAATTAAGTCCCATAGTGCTCAGATCCATTTTTTTGTAGAGGAAAAACGGCATTCAATACGACTTAGAGGCACTACGAATGTAAACAAATGCGATTATTAGCTCGTTTCCAAATTTAATGAAATCTATATTAACAAGATTACAAGGAGAATACGCTTTTATGTATACCATCAGCCAGAATATTGTGACTACCTGTCTACTATCCGTATAAACCAACCCAGGCGATAGCAGCGTTATCTGGCGAGGAATTACCTCTAGTCGAACACACCCACCATGCATATAGTTCATAACATGTGGTTCCAGGAACACAGTGGCGAGCTCTAGTTGATGGGCTGAACGCTATAGTCCGAAACACTTGTGCCTGCTGCAGCACTGTATTCTGCCGTCAGCTCTGTCACAGATCACCATCTACGATGCTTTAGAGATGGGACGAGCTCCAACCTCCACGTTACGCTATGAGGCAAGGACCTCCAACATCTTGTCGCCTACTCGTAGATTTACCATCCTTCAACCGATTTCCACAGATGCTCATAACAGTTGCTCGTGAACATCCGACCACTTTCGCCGTTCCCGGGATGCTCGCTCCCAGGCGCCGGGCCATAGCACTCTGCTGGTCATCAAAGTTGCCTACGTCTGTGAGTTCGCCCATGTGGAGTCCTGTATCGTCGCTGGAATGATTCATCATTCACCTCTGCTGTGCTTGAATACTCTCCTAATGCGTGATGTCACCGCACCGCCAGTAGGTAGAATTCAGTGTCACAGCAGACATTTCTCATACTGTTTCGTCTGTTTAGTGTACAGTGTTTTGCCTGATTTGTGTATAGTGTTTTGCCTGATTCGTGTACAGTGTTTTCTCTCATTCGTGTAAAGTGTTTTGCCTCATTCGTGGATGTTTTGTCTAATTCAAGTATAATGTTTCGTCTGATCTGTGTACAAAATTCTGTCTGATTTATGTATACAGGGCTATTACAAGTGATTGAAGGGAATTCATAAATTCACTGTAGCTCCATTCATTGACATATGGTCACGACACACTACAGATACGTAGAAAAACTCATAAAGTTTTGTTCGGCTGAAGCCGCACTTCAGGTTTCTGCCGCCAGAGCGCTCGAGAGCGCAGTGAGACAAAATGGCGACGGGAGCAGAGAAAGCGTATGTCGTGCTTGAAATGCACTCACATCTGTCAGTCATAACAGTGCAACGCCACTTCAGGACGAAGTTCAACAAAGATCTACCAACTGCTAACTCCATTCGGCGATGGTATGCGCAGTTTAAAGCTTCTGGATGCCTCTGTAAGGGGAAATCAACGCGTCGGCCTGCAGTGAGCGAAGAAATGGTTGAACGCGTGCGGGCAAGTTTCACGCGTAGCCCGCGGAAGTCGACGAATAAAGCAAGCAGAGAGCTAAACGTACCACAGCCGACGGTTTGGAAAATCTTACGGAAAAGGCTAAAGCAGAAGCCTTACCGTTTACAATTGCTACAAGCCCTGACACCCGATGACAAAGTCAAACGCTTCGAATTTTCGGCGCGGTTGCAACAGCTCATGGAAGAGGATGCGTTCAGTGCGAAACTTGTTTTCAGTGATGAAGCAACATTTTTTCTTAATGGTGAAGTGAACAGACACAATGTGCGAATCTGGGCGGTAGAGAATCCTCACGCATTCGTGCAGCAAATTCGAAATTCACCAAAAGTTAACGTGTTTTGTGCAATCTCACGGTTTAAAGTTTAGGGCCCCTTTTTCTTCTGCGAAAAAAACGTTACAGGACACGTGTATCTGGACATGCTGGAAAATTGGCTCATGCCACAACTGGAGACCGACAGCGCCGACTTCACCTTTCAACAGGATGGTGCTCCACCGCACTTCCATCATGATTTTCGGCATTTCTTAAACAGGAGATTGGGAAACCGATGGATCGGTCGTGGTGGAGATCACGATCAGCCACTCATGTCATGGCCTCCACGCTCTCCCGACTTAACCCCATGCGATTTCTTTCTGTTGGGTTATGTGAAAGATTCAGTGTTTAAACCTCCTCTACCAAGAAACGTGCCAGAACTGCGAGCTCGCATCAACGATGCTTTCGAACTCGTTGATGGGGACATGCTGCGCCGAGTGTGGGAGGAACTTGATTATTGGCTTGATGTCTGCCGAATCACTAAAGGGGCACATATCGAACATTTGTCAATGCCTAAAAAAAACTTTTAGAGTTTTTGTATGTGTGTGCAAAGCATTGTGAAAATATCTCAAATAATAAAGTTATTGTACAGCTGTGAAATCGCTTCAGTCATTTGTAATAACCCTGTATTGTTCTGTCTGGTTAGTGTATACCTACAATTACAAGAGATCCGACAGGAGAAGCCTAGTATTTTTGTTCTATAAGAATGGAAATGCATATGCGACAATTAAAAATGGTAATAGCAAGGGGAAAACTGTTTAAACACTTCTAAAAGAACAGGTAGCAAGACTGCAGCGTCAGAAATAGTGATAGTCTTATAAGGGGACCACCACACCCGTTGATTAGGATTCTGGTGGGTCTTAGGTATGTTGTAGAGTGATCTGTCCTGAGTACCTTACTAATGACTTTCTCTGTGACGATTCCTAGTTTCCATGAAAATCTATGTTAAATGTTTTTTACGCCTCCTGCAGAATCACCTTGACCTTTTTGCCGCATGGTGTAACCAGTGGCTCCTGAAAATCAATCCTTCCAAGATCCAGGCCATCATTGTAGGCCGTACCACTCACTCCTTCCGGCTCCTGGATTTCTCCCTTATCATCTGCGCCCGTCCTGTCCGCCTCTCCCCCACCCTCACCTACCTTGGCCTCACCATTGACCGTCACCTCACCTGGATCCCTCATCTCCGCTCCATCCAATGCAAAGGCCATAACCATCTCCGACTCCTCAAACTCCTCTCTGGCTGGACGTGGGGGTGAACCCCTCTACCATCCTCCACACCTACAAATCCTTAATCTGTCCCATCCTCTGTTATGCCAGTCCCACCTGGATATCCCCCCCCCCCAAATTCTGTCTCTCCAGATCCTCGAGCACCATGCACTCCACCTCACCTTCCATATATGCCTCCCATCCCCACACGGATCCTCTATGACCTGATTCCTTTCCATCTACTCCTATTCCTTGAACATATCTGCATAGTCTACAGCTCCCACCGCCTTGATCCCTCTCATCCCCTGGTTGCTCCTCTCCTCTCCAACCCCCGTCCTCTGCTGCACCTTCACCGTTGTGTTCCCCCTACTCTCCATCCCTACACCCTTAACCTCCTTTCCCAAGGAGGCTTCTGTCAACTCCCTCTCCCAGATGATGCCTCCTCTCCATCCATTTATCTCTTCTACCAACTCCGATCCTCATCTCCCCCTCCTTCCCTATATCCTTCCCCTGGGCTCCTTCTTCCCCCCTTCCATCCTGTTTTTACCCTAACTATCCTCTCTCTGCCTCCCATCCCCCCCCCCCTACCTGGGCCCTTTTGCATTCCCCTCCTCTTCCTTTACCCACTCCCTCTCGCGTCTGTCCAGCCCCCTCCCCCCTTATGAGTTCTCATCCGCTGTCGACTCCTTCCCCCCTCCCCCCACTTCGTTTTTCCTCTCCTTTCCCCTTTTTCTTTCCCATCATCCGTCCAAGTTCCCCCGTCTGCCTCGGCTGTGGTGTGTCATCTTTGTGCCAACTTTTTAGCGTAGTGTTCAAGTGACTGTTCAGCGTTGTGAACAGAAATCATGCTGTCCCTGTGTGTGATTTTTATATCTCTTGCGAACAGAAACCAGACTGTCGCCATGTTTTTTTAATTGTCTGTCCATTATTTTACCTTTCTGCTTCTTAGCATCACCAACCATTTGTTTTATGTTTTAAGTTCCTCACTATTCCGCCATTTTGCTATTTACGTCACCGATTTTATCGCCTGATTTTATTATTTATTATCTACATTTTATAAAACAAATTCTGTAGGCTGAAGAGCGGCGTACTAAGCTGCTGCCAGCCCGCCCCCTACGGGGTGAATCGAAACTCAATAAAGGAAAAAAAATATCTAAGCGCTCCAGGACGGTGTACAGTCCTCGCGAGTTCACTTCCCACTCATCATCATCATCATTTAAGACTGATTATGCCTTTCAGCGTTCAGTCTGGAGCATAGCCCCCCTTATACAGTTCCTCCATGATCCCCTATTCAGTGCTAACATTTGTGCCTCTTCTGGTGTTAAACCTATTACTTCAAAATCATTCTTAACCGAATCCAGGTACCTTCTCCTCGGTCTGCCCCGACTCTTCCTACCCTCTACTGCTGAATCCATGAGTCTCTTGGGTAACCTTGCTTCTCCCATGCGTGTAACATGACCCCACCATCTAAGCCTGTTCGCCCTGACTGCTATATCTATAGAGTTCATTCCCAGTTTTTCTTTGATTTCCTCATTGTGGACACCCTCCTGCCATTGTACCCATCTACTAGTACCTGCAATCATCCTAGCTACTTTCATATCCGTAACCTCAACCTTGTTGATAAGGTAACCTGAATCTACCCAGCTTTCGCTCCCATACAACAAAGTTGGTCGAAAGATTGAACGGTGCACAGATAACTTAGTCTTGGTACTGACTTCCTTCTTTCAGAAGAGAGTAGATCGTAGCTGAGCGCTCACTGCATTAGCTTTGCTACACCTCGCTTCCAGATCTTTCACTATGTTGCCATCCTGTGAGAATATGCATCCTAAGTACTTGAAACCGTCCACCTGTTCTAACTTTGTTCCTCGTATTTGGCACTCAATCCGTTTATATTTCTTTCCCACTAACATTACTTTCGTTTTGGAGATGCTAATCTTCATACCATAGCCCTTACATTTCTGATCTAGCTCTGAAATATTACTTTGCAAGCTTTCAATCGAATCTGCCATCACAACTAAGTCATCCACATATGCAAGACTGCTTATTTTGTGTTCACATATCTTAATCTCACCCAGCCAGTCTATTGTTTTCAGCATATGATCCATAAATAATATGAACAACAGTGACGACAGGTTGCAGCCTTGTCTTACCCCTGAAACTACTCTGAACCATGAACTCAATTTACCGTCAACTCTAACTGCTGCCTGACTATCCATGTAAAGATCTTTAATTGCTTGCAAAAGTTTGCCTCCTATTCCATAATCTTGTAGAACAGACAATAACTTCCTCCTAGGAACCCGGTCATATGCCTTTTCTAGATCTATAAAGCATAGATACAATTCCCTGTTCCACTCATAACACTTCTCCATTATTTGCCGTAAGCTAAAGATCTGGTCCTGACAACCTCTCAGAGGCCTAAACCCACACTGATTTTCATCCAATTGGTCCTCAACTAATACTCGCACTTTCCTTTCAACAATACCTGAGAAGATTTTACCCACAACGCTGATTAAAGAGATACCTCTGTAGTTGTTACAATCTTTTCTGTTTCCATGTTTAAAGATTGGTGTGATTACTGCATTTGTCCAGTCTGATGGAGCGTGTCCCGACTCCCAGGCCATTTCAATTATCCAATGTAGGCATTTAAGACCTGACATTCCACTGTATTTGATGAGTTCCGACTTAATTTCATCCACCCCAGCCGCTTTATTGCACTGCAATCTATTGACCATTTTTTCCACTTCCTCAAATGTGATCCTTCTTACTTTTATCGCGAAAACGCTTTTGGTAGCTGCCCAGCTCTTACGTCATTCAAGGCACAACGCAAGCAGGCGTTTGACTGACGCGAACAGATTGATATCTCGGTGCGAGGTGTGTCTCCTTACTGCCTTTCTGGATGTACTTATGTAGTGGTGCAGCGGACCACCAAACGGAACGGCTGGTACCGGCGGAGGTTCGAGTCCTCTCTCGGGCATGGGTGTGTGTGTGTTTGTTTGTCCTTAGGATAATTTATTTTAAGTAGCGTGTAAGCTTAGGGACTGATGACCTTAGCATTTAAGTCCCATAAGATTTCACACACATTTGAACATTTTGAACCAAATGGAAGACCTGCTATCAACCGCCCTAGACACACGGGTAGCAATATCTAAATGACTCCTTTCTCTGACACGTAATAATTAATAACTCTGCCATTTAGCAATTAACACTCTGTGGGACGGTACCGACAATAGAATATGACCTCTGAACTGCCTCTTTAAGATTCCTTGTAATCGTTGTTATGTACAATACAGTCTTGAAACTAGGTACAACTGTATTATGGGATGAATGTAATCCAGTGCAATAACAAGAACTTTATATTACAAATAAGATGATACTTACGATGAATACGGACAGTTCCGTTTCAAATTTGGTTTTTAGTAAAGAACTTGGAAACCAATAAAGGAAGCTTATTGGAGTCACATATTTAACGTTTTTACATGAATCTTAGGTTATTTTTGATTTATCAGGGGTTGGGTTGATTTGGGGGGAAGAGACCAAACAGCGAAGTCATCGGTCTCATCGGATTAGGGAAGGAATTCGGCCGTGCACTGTCACAGAAACCATCCCGGCATTCGCCTGAAACGATGTAAGGGGGATTGAACCGTCGTCCTTCCGAATGCGAGTCCAGTGTGCTAGCCACTGCGCCACCTCGCTCGGCACGATTTGTCAGGTTTCTGATTCGAATATTTAGCGGCTTCAATTTTTCGTCAAAACACCGATTTTAATGAAGTGTTGCTGTGATCAAGATGAGACTTTAAACTTTTAATTGCGACATATGATTGCATATTCTATAATTTCTGGCTTTGTAGCGCCACTTTTTTTTTCTTAAGATCGTGTATTTTGCCTCATTGTGAGACGTTACAGTGTTAACGTTAACATACTTAAGCATACACTGACGATGTTATGAAAAATTATTTTAGATTTCGGTTTCACTTTTAACTATGACGCAGTCATTTGTATGTTAAACTCTGGCACGTTATCATAATGTGGCGCTGGTTGTAGTGAACTGGGGTAAGACCCGGCACACCCACTCGACTCCTTACCTCTTACAATCATACGGCGCTTGTTTCCCCTCAGCATTAATCAATAAAGGAGAAAAAAAAAGTAGACGGGCAAGTTTTGAAACGATACCAAGAAAGTGGTAACTCCAAACCTTAGCTGTCGCACCACGCTCACTTGCTCGCAACAGGTCTAACGTTACGGATATGGGGTTACACATAAAACTGCAATATCGATTTTCCCGGAAACTAGGGGCTGTCGTACGAAAAGCGGCTATCCATATAGTCAGCGCAATCCCTCTACAACATATTAGAGACACATCGAAATCTGGGTATAACAGGTTTGATGATCCCCTTGTCACAATATTTGGCAGATGTATAGCTTCCAACACAAACAAGCTGATAGCATAAAGTGCGATATAGTAATAAGCAAACCGCACTGTAGATAGTACAGAAAGTGCTGGCGTTTATTTGGGTAAAGCAGAAATAAAATACTGGTTTGTCAAATGTGGTGGAATCTCTCTCCTAGTGGACTGCAGTGCGCCAAGCCGTTCGGCATCCCGCCATACACCCGAGCGCAGGTGGCGGCCTGCGTTCACGGCGCGCAGTAATCTCCCGCAACGCGACGCAATCTGCAGGGCTGCCAACCGACGCATTAATGCTATTTCAGCGACCGGTACCCCGGCGCTGCTGTTGTCGAGACTTAGTTAAAGGTTGCAGGCCGCTACGCGCCAGGTGTGATAGCGTGTGTGTGTGTGTGTGTGTGTTGTGTGTGTATGTGTGTGTGTGTGTGTGTGTGTGGCCGCACACAGGTCGCTCCGCCACTAATATGCATCCCTCGCATGCCCAACAAGTTAACAGCTGGTGCACCGGGGGTTGGTAGTTAATCCGCGTAGCGGCCGCGCGCTGTGGGAATAGCGAAATGCTGCGAGCATGTTGTATGGCTGCTGCAGGGGGTTTGAGGGAGAGGGGGGGGGGAGATGGGCTGGCTGAGGGGGCGGTGGTGGGAGGTAGAGGGTGGCGGACTGCCAGTGGCAGCCGTAATAATGGAACCTCACCTCGCCTCTCTGTCCCAGACGGACTCTTCCTCACACACTGCCCGCCTGACAATGACCACCCCACCTCACCCCGCCACACGTCGTGGCGCAGAATTCAGAGCAGCTGCCTCTAACTCTAGGAGGTGGCCAGCCATGATACGTCCAGCGTCTTGAATGTAGGAAGGGTAGTCACAAAGCGATAACTGTCACCTAGGAAAAAAAAAAAAAAAACATGTGGAGCGCAGTTCGGATCCGCACTGTAGATTTTCCGTGAAAACATTGGACTAACATCGTAACAAGTGTTCCGTATTAATATGTAAAATAATTAGCAATCTCTTTAATACAGTGTACACAGAGAGTGGTATAATGAATACGTCACAGCACAGTCGGTGGCTGCTGTATGTAATATGGGACATCTACGTAATAGCTTTGAAACGTTTTTTCGTTTCATGTTTGCCGCTGGCATAGTTCTTGCGTTCGATCGGTACTGGACATGTTACACGTTTCTGGTTGTTTTAAACGTATTGCTTCCACGTACAGGGTGGAACGGATATAAATGCAGATATTTTTACTGATGACTGAGAGCCGTGTGCTGAACGACATTACATCAGTATTTACGTTATTTGCAGACTAACGATTGTAGCCATTACAAGTCGTACGTTTTTAGGTTGGTCAAGAGCTCCAAGTACATTTGGCAAGAACATCCCATTAATGCTTATTTTCCTCTGGGCAACAGCTCAGGTGTTGAAGAGAGGATGCGTGGATGCTGAACGGTAAGTCTGTACTGAAAGGCATAGTCCACGTAGTGGTGCAGTAAAACCTTACAGAAAATATCAGATCGTAAAGTGTGTGACGTGTTTGGGGCGAGGCTGTTCAGCGCGGAGTAAAAACAACAAACGCACTGATGTGTTCGATTTGTAAATAAAAAACACCTTATATTGCTGCACTTCATTTTATTCTCCCAGACGCGTTTCGCCTTTTTTCGCTTAAAGCATCATCAGTGTTATCTACAGGTTGGTCCATTGTTCGTGACCGGGCAAAATATCTCACGAAATAAGCGTCAAACGAAAAAACTACAAAGAACGTAGCTCGTCTAGCTTGAAGGGGAAAACCAGATGGCGCTATGGTTGGCCCGCTAGATGGCACTGCCATAAGTCAAACGGATATCAACTGCGTTTTTTTTAAAATAAGAACACCCATTTTTATTACATATTCGTGTAATACGTAAAGAAACATGAATGTTTTAGTTGGACCACTTTTCTCGCTTTGTCATAGATGGCGCTGTAATAGTCACAAACGTATAAGTACGTGGTATCACGTAACATTCCGCCAGTGCGGACAGTATTTTCTTCGTGATACAATACCTGTGTTAAAATGAACCGTTTACAAATTGCGGAGAAGGTGAATATCGTGTTGATGTGTGGCTATTGTGATCAAAATGCCCAACGGGCGTGTGCTATGTACGTCCAGGGACAACATCATCCAAGTGTCCGGACCGTTCGCCGGATAGTTACGTTATTTAAGGCAACAGGAAGTGTTCAACCACATGTGAAACGTCAACCAGGATCTGCAACAAATGATGATGTCCAAGTAGGTGTTTTAGCTGCTGTCGCATCTAATCCGCACGTCAGTAGCAGACAAACTGCGCGACAATCGGAAATCTCAAAAACGTCGGTGTTGAGAATGCTACATCAACATCGATTGCGCACGTACCATATTTCTATGCACCAGGAATTCCTTGGCGACGACTTTGAACGCCGTGTACAGTTCTTTCACTGGGCACAATAGAAATTACGGGACGATGACAGATTTTCTGCATGTGTTCTATTTAGCGACGAAGCGTCATTCACCAACAGCGGTAACGCAAACCGGGATAATATGCAATATTGGGCAACGGAAAATCCACGATGGCTGCGACAAGTGGAACATGAGCGACCTTTGTCGGGTTAATGTATGGAGCGGCATTATGGGAGGAAGGATAATTGGCCCCCATTTTATCGATGGCAATTTAAATGGTGCAGAGTATGCTGATTTCCTACGTAATGTTCTACCGATGTTACCACAAGATGTTTCACTGCATGGCAGAATAGCGATGTACTTCCAACATGATGGATCTCCGGCACATAGCTCGCGAGCGGTTGAAGCGGTATTGAATAGCACATTCCATGACAGGAGGATTGGTCGTCGAAGCACCATGGCCCGCACGTTCACCGGATCTGACGTCCCCGGATTTCTTCCTGTGGGGAAAACTGAAGGTTATTTCCTATCGTGTTCCACCGACAACGCCTGACAATATACGTCAACGCAATGTGAATGCATGTGCGAACACTACGGAAGGCCAACTACTCGCTGTTGAGAGGAATGTCGTCACACGTATTGCCAAATGCATTGAGGTTGACGGACATCATTTTCAACATTTATAGCATTAATGTGGTATTTACGGGTAATCACGCTGTAACAGCGTGCGTTCTCAGAAATGATAAGTTCACAAAGGTACATGTATCACATTGGAACAACCGAAATAAGATGTTCAAACGTACCTACGTTCCGTATTTTAATTTGAAACACCTACCTCGTTATCAACTGTTCGTCTAAAATTGTGAGCCATATGTTTGTGACTATTACAGCGCCATCTATCACGAAGCGAAAAAAGAGGTCCAATTAAAACATTCATATTTCTTTACGTACTACACGAATATGTAACAAAAATGGGGGTCCCTATTTAAAAAAACGCAGTTGATAGAATGAGATTTTCACTCTGCAGCGGAGTGTGCGCTGATATGAAACTTCCTGGCAGATTAGAACGGTGTGCCGGACCGAGACTCGAACTCGGGACCTTTGCCTTTCGCGGGCAAGTGCTCTAACGCAGTTGATATCCGTTTGACGTATGGCAGCGCCATCTAGTGGGCCAACCATACCGCCATCTGGTTTCCCCTTCAAGCTAGACAAATTTCGTTTTTTGTAGTTTTTTCGTTTGACACTTATTTCGTGAGATATTTGGCCCGGTCACGATCAGTGGACCACCCTGTATAATAATACAGTTATGCTTCACTTTAGTTTTGATGCGTGTTACTCGTAGATTATGAAACAGTTCACTTCTCACTTTTCATGTAAATAGGTGATTACATACAGTTCTTCGCGGTTTTAGTTGGCATCTGCATTTCCTCTCATCCGGTCACATGCTGAAGGTCGTACTAGAGCTCTAGCTGCGAAACATTAGCATGTTTTTATGTTTCGAACATATTTGTTCCCACTTCACTTTTTTTGCCCTTGTTGTTGTGATGCACTATCAGTCTTCTGTCACTAATACAGATACTTGATGGAAAACTGTGACTTCAGTAAGTAACTACTTTGAGTTCACTGTGTATCTAATCTTGTTTGGTTGGTTTACGTACATGTCGTCAACCTGACGAAATATATCCTGAAAACAAATGTCTGTTCACTTGTGTTATGTTTATATCTGTGTGTGTTTGTATGTGTATGCCTGTGGGTGCGAGATGTGTTTACATATTAAGGTACTACATATAACAATGTCTGTACTTAAACCCGTTGCATCCTGGATTTACGAGTGATATGAGACGACATTTTTCATTATTTTGTAATACAAGTTTGATTCAAAAAGAATACCACAACTTTACAAATGTGTATTTAATGAAAGAAACATAATATAACCTTCTGTTATACATCATTACAAAGAGTGTTTAAAAAGGTTTTTTTTCACTCAAAAACAAGTTCAGAGATGTTCAATATGACCCCCTCCAGACACTCGAGCAATATCAACCCGATACTCCAAGTCGTTCCACACTCTCTGTAGCATATCAGGCGTAACAGTTTGGATAGCTGCTGTCATTTCTCGTTTCAAATCATCAATGGTGGCTGGGAGAGGTGGCCGAAACACCATATCCTTAACATACCCCCATAAGAAAAAATCGCAGGGGGTAAGATCAGGGCTTCTTGCAGGCCAGTGATGAAGTGCTCTGTCACGGGCTGCCTGGCGGCCGATCCGTCGCCTCGGGTAGTTGACGTTCAGGTTTCATAACTAACCTTTTTCGTAGGACTCTCCATACAGTTGATTGTGGAATTTGCAGCTCTCTGCTAGCTCTGCGAGTCGATTTTCCTGGGCTGCGAAGAAATGCTTGCTGGATGCGTGCTACATTTTCATCACTCGTTCTCGGCCGTCCAGAACTTTTCCCTTTGCACAAACACCCATTCTCTGTAAACTGTTTATACCAACGTTTAATACACCACCTATCAGGAGGTTTAACACCATACTTCGTTCGAAATGCACGCTGAACAACTGTCGTCGATTCACTTCTGCCGTACTCAATAACACAAAAAGCTTTCTGTTGAGCGGTCGCCATCTTAGCATCAACTGACGCTGACGCCTAGTCAACAGCGCCTCAAGCGAACAAATGTACAACTAAATGAAACTTTATAGCTCCTTTAATTCGCCGACAGATAGTGCTTAGCTCTGCCTTTTGTCGTTGCAGAGTTTTAAATTCCTAAAGTTGTGGTATTCTTTTTGAATCACCCTGTATTCAGTATAATATCGATTCTATCTTACATTCCGTTGCATATTTTTATTGTCTGACTTTGGGTTCTAGTAGAGCTCCATAAGATCTTCGCAATGACACTCGAGTCAGTGTGGTAGCAGAATGAGTTTCGACGCTACACCGATTCCTAACTTTAGCCAAAGCTAATTAGTAACAGTCACATGCAAGCACTGGTACGGTAAAGTCACATACAAAGTGAATACTGCACGACAGACATGTAGGGACGCTATACATCCGCTGTGGGCTCCAGAACCGTTTGTACAAAATTACTCTTGTAGTTATTAGCGATTCAAATCGGACGATATTTTGTTACACAACTACACTCTCTGACAAAAGTATCCAGACACCCCCAAAAACAAACGTTTTTCATATTAGGTGCACTGTGCTGCCACCTACTGCCAGGTAAACCATATCAGCGACCTCAGTAATCATTAGACATCGTGAGGGGCAGAATGGAATTCACGGACTTCGAACGTGGTCAGGTGATTGGGTGTCACTTGTGTCATACGTCTGTCCGCGAGATTTCCACACTCCTAAACATCCCTAGGTCTACTGTTTCTGATGTGACAGTGAAGTGGAAACGTGAAGGGACACGTACAGCACAAAAGCGTACAGGCCGACCTCGTCTGTTGACTGACAGAGACCGCCGACAGTCGAAGAGGGTCGTAATGTGTAATAGGCAGACATCTATCCAGAACATAACACAGGAATTCCGAACTGCATCAGGATCCACTGCAGGTACTGTGACAGTTAGGCGGGAGGTGAGAAAACTTGGATTTCATGGTCAAGCGGCTGCTTATCAGCCACACATCACGCCGGTAAATGACAAAGGACGCCTCGCTTGGTGTACGGAGCGTAAACATTGGACGATTGAACAGCGGAAAACGTTGTGCGGAGTAACGAATCACGTTACACGGTGTGGCGATCCAGTGGCGAATGCCCGGCGAACGTCGTCTGCCAGCGTGTGTAGTGCCAACAGTAGAATTCGGAGGCGGTGGCGTTATGGTGTGGTCGTGTTTTCCATGGAGGGGCTTGCACACCTTGTTCTTTTGCGTGGCACTATCACAGCACAGACCTACACTGATGTTTTAGGCACCTTCTTTCTTCTCACTGTTGAAGAGCAATTCGGGGATGGCGATTGCATCTTTCAACACGATCGAGCACCTGTTCATAATGCACTGCCTGTGGCGGAGTGGTTACACGACGATAACATCACTGTATAGGACTGGACTGCACAGAGTCCTGACCTGAATCACATAGAACACCTTCGGGGTGTTTTGGGACGCCGACTTCGTGCCAGCTCTCACCGACCGACATGGATACCTGTCCTTAGTGCAGCACTCTGTGAAGAATGGGCTGCCGTTCCCCGAGAAATCTTCCAGCATCTGACTGAACGTATGCCTCCGAGAGCAGTGGCTGTCATAAAGGCTAAGGGTGGGGAAACTCCACATTGAATTCCAGCGTTACCGATGGAGGGCCCCACGAACTATCTATCTCGGTGAATTGCTATTTCTAATTATTCAAGTAGGTCGAGTTTGCTTCCTTTCTGAACCTCGTGCACCGTATCTATATTCTCTTTAATGGCCTGTCTCGTATTTATGATTACAGTACTTGGGCAGTCGGAATGTAAGCTAAGCTAAGCCAAGTCTGTTATCCAGTCACTATTTGACCAGTCTGGTGTGGCAGTTGAAAATAGCAAAACGAAAGCCGAAGTTTCAAATTTCGCACTTAAGGAGTAGTTCACGCAGAAGGGTCGCACAAACATATCGTCGATCTGACAATCGAACAGACTCCCACGCGGACGACATAATAATAAGTATCCCTGGCATAGAGCATATAGAAACAACTGTAAGGGTCGCAAACTAAAAAGGCGCCAGATCCGAATGGAAACTCATTTCTGTTTTACAAAGAGTACTCTATGGCACTGGATACTTCATTAGCTTGCATTTAATCGCGAACTATCGCCCTGCGCAAAGTCCCAAGCGACTTGAAAAAGGCGCAGCTGACTCCTGTATACAGGAAAGTAAAAGAACATATCCAAAGTACAACACTGGCCATTAAAATTGCTACACCAAGACGAAATGCAGATGATAAACGGGTAAACATTGGACAAATTAACTGACATGTGATTACATTTTCACGCATTTTGTGTGCATATATCCTGAGTAATCGGTACCCAGAACAATCACCTCTGGCCGCAATAACGGCCTTGATACGCGTGGGCATTGAGTCAAACAGAGCTTGGATGGCGTGTACAGGTACAGCTGCCCATGCAGCTTCAACACGATACCACAGGTCATCAAGAGTAGTGACTGGCGTATTGTGAGGAGCCAGTTGCTTGGCCACCATTGACCAGACGTTTTCAATTGGTAAAAGATCGGGAGACTGTACTGGCCAGGGCAGCAGTCGAATATTTTCTGTATCCAGAAAGGCCCGTACGGGACCTGCAACATGCAGTCGAGCATTATCCTATTGAAATGTAGGGTTTCGCAGGGATCGAATGATGGGTAGAGCCACTGGTCGTAACACATCTGAAATGTAACGTCCACTGTTCAAAGTGCCGTCAATGCGAACAAGCGGTGGCCGAGACGTGTAACCAATGGCACCCCATACTATCACGCCGTGTGGTACGCCAGTATGGCGATAACGAATACACGCTTCCAATGTGCGTTCACAGCGATGTCGCCAGACACGGATGCGACCATCATGATGCTGTAAACAGAACCTGGATTAATCCGAAGAAATGAGGTTTTGCCATTCGTGCACCCAGGTTCGTCGTTGAGTACACCATCGCAGGTGTTCCTGTCTGTGATGCAGCGTCAAGGGTAACCACAGCCAGGGTCTCCGAGCTGATAGTCCATGCTGCTGCAAATGTCATCGAACTGTTTGTGCAGATGGTTGTTGTCTAGCAAACGTCCCCATCTGTTATCTCAGGGATGGAGACGTCGCTGAACGATCCGTTACAGCCATGCGGATAAGATGCCTGTCATCTCGACTGCTAGTGATACGAGGCTGTTCGGATCCAGCACGGCGTTCCGTATTACCCTCCTTAAGCCACCGATTCCATATTCTGCTAACAGTCATTGGATCTCGCCCAACGCGAGCAGCAATCTCGGGATACTATAAGCCTTAATCGTGGTAGGCTACAATCCGACCTTTATAAAAGTCGGAAACGTGATGGTACGCGTTTCTCCTCCTTACACGAGGCGTCAGAACAACGTTTCACCAAGCAACGCCGGTCAATTGCTGTTTGTGTATGAGAAATCGATTGGAAACTTTACTCATGTCCGCACATTGTAGGTGTCGCCACCGGCGCCAACCTTGTGTGAATGCTCTGAAAGGCTAATCATTTGCATATCACAGCATCATCTTCCTGTCGGTTAAATTTCGCGTCTGTAGCACGTCATCCTCATGGTGCAGCAATTTTAATGGCCAGTAGTGTAGTTAATATCAGTCTGCCGCAGAATCCTTGAACTTATTAGTATTTCGAGTACAATCAATTTTCTTGAGAAAGAGAACTTTTGTCCATGAATGAGCATGGTTTTAGAAAGAATCGCTTGTGCGATTCTCAGCTTGCCCTTTTCTCACGTGATATAGTGAGATCTATGGATGAAGGACATCAGGCAGATTCCATATTTCTATATTTCCGGAAAACATTTGACACGGTGTCCCATTGTCGCCTGTTATTGGAGGTAAGAGTGTGGTG
Source organism: Schistocerca cancellata (assembly GCF_023864275.1). Classification (NCBI taxonomy): domain Eukaryota; kingdom Metazoa; phylum Arthropoda; class Insecta; order Orthoptera; family Acrididae; genus Schistocerca; species Schistocerca cancellata. The sequence goes on along the minus strand of NC_064635.1, from coordinate 13,464,150 downwards.
TCACCGCCAGACACCACACTTGCTAGGTGGTAGCCTTTAAATCGGCCGCGGTCCGTTAGTATACGTCGGACCCGCGTGTCACCACTATCAGTGATTGCAGACCGAGCGCCGCCACATGGCAGGTCTAGAGAGACTTCCTAGCACTCGCCCCAGTTGTACAACCGACCTTGCTAGCGATGGTTCACTGACAAAATACGCTCTCATTTGCCGAGACGATAGTTAGCATAGCCTTTAGCTACGTCATTTGCTACGACCTAGCAAGGCGCCATTACCAGTTACTATTGATGCTGTAAAACATGTACCGTCAAGAGCGACGTTCACCATTTATGGATTAAAGTTAAGTATTCCACCAGCTACGTCAGTTTTTTCTACAGTCTAATTTCCTTGTCCTGTTCCAGACCTCACTCCAGCCTGCGTGAGCTAAAACGCGTGCCTTTCGGCTTCCTCTCATACCGGTGTTGGCTCTCCTGCCAACCTACAACAATGAGCATATGGAATACGTTAACAGATATGCGACTGGCTCGAAGCCTTCTTAAGTAACAGAACCCGGTATGTCGTCTTCGACGGTGAGTGTTCATCAGAGACAAGGGTATCGTCAGGAGCGCCGCAGTGATCTGTGATAAGGCCGCTATTATTGTCTACATACATAAATGATGTGGCAGACAAGGTGGGTAGCAGTCTGCGGTTGTTCGTTGATGACGCTGTCCCGATGTTGAGTAACAGTAGGAGGATATAAGATGACCTATAATAAATTTCTAGTTGCCGCGACGAATGGAAATTAGCTCTAAATATAGAAACATATTTGTTAATACGGATGAGTACGAAAAACGAACCTGTAATTTTGGGATACCGCATCAGTAGCGTGCTGCTTGACACAGTCACGTCATTTAAATATGTGGGCGTAACGTTGTAAAACGATACGAAGTGTAACGAGTACGTGAGGCGTGCGGTAGAGAAGGCGAATGGTCGACTACGGTTTGGTGGGCGAAATTTAGGAAAGAGTGGTTCACCTGTAAAGGAGACCGCATATAAGACGCTGGTGCGACTTATTCTTGAGTACTGCCCGACCAGGTCGGATTGAAGGAACACATCGTGCGGTAGCGTTCTCGCTTCCCGCGCCCGGGTTCCCGGGTTCGATTTCCGGCGGGGTCAGGGACTTCCTCTGCCTCGTGACGACTGGGTGTTGTGTGCTGTCCTTAGGTTAGTTGGGTTTAAGTAGTTCTAAGTTCTAGGGGACTGATGACCATAGATGTTAAGTCCCATAGTGCTCAGAGCCATTTGAACCATTTTTGAAGGGACACGTCGAAGCAATTCAGAGGCTGGCTTCTAACCGAATGGTTCGAACAGTACGAAAGTGTTACGGAGATGCTTCAGGCACTGAATGGGAATCCCTGAAGGGAAGGCGACGTTCTTTTCGAGGAACACTCTTGTGAAAATCTAGAGAACCGGCATTTGAAGCTGACAGCCGAACGATTCTACTGCAGCCTACATTTATTTCGCGTAAGGACCACGAAGATAAGGTACAAGAAGTTAGGGCTCATACGGAGGCATAGACGAGTAAAACTGAAGTGATATCAGGTGTTCCCCAGGGAAGCGTCCTGGGACCTCTGCTGGTCCTGATCTATATAAATGACCTGGGTGACAATCTGAGCAATTCTCTTAGGTTGTTCGCAGATGTTGCTGTAATTTACCGTCTAGTAAGGTCATCCGAAGACCAGTATCAGCTGCAAAGCGATTTAGAAAAGATTGCCGTATGGTGTGGCAGGTGGCAGTTGACGCTAAATAATGAAAAGTGAGGTGATCCACATGAGTTCCAAAAGAAATCCGTTGGAATTGGATTACTCGATAAGTAGTACAATTCTCAAGGCTGTCAATTCAACTAAGTACCTGGGTGTTAAAATTACGAACAACTTCAGTTGGAAAGACCACATAGATAATATTGTGGGGAAGGCGAGCCAAAGGTTGCGTTTCATTGGCAGGAGACTTAGAAGATGCAACAAGTCCACTAAAGAGACAGCTTACACTACACTCGTTCGTCCTCTGTTAGAATATTGCTGCGCGGTGTGGGATCCTTACCAGATGGGATTGACGGAGGACATCGAAAGGGTGCAAAAAAGGGCAGCCAGTTTTGTATTATCACGTAATAGGGGAGAGAGTGTGGCAGATATGATACGCGAGTTGGGATGGAAGTCATTAAAGCAAAGACGTTTTTCGTCGCGGCGAGATCTATTTACGAAATTTCAGTCACCAACGTTCTCTTCCGAATGCGAAAATATTTTGTTGAGCCCAACCTACATAGGTAGGAATGATCATCACAACAAAATAAGAGAAATCAGAGCTCGAACAGAAAGGTTTAGGTGTTCGTTTTTCCCGCGCGCTGTTCGGGAGTGAAGTGGTAGGGAGATAGTATGATTGTGTTTCGATGAACCCTCTGCCAAGCACTTAAATGTGAATTGCAGAGTAATCATATAGATGTAGATGAGTTGCCGAGTGGTTCTAGCCGCTTCAGTGTGGAGTCGCGCGACCGCTACGGTCGCAGGTTCGAATCCTGCTTCGGCATGGATGTGTGTGATGTCCTGAGGTTAGTTAGGTTTAAGTAGCTCTAAGTTCTATGGGGGCTGATGACCTCAGACGCTAAGTCCCATAGTGCTCAGAACCATACGAACTATATATGAACGGAGGCATATAGATAGTCGTTTTTGTTCCGCTCTGTTTGGCAGTGGAACAGGAAAGGTAGTGGCTAGTAATGGTACTAGTCGCCATTGTCTTCCATAGTAGGGTTTCTTAAATTTTTCGATAAGTGGAACACTTCTTAAGCTCCAGCATAGTCGTGCGAATCCTAGTCTTGTTTCTGTAACATGTTTCTGAAGCAACTATTTACAAATTCATTACTTGCTGTAAGAATGACTGTAATATCAAATAATGTTTATTTGCGTGTGCAGTTAATTTGAAAACTAACCAAAATGTAACCTTGTCAAAGTGGACTTTTGTATTAAATTGTGATGAAAGCCGAATTCTCACTATAGGTTTTATATTAAGTCTGTTCCTACGAGTATCCATGCCTCAAAACCAAACATATTCGTCTTCATGAAGTTACCAAGACCGTTACTTATGAAACAAAGTGTGCAAATTCAGTCTCCAGATAGCCTTCTTTTTTCACCAGGTGACAGGTTTCAGTCCAGCTGCCCATCTTCAGATCATTTGTTACAGTTGCAGAGTTTCCTGTAGAATACGACAGTGGACTTTCCGTTCCATATTTTTCTTATTCTACAGGCTACTCTGTTTAGTGCTACAAATAATCTTTAGATCGCCAGCTGGCCCGAAACCGGTCATACTGAGACAAAGTAAAGCGATCTGGAGACTGAATTGGTCTCATTTTTTTAATGAGAAACCTGTTTTGCTAATAGTCTTAGGTGCAAATGATGAATGTACGAACGTGGCTTCTTGCGACAGTTGAGATTAATCGTCTTTTAAGTTGCACCAGAATTCCGATAACGTTATTAATTTAAAATGTTCTTCCATCGATGAATCAGATGTCAGTCTGACTGAAGTCTTCTATTTTTCTGCTGACTGGGTTCGATGGTTTTTCATCCATATTAGTGAGCCACTAACTCGGGACACCACGGAGGTTGCGTATGCAACGGCTTCCAGGAGCGAAAAAGATCTGATTTTCACCATCTCGGTTAGTTATTGAACTATTTTAAAATTTTAAAATACTGTCGTAATCTACTCACGAAGTCTTGTGTTAAAACTGTAACAGAATAAGACAAGTAGCACAGTTAGAAACTGTGTATCTGTGTTGAGACAGAGCAGCTGCTGGCGTGAAAATACCCGGGCTTTATTCGTCCAGTATTTCAGAATGAGAGCACTTAACGATTTCCATAAACTTAACACGTAATTTAAAACAATTCCGCCCACACACACACACACACACACACACACACACACACACGCACGCACGCACACACACACACACACACACACACACACAAACACACACACACACGCGCACGCGCGCGCGCGCGCGCACACCTACAAATCACTTATTGTGATTACCTTTTGATTTATTTATTTTTTAATTCACTTGCTGATAATAACCCTGTCCGTTGGTGTTCTAGCTTTCTGTCAGGAGTTGTATATTATACCGAGCGAGGTGGCGCAGTGGTTAGACACTGGACTCGCATTCGGGAGGACGACGGTTCAATCCCGCGTCCGGCCATCCTGATTTAGGTTTTCCGTGATTTCCCTAAATCACTCCAGGCAAATGCCGGGATGGTTCCTCTGAAAGGGCACGGCCGACTTCCTTCCCCATCCTTCCCTAATCCGATGAGACCGATGACCACGCTGTCTGGTCTCCTTCCCCAAACAACCAAACCAAACCAACCAGGAGTTTTATAAATGCAATAATGGACAAAAAAACGGCAGTGACAGATTTTTTCGCTGTACCCCAATTTCACGGTAACTAATTTAGTTGTCCACAACTACTACGGCCACTTCGTTTGACTGAGGTCCATTGAATGTCTTTCATGCTTCAGCTCGGACGACGATGTCCAGCCCTACGTGCGGAACTGGTTAACATCGCAGCCCCGGGAATATTGTGTGACAGCCATTCACCGCCTTTAGTCACAGTGGGACAAGTGTCTCAACTGCCAGGGTCAATACTACTAACATACAGGTACTGATTTCTGTAATTATGCCACCAGCTCGTTTGTTTTTGAATGCACGATTATATTAGCAACACAGTTTGCAAACGGTATCAGAATATGCCACTGATTGTACGTCCAGATTATATCATTGTACGATATGTAGTTCAGGAGGTATGACATCATAAACATTGAGATGCGTGAAAATCTATCTTTTGCTTCAAATTTCACAGACTATGTGCATCGAACGTTTGATACTGAGAGCCCTTAGTGACATGCAACAAACTTTAAACATAATTTCAAACCGTTTCTCGCTTACGTATTTAACGTCCAATATTTAACACAAGAACTCGTGTGCAAAACAATCAGACGTTTGACTGTGTTTTACGCATGGGAATTTAGATTCTTTGAAGAATCGAAGTTTCAATGGTTAACCATAAATAGCGTTTATATCGGCAAAGTTATTTTGATACAGAATCTGCTATTCATTTGAAAAATACTGACTAAAGGCTCCAGTCAAACGTTTCAGGTACTCTAATAAATGTTGCTCGGAGAGCATTCAAATTGTCCAAAAATCCATTGTTATGGAGCACTATGTGGCTCGCCTTTCTGATGACAGACGGTAGAGTGCTGATATTTACAGCTGGGGATGCAGATGTATTAGAGACAGATGACATCTGTAGTTTGCATTGTGGGCCTGCTAAAATCACAGCTTTTGGAGTCATTCCCTGATTGATGTATCTGTGGTCTGTCGGCATGTGATAAATACAGAATGTCGATAACGTCCTGTTATCATTGCAGAAAATGAAAACGTAGAAAGCGTAATACTGGGTCAGCTGCCCCTGCCGATAGGCCTTATGTAACTTGCAACGCCTCCAAAACCCGCATACGAGATTTTCTTATTCTTTTGCTCACTGCACGTGAACTACTAGTCCTGCAGGAAAAATGAGCTGGATCTTTTTGTAGGAAATTTAGTGTATCCAGAATGAGATTTTCACTCTGCAGCGGAGTGTGCGCTGATATGAAACTTCCTGGCAGATTGAAACTGTTTGCTGGACCGAGACTCGAACTCGGGACCTTTGCCCTTAGCGGGCAAGTGCTCTACCAACTGAGCTACCCAAACACGAGACACGCCCCGTCCTCACAGCTGTACTTCTATCACTACCTCGTCTCCTACCTTACAAACTTTACAGAAGCTCTCCTGAGCTAGGTACTGGCAGAAGTAAAGCTGTGAAGACAGGGCGTGAATCGTGCTTGGGTAGCTCAGTTGGTAGAGCACTTGTCCCAGAAAGGCAGTGTGCTCCCTGCCGCCGTTGGATAAGCAGCTGCAGCAGCAAGTCGTATACTCCTAGCTCATTCATTTGTTACATAGTTTAATTCTTAATTTCTTTGCGTGTTTTTGGTACTTGCATTGTTTAATTCATAAATTTCGGGCGTATTATAGTATTTGAGAGTTGTAGCATCGCGTTTTAGTACCTTTGTTGTTGTTGTTGTTGTTGTTGTGGTCTTCAGTCCTGAGACTGGTTTGATGCAGCTCTCCATGATACTCTATCCTGTGCAAGCTTCTTCATCTCCCAGTATCTACTGCAACCTACATCCTTCTGAATCTGCTTAGTGTATTGATCTCTTGGTCTCCCTCTACGATTTTTACCCTCCACGCTGCCCTCCAATGCTAAATTTGTGATCCCTCGAAGCCTCAGAACATGTCCTACCAACCGATCCCATCTTCTAGTCAAGTTGTGCCACAAACTTCTCTTCTCCCCAATCCTATTCAATACCTCCTCATTAGTTACGTGATCTACCCACCTTATCTTCAGCATTCTTCTGTAGCACCACATTTCGAAAGCTTCTATTCTCTTCTTGTCCAAACTAGTTATCGTCCATGTCTCACTTCCATACGTGGCTACACTCCATACAAATACTTTCAGAAACGACTTCCTGACACCTAAATCTATATTCGATGTTAACAAATTTCTCTTCTTGAGAAACGCTTTCCTTGCCATTTCCAGTCTACATTTTATATCTTCTCTACTTCGACCATCATCGGTTATTTTACTCCCTAAATAGCAAAACTCCTCTACTACTTTAAGTGTCTCATTTCCTAATCTAATTCCCTCAGCATCACCCGACTTAAATTGACTACATTCCATTATCCTCGTTTTGCTTTTGTTGATGTTCATCTTATATCCTCCTTTCAAGACACTATCCATTCCGTGCAACTGCTCTTCCAAGTCCTTTGCTGTCTCTGACAGAATTACAATGTCATCGGCGAACCTCAAAGTTTTTACTTCTTCTCCATGAATTGTAATACCTACTCAGAATTTTTCTTTTGTTTCCTTTACTGCTTGCTCAATATACAGATTGAATAACATCGGGGAGAGGCTACAACCCTGTCTCACTCCTTTCCCAACCACTGCTTCCCTTTCATGCCCCTCGACTCTTATAACTGCCATCTGGTTTCTGTACAAATTGTAAATAGCCTTTCGCTCCCTGTATTTTACCCCTCCCACCTTCAGAATTTGAAAGAGAGTATTCCAGTCAACATTGTCAAAAGCTTTCTCTAAGTCTACAAATGCTAGAAATGTAGGTTTGCCTTTTCTTAATCTTTCTTCCAAGATAAGTCGTAAGGTCAGTATTGCCTCACGTGTTCCAACATTTCTACGGAATCCAAACTGATCTTCCCCGAGGTCGGCTTCTACCAGTTTTTCCATTCGTCTGTAAAGAATTCGCGTTAGTATTTTGCAGCTGTGACTTATTAAACTGATAGTTCGGTAACTTTCACATCTGTCAACACCTGCTTTCTTTGGGATTGGAATTATTATATTCTTCTTAAAGTCTGAGGGTATTTCGCCTGTCTCATACATCGTGCTCACCAGATGGTAGAGTTTTGTCATGACTGGCTCTCCCGAGGCCATCAGTAGTTCTAATGGAATGTTGTCTACTCCCGGGGCCTTGTTTTGACTCAGGTCTTTCAGTGCTCTGTCAAACTCTTCACGCAGTATCGTATCTCCCATTTCATCTTCATCTACATCCTCTTCCATTTCCATAATATTGTCCTCAAGTACATCGCCCTTGTATAAACCCTCTATATACTCCTTCCACCTTTCTGCTTTCCCTTCTTTGCTTAGAACTGGGTTGCAATCTGAGCTCTTGATAGTCATACAAGTGGTTCTCTTCTCTCCAAAGGTCTCATTAATTTTCCTGTAGGCAGTATCTATCTTACCCCTAGTGAGACAAGCCTCTACATCCTTACATTTGTCCTCTAGCCATCCCTGCTTAGCCATTTTGCACTTCCTGTCGATTTCATTTTTGAGACATTTGTATTCCTTTTAGCCTGCTTCATTTACTGCATTTTTATATTTTGTCCTTTCATCAATTAAATTCAATATTTCTTCTGTTACCCAAGGATTTCTACTAGCCCGCGTCTTTTTACCTACTTGATCCTCTGCTGCCTTCACCACTTCATCCCTCAGAGTTACCCATTCTTCTTCTACTGTATTTCTTTCCCCCATTCCAGTCAATTGTTCTCTAATGCTCTCCCTGAAACTCTCTACAACCTCTGGTTCTCTCAGTTTATCCAGGTGCCATCTCCTTAAATTCCCACCTTTTTGCAGTTTCTTCAGTTTCAATCTGCAGTTCATAACCAATAGATTGTGGTCAGAATCTACATCTGCCCCAGGAAATGTCTTACAATTTAAAACCTGGTTCCTAAATCTCTGTCTTACCATTATATAATCTATCTGAAACCTGTCAGTATCTCCAGGCTTCTTCCATGTATACAGCCTCCTTTCATGATTCTTGAACCAAGTATTAGCTATGATTAAGTTATGCTCTGTGCAAAATTCTACAAGGCGGCTTCCTCTTTCATTCCTTCCCCCCAATCCATATTCACCTACTATGTTTCCTTCTCTCCCTTTTCCTACTGACGAATTCCAGTCACCCATGACTATTAAATTTTCGTTTCCCTTCACTACCTGAATAATTTCTTTTATCTCGTCATACATTTCATCTATTTCATCATCATCTGCAGAGCTAGTTGGCATATAAACTTGTACTACTGTAGTAGGCATGGGCTTTGTGTCTATCTTGGCCACAATAATGCGTTCACTATGCTGTTTGTAGTAGCTAACCCGCACTCCTATTTTTTTATTCATTATTAAACCTACTCCTGCATTACCCCTATTTGATTTTGTATTTATAACCCTGTAATCACCTGACCAAAAGTCTTGTTCCTCCTGCCACCGAACTTCACTAATTCCCACTATATCTAACTTTAACCTATCCATCTCCCTTTTTAAATTTTCTAACCTACCTGCCCGATTAAGTGATCTGACATTCCACGCTCCGATCCGTAGAACGCCAGTTTTCTTTCTCCTGATAACGACGTCCTCTTGAGTAGTCCCCGCCCGGAGATCCGAATGGGGGACTATTTTACCTCCGGAATATTTTACCCAAGAGGACGCCATCATCATTTAATCATACAGTAGAGCTGCATGTCCTCGGGAAAAATTACGGCTGTAGTTTCCCCTTGCTTTCAGCCGTTCGCAGTACCAGCACAGCAAGGCCGTTTTGGTTAATGTTGCAAGGCCAGATCAGTCAATCATCCAGACTGTTGCCCCTGCAACTACTGAAAAGGCTGCTGCCCCTCTTCAGGAACCACATGTTTGTCTGGCCTCTCAACAGATACCCCTCCGTTGTGGTTGCACCTACGGTACGGCTATCTGTATCGCTGAGGCACGCAAGCCTCCCCACCAACGGCAAGGACCATGGTTCATGGTTCATGGGTTACCTAAATAGTGTAAATTCGCGTATTCGTCTGTCATATGTTTTTGTTTTGAACGGCCAGTGTCGGTTGGTCACAGTCAGTGTGCTCCCTGCCGCCGTTGGATAAGCAGCTGCAGCAGCAAGTCGTATACTCCTAGCTCACTCATTTGTTACATAGTTTAATTCTTAATTTCTTTGCGTGTTTTTGGTACTTGCATTGTTTAATTCATAAATTTCGGGCGTATTATAGTATTTGAGAGTTGTAGCATCGCGTTTTAGTACCTAAATAGTGTAAATTCGCGTAGTCGTCTGTCATCTGTTTTTGTTTTGAACGGCCAGTGTCGGTTGGTCACAGTCAGTGTGCTCCCTGCCGCCGTTGGATAAGCAGCTGCAGCAGCAAGTCGTATACTCCTAGCTCACTCATTTGTTACATAGTTTAATTCTTAATTTCTTTGCGTGTTTTTGGTACTTGCATTGTTTAATTCATAAATTTCGGGCGTATTATAGTATTTGAGAGTTGTAGCATCGCGTTTTAGTACTCGAATAGTGTTAAATCGCGTAGTCTCCTTCCGCCGCCGAGTAGTGTGTCAGCAGTGCACAAGTGGCAGCATTACTGCATTTACTAGGGAATCTTCTATTTTAATAACCGTTTCAATTTTGTGTCGTTTTGTTTGCGCTCTCTGTAGATTAGTTCAGACGTTCTTTGCACAACAGTTTTTAGCATGGATAGGGACTGCAACTGCTGTGTTCGGATGGAGGCTGAGTTGGCATCCCTTCGCTCCCAGCTTCAGGCAGTGTTGGCTTCGGTCACACAGCTTGAGGCTGTTGCCAATGGGCATCACTGTGGGGGTCCGGATGTGGGTTTGTCGGGGACGGCCAGCTCGTCCCACGCATCCCCCGATCGGACTACGACTGTGGTTGCCCGGGATACTGCCCGCATTGAGGCTGATCCCTCACCTGTGGTAGAGTGGGAGGTCGTCTCAAGGTGTGGCAGGGGGGCGAAAGACATTCCGGAGGGCTGAACGGAAGGCCTCTCCAGTTTGTCTGACGAACCGGTTTCAGGCTCTGTCTCAGGCTGATACTGATCTTCAGCCTGACATGGCTGCTTGTCCTGTTCCAGAGGTTGCCCCTCAGTCTGCAAGATCCGGGCAGTCGCAGAGGGTGGGCTTACTGGTAGTTGGGAGCTCCAACGTCAGGCGCGTAATGGGGCCCCTTAGGGATATGGCAGCAAGGGAGGGGAAGAAAACCAAAGTGCACTCCGTGTGCATACCGGGGGGAGTCATTCCAGATGTGGAAAGGGTCCTTCCGGATGCCATGAAGGGTACAGGGTGCACCCATCTGCAGGTGGTCGCTCATGTCGGCACCAATGATGTGTGCCGCTATGGATCGGAGGAAATCCTCTCTGGCTTCCGGCGGCTATCTGATTTGGTGAAGACTGCCAGTCTCGCTAGCGGGATGAAAGCAGAGCTCACCATCTGCAGCATCGTCGACAGGACTGACTGCGGACCTTTGGTACAGAGCCGAGTGGAGGGTCTGAATCAGAGGCTGAGACGGTTCTGCGACCGTGTGGGCTGCAGATTCCTCGACTTGCGCCATAGGGTGGTGGGGTTTCGGGTTCCACTGGATAGGTCAGGAGTCCACTACACGTAACAAGCGGCTACACGGGTAGCAGGGGTTGTGCGGCGTGGGCTGGGCGGTTTTTTAGGTTAGATGGCCTCGGGCAAGTGCAGAAAGGGCAACAACCTCAACGGATGCGGGGCAAAGTCAGGAACATGCGGGGACCAAGCAGCAATCGGTATTGTAATTGTAAACTGTCGAAGCTGCGTTGGTAAAGTACCGGAACTTCAAGCGCTGATAGAAAGCACCGAAGCTGAAATCGTTATAGGTACAGAAAGCTGGCTGAAGCCAGAGATAAATTCTGCCGAAATTTTTACAAAGGCACAGACGGTGTTTAGAAAGGATAGATTGCATGCAACCGGTGGTGGAGTGTTCGTCGCTGTTAGTAGTAGTTTATCCTGTAGTGAAGTAGAAGTGGATGGTTCCTGTGAATTATTATGGGTGGAGGTTACACTCAACAACCGAGCTAGGTTAATAATTGGCTCCTTTTACCGACCCCCCGACTCAGCAGCATTAGTGGCAGAACAACTGAGAGAAAATTTGGAATACATTTCACATAAATTTTCTCAGCATGTTATGGTCTTAGGTGGAGATTTCAATTTACCAGATATAGACTGGGACACTCAGATGTTTAGGACGGGTGGTAGGGACAGAGCATCGAGTGACATTATACTGAGTGCACTATCCGAAAATTACCTCGAGCAATTAAACAGAGAACCGACTCGTGGAGATAACATCTTGGACCTACTGATAACAAACAGACCCGAACTTTTCGACTCTGTAAGTGCAGAACAGGGAATCAGTGATCATAAGGCCGTTGCAGCATCCCTGAATATGGAAGTTAATAGGAATATAAAAAAAGGGAGGAAGGTTTATCTGTTTAGCAAGAGTAATAGAAGGCAGATTTCAGACTACCTAACAGATCAAAACGAAAATTTCTGTTCCGACACTGACAATGTTGAGTGTTTATGGAAAAAGTTCAAGGCAATCGTAAAATGCGTTTTAGACAGGTACGTGCCGAGTAAAACTGTGAGGGACGGGAAAAACCCACCGTGGTACAACAACAAAGTTAGGAAACTACTGCGAAAGCAAAGAGAGCTTCACTACAAGTTTAAACGCAGCCAAAACCTCTCAGACAAACAGAAGCTAAACGATGTCAAAGTTAGCGTAAGGAGGGCTATGCGTGAAGCGTTCAGTGAATTCGAAAGTAAAATACTAGGTACCGACTTGACAGAAAATCCTAGGAAGTTCTGGTCTTACGTTAAATCAATAAGTGGCTCGAAACATCATGTCCAGACACTCCGGGATGATGATGGCATTGAAACAGAGGATGACAAGCGGAAAGCTGAAATACTAAACACCTTTTTCCAAAGCTGTTTCACAGAGGAAGACCGCACTGCAGTTCCTTCTCTAAATCCTCGCACCAACGAAAAAATGGCTGACATCGAAATCAGTGTCCAAGGAATAGAAAAGCAACTGGAATCACTCAACAGAGGAAAGTCCACTGGACCTTACGGGATACCAATTCGATTCTACACAGAGTACGCGACAGAACTTGCCCCCCTTCTAACAGACGTGTACCGCAAGTCTCTAGAGGAACAGAAGGTTCCAAATGATTGGAAAAGAGCACAGGTAGTCCCAGTCTTCAAGAAGGGTCGTCGAGCAGATGCGCAAAACTATAGACCTATATCTCTGACGTCGATCTGTTGTAGAATTTTAGAACATGTCTTTTGCTCGAGTATCATGTCGTTTCTGGAAACTCAGAATCTACTATGTAGGAATCAACATGGATTCCGGAAACAGCGATCGTGTGAAACCCAACTCGCTTTATTTGTTCATGAGACCCAGAAAATATTAGATACAGGCTCCCAGGTAGATGCTATTTTTCTTGACTTCCGGAAGGCGTTCGATACAGTTCCGCACTGTCGCCTGATAAACAAAATAAGAGCCTACGGAATATCAGACCAGCTGTGTGGCTGGATTGAAGAGTTTTTAGCAAACAGAACACAGCATGCTGTTATCAACGGAGAGACGTCTACAGACGTTAAAGTAACCTCTGGCGTGCCACAGGGGAGTGTTATGGGACCATTGCTTTTCACAATATATATAAATGACCTAGTAGATAGTGTCGGAAGTTCCATGCGGCTTTTCGCGGATGATGCTGTAGTATACAGAGAAGTTGCAGCATTAGAAAATTGTAGCGAAATGCAGGAAGATCTGCAGCGGATAGGCACTTGGTGCAGGGAGTGGCAACTGACCCTTAACATAGACAAATGTAATGTATTGCGAATACATAGAAAGAAGGATCCTTTATTGTATGATTATATGATAGCGGAACAAACACTGGTAGCAGTTACTTCTGTAAAATATCTGGGAGTATGCGTGCGGAACGATTTGAAGTGGAATGATCATATAAAATTAATTGTTGGTAAGGCAGGTAACAGGTTGAGATTCATTGGGAGAGTCCTTAGAAAATGTAGTCCATCAACAAAGGATGTGGCTTACAAAACACTCGTTCGACCTATACTTGAGTATTGCTCATCAGTGTGGGATCCGTACCAGATCGGGTTGACGGAGGAGATAGAGAAGATCCAAAGGAGAGCGGCGCGTTTCGTCACAGGGTTATTTGGTAACCGTGATAGCGTTACGGAGATGTTTAACAAACTCAAGTGGCAGACTCTGCAAGAGAGGCGCTCTGCTCGCCAGGTTTCGAGAGGGTGCGTTTCTGGATGAGGTATCGAATATATTGCTTCCCCCTACTTATACCTCCCGAGGAGATCACGAATGTAAAATTAGAGAGATTAGAGCGCGTACAGAGGCTTTCAGACATTCGTTCTTCCCACGAACCATACGCGACTGGAACAGGAAAGGGAGGTAATGACAGTGGCACGTAAAGTGCCCTCCGCCACACACCGTTGGGTGGCTTGCGGAGTATAAATGTAGATGCAGATGTACATGTCCCGAGTTCGAGTCTCGGTCCAGCACACAGTTTTAATCTGCAAGGCAGTTTCAAATTTGGTGTAGTTATATTTTCTACTGGGATAATTTTTCGGTGGAGGCCACTAGAGAAATGCTTTTTGAGGTCACTTATGTACGTTTTTCTTGAATAATTAGATAACTGCAGCTGTGATCGAACTCGCCGATTCCACATGTACGTACGTCTTTCCTTGCGGTCTTTCTTTCTACCAATTTTGTTTTGTTTAAATAAATACATTTTCAGTGCACATAATAACGTTAGTTGTTTGCTGCTTAGTGAAAGTACCGCACCGGCCTTCGGGACGAAAGCGAACGTCCTTTGGAAGCGGTAAGGGTAAGATAGATACTGCCTACAGGAAAATTAAAGAGACATTTGAACAAAAGAGAACCACTTGTGTGAATATCAAGAGCTTTGATGGAAACCCAGTTCTAAGCAAAGAAGGGAAAGCAGAAAGGTGGAAGGAGTATATAGTCTATACAAGGCTGATGTACTTGAGGACAATATTATGGAAATGGATGTAGATGAAGATGAAATGGGAGATATGATACTGCGTGAAGAGTTTGACAGAGCACTGAAAGACCTGAGTCGAAACAAGGCCCCCGGAGTAAACAACATTCCATTAGAACTACTGACAGCCTTGGGAGAGCCAGTCCTGACAAAACCCTACCATCCGGTGAGCAAGATGTATGAGACAGGCGAAGTACCCTCAGACTTCAAGAAGGATATAATAATTCCAATCCCAAAGAAAGCAGGTGTTGACAGATGTGATAATTACCGAACTATCAGTTTAATAAGTCACAGCTGCAAAATACTAACGCGAATTCTTTACAGACGAATGGAAAAACTGGTAGAAGCCGACCTCGGGGAAGATCAGTTTGGATTCCGTAGAAATGTTGGAACACGTGACGCAATACTGACCCTACGACTTATCTTAGAAGCTAGATTAAGGAAAGGCAAACCTACGTTTCTAGCATTTGTAGACTTAGAGGAAGCTTTTGACAATGTTGATTGGAATACTCTCTTTCAAATTCTGAAGGTGGGAGGGGTAAAATACAGGGAGCGAAAGGCTATTTACAATTTGTACAGAAACCAGATGGCAGTTACAAGAGTGGAGGGACGCGAAAGGGAAGCAGTGGTTGGGAAGGGAGTGAGACAGGGTTGTAGCCTATCCCCGATGTTATTCAATCTGTATATTGAGCAAGCAGTAAAGGATACAAAAGAAAAATTCGGTGTAGGTATTAAAGTCCATGGAGAAGAAATAAAAACTTCGAGGTTCGTCGATGACATTGTAATTCTGTCAGAGATAGCAAAGGACTTGGAAGAGCAGTTGAACGGAGTGGATAGCGTCTTGAAAGGAGGATATAAGATGAACATCAACAAAAGCAAAACGAGGATAATGGAATGTAATCGAATGAAGTCGAGTGATGCTGAGGGAATTAGATTAGGAAATGAGACACTTAAAGTAGTAAAGGAGTTTTGCTGTTTGGGGAGCAAAATAACTGATGGTGGTCGAAGTAGAGAGGATATAAAATGTAGACTGGCGATGGCAAGGAAAGCGTTTCTGAAGAAGAGAAATTTGTTAACATCGAGTATTGGTTTAAGTGTCAGGAAGTCGTTTCTGAAACTATTTGTATGGATTGTAGCCATGTATGGAAGCGAAACGTGGACGATAAATAGTTTAGACAAGAAGAGAAAAGAAGCTTTCGAAATGTGGTGCTACAGAAGAATGCTGAAGATTAGATGGGTAGATCACATAACTAATGAGGAGGGATTGAATAGAATTGGGGAGAAGAGGAGTTTGTGGCACAACTTGACTAGAAGAAGGGATCGGTTGGTAGAACATGTTCTGAGGCATCAAGGGATCACCAATTTAGTACTGGAGGATAGCGTGGAGGGTAAAAGTCGGTGAGGGAGACCAAGAGATGACTACACTAAGCAGATTCGGAAGGATGTAGGTTGCAGTAAGTACTGGGCGATGCAGAAGCTTGCACAATATAGAGTAGCATGGAGAGCTGCATCAAACCAGTCTCAGGACTGAAGACCACAACAACAACAAC
The DNA here is from genome assembly GCF_023864275.1 of Schistocerca cancellata. Lineage (NCBI taxonomy): Eukaryota > Metazoa > Arthropoda > Insecta > Orthoptera > Acrididae > Schistocerca > Schistocerca cancellata. The sequence goes on along the minus strand of NC_064635.1, from coordinate 13,448,092 downwards.
AACTTTGGAAGCGGGTAGCGACCGCCCCTCCTCCGCCGCCTAGCGGGCCTTGGCACAAAGTATCCTAACAGTTTCTCCGCGGCCGCACGCCGCTGCTCCGTCCACAGTACAGCCGTACACTCACCCCCGCAAAAGATAAACTTCACACTGAAAAATGTTACTGCAAATACTGTTAATAAACATTCTATGTTCACCAGAACCTATGACTGGAGTAACCTAATGGACTTTACACTGCAAGGCGATCATTTCACGTGGGCTTCTACCCAAAGCGCAATGTGGATGAAGGGGCTCGATACGCAGACTCGGTGGGGCACACAGGATTCTACAGTGTCTGACTTACTTCCTATCAGATCCATCCACACCGCAGTAGCACACCACAGCTGACTAGAAACCTTACCTTAGTAAGAAAAACTATTCCTAATAACGTATATTCGGTCGCCAGCTCTGAAAGAGCAATTTTGAAATCTTTAAATGTTTTTCTTTTAATTACTTTTAACGGTGACAGTACCTTTCAATGGCTGTAATATATATAAACTGAGGCTGGCCAAGTGGCAGCCATTTTTACTTTTGAAAAACTTGTTACGTAAATCATGAATTAGCAAGCAAAGCAAATTTAAATTTGTAGCAACGTTAAAGATATTCAATGCATTGTAATTTATTTCTTTGAAGAAAGCGACCACATTTAAAGATGGTGTTATAAACTAAAGCAATTTCTTACATTCAATGTCTCTCCCTCTCTACTATGAAGCAGTTCGTAATAATAATGAATTTACTTATCGTACCTTTCACTCAACTACACTACTGGATATTAAAATTGCTACACCAAGAAGAAATGCAGATGATAAACGAGTATTCATTGGACAAAGATATTATACTACAACTGACATGTGATTATATTTTCATGCAATTGGGGTGCATAGATCCTGAGAAATCAGTACCCAGAACAACCACCTCTGGCCGAAATAACGGCCTTCATACGCCTGGGCATAGAGCCAAACAGAGCTTGGATGGCGTGTACAGTTACAGCTGCCCATGCACCCTTCAAGACGATACCACAGTTCATCAAGAGTAGTCACTGGCGTATTGTGACGAGCCAGTTGCTCGGCCAACGTTTTCAGTTGGTGAGAGATTTGGAGAATGTGCTGGCCAGCGCAGCAGTCGAACATTTTCTGTATTCAGAAACGCCCGTACAGGACCTGCAACATGCGGACATGCATTATCCTGCTGAAATGTAGGGTTTCGCAGGGATCGAATGAAGGGTAGAGCCACGTTTCGTAACACATCTGAAATGTAACGTCCACTGTTCAAAGTGCCGTCAATGTGTACAAGAGGTGACCGAGACGTGTAACCAATGGCGACCCATAACATCAAGCCGGGTGATGTGCATTCACCGCGTTGTCGCCAAACACGGATGCGACCATCATGACGCTGTAAACAGAACCTAGATTCATCGGAAAGGTGACGTTTTGCCATTCGTGCACCCAGGTTCGTCGTTGAGTACACCGTCGCAGGCGTTCCTGTCTGTGATGCAGCGTCAAGGGTACCCGGAGCCATGCTCTCCGAGCTGATAGTCCATGCTGCTGCAAACATCGCCGAAGTGTTCGTGCAGATGGTTGTTGTCTTGCAAACGTCCCCATCTCTTGAATCAGAGATCGAGACGTGGCTGCACGATCCGTTACAGCCATGCGGATAACATGCCTGTCATCTCGACTGCTAGTGATACGAGGCCGTTCGGATGCAGCAAGACGTTCCGTGTTGCCCTCCTGAACCCACCGATTCCATATTCTGCTAACAGTCATTGGATCTCGACCAACGCGAGCAGCAATGTCGCGATATGATAAACCACAATCACGATATGCTGGAATCCGACCTTTCGGAAACATGATGGTACCATTTCTCGTCCTTAAACGAGGCATCACAACAACGTTTCACCAGGCTACGCCGGGCAACTGCTGTTTGCGTATGAGAAATCGGTTGGAAACTTTCCTCATGTCAGCACGTTATCGGTGTCGCCACCGGAGCCAACCTTGTGTGAATGCTCTGAAAAGCTAATCATTTGCATATCACAGCATCTTCTCACTGTCTGTTAAATTTCGCGTCTGTGGCAAGTCATCTTCGTGGTGTAGCAATTTTAATGGCCAGTAGTGTATATATAAACTGGGACTTGCCAAGTGGCAGCCATCTTTACTTTTGAAAAACTTGTTACGTAAATCATGAATTAGCTAGCAAAGCAAATTTAAATTTGTAGCAACATTAATGTTATTCAATGGATTCTAATTTATTTCTTCAAACAAAGCTACCACATTCAAAGGTGGTGTTATAAACCAAAGCAATTTCTTAGACTGAATGTCTCTCCCTCTCTACTATGAAGCAGTTCGTTATAATAATGAATTTACTTATCGTACCTTTTACTCAACTATTAATCAAACAATCCATTTAACTTGCAAACTGTCATTTCAAAACAGACATGACCAGGAAACAGTACTGGTGATCGCTTCGGGCAGAAATTTTCGGGGAATAAGTTTGCAGTTCTTCTATTTTTTTCGTTTGAAAGTAATTTGACTGTGTAACCCCTTACATGCTCAGAGATTAAACAAACAAGTCTATAAAATTAGTGCTTGCCTTGCGTTGCGTGCTGGAAGGCTCACAGTACTGTCGGTAGAACAATTCGGTCGGCTCTTCACGTCCCCAGTGAGGAACTTTCTTATTGATAGCCACGTCAAAAGTTGCAGCCATCTTTACTCGTCGGAGCGTCGGCCGGATTCCATCAAAATATTATTTGGATAATCTTTCTTTCCGAATTGATACATACTGTAGACGATTTTGGGGCACAAAATTCGCTGCTGTTCGAATATTTGATGTCACTTTTTTTTCACCACTTCAGCACCATACAAGTCTCACTTTAGCGGACCTATCACATCCCGATACACACACCTGTGAAGGCTCCCAAGCAGCTGCCTTTCTTTCCACCGTCAGTTCCCTTGGCGCTCCTCTCGCCAAGGTCACCCCCATAACTGGTCACGTGAAACCCTTTGTACTGCCCCTCATCTTATTCTGCACAGTTGTTTAACATACTAACCACGAAAATTTACCCTGACGTGGTTACAGCCTTTACGATTTTTTCATTGAATGGCAATAACATTTTCCTTATCGTTAATTAACAATTGGATATGAAGTAGTTCTTTTATGTCAAAGCGCTTTGGATACAAACACAACACTTTTACACATTCATTTGCTAATATCGATTTTTCAACATATCAATACTCTAAAGTAAAGTTGAAAATTATTTCTAACTGGTGCATCACACAGCCTCTAGCGAAAATGTACCCAGTACAAAAGTTTAGTACTTTAAATTTCCTGTTTATTTTGTTGTAGAGCTAATACATGCTCATAGCGAGTGAGAGAATACGAAAATCTTGTGGGTGGTATATGAAAGTATTGGGGGTTGCATAAAAACCAATCGTAGGGGCAGCTGAGTCACGCTGTATACAGAGTATCATGATTCGTTGCACATCAGTCAGCAGTTGAAAGAGTTTCTTTCTGTTAGGGCAGAGTTTTAACGTGTCCTCACTGGTTGCTCGTAGGACATTTAGGCGATAATCCACAGCTCATGGTCTAGTGGGTGAATCGTCCACTTTGAAACATTATATACGACTGTGCTTAAACTGACACACAATATTTTTTAGCGCAACGCAATCTGACTTTCAGAAATCCCTACAAAGTAATGGCCCTGACTAGCATTAACCTGTACCTTTCACAAATCACTTACCTCACCAAAAATCTTCGTTACTGGAACTACTGCAATACAGTGAGCGCCACTACTGCCAGCTAAATAAAAGATTCAAACTACTGAAAGCACTAACTACTGATAGGCATAGTTAGCAAATGAAAGATTTTAATAGAGAACAAACAATGTATTTACCTTAATAATCATAATATATATGCCATCCAGTCTTACAAATTTCAAGTCTCCGCCATTTCTCTCCCCACATCCACCACTGCTGGCGGCTCACCTCCAACTGCGCAACGCTACGCGCTGTTCACATCCAGCTGCCGCTGCCCAACATTACAATGGCAGACAACAATGCAAACCAGCCACAGACTGCTCACAGCACAGCCAGTGATTTTCATACAGAGCGCTACGTAACGTTGCCAATAAGAAAACATAAACAGCCTACTTACATGGGTAGCGTTGCTGCCTCCGAATCACGGGATCCCGTGTTCGATTCCCAGCTGGGTTGGCGATTTTCTCTGCCCGGGGACTGGGTGTTTGTGTTGTCTTCATCATTTCATCATCATCATTCGTGACAGTGGCTGGACTGGAGTGTGGCAAAAAACTGCACTGAGTAAAAATAGGGACTCTGCACTGATGACTGCTCGGTTGAGGGCCCCAACAAAACAAACATCATCATAATCCAGGCGATATTTCAGTTATGCCCATGTATGAGCCAGTACTGCTTGATTGCTTCACTGATTTCTGTACGAAGTGCAGCAGTGTCACTGAATTGCGTTGTGTTGCGTGCCCCACAATGGGAAGTCTACGGGCGTGAATCGGGAGATTGCAGGAGCCATGGGATGGGACCATCCCAACTCACCTACCTCTCAGAAAAAATGTGACATCAAGTACATCCCCGACGTTCAAACCACAATGTGGTGGTGCATCATCATACTGGAAAATGATGAAAGGTCGCAGATTTTCAGACTGTGGTAGCAGGAAGTGTTCGAGCATGTCCAGGTAAAAATTTTCCATTATGGTTCACTCTGCGAGGAAAATGTGCCTGACACCCTATCGTCACAAGGCCAAACCAAAAATCTGAATTATCACGGATGTATTCAGTCGAGTTGCTTGCGATTTTGGAGCCACAAATGCTAATGTTGTGGCGAAAGAATTGTCCATAAATGCGAAACGTTGCTTTATCTGAAACGCGCCCCTTTATCCTGAGACGTACGTTGGTCATGAAGGTCTCATCACATTCTGGCAAGTATGGCTGAAGGGAAACAGACAGATTCCATATTCTTAGATTTCCATAAAGCATTTGATAGAGTTAATGAAGGTACAAGCGTACAGAATGGGTTCCCAGGTATGTGAGTGGCTTAAAGACGTCTTAAGGGGAGCCGGAGGTGGTCAAATCCAAAAAATTACGATTTTTTTTTTTGCTACCGAAAATTAATTGGAACATTCCTCTTTAATGTAAACTTTGAATTATTGTTCTACTCGCCCTAGAAGTGGAGTTATTACCATTTTCCCCCACGCCTGCAGAGGAAATGGGAGGCTGCTGAACGCATCTAACACCTTCTCGTGACTTCCTGGCGAACTGCTTGGGATTTTCACGCCCTGTTACGCATACAGCGCCTTATTTTATGCATACAGCGAGTGTGCAAGGGTTGGCTACATTGTTTCCTGTGACAAATGAAGCGCTAAGAGCGCGGAACATCGTCTCTTCGCTGTTTACCGTTTCGAATTAGTTCAGTGTTGCGCCTGTTGTTGGTAGTATTGCACTTCTTGCGTAAAGCGTTGTTCTGGTTACGATGCCACGTTTTAGTAACCGTGTATATAAGAAGAGGAAGAGCGTAGGGAAATGAAAATTAACACTAATACCAAGTCGCGATACTACAATTACTGAAACAGTGCGTTCTTCTGCTAACCAACACATGGCCGGCCATAGCCCTGTGACATCTTCTAGCAAATACTACCTTGGGGATGGTGACTCCAAAGGTTTCAAGACTATAGAGGAACTGAAACCATATGGAAATGAATTTGTAGTTGAAAAGTTGGAATGCATTGGGCATGTGGAAAAGCGTATGGGTGCACGGCTTCGAAGGCTCAAACTAACTTTGGGTTCAAGTAAGCTCAGTGATGGAAAGACAATAGGAGGGAGAGGCAGGCTTACTGATGAGGTGATTGAACGTTTACAGAGATTCTATGGGTATGCTATAAGGCAAAATACTAGTAATGTTAGTGACATGCGAAAAGCAGTGTGGGCATTGTTCCATCATACTGCCTCTTCCAATGAATACCCTCAACACAGCCTGTGCCCAAAAGATTCCTGGTGCAAATATAATGCAAAAAAGGACTATGGTCACAAACATGGTTTGCCAGCAGCTGTGATAAATGCAATAAAACCAATTTTTCATGACTTAACACAGCCAGAATTGTTACACAAATGTCTACACGGAAAGACGCAGAATCCTAATGAGAGCGTAAACAATTTGATTTGGAAAGTGATCCCTAAAAGGGTGTTTTAAGCATAAAAACACTGCACTTTGGCATTTATGAAGCAATAGCAACCTACAACCAAGGGAACAGAGTGAAGTGTGAAGTTCTGAAGGCATTAGGATTTACAGCTGGGGTCAACACTGTACGAGCACTAAGAAATATTGACAGAGAAAGGATAAGAGGAGCAGAAAGAAGAGAAAGGAATATGAAGTATGGTGGAACAACAGGCCAGAAAAGTATACAGAAGAGGAAGCTTTTGGAGGATGAAGAAGAAGACCCTGATAATCCATCCTATAGTGCAGGAATGTATTGAGAAGCTGTGATAGCCATTTCCCGTAAATTAGAATTTTTCGAATATAAGGAACATTTTCTCAAAATCGACTCAAGCTAGAGAGATGAAATTTTTATACAGCACTCCTAGTGGTCAAACTTACATTGTAACACAGCCATTTGGCAATATGTTCAGTAGTTTCATTTCAGTTTAATTATAAAGCAATTATTTGTAAAAAAATTGGGTCATTAATAAAAAAAATAATTGGAAGGAAACTAGAAAAGATACTCCAAAATTCCTCTGTCATAACTGCAATACTAAACCACTCTATATGTAAATAAAATTCAAATTTTTCTATTTGGTAGATTATTCATAAATGTTCCTCAAACTTAGTGATTTTAACATGGGCAGCATAGGCACCTCCGGCCCCCCTTAAGTAACAGATCCCAGTATCTTGTCCCCAACGAAGAGGGTTCATCAGAGGCAGGGATATCGAATGGAGTGGCCCAGGGAAGCATGATAGTACCGCTATTATTCTCGAGATGCATAACTGGTGGACGGGGTGGGCAGCAATCTGAGACTGTTTGCGGATGAGGCTGTGGTGTGTGGGCAGGTTTCGCAGTCGAGCGACTACAGGAGGATGATAGATGACTGAGACAAATTTCTTGTTCGTGTGGTGGATCCTAGCTAATTCTAAATGTAGAGAAATGTAAGGTAGCGAAGATGAGTAGGGAAACAAACCCATGAGGTTCGAATGCAACATCAATAGTGTTCCGCTTGACACAGACACGACGATTACGTATCTAGGCGCAGCGTTGCAAAGCGATACGAAGTGGCACGAGCAGGCCTGCAGCAGAATCGTCGACTTCGGTTTATTGGGATAATTTTAAGGAAGTGTGACTCATCTATAAAGGAGACCGCATGCACGACGCTAGTTAGACCTGTTCTTGAGCACTCTGAGAGTGTTTGGGCTCCCCACGATGCCTTATTAAACGACGACAACGAAGCAATTCAGAGGCGGGCTGCTAGATTTGTTACTAGTAGGTTCGAACAGCACGCAAGTACGAGGTGCATTCAAGTTCTAAGGCCTCCGATTTTTTTTTCTCCGGACTGGAAAGAGATAGAAACATGCGCATTGTTTTAAAATGAGGCCGCGTTCATTGTCAATACGTCCCAGAGATGGCAGCACCGTACGGCAGATAGAATTTTACCGCCAGCGGCGAGAATGAGAACTGTTTTAAATACTTAAAATGGCGACGTTTTCCTTACTTGAACAGCGTGCAATCATTCCTTTTCTGAATTTGCATGGTGTGAAACCAATCGAAATTCATCGACAGTTGAAGGAGACATGTGGTGATGGAGTTAAGGATGTGTCAAACGTGCGTTCGTGGGTGCGACAGTTTAATGAAGGCAGAACATCGTGTGACAACAAACCGAAACAACCTCGGGCTCGCACAAGCCGGTCTGACGACATGATCGAGAAAGTGGAGAGAATTGTTTTGGGGGATCGCCGAATGACTGTTGAACAGATCGCCTCCAGAGTTGGCATTTCTGTGGGTTCTGTGCACACAATCCTGCATGACGACCTGAAAATGCGAAAAGTGTCATCCAGGTGGGTGCCACGAATGCTGACGGACGACCACACGGCTGCCTGTGTGGCATGTTGCGAAGCGATGTTGACGCGCAACGACAGCATGAACGGGACTTTCTTTTCGTCGGTTGTGACAATGGATGAGACGTGGATGCCATTTTTCAATCCAGAAACAAAGCGCCAGTCAGCTGAATAGATGCACACACATTCACCACCACTAAAAAAATTTCGGGTAACCGCCAGTGCTGAAAAAATGATGGTGTCCATGTTCTGGGACAACGTGGGCGTAATCCTTACCCATTGCGTTCCAAAGGGCACTACGGCAACAGGTGCATCCTATGAAAATGTTTTGAAGAACAAATTCCTTCCTGCACTGCAACGAAAACGTCCGGAAAGGGCTGCACGTGTGCTGTTTCACGAAGACATCGCTCCTGCACATCGAGCTAACGTTACGCAACAGTTTCTTCGTGATAACAACTTTGAAGTGATTCCTCATGCTCCCTACTCACCTGACCTGGCTCCTAGTGACTTTTGGCTTTTTCCAACAATGAAAGACACTCTCCGTGGCCGCACATTCACCAGCCGTGCTGCTATTGCCTCAGCGATTTTCCGGTGGTCAAAACAGACTCCTAAAGAAGCCTTCACCGCTGCCATGGAATCATGGCGTCAGCGGTGTGAAAAATGTGTACGTCTGCAGGGCGATTACGTCGAGAAGTAACGCCTGTTTCATCGATTTCGGGTGAGTAGTTAATTAGAAAAAAAAATTGGAGGCCTTAGAACTTGAATGCACCTCGTATTACAGAGATGCTTTGGGAACTCACATGGGAATCACTGGAGGAATCTTCTCGAGGAGCGGTACTGAAAATAAAAAAATAAAAAAAAAATTTAGAGAACTGCCGTTTGAGGCTAACTGCAGAACGGTTCTACTGTCGCCAAAGTACATTGCGCGTAACGATGATGAAGATAAGATGAAAGAAATTAGGGCTTGTACGGAGGCATATAGCAGTCATTTTTTCCTCGTTCCATTTAAGAGCAAGACAGGAAAGGGAGCGACTCGTAGTGGTACAGGGCACCCTCCACTACGCACCGCACGGTGCCTTGTGGAGTATTTATGTAGATGTAGAAGTCAGCATGGAACACGCGAACCCATCCAACAGAGGACGTTGATTTCACTGCAGTGCTTGCACCATTTACACTCCGTACGCACGAAGGCTAAACCAGTAACGTAACACCTCATGGACAGTTGAAGTTGCCTTCTGCAGTTCGTGTGATGCACGACGAATAGACATCTAGTGGCTGCGTTGAAATGTGTTTCCATGTCGAGGAACCTCTTTGAAATTGCCGGCGGCTTTAAAGTTTGCCGGCCGGAGTGGCCGAGCGGTTCTAGGCGCTACGGTAGCAGGTTCGAATCCTGCCTCGGGCATGGATGTATATGCTGTCCTTAGGTTAGTTAGATTTAAGTAGTTCTAAATCTAGGGGACTGATGACCTCAGATGTTAAGTCCCATAGTACTCAGAGCCATTACTACTTAAAAGTTTATGAACCACCTCATTATCCTTGTTTTTTGCCGGTGGCGCCGTCTCACACGGGCGTCGATAGTTACGCAGTACAGACTTGGATTCTAGACGACCCATTACGCCTTCTCCTGGTCTTTCGTCATTTTGATGCACACCGAATGACATTTGCAACAAAGGACAAAGGAAAAAAAAATGTTTTGACAGTTGTTTTAACGACAAACCACGATTCTCTATCTCCAACAGTCCTAAGTTATGATTTTCTGAAATGGTTGCTGGATTTTATTGACACCTTGCAAAGCCTTATTCGCTGTCTGTGTCGCATTGCTACTGACTATACAAATTCGTAGATGGAAGAGAGGATTACTTGTTGTCCGACTTTATTGTAATTTCACAGAGACCTCAATTTTGTATTGATTTTTAACTTACTTTCTTACTTGTTATGAAAAGCGGTGATTTAGTTTCGCCTATAGCAACCTACTTTGCCATCCATCACCATCAACTGGAACATCCCTTTCACCTTGACCCCGCCATTTCGTTTCTCTAACAGAGACGATTTACGGTGATATATTATAAACTTAGAGAAAGCTATTGGCAATGTTGACTCGAATACTCTCTTTCAAATTCTAAAGGTGGCAGGGGTAAAATACAGTGAGCGAAAAGCTATTTACAATTTGTACAGAAACCAGATGGCAGTTATAAGAGTCGAGGGACACGAAAGGGAAGCAGTGGTTGGGAAGGGAGTGAGACAGGTTGTAGCCTCTCCTCGATGTTATTCAATCTATATGTTGAGCAAGCAGTAAAGGAAAAAAAAGAAGAATTTGGAGTAGGTATTAAAATCCATGGAGAAGATATAAAAAGTTTGAGGTTCGCCGATGACATTGTAATTCTGTCAGAGACAGCAAAGGACTTGGAAGGGCAGTTGAGCGGAATGGATAGTGTCCTGAAAGGAGGATATAAGATGAACATCAGCAAAAGCACAATGAGGATAACGTAATGTAGTCAAATTAAGTCGGGTGATGCTGAGGGAATTAGATTAGTAAATGAGACACTTAAAGTAGTAAAGGAGTTTTTCTATTTGGGGAGCAAAATAACTGATGATGGTCGAAATAGACAGGATATAAAATGTAGACTGGCAATGGCAAGGAAAGCGTTTCTCAAGAAGAGAAATTTGCTAACATCATGTGTAGATTTAAGTGTCAGGAAGTCGTTTCTGGAAGTATTTGTATGGAGTGTAGCGATGGAAGTGAAACTTGGACGACAAATAGTTTGGACAAAAAGAGAATAGAAGCTTTCGAAATGTGGTGCTACAGAAGAATGCTGAAGATTAGATGGGTAGATCACATAACTAATGAGGAGGTATTGAATAGGACTGAGGAGACGAGAAGTTTGTGGCACAACTTGACTAGAAGAAGGGATCGGTTGATAGGACATGTTCTGAGGCATCAAGGGGTTACCAATATGGTATTGTAAGGCAGCGTGGAGGGTAAAAATCATAGAGGGAGACCAAGAGATGAATACACTTAGCAGATTCAAAGGGTTGTAGGTTGCAGTAGTAACTGGGAGATGAAGAAGCTTGCACAGTATAGAGTAGCATGGAGAGCTGCATCAAACCAGTCTCAGGACTGAAGACTACAACAACAACAACAACAACAACAACAACATATTACCGAACTGTGTGCAGGATCGCTTAAGTCGTCTCATATGGACCGTGGTATCCAAAGTCAATGCTGAGTGTGCCGAGTTCAACGTGCTGCGGAACGCTCAGAAACGACGCTACATGTGCACACGGTACGTGGACCCCAACGTGGTATATCCGATTGCAGCGCGCTCCAGCGGCAGTTGTCGGCTGTATTTGGGTCGCACATCACACTGGTCACGAAATCGATGAGCGTAAAATCAGTACGTTAGCTGCACTGGGTGGTTCGTTGATTTGGGGGAGGCGACCAAACAGCAAGGCCATCGGTCCAGTCGGATTAGTTAAGGATGGGGAAGGAAGTTGGCCGCGCCCTTTCTAAGGAACTATTCCTGCATTTGCCTGAAGCGATTTAGGACAATCGTGGAAAACCTAAATCAGGATGGCCGTCCCGAATGCGAGTCCAGAGTGCTAACCACTGCATCACCTCGCTTGGTAGCTCTACTAAAATTATCGTTTCCACCATTGTCCATACACCTGTTATGTTGTTTTGTCTGTAGTATACAGTAGTAAAAATTTCATCCATGAACATATTATAAGACAAAAAGGAAAGTGCCTGTTTACTCACTGAGTATGTCCGCCTATAAATGTTCTATTTGTTACAATTCGAGGTGCATTCAAGGTCTAAGGCCTCCGATTTTTTTTTCTCCAGATTGGAAAGAGATAGAAACATGCACATTGTTTTAAAATGAGGCCGCGTTCATTGTCAATACGTCCCAGAGATGGCAGCACCGTATGGCAGATGGACTTTTACCGCTAGCGGCGAGAATGAGAACTGTTTTAAATACTTAAAATGGCGACGTTTTCCTTACTTGAACAGCGTGCAATCATTCGTTTTCTGAATTTGCATGGTGTGAAACCAATTGAAATTCATCGACAGTTGAAGGAGACATGTGGTGATGGAGTTATGGATGTGTCGAATGTGCGTTCGTGGGTGCGACAGTTTAATGAAGGCAGAACATCGTGTGACAACAAACCAAAACAGCCTCGGGTTCGCACAAGCCGGTCTGACGACATGATCGAGAAAGTGGAGAGAATTGTTTTGGGAGATCGCCGAATGACTGTTGAACAGATCGCCTCCAGAGTTGGCATTTCTGTGGGTTCTGTGCACACAATCCTGCATGACGACCTGAAAATGCGAAAAGTGTCATCCAGGTGGGTGCCACGAATGCTGACGGATGACCACATGGCTGCCTGTGTGGCATGTTGCCAAGCAATGTTGATGCGCAGTGACAGCATGAATGGGACTTTCTTTTCGTCGGTTGTGACAACGGATGAGACGTGGATGCCATTCTTCAATCCAGAAAAAAAGCGCCAGACAGCTGACTAGATGCACACACATTCACCACCACTAAAAAACCGCCAGTGCTGAAAAAATGATGGTGTCCATGTTCTGGAACAGAGAGGGCGTAATCCTTACCCATTGCGTTCCAAAGGGCACTACGGTAACAGGTGCATCCTACGAAAATGTTTTGAAGAACAATTTCCTTCCTGCCCCGCAACGAAAACGTCCGGGAAGGGCTGCGCGTGTGCTGTTTCACCAAGACAACGCAACCGCACATCGAGCTAACGTTACACAACAGTTTCTTCGTGATAATAACTTTGAAGTGATTCCTCATGCTCCCTACTCACCTGACCTGGCTCCTAGTGACTTTTGGCTTTTTCCAACAATGAAAGACACTCTCCGTGGCCGCACATTCACCAGCCGTGCTGCTATTGCTTCAGTGATCCAGTGGTCAAAACAGACTCGTAAAGAAGCCTTCGCCGTTGCCATGGAATCATGGCGTCAGCGTTGTGAAAAATGTGTACGTCTGCAGGCCGATTACGTCGAGAAGTAACGCGAGTTGCATCGATTTCGGGTGAGTAGTTAATTAGGAAAAAAATCGGAGGCCTTAGAACTTGAATGCACCTCGTAGTTCTCAACTCGTATGATAAGAATTATTTGATAATTCTCAAGTTTGCCGGCCGGTGTGACCGTGCGGTTCTAGGCGCTTCAGTCTGGAACCGCGCGACTGCTACGGCCGCAGGTTCGAATCCTGCCTTGGGCATGGATGTGTGTGACGTCCTTAGGTTAGTTAGGTTTAAGTAGTTCTAAGTTCTAGGGGACTGAAGACCACATATGTTAAGTCCCATAGTGCTCAGAGCCATTTGAACCATTCTCACGTTTTAGTAAAGCCCTAAAGTTATTCTTAATCGACCATTGGTTCCATTCACTAGCAGATTCTTTAGAACATGTGAAAGACAAAACTTGGAACAAGATAGTGAAAAATATCGTAGTGCATGCCTTGTAGATGAATCCAATCGAACAAACTCATTCCTTAGAAAGAGGGCCTTACATTCACATAACATCGCGTACCCTAGAATGTACTTCTATTAAACTAATATGAAAGTAATGGAGCAGAGGAACACAGCAATCAGTCGAAATGCTGTTGGTTATTTGTTATTATTGCATATCCAAATTTCCGCTATAAATAGCCATCCTCAGTAGAGCTGAGTGTGTTATAACCCAACAGACTCGCAACAGTATATGTCACCATGTGACTTTACTGCCTGCACACCAGTATAGCCATATGGTGACGCCGCGCGGGGTAGTCGCGCGGTCTTAGGCACCTTACTACGGTTCTCGCGGCTACCCCCGTCGGACGTCGAGTCCTCAGTCAGGCATGGGTGTGTGTGTTGTCCTTGGTGAAAGTTAGTTTAAGGTAGATTAAGTCGTGGGTACTCCTACGGACTGATGACCTCACCAGTTTGGTCCCATAGGAACTTACCACAAATTTCCAGTTTCACATGGTGACACATACTGCTGGGGTCCTATTGCGTTATAAAACACTCAAATGTACTGAAGATGGCTACTTTTAGCGGAAACCTAGATGTGCAAGAACACTGAAAAAGCAGCGGGATTGTGACTGGTTGCTGTGTTCCTATGCTTCCTTACAACAATATGCACAAATTGGTAGCATGAAAGTATCAGCCCTACTAGAAAGCACTAAAGTTAGTACTAAAATATTCCTATCCAAATGAGAGTCTGAACCAACAAAACATCGCCCGTTGTCCAGCAATTTTACGTCTATAGTCAGTAAAAACATATTCAACAACCAAGATCGCACAAAACAGTTTTTTTTCCAAGACAACCAGTTTGTTAAAAACGATTCTACAGCCAAGATCGCATAAAACTTTTTTTAATTTAAGACAACCGTTTTCAACAGAGTGTGCTGTCATCTTCAGGTCGTGAAATCTTGTTGTTGTGAAACATGCTCGTTTTACGCTGATCTCACGCACAAGATGTCAAGTGGATAAAAATAACACATTATAAAAGGTTTGTCATCGCCAAAACATTTGAAAAACATAAAGCACGTTGTGCAACAGGCTGTGTCCATATACGAGGGTGAGTCAAATGAAAACCTTAAATCTTTAAAAACAAATCGAAATTTCGCGCCGTTATCCTGTAAGTTGGTAAGCGTGCTACAAACAGCGTGCAGAATGGCTTGTAGGTGGCAACATAGTGCAGATGTACACGTACCGTCGCAGTATCAGTATAAAGATGGCCGCCCCACTTGCGACTTGCACCGCGGAAGAACAGCGTTCTGTTATTCGGTTTTTGCGTAGTGAATGTGTGAAACCTATTGAAATTCATCGACGAATGAAGGTTCAGTACGGTGATGCGTGTCTGTCACAGCAGCAAGTCTACGAATGGAGTAGGAAGTTCGCAAATGGTGTGACATCAGTGGAAGGTTCTCCCCGTCCAGATCAGACACAACGAGTTGTGACTCCACAGAACATTGCAGCAGTTGAAGCCGTTGTGAAGGAAAGTAACCGAATGACACTGAATGACATTGCATCTTGTTTACAGATTAGTCATTATGTGCTCCAGTTTCACAAAGTGTCTTCAAGGTGGATGCCGCGGCAGCTGACTCCTGAAATGACAGAACGACGTGTTAATGCTTGTGAAGAACTTCTTCGCCACTTTCAACGAGAAGGTGATGGCTTCCTTGCAAGAATCGTTACTGGGGACGAAACCTGGGTTCACTTCCACCAATCGGAAACGAAGAGAGCGAGCAAGAAATGTCGCCATTGCTCATCACCAAAAGCAAAGAAGTTTCGAACACAACCATCAGCAAGGAAGGCTACGCTGACTCTCTTTTGGGACGAAAAAGGCGTCATTTTGGAGCATTACATGCCTAGAGGGACCACTGTCACCAGTGCATCATACACAGATCTCACAAAAAATCATCTGCGGCCTGCAATCAAATCAAAGCGACGTGGATTGCTGTCAGCAAGTGTCCTTGTGCAACATGACAATGCAAGGCCCCACACTGCCCGACAACAGTTGCAACAATCACAGACCTGCATTTTGAGTGTCTTCCTCATCCACCATACTCACTAGACCTTGCCGCAAGTGATTTCCATATGTTTGGACCACTCAAAGACGCAATGGGAGGAAAGAAGTTCCGTTCTAATGAAGAGGTACGCCACGCGGTGCATGAGTGGTTGCGCGGACAACCAAAAGAATTATTTTCTAAAGGAATTTAGGCGCTTTGTAAGCGATGGAGGACTTGTATTGAGAATAAGGGAGATTATGTTGAAAAGTGATACAGCTTTGTTCCACTTCTGCACAAGAAATAATATTTTAAAAAATATTTAAGGTTTTCGTTTGACTCACCCTCGTACATACTGCTCACAGTGGGTTGTTGCGTTATACAAACACTGTACAGAAAAGCACAACTGTTTACATATTCTGGTCATATTCTAAACAGTGCGAATCTGCTGCTATTTGTGTTTTAGCGATGACAAAACTTTTACAATGTGGTATTTTTATCCACTTGGCACCTTGTGCGCGAGGTCAGCGTAATATGAACATGTTTTTCTACAAAAAGATTTTAAGACCTGAAGATAATAGCATACTCTGTTGAAACCGATTGTGTTAAATAAAAAATAATATTTTATGCGGTCTTAGATGTTGAATGGTTTCTAACAATTAAACAAATCTCCCTTCAGCTCTCTCAAAATGAGAAAATCCAATCTCTGCTCATAATGCTACTCCGAGCAAGAATGATTTATGGCCATTGTATTGTATTGTATGGAACTGGTGACCCAGAAACGACGGAGAGGCTTCGTCCCCGCCGTAGCCCTCAGTGGTTGACAACCCCACAGCAGGCTACAGCAGTCCACTCACCCCTCCTCCGCCCCACATCGAACCCAGGGTTATTGTGCGTTTCGGCCCCTAGTGGACTCCCCGGAAACGTCTCACAACAGACGAGTGTAACCCCTGTGTATGCGTGGTAGAGTAATTGTGATGTACGCGTACTTGCAGAAAGTGTTCGCGCAGCAATCGCCGACACAGTGTAACTGAGGCGGAATAGCGGGAACCAGCCCGCATTCGCCGAGGCAGATGGAAAACTGCCTTAGAAACCACCCACAGACTGGCCGGCACACCGGACCTCGACACTAACCCGCCCGGAAAGCAGTGCGTTAGACCGCACGCCCGACCGGGCGGGCTATTTATGACCATGCTTTGCATCTTGCAACCGCCTAAATTCTTTACTCGTAGATTCGTCGTTAATAGACATTTAATTATAACAAATTGTACCAAGAACAGTAAGTAACGTGCCGTGTGCCTTGAAATGGTATACTTTCATAATATGCGAATTACGGTAATTCTTCAACCGTAGATATGACCCTTCCCGTTATTTTATTACAGTTCAACAAATCGTACAATTAACGTCGGGATTTCGAGACATCCCCAGTTTGCTGGTGCTTACAAGGGGACCTTCCCCTCCCCCGCCCCCCCCCCTCCCACAGATTTAGTTGTAAGTTGGCACAGTGGATAGGCCTTGAAAAACTGAACACAAATCAATCGAAAAATCTGGAAGAAGTTGTGTTGAACTATGAAAATATAAGCAAAATATACAAACTCAGTAGTCCATGCGCAAGACAGGCAACATCAAGGATAATGTGAGCTCAGGAGCGCCGTGGTCCCGTGGTTAGCGTGAGCAGCTGCGGAACGAGAGGTCCTTGGTTCAAGTCTTCCCTTGAAAAGTTTGATTTTTTATTTTCAGACAATTATTATCTGTCCGTCCGTCCGATGCGAGCCAACTGCGCCGTAGTATGGAGACGCTACACCTAAACAAACATCGAAACTGTTGCATTCATTTTTTGCAGTTTATGTGACAAACTCTTATGTTTTCATCACTTTTTTGGGAGTGATTATCACATCCACAAGAAAACCTAAATCGGCCAAGGTAGAAGAATCTTGCCGACCGAAGTGGCCGTGCGGTTAAAGGCGCTGCAGTCTGGAACCGCAAGACCGCTACAGTCGCAGGTTCGAATCCTGCCTCGGGCATGGATGTTTGTGATGTCCTTAGGTTAGTTAGGTTTAACTAGTTCTAAGTTCTAGGGGACTGATGACCTCAGCAGTTGAGTCCCATAGTGCTCAGAGCCATTTTAGAAGAATCTTTTTACCCAAGTGTACAAGTTAGGTTGGTCGACAATATATTCCTGTCATGTGACGCACATGTTGTCACCAGTGTCGTATAGAATATATCAGACGTGTTTTCCTGTGGAGGAATCGATTGACCTATGACCTTGCGATCAAATGTTTGCGGTTCCCATTGGAGAGGCACGTCCTTTCTTCTACTAATCGCACGGTTTTGGGGTGCGGTCGCAAAACACAGACACTAAACTTATTACAGTGAACAGAGACGTCAATGAACGAAGGGACAGATTATAACTTTGCGAAAGGGAAGACTTGAACCAAGGACCTCTCGTTCCGCAGCTGCTCACGCTAGCCACGGGACCACGGCGATCCTGAGTTCACACTGTCCTCGATGTGGCATATCTTCCACATGGACTACTCAGTTTGTATATTTTGCTTATTTTTTCATAGTTCCACACAACTTCTTCCTGTTTTCTCGATTGATCTCTGTTCAGTTTTTCAAGGCCTATCCACTGTGCCAACTTATAACTAAATCTAAGGGGGGTGCGATGGGGAAGTTCCCTTGTTAGAAACGGTAGGTATGGGCTTCAGCTGAAACCAATATGGCGTCTCGCGGCTCTGCTGTAGAGAGATGGTGTCATGTGACGTAGGTAGCGCGCTCTTCCATCTCGCTGGTCTACGTTCAGAATATCTGACCCGCTAGATATTGCTCTCTACGTTCGGAAAGACTCCTTACTCCTTTATTTTCCGGCACTATGACGTCAGAAATTCGCCACGCTCAGCGCTCAGCGTTGGAATGCACGGTCCGTGTGACGGCGGCATTACCAGTGGAGTTGTGACGTAGCAGCAGCAGCTGCAGCTGGCAGCGTTTTGGGCGGATTCCGCCTCCACCGCGGCGGTGCGTGACCTTTAGGCGGCCGTGGGCGGCGGTGGATCGCCCCGCGGGGGCGGCAGTGGGGGCGGCAGTGGGACAGCAGTGCCACCCTACCGCCCACGCTCCGACACTACACCGCCTCCCACGCAGGTTCGCGGGTGCAGGGGTGGTGGTTACGCGCAGGGGCCGCTAAACTGCATGCACTGTACTGTTTGATGACGTAGTAAGAGCACCGCCTGCTGCCGCTGTCGGAGGAAACGGCCTTAGCCACACACACACACACACACACACACACACACACACACAGAAAATTGGATGTTACTTTGCAACTTTCAACGCTAGCCCGAAGGCACCTGTTATCTTAGAAATTTATACTTCGCAGAGCAGGTGTAAGTAGGCTGTTTAGGTTTTTTTTATTGGTAACGCCACGTAGCGCTCTGTATGAAAATCACTGGCTGTGCTCTGTGCAGTCTGTGGCTGGTTTGCATTGTTGTTTGCTATTGTAGTGTTGGGCAACTGGATGTTAACAGCGTGTAGCGTTGCGCAGATGGAGGTGAGCCGCCAGCAGTGGTGGGTGTGGGGAGTGAGATGGCGGAGTTTTGAGAGCGGATGATCTGGACAGAGACAGTAAATTTGTAAGACTGGATGTCATGAACTTATATATACATTACGACTTTTGAACACTATTAAGGTAAATACATTGTTTGTCATCTATCAAAATCTTTCATTTGCTAAGTATGCCTATCAGTAGTTGGTGCCTTCAGTAGTTTGAATCTTTTATTTAGCTGGCAGTATTGGCGCTCGCTGTATTGCAGTGGTTCGAGTAACGAAGATTTTTGTGAGGTAAGAATTCATGAAAGGTATAGGTTACTGTTAGTCAGGGCCATTCTTTTGTAGATATTTTTGAAAGTCAGATTGCGTTGCGCTAAAAATATTGTGTGTCAGTTTAGTGTTGATCAGAATAAGTAAAGAGAGAAATGTCTGAGTACGTTCAGTTTTACTCAGCTGTTTGAAAAGCAAATAATGTAAGAGGTTTATCAGCACAGTAATTCATTAATTTTTCTAAGGGGACGTTACACAGGTAGTAACTGTATCTCGTTATGCACTTCTTCAGAGCCTTCGCATGTTCAACAAAATTATCAGTACTAGGGATAGGCCGTATGACAAAGAAAAATTTCTATTAGCCTCCAGTTACAGACACTTACAATACGTTGGAACTGCTTTGTTGTGGTTTGCTTCTATACACGTCTCCTTTTCTTAGTTTCCGTGTGTGTAAGTATTGTAGTGTGCACATTCTGTCAACCGAACAATGCAAGGTGTGTGGTGACGTAAACGCTATCTGATGAAATGACTAGTCATGTCTGTCAGAAACTGAGTGACTGTACTCCATTTAACTTTTAACAAAATAATTCCAAAACTTAAACGTGTATACCTAAGAAGCTGTCCTGTGAAATTCTGTATTGTGCAGTGCTGTGGGCAATACGCGTCTAACGGTACTAACACACAGAACTAATAGAGTAAAAATCCTGCATAAAATTACAAACCGAGATTTGAAAGAATGAATGTCCAAAATGCTTCTGTTAAAATGCCCTGCCGATTTACGCATCCAAACTGACTAAATAAAATTCCGAACATTAAATGACGCTTACGCTAACGTGTAACACTGCTAGAACAGAAATGTCTGACAAAAGACATAAGAACTTTACTTGAACTGACACAGATGATAATTCTGAATTGCAATAGTTGTCTCTAAATGATCTTACTGTGTCCTGACAGTTATGTTCAACTAGCCCTAACAAACTTTCGTGACCTACCCTGTGGCAAAGGAAACTCGGTACTGCTCGAAAGTGGCGAGCGGTAAAACACGGCGCAGCAGCAAACCAGCTACAGAAAAACCTGGCCCCAGTGTAATACAAGAGAAAGCAACTACGCTAAGCGCGTCACACATTAATCTTTGAGAAATGGAGTTCTGTTAAGGGCAATGTGGTGACACACGATTACAAAATAAAACTGTACCTAGGTAGTGAAATAAAGTGAAGTTACTGAATGGTATAGAAGAGACTAGCATTTAAAAATTGTGTTATGAAACTGACTTTTGTCCATTAAAACAATCCTTACAAAATTCACTTTTTGTATAAAAAGTGTTACTCTGTCACGAAATTTAGTAATGAAATGGTAATTTGAGTGGTTAATCTAAAACTCTGAGTCCAAGCCATTTGAGCAGGTAACATTTTTTAATCTCGTCTCGACAATCAGACTAACGGACTCGAATCAATAAAGAAAAATTATGCTATAATTTTTCCTTTCTGGAAGTCATTGTACATTACGTCTGAGCGAGCAATGCAGCGACATTACCCAATTATCTTCACACTGCTGAACTCGATCATTAGAAACCATATTTCCAAAAATCAGCATCATCTGCTGTCCTGCTCGTTTTTTCCAGCAGCGTGATCAACACCAGACTTTCTCACTTAATACTCTCGAATGCTAGACAGACAACGATAATACTGGTGACAAACCAAAGATCACATCGCTTGAACTCCGAACCTATGTGGCGTAACACATTGGCCATTAAAGACTTCTGTTTGAAAAATGTCCAGTTAACAAGTATGCAATACTGTTCGTTGAATAGCAAGAGATCACACATCACTTTCATGGGATACCAAGACTAAGCTAGAGACCACAGAATCAGCTAAAGACTGTAAACGTCATTGCGCTTGTACTGAATGGTGTGGCACCTCCGACGTTCGGTCTTGGATATGTAACCCCCTTCTACAAACCATCTAAAGTGCATCAGCCAAAGCGCTTCACCAGTTCTGGCACCGATGAACTAAGCATCTTTCAACACAGCTTTACTCGTATGGAGTGTTTGACAGCTCTCCCGATATACGACAATGGATCTAAGTCAAGTGAAGAAATAGGATTTGCAAACTTTTGCATCACTGTCAAAAGCAGAGTCATGTACAAGCTTACACGTGAAACGAACAGCTTTACGGCTCAGGTTCCAGCGATGAGAAACGTACTCGGATACGCATGTCGCAACGTCAACGAAATTTTGATAACAGATTCACAGAGCGCACTCGAGAAGCTAGAACCCCAATCCAGCAACTTGAAAATTAACTTTTACCTCTTAGATGTTCAGAAAGTAAAATTTAACAGTGTATCAAAAAGTACAATAGAGTGTAAATTGCAACTGCTTTGGGTGAAAGGGCATTCCGGAATCAGAGACAACGCGATTGTTGGAAAATTAGGAAAGAGTAATACCACAGAAGGAATACATTTCTTCGTGCGCCTACATTATACAGGCTCCTTGAGCACTGTAACTAAAGTGTCATTTGATGCTTGGTACCTATTCTGACAAACGACCCAGCTGACGAGAGTCCAAAACTTTCTACGGATTCGACAATGCATTCCCAAAAGAACATGTTACTCAATGTAGAAGCTTTCACAATGACATAAAACATCAGTCATAGGAATGCGAAATAGAAACGAGTGTTACTGTGCAGATATCTACAGAATCAAAGTTGTGACGTCTTCATGTTGCGAAGTTCACCGCAAAAAATCAGCAGATCCAAATCATCTCCTGCTTGTCCATTACTCGCTACGTCAAAATTTGTAAGTCAATCGTCAAACTATTACTCCTCTATCCGCAAGCGTTACTAACATTGCCCAACAGCCACAAATCTAAGGGCACATCGCAAGATACCTCAAAGAGACGGACGTTCATATCTAAATCAATCGTCAGAGGCGTGTTTGGGGCCAACTCGGTTAGGCTGAATGCCTTAGACACAGTGTCCAGCGAGTGCAACATGGTGGGGGCTGCCTGCTATTTTGGGGTGGGATTATGTGGGGCCGACGTACGCCGCCGGTGGTCATGGAAGGCACCGTAACGGCTGTACGATACGTGAATGCCATCCTCCGACCGATAGTGCAACCATATCGGCGGCATATTGACGAGGCATTCGTCTTCATGGACGACAATTCGCACCCCCTTCGTGCACATCTTGTGAATGACTTCCTTGAGGATAACGACATCGCTCGATTAGAGTAGCCAGCATGTTCTCCAGACATGAACCCTATCGACCATGCTTGGGATACATTGAAAAGGGCTGTTTATGGACGGCGTGACCCACCAACCACTTTGAGGGATCTACGCCGAATCACTGTTGAGGAGTGGGACAATCTGGGCCAATAGTGTCTTGATGAACTTGCGGATAGTATGCCACGACGAATACGAGCATGCATCAATGCAAGAGGACGTGCTACTGGCTGTGAGAGATACCGGTGTGTACAACAGTCTGGGCCACCACCTCTGAAGTTCTCGCTGTATGGTGGTACAACATGCAGTTTGTGGTTTTCATGGGCAGTAAAAAGAGCGGAAATGCTGTTTACGTTGATTGCTGTTCCAATTTTCTCTACAGGTTCTGGAACTCGCGCAACCGAGGTGATGCAAAACTTTTTTTGATGTGTGTATAATTGATTCGGTGGCGCCTTTCTTTAACTGGTCTATTACTTCCAAGTTTACCGCAAACACAGAGTAAAACGCTTTTGCGTCTCTGCGTCATTGTCAACCGCGCAACAACAAAAGAACGATCTGTCAGAAGCGATGTTTCTTCAGAAGCTAACACAAAATATTGAGAGCATGACGGTTGACAGCTAAGGGACAACCGCCCAACTGGTCATCGCCTGGAGAACGCAAATTTGAATTAGCCAGCTAGAACAGTATCGGTTAACCAAAATTTAGTTTGACTGATATTCGCGTAATTAATGCCCCCCCCCCCCCCCCATAGTAGATCTCCAGGGTATCTGCAGAAGATGCTGTCTTCAGATCATTCATCATCTTCTGAACGCTGCCTGCCATGAAAAAAATTAACTAGGAGCGCCGATATGCGTTCCTATGTCAGAGGACGTGGCATGATTCACATCTTTATTTCGTTTGAGGACACCTCTAGTCTTGTTACATGGCTCACTAACGTCTATCTACATCTAAGTCTATACTACAAAACCCGGTTAACAGTAATTAGCGCTGGCTTCGTTATGTACCAGACTCATTTTATGTCTTACGTAATGCAGTTATGGTGTAAGATGGCAAGAACTATGCCCCTTACATGAAGTCATTAAAGATCACCTAATTCACGTTGAGCGAACAGTAGAGCTGAACAAAATGACTGATAAGGCACAATGCATTATGTAGAGAGTATAGTATGGACGTATTGGAATAATTATTACTGGGTGATGGTTTTAAAGTAATTCACACAACATGAAAACTTTGTGGAAACGAGTCGATTTACTGGACGCTAGTTTACCCCAGGGAAGTATTTAGAGTTGACCATGGCCGGCTGGGGAACGGCGAAGGGAAGCGACAATAGGCAGCTTAGGGCGGCTCAAGCTCTGAGGAAGCGGTAACGGGGCGTGGCCTCCAGCTGCCTCAAGATGAGTGACAGAATGGGTGGTTGACCCCGACCCCATGCTGGTGTACCGAGAAGCAGACGGAGAACTTGCATGCCTGTTGATAAATGTCCATCGTCCCGTTTTCAGGGAAACATGCGAGAAAGCCGCACAAAGCGGTGGAGCGGTCAACAGAGGTCAAAATATGCGTGTTCGTGACTATAGAAACTTCACACTGAATTCATGGTCTGCAGAGCCTGAAGTACATCAGGTTATGAGCGGCAGAATGAAATACGCCGGCCTCCGATGCGAACTTAGGACAGAGGAATTTGAAGTACTCTCCTGGGAGTCAGAATTCCGGAAAAATTGATGTTTGTGCAGACGCTAACCTTGATGGGTGGCCTGGGAGGAGCTAAATAGAAGAAGTTGAGAGGAAGGGAAATTTTGTGGGAATTTGTTCACTTCCCAGAGCAGGCATTGGTCGGCGCTGGGAAGCGATGCATAATTAACGCGACTTGGGATGCATTTGGCGTAAGTGATTTTGCTGGAGGGGAAACCGAGGTGAAGAGCGGACTGGGAGAAGTCTCTGTAGAGGTCCTCCGTTCCCAGCTTGCCTAGAGTGCGGATGTGGCGTTCTTTACTCAGCTTGCCTGGGAAAGAGTGAGCATCTCTGCAGTTTAGGACCTAGCAAATGGAACGATTGAGCTTGGAGATAGGAAGTTTTGGTTCAGCTATGTACCGAGCAAGAGAGCTAGGAGTGAAGAGACGAGCGCAGCCTTGCAGCACCACAAGGTCGGCCGACGTCTGCATAACGACGTCGCTCCGCCATGCTGTATTCGGTGATATTGCGCCCTCTCTGGCCACTGATTAATTTGCTGGATCACGTCGGGAAAGTTTCCATGAGGGTTTCATGGGACGTGTATTGTAGAATTCTTCTCGCAATTCGCATTACGTCTGGGTTAGACGATAGGAATTACTTTTGAGTTATCGCGCTTTACTCCACGCAAACGCAATTTATTACCACTGCCTGATACAAGAGTCTTGTAAAGTGATGAGTGAAGCTCGGGAGTTAAAATAAATTTGTGCTAATCGACTGCATCTGTTTTCAATCTCAAGTCACTTTCTTAATTAATTTTATGTTCAACATTTGCATCTGGTGTTCAATAGCTGAATATAACATCAATGTGCACCCCTTTTTAATTAAAAGTGATCAATTCTGAATAAATTAATGTCAACACTGCCACCGCAGTTCAATCAGGCATCACAGGGCCATATTATTTTTTTTGTGTTATCCGATATTGCGGCTGTTTTGCACTCTTCGTTGATCTGTTAGTCAATTAGTTGGGGTGAACACACGCCAAAACCAGCTAGGTGACGGGTGGGGTGTTACAATGGAAATTCAAAAAGTTAGATATTTGGTACCCTTACGTTGTTGTTGTTATTGTTGTTACGATCGTCGTCGTCGACTTCAGCCTGAAAATTGGTTTTATGCAGCTCTTCATGCTCCTCTATCTGCAAAAAGTTAGATATTTGGTACCCTTACGTTGTTTTTGTTATTGTTGTTATGATCGTCGTCGTCGACTTCAGTCTAAAAATTGGTTTTATGCAGCTCTTCATACTCCTCTATCTTCTGCAAGCCTGTACATCTCCGAATAACTACTGCAACCTACATTCGTTTGATCCTGAGTGTTGTACTCTAGCTTTAGTCTATTGCGTACAATCTCTCTACCGCCGCCCCCCCCAACCCCTCAACATTCTTCTGTTACCAACTTGACATGCCTCAAAATGTGTCCTACCAACCTATTACTTCTTTCAGTCTAGTTGTGTCATAAATTTCTTTTTTCCCCAAATCGAGTAAGTACCTCCTCATCAGTCATTCGATCTACCCATGTAATCTTCAGCCTTCCTTATCACCGCCAGATTTCAAAAGCTTCGCCTCTCATCTTGTCTGATCTGCTTATCATCCACATTTGGCTTCCATACAAGGATACACTCGATAAGACTCGGTCAGAAGAAACTTTCAGACACTATAATATTAGATGGTAACGAGTATCTCAAATGTCTCCTTTTCAGAAACGCTTTGCCTGATATTGGTAGTCTGCGTTTTAAATCTTCCTTACTCCTACCATCATCAGTTATTTTAAGATCCAAATACAAAGATTCGTCTACCACCTTTTGTATCACATTCCCTCAGCATCCCTGAGCTTGCCTGATATTGGTAGTCTGCGTTTTAAATCTTCCTTACTCCTACCATCATCAGTTATTTTAA
Organism: Schistocerca cancellata; assembly: GCF_023864275.1. Lineage (NCBI taxonomy): Eukaryota > Metazoa > Arthropoda > Insecta > Orthoptera > Acrididae > Schistocerca > Schistocerca cancellata. The sequence goes on along the minus strand of NC_064635.1, from coordinate 13,421,839 downwards.
GATCCAAATACAAAGACTCGTCTACCACCTTTTGTATCACATTCCCTCAGCATCCCCTGATTTAATTCAACCTCACTCTAGTACTTTTGATGATGGTCATCAAATGACCAGTTTTCAAGGCACTATCTACTCCTCTTATCTGGCCTTCCAAACCTATGACAGAGTTAGAATGTTAGCGGTGAACGTTAGTCTTTATTTCTTCTCCCTTATCTTTAATTTCTCTTGAATTTCCTTTACTGCCTGCACTATGCACATAAGGGATTGGCAGCAACGCTAAAAACGCTCACTTATCCCTTCTCAACTGCTACTTCCCTTACCAGCCCTCGATTCTTAAAACTGCGGTCTGTTTCCAGTACAAGAGGAAAATTATGTTTCACTCCCTCTATCTTACTCCTCGTAAATTCCGATTTGAAAGAGGGTATTTTACGAAATACTTAATGAAAGTAAGAGTAAATGGATTCTATTAACTCCGAGTCGTATGTTTTAAATGCGAAACAGAGACAGTGAAACATGTCTTGACTTGTTTACGACCTCTACGATTTAGTTAAACTTTACAGTGTTGCAAAATATAATGATTTTAATTTCAAACTATGCGTTAGACTGCACAGTTTTGTTTCATTTATTGTTTTATCTGAAGGCTGTTCGGATTGAAATCATTTTTCTCAGGTTGATGTTGAATGTGAGAGAAACCGTAACCAGCACCACTATAGAATTTTTTCTCTCTCTGTGAACACTGTGTGGCAGACTGAACTGGAACTGACAAATTCCCGGATGAGGAATGTCCAGTGGGAGTGTAATCGAGTTATTCGCCATTCACAGGTCTCATCTCCGTATGTTTCCTATCTGTGTGTGTGTGTACGACCCGGCTGTCCAGCCATTCGATTCGTTCATAACCAATTCTGCAGGCAATTTATCCGCGCACTATTTCGTCGGAGCTTCTCGCTGAATGATTCATGTTTTTAAATTTCGGTCGACCCCGACGCCATCACGACATCCGTCCCACAGATATGCAACATTTTCCTTGTTGGCTGAATTCCGGATAATTGCGTTGCTGTTGCCCTTCCCTCCTCCCTGCCCCACTCCTGCCCCCTACAAGACAACTTTTATTAGGGAGGCCTGTGAGTTCACTGCATGCGTGTAGAGCAAATGCAGATAGGGGTGTCTAACGTCCTGTAATCTTAGCAATGACTCCGACATCCCTATTTTTAGATTATTTCTCACAATGCTTTTGCTGATGTTATATATATATATATATATATATATATATATATATATATATATATATATATATATATATATAACATCAGCAAAAGCAAAACGAGGATAATAGTATGTAGTCGAATTAAATCGGGTGATGCTGCGGGAATTAGATTAGGAAATGAGACGCTTAAAGTAGTAAATAAGTTTTGCTATTTGGCGAGAAAAATAACTGATGATGGTCGAAGTAGAGAGGATATAAAATGTAGACTGGCAATGGGAAGGAATGCGTTTCTGAAGAAGAGAAATTTGTTAACGTCGAGTATAGATTTAAGTATCAGGAAGTCGTTTCTGAAAGTATGGAGTGTAGCCATGTATGGAAGTGAAACGTGGACGATAAATAGTTTAGACATGAAGAGAATAGAAGCTTTCGAAATGTGGTACTACAGAAGAATGCTGAAGATTAGATGGGTAGATCACATAACTAATGAGGAGGTATTGAATAGGATTGGGGAGAAGAGAAGTTTGTGGCACAACTTGACTAGAGGAATGGATCAGATGGTAGGACATGTTCTGAGGCATCAAGGGATCACCAATTTAGTATTGGAGGGCAGTGCGGAGGGTAAAAATCGTAGAGGGAGACCTAGAGATGAATACACTAAACAGATACAGAAGGATGTAGGGTGCAGTAGGTACTGGGAGATGAAGAAGCTTGCACAGGATAGAGTAGCATGGAGAGCCGCATCAAACCAGTCTCAGGACTGAAGTCCACAACAACAACATCTGCTTCAGAAGGAGTGGGACCTAAAAATGTGTTTAAATGTTCACGAACTATTTTTACATATACCAAAAAATATTAGTAACAGAAAAAAGTGGGCGAATGCTTTTGTGCATTTATGCTGACGTACGCTGAGTTTAATCTGGCTGCTGTCTTAAGCCATGGCTTGTGGTTTCTTTTTTTTTATATCAATTTTATACATGACAACAGCCGCTCGGCTTCAGCTAATGCAATATCCCCTCATGTGATGTAACAAATGAGTACTCTTACCTCACAAATATTTTTCTATTATTTACGTCTTGCTATGTATGTAAAATTGTTTTGAGGTTATTGCTGTACACCTTGTCTTTATCGTAGCCCAACAAAAAGGAGTCACATGTGTTCAGATCCGGAGAATACGGCGGCCAAGCGAAGCCCATTCCAGTGGCCTCTGAGTATCCCAGAGCTAGAAGAAAGCCCCCAAAGTGCTCCTCCAGCACATCAAACACTCTCCTGCTTCGGTAGGGTCGAGCTCCGCATTGCATGAATCGCATCTTGCCGAAATCACGGTCAATATGGATAATGGGGATACAATCATCTTCCAACGTACCTTTCGGCAGTCACCATGCCATCATCCAATATAGCACCGATTATTTCTCGACGCAGTCAACCGTTGAGTGTTAAGGGACTTCTCGATCGCGAAATGCGGATTCTCAGTCCCCCAAATCCGCCAACTTTGCTTATTGACGAACCCATTCAATGAAAGTGGGCTTCACCGCTAAGCCAGGCCATACATATGCGTACTAATTCCCCTCGTGCCCCGCGGACAACAGTGCAGTTTGAACCTCCTAACGCAAACCGTTCAGAAATTATGACTATGTTATTTCATGTAGCTTAATAATTGTCACCGTGTAAGAAGAGGGTTGCACAGTGATCGAGCTGCCCCTCATAAGGCGCAATTTCAGTAGTCATTGGTAATCGGAGCTTGAGGTGGTGTAAAGTGCGACGCCATTAGACGATGGATGACTGGAACCTAGTGATCTGTTGTGATGAATGCTGCTTTACCCTTTGACAAACCCACTGAAGAGTTTGGGTTTGGTGAAAGTGTGTGTAACGTTAATTGCTATCGTCTAACAGTGAAGCATGGAGGAGATGGTGATAAGCCGTAACTTCCAAACTATATTTTGTTCCTGTATGCAATTTACACCATCTTTACCTCCCACTCTATAAAAGACTACGAATTACCAAACCTACGTCCCCACAAACTGTAATCCAACTTAAATTCGTATGCTAGCCTTTCAGTTGCATTCAGGTCAGTTACAGTTCAGTTCAAATGAAATTCTGTTTACAGAATTCCGGTCATTTACAGTTCTGTTTACAGAATTTAATTTCAAATGTTCAAATGGCGCTGAGCACTATGGGACTTCACATCTATGGTCATCAGTCCCCTAGAACTTAGAACTACTTAAACCTAACCAACCTAAGGACATCACACAACACCCAGTCATCACGAGGCAGAGAAAATCCCTGACCCCGCCGGGAATCGAACCCGGGAACCCTTGCGCGGGAAGCGCGAACGCTTCCACACGACCACGAGCTGCGGACAATTTAATTTCAAGTGTACTGTAACTGACCTGAATGCAACTTCTCTGTATATTAAATGCACAACTGACGTAAAACAGTTATCTGCCCTAATGAAAATTTCCATTTATCTCGCGTCTTGATGACATTGTTACATATTTCTCGAAAGCAAAACAAAAAACAGCAAACACGCAGCAGTTAAGCTAGATTTCTTTTTCTGAATAAAATTTCCAACTGTTGCCGCCTGTGGAAATGCGTAATGATAAACTATGAGGTGGGGAGAATAACTGCTCATACGAAACGAAATTCCAAGACAACGATTTTAGAATGAAGTATGTATTCAAATAGATAGAGCAAAACTTCGAGTGATCTTCAGATATAACGTAGGTCTGAAGAATATTATAATTACCAAAGTGAGCAATGATTTAAAGAGGGTACGATATTAACGGACAATTTCTATATAAACTAAACAGCCTAATCTGTTATGTTAGTGCACCACTCAGGGAAGTGCGTCTTTCTTTCAATTGTGAGCAAGTGAACAAAGTTAATTCTCTGGCAATGATCATTCTGACAAACTAGCTGCGCAGTGCTGTAGTCTTACCTCAAGCCTACCTCTTCAAAAAATAATAACATTATTCAAAATTTATATTGTCGTTGCTATATAACATATACATCTTAGTCGTCCTTGCTGTGCTTTACAATCAGTCTTCGTTCATGTAACAGATACAATTGCAAGTCCATGCGGCAGTACTAAATACGACCATCACCTACAACACTGGTTAGCGTTGCTGCCCCTGTATTACGCTGTCCCGGGTTCGATTCCCGGCCGGGTCGGGGATTTTCTACGCCTGGGGTTTAGGTTTCTGAGTTGTCCTCATCATTTCATCATCATTCAAGTAGTTGCCAGGGTTCAAGTGAAAAGATGGGCAATTTGTACGGGCGCTGATAACCACGGTGTTAAGCGCCCCACAAACCAAAACCATCATCCTCGTGATCGCCACCTGCCACAGTTCAGGTAAGAATGTATCAGACAGCGCAGAGGCAAAGGCTGCGGCACCACAAGACCAAAGATCGATTAACAGTAACGTAACTTGCTCTTTCTCTGACGTGCATATCGATAACGTAGGAAACCAAACTCACATGACCACCTTACAAAGTGTGGGAGTGATTTTCGTGTTTACGTTGTGGTCCCCTTATTGCGTTTAAGGCAGCTTTAAATGCAGGAGGATACGAACACATATTACAGCACTGTGTGCTGCGTGCAGTAGAGGAACAGTTCAGAGACAATGGCCGGCTGTATCAGGATTCCAATGCACCCTTTCATAAAGGAGCACCGGCGAGAAAATTGTTCGTGGGCAATAACGATATTATAATGTTACTTAAAATCCGTCTTGATTGCAAATTTTTTATTCATATGACCGGTTTCGGTTCATTCAGAACCATCTTCAGATCTGATATTTCAGTTACAGGAGTCACCCGTCTAAATCCAGAAACTTTCACATAAATGTGACGTAGCATGTGAAAGTTGCTGGATTTAGACGGGTGACTCCTGTAACTGAAATATCAGATCTGAAGATGGTTCTGAATGAACCGAAACCGGTCATGTTGTTGTTGTGGTTGTTGTGGTCTTCAGTCCTGAGACTGGTTTGATGCAGCTCTCCATGCTACTCTATCCTGTGCAAGCTTCTTCATCTCCCAATACCTACTGCAACCTACATCCTTCTGAATCTGCTTAGTGTACTGATCTCTTGGTCTCCTTTACGATTTTTACCCTCCACGCTGCTCTCCAATGCTAAATTTGTGATCCCTCGATGCCTCAGAACATGTCCTACCAACCGATCCCTTCTTCTAGTCAAGTTGTGCCACAAACTTCTCTTCTCCCCAATCCTATTCAATACCTCCTCATTAGTTACGTGATCTACCCACCTTATCTTCAGCATTCTTCTGTAGCACCACATTTCGAAAGCTTCTATTCTCTTCTTGTCCAAACTAGTTATCGTCCATGTCTCATTTCCATACATGGCTACACTCCATACAAATACTTTCAGAAACGACTTCCTGACACCTAAATCTATATTCAACGTTAACAAATTTCTCTTCTTGAGAAACGCTTTCCTTGCCATTGCCAGTCTACATTTTATATCCTCTCTACTTCGATCATCATCGGTTATTTTACTCCCTAAATAGCAAAACTCCTTTACTACTTTAAGTGTCACATTTCCTAATCTAATTCCCTCAGCATCACCCGACTTAATTTGACTACATTCCATTATCCTCGTTTTGCTTTTGTTGATGTTCATCTTATATCCTCCTTTCAAGACACTGTCCATTCCGTTCAACTGCTCTTCCAAGTCCTCTGCTGTCTCTGACAGAATTACAATGTCATCGGCGAACCTCAAAGTTTTTACTTCTTCTCCATGAATTTTAATACCTACTCCGAATTTTTCTTTTGTTTCATTTACTGCTTGCTCAATATACAGATTGAATAACATCGGGGAGAGGCTACAACCCTGTCTCACTCCTTTCCCAACCACTGCTTCCCTTTCATGTCCCTCGACTCTTATAACGGCCATCTGGTTTCTGTACAAATTGTAAATAGCCTTTCGCTCCCTGTATTTTACCCCTGCCACCTTCAGAATTTGAAAGAGAGTATTCCAGTCAACATTGTCAAAAGCTTTCTCTAAGTCTACAAATGCCAGAAACGTAGGTTTGCCTTTTCTTAATCTTTCTTCTAAGATAAGTCGTAAGGTCAGTATTGCCTCACGTGTTCCAACATTTCTACGGAATCCAAACTGATCTTCCCCGAGATCGGCTTCTACCAGTTTTTCCATTCGTCTGTAAAGAATTCGCGTTAGTATTTTGCAGCTGTGACTTACTAAACTGATAGTTCGGTAACTTTCACATCTGTCAACACCTGCTTTCTTTGGGATTGGAATTATTATATTCTTCTTAAAGTCTGAGGGTATTTCGCCTGTCTCATACATCGTGCTCACCAGATGGTAGAATTTTGTCATGACTGGCTCTCCTGAGGCCATCAGTAGTTCAAATGGAATGTTGTCTACTCCCGGGGCCTTGTTTTGACTCAGGGCTTTCAGTGCTCTGTCAAACTCTTCACGCAGTATCTTATCTCCCATTTCATCTTCATCTACATCCTCTTCCATTTCCATAATATTGTCCTCATGTACATCGCCCTTGTATAAACCCTCTATATACTCCTTCCAGCTTTCTGCTTTCCCTTCTTTGCTTAGAACTGGGTTGCCATCTGAGCTCTTGATATTCATACAAGTGGTTCTCTTATCTCCAAAGGTCTCTTTAATTTTCCTGTAGGCAGTATCTATCTTACCCCTAGTGAGACAAGCCTCTACATCCTTACATTTGTCCTCTAGCCATCCCTGCTTAGCCATTTTGCACTTCCTGTCGATTTCATTTTTGAGACGTTTATATTCCTTTTTGCCTGCTTCATTTACTGCATTTTTATATTTTCTCCTTTCATCAATTAAATTCAATATTTCTTCTGTTACCCAAGGATTTCTATTAGCCCGCGTCTTTTTACCTACTTGATCGTCTGCTGCCTTCACCACTTCATCCCTCAGAGCTACCCATTCTTCTTCTACTGTATTTCTTTCCCCCATTCCTGTCAATTGTTCCCTAATGCTCTCCCTGAAACTCTCTACAACCTCTGGTTCTTTCAGTTTATCCAGGTCCCATCTCCTTAAATTCCCACCTTTTTGCAGTTTCTTCAGTTTCAATCTGCAGTTCATAACCAATAGATTGTGGTCAGAATCTACATCTGCCCCAGGAAATGTCTTACAATTTAAAACCTGGTTCCTAAATCTCTGTCTTACCATTATACAATCTATCTGAAACCTGTCAGTATCCCCAGGCTTCTTCCATGTATACAGCCTCCTTTCATGATTCTTGAACCAAGTGTTAGCTATGATTAAGTTATGCTCTGTGCAAAATTCTACAAGGCGGTTTCCTCTTTCATTCCTTCCCCCCAATCCATATTCACCTACTATGTTTCCTTCTCTCCCTTTTCCTACTGACGAATTCCAGTCACCCATGACTATTAAATTTTCGTCTCCCTTCACTACCTGAATAATTTCTTTTATCGCGTCATACATTTCATCTATTTCTTCATCATCTGCAGAGGTAGTTGGCATATAAACTTGTACTACTGTAGTAGGCATGGGCTTTGTGTCTATCTTGGCCACAATAATGCGTTCACTATGCTGTTTGTAGTAGCTAACCCGCACTCCTATTTTTTTATTCATTATTAAACCTACTCCTGCATTACCTCTATTTGATTTTGTATTTATAACCCTGTAATCACCTGACCAAAAGTCTTGTTCCTCCTGCCACCGAACTTCACTAATTCCCACTATATCTAACTTTAACCTATCCATCTCCCTTTTTAAATTTTCTAACCTACCTGCCCGATTAAGTGATCTGACGTTCCACGCTCCGATCCGTAGAACGCCAGTTTTCTTTCTCCTGATAACGACGTCCTCTTGAGTAGTCCCCGCCCGGAGATCCGAATGGGGGACTATTTTACCTCCGGAATATTTTACCCAAGAGGACGCCATCATCATTTAATCATACAGTAGAGCTGCATGTCCTCGGGAAAAATTACGGCTGTAGTTTCCCCTTGCTTTCAGCCGTTCGCAGTACCAGCACAGCAAGGCCGTTTTGGTTAATGTTACAAGGCCAGATCAGTCAATCATCCATACTGTTGCCCCTGCAACTACTGAAAAGGCTGCTGCCCCTCTTCAGGAACCACATGTTTGTCTGGCCTCTCAACAGATACCCCTCCGTTGTGGTTGCACCTACGGTACGGCCATCTGTATCGCTGAGGCACGCAAGCCTCCCCACCAACGGCAAGGTCCATGGTTCATATGAATAAAAAATTTGCAATCAAGACGGATTTTAAGTAACGTTATAAAATCACTGATTGCTGTTATCTCATAAGACATTATGTCTGTTTTTGCAAAATAACGATATTGAAATGGACTAGCAGGACCAGAGTCCAGACCTGAACCCAACTAAACATTCTGTGGGTCGAGTCAGAACGCCGATTTCATTCTGGACCCCAGTGTCCAACATCACTACCTCCTGTAGTTTTAGCTCTTCAGGAATAATGGCCTGCCATTCCTCAACAGGTATTCAGACAAGTTACTAAAATTGTCCCCAGAAGAGCCCAAGCCGTCATAAGGGTGAAGAGGCGGAACACCCCGTTTTAGTGTCCACCGACAGGTATTCGGACACTTCCGATTAGGTAGTGTGTTTCGGTTTTCACTGTCCACATCAGTATTGTTTCTATGTGTCTCTTACAGCTATCTGTCCACGCTCCCTAAGATTGCCGCCTCTTTGGCTCCTACCTATCTAAATGTCCCACCAGTCCCCATACAGGGTAAGGTTACGTTAGCCGTACTGTAACAGCATAACACAGTAGATTATCGATTTTTCGCTTTAATGTATGGTTACGACTGAGTAAATTCTTTCTGTAGTGTTTGCGCTGTGAATATTTTTACTAACATTATTTAATTCAGTGAGCTATATGTTAACACGTTAATGATAAATGTTTGCCGGCCGTTGTGGCCGAGCGGTTCTCGGCGCTTCAGTCTGGAACCGCGTGACCGCTACGGTCGCAGGTTCGTATCCTGCCTCGGGCATGGATGTGCGTGATGTCCTTAGGTTAGTTAGGTTTAAGTAGTTCTAAGTTCTAGGAGACTGATGACCTCAGACGTTAAGTCCCATAGAGCTCAGACCCATTTGAAGCAAAAATGTTTCAAGTATTGTACGTAGATAAGACGGAATAGTGAAGGGTGTAATATTATCTGTAAGAATATCGATCGATAGGCTTCATTAACGTATTTGGACGCGAATGCGCGCGAAATAGTTGTTATAGAGGCGGCCGGCCGCGCGGGGTAGCTGCGTGGTCTCAGGCGTCTTGTCACGGTCCGCGCGGCCCTCCCCCCCTCCCCCCCCCCCTCTCGGAGGACGAGTCCTCTCTCGTGTCGTCCTCAGCGTAACTTAGTTTAAGTTAGATTAGTGTGTAAGCTTAGGGAGCGATGACCTCGGCAGTTTGGTCCTGTAAGACCCTACCACAAATTTCCAAAAATTTTTAGATTCGGCCATTACTGTACATTGCGTTAGTAGACAGCTTCTAGTTCATACGTGTAACATATTACAGTCAAAGTATGCTGAGATTTGTGTGTGCTTATTATGGTGCTGAATTGTTCGTCGTTGTCCTGCAATGAGAATGTTTTGTGTGGACAGGCTGTATTTGGCAGGATGTGGGCACAGTGCGAAACTTCAAGAGCTTAACTGGCAACGAAACGTACTGTGGGCCCAACGCTGTACATTGTTACTCGACGCCTTGAAGATTCTGTACCATTATTGCTACATAATGTTATCCGCCGAAGCACCTAAGAAGATTCAGCACAAAGTAAGGCCTAACCAGATTGTCGTGAGAGTTTGTATAGACATTCCAGCGTTTAAAATCGATAGTGTTCAAATTATAGTTTTTCATTGTGATAGCAAGTGTTTTATTTCAACCCGAAAACTTTTCGTGGTGGAATCGTTCCTTTCCTTAATTGAAATTCCGTGTTGTATTAAGGGACAGGAACTTATTTAAATGAATGAACAATAACTTAATAAATTTTTTGGTGATCAGTTCGAAACAGCCGAAACTTTGACAATGCTGTATGTTTACTGCTCACAATTGAACAACAGTTAAATAATAATAACAGTGTGATCTACGTTTTCTCAAACCAAACGGAAATAACCTTACTTTCTTGGAAAGACCATTCAAAAAATATTTTACAAAAGCAAATAGTCCTGCTCAGATTAAATGATCCTAACAATCCTAAGTACTATCGTGTTTCCAGTGATAGGCTGTCAGGTTTTATTTTATTTTATTTTATTTTATTTTTTTTTTTTTTTTTTGAAAGGGAATTACGTTCCAACCGTCAAAACATGAATGTCAGTTTCAGATTTAACATTATCTGTTACAGAGTAACGAAATTAACCTCTTAAGCACTGCAGGGAACGTTACGCTATGGTTATTGCTAAAACCACTACACCAGGAAATCTGTTGAATTATTGTTCCATTTTCTAAAATGAAATGTAAGAGCAAAAGCAAACATACCACAATAACGGTATAATGAAGGCAGTCAACATTAAGCATTAAGATGGGTATCGTAATATTCTGCTGGTCGGGATCCTTTTGCTAAATACGATTTAATGGGCAGTGCCAGTGCTTTGAGGAGCTATTCTCTTTAACAGACAGAAAAGAAACCTTTTTTTCGCTGTAGCATTATCCTCTCATAGTTGTGTCAGTGGCTCGTGAGAAGCTGAGTGAATGGCATCAGACTGCAGCTCCCACAGGGGCATTTCTCTTCTCTCAGCAGCGGGAAAAGTCCTTGCCCACATAATTAACACCCGGTTAACACACTTTGCAGAAAAACTGCTACCAGAGACCCAGTGTGGCTTTCGCCCAAACAGAGGCACAGTGGATGCCATATTTGTTGTCAAACAAATGCAAGAGAAAAGCTTAGAGCAACATCGGCCTTTGTTCATGTGCTTTGTAGACCTGGAAAAAGCTTTTGATCGTGTCCCACGGGAAGCTCTCTGGATTATACTAAAGAAAACTGGGTGCCCTGACAAAATTGTCAGTTTGACTCGGCAGTTTCATGAAAACATGATGGCAAAAATCCGCCGTGAGGACAAGCTCTCAGAACAGTTTCCCGTGACATGTGGTGTAAAACGAGGCTGTATTCTGGCTCCCACACTCTCCTCACTTTACTTCGCAGTTGTTATGAGAGACGCGACCAAAGCCTGTAGTAATCAAATTAGTCTCGACACAAGGACAGACAAAGTGTCTTCAACATCTCTCGCCTCAGAACAAAAAGTCGCGTAACCAAACTATCCATCTTAGAGATTCTCTACACGGATGATGTACGCATGATGGCTAATTCTTGCGAAACTCTTCAGACTTACATAAATCTGCTAAATGCCTCCTGCAGAAGATTTGGCTTAGCCATTAGCATCACTAAGACGCAAGTTCTCAAACAGCCACTTAGAGGTCTTAATGCAGATGACTCCAGTATTGAGATAAATAACAAACCCTTGCAAAATGTGTCAAAGTTCAAATACCTGGGAAGCCAAATTAGAAGTGACAACAGCCTCACAACGGAAATCGCAGCGCGTATAGCCAGCGCAGCCTCAGCCTTCGGTAAGCTTAATGACCGAGTATGGAAATCACATGATCTCAAACTACAAACAAAAATTGGAGTCTACAAAGCAGTAGTATTATCCACCTTACTCTATGCCTCGGAAACCTGGTGCTGTTACAAAGCTGACATTAAGAAGCTAGATAAATTTCATCTTCGATGTCCGAGATCAATTCTGCGCATCAAATGGGAAGACCTGTGTCCCAAACAAGATTTTGCGCCGCGTGAAACTGGCTGGTATTGAAGCTTTAATAATGAAACATCAACTGAGATGGAGTGGTCACATAGTCCGCACGGATGACAGTAGGCTACCTAAAGCGGTGTTCTACTCGCAGCTCTCGTGCGGGAAGAGGAGGAAAGGTGGTCAACACCTGCGATATAAGGACACCATTAAACGCCACCTTGCAGCCTGTGGCATCCCGAGCAACCGTTGGGAGGAGCTAGCATTGCGCCGATCGGAGTGGCGATCAACTGTACATAAGAGCATCGAACAATTCGAGCAAAAGCGTCTAATGAACCTGGATGCTGAAAGAGAGCTCCGAAAATCTCAGCTCAAGCCTGTCTACACGTATACTTACAACTCTGCTGGTCAACTTCACTGTGCTCCATGCAACAGGATATTCAAAGCGAAATTCTGGTTCGCGAGCCACATCCGAGCCTACCACAACAAGGACAGAGAAGACTGACGGAGTCGCTGTCGCCGGACACGGCGAGGAGGACATCATCATCATCATCATCCTCTCATAACTGTGTCAGTGGCTCGTGAGAAGTTGAGGGGTGCCGTATCCTAATAACAACGCGAGCTGAGTCGCACTGCCACGGCTGTTATTTCAGTATACTAGATTTGCGGGTACAGCGAGCCGGCGACAGTGAGTTTGTTTCAGTTAACTGTGCATATTAATGAACAGGAAATCAGAGCAACTAACTACTGAAATTTCCAATCGCCCATTGAATAATATTTCAGCTAACCGACACTTTGTTTATCGTCATTAGCAGAAAAGTGGATCAATGATGAATTAGTTATAACTCCCAATACGTTACAACAGGATAATTTTATTTCGAATCACATGCCTTATTCCATATTGTAGGGATCCTTAGGAATACGTGCCATTACAAACGAAGTGTAGTACAGGAATGGGGTTGTTTTAGTACCACAGCGTAGATCGTACTCCAGTAATATATAATCCCTCGTTTATACAAAGGGACATCAACTGGCGTAAAGCTCAACTAAATAATCTTACGACCAACCAAAAATAGTGCGCAGATCTCTTGCAGTCGTTAAAGAAAAATAACTAGCAAGTAAGTTGGTTTGACTGTTTTTATTACATTCTCTCGCTCATTTGCCCAATTTCAAAGGATAATATGATGATAACGTAGTTTTTTTGTTTCATATCTGTTCGCTTGGTACTCTGATACTAATTTAAACATAATCAAACGGTATAAAAACTTTGAGGTTATGCCTGTAGTTCCAATTTTAAACGTGAGAAGTTTCACAGTCTTTGTCTAACCTGTGGAGAATTCGTTAACCGTACCGGCAAGACTTAAACGTTGATGGAAATTACATACAAATTAAACCTTGTTTGCCGGCCGCTGCGGACGAGCGGTTCTAGGCGCTTCAGTCCGGAACCGCGCGGCCACTACGGTCGCAGGTTCGAATCCTGCCTCGGCACGGTTGTGTGTGATGTCCTTAGGTTAGTTAGGTTTAAGTAGTTCTAAATTCTAGGGGACTGATGACCTCAGTTTTTAGGTCCCATAGTGCTCAGAGCCATTTTTTTTAAACATTGTTTACTTCAGTTGATCAGTGTCACGAGAAGAGCGTACAATAAATGAAAGCAGGACGATGTGGACGAAGTTTATTGAAACGCCGGAGTGATGAAACAGAGCCAGGTGGTGCAGTGGTCAGCACACTGGACTCGCATTCCTGTAGACGACCGTTCAGTCCCGTGTCCAGCCATTCAGATATAGGTTTTCCCTGATTTTCCTTAATCGCTCTGGGCAAATGCCGAGATTGTTCCTTTGAAAGGACACATCCTGTTTCATTTCCCATCCAACAAACAGTTCGAGTTTGTGTTCCGTCTCTAAAGACCTCGACGGCGACGGTAAGTTAAGCCCAGTCTTTCTTCCTTCCTTCCTTCCAGAATGGTGAAATTGGATTTCATAAAGCATGTATAAAATGTAACATACCAAAGCCTACACTGTCTCGTCACTTCAACGGTTTGAATAAAACATGGCAATTTGGAAGACCAAACGATATGACAGCAGACGTGGAACATGAATTAGCACAGCATACAATTAATTTAGAGCCTAGTGTCTTCGGAGAAACTATTACTGAATTAAGGGAACTTGTCAACTAACTTTCTGAAAAAATCATGTACCACATTGCTTCAATAAGTACGAAAATGATAGGTGGTAAAAAAGGGTATTACAGGTTTATGAGAGATCATCCCACTTCGTCCTTGCCTATTCCCGAAACAACTTTGATGGCGCGAAAGAGGGGGTTTGATAAAGGCCGTGTTAATGAGTTCTTTTGAAAAGTCTTCGGAAATACTAGATGACCCTAAGTTTATTGCTGACCAAATACATAACGTGGGTGAAACTGCACAGTCCGTGGTTCACAAACTGCCTAAAGTAATTTCCCAAAAAGGCAAACACCAAGTGCGGGCAATGACAAGAGGAGAAAGCTGTCTCAGTACGACACGTATATGTGCAATGGATGCAGCAGGCGAAATCATACATCCGATGTTAATATTTAAGCACAGCAGAATGAATGGTATCTTAAAATTGGGAGCTCTACCCAACACAGCGTTTATATGTTCGACAAAACGCCGGATGACATTAGAGCTGTTTGTCCATTGACTAGAACATTCCATAAAATGTGCAAAAGTAGAAAAAAAGGACCAGTAACAAATTATGCTTTTATTGCATGGACAGAATTCACACACCAAAAGTTTATAGGCAGTTATCGGGCTCCTGATTATGGTTAGTCATGCTATGGCTCAAATGGCTCTGAGCACTATGGGACTCAACTGCTGAGGTCATTAGTTCCCTAGAACTTAGAACTAGTTAAACCTAACTAACCTAAGGACATCACAAACATCCATGCCCGAGGCAGGATTCGAACCTGCGACCGTAGCGGTCTTGCGGTTCCAGACTGCAGCGCCTTTAACCGCACGGCCACTTCGGCCGGCCCATTAATAATGCTATCATATACGGCTCAAGCAATTCATTTTCTACAGCTACTGGACAGATCGTTCTTTAAAACAATAAAAAAATATTTGCAATAAAGCGTCAGCTTCGTGGCTACGTTCGACTTTTGGCAGGTTCATGAAACAAGCAACCACTGCAAAACTTCTGGGTAACGCCCCAGATTAATTTGTATGGGAGTAGCACTACACGGTTTTAAGGCAACGGGATTGTGGCCATGTGAGAGAAATGTCGTCACAGAAGACGACTGTGTAGTTACTGCTCTGCGTACTGTTGGTTAGTCGGGTCAATAATCGGCTGATAGAACGGCGGCAGGAATGCGAAAATCTGGAAGGCTGCTTAACGTTGCAATACCACTCAAAAACCTTCTACAGTGTCACGAAAATGTCGACACGGAAACAATATTGCACAGTTGGCGAAATTAACTCTCAACAAATAGTGTTACTTGAAATTTTATCTCCTATCCCATGTATAACAACAGATATCAAGAAAAATACGAAATGACGTACAACGGAATTAACATCGTCCATACAAAAAGGAAGTATAAGCCAAAGAAGAGGCAAATAGAAAGAACAAACCTGTGCACAAACCTATAAAAAACAGACAGGTACATAAAAACTTTAACACGAACAGAGAGTAAATAACATGGTGAACTGGTTATGTCAACCGTGTAACGAAGGTGGAGAAGAAGACACGATTTAGTGCATGAAATGTAAAAGTTGGGTACATGACCTATGCGCTGGCATGCAAAGTAAAATTAAGAAATATTTCTGTGATACCTGTGCTCAAACCAACAGATTTTTGACATGCCAGTTTAACCAGTTTAATTTGTTAAGAATTTATATTTTGTTTCCTTTGTGTAGTTTCATTATGACTAATTATGGAAGTAGCGTTACGTTCATAGTATGTAATTTGTTATTGTGGCGTCTTGTTACATCATCCATGGATTTATTATGTCGTCTCGACTTCGTATGTTAAGTACGACTTAGGCTATATGGCAGTGGTTCCCAAACTGGAGGTAATTCACCACATGAGGGGTAAAACGAAATTTCATAAGGGGTAAAGGAAGGGTTCAGTTGTGTTTTGGTCTCGAAACTGAATTTTTTTCAAAAGATCATTGTTGTTTTCATCACTATTTCGTGAAACTGTAATACTGATTCCATTAGTTACCAATAATTACATTTTTTTATTTCAAATACTAGCATTAACGCGTGAGGCAATGTGGTGGAGGTTACAGATCGTGAAAGGAATGTAAAAACTACATATTTCTTGTTCCCGATATAGTTCTCCTACTACACATATACTTTGCATCATCCATCTGTGACAGTAAAATTGAAACTGCTTCATTATTCACTTTGTTACAATAAACGATGTAGTTAAGATCAAAACACAGCTGTAATTATGTAATGGCTACTACATTACTGTGTGGCAGTGGGCAGACTCAAAGCATTGGTGCCCTTAAGTCTTTCAACTTATACCATTTCAGCGATAAGGAGTCCAGTAATCTAGTGGCACATAAGCAGTAGATATGGTGAACACCCGTTGACTTGGTTGATTTTAAAACGGAGTTGCAGAGTGTGAGTGAAGCAGCTGAGCATTTTTTGCAAAAACAGACATAATGTCTGCAGGGATACAGCAATCACTTTTTATACACTGTTACCTATAATCCATCTTGATTGCTAAATTTTTTTTATTCACATGACCGGTTTCGGTTCCTCTAGAACCATCTTCAGATCTGCAATTTCGGTTACAGGAGTAACCCGTCCACACTCAGCAATCTTCACATGCTGCGTCACATTCCGGTGAATAAAAAAAATTTGCAATCAAGACGGATTATAAGTAACAGTAAAGCAGCTGCGGAGTGTAGTGGTGAAGAAGAAACACATTTTGTAATTTATCTGCAATCAGTGTGGATAATAAGCTTTCTTTTCTGTGGAGTAGTTGCAGCTAACACTAGCAATGCACAGTGAATTACTTCACCTTTCTATAAATATAAATAAAATGTTGTCAGAATAAGGCGGAGCCAGTTGTTTCATTGACTCATTATTTCGGGGCATAGTAAGGCACCTACGAAAACTAAATATCATTTATCTTCCATCATTTAGAAACTACAAGCATCAAAGAAAATTCCTTTTCATTCTAAACTTTAGTTACGCGCTTATGTTGTTGATGGTGGGGGTACCGGATTGGATACTAGCCAATATCTGATTACATACAGTTGCAATAGTCTCAGAATGGTTGGGAACCATTGATATAGGGGGTACGGCTTAGAAGAAAACCAGCCACGGATTTGGAAAAGGTTGAAAACTCTTTTTGGGAGAAGATTTTTTGTATTTGTCTGGAAGCTGGTTGATAACGGGGAAAAAAAAGATTCGGTGTACGCAAAGCAAATTGTGTTACACTCCTGGAAATTGAAATAAGAACACCGTGAATTCATTGTCCCAGGAAGGGGAAACTTTATTGACACATTCCTGGGGTCAGATACATCACATGATCACACTGACAGAACCACAGGCACATAGACACAGGCAACAGAGCATGCACAATGTCGGCACTAGTACAGTGTATATCCACCTTTCGCAACAATGCAGGCTGCTATTCTCCCATGGAGACGATCGTAGAGATGCTGGATGTAGTCCTGTGGGACGGCTTGCCATGCCATTTCCACCTGGCGCCTCAGTTGGACCAGCGTTCGTGCTGGACGTGCAGACCGCGTGAGACGACGCTTCATCCAGTCCCAAACATGCTCAATGGGGGACAGATCCGGAGATCTTGCTGGCCAGGGTAGTTGACTTACACCTTCTAGAGCACGTTGGGTGGCACGGGATACATGCGGACGTGCATTGTCCTGTTGGAACAGCAAGTTCCCTTGCCGGTCTAGGAATGGTAGAACGATGGGTTCGATGACGGTTTGGATGTACCGTGCACTATTCAGTGTCCCCTCGACGATCACCAGTGGTGTACGGCCAGTGTAGGAGATCGCTCCCCACACCATGATGCCGGGTGTTGGCCCTGTGTGCCTCGGTCGTATGCAGTCCTGATTGTGGCGCTCACCTGCACGGCGCCAAACACGCATACGACCATCATTGGCACCAAGGCAGAAGCGACTCTCATCGCTGAAGACGACACGTCTCCATTCGTCCCTCCATTCACGCCTGTCGCGACACCACTGGAGGCGGGCTGCACGATGTTGGGGCGTGAGCGGAAGACGGCCTAACGGTGTGCGGGACCGTAGCCCAGCTTCATGGAGACGGTTGCGAATGGTCCTCGCCGATACCCCAGGAGCAACAGTGTCCCTAATTTGCTGGGAAGTGGCGGTGCGGTCCCCTACGGCACTGCGTAGGATCCTACGGTCTTGGCGTGCATCCGTGCATCGCTGCGGTCCGGTCCCAGGTCGACGGGCACGTGCACCTTCCGCCGACCACTGGCGACAACATCGATGTACTGTGGAGACCTCACGCCCCACGTGTTGAGCAATTCGGCGGTACGTCCACCCGGCCTCCCGCATGCCCACTATACGCCCTCGCTCAAAGTCCGTCAACTGCACATACGGTTCACGTCCACGCTGTCGCAGCATGCTACCAGTGTTAAAGACTGCGATGGAGCTCCGTATGCCACGGCAAACTGGCTGACACTGACGGCGGCGGTGCACAAATGCTGCGCAGCTAACGCCATTCGACGGCCAACACCGCGGTTCCTGGTGTGTCCGCTGTGCCGTGCGTGTGATCATTGCTTGTACAGCCCTCTCGCAGTGTCCGGAACAAGTATGGTGGGTCTGACACACCGGTGTCAATGTGTTCTTTTTTCCATTTCCAGGAGTGTATTTAAATATCCTGCCATATACAACAATTCTTCCTTGAGGGGTACGCCTTCAACAGCCTTACCCTAATTTTCTTCATTGTTGTACGTTGCTGGTCACTAAAACTGAAACGCTAGGGAAGTTAGCAAACAACAGAGTTTTACTTATTGTGTGCATGCAATCAATTATGATGAATGCATGATTAAATTTGTAGGTCATGTGGAGGTATACTGTGTCGAGGTGAGTCAGAACAACACGGGCTGTATGCGATCTTGCATTATCCTTTTGGCAAGTGCACAGAGCTGCCACCTCTGGGAAAAATAACAGCGCTAACCCAGCTGGGAATCGAATCGAACCGAGCTCGGATCATGGATAATGGTTCGTCCTTCTCTGCTGCTACAAACAGATTTCGTTAATGGTAGTGGCTGGCCAGCGATGGCGAGCCAATCTCTCAGGAAACCAAGATCAGACATTTTCAGTGGGTGAGAGGTCTACAGGACGTGCTGGTAAGAATAAGAGTCGAATTCCTTCTGTGTTGATGAGGGTCATGATAACACTGGAAATATGTGGTTTTGCATTATCTTGTTGGAAAGTAAGGCAATGGACATCTCTAACGTGGGGAAAGCCACCATCCTACTGTCCAGATCATGGGCTTTGACAAATCAGAGTTGATTTTCTTGTATACACAAGGTCACCCAATACTTTCCAACCAGATGCTGGACACATATGACGATGATGTACGCAAGCTGGCAATGTTTATTCTCCTCGGAGCCTCATCTCGTGGTATCGTCATACTGTAAGCATAAACCAGAACTCGGCTGGAAACAGGACAGCTTAGAGTCACTCCTGTGTCCATTGTTGTCGATAGATGCACTACTGCCGACACACTTCTCTCTTTACTTCTGCACCAAGGGAAGCCCCATTAAACGAGCGGAGAATATTTCTTTCCCTCACAGGCGCTAGTCGCATGGGGCCTCTGATGTATCGTGCGTGGTGGTGAGTACAGTTCTTCTGAACTCAAGATTTCTCTATTGACACAATACTCGTCAGATACCAAAGAAAGCAACTGGCAGTATCACAGGACGATAAACTGCAGTCTCAGTAAGACAACAGACTTCTGACCAAATTACTGGTTTTTCCCAGCAAGAGCTAATGTTATTGTGTACCCAAGGACGCTCCATACCATCGACCCAGATGCTGGGCATGTGTAACAATGATGGTAGTCTCCTTATATGGATACATTTGCCGTCACAATGTAAGCAGAACTGGAGCTCGTCTGAAAACACAGCAACTCAGAAACATTGCTGTGCCCATTGTCATATGGGGTCTTTGAGGCCACGCATGATGGTGTGGGCAGCTCTCCTGAATCCACTGTCTTTGCTGCTGCATCAAGGGAAGCTGCAATAGCCGAGCGAACAGTACACTTGTCTTCTCGGGCACTAGTCGCCTGTGGCCACTGAGGTACTACTGATACCATAGAATCCATATTCATAAGATATTTGTGCAATTCCGAACAATCACGAAGGGATAAACGGCAATATCTACAGGCATGATTCTGCCGCTATCGAATTCCGAACATATGCTGGTAGACAACTTTCAATCTTACAAGAGAGGAACCCTAACATTCACAGTCCTCACTATATCTAATGGAAACTGTAGCATTGATGTAAGTGTGATTGTTGTTTACTTCAGTCCACACACTGGTTTGAAGCAGGTTTCAGCCCTGGTCTAAATTGTGCAAGCCTTTTCATCTCTGCATAAGTAGCACAACCAGCATCCTCTTGAACCTGCTTATGGTATTCACGCCATTGTGCCCTGCAATAATTCCCCCCCCCCCTTCCACCTTCCAACGCAAAATGGATGATTCCTTTGACACCTCAGAATGTGTCCTGCCAATTGCCTAAATTTCCTTTTCCCCCATTTCTACTGAGTGCCTCCTGTTTAGCTTACAGACACACATGTTTGATCACAGAATTATTGTGTAGCAACACGTTTCACTTACTCATAAAGCTTAATTTCAGATGAATACTTTCAGAAAAGATACTTGACACATTTATATCCAGTGGTTATAACTTTCTCATTTTTTGTAATAATTTGTGTTGGTGTTGCCTGTCTCCACTTTATGTCCTATCTGTTTCTGCCATCGCCAGTTGTCTTGCTTCCACAATAGCAAAACTCGTTTTCTACTTTTAGTGTCTCCCATCCTAATGTAATTCCCTCGGCGTAGTCTGATTTAATTCCAGTGCGTTCCATCACTCTTTCTCCACTTGCGATTATGCTCATCTGATAATTTCTTTTCAAGACTTCATCAGCTCCGTACAAGTTCCCTTCCAAGTCTTTTCTCGTCTATGACATAATCAAAATGTTGTCAATGTCAATGAAATTCACCAACAGCCATGTGAATTAAGATGGTATTTCATATTATTTTTAAGCCTACCAGTTTCAGTATTTCACCATGCCATCTTCAGGCCCCATACGAATCTCTCCAAATATACGAAAATGTCGTATAGAGCCATAAACCTCTGGATCTCGTGAATTCAATAGTTACACTAGTGCTTCGTTCCATGACCTGACAGCAGTAGAGTTGCTAACAAGTCTTCGAACGAAGCACTAGTGTAACTATTGAATTCACGACATCCAGAGATTTATGGCTGTATACGACATTTTCGTTTATTTTGAGAGATTCGTATGGTGCCTGAAGATGGTATAGTGAAATGCTGAAACTGGTAGGCTTCAAAATAAAATACCATTTTAAGTCACAGGACTGTTGGTGAATTTCATTGACATTGACAATTACTTATACAGCTGATGTCACCTGTCAATGATGGACCAACACAGATTAATCTTAGTGTTTCTGGTAAACATCTAACTTTCCTTACCTCTTCCCACAAACTTTTATCCCTGTCAATTAAATTCCTCACGGTATGTGACGGCATTGTCAGTTTGTAAAATTCTCAGACGTTTCGGCCACCGTTGCAGATGGCCTTCCTCACTTGAAGGCCATTTGGAACAGTGGCCGAAACGTCAGAGAGCTTTACGCATTAGCAACGCGTCATGTACCTTGAAGAATTTTATTGACAGTGACGGCGGCCATGGAAGGCTAGAGATACATTTATTCCCTTTCTTCTTTTCAACTTTCTGCTTGGTTTGCTTTACTGTTGCGTCGGTCTGTATGTAGTCTGTATTGTTTACATGTGTTGTGATAATGAGGTTGTGTCAGGAGGCAGGGAGGGAGAGGGGTTAAGTGTTTGGCTGCTGACCCTCCACAGAGAGACTGCAGTGTGGGGGAGGGAAGGCCACCGGGCTGATGTTGCAGCTGGCCTGGTCGATAGCGGCGCATCCACACGGCCGGCGGTACATCAAAGCGAGGCGCGGCGGCGGCGGCGGCGGTGGCGGCGGCGGCGCGTCACGCAGGCACCGTCTGTATTCCGGCGGCGCTGCGCTCGGGACGGTCTGTATGGGCAGGTGGGGGGCGCTGCTGCCGCTGCACTACCGGCGGGCGCGCCTGGTCTCCTACCGGGGCGTAGTTAGGCAACCCTCCTTGCACTGAACGGCGCACTACTGTACTCGGAGTAAGCTGTCGTCACAGGGACCGTACATTCGAACGTCAACGTTGAGTATGGCGAGTTCCTGACGTCATAGAGTGGAAAAAGCACGCTGCGGTGCCTTTCCCAACGTGCAGAGCAACATCAAGCGTGTCAGATACTCTGAACTCACGTGTGAATGTAGATCAATGAGATCGAAGAACGCCACATATGTCAAATGCAGGCCATCTTTCTTTATCAGTACAGAGTTCTAAGATGCCATATTGGATTTCAGTTGAACCCATCCTCTCTGACTTTTATGCAAGGCATGTTATTTTCAAGTAAGTACCCTTTTCAAATTAAAAAAAGAGGTGCTAAGATATCTCAATAATTTTATTTTTACATGAAGGCCTGTTCCTTAATCTACTTTTCTACATAATTTCCTTCAATATTGAGGCACTTGTCATAACGTTGTACCAGTTTTTGAATACCCTCCTGACAGAAGTCTGCCCCCTGACTTTTTAACCACTGCATCACCACTCTGCTGCTTTGAGGTCTTAGAATGAAGCACTAGAGTAACTATTCCATTCACGACATCCAGAGAATTATGGCTCTATACGACATTTTCGTTTATTTGGAGAGATACGTATAGGGCCTGAAACTGGAATACTGAAATGCTGAAACTCGTACGCTTCAAAATAAAGTAAAATATCATCTTAAGTTACACGGCTGTCGGTGAGTTTCATTGATATTGACAATTATTTAACCAGCTGATGTCCCCTGTCAATGATGGACCAACAGAGATTAATCACAGTGTTGCTGGTAAACATCGAACTTCCCTTATCTCTGCCCACTAACTTTTATCCCTGTCAATGAAATTCCTCACAGTATGTGACCGCATTGTCAGTTTGTAAAATTCTCTGACGTTTCAGCCACTATCGCAGATGGCCTTCCTCACTTGAAGACGCTGACCACTCAGGTGTTTCTTCGAGTGCAGGAACAGATGGTAGTCACTGGGCGCAAAATCGGGGCCGTACGGAGGATGATCTAAATTTTGCCATCGCAAAGATGTGATGAGATCTTTGGTCTGATTCGCCACTTGCGGACGGGCGTTGTCATGCAGCAAAAAGATGCCCTTGCTCAACTTCCATGGACTGTTTCTTTGATTCTGGTAGTATGTAGGCCACCCATGTGTCATCGTCGGTGACAATTTGGCTAAGGAAGTCATCACCGTCGTTGTGGTACCGCTCAAGGAAAGTCAATGCACTGTCTAAACGTTTGGTTTTGTGCACATCCGTCAACATTTTCGGTACCCAACGTGAGAACAAGTTTCGGTAATTCAAGTGCTCGGTCTCAATGCCATACAAAACACTACGAGAAACATTAAGAAAGTCATCCCGCAAGGAGGAACTTGTAAACAGTCTGTGATCTCTCATCTTATTGTCCACTTCCTGCACCAAACTTTCATTAACTACCGAAGGACGCCCACTCCGTTGTTCATCACGCACATTTGTGCGACCATCTTTAAATGCTCTCGCCCACTTTCTTACCATTCCGTCGCTCATAATGTTTTCTCCGTAAGCTGCACAGATCTCACGATGAATATCGATCGCTTTTAGGCCTCTAGCACTAAGAACTCTTATAACAGCCCGTACTTCACAGTCGGCGGGACTCAGGATTATCTGAGGCATCTGAAACACTCAGTATACAACGTAAACAAGGAAGAATCAGACTGTAATGGAGTCAGTGCGTAGAGTAAGGTACAGGCTTTCATGTGAAAATAAAATTACTGAGATATCTTTGCACGTCTTTTTTTAATTTCAAAACGGTACTTACTTAAAAAAACACGCCTCGTATTTTAACTTAAGTCCTATGATTGTACACTGAGGTGGAAAAAATCATGGGATAGATATATGCGCGTATACCGAGGGCGACATTATCGTGTGCACAAATTATGAAACGGCACTGCATTGGTGAAGCTGTCGTTTGTACTCGGGTGATTCATGGGAAGAGCGCGGCCGGCCGGAGTTTCGCATTACCTGTCAGCCTTAATTGTGGTCCCAGAGATTCAGCTCCGTCGACGAGCTCAAAGAAGAGGTTCATAACTTTCTAAACAGCATGGCAGTGAGGTATATGACATGGGCATACAAAAACTGCCACAGCGTCTACAAAAATGCATCGACAGAAACAGTGACTATGTCGAAAATATCTAAATGTCTAAGCTCTAAGCTGATGTGAACCATTGTAGAAATAAACAAGTCTATGTACTTGTAAAAAATAAGAGACCTTACTTCTGGGATTACCCTCGTAAAAAGTGAGGAGTATGAAATAATTTTTATTCTATGTGGAAGACTATTGAGAATTTGTATCGTACTATTTGCAATGAAACGTTTGTAAGCTGATGTCCACATTGACTGGATACGAAAAATTCTTTTTATCTTATATTTATAGATACATGAAACATATTCGGATTTGCGAATATGGACGACCGTCAGCTGTATAAAGAATCGGTGACAGTGAAAATTTGTGCCGCGCCGGGACTCGAACCGCTTACAGCATCAGGCTATCCGATCATGCCTCACGCTTCGTCCGACTTCCATATGTCGTCAGACACGTGTCTACAAACAGCACTGGTACATCCATTATGAGTGTTCCCGCACTGCAGACAAATTTTAATTGACAGTTGCTGGCCCAGTATCAGCGGATAAATGCGAGGGTCGTTCAATAAGTAAATACCCACATTTAAAAAAAAATCAGTTAATATACACAGGAAAACGTCCTTATTGGTACATCACATTGGATGTTTGTTCTGCGCGTCGGTGAATTTTCGAACCGTTCTGGCAGGTCGCAGAGCCGTAGTACAGCGTCAAAATGGCGTCTACACACGACTCACGTTACAAGCTGCGTGCTGTTATTGAATTCTTGTGTGCAGAAAAACAAACCGTGGTGAACATCCACGAACGTTTGTGTGGAGTGTATGGAGGTGCTGCAGTTGATAGTAGTAGAGTTGGGCGACGGGTAAAGAAAGTTACAGCCGCAGAAAACGCAGAAACAGAGCTCCATGGTCAGCCACGTTCCGGCCGTCCTGTCACAGCCGCTGCTCCAGACGTGCTGATTCGCGCGGATGCTTCTATTCGTGCCGATCGGCGCATCACAACTCGACAATTGGCTCCACAGTTGTCGGTCAGCATTGGAAGTGCGTCTGAAATGATCGAGACTCTCGGATATTCAAAGAGGTGCTCACGATGGGTTCCACCAATGCTCACAGCAGACCCCAAGATTCAAACAAAGGCCTTTCTGTCACGGATCGTTACGGGGGACGAAAGCTGAGTGCACCACTTTGCGCCGGAAACAATAAGACAGTCCATGGAGTGGCATCATCCTCATTCACCACAAAAGAAGAAATTCAGGAAAACTACCTCTGCCGTAAAAGTCATGGTGACAGCCTTCTGGGACTGTGATGGCGTCACTCTCGTGGATGTCATACCAAGAGGGCCGACTATCAATTCAGAGATACACGTGAAGACTCTGAATAAACTCAAGAACCGTTTCCGACGTGTTCGATCGGACAAGAATCCAATAGAAATCTTGCTCCAACACGATAATGCGTGCCCACACACAAATCTGAGAACCAGGGAACACATCGCCAAATTGGGTTGGACATCACTGTCTCATCCACCCTACAGTCCAGACCTGGCACCCTTGGACTTCCATCTCTTTGGGCCGCTTAAAGATTCTCTACGAGGAACACACTTTGAAGATGACGAGAGTGTCAGTGATGCAGTGAAAACATGGCTACGCCTACAGGACAAGAGCTTTTACCAGCAGGGAATAAATGCTCTTCCACAACGTTGGCGCACGGCTAGAGAACGTGATGGAGAGTACGAAAGTACAGGGCACCATGCACTGTAGATCTGTATAGCTAGCTCCAGGCCCCACGTGCTATGCCGCGAATATGTATGCATTTGTTACATTCAACACTCAGCTTAATTGAGCGGCCCAGAGATGTGGCTGATCTCAATGTTTGGCTACGTTTTTAGTCATACTGTGTCAGCTCGCACCAGTCTTAAACTTTATTTTCAAGGTGAAAAAAAAATTATATATATATATATATATATATATATATATATATATATATATATATATATATATTATTATTATTATTGGTGTTTTGCCCTTAAAGAGCGCATTTGGACTAAACTACATGGCCAGTTCCTTTTGCTGCCTTCCTTGCTGCCCAAACTTCCCTCATTCGCTCGCTGTGTTTCTGTTTCCGGTCCTGGTGCACCACTTTCCACCGGAAACAAAACGTCAGTTCATGGAGTGGCATCATCCTCATTCACCACAAAAGAAGAAATTCAAGACAACCCCCTCTGCCGGAAAAGTCATGGTGACAGTCTTCTGCGCCTGTGATGGCGTCACTCTCGTGGATGTGGTACCAAGAGGGTCATATATATATATATAATGCAGGCAGGTATTGCGGTGAAATTTAAAAAGTATTGAGTCACTCTCGTTGATTTATAAGTTGGACAAGTAGTTAATTTCTATTTTTCCACGAATAGTTTTCAATATATTGACTAAACACTAAAAATGCAGTCTGAGGGGCAAAAGCAGGGCGCGGCCATTAATAATTCCGGGTATAACTCTTCACTATAAAATTCATGTGTCGCTATCACGCACTCGACAGTCTGGTCGCAGTTCACACAATACACTCTTGTCTGCTGTTCTAAACCACTATATTGTGCTCCACTTGATCGCTTTCGCACTTCGCTACATACATACATGTCTCCGATGGTGACTACCAACCCAGTACTACCCCCAGATGGGTGGCAGATCCGGCTCTTAGCGTCACTCAAAACCAACTCCCCTGTCATCAAAGATGGCCGCCCTATCCACCCTCGAAACGACTGCCTAACTCAAAACAATGCCTGACAAAAAATTACGAATATTCTAAAACTAAACACAGGAACAGATAAGATACATTGAAAAATATGGAAATTTTCCGGGTAATAACAATCTAAAGCCCAATTTTTTGTATTTGCCACCATTTTTTTTCACAAACAATGTTCTTGTGGGGTTGAAAGATTCCTTCTGTTTAGTTATGCATCGTTACCTTTTTGTATCTCTCTTCCTCTGTTTCCTCCTATCTATGCTAGAGCGTGCCGGACGTGTGTGTGGCCAAGTCGCCTCATTGACACGTGCTTGCCCGCTTGATACATTGCTCGGAAGGATTGAATTTAAGGGGTCGGCCCGACATTTAGCTAAATGATCTGATGATTATTATGTTAATATTGCGCAACGGATAAAGCGGGGGAGGGCTTAAACAACCAAGTGGGCAAGTCAGTAAAGGCCACGCTCTATCGTGATATATAAGGACACCACTTTGTTGATAACATTGCTCTCTACACAGGACTGGGGTTTGTAATGATCATTAAATTCATGACATTGCTCTGGACACAGGACTGGGGTTTGTAATGACCACTAAATCCATGACATTAAGTTTATAGGTCATTTATTGTCTAGGTCCCAGAAATTTTACAAACTTGATATTGCATTTATTATCTATATTCCCCAAAACTTTACGAATTTAATAATTGCAGCAAACAAAGTCAAGTCAAATATCTTCTAGTTTTTTCTTGCACTGAAGGTGCTTAAACCAACAGGCATCTCGTTTCTACTTAAGCGCTGGGAAAGGGGATGGGGCTACGTTGCTGCCCTTGTGGTCCGTCTGCTGGGAGAGTGATCGAAATTCTCACCCATGATTACTACTAGGACCGAATAACAAAAATTCTCTTTGGCGGAAAAACGGGGGAACAAAGCAGACACAAACTGTTGTGGATTGGCAAGACAGCCAAACCACTATGAGGAAGCCGAAAGGCACGCGTTTAAGCTCACGCAGGCTGGCGTGAGGTTTGGAACAGGACAAGGTATTTAGACTTCATAAAAAAGGAGGTAACTGGTAGAATACTTAACTTTAATCCATTATTGGTGAACATCGCTCTTGACGGTACTTGTTTTACAGCAGCAATAGTAACTGGTAATGGCGCCTTGCTAGGCCGTAGCAAATGACGTAGCTGAAGGCTATGCTAACTATCGCTCGGCAAATGAGAGCGTATGTAGTCAGTGAACCATCGCTAGCAAAGTCGGCTGTACAACTGGAGCGAGTGCTAGGGAGTCTCTCTAGACCTGCCGTGTGGCGGCGCTCGGTCTGCAAACACTGATAGTGGCGACACGCGGGTCCGACGTATACTAACGGACCGCGGCCGATTTAAAGGCTACCGCCTAGCAAGTGTGGTGTCTGGCGGTGACACCACACTAACATCCTCCATATTCACAAAAGAAAGCAAATTCTTAAAAAACAAAACATCCTGTGAAATACGGCACACGCAAATAATCGATTAACCGCACACGTAAGCATCCTCGCATTAACTAATTTCCAAGAACGAACTGGTAGCTTGCTGGTAGTGCAATTCGGCACCAAGAGGGTGACCGATACCAACAGCTAATTTCTTTCTACTCACCCCTCAGTTCGTTCTTGCTATCCATACTATACAATCATTCATACCCTCAACCTAATCTTTATCAAAGTAGTTAGGACGTGCTGCTTGCAAATGGGGCGCTAAAAAGGAACCGTGAACAAAATTTACGAGATGGCCTAGAAAAATTTTACGTCACACGCTTAGAAGCTTAAGTATGTCACACACGTATCTCCTACCAGGTTCCACACGGAATCGCCATCCAAATTCCCCATCAGCCCTTACGACCACGTGTTAACTAGACGGGGTGAGGCCCCAGATTACTTTAACATCGAAAAAAAAAGCTGCTTCTAAAAGTGAACCTACACAATTTTTTTGGAACTATTGCTGCTTTCGTGTGCTGAAGGCACCAAGTGATTGCAGCACTATAAAGGGATAACGCAAGCCCCCATGCTCGCCTCTGAAAAGGAAACCCTAACTGACAAAATTGTCAGTAAATTGTAAAGTCAAATTTTCTAAAAAAATGGATGAATGGCCGTAACGACACACTAACTATATCAGTCCTGAAAAAGAGCGGATTAGTAACAGTGTAAAACATAATATCTAATCCGACGGTGAAATTGGCGGCAGAGACGGAGATTGCCCTCGATTCCGTCCGCTCAGTTCAGCCGCTACCCCAAGAGTGACTATCTCATGGCGGCTCTCAACGGCCGTTCCCTTACATGGAGGGGAGGGGGACCTGTTACTACCCCCTGGCAAACAGGTGCATCATCTCTGTCTTTACTCGAGGCTTAGGTTGGCACTAACCGACCTACAGGGTGGCCACATCTCTGCCTTGGCACTACCAGCAGACGAACTCTTAATACAAACCCCAAACTTAATCAACCCAAGGCAACGTAGTGGGATTAGGGAAAGGAAGTGCTTTTATGTAATTATGAATTGAACTAAATAAACAGGTAGTCCACTTCTTCACTCGAGATATCACACTATTTAAACTAAAAAAATGTTGAATGTATAATGCAACAAAAAAAAAAACTAATTTTAATAAGGTGGAACAAACTGTTCCCTCTCAGCGTGATTTTTCTTTTTCCTACATTTTTGATACTAAACATAAATAAACAAATGAAAATAGACACTTAATTACTCACCTACCTCTTTAAACTTGAGAATACTGCCGTTAGTTTCGTCTCTTTAAATTTATTCATTACCAAAAACTCAGTTTCTCTCTGTCGAATCCCATATTCCGACCTGTCATTCAAAAATTGTACATATTCTGCTAATTCTGCTATCATTGTTCGATGCAGCTCTACTAGCCGCATCCGTAGACACTTTGTGTATATTAATCGGCCAAAGTATTGCCGAGATATTAGCTTTTGAAATTTCATAAATTTACAATTTTAACACAGCAATAACTTTTAAACTGTTATATATTTCGTGGCGAGTCTAGATAATTTAGCTTTCCATAATTTTCTGTCCATGAGTGCCAACTCGCATCTTCGTGTCACTCTTAGTTTTGTTTTTATCAGCTTTTCTCTGGCATGTAAATTTCTCCAAGCGCGCAACCACGGCCCCAAGTTTCCGCTCGGGTCTTTCCATGACCGCGAAATCGCTAGCCGCTCGTCACGCCCCTCTAGCAACGGCCAGCCACGTGCTCTGCGGCGGAAAACTGCCGCTCTATTCTTCCCCCACAGCTTGTACGCTGACATGACTGCGTAGAAAAATAGGACATGGAGACGAAATGTTGTTGTATATTGTCACCAAATTCTGACTCTTAACAAGAGCTATGTTCTGAGAGAGAGAAAAAAAGTGGGGCATTACTTACTGAACGACCCTCCTACGATACTGCATGCATGAATGTCCGAAGGAAGATGGTATCTTACATCGGAAAAACACAGGCACTGCTATGCTGTTTGTTGTTGTTGTGGTCTTCAGTCCTGAGACTGGTTTGATGCAGCTCTCCATGCCACCCTATCCTGAGCAAGCTTCTTCATCTCCCAGTACCTATTGCAACCTACATCCTTCTGAATCTGCTTAGTGTATTCATCTCCTGGTCTCCCTCTACGATTTTTACCCTCCACGCTGCCCTCCAATACTAAATTAGTGATCCCATGATGCCTCAGAATATGCCCCACCAACCGATCCCCTCTCTTTAGTCAAGTTGTGCCACAAATTTCTCTTCTCTCCAATTCTATTCAATACCTCCTCATTAGTTATTACCCATCTAATCTTCAGCATTCTTCTGTAGCACCACATTTCGAAAGCTTCTATTCTCTTCTTGTCTAAACTATTTATCGGCCATGTTTCACTTCCATACATGGCTGCAGTCCATACCCATACAAATACTTTCAGAAACGACTTCCTGGCACTTAAATCTATACTCGATGTTATTAAATTTCTCTCCTTCAGAAACGCTTTCCTTGTAATTTCCTGTCTACATTTTATATCCTCTCTACTTCGACCATCATCAGTTATTTTGCTCCCCAAACAGCAAAACTGCTTCATTACTTTAAGTGTCTCATTTCCTAATCTAATTCACGCAGCGTCACCCGATTTAGTTCGGCTACATTCCATTATCCTCGTTTTGCTTCTCTTAATGTTCATCTTATATCCTCCTTTCAAGACATTGTCCATTCCGTTCAACTGCTCTTCCAAGTCCTTTGCTGTCTCTGACAAAATTACAATGCAATCGGCGAACCTTAAAGTTTTTATTTCTTCTCCATGGATTTTAATACCTACTCCGAATTTTTCTTTTGTTTCCTTTACTGCTTGCTCAACATACAGATTGAATAACATCGGGGAGAGGCTACAACCCTGTCTCACTCCCTTCCCAACCACTGCTTCCCTTTCATGCCCCTCGACTCTTATAACTGCCATCTGGTTTCTGTACAAATTGTAAATAGCTTTTCGCTCCCTGTATTTTACCCCTGCCACCTTTAGAATTTGAAAGAGAGTATTCCAGTCAACATTGTCAAAAGCTTTTTCTAAGTCTACAAATGCTAGAAACGTAGGTTTGCCTTTTATTAATCTAGCTTCTAAAATAAGTCGTAGGGTCAGTATTGCCTCACGTGTTCCAATATTTCTACGGAATGCAAACTGATCTTCCCCGAGTTCGGCTTCTACCAGTTTTTCGATTCGTCTGTAAAGAATTCGTGTTAGTATTTTGCAGCCGTGGCTTATTAAAATGATAGTTCGGTAATTTTCACATCTGTCATCACCTGCTTTCTTTGGGATTGGAATTATTATTTTAATCTTGAAGTCTGAGGGTATTTCGTCTGTCTCATACATCTTGCTCACAAAATGTTAGAGTTTTGTTATGCCTGGCTCTCCCAAAGCTGTCAGTAGTTCTAATGGAATGCTGTCTACCCCTGGGGCCTTGTTTCGACTTAGGTCTTTCAGTGCTCTTCCAAACTCTTCACATAGGATCATATCTCCTATTTCATTTTCATCTACATTCTCTTACATTCACTGCTATATCACATTGAAAAATATTGAATTTTTATTTGTGTGCACTACACACGGAGCAACATGTTTAGCGTATGGATAATGGAGGATAGGGACGTCTTACTAGAGCTTACGTCGGAATTTTGTGCCCATCCATTTCGTAATAAAACCGTGCGTTTTGTGTACCACATAGAGCGGAAAACTGCCGCTGAAGCGCGCTGCAATCGCATACACCACTTTGACGCACACGGACTCTATCCAGAAGTCGAGTGGTTCCTGAACGTTCACCAGCGCGGTGGAGATGAATTCTTGAAGACAGAGAGTACTTCTCACTGAATCCCACGGCTCGTGTAATGATGACCTAAGGTTGCGGTCACAGTGGCAGCGACAATGCCGCCGGGAGTACGCCAGTGTCTGCGCGCAGTCACTGCGAGCGACCTCATCACCCGAGACCGTAGAATCGGCCGACGTTCCCACACACAAAACATTGCATGCGAGAATTTTTTTAAATTTTAGTACAAGAAAGAAAGAGCTTGTGGCATCCTGAGAATGAGAATATTAATAATAGGGATGTGCGTGGGAACGTCTGGTCCGAAACTCCTACTTTACTGCAAACCATCAAATTTTGAACAGTTTGAATATTGAATAATAAGTAAGACAACGTTACCTTCTACAATATTACGCATGTTATGTGGCTGTGTATCCACTCCGGTCTCATTCCAATAGTAACAGTGCAGCACGTCATCTGCAAGATTAAATCTATATCAGAAATTGTAGGCCTTGGTTACAACCACAAAAAACTGTGGGTTCAAATGACAAAGGTGCCCTATGTCAGTTTAGATACATAAAGTAACTATAAAGCACTCCGTCTTCAGGCCACGAGTGGCCTACCGGGGCCATCCGACCGCCGTGTCATCCTAGCTGGAGGATCCGGATAGGAGGGGCGTGAGGTCAGCACACCACTCTCCCGGTCGTTATGGTGGTATTCTTGACCGAAGCCGCTACTATTCGGTCGAGTAGCTTCTCAATTGGCTTCACGAGGCTGAGTGCACACCGAAAAATGGCAACAGCGCATGGCGATCTGGATGGTCATATTGTGCTAACAGTCATTGGAACTGGACCAGCGCGAGCAGCAATGTCGCGATACGATAAACTACGATCGCGATAGGCTACTGTCCGACCTTTATCTAAGTCGGAAACGTGATGGTACGCATTTCTCCTCCTTACACGAGGCATCACAACGACGTTTCACCAGGCAACACCGGTCAACTTCTGTTTGTGTATAAGAAATCGGTTGGAAACGTTCCTTGTGTCAGCACGTTGTAGGTGTCGCCACCGGCACCAACCTTATGTGAATGCTCTGAAAAGCTAATCATTTGCAAATCACAGCATCTTCTTCCTGTCGGTTGAATTCCGCGTCTGTAGCACGTCATCTGCGTGGTGTAGCAATTTTAATGGCCAGTAGTGTAGTTAGAGACGAGTGTTGAGGCGGCCAGATGCGGATTCTCATCTCAGCTGAGCTGACGCACGGATTCAAGAGGGGTGCGGGGTCAGTCGTGTTCCGTGCCGGTATCATGCACGGTTATCGGACGCCTTTCCTCTCTATCGAGGGTAATTTGAGGGCTGTGAAGCGTAGGGACAAGATCCTGCAACCTTTTTCCAGCCTTGCAAGTCGACAATTCAATAATAGGTTCGTTTTCCAAGACGACAATGCGCGAGCGCACAACTTTCACCTCGTGAACACCTTTCTCCAGAAGGCCGGAACCAACACAGTGCAGTGGACTGTACTGTCTTCATACACGAAACCAACCGAGCGTGCTAGAGGCCGGCTGAATCTTGCATCGCGTCGTCGCAGGAGCTCCCAGACTGGATGACATCAGTAGAGCCGCCGTCCAAGAGCGGGACAGCGCAGATTTGAGTACTGACGTCTCCAGCACCTTGTGGATAGCTAGCCGAGGAGGGGTCTAGCGGGCTACAGTGCACGAGGCGCTGTAACACGGCATTGGATGTTTCTCGCCAGTATCTCATTTCACAGATGTGCTCTTTGGAATAGACTGCTTTTATTTTGAAACTTCCTGGCAGATTAAAACTGTGTGCCGGACCGGGACTCGAACTCGGGACCTTTGCCTTTCGCGGGCAAGTGCTCTACTGGCAGAAGTAAAGCTGCGAGGACGGGCGTGAGTTGTGCTTGGGTAGCTCAGTTGGTAGAGCACTTGCCTGCGAAAGGCAAAGGTCCCGAGTTCGAGTCTCGGTCCGGCACACAGTTTTAATCTGTCAGGAAGTTTCATATCAGCGCACACTCCGCTGGAGAGTGACAATCTCATTCTGCTTTTATTTTTCTTATTCTATTTCTTTTACTTCACATTTGAGTTTCTCCTTTTGTCGTTTGAAATTCATTCTCCGCTCCACTTGAATCTATGACCACGTTATTTTTCTATTCTATTCGTTCTACTACACATTAGAGTTCTCTTTTTGTGGTTTGTAATTCATTCTCTGCTCCATTTAAATCTAAGACCACGCATATTGCCAGATATGCAGGTAGTGCAAAAATTTATTGAGCGGTCTGCAATAACTTTGTAATAAATAATAAAAGTTGTTTCTTAATGTAAATCTCTACAGTAGGTATGCAAGACATCGATACATGTACGAAAATGAACAATTTCAGATGTAAACTCCCGCTGGAGGTTCGAGTCCTCCCTCGGGCATGGGTGTGTGTGTGTGTGTTGTTCTTAGCCGGCCGGAGTGGCCGTGCGGTTCTAGGCGCTACAGTCTGGAGCCGAGCGACCGCTACGGTCGCAGATTCGAATCCTGCCTCGGGCATGGATGTGTGTTCTGTCCTTAGGTTAGTTAGGTTTAATTAGTTCTAAGTTCTAGGCGACTGATGACCTCAGAAGTTGAGTCACATAGTGCTCAGAGCCATTTGAACTATTTGTTGTTCGTAGTTTAAGTTATTTTAAGTACTGTGTAAGTCTAGTGACCAATAACCGCAGCTGTTTCATCCCTCAAGAATTCACACACATTTGAAGATCAGAAGTAAACAGGCTGTAAAGGAATTTGCTTAAAAATATACGACATGCACTTCAAAATGAAATAAAGTAATTGTGGTGTGCGTACTGTGAGACCTTCGGTACACACACCATCAGATTATTTGACTTGTCACTCTGATGAAGTAGGCGAGTGTCACCAATATGTCTCGTGGTCTTACAGTGGCGTGTTTATCTTCTGCCGTTAGGTCAGACGATAGAAATGCCACTTGCACGCTTAGAGTAGCAGATTGACGGTGACCAACTTTAAACAAAACTTTATTAATTTTCACACACATTTATTAAAATAATAACAAGCATAAAAATTAATTAACTTGGCTCTGGATGCTATTTACAATTGACAATCTGACGTTCCTTTGGTATTGGTACGTTAATCTTATTCTCACATATATCTCTGATACTTGACAAAAGTGTCTATACATTTATCTTCATGGCTATGTAGAGGAATATGGTAATCTTATTAGGCGCAGACTGAAACTTGACTATAGACTGGTACAGACAAATGTAGAACTCGTACAGACTGGTGCAGACAAATGCAGACTGACTAATCGGAGGTCTGTACACTCGTTATAATACATCGCGCTTTCATGTATCACTGCGCGAGTGTGATCCGTGAGGAGAAAAGGTTCTACGTTAGCAGCAATCTCATTGGCTGCGAGACATATTAATACGCGGATCGGCGGAAGGAGAATTTGGTCCGTCTCTATGGCAGCGCCATCTCGTAGTGCGGAGACGGAAGAGCGCTGCGCTTGCGCTGTTGTGCTTAGCGGGGCGCGCTCTAGTGGGAAAGTTGTGTACGCGCTGACTACACGGAACTATGTACACAACAGTAATCTTCAGTGTTGATAGGTTAAATGGAGAGTGGCCGGATGGCTTTAAATATTATTGGCATTATCTGAGAACAGAGCAGCAGCTAAGAATGAGGGCAAATTTTGGAGGTTGAAATATTATTATATCGGCTGCCTTATATGGTAAAGGTTAATCGCGTATTGCTTGGCTGATCGCTAGAATTAACTCTTAACGTGGATACTGAGATGCTAGAGACAGAACGGATTACAATATATGAAGGTCCAGGGAACGGAAGTCAAATGTGTCAAGAAGATATTCCATCCGTGCGTGTTTCTACTACAACCAAGAAGTGGTTTGAAGATACAGAGATCGATTTCTTGCCCTGGCCTGCACGTAGGCCGGATCTGAACCCCGTAGCAAGCATTTGGGGAATACTCGCAAGGCGTGTTTATCGCAATGGAAGGCAATCTGAGTACGTATATGAGGTGAAAAGAGCGATACGAAAGGCGACAATTTCACTGTAAGAACTACAAACCCTAACAAAATCAATAACGAAGAGAACGTTTGAAGTAATTACGAAGAACTGAGGTTGGACAAAGCACTAACAACGCTATAACACAACTGGACAGTGAGTTCCTGTATAACAATTGACATCCAGTAAATAATTCCAAACGCTTTTTTTCATTACTTGTATTATGAGCGAAACTATGTAATTCCGTTACGATTGTTTATGTCTTGTACGGGATGATTCAGGAGGAATGTTACATAATTTATTAGGTAATTGTACGTATGAAAATAAACCGTAAAAGTCCTATGAATATGTGTCCGATTTTCGATGGTTACGGATCTTGAGTGGGTTGAACACTACACACATCCATGAATGAGTATGAAGACAAGCGTTAGTATTAGTTACTGAAATGCTGTGTAGGCGCTGTGAACCGAATAATGGTGTCACAGATGGCTGATCCAGCCTAAAAGAGGTGTTCAAAAAGTTCTCCGCCCATCTCAATAGACTTGTCAACGCGCTGCAGGATGTGCTGTGTTGCACGTCGAACATCATCTCTGCGGCCTTTAATGCGGGCAACAGCATTGGCGATGCGAGCAAGAAGTTCTTCACGTGTATCCGACATCGTGAAGTACACACCCCTTTTATTCAGCACCATAATCAGAAGCCTTATGAGGTTAGGTCGGGTGATCTGGTAGGCCATTTAATGATCCAACAAAGCCAATCTATCGTTGAGAAAATGGGTTATTCAGATAATGAGGTAATTGTGTGGTACAGTGAATCGCTGATCCATCGTTTTACAGGTACATTAGCCATCGTTGCTCTAATATCACATATTCCAAAAGTGCAGGTAGGTCTTCTATCAGGAAATGTCTGTAGGCTGCGGCTGTCGTGTGATTTGGCAGGAATACAGACCCTACCATCAGGTCATCAATCGTACCATAGCACTCGTTCACTGAGAACCTAAGTTGGAATCTTATTTTTCCCTAGTGTCACGTGGGTTCTATTGCCCATGTATGAGCATTGCGGGTGTTCATGAGACCACTGCGTGTAAATGTAGCCTCATGTGTAAATAAAGTGCATTACACGAAGTCTCTGTGTTCAGCCAACCAATCACGAAATTGTTGTCTGCTTACTGAGTCACCTGGATGCAGATGTTTCAGGGGCTGCCCCTGGAATGGGAACATGACCTCGGAATGTAACTCAAGCAACACCCTCGTTTATGGAATATCGAGCTGAGGCTAATGCGCCATGTACTGGTGGTGGGACTCAGCCGTACTATTGCAAGAATGCCGTCCCTTCCCTCGCCTGACTGGACAGCCTCACGTTACGATGTAACACAATGCCGAAAACCGACTTTATTTTAATTATTGCCAGTCCAGATCGTTTCTCTTATCCGTAACACTTTCTCCCTGTTTCGCGGTAATACAAAACGAGCTGCCCTTCTTTGACCATTTTTGATGTCCTTCATCAATCCAATCTGGTAAGGATCCTATACTGCACAGCAGTATTCTAACAGAGGACGTACAAGCCTAGTGTAGGCAGTCTCTTTAGCAGACCTTTTGCACCTTTTAAGTGTTACGCCAGTAAAATGCAGTCTTTGGTTCGCCTTTCCCATAACATTCTCTTTGTAATGGTTCCAGTTTAACTTGTTCGTAATTGTAATCCCTAATTGTTTAGCCGAATTGACAGCATTTAGATTTGTGAGATTTATGGAGTAGTCGAAATTTAACGCATGTCTTTTTGTATCATGTCGATGACGTCGCGCTTTCCATTATCTAAAGTCAATATCCACTTTTTGCACCTTACAGATATCTTGTCTTAACCATTTTGCAATTGGTTTTGATCTTCGGATGACTTTAATAGTCGGTGAATGACAACATCATCTGCAACCAGCCTAAGAGGATTGCTAAGACCGTCTCTTAAACCGTTTATGTAGACCAGGGACAGCAAAGGGTCTGTAACACTTCCTTGTGGAACGACAGTTATCACTTTTATTCGAAGACTGTCCGTCAACTGCTACTAACTGTCGCCTTTTTGACAGGAAATCACGAATCCAGTCGTACAATTTAGACGATACTCCAGAGGCACGCAAATTGATTACAGTCGTTTGTTAGGAACGTAGCCAAAAGCGCTTTGGGAATCTAGAAATGTGCATTGAAACATACAATTTGTTAATTCCGTGACCTTATGTTTCCAAGATGATAATTAAAACTTTATGACTGCTGTCCATACAGATTTTTTTGTAAAGCTTGCTCTATCTACGAATCTCAGATAACGTGGAAATTTCTACTCACAGTTCTCATTCGTACGTTTGTTCGTCAAGATACTAGACAATGTTTCGAGAGATTCAAGCATACAACACCGTCATCAGCGACAGACCGAACAAAGCCGGGGAGATACTGAACGTGATCGGGGCAACAGAAGCTAGGAATTCAGATTCCTGAAAGGGACCGAACTTCCAAATCCTTATTTTGCCCCTAACAGTTTCCTCTGAAAGACATGTCAGAATGGATCATGAAACGCTCGAGGGGAGGACTGCATCTGTAAACTATGCAACAAGCTACACA
This sequence comes from Schistocerca cancellata, assembly GCF_023864275.1. NCBI lineage: Eukaryota > Metazoa > Arthropoda > Insecta > Orthoptera > Acrididae > Schistocerca > Schistocerca cancellata. The sequence goes on along the minus strand of NC_064635.1, from coordinate 13,382,718 downwards.
CCAAATACCATTTAGTAAAGTGTGGGAGCAGAATTCAACCAATAAACGCGTTATCAAATGACTCGTGAAAAGCTAATTGAAATGTAACTATACATACACATTGTGTTTAGTAAACTTATTATTGTAAATTTGTCCTCGCACTGGAGATGCGCACGCACACAAACACGCGCGCACACAATCTTCATATTTTCGCCGCCACGTCCCGTTTTAATATCGAGCCCCTGCGCACCGCGGAGTATGCCACCCGCAGCGCAGCTTTAAGGCAGCTGCCCGCCCTCAGAACACACAGGAGGACAGAACACGTCGCCACGTTATAACGGAGCGGATTTTCGGTGTTCACAGAGAGGCTCTGCCGTCGCTGAACCACACAAGCCATCCACGGACAACCTCTGCAGCACTGGCTCTGACTTCTGCCTCCTCACAATTAATTCTACTGTGAAAGATGCCTTCGTGTGACTGCTATACCGGCATTAGTTTTTTACCGGTAGCAATCGTCAGAAAATGATTGGCCAAGCCCCAAAGTATGAAATTAAATCCAAACGCACGCAGACCAAATCGGTTAGAAGTGCTACGGAGTAACCTATGAGCAAATGATGGAGATTTTTGAATAATTAGAAAGTTCCATATTTACAGGAAAATTTCACGATTTAGAAGGAAAAATATATTTGTCAATGCTACAGCTTCTTGAAGATAGAGAAGAACTTCGAACTGATAGAGGAATTTTATAAGGATACCAAAATACTTCTTAGCAGTCTGAAAGGTATCTGATTGCTCGTTAAATTGGAAAAACGAAGTGGAAATAAGTATCACCACGGAATTTAAGAACGAAAATTTTAAATGACTAGTGAAAATAAAAAGGAAAAAAAATCAAGTGATACACAACTAGCTTATCGGAAAGAAAATTGTGAAAACTAACAACGAGGTCATAGCATCATGTCATGAGTTGTTCTGTATGGAACAACTGGGGACAGGGATTTGATGTACAGCGATAGAAATAAAGTGCTGTGGCATGCACAGAGTGTCTACCTGTAACTCCCACTCATAGCCCACTTAATGTTTCAAGATCATGCTAGTTTATTTTCAGTACAGAAATAAGCAATTTCCATAGGTGAACAGTGGTGTGAGCTGTACGATAGCTGTTACTGTGTTTAACAATACTGCAACTCTCCAGGTAAAGATCGGTTACATTGCTGTTAATCCCCAATTTGTCATGCAACAAATTTTATAATATAATATGCACATACCCAATAGTCAATGTAGTCGATCCTTTAATGCTCCGTCATACCTGCAGACAATATTCAATACTGCTAGTGATTACCTCTTCTTTTCCTTTCTTTTGCTATGGAGAGAGGAGCCTGTTATTTCCTGCAGCCTTGAAGGCTTTCCAGGTGCCTTGTGGAACACAGAACTTTTCTTGAGATTATTAGTATGGATCATAAACGTGTTCAGATATGAAAGCTGTCCTCCAGTGCGAATAACAGATGTGGAATTAGCTATGCTCCATCTCAACACAACGGGCGATCGGAGGCTGCTGTTGCCATAATACTCTATTGCGTGAGATGGCAGAAGTACTTCTTTTGGAAAGATAACAGGTGAAGCCAGGAATAGCCGCCAGAGCAGTTAAGTGAGGGACCAGCTGTTTCTCTGCGGTCACACCATGAGAGAATGTTCATTTAAAACCCTAGTGATGGTGATTCTGATTGTCTTACAATAATTATGTTATTATAATCTCCCGTAGGTGTCTGTGTAAGCCCTTCGGCTCACCATGTTTAGAAGTCTGTGAGTGAGATTTTCTAGCTTCGTCCCCACGTTACACCATCGTTCGTTAACCAGGAGTATACTAAGCTTACGCAGAAAACTATTGTTTGTAGGAACTTGCCAGGTCTGCTGCAACTAGCTGACGAGAAACTTAGTAGTTTCAAATAGATAAGTCAGGTGACACTTGCTGTCAGGCAACCGATGACAGAAAACTTGCTGTTGTGAGGCACGATGGGTGCTGCATTGTAGCCTAGAGAGAGGTCTAAATTAGAACTGAGTACAGAGAGTGTACGATGTAGACTGGTTGAGCACTATCTCGTAGAGTGAATTCGTTCAAGACGCACTGGCCCCATTCATTATGGTCTGAGGTGTGGTAAGCTACAACCCTCGTTCACCTTTTGTGTTTCTGGAGGGGATGCTAACCATCGCTCGGTATGTACAGAACGTTGTTAGGCCAGTTCTTTTGCCATTCCTGCAACAGGAAGGAGATGTGTAGTTACAACAGGATAATGGTCTCCCACGCACTGGCCGTGGAACTCGACGTGCTCTGCAAGACTTTTAGCGACTCGCCTGGACAGCACGATCTCCGGACGTGTCTCCAGTAGAGCAGATCTTCGATGTTATGGGACGAGATCTGACTTACGCGACTCGTCAATCAACAACTCTTATGGAACTACGTGAACAGGTCGAGCAGCCGTGGTAAACGCATCCAAGGACAGTATTCACCACATATTGACTGGCTGCCACAGTCAGCGCCTGCGTTGACGAACGCGAAGGCTATGCACTGTATGGGTGTTACAGCATGGGTCCATAGCTGCTACCTCGAAACGTCTTGTGCTATTGATCTGTGAATGTAATCATTTCATGTACTCCACATGCACTTTTAGAACCATAAATCCTGAGTTAACTGGAAACCTTTAAAAGGGTGTACTAATTTTTTTCCAGTAGAGCATTTCTAGTGATCTTTCTTAGGTAGTGACATCTGTACATTTAAAGTGCTTGATATGTGTACAGACATAAATCTGAAGCAAGTGTTGCAGCAGAATCAACATTTAATGTGTGAAAGTCTTTATGGGAATGCAGGCTATTCCGGCGAATTTCGATAATGATCCCTCCTCGGGTTATCAGTCGAGTCGAGCCGTCGTTCTGTGGCAACGTTTCGAGAAGTTTCACCTGAAGATAATGAATAGGAAATTTGTTGAAACGTTGCCGCAGAAGGGCACTTTGACTCTGCGGATGATCGGAGAGGATTTCATCATGGAACTCTTTGTTGGAGAGCAGAAGAGGTTTGTGTCGCTAGCAGTCCATTAAACACAGATCGCTTTATTAGTACGAAGATTTGCAGGTTTAAAGCGGTGCATTCACGATCCGCGCACCGTCTGGACGTGGAACGCAGGTCTGTAAGCAGACGACTTCAGCGTGTCGGCAGACACTTGTCACCAGTAACGTTAGCCTATACAGGGTAGTCCATTGATAGTCACCGGGCCAAATATCTCACGAAATAAGCATCGAACGAAAAAACTACAAAGAACTAAACTCGTCTAGCTTGAAGAGGGAAACCAGATGGCGCTATCATTGGCCCGCTAGATGGCGCTGCCATAGGTAAAACGGATATCAACTGCGTTTTTTTTTAAATAGGAACCTCCCATTTAGTACGTAACGAAATATGAATGTTTTAGTTGCACCACTTTTTTTGCTTTGTGGTAGATGGCGCTGTAGTTGTCACAAATGTATAAGTATGTGGTATCACGTAACATTCCCCCAGTGCGGACGGTAATTGCTTCGTGATACATTACCCGTGTTAAAATCGACCGTTTGCCAATTGCGGAAAAGGTCGATATCGTGTTGATGTATGGCTATTGTGATCAAAATGCCCAACGGGCGTGTACTGTGTATCCTGCTCGGTATCCTGGACGACATCATCCAAGTGTCCGTACCGTTCGCCGGATGGTTACGTTATTTAAGGAAACAGGAAGTGTTCAGCCACATGTGAAACGTTAACCACGACCTGCAACAAATGATGATCCCCAAGTAAGTATTTTAACTGCTGTCGCAGCTACTCCACACATCAATAGCAGACAAATTGCGCGTGATTCGAGAATCTCAAAAACGTTGGTGTAGAGAATGCTACATCAACATCGATTGCACCTGTACCATATTTCTATGCACCAGAAATCCCATGGCGACGACTTTGGACGTCGTGTACAGTTCTGCCACTGGGCACAAGAAAAATTACGGGACGATGACAGATATTTGCACGCGTTCTATTTAGCGACGAAGCGTCATTCACCAACAGCGGTATCGTAAGCCGGCATAATATGCCCTATTGGGCAACGGAAAATCCACGATGTCTGCGACAAGTGGAACATCAGCGACCTTGGCGGGTTAATGTATGTTGCGGCATTATGGGAAGAAGGATAACTGGACCCCATTTTATCGATGGCAATCTAAATGTTGCAATGCATGCTGATTTCCTACGTAATGTTCTACCGATGTTACCACAAGATGTTTCACTGCATGACACAATGGCGATGTGCTTACAACATGATAGATGTCCGGCACATAGCTCGCGTGCGGTTGAAGCGGTATTGAACAGCATATTTCATGACAGGTGGATTGGTCGTCGAAGCACCCGCGTTCACCGGATCTGACGTCCCCGGATTTCTTCCTGTGCGGAAAGTTGAAGGATATTTGCTATCGTGATCCAGCGACAACGGCTGATAACATGCGTCAGCGCACTGTCAGTGCATGTGCGAACATTACGGAAGGCGAACTACTCGCTGTTGAGAGGAATGTCGTTACACGTATTGCCAAATGCATTGAGGTTGACGGACATCATTTTGAGCATTTATTGCTTTAATATGGTATTTACAGGTAATCACTCTGTAACAGCATGCGTTCTCAGAAATGATAAGTTCACAAAGGTACATGTATCATATTGGAACAACCGTAATTAAATGTTCAACCGTTCCTACGTTCTCTATTTTAATTTAAAAAACCTACCTGTTACTATCTGTTCGTCTAAAATTGTGAGCCATACGTTTGTGGCTATTACAGCGCCATCTATCACAAAGCGAAAAAAGGGGTCCAACTAAAACATTCATATTTCTTTACGTACTACACGAATATCTTATAAAAAATGTGGGTTCCTATTTCAAAAAACTCAGTTGATATCCGTTTGACCTATGGTAGCGCCATATAGCGGGCCAACCATAGCGCCATCTGGTTTCCCCCTTCAAGCTGGACAAGTTACGTTCTTAGTAGTTTTGTCGTTTGACGCTTATTTGTGAGATTTTTTTTCCCGGTCATGATCAATGGACCTCCCAGTATATCTCCGATCGCCCCAATACCAGGTGAACAAAATTCTGCTACGTGGACGATATCGCTTTTGCTCGTAGAACCAATGATCTCTGACGAGCGGAGACAATTATCACAGAAGTTCTAGCCGTTATGAGTGCGTGTTTTAGAAAGTGGCGACTTGGAGCCAGTACAAGCGAAAGTGAAGTATGTACATTTCATATGACAATCAAACAAGGTAACGTGGGGCCCAGAGTGAAACCTTACCGGAAACACTCTTTGCCATAACAAGTACGAAATGGCTCTGAGCACTATGGGACTTAACAGATGAGGTCATCAGTCCCGCAGAACTTAGAACTACTTAAACCTAACTAACCTAAGGACATCACACACATCCATGCCCGAGGCAGGATTCGAACCTGCGACCGTAGCGATCTCACGGTTCCAGACTGGCGCGCCTAGAACCGCACGGCCACACCGGCCGGCTAACAAGTACCCTAAGTACCTAGGTGTCACTCATGGTCCGCACCCTTTCATATAGAAAACATCTTCCAAATACTGCTGCCATGATAAAAACTCGGAACAATATAAGTCAACAATTGTGTGGAATGACACGGTGAGCTTCAGCAGATACCTTGCGCACATCATCCACTGCGCTGGTCTTCTCATCAGCCGAGTACTGCACCCTGGCGTGGCTAAACAGCTGCCACACCAACTTGATCGACATCCAGTTGGACAACACTACGCGGTTAACTGGGGCACTACGACCAACACCGACTTATTGGCTTCCTCTGCTGAGCAACACCCATCCAATCCGCAGATGCGCCGCCTTGCTTAGGGAATAGCGCAAGCAACAGGAGAACCTGGAATTACCGATGCAGGAAGACACGCCACGTTTACGACGAAGTAGACTCCGTTCAAGAAACCCACCATTACGGCAAATGGAACAGCTAGATGCCAGTAACACTGGGGTGAGAGACCCGTCGGACCAGAGCTGTCAACTGAATGAAAACCCGGAGGAGTGTGAGTGGTTACGATAGTGATGCTGCTGACACAGATCTCGGAAGGGAACTGTGGGTCAAGTTGAACAGAGCTCTCTCTGGCCATGGCCGACGTGCAGACTCTCTTTACAAATGGGGTGCTACAGAGTCTCCGGTTTGTGTGTGTGTGGGGCTCCGAACAAGACAGTCAAGCACATTTGAGATGAACGCCCCTTGTGTTCCTACCAGGACAGCTGGAGCGACCTCGTGAAAGTTGACGATACGGTTCTTATGTGTATTAGGAACCTAGATATGACATTTAGTTAGTTTTGTATTTAGCTTTGTATTTTCATACTCCTGTTACATATAGTACTACTAACGTAATATACCTCCAATTTTAAACAGCATGTGAGCCATACGAGCCACTCGGTGAAGCCACGCGGTCTCAGGCGCCTTGTCACAGTCGGAGGTTCGAGTCTTCCCTCAGGCATTGATGTGTGTTTTGGCCTTAGCGTAAGTTAGTTTGAGTTAGATTTAGTAGTTGTGTAAGCGTAGGGCCCGATGACTCCAGCAGTTTAGTCCCATAGGACCTTACCACAAATTTCCAAAATTGAGCCATACGAATAAATAAATACATCGTTCGCCAAGTTGCAGTCAGGCAAAATGTTATCACCGAACTGTACGTGATCAAGGACTATTTACTTATTTCTGGTTATGATCCTTACATAGTTCACTGTAACAGTTTTGGTAACAACAGGATTGCAGTAAAACTTCCTGGCAGATGAAAATTGTGTGCCCGACCGAGACTCGAACGCGGGACCTTTGCTTTTCGCGGGCAAGTGCTCTACCATCTGAGCTACCGAGGCACCACTCACGCCCGGTCCTCACAGCTTTACTTCTGCCAGTATCTCGTCTCCTACCTTCCAAACTTTACAGAAGCTCTCCTGCGAAAGGCAAAGGTCCCGAGTTCGAGTCTCGGTCGGTCACACAGTTTTAATCTGCCAGGACGTTTCATATCAGCGCACACTCCGCTGTAAAGTGAAAATCTCATTCTGGAAGATTGCAGTACTTCATCAGGAGACGCCCGTTTAACCAGAACAATTGCTTCCTGGAGATGAGCTGCGAAATTTATAATGTTTCTTTTGATTGTCTTCCTGCAAAGGATAACAGCAATTTTAGTGCTCTCTAAATGTCTACTTTGTGCATCCTGCAGGAAACGGACTGGAATTTGTCACATTGTACCCAATAATATTATTCGTTACCCTGTACAAGCGCGAGTAGGCCTGTCTTTGTTGTCAACAGCTGAAATGGCAGCACGTAATATCGTGCTGGGAGAAGTACTCAGTCGTATTGGCAGCACATGTCTCTATGAAGGTGAGTAGCAACGTCAATGGTTGCAGACTTACAGCACCCCAGCCCGGAGCATGCAAAAACGTATTTTGTTTCAGACCAAGAAGTGACTGTGTTTGCTCATTTTAATACCATTTTATACACAGTGAGTACTTGCATAGTTCACTTGTAATTTTTATCAGTAGTAAATGCATGTCTGAGCAAACAATGACAGCTTTGTAGATCCGCATGTCATTGTTTCGGGGCACTCAATTTTAGGAATTACACTTACTTAAACGTTTGACAAGTACAACACCTAATTTATCTACTTCAGTTGCTTCTCATGGTGTTGTCTGGCACGACAAGAAGTTACTTGAGTAAGACAGAAAGTGAAAATGAAGGATGTAATCAATGTCCTGATCAGTACACAAATATGCCAAATAACGTTACAGATTTGGAGTGATACAGTAGCACTGTCATTGTTTTGAATTGGTTTTAAAGAGTTGATTTTGTTCTTGTCTGGAAATCTGTAACATGCGATGTCATAAGTTCACGTGGGCGCAGAATCTGAAACACTTTCTTTTACAGTCAAGTTTCACTTCGTGGCCACAACATTGGAGCTGCCGAAGGACACGGAATACGAACATCTTCGTACGAGACGCTCACACACACGAGCCAGCCGCCGCAGCAGCAACAGCATTGGACGCCGCTGCGATGCCGTACAGACGCTATCGCCGCCGCGCTCGAAGAACAATTTACAAAATAATCGAAAACATTGAGTTAACCACTTCAGCCGCAGACAAGAAGAAAAATTCGATCAAAAACATTGCTTCAACAGCACTTGTGGATGGGCCATGTATCTTTCATGGTTGCAAAATTAACTTCAGCGTAGACACCAATGATACATTCACACATGGTAACGGATGGCTTACTGTAGCCATTGTACGTGGTGGGACTGGAGTTCCCAATGTTCCTGGTCTCGAGAGTTTCGTCGACAGAGACATCATCGTCTACCGGACCCTCCATGTTGTTGAATTAGCTAATAAAGATTTTGGTAAATCCTCATATATGTCTACCTCTGCCCTATCCTTGTACACACGTAGTAAAAGGAAAGTAAATGTAAGCGAGTCTGTGTTTGTATGGATTAAAGGGAAAGGAGTATGTGAGCACACCAGACGGGCAGTTTGGGTTGAGACCGCAGATTCCGTAACACAATGTTTTGCTGATACCTTTCGCACCTTCCCCGGTGGAGGTCGGATGCCGGTCGGAAGTGGGCGCCCGTAACTCGCGTTATGAACTTCCGCAAACACGTGCTGTGCGGCCCGAGAATAATAAAGACGCGTTGGTGCGCCGTAAGTCAGGCGTAATTGGTCCAACAGGTGGGTAGTTGAGCGCCAAGACAGCAGGGGGCAGGCGGAGCGGCCAGCCCGTGAGGTAACGTCTCCGGTGGTCTTGTGTGGTCTGCGTAGGTGCGCGAGCCCACACGTCTCCCGACACATCGGCTCGTCTTGCGTATGTCTCTCTGGTGTCCCTGAAGAAGTGGCCGTGTACATCGTACGAAACATCCAAGGCAAAACGTTATGTGGCCACGTTTGGTGCCCGAAGTGCTCACTCACACTACGGGAAAACGATGGGTAATACCTAAACATCTATAAATGGGTCTGTATACAATTTACCACCTCCGGAAACGACAGAGGAAGGAAACATGAAGTCTACATACGTTAAAAAATACCTTATTTCTGAAAATTACGGCACTAGAAAATGTGTGGAAATGGACTGAGGTGGCGAAAGTCATGCGATACCTCGTAATATCGGGTCGGACCTCCATTATCCCGGCAGCAACTAAAAGTGGCACGAACCCACGTTGTTGGAAGTCTTATAAATTTTCGATGGGATTCATGTCGGGCGACCTGGATGATCAGATAATTGCCGGCCAGGGTGGCCGAGCGGTTCTAGGCGCTACAGTCTGGAACCGCGTGACCGCTACGGTCGCAGGTTCGAATCCTGCCTCGGGCATGGATGTGTGTGATGTCCTTAGGTTAGTTAAGTTTAAGTAGGTCTAAGTTCTAGGGGACTGATGACCTCAGAAGTTAAGTCCCATAGTGCTCAGAGCCATTTGAACCATTTTTTGAACCAATCAGATAATTCTATCGAATTGTCCAGAATGTTCCTGAAACCAGTCGCCAACAGTTCTGGTTCCTGACAGGTCCATTGGTACCCATAAAGATCCCATCGCTCAGTGGCTGGAAACTGTCTCCAACTAGCCGAGTATAACCATTTCCATTCAATGATTCGTTCAGTTGGACCAGAGGACCCAATTTATTCCATGTAAAGACAGCCCACAGAGTTATGGAGCCACAAGCAGTTTGGACTGTGCCTTATTGACAACTTGGGCCCATGGCTTCGTGGTGTCTGTGCCACACTCGAACCATGCCATCAGCTCTCACCAACCGCAATCGGGACTCGTCTGACCAGGCCACGGTTTTCCAGTGGTCTGTATGTGAGAGACGCTGCAGGCGATGTTGTGCTGTTAGCAAAGACACTCTTGTCGGTCATCAGCTGCTATAGACCATTGACACCAAATATCGCCGCACTGTCCTAATGCATACGTTCGCCGTACGTCTCACATTAATTTCCATTGTTATTTAAATTAGTGTTGCTTGTCTGTCAGCACTGACAGATATATGCAACCGCCGGTGCTCTCGGTCGTTAAGTGAAGGTCTTGGACCACTGCGTCGTCCGTGGTGAGAGGCAATGCCTGAAATTTGGTTTTCTCGGCACACTCTCGACACTTTGGAACTCAGATTGATGAATTCATTAACGATTTACGAAATGGAATGTCCCGTGCGTCTTGTTCCAACTACCATCCCACTTTCAGAGCCTGTTAATTCCCCCCGTGCGGCAATAATCACGTCGGATATCTTTTCACATGAATCACCTGCGTACAAACGGCAGGTGCGCTGTCTTTTTGTGCCTTGTGTATGCGATACAATGGCTATCTTTCTATGGGAATATCGCTATCCCATGGTTTCGTCGCCTCAGTGCAGTGTGCAATGGCGGATAGTACCCAAATGCTGAGAAATGAGGCTTGATCCATTCAGTCACGAACAGACTATTACAACAGCTCGAGAAGTGACATAGCGAAGGAAACATAACATCTACATTCGTAAGCCATAAGTAACTTCTGAAAATTATGGCACGAGTAAATAATGTGTGGGTATATGCACTACTGGCCATTAAAATTACTACACCAAGAAGAAATGCAGATGGTAAACGGGTATTCATTGGACAAATATATTATACTAGGACTGACATGTGATTACATTTTCATGCAATTTGGGTGCATAGATCCTAAGAAATCAATACCCAGATCAACCACCTCTGGCCGTAATAACGGCCATGATACGCCTGGGAATTGAGTCAAACAGAGCTTGGATGGCGTGTACAGGTACAGCTGCCCATGCAACTTCAACACGATACCACAGTTCATCAAAAGTAGTGACTGGCGTATTGTGACGAGCCAGTTGCTCGGCCACCATTGACCAGACGTTTTCAATTGGTGAGAGATCTGGAGAATGTGCTGGCCAGGCCAGCAGTCGAACATTCTCTGTATCCAGAACGGCCCGTACAGGACCTGCAGCATGCGGTCGTGTATTATCCTGCTGAAATGTAGGGTTTCGCAGGGATCGAATGAAGGGTCGAGCCACGGGTCGTAACACATCTGAAATGTGACGTCCACTGTTCAAAGTGCCGCCAATGCGAACAAGAGGTGACCGAGACGTGTAACCAATGGCACCCCATACCATCACGCCGGGTGATACGCCAGTATGGCGATGACGAATACACCCTTCCAACGCGATGTCGCTAAACACGGATGTGACCATCATGATGCTGTAAACAGAACCTGGATTCATCCGAAAAATGACGTTTTGCCATTCGTGCACCCACGTTCGTCGTTGAGTACAACATCGCAGGCGCTCCTGTCTGTGATGCAGCGTCAAGGGTAACCGCAGCCATGGTCTCCGAGCTGGTAGTCCATGCTGCAGCAAACGTCGTCGAACTGTTCGTGCAGATCGTTGTTGTCTTGCAAACGTCCACATCTGTTGACTCAGGGATCGAGACGTGGCTGCACGATCCGATACAGCCATGCGGATAAGATGCCTGTCATCTCGACTGCTAGTGATACGAGGCCGATGGGATCCAGCACGGCGTTCCGTTGAAACGTCCCCTTAGAAAACTTAATGAATTACTATGCAGTTAAACCTCTTACATTATTTGATTTTCAAACAGCTGAGAAAACTGAACGTACTCAGACATTACTCTCTTTACTTATTCTGATCAACACTAAACTGACACACAATATTTTTAGCGCAACGCAATCTGACTTTCAAAAATCCCTACAAAAGAAAGGCCCTGACTGACATTAACCTATACATTTCACAAATCACTTACCTCACAAAAATCTTCGTCGAACGCCACTACTGCCAGCTAAATAAAAGATTCAAACTACTGAAGGCACTAACTATTGATAGGCATAGTTAGCAAATGAAAGATTTTGATAGAGAACAAACAATGTATTTATCTTAATAGTGTTCAAAAGTCATAATATATATATATATATAGCAGTTCATGACATCCATTCTTACAAATGTACTGTTTCTGTTGGACACACGTCCAAATCATCCGCTCTCAAAATTCCGCCATCTCTCTCCCCACATCCACCACTGCTGGCGGCTCACCTCCAACTGCGCAACGCTACGCGCTGTTAACAGCCAACTGCCCAACACTACAATAGCCAACAACAATGCAAACCAGCCACAGACTGCACAGAGCACAGCCAGTGATTTTCATACAGAGCGCTACGTGGCGTTACCAATAGAAAAACCTTAACAGCCTACTTACACCGTATTACCCTCCTCAACCTACCAATTCCATATTCTGCTAACAGTCATTGGATCTCGTCCAACGCGAGCAGCAATGTCGCGATACGATAAACCGCAATCGCGCTGGGCTACAATCCGACCTTTATCATAGGCGGAAACGTGATGGTACGCATTTCTCCTCCTTACACGAGGCATCACAACAGCGTTTCACCAGGCAACGCCGGTGAACTGTTGTTTGTGTATGAGAAATCGGTTGGAAACTTTCCTCATGTCAGCACTTTGTAGGTGTCGCCACCGACGCCGACCTTGTTTTCAAAAAATGGTTCAAATGGCTCTGAGCACTATGGGACTTAACTACTGAGGTCATCAGTCCCCTAGAACTTAGAACTACTTAAACCTAACTAACCTAAGGACATCACACACATCCATGCCCGAGGCAGGATTCGAACCTGCGACCGTAGCGGTCACGCGATTCCAAACTGACGCGCTTAGAACCGCACGGGCACACCGGCCGGCGACCTTGTATTAATGCTGTGAAAAGCTAATGATTTGCATATCACAGCATCTTGTTGCTGTTGGTTAAATTGCGTCTGTAGCACGTCATCTTCGTGGTGTAGTAATTTTAATAGCTAGTAGTGTATAAAACGTATCAAGGTACTGTGCAAACTTGTTAATGAAATTAATTTCATGCCAAGAGCAAACGTTGGTTAATTTAGCTCTTGGAAGATCTGTGTCACGTCTTTCGTCCTGTTAAAATTGTCTTCAATATGTACAACCAAAAATGTGAGGAATTATGCGCTAATAAGCAAATTCTATTCGATGTACGAGTACATCACTTTTCAACCGCTAGCAGGTGCTGATAAATATTTTTTTATTTGCTACTGCTTTTATAGTTCAGATCTTCTTCTGCTAACATAAAGTTTCGAAACTAGCTGCTATCTGTTAGACTTCAACATGTGTTTCGAGAAAAGCGTATGTGTGCCACCAGCTGTACCATTGTACTCTCATGTCCAGAAAAAAAAAAAAAAACTGAAAACATTGAACGACTAGAGACAGGACTTCGTATAAACAGGACATGTACATTAGTATGTTCTGCAGAAATGATAAGAATTTGAACCATTTCGGCCGGCGGGTCCCCGGTCAACGTCGATATTGTGGCGCAACACCAGCTATCTGTAGGATCTGCTTGGGGCTCTCGTTGTCGCTATAAACCGAAGATAACGGATCAGTGTGACTTGAGCAAACGTCTCCATTCGTAAGCGATAAGTTACTTCTGAAAATTATGGCACGAGTCAACACCAACACCATCAGTGTTCGCCGTATGGCTCTAGTGCGTCATACTGCACCTGCAACAGCAATTTTAGCAGCAGCTGGTATCACAGTCACGCAATGAACTGTTACCAATCAGTTACTTCGAGGATAGTTCCGAGCCGTAGAGTGCATGCGGTGACCCCAAAGCACCGCCATTTGCGACCTCAGTGGCGTCAAGCGCGATCTCGTTGGATTTTCTGATGAACACTGGTCGCGCCTCGCTGCCAGTGACGGCCTGCACCTGGAGCTGTGGTCTGCGGTGCCATTTCATACGGCAGCAGGACCACTCTCGCGGTTATCCCACGCGCCCTGACTGCAAATTTGTATGCCAGTCTGGTGATTCCACCTGTTGTGCTGTCACTCAAGAACATCATTCCAGGGAGTGTTTTCAACAGGATAACGCTCGCCCACATACAGTGTTGTAGTCCAACACGCTCTGCAAAGTGTCGATACGTTGCCTCGGGCTGGTCGATCACCAGATACCTGCCTCCAGTGGGGCACATATGGGACACGAGCAGACCACAACACCAGTGCCCACCACAACCAATCAGAAATATCCCTGTATTGATCGACCACATTCAACAGGAAGTGAACAACATGGCACAAACTGACATCCTTCACGTGTACAACAAAATGTATACGCTTTAGAATTCAACATTCTAACGGTTACGCCGGTTATTGACATATCAGCGTTTCACATGTACAATGACGTATCTCGCGCGTACATAAACCAGTGGTCCGGCAATGTTAATCACTTAAATATGCCACATAGGCTAATGTATTTCTGCAATTTCATTACTCTACCTTAATTACTTTTGGTACCACGATTTTTTCCCTCATTGTAATTACTAGCAACGTACACTACAATAATATATAAATTACTTAATTTCATTTTTATGTGATTATCGATCTCAAAAGTAGCATTCCTTACGGGAAACATACAGGGTGGTCCATTGATAATGACCGGGCAAAATACTCGTATCTCACGAAATAAGCGTCAAACGAAGAAACTACAAAGAACAAAACTTGTCTAGCTTGAAGGGGGAAACCAGATGGCGCTATGGTTGGTCCGCTAGATGGCGCTGCCATAGGTCAAACGCATTTCAACTGCGTTTTTTAAATAGGAACCCCCATTTTTTATTACATATTCGCGTAGTACGTAAAAAAATATGAACGTTTTAGTTGGACCAATTTCTTCGCTTTGTGATAGATCGCGCTGTAATAGTCACAAACGCATAAGTACGTGGTATCACGTAACATTCCGCCACTGCGGAAGGTATTTTCTTCGTGATACATTACCATTGTTAAAATGGACCGTTTACTAATTGCGGAAAAGGTCGATATCGTGTTTATGTATGGCTGTTCTGATCAAAATGCCCAACGGGCGTGTGCTATGTATGTTGCTCGGTATCCTGGACGACATCATCCAAGTGTCCGGACCGTTCGCCGGATAGTTACGTTATTTAAGGAAACAGGAAGTGTTCAGCCACATGTGAAACGTCAACCACGACCTGCAAATTCCTCGAGGATCGGGAATCTCAAAAACGTCGGTGTTGAGAATGCTACATCAACATCGATTGCACCCGTACAATATTTTATGCACCAGGAATTGCATGGCGACGACTTTGAACGCCGTGTACAGTTCTGCCACTCGGCACAAGACAAATTACGGGACGATGACAGATCTTTTGCACTCGTTCTATTTAGCGACGAAGCGTCATTCACCAACAGCGGTAACGTAAACCGGCATAACATGTACTATTGGGCAACGTAAAATCCACGATGGCTGCGACAAGTGGAACGTCAGTGACCTTGGCGGGTTAATGTATGGTGCGGCATTATGGGAGGAAGGCTAATTGGACCCCATTTTATAGAGGGTAATCTAAATGTTGCAATGCATGCTGATTTCCTACCTAATGTTCTACCGATGTTAACATCAGATGTTTCACTGCATGACACAATGGCGATATGGTTATAATGTGA
The DNA here is from genome assembly GCF_023864275.1 of Schistocerca cancellata. Lineage (NCBI taxonomy): Eukaryota > Metazoa > Arthropoda > Insecta > Orthoptera > Acrididae > Schistocerca > Schistocerca cancellata. The sequence goes on along the minus strand of NC_064635.1, from coordinate 13,367,177 downwards.
TGCATGTCCAGCACATAGCTCGCGTGTGGTTGAAGCGGTATTGAATAGCATATTTCATGACAGGTGGATTGGCCCGCACGTTCACCGGATCTGACGTCCCCGATATCCTTATGTGGGGAAAGTTGAAAGATATTTGCTATCGTGGTCCACCGACAACGCCTGACAACATGCGTCAGCGCATTGTCAATGCGTGTGCGAACATTACGGAAGGCGAACTACTCGCTGTTGAACATGTAATAAAAAATGGGGGTTCATATTTTAAAAAAAACGCAGTTGAAATCCGTTTAACCTATGGCAGCACCATCTAGCAGTCCAACCATAGCGCCATCTGGTTTCCCCGTTCAAGCTAGACGAGTTTCGTTCATTGTAGTTTTTCCGTTTGACGCTTATTTCGTGAGATATTTGGCCCGGTCACGATCAAAGGACCACCCGGTATACCCAGTTCTCACACACCAAAACTGCTCTTTAAACGGAAACATCATATTATTTTTATACGGAACTAGAACGACACCTTCGAATATCAGTGTCTATATTCACGCGGTATTTTCATGAAATTCCAAATAGACTTAATATTTCTCGGGCCGGCCGGAGTGGCCGTGCGGTTCTAGGCGCTACAGTCTGGAGCCGAGCGAACGATACGGTCGCAGGTTCGAATCCTGCCTCGGGCATGGATGTGTGTGATGTCTCTAGGTTAGTTAGGTTTAATTAGTTCTAAGTTCTAGGCGACCTATGACCTCAGAATTTAAGTCGCATAGTGCTCAGAGCCATTTGAATCATTTGAGCCAATATTTCTTGGTTGATATTTCGTTACGACAAACACTTCACTGACTTGCTGCTGTATTTGCATTGGGGTCTTAGTGGGATGCGCAGTGGATTATGGGAATAAATAAGAAGCGGACACACATGCACACACACACCCAGACGTACACCCGCTCACTCACCCCCCACACCCACATACACACCCACACACTCAAACACACATAAACACACACACACATACACACACACACACACACACACACACACACACACAACACAGAGAGAGAGAGAGAGAGAGAGATAATTGTGACTGTATGTGAGCAAAGCTAAGCCAGACCATGCAGTTACTGTCGACTCGGCAGAAAAGCTACAGTGGGTCAGGCAGATCGCAGCTGCTGACCTTTCGCTGAAGGTGAAACTGGGTTGCACTGAAAGTTCCTTCTGCTTACCGCCCACCACCACTAGCGAAATGTCAACTAGCAGCTGTCCTGTGGGCATGCGTTGGAACTTCACCCGGGGTGTGTGAAATGCTGCTTTTATCATTTTTCGAAAATATTGAACTGCTAGAAGTAACATTTACAGTTCTATGTTGTTATGCAAAGTTATCTTAAGTGGTCCTGCGTTGCAGTTATTTCTTAACCCTTTTGGTGCTGGCATAGGGAGAAAACTGAGAGCTAATGTGGGCGTGTTCTTAGACTTTGATGGTGGTATCACAGTCTCCAGGGACAGCTGTATTGTTCCGTGGCGAAAAAATCATATACATGTTGTCCCAGCAGCCTCTCCCGGGATTGCAAACATTCATAAGGCGTAAAATATGACACATAGGCAAAGACTTTTTATCTTGAATTGCATGTGACTTATTCAAGTTTTTGTGTACATATATACTTGTTACGGGTCCCAATGAAGTAGCAACAGCGGCATCTGACACCATTTGGAAACAACATGTACTCAGACCAGGAGAAAGCCCGCTCTGTCCCCTCGTATCGCCTGACATGGTCACAAAAAGCAGTCGGGATGAAATGTGGCCTCATTTGAGGAAAATAAAATTTAAATAGTCACAATCTTCCTCAGTGTCAGCCAGCATGCTAACAGCAAAGTATTAACGAGCACTGTAATCCGTTGGCTGGACGACCTGGACTTTGTACACGCGGTAAAGAAGTTGCTTATGTAAGACTCGACGCACTAACCTGTTGGGAATCTGGAGTGCGTATGAGGCTCTGCAGACTAACTTCTTTGGACTTCTCACGAAGGTGTCTGTCTCTGAACTGCCTGCACGCTAGGTTGTCTGCGCATTAGGTCCAGGCGTGACTGTTCCAGGGTGATCACAGACGCTCACTGTTCCCTTCAACTTCGCGTGTCATATCTTGATGGTTTTAGCATCCGGTGGCTGTCTATTGTATGCTTTCTGGCAGTTTGCTTGGACTGTTTTTCGTGACTGTGTCTCGTGATGCCAGAGGACACAATGGGCGCTCTCCTGTTCTGAGTACATTTTGTTTGCAAATAATGTCCGATTCCGCTGTTGTTGCGGCCCTGGGCCTCGGAACTGACAAAGTGACAGTAAATATGTATGTACACAAAAACTTGGATCTGTCATATGCAGTTCAAGTTAAAAAGTCGTTGTCTGCGTCTCATATTTTATGATTTATCGATTTTTTTGTAATCAGCGAACGACTTCTGGGACAACTGGTATTTAGTGCGAGAGAGTTGGAGGTTATAGCGTATTAAGAAGGGAGAGGAAGATGGTTTCGTCGAATAAAAGAGTAGAGTTGTTAATGAGTGAGAGGGGTGATGTGAGTGGGAGAAAGAGGAAGAAAAAGGGAGACGAGATGTGAGTGACTGAGTGTGTGTGTGTGTGTGTGTGTGTGTGTGTGTGTGTACGTGTGTGTGATGGTGTGTGTGTGTGTGTGTGTGGGTGGGTGGGTGGGTGAGCGTGTATAGGTATGGGTGTGCATGTGTGTCCACTTATTGTTTATTCACATTATCTACCGCCGACCCACTAAACTAAGACCCCAATGCAAATCCAACCAGCACGTCAATGAAGTGTTTGTAGAAACGAAATATCAACCGAGAAATGTTGAGAGAGAGAGAGAGAGAGAGAGAGAGAGAGAGAAAGATGTGAGTGAGTGAGAGGGGCGGGAGGGGGAGTAGGTTTTGAAGTGAATATGCGAGAGAGAAAGGAATGTTCTTGAGAGAGACGAATTGTGTGAAGCCGACAGTATTCCACTGGATCTGTCAGGCCATAAGGGACAGAACTACATTCGTGTTATACAGCTGTTTACAAGTAGAAATCTAAATCGAATTGTACCTTAATTACTGTGTTTGGAATTCTGTGTAAGTGTCATGATGAAAAAAAAAATTCTGCAATGTTTCAAAACATTTCAGACCAGGGAGTCCACACGAAAGCATTTGTGATTGCGTCTTCATACGACACAGTACTTCCATTTAAGACAATGAATCTGCATTTTAGGGGATTGGTTTTAAAATCTCTGTGCTGCTATGCAGGTGAACATTCACCGCATTTTTCCAAACTCAGTTGACGTAAACGTCGAAAAAAAACCTTTTAATACGCCATGCCTGCCTCCTGTACTTTAATTCGGCACATGCTCTGTGCTTAATGACCCCAACGTCTATGCCGCATAGAAACCCTACCGCCGCTCTACTGTTTCGGGCCGATGTTGAGAAAAATATTGTACTTCATAACAGAAAGTGTATTTGGAGAGTAGATGTTCATACCTGGACCTTTTACACTCCTGATGTTCAGCAACGTGAGAATGAAGAAAATTCATTGGTTTGTGGTTACGCATAAAGTTACGATTGTTGTTGTGATGTGCTTGAATCTGAAAACTGGTTTGATACTGCCCTCCACGCTATTCTATCACTTGTAAGCCTCGTCTTCATCGTTCCATAACTATTCCAACCTACATTCACTTGAACTTGGTCACTGTCTTCACATCTTTGTCTCCCTCTATAACTTTTAACCGTCATTCCTCCCTTCGTTAACAAAGTGACGATACTTCGACGCCCCAGAATGTTTCTTACCAGCTAATCCCTTCCTTTATTCAACTTGTGCTGTAAACTGAAAATAAAAGCAATAAATAAAATCCCGTTGGCCTGGGTAGTTTTGTAAAGATGCAGTACTTCACATAGAATGCTTAGCGTGTACTAAAGACAATGGTAAGTGTAGGCGTAAGCCATAGGATCACAAGATGTGTTTCCCGTTCGGGTTTCCCTCAGACGATCCCAGTTTAACCGTGCTGAAAATGGAATTTCATTCCCGCGTATTTCAAACAGCGCATAATGTGAGTGCGGTTTTTAACGACAGTTGGAATGAAATTACATATGCGGCATAATATTAGCTAATAATGACGGTATGGTACCAAATTATTAATTCCGCCATCGCACAACGAGTAAATAAAAACCAACGGACAATGTTTGCGAATTTTGCTCTGCGAATTTTACACGCGGGTGTTTCCCAGGCTGTCACTGGACTACCTCCGGGCTTCGATAGCTTTACGAAGAATACGAGAGGAGATAAAAATGCATCCAGACGATGCTGTTACTTGAATGCCCGTAAACTCCACAATATATCTGTTACTTTCTGAAATTTAACCGTACTTCACCTCCCGCTCAATAAAAGTCTACGTATTTCCAAAACTATGCCCCCAATAACTGTTACCCAACTTAAACTCGCATGCTCACCTTTGACAAAACATAACCTAATTTGAACTTAACTGTAACTGATCTGAATGCAACTTGTCTTTATATTAAATGTGGAACTGAAGTAAAACAATTATCTGGCATTAATCAAAATTTCCACCTACCTCTAGTCTTGACACAACAGCAAACAGTAGGCAGGCAACGGCTAAGTTAGATTTCTACCTCTCAATACATATTCAAACTGTTGAATGTGGCAATGCGTAATGACAAATGGTGAGGGGATCTATCCCTATGGAATAATATCCCAAGACAACGAGTTTAGAATGAAGTACATATTCAAAAAGACAGAGAAAAACTGCATGTGATGACAGCACTCGTATTGTCTACATGTACATCCATACTCCGCAAGCCACCTGACGGTGTGTGGCGAAGGGTACCTTCAGTACCTCTATCGGTTCTCCCTTCTATTCCAGTCTCGTATTGTTCGTGGAAAGAAGGATTGTCGGTATGCCTCTGTGTGGACTCTAATCTCTCTGATTTTACCCTCATGGTCTCTTCGTGAGATATACGTAGGAGGGAGCAATATACTGCTTGACTCCTCGGTGAAGGTATGTTCTCGAAACTTCAGCAAAAGCCCGTACCGAGCTACTGAGCGTCTCTCCTGCACAGTCTTCTACTGGAGTTTATCTATCATCTCCGTAACGCTTTCGCGATTACTAAATGATCCTGTAACGAAGCGCGCTGCTCTCCGTTGGATCTTCCCTATCTCTTCTATCAACCCTATCTGGTCCGGATCCCACACTGGTGACCGGTATTCAAGCAATGCGACAACAAGTATACAGTAACCTACTTCCTTTGTTTTCGGATTGCATTTCCTTAGGATTCTTCCAATGAATCTCAGTCTGGCATCTGCTTTACCGACGATCAACTTTATAAGATCATTTCATTTTAAATCACTTCTAATGCGTACTCCCAGATAATTTATGGAATTAACTGCTACCAGTTGCTGACCTGCTATATTGTAGCTAAATGATAAATGATCTTTCATTCTATGTATTCACAGCACATTACACTTGTCGACATTAAGATTCAATTGCTATTCCCTGCACCATGCGTCAATTCGTTGCAGATCCTCCTGCATTTCAGTACAATTTTCCATTGTTACAACCTCTCGATATACCACAGCATCATCCGCAAAAAGCCTCAGTGAACTTCCGATGTTATCCACAAGGTCGTTTATGTATATTGGGGATAGCAATGGTCCTACAACACTCCCCTGTGGAACACCTGAAATCATTCTTACTTCGGAAGACTTCTCTCCATTGAGAATGACATGCTGCATTCTGTTATCTAGGAACTCTTCAATCCAATCACACAATTGATCTGATAGTTCATATGCTCTTACTTTGTTCATTAAACGACTGTGGGGAACTGTATCAAACGCCTGGCGGAAGTCAAGAAACACGGCATCTACCTGGGAACCCGTGTCTATGGCCCTCTGAGTCTCGTGAACGAATAGCGCGAGCTGGGTTTCACACGACCGTCTTTTTCGAAACCCATGCTGATTCCTACAGAGTAGATTTCTAGTCCCCAGAAAAGTCATTATATTCGAGCATAATACGTGTTCCAAAATTCTACAACTGGTCGACGTTAGAGATATAGGTCTATAGTTCTGCACATCTGTTCGACGTCCCTTCCTGAAAACGGGGATGATATGTGCGCTTTTCCAATCCTTTGGAACGCTACGCTCCTCCAGAGACTGCAAAAAAGGGGGCAAGTTCCTTCGCGTACTCTGTGTAAAATAAATCGAACAGGTATCCCATCAGGTCCAGCGGCCTTTCCTCTTTTGAGCGATTTTAATTGTTTTTCTATATCTCTTCATCTATTTCGATATCTACCATTTTGTCATCTGTGCGACAATGTAGGGAAGGAACTACAGTGCAGTCTTCCTCTGTGAAACAGCTTTGGAAAAAGACATTTAGTATGTCGGCCTTTAGTCTGTCATCCTCTGTTTCAGTACCATTTTGGTCATAGAGTGTATGGACATTTTGTTTTGATCCACCTACCGCTTTGACATAAGACCAAAATTTCTTAGAATTTTCTGCCAGGTCAGTACATAGAACTTTACTTTCGAATTCATTAAACGCCTCCCGCATAGCCCTCCTCACACTACATTTCGCTTCGCGTAATTTTTGTTTGTCTGCAAGGCTTTGGCTATGTTTATGTTTGCTGTGAAGTTCCCTTTGCTTCCGCAGCAGTTTTCTAACTCTGTTATTGTACCACGGTGGCTGATTTCGATCTTGCTTGGCACATACTCATCTAATGCATATTGTACGATGGTTTTTAACTTTGTCCACTGATCCTCAATACCATCTGTATTTGAGACAAAACTTTTTTGTTGAGCCGTCAAGTACTCTGAAATCTGCTTTTTGCCACTTTTGCTAAACAGAAAAATCTTCCTACCTTTTTTAATATTTCTATTTACGGCTGCAATCATCGATGCAGTAACCGCTTTATGATCGCTGACTCCTTGTTATGCGTTAACTGCTTCAAATAGTCTTGTGCAGATTTCTCGAAAGCTCAGTGGCAAACAGCAAGCAGACAGCTGCAAAGCTAGATTTCTATTTCTAAATACAATTTCGAAACTATATTTAAACTCTGAATTGTTATAATTCGTAATGGTAAACAGTGGGATAGTAAGAGTAAGAATGCTTATGGAATTGTATTCCAAGACAACAACGTAGAATGAAGTGTGTATTCAAAAAGACGGAGTAAAAATTCGAGTGATCTTCACACATAACACTGGTCTGGACGATAATGTGCTTAACACAGTGAACAATGACTTAAAGAGGGTACAGTGTTAAGGGAGAATTTCTATAAAAATCAAAGACCTTAATCAATTAATATGAAAATGCTTGACTCAGGGAAGTAGGGTGGTCTTTCTTTCAGCTCTGAGCAAGTTAAATAGCTGACAATGATCATTCCTACAAGTTAGGTGCGCAGTGCTGCAGAGTCTTACCTCAGACTCTTTTTCTGTAAAACATAACATTATTCAAAATTTGCAATCTCCTCGCTTTCTAGTATATCCATCTTATTCATCCTTACTGTCCTTCACAATCAATCTTTCTTGAACTAACAGATACAATCACAAGTGCACGCAGTACTACTAAATACATCCATCACCTACCACACTTCAGCTAAGAATGTATTGGACTGTGCAGAGGCAAAGACTGCGCCACGACAAGACCAAAGATTGTTTGACAGTTACCAATCTTGCTCTCTTTCTGACGTGCACATCGATAACATAAAAAGCCATAATGCCATGACCACCTTACATGCTAATCCGAGAAGACTTCGTGCGTCAGTACATAGTTTGTACAGTGGTCATGTGGTTTTGATTTTCGTAGATCATATTAGGTCCAGTAGAGCTGGCCTAAATGCCGGGCAGAAACAAAATATAGATGGCAACTTACGAGTTTTGTAATGTTAATGTAACCTAAATAGGGGAACGAACACACGAAAACTGCCACAGTAGAAGCTGAGAATCTATGGAAAAATCCTAGTGAAATGTAATCATGAATTTTGCCGTCATTTTGTGTCTAATTGCTCAAACTCATCTACGAACTAATTGGCGTATGAAACACTTGTTCGACGGATTCTTGAGTGTTGGTCGTCAGAATCAGCAGGAGTTGAGAGAGAGAGAGAGAGAGAGAGAGAGAGAGAGAGAGAGAGAGGGGGGGGGGGGAGGGAGGGGAGGCATGGAGAAGATCCAATGAAGAGTGCTGCCTTTTGTAGCGGTTGATTTTAGTAATCGGGAGAGAGTAAGGGAGATTTTCACAGAACTCCAATGGCATACCCTACAAGAACGACGTTGTGGGTCATTGATGAGTTAGCAGAAGAGCCAACACCGTGTTACGAGTGAGGGCCGAAATGCACGCGTTTTAGCTCACGCAGGCTGGCGTGAGGCGGGAAGAACTATACTGATGCGAGGTCTGAAACATGACAAGGAATTAGAATTCAGAAAGCGGACGTAATTAGTTTTATACTTAACTTTAATCCATTAATGATGAACGTCGCTCTTGACGGTACATGATTCACAATATTATCTGTTCAGAATACACATATAGTAACTGAATGTGGCGCATTGCTAGGTCGTAGCAAATGACGTAGCTGAAGGCTATGCTAAACTGTCGTCTCTGCAAGGAGAGCGTATGTAGACAGTGAACCATCGCTATCAAAGTCGGCTGTACAACTGGGCGAGTGCTAGGGAGTCTCTCTAGACTAGACCTGCCGTGTGGCGGCGCCCGGTCTGCAATCACTGATAGTGGCGACCCGCGGGTCCGACGTATACTAACGGACCGCGGCCGATTTAGAGGCTACCACCTAGCAAGTGTGGTGTCTGGCGGTAACACCACAATTGAGACGTCCACTCTTAAAATTCCCAGAGCACACGCTCCAAGAAGAGACGGTCAACATATTACTTCCTTCCACATACATATTACGGAACGAATACAACGAGAAATCGAGAATATTAGGGCTCATAGAGGGTTTTACTTACAGCTGGCCTGCGCACTTACTAAACTGAATAATAAAGGGGCCAGCAAATAGTGTTACCAGTACTGTTATACTAATTCTGAGGGTTTTACATGTATTTACGCCACATTTAGCTGTAATTGGAGAATATTAGCGAGTTACGAATAGTGATGACAAGTTTTTGTTAACTGCAGACTAGTAATTTTGTTGCACTTTAGAAATGAACTGCGTTACAGGGGGCTAGAAATATACTTCTGTTACAAATGGATAAACTGTATTTGCCTGCCTACACTGTAATTTAGATACAAATTAGTGTTATCTACGGATAAGTTAGAATGATTCCTCGTCAGCAATCGTCGAAAATAATTAGTATCATGTGCTCCTAGGGAGAATGACAAAGCCTTACTTAGGAGCACGTTTGTATATAAAACTAGCGAATATCACTGTGATTCGTAATTGTTAAAAATGTATGGGAATTGGCTGTACAGTACATCTCCCCCCTCCCTGCTCCCACCTCTCTCCAACTCTCCCCAGTCTTTATCCATCTCCTAATATCCTATTAATGAACCGAAGTCTGCCCTTTGTATAGGCATACTGGCAATGCATTCGTGCACCGGATTTCCGTTTATTGGTGAAGAGCTCTGGCTTAGCTTTACTAGTATGGGTTGGAATACAGTCGTACTTCTCATTCGCAGTGACATAATAGCTTTGGTAGGGGATAGCTTCCAATCACTCTGAAAACTAGAACAATATCCTAGGACGGATCGCAGGAGTGATTTTTTAAGCAGAAAACGCTCTCACACTTGAACGTTGACAGACGGGGTACAATAATTCCATTAGGGGGGAGTGTTGCCATCAGGGGGAGGACATCTGGCCACCAACCGCCACTGACAATCCTTAAAACATATAAGGCTGGCGACCCTGTAGAGGAACAGGTGAAGCCAAAACGTAGGAAAATGGTTCAAATGGCTCTGAGCACTATGGGACTTAACATCTGTGGTCATCAGTCCCTTAGAACTTAGAACTACTTAAACCTAACTAACCTAAGGACATCACACACATCCATGCCCGAGTCAGGATTCAAACCTGCGACCATAGCGGTCACGCGGTTCCAGACTGAAGCGCCTAGAACCGCACGGCCACAACGGCCGGCCAAAAACGTAGGAGACACGTACAAGAAAGATACTTATTCTCTCTCTCTCTCTCTCTCTGTCTTTCTCTCTCTCTCTCTCTCTCTCTCTCTGCATCATATAAAAATTGCTGTGTTTGTCTGTGAGCGCCGCGCGGGATTAGCCGAGCGGCCTTAGGCGCTGCAGTCATGGACTGTGCGGCTGGTCCCGGCGGAGGTTCGAGCCCTCCTTCGGGCATGGGTGTGTGTGTTTGTCCTTAGGATAATTTAGGTTAAGTAGAGTGTCAGCTTAGGGACTGATGACCTTAGCTGTTAAGTCCCATAGGATTTCACACACATTTGAACATTTTTTTTGTCTGTGCGTGTTCTAGCATAGCTCTGCAACGTCTGCGCCAATTTGAACCATACTTGATAAGAACAAGGTAACTGGGGCTAAAAGTGCAGGTATTTTTATTGGACTTTGAAACATCCCCTTAGAAAAATTTATGAGTGACTGTGCTGGTAACCCTCTTACATTATTTGATTTTCAAACAGCTGAGCAAAACTGAACGTGCTCAGACATTTCTCTCTTTACTTATTCTGAACATCAATAAACTGACACACAATATTTTTGGCACAACGCAATCTGACTTTCAATAATCCCTACAAAGGAATGGCCCTAACTAACAATAACCTGTACCTTTCATGAATCACTTACCTCACCAAAAATCTCCGTTACTTGAACTACTGCAATACTGCGAGTGCCAATACTGCCAGCTAAAGAAAAGATTCTAACTACTGAAGGCACTAACTACTGATAGGCATAGTTAGCAAATGAAAGATTTTGATAGAGAACAAACAATGTATTTACCTTAATAGTGTTCAAAAGTCATAATATATATATCAGTTCATGACATCCAGTCTTACAAATTTCCTTTTTCTGACGGACACACGTCCAGATCGTCCGCTCTCAAAATTCTGCCACCTCTCTCCCCACATCCACCACTGCTAGCGGCTAACCTCCAACTGCGCAATGCTACGCGCTGTTCATATCCAACTACCCAACACTACAATAGCGAATATTCCAACAATGCTAACCAGCCACAGACTGCACACAGGACAGTGATTTTCATACAGAACGCTACGTGGCGTTACCAACGTAAAAACCTGAACAGCCTACTTACAATTTGTAGCACCATTATCGATTGTGGGTAACTGGTAGAGTGTAATTAAGTGTATATGGCTATGAAATGTTTATTCTGTATGAATTAACATCTTTGAATTGTTGGAGGGAAATGAAATCTGTGATGTATGTTTTTGCTTAACTTAACAGTGTGCTTAAATAATGAATCTTTATTAAATACGTTTGTTTTTTAAAAAAACAAAATTGTTTGTAAATAACCGGTTCATACTTAGGGAAATTATATGATGTAACTTAAAAGACGTAGGGAACCCCCTCCACTACAGAAGGAACTTGGCGCGCAAGAAAAGGTGGAACTGGCGGTCAAACTGGGCAGCAAGCGAGAGAGCACGTTAGGCAGTAGTGGTCAGGAGTTGTGTAGCCAACACACGCCAAGACGGTAGGCTGCACGATGTTGGGGCGTGAGCGGAAGACGGCGTAACGGTGTGCGGGACCGTAGCCCAGCTTCATGGAGACGGTTGCGAATGGTCCTCGCCGATACCTCAGGAGCAACAGTGTCCATAATTTGCTGGGAAGTGGCGGTGCGGTCCCCTACGGCACTGCGTAGGATCCTACGGTCTTGGCGTGTGTTGGCTACACAACTGCTGACCACTACTGCCTAACGGTACTGCTAACGGTACCAAGCGAGGCGTTCTGAAACCAAATCTATGATAGAACGGTCTCGGATGTGATTCCGGCTGTTAAATTGTGTGTAAAGCAGTTTAAGGGTCCCCCACTTCAATCTTTACTAGCAGGAGAAAGTCAGTTTGGATCTGGTTTTGCAACGAAATATGGAACATTACTACATTGGAGTGAGTATGAAATGTACTATTTCAGCGTCATATTATTGCATTTGCGACGTGTATATGAGTGATAGTCAAATTTGAACTGTTGTCAGGTTCCACTTAGTGTCGTGTTGTCTTTGAGAGGCCAGTCGTTGTGGCCGAGCGGTTCTAGGCGCTTCAGTCTGGAACCGCGCGACCGCTACGGTAGCAGGTTCGAATCTTGCCTCGGGCATGGATGTATCTGATGTCCTTAGGTTTTAGTAGTTCTAAGTTCAAGGGCACTGATGACTTCAGATGTTAAGTCCCATAGTGCTCAGAGCCAATTGAAACATTTTTTTTTTTTTTGTCTTTGAGAACAATTTTGTGCTGAATTACTTAAAGGTTGAGATGATGACTGTAATTAATAAGGGGAAAGTCTCATTTATACACTCCTGGAAATTGAAATAAGAACACCGTGAATTCATTGTCCCAGGAGGGGCAAACTTTATTGACACATTCCTGGGGTCAGATACATCACATGATCACACTGATAGAACCACAGGCACATAGACACAGGCAACAGAGCATGCACAATGTCGGCACAAGTACAGTGTATATCCACCTTTCGCAGCAATGCAGGCTGCTATTCTCCCATGGAGACGATCGTAGAGATGCTGGATGTAGTCCTGTGGAACGGCTTGCCATGCCATTTCCACCTGGCGCCTCAGTTGGACCAGCGTTCGTGCTGGACGTGCAGACCGCGTGAGACGACGCTTCATCCAGTCCCAAACATGCTCAATGGGGGACAGATCCGGAGATCTTGCTGGCCAGTGTAGTTGACTTACACCTTCTAGAGCACGTTGGGTTGCACGGGATACATGCGGACGTGCATTGTCCTGTTGGAACAGCAAGTTCCCTTGCCGGTCTAGGAATGGTAGAACGATGGGTTCGATGACGGTTTGGATGTACCGTGCACCATCATTGGCACCAAGGCAGAAGCGACTCTCATCGCTGAAGACGACACGTCTCCATTCGTCCCTCCATTCACGCCTGTCGCGACACCACTGGAGGCGGGCTGCACGATGTTGGGGCGTGAGCGGAAGACGGCCTAACGGTGTGCGGGACCGTAGCCCAGCTTCATGGAGACGGTTGCGAATGGTCCTCGCCGATACCCCAGGAGCAACAGTGTCCCTAATTTGCTGGGAAGTGGCGGTGCGGTCCCCTACGGCACTGCGTAGGATCCTACGGTCTTGGCGTGCATCCGTGCGTCGCTGCGGTCCGGTCCCAGGTCGACGGGCACGTGCACCTTCCGCCGACCACTGGCGACAACATCGATGTACTGTGGAGACCTCACGCCCCACGTGTTGAGCAATTCGGCGGTACGTCCACCCGGCCTCCCGCATGCCCACTATACGCCCTCGCTCAAAGTCCGTCAACTGCACATACGGTTCACGTCCACGCTGTCGCGGCATGCTACCAGTGTTGAAGACTGCGATGGAGCTCCGTATGCCACGGCAAACTGGCTGACACTGACGGCGGCGGTGCACAAATGCTGCGCAGCTAGCGCCATTCGACGGCCAACACCGCGGTTCCTGGTGTGTCCGCTGTGCCGTGCGTGTGATCATTGCTTGTACAGCCCTCTCGCAGTGTCCGGAGCAAGTATGGTGGGTCTGACACACCGGTGTCAATGTGTTCTTTTTTCCATTTCCAGGAGTGTATTTCTGTGACCGAAAATTTGTGCAGTTGATAACTACTGCTACCTACTGGGTAGTTTGTCTGGTTGTTGTAGGTGTTCATTGCACTTTACTAAGAAAGAATTCATGAAAATTCCTTTTGGAAGAGTGTATACAAATCCACTGGGAATAATGTTTGCACGTTATTATGCCTAATTAGGCTGGCGACCGGTTTTGCTTCATTTATGTAAATTTTCACTACTTTCATTATTTTCAAAATTATGTTCATTCTGCTTTCTTTTAATTACCTCAATACGAAGTTCACGTTCGATACCCTCTATCCATTAGGTTAATACACGGTCAAAGTTTTCCAAATTCCTCCCACATGGTAACGCTTACTACAGGTCAAGGTTATATCTAGCATTTTACATTCCGCTGTAGTGTTATAGACAGAGTACAGGTACCAAAGTATCAGTACTTACTTCATTTGCAGGCCAATAACTGTAGCTGTTAGGAGTGGTATGTTTTTAGGTTGGTTAGTACGTCCATTTAGGTGTGGCAAGAGCAAGCCATTAACGCTTATTTTCTCCCTGAGTAGTAGGTCACGTGATTAAGTGTGGAAGTATGGATGCAGCTAGTCTGTACTGAATCCGCTTACAAAGGGAGCGTACGAAGTTCCCCTCACAGATATAATTCATATTGATAGGGTGTATAGAGCACTGTTAGGAACTGAACATTCGTAAACACTAAGGCTCAACTCTTACCCGTTTTCCAGGAGATCGTATATGAAAATTGGAGACGAACTTGCAATACAAACATTTTGTTCTCTGGCCTCTCAGCAGATATCCCACCTTTGTGGTCGCAGCTACGGTACGATGACCTATATCGTTGAGGATTGCAAACCACGCCACTTCGGCAGTGTCCTTGCTTCTAATATATAAATCTGTGTAATTAAGGTTATATAGTAAATGTAATACGTGTATAAGCTAAAGATAATATTGTTTCATTAGATATTAGAGAATGTAATGTACGGTATGAGATAAAAGTTAAAATCATGAGAATAGTTTCGAAGGCGCTTGGAGGCTGTATCTATTCAGCTGGATCAGGAGTAAGCTTACCCCTGGATGCAAAAGCTGCCGATTCACTGTAGCCTACCAGTCACCTGCAGAAGAGCACCGACAACTGCCTACCACACAGCCACGCTGCCAGAGAAGTTTATACTTCAAATTCTGCTGTGGCATTGCATGGAGGCTTAATTAAATTTTTTTTGATTATGGAAATATTTTTACTGTCTGTCCAGTTACGCAGTCTCGTAACCGGTTGGCCCTGACTAGTATAGTACGCAATCTGACTGCATAGAATAACAACAAAGAATGAAACAAAACTTCCGTTAACACAATTAGTTAATTAAGTCCCCAGCAACTATAAAACCTACGAAACAACAAAACACAAGTGTAGCTGTTCTGTGTGTTGAAGTGTGATCCAACGCACACATCTGGCACGGTTCTTCCTCAATAAGACAAGATATTTTAAATACCATTTAGACTGAATTAATTAAATAAAACTGAAATACTATAATTGCACATAGAACCAGAAATACAGTCTAATACAAGAACACGAGCCAGATGCTTTGTTGACTGAACCTGTGACCAAGAGGCATTATTGTTTAAGACATTGAAATAATTTAAAAAAAAAAGGATTTTTTTTACCTTCATATATATTGACGAAAAGCACTCTGATGATTACAATATCTCCATTCGAACAACATCTGCTGTCTAGCCCATCCAACAACTGCATAAAACATGGCATCAAATAGTACAGCTATCAATATCCTCTCAGCAAGATCTGCACAACCACTCACTACGACGACATCTCAACAACGACTGACTACTACCACTTCTCAACAAGCACTGCCTACTGCTGCTTCTCACTACGACGTCTCGACAAAAACTGCCAGTGGAGGCGGCTGAATAATACTCTTTGGCGCAATCTCTGGCGCTGTGACTCAGTATAGTCACCTTTCAGCATTAAAGAAAATGTCAGCAACCACCTGACAACCGAAATAAGACAGCATAGAGGGGAAGACTTTCACCAGAACCCGTAGACAACCGTCCTCAACAGGATGGCTGCAAAGATGGTCGAAAGATCGCTATTTTAGTTGATTTTAGAGTTTCGTAATGATATGGCCTCATACCCAAAATGGTTTTATTCAAGAAGTATGCAGGTACATAAGTACTCGCTTTTATGAATCAGAAGCTATAAACGTGAATAATTTCTTGCCTCCGTCAGAAACTTTGACACGTTGTCTGTTGTAATTATGCGGAAAACGAACATCTCTATATATTGACTCTTTCTCCAAATGTTTGGATGGCCTTTCTTATCTAGCCTACCCTGTACAAAGAGAACGGTTACTCCTCCATCACTGTACTTAATACCATAGTGCCAAGAACAGAATACATTTTGTTTCTGTCTACTCGGGGACTTCAAAGAGTTGCTAAGAAAAAAAATACATTTTAATTTTTTTGTGCGAGTATGTTACACATTATCATGGCAGGCCAAGTAACTTTTATCGAATGCTGAACTACATTTCAAACCGACACAGGTACAGAGGGTGGTCAAAAATGTGACGACACCAAAGGCACAACACATTACCACGCTCGATACGATGTAAGAATGCAAGTCCTACTGGAGATGGCAAGACAAGGTAGCGATGATGGAGGTGGATAGTGACTATGCCCCGTATCTCCAAAGCAGACCACAAATGTTCAACTTCACTCAGATCGGGTGATTGTCGTATCTAGACGAGATGCTACAGTTCATCCTTGCGCTCAGAAAACCAGTTCTGGACCATTCGAGCTGTGTGAACAGGGACCCCGTGTCGTCTTGGAACTCTGCATCACAATATGGGATCAAACACAGTTCTATGGGCTGGACCAGATCATGCAAAATGTTTCTTCTTTTAGAATTTTTAGAATTGTGTTAATTTCATTGAAGGATGCTGTTGCTATTTCCAGTTGCTTGAAGTTTTGTGGACTGTCTTTTTAATATATTCCCCTGCTTCTTGAACTGAACTGAACATTGTCATTTAATGTAATTGTTATGAAATCTTATACAGTGACTGGCTTACCTGTCTCCTGTTTTACAATGTCCCACGTAGTTTTCCTCTCATTATCTGCATTAGATATTTCTGTGGGGACATGCATACTTCTCGACATTTTAATGACTTACCTTAAGATACTGTAGTATTTTTTGTAGTGTGCAAACTCTGACCTTCGCTTAAGTTTCCCGCATCCTCTTACATGAAATTTTAATTCTCTTAGTTCTTCACGGTTTACTTGCATTTTAATGGATCTTCCGACGATTTTATACGGAAGCAACTTTCAAATATTGTCACAGATTTGTTACGGAATAAACTGAGCTTAACATTATGATCCTTTTCTGCAAATACCTCATCCCCTACCACGCGTTTTAGCATACTGCTAAAACATCGTTAATAAGCCTCAGTGCTTTGTGTGAACCTGCCTCAGGGCTGTAAGGCGCCTTACTTTCTATTTCCAATAGTTGTGCCTCACAGTCAGATAGACCATTAGCAGTTGGGTGCACATTAACCGTTTCAGCTTCAGAGCTGTCCATGTACATGTCATCAATCAGTGTCCTGCTATTTTGCCACACACGAGTTGGAAAACTGACTACTGAAATTAGAGTGAAGCACCCAAAATAATAATCCTGATTCATTTTTCCCTGTCTGTGTCTTATAAGAAATCTACATGGAAATGTCCGCAAACTACTAACTGTGTCTTCTTGTGTGACACATAGATTTCTCATAAACAGCTGGAAGTTTCCTAGAGGGAATCTGCAGACTGTTACAATTATCAGAGACGTATTCTGCAGTTACAACTCACAAGTAGATACTCCTAGGTTATGATCAATCCCAAAACTATTTGTTTCAATAATTTTGACTTTTTGTCCAACTGTTACATATGCTACAACTCCTCCTTTGTGCATGTTATCTCTGCACGAAAATGATGCAAATCTGTAATCCGTGATATTTAACTTCTCCACCTCTGTGGTTAAAAGGTGTTTACAGAGGCACAGAACGTCTATCGATTCAGAGTATTCCACACTTTCTAGCCATACAATATGCTCATCCAACTTGATTTTCAACTCTCCAATGTGCTGATGAAAGAAATTGATTTTATTTTCCTGAAAACTGTTACACTTATTATGGTCTTGTACTGCTCGAATTTCTTTCCTTACTATCTGTCTGTAACCTGACTCTAACCTAAAAAATGTGCCCCTTTGGTTCCAGTAACCACAAAGACTTTTGTCTTTTGTGCCTGTAACCCACCTTCTAGTTTTCTGCGAGGTGCTCAGCAAATCTCGCCTGCCCATTCCAATTCAGGTGAACGTCATATTCAGTGTGTACCCAACATCCAATTCAGCAACAGGCGCTGCACAGATACGAGACTGTTTCAGTGAAAAGCAACGCACTCAAGCTCTTTGATCACAGGGCCACATTCAATAAGCAGGGCTGTCAATCTGTGTGTTTTGCTCGGCGTAGGTCAACTTTGGAGTACGTTTCCAGTTGCCGTGCTATTTGACTCCTACACTGGAATTTGCCTGTTATCCATATTTCAGGAGAATGGGTGTATGCAGGACACCGAGAACGTCTTAACTCTTTTGACAGTGCACCAGAGTTGTTGCGCAAGGGTCTGAGCTTGGGACGACATGCGTAAAGTACTTTCTGAAATCCTTACGTACATTATCAGCAACTGGTTCCCAGTTTTTCATAAGTATTCCCTCTATTATCTACTATCGTTGTCGTATTTCCTGCTAAGCCAGTAGGTTATTTACGGCTCCATTTCTTGTAGTGTTTTGCTTCTTCTGTTATACTGCCTCCAGTACTTCGTCCTAGACCTGATATCTCTTCCACCCTTCAATACTCTTTCCTTCCATCCCACTAAACCTGTTTTTACAAGCCTCTCCTACTTTCTAAATGTACCTGGTGTATCAGGAAACATCAATCAACTTTTAAAAATCATAATTATTATGTTATTTGAGATACGTACGTGAACAACATGCTGTTGGAAAGAGCACATTCTCGAGTTATATTCTCCAAAATTTTGTATGTGTTGTGCAGTTTGACAGTAAAAGGTGTACGGTCCATTTTTCTGTGCCACAAGCACTGTTACAGAAAGTTCATATCTCGGTATGCTCGAGAACTTTCTTTTCCCACAGTTGGAGACTGATGCGAACGACTTTATTTACCAACAGGATGGGGCACCGCCACACTGGTATCTGGAAATGCGGGATTTTTTAACTCATACGATTACTGAACGAGGGATCGGTCGCATTGGACCAAATGATTCAGCCTTACATTACTGGCCTCCAAGGTTACCGGACGTGACTGTATGTGATTATTTCTTGTAGGGGTTTATAAAAGTCTCTATGTGCCTCCGTTACCAACAACATTGAATGAACTGAGACATCACATAGCAGCAGCTGTGGAAGCTTTAACTCAAGACGTGCACGGTACAGAGTGGGAACAATTTGAATACCGCATTGATATATGCCGGACATGTAAGGGGGGACATGTTAACACCTATGAAAAGGTATGAAAAACAAACTTTCTGAGTTTCCCGTTATTGAAAGAACAAAATTCATTGTATATGTTTATTAATTTATGATGTATGTATGTGTCAAATTGTATGATTCTTTTTGATACGCCCTGTACATCGAATCCAGTTAGGCCCCCTATTTTCTGTTAGATTCGGGAATTGTTTCTCCTCTCCTATTTATCTCACTACTTCCTCCTTCACTCTGCTTATCCAACACCATATTTCTATCTTCCATATCCGGCAAGGTGGAGCAGTGATCAGCACACTGGGCTCGCTTTCGGGAGGACAGCGGTTCAAATCTGCGTGCGAGCACGCAGATTTACGTTTTTCGTGATTCCCCGAAATCGCTTCAGACAAATTCCTGGATGGTTCGTTTGAAAGGGCACGGCTGATATCCTTCTTCAACACTGAAACAGTCCGTACTTGTGCTCCGTCTCTAATAATTTCGATGTCCAATGGGCGTTCAACCCTAATCTTCCTGGCTTCCTTCGTCCTACCTTGCGCCTTACCCACGTCTAAAAAACTCCACCTTTCCTCCGCATTTCTTTTTCGTTGTGCACGCATCAGCACCGTACAGAAGGAGACTCCACACAAATCTTTAGAAAACTACCCCGTTCTTACAGAATTGTTATTATTATTATTATTATTATTATTATTATTATTATTATTAGCCACAATACTAAAACTGGTTTTCCTAAAACTAAAAGAATCCTCCCCTAATATATAATAGCGTCCAAGATTAAAGCAACAAACGGAAATTTTGCTAGATTGCGTTTACTTTGACACAAAATAGTATAAACAGGTAATAGTAAAGTAGAAACAAAGTAAGGAACACAGAACGTGAACAACTGCAACATGCATAACGGTAGACAAAAGTATTCTTCGTGTTTTTCCAACTTAACGGATTTGTGTGTGATTTCCTAATGGACTGAACTGCTGAGGTCATCGGTCTAACGGATTTGCCCACATGTTCCGACAACTGCTTAACGTGCTTAGTATGGGGTGTGACCAGCTCTGGCCTGACAACGACGGGGCGTTATGTGAATGACGTCATCAGTCTCACGTTGAGGCCGTAGCTCCCATTCCTCATCCAGACCCGCTGGCAAGTCTTGAAGAGTTGTTGCTGAATGCTCACGTGATACAACCCGTGTTCCTGCTGTATCCCAGACGTGCTCTGTGAGATTCAAATCGGAAGAGCGAGGAGGCCACGGCATGCGTGAAATATCTCCTGTTTTCAAAAATACACTCCTGGAAATGGAAAAAAGAACACATTGACACCGGTGTGTCAGACCCACCATACTTGCTCCGGACACTGCGAGAGGGCTGTACAAGCAATGATCACACGCACGGCACAGCGGACACACCAGGAACCGCGGTGTTGGCCGTCGAATGGCGCCAGCTGCGCAGCATTTGTGCACCGCCGCCGTCAGTGTCAGCCAGTTTGCCGTGGCATACGGAGCTCCATCGCAGTCTTTAACACTGGTAGCATGCAGCGACAGCGTGGACGTGAACCGTATGTGCAGTTGACGGACTTTGAGCGATGGCGTATAGTGGGCATGCGGGAGGCCGGGTGGACGTACCGCCGAATTGCTCAACACGTGGGGCGTGAGGTCTCCACAGTACATCGATGTTGTCGCCAGTGGTCGGCGGAAGGTGCACGTGCCCGTCGACCTGGGACCGGACCGCAGCGACGCACGGATGCACGCCAAGACCGTAGGATCCTACGCAGTGCCGTAGGGGACCGCACCGCCACTTCCCAGCAAATTAGGGACACTGTTGCTCCTGGGGTATCGGTGAGGACCATTCGCAACCGTCTCCATGAAGCTGAGCTACGGTCCCGCACACCGTTAGGCCGTCTTCCGCTCACGCCCCAACATCGTGCAGCCCGCCTCCAGTGGTGTCGCGACAGGCGTGAATGGAGGGACGAATGGAGACGTGTCGTCTTCAGCGATGAGAGTCGCTTCTGCCTTGGTGCCAATGATGGTCGTATGCGTGTTTGGCGCCGTGCAGGTGAGCGCCACAACCAGGACTGCATACGACCGAGGCACACAGGGCCAACACCCGGCATCATGGTGTGGGGAGCGATCTCCTACACTGGCCGTACACCACTGGTGATCGTCGAGGGGACACTGAATAGTGCACGGTACGTCCAAACCGTCATTGAACCCATCGTTCTACCAATCCTAGACCGGTAAGGGAACTTGCTGTTCCAACAGGACAATGCACGTCCGCATGTATCCCGTGCCACCCAACGTGCTCTAGAAGGTGTAAGTCAACTACCCTGGCCAGCAAGATCTCCGGATCTGTCCCCCATTGAGCATGTTTGGGACTGGATGAAGCGTCGTCTCACGCATTCTGCACGTCCAGCACGAACGCTGGTCCAACTGAGGCGCCAGGTGGAAATGGCATGGCAAGCCGTTCCACAGGACTACATCCAGCATCTCTACGATCGTCTCCATGGGAGAATAGCAGCCTGCATTGCTGCGAAAGGTGGATATACACTGTACTAGTGCCGATATTGTGCATGCTCTGTTGCCTGTGTCTATGTGCCTGTGGTTCTGTCAGTGTGATCATGTGATGTATCTGACCCCAGGAATGTGTCAATAAAGTTTCCCCTTCCTGGGACAATGAATTCACGTTGTTCTTATTTCAATTTCCAGGAGTGTACATCAACCACCCATGCTCTATGAGGTCGATCATTATGTCTCTGCCTTACTGAGAACTTTGTGGTATAATATGGCTGCCAATCATAAATTACTACATGGAGAGCAATCTCATTTGACCAGCAACTCACTGAAAGATGCTATTAATGAAGCTGCCAAAGTATCAAAAGCACAGAACCTCGCAACAACCGCGCATGAGATCCCAAGAGCTCCTCACGGTATCTGGCGGCAGTTAAATCTTGCTGATTCACCCGTACAATTTCAGAAAGAGGTGTTCGAGTAGTAAACATAATCCCTGCACACACTATTAGGGATCTTGCACGATATCGGTCTCTTTCCAGAGTGTTTGGGTACCGAAATCGAGTTCCACGTTTGATCCAGATGCGAATCCGTCGAGAATCACTCTCCAAACCAAATGGAGACTCATCTCTGGAAACAAAATTGGCCCACTGCTCGACCGCCCAGGTGGCATGTTGAGGACTCCACTCTAGACGTTCCCTTTTGTCGAGGAGCGTTACCGGTAATAAGCTCCCTTCGTCTTTGGAGAGTATATGGGTTAATCAATGATTATTATGTTACAATGCTGTTAAATGCAATGGCGTGGTACTAACTGATGGAGACGCATTAGGAACTGGTAAAATTTAATTTATTTCCTTTAGCACACTGCACAAACATAAACACACTATTATTCAAACTGTGTGCCACTACTATTAAACATGGAGATAAATCCTTCGCTACGCAACCGCCTTTGGCTCATGCAGGCTACACCTTCCACAGCCTCTCTACAACTGCCTCTGCTTGTGACTCTCTGCGCCACTGGGCATTGTCGCCCTCCAAAGAACAACCGCTTACAGATACTACACACCAGTACCCTCACAATGTATACATACAGCTGGTCTCCAACAATGAAGGCCACTCTCCTGAAGCCTTCTGCACACCGTTTGCTTCCATACCACACGTCCAGTGGAAGCTGCGAGGTCAGATGGCAGTTGCCGTGCAGTACTAAGTTGGTACCGTCGTGCCCTTACAGCCAAATAACGGTCCACCTTTCTGATCTCACACGAGGTCAGCCCTGCCCCGTTCTTTAGGGTACAGTTTCGGTCTCTATAAACTGTCTCCACATGCGAGAGACAATGAGAGCCATAGGGTCACATCATTTAGCGACTGCCTTGCTTCCAGTCTCCCTATGGCTCTCCACTGCAGTGTGTCTGGTAGGCGACTTCTCCGTGCCATACTGCACTGTGTACACAGCGACTGTGGATGTGGGACTGCCCGGCGAAAGTTACCCCATTTGATGGGTGCCCTGACATCATCGTTTGCGTCGTTATCCGTCCATTGGGATCCTATCTTCCGTGCAGATCACCGTCGTACAGACATCTGGTTGACTGTTTGTATGATTATCCCGTGAATTAGGCACTGGGCGGAGGAATGGCGGTTTGTTGCTGTCATGTTGGACACCGATGTACTTTCATTGTTCTAATCGTACAGTGTAGGCTTTCACGGCCGGTGTTGTCTTCAGTTAAGACTTCCGGGCTGAGAGGTCGTGCTCGATGTATAAAATTCCCACCTGACGTTTCGTCTCCATCTGCAAGAGACATCTTCTGAGGTCGCCCGGCTACTGCCACTACTGAGGCTCCAGGTACTCTCGCATTTATACAGCGAATAGAGGGCACCACCATTCGTCACGTGATGCAGACGGTATGCCTATCTTTGGGAGGCGTCATCATTCTCGATTAAGAGTAATCGATTGTCATTCTGCTGGCGCAACGTCGACATCCATATTTTGTTCAACTTTAAAACTTCCTCTTTTCTATTGAAATTGTTATGGTGTTTGTGAATTTCTATTGCTTCTCTATATATGCGCGCATGATAATGGGATGTTTGTGCTTGAACGCTTGTCTCATTAAATTTAATTTCATGATTCCCATCTCGAAAAACATGCTCAGCTACGGCCGATTTTTCAATGTGTCCTAACCGACAGTTTCTTTTATGTTCAGCTAAGCGGGTGTTTACACTTCTTTTCGTTGTTCCAATATATACTTGTTCACAACTGCATGGAATTTTGTATACCGCAGGTGTTGGTAGGGGATGTCGGGCGTATTTTTCAGTTCTTAAATATTCCTTAATTTTCTTGGTTGGTCTCAAGATTGTCTCGATTCCATACTTGGCCAGAACTTTCCCGACACGATCCGTAACCTTGTTAATAAACGGTAGGAAAACTTTTCCAGTAGGTGACCGTTGTTGCTCTGGACTTCTGGCTTCTTTTCTTCTTTGATGGAGGGCTCGATCGATTTCCTTGCTGGTATATCCGTTTTTGATGAAGGCTGACCGTAGGTGAATTCCGTTCATCTTGTAAGTTAGCCGGCTCGCAGATTTTGTTGGCTCCGTCCACCAAGGTTTTAATGACACCTCTTTTTTTCCTAGGATGATGGTTAGATTCCTTGTGGAGGTATCGATCCGTGTGAGTGTTCTTTCTATATACCTTATGGCCGAACGTCCCGTCGACCCGTTTAATTTCATTGTTCTGTTCCACTCGTCAGTTGGGTACCCTGGTGGGTGCATTCTGGCTGCGCCCCCGCAGGTGGTCGTTTGCTACAGCAGACCAGAGTACTGCCACCACGCGCCCAGACTCACAGACACCACACAGTGAAACACAGACAGCAGACAGCCTTGACCCTCCGACAGCTGCAACCGCCCGGCTGAGTGCTGCAGGCGCGGCCACGAGACATTATTGCTCTGCACATGCTTGGGAGGAATGAGCCAGCGAAAAGTTAGGCGGCAGGGATGGAGGGAGCAGGGGGGGAGGGGGGGCAGAGGTTGGAGGATGCGGCGGCACAGAACTTCCTACTTCTGCATACTTCTGCATAGACAGTCTGGAGGCCATCGTAGTAAGATGTGTGGCGGAACGGACCCTGTACCACTACTTGTCGTTTCCTTTCCTGTTCCACTCACAAATAGAGCGAGGGAAAAACGACTGTCTACATGCCTCCGCATGAGCCCTGATTTCTCGTATCTTATCTTCGTGGTCCTTACGCGCAATGTATGTTGGCGGGAGTTCTACATCTACATCTACATCTACATTTATACTCCGCAAGCCACCCAACGGTGTGTGGCGGAGGGCACTTTATGTGCCACTGTCAATATCTCCCTTTCCTGTTCCAGTCGCGTATGGTTCGCGGGAAGAACGACTGTCTGAAAGCCTCTGTGCGCGCTCTAATCTCTCTAATTTTACATTCGTGATCTCCTCGGGAGGTATAAGTAGGGGGAAGCAATATATTCGATACCTCATCCAGAAACGCACCCTCTCGAAACCTGGCGAGCAAGCTACACCGCGATGCAGAGCGCCTCTCTTGCAGAGTCTGCCACTTGAGTTTGTTAAACATCTCCGTAACGCTATCACGGTTACCAAATAACCCTGTGACGAAACGCGCCGCTCTTCTTTGGATCTTCTCTATCTCCTCCGTCAACCCGATCTGGTACGGATCCCACACTGATGAGCAATACTCAAGTATAGGTCGAACGAGTGTTTTGTAAGCCACCTCCTTTGTTGATGGACTACATTTTCTAAGGACTCTCCCAATGAATCTCAACCTGGTACCCGCCTTACCAACAATTAATTTTATATGATCATTCCACTTCAAATCGTTCCGCACGCATACTCCCAGATATTTTACAGAAGTAACTGCTACCAGTGTTTGTTCCGCTATCATATAATCATACAATAAAGGATCCTTCTTTCTATGTATTCGCAATACATTACATTTGTCTATGTTAAGGGTCAGTTGCCACTCCCTGCACCAAGTGCCTATCCGCTGCAGATCTTCCTGCATTTCGCTACAATTTTCTAATGCTGCAACTTCTCTGTATACTACAGCATCATCCGCGAAAAGCCGCATGGAACTTCCGACACTATCTACTAGGTCATTTATATATATTGTGAAAAGCAATGGTCCCATAACACTCCCCTGTGGCACGCCAGAGGTTACTTTAACGTCTGTAGATGTCTCTCCATTGAGAACAACATGCTGTGTTCTGTTTGCTAAAAACTCTTCAATCCAGCCACACAGCTGACTCGTTCGGCAGTCAGCTTCAAATGCCAGTTCTCTAAATCTTCTCAGCAGTGTTTCTCGAAAAGAACGTCACCAGGCATTCCCATTTGAGTTCCCGAAGCATCTCCGTAACCCTTGCGTGCAATTCATACCTGCCAGTAACAAATCCGGCAGCCAGCCTCTAAGTTGCTTCGATGTCTTATAACACCCCCCTGCTTCCCGGGATTTGCGAAATTACAAGTTAACAATGACCGTGAATTATGAATTTTGACCCGCGTTGGGGATAAGGCATCCCAATCCGAAGTAAGTAATGATTATTCCACGGGAAACAGGAGACGTTATAACTTGATCGTTATTGAACGAGTAATTTCATTCAATAACGATCGGTAAATGAAATAATGGAAATGATTCGGGAATAAATTTTGCCAGTGAAAATTTTGCCTAAAGAAATGATTAAGTTGTAAAAGCAATTAAAAAATCGGTCGCCAGCTCAACTGATGAGCAACAGTACTGTTAAGTACGTGAATAATTGTGTCAAAAATAAAGTTTACCTGTTGGAAGCGCAGCAGGTGGAACGGGAACTTTTCCACAAGTGCTGTGACAGGCTCAGTAGTCATATAAAACAATGTCATAACAATCTAACTACACTTATTTTGTTCATAATTTGTCAGCTAAGTGCAATGCTGACAACACAGACAATTATCTACCGATAATGGCCTGTCATTCTGTCTTTAAAATTAGGTACTTTGCACAGTTTAATCTACTGATAATGAAATATATTGCCAATAATTGATTAACTATGTTTTGACTGATAATAATTCATTAATTGGGGGATTGTCAGGTGGAATAAGCTTCATAGTTTCATGAATAGAAGCTTTCGAAATGTGGTGCTACAGAAGAATGTTGAAGATTAGGTGGGTAGATCACGTAACTAATGAGGAGGTATTGAATAGGATTGAGGACAAGAGAAGTTTGTGGCACAACTTGACTAGAAGAAGGGATCGGTTGGTAGGACATGTCCTGAGGCATCAAGGGATCACAAATTTAGCATTGGAGGGCAGCGTGGAAGGTAAAAATCGTAGAGGGAGATCAAGAGATGAATACACTGATTCAGAACGATGTAGGTTGCAGTAGTTCTTGGGAGATGAAGGAGCTTGCACAGGATAGGGTAGGATGGAGAGCTGCATCAAACCAGTCTCAGAACTGAAGACCACAACAACAACAGTTTCATGAAATATCCTTGAATTAACTTCCGCTGAATATGCATTGAAATAAGTCTTAACAATCAAATTTATTACTTCAGTCTATTATTAAGTTACTACGGTTGGCGTAAACTTATTAAGTGCAACAATGAACTACGATAACCAGTCTGAAATTTACTCTTCACCGTCTATGCAAATAATTTGATAATTAACATATTTTTCTTTTGATAATGGTGTGACACACTCGGTTCAGTAAGGTAAGGATTGGAAGGAACCTACTTGGTATTATTGTCGGGTGGAATGTAACTGCAACACTTCGATTATAAAGTGCTTGTTATTAATTGTTCAACTTCAGAGAAAAGCACAGTCACTGGCAAGCCTTCTACAATTTTATCCTATGAAAATTACGTACATCTTACTTCCCTCGCTGTCGGTGGATCGACGGAAGTCCACGGCAGCGACAAAACGTGGCAGCGGGTTTTTACCGTTGCGACTTGGGCCCACAGTGCGCTTCACATTTAAGTCCTCGTTTCTTCAGCACTATGCCCATTAATCCACAATAACTTGCCCGGCCATGCTTCCAGATATGCCGACCATTACTTTCCCGTCGTACTTAGATCCACACACTAGCCGTTAGATGTAACACAGCTAGGACTAGCAGCACTCGACTGCACGTCTTACTCCGAGCACGGCGTCACTGCTACTACTACCCGCTGGCGCGCTCCCGCACCCAGAGGCGCGACAAAACAATCTCTCTGACTTCAATGTTAAATAAATATGCCCTGACTTGCCAGTGTTAAATATTACATAATTTGAACATAGTATTTACAACACATATTTACACTAGACAATACATCATATACAAACAGTTTAATGTGTTAAGTAAGCGAAAAAAGTCATAGCAAGGACTGCGTCGTAGCGTCACAGTCTTCATTCAATCCGACCTGGTGCGGATCGCTAACACTGAAGCAGTACTCCAGAATAGGTCGCACCAGCGTCATACACACATGAACCACTCATAACACTTCCGTCCATTATTACTATACCATAACTTTAAAGTTCGAGGCAGGTCGTGAAATAAAACTATCTTGATAAAACAATTACGGTATAAAGCAACAGAGCAGTGTTACCCTCTGAAAGTAATTTTGTTATGTTGACCGTGTTGTACCTAACGGAGGTGGCTTATCGGAAGTGAAAGTCAGTAGTATGTAAATATTCAGACAATAACAAACAATAATTTACTTATCCACAGCGTCCAAATGATAAAAAATAAACGGTCGCCAGCCTAATTAGGCATGAGAATGATTAACATTCTTGTTCAACAAAATAGGTATCAGTAGCTTTAACGGACAAACACAACCTATACTTTATCACATGAGTGCGCAACGAACTCTGTGACTAGCAGATGTTGACGTCAAAGAAACTGTTAACAGTTATAGGAGAACAAGACTATTTGCATAAGGATAACAGATAACGAAACACACTATTACCTTGAGGACTTAGTCAAGCTGAATGGTCTCAATAATGATACTATTAATATTCACTGCAGAATCGTAAATTGGACATAGCTTCAATAATACTTTTCAAACATATTCGTATCTGACATGAAATATGGATATGATTCACAACAAAATTAATTATTGTGCATTGATTAAGTCTCTCAATACTGAACACCTTTCTACTTAGAATGAGAGTAAAATGGAGTTCACTAACAAATTACTTCTCACTGTCTTTTGAATATAGAAGTTAGTGTTGTCTAGATTGTGGTCTTTCTATGAATCGTTATCTAGCTTGAGCACAACACACAAACTGTGGATCCTGTTACACCATTAATATGCACTTTTAAAGCACAAGAGGAAGTCAATATTGTACAGAATTTGACTTAAATAGCAATAGTAATTGAAACTTTCTATATTTAAGTAACTTTGTGTGCATTTGAGTTACTTTCAATGGAGGGGGCCCCTTAATCTTGACCACTGTAGCAGAACAAACTGAACACACTTACAATACACTAGAGAAACAAGCCCTTATCAAGCATGAACGTGTAACTTTCAACGGTAATAGTTATCAAGTTTTACTGCAGTAGAACCAGATGGCAGTTATAAGAGTCGAGGGACATGAAAGGGAAGCAGTGATTGTGAAGGGAGTGAGACAGGGTTGTAGCCTATCTCCGGTGTTTTTCAATCTGTATATTGAGCAAGCAGTAAAGGAAACAAAACAAAAATTTGGAGTAGGTATTAAAATCCATGGAGAAGAAATAAAAACTTTGAGGTTCGCCGATGACATTGTAATTCTGTCAGAGACAGCAAAGGACTTGGAAGAGCAGTTGAACGGAATGGATGGTGTCTTGAAAGGAGGATATAAGATGAACATCAACAAAAGCAAAACTAGGATAATGGAATGTAGTCGAATTAAATCGGGTGATGCTGAGGGAATTAGATTAGAAAATGAGACACTTAAAGTAGTAAAGGAGTTTTGCTATTTCGGGAGAAAAATAACTGATGATGGTCGAAGTAGAGAGGATATTAAATGTAGACTGGCAATGACAAGGAAAGCGTTTCTGAAGAAGAGAAATTTGTTAACATCGAGTATAGATTTAAGTGTCAGGAAGTCATTTCTGAAAGTATTTGTATGGAGTGTAGCCGTGTATGGAAGTGAAACATGGACGGTAAATAGTTTGGACAAGAAGAGAATAGAAGCTTTTGAAATGTGGTGCTACAGAAGAATGCTGAAGATTAGATGGGTAGATCACGTAACTAATGAGGAAGTATTGAATAGGATTGGGGAGAAGAGAAGTTTGTGGCACAACTTGGCCAGAGGAAGGGATCGGTTGGTAGGACATGTTCTGAGGCATCAAGGGATCACCAATTTAGTATTGGAG
Source organism: Schistocerca cancellata (assembly GCF_023864275.1). Lineage (NCBI taxonomy): Eukaryota > Metazoa > Arthropoda > Insecta > Orthoptera > Acrididae > Schistocerca > Schistocerca cancellata. The sequence goes on along the minus strand of NC_064635.1, from coordinate 13,337,090 downwards.
GCCAGCGTGGAGGGTAAAAATCGTAGGGGGAGACCAAGAGATGAATACACTAAGCAGATTCAGAAGGATGTAGGTTGCAGTAGGTACTGGGAGATGAAGAAGCTTGCACAGGATAGAGTAGCATGGAGAGCTGCATCAAACCAGTCTCAGGACCGAAGACCACAACAACAACAACAACGCAACTTGACATCATTATAAGACAATAGCTCACCTTCAGCAGGCTGCACTGTGATCATTTAATTTGCAAAACTCTATAAGCCACAGTTTTGAGAACAGACACTTCAGAAGTTGACAACAACAAAAATTAATAAACAGTTTTAATAGAAAAATTATTTTCAACAAGCATCATTTACTATATTACTCAGTTCTGCTACATTAACTTTCTTTTTACTATGTTCAAGTGGCATTAATTAGTAAAACACTGGGCTTTCCTATTTTCACAATATGGACACTCAGTAAGCATTTTTGACATGGGAAGGAGCCTAAGTGGTTGTGTGACTAGGGATAAAAAATCAAGGTAGGTATAAGAGTTTGGGTATAAATTACCTTATATTTGCGCACACTAAAACATCCATTGAGGTGATCCTTCACCATACGTTTCTACTATTCCTTGGTTCCTTTTCAGTGATTGCGCACTGTGGTGGCAATTGCGTATTGGTAGGTGGATTTGGGGATAGAACTGCTGGACTCCGTCATTTCTTGGTGACGATGATAGATATCAATTCCAGAATAGTTCCAGCTCTTTATCCATCCATCCGAGGCATTGGAAAGCGGTATGGAAAGCCTTCTCGGCACCAGCACAGTATACAACTTTTACATGAGCAGTTGACTGTTTGGTAGCTCGTTCCCGATTGTGGTGTGCGTACTGTAAGAACTTCGGTACACACACCATCAGATTATTTGACTTGTCGCTCTAACGAAGTAGGTGAGTGTCAGCAATATGTCTCGTGGTCTTATCGTGGCGTGTTTATCTTCTGCCGTTAGGTCAGACGATAGAAATGCCACTTGCACGCTTAGAGTAGCAGATTGATGGTGACCAACTTTAAACAGAACTTGAATAATTTTCACACACATTTATTAAAATAATAACAAGCATAAACATTATGTAACTTGATTATGGATGCTATTTACAATTGACAATCTGAAGTTCCTTTGGTCTTGGCACGTTAATCTTATTTTCACACACCTCTGATACTTGACAAAGTATCTATATATTTCTCTTCATGGCTATGTACAGGAATAGGATAATCTTATTAGGTACAGACTGAAACTTGACTATAGACTGGAGCAGACAAATGCAGACTGACTAATCGGAGGTCTGTACACTTGTTATAATACCTCGCGCATTCAGGTATAGCTGCGCGAGTGTGATCAGCATCTCTAGATATCTTTTTGCATTCAGAATTATGCAAGCAAACAAATATCTATTTTTATCAGTTCTTAACACACAAGATTCTCGGATGTCAGTATTTATGTGGAGTGGATCCTAAGAGGTCTCATGAGAGGAACCAAATCAAGGATCGGACACAAGTTTCACACAGTTTGCCTGATTATTACAAATTAAACAACACTTAAATGTACTGGTTGATACTTTGACAAAATTCTGACCTCTTAGATTTGCAGAAGTAATGGCGGAATATTGTTGGCTAGTACATGGTGGCTATCTGGTCTTTCCTCTGGATGTCATTTGCTCTTCTTGGCGACGATACTTCCAACGTTAGAGCCTTTTTCATTAACAGAGCACCATTTTATAGCCATACACGCATCCGAGGCCTTTCCATATTACATCCAGGTACTGGATGCTACCTTCGGTACTTGCACTGTTCCCTCACGTGCTGCTTAGACCAGACTGTCCAGTAGCTAGCTGCCGACTGACTCCTGTTCCAACTTTTAGCCTCCGCCAACCACATTTTGGCGCGCGCCAACTCACTTCCGTTGCAAATGGGCAAAACTGTTGCTTTTCATTTTACACAATGCAGATCCCTAGGTATGGACCAACTTGTACATAGTTGTATACAAACATCTTTTGGAAAATCTTAACATTTAAATACACTAACATGTCGACACAAAATCCACATAATTATATAACATTTAATACAACATTTAATACAAAGAAATGTTGAAATGTGTGTGAAATCTTATGGGACTTAGCTGCCAAGGTCATCAGTCCCTAAGCATACACACTACTTAACCTAAATTATCCTAAGGACAAACACACACACCCATGCCCGAGGGAGGGCTCGAACCTCCGCCGGGACCAGCCGCACAGTCCATGACTGCAGCGCCTCAGACCGCTCGGCTAATCTAATACAAAGAATTTAAATAGTAAAGAGAAAACATTTTACACAACTTTCCACTTCATTACAATAGGTCAAAGACATGCAGGATTTACAATTGACTTCCTTAAACTGTACAGTCAATTGTGAATACTGCAGGTCAAGAAATACTGCAGAATGCCATAAACTGCCAAGTGCAGACGTGAAATGTACCCTTTCGACACTAACCACTGCTAGCAAGGAGGGAAAGGAGCAGATTACGTGAAGCAACACCAATAACCGCGGAAGATGCTTTGTAATCAAAAGCGAAATGCGTCTGGTATAATTCTTTTTAATTAGATAGCAATCAGCTCAAGATGAATAATGTATAGTAACTATGATTAACATTCTTGGGTAGTAAGGAAGGAGACCTGCGTTCAAGTCCTGGCTGTGCCACAAATTTTAATTTATTTCTTCAGTTTCCATCATTATTGTAGATAAAATGGGACCTAAATGTCTCGAGGAAAATTTAATTATAAAATATATGGATCACTTTGTATGGATAGCAGTGCAGTACGTTTCGTAGGATTTTGCGTACCGTGCTCGCAGGCATGTCCAACGTTCCGGCAATTTCCCGTGCACTGCGAGTTCCCACACCTCCGCTCGACCCACCCTGCAGTTGCGACCACGTCTCTCACAGACGTTGGATCAACTGCTTTCCTCCCTCTGTCACACTGAGCTCCAAAAGGACCTGTCTTCTCGAATTTTCAAATCGTATTCTCCAGACCCTAAGCAGGAACCTGACCAATGCCATTTTTCACACGCCTGAGTGTCCAGAACTTTTGCAGGGACACTGGTGCACGCTCGACGTTCCTGTTAAACAGCTTTGCAGGCAGCACCCGATCGTTCATGCAGACAGACATGTTGGGCGTCTCGGACGCAAATTCAGGCTCAGCGCCATCTCTTGGTTCAGTTTTCGATGTTTTTGTTTCTTTTTTTGTTCTATAATGCTTCGTCCTGCGTCTCTAATACATTCTTCCAATCTGATGTCATTCTGAGTAGTAGATCCCTTTGTATAGCGTTTTGGAACTGGGACTTTAATATAGGCCACACTGTATAACAAACGCGTCTCGTTCTTACATTGAAGAGGCGAAGAAACTGGTACAGCTTCCTAATTTCGTGTAGGGCCCCTTGAGCACACAGAAGTGCCGCAAGACGACGTGTCATTGACTCGACCAATGTCTCAAGTAGTGCTCAAGGAAATCCTGCGGAGCTGAAATCGGTAAGAGTACGAGGGGGTGGAGATCTCTTCTTAGCAGCACATTGTAAGGCATCCCAGACATGCTCAATAATATTGATGTCTGGGGAGTTCCGTGGCCAGCGGAAGTGTTTAAACTGAGAACAGTGTTCCAGGAGCAACTCTGTAGAAAATGTGGACGTGTGGGGTGTCGCATTGTCCTGCTGGAACTGCCCAAATCCGTAGGAATGCACAATGGACATGGATGGATACAGCTGATCACACAGGATGCTTACGTACGAGTCACGCATCGGAGTCGTATGTAGACGTATCAGGGGTCCCACATCACTACAACTGCACACACCCCTCATCATTAGAGAGCCTCCACCAGCTTGAACAGTCCCCTGCCGACATCCAGGTTCCATGGACTCATGAGGTTGTCTCCATACCCGTACACGTCCACCCGCTCTACACAATTTGAAACGAGACTCGTCCGACCAGGCAACATGTTTCCAGTCATCGACAGTTCAATGCCGCCGTTGACGGGCCAAGGCAATGGGTACACGAGTGTGCCTTTAGTGCCGAAAGTCCATATCGATTATGTTCCTCTGAAAGGTTCGCATGCTGACACTTGTCGATGACGCAGCATTAAAATCTGCAGCAAATGGCGGAAGGGTTGCAGTTTTGTCACATCGAACGGTCCTCTTCAGTCGACGTTGGTCCCGTTCTTGTAGGATCTTTTCCCGGTCGCAGCGATGTCGGAGATTTGAGGTCTTACCGGATTCCTGATATTCACGGTACACTCGTGAAACGGTCGTCGGGGAAAATCCCCACTTCGTCGCTACTTCAGAGACGCTGTTTCCCATCGCTGGTGTGCCGACTATAACACCACATTCGAATTCCCTTAAATCTTGATAACCTTCCATTGTACCAACAGTAACTGATCTAACAACTGCGCCGGACACTTGTCTTATGTAGGAGTTGTCGGCCGCAGCTCTGTATACTGTCTGTTTACACATTTGTGTATTTTAATATGCATGCCTATACTCAAGAGGATGTCGTTATCAGGAGAAAGAAAACTGGCGTTCTACGGATCGGAGCATGGAATGTCAGATTCCTTAATCGGGCAGGTAGGTTAGAAAATTTAAAAAGGGAAATGGATAGGTTAAAGTTAGATATAGTGGGAATTAGTGAAGTTCGGTGGCAGGAGGAACAAGACTTCTGGTCAGGTGACTACAGGGTTATAAACACAAAGTCAAATAGGGGTAATGCAGGAGTAGGTTTCATAATGAATAGGAAAATAGGAATGCGGGTAAGCTACTACAAACAGCATAGTGAACGCATTATTGTGGCCAAGATAGATACGAAGCCCACACCTACTACAGTAGTACAAGTTTATATGCCAACTAGCTCTGCAGATGACGAAGAAATTGAAGAAATGTATGATGAAATAAAAGAAATTATTCAGATAGTGAAGGGAGACGAAAATTTAATAGTCATGGGTGACTGGAATTCGAGTGTAGGAAAAGGGAGGGAAGGAAACGTAGTAGGTGAATATGGATTGGGGCTAAGAAATGTAAAAGGAAGCCGCCTGCTAGAATTTTGCACAGAGCACAACTTAATCATAGCTAACACTTGGTTTAAGAATCATGATAGAAGCTTGTATACATGGAAGAACCCTGGAGATACTAAAAGGTATCAGATAGATTATATAATGGTAAGACAGAGATTTAGGAACCAGGTTTTAAATTGTAAGACATTTCCAGGGGCAGATGTGGATTCTGACCACAATCTATTGGTTATGACCTGTAGATTAAAACTGAAGAAACTGCAAAAAGGTGGGAATTTAAGGAGATGGGACCTCGATAAACTGAAAGAACCAGAGGTTGTACAGAGTTTCAGGGAGAGCATAAGGGAACAGTTGACAGGAATGGGGGAAAGAAATACAGTAGAAGAAGAATGGGTAGCATTGAGGGATGAAGTAGTGAAGGCAGCAGAGGATCAAGTAGGTAAAAAGACAAGGGCTAGTAGAAATCCTTGGGTAACAGAAGAAATATTGAATTTAATTGATGAAAGGAGAAAATATAAAAATGCAGTAGATGAAGCAGGCAAAAAGGAATACAAACGTCTCAAAAATGAGATCGACAAGAAGTGCAAAATGGCTAAGCAGGGATGGCTAGAGGACAAATGTAAGGATGTAGAGGCTTATCTCACTAGGGGTAAGATAGATACTGCCTACAGGAAAATTAAAGAGACCTTTGGAGATAAGAGAACCACTTGAATGAATATCAAGAGCTCAGATGGAAACCCAGTTCTAAGCAAAGAAGGGAAAGCAGAAAGGTGGAAGGAGTATATAGAGGGTCTATACAAGGGCGATGTACTTGAGCACAGTATTATGGAAATGGAAGAGGATGTAGATGAAGATGAAATGGGAGATACGATACTGCGTGAAGAGTTTGACAGAGCACTGAAAGACCTGAGCCGAAACAAGGCCCCCGGAGTAGACAACATTCCATTGGAACTACTCACGGCCTTGGGAGAGCCAGTCCTGACAAAACTCTACCATCTGGTGAGCAAGATGTATGAAACAGGCGAAATACCCTCAGACTTCAAGAAGAATATAATAATTCCAATCCCAAAGAAAGCAGGTGCTGACAGATGTGAAAATTACCGAACAATCAGTTTAATAAGCCACAGCTGCAAAATACTAACACGAATTCTTTACAGACGAATGGAAAAACTAGTAGAAGCCGACCTCGGGGAAGATCAGTTTGGATTCCGTAGAAATACTGGAACACGTGAGGCAATACTGACCTTACGACTTATCTTAGAAGAAAGATTAAGGAAAGGCAAACCTACGTTCCTAGCATTTGTAGACTTAGAGAAAGCTTTTGACATTGTTGACTGGAATACTCTCTTTCAAATTCTAAAGGTGGCAGGGGTAAAATACAGGGAGCGAAAGGCTATTTACAATTTGTACAGAAACCAGATGGCAGTTATAAGAGTCGAGGGACATGAAAGGGAAGCAGTGGTTGGGAAGGGAGTAAGACAGGGTTGTAGCCTCTCCCCGATGTTATTCAATCTGTATATTGAGCAAGCAGTAAAGGAAACAAAAGAAAAATTCGGAGTAGGTATTAAAATCCATGGAGAAGAAATAAAAACTTTGAGATTCGCCGATGACATTGTAATTCTGTCAGAGACAGCAAAGGACTTGGAAGAGCAGTTGAATGGAATGGATAGTGTCTTGAAAGGAGGATATAAGATGAACATCAACAAAAGCAAAACGAGGATAATGGAATGTAGTCGAATTAAGTCGGGTGATGCTGAGGGAATTAGATTAGGAAATGAGACACTTAAAGTAGTAAAGGAGTTTTGCTATTTGGGGGGCAAAATAACTGATGATGGTCGAAGTAGAGAGGATATAAAATGTAGACTGGCAATGGCAAGGAAAGCGTTTCTGAAGAAGAGAAATTTTTTAACATCGAGTATAGATTTAAGTGTCAGGAAGTCATTTCTGAAAGTATTTGTATGGAGTGTAGACATGTATGGAAGTGAAACATGGACGGTAAACAGTTTGGACAAGAAGAGAATAGACGCTTTCGAAATGTGGTGCTACAGAAGAATGCTGAAGATTAGATGGGTAGATCACATAACTAATGAGGAAGTATTGAATAGGATTGGGGAGAGGAGAAGTTTGTGGCACAACTTGACCAGAAGAAGGGATCGGCTGGTAGGACATGTTCTGAGGCATCAAGGGATCACCAATTTAGTATTGGAGGGCAGCGTGGAGGGTAAAAATCGTAGGGGGAGACCAAGAGATGAATACACTAAGCAGATTCAGAAGGATGTAGGTTGCAGTAGGTACTGGGAGATGAAGAAGCTTGCACAGGATAGAGTAGCATGGAGAGCTGCATCAAACCAGTCTCAGGACTGAAGACCACAACAACAACAACATACCAGTTCGTTTGCCGTTTCAGTGTATGTTTCCTTAATACACTACTGGCCTTTAAAATTGCTACACCAAGGAGAAATGCAGACGATAACCGGTATTCATTGGACAAATATATGATACTAGAACTGACATGTGATTACATTTTCAAGCAGTTTGGGTGCATAGATCCTGAGAAATCAGTAGCCAGAACAAACACCTCTGGCCGTAATAACGGCCTTGATACGCCTGGGCACTGAGTCAAACAGATCTCTGATGGCGTGTACAGGTACAGCTGCCCATGCAGCTTCAACACGATACCACAATTCATCAAGAGTAGTAACTGGCGTATTGTGACGAGCCAGATGCTCGGTCACCATTGACCAGACGTTTTCAGTTGGTGAGAGATCTGGAGAATGTACTGGCCAGGGCAGCAATCGAACGTTTTCTGTTTCCAGAAAGGCCCGTACAGGGTCTGCAACATGCGGTCGTGCATTATCCTGCTGAAATGTGGAGTTTCGCAGGGATCGAATGAAGGGTACAGCCACGGGTCGTAACACATCTGAAATGTAACGTCCACTGTTCAGAGTGCCGTCAATGCGAATAAGAGGTGACCGAGACGTGTAACCAATGGCACCCCATACCATCACGTCACGCCAGATGATACGCCAGTATGGCGATGACGAATACACGCTTCCAATGTGCGTTCACGGCGTTGTCGCCAAACACGGATTCGACCATCATGATGCTGTAAATACCTGGATTCGTCCGAAAAATTGACGTTTTGCCATTCGTGCACCCAGGTTCGTCGTTGAGTACACCACCGCAGGCGCTCCTGTCTGTGATGCAGCGTCAAGGGTAACCGCAGCCCTGGTCTCCCAACTGAAAGTCCATGCTGCTGCAAACGTCGTCGAACTGTTCGTGCAGATGGTTATTGTCTTGCAAACGTCCCCATCTGTTGACTCAGGGATCGAGACGTGGGTGCACGATCCGTTACAGCTATGCGGATAAGATGCCTGTCATCTCGACTGCTAGTGATACGAGGCCTTTGGGATCCTGCACGGCGTTTCGTATTATCCTCCTGAACCCACCGATTCCATATTCTGCTAACAGTCATTGGATCACGACCAACGCGAGCAGCAGTGTCGCGACACGATAAACCGCAATCGCGATAGGCTACAATCCGACCTTTATCAAAGTCGGAAACGTGATGGTACGCATTCCTCCTCCTTACACAACGCATCACAACAACGTTTCACCAGGCAACGCCGGTCAGCTGCTGTTTGTGTATGAGAAATCGGTTGGCAACTTTCCTCATGTCAGCACGTTGTAGGTGTCGACACCGGTGCCAACCTTGTGCGAATACTCTGAAAAGCTAATTAATTGCATATGACAGCATCTTCTTCCTGTCGGTTAAATTTCGCGTCTGTAGCACGTCATCTTCGTGGTGTAGGAAGTTTAATGTCCAGTAGTGTATTAATTACAGATGTGATGATGACAGTAGCGAAAACGGCGTTGTAAATAAAGACACATTTATATACGGAAATAAAGACGTATTTATATACGGAAAAACGCTTGGGCATAGCCTTTATAAAGTCATTGCTTGATGATGCAATATTATTTTGTTGCACATTCTTTGAGAAGCAAGCAAAAGAGTGGTGATGATACACAAACGTTAGTTGTGGCACGGTGTCGGGGTCGAGTGAGACAGTGGTGTGCGACATGGGACGCGGTTCTAGTGGAGACAGAGGGAGACAGGGAGACAGAGAGAGTGGGAGAGAGAGAGAGAGAGAGAGAGAGAGAGAGACAGAGAGAGAGTGAGAGGGAGGGGGGAGGGTGGGAGGGAGGGTGGGAATGATGGACCGGGCGGAGCTACTTAGCGAGCCGCGACCGCCAGTGGAGAGGCATCGACCCCGCTCTGGAAGCAATCACGTAATTGAGGCAGCCTAGACGCTCCAGGAGGGTCCGTCCCTCTGCAAGCTAACCAGCTGGGAGGTCGGGGGGAGCACTTTGTGTACACCGAGAGCCTGTACACAGCCGGGCTGCACTTTACCACAGGAACAGGTGGCCGCCGACGCGGGTGTACACGCTAACTTAATAAGTGGGTACTTGTGACGAATGTATAAAGCTCTTAGGTACAGTGGAAAATGACCAAGAGAATGGAAAAAAGCCAAAATAATCCTATTACATAAGAAAAGCAAAACTAAAGACTTAAAGAACTATAGCCCTATCAGCCTCCAGTCGACACTGTACAAAGCTTCTACTAAATTTTTGACTACCAGATTCAGGTCTACACTTGACCTAGCCCAAGCTACTGAGCAATCTGGGTTCCGTGAAGGGTTTAGTGCAACTGATGATGATGTAACACTGTCACAGCGGAAGGCAATTGTATGTTTGAAACATCGTCCGCCGCAATACGTATAGTGAGACGCACAGTGATGCAACGTGTGGTTTACGTATGAAAGTCCAGTTCGTTCGGCACCCCCACCCCACTCTCCCCTACTTCTCGTAACTGAATTGTCGGCGTCTTCCTCACCTCGCATTTCGTAGACGTTGACCCAATTTGTTTTTTCTCCGTCAGTCGCGAGTTCTAACGTTTATGCAATAGCCGGCCGTTGTGGGGGAGCGCTTCTAGGCGCTTCAGTCCGGAACGGCGCTGCTGTTACGATCGCTGGTTCGAATCCTGCCTCGGGCATCGATGTACTTGATGTCCTTAGGTTGGTCACGTTTAAGTAGTTCTAAGTCTAGTCAATCTGTATATTGAGCAACCAGTAAAGGAAACAAAAGAAAAATTCCGAGTAGATATTAAAATCCATGGAGAAGAAATGAAAACTTTGAGGTTCGCCGTTGACATTGTAATGGTGTCAGAAACAGCAAAAGACTTGGAAGAGCAGTTGAACGAAATGGACAGTGTCTTGAAAGGAGGATATAAGATGAACATCAACAAAAACAAAACGAGGATAATGGAATGTAGTCGAATTAAGTCGGTTGATGCTGAGGGAATTAGATTAGGAAATGAGACACTTCAAGTAGTAAAGGAGTTTTGCTGTTTGGGGAGCAAACTAACTGATGATGGTCGAAGTAGAGAAGATATAAAATGTAGACTGGCAATGGCAAGGAAAGCGTTTCTGAAGAAGACAAATTTGTTAACGCCGAGTATAGATTTAAATGTCAGGAAGTCGTTTCTGAAAGTATTTGTATGGGGTGTAGCCATGTATGGAAGTGAAACGTGGACGATAAATAGCTTAGACAAGAAGAGAATAGAAGCTTTCGAAATGTGGTGCTACAGAAGAATGCTGAAGATTAGATGGGTAGATCACATAACTAATGAGGAGGTATTGAATAGAATTGGGGAGAAGAGGTGCTTGTGGCACAACTTAATTAGAAGAAGAGATCGGTCGGTAGGATATGTTCTGAGGCATCAATGGATCACAAATTTAGCATTGGAGGGCAGCGTGGAGGGTAAAAATCGTAGGGGGAGACCAAGAGATCAATACACTAAGCAGATTCAGAAGGATGTTGGTTGCAGTAAGTACTGGGAGATGATGAAGCTTGCACAGGATAGGCTAGCATGGAGAGCTGCATCAAACCAGTCTCAGAACTGAAGACCACAACAACAACAACAACAACAACAAGTCTAGGGGACTGATGACCTCAGATGTGAAGTCCTATAGTGCTGAGAGCCATTTGTTTATGCAATAAAGTGTGCATAATAATGTGGCAAGTGCATAGGTTTAAATGCTAAACTTAATGAGAATCATAGAATAATTTTATTATATTTATCAAATCGCAAATTTAGTCAAACAATTTCTGGAGCCAGTCTTTTTGAGTCACCATTCTTTTGACTGGTTTGATGCGGCCCGCCACAAATTCCTCTTCTATGCCAACCTCTTCATCTCAGAGTAGCACTTGCAACCTACGTTCTCAATTATTTGCCGGATCTAGTCCACTCTCTGTCTTTCTCTACAGTTTTTGCCCTCTACAGCTCCCTCTAGTACCATGGAAGTCATTCCCTCATGTCTTAGCAGATGTCCTATCATCCTGTCCCTTCTCCTTATCAGTGTTTTCCACATATTCCTTTCCTCTCCGATTCTGCGTAGAACATCCTCATTCCTTATCTTATCAGTCCACCTAATTTTCAACATCCGTCTATAGCACCACATGTCAAACGCTTCGATCCTCTTCTGGTCCAGTTTTCCCACAGTCCCTGTTTCAGCAGCATCCAACGCTGTGCTCCAAACGTAAATTCTCAGGAATTTCTTCCTTAGATTAAGACCTATGTCTGAAGCTAGTAGTCTTCTCTTGGTCAGGAATGCCCTTTTTGCGAATGCTCGTCTGCTTTTCATGTCCTCCTTGCTCCACCCGTCATTGGTTATTTTGCTGCCTAGATACTTCAGTTCTCTAACTCCATCTACTTCGTGACCATCAATCCTGATGTTAAGTTTCTCGCTGTTCTCATTTCTGCTGCTTCTCATTACTTTCGTCTTTGTTCGATTAATTCTCAATCCATATTCTGTACTCATTACGCTGTTCATTCCTTTCAGCAGGTCATGTAATTCTTCTTCACAGTCACTCAGGACAGCAATGTCATCATCGAACCGTATCATTGGCATCCTTTCACTTTGAATTTTAAATCCACTCCTGAACGCCGGCCGCCGTGGCCATGCGGTTCTAGGCGCTGTAGTCCGGAACTGCGCGACTGCTACGGTCGCAGGTTCGAATCCTGCCTCGGGCATAGATGTGTGTGATGTTCTTAGATTAGTTAGGTTTAAGTAGTTCTAAGTTATAGGGGACTGATGTCCTCACATGTTAAGTCCCACAGTGCTCAGAGCCATTTGAACTATTTTGAACCACTCCTGAACCTCTATGCCTTTTCCATCATTGCTTCCTCGATGTACAGATTGAACAATATAAGCAAAAGACTACGTCTTTGTCTTACACCCTTTTTAATCCGAGCATTTCGTTCTTGGTCGTCCACACTAGTTATTCTCTCTTGGCTCTTGTACGTATTGTATATTAACCGACTCTCCTTATAGCTTACCCGCATTTTTCTCATAATTTGGAAAATCTTGCACCATTTCACAGTGTCCAACGCTCTTTTGAGGTCGACATATTCTACGAACGTGTCTTCATTTTTCTTTAGTCTTGCTTCCGTTACCGACCGCAACGTGAGAATTGCCTATCCGGTGCCAGTACACCGTTAATATTCATAACAAGATTTCCGGTCATTAATTGTTGATTCCCGACCACAGCAGCCGTCACAAAATGCTTCACATGATCGTAGACTCCACATGAGATCGCAGAAGTTCGTTTTCCGATGCAATTTGACGATTAATTCCGGCTTTACACTGAGTTGCGCGTCACACACTTGTTTGCGTGTTGCCACCTCGGAAACCGATGGCAGGATTCCTCGGATTAACACGGCATTCCACAAGTACGTTATCCGATGACGTTTTTCGAGAAACTGTTCCATCTTTACATGTGATGAGGTTTTTGTACACAAATTCATAGATTACCTACTTGGAAGGCGATCGTAGATTAGTAATCAGCTGTGTTAACAGTTTGGCGCCTACCCTCTCACGGCGCACTTATAACTGGTCCTCCCTTAACATCAATAAACACTGACAGTAGCTAAAATTTGTAGTTACGATTTCCTGATGAGTGATGCTGATATTATTATTAACAAGTTGTCAGTGCAAGTAACGTCAGCATCACGGCTGGAGCTGTATATTAATATCTCAATAGTAAAAAACGTAAACTCCGTCCACCGGCCCAGGCCTACCCAGCGGTACCGACCGGTCGCCGTGTCATCCCCAGCCCACAGGCGTCGCCGGATGCGGATATGAGGGGGCGTGTGGTCAGCAGAGCAGTCTCGCGGCCGTATGTTAGGTTACGAGACCGGAGCCGCCACTTCTCAATCAAGCAGCTCCTCAGTTTGACTCACAAGGGCTGAGTACACCCCGCTTGCCAACAGCGCTCGGCAGACCGGATGGTCACCCATCCAAGTGCTAGCCCAGCCCCACAGCGCATAACATCGGTGATCTGACGGGAACCGGTGTTACCACTTTGGCAGGGGCGTTGGAAATATTTAAAAAGTAGATATAAATAATAAACAATTCGCATCTTGACTCTCATCATGATAGGTGAATCCCCACGGTCTCACTCTCTCTGCTCCAGTACGATACATCTCACGCTCACCCGGCCGTTCTCACGCTATGTGGCCATATGGCGGTTCGTTCGGTGAGTCGGCCTTATGATCCTACTTACTTGCTAACCTCCCATAGCAAAATATTCCCGTACATAAAACATAGGAACGAAAATATAATGAACGTGGGCAGGGATGTGGCATAAACGCCACACTATCCTAACTCTACTCGAAACGGCAAGTAGAACAAATGAGTGCCATCTGCCTCTTTGCTTTGACTTCATAGATTTTGATAACGCATTCGACTCGATCAGTCATCCAGCTATGTTTAAAGCTCCAACGGAACAAGGAATAGAAGAAAGTGTTGTACAACATAATACAAATTCTCCACAGAGCTTGTGATTGTAGTTATAGAAACCAGTGAATTTCCCATAGAAAAGGATGTAAAACAAGGTGACTCTAAACTGTTTTCATCAGTCCTCGAAAAATCAATGTCTATATTGGACTGATAAACAAAGAGAATCCAAATTCTGGGAAGGAGATTAAATAACCGGGGGCTCGCTGATGATAATGTTCTGTTTGCAAATAGTACAGAAAAACTTCAAATGTTGGTTAGTGAACTTGCGTTAGTCCGCTGTGAAGCTGGTCTAAAAATGAACGGTGGTAAAAACCAAGTTCATGATGGATGAATGGACACTGGAGTAAAATTTATCTGTTGGAAGCACGCTACTGCAAAGAGTCACAGAAGATGACTGTCTGGTTCAAATGCCAAAGATGACAGTAGATCTAAAACAAGAAATATTTCGACGTATTAAATTAGGCTGGCGAACTTACGGAAGATATTCTTCAGTTTTTAAGTTTAAGTTGTCGGTCGAGCTGACGAAAACAGTTTTTGACAACTGTATTTTGCCAGCAATAACGTACGGCTGTCAGATACAAAAATTAAATGAGTTCATTGTTAGAAAACTAACAGTAGCTTAAAGAGGAATGGGAAGACAGAAGGAATACAGTTGATATAAGCTAGGCAGCAAAGGTCAGTAACATAATGGTCAAAGTAAATTCCTCGAAATGGTAGTGGGCTAGTCATGTCGCTAAAAGAAAAGATGGCAAGTGGTCAAAACAAATGCTGTATTGGAACCCAATTTACCACAGAAGGCCAAGGAGGAGACCGCCGGAGAATTTAGACAGAGACCTAAGAAACATAACCGCAGTGAATTGGCAACGGGAAGCCAAGACCTGTAGAAATTGATGACTCTGTAGGGACACTACAGGGAACAGCTCAAAAAGACCACATCGAATTGTATGATGATGAATTAACTATCGCTGTTTTCTGGGCAGAAAACAAATATTTATTTTAATACAGTGTTGTAAGATATATTTACTAAAACTGGTGTCCTTTGGCAGGCAGAAACTTTACCATTTTTTGGGAAACAACTAGTTTCAGCGATAAAAAGTTCAGGAAGTGGGGACGCTGGGTATTGTGCGTTTCAACCATTGGACCACGTACTTTTCCTTCGCAGGTTTGGGCTAATATCAGATGTGTTTATGGAAACCAGACCCCTGCAGGTGTACCAGACGTTACCACGAATGGGCCTTCGCCGAACATTTTGCTCTGCACTATGCTCAAGCCTCAGCGTTTGACAATTATCGACCTGTCTTTTGTGTCCTAAAACAGCACTTGGAGTGAAAGCAATTATCTTTTACTGCACGCCACCTGGAGCCATACAATGCTCCATTAAGTGAATGGGAATTCATCAGTGTCCTATCCCGCTTCCCTGATACATCTCCAGAGCCAGGCCATATCCTCAACCAAATGGTCAGGTACCTACCGATTGATCGTAAGCGTCATATCCTCGCCATAGTTAACTGCACCTGGAGTGAGAGCGAGTTCCCATCGCAATGGCGAGAAAGCATCATTGTCCCAATACTGAAACCGGGTAGGCACCCTCTAGAAATGGGCAGTTATCGCCAATAAGTCTCACCACTATGCTTTGTAAGTTGCTTGAATGCATGGCGAGCCGGTGATTGTGTTGGCTCCCTCAGGGTCTTCTGGCTCCTTCCGAAGGTCGTTTTTTCCAAGGCCGTTCTGCTACTGATAATATGGTTTACCTGGAGTCTGCCATCGGAACAACTTTTGCCTGACGTCAACACCTTACAACCCACTTCTTTGACCTGTAAAAGACTTATGACATCACATGCCGACACGACATTCTTGCTACCTTACGCGAGTGGCTCTCCAGGGTCTGCTCACGATTTTAATTCAGAGCTTCCTTTTGCACCGTATGTTGCAGGTTAGGGTTGGTGCCTCCCACAGTACCACCATATCCAAGGGAATGGGGTCCTGCAGGCCTCTGTACTGAATGTCCCTCTCTTCCTAGTAGCCATCAATGGTCTCGCAGCAGAATGGTTCAAATGGCTCTGAGCACTATGGGACTTAACTTCTAAGGTCATCAGTCCCCTAGAACTTAGAACTACTTAAACCTAACTAACCTAAGGACATCACACACATCCATGCCCGAGACAGGATTCGAACCTGCGACCGTAGCGGCCGCGCGGTTCCAGACTGTAGCGCCTTTAACCGCTTGGCCACCACGGCCGGCTAGGTCTCGCAGCAGCTGTGGGGGCCTCAGTATCGTCCTCCTTATATGCTGACGACTTTTGCCTCTACTATTGTTCCCCTTGTGTCATTGTCTCTGAACGTCGACTGCAAGGCGCCATATGAAAGGTGCAGTCATGAGCCCTCACTCATGGCTTTCGATTATCCTCCGCCAAGACTCCCGTCATGCACTTCTGTCGATGTCGTACTGTTCACCCACAATCAGAACTTCACACTGACTACCAGCTACTCAGTGTGGCGGAGACTTATCACTTTTTATGACTGGTCTTCGATTCTCTGTTGAGCTGGATTCGCCATCTTCACCAGCTTAAGCGAAAGTGCTGGCTGCACCTTAATACACTTCATTGCCTTAATAACACCAGTTGGGGTGCAGATAGCACTACCCTTCTGCAACCTTACAAGCCCTGGTACAACCCTACTTTGATTATGGGAGTCTGTCATATGGTTTGGAATCGCCTCAGCATTGCCAATACTAACCCTGATACACCACTGTGGGGTTTGACTTGTGACAGGAGCCTTTAGAACCAGCCCTGTGAGCAGCTTACTTGTCGAGGCTGGGGTCCCTCCATTGAGGATCAGATGCCAACAACAGCTTGTCTGTTATGCTACCTATGTTGGCATCTCCCCTAAGTATCGAAACTGCTGTCACCTCTTTCCAGGGACGATAATCCATCTCCTGCAATGGCGGCCCCGATCAGGGATTACGATGGCAATCTGCATCTGGTCTGTCCTCTGTGAACTTCAGTTGTCCTTCTTCAGCCTCTTCTCTGGACCAATCTCATACACCACCATGGTGCATCCCTTGGCCACAGCTTCGTCTTGACCTGTCACAAGGTCTGAAAGTTCATCTTGAGGCTCCTCACCACCAATTTATCTTGATCCTTGACGCCTCCCAGGGTTCAGAAGTAGTCTACACTGATGGCTCGATGGTTGGTGGTCGTGTGGGCTTTACTTATACTCACATGGGACATACTGAACTGTTCTCTTTGCCATATGGCTGTAGTGTTTTCATGGCAGAGTTCGTAGCCATCTCTTGTTCTCTTGAACATATCTGTCCCTGCATTTGGTGAGTCTCATCTGCAGCGATTCTCGTCCAGTGCTACCATCGCCATCCCTTGGTCATTGCTATGCAGGATCCTCTGTATGCCCTCGAACAGTATGGATGTTCACTGACCTTTGTCTGGACTGTGGGCCACGTCAGAATCTCAGGGAATGAATTCTCTGAAAGCATGGCGAAACTGGCTACCAGTAACCTGACTCTTGAGATCGGTATTCTAGAAACAGTCCTCTGATGGGTACTGCACCGTCAGTTTTCAGGTGCCTGGTATATGGCATATGAAATGGCGCACTGTGACTTCACCAGTCAAACTGCGATTGATAAAGGAGACTATGAATCTGTGGGTGTCCCCACGCAGGCTTTCACATGCTCTCTACTATCCTTTGCCGACTCTCCATTGGCGACAGTTAGCTGACTCATGGCCGTCTCCTCCATAGCGAGGACTCACTCTCTGTCATTGTTGCTCGCGTTTGATTGTGGTCCACATTTTCCTGGACTTCCCGAATCTATCACCCCTTTCGCGGACTCTTAATCTCCTTGACTCCCCAGAGACTGACTTAGTTTTACGTTTTATTTGTGGAGTGGGCTTTTACCACTCTCTTCAGAGAAGGGCCACTTGAACTTACTAGCCCACTGACGGGTGGGCAGAACACTCTGTTACCTCATCTACCTACTTCAAACTGTAATTGTCTGGGCTTGGTAGTCCAGCTCAGTCCTCACCCTACCTGCTCTTTTACTCTTCTCCTCCTCCTCCCCCTTATCGTGGTTGTGTTGTCAGTTAGACTTGTTCATCTTTTATCTCTCTGTGCATCTCTTGCCCTGCTCATGTTGCTAGTCTTTCCTAGGCCTTCTCTGAGTAGAGTACCACTGACAGCGGCTGGGGGACTTAAATCCCCTCATTACACTCTGTTTTCAGGGGCTTCCGTCTGTTCCCTGGAAGAGGCACCTTTCCCGCCTTTATCCTTCTGTCTCCCTCTCTTTTGTGCCTTAATTCAGGTTCGGTGACATCGGTAGACCTTTGGGTTTCCTTCCCTTGGAGTTTGCTCAGTAGGCATACCTGATCTACAGTCATTTAGACCTGTCTGTTCAAGGAAAAGGAACTGATTATCTAGTAGTTTTGTCCCTTTAACCATCCAAACATCCAGCTCAAGCTCCCAGTACAAGATATATTTAGTGTATAAATTTATATATATTCTCGTAGTGTGTATAAAATGAAAATGAAATAAAACTAAAAATAGAAAATGTAATCAAAAGTTTCGGACGGAATTACGTAAAATTTTCCATCATACTAAGACTCATGTTACTATTAAAAGTAGAAAATTAGTTGAAGTGGATGATACAGTTAGTGGTTATAATGCTCTTATCAAACAATATTTAGAAAAAGAATTAAAAGACCTTATCACAAAGGGTGAATATACAAGCATTTTAACACAATTCAATAATAATGTTACTAAAAAAGAATTAAGTAAATACAAAAGAAGAAGGAATCTTTCATGTTCTGTACAACAAACACGAACACGAAAGATACACCTGTCTTTGACAACCATTAAAATCATTAGCACCACAACATTGCATTTCCATTGGACACTCAGTGGACTACAATAAAAGAAAAATGTTAGGTCCAGCTTCCAGTATTTCGAATTCAGTAATCAAAATTAAATGATCTGCTGAACGGAATGAACAGTCTAATGAGTACACAGTATGGTTTGAGAGTAAATCGGAGAAAGGCGAAGGTAATGAGAAGTAGTAGAAATGAGAACAGCGAGAAACTTAACATCAGGATTGATGGTTAGGAGGTCAATGAAGTTAAGGAGTTCTGCTACCTAGGCAGTAAAATAACCAATGACGGACGGAGCAAGGAGGACATCAAAAGCAGACTCGCTATGGCAAAAAAGGCATTTCTGGCCAAGAGAAGTCTACTAATATCAAATACCGGCCTTAATTTGAGGAAGAAATTTCTGAGGATGTACGTCTGGAGTACAGCGTTGAATGGCAGTGAAACATGGACTGTGGGAATACCGGAACAGAAGAGAATAGAAGCATTTGAGATGTGGTGCTACAGACGAATGTTGAAAATTAGGTGGGCTGATAAGGTAAGGAATGAGGAGGTCCTACGCAGAATCGGAGAGGAAAGGAGTATGTGGAAAACACTGATAAGGAGAAGAGACAGGATGATAGGACATCTGCTAAGACATGAGGGAATGACTTGCATGGTACTAGAGGGAGCTGTAGAGGGCAAAAACTGTAGAGGAAGACAGAGATTGGAATACGTCAAGCAAATAATTGAGGACGTAGGTTGCAAGTGCTACTCTGAGATGAAGAGGTTAGCACAGGAAAGGAATTCGTGGCGGGCCGCATCAAACCAGTCAGTAGAGTGATGACTAAAAAAAAAAAAAATCAAAAGAAATTTGTGGTAAGATCTTATGGGACCAAAGTGCTGAGGTCATCGGTCCCAAAACTTACACACTACTTAATGTAACTTAAACTAACTTACGCTAAGGACTACGTAGACACCCATGCCCGAGAGAGGACTCGAACCTTGGACAGGGGGAGCCGCGCTGACCGTGGCAAGGCGTCCGACACCGGGCGGCTACCCAGCGCGGCAGCAATCACAAGGATCGGTGGAAATGCGTCTTGACGATAACCTTCTAAATCGTGACAATGGCTTTCAGTTGGAGAAAAATTGGAATCCTATAATTAAAATTAACCAATCGCACAGGAATTAACGGGGTCATTCAATACTCAGTGATTGGGTCATCTCTCACTTCCACTGTCACAGCACACACAACTCAGCTTTCTCGCGCATGTCATCACCTGACGCATGCGCCGAAAGGGACCAGCACGTTGCGCATGCCCGAGATTCGGCATAAATAATGCACCTGCGCTCTTGAGTAGTTTTTACTCACCTGAAGATGGCCGAACGTCTCTGGGCCAAAATACCGTGGCAGAATTTCGACGGGATCCGACTACACATCGGACAAATATTGGATATGTTCCGCAAGCACGCTCTTTCTATGGAACGAGACTAAATCGTCCAAACAATTTCGTAAGTGTTTGGCGTGTAAATACAGCCTGCGAAACGTCACTAAATGCCTTCTCCAAAGACTGCCTAGAATAGGTAGTTTCCATGCTCACTCCTGATGGAAATATATTTGCTCTAGTGATAACAAATAGCCGTGATTTCTTTTAGGATGTCCGCACTGAAACGGCTGTCAATGACCATGAGGCTGTTATTGTTGTATCCCGCCTGGAAGGCGGCGCGTGGGCCTGCTCCTGTGATCGGCAAAATAGGTGTAATTTTTCCTCCTATCTACGTAATTATGTAGTTATGTAGTTCTCAATTCGTTCGATCAATCAATCATTCATAATAGGAAACACAGTCATAACTCAGTCACTCAAAATTATTCAGAATTTTACTTGTTAGAACGAAATCAGGCGATGAATCTTCTTCTCTGCAGGCTCGTGCTTTGCGGCAGTCTGCTAATCTGTACAAATAAAATGCCTCGTATTTTTGGGAGCGTTGTATAATCAGTCGGGAAACCTCAGATCAAGCGGATATTTGGTTTCGATGAAGTTTAACCTTCCGAAGAAGTAATGGAGCTCTTGGATTATTAAATGCAGGTTCGTATCCAGTCTTTCGGAAATTCCCTTCTGATTAAAAACTACGCAATATATCGATGAATATCATTAATTCTCAAATGTCAAATAATGTAAATTGTAACACACCTTTTGTATGAAGGAGCAATATATATATATATATATATCTTTTAATCGTACAATTTCGTATCAGTTATCTTTTGTCATAAATATCAATATTCAGATTACAATTCTTCAAACAATGCTCAGGCTAATCGGCACGAAGACAATCTCGGAAGCTTTTTTCTAATAACCACCACAGAGATTACTACACAGAGTAATTATGCGCTCATGGCATAGCTATTGTATGAAACTACTTTGCGCATGGATTCTGCGAGTATGAAGATAGAAAATTAGTAAACGTCATTCAAAGGTACAATAGTATCAGAACAATTCATCGAATATAAAGAGATATTACGTAGGCCGAATGACGGAAGCGAGTAGGAGCGGGAAAGGTAAAGCACTTCGGTACTGCATCTAACGTAAAAGAATATTTAATAGAGAATACTAGTCAATGACAACTGAATCATACATAACTTAGTCTCGATGAGCACACTCTGATACTAGATGCGCTGTATCCAGGTCGTCTGCTCTTGATGAGAAGGGCAGAAAGCACGGCGGTACTGATTGAGGTCCACAGTGTCGGCTAGAGGGCGCTGTGGATGGCGTAGTTCGTCCGCTCTCGTAGTGCCAACCTACGAGCGTGCAGGTACGCTGCGGCATCGGAACTATCGATACCACAGTTATAGCAACATTATTATTAAAATACACTACAATATAAAAAAAAGACGCACCCTGAAGGTATTAACCGAATGGGAAAGCAGTCAGTAGATGTAATGTACGAGTACGTATAGAGAGAAACAAATGATTAAAATTACGAAAAAAGTTGGATGATCTTGTAACGCCGGAAATGCATATCCTCCTATTTCCATCTATTGCACTATAATTTCTTTTATTTTATTTTGTTACCTGAAGATATGACGTTTCTGTGTCTTAATATATTGTAATTGTTTTACTATTTGTATACATATGCATTTATGTCGATGAATAATTGGTTTGCTTTGTGAATATTATTTGTATTTATACACTGGGTCTGGCCTAGGGAAAACTATGCTATCGAACGAATACATCGATAGGTCGTGTGGAGAACCAAAGTGTGTAGGATCTTTGGTAGTGTTAACACTGTAGCGTGGAGCGCGGGCAGAGAGGGAGTCTGGCTGGAGTAGCGAGTGGAGCAGGTGTGTTGTGTGACGCTCCCGTGAGTTGCCGCGCTTTCGGGGTTTGGCAGCATTTAATTGCTCTCGACTTGCTATGATAGTTTCTGACATGGTGTCGCGGACGGGAAGCATTAGCTGGCGCACATCAAGAGCCCGTTTCGCCTGGTGACCGTGTCGAGAAGAAGGCGCGCCAACATCCAGCTTCTGCAACAGCGACGGCCGACAATGAGTGACTGTCGCCACCTCCTCGATTGACGGCTTCAAACCTTCAATCAACCAACAAGGAAGACTGGAAGCACGTAAAGTTTTAGAACTGTATGGCAGACCTCAGCTTTTCAAACTTTTAAAATTGTTGCATCACAAAATTACAGCAACTTAGCATGAACGTTTGTTGCTCATTGTCCCAATTGCATTACCAAACAGGGTCGCTTCCTTTTCCGGAATGAAACCGAGTGTCGTTGAAATTCAAACGCCAGCATCATTCGATTTCACTGCTTTAATTTCAAAGTTCAGTTAAGGTATTCATAGCTGGCTACAATATTTAGATTGCACAAGCACAAATTAAGAGCGCGAGTTTTGTTACCGTATTTTAGCTTACCTGTGACTGCAGCTCAGCTTGGTACGTACTAAATTTTACTATTGTTAATTGTTCAGAATCATTTAATTCAAGTTCAAAGTTAAATCTCTTATTTCTAAATTGCGTAGATTCAAGTAGCTTTTGAAATGATTGTTGAGGTAGTCCAAGACTAACCGTATTTTACTGAATTTCGATGTGCTTCAGAAAGAAAGCTCATTATTAACTTCAGTCACTAAATTAACTTTCGATTTTCCGATTTTATTAATTCTTTTGCTGAATTAAGTCAGAGTGTAGCGAATTTTATTACTTCTGACAAACTTTCGGTTTTCACACTACACGTGTCAACCTTCAGTTGCCACGCTTCTAGTGTTAATTATATGTGTAATAACCTTTCTTTTTCAGTCACTATAGTAATTGTCCTTAGGACTGGCGACCGTAATGTCCCCCAAATCTCAAATATCTAATTACCGCTAGTTAATTGTTAACGTAACGGCCGCACATTTACTTTCTTTATTAACTTTACCACTTTTCAAAATTATTTTCCACCAGTTTCATTTGCATTTTTCCTTTCATTTAGATGTAACCCTTTCCTCCCTCTTTACCGACAGATTAACTTCGGTGACGATTGCTTTTCCCAAATTTCCATTAGGTACACGCGGTTTAATTTTTCACTGTCATTAAGGTCGATAAGTGAGGGGGAGGTTACAATCTATTCAATACAAAGACTTTTACAAACTGAGCAAGTGAATAACGTATTGGTACACCTCTAGCCCTTATGCTTGGCATTGATAGTTTCTGGACGATCTCCTTACGGATTGCATGCCAAATTCTGTCCAAATGGAGCGTTATCACATCAAATTCCCCAGCTGTTTTGAGGACCCTGCCCACAACCTTCCAAACTTTCTCAATTGGGGAGAGATCCGGCGACCTTGGAGGCCAAGGTAGGGTTTCG
Source organism: Schistocerca cancellata (assembly GCF_023864275.1). NCBI lineage: Eukaryota > Metazoa > Arthropoda > Insecta > Orthoptera > Acrididae > Schistocerca > Schistocerca cancellata. The sequence continues at coordinate 13,313,469 of NC_064635.1, read as the reverse complement.
CGGGCACTACGACAAGCAGTACAAACTCTCGCCGGGTGTCTGCGGGCATTATCTTGCTGATTTTGAAGCTTAGGGTGGCTTGCCAGGCTTCACGGGCAACAACACGTGGAACAGAACATCGTCAACGCACCCCAGACCATCACCGTGCAACCTTACGGCCCAGCAGTACGTCGACAATGTTCAACGCCCCGTTTTCTTGCCCTTCACGGCAAGTCATCCTGGGCTTACATTTCAGCAAGATAATAACTGCCCACACACGGTGAGAGTTTCTGCTGCTTGTCTTCATGCTTGTGAAACCCTACATTCGCCAGCAAGTTCGCCGCATCTCTCCCCAATTGAGAACGTCTGGAGCGTTACGACCAGTGCCCTCCAATCAGCTCGGCTTTTCGACGATCTAACACCTCAGTTGGACACAATTGGGCACGATATCACACAGGACCACACCCAATAAGTTCAAAATCGTTCACACGGCTCTGAGCACTATGGGCCTCAACATGTGAGGTTATCAGACCCCTAGAACATAAAACTACTTAAACATAACTAACCTAAGGACATCACACACATCCATGCCCGAAGCAGGATTCGAACCTGCGACCGTAGCGGTCGCGCGGTTCCAGACTGAAGAGCCTAGAACCACTCGGCCACATCGGCCGGCAGCCAACAAGTCTCTTAATCAATGCCAAGCTGAATAACTGCTTGCATTGGGGCTAAAGGTGGACCAACGCATTATTGACTTGTTGCCTTTGTGAAGCTTCTCTTGAATAAATCAGCCAATTTTTCTGAAACTGAAATCATTTGTTTGTCTGTCTCATCTACCCATTTCCGTCCTTCGGATAATTCCTCCGTGGTGCATGATTTTCTTTGTTTCCAGTGTACAAAAAAGTAGATACAACCAGCAGTAAGATTTAGGTGTTCGGTAAGTTAGATAAAGAGGCAGTCATGTCTCGTATATCAGTGAGGTACTTCAAACATTTGGCTCAGCACAGGAACGTATGTATAACTGTGGCTCGTGTGTAAAACTGCTTGACCGTACACTGTATATACACGTGCGTAGTAAAACAGTTCATGATGGGAGGACCCTCCATGGTATACAATCCCTCTAAACATACGACGGTGATTCAAATGAAAACCTTAAATATTTTTTTAAATATTATTTATTGTGCAGAAGTGATACAAAGCTGTATCACGTTTCAACATGATCTCCCCCACGCTCAATACAAGTCCTCCAGCGCTTACAAGATGCATCAATTCCTTTATAAAAAAAATTCTTTTGGTAGTCCGCGCAACCACTCATGCAGCGCGTGGCGTACCTCTTCATCAGAACGGAACGTCTTTCCTCCCATTGCGTCTCTGAGTGGTCCAAACATGTGGAAATCACTTGGGGCAAGGTCTGGTGAGAATGGTGGATGAGCAAGACACTCAAAATGCAAGTCTGTGATTGTTGCAACTGTTGTACGGGCAGTGTGGGGCCTTACATTGTTATGTTGCAACAGGACACTTGCTGATAGTAATCCGCGTCGGTTTGATTTGATTGCTGGCCGCAGATGATTTTTTTTCTTTTTAGGAGATCTGTGCATGATGCACTGGTGACAGTCCCTGTAGGCATGTAATACTCTAAAATGACGCCTTTTTCGTCCCAAAAGAGAGCATAACCTGCTCTGCTGATGGTTTTGGTGACGAGGAATGGCGCCATTCCTTACTCGCTCTCTTCGTTTTCGGTTGGTGGAAGTGAACCCAGGTTTCGTCCCCAGTAACGATTCTTGTAAGGAAGCCATCACCTTCTCGTTTAAAGCGCTGAAGAAGTTCTTCACGAGCATCAACACGTCGTTCTCTCTTTCCAGAAGTCAGCTGCCGTGGCACCCATCTTGCAGACACTTTGTGAAACTGGAGCACATCATGCACAATGTGGTATGCTGACCCATGACTAATCTGTAAACATGCTGCAATGTCATTCAGTGCCATTCGGCGGTTTTCTTTCACTATGGCTTCAACAGCTGCAATGTTCTGTGGAGTCACAACTCGTTGTGCCTGACCTGGACGAGGACCATCTTTCACTGGAGTCACACCATTTGCGAACTTCCTATTCCATTCGTATACTTGCTGCTGTAACAGACTTGCATCACCGTACTGAACCTTCATTCGTCGATGAATTTCAAAAGGTTTCACACCTTCACTATGCAAAAACCGAACAACAGAACGCTGTTCTTCACAGGTGCAAGTTGCAAGAGGGTCAGCCATCTTTATACTGATACTGCGACGGTATGTGTGCATCTGCGCTATGATGCCACCTACAGGCCATTCTGCAAGCTGTTTGTAGCACACTTACCAACTTACAGGATAACGGCGTGAAATTTCGATTTGTTATTACAAATTTAAGGTTTTCATTTGACTCACCCTCGTACAACGAGTACAACACGCAAGGCTTAAAACACAGAATAGGGCTGCTGACTGGAAGGTGCTAAATGACACGTTTTTGCTTTCAGGAGGGCAATGCGTGAAGCCTCAACGAATACCTTAATAGAATATTATAGAAGGATCACCCACGAAACTCACAGAAGTGCTGGCCATAAGTAAATACTGTTAGTGGCACCAAAGCTAATTTCTAGACTCTCAGTGGATACAGGAAATGAAACTGAGTGCAGAAAAGCAACAGCATAAATGCGGAACGGCGTTTTCAAATTATTCTTTGTAAAGGAAATTGCAGTATTATTGTCCCAACTTAATTCTCGTACCATTGAAGCACAACTCATATAGATATTAGTGTCAATGGTATTCAAAAACAGCTCAAATCGGCATAACGGAACGAAGTTTCAACGCCCGTTTCCCTCCGTAGCAGATTCTATACCGGCTGAGTTAGCTATGTTTTAACCGTAATCTGCAGTAGGTATCTCGAACAAAAACTTGCTTCCACTAGTGGCAGAACTGATCTACAAAACTACCCTCCAATACCTTTGACAGCAGTTTGTTGTAAAATATTAGAACATATTCTGAGCTCAATTGTAATAAGGTTTCTCGAACACAATGACCTGCTCCGTTCCAATCAGAGTGGATTCCGGAAACACCTCGCACATGGCATTCTGAAATCCATGGATCAGTGAGTCAGGAAGATTCAGTATTTCCTGACTTCCGAAAAACATTTGAGTTAATACGGCACCTGCAGCTGCTATCGAAAGTACGAGCGTATAGGGCACCAAGCGAAATTCCTCACTGGATAGAAGATTTGCTGGTAGGGAGAATGCAGCATGTTACCTTGGTTGGGAGACAGCGTCAGATGTAGATGCAACGTCGGGTGTGTCCCAGGGAAGTGTGTTGGGCCTCTTGCTGTTCATGTCGTACACTAATAATCTGGCAGCCTTTATTAACAGTAGTCTCAGACTGTTTGCAGATGTTTCGGTTATCCGCAACGAAGTAGTGTCTGAAAAAGTATGCAATCAGATCTTGGTAACATTTCGTAGTATTGCAAAGATTGGCTGTTTGATGCACTGTTGTCTTTTTGTAGTATCTTTGTTGGCAAAGATAGCATATAAAAAAATGGTTCAAATGGCTCTGAGTACTATGGGACTTAACATCTGAGGTCATGAATCCCCTAGACTTAGAACTACTTAAACCTAACTAAACTAAGAACACCACACACATCTATGCCCGAGGCAGGGTTCGAACCTGCGACCGTAGCGGTCGCGCGGTTCCAGACTGAAGCGCCTAGAGCCGCTCGGTCACAACGGCCGGCTGATAGCATATAGGAAAATAAATAACTAGTTTCGACGGTATCTGGTCATCTTCAGATCAGATTATTAAAAGTAGTGTCTAAGACACTTTGCCAACTAGCTGTTAACAACACAATAGAATGTCAACTTCGAACTCCTACTTCGAATTCTTACACACTGCTTCTCATATTGTGAGCTGAAGATGACCGAAAACAGTCGATATTGATAATCTGTTTTCGTATGCGCGTTCTTGGCTAATAAATATCTTACAAAAAGTCAGCATTCGTTGAAGTAACAGAATGCTGTCTCTACACTGACAGTGTCAGATAACTACAAATTGGCTACTTGCCCTGAATGTTCAGAACTGTAAAATTTGGTGCTTGACATACACACAACAGATATTTTGATCAATAATATATTCTCCTTCGCTGTCTAAAACTGTCTGCCAACGCTGGGATAATTTTTCGATTCCGCACCTTTGGAACTCACGTGGTTTTGAGGCGAAGATCTCGTCGAGCCGTGTTCAGAGGTCATTTTCATCCGAAAAGGAAGATCCTTGAAGGCTGTTCGATAGAGAGCGGGATAGGTGAAAATCTGACTGCGACAGATCAGCTTAATGAGATGGGAGCGAAGTACCTTTCCAACCCTAATCTCTGTATGGGTGTTGTTTGTCAGCCTGTCACAATGCGGGCGGACCTTATCGTGGAGTAGCGTTCAAATGGTTCAAATGGTTCTGAGCACTATGCGACTTAATTTCTGAGGCCATCAGTCGCCTAGAACTTAGTACTAATTAAACCTAAATAACCTAAGGACATCACATACATCCATGCCCGAGGCAGGACTCGAACCTGCGAGTGTAGCGGTCGCTCGGCTCCAGACTGCAGCGCCTAGAACCGCTCGGCCACACCGGCCGGCCCCTGGAGTAGCGTCACTTAACGCTGTCTTCCTGGTCGTTGTTCCTTGATTGCTGTTGCAAGACGTCTCAGTTGTTGACAATAAATGTCAACACTGATCGTTACACCTCGGGGAAGCAATTAATAGTACACCACACCGTACGCAGTATGGGGAGTTGCTGCTGTGTTTGGTCTCACCCATTTCTTTCTGTTCCTTATGGATGTATAAAAATGCAATTTCTCGTTACCAGTAACGGTACAGGATAGGAAAGGTCGGTGTTGTTCACGAACGAATTGATGATGAGCAAGCGGAGATGCACATATTGCCACACGCTGATATTTGTGGTTTTGCCTTAGAACGTACGGTACCCTAGCACACCTTCTTTGAACCTTCCCCATTGCATGCAAATGTCGCGCGATGGTGGAATAATCGCAGTTTATCACATTTGCCAGTTGTCGAGTACACTGACGGGTAAAATTGTAGGTTAATGCGTTAAAACGATCTCCATCACACCCCGAACGTGGAGAGTCATAAAATGTCAAAAGGCTTCTCCTTAAAACGAGGAAACAATTTTCTTCCCGTGCAATGCCCAATGGCGGTATACCCACACATGGCGCAAACGTTTCACGCTGCCTCTGCTGGTGACACTCCTACCAGACAGAAAAATACGCTACTGGCCATCAAAATTCCTACACCACGAAGATGACGGGCTCCAGATGCGAAATTTTAACGACGGGAAGAAGATGCTGTGATATGCAAGTGATTAGCTTTTCAGAGCATTCACACAAGGTTGGCGCCGGTGGCGACACCTACAACGTGCTGACGCGAGGAAAGTTTCCAACCGATTTCTCATACACAAACAGCAGTTGACCGGCGTTGTATGGTGAAACGTTGTTGTGATGCCTCGTGTAAGGAAGAGAAATGCGTACCATCACGTTTCCGACTTAGATAAAGGTCGGATTGTAGCCTATCGCGATTGCGGTTTATCGTATCGCGACATTGCTACTCGCGTTGGTGTAGATCCAATGACTCTTAGCAGAATATGGAATCGGTGGGTTCAGGAGGGTAATACGGAACGCCGTGCTGGATTCAAACAGCCTCGTATGACTAGCAGTCGAGATGACAGGCATCTTATCCGCATGGCTGTAACGGATCGTGCAGCCACGTCTCGATCCCTGACTCAACAGATGGGTACGTTTGCAAGACAACAACTATCTGCACGAACAGTTCGACGACGTTTGCAGCAGCATGGATTATCACCTCTGAGACCATGCCTGCTGTTACCCTTGCTGCTGTATCACAGACAGGAGCGCCTGCGATGGTGTACTCAACGACGAACGTGGGCGCACGAATGGCAAAAGTAATTTTTTCCGATGAGTCCAGGTTCTGTTTACAGCATCGTGATGGTCGGATCCGTGTTTGGCGACATCGCGGTGAACGCACATTGGAAGCGTGTATTCGTCATACAGAAAATGTTCGACTGCTCCCCTGGCCAGCACATTCTCCAGATCCCCCACCAACTGAAAACGTCTGGTCAATGGTGGCCGCGGAACTGGCTCGTCACGATACGCCAGTCACTACTCTTGATGAACGGTGGTATCGTGTTGAAGTTGCGTGGGCAGCTGTACTTGTACACGCCATCCAAGGTCTGTTTGACTCAATGCCCAGGCGTATCAAGGCCGTTATTACGGGCAGAGGTGGCTGTTCTGGATATTGATTTCTCGGGATCTATACTCCCAAATTGCGGTAAAATTTAATCACATGTCAGTTCTAGTATAATATATTTGTCCAATGAATACCCATTTTTCAACTTCATATTTTTTTGGTGTAGCAATTTTGATGGCCAGTAGTGTATGTCTAAAATGGTCAGAATTCTCCACTTGGTACTCCATTTCCTATCATCAACAGATTTAATTACTATCTCCAGCTGACTATATGTTAACTCAAATAGGAACAATGAACTGGAAATAAGAAATGAGAATTGATAGATAAACTTATAGCAACAGGAACACCAACATGCAAAAAGAAAAAGGAAAAAAAATTATGAACCAATCTAATGTTTCGTTGGGCTTATAGAGGGATCAACGCGAGCTATACATGAATAGCACCTAATGAAAGTTATAAAAGGGTGGCTCCCACATTTTCAGAAACGCGATGTGAATACGTCTAAGAGTTCGCGCGAAGGTCGCACCGCCACTTACGCCCTTGACTCTGGCGGGTCTTTTTCGCGGCACATGCTGCCCAGTGGGTGGTAAATATAACTCGCAGCCACGTATCGATTCTCACCGACGACTCGTCTCGTCTGGTCAGGGCTTTGCGTAACGTGGCGCGCCCGTCAAGGCCGCAACCGCTTAAGCGCAGCAGCGGAGCGGGTTGCATCACGTATTGATGCAGGCGCAGAGCGTGTTTCGCGCAGTGGAAGATAAAAGGGTCGCGGCAGGTTTCGAGCACACTACCACTGTTCTAAGTTGGTGTGTAGAGTCTGTGAGACTGGAGACATACCGTCACGATTGTGAACAGATTGCATGTACACAATTCCGAAGATTCAGCGTGCACAAAAATGCGGGAGCTACCGAACATTCAACTTAATGACTTATACGTCCAAGTTGCTAGTAAGAATAATATGCAGGGCGATTTTGCCAAATCTGGGGAAAAAGTGCAAGAAAAAATTCCTTAGATCAGACGTGGGCAAAATATCTTTCACAGGAAAGGTTTCAATGATTGAGAGAAAGCATACATCAGACAATTTGGAACGTCCACATTCAAGCACGCAGTAATATTGCGGCATGCTCACACATTATTAAAAATGGTTCAGATGGCTCTGAGCACTATGGGACTCAACTGCTGAGGTCATTAGTCCCCTAGAACTTAGAACTAGTTAAACCTAACTAAGCTAAGGACATCACACACATCCATGCCCGAGGCAGGATTCGAACCTGCGACCGTAGCGGTCTCGCGGTTCCAGACTGCAGCGCCAGAACCGCGCGGCCACTTCGGCCGGCTTACACATTAGTACAAATAGGTGCAGCGGATGCAGAACACCCCCACTTGATTTGTGTGTTCTCGTGAGTGCTTTATATCATTGAAACCTACACTGTCTAACATTCTGCGTGGTGTCTGTTTGTTCTAAGTCGTGTTTCCCTACCACTTTCACGGAACGACGCTCTGAGCGTGGTTTTTAGGGAATTCACTAGTTTGAACCTGGGACCTGTTGCTGGTAAGGAGACGCCAGACCACACATGACATGTAGAGTTCAGAAGAGTTCAGTGAGACTAGCGATGATATAACCAAATACTTAATGATTTCAGCGCCAGCTCCACTCCCTGCAAAAGAATCTTAATACTAACTAAATTTAGTGGAAGGGGTTCAAGGCTTTCCTATTTTTAGTTAGCTGGTAAAATAACGTCAAAAAAGCAGTTAAGTTTACCATTGGAATTTTTATTCTACTCACAAAACATTGTTTATAAATTGCACTATTGATAAAAGGAAATATTTTAATACAGGATGATAAAAACCAACTGCGTTCAACAATAATGTGAACGAATATTCCCTGAATGGGTTTCCAAGTTCTACAATGGATCGAACGATGACCTATGCCATATCACATCTATAATCTATATTTAAATTAAGTTTGATAAAAGAGAAAACTATCAAAAATGGTCTACAGTGACCCCCAATTGTCTTTAATTACTTATCTAACTTGTTGTAAATTACAGTGGCTGATGTGGCTTCTCAATAATTATATAACAGAAAAATCATCGCGTTTCAGATTTTAACTTCAAGTAGCAAATGTGAATACCATGAGCTATAATTGACGATCGACACTAGTATTACGCAAAAAGGGGATGTAACAGATGAGACTTCTGCAGTTCTGAGTGAAGCCTTATGTGCTGTTATGCGATATCACGTGCGTTCATTACCCTGTCGGCGGTTAGTCAGCGTCAGGGGGCGGCGGGCGGCGCAGCTCCACACACCTCGCTGTCTCGGTAACAACTCCCTCGAACTTCTCTTTACTACAATTTACTGAAGTGGGTTTAAGAAAAAGGTATCTTGCTGTGTTTTCAACTGACCAGTCAGGTCAATGTTAACCTTAAGGGGCTCCGGAAAGGCTCAAAATCATGAAAAGTTCAATTTTTACTTTTTTGCGTTTTCTGAATCTGCAGACTATTACCTTTTAATAGATATATAATTTATTCAATTCCGAAGACTACAACTATTTTTAAATTTTTTTTGAAATGTGTTCTACTGTGGTGCTGTTAAACTGCTGTCAAATGGTGTTATTATTAACGTCCGTGTTCATCAGGTACATTTTAGTGATGTGAGATAAAGTATGTGTTGTGGCTAACCTGTGATGGTTCAATATATATCGCTAATGTGATTGTAGATTGTTTCATGTTTATTTACTCTGTCGTTATCTCGAAAATATTCGTAATTAATTCTGTTTCTTGAGTCTCTGTTTTGTTGAAATATAATAATGAGTAAAAGTAAAGTTGTTAGAAATCCTCTGAAGGCTTTTATGAAAAGGAGAAATGTTGGAAAGCCAAAGGTATGTGTTATTACTGTAAACAATAAAGACGATAGGTTCTAACATGGTACGAGCGATGCTTGCTTTAGACAAGGAACGCCTTCGGGCTGCAGACAGGGCTGTAAAGAGTCTAGAAATACAAGCAAGAGTAAACAGGAGGAGGAACAAGAGGAATCTGGAGGAGGAGTTTGAAGAGGATGAAGATAATCCATCCTATGGACCTGGAATGCACTGAAAAGTTAAACCAATCTTTGTCGCTCGATTCCCAAAACTTTTATTTTCTCATACTAATTACATGTTTTCTAAGGATCTTCCAAACATATTTGTTTCAAACTTTCAGTAAATGTTACACAGTACCTTCTGAATAATTTAACACGGCCTTTTTCCAAAAAACTGTATATTTTTGAATATATAAATAAAAATTGCAAAAAAATGTTGTGAATTTTCATTACAATTGAAAAAAAATCATCTTTAATAACTGAACTAAAATTTAGTAAAATCCCTGTGTTAAGTTGTAGCCCATACTCCAATAAATAATCTGTAAAAAGTTCAACTTCCTACCTCAAATACTTTGTGAGGAAAGATGTAATTTATAAGCGTTATTTTAACATTGCAAGTATAGGGCGTTCCGGAGCCCCTTAAACTCCGCCTACAAAAATTCTGTCTATCCAATGAGAAACGTTATACTTTTCGTGGTGGGGCAATGTTTTTAATGTTTGCTACGTAACAGAGACGCGAAAAAGTCTCACGCTAAAACTTGCAGCTGGTGTGGCCCTTTTAGTGTTATCGCAAGATCTATACTGTTCTTCTAGAGGGCGCTATCTTTTAACATGGGCTGGGGGTGGTCTTGACGTTCGGCTGGTGACGTGGGCGTCCGTCCCTTATCGTAGGGCCTCCTAGCCTACACGATTCTGCTCTCGGCTTCTGTTCAAGTTTCTCTCCTCGGAACTGCGTCTGTTTCACGGTGGGAAGGTATGACATGCATTTAGGAATTCTTGTGTTAGTCTCTGGTATTCCATTTGCTCACTCGTTGATCGCATTACTTTGGTTAATTTAATGGCAGGATTTATTCGGAGCTGTGTGACGTACTGCCGGATTTGCTATATCATGTCAGGGTTTTCGTGGAAGGTGTTGGATTTGCCTCACACCTTACAACTGTCAAAGATCTTTTATCTCAACATTCAGGTGGCTTTACCTCTGTCGCGACGCATTTACGCCCATATGTGCATTTCACATTTTTGTTCTCATACTCTCGGGGGTCGTCTCCTGCCATTCGTAACCATGTAGCAAAATCAGTTTGGCTTCAGGAAAGGTAAAGGCACCATGAGCGAAGTTCTGACGTTTCGCTTGATACTCTTGGCAAGATTTAAGAAGAATGACAATACCTTCATAGATAACGTAATGCGACTGAAGATGTTATGGTTACTCAGTGAAATACGTGTACCCTGTAGGAAAAGACGATTAATATACAGTGAGGTGAAAAAATTCATGGGATAAATCCTAATACCGTGTCTGAGCTCCTTTTGCTTGACGTAGTGCAGCAATCCGACTTTGCATGGACCCAACAAGTAGTTGGATGCCCCCTGCAGAAATACTGAGCCCAGGTCCCTCTATAATTGTCCACAACTGCGGAAGTCTTGCCGGTTCAGGATTATGTCCCCTGTGGATTATGTCCCATAAACGTTCGATGGAATTCATGTCTGGCGATCAGGGTGGCCAGATCATTCTCTCGATTTGTACAGTGTTCTTCAGAGCAGTCGCGAACTGTTGCGCCCCAGTGACATGGCATCCTTGTTTCGGAAGATGAAGTCCATGAATGGCTGCAAATGGTCTCCATGAACTGAACATAACTATTCCCACTCGATGATAGACTGAGTTTTCAAGGTAAAGATTATGTTACCAATAAATGATTCCGTAGATACTGATAATTCGCGCAGTCATAATAAACCTGTTATTAGAATTACGAGGGAGAAAGGAAAAAAGGCTAACGGCCGCGGGATTCGAACCAGAGTCTTCATGTTATGAAACCAGTCACTTACTGGGTTCGGCTACGGACTCCGGAACTGCTGGCCCCCACACATTAGTATATATGTATGCCTAAAAGTTTCAAACTCTACATTATCGAAAGCGGTTGACAATTGCACCTTCGTTTTTACATATGTCGAAGTACTAGCCATGATCTACATATACTACACTGAAGAGCCGAAGAAACTGGTACACCTGCCTAACATCGTGTACGGCCCCCAGGAGCACGTAGAAGTGCAGCAACACGACGTGGCGTGGACTCGACTAATGTCTGGAGTAGTGCTGGAGGAAATTCACACCATTAATCCTGCAGGGATGTCCATAAATCCGTAACAGTACGAAGGGGTGGAGATATCTTCTGAACAGCACCTTGCAAGACACCCCAGATTTTCTCGATAATGTTCATGCCTGGGAAGTTTGGTGGACAGTGGAAGTGTTTAAACTCAGATGATTGTTCCCGGAGCCACTCTGTAGCAATTTTGTACGTGTGCGGTGTTGCATTTCTCTGCTGCAATTGCCCAAGTCCGTCGGAATGCTCAATGGATGTGAATGGATGCACGTGATAGGTAGGAAATTTTGGACATTTGTGGTCCCTAGGCTTACACATTACTTAATCTAACTTAAACTACACTCCTGGAAATTGAAATAAGAACAACGTGAATTCATTGTCCCAGGAAGGGGAAACTTTATTGACACATTCCTGGGGTCAGATACATCACATGATCACACTGACAGAACCACAGGCACATAGACACAGGCAACAGAGCATGCACAATGTCGGCACTAGTACAGTGTATATCCACCTTTCGCAGCAATGCACGCTGCTATTCTCCCATGGAGACGATCGTAGAGATGCTGGATGTAGTCCTGTGGAACGGCTTGCCATGCCATTTCCACCTGGCGCCTCAGTTGGACCAGCGTTCGTGCTGGACGTGCAGACCGCGTGAGACGACGCTTCATCCAGTCCCAAACATGCTCAATGGGGGACAGATCCGGAGATCTTGCTGGCCAGGGTAGTTGACCTACACCTTCTAGAGCACGTTGGGTGGCACGGGATACATGCGGACGTGCATTGTCCTGTTGAAACAGCAAGTTCCCTTGCCGGTCTAGGAATGGTAGAACGATGGTTTCGATGACGGTTTGGATGTACCGTGCACTATTCAGTGTCCCCTCGACGATCACCAGTGGTGTACGGCCAGTGTAGGAGATCGCTCCCCACACCATGATGCCGGGTGTTGGCCCTGTGTGTCTCGGTCGTATGCAGTCCTGATTGTGGCGCTCACCTGCACGGCGCCAAACAGGCATACGACCATCATTGGCACCAAGGCAGAAGCGACTCTCATCGCTGAAGACGACACGTCTCCATTCGTCCCTCCATTCACGCCTGTCGCGACACCACTGGAGGCGGGCTGCACGATGTTGGGGCGTGAGCGGAAACGGCCTAACGGTGTGCGGGACCGTAGCCCAGCTTCGTGGAGACGGTTGCGAATGGTCCTCGCCGATACCCCAGGAACAACAGTGTCCCTAATTTGGTGGGAAGTGGCGGTGCGGTCCCCTATGGCACTGCGTGCATCCGTGCGTCGCTGCGGTCCGGTCCCAGGTCGACGGGCACGTGCACCTTCCGCCGACCACTGGCGACAACATCGATGTACTGTGGAGACCTCACGCCCCACGTGTTGAGCAATTCGGCGGTACGTCCACCCGGCCTCCCGCATGCCCACTATACGCCCTCGCTCAAAGTCCGTCAACTTCACATACGGTTCACGTCCACGCTGTCGCGGCATGCTACCAGTGTTAAAGACTGCGATGGAGCTCCGTATGCCACGGCAAACTGGCTGACACTGACGGCGGCGGTGCACAAATGCTGCGCAGCTAGCGCCATTCGACGGCCAACACCGCGGTTCCTGGTGTGTCCGCTGTGCCGTGCGTGTGATCATTGCTTGTACAGCCCTCTCGCAGTGTCCGGAGCAAGTATGGTGGGTATGACACACCGGTGTCAATGTGTTCTTTTTTCCATTTCCAGGAGTGTAACTTACGTTGACAACACACACACCCATGCCCGAGGGACGACTCGAAACCCCGAACGGGGAAGCCGCCCGAATCTTGGCAAGGCGCCTAAGACCGCGCGGCTACCATGCACGGCGATCAGACAGGATGCTTAGGTACGTGTCGTATCTAGATGTATCAGGGGTCCCATATCACTCCAACTGCACACGCCCCACACCATTACAGAGCCTCCACCAGCTTGAACAGTGTCCTGCTGACATACAGGGTCCATGGATTCACGAGGTTGTCTCCATCCGCTCGATACAATTTCAAACGAGACTCTCCGACCAGGCAACATGTATCCAGTCATCAACAATCCATAGTCGGCGTGTGGTTTGTATGCTGTGCAAAATTCATCGAAGAATCTCTCTTAGTTATGAAGAAAATTGTACCTATGGCAACAAATGCAGCCAATAGTAAGTGAAAAATGATGAAACTTCAGATGTAAAAAATATTTGTTTTGTTATGTTTTTGAATTTCCACTGCTGTGAATGTGAATCCTGAATCCTTCCTGATAATGCTAACAAAGATTTATGAATTTATTTGTAAAAGTATAAGCAGTGGAAATTGAAATGTCCTGTGGTGCCTCTGTTGCTCCAAGTCGGCCTGTTCGACGTCCTACCCCCTTAATGTATTGCCATAAATGATAGCTATACGACTAAATTCGTCAAAATACACAAATCATACAGCAGCTCATCCAGTTTTTATACACAGGGGGACGGTTCGGTACACTTGAACATGGGCACCGCGGGTAGCGCGCAGAATATCAAGTCTATAATCGATTTCGTGCCGTGTGCTGCGGGGCATCTGTTCTGTGACAGAGTTGATGACAATTCTTATGCGCTGTTTCAAGTCTTGCAGGTCCTTTACTGGTGTAGCGCATACCCGGTCTTTCACGTAACCCCACAAGAAAAAATCGAGGGGGGTTATGTCGGCCCAAGGAATTGGACCTCCACGGCCAATCCATCGTTGCGGGAACGTGTCATTTAAAAATTTTCGGTCATCAAGGCTCCATTGGGGTGGTGCACCGTCCTCTTGAAACGTCACATTTGGCTGCAGGTCTGTTATCTGTGGCACGGCAAATTGTTCCAACACGTCCAGGTAGATGGCTCCATCCACAGTCGGCTCCTGAGAGAAAAACGGCCCGACAATGCGATTTGTCATCAAACCACACCACACATTAGCTTTCGGAATGTCGCGCACGTGTTCCCTAGGGGCATGTGGATTTTTGGACCCCCAGATGCGCACATTGTGACGATTGACAGCCGCTGACACGTGAAAGGTTGCCTCGGCAGTAACCATCACGCGTGATAAAAATGTCTCGTCCGCGGCATTGTGATCTGACGTGACACATGCAAATTCTTCTCGCTTTGGTCGATCATCAGGCTTGATTTCTTGCACAACCTGCGCTTTATATGCGTACAGACGTAAACGCTGATGAAGCAATTTGTGCACTGTTGAACGTTTCATACGAAGTTCTCGTGCTGCCTGTCGCACTGACTTCTGAGGACTTTGTTCGAATGACCGCCGCACTTGTTCCACACGATATTCGCTGATCCCAGGCTTACCACCACAGTGCCCTTTCGCAACACTCCCAGTAGCCAAAAACTGATCACACCACTTCTTTATAGTCTCTAACGACGGGGGCGCTTTGTTGTAAACTCGACGAAAGTTTCTTCGCACTTGGGTCGCCGATTTTGTCTCTGCATACCACTAGACCACATGTGCATGCTCCTTCATATCCTCCGTTTTCCTAAAACAATTGATTGCAGCTCCACTACGGTCACTTGGCGTATCAAATTTGCACACCACAAACTTGTTGAGTTGCTCTGTCCGCCCCTTCAGGATTCACAGGCCCACCATCTGAAATCAGAAAGACATAGGATATTAAAATGTTGGAGTCTCATTGTGGACACCCTGTATATTTAGATGTTGTCGGTTAAGGGTCTATCAAGTGATGGTGGCCGTTGGAATGTCTTAAATTCTTTTTTTTTCTCTTTTTAGATGAAGAAGATCGAAATGTGATCCAGACTGTTTGTCACAGGTCAACTGTGTTCCATAGCAAGGCCACTTCCCCGACTCTCTGAGAATGCGACGCACAGGTAGTAGTGGCAGGAATGCGTGGGGAGGAGGGGCAGCTGCCTGGAATTGAGTGGGAAAGGCAGCAGTTGAGAAGAAGCACTGGGTGTTGATGGAGGGGTTAGGGCGAGCTGCGGTGATTAATGGAGGCGCGGACGTGCCGGAGCGCTGGGGCCGCACTGCCCGCTCACCGAAACGATCGGTCTGACGTCGCTTAGGGGCTGCAGGTGATCACTGTGCGGCAGAACCTGCCCGCGGGCATCCAGTCTACAGCGCTCTATACACTGCCGGAACTGGAAAGTGTTACTCTGTGGAGCTCCAGTCCGCTATGCGTGAAACTTTGAGCAGATGTTCATCTCATTGTAATGCAACACTTTTGCCCTTCACGGTCTCCTCATAGATCAGAGACTCGTTGCGACCACTGGATCTGCTCCTAATCGATTGCTAAGGATGAAAACTGTCTTTTAAGCAATAGCCTAAAATTCTACGTGATAAAAGTTGGTTCTGGTGTAACACAAACTTTCGGGCATTACATTAAATTGCTTAACCCTTTCGTAGCCAAAATTATTGAGCAGTTTTTTTTAATGAATGGAGAGCAGATAGTAGTTAACAGATAGGTATATTTATCATACAGATTATCAAATTTGCTCCAACTGTGAAAGTGAGGTCACACAACAAGGTGGGAAGTATTCTTCCCACTGCCCTTCCTCGGAGTTAAATGACAAAAACAACTTTTTCAATATATGTCATATTTATTTGATAAATTTACTTCTCTTGTTATAATGATTGTTCACAACTACTTGCCATGAAATTTTCTGAAACATGGGTCTATGCAAAGTGGTATTTGACATTATGTACAAACACAGCGAGTGCTCTTTTCCGCAGCTTTGGTACTACAATGACGGCACGTCCAGTAGGTTTCTCCTAAAATGGGTTGATGCTCCCCTATAGCCACATGACGAAAATCTTCAGGTACTTTACCCTTTTTTGCCAGAAAGACAGGTTTTTGTCCACGCCTTTTTTGGCATGAGAAGCCAGCGATCAATTGCCTGGTCAGATGGATCCTGTATGTGAGCTGATCATGCTGTCCACTTTCATTTTTACTTATTTTCCACAGCATAAAACTGTTCACTGCAGCAATGTCCACCAGGAAATAAAATATTTTGTGCCACCATTTTACAGAACGTCTGCCAATAGCATACCTTACTCGTAATTGATCAAACTTATCGACACCACCCATTATTTTGTTGTATTCTGCCACAACTTCAGGACAAGAAACCTCTGTACTAGTACCATCCTTGTTTTTCCTTTTCACTGTGGCTGTTTTTCATGGGTCATAAATTGAGGTCAGGAAAGTGACTGGACGGTTATCCATGCATTTTACTGCAGAAATGGCTCCTTTTGTTTCAAACTGAAATCCTCCTCGTTCCAATTTTACGTTTTCCTACATAAATTTGGGTAAATCAAAAGTATTTACTTTATAATATAGCTTTGAGGAAAAAATCACAAAATGTCACGCAAACAGCAGTGAAAGGCTCCTCTACAGAGCAACACTCAGCTATACAGTGCCTCTGCGCGAAGGTACAGCAAAAACGGCGGGAACTTCCGATTGGAAGTAGTTACTATTCACTAGGTGGTAGCAGCGTACAGAGGTGGGAACTGTGAATCCCACGGGACTAGGAGCGAATTCATTGCAGTGGGAAGCATGTTTCCCACGGCTCACAAAAGGGTTAAATTATATGTCCTTTTCCGTATTGATCTTTTTGTTTGTATTTATCACTTTTCTCCAAGCGATTGAAGTTTACGTAATTTGACTCCTGTTTCAGGAATTCTCGGTAAATCTAACCCAGATTATTTAAAGAATCGAACTCATGAGTGTTACGCAGGTCCAGACGTCTGAATAATTTAGAAGTCAGTTTATGTGTTATATATTTGCCCTTTGCAAGTAAGGGGGCAAAATCTTGGAAAAAGGTCCGAAGTTGGGTTTAAACTTTGTTGGCAGCGACTAAATTCTCTCAGTATCAAACGCTGGTTGTGTATATATTGCCCATTTTGGGCTTCGTTTCAAGCAAATGATAGTTTTCAGTCATCTCCATGCTTATGACGTCATATCTTCTGAACCATGCGTCGTACAGTAACTTAATTTTGAGGGTACGTCTGGTGGGTATTTATGTCTGGCTTATATCTACAAAATGTGCTACGTACGGAGCTGGTAGTAAAGAAGTAACAAGTTAAATTGTCTGGCTGGTTTATTTAGCATATGGCACAAATCACGATTTATAAAAGACATCCGCAGAGTACAAAAACTCGTAATTGCCCAAGAAATTTGCAAATAAAAGTTACAGATAGGTCAGAAACATGAAAGAAGAATACAAACACAAGTATAAATAAGAATATAAATGTTCATGTAAAGACACAAAACTCTTTGTCATTGTATAACAAAATAAGACGTACTTCACGAACATATGTCGGATTACTAATGTAATCGATGCCCTCTTTGCTCGCATTCACGAAATCGGCAGTCTGACTGTGGTACTTTGTAATAGGGCATTCCTGGACAATGTGTCTTATCGTCTCTTTCTGCACCGCAGTCACACTCAGGATAAGTAGCAGTGTGTTGATTATTCATGGAGTCCTCGCATTTTCCGTGGTTCATTTTTATCCTATTTAGCCCTGTTTACACTCTCCTAGGAAGATAAGACCTCGCCGGATTTTCAGATATGCACTGGATCTCTCTGCAAGGTGTCATTAAAGCCATTTCCCTCTTTCTGCGTCAATATTCTATCGTGTCGAAGTCATCTCGATGCAGGTCTACAACTGTAAGAATTGGAGGATTTCTAGACTAAAATCTGTAGATGTATACATCTTCAGAGCAAGAGTGAATAGGGGGCTGGTCGTTGTATTGAATTTTAATGAACTCCCTGACTAATGCATGCGGTCTGCGCAAGTGAAGGGGTGGAATATGACTTAGCATCGGTAGTCAATCGACGGGTGTACTTCTTATTGTTCAAGATATCATCCCATTGTTCTTTTCAATTCCAAGCCGATTTTCTTCGCGTGAGCTCCATTTAGTCACACTGGTACACAATATTCTGCCATAGAGCGGACCATTCCAAGGGCAGATGCACTTTAGAGTGGATATCATAGAGCCCCAAGTTGTGCCACGTGGCTTTTTAATTACCTTGTTTCTGGTTCGGAGTTAAGCTCCTGTTGCCGGCTGCTGTGGTGGAGCGGTTCTAGGCGCTTCAGTCCGGAACCAGTCGGCTGCTACGGTCGCAGATTCGAATCCTGCCTCGGGCATGGATGTGTGTGATCTCCTTAGGTTAGTTAGGTTTACGTAGTTCTAAGTTGTACAGGACTGATGACCTCAGATGTTAAGTCCCATAGTGCTCAGAGCCATTTGAACCATTAAGCAGTCCGCAGCTCGTGGTCGTGCGGTAGCGTTCTCGCTTCCCACGCCCGGGTTCCCGGGTTCGATTCCTGGCGGGGTCAGGGATTTTCTCTGCCTCGTGATGACTGGGTGTTGTGTGCTGTCCTTAGGTTAGTTAGGTTTAAGTAGTTCTAAGTTCTAGGGGACTGATGACCATAGATGTTAAGTCCCATAGTGCTCAGAGCCATTTGAACCATTTGAACCATTAAGCTGCTGTTCTTGTCAAGTGTCGTTTGTAACGGAGAGTCCTATCCAAGGGATCCCAGATACTTCGATATCAAATCATGGGAGAGCAAGGGGTTGTTAATACAGACCGCTAGCTCTTTATCTGCTGTTTTATTACTCAAGTGAAAACATGTAATTTATGTCTTTATTGGGCGTATTACACCCTCCAGTCGCGGAAGTAGTTACTCATGATGATTAAGATCGTCTGTTAGTGTGCTTTTGGTTTCCTTGATGTATCCATGCTACCTGGGCAGGGTCCAATCGTCAGCATATCCAGATTTTAAATATGTTGTTTCAGGAATATCAGCGAATTTTTACTGTATGAACAGAGAAAATGTAACAAGGGTGAACTCTTTTACTTTCATTATTTTGTAGGTGCTTTCAGTTCGCAAATGGTTTGTAATTATGTGAAAAGTTCGCTGGATGTCGGAAAGTGCTCTCAGTCTCAGATAATGTGTTGGTCGTTTACCTGCTGTGCGTTATGCTGCCTCCGGGCATGCGTACAGATTTTCACTTTAATACTCGATTTACTGTGTCAGATCTTTAACGTACGACCATATCTCTTAAGGGGCTCCGGAAAGGCTCAAAATCATGAAAAGTTCAATTTTTACTTTTTTGCGTTTTCTGAATCTGCATACTATTACCTTTTAATAGATATATAATTTATTCAATTCCGAAGACTACAACTATTTTTAAATTTTTTTTTGAAATGTGTTCTACATGGGCGTGACCCACCGTGGCGCTGTTAAACTGCTGTCAAATGGTGTTATTATTAACCAATTATTAATAATTATTAATAATAATTTTTAATAATAATAATAATAACTGAATTGTTGAAAAAGTGTATTCACGGAAAAACTGAAAACCCCACTGAAAGTGTAAATAGTGTTATATGGTCGAGAATCCCCAAGACTGTATTTGTTGGAATAGAAACACTTCACTTTGGTGTGTATGATGCTGTTGCGACTTTCAATGATGGCAACATTGTAAGGTGCAAGGTATTTAGAAATATGGGAATGAAGATAGGTTCTAACATGGTACGAGCAATGCTTGCTTTAGACAAGGAACGCCTTCGGGCTGCAGACAGGGCTGTAAAGAGTCTAGAAATACAAGCAAGAGTAAACAGGAGGAGGAACAAGAGGAAGCTGGAGGAGGAGTTTGCAGAGGATGAAGATAATCCATCCTATGGACCAAGAATGCACTAAAAAGTTAATCCAATCTTGGTCGCTCGATTCCCAAAACTTTTATTTTCTCATACTAATTACATGTTTTCTAAGGATCTTCCAAACATATTTGTTTCAAACTTTCAGTAAATGTTACACAGTACCTTCTGCATAATTTAACACAGCCTTTTTCCAAAAAAATGTATATTTTTTAATATATAAATAAAAAATTGCAAAAAAATGTTGTGAATTTTCATTACAATTGAAAAAAAAATCATCTTTAATAACTGAACTAAAATTTTGTAAAATCTCTGTGTTAAGTTGTAGCCCATATTCCAATAAATAATCTGTAAAAAGTTCAACTTCCTACCTCAAATACTTTGTGAGGAAAGATGTAATTTATAAGCGTTATTTTAACATTGCAAGTATAGGGCGTTCCGGAGCCCCTTAATGAGTGGATTATCAGGGCATTTTAAAAATTCCAATTCTCTCATTAATCATGTGACATACCGAAAATAAAGTTTTTGTTGCCCCTTGTAGGCCGTTATATAGGCAACCTGCCGCTGGGTCTGTGCACCGTGCACTGTGTTTGCCGTGTGTGTGTGTGTGTGTGTGTGTGTGTGTGTTTGTGTTTGTCTGGAGCTTATCGTCGCTCAACGGCGAGGTTATCAGCGTCCTCACACGTATTAAATGAAACGATGTAGATAAAATTACGAAAATGTTATCATACGAGCTAAGACAACGGAGAAAGAGTAAAAAGTGCTATACAGGAGACTGAGTGGTGGGAGGGGGAAGGGGAGGGGAGGAGAGGGGCGGGCAGGGTTGCCGTTTATTGGTACAGATCCTTCGATTTACTAACATGTATTGGAAGACAGTCCCAACTCTCATTCGCAGTGACGTAATAGGTTTTGTGGGGGTATTTTCCAAGTATACTGAAGAGCTTGCTATGAGAACACTGCCCATCTCATTTCCCACGCTTTCGTTAGAAAACCTTTTAGAAGCAATTTAGATATTTCAGTCAAAGCAAGAGGTCGAAACACCTCGATTCTGATGATTACTTGCACTTGAATGACGGTTTTTTAAAATATTATTCATTAGTTATAAAATTCTCTATAAATATTCTAGATAAATTTAGCCATAATTTGCGTAGAAAAAAAGCAAATTTCAGTTTCGTAATCTGTTGATCAAATGGAATCGTTTGATATACAACACAATAACAATCTGTTTGACTGGTGAGGACGAAGATGTACGACATAAATGGAAAAAATTGAGGAGCATCGTTCGACATGCTTTGGACAAGTATATTTCCACAAAAGTCTTAAGGGATGGGAGAGACCCACCGTGATTTAATAGTCCCGGTAGAAAACTGAAAACTAAACAGATTGAGCTTCATCACAGGTTAAAGGGAAGTCAAAACTTAGCTGAGAAACAAGAGCTGAACGAAGAGCGTTAAGGAGAGCAATGAGAGAAGCGTTCAATGACTTTGAAAGTAAAATATTGTCAACAAATCTGTGTAAAAACAGTAAGAGGTTTTGGTCTGACATAAAATCAGCAAGCGATTCGAAATCCCGTATTTTTTCACTCGGTGACCATATTGGCAACGAAACAGAAAATATAGGTAGAAGGCCGAATACTAAATTCTGTCTACCGACATTGTTTCACCGCGGAAGACCGAAATACCGTCCCTTCTTTCTGTCATCCTACGAACATAGAAATCATAGATATTGAGATATCCGATGCCGGAATATAAAAGAAACTACAATCTTTTAGTAGTAGAAACGCACCGGGACTAGATGAGGTACCTGTCAGATGCTACAAAGATTTTACGAACGAATTTGCTCCCCTTTTAGTAGGAGTTTACCGTAGTTTGCTGGAACGGCGGAAGGTACCCATCGTGTGGAAAAACGTCATTCCCATTTCCAGAAAGGGTCGTAGGAAAGGGACGAATTACGGGCGTATATTGTGGACCAGAGTCTACTGCAGAATTATGGAACATATTACGTGCCCTCGTGGAGAACCGAATTCACCTCTATAAAAATCAAAGTGGATTCAGCAAACAGAGATCCTGCGAAATTCAGGTCACGCTATTCGTCCATGAGATCCATAGATAACGGTGCTCAGGTTGACACCATGTTCCTTAAGACCTGCAAGGTGCATTCCACTTACTCCTGGTCACAGGAAAGCCCGTATAGTCTGGTGTCAAGAACACAGTACACGGTGATTGGAACAGTGGTCCCAAATGGCTCAAATGGCTCTAAGCATTATGGGACTTAACATCTACGGTCATCAGTCCCCTAGAACTTAGAACTACTTAAACCTAACCAACCTAAGGACAGCACACAACACCCAGTCATCACGAGGCAGAGAAAATCCCTGACCCTGCCGGGAATCGAACCCGGGAACCCGGGCGCGGGAAGCGAGAACGCTACCGCACGACCACGAGCTGCGGACCAGTGGTCCCAGGTTATGTTCATGGACAGTTATTCTCGCCGGGTTTTCATCTGGCGTGAACCACGAACCAGATACCAACCCCTTAATGTCCTTGAAAGGGACCTGTGAGGAGGTCGTGGTTTGATGGTATGGGGTGGGATTATGATTGATGGACGTACACCCATGCATGTCCTTGACAGAGGAACTGTGAGAGGTCAGGTGTATCGGGACATCATTTAGCACCAGTATGCCCGCCTTTTCAGGGGTGCAGTGGCTTCCACCTTCCTCCTGATGGATGATAACGCACGGCCCCATTGAGCTGCCATCGTGGAGGAGTACCTTGAAACAGAAGATATCACGCGAATGGAGTGGCGTGCCTGTTCTCTAGATCTAAAACCCATCGAGCGCGTCTGGGATGCTCTCGGTCGACGTATCGCTGCACATATTGAAACCCCTAGTACAGTTCAGGAGCTCCGACAGGCACTGGTGAAAGAATGGGAGGCTATACCCCAATGGCTGCTCGACCACCTGATCCAGAGTATCCGAGCTCGTTGTGCAGCCTGTGTACGTATGCATGGTGATCATATCCCATATTGATGTTGGGGTACATGCGCAGGAAACAGCGGCGTTTTGTAGCACATGTGTTTCGGGACAGTTTTCTCAACTTATCACCAATACCGTGGACTTACAGATCTGTGTGGTGTGTGTTCCCTGTGTGCCTATGCTATTAGCTCCAGTTTTGTGTAGTGCCACGTTGTGTGGCACCACATTCTGCAACTATTCTTAATTTATGAGCATGAGTGTAGTATAGAATCACACCGAATTCAACACTTGCTTGCAGACACGTCGCTGTTACCGCAACAAAATCGGCAAATGTAAAGGTATTTAATTTAGCCTGCCCGGCTAGCCGCGCTGTCTAACGCGCTGCTTCCCGAGTGGGAAGTAGAGATGGGCAAAACTGTTCTTTTCAGAGATTGGATCAGAACTGTTCACTCCCTGAAATGAATTAGCTCTTTTTCGCTCGTAATTAAAGCGTAAATTCGAGTGTCCATAATAAAAATCCTATAGTAAGAGGAGTCATCAGGAACCTAATCTAATCAGTGTAAACAAATAAAAATAAAATAAAAACAATTGATGTATACATAACATAATAATGTAATATACATAGCGGTATTACTACGAAGAACAATATCCAGTAGGGACAAACTCCGATGCAGAGGCGCTGAGTCGAGCAGGTCGAGCCGCGAGCTGTATTACTGCGTGAGCTGAGACCGCAGAGACCACAGTGACACCTGAGTCGCTTTGCTCAACGCTCTGGCTAGAGTCGAGAACGGTGGGGTGAGCGTTGAGCGGGCGAGTTCCGAGGGTGGGGGGAGCGGTGAACTCACCCGCTCCAAGACAAATCGTCCGTTCCCTTGCGAGCAGGTTGTTGCAAGTAGTTTCTATGTTATCCGCTAGGTGGCTCTCTGTCCTGTTGCTCGCATCAACTGCCCAGAGGGCATGACGTGCGACTGAAACGATCGCTGACAGAGTGCGATGCGAAGTTAAGCTGCGCCAGACACTGCAGGCGGCAGACGACGCACAGAGAGCGCACGGCATATGTGAAACACAAAATCCAATGGGGCACTGCACAATGCAGGCAGCCAAGGTAGAAGCAGGGCAGAGGCCGGCGCTGGCTGTGTTGTGTCGCGTGCACTGTGCTCTGACCAGCAGAGGCGCTGCTGATATGCTCCGTCTCTCTCTCTCTCTCTCTCTCTCTCTCTCTATCTCTCTCTCTCTGCCGTGGGAAACGTTTGGAGCTACCATTCTTTTTTTCTGAATCACTGATTGTTCACTCCTTTGAAAGATTGAACTCTATGAATTAGTTCAAGAGCGGATCCCCCATCTCTAGCGGGAAGGCGTTCCGGGCCCCGGCACGAATGCGCCCGGCTGGTTTATGTCGAGGTCCGGTGTCCCGGCCAGCCTGTGGGTGGTTTCTAAGGCGGTTTTCCATCTACCTCTGCGAATGCGGGCTGGTTCTCCTTATTCCACCACAGTTGCACAGTGTCGGCGACTGCTGCGCGGACACATTCTCCACGTACCCATACACCATAATGTACTCTACACACGCAAACATTTGGGCTTACACTCGTCTGGTATGAGACGTTCCCGGGAGGGCCCACCGATCCGCACGATAACCCTGGGTTCGGTGTGGGGCGGCGGTGGGGTGGGTGGACTGCTGTGGCCTGTTGTGCGGTTGTGAACCACTGAGCGCTACGGCGGGGACGAAGCCTCTCCGTCGTTTCTAGGCCCCCGGTTTAATACATACGTACATAATTTATTTAAAGGGTTTCACTGACGTTGGCCGCATTTGGGCATCGAAAAGAATCGATGGTAACAGGTGGAAACTTTCTCTGGACCGGAATTCGAACCAATTTCCCCCTGACGCGAGTGGTCACATTAATCACCTCAGCAAGCTTCGTATCCGACCCAAATTCCCAGCCTGTTGCACTCTACTGGAGTAGTGTCAGCAAGCAATGACCCCATCAGTCGCCACTTTGGATTCCCGCAATAGATCGGGCTTGCTGTGCATCCGCACTGAGAGATTGGATCTTTCGTCGTCGCCCCTTATTGTTATATAGGGTGTTTCGAAGTTACACCGAGAAGCTTCGAGGGCATGTGGAAGGTGTCGATAGGAGGGTAGGAATCCCTCTCCGGAAAAGCCATCCAACGACGGTACGAATCTTCGAAGCTGGCGCCTGTATAGTATATATGTATATACAGGGTGCCTGCGTTATGATGATACAGACTTCTCAGAGGTGCTGGAGAACGATAAATGTATCAGTTTGAGGTAAGGACCCTGATCTGATAACGAACAAATGAAAGATTACATGCGAAAATGTTGCAAACTATCCGAGCAATACTGAATGGGTCGATACCACAGTCGCCGTTTTCGAAGAAATAATTTATTCTAACGGGCTCTCGTTTAGTAGGAATAGAGGGCACTAATTACCTAACTTCCTTAAATAAATCTCACCATAATCGCAAGCGTTATTAGGTTTTTCGTAGCTTAGTATGCACTTGTTATCGTCCTTTGCTAACATGAAACCACTTGAGTGCGAATTCGCAAAAGGGCAATGATGTTTGCGGCATTCGACGCCCCATAGATTGTCCAACATGCAACCACAATATTGACTGCTAATGGCAACAGGGGGCTGGACTGGAGGTGTCCAGTGCTGCGCACAGCACGAGGCTACGGAGCGTAGTTGAACTACATTACTGGCCATTAAAATTGCTACACCAAGAAGAAATGCAGATGGTAAACGGGTATTCATTACACAAATATATTATACTAAAACTGACATGTGATTACATTTTCACGCAATTTGGGTGCATAGATCCTGAGAAATCAGTACCCGGAACAACCACCTCTGGCAGTAATAACGCCTTGATACGCCTGTGCAGTGAGTCAAACAGAGCTTGGATGGCGTGTACAGGTACAGCTGCCACGCAGCTTCAACGCGATATCACAGTGCATCAAGAGTAGTGACTGGTGTATTGTGACGAGCCACTTGCTCGGTCACCATTGACCAGACGTTTTCAATTGGTGAGAGATCTGTAGAATGTGCTGGCCAGGGCAGCAGTCGAACATTTTCTGTATCCAGAAAGGCCCGTACAGGATCTGCAACATGCGGTCGTGCATTATCATGCTGAAATGTAGGGTTTCACATGGATCGAATGAAGGGTAGAGCCACGGGTCGTAAGGCATCTGAAATGTAATGTCCACTGTTCAGAGTGCCGTCAATGCGAACAAGAGGTGGCCGGGAACGGCGATGAAGAATACGCGTTTCAAATGTGCGTTCACCGCGATGTCGCCAAACACGGATGCGACCATCATTATGCTGTAAACAGAACCTGGATTCATCCGAAAAAAAGACGTTTTGCCATTCGTGCACCCAGGTTCGTCGGTGAGTACACCATCGCAAGCGCTCCTGTCTGTGATGCAGCGTCAAGGGTAACCGCAGCCATGGTCTCCGAGGTGATAGTCCATGCTGCTGCAAACGTCGTCGAACTGTTCGTCCAGATGGTTGTTGTCTTGCAAACGTCCCCATCTGTTGACTCAGGGATAGAGACGTGGCTGCACGATCCGTTACAGCCATGCGGATAAGATGCCTGTCATCTTGACTGCCAATGATACGAGGCCGTAGGGATCCCAACACGGCGTTTCGCGCGAAACGATAAACCGCCTCCTTACACGGGGCATCACAACAACGTTTTACCAGGCAACGCTGGTCAACTGCTGTCTGTGTATGAGAAATCGGTTGGATACTTTCCACATGTTAGCACGTTGCAGGTGTCGCCACCGGCGCCAACCTTGTGTGAATGCTCTGAAAAGCTAATCATTTGCATATCACGACATCTTCTTCCAGTTGGTTAAATTTCCCGTCTGTGGCTCGTCATCTTTGTGGTGTAGCAATTTTAATGGCCGGTAGTGTACTTACTCGACAAATAGCTCACAAAAGTGCCACAGTCCAAGTGGTACTGATACAAAGTAGGGCAATGGCGACGATAAACAGAGCAATATTGCATTGTACCTACAACAATAGTCGGCGAAGTTGACACTTCGTCAGAAACTAACACAAGGAATTTCGCAGACTGAGAAAGAAGTGGAAGATTAAATATTAGCTTTTCTGCACGATGAGTCAGTGGAACGTGTGTTGTATACGGTGATGGTGCGGAAACTGTACTTAAGAAGTACGGTGGTGACGAAACGTGCTTAACAAGTGAAAGCGATACTGAAACAGATGTCGAGCAATGTAGCTCATCATCCTTGTCGGATATGGAGCAACAAATCCCGTCTCCCGTGAAACGTAGTAAAGGACAATAGTCTATGGAACAGGTGCTAGACATAATTACGTAAACGGAGGATCATTTGCAGCATAGTAGAAAAACGGTTGCAAACTGATTTCTAATTATGCAATTCTGTCATATGATGACACGATGGAGACCGTGGCTGTTATTTGAAGACAAATATTGATGGTGTTGGGACAAATGTGATACATGCCCAAAATTCTACATTGGACAGAAAGGCAGAAGTTTGGAAATTCGATACAAAGAACACATTGATGCTTTAAGACTTGGTAACTTGAACAAATCTGCATTTGCATCCCATATTGCTGAAGAAAACCATTGAGTGGGAAACACTGAGAACAACTTAAAAATTTTACATCTAGCAGTAAAAGGAGCCCCTATGAATATATTAAAAGAAATAGAAATACATACACACAAAAACAGCACCCCAGAAAGTATCCTTAATGAACAAACAGAGTTAGCTAACACCCCTTTCCTGAAAAATTTCCAAAAATTATTTTCCTACCTCGAAAGAAAATAATATTAGTATGCCTATCTGCAGATCAAGTAGCAAATCTATATGTCACTATAAATCTCATGATGCTAAATGTAATTAAGTAATGTACTATTTTACCTATACAGTACTAACAAAAAACTTTATAAGTAATGCAACAGTATTAACTGAAAAAAAAATTAAATGTCTCTGTACTAGTGTAAAAGGCATTTCAGTTGCGTAAGAGAATATATGATCCTTTCCAAATGTTACGATATATCATAGCATCTTTGATACTCATATGCTTGTAAGCTCTTTGCATGTATCAAAACATGTGGTGCTTGGTAGACATCTTCTCTTTGACAAATCTAAAGTGTTCAGTGAGAAAAAATTTACGTGTGCAACAATAAGAATGCAGTGGGAATGTATTCACATCTGTTGGACGAATGTTATGAAAACAAACACTCCAAACCGACATTTCACGTAAGTCACATGCAACGAAAATCTGTAACACATCCATCTGTGTATGGCGTTCTTATAATTATGTATTATTTATATTTATTTTAGGACAATTACTCTATAAAAAACAAACCACATATCTTAAGGAACCTCCCCCCATGAACCATGGACCTTGCCGTTGGTGGGGAGGCTTGCGTGCCTCAGCGATACAGATAGCCGTACCGTAGGTGCAACCACAACGGAGGGGTATCTGTTGAGAGGCCAGACAAACGTGTGGTTCCTGAAGAGGGGCAGCAGCCTTTTCAGTAGTTGCAAGGGCAACAGTCTGGATGATTGACTGATCTGGCCTTGTAATAATAACCAAAACGGCCTTGCTGTGCTGGTACTGCGAACGGCTGAAAGCAAGGGGAAACTATGGCCGTAATTTTTCCCGAGGACATGCAGCTTTACTGTATGATTAAACGATGATGGCGTCCTCTTGGGTAAAATATTCCGGAGGTAAAATAGTCCCCCATTCGGATCTCCGGGCGGGGACTACTCAAGAGGATGTCGTTATCAGGAGAAAGGAAACTGGCGTTCTACGGATCGGAGCGTGGAATGGCAGATCCCTTAATCGGGCAGGTAGGTTAGAAAATTTAAAAAGGGAAATGGATAGGTTAAAGTTAGATATAGTGGGAATTAGTGAAGTTCGGTGGCAGAAGGAACAAGACTTCTGGTCAGGTGACTACAGGGTTATAAACACAAAGTCAAATATGGGTAATGCAGGAGTAGGTTTAATAATGAATAGGAAAATAGGAATGCGGGTAAGCTACTACAAACAGCATAGTGAACGCATTATTGTGGCCAAGATAGATACGAAGCCCACACCTACTACAGTAGTACAAGTTTATATGCCAACTAGCTCTGCAGATGATGAAGAAATTGATGAAATGTATGATGAGATAAAAGAAATTATTCAGATAGTGAAGGGAGACGAAAATTTAATAGTCATGGGTGACTGGAATTCGAGTGTAGGAAAAGGGAGAGAAGGAAATGTAGTAGGTGAATATGGATTGGGGCTAAGAAATGAAAGAGGAAGCCGCCTGGTAGAATTTTGCACAGAGCACAACTTAATCATAGCTAGCACTTGGTTTAAGAATCATGATAGAAGGTTCTATATATGGAAGAACCCTGGAGATACTAAAAGGTATCAGATAGATTATATAATGGTAAGACAGAGATTTAGGAACCAGGTTTTAAATTGTAAGACATTTCCAGGGGCAGATGTGGACTCTGACCACAATCTATCGGTTATGACCTGTAGATTAAAACTGAAGAAACTGCAAAAAGGTAGCAATTTAAGGAGATGGGACCTGGATAAACTGAAAGAACCAGAGGTTGTACAGAGTTTCAGGGAGAGCATAAGGGAACAATTGACAGGAATGGGGGAAAGAAATACAGTAGAAGAAGAATGGGTAGCATTGAGGGATGAAGTAGTGAAGGCAGCAGAGGATCAAGTAGGTAAAAAGACGAGGACTAGTAGAAATCCTTGGGTAACAGAAGAAATATTGAATTTAATTGATGAAAGGAGAAAATATAAAAATGCAGTAAATGAAGCAGGCAAAAAGGAATACAAACGTCTCAAAAATGAGATCGACAGGAAGTGCAAAATGGCTGAGCAGGCATGGCTAGAGGACAAATGCAAGGATGTAGAGGCTTATCTCACTAGGGGTAAGATAGATACTGCCTACAGGAAAATTAAAGAGACCTTTGGAGATAAGAGAACCACTTGTATGAACATCAAGAGCTCAGATGGAAACCCAGTTCTAAGCAAAGAAGGGAAAGCAGAAAGGTGGAGTATATAGAGGGTCTATACAAGGGCGATGTACTTGAGGACAATATTATGGAAATGGATGAGGATGTAGATGAAGATGAAATGGGAGATACGATACTGCGTGAAGAGTTTGACAGAGCACTGAAAGACCTGAACGAAACAAGGCCCCCGGAGTAGACAACATTCCACTAGAACTTCTGGCGGCCTTGGGAGAGCCAGTCCTGACAAAACTCTACCATCTGGTGAGCAAGATGTATGAGACAGGTGAAATACCCTCAGACTTCAAGAAGAATATAATAATTCCAATCCCAAAGAAAGCAGGTGTTGACAGATGTGAAAATTACCGGACAATCAGCTTAATAAGCCACAGCTGCAAAGTACTAACACGAATTCTTTACAGACGAATGGAAAAACTAGTAGAAGCCAACCTCGGGGAAGATCAGTTTGGATTCCGTAGAAATACTGGAACACGTGAGGCAATACTGACCTTACGACTTATCTTAGAAGAAAGATTAAGGAAAGGCAAACCTACGTTTCTAGCATTTGTAAACTTAGAGAAAGCTTTTGACAATGTTGACTGGAATACTCTCTTTCAAATTCTAAAGGTCGCAGGGGTAAAATACAGGGAGCGAAAGGCTATTTACAATTTGTACAGAAACCAGATGGCAGTCATAAGAGTCGAGGGACATGAAAGGGAAGCAGCGGTGGGGAAGGGAGTAAGACAGGGTTGTAGCCTCTCCCGATGTTATTCAATCCGTATATTGAGCAAGCAGTAAAGGAAACAAAAGAAAAATTCGGAGTAGGTATTATAATCCATGGAGAAGAAATAAAAACTTTGAGGTTCGCCGATGACATTGTAATTCTGTCAGAGACAGCAAAGGACTTAGAAGAGCAGTTGAATGGAATGGATGGTGTCTTGAAGGGGGGATATAAGATGAACATCAACAAAAGCAAAACGAGGGTAATGGAATGTAGTCTAATTAAGTCGGGTGATGCTGAGGGAATTAGATTAGGAAATGAGACACTTGAAGTAGTAAAGGAGTTTTGCTATTTGGGGAGCAAAATAACTGATGATGGTCGAAGTAGAGAGGATATAAAATGTAGACTGGCAATGGCAAGGAAAGCGTTTCTGAAGAAGAAAAATTTCTTAACATCGAGTATGGATTTAAGTATCAGGAAGTCATTTCTGAAAGTATTTGTATGGAGTGTAGCCATGTATGGAAGTGAAACATGGACGGTAAATAGTTTGGACAAGAAGAGAATAGAAGCTTTCGAAATGTGGTGCTACAGAAGAATGCTGAAGATTAGATGGGTAGATCACATAACTAATGAGGAAGTATTGAATAGGATTGGGGAGAAGAGAAGTTTGTGGCACACCTTGACCAGAAGAAGGGATCGGTTGGTAGGACATGTTCTGAGGCATCAAGGGACCACCAATTTAGTATTGGAGGGCTGCTTGGAGGGTAAAAATCGTAGGGGGAGACCAAGAGATGAATACACTAAGCAGATTCTGAAGGATGTAGGTTGCAGTAGGTACTGGGAGATGAAGAAGCTTGCACAGGATAGAGTAGCATGGAGAGCTGCATCAAGCCAGTCTCAGGACTGAGGACCACAACAACAACAACATCTTAAGGAAAGCGTGTTAACCGTCTGAAGATGAATCACAACGATTCGAAACCGGTAACGATACCGTTTGAATAAAGGAACTGAAAGTAAATTTGTGGTCGAATAAGTTCGCATCAATATGACGGTGTAGTGCATGAGAAAAAAAAAGGATATTCGAGGGAGGACAAGGCGCACGTATTAGGAAAACTGATGTTTTCACCTTTTAAGGACGCTTCATACAGTTCCAGGTTGTACAAGATAGTGACCTCCTATGTTATGCACATCAGATTGCGCGCAACATAGACTACAGTGATTTCAAGGGAAGCAGTGGATAGGTTCATAACTTCAAAGAGTGCTACAGACTTGGAAGACGTGAGATGACGGAATTTCAAATAAAGCATCAACTTGATGATTCACAGAAAACTGCGGAATCGGTCAGAATATTTGTAAATGAGATAAAAAACTTATCGCACCGTTTAGTAATGAATTTGTTTTCAACTCCGATCACTCGTGGTCTGAAGAAGAAATGCATGTGAAACCCTGGAAATCAGAGGCACCAACACAGTTGTATCGAAATCAACAAACAATGCCTTAACGCGTTAGTACACAATTGTGCCGTCCATTAATCTGGATGGTGAATTAACTGGAAAGTTATTTATTGTGCTGCGAGAAGTTGGAGGTGCTCGGCTTCCTACGATTCTTTCTCGTGTGCGTCGATCTTACAAGGGCGGTAGGGGATATTTACGTCACAGCAAACAGGAGTGGGGAAATGGCCGTAGGAGAACTACAACGATGGTATGAACACTGCTCTTGGCCAATAGGTGATCAAAATAACTTGGTTTTGTTTGATTTCTGGTCTGCATAAATCATATACTTTAGAGCAAAGTATCCCTCCTGAAAAGTGTGCGACATTGCAATTCATATCACCTGGAACCACCTGACAAATTTAGCCTCTGGGTGTTTCTTTTTCCGTGACTAAGGAACGTATTACCGGACTATCTGCAGCTACGCCTTCAAGGATAGCCAGTTTCTCGATTAGCTGTACGACAGACAGTTTCTCATTCGGTTGCGTGCAATCACATTCCAACACTTCTCATCACCATGTTACACCAATAAGATTCTATACGCATTATTCAAGAGTGGGTATCTAGCTGAACGTCCTGCAATGTTTGCAACTCCCGAGGATTTTACCTTCGATCTTAAAGGTGTAAAATTTGTGATCACTGCGACACGCCATTTTTCATTCAGTGTTCATGGTGGATGTTAATACTTCGTTTTGAACATTTCTTGAATATCGACGATGTCCATTTCGTGAAGTGTAATACATACATCCCGTAGCAGGTCGATGTCTGTACCTCCTGGACTATCATGTTCTGTCGCCCTCCTGATGCTCATGGTGAGTCATCAGGTGCTGACACTTTTCCTGTCATAATTTTTAACACAACAAATTAGCGTCATTTAGGACTGAACTTGCGACGTTGCACTCAAAGCGTTCTTTGTATGACAACCAGCCATATTAACGCGTACAGCTAATCAGTAATGAGCGCAATTATATACCTCATATCTCTGAACTAGCCTCACGCAAATATCAAACATGTGGCATCTCTGCACATTTGAAAACACGAGATCACTTAGAGGCAATGCAAATACCCTTTAAAATCGATCTTGAATGTCAAAACTGCTTGAAAAACAGCACTCAGATTCAGGCTAGTTAACTGGTCACCTTCCTGGAGATTTTGGAGTACAGAGCTATACTACTTCCGATTAATTTTGCGAGATCCACTGCACTAACAGTTCTGCTCCGTTTCAGTAAAGTGATCTTGATCGCATTTCCCGGCCGCTGTGGTCGAGCGGTTCTAGGCGCATCAGTCCGGAATCGCGCTGGTCCCATAGTGTTTAGAACCATATGAACCCTTTTTTTGATCGCATTTATTATGATAGGCATCAAGCACAAACGCTCATGAAACAAACAGCTTCTCGACACACGTTTCAAATTTTCGTAGGTAACGTCTTCTGCGCAGTTTTATTCCTATTCAAAATATATGATTTACGTAGCAACGAAAACTCTAATTACTCGAAAATATTAGTTTCAACTTAGTGCAGTGAAGACAACCTGGCAACTAAGTGGTTGTTGTTGTTGTAGTCTTTAGTCCTGAGACTAGTTTGATGCAGCTCTCCATGCTACTCTATCCTGTGCAAGCTTCTTCATCTCCGAGTACCTACTGCAACCTACATCCTTCTCAATCTGCTTGGAGTATTCATCCATTGGTCTCCCTCTACGATTTTTACCCTCCACCCTGCCCTCCAATGCTAAATTTGTGATCCCTTGATGCCTCAGAACATGTCTTACCAACCGGTCTCTTCTTCTAGTCAAGTTGTGCCACAAACTCTTCTTCTCCCCAATCCTATTCACTACCTCCTCATTAGTTATGTGATCTACCCATCTAATCATCAGCATTCTTCTGTAGCACCACATTTCGAAAGCTTCTATTCTCTTCTTGTTCAAACTATTTATCGTCCATGTTTCACTTCCATACATGGCTACACTCCATACAAATATTTTCGGAAACGTCTTCCTGACACTTAAATTTATACTCGATGTTAACAAATTTCTCTTCTTCAGAAACGCTTTCCTTGTCATTGCCAGTCTACATTTTGTATCCTCTCTACTTCGACCATCATCAGTTATTTTGCTCCCCAAATAGCAAAACTCCTTTACTACTTCGAGTGTCTCATTTCCTAATCTAGTTCCCTCAGAATCACCTCATTTAATTCGACTACATTCCATTATCCTCGTTTTGCTTTTGTTGATGAACATCTTATATCTTCCTTTCAAGACACTGTCCATTCCATTCAACTGCTCTTCCAAGTCCTTTGCTGTCTCTGACAGAATTACAATGTCATCGGCGAACCTCAAAGTTTTTATTTCTTCTCCATGGATTTTAATTCCTACTCCGAATTTTTCTTTTGTTTCGTTCACTGCCTGCTCAATATACAGATTGAATAACATCGGGGAGGGGCTGCAACCCTGTCTCACTCCCTTCCCAACCACTGCTTCCCTTTCATGCCCCTCGACTCTTATAACTGCCATCTGCTTTCTGTACAAATTGTAAATAACCTTTCGCTCCCTGTGGTTTACCCCTGCCACCTTCAGAATTTGAAAGAGAGTATTCGAGTCAACATTGTCAAAAGCTTTCTCTAAGTCTACAAATTCCAGAAACGTAGGTTTGCCTTTTCTTAATCTAGCTTCTGAAATAAGTCGTAGGGTCAGTATTGCCTCACGTTTTCCAATATTTCTACGGAATCCAAACTGATCTTCCCCGAGGTCGGCTTCTACCAGTTTTTCCATTCGTCTGTAAAGAATTCGCGTTAGTATTTTGCAGCCGTGACTTATTAAACTGATAGTTCGGTAATTTTCACATCTGTCAACGCTTGCTTTCTTTGGGATTGTAATTACTATATTCTTCTTGAAGTCTGAGGGTATTTCGCCTGTCTCATACATCTTGCTCACCAGATGGTAGGGTTTTGTCAGGACCGGCTCTCCCAGGGCTGTCAGTAGTTCTAATGGAATGTTGTCTACTCCCGGGGCCTTGTTTCGACTTAATTATGTGCAAAACAACGAAATTCCATAAAAACAATTTTTATTTTTTCAGACAAGTTACCTATATTATTATTATTATTATTGTTATTATCATTATCGTTGGCAGTGGCTGTAGTTGTATGTAGTTTTAGTGGGTGTATAACTGTCATACAGCAGACGCTATTAATTCTACACTCTCATATGTATGTGAATCTCAAAATATGCGAACACCCAGAATCTGTACTCACGGGCCTCCACTTATACCATCGCATAGTTCACATTAACATTGTCTTCAGGAGGAAATGGCGTGCACAAAGTTGTGATCGAAATGTCTGACCACTTAAACAAATAATATAAAATGATCGACGAACACCAAAGGTAAATTTGAAAACAAAGTAAAAAAGATTCTACTTGGTATCTTTCACCCCGCAGGAAAATTTCTATTTGTGGAATATGCAGGGTGAGTCACCTAACATTACCACTGTAAACACCTCCCAAACCACAGCAAATTCTGAATAACTAATTCCGCAGACGGAAAGTGAGGAGAGGGGCTGGTGTAATTAGTTAATACAAACCACTGAGAAATACACGGAAGTATGATTTTCAACACATTCTTATGTTGTTTTAATGGAAACCTGTTGTTATTTTTAGCACAACTCAAAACAGAAGAAAATACTTAATCAATGCCGTTCCTTACATTGTAAAATGTTAATTACATCCAGAGTAATTTGTAACGTAAAGTTGACGATTGAGTAACTCCTCAACAGTTCAGTCGTGTGTATCGGAGAGAACCGAATTAATTAAGAATACAAAAAGACAGTGATGTAACGTAGGTACAGAAGAGACTTGAACAGCACGTTACGTCCACATGATAACATTTTTATTAGTCTTTCTCTCTGAATAACACTGTAGAACACTCATTGTTTAGAAGAAAATGTACATTAACATGAGAGTGTAGTTAAACTTACAAATTGGTTTTTTGTTTTCAATTACAGAATGTAAAAGAGTGTTTCCTGACAGTTCACTTCAATAAATGGTGAAAGTGGTGCCCATCATCTACTGCACACATTTGCAATGTACGTCGTAATGAATGTCTTACACGACGCAGTACATCTGGTGTGATGTTACCACAGGCTGCCTCAATACGATGTTACATATCCTCTGGGACTGTTGGCACATCACGGCTCACGTTCTCCTTTAATGTACCCCACAGAAAGAAGTCTAAAGGTGTAAGATCAGGAGAACGGGCTGGGCAATTTATGCGTCCGCCACGTGCTATGAAACGCCCGTTGAACGTTCTGTCTAGGGTGAGCCTAGTGTTCATTGCAGAATGTGCAGGAGCAGCATCACGTCGATACCACGTCTAGCGGGACATTTTGTAGCAATGTTGGCAGATCATTCTGTAGAAACTCGATGTATTTTACAGCTGTTTGAGTGCCTTCAATGAAGTGAGGACCAATGAGATGGTCGCCAATTACTCCGTACCATACGTTTACATTCCACGGTCGCTGTCGCTCTACCTGTCGTAGCCAGCGAGGATTGTCCACGGACAGGGAATGCATGTTTCGCGAATTCCCTTCACCGTGGTTTGTGAAATCTGCTTCACCGGCAAATAGGTAGAACTGCAACACATTCTCTGTTAATGCCCATGGACAGAAATTCACTCGATTATTTAAGTCATTTCAATATAATTGCTGATGCAGCGACACGTGATACAGGTGAAATTTGTGACGATGAAATATGCGCATTACACTACTTTGACTCATCGCACTGCCTCTAGCGATGTCACAAGAACTCATGTGTGGGTTCACCGCAATAGCAGCTAACACACCAACTGCACCTGCCCCTGTGATGGGTTTGTTACGGATCCGTTTGTGTGTTACGACTGTACCTGTTGCATACAATTGTTTGTAGATCTTTTCAAATGTGCCGGGCGTTGGATAATCTGTGTCAGGTTATCTTTCCGCATACACCCTGCGGGCTGCACCTGCATTTTGTCTACACTCGGCATATTGAGTGTCACCTCTGCCTTTTCAAAGTCAGAATAAACCAATTTCACAGTACTTATAATACTGTACGCACTGTCGTATTTGCGACTTTCTCACGTTCCTACTGTGTGTCCTTCCGTTCTGACTTGTGTACAGTACACTACCACAGACGTCCGGTAGCACAGTGTACTACAGTTATCCTCAGTACAAGGACTAATTCGGTAAGTGTTACATGCAGACACTGAGGCAGCCGAACACATAAACATCGTAGTCTTCGTAAACATACTCCTGCAGATTTTCCTTGTTACAACACGCGACGGAAAAATGAGGTTTTAAGCCTCAACTTTAAGTTTCAAATTACACCGGATGTACTTAACATTTCAAGATGTAACAAACTGTATTGATTACGTATTTGTTTCTATTTTCTTCTGTGCTAAAAACAGTAACAGGATTCCATTTAAAAAACATAAGTATGTTTTGAAAATCACACTTCCGTGCACTTCTCAATGGTTTGCATTAACCAATTCCACCACTCCCTCTCCTCACTGTCTGTCTGTGGAATTGGCTATTCAGTGTTTGTTGTGGTTTGGGAAGTGTTTCCGGTGGTAACGTTGGGTGGCTCACCTCTATAGAAGGTGGAAGATAGAAACTACCAATTCCCGCAACTATCTGAAACACCCCTTTAAACGGGCAGCCCCTAGCGATATTTCGATTTGAATATTGAATATCGATTTAGAACGACTTGTTTTGAGTTATTAAAATACATCGTACAAATGATGCATGGAAAATCGATCTTTTTCATACAATGGGAACGATTATTCTCGGTGACCTGTGATATAACTGGCCTTTTTAATTTTTATCGTCCAACAAAATGGTAATTATTATTGTTATTATTACTATTATTATTATTTACTGTTCCGTACCCCAAACAGTAAAAGCGGAACCCTTATACTATCACTTTTTTGTCCGTCCGTCCGTCTGTTTGTCTGTCAATTCAAAATATTTTTTTCTCAAGAACGGCTAGACCTATCAAGTAGAAATTTTTGTCACGTGTTAAGTCTACGATCCCTTGTCTGAGCAAGAAAGTGAAGTTTATAATTCAATCAAAAGACACGGCCATTTACAACATGCATTTCAAAACTCCCAAATTCACTCATCAAAACGTAATGGCTACTTCCCGTTGATCTAGAATAGTGATAGTTGTCACGAAGCAAAGTTTCACACTACAACCAAAATTGCTAATAATATCAAACAAAAAAACATAATTGTCCTTTATTGTGAGATTGACTGTCTGTCAGTCCAACTGTTAACGCCCCCCTTTTTTTTTCAAGTACGGGTAGATGTATCAAGTTGAAATTTGTCTCACACGCTGACATGTATGTTTCCTTGGCGTATAACAAACGTTAGCTTCTAGTTCAATCCACACAAAGGATACGTCCATATATGTCACATATGTCGATACTTGGAAACTGGCACATCAAAACATTCACCATACTTACGTCGACCTATAATCTTGTAATTTGCCAAGAAGCATAGTTTCGCAGTACAACCAAAATAAAAAAAAATCCGCAGATTGTTAATTTGTAATATATCACTGGAATTTTTTTTTCATTTGTTATCAGATTGACTGACTGATGTGTGTTAAGACCTCTTTTTCTCAGGAACGGGTAGACGTATCAAACTGAAATTTATGACACATATTTATGACACATATGGTCCTCTGGCGGTATCATAAACGCTGGCTTCTAAGACAGTACAATCAAAAGATATGGCCGTTGCTGTCATATATTTCGATACTTGTAAACTCACTCATCAAAACCTATAGGGTACTTCCCACCGACCTAGAATCATTGAATTTGCTAAGAAGCAAAATTTCACACTGAAACCAAAGGAAATAAATTCAGACATGGTTAATTTCTATTTGCGTCACACAAAAAAAGATAGTTCGTTTGTGCTTTGCTATCGGACTTCAGACTTGAAATTAAAACACTTTCGGAAATCTTGGAATTCCTGGGACCGACCTGTTGGCACTATCAATATCGATAACCGGCAAGACTCATCGATATCTCCGAATTGCATGATGGATTAACTGCCTACAAACAAAACTGATTTGGTACGGAACCACCAGTGCGTAAGTCGTGGCCATTTGTTTTTCGTTAACAAAACACTTTCAGTTAAAAACAGGTCTGCTAATGATCCGTTTCCGAGATGATTGCAAATGTGCGATTTCCAGCAGCCATTAATTTCTAACTAAAATAGTGCCTTAGGTGCTACAAATGCAACTAGAAAGAAAACTTTTAGGTTTAAATACCCATCCAATTGCATTTCGCTACAATTATCTAACTTTGCGACTACTCTATGCAACATCATCATGGACGAAGAGCCCCACGGAACCTATGACGTTACAAAAAACGCCATTTTCACGAATCACGAATAATAGTAGTCCAGTAGCACTCCCTTGGACTACGGGTGAAGTTGCTTTTACGCCTGAGGTTTTCTCAGCGTTGAAAATAACGCGTTTTGACCTGTTTGCTAGAAACTCTTCAGTCCAGTCACACAGCCTGCCTAATATTCCGTAAGTTATTACTTTTTTCTTTGGTCTTATTGAAAGGCTTCCTGAAGTCAAGGACCAGGGTACCAAGCTGGACGCCCACTATGCTGATGTGACAGTAGTCACTGGATATGTCCTAACATCGTGGCCGACCTCCTATTTCCCGGGATACTACAGGATCTCGACGTGACATGGACTCAACAAGTCGCTGGAAGCCGCCAGCAAAAGCGTTGAGCCACGCTGCCTGTATAGCCGTCCATAATTGCAAAAGTGTTGCCGGTGTCGGAGTTTGTGCACGAGCCGACCTCTCGATTATGCTCCATACGCGTTCGACGGGATTCAGCTGGGACTATATGGGTGGTCAGCCATTGACTCGAATTGTCCAGACCACTCCCGAACAATTTTGGTCCCGCGATATGGTCCATTGCCATCAATAAAAATTCTGTCGTTGTTTCCGAAGTCCACGAATGGCTGCATAAGGTTTCCTAGTAACCGAACATAACCATTTCCACTCAATGACCAAACAATTTGACCACAGGACCAAGTTCATTACATGTAAACACAGCCCACACAATTATGGAGCCACCATCACCTTCCACAGCGCCTTCTTCACAGCTTGGGCAAATGGACTTCTGGGGTCTGCGCCACACTCGAACCTTACCATCAGCTCCTACCAACTGAAATCTGGACTCATCTAACCAGGTCACTGTTTTACACTCGTCTAGGCTCCTATCGATACAATCAAGAGCCTAGGACAGGCGCTGCAGGCGGTTCCGTGCTGTTAGCAAAGGCACT
This sequence comes from Schistocerca cancellata, assembly GCF_023864275.1. Taxonomy (NCBI): domain Eukaryota; kingdom Metazoa; phylum Arthropoda; class Insecta; order Orthoptera; family Acrididae; genus Schistocerca; species Schistocerca cancellata. The sequence continues at coordinate 13,272,834 of NC_064635.1, read as the reverse complement.
GACGCCCATTAACGCGAAATTTCGTCACGTTGTCCTACTATTTACGTCCTTCAGACGTCCCACGTTGATTTCTGCGGTTATTTGGCGCAGTGTTGCTTGTCTGTTAACAATGAAAACACTGTGCAGTCGCCACTGCCGTCGTTCGGTCAGTGAAGGCCGCGGGCCACTGCTTTGTCCGTGGTGAGAGGTAATGCATGAAATTTCGAATTCTCGACTCACTCTTAACACTGTGCATCTCGGAATACTGAAATCCCTGTCGGTTTCCGAAACTGAATGTCACTTTCGTCTACCTGCAACTACGATTCCGCATTCAAAGTCTGCTAATTCCCGTCGTGCCGACGTAATGATGTCGCAAACATTTTCACATAAATCACCTGAGTATAAATGACAGTTACGCAAGGCACTGCTCTTATATACCTTGCGTGCGCGACACTACCGCCATTTGTATACGTGTAGCCGGCCGGAGTGGCCGAGCGGTTCTAGACGCTACAGTGTGGAACCGCGCGACCGCTACGGTCGCCGGTTCGAATCCTGCCTCGGACATGGATGTGTGCGATGTCCTTAGGTTAGTTAGGTTTAAGTAGTTCTATGTTCTAAGGGACTGATGACCTCAGAAGTTAAGTTCTATAGTGCTCAAAGTCATTTGAACCATTTTTTTGTATACGTGCATATCGCTAATCCATGATTTTTGTCACGTTGGTGTACAACGAGAAAATGAAGTGGAATCGCAGAAGTTAATAAACACTTGAGGAAAGACAAGATTAGCGGGATGCGGTCCAAAAGTGCCATAAACGTCTAAAAGGGGCTGTTTTCAAAGTGACAGTGTTTTTTGTGTATGACTGGTTTGATGCCGTTCGCCACGAATTCCTCCCCTGTGGCAACCTCTTTATCTCAGAGTAGCACTTGGAAGCTACGTCCTCGGTTTTGAAAATTTCTCGAGTGTTTAGCCGGGCAGCGTCGTCCAAAAGGCGCGATATTTCGGCAAGCCGACTTCTTTCCATCTTCAGATGTTCTTGGTGTCTGAAGATGGCAAGAAGTCGGCCTGCCGAAATATCGAGCTTTTGGACGACGCTGCCCTGCTGAATACCCGAGAAATTTTCAAGATATCTGTACGCCGGGAAAACCTCAGATCACATGTCCTCAATTATTTGCTGGATGTATTCGAATCTCTGCCTTCCTCTACAGTTTTTACCCTCTGTAGCTCTCTCTAGTATTATGAAAGTTATTCCCTGATGTCTTAACAGATGTCCTACCATTCTTTCCATTCTTCTTGTTAGCGTTTTCCATATATTCCTTTTTCCCCGATTGTCCGGAGAACCTCGTTATTCCTTACCTTCTTTAATTTTCAACATTCTTCCGAAGCACCATATTGCAAATGTTTCGATTCACTTCTGTTCCGTTTTTCCCACAGTCCATGTTCGACTACCATACAATGCTCTGCTCCAAACGTACATTCTTAGAAGTTCTTAAAATGGTTCTGAACACTATGGGACTTAACTTCTGAGGTCATCAGTCCCCTAGAACGTAGAACTACTTAAACCTAACTAACCTAAGGACAACACACACATCCCTGCCCGAGGCAGGATTCGAACCTGCAACCGTAGCGGTCGAGCGGTTCCAGACTGTAGCGCCTAGAGCCGCTCGGCCACCGCGGCCGGCCTTAGAAGTTCTTCCTCAAATTAAGGCGTACGTTTGATACCAATAAACTTCTCTTGGCCGGGAATGCCCTTTCTGCCAGTGCCACTCTGTTTTTCATATCCTTGCCCCGTCCGACATGTTTCATTTTGCTGCCTAGGTACCAGAATGCCTTAATTTCATCTACTTCGTGATCATCACTCCTCACATTAATTTTCTCTAATTTTCTCGTCGTTCTCGTTTTCGCAACTTCTCATTACTTTCGTCTTTCTTCGATTTAATCTCAGTCCATATTGTATAATTACTAGTCTGTTCATTCCATTCCGCCCATCCTGTAATTCTTCTTCACTTTCACTGATGATAGTCATCAGCGAATCTTATCATTGATACACTTTCACCTAGAATTTTAATTCCACTCTTGAACCTTACTTTTGTTTCCGTCATTACTTCTTCGATGTTCAGATTGATCAGCAAGGACGATATGCTACATCCCCGTCTTACACCCTTTTTAACCCCGTGCACTGCGTTCTTGGTCTTCCACTCTTCTTGTTCCCTCTTGGTTCGTGTACATATTCTACATTACACGTATTTCCCAGTAGCTTACTCTTTTCTCAGACTTTCGAACATCTTGCACCATTTTACATTGTCAAAACGCTTTGTACAGTTCGACAAGTCCTATGAACGTCTCTTGATTTTTCTTCAGTCTCGCTTCCATTATCCACCGCAAGGGCAGAACTGCCTCTCCCGTGCCTTTAACTTTCCTAAAGCCAGGCTGACCGTCATCTAACAGAACCTCAGTTTTCTTTTCCATTCTTCTGTACTTACTACTTTGTCACGTAATTGGACGCATGAGCTGTTAAGGTGTTCGTGGAATAATTCTAGCACATGTCGGCTCCTGCTGTCTCCGGAATTGTGAAGACGATGTTTTTTCGAAAGTCTAACGATATAGCGCCTGTCTCACGCCAACGTGGAGAGTCATTTCGTTGCCACTTCCCCCTGCGATTTTAGAAATTCTGATTGAATGTTGTCTACCTCCTTTGCCTTTGATCTTAAATCTTAAAAACATTTTTAAATTCTCATTCTAGTAATGAATCATCTATCTCTTCCCTGTTGACACCATTTTCTTCTCGTGTAACGTCAGCAGACAAGTAGTCTCCATCAGACAGGCCCTCAGTGTACTCTTCCCATCTATCCTCTCTCTCCTCTGCATTTAACATGGAATTTCCATTGCAGTCTTAATGTTACCACTGTTGCTTTTAATTTCACGGAAGTTTGTTTCGAATTTTCTATATGCTTAGTCAGTCCTTCCAACGATAATTTATTTTTCAATTTCTTCACATTTTTCATTTACGCATTTCGCCTTAGCTTACCTGGAGTTCCCATTTATCTCAAAGTGAGTCGTATTTCTGTATTCCTGTTGTTCATTGAATATTTTTGTACATCCCTCTTCCATTGATCAACTGAATTTCTTCTTTTACCCACAGTTTCTTCGTAGTTACCTTCACCGTTGTCTTTCTTTCAGGCTTTTGTGATTGCTATTCCTACAGATGTTCACTCCTATTCAACTGAACTGAAGGTGTACAAGTTAGGTGCGTCATTAAAGAGATTCCTATCATGTTGTTGTTGTTGTTGTTGTTCTTGTTGTGGTATTCAGTCCAGAGACTGGTTTGATGCAGCTCTCTATGTTACTCTATCCTGCGCAAGCTTCTTCATCTCCAAGTACCTACTGCAATTTACAGCCGCGCGGGGTAGCCACTCGGTCTTAGGCGTCTTGTCACGGTCCGCGCGGCTCTCCCCGTTGGAGGTTCAAGTCCTCCGTCGGGCATGCGTGTGTGTGTTGTCCTTAGCTTAAGTTAATTCAAGTTAGATTAGGTAGTGTGTAAGCTTAGGGACCGATGACCTCAGCAGTTTCGTCCCTTAACACAAATTTCCAAATTTTTGCAATCTACATACTTCTGTATCTGCTTAGTGTATTCATCTCTTGGTCTCCCTTTATGGTTTTTACCCTCCACGCTGCCCTCCACTACTAAATTGGTGTATTTGAACTAATGGAGCTATGGAGATGTTTGTAAAAATTGCAACGACGTATCACTCCATGTTAATGTGATACTGCCGTCTTCTGAAGAAGATAGGTTTAAACCTATCGAAAACTAGGTAAAGATTACTTTATCCTTTGCTGGTCGGCTGTTTTTCATCTTATTACGTGGAACCGTTGCTGTTACGCAGCTATGTTTAAAATAATAGACTCATTCTATTACCCTCGTTTTGCTGTTGTTGATGTTCACCAAATATCCTCCTTCCAAGACATTGTCCATTCCATTCAACTGCTCTTCCAAGTCCTTTGTTGTATCTAGCAGAATTACAGTCATTGGCGAACGTCAAAGTTTTTATTTCTTCTTCATGGATTTTAATTGCTAAACCAAATTTTTCTTTAGTTTCGTGTACTGCTTGCTCAATATGTAGATTGAATAACATCGGGGATAAGCTACAGCTCTGTCTCACTCCCTTCGCAACCATTGGTTCCCTTTCATGTCCGTCGACTCTTCGGCTTTCTGTACAAATTGTAAGTAGCTTTTCGCTTCCTGTATTTGACCTCTGCCATCTTTAGAATTTAACGAGAGTATTCCAGTCAACATTGTCAAAAGCTTTCTCTAAGTCTACAAATGCTAGAAACGTAGGTTTGCCTTTCCTTAATCTGTCTTCTAAGATAAGTCGTAGGGTCAGTATTTCCTTACGTGTTCCTATCATCTGACACACGCACTCTCACTAAAGCGGTGTATGACACACCAGACGTGTTTTCCAGTGGAGCATTCGGTTAACTTGTCACCTCGTCATGAAAGGTTTGCGGTTGCCATTCGAAAGCCACTTCCTTTCGGCTGCTAATGGAGTAATTGTGCGGAATTAACTGTCATTGTAGGTACATACGTTGCACTTCGTTGATGTAAACGGACGTTACACCGCGACAAACAACAGGGACAGAAATTTGAGTACAGTGGATAGCGGAAAAAAGAACTTGGCAAGGGGGACGTTTGAACACTGCTCGCCTGCTTAGCAGTACAACAGCGTGTCCACTGCCCCACGACGCCGTTGCTCCATCTGGTTGCTGTATTTTGTACTTCTTGTCCTTGGACCGTTCACTGTTTCTATTTTGCTTTTTTTTCACCTTCTTCCTGTTTTCATTCCTAACCTTCGTTCAGTTTTTGACGGGCTGTCCACTGGGCCCTCTTAAAACTAGATCTGACGGGGGTGCGATGGGGACTTCCCATTGTTAGTAGAATCGCACATGTGTCAAGTTTTACATGCGAGGATTAGACACGGCGAGAGTTTCAAGTGAGACCACAGAACGTACTGAACACCTGAACACAAACAAGGTTACCAACATGCTTTCCAAAAGCTGCGGAAATATCTACAAGGGGATATTTTGAAGGCGACGGTGTAGAATATCTACATCTACATCCATACCCCGCAAGCCACCTCAGGGTGTGTGGCGGAGGGTACCTTGAGTACCTCTATCGGTTCTCCCTTCTATTCCAGTCTCTTATTGTTCGTGGAAAGAAGGATTTTCGGTATGCCTCTGTCTGGGCTCTAATCTCTCTGATTTTATCCTCATGGTGGCTTCGCGAGATATACGTAGGAGGGAGCAATATATTGCCTGACTCCTCGGTGAAGGTATGTTCTCGAAACTTCAACAAAAGCCCGTACCGAGCTACTGAGCGTCTCTCCTGCAGAGTCTTCCACTGGAGTTTATCTATCATCTCCGTAACGCTTTCGCGATTACTAAATGATCCTGTAACGAAGCGCGCTGCTCTCCGTTGGATCTTCTCTATGTCTTCTATCAACCCTATCTGGTACGGATCCCACACTGCTGAGCAGTATTCAAGCAGTGGGCGAACAAGCGTACTGTAACCTACTTCCTTTGTTTTCGGATTGAATTTCCTTAGGATTCTTCCAATGAATCTCAGTCTGGCATCTGCTTTACCGGCGATCAATTTTATATAGTCATTCCGTTTTAAATCACTCATAATGCGTATTCCAAGATAATTTATGGAAATAACTGCTTGCAGTTGCTGACCTGCTATATTGTAGCTAAATGATAAAGGATCTTTCTTTCTATGTATTCGCAGCACATTACACTTGTCTACATTGAGATTCAATTGCCATTCCCTGCACCATGCGTCAATTCGCTGCAGATCCTCCAACATTTCAGTACAATTTTCCATTGTTACAACCTCTCGATATACCACAGGATCATCCGCAAAAAGCCTCAGTGAACTTCCGATGTCATCTACAAGGTCATTTATGTATATTGTGAATAGCAACGGTCCTACGACACTCCCCTGCGGCACACCCGAAATCACTCTTATTTCGTAAGACTTCTCTCCATTGAGAATGACATGCTGCGTTCTGTTATCTAGGAACTCTTCAATCCAATCACACAATTGGTCTGATAGTCCATATTCTGTTACTTTGTTCATTATACGACTGTGGAGAACTGTATCGAACGCCTTGCGGAAGTCAAGAAACACGGCATCTACCTGGGAACCCGTGTCTATGGACCTCTGAGTCTCGTGAAGGAATAGCGCGAGCTGGGTTTCACACGACCGTCTTTTTCGAAACCCATGCTGATTCCTATAGAGTAGATTTCTAGTGTCCAGAAAAGTCATTATACTCGAACATAATACGTGTTCCAAAATTCTGCAACTGATCGACGTTAGAGATATAGGTCTATAGTTCTGCACATCTATTCGACGTCCCTTCTTGAAAACGGGGATGACCTGTGCCCTTTTCCAATCCGTTGGAACGCTACGCTCTTCTAGAGACTTACAGTACTCCGCTGCAACAAGGGGGGCAACTTCCTTCGCGTACTCTGTGTAAAATCGAACTGGTATCCCATCAGGTCCAGCGGCGTTTCCTCTTTTGAGCGATTTTAATTGTTTCTCTATCCCTCTGTCGTCTATTTCGATATCTACCATTTTGTCATCTGTGCGACAATCTAGAGAGGGAACTACAGGTGCAGTCTTCCTCTGTGAAACAGCTTTGGAAAAAGACATTTAGTATTTCGGCCTTTAGTCTGTCATCCTCTGTTTCAGTATCATTTTGGTCACAGAGTGTCTGGACACTTTGTTTTGATCCCCCTACCGCTTTGACATAAGACCAAAATTTCTTAGGATTTTCTGCCATCATCTAGGTAAGACGAAATAACTTTGACTGACGTATTTATGGTCTATCTGGATACCGCGCCGTACACCATGTCACGCAGAGGATCAGTGCAGGCGGTGGGCCGTGGGTGGTGTTCGCCTGTTGCGTTGCAGCCCACCCGCTGCGTGACACACATGCGCGGCCACGCATGCGAGAGTGTGTGTGTGTCTGAGTGGGGCGGTAATTGCTGCTGAATTTTCCATGGCGCTTGATCAACCGCGGGCCATCTTGCGCTGTCTCCCTGCCAGAGTTTGTCGCTGGCGCCGAATTTGCTTCCGTCACGTTGCCAGTTGCACGGGTCACCGACAGCGTCGCTCGCTCAACACGTCCCGCCCACCCACTGCATGGGTCACCCTGTAGCATCCGAGCTCCGTGCGCTGGGAGCCGAGACAGCGGTAATGGCGCTACAGAGGGTACTAGCAAGGTTCCAATTACCACCACGAAAACTAAAGTTACGTAATTAAGTAGTGGTACGTTCGCAGGTTGTGACGAAACAGGAACCTTCCTAATATTACTTCTGCTACAAAGCACCGTGTTCATAAAATAATTTATTATTGGAGCAATTGATGTCTTAATTTGTAGTAGAATTTAACCCAAGAAAACTGCGTAAGTGCGGGTAGGGCTTGCGCATCGAGGGCTGTGTACAGTTGTGGACAAAACGAGCGAGACCCCTTCGCCTTTTCGTTATGCTGATCTGCACAGCTTTAAAGTCTGCTACACAGTATAACAGGCAAGGCGACGAAGTGCTACCAACATACTATGCACAAGCGTGAAATTGACGAACTATCCATTCTTTGTCAGACTGTTTTCAATATGTAAGACTATACCAGGGTTTGGAACTGAAATAGTGGCAACTATTTATTCACAAGCGATACAAAAGTGTTACATCTACATCTACATCTACATCCATACTCCGCAAGCCACCTGACGGTGTGTGGCGGAGGGTACCTTCAGTACCTCTATCGGTTCTCTCTTCTATTCCAGACTCGTATTGTTCGTGGAAAGAAGGATTGTCGGTATGCCTCTGTGTGGGCTCTAATCTCTCTGATTTTATACTCATGGTCTCTTCGCGAGATATACGTAGGAGGGAGCAATATACTGCTTGACTCTTTGGTGAAGGTATGTTCTCGAAACTTTGACAAAAGCTCGTACCGAGCTACTGAGCGTCTCTCCTGCAGAGTCTTCCACTGGAGTTTATCTGTCATCTCCGTAACGCTTTCGCGATTACTAAATGATCCTGTAACGAAGCGCGCTGCTCTCCGTTGGATCTTCTCTATGTCTTGTATCAACCCTATCTGGTACGGATCCCACACTGCTGAGCAGTATTGAAGCAGTGGGCGAACAAGCGTACTGTAACCTACTTCCTTTGTTTTCGGATTGCATTTCCTTAGGATTCTTCCAATGAATCTCAGTCTGGCATCTGCTTTACCGACAATCAACTTTATATGATCATTCCATTTTAAATCACTCCTAATGCGTACTCCCAGATAATTTATGGTATTAACTGCTTCCAGTTGCTGACCTGCTATTTTGTAGCTAAATGATAAAGGATCTATCTTTCTGTGTATTCGCAGCACATTACACTTGTCTACATTGAGATTCAATTGCCATTCCCTGCACCATGCGTCAATTCGCTGCAGATCCTCCTGCGTTTCAGTACAATTTTCCATTGTTACAACCTCTCGATACACCACACGTTTGCACCTGTTACTGTCCTTCAAAGTAGTCACCAGCGTTGTGTAGAACCCGTTGCCGTTACTCGCTAATAACAGTATTTTGTTATTTCGATAAACATCCCGAATAATTGTCACATAAGCGGTGACAAAAGGTAGAAAATTCGTGTTTTAGAGTCCAGAATGCTCCATGCAACAGAAACTGCAGATCATTTCGCCATTTTCATTGCGAAATTGCCGGCTTATTCATGTCTGCGGTAATAATAAGAGGGCTGTTTGCCTGGGTTGCTAGCATAGTGGAAGGTGTTTGCTACTGCAAGGGAGGTCTGGTTTGTTTCCGGTTCTAATCTCGATGGAGACAGATAGACTATCAGTAAAGCAATTTTAAGAAATTCTCGCACCCACAATACGTTTTATTGCTACCTTTATTCTGTACCGGCGCCCTGTGGATGTCAATATGAAACTCTTGTAGAATTTCGTGCTTGTTACTGCCTACTTTTTCCCCTTCTGTCAATAACTGAATTGCCTTAATATGGCATTGAATGATTTTTAACTGAATTTAGTTATGGATCTTCACGCATTGCTAAATTTGCACACTTTCGTGGTAGGTCAGCAACGGTAATCCACAATGACTGGTCTGAACGTTGACACAAACCGTTTCGCAGCGGATGGCCATAATATGTTGCTAGTTCGTAACGATCTTGGGTAATTTGTCTTACTAGAACAGTTGTGTTATCTCGATAAGCTGAAATTCATTTTTATTAGTACAGTTGATACTAATTAGCGTTCCTTCTTCCATTTATATCTCATATTTACGTGTTGTGTTTAACACCCTAATCAGCATTAATATGGTCTTACACATGATGAAAACAGTCTGACGAAGTTCAGATAGTTTGTCAAGTTCACGCCTGTGCGTAGTATGTTGGTAGCACTTCGTCCCCTTGCCTGTTATGCTGTGTAGCAGACTTTAAAGCTGTGCGGATCAGCATAACGAAAAGGCGAGGGCTCTCGCTCGTTCTGTCCACGACTGTACATGTACAAACTTCATTATTTATGTAGAAAGTTCATCCGTCCTAGAAATCAATAATGTCGGCGATTTTTGCTTGTTATTAACATTAATCATAGTAAGGTAATGGTGCCATAAATGCCAAGACTTTCAAGAACGTCTTAATTTTACGATTAAAGGGTGTATTTCGTGTTATTTCGCATTTGCTATTATTATTTTTCATTTATTTTATATATGTAGTAGTTATATTAACATTCTATTGTAAAGTAGTGGGGAAAATACGTTCTGGCACAATTCGTTAGTGCAAGTTGCAAACATTCTAGAGCAACTTCATTGATTTATGACTCTCTCACTTAACTCTTAAAACGTTGTCCTGATAAGTCAATTATGACCACCTGGGATTGATCTCTAACCCCCTGGGTAATCTGTCCTTTTGAGAAACCCCAAACATCCCCCTCCCCTCCTTCTCCCCGCCCCCACACCGATATTAGCACACTTTCAGTCCAGAGTTGTTTGAATAGCCCATCCCACTCTATCAATTTCACTGAATATTAAATTAAATGGATAAGTTAATAAACTCCTCCCCCCTTGGGAAATAGACCAGTCCTCCTCTCACCTCTTCACTTCCCCACCTGGAAATTGGTGGGTCTCTGCCGGAGAGGAGGTATCTCATGACAGGAAATTCAATTACAAGGCAAAGGATGTACTGAAACTTCCTGGCAGATTAAAACTGTGTGCCGGACCGAGACTCAAACTCGGGACCTTTGCCTTTCGCAGGGACGTGCTATGCCATCTGAGCTACCCAACCACGACTCACGCCCCGTCCTCACAGCTTTACTTCTGCCAGTACCTCGTATCCTACCTTCCAAACTGTACAGAAGCTCTCCTACAATATCCTTTCTACATCTACATCTACATTTATACTCCGCAAGCCACCCAAAGGCGTGTGGCGGAGGGCACTTTACATACCACTGTCATTACCTCCCTTTCCTGTTCCAGTCCCGTATGGTTCGCGGGAAGAACGACTGTCTGAAAGCCTCTGTGCGCGCTCTAATCTCTCTAATTTTACATTCGTGATCTCCTCGGGAGGTATAAGTAGGGGGAAGTAATATATTCGATACCTCATCCAGAAACGCAACCTCTCGAAACCTGACGAGCAAGGTACGCCGCGATGCAGAGCGCCTCTCTTGCAGAGTCCGCCACTTGAGTTTGTTAAACATCTCCGTAACGCTATCACGGTTACCAAATAACCCTGTGACGAAACGCGCCGCTCTTCTTTGGATCTTCTCTATCTCCTCCGTCAACCCGATCTGGTACGGATCCCACACTGATGAGAATTACTCAAGTATAGGTCGAACGAGTGTTTTGTAAGCCACCTCCTTTGTTGATGGACTACATTTTCTAAGGACTCTCCCAATGAATCTCAATCTGGTACCCGCCTTACCAACAATTACTTTTATATGATCATTCCACTTCAAATCGTTCCGCACGCATACTCGCATATATTATAGAGAAGTAACTGCTACCAGTGTTTGTTCCGCTATCATATAACCATACAATAAAGGATCCTTCTTTCTATGTATTCGCAATACATTTCATTCAGGAATGCTAGTTCTGCAAGGTTCGCAGGAGAGCTTTGAACAGTGGACGTTACATTTCAGATGCCTTACGACCCGTGGCTCTACCCTGCATTCGATCCCTACGAAACACTACATTTCAGCAGGATAATGCACAACCGCATGTTGCAGGCCCACTCTGTATACAGAAAATGTTCGACTGCTGCCCTGGCCAGCACATTCTCCACATCTCTCACCAATTGAAAACGTCTGGTCAATGGTGGCCGAGCAACTGGCTCGTCACAATACGCCAGTCACTACTCTTGATGAACTGTGGTGTCGTATTGAAGCTGCATGGGCAGCTGTACCTGTACACGCCATCCAAGCTCTTTTTGACTCAGTACCCAGGCGTATCAAGGCCGTTATTATGGCCAGAGGTGGTTGTTATGGGTACTGATTTCTCAGGGTCTATTCACCCAAATTGCGTGAAAATGTAATCACATTTCAGTTCCAGTATATTATATTTCTGCAGTGAATACCCGTTTATCATCTGCATTTCTTCATGGTGTAGCAATTTTAGTGGCCAGTAGTGTACTTCACACACTGGTGGTTCCCCGCCTGTAGACAGAACCTTGTGTCTTATTTCCTCAGTCACTTCACTTCATGGAGTAGTATGATTGTCCGCAATGCCCACGTGCAGCCTGTGCTAACGCATTTGAGATCCTAACAAAGACCCACAGGAGGCAGCTTGGTGATGGAGACGCAGTTTCCTTCAGAAGTGTAGTGCGACAAACCACGAAGCTACTGCACGAAGAGAGTTCTAGAATCAAGAACAATCGCTTGATTACGATGTACTTTGCTTAATTTACATGTTCACTCAAAATTGATGAGTTCTTAGGAGAAGCTGTGAAAAGATTAGTCTTTTCCATGGGGTTTAAAAATAGCTACTTTTTCAGAGCAAGATATAAGATATCGTCTAAAATACATTTTCCGTTATGAAACAGAAATATGCGCAAAGCAATAAACAATTACGTCTTTTAGCTTTCGTCATTTTGCACGAACATGGCCCCTTTTATGTTAAGCATTATCTTAAAACATATCACAACTTAAATTAAGGTATCTTGTGGAGTAAAGCATGCTATTTCTAATGAACGTTGGTCTTTATGAGATGGAAGAGCTGATAGTTGCCTAAATAGCAAAAAACACTTTATGGAGCAGAATTTCCCTCTGATTAATTCAAGAGACATTAATTTTGCCAATCTCACAAACTAACTGGTAGAGAAAATATTCGCGAAAGGTAAGATAAAATTTGATACTTCCTGGCAGATTAAAACTGTGTGCCGGACCGAGACTCGAACTCGGGACCTTTGCCTTTCGCGGGCAAGTGCTCTACCACCCGAGCTACACAAGCAAGACTCACGCCCCGTCCCCACAGCTTTACTTCTGCCCGCAAAAGGCAAAGGTCCCGAGTTCGAGTCTCGGTCCGGCACACAGTTTTAATCTGCCAGGAAGTTTCATATCAGCGCACACTCCGCTGCAGGGTGAAAATATCATTCTGGAAATGATGTACTGCTTGTTAATAAAATTCAGTTTGCAGGGGTTGCTATTTAGGAAGATGCAGCTCTTGTAAAATACATCAAATGAAATAATTAAATCGATAGTTTCTTTTTTTATTCTCATTGTGCAAGGAGTACTGCCAACAGAACTAACTGCACGTAATTACACTGTTAAAAATCTTTCACATCCACCGCATGGCATTCTCGGCCCATGCCCTGACCATTTCGCCAGGCCACCTGCATTATGGACCCCAAACACACAGGCCCTGTGACAGTTGTCGGCTGCCACACAGCCAACTGACTCTTGTAGCACACAGAATGGATGTCACACAAAGCCCTGAACAAGGCATCAGGTGGCGGCAACTCTGTAATATTGATATCTGAGAAATTCCTGTCGAGACGCATGCTCTCTCTCTCTCTCTCTCTCTCTCTCTCTCTCTCTCTCTCTCTCTCTCTCTCTCACTCTCTCAAGTGCATGCATTGTGTTTGTGTGAACCATCATATGCAAACACATACAAACCAACATATCTCCCCACCCCTCCACCCTTCCATCCCACACCCTTACCCCTCGCCACTTACGCAGACCTGGTTTTAGTAGTCAGAACATCCCTTTGTTGACACACTTCCACTGTTGTGAAAACCTGTAGCAGATAGATGCTACCTACTCCATCTTGATTATTTTGGTTCTGTCATGTGCCACACTAACTCCACCATTTTCCTGAACAATGTAGTGGATACCTGGCCTCCCTCTCCCCACCCACAACCCAGCTGTGGAAGTCTTGAAAATATTACCTCACTCTATGATATTGATTGACTAATTAATTAAATCCATGCCCTTTGTATGCAGGCAGCTTTTTCTTTACATTCTATTGGTGGATACTAGGACTGGTGTATATAGTGGTATTCGATCTGGCAACTGCCCAGTTCCAAAACCCTAGTCTTCCCCCTTGCTGATTTTTTCCCCCTTGCCTCCTATTTTTGGATACTGGCGCAGTTAGATCTTTCAGAATTCAAATTTGTGTGAAATCTTATGGGACTTAACTGCTAAGGTCATCAGTCCCTAAGCTTACACACTACTTAACCTAAAGTATGCTAAGGACAAACACACACACACCCATACCCGAGGGAGGACTCGAACCTCCGCCGGGACCAGCCGCACAGCGCATGACTGCAGGACCTTAGACCGCTCGGCTAATCCCGCCCGGCAATTAGATCTTTGGTAGGAACTACATTACGTTGGAAGTAGCTGAATATTTCACATTTCAGTTCAGTTGCAAGCTATACATGCTATACTTAAACAATATGTGGGACAGGCTGGACAGATGTGTGCTCATAATACGACTATCGGAAACAATAAACTGATCAATCGGGAATTTTAGCTAGCGATTTGGTTTGTAAGGCACTATAGAAGTCCTAAATTGGTTCTCTCCTTTACATTTGGAAGTAGGAGGAAGAGCCTTCCTTGTGATAAAACAGTGACAACAACAACAAACACTTCTCCTAGACAGAGTCCACTGCTATCCATTGAGGAGCACTAAACACGACACACGTAAACTACGATACAGTCCATAGCAGTAGTTGTCGTGACAAGATGTCAGAGATCGCCGAAACGCTCATAGACCCAGCGGACTCCTCTCCCAATGTCTACACACAGTATGTCAATCCCCTCATACACCGCAATCGCCAATGTTCAGAGGCCACATTCGTGGACATCCATGTGTGGCAGAGTGCAGCACACTCGGCCGTATAATGATCCGGGGATGAATGGAGTGGTAGGATTTCGGATGATATCAGCATGTCCAGCGCCGTGATCGGTATTGGATTACTCAATTTTCCACAGAGAATACACGCAGCACACATGATCGCGCGAACAGCCCAACGCGTACCGATTATTACTTGGCAGAGGGCCACGCAGGTACTTGCCGCGCTGCAGCTGTGGGCAAGAACAAACTAGTCGGCCAGCGGGAAATTTTACTTGTACCCGCGCCACTCGCGAGAGGCTAAAGCCCGAAGTACACATTCGTTCTGCCCACAGGCTACTTCCGCCATGCAGCCCGCATGCCAAACGGTATCATTGTAGGAAGTCGGTCACATATTTATCATTATAATTACGATTATACAGAGTGTTACAAAAAGGCACGGCCAAACTTTCAGGAAACATTCCTCACACACAAATAAAGAAGAGATGTTATGTGGACATGTGTCCGGAAACGCTTACTTTCCATGTTAGAGCTCATTTTAGTTTCGTCAGTATGCACTGTACTTCCTCGATTCACCGGCAGTTGGCCCAATTGAAGGAAGGTAATGTTGACTTCGGTGCTTGTGTTGACATGCGACTCATTGCTCTACAGTACTAGCATCAAGCACATCAGTACGTAGCATCAACAGGTTAGTTTTCATCACGAACGTGGTTTTGCAGTCAGTGCAATGTTTACAAATGCGGAGTTGGCAGACGCCCATTTGATGTATGGATTAGCACGGGGCAATAGCGTGACGTTTGTATAGAGACAGATTTCCAGAACAAAGGTATCCCGACAGGAAGACGTTCGAATCAATTGATCGGCGTCTTAGGGAGCACGGAACATTCCAGCCTATGACTCGGGACTGGGGAAGACCTAGAACGATGAGGACACCTGCAATGGACGAGGCAATTCTTCGCGCAGTTGACGATAACCCTAATGTCAGCGACAGAGAAGTTGCTGCTGTACAAGGTAACGTTGACCACGTCTCTGTATGGACAGTGCTACGGGGGAACCAGTTGTTTCCGTACCATGTACAGCGTGTGCAGGCACTACCAGCAGCTGATTGGCCTCCACGGGTACACTTCTGCGAATGGTTCATCCAACAATGTGTCAATCCTCATTTCAGTGCAAATGTTCTCTTTACGGACGAGGCTTCATTCCAACGTGAACAAATTGTAAATTTTCACAATCAACATGTGTGGGCTGACGAGAATTCGCACGCAATTGTGCAATCACGTCATCAACACAAATTTTCTGTGAACGTTTGGGCAGGCATTGTTGGTGATGTCTCGATTGGGCCCCATGTTCTTCCACCTACGCTCAATGGACCACGTTGTCATGATTTCATACGGGATACTCTACCTGTGCTTCTAGAACATGTTCCTTGACAAGTACGACACAACATGTGGTTCATGCACGATGGAGCTCCTGCACATTTCGGTCGAAGTGTTCGTACGCTTCTCGACAACAGATTCGGTGACCGATGGATTGATAGAGGCGGACCAATTCCTCGGCCTCCACGCTCTCCTGACCTCAACCCTCTCGACTTTCATTTATGGGGGCACTTGAAAGCTCTTGTCTACGCAACCCCGGTAACAAATGTAGAGACTCTTCGTGCTCGTATTGTGGACGGCTGTGATACAATACGCCATTCTCCAGGGCTGCATCAGCGCATGAGGGATTCCATGCGACGGAGGGTGGATGCATGTATCCTCGCTAACGGAGGACATTTTGAACATTTCCTGTAACAAAGTGTTTGAAGCCACGCTGGTACGTTCTGTTGCCGTGTGTCTCCATTCCATGATTAATGTGATTTGAAGAGAAGTAATAAAATGAGCTGTAACATGGAAAGTAAGCGTTTCCGCACACATGTCCACATAACGTATTTTCTTTCTTTGTGTGTGAGGAATGTTTCCTGAAAGTTTAGCCGTACATTTTTGTAACACCCTGTATACTACAGTTGCAGCCCCAGTCTGATGACATTCGACAGTGAGTGAAGTATCGAAAAAAAGTCCTCCTTATGTGTGCGGCTCTGCTGAAAAATCAGTATCCACATCCCTCATGTTGTGGAGTAATGACAATCGCCGGCACGAAGATGAAGAACGTAAGAGCAAAGAAGGCTGTGAGACGAAGTCAGCCAGTAGTTCGCTGACTGGGACCGCACCACGACAGGAGCGGCCTCTAGCCCGAGGGAATGTAAGCGACACTCCTGGCAGCTTCGGCCGGACAGTAGAAGACGCACAGTAGTATAGCTGTTACTTGTGATCCGTATCCATTACTTGCATGGACTTTCTGTATAGCGAAAGATATTGATTATTTGCATGTCGCCAATAGCTTGTGAGATGACATTGTGAATCAAAGTTAAGTATTGTCAATCTACTTTACTATAATAAAACCAACCATCCTTACGACCGGATATAGTCATTTTCTTTGCACATGCCAGAACAACGACCACAGTAACTTTACAATAATGGCTTCAAATGGCTCTGAGCACTATGGGACTAAAAATCTATGGTCATCAGTCCCCTAGAACTTAGAACTACTTAAACCTAACTAACCTAAGGACAGCACACAACACCCAGTCATCACGAGGCAGAGAAAATCCCTGACCCCGCCGGGAATCGAACCCGGGAACCCGGGTGCGGGATGCGAGAACGCTACCGCACGACCACGAACTGCGGACAGTAACTTTACACCCCAACGCAAACTTAATCGGGAATCTTTGAGAGATTCGCTGTGATCATCAGGCGTATTAAGTATAATACTTCACCAGTAACATTATGCTAGAGGCACAAAACAGTACTGATCGAAACTCCGCGATGAATGTTTTTCTTGCGAGTGGTAGCAGTGTGTCGTTGCAAGAGGGCCGTAATCGTTTCATAAGCGACCAGATGTTGAAAACATGATCGCATCGACTAGTTGCTGTCACCCCCATAAAAATCGGCCTTTGTTCTCCAGCAACACATTATATCGCTAACGATATCTTAAAAACTATACATGTCTTATAAATCGAAGTACGGTATTGTTCCCAAATGACGTGGTCTTCCACACAAATACTGCGACATTGAATGTATATGGTGATCACAGGGTGTATACTAACAGACTAAAAGTTCAGGTGCACGTCGCCAACAATGTAAGCTCGAAATAAAATCACTCTTATCACCGAATTTAGAGTGTCTCGGCTAAGCAACGTGATTTTAAGCTGATATCAGCAACTCCTTCTTGTAGCTGCTTAGGTTCTTCCCACGCTAACAAACAGTATTTGTAACACATTCTATCTCGGTGCCATGGAGACAGTGTAACAGAGGTTCTGCAATATATCCACGGGGTTGTAGGCGAGGGAGGATGATGTTTGATTGGGAATGACCACATACGAGTACAGTAGATGGTCTGCTATGTGAGGAATTACTTTAAAAATGCAACGTTAGATTGAGGTCGTACAAAATCCTATGACCAATAGGACCTGTAGTGTTACGCTTTCTAGTAGAAATTCTGTCTGTGATTTGGAATCAAGTCTCTGCATTCAACCACATACTTGCATTGGATCCTATGGAGACGTCTTTTAATGTTTACAGCCACTAGTGAATCATATTCGTGGCACTCTCATATGTCGAAACGAGTCACCTTTTTCGAACCTATTTGCTGAGGACAGCACATTCGCTCACTGCCTATTCTTCCCGGGTGCTGCTTAAACGTTAATTTTTATTTCCAGAGAGAAGAGATCGTTAAAGCGGTAGGAAAATTTAGCTCATTTTGCATCTGTAAACTCAGTGACAAGGCGTTGGCCATAAAAGCTACAGCTTTTGCACCTTTGCATCCCCGCAGGAATATCGCTGGCTTTGAAGGTCCATGATTGATGCATACAACGCACTTTGCAGCTCAGTGCAGTTTTCTTTTCTCCATTTAGGATGCTTTTAGCACGTTTGAAACTTAAATTAGAGCGGAATCTGTTGGTCGTAATGTACAGAAGGCTGGAGGATGAAAACCTCGAGACAGAATTTTTTGTCGTATAGGTGGTTTCGAAAATAGACTACTCTTGTGTTTTAATCTGTCACTACTACAGTGCCGCCTGGTGGTTGATCGTAACACCTTTGTTATTGAAAGTGCCGCGTAAATAAAAAATAATGTTACTTGTTTCATGAATACTGTTTTTTGCATATCTTTGGTACGAATAACAATGAAATAACAGTAAGTGAAGTATTTGTTATGTCCCTGTCGGTAGTTCTTAATGACAGTGAATACACACGGCATTTACATCGATTCATACATTAGCCCTCGTGATAGTGGATAGGACCTCACTGACATTAATGGCAACATCGGGACCAGTATGACAAATAATGATTGCTAAATCCTAATCTTAATCCAGTTGGTGAAACTTGCAATTAATCGGTTTCGATTTTTTGCTTCACTGTATGATCTTAATTACTGGCTACATCCATATGATTCCAAACATGTGAAATTTATATCGTAGTAAATACCGCCAAAGATAACATTCGTAGGAAATACTGCTATGTTCCTTAATAATGGCACAAAATTGCGTAAACGTTGTAGATGATCTGTTCTTACTTTAAAGAAGGGCTTTAATCTGTCCCAGCTGACAGGCACAATCAAAGAATAGATAGAAATATGTTTGTTATAACACAATGGACTACACCCATAACAAATGGGGGTAACTGAAGGATATAACTTTGACTCGATATTAATTCGGTAACGTTAACCCGAATAGTCTCTTTAAACTATTATTAGAAAGGACAAGAACTTAAAGCTATACTGAAAAAACATTGCTCGGAGTAACAGGTATAAAAATTAACTACTTAAATGTTTGATTCACGAAATTTGGACGATCGAAAAGTGGATCCGATTCCGCAACTGTTATAATTACCAAGTATCCACAGACTTGAGGAAATCCTCTCAATCCATACCAGCTTCGGTGAAAGTGCCAAATTAAGGTACTTGTGTTTGTCAACGATCGACAGATCCATGATTCTGGAGGTATCGGCTTGTGATGTAGCTGATAGCATGTGACAAATCTTTCAACGCCTTTTCCTGAGAGAGAGAGAGAGAGAGAGAGAGAGAGAGAGAGAGTCAGGAGGAAAGGTACATGCTTTGAGACGCGATAGTATTAATGATTCTGAACAAAAAACTTCATGTAGATACAGGCCCTATTGCGAATGGTTTCCGAGATAGAGCACGTTTAATATCACTTTTGTACGTTTTTCTTTAATGACTCGAAAACCGCACACTCCAACGAAAACGTGTCTCAGCTCACAGTTAAAGTAAATTAAATTTCCTACAAAAGAAGGTCCTATTTATTTGTTGTCTAGGAATAAGTGTTTACGCGGAGAGATAGTGGGAATATTGAAAATATTGCGCGACGCTCGTGCGCTGCAGCTTATAAGTACTTTTTGTAGGCCAGTTTGAGGTAGTTTTCCGACTTGATAGACCACAAGCGTTCTGTATCAAAATGTTCGTCTCAACTTCCTCTATATTACTGTGGTACGTTGTAAACAATCGCAATAAATAATACAGAAAATAAATAGAAATGTACATTAAAAGTGTTCTATCTCGCAAACCATTCTGAACAGGGCATATGTCCACATCAAGTTTTTTGTTCAGAATCGGTAATTTGCCGATTTGCCATGGTTTTCATGTTAACGAAATGTCTTTTTATGATGTCAGACGGTATAACGTACACTTGGTCTAGATACATTGAAATGTATTTCATGACGGGTGTAATATATTTCCTTATTAGGCAGAATTGTATCACACTCCATTGTACACAAACTTTTTGTGCTTATAATGCACACGGTCGAGATGCACTGAAATATACTGCATAAGGTATGTTGTATGATGTTATGTAAAAATGTACGACACCCCATCATCCATGAACTTTCATGCTTATATTTTCGAGCTATGTTTTACAGATACAATGATCAAACTTAGTTTCCTGAAACCTGTAAGCTAAATAAATGCTTCAAAATAGCTGTCTTGTCTGTTTTAAATTTTTACTTTTATTTTCATATTAATCTAAATCGTCCCCAAAACCGAAGAATGTCAAGCATGTACAAAATGCATACTTTTCTGACACCTGTCAGAGTGATGGGGATGTTCCCATCTTCTGTTGTTATACATCAACTCCGAATTTACATAATTATAGAAAAACCACTGTGTTGTTGCTGTTATTTAACCAAGACATGCACGGAGAATTCCTCTTAAGTGTTAAATAGTGTCGACGATGCTGCTTACAAATTGTCAAGTTCTTGATGGTGGTGGATCCAGCCAATGTTCGTCTTGATCAATCCACCAGCTTCATGTGTACGTTCTCCTGGCATGCGGTAATTCTGGCTGCCTCGGCGACTTTTCCTATTTAACACATTATGGCAACAAGAATATAATAATTCCAATCCCAAAGAAAGCAGGTGTTGACAGATGTGAAAATTACCGAACTATCAGTTTAATAAGTCACAACTGCAAAATACTAACGCGAATTCCTTACAGACAAATGGAAAAACTGGTAGAAGCCGAACTCGGGGAAGATTAGTTTGGATTCCGTAGCAATATTGGAACACGTGAGGCAATACCTTACGACTTATCTTAGAAGACAGATTAAGGAAAGGCAAACCTACGTTTCTAGCATTTGTAGACTTAGAGAAAGCTTTCGACAAGGTTGACTGGAATAGTCTCTTTCAAATTCTGAAGGTGGCAGGGGTAAAATACAGGGAGAGAAAGGCTATTTACATTTTGTACAGAAACGAGATGGCAGTTACAAGAGTCGAGGGGTATGAAAGGGAAGCAGTGGTTGGGAAGGGAGTGAGACAGGGTTGTAGCCTCTCCCCAATGTTACTCAATCTGTATATTGAGCAAGCAGTAAAGGAAACAAAAGAAAAATTCGGAGTAGGTATTAAAATCCATGGAGAAGAAATAAAAACTTTGAGGTTTGCCGATGACATTGTAATTCTGTCAGAGACAGCAAAGGACTTGGAAGAGCAGTTGAACGGAATGGACAGTGTCTTGAAAGGAGGATATAAGATGAACATCAACAAAAGCAAAACGAGGATAATGGAATGTAGTCGAATTAAGTCGGGTGATGCTGAGGGAATTAGATTAGAAAATGAGACACTTAAAGTAGTAAATGAGTTTTGCTATTTGGGGAGCAAAATAACTGATGATGGTCGAAGTAGAGAGGATATGAAATGTAGACTGGCAACGGCAAGGAAAGCGTTTCTTAAGAAGAGAAATTTGTTAGCATCGAGTATAGATTTAAGTGTCAGGAAGTCGTTTCTGAAAGTATTTGTATGGAGTGTAGCCATGTATGGAAGTGAAACATGGATGATAAATAGTTTGGAGAAGAAGAGAATACAAGCTTTCGGAACGTGGTGCTACAGAAGAATGCTGATGATTAAATGGGTAGATCACATAACTCATGTGGAGGTATTGAATAGAATTGGGGAGAAGAGGAGTTCGTGGCACAACTTGACTAAAAGAAGGGATCGGTTGGTAGGACATGTTCTGAGGCATCAAGGGATCACCAATTTAGTACTGGAGAGCAGCGTGGAGGGTAAAAATCGTAGAGGGAGACCAAGAGATGAATACACTAAGCAGATTCAGAAGGACGTAGGCTGCAGTAGGTACTGGGAGATGAAGAAACTTGCACAGGATAGAGTGGCATGGAGAGCTGCATCAAACCAGTCTCAGGACTGAGGACCACAACAACATCATGACACGGAAACTAATTACTGTATGAGTATCAAACTTAGTTGCATTAATGTCAAGGACATGAGGAAGACAAACAATGCAGAATTAATTCGACTGGAACACTTTTAATGTGCTGCTACGGTACATCGTACCATTGCACACTGGTGCCATTACTGCTACGAAAGGGGCTCAGTATGGCGCCCATCAGTATCCACAAGAGGCTGAAAGTAGACGACTGCATTCTGCACAGCAGAACGAAGCATGTCCGCAGGTATGCTACCTACGCCTCTTGATATGCTGCGCTTCATATCAGCACATGTGTGAAAGTTCCCCTGCAAAACCCTGTCCCCTTCAGGTAGCCCCATAACCAGAAATCATAGGGAGTGAGATCAGGTGATCGAGCCGGCTAAGCATTTGGAAACGGTCGGCTGATAATTCAGTCGTTTCCAAATGTGTTTCGGAGAAGCAGGTGAACTTGACGAGCGATGTGCGGTGCGGACCCATCTTGCATGGAAACCGTTGAGTTCAATGCATCTCTCTCCTGTAGGGCGGGTCTGACATGCAGGCAAAGCGTAGCGCAGTGACACTGGCCAGTCGGACTGCACGTCTTTGGTTCTTGAGCGCCAGACTGTTCAGAAAAGAATGGGTCAATGTTGAACGTAGCCGTGAAGCCACACCATACGGTGATGCGTTCACCATACAGACGAACTTCATGCACACTGACTGGAGGTGAGCAGAACACACATAAAAAAATAAGCTTGGTCTGTCCATAGCATGGTCCTGAGACAGCTCTCGTGAACTTCAATCCTTGCGAGAAAGTGGAGAGCGAAGTCAACGCGTTGTTGTGCGTCCTGTGGTGCAAGCTGCTGTACGGTATGGATCTTGTACGGATAGCATTTGAGAATGGTGCGAAGCAACTTCCGAACAGTGGATCACGGGATGTTCTACTGCCGAGTCACAACACGCGCACTGCCTGACTATCAGGAATTGCGCGCACCGTTGCCTGCCACAGCAACAGACATTTTTGTCAACCACCTGTGGTGCAACCGGTCGTCGGCTTCTTCCCGGGGGGACGCCCAGTTATCCAGCTGATTCAAACTCCATCAAGCTCCGCACAGCAGGTGGAGAAAGAGGACCCTTTCGTAATCCTTTGAGCCGGCGGCATTATTGTTGTTTTGATAGTAGAGCTCCACCAATAATGCCCTGCACCTTTTGCCCAAGCTCATGTTGACACGTCAGCAAGTGCACTGTGACGGGACAGGTGTGTGAGACTATGAATCACGCTGACTGATCACGGCACTTGGTGGCCATATTGGGAACTGGACGGTGGCTCTGCGACCCATGGAAATCATGCACCCCATACTCTGGACGTTAATGCTACCAACTTCGATAATGGAACGGTACTTAATTTCCGTGTTATAACGTGTTAAATAGGGAAAGTTCTACATCTACATCTACATTTATACTCCGCAAGCCACCCAACGGTGTGTGGCGGAGGGCACTTTACGTGCCACTGTCATTATCTCCCTTTCCTGTTCCAGTCGCGTATGGTTCGCGGGAGGAACGACTGTCTGAAAGCCTCTGTGCGCGCTCTTATCTCTCTAATTTTACATTCGTGATCTCCTCGGGAGATATAAGTAGGGGGAAGCAATATATTCGATACCTCATCCAGAAACGCACCCTCTCGAAACCTGGCGAGCAAGCTACAACGCGATGCAGAGCGCCTCTCTTGCAGAGTCTGCCACTTGAGTTTGTTAAACATCTCCGTAACGCTATCACGGTTACCAAATAACTCTGTGACGAAACGCGCCGCTCTTCTTTGGATCTTCTCTATCTCCTCCGTCAACCCGATCTGGTACGGATCCCACAGTGATGAGCAATACTCAAGTATAGGTCGAACGAGTGTTTTGTAAGCCACCTCCTTTGTTGATGGACTACATTTTCTAAGGACTCTCCCAATGAATCTCAACCTGGTACCCGAATTACCAACAATTAATTTTATATGATCATTCCACTTCAAATCGTTCCGCACGCATACTCCCAGATATTTTACAGAAGTAACTGCTACCAGTGTTTGTTCCGCTATCATATAATCATACAATAAAGGATCCTTCTTTCTATGTATTCTCAATACATTACATTTGTCTATGTTAAGGGTCAGTTGCCACTCCCTGCACCAAGTGCCTATCCGCTGCAGATCTTCCTGCATTTCGCTACAATTTTCTAATGCTGCAACTTCTCTGTATACTACAGCATCATCCGCGAAAAGCCGCATGGAACTTCCGACACTATTTACTAGGTCATTTATATATATTGTGAAAAGCAATGGTCCCATAACACTCCCCTGTGGCGCGCCAGAGGTTACTTTAATGTCTGTAGACGTCTCTCCGTTGATAACAACATGCTGTGTTCTGTTTGCTAAAAACTCTTCAATCCAGCCACACAGCTGGTCTGATATTTCGTAGGCTCTTACTTTGTTTATCAGGCGACAGTGCGGAACTGTATCGAACGCCTTCCGGAAGTCAAGAAAAATAGCATCTACCTGGGAGCCTGTATCTAATATTTTCTGGGTCTCATGAACAAATAAAGCGAGTTGGGTTTCACACGATCGCTGTTTCCGGAATCCATGTTGATTCCTACATAGTAGACTATGAGGTAACAAAAACGACAAGTTTAGTTATAACCAACCGGTATATGTTATAGTGGAAGTGGAGGTATGAGGGAAACAATACCATTACTGATGATGGTGTACCTCCACTGACACCTTTACTGAAAATGGATTATTGATTCCAGTTTTGCCAAACGATACACATTCACTAGGGATAGCGTACCACCGCTAGTGAAGTTATACGTTCACTGCCAAGACGTAAGGAATGTGACCCATGTTTGCAATAAGTATGTACACTTGCATTTAATGAGCTGCAATTTGGTAACAGTCATATTACACTACTGGCCAGTAAAATTGTTACACCACGAACATGACGTGCTACAGACGCGAAATTTAACCTAAAGGAAGAGGATGCAGTGATATGCAAATGATCGGCTTTTCAGAGCATTCACACAAGTTTGGTGCCGCTGACGACACCTACAACGTGCTGACATGAGCAAAGTTTCCAACCGATTTCTCATACACAAACAGCAATCGACCGGCGTTGCCTGGTGTAACGTTGTTGTGATGCCTCGTCTAAGGAGGGGAAATGCGTACCATCACGTTTCCGACTTTGATAAAGGTCGGATTGTAGCCTATCGAGATTGCGGTTTATCGTATCGCGACATTGCTGCTCGCGTTGGTCGAGATCCAATGACTGTTAGCAGAATATGGAATCGGTGGGTTCAGGAGGGTAATAACGGAACTCCGTGCTGGATTCCAACGGCCTCGTATCACTAGCAATCGAGATAACAGGCATCTTATCCGCATGGCTGTAATGGATCGTGCAGCCACGTCTCGATCTCTGAGTCAACAGATGGGGACATTTGTAGAACACAACCATCTGCACGAACAATTTGACAACGTTTGCAGCAGCATGGACTATCAGCTCGGAGACCATGGCTGCGGTTACCCTCGACGCTGAATCACAGACAGGAGCGCCTCCGGAGGTGTACTCGACGACGAACCTGGGTGCACGAATGGCGAAACGTCATTTTTTCGGATGAATACAAGTTCTGTTTACAGCATCATTATGATCGCATCCGTGTTTGGCGACATCGCGTTGAACGCACATTGGAAGCGTGTATTCGTCATCTCCATACTGGCCGGCCGAAGTGGCCGAGCGGTTAAAGGCGCTACAGTCTGGAACCGCAAGACCGGTACGGTCGCAGGTTCGAATCCTGCCTCGGGCATGGATGTGTGTGATTTTAGGTTAGTTAGCTTTAAGTAGTTCTAAGTTCTAGGGGACTTATGACCACAGCAGTTGAGTCCCATAGTGCTCAGAGCCATTTGAACCATTTTTCTCCATACTGGCGTATCACCCGGCGTAGTGTTTTGGGGTGCCATTGGTTACACGTCTCGGTCACCTCTTGTTCGCATTGACGGCACTTTGAACAGTGGACGTTCCATTTCAGATGTGTTACCACCCGTGGCTCTACCCTTCATTCGATCCCTACGAAACCCTACACTTCAGGAGGATAATGCACGACGCATGTTGCAAGTCCTGTACGGGCCTTTCTGGATACAGAAAATGTTCGACTGCTGTCCTGGCCAGCACATTCTCCAGATCTCTCACCAGTTGAAAACGTCTGGTCAATGGTGGCCGAGCAACTGGCTCGTCACAATACGCCAGTGACTACTCTTGATGAACTGTGGTATCGTGTTGAAGCTGCATGGGCAGCTGTACGTGTACACATCATACAAGCTCTGTTTGACTCAATGCCCAGGCGTATCAAGGCCGTTATTACGGCCAGATGTGGTTGTTCTGGGTACTGATTTCTCAGGATCTATGCACGCAAACTGCGTGAAAATGTAATCACATGTCAGTTCTAGTATAATATATTTGTCCAATGAATACCAGTTTATCATCCGCATTTCTTGTTGGTGTAGCAATTTTAATGGCCAGTAGTGTATATAAAATTCATGGTGCTGCAATAACGAGACTAAGTCATATTTCGAATGTTGCATTTTATGAGTTGCAGTTTGAAAACATAGATTACATAAAATTCATGTATCACAGGAAGGACGTTCACCATGGCACTTAGACTTGCACAACACATTTTTCCTTTTGCAGAAGCATCTCAGAGGCTGACATTGGTGCTGGCACTTGCGTCTGAAGAATCCCTTGCCCCTCTGCGGCGCAACTGCCCTCAGAGCAAGAGTTTTCTCTGCTGGAACATCCTCCTCTGAGAGTATTCTAAGACGGCACGTAACGAAGTGCGACGTGAAACAAAATGCTGCCGCAGTCGAATATCGCGTCGTTCCTTCCC
This sequence comes from Schistocerca cancellata, assembly GCF_023864275.1. NCBI lineage: Eukaryota > Metazoa > Arthropoda > Insecta > Orthoptera > Acrididae > Schistocerca > Schistocerca cancellata. Next base: position 13,245,855 of record NC_064635.1, on the reverse strand, counting down.
GAAATATATAAAAGCAAGCAGCTTATTACCTCGCGTAAATATGGCTGAGCACACCAACTCTTATCACGATTCGCTAGAAGCCTTTGTCTCGAGGGTGACACCCAAGATGGACTTTTGTATCTCCTCTTCCTGGATCGAAGGCGGGAATCGGAACTCTCTCACTGTATATCCCTTTGCCACTGGTGGGACGACGATCTGAGCACTGTTGCGTTCTTTCCGCGTGTTCTTCTAAGCACTTGTCCACATCAGTATTGTGTTTTCTAATAGCGGGAGTTGGCTCGTCTGAATAAGTCAGCCAGTATTGAGTACTGTCAGGAACACATTCTTTATCTCTGCTCTCAACCTCTGTTCCTGTTGGTGTGTTATGCTATTTTACTTGGAAATTTCCTACAATCATTATCCTGCAACGTTTCAGTCCCTTTTCCCCTGCTAGCAGTCGCTTGATTAATTATATTTTCAAGGTTGTCCCCTGAGTGAACGTTTGCTAGTGCTGCAGGAGGTAAAAATTCGTGAAGATAAACTATCTTCAGGAGGTCATCCGACATCCTTTCATATGAGGGAGGACCTTTTAATTCCAAAATGTCGGCGCCATTCTTCATTGAGTGCACAAACCTTAGTGCACAGTTCCTGTAGAATCCTCGTCACCACTGTACAGTCTCGTACCGCAAGGAATCAAGGAAGAGGATATTGTTATGGGTGGCCGGTATTCTCATTCTACAACAGACATGCACACGTCCATTAATACAGATCTTTATTGACATGGACATTTACTTAACTGGAAGAGAATCAATGTGTTGTGGTACAAGCTCATGAGTAATAGTCCTCTTGCACACAGTATCGGTAATCTTCTTGTTACAAACTTTAGTCTCACTGCTGTTCCCGCTGTAGTCACTAATCTGGTCGCTGTGTACTGTCGCAGTCTGAGTGAGTCAGTGAGGCGCTCCATTCAGCAGCGGTGGCCTGAATACTTGCCGTCGAGAAGGCGTTGGCGGCGTGTTGCTTGTGGGTGTGTCTCTGGCCTCTCTTGTGATAGGCACGCTTAATCCAGCGCCTACTATCGATATTCACTTTACATTTTTTTCGACCGGAGAGCTAGCGACAACTTATGCCAGCACTGTTGCACTCTGCATTGCCGTGATCCTTTACCCATCTATTTAGAATATCCCTTATGTTGTCATTTGCTCGCTCTATGCTCCCTTGGCTCTGGCAACATCTAGGTTTGTCGTGCACAGTCTTAAAACTGGGACATTATTCAGTTAAGCTGCACAGTATTTTGTTAGTAAACACTCGACCATTGTCTGACTGCACTATAGAGGGAGCACCTGACAATGTAAAAATTTTAATAGTGTTATCACATTTCAGCTCAACTGTTTTGAACTTCAGTGGCGTGAGAACAACGAATTTAGGGAGGTGGAAACCATTCTGAATTTATAGTCTCTATCTGGTTGCATTCAGAAGTCGAAGATACCAGCTTGACATCTAGATTTCAACTCTTTCAAGAGCATGGGCTTTACTACTATTCCTCCCTTCTGACCTTTTTGCTTCTGTAAACAAGGCTCAGGTAAGCGAAGATACATCTGAACATCTCCGTATGCTATATTATGGTACTTTGACTTTTAGCATTTTATCATTTGGTCGCATCCACTATGGGCAGTCGTTATATGAAAATCATACATTCCTTCCCCATAAACTAGTATATAATCCCGCCTTCCTCAGAACGACTTGTATTAGTAACTTCGTCTGTCTTCAAAAACTTGTAGTCATTGCTGTCCCGCTTTCGTTCAGATCTTAGTTATTTAACCTTCCTGGTAAGTGACTCATATGTTTCTCAGTTCAGGAAGACTCATTTATAATTGATGTTTCCCTGTTCCACTGTAAGGCGTTCATAGAACTGCTGTGTTGCTTACCTATAACCACCTGGCAACAATTACTTTCATTCCCATACCTGGTACCATTGTTGGATGCACCACTAATAATGTGCTACTGTACATATCCACTAACCAGGACCAATGATGGTACACCTTCACTAGTAGTTTTTTTTTTCTCGTCTATGCTAAGCCTTAACTGATCATTTTAGTTATGTTATAAATACACTGGGAAAAATTTACCTTTCCTAACCATCCACTTTCACTATTAAGAAAGTGTATAATTATGTAGTTGGTTGTCCTAACAATCTCTTGGTATTCCAGGCGTGAGTCAGTGTTCATATGACACACGAAAATTAGACGATTATCAAACTCATCTTCTGGTGAAGATTTCGACCGCACGCATCTCAACACTCCCGCCCGCCTGTAAACCAGAGAGATTTGTAATCAATTGTCAGGTAGTGTTAGACGCGTAGGCTATTTCGAAATAATATTTTTTTTGCGAAGGTTATACTAAAACTATCTTCAGAGGCAAAAATAGTATGACACATAATAAAACGCAATGTCGTAAGATAACATTTTCGTTCATTATTTATTTCCACCCGTCGCATTTTGCTTGTTTAAATTTTCGGGGATTGTGTTGAATATTAAAAGAGTGGCTTTTCTTACAAAATATTTCTATTGAACTTAAATGGTTGTTGTTGTTGTTGTTGTTGTAGTCTTCAGTCCTGAGACTGGTTTGATGCAGCTCTCCACGCTACTCTATCCTGTGCAAGCCCTTCATCTCCCAGTACCTACCGCAACCTACATCCTTCTGAATCTGCTTAGTGTATTCATCTCTTGGTCTCCCTCTACGATTTTTACCCTCCACGCTGCCCTCCAATACTAAATTGGTGATCCCTTGATGCCTCAGAACATGTCCTACCAACCGATCCCTTCTTCTAGTCAAGTTGTGCCACCTCTTCTCCCCAAGCCTATTCAATACTTCCTCATTACTTATGTGATCTACCCATCTAATCTTCAGCATTCTTCTGTAGCACCACATTTCAAAAGCTTCTATTCTCTTCTTGTCCACACTATTTATCGTTCATGTTTCACTTCCGTACATGGCTACAATCCATACAAATACTTTCAGAAACGGCTTCCTGACACTTAAATCTACACTCGATGTTAACAAATTTCTCTTCTTCAGAAACGCTTTCCTTGCTCTTGCCAGTCTACATTTTATATCCTCTCTACTTCGACCATCATCAGTTATTTTGCTCCTCAAATAGCAAAACTCCTTCACTACTATAAGTGTCTCATTTCCTAATCTAATTCCCTCAGCACCACCCGATTTAATTCGACTACATTCCATTATCCTCGTTTTGCTTTTGTTGATGTTCATCTTATATCCTCCTTTCAAGACACTATCCATTCCGTTCAACTGCTCTTCCAAGTCCTTTGCTGTCTCTGACAGAATTACAATGTCATCGGCGAACCTCAAAGTTTTTATTTCTTCTCCATGGATTTTAATATCTACTCCGAATTTTTCTTTTGTTTCCTTTACTGCTTGCTCAATACGCAGTTTGAATAACATCGGGGATAGTCTACAGCCCTGCCTCACTCCCTTCCCAACCACTGCTTCCCTTTCATGCCCCTCGATTCTTATAACTGCCATCTAGTTTCTGTACAAATTGTAAATAGCCTTTCGCTCCCTGTATTTTACCCCTGCAACCTTCAGAATTTGAAAGAGACTATTCCAGTCAACATTGTCAAAAGCTTTCTCTAAATCTACAAATGCTAGAAACGTAGGTTTGCCCTTCCTTAATCTAGCTTCTAAGATGAGTCGTAGCGTCAGTATTGCCTCACGTGTTCCAACATTCCTACGTAATCCAAACTGATCTTCCCCGAGGTCAGCTTCTACTAGTTTTTACATTCTTCTGTAAAGAATTCGCGTTAGTATTTTGCAGCTGTGACTTATTAAACTGATAGTTCGGTAATTTTCACGTCTGTCAACACCTGCTTTGTTTGGGATTGGAATTATTATATTCTTCTTGAAGTCTGAGGGTATTTCGCCTGTTTCATACATCTTGCTCACCAGATGGTAGAATTTTGTGAGGACTGGCTCTCCCAAGGCCGTCAGTAGTTCCAATGGAATGTTGTCTACTCCGGGGGCCATGTTTCGACTCAGGTATTTCAGTGCTCTGTCAAACTCTTCACACAGTATCGTATCTCCTATTTCATATTCATCTACATCCTCTTCCATTTCCATAATATTGTCCTCAAGTGCATCGCCCTTGTATAGACCTTCTATATACTCATTCCACCTTTCTGCTTTCCCTTCTTTGTTTAGAACTGGGTTTCCACCCGTGCTCTTGAGGTTCATACAAGTGGTTCTCTTATCTCCAAAGGTCTCTTTAATTTTCCTGTAGGCAGTATCAATCTTACCACTAGTGAGATAAGCCTCTACATTCTTACATTTCTCCTCTAGCCATCCCTGCTTAGCCATTTTGCACTTCCTGTCAATCTCGTTTTTGAGACGATTATATTCCTTTTTGCCTGCTTCATTACTGCATTTTTATACTTTCTCCTTTCATCAATTAAATTCAATATATCTTCTGTTACCCAAGGATTTCTACTAGCCCTCGTCTTTTTACCTACTTGATCCTCTGCTGCCTTCACTACTTCATCCCTCAAAGCTACCCATTCTTCTTCTACTGTATTTCTTTCCCCCATTCCTGTCAATTGTTCCCTTATGCTCTCCCTGAATCTCTGTACAACCTCTGGTTCTTTCAGTTTATCCAGGTCCCATCTCCTTAAATACCTACCTCTTTGCAGTTTCTTCAGTTGTAATCTACAGGTCATAACCAATAGATTGTGGTCAGAGTCCACTCTGCCCCTGTAAATGTCTTACAATTTAAAACCTGGTTCCTAAATATCTGTCTTACCATTAGATAATGTATCTGAAACCTGTCAGTATCTCCAGGCTTCTTCCATGTATGCAGCCTTCTTTTAAGATTCTTGATCCAAGTGTTAGCTAGATTAAGTTGTGCTCTGTGCAAAATTCTACCAGGCGGCTTCCTCTTTCAATTCTTAGCCCCAATCCATATTCACCTACTACGTTTCCTTCTCTCCCTTTTCCTGCTACCGAATTCCAGTCACCCATGACTATTAAATTTTCGTCACCCTTCACTATCTGAATAATTTCTTTTATTTCATCATACATTTCTTCAATTTCTTCGTCATCTGCAGAGCTAGTTGGCATATAAACTTGTACTACTGTAGTAGGCGTGGGATTCGTGTCTATCTTGGCCACAATAATGCGTTCACTATGCTGTTTGTAGTAGCTTACCCACATTCCTATTTTCCTATTCATTATTAAACCTACTCCTGCATTACCCCTATTTGATTTTGTGTTTATAACCCTGTAGTCACCTGACCAGAAGTCTTGTTCCTCCTGCCACCGAACTGCCCCAATTCCCACTATATCTAACTTTAACCTATCCATTTCTCTTTTTAAATTTTCTAACCCACCTGCCCGATTAAGGGATCTTACATTCGACTGTCCGATCCGTATAACGCCAATTTGCTTTCTCCCGATAACGACATCCTCTTGAGTAGTCCCCGCCCGGAGATCCGAATGGGGGACTATTTTACCTCCGGAATATTTTACCCAAGAGGACGCCATCATCATTTAACCATACAGTAAAGCTGCATGCCCTCGAGAAAAATTACGGCAATAGTTTCCCCTTGCTTTCAGCCGTTCGCAGTACCAGCACAGCAATGCCGTTTTGGTTATTGTTACAAGGCCAGATCAGTCAATCATTCAGACTGTTGCCCTTGCAACTACTGAAAAGGCTGCTGCCCCTCTTCAGGAACCACACGTTTGTCTGGGCAATCAACAGATACCCCTCCGTTGTGGTTGCACCTACGGTACGGCTATCTGTATCGCTGAGGCACGCAAGCCTCCCCACCAACGGCAAGGTCCATGGTTCATATGGGGGCTTAAATGGTTATAAACGTTAAATTAGAGTTTGTGGAAGTTATACATCTTAGTACAAAGTTGTCATATCGGCAGAATGTTGAGTCAAATAAGCAAAGATTCACAATGGAGATATTAAATTAACGTTTTACACTGCAGAGGACTGAATCAGAATACCAGTAAAATCTTTTAGTTTTTCTACAAAAGAATTTATTAAAAGTAAACGTACAATTTGTCGTTATAACGTAGACATAGTCACATCAAGTAGCACACAAAAAATGTCTTTGTTATTCGGCACATTAAACTGTCTCAAACTTTTTTTTTTTTTCACAACGTGGTCACTGTCAGCTATTGATGGTAATCTTCTTCATCTTTTCCTCCCTTCTGCATTTATAGCGTGGTAAAAATTTAGCACTTAGCCAAATATTTCCGTATATTTGGCATACATTTATCACGCCTGTACTAAAGACTGTTTAGCTCTAGCAGGTGCGATTCTCATGGGCCCAGACATCACAGCCGTGGCGCTGAATCCAGTCTTCTTCGAAAGTTTCACTGGTCGCACAACATTGTTACCGTTCATCACTGTATGTCCTCCGGAGAAAACAGGTCTCATGGACACAACTTTGTTTTCCCTTAAGGGATTAGGTCTATCACATAATGTACCTCTTGGAACGGAACATTTTTCGCTTGGTATCCTGATTGTCATTTGAATGTCTGTTTCTCTACAACTTTCTTTGTGTTCTTTTCGTCCCATTCATGCCCTGATTTCTCCATCTTCGCCTGTTAAAGAAAAATAATCGTAAAAATTAAAGTTTTTATGTTATCTGTCTTGTCTGTACAGCCTGAAACTACTTTGTCGAAATGAACCCGAAAATACCGCTGTTGTAGTTTGACATTTACACTGGTATCACTGCGGCTACTCACTTTCACAACCTACAATACGTACAACAGTATCATTTATATCTAAATGTACAATAAAAGTGTATCATTATTAACCTGCAAGCAAAACACAACATTCCAAAGGTAACTTCGTGCACTGAATACGTCTGTAGCAGCAGACGGTTTGTTGACGATACAAAACGCAGTCTTGTTTTGATTCAAATTGGCGTGAGTGGTCTTGGTCTTCCATACTTCACACTGTTTTACAAGTTGTCACCAGTGCTAGAGTCTTGTCTCGTACAGTCGCTGTCTGCTGCTATACGACCCTATCCTTCATGCTGGGGAGCTCTACGTTCACAGACAGTTGGCTGTGGTTTCAACAGCGTTGATTCGCCACAGAGGTCAAGTAAACGAGTGGTCCTCTTAACAAGAAAAGATGCAAAAATAACTGGCTGTGTGGCAAACGAAGTTACGAATGGACCTCCAAATGTCTTGGAAAGAAAGCAAGCAAGCGCCAGTGACGTCACAAAGGCGTATTGGCAGCGGTAATTGGGTGCAGCGTGCTGTGACAGGGCCGGACACTTTCTCAGCGGGGTTCCCTGCGCGACGCCTACACCCTGTCTGTAAACAAGGCCCTGATTAAAAACACCTGCTGTGCCGCAGCCAGATGGCTCTCGCGTCCAGACATCTCGGTTCCTAGGGACGAAGAGGGTAGAGCCTGGAGCTTACCGTGTGCCATATCTACATCTACATACATACAAGTGGTAGTCGTGAAGTTTTAACTATCATCTAGAAAAAAATTTTCGTGTGTGCGGTTCGGGTCCGCCTAGTCAATTTTTCGTGAAAACATCGAGATAAAATCATGACAAGTGTTTTAAGTACAACTAGAGGCCGTGAGCGATGTGTGTGACCATTCTCAATGATTTTCATTATGATTCTAAGAAAGTTCATAGGTCACAAAAATTAGTTCCTAGATGTTAATGGAATGTCTTTATTTTCGTAACAGGACAGTGGTACAGATAAGTAATAAATTTATAAGATAAATACAAGTTGGTTTAGCTGAAGAGTTTGCAGAAAAAGACGATTCAAGATTTGGGTAGAGAGATTTTTAATAACGTACAGAAGCCTACTAGTATCAAACATAGGCCTTAATTTGAGCAATAAATTCTGAGATTGTACATCTGGAGCACAGTATACGTATGAGAGCGAAACTTGAACTGCGGGAAAACACCCGAATGGGAGTCCAGTGTGCCAACCTCTGGGCTATCTCGCTCTGTGTACATATGTGATTCTGCAAATATTCATATCTGTATAATGTAAAAATGTGCTCTTAATTTAGCAGGTTGTGTGATAATGGACCACGCCCAAAACGCGTTAAGGAAATAAACAAGTTCCATTAACATCTGCGACCTAGCAGAATTTTTTCAATTATAATTAAAATCATAACAAGTGTTTCATATTAATATGTAATTTAATTATAAATATCCTTACTCCAATGGTTGCAGAACAGATAAAGCGCACTTTTGCACTATCCGGTTGCTGTGTTCCCAATGCGCCAGCTACGTAATCCCTTTGCGCCTTTTTTTTTTTATTTTCTTTTCCAAGCTGCCGTAGCTGTTGCATTCGCTTGGCACTGAACAGCTAGTCTTTTTATATTCCTCTCTATGGGGGGTTTCCTCTGTTCTGTGTTTTCTATAATTCCGAATATATCTACGAGTCCTACGAGACATCTTTCATTACCTTGCAATTTTCAATTTAATAGCAACTTTCACTCATACTCTGGCGAGTATGTTTATTGTCTCACTTTGGATCTTAGTGGAGCGCCACAAGCTCTTCACAGTGAGAACCGAAACAACACCCTAGCTAAACAGGTTTTCAAACTACAACTGGTTACAATTTTACAAAAAACAGACACGTAACACTTATGGTGCCATCGATTTGTACAAGGATTATTCTTGCCACGTTCAGGTCCATTACAATTTATTAGGGCCTTACGTCACCAGTAGGGCAAGTAACGTGCTTTGCAAATCATTTCGATGGGACCACTGGGGGAGGATACAGGGAGAATAGGTTTGGAATCCAGTAGATGTAGTGGCGCTGAACAATTCGCCTCCAAGACGTGAAAAAGTCTTCTTTAAATGCTCACCACTGAAAACGATTGTACTTCCATTTCTGTGTTCGCAGTATGTAATTGCAAATGTTTTGTAGAAGACCCACTGTAATCGCTGTATGACGGTTAAGACGCCGGATACCGTACCACGCACCGTGCTTTTAGCAAATGAAAACAAATAATCCACGACCCAGAATCGAACCCTCGACTCCCTGTATCCCAACCCAAAACACCATCCTCGGCATCAACTGCACAGCGCTACTCTATCTGCTGACGGGGGGTAATTATCGTACACTTGATAACACTGTTGCCAGATTGCCAATCTTTAACGTCCATTTTCTGCCCGAAATATGCGCAGGACGAAATTTTGTGTGAGACATATTTGTATTGCCAGTATGTGAGCAATCGCGCTGCGGAGTGCGAATACGCTAATTTTTCTTCACCATGTATATCACGGTTGCTGCTCAGTGGCTATAGAGTTGCAGGATTTGAACGACACGTTATTCTTAACGGCATCAAATCGACCGATGTAAACGAAATTTCAGGACTACGCCAAGGCAGTGTTATACGGCCGTTCCTGTCCGCCATTAGTATAAATGATGTAGTGGAAAAGGTCGGAAGATTCACGGAAAATATTCACAGAGTATGCCGTTGCCCTTAGGAGGGTTGCTACGCCAGATCATTAGCAGAGATATACCATAGTTCCATTACACTATTGGCGACTAATCAGTGGAAACAATAACAACCGTAAAATACCTACGAGAAACCACGCATGGTGACCGAAAGTGGAATGGACGCATAAAATAAATAGTAGGAAAAACAGATGACAGTTTCAGATACACTGGAAGAATCTTCAGAAAATGTAATTAAGCCACGAAAGAAATGGCTTGTTTAATCTGTAATGGCGTAAAGTCAAGCGCCGGCACCCCAGTCGGGAACGACAGAGAAGAGATGGCTGTGAGAAGACGTCAGCCAATCGCACGCTGACTGACCGCTCTCCAGGACGACAACGCGACAGCAACGGCCCCTATGTGGAGAGGACTTAAGCGCCTAGCCCGAGTGGTCGCGGCCCAGTTCAGTAGTAGCACCAAGAGTAGCGATTTGGGTAGAAGCGTCAACACTAGTGACTTTGCTTGTACTTTCTATGTAGCAGCGACTTGTCATTGTTTATACTAAAGAAGGTTGTTTATTTCGTAGGTCGCCCTTTGCTTGCGTCACACCGGTGTAATTGCGAAGTTAACTATTGTGATATTTTCCTTTTGTAATAAAACTCTTTAATACGATTTGTTAGAATTTTGTCTAGCGATCCGAGGGACCAGATTTCCTAGACACCCCATAATCGAAGAATGGGCTGGATTTAACATAATAAGCTCTACAATATTGACCGTCTCTCTGCGACCATTACCAGATCCCATTTACAGAGGCGATAGAGAAGTGGGATAAATTTAACAGGCATCCCAGCTTACACGTGCATGAACTGTCGAACGCATACTGGGCGTTCGAGCACGGGCTTCGTTGTAAGCAATACGTCGCGCACTCTACATTCCATTTTTCTATTACTGGTTGGGCGTGCGGTAGCTGTCCGTTGTTCCGTAGTAAAAGTTGGTAGTTGTTCCTTAGCAAGTTTTAGTTATTCCTCAGCAGTTGTCACGTAGTGGATTGATGTTATTGTCATTATTAATCGCATGGCAGTCACACATCACTTGAGAAATACAAATGAAATATGCACATAATGTACAAATTTATGAACACTTTCTTTATGTAATTACAGTTTTAAACATGGTTGTTTCTCAGCAACCGTATGCAGTTATCAAACATAGGGATTATACACTCCTGGAAATGGAAAAAAGAACACATTGACACCGGTGTGTCAGACCCACCATACTTGCTCCGGACACTGCGAGAGGGCTGTACAAGCAATGATCACACGCACGGCACAGCGGACACACCAGGAACCGCGGTGTTGGCCGTCGAATGGCGCTAGCTGCGCAGCATTTGTGCACCGCCGCCGTCAGTGTCAGCCAGTTTGCCGTGGCATACGGAGCTCCATCGCAGTCTTTAACACTGGTAGCATGCCGCGACAGCGTGGACGTGAACCGTATGTGCAGTTGACGGACTTTGAGCGAGGGCGTATAGTGGGCATGCGGGAGGCCGGGTGGACGTACCGCCGAATTGCTCAACACGTGGGGCGTGAGGTCTCCCCAGTACATCGATGTTGTCGCCAGTGGTCGGCGGAAGGAGCACGTGCCCGTCGACCTGGGACCGGACCGCAGCGACGCACGGATGCACGCCAAGACCGTAGGATCCTACGCAGTGCCGTAGGGGACCGCACCGCCACTTCCCAGCAAATTAGGGACACTGTTGCTCCTAGGGTATCGGCGAGGACCATTCGCAACCGTCTCCATGAAGCTGGGCTACGGTCCCGCACACCGTTAGGCCGTCTTCCGCTCACGCCCCAACATCGTGCAGCCCGCCTCCAGTGGTGTCGCGACAGGCGTGAATGGAGGGACGAATGGAGACGTGTCGTCTTCAGCGATGAGAGCCGCTTCTGCCTTGGTGCCAATGATGGTCGTATGCGTGTTTGGCGCCGTGCAGGTGAGCGCCACAATCAGGACTGCATACGACCGAGGTACACAGGGCCAACACCTGGCATCATGGTGTGGGGAGCGATCTCCTACACTGGCCGTACACCACTGGTGATCGTCGAGGGGACACTGAATAGTGCACGGTACATCCAAACCGTCAGCGAACCCATCGTTCTACCATTCCTAGACCGGCAAGGGAACTTGCTGTTCCAATAGGACAATGCACGTCCGCATGTATCCCGTGCCACCCAACGTGCTCTAGAAGGTGTAAGTCAACTACCCTGGCCAGCAAGATCTCCGGATCTGTCCCCCATTGAGCATGTTTGGGACTGGATGAAGCGTCGTCTCACGCGGTCTGCACATCCAGCACGAACGCTGATCCAACTGAGGCGCCAGGTGGAAATGGCATGGCAAGCCGTTCCACAGGACTACATCCAGCATCTCTACGATCGTCTCCATGGGAGAATAGCAGCCTGCATTGCTGCGAAAGGTGGATATACACTGTACTAGTGCCGACATTGTGCATGCTCTGTTGCCTGTGTCTATGTGCCTGTGGTTCTGTCAGTGTGATCATGTGATGTATCTGACCCCAGGAATGTGTCAATAAAGTTTCCCCTTCCTGGGACAATGAATTCACGGTGTTCTTATTTCAATTTCTAGGAGTGTACAACAAGCCGGTTGCAGATAACTGTTTCGCAGGATTGACCTACGTTTCTACACCTACTAAGGGTGTCTTCATCAGAATGAAATTTTGATTAACCGTAAAATTACACTGCAAGAAAGCAGTGGTCAAATTTTTGAGCAGACATTGTAAGTAGACTGTTTAAGTTATTATGTTGGTAACGCCACGTAGCGCTCTGTATGAAAATCACTGACTGTGCTGTGTGCAGTCTGTGGCTGGTTTGCATTTTTGGAATATTCGCTATTGTAGTGTTGGGCAGTTGGATGTGAAGAGCGCGTAGCTTTGCGCAGTTGGAGGTGAACTGCCAGCAGTGGTGGATGTGGGGAGAGAGATGGCATAATTTTAAGAGCGGACGGTCTGGACATGTGTCCGCCAGAAAGAGTAAATTTGTAATAGTACTGGATATCATGAACTGATATATGTATATATATATATAATGACTTTTGAACGCTATTAAGGTAAACATATTATTTGTTCTCAGTCAAAATCTTTTATTTGCTAACTTATGCCTATCAGTAGTTAGTGCTATCAGTAGGTAGAATCTTTTATTTAGCTGGCAGTACTGGCGCACGCTGTATTGCGGTAGTTCGAGTAAGGAAGATTTTTGTGAGGTAAGTGATTCATGAAGGTATGGGTTATTGTTAGTCAGGGCCATTCTTTTGTAGGGATTATTGAAAGTCAGATTGCATTGCGTTAAAAAGAAAAGAAATATTGTTTCAGTTTACTGTTGATCAGAATAAGTAAAGAGAGAAATGCCTGAATACGTTCAATTTTGCTCAGCTGTTTGAAAATGAAATAACGTAAGAGGTTTACCATCATTGTCATTCATAATTTTTCCAAGGGGATGTTTCACGTAGAAGTTGGTATTAGTTCCTTAGCAAGTTTCAGTTATTCCTTAGCAGCCTTGACGTAGTGGGTTATTGTTATTGTTATAATGAATCGCATAGCAGTTACACATCACTTAAAAATACAAATAAAATCTGCACATAATGTACAAATTTATAAACACATTAATCATATAATTACAGTTTTAAACATGGTTATTTTTCAGCAACCGTGTAGAATCGTCAAACATAAGTTTTATACAACCAACCGGTTGCAGATAACTGTTTGGTACAATTGACCTACGTTTCTACACCTACTAAGGGTGTCTTCATCAAAATGAAATTTTGACTAACCGTAAAATTACACTGCGAGAAAGCAATGGTCAGATTTTAGAGCAGACAAGCTCAAGTCACAAACGAAATAAAATACGTTCCACTCTTGTCACGTATGCCTAACTAGGAAAACATCTCACAATTTCTGGCAGTTTCGTTCTGATGAAGGCACACATAGTAAGTGTCGAAACGTAGGTCACTTATACCAAACATATAGCAAAAATATGTCAAAAATATAATTCCTAGGTTTGAAAATTCATGTAATTGCTCACATCTGCTGTAAAAGTCAAGGAGTGCGAGTGGTTATCTGGATACGAATTTCGACGACACTCTTCAACAATATGTGTGACAGTTTGTCTTGGAAATTCACACGTGCGCTCTGCTAGTGCTAGTCTTCCCCCTTGTGTATAGTAGATCACCGCATATCTCATGGTTAGTCCGGATCCAATTGAGTGGACCCCATGTCCTAGTGGACAGATCAAGTTCCCATGGTATGTAGCTGGGTTGAAGAAAGTATGGATCTGCGGTGGAGTGTTATTAATTCTTGCGTCCAATATTCGTGATGACACAAGTTATGGACCACCTTGTTGCGAGCTGTTCTGGGTGGGGGATGTCTGAAGCAGAGTATGTTGATATGGACAGCGTGTCTGTCCTCATGAATTGGCAGCGTCTGGTTATTCCAGATTTTCTCCTATTCCCTTCGAAGGATATTCTATCTTCTCAGGTTAGTTGGAGGTATCCGGCTCAGAAAAAGTAACCATAATACGAAGGTGGACATACTTTTACGCATTTTTGATTTAGTTGCGTGTCTACCAACTTTGTGTGCCCTCTGTTTATCCACACAGGGCTGTAATATTCTGCCATCGAGTAGACAAGGCCAGTGGCAAACCGTCGTAAGGTGGAAGCTGTAGAACTCTGTCTTCCACCACATCGTTTTTGTAGAATCTGACAATTTACTAGGTTGGTGCATACGTTAGTAGGGTTTTTGTATTAGATTTTGATATTTCGGTTGATATGATATTATTTATTTACTGTTATTTTTTATCTGTAGTTCAGTGTCGCTATCTGATTTTACATATTGTCATTTCTCTTTGTGGAAGAAGTGAATGGAGCTGTGGACTATAGAAAATGGTGTGCCAAGTGAAAAAATCGGAACACTCCCGACATTGTCTTCTGTTTGACTTCACTAGAGGGATGAGAGCAGAGGAGGCAGCCACAAACATTCGTGCCGTGTGTGGGGATAATGCCTTTGGACAGTACATAGTAAGAAAATGTTTTTTTCGTTTTGAGGAGGATCGTTTTGACATTAGTGACACTTCATGGACAGGAAGACCTTCGGGGTTACATGGAGCTCGTTTAAACGCATTAATCCACAATTAACCACGTCATTGTACTGGTGAACTGGCGAATATGATGATCTGTGATCATTCCACCATCGTGCGACATTTGTACGCAATGGAAAAGGTTAAAAAATCGCATGCTCCGATCCAAAATCACAAAAATCATTGGTTGGCCAAATGTGCATTTCTGATTGCTGGTCATCAAACGCTTGGTGGTTAGTACCGACCATACCTATTCTGTATCGCTACTGGTACGAAAAATCTCTTCTTTTTGCAAACATAAGGAATAAAAAGGACTGGCTGAGCCCAAACAAAGAAGCCACTCCCTGCAGAAAAAGCTGCACCCATCCACAAAAGAGAATGTTATTAATCTCGTAGAACAGCGAATGTGTGGTGTACTAAGAACCGCTTGCCCGAGGTCTAACCATCAATGTTGATATTTACTGTCAACAACTGAGATGTCTTGCAAATGCAGTCGAAGAACAACGAGAAGGAAGACCGCATAAAGTCGGCCTTCTGCTGAACGGACAGAAGAACTCTATACAGAAACTGGGCTGGGAAGTCATTCCGCACCAACCTTATTCACCTGCTCTTGCAAACTCAGATTTTCACTTCATCCATTCTTAACCGGACAGCCTTCAGGGAACTTCCTTCCAGGATGAAAACGCTGGATGAGTTCTCCGGCTCAAAACCACGTGGTTTCTACAGTCAGCGAATCGAATAGTTACGTCAGTGTTAGAAAACTGTTGTAAATAGCGAATAAGAATATAGGGTGGTCCATTGATCGTGACCGGCGAAATATCTCACGAAATAAGCGCCAAACGAAAAAACTACATTGAACGAAACTTGTCTAGCTTGAATGGGGAAACCAGGTGGCGCTATGGTTGACCCGCTAGATGGCGCAGCCACAGGTAAAACGGATATCAACTGCGTTTTTTTTTTTTTTTTAAATAGGAACTCCCATTTCTCATTACACATTCGTGTAGTACGTAAAGAAATACGAATGTTTTAGTTGGACCACTTTTTTCGATTTGTGATGGATGGCGCTGTAGTACTCACAAACATACGGCTCACAATTTTAAACGAACAGTTGGTAACAGGTAGGTTTTTTAAATTAAAATACAGAACGTAGGTACGTTTGAAAATTTTATTTCTGTTGTTCCAGTGCGGTATACGTACCTTTGTAAACAAATCATTTCTGAGAACTCATGCTGTTACAGCGTGATTACCTGTAAATACCACATTAATGCAATAAATGCTCAAAATGATGTCCGTCAACCCCAATGCATTTGGCAATACGCGTAACGACATTCCTCTCAACAGCGAGTAGTTCGCCTTCCGTAATGTTCGCACATGTATTGACAATGCGCTGACGCATGTCGTCAGGCGTTGTCGGTGGATCACGATAGCAAATATCCAATAACTTTGCCCATGGAAAAAAATCCGGGGACGTCAGATCCGGTGAACGTGTGCGTGCCATGTTATGGAGCTTCGACGACCAATCCACCTGTCTTGAAATATGCTATTCAATACCGCTTCAACCGCGCGCGAGCTATGTACCGGACATCCATCATGTTGGAAGTATCTCGTCATTCTGTCATGCAGTGAAACACCTTGTAGTAACATCGGTAGAACATTACGTAGGAAATTAGCATACATTCCACCATTTAGATTACCATTGATAAAATGGGGGCCAATTATCCTTCCTCCAGCCAAGGTCGCTGATGTTCCACTTGTCGCAGCCATCGTGTATTTTCCGTTGCCCAAAAGTGCTTATTATGCCGGTTTACGTTACCGCTGTTGGTGAATGACGCTTCGTCGCTAAATGCAACGCGTGCAAAAAATCTGTCATCGTCCCGTAAGTTCTCTTGTGGCCAGTGGCAGAACTGTACACGACGTTCAAAGTCGTCGCCATGCAATTTCTGGTGCATAGAAATATGGTACGAGTGCAATCGATGTTGATGTAGCATTCTCAACATCGACGTTTTTGAGATTCCCGATTATCGCACAGTTTGTCTGCTACTGATGTGCGGATTAGCCGCGACAGCAGCTAAAACAGCTACTTGGGCATCATGATTTGTTGCAGGTCGTGGTTGACGTTTCACATGTGGCTGAACTCTTCCTGTTTCCTTAAATAACGTAACTATCCGGCGAACTGTCCAGACACTTGGATGATGTCGTCCAGGATACCGAGCAGCATACATAACACACGCCCGTTGGGCATTTTAATCTCAATGGTCATACATCAACACGATATCGACCTTTTCCGCAATTGGTAAAAGGTCCATTTTAAAAGGGGTCTGTATTACGAAGCAAATATCGTCCACACTGGCGGAATGTTACGTGATGCCACATAATTATACGGTTGTGACTATTACAGCGCCATCTATCACAATGCGAAAAAAGTGGTCCAACTAAAACATTCATATTTCTTTACGTACTACACGAATATGTAATAAAAATGTGGATTCCTATTTAAAAAAACGCAGTTGATATCCGTTTGACCTGTGGCAGCGCATTCCAGCGGGCCAACCATAGCGCCATCTGGTTTTCCCCTTCAAGCTGGACCAGTTTCGTTCTTTGTAGTTTCTTCGTTTGATGCTTATTTCGTGAGATATTTGGCCCAATCACTATCAATGGACCACCCTGTATATTATTGATGAGGAAAGTCTCTTATGTGTACCTGTTGAAACGTCCCCTTTGACAATTAAAAATGACTGCGCTTGTAAACTTCTACGTTATTTGATTTTCAAACAGCTGAGCAAACTGAGCGTACTCAAACAGTTTTCTCTTTACTTATTCTGATCATAACTAAAGTGACACACAATATTTTGAGCGCAACGCAGTCTGACGTTAAATAATCCCTACGAAAGAATGGCCCTGTGTAACAATAACCTATAACTTTTATGAATCACTTACCTCACAAAAACCTTCGTTACTCCAACTACTGCAATACAGCTAACGCCAATACTGCCAGCTAATTAAAATATTCTAACTACTGAAGGCACTAACTACTGATAGGCATAGTTAGCAAATGAAAGATTTTGACTGAGAACAAATAATATATTTTCCTTAATAGCGTTCAAAAGCCATTATATATATATATATATATATCAGTTCATGATATCCAGTATTACAAATTTACTCTTTCTGGCGGACACACGTCCAGACCGTCCGCTCTCAAAACTCCGCCATCTCTCTCCCCACATCCACCACTGCTGGCAGTTCACCTCCAACTGCGCAAAACTACGCGCTGTTCACATCCAACTGCCCAACACTACAATAGCGAATATTTCAACAACACAAACCAGCCACAGACTGCACACAGCACAGTCAGTGATTTTCATACAGAGCGCTACGTGGCGTTACCAACATAAAAACCTAAACGGCCTACTTACAATGTCTGCTCTAAAATATGACCACTGCTTTCTTGCAGTGTAATTTTACGGTTAATCAAAATTTCATTCTGATGAAGACACCCTTAGTAGGTGTAGAAACGTAGGTCAATTCTGCCAAACAGTTATCTGCAACCGGCTACTGATACGCATTAGTTAGCAAATGAAAGGTTTTGATAGGGAACAAACAATGTATTTACCTTAATAGCGTTAAAAAAGTCATATTATATATAATTTTGTGACATCCAATTAAACAAATTTCATTTTTCTGACGGACGCACGTCCAGATCGTCTGCTCAAAACCCTGGCATCTCTCTCCCCACACCCACCACTGCTGGCGGCTCACCTCCAACTGCCCAACGCTACGCACTGTTAACATCCAACTGCCCAATACTACTATACAAGCGAGTATTCCAACAGTGAGTCCAACCATCCGCAGACTGCACACAGCACAGTCAGCGATTTTCATACACAGCACTACATGGCGTTACCAACATAAAAACCTAAACAGGCTACTTACACTACCATGTTTAATACGCTTACGGAGGAACGCTACGAACTTGTGACCAACCTAATAGATGCAGCCTTATCAGATGCGGGTTAAATGACGCTGTTCTGTCATGTATAACCCGAAGGTGACATGGATGTTTGCTGTGAGCCAGGTGATTTCCTTAGAGAAATGTAGCCAGCTCAAGGTTCACTATGATATTGCTCAGCTTAAAGCATGCGGATTCAGTTTTGCAATGCTTTAGTTGAAGTACGCGTTTACATAAACATTGTCCCATTATACTTCAGGATCGTTTAATTGGCGCGAAAGCATTTCTGAGGTGCCCACCAAACTCCAGTGGCATACCCTACAAGGGAGGTGTTACAGATAAGTTTTCTAGAACGTACGTTCAAGTAAGAGTCGGAGAGCGTGTTCCTGCCTCCCGTATACATTTCGCGAAATGACCATTAACAGCAAATCAGGTAAATCTGAACTCTTACGGGGCCTTAGACTATTAACAGTCGTTCTTACAGCACAGAGTTCGCGACTGGTAAAATGATAGGTCAGAGTAGATGAAGTGTCGGCAGATGTGCCAACACTGTTTAGTTTGAGGAGACCGGAATGCACGCTATAAGCTCACGCAGGCTGGCGTGAGGTCTGAAACAGGATACGTAATGAATGCTATAAAGAAAAGTACGTAGCTTCTGGAATAAACTTTAATCCATATTTGTAGAACATCTCTCGTTACTGTACAGGCCTTATAATCACAATATCAATTGATAATGGCGCCTTGCTAGGTCGTAGCAAAACTAGCTGAAGCCTATGCTAACTATCGTCTCGGCAAATGAGAGCGTAGTTGTCAGTGAACCGTGGCTAGCAACGTCGGCTGTACAACTGGGGCGAGTGCTAGTACGTCTCTCTAGACCTGCCGTGTGGTGGCGCTCGGTCTGCAATTACTGACAGTGGCGACACGCGGGTCCGTCGTATACTAGCGGACCGCGGCCGATTTAAAAGCTACCACCTAGCAAGTGTGGTGTCTGGCGGTGACACCACAGTAGAAGTAACCTCCACCATACACCGGAAGTAGACTGCGTTGCACAGATGTTTCTGTAGATGAAGGGAATCCTGGCGCGTTGTAATAAGCGGAAGCAAAGCGATAGCGTATCTCATGTTAAGTCCACAGCATCGTAAAAGCCATGCCAACAACCGTTCGTTAAACAGCTGCGATCTTTTCCCTACGAATCTCTTTGAGAATTGGGTGTGACGACTGCTAAATTAATACCGCTTTCTCTCTCTGTCCCTCCACTTACGAAATGAGGGAATAAAGTCGGACAATTAGGCGGCGGGACAGGCGAAGAGACGAAACGGTTCATTTTACGTAATTTTTCCTGCTACTCTTCATCGTTTGTTTGACTCTGGGAGTATCACGAAACGCGCAAAAAAGATCCTGTAGCGGCTTTGCAGTCTGAGAGTTGGGAAAAAAGCGAGTTTCAAGAAGAGGAGTAACAGTAGAAAGGGAAAAAAGGAAGAAAGGTGAAGGAAAAGAAAAGCAAAGAAATGCGCCGAAGAAGACCTGTCGGCGCCCTGATATTTAAATCTCGCAAATGAAAACAAATTATTTCCAACAGTACCCAGTGGGAGACGAAGAGGGGCAGTAAGGGGTGGGTGAGGGGCGGGAAGAGGCAGGAAATTCAATCTCTGTCTCCCTCATTCTGTGTCCGCTTCAATCGCGTCTGAGAACTGATAGTCGAGGCAAGGCGTGAATTAGTCTGCTAAACGCCGAGCGTAAGCGCTGCGCTAAAATAATTACGCCGTGTATCAAGATAAATTGCAGTAATCCTAAGCGAATATCAGGATGGGTTCAGCGAAATTCGCTGCTCCCTCCTGCAGTCCTCCCGTGTCCTGTGCTGCGGATCGCCAGTTCAAACCCAACATCCTGCAGTTCTTTGCTATTTGGTATTTATGGTTTCTCGTAGCTTCTCGAATATACTTGTGCTAGTGTCCTGACTGAATGACTGTTCGTCGCACAGCCCAAACCGCTAAGGACAGAAACTTTAAATTTGGAGTGAGTATTGATCTTACGCTCGAAGCAATGTTTAAGAACGGACTTTTGGAAATTCTACCTCTAAGGAGGTAAAATTTGGGATGGCTCTGAGCACTATGAGACTTAACTTCGAAGGTCATCAGTCCCCTAGAACTTAGAACTGCTTAAACCTTGTAAGTAGGCTGTTTATGTTTTGTTATTGGCAACGTTACGTAGCGCTCTGTATGAAAATCACTGGCTGTGCTGTGTGCAGTCTGTGGCTAGTTTGCATTGTTGTCTGCCATTGTAGTGTTGAGCAGCTGGACGTGAACAGCGCGTAGCGTTGCGCAGTTGGAGGTGAGCCGCCAGCAGTGGTGGATGTGGGGAGAGAGATGGCGGAGTTTTGAAACTTGCAATACTGGATATCATGAACTGCTATATACATTATGACTATTAAGGTAAATATATTGTTTGTTCTCTATCAAATTCTTTCATTTGCTAACTATGCCTATCAGTAGTTAGTGCCTTCTGTAGTTTGAATCTTTTATTTAGCTGGCAGTAGTGGCGCTCGCTGTACTGCAGTAGTGCGAGTAACGAAGATTTTTGTGAGGTAAGTTATTTGTGAAAGGTATAGTTTAATGTTAGTCAGGGCCATTCTTTTGTAGAGATTTTTGAAAGTCAGATTGCGTTGCGCTAAAAATATTGTGTGTCAGTTTAAGCACAGTCGAGTATAATTTTTCTAAGGGGACGTTTCAACCTAACTAACCTAAGGACATCACACACATCCATGCCCGAGGCAGGATTCAAACCTGCGACCCTAGCGGTGGCGCGGTTCCAGACTGTAGCGCCTAGAACCGCTCGGCCACACAGGCCGGGAAAATAGGGGATGAAAGATTTTTGAAAACATGTCACTATTAATAAAATTTTGAAGCTAGAGCTACTAAATACGGTATTTGGTTTCTTGGTCACAAGCAAAAAAAGTTGGCAGTGATCGTAATATAGCAAGTAGAAATCTACACATACCTGTATTTGAATGCTGGCCCCTGTTTTGAGCACAGCTGAGATGGAATCTACCTACACGTCGGTCAGGACCCCGAAGATGGCGTAGTAAATCGCTGAAAGTGGTAGACAAATAAAATAATTTCGGAAATTAGACGGCTGAAAGATGTTTGATTTGACATCCTGTAGCGAACCGCAGAGTCCCACAAACATCTCTGAAAAGATGGACATACAGAGAAAGAAATACCTGTTTCTACATCTACAAGGATACTGTGCAAATCACATTTAAGTGCCTGGCTGAGGGTTCATCGAACCACCTTCACAATTCTCTGTTATTCTAATCTCGTATAGCACGTGGAAAGAATGAACACGTATATCTTTCCGTTCGAGCTCTGATTTCGCTTATTTCATCGTGGTGATCGTTCCTCCCTATGTAGGTAGGTGTCAACAAATATTCTCCCATTCGGAGGAGAAAGTTGGTGATTGGAATTTCGTGAGAAGATTCCGTCGCAACGAAAAACCCCTTTCTTTTAATGATGTCCAGCACAAATCTTGTTTCATTTCTGTGAACTCTCCCCCACATTTCGTGATAATACAAAACGTGCTGCCTTTCTTTGAAATTGGTTGGAAACTTTCCTCATGTCAGCACGTTGTAGGTGTGGCCACCGGCGCCAACCTTGTGTGAATGCTGTGGAAAGCTAATCATATCACAGCATCTTCTTCCTGTCGGTTAAATTTCGCGTCTGTTGCACGTCATCTTCGTGGTGTAGCAATTTTAATGGCCAGTAGTGTAATATCCACAATGTTCATCGAACTCTTCTACTGGCATTGCTTCCTTTGTCTATGAACAACTGTGCGTCTTTACGCAAGCTAAAACAACAGTACGACGCGACCGGCTTACTCCACAAAAATAAGTCACTTCGCCACGATCACGCCCCAGCTTATTAGCTGTTTCTACAACATCAAAGAGACTTCGACACCGACAACGCGAACGACAGGACGTAACCGCGTCCGTGTTGCCGCGCACACCACGGTAACAGAACGATGTTTGCAGAAAGCTGGAGGGACAACAGCCGGCTTGACACCGCCATCTAAAGTGCGCGTCATTTATGACGGCGGCCGAGTTTACGTTCATTCTGCGCATCTGACGTTACAAAACACAGTCAGCCAATGAACAGAGAACGACGTTGCCAGAGCTCGACTGCAGTGCAGAGCACGGACGAGTGTAGTCTTCAGTGACTGATGACCATAGCTGTCAAGTCCAATAGTGCTCAGAGCCATTTGAACCCATTTGAGTGTCTTCAGTTTTAGAAACATTCAGTCATAAATAAAGTAATTGAACAAAAGCAATGTCTTCATAGCAGACTTTATTTTACAGAAAGTTTGGAAAAAGCATTCTTTATACCATGTACTTCATATTCTATTAATTAAGTAAACCAAACAAGCAATAAGCCTCCTAATTCGGGCGCTAGCAAGGAAAGGTGTATGTATCATTCTCACTAACCGCTTTTTCGCAATAAAAAACAGCGGTAATTCTTTATTTACTATTGTACTTCGACGAAACGTAATTCATAATCATAAGAACAGTGTTTGTCGGTATTTTGCGTGATATATTAAAGTCCTCCGGGAGATATACACTCCTGGAAATTGAAATAAGATCACCGTGAATTCATTGTCCCAGGAAGGGGAAACTTTATTGACACATTCCTGGGGTCAGATACATCACATGATCACACTGACAGAACCACAGGCACATAGACACAGGCAACAGAGCGTGCACAATGTCGGCACTAGTACAGTGTATATCCACCTTTCGCAGCAATGCAGGCTGCTATTCTCCCATGGAGACGATCGTAGAGATGCTGGATGTAGTCCTGTGGAACGGCTTGCCATGCCATTTCCACCTGGCGCCTCAGTTGGACCAGCGTTCGTGCTGGACGTGCAGACCGCGTGAGACGACGCTTCATCCAGTCCCAAACATGCTCAATGGGGGACAGATCCGGAGATCTTGCTGGCCAGGGTAGTTGACTTACACCTTCTAGAGCACGTTGGGTGGCACGGGATACATGCGGACGTGCATTGTCCTGTTGGAACAGCAAGTTCCCTTGCCGGTCTAGGAATGGTAGAACGATGGGTTCGATGACGGTTTGGATGTACCGTGCACTATTCAGTGTCCCCTCGACGATCACCAGTGGTGTACGGCCAGTGTAGGAGATCGCTCCCCACACCATGATGCCGGGTGTTGGCCCTGTGTGCCTCGGTCGTATGCAGTCCTGATTGTGGCGCTCACCTGCACGGCGCCAAACACGCATACGACCATCATTGGCACCAAGGCAGAAGCGACTCTCATCGCTGAAGACGACACGTCTCCATTCGTCCCTCCATTCACGCCTGTCGCGACACCACTGGAGGCGGGCTGCACGATGTTGGGGCGTGAGCGGAAGACGGCCTAACGGTGTGCGGGACCATAGCCCAGCTTCATGGAGACGGTTGCGAATGGTCCTCGCCGATACCCCAGGAGCAACAGTGTCCCTAATTTGCTGGGAAGTGGCGGTGCGGTCCCCTACGGCACTGCGTAGGATCCTACGGTCTTGGCGTGCATCCGTGCGTCGCTGCGGTCCGGTCCCAGGTCGACGGGCACGTGCACCTTCCGCCGACCACTGGCGACAACATCGATGAACTGTGGAGACCTCACGCCCCACGTGTTGAGCAATTCGGCGGTACGTCCACCCGGCCTCCCGCATGCCCACTATACGCCCTCGCTCAAAGTCCGTCAACTGCACATACGGTTCACGTCCACGCTGTCGCGGCATGCTACCAGTATTAAAGACTGCGATGGAGCTCCGTATGCCACGGCAAACTGGCTGACACTGACGGCGGCGGTGCACAAATGCTGCGCAGCTAGCGCCATTCGACGGCCAACACCGCGGTTCCTGGTGTGTCCGCTGTGCCGTGCGTGTGATCATTGCTTGTACAGCCCTCTCGCAGTGTCCGGAGCAAGTATGGTGGGTCTGACACACCGGTGTCAATGTGTTCTTTTTTCCATTTCCAGGAGTGTATAACACAACTGCGCTCATGTATTGACAGGGTTCTTTATTAACCAGAACCGAAAGCTACTTAAGACATTCCAGGTGTAGTGGTACGAGCCCATGTTAGTCTCACTGCTTGTGAAGTACAAGGTGCCTCTATGTACACTACTCTGGTCGCCAGATAGTGACTGACTCTGAGCTAGAGGCTGAGCTAACTGCGACAGTGATTCCCACTGGGCTGCGACTGGTGACTCGACTCGTTGACTCGCTGGATGACTGGCTGGGCGCTCTGGTCCGCGGCGGCGATCTAACTGCTGGCGGTCGGGAGGGCGTTGGTGGCTTGTTCATTGGGAGTCTTTCTTTGGCCTCTCTCTTGATATCGATCTTTTCGCTATCTCTTCGCGTCTGGTGTGCTGGCGACAGCTTACACCAGCACATTTCCAATTAAATATTGATTTCCTGATGGCCCTGCATGGAGATGAGCATTTACGATGTCTGGCCGACAAGTATACTAGTACAAGGGCCCGCATATTTCGTTGGCCCCGACTGCTGTACTGCGACATCAATATGATGTTTTGTTTGAGTTAATCGTTTTAAGGACAGAGGAGCGAAAAGGAAGGTTATTAGATCTGCGCTTTGCAGGCGCATGGTGGGAGATTTTTAACAGCAGCATAATTCCATCACTAGCAGAGTAAAATGCAGCTTTTTAAGGATCGGTAGACGACGTTTTCTAGTCATGAAACATAGTCAGTGTACTAACTTGCCAAAAAAAAAAGAGAGAGAGAGAGAGTAAGGCTTGGGACATGGAACAAGATGGGCATGGTGACGTGTGAGATGGGACGAAACTATTGGTTTCTCTCTTGACATGGATGGCAGACTTCAAAAGCAGCTGTCCTGTGCAGTGGAGACAGATAGAGTCCAATGATAGAGTTCACTGCAGTGTACTCTTAGTACACATTTGACGGTAGCCGGGCACAATGTCAGGGGTCTGCTCACGTTACATCAACGAGTATGTTGAGTGTGAATGAGTGTAACTGGCATCACTACCACATTTGGACAAATAGAACTCAGGGACTCAACATCAGCTTCAGTTTAGCCTTCCCATATTTGACAGCATAGACAGAGCTGATTTGATAATTCCAGTTTCCCTCTAAGCAGGGTAGGACATCAAACAGGCAGACTTGGAGCAGGAGAGGCACCACAGGACATTTTAATTTCCACTGTCTATACTTTTACAAGTAAATTCATAAAACTTTGTCAGCATGACCATGAAGGATTCAGGATTCACACTCATAGCAGTGGAAGTGCAAAAACATAACAAAATAAATTTTTTTTTTAGATATGAAATTTCATCATTCTTTCACTTACTGTTGGATGCATTTGTTGCTATAGGTACAGTTTTCTTCACAAGTAAGAGAGATTCTTTGATGAATTTTGCACAGCATGCAAACCATACTTACAGGTGAATGGAACTCCAGAATATTCCAAATGTATTAAAAACTGTGGTAAAAATTGAGATAATTAACTACTAAAATTGATTTTATTTCTAAACATAAAGTTTAAAACGTAACGCCGACCGCGGTGGTCTAGCGGTTCTGGCGCTGCAGTCCGGAACCGCGGGACTGCTACGGTCGCAGGTTCGAATCCTGCCTCGGGCATGGGTGTGTGTGATGTCCTTAGGTTAGTTAGGTTTAAGTAGTTCTAAGTTCTAGGGGACTTATGACCTAAGATGTTGAGTCCCATAGTGCTCAGAGCCATTTGAACCATTTTTTTAAAACGTAACAGCTCATTCATTTTTTCATAAATTAAATAGATTCTAGAGTTTCAGACAACTATAAGTATGGTTTGTATGCTGTGCAAAATTCATCGAGCAGTCTGTCTTACTCATGAAGAAAAGTGTACCTATAGCATCAAATGCAGCCAATAGTAAGTGAAAAAATGATGAAATTTCACATGTAAAAAAAATTATTTTGTTATGTTTTTGAACTTCCGCTGCTACGAGTATGAATCCTGAATCCTTTCTGGTCATGCTGACAGAGTTTTATGAATTTACTTCTAAAAGTATAGACAGTGGAAATTAAAATGTCCTGTGGTGGCTCTCCTGCTCCAAATCGGCCCGTTTGACGTCCTACCCCCCTAAAAGCCAGAAAGTCACTCTTATTGATATGTAGGCAGGTTAACGAAAAATTCAATAGGAAAGGGAGACAGTGTTTAGGAAATTCGAATTTTCTACCAATTCAGTTTACCAACCGTTATTTGAATTACACTGGTGTCCACAATTAAAGCAACAAACCGCTATTTCCCCGTTTTGTGTCTCATTCACGGTGTAATCATACAAACTGTCAACAGTCGTCCGTACGATCATGTCCTGCACGGAAGATGGTATTTCGGTGAACACCCAACAAGTGTAGTAATCAGAATGAGATTTTCACTCTGCAGCGGAGTGTGCGCTGATATGAAACTTCCTGGCAGATTAAAACTGTGCGCCCGATCGAGAAGGAAGTTTCATATCAGCGCACACTCCGCTGCAGAGTGAAAATCTCATTCTGGAAACATCACCCAGGCTGTGGCTAAGCCATGTCTCCGCAGTATCCTTTCTTTCAGGAGTGCTAGTTCTGCAAGGTTCGCAGAAGAGCTTCTGTAAAGTTTGCAAGGTAGGAGACGAGATACTGGCAGAAGTAAAGCTGTGAGGACCGGGCGTGAGTCGTGCTTCTGTAGCTCAGATGGTAGAGCACTTGCCAGCAAAAGGCAAAGGTCCCGAGTTCGAGTCCCGGTCGGGCACACAGTTTTAATCCGCCAGGAAGTTTCAAGTGTAGTAATGTCTGCAGGTTAGTCCCTCCCCCAAAATCGCTGTGCACGCAATCACAGACGGTCCGCCATGGCACAGAGAAGGCGCCCACCAGGCTCTGTGGGGTGGAGCGCTGTAGGAAGACTGTAAGCAAGTCGGTCGCAAACTGCCGGCCGCTGTGGCCGAGCGGGTCTAGGCGCGTCAGTCCGGAACTGCGTTGCTGCTACGGCCGCAGGTTCTAATCCTGCCTTGGGCATGGATGTCTGTGATGTCCTTATGTTAGTTGCGTTTAAGTAGTTCTGAGTCTAGGGGACTGAGACTGTGCGGCTGGTAACAGTGGAGGCTCGAGTCCTCCGTTGGGCATGGGTGTGTGTGTTGGTCCTTAGGTTAATTTAGGTTAAGTAGTGTGTAAGCTTAGGGACTGATGACCTTAGCAGTTAAGTCTCATAAGATTTCAAACACATTTGAATATTTTTTTCTAGGGGACTGATGACCTTAGATGCTAAGTCCCATAGTGCTTAGAGCCATTTGAACCATCAGTCGCAAACTGATGTGGCCCGATGCTTAAGGGGCTCCGGAAAGGCTCAAAATCATGAAAAGTTCAATTTTTACTTTTTTGCGTTTTCTGAATCTGCAGACTGTTACCTTTTAATAGATATATAATTTATTCAATTCCGAAGACTACAACTATTTTTAAATTTTTTTTGAAATGTGTTCTACATGGGCGTGACCCACTGTGGCGCTGTTAAACTGCTGTCAAATGATGTTATTATTAACGTCCGTGTTCATGAGGTACATTTTAGTGATGTGAGATAAAGTATGTGTTGTGGCTAAACTGTGATTGTTCAATATATATCGCTGGTGTGATTGTCGATTGTTTCATGTTTATTTACTCTGTCGTTATCTCGAAAATATTCGTAATTAATTCTGTTTCTTGAGTCTCTGTTTTGTTGAAGTATAATAATGAGTAAAAGTAAAGTTGCTGTTGCGACTTTCAATGATGGCAACATTGCAAGGTGCAAGGTATTTGGAAATATGGGAATGAAGATAGGTTCTAACATGGTACGAGCGATGCTTGCTTTAGACAAGAAACGCCTTCGGGCTGCAGACAGGGCTGTAAGGCGTCTAGAAATACAAGCAAGAGTAAACAGGAGGAGGAACAAGAGGAAGCTGGAGGAGGAGTTTGCAGAGGATGAAGATAATCCATCCTATGGACCTGGAATGCACTAAAAAGTTAATCCAATCTTTGTCGCTCGATTCCCAAAACTTTTATTTTCTCATACTAATTACATGTTTTCTAAGGATCTTCCAAACATATTTGTTTCAAACTTTCAGTAAATGTTACACAGTACCTTCTGCATAATTTAACACAGCCTTTTTCCAAAAAACTGTATATTTTTGAATATATAAATAAAAAATTGCAAAAAAATGTTGTGAATTTTCATTACAATTGAAAAAAAAATCATCTTTAATAACTGAACTAAAATTTTGTAAAATCCCTTTGTTAAGTTGTAGCCCATATTCCAATAAATAATCTGTAAAAAGTTCAACTTCTTACCACAAATACTTTGTGAGGAAAGATGTAATTTATAAGCGTTATTTTAACATTGCAAGTATAGGGCGTTCCGGAGCCCCTTAATGTGAATCGTTCTGTTGTTTCTCGGATGAGGCGTAGTTTCTAAAGACCGAAACTGTTTCCCAAAGACCAGGGTACGGGCGACCACGAGTGACATAATAAAGACAGGACCGTTATTTGGCCGTAAGAGCACGGCGGTACCGCCTTAGTACTGCTCGGCAACTGGCATTCGACCTCGCAGCATCCACTGGACGTGTTGCAGCGAGACAAACGGTGTAGAGAAGACTTCGACAGAGCGGCCTTTATTGTAGGAGACCTGCTGTATGTTTACCTCTGACGCGTCATCTCAGAAAGGAACGTCCAGTGTGGAGTCGTCATGCCACCTGAACAGTCGAACAGTGGGCCAGTGTTCTTTTCACAGATGAGCCCCGATTTGGTCTGGGGAGTTATTCTCGACGGATTCGCACCTGAAGGGAGTGTGGAACACTATTTCGAGACCGGAACATTGTCAAAAGAGAACGATATCGTGGAGGACCGCTAATAAAGACTTGCGAGCCGCTCTGCCGAAAGAACGCACGTCACTGTCCCAACATGACACTGACGACATTATTCATACCATGCTACGTCGTCGTCAGGCGTGTATTGATGACAGAAGTGGTCACACACCATAGTGAGCACATTACCCATGTGCGAATCTGTAAACTTGATAAAAGGAAGGACATTTTCGTCTTTTTTTTTTGTATGCTGCAGTTGTTTATGGGTTGGGTTGGGTTGTTTTGGAGGAAGAGACCAAACAGCGAGGTCATGGGTCTCATCGGATTAGGAAAGGACGGGGAAGGAAGTCGGCCGTGCCCTTTCAAAGGAACCATCCCGGCATTTGCCAGGAGCGATTTAGGGAAATCACGGGAAACCTAAATCAGGATGGCCGGACGCGGGATTGAACCGTCGTCCTCCCGAATGCGAGTCCAGTGTGCTAACCACTGCGCCACCTCGCTCGGTGCAGTTGTTTATATTCTGTATTTTTTTACATTGTTTCTACTTTGATGTCACCTCTTTATACCGTTTTGTGGCAAAACAAAAGCAACATTGCAAAATTTCCATTTGCTGCTTTAATTTTAAACACCAGTGTATCTCAGTTTCATCACAATCAACGTTGAAGTGTGCATATCAACGTTTAACTATGCACAAAGTAATTTCGTATTATGCTTATTCCATTTTTAGTGCATTTAAACTTCTGTAATAAATTCAGAGGCACACAAGTCATGCCTCTAACCCTGTATCATTAATGAAAAAATCATTATTCAAAAAAGCAGATAAAAATTAATTTGACTCCTTCCTCAGAGACAATCTCCACTCTTTCCAAATTAATAACATAACTGTAGACCAGATGTGGCTTGAATTCAAAGAAATAGTATCGACAGCAATTGAGAGATTTACACCAAATAAACTAACAAACGACGGAACTGATCCTCCTTGGTACACAAAACGGGTCAGAATATTATTGCAGAAACAATGAAAAAACATCCTAAATGTAAACAGACGCAAAATCCCCAAGATTGGTCATCTTTTACAGAAGGTCGAAATTTAACGCGGACTTCAATGCGAGATGCTTATAACAGTTTCCAGAACGAAACTTTGTCTCGAAACCTGGCAGAAAATCCTAAGAGATTCTGGTCGTATGTCAGCGGCAAGAAACAATCAAAGCCTTCTCTGCGCGGTAACAATGGATATACACTCCTGGAAATTGAAATAAGAACACCGTGAATTCATTGTCCCAGGAAGGGGAAACTTTATTGACACATTCCTGGGGTCAGATACATCACATGATCACACTGACAGAAACACAGGCACATAGACACAGGCAACAGAGCATGCACAATGTCGGCACTAGTACAGTGTATATCCACCTTTCGCAGCAATGCAGGCTGCTATTCTCCCATGGAGACGATCGTAGAGATGCTGGATGTAGTCCTGTGGAACGGCTTGACATGCCATTTCCACCTGGCGCCTCAGTTGGACCAGCGTTCGTGTTGGACGTGCAGACCGCGTGGGACGACGCTTCATCCAGTCCCAAACATGCTCAATGGGGGACAGATCCGGAGATCTTGCTGGCCGGGGTAGTTGACTTACACCTTCTAGAGCACGTTGGGTGGCACGGGATACATGCGGACGTGCATTGTCCTGTTGGAACAGCAAGTTCCCTTGCCGGTCTAGGAATGGTAGAACAATGGGTTCGATGACGGTTTGGATGTACCGTGCACTATTCAGTGTCCCCTCGACGATCACCAGTGGTGTACGGCCAGTGTAGGAGATCGCTCCCCACACCATGATGCCGGGTGTTGGCCCTGTTTGCCTCGGTCGTATGCAGTCCTGATTGTGGCGCTCACCTGCACGGCGCCAAACACGCATAAGACCATCATTGGCACCAAGGCAGAAGCGACTCTCATCGCTGAAGACGACACGTCTCCATTCGTCCCTCCATTCACGCCTGTCGCGACACCACTGGAGGCGGGCTGCACGATGTTGGGGCGTGAGCGGAAGACGGCCTAACGGTGTGCGGGACCGTAGCCCAGCTTCATGGAGACGGTTGCGAATGGTCCTCGCCGATACCCCAGGAGCAACAGTGTCCCTAATTTGCTGGAAAGTGGCGGTGCGGTCCCCTACGGCACTGCGTAGGATCCTACGGTCTTGGCGTGCATCCGTGCGTCGCTGCGGTCCGGTCCCAGGTCGACGGGCACGTGCACCTTCCGCCGACCACTGGCGACAACATCGATGTACTGTGGAGACCTCACGCCCCACGTGTTGAGCAATTCGGCGGTACGTCCACCCGGCCTCCCGCATGCCCACTATACGCCCTCGCTCAAAGTCCGTCAACTGCACATACGGTTCATGTCCACGCTGTCGCGGCATGCTACCAGTGTTAAAGACTGCGATGGAGCTCCGTATGCCACGGCAAACTGGCTGACACCGACGGCGGCGGTGCACAAATGCTGCGCAGCTAGCGCCATTCGACGGCCAACACCGCGGTTCCTGGTGTGTCCGCTGTGCCGTGCGTGTGATCATTGCTTGTACAGCCCTCTCGCAGTGTCCGGAGCAAATATGGTGGGTTTGACACACCGGTGTCAATGTGTTCTTTTTTCCATTTCCAGGAGTGTACTATCGAAGACAGTGCTTGCAAAGCAGAGTTTCTAAACACAGTCTTCCGATTTGCCTTCACGAAAGAAGACGAAGTAAATATTCCAGGCCCGCATCTCGTGGTCGTGCGGTAGCTTTCTCGCTTCCCACGCCCGGGTTCCCGGGTTCGATTCCCGGCGGGGTCAGGGATTTTCTCTGCCCCGTGATGGCTGGGTGTTGTGTGCTGTCCTTAGGTTAGTTAGGTTTAAGTAGTTCTAAGTTCTAGGGGACTGATGACCATAGATGTTAAGTCCCATAGTGCTCAGAGCCATTTTTGGTATATTCCAGAACTCCAATTAAGAACAGCTGCCAACATGAGTAACGTAGAAGTAAATATCCTCGGAGGAGTGAAGTAACTAAATCACTTAATAAAAGCAAGTATTTTGATCCAGTCTGTATACCGATTAGGTTCCTTTCGGAGTATGCTGATGCATTGTCTCCATACTTAACAATCATATACAACCGTTCGCTCGACGAAAGATCCGTGCCCAAAGACTGGAAAGTTGCACAGTTCACACCAATCTTCAAGAAAGGTAATAGGAGTAATCCACTAAATTACAGGCCCATATCGTTAACGCTGATATGCAGCAGGATTTTAGAACATATATCGTGTTCTAACATTACCAATGACCTCGAAGGAAACGGTCTATTGACACACAGTCAACATGGGTTTAGAAAACATCGTTCCTGTGAAACACAACTAGCTCTTTATTAACACAAAGTGCTGAGTGCTGCTGACAAGGGATTTCAGATTGATTCCGAATTTGTGGATTTCCGGAAGGCTTTTGACACGGTAACACACGTGGCTCGTAGTGAAGTTGCGTGCTTATGGTATATCATCTCAGTTATGTGACTGGATTTGTGGTATCCTGTCAGAGAGGTCACAGTTCGTAGTAACTGACGGAAAGTCATTGAGTGAAACAGAAGTGATTTCTGGCGTTCCCCAAGGTAGTGTTATAGGCCCTTTGCTGTTCCTTATCTATATGAACGATATGGGATACAATCTGAGCAGCCGTCTTAGGTTGTGCGCAGATGACGCTGTCGTTTATCGACTAATAAAGTCATCAGAAGATAAAAAAAAAAAGATTTAAAAAATGTATCTGAATTGTGCGAAAATTGGCAGTTGACCCTAAATAACGAAAAGTGTGAGGTCATCCATATGAGTGCTGAATGGAATCCGTTAACTTCGGTTACACGATAAATCAGTGAAATCTAAAAACCATAAATTGAACGAAATACCTTGGAAATACAATTACGAACAACTTAAATTGGAAAATGTTGTGGGGAAGGCTAACCGAACACTGCGTTTTATTGGCGGGACACTTAGCAAATGTAACAGACCTACTAAGGAGACTGCCTACACTACGCTTCTCCGTCCTCTTTTAGAATACCGCTGCGCGGTGTGGGATTCTTACCCGATAGGACTGACTGTGTACATTGAAAAAGTTCAACGAAGGGAAGCGCTTTTTGTATTATCGCGAAATATGGAAGAGTTTCACTGAAATAATACAGGATTTGGGCTGGAAATCATTAAAAGAAATGCGTTTTTCGTTGCGACGGAACCTTCTCACGAAATTACAATCACCAGTTTTCTCCTCCGGATGCGAAAATATTTTGTTGACACCGACCTACATAGGGAGAAACGATCACCACGATAAAATAAGGGAAATCAGAACTCGTACGGAAAGATTAAGGTGTTCATTCTTTCCGCGCTCTATACGAGATTGAAATAATAAAGGATTATGAAGGTGGTTCGATGAACCCTCTGCCAGGCACTTAAATGTGATTTGCAGAGTATCCATGTAGATGTAGATGTTTTTGAATAAAAAATTGTGCCCGTTTTGGCACATTTAATCCAGCAATCGCTCTTAACGGTGGACTGTCAAAGAGTTAATTCTGGCGCAGGTTATTTTTCACAGGACTGGGGCTTCACGAGTGACATTAGATTTCGACATGGCTTTCGACAGGGTTACCCACGAGTATATTCCCAAGAGAGTGAATGCTTTGGGATTCCCACATAGTTTCGTGAACCTCGTGGGTAGGGTTTCAAACAGCGGCAAATGAGACTTCACGGTGGACGGCTAGCTCACGAGTGGTACTCATTTGGAGAGTTCAGTCAGCAGGGCTGTCCGATGTCAACGACCTTGTTTGCTATCACCATCAAATTCTTTTTAGGAAACGTAGCGCAACACCTACAAGGTTTGTGCATAAGCGGCCAACAAATTGTTTGTGAGGCCCATGCAGACGATGTAGGTCTCGTAATCATAAATAAAAAGGACACTGGAAAGGTATTACAAAAAAAATAAAAAATAAAAAATAAAAAAAATAAAAGAATAAAAAAATGCTTCAAATGGCTCTGAGCACTATGCGACTCAACTTCTGAGGTCATCAGTCGCCTAGAACTTAGAACTAATTAAACCTAACTAACCTAAGGACATCACACACATCCATGCCCGAGGCAGGATTCTAACCTGCGACCGTAGCGGTCGCTCGGTTCCAGACTGTAGCGCCTAGAACCGCACGGCCACTCCGGCCGGCAAAGGTATTACAGATCATCATCAAGTACCACATGGCACTGGGTTCAAATGTAACTAAAACAAAATCCTGCGTTATGAACATAGATAGTGGAATACATATCTATGCAGAACATGCAACGGCTAAAAGTGGTTTCCATTATTCGAATTTTAGGTACTGACTGTAGGTACCAAATCCGACATACTATAGCAGCAAACTACAGAAAAGTACTTGCAGCGTACGAGCCAGCGTCAGGTAAGACATTATGAAGAATCTCGATGAACAGGAAGAAGAATGGTTAGAGGTTTAATTGGGCCAAGGACAACAGGAACAGAATACAGCAGGCCGCAACTTATCAAAGAACTCCAGGAACATGCAGAGTACGTGATAGGCCCTCACACGAAGTGCCAAAGAACGTCCTAGAATGTCGTCCATCGGAAATTTGGATAGCTTGGATGACGGACTGACGATGGAAATCTTTAGCAAAACTATGAAGATGAAAAGACAGTTAGCATGAAGTACACAAGACATTAAATAACCTCAGGAAACCTAACTCTTCATAATGGACACACAAAAAGCAGGTACTTATTCAGAAACAAAATTATTGAGAAAGTGGCCTTCAAGGACGAACAAGAATAAAAAGAAAACAACAGCCTTATAACAACGAACAGTTGAAGAAGCAGAGATGAAACGGAAGTGTGTGAAGTTGGAGAAGAATGCAAGGCTTAATTACAGCCGGAACAATCCGGATCGAGGATCTGGCACCGGCCCCCCCCCCCCCCCCCCCGCTCTCCTTTTTTCCCCATCCCCCGGAAATTTTTTTGTAACCTCACTGGAACAAGTAGTTAAGGTGGTATAGGTGTATTAAACCCGATCATAAGTAAACTTCGCCCCTTCACCGGCACCAGAGAACATTACAATGGTTGACGTATTAAAATGCCGTTCGTCTTCACATGTGTTGCTTGTATGTAGTAATGAATATTAACTTATATCAATTCAGTTGTAATACAAATCAGTGAGTAGAAGGCAAATGACGTTTAAAGCATTTACTAAACATCGAACTCTGTGTCCGATGTAATATCGCGTTTTTTTTTTTTTCCTAACTCTTTGGGAAGTCGGAACTGTACATGGCCCCGAAGGGCTAATGATACATCTTTTGATCGTCATTTGTCGGTAAAAGCTTTATTAATCAATATTAGACCATGGGTGTCCACAGAAATTTTTACGGACGGGGACGTTGAAGTAGGTGAGTGGGGAAGGAGGACAATACTCAAAATTTGCCATTTTTTTATATAAATGATAAATCAGTTTTGCGAAGTCTAGGCCACAAGAAGTAAATTTTGCAAGCGACAAAAATTTATTATATTCCAGACAATTGATGGTTATTCACTCGGTATTTATATTTATTATAGATTGATTACTTTGATACTCAAAAGGTGAGCATGGCCCATCATTAGCTTCAAAGTAAACCATTTTGTATTATTAAAATGATTATGGCTGTGACCCATTTAAAAGTTCACGATAGAAAATTATATCCTTTTACGTTTATATTTGAGATATATCCAGCAAAAGGATCAATAAGCTAGGAAATAAAGCAGCAAAATACTTAGAAAACCTGTTTTTATTCATATTGCAATAATGTTAATGGATAGTGAATGTGAGAAGTTTAAATTACGAAGTAACCAGAAATATGATTACTGTTGGTTATAGACAAAAATAATCAGTCATAAAGAACATTTGACTAGTTTCCCTCGGAAGTGATAATGCAGAGAACAAATTTTAATGCGTAGCGGAGTGCACACTGCAACGCACGTGACATCCCGTGAAACCAAACAAGGTTCTGCGGAAGCGCTGCTGTTGATTACGTAAAGGAGACTGTGGAGGGGAATCTTATTCCACAACGGCTAGGAAGCGCCTCGTAGACAACTCGACAACAATACTCCGAAGAAGGCAACAAAGGTAATTGGCAGGGCACACGACAGCGGCTTTTTTTCGGCCTTCTTTCGACCTGCGGAAAATCAGTGTGCTCATTGTTAAGGCAGACAGAGCGACATACATACGAATGAAGCTAGTGGTCAATAGTCGAGTATGTGATGTTAGATTTTTCTAAAGAGCAGATGGTAATTGCCACAGCATTATCTTACTGCGATTAGTCACAATTGGCTAAATTAGCTAAACAAGAGGTTTTGCGGAATCACGGAAATTACTACTAGAAATGTATACGAACTGCGAAATGAATAAGAACTCTGTACTACAGAATCTCGAGGGGTGGTGGAAGTGGGGGAGGGGGGGGGTGGGAGGGGGTAGCGGGTAGGAGGGTGAAGTGCACAATTCCCAGCCCCCTGCCCCTGCAGACGCTTATGACCGTCGTAATTTGCCGTGAACATCTACATATACATCAATTCTTAGCAAGTGACCTAACGGTGTGTGGCAGAGGGTGCTTCCTGATCCTTGCGAATAGAGCATCAGAAGAATGATTGCAGGTTAGTCTCTGTATTAGCTCTAATTTCTCCAATTTTCTCACTTCACAGAGCTGCAAATTATACAGGGTGGTCCACTGATCGTGACCAGGCCAAATATCTCACCAAATAAGCGTCAAACGAAAAATCTACAAAGAACGAAACTTGTCTATGTTGAAGCGGGGAAACCAGATGGCGCTATAGCTGGCCCGCTAGATGACGCTGCCATAGGTCAAACGGATATCACGTGCGTTCTTTAAAATATGAACCCCTATTTTTACTACACATTCGTGTAGTACGTAAAGAAATATGAATGTCTTAGTTGGACCACTTTTTTCGCTTTGTGATAGATGGCGCTGCAATAGTCACAAACATATGGCTCACAATTTTAGACGAACAGTTGGTAACAGGTAGGTTTTTTAAATTAAAATACAGAACGTACGTACGTTTGAACATCTTATTTCGGTTGTTCCAATGTGATACATGTACCTTTGTGAACTTATCATTTCTGAGAACGCATGCTCTTACAGCGAGATTACCTGTAAATACCACATTAATGCAATAAATACTCAAAATGATGTCCGTCAACCTCAATGCATTTGGCAATACGTGTAACGACATTCCTCTCAACAGCGAGTAGTTCGCCTTCCGTAATGTTCGCACATGCGTTGACAATGCGCTGACGCACGTTGTCAGGCGCTGTCGGTGGATCACGATGGCAAATATCCTTCAACTTTCCACACAGAAGGAAATCCGGAGACGTCAGACCCGGTGAACGTGCGGGCCATCGTATGGTGCTTCGACGACCAATCCACCTGTCATGAAATATGCTATTCAATACCGAGCTATGTGCCGGACTTCCATCATGCTGGAGGTACATCGCCATTCTGTCACGCAGTGAAAGATCTTGTAGTAACATCGGCAGAACATTACGTAGGAAATCAGCATACATTGCACCATTTAGAATGCCATCGATAAAATGGGGGCCAATTATCCTTCCTCCCATAATACCGCACCATGCATTAACCCGCCAAGGTCGCCGATGTTCCACTTGT
Source organism: Schistocerca cancellata (assembly GCF_023864275.1). Taxonomy (NCBI): domain Eukaryota; kingdom Metazoa; phylum Arthropoda; class Insecta; order Orthoptera; family Acrididae; genus Schistocerca; species Schistocerca cancellata. The sequence goes on along the minus strand of NC_064635.1, from coordinate 13,207,774 downwards.
CGCAACCATCGTGGATTTTCCGTTGCCCAGTACTGCATAGTATGCCGGTTTACGTTACCGCTGTTGGTGAATGACGCTTCGTCGCTAATTAGAACGCGTGCAAAAAATCTGTCATCGTCCCGTAATTTCTATTGTGCCCAGTGTCAGAACTGTACACGACGTTCAAAGTCGTCGCTATGCAATTTCTGGTGCATAGAAATATGGTACGGGTTCAGTCGATATTGATGTAGCATCCTCAACATCAACGTTTTTGAGATTCCCGACTCTCGCGGATGTGTGGATTAGCTGCGACCCCTACTTGTGCATCATCATTTGTTGCAGGTCGTGGTTGACGTTTCACATGTGGTTGAAAACTTCCTGTTCCCTTAAATAACGTAACTATCCGGCGAACGGTCCGGACACTTGTAAGATGTCGTCCAGGATACCGAGCAGCATACATAGCACACGCCCGTTGGGCATTTTGATCACAATAGCCATACATCAACACGATACCGACCTTTTCCGCAATTAGTAAACGGTCCATTTTAACACAGGTAATGTATCACGAAGCAAATGCCGTCCGTGCTGGCGGAATGTTATGTGATACAATGTACTTGGACGTTTGTGATTGTTACAGCGTCATCTCTCACAAAGCGAAAAAAGTGGTCAACTAAAACATTGATATTTCTTTACGTACTACACGAATAAGTAACAAAAAATGTGTTCCTATTTTAAAAAACGCAGTTGATATCCGTTTGACCTATGGCAGCGCCATCTAGCGGCCCAACCATAGCGCCATCTGGTTTCCCCCTTCAAGCTAGACAAGTTTCGTTCTTTGTAGTTTTTTCGTTTGACGCTTATCTTGCTTCCAAGAAGCTTAAAATTTTGCACCTGTTCTAGTATCTCTCTGTTCAGTATAATTTTTATTTCTTTATTTGCTCCTAATGCCAATACTTTTGTTTTCTATATGTTAATTTTCATTCCATAATTTTTTCCGTTAGCTTCAATGGTGTCCACCTAATCATGTAATTCTTTTTCACCTGTGGCTAGAAGGACCATGTCATCAGCAAACCTCATACACCCTACTCTTCTTCCTCCAATTTCTACTCGTTTGTCATCTAATGACCGTTGGTCAACCATGTTTTCCAACTAGAGGTTGAACAGAGCAGGTGATAGACAGCATCCTTGTCTTACTCCTTTTCCAAGTCTGATCCAGTTTGTACTTTCTCCTCTCACTTTAACTGAGGCTTTTTGATTAAGATATAATGAGTTTACAAGTCTGCTGGTTTTCCAGTCCACTCTCTTTTCCCTCATCATAGTCACCAGCTTCTCCCAAACCATATTGTTAAATGCCGTTTGTAGATCGATGAAGCACATATATAGGTCTCTTCCTTTTTCAATAAACCTTTCCTCCGTGATTCGTAGGAGCCCTATTGCATCTCTGGTTCCCGTATTCCGTCTAAAGCCAAACTGCTCCTCGCCGAGATTCTCCTCTATTACTTTTTCAAGTCTTTTATTAATTATTCTTAACATCACTTTGGCTGCATGTGAAATGAGGCTGATTGTCCTGTGCTGACTGCATTTCTTGGTTCCTTGTTTTTTCGGTAATGGAATCATTACTGTTGTCAGAAAGTCCTCAGGCCATTCACCACTGTCATACATTTTATTACATAACCTCAATATTTCTCTTATTCCTACTTGGTTCAAGCATTTTAATATTTCTCCCGGTGTCGTATCTGTACCTACCGCTTTGCCATTTTTCATTGCAGCTATGGTAAACTTTACTTCTTCCATTATGATGGCTGGTCCTTTCTCGTCATCACTTACTCTGTTGTGTGATTCAAGCTCCAAAATTTCTGGTTTGCGATTTGTGTCATATAGCTGTTTTGGATATTCTACGCATCTCTGGTGGACATCGTCACGACTTACTATACAACAGGGTAAAGACTATGACACAGGAAGAAAACAGAGCAGGAAGTGATACTATGGAAATTTTGAGTAAAGACAAAGAGGTAGTGTTACCACTTCGTCTTTACTCAAAATTTCCATAGTAGCACTTCCTGCTCTGTTTTCTTCCTGTGTCATAGTCTTTACCCTGTTGTATAGTAAGTCGTATCTTCCCTTACTGTCCAGTTCTTCAGTTGCATCACATTCCTCTTTTAGCCATTTTTTCCTAGCCTGTTCTGTTTCTCTTCGCAGTTCATTATTTAACCTTCGGTATATCTTTCTTGCATCTTCAGTGTTCTTGTTTTTAAATTTTCTTCTGTCCTCCATCTTGGAAATCATTTCTTGTGTCACCAATTTTTTTTTACCTTTTTGCTTTTACATATCCTATATTTTGCTGTCCTGCTTTAATGATTCCTTCTTTCAGCATATTCCAGTACTCGTTGACATTATCAGGTGGTTCTTTGTCTATTAATGTGTTTAGAAACTCACGTGACAGCATTTCTGTAATTTGTTCTTTGTTGGATCTTATTTTCCCTAGATCCCACGTCTTCACCATGGTCGCCTTATTCAGTTTTTCATTCTTATTTCCATTTCTGCCATAAGTAAGTTGTGGTCACTATTAATATGTGCACCTGGTAATGTGTGCACCTTCTTGATTCCATTCCTGTATCTTTCTTCTACCAGTATAAAAACGATTTGGTTTCTGTTTTTGTCCCCTGGTGATTTCCAAGTGTAGAGCCTCCTCTTGTGGTTCTTCAACTATTTGTTTGCCGCCATCAGCTGCCTTTCCCTGCAGAAGTCAATTAGCCATTCACCTGTATCATTTCTCTTTCCAAGACCATGACTGCCTATTGTGTTTCCCTCTTTCCATTTTCCCACAATGGCGTTCCCGTCTCCCATTACTACACTCCTGGAAATTGAAATAAGAACACCGTGAATTCATTGTCCCAGGAAGGGGAAACTTTATTGACACATTCCTGGGGTCAGATACATCACATGATCACACTGACAGAACCATAGGCACATAGACACAGGCAACAGAGCATGCACAATGTCGGCACTAGTACAGTGTATATCCACCTTTCGCAGCAATACAGGCTGCTATTCTCCCATGGAGACGATCGTAGAGATGCTGGATGTAGTCCTGTGGAACGGCTTGCCATGCCATTTCCACCTGGCGCCTCAGTTGGACCAGCGTTCGTGCTGGACGTGCAGACCGCGTGAGACGACGCTTCATCCAGTCCCAAACATGCTCAATGGGGGACAGATCCGGAGATCTTGCTGGCCAGGGTAGTTGACTTACACCTTCTAGAGCACGTTGGGTGGCACAGGATACATGCGGACGTGCATTGTCCTGTTGGAACAGCAAGTTCCCTTGCCGGTCTAGGAATGGTAGAACGATGGGTTCGATGACGGTTTGGATGTACCGTGCACTATTCAGTGTCCCCTCGACGATCACCAGTGGTGTACGGCCAGTGTAGGAGATCGCTCCCCACACCATGATGCCAGGTGTTGGCCCTGTGTGCCTCGGTCGTATGCAGTCCTGATTGTGGCGCTCACCTGCACGGCGCCAAACACGCATACGATCATCATTGGCACCAAGGCAGAAGCGACTCTCATCGCTGAAGACGACACGTCTCCATTCGTCCCTCCATTCACGCCTGTCGCGACACCACTGGAGGCGGGCTGCACGATGTTGGGGCGTGAGCGGAAGACGGCCTATCGGTGTGCGGGACCGTAGCCCAGCTTCATGGAGACGGTTGCGAATGGTCCTCGCCGATACCCCAGGAGCAACAGTGTCCCTAATTTGCTGGAAAGTGGCGGTGCGGTCCCCTACGGCACTGCGTAGGATCCTACGGTCTTGGCGTGCATCCGTGCGTCGCTGCGGTCCGGTCCCAGGTCGACGGGCACGTGCACCTTCCGCCGACCACTGGCGACAACATCGATGTACTGTGGAGACCTCACGCCCCACGTGTTGAGCAATTCGGCGGTACGTCCACCCGGCCTCCCGCATGCCCACTATACGCCCTCGCTCAAAGTCCGTCAACTGCACATACGGTTCACGTCCACGCTGTCGCGGCATGCTACCAGTGTTAAAGACTGCGATGGAGCTCCGTATGCCACGGCAAATGGCTGACACTGACGGCGGCGGTGCACAAATGCTGCGCAGCTAGCGCCATTCGACGGCCAACACCGCGGTTCCTGGTGTGTCCGCTGTGCCGTGCGTGTGATCATTGCTTGTACAGCCCTCTCGCAGTGTCCGGAGCAAGTATGGTGGGTCTGACACACCGGTGTCAATGTGTTCTTTTTTCCATTTCCAGGAGTGTATATATATATATATATATATATATATATATATATAATGTGTGTGTGTGTGATTGCTGAAGACTAGTACTGCTAAACCGACAGTTCAGTACAGTCGCTGATAATCAATACCAGATAACTCTACAGAATTTCATTCGAGGTATCTGCTCCCTCTTAGCCGAGCGGTTCTAGGCGCTTCCTTCTGGAACCGCGTGACCGCTACGGTCGCAGGTTCGAATCCTGCCTCGGGCATGGATGTTTGTGATGTCCTTGGGCTAGTTAGGTTTAAGTAGTTCTAAGTTCTTGGGGACTAATGACCTAAGATGTTAAGTCCGATAGTGCTCAGAGCCATTTGAACCATTTAACAGCCGGTGCAGAAATTTGCATGGTCAGTCACAGCGTCTGCCTGCATTATCTTTCCATGATTTACGAAGTCCGATTACATTTCGTTGAGGGAATTTTTACACATGGTGATTCAAACCTTTATTACCGATACAAGGTCTAGAATCATCCTATTGATGACTGGTCACTAAAACAACTTACGCTGATTTTAAAGGTGACTTCCATACATTTCATTTTCTCCATCAGATCAAATGGCTGAAATGGCTCTGAGCACTATGGGACTTAATATCTGAGGTCATCAGTCCCCTAGAACTTAGAACTACTTAAACCTAACTAACCTAAGGACACCACACCCATCCATGCACGAGGCAGGAATCGAACCTACGACCGTAGTGGTCGCGTGGTTCCAGACTGAAGCGCCTAGAACCGCTTGGCCTTTACGGCCGGCCTCCATCAGATCATCTCATCTTTCGTTATAATATTGCTGCGCTCATCACTTCCATTAGAAATATTTTTAGGTATTAACTCTGTACTGGAGCAGACATATTATGCATCTGTTGTGTATTTTAAATCTTGTACACCGGCCGCTATGGCCGAGCGGTTCTAGGCGCTTCAGTCCGGAACCGCGCTGCTGCTATGGTCGCAGGTTCGAATTCTGCCTCGGGCATGGATGTGTGTGATGTCCTTAGGTTAGTTAGGTTTAAGTAGTTCTAACTCTAGGGGACTGATGACCTCAAGAAGTTAAGTCCCGTAGTGCTCAGAGCCATTTGAACCAATTTTTGAAATTTTGTAGTTCTATTGTGGTTGCAAAAAGAAATTATGTTCCACGAACCTCAGTCTCAAAATTTTGTAATAAATGATTTCTCACTGTAAGTTTTAACACAAGTTTCGTTTATGTTGGCTGTGTGGTTGAAGAGGTGCGTCCCAGCATCTAAGACATTAGAAATTAAGCGCTGTAAGGCATCAACCAACAATTGAAACATTCACCCAGAATGACCTATAAAAAGGCTGTTGTTGTTGTGGTCTTCTATCCTGAGACTGGTTTGATGCAGCTCTACATGCTACTCTATCCTATGCAAGCTTCTTCATCTCCCAGTACCTACTGCAACCTACATCCTTCTGAATCTGCTTAGTGTATTCATCTCTTGGTCTCCCTCCACGATTTTTACCCTCCACGCTGCCCATGCTAAATTTGTGATCCCTTGATGCCTCAGAACATGTCCTACTAACTGGTCCCTTCTTTTTGTCAAGTTGCGCCACAAACTCCTCTTCTCCCCAATCCCATTCAATACCTCCTCATTAGTTATGTGATCTACCCATCTAATCTTCAGCATTCTTCTGTAGCACCACATTTCTAAAGCTTCTATTCTCTTCTTGTCCAAACTATTTATCGTCCATGTTTCACTTCCATACATGGCTACACTCCATACAAATACTTTCAGGAACAACTTCCTGACACTTAAATCTATACTCGATGTTAACAAATTTCTCTTCTTCAGAAACGCTTTCCTTGACATTGCCACTCTACATTTTATATCCTCTCTACTTCGACCATCATCAGTTATTTTGCTCCCCAAATAGCAAAACTCCTTTACTACTTTAAGTGTCTCATTTCCTAATCTAATCCCCTCAGCATCACCCGACTTATTTCGACTACATTCCATTATCATCGTTTTGCTTTTGTTGACGTTCATCTTATATCCTCCTTTCAAGACACTGTCCATTCCGTTCAACTGCTCTTCCAAGTCCTTTGCTGTCTCTGACAGAATTACAATGTCATCGGCGAACCTCAAAGTTTTTATTTCTTCTCCATGGATTTTGATACCTGCTCCGAACTTTTCTTTAGTTTCCTTTATTGCTTGCTCAATATAGAGATCGAATAACATCGGGGATAGGCTACAACCCTGTCTCACTCCCTTCCCAACCACTGCTTCCCTTTCATGCCCCTCCACTCTTATAACTGCCATCTGGTTTCTGTACAAATTGTAAGTAGCCTTTCGCTCCCTATATTTTATCCCTGCTACCTTTAGAATTTGAAAGAGAGTATTCCAGTCACCATTGTCAAAAGCTTTTCTAAGTCTACAAATGCTAGAAACGTAGGTATGACTTTACTTAATGTTTGTTCTAAGATAAGTCGTAAGGTCAGTATTGCCTCACGTGTTCCAATATTTCTACGGAATCCAAACTGATCTTCCCCGAGGTCGGCTTCTAGTAGTTTTTCCATTCGTCTGTAAAGAATTCGTGTTACTATTTTGCAGCTGTGACTTATTAAACTGATAGTTCGGTAATTTTCACATCTGTCAACACCTGCTTTCTTTGGGATTGGAATTATTATATCCTTCTTGAAGTCTGAGGGTATTTCGCCTGTCTCATACATCTTGCTCACCAGATGGTAGAGTTTTGTCAGGACTGCCTCTCCCAAGGCTGTCAGTAGTTCTAATGGAATGTTGCCTACTCCTGGGGCCTTGTTTCGACTCAGGTCTATCAGTGCTCTGTCAAACTCTTCACGCAGTATTGTATCTCCTATTTCATCTTCATCTACATCCTCTTCCATGTCCATAACATTGTCCTCAAGTGCATCGCCCTTGTATAGATCTCCTATATACTCCTTCCAGCTTTCTGCCTTCCTTTCTTTGCTAAGAACTGGGTTTCCATCTGAGCTCTTGATATTCATACAAGTGGTTCTCTTTTCTCCAAAGGTCTCTTTAATTTTCCTGTAGGCAGTGTTATAACCCTGTATTCACCTGACCAAAAGTCTTGTTCCTCCTGCTACCGAAATTCACTTATTCCCACTATATCTAACTAGAACTTATCCATATCCCTTCTTAAATTTTCTAACTTACCTGCCCGAATAAGGGACCTGGCATTCTACGCTCCGATCCGCAGAACGCCAGTTTTCTTTCTTCTGATAATGACATCCTCTTGAGTAGTACCCGCCTGGAGATACGAATGGGGGACTATTTTACCTCCGGAATATTTTACCCGTCATCATTTAACCAAACAGTAAAACTGCATGCCCTCGGGAAATGTTACGGCTGTAGTTTCCCCTTGCTTTCAGCCGTTCATTCGAATAAATAAATAAAATTGTGTCATCCGTCAGATACTTGCCAAACTAATATTTCACTTTCAAATAAACATCATACTACGATCTGTTACAAGGTGACTAGCGTTGTACGTGCTTACAATTTCAAGCGTTTAGCGTAGAGAGGAAGAGATACCGAGTATTGCTAAACCGATGGGTGCTGGTGGGACCATGAAACAGCCCGTTGGCAACTTCATCTGTCTCTGGTCGCAAGCGCTGGAAATCGTGCGGAACCGCATAAACGCAGACAGTGCTTTGATCGGGGCCACGTTATCGCAGCGCGCCTGTACACAACGGCCGCTTCTACACGCGCCGAGCGGCGCATGCGCATTCGGCGGCAGCGCGAGCCGGGACAGTCGACTCGCGTCGCGTCGACAGTCAGTTGTTCGCCGCCGCTCGGCCGGTGAGGTTGTTACGGAGCGCGGGCAGTAACGGTTGTGTTGGCAGCACTGCGGCTCGCGTGCGCGCGCGGACGCGGGAAAGGCGCGAAACGTTTCCCGCCGAAATCTTCGCATGTCAGTTGTTGCTTGAAAACAATCGCGCAACTCGTGTGCAGCGGCTGCGTCCCTTATCGTCAGTAAACGTCTACATTGCACCTATCTGGGGAACTTCGGCCTTAATAGCTGCTAGCAGTTAATTAATTGCCATCCACACATAACTGCTTTGGTGATCAGCAACAAAACGCGTTGGAGTGTCTACCACATTTACGTTCCAAAGACGATTCACCAAATGATCTTCACTACAAACATTTCAATGTGGCAAATCACCTGCATGTCTTCAGCAGACTGCCGATTGAGTTGAAAAGGTGTCCCGTGTTGTGGTTGTTTTCAATATTTGCTGTTTTAAACTGAACCCAAGAACGTGAGATAAGTCACGTCAGTAGCATAAGTCATGTCACTGCTCATAAGATGTAATGCCAACTGAGCACAAATTCGAGTGTTCCCATCAAGAACACGTGTGTTTAGTGCACACATGGCAAAGTGCTTCATTTCTCTATTGTATATAACAAGGGAGATCCAGTGCGTTCATTTCTCTCCGCTGTGGATGTGTTTACTTTGAAATCGACGACGTTGTGAAGGTCATTGTTGGGAGATACAAACAGTTTTGGCTAAACGTGTTTGAGTCATTGTCCAATGCGATAACATTTGTGTGTCTCTAATCCACGAAGAGGATAGATATACAAAAATAAACTAATGATACGCTTCACGTGGATAGATCGAGTGCTCAAACTTCATTCTAGAGTGTGATATTTTATTCAGGTCTGATAACTTTTGTACTCGGTGACAGTGCTGGTTGTATGCAGTAAGTGGAAAGTATATACATTGATGGGAACATTGATCTCGAATGTCACTTATTGCAAACAGATTACAGGAAAATGTTAGATTTAAGTTATATAAACCATCTAAGTGATTAATTTACCGATAATAACAAAATTTACAAAGAAATTACAATTTGCTACAAATGTTGCCGTATGTACTATTGACAACACTGCATGGCGACTTCTGGTTTGGGCCGATGCACGTAAAAGGACAGCAGTATAACGGACCTTCGTTCTATGACATTCGTATGATTGTCAGTAAGGAAAAAGATTTTGAAAAATAACTTATTTATTAGCAGTTCTCACTCTCAACAATGCCACTCGCTAATACAGACTGCTTAATTAAATGGTGGCGTAAGACTTGCGCTTAAACTGTTCCGAAGTGACAGTTCAAAAATCTCATAGAGTGAGACTGAAACAACAAGGAAACAGCTGAAACGTAACGTACAGTGGATTCCTTGCAAAAACATAACTAATTGTTAAAACACTGACAACTTGATATAGCTACTTATTTCCTTCCAAAGTATTTCTCAGCTGTTTTGTTCCAGCATATTTTTGACACTGGTGGGAAGAACTAAATACCGACAACGTGGATATTTTACAGACACTGTGATCTGATTGTTCCTATGAAACTACTTAGAGACAAAAGACTGACATGCGAAAACAAGTATGTCGTGGATTATGCCTCATTAATATCGTGAGAGCTATGTAAACACATGCTCTGGTACTAATATTCTAACATATGACGAATTATATGTAGTTACTACATGTTGTAATATCAGCTCACCGAACTGATTTGTAGAGTGTTAAACAGAAGGTCGATCTTGTGCAAGAATCTAGCTTAAAGCGTTAATCACAGTTGCTTCATAAACAGTGAGCATTTGGTTTTGAGTTATGGTACCAACTGCAAATCAGAAGGGTATATGGCTATAAAACTAAGGTAGTACGTCGAACAGTGAACTGTCTTTTTAGTGAAAATCAGAAAAATGCTTACAGTATGCACTGTCAAGGTCAAAAAACAGTAACAAGTTCACTAAAGAGAGATTTAAAAGAAAATTGCTAGTGGTTTTATAGGTAAATGTGGCAACTGTTCGAATCAAGTGTTGTGTTGTAGTAGTAAGCGACAGAACTAAAACGCTTTTCGTTGGCGTTTGTAATAATAGAGCTTCACAGCTGCATTCACAGAAACTGATCGTTTCTGCAGGTGAACCTCCCAGTTTTCACCATTTACGTTAGATGCCAGAGGAGTGTGTTTATATAATGTTATGTAATACACATGACACTGTGATTAAATATTTTGTCAGAACATGTAGAAGGTAAGACTTACTGAATAGGAAACCCAGCGTTGACATCAATGCCTTTAAAACAGCTATTTCCTATAGTACTGTTTGATAAATCAAAGACATTGCTGTTTCATCGCATTCTGCAAGTCTAAGAGCCGCAATACCCATCGCGACTTGCTTGTGGAAAAGTTCCTTTAAGGCACTATAAACTAGATGGTTATACACTTACGCAGTTAGCCGCTTTGGTGACAATACACCCTGGAAAATACAGTGCCTGTGCGTTTCAACACCTGCAAAACAGAGCGAATCAAAAAGGGCCAAGAATTGACCCCTATGGAAAGCCCCACACTACATCTGCCTCAGGTACCGCCACGTCGGCTCCTTGCGTGAAACAAGAGAGCATCGCAGTTTATCACTCGTTTAATGAGCTGGACATTTACTTTATTCGAATCGCAGGTAGTCCCAATCCGTCCTCTTGTCCATCCACTTTTAAAAAAGTGCGTCCTCAGAGGAGCTGAGCTGCCTGCGATATGTCACTCACCTTCACCACCTGTTAGGCGCATTTGCCAGCGCGTGACACCGCTTGTCAGTGTAACCAACTGCGTGCGACTGAAAGAGGAGGCGGTAAAGGAAGAGTAACTGCCGCTGTCATAATACCGTAATTCAAGAGGCGCTGTCAAGAAGTTAGCGTAAAACACAGGACAGGGAGCGACGTAGCGCGAAGAAGGGAAAAAAAAAACAAAAAAGACGATAGAAGATACAGAACAGAGCCAGCTCTGAATATATTGTCCTGGAGAGGCAATTTATTGTCCACTTCTTTTTTTTCCTCTTTGCTTTGCTTGTTTCTTTTTCCTTCCTCGGCATCCGTTTACGTCGGAGCTTTTCAGCGCCACACGATGCCTTGGAAATAATTCTCTCGCCCTCTCTCACTCTACCACCTGTGTGTTTTGTCTCTTTGGAGTGTTAACTGATTGCCTAAGCCATTATTCTTTGCGGTAATCGGCTTTGGGTGTATGTTCTCCACGGAGAGATATTTTTCCGTCAGATCTGATGCAGTGGATTCGAATGCATACGTTTTCCATACAAACCATCGTGGGGTGAAAAAGGACATTGCATAACATACTGAACTTCGATGGGAGACGATTGTTTTTCTTGAATAGATTATTTGAACAGAGACAGTTGTGTGCATTACAAAGAAACTAAATGATGATAAATCATAAGTTTGAGAACATTGGATTTCGTGGACTTTTTAGATCACCAACACTGATTCTTATAAAATATTTCTGCTTCCTAGAAAATATAGCTGTGCTAAAGAATTAACTGCCTAACAGTGTTGAGAGGATAAAATCCAGAGTGAAAAATTTTCCATTTTACTATAAACCCGCTATGTTCGTGAAAGAATACCAATGTTGCTTGTATACTTGTAGAAAATCGTATCGGCACACTGCATGAAATCTGGCACACTCAGAGGTGCATTAAGGAAACCATACTCCCGTAATCAAAATATACAGCCACATACGTGCTGTTCCACGACCTATTTCTTATCTGTGGAGCAGTAGAATAGCGTATTCCTACAGAATACCCGGGCAAGTGAAGCGTCCTCACCGAAATATGAAAGTGATTTCTCGAACAGTTCATACCATGTCATTACTTCCCGCTTAAGAAACTTGTAACCACATTGTGTGACAGTATCCCATCTGACTGCTTCGATGACAATGTACCCGTGAAATCCTGTGTTACTAAAGCTGAACACAAGCAAGATGTGATGGAGCACTTAAAAAAAGGACCAAAAATGAACGCATGTGGTACGATGTTATATTTAACATTATAGCGACGTCTCATATTTCAAAAGAGTGAGAAAAACATCATTTGGGCTTGTTCGCTGGCTGTCCAAAATACACAATACTCTGCCCGGAAAAATCGCGCCAAAACCTCAGTAACTATGTGTTTCAGGCAGGTAAAAATGAATTAAATGTGTAATATACTAGCACTATATTTTACTATAAAGTTCCATCCAAAGACAATTGTGATCTTCTTCCTGAGTGTAATGAGACCAGTGAAGAGGTAAGTGGTTTTAACCTGGTAGTGTGATGTTTATTGGATTGTAATGTAGAATCCATCTGGCCTTATGGCAGTGAGCTGGAAAACAATGCAACCATCGGCGTGTTTAGTTGAACTCTAGTGTGAAACAAGTTCACCATTGAATAGCAGTACCTGTGTTCCTGACGCCTGAGAACTGAATGACTGATGTGAAACAGTAACAGTGTAAGCTTTGGAAGGTTTAAGCATAGTCAGGTGCAAGTGAAATGCTATAGTGATACAGTGCTTCAAGTGTGTGTGTGTACGCTTGAGTTGTCCCCCACCTGACGACCGACAATGACAACGCTCCTATCGGAGATTGGCGTTTCGGCGTCGGCCCTGCTGGCATCTTCAGACGCCACTTCGCCAGCGCCTTTCCCCCCGCCGCCCGTCGCTATGATCCTGCCCGCATGCGGCTTCGACGACGAGACCGTCTTTGTCGACTTCGTGACGCCGCAGTTTGCCAACGTCGCGTCCGACGAGTGGGTCATGACGGACCTGGAGGACGAAGCGCTCTGCATCGCGTCGTCGACTGCCGCGTCAACCGCGCCGGTCGCCGCCGTGATGTCACCGCTGCAGCAGCGGCAGGAGGCGGGAGCTCAGCTAACAGGTAGGCCCACCACCAGTTGCTCCGTGTCCCTCCGCCAGCACAGTGCTTTCTTACCCCTCCCAACCCTCCTTGGCAACCACAAAAACAATGCTGAAGCAGTACTGTGGAAACTGCTTTCATAATAGTAGCAACATGCACCCAGACATGGTAATTAGGAATTAGTTGGGACATTAACCAGTTACAAATAGAAGACTCAGAAATTAGTAGTGGTGGAAGGACCAGTTTGGGTTCATGAGATATGTAGGTACAAATGGTTCAAATAGCTCTGAGCACTATGGGACTTAACATCTGAGGTCATCAGTCCCCTAGAACTTAGAACTACTTAAACCTAACTAACCTAAGGACCCCCCCCCCCCCCCATGAACTATGGACCTTGCTGTTGGTGGGGAGTCTTGCATGCCTCAACCATACAGATAGCCATACCGTAGGTGCAGCCACAACGGAAGGGTATTTGTTGAGAGGCCAGACAAACGTGTGGTTCCTGAAGAGGGGCAGCAGCCTTTTCAGTAGTTGCAGGGGCAACAGTCTGGATGATTGACTGACCCGGCCCTGTAACCCTAACCAAAACAGCCTTGCTGTTTTGGTACTGCGAACGGCTTAAAGCAAGGTGAAACTACAGCCGTAATTTTTCCTGAGGGCATGCAGCTTTACTGTATGATTAAATGAGTTTTGCTATTTGGGGAGCAAAATAACTGATGATGGTCGAAGTAGAGAGGATATGAAATGTAGACTGGCAATGGCAAGGAAAGCTTTTCTGAAGAATTAACATCGAGTATTGATTTACGTGTCAGGAAGTCGTTTCTGAAAGTATTTGTATGGAGTGTAGCCATGTATGGAAGTGAAACATGGACGATAAATAGTTTAGACAAGAAGAGAATAGAAGCTTTCGAATGCTTGTGATTAGATGGGTAGATCACATAACTAATGACGAGGTATTGAATAGAATTGTGGAGAAGACGATTTTGTGGCACAACTTGACTAGAAGAAGGGATCGGTTGGTAGGACATGTTCTGAGGCATCAATTTAGTACTGGAGGGCAGCATGGAGAGTAAAAATCGTAGGGGGAGACCAAGAGATGAATACACTAAGCATATTCAGAAGGATGTAGGCTACAGTAGGTACTGGGAGATGAAGAGGCTTGCACAGGATAGAGTAGCATGGAGAGCTGCATCACACCAGTCTCTGGACTGAAGACCACAACAACAACAACCCAAGGACATCACACTCATCCATGCCCGAGGCAGGTTCGAACCTGCGACCGTAGCGGTCGCGCTGTTCCAGACTGAAGCGTCTAGAACCGCTCAGCCACCACGGCCGACTAATGTAGGTACACCTGAGGCAGTACTGACCGTACAACTTTTCTTAGAAAATAGGTAAAAGATAGGCAAACTTTTAACGACATTGACTCGAATACACTCCTTAAAATGCTGAATGCAGCAGTGGGAAAATACAGGAAGCGAAAGGCTATTCACAATTTGTGCAGTAACCAGACGTCAGTTATAAGTGTCGAAGAGCACGAAAAGCAAGCAAAAGGGAGTCAGACTGCCTATCCCCAGAGTTATTCAGCCTATACATTGAGTAACCAGTAAAGTAAAGAAAAGAAGAAGTCAGAGCACGAATTAAAGTTCATGGAGAAGAAAGATAAACTTTGAGGTTTACCAATGATATTGTAGTAGTCAGAGACAGCAAGGGACTTGGAAGAACAGTTGAACAGAATGGAGAGTGTCTTGGAAGGAGGACATAAGATGAACAGCAAGAAAATCAAAACAGGGATAATTGAATGTACTCGAATTAAATTGGGTGATGCTGAGAGAGTTAGATTAAAAAATGAGCCTCTGAAAGTAATAGATATGTTTTGCTGTTTTGGCAGCAAAATAACTTATAATAGTAGTAGAGATGATACAAAATGTAGACTAGCAGTGTTCCTGAAGAAGAGAAATTTGTTAATATCGAATAGAAAATTAAGTGTGAAGAAGTCTTTTCTGATAGTGTTTGTATGGAGTATGGCCATATAATGACCACAAACAGTGTAGACAAGAAGAGAATAGAAGCTTTAGAAATGTGATGCTACAGAAGAATGCTGAAGATTAGACAGGTAGAACATGTAACTAATGGGAAGGTACAGAACAGAACTGGAGAGAAAAGAAAATTGTGTCACAACATGACTAGAAGACGGGACTGGTTGGTAGGACACATTGTGAGACATCAGAGGATCATCAATTTAGTACTGGAGGGAAGTGTGAGGTGTTAAAATCGTATAGGGAGACAAAGAGATGAATACAGTAGGCATATTCAGAAGGATGTTGGCTGCAGTATTTATTCGGAGATGAAGAGGCTTGCACAGGACAGAGTACGATGCAGAGCTGCATCAAATCAGTTTTCGAATTGAAGTCCATAGCAACACGGAAACAACAGAACAACAGATTGTTGCAAATCAATCTACTCATTCGCTTGTAGTTTTGTGTATTGGCTGAATTATTCATTCACTCTGTGAAACAGTCTGTGGCTGAATTATTCATTCACTCTTCTGAGTAGAAACAGTCTGTGGAAGCAACAGAACGAAAACAGTCGGTTGAGTTAGAGACAATTTCACGCGTCCATATTACTATCGTACTTTCAACCTTTTGAGTGGAAACCAGTCTGTCGGAGGAATCGAGACAAAACAGTGGACACTGACTCGAACACTCAATTCTGAGGGTGTGAAATGATTTGCACTATGACAGGTGTTGAGCTGCATATGTCGCAGTAACAACATAGTTGGGAAGTGCTAGGAGTTCCAACTTCTGTGAAGACTGCATGGCCATCCCGTGTGACACGTTGCAGGACAGCAACAAGATTACAGAAAGGGAAAATTAGCTGCAGACTTGTCGTGGTCCAACCTGTGCTTTTCCTGGAGTCATGGATGATTATGACTACGATATGGACTTAAGGGTGCTCAACGACATTATTCTTAGAGGCCCTGCAGAAAATGAACTAATTACTTAGTGAGATGAACTAAGCATTTTGTGGTAAGCAGTCTTCATGGGATGAGGGCCCATAATGCATGTTGGAAACCTTAAAGTTTTGTCTTGGAGTGACAACATAGACAGATGTTAGTCATTTATACAGTGAAGTGACAAAATTCATGAAATATGGGTATACACATATACAAATGATGGTGGTATCGTGTACACAACTGTGTCGTTTTTACTCAACTGGTTCATATGAAAAGGTGTCTGACGTACAATGGCTCCACAGTGGGAATTAACAGACTTTGAATGCAGAGTGGTAGTTGGAGCTAGATGCGTGGGACACTCCATTTCGGAAATACTTAGACAACTGGGAAAGTGTAGCCTTGTCAGGTGAGCCCCGATTTCAGTTGGTAAAATCTTATGGTAGGGTTAGAGTATGGCGCAGACCCCACCGAGCCACGAACTCCTGCTGTCAGCAAGGCAATGTGCAAGCTGCAGATGATTGCATAATGGTGTGGGCTGCGTTTACATGGAGTAGACTGGGTGCTGTAGTCCAGCTGAGCGGATAAATGACTTCAAATGTTTATTCATGGAGTTCATGTTCCCAAACAACGGTGTAATTTTTATGGATGATAATGTGCCTTGTCATCTGGCCACAGTTGATCACTGTTGGTTTGAAGATCTTATTTGGACAATTCGAGTGAATGATTCAAGTACTCAGATCGCCCAACGTGAGTCCTACTGAACGTTTATGGGACACAATCGAGAGGTCAGTTCTTCCACAAAATCTTACACCGGCAACAATTTCTCAATTACGGATGGCTATAGAAGCAAAATGTCTCAATATTTCTGCTGTGCACTTCCAACAACTTGTGGAGTCCGTGCCATGTAGAGTTGCTGCAGTACGTCAGTCAAGAGGAGGTTCGACACGATATTTGGAGGTACCCCACGACCTCTTTTTACCTCTGTGTGTAGATACTGATAATGCTTTTGACAGTGTTGTCTGAATTACAGTCATTCAAATGCTGAATGTAGCAGTGATAAAATCCAGGCAGCAGAAGCTTACTTATAGATTGTACAGAAACCTGACTGGAATTTCAAGAATGGAAGACGTAGTAGCAGAAGTTGAGAAGCGAGTAACACACAGTTGTAGCCTGTCCCCGTTGTTATTAAATTATTCAGCATTTTCGGCGGTTTGGCGCCCATATTACCTTCGTTCTGTGAGCATGTCCTCTTTTCCGCTCCCTGGGTGCACAGTATATGGGTCAGCAAGGCCGTCTTATTTGCAGATCCTTGACGTTGTTCAGCATGCTGGGATTCGACTGGCCACGGGTGCTTATCGGACCAGTCCCATACCCAGCCTCTGTGCTGAGTCTGGCGAACCGCCACTTACCATCCGGCGGCAGCTCCTGCTGGTGCGCCAGACTTGTCACTTTCTTGCAGCTCCCAGCTCGCCTGCTCACCGTCCTGTTGCCCATCCACCTCTGGACCGCCTTTTTTCCCGCCGCCCCCGGGCTACGTTGCCGTTTGGGATCCGTGTGCTCCGTGTGCCAGAGTCGCTTGGTGTGAAGTCTGTACAACCCCAAATCAATGGTTTATCCGCCTGCCACCCTGGTTACTGAAGAGGCCCGGAGTGATTTTAGATTTATTGCAGTACAAGAGAGATTGCACTCCTGCCACCGTTTTTAATGCGGCATTTTCTGCCATTTTATCTGAGCACCACGACTATGTAGCTGTTTTTACGGATGGGTCGAAACACGGGGATTCCGTTGGTTGCTCAGTTGTTTTTCCATATCGTGTCCTCAAGGTCCGACTGCCTCAGACTTTTACTGTCTTTGATGCAGAATTGTCTGCGATCTTGCGGGCACTGGAGCAGATGAGACATTCTTCCTCTCCTAAATTTCTTGTCTGTTCCGATTCACTCAGTGCCCTTCACTCATTGCAACGTTTGTATCCGGCAGACAAAATAGTCCAGACCATCCAGGATGCCCTCCTCCGACTACAGTGACTGGGGAAGGTTGTAGCTTTCTGCTGGGTTCCGGGGCATGTCGGCATTGCTGGGAATGAAAGGGCAGATCTCGCAGCCGAGGAAGCGTGTCTCGGTCCACAAGTATCTCAGTGTGCTGTACCTCTGCACGCACTCACCTCGCTGTTGAGCTCACGAGTCATGCGTTGGTGGGAAGATGAGTGGCTGGAAGTGACTGGCAATAAGCTCCGTCTAGTCAAGCCCACAACGCGTGTGTGGTGTCCTTCCTTCCAGCCCCGTCGACGGGACGAGGTTCTCCTCACTCGGCTCCGGATAGGCCACAGCCCTATGACGCATGGCTTCCTGCTCCGGCGGGAGGACCCTCCAATGTGTGGTGCTTGCGGCGTCCAGGTCACTGTGCGCCACGTTTTATTGGATTGCGTTTTATTTTCTGACCAGCGGGCCGCGGCTGATTCGCCAGCGGATCTGACTTCTCTTTTAGGCAACACTCGGACGAATGTGGTTAAAGTTTTAAAGTTCTGTGCCATGTCAAATGTTTTTACAAAGATTTTAGGGAGAGGATTTTAATTTGCTCATTGTGTGACAAGCTCACCCATATTTTATGTAAGTGGCCAGCCAATGACAATTTTGTGTGGCATTCTTGTTGCTATGTTTTCCCTTTCCTTCGGTTTTACTTTCTTATGTAGTACTTTCCTTCTTTTCCTGCTTTCTTTGAGTGTGTGCTTCAGTTTTCTTAGGTCTGTCCACATTCGTTCCTTTTAATGTGTGTCAGGGCGCTGATGACCTCGATGTTGAGCGCCCATAAGCCCCAACACACACACACACACACACGCACACACCTTTTCCGCTCCTCAGATGTCGAGGTGTTCCAGCCTTCTTGGGTAGTCATGAATTTCCTGCATAAAATTTTTGTGTGTAATATAACAAATTATGTAATTCCTGCTTCTCGCAGGTGATATATTGCTACATTGATCGTTATGCAAAGAATAATCTAATCATGAAGATAACTTAAATGCCAAAGTGCGAATGGCACTCGTGATGGCATGAAAGTGTGGTTGCTAAAAGTCAAATCAGGTGTAAAATCATTGCGGAGCAGGAGTTTACTATTAAGTAAGTATAGAAAGCACGAAGTTTGGCGTCTTCAATCTGCCTGGTAAGGACTTCTTGACTCCAACATCTCTATGCTGCTGTTAGAGTCTCCAAACTAGCTGATATCCATTTTGGAGAACAGTCGAATCCTGTAGATTAACAAAAGGTGCAGAAGGTAAATTAACAATAATAAAAATAATTATTAACATATGTAGTAGTGCATAATCTAGACAATGTGAAAAGTCTGACAATAAATGGAAACACCTTTAACGAACTACCAGGTTGTCTGAAAATTAGTTGTAGAGACTTGCGGATTTGCGCTGGATCTTCAGAAACCCGCCTCTACTCCTTGGAGCACAGACTGAAAAGAATCAAAAGAAACTGTTGATGTGGAGTTAAGAAAATACCTAAGCTTGCCAGAGGCTTGCAGTGCCATACGCAGAGCAGAGCCGTTATGAGGTGCCCATACTACACTCCACTGCTGATGTAAGTCATGGCAATGAAGGAATACCTGTTTGCCACTTGGTTGTATGGAATTAGGGTAGTAAAATGGGAGTATGTGGAGAGATCTGACGGACTGACAGAAAGGAGCTGTTGTGTTTGGACGTGCGCATGACCACACCGCCAATAAAGCAAAGTTGTATAGCATGAATGATTGGGAAACCCCGAAATCCTGGTTCAGACACCTAAATTGGAAAGGTTTTCAATGTGCCACATGATGAGAGAGGGGAGAGGTTTAAACTAATTGCCAGGCCACAACCCACATCTCTCGGTGAGCACCCAGGAGATGGTCGAGCTTTACATCTCCATCCAATGAACATATCACTGTCAACAGCACAACAAGCCCCCTCTCCCTGAGACACTACAGACAGATTTTCAGTCAAATCCAGGACATTGGTGCAAAGACTGGTGATCAGGTGCTTTATGCCACCACCTGACCTTTTCCCTGTGTCGTGAAGCCTAAGGGGGAATTGTTGACAGTATGTGGTTTATTTGGTCAATCATCCATCCAAGGCCACGTCTGACAGTGTCTTATCTTTCGTGATCTGATGGCAATCGGTGTATTCACTTCGACATGGCCGTTGCACATTGTGTTGATGTACCAAAGCGCACTGTCCAATGTGTCCACAGCGAGAGTGTACCACTCACAGGTAGGTGAGATGACATAAGAACTGTGCCCATAAGAGCAGCTTAACCATATACAATTGATGTACCTGAATCAAATGTTGAAATTAATGCTATTTCTTAAGGGACCACACTGCTGAGGTCACTGGTCCCTTGACTTACAAACTACTTAAACTGACTTACGCTAAGAACAACACACACACACCGATACCCGAAGGAGAACTCGAAACTCCGACGGGAGGAACTGTGCAACCCGTGACATGGCGCCTCAAACCTCGCGGCCACTCCGTGCCGCTACCTGAGACATATTGTGTCTCACCTATATCTATGATGACGTAGGCTGGAGCATAGGATTAAAATTTGTACCAGCATCAGGATTCGAACAAGAGTCTTCTGTGTACTTGGCACATGTGATATCCATTGTTGTCACACTGGCACTCCGACTGCTGTAGAAGCATGGGTCAGCAATGGTCTGAATTGGAATTTGTATTGGGGAGGTAGATGTACCAGCATTGTACATGCAGCTGGGGTAACCGGAGTGCCAGTATACCGCAAACAGGCAGTGCATCTGCCAAGTAAACAGGAGACCAGTTTCGAATCCCAGAGATGGTATATATTTCAATTCATTATTTCAACCTACATCATTATTGTAAACTACATAACTGACAATTAGTGAATAAGAGTATCGTGCCTTATCAGTAGCAATGGCTTGCAAAGCTATCAAGAATGCCAGAACGGATTTTCACTTTGCAGTCGAGTGTGCGCTGATCTGAAACATCCTGGTGGACCAAAACTCTGTGCCTGACCAGATCCGAATCTGAGAGCTTCATTTTTCACAAGCATGTGGCCTTCCAATTGGCCCGACTTACGACTCGCCCTTACAACTCCACTTCCGCCAGCAAGCCTTCTCCTATCTTCCAGACTTTACAGCAGTTGCCAGCACACTCCGCTGCAGAGAGGAAATTCATTTGGGAAACAATGCCCTAGCCTCCTCAGGCTACGGCACTGTTTCCGGAATGAATTTTCTCCCTGCAGCGGAGTGTGCTGGCAAGGGAACATTCCCAAGTGGAACATTCCCAAGTGTCAACAAACTATGTTGATGAAACTTAGCAGGTGCTTTGAGGAGGCAGAAAACTGCAATGCATTTTTTTTTTGTTTGTGCCCAATATCAATTTTAAGGGGTAAAACACACCCAAAGGTGATCTGGTATTTTAAGTTTAGAGGGAATATCTATGAAACAATCAAATAATGTTTTTCATATAAAATGTGGTATGTAATTAATGTTCTTAAAGACTGTATTATCAAGTTTTGTAGTAATTAGAAATTCTGGAAGACACCCCACTATAATTCGTTAATTTTGAAAAATGAAAACTTTTGTCACAATATAAATGAAAAACGCTTTCATGCCACATACAACCCTATGTAATAAAGCTGGTTCCTCAAATGTCATTTTTTAAAATAATGTGTACATAATGAGCTATTCAAGTATTCTCAAAATACCTAATTAAATTGCCTAAACATTTATTACTATTCAAATTATTTATTTACTTATATTTATTTTATGTTTTATACTATTATTTTACGTTTTAAACACTTTTCTCGTTTTTTAGCTTACTGTTTCACATACATGTATTTTGTTAATTGAAAATAATAAATAACTCGTTATTCCCATAGAAAATATTTACAGTAATGATAATCTGTAAGGAAATGCTTAAAACATAACATTTTTACACTATGCACATAAAATGAACGAAATTTCTTTACATATGGCAAAGAAAACAATATAAAACAAAATTCAGCAAGATTTCAAATTGTCACAGGTGACCCTCTAAATATCTTGATTTGTATCAGGCATATTTCAGTACACCGTTAAGCCTTGACAAAGAGAACGGATTATGTGCTAGTGAATGTAGCTCGGTTACACTGCTTCTCAAGTGTACATTGACATTGTAATCGTTCAACAGAACTAGATCTGAAATCCTTCTCACTAAGTTATTCAAAAGTCGAAAGCTGTATACGCCCCATGGCTGTACCTGTGCCATCGAGTCCTTTGAGACCAGCAGACAGAAAACTTCGTCATCAGGTACAATGCTCTAAACGGTTCTTTCACACAGAGCACAGCAATAATTTAACAATTAAACAAATATTTTTCCTTCACTGGGAATGAAAAATCTTTCAAATATCTTTTAACCTGGTCAGACGTTTGCTTACCAGATTTTGATGATGGCACAAGGAAATCTGGTTCTTCAAAAAGAGATCCTCGAATTCTCGGTCCTAGCTCACCATTTGCTTCTTTTAAAGCTATGAAAAAGCGGGTGATCAATGTGAAAAAAACACTGGTTTGAGCATTGTAACCGAGAACAAGAAGCCCAAAGGGATCGATGGCATAGGTACAGCCATAGAACGCATATGACTTTAACTGTCGGAAGAACTTTGCAAGTAGATTTTTAGATCTAATTCTGTCGAATGATTATGATGTCAGTCTGCACTTCAGAAAAAATAAAATTAAGCTGCCGTCTTTAGTAGATAATCTATTCTCTTCACGAAGGTTTACCAGTGTACTAAAATATGCCTGGTACAAATCAGGATATTTAGAAGTTCATAAGTAATAATTCGAAACCGTGCCGAATTTTGTTTTGTATCGTCTATGGGTATTACGTGAAGAATTTTCGTTCACTTTATGTGTATGGTGTAAAAGAATATGCTTTAAGTATTTTCTTACAGACTATCATTATTGTAATTGTTTTCTGTGATTACTTATCGCTTTCAGTTAACAAACTACTTGTATGTGAAATGGTAAACCAAAAAGCAATAAGAAACTGCGAATGAAAAATGTAAAATAACGATTTTAAACACAAAACAAACATAAGTAAAATAAATAATTAGTAATGAACATTTAGATATTTTGAATGGTATGTCGAAATTACTCCGATGGAACACAGTTTATTTCCCAAAAATAGTGTTTCATAAACTAGCTTTGTTACAAAGGGATGTACATTGCTTGAAAGCTTATTTAATTGACCTTGTATAAAAGTTTTCATGTTTGAAAATTTATTAATGGTGCTGAGGCACTTTGCAAAATTTCAATTTATTACAAAAGTTTTCAAGAACATTAATTATACGAGTACATCCAATTTTACACGAAAAACATTTTTTTATATATCATCATTCTGAAGATATTTCTTCTAAACCTAAAATGCCAAGTTATCTTTTGGGATGTGTTGTACCTCTTAACAGGGAAACTGGGCAAAAACAAAAAGAATATGTATTGCACTACTTTTCCTCCTATAGACACGCATCAAGTTTAATCAAGATCGTTTACTGGAACTTGGGAA
The DNA here is from genome assembly GCF_023864275.1 of Schistocerca cancellata. Classification (NCBI taxonomy): domain Eukaryota; kingdom Metazoa; phylum Arthropoda; class Insecta; order Orthoptera; family Acrididae; genus Schistocerca; species Schistocerca cancellata. The sequence goes on along the minus strand of NC_064635.1, from coordinate 13,184,343 downwards.
TGTTTTCTTGTATGGCATTTCTGACAACATACTTACTTCCAAGAGTGGTAGATCCGCAAAGTATGTAGGAGATTTTCGGTGAGGTTTGGATGCTAGGGTAAGAGGTGCTAGCAGAAGTGAAGCAATGAGGGCGAGTCGAGAATAGTGCTTGGATAGCTCAATCGGAAAGACGTTTCCCTGGAAAAGACAAACGTGGCAGTGTCGGTACATGCTTTGAACTTCTAAGTATTGGTGCTGCCTGTAAATGTAGGTTTATCTCGACAAATATCTCAGAGAACATTTCCAAGGGAGCGCCATGCGGAGGGCGTCTGGAGCAAAAAGATACTGCTGACAGCAGCACATAAAGCTGCACGTCATGAGGGGCCGAAAAAACACAAAAACTGGACGGTACCCGACTGGGGGTGTGCAGCGTAGTCCGACGAGTTGTGATGCTGCCTGTTTTCAGATGATGCAAGTGAGCCAATAGCCCAACGGGAAGTGTAACTCGCAGCCTGAGGACCTGCATGGATAGCCGTATGTGTTATACTGCAGCTTCCAAGACGGGGAGGTGCACTGGCCCCACATAAAATCCGCCAAGCTGTCTGAGGACAAACATGTAGAAAACTTTCGCTCTCTTTCGTGTGAATAACGCTATACACAGACAACAGTAAAATCATCTCGGTTTACAATGCACGTCACATCACATAAAACACACGAGCTTTCGGTAGGTGTCTCTGCCACCTTCATCAGGAGACACTCAAGTTTTCCGATTGCTATCTCTGCCATCGCCGTCAGGTGTCTCCTGATGACGAGGGTGGAGACAGCTATCGAAAGCTGGAATGTTTCATTCGAAGTGACTCGCATTTTAAACCGAGAAGATTTATTGAAGCGTGCCATTGCAAAAGACTCTGAGGACACTATACGCAGAAAGTTTTGGGTAGACATATAGGGTGGCGGCAGGAAGAGCATATGGCTATCCCTTAAACTAACTGTGCGAAATCTGTCAATAACCGCGCCAACCCTTGGTCGATGGGGGAAAAGTCACAAGAAAAAGAAGATAAGGTGAGGAGAGAGTACTTCAAGCTGGAGATGGTTCTTTGATCTCTTGGGAATGTTTTTCACATTAAGACTCGGGTCTGCACATTAGGTTGCCATGAACATGAAACAGAATGCTTATTTCAGCATTCACTGGAACCAAGTGCGATCTTTTCTTCTACACCTCCATGTACATCTACTTCTCTACACACTCCCGGTTTCGAAGGTGACAACACGCGTATGGTCCTTATTTGACAAACATTCAGAAACCATATCGCAATATGATCTAATCGTTAATCAGTGCCTTAGTCTGGGTATGGCATACCTCAAGAAATTTGCGGACTTTCTCCCTCACCGATCTGTTGTTATTGTTAAGGCTGGAAACGAATTTATAGGGCCAATCAGATTTTTTTTTTTGGTTCTAAGTTCTTAGTTACATTTTCTTACCTGAATAGTTTTATCATAGTAATTACGGCATTATCAGGAAAATTAGTGCATTTCACAAAATGAAAAATCGTAATCTCCTATATAAAATACCTGGGTGTAACACTTCGTTGCTGTGTGAAACGAAACAGTTACATAGGTTCAGTCATACGTAAAGCAGCTGGCAGGCTTAAGTGTCATTAAAAGACAAATGCAATCAGCCTGGGAAGGAGGTTGTTTAAAAATCACTCCTACGATCCATTTTAGACTACTACTCAAGTGTGTGTGGATCATACCAAGTACAACTAACAAGAAAAATTGTATGTTTACAGAGAAGGGAAGAACGAATAACCACAGGTTTTTTTGAACCGTTGGAGAGTGTCGCAGAGATTTTGAAGAAACTAAACTGGCGAACTCCTCGAGATACACGTAAGCTATCCCGAGAACTGCTTCGTACAAACTTTCAAGAACCAGCTTGAAATGATGACTCTAGGAATACACTACAACCCCATACATATCACTCCTGTAGGAATCGTGAGGATAAGATTAGATTAATTATAGCACAGAACAGGTAAAGACTTGTAATAATTGGAACAATGGGACTCACCCTCTGTCATGCAGTTCACAGTGGTTTTCAGAGTACAGATGTAGATGTAGATGAAATGTTATTTCCCTAGAAATCGTTACTAAACAATATTATCGAATAATACTTAGAAACAAAATCAAAAGTTACAGTCTGTTGTCGTTTCTAGGTAGCAGATCTCTGTGGATAGTAGCAATAAAAAAAAACTATGTAACAAAGAAAGCCGAGCATTAAAAATTTGTTCCAAACTTTAACATGGACTTAAAGAGTATCAAGCACCAAGTATTTGTTTCAAATATTAAAATGGCAAAATAGGATTAAATAACAAAGACAATTGAGAAACACTAACAAAATTTTGACAGGGTCTTAAACTGTCCAGTTCTAACGGTGAAGTTACACAAGTACCACAGATCTTGACGAAGATTTCCAACTAACAAAGGGGGAAATTCGTGGAGCCTTCAAATCACTCATAAACAACAAAGCAAGTGGTGAAGACAGTATTACAGCAAAATTATTGAAATGGTCGGAACGAAAGGTTATAAACTATCTACGATAGCTTTCTGAGGACATTTAAGAAACTGTAAAGATTCAAGAGTAGTGGAAAATAGCATTAATCCTCCCACTACAGAAAAAGGGAGACAGAATATCAGTAATTAAGGAAGAGCGTCACGTCTGTCAGTGTTATACAAAATAGCATAAAAAATTCTCCTGCACAGAGTTGTTGAAACAGTCTGGATAATATCAAGTTGGTTTTAGAAGGGAAAGATGCCACACAATCAGATTTGTAACCAAAAATCAATGATTCGCCGCAGAATGCTAACTATAAAACCTATAGCAGTATCATTTGTTAATTCCAAACAAGAATATAATTCGGTAGACAGAGAAACAATAGATGAAATCATTAGAGAATTTGGTTTCGAAGCACAATTAGAAACATAATTCACGAAAATCAAACGAACAACTCTATCTGAAGTTAAATTTATGGTAGAAGTAACTCAGTCATTTGAACTAAAAACTAGTGTTGGACAAGAGGATGGTTTCTTACTTTTCGAGTTAAACTGTGTCCCAGAAAAAAATTGTAACAGTCTGGAATTTAGAGCTAAACAACCACAAAATTGAACCAATAATTCTGGGAAGGAAAACAAATGGAATTAAGGTAAACTGCCTGGCTTTTTGCAGACGATTATGCAATACTTTCAGAAAATCTGACACACACAGCTATACAAATAAATCTTCTGGAGGAAATAGCAAATAGAACTCGTCTCGAAATTTCAGCTGAAAAAACAAAACTCATGACAATGGCAAATGATGCACCAAAACTCACAGAAACACTAGTGGATAAAGTAGTGCGAATAAGTAAATTTAAACATCTCAGAGAATCTATGCAAGAGAACGAACTAGAAAAATATTCAGTAGATGTAAGAGTCAATAGAATGGAGAGAGTATATGGTTTGACAGAGAGTATTTACAACAATAAATGCATATCTAGGAAAACAAAACTGCAACACTGTACCACTGTGGTACGATCAGAATGTTTATGTGGATGTGAATGCTTAAGGATGATCTGTAAAATGAACAAAATAAGTACTTGAAAGACGGAGTGTTAGAGGTGGTGGTTAGTGTTTAACGTCCCGTCGACAACGAGGTCATTAGAGACGGAGCGCAAGCTCGGGTTAGGGAAGGATTGGGAAGGAAATCGGCCGTGCCCTTTCAAAGGAACCATTCCGGCATTTGCCTGAAACGATTTAGGGAAATCACGGAAAACCTAAATCAGGATGGCCGGAGACGGGATTGAACCGTCGTCCTCCCGAATGCGAGTCCAGTGTGCTAACCACTGCGCCACCTCGCTCGGTTCGGAGTATAATACAAACTACGCTTGGCTGGAAAATGAGAAATAATGAAGATAACTACAAAAAATTAGAGAAAGTATCACAAGTGGTGGCTAAAGGAAGATTAATCTTTTCTTGGACACCTGTAGCGAATGAGTAAGAAAAGGCACACGAAATTAATATTCATGCAATTCTGGAAGAAGAGAACCGACAGTTGCTTGTATTACAGAAATAGGGAAAGAACTAGAAAGATACAACAGAAAATCGGAAATAACAGACAGAATTTTTGTAAAAAAAAATAAACACAAAATTTAGAGTTCTTTCAGTGCGGAATAAATAAACGATTGGGAAGAATGTGGACGGAGGGAAGGAAAGGAACATGGGGAGAAGAATGAGTTCTGGAAACAACAAGGAATGAAGAGAAATTAAAGTTTTTATTGTTCCTAGTAAGTCAACACGAAAAAAAATCATCCTGTGCTGTCATTCTATATAGAGTTAACTAGTGATCTTGGTCTACTTATCGGATATTCACGTCAAATGTGGTATATTGATGCCAATACGTGTTTCAGGTAATTCTGAAAATTCAAAGCACTCAGTATTCCGTACTTGGTCTTCGTGAGACCCCCGACATAAGGCTTTAGAAACTATGCAGCGATGATGCAAATTTTTTTCATTTTTAAGGTGCTGAGACTCTGTGAATAGCTGCGTTACATGCCTTGGAGTTAGTACACCAACATAGTAATTCAGTTATTACAAGATATAAACGTTTGAAGCGTTTTATGTAGTATTCACCGCACAAGGGACATTCAAGCTCGTCAAAAACTTTCATCTCCCAGAATGAGATTTTCACTTTGAAGCGGAGTGTGCGCTGATACGAAACTTCCTGGCAGATTAAAACTGTGTGCCAGACTTAGACTCTGAAACGTCCCCTTATAACAATTATACAAGACTGTGCTTAAACTGACACACAATATTTTTTAGCGCAACGCAATCTGACTTTCAGAAATCCCTACAAAGGAATGGCCCTGACTAACATTAACCTGTACCTTTCACAAATCACTTACCTCACCAAAAATCTTCGTTACTCGAACTACTGCAATACAGCGAGCGCCACTACTGCCAGCTAAATAAAAGATTCAAACTACTGAAGGCACTAACTACTGATAGGCATAGTTAGGAAATGAAAGATTTTAATAGAGAACAAACAATGTATTTACCTTAATAATCATAATGTATATGCCACCAAGTCTTACAAATTTCAAATCTCCTCCATTTCTCTCCCCACATCCACCACTGCTGGCGGCTCACCTCCAACTGCGCAACGCTACGCGCTGTTAACATCCAGCTGCCCAACGCTACAATGGCGAGTATTACAACAATGCCAACCAGCCACTGACTGCACACAGCACAGCCAGTGATTTTCATACAGAGCGCTATGTGGCGTTACCAATAAAAAAAACCTATACAGTCTACTTACAACTGAAACTCGAGACTTTTGCCTTTTGCGGGCAAGTGCTGTACCACCTGAGCTACCCAAGCACGACTCACGACCCGCTCCCACAGCTTCAGGTCTGCCAATACCTCGTCTCCTACCTTCCAAACTTCACAGAAAAATATCCTTTCTTCCAGGAGTGCTTGTTCTGCAAGGTTCGCAGAAGAGCTTCTGTGAAGTTTGTAAAGTAGGAGACGAGGTACTGGCGGAATTGAAGCTGTGACGACGGGGCGTGAGTCGTGCTAGGGCAGCTCAGTTGGTAGAGCACTTGGCCGCGAAAGGCAAAGGTCCCGAGTTCGAGTCTCGGTCCAGCACACAGTTTTAATCTGCAGGAAGTTTCAAATTTCATCTTACCTTTCGGGAAATATTTCTCTGCCAGTTACTTTGTGGGACTGGCAAATTTAATGTCTCTTGAATTAGTCAGAGGGAAATTCTGCTCCAGAAAATATTTCCTTGCTATTTAGGCAACTTTCAGCTCATCCATCTCATAAAGACTAACGTTCATTAGAAATAGCATGCTTTACTCCACAAGATACCTTAATTTAAGTTGTGGTATGTTTTAAGATATTCTTAACATAGCAGAGCCCATGTTCGTGCAAAATGGCTAAAGCTAAAAGACGTAATTGTTTATTGCTTTGTACATATTTCTGTTTCACAATTGAAAATGTATTTTAGACGATATCTTATATCTCGCTCTGAAAAAGTAGCTATTTTTAAACCCCATGGTAAAGACTAATTTTTTCACAGCTTCTCCTAAGAACTCATCAATTTTGAGTGAACATGTAAATTAAGCAAAGTTCATCGTAATCAAGCGATTATTCTTGATTCTAGAAATCTCTTCGTGCAGTAGCTTCGTGGTTTGTCGCACTACACTTCTGAAGGAAACTGCGTCCCCATCACCAAGCTGTCTCGTGTGGGTCGTTGTTAGGATCTCAAATGCGTTAGCACAGGCTGCACGTGGCCATTGCGGACGATCATACTACTCCATGAAGCGACTGAGGAAATAAGCCACAAAGCTCTGTCTACAGGCGGGGAACCACCAGTGTGTGAAGTACGCCACTGGCCATTAATATATTATACCAGAACTGACATGTGATTACATTTCCACGCAATTTGGATGCATAGTTGCTGAGAAATCAGTACCCATAACAACCACCTCTGGCCGTAATAACGGCCTTGATACGCCTGGGCAGTGACTCAAACAGAGCTTTGATGGCGTTTTATAGGTGCAGCTGCCCAAACAGCTTCTACACGATACCACAGTTCATCAACAGTAGTGACTGGCGTATTGTGACGAGCCAGTTGCTCGGCCACCATTGACCAGACGTTTTGAGTTGGTGAGAAATCCGGAGAATGTGCTGGCCAGGGCAGCAGTCGAACATTTTCTGTATCCAGAAAGACCCGTACAGGACCTGCAACAAGCGGTCCTGCATTATCTTGCTGAAATGTAGGGTTTCGTCGCGATCGAATGAATGGTAGAACCACGGGTCGTAACACATCTGAAATGTAACGTCCACTGTTCAAAGTGCCGTCAATGCGAACAAGAGGTGACCGAGACGTGTAAACAATGACACCCCATACCATAACGCCGGGTGATACGCCAGTATGGAGATGACGAATATACGCTTACAATGTGCGTTCACTGGGATGTCGCCAAACACAGACGCGACCATCTTGATGCTGTAAACAGAACCTGGATTCATCCGAAAATATTACGTTTTGTCATTCGTGCACCCGGGTTCGTCGTTGAGTACACCATCGCAGGCGCTCCTGTCTGTGATACAGCGTCAAGGGTAACCGTAGGCATGGTCTCCGAGCTGATAGTCCATGCTGCCGCAAATGTGTCGAACTGTTCGTGCTGATGGTTGTTGTGTTGTAAACGTCTCCATCTGTGACTCAGGGATCGAGACGTGGTTGCACGATCCACTACAGCCATGCGGATAAGATGCCTGTCATCTCGACTGCTAGTGGTACGAGGCCGTTGGGATCTAGCACGGCGTTCCATATTACCCTCCGATTCCATATTCTGCTAACAGTCATTGGATCTCGACCAACGCGAGCAGCAATGTCGCGATAAGATAACCCGACCTTTATCAAAGTCGGAAACGTGATGGTACGCATTTCTCCTCCTTACACGAGGCATCACTACAACGTTTCACGAGGCAACGCCCGTCAACTGCTGTTTGTGTATGAGAAATCGGTTGGAAACTTTCCTCATGTCAGCACGTTGTAGGTGTCGCCACCGGCGCTAACGTTGTGTGAATGCTCTGAAAAGCTAATTATTTGCATAACACAGCATCTTCTTCCTGACGGTTAAATTTCGCGTCTGTAGCACGTAATCTTCCTGGTGTAGCAATTTTAATGGCCAGTAGTGTATATGCGCTACCTGTTGTTTCAGGCAAAGCTAAATAACATAGGCAAAGGATGAAATACTTGTTTCATGAAAATGGCTTATTATTGGGCCTGTTAGTGTTCTGAATAACGTTGTTTTTGTTGTTGTTGTTACTATTGTGGTCCTCAGTATGGAGACTGTTTCGATGGAGCTCTCCACGCTTTCTTCTGTCAAGTGCAATTCTCCTCATCTCTGCCTAACTACTGCTAACTGTGTACATTTTTTTCTGCTTACTGTAGTCAATCCTTGGTCTACCTCTACAATTTTTGCTCCTCACTGTTCCTTCCTTTACGAAGCTGACAACTCCTTCACGCTTCACAGTGTGTGCTGCCAATCGATCTCTTGTTTAAGTCAGGTTGAGACATAAATTTCTGTTCTCCGCAATTCGATTTAGTACCACTACATTAGCTATACGATCCACCGATCTAGTCCTCAGCTTTTTTTTGTACCACCACATTTCGAAAGCTTCTATTCTCTTCTTGGGTGAACTGCTTACCGCTTTCGTTTCACTTCTGTACAAGACTTTACTCCAGACAAGTATCTACAGAAGAGACGTCCTAACAACTGGCTTTAAATGTATTTTCAGGAGATGGTGCCCCAGAGATGATGCACAGGGTGAGTGAGGAGGGAAGGTACATGCTTTCACGGGTGACACTACTGGTGGTTCTGAACAAAAACTCCCAATAAACATATGCCCTTTTCTTAACCGTTTCCGGGTGAACCAGTGAAAACAGCTAGGAATGGGGAAGGTGCAGGTGACGGTAAATTATGATACTGTTACGTTATGCCTTGTTTAATTGTTTACGTTTCCTTGAATGCATGTTGCAGCTGTTGTAGACAGGTGTTGCGTCGCCGATCGGAGCTCAGTTTTGTATTCCTTTACCTGGGCACAAGCATGTAAAATACGAGCGAGAAGTTCCTCTCTTGTGTCCACACTGCGCTTGCAGACGTTGGTGCTACGGTCGCAGGTTCGAATCCTGCCACGGGCATGGATGTGTGTGATGTCCTTAGGTTAGTTAGGTTTAAGTAGTTCTAAGTTCTACGGGACTGATGACCACAGATGGCTGGTTGGTTGTCTGGGGAAGGAGACCAGACAGCGTGGTCATCGATCTCATCGGATTAGGGAAGGAAGTCGGCCGTGCCCTTTCAGAGGAACCATCCCGGCATTTGCCTGGAGTGATTTAGGGAAATCACGGAAAACCTAAATCAGGATGGCCGAACGCGGGATTGAACCGTCGTCCTCCCGAATGCGAATCCAGTGTCTGACCACAGACGTTAAGTCCCATAGTGCTCAGAGCCATTTGAACCATTTTTTTTGCAGACGTTGTTCTTGAGTCACCCCCACAATGGGGTAAGATCGAGTGATCTCCTTGGTGATGAATTCACGGCGACCGGTCCAGCGACCAGGATACGTCGTGTTGAGATACCGTGTCACTGGCCGTACGGAATGTGCAGGAGCTCCGCCATGCTGAAAGTACACACGAGCTCGTGTTGCCGAAGGGATATCCTCCACGTGTTGTGGTAACACATTTTGAAGAAACTCAGAATACCGTGGCCCAGTAAGACGGTTGTCCAAAACAATTGGACCGACGAATTGGTCATAAATAAGAGGGTGAGTCTAATGAAAACCTTAAATATTTTTTGAAATGTTATTTATTGTGCTTTGAGGAAGTGGAAAAAATGGTCAATAGATTGCAGTGCAATAAAGCGGCTGGGGTGGATGAAATTAAGTCGGAACTCATCAAATACAGTGGAATGTCAGGTCTTAAATGGCTACACAGGATAATTGAAATGGCCTGGGAGTCGGGACAGGTTCCATCAGACTGGACAAAAGCAGTAATCACACCAATCTTTAAACATGGAAACAGAAAAGATTGTAACAACTACAGAGGTATCTCTTTAATCAGCGTTGTGGGTAAAATCTTCGCAGGTATTGTTGAAAGGAAAGTGCGAGTATTAGTTGAGGACCAATTGGATGAAAATCAGTGTGGGTTTAGGCCTCTTAGAGGTTGTCAGGACCAGATCTTTAGCTTACGGCAAATAATGGAGAAGTGTTATGAGTGGAACAGGGAATTGTATCTATGCTTTACAGATCTAGAAAAGGCATGTGACCGGGTTCCTAGGATGAAGTTATTGTCTGTTCTACGAGATTATGGAATAGGAGGCAAACTTTTGCAAGCAATTAAAGGTCTTTAAATGGATAGTCAGGCAGCAGTTAGAGTTGACGGTAAATTGAGTTCATGGTTCAGAGTATTTTCAGGAGTAAGACAAGGCTGCAACCTGTCTCCACTGTTGTTCATATTATTTATGGATCATATGTTGAAAACAATAGACTGGCTGGGTGAGATTAAGATATGTGAACACAAAATAAGCAGTCTTGCATATGCGGATGAGTTAGTTGTGATGGCAGATTCGATTGAAAGTTTGGAAAGTAATATTTCAGAGCTAGATTAGAAATGTAAGGACTATGGTATGAAGATTAGCATCTCTTCGTTTCCGGTTGGTGGAAGTGAACCCAGGTTTCGTCCCCAGTAACGACTCTTGCAAGGAAGTCACCACCTTGTCCTTCAAAGCGCCGAAGAAGTTCTTCACAAGCATCAACACGTCGTTTTCTCATTTCAGGAGTCAGCTGCCGTGGCACCCATCTTGCAGACACTTTGTGAAACTGGAGCACACCATGCACAATGTGGTGTGCTGACCCATGACTAATCTGTAAACATGCTGCAATGTCATTCAGTTCCACTCGGCGGTTTTCCTTCACTATGGCTTCAACTGATGGAATGTTCTGTGGAGTTAAAACTCGTTGTGCCTGACCTGGACGAGGAGCATCTTCCACTGAAGTCACACCGTTTGCGAACTCCCTACTGCATTCGTAGACTTGCTGTTGCGACAGACATGCATCACCGTACTGAACCTTTATTCGTCGATGAATTTCTATAGGTTTCTCACCTTCACTACGCAAAAACCGAATAACAGAACGCTGTTCTTCCCTGGTGCAAGTAGCAAGTGGGGCGGCCATCTTTACACTGATACTGCGACGGTATGTGTGCATCTGCACTATGCTGCCACCTACAGGCAATTCTGCACGCTGTTTGTTGCACCCTTACCAACTTACAGGATAACGGCGCGAAATTTCGATTTGTTATTACAAATTTAAGGTTTTTTCATTTGATTCACCCTCGTAATACTGCACCACACGTTGATTGAGAAGCGTCGTTGAAAATTCCTTTCCACCGTACCGTGCACATTTTCATTTGCCCATACATGAGAGTTGCGCGTGTTGTTGATTCCGTTGTGGGTAAATGTTGACTCATCAGTGAACAGAATACCTTCAATTAATCGATCGTTGACAATTATCCATTGACTGAATTCTTGCCGGGCGGCAGCATGTCCTTCATGCAGATGTTGTACATTCTGCTGATGAAAGGGACGCAGACCGTGCTCGTGTACGGCGCGTATCACTCGTGTCTGTGGAATACCAAGTTGGGCAGCAATTCTTCTAGAGCTAGCAGTGGGGTTGCGTTCCACTACTTGAAGAACGTTCTCAACTTCATTAAGAGTTTGTTGTACCGGAGGTTCAGAGACAACATTTACGATGGGAAGCGGCACTCCGCAATTCGGTATTCTCGCACAGCAACTCTGGAATTCCCATTGTACAAACCGTAGACAAACACCATGTCAGCATACTCTGCACGTGTGAAGATCCGTGGCATTTTCACTGCACTAAACCGTACTCGCTGTTCGTGTAACAACACTGCAGTACCGTCCTCTGTCTCACTCCCTTCTCAAATATTACTTCCGTAATTGGTCAGATTTCCGTACTAGTTGTAAATAACGTTTCGTTTTCTATACTTTATCTGTACTACCTCCAGAATTTCAAAGAGTGTATTCCAGACAACATTGTTAGAAACTTTGTCTGAACCTAGAAACGTTTTAAACGTACGTATCTCTCCCTTTAGTCTGTCTTTAGGATGAGCACTAACTCGCACGTTCTTACATTTCTCCAGAACCAAAAACTGATCGTCTCTGAGATTGTTTCATCCCTCTGTGAATAATTTTTGTTTCACTAGATAATGAATTTAGCACTCTTGTAACTTCTCTTCAAGTGATGAAATGTTTGATATCATCTAAATTTTAGCAACAACCTGGGCCGAATTTGTAATTTATTGTAGATGTTACTTCTTCGCTATGACATATTATAAACTGTGTCAAACACAGTTCTCCCGTAAATATTTTTTTCTACTTGTATCTCGATGTATTATCTGGTATCGAACTTAGACCATGAAAATTACGTCACAATTTTAAAATTAGATGATCTGAAAATAAATCTGTGTTAGATCCAATAATTTGAAGTTTTCAGTGTTAACTGTGAAAAAGTATATGTTCCCATTCATAATGTCATTAATTGTAGTATCGATAAAATCTGCAACTTAAGTTATTAACCATTGGGCCTATAAATCCTCACGTAAATAATTATGTTCAGGAAACTATATACAAATCTAAACTGACAAATATTTTCACTAATGAAAGCTATCTTAATGGTAAATTGATTTATCTGTTGTTCCAGAAGGTTGTGGATATACAATTTTTCGGCGCCAATCCCCTTAGCGTGAATTTTTAGAATTTAGTTCTGTTGCTCTCAACTTATGATCGGACAGATTTTCGATGAAAGTCTTCTAATCAGACAGTATATTTTAAACAGCGAGGATATTGAGGATATCATACAAATTCAGGGTACGTTAAACAATGAGGCTATCCTAAACAGTGAGGCTACCCTAAACACTAAGGATACCTGAAACACTGAAGCTATCCTCAAAGGTGATGATATCCTAAACAGTGAACATATCCCAAACCACCACGATAACCAAAGCAGCGAGGACATCGTCACTCCTACCATACGCTGACACTGCCAACCACCATAAAAGATAATGGGCTGTTGATACCAACTGAAGAGTCGGATTCCGTTAGCCAATGAATTGTCTAAGCGTCGGTTGATTTAAACCTTACGGTCAAAGCTAACGATTTCAACAATGATCTCCACAAACAACACGGCAAATGTGAACAGATCCTCCGCACGTCTTCCCCCATGCAGATGTTCCTGCATTTCAATACAGTCTTCCGGCATTGTCTGTGAACAGCCTCGTGAATGGTTGCAAGACTCTCCCTCTATCAGAAGTTGGAAGTTCCATCACCTTCCGTTCAACCTATCAACCATTCTCATTCTGTCTGTGTTACGTGGCAAACATCAGAGGATGCGTGGTTGCTTGAAACCTCTCGTATCGAAGAAAAAAAGAAATCTTGGTAGAGCTCGCACACTTAAGGTTCCGTACAACCTTTATTATATCTGCTTCCCCAAAACCAAGCAACCAGTAACCGAAAATTAACAATTTTCTGATTTTTTCCCCTTTTCTTATACTTTGAAACCTTCCTTCTCGCCAAAGAAGAAAAAAAAATGGTTCAAATGGCTCTGAGCACTATGGGACTTAACATTTGAGGTCATCAGTCCCCTAGAACTTAGAACTACTTTAACTAACCTAAGGACATCACACACATCCATGCCCGAGGCCGGATTCTTACCTGTAACCGTAGCGGTCGCGCGGTTCCAGACAGAAGTCTTGCCAAAATTTCATGACTGTACATCAAAGGGAAATACGCTACAGGTTTTAATTAGTGAGTTTGCGAGTATTTAAAAACATGTGACGTACATGGCTGTATCTTTTGATGGCAAGTTTAACGTTTTTGTACCACAAAAGCACCGTAGACCTCGGAATATGGCATAAATTTTCAACTTGATACGTGTGTATCCGTTCCGGATAAAAAGGGGTTTAATAGACGGTGGAACAGACAGACAGTCTGACATAAAATGACAAAAACAATTTTTGGTGTTATACATACACTCCTGGAAATGGAAAAAAGAACACATTGACACCGGTGTGTCAGACCCACCATACTTGCTCCGGACACTGCGAGAGGGCTGTACAAGCAATGATCACACGCACGGCACAGCGGACACACCAGGAACCGCGGTGTTGGCCGTCGAATGGCGCTAGCTGCGCAGCATTTGTGCACCGCCGCCGTCAGTGTCAGCCAGTTTGCCGTGGCATACGGAGCTCCATCGCAGTCTTTAACACTGGTAGCATGCCGCGACAGCGTGGACGTGAACCGTATGTGCAGTTGACGGACTTTGAGCGAGGGCGTATAGTGGGCATGCGGGAGGCCGGGTGGACGTACCGCCGAATTGCTCAACACGTGGGGCGTGAGGTCTCCACAGTACATCGATGTTGTCGCCAGTGGTCGGCGGAAGGTGCACGTGCCCGTCGACCTGGGACCGGACCGAAGCGACGCACGGATGCACGCCAAGACCGTAGGATCCTACGCAGTGCCGTAGGGGACCGCACCGCCACTTCCCAGCAAATTAGGGACACTGTTGCTCCTGGGGTATCGGCGAGGACCATTCGCAACCGTCTCCATGAAGCTGGGCTACGGTCCCGCACACCGTTAGGCCGTCTTCCGCTCACGCCCCAACATCGTGCAGCCCGGCTCCAGTGGTGTCGCGACAGGCGTGAATGGAGGGACGAATGGAGACGTGTCGTCTTCAGCGATGAGAGTCGCTTCTGCCTTGGTGCCAATGATGGTCGTATGCGTGTTTGGCGCCGTGCAGGTGAGCGCCACAATCAGGACTGCATACGACCGAGGCACACAGGGCCAACACCCGGCATCATGGTGTGGGGAGCGATCTCCTACACTGGCCGTACACCACTGGTGATCGTCGAGGGGACACTGAATAGTGCACGGTACATCCAAACCGTCATCGAACCCATCGTTCTACCATTCCTAGACCGGCAAGGGAACTTGCTGTTCCAACAGGACAATGCACGTCCGCATGTATCCTGTGCCACCCAACGTGCTCTAGAAGGTGTAAGTCAACTACCCTGGCCAGCAAGATCTCCGGATCTGTCCCCCATTGAGCATGTTTGGGACTGGATGAAGCGTCGTCTCACGCGGTCTGCACGTCCAGCACGAACGCTGGTCCAACTGAGGCGCCAGGTGGAAATGGCATGGCAAGCCGTTCCACAGGACTACATCCAGCATCTCTACGATCGTCTCCATGGGAGAATAGCAGCCTGCATTGCTGTGAAAGGTGGATATACACTGTACTAGTGCCGACATTGTGCATGCTCTGTTGCCTGTGTCTATGTGCCTGTGGTTCTGTCAGTGTGATCATGTGATGTATCTGACGCCAGGAATGTGTCAATAAAGTTTCCCCTTCCTGGGACAATGAATTCACGGTGTTCTTATTTCAATTTCCAGGAGTGTAGTAATTAAAAATAAACACTTTTCGGTTTTTTCTTTTGGTTGCACTGTGAAGCCTTGCTTCTTGTCAAATTTTATAATTCTAGACGAACGGGAAGTACCTTGTAGGTATTGAAGAGTGAGTTTGCGACTATCGAAATATGTGACGTGAATGGCCGTGTCTTTTGGTTGCACTGACGTAGAAGCTTACATGTATTGCACCACCGAGTGACTGTAGACATCAGTATGTGATAAAAATTTAAACTCGAAACGTCTGCCCTCCTGAGAAAAGGGGCCTAAGGGACAGATGAAGAGACAGTCCGATAACAAATGATAAAATATTTCTTTTTCATGTGATATAATTACAAATTAACAATTTTCGGATTGTCTCCTTTAGTTCTTGTATGAAACCGTGCTTCTTGATTTATTTCATGATACTAAGTCAACAGTTTCTGACGAGTGAGTTTGCTTGTACCAAAATATGTGACATAAATAGTCGTGTCTTTTGACTATACTGACTTAGAAACCTTACATTTTTTACATCACCAATGGAGTGTAGACGTTAATAGGTAACATACAGAGGATGGGCGAAATAATGTGGACACCTGTACTTACTTGGAAATGGTTGATTAATAAAGGGTTGGACCTCCATTTGCCATAATACAGCTGCGATTCTTCTTGGAATACTGGCATAGTCTCCAGCGGAATGTTATGCCACCCTTCGATCAGAACTTCTTCTAACTCCTGCAGTGACGAAGGAGGCGGAAATCTCCTCCGGAGTTTGCACTCCAGTACCGCCCACAACGGCTGTCAGGAAAGACGCTCCAGTTCAGTTGCACGCTCCTCATACCATGACTGTACTGTCCTTGCCGAGTGAATGGACGCATTGTCGTCCTGAAATATGGAATGACTATTGGGGAACAAGATTTGAATCACGGGGTGCACCTGATCACCGAAAATGTTCACGTAATCGTTGGCAGTAAAATGACCATTGAGATTAATGGTGGGACCAGTAGAATACCATGATATGGCTGCCAACACCATCACACTTCCACCTCCATGCTTAGCTGTTTGAATCAAGCAATCCGGGTTGTAGGCTTCTTTTGGCCTTCTCCAGATGTAAACCCGGTCCGATGTTAGAAATAAAGAAAACGTTGTCTCCTCGGAGTGTATGACGTGCTTCCACTGATCAGTTGTCCAGGATTTATGCTCCTGACACCATGTTTTGCGCCTCTTTGCGTCGGTTGTCGTTACTAATGGTGTCGGTATAGCAGCTTGTACATTAATATTCGCTTTATCGAGTTCTCGGCGGACAGACACGGGGTCTCGAAGATGGCTATTGAGCTCTGCGGTCACTTTAGCCGCCGTAGGTCCGTGTTGTTTTGACACAATTTGTGTTACCGTACGACGATCTCTGTCGTTTAGTTTTGATTTGCGCCCACTATAACGTTTACACGATGATGTTTTTTTCCATGTTTTGTGTAGGATGTCATGACTGTCGAAACAGTTGCTCTTTAAACATTCAGTAAGTTGGCTGTCTTGGTTACCGATGCTCCAGCTAATCGGGCCCCCATAGTCTGCCCTCTTTGGAACTCTGTTAGGTCCTTCATTGCACGTCGACCTGGGCCTCTGATTACAAAACCGGAGTGCGCACTACTCGTAAACAGCCTGCGCTGGTGCCTGGTCCGTACTGAACACGCACAGTCCAGAGCGGCTCGTGCCTTAACTCTTTGAAGGGCAGCCAAAACTGTAACTAACCACTTACGTAGACCGTTTCAGTGGGCGGTGGTCACTGTGGTTAACCACATAATATTTTCTTCCTTTACCGCTCAGCGGCCAGTAGTCTCTCTGCCAACCACCTAATTGTTGCCTAAAATGTCGCTAGATGTCAGTGGATATTTATGTCGCGTGCTGAGGTGTGCGGTGCCACCACAAGCAATAAAATAGAAGCTTCTAAGTTGATGCAATCGGAAAGTACGAAGTAGTACAAGTCAAGTTTTAGCTATCGAAAGTTCAGTTATTGGCGGGTTTTGGTGCGTTGCAGTTGACCGAGGACCTTAAGATTATGCATGAACCGAGGTCTGGCAACCACATTACACGAGAAAATGCGAAACATGTTAATATGTAGTAAAAACCTAACAAAACCTACCGTATTCGTCATTTGCTTGCCTAATGACGTAATGCCAGATCGTCACATTGGTCGCTTTTCTCTGGGAAACGTTTACATTTATGGCCTGCAAACTTATGTTGCATGCTGAGGTATGCGGTGGTACCACAAGCAACAAAATAGAAGCTTCTAAGTTGATGCAGTCGGCAAGAAAGAAGTAGTACAAGTCAAGTTTTAGTTATCAAAAATTCAATTATTGGCCGATTTTGTTGCCTTGCAGTTGACCAAGGACCTTAAGATTTTGCATGAACCGAGGTCTGGCAGCCACATTACACGAAAAAATGCGAAAAGTGTTAATATGTAGTAAAAGACTAAGAAAACCTCCTGTCTTCGTCATTTGCTTTCGTAATGACGTAATGCCAGATCGTCACAATGGTTGCTTTTATCTCGGAAACGTTTACATTTATCGTCTGGAAACTTATGTCGCGTGCTGAGGTATGCGGTGGCACAACAAGCAACAAACAGAAGCTTCTAAGTTGATGCAATCGGCAAGGAAGAAGTACTACAAGTCACTTTTTAGCTATCGAAAATTCAATTATTGGCCGGTTTTGGTGCGTTGCAGTTGACCGAGGACCTTAAGATTTTGCGTGAACCATGGTCTGGCAGCCACATTACACGAGAAAATGCAAAAAGTGTTAATTGCGTTGTTCACCGTCAAACACAACTATCCCATTACTACCACTGTTCACATTATTTTGCCTACCCCCTGTAAATTTCACCCTGATACGTCTACCGCTTCTGAAAAGGATTTTGAACACTCGGAGAGAGAGAGAGAGAGAGAGAGAGAGGGAGAGAGAGAGAGAGACAGACAGACGGACAACAAAGTGAATTTTATAAGGGGTTCCTTTTCTACCCACTGAGAGGTACGGAACACTAAAAAGGAACCAAAGCATTGCAAATAATGTATGCTTTAAAAAGGTGTAATTGCACCCAACGAGCATTATTCGCAGTTATTTCTGTGAACTCTGTAATTAGACGCTGTAATTCACAGCTCATGGCTGAGCGCAAAAACACTTTTTACAACGAAAGTGCAACATCTTAAGTTTTTGGACTAGTCCGCTGCCTCTTCTGCACTCTGTCTACACTACATCCCGACCCAAAAGCACGCACGTACACACACACACACACACACACACACACACACACACACACACACACACGTTACGCAGCGTTCTGCTACGGCAAAATAATGAGGCAGGTCTTTACATTAGAGCGACAGAAAGCGCCTCGAAGCTGCCGGTCGTTTATATTTCACGTATATTTCTGCGCAAGTAAAAAAAAGGAGCAAAAAAGGAACAGGAAGCAAACAAAGCGACGAGAAATCGACAGCAACGGGAAATTAAAACCTGGCCTCGGACCGCTCCGCGCGTATCGTATCGGCTCTGATGTTCGCCAGTCAGATAAAAATCACTTTCTCTCTCTCTCTCTCTCTCTCTCTCACACACACACACACACACACACACACACACTGTATCTCCCACTCTCCCTCCCTCCCTCTTTCCCTTTGATTAATTTCTGTCTCACTCTTTCTGCACACTTCCGTTCCAGCATTTTCGCACCTGTGTACTCAAACGAACAATAAATATGACGTTTTCATTATTTTTTTCCAAATCCGTAATATTCTTCGCAAGAGCAGTCTGTAACAAACGTACAAGTGCACTAAATTTACCGTGTGTTCAGTGTGAATAGGAACTGCGCAGCAATAAAATTAAGCAGGTACCTGCCGTACGGAGACCGACAAAACGCGTACGTGTCAAATCATGTACAATACTTAACACCTTGTCATTAACATGTGACGCCATGAGAATGTATGCAACAAGTGCCAAATTGACTCGAGGGGTTCCACATACTACGATTGGCAGATGATTAGCGTTTCTCTACAGATATCCGATATATATACGGATAAATCTATCTAGATTGTGTAAGAAAGGACAGATGAAACATTGGCTTTCTCACTTATGAATCACATCAGTAAATCCCTGATTCTTTAAACAATCAAACACCTATCTACAAGAAGCTCCAAACTTCTGGTTATTTTACAAATGAGTTAAGGTGTTACATAGTGGACGTAAGTATGTAAGTTGAAAAAAAATGGTTAAAATGGCTCTGAGCACTATGGGACTCAACTGCTGTGGTCATAAGTCCCCTAGAACTTAGAAATACTTAAACCTAACAAACCTAAGGACAGCACACAACACCCAGCCATCACGAGGCAGAGAAAATCCCTGACCCCGCCGGGAATCGAACCCGGGAACCCGGGCGTGGGAAGCGAGAACGCTACCGCACGACCACGAGATGCAGGCTGTAAGTTGAAAAAGTTTAGAAAGTCTGAAGATTATATTTTATCCATCTTCAGAAACTGTAGTTGATTTGTTGAAATAGTCAGCAACCAGCTGCACAAAATAATTTTTCCTTAACCGGTTTCAGGCTCTTAGTGCCCTTGTTTAGAAGTTTATAACTATCGAACTATTTGGGAATGTCAACAATGAGTTGCACGTAGGATGTGGCTGTGATCATGTGCTTCATAGTGCCTGTACGGGAACGGTATAATCAAAACAAATAACTAGTGCAGAGAAACACAATACAGTATATGGGTAATCTGGTGTGATTTCTAAATGAGAAAGCCGATGTGTAACCTCTTCTTTTATACGTAATCTAGATGTATTGACCTGTATGTGCAGGGTGTATCAACGAGAATAATCCGATTTGGCACATCTATATTTCCGAAACAAATAAACATGTACGAGGTGCATTCAAGTTCTAAGGCCTCCGATTTTTTTTCTAATTAACTACTCACCCGAAATCGATGAAACTGGTGTTACTTCTCGACGTAATCGCCCTGCAGACGTACACATTTTTCACAACGCTGACGCCATGATTCCTGGCAGCGGCGAAGGCTTCTTTAGGAGTCTGTTTTGACCACTGGAAAATCGCTGAGGCAATAGCAGCACGGCTGGTGAATGTGCGGCCACGGAGAGTGTCTTTCATTGTTGGAAAAAGCCAAAAGTCTCTAGGAGCCAGGTCAGGTGAGTAGGGATCATGAGGAATCACTTCAGAGTTGTTATCACGAAGAAACTGTTGCGTAACGTTAGCTCGATGTGCGGGTGCGTTGTCTTGGTGAAACAGCACACGCGCATCCCCCTTCCCGGACGTTTTTGTTGCAGTGCAGGAAGGAATTTGTTCTTCAAAACATTTTCATAGGATGCACCTGTTCCCGTAGTGCCCTTTGGAACGCAATGGGTAAGGATTACGCCCTCGCTGTCCCTGAACATGGACACCATCATTTTTTCAGCACTGGCGGTTACCCGAAATACTTTTGGTGGTGTTGAATCAGTGTGTTTCCATTGAGCTGACTGGCGCTTTATTTCTGGATTGAAAAATGGCATCCACGTCTCATCCATTGTCACAACCGACGAAAAGAAAGTCCCATTCATGCTGTCGTTGTGCGTCAACATTGCTTGGCAACATGCCACACGGGCAGCCGTGTGGTCGTCCGTCAGCATTCGTGGCACCCACCTGGATGACACTTTTCGCATTTTCAGGTCATCATGCACGATTGTGTGCACAGAACCCACAAAAATGCCCACTCTGGAGGCGATCTGTTCAACAGTCATTCGGCGATCCCCCAAAACAATTCTCTCCACTTTCTCGATCATGTCGTCAGACCAGCTTGTGTGAGCCCGAGGTTGTTTCGGTTTGTTGTCACACGATGTTCTGCCTTCATTAAACTGTCGCACCCACGAACGCACTTTCGACACATCTGTAACTCCATCACCACATGTCTCCTTCAACTGTCGATGAATTTCAATTGGTTTCACACCAGGCAAATTCAGAAAACGAATGATTGCACGCTGTTCAAGTAAGGAAAACGTCGCCATTTTAAGTATTTAAAACAGTTCTCATTCTCGCCGCTGGCGGTAAAATTCCATCTGCCGTACAGCGCTGCCACCTCTGGGACGTATTGACAATGAACGCAGCGTCATTTTAAAACAATGCGCATGTTTCTATCTCTTTCCAGTCCGGAGAAAAAAAATCGGTGGCCTTAGAACTTGAATGCACCTCGTATAATGAAATTTTTTTCTTTCATGAACGAGAAACTCAAAAACATTTTTTCTTTTTTTTTCATAGGTGTTAGATATGTCTCCCTTGAGATTTACGGCATATGTCAATACGGCATTCAAATTGTTCCCACACTGCAGCGAGCATGTCTTGAGTTACAGCTTCCACAGCTCCTGTTGTGCGATGTCTCGGTTCATTCTTTATTGCTGGTAACGGGGACATAAAAACAGTGTCTTTTACAAACCTCACAAGAAATAATCACATACAGTCAAGTCCAATGACCTTCGAGGCCAGTAATGTAAGGCTGAATCGTTTGGTCCAGAGTCACCTTCACGAAGAGCTTACAGTAACTGAATTTTGTACGGATCATGTGTAAACGTCGACGCAACACACGCCAGACGGACATCGGAAGCAAGCTGAATTGTCAAGCTGCATGGCGAACGGATTTCTGCGGACTCCTTGTGAAACTGTGGCGGATGCGTTCGACGTCTGTGTCACACAATAGAGGACGGCCCGGCGATTTTCCTTTACTCAAACAACCTGTTTCTCGGAATTGTTAATACTATCGTCTAATGCTCTGTGCTGTAGGAGGATCCACACCGTAACTAGTACGAGAGTCAGGCTGAACAGTTATTACTGACTCGCACTGCGCAAAACGTAGAACACAGAACGATTTCTGTTGTCCCGACACCATTTTTACTAAAACTGAAGTGGGTACACACTGCTGGTACCTAGCGAGAACCATGTAAAACTCCAGAGTTTGTTCTTTCCAACAGTGCGTTGTTCACGCAAATGATTCTTTTTGATACACCCTGTTTTGTATAGCAAGTTTGTGTATTTCTCCTCCGTTTTTAATCTTTTTAAGCAAATGCAGCATTGCACTTCAATTTTATCGCACTCCGAAAAAAGTTAAGGGTGCCGCATGAAATACTGGCTAGTGTACAGTTGCTCGCCAGTTATGCATTACACGCCACGAGCGTATACAACAACAAATAGTTAAACATGTAACAATTAGACAATAAAAAGAAACAAGAAATAAGCTAATGCAAAGGTCACAATAGATGACAAATGGCGGGTGACCATGAGCGATCTAGTACTCGGGGCTGGCATTTCCTGCGCCATCCTGTACTTCCGGACTAGAGGAGGAGGAGGAGGAGGAGGAGATTAGTGTTTAACGTCCCGTCGACAACGAGGTCATTAGAGACGGAGCGCAAGCTCGGGTGAGGGAAGGATAGTGAAGGAAATCGGCCGTGCCCTTTCAAAGGAACCATCCCGGCATTTGCCTGAAGCGATTTAGGGAAATCACGGAAAACCTAAATCAGGATGGCCGGAGACGGGATTGAACCGTCGTCCTCCCGAATGCGAGTCCAGTGTGCTAACCACTGCGCCACCTCGCTCGGTCCCGGACTAGATATGGTGCCATTCTTCAATACAACTTATGCCGGACGACGGCAGTGAAAAGCTACCATATAGACCATATGGTGCAAGTCTTACATACTGCGTGTATACACGTATCATATAATGGGCCATGCCTCATGGTAAAAGGTACTTCATTGTCCCCGAAAAGCTGTAGCAGCTTTAATGCCGCGTGTCTGTTGCTTTTTTCTGTCCGCACTGCTATTAAAATAGCACTGATCGCCTTTCCTCCTTTTCTATAACACCGCAATATTTCAAAGCAATGGAAATTTTACGAAAAAAAATTCTCGTTCTTTAAAGAAGTTCTTTTGCGTTGGTTCTGACAAGGGAACCTCCCCATCGCACCTCCCTCAGATTTAGTTATAAGTTGGCACAGTGGATAGGCCTTGAAAAACTGAACACAGATCAATCGAGAAAACAGGAAGAAGTTGTATGGAACCGTGAAAAAAAATGAGTAAAATATAAAAACTGAGTAGTCCATGCGCAAGATAAAGCAGCGTCAAGAAAGACGTGAGTCCAGGAGCGCCGTGGTCCCGTGGTTAGCGTGAGTAGCTGCGGAACGAGAGGTCCTGGGTTGAAGTCTTTCCTCGACTGAAAATTTTACTTTCTTTATTTTCGCAAAGTTATGATCTGTCCGTTCGTCCATTGACGTCTCTGTTCACTGCAATAAGTTTAGCGTCTGTGTTTTGCGACCGCACCGAAAAACCAGCAATATGTTGTCGACCCACCTAACTTACACACTTAGCGAATGGGTAAAAAGATTCTTCTACCTTGCCCGATTTAGGTTTCCTTGTGGACGTGATAATCACTCCCAAAAAGTGATGAAAACATAAGAGTTTGTCACATAAACTGAAAATAAAAAATTAAACTTTTCACTCGAGGGAAGACTTGAACCTAGAACCTCTCGTTCCGTAGCTGCTCATGATAACCACGAGACCACGGCACTGCTTGAGTCACAGTGTCCTTGATGTTGCCTATCTTCGCATGGACTACTCAGTTTGTATATTTTACAAATTTTTTTCACAGTTCCACACAACTTCTTCCTGTTTTCTCGATTGATCTGTGTTCAGTTTTTCAAGGCCAATCCACTGTCCCAACTTATAATTAAATCTGAAAGGGGTGCGATGGGGAGGTTCCCTTGTGAGCACTATGGAACTTAACATCTGAGGTCATCAGTCCCCTAGAACTTAGAACTACTTAAACCTAACTAACCTAAGGACATCACACACATCCATGCCCGAGGCAGGATTCGAACCTGCGACCGTAGTGGTCTCGCGGTTCCAGACTGCAGCGCCTAGAACCGCACGGCCACTTCGGCCGGCTGTTTATTTAAATACGAAAAATTTTAGCACTGCTGCTGTGGCTAATCGATATTTCGAATTTCTCACCCAGTTATTAGTTAAAAATAAAAACACCTGTTTATAACCGAGACCAAACAAATTCCGAAAAATACCGGTTATCCAGAACTAAAATACCGATATCAGTTTTAATTGGTCTGTTTCTCCGATTCCTAGGGTGCAGCACAAACCATAGCTTGTACAGAGATACACTGGTGTCATACGTATAACGCGTCTTTTCGCGCGGGGTAGCCGAGCGGTCTGAGGCCTCTTGTCTCGGTTCGCGCGGCGCCTCCCATCGGAGGTTCGAGTCCTCCCTCGGGCATGGGTGTGTGTGTGTTGTCCATAGCGTAAGTTAGTTTAAGTTAGATTAAGCAGTGTGTAGGCTTAGGGACCGATGACCTCAGCAGTTTGGTCCCGTAACATCTTACCACAAATTTCCAATTTACGAGTCTCATGCTATGCAGATATCATCTGAGTGTTTTATTTAAAAGAAGTTACAGAGACAAATATATTTACTTATAACGTAAACGTTTAGTAACTTATAACATTTAATTCAATCACGCTACCAAAGCAAGCGCGTCAGTGCGACAGTTCGCAGGTGGGATTGGAGTGGGAGTGGGGGAGGGGGGGAGGGGGAGAAAGGGCGCTTTCGGATGGG
Source organism: Schistocerca cancellata (assembly GCF_023864275.1). Classification (NCBI taxonomy): domain Eukaryota; kingdom Metazoa; phylum Arthropoda; class Insecta; order Orthoptera; family Acrididae; genus Schistocerca; species Schistocerca cancellata. The sequence continues at coordinate 13,159,677 of NC_064635.1, read as the reverse complement.
CCGGATCTAGACCTGAGGGCATCGGGTATTTTTAATGTCTTGGAAGACTAATGATGAGTTGTAAATAGCCATTAAAAATGATCCAGTTCCAACCCTGTGAAATACCTACGTCATGCCAACTTTTATAAGTTTTTTCTTTAAAGAAAAACACGTCATTACACCACATTTTTTTCATTTCCCTGGTAGATATGGGGTGTACGGTCTCGTTACACCCTGTCATGGGTGATTTTACACCAAAGAGGTTTAGTGATCAAACTGTTGGTTTTGATAAGACACATCGACTGAGATAATCGGAAGATCCATAACTCTAATAATTAAGATGAGAGAATCGATTGAATTGGAAATTAAATGAAGTCCGTGTAATTTATTCACGAGACAGATACACTGCCAGCTTCGCAATATGTGTCGGCAGCGCGTACTAGTAACTACACACATTATTTAAACTCTACGACTATTATTTTTTACTATCCATTTTTATATTAACCTTAAATTTACACAGTTTTGCCCACAGTTTGAATTTTGTTACAGACGTGTAGACTCTGATTACAGCAATGAAAATATGGGACAGAATCTGGTGAAACTGATTTGCCATTTGTAACTGTAAACTGAATAACATAGATGCCAAGACTATAAACAATTTTCGCTTTTGAAAGCTCAGATTGTGAATAATTAAAGTCTAATTCAAGGGCAAACTACATTACTTAGGAATTATGATTTACGTTTTTGAAGTAAAATCTTAGCGCCCAGATATGAGCGTACTCGGTGTTCATGTGTGTATAAAAAGTTGTAAAGTTCTGCTGGTGGTTACATGAATTGCGTTAGTGATTTTAAACCTTCACTTTTGTTTCAACCTAGCCGTTAGTGGAATTATGATCACCTGGAAATAAGCATTCTACAATTTTACTGTAAATTAAAATAGAGTATTTTGGATAAATAAATCTGCCTCTAGACGAACAGAAGCCGAATGCAATTTTATGAATAAAACTCGCATACATGTAAGAGATAAAAAGGTTTTTCTTAGGTATAACGTTTTTTGGGTGCATTTGTTTCCATGGGGACGATAAAACCGTTTCCTTTATATCTGGGTTGCGGCTGACTTTCTTTTCCCCAAGGGGACCCTTTCTCTCCGAACCCACCCTCTGCTGCATGCATGTTGAGGAGTGTAAGAAAAAACAGAGGCATATGTACGTTCTTCATTTGTATGGCCATATTGTCCATAGTTGCTTTACATTTCTTGATTGTATTTTTGTTTTGTCGTTGCGACTACAAAAACTTTTTTTTCTTTCATCAGACTAGTTTTGCTTTATTGAGATAAAGCATCATCTGTGGCCTGTAATTCAGTTATGTGCATGTAGACGGTGGGGTCAGTCTACAGCCGGAAGTACCTGAGAGGGGGGGTTGCATCTATAATCGGATGTACCCCAGAGTAGGGATGCATGCATCCTATACTTTAATGACACATATTTGACTGCATGAAATAATAGATATCGTACTAGACGAGATGCCGCCCTGTGTCATTTTATACGACATAACATCAAGTATGATGCTACGTTATTTGACAATTATTATATTACATGAGGCGGATACTAATACGAATATGTGAAATAGCGCGAATATGTGTAGATATTTTCTCTTAAGTGTCTTTAAAACTACCAGATATGACATTTTTTACATCCTTAACACTGCCAAGCACATATTTACGTTTTTTGTACTATGATAGGAGCATTTTTCATTATGCTAATTATACCAGTACATGCGGAAGTAGATGTCAATAGTAGCATGGTGTACAGAAGTCCGAAAATAACTAGAAGGGAACATTATCAAAAAATCGTAAGAAATTCCTTTTAGACTAAATTAGTAACTTTAGGATTGTTTGAAAACAGAAATAATAATAGATTAGGAATGGACGGTAGAAAGTAACGAACAACATGGGAAGAAGATGGAGTACGGGAAACATGCGAAACAACACAGAAGAGGAACAGAATCTCTGCTCAGTATGAATATAAATACAATGTATACATACGGATGTATATTCATTACATATGAACCTGCGTGTGTGTGTGTGTGTGTGTGTCTGTGTGCTTGTCTTTTTCACATCTCCTCCTAAACCCATCCAACAAACTTTACACATAATTTGAAAACTTTAAGAACCTTTTTCTCGCTGACAACCCCTCTAAAATGATAAAGGAAAACTATTTATCCTTTACTACCTTTCTGCTGTTCGTGTAGCAAAAATGCCGCATGAGGCGTGACGTTACAATTTATAACTCCTTTAATACTTCAGTAAGATTTGCGGCGCTTTTTGCGGACAGTATGCTCATACTGAAACGTCCCCTTAGAAAAATTAATCAATTACTGTGCTGGAAAACTTCTTACGTTATTTGATTTTCAAACAGCTGAGCAAAACTGAACGTACTCAGACATGTCGCTCTTTACTTATTCTGATCAACACTAAACTCACACCTAATACTTTTAGCTCAACGCAATCCGACTTTCAATAATCCCTATAAAAGAATGGCCCTGACTAACAATAACTTATATCTTTCATGAATCACTTATCTCACAAAAATCTTCGTTACTCGAGCTACTGTAATACAGCGAGCGCCAGTAGTGCCAGCTAAATAAAAGATTCTAACTACTGAAGGCACTAACTACTGATAGGCATAGTCAGCAAATGAAAGATTTTGATAGAGAACAAACAATGCATTTACCGTAATAGTGTTCAAAATCATAATATATCTATCAGTTCATAACATCCACTCTTACAAATTTACTCTCTCTGATGGACATACGTCCAGATCATCCGCTCTCGCCGGCCGCTGTGGCCGAGCGGTTCTAGGCGTATTAATCCGGAACCGCGCTCTTGCTACGGTCGCAGGTTCGAATCCTGCCTCGGGCATGGATGTGTGTGATGTCCTTAGGTTAGTTACGTTTAAGTAGCTCTAAGTCTAGGGGACTGATGACCTCAGATGTTAAGTCCCATAGTGCTTAGAGCCATTTGAACCATCCGCTCTCAAAACTCCGCCATCTCTCTCCCCACATCCACCACTGCTGGCGGCTCACCTCCAACTGCGCAACGCTACGCGCTGTTCACATCCAACTGCCCAACACTACAATGGCGAATATTCCAACAATGCCAACCAGCCACAGACTGCACACAGCACACCCAGTGATTTTCATACAGAGCGCTAGGTGACGTTACCAACATAAAAACCTAAACAGCCTACTTACAATACACCACTGAATGTAGTTGGAAACTTTAGCATTGTATAATGCATAATTCGGGAGATATGACGTCATAAACATTGAGATGCGTGGAAACTGTCACATGATGCGTGACGTTTAAATTTATTATTTCTTTGCTTCTAACTCTGTTAGCAATAAATTACTCAGACAGTATCTAAATATGGCCCTGAATAAACTTACAAAATTATATCATTGTACGAAACATATTTCAGGAAATATGACGTCATAAAAATAAGAATGGAATGTAGTAGAATTAAATCAGGTGATAGTGAAGGAGTTAGACTAGGTAACGAGATACTTAAAGTAGAAGATGAGTTTTGTTATTTGAGCAGTGCAATGACTGATACTGGCCGACGAAGACAGGATTTAAAATGTAGACTGACGGTGGCAAGAAAAGCGTTTCCTAAGAAGAGAAATTTGTTAATATCGAATATAGATTTAAGTGTTAGGAAGTCTTTCCTGGATGTGTTTGTATGGAGTCTAGCCACGTATGGTAAAGAAACATGGACTGTTTGGACAAGAAGAGTACAGAAGCTTTTGAAATGTGGTGCTACAGAATAATTCTGATTTTGAAATGGGTGGGTCAAGTAACTAATGAGTTGGTACCGAGTGGAACTGGGGAGAAAAGAAATTTGTGGCACAACATCACTAGAAGAGGGGATCGGTTGGCAGGACACGTTCTGATGCATCAAGGGATCACCAATTTAGTACTGGAGCGAAGTGTGGAGGATAAAAATCGCAGAGGGCGACCAAGAGATGAATACAGTAAGCAGATTCAGAAGGATGTAGACTGTAGTAGGTACTGGGAGATGAAGAAGCTTGCACAGACATGGAGAGCATGGAGAGATGCATCAAACCAGTCTTCGAACTGAAGCCCACAACAACAACAACAACAAACAATGACATGCATGAAAACTGCGTCATCATGCATGACGTTAAAATTTATTAGTTCTTTAGTGCCCACTTCACTCGCAATAAATTTCGCATGCGGTATCTACATATGGTGCATTGTTCGAGATATGACGTCACAAACATCAAGCACAATACGAGACGCTGCGTGGACGCACATCAATAAATAAATGCCTTGTCACGGCCGGGTTTCTCCGCGAATAGTGTAATAATAACAACAAAAATGTAAGTTGGTGAATGAAGCAATCTGCCGCAAATACTTTTTAAAAGTTTCATTTTAGTGCCATAACCCTTTTCGCGCTACAATTTCCATCTTCGAATGGCCAATTTTTTCTGCCATGCTGATGTTTCGACCAACAGCAAGTCGTATACTCCCGCACTGCACAAGAGTATTCGAATATTTAGTGTTCCAGAAGATTGGGGTTTGTTTTGTTGTCGCCATCTAGTGCAGTTTATGTAAGTGAACGCAACTATCTTGCATCGTATATAAATAAATTCGAGAACTTTATAGTATTTTATTGCTGAAACAACTTGTAAAGTGGAAGTAAATACTCAAATATGCTTGTTCAGTGTGGGAGCAGACGACATGCTGTTGGTCAAAACATCTGTGTAACAACTAAATATACAGGGTGCATCAAAAAAATGTATACATACTTTGAAGCGTCATAGAAAATTTATTTCCCGTTCTACAATGTTAAATTTCTGGAAATGGAAGGCTTAAAATCCAATTGGAAAAATAAATGTACTTTGCAAACGTGATTAATGTTCAAACTTGTGGCCTTCAGCATCAATACATTTCTGAGTACGAGTCACCACTGATTCCGTACATCGTACCAAAGTGTCCAACGAGATTTCTGCGCACACCGCCTGAATCTCATTGCAAAGCTACGTAGTTTACGTTTGTACACCTCATCTTTTACTGTGCCCCATACGAAGAAATCCAGCGGCGTGAGGTCTGGAGAGTGTGCAGGAAACTCGATTGGTCCCCTGCGTCCTATCCACTGGCCTGGCACATTGTGATCCCGGTATGCTCGTACGCCCCTATGATAGTGCGGCGGGGCGCCATGTTGTTGGAAATAAAACTCATCATTACCGTATAATGCACGACTGGCAGGGAATATGGAGTCAGCAAGCTTTGTTAGGTACGTTTCTCCAGTAACAGTACCTTCAAAGCGGAAAGGCCCAATGAGTCCCCTTGCAGACAAACCACACCACACATTTACATCAGGCAAATTGACAACTTTCTCAACTGTAATTTGAGTATTATCTTCAGTCCAGTACACAAAATTGTGCCTATTGACAGTTCCATTAAGTTTGAATAGGGGTTCATCCGACCAAATTATGCTACCCATAAATCCCGGTTCACCATCTCCTGAACCGCTTCACAAATTTCTAACCTTCGATCTGGATCGTCGTCACTTAGCTGTTGTACCAACCTTGTAATGTACACACGAAACTAGCCTTTCTTACTAGCACTTACGTTACTCTCACGTGCCGCTTTCCTTCAAGATTTTTGAGGCGAATGCTGAAACATTTCCAAGATCGCAGTTGTGGAATCGTCACTTGTAGCTGTACGAGGTCGCCCTGATCGACCTTTATATACATCACACACTCTTCCATGAATTTCGAATTTGTCTCGTAGACGTGTAATTGTTAACCTTGATGGTGGTTCTGTACCATACTCACTTCTCCACTGTCTTCGAACCGCAGCTACATTCTCAAACTTCCAGTACCACTTAATTATCTGCTTCCGCGCTTCAAAGCTCAAACGCACGTCCGCCATGTTACAGTTACTTCCTTGCCACTGCTGCCACGTGTTGAAGAAACATAACATTACTTTCTCACAGATATTTAACCAGTAATGTCAGTGGGAAAGAAGTATAAACGGATTGAGTGCCAAATAGGAGGAACGAAGTTAGAACAGGTGGATGGTTTCAAGCACTTAGGATGCATATTCTCACAGGATGGCAACATAGTGAAAGAACTGGAAGCGAGGTGTAGCAAAGCTAATGCAGTGAGTGCTCAGCTACTATCTACTCTCTTCTGCAAGAAGGAAGTCAGCACCAAGACTGAGCTATCTGTGCACCGTTCAATCTTTCGACCAACTTTGTTGTATGGGAGCAAAAGCTGGGTGGATTCAGGTTACCTTATCAATAAGGTTGAGGTTACGGGTGTGAAAGTAGCTAGGATGATTGCAGGTACTAGTAGATGGGGAAAATGGCAGGAGGGTGTCCACAATGAGGAAATCAAAGAAAAACTGGGAACCCAAGAGACTCATGGGTTCAGCAGTAGAGGGTAGGAGGAGTCGGGGCAGACCAAGGAGAAGATACCTGGATTCAGTTAAGAATGATTTTGAAGTAATAGGTTTAACATCAGAAGAGGCACCAATGTTAGTACTGAATAGGGGATCATGGAGGATTTTTATAAGGGGGCTATGCTCCAGACTGAACGCTGAAAGGCATAATCAGTCTTAAATGATGATGATGAGATATTTAACCTTGTAGAACGGTAAATAAATTGTCTATGACAGTTCAAAGTGTGTATACATTTTGTGCCGCACCCTGTATTGGTCAACTGAAGATGGACATGGTAGCTCGAAACCGATTAGGGCACTAAAATAAAACATTTATGAAGTATTTTCGGGTATCATTAACGGCTGCGGAGTTTACAAGACCAAACATGGATAAGATTAATAATGTGAGAGACAAAGGTATTTGGAGAGCTGTTGACTCGACGTTCGTCTCACTCTGAAGCTGTAACCTCGAAGCGGGGCGTGAGAACGTGCAGACAGTATGGGAAGAAGCTGTGCACGAGTGAGTGGCACTCGGAGGTGTTAGGTGGCAGGGTGAGATGGAGCAGGGAGAGGCAGCCGCCAGCCGGCAGTGCACGGCTCCGGCTGTCGTAGCAGCGACCGCGCCTGCCCCCACCCTGCCGTGTTCTGTCCCACTGTGTCCTGCGCTGAGCGTGGCGCCTGTCACCCCCACCCCGCCCCCCTCCCACCGTTTTATCGCGACTGTCGCGTGTCCGCAGGCTGGTGGCTCTCTCAATCGATAGGGAAGCCTGTTGGTCCCAGAAGCACGCGACGTTGGCTCGAGCCACAGAAGTCGCGCTGCCTCCACTTCCCAGCCATTTGCATCACGTTCACTGGCGAGAGTTTCAAGCTCCAGTGAGCGTAATCAGATACTGGATTGTAAGGCGTACCCAGGAGCAGATATAGACTCAGATCACAATATAGTAGTGATGAAGAGTAGGCTGAAGTTCAAGACATTAGTCAGGAAGAATCAATACGCAAAGAAGTGGGATACGGAAGTACTAAGGAATGACGAGACACGTTTGAAGTTCTCTAACGCTATAGATACAGCAATGAATACAAAATTACAAGTCGCTGAGGAATGAAATAAATAGGAAGTGCAGGGAAGCTAAGACGAAATGGCTGCAGGAAAAATGTGAAGACATCGAAAAAGATATGATTGTCGGAAGGACAGACTCAGCATACAGGAAAGTCAAAACAACCTTTGGTGACATTAGAAGCAACGGTGGTAACATTAAGAGTGCAACGGGAATTCCTCTGTTAAATGCAGAGGAGAGAGCAGATAGGTGGAAAGAATACATTGAAAGCCTCTATGAGGGTGAAGATTGGTCTGATGTGATAGAAGAAGAAACAGGAGTCGATTTAGAAGAGATAGGGGATCCAGTATTAGAATCGGAATTTAAAAGCTCTTTGCAGAACTTACGGTCAAATAAGGCAGAAGGGATAGATAACATTCCATTAGAATTTCTAAAATCATTGGGGGAAGTGGCAACAAATTCACGACTATTCACGTTGGTGTGTAGAATATATGAGTCTGGCGATATACCATCTGATTTTCGGGAAAGCATCATCCACACAATTCCGAAGACGGCAAGAGCTGACAAGTGCGAGAATTATCGCACAATCAGCTTAACAGCTCATGCATCGAAACTGCTTACAAGAATAATATACAGAAGAATGGAAAAGAAAATTGAGAATGCGCTAGGTGACGAACAGTTTGGCTTTAGGGAAAGTAAAGGGACGAGAGAGGCAATTCTGACGTTACGACTAATAATGGAAGCAAGGCTAAAGAAAAATCAAGACACTTTCATAGGATTTGTCGACCTGGAAAAAGCGGTCGACAATATAAAATGGTGCAAGCTGTTCGAGATTCTGAAAAAAGTAGGGGTAAGCTATAGGGAGAGACAGGTCACATACAATATGTACAACAACCAAGAGCGAAAAATAAGAGTGGACGATCAAGAACGAAGTGCTCGTATTAAGAAGGGTGTAAGACAAGGCTGTAGCCTTTCGCCCCTACTCTTCAATCTGTACATCGAGGAAGCAATGATGGAAATAAAAGAAAGGTTCAGGAGTGGAATTAAAATACTTGGTGAAAGGATATCAATGATATGATTCGCTGATGGCATTGCTATCCTGAGTGAAAGTGAAGAAGAATTAAATGATCTGCTGAACGGAATGAACAGTCTAATGAGTACACAGTATGGTTTGAGAGTAAATCTGAGAAAGACGAAGGTAATGAGAAGTAATAGGAATGAGAACAGCGAGAAACTTAACATCAGGATTGATAGTCACGAAGTCAACGAAGTTAAGGAATTCTGCTACCTACGCAGTAAAATAACCAATGACGGACGGAGCAAGGAAGACATCAAAAGCAGACTCGCTATGGCAAAAAAGGCATTTCTGGCCAAGAGAAGTCTACTAATATCAGATACCGGCCTTAATTTGAGGAAGAAATATCTGAGGATGTACGTCTGGAGTACAGCATTGTATGGTAGTGAAACATGAACTGTGGGAAAACCGGAACAGAAGAGAATCGAAGCATTTGAGATGTGGTGCTATAGACGAATGTTGAAAATTAGGTGGACTGATAAGGTAAGGAATGAGGAGGTTCTACGCAGAATCGGAGAGGAAAGGAATATGTGGAAAACACTGATAAGGAGAAGGGACAGGATGATAGGACATCTGCTAAGACATGAGGGAATGACTTCCACGGTACTATAGGGAGCGGTAGAGGGCAAAAACTGTAGAGGAAGACAGAGATTGGAATACGTCAAACAAATAATTGAGGACGTAGGTTGCAAGTGCTACTCTGAAATGAAGAGGTTAGCACAGGAAAGGAATTCGTGGCGGGCCGCTTCAAAGCAGTCAGTAGGCTGATGACCAAAAAAAAAACGTAATCTGTGGCTCTCATCGGTACGCGTACTTACCAAATCTTCCAGCTCGCAGAGGTGCAGCTTCTCTACAGCTTTATGAAACTGCATCTTTTAGGCAGATGTACGCGTACAGTATTCGTGGATTTACCGAATTCTGCTGACAGTGTTTACTGGCATACACTCATTGAAATTCTGAACGTAGCGGGCATAAAACCGAGGGAGCGGAAAGTCAGCTACACCTAGCACATTGTCGTTGTGGGAGTTGTAAGGGATCCGTGATCCCACAAACATAGATGCTAGTATGTAAATAAGTTGTACACAACTGCAACCAGTCACTTTTTTGAATAATAATGCTTTATTCCATGAACCGGTTTTCGAACCCTTTCAGGTTCATCTTCAGATGGTTTCGGGAGGATCCGGGAAGTTAGATCATTACTGGTAGTAGCATAATGCTGGGTGCTGGTTTGCGACAGTATAGGTGGCTTCTTTCGGATTTGTCTGCCTCCATGTTGATGTCCAGAACATTTTCACACAAACTATATTAGTTTACACTTTGACAGTGATATTTTACCAGCATCCAGCATGCGCTTTACAACTGTTGCTTGTAACAAAGATCTTGACAGAAAGATATGGTATTAGCTACTTTGTACAGAGATGTAATTTGTTGTTCTTTACATGTGTTAAAGTCGATATAAGGGCAAGTATTTTAATGGCGATAACATGAGAGCACGAGATAAAAAAATTACTACAAGAACAAATTTCAGGTGATCTGATATCTTATTTCTACTTGAATATTACAGGCAGGTTTTTTACAGGCATACAGACAGCTGCATCTCACTGCAGATACAATAACTCTGTATTATTGATTCTTTGGGATTCATGTTAATGCCAAACATGATAATTGCTAAAAAAAAGAAAAATAACTACCTATACTGTCGCAAACCAGCACCCAGCATTATGCTACTACCAGTAATGATGTAACTTCCCGGATCCTCCCGAATCCATCTGAAGATGAACCTGAAAGGGTTCGAAAACCGGTTTATGGAATAAACCATTATCATTCGAAAACGTGACTGGTTGCAGTTGTGTATAACTTATTTACATTCAGTATACAGTCACGGTTCTAAAATATCCGTAATGGATAAGCATAAATAGATGCTAGTATCCGACATCCAGATCGATAGCAGACAGGAGTCGATTGTCGAGCGCTGCAGGAGGTAGTAATAGAGAGCGTCAAGTGAGAAGTGGTACTGGAGAGACGGGCAAGAATGGTGGTCGAGTGAGTAGTAAACGGTAAATCCATCGGAGTATGACAGATGAGCGCGTCCCCCTAATCGTCGTGGGGTGGACCCTCATCGATACAGATTCGTGAGTGATGTGACACCAGAAGCGACAAGTGCCGAGTTACGTGTTTCGTGTCAACCGCGTCGGCCAGCAACAACCATGGATTGCAACGGGAATGGTTGTGAATGTCAACCATCAGCATTGCGTGTGACGAAGTACTTGAAATCAGCATCCAATAAAAGATATAACCCTAATTTGACGTGTAAGGCGAAGGTAGCAACTGCCTCCGAATTTGTGTGTTAATAGAAAATATATATCATTTTGTACATCGCAACCTTGATGGTCTTTAATAATAAACAAACTTCAGTCATTAACTATTCCGTCGCAGAACAGCCGCACTCGGTTGAAATACCCCTGCAACCGCAGCAGAAGAACCGATAACCTTTCAAAATGGTTCAAATGGCTATGAGCACTATGGGACTTAACATCTATGGTCATCAGACCCCTAGAACTTAGAACTACTTAAACCAAACTAACCTAAGGACAGCACACAACACCCAGCCATCACGAGGCAGAGAAAATGCCTGACCCCGATAACCTTTCATCCATTAAGCACACAGTCATATATAATCATAATAATTAACTGTTTGGCAGCTTCGGTAAATTACACAAAACCCAGTAAAGGAATTTAAACGGGGATGTTTCAGAGTGCAAGACATGAAAGGGAAGCAGTAGTTGAGAAGAAATGAGACATGGTTCTAACCTATCCCTTTTATTCAGTCTGTACGCAGAGGGAGCAGTAAATAAAACCAAGGGTCGATTTGGTTAGCGAATGAAAGTTCAGGAAGAGGAAATAAATGCTTTGATGTTGGCCGGCGACATTTTAATTCTGTCAGAGGTGAAAGCAACTTGGAAGAACAGATCAACGAAATGGATAGTGTCTTGGAAAAGATTGTAAAATGAAGAGTGACGAAAATGATTCGAGGGTAATGGAATTTAGCCGAAAAGATCGGGCGATGATGAGGACTACACGTGGCAGGTAAGTTTTCCTATTTGGACTGGAAAATAAAAAAGGAGAGTTTGTCCTGTTGGGATGAACAAAGGCAGCGTTATAGAACAGAGTGTTTGCGCTGCTACTTTGTGTTGGATGTAAAAATACAATTGCGGTGGTCGCGTGGTAGTTATTCACTGGACGAATGAGAATTGTGCTGCGGGGTGGTGTGGTAGTCTAGTATTTTGTGATGTCACGCCTAAGGAAAGGTCAACTGCAGGATATTTGTTGTGATAGCACACTGATACAGAGATTTTGCGTCAATGTCAGACGTGATAATTGTACGCTGCTAATCCTGCACCAAACCTACTAGCATCTAAATTAACTTAGTAGTTTCAGAATAACATGTACGTATAACTACGAGAGTCACTCCAAAAGAAATGCACACTATTTTTTTAAAAATCCATCTTTTATTCTCCATGTTTGAAAGTTTTACAGTGTTTATATACATCCTTTAGGATCAATATTTTCATTTCTCCACATAATTTCCATCCCTCTCAACTGCCTTACGCCATCTTGGAACCAGCGCCTGTATACCCGTACGGTAAAATTCTGGACCAACCTGTTGGAGCCATTGTTTGGCAGCGTGCACAAGGGAGTCATCATCTTCAAACCTAGTTCCACGAAGAGAGTCTTTCAGTTTCCCAAAGAGATGATAGTCACATGGAGCCAGGTCAGGACTGTAAGGCGGGTGTTTCAATGTTGTCCATCCAAGTTTGTATCGCTTCCATGGTTTTTTCACTGACGTGTGTGTGCATTGTAGTGCAACAGCAAAACATCCTGCTTTTGCCGATGTGGTCGAACACGACTCAGTCGAGCTTGAAGTTCCCTCAGTGTCGTCACATATGCATCAGAATTTATGGTGGTTCCACTTGGCACGATGTCCACAAGCAAGAGTCCTTCGGAATCGAAAAACACTGTAGCCATAACTTTTGCAGCAGAAGGTGTGGTTTTGAATTTTTTTCTTGGGTGAATTTGCATGATGCCACTCCATTGATTGCCTCTTCGTCTCTGATGGAAAATGAAGGAACCATGTTTCATCACCTGTCACAATTCTTCCAAGAAATTCATCTCCACCATTCTCGTACTGTTCCAAAAGGTCGCTGCATACCGTTTTTCTTTTTTCTTTGTGAGCCACTGTCAACATCCTGGGAACCTACCTGGCACAAATCTTCTTTAACGCCAAGACTTTCAGTATTCTGCAAACACTTCTTTCCCCTATCCCAACGTAGCGTGAAAATTCGTTCGCTGTGATGCGTCCGTCAGCAGTCACCAATTCGTTAACTCTCTGCACATTGCCTGGAGTGTGTGCAGTACGAGGCCTGCCGCTGCGAGGACAGTCCTCAATATTGCCGTGACCGCTTTCATCACGTAACCTGCTTGCCCACCGACTAACTGCACTGCGATCGACAGCAGCATCGCCATACACCTTTTTTCAACCTCTTGTGGATGTTTCCCACTGTCTCGTTTTCACAGCACAGGGATTCTATGACAGCACGTTGCTTCTGACGAACGTCAAGTGTAGCAGCCATCTTGAAGACATGCTGTGGCGGCGCCACTCACGGGAACAGGTTGAACTAAGTTTGAAACCAAGCGGGAAGGATGAATCTACACACCGTAAAACTTTCACACATGCAGAATGAAAACTGTATTTTTACAAAAATAGTGTGCGTTTCTTTTGGAGTGACCATCGCGCTATCATAACCTGAAGGGTAGTTCTGTTATCTCTGTTATTTCCCCAGTTCTCCATTCTATTCGGGGATGGTGCGTCGCGAGATTCACTGTTGGTAAATCTCCCCATATTTCTGACTTTTTCGCCATGTTCATTTCGCGAGATGGAGAAATACGTTGTCCAACTCTCCTTCGTACGTACAGTAGCCTTCTCCCTGATACACTACACCCCTCTCCTAGCGTCTTCCATTGGATATCCTTGAGCACCTCTATAGCGTTTTCCCTCCGAACATACGGTACTGTGACGAAACGCGCATCTGTTCGTAGGATCTTCTCCGGCTCTTCTATTACTGCAGCCTAGTAAGGTTCTCATACTAAATAATAGTACTCAGTAATTGGTCAGTCTAGTCTTTCATAAGCCTCCTACTTCGTAGAAGAATAACATTTGCGTAAGATTCTCCCACTGAGGCCCAACCTGCTATCTGCCTTTCATACAATTAGGTTTCTGTAGTCAGTTAAATTTTGGTCACCAATGGCGAGGCTTTACAGTAGTGCAAAAAATGGCTCTGAGCACTTTGGGACTTAACTTCTGAGGCCATCAGTCACCTAGAACTTAGAACTACTTAAACCTAACTAACCTAAGGACATCACATACATCCATGCCCGAGGCAGGATTCGAACCTGCCACCGTAGCAGCAGCGCGGTTCCAAACTGTAGCGCCTAGAACCGATCGGCCACCCCATCCGGCTACAGTACTGCATCTCCTTGCTTCTGTGTGGTGAGTAGATCGAAGTGTGTCGGAATGAAGATGACAGAAAACTTAATACACGAGGACAGATTCCGTATTCCTACATATCGGGAAAGCGTCTAATACGGTGCTCGACTGCAGATTGTTGATGAAGGTCCGAGCACACAGACTGCATTCTCAGGTATCTGAGTGGCTCGAAGACTTTATGTAAAAGAAAGCAGGGCGTTGTCCTCAGCAGCGAGTGTTCGTCAGAGACAGGAGTATCGTGAGGAAAGGCGCACGAAACTGGCAGGACGGCTCTTGTTCCCTGTATACATTGGCAACCCAAAACATCAAGGCCACTGCCCACCGTAACGTTGGTTCACGCCTGGTGCCTTTGCGGGCAGGTGACGCGCTAACAAAAGTATGTAAGGAGAGCAGACACGTACGGGGATCAAACTAGTGAAGATACGGGCTGCAGATGGGGAAATCCATTGAGATAGAGACTCAAGACAAGGTGCAGATTACTATTACGCAGAGCCTGTGAACGAGTATCTCGAAAACGGCGAATCTGGTCGAATGTTCGCGTGCTACTGTCGTGAGCATCTACGGGAAGAGGTAGGGTACTGGAACTACCACTAGGCAGTAAATGGTTGGACATTCACGACTCTACACAAAACTTGGGGTTCGCAAGCTTGTCTAGTGCATGAAGTAGGACAGGTAGTCTGCGGTACACCTGGTGAGAGAGTACAGTGCTGCTGCACGCACATGTGTTTCGGAGCACACTCTTCATCGTACATTGTTGAACATGGAGCTCCGCAGCAGACCAGCCCTACGTGTTCACATGTTGGCTCAACGGCGTCGTCTATTACGATTGCAGTGCGCACGGGGCTATCGAAATTAAACTGTCGATCAATGGAAACGTGTCGGCTCTTTGAGTGAATCAAATCTGTACTACACTAGGTCGATGGTCGTCTCCACAAACGCCGTCAGTGAAGTGAACGGTCGCTCGAAATGTGCAGAGCGTGCCACAGACAGGCTGGGTGGGAGTGATGATGATGATGATGTTTGGTTTGTGGGGCGCTCAACAGCGTGGTTATCAGCGCCCGTACAATTACCCAATCTTTGCTCAGTCCAATTGCGCCACTTCCCTGGATAATGATGATGAAATGATGAGGACAACACAAACACCCAGTCATCTCGAGGCAGGTGAAAATCCCTGACCCCGCCGGGAATCGAACCCGGGACCCCGTTTGTCTGGGTGGGAGTGGTAGTGTGCTATGGGAGACATTCTTCTGCGCTTCCATGGGACTTTGATAGTAACCGAAGACACTCTACAGCTGCGAACCACCTGCATCCCTGAATGCTTGATGTCTTCCCTGACGGCGAGATCATCTTTCCGCAGTATAACTGTGAGTGTCTCGGAGTCAGTATCGTGCTACAGTGGTTTGAGAAGCATTGTAGTGAACTCACGCCGATATCTCGGCGACCACATTCGCCTGATGCAAATCCTGTGGAGCCGGCCGGGGTGGCCAAGCGGTTCTAAGCGCTACAGTCTGGAACCGCGCGACCGCTACGGTCGCAGGTTCGAATCCTGCCTCGGGCATGGATGTGTGTGATGTCCTTAGGTTAGTTAGGTTTAAGTAGTTCTAAGTTCTAGGGGACTGATGACCTCAGAAGTTGAGTCCCATAGTGCTCAGAGCCATTTGAACCAAATCCAGTGGAACCCATCTGGGTCTCTATAGGGTTCCATCATCGCGTACGCAAATCAGCGACCCGCTACTTACGCGAATTACATGACTCGTGCGTACACGTCTAATGTCACATACCTCCACAAACCAACCCAACAAACTGTCGGATCCTTGATACGCAGCATCTGTGATGTATTTCGTTCTAAAGACGGACAAGCGAGCTATTAACTAGGTGGTCATAATGTTTCGGCTCATCACAGTTCGTAAATGATCTGGCGGAGAGGGTGTACAGCTATTTACGTCTGTTTGCTCATAACACTGTGGTGTGCGGAAGGATGTCGTTCTTGAAGAAGTGTGGGATGATACAGGGTAACTTAGACGGATTTTCTGTCTCGTGTGGTGAATGGCAACTTTCACTAAATATATAAAAATGTATGATACTGTGGATGCGTAGAAAAAACAAACCTGTGACTTGCGAGTACAGCATGAGTAGTGAATGCTTTAAAAAGTCACGTCGATTAAATGTCTATCAGTAACTTTTTTTTTTGAGAATTTTGGGAACGTGATATAAAGGAGATGGCGTGTATACACCGATGCGGCCTTTCTTGAGTGTTTTTCGATTCTTTGTGATCCCCACCAGGTCGGATTAAAGGAAGACATGAAAGCAGTTCAGGGATGTACCGCTAAATTTGTTACCAGTAGGTCCGATACGCCACCAAGTGTTACAGAGGTGCTCCATGAACTGAAATGGGAATCCCTAGACGGAAGGTAACGTTACATTCGTGAGGCACTATTGAGGAAATTTGAAGAACCTGCATTTGAAGATAACTGCAGAACGATTCTACTGGCGCCGACGTACATTTAAGACCACGAAAATTAGGACTTTTACGGACGAATATAGACTATTGTTTTTCCCTCGCTCTGTTTGCTAGTGGAACAGGAAAGGAAATGACTAATAATGGTAGTAGGTATCCACCACCATGCACCGCCTGTGGCTCGCCGAGTATGTGCGTAGATGTAGATGAGACGTAGGTTTCAGTTTAAACAAGGCTTGCGGTCAAGTACTCAATTTAGTAAGATCTTCTAGCCGGCCATCTCAACCACGAGAGCTGGGGAACGCTGGGAAAATGTGGGTTTCACAGAATATCAGTGCAGACTCGAGAAGCAAAACAGCATGAAAGGTCGTAGTCGCTGTCGGGAGTCGAACCCTCGAATTGAACTGCTTAAACGGTTACCTGGTCACCCTAACGGCTTCCTGGAGCAATGAGTATGATTTTCTGTATTTCATGTAATTATTGGCAGAGTATAAAACTTTAAAATACTGTCATAATTTATTCATTAAGTGGAATAATCTTACGTTAATGCTTTAACAGATAATACCGGTATGCACACTACAAGGTTTACGGTCAGTTCCGCAAGAAACTGAACGCCGTTATTTGTATGAAATAAAAGACACTATTATAAATATATGTTCATGTGAAAATTCATGTTATTACTAATTGCACAATTACCTAGTAGTTAATCCAGTCGCTACCATTACCGATTATAGCTAGGCACTTTAGCGCTCTCTCCGGTAATTCATCCACGTTTACATCCACTTTGTAACGAATGTCTTCGACTTTCTAAGAATTTTAGCAGCAGCTCCATATGAAAGCTTTGGTCCCTTTAGACGGTATACAAGGAATACTGCCTCGAGACGCTTCAGATATTTTGCACTCATTTTAAACTGCAATCGACAAAACAAAACATTCCACTCTCACACTGTTTATCTATACACGGTGCCGAAGCTCATTGATTGCAAATTCGAGACCACTACCAGAGATGTTGCTGCGGACGTCACATTTAATAATATGGCGTACACCTTCTTGTGGAACTGACTGTATACATGCTCTGATGCATGGTAACTCACGGTCCGAAAATTACCCAGACTATAAGCGTCCAGTAATTGGAAATGACGCAATTTGGCGACTTCCAACAAACTTTGTACATAATTTCAAACGTTTTCGAAACATCTTTTCGGTGTCGTCCCTTGTGAATGTATGAAAGGAAAAACCGTTTATCACTTATTACATTTTCGCTATTCATGTAGTACTATTCCAGCATCAAGCCAGACTTCGTAATTCATCACCTCTTTACTACACTGAAGAGCGAAAGGAACTGGTACACCTACCTAATATTGGTGTAGGGCCCCCGCGAGCAGGCAGAAGTGCCGCAACAGGACGTCTGGAGCAGTGCTGGAGGGAACTGACACCATGAATTCTGCAGGGCTGTCCATAAAGCCGTAAGAGTACCAAAGATGGAGATCTCTTCTGAACAGCATGTTGCAACGCATCCCAGATATGCTCAATAATGTTTATGTCCGAGCAGTTTGGTGGGCAGCGAAAGTGTTTAAGAATCAGAAGAAAGTTCCTGGAGCCATCCTGTAGCAATCCTGGACAGAATGCTTACGTACATGTCACCTGTGGGGGTATCTAGATGTATCAGGGGTTCCATATCGCTTCAACTGCACACACGCCACACCATTACACAGCCTCCACCAGCTTGAACAGTCCCCTGCTGATGTGCAGGATCCATGGTTTCATGAGGTTACACTACATACCCGTACACGTCCATCCGCTCGGTACAATTTGAAACGGGGCGCGTCGGACCAGGCAAC
This sequence comes from Schistocerca cancellata, assembly GCF_023864275.1. NCBI lineage: Eukaryota > Metazoa > Arthropoda > Insecta > Orthoptera > Acrididae > Schistocerca > Schistocerca cancellata. The sequence goes on along the minus strand of NC_064635.1, from coordinate 13,141,255 downwards.
ATGTTTCCAGTCACGAACAGTCCAATGTCGGTGTTGATGGGCCCAGGCGAGGCGTAAAGGTTTGTGTCATGCAGTCATCAAGGGTACACGAGTGGGCCTTTGGCTCCGAAAGCCCATATCGATGATGTTTCGTTGAATGGTTCGCACGCTGACACTTGCTGATGGTCCAGGCTTCAAATCTGCAGAAATTTGCGGTAGTGTTGCACTTCTGTCACGCTGAACGATTCTCTTCAGTCGTCGTTGGTCCCGTTCTTGCAGGATCTCTTTCCGGCCGCAGAGATGTCGGAGATTTGATGTTTTACGGAATTCCTGATATCCACGGAACACTGGTGAAGTGGTCGTATGGGAAAATCCCCACTTCATCCCTACCTCGGAGATGCTGAGTCCCACTGCTCGTGCGCCTAGTATAACACCACGATCAAACTCACTTAAATCTCGGTTTCTTCTGCGCTTTAGTGTAGTAACACTGTTTCCAACACAGTATTCAGACTATATCCATTGCGTGTATCTGCATTGCGTGTATCTGCAGAATTATACACTACTGGCCATTGAAATTGCTACACCAAGAAGAAATGCAGGTCATTGGACAAGTATATTATACCAGAACTGACACGTGATTACATTTTCACGCAATTTCGGTGCATAGATCTTGAGAAATCAGTACCCAGAACAACCGCCTCTGACCGTAATAATTGCCTTGTTATGACTGGGCATTGAGTCAAACAGAGCTAGGATGACGTGTACAGGTAGAGGTGCCAATGCAGCTTCAACACGATACCACAGTTCATCAAGAGTAGTGACTGCCGTATTGTGACGAGCCAGTTGCTCGGCCACCATTGACCAGATCTGGAGAATATGCTGGCCAGGGCAGCAGCCGAACATTTTCTGTATCCAGAAGGGCCCGTAAAGGACCTGCAACATGGGGTCGTGCATTATCGTGCTGAAAAGTAGGGTTTCGCCAAGATCGAATGAAGGGTAGAGCCACGGGTCGGAACACATCTGAAATGTAACGTCCACTGTTCAGAGTGCCGTCAATGCGAACAAGAGGAGACCGAGACCTGTACCCAACGGCACCCCATACCATCACGCCGGGTGATACGCCAGTACGGAGATGACGAATACACGCTTCCAGTGTGCGTTCACCGCGATATCGCCAAACACGGATGCGACGTTATGATGCTGCAAATAGAACCTGGATTCATCCGAAAAAATGACGTTTTGCCATTCGTGCACCTCGTGCGTCGTTGAGTACACCATCGCAGGCGATCCTGTCTGTGATGCAGCGTCAAGAGTAACCGCAGCCACGGTCTCCGAGCTGATAGTCCATGCTGCTGCAAACGTCGTCGAACTGTTCGTGCAGATGGTTGTTGTCTTGCAAACGTCCCCATCTGTTGACTCAGGGATCGAGACGTGGCTGGACGATCCGTTACAGCCATGCGGATAACATACCTGTCATCTCGACTAATAGAGATACAAGGCTGTTGGGATCCAGCACGGCGTTCCGTATTACCCTCCTGAACCCACCGATTCCATACTCTGCTAACAGTCATTGAATCTCGACCATTGCGAGCAACAATGTCGCGATACGATAAACCGTAATCGCGATAGGCTACCATCCGACCTTAATCAAAGTCGGAAACGTGATGGTACGCATTTCTCCTCCTTACACGATGCATCACAAAGTTTCACCAGGCAACGCCGGTCAACTGCTGTTGTATGAGAAATCGGTTTGAAACTTTCCTCATGTCAGCACGTTATAGGTGTCGCCACCGGCGCCAGCCTTGTGTGAATGCTGTGGAAAGCTAATCGTATGCATATCACAGCATCTTCTTCCTGCCGGTTAAATTTCGAGTCTCTTGCACGTCATGTTCGTGTTGTAGCAATTTTAATGGTCAGTAGTGTATGATTGTACGACAGATAGTTCTAGAGAAATGACGCGGTGAACATTGACATGTTAGCAACAGGTGTTTTGTACATGAGGAGTTCGTTTCTTTGAAACATCATGGTGGGGTTACTGGTCAACTACGAATAGTGGCGCGTGACCCAAAAAAGTTAGCACTCTGGTTCGAGTCCAGTCAGCGGTTATACGTATCAGGTCAACCCGCAGCACGTGAAAATGGCGGTTGTGTGTACAACGGAAAAACAACTCGGCGTAGCATCCGGAAGCTCACAATTAATCAGCCTCGCCAAGAAAACATGAGAGGTGACTTTACGGATCAGCGGGACGCGATGTTCTGGGGACGCTATAATCAGCGAGACACGAGAGTCATCGTTTTTTTGTTAGACGATTGGGCGTAAGGTAAATGAGCGCACGACACAGGTTTCCCCCTTCGAGTCCTTGAAGACCACAAAGTGGCCTCCAGCGCTTTGCTCTTTCGGACCGCGTAGCCTCGTATTTCTTGTAATTACCGGAAGGGTTGGCGTCGCCCTCTTGGTTTGGCGAAGTGATGAGGTGGGAGGAGGGGAGGGGGGGGAAGAGGGCGACGGGCAATGACGCAGGAGTAGGGGTGGGGACGGTGAGTGGGGTGGAGGGGCTCAGTCGCTACCGGGCGGGAAGTCGATAGTCGACCGGAAGTCGGTTATGCGGGGGCAGTCGCCAACGCTTGCCGCGGGGTGTCTCCAGGACGAGGGCCGATGAATATTCACCGGGCAGTGCCAGCCATCCAGCTCTCCAGTCCGTGGTAGGGAGGGGCAGGGCGAGGCGACGGCGACGCGGGCCGAGCGACCATCCGCACTGGAGACACAAGTGATTGGGCGTCTGCGTCTCTAGGTCGCACATTCACTTTAAAATAGCACTGTCAAAATAGAACGATATCTCAAGAAAGCTTACCAACAACACTCAGTATTGCATCGGGGGAGGGGGGGGGGGCTTGATGGAAGGGGGGTGCTGGCAAACGTCCTTCTGCGATAATACGCCTTTGGCTATCCCCCCCCCCTCCCCCTCCGAGATTAATAGTTGCTCTGCGAGTCCCCTGAATCAGTAAACGTGGACATTAATCAAAAAATAAATGCTCTTGATCATAGGTCACTGATTCGATTCCACACTGAAGTGGCCAAGAAACAGGTATAGGCATGCGTATTCAAATACAACGACATGTGAATACGCAGAATAAGGCGATGCGGTCGGCAACGCCTACATAAAACAGTAAGTGTCTGGCGCGGTTGTTACATCGGTTACTGCTGCTACAATGGCAGGTTATCAAGATTTAAGTGGGTTTCAACGTGGTGTTACAGTCGGCGCACGAGCGGTGGGGCACGGCATCTCCGAGGTAGCGATGAACTGGGGATTTTCTCATACGACCACTTCACCAGTGTTCCGTGGATATCAGGCATCCGGTTACACATGAAGTCTCCTGTGGTGTCACCGCCAGACACCACACTTGCTAGGCGGTAGCCTTTAAATCGGCCGCGGTCCGCTAGTATACGTCGGACCCGCGTGTCGCCACTGTCAGTGATTGCAGACCGAGCGCCGCCACACGGCAGGTGTAGAGAGACGTCCTAGCACTCGCCCCAGTTGTACAGCCGACCTTGCTAGCGAAGCTACACTGACAAATAGCGCTCTCATTTGCCGATACGATAGTTAGAATAGCCTTCAGCTACGTCAATTGCTACGACCTAGCAAGGCGCCAGTATCATTTAATATTTATCTATGGATGCCTGTACCGTCAGACCGATGTTCTTCAATTGTGGATTAAAGTTAAGTATTCCAAGAGCTTCGTACTTTATTGATTAGACTCAACTCCTTTAACTGTTACAGACCTCACGCCAGTCTGCGTGAGCTAAGTGCGTGCATTTCGGCCTCCTTAAGCAACACGGTGTTGGCTCTTCTGCCAACACAATATCTCCGACATCGCTACCGCCGGAAAAAGATGCTGCAAGAACAGAACCAACGACGACTGAAGAGAATTGTTCAACGTGACAGAAGTGCAGCACTTCCGGAAATTGCTGCAGATTCTATTGCTGAGCCGTCAACAAGTGTCAGCGTGCGAACCATTCAACGAAACATCATCCACATGGGCTTTCGGAGCCGAAGGCTCACTCCTGTATCTTAGATGACTGCACGAAACAGAGCTTTACGCCTCGCCTGGGCCCGTCAACACCGACATTGGACTGTTGACGACTGGAAACATGTTGCCTGGTCGGATGAGTCTCGTTTCAAATTGTATCGAGCGGATGCACGTGTACGGGTATGGAGACAACCTCATGAATCCATGGACCCTGCATGTCAGCAGGGGTCTGTTCATGCTGGTGAGAGCTCTGTAGTGGAGTGGGGCGTTTGCAGTTGCAGTGATATGGGACCTCTGACACGTCTAGATACGACTCTGACAGGTGATACGTACGTAAGCATCCTATCTTATAACCTGCATCCATCCATGTCCATTGTGCAGTCCGACGAACTTGGGCAATTGCAGCAGGACAATGCGACACCTCACAAGTCCAGAATTGCTATAGCGTGGCTCGAGCATCACTCTTCTGAGTCTAAACACTTCCGCTGGCCACCAAACTCCTCCGACATGAACATTATTCAGCGTATCTGGGATGCCTTGCGACTTGCTGTTCAGAAGAGATCTCCACCCCTCGTACTCATACAGGTTTATGGACAGCCGTGCAGGATTCATGGTGTCAGTTCCCTCCAGCACTACTCCAGACATTAGCCGAGTCTATGCCAAGTCGTGTTGCGGCACTTCTGCTTGGTCGCGGGGCCCTACACGATATTACGCAGGTGTACCGGTTTCTTTGACTCTTAAGTGTACTTGAAAGGGTTAGACTATAGCCGGCCGGTGTGGCCGAGTGTTTCTAGGCGCTACAGTCTGGAGCCGCGCAACCGCTACGGTCGCAGGTTGCCTCGGGCATGGATGTGTGTAATGTCCTTAGGTTAGTTCGGTTTAAGTAATTCTAGGTTCTAGGGGACTGATGACCTCAGATGTTAAGTCCCATAGTGCTCAGAGTCATTTGAACCATTTTTTGGTTAGACTATAATATTTCTCCTCAGAGTCAGCGTTAATCATTAAAAATGTTTACTAAAAATGGCTCTGAGCACTATGGGACTTAACATCTATGGTCATCAGTCCCCTAGAACTTAGAACTACTTAAACCTAACTAACCTAAGGACAGCACACAACACCCAGCCATCACGAGGCAGAGAAAATCCGTGACTCCACCGGGAATCGAACCCGGGAACCCGGGCGTGGGAAAAAATGTTTACTAATTGAATTGATGAGAGCAGTACCCTTATAAGGAAGACTAGACGTTCTGATGAAATGAATAAACGGCTATGTGTTTAAAAATCGGTGTAGGTTGTTTCCGTGGTCACTGTTTAATAGGGAGATACTGGACCGTGTATCGGTAATGAAGGTATGAATCGCCAATGCTGGCGTGCATAAAAATGCGTGAGACAGGATGTAATCGGATTCCGTAAATCATGAAAAGAGAATGGAGGCAGCTTCTATGATTGATCATGCATATTTGAGTGTAGGCTACTGCAATGGAAGGAAGATGAATTGCACCAGCTTATCAAAAACTCCTACGTTTCCTCACCTCAAACTGACACTGAAACAGATAAATACGGGTTTGGACAAGGTAGATACGGTAGCTTAAGTGGTATATTTCCGCAAAATACGCATAAATTAAAGTAACCGCTCCTCCTACCAAAGCGTGAGTCCACATCGGCAGGTAAGAAACAAGAGAGACGGTGCTCGGGACGAGATCACTCGCTACACGCGAACTAGAATCATTTGTTTCCGTAGGGATTAATTCACATTTGAAGAGTCACAGATTAGTTTTACGTACATGTTTTGTTACTGTGTTGCGTCCTGCCACCTGTGTTGCGGTCGGTCGTCCAGTTAATTTACAAAGAGGTGTATCACAGGACCCATTGTGACCGTGGATCGTTTCGAGAGTAGCGAGGTGGCTGGAGAGACGAACACACAGATTGTTATTTTGGCAGGCCATGCAAAAGAATTTATAGGCTCAGATATTGTGATGAAAACCTGTGTCTATTCTTAATGTAGTGGAAGGTGAGGTGAAGTGGCCACTCTAATGGGGAAATTAAATTTTCACCAGACCGCCGGTATTGATCGTAGCATGGCTCTTACACATTTTGAATCTACATATTGTGAGGTATCTCACCAAATATTTTTAAGTCAGAAAAAATTATGTACAGGAATACTATGCATTTTTTGAAGCGTTACAAAGTTGCTACTTTCCCATATTGGTTATTAGTATGAAAACTCTGTGTTCTTTTGGCATGGAATGCTGATCTCCGTCGGATGTACAAACATAAAATCGCTTTTGCATTTTAAAAAATATAACGAAGGATTTCTTTTCCTTCATTGCTGAAAACGTTCCTTAAGCTTCCCATAATCTATTACCCACTTAAATGCATCTCTGTTTCTCCTTAGCGCTCTTCTTTTCAGCGCGTTGCGTAGAATATTAAATGGCTTTGCTGTTTTAGAACAAGAAATCTTATCATTCTTCAAAAGACTTAAATCGAAACAAGGCCCTGGGTGTAGACAACATTCCATTAGAAATACTGATAACCTTGGGAGAGCCAGCCCTGACAAAACTCTACCATCTGGTGAGCAAGATATATAAGACAGGCGAAATACCCACAGACTTCAAGAAGAATATAATAATTCCAGTCCCAAAGAAAGCAGGTGTTGGCAGGTGTGAAAATTACCGAACTATCAGTTTAATAAGTCACGGCTGCAAAATACTAACACGAATTATTTTCAGACGAATCGAAAAACTAGTAGAAGTCGACCTCGGCGAAAATCAGTTTGGATTCGGTAAAAATGTTGGAACACGTGAGGCAATACTGACCGTACGACTTATCTTAGAAAATAGATTAAGGAAAGGCAAACCTACATTTCTAGCATTTGTAGACTTAGAGGAAGCTTTTGACAATGTTGACTAGAATACTCTCTTTCAAATTTGGAAGTAGGCAGGGGTCAAATACAGGGACTGAAAGGCTATTTACAATTTGTACAGAAACCAGATGGCAGTTACAAGAGTCGAGGGACATAAAAGGGAAGCAGTGGTTGGGAAGTGAGTGCGACAGGGTTGTAGCCTATCCCCGGTGTTATTCAATCTGTATATTGAGCATCAGTAAAGAAAAAAAGGAAAAATTCGGAGTTGGAATTAAAATCCATGGAGAATAAATAAAAACTTTGAGGTTCGCCGACGACATTGTAATTCTGTCAGAGACAGCAAAGGACCTGGAAGATCAGTTGAACGGAATGGACAACAGAGTGTCTTGAAAGGAGGATATAAGATGAACATCAACAAAAGCAAAACGAAGATAATGGAATGTAGTCGAATTAAGTCGGATGATGCTGAGGGAATTAGATTAGGAAACGAGACACGTAAAGTGGTAGATGAATTTTGTTATTTGGGGAGCAAAATAACTGATGATGGTCGAAATAGAGAGGATATAAAATAAAGTCTTGCAATGGCAAGGAAAGAGTTTCTGAAGAAGAGAAATTTGTTAACATGAAGTATAGATTTAAGTATCAAGAAGTCGTTTTCGAAAGTATCTGTATGGGGTGTAGCCATGTATGGAAGTGAAACATGGACGGTAAGTAGTTTAGACATGAAGAAAATAGAAGCTTTCGAAATGTGGTGCTACAGAAGAAGCTGGAGATTAGATGGGTAGATCATTTAACTAATGAGGAGGTACTGAATAGAATTGGGAAGAAGAGGAATTTGTGGCACAATTTGACTAGAAGAAGGGGTCGGTTACTATGACACGTTCTGAGGCATCAAGGGATCATCAATTTAGTGCTGTAGGGAAGTTGGAGGATAAAAATCATAAAGGGAGACGAAGGCATGAATACACTAAGTAGTTTCAGAAGGATGTAGGTTGCAGTAGTTACTCAGAGATGATGAAGCTGGCACAGGATACAGTAACGTGGAGAGCTGCATCAAACCAGCCCCTAGACTGAAGACCACAACAACAACATGACCACAACACCTCAATCGCATTTCCAATCGCTAGACGGTGCCATGCTTGTTGTTTTGATTTCTGGACATTTTTGCTAGGCCTCTTGATGCCCTCTTGTCTGAAACAAAACCAAGCGATTACTGCAAACCTTTTTCGACGGTGTTTTGGTATTAGGTCAAATATAATAAAAATGAAGATTGTTTTAAAGATTATAAATTAATTAATTCAAAATAATTAAATAGTATCAATTAATTAATTACAAATCGTCACAAACGATGGCAATCAAGGCTGGTGGTTTTGTCCATGGAACAGTTTAGAAGCCAATCTGACGTGTGGTGTTTTGCTAGATGTACGGAAGTAACTAACTCTCATTGGGGTAAACAGATTAAAAATGAACTGTTGGGAAAAGGGACCATGTTTTTCACTCTATCAAGTCGGGATTAGTGGTCCACGAGTGAAACTATAAAATCGAAAAATTTCTATATCTGTAAAGCAAAACATGTTGTTTAAACACTGATATTGTAAAAAAAGTATTAATTTACGTATAGGCGAGCTAATAAAAAGCCAGAAAAAGTTTTAGTACATAATAATGCAACAGGCTTCCTCTGTCCACTTTACTGATAACAGTAATGGTGCTATATTAGAAGTAATTTGACCACTTTTCGCCAGGTTGAAGCACTATTCAGTGGAAGAAGTACGTAATGGCAACCTTTCACTCCCTTGTCACTTTACCCCACCCTCTCCTATCTCAAAACTCAAGATATAATGAAAAACAAGCACAGAAATCCGATGAGCGTGCGAGAAGCCTGAGGAACCACTGCTCCAAGATTTCGCTGCGCACAGAGAATTTACCAGAATACTTCAGCGTGTTTTGCTGTGGTGACATGAATATGTCAGAGGGAGAAGCACCCGTCTTGGCAACGAAAGGCCCATCTTTCACGCAGATGATCACAGGAGGCATCTCTTCTCTAGAACTCCCATCGGGTCAGGGATTTTCTCTGCCTCGTGATGGCTGGGTGTTGTGTGCTGTCCTTAGGTTAGTTAGGTTTAAGTAGTTCTAAGTTCTAGGGGACTTACGACCACAGCAGTTGAGTCCCATAGTACTCAGAGCTATTTTTTTTAACTCCCACCAATTAGTACCAACCACCCTTACAACCAGTGGCCTTTATTCGGAGGTTGGCCTCAGACTATCTGCTGCAATGGCTGTTTCCGGGTTTTCTGGTGTTTTAGGTGGCACTCCTCCCTTAGGAACGGACAGAGGAATGTTTCCCTCTTAAACTTCCCAGTATGGTCGATTTTGCACGACGAGACGTTTGACTGACAGTATCTCCGTCGTTCCCTCTGAGTTTAAGTTTAAGATCTCATTTTCTGTGTCCTGCTGGGTGCAAGAAGCAACCGTTGTCCAACAGACGCACAACACGAGACCATGAGCCATCTGTCGTTAACGTGCGCGCCACACCTTTCCTCTGCCATCTGCCCTGCTCGCGTCATTGACAGTTATAAAAAAAAGCTGCCTCTGTAAATACCTAAGGCCGGTATTACACTATCAAATTTCTTTGTCCAATATCTTTGTCAAAGATATTTGATAGTGTAATAGGGAACTTTGACAAATGTCGTCCAATATTTGATCAAACCTAGGGCGAGGCCGTATATTTGATCATAGAAATCGCTTGTCTTCTGTTCACTGCAATGCGATATGTTACCACGCGGAGCGCCAGCATCGCTGGAGCGTGCTGTCATCTTTTGTGTTTTTAAACATGGCTGCAAAATACAACTGGTGTGTGGCGTCTACCACAAAATTAATTGAAATGCATGAAGCGGATGAGGCGCTTTACAATGTGAGGCACCCTGATTATAAAAATATATTAAGAAGATTGGAGAGTTACAAAAATATAGCAGAGATCATTAGCCGTGACACACGGCCTGGACGTACGGCCGAGGATATCAAGAGGAAGATAAATGGACTCCGCACTAGCTACTCGTACGAGAAAGCAAACGTACGTATTGACATATTCATTCATATTTATTTATGCAAGTAAAGTTTACATGTCATACAAATGATTAGCATTAATTTGTTCACTGCAGCGACTTGAAGCATACAATATTGTTTACGTAACCTACAAGTAGTTTAAATTATTTTCATTACTAATATTGCAGATGCATAAAAGCAAAAGTGGAGCTAGTGCACAGGCGGCGTATACACCACAAGTGTACTGGTTCCAGATGCTCAAATTTCTCGACCAGGCAACAGAGGCGGACGAGAATGTATGCAATTTGGAGAGCACGGAAAGTGAAACTGGAAGTGAACGTGCCACACCGACGTTTGAGGAAATGTTTGAGGTATGTACATTTGTTTACATTTTACGTTACTAAATGTGATTATCTTGCCAGGGCACTTTCCCAGCGCCATTGTGAGATGTCTTAAAGTATTCCCTAACTGCTCTCCCGTGTACTGTACGTCCAGAAGCAGCTTGGCAAGCTATTGGTTCCATTTGCTGTAGGTCCTCAGTGCTTTGTAGCTCAAGATAAGTGCAGTCTCCTACTACGGCAGACCCTGTTTCCTGACGAGTCTACAAGTGTTTTCTTCTCTCAGTTAACAAGTTGTACAATGTGCAGGCAGCCAGTGTTATTGTGGAAACTTTTTCAGGAGGCAGATTAATGGTAGTAAGAAAAATCCTGAAACGACTTGCAAGAATGCCAAAGCTGCTCTCCACTAATCTTCCGCCCCGGTAGCTGAGTGGTCAGCGCGACAGACTGTCAATCCTAAGGGCCCGGGTTCGATTCCCGGCTGGGTCGGAGATTTCCTCCGCTCAGGGACTGGGTGTTGTGTTGTCCTAATCATGATCATCTCATCCCCATCGACATGCAAGTCGCTGAAGTGGCGTCAAATCGAAAGACTTGCACCAGGCGAACGGTCTACCCGACAGGGGGCCCTAGTCACACGACATTTCATTTTTTTCTCACTCGTGACAGTCATTAATTGAGAACCTTTTCGTCTTTTGTGATTCCTTTTAAGGGGTATGGCTTCATAATGTTATAACTCAGAGGAAAAGCGTCATCTGCCAGTACTACCATTGGAGTTGTAATGTTTGTGTTCCCAAGCTTCCTGCCTTCAGGAATGCTGAGCATAGATCGGTCAATGAGACACTCACGTAGTTTGCTTTTTGAAAACGCTCCAGCATCACCAACACGCCCATTAGTTCCCACATCTACATACAAAAATTTGTAGGAAGCATCTACCATGGAAAATAAAATGATACTGTTGAAGGATTTATAATTGAAAAAGTGAGGTCCACTAGCTTGTGGACATTTAATACGAATGCGCTTTCCGTCCATTGCTCCTATAGTGTTATAACAGTTCCACTTCTTCTCGAAATCCTCTGCAATTTTCTCCCACTCTCCTCTGCTTGTGGGTACCTGTAAATAAATAAGATTTATGTATGTGCAAGGAAGTACGTAACTAATGGCTTTTATCTTTTATTTTATAGCATGAGATGCAAGAGCCTGTCGCATGAAGCGGGGCACAGCCCTACTGAAAGGAGGAAAGTCACGCCGGACGTGGCAACAGACGTCATGGTGGAGGCCAGCAGGACACTTAAGGCTATGGCTGATGCTGCCAGAACCATGGCTGTCCATGAAGACCGCTACAGTACCCTTGGCACCTACATCGCAACAGAACTGCGTGAAATGGAAAAAGTGTGCGGCAGGGAATACACCACTGCCACTATGCACAGTCTGGAGCGGACATTAATGGACAGGTGGGATTTGCTGCATGCGACAGCCCGTGCACAACCGTCCACCTCTGGATATGTCCAGGCTGCCTTGCAGCAGGCTGGAATACAGGAAGAGGATTCAATTCTATAAATACACTCCTGGAAATTGAAATAAGGACACCGTGAATTCATTGTCCCAGGAAGGGGAAACTTTATTGACACATTCCTGGGGTCAGATACATCACATGATCACACTGACAGAACCACAGGCACATAGACACAGGCAACAGAGCATGCACAATGTCGGCACTAGTACAGTGTATATCCACCTTTCGCAGCAATGCAGGCTGCTATTCTCCCATGGAGACGATCGTAGAGATGCTGGATGTAGTCCTGCGGAACGGCTTGCCATGCCATTTCCACCTGGCGCCTCAGTTGGACCAGCGTTCGTGCTGGACGTGCAGACCGCGTGAGACGACGCTTCATCCAGTCCCAAACATGCTCAATGGGGGACAGATCCGGAGATCTCGCTGGCCAGCGTAGTTGACTTACACCTTCTAGAGCACGTTGGGTGGCACGGGATACATGCGGACGTGCATTGTCCTGTTGGAACAGCAAGTTCCCTTGCCGGTCTAGGAATGGTAGAACGATGGGTTCGATGACGGTTTGGATGTACCGTGCACTATTCAGTGTCCCCTCGACGATCACCAGTGGTGTACGGCCAGTGTAGGAGACCGCTCCCCACACCATGATGCCGGGTGTTGGCCCTGTGTGCCTCGGTCGTATGCAGTCCTGATTGTGGCGCTCACCTGCACGGCGCCAAACACGCATACGACCATCATTGGCACCAAGGCAGAAGCGACTCTCATCGCTGAAGACGACACGTCTCCATTCGTCCCTCCATTCACGCCTGTCGCGACACCACTGGAGGCGGGCTGCACGATGTTGGGGCGTGAACGGAAGACGGCCTAACGGTGTGCGGGACCGTAGCCCAGCTTCATGGAGACGGTTGCGAATGGTCCTCGCCGATACCCCAGGAGCAACAGTGTCCCTAATTTGCTGGGAAGTGGCGGTGCGGTCCCCTACGGCACTGCGTAGGATCCTACGGTCTTGGCGTGCATCCGTGCGTCGCTGCGGTCCGGTCCCAGGTCGACGGGCACGTGCACCTTCCGCCGACCACTGGCGACAACATCGATGTACTGTGGAGACCTCATGCCCCACGTGTTGAGCAATTCGGCGGTACGTCCACCCGGCCTCCCGCATGCCCACTATACGCCCTCGCTCAAAGTCCGTCAACTGCACATACGGTTCACGTCCACGCTGTCGCGGCATGCTACCAGTGTTAAAGACTGCGATGGAGCTCCGTATGCCACGGCAAACTGGCTGACACTGACGGCGGCGGTGCACAAATGCTGCGCAGCTAGCGCCATTCGACGGCCAACACCGCGGTTCCTGGTGTGTCCGCTGTGCCGTGCGTGTGATCATTGCTTGTACAGCCCTCTCGCAGTGCCCGGAGCAAGTATGGTGGGTCTGACACACCGGTGTCAATGTGTTCTTTTTTCCATTTCCAGAAGTGTATTTTTATAATCAGGGTGCCTCACATTGTAAAGCGTCTCATCCGCTTCATACATCTCTATTAATTTTGTGGTGTCACACATCAATTGAAATTTGCTATGTAAATAAAATTAAATAAATAAAATAATAACAATTTATCTTCATGAACATAAAGTGTATCGAACATTTATTTACCTTCAGACAATGGTCCTTTAGTGCTTTATAAATTGCTTCACACGCTTCAGGTATTATTTTACTTAATGTGCATTGTGGAATTCGAGTGCTGTACTGTAAGCTAGAGTAACTTTCTCCTGTAGCAAAGAATCGTAGTGTTACCAGTGAGCCTGTCTTCTGCAGATATAGCAGTTCTTAGGTGAGTATTGTGTTTTGAGATATGAGGAATCACTTCACTGAGAACATACTGAAAAGTATGCTCATCCATTCGCAAGAAATTGATGTATGACTTGACGTCTTCCACTGTTAGTTCACGTAACAAGTTTTGCTGAATGCTTTTTTCGTCTCGTCGTGAAACCCACGGCTTCACCCAGGTACGTTTCCTTTTTTTCCCCCCGCTTCTGTATCACATGTGCACACACAGAAATTGTGGCACAAGCAGCAGCTGCTGCGGTTAATAACAATTTGTTTTTGTCGGCCATCTTGAACTTTGGCGAAAACTTTGATGACAGTGTAATACCCCGTCTAGCGATACGTAAAAGATCTTTGTCAAATATATTGGACGGAATATTGGATCACATCTTTGATCAAATCTTTGACAAAGAAATTTGATAGTGTAATACCGGGCTAAGCATTGCTCCAATATCAGAGATCAAGCCTTTTGGCGACGAATCGAGATATTCGTATCATAACAATGCTTAGCTCCAGGTTTCTCCAGTTCATACCGCCCACCACAAGTTTGGCAGACCTCCTCATACCCCACGGAGATTGAAAGTGCTCTCGGCTACAGAAGCCACATCACAACAGGATTCAAGCGGCCAACTCCACCTGACCAAAACTTCCCACCTGTCATTTACCTACCAGTGAGACAGTGCCCAGCGTGACTGCCTTTCTTGTAACTCAGTTCGTTAATCAGATATGAGTAGCAGAACGTAAATCTTCAGTAGCAACCCATATTTGTGTTTTTTAATTCGATCAGGAGACGCGCCCGCATCTCGTGGTCGTGCGGTAGCGTTCTCGCTTCCCACGCCCGGGTTCCCGGGTTCGATTCCCGGCGGGGTCAGGGATTTTCTCTGCCTCGTGATGGCTGGGTGTTGTGTGCTGTCCTTAGGTTAGTTAAGTTTAAGTAGTTCTAAGTTCTAGGGGATTGATGACCATAGATGTTAAGTCCCATAGTGCTGAGAGCCATTTGATCAGGAGACGCGTACAAAACGTCCGCACTTCCACAGTTTTAAATAATGTCAGTATTTGGTATAATAGTCGTTGGGATAAGGATATATTGTGAGAATGCAGAGAAAATATGTTTAGAAATAAACAGAACGACGTGAAATGATCATCATGAATTTATGATTCGTATACGTTACCATGTGTCCAAAAAGGTGTTTTACATTCGAAATGTTCGTCCAGGCTTGCATGGTAGGCAGAGATCAAAGTCTGCCAGTAGTGTAACATAACCTACAACGTTAACTTGACAAACATTGTCAGTTACGGTAAGCACGTTAGGTTGCAATAGCAATAGGTTAATCACAACTCAAGGCGACGATCACAAATATGTTTACCGTTTCGGAAAGTAAATTCGTTTAGAATAGTCGACTTGTACGATGGGCAGAGGTAATGTACTACCGCAGTGGTCACAGTTATTATCTATGACAATGCTACATAGAAATTATCCAATTGATACGCACTTTAAAACGAACAAAATGATATTTGTAATAAGATAATATTAAAAGGGAGTGTCTTACTCGTGATTACTAAGATAGTTTCGTCAAATACAGGTGCGAAGCTGACCATCCACGATGCCCTTTTGACTATGGTAGTTAAAAGTGTATATTTGAGTGGCGACGTGGCTGGTGCCTATATTTATAAGAAATAGGGAATTGGGAAACAAAGGGATGGTACGGGTAAGAATTCGTGACGTTAAGCGGCACAGGGCATTGTAGTAATACAACGGAGAAAGTTCTAAATTCGTGCCGTGTATGTCAGACAGAGCACACACCATTCGAATATATACATTATCTCCTTGACGAGTATTTCAGTGCGGATGCACTAATATACTCCCAACTCCTACGAAAACCAATAATTTGAGAGTAGCTGGCTAATGGATGAACTGGAAATTTGAGTGGGTTCGGATCCGTGACCGAATGGCCGAACGAGTTGAGGCAACCCTCATGTGAAGCGGTAAATCTGGGTTCGAGTCCCGGTCCGACACAAATTTTCAACTTTCGCCACCTCTTTGCTACAATGCCCTGTGCGGCTGTAAGTCACAAATACCCACACACCCTTTCCGTTTCTTCAAATGGTGCAAATGGCTCTAAGCACTATCGGACTTAACATCTGAGGTCATCAGTCCCCTAGACTTAGAACTACTTTAACCAAACTAACCAAAGGATATCACACACACCCATGCCCGAGGCAGGATTCGAACCTGCGACCGCAGCAGCAGCAGCGAGGTTCTAGGCTGAAGCGCCTAGAACCGCTCGGCCACAGCGGCCGGCTACCTTACTTCCTACTTCATATGAACTGTTTAAATTTTCTTCTATGTTAAAATTTTCCACAAATTGTCAGGTTTAGCGCAAAATCGGTATGCAGAGTGAGAAACCGGTTAAGAAACCTACTGAGGATATTTCATTCATACCTATACGATTAGTATGTGCTGAGAAAACGGATGTTGAATTTAGCAATAATATACAGAAATATTCAGAAAAAGTAGAACACCTTGAACGAATAGATTATCAAGACATTTACATTAGTACAGTCTGCAGATACACTACTGGCCATTAAAATTGCTATACCACGAAGATGACGTGCTACAGACGTGAAATTTAACCGACAGAAAGAAGATGCTGTGATATGCAAATGATTATCTTTTCAGAGCATTCACACAAGGTTGGCGCCAGTGGCGACACCTACAACGTGCTCACATGAGGAAAGTTTCCAACCGATTTCTCATACACAAACAGCAGTTGACCGGCGTTGCCTGGTGAAACGTTGTTCTGATGCCTCGTGTAAGGAGGAGAAATGCGTACCGTCACGTTTCCGACTTTGATAAAGGTCAGATTGTAGCCTATCACGATTGCGGTTAATCGTATCACGACATTGCTATTCGCGTTGGTCGAGATCCAATGTCTGTTAGCACAATGTGGAATCGGTGGGTTCAGAAAGGTAATACGGAACGCCGTGCTGGATCCCAACGTCTTCGTACCATTAGCAGTCGCGATGACAGGCATCTTATCCGCATGGCTGTAACGGACCGTGCAGCCACGTCTCGATCGCTGAGTCAACAGATGGGGACGTTTGCAAGACAACAACCATCTGCACGAACAGTCGACGACGTTTGCAGCAGCAGGGACTATCAGCTCGGAGACCGTGACTGTGGTTACCCTTGACGCTGCATCACAGACAGGAGCGCCTGCGATGGTGTACTCAACGACCAACCTGGGTGTACGAATGGCAAAACGTCATTTTTTCGGATGAGTCCAGGTTCTGTTTACAGCATCATGATGGTCGCGTCCGTGTTTGGCGACATCGCAGTGAACGCACACTGGAAGCGTGTATTCGTTATCGCCATACTGCCGTATCACCCGGTGTGATGGTATAAGGCGTCATCTGTTACACGTCTCGGTCACCTCTTGTTCGCATTGACGGCACTTGGAACAGTGGACGTTACATTTCAGATGTGTTGAGAACCCGTTACTCTACCCTTCATTCGATCCCTGCGAAACCCTACATTTCGGCAGGATAAAGCACGACCGCATGTAACAGGTCCTGTACGGGCCTTTCTGGATACAGAAAATGTTCGACTGCTGCCCTGGCGAGCACATTCTCCAGATCTCTCACCAACTGAAAACGTCTGGTTAACGGTGGCCGAGCAACTGGCTCGTCACAATACGCCAGTCACTACTCTTGATGAACTGTGGTATGGTGCTGAAGCTGCATGGGCAGCTGTACCCGTACACGCCACCCAAGCTGTGTTTGAGTCAATGCCCAGGCGTATCAAGGCCGTTATTACGGAAAAAGGTGGTTGTTCTGGGTACTGATTGCTGAGGATCTATACACCCAAATTGCGTTAATATATAATAACATGTCAGTTCTAGTATAATATATTTGTCCAATGAATACCAGTTTATCATCTGCATTTGTTCTTGATGTAGCAATTTTAATGGCCAGTAGTGTTATTATGACATTTCTAGAGATCGGTAAATCTCCTCTGTGTTAAACAACATAGGTCCAGAAAACAGCGATTGTGTGAAGCCCAGCGAGGTCTGTTCGTCCCCGAGAACCAGACACAAAGGACACCGGCGCCCAAGTAGACGCCGTGTTCCTTGACTTCCAGAATGTGTTCACTTCAGTTACGCACTGTCACCTAAGTAAAAAAATACGAGTCTACAGAAAATCAGACCAATTCTGTGACTGGAATGAAGAGTTTCTAGCAAAAAGAACACAGCACATCGCTCTAAACGGAGAGTGATCTTCTGATGTAGAAAAACTTGTTGCATATTCCGAGATGCTGTTACAGGCCCATAACTTTTCACAATCTACACAACTGACGTGGTGGATAACGTCAGAACTTCGATAAGGCTCTGTCGTATACAGAGATGCCGCAGCGTTAGAATCTCGTAGTGAAATTCAGGAAAACATGCAGAGGAACTACGCTTGGTGCAGTGACGGCACAGTCGAGACATAAACAACACGCTTAAATAGGCATAACGACGTATTGTCGTATGATCACGCAATTTCAGAACAACCAGTAGAAGCAGTCAAATGTTTTTTATTCCAGTCTTTGGTCACAATATGAATTCTTTAGACGATGACCTGTGTCAGTTCGCAATGACCTTCCTCAGAGCTCTTTAACACCATGACCTAAAGTGATAAGGCCATGGTGTAAAAAAGATCTGAGGATGGTCATTACACACTGAAACCGTTCATCTTCTAAAGAATTGGTATTGTTATCAAAGACTGGAATAAAAGACATTTGACAGTATTGGACCACTGTACACGCGACTATGTCGCAGTTGGTGAAAGTAGAAGCATTTACTTCCATAAAATATCTAGGAGTGTGCGTAGCGAGCGATCTAAAATGGAACGTCCACATACAATTAATCGCGATTAATGCAGATGCCAGACTGAGATTCATTGAAAGAATCCTGAGAAAGTACAGTATAGTTTATCCTCAAGTAAGGTACCTTACAGAACCCTAGCTCGACCAGCAGTTGCATACTGGTCGTCAATCTGGGACCCGTAGCAGGTAGCATTGATAGAGAAAATCCAAAGAAAAGCAGTGTGTTTCGGTACAGCTTCACTTGTTGTTGTGGCCTTCAGTCCAGAGACTGGTTTGATGCAGCTCTCCATGCTACTCTATACTGTGCAAGCTTCTTCATCTCCCAGTACCTCTGCAACCTACAATCTTCTCAATCTTTTGAGTGTATTCATCTCTTGGTCTCCCTCTACAATTTTTACCCTCCACGCTGCCCTCCAGTACTAAATTGGTGATCCCTTGATGCCTCAGAATATGTCCTACCAACCGATCCCCTCTTCTAGTCAGGTTGTGCCACAAATTTCTCTTCTCCCCAAGGCTATTCAATACCTCCTCATTAGTTATGTGATCTACCCATCTAATCTTCTTCTGTAGCACCACATTTCGAAAGCTTATATTCTCTTTTTGTCTAAACTATTTATCGTCCACATTTCACTTCTATACATGGCTACACTCCATACAAATACTTTCAGAAAAGACTTCCTGACACTTAAATCCATACTCGATATTAACAAATTTGTCTTCTTCAGGAACGCTTTCCTTGCAATTGCAAGTCTACATTTTATATTCTCTCTACTTCGACCATGATCAGTTACTTTGCTCCCCAAATAGCAAAACTCGTTTACTTTAAGCGTCTCATTTTCTAATCTAATGCCCTCAGCATCACCCGATTTAATTTAACTACATTCCATCATCCTCATTCTGGTTTTGTTGATGTTCATCTTACATCCTCCTTTCAAGACACTGTCCATTCCGTTCAGCTGCTCTTCCACGTCCTTTGCTATCTCTGACTTCACTTAGTGACCGTGAAAGCGTCTCTGATATGCTCAGCCAACTTACTGGCAGGCGCTGCAAGAGACGCGCTTTGCAAGACGGTGTTATTTACTGTTAAAGTTACGAGAGCGTACACTCCCAGAAGATTCAACCAGTATATTGCTACCTCCCGCTTATATCTCGCGCAATGACGTTCCCCTGTCCTCTACGTTTCGGAAAGCACACGGCTCCACACGGACCTTATCAACAACAGATCTTCCCGCGAACCATTCGTCACTGGAACAAGGGGATGAAAGGGGGAAGGGGAGAGGGAAATGGCGTGGTACCTCAAGTATCCCCTGCCACACACCGTATTGTGGCTTGCGGAGTATAGACGCGGTAGTAAATTCATATAACGACGGAGGGTAACATAAGGGCCCAGGTTAATGATGTTGGCAGCACAATCGCCCATCGGCTTCTGCGCGCTCCTCAGATACTTTTCTGAAAAGTTTCGAAGCCGTCATCAATAAGTCTTATATCATTAATCTCCTGGTCTGTGGAGTTTCGTACTGGCGTGATAAAACGACACAGCTACGCAACTGAAGGTTTGCTCCGCGAGTCACTGCAATAAATTCTTCTGACATTCCTTTTTACGTCCGCTGCTTTTCAGAAAGCATCAACTCTCTCTTCTTCTGACTTATCGTTCTGCTAAGAAAAAATACTTCTTTTAGTATTATATTGAAGTAACAGTTAAGAGTATTAACCATAAAACATTATTAGTGCAACTGTGCGTGCCACCACATGCTGGTAGTCTCGGTGGGACACCATTCACCGATCGCGGTGAAAAACCGAGTATTGCGCCTGAAGCGGCTGACGTGTTGCGTAGGCGCCTACCTTGTATGCAACTCAATTTACACGCTTGCTGTGCGGGAAACCGCAGCGCCTTCCTGCCGCATAACCTGCATGCTTCACGGTGTAGCCAGTGCAACCAGGGCAAGACCGCGATTCGGCTGGCGTATTTGCTCCGTAGTTTCCTCGTCCGTCATTACTGATTCAACTCGTCATCATTTAATGAAGATAAACGGTAAAAGTAAATGCATTAACTGCCTCCCGTTAGCTCATGTTCCATCAACAACAAAAATACAACAGCTCTTGCTTTTTTCCGCACTACACCGCAAATATCTCTCCGTCAATTACTAGCAATTGGATATTTATTGAACTTGGTGTCAGTGTGCTCCAGTACATGTCGAAACATCTGATGCCTTATATATGGTGTAACGTTAACACTCCATGAAGATAATCTTCACAGCATTTGTCACACCTCTGTCGCGAACTGTTGCGTGGTGCGCGGCTGCGGGTACTATTAGCCGAAGCGGACGAAGTCACAGTGACTGCGTGGTGAATATGTGAATTGTATTCTTGCGCGTGGACAATAATTCCCTAAGTTCTCTCTTTACTGGATGAATGTAATTAAGGCAGTGAAATGTGTTGTAAGAAGTTGAACATTTTAACTGTCTAATCTGTGGAATTACACATGAATAGGGTACGGATTTAGAGAAGGAACTATAAGAATTCAGAAATATATGTGGGTCAAAAAACACACAAAGAGACAAGACTCAGCTGTTACAAACCTGTGGCGTCCTTACATTCCTGTATGGAGGTGAGTCATGACTTTGGGCAGCAGAAATGAGACTGGGTTAGTATGATGGACTAGATGGAATTAGTATGCAATATTTGTGAGACTGTGGAGGAATTATGAAAAACAAATTACTTCCCTTATACCAGCGGTTTATCGTAAGTTACTAGAGCAACGAAGGGCCTTCGCAACTGAAAAGAAACACAGATAACATAATTTTTAATTTATACTTCTCTGTGTTTCCTTAGAGCAAGAAATTTAAACATTAAAATTAGATGAAATAAGACAAAACAAGGAGGAGTATACAAATATCTAGGTAGTAAGACAACTGAAGATGGAATATCACAGAAGACGTAAAACATGAAACACAGAGACAAAATAATATTTATGAACGGGGAGAAATTGCTTTGCTGAAGAAACAGAAATACTGAAGGGCAGTAGTTCAGGGTGAGCCAGAAGTCCCCTTAAATCTGCAAGCCCTGTTTAGTACTGAATGTTATTCTCCAAGGCAAAAGCTACGCTGCTTTGAAAATCACAGAAGACGTAAAATATAAAATAGAGAGGGAAAAATGTTTATGAGCAAGGAGAAATTGCTGTGCTGAAGAAACAGGAATACTGAAAGGTAGTAGTAGTTCAGGATGAGCGAGAAGATCCTTTAGTATTAAATTTTATTCTACAAGTTAGTAGCTGTGTTACTTCTTATCACTTGTTCGAAGCCGGCCGGTGTGGCTGTGCGGTTCTAGGCGCTTCAGTCTGGAACGGCGTGACCACTACGGTCGCAGGTTCGAATCCTGCCTCGGGCATGGATGTATATGATGTCCTTAGTTTTGTTAGGTTTAATTAGTTCTAAGTTATAGGCGACTGATGACCTCAGACGTTAGGTAGCATAGTGCTCAGAGCCATTTGAACCGTTTTGAACTTGTTCAAATCCATGTTTACATGTTTTCGCAGTCGCAGTCGAGTTTTTATTTGTAGCCATGGCAGATGTAAAAGGTCATAGTTACGCAATTGAGGAGCGCTTAGCGACAAGTGTGTGGGTGCACTAACGGCAACTCACAGGGCAGACAATGTGACAGATTATGGGACCATTCCAGGAATAAGGTTCCACCGCGGAAGATGTGCTTTTGTTTTGTCAGTGTTAATGGGAGGCCGCGCAGTGGAAGTAAGTAGACACGAAAGAAATAGGTGCTGAAATCTCTGCTTCTACTGAACAATCTCCTATGAAGTCGACACGTAAATGTGTTTCGGAACTCCGTATACCGAGGATAAGAAAGCGAGATCGCATGTAAAAGACTTTAAGTTCAGAGCCTTCTGACAAACGTTTGTAAACGAGTTATCGGATACGGACCGAAATGAGCGCGTTTTAACATACAGTGCTTTGTTAAATCAATTTCCAAATGCTGCGAAACGTGCCAAGATTACGTTTTCTGATGAACGTGCCATTTATCACAGCTCACGTGCTAGAAATATGAAGAATCCTCATTACGGATCACTTTCTCACTACCCCTTGCAGTGCCCTGGTTCCTAAATGAACACTTTCCAGCAAGGTGGTAGGCCGTGGTACATCGGCAACACCAGCTCCTTTGAAATAGTCCGACAAGAAGTCCTGACCTCCACACACCTGACAACTCGCTGTGGCGAGTCATCGAGGAGCATATATCTGCATGTCGTTTAGCTGCACTCTAGCAGCGGACATGCGCAAAAGTATGTGAAGAAGAACATGGAGATGTATGGAAATGTGTTTGCAGCATGATGGGGCACATACCAATTAAATACATAAGTAAGTACTTCTGCTAAAACAAATCAAACCAATTATCATTTGATACTAGGAGACATGGGGGCTTCGCTCCCACTCAGAATACATTCACTGAGCACTTGGGAGTCGCGCAGGATTAGCCGAGCGGTCTCAGGCGCTGCAGTCATGGACTCTGCGGCTGATCCCGGTGGCTGTTCGAGTCCTCCCTCGGGCATGGGTGTGTGTGTTTGTCCTTAGGATAATTTAGGTTAAGTAGTGTGTAATCTTAGGGACTGATGACCTTAGCAGTTAAGTCCCATAAGATTTCACACACATTTGAACATTTTTTGAGCACTTCGGAATGCCAGTGGCCAGAGTGGAGTGTTGTAACCTGCAACGCAATCTTTCCACCCCTATGCACTGAAGAGCCAAAGAATGTGATACACCTGCCTAATATCGTGTAGGGCGCCCACGAGCACGCAGAAGTGTTGCAGCACGACGTGGCATGGACTCGACTGATGTCTGACGTAGTACTGGAGGGAACTGACACCATAAGTCCTGCATGGCTGTCCATAAATCAGTAAGAGAATGAAGGGGTGGAGGTCTCTTCTGAACAGCAAGTTGAGAGGCATCCCACAGAGGCTCAATAATGTTAATGTATGGGAAGTTTGGTGGACATCGAAGGAGTTGACACTTAGAAGAGTGTCCCTGGAGCCAATCTGTAGCAATTCTGGATGTGTGGGGCGTCGCATTGTCCTGCTGGAATTACCCAAGTCCGTCGGAATGCACAATTGACATGAATCAGGCAGTTTGCTTATGTACGTGTCACCTGTCAGAGTCGTATCTAGACGTATCGGTGGTCCAATATCACTCCAACTGCACACGCCCCACACCATTACAGCTTGAACAGTCCCCTGCTTACATGCAGGGTACATGAACTGAAGAGGATGTCTCCATACTCGTACACGTCCACCTACTCGATACAATTTGAAACGAGACTCATCCGACCAGGCAACATGCTTCCAGTCATCAACAGTCCAATGTCGGTGTTGACGGGCCCAGGCGAGGCGTAAAGCTTTGTGTTGTGCCGTCATGAAGGGTACAGGCGTTGACCTTTGGCTCAGAAAGCCCATATCGATGATGTTTCGTTGAATGGTTCGCTCGCTGACACTTGTTGGTGACCCAGCATTGAAATCTGCAGCAATTTACAGAAGGGTTGCACTTCTGTCACCTTCAAACTCAATTAAATACTAACAACCTGCCATTGTAGCAGCAGTAACAGATCTAACAACTGCGCCAGACACTTGTTGTCTCATATAGGCGTTGCCGACCACAGCGCGGAATTCTGCCTTTTTACACATCTGTGTATTTGAATAAGTATGCCTATAGCAGTTTCTTTGGCGCTTCAGTGTACTTGCCCTCGCTACCTTAACACGATTTGCATATTGCCACGAGTTAAGAAGGCGTCCTGCCTGTCTCTCGAAAGTTGCTTCCTAAACCCTTTGCACCGATCTTGCGGCGAAACTCTACTTACTGTTCAGCGACGAAGATGTCTTGTTAGGAGGGTTAATAAACGAAAACACCGAGTTTTGGCGTCTGTTTGTCAGGATGCGAAAAGCTCACGAAACATTTCTCTGCCTGGTCCGCAAATTCCAGAGCAAAGTAAGACAGCGGTCGAAATAGACTGGCGGTTGGGAGACGGGGGGGGGAGCAGGAGAAAGTTAGAGGGGGAGGTGCTGGGGTGGTGGACACAGCCAAAAGAGGAGGGGCTGGGGGTGGACAAGGGGGAGGGGGACTGGACTATAGCTCTCCAGTTCAGACAATGGCGACAGATACCGGGTCGTAAATATGACGGCAGTTTTATGGCGAGATGTCTCGCAAAACGTCCCCCTTTACAGCCAGTCGCTCGTTAGGCCTGTTGCTGGCGAAAACAAACACGGGAGAGTTTGCGGAGGTAGGGAGGAAAGCATCACAGGATTGTTTTCCGGCCCTCTTTATTACTTAAAAGTGGGGACTTAGATACCTCTGTGCAGGTTGCTTCAGAATGTAAATATTCCTGGAGACAGTAGCACAGACAACGTTGTGACATACCGGCTGGTGGTATGAAATTTTACATCATCCGGAAACATACTAACGAAAACAACATGACAAGCACCACCACCCGATTTCCTAAGAACTTCGGTCAGTGGAAATTAGGGTACACAAGGGCGTCATATTAATTCTAAAGTTACAGCTGGATTTCACAATGTGTGTCATACATTTATTATCCAGGGTTTTTCCATAAGAGCGTGCAATAATGTAACAAGACATAGAGAATGCTTCACCTAACAATGTGAGGTAGGAAACCTGCGTTCGGAGAAGCCAGCTTAAGGAGGTATTTAAGTAAACTTGTCTACCACTTTGTCTAGCATTACTGTTTTCCAGCTTATTTACAACTAACACGCGTACAAATTTACACGTACTGTGCTGTTTATTTACGTGTACGTCCTTATTTTCTGCAAGGAAACAAGGAGGACTAGCCTGATTACCCGGAAGTCATGGTGCAGGTTTTGTTTACTTTACTTGTCCATGAGATGGCTCTATTGTATCGCATTTACATTGCCTAATGACAGAACGTGCTGTGATGTAGATGTAGACTCAACGACAGACCCATTCATTACTCGGTGCTATTCAGAGACGTACAGTACAATACGGTGGAGCTGAACTCACTGACATGCACCTCGTGTACGGGGAAGTGCAGAGTAACAATTATTGAACTATATGAAATCAAATCGTCCCACTTTCGTTTGGATGGGTTCGTAAATAATCGAAACTAGCGCATTTCGGGGACTGAGCATCCACATTTCGCGGTCGAGAAGTTTCTTGACCCTCAACGGGTCAGTGTGTGGTGTGCAGTGTCCAGTCACGGAATAATCGGTGCGATATTGCTTGATGGCACGGTGGCTATCGAGCGGCACGCGAAGGTGTTGGAAGATGATTACATCCCCTATCCGAAGTGATCCTGATATCGACAAGATGTGGTTCATGTAAGAAGGAGATCGACCCCATCGAAGCAGTAGAGTGTTTGATGTCCTGGAGCTGCTTTTTGGGGACCGCATTCTGGCTCTGCGATATACAGAGTCCACCTGCATGGGCTTTGATTGGCCGCCATATTCTCCGGATCTGAACACACGTGACTCATTTTTGCGGGGCTGTATTAAAGACAAAGTGTACAGCAGTAACCTCAAAACCATTACTGATACACTCCTGGAAATGGAAAAAAGAACACATTGACACCGGTGTGTCAGACCCACCATACTTGCTCCGGACACTGCGAGAGGGCTGTACAAGCAACGATCACACGCACGGCACAGCGGACACACCAGGAACCGCGGTGTTGGCCGTCGAATGGCGCTAGCTGCGCAGCATTTGTGCACCGCCGCCGTCAGTGTCAGCCAGTTTGCCGTGGCATACGGAGCTCCATCGCAGTCTTTAACACTGGTAGCATGCCGCGACAGCGTGGACGTGAACCGCATGTGCAGTTGACGGACTTTGAGCGAGGGCGTATAGTGGGCATGCGGGAGGCCGGGTGGACGTACCGCCGAATTGCTCAACACGTGGGGCGTGAGGTCTCCACAGTACATCGATGTTGTCGCCAGTCGTCGGCGGAAGGTGCACGTGCCCGTCGACCTGGGACCGGACCGCAGCGACGCACGGATGCACGCCAAGACCGTAGGATCCTACTCAGTGCCGTAGGGGACCCCACCGCCACTTCCCAGCAAATTAGGGACACTGTTGCTCCTGGGGTATCGGCGAGGACCATTCGCAACCGTCTCCATGAAGCTGGGCTACGGTCCCGCACACCGTTAGGCCGTCTTCCGCTCACGCCCCAACATCGTGCAGCCCGCCTCCAGTGGTGTCGCAACAGGCGTGAATGGAGGGACGAATGGAGACGTGTCGTCTTCAGCGATGAGAGTCGCTTCTGCCTTGGTGCCAATGATGGTCGTATGCGTGTTTGGCGCCGTGCAGGTGAGTGCCACAATCAGGGCCAACACCCGGCATCATGGTGTGGGGAGCGATCTCCTACACTGGCCGTACACCACTGGTGATCGTCGAGGGGAAACTGAATAGTGCACGGTACATCCAAACCGTCATCGAACCCATCGTTCTACCATTCCTAGACCGGCAAGGGAACTTGCTATTCCAACAGGACAATGCACGTCCGCATTTATTCCGTGCCACCCAACGTGCTCTAGAAGGTGTAAGTCAACTACCCTGGCCAGCAAGATCTCCGGATCTGTCCCCCATTGAGCATGTTTGGGACTGGATGAAGCGTCGTCTCACGCGGTCTGCACGTCCAGCACGAACGCTGGTCCAACTGAGGCGCCAGGTGGAAATGGCATGGCAAGCCGTCCACAGGACTACATCCAGCATCTCTACGATCGTCTCCATGGGAGAATAGCAGCCTGCATTGCTGCGAAAGGTGGATATACACTGTACTAGTGCCGACATTGTGCATGCTCTGTTGCCTGTGTCTATGTGCCTGTGGTTCTGTCAGTGTGATCATGTGATGTATCTGACCCCAGGAATGTGTCAATGAAGTTTCCCCTTCCTGGGACAATGAATTCACGGTGTTCTTATTTCAATTTCCAGGAGTGTAAAAAGAGCCATTCACTTCAGCGGGACATCCAGAATTTGGCTATTCGTCTGTGCCAAATTATCGCTAATGATGGCAAGCATATACACTACTGGCCATTAAAATTGCTACACCGCGAAGATGACGTGCTACAGACGCGAAATTTAACCGACACGAAGAAGGTACTGTGATGTGCAAATGATTAGCTTTTCAGAGCATTCACACAAGGCCTGCACCGGTGGCGACACCTACAACGTGCTGACATGATGAAAGTTTCCATCCGATTTCTCATACGCAAACAGCAGTTGATCGGTGTTGCCTGGTGAAACGTTGTTGTGATGTCTCGTGTAAGCAGATGGTCGCATCCGTGTTTGGCGACATCGTGGTGAACGCACATTGGAAGGGTATATTCGTCATTGCCATACCGGCATATCACCCGGCGTGATGGTATGGGGTGCCATCGGTTACACGTCTCGGTCACCTCTTGTTCGCATTGACGGCACTTTGAACAGGGGACGTTACATTTCAGATGTGTTACGACCCGTGGCTCTACCCTTCATTCGATCCCGGCGAAACCCTACATTTCAGCAGGATAATGCACGATCGCATGTTGCAGGTCCTGTACGGGCAATTCTGCATACAGAAAATGTGCGACAGCTGCCCTGGCCCGCACATTCTCCAGATCTCTCACCAATTGAAGATGTCTGGTCAATGGTGGCCGTGCAACTGGCTCGTCACAATATGCCAGTCACTACTCTTGATGAACTGTGGTATCGTGTTGAAGCTGCATGTACAGCTCTACCTGTACGCGCCATCCAAGCTCTGTTTGGCTCAATGCCCAGGCGTAACAAGGCCGTTATTACGGAAAAAGGTGGTTGTTCTGGGTACTGATTTCTCAGGATCTATGCACCCAAATTCCGTGAAAATCTAATCGCATGTCAGTTCTAGTATAATATATTTGTCCAACAAATACCCGTTTATCATCTGCATTTCTTCTTGGTGTAGCAAGAGGGTAGTAGTGTACATAGAACTGACATAACACGAATCCAAATATCTGTAGTGAGGTTTGCATGTTGACTAAAGTCTGTGCGTGCCGATGTTTGTAACTAATTCACGTTTTCTGTGATACAGTTCAATAACAGCCGCCCTGTACGTTGCAGTGCTCTCGCTGCTGAAAGCCTGTACACGGAATTATTTCCTAGCAGGCATCATCCGTCACGACGAGTGTTTATTTCTCTCGATCAACGAATGCGTGAGACTGGTTCACTGGAAACATGAAACGAGGGACCTGGCAACATGAACACCTCTCGCACACCCGATTTTGAAGAAGAGGTTCTCCGATGTCACGTTTGGATTGATGTTGGTGGTCGACAGATTCATCACATTTTGTAAGATACTGTACAAATGGTACTTTCATTGTTTCAGTGATGGTATTTGCAATTAACTGTAACTAACGTAAATAAAAAAGTACACAGTAATGTGGTTTTATTCCTATTATATGCTTAAGATGGCTTCTCCGATCCCAGGTTCAGTGCAGCATCCTCTTACGTTCTGTTTAATCTTTGCAGGCTCTTACGGAAACACCCTGCATAGTATGTGTGTGTGTGTGTGTGTGTGTGTGTGTGTGTGTGTGTGTGTGTGTGTGTGTGGGTGGGTGGGTGGGTGGGTGTGGCATGTTGAGGAGTTACAATCTTTTCAAATTCTCATATTCTGATATTTCATCATCATATCATTTCTTACATTAGTTCTTGTATTTTATTCGTGCGTTTATTCGTCAGGAAGATTTGGTGCATTGTCATGGATAATACCGATCGTAGAAACACTGGAAACACAGATATTTCGAACACCACGAGCTTCGCGTGATGACAGGTTTTCCTCAGCGACATTTCTTCGTATGAATCCCACTCGGGGAAAAAAAAACGTCGTTAACATTGCTAACGGTTTCGCGCATTGGCAATAATTTCGCGGCAAGCCGTTCACAACGGATCATTTTTCCGAAAACTGCTGCTTTCAGTTGATTACGAATCAAGATTTCACTGAAAATAGTCCCAAATAATTTTCTCATTTCTTTTCTGTTTAATTAATTCATGTGTCGTACAATTAGTAGGCGAATAAGGACAACGTTATATCGGTATACACTGAAAACATTGATCTAGTATGGTTTATGAAATGACAACGAAAAATAAAAGTAATAATCGGGTTTCGAACATGGGCAGCAAAGTTACGAAGTGGCGAAGCTAACCTCTGTTGCCACCATTCGTCTGAGGTGATCAAACGGTAAAAGGCACTTAAAGTATATCTAAAACACCTAAAGAACCCTGACAGTCACTTTCTCAGGAACTGGCGAGTATCTACGGATAAGAAGAGACGCGAGTTCGCTTATCTCGACTGCTCTTCCACTGAGCGAAGTTCCTGGGAAAACTCGGTTATGGCAGTTGTCGTGTTCTCCTTGTACGTAAATAAACTGTTTTTGTGGCTTGAGAATCAAATGAAGTTCATGGTACCGGAACGTGGTTTACGGTAGGTGGCAGAACGTAGCCGATACACAACTTTTTCAGTGGTCAGTATTTTTAATTATACACACATCAAAAAAAGTTTTGCATCGCGTCGGTTCCCAGAGTTCCGGAACGTGTACAGAAAACTGTAATAGAGATCAACATAAACATCATTTCCGTCCTTTTTATTGCTCATAAAAACCACAGATTGCATGTTATACCACCATACAGCTAGACCTTCACAGGTGGTGGTCCAGATTGCTGGACACTCTGGTACCTCTGATACCCAGTAACACGCCCTATTGCACTGATGCATGGGTGCATTCGTCGTGGCATACTATCCACAACTTCACTTATCCCACTCCTCAACGGCGATTCGGCGTGCATCCCTGAGTGGTTGATGGATCACGTCGTCCATAAACAGCCCTTTTGAATCTATCCCATACACGTTCGATAGTGTTCATGTTTGGAGAACATGGTGGCCACTCTAGTCGAGCGGTGTCGTTATCCTGAAGGAAGACATCCACAAGATGTGCACGATGGGATCGCGAATTGTCGTCCTTGAAGACGAATGCCTGACCAATATGCTGCCGATATGGTTGCACAATCGGTCGGGGGATGGCATTTGAGTCGTAACACGACGTCCTGTGGCTGCACGAAAAGCATTATTCAACATGGTGACGTTGCTGTCAGGGTTCCTCCGAGCCATAATCTGTAGGTAGCGGTCGTCCACTGCAGTAGTAGTCAAAAATGGTTCAAATGCCTCTGAGCACTATGGGACTTAACTGCTACGGTCATCAGTCCCCTAGAACTTAGAACTACTTAAACCTAACTAACCTAAGGACAGCACACAACACCCAGCCATCACGAGGCAGAGAAAATCCCTGACCCCGCCGGGAATCGAACCCGGGAACCCGGGCGTGGGAAGCGAGAACGCTACCGCACGATCCAGTAGTAGTACTCGGGCGGCCTGAGCGAGGCATGTCATCGACAGTTCCTGTCTC
Organism: Schistocerca cancellata; assembly: GCF_023864275.1. Classification (NCBI taxonomy): domain Eukaryota; kingdom Metazoa; phylum Arthropoda; class Insecta; order Orthoptera; family Acrididae; genus Schistocerca; species Schistocerca cancellata. The sequence goes on along the minus strand of NC_064635.1, from coordinate 13,110,380 downwards.
TCTGTATCTCATCCATGTCCGAACAACATCACTTTCGTTCACTTCGAGACGCCTGGACACATCCGTTGTTGAGAGCCCTTCCTGGCACAAAGTAACAATGCGGACGCGATCGAACCTCTGTATTAACGGTGTAGGTATGCTTGAACACGATCCGTGTACCTCCTTCCTGGTGGAATGACGAACTGATCGGTTTTCGGACCCCCTCCACCTAATGGGCACTGCGCATGCGTGGTTGTTTACATCTTTGGGCGGGTTTAGTGACATCTCTGAACAGTCAGAGGGACTGTGTCTGTGATACAGTATCCACACAGTTAACGTCTGTCTTCAGGAGTTTTGGGAACCGGGGTGATGCAAAACTTTTTTTGATGTGTGTGTGTGTTAATAAAGATACAAGAAAAGTTCAGTGGACAGTAAACCTCTCTTAAAAATTCCGAAACTGCAAGATCATTAAAGATAATATTGTGGTAGGGATTTTTAAATTAAAACTCGAATGACACAACGTATGGACTTCCTAGATCATTTTTCAGTTGTATCTTAGAAAAAAGTAATCCAAGAGCGGACGACACTAGTATTAGAGTTCAAAATTGACCAATACATTCGAGTGGTTGTACATCGCTTTGCACACAAAAATAGAATTATACAGCTCAATTCACGCTCCCTGGAGCAACAGTTTTCGAAACCATTGCTGATTTACCGAACCGACTGTTGAATCGAAAGGACTGCTTCCGCCGCTTGGCAAGCAATCACTAAATGAAGCTGCACGCGAGAAACTTTGATCTTCGTTGCCACAATTTAAACATAGCAAAACGGTGGTTATTTTTCGAATACGTCTGATAGTACCGACATACCGAAGATAGTATGAGGTATCGTCTGTAGACTTCAGTCCGGCATGTTCGGCCTACGTTTGGATGATTATTTTCCTGGCGTTTCGCGAGCACGAATGGTTGTCATCGTCAGAATTTCACCCTCCACTGCTGGCGGCGGACAGGAGTCGTGCTTGCGGCCACAGGTTACGCAGGAGTTGAACAGAAATACGGAAAAACCAAAAACAATAGCCTTTACTATCCCTGTTACGGCGCAGGAAACTCTTTGGCATTCAAAACAGTTTACAGCCGCCTCGGACTGGATAAATACAGGTCCTCTAAGGTTTCCAAGGGAACCTCGTGCATCCTTCCTGCAAAACGTTCGCAAGTTCTCGTGATGGAGGTGGATAGTGGTCACACACTATTCCATCAAAGTAGAGGATGAAGGCACGGTAATACTGAGATCTGGTGACTGTTGCGGCCATGGTAGATGCGACAACTCATCATCGTATTCACAAATAATTTGGACAGTCCGAGCTGTGTGAAAAAGATACCTGCCGTCTTGGATGACAGCATGACCACTGCAGGAAAAAAACACTGTACCATGCGATGGACCCGATCAGCCTAAATGGTGACATAATCCTCGGCAGTAATGAATCGTTGCAGAGTAACCACGGGGCCCATGGAATAGCGAGATATGGCTGCCCAAATCATCAGAGAACGGCCACCATCTTTTCCTCTCCGGACGCAAAGTCGGCCACCAGTTGGACACAGTGTGAAACAAGACTCATCCGACCAAATGGCACTGTTCCATTCCTCCACAGACCAGGTTTTATGGCTCCGGCATCAGGTTTCCCCTGGTTTTGCGTCGCTAATGTGTGCTTTCGGCATTCCTGCTCACCTCGGAATTCACTGCTTCTGGAGCTGTCTCCGTGTTCTTGCGGTGCCGACAGGGTTGGCGAGCGCCACATTCCGTTCTGCAGTGAGTTTTTACTGCTGTCGTCCCCTTATTTTTGCTGTCACAGTCCCTCTTAATGACCGTCTGTCACGATGACTGAACACACAGTTTCAACCGCGTTGTGACTTAGCAGATAATAGTTTTCTGCTTCCCCTGCAATACGGTGTAAATCTTTGTTATGGTGCTCTTGAAACGCCAAAGACTTCGGGTACCTCACACTGCACAGGTGCCGTTCGTGGTCGAACACAACAGATGGGCATTCTGTCAGTAAAAAGGTGAATGGCCTTTCAGACCATGGTGCTCAAATTTTAACACTGAAAGGCTTTAGTACTCAAATAAATGTCATATTTAATTACAAACTATATAGGATAGTAAATCCAACAACAGTAGAGAGTTTTTTAAACCTTGTCAAGGAACAAGAGCTCCAAGATGTTTATAGTGCCGATGACATAGATGATAAATGTAATGCTTTCCTTAACAAATTTCTCAAGTTTCCCATTGAATCGTTCTAAACGGGGTACAAGCAGTAATAGGCAGCGCAGGTAGCTGACTAGTGGGATAAGGATATCATGTTAGAAGTAGTCACAATCAAGCTACAGTAGCCCATTATAAATAGTATTGTAAGCTGATTAAAATGTTATTAGGAAGACAAAGAATATGTGGTATCCAAATGGAATATCTAATTCACAGGATAAAGTCAAAACCATATGGTCAGTTGTGAAGAAAGTGTCTGGTCAACACCACAAAGTCGAAAATATAAAGTCAGTTACCACAAAAAAAACCGTTACTGATAAATCAGATATATGTACAGTATTTAACAATCATTTTCTGAGCATTGCTGATGAATTAAATAAAAATTTAGTTTCTACCGGAAATCATATAACTTTCTTGGTAAATGCCTTTCCGAGATTGGTGCCTGAAATACTCCTCTGTGATACACACAAGAGGGAGATTAGTCTTCAGTGATTTAATTATTGACTCAAAGACTCTCATGCTTATCATGGAGGGTCTAGCAGAATATTAAAGTACTGTGCTGCAAGTGTTAGCCCTGTATTTAGCCATATTTGTACTTTTTCCTTTAGGAATGGTCACTTTCCTGAGCGATTTAAGTGCTCAGTAGTAAAGCCGCTCTATTAAAAGATAGAAAGGGATAATGTAGATAATTTTAGACCTACTTCTATGCCACCGGTGTTTGCGAAAGGTATTGAAAAGGCTGTGTATGTAAAGATAATTGATCATTTTATATTACACGATTTACTATCAAATGTACAGTTCGGCTTTAGAAGTCGTATAACAACTGCAAATGCTATAATCTCTTTTCTCTGTGAGGTACTGGATGGGTTAAACAAAAGGTTTCGAATGCTTGGCATAATTTTCGATTTAACTAAGGTTTCTGATTGTGTTGATCACAAAATATTGCTCCAGAAGCTGGACCATTACGGAATACGGCGTGTAGCTCACAACTGGACAATTGGTTCACCTCTTACTTTAGCAACAGACAGAAAAAGCTCATTTTTCACTGTGTTGATAATGGTTGCGATGTGGGGTCTGAGTGGGGTACGGTCAAGTGGAGATGGAGGGGGGGGGGTGCCCCATGGATCAGTGTTGGGGCCACTAATGTTCCTTACTTATGTGTTATGCCCTCTAGTATTACGGGTAGCTCTGAAATATTTCTGTTTGCTGTTGATACTAGCTTGGTAGCAAATGATGTTGTGTACAACACTGGCTCGGTTTCAGATAGTGCAGTACATGACCTTAGTTCATGGTTTGTAGAAAATAAACTAACGCTAAACCACAGTAAGACTCAGTTTTTACAGTTTCTAACACATCATTCAACAAAACCTGATGTTTTACACTACTGGCCATTAAAATTGCTACACCAAGAAGAAATGCAAATGATAAACGGGTATTCATTGTACAAATATAATATACTAGAATTGATTACATTTTAACGCAATTTGGGTGCATAGATCGTGAGAAATCAGTACGCAGAACAACCATCTCTGGCCGTAATAACGGCCTTAATACGCCTGGACATTGACTGAAACAGAGCTTGGATGGCGTGTACAGCTACAGCTGCCCATGTAGCATCAACACGATACCATAGTTCATCAATAGTAGTGACTGGCATATTGTGACGAGCCAGTTGCTCGGCCACCATTGACCAGCCGTTTTCGATTGGTGAGAGATCTAGAGAATGTTCTGGCCAGGGCAGCGGTCGAACATTTTCTGTATCCAGAAAAGCCCGTACAGGACCTGCAATATGCGGTCGTGCATTATCCTGCTGAAATGTAGGGTTCGCAGGGACCGAATGAAGCGTAGAGCCACGGCTCGTAAGAAAAAAAAATGGTACAAATGGCTCTGGGCACTATGGGACTTAACATCTGAGGTCATCAGTCCCCCAGAACGTAGAACTACTTAAAACTAACTACCCTAAGGACATTACACACATCCATGCCTGAGGCAGGATTCGAACCTGCGACCGTAGCGGTCGCGCGGTTCCAGACTGTAGCGCATAGAACAGCTCGGCCACTCCGGCCGGCGCTCGTACCACATCTGAACTGTAACGTCCATTGTTCAAAGTGCCGTCAGTGCGAACAAGAGGTGACCGAGACATGTAACCAATGGCACCCCATACCATCACGCCGGGTGATACGCCAGTATGGCGATGACGAATACACGCTTCCAGTGTGCGTTCACCGCGACGTCGGATGCGACCATCATGATGCAGCAAACAGAACCTGGATACATTCGAAAAAATGATGTTTAGCAATTCGTGCACCAGGTTAGTCGTTGAGTACACCATCGCAGGCGCTCCTGTCTGTGATGCAGCGTCAAGGGCAACCGCAGCCATGGTCTCCGAGCTCATAGTCCATGCTGCTGCAAACGTCGTCGAATTGTTTGTGCAGATGGTTGTTGTCTTGCAAACGTCCCCATCTGTTGACTCAGGGATAGAGACGTCGCTGCACGATCCGTTACAGCCATGCGGATAAGATGCCTGTCATCTCGACTGCTAGTGATACGAGGCTGTTGGGATCCAGCACGACGTTCCGTATTACCCTCCTGAACCCACCGATTCCATATTCTGCTACCAGTCATTGGATCTCGACCATTTCGAGCAGCAATGTCGCGATACGATAAACGGCAATCGCGATAGGCTACAATCCGACCTTTATCAAAGTCGGAAACGTGATGGTACGCATTTCTCCTCCTTACACGAGGTATCAGAACAACGTTTCACCAGGCAACGCAGGTCAACTGCTGTTTGTGTATGAAAAATCGGTTGGAAACTTTCCTCATGTCAGCACGTTGTAGGCGACGCCACCGGCGCCAACGTTGTGTGAATGTTCTGAAAAGCTAATCATTTGCATATCACAGCATCTTCTTCCTGTCGGTTAAATTTCACGTCTGTAGCACGTCATCTTCGTGGTTTAGCAATTTTAATGCCCAGTAGTGTAATTTCTCAGAACGGGCGTACGCTTAGTGAAACTGAACAATCCAAATTTCTACGTTTTTACATAGATAGTAAGCTATCGTGAAAAGCCCACGTTCAGAATCTTGTTCGAACGGTATCTGAAGTGAGTGATCGTTCGACACGAAAATTAGTCTACTGTGCTTATTTTCATTTGATTATGTCGTATGGTGTTACATTTTAGGGTAACTCTTCCCACTCTATAATGATATTTTTGGCTCAGAAACGATCGGTTTGGGCAATAAGTGGTATAAATTCACGAACCTCTTGTCGACCCCTGTTCACGAGTCTGGTTAATTTAACTTTGGCCTCTCAATGTATATATTCCTTACTCTCATTTCTTGTTAACAATATTAGCTTATTCCCAAGAATAAGCAGCTTTTACTCGGTTAATACTCGGCAGAAATCAAACCTGCATTTGGATCGGACTTCCTTAACTCTTGTGCAGAAAGGTGTGCAGTATACTGCTGCATCCATTTTCAATAAACTACCACTCGAATTCAAAAATCGTAGCAGTAATTCACGTGCTTTCAAATCGATACTGAATAGTTTCCTCATGGGCAACTCCTTCTATTCTGTCGAAGAGTTCCTTGAAATATTAAGCTGATTCTTGTTGTGTTGTTGACTGCGTTTACTTAAACTTATGGACGGACTGTTTTGGGTTTATAAACATTTACTTTTATCTGATATTACTTTCACGTCGTAATTTCAGGTACTGACACGTTCCATGACCTTGGAGATTTGCTCCTCAATTTGATCCTACGGAACTTGACGTGTAAATAAATAAAATAATAATATAGCACAACCTGTAAGGTGCATTTACGTTGAAACATACCGTTCTCTCGGTGTTTCCACACTTCTTTCCAGCCCCGGTTCCCGGGTTCGATTCCCGGCGGGGTCAGGGATTTTCTCTGCCTGGTGATGGCTGGGTGTTGTGTGCTGTCCTTAGGTTAGTTAGGTTTAAGTAGTTCTAAGTTCTAGGGGACTGATGACGTCAGAAGTTAAGTCCCATAATGCTCAGAGCCATTTGAACCATTTTTTGATGTGAATTATCCGCCACACAAAATGATTGGTCTGTGCGTTGTTGACACACATGGCGAATGCAAGCCGCATGGGAAACTGCGGTCGTTTTAAATAGATGATCATATTTGAATCGCTGGGTGTCTACGAAATGCGGCGAATGAATACGTCTTCAGCTGTTTGAAAGGACGATTATTTGCGACATCTGTTGTTACCTTTTGCGATGAGAATCTATGTTTTTGGAGAATTCATCTCCTCTAGTTTCAGCTCGGTTTTCACTGCTTCAAGTAGGCACTACTCGAACTATTCGAACAGTTTTCGTCACAGTTCGGCAAATCTCGAGTTCTGTTCGATCTTTTGATCGGCCCGCGATCTACACTCCTGGAAATGGAAAAAAGAACACATTGACACCGGTGTGTCAGACCCACCATTCTTGCTCCGGACACTGCGAGAGGGCTGTACAAGCAATGATCACACGCACGGCACAGCGGACACACCAGGAACCGCGGTGTTGGCCGTCGAATGGCGCTTGCTGCGCAGCATTTGTGCACCGCCGCCGTCAGTGTCAGCCAGTTTGCCGTGGCATACGGAGCTCCATCGCAGTCTTTAACACTGGTAGCATGCCGCGACAGCGTGGACGTGAACCGTATGTGCAGTTGACGGACTTCGAGCGAGGGCGTATAGTGGGCATGCGGGTGGCCGGGGGGACGTACCGCCGAATTGCTCAACACGTGGGGCGTGAGGTCTCCACAGTATATCGATGTTGTCGCCAGTGGTAGGCGGAAGGTGCACGTGCCCGTCGACCTGGGACCGGACCGCAGCAACGCACGGATGCACGCCAAGACCGTAGGATCCTACGCAGTGCCGTAGGGGACCGCACCGCCACTTCCCAGCAAATTAGGGACACTGTTGCTCCTGGGGTATCGGCGAGGACCATTCGCAACCGTCTCTATGAAGCTGGGCTACGGTCCCGCACACCGTTAGGCCGTCTTCCGCTCACGCCCCAACATCGTGCAGCCCGCCTCCAGTGATGTCGCGACAGCCGTGAATGGAGGGACGAATGGAGACGTGTCGTCTTCAGCGATGAGAGTCGCTTCTGACTTGGTGCCAATGATGGTCGTATGCGTGTTTGGCGCCGTGCAGGTGAGCGCCACAATCAGGACTGCATCGACCGAGGCACACAGGGCCAACACCCGGCATCATGGTGTGGGGAGCGATCTCCTACACTGGCCGTACACCGCTGGTGATCGTCGAGGGGACACTGAATAGTGCACGGTACATCCAAACCGTCATCGAACCCATCGTTCTACCATTCCTAGACCGGCAAGGGAACTTGCTGTTCCAACAGGACAATGCACGTCCGCATGTATCCCGTGCCACCCAACGTGCTCTAGAAGGTGTAAGTCAACTACCCTGGCCAGCAAGATCTCCGGATGTGTCCCCCATTGAGCATGTTTGGGACTGGATGAAGCGTCGTCTCACGCGGTCTGCACGTCCAGCACGAACGCTGGTCCAACTGAGGCGCCAGGTGGAAATGGCATGGCAAGCCGTTCCACAGGACTACATCCAGCATCTCTACGATCGTCTCCATGGGAGAATAGCAGCCTGCATTGCTGCGAAAGGTGGATATACACTGTACTAGTGCCGACATTGTGCATGCTCTGTTGCCTGTGTCTATGTGCCTGTGGTTCTGTCAGTGTGATCATGTGATGTATCTGACCCCAGGAATGTGTCAATAAAGTTTCCCCTTCCTGGGACAATGAATTCACGGTGTTCTTATTTCAATTTCCAGGAGTGTAGTTACTTCTGTTGGTACGATATCCGCGAACTGCCTTAGCGTTTGTATGCCACTGTGGAATTTCATATTAAAAGTAACTGTGAATCACGGACGACAATATGCTTTAGGTAATATGTCGTATATATATAACATCGGCAACTAACCAACAAATAAGACTTTGCAATAATGTTTCTGGCAATTTCTCGAGCTTTTCTCGTCTTTATCTATCTAGTGACGTCTGATATTACTGTATCCAAAACTGATATTTCCGCTGTAATTTATTCTCGTGATAACCAGTCACTTTTTCACGATAAATTTCTCTTGTTAGCCACTTCATTTTACATTAATTTTCTTCATTGTTTCGTCTGACTATAAAAATTTAAAGTAAATCGACTTTGAAGTAAATCTGTCAAGTACCTTTCGAAATGTTTAGTAACAATGTTTCTCCTTTATATACAGGGTGGCCCATTGATAGTGACCGGGCCAAATATCTCACGAAATAAGCGTCAAACGAAAAAACTACAAAGAACAAAACTCGTCCAGCTTGAAGGGGGAATTAGATGGCGCTATGGTTGGCCCGCTACATGGCACTTCCATAGGTCAAACGGATATCAACAAAGTTTTTTTAAATAGGAACCCCCAATTTTTATTACATATACGTGTAGTACGTAAATAAATATGAATGTTTTAGTTGGGCCACTTTTTTTGCTTTGTGATAGATGGCGCTCTAATAGTCACAAACGTGTAAGCACATGGTATCACGTAACATTCCGCCAGTGCGAACGGTATTTGCTTCGTGATTCATTACCTTTATAAAATGGACCGTTTACCAATTGCGGAAAAGGTCGATATCATGTTGATGTATTGCTATTGTGATCAAAATGCCCAACGGGCGTGTGCTATGTATGCTGCTCAATATCCAGGACGACATCATTCAAGTGTCCGGACCGTTCGCCGTATAGTTACGTTATTTAAGGAAACAGGAAGTTTTCAGCCACATGTGAAACGTCAACCACGACCTGCAACAAATGATGATGCCCAAGTAGGTGTTTTAGCTGCTGTTGTGGCTAATCTACACATCAGTAACAGAAAAAAGCGCGAAAAACGGGAATCTCAAAAAAGTTGGTGTTGAGAATGCTACATCAACATCGACTGAACCCGTACTATATTTCTATGCACGAGTAATTACATGGCAATGACTCTGAACGTCGTGTACAGTTCTGCCACTGGGCATAAGAGAAATTACAGGACGATGACAGATTTTTTGCACGCGTTCTATTTAGTGACGAAGCGTCATTCACCAACAGCGGTAACGTAAACCGGAATAATATGCACTATTTGGCAACGGAAAATCCACGATGGCTGCGACAAGTGGAACATCGGCGACCTTGGCGGGTTAATGTATGGTGCGGCATTGTGGGAGGGATGATAATTGGCCCCCATTTTATCGATGGCAGTGTAAATGGTGCAATGTATGCTGATTTACTACGTAATGTTGTGCCGATGTTACTACAAGATGTTTCACTGCATGACAGATTGGCGATGTACTTCCAACATGACGAATGTCCGGCACATAGTTCGCGTGCGGTTGAAGCGGTATTGAGTAGAAAATTTCATGACAGGTGGATTGGTCGTCGAAGCACGTTCACCGGATCTGACGTCCCCGGATTTGTTTCTTTGGGGAAAGTTGAAGGATGTTTGCCATCGTGATCCACCGACAACGCCTGACAACATGCGTCAGCGCATTGTCAATACACGTGCGAACATTACGGAAGGCAAACTACTCGCTATTTACACGTACTGCCAAATGCATTGAGATTAGGGGACATAATTTTGAGCATTTATTGCATTAATATGGTATTTACAGGTAAACACGTTGTAACAGCATGTGTTCTCAGAAACGATAAGTTCACAAAGGTATATGTATCACATTGGAACAACCGAAATAAAATGTTAAAACGTACCTACGTTCTGTATTTTAATTTAAAAAACATACCTCTTACCAACTGTTCGTCTAAAATTGTGAGCCATATGTTTATGACTATTGCAGCGCCATCTATCACAAAGCGAAAAAATGGTCCAAGTAAAACATTCATACTTTACGTGCTACACGAATATGTAATAAAAATAAAACGCAGTTGATAAACGTTTGACCTATGGCAGCGCCATCTAGCGGGCCAACCGTAGCGCCATCTGGTTTCCCCCTTCAAGCTAGATGAGTTTCGTTCTTTGCAGTTCTTTCGTTTCATGCTTATTTCGTGAGATATATGGCCCGGTCACTATCAATGGACCACCCTGTATATATATACCATACGTCCGCCCAAATGTTTATTAGGAAATCGTGTAGAAATTCGAGGTAAATCGGCCAACAACTTTTAGAGATTTTTGGTAACAACATTTCCCTTTCATATATTACGTACATACACGTTTCAAGTCGGATTATGAAATCTTATGTAGACAGTGATCTTCTTCTTGTCTCTAAGGTACAGTGCGCAAAATTTCACCAAGTTCGAAATAGAAGTGTAGATTTGTCAGTCAGTACGACATATTCCGGTAGGCTGCGCCTGTAGAGTTCTTAAGGGGCTTGCCTTTTCCCGTAAGTCTGCCGCTTAATCCACGCGACGGCGTCCGTAAGCCGACAGGTTTGTACACGTCACGTCACGTCGCGTCACAAGCACCCTCCGCCCGTCCCCTTTCTACTCATCACTGCCGGGTGCTCCCCCCACCCCACGCAGCCGCCGCCAGCACATTCTCCTTCTGCCAGCTGTAGCTGCAGACGCGACGACGTCCCTTCAACAGTTGGCCCACAGATAGTCTTATGGGGGAACGAAGGGCGGCAGCCAGTAGCTTCCAGCCGACGTCGAGGTTATTAAGGACCGGAGGGGACGGGGTGGGGGACAAGTTTAGCTAGCCTGAAGACAACGCAGTACTACGCTAAAGTACCACCTCAGTGCTACTTCAGGCATTCAACTGTCATATCAAAATTGTTATTCTTGAAGGCACCGGCAGACGAAACGTGCTTTCGTACGGCAACGTTGAGCGTGCCGAGTTCAGCGTGCTGCGGAACGCTCAGAAACGACGCTACTAGTTCACACCGTACGTGGGACCCAACGTGGTATACCGGCGCGCTCCAGCGGCTGTTGTCGGCTCTAAATGGCTCGAAAATCACACTGTTTCACTAAATGGACACGCGTCAAATTCCTACGTTAACTCTATTAAAACACATTTCATTCTTTGTCCATATACTATTCATGATGTCCATTCAATAAGGACTTCGACCAGTAAAAGTTCCATTACAAAGAGTGCGATGCAAATTTACAATAGTTCTACACTTAAAATAATTTTTTTTATCATACTCGGTTTTTAGTTAAACCCCAACGTCGTTCTCTCGTGATCACCTTTCCTGTTCAATAGCAGAACCTTTACAACAAGTGAAATACAAAACCTGAAACAAGAAAGCACAAAATATCTTACTATAAGTAGTTCAAGTTTTTAGTACACATAAAGCTGATAGAACAAATTCACTCCTCAGAATGAACAGACTTATATTTAGATAATATCGATTATTATACAGTATTCATCTAGGAGACTAATAAGAAAGTATCAGAACCAAGTAGAAAACGCCAAGGTTAGTAAAAAAAATAGCCACATCCATTGGAGTGGGAAAAGGCAACACATAATTGGTTCAAATGGCTCTGAGCACTATGCGGCTTAAACTTCTGAGGTCATCAGTCCCCTAGAACTTAGAACTAGTTAAACCTAACTAACCTAAGGACATCACACACATCCGTGCCCGAGGCAGGATTCAAACCTGCGACCGTAGCGGTCGCGCGGTTCCAGACTGAAGCGCCTAGAACCGCACGGCCAGTCCGGCCGGCAACACATAATTCGTTATGCTAGTAATCTGCGTTTCTACTGTTTACACTTCACCTACAGTATGTAATTTACGACTGTAGTTTGCATATTACCATCTCATGAAGGTCTTAATCGTAAATACGTTATTGAATGACATTTAATTATAACAAATTGCAGCAAGAACAAAGAGTTTTTAATGAATCTTGAATATTCCGTAGCATTGAAAAGGCATACTTCCATAATACGCAAGTTATCATAGTTCTTTAACCACCAGTAAGACATTTCATACCGTTTTACTACAACAAATCATACAATTAACGACGGGTTTTCGATAAATCTGCACTTTTCTCGTGGTTAGAATCGGCATGGATACATATGGGATTCAATCGAAATCCAAAATGACGTCTCCCATCTCTGTACTGAAGAGAGATGGCGTCATCAAACTAGGTGGCGTTCATCCATCCCACTAGACGACGGCCTAAAGCACGTTCATAGTATCTGATATTCTAGATATTGCTCTACACGTTCGGAAAGACCTTGCAACGTGCTTTTTCCACGCTATGACTCGCCACGCTCAACATTCGAATGCACGGTCCGTGTGCCAACGGTTCTAGGAAGCTATGACGTAAACAGGTACTATTATGTGGAAAACCCTGATACGGTGTAAGAGAGTTTCTGATGGCCCTTGTCAGATAAGATTAAATAAATAAAAAAAATTAAAACTGAGGAAAGCTAAATATGCGCGTCCAATGAAAGATTAGAACACTACTTCATCTGCTTCTAAATCTACACTCCGGAGTGTGGCGACGGGTAGTTCCAGTATAACTATGATTCACACCTCCTACTGAATGAAGGATTGTTAGTAAGGCAGTATCGTTAGATGTAAGTGGGATTTCGGGGAGGAGAAACAGAAACTTAAAGCATGGCCGATGAATGACGTAATATTGTCAGAGATGGCAAGCTAACTGGAAGATACGTTGAACAGAATGGGCAGTGTCTTGAAAGGAAGTTTGTTGGGTGGTCGCTAATAAAGGTAAAATGGCCGAAATGGAGAGTAGTCAATTGAAACTAGGTAATGCTGTGGGAATTAGATTACGAAATGAGCAACGCAGTGAGTGACGACAGCCTAAGTAAATGTAAGTGGCACTAGCAAGATAGGTGTTTCTGAAAGAAAAAGTATGTTAACATATACTGTTATATACAGTTGAAGGTTGTGCTAGAGGAAGTTGATAGAATTATGAAATGGTTAAAAAGTACCGAAGCATGCCTTGAAGACGGAGTTTTTGCTTAACTCATCAAATCTGCAGGCGCAAAAGCCTTAAGAGAAAATACAGTGATCATGTAAAACATTTGGCAATAGAAAAATTCCAGATGACTGTGTAACTGTATTGATACGTCCATCCACTACACAAGCAGAGAGACAACTCACCTGCACCGAGCACTACAGCATTTTGAATCTAAAATTACCGAATATCAAGCAGGTCAGACACCAAATAGATACTGCACGGAAGAAATTTTTGTGCTGAAAGTAGTTCTTAGATATGAAAAACTAATTACAAAAAAAAATGTGTGAAATCTTATGGTACTTAACTGCTACGGTCATCAGTCCCTAGCCTTACACACTACGTAACCTAAATTATCCTAAGGACACACACACACACACCCATGCCCGCGGGAGGAGTCGAACCTCCGCCGGAACCAGCCGCACACTCCATGACTGCAGCGCCTGAGACCGCTCGGCTAATCCCGCGCGGCAAATTAATTACATTAAGAAAAGAGTTTCTACCTTTACAGATTTTAAGAAAGCTTACGACTTGGTGGACCCTAAGTCTCTGCTCCAGATTGTGGACGTCAAAACCGCTGCTGGTATTAGCGAAACATTAAAGACTATATAACCTGAGATAAAATGAAGGGGATAAATTTTGGAACATTTTGAAACTAAAGTTGGAGCAAACAGGGTTACAGACTTTCTCGTTTACTTCTTTTTCATTGTGTTTTAGGAAACGTAGCAAAATCTAATCTTAAATTTGACGAGCCAATCAAATTAGGAAGAGCCAATAATTAGATACTCTGCGTAGCTACAGCAGACGACCTAGCAGTTCCTTGTTAGGAGATTCAAATAGCGCAAAGACAAATAGAAATTCTTAAATAAACAGCAGAATGGATAGAGCTGCAAATTTCATTTATATAAACCGCACACATATCTAGTTATCGGAAAATCGAGAGAATTTTTCAGTTTATATTTTTAGATAAATCAAACATTGAAGATACAGAACGAAGTGTGATGAGAAAAATTTAAGCCGAAATTATGCTGAAGAATCGACATAGAGACTAAGAGCAACAGGAAAGGGTACCAATACCAATAGTTATTGGGATATGAAGAAAACGCATTCCAAAATTCTATGGCCATATCGAAACACCAACTAGATAAATTAAACTGTTTGTGGAATTTTACGAAATTCGCAGTAAAACTTAAACTGAAATAATAAAATGGACTGGTGCAGTAAAAGGAGACCTGATGTAAGCAAAGCAAGAATGACATATCTTGGTACACCAGAGAGACATACTCGTAGGCACAAAATTCACGACGAAACTGTTGGGCAGGCAGAAACAGTTGTTATGCCGAGGCGGGAAAGAGCCCATTCTGAGAGAATGAAAGTAATACAGGCACAATACAATGCTGAAACATAACCCTGAAACGCCTTCTGTCCTACATTGACTGCTTCGGTATTGTCCACACTTAAATCATCTTCATTAGAGTTCTGCCCAAAGTCAGATTTATAGCCTTCTGTGCTCGCCTGTCTTCAAACATCATTTTCAGTTTAGCGAAACTTCCCCAACCTTTGATGTCATCTATGATCTTGAATCTCCTCCTTCCTGTCAACCTCTTCACGCAAACAACTCCTTCCAAAACTTCCGTTAGGAAGCATTTCCGTGTCAACGAATGCCCTGTTATAACCTACAGCTGTCTTCTCCTCTCACCGAGGCTTTCCAGCACTCTTTCGTCACTCACTCTTGCTGCCCAGCGTATCCTCTCCATTCTCCTCCACATCTCAAATGCTTCAAGTCTTTTCTCAGCGTCTGGTGGCAGTGTCCATGTTTTTGCCCCATAGTGCGCCACACTGCAAACAAAATCCTTGACAAGTCTTCTCCCCTCTCTAGTGTGCCACGTACTAATCTCCTCTCCCTACTGAACGCGTCCTTCGCTATAACAGTGCGAGTTTCCAGCTGCTGATGAGATAACAAGTCTCCAATAGTCGTACTTCCACGACATTTGAATGCTTTTGCTTTGCTAACAGCAGCTTTCCCTATCTTAATACTCGTATTTGCCGGTCTCTGTCCTGTGCCGATTATCATGTTCTTTGATCTTGCTATAATGATTTTCAACCTTTTAGCGTTAGTTACACTTTGCTCAATGTTCTTGCTTTGCTAGTAACGGCTTGTCCTATCTTAATATTTGTTAGTCTGCTTCCTGTGTCGATCATCCAATTCTTTGTTTTTGCTATATTGATTTCCATCCTACACTACAGACAAGATTCCGTCAGATCTCTTAGCATTTTATATACAGGTCGTTCACTGTGTGCCACTAATACAATGTCCACAGTAAATTTTACACATTCCATTCTTATCCCACCAATATACACTCCTCTTTCTCGATCCAAGCGTTTCGTAATAATCTCTTGCAGGTATAGGTCGGACTACAAAGATATAAGCTGAACAAAAAATAACAATAATAAATGTTGGATAGTCTCATGTGAAACTATTTATCTGGAGGGCATCTTTATATCGAAGTGAAACGTGGGCGATAAACAGAACAGACAGTAAGAGAATAATAGGTCTTGAAATGTGGTGAAGTGGTTTTGGAAGAATTGTGGGCTGATATATGAGTACAAGGCACGCGAAGGAAGTCCTGAGGCTATTTTTGTTCCGTCGTTACAGCTACAAGGAAATGCGTGTTTTTTTTTTTCATCAGACGTGTTTCGCTTTACTGCAATAAAGCATCATCAGTAGTGTGTATTAAAGATACTTACAATCTGATTTGTTTTTAAGGTCGAAAAACAGTTTGTTAACAATTTATTGGTTTTTCACTTTCGGTAATTTCTGCTAGGTTTTAAGTCTACATCAGTCAATACCGCCTCCTATCTCGTTTGTGATTTCTTTCTTCATTAGACACTGCTACTTGTGGTCTAATTTTTCGCTTCTTTGCAGAACTGTGCTTTTTTCACGTTTTGCGCAGCACATTTTATCGTACACCACTGTTTACTGTTTATTTGAATACCTCTAGGTATATATTGTGTTTTGTAATGTTCTCGACATTGCCACTAGTTTTTCTTTGACCTATACCATTTTTTATCTTTTTAGTTAATTATACGTGCATTATTCTATTTAATTATTTTGCTCTGTAGTTATATACTGTGTAAGAGTAGTGAAGGAGAATAGTGATGGAGTTCGTTTTATGGTGAATAGGCGAGGCAGAGAGAAGCAAAGATGAGTGGACATAATTGCGCAGTGGTGCGATGGGAAGTGTGTTGGAGGAAAAGATGAGGAGCAAGAGATAAAATTAAATTTAGGGGGGAGGGGGTTTGAGTGGGAGACGGTAAAGGATAGAAAGGCCCT
Organism: Schistocerca cancellata; assembly: GCF_023864275.1. Lineage (NCBI taxonomy): Eukaryota > Metazoa > Arthropoda > Insecta > Orthoptera > Acrididae > Schistocerca > Schistocerca cancellata. The sequence goes on along the minus strand of NC_064635.1, from coordinate 13,093,878 downwards.
TTTATTTTTAATGTTATTTCTTCAGTTATTTTATATGGCATCTGATATCAAATATTTATTTGGTCACTGAGCAGCTGTTTATTTCCTGTTAATGCTTTGTGCATCTGGAAATTGTCTTGGAAAGGAAGGAAGTGTCTGTCTTTACCGCTTCTTATGATGCTCATACCATTTTCATTAGTGCTTGACGTGTGTTATTCCTGTTTCAGATAGTCTGCATACGTTGTATGCTTTGTACCGTATTTCAGTGCTCCAATGTCTTCTTTATGTCTTGAGCCAAATGTCGTGCAGTCATCCCAATGTATATTTTTTCGTCATCCCTTCAACTGAACTGACAGATATCAGATTGTTGGTGTCTGGTTTTGATTTCAGTTGTGGGATGTGCTTTTGTATTGAATTGTTTGTTTTGCTAGCTATCTTTATGCCTTGTTTTTCTATTATGTTACGTATTTTACGTGTGAATTTGTTATGGTAGGTCATTGTACGCCATTTTCATGGTATTGCAGGTTGTTTGTGTCGGTGTGGTTTGGTTAATTTTTTTTCATAATTTGTGTCTATGTTTCTATCTAGTTTGTCTACCAGTGTTTCTTTGTGTCCATTTTTTAATGTTATTTGTTCTGTAATGGCCTGTTCTTTTTGTTAATCAGGTGTTATGGGGAGATCCTGTTCATTTTGTTTAAGATATATGTCACTGCGGCCTGTTTGTGAATCTGCAAGTGGTCTGAGATTGCATTTATGTTAGTGTGACTTGTAGGTTTTCTGTATATGTAAAATGTCTGTCTTTTCTTAAGGTCATGTCTAGGATCTTGAGTGTGTTTCCTTGTTCTTCTTCCATTGTGAACTTTGTTCTTGTGTAGCATATTTATGTCTTTGTGTAGTTGCTGTATTTTATTTTTATGTTCATCTATCATGCATAGTACTTCATGCATTTACCGATACTAGTAGATGATGGTGTAATTTTCTTTGTTATTATGTCTTTAAGTATTGCTTTTTCTATATGATTCACGAAAATATTGGCTCATGTTCTTGAAACAGATGAACCCATAGGTAAGATTTCTTCTTGTATGTAGTATTCTTGTTTCAGTTTAAAATAATTTTGTTGTTTTATTAACAGTAACAATTGTATTATTATTATTATTATTATTATTATTATTATTATTATTCTGGATTTACAATGTGAGTACATTTTTCCAGCACCTATTCTAGATTACAGTAAGTCACTAATTATTGTTCTCCACTCTTCTCTATTTGTCCATAAATCTTCAGGAACGTTGTTCTTCCTCATTGCTGACTGAACTCCCTGTTTCCATGTATCAGGTGGTCGTCCCCTTTTTCTTCTTCCAAGTGGTACCCAGTCGATTATGCATTTTGGTAGTCTTTCCTGTTCCATTCGTCTGATGTGTCCATACCATTTAAGTTGTTTGTGCTCGATGAAATCAATAATTGAATTTTTACATTTCATCTTGTCTGTGATTACTTCATTTCTTATTCTTTCTCGTCTTGATATTCTTGCTGAACGTCTCCAGAAATCCATTTCTGTGGCTAATAATTTTGATATCAGTTGCCATTTTGTTGTCCACACTTCTGAACCATATGTAATAATGCTCCTAACTATTGTTTTAAAAATCCTTATTTTGTTATCAGTTGTTATGTGTTTGTCCCAGAGAATTCCATTCAATAAAGAGATTGTCGTCTTTCCAGAATTTATTCTTGATCTAATTTCTTTGTCCTGTTTCCCATCATTTGTAATTTTCACACCTAAATATTTGTATTCCTCAGTAGCTGTTATAGTTCCCATCCCTTCTTCTAATATTAAGTCTCCATTCACTCCACCAATTACCATGTACTTTGTTTTATTCATATTTACATTTAGACCTGATTTTTTATATTCTTGAATCAATTTTCTGGTCACATACTCTATGTCCTCATAGTCTTGGGCTATAATCAGTGGAGTTGCTAGTCTCCCATCGGGCGCCTCCCCAGGTGGCGGATAGGGGAATGCCCACCAGATATGGAGGGTACCGGGGAAATAAAATACCCGGGGAGGACCAAAACTAGCAACTACTGCCTTGTAGTTTAGGTATTGGATTACCAAAGGCTAAAGGAAGAAAACCTTGAGCGAAAATTACCTGGTCCTCCAGGTTGGGGGTTAATGCGATGGGCCAACTCCCCATTCATTGGAAAAACCTCACTGGTTAAAAAGCCTATAAGATTACAATTTTATTATTCCGTCTGTATATTCATGAGGTAGCTGGTTCTGTGGTTTGAGGTTTTGTTCAGTTAGTTTTATGATTTCGTTAATAGCTATGCACCTGTAGATACATTCTACATCAAAGGAGAACAATGTTGCTGTGCAAGGAATTTTAATGTCTCTTACGTGTTGTACTAGCTGTAATTGTTACTTATTATTCTATCATTTTTAAGTTTAAAGTACTGACTTGCTAGTAGGTATGTGGGAGCTGCTCTGTAGTTAACTATCGTCCGGACAGGGATATTTTCTTTATGTACCTTTGGTTGCCATCTAACGTTGGGTGCTCGAGAACATTTTTGTACAGGTCCCTTTGTCTGTACATATGTACTCTGTCTTTTTGTGTGTTTTAAACATGTGTTTAAAATATGTTAGCTGGTTTGATTTTAACTTTTTTCTACTGATTTTGCTAAAGAATTCTTCTGAGTTTTTTCTCTGTGTATTCTTTTGTTTTGATGAGGACAACATTATTACGTTTGTCAGATTTTGTTATAATGGCGTAAAATGATGTAAATACCTTCAATTACAGATCACAGATGATTCTTTACTCCGATAAAGTGAAACACGTATGTTGAAAAAAATGCGCATTTTCTTGTAATTGTAACGACGGAACGAAATTAGTCTCGGGAATTGTAAAGCAACTACAGACAGTATGGTCGCACAGATGAAGAACCCGTGAAGGAAGTAGTTTAAAGACTCACCGTTTCATCTGTTTTCGAGAGTTTTCGTCATTCTGGTAGCTACACTAAGCAGCAATAATAAAGGTGGTAGGAAAGACTCAAAGATGAGCGGTTCGTTTCTTCAGACGTTAGTTTAGCACAGGCGAGAGCGCCGTGGTGATGTTTAACAGACTACTGCGGTAGATACTACAAGGGGGGCGTTGTGCATCACGGCCAGGTTTACTGCCCAAAGTTCCGACACTGCACGTTCTGGGAAGTGACAGGCACCAGTGCCTGAGAAAAAAAGTGTGAAGCGCCCACAAGACGCGGTCGCATGTCAGTGTAACGTTATGCACGAAAACAACCACGGTGGGTACGTAAATGATTACAGAGTTGCAATTCTGTGTGCCGGGTGGAACGACCACCAGGGTGCATTCGTGTTGTTCGTGTCTGGTGTTGTTACCAGGCCTGGCAGAGTATGTGAGGGGCGTGAACAGCGTCAGAGGTTGATTGATCACTCTGAAGCACGCGGAGATGGCACGTACCCCTATCAGAAAGCCTTATCAGCACTTGGTAGTGTTTGAAATGGGCCCCTGGTACCGGATCTCCATTTGACGGGCTTGTTGAGTCGTCAGGTACCTATATTCGTGTAGTAGTCCGATGGGACACTGGTCCGATGTTGGACCGCATGGGAACATGAGGGTGGGCATACCTGTTGTGAAGGTTGTGGTCAACCACGTCTGACCATAGCAAGGGACGATAGTCATATTCTGCGCGAAACACAGAGCCATTTGAACCACTTTTTCCCGTATCATGTCATGTTGTGTTACGTTCGTGTCTGCTGTGCTGTTATGTATCGGTGACAGTGAATAAGTATGGTTTCTGGGGATCCAAGTTCCCCACATGTACATGTAGAAATCTGCCTACGGCATATGCTGTGTAAGTACGGAGGGTAAGGGCCGTGACCTGCCAGAAAGTGAATTGTACCCCGGCTGGGATTGATATGGTGATATGGCACTGTCTCAGACGTTCCCTTGATGTCTGGGAAGAACTGATATACCGTACAGTCGTTATCGCTTGACTCCCATTCCCTTTCCCAGGGCTTATGCTGCCCATGTTTGTAGCTTGCCCGGGCATCCAAGTTATCGTCTCCTGTTCTCTTAGTCAGTCGTCCATCTCCGAGAACGTGGGCCCCAGTCGGGTTGTACGATCGCGGTCCGCGTCAGAGAGCTTCTCTCTGGGCTTGGGGTTTTCCCTGTTCCACCTCCTTTCCGGGCCCCTCTGCGTCCATCCCCGTGGTGTGTGCCTCGCCCTTGCCTTCGTCTCGAATTGGCGCAGGGCCCGAAGGACTCAGTCCCTCCGGAGGCCTTCCGCCGCCGCTTTTATTCCATCCTAGCCACGTATCAGGGCTCTGGCGTGTTTTAGACTGACGGTTCGATGGTTGCTGGTCGTGTCGGTTATGCTCTCACTCTAGGGAGCGTTTCCACTGCTGAGCTGGTCGCCATCTTTCGTGCCCTAGAGTATATCCGCTCCTGCTCAGGTGAGTCCTTCGTTATCTGTGGCGACTCCCTGAGCAGTTTACGAGCCATCGGCCAGTGCTTCCCTCGCTCTCGTCTGGTGATGGCTGTCCAGGAGTCCCTGCATGCTCTTGCCCGTTGCGGCCGCTCTGTGGTCTTCGTGTGGACCCCAGGCCATGTTGGGATACCCGGCAATGAAAATGTTGACCGCCTGGCGAAAGAGGCAACCAGTAAACCACCTCTGGACGTTGGCCTCCCGGAGACTGATTTGCGAGCCTTCTTACGCCGCAAAGTTTTTGCGCTATGGGACGCTGAATGGCGCAGTCTGACCACACCCAATGAACTCCATGCTATCAAGGAGACGACGACTGTGTGGCGGTCATCCATGCTAGCCAATCGCAGAGATCCAGTTGTCCTTTGTCGGCTCCGCATTGGCCACACCCGGCTGACGCACAGATATTTACTGCGTCGGGAGGACCCTCCTCCACGTCGCTGCGGGGTGGCTTTGACGGTGGTCCACATTTTGTTGGCCTGCCCCCTTTTAGCTGTGGTCAGGCGGACATTTGCGCTGCCTGATACGCTCCTTGCCATTTTAACAGATGACACTGCCATGGCAGGCTTCGTTTTGCGTTTTATTTGCACAGGGGGCTTTTATCATTTAATCTAAGTGTTCGTCCTTTTTTTGTGTTGAGTCTGCCACTTAGCCTACGGTTTTAGACTGAGTTTTTAATGTGTTTGTCGGTGGTTGGCTTTTCCTTCTTTTTGTCTCTATGGTCGGCCAACCATCGTCACACTCTGTGTGATTTTAATTCGTTTTGGCTGGTCTTTGTCTCAGTTTCTCTTGTCCTGTGTCGTCTGTCATCTTTGTTCGCTTTTATTCTCCGTGGGTGTTTTTAAGTTTTGGAAAAAGGGACCTATGACCGTAGCAGTCTGGTCCCTTTAATCCCCCAAACCAACCAACCTTTCCCAGGCATCCATGTGCCATTTAACGAGTTGGAGCTTCTCTGTGATGACCAGTCCGGAAATCTCGATTACCTTCTCCTGTCTCCCCCTCCTCAGCTAGTACCTTGCAGCCTAAAACCGAACGGCTATGCCGGTAGGGAAGGTTCCAGTCACTACGCAGAGTGATGCCACTGACGTGGTGTTGGAAGTTCCTGACAGCCTTACCAGGCCACATTTCTGCTCTCGCCGCACGATATTCCTATTCGTCACCAGACGTACTCGATGGGCCCATGCACTGGCTTCAAAACACTTTACAGACTCAAAGAGTGCACAGTGGTAGGTTCTCAATGTGGTATCCTGGAGAGCCACTGGATACGATTTGAGGTTTGGGCTGGTAAAGATTGGGGGACCTCTGACTGCACAACGGTATGTGACACACATCCAGCATCCCCCCCCCTTCCCCCCCCGTTTCCACGCTACCTCATATACAACGGTATGGTGGTGCCGTTTTCCAACATGAGGTTGAGGTACTCTTACGACCTGCAATATCCATATATGTGTCCTTAATGGGAAACGTGTGGGACCAAGTCGGACGTCAAGCCCATCCTGGTTCCAGTTTAAACAATATCGGGGATTGTTCACATCAGGCCATCTTGCATCCCGAGAGGTTGCGACGCCGTTGTGACTCCCTTCCCAACAAAATCGCTGTAGGCTTCCTTGCCAGAGAGGCTGTCACATCTTACTGGTAAGTGTGTTCGTACCGCCAAATTATTTGCACATCATCATCATCATTTAAGACTGATTATGCCTTTCAGCGTTCAGTCTGGAGCATAGCCCCCTTATAAAATTCCTCCACGGTCCCCTATTCAGTGCTAACATTGGTGCCTCTTCTGATGTTAAACCTATTACTTCAAAATCATTCTTAACCGAATCCAGGTACCTTCTCCTTGGTCTGCGCCGACTCCTCCTACCCTCTACTGCTGAACTCACGAGTCTCTTGGGTAACCTTGCTTCTCCCATGCGTGTAACATGACCCCACCATCTAAGACTGTTCGCCCTGACTGCTACATCTATAGAGTTCATTCCCAGTATTTCTTTGATTTCCTCATTGTGCACACCCTCCTGCCATTGTTCCCATCTACTAGTACCCGCAACCATCCTAGCTACTTTCATATCTGTAACCTCAGCCTTATTGATAAGGTAACCTGAATCCACCCAGCTTTCGCTCCCATACAACAAAGTTGGTCGACAGATTGAACGGTGCGCAGATAACTTAGTCTTGGTACTGACTTCCTTCTTGCAGAAGAGAGTAGATCGTAGCTGAGCGCTCACTGCATTAGCTTTGCTACACCTCGCTTCCAGTTCTTTCACTATGTTGCCATCCTGTGAGAATATGCATCCTAAGTACTTGAAACCGTCCACCTGTTCTAACTTTGTTCCTCCTATTTGGTACTCAATCCGTTTATATTTCTTTCCCACTGACGTTACTTTCGTTTTGGAGATGCTAATCTTCGTACCATAGTCCTTACATTTCTGATCCAGCTCTGAAATATTACTTTGCAAACTTTCAATCGAATCTGCCATCAGAACTAGGTCATCCGCATATGCAAGACTGCTTATTTTGTGTTCACATATCTTAATCTCACCCAGCCGGTCTATTGTTTTCAACATATGATCCATAAATAATATGAACAACAGTGGAGACAGGTTGCAGCCTTGTCTTACCCCTGAAACTACTCTGAACCATGAGCTCAATTTACCGTCAACTCTAACTGCTGCCTGACTATCCATGTAAAGACCTTTAATTGCTTGCAAAAGTTTGCCACCTATTCCATAATCTCGTAGAACAGACAATAACTTCCTCCTAGGTATCCGGTCATATGCCTTTTCTAGATCTATAAAGCATAGATACAATTCCCTGTTCCACTCATAACACTTCTCCATTATTTGCCGTAAGCTAAGGATCTGGTCCTGACAACCTCTAAGAGGCATAAACCCACACTGATTTTCATCCAATTGGTCCTCAACTAATACTCGCACTTTCCTTTCAACAACACCTGAGAAGATTTTACCCACAACGCTGATTAAAGAGATACCTCTGTAGTTGTTACAATCATTTCTGTTTCCATGTTTAAAGATTGGTGTGATTACTGCTTTTCTCCAGTCTGATGGAACCTGTCCCGACTCCCAGGCCATTTCAATTATCCTGTGTAGCCATTTAAGACCTGACATTCCGCTGTATTTGATGAGTTCCGACTTAATTTCATCCACCCCAGCTGCTTTATTGCACTGCCATGTACTGACCATTTTCTCCACTTCTTCAAATGTGGTCCTATTTCCATCATCATTCCTGTCCCATTCTACCTCGAAATCTGAAACATTACTGATCGTATTTTCACCTACATTGAGCAACTCTTCAAAATATTCCCACCATCTGCCCAAGGCATCCACAGGATTCACCAGCAGTTTTCCTGACCTGTCCAAAATACTTGTCATTTCCTTCTTACCTCCCTTTGCACATTTGACAGAATTTTTAAATCACCGAAACCGCGTCACATATGCTTTTATACCGTGCAGTTGCATTCCATTTCGTCCTCACCCCCTGGGTGGTTCCCTTTTTAACAAGCAAGTGTACATCTGACGAGATGGCCACCACAGTGAAACCAGAGAAATTCCTACGCCACCATAACAGCAGCCGTGTTTCGCACGCACGACCCACGACGTGGAGGAATGGGAAGCGAAACGACAGCGGTACGACAAGCACTCTCTGCCACACGCCGACAGGCGGCCAACACTTCCTACAAACAAGCTGATATAAGTGACATGGACAGAAATACGGAAACTGAAATAGCACTTCAAAGGGATATTGCGAGCCATTAGGGAAAGGTCCAGCCGCCAGAGAGAAGATGTGCCACAGAAAAATTAACTGGGATACCGGCAGTGCAACGTATGGTGTAGCGAAGTGAAATACGGGTTTTCCTCAAAGGATTTGAACGAAATCCGAGCAGTTTAAGTGAATCCTCTCAGACATTACACTGATTTATGGACACAGTAAGAAATAATGACACGAAGACAACATTTAAGGTTGCTGAAATTGCGAGAAATGAAAATACTGTGCCAACGGAGTTGACTAGAAGCGATACAACAAAGAAAGGGCAATAGACACTAGAAAATCTTTGACAGTGGGAATCAGTTTTTGATTCAGTATAGAACAGTTTTTTTAAAAAAGCTCTTCAAGTACAAAGAAATTCGTACTGTGGACTATGCAGTACTTTTGTATAACATGCAAATTTACGGTGTTAGGGAGAAAATTCAACCATAGTTCACTCCGTATCTGGAAAGCAGGAAGCATAACGTCGTCCTCCAATGTCAATAAACAGTGAATCTGACAGGGGCCATGTAAAGTGGCTTCTATTCAGAGTAATTTGCTTTTCTTGATAAATACAACATGACCCGTAATTGTCGACTTCGAAAGTCGCCAGTGAAATCTACATTAAAACGTAAATTGACACGCAGAATTGGGAACATCCTCAAGATACAAGCAACAAAAATACCATACCAAAGCAATAACTCGATACTGACATGTGTAAAAAAGTAAGATGTCCCTGACAAAACTGTGGCATTTACCAATTCCAATGTAACGGCTTGATGCTCTGCATTTAGGACAGACAGGCAGAAGTTTTGAAAGAAGGTATAACGAATACAAAAGAGCGTGGAAATATGCCACGAGCCACTCAACATTTGAACAACACATCTGGCAAGAAAACTACCACCTTACCACAATAGAAATGGACATAAACATAAATTAGGTAACAAGGATTCTTTCCTAGACCTAGAAGAGAACTTTGAAATGCAAAAAGCAGTAGTAGAGAAGAAAAAAATAGTAAATGAGCAGACAAACATCAGCAGCCACACATTATTTAAACTGGTAAAACATATTCTAGACAAAGAACAACCTCTCTAGACACCACAAAATAATACCACAAACTAGGAAATATGCCTATCCTAGATCATCCAACACTGTACAATAGTAAAGGAATAAGTAACACAGGCGATAGTTAGGACATATTATCTCCTTTTACAAACACACACACACACACACACATACACACACACGCACACACACAAACACACATACACGGCAATAGCAGACGCTCCTACCAATATCAAAACAAACAAAAGACGAAAGCTCTAACAGCAGAAAAAAAAAAAAAACACACGAAATGGCGAGATGACAGTGGTTCTTCATAACACGAAAATGTGAATATGTTTAGTGTTAGCGAAAGTGATGTGTGCTAAAATCTAGCGCATACGTGTGTAAGTGTAAGAAGAACGACGTAAACAACAACAACAAAAAAACCGTGAGTAACGATGAGAATTAACGCTATTTATAGCTATTTATAGTAGCAAGTCGTATGTTAGCACATAAATTTTCACGATCATAGCAAACAAAACTATAAGACAAAAAGACCATATTGTTACTGTGTCCACTGAAGAATAAAGCGAAACGCGTTTGGTCTTAATTAGACTTTCATTGCGGTTGTAAGAGAGGTAATTAGCATATACACCTTCCAAATTACTCTGTTTTATTGTCCCTTTAGCTTGTAGCACTCTTCCCTAACAATGTGTAAACTGATCCAGTCTTGTGTTAACGATTAAGCTTCTGTCACGTTGTTTCAGAGGGAACTATTACTTCGTTGCATTTCCACACTAATTAAACAATATCCACACAACATTAAAGAAAGGAGTGCTCCTTCCAGTGCTTTTGGGAACCCACAAGCTCTTTTGTGTGGCCCCACAACCAGACGTAATAGGGTACGAGATAGGGAGATCGTACTGTCCGTACAACAGGTCCATTACGTCCGTTCCGTCTCCTGGAGTTACTTTCATCAAAATAGCAAGCCACCGTACGCTGATAATGTGTAGGGGCTCCATCGTGAAGCAGCGAGACGTTGTGTTGCGTTTCCAGCGGAACATATTCCAGGAGATCAGGAAGAATGGTCTGGAGAAACTTTAAGCAGTTGACACCACGCAGTGGTCCGACCAACTCAAACTATAAAAGTAGCCGATCGCCAGCGATTTCTGCCCCAAAGATCGATGGAGAAATTACGCTGGAAATGGACTTCCAGGATGATGTGTGGGTTTTTCTCAGCCCAAACATGGCAATTGTGGCGATTGAAGATGCCATTCAAATGGTTCAAATGGCTCTGAGCACTATGGGACTCAACATCTTAGGTCATAAGTCCCCTAGAACTTAGAACTAATTAAACCTAACTAACCTAAGGACATCACACACACCCATGCCCGAGGCAGGATGCGAACCTGCGACCGTAGCAGTCCCGCGGTTCCGGACTGCAGCGCCAGAACCGCTAGACCACCGCGGCCGGCGAAGATGCCATTTCCAGTAGATATATTTTCTTGTCCATTGTGTGCGATCACCTGGAGAAATTCTGTTGAAAGTGTCCCCATGTTCAAAGAATAAGAAAGAAGGAGACAGAAATATTGCATGTTAACCTAAACGCCGGCTACCCATACTCGTAAATAAATGTGAATCTACATAAAATAAAAGTACGCTGTTTTTTAGTTAATACTTTGTATGGAAAAGTAAACGTAATTATATGTGATCTATGTACTGTAATAGTCCGGAGTGGCTGTATTAAATGTAATTGCGTATTCTTTAATTTCATATCCCACCACGTGAGACAGTTAAGAACATAACAGCATAAGAAATATAATATGGAAATTCTTTTGGCCATCTGCCTTTCGTTTCTAGTTACAGTTGGAGACGTTAATTATTTACAGCCTTCACCCGACAACATAAGCACAGGAAATAACTGTAAGCAGTTGTGTATAATGTTTGAAAGTCAATACATTAAAGTGAGACTGATTACATTTTGAATTTAATTGAGAATAAATTGCGAAGCTCCAGCTTGTACCAGCATTAACTTCTTTGCCCGCGAATAATGAGATAACAGTTTTCATTAAAAAGTGAAATTACTTTTTATTAAGTTACTTAAATGCATTTCACCGTTAAAACGAGGCCAAAAAAGAATGTTACTATTATCATTGTAACAATATACCTGCTTAGGTGATTGTATCGCCTCTCTCCGTAATATTGTTCTATACTGGGCAATATTTATACATTTTTGTTCAGCAAGCATACGGTGTATGCTGGATGCGTATTTATATCAAGAAGCGAACTTTCGCAAAACATTAATTTAATGTTTTTGCCTACGTAGCGGATTTCATTGCCACGCGCGTATGAAACTAGTCATTCATAGGGAAAGTGCGAAAACACATACAAAAAATGGTCGACACACTGAAATAAAAGAGATATGGACAATATATTTGACTTTTCTTTTGGACTTGTCTCAAATTATTCATTACTTCATTTCATGCTCTTGATATGCTTTCTTCCTCTTGAATTACAATATTCTTTTATAAAAACTTAAGAGAAATTCAAACAATGCGAAAGCCCGCTAAAACACTCCTCTCATGTGCTGCCTCTGACGTCACAGGCTAGCTCGGTGCTCCTAGCTAATGCAGACTGACGTCTTGTTCTGGAATTTACGTTTCGGAAAATGGGTTACAAATGGTACATAGTACCTTGCTGTACAGATGCGTTTATAAAAACTCCTGAAAAGTTCTTTTTGAGTATTCCAAAGAATGAGAAGATGCGTAAAATGTAGTTTCACTGTACCGGCAAATTGCCACTACGTCGACGCGCAATTTCCCTAACGTAATTAAAAATGTTTTGCACTGCGAAGTTAACATTAATTTATCTCCGAGACACGCTTTCTCACAGTTACAAGGAAGGATAGCGTCATTCAACGAAATTAAACACTTAGGAAAAATTGCCAGAGTACCCATTTTTACTTTATTTATTCTGTAGCTCAGTTATCAGAGCGGAAGACACCCGAATTTTGTAAGATGATGTCCATAGATAGCTGGTTCGAATCCAATCCGAAATAATATTTTAGCTTATTTGTGAAAGTATTCGACTGTCTTCTCATATGAAAACCAAATCATAATTACAAAACTTCACCACACCCATCAGAAACAGAATATTATTGTGCTTTCCTTGCTGTTTACATTGGGCTTACATTTTAATCGCTGTTCACACACGTCACATTCAAAGGGATATTTTCTGGTTAATGTGGCCACATACTTTTTACTTTATTCGAAGTAATACTTTTTTTTTACAGTCGTACTGTCTAGCTAGCATCCTTAGTGTTTTAACTTTTGAAGTTTCATCATCTTACATAAAGATGAAGTAAGTCTGTTTCAGGCACTGACGTTAGTTTACACTCACAAATGTCACATCCCTAACGTTTGTGTTACCTGCATGCCGTGCATGCCTTATATCTCTCCGTACAGAAAACCTCATTGTCCTACACCTCGTTGTACTGTGGGAGTTGGTGATGTCTTCACAACTAGCAATTCTGTCCGAAAAAACTGATTTGTTTTTTCGCAAAGTAAATCCGTTTATCCTCTATTGTAAATTTCTCAGAACAAGATTAGTGTGAAGCTAGGCATAATACATTCCACGATGGAAACAACTGATATAATGAGTTGTTGCTAAGGCTGTTTTCGCATTTCGAATAAAACTTTTAAAAACATGTCTGTTTGAGGATTCGAACATGTGACCTCTTTGTCCACAGTCAGATGTGCTATCCATTGGGCCACCGATCGCCACCTTCTAATGGTATTTGAGTTTCTTTTATAGAGGAAATTAGCACAAAGAGTTGTCAAGAATAATTTTATTATACTTTGGGTCGTAGCTTAGGACAGAGTAGATTCTCCAAAAGTTTTCTCCTTCGTGTGAATACGGCAGAATTCAAAATGGTTCAAATGGCTCTGAGCACTATGGGACTTAACTTCTGAGGTCATCAGTACCCTAGAACTTAGAACTAGTTAAACCTAACTAACCTAAGGACATCACACACATCCATGCCCGAGGCAGGATTCGAACCTGTGACTGCAGCGGCAGCGCGGGTCTGCACTGAAACGCCTAGAAACGCTCGGCAACAGCAGCCGGCATGGCAGAATTGGTGGACGCAATATCAGGAGCTGCAGAATAGCTGCTGTTGTGGAGTTAAGAGTGAGCAGGTGGATATTATCGGTTGAAGCAACGCTGTTGAATTCTATTAGACTATTTTGTTTCATCTGCATTCCCAATCACTATAAGTTGTTGACAGCAAAATGCTTTTCATAGCAAATGCTATCTTCTTCAGGCCACCAGATGCATTTATAGACCATTTACATGGATGAACAGGAACAATTGTACAGACTGACATTGTATTTCATGGTTGGTTTTGTTTTTCGTTTTCCTTACATGGCAGTTCTTTTCATCTAGTAATATTAATTCATTTCACCTGATTGATTGTTTATTGTGTTATTCTATGTCTAGATGTACACTCTGCAAACAAGTGTCAAGTGCATGGCAGAAGTTTTTTCCCCCTCTGTTAGCTATAAGGGCTTGTTCCCATTTCATTCACATATGGTGCACAACAGGAATGCCTATGTGTGCACTGTAATTAATCTATGCAATACATGGGAGTTTGCAGCATATTCCTACATTCTCTTTCGAAACTCTTTCTAGCAGTTTTCGAAGTAGTCTTTCTCAGGACATTGTGTGTCCAATTTTCAAGTGTCTGCCAGTTCAGTTTCTTCAGTACCTCCATTAAAATTTCCCATAGTTCAAACAAAACTTTGACCGTAGGTGCTGTCCCTCTCTGTTTACATTCAACAACACTTGTTACTTCTATTCGGTGCTGGTCCCACATACTTCAGTAATATTCTAGAATGGACCATACAAGTTATGTGTAAGCAGTCTCCTTTGTAGACTGATTTAATTAGATTAGAAGACATGAAATAAGACATTATCCACCTCATCTACCACCTGGGTGTACAGTGAATGGTGGTTAGTCGGGATGCTGACAGGTCTAAGAGGCAGTCGTTGAATAGTGACTCGGCAGTGGGAGTGAACTGATGCAACAGATGCGTGGGAAGAGGCGGGAGATGGCTGACGAGTGTGAGGAATTGAGGGAGGACTTGGAGAGCTGACAGGCGGTGGCAGGTGGCGCTTTATTCCGCCGGGACCCCCTGCCCCGCGCTCTCGCCGCTCACCCCACGTGGTCTCTCCCCCGTTCACCCTCCTCCCCCCTCCAGAGTCACCTCCCTCTCTCCACTCCGCCCTCTCTTGGTGGCGTCGCGACTCTGCGGCGCCGCTTTTGTCGATATCCCGGTCGTCCACCGCCGGTGCGGGGGAAATAAAGCGCTGGGCCTCACCTGGCTGCAGCTCATCACGTAAAACGTGTCCTCTGCTGCCTACCACGACTAGCGTTGACGTTAGCTCATATGGATTCACTTATTGTAGTGTAACGACGCAAGTTTCGAATGAATGATTTTCTTTTAACATATGACCATGTGCAGACTTCGTCACCTACGTCAGTTACAACACACTTCAAAATTATTTAAATTCTTTTTAAATTGTCTCGGAATGGTTCTTGAACGAAACTGTAAAACATCATCATTTGAGTCGTATGCGCAGAATTTCGTCACTCAGTCCAATTTGTTTGCACAAACTTTTTTCAATTTAGATGTCGTTTTGTTTCTTCTCAGAAATTATATTAATGCAAGTTATCTGATTTAAAAAATATTAGAACCACATTGAATAAACTATCCAGATTCAAACTCGAGATGAACGTTGTCAAAATTAATAATCAATTCATTCACATAATTCTTCATAAATAAATTCTCGGAACACGTATTTGAACTTTAGCAGTATCCACTAGTTTATTATCTTCCTACACATAGACGTGAACCTAAGCCTTGACAAGATAGGACTGACCATTTACAACATGATTAAACTTTCTATGACGTCATTGTTGTACAAAATTACGAAATCTTATTTTATCAGTTTTTTTAGAAGCCCGACGCAACAACTCGGTTCCAGGATCTTCTGTTGCGCTCTGGCTGTCGACCCGCGACGTATAGTGGCCAGCAATTTTCCCTGTGGCCCCGGCAGTGAAGATGCTGCCTCCGTTCGTTGCGCCGCCCTCTCGGTACATGAAACATAAAAATTTAAATACAAAACTTTAGACAATTCACAACTATTACAAATATTACAAAAATACATAAACAAAAACACTAAAATTAACTTATATTCACCTGCAAACTGGGCTGACACTGATGGATGGGTGACGCTTCAATTTCGTGTCCCACTACATTATGTGGTTCAGAGTTGAAGTCCCAGACTTTGTATGCACATGCTTTTGTCTCACACCTATCACGTCTTTCCCCTCTAAATCTGTTTCTCCGCAAATCATCTTACAGCGTGTCAATGAATCTCAGTCTGGCATCTGCTTTACCGACGATCAACTTTATATGTACCACTGTCACTGTCGACCCTATCCCCCACCCTTTTCGCGTCAAGTCATGAATGCCCAACTGGATGAAAAATTGCTGATAATCCTCTGTATGAGTTTCTATCTCCCTACTTTTGTAATCATGGTCTTTTCGCGAGATGTACATACGAGGAAGCAGTATATTAGCTGACTTTTCTAGGAAAGCATGTCCTTGGGACTTTAACAGTAGACCGCAATGTGGTACAGAAAGCCTCTCTAGCATCGTCTGCAGCTGAAGGTGGCTGAGAATCTCCGTGGCGCTTTCGTGCGAACGAAAGGTGCTGCTCTTCTTAGGAACGCAATTGTTTCTTCGACCAGTCCTATCTGACACGGTTCTCACAGGGTTTTGTAAGCTACCTTTTTCGTTGATGGACTACATTTATCGAGAAACCCTTAATGAATCTCAGTCTGGCGTCAGCCTTTCCAGTGATAAGTTATTTGTGTTCATTCACTTCAAATCGGTCCATAGACATACTCTCCTACATCTACATCTACATCCATACTCCGCAAGCTACCTGATGGTGTGTGGCGGAGGGTACCTTGAATACCTCTATGGGTTCTCCCTTCTATTCCAGTCTCGTATTGTTCGTGTAAAGAAGGATTGTCGGTATGCCTCTGTGTGGGGTCTAATCTCTCTGATTTTATCCTCATGGTCTCTTCGTGAGATATACGTAGGAGGGAGCAATATACTGCTTCACTCTTCGGTGAAATTATGTTCTCGAAACTTCACCACAAGCCCATACCCAGCTACTGAGTGTCTCTCCTGCAGAGTCTTCCACTGGAGTTTATCTATCATCTCCGTAACGCTTTCGCGATTACTAAATGATCCTGTAACGAAGCGCGCTGCTCTCCGTTGGATCTTCTCTATGTCTTGTATCAACCCTATCTGGTACGGATCCCACACTGCTGAGCAGTATTCAAGCAGTGGGCGAACAAGCGTACTGTAACCTACTTCCTTTGTTTTCCGATTGCATTTCCTTAGGAGCCTTCCAATGAATCTCAGTCTGGCATCTGCTTTACCGACGATCAACTTTATATGATCATTCCATTTTAAATCACTCCTAATGCATAGTCCCAGATAATTTATGGAATTAACTGCTTCCAGTTGCTGACCTGCTATATTGTAGCTAAATGATAAGGGATTTTTCTTCCTATGTATTCGCAGCACATTACATCTGTCTACATTGAGATTCAATTGCCATTCCCTGCACCATGCGTCAATTCGCTGCAGATCCTCCTGCACTTCAGTACAATTTTCGATTGTTACAACCTCTCTATATACCACAGCATCATCCGCAAAAAGCCCCAGTGAACTTCCGATGTCATCCACAAGGTCATCTATGTATATTGTGAATAGCAACGGTCCCACGACACTCCCCTGCGGCACACCTGAAATCACTCTTACTTCGGAAGACTTCTCTCCATTGAGAATGACATGCTGCGTCTACATGTCTCAGGGGCGTAACAGTTCCAGTGATTGTTCTGCACTCGTATACTCATATAGTAGAGGAGCTTTCTGTCTACGTATTCGCAATACTTCACATTTGTTTATGTTGAGGGTCAAGCACCAAGCGTCTGCCCTCTGCGGGTCATGTTGCATTTCGTTAGAATATTTTAGTGTTGCGACTTCTGTGTATGCAACATCATCATCCACAAAAATCCTCATGGAACTTTCGACACTATCCACTAAGACCAGGTATTTTTACATCTTAAGATTTCTCTCCGTTGGCTATGACATCCTGCATTGTGTTCGCTAGAAAGTGTTCAGTCCAATCACACTGCTGGCCTTATATTCCGAACGTTCATATTTTCTTCATTAGGCGACAGTGCGAAACTATATTCAGTGCCTTTCGGAACATGATGTAGACGTCCACTGGGACCCGGTATGTCTCGTGGACAAACGGAGCGAGCTGGGGGTTTTCAAACTACATGTTGATTCCTATCGACGATATTTTCGGTCTCCAGAACCGTGAAAATATGCGGACGTAAAATACGTTTCAAAATTCTTCAACAGAGCGATGTCAATCATATAACCTTATAGTTTTCTTCGTCCTTTCTTGGAAACTAGAATGACGTGCTGTTTTTCCAGTCATTAGCAAAGCTTCGCTCTTCTAGGGACCCACTACGCCTCCCTCAACGTTTGTTGATGCGCAAATGCCGAGTTACCTCTCCTTGGGAGGTGGTTTACGGAATGTAGATGTAGATCTTAATGTGTCGGGCTCTGGGAAAAATGGCATGAAGCGGCTTTCCCTTTCAGTAAGTTCCCCAAGTCCACGTTCTTCTACTACTTTTCCTTCTGTTCCTTTAACTACTATCGAATTCCAGTTCGCTACCACAGTTAAATTTTGTTTCACTCAACTGTTTGAATCATTTTCTTTGTCTCATCACATATTCTTTTAATCTCTTCATCATCTGCGCGATTAATAGACATCTTTCTCTTTTTTGGGATCATCAACCTTCTCGCTGCTTCGATGCGTACAGTCACGAATTCCATTCCTGTGCCAACGTCGTCATCTCAGAGTAGTCCTTGTAGTGGAGATCTTCATTTGTTGGATGCATACGAATCTCTGTCTTCTGCTACAGTTTTTACACTTTTAATCTCTCTCTAGTACCATGGAACTTATTCTCTGATGTCTTAACACATGTCATATCATTCTATCCTTTCTTACCGTCAATGTCCACTTATTGATTTCCTCACGTGTTATCGGAAGAATCACCTCATTTGTCATCTTATCAGTCGATCTAAATGTTAACAGTCTTTTATAGCAACAAAACACAAACATTTAGATTGTCTTCTATTCAGGTTTTTTCACAGTCAATGATTTACTTTTGAAACGTCTCCTTTGAAAAATCATACAAGACTATGCTTAAACTGACACACAATATTTTTAGCGCAACGCAATCTGACTTTCAATAATCCCTACAAAACAAAGGCCCTGACTAACATTAACCTATACCTTTCACAAATCACTTACCTCATAAAAATCTTCGTTACTCGAACTACTGCAATACAGCGAGCGCCACTACTGCCAGCTAAATAAAAGATTCAAACTACGGAGGGTACTAACTACTGATAGCCATAGTTAGCAAATGAAAGATTTTAATAGAGAACAAACAATGTATTTACCTTAATAGTCATAATATATATAGCAGTTCATGACATCCATTCTGTACTCAAAAATCCTCTATCTCATTTCCCACATCCACACTGCTGGCGGCTCACCTCCAACTGCGCAACGCTACGCGCTGTTCACGTCCAGCTGCCCAACACTACAATGGCAGACAACAATGCAAACTAGCCACAGACTGCACACAGCACAGCCAGTGATTTTCATACAGAGCGCTACGTGGTGTTACCAATAAGAAAACCTAAACAGCCTACTTACACTCTCACGCAATACTGCGTTCGGAAGTTGTATTAAAAAAAAAAAAAATATTCTTTACTCTTACCTTACCTCAAAAGACTAAATATATCATTTTTCATTCACGTTGAGGTTCAAGCTGACTCTTGTACCCTTGTTTGGTTACAAACGGTTTTTCGGTATGTTCAGGCTTGAACAAACAAATTTTCTCTTCTTCTTACTCAGGTGTCCTACGTTGACGTTGGAGAATCACCAGTGGATCTTTTATTTTCTTTCTATTTTATATTAGCGAAAATGATCTTCCCTATTTGTATACATACAAATATCAGTTTCTAGGAAAAGTGGTGTGGTAAGGTCTTGTAGGACCAAACTGCTGAGTCCACCGGTCATTAAGTTTACACACTGCTTAATCTAACTTAAACTAACTTACGCTAAGGACGACACACACATCCATGCCTGAGGGAGGACTCGAACCTCCGACGGGGTCAGCCGCGCGGACCGTGACAAGATGCCCCATACCGCGCGGCTAAGAAAAGTATTCGCAAATTTTAAAACAGACAATTTTTTTCTGTGTGCCTTGTTATGACACGATGTGATTTTTGTGGATTTCTGTAGCGTACTTTGCGCTATAGCTGTTTTATTTCCACAGTCTCTCTTCTGCAACCATATAGAATTCAATGCAGAAAGTTATTTAGATCGAAAAATTACGACTGGTAATGTGATGACTAGCATTATCTTGTTCTTTGTAGAAGATCATGTGCATCTGCGCTGGGAAGAACCATCCAAAAACAATTTACAATCTACTGTGTAGTGGGCCGAGGTGGCCGTGCGGTTCTAGGCGCTACAGTCTGGAACCGAGTGACCGCTACGGCCGCAGGTTCGTAGCCTGCCTCGGGCATGGATGTGTGTGATGTCCTCTAGGTTAGTTAGGTTTAAGTAGTTCTAAGTTCTAGGGAACTGATGACCAGACATGTTAAGTCCCATAGTGCTCAGAGCCATTTGCACCATTTTTCTATTGTGTACTTTCCATGCTGTTGGGGAAAGGTGTTTGTGCCCTTTCGTAACGCCAACAATGGAAACACAGTAATTCTGCATCTTTTGGTGTTGGTGTGAACCATGCATACTCATAGTGGCCTGACGCAGAAAACTACTTTATTTGCATTTAATTGTTGGCCGCAGACTTCAAGAAGACTTCACTCTTGGACGAAGTAATAATTTTTTATTTACAATTTGCAACTTCCCATTGCCAACAGCATCAGGAGTGCAGCGACAGCACAGAGAACTCTGCTAATTCTCTTCACTTCCTCCCCCCCCTCCTACCTTCTCCTCCCTTCTACCTTCCCCCCTCCCCCATCCCCACGTCACGCACCAGCTGTCCCCGTTAAATCCCGGTGCGTTCCTCTGCCCTGCTACTGGATTATCCGGGCTTCCAGGTAACGCGCCTGAAGCGGTTGGACAGACGCTTTGCCACGCCGCCCCACGACCGCACAGTGGTCCAGGCGCCTCCAGCGCCCCAGCCGCCGTCACCGCGACGTGTGGTGGGTGAGACAGCCCCACTGGAGGCGGCAGGTAGAGCCGACACCTGTTGCGTGGACCACTCACCCCGTCTGCTCACCACTGCACCCCAACTGTGACTCGAGAAAACGTACATTTCGACATCGTACTTTCGGAACTCAAACTCATCACGTCTTTTTTTTTTTCGTATATCCATAATTGAAACGGACGACTTGGGATGTCAGCTAGTATAATGTATGTTAAAAAATGACGAAATTCCTCCAGCTGTATTAAGGTGTTGGTTTTATGGGCAACTACACTCCTGGAAATTGAAATAAGAACACCGTGAATTCATTGTCCCAGGAAGGGGAAACTTTATTGACACATTCCTGGGGTCAGATACATCACATGATCACACTGACAGAACCACAGGCACATAGACACAGGCAACAGAGCATGCACAATGTCGGCACTAGTACAGTTTATATCCACCTTTCGCAGCAATGCAAGCTGCTATTCTCCCATGGAGACGATCGTAGAGATTCTGGATGTAGTCCTGTGGAACGGCTTGCCATGCCATTTCCACCTGGCGCCTCAGTTGGACCAGCGTTCGTGCTGGACGTGCAGACCGCGTGAGACGACGCTTCATCCAGTCCCAAACATGCTCAATGGGGGACAGATCCGGAGATCTTGCTGGCCAGGGTAGTTGACTTACACCTTCTAGAGCACGTTGGGTGGCACGGGATACATGCGGACGTGCATTGTCCTGTTGGAACAGCAAGTTCCCTTGCCGGTCTAGGAATAGTAGAACGATGGGTTCGATGACGGTTTGGATGTACCGTGCACTATTCAGTGTCCCCTCGCCGATCACCAGTGGTGTACGGCCAGTGTAGGAGATCGCTCCCCACACCATGATGCCGGGTGTTGGCCCTGTGTGCCTCGGTCGTATGCAGTCCTGATTGTGGCGCTCACCTGCACGGCGCCAAACACGCATACGACCATCATTGGCACCAAGGCAGAAGCGACTCTCATCGCTGAAGACGACACGTCTCCATTCGTCCCTCCATTCACGCCTGTCGCGACACCACTGGAGGCGGGCTGCACGATGTTGGGGCGTGAGCGGAAGACGGCCTAACGGTGTGCGGGACCGTAGCCCAGCTTCATGGAGACGGTTGCGAATGGTCCTCGCCGATATCCCAGGAGCAACAGTGTCCCTAATTTGCTGGGAAGTGGCGGTGCGGTCCCCTACGGCACTGCGTAGGTTCCTACGGTCTTGGCGTGCATCCGTGCGTCGCTGCGGTCCGGTCCCAGGTCGACGGGCACGTGCACCTTCCGCCGACCACTGGCGACAACATCGATGTACTGTGGAGACCTCACGCCCCACGTGTTGAGCAATTCGGCGGTACGTCCACCCGGCCTTCCGCATGCCACTATACGCCCTCGCTCAAAGTCCGTCAATTGCACATACGGTTCACGTCCACGCTGTCGCGGCATGCTACCAGTGTTAAAGACTGCGATGGAGCTCCGTATGCCACGGCAAACTGGCTGACACTGACGGCGGCGGTGCACAAATGCTGCGCAGCTAGCGCCATTCGACGGCCAACACCGCGGTTCCTGGTGTGTCCGCTGTGCCGTGCGTGTGATCATTGCTTGTACAGCCCTCTCGCAGTGTCCGGAGCAAGTATGGTGGGTCTGACACACCGGTCAATGTGTTCTTTTTTCCATTTCCAGGAGTGTAGTTTCGATGTTGTTACAACACCATCTTCAGGCCCATACTTGTTGACAACAACCGTATGTATCTAACACTAGTAGTCAGAGATGAGATGGGCGTGTTCCATGCGGAACCGTTGTTGTCAAGAAGTATGGGCCTGAAGATGACTTTGTAACAACGTGGAAACTAGTTGCCAATAAAACCAACACCTTAATACAGCTCTAGGAATTTCGTCGTTTTTTAACAAACATCACGTTTTTCTCCTCAAATTTCTGCCGATCGTTATGTTCCCGTCAACGTAGCGTAATGTTTGGAACCGCCAGGTAACACTGTCGGTGTCAAGTATCGCAAGTATCAGGGTTCACATGAGGATCAGTGCTAGGTTGTGACAGAACAATGATGTGACATGGGCATTTTATTTTAACATACAAAGTGCTGCACCTTTCTCAGTGTTCACCGTACTGTTATATTTTGTAATTATAGTTTTCCTTTGGTTGCTCTTGACTTGTACAAGTGATTTTTTTTTATTCCACAAAAACAGTAACAAAAATGGCTAGAATGAAATGACATAAATAAGGTGGCACATAATTGCAGTCATAAATTACAGCATTCAAAGAACGAGGAATGATATTCAGTCTTTAGCAGTAGCACACATTTAGCATCTTCACTGTCACCTTCAACTGCTTGCAGTTCAGCATACACATTTTCTTCTTCTGCAGCCTGAGCTTCCTCATCATCATTTCCCAGACCCGAATTAATGATTCAGTAAATCCCTGACGTGTGTTCCTTCCAGGGTGAATTACGTGGACAGAAGAGCAGTCCCGAACAGCAAAGTCCTTCACTGCCTTGTTATTTTTTGTCAGTTCCAGCCTTCTAAACGCATCCTTAGGGAGTTCAAGATCTTCCTTTATAACAGACGCTAGATGTTTGCCGTCATATTCTTGTATCTGTTGTATTACTGATTTATTTTTCGTGTGTGACTTGCAGGTGAGGTTAGGGTCGGGAACGTGACCCAACCCATCCCCTCTCTACGAGGAATCCGGTTCCTAACCTATACCCATTCTGTTGAAACATTTCGGAGCATGTTTCCATATTTATTATTGTGATTCTGATACTTAAGTGTTTTCTCGAATTCATTTTCCATATACATCTTGTATTCAATATGTTCATCGCTCCCATTATTGTTAAAAATGGTACTTGTATATTTGTCCATTAACCAAATCACTGCGTTATTTTTTGCCTGACGGTAGTAACTTTCTTCTGGTCTGAAGAGAATGTTAGTGGGTACATTGTTTGCTGAAATTCTTGTTATTTGAGCAATTTTCTCCCTGGCACACCTCCAGTTAATAATCCGATCTCCACATGTGTAACGATGAGGCACACTACCAACGAGGTTTGGCAAGTTCCGTGACTCCTTCGACATAAAATACGAAATACGGTGAAAGCATTAATTTTTCAGATATAATAGCGCTGGAGCATCGTGGTTGTTGATTAAATTACTTTAAGAAATATAGCAACCAGGTGGTTCTAGGTGCCGCGCTGCTGCTACGGTCGCTGGTTCGAATCCTGCCCCGGGCACGTATATGTGTGATGTCCTTAGGTTGCTTAGGATTAAGTATTTCTAAGTCTAGGGGACTGATGACCTTAGAAGTTAAGTACCATACTGCTTAGAGCCATTTGGACCCTTTTTGAACTTTTGCCGTAGCTGTATTTTTGTCACAATGCGTTTCGGAGTTGTAGTCACCTTCACACCACGGAGACACAGGGACGCGGCTGTCTGAGGCCGTAGAGCAGAGCCAAGTGTGTCTGCGAAACTTCCTCTGCACAGTGGATGGTAGGGAAAGAGAGACACTTCACGCCCTGTGACCATCCAGTGGAAAGGTTTGGTTTGGGCGAATGCCTGGAGAACGTTACCTACCATCGTGTTGTAATACTCCTTTCCAAAAACTATTCTTCTTTTTTTTTAAAAAAATGTCGTATGACTCCGGACCAAAGAGTTCATATATTAGCATTTACATTATTTGCACAAGTAAACGACGGTGCGGCCTTCACTTTTATCTAGGGCAGCTAGAAGATGTGTGGCTGTTATCTTTTGTCTTTCGCCATCCTGCTATCGTTACGTAAGCATTGTGCTTTGTAGCTCTATATAAATTGTAATATGTTAAATTAATTCTCAAACAAATTGTGTTGGAGCACTTTCTTGCCATACTAGTCAACACATTTATGTTAACTACAAATGTCTTCATTTTTCAGCCTTTTATGGGAGACTTGCAATATTTAGACGTGGCACCGACCAGCCCTTGGCGTGACTTTGTTACAAAGTTTCAGTGTCTCTCTTCGCTTATTGTACAAACCGAACCTGCAGTCACAGAGAAGTAGTCCGAGAATTGTAACGAACTAGACAGCATAGAGCGATTACCAGGACGTGATGTGCAATTTACATTTCAAAATTCCGCCGGGCCACGTAAGTAGTTGCGCTGGTCGAAACACCAATATCGGACAATTACAGGTATATCGTACAGCTTCGCCATATACACTACTGGCCATTATAATTGCTACACAAGGAAGATGACGTCCTACAGACGCGAAAGTTAACCGACAGGAAGAAGATGCTGTGGTATACAAACGATTAGCTTTTCAGAGCTTTCACACAAGGCTGGCGCCGGTGGCGACGCCTACAACGTGCTGACATGAGGAAAGTTTCCAACCGATTTCTCATACACATGCAGCAGTTGACCGGCGTTGCCTGGCGAAACATTGTTGTGATGCCTCGTATGAGGAGAAATGCGTATCATCACTTTTTCGACTTTGATAAAGATCGGATTGTAGCCTATCGCGATTACGGTTTGTCGTATCGCGACATTGCTGCTCGCGTTGGTCGACATCCAATGACTATTAGCAGAATATGGAATCGGTGGGTTCAGGAGGGTAATACGAAACGCCGTGTTGGATCCCAACGCCCTCGTATCACTAGCAGTCGAGATGACAGGCAACTTATCCGCACGGCTGTAACGGATCGTGCAGCCACGTCTCGATCCCTGAGTCGACAGATGGGGACGTTTGCAAGACAACAACCATCTGCACGAACAGTTCGACGACGATTGCAGCAGCATGGACTATCAGCTCACAGACCATGGCTGCGGTTACCCTTGACGCTGCATCACAGACAGGAGCACCTGCGATGGTGTACTCAACGACGAACCTGGGTGCACGAATGGCAAAACGTCATTTTTTCGGATAAATCCAGGTTCTGTTTACAGCATCATGATGGTCGCATCCGTGTTTGGCGACATCGCAGTAAACGCACATTGGAAGCGTGTATTCGTCATCACCATACTGGCGTATCACCCGGCGTGATGGTATAGGGTGCCATTGGTTACACCTTTTGTTCGCATTGACGGCACTTTGAACAGTGGACGTTACATTTCAGGTATGTTATACGACCCGTGGTTCTACCCTTCATTCGATCGCAGGGAATCCCTACATTTCAGCAGGATAATGCACGACCGCATATTGAAGGTCCTGCACGGGCCTTTCTGGGTACAGAAAACGTTCGACTGCTGCCCAGATCTCTCACCAATTCAAAACGTCTGGTCAATGGTGGCCGAGCAACTGGCTCGTCACAATACGCCAGTCAAATGGTTCAAATGGCTCTGAGCACTATGCGACTTACTTCTGAGGTCATCAGCTGCCTAGAACTTAGAACTAATGAAACCTAACTAACCTATCACACACATCCATGCCCAAGGCAGGATTCGAACCTGCGACCGCAGCGGTCGTTATGTTCCAGACTGTAGCGCCTAGAACCGCACGGCCACTCCGGCAGGCAATACGCCAGTCACACTCTTGATGAATTGTGGTATCGTGTTGAAGCTGCATGGGCAGCCGTACAAGTACACGTTATCCAAGCTCTGTTTGACTCAATGTCCAGGCGTATGAAGGCCGTTATTACGGCCAGAGGTGGTTGTTCTGGGTACTGACTTCTCAGGATCCATGCACCCAAATTGCGGGAAATTGTAATCACATGGCAGTTGTAGTATAATAATTTTGTCCAATGAATACCCGTTTATCATCTGCATTTCTTCTTGGTGTAGCAATTTTAATGGCCAGTAGTGTACACTGCTGTCCAAAATTGAAGTGAAATTTTGCAAGGTAGTGTTTATTTAGCCACAAAACAGTGCAAACAGGTGCTAGTAGCGTGGAAACAATGTAAAGAATAGAGTACGTAGACAGCTGCAACATGCATAACGATAGACAAAAATGTTCTTCGTCTTTTTTCCAACTTAACGGGTTTGCACACACTTTCCGACTACTGGTGAATGTGTTCAGTATGCGGTGTGACCATCTCTGGCAGCAGAACAGGCCTCACAACGACGAGACGTGCTGTGAGTGACGTCATCAGTCTCATGTTGAGGCCATGCGCTGTAGCCGCGCGGTCTGCGGCGCCTTGTGACGGTTCGCGCGCCTTCCCCCTCTCGGAGGTTCGAGTGCTCCGTCGACCATGGGTGTATGTGTTGTCCTTAGCGTAAGTTAGTTTAAGGTCGATTAAGTAGTGTGTAAGTTTAGGGACCGATGACCTCAGCAGTCTGGTCCCACAGAACTTACCATAAATTTCCAATTTCATCTTGAGACATCAACATCTTCTTGCAGAGCTGCTCGCAAGTCATGGAGAGTGGTCGGTGGGTGCTGACGTGATGCATGCCGTCTCGCTAATGCATCCCAGGCGTGCTCTGAGAGATTCAAATAGAGAGAGCTAGCAGGATACGCCGTGCGTTCAGTATCTTCCGTTTCCAAAAATACAGGGTGATTCAAAAAGAATACCACAACTTTAAAAATGTTTATTTAATGAAAGAAACATAATATAACCTTCTGTTATACATCATTACAAAGAGTATTTAAAAAGGTTTTTTTTCACTCAAAAACAAGTTCAGAGATGTTCAATATGGCCCCCTCCAGACACTCGAGCAATATCAACCCGATACTCCAACTCGTTCCACACTCTCTGTAGCATATCAGGCGTAACAGTTTGGATAGCTGCTGTTATTTCTCGTATCAAATCATCAATGGTGGCTGGGAGAGGTGGCCGAAACACCATATCCTTAACATACCCCCATAAGAAAAAATCGCAGGGGGTAAGATCAGGGCTTCTTGGAGGCCAGTGATGAAGTGCTCTGTCACAGGCTGCCTGGCGGCCGATCCATCGCCTCGGGTAGTTGACGTTCAGGTAGTTACGGACAGATAAGTGCCAATGTGGTGGCGCTCCATCCTGCTGAAATATGAATTGTTGTGCTTCTTGTTCGAGCTGAGGGAACAGCCAATTCTCTAACATCTCCAGATACTGTAGTCCAGTTACAGTAGCACCTTCGAAGAAAAAGGGATCAAAAACTTTATTGGCTGAAATGGCAAGAAAACGGTCACCTTTGGCGAGTCACGTTCATACTGAGTTGTTTTCTGCGGATTCTCAGTGCCCCATATACAGACATTGTGACGGTTGACTTTCCCGTTAGTGTGGAAAGTTGCTTCATCACTAAACACAATCTTTGAAACGAAAGATTCATCTGATTCCATTTGAGCAAGGATAAAATCACAGAAATCGATTCTTTTAATCTTATCAGCTGCAGACAGTGCTTGAACCAATTTCAGACGATAAGGTTTCATAACTAACCTTTTTCGTAGGACTCTCCATACAGTTGATTGTGGAATTTGCAGCTCTCTGCTAGCTCTGCGAGTCGATTTTCCTGGGCTGCGAACAAATGCTTGCTGGATGCGTGCTACATTTTCATCACTCGTTCTCGGCCGTCCAGAACTTTTCCCTTTGCACAAACACCCATTCTCTGTAAACTGTTTATACCAACGTTTAACACCGAGCGAGGTGGCGCAGTGGTTAGCACACTGGACTCGCATTCGGGAGGACGACGGTTCAATCCCGTCTCCGGCCATCCTGATTTGGGTTTTCCGTGATTTCCCTAAATCGTTTCAGGCAAATGCCGGGATGGTTCGTTTGAAAGGGCACGGCCGATTTCCTTCCCCATCCTTCCCTAACCCGAGCTTGCGCTCCGTCTCTAATGACCTCGTTGTCGACGGGACGTTAAACACCACTAACCTAACCTAACCAACGTTTAACACACCACCTATCAGGAGGTTTAACACCATACTTCGTTCGAAATGCACGCTGAACAACTGTCGTCGATTCACTTCTGCCGTACTCAATAACACAAAAAGCTTTCTGTTGAGCGGTCGCCATCTTAGCATCAACTGACGCTGACGCCTAGTCAACAGCGCCTCAAGCGAACAAATGTACAACTAAATGAAACTTTATAGCTCCCTTAATTCGCCGACAGAGAGTGCTTAGCTCTGCCATTTGTCTACATCTACATCTACATCTACATTTATACTCCGCAAGCCACCCAACGGTGTGTGGCGGAGGGCACTTTACGTGCCACTGTCATTACCTCCCTTTCCTGTTCCAGTCGCGTATGGTTCGCGGGAAGAACGACTGTCTGAAAGCCTCTGTGCGCGCTCTAATCTCTCTAATTTTACATTCGTGATCTCCTCGGGAGGTATAAGTAGGGGGAAGCAATATATTCGATACCTCATCCAGAAACGCACCCTCTCGAAACCTGGCGAGCAAGCTACACCGCGAAGCAGAGCGCCTCTCTTGCAGAGTCCGCCACTTGAGTTTGTTAAACATCTCCGTAACGCTATCACGGTTACCAAATAACCCTGTGACGAAATGTGCCGCTCTTCTTTGAATCTTCTCTATCTCCTCCGTCAACCCGATCTGGTACGGATCCCACACTGATGAGCAATACTCAAGTATAGGTCGAACGAGTGTTTTGTAAGCCACCTCCTTTGTTGATGGACTACATTTTCTAAGGACTCTCCCAATGAATCTCAACCTGGTACCCGCCTTACCAACAATTAATTTTATATGATCATTCCACTTCAAATCGTTTCGCACGCATACTCCCAGATATTTTACAGAAGTAACTGCTACCAGTGTTTGTTCCGCTATCATATAATCATACAATAAAGGATCCTTCTTTCTATGTATTCGCAATACATTACATTTGTCTATGTTAAGGGTCAGTTGCCACTCCCTGCACCAAGTGCCTATCCGCTGCAGATCTTCCTGCATTTCGCTACAATTTTCTAATGCTGCAACTTCTCTGTATACTACAGCATCATCCGCGAAAAGCCGCATGGAACTTCCGACACTATCTACTAGGTCATTTATATATATTGTGAAAAGCAATGGTCCCATAACACTCCCCTGTGGCACACCAGAGGTTACTTTAACGTCTGTAGACGTCTCTCCGTTGATAACAACATGCTGCGTTCTGTTTGCTAAAAACTCTTCAATCCAGCCACACAGCTGGTCTGATATTCCGTAGGCTCTTACTTTGTTTATCAGGCGACAGTGCGGAACTGTATCGAACGCCTTCCGGAAGTCAAGAGAAATAGCATCTACCTGGGAGCCTGTATCTAATATTTTCTGGGTCTCATGAACAAATAAAGCGAGTTGGGTCTCACACGATCGCTGTTTCCGGAATCCATGTTGATTCCTACATAGTAGATTCTGAGTTTCCAAAAACGACATGATATTCGAGCAAAAAACATGTTCTAAAATTCTACAACAGATCGACGTCAGAGATATAGGTCTATAGTTTTGCGCATCTGCTCGACGACCCTTCTTGAAGACTGGGACTACCTGTGCTCTTTTCCAATCATTTGGAACCTTCCGTTCCTCTAGAGGCTTGCGGTACACGTCTGTTAGAAGGGGGGCAAGTTCTTTCGCGTACTCTGTGTAGAATCGAATTGGTATCCCGTCAGGTCCAGTGGACTTTCCTCTGTTGAGTGATTCCAGTTGCTTTTCTATTCCTTGGACACTTATTTCGATGTCAGCCATTTTTTCGTTTGTGCGAGGATTTAGAGAAGGAACTGCAGTGCGGTCTTCCTCTGTGAAACAGCTTTGGAAAAAGGTGTTTAGTATTTCAGCTTTACGCTTGTCATCCTCTGCTTCAATGCCATCATCATCCCGGAGTGTCTGGATATGCTGTTTCGAGCCACTTACTGATTTAACATAAGACCAGAACTTCCTAGGATTTTCTGTCAAGTCGGTACATAGAATTTTGCTTTCGAATTCACCGAACGCTTCACGCATAGCCCTCCTTACGCTAACTTTGACATCGTTTAGCTTCTGTTTGTCTGAGAGGTTTTGGCTGCGTTTAAACTTGCAGTGAAGCTCTCTTTGCTTTCGCAGTAGTTTCCTAACTTTGTTGTTGTACCACGGTGGGTTTTTCCCGTCCCTCACAGTTTTACTCGGCACGTACCTGTCTAAAACGCATTTTACGATTGCCTTGAACTTTTTCCATAAACACTCAACATTGTCAGTGTCGGAACAGAAATGTTCGTTTTGATCTGTTAGGTAGTCTGAAATCTGCCTTCTATTACTCTTGCTAAACAGATAAACCTTCCGCCCTTTTTTTACATTCCTATTAACTTCCAAATTCAGGGATGCTGCAACGGCCTTATGATCACTGATTCCCTGTTCTGCACTTACAGAGTCGAAAAGTTCGGGTCTGTTTATTACCAGTAGGTCCAAGATGTTATCTCCACGAGTCGGTTCTCTGTTTAATTGCTCGAGGTAATTTTCGGATAGTGCACTCAGTATAATGTCACTCGATGCTCTGTCCCTACCACCCGTCCTAAACATCTGAGTGTCCCAGTCTATATCTGGTAAATTGAAATCTCCACCTAAGACTATAACATGCTGAGAAAATTTATGTGAAATGTGTTCCAAATTTTCTCTCAGTTGTTCTGCCACTAATGCTGCTGAGTCGGGGGGTCGGTAAAAGGAGCCAATTATTAACCTAGCTCGGTTGTTGAGTGTAACCTCCACCCATAATAATTCACAGGAACTATCCACTTATACTTCACTACAGGATAAACTACTACTAACAGCGACGAACACTCCACCACCGGTTGCATGCAATCTATCCTTTCTAAACACCGTCTGTACCTTTGTAAAAATTTCGTTGCAGAGTTTTAAATTCCTAAAGTTGTGGTATTCTTTTTGAATCACCCTGTACATTAACCAGCAGTGCTGTATGAGGTCGAGCATTGTGGTCCACCGCCGGCCGCTGTGGCCGAGCGTTTCTAGGCGCTTCAGTCCGGAACCACACGGCTGCTACGGTCGCAGGTTCGAATCCTGCCTCTCGGGCATGGATGTTTGTGGTGTCCTTACGTTAGTTAGGTTTATGTACTTCTAAGTCTAGGGGACTGATGACCTCAGATGTTAAGTCCCACAGTGCTTAGAGTTATTTGAATCATTCTGGTCCACCAACACGAAGTCTGGACCCACAGCACCTCGCAACAACTGCGCGTGAGACCCCAGATCTCCTTACGGTACCTGGCAGCAGTTACGAGGGTTGTTCTTTAAGTAAGGGCCGTTTTTATTTAAAAAAAAAAAGATACAAATAGTTTTGTAAAAAAACTTTTATTTTCTGATTCTACACACTTTTACGTATTTTTCTACGTAATTGCCTGTTTATTTAAGCACTTGTCATACCGTACAACTAAGTTCTTAATTCCCTCTTCAAAGAATTCGGCCGCCTGAAGCCAAGAGTTCACGGCCGCTTTCACCTCATCGTCGTCATTGAAGCGCTGCCCGCCAAGATGGGGTTTCAGGTACCGGAAAAGGAGAAAAAAATGGCTCTGAGCACTATGTAGACTCAACTGCTGAGGTCATTAGTCCCCTAGAACTTAGAACTAGTTGCACCTAACTAACCTAAGGACAGCACACACACCCATGCCCGAGGCAGGATTCGAACCTGCGACCGTAGTGGTCTTGCGGTTCCAGACTGCAGCGCCTTTAACCGCACGGCCACTGCGGCCGGCGGAAAAGGTGAAAATCGATAGGACCAAGGTCGGGGCTGTATGGTGCATGGTCCAAAACCTCCCAGCCAAAAGAATCAATCAAATCCCGAGTCTTTTGAGAGGTGTGAGGCCTAGCGTTATCGTGCAGGAGCAAAACTCCTTTTGTCAGCATGCCGCGCCTTTTGTTTTGAATTGCTCTGCGGAGCTTCTTCAGAGTTGCACAGTAGGCATCTGAGTTGATTGTCGTTCCTAGTCCGCTAGGAAAACACTGCGCCGGTCCCAGAACACAGTTGCCATAATCTTGCGCTTTGACAGCGTCTGTTTGGCTTTGACCTTGACGGGTGAGGTTGTGTGTCGCCATTCCATCGATTGTCGCTTGCTTTCGGGAGTGATATGGGATACCCATGTTTCATCTCCAGTGACAATTTGACTTAGCATGTCATCCCCTTCTTCCTCATAAGGAATCAAAAAGTCCAATGAAGTGTCAAATCTCTTCCCTTTGTGGTCCTCTGTGAGGAGTCTGGGTACCCACCGAGAACACAGTTTCTTAAAGTTTAGGTTTTCAGACACAATTTTGTACAAAACCGATCTTGAAACTTGTGGAAATTCCAGAGAAAGAGTGGAAATTGTGAATCTTCTGTCCTCACGAATCTTTGTTTCGACTGCAGCCACCAAATCATCAGTGATCACAGAGGGCCGGCCTGAGCGTTCTTCGTCATTGACGTTTTGACGGCCATTTTTAAACTCTAACCAATTGACACACCTTACCTTCACTCAATGCATTCGAGCCATAAACTTCTGTTAACTGACGATGAATTTCTGCACCTGATAGGCTTCTCGCGGTCAAAAAACGTATCACTGACCGTATCTCACAAGCGGCGGACGATTCAATAATCGTAAACATTATAAAGTAGCACAGCGATGCGTACACGTCAGCTACAGAGCTGCAACTTGCATCAGTGTGAACGGGAAGGATGCCGGCAAGTGGCGCGGTGGCTTGTTGCAGCGTCCGCGCGAACTACGGGATTAGACGCGCGAACGGCCCTTACTTAAAAAACAACCCTCGTAAGTCTTGCTGATTCACCCGTACAATTTCATGAAGTGGTGTTCGAGTGGTCATCATAAACCCTGCCCACACCAATAGTGATCCTACTGGTCGTCGGTCTCTTTCCTGAGTGTTTTGGTCCCGAAATCGAGTGCCACGTTCCCTCCAGATGCGAATCCGTCCAGAATCACTCTCCAGACCAGATCGGGACTCATCTGTGAAAATGACACCGGCCCACTGTTCGGCCGGTGGTGTGTCGATGACTCCACACTAGACGTTCCCTTCTGTGAAGACGCGTCAGAGGTTCACACACAGCAGATCTCCAACAGTAATGGCCATTCTTCCGAAGCCTTCTGTACACCGTTTGCCTCGATACAACACGTCCAGTGGATGCTACGAGGTGAGATGGCAGTTGCCGTGCAGTGCTGAGGTGGTACTGTCGTTCCCCTTACAGCCAAATAACGGTTCAGTCTTTTTGATGTCACACGTGGTCGGCCCTGCTCTGGTCTCCTGGATACAGCTTCGGTCTCTACAAACTGTTGCCTCGTCCGAGAAGCAACAGAACGATTCACATTAAGCCATTGGGCCACAACAATTTGCGACTCCTGCTTTTACGAGGTGCATTCAAGTTCTAAGGCCTCCGATGTTTTTTCTCCGGACTGGAAAGAGATAGAAACATGCGCATTGTTTTAAAATAAGGCCGCGTTCATTGTCAATACGTCCCAGAGATGGCAGAACCGTACGGCAGATGGAATTTTACTGACGAGAATGAGAACTGTTTTAAATACTTAAAATGGCGATGTTTTCCTTACTTGAACAGCGTGCAATCATTCGTTTTCTGAATTTGCGTCGTGTGAAACCAATTGAAATTCATCGACAGTTGAAGGAGACATGTGGTGATGGAGTTATGGATGTGTCGAAAGTGCGTTCGTGGGTGCGACAGTTTAATGAAGGCAGAACATCGTGTGACAACAAACCGAAACAACCTCGGGCTCACACAAGCCGGTCTGACGACATGATCGAGAAAGTGGAGAGAATTGTTTTGGGGGATCACCGAATGACTGTTGAACAGATCGCCTCCAGAGTTGGCATTTCTGTGGGTTCTGTGAACACAATCCTGCATGACGACCTGAAAATGCGAAAAGTGTCATCCAGGTGGCTGCCACGAATGCTGACGGACGACCACACAGCTGCCCGTGTGGCATGTTGCCGAGCAATGTTGACGCGCAACGACAGCATGAATGGGACTTTCTTTTCGTCGGTTGTGACAATGGATGAGACGTGGATGCCATTTTTCAATCCAGAAACAAAGCGCCAGTCAGCTCAGTGGAAGCACACAGATTCACCGCCACCAAAAAAGTTTCGGGTAACCGCCAGTGCTGAAAAAATGATTGTGTCCATGTTCTGGGACAGCGAGGGCGTAATCCTTACCCACTGCGTTCCAAAGGGCACTACGGTAACAGGTGCATCCTACGAAAATGTTTTGAGGAACAAATTCCTTCCTGCACTGCAACAAAAACGTCCGGGAAGGGCTGCGCGTGTGGTGTTTCACCAAGACAACGCACCCGCACATCGAGCTAACGTTACGCAACAGTTTCTTCGTGATAACAACTTTGAAGTGATTCCTCATGCTCCCTACTCACCTGACCTGGCTCCTAGTGACTTTTGGCTTTTTCCAACAATGAAAGACACTCTCCGTGGCCGCACATTCACCAGACGTGCTGCTATTGCCTCAGCGATTTTCCAGTGGTCAAAACAGACTCCTAAAGAAGCCTTCGCCGCTGCCACGGAATCATGGCGTCAGCGTTGTGAAAAATGTGTACGTCTGCAGGGCGGTTACGTCGAGAAGTAACGCCAGTATCATCGATTTCGGGTGAGTAGTTAATTAGAAAAAAAATCGGAGGCCTTAGAACTTGAATGCACCTCGTATTCTTCCAGTGGCCCTCCACCCCAGAGTGCCTGGTTGGCGTCTTCTCTGCGCCATACTGCACTGTCTGAGTACGAAGTGACTGTGGCTGTGGGACTACTCGGGAAACACTTTCCCGCTTTATAGGCGCCCTGACGTCATCGTCAGCGTGGTTGCCCGTTGACCGGACTGCCATTTTCCGTGCAGAACACGATCGTACGGACAACTGTTGACAGTCTGTATGATTACATCGTGAATTAGACACAAAACGGGGAAATAGCGGTTTTTAGCTTCAATTTACGACCCCAGTGTATTTGGTGAGCGGAGGTGGAAGCCACCCCACAGTGTGGATTGCCAGATGAAAAGAACGGGGGAGGTGGTATGTTACGTCACTGGGACGTTTTTAGTGGTCAGGTTGCAGTCAACTTACTGCGCTTAGGAGACCGCTAAGTGCGGCAGGATATGAACACATCTGCAGCAATACGTGCAGCAGAGGCACAGTTTGGAGACCGTCATTGTCTGTATCAGCACGATAGTGTTCCCTGTTACAAGGCAGCATTTTCAGGCGTGGTTTGTGGGCAGTAACATTCCTGAAATAGACTGGCCTGCCTGAGTACGGAGCAGAACCCATTGGAACACCTTCCAGTTACAATAAAGCGCTGACTTCTTTCACCCGCCAACGCAAGTACATTCTTCGGTATCGGTTCTGAGGAAGAGTGGGCTGCCATTCCTCCTCAGATATACAGACATCTCATCCCGAACAGCTCGTGCCCAGTAGAGTTCAGTGTTCAAGCCGTCATAAAGGAGAAGAGTGGACACACCTCAAACTAATCTCCTTTAATTAGCGACCGGATACTTTCGAGCAGACAGTTTATATGTAAGCAGAGCTTTCTATTTGTGAATGTCGTTACTTCTACACTGACAGAAGAAATTGTCAACACAAAAATAATTAATATCGAGTAATGAAACTTATGGAATACGTTTGTCTAGCTGACATACGCTGATGTGCATCTACGTCTATATGGTTACTCTGCAATTCACACTTAAGTGCCTGGCAGAGGGTTCATCGAACCATTTTCATACTACTTCTCTACCATTCCACTCTCGAATGGCGCGTGGGATAAAGGAGCACCCAAATATTTCCGTTCGAGCTCTGATTTCTCTTATTTAATTATGATGATCATTTCTCCTTACGTAGCTGGGTGTCAACAAATTACTTTCGCATTCGGAAGAGAAAGTTGGTGATTTAAATTTCGTAAATACATCTCGCCGCGAATAAAACCGCCTTCGCATCAGTGACTGCCACCCCAACTTCCATATCATATCAGTTACACTCTCACCCCTATTGCGCGATAACACGAAACGGGCTGTCCTTCTTTGCACTTTTTCGATGACCTCCGTCAATCCTACCTGGTGAGGATCCCACACCGCGCAGCAATATTCCAGCAGAGGACTTACATGTTTAATGTAGTGGGTTTGTCGCATCTTCTAAGTGTTCTGCCAACAAAGCGCAGTCTTTGTTTCGCCTTCCCCACAAAATTATCTATATGGTCTTTCGAATTTAAGTTGCTAGTAATTGTAATTACTGCATATTTTGTCGAATTGACAGCCCTTAGATTTGTGCGATTTATGGTATACCCAAAATTTATCGGATTTCTTTTAGTACCCGTGAACTCGCACGTTTATTTGTTTAGAGCCAAAACATTATGATCACCTGCTTAATAGCTTTGTAATGATATACATCACTGATTCGGAGTATCAGTCATACTACATTTTGTTGGAAGGTTTGTAGTGGCATTAGGTGTCTTCGAGCAGGTGATAAAATTGGCGTAAATAACGGTGGTGATGGCTTCCTATAGCGACACAGATAAGTTCCATAGGATTTATGTCAGGCAAATATGATCACTAGGGAATTGCCTTGCCGCAGTGGATACACTGGTTCCCGTCGGATCACAGAAGTTAAATGCTATCGGGCGTGGCCGGCACTTGGATGGGTGACCATCCGGGGCGCCATGCGCTGCTGCCATTTTTCGGGTGCACTCAGCCTCAGGATGCCAATTGAGGAGCTGCTCGACCAAACAGTAGTGGTTCCGGTCAAAGAAAACCATCATAACGTCTGGGAGAGCGGTGTGCTGACCATACGCCCCTCCTAACCACATCCTCAACTGAGGATGACACGGCGGTCGGATGTTACCGATAGTCCACTTGTGGCCTGATGACGGAGCGCTGCTTAAATATGGTCGCTGAGACGTCAACGTGAGTTCACTATACTGCTCCTCAAGGCACTGCAGCGTGATCATACAGTGTAAGCGGTTCTCCGCTGTACCTCCGAGGACGTCTCCCGCAGTCGGAAACGAAACGGCAGGGGAGAGTTTTATACTTCGACCACGGCCTATCAGCCCGGGAGTTTTAAGTGACTACTGTAGCGTGGTTCGGTTACGAGACATGGCTTAAAGATGACGTCGTCATCGGGGAAGACA
The DNA here is from genome assembly GCF_023864275.1 of Schistocerca cancellata. Lineage (NCBI taxonomy): Eukaryota > Metazoa > Arthropoda > Insecta > Orthoptera > Acrididae > Schistocerca > Schistocerca cancellata. Next base: position 13,056,229 of record NC_064635.1, on the reverse strand, counting down.
CGAAGCATGAAATGGTGCCGGTGGTTCGCAGCTGACAGCGTGTCTCCCATTACTACCACAAGCCCCATGCAAGCGTAGGAGAATGTCTCCCACAGCATAATACTGCTACCACCAGACTGCCTCTGTGGCGCGGTGTACGTTTCCAGCCGGAGTTCACCTCGATGACGTCGTATGTGCAGACGACCGTAGACCAACAGTAGCAAAAACTATCATTCATCCAAATAGCCGACACGTTTCCATTGATCGACGGTCGAATCCTGATGGTGCCATGCCCACAGAAATCAGGATGGACGATGGCACTCCGTAAACTCTGAACACGTAGCGGTGGTCTGCTGTGGAGCTCCGTGTACAACAATGTACAATGGACGGTGTCATCGGAAACACTTGCCCGCTCACTCAACATTGTGCTCTTTGGGCAGAGATGCCACAGATGACCATCTATCCTAGATTACAGAGCAGACAAGACTCCGAACCCCACGTTCCGTGAAGAGTAGAGGACGTCCATCCATTTACCGTCTAGTGGTAGTTTCATTGTTCTTCTACTTCTTTCCTTAGATGCGTACGACATTAGTAAGTGAACATTCGACGAACTTCGCCGTTATGGAGATATTCGTTCACACGCTCTGCGTAATAGTAATTTGCCCTTCGTCAGAGTCGCTTGTTGTTGTGGTCTTCAGTCCTGAGACTGGTTTGATGCAGCTCTCCATACTACCCTATCCTGTGCAAGCTGCTTCGTCTCCCAGTACCTACTGCAGCCTACATCCTTCTGAATCTGCTCAGTGTATTCATCTCTTGGCCTCCCTCTACGATTTTTACCCTCCACGCTGCCCTCCATTACTAAATTGGTGATCTCGTGATGCCTCAGAACATGTCCTACCAACCGATCCCTTCTTCTAGTCAAGTTGTGCCACAAACTCCTCTTCTCCCCAATTCTATTCAATACCTCCTCATTAGCTATGTGACCTACCCATCTAATCTTCACCATTCTTCTGTAGCAGCACAATTCGAAAGCTTCTATTCTCTTCTTGTCTAAACTATTTATCGTCCATGTTTCACTTCCATACATGGCCACACTCCGTACAAATATTTTCAGAAACGACTTCCTGATGCTTAAATCAATACTCGATGTTAAAAAATTTCTGTTCTTCAGAAACGCTTTCCTTGCCATTGCCAGTCTACATTTTATACCTCTCTACTTCGACCATTATCAGTTATTTTGCTCCCCACATAGCAAAACTCCTTTACTACTTTAAGTGTCTCATTTCCTAATCTAATTCCCTCAGCATCACCCGACTTTATTCGACTACATTCCATTATCCTCGTTTTGCTTTTGTTGATGTTCATCTTATATTCTCCTTTCAAGACACTGCCCATTCCATTCAACTACTCTTCGAAATCTTTTGCTGTCTCTGACAGAATTACAATGTCATCAGCGAACCTCAAAGTTTTTATTTCTTCTCCATGGATTTTGATACCTACTCCGAACTTTTCTTTTGTTTCCTTTACTGCTTGCTCAATATACAGATTGAATAACATCAGGGAGAGGCTACAACCCTGTCTCACTCCCTTCCCAACCAATGCTTCCCTTTCCTGTCCCTCGACTCTTATAACTGCCATCTGCTTTCTGTACAAATTGTAAATAGCCTTTCGCTCCATGTATTTTACCGCTGCCACCTTCAGAATTTGAAAGAGAGTATTCCAGACAACATTGTCAAAAGCTTTCTCTAAGTCTGCAAATGCTAGAAACGTAGGTTTGCCTTTCCTGAATCTTTCTTCTAAGATAAGTCGTAGGGTCAGTATTGCCTCACGTGTTCCAACATTTCTACAGAATCCACACTGATCTTCCCCCAGGTCGCTTATCTCAATCGATTTGCCCAGCTGCGGCCGATGTCTTCACTAGGGTGATCCCCCATCAGTGCCTGGTCCGTTTGAAAACATTTGTTACCGCGTCACGTGCCCGCAACGCCACTGGGAGGTATCCAACGTCGTGCTGGGCAGTGGTCATAAACGTTTTGGTCATCAGTGTATTTAAGCGATCAACATTGCAAGACCACAGCTTATTGTATACGCGAGATACGCCATTGCAAAATGTATAATGCTGCTACGTTAATAAGCAGTGTAACTGCCACTGTTGAATACAAGCACGCATTGTGTTGTACAGGTACCGGATGTCAGTTTGTGGGATGGAGTTACATGTCTGTCGCACTCGGTCGGTCAATATAGGAACGGTTAATTCTGTTTGTGGATGGCCGGCCTCTGTGACCGAGCGGTTCTAGGCGCTTCGGTCCGAAACCGCGCTGCTGCTGCGGTCGCTGGTTCGAATCCTGCCTCGGGCATGGATGTGTGTGATGTACTTACGTTAGATACGTTTAAACAGTTCTAAGTTCTAAGGGACTGATGACCTCAGATGTTAAGTCCCATAGTGCTTATAAGGGGAAGGCCTCAGACACGGCCAACCGATTCGGCTCAGATTTGGCAGGTCGCTTGTGTACAACCTAAAAGGAAGGAATCTAAGATATTTTGGGTCAACAACTCTCGCGTTTTTGAGAAAAGCACCCCTAAAGATTATGACGAGTGATCGATTCAAAGTTGGCGGGATCGATAGATAATTGTAAATAGAGCATTTTTCATCACCAGGTATGGGGTTCGAAAACGCATACTTTTCCAGAAATCGAGGTAAGAAACTTTTACAACTGCCGCTTCTGTACCCACATGGTCAACGCTTTTCACCGACAGCACAGATAGCGCAACAGCCAAGGTAACTGACTGGGAATCTCGAAGACACGTAGTGGATGTCATTCTTTTGGTTTGTATTTTTTCATATCTCAATTGACAGGGATAGGAGGGTTAATAAGGTAAGTAAATCAACAAGGAATGATAATAAGGTAGCCAAATAAATTTCTCAAACCTCTTGGGATAATAAACAACTAAAATGTTACTCCAGGTCACTTGACAATGGCTCTTCCAGCCACTGTTACGTATCCTCACTTTTCTTCAAACAACTACATGGATGGTACTTGTCATATAAACATTCGAAACAAATATACTCACGGAACCAAGAACATCTAATGAATGCTATCTTCCGACAACTGCACTGTTCCCTCCCTATGATATGACGAAGAGGCAACCGGGACAACATAACTCTCCCCGCGTGCATTCTGTCCCGTGCCTCGCTGTAAACAAGCGTCGCACGGTTGGCTGTCTGTGTGATCCCTCGTGAGGAAGTCGCAGCACTTTTACTCGGAGTTGTTTTCATGTGACAAGGCTTAAAAGTTTAATACTTTACTAACTCACGGCGTTTGGGATATTAGTTTGCCTACCTTACTATTATCATGCCTTATTGATTTACTTACCTTGTTAACCCTCCTATCCCTATCAATTGAGGTATGGAAAAATACAAACGAGACGAATAAAATTCGGTGGGTTTCTTCGAGATTCGAACCCGGGTTTTCCGATTCCCGATCAGTTACCTTCGCCGTTGCGTTTTTTTTTTTTTTTATCTCACTTTGTTCGTTTTCGTTCGTTGCATCTGCTCGGGGCGGATGTCACAAGACATCCGTTTCAGTTCGTCGTTGATCCATTAACTCAGTTTCTTTATTATAGATGGCACCTAACCCTCTGTGCTGTCGGCGACAGGTGTTAACCATGTGGGTACAGACGCGGCAGTTGTAAAAGTTTCTTACCTCGATTTCTGGAAAAGTATGCGTTTTCGGACGCCATACCTGGTGATGAAAAATGCTCTATTTACAATTATATCGATCCTGCCAATTTTGAGTCGATCGCTCCTCATAACCTTTAGGGGTGATTTTCTCAAATACGTGGAGATGTTGGCCCAAAATATCTTAGATTCCTTTGTTTTAGGTTGTACACAAGCGACCTGCCAAATCTGAGCCGAATCGGTTGGCCGTCTCTGAGGCCTTCCCCTTGTTAGAGCTATTTCCACCATTTGTTTGTGGATGACGCTCGAGTTGTCGTCCGAAATTGTCTCATATATGCTCGATTGGAGACAGGTCTGGTGATGCAGCAGACCAAGGCAACATATCGAGACACAGTAGAGCACGTTGGGTTACAACAGCGGTACGTGGACGAGCGTTACTACGTTGGAAAACACTCCCTGGAATGCTGTTCATGAATGGCAGAACAACAGATCGAATCACCAGATTGACGTTCAAAATCTCAGTCAGGGTGCGTGGGATAACGACGAGGTTTCTCCTGCCGTCGTACGAAATCGCACCCGATGGCATAACTCGAGGTGAGATGCAGTGTGTCTGGCAGGCAGACACGTTAGTTCCAGAGCCTCAACTGGCCCTCGGTTAATCAACACACGGCCATCACTGGCGCCGAGGCAGAACCAGCTTTTATCAGGAAGCACAGCAGACCCCCATCCTGCCCTCCAATGAGCTCTCGTTTCACGCCAATAAAGTCGCGGATGCGTTTGTTTGGCGTCAGTGGAATACTCCCTACAAGGGTCTGCCTCGGAGCTGTCCTTGAAGTAACCGATTTGTAACAGTTCCTTATGTCACTGTGGTGCCAACTGCAATTCAGAGCGCTGCTGCAGATGCAGTACTGTAAGTAGGCTGTTTAGGTTTTTATGTTGGTAACGCCATGTAGCGCTCTATATGAAAATCACTGGCTGTGCTGTGTGCGGTCTGTGGCTGGTTTGCATTGTTGGAATTTGTTATTGTAGTGTTGGGCGTTGCGCAGTTGGAGGTGAGTCGCTAGCAGTCGTGGATGTGGGGAGAGAGATGGCGGAGTTTTGAGAGCGGACGATCTGGACGTCTGTCCATCAGAGACAGTAAATTTGTAAGACTAGATGTCATGAACTGCGGTATACATTATGACTTTTGAACACTATTAAGGTAAATACATTGTTTGTTCTCTATCAAAATCTTTCATTTGCTTAGTATGCCTATCAGTAGTTAGTGCCTTCAGTAGTTTGAATCTTTTATCCAGCTGGCAGTATTGGAGCACGCTGTATTGCAGTAGTTTGAGTAACGAAAATTTTTGTGAGGTAAGTGATTCATGAAAGGTATAGGTTATTGTTAGTCAGGGCCATTCTTTTGTAGTGATTTTTGAAAGTCAGATTGCGTTGCGCTAAAAAATATTGTGTGTCAGTTTAAGCACAGTCATTTATAATTTTTTTAAGGGGACGTTTCAGTACGATGCGCCAGAAACGCACGCCGAACACGATGGTCTTTGCTGTCGGTAGTGCCACGTGACCGTTCAGAGCTCGGTCTTCTTCCGAATGTACAGGGTCATTATTATTAAAGCTAAACTTTCAAACCGCTGTAGAAATAACATCACTAGTCAGAATGACGTGAAATTTCAACGAAGTATTATCTGAGAAGGGGGAAAACGTATGGCATAAGAAAAAAATAGTGTGAAAATTTATCAATAGACGGAGCTGTATGTGTCAGAATGGGTAAATGAAAACATCTCTCACGCGCAAGAGCCTCTTAAGTTGGTATAAACACGTCTGGTACACGGCTTTTTCCTCGTTTCGCGTCTGCGACTTTCGCCATGACTGTCTCAATGGCCGCGCGGGATTAGCCGAGCGGTCTCAGGCGCTGCAGTCATGGACTGTGCGGCTGGTCCCGGCGGTGGTTCGAGTCCTCCCTCGGACATGGGTGTGTGTTAAGTTTCCTTTAATTTACGTCTATGGTCACAATCTTTTCTGTTTAACAGATTACCGGTTTCGGTATTTAATGACGATCATCAGATCTGTCTCATTAAAGACCGAAACCGGTAATCCGTTACACAGAAAAGATTGTGACCATAGACGTAAATTAAAGGAAACTTAATTACATATACGGGTCGCTGTGTGTTTTTCGCGACGATGCCGCAGCTTGTGATGGGTGTGTGTGTTTGTCCTTAGGATAATTTAGGTTAAGTAGTGTGTAAGCTTAGGGGACTGATGACCTTAGCAGTTCAGTCCCATAGGATTTCACACACATTTGAACATTTGAACTGTCTCAATGCAGGACCGCGCTCTGCATGTGAAGCTGTATTACAATAATGACGACTGTGCACACGTCGCTCTGCAAAAGTTCCGGGCACTGAAGGGTCTGATAACGGGCGTTGGTCCCATGATTGGCTTGGGTCTGGAGAAAATCATTCGGAAATTCGAAAAGACGGGTTCTGTTGGTGTGAAACCTGGTAGAGGGAGGAAACGCACTGATCCTAAGTCAGTGGAAGCAGTGGCCACAGCAGTGCGGGAAGAGACGAGTGGTGGCATGACACGTGTAGTGCACGGAGAATTGCCCGAACATCTGACACACTTGCCAGCAAGAGAGACATTTACTTTAGAATTTCTTGCCGCATGGAAGTGGACAATGATTGGCCTTGGAAGATTTTGTGCACAGACAAAGCCCACTTCCATCTGACAGGCTACGTCAGTACACAGAATTGTCGAATACGGGCAGCAGAAAGTCCACATGCAAATCAACCGGTACTACTACATCCTGAAAAGGTCACTGTGTGCTGCGGGTTTACAGCATCAGTTATCACAGGGATATATTTTTTCGAAGCGACATACGCTTCCTATCCTGTTACCTGAACCATCACTGGTAAACTCTATGAGTGTCTTTTGCGCAACCACGTCATTCAGGCTCTCCAACAGCGTGGATGTGTGGATGGGATCATTTTTATGCAAGATGGCGATCCGCAGCACATCGCAAATCCAGTTAAGCAGCTACTGAAGCGCCATTTCGGAAATGCTAGAATTATCAGCCGCCATTTCCCTACAGCCTAGCCGTCCCGATCACCTGGTATTAATCCGTGTGACTTCTGGCTGTGGGGCTGTCTAAAAGATGTTGTGTTCAGTGTTCCGATTGCAAACTTAGCTGTATTGAAGGCACGCATTGCGCAACACATTCTGAAAGTGACCCCGGAAACACTTCGATCAGTTGTGGAACATGCTGTTTCTCGATATCAACTTGTCGCAGAAAACGGTGAACAGCACATTGAACATGTTTTGCGCCAGTCACACGGAATTTAATAATCCAATTTGATTTTGATTCATACTTTTTATGCGGTTTTTGGCCTCAGGACAATTAAAAATCGATTTTTCCCATCCGGTCTGATATGACCTTGCCGTGGTGGACGGTCTTTCGTAACTAACAGTATCACACCTGTGCACTCATGAACACTGAGTAGTACAGTTTGTTTACCGTCAAACGCATACCTTACGCATTGTTGTATGATTCATTTCTCATTTGTGGTCGACCACTATTAAATTATGATGCTTACAGCACCATCTATTGCTACATTTTGTAACTACACTCCTGGAAATTGAAATAAGAACATCGTGAACTCATTGTCCCAGGAAGGGGAAACTTTATTGACACATTCCTGGGGTCAGATACATCACATGATCACACTGACAGAACCACAGGCACTTAGACACAGGCAACAGAGCATGCACAATGTCGGCACTAGTACAGTGTATATCCACCTTTCGCAGCAATGCAGGCTGCTATTCTCCCATGGAGACGATCGTAGAGATGCTGGATGTAGTCCTGTGGAACGGCTTGCCATGCCATTTCCTCCTGGCGCCTCAGTTGGACCAGCGTTCGTGCTGGACGTGCAGACCGCGTGAGACGACGCTTCATCCAGTCCCAAACATGCTCAATGGGGGATAGATCCGGAGATCTTGCTGGCCAGGGTAGTTGACTTACACCTTCTAGAGCACGTTGGGTGGCACGGGATACATGCGGACGTGCATTGTCCTGTTGGAACAGCAAGTTCCCTTGCCGGTCTAGGAATGGTAGAACGATGGGTTCGATGACGGTTTGGATGTACCGTGCACTATTCAGTGTCCCCTCGACGACCACCAGTGGTGTACGGCCAGTGTAGGAGATCGCTCCCCACACCATGATGCCGGGTGTTGGCCCTGTGTGCCTCGGTCTTATGCAGTCCTGATTGTGGCGCTCACCTGCACGGCGCCAAACACGCATACGACCATCATTGGCACCAAGGCAGAAGCGACTCTCATCGCTGAAGACGACACGTCTCCATTCGTCCCTCCATTCACGCCTGTCGCGACACCACTGGAGGCGGGCTGCACGATGTTGGGGCGTGAGCGGAAGACGGCCTAACGGTGTGCGGGACCGTAGCCCAGCTTCATGGAGACGGCTGCGAATGGTCCTCGCCGATACCCCAGGAGCAACAGTGTCCCTAATTTGCTGGGAAGTGGCGGTGTGGTCCCCTACGGCACTGCGTAGGATCCTACGGTCTTGGCGTGCATCCGTGCGTCGCTGCGGTCCGGTCCCAGGTCGACGGGCACGTGCACCTTCCGCCGACCACTGGCGACAACATCGATGTACTGTGGAGACCTCACGCCCCACGTGTTGAGCAATTCGGCGGTACGTCCACCCGGCCTCCCGCATGCCCACTATACGCCCTCGCTCAAAGTCCGTCAACTGCACATACGGTTCACGTCCACGCTGTCGCGGCATGCTACCAGTGTTAAAGACTGCGATGGAGCTCCGTATGCCACGGCAAACTGGCTGACACTGACGGCGGCGGTGCACAAATGCTGCGCAGCTAGCGCCATTCGACGGCCAACACCGCGGTTCCTGGTGTGTCCGCTGTGCCGTGCGTGTGATCATTGCTTGTACAGCCCTCTCGCAGTGTCCGCAGCAAGTATGGTGTGTCTGACACACCGGTGTCAATGTGTTCTTTTTTCCATTTCCAGGAGTGTATTTATTTTTCTTCTTTCATTCGTTTTCCCCCTTCTTCGTTAATATTACGCTGCAATTCTGACCAGTGGTATTATTTCTACACCGGTTTCAATGTTTAACTTTAATTCTAATCACCTTGTATACTTTCGTGACAGCCAATATCAGCAGTCATGTACAGTGGCTACATTCCTGCCAAGGTTTTCCGCAGTATCGCAGAAAGAACGTCCAGCTTCTGGTAGTCCTATTACGCGACCTCGTTCAAACTCATTGAGTTGCTGATAATGGTGTCTTTGTCGCCTTAAAGGCATTCTTGACTAACATCAACTCACCACGTCCGATCTCGGAGATAACTAATGCTCACCACCGTTACACCGTGTACCTAAAGCAAACCTGAGTTGCATCCTCATAGTAGCGCAAATAGCGCCACTCATATTGGACTGGTGCGAAATTTGAACTGACATTGTCTTTCAGATGGAGAAACACGCTTACCAATCTTTGTTTGCATTGCACAACTTACTCTCGGTGTTCCGATTTTTCCCATCAGTTTACATCACAAACATTCCTTATCTCTTTGCCTCTCCTACATTTACATCCATACTCTGCAAGCCACCTCACGGTGTGTGGCGGAGGGTACTTTAAGTACCTCTATCGGTTCTCCTTTCTATACCATTGTTCTTGCAAAGAACGATTGTCGGTATGCCTCTGTGTGGGCTTTAATCTCTCTGATTTTATCCTCATGGTCTCTTCGCGAGATATACGTAGGAGGGAGCAATATACTGCTTGACTCCTCGGTGAAGGTATATTCTAGAAACTTCAACAAAACCCCACACCGAGCTACTGAGAGTCTCTTTTGCAGAGTCTTCCACTGGAGTCTATGTATCATCCCCGTAACGCTTTCGGGATTACTAAATGATCATGTAACGAAGCGCGCTGCTCGCCGTTGGATCCTCTCGCTCTCTTCTATCAACCCTATCTGGTACGAATCCCACACTGGTGAGCAATATTCAAGCAGTGGGCGAACAAGAGTGCTGTAACCTACTTCCTTTGTTTTCGGATTGCATTTCCTTAGGATTCTCCCAATGAATCTCAGTGTGGCATCTGCTTTACCGACGATCTACTCTATGTTCATTTCATTTTAAATCACTCCAAATGCGTACTCCCAGATAATTTATGGAATTAACTGCTTGCAGTTGCTGACCTGCTATATTGTAGCTAAATGATAAAGGATCTTTCTTTCTATGTATTCGCAGGACATTGCACTTGTCTACATTGAGATTCAATTGCCATTCCCTGCACCATGCGTCAATTCCTTGCAGATCCTCCTGCATTTCAGTACAATTTTCCATTGTTACAACCTCTGCATGGGGGCTTAATTAAAAATATTAATGAATAAATGCAATAATCTTACTAGCTGTGTGACCGGTTGCGAAGTCTCGTAACCGGTTGGCCCTGACTAGTATTAGCACGCAATCTGACTGCATGAAATAAAAATAAAGAATGACAAGGAACTTCCATTAACACAATTGATTAATTAAGTCCCCTGCAACTATAAAAGCTACGAAACAACAAAGCGCAAGTGTAACTGTTCTGTGTGTGGTAGTGTGACTCAAAGTACATGTATCTGGCTCGGTTCTTTCTCAATAAGACAAAATATTTTAAACACCATTTACAATGAACTAATTGAAAAGCCAGAAATACTATAATTGTACATAGAAACCAGAATTACAAGTCTAATAAATGAACACGATGATTTGTTGACTGTACCTGTGAGCAAGAGGGATTTTCATTAAAGAAAACTGTAACACATTTTTACCTCATTATATATTGACGAAAATATTCCATTACACCAGCATCATAAATCAAAAGCCCATCTCCGAAAATACACTCTGACAATTGCAACTTCTTCCATCTATACATTACACCAACCGAACAGCACCTACTCTCTCGCCCAACAGAACGAGAAGTCCCCTCGACATCCTCTGAACTACTACCGCACTAGTGGAGGCGGCGGAATAATAATCTTTGGCGCAATCTCTGGCGCTGTGACTCAGTGTAGCCACCTTTCACCTCTCGATATACCACAGCATCATCTGCAAAAAGCCTCAGTGAACTTCCGATGTTATCCACAAGGACATTTACGCACATACTCCCCGTAAGACAGGAGTGACTGCCAAGTTGGTGCGTGAGGATTAGCTAAAAAGTCGAAAACTTGTCCTGGGACAGTTAAAATCATTCTAGAACGTCAAAAATAACTGTATTTCTCGTGTGTCATAATTATTGGTTCAAATGGCTCTAAGCACTATGGGACTTAACATCTGAGGTCATCAGTCCCCTAGAACTTAGAACTACTTGAACCTAACTAACCTAAGGACATTACACATATCCATGCCCGAGGCAGGATTCGAACATGCGAACGTAGCAGCCGCGTAGTTCCAGACTGAAGCATCTAGAACTACTCGACCACAGCGGCCGGCTCATAATTATTGTTATGTTACACTGAACACCGACGAAGACTTTAGTTGAAAGCATACGAGTTTATACACCAGCTGTCTGCTTATTAAAAATTAGTTAGCAAATGACACTACACAGTCACGTAGTCATGAATGTAGCTACGTGAATTGCTTGTAGAGCGCACGTGGTCTTTTGACGACGGTAGATGCTGCGATTTAGTTCCAATATTTTGACTGCACTGGATAATAGATAATGCTGCCCACACAAAACTGGCAAATGTTAACAGATTAATGGCTACTAATTTAGCGCCACGCCGAATATAACATGGCAAGTGTAGACAATTGAAATACGATCTCTCGGCTGCGATGTAGAAATGTAGTGAACAGGCTACAAACAAACATGGCAGGACTGGGAATAAAAGACCATTGTGTGTGCGTGTGTGACTGTGTGTGTGTGTGTGTGTGTGTGTGTGTGTGTGTGGTTTTCTGCTTGCCCGATGGTACTGCGTCTGTATCGCTTTGATATTAAATTCGGAGTTGGCACCGATGTGATTTTTGTATGTAAAGGGCTGAAACACAGAGGAAAAAGTGTAGTGACAATTTTCATTTCTCTCTCTCTCTCTCTCTCTCTCTCTCTCTCTCTTTCTTTCTTTCTCTCTCGCCCTCCCGCTCTCTTCTGTTTCGATTTCGTCGTGCGCGCATATTTTAATGCTGCGGCTCTGATTGTATATATCTCTGCCAGACGCAACATAAAAACGAGGTAAAAGGTTCCGTTACGCTTTGTACGCAAACAGCAGCGCAATGGAAAACTCAAATCCGGCAGCGCACAACCAGATCACGCTGTGTGCTTCACAGTGAAATGGGCTGACTGGATGTACACTACTGGCCATTGAAATTGCTACAGCAAGAAGAAATGCAGGTGATAAACGGGTATTCAGTGGACAAATATATTATACTAGAACTGACATGTGATTACATTTTCACGCAGTTTGGGTGCATAGATCCTGAGAAATCAGTACCCAGAACAACCACCTCTGGCCGTAATAACGGCCTTGATATGCCTGGGCATTGAGTCAGACAGAGCCTGGATGGCGTGTACAGGTACAGCTGCCCATGCAGCTTCAACACGATACCACAGTTCATCAAGAGTAGTGACTGGCGTATTGTGAAGAGCCAGTTGCTCGGCCACCATTGCCCACACGTTTTCAGTTGGGGAGAGATCTGGAGAATGTGCTGGCCAGGACAGCAGTCCAACATTTCCTGTATACAGGAAGGCCCGTACAGGACCTGCAACATGCGGTCGTGCATTATCCTACTGAAATGAAGGGTTTCGCAGGGATCGAATGAAGGGGAGAGTCAAGGGTCGTAAAACATCTGAAATGTAACGTCCACTGTTCAAAGTGCCGTCAGTGCGAACAAGAGGTGACCGAGACGTGTAACCAGTGGCACCCCATACCATCACGCCGGGTGATACGCCAGTATAGCGACGACGAATACACACTTCCAATGTGCGTTCACCGCGATGTCGCCAGACACGGATGCGACCATCATGATGCTGTGAACAGAACCTGGATTCATCCGAAAAAATTACGTTTTGCGATTCGTGCACCCAGTTTCGTCGTTGAGTTCAGCATCGCAGGCGCTCCTGTCTGTGATGCGGCGTCAAGGGTAACCGCAGCCACGGTCTCCGAGCTGATAGTCCGTGCTGCGGCAAACGTCGTCGAACTGTTCGTGCAGATCGTTGTTGTCTTGCAAACGTCCCCAGCTGTTGACTCGGGGATCGAGACGTGGCTGCACGATCCGTTACAACCATGCGGATAAGATGGCTGTCATCTCGACTGCTAGTGATACGAGGCCGTTGGGTTCCAGAACGGCGTTCCGTAGTACCGTCCTCAACCCACCGATTCCATATTCTGCTAACATTTATTGGATCTCGACCAACGCGAGCTGCAATGTCGCGATACGATAAACCCCATTCGCGATAGGCTACAATCCGACCTTTATCAAAGTCGGAAACGTGATGGTACGCATTTCTCCTCCTTACACGAGCCATCACAACAACGTTTCACCAGGCAACGCCGGTCAACTGCTGTTTGTGTGTGAGAAATCGGTTGGAAACTTTCCTCATGTCAGCACGTTGTAGGTGTCGCCACCGGCGCCAGCCTTGTCTGAATGCTCTGAAAAGCTAATCATTAGCTTATCACAGCATCTTCTTCCAGTCGGTTAAATGTCGCGTTTGTAGCACGTCATCTTCGTGGTGTAGCAGTTACACCAGTAGTGTATGTGCAGATGAGCACAATCCGCAAGTCACGGCAGTGTGTGGCAGTGCGTACCTCTGAAGACGCGAGACGCAGGAGAGAGGGTGCTGCTATATGAAGAGATCGGTGGAAGAAACTGCTGACCCACAAGGGCATATTTTGAGGTATGGGATGACAGTTGTTGAACTGTATGAAGGAAAATCGTCATAACTTCTAAACGGTCAGCGTTAGGAAGTTCAAACTGGATGGCTGGCCGCGGGGCGTGAAGGGAATTAGTATGGGCAAGCGGAAGCGGTTTGTTGTTCTCGACCAGTTCCACGTGAAAAAGTCACGGTACGGCGCTTCTGAAAGCCTACTATGCCAGCAATAACAGCCCAACTGCGGCTCAAAGGAACCGAGTTTTAGCTGAAACCAACCGGTCTGCTAACAATCAAAAATTTGATTCCAAAATTTGAGAGTACTGGTAATGTTCGTTATACCATGACGTCCGTTGTGTTGCTGTATTGTAAGGAGCCACGTATACCGTTTGTATATGTATACGTGTATGTCGTCGTTGTCGTCTCTTCTTTCCCTCGTCGATATCAGAGCATGAGAAATGTTTGTTTGTGTTTACCTACTTGTCGTCGACAACACACAACTACACGGCCACAGTATCACCTGATTCCGGAACAGCTAGCTTAATATAGTGTAAAGGCTCTGAGCACTATTGGACTTAACATCTGAGGGCATCAGTCCCCTAGAACTACGTAAACCTAACCAACCTAAGGACATCACACACGTCCATGCCCGAGGCAGCATTCGAACCTGCGACCGTAGCGGTCGCGCGGTTACAGACTAAAGCACCTAGAACCTCTCGGCCACAACGGCCGGCATAGTATAAAGATAGTGGGTTTCGATGCAGCGTTTTTTTAAGTGTGATATTATTCTTCACAAACGTCTCAAAAATGATATCGACAGGAAGTGCAAAATGGCTAATCAGAGATGGCTAGAGGACACATGTAAGGATGTAGAGACTTATCTCACTAGGGGTAAGATAGATACTGCCTACAGGAAAATTAAAGAGACCTTTGGAGAAAGGAGAACCACTTGCATGAATATCAAGAGCTTTGATGGAAACCCAGTTCTAAGCAAAGAAGGGAAAGCAGAAATGTGAAAGGAGTATATTGAGGGCCTACACAAGGGCGATGTACTTCAGGACAATATTATAGAAATGGAAGAGGATGTAGATGAAGATGAAATGGGTGATATGATATTGCGTGAAGAGTTTGACAGATCATTGAAAGACCTGAGTAGAAACAAGGCTCCCGGAGTAGACAACATTGCATTAGAACTACTGACGGCCTTGGGGGAGCCAGTCCTGACAAAACTCTACCACCTGGTGAGCAAGATGTATGAAACAGGCGAAATACCCTCAGACTTCAAGAAGAATATAATAATTCCAATCCCAAAGAAAGCAAGTGTTGACAGATGTGAAAATTACCGAACAATCAGTTTAATAAGTCACAGCTGCAAAATACTAACGCGAATTCTTTACAGACGAATTGAAAAACTGATAGAAACCGACCTCGGGGATGATCAGTTTGGATTCCGTAGAAATGTTGGAACACGTGAGGCAATACTGACCCTACGAACTATCTTAGAAGAAAGATTAAGGAAAGGCAAACCTACTTTGAGGTTCGCCGATGACATTGTAATTCTGTCAGAGACAGTAAAGGATTTGGAAGAGCAGTTGAACGGAATGGACAGTGTCTTGAAAGGAGGGTATAAGATGAACATCAACAAAAGCAAAACGAGGATAATGGAATCTACTCGAATTAAGTCGGGTGATGCTGAGGCAATTAGATTAGGAAATGAGACACTTAAAGTAGTAAAGGAGTTTTGCTATTTGGGGAGCAAAATAACTGATGATGGTCGGAGTAGAGAGGATATAAAATGTAGACTGACAATGGCAAGGAAAGCGTTTCTGAAGAAGAGAAATTTGTTAACATCGAGTATAGATTTAAGTGTCAGGAAGCCGTTTCTGAAAGTATTTGTATGGAGTGTAGCCATGTATGGAAGTGAAACGTGGACGATAAATAGTTTGGACAAGAAGAGAATAGAAGCTTTTGAAATGTGGTGCTACAGAAGAATGCTGAAGATTAGATGGGTAGATCACATAACTAATGAGGAGGTATTGAACAGAATTGGGGAGAAGAGGAGCTTGTGGCACAACTTGACTAGAAGAAGGGATCGGTTGGTAGGGCATATTCTGAGGAATAAAGGGATCACCAATTTAGTATTGGAGGGCAGCGTGCAGGGTAAAAATCTTAGAGGGAGACCAAGAGATGAATACACTAAACAGATTCAGAAGGATGTAGGTTGTAGTAAGTACTGGGAGATGAAGAAGCTTGCACAGGATAGAGTAGCATGGAGAGCTGCATCAAACCAGTCTCTGGACTGAAGACCACAACAACAACCCTCTACAGTGCACTACATATTGATGTGCATTGTATGGACTCAGATATGGGTAGCATTCACCATTTATAACTTTGCAGAACCCTCTTACTGGTTGTAACCTGTGAACTGCTCGTAACTCTTGAAGCGAACTAACTCTTCTGAGCAACTTTTTCCCTTATGTCTAATTGAGTATAATGGGATGCAAGTGTCGGGAAAGTGCTCAGACGGAAACGTTCTGTTCGCACAGTGCTGTCTGGCGCGACAGCGTCTGTGTACACACGAGACGTGGAGTCGGTAATGGCGCCAGTAATCAGAGGAATGAATCCGCCAACGCTCGCTGGAGTGTCAGTCCCCGTGTCCCTGTACGCCGAAGAGAGGGAGTTTCGGCGCTTGTTTAAGCCTCTTATGTAAAAGCCAACTGCGGAATTAGCTCTGAATTTAATATCAGAGCGGAATTCGCCCACTCTTTTTAATTTTCGTCGGTCCCGCAGCCACGGATGGGCGTTTGTAGAAGGGCAGACGCGTATTCATTAGGGTTAAGCCACGAGCCCCAGGGTACTAGCGTATACATTCGTTTTCCTTCACTCTCCCTCTCTCTCTCTCTCTCTCTCATTTTTTTTCTCTCTGTCATCTTTTATACCTCCACAAGTTGCGAACTGCTAGCTTTATGATATAAAAATCGCAGTGCGGTTCAAACTTTTGCAGGTTTCGTGGTCTGAGG
The DNA here is from genome assembly GCF_023864275.1 of Schistocerca cancellata. Taxonomy (NCBI): domain Eukaryota; kingdom Metazoa; phylum Arthropoda; class Insecta; order Orthoptera; family Acrididae; genus Schistocerca; species Schistocerca cancellata. The sequence continues at coordinate 13,039,683 of NC_064635.1, read as the reverse complement.
GACAGATTACACACAAGGGCAGCCCACGACGTTCGGATCACGGAATTACTACAAACTTTTTTTACTTTTAGTAGTCCATTAGGACAACATAATGCGCAAGTCATAAGCAGTACTGCTTAGACGTTTCCGAAAATATCGCATGAGAAATTTTGCTCTTCGGTGATGCGCCGATGCATTGTGACTCGAAGGACGAGCCGGCGTCGGTCATGTAGTTAGCTTTCAGACTCCGTTATCGGTGAAACGCTGGATCAAAACCTGCTAATCTCTTTTCTTTAGATTTATATATATATATATATATATATATATATATATATATATATATATATATATATATATATATATATATATATTTTTTTTTAAACACTAGTCATATTACGAGGGTGAGTCAAATGAAAACCATGAATTTGTAATAACAAATCGAAATTTCGCGCCGTTGTCCTGTAAGGTGGCAAGCGTGCTTCAAATGGCGTGCAGAATGGCCTGTAGGTGGCGGCATAGTGCAGATGCAAACGTACCGTCGCAGTGTCAGTATAAAGATGGCCGCCCAAAAAAAATGGTCCAAATGGCTCTGAGCACTATGGGGCTCAACGTCTTAGGTCATAAGTCCCCTAGAACTTAGAACTACTTAAACCTAACTAACCTAAGGACACACACCCATGCCCGAGGCAGGATTCGAACCTGCGACCGTAGCTGTCCCGCGGTTCCGGACTGCAGCGCCAGAACCGCTAGACCGCCGCGGCCGGCTATGGCCGCCCCACTTGCGACTTGCACCAGAGCGTTCTGTTATTCGGTTTTTGCGTAGTGAAGGTGTGAAACCTATTGAAATGCATCGACGAATGAAGGTTCAGTACGGTGACGCATGTCTGTCACAGCAGCAAGTCTACGAATGGAGTAGGAAGTTCGCAAATGGCGTGACTTCATTGGAAGATGCTCCTTGTTCAGGTCAGGCACAACGAGTTGTGACTCCACAGAACATTGCAGCAGTTGAAGCCATAGTGAAGGAAAACCGCCGAGTGACACAGAATGACAGTGCAGCATGTTTACAGATTAGTCGTGGGTCAGCACACCACATTGTGCGTGATGTGCTCCAGTTTCACAATGTGTCTGCAAGATGGGTGCCACGGCAGCTGACTCCTGAAATGAGAGAACGACGTGTTGATGCTTGTGAAGAACTTCTTCAGCGCTTTTAACGAGAAGGTGACGGCTTCCTTGCAAGAATCGTTACTGGGTTCACTTCCACCAACCGGAAACGAAGACAGCGGGCAAGAAGTTTCGAACAGAACCATGAACAGGGAATGTTATGCTGACTCTCTTTTGGGACGAAAAAGGCGTCATTTTGGAGCATTACATGCCTAGAGGGACCACTGTCACCAGTTTATCATAAACAGATCTCCTAAAAAAACCATTTGGGGCCTAAAATCAAATCAAAGCGACGTGGATTGCAGTCAGCAGGTCTCCTTTTGCAACATGACAATGCAAGGCCCCACACTGCCCGTACAACAGTTGCAACAACCACAGACCTGCATTTTGAGTGTCTTCCTCATCCACCATACTCACCAGACCTTGCCCCAAGTGATTTCCATATGTTTGGGCAACTCAAAGACGCAGTGGGAGGAAAGAAGTTCCGTTCTGATGAAGAGGTACGCCACGCGGTGCATGAGTGGTTGCGCGGACTGCCAAAAGCATTTTTTTCTAAAGGAATTTGTGCACTTTGTAAGCGCTGGACGACTTGCATTGAGCGTCGGGGAGATTATGTTGAAAAGTGATACAGCTCTGTACCACTTCTGCACAACAGATAATATTTAAAGAAATATATTTAAGGTTTTCATTTGAGCCGGCTGGTGTGGCCGAGCGGTTCTAGGCGCTTCAGTTTGGAACCGTGGGATCGCTACGGGCGCAGGTTCGAATCCTGCCTCGGGCATGGATGTGTGTCATGTCCTTAGGTTAGTTAGGTTTAAGTAGTTCTAAGTTCTAGGGGACTGATGACCTCAGATGTTAAGTCCCATAGTGCTCAGAGCCATTTGAACCATCTTTTCATTTGACTCACCCTCCTACTTCATATACATTGTACTTGAAAGGTAGTATAATGAAAAGACACGTGTATCTACATGGACTTTTACTGAATTTCCATTGATATTGGTTATCTGCAATTTTTATTTCCGTAACAAAAATTAAATTTGTTACTATTGAGAATTGAACAACCAAGCGCGTAAAGTTTTCCTGGATATGTGCGCCAGTCGCTGTTTCTGAAATCTCGTACACCTGCAATCGGATAAGGTACCGAGAATGTTTTGCACCTACACACTTCGATATGCAGACACAGATTCCAAGTACGAGAGAGGAGCTTGGAAAGACAAAGTCAGACAGGGATAAATAAAGATGTAAATAACTTTATTCAATAAGACAACGAGTTTCAATATGCTAGAATACAAGGGTACTGTACGGCTAATCGTCGAACGTGCTTTAGAAATTATAAGGTGCATTAGGATATTTTTCATAGAGTCATGGAAAACATAAATTCAAACGGTACCTACTACATGCAAAGACCGCTCTTTTCCCACACACTCAACTAATCTTCAGAGTTTTAAATAAAAACAAAGCTCGTTGACAATCCGGGAAATTTCTCTTTCCTCTGACAAGTTGAACGCGAACCATGTGTAACGCAACATTTTCGTAAACATCGGTGCTGAAAATTGGTGATGTATGATGTTGTGGGTTGGCAGGAGAGCCAACATCGGTATACTAAGGGGAAGCCGAAAGGCACGCGTTTAGCTCACGCAGGCTGGCGTGAGGTCTGGAACAGGACAAGGAAATTAGACTTTAGAAAAACGTACGTAGCTGGTGGAATACTTAACTTTAATCCATAAATGATGAGCGTCGCTCTTGACGGTACATGATTACAGTATCAATAGTAACTTGTAATGGCCGGCCGAAGTGGCCGTGCGGTTAAAGGCGCTGCAGTCTGGAACCGCAAGACCGCTACGGTCGCAGGTTCGAATCCTGCCTCGGGCATGGATGTTTGTGATGTCCTTAGGTTAGTTAGGTTTAACTAGTTCTAAGTTCTAGGGGACTAATGACCTCAGCAGTTGAGTCTCATAGTGCTCAGAGCCATTCTTTTTAACTGGTAATGGCACCTTGCTAGGTCGTAGCAAATGACGTAGCTGAAGGCTATGCTAACTATTGTCTCGGCAAATGAGAGCGTATTTTGTCAGTGAACCATCGCAAGCAAAGTCGGTTGTCCAACTGGGGCGAGTGCTAGGAAGTCTCTCTAGACCTGCCATGTGGCGGCGCTCGGTCTGCAATCACTGACAGTGGCGACACGCGGGTCCGACGTATACTAACGGACCGCGGCCGATTTAAAGGCTACCACCTAGCAAGTGTGGTGTCTGGCGGTGACACCACATATGACACAATGTATTTCAATAGCGTTCTTAGGAGAAGCAGTTTCTCGTTCGTTGGCAATCAAATATGAACAAGTCTGAAGGCGCTTGATAAAGATTTTAACTCTCCTATAGAAATAAAGGCAGAGTAATATTTGTTGTAACAATAAAAATTAAAACAGTCAAATAACGTCGGTAATTCGATAAATATTCATGCAAATACAGTTGTCTTTTTATTACATTACCTTTCTAACGGAATATATATGAAACGATATTACTTGTAATTAAATTTTCCTCGAGACATTTGCGTCTCATCTTTGTATACGATAACGATGCAAGCTGAAGAAATAAATTAACAAGAATGCCATAGCCTGCCCTCAAACCCAGGTCTTCTTGCTTCTGAGGTAGGAATGCTAGCCACTACACCACTCTAGCTAACATTGCCGCACGGACTACATCTACGTCTGCGTGATTACTCTGCTATTCACAATGAAGTGCCTGGCAGAGGGTTCAATGAACCACCTTCATGCTGTCTCTCGACCGTTCCACTCTCGAACGGCACGCGGGAAAAACGAGCACTTAAATTTTACTGTGCGAGCCCTCATTTCTCTTATTTTACCGTGATGATCATTTCTCCCTATGTAGGTGGGTATCAACAGAATGTTTTCGCAATCGGAGGAGAAAACTGGTGATTAAAATTTCATGAGACGATCCCGTCGCAAAGAAAAACGCCTTTGTTTTAATGATTGACACTCCAATTCATATAGTATGTCTGTGGCACTATGTCCCCTATTTCGCGATAATACAAAACGAGCTGTCCTTCGGTGTCCTTTTTCGACGTCATCTGTCAGTCCCACCTCATTCGGATCCCACACCGTACAGCAATACTCCAGAATAGGGCGGACAAGCGTGATGTAAGCAGTCTCTTTAGTAGACCTGTTGCACCTTCTAAGTGTTCTGCCAATGAATCGCAGTCTTTGGTTTGCTCTACCCACCATATTATTTATGTGATCGTTCCAATTTACGTTATTTGTAATTGTAATCCCTAAGTATTTAGTTGAATTTACAGCCTTCAGATTTGTGTGACTTATCGCGTAATCGAAATTTAGCTGATTTCTTGTAGTACGCATGTGAATAATTTCACACTTTTCCTCATTCAGGTTCAGTTTTCTCACCATACAGATATCTTATCTAAATCATTTTGCAAGTCGTTTTGGTCATACGATGACTTTACAAGACGCTAAATGACAGCATCATCTCCAAACAATCTAAGACGGCTACTCAGATTGTCTTCTATGTCTTTAATATAGCTCAGGAACAATACAGGGCCTATAAAACGTCCTTGGGGAAGGCCGGATATTAATTCTGTTTTACTCGATGACTTTCCGTCTATTACTATGCGCTGAGACCTTTCCGACAGTGCAGAGTTCTACCAAACACAAACTTCGATGGCTAGCATCCCTGAATAGCAAGCTAGGAGACCCATGGCTCAAATTTTAATTCATTTCTTCAACTTCCATCATTATCGTACATAAAGATGATAATCAAATGTCTTTAATTATAAAGATCTGTAGACGACCTGCACGTGAGATAAGGGGTTTCCCCGTTACATCCAATGCTGGGGAGCTATACCAGTGCTAGAGAACCTCAGCAATAGTGAACATCTAATAAGGGGAAAATAAACTGAAGAAGTGAACTGATATTTGTGCTGGGGCGGGCATTTTACTTCGGTAGTCCGTGCTGAAATGTTAGCTACAGTGCTGCGGTTGTGTAACTGCAAGTATTCCTGTCTAGTAAGCGAGACCTGGGTTCAATTCCTGGACGTGGCATAAATTTTAATTCACTTCTTCAGCTTCCATCAAAATGACAAGTGTTGAAAAAATGTGTATTGACGTAAAGATGAGCCGGACACAGTCCAGTGATCCATGGACTACGGAGTGTGGACGCTACCCACATGACTGCCACCATCCCATACTTAAGGTTGTAAGTAGGTTGTTTACGTTTTTATGTTGGTGACGCGACGTAGCGCTCTGTATGAAAATCACTGACTGAGCTGCGTGCAGTCTGTGGCTGGTTGGACTCATTGTTGGAATATTCGCTTGTGTACTGTTGGGCAGTTGGATGTGAACAGCGTGTAGCGTTGCGCAACTGGAGGTGAGCCGCCAGCAGTGGTGGATGTGGGGAGAGAGATGGCGGAGTTTTGAGAGCGGATGATCTGGACGTGTGTCCGCCAGAAAAAGGAAATTAGTAACGATGGATGTCATGAATAGATACATGTATATGATGACTTTTGAACACTGTTAAGGTAAATACTTTGTTTGTTCTCTATCAAAATCTTTAATTTGCTAACTATGCCTATCAGTAGTTAGTGCCTTCAGAAGTTAGAATCTTTTATTTAGTTGGCAGTAGTGGCGCCCGCTGTATTGCAGTAGTTCGAGTAACCAAGATTTTTGTGAGATAAGTGATTCATAAAAGGTATACGTTATTGTTATTCAGGGCCATTCCTTTGTAGGGATTATTGAAAGTCAGATTGCGTTGCGCTAAAATTATTGTGTGTCAGTTTAGTGATGATCAGAATAAGTAAAGAGAGAAATGTCAGAGTACCTTCAGTTTTGTTCAGCTCTTTGAAAAACGAATAACGTAAGAGGTTTACCGGCACAGTAATACATAATTTTCTAAAGGGACGCTTCAAGGTCTCAACGCATTAGCACATCGCTGACATGCAAAACTTCTCTTGCGATTTCCGTGAAGTGAGCTAAGAGATGCGCCTTATTAATTGCGCAGTATGTTGTCCTAATGGACAACTAAAAGCGTACGAAGTTCGAAGTAAATCCGTAATCTGAAGGTTCTGGCGTTCTCCTGTCAGAACACATTCTGCATAGAATCCTGATTGTTAGTTCCGTGTAAGGAGCGGGCCACATGAGGGAAAGCAAAAACGAGAAACTCCTGTAAGTCATGGTTGCTCATGGCCACTACATATAACACCCCTTTACTGCATTACTATAACAGCGAATTAATGTCACACTTTTAGGGGTCATTTACCGAGCTCATCTAACTAATGGATTTTATGCAATTGGACTATTCCACCTATAAAATAAAACACTATTTCATACGGGATAATATACACTCCTGGAAATGGAAAAAAGAACACATTGACACCGGTGTGTCAGACCCACCATACTTGCTCCGGACACTGCGAGAGGGCTGTACAAGCAATGATCACACGCACGGCACAGCGGACACACCAGGAACCGCGGTGTTGGCCGTCGAATGGCGCTAGCTGCGCAGCATTTGTGCACCGCCGCCGTCAGTGTCAGCCAGTTTGCCGTGGCATACGGAGCTCCATCGCAGTCTTTAACACTGGTAGCATGCCGCGACAGCGTGGACGTGAACCGTATGTGCAGTTGACGGACTTTGAGCGAGGGCGTATAGTGGGCATGCGGGAGGCCGGGTGGACGTACCGCCGAATTGCTCAACACGTGGGGCGTGAGGTCTCCACAGTACATCGATGTTGTCGCCAGTGGTCGGCGGAAGGTGCACGTGCCCGTCGACCTGGGACCGGACCGCAGCGACGCACGGATGCACGCCAAGACCGTAGGATCCTACGCAGTGCCGTAGGGGACCGCACCGCCACTTCCCAGCAAATTAGGGACACTGTTGCTCCTGGGGTATCGGCGAGGACCATTCGCAACCGTCTCCATGAAGCTGGGCTACGGTCCCGCACACCGTTAGGCCGTCTTCCGCTCACGCCCCAACATCGTGCAGCCCGCCTCCAGTGGTGTCGCGACAGGCGTGAATGGAGGGACGAATGGAGACGTGTCGTCTTCAGCGATGAGAGTCGCTTCTGCCTTGGTGCCAATGATGGTCGTATGCGTGTTTGGCGCCGTGCAGGTGAGCGCCACAATCAGGACTGCATACGACCGAGGCACACAGGGCCAACACCCGGCATCATGGTGTGGGGAGCGATCTCCTACACTGGCCGTACACCACTGGTGATCGTCGAGGGGACACTGAATAGTGCACGGTACATCCAAACCGTCATCAAACCCATCGTTCTACCATTCCTAGACCGGCAAGGGAACTTGCTGTTCCAACAGTACAATGCACGTCCGCATGTATCCCGTGCCACCCAACGTGCTCTAGAAGGTGTAAGTCAACTACCCTGGCCAGCAAGATCTCCGGATCTGTCCCCCATTGAGCATGTTTGGGACTGGATGAAGCGTCGTCTCACGCGGTCTGCACGTCCAGCACGAACGCTGGTCCAACTGAGGCGCCAGGTGGAAATGGCATGGCAAGCCGTTCCACAGGACTACATCCAGCATCTCTACGATCGTCTCCATGGGAGAATAGCAGCCTGCATTGCTGCGAAAGGTGGATATACACTGTACTAGTGCCGACATTGTGCATGCTCTGTTGCCTGTGTCTATGTGCCTGTGGTTCTGTCAGTGTGATCATGTGATGTATCTGACCCCAGGAATGTGTCAATAAAGTTTCCCCTTCCTGGGACAATGAATTCACGGTGTTCTTATTTCAATTTGCAGGAGTGTAGATCCTAAAGCGTTATTTGAACAGTAGTTCGTTTAGCAGTTGTAATCAGTTGCAGCCACGTGAAAGTACAATCCCCTGTCCGAATTGGTCACTTAGTTATGAAATTAGTGTTGATCGGTCCTGTGTTAAAAAGTCAGTGCACGACGGAGCACGGTACCAACGCGTTCCTATAACCCGCCTGTGAAAATGCGGTCTTTCAGGAGATCATATCTTGGGGTCTACTGATCACAGAGACAAGCGTTCAAGGGCCGTGGACGTAGCAACCATGTGTACACATATCGTAAGAACAGACATACCGTGGCTACCCTACAGTACTGGGTCTACATTTAAACAATACACGCTTCCTCCAGCCCAGGTAAATTGAGCAAAACGGTTGGTTTTCTTCTATTAGCTGTGCCCTAGTGCGGAACGTAGGCAGCTTATAAAAGCACAATCTGCTCAAGGACTGTTCCTAAGAAAACCCCGAAAAACAATTATCTTCAGGTACGAAAAGTACGATTTCGAAGGTTGGCCACTTCTATAATATTTGTATTCACGACAGACCCTAGAAATTTTTACCACGTGTTCTTAAGATGATCTTCTCGACAAACTTTGAAACTTTTTCGATATAATTTATCCTTTGGCGACATCCAGAGGTTCAAAGTTACCATACCTATGCAGGAAACTGTGAAAATAGTTTTTTCAACTATTTTTACACCGTGGGCCGCAATTACGTGAATAATTAAGCATAGCAGATGGCTAATATTTTAACTGTACATTCCTTAGACGGTACATCTACAAACGCCATTTTCCTGTTCTCGAAAATAAGTTAGCCATTATGAAGGTACGTCTGAATAACCTAGTTTTGGCTACCACAAGTTCCAATTGGGGGAATGGCCGCTTTTGTAACTTCTGCTCATGGCAATTCGTTGAAATTTTCACTGCATGTTCTGAAGATGATGTTCTCGAGAAATACTGAAACTTTTCTCGTTTATCGCTATTTGTTACCGAGTCGCAGAGGTTCAAAATTACTGTACTTATGCACGTAAAATATGTACACTCTTGTTCAGAAAAATCAGAACACCTTGAACGACTAGAGATAGGATGTTCATATTCACGATACTTGTACACTAGTATGTTCTGCAGAATTTCAGTCACCTCGGTTCAGCATGCTCAAATGGCTCTGAGCACTATGGGACTTAACTTCTGAGGTCATCTGTCTCCTACAACGTAGAACTACTTAAACCTAACTAACCTAAGGACATCACACACAACCATGTCCGAGGCAGGATTCGAACCTGCGACAGTAGCGGTCGCGCGGTTCCAGACTGCAGCGCCTAAAACCGCTCGCCCAAACCCGGCCGGCCGGTTCAACATGTGTTGTGTTGCCCAGTATGCCATGGACCCTGATTACTTGTTCCATACATGTTGGCATCGATGCGTATAAGGCGCGATTGGCGTCCTATGGAATAGCCAACTACCCTCCATTCACCTGGTTCCAAAGTTCGTTTGTGGTAGTTGGCATTGGGTCACAGCGCTGCACCCGTCTTTTCACCATACCCTGTCACGTTTTCGACTGGCGGCAAGTTTGGTGATTTGGCGGACCGGGGCCAAAAGCTGACATCCTGCGACGCCAAGAAGGCACGTGTTCGTGCAGCAACATGTGGTCGTGCATTGTCTAGCTAACAAGTGGCGTCTGGGGTGCTGTGCAGAAGTGGTATGGTTACGGGTGGCAGGGTGTCATTCACGTATGTCACACTGGTCGCAGTGCTTGAGTGCTTGATCACGTACCGCCTGTGATTTGTGGTTGTACCCAATAGCACCCGACACCATGAGGGCTCAAGTTGGTGCGGTACGTGTTGTCCGAATGCAGTCACTATGATGTCTGCGCCGAACCAAAATGAGGCCATCATATGCAAACAAACAGATGCAGGATTCGTCCGAAAACAATATCTGATGCAATTCCTGCTCCCAGTGACGTCGTTCCAAACACCATTACCTCCTAGCACGTTGCTCATTTGTCAAATGTACGCGGAGAAGTGGACGACGCGCACGTAGACCATGCCGTAATAAACGAAAATGGACCGTCACCTCTGTGTTACACTGTTACATTGTTGCGCCAGAACCGAGGTGGCCGTAGATCTGTCCTGCAACGCCATTCGGGTGAGGTGTCGATCTTCTTGGGAGGGTGGTCCTGGGTGGTGCGGCTTGACCCATCTCATCGTGTTCTACGGCCTTCCGTGAACCATTCCGCACCCATCTGTTGTACTGCCGAAACACTTCGTCCCACACGAGCAGCAATTTCCCGGATGGATGAATCACATTCTCTCATGACAATAGTGCGCCCTCTGCCAAACTCACTGATTTGATGGTACGACTCCCGCATACGTCTGCGAGGCATCCTCCACGTTTGCTCAAGTCACACTGTCCATTACCTTCTTTTTACAGCGACGAGAGCCGCTGGCACGTTTACCGGTAGGTGGTGTTGCACCGCGGTATCAATGTTGACGTTAAAGCCGCTGACCGACATGTTCCAAATGCTATTCACATCTGCAGAACATAATAATGTAGATGTCCTGTGAATACGAACGTCCTATCCCTAATCGTTCGAGCCGGCCGGAGTGGCCGAGCGGTTACAGGCGCTACAGTCTGGAACCGCACGACCGCTACGGTCGCAGGTTCGAATCCTGCCTCGGGCATGGATGTGTGTGATGTCCTTAGGTTAGTTAGGTTTACGTAGTTCTAAGTTCTAGGGGACTTATGACCACAGCAGTTGAGTCCCATAGTGCTCAGAGCCATTTCAACCATTTGAACCTAATCGTTCAAATTGTTTTGTAATTTTTTTCTTTTTTTTCGCAAAGTGAGTGTAGTTGTAACTGAGGTATGAACTCATGACAAGGGTTCTAGGGTCATGTCATGGATTATGTGGTTCACCAAACTATATTTGTAGTCAGTGTTTTTTCACCAACAAAAGTCTGTGACGCGCTGTCTCTATATAATGGGTACTTCACACCTGTACAGATGTGCCCAAAGTAGTACAGTAGCGACAAATAATGGGCTAAAAAGGGTCTTAATAAGCCTGAAAAGGAACTTGACAAGGCCACCAAAAGTTACGTACAACTAGAAAGAGAGCAAATTCAGTAAAATGTTTCTAATAAAATTTTTACTCTTTTGAGATACGCATCGTAGGTGGGCGTTTTCGATGAATTGTAACTGATGAACAAAATATCCAGAAAAAAATGTTTAGCAAACGATTTTGTGTTAATTGTATATTATGCTTACTTTTTTGGTTCACAGATGTGTACGTATCTAAACGTGTTGAAGCATATGAACAAACCGTCAGTCTTTAGTGACCTATAGAATTCGTCTTATACCGAGTGCCGCAGAAAAGCAGACTGTTTGCATATAGCGAACAGGTCGAGGATTATATTGTAAAACATTTTCACTCACAGCAACGAATCCTTTGCGTATTACCACTTCACTCACAACTGATCTTTTGAAAATGATCTTTTTAGGTGACCACAATTGTTACGTTGACAGTCAGACAATCTGTGATGTAAATCATTCACCGCACGTTCAAGCATCTGTATAGGAACCTTTCTGATTCCTGCACGAATGGTGTCTTTCAGTTCCGCTGAATACACCCTGTGTTTAAGGAAATCATAAAGGAAGTAATCACAGACCGATAAGGAGGGAGATCCGGGAGGCTACGACATGTCACCATTTTTTGAAACGGTGTGATTACCAAACACACTACGCACTGCTGACGTTGAAATTTAGCACAATATCACGTAGCACCATCTCCCTGAAACAAATACTCATTTGCAGGAAGCCGTTCAAGTTCATGTGAGAGGAATTGGTCAACTATGGCAGCATACCAGTCAGATGTGATTGTGGTTGCCCGTCCATGTTCATCCTCAGGAAAGAAAGAAAGAAAGAAAGGGCTGATTGTACCCACTGAAGAGACAAGCGCTCCACATGAGGGCTATCCTCGCACTAGTAATGGCACGTTTGTTTGTTGACGCAACCACTGAGATGAAATTGTGCCTCTTCGCTCATCCACCATAGCAAATTTAAGAAGTTTCCATCGTCCCAAATTTTAGTCAACAGTTAAATTGACAGTCGCTCGCTTTTCATAATCACTTTCACTTAACTGTTTCGCAAGTTGTATTTTGCAGCTTTACATCATTCCGTAAAATTCTGTGCACACTACGCCTGGAAATTCTCACTGCAGCCGCAGCTCATCTCACAGAACGTTTTGGACTATTGGTTACAACATTTCCCACCGCATCTATTCGTTCCTATGAGCGACAACTTCTCGGCCTTCCTGGCGATTACAACTTAAGTGCAGTTCCCGTTGCTTCAAAATTTTTCACCCGTTACGTGACTGCACGAGTAGATGGCTCGACAACATTCCGTCTAAGGTTAAAATAGTGAGGGTATTCCCTTCTAGCAGCAGCAACACAGTCACCGTTTTTGTGAAAGGCCTTCACAGTCCCAGCTCCAGAGCCCATCTCAGAAAACGGTGTACCTACCTGGAACTTATCACAAACAATCACTGATACCAATAATACCATTCCGCTTTTAGAGAGTAATTAAAACAGCTAGTATTTGTGCCACACACACTGTATAAGCAGCATACCCTGCTGTAGGAGGGAAAAGAAGGGAACCAATGGAAAAAGAATCCTGTTTCAGCACAAAAAAGACTCTGACAGAAAAGTCGGAAACCAGATGCCTCATTTCCAGTTCCGTCAATGATGCAGTTGTTGTCCTGTAGTAACCAGAAGCAGTGATCCTTTAGTTTCTTCGGAGCAGACTAGAAGGTGAATACTAGGCTTGTTAATTTGTAGCCCAAAGATAAGTCCTGTGGATTGGTATCTTCTCTGAATCATATTCTTTCTGGGGAAAGCAGCCGACTTACAGTTCAGCAACGGTTATCCTGAAGCGGTTTCAGCAGTCAGGTTAAACTGAGACGAAAAACTCAGATATAAATAGCTGAAAACCGTTTTTTTTTCATATAAGAATATACAGCCTACAGTTGCACGATAACTTTATCGTTTACCTAGGTTTAAACGTTAGTAATAACGTCTTCTTCAGAACCTGCAAAAAGTTAATATTATAATGTGCTAGTAAATTATATTAGATATCGTCATCCTACAGGATGCAACGTGTAGTACTGACATAAAATATTATTTAAATGTTTGCCTTAAACAAGCCATATCCTAAGTCAACTTTATAAAAAATTATCTGCAAACAGCATTGGTATCGTATTTTTACTTCGTATTCGCACTGCCACTCCTACCACTATCTCATACACAACGGTGCGCTATGCCCTTTCAGGAAAATCTCAAATGGGCAAACCTTCGTCCCGCCGATTACCAGTCCAGAATATATCTACCCATTGCTTCACCTTGTTCCATTCGGTTACTGAATACATAAAAAGAACCTTAAAGGACTATGTACAGTACGTAGAAGAATCACTTGATTTTTTTAAATTTGCATCCACTCGCTAAGGAGTAGCGAAGTACTGGTATTTAAATTAACTGTCAAAGCTTTACTGACGTACAGATTTCGTTTTATGTACGCAGCACTCCCTGCTGTAGCAGGAAGAAAAAAGAAACCAGTTGAATAGTGCTTCCGTCGGAGCACGAAACGGGCGAAAAGAGCGAAGACGCTCTTCTTTGAAAGACTCTGACATAAAAGTAGAAAACCAACCGCGTCAACCTTCGTTCCTTCTTCTTCTCCACCAAAATTTTTGCATGCGAACATATTCGCGCTTTTTTGCGCCGAATGAAAGTGGTATAGTGACAGTGATCATAGAAGAGAGAAGATACAGTGTCAGTGGAAAGAAAGAGATGATACAGCTCTCGTGTGACAGAAAAAATGACAGTGAAAGAGAGAGAGAGAGAGAGAGAGAGAGAGAGAGATGGATGACGACAATAGCAGTGAGTCGAGGAAAGAGCATATAGCGATGGTCACTGAGAGACAGCGGCAGTAAAAGAGAAATAGAAGTGGATTGAGATAGTGGCAGTGGGAGTAAAAGAGAGAGAAGACGATGGAAAATAAAAAGAGAGATGAGTGGTGGCTATACATAGGCTTCGGGGGTCTTGATCCCCCCTCCCCAGACCGGCGAACTTTTCCCACGAAAAATTTGCGCACTTCCTCCCACCCCCCTATACCCACGCGTCAAAGTTTCCTAGTTTAGGGGCGAAAACCCGAGAAATCCATCCCCAAGAACATGTGTGGAGAGGAGCCAAGCGAGAATGAAAGAGACAGGGTGTCAGAAAAAAAGAATGGGACAAAGACAATGGGAGTGGACAGATAGGCTGACAGATAGTGAAACTGCCTGAGAAAGAGAAAGCAGTAACGAAGGACGAGAGAAAGGAATGAAAACAAACACGATGAGAGACATAGACCGGAGAAAGTGCCCATGGGAGGAAGAGGTGATGGTGGGGGCGAGACACGAGTAGGCAGAGGCAGCGAGAGGGAGATGCTGAGTATGGAGGGTTACCTACGAAGAGAGACTGGGTAAAAGGATTTAGAATCTTCTGTGTTAAAAGAGCAGAAATATGTTCGGATGCCAAAAGATTTGGAGAGGAAGGCGGACTCTTCTATCAGAACCTTATGAAGAGGAGCGTATTCGTCTTTGCTGTGCTCCAACAGGATCATGTTATCTGTATACTATTTACTGGAATGTTATGTTGCGGTGTGCTGACGACATAACACTGATCGCCGAAAGTGAACATACATTGAGTCGGTGATTGAGGAATCAGAACGTGCACTAGCTGAGGGCCATAGTAGGCAAATCAGCGAAACGGAAAAAGGACAGTGCGTACTAGTTGAACATGCTGGATGGTTGAACTTCATACTCGGACAAAAACCTAGTGCTGAGGTGAAGGGATTTTGCTGTCTCTAGAAAAGGCATATGACCGGGTTCCTAGGAGGAAGTTATTGTCTGTTCTACAAGATTATGGAATAGGAGGCAAACTTTTGCAAGCAATTAAAGGTCTTTACATGGATAGTGAGGCAACAGTTAGAGTTGACGGTAAATTGAGTTCACGGTTCAGAGTAGTTTCAGGGGTAAGACAAGGCTGCAACCTGTCTCCACTGTTGTTCATATTATTTATGGATCATATATTGAAAACAATAGACTGGCTGGGTGAGATTAAGATATGTGAACACAAAATAAGCAGTCTTTCATATGCGGATGACTTAGTTGTGATGGCAGATTCGATTGAAAGTTTGCAAAGTAATATTTCAGAGCTAGATCAGAAATGTAAGGACTACGGTATGAAGATTAGCACCTCCAAAACGAAAGTAATGTCAGTGGGAAAGAAATATAAACAGATTGAGTGCCAAATAGGAGGAACAAAGTTAGAACAGGTGGACGGTTTCAAGTACTTAGGATGCATATTCTCACTGGATGGCAACATAGTGAAAGAACTGGAAGCGAGGTGTAGCAAAGCTAATGCAGTGAGCGCTCAGCTACGATCTACTCTCTTCTGCAAGAAGGAAGTCAGTACCGAGACTAAGTTATCTGTGCACCGTTCAATCTTTCGACCAACTTTGTTGTATGGGAGCGAAAGCTGGGTGGATACAGGTTACCTTATCAACAAGGTTGAGGTTACGGATATGAAAGTAGCTAGGATGATTGCAGGTACTAGTAGATGGGAACAATGGCAGGAGGGTGTCCACAATGAGGAAATCAAAGAAAAACTGGGAATGAACTCTATAGATGTAGCAGTCAGGGCGAACTGGCTTAGATGGTGGGGTCACGTTACACGCATGGGAGAAGCAAGGTTACCCAAGAGACTCGTGGATTCAGCAGTAGAGGGTAGGAGGAGTCGGGGCAGTCCGAGGAGAAGGTACCTGGGTTCGGTTAAGAATGATTTTGAAGTAATAGGTTTAACATCAGAAGAGGCACCAATGTTAGCACTGAATAGGGGATCATGGAGGAACTGTATAAGGGGGGCTATGCTCCAGACTGAACGCTGAAAGGCGTAATCAGTCTTAAATGATGATGAAGATGATGATGATGATGTAAATAAAAAACAGGTTGACCCCAAAATCCACCGGAATAATTTTGGAGGTTGTTCAGGGATGTTTTCCGACTATTGTGGTATCAGAAAGCCATGGTTTCCAATGCTTCTCCATGGAATAAATACATTTCGTTTGATTTCTTTTCCATACTGGCCTTTGTAGCTGTTCTGGACTGAAAATATCCGAACAACAGTGCAAATGTCGACGTGGCCATTAAACAGTAAGTTCATCAGCGTACCTGATGATGACAACATTGTCACTTGCTGAAACATTGTCCCCATTGATAACTGCAGTAAATGATGGCCTTCTTTGCATTGGCCACTGCATGAGATACAATCTGGAGGATGTAGCACGTTTCATGATTATTTTTGCATGCCTAGCCGGCTGTTTACTGCAGTATAATTTATTTCGTAATGTTTCAGGTCGTATCTAACCTGTCACCGTTCTGGTAAAGCGCATGACAGCCCAAATACATGCAGATTACGCAAATATTGTAATAGTAGTACTTCAGCCTCTTCATCCGGCTTAATTGAAAACACACAGAACACTCGACGCGGTAATTACTGAGCCGGCGGATGAATGTTAACCAAGTAATTACTCGACTTTGCTTTATCTGCAGTTCTATTTGCCCCCTGCTGTTAACTTGCTAAATTGCCAACAGGTAGCTGAAGCTAACCTCACACGCTATGGAGAATCGGCCTTACTAACGCCCTTTAAAACGGCGCACACTTCGCACTCGCGGATGGGATAGGGGCACACCGTCATCCCAAGGAACCTACTCCACATTCATAAAGAGCCAATAACTCGTGTTCAGTGTAAGCTAGGCGAAATTACAAACATTAAGAGACATATGATTGTGGCGTTCGCTGCGTTATTCAGTGGTTTGGTATTTAACTAATTTGTAAATGAAAATGATAATCTTATTTCATTACAGTGAGTAATAACTAAATAATTTTTTCTCCGGGCTAAAGATTTGGTCAAGCTGCTAAAGAAATCCAAGTTAACTTTGTGTTAAAGTGTTGTCTGTAAGTTGTGTGTCACTAAATCACAGTTCATAAAACAGATTCTATACAACTACTGATTATGATGGAAACAGTTATCTTCAGCAAAATGATTATTAAAACCACCGAATATCAGCCGCGCACAACACTGATGAATGTTACCTGAAACAATACTCTACGCAACTCGTGGGTGATTAATTTCGGCTCCATACATCAGCAAGACAAGTTTGTTATATGGATCGTACTATGAGCACTGTTTTTAAAGAAGCAATCTGATTCGAATTATTTTCATTAAAATGAGTTCGGGACCACCGGTGCACATTTATTTTTACACATTTTTATTACCTTCGGCATTTATATCTGTAGAGTTGCGTAATTTGAATTTGCCGCTGAGATAATTGTTAAGATGGCGGCTGACAATTGATAGAGACTTTCTATTGTTAGAGCAAATTTCCTTTGAACAGGATAAGTATTTGAAATGCTTATTAAACTTTACTTTCATATTGTGCACTATTTAGACTAATTTTCATCATGCAAACCTGTGATACTTTCGTAAGAAACACAGATAAAAACGCGATATAAATAGCTATCATCAATGTCTGCCCTCCTTGGAGGAGGAGGACATTAGTGCTTAACGTCCCGTCGACAACGAGGTCATTAGAGACGGAGCAGGAGCTCGGATTAGGGAGGGATGGGGAAGGAAATCGGCCGTGCTCTTTCGAAGGACCCATCCCGGCATTTGCCTGAAGCGATGTAGGGAAATCACGGAAAACCTAAATCAGGATGGCCGGACGCGGGAGTGAACCGTCGTCCTCCCGAATGCGAGTCCAGTGTGGCCCTCCTTGCAGCGGAAAGAAATAATTAATACAGATAATACTTATTGAGAGAGGAATTAAAGTTACAAATAATTATTCACTCATATTTATAAAAATAATGAACTCTATTCTCAAGTAATAAGTAACAAATAATTACAATTTCTTAACAGACGCCGGCCGGTGTGGCCGTGCGGTTCTAGGCGCTTCAGTCTGGAATCGCGTGACCGCTACGGTCGCAGGTTCGAATCCTGCCTCGGGCATGGATGCGTGTGATGTCCTTAGGTTAGTTAAGTTTAAGTAGTTCCATGTTCTCTGATGAGCACAGATGTTAAGTCCCATAGTGCTCAGAGCCATTTCTTAACAGACCTCAGTTTGATATGCGTCTTGCGTCCGCAACCCACAAAAGCCCACCAACAAAAGGTAAAATCAAAGAAAGACAAACGCAGATCATAAAATGAATTTGCAATTATTACTGTCTTTGTCTAATACACATCGATATGTCCAACTACATCACAAAATATTATATAAATAATTAATATTTATCATTGTTTGATTTCACTGTTTTTTGATATGTCGGATAGATAATGTTTATAACTGTTAGAGGCATAATTTCCTCTCGTCGCACTGTAGATAAAATTTATCTCGTGGATGTTACATGGTGATGGGCGTGTTGGTTTAAAACAGCTAAAGGTACTATTTGTTATTTACTTCTAATTATTTATTGGTAGCAGTACCCGGAGTGTGTTGCAGTGACCCTTTCCTTTGTGGATTTGTACACAAATTCAAAACACATACACACATATATTACAGAGTGAATAATCTAAAACTTGGACCGCGAATATTGTGGAAATGAAAAGTGCTATTGATGTTTGTGGTTTTCACAGAATGGATCGGTAGTCAGGGATTCGGCTGTTAGGCAATCAACAGATTGTAATAATACAGTACTTAGAAATTGTACTTTTGTCCAAATATACATTTTTTTTAAATGGAACAACACCTACTGACGTTAACAAAATAAAAGTAGGGTAAATTTGAATATCAGTGTTTGTAGCAGGATTCTAGCGCGAGTCACTTACAAGATATTGTATTTAGGAAAGTTTCCATACCGACATTTGTCACTCAGTTTGGAATTCCTGTGTCTGTAAAGATGCATGCCCATTACACATTACTACCCTCTTCAACTGTCGGCGGTCTCTGTCAGTCAACAGACGAGGTCGGCCTGTACGCTTTTTTGCTGTACATGTCTCTTCACGTTTTCCACTTCACTATCACATCGGAAACAGTAGACCTAGGGTTGTTTAGGAGTGTGGATATCTCGCGTACAGACGTATGACACAGTTGACACCCAATCACCTGACCACGTTTCTGCTCTCTCACGATGTCTAATGACTACTGAGGTCACTGATATGGAGTACCTGACAGTAGGTGGCAGCACAATGCACCTATTTCGAAAAACATATGTTTTGGGGGTGTCCGGATTCTTTGGTCACATAGTGTAGGTTCCATCCGTATCACATCTTTCTCCATCAGAAGGTGCACGGAAACGATTATGAGAAACGGATTCACTTGTTTACATGGATGGGCATTAGTACAGGACACTCCCGATGTATCTTGTATCTTGTTTAGTGACGAAGCCACATTTGTCTATCATGGCCAGGTAAATCGCCGAAAGATGCATTGTTGATCTGTTGACAGTCCCCTTTGGCTTCGTCAGATGGAACTTCAGCGTCCATGGAGTGTAAAAGTGTGGTGTCGGATAGTGAACCATCAGCTAATAAGCCCGTTGTTCATGGACAGAACACTGAAGACGCGCAAGTATCACCGCGTCGTAACCGACCATCTGTCACAGTTGTTAGAAGATGTTCCTCTGGAGACTAGGAGGAACTTGTGGTACCAACGTGACGACTGTCCAGTCCATAATGCACGAACTACTACTGCATGCCTTGACGTATTTTTTTTTTTTCCAAACTGTCCGATTTGACGTACGGACCTTTCCTTGGCCGGCCTGTTCCCGCCTGTAAACATTCTTCTGTCGGGAGAGCTGCGAACGCTCCCTACGAGGACACACCAACTACACCTGATAATGTGCGGCGAAGTGCTACTGCAGCCTGCTCGGGCTTCAACGCTGAAATGTCAGCACGTGTGCAGTGGTCGTTGCGTACCAGTCTGGAAACGTGTATTTCCGCTGTCGGCGGTCATTTTGAACACAACCTGTGATGCTAAGATGTGTCGCTACTGGGTAGAACCCACATAACATTCGTTCTTTGGTATGTACTATCACAGGTGTTGCACAAGTGTCGCTGTGGGAACTTCTCGAAACACGATATCTCGTAAACGATTCGCACTATGATCCTGTAACAAACACCACTGACATTCTAATTAATCCTGCTTTTAGTCTGTTAATGTCAATAGGCATTCTTCCTTTAAAAAAGCGTATATCTGCACAAGAAATAAACTTTATAAATATTACTAAAATCTCTTTACTGGCGAAAAACATGAGCCCATGACCACCAATTCTGTTCTGTGAAAAACTCGCATCAACAGCACTTTCCATTTCTCAAATATTAGCGGTGTACGTTTTAAGTCATTCAACCTGTGTATCAACATAAAAAGTGAAACTGATATAAGAGCAGATATTTTTATGTGTGGTATCTTTATACGTCAATATACATTTTTTTCTGCTTTGAACGCACCATAAACACGTCACGAACCACGAAGTTTGTAATCTGATGTTTTCTGCACGGTCGTAAGTGCACCTCAGTATTATTATGCAAATAATTCTACCAATAATGAGTCATCTAGTCATGTGTATACACTACTGGCCATTAAAATTGCTACACCACGAAGATGACGTGCTACAGACGCGAAATTTAACCGACAGGAAGAAGATGCTGTGATATGCAAATGATTAGCTTTTCAGAGCAGGTTGGCGCCGGTGGCGACACATACAACGTGCTAACATGAGGAAAGTTTCCAACCGATTTCTCATACACAAACAGCAAATGACCGGCGTTGCCTGGTGAAACGTTATTGTGATGCCTCGTGTAAGGATAATAAATGCGTACCATCACGATTCCGACTTTGATAAAGGTCGGATTGTAGCCTATCGCGATTGCGGTTTATAGTATCGCGACATTGCTGCTCGTGTTGGTCGAGATCCAATGACTGCTAGCAGAGTATGGAATCAGTGGGTTCAGGAGGGTAATACGAAACACCGTCCTGGATCTCAACGGCCTCGTAGCACTAGCAGTCGTGATGACAGGCATCTTATCAGCATGGCTGTAACGGATCGTGCAGCCCCGTCTCGATCCCTGAATCAACAGATGGGGACGTTTGCAAGACAACAACCACCTGCACGAACAGTTCGACGACGTTTGCAGCAGCACGGACTACCAGCTCGGAGACCGTGGCTGCGGTTACCCTTGACGCTGCATCACAGACAGGAGCGCCTGCGATGGTGTACTCGACGACGAACCTGGGTGCACGAATGGCAAAACGTCATTTTTCGGGTGAATCCAGGTTCTGTTTACAGCATCATGATGGTCGCATCCGTGGAGACATCGCGGTGAACGCACTTTGGAAGCGTGTATTCGTCATCGCCATACTGGCGTATCACCCGGCGTGATGGTAGGGGGTGCCATCGGTTACACGTCTCTTGTTCGCATTGACGGTACTTTGAACATTTCAGATGTGTTACGACCCGTGGCTCTCCCTGCGAAACCATACATTTCAGCAGGATAATGCACGACCGCATGTTGCAGGTCCTGTACAGTCCTTTCTGGATACAGAAAATGTTCGACTGCTGCCCTGGCCAGCACATTTTCCACATCTCTCACCAATTGAAAACGTCTGATCAATGGTGGCCGAGCAACTGGCTCGTCACAATACGCCAGTCACCACTCTTGATGAACTGGGGTATCGTGTTGAAGCTGCATGGGCAGCTGTACCTGAAAAGCCATGCAAGCTTTGTTTGACTCAATGCCCAGGCGTATCATGGCCGTTATTACGGCCAGAGGTGGTTGTTCTGGGTACTGATTTCTCAGGATCTGTGCATCCAAACTGCGTGAAAATGTAATCACATGTCAGTTCTAGCATAATATACTTGTCCAATGAATACCCGTTTATCATCTGCATTTCTTCTTGGTGTAGCAATTTTAATGGCCAGTAATGTATAACATTTGATCGAAATTTTTCCAGATGTTCCTGATTCAATCTTCTGTGTCTCCATACATATTGAGAAATAGATACCTGTAAAGATTGAGCTTATGGTAACTGTTGACTTCTTATTTCGCTTCCCCAACTACTTTCCACACCCAATCTTGAATTTGTTGGACAATTTATTTCATTTTGGTTTTGAAATAAGTATGACAAATTTTAATTTTGTTCAAAAACGCAATAAATAGGTACACACATACATAAAAATATAGGAATATTTGTTTAATTTTTAAAATAATTTAGGACTAAAGTGGATAATATGCTTTTAGTAAATGAAAGAAAACTAAACCAGTATTGTAAAATGTAAACTTTCCCGGTTCTAGATGTCACAATTCATAACATGTGCTGGGTTATTACGCCGTTGGCGAATGTATTTCACATTTAAACCCAACATCGACCCTACATGCGGGGGACATTTTCAGTTGGTATCGTAGGTTCTTTGAGTGTCAGATTCACGCTCTGTTTCGCTGCTGACTGTCAAGATGTGAATCGGACACTTAAAGAAGCTACGATTCCGCTTGAAAATGTCCTCCGCAGATGGAGTCAAAAATGTTCGGTTTAAATGTGAAGTACATTCGATCACAGCACAAAATCCCGACGCATTTTATTAATTGTAAACCAATATTTTTCAGTAGAATGAAAAACCTGTACAAAGTTGCAGATTTTTACTTAACTCGATGACTAATATCAGGCCGAGACCTATTTTCAAATCATCGTAACATGTCGAAAATGGCATTTCCTTAGATGTCAAAAATGTGCAATGAACATTTACAGTGCATACAGTATGCTAGAAGTTCGTTAATATTTTTTTGATTTGTCTCTGTATTTTTTCAAAATTTGTGTCAATGTGAAAATGTTGTCTGTACACAATCTAACAACCTTGAAGCAACATTGTTCTCCTTGGTTTCTAAAATTGGCCTCCAGAGCCTCTTTTTTTTATTTCTTTCCATAAACTTTCATAAATGTGTCTGTAACAAAATTTCCTCGACAAATCGACAAAATTTTGCGATCCTCTCTCTTATATTTGGCATATAAGTTCGTTTTAATATAAACTGTTATCAACAGTGCCTGGTTTCTGGTTTTGATTCTTCGCAATAATTAATCAGAATATGTTATCAGGTACCATACACTCTTTATTCACGTACGGAAATTTGTTTTAATCTTGAAACGCAACACTTACGTGGTGTTGGCTGTGTTTCACAAAGACAAAAGATAATTTCAGTTGTTTCTGTTGTCTCTAGTGGGCTCACCTGGTCCGTTGCTAGGAAACGCTCCCCCTGTCACAATCGTCCATGCCTTCAGCTGTCCAGCTACCTACGCAGTGCGCCAATAGCACGTAGCACGGACGCTCCGACTTTCAGCTGTTTACTGATGTCATACGGTTCAGTCAGTGTATTCGTTCCCGCATATTAATCCTCCTGTGAATACGTCACTCAAGTAGACAGCATCCTCACCATTTACGACGAGACAGCGATCCGACACTTCGCTAAGAATCCACTCCCCAGCGCAGGTGTCTCAGTGCGCTGCACGCGAGGTAAGTCCGCTAACAGAGTATCTCCAGCTAGATCAACTATCGTCCCGTTTCCGACTGTCCAACTGATACGACGTTTTCATTTCTACGCGCAGTGTTGCTAGGACCCTGATCAAAATTATCAGCGATCACGGGCCAGGCCCTGGGAATACATCTACGTCTACGTGATTACTCTGCTATTCACAATGAAGTGCCTGGCAGAGGGTTCAATGAACAACCTTCAAGCTGTCTCTCTACCGTTCCACTCACGAACGGCACGCGGGAAAAACGAGCACTTAAATTTTACTGTGCGAGCCCTGATTTCTCTTATTTTATCGTGATGATCATTTCTCCCTATGTAGGTGGGTGCCAACAGAATGTTTTCGCAATCGGAGGAGAAAACTCGTGATTAAAATTTCATGAGAAGATCCCGTCGCAACGAAAAGCACTTTTGTTTTAATGATTGCCACTCCAATTCACATATCATGTCTGCGACACTGTCTCCCCTATTTCGCGATAATACAATCTTTTTTGTACTTTTTCGATGTCATCCGTTAGTTCCACCTGATGCGGATCCCACACCGCACGGGGATACTCCAGAATAGGGCGGACAAGCGTGGTGTAAGCCATCTCTTTAGTAGACCTGTTGCACCTCCTAAGTGTTCTGCCAATGAATCGCAGTCTTCCTTTTTCTCTACCCACAATATTATCTATGTGATCGCTCTAATTTAGGTTATTTGTAATTGTATTCCATAAGTATTTAGTTGAATTTACAGCGTTCGGATTTATGTGACTTATCGCGTAATCGAAATTTAGATGATTTCTTTTAGTACTCATGTGAATAACTTCACACTTTTCCTTATTCATGGTCAACTGCCGCTTTTCGCACGATACAGATATCTTATCTAAATCATTTTGCAAGTCGTTTTGATCATCTGATGACTTTACAAGACGGTAAATGACAGCTTCATCTGCAAACAATCTACTACGGCTACTCAGATTGTCTCCTATGTCGTTAATATAGATCAGGAACAATAGAGCGCCTTTAACACTTCCTTGGGGAACGCCGGATATTACTTCTGTTTTACTCGATGACTTTCCGTCTATTACTACGAACTGTGTCCTTTCTGGCAGGAAATTACGAATCCAGTCGAACAACTGAGGCGATACTGAAGAATAGGATACAACAGGGATGACGTCACAAGTTACCAGATATGAGGCATTGCAACTGAAGAATGGGATACTAGTACTAGCGAAGGCAAAAAAAAAAAAAGCGAAGGACGAAAAATTTATATGTTGTACTTCAGTTGACCAATGTAGTCAACTGAAGAATAGGATACAACCATTATAGTTCAGTTAGGTACAGTATGCCAATGTTACATACTTCACTTTTTTTTTCTTTCTCTAGAACTAGTATCCCACTCTTCGGTTCACATACGTAGTACAGGATACGAACCAATTGCAGAAGACACAACAATTGGAACGACTCGCCGTCAGACAAAGGTATAATCCAAAACATGCAGACAAATGATTTAAAATTACCTACAAGTGAGAAACAGCATTCACATTATCTGTCTCTTAATGAAACATATATTTATTTCTATTTACGATTATGACGCTTCGCCACAGAAGACAATGGATTTATTATCTGTGGCTCGAAAATAAACAAATTTATGTCTACGACTGCAGTATGACGTTATTGGTCGAAGCCGACCACTTGTATCCCACTCATCTGCTGACCCTAGGCCCTATGGAGTTGAAAGGGAAATAACTATACTAAGCAACGTAGTGGTAATGCCTGCTATTGGGTCACTTCTCGGTGAGCATTTTGCATTGCATTTCTTTATAACGCTATTTGCTGTCATATTTTCTTCAGTTTCAAGACAAATTGTATATATAATCTCAACCGTGTACGAAAAACAAAATATTGTCTGTTCTGTTTTGGAAGGAGTTGTAGCACTATTTACTTCATTTATCAGTCTTTTTTTTTGCAATAAGTTATTTAATTCGTAATGTTAATCGTGTAGAGATTTTTGTGTGATACATGAATGGTATTCGTTCCAACAAACAAAACTCGGGTGTGGGATAAACGTTTCGATTTATTACTGAAGTATACATAAGCTGAAGTGACAACATCTACATCTACATCTGCATCCATACTCCGCAAGCCACCTGACGGTGTGTGGCGGAGGGTACCTTGAGTACCTCTATCGGTTCTCCCTTCTATTCCAGTCTCGTATTGTTCGTGGAAAGAAGGATTGTCGGTATGCCTCTGTGTGGGCTATAATCTCCCTGATTTTATCCTCATGGTCTCTTCGCGAAATATACGTAGGAGGGAGCAATATACTGCTTGACTCTTCGGTGAAGGTATGTTCTCGAAACTTTAACAAAAGCCCGTACCGAGCTACTGAGCGTCTCTCCTGCAGTCTTCCACTGGAGTTTATCTATCATCTCCGTAACGCTTTCGCGATTACTAAATGATCCTGTAACGAAGCGCGCTGCTCTCCGTTGGATCTTCCCTATATCTTCTATCAACCCTATCTGGTACGGATCCCACACTGCTGAACAGTATTCAAGCAGTAGGCGAACAAGCGTACTGTAACCTACTTCCTTTGTTTTCGGATTGCATTTCCTTAGGATTCTTTCAATGAATCTCAGTCTGGCATCTGCTTTACCGACGATCAACATTATATGTTCATTGCATTTTAAATCACTCCTAATGCGTACTCCCAGATAATTTATGGTATTAACTGCTTCCAGTTGCTGACCTGCTATTTTGTAGCTAAATGATAAAGGATCTATCTTTCTGTGTATTCGCAGCACATTACACTTGTCTACATTGAGATTCAATTGCCATTCCCTGCACCATGCGTCAATTCGCTGCAGATCCTCCTGCAATTCAGTACAATTTTCCATTGTTACAACCTCTCGATATACCACAGCATCATCTGCAAAAAGCCTCAGTGAACTTCTGATGTCATCCACAAGGTCATTTATGTATATTGTGAATAGCAACGGTCCTATGAGTCATAGGACAGCGATACGCACATACTGTATACGAACATCGCGTACAAAAGACATAAAGCAAAGGGTGTTGGCGATACCGTCATTTGTGCTCACGTGATTCATGTGAAAAACCTTCCGTCGTGATTATTGTGGCACGATGGGAGTTTACAGACTTTTAACGCAGTACGGCAGTTAGAGGTAGACGCATGGGAGTTTCCGTTTCGTAAATCGTTAGGCAATTCAGTATTCCGAGATCGGCAGTGTCAAGTGCGTGCCGGTAACACAAATATTCAGGCAGTACCTCTCACCGCGGACAACGTAGTGGCCGATGGCCTTCACTTAACGACCGAGAACAGTGGCGGTTGCGTAGAGTTCTCGGTGCTAATAGACAAGCCACACTGCGTGAAATAAGAGCATAAATCAATTTGGGGCATACGACGAACGTATTCGTTTGGACAGTGCGGCGAAATTTGGCGTTAATGAGCTGTGGCAGCAGACGACCGTCGTACGTGCCTCTGCTAACAGCCCGACATCACCTTCAGCACATCTCCTGGGCTCGTGACCGTATCGGTTAGAACCTAGACGACTAACAACCGTGGCCCGGTCGGATGACTTTAGATCTCAGTTGGTATGGGCTGATGGTAGGGTTGGAGTGTGGCGGAGACCCCACGAAACCGTGGACGCAGTTTGTAAACAAGACACTGTGGAAGCTGGCGGTTGCTGTATAATGGTGTGGGCTGTGTGCACATGAGGTGGACTGGATCTTCTGGTCCAACTGAACCTACACTCCTGGAAATTGAAATAAGAACACCGTGAATTCATTGTCCCAGGAAGGGGAAACTTTATTGACACATTCCTGGGGTCAGATACATCACATGATCACACTGACAGAACCACAGGCACATAGACACAGGCAACAGAGCATGCACAATGTCGGCACTAGTACAGTGTATATCCACCTTTCGCAGCAATGCAGGCTGCTATTCTCCCATGGAGACGATCGTAGAGATGCTGGATGTAGTCCTGTGGAACGGCTTGCCATGCCATTTCCACCTGGCGCCTCAGTTGGACCAGCGTTCGTGCTGGACGTGCAGACCGCGTGAGACGACGCTTCATTCAGTCCCAAACATGCTCAATGGCGGACAGATCCGGAGATCTTGCTGGCCAGGGTAGTTGACTTACACCTTCTAGAGCACGTTGGGTGGCACGGGATACATGCGGACGTGCATTGTCCTGTTGGAACAGCAAGTTCCCTTGCCGGTCTAGGAATGGTAGAACGATGGGTTCGATGACGGTTTGGATGTACCGTGCACTATTCAGTGTCCCCTCGACGATCACCAGTGGTGTACGGCCAGTGTAGGAGATCGCTCCCCACACCATGATGCCGGGTGTTGGCCCTGTGTGCCTCGGTCGTATGCAGTCCTGATTGTGGCGCTCACCTGCACGGCGCCAAACACGCATACGACCATCATTGGCACCAAGGCAGAAGCGACTCTCATCGCTGAAGACGACACGTCTCCATTCGTCCCTCCATTCACGCCTGTCACGACACCACTGGAGGCGGGCTGCACGATGTCCGGGCGTGAGCGGAAGACGGCCTAACGGTGTGCGGGACCGTAGCCCAGCTCCATGGAGACGGTTGCGAATGGTCCTCGCCGATACCCCAGGAGCAACAGTGTCCCTAATTTGCTGGGAAGTGGCGGTGCGGTCCCCTACGGCACTGCGTAGGATCCTACGGTCTTGGCGTGCATCCATGCGTCGCTGCGGTCCGGTCCCAGGTCGACGGGCACGTGCACCTTCCGCCGACCACTGGCGACAACATCGATGTACTGTGGAGACCTCACGCCCCACGTGTTGAGCAATTCGGCGGTACGTCCACCCGGCGTCCCGCATGCCCACTATACGCCCTCGCTCAAAGTCCGTCAACTGCACATACGGTTCACGTCCACGCTGTCGCGGCATGCTACCAGTGTTAAAGACTGCGATGGAGCTCCGTATGCCACGGCAAACTGGCTGACACTGACGGCGGCGGTGCACAAATGCTGCGCAGCTAGCGCCATTCGACGGCCAACACCGCGGTTCCTGGTGTGTCCGCTGTGCTGTGCGTGTGATCATTGCTTGTACAGCCCTCTCGCAGTGTCCGGAGCAAGTATGGTGGGTCTGACACACCGGTGTCAATGTGTTCTTTTTTCCATTTCCAGGAGTGTATTATCGACTGGAAGTGGCTACGTTCAGTATCGTTTGGACCCTAGACGAATGGGAAACCGTAGTCTGGTCAGACGAATCCCGATTTCAGTTGGTGAGAGCTGATGGTAGGGTAGGAGTGTGGCGCAGGCCTCACGAAACTATTGACCCAAGTTGTCAACAAGTCACTGTGCAGGCTGGAGGCGGTTCCATAACGGTGTCAGCTGTGTTTACACGGAATGGGGCTGGTTCCTCTGGTCCAACTGAACCGATCACTGACTGGGAATGGCAAATTTTGGCTAATTCTAGATCATTTTCAACAGTTCATGGACTTCGAAACAACGGCGGAATTTTTGCGGATGACAATGTGCCATATCACCGGGCCACAAGTGTTGGCGTTTGGTACGAAGAACATTCTGAACAGTTCGAGTGAATGGTTTTGCCACCCAGATCGCCAGAGGTGAACCCCATCGAGCGTTTGTAACACATAATCTAGAGGTCAGTCCGTGCACAAAATCACACTCCGGCAACACTTTCGCAATTAAGGACGGCTATACAGGCAGCATGCCTCTGTTCTTCTGCAGCGGGCTTCAGACTACTTGTTGAATTTGTTCCACGTTCGCACCACGGCGGGCAGCACGAAGTTGGACACGGTACTAGGGCGTAACCGATGACTCTTGTCACCTCAGTGTATATTCATAACGGCGTATCGTAGTGTCAACTTGAGCTACGACCACAGTCGAAAAATCTATCGACGACAAGGTTCGACGCGTCGGTTTTGTTCGCCAATGTGTGTGGGACAAACTGCCTATTTGCTCCTGTCTCGGGTTCTTCGGCCAACGTTCGTCTTGTGGTGTCACCGCCAGACACCACACTTGCTAGGTGGTAGCCTTTAAATCGGCCGCGGTCCGCTAGTATACGTCGGACCCGCGTGTCGCCACTGTCAGTGACTACAGACCGAGCGCCGCCACACGGCAGGTCTAGTGAGACGTCCTAGAACTCGCCCCAGTTGTACAGCCGACTTTGCTAGCCATGGTTCACTGTCTACATACGCTCTCATTTGCCGAGACGATAGTTAGCATAGACTTCAGCTAAGGCATTTGCTACGACCTAGCAAAACGCCATTACCAGTTAATATTGATATTGCGAAGCATGTACAGTCACGAGAGATGTTCACCAATTGTGGATTAAAGTTAAGTATTCTACCAGTTACTCTTGTTTTGCTAGTCTTATTTCTCTGACCTGTTCCAGACCTCACGCCAGCCTGCGTGAGCTTAATCGCGTGCGTTTCGGCTTCCTCCAAACTCCGTGAATTGGCTCCTGACAATTCACAACACGTCTGATGATCTTACTGGCGGTTTCGCCAACACGAGTGGCTGGCATTGACAAAGCTCCACCCACCATTGCCGGTGGTGAATTGTAGCCGAGCTCGCGGCCGCAGACTATATGTACCTGGCACGGCAGGTATTTGTGTATTTCTACAGCTTCTCTAAACAGGCGGGTGTAACAGAGCCAAACACTCGACGAAGTAAGAAATCAGGAAAAGAAATGTCGGCTACGGCTTTTCTGCCATACATTCCCAGAGTGACGGACAGAATTGGCGGTATATTGCACAAACACGGCGTAAAGACAATTTTCAAACCGACAAGGAAGATCAAAGAACGTTTTAGATCGGCAAACGATAAAAGGGACCCACTCGCAATGTCTACATCTACATCTACATTTATACTCCGCAAGCCACCGAACGGTGTGTGGCGGAGGGCACTTTACGTGCCACTGTCATTACCTCCCTTTCCTGTTCCAGTCGCGTATGGTTCGCGGGAAGAACGACTGTCTGAAAGCCTCCGTGCGCGCTCTAATCTCTCTAATTTTACATTCGTGATCTCCTCGGGAGGTATAAGTAGGGGGAAGCAATATATTCGATACCTCATCCAGAAACGCACCCTCTCGAAACCTGGCGAGCAAGCTACACCGCGATGCAGAGCGCCTCTCTTGCAGAGTCTGCCACTTCAGTTTGTTAAACATCTCCGTAACGCTATCACAGTTACCAAATAACGTGACGAAACGCGCCGCTCTTCTTTGGATCGTCTCTATATCCTCCGTCAACCCGATCTGGTACGGGTCCCACACTGATACGCAATACTCAAGTATAGGTCGAACGAGTGTTTTGTAAGCCACCTCCTTTCTTGATGGACTACATTTTCTAAGGACTCTCCCAATGAATCTCAACCTGGTACCCGCCTTACCAACAATTAATTTTATATGATCATTCCACTTCAAATCGTTCCGCACGCATACTCCCAGATATTTTACAGAAGTAACTGCTACCAGTGTTTGTTCCGCTATCATATAATCATACAATAAAGGATCCTTCTTTCTATGTATTCGCAGTACATTACATTAGTCTATGTTAAGGGTCAGTTGCCACTCCCTGCACCAAGTGCCTATCCGCTGCAGATCTTCCTGCATTTCGCTACAATTTTCTAATGCTGCAACTTCTCTGTATATTTCAGCATCATCCGCGAAAAGCCGCATGGAACTTCCGACACTATCTACTAGGTCATTTATATATATTGTGAAAAGCAATGGTCCCATAGCAGTCCCCTGTGGCACGCCAGAGGTTACTTTAACGTCTGTAGACGTCTCTCCATTGATAACAACATGCTGTGTTCTGTTTGCTAAAAACTCTTCAATCCAGCCACACAGCTGGTCTGATATTCCGTAGGCTCTTACTTTGTTTATCAGGCGACAGTGCGGAACTGTATCGAACGCCTTCCGGAAGTCAAGAAAAATAGCATCTACCTGGGAGCCTGTATCTAAGATTTCCTGGGTCTCATGAACAAATAAAGAGAGTTGGGACTCACACGATCGCTGTTTCCGGAATCCATGTTGATTCCTACAGAGTAGATTCTGGGTTTCCAAAAACGACATGATACTCGAGCAAAAAACATGTTCTAAAATTCTACAACAGATCGACGTCAGGGTTATAGGTCTATAGTTTTGCGCATCTGCTCGACGACCCTTTTTGAAGACTGGGACTACCTGTGCTCTTTTCCAATCATTTGGAACCTTCCGTTCCTCTAGAGACTTGCGGTACACGGCTGTTAGAAGGGGGGCAAGTTCTTTCGCGTACTCTGTGTAGAATCGAATTGGTATCACGTCAGGTCCAGTGGACTTTCCTCTGTTGAGTGATTCCAGTTGGTTTTCTATTCCTTGGACACTTATTTCAATGTCAGCCATTTTTTCGTTTGTGCGAGGATTTAGAGAAGGAACTGCAGTGCGGTCTTCCTCTGTGAAACAGCTTTGGAAAAAGGTGTTAAGTATTTCAGCTTTACGCGTGTCATGTCGGGAATATACCGTACATCATGCACATGCGGAAAAGTTTATGTCGGAGTGACTGGACGACCAATCAACACCAGGATCAAAGAACATAAGCGACATAGCAGGTTGGCGCAGGTGGAGAAATCGGCCGTGGCAGAGCACGCGCTGAGTGAGGTCGACCATGTAATAAAATTCACCGACACGGAAGTTCTGGCTGTAGAGAAGCACAATCACACCCACTTGTTTCGAGAAGCTGTAGAAATACACAAACACGGTAACAGCTTCAACCAGAAAGGGGAAATCCTTAAGGTAAACGGATCCTGGCTTCCCGTACTGCAGCGAACGACCGTCGCAGGTAGCGAGAGGAAAACCGCACCGGCAATGACCGCGGAGAAGCCCTCGGACGTTGGCGCGCCAGGTACATATAGCCTGCGGCCGCGAGCTCGGCTCCAGTTCACCACCGGCAATGGAGAGTGTAGCTTTGACAATGCCAGCCACTCGTGCTGGCGAAACGTCAGAAAAATCATTAGACGAACGTCGGCCGAAGAACCCGAGACAGAAGCAAATAGGTAGTTTGTCAACAAGTGGCCACGAAAGCCTTCACAATTTTGTGTGGGACAATTGAACACAGGTTTCTCTTCTTGAAAACATTCAGGAGAATGTTTTCAGCCCTTGACTTGGAGATGTTCCTCCATTGGGAATACTCATACGCTAGGAACATAATCAGTCCCGCAAATTTTTGGACGGAGGGTTTATGTAGCTAAAGTTTGTTTTCGAATTACAGCTTCGATTTATACGCGATAAATTTC
This sequence comes from Schistocerca cancellata, assembly GCF_023864275.1. Lineage (NCBI taxonomy): Eukaryota > Metazoa > Arthropoda > Insecta > Orthoptera > Acrididae > Schistocerca > Schistocerca cancellata. The sequence goes on along the minus strand of NC_064635.1, from coordinate 13,006,875 downwards.
TTGGTTTTGTATTGAGTATCGTGGTATCCACTAGACCTGTAAAGCTGTTTTTACGATACCGAAACAATTTCTTTTTGGCAAAATTCTTAACATTCTTCTTGTGAAACCCTTTTGTGAATTAGTCCTGAAAACTACATATATTCGAAATGACCTCCTTTAGGTAGATATTTTGCAAAATTAGAGTCTACTTTTCTAATTTTCTCTCCAGCTTTTATGGTGCTCGTTCAGGCTTATGCATGGTGCTCAGCCAACCTGGTCTATATAGTGTTACCTACAATTCGAAGTGATTTTGTACAGGGCTATTACAAATGATTGAAGCGATTTCATAAATTCACTGTAGCTCCATTCATTGCCATATGGTCACGACACACTACAGATACGCAGAAAAATTCATAAAGTTTTGTTCGGCTGAAGCCGCACTTCAGGTTTCTGCCGGCAGAGCGCTCGAGAGCGCAGTGAGACAAAATGGCGACAGGAGCCGAGAAAGCGTATGTTGTGCTTGAAATGCACTCACATCAGTCAGTCAGAACAGTGCAACGACACTTCAGGACGAAGTTCAACAAAGATCCACCAACTGCTAACTCCATTCGGCGATGGTATGCGCAGTTTAAAGCTTCTGGATGCCTCTGTAAGGGGAAATTAACGGGTCGGCCTGCAGTGAGCGAAGAAACGGTTGAACGCGTGCGGAGCCGGCCGCGGTGGTCTAGCGGTTCAGGCGCTGCAGTCCGGAACCGCGGGACTGCTACGGTCGCAGGTTCGAATCCTGCCTCGGGCATGGGTGTGTGTGATGTCCTTAGGTTAGTTAGGTTTAAGTAGTTCTAAGTTCTAGGGGACTTATGACCTAAGATGTTGAGTCCCATAGTGCTCAGAGCCATTTGAACCATTTTTTTTTTTTGAACGCGTGCGGGCAAGTTTCACGCGTAGCCCGCGAAAGTCGACGAATAAAGCAAGGAGGGAGCTAAACGTACTACAGCCGACGGTTTGGAAAATCTTACGGAAAAGGCTAAAGCAGAAGCCTTACCGTTTACAATTGCTACAAGCCCTGACACCCGATGACAAAGTCAAACGCTTTGAATTTTCGGCGCGGTTGCAACAGCTGATGGAAGAGGATGCGTTCAGTGCGAAACTTGTTTTCAGTGATGAAGCAACATTTTTTCTTAATGGTGAAGTGAACAGACACAATGTGCGAATCTGGGCGGTAGAGAATCCTCACGCATTCGTGCAGCAAATTCGCAATTCACCAAAAGTTAACGTGTTTTGTGCAATCTCACGGTTTAAAGTTTACGACCCCTTTTTCTTCTGCGAAAAAAACGTTACAGGACACGTGTATCTGGACATGCTGGAAAATTGGCTCATGCCACAACTGGAGACCGACAGCGCCGACTTCATCTTTCAACAGGATGGTGCTCCACCGCACTTCCATTATGATGTCCGGCATTTCTTAAACAGGAGATTGGAAAACCGACGGATCGGTCGTGGTGGAGATCATGATCAGCAATTCATGTCATGGCCTCCACGCTCTCCCGAATTAACCCCATGCGATTTCTTTCTGTGGGGTTATGTGAAAGATTCAGTGTTTAAACCTCCTCTACCAAGAAACGTGCAGAACTGCGAGTTCGCATCAACGATGCTTTCGAACTCATTGATGGGGACATGCTGCGCCGAGTGAGGGAGGAACTTGATTATCGGCTTGATGTCAGCCGAATCACTAAAGGGGCACATATCGAACATTTGTGAATACCTAAAAAAACTTTTTGAGTTTTTGTATGTGTGTGCAAAGCATTGTGAAAATATCTCAAATAATAAAGTTATTGTAGAACTGTGAAATCGCTTCAATCATTTGTAATAGCCCTGTATATTCCACTCTTTTCCGAAGCTGAAGTGCTCTCTTTACCACTGAGGAGCAAGTATCGAATAGTGTTGTGCACACGGTATGGTTTTAAAAAGATGATAGATATAAACTTTGTGTTCACATTCAGGGATACTTTTCTTAAATCTGGAACGGTGCACAATTTGTTAAGATGTAGTGGTGAGTCAGCACAGGGTTAAAGAAGAGAGGGTGTTAGGTGGCTTAATTATACATGTACCGCCACGCTACACATTTTCATGCATATTTCTGTGCCCTCATAGTATTCTCCAGGTTTGTTCATATAATGAAAGGGTGACTGAGATGTTCTTTCCACACTTCGTATTACTAGTTGAAAACTGCATATACAGGGTGAGTCACCTAACGTTTCCGTTGGATATATTTCGTAAACCACATCAAATACTGACGAACCGATTCCACAGACCGAACGTGAGGAGAGGGGCTAGTGTAATTGTTTAATACAAACCATACAAAAGTGCACGGAAGTATGTTTTCTAACACAAACCTAGGTTTTTTTTAATGGAACCACTTTAGTTTTGTTAGCACATTTGAACATATAAACAAATACGTAATCAGTGCCGTTTGTTGTATTGTAAAATGTTAACTCCATCCGGAGATATTGTAACCTAAAGTTGAAACCTCCGAAGTCCAGTTGCCTGTTGTAACAAACACGGGCCACGGTCGGCGAGCAGCATCTGCAGGGACATGTTTACGATGACGACCGTGTTTACGAGTGTGGCTGTAGTGCACTGTTGTGGTTTGGTCTAGCTGTCGCAGTGTCCGCATGTAGCGCTTGCTGCTATTGTTATTCTGCATTCGTCTCCGCACGCAGACCAACTGTAGTACACCGTGTTACCAGACGTCTGTGATAGTTTAGTGTTGTAGGAACTGTGACCATGGTGTATTCGAACTCTGAAAAGGCGGAGATGATACTCATCTATGGCGAGTGTCGACGAAATGCAGCTGAAGCCTGCAGGGTGTATGCAGAACGGTACCTGGACAGAGAGCATCCAACGTGCCGCACATTGCAAAACATCTACCGCCAACTGTATGCAACAGGTATGGTCGTAGCACGCAAACGGGTCAGTAACAGGCCCGTCACAGGAGAAGCGGGTGCAGTTGGTGTGTTAGCTGCTGTTGCCATGAACCCACACATGAGTACACGGGACATTGCGAGAGCCGGTGGACTGAGTCAAAGTAGTGTCATGCGCATACTGCATCGTCACCGCTTTAACCCGTTTCGTGTGTCGCTACATCAGCAATTACATGGTGATGACTTTAATCATCGAGCGCAATTCTGTCAATGGGCATTAACAGAGAATGCGTAGCAGTTCTACCTGTTTACCGATGAAGCGGGTTTCACAAACCACGGGGCAGTGAATCTACGGAACATGCATTATTGGTCCGTGGACAATCCTCGCTGGCTCAGACAGGTAGAGCGACAACGACCGTGGACTGTAAATGTATGGTGCGGAATCATTGGCGACCACCTCATTGGTCCTCACTTCATTGCAGGGGTCCAAACAGCTGCAACATACATCGCGTTTCTACAGAATGATCTGCCAACGTTGGTCGAAAATGTCCCATTGGAAACGCGTCGACGTATGTGGTATCAGCATGATGGTGCACCTACACATTCCGCAATTAACACTAGGCTGACTCTTGACAGGATGTTCGACGGGCGTTTCATAGGACGTGGAGGACGCATAAATTGGCCAGGCCGTTCTCCTGATCTTACACCTCTGGACTTCTTTATGTGGGGTACGTTAAAGGAGAATGTGTACCGTGATGTGCCTACAACCCCAGAGGATATGAAACAACGTATTGTGGCAGCCTGCGGCGACATTACACCAGATGTACTGCGGCGTGTACGACATTCATTACGCCAGAGATTGCAATTGTGGGCAGCAAATGATTGCCACCACATTGAACATCTATTGGCCTGACTTGTCGGGACACACTCTATTCCATTCCGTAATTGAAAACGGAAACCACGTGTGTACGTGTACCTCACCCCCCATGGTAATGTACATGTGCGTCAGTGAAAAAGACCAATAAAAAGGTGTTAGCATGTGGACGTAATGTGCTGTTCCAGTCTTTTCTGTACCTAAGGTCCATTACCGTTGCCTTTGGATCCCTACGTAATTCGGTGCTCTCCGATACACACGATCGAACAGTGGAGGAGTGGTACTCAAGCGTCAACTTTAGGTTACTATATCTCCGGATGCAATTAACATTTTACAATGCAACAAACGGCACTGATTACGTATTTGTTCATATGTTCAGATGTGCTAACAAAAGTAACGGGGTTCCATTTAAAAAAACGTAGGTTTGTGTTAAAAAACATACTTCCGTGCATTTTTTTATGGTTTGTATTAACCAGTTACACTAGCCCCTCTCCTCACGTTCGGTCTGTGGAATCGATTCGTCAGTATTCGATGTGGTTTACGAAATATATCGAGCGGTAATGTTAGGTGACTCAGCCTGTATAGTGTTACCTACAATTCGAAGTGATTTTGTATATTCCACTCTTTTCCAAAGCTGAAGTGCTCTCTTTACCACTGAGCAAAAAGAATCGAATAGTGTTGTGTACACGGTATGGTCTTTGAAAGTTGGTAGATTTAAGCTTTGTGGCCACGTTCAGGGATGCCTTTCTTAATCCTGGAACCCTGCACCAATTATTAAGGTGTAGGGGCGAGTCGAGCACAGGGTAATGAAGAGAGGGTGTTAGGTGGCTTAATTATACATGTAGCGCCACGCTACACATTTTCCTGCATATTTCTGTGCCCTCATAGTACTCTCCAGATTTGTCAATATAATGAAAGTGTAACTGAGGTGTTCTTTCCACACTTCGTATTAGTAGTTGAAAACTGCATGTGTATTTCCATATATTGCCTACGGTCAAGTTAGGTACTAAATTAGGTGTTCAGTTTGCGAGAAGCTGTATTTTTTTCCATTTACTCGCCTCAGCATCCTAGCTCAGAAAGAGAGATGGAGGAGGGAGGCAAGCATCCAACTTTGCTACGAGCGTAAACGTGTATACTTTATGTGAGCTTCAGGGACGATGCGGCCACCACCCCCTTTGGTTTCCCGAACTCGTAGCTGACCAATAGGAAATGAAGCACCAGGCGACTGGCAAGCGCCCGTGCAAAGGCCTGATGCTACATGGAGGAATGTCTCCTTTACTTAAAGAAAGCTGCGGTTGGAAGTTTTCTGTCGGAAACGCAAGACCTAGTGTCTCAATGGCTCCTCTGGGACTTGGCTACAAAGACAGTCCATGTGCCCAGCCACAAACAAACAAAAAGTCTCTTTTTATATTCGGCCATGGTGACTACGTTTGTGAACCGTGGCTGTGTGGGGTAATTATTTATTTGTAATTTCTGCTACAAGTCAATTTTACTTTTATTTGTTTTATGTTTAATCTAATATAATACAACGAGTTTCGAACATGTTCCGTTCATCATCAGGCGTCCACACATGCATACATACAGAGAAATATTACATGAAAATAAATTGTCCTAAACTAAATTAGCCTAGAACTTTTTGTCCATTTTTCGTGGCATTTGGAAGGGAGGGGGGTCAGTGGATGGCCAGAAATAGATGTCATTGATGTGGTCTGCTGGAGTTTCTTCTTGTTGGTTATGTAGCAGTAGTAGTAGTAGTAGTAGTAGTAGCTTTATTCATCTGTAGATCTCTTTTTTACAAGGATATAGGACATGTCAAATTATTTACAAGTTTAGACCAATAGCTAATTCGTATACACATATATTTACAGAATTCTAGCTAGATACAATCATTAGATTTACTCCTAGTATACAAAACTTTTTTTACAAATAACTTATTAAATAATACAATGCCACACCGTTCAGTCATATCTCACTATAAGTCACTGCACACACTAAAAACCCATTGTTTCATAACACTTCACTCACAACACACACACACACACACACACACACACACACACACACACACACTGGTGATCTCTGGGCCATTTACTGTACCGCAACTTCCCATTTCAGCATCCCTCCATAATGAGTGAGATGTTGAGCTTAGAAAGAGAAAGAGGTGTTAGTATTGTGTTATGCATAGCATGGGGGTAATTATTTCTAGGAAAAAAAAACATAAAGTGAAGGTGTTATGTGGAATTTTGGATGTTTTATAATCATTATTATTGTTATTTATTTGTATAACATTTTTTATCAAACCCCTGCTCTGTTTTATCTAAGTAATCCTTCAATGTATAAAATGTATTGCATAACATGTACTTTTTAACTGCCTTTTTAAATAAGTGTAGTTTATAAATTTCTTTAATCTCTTTTGATAATTCGTTGTACAGTTTTATTCCTTGGTAGAAAATGCTATTTTGAGTTTTTTGGTAAATGTAAGTCCAGTCTATCTCTTGTTGCAGGGCCATGGCCAGACTTGTTTGTGCAGTAATTACCAATGTCGTTTTTGATGTGTATAACTGACTGGTAAATGTATTCACACGGAGCAGTTAAAATCCCCAGTGTTTTGAACAGATCTTTACAGTGAGCTCGACTAGTATTTTTAGTTATAATTCTTATGGCTCTTTTCTGGAGTTTGAAAATTGTGTTCATATTTTCGGCGTTTGTTCCCCAAAAAACAATGCCATAGCTGAGAACTGAGGATACATATGAATAATATGTAACTATAAGACACTGCATGTTACAAACTGATCATAGGATTCAAAGGGCATAACATGCTAATGACATTCTGTTTGCAAGTACCGTTTTGTGTTCACATCACTTCAACTGAGAATCAATATTCGTGTCTACAAATTTTACTTTTGTTACACAGTCTATAGAGGTGCCATCTACATTTAATTTAACGTTGTCATGTTTCCTCTTCAAACTGAAATTCATGGTATTAGTTTTCTTTATGATCAATGTCACTTTATTGCTTATTGACCAATCATAACCTTCCTTGAGAGTTTCATTTGCTTTCTCAGCAGGGATTCCTCTTGTTTTCTCAGTGACTGTAATGTTGCTGTCATTAGCGAGGAGAATTTTTTCACCATGAGTAACACTACTGAGAAAGTCATTGATGTATATCTGGAATAGTATAGGTCCTAATATGCTACCTTGCGGAACCCCTTTATTCATGTGTTTTGGTTCTGATAAATGTTTTAGTAATTGTATGACATTACAGCCTGTGTAGGATGAAGATAGTTTTGCATCAGTTGTGTGGTACGAAAGTCATCGTGTGAAAGGCTTTCGTACGACAGTTGATCACTTACGATTTCATCGTCTTGTAGCTTCACTTACATCATTGCTGTAACGACGGAGCTGTTGAGTAACATTACACTACTGCACTTTCATTTGCTCGCTGTTTTCCGACGTAATTCACTACATAAATTGTTTAGAGATACATGTAAAGATTATGCACTTAATACAAGATTGGGGACTTGTAGCAGGTGAGTCAGTATCGATTACAGAGATTTTGTATCGATATTCTTAGTACTGACAGATTTGTAATCGTTTATTTGCATTGACATATCTTGAATCTATTAAGTTATAACTGGCTCAAGACTGTTGAAGAATTTAGAGTTCTTGAATTTTGTTATTTCATTTAGAATGTTACCTCCATGTTTTGTATAATGAATTAAAATTTCTATTTCTTCCATGATATCCATTCATTTACTTTTTCCTATTTTGTGTAAAATTCAAAGAACATTTAGGTTGCTATAGACTTGATAAATGTAACAAATCAGAAGTAGTGACTGATATTGAAGACACAGGCCACCCTTTGAAAATCGAACACATCCTCGAAATTTTACACAAAATAGGAAAAATAAAAGAATGCGTATCATGGAAGAAACGGAAATTTTCATTCATAATATAAAACATGGAGATAACGTTCTTAATGACATAACAGAATTCAAAAACTAAATTCTTCAACAGTCTTGAGCCAGTTATAACTCAATAGATTCGAGATATGTCAATGCAAATAAACGGCTACAAATCTGTCAGTAGGAAGAATATCGACACAAAATCTCGATAATCGATACTGATTCACGTGATACAAATCCGCCATCTTGTGAAAAGTACATACTGATTACATGTATGTCGAAACAATTTGTGCAGTGAATTACGTCGGAAAACAGTGACCAAATACAAAGAGCAATAGTGCGATGTTACTCAACAGCTCCGTCGTTACAGCAATGATGTAAATGAAGCTACAAAGCGATGAAATCGTAAGTGATCAACTGTCGTACGAAAGTCTTTCACACGATTTTCGCAGCACACAACTGATGCACAACTACCTGCATTCTATGCAGGCTGTGATGTTATAGTCAATCAAAAACAAGAAAATCCAGCAGAAGACATCACTGACATATATTTCAGGCCATCCACTGCCCCCTCCCTCCCAAATGCCACACCATCCACTACAGTAACCAACAATGGACAAAAAGATCTACAAGTATGTTAATTTAGTTTAGGACAATTTATTTTTAACTAAAATTTCTCTGTATGTGTGCATGTATAAATGCCTGCTGATGAACGGAAGATGTTCGAAACGCGTTGTATTTTATTACTCGTAGATTAAACATAAAGAAAAGAAAAAATTGACTGGTAGCAGAAATTACGAATAAGTAGAAAGTCTGTTTCTTGTTGACTATGTGTCGAAATCTTGAAATTTCGTTGGAGCAGTGGTTGCACTCTCAGCAAAACTTAGGTAAAGATTGGTCAGGGCTGAGAATCATTAACGTAATAGGTGGATGGCTTGGAGCATTTCCAAAAACTAGAGACAGAAGTTAGGATTTTAGAAAGGACACTCTACGTCTTGTGTTCAAGAACAATGGTGTTGTTCGCAGCCACGCGAGTCACACACGCGAAGATGGTTCCAGCAAGCGATTGACTGCCAATCACAGCTCGATATTTGTTAACTTTTCGGAGTCACTCGTTTTGGTAACTGGCTTCAGTGAGTTATTTGATTTCCACGTATTTATATAATGTGATAGGCCTAGCTGGGCAATAGATCCACCTTGTTCAGTGCGGATGCACAAGTTCACTACTTGATCAAAAGTATCCGTACAACCACAAAAACCAAAAACGTACATGTCTCGTATTACGTGCACCTTGCTGCCACCTACTGCCAGGTACTCCATATCAGCTACTTTAGTAGTCATTACACATCGTGAGAGAGCAGAATGGGGCGCTCCGCGGAACGCACGAACTTCGAACGTGGTCAGGTGATTGGGTGCCACTTGTGTCATACGTCACTACGCGAGATTTCCGCACTCCTGAACATTCCTGGGTCTACTGTTCCCGATGTGATAGAGAAGTGGAAACGTGAAGGGAGACGTACAGCTCAAAAGCGTACAGACCGACCTCGTCTATTGGCTGGCAGAGACCGCCGACAGTTGAAGACGGTCGTAATGTGTAATAGGCAGACATCTATCCATACCATCACACAGGAATTCGAAACTGCATCGGGATCCACTGCAAGTACTACGACCGTTAGGTGGAAGGTGAGAAAACTTGGATTTCATGGTCGAGCGGCTGGTCATAATCCACACACGTCATTAAATACCAAACGACGCCTCGGTTGGTGTAAGGAGCGTAAACATTTGACGATTGAACAGTGGCAAAACGTTGAGCCGAGTGTCGAATCGCAATACACAATGTGACGATCTGATGCAGGTTGTGGGTATGGCGAATACCCCGTGTACGTCATGTGCCAGCGTGTGTTGTGCCAACAGTAAAATTCGGAGGCGGTGGTGTTGTGGTGTGGTCGTGTTTTTCATGGAGGGAGCTTGCACCCCTTGTTGTTTTGCGTGACACTACCACAGCACAGGCTTAAACTGATGTTTTAAGCACCTTCTTGTTTCCCACTGTTGAAGACCAGTTCGGAGATGGTGTTATGCATCTTTCAACACGGTCGAGCACCTCTTCATAACGCACGGTCTATGGCGGAGTGGTTACACGACAATAACATATCTGCAATGGACTGGTCTGCACAGAGACCTGACTTGAATCCTTGTTTTGGAACGCCGACTTCGTGCCAGGCCTCACCGACCGACATCGATACGTCTCCTCAGTGCAGCGCTCCGTGAAGAATGGGCAGCAATAGCCCAAGACACCTTTGAGCATCTTATTGAACATATGCCTGCGAGAGTGGAAGCTGTCGTCAAGGCTAAGGGTGGCCAATACCATACTGAATTCCAGCATTACGGATGGAGGGCGTCACGAGCTTGTAAGTAATTTTTAGCCAGGTGTCCGGATACTTTCGATCACATAGTGTACGTCCGACCTTCTGTGGTAATCTTGGAACAGCGACTATGGAGGAAATTGTGAGGGTCTGCGGATAGGTGGCGCTCTATGTGAGTGTGTATCGGCCTTGGGGCGTACCAAGATAGTGTTCGCAGTTGTGGTAACGCTGTGTCCGGGATGAGGCAGTGGTTACCGAATCTGCCAAGTAAGCAGGAGATTCCGGGTTCGAATCCCGGTCCGGTACATATTTTCACACCTCGGCGCTGATTCCGCGTAGTGTCCCAGTGCAGCTGACAGCAGGAATCCCCTCCCATCCCTTTCGTTTCCATTCTTTCCCTCTCGACCTTCAATTTACATATAATGTATAACAGCTGCGGATCCCACGTGGTGTCTGTTCTTTCGGCCATTCATATAGACCAGTTTTCATGGGCCAGCTGAACGATTCCACAAGGATTCCGCCGATCAGGATTCTACACTACTGGTCATTAAAAATGCTACGCCACGAAGATGACCTGCTACTGACGCGAAATTTAGCCGACAGCAAGAAGATGCTGTGATATGCAAATGATTAGCTTTTCAGAGCATTCACACACTGTTGGCGCCGGTGGCGACACCTACAACGTGCTGACATGAGGAAAGTTTCCAGCCGATTTCTCATACACAAACAGCAGTTGACCGGCGTTGCCTGGTGAAACGTTGTTGTGATGCCTCGAGTAAGGAGGAGAAATGCGTACCATCACGTTTCCGACTTTGATAATGGTCGGATCGCAGCCTATCGCGATTGCGGTTTATCGTATCGCGACATTGCTGCTCGCGTTAATCGAGATCCAATGACTGTTAGCAGAATATGGAATCGCTGGGTTAAGGAGGGTAAAGGCCGGTTCCCACTAGGGCTGCCGCGCGTCAAAACCGCGCGTCAGCGGCGTGGTTGCCATGGAAACGGCGTCAGCGGCAAGGCGCGGCGGGCTCTGCGTCGCGGTTTGACCATGTCGAACCGCTTCCGCTGCCGCGTGACGCGCCCCAGGTGCGCGCCGCCAATCACAGAACGCGCTGAGCGTGACGTCAGGTACGCAACCCCGGGCCACAAGAACTTTCGCCGAACCGCTGGCGCGGACGCGGCGGCAGCTATGAAATATTTATCATCCGATTCCAAGGAAACTATTGGGTAGAAAAATTTGATTCTTGGGCATGTTACAGCCTGATATCTTCTCTCGATAAAGGGCCAAATTTCTTTCCGATATTCGTCGTGGTTACTTGCTGTATCGCATTTACGTAAACCTTTACACGAAATTTTAATGAGTGTGCAGAGGTAAAAACGCATTGCGTGGACTTTGCGTACAGTTCATTTTAGGTAATACATTATTGCGTATGAAATTTCGTCAACATATCGAAATTGTTTTTAAAGCTGAGAGCAGATCGATAGCTATCACCGTTCTCGAGATATTGGATGATATGTCGGCGGACGGGCTGTGCGGTGACCGCGCGTGGGTCGCTCACGACGCGACCGATACTTTGTCCTGCTCGTTGTAAACCATGTGGTTGTATCAACTGCAAATTTCGTAAACGGTTCAAGAAATCTAAAAGCGTTTTTTTGCAAACGATAACTTGTAAAAAGTCATGTATTTCGTCGCATGATAAATATCCAAAATCTGTTTATCTACCGAGATATGAAAGAAACTACAGTTTTTCAGAAGGGATAGATGATTTATTTTAAACAGCATTTAATAGCGTGTGGAATGAGAAGTTAAACAGAAACTAATTTGCTGGTATGTCATAAGATGTAATTTGCTAAGTATCTACAGCTATTGATTATTTCCTTTGGTAAGTAACAAACTTTTTTTTTTTTTCTTTATCGAGTGTACTTTATTGGTTCAAGACGCGTTTCGCCTTTTACTTTAAGGCATTTTCGGTGGAATCTAGGATGATTCAGTTTTGTTTTAAATGCATAACTGATTACTTACAGTGAATCGAGTTTTTGGCGGACATATACGTTTCCCCTCACCTGGTCACATGCTGGAGGTTGAACTAAAACTTATATTATGGAACATAAGCACATTTTCATGTTCGCTCTTTTTTCTTCTGTCACTAGCTGTAGACATTTTACCGAAAACACTGATTTGAAGTCGTAACTACAGTGTGTTCACCTCATGCCCCTTCCTGTTTGGTTTGTTTATGTACATGTTGCCAACCTAAAGAATTATATGCTGAAATTGTTTGTTTATTTCTGTTCTCCTTGTATCTGTATATGTGTGGGGCTAGCCTGTGATAGTTATAGAAAGTTGAAAGTGAATGCAGTAGTTGTCAGACAGTGGTTGAAAGGTTTGGTGTTCAGCTGATTTCAGTTTTGGTTTAAATGTTTTATGGAGGAGTGCATGGAAGACTAAATTCACTGCTTACATTAACAGATAAAATAGTAGAATAGCGTTTGAACAAATGATTATTATCAGAATACTATCACCCAACCCCTTTGTCGTCACTCTTTGACGCCTCATAATATGACCTGTCAACTTACCCCTCTTGTAGTCAAAGTTGTGCCGTAATTTCCTCTTCCTACTCCATTTAATTCCGTACCTCTTCTTTAGTTACACGATCCTCATATCTAATCCTCAGCATTCTTATTGATCACCACGTTTTGAAAGCGTCCATTGTCTTCTCGACAGAACTGTTCATCGCCCACGTTTCACTTACAAGGCTGCACTCCACACAAATACTTTCGTAAAATAGTACCCAATCATTACAATTTATATTCCATGTGAACAAATTTTCTTTTTCAGAACGCTTTTCTTGTTATTCACAGTCTTCATTCCTCTCTACTTCTGCCTTCTCAATTACTGCTTCCCTTTCAAGTCATTGAAGTCTTAGAAATGCAGTTTGGTTTCTGTACAAGTTGTAGATAATCTTGTGTCCCTGTGTTTTATCGATGACATCTCCAGAGCTTCAAAGAATGTTTTAATTAAGATTGTCAAAACCTTTCTCTAAACATGCAAATGCTATAAACACAGTTTCGCTGTTCTTCAGTGTGTCTACTTAGTTAAATGGTAGGATCAGAATTGCCTTGCGTGTTCAGACATCTCACAGGAATCTAACATTGTACTTATGTTAGTTTGTACAACCCTTCCCCCTCTCCTGTCTACATATTCTTTCCACTATGTAGCCTTCTCTTATTTGCTTAGTTCTGGCTTGCCAAATGAGTTCTTGACAGTTGCTTCTCCTTTGAGCAAAGTTTTCTTTGTTCTTTCTCATTTTCATTCCCTTATGTTTTCCCAAGTGCAAAATCACGTTGCAATTTTGGACTTTCTGTCAACGTCATGTTTAGGCATTTCTATTTCCAATGGCCTACTTTATTTGCTGCATTTTTATATTTTTCCCTCTTGTCAGATTTAATATTTCACGTTTTATCTAACGATTTCTACTGCACCTTCTTCCCGTTCTCATACTCTGCTGCATTCACCACTTCTTCTCTCAAAGATATCCATTCGTATTCTAGCGGATTCCTTCCTCTGTTTCAGTCAGTCGTTGCATTACGCTAACTTTAAGATTATCGAAAAACTGTGGGTATTGACTTATTCAAGTTCCATTCCCTTAATTTGCTACCGTTTACTGTCTCTTTAGTTGTAAACTGCAGCTCGTAACTAATAAAGTACTGTAGGTTTGCGTCTGCACCGGAAAATGTCTTATAATTTCAAATCTGGTTTCGAAAACTTTGTTTCAAATATGTATTATTCTTTCATGATTCTTAAGCAATGTGCTAGATAGTGAACAATGATGAACGGTAGTCATGAAATCTGTTTATGGTGAAATGAGAAAACATGCATAATGGAATATGTGAAAGAGTACATTGTACAGAAAATGAAAAATTGGTATGTCTTCACCCAACTAGATATAGTTTTTCAAACGCACCGCGCGTTTCAGTGGGTCCTGCCCCGTACCTCAGTGGCTGTCCGTCATTGGCTACCGCTAACGTCTGCCGCTTCCAGATGGGAACGCCAATTCCGCGAGCCGCCGCGTCAACGCGGAAAACGCTTGCCGCTGCCGTTGCCGCACGCCGCGCTGCCGCGCTCTAGTGGGAACCGGCCTTAATACGAAACGCCGTGCTGGATCCTAACGGCTTCGTATCACTAGAAGTCGAGATGACAGGCATCTTATCCGCACGACTGTAAAGGATCGTGCAGCCACGTCTCGATCCCTGAGTCAACAGATGGGGACGTTTGCAAGACACAAACCATCTGTACGAACAGTTGACGATGTTTGCAGCAGCATGGACTATCAGCTCGGACACCGCGGCTGCCGTTACCCTTGACGATGCATCACAGACAGGAGCGCCTGCGATGGTGTACTCAACGACGAACCTGGGTGCACGAATGGTAAAACGTCATTTTTTCGGATAAATCCAGGTTCTGTTTACAGCATCATGATGGTCGAATCAGTGTTTGGCGATATCGCGGTGAACGCACATTGGAAGCGTGTATTCGTCATCGCCATACTGGTGTATCACCCGGCGTGATGGTAGGCCTATGGGGTGCCATTGGTTACACGTCTCGGTCACCTCTTGTTCGTATTGACGACACTTTGAACAGTGGACGTTACATTACAGATGTGTTACGGCCCGTGGCTCTACCCTTCATTCCATCCCTGCCAAATCCTACATTTCAGGAGGATAATGCACAACCGCATGTTGCAGGTCATGTACGGGCCTTTCTGGGTACAGAAAATGTTCGACTGCTGCCCTGGCTAGCACATTCTACAGATCTCTCACCAATTGGATACGTCTAGTCAATGGTGGCCGAGCAACTGTCTCGTCACAATACACCACTCACTAGTCTTGATGAACTGTGGTATGGTGCTGAAGCTGCATGGGCAGCTGTACCTGTACACGCCATCCAAGCTCTGTGTGACTCAATGCCCAGGCGTACCAAGGCCGTTATTACGGCCAGAGCTGGTTGTTCTGCGTACTGATTTCTCAGGATCTATACACCCAAATTACGTGAAAATATAATAATATGGCAGTTCTAGTATAATATATTTGTCCAATGAATACCCGTTTATCATCTGCATTTCTTCTTGGTGTAGCAATTTTAATGACCAGTGGTGTAAATCAAGAGCTACCACCATCATGTCACTGGCGTTCCCGTCTGATTTTGCGATGCAGGCATCTGCCAACTGTGGACTTAGACCGTTTGTGCCCTCCTCGCCGAAGAAGACGGGGACTCTGTTGTGTGGGAGGCTTGTGGACTTGTAAATTTAGCCCCGTTAACTCTCAAACGGCTACGTTCTGGAATTAGGCAGTTTTGATCCCTACAGGACTCTGGCATTTATAAAGTGAGTGTTCAAAAACCTTAAACTCAATGACAATCTAACTGGCCTTCAGCTACGAGAAGTGTATAACTTTATACTTTTTCAATCCACGTAGATGCCTCATTGGTCTTTGATTAATAGACTTGTTAATCCTCGTACATGTCTCATTACTCTTTGACTAATACACTTGTTTGGTAATTGCTACCTGGGTATTTTGTGTGCTGCTGTTGATGAATATATCAGTTGCCATGTAGTCTTTTCCTTCGTTGCGTCAATTCTGTTCCTGTTCCTTTTTTTTTCTTTTCTTTCATGAAATTGAAGATGGAGAGGGAAAGGAAGGAAGCGAAAGGGATGGGAGGGGATTCCTGCTGTCAGATGCACTGGGACACTACGCGGAACCAGCGGCGAGGAGTGAAAATATGTACCCTAGCGGGATTCGCACCCGGAATCTCCTGCTTACTTGGCAGATTCGGTAACCACTGCCCAATACGCGACACAGCGTTACCACAACTGCGAGCACTATCTTGGTACGCCCCAAGACCGATCCACGCTCACATAGTGCGCCACCTATACACAGACCCTGTCAATTTCCTCCATACTCGCTCTTCCGAGATTACCACAGGAGGTCGGATGTACACTATGTGATCAAAAGTATCCGGACACCTGGCTGAAAATGGTTTACTAGTTCGTGACGCCCTCCATCCGTAATGCTGGAATTAAGTATGGTGTTGCCCCCCCCCCCCCCCCTTAGCCTTGACGACAGCTTCCACTCTCGCAGGCATACGTTCAATCAGGTGCTGAAAGGCTTCTTGGAGAATGGCAGCCCATTCTTCACGGAGTGCTGCAATGAGGAGATGTATCGATGTTGGTCGGTGAGGCCAGGCACGAAGTCAGCGTTTCAAAACATGGATTCAAAATGGTTCAAATGGCTCTGAGCACTATGGGACTTAACATCTATGGTCATCAGTCCCCTAGAACTTAGAACTACTTAAGCCTAAGTAACCTATGGACATCACACACATCCATACCCGAGGCAGGATTCGGACCTGCGACAGTAGCAGTCGCGCGGCTCCGGACTGAAGCGCCTAGAACCGCTCGGCCACACTGGCCGGCAACAAGGATTCAGGTTAGGACTCTGTGCAAGCCAGTCCATTACAGGGATGTTATTGTCGTGTAATCACTCCGCCACAGGCCGTGCGTTATGAAGAGGTGCTCGATCGTGTTGAAAGATGCATAACACCATCTTTTCCTTCAACAGTGGGAAGCAAGAATGTGCTTAAAACATGAATTTAGGCCTGTGGTGTGGTAGTGTCACGAAAAACAACAAGGGGTGCAAGCTCCCTCCCTGAAAAACACAACCACACCTTTAAAATTTAGAAATTTCCTCGTAAATAGATTATATCGGTAGTATGCAATTTCTTGATATCGTTCAGTTATGGGAATTTTTTGTATTTCTGTAATCTGTTGAGTTGTCTACTTCTTTTTCGTGAAATAGTGGAATATTTATTTTGTCATCCCACCCTTCGTAGTTCGGTAGAGTCGCTCACGGTTTAGCAACCTTCGCTTCGCAACTACTTATTTTAACTTTTATGTATTTGGATATGAGTTCTCGTAACTTCTCATTTTCAACCCCATGTAGTTTGTACTGCACTCATTATACGTTTATTTATGCGCCTACAACTACAGACGATTTCTGCACTATTTTCTTGTGGAATGTGCATAATGATATCCGACAGACACGTGAAGCAACAGTACATAATGAATCAGATGTCCAGAATATGTTATCTGGTCAGATGAAACAGGAGGAGGAAAAGAGTTGCAGATAGGTGTGAGAAACACAGCCATTCCTCTTCTTGTGAATTTTATCCATAGTGGGTGCTGTTGAACTCCGTGCCTATTCCTTTAGAGAGTGTAGAAAAATTTCCGCTATAAGTCACAGTAAAAGAATATTTATTTGTCACTCGACTGCTTTCGGGCTTGTGCCTGTCCTCATGTGTTTATACAGTACATTCCTGTATTGCTGGAGATCAATGACCACAGCGAAATTATAATAATGATGCTTCATCTTCATTGATCTCCAGCATCATAAATATGTACATGAATATATAAATACTTGAGGATGAGTACAAGCCCGAAACCGGTTCAAATGGTTCAAATGGCTCTGAGCCCTATGGGTCTTAACATCTGAGGTCATCAGTCCCCTAGATCTTAGAACTGCTTAAACCTAACTAACATAAGGACATCACACACATCCATGACCGAGGCAGTATTAGAACCAGCGACCGCAGCAGTCACGCCGTTCCGGACTGAAGCGCCTAGAAGCGCTCGGCCACAGCTGCCGGCTATCCGAAACCTGTCGTGTGACAAATAAACAATCTTTAATTGTGACTGGTAGCGGAAATTTTTCTACATTCCTCTTCGGTCGGATATGTTTATCACCTTATTAAAAAATTAGCTGCAGAATACAGATTTGGGTTTAGCTACGTGATAAACAAAGTTAAAGGATGGACAGTTTACAATGTGACACAGAGGTTCTAGTTCCCTGTTGGACAGAAGGGAAAAAATTGGGTATGCCGAGATGGAAACGACGCTGATGACTGCAGATAAAGCTTTAATCTCCTCCTCATTACAGAGGGCTTTAGGATAAGAGACAGCCGACTGGACACAGTTTTTCAGAGGTGTGTGAATGAAATGGATGATGATGACGATGATGATGTTGACGATGATGATAATGATATTTAGTTTGTTGGGCGCTCAACTGCTTGGTTATCGGAGCCCATAGAAATTCCCAGTCTTTTCACCGTTCAGCCTCGCCACTTTCCCAAATCATGAGGACAACACAAACACCTAGTCTCCAGGGGGAGAAAATGAAATGGAGGTGATGGAGAAAGATACAGTGTTGTGCAAAGGTACAGCCAAGACGCTAACGTATCCGATCTGGTACTGCAGTTGACATGATGACATGAGTCTGATGTTTCAAGGTAGCTATATAACAAGAGCAAAAGCACAGACCCATAAAATTAAAGATTGATATCCTTAAGTGGTTGGGAATGGAGTGAGACAGGGTTGTAGCCTATCCTCGATGTTATTCAATCTGTATATTGAGCAAGCAATGAAGGAAACGAAAGAAAAATTCGGAGTAGGAATTAAAATCCATGGAGAAGAAATAAAAACTTTCAGGTTCGCCGATGACATTGTAATTCTGCCTGAGACAGCAAAGGACCTGGAAGAGCAGCTGAACGGAATGGACAGTGTCTTGAAAGGAGGATATCAGATGATGATCAACAAAAGCAAAACGAGCATAATGGAATGTAGATGAATTAAATCGGGTGATGCTGAGGGTATTAGATTAGGAAATGAGACGCTTAAAGTAGTAAATGGCAAGGAAAGCATTCCTGAAGAAGAGAAATTTGTTAACATCGAATATAGATTTAAGTGTCAGGAAGTAATTTCTGAAAGGATTTGTATGGACTGTAGCCATGTATGGAAGTGAAACGTGGACGATAAATAGTTTGGACAAGAAGAGAATAGAAGCTTTCGAAATGTGGTGCTACAGAAGAATGCTGAAGATTAGATGGGTAGACCACATAACTAATAAGGAGGTACTGTACAGAATTGGGGAGAAGAGAAATTTGTGGCGCAACTTGACTATAAGAAGGTATCGGTTGGAAGGACATATTCTGAGGCATCAAGGGATCACCAATTTAGTATTGGAGGTCAGCGCAGAGGGTAAAAATCGTAGAGATGAATGCACTAAACAGATTCAGAAGGATGTAGGTTGCAGTAGGTACTGTGAGATAAAGAAGCTTGCACAGGATAGAGTAGCATGGAGAGCTTCATCAAGCCAGTCTCAGGACTGAAGACCACAACAACAACATCCTTAACATCGGTTGGCTGCATAATTCATTAACATATTCCAGTTTCGAATATAGTACCAGGTGATCCAAAAGTCCTTTAAGTTTTGCAAATGCACTAATTCACGGAATAATGTAAGTAGGGAGGTAAACATTGACACCATGCCTCAAATGACATGGGGGTTTTATTGAAACTAAAATGAGTGCAAAAACCAGCAAATAGATGGTGCTGGACAGAAACATGTCAGTGACACTGCATGTGGATCATGTGTGAAATGAGCCATTGTGAGAGAGGGAGTCTGGGGATTGGAACCTTCCACCATCCTCCACACCTACAAACCCCTCATTCGTCCCATCCTCTGTTATTCCAGCATTGCCTGGATCTCCCCCCCCCCCTTCGCCTTTATAAAGCAATCTAAATCCTTGATCACATCGTGCTCCACCTTGCCTTCCAAATCTGCCTTCCATCCCCCACACGGCTCCTGTACAAACTCATCCCTTTCCCCCAACTCCTCCTTTTCATCTTAACACATCTGCATCCTTTACATGGCCCATAGGCTTGATCGCACCTACACTCTGGTATCCTCCTTCCTCTCCACCCTCACCCATTGCTGCACGTCTATCACTGTATTGCATCATCTTTCCACCTCCATACCCTCCATGTCATCCTGTCCCCCTACCAGATGGGGAACTTCGCTAAGGCATCTGCCCTTCCTGCTAACTGTAGCCTGGCCTTGTTTCTGCCCTCCTCCCCAGGGCCCCCTCTTTCCCACCTCACCTTCCCCCTGAGCGGTTTTTCCTCTTCCCTCCGCCTCCCACGAGTCTCTGCGCTCTCTCCTTGGCTCTTTTCCTCCCCGGCCACTCTCTCTCGGGGCCCCCTTTGGCGCGCCCCTCATCCCATCCCCCTTTCTCTCCCCAACTTCTAGCACTGCTCCTTAGCCCCTTCCCTCCTCCCTCATATCCCTACCCCTGGCAGATCTCCCAGTTTTTTTATTCATCATAGAGTGTACTGCATCAGTGTTTTGTTAGGGCCATTCTACAGTGTCGTTTTTATAGTATACTCGACTTATATATAGTTATCCTGTCCGTGATTGTTACGTGCTACACCACCCATCGCGTGTCTGTTTTAATCACTTGGCGTCTTTTTATGCTCCGGTCTTTCTTCACCTTGTCTCTTTTAATCCTTCTAGTCTGTGTTTTTTTGTATAAAACGCTTTTTTAGAATTTATCTCCATTTTACAGTCATTCCTTTTTGTATGCTTTCTTCCATTACGTACCTCCTTTCTTATATATCTCTGTTCCACCATTTTTTCTTCTTTATATTGTTTTAAATGTCCTCCTGTACAGTTCTAATGTTTCTCGGCTGAAGGGCAACGCATATGCTGCTGCCAGCCCTCCTGAATCGGGAAATACAATAAAGGAAAAAAAGAAAGAAAGAGACTCAGATCGTCCCTAAACAGGCCGACAAACACCTGATGGAAGGTGTAACTTTTAAGCACGATAGCGCTCCATCCAATTTTTGCTACACGTGTTGTCAAAGATCGCGTGCTGACCCGCCACTTCCATCATGCTTGTCATCCCAGGATTCCAAGACCTCAATCCGTGGGATTATTGGTTGTGGGGTTACCTGAAGTCGCAAATGTACAGCGATTGTTCAGCCTCGTTAGGGATGCTAAAACACAACATCTGACAGCAATTTAACACCATACCTAGTGATACGCAGCACAGAGTTATTCAAAACATTGTCCCTCAACTACAGGTATTGGTGGTGAAAGACAGTCGACATGCTGAGTATTTGATTTATAAAGAACATCGTCTTCGCTAAAAATCAATTCCTGTGAAAATTATTACTTTTATATCTCATGAAGCACTATCTGTCACACAATTTTTTTCACCCATTTTTTTGTTGTGAGTAGAGCCCCCGTGTCTTTTCAAGCACGGCGTCAGTTTTTACCCCTCTACCAATATTAATCTGTGAAGTATTGAATTTTCCAACGTTAACGGAATTTTAGAACGCCCTGTAAGTTTCCTTGAGACAGAAAAGCTTCTCTTCAGAATTCAGCAAGGATTTAGAAGGCACCAATCGTGGGAAACTCAGCATACGCTTAGGTTATATGATATCCTCCAAACCACAGAGAAAATGGGCAACAGCCGGATTCAGTATTTTTGGATTTCCTTAAAGCGTTCAACGCGGTGCCGACCTGCAGACTGTTGACGAATGTCCGGGCATACGGAATAGGTTCACAGATTCGTGTGTGGCTCGAAGACTTCCCAAGTAATGGAGAGCAATAAGATGTGCTACACTGCGACTGTTCTTGAAAGACAAGGGCATCGTCAGGAATGCCTCAGGGAACTGTGACAGGACCGTTTTTGTTCTCTGTGTACATAAACTATCTGAGGGACAGGATGAGCAGTAATTTGTGGCTATTTCCTGATGGCGGTCTAGGGTACGGGACCGTGTATTCTTTCTGTGAAAGCAGGAGGTCACAGGATGACTTGAGCAAACTTTCTACTTGTTGTGTTAAATGACAGTTTGCTGTAAATGTAGAAAATGTAAGTTAATGCTGATGAGTAGGGAAAACTATGATGTAATGTTCGAATGCAGCGTTAGAGGTGTGAGCTGCTTGGCACAATCAGGTCCATTAAGGGGGGCAGGACGTCAAACGGGACGATTTGGAGCAGGAGAGACACCACAGGACATTTTAATTTCCACTGTCTATACTTTTACGAATAAATTGATGAAACTTTGTCAGAATGGCCAGAAAGGATTCAGGATTTACATTTATAGTGGTGGAAGTTCAAGAACATAAGAAAATAATTTATTTTTTTACATTTGTATTTTAACTTTTTTTCACTTACCATTGGCTGCATTTGTTGCTATAGGTACACTTTTCTTCACAAGTAAGGGAGATTCTTCGATGAATTTGGCACAGCATACAAACCATACTTACAGGTGTAAGAAACTCTAGAATTTTCCAAATCTATTAAAAACTGTGGTAAAAATTGAGATAATTAACTATAAAATTTGAGTTTTTTCTAAACATGAAGTTTAAAATGTAACAGCACATTCGTTTTTTCATAAATTAAATAACTTGTAGACTTTCATACACCTGTAAGTATGAAACTTCCTGGCAGATTAAAACTGTGTCCACGATCGAGACTCGAACTCTGTAAAGTTTGGAAGGTAGGAGACGAGATACTGGCAGAAGTAAAGCTGTGAGGACCGGGCGTGAGTCGTGCTTCGGTAGCTCAGATGGTAGAGCACTTGCCCGCGGAAGGCAAAGGTCCCGAGTTCGAGTCTCGGTCGGGCACACAGTTTAAATCTGCCAGGAAATTTCATATCAGCGCACACTCCGCTGCAGAGTGAAAATCTCATTCTGGACCTGTAAGTGTGGTTTGTATACTGTGCAAAACTCATCGAAGGATCTCTCTTACTTATGAAGAAACGTGTACCTATAGCAACAAACGCAGCCAATGGAAGTGAAAAAAATGATGAACTTTCACATGTAAAAAAATTTATTTTGTTATTTTTTTGAACTTCCACTGCTATGAGCGTGAATCCTGAATCCTTCCTGGTCATGCTGACAAAGTTTTATGAATTTATTCGTAAAAGTATAGGCAGTGGACATTAAAATGTCGTGTAGTGTCTCACCTGCTCCAAGACGGCCCGTTTGACGTCCTACCTCCCTTAAATATCCAGGCGTAATGTTGTAAAGCGATATGAAGTGGAACGAGTGCGTAATGACCGTAGTAGGGATGGCGAACGATCGACTTCGGTTTGTTGAAAGAGTTTTGTAAAAGTGTAGCACATCTAAAAAGGAGACATTTTATAAAACATTAGTGTGATCCATCCTTAGGATCCGCACCAGGTCGGATTAAGGGAAGACATCGTAGTAATCCAGGGGCGTGCAGCTAGATTCGCTACTGGTGGATCAGAGCGACACGCCTGTATTACTGAGGTGCTTCATGAACTCAAATGGGAATCCTTGGAGGGAAGGTGACGTTCTTTTCGCGCAACACTGCTGGGAAAAGTTAGAGAACCGTCATTTGCCGCTGCATTCACGGCGATTCTCCTGCCACCAACGTACAATTCGGGTAAGGACCTAGAGGACAAGAAAAGAGAAATTATAGCTAGTACGGAAGTTTATAGGCAGTCGTTTCTTCCTCGGTCCATTTCCAACTGGAACAGGAAAGGAAACGCCTAGTAATGATATAAAGTACCCTCCATCATGCACCGTACGCTTGCTTCCGGAGTGTACATAGATGGTGATGTAGATGTAGACTGAGGGGACACCGTACCAGATAGGGTTGATAAAAGAGATAGAGAAGATCCAACGGAGAGCAGCGCGCTTCGTTACAGGATCATTTAGTAATCGCGATAGCGTTACAGAGATGATACATAAACTCCAGTGGAAGACTTCGCAGGAGAGACGCCCAGTAGCTCGGTACGGGCTTTTGTTGAAGTTTCGAGAACATACCTTCACCGAGGAGTCAAGCAGTATATTGCTTCCTCCTACGTATATCTCCCGAAGAGATCATGAGGATAAAATCAGAGAGATTAGAGCCCACATAGAAGCATACCGACAATCCTTCTTTCCACGAACAATACGAGACTGCAATAGAAGGGAGAATCGATAGAGGTACTCAAGGTACCCTCCGCCACACACCGTCAGGTGGCTTGAAGAGTATGGATGTTGATGTAGAACCGATAAAGTAAACAGAGCGAGTGAGAATCACCCTTTCTGACCGATCGCACCCAGCCGAACTGAGTAAAGGAAGAACTGACGTCATCAATGAAGCGAATGTTGCACACACACCTTGGACAAACTCTTACAGTTAGCTCCAGTCGTCCAGAGTTTCCTGTGTTTGTGCCGTGTGGAATTGCCTCACAGTAGCAAAGGTTTGCAACACTAAGGTTTTCACTAAATTTTGTCAAATCTGATGTGTAGATTTCTAAGTTTTCTGATAACATCAATACAAGAGATAGATTTCGTGCGTACAAGGGATGAAATTACCGTCGATAAAACAGCAATAAAAGCAAATGTGTAATGTTGACGCATTAGGTTGTTCTGAAAGCGGTGCTGATATTCAAGACAATAAAAACGGGTTAAAAGCGGTGACCTATCGGGGGAAGTTAACCTTGCATTACTGAGCAACTGTTTCACCAGGTATCCAGTCTAGCTTACCAAATTCCCAACCAGACTAACATTGTGACAGACTAACATTAATTATAATCTTTTAATAGTCATCTTACGACAACTGGTGATATATATATAAAAAGAAATATATATATATAAAAAGAAAGAAATCAGTTTATATTTGGACATTTATTTTAATATTGATCATTGTTCCGTTAAAATTTCAGTATATTAAACTTCATTCATAACTGAACTGGTGCCTTATTTAGGATTGTGAAAATGTGAGTTTGTAATCTTACGGAACACATCAAATATGGCGCCAAGATTGGGAGACATCACTGCATTCATAAAATAGCACACGAAGAACGTTGAAACATATGCAAGAGGAAATTAACCACAAACAACCGATTCAATTTTCACCCAAAGAACTTACGTTCGTAGCGCAATCATGTCCGTCATGAAATTCCCACACACTGGTATACTAAATTCATACTAACTCGCTGTGAAATCTTCCGGAAAAGAGTAGCTGAGGGCTACTTTGATTATTACACCACATGCTTCACGTGGTCAACTTGGTTTACACAAAGAGTGTAACTCCACAATAATTTTGATAATTAAAATAAATTACATCGAAACGCAATTTACAAAAGAAAAACCTCAAACTGGTTACTATCGTCTTACTATTAACCTGGTGGGTCAAACAATTGTATAAGAACGTGGTACTGGTCTCACAAAGTACACCCCACGTGGGTTGAACATAAAGAAAAGTTGCTATATTGAAAAATATTGTCAAGACGAGACGTTATAATCTCACGCACATTCGCATTTAAGATTGATGATCTTAGTTAGAGTTACGGGTCATCAACACGTGGTTCCACTTTACTTACAAAGTAGTGACAAAGCAACTACTGGAAGATATTCTGAACTTCGCTCTTGAATTAAACTGTGTTGCAATTTAAGACAACATAAGATATTTTAGATCTGAACCTGAAATAAAGGTGATTAAATTTTCGGTTAGGCTGAATTTAAGAAATCCATTGTCCTACGGACTTAGCAGAGACGCGCTTAGCTGGAGATCTTACCACTTCAGACGCTCGCCACGGACAGACTGGCGTGGGCCCCTACTGAGGGTGCTTCACAGATACAAACGGAAGTGACCAGAGAGGCAGCTTCCTATACCAACATGAGAAGGGACGGACAGGACCATACCAAGAATAGAAACCTCTTTGCTTTTATAAAGCGTAGCTACCTGTTTCGACGTTAGTCCTATTGTTCTCTAGCAGACCGGCTTGTCTGCTACCATCGAGCATGCAACTAGAAACACATTTGCTCATCCATCCTTTCACACAGAAGGGAAGGGGGATGACTGTATCTTAACATATACAGTATATAAAAGAAAGTGGATGTAGGTTCCGTATGAGACTGTGTGACATGAATTACGTATAAACTGTGTTTTAAAGGGTAGTAGTTTGACAGATATTTCTTGATTACGTGTAAAAGTAACATGTTCTACCGCTCAGTCTGCTCCCACATAAGAGTCAGAAACACCACTGTAAATTTAACATCAAAGGAATACAACAGAGAGCGTTCAAATGGACTGGGCACAAGAGCTGTATTTGATGTACTCTCCTGCTCTACTTGTAAAAATGCGAGCCTATCCCACTTCTGCTTCAGTGTGTGATCGACAACTCCCCTCCCCCCCCCCCCCCGCCCCTTGCAGCTACGCACGCGCACGAAATTATTCAGCCAACAAGCATACCACACACCCTTGCCACACATTTACTATTTCGCATCGCGACCCCACGTAAAACGCATGTGCCGCGCTTTACGCATTTGGCGTAATCACTCCGCACCGGCAGTCAACAAACCGGCAGACAGCTAATCGCATTAATAACTCATTTTTAAAAAAGAAATAAAATCGTCCGGTCTCCATCAAAAGGTCGCCGCCAACAAACCAGCTAACCCACTCTGTGCCATCTCATCCCCCACCCCATCCCACATCCCACGTCCTCCCCTCCCCGCATATACACGCACACATACACACACACACCACACACACACACACACACACAGAGGACCTCAGCTTGCCGCCCCCCCCCCCCCCCCCCTCGCGTCAACAAGCGGCCGAGCGTGTTTATTTTGCTGTCATCGCGTGCGCTGTCGGCATGATTTCATTAAGAGCGGCGAGCGGTGATTTTCATAAATCGTTTGCATTTGATACACCGTGCGGCGGAGGTATTTGCAGGGGCCCACCGTGGCGGTAATTGCGTTATGATGTTTGGATCCGTACACGTATCGATTGTTGGACCGTGCTGGGCCTGTCAGCGTTGTGGTGACGAGAGCGTTTTAACAGCCAGCAAGTGTCCGGAACAGCTTCTCCACACTTCACGCGGCCGAAGCAACATGCGGCGTGACATTGGCTGTGATTTAGCACCGAATTACTACAACTGTCACGGAAAGAATCAAAATTGTGGAAGTGGAGTAGGATTCCGCAAAAACGTAATTATGTATTTACAGTAGTGGCTCATATGGCTCTGAGCACTATGGGACTTAACAGCTATGGTCATCAGTCCCGTAGAACTTCGAACTACTTAAACCTAACCAACGTATGGACACCACACAACACCCATTCATCACGTATATACAGTAGTTGAAATCAGTATAAAGGCAGGAATCCTATGAAAGCAATAGTACAATGTGTGCAGCGTACTCTACAGAATTTATTATTAAAGTAGTAGATACATAAGAGATAAACGATCGTGACAGAATTGCGTAGTTTCTTTCATAACAGGGGTAACAGAATGAGGCACTTGCATTTTCTGCATGGAAGTTAGTATGAAGTCTGTGGTTGTCCTGATGCTTTATTGCATTCTTAGTACTTTGTGCAACCTCTGTTCCTCCCAGTTACCTCAAATAATCTCTTCGGCATTGTTTTTGTGAGGGGGTTGCAGTTCTTGCAGTGCAACTGTCGCCAAATCTTCTCGTATCGCACTTTTCAGCTCACTCACTGCCTCAGATTGCCTTCAACTGCGATAAACTCGCCTTGCAAGTTTTCCCGAGCGGCTTTTCACAGGGTTCATAGCCGGGCCACGTGCAAGCACGGCAACACATCGGCATCTTTAACTTCCACCACTTCTGGTTTTGACAGAAACAAGAACAGATGCATTAGCTTCTTGAAATATTCGACTTTCCTTCCATAGATCCTGATACTTTCTAATCCAGTGGTTTCCAACCTTTCGTAGACAATTACCGCTGAGTGCAGTTAGGTATTAGCTGGTACCCCCTCTCCGCCCCCCCCCTCCGTGTCATGTGTTGCCTCCCCCTCCCAACCGCCCCCATATTATCATCAATTTTAGCACCTAACTAAATTTTAAAATGAAGGACTTTCCTTGGAACACCATTATTTTTAAAATGATGAACCTTCAATGATATTTAGTGTGTGTGTGTGTGTGTGTCTGTGTGTGTGTGTGTGTGTGTGTGTGTGTATGGGTCAGAAAGACAGAGAGAGAGAGAATGTCAGAATGAATGAGGAAGGAAATTTCGGTGCATCGCAAGTGCTACCCATATCTCCTTCTCAGATAAGAAAGCTTACTATCCACAGTGAGGGTAGAAACTTGTTGCAAAACATACTTCCCCTGCATTACTTTTCTCCATTCCATTTGCTTGACCTGGACGCTGCAACCCCATATAAAATCAACCGAGTTAAATTGTATGCGCTATACGCACTGTTGGTAAATCACTTCATTGCTGCACTCCTTATTTGTGATCTGGCAGAAATTGGAAGATTTCCGGCTGTTAATGCTTTGTGTCCGACACAGCCATTAATATTAATAATAATAAGAATCATACTGCGTACAGCAGGGTGGTGTGCGTACTGTAAGACCTTCAGTACACACACCATCACATTATTTGACTTGTCACTCTAACGAACTAGGCAAGTGTCAGCAATAAGTCTCGTGGTCTTATCGTGGCTTGTCTATCTTCTACCATTAGGTCAGACGATAGAAATGCCACTTGCACGCTTAGAGTAGCAGATTGACGGTGACCAACTTTAAACAGAACTTGATTAATTTTCACGCACATTTATTAAAATAATAACAAGCATAAAAATTACTTAACTTGGTGCTGAATGCTATTTACAATTGACAATCTGAAGTTCCTTTGGTATTGGTACGTTAATCTTATTCTCACATATATCTCTGATATTTGACAAAAGTGTCTATACATTTATCTTTATGGCTATGTACAGGAATACGGTAATCTTACTAGGCGCAGACAGAAACTTGACTATAGACTGGTACAGACAAATGTAGAACTCGTACAGACTGGTACAGACTAATGCAGTCCGGTGCAGACAAATGCAGACTGACCTATCAGAGGGTTTTTTTTTTTACTTTATTGTTATTTTAAGCCTGTACAACAGGCAGGCTGTCAGCAGCACACTACGCTGCTCTTCAGCCATAGAATATACAAGGAGCAAAAAACAGTGAGAAGACACATAAGTGACAGAACGGTGGGCAATAAAACAGGAGACACACATAGAGACAAACACGGAGCCGTTCACACTCGTCGATAATCCACACTGCTAACTGATGAGACGACACACAAACACTGAAGATGACGATGGCACTGGTGAACGATGGAGTGTGACGGTGAACACTGAGCACTAAACACGACGGCACACACGAGACACTGATGGCGGTGATCTCCGGCGCGCGAATGTCCACGCAGCGTGTGCGAGTCCGGGGACCTGCCAAGAGGGGAACAGGGGTGAGGTGGGGGAGAGGGGAGAGAAAGGATGCCAATGGCCGAGGAGACGGGGGCAGGAGGAGAGGGACAGGGGAGGGGAAGCCCAGGGGAGGAGGGGGGAGAAAAGGAGGTGGGAGGGAAAAGGGAGAGAAGGGAGGGAGGGTGCCCAGAGGAGCAAGCACAGGAAGAGGGCGGGAGGATCAAAGTTGGTAGGAGGGGTAGATGGAGGGGAGGAGGGCATCATCAGGGAGGGGGAGCTGGCGGAAGCCACCTTGGGTGAGGGTAAGGAGGGTGGAGAGATGGAGACCGGGTGGGACGTGCGAATACAGGCGCAGCAGCGGGCGGGGGTGGGAGAGGATCGGGGAGACGAGCGGGTGAGGAGGATCAAGTTTACGGGACGTGTACAGGATCCGTATCCTTTCAAGGAAAAGGAGGAGGTGGGGGAAGGGGATGAGATCATACAGGATCCGCGTGGGGGAGGGGAGATGGATGCGATAGGCAAGGCGGAGAGCATGGCGTTCAAGGATTTGGAGGGATTTTTAAAAGTAAGGGGGGGGGGGGGGCAGAGATCCAGGCCGGATGGGCGTAACAAAGAATAGGGCGGATGAGGGATTTATAGGTGTGGAGGATGGTGGAGGGGTCCAGACCCTACGTACGGCCGGAGAGGAACTTGAGGAGACGGAGTCGGGAGCGTACCTTGGCTTGGATTGTCCGGAGGTGGGGAGTCCAGGAGAGGCGACGGTCGAGGGTGACGCCAAGGTACTTAAGGGTGGGAGTGAGGGCGAGAGGACGGTCATAGACGGTGAGATAGAACCTATCAGAGGTCTGTGCACTCGTTATAATACCTCGCGCGTTCAGGTGTCACTGCGTGAGTGTGATCCGCAAGGAGAAAAGGTTCTACGTTAACAGCAATCTCACTGGCTGCGTTAGATATTAATACGCGGATCGGCGGAAGCAGAATTTGGTCCGTCTCCATGGCAGCGCCTTTTCTTTGCCTCGTGATGACTGGGTGTTGTGTGCTGTCCTTAGGTTAGTTAGGTTTAAGTAGTTCTAAGTTCTAGGGGACTGATGACCACAGATGTTAAGTCCCATAGCGCTCAGGGCCATTTGAACCATTTGGCAGCGCCATCTCCTAGTGCGGAGACAGACGAGCGCTGCGCCTGCGCTGTTGTGCTTAGCGGGCCGCGCTCTAGTGAGAAAGTTGTGTACTCACTGACTACGCGGAACTATGTACACAACAAGCAGTCTAGTAGCTCTGATGTAGTTACTGCTGTGCTCTCAGTTGTAAGTAATTCATTCATATGTTTTGAAGCGAGTAATGAAGCAATTTCTGAACAACTGCAGGTACTATCTACAATTTGGAGAATACGTTCTCTAGAGATATTTATCAGTTGTTACGTATATGTCTCGCTTTTATCATCAGCGATGTACGGGACAAAATACAACATATGTCTGTAGTGGGTGCATTATGTGAGGAACCTATAATCTCCACTGCATTAATGCTACTAATTGAAAAAACGTAATTGTTGATAGTTTATATAATCATTATGAAAGTATCACATAATTCTGATAATAGTAATTATCTTCTCAAATTAATTTAGTTTCGTGACTGAAACTGAATCGGATCGTTTAGTTTTTACCCCTCAGAAAATTTCATCTTACGCCTCAGGGAGTAATTAACCGCAGTCTGGGAACCACTGTTGTAATAAATTCTGTCTCTAGCATATCAGTGTACGTTTCAGAATCCATTATAGTGTTCACCCAAGCAATGATTGATTTACCTTTACCACAGAAGGCTATTCAAATCATAAAACTTCCACCACCAAAGTTTCTACTCATTCTTGCCTGCTGATCTGTTCTCAGATCATGCCAATTCATTCGGCCCATCTACATTAAACTTCTTCTCAACAGTGAAGGTCACTTCGTCCCATATGGTTTTCGGCAAACCCCAGTTTAGCTTATCTATGGTTTGGTGTTAGAGCGGGATTCTGAAGTCGTTTCTTGAATCCCAGATGTTTGACATTTGACAGAATTTGTGGTATACGTTTGACGGTTACTGGCAACTGTAAATCAGCAACAAGTTGAGAAGAGCAACGGTTTGTGACCCTTGCTTTGAGCAAAAGGAACCGTTTCGATGTATCAAATAATTTTCCACTCAGCCCTTATATTACGTTCTATCCATATCTTGCTCCCAATCTAACAAAATTATCAATCACTGTACTTGGACGGCTCAGATTCTTGGCTATTCGACGATTAGACAGTCTCATTTACTTGTACGCACCAATTTCTGCTTTTTCGCCTCATAACAACTGTTTTCCGCAGTGCATTGGCACAGTAGCGGTCTATGTACGTAACACGCACTCCCAATAATAGCGCCTGTTTCCTGTCTGCAGTAAAGGTACGCACACACACACTATCACCACACGACTGCCTTTACACTGAGTTCCAGGCCCTATCACCTGAATCGTTTATGTCTTGTTATATACTGTGCCCATGACCTCAAATAACATATGACTGCATTTGTCAGTATACTGGAATCCATGCTACGCTGTGCACAACTATTGCTGCCGACAATTTTAATTTTCCTACAAATATACATGTCTTTATACTGATTTCCACTATTGAGAATAGTCCATCCTTCCTAGGAATCGAGAATCTCATCGATATTTGCATATTACCAATATCGATCAATAGGTCTGGTGGTTCATTGATATATCAATATCGATCAGTAGGTATTATATATAGGAAAGTCCATTGATAGCGACTGGGCCAAATATCTCACGAAATAAGCATCAAAAGAAAAAACTTCAAAGAACGAAACTCGTCTAGCTTGAAGGGGGATACCAGATGGCGCTATGGTTCGCCCGCTAGATGGCGCTGCCATAGGTCAAACGGATACGAAGAGCGTTCTTTAAAATAGGAACTACACGAATATGTAATAAAAATGGGGGTTCTTATTTTAAAAAAATGCAGTTGATATCCGTTTGACCTACGGCAGCGCCATCTAGCTGGCCAACCATAGCGCCATCTGTTTCCGCCTTCAAGCTAGACAAGTTTCGTTCTTTGTAGTTTGGTGGTTTTATTAGCTTTAGCTTACTCACTCACAGAGTGATGAAAAGTGTGGAAAAGATTGGAAACATGCTTCAAGTTTGTCGGAAGTCGCTGAGTGGTCTCATTGTAAAACATCCGACGAATATAGTCTGAGTAATTGGCGCTCCATTCCAAACAATACCTACTTTTCCACGCATTTTACTGTTTATGACGTCATATATCGTGAAATATGTGTCGTACAATGACATAAGTTTGCTGGCACATTCAGTGGTGTATATGGATACCGTCTGCAAAAATGTGTTGCGAATAGAGTTAGTAGCAAAGTAGTAATGAATCAAGACATGGTGTCAGGTGCATAAGTTTTGATACATTAACAGTGGCAATGTAACAAGCAATTTTTCTTTTCTTTTCTTGAAGTTGTGGACAGTGTCAGCGATAAAATGTTTCGAAAATATTAGAATGATGGTTCAAGTTCGATGGGAGTCGTGAAATGTTCTTATTGTCTAATACTATATCAATATAGTCTCGGTACGATATTTCGCGTCTTGAGTAATGCTGCGACAGGATATAGATTGTTGCATAAGTTCGTACCATTTTGGTTTTGCAATTTGGTATTGCGGCTGCTATGGTTTTTCTAATAGATTGTCATTTTTTGTTTGTAGTTCACTGTTGCTATTTGGGCTTATATATTGTGGTTTCGTCATTTGGAGATAGTGAGTGGAGATGTGGACTCTAGGAAATGGAGTGCAAAGTGTAGAAATTGGAACATTTCTGACGTATTCTTCTGTTTAAGTTCAGTAGAGGGGTGACAGCAACAGAGGCAACCAGGAACATTTCCGCCGTGCGTGAGGATAACGCTATTGGACAGAACACGTCCAGAAAATTGTTTCCTCGTTTTAAGGAGGGTTGTTTTGACTCTCAACATTCAGGAAGACCTGTGGGGTTCTATGAAGATCGTTTGAACGCATTGATCCACAAAGATCCACGTCAGTCTAATCTAAAACTGGCAGATGTGATGAACAGCGATCATTTCGCCATCGTGCGACATTTGCATGCAATGAGTAAGGTTAAAAAATCCAGTGTGTTAGTACAGCATGCTTCAAGCCGAAATAACAAAAATCTGCAGGTGGTCATAAGTGCATCTCTGCCCGCTAGTCACCTGTTGGTTCGAGAACAACACCGACCATTCCTCTTGCATATCGTTACTGCTGACGGGAGATGGTGTCCTTATGTTTCTTCCAGTTCAAGTTTTCGTTAATATGTAGACCCAAAAGTTTGGAGTGTCCTATCTTACTTACTAACTCCTCCTCTCGTGGCACATCAGTTGTTGGTATTTATCTATTTGTTGTACAGAACTGAATGTAGAGTGTTTTTCAGAAATTTAGAGAGAGTCCTTTTTCAGAGAACCACTTAAAATTCCTTGGAAAATATCATTTACTAACACCTTTGTTGCTTGCTCACTGATGGGATTTATTATAACACCAGTATTGTCTGGAAAAAGTACCATTCAAATATATAAGGAATAGAAATGGATCCAAAATTGAACCCTGTGGGACTCCCTTTTTTGGTTTTAGCCCAGTCGCTAGAATTTTCTACCATTCTGACTCTGTCGGAATTATTCAGTACAGACTTCAGCGTACTGTTTGTCAAGTACGATTCGAACCATTTGTGTGTAAAACTATCAGTTCTATAAAACTTGAGTTTTTCTAAGAGAGTATCGTGCTCTACACACTCGAAGCACTTGTAGAGATCACAAAAAATACCATCAGGCGATATATTATTATTTAAGGCTTGTACTATTTGACGAGTAAATCTATAAACAGAATTCTAAATCGAGCAATCTTTCTGCAATCTAAACTGTGATGTTCTAAGTAACTTGTTTCCACTTAAGTGTGCAGCTGCTCTTGAATACATTACTTTTTTGAATAATTTGGGAAAAGGTGACAATAAGGAAACCGGGTAATAACTGTTGAAGGCTGTCCTGTCATCTTTCTTATGAAGTGGTTTAATAATTGTGTATTTTAATCTGCCTCAAAAATTCCCTGTGCCAATGACGCACAACATATATCACCAAGAATATTACTCACCAAAATGGAACAACCTTTCAGAATTCTTTTTGAAATACAATCAACCACACAAGATTTTCTGTATTTTAGAATTTTTTTAATTGTGTTAATTTCAGTTGAAGGATGATGGTGGTATTTCTAGTTACATAAAGTTCTGTGGAGTGAGATTTTTAATATATTCTCTTGCTTCTTGAACAGACCATTCAATCCTATACTTGATGCTACATTTATAAAGTTATTGTTATAAGTAGTTGCAACCTGGGAGTTAATAGTGACAACATTGTCATTTGGATTAATTGTTATGGTATCTTGTATGTTGACTGGCTATCCTGTCTCCCATTTGACAATGTCCCAGATTGACTAATGAAATTAGACTGAAAGACCCAAACAACAATTCTAGTTCGTTTTTCCTATCTGTATGTTTGAAGAAATCTCCACAAGGTGCTAACTGTTTCTTCTTGTCTGACAGCAAGTTCAATAATGCAACTAATTGCCTCATAAATAGCTGATAGTTTCCTGGAGGGGATTTGTAGACTGTTACAGTTACCAGAGAAGTATTCTGGAGTAACAACTCAAAAATACATATTTCTAGGTCCGGATCAACACGAAAGCCATTTGTCTCAATATTTTTGTCTTTGTGCCCGACCTTAACATACGTTGCAACTTCTCCTTTTTGCATGTTAACTCTGCATAAAAATGCTGCAAATCTGTAGTCCCTGAAATGTAATTTGTCCATCCCTATGGTAACATGGTGTTCAGAGATGCACAGAACATGTATCCCTCCCGAATTTTCCACATCTTCTAGGTATACAAGGAGTTCATCTACCTTATTTTTCAGCTTTCCAATGTTCAGATGAAACAAATTAATTTTATTTCTGTGAAAACTGTTACATGTGTTATCGTCTTGTACAGCTCGGATTTCTTGCAATACGCTCTTTAATCTGACTCTAAGCTCAAAAATGTGCCCCTTTGATTCCAGTCACGACAGGAATTTTGTCTTGTGTGCTTGTGGGCCCCCTTACATTTTTTGCAAGGTGCTCAGCTAACCTTTCCTTCCACCTCCCTATTTAACTTACTGAAAAATGCTAAGAACTGAAGCACCAACCATATATATATATTTAACTTTAGAACATGTCGTATTGTGTTAAACCTCTAATGTAAGAGTACACCTCTTAGTCTAAGTGCAATTAGGAATGCTCACCGTCTTAGCTGTTTAGTAGAACAAATTACCTGTTACTTATCATGTGTGATCTTTCTTCAAACCATATTGTGTTTATAAATTGTCAATTAACTACTGGTGGAAAATCCGAGTAACTCTGACGTGATTTCTTATTTACAGGTAAGTGGATTTCACTCCTAGCCGCTCTGCACCGCCTGTGATTACTCGTAAGTACGTACCGTTGATACTACCCCTCTTTGTTTACTGTGGCTCTTATATCTTTGCATCTGTAAACCGAAGATTTAACGGATAAAATAAACCGAGTGTATCAAAAACATTTCAGGACATGATGAAACTCGTGTTACGTGTACAACGTCCAGTCTGTTGCAAATCGTTCCACTTTAAATAAATTTTCATTCTGATGGCCACCCACTGGGTTACGTAGGTTCAAATGGTTCAGATGGCTCTGACTAATATGGGACGTGACATCTGAGGTCATCAGCCCCCTAGAACCTAGAACTACTTAAACCTAAATAACCTAAGGACATCACACACATCCATGCCCGAGGCAGGATTCGAACCTACGAGCGTAGCAGTCGCGCGGTTCCGGACTGAAGCGCCTAGAACCGCCACAACAGACGGTGACATTTCTGTGGCAAATGTAATGTAGTTAAATGTTGTACGTGGATACGTTTGTGCAGGAGGCCACAGTTTTCGAGTTATTCATGAAAAACGCATTGGAGGTCGCTTTTGTACATTTTTCTTGAATAATTCGAAAACTAGGGCCTCCACTGTAAACGCATCCCAGTAAAACAAGTAACTACATTAAATTTCCTACAGAAAGGTCTTGTTCAATTTTTCCGTAAGAATACTAGTTTTCGCACAGAGAGCGAGAGAATATGACAATCTTGCGCGTGGTATTTGAAGCTATTGCGGGTTGCATAGTATCCAGTCGTAGGGGCAGCTGTGAATCACCTTCTATACATCGTATATTACTACTGCGTCTGGGTTGTTACTGTATTCTTCATTCCATGGACTTAATACGTGCCTCTCTCCACTATAGTTCACCCTACAAAAGCCTTAAATCGCTCCATAAGTACTGCAACCTACATCTTTTTGAACCTACTTACGGTAGCCAAGTATTGCCCTAACTCCGTAAATTTTACAAACTTACCCCTCCCCCACTCCCCTCTTGCACACACACACACACACACACACACACACACACACACACACACACGCGCGCGCGCGCGCGTTCACTTCCTTCCGTTATCAGATTGATTATACACCTTCAGTAAACCACTCATAATACTTGAATTCGTATCTCGTATTCAAGAAACTCTTTTATTTCTGTTGGCAGTCTGCATTTTGTGTGCCGGCCGGTGTGGCCGTGCGGTCTAGGCGCTTCAGTCTGGAACCGCGTGACCGCTCCGGTCGCAGGTTCAAATCCTGCCTCGGGCATGGATGTGTGTGATGTCCTTAGGTTAGTTAGGTTTAAGTAGTTCTATGTTCTAGGTGACTGATGACCAAAGATGTTAAGTCCCATTGTGCTCAGAGCCATTTGAACCATTTTTTTGGAATCTGGAACAAGGTGAATGCAGCATCGTTGGCTATAAACAGGACGCAATTTTGGCCTTACATGCGTCGATGCCATCACTCATGGAACAAGTTATCAGGGCCTATCCCTGCTAGGCAACTGGACACATGCCGAACCGAGGTGACTGAAATGCTAATAATTTCTACAGAACGTACTAATGTATATGTCCTGCGAATATGAACTCTCTGTCTCTAGTCTTCCAAGGTGTTCTGTTTTCTTCTGAACATGTCTGTATTACATGACATAGTGCTCAGAGCCATTTTGCATTTTGTGTTCTTCTTGATTCGCCCGTGGTTGGTTATTTTTGTTTTCAAATATCAAAACACGTCTACTACTACTTCTAGAGTCTCATTCCCTTATCAGATTCCATCGTCTTAATCACACTTAATAGCAGTACACTCCATCACCCATGATTTACTTTTTGATGTTCATCTTACTCGTATAACCCCTTTTCAAGGCATTATCCGTTCTGTTCATCTTAGAAGTTAATTGCCGTCCCTCACATCGGCAAACCTTAGAGTTCTTATTCCTTCTTGGGTTCCCAAGTCCCTGTTTTCCTTCACAGCTTGCCCAATACACAGATTCAAAAACAGTGGGAATTAGCCACATCCCTGTCTCACTAGCATCTCAACCACCGCCGATATTTAAGGTCTGTAGATTCTTAAAGGAATTCGTACGAGTTCTCAATAGCTTTTCACTTGACAAATACACCATATGATCAAAAGTATCCGGACACCTCTAAAGACATACGCTTTTCATATTAGGTGCATTGTGCTGCCACCTACTGCCAGGTACTCCATATTAGAGAACTCAGTAGTCATTACACATGGTGAGAGATGAGAATGGGGCGCTCCGCGGAACTCACTGACTTGGAACATGGTTAGGTGATTGGGTGTCACTAGTGTCATACGTCTGTACGCGAGATTTCCACACTCCTAAACATCCCTAGGTCCACTGCTTCCGATGTGATAGTGAAGTCTAAATGTGAAGGGACACGTACAGCACAAAAGCGTACAGTTCGACCTCGTCTGTTGACTGACAGAGAGCGCCGACAGTTGAAGAGGGCCGTAATGCGTAACAGGCAGACATCTATCCAGATCATCATACAGGTATTCAAAATTGGGTCAGGATCCACTGCAGGTACTATGAGAGCTAGGCGGGAGTTGAGAAAACTTGGATTTCATGGTCGAGCGGCTGCTCATAAGCCACACATCACGCCGGTAAATGCCAAACGACGCCTCGCTCGGTGTAAGGAGCGTTAACATTGGACGATTGAACAGTGGAAAAACGTTGTGTGGAGTGACGAATCACGGTACACAGTGTAGCGATCCGATGGCACTTTGTTGCGTGGCACTATCACAGCGTGGGCCTACATCGATGTTTTAAGCGCCTTCTTGCTTCCCACTGTTGAAGAGCAATTCGGGGATGGCGTTTGTATCTTTCAGCAAGATCGAGCACCTGTTCATAATGCACGGCCTATGGCAGAGTGGTTACACGACAATAACTTCCCTGTAATGGACTGGTCAGCACAGAGTCCTAATCTGAATCCTATAGAACACCTTTGGGATGTTTTGGAACTCCGACATCGTGCCAGGCCTCACCGACCGACATCGATACCTCTCCCCAATGAAACACTCCGTGAAGAATGGGCTGCTATTCCCCAAGAAACCTTCCAGCATCTGATTGAACGTATGCCTGTGAGAGTGTAAGCTGTCATCAAGGCTATGGGTGGGCCACCACCATACTTAATTCTAGCATTACCGATGGAGGGCGCCACGAACTTGTAAGTCGTTTTCAGCC
Source organism: Schistocerca cancellata (assembly GCF_023864275.1). Lineage (NCBI taxonomy): Eukaryota > Metazoa > Arthropoda > Insecta > Orthoptera > Acrididae > Schistocerca > Schistocerca cancellata. The sequence goes on along the minus strand of NC_064635.1, from coordinate 12,968,062 downwards.
AAGTATCCGGATACTTTTGATGAAATAGTGTACGCATGAATAAGCTGTGCCCAGAATCACGGTTTGGGCGCGTCTCGGAGGTAGATTTCCTTTTGAGCTGCGAACATCGGGGAGAAAATTTTTAGTTTAGCCTAGGCCAGCGGTCATGTTTATAGCCATTCAGACATGTCTTACTACAGCTGTAGTACAGTATATTATGCGAGGTTTAAACGACGAACCGGCGTTGCCGCTCAGGAAAAGCCTGGGAATCGATTAATTCCTTCTGAGAAAGATTTCTACCAGGTTGAGCTTAACGCTCACCTAATGGCACCATTTTCATGTGCACCGTTCGGATTTTACGTGCAAAAACAACCAGACTCATTCGGATTTTACGTGCAAAACCAGTCAACCTTAAATAAGTAGGGACTGGAGCGAGACTGATGATTTAAAAATTTGGTCTGACCCTGTTCTAAGATAAATTTTAACTGTTTGAACAAAAATCTTACTTTGTTTGAATTTTACGTATAGAAAATACATTTTTCTTGGAGGTTTTTGTAACGTGGTGCTTCTGGGCTTTAAACTTGTGCGAATCGGTTAAAACTTTGCATGAAGGTAGATAAATGGATAAAGACAAAACGAATTATTTTTATAGAATAATCTTTATGCGTTGTTGAGTTACGAAGGTTTGAATTAGAGCTAAATGAAGCGCATGAAATTCGTTCTTTTGTGAACTGAATGCAATGAAGCAGTTTTATGTGAATCAAATAAATTTAAAAAAAGGGTTTTTCCATAAAATTGAAAACTCGCTTTCAGAAATATAGCTTCATTCGAATTTGAAGTGCAAAAAATACCTCTTTGTCAGCTTTTTACACGTTGCATTTCTCTGTTTGAAACTTGTGAGAATAGGTTCAAATTTTGTAAGAAGGCAGGAAAAGACATATAATTAATGACCGTCCTGTTGTTTTGTGACAGCATTGTCTGTTACCACGATACACGTTTCACATAATATACGCGTTAAGTCTGGTTTCATGAGAATACGCATGCATTGAGATGGTAAAGATATACGGAGGAAGATGAAAATATATACTTACGGTAATTATGAGATATTGGCAAACATCTTTTACAGCTCGTGCTTCACGTGCGAAAATTCACGTGTTTTCTCATGAAACTGTGTATCGTAGAACTGCGTTGCATTAAAAGCGCTATATTTGAATATGATTAAGAAAAAGTGGCTATTACAGCTGATTATCGTTACCTTATATACGGTATTGCCTTAAACATAATCATCGAAAAAATCGTTGTACATGCAAAACAATACATGTATCAAATCAGGAGTATGCCCATCCGTGTATAAAACGATGCAGTGTTTGATCGAGAATTTAATGTGTTATCAATGACCACGTAGGAAATTGAACTATCCCGAAAATTATTATGAGAATAACTGCCGGAAGAGATGTCAACATATTTCTAAAGAGCAGGAAGGTTTCACTGCACTGTCTTCAAAAATTACTGTGCTGTCTTACTCAAAATTTATGTTCGGACAACACAAGCTTAAGTGCGTCAGTTTTCGTACAGGATTGAAAAGCTGATCGTATGTTATCGTGCATAAACTGTCTCGTAGTTTTTCTCCTTATTTCAGCCAATCGTACTCATACTTAATTCGGAATGGTTGTTGCAACATATGGCGCCAAATTTATTCACGTGAGTTTTTCTGTCGGCGATTTCTTGATTAAAAGTTTTAATTATTGCTTATTTCAAATGCACAGTAACAAGAATTTCAAGATAAGAGGTAATAACAAAGTGTAAGCTTTTCAATAGTTTACAGTGAGCTGACAGAACTCATGGGATAGTGATACGCAGATACAGACATGGCGGTAGTATCGTGAGTACACGAGGTATAAAAGACCAGTGCATTGGCTCAGCTGTTATTTGCACACGCGTGATTCATTGAAGAGGTTTCCGACGTTATTATGGCCACACTACGGGAATTAACAAACCCTGACCGCGGAATGGTAGTTGAGACCCGACACATGGGACATATTGTTTCGGAAATCGTTAGGGAATTCAATATTCCGAGATCCACAGTGACAAAGAGTGTGCCGAGAATACCAAATTTCAGGCATTACGTCTCACCACTGACAAGGCAGTGGCCAACGTCCTTCACTTAACGACCGAGAGCAGCGGCGTTTGCGTAGAGTTGTCAGTGATAACAGACAAGCAACTCTGCGAGAAGTAATCGCAGATATCAATGTGGGGCGTGCGACGAACATATCCGTTAGGGCAGCGCGGCAGAATTTGGCACCAGTGGGTCATGACAGCAGACGAGCGAGCCGAGTGGCTTTGCTAACATCACGACATCGCCTGCAGCGGCTCTCCTGGGCTCGTGACCGTATAGGTTGGACCGTAAAGGACTGTAAAACCGTGGCCTGATCAGATTAGTCACGATCTTAGTTGGTAAGAGCTGATGGTAGAGTTCGAGTGTGGCGCAGACCGCACGAAGCAATGGACCCAAGATGTCAACGAGGTACTGTGCAATCTGGTGGTAGCTCCATAATGGTTTCGGCTGTGTTTACACGGATCATTGGCTGGAAGTGGTTATGTGCGGCTATTTGGAAAGGATATGGATCCTATCATGGACTTCATGTTCCCAAAATGCGAGAGAATTTTTATGGAATGCAATGCGCCACGCGATTCGGCTACAGTCGTTCGCAGTTGGTTTGTAGAACATTCTGGACATTGCGAGCGAATAGTTTGGTCCCTCATATCGTTCAACATGATTCCCATCGAATGTTTTTGGGAAATAATCGAGAGCCCAGTTCGAGCACAAAATACTGCACCGGCAACACTTTCACTATTATGGACGGCTATAAATACGAGGGGAGTTCAATAAGTAATCCAACACATTTTTTTTCTGAAACAGGGGTTGTTTTATTCAGCATTGAAATACACCAGGTTATTCCCCAATCTTTTAGCTACACAACACTATTTTTCAACGTAATCTCCATTCAATGTTACGGCCTTACGCCACCTTGAAATGAGGGCCTGTATGCCTGCACGGTACCATTCCACTGGTCGATGTCGGAGCCAACGTCGTACTGCATCAATAACTTCTTCATCATCCGCGTAGTGCCTCCCACGGATTGCGTCCTTCATTGGGCCAAACATATGGAAATCCGACGGTGCGAGATCGGGGCTGTAGGGTGCATGAGGAAGAACAGTCCACTGAAGTTTTGTGAGCTCCTCTCGGGTGCGAAGACTTGTGTGAGGTCTTGCGTTGTCATGAAGAAGGAGAAGTTCGTTCAGATTTTTGTGCCTACGAACGCGCTGAAGTCGTTTCTTCAGTTTCTGAAGAGTAGCACAATACACTTCAGAGTTGATCGTTTGACCATGGGGAAGGACATCGAACAGAATAACCCCTTCAGCGTCCCAGAAGACTGTAACCATGACTTTACCGGCTGAGGGTATGGCTTTAAACTTTTTCTTGGTAGGGGAGTGGGTGTGGCGCCACTCCATTGATTGCCGTTTTGTTTCAGGTTCGAAGTGATGAACCCATGTTTCATCGCCTGTAACAATCTTTGACAAGAAATTGTCACCCTCAGCCATATGACGAGCAAGCAATTCCGCACAGATGGTTCTCCTTTGCTCTTTATGGTGTTCGGTTAGACAACGAGGGACCCAGCGGGAACAAACCTTTGAATATCCCAACTGGTGAACAATTGTGACAGCACTACCAACAGAGATGTCAAGTTGAGCTCTGAGTTGTTTGATGGTGATCCGTCGATCATCTCGAACGAGTGTGTTCGCACGCTCCGCCATTGCAGGAGTCACAGCTATGCACGGCCGGCCCGCACGCGGGAGATCAGACAGTCTTGCTTGACCTTGCGGCGATGATGACACACGCTTTGCCCAACGACTCACCGTGCTTTTGTCCATTGCCAGATCACCGTAGCCATTCTGCAAGCGCCTATGAATATCTGAGATGCCCTGGTTTTCCGCCAAAAGAAACTCGATCACTGCCCGTTGTTTGCAACGTATATCCGTTACAGACGCCATTTTAACAGCTCCGTACAGCGCTGCCACCTGTCGGAAGTCAATGAAACTATACGAGACGAAGCGGAAATGTTTGAAAATATTCCACAAGAAATTTCCGGTTTTTTCAACTCAAATTGGCGGATAAAAAAAAATGTTGCATTACTTATTGAACTGCCCTCGTACATCATGGCTCAATATTCCTGCAGGGGACTTTTATGTAATCTATGTACTGATCATATCGTAAGTTTATGTACGTATTATAAATTATTTACATACATTATTGTCGTATACTTGGCACACAGTTTAATATTTCGTTCGGTATCGTATATATATTTACTGTTATTTTGTGCACTTTGTTAAGTATTTACGGGTATTTTTCACATGTTTGCGTATGCAGTGTCACGAGTATATGAATAAAATGTGGGGAAGCCATAATACGAAGAAATTAAAAAATAATGGATAAATAAACAAAATAAATAATAAAATAATAAAGTTATAAAAGCAATAAAGACAAAAATTTAAAAATAAAACAAAAATCCCCTGCGGGCATGTGACCCTGAGGTGGTGGCAGGCTGGTGTGCGCGGTAGAACACAGTAGGCCGTATGGGACAGGTAACCATAGTGGAGCCAGACTAACGATGCCCAACTCAAGCAACGTGGTTGGAGCGACAATAAGAAAACGTACACTTGATCAGTCGTCACCCGGGCCAACAAAAATCTGCATGAATTGCCAAGCGATAGAGGTCTAACGTCAAAATTATGGTAGGGTAAAAATTAGGAATCAGAATGGAAAATGGTCCTACCACAGCACAAAAAAGATAAATATGTCATGAGCAGAGTTAGTGATTTGTAATAGGAAGTACTCTGGAGTGAAGATGTATGCATCCTAAACATGTCGTGTGATATTCCACATTACAAATGTCATGTGGAGTGATATGATAACATCCACCACGTTATACGATATTACATCATGTTTCACGTTACTTTACAATGCGTTACACACTCATGTTCAGAAAAAAACGGAAAACAGAACACCTTGGAAGGCTTGAGGTAGGAAGTAAATATTCACTGTAGATGTATAAATACATTAAAATGATCTGCTAAAATGCACTTCGAGGGGATACCGGGGGAATAATGACAGACTATATTAAGTAAACGGAGGGCGTATTTTGAGCATCTATCAAATGTACACCAGGAAGCAGGAAATGAGCAGGCGTACGAAATACATACAGCAGAACCCCAGATACCTGAGCCAACGTTAAAGGAAGTAAGAGATGCAATCACCAAATTGAAAAACCATAAAGCACCGGGATCAGATTACATAACTGCAGAAATGGGGTACAGAAATTGGTGGAAGTAGTTCACACAGTGATAACTAAACTATGGAACTCAGAGATAATACCTGAAGAGTGGCAGGAGTCGATTCTGATCCCAATTTTTAAGAAGGGCGACAAAATGGATTGTAGTAATTATAGAGGGATATCGCTATTACCAGTATCCTCCACAATTTTCTCGAATATTCTGCTAAGTAGGCTTACACCATATGCGGATGAAATTGTGGGGGATTAACAAGGTGGCTTTCGGAGGAACAGATAAACTATAGACCAAATATTCACCCTGAGTCAAATTTTGGAAAAGAAATGCGAATACAATAAACCATAAATCTTTTCATAGATTTTACAAAATCATGTGATTCAGTACTGCAATCAAAAATGTAAAGAATTCTTTTGGAACTTGGAATACCAAAGAAGTGTGTTAGACTTGTAGAAGCGAGTTTGAAAAACACAAAAGGTAGAGTGCTCGTGAGGAAATTGGAGTCAGAAGAATTCGTAATAAAGAACGGACTTAAGCAGGGAGATGCCCTGTCTCCGCTACTTTTTAATTTAGTCCTAGAATATATTGTACGAATGGCAGCTGCCAATTCAGAGGGTGTCGAGTTAAATGGAAATATTAAGATATTAGTGTATGCAGATGATCTAAACATCATTAGCGATAGGAAAGAATCTGTAACAGCAAATGCGAATGCGTTGATCAAGGCTAGTGAAGATGTAGGTCTAAGGATAAGTGAAGAAAAAACTAAATACCTCGTTACTACTAGAATACCAACAGCAGTAAATCAGGAAATGTTAAGAGTTGGAGAGATGCAGTTTTCAAAAGTGAACACATTTAAGTATCTAGGCGTGGACATCACTTCGAGAAATGAGATTGAATCCGAACTGAAGAAGAGATTACGGGCGGGAAATGCGTGCTACTTCTCACTGAATAGATTACTTTGATCACGGATATGATCTAGGAATTTAAAGATTAGAATATACAAAACTATTATTCTACCAGTTATGCTGTATGGCTGTGAGACTTGGTCTCTCACTGTGCAAAATGAAAAGCCGTTTCGAGTATTTGGAAACTAAATTTTGAGGAAAATTTTCGGAGCAAGAAGGGATGACATTAGCGGAGAGTGGCGAAAACTGCATAACGAAGAGGTTCAGGAACTCTATTCAAGCCCTGACATAATCAGTATTATTAAATCACGTAGGCTGCGATGGGCGGGTCACGTAGCTCGAATGGATGAGGGCAGGGCAGCGCGCAGAGTACTGGTAGGGCACCTAGAGGGAAAACGTGCTGTGGGGAGACCGAGGCGTAGATGGAAGGGCAATGTGAAGACTGATTTGAAGAGCCTAGGTATTGAAGGTGAATGGAAAGAAATAGCCCAAGACAGGGACAGATGGCGAAAATACGTTGCTGCGGTAATGGACTCTCGAGTCCGGTATGAGCAGTGAGTGTGTGTGTGTGCGTGTCTGTGTGTGTGTGTGTGTGTGTGTGTGTGTGTATGTGTGTATGTGTGTGTGTGTGTGTGTGTGTGTGTGTGTGCTAAAATGATTAGCATTTGAACCATGTCGGCCCGTGGGTTCAAGGTCATCATAAATATCACGGCACAACACCACCTATCGATAAATGTCCCTGCGGCTCTAGTTGTCGCAATAAGCCAAAGGTAATGGATCAGTGTGACTCGAGGAGATGTGCAGGATGCCTCGCAGGCGTATGTGCGAACCATACCATCAAATCAATGAGTTTGAAAGAGGCTGCATTATTGGGATGAGAGAATGTGATGCATGCATCCGGGAAATTGCTGCTTGTGTGGGACGAAGTACATTATGTGGGGTGAAAATCTCGTCACTGTCTAATGCATCATGGGTTGCGTACACGTCGTCCACTTCTCCGCCTACCTTTGAGTAAAGTGCACAAACATGCTACACGGCAGTGATATATGGAACAACGACACTGGACCACAGGGATGGCATCAGACAGTGTTTCCGGAAGAATCCAGGTTCCTTTTGTTCGACAATGATGGCCACATTTTGGTTCGCCGCAGTCAGGGGGAGCGGTATCACAGTGTCTACATTCGCATAAGACATACAGCACAAACACTAGGCCTTACGATGCAGGGCGCTATTGCGTACAGATTGTAGCATCACTAGCCGGTTACACGCGTCACAAAGTGGGAGACTCTTCTTTGCATACGTCTTACGGCGTCGAAAATGATTGAGAGTAGTAGAGAACCAATAAATAAAATTCGAAGTGTAACAAGATTTTAGGTGAATATCCGAGCATGTGGCTTCTTGGTGTCACAGAATGTCTACATCTACATCTACATTTATACTCCGCAAGCCACCCAACGGTGTGTGGCGGAGGGCACTTTACGTGCCACTGTCATTACCTCCCTTTCCTGTTCCAGTCGCGTATGGTTCGCGGGAAGAACGACTGTCTGAAAGCCTCCGTGCGCGCTCTAATCTCTCTAATTTTACATTCGTGATCTCCTCGGGAGGTATAAGTAGGGGGAAGCAATATATTCGATACCTCATCCAGAAACGCACCCTCTCGAAACCTGGCGAGCAAGCTACACCGCGATGCAGAGCGCCTCTCTTGCAGAGTCTGCCACTTGAGTTTGATAAACATCTCCGTAACGCTATCACGCTTACCAAATAACCCTGTGACGAAACGCGCCGCTCTTCTTTGGATCTTCTCTATCTCCTCCGTCAAACCGATCTGGTACGGATCCCACACTGATGACCAATTCTCAAGTATAGGTCGAACGAGTGTTTCGTAAGCCACCTCCTTTGTTGATGGACTACATTTTCTAAGGACTCTCCCAATGAATCTCAACCTGGTACCCGCCTTACCAACAATTAAATTTATATGATCATTCCACTTCAAATCGTTCCGCACGCATACTCCCAGATATTTTACAGAAGTAATTGCTACCAGTGTTTGTTCCGCTATCATAAAATCATACAATAAAGGATCCTTCTTTCTATGCATTCGCAGTACATTACATTTGTCTATGTTAAGGGTCAGTTGCCACTCCCTGCACCAAGTGCCTATCCGCTGCCGATCTTCCTGCATTTCGCTACAATTTTCTAATGCTGCAACTTCTGCCTGCTAGATCACCAGATTTGTCGCCGATCGAAAATGTGTGGCATGAGGTGAAATGACGGGTACAGCACTGTGACCCAATGCCAACCACCGCAGATGAACTTTGGGAGCCGGCCGTTGTGGCCGAGCGGTTCTAGGCGCTTCAGTCGGAAACCGCCCGACCGCTACGGTCGCAGGTTTGTATCCTGCCTCGGGCATGGATGTGTGTGATATCCTTAGGTTAGTTAGGTTTAAGTAGCTCTAAGTTCTAGGGGACTGATGACCTCAGATGTTAAGTCCCATTGTGCTCAGAGCCATTTGAACCATTTTTTTGGAATCTGGAACAAGGTGAATGCAGCATCGTTGGCTATAAACAGGACGCAATTTTGGCCTTACATGCGTCGATGCCATCACTCATGGAACAAGTTATCAGGGCCTATCCCTGCTAGGCAACTGGACACATGCCGAACCGAGGTGACTGAAATGCTAATAATTTCTACAGAACGTACTAATGTATATGTCCTGCGAATATGAACTCTCTGTCTCTAGTCTTCCAAGGTGTTCTGTTTTCTTCTGAACATGTCTGTATTACATGACATGGGTGCTAATAATGACAAGTAAGATAGTGCGTATATGTCAAGATGGTTTGATTTAAATGTCTGTGAAGCTGCCAGATAAGTCGAAAAGCTAGTTCCCAACTCTGCCCGGGATACATTCGCTTTTTTGTGCTATGGTAGGAGCATTTTTCATCCTGGTAGAATGTTTCCATAGGTTTGTACAACTTTACTGGTGCAGTTGATATGCTACACACACGTGTTGAGCTTATTGCTAGCTCCAAAAACTTTGTCATTAACCTTCTGCCAACAAGAAGATTGCAGGCAGTAGCTATCGACTGTGGATTGTCTCCCAAAATCTTGTTACGCTTCCAATGCACACATCACTCATTTTATTTCTTGGTTCTATATACTCCCAATAATTTTCGACGCCGTAAGACTTATGCAAAGGAGTGTCTCCCACTTTGTGACGCGTGTAACCGGCTAGTGATGCTGTAGTCTCGGCCTCGATGATCATGCTAAAATGGCGCGGCGCGCAGTTCTTCATTTTATGCGAAAATACACTACAACGATTATACACGCTCTTTAGCAAACAGACCTGCTTGAATGAAACGGCTTTCTTGTAAAGCACAAATAAATTCGGAACAACATATGATGATCTAGTAACTTCACTTGTACGTTGAATTGCAAATCCCGAGGTTCTACTGATACGTCATTGTCAACAGGGGCACTACTCCCAACCGACAGCATCAGGGAAACATACATACAGAGAGCCCCTACCGAACTGACTACAAATTCTAATTCCGAAACACCAATTCTGAACATCGGGAGATGGTTGTGCAGTAGTCCTATCCTGTACCAGTTGTAAGTAGGCTGTTAATGTTTTCTTTATGTAAGTAGGCTGTTTATGTTTTCTTATTGGCAACGTTACGTAGCGCTCTATATGAAAATCACTAGCTGTGCTGTGTGCAGTCTGTGGCCAGTTTGCATTGTTGTCTGCCATTGTAGTGTTGGACAGCTGGATGTGAACAGCACATAGCGTTGCGCAGTTAGAGGTGAGCCGCCAGCAGTGGTGGATGTGTGGAAGGAAATTGCGGAGTTTTGAAATTACATATATTATGACTTTTGATGATATTAAGGTAAATACATTGTTTGTTCTCTATTAAAATCTTTCATTTGCTAACTATGCCTATCAGTAGTTAGTGCCTTCCGTAGTTTGAATCTTTTATTTAGCTGGCAATAGTGGCGCTCGCTGTATTGCAGTAGTTCGAGTAACGAAGATTTTTGTGAGGTAAGTGATTTGTGAAAGGTATAGTTTAATGTTTGTCTGGGCCATTCTTTTGTAGGGAGTTTTGATAGTCAGATTGCGTTGCGCTAAAAATATTGTGTGTCAGGATAAGCACAGTATTGTATAATTGTTCTAAGGGGACGTTTCATATGTCGACCCTTAGCCTAGGATACCTCACTGGAATCTTCTGATTTTTTTCTTGTAGTTTGTGTATTTAGTGTAGCTTTTGTTTATTGCTAGCGCGTAATTATAGAGAGAATTTCCTTTGTAGTTGTGGTTTGTCATTGTTGCAAAGTAAAACAGTTGTGGCATGCATGTAGATTTGCACCAAGTATTTCGCAGCTGCAATTAACTAGATATTATTTTCAGTGCTATGTTAATGTGTTCTCTTATTTTTGCTCTTCAAATTGTGTTTTTCTGTGTTATCGTGTGAAATATTGTGACAATAATGGCGTGTGAAAAACGTAACACTAGGCTCCAAAGTAAACTGAGAAATAATAGTGACGACGAGCGTAGCTTATCAGCACCACTGGGTAGTGAATTAACAGACATTCCAAGTAGTAATTTGGTAACTGTGCATAGGGAAATGGAGCGGGCGGCAAATAATGGTGTAGACAGTCAAACAGGTAGTGAACAGGGAAGCATTATCGATCGATCGGTCGGCAACAGCTCGCCTCAGGAATCCGAAATGACAGAACACAATATTGCAAATACTGTAGACTTAGGTTTTGCGTCCTCACCGTTTTCTCTTAAATAAGTCAAGACACATTTTCAGCTTGTCAAAATGTGAATGCTGCCGGTGAAAACGCACTGCCAAAAAGCATAGAGAAACAGATTCCAGACACTAATACATTATTATTGCAATTAATGCAAAAAATGGAACAAAATCAGAAACAAACACAGCAACAGTTAGACACAATGGAACAAAATCTTCAAAAGTTAGACACAATGGAACAAAATCTTCAAAAGTTAGACACAATGGAACAACATCAGAGCAAACACAGCAACAGTTACACACAATGGAACAAAATCAGAGACAAACACAGCAAAAGCTTCAAAAGTTAGACTCATTGGAACAAACTCTCGAGCAAACACGTGAAGATTTAACTGCTGAGTTACATAACATTGAATCGAAATGTCGGAAAGTCTGTAATGACGTAAAAACACAAATTTGTGAGCATTTCCAACATATTTTTGCGCGTCATGAAAATGCATTACAGAATCATGAAGCAGCCATAAAAGAACTGCAAACTATTGTTCATGAAAATCATGAGACCTTGCAAGCTAAAATTGACTCAGTTGCATCTACCGATTTGGTTACACAACTTTAAAAAACTCAAGAAAACTTAAAGGACACAGTAGATACTCTGAAAATTGGTTCAGAAAGACACATGGAGGAAATTAGTTCATTATCAGAGAAAGTAGTTGAACTTTCGGATCAGCTAAATAATTTATCTACGAAGGTAGATGATAATCTGAATGACACAAAACCGGTAGTCTTTAATAACACAGAAGAGTGCGAACAAATTAGGAAACTGAAACAAAATCTGAATCAAATTGATACACAACTCCAAAGAGAAATCCGGGAAGTACAAGATCAGCTGACACAGGTAATACAAGAATTACGTATTTCAGAGGACACTCGCGCTCCAATGCGGGAAGAGGGACATAGAAATACGGAAAAGCCACAAAATAATAACATAGGGCATTTCGGTAATTATGAAAGAAATTGGCAAGGTACACCGAATTTTGAGATGGAACTGCCGACTCGACGTAACAATGACCGATATGCTACTCGCTGACACGATGATTTTGGCTATAAGCTGTTCATTACTACACGTAAATTCAAAACGTTTAAGAATTCTGCCAACGACATTCATCCACAAGCGTGGCTCCATCAATTCTCTCATTGTTTCCCTCCTAACTGGTCATTGGAGCACAGGTTAGAATTTATGTGTGGCTACTTAGAGAATGAACCAGCTGTAAGAATGCGATCGGTCATTCATGATTGCCACAGTGAAGGAGAATTTTACCATGCCTTCCTCTCAGCATATTGGTCTCAAGCCACACAAGACCGAGTAAAACATGGCATCATAATGATGAAACATTTCGAACAATCTGAATTTTCCAGTCTTGTGCAATATTTTGAAGACATGTTGCACAAGAATCAGTACCTGTCAAACCCATACAGCCCCTCAGAACTCATCCGCATTTGCTTAATGAAACTGCCTGAACATTTACGACATATTATTTTAGCAGAACGTTGCAAAGACGACATTGAAGCTTTTCAGGGACTGTTACAAGAACTAGAAATTGACACTGACAATCGCGTAACGCGAAAACAGGAAAACAATCACTACAGGTCACATCCGTCACAATTCCGTGACGACAGAAACAATAAATGGCCACGACAAGCCTATTCTTACAACGTAAATCGTGACCAAAACAGACACCACCCGTATGACAACCACTGGCAGATTAATAGTTACAGAGAAAGATCGCATTTCCGTAGTAATGAATATGACAGAGACAATCATAGAAACAGACAATTTGGCAATCAGAACTATTATTATCACGGGAGACAGAATAACTACAGACGCAACGGTCCAGCACGCAGTTACGATTCAGGGAGAAATTCTCCACCACATGACCGACAAACAAAAAACTATGTCAACTACCGACAAAACGACAGACCTGAATTTCATCGGAACTGGCGAGCTTCAAAAAGAGCAGGCCCCTCTCGGCAAGGCGAATTTGTAGAAGTTAGGTCTCCAAATCCCAATAACGACGCACGCCAACAAAGGAACAGATAATGACTCGCACCGCAGGCTGCCGCGTGCGCCGGCTGGCTCAGAGACAAATAACATAGACGCTAACCTTGAGAAAAATTCCAGTATTCTTTACCGATGTATACCACATGATAATTGCGTTAAAGTTGAAACTCTGCATACTAGGAAGAGCAAAGGGCTACACCACATTTCACAAGTAAAACCATTTATTGACAGATAATCTGCTTTTTAACTTAGTCTTTGCGATTTGCACTTCAAGCAACTTGTACAGTTTCTCACACTGAGAAACTGTTAACATGCAACAATGTTTTGAAGTTCAATATCCACTCAAGAACCAAGAGAACTTATTTAAACAGAAATTACGACTGCATTGTTATTGCGAACAGACGACATAGTGTTATTGTGTGTGTACATTCTTGCTTGTTAGTTGCACGATTACGTAACGACTATAAGGCTCACATACTTAGAACATTTACCAGTACTGCTAATGAGATTCTAATGCAACATTTTGTTTTACTTGAAAATACATTCCGGATTTAAAGTACTTTCTGAGAGATACCAGATGACACAGTGGTTAGTTTATGTGACAGCTACACGATTATATGACGACGTTACTAATGTGTGACACAATTTACATTGTTGCTTTTGCGGATTATCTGTTTTATATCTGCACGGTTTTTCTGAATTCTTCTGGAAAGCAAAACATGTTTTAGTAGTAACTTTTGTGGTATAGCTACAAGGAGACAGCCTTTCCTGTAGCACAACAATACGTTACAGCACAGTACTTTCTTCATCAGGGCAATAAGCGTAATAAGTAAGATATCTATACGCAAAGCATTTCACTTTTGTTTATCATGAGGTAAGTGCATTGACTTCCACAGAGATTATCTTACAGCAAGACGCACATTTAGCGCTACAGGACACGTATTTGAGTGATTAATTTTGTACTTAAAACCATTTATTTTTCAAGATTTTTGAAATACAAAGAAAGTTTTCTGTGATACATTTCATTCCATTGCTGTAATCTGTAACACCTGAGGGTATAATTACATTAATCCTCAGGGGTGCACGCTTACTTTGTGTACCATGTGTTTGGCAAGCACAAGGAGCCCTAGCTAATATGGTATTTGCTTATACAACTTAACACATCGGTACCACATTTCTCTAACACATAAATTACACAGCTATCTGATCATTTAGCTGAGAGAGACAAACCTTTTACTACGTCAGTGACACATGTTTACGCAATTACAGAGTTGGATTACTTCACACTTACGAAATTGTATGTTGTCTGTACTTGGTAAACTGTTCATATTTTTTTGGAACCATTGTGATACTATGAGAGCTTTGAATGATGTATTTGATATGAGATCATGATTTTTAAAGTACGTTTGAGGTAGATGATACTACTGAAATGAGCAGAGAATTTTCTTTAGGTTTTGAAATTATTGTAGAAAGCTACGACGTTTTTGAGATTTGACTGAGGTGTTATGATGTTATTATTCCGACGACGATGTGTATTATGCTGCTGAGGTATGTTTATGATCAATAAGCCGATGTTATATGAGGAATTTGATTATGCTACATACTTATTAAGATGAAATATTGAAAAAGTGTCGACGAATATGTATATGTGTAGTGAGGTAAGGAGTAATTAATAGTGGTTAGGGACTCTGATTTATGAAAAGGATGTTGGAAACCAAGAAATGTACTTTAAGAGTTATGAAATGTATGTAAATGCGTGAATGTATCACAATGCCGACAAAAATTTTTTGGACACTGTTATATCAATAGCATTTGGTTTCTACAGATTTGTAACGCAAATTCTTGACCTGTGAAATATTTTTATATGAGACTGTCACTGCTGTCGTAAATATTTCGGTAAGAAAGTTAAGTGACTTTCACGTAATGCGTCGTGGACGCCCAGCTGTGCCACCTGCCTGGAGAAAAAGCTATTAGGCGGAGAAAAAAAGAGAGACCATTAACCTCGCTATTGACATTCCTTTGTAGAAAGCGTCGCAAATGCGACACGCTCGTTACTTGGAAACATATCGTACTTTGTGCTGCTTACTGAAATGCTTATGAATTGAGGGGAAATATTCTTACATCTGCAAACCTGATTATGACAAGTGTCTTTCTACGAGAGTTGAGAGCTACTAACTTAGGAAATGCCTCATGACCACTGAATGATGTTCTTATGCTTTACTTTGTACATAGTTGCTTATTTCATTTGATATCTGGTTTCCAGCTGTCTTGCAGCATTGGTTTCATAAAATAAAATTAAATGCATTTGCTAATGTGAAAACTTTCTGTCAACAGATCTATTAACTAATTATTTTATGATCCACATTCTTCGAAAAAGGAGCTCTTGGAATGGAAAGAACAATAAGAAGGGACTGATAACAATAACTGCATATATAATTTTCTTTTCGAGTACTTGGTAATTTTTTGTAGAATAAGTTGTGGTGCACCACTTTAATTACATAGACATTAAGATCTGAATATACATTTCCCTTATCTGCATTGTTGTTTTTACTGTAATATTTTTTCTGCTTGAGCTATGTCATGTTTAGGTATAAGTTACTGCTGTTTGCCAGGCCTAGTGTTACTGAATTTGACTTTGTGTTACTCTTATAAGCTAGTTTTACTAATGTTTTATTTTTCTTGTTTGCTGCACAGTGCCTTATATTAGTTGTAGTACTGCAATTGTTTTGCCAATTTGAATTTTTTTGTCCTTGATGTTTGTGTTAATTGTTTTATGCTGCTGCATTGCCTCATCCCTTATTTTAGCATCTGAGCTCAGTAGATTTAAGTTAGCTTAAGAGGGGGTAGCCTATAAGAGAATGAGTTGCAATGAATTGGAAGAAATGTATTGAGAAGTTATACGAAAAAAGTACAGAAAGCAGGTATAGGTATGACTTTTGGGAATAATGATGAACCAAGGGAGATCTCCATGCAAAATACTGCAGTAAAACAAACCCTGTCCTTTCCTCTTTGCTGCTTTTTCCCAATATGTAATTGTGTGTTGTCCTTTCCTTTTGGTGTTATCCCACTATGTGTTTGTGTACCCTTGTGTATTTGTTTTCTTCCTGTCTCTGTGTAGTTTCATAGAATTTTTTCTTCTTCTAATATTAAGCTACATTCACTATGATGAGGAATACTGTTCTCCTCAAATATAATTGGCATTAATAATATGTTATTTACCTTGTAAATATGTTTAGACATTATTTATTCTGTTTTGTTTTAATACTCATGTGTAAAGTTGATGTTTCAAAAGTTATTATGATCTTTTATGTATGAACTTATGTTATAATTCCTGTAACACTGATGTATATGTTATTTCTATTCTTTTGTAAAGCTTGTACTACAAATGTTATCTGTATTGTTATGTTTTTAATGATGTATTTTGTACCTTTGTAATTGTGTTCTTATGTTATAAAATTGTAATTGACACCAGTTCATCATATTATTAACTTGTAAGTTACATTTCACTGCACACTTTTCTGTTGGTCATAGTATATGGACAATATGTGAGAAGTAGGGATTGTTAGTGTTTGCACGTGTGTTAATAATTCAGCAAGGGACTGGATAACAGCATTACTGGTTCTAAGGACAATTCCAAAAACTTTGTGAGTGCACGAGTGTTGGGTTATGGACTTCCTCTATTCTCCGCAAGACTCTTCGATGGTGAATGTGCACCTGCACAGTCGCAACAGATGGCTGCTGGCCGTCTCTACGAGGACTACAGTGGGTCTACACCTTTGCTGACTCACCAGTAACATTATTTCTACAAGAACTGCAGTGGGTCTGCACCTCTGGTGGCCCACCAATACCATACTCTCTACCAGGACTACAGTGGGTCTGCTCTGTGATGACCTACCTACCAATCCTCTTCAAAACGTCGAATGATTCTGCTGTGGGTTTGCTCTGTTGTGGCCCATTACCTGTCAGCATGTCAAGAGTCAGCACTGTCTTTCAGTTGGAAGGACAACACTACTTCTTCAAGACTGCATGGAAATCCACTACTTCCGTGTGCATTGTCTTTTACTGCTCAGACTTTGAAAAAAAAACCACTGAAATTTTACTGTGATGAACAATCTGGACTGTCTTTATGGACTGTGAGAAAATTTTAGCTTTTGACCAACATTGTATAAATAAGTGTGTGCATTTGATATCTTTGTTATTGTAATTATGAAAAAATTTTTCAAATCATTATTGGCCACTGCCCAAAAATATTTTGTAAAATTTTTTGTGGGGAGCATGGGGGCTATGTAAGTAGGCTGTTTATATTTTCTTTATGTAAGTAGGCTGTTTATGTTTTCTTATTGGCAACGTTACGTAGCGCTCTATATGAAAATCACTAGCTGTGCTGTGTGCAGTCTGTGGCCAGTTTGCATTGTTGTCTGCCATTGTAGTGTTGGGCAGCTGGATGTGAACAGCACATAGCGTTGCGCAGTTAGAGGTGAGCCGCCAGCAGTGATGGATGTGTGGAAGGAAATTGCGGAGTTTTGAAATTACATACACTCCTGGAAATTGAAATAAGAACACCGTGAATTCATTGTCCCAGGAAGGGGAAACTTTATTGACACATTCCTGGGGTCAGATACATCACATGATCACACTGACAGAACCACAGGCACATAGACACAGGCAACAGAGCATGCACAATGTCGGCACTAGTACAGTGTATATCCACCTTTCGCAGCAATGCAGGCTGCTATTCTCCCATGGAGACGATCGTAGAGATGCTGGATGTAGTCCTGTGGGACGGCTTGCCATGCCATTTCCACCTGGCGCCTCAGTTGGACCAGCGTTCGTGCTGGACGTGCAGACCGCGTGAGACGACGCTTCATCCAGTCCCAAACATGCTCAATGGGGGACAGATCCGGAGATCTTGCTGGCCAGGGTAGTTGACTTACACCTTCTAGAGCACGTTGGGTGGCACGGGATACATGCGGACGTGCATTGTTCTGTTGGAACAGCAAGTTCCCTTGCCGGTCTAGGAATGGTAGAACGATGGGTTCGATGACGGTTTGGATGTACCGTGCACTATTCAGTGTCCCCTCGACGATCACCAGTGGTGTACGGCCAGTGTAGGAGATCGCTCCCCACACCATGATGCCGGGTGTTGGCCCTGTGTGCCTCGGTCGTATGCAGTCCTGATTGTGGCGCTCACCTGCACGGCGCCAAACACGCATACGACCATCATTGGCACCAAGGCAGAAGCGACTCTCATCGCTGAAGACGACACGTCTCCATTCGTCCCTCCATTCACGCCTGTCGCGACACCACTGGAGGCGGGCTGCACGATGTTGGGGCGTGAGCGGAAGACGGCCTAACGGTGTGCGGGACCGTAGCCCAGCTTCATGGAGACGGTTGCGAATGGTCCTCGCCGATACCCCAGGAGCAACAGTGTCCCTAATTTGCTGGGAAGTGGCGGTGCGGTCCCCTACGGCACTGCGTAGGATCCTACGGTCTTGGCGTGCATCCGTGCGTCGCTGCGGTCCGGTCCCAGGTCGACGGGCACGTGCACCTTCCGCCGACCACTGGCGACAACATCGATGTATTGTGGAGACCTCACGCCCCACGTGTTGAGCAATTCGGCGGTACGTCCACCCGGCCTCCCGCATGCCCACTATACGCCCTCGCTCAAAGTCCGTCAACTGCACATACGGTTCACGTCCACGCTGTCGCGGCATGCTACCAGTGTTAAAGACTGCGATGGAGCTCCGTATGCCACGGCAAACTGGCTGACACTGACGGCGGCGGTGCACAAATGCTGCGCAGCTAGCGCCATTCGACGGCCAACACCGCGGTTCCTGGTGTGTCCGCTGTACCGTGCGTGTGATCATTGCTTGTACAGCCCTCTCGCAGTGTCCGGAACAAGTATGGTGGGTCTGACACACCGGTGTCAATGTGTTCTTTTTTCCATTTCCAGGAGTGTATATTATGACTTTTGACTTTATTAAGGTAAATACATTGTTTGTTCACTATTAAAATCTTTCATTTGCTAACTATGCCTACCAGTAGTTACTGCCTTCCGTAGTTTGAATCTTTTATTTAGCTGGCAATAGTGGCGCTCGCTATATTGCAGTAGTTCGAGTAACGAAGATTTTTGTGAGGTAAGTGATTTGTGAAAGGTATAGTTTAATGTTTGTCTGGGCCATTCTTTTGTAGGGATTTTTGATAGTCAGATTGCGTTGCGCTAAAAATATTGTGTGTCAGGTTAAGCACAGTCTTGTATAAATTGTTCTAAGCGGACGTTTCACAGTCCCTCTCTGGGACTATCAATCTAGTCGTTGAACACTACTGCCTTCTTTCCGGCGTAGATACGGCCATCGCTGTGTCAATGACTGGGCGGTCCTTCTTTGGACAGGACAGCTGCGATGAACTGGAGCTGTTTCTCCGTCTTTG
The DNA here is from genome assembly GCF_023864275.1 of Schistocerca cancellata. Classification (NCBI taxonomy): domain Eukaryota; kingdom Metazoa; phylum Arthropoda; class Insecta; order Orthoptera; family Acrididae; genus Schistocerca; species Schistocerca cancellata. The sequence continues at coordinate 12,948,596 of NC_064635.1, read as the reverse complement.
ACTAGGAATGAAACACGAATTTCAACTGATTCTCGCAAGAATTCTGCGTAACTGAGCCAGTGAAGCAGCAGTGTGTAGCTTATATCGTGGTGCACTGTGATACGGAGCTGTGCGCTATTTGTCCCAAGTGATGCATGACGTCCAACAAACATCCCACTCTGGAGGTACCCTGTGTAGCGGGCCGCTAGAATTTGCTGGTGCACTCGGCCCGCCTACAGTGTAGGCTGACCCCGGTAGCTTGCCTCGCTACTAGGAGGTCTAACTTGCAGGGGCTACGACTCGCGATCACTACAGAAGGAATGTCCAGATGGGGCTAATATTTTCAGTTTACTGAAAATCGTTGATGTTGTTTCATATTTGATCGCAATCATAACTGGGTTATATCTTATTAGACAGAAAAGAAATACAGAGCAATTAGAAGTGCTGTGGTTTCACAGAAGTCTAGTTTAGTAATTAGTTATTGCTCGCCGTGATTCAGTAATAGTCGCAGTCTTCCATTATTTCTAACCCACCCATCAGCTCTTCTATACTTATAAATCGCTCGAAGTATCTCAACGACTTTAATCACTTGGAATTACTCGTCTTTACACAGTTTTTTCACTGTCTGTTAGTCATTGAGTCGTTCAACACCTAATTGTTTATACACTCGATGTCCAGAAAACTCATGCAACCTAGTCTTTTTCTCTGTTCCACTTGATCGTGATCTTCTTCTTGATTTTCGTGTTCCACCTTTCTTCAACGACTCGTTTTTGTGATTTAACGCAGATATTAATCTCTCTGAACGTAGCACTCATACAACAGAAAATTGCGTATTCAATGTTTATATACAGTACACACAAATTTACATATTTTAGGGGACATACATAAAAAAGAAAAAGGATACGCTTCGAAAACTTAAGTTTTATTTTGGAGAATCAGTCAGAGACATAGCAACCAGATTAGGTGAACATGAATGCAGTTGGAGTTTGCAGATTTTTGATCGATATTTGCTGAGCCACAGGACCCGCCACAGTCCCACTTGAAAAACAGAGACCGAGAGCTGAATCCGTTGGAAGCAGTACAAATCATGAACACCGGCCATACATTCCTCAATACCTTCCTCGTTTTACTATTGTATGAACGAACTCAGCTGAATATTTCATCTCTCCTGAACTTCACTTAAGCCTCACGTATCCCCAGTACTTTCCACACATTCTGTTCCATTCTGTATATGAACTTCGTCTTCTGTTTATTTATTTTATTGTGACTGTCAATGTATTCCATGTTTTTACGTGTTAACTGTTTTATCACATTTGAATGTCCCCAACGGCAATGTGTAATTTTTCATATTTGTTGAAACCGAGGTTAGGTCTTATATTTCCAGTGATTTACAGTTAATATAGTATCTTTTGGTCTGTTTCTGAGTCACCTTCCATATACACTCATGTTCATACATTAAGGATAATTGCAGAATGTGGTGCCACACAACGTGGCACTACACAAAAATGGTGCTAATAGCATAGGCACATAGGGATCACACACGACACGGATCTCTAAGTCCATGGTATTGCTGATAAGTTGAGAAAACAGTCCCGAAACACATGTGCTACAAAACGCCACTGTTTGCTGCGCATGCACCCCGACATCAATATGGGATATGATCACACGTACGCAGGCCGCACGAGTTGGCATATTCTGCATCAGTTGGTCGAGCAGTTGCTGGGGTATAGCCACCCATTCTTGCACCAGTGCCTGTCGCAACTTCTGAAGTGTCGTAGGGGTTTGAAGACGTGCAGCGATACGTCGACCGAGAGCATCCCAGACGTGCTCGATGGCGTTTAGGTCTGGAGAACAGGCAGGCCACTCCACTCACCTGATATCTTCTGTTTCAAGGTACTTCTCCACGACGGCCGCTCGATGGGACCGTGCGTTACCATCCTTCAGGAGGAAGTTGGAACCCACTGCACCGCTGAAAAGGGCAAAATGACGTCCCTATACACCTGACCTATTACAGTTCCTCTGTCAAAGACATGTAGGGGTGTACGTGCACCAGTCATAATTCCACCCACGAGCGGTCTCAGGCACTGCAGTCATGGACTGAGCGGCTGGTCCCGGCGGAGGTTCGAGTCCTCCCTCGGGCATGGGTGTGTGTGTTTGTCCTTAGGATAGTTTAGGTTAAGTAGTGTGTAATCTTAGGGACTGATGACCTTAGCAGTTAAGTCTCATAAGATCTCACACACATTTGAACATTTTTTTAAACACTTCCGCTGGCCACCAAACTCCCCATGAACATTATTGAGCACGTATGGGCTGCCTTTCAACCTCCTGTTCGGAAGGATCTCCCACCCACACCATCAAACCTCGACCTCCATACAGATCCCTTTAAAGGACATTAACGGGTTGGTGTCTGGTTCCTGGTTCACGCTAGATGAAAACCCGGAGAGAATCGTTGTTCAGACTATATCTGGACTCCCCCGTGAACATAACCTGGGACCACTGTTCCAATGAGCATGTACTGTGTTCGTGACACCATGCTTTACGGGCTCTCAAGACCACAAGAAGACCGATATGTCACCATCAGTGGCTTCAAACGTCCACGGAGTACTGCAGGTAGTCTTGCTCGGGACCTTACTGCAGCCATTGGAGGAGTTGTCTCCAGACACACAGTCAACAGACGACTGGCCGGCCGCGGTGGTCTAGCGGTTCTGGCGCTGCAGTCCGGAACCGCGCGACTGCTACGGTCGCAGGTTTGAATCCTGCCTCGGGCATGGGTGTGTGTGATGTCCTTAGTTTAGTTAGGTTTAAGTAGTTCTAAGTTCTAGGGGACTTATGACCTAAGATGTTGAGTCCCATAGTGCTCAGAGCCATTTGAACCAATCAACAGACGACTGAACAGACATTGCTTATTCGCCCGGCGACCTGCAAGGTCCATTCCACTGACCCATGGTCACAGGAGAGCCCGTAAGGCCTGGTGTCAGGAACACAGTACATGGTCATTGGAACAGTGGTCCCAGGTTATGCTCACGGAGGAGTCCAGATGTACTCTGTATCCGAAAATTATGGGTTTGATATTCCTACTCATCTGCATTAATTTACCATTTTGCACATTTAGAGCTAACTGTGATTCATCATACCAACTACAAATTTTGTCTAAGTCATCTTGTATCCTCCTATAGTGATTCAACTTCGACGCCTTACCGTACACCACAGCATCACCACCAAAAGACCGCAGATTGCTGCCCACCCTCTCCGCCAGATCATTTATGTATGTAGAGAACATCAGCACTACACACTTCCCTGGGACACACCCTTGTCTCTGATGAACACTAGCAGTGGAGGACAACATACGAGTTTCTATTACTTAAGAGTCTTCAAGCCCCTCACATATCTGCGAACTTATTCCACACGCTAGTACCTTCGTTGACAGTCTACAATGGCGCACCTTGTCAAACGCTTTCGGGAACTCTAGAAATATGGAATAGGCCTGTTGCCCTTCATCCACTGTACGCACTATGTCATGTGAGAAAAGGGCAAGAAGCTGAGGTTCACACTTGTAGAGATCGTGAGGACACGATCAGATCAATTACAGTACAGCACAAAGACTCTTACATAGTCTTTCTTCCTGCACTCCATACGTCAATGGAACGGGAAAAAGCTCTAATAACTGGTATTGTTGGAAATAACTTACCCGTCCGGAGTGGCCGAGCGGTTGTAGGCGCTACAGTCTGGGACGCAGGTTCGAATCCTGCCTCGGGCATGGATGTGTGTGATGTCCTTAGGTTAGTTAGGTTTAAGTAGTTCTAAGTTCTAGGGCACTGATGACCTCAGAAGTTAAGTCCCATAGTGCTTAGAGCTATTTTTGGAAGTAACTTACACACACAGACACACACACACACACACACACACACACACACACACACACACACACAGTTTGCTGAACGTTTAACCCGCACTTTTTTTGGTATATTGCCTTCACATTTATTTACTTTTTAGGTTCTGTGTTTCGATTATGTTACAATCAGCTGCGGGATTTGAGACTTACATTTACTGTTCTCTTCTTTTCACTTCACTCTCTAAGTGTAATGTCTTTTTCAAAGTCGTTCAGCATTAGTTTACACTCTGTAACGATGATAGCCAGTTAAAGTCTCATGTTTGCCTTGTAAGCCGAAAACCGGTTATTAGATAAATTAATTCTGTTGAGCAGCCATCTTTTTATTCTTTCTTTTATAAACAAAAAATAATCTCCCCCCCCCCTCCCTCAAGCGTCTCACACACTCCAATCTCCAATTCTTTAAGGATTCGACCTCTCATAAAACAGGTCCAAATGTACGATTAGTTTACAAATACGTTGTTTAAGTGTTTGACGTTATTCTTGTAGAAAAATTATGACTGAACACGCTAAACTCTTGTTATGTTGTTTTCATTAATTTTGGATTACCCACCCATAGGCCGACGGAAAAGTCAAAGCCAAATATATGTAGTCTATAAAAGGTTTCAAAAGATGTTTAAAGTTTGTTAGAAGTCATAAATTCTCTCATTATCAATCACTATATGAGATTAGTGTGGGTAATTTGCGCTTCGTTTCAAGAAAAGCTAGTTTTTTGCACACAACTGCGTGTTTCGAATGGAGTTAATAGTAAAGGGGTAATGAATTAAAACGTTGTACCTAATGCCTACGTTTCACTGCATGTACAGCGACAAACGTTTGTCCTTGAACTGTTTGTTGAGGGAGTCTCTGCGAAAAAAGTTCCGCAGAGATTTGAAACCGCAACGGCCTTGCCGCAGTGGATACATCGGTTCTCGTAAGATCACCGAAGTTAAGCGCTGTCGGGCTTGGCCAGTAATTGCATGGGTGACCATCCAGGCCACCAAGCACTGTTGTCATTTTTCGGGGTTCACTCAGCCTCATGATGCCAATTGAGGAGCTACTCGACTGATTACTAGCGGCTTCGGTCAAGAATACCATCGTAAAGACCGGGAGAGAGGTGTGGTGACCCCACGCCCCTCCTATCCGCATCCTCATCTCAGGATGACACGGCGGTCGGATGGTCCCGGTAGGCCACTGGTGGCCTGAAGACGGAGTGCTTTTAATATTGCTTAAGTAGTTCCCCTTAAGGGAGAATTACTGTATTTGGTAGGGTAATTTAAATAACACAATTTGTTTTGCACACACCGAATATTTATTTTTAAGCTATCAACCTGCTCCCACACGAAAAAAAATCTTTTCTCGAATTGGGGTTTGCATTTTTTTTTCTGTGCCATCGGTACAAGTAAAGCACCTTGTTTTCTTATCCTCACACCCACAGCCTAAGTCGTACTTAGGATACGAAGTGAGCGACGACGTAATAAATCCCTGGAACAATGCAACAAAACGCTACAATAACAAATTAGGGACTATAAATGAACTTCACTTCCATAGTTACATGTAACGAAATTGCACATCGGAAACAAAATATAAATTCTTATCACATTAAATTGCTTAAATTGGTTTATCGAAAATCAGTTCTTTTTAACGAAGGTATCACAGAAATATTTCACTATTTTACTTTCCAGGCCAGCGCGTATGTCTTGTACCCCACGTTTACATTTCATACACCGAATCATGTCTTCTTCTCGATCTTCCTCGCACAGTAGACGTAACCAGTTCATTAACCTATATTTTCTTGTTGAAGTTTTCAGCTATCTGTCTGTTTTTATAGGTTTGTGCACATGTTTATTCTTTTTTTCTCTTTGGCTTATATTCCCTTTTTATAGGGACTTGATGTTAATCCCGTTGTTGGTTCAGACCCTTTCGTGTTTTTCTCGATAAGTATTGTTATACACGGGATAGGTGATAACAGTCTTCAAATAAAACTTTACTACTTGACTGTCTATTTCGGCAACTTTGCAGTATTGTTTTCGGATGCACATTATTAAGACACTGTAGAATGTCCAGGTTGATTGTTAAGTGATGTTGCAACGTTTGGCGACGTTCCAGATTTTCACTGTGATGCTTCAGTTCCATCAGCCGATACTTGGTCTGATTGACCAACAATATGTACATTAGTAGCTACATAGTCCTCTTTTCTGACGGAATTTCTGTCACATAGCCACAGGCCTGTTGCCTTAAAACCTTTTAGTGCTATGTCCATAGAAACAGATCTGGGGTGTGCATGACCCAGGAGTTGTGCAACGAAAGCTTGTTTCATCACACTGTCGGGATTTGAGCGTAGTGACGAAGATGCCGCTTCAGTGTATCTGCTTTTTAGTGTTTCAAAGATCGATCTGTCCAGTAGCTGTAGACGATAAGTCGTGTGAGCAGGAAATTATAGCATGGTAGTAACCGTAACCACGAGACATCTGACTTACCTCTAAATTTTTGGTGTATGTGTTATGTCCATCCAGTAAAGGCAAATTTTTTTCTTGTTCCTTTTTTTTACTTTTGTACATTTACGTTGGACAAACAATTCCCATGTCATCCAGATATTTGTCGAAAATATAAATGCTGTATTTCGTGCAGGTCCCCTTTTTAGGGCGTCATTCATTTTGCTGCGCTTAAAAATTAATATCGGATGTATAATGAACCGCTTTTTCTCCTCCTTCTCTGGAATCACCACGTGAACCGCTTGGCGTCGTGTCTTCTTGTCTTCCTGCTTGCTTGTCTCAGGGAAGGAGCGAGGGAGAACGGCACGTAGAGTTTCGTTAAGTGTGAGAAAATTCCGACAGGTATGTAGTGCATTGGCATTCAAAGTTCAAAAGATTGGTTTTACGTTGAGAAAATCGAACAACATTGAATATGTCGAACTGCGGTTTCTTGATCTTTCTGAAATACAACTGCAGTCACTCTGCATCCACTCATCTTAAATAGCGTGATTTCGTCTACAACCGTAATTGTGCTGAATGATTCTTGCAACCTAGCAACGGAATCAATAAGCTACTCCGTATTGCCGATTATTTCAAAATTCAGTTTTTTAATACTTAGCACGGGTGAGTCTTTCAATCTTCGCTAATTATTTACTCACCACACTATTGTCTATCGCGCGGCTATTCAAATCTGCGACTTTTCAATTAATTCGGCAAAGTCAACCGCACACAATGCGCCCGAGCGCGTCCTATACCAAAGTGTTATTTGTGTTCTCTCTGTGACTTTAAACTACTCTCATCGACGTTATCACGCGACAGAACTGGATTACTGTACCAATTACACAATGTATCACTTTTCCCTAGAAATAATGCGGACAAATCTCCAAGACGAATTATTGATTCTTCGTCCAACGAAATATAATAAAGCAAAAGCGCTCGCTCCTTTGTCCACGGAATAAACGCGGCACTAACATCTCACCTTCCTCTGACGTAAAAATCCAAAACACTTCAACAAAGGTATCTACGCAATACAAAGACAGACAAATGTCAAAACAAATATTCTACTGTAAATAGAATTACATCCCGTAATTAAACCGAGTGAGGTGGCGCAGTGGTTAGACACTGGACTCGCATTCGGGAGGACGACGGTTCAATCCCGCGTCCGGCCATCCTGATTTAGGTTTTCCGTGATTTCCCTAAATCGCTCCAGCCAAATGCCGGGATGGTTCCTTTCAAAGGGCACGGCCGACTTCCTTCCCCGTCCTTCCCTAATCCGATGAGACCGATGACCTCGCTGTCTGGTCTCCTTCCCCAAAAAACCAACCAACCAATCCCCACGTTGTAAAAATTTAATTCCGAGATCGTCCTCTTTGCAAGCAAGAGCCAGTTTGAAGTTTTGGTACTTATCTCGAGTGCAGTTAAACTCTTCCTCGAAATTCGTGTTAAATGGAGAATCTCAAACTTTTATCGATTAGGGGACGGCACACTCAGTGAAGTTATAATAATTTCGCCTGTTGCATCCATCGCACATTCAGATGTCATTGCTTTGTGTTTGCTTTTCCGGGAATTACTTTAGACGGTTTGTGAATTGTGGATATCGCAGTTTTATCCGCGTTACATATTTGGTCAGCAGTAAATCCTCATATTCATCAAAACCCTCCTTAACACACTCTTAATGAAACCCCTTTCTTCGTGACATCGATATTGTTTCGGAAACTCGCATGGACAAAGTGAAATGGTCTTTCATAAACCTGTACCAGCAAATTTTAGCGCCTACATGTTTTTCTTTATTGAAGCGATGAAGTGGGTGATATTTCTCAGCAAATTCGTAGGCAAATTTAGTCAGTGAGAGTTACCATGAAGAAAAACTAGTCTCTAAATTAATTATATGCTGTGCTAATTCATCTTCCCTCTCTACTGTCATATCATTAGGTCCTCCTGTGGTGTCACCACCAGACACCACACTTGTTAGGCGGTAGCCTTTAAATCGGCCGCGGTCCGTTAGTATACGTCGCATCCGCATGTCGCCACTACCAGTGATTGCAGACCGAGCGCCGCCACACGGTAGGTCTAGTCTAGAGAGACTCCGTAGCACTCGCCCCAGTTGTACAGCCGATTTTGCTAGCGATGGTTCACTGACATACGCTCTCATTTGCAGAGACGACAGTTTAGCATAGCCTTCAGCTACGTCATTTGCTACGACCTCGCAAGGCGCCCTATTCAAGAATGTATTAAGAACAGATAATATTGTGACTCATGTACCGTCAAGAGCGACGTTCATCATTAACGGATTAAAGTTAAGTATCAAACTAATTAGTCCGCTTTCTGAATTCTAATTCCTTGTCATGTTTCAGACCTCACGTCAGTATAGTTCTTCCCTCCTCACGCCAGCCTGCGAGAGCTAAATCGGCGTCCATTTCGGCCTTCACTCGTAACACGGTGTTGGCTCTTCTGCCAACACAACACTTCCAGATGCTGGTGTTCGATTTAAACCGTTCAAATGAGGATGAAGTGTAGACTTAAGTATGTTATGTCTTTCTACGTGCCGTATCAACCCAATTTTACCAACATAGTGAGTTCGTCCATAACCTCCTGCTGGCATTTATTACATGCTCTGTTCGTCATACCGATCAGCTGAAACAAACAATTTGTAATTCGTATATCACTTAGACCAACGCCTAAGTCGTAACAGTACGATTGACGAATTCTCCCCAGGTACGATAAAGGCAGTGATATCTCTACCGTTTCAGACTAGAACTACAGGTATATCCTCAAAGTTTTATAACGTTTGACTACGCTTAAATGAATGGCAGAGGACCACAAAAATAGATGTGACACGAAACAATTACTTTATCATTATACTCTTCTCTGAAATTGCTTCCAAATGAAAGAGAGAAGGTAATAAAAGCAAACAAATTTACTTGTTAGTTATTTTTCTGTCATGAGAGCCAACGGTCCGCTCACTTGCCTCTGCTTACTTGTATGCCTAGTTAGTTCAGTTTTGCACCAATCCATGTGTCATTTTGTAAACGTGGGGTCAGATTTTATTCGCTTACGACTTTGGCTGTGGTACGACTAATGGAACTTTACTTAGTTCATTAGAAATTGGTAGTTTTTCTCAATCTGAAATACTGAATGAATGTAGTATGGATAATTTGTTCACCATGAGTCACGCTACGTAAAAACATATACATAGTCTAACGTTCTTTAAAATGATTTGCAGTACTTAAATATGCCTGAACTGGTAATACGTACAAAACCGGAGTCATCGCGTAGAGTTCTGCAACAGCAAGTGATGTGCTCGCTTTGTGTTACCGTTAGCAAAACATTATCGAACTGATTGGGCAATGCAACTCCCAGTATTAATAAAGAAATACAGTCACTGTAAAATTCGTTCAGCCCCTTAGGTACTGAATTTTCCGCCCATGTTCAAAACTGAAAACTTTGGTCTCTGTGCACATAACAAATAAATAAAGTTCAGTTACCTCTAGAGCAGCAAAGATGGATCGCGTTTTATTCTGCTCTGTTATGAAGAAGAATGAAATATACTAGCTACCGACTCAGCGGCGTGCAGTGCTGGCCGAAACACATTGAAATATACATGACATTCTTTGGCTGACAAATGAAAACATTTCAGAAAGATTCAGTGTCTACGAAAAACATATGACTTGGACAGGGAGGTGGTAGTGATTTGGGTGAATTACCAACACTGACTTTTTCAGTAGTGAAGTTGTAATCGAAGTCAAGTCGGGATTTACAAAAAATCTGACATTTGAAATTACATGACTCAGAAAAATTACATCCTTTTTAGTAAATGAAAACTTTTCTTTGCTAACGTAGTCAAAATGGTTCACATGGCTCTGAGCACTATGGGACTTAACATCTGAGGCTATCAGTCCCCTAGAACCTAGAAATACTTAAACCTAACTAACCTAAGAACATCACACACATCCAAGCCGGAGGCAGGTTTAGAACCTGCGACCGTAGCGGTCGCGCGGTTCCAGACTGAAGCGCCTAGAACCGCTCGGTTACATCGGATGGCTAACGTAGTCACAGTCAATGACATTTGTACAGAAAGTATTATCTAACATCACTAGAAAGCATAAAGACAAATCATCAGATTACGTATACCTGTGTTAAAAAATCTTAGAAAAATTACAAAAGGGAGATATCTAACTAGCCTATATATCACATCTGTTTACGTACATTCCACGCTTACTCAACATACAATTCACTCTTACCAATTATCAGCAAACTCATTTACACTAATGCACTGACAAAAGGAAAGTAATAAAAAAATTAACTTCTTTACCTTAACTGCGAAAAGACTTCTGCTTCCACATTCGTATTTCCAATAATACGTGTACTCGTGAAGCTCCTTTATAATATCAATCCAGTAATCCTTTATTGTCACAATTAAATTTACTTTTCATCATTTCATTTTACATTCCATTATAAAACCGCTAATCATTTTTAACCACCTATTTTACGTGCGGTGCAACACAAAATATTGCTATGAGAGAAGTCCTACATTATAATCTAGTACATGGTGGCTTTACAGAGCACACTATAAAAAAACTGCTTACTGTATCCTCTTCCGCTCACAGACTGCTGTGCACCAAGCGCTCTCTTACTACAACACTACACTCTCGGACAAGAAGGAGTATCTTAGACTCTGCGGTCGTGTAAAGTCAGTGATCCGCTTTATAGAGTCCATCAGAGAGATACATCGCTTACGATGTAATAGTTTCATGTCAGTTTACATTAGTATCTTTACAATATTCGGGTGCCACATGTAAGGCTACCCCAGTAAACTCATTTCAGTAGTTTCTAATGTTAATTACTTATTGTGTTGAACTTTTAACGTAAGGTTATACTTTTTAATGACCAAATCATGAAAGCATTTCAAATACATAATTTCTGCGAAATACAGGAAATCAAATATTTTCTCCCTGGATGGCTTTAGGTGGCAACTTGATACGGGGAGTAGGGCATGGATTGAGTATTCGAGCCACTTCGTGATACAGATAGTTGACTCGCTACATCAAAATGTGACTGTAAAGTTCAAGCAAGTGCACCTGTGTCTTGGGCATCTGGCTACTGTTAATACCTGCACCCCCTCCTATGACAGTGAGTATGTACACTACTGGCCATTAAAATTGCTACACCATGAAGATGACGTGATACAGACGCGATATTTAACCGACAGGAAGAAGATGTTGTGATATGCAAATGCATAGATTTTCAGAGGATTCACACGAAGTTGGCGCCGGTGGCGACACCTACAACGTGCTGACATGAGGGAAGTTTCCAACCGATTTCTCATACACAAACAGCAGTTGACCGGCGTTGCCTGGTGAAACGTTGTTGTGATGCCTCGTGTAAGGAGGAGCAATACGTACCGTGATGTTTCCGACTTTGATAAAGGTCGGATTGTAGCCTATCGCCATTGCGGTTATATCGTATCGCGACATTGCTGCTCGCGTTGGTCGAGATCCAATGACAGTTAGCACAATATGGAATCGATGGGTTCAGGAGGGCACTACGGAACGCCGTGCTGGATCCCAACCAGCCTCGTATCACTAGCAGTCGAGATGACAGGCATCTTATCCGCATGGCTGTAACGGATCGTGCAGCCACGTCTCGATCCCTGAGTCAACAGATGGGGACGTTTGCAAGACGGCAACCATCTGCACGAACAGTTCGACGACGTTTGCAGCAGCACGGACTATCAGCTCGGAGACCGTGGCTGCGGTTACCCTTAACGCTGCATCACAGACAGGAGCGCCTCCGATGGTATACTTAACGACGAACCTGGGTGCACCAATGGCAAAACGTCACTTTTTCGGATGAATACAGGTTCCGTTTACAGCATCGTGATGGTCGCATCAGTGTTTGGTGACACTGCTGTGATCGCACATTGGAAGCGTGTATTCGTCAACGCTAAATTGACGTAAGAGCAGGCGTGATGGTGTAGGGTGCCGTTGGTTACACGTCTCGGTCACCTCTTGTTCACATTGACGGCACTTTGAACAGTGGACGTTACATTTCAGATGTGTTACGACCCGTGGCTCTACGCTTCATTCGGTCCCTGCGAAACACTACATTTCAGCAGGATAATGCACGACCGCATGTTGCATGTCCTGTACGGGCCTTACTGGATACAGAAAATGTGCGACTGCTGCCCTGGCCAGCACATTCAGCAGATCTCTCACCAATTGGAAATGTCTGGTCAATGGCGGCCGAGCAAGTAGCTCGTTACAATACGCCAGTCACTACTCTTGATGAACTGCGGTATGGTGTTGACGCTGCATGGGCAGCTGTACCTGTACACGCCATCCAAGCTCTGTATGACTCCAATGCCCAGGCGTATCAAGACCGTTATTACGGCCAGAGCTGATTGTTCTGGGTACTGATTTCTCAGGATCTATGCACCCAAATTGCGTGAGAATGTAATCACATGTCAGTTCTAGTATAATATATATGTCGAATGAATACCCGTTTATCATCTGCTTTTTTTTCTTGGTGTAGCAACTGTAATGGCCAGTAGTGTACCTTGGTGACACGTGGCAGAGTGCGGCTGTGTGTGGACCGCAGGAGGCAGCGTCGGCGGCAGACAGCGCCCGCTACACACACACACACACACACACACACACACACACACACACGTGGTGATGCAGCGCCTCCTCGCTGCACCACACGGCACGAGCCGCGCAGCCAGCCATTGTGTGCAGATGTGGGGGCCACTGCCCGCTGGACCACCACCCGCGCCTCCCCGCTCACGTCAAAACACTACACACTCCGTTGCGCAGCGCCGCGGAATACGTAAACTGTGACCGCCTGCCGCGGGAGCTGTGATGACGCGTCACGCCTGCGTGTGACGCCAGTGGCCGGCAGATAGGTGGAATCAACGGGGCGCTGCACAGTCCTTTGTTTGTTTCGCTGTTTCAGACTCACGTCTATTCTCATTGACAGAGTAGCACTTTATAATAGGTAGGCGCTATGTGATGTCCAACTCAACACTCCCTGAATTTAAAATTGTGGGAGGTTTAGATTAGATTAGATTAGATTAGTTTTTCATTCCTTACATCCGTGCTGAGGAGCTCCTCGTGGATGTGGAACATGTAAACAATACTAATAGTATGAATATATACAATACATCATTTGGTTCTATTAAAAAATTCGTTAATGGAGTAGAAGGAGTTGTCCACTAGTAAGTCTTTCAGGCTCCTTTTAAACTAATCTTTATTTGTAACTAAATTTTTTATGTTTGCTGGCAAATTATTGAAGATGAGTGTTCCTGAGTAGTGGACCCCTTTGTGAAGTAAAGTAAGTGCTTTTAAGTCTTTGTGCAGATCATTTTTGTTCCTGGTACTGTATGTATGAACTGAGCTGTTTGTTGGAGAAAGATATATTATTTAGGACACATTTCATTAAGGAGTAAATGTACTGAGAGGCAGTAGTTAGTATACCCAAGTCTTTGAAGGGGTTCCTACAGGATGTCCGTGAATTTACTCCACAAATAATACGTATTACACGCTTTTGGACTCCTGTTTGAAGAGTTACCCCAAAATATTATACCATATGACATTATGGAATGAAAGTAGGCAAAGTATGCAAGCTTTTTCATTTTTATGTCGCCTGTGTCTGCTGACACTCGAATTGCATATACAGATTTGTTAAGGCGTTTCTGCAGTTCTCTGGTGCGCTCCTCCCAACTCAGTTTATTATCATGTTGTACCCCCAAGAATTTAAGACTCTCAACCTCTTCTATCTGCTCTTCTTCATACTTTGTGCATATTCTGGGTGAAAACCTCTTACAGGTTCTAAATTGCATATAGTGAGTCTTTTCGAAGTTTAATGTCAGTGAGTTGGCTTTAAACCATTTGTTAATATCCATGAAAATATCATTAGCAGATCCTTCAGAACTACACTCGACATACTATTTATTGCAATACTTGTCTCATCTGCAAATAAAACGAACTCTGCTTCTGGCAGTGTAACTGATGAGAGATCATTGATGTACACAAGAAAAAGCAACGGCCCTAAGATGGATCCTTGTGGGACACCACATGTAATTACTTCCCATTCTGATGATGACTGATGACTTAATTCACTAGTCCCTTGCACTGACACCCTTTGTTTCCTGTTAGCGAGGGGTAGGACGTCAAACGAGCTATCTTGGAGCAGGAGAGAGTCCACAGGACATTTTAATTCCCACTCTCTATACTTTTACGAATAACTTCATAAAACTTTGTCAGCATGACCAGGAACAATTCAGGATTCACACTCATAGCAGTGGAAGTTCAAAAACATTAACAAATATTTATTTTACATGTGAACTTACATCATTTTTTCACTTACCATTGGCTGCATTTTTTGTTACAGGTACACGTTTCTTCATAAGCAAGAGAGATTCTTCGATGAATTTGGCACAGCATACAAACAATACTTACAGGTGTATGAAACTCTAGAAATTATTTAATTTTTTAAATAAATGAATGTGCTGTTATAATTTAAACTTTATGTTTAGAAAAAACTCAAATTTTATAATTAATTATCTCAACTATTACCACAGTTTTCAATAGATTTGGAAAATTCTAGGGTTTCATACACTGTACGTATGGTTTGTATGCTCTGCAAAATTCATCGAAGAATCTCCCTTTCTTATAGCAACAAATGCTGCCAATGGTAAGTGAAAAAATGTCAACTTTTAAATGTAAAAAAATTATTTTCTTATATTTTTGAACTTCCACTGCTATGAGTGCAAATCCTGAATCCTTTCTGGCCATTCTGACAAAGTTTTATGAATTTATTCGTAAAAGTATAGATAGTGGGAATTAAAATGTCCTGTGGTACCTCTCATACTCCAGATCGTCCCGTTTGACGTCCTACCCCCCTTAAGCAGCATGAAAAGTATTCTTATTGACTACTGGTGGATGGTCGTTGGTGCCTGTGGTCGTGCTGGACTTGTCGTGTCTTGACATAAATGGTTAAAATGGCTCCGAGTACTATGGGACGTAACATCTGAGGTCATCAGTCCCCTAGAACTTAGAACTACTTAAACCTAACTAACCTAGAGGCATCACACACATCCATCCCCGAAGCAGGATTCGTACCTGCGACCGCAGCGGTTTCGCGGTTTCAGACTGTTGCGCCTAGAACTGCTCGGCCGTCCTGACATAGGTGGGAGAGAGAGAAAGGGGTTGCTGGTCAGCCTGCGCTCCCGAGCGGTACAGAGCAGAAGGCAGAAGGACAATTCACAGTGAAGGCATTCGATTGTTTCCTTCTATCTGAGCCAACACTGTTTACAGGCGTTTACTAGAAATGCAGGTTGTGAGACTCGGTAGGGAACTCGTTGTGGAGATTCTTGGACAAACAGGGTTTTGAAGTAGTTGTTTTCTCCAGACAGGACTAACTAATACACTAGAGGCTAGTTCTAGGGTTAGAAAAAGCATGAATAACACTGTTATAACAGAAGCCAGTGCAGAAGACCCAGGAGTGGATGCTAACCACTGTATCAAACACACTCTTCGCAGAAGAACTTCATTAAAGTTTGGAAGGTAGGAGACGGGGTACTGGCGGAAGTAAAGATGTGGGGACGGGGCGTGAGTTGTGCTTGGGTAGCTCAGTTGGTAGAGCACTTGCCCGCGAAAGGCAAGTCCCGATTTCGAGTCTCGGTCCGGCCCACATTTTTAATCTGCCAGAAAGTTTCAGACATATTGTTCACTCTCGTTATGACTTGTCAAATAACTGCATGGATGTCATACCACACTTCAAACAGTGTATGGCAGGAGAGTCGTTCTTTTTTTTTTTTTTTTTTCAGCGTAAATCTGTTCCGTATTAATGCATTGGCATATCTACCAAGCTTCGCCTCCCGCACAAGGGCTACGTCAATAGCTCCCCTTTAATTATAATGATTCGGTACGCTACCCGATATTTATTCCTCAAATTAAGGCCACAGTTTGATACTATTGGACTTCTTTAAGTGAGCTGACCGGTAGTGATTTAAACTAGCTGTCAGCTGACGTTTGAGGTCCGAAGTAGCGGCGATACCGCGACAAACAGTACGTACTGGCGCCCGCTCTCCAAAGCGACTGAAACCTGCTCTAAAGTCCATAGCTCTCACAAAAATCAAGCAGATAGATCTGACATTTACGTATGGTGTGTCTGTGTACATCAAAATTCTACACAGCCTGTGAAAGAAAGTGAATCAGCCGCGGGTGAGGCGGAAATGAAATGGAGCTTTACGGCTTGAGAGGGTGTGTGATGATAAAATCTTCTCGGGTTGAGAGCCGAGTCAATACGTCATTCTCCAGAAACGTTTCAGCAAGTTTCTTACTTGCCATCTTCAGGCGAAATGTCGGGTTCACGTCTCGTCCGGGTCTTTATAGCCGCTGTACCACCGACTTCTCTGTATCCTCGGCGCAGAGAATCCCGTGGTGCAGAGGCTGTAAAGATCCGGAGGAGACGTGGACCCTACATTTCTCCAGAATGTGCCAAGTGAGAAACTTGCTGAAACGTCGCCGGAGATCGACACATGGATGCGGACCTCAAACTGTATCTCGAAGACTAGGGTATGGCTCAAATGGATGTGAGGACTCTGGGACTTAACACCTGAGGTCATCAGTCCCCTAGAACTTAGAAGTACTGAAACCTAACTAACCTAAGAACATCACACACATCCATGACCGAGGCAGGATTCGAACCGGCGACCGTAGCGGTCGCGCGGACCAGGGTAAGGCCGACCCCGTGTTACATCAGCGGACCGTTACTTGGCTGTAAGGGCAGGACGGTACCGCCTTAGTACGAGGTGCATTCAAGTTCTAAGGCCTCAAATTTTTTTTCTCTGGACTGGAAAGAGATAGATACATGCGCATTGTTTTAAAATGAGGCCGCGTTCATTGTCAATACGTCCCAGAGATGGCAGCACCGTATGGCACATGGAATTTTACCGCCAGCGGCGAGAATGAGAACTGTTTTAAATACTTAAAATGGCGACGTTTTCCTTACTTGAACAGCGTGCAGTCATTCGTTTTCTGAATTTGCGTGGTGTGAAACCAATTGAAATTCATCGACAGTTGAAGGAGACATGTGGTGATGGAGTTATGGATGTGTCGAAAGTGCGTTCGTGGGTGCGACAGTTTAATGAAGGCAGAACATCGTGTGACAACAAACCGAAACAACCTCGGGCTCGCACAAGCCGGTTTTGACGACATCATCGAGAAAGTGGAGAGAATTGTTTTGGGGGATCGCCGAATGACTGTTGAACAGATCGCCTCCAGAGTTGGCATTTCTGTGGGTTCTGCGCACACAATCCTACATGACGACCTGAAAATGCGAAAAGTGTCATCCAGGTGGGTGCCACGAATGCTGACGGATGACCACATGGCTGCCTGTGTGGCATGTTGCCGAGCAATGTTGACGCGCAACGACAGCATGAATGGGACTTTCTTTTCGTCGGTTGTGACAATGGATGAGACGTGGATGCCATTTTTCAATCCAGAAACAAAGCGCCAGTCAGCTCAATGGAAGCATACAGATTCACCGCCACCAAAAAAATTTCGGGTAACCGCCAGTGCTGATGGTGTCCATGTTCTGGGACAGCGAGGGCGTAATCCTTACCCATTGCGTTCCAAAGGGCACTACGGTAACAGGTGCATGCTACGAAAATGTTTTGAAGAACAAATTCCTTCCTGCACTGCAACAAAAACGTCCGGGAAGGGCTGCGCGTGTGCTGTTTCACCAAGACAATGCACCCGCACATCGAGCTAACGTTACGCAGCAGTTTCTTCGTGATAACAACTTTGAAGTGATTCCTCTTGCTCCCTACTCACCTGACCTGGCTCCTAGTGACTTTTGGCTTTTTCCAACAATGAAAGACACTCTCCGTGGCCGCACATTCACCAGCCGTGCTGCTATTGCCTCAGCGATTTTCCAGTGGTCAAAACAGACTCCTAAAGAAGCCTTCGCCGCTGCCATGGAAAATCATTAGCTTTTCAGAGAATTCACAAGAAGTTGGCGCCGGTGGCGACACCTACAACGTGCTGACATGAGGAAAGTTTCCAACCGAATTCTCATACACAAACAGCAGTTGACCGGCGTTGCCTGGTGATACGTTGTTGTGATGCCTCGTGTAAGGACGAGAAATGCGTCCATCACGTTTCCGGCTTTGATAAAGGTCGGATTGTAGCCTATCGCAATTGCGGTTTATCGTATCGCGACATTGCTGCTCGCGTTGGTCGAGATCCAATGACTGTTAGCACAATATGGAATCGGTGGGTTTAGGAGGGTAATTCGCAACGCCGTGCTGGATCCCAACGGCCTCGTATCACTATCAGTCGAGATGACAGGCATCTTTATCCGCATGGCTGTAACGGATCGTGCAGCTACGTCTCGATCCCTGAGTCAACAGATGGGGACGTTTGCAAGACAACAACCATCTGCACGAACAGTTCGACGACGTTTGTAGCAGCATGGACTATGAGCTCAGAGACCACGGCTGCGGTTACCCTTGACGCTGCATCACAGACAGGAGCGCCTGCGATCATGTACTCAACGACGAACCTGGGTGCACGAATGGCAAAACTTGATTTTTGCGGATGAATCCAGGTTCTGTTTACAGCATGATGATGGTCGCAACCGTGTTTGGCGACATCGCGGTGAACGCACATTGGAACCTTGTATTTGTCATCGCCATACTGGCGTATCATCCAGCGTGATGGTATGAGGTGCTATCTGTTACACGTCTCGGTCACCTCTTGTTCGCATTGTCGGCACTTTGAACAGTGGACGTTACATTTCAGATGTGTTACGACCCGTGGCTCTACTCTTCATTCGTTCCATTCGAAACCCTACATTTCAGCAGGATAATGCACCACCGCATGTTGCAGGTCCTGTACGGGCCTTTCTGGATACAGAAAATGTTCGACTGCTGCCCTGTCCAGCACATTCTCCAGATCTCTCACCAATTGAAATCGTCCGGTCAATGGTGGCCAAGCAACTGGCTCGTCACATTACGTCAGTCACTACTCTTGAGGAACTGTGGTATCGTGTTGAAGCTGCACGGGCAGCTGTTCCTGTACACACCATCCAAGCTCTGTCTGACTCAATGCCCAGGCGTATCAAATGGTTCAAATGGCTCTGAGCACTATCGGACTCAACTTCTGAGGTCATTAGTCCCCTAGAACGTAGAACTAGTTAAACCTAACTAATCTAAGGACATCACACACATCCATGCCCGAGGCAGGATTCGATCCTGCGCCCATAGCGGTCCTGCGGTTCCAGACTGCAGCGCCTAGAACTGCTCGGCCACTTCGGGCGGCCTAGGCGTATCAAGGCCGTTATTACGGCCAGAGGTGATTGTTCTGGCTACTGATTTCTCAGGATCTTTGCACCTAAAATGCGTGAAAATGTAACCACATATCAGTTCTAGTATAATATATTTCTCCAATCTGCATTTCATCTTGGTGTTGCAATTTTAATGGCCAGTAGTGTAACTCTATAGCAGTGACTTATGAACTTGTTTCATTTGCTTGCATGGAAATTGTATGTATTGAAGGACATTGATAATTTGCATTGTCGATATTTGCTTGCGACCCATCTTTGTACAGCCGCAAGTTACGTATTGTCAGTTTAACATGCTGTGATAAACTCTATTAATAAGATTTGCTTGAACTGTTGATTAGCAGAGAAAGCAGCTTCCTTGGCACACTATGTTGCACGAGTGCGAAAGATTCCACAGTTTCAGTGCCGACAAGATTTCGGTCGCACGACGTTCTATACTACAGTGAATTTTAAAGGTGCCGTCCTCCTATCTTTAGTCCCATCACTTTTCTATGAACGTCTTTCACGATCGGTTGAGACACGCTCTCCTCCGTGTTGTGACTCAGCGCATCATGTTTCTTCGCATCTCCTGTATGCGGTGTAAATATTCGCCACGGTGTCTCTTGTAACACGAAACATTACAGATACCTTGGTTATGGAAACACATACCATACGAGCTTCAACAATTTGGCAACTTTCGATTTCTCTTAGCTCTGACATAAGGGACTAACAATTACACAGAACAATGTTCTGATCTCGACTGACAGTTGCAACGTATCGAGGACACTGAACTGGTGCTGTCTGTGACAACGTGAAACCTGTTTTCCAGACACTCGAATTTATGTTCAGGTATGCAACTGTCTCGACGTTTCCATGTTTTAGACTAACCCCCATAATAATCCTTGCTACAGTAAACAGGACTAATCCCATTCTTTCTCCTTTAATGGGGCTAGGTGCTTTAGTACCCCTCTGATGACGTAGGATATCCCGATTTTGATTGTGCCATCAGTACTTTTATGGTATATGAGTGTCTGGAAAATTTCCTTCTCGTCAATCTTGTAATGAATTCATTTTACCCTGTTGCTGGTGGCTACATTACTATCCCTTCGTCGTGCTCTTTGCTATAGGTCATCCATGAGTCAACAAACCGCTTCCTAACTGCCGCGAGTAAACATTACTGGCAGCCACCTGATACTGACTAAATTGAGGAGATTCACAAAAAGAAAGTCATGGGCGTAAATATTCAACATGACAGCCAATGTATGTAGGATGAATGATATTAACGTTTGAAAGGCCCCTACCGAAGTAGATGACGGTGAGGCAAGTAATTTTTTCCGAGATAAAAGGAGCCGCAAATGTTGAGAAATAGCCCAAAAAAGGATGAAAAATGTTGAACAGCGATTGGGCTTTGGCGTGATGGAATGATTGAGCGATTCAGTACTTGCATTCGAGCAAACCGTGAAAATTTCGAACACATGTTTCGAAGAGATCAGCTGTAAACGTAGAAGTTATAAAATTATTGTCCTCGCTATAACCAAGGAAAAGCTGTTATTATTTTGTGTTTCTTTCCTTTTGACCCTTCTCATTTTGATTACAGACCTTATTCAGTAAAGAACACTCACGTCATTCACTGGAAACGACGCGATTCGGCAACTTATACTCATTTAGTTGTGGCGCAATGCGGTACGTTTTTGTTGTCCTGTATTTCGCAATTAAGCTGAAGAGACCGATGAAGCAGTAAATAAATAAAAAATAAAATAATAAATTTTATCTCAGTGGAAACACACAAATCTCTAGCGGACTGAAAACAGCACTGCCTGCCAGTCGCAGGACTCGAACCCTGACCCCCAAGACCTAAGGTTGCCACGTGATCCCGGGGCCACGTCGAATACTGGAGTCGGCTGCTGTGGCCGAGCGGTTCTAGGCGCTTCACTCCGGAACCGCGCTTCTGCTACGGTCGCAGGTTCGAATCCTGCCTCGGTCACAGATATCTGTGATCTCCTTAGGTTAGTTAGGTTTATGTAGCTCTAAGTTCTAGGGGACTGATGACCTCAGATGTTAAGTCCCATAGTGCTCAGAGACATTTGAACCACTCGAATATTGGATTGGGATCATCAACTGCGGCAGACATACAGGCGCAAGCGTTGCACTTGCAGTAAAGTACGTCATGTCGTGACGTCACACGCTCAACATTTGTCATCCACATATAAGAAAAAGTACCACCATCTTGAGAGTGTCTTTATTGTCCGACACGAGTAGTTTCGGCGGCACTTTACCGCCATCCCCAGGCCTCACCACTGCCAAAAGTGTATTACAATTCCTTGGAGCGTTTATTGTGGAGCCCTCGTTACTACCACACGTGGGGTTTCCTCAGGAGTCTCTATTCCATCATCTATCAGAGATCATCGGGACAGAGGAAAGTTCCAAGGGGCTGGAAGAAGGCCCAGGTCATAGCAATCTTTAAAAAGGGGAGAAAATCAGATGCACATAATTACCGGACTATTTCACTGACATCGATTTGTTGTAGAATCATGGAACATATTTTGCGTTCATACATAATGACCTTTCTAGACTCTGACAAGCTCATCTGTAGAAAGCAGCACGGTTTTAAGAAACAGCGGTCACGCGAGACACAGCTGGCCCTCTTTGTGCATGATATACAACAGGCTCTAGATACCATAGATGTCATACTTCTCGACTTTCTAAAGGCGTTCGACTCAGTTCCGCACAGTCGCTTGCTCCAAAAAGTGCGCGTTTACGGTCTATCCGATGACATATGCGGCTGCATAGAAAGTTTTCTAACTGACAGAGACCAGTATGTCGTCCTGAATGGGGTGACTTCAACAGAAACAAGCGTAACTTCGGGCGTGCCCCAGGGCAGCGTAATAGGTCCGCTGCTTTTTACGATTTACGTAAACGATCTGGTTGATGGTATTGAAAGCGGCAAAAGACGCTTTGCCGATGAAGCTGTAGTCTACAGGAAAGTAGTATCACACGAAAGTTGTGAACAAATCAATGAGGATTTGCAGAAAATAAATGCCTGGTGTAATGACTGACAGTTGTTGTTGTTGTGGTCTTCAGTCCTGAGACTGGTTTGATGCAGCTCTCCATGCTACTCTATCCTGTGCAAGCTTCTTCATCTCCCAGTACCTACTGCAGCCTACATCCTTCTGAATCTGCTTAGTGTATTCATCCTTTGGTCTCCCTCTACAATTTTTACCCTCCACGCTGCCCTCCAATAATAAATTGATGGTCCCTTTATGCCTCAGAACATGTCCTACCAACCGATCCCTTCTTCTAGTCAAGTTGTGCCAGAAATTACTCTTCTCCCCAATTCTATTTAATACCTCCTCATTAGTTATATGATCTACCCATCTAATCTTCAGCATTCTTCTGTAGCACCACATTTCGAAAGCTTCTTTTCTCTTCTTGTCCAAACTAGTTATCGTCCATGTTTCACTTCCATACATGGCTACGCTCCATACAAATACTTTCAGAAACGACTTCCTGACACTTAAATCTATACTCGATGTTAACAAATTTCTCTTCCTCAGATACGCTTTCCTTGCCATTGCCAGTCTACATTTTATATCCTCTCTACTTCGACCATCATCAGTTATTTAGCTCCCCGAATTGAAAAAATCCTTTACTACTTTAAGTGTCTCATTTCCTAATGTGATTCCCTCAGCATCACCCGATTTCTTTCGACTACATCCCATTATCCTCGTTTTGCTTTTGTTGATGTTCATCTTATACCCTCCTTTCATGACACTGTCCATTCCGTTCAACTGCTCTTCCAAGTCCTTTGCTGTCTCTGACAGAATTACAATGTCATCGCCGAACCTCAAAGTTACAATTTATTCTCCATGGATTTTAATACCTGCTCCGAATTTTTCTTTCGTTTCCGTCACTGCTTGCTCAATGTACAGATTGAATAACATCGGGGATAGGCTACAACCCTGTCTCACTCCCTTCCCAACCACTGCTTCCTTTTCATGCCCCTCGGCTCTTATAACTGCCATCTGGTTTCTGTACAAATTGTAAATAGCCTTTCGCTCCCTGTATTTTACCCCTGCCTCCTTCAGAATTTGAAAGAGAGTTTTCCAATCAACATTGTCAAAAGCCTTCTCTAAGTCTACAAATGCTAGAAACGTAGGTTTGCCTTTCCTTAATCTAGCTTCCAAGATAAGTCGTAGGGTCAGTATTGCCTCACGTGTTCCAATATTTCTACGGAATCCAAACTGATCTTCCCCGAGGTCAGCTTCTACCAGTTTTTCCATTCGTCTGTAGATAATACGCATCCGTGACCTATTAAACTGATAGTTCGGTAATTTTCACATCTGTCAGCACCTGCTTTCTTTGGGATTGTAATTATTATATTCTTCTTGAAGTCTGAGGGTATTTCGTCTGTCTCATATATCTTGCTCACCAGATGGTAGAGTTTTGTCAGGACTGACTCTCCCAAGGCCGTCAGTAGTTCTAACGGAATGTTGTCTAGTCCCGGGGCCTTGTTTCGATTCAGGTCTTTCAGTGCTCTGTCAAACTCTTCACACAGTATCGTATCTCCAATTTCATCTTCATCTACATCCTCTTCCATTTCCATAATATTGTCCTCAAGTACATCGCCCTTGTACACACCCTCTATATACTCCCTCCACCTTTGTGCTTTCCCTTCTTTGCTTAGAACTGGGTTTCCATCTGAGCTCTTGATATTCATACAAGCTGTTCTCTTTTCTCCAAAGGTCTCTTTAATTTTCCTGTAGGCAGTATCTATCGTATCCCTAGTGAGATAAACCTCTACATCCTTACATTTGTCCTCTAGCCATCCCTGCTTAGCCATTTTGCACTTCCTGTCGATCTCATTTTTGAGTCGTTTGTATTCCTTTTTGCCTACTTCATTTACTGCATTTTTATATTTTCTCCTTTCATCAATTAAATTCAATATTTCTTCTGTCACCCAAGGGTTTCTACTAGCCCTCGTCTTTTTACCTACTTGATCCTCTGCTGCTTTCACTACTTCATTCCTCAAAGCTACCCATTCTTCTTCTACTGTATTTCTTTCACCCATTCTTGTCAATTGTTCCCTTATGCTCTCCCTGAAACTCTGTACAACCTCTGGTTTAGTCACTTTATCCAGGTCCCATCTCCTTAAATTCCCACCTTTTTGCAGTTTCTTCAGTTTTAATCTACAGTTCATAACCAATAGATTGTGGTCAGAGTCCACATCTGCTCCTGGAAAGTCTTACAGTTTAAAACCTGGTTCCTAAATCTTTGTCGTACCATTATATAATCTATCTGAAACCTGTCAGTATCTCCAGGCTTCTTCCATGTATACAAACTTCTTTTACGATTCTTGAACCAAGTGTTAGCTGTGATTAAGTTGTGCTCTGTACAAAATTCCACCAGTTGGCTTCCTCTTTCATTTCTTGCCCCCAATCCATATTCACCTACTACGTTTCCCTCCCTCCCTTGTCACCCACGACTATAAAATTTTCGTCTCCCTTCACTATCTGAATAATTTCTTTTATTTCATCATACATTTCTTCAATTTCTTCGTCATCTGCAGAGCTAGTTGGCATATAGACTTGTACTACTGTCGTAGCCGTGGGCTTCGTGTCTATCTTGGCCACGACAATGCGTTCGCTGTGCTGTTTGTAGGAGCTTACCCGCATTCCTATTGTTTTATTCATTATTAAACCTACTCCTGCATTACCCCTATAGGATTTTGTATTTATAACCCAATATTAACCTGACCAAAAGTCTTGTTCCTCCTGCCACCGAACTTCACTAATTCCCACTATATCCAACTGTAACCTATCCATTTCCCTTTTTAAATTTTCTAACCTACCTGCCCGATTAAGGGATCTGACATTCCACGGTCCGATCCGTAGAACGCCAGTTTTCTTTCTCCTGATAAAGACGTCCTCCTGAGTAGTCCCCGCCCGGAGATCCGAATGGGGGACTATTTTACCTCCGGAATATTTTACCCAAGAGGACGCTATCATCATTTATCCATACAGTAAAGCTGCATGCCCTCGGGAAAAAATTACGGCCGTAGTTTCCCCTTGCTTTCAGCCGTTCGCAGTACCAGCACAGCAAGGCCGTTTTGGTTATTGTTACAAGGCCGGATCAGTCAATCATCCAGACTGTTGCCCCTGCAACTACTGAAAAGGCTGCTGCCCCTCTTCAGGAACCACACGTTTGTCTGGCCTCTCAGCAGATACCCCTCCGTTGCGGTTGCACCTACGGTACGGCTATCTGTACCGCTGAGGCACGCAAGCCTCCCCACCAACGGCAAGGTCCATGGTTCATGGGGGGCTACTGCCAATAACACGGCGAAGATCCCCATTAATATAGGAGTAGAAAGTAAATGCCCAGTCTTAGGAAGCGGTAACATCCGTCAAATATCTGGGTGAGATTATTCGAAATGATCTCGAATGGAATGATCAGATTACACAAGTAACGTGTAAGGCGAACTCTAGATTGCTGTTTATTGGTAGAATCTTGAAGCGGTGCAGACCTCCAGCAAAATAAATTGCTTACAATACGTTAGATTGTCCAGTCTTAGAGTACTGTTCGTCTGTGTGGGACCCATACCAGTTGGGTCTGATTCAAGACATTGAGAAGGTCCAAATAAGAGCGGCTAGTTTCGTGAGTGGTACATTTAGCCATTGCGAGAGCGCTACAAATCGCATAGAAAGTTTGAAGTGGGACACACTTGCAGGTAGACGACGCGCTAAACAGAAGGGGCTGCTCACTAAATTCCGAAATTAGAGGTTGTAGAGCATATATGATGTAGGTGATGTGTCCAATATTCATGGTACTGGTAACAATGGCTCTACAGTAAGTGCCCCAAGGAATTCGAATACTTTTTTGGCAGTGGTGGGGCCCAAGGGTGGTGGTAATGTGCCGTCGAATCTACTCGTATGAGACAATAAAGACATTCTCAAAATACAGCTGTGATAGTACTTCTTATATAAGAAGCATCAAACCAAAAAAACTACAAAGAAAGGAACTTGTCTAGCTCGAAGTGGGAAACCAGATGGCGCTATGGTTGGCCCGCTAGATGTCGCTGCCATAGGTCAAACGGATCAACTGGGTGTTTTAAAAATAGGAACCACCATTTTTATTACATATTCGTGTAGTACGTAAAGAAATATGAATGTTTTAGTTGGACCACTTTTTTCGCTTTGTGATGGATGGCGCTGTAATAGTCACAAACGTACAAGTACGTGGTATCACGTAACATTCCGCCAGTGCGGACGGTATTTGCTTCGTGATACATTACCCGTGTTAAAATGGACCGTTTACCAATCACGGTCGATATCGTGTTGATGTGTGGCTATTGTGATCAAAATGCCCAACGGGCGTGTGCTATGTATGCTGCTCGGATTCATGGACGACATCATCTAAGTGTCCGGACCGTTCATCTATCTACATCTACATCTACATCCATACTCCGCAAGCCACCTGATGGTGTGTGGCGGAGGGTACCTTGAGTACCTCTATCGGTTCAGTACAATTTTCCATTGTTACAACCTCTCGATACACCACAACATCATCTGCAAAAAGCCTCAGTGAACTTCCGATGTCATCCACCAGGTCATTTATGTATATTGTGCATAGCAACGGTCCTATGTCACTCCCCTGCGGCACACCTGAAATCACTCTTACTTCGGAAGACTTCTCTCCATTGAGAATGACATGCTGCGTCCGTTCGCCGGATACTTACGTTATTTAAGGAAACAGGAAGTGTTCAGCGACATGTGAAACGTCAACCACGACCTGCAACAAATGATGATGCCCAAGTGCTGCCGCGGCTAATCCGCACATCAGTAGCAGAGAAATTGCGCGAGATTCGCGAATCTCAAAAACGTCGGTGTTGAGAATGCTACATCAACATCGATTGCAACCGTACCGTATTTCTATGCATCAGGAAT
This sequence comes from Schistocerca cancellata, assembly GCF_023864275.1. Taxonomy (NCBI): domain Eukaryota; kingdom Metazoa; phylum Arthropoda; class Insecta; order Orthoptera; family Acrididae; genus Schistocerca; species Schistocerca cancellata. Next base: position 12,921,009 of record NC_064635.1, on the reverse strand, counting down.
TGCATGGCGACGACTTTGAACGTCGTGTACAGTTCTGCCACTGGGCACAAGAGAAATTACGGGACGATGACAGATTTTTTGCACGCGTTCTATTTAGTGGCGAAGCGTCAGTCGCCAACAGCGGTAACGTAAACAGGTATGATATGCACTATTGGGCAACGGAAAATCCACGATGGCTGCGACAAACGGAACATCAGCGACGGGTTAATGTATGGTGCGGCGTTATGGGAGGAAGAATAATTGGCCCCCATTTTATCGATGACAGTCTAAATGTTGCAATGTATGCTGATTTCCTACGCAATGTTCTACCGATGTTACTACGAGATGTTTCACTGCATGACAGAATGCCGATGTACTTCCAACATGATGGATGTCCGGCACATAGCTCGTGTGTGGTTGGGCGGTATTGAATAGCATATTTCATGACAGGTGGATTGGTCGTCGAAGCATCATACGATGGGCCACACGTTCACCAGATCTGAATTCCTCGGATTTCTTTCTGCTGGGAAAGTTGAAGGATATTTGCTATCGTGATCCACCGACAACGCCTGACAACATGCGTCAGCGCATTGCCAATTCATGTGCGAACATTACGGAAGGCGAACTACTCACTGTTGAGAGGAATGTCGTTACACGTATTGCCAAATGCACTGAAGTTGACGGACGTCATTTTGAGCATTTATTGCATTAATGTGGTATTTACAGGTAATCGCGCTGTAACAGCATGCGTTCTCAGAAATGATAAGTTCACAAAGGTACTTGTATCACGTTGGAACAACCGAAATAAAATGTTCAAACGTACCTACGTTCTGTATTTTAATGTAAAAATCCTACCTGTTACCAACTGTTCGTCTAAAATTGTGAGCCGTATCTTTGTGACTGTTACAGCGCCATCTATCACAAAGCGAAAAGAGTGGTCCAACTAAAACATTCATATTTCTTTACGTACTACACGAATATGTAATAAAAAATGGGGGTTTCTATTTTACAAAAACGCAGTTTATATATACGTTTGACAATATGGTAGTGCCGTCTAGCGGGCCAACCATAGCGCCATCTGGTTTCCCACTTCAAGCTAGACAAGTTTCGTTCTTTGTAGTTTTTTCGTTTGACTCTTATTTCGTGGGATATTTGGCCCGGTCACGATCAATGGTCCACCCTATATATATATATATATATATATATATACAGGATGCGTCAAGAAAATGTATACACCCTTTGAAGCGTCACAGAAAATTTATTTCCCGTTCTGCAATGTTAAATTTCTGGAAGCAGAAAGCTTAAAGTCTAATTGGAAACATAAATGTTCTTTGGAAATGTGATTAATGTTCAAACTTGTGGCCTTCAGCATCAATACATTGCTGAGTACGAGTCATCACTGATTCCGTACATCGTACCAAAGTGTCCAATGAGATTTCTGCGCACACCGCCTGAATCTCATTCCAAAGTGCGTCCAGGTTACGTGGTTTACGTTTGTACACCTCATCTTTTACTGTGCCCCATACGAAGAAATCCAGCGGCGTGAGGTCTGGAGAGCGTGCAGGAAACTCGATTGGTCCCCTGCGTCCTATCCACTGGCCTGGCACATTGTGATCTAGGTATGCTCGTACGTCCCTGTGATAGGTCGGCGGGGCGCCATCTTGTTGGAAACAAAACTCATCATTACCGTATAATGCACGAATGGCGGGGAATATGGAGTCAGCGAACATTGTTAGGTACGTTTCTCCAGTAACAGTACCTTCAAAGCGGAAAGGCCCAATGAGTCCCCTTGCAGACAAACCACACCACACATTTACACCACGCAAATTGACAACCTTGTCAACTGTAATGTGAGGATTATCTTCAGTCCAGTACACACAATTGTGCCTATTGACAGTTCCATTGAGTTTGAATAGGGGTTCATCCGACCAAATTATGCTACCCATAAATCCCGGTTCACGTCTCACCATCTCCTGAACTCATTCACGAAATTCTAACCTTCGATCCGGATCGTCGTCACTTAGCTGTTGCATCAGCCTTGGAATGTACACGCGAAACTTGCCTTTCTTCAGAATGCGTAGCACACTACTAGCACTAAATAACCAGTTGTCGAACGTAAAACTGGAGGTAAGTTTCAGAGGCAGGATTATTCGTCACAATTGGAACCCCAAATATCTTGGTGTCATCCTGGATCGTACACTATGCTTCAAACAACACCTTCTTAACTTAGCTCAACAGCTGAGGACTCGAAACAACATCCTCCATAAGCTATGCGGAACTACCTGGGGATCTTCAGCAACCACCCTGCGAACTTCAGCTCTGGGCTTGGTATACTCAAGTGCTGAGTATTCTGCACCTGTTTGGATGAATAGTCATCATACAAGGCTTGTTGATTCCCAGCTGAATACGACAATGCGCATAATATCTGGCACAATCAGATCTACTCCAGTTTATTGGCTTCCACAGTTAACCGGTATAATGCCTCCTGATCTACGCAGATATACTGCCCTTATGAGAGAATTCCAAAAGATCTCCAGGAATTCTAACCTACCCGTGCATAGCGACCTGCCACTTTTAAATCGCAAGAGACTGAAATCACGCCATCCAACTCTGTGCGATGCTGCTGACATGGTTGCTAAGAATTTCAAACCTGTTGAAGAATGGAAAGGTCAGTGGGAAGCAGTGACAGATGTGCACCTGCATAACATCTTCTCAGGTGCTAAACTTCCAAGTTGATTCAACTTACCACGCAAGACCTGGTCTACTCTCAACAGAATCCGTACCAGCCATGGGCGATGCAGGGATGCTCTCTTTAAGTGGAAGAAGCTGCCTAATCCAGCCTGTGACTGCGGGGCTCCATACCAGACTGTTCACCACACTGTCAGTGAATGCAGGATTCGAGCCTATCACGGCGCCAAAGAGGACTTCCTGCTAGCAACTCCAGATGCAGTGCGCTGGATTGAAGGACTGGATATTCAGTTGTAAAGACAAACTTAAGTTTCTTGTGTGTCAATATGTACATATGTATATGTAATTTCATGATATGTCTGTATTAGCCATACGCTAAATAATAAAAAAGCACTTACATTACTCTCAATTACCGTTTGCCTTGAAGATTTTTGAGGCGAACGCTGAAACTATTCCAAGACCGCAGTTGTGGAATCATCACTTGTAGCTGTACGAGGTCGCCCTGATCGACCTTTATGCACATCACACTGTAACGTTGTAACTTTAATTTTGTATGCTGAAGTGTAATAATGTTACTTTAATTTTGGTATACTGAAATCGGTGCTAATAGACAATAAAAGCTGGGTTAAAAGCCGTGATCTGTCTGGGGACCTTAACCGTGGATTACTGGGCAACTGTTTCATCAGATATTTAGTCTAGGTTTACCAAGCAGACAAAACCGGTAATATATATATATATATATAAAGGAGAATTTAAATAAAAGGAAAGAAATCAGTTTATATTTGGAAATTTATTTTAAGATTGTTCATTGAAATTTCAGCATATTATACGTGAGTTATAACTGAGCTGGTGCCTTATTTACGATTGAAAAAATGTGAGATTGTAATCTTACGGAACACATAAAATATGGAGCCAAGATTGGGAGACTGCATACCACACTGCATTCATAAAATAACACACGAAGAACATTGAAACATAAGCAAGAAGAAATTAACCACAACCAACAGATTCAGTTTTTTTACTCAAAGAAATTACGTTCATACCACAATCCTGTCCGTCATGTAATTACCACACACTGGTATACTAAATTCATATTAACTCTTTGTGAAGTCTTCGCAAAAAGAATAGCTGAGGGCTACTTTGATGATTACACCACATGCTCCACGTGGTCAACTTGGTTTACACAAAGCGTACAACTCCACAATAATTTTGATAATTAAAATACATTAGATCGAAAAGCAATTGACAAAAGAAAAACCTTGAACTGGTTACTAACGTCTTACTATTAACCTGATGGGTCAAACAGTTATATAAGCACGTGGTACTGGTCTCGCAAAGTACACCCCACGTGGGTTGAACATAAAGAAAAGCATAAAGAAAAGTTGCTATATTAAAAAAAAATATTCTCAAGACGAGACGTTATAATCACACAAGCATTCGCATTTAAGATTGATGAACTTAGTTAGAGTTACTGATCAACACGTGGTTCCACTTTACTCACAAAGTAGTAACAAAGCAACTACCGCAAAATAATCTGAATTTAACACGAGAATTACACTCCGCTGCACTTTAAGATAGCATTAGATATTTTAGAGCTAAACCTGAAATCAAGGTGATTAAATTTTCAGTTAGGCTGAACTTAAGAAATCCATTGTCCTACGGACTTAACAGACACGCGCTTAGCCGGAGATCTTACCACTTCAGACGCTCGCCACGGCCACACTGCAACTGCCTTACTGCCGAGCGTACTTCCTGACGGTGGCTCACAAAGACCAACGGAAGTGGCCAGAGGGGCAGCTTCCTATACCAACATGACAACGGACGGACAGGACCATACTAAGGATAAGAAACCTCTTTGCTTTTAGGAAGCGTAGCTACCTGTTCCGACGTTGGTCCTACTGTTCTCTAGCAGACAGCCTTGTCTGCTACCCTCAAGCATGCAACTAAAAATACATATGCTCATTCATCCTCTCACACAAAAGGGAAGGGGGATGACAGTATCTTATCATATACAGTATATAAAAGAAAGCGGATGTAGGTTCCGTATGAGACTGTGTGACATGAATTACATATAAGAATTACATATAAACTGTGCTTTAAAGTGTAGTAGTGTGACAGATCGTTCTTGTTTATGTATAAAAGTAACACGTTCCACTGCTCAGTCTCCTCCCAGATAGTCAGAAACGCCACAGTACATTTAGAAGAGGAATTTATTCCATAAATGGCAACAGATTTACGAAATTAAACATGAAAGGAATCCAACAGAGACCTTTCATAACCCCAACGCTCCGGGAAAAGACTGTGCAGGGAATTTTCTAGCCATGCTAGGACATTCCCAAGCAGGCTTCTCACACCCTACTTAAACCAAAAGTGTAAAAGAAAAGGCAAAAGGACACCAGCTACTTGCTAAAACACAATAATTTCAACACATCTTTAGAATCTACCAATTTCAAACAGAAAAAAAAGAACACAATCTGTGACACCTATTTAAAAGGTAGTGTAGACCTAATTCGGTCAGCAAGTAAAAACAATGGTTCCTGTGTCATTAATATGAAAACAATTTCTGGTTGTTACCCTTATGGAGTTCACCAGTATTTGCTCATTGCAAGAGGCAACTGATCACAGGAAAATTTATGACTGTTTATTAACAAGCAAAATTTATGAAAATAGCAAAGGTGCCACAGCAATTAAAAAAATAACATCAAATAACATCGGTATTAAAAAGCAGAACATAACAATGCACAATCTGCAAAAGCAACAAAATGATAAGAGAAAAAACATGTTTTACAAAGTGGTTATCGCAAAAAAAATTCTATATCGTATAAAACTAATAATTTGTAGAATTAAAATAACTATGTGGCACTCATTTAATCACTCTACTATATTTCAATTAGCTAGCAAACAATGAGCACTGTGTCATTATACTGAAACTACAATAATTATGTGATTGTTATCCTTAAGGGGTTCCTCACAGTAAATATGCCCCATGCAAAGGCTAATCGATCACAGTTCAATGAGAATAAAAAGCTATCTGACTGATAAACGAAGCAATGCCACAGCAATGAATTTACGAAACAAAATATCACAAATCTAATACATCACACAAAAACAAACATTGATAAATAAAACAGTACAATAGTCAACATCTAAAACAAAAAAAAACACCTATAAATAAAACACCTGCAAAATACAAGAGTCAAAGTCTAAAAAAGATAAATAGAACACCTGCAAAATACAAGAGTCAGTCTAATAAACACCAATAAATCGAACTCCTGCAAAACACAAGATTCAAAGTCTAAAAAAGATAAATAGAACACCTGCAAAATACAAGAGTCAGTCTAATAAACACCAATAAATCGAACTCCTGTAAAACACACGAGTCAGAGTTTCTCTGACAGAAACACACGTATATGCACTGGACTAAGAACCGTATAATCACTGTTCACTGACACACTCAGTACTTCCACTGTTCCGAGGCACAATATAGGGGAAAGAGGGGGGTTCGTCGCCGCAGCTGTCAGTAGGGATTTTTTTTGTCCATCTGTTGCGTGCGATCCCGCCGTCTCTGCCCTCTCATGAAGTTTCTCCCGTGTCACGTCATCTCGATTTGGTTCCATGTTTGTATTGTCAAATTCGTGCGGTATCCTCGTTTGATACGCCAGGTTGATATTCTCGGGCAAGGATGACACTTAATGGCTCTTCTTTTGTGCCACCCTTAGCGACCAGAGAACATCGAACCAAGATTTACTGTCGCTTGACAGTAGGCATCCATCAGGAAATGTCGATAGGCGTCGTTGACGTCTGCAAGTTTCTCTGGGCAGTACCTGTCAAAAGGCTCCACGCCCCTTGTGTTGTTTCACCGCGGCCGTCTCGTCACGGTCGCGTGCGTGTGGTGCGTTGCCAGCAGATGGATTTCCGCGCGGTGGACCGCTCGCCCATCTCAGGTCATCGCCTCGAGGAAAGGTCGCCCGGGGCGGCCGCCCATTAGCTCCAGGTACAAGGGAAAGTGTTTGCCGCTTACTCTCCTTTTGTTGTCGGCCGCGCTCCCAAAGTGGCCCGGATGACAGCGTGTCCCGCTGGGAAACCCGCCAGTTTACAACTAGTCCGGCTGCTCCCGCTGTCTCTTAAGAGTTTTGCCGGTTCGCTTTCAGGTTCTCAACTGCATTCACAGAAATTTTTCATCATCCTTATGTGATTACACAATGTCATACATAATACCACTTAGTATTGTCTTTCACAATTTTTAAGAACCAAGTGAGACTTAATATTTTTTTTTAATAAAAAAAATTAGATGAATCGACAATATAAAATAAAATTTAAATGACTTGACAATGTAAAAAGAATAAAAGTGAAATGACTTGACAGTATAAAAATAAAAATTTAAATGAACTGACAATATAATATTTAAATCCACATAACTAATGTGGTTCACTTACGTTTTAATAAATCAAATGCTATTTATTAATTCACTAAAATGAATAGGATTATGCCTTGTGCAAGTATAGGTCAGGACAGCATAGGATTCACATGTTATTTACACACACATACATGCACACCTGTTGTCTATTCTACAAACTAACTACCCATAAACATGCATTACTCAATATTCTACTTCTATCCACTACTAGTTAACCCAATAAGCTACTTCAATGCTATTTCAACACCGTGTATATACCACTACAACATTGTTCTAATGCGTCCTCTTCTTGACGCTCGCGGCATACGTCTTGTCACATGATAAATATGGAGAACTTTCCTTAAACATACACATTAAAAAGAACAATAGTTATTTACACGCCAAAACATTTATACCAGTTCGCACACCTGAAAAGAGACTCGCAATTATACATTTATCATACTCATATATTCACACATAAAACAACAAGAAAATTTCACCTAAAATTACATTATCACAACAATTAATCACGCAGATGACTCTGAGAAGGTTAAAAATATTTGCATTATACAGGTTATATTACATTTTCTTACCCATTTTGCTGCGATTTCGATCCTTCTTTACGTTACCTTTCGCTTCCAAATCAGTTATTTCGCCTGTGGTGGTTATTCTGGATTCATTTCTCATGAATGGCAAAATTGTGGTCACCTCTATTCTGTAAAACAGTATCATCTTAACATATTGAACTTACAACAGACACAAAAGATCCGAATCCTCCTGTAGTTTATATGACAAATGTTTTGCTTTATCCTTATTACCTTAAACCAAGCTTTCCTTCGTTCCCATAATCAAAATTATTTAATCATCCTCTACCTTCAAGAGGGAAATTTCCTCAGTACAAATCATATAGGCTGCAGTGCATCCCGCACCAGCGAAAACAGTAAGCTGTAATGCTCACAGCATCAGCAAAACACATAAACGTCGCTTTTCTAGGACAAGTATTAACGCAGAATAATTTTTTAGGCTTTGGCTCAACATCGATCAAGACTACAAAAAGGATCCATCTTTCCGTTCCATTCTCCATTTGCTGAAAAGCTGCTCGTATTTGACTACCACAATAATATTTCAGAGCCACGTAAATTACACAAACCACAATTCTTCTTTCACCTTGAAGGGAATCAATATACTTACGAAATCCACAGACAGCACTTTACGTACTCAGCTATAAAGAACAAAAAAGACATATATCATCAATATTAACATATCATCGCATATTGGAAGCCAATGGTTCAACAATCGTATTATCGCATCCTGTTTTCAAGATTCCAAACTTACTCATTCCTTTCTCAGAGTTCTCCTATCTTAAAATATTCATACAGCACGCATACTATAGTAAGAGATCCTCATTTATACTGACAGATATAGAATAGTAGTAGGTAGATAGTAGCACTGAAGGCAGAAAATCGGAAACAAGGCTACTAACAGCTGGGGACCTGGGTTTGCCAGACCCATAATACCCACAGATCGGATATTCCCCTGAGTTTATGCACTAATTCAGCAACGATCTTGCTTCTCTCAGGAGCGACTCTTTTCAATTTACACAAAAAAACATAAACAGCATTTTACTCGTTCACAAAGAAACCTTTTATCTTCACGTTTGAATCAAACTAAATCCTAATTGCACAAGGAGAGAAAAAAAATTAAAACATCACTTCAATCAATCACATAGAAACATCTTTATCATTAATTTTTACCAACATATTATTCAAAATGCATACGTCACAAATTTAAACTAATCAATTCTTTCTCCTCACCGTCCTCTCTACTCCTCACTGTCCTTTCTACTCATTTGCCATGTCGCTCATTTGTTCCGATTGGGCGCCTTCTGCGCTGATCGTTTGTCATTGCCGGTTTCGTTCATTTCCATTTGCTATATTATGTCTATGGTTAGCCGGCCGAATTTCGACATCATGAGGTGTTCCGCCTACAGTCCTATTCCCACCGTATTCATCGTATCGATTCTGGTTGCCGTACCTGTAGCGTTCACGATCTTGTCCACGTCCTCGATCATTTCTGTTGTTCCACCTGTGTTCGCGACTGTCACCCCAGTTTCTATACGGCCGGTCCCGATTATTGTTCCGTTCGCGTCGCGACGACCAGTCACGCCGTTGATTAGTAATACGGCCACGACTGCGGTCGCGCTGCTGTGCCCCGTAATAACTTTGTGCCTGATTAGGCGGGCATTCTCCTGTATTGTATTCCAACTCTTGGAGAAGCGTCTTAAACGTTTCCACGTCCTCTTTGCATCGTCCCGCAAGAATGACGTGCCGCAAGTGCATCGGCAATTTGGTGATGCATATCCTAATTAGTTCCGCAGGCCCGTATGGGTCGTATAGGAATTGATTTGCCTGCAGCATGTGGTCGAATAGGCGTGCAGGGCTGCCGAAACCAGACTGGTTCAAATTTGGCAGCATAATTATGCCATGTTTGACCCTATCTTGTGCCGCTTCCGACCAATAGGCGGACAGAAAGGCTTGTCGAAACTCCCGAGTGGAGTTGCAGTGACGCGCTGCCGACCTCATGCGAATCGCCGGTTCGCCTTCCAAATAGCCACACATATATTCTATCTTATGTGAACTTGCCCAGTCGGGAGGAAGACAGAACTCAAATTGCTCGAGCCATGCTCGTGGATGTATTCCTTTTTGCGAATTTCGGAATATCTCAAACTTTCTCACCGTAAGGAAATGTTTGAAATCAAATCCCCGCATTTCCTCCTGGCGAGGCCCTTGAATGTTTCTATTATTCTCATGTCTGCCCCTTAAATTACTTTCTTCCCTGTCGTCAAAATCTCCCTCATGGCCGGAGTCCCTCTCTGCACTGTTCTTACGGCTATTTTTAATGCTATTGACGAGTTCGGAATCACACGCCATGCGGTTTTCCAGATGCGCCACGCGTTCTTGTAATTCGCCTGTTACAGCTCTGTTTTGCCTGTTCACTTCGAACTGTCCCTTCTGAAATCTCAGAAGCGAACGCACTTCTTCGGTCTCTGCGGCCGCTACCGGTGTAGTATTGTTCTCGCTTTCCGTCAGCTTCATCGTGCCTACAATGTCCGCTAATGCCGCAATCTTATCATCAATTTGTCTCTTGTCCTCCGCCCCAGTCTGCTTCAATTGTTCTATTTGCTGTTCCAACGCGTGGATCGCTAAACTGTTGTCCGCTATCGTGTTGCTAACGGACGTGGGACAATGCGTTTCCGCCTCTTGGAGCCTCGAGATTACCTGCTGGTGTTCCCTTTGGCATTCTTCCCTCAGCTCTTGGAAATTCCTAAGTAGCCGTTCTTCGCTTTCTTTAGATTCGGTATCGCCCCTCCGCTTGCTCTGTTCTAAAGCTTGCAGACGATCATCGATTTGTTCAAATGTACGGCCTAATTCTTTCATAATATCACTTTTTATCTCACTTGCCAGATTGTTTATTCTTTGTGAGATATCATCGGACACTCTCTGCATCGACTTGTCGACTTTATTTGTCTGCTGGATTAGTTTTTCGTCTATTTGTTCGCCTAGCTCTCGGATCGATTTTTCAGATTTCTGCGTCATTTGTTCGCCTAGCTCGCGGATCGATTTCTCGGATTTCTCTGCGTTTTCTTTATTTTGTTGCAATAAGGCTTTCATGAGTTCTGCTACATCAATTTGGTTAGTTAGAGGCAAATTAATTTCTGGCTCTGATGTGAGCCCGTTCGTGCTGTTTTGCATTTCGTCTGAAGTATTCCCCATTGCATTTTCGGAACCGCCCGACGCGTTAATATTGGAAATCAAATTATCCCCTTGGTCCATGTTGCTTAAGTTGTTGGACCGCTTACCTTTATCTTGGTTACGTGTTTGCATTAGTGCAATTTATACTCAGTACGCAACACACTAATCACTATAAATGTGTCCCCCAAAAATTACAACAGTCACACGAAAGATACCCAACCTAGTACGCACTTTTTCACACGCAAAACAAATTTTTATCTTAGATCGAAACAGTGGAATTTACAAGCGAGAATAAAAAAACACACAGACATATAAAACACACAAATATAAAAAAAACACAACAAGACAAACAACGCAACGCCGATCAACAACGCCGTGAATCTTTCGAAAGTCTGCTCGGAAACAACGCAGAAGTTGTTTGAGCGCTGTAGGGGAAAAAAATTAAGATTATAACACGCTCGCAATCTAACATTTCAGAGATTCCACAGTCTAGCGGAATCACAGAACAGGGTCGCCATGTGTAACGTTGTAACTTTAATTTTGTATGCTGAAGTGTAATATTGTTACTTTAATTTTGGTATACTGAAATCGGTGCTAATAGACAATAAAAGCTGGGTTAAAAGCCGTGATCTGTCTGGGGACCTTAACCGTGGATTACTGGGCAACTGTTTCATCAGATATTTAGTCTAGGTTTACCAAGCAGACAAAACCGGTAATATATATATATATAAAAAGGAGAATTTAAATAAAAGGAAAGAAATCAGTTTATATTTGGAAATTTATTTTAAGATTGTTCATTGAAATTTCAGCATATTATACGTGAGTTATAACTGAGCTGGTGCCTTATTTACGATTGAAAAAATGTGAGATTGTAATCTTACGGAACACATAAAATATGGAGCCAAGATTGGGAGACTGCATACCACACTGCATTCATAAAATAACACACGAAGAACATTGAAACATAAGCAAGAAGAAATTAACCACAACCAACAGATTCAGTTTTTTTACTCAAAGAAATTACGTTCATACCACAATCCTGTCCGTCATGTAATTACCACACACTGGTATACTAAATTCATATTAACTCTTTGTGAAGTCTTCGCAAAAAGAATAGCTGAGGGCTACTTTGATGATTACACCACATGCTCCACGTGGTCAACTTGGTTTACACAAAGCGTACAACTCCACAATAATTTTGATAATTAAAATACATTAGATCGAAAAGCAATTGACAAAAGAAAAACCTTGAACTGGTTACTAACGTCTTACTATTAACCTGATGGGTCAAACAGTTATATAAGCACGTGGTACTGGTCTCGCAAAGTACACCCCACGTGGGTTGAACATAAAGAAAAGCATAAAGAAAAGTTGCTATATTAAAAAAAAATATTCTCAAGACGAGACGTTATAATCACACAAGCATTCGCATTTAAGATTGATGAACTTAGTTAGAGTTACTGATCAACACGTGGTTCCACTTTACTCACAAAGTAGTAACAAAGCAACTACCGCAAAATAATCTGAATTTAACACGAGAATTACACTCCGCTGCACTTTAAGATAGCATTAGATATTTTAGAGCTAAACCTGAAATCAAGGTGATTAAATTTTCAGTTAGGCTGAACTTAAGAAATCCATTGTCCTACGGACTTAACAGACACGCGCTTAGCCGGAGATCTTACCACTTCAGACGCTCGCCACGGCCACACTGCAACTGCCTTACTGCCGAGCGTGCTTCCTGAGTGGTGGCTCACAAAGACCAACGGAAGTGGCCAGAGGGGCAGCTTCCTATACCAACATGACAACGGACGGACAGGACCATACTAAGGATAAGAAACCTCTTTGCTTTTAGGAAGCGTAGCTACCTGTTCCGACGTTGGTCCTACTGTTCTCTAGCAGACAGCCTTGTCTGCTACCCTCAAGCATGCAACTAAAAATACATATGCTCATTCATCCTCTCACACAAAAGGGAAGGGGGATGACAGTATCTTATCATATACAGTATATAAAAGAAAGCGGATGTAGGTTCCGTATGAGACTGTGTGACATGAATTACATATAAGAATTACATATAAACTGTGCTTTAAAGTGTAGTAGTGTGACAGATCGTTCTTGTTTATGTGTAAAAGTAACACGTTCCACTGCTCAGTCTCCTCCCAGATAGTCAGAAACGCCACAGTACATTTAGAAGAGGAATTTATTCCATAAATGGCAACAGATTTACGAAATTAAACATGAAAGGAATCCAACAGAGACCTTTCAACACACTGTTCCATTAATTTCGAATTCGTCTCGTAGACGTGTAATTGTTAACCTTGGAGGTGGTTCTGTACCATACACACTTTTCCACTGTCTTCGAACCGCAGCTACATTCTCAAACTTCCAGTACCACTTAATTATCTGCTTCCGCGCTTCAAAGCTCAAACGCACGTCCTCCATGTTGCAGTTACTGTCTTGCCACTGCTGCCACCTGTTGAAGAAACATAACATTACTTTCTCACAGATATATAACCTTGTAGAACGGGAAGTAAATTATCTATGACAATTCAAAGTGTGTATACATTTTTTGACTCGCCTTATATATATATATATATATATATATATATATATATATATATATATATATATATATATGTGTGTGTGTGTGTGTGTGTGTGTGTGTGTGTGTGTGTCTTATATCAAATTAATTGTCCCTGCATCACCAACGTAGCTTCGGAAGTTTTCAAACGTTAACAAGAATCATCCTGTATAACTATTTACGTTTAAAAGAGACAAATTTACCAGTAAACACGGACTTTAAAATGACTATCTGAAGAACTGGAGAACTTATTCGGTGGAAGAGGTGTGTTCCACAGTAGCCTCCATGAGAAAGGCCTCGTAGCTCTTAAATTATGCATTTTAGAGCCCATTTCTACTGGACGTTTTAAGTCTTGTTGTGACCCATGCTCCGACCTCTTGAGACACAGAATAATTTTTTCTTAAATACTGTGTAAAAGGCATCAAAGTCTTAAACATGGCTGCGAATCAGCAACTGTACAAATCTGACACGGTTGAAAACATCAGTCAACCGGGTGAAAAAACAAACGTTTATCAGCCCCTGACCTAGATTTCGATAGTGCTAAAAATATCTTCTTCAGAAGGAGTGATGTAACAAGGCCCACTCCTTCTGAAGAAGATATTTGTAGAAATATCGAGACCTAGGTCAAGGGCTGACAAACCTTTGTTTTGCAGCTGGTTGGCTGACTCTTCCAACCTCGTAAACTGCATCAGTTCACTTTTTTTTTTTGTCATCAATCTACTGACTGGTTTAATGCGGCCCGCCACGAATTCCTCTCCTGTGCTAACCTCTTCATCTCAGAGTAGCACTTGCAACCTACGTCCTCAATTATTTGCTTGACGTATTCCAATCTCTGTCTTCCTCTACAGTTTTTGCCCTCTACAGCTCCCTCTAGTACCAAGGAAGTCATTCCCTCATGTCTTAGCAGATGTCCTATCATCCTGTCCCTTCTCCTTATCAGTGTTTTCCACATGTTCCTTTCCTCTCCGATTCTGCGTAGAACCTCCTCATTCCTTACGTTATCAGTCCACCTAATTTTCAACATTCGTCTATAGCACCACTTCTCAAATGCTTCGATTCTCTTCTGTTCCGGTTTTCCCACAGTCCATGTTTCACTACCATACAATGCTGTACTCCAGACGTACATCTTCAGAAATTTCTTCCTCAAATTAAGGCCGGTATTTGATATTAGTAGACTTCTCTTGGCCAGAAATGCCTTTTTTGCCACAGCGAGTCTGCTTTTGATGTCCTCCTTGCTCCGTCCGTCACTGGTCATTTTACTGCCTAGGTAGCAGAATTCCTTAACTTCATTGACTTCGTGACCATCAATCCTGATGTTAAGTTTCTCGCTGTTCTCATTTCTACTACTTCTCATTACCTTCGTCTTTCTCCGATTTACTCTCAAACCACACTGTGTACTCCTTAGACTGTTCATTCCGTTCAGCAGATCATTTAATTCTTCTTCACTTTCACTCAGGATAGCAATGTCATCAGCGAATCGTACCATTGGTATCCTTTCACCTTGTATTTTAATTCCACTCCTGAACCTTTCTTTTATATCCATCATTGCTTCCTCGATGTACAGATTGAAGAGTAGGGGGCGAAAGGCTACAGCCTTGTCTTACACAGTTCACCTATGTACGGCAATTAGCGTAGTTGACACGTATGTTCACCCTGGTATTTCTGCCTTTCCGCGCACAGTTTTTAAGTTATATTTCTCCGCCATAAACAGCTCCAGTGGCGTGCCTGCAGTGTGAGCAAAGGTGGTCCGATAAACTTGCGCTTCAGACTCGTGCTTTACGTTTAGTAAGCCCCCCACTTGTGCCACTAATTCACTCACACAATGACGCAGTGGACTCTCTCTCTCTCTCTCTCTCTCTCTCTCTCATAAACGGCAGGTTTGAGTCAGGACATGGACAGTGAAGTGAGGAGTGGGTGGGCGCGGGAGAGATGAAGTTACCGGCGTGTGCCGGCTGCGGTGGTGGTGGGGGGAACGGCGAGAATCGATAGGACAGGTGGGATGGGGGGGGGGGGAGCGGGGACAAGGTAGCCGCTGATGGACTGCTGTGGTGGGGGAAGCAATGGAGCGGGGGAGGGGGTGCGGAGGGGTGATGTGGCTGTCTGGCGGCTCGGCTACTCCCCCCAGAGGGGAGGGCAGAGGTGGACGCCGTCAAATATTTACGGCCCAGTTCTCGCTGCGGGTCAAGGCGGTGCCGGAGTCGTCCGCATTGCTGGTTGACCATCTACCTGTAAGGGAACCTCACAGCACCAGGTGGATCCCACTTCCTGCTGAAGTACAAGGACTCCGCTACCTATCTTTGGTGTCGCTAAAAATTTTTGGTCGCCCTGCCAGTATAGCGAAAGTACTTCAGAAGTTCAACCTCATTATTCCGTCAGAGTAATGTCAAGAATTTGATGGCTGCAGACGATTCCACGCACTTCAGATTTTGTAACTGTGTGGAGTGTAAATATTTTTTTAAACGTAAACACCGGTCACGGAGTATGACTTAGACCTGTTTCAAGTGGCCCGATTCCTACCTACAACGCAGTATACGAGGAGCGATCTATGATCGTGAAATGTGTGATCAGTATGTCTCAGTCCCTGCAGCCGTTACTGCCAGCAAATGAACCGTGATGATGGCGCAGCTTCTTCATTCGAGCAGTCCCTTATTTGGCGTCATGAGGCTGGGTGCTTCCTGTTCCAGACGTCCCTGCCTCAGAAATATCTCAGGAAGTGCCGGAATCGAACCACCAAAGGCAGGTGCCGGGAACCGAACCACTAAAGGCAGCAACACTGATCACTTATTTCCCTTTTTTTTAGCACGAGCGGCCGCCCTAACCGACTCTTCTTCAAAAATACTAACCTCCTTTCTCTTGTTTCTCCCGTTTTAGTGATCTGCGCCTCAGTCTGTAAAAACGGAACCCTTATATGACGGCTTTGTTGCCTGTCTTGTTTGTCTGTTCACCTGTTAAGACCCTTTTTCTCAGGAACAGTTGCACGTTACAAGTTCAAATTTACGTCACATGCCGAGGTCTGTGGTCCCTTGGCGCTGACAAATTTTAAGCTTCTAAACCAACCCAGCCAAAAGATACGGCTGTTTATGTCGCGTATTCGATACTTGAAAAATCACTCATCAAAAGCTGGAGGGTCCTTTCCATGGACCTACAGTCATGAAATTCGGCAAGAAGCTATGTTAAAGGAAAAAATCCGAAAAATTGAAGGATTTGTTGCAAGAAGGAGGCAGCTCCACTTTTTCCAGTTTGTGGAAAATTAAAAAAAAAAGTTTTAAAAATTCAGTTTTCACCAAAACGAAAGATTGTCAGCCTTGTTTCAGGCTATGGGGTATCTAATATTACTGACCAGAATACACACAAATGCATGCACTCAGGTGCGTGCAATAGAGGTTTGAATTTTGGAGCTGTCTCTGTTTTGCTCCAAAGTGAATGGAAAACTCTTTGTAGGACAATTTTCTTCATAATTAACCATATTTCAGTTTAAAAAATTTATTAATAAACAAAGTGCAACATTATTGGCATAATACATTAACTCTACAGTTCTTCTTCAGTCTTCTAGCTCCCCTTCTGTCACCTCAGGATCGTCTGATGCATCTGACGTCAACTGGTCGTAAAACCACATTTGGTTTTGCCCAACATACTTTACGGCCAGCTCTTTGACGTATTTAAACTTTTGGCCTTCAAGCGGGAGGAGAGAATCTTAAGCTTGATGGAGGTGGTCCATTGTTATGAGACTCGCAGGTACTTGGTTGCAAATTTGCGCATTATCGAAGACAGTCATCCCTACGGTCGCACTGCATTGAATAATCCCTTTGCCGATGTATGGCTGTTCACAGAGGAATATTTTGTACTTAGTGATTAAATATTTTCCTCTTTTCTTGTACGTTAATGATACGTAAGGATTCTTTACAAAAAAAATTCTTCAAATTGTCAAAAAAGTGGAAAATAAATCTCTGGTCCACTTCAGTGACATGATATTTGGGGCTGGTTCTTCTGATAATGCGAGCATAGTCCACTGGAAGAAAAACTCTTTCCATCTCCCTCAAACACTTTTCTGTATTACCGAACGCTCTGTCGCATGGCACAAAGATGTGTCCCGGTTCTGGAAATCGATGAACCATCCTCGTAAAGCGGCCACTTTGCACAAGGTAAAACACGTACTACGTCAACGAATGAGTTTTATTTTGTGAGACACACTTATCGAAAAATAGGTAAAGTATTTTGATATCATCTGTTAGAACGTGGTTGATGTAATGATGTATAAAGACTTATTGGCTCATTGGGTGTCTTTTTTCCGATGGTTTCATCACAGAGATAAAAATGATATTTTTCAGTCTTACCAGACGAAATCTAAAAGTTATAGACCCACAACTGGCGTTTATAAAATGCGTCCCCAGAAGGAACTTTGGCGAGAGGCATATTCTATTGGTAGTCGATGCTCAACATCTCGGTGCCATTATTACATTGTGCATCCTGGAGCTCCTTAAGTCACTCATCTGACATAGACGAGGCGCTACGCTCCCCTGGCCCTCTAAAAGTTTTTAGCTTCTTAGACAGTGCGGTCAAAAGTTGCGGCTGTTTATGTCACTGATTCTGACACTCGGAAACTCGATCATCTAAACCGGTAGGGTGCTTCCCCTGTTGACCTATAATCGTGAAATTTGGCAAGAATCAAGGTTTCACAGTAAAGGGAAAAATTCTAAATTATTGATTTGTAATTATATCACACGAAATAAATATTTCTTTTGTCATTTGTTATCCGAGATCAAACATTAAATGAAAACATCCTCGAAAGTCTTGGAATCCGTGGGACCGATTTCTTGCCAGTAGGCGGCCGCTGTGGCCGAGCGGCTCTAGGCGCTTCAGATCGGAACCGCATGACTGCTACGGTCGCAGGTTCGAAACCTGCTTCGGGCATGGATGTGTGTGATGACCTTAGGTTAGTTAGGTTTAAGTAGTTCCACGTTCTAGGGGACTGATGACCTCAGCTGTTAAGTCCCATAGTGCTCGGAGCCATTTGAACCAATTTGAACCCCGATTCTCGGAATACATAAACTGTCCATACACATAGTTAGGTTTCAACGAAATACAGGTCCTACTCTCACCTGGCAAGTTTATTATTATTATTGTTATTTCCAAAAATTTCTCAGTAGGAACAAGGTTTAAAATGTACTGTTCAATTTGAACAAAAAATTTTCACTGTAGTTTTTCGTCTTGCGACGCTACCTTTTTTTTTAAATGAAGCCAGTGGACTCATACGAGCTAAACAATAATGAACCTAATTCAATTGGAGTTCAAAACAAATCTGCTTGATAGCGCTGTATTTTATTTGGAAACAGTACAAAACAGAACACAAGCAGAGGATACTCTACAGGTAGTACAACACAACAGAAGAACTACGACCACTCGAAACATCAGGTAAGAAACACTGTATTGTCCCAATTGTACACAGCTGGGGCTCGGGTGCGTCTTAATAGTTCAGCATTTATGTTTCAAACAAGTCTCTCGTGGCTGAAATCGAACATGTTTACGTGCTATTTCCAACCTACACTAGATCTGCGTTCACAAAAGCGCTGCTAGTGTATGGGACCAAACTGCTCAGGTCATCGGTCCCTAAGCCTACACACTATTTAATCTAACTTAAACTACACTATGGACATCACACACACCCATGCCCGAGGGAGGTATCGAATCTCCGACGGGGGTAGCCGCACGAACCGTGACAAGGCGCCTAAGACCGCGTGGCTACCCCGCGCGGCAAAATTAAGTACAATTTATAAAGAACTTATCAATGTGAGCTGATTTATTGGTATGATGTTCCAGCCCCTCTGGGCTGCAAGGGTTTACTGATTCAGTTGCCATAAAGACGTTGTATACAAACATTATGAATCACCTCGAAAGGAACGATCTATTGATACGTAATCAGCATGGTTTCAGAAAACATCGTTCTTGTGCAACGCAGCTAGCTCTTTATTCGCACCAAGTAATGGCCGCTATCGACAGGGGATCTCAACTTGATTCCGTATGTCTAGATTTCCGGAAAGCTTTTGACACCGTTCCTCACAAGCGACTTCTAATCAAGCTGCGGGCCTACGGGGTATCGTCTCAGTTGTGCGACTGGATTCGTGATTTCCTGTCAGGAAGGTCGCAGTTCGTAGTAGTACATGGCAAATCATCGAGTGAAACTGAAGTGATATCAGGTGTTCCCCAGGGAAGCATCCTGGGACCTCTGCTGTTCCTGATCTATATAAATGACCTGGGTGACAATCTGAGCAGTTCTCTTAGATTTTTCGCACATGATGCTGTAATTTACAGTCTAGTAAGGTCATCCGAAGACCAGTATCAGTTGCTAAGCGATTTAGAAAAGATTGCTGTATGGTGTGGCAGGTGGCAGTTGACGCTAAATAACGAAAAGTGAGAGGTGATCCACATGAGTTCCAAAAGAAATCCGTTGGAATTCGATTACTCGATAAATAGTACAATTCTCAAGGCTGTCAATTCAACTAAGTACGTGGATGTTAAAATTACGAACAACTTCAGTTGGAAAGACCACATAGATAATATCGTGGGGAAGGCGAGCCAAAGGTAGCGTTTTACTGGCAGGACACTTAGAAGACGCATCAAGTCCACTAAAGAGACAGCTTAGACTACACTTGTTCGTCCTCTGTTAGAATATTGCTGCGCGGTGTGGGATCCTTACCAGATGGGATTGACGGAGGACATCGAAAGGGTGCAAAAAAGGGCAGCTCGTTTTGTATTATCACGTAGTAGGAGAGAGAGTGTGGCAGATATGATACACGAGTTGGGATGGAAGTCATTAAAGCAAAGACGTTTTTCGTCACGGCGAGATCTATTTAAGATATTTCAGTCACCAACTTTCTCTTCCGAATGCGAAAATATTTTGTTGAGCCCAACCTACATAGGTAGGAATGATCATCAAAATAAAATGAGAGAAATCAGAGTTCGAACAGAAAGGTTTAGGTGTTCGTTTTTCCCGCGCGCTGTTCGGGAGTGGAATGATAGAGAGACAGTATGATTGTGGTTCGATGATCCCTCTTGGAAGCACTTAAATGTGAATTGCAGAGTAATCATGATGATGGAGATGTATTCTGTAGTGTGGCCAGCCGAACCACAGTTGTAACTGCTACACGATGTCATGGATACTGCCATTGGGACAGAGTTGATGACCGATCTGGTGTTTTATCGGCGACAGATGTGGGGATTTTACTGGCCGCAGGAGTACCTCAACATCACGCCGACAGTACAGAGTGACAGTTGCCACTAGTTGACGAGCGTTGTCCTACTGAAAAATGGCACCACTGTTCAGCTGTCAGACCTCCCTCAAAAATTACCATTTGTGACCTCACTATTCCACGATGCCAGTAATAACACCACTTTGACTCAACGGAACATTGCAAGAGTCGGATCTGTTAGCAGGTTGGTGCCACACTCGCCAACGATGTGCAGAACCGCAATTCGCGGCTCGACCCAATGAGTCATCACATTGACTGTTAACTGATCCGTTCGTGCTGCTGTGTTAATGGCAGCCTACGCAGACGACCGTAATTCCCTAGTCCAACTACTGATATCCTCCGACGAGTAGTATGCTGCACGGAGTCAACTACTTGCTCGGATGGTGGGTTCAAAAAAATGGTCAAATGTGTGTGAAATCTTATGGGACTTAACTGCGAAGGTCATCAGTCCCTAAGCTTACACACTACTTAACCTAAATTATCCTAAGGACAAACACACACACACCCATGCCCGAGGGAGGACTCGAACCTCCGCCGGGACCAGTCGCACAGTCCATGACTGAAGCGCCCCTTACCGCGCGGCTGGGATGGTGGGCGCTGATGTCACGTGGTCACGTTGTGCTTGGTGCACAATACGACTATCCTCCCTAGAGATATTCAGACTTGGTCTACGGGAATCTTGGCGACCAGTGTGCCTGCCCTTGACGTTCCAGTTTGGTCCATCACCAGGCCACTGTCACATCCGAATGCTCCACAAATGTTGATATTGCGCTATTCGACCGTCCGGCCAAATGGAGAGCCGGCCAGTGTGGCCGTGCGGTTCTAGGCGCTTCAGTCTGGAACCGCGTGACCGCTACGGTCACAGGTTCGAATCCTGCCTCGGGCATGGATGTGTGTGATGTCCTTAGGTTAGTTAGGTTTAAATAGTTCTAAGTTCTAGGGGACTGATGACCTCAGATGTTAAGTCCCATAGTGCTCAGAGCCATTTGAACCATTTGAACCGAATGGAGACCCAGATTCTATCAGGCACTGATAACGCAGCAGACACAAGAATACGTGGCGTCTTAGTCTCGTTCAGAATGATCACTCAACATCTGACGTTGTTAACGCCACTTATACAGTGATCATCCAGAACAATGCGACCACCTACCTAATAGCCGGTATGTCTACCTTTGGCACGGGTAACAGCGGTGACGCTTCGTGGCAAGGAAGCAATAGGGCCTTGGTAACTAGGTGGAGGGAGTTGGCACCACATCTGCACACACAAGTCACCTGATTCCCGTAAATCCCGCGTAAGGGGGCGCCGAGCTCTGACGACTCAGTCGCATCCCAGATGTTTTCGATCGTGTTCGGATCTGGTGAGTTAGGGGGACCAGTACATCTACATCTACATAGATACTCCGCAAACCACTGTGCTGTGCATGGCGGAGGGTACACTGTATCACCACTAGTGAATTCCTTTCCTGTTCCACTCGAAAACACAGCGAGGGGAAAACGACCGTCCATACGCCTCCGTATGAGCCCTAATTTCTCGTATGTTATCTCACGGGCAATGTATGTTGGCAGCAGTGAAATGGCTCTGCAGTCACCTTCAAATGCCGGTTCTCTAAATTTTCTCAATAGTGTTTGTCGAAAAGAACGACGCCTTCCCTCCAGGGATTCCCATTTGGGTTCCCGGAGCGTCCCCGTAACACTTGTGTTTTGTTAGTACTTATCGGCAACAATCTAGCAGCCCGCCTCTGGATTGCTTCGATGTCTCCATTCCATCCGACCTGGTGCAGATCACAAATATTCGAGCAGTACTCAAGAACAGGTCGCACCAACATCCTATTCGCGGTCTCCTTTACAGGTGAACCACTCTTCCACTCTTTCCTAAAATTCTCCCAGTAAACCGAAGTCGGCCATTTGCCTTACCTACCGTAGTTCCACATGTTCGTTCCATTTCATATCGCTCTGCAACGTTACGCCCAGAAATTTAAACGGCTTCACTGTGTGATGCAGGGCACTAGTATTACTCTATCCGAACGTTACAGATTTGCCTTTCCTACTCATCCGCATCAGCTTACATTTTTCCAGATTTAGGCCAAACTGCCAGTCATCACACGGCTGTATGACGGCTTCAACTCTGCTGGGGTCACTTTGTGTGACGAGTGTAGATGTCTGTGGAGGAGTAGAAACCCACTCTTCCTCAAGATCCGCAGGTAGAGTAGGTACCGATTTTGGACGATGGAGTCTGGAGCGACTTCGACGTTCTCAGTTATACCAGACGTGCTCCATTGCGATCAGATCGGGGACTATGGGTGGGCTAGTCCGCTTCAGAACTGTTACCGTCCAAAAACCATCGTCTCACACTTGCTGCTTTACGAAATAAACTGTCCATATGGTGTACGCGGTACACAGTGACGCGAACGCGTTCATAGCGTCCCACATTTAGCTTTTTCTTAACCGCAGTAGTCGGACCACATCTCAAGAAAAATACTCCTATATCGCAACACCACCTCCTTCGTACGCCACTGTTGGCACTGCACATGATGGCAGGTACCATTCTCCAGACTTTCGCCAAACTCGTACCCATTCACTGTATTTCCAGAGGTTATAGAGGTATTAACGACTCCAAAGTACTGGCTTCCAGCCGTCTACAGTCCAGTGGCGTCGCTTTGTAGACCATCTCGAGCGTGGCTTAGTACTGACTGGAGAAATGTGTTTAATGAACTGGAACACCTACAGCCGTCCTTACGATGTAGTTCATTGTACCGCTTCCAGTTTCGGTGCTCCAGGGTACCACCTTGAGCCGTTAGCTGACGCTGAGAGGGTTAACACCATCCGTATACACGATGCAACAATGGCCAATATTTATAGCCGGTTTCCGCAGTCTACCTATACCGTAGGTGTTGTCTCTCCAACATCAACTGATGCATCGTGCATACGGACGGCGTTAACCGTCTCAGCCTCACATAAGCTCTGAGGATGGCGCACTGAAAACCGAAACTGGTAGCCATACAACGAATGACATCGTAAGATCGGCTGTAGGTGTTACATTTCATTACTTAAGTGAAAGCCCAAAGTCCCTCGGATCACCAGCCACAACGGTGGACATAAAAAAATACAAATCTATGCCTTATGACGTTGTACCCCATTCTTTTTAACTTCCTCTAACAGTCATACACTCCTGGAAATTGAAATAAGAACACCGTGAATTCATTGTCCCAGGAAGGGGAAACTTTATTGACACATTCCTGGGGTCAGATACATCACATGATCACACTGACAGAACCACAGGCACATAGACACAGGCAACAGAGCATGCACAATGTCGCCACTAGTACAGTGTATATCCACCTTTCGCAGCAATGCAGGCTGCTATTCTCCCATGGAGACGATCGTAGAGATGCTGGATGTAGTCCTGTGGAACGGCTTGCCATGCCATTTCCACCTGGCGCCTCAGTTGGACCAGCGTTCGTGCTGGACGTGCAGACCGCGTGAGACGACGCTTCATCCAGTCCCAAACATGCTCAATGGGGGACAGATCCGGAGATCTTGCTGGCCAGGGTAGTTGACTTACACCTTCTAGAGCACGCTGGGTGGCACGGGATACATGCAGACGTGCATTGTCCTGTTGGAACAGCAAGTTCCCTTGCCGGTCTAGGAATGGTAGAACGATGGGTTCGATGACGGTTTGGATGTACCGTGCACTATTCAGTGTCCCCTCGACGATCACCAGTGGTGTACGGCCAGTGTAGGAGATCGCTCCCCACACCATGATGCCGGGTGTTGGCCCTGTGTGCCTCGGTCGTATGCAGTCCTGATTGTGGCGCTCACCTGCACGGCGCCAAACACGCATACGACCATCATTGGCACCAAGGCAGAAGCGACTCTCATCGCTGAAGACGAAACGTCTCCATTCGTCCCTCCTTCACGCCTGTCGCGACACCACTGGAGGCGGGCTGCACGATGTTGGGGCGTGAGCGGAAGGCGGCCTAACGGTGTGCGGGACCGTAGCCCAGCTTCATGGAGACGGTTGCGAATGATCCTCGCCGATACCCCAGGAGCAACAGTGTCCCTAATTTGCTGGGAAGTGGCGGTGCGGTCCCCTACGGCACTGCGTAGGATCCTACGGTCTTGGCGTGCATCCGTGCGTCGCTGCGGTCCGGTCCCAGGTCGACGGGCACGTGCACCTTCCGCCGACCACTGGCGACAACATCGACGTACTGTGGAGACCTCACGCCCCACGTGTTGAGCAATTCGGCGGTACGTCCACCCGGCCTCCCGCATGCCCACTATACGCCCTCGCTCAAAGTCCGTCAACTGCACATACGGTTCACGTCCACGCTGTCGCGGCATGCTACCAGTGTTAAAGACTGCGATGGAGCTCCGTATGCCACGGCAAACTGGCTGACACTGACGGCGGCGGTGCACAAATGCTGCGCAGCTAGCGCCATTCGACGGCCAACACCGCGGTTCCTGGTGTGTCCGCTGTGCCATGCGTGTGATCATTGCTTGTACAGCCCTCTCGCAGTGTCCGGAGCAAGTATGGTGGGTCTGACACACCGGTGTCAATGTGTTCTTTTTTCCATTTCCAGGAGTGTAGTTCTAGCTAGATCTCTGGTAGCACTTTGGAACTACGCACTGAATTCTTTCCATGATTTTATGCGATTTTTCTACAGTCACCGTCCTCAACACTCTACGGTGCCCGTCTTTCATACGCTTTGCCTGGTCTTCGTTTGGCTGTGGTTTTTCCTCCTCGTTTCCACGTTTCCACTGCACAAACGCACCACCAACAGTCAACCTGGGCAGCGTGAGACCGGTTGAAATGTCCCTGATGGATTCTTTACTTAGATGACACCCAGTGACTGCTCCAGATTCGAAGTCACTGATGTCTGCTGGCCGCCGCTCCCTGCTGTTTGTGCTCCTCTGCTGACAGCACGGTAGTGCCCTCCTCCTTTTACAGTGTAAGGTCCTCTTCTGGTGACATTTGTTGTTGAATTCCGCTTTACACAGGACTGCCTGCAGATTTTTGATCAGGTATTCAACGGTCTACAGACAAACAGTCAACACGCGTTTAGAAAACATCGTTCTTGTGAATCACAACTAGGTCTTTACTCACACAAAGTGTTGAGTGCTATTCACAAGGTATTTCAAACTGATTCTGTATTTCTATATTTACACAAGGCTTTTGACACTCTACCACACAAGCGAAATGTAGTGAAATGGCGTGCTTTTGGGGTATCGTCTCAGTTATGTGACTGGATTCGTGATTTCCTGTCAGAGACGTCACTGATCGCAGTAACTGACGGAATGCCGTCGAGTAAAAGAGAAGTGATTTGTGGCTTGCTACAAGGTAGTGTTATAAGCCCTTTGCTGTTTCTTATGTATATGAACGATTTGGGAGACAATCTGAGTAGCCATCTTATGTTTTTTGCAGGGATGCTGTCGTTCATCGACTAGTAAAGTCACCAGAGGATCAAAAGAAATTACAAAATGATTTAGAAGGGATATGTGAATGGTGTGAAAATTGGCAATTGGCCCTAAATAATAAAGAGTGTGAGGTCATCCACATGAATGCTAAAAGGAATGCGTTAAACTTCGATTACACGATAAATCAGGAAAATTTAAAGCCCCTACATTCAACTACATTCCTAGTAAGTACAGTTACCAACAACTGAAATTGGAAGGGAGGCATAGGAAAAGTTATGGGAAAGGCTAACCAAACATTGCGTTTTATTAGTGCGACACTTAGAAAATGTAACTACTAAAGAGACTGCCTACACTACCCTTTTCCGTCCCGTTTTAGAAAACTGCTGCGCGGTGTGGGATCCTTACCAGATAGGACTGACGGAGTACATCGAGAAAGCTCAAAGAAGGACAGTACGTCTTATATTACCGTGAAATGTGAAACACAACTAGCTCTTTATACTCATGAAGTAATAATTGCTATCCACATGCGATATCAAATTGATTCCATTTCTCAGATTTCAGAAGTTTTTCGACACCGTTCCTCACAAGCGTCTTCTAACCAAACTGCGTGCCTACGGAGTATCGCGTCAGTTGTGCGAATGGATTCGTGATTTTCTGCCAGAAGGGTCACAGTTCGTAGTTATAGACGGAAAGTCATCGAGTAAAACAGAGTAACATCTGGCGTTCCCCAAGGCCCTCTATTGTCCCTGACCTATATTAACGACATAGGAGACAATCTGAGTAGCTGTCTTAGATTGTTTGCAGATGATGCTGTCATTTACCGTCTTGTAAAGTCATCAGATGATCAAAACGACTTGCAAAATGATTTAGATAAGATATCTGTATGGTGCGAAAAGTGGCAGTTGACCCTGAACATAGCCGGCCGGGGTGGCCGAGCGGTTCTAGGCGCTTCAGTCTGGGGCCGCGCAACCGCTATGGTCGCAGGTTTGAATCTTGCCTCGGGCATGGATGTGTGTTACGTCCTTAGGTTAGTTAGGTTTAAGTAGTTCTACGTTCTAGGGGACTGATGACCTCAGAATTCAAGTCCCATAGTGCTCAGAGCCATTTGAACGATTTTTTTTTACCCTGAATAAGGAAAGTGTGAAGTTATTCACATTAGTACTGAAGGAAATCCGCTAAATTTTGATTACGCTGTAAGTCACACAAGTCTGAAGGCTGTAAATTCAACTAAATACTCAGGAATTACAATTACAAATAACCTAAATTGGAAAGAACACATAGATAACATTGTGGGTAGAGCAAAA
This sequence comes from Schistocerca cancellata, assembly GCF_023864275.1. Taxonomy (NCBI): domain Eukaryota; kingdom Metazoa; phylum Arthropoda; class Insecta; order Orthoptera; family Acrididae; genus Schistocerca; species Schistocerca cancellata. The sequence goes on along the minus strand of NC_064635.1, from coordinate 12,893,647 downwards.
CGAAGGCTGCGATTCACTGGCAGAACACTTAGAAGGTGCAACAGGTCTAGTAAAGAGAATGCTTACATCACGCTTGTCCGCCCTATTCTGGAGTACTGCTGTGCGGTGTGGGATCCGCATCAGGTGCGACTGACTGATTATATCGAAAAAGTACAAAGTAGGGCAGCTCGTTTTGTATTATTGCGAAATAGGAAGAAAGTGTCACAGATATGACACGTGAATTGGACTGGCAATCATTAAAACAAAGGCGTTTTTCGTTGCGACGGGATCTTCTCATGAAATTTCAATCACAAGTTTTCTCCTCCGATTGCGAAAACATTCTGTTGGCACCCGCCTAATAGGGAGGAATGATCATCACTATAAAGTAAGATAAATCAGGGCTCGTACAGAAAAGTTCAAGTGCTCGTTTTTCCCGCGTGCAGTTCGAGAATGGAACGGTAGAGAGACAGCTTGAAGGTGGTTCATTGAACCCTCTGCGAGGCACTTTATTGTGAATAGCAGAGTAATCACGTAGATGTAGATGACAGAGTGTCTCTGAAATGATACAGAATTTGGGGTGGAAATCATTGAAAGAAAGTCGTTTTTCGTTGCAGCGGAATCTTCTCACGAAATTTCAATCAGCAACTTCCTCCTCCGAATGCGAAAATATTTGTTGACGCCGACATGCGTTGGGAGAAACAATCATCACAATAAAAGAAGGGAAATCAGAGCTATCACGGAAAGATGTAGGTGTTCGTTTCTCCCGCACGCTGATCGAGACTGGAATAATAGAGAATTATTGAGAAGGTTGTTTGATGAACCCTCTGCCAGGTACTTCAACGTGGTTTGCAGAGCATCCATGTAGATGTAGACAGCAAACATTTCACAAAATGTCCTCAAGGAGAGAATCAGGGAAACTGAGGCTCCTGTGGGGAATTACTGGCAGTCGTCCTTCCCACAAACCATTCTCGAAAGGGTGAGGAAAATGAGAGTGATTCTAGAAAGACACTCCGCCGCGCACCCTGAGGTAGGTTTTGGAGTATGACATATTTGTCTCGTAGTGGCTTCACACTGCATCGTAAGGAGCTTGGCACCGTAGCGTAACTATCACAAGTTGTGTAGGCTACCCGCGGTGCCACGTTGGCTCCGGTTACGCGTCTACCTGTCGATGTTGCAGTCCCTATGCGCGTTGCTGTACGCGAGCCGGCGGGCCCAGTGCTGCGGCTGCGATGTACAGCTACGCGGCCGGCCCCCTCTGACGCGCCACAGTTTCCAGCAGTAGCGCCCGCGGCCGCGGCTCCTCACTTGATTACTTCGTCCTCACAATGGCCGCCCTGCACAATGCCTGTGTTCCTGCTCTCTCTCTCTCTCTCTCTCTCTCTCTCTCTGTCTCTCTCCCCTTTCCCCCCTGACGTTGAGCGCCCCTTTTGCTCTGATATTCATTCCCACTGGTCGCTCACGAGCACGTCTTACAGCGCGGGAACAAACCCTCTTAACGACTCGTTGCGTTTGTCAGAATATCGGACATGAGACTAACTGAGCACATGCATGCCTGTATGTGTGTGTTTGCGTTAGCTTTATTTATTTATTTATTTGTTTTGTTTTGCTTCCTACTCTTCTGCCGTTTGCCTTAGCTTACGTTGACCTCATTTCATTTCTTGACGTCACCACTAGTATCCTCACCAAAACCATCTTCTGTACTGGCTACTTTTTATTTCAGTTTTTTTTATTCGGTGCACGTCCTTTTGTTCTATTGCTATCTGCTCTCTGCGCAAATAAATATGATATGTAGGTATTTCTCTTTCTTCGTGATATTACATGGCAGTTATAAGAGTCGAGGGTCATGAAAGGGAAGCAGTGGTTGGCAAGGGAGTGAGACAGGGTTGTAGCCTGTCCCCGATGTTATTCAATTTGTATATTGAGCAAGCAGTAATGGAAACAAAAGGAAAATTCGAAGTAGGTATTAAAATCCATGGAGCAGAATTAAAAACTTTGATGTTTGCTGATGACATTGTAATTCTGTCAGAGACAGGAAAGGACTTGGAAGAGCAGTTGAACAGAATGGACAGTGTCTTGAAAGGAGGGTATAAGATGAACATCAACAAAAGCAAAACTAGGATAATGGAAACCACTCGAATTAAGTCGGGTGATGCTGAGGAAATTAGATCAGGAAAAGGCACTTAATGTACTAAAGGAATTTTGTTATTTGGGGAGCAAAATAGCTGATGATGGTCGAAGTAAAGAGGATATAAAATGTAGACTGGCAATGGCGTTTCTGAAGAAGAGAAATTTGTTAACATCGAGTTTATATTTAAGTGTCAGGAAGTCGTTTCTTGAAAGTATTTGTATGGAGTGTGGCCACGTATGGAAGTGAAACATCGACGACAAATAGTTTGGACAAGAAGAGAATAGAAGCTTTCGAGATATGGTGCTACACAGGAATGTTGATGATTAGATTTGTAGATCACATAACTAACGAGAAGTTACTGAATAGAGCTCGGGAGAAGAGGAGCTTGTGGCACAACTTGACTAGAAGAAGGGATCGGTTGGTAGGACATGTTCTGAGGCATCAAGGAATCACCAATTTAGTACTGGAGGGCAGCATGGAGGGTAAAAATTGTAGAGGGAGACCAAGAGATGAATACACTATGCAGATTCAGAAGGATGTAGGTTGCAGTAGGTACTGGGTGATGAAGAATCTTGCACAGGATAGAGTAGCATGGACAGCTGCATCAAACCAATCTCAGGACTGAGGACCACCACAACAACAACGTGATATTAATTGTTGTATTGGCTAAATAAATTTGGCGCCCAACACCCAATAAGGCGAAGAAAGTCGTGGGATACTTCTTAATATCATGTGGGACCTCCTTATATCCGCAATAGTGCAGTAACCCGACGTGGCATGGACTAAGCAAGTGGTTGGAAGCCCCCTGCACAAATACCGACCCATGCTGCCTTTGTAGCAGAACGTAATTGCAAAAGTGTTGCCGTCGCAGGACTTTGTGCACGGACTGACCTGTCAACTATGGTTGGGATTCATGTCGAGCGATCTGTAAGGCCAAACCATTCGCTTGAATTGTCCTGAATAGTCTTGAAGCCGCGCGGAGTGGCCGTGCGGTTTGAGGTGCCATGTCACGGATTGCGTGGCCCCTCCCGCCGCAGGTTCGAGTCCTCCCTCGGCCATGGGTGTGTGTGTTGTTCCTAGCGTAAGTTAGTTTAAGTCAGTTTAAGTAGTGTGTAAGTCTAGGGACCGATTACCTCAGTAGTTTGCTCCCTTAGTATTGACACACCATTGAACTGAATAGTCTTCAAACAAATCGCGAACAGTTCTAGCCCATTGCCTCTGCGAATTGGCATCCATAGCAATTCCATCGGTGTTTGAGAACGTGGATTCCAAGAATGGCAGAAAATGGTCTCCAAGTTGCCGAACACGTCCATTTCCAGCCAATGACCGGTGCAGTTGGACCAGAGGACCCTGTCCATTCCATGTAAACACAGTCCAAGCCGTTACGGAGTGACCACCGGCGTGCACACACTCGAAGCCTACCACCAGCTCTTACCGACTGAAACCGGGGCCCAACTGAGCAGGCCACTGTTTTCCGGACGTCTAAGCTCCAACCGATACGGTCACGTGGCCAGAAGAGTCGCTGCAGGCCATGTCGTGATGTTACTGAAAGCACTCACGTCGGTCGTCTGCTGCCACAGACCATTAACCCCGGATTTCGCCGCGCTGTGCCGACTGTTACCTTCGTTGCACGTCCCACATTCATTTCTGCGGCTGTTTCACGCAGTGTTGCTTGTCTGTTAGCGCTGACAAGTCTACGCAAACGCCACCGCTCACGGTCGTTAAGGGGCTCCGGAACGCCCTATACTTGCAATGTTAAAATAACGCTTATAAATTACATCTTTCCTCACAAAGTATTTGAGATAGGAAGTTGAACTTTTTACAGATTATTTATTGGAATATGGGCTACAACTTAACACAGGGATTTTACAAAATTTTAGTTCAGTTATTAAAGATGATTTTTTTTTTCAATTTTAATGAAAATTCACAACATTTTTTTGCAATTTTTTATTTATATATTCAAAAATATACAGTTTTTTGGAAAAAGGCTGTGTTAAATTATGCGGAAGGTACTCTGCAACATTTACTGAAAGTTTGAAACAAATATGTTTGGAAGATCCTTAGAAAACATGTAATTAGTATGAGAAAATAAAAGTTTTGGGAATCGAGCGACAAAGATTGGATTAACTTTTTAGTGCATTCCAGGTCCATAGGATGGATTATCTTCATCCTCTGCAAACTCCTCCTCCAGCTTCCTCTTGTTCCTCCTCCTGTTTACTCTTGCTTGTATTTCTAGACTCTTTACAGCCCTGTCTGCAGCCCGAAGGCGTTCCTTGTCTAAAGCAAGCATCGCTTGTACCATGTTAGAATGTTATTATTTACAGTAATAACACATACCTTTGGCTTTCCAACATTTCTCCTTTTCTTAAAAGCCTTCAGAGGATTTCTAATAACTTTACTTATACTCATTATTATACTTCAACGAAACAGAGACTCAAGAAACAGAATTAATTACGAATATTTTAGAGATAACGACAGAGTAAATAAACATGAAACAATCGACAATCACACCAGCGATATATATTGAACCATCACAGGTTAGCCACAACACATACTTTATCTCACATCACTAAAATTTACCTGATGAACACGGACGTTAATAATAACACCATTTGACAGCAGTTTAACAGCGCCACAGTAGGTCACGCCCATGTATAACACATTTCAAAAAAAATTTAAAAATAGTTGTAGTCTTCAGAATTGAATAAATTATATATCTATTAAAAGGTAATAGTCTGCAGATTCAGAAAACGCAAAAAAGTAAAAATTGAACTTTTCATGATTTTGAGCCTTTCCGGAGCCCCTTAAGTGAAGACTGTCAGCCATTGCGTTGTCCGTTGTGGGATGTAGTCAATGAAATTTGGTGTTTTCGGCACACACTTTCCAGGGCGGATCTCGGAATACCGAATTCTCTAACAATTTCCGAAATGGAATCTCCCAGTGTTCCATGCGTCTTGCTCTAACAACTGTTCCGCGTTCAAAACCTGTTAATTCCCGTCGTGTGGCTACAGTCGCCTCGCAAACTTTTTGACACGAACCACCTGCGTACAAATCACAGTCCCGTCAATGTAGTGCCCTTTTATACACCATTAAAATTGCTACACCAACAAGAAATGCAGATGATACACGGGTATTCATTGGACAAATATATAATACTAGAACTGAGATGTGATTACATTGTCACGCAATTTTGGGTGCATAGATCCTGAGAAATCAGTACCCAGAACAACCACCTCTGGCCGTAATAACGGCCTTGATACGCCTGGGCATTGAGTCAAACAGAGCTTGGATGGCGTGTACAGGTACAGCTGTCCATGCAGCTTCAACACGATACCACAGTTCATCAAGAGTAGTGACTGGCGTATTGTGACGGGCCACTTGCTCGGCCACCATTGACCAGACGTTTTCAGTTGGTGAGAGATCTGCAGAATGTGCCGGCCAGGGCAGCAGTCGAACATTTTCTGTATCCAGAAAGGCCCGTACAGAACCTGCAACATGCGGTCATGCATTATCCTGCTGAAATGTAGGGTTTCACAGGGATCGAATGAAGGGTAGAGCCACGGGTCGTAACACATCTGAAATGTAACGTCTACTGTTCAAAGTGCCGTCAATGCGAACAAGAGGTGACCGAGATGCCACCCCATACCATCACGCCGGGTGATACGCCAGTATGGCGATGACGAACACACGCTTCTAATGTGCGTTCCCCGCGATGTCGCCAAACTCGGATGCGACCATCATGATGCTGTAAACAGAACCTGGATTCGTCCGAAAAGATCAACGTTTTGCCATTCGTGCAGTCAGGTTCGTCGCTGAGTACACCATCGCAGGCGCTCTTGTCTGTCATGCAGCGTCAAGGGTAACCGCAGCCATGGTCTCCGAGCTGATAGTCCATGCTGCTGCAAACGTCGTCGAACTGTTCGTGCAGATGGTTGTTGTCTTGCAAACGTCCCCATCTGTTGGCTCAGGGATCGAGACGTGGCTGCACGATCCGTTACAGCCATGCGTGTAAGATGCCTGTCATCTCGACTGCTAGTGATACGAGGCCGGTTGGGATCCAGCACGGCGTTCCGTATTACCCCCCTGAACCCACCGATTCCATATTCTGCCAACAGTCATTGGATCTCGGCCAACGCGAGCACCAATGTCGCGATACGATAAACCGCAATCGCGATAGGCTACCATCCGACCTTTATCAAAGTCGGAAACGTGATGGTACGCATTTCTCCTCCTTGCACGAGTCATCACAACAACGTTTCACCAGGCAACGCCGGTCAACTGCTATTTGCGTATGAGAAATCGGTTGGAAACTTTCCTCATGTCAGCACGTTGTAGGTGCCGCCACCGGCGCCAACCTTGTGTCAATGCTCTGAAAAGCTAATCATTTGCATATCACAGCATCTTGTTCCTGTCGGTTCAATTTCGCGTCTGTAGGACGTCATCTTCGTGGTGTAGCAGTTTTAATGGCCAGTAGTGTATCTTGCGTTTGCGGTACTACCGCCATCTGTATATGTGAGTATCGCTAAGACACGACTGTTTGTGACCTCGCAAAGCAATGGTCAAACTTCTCCTGGAGAAATGTATATTGATTTACCCATTAAATTTCGGGCATACAGCCGCGATAATAAAATTTCCTCCGCTGATATTTCGGCCGCATATCGTCCGGCCATCCTCAGAGTGAATCACAAAACTGACGACAAGATGCCAAGCGCGGCCTTATATGCTCCACCGCGGCTGTACTGCGCATGAGGGGCACAGATGTTGGTCAGCGGCTGAGAAAAACGTTTACACATGCGCCGCCTGTGTACAGACATTCCATTCGCTTATGGATGTGTGATTGGCATCTTGTGGTCAGTGTTGTGACTCACTCTGAGGATGGCCGCACGATACGCGGCCGAAATATCAGCGGAGGAAATTTTATTTGCGCGGCTGCATGCCCGAAATTTAATGGAGTATTCATTACGTGGCGAGAAGTTGAAAATGTATAATGGTTTTTTTTTTTTTTTGGCAGTGTTAGTTGTCTTTGAAAAAGGTCCGCATGCGAAACTTTAGCTGTTGGCGTGAACTGCAAAGGAGCTAAACAACATAACGAAAACGGCTATTTTTCCTGCATGGCGCTTGCAGTCAGAACTGGTCACCGCTGGAAATCGGCAGTCGTGAGCTGTTGGTATGGTGAGGGTTAGGCGCATGGTCTGCAAGTACGTCTACCTTATCGCAGCTTTCACTAAAGAGTAATATCGCTACAAGGAAACTAACATTTTTTTCTCTGGTATGCATTTTCTTTTAATTTCTGGTACATATTTGGCTCCAAGCACTATGGGGCTTAACATCTGATGTCATCAATCCCCTAGACTTAGAACTACTTAAACCTAACTAACCGAATGACATCACACACATCCCTGCCCGAGGCAGGATTCGAACCTGCGACCGTAGCAGCAGCGCGTTTCCCGATTAAAGCGCCTAGTACCGCTCGGTCACAGCGGCCGGCTACATATTTGAAAAAAACATGTCGTTCTGACACAAGTTGAAGTAGTGAAAGATGTTCTTTTCATCCACATCCATATCCCGCAAGCCGCTTTACGCTGAACAATCAGTCTGCCTCAAAATGTTTCGCTCTTGCTGTGTAGACATACACAGTGATTTTCTCCACCATGTACGAACTCTAGAGATCGATCGATGAGAGGGTACGGAACAAAAACGGTCTAATGAACTTGTGTGCGGAAGTGCATGGTTTTCACCATTTACTCAGTCAGACGTTGTTACAGAGACCGCGATCTAATACGCGTCGTACCTTGCAACCACGGTTACAGTATGAGTTCGAAAATGGTTTGCATGTACCCTCTACCTATGTATGTACGCGCCGTAGCATGTTCTATCTCACACGTTCACATGGGCCAGGCTGCATCCGAACAGTGTCAGAGGCAGCATGAAAACACTTCTCCCGCGTCTGCACATCTGGAGTGTGCTCTGCATACACAGTAGTTTTGAGATCGTCCCGTAACCAGAAACCACACATGTTGAAATCTGGTGAACGAGCGGGCCGTGCGATTGGATCCCCCTCGTCCGATCCATCGACCAGGGAAGGCACGATTGAGATGCGCCCTGACGTTAACGGCTATGTAAGCTACACCACTACCATCTACCAGGCACATAACCCTTCGCAGTTCTTCCAGTAGGGCAGGCAAAGTCACCCGCAAGAAACGCCGGTAGTTACGGCCTGTTAGGCGACGTGGTAGGAAGACAGGTCCCGAAACACGGTGGCCAGTTGTCCCGGCCCGCACATTCCGCCTGCAACGATGCTGATGATTCTGCTGTCACCATACTGTGGGGTTCTGCATGCTACTCCACAGGTCACTGTTATAAAAGTTGAAGATACCATTCTGCGGTAAAGTTGGCCTTATCTGTGAATAGTATGGACGACACGAATCCCGGAATCGTGGTTGCCTGGTTCTAACATTATGCGTCGTTAGCTTCTCACCGAGCGAGGTGGCGCAGTGGTTGGCACACTGGACTCGCATTCGGGAAGACGACGGTTCAATCCCGTCTCCGGCCATCCTGATTTAGGTTTTCTGTGATTTCCCTAAATCGTTTCAGGCAAATGCCGGGATGGTTCCTTTGAAAGGGCACGGCCGATTTCCTTCCCAATCCTTCCCTAACCCGAGCTTGCGCTCCGTCTCTAATGACCTCGTTGTCGACGGGACGTTAAACACTAACCACCACCACCATCTGTTAGCTTCTCCTCCAGTTGCTATCATGCATCTGTACCTGACATGAATGAGTCTAATCCAACCAGTGATGTCTTTCTAGCGGTCCACCGTTCGTTTCCAGACACGACCATCAGTCTCTGGCCGAGTCCTGCCTAAGGAAGCGGCATTGTTTCCTGACTTCCGTATAGCTGTTTCCCCCAACACAGTGGACGTCAATCCCGGCCTCTGCAATACTTCGGTGTCTACCTTTGGACTTACTGAATAAACGAAAACAATCTGTGTGTCTTTTCAGGGCACAGAGAGGCTTCTAACATTCTGCGTGGTGTCTGCTGTTCTATGTCGTGTCTCCCTACCACTTTCGCGCAACGACGCTCTGAGCGTGTTTTCTTAGGGAATGGACTACTTTGAACCTGGGACCTGTTGCTGGTAAGGAGACGCCAGACCACACATGACATGTAGAGTTCAGAAGAGTTCAGTGAGACTAGAGATGATGTAACCAAATACTTAATGATTTCAGCGTCAGCTGCACTGCACTCCCTGTAAAAGAATCTTAATACTAACTAAATTTAGTGGAAGGGGTTCAAGGCTTCCCTATTTTTAGTTAGCTGGTAAAATAATGTCGAAAAAGCAGTTAAGTTTACCATTGGAATTTTTATTCTACTCACAAATCATTGATTATAAATTGCGCTATTGATGAAAAGAAATATTTTAATACAGGATGACAAAAACCAACTACGTTCAACAAAAATGTGAACGAATATACCCTGAATGGGTTTCCAAGTTCTACAATGAATCAAAGGATGACCTATGCCATATCACATTTATAATCTAGGTTTAAATTAAGTTTCATAAAAGAGAAAACTATCAAAAATGGTCTACAGTGACCCTCAATTATCTTTAATTAATTATTTAACTTGTCGTAAACTACAGTCGCTGATGTGGCTTCTCAGTAATTACACTCCTGGAAATTGAAATAAGAACACCGTGAATTCATTGTCCCAGGAAGGGGAAATTTTATTGACACATTCCTGGGGTCAGATACATCACATGATCACACTGACAGAACCACAGGCACATAGACACAGGCAACAGAGCATGCACAATGTCGGCACTAGTACAGTGTATATCCACCTTTCGCAGCAATGCAGGCTGCTATTCTCCCATGGAGACGATCGTAGAGATGCTGGATGTAGTCCTGTGGAACGGCTTGCCATGCCATTTCCACCTGGCGCCTCAGTTGGACCAGCGTTCGTGCTGGACGTGCAGACCGCGTGAGACGACGCTTCATCCAGTCCCAAACATGCTCAATGGGGGACAGATCCGGAGATCTTGCTGGCCAGGGTAGTTGACTTACACCTTCTAGAGCACGTTGGGTGGCACGGGATACATGCGGACGTGCATTGTCCTGTTGGAACACCAAGCTCCCTTGCTGGTCTAGGAATGGTAGAACGATGGGTTCGATGACGGTTTGGATGTACCGTTCACTATTCAGTGTCCCCTCGACGATCACCAGTGGTGTACGGCCAGTGTAGGAGATCGCTCCCCACACCATGATGCCGGGTGTTGGCCCTGTGTGCCTCGGTCGTATGCAGTCCTGATTGTGGCGCTCACCTGCACGGCGCCAAACACGCATACGACCATCATTGGCACCAAGGCAGAAGCGACTCTCATCGCTGAAGACGACACGTCTCCATTCGTCCCTCCATTCACGCCTGTCGCGACACCACTGGGGCGTGAGCGGAAGACGGCCTAACGGTGTGCGGGACCGTAGCCCAGCTTCATGGAGACGGTTGCGAATGGTCCTCGCCGATACCCCAGGAGCAACAGTGTCCCTAATTTGCTGGGAAGTGGCGGTGCGGTCCCCTACGGCACTGCGTAGGATCCTACGGTCTTGGCGTGCATCCGTGCGTCGCTGCGGTCCGGTCCCAGGTCGACGGGCACGTGCACCTTCCGCCGACCACTGGCGACAACATCGATGTACTGTGGAGACCTCACGCCCCACGTGTTGAGCAATTCGGCGGTACGTCCACCCGGCCTCCCGCATGCCCACTATACGTCCTCGCTCAAAGTCCGTCAACTGCACATACGGTTCACGTCCACGCTGTCGCGGCATGCTACCAGTGTTAAAGACTGCGATGGAGCTCCGTATGCCACGGCAAACTGGCTGACACTGACGGCGGCGGTGCACAAATGCTGCGCAGCTAGCGCCATTCGACGGCCAACACCGCGGTTCCTGGTGTGTCCGCTGTGCCGTGCGTGTGATCATTGCTTGTACAGCCCTCTCGCAGTGTCCGGAGCAAGTATGGTGGGTCTGACACACCGGTGTCAATGTGTTCTTTTTTCCATTTCCAGGAGTGTATATAACAGAAAAATTATCGCGTTCAGATTTTAACGTCTAGTAGCAAATGTGAATACCGTGAGCTTTAATTGACGATCGATATTAGTATTACGCAAAAAGGAGATGTAACAGATGAGACTTCTGCAGTTCTGAGTGAAGCCTGATGCGCTTTTATGCGGCATCGCGTGCGTTCATTACCTCGTCGGTGTTCAGGCAGTGTCAGGGGGCGGCGGGCGGCGCAGCTCAACGCACCTCGCCGTCTCGGAAGCAACTCTCTAACCTCTTTGCTACAATTTACCGAAGTGGGCTTAAGAAAAGGTATCTGGCCGTGTTTTCAACTGACCAATCAGGGTCTCAATGCTAACTTTAAGCTCCGCCTACAAAAATTCTGTCTATCCAATGAGAAACGTTATACTTTTCGTGGTGGAGCAATGTTTTTAATGTTTGCAACGTAACAGAGATGCGTATAGTCTCACGCTAAAACTTGCAGCTGGTGTGGCCCTTTTAGTGCTAATTTAACATCTATACTGTTCTTCTGGAGGGCTCTCTTTTTTAACATGGGCTGGGGGGGGGGGGGTGGTCTTGGCGGTCGGCCGGTGATGTGGGTGTCCTTCCCTTATCGTAGGGCCTTCTAGCTTACACGGCTCTGCTCTCGGCTTCTGTTCTCGTTTCTACTCTCGGAACTGCGTCTGTTTCACGGTGGGAAGGTATGACATGCATTTAGGCGTTCCTGTGTTAGTCTGTGGTATTCCATTTGCTCACTTGTTGGTCGTATTACTTTGGTTAATTTAATGTCAGGAATTATTCGGAGCTATGTGACATACTGCCGGATTTGCTGCCGTGTCAGGGTTTTCATGGAAGGTGTTGGATTTGCCTGACACCTTACATGATGAAGGAGCCAGTGACAAAACTGCTCCCACTGTGGAAAGTCTGTTGTTAGTAAGCCCTGCACGCGCTCTGAGTGATGAGGGTAGCAACAGTTTTCATGGAGAATGTTCCACACAGTCGTCTGGCTTACCCAGCACTGGTACTGACATGCGGTCGCCTTCCACAGTGTTAATCACACATTCCTCCAAGTCTGGTGTACGAACAGTTCGGGTACGCCCTTCATGATTTCCTGCTTCCTGAAGCGACCCTGTCTCGGACAAACGGCAAACACTGTTGCAAACATTGAATGCTATGGTTGTTGTCGGCGGGGATAGGTCTCCAGATGCAACCTTGCTGCCCACCACTCGTTGCCATTTGCCTTTCTGGAATTAAACACCATGTCGGCAAGTTCTCGATTCGAATACTGAATCATTGTGTACAACGGTGTATCTACAACATTACCAATAACTGTGACATTATGTATGAGGAGCAGTACCACCATCCAGAAGGAAACCATGCATCTGTTAACAGTGGCTGCATGGTACATCGCATATTAGACTGCAGTCTCTGTAACAAAGTATTAGATTAGATTAGATTAGATTAATTATTCCTTCCATAGACCAATAAAAGAGGGAATCCTCCTGGGTGTGGAACATGTCAGATAAACACTTTACAAAAATATACATAGAAAAACTTGAGTTTCATTAATTTTAATGATCCTCAGTGAATAAACAGTAAAATTATGTACATGAATTAAATTTAAACTTCTAATATTTACAGGTTTAATACTTACATCTGCCTTCATTAAACCCATCATTCAGACATTTGCTATTTTCTTCGCTATTACAACCAAGTATTGTCAAAAACTAAAGTAAATTATTCATTTCAGTGATCCTCAGTTAAGAACAGTGAGGTTATGTACAAGATTTAAAACTAAACTTCCACTATTTACAGACTTAAGACTTACATCTGCTTTCCATACATCCATCATTCACACATTAGGTAGTTACTTGGCTGTTACAACCAAGTGTTGTCAAAAATTAAAGTATAATAAAAATTTCATTAAAATGGTCTACTGCACTTGTTGAGAAACTCATGAATGGAATAGAAGGAGTTGGCCACCAAAAATTATTTTAAATTATGTTTAAATTGTGTCTTGTCTGAAACTAAACTCTTAATGGTTGCTGGTAACTTATTGAAAACATGCATTGCTGAATACTGGACCCCTTTCTGCGCAAGAGTAAGTGATTTTAAATCTTTATGTATATTGTTCTTATTCCTAGTATTGATACTGTGTACTAAGCAGTTAGTTGGAAAAAGAGATGTATTATTTACAACAAACTTCATTAAGGAACAAATATGCAGAGAAGCTGTGGTTAATATGCCCAATTCTTTGAATAGGTTTCGACGTCATGTTCTTGGATTTACACAAGTCATTACTCTTATTATACGCTTCTGTACTCTAAAAAATTTTTCTCTCTTTGTGGAGTTACTCCAAAATATGATACCATATGACATAATGGAGTGAAAATAAGCAAAATATGCCAGTTTTTTATATTTATATCGCCTATGTCTGACACCATTCGCATTGCAAACACAGACTTGTTTAGGCGCTTTGGCAGTTCGTTAGTATGTTGCTCCCAATTGAATTTATCATCAAGTTGTAATCCCAAGAATTTTAAACTCTCAACTTCTCCTATTTCCATGTCATCATATTTTATACACACACCAGAAGGAAATCTCGTGGAAGTTCTGTACTGCTTATAGTGGGTCTTTTCAAAGTTTAATGACAGTGAATTGGCTATGAACTACTTATTAATGTCAGTAAAAATTTGATTAACTGCCGTTTCTAAATTTATATTTGCTTTACTATTTATTGCAATGTTTGTATCATCTGAAAATAAGACAAACTTGGCATCTGGTAATGTAACAGATGACAGGTCATTAATATACACAAGAAACAGTAGTGGACCTATATGGAACCTTGGGGAACACCACATGTAATTTCTTCCCAGTTTGATGATGTCTGATTGCCTACTGCTGGAGTGTTACGATATGACACCCTTTGTTTTCTGTTAGTAAGATATGATTGAGACCACTTTGCAGCACTACCACTGACGCCATAATATTTTAATTTACTTAAAAGAATGCTGTGATTCACACAGTCAAACGCCTTTGACAGGTCAGAGAATATGCCAGTTGCCTCTAATTTCTTGTCCAATGAATTAAGGACATTTTCGCTGTAAATGTAAATAGCCTTCACAATATCAGAACCCTTAAAAAACCGAAACTGTGACTTTGACAGTATTTTATTTTCATTCAGGTGCTTAAGTAGACGCTTGAACATAACCTTTTAAAATATTTTTGAAAGAGCTGGCAAAAGTGAGATCGGTCGGTAATTTGACGGCATTTCTTTGTCCCCTTTCTTGTGGAGAGGTATAACTTCAGCATATCTGAGCCAGTCCGGGAATGTTCCTGTGACAAGTGATTGATTATACAAATAACTTAGGATATGACTAATCTCACATGAACACACTTTTATTAACTTTGATGACATGTTGTCGTAACCACTAGAATGCTTTGATTTCAAGACTGTATGATGGATTCTATTTCTTTGGGTGAAGTAAGTATGATTGATTAAACAGTCTCCAGCACGGAAACTATACATTTCCGGACATAAGTTCATTAGACCTTTATTGTTCTGTATCATCTCGTCGATCAGTCCACAGTGTTTGTACACTGTGGAAAAAAATCACCCTGTACAACAAAGGTTCAACCAACAGAAAACAATCGCGAAGGCTACGTTATGTGCGAAATGTCGGTTAAGCTTCTAGACGAGCACGTAAACAGCGCAGAAATGTCATTAGGAACGACTGCAGCACTTGATATTGCAGGTTGGGAATCGACAGACGACGGAGAAACTGAAGAATGTCGTACGCATGAAGACTCTTACAGTTGTATTGCCACGTATAATCATCTATTATTTCCGAAAGCAACACCCGGAACTAAAATTACGTTATCAGGCAAAGAAAAAGCAGTGATGTGTTGGTTGAACGAAAGTGTTAAGAAGCGCAATTCTGAACGTGAACTGTGCAGATGGAAAAGGGAAATCGCTGGACGACTTAACAGTCGACTGAAAATAGAGACGGAGTTAAATGATCGGCTTTTTGAGCTACTTACGGAAGCCAGACAAAAGTAATTTAGTGTCACCGATACAACTTTACATGTTTGCTCGTCAGATACTGCCAACGCGATACGCGATAACGTATTTGCTGCTTCTCAAAGCTGGATTATTCGCTTCAAAAAATCACATTAAATTGTGGCGAGAAAGATAACGAAGTTTGTATCGAGTAACAGGTGGGAAAATGAAGTGATTCAAACCAGAATGATTGGGGCTTTTATTACGAATGCAAAGCGTAAGATCGATGGTTTTGTTGTATCCTACGTTTGAATTGCAGAACAGTCTGCGTGCTAAAAGAACACCGTCATTAAAAGGGAAAAAATACAGAGGCCGCATCGCACTCAGATTCTGCGCTCACACGTTCATACACTATAATGCCCATAATTAGTCTGGATGGTTATTTGCTGTCTACACTATATGTATATCGTCAATTAGCAACCGGATCACGTTTCAAACCAACAATATTCTACTCAAACAATCATGCGGCAGTCGCATCGAAATCGGGAAAAGTGGCTAGTAAAAACGTTACGGGTTTTATCCGTCGTGCTTTTATTCCGTTCTACGAGAGCAGACCTCTTCATCATCTAGATTCGTGGTCAGATCTTAAACGTTGTGATGCTTTAGAAGCCGCATTTCGAGCTCATTCTCACAAAGAAGTAGAGATACTTCAGATTTCACTCGGCAGGAGAGTGTAGTTCAACCGTTAGACAGGAATTTTTACGTTATTTTCAGAAAACTAACAGAGATTATTATTGTCTGCAAATTACTATGGTTTCCAGTCTACATCGTGGCGATAACGCAAGCTGGAATCAGCAGTACAGTATCAGTTCTCCTCTCCACGGTTATCGCTGGGCTATCCTATGTCGTCTCTACTTGTATGTTATTGGTGCACAAAAATGTGTTTTTGGAACACTGCATTAATAATCCGCATTTTTTACTGTAGATACAAGAAATAAAATTAATTTTGAAGTGTTCTAAAGAGTATATTTATTTGTGGGTAATTCGTAGCAATTTGGGAAGAATGTTCTAGGTAAAAGACTGAAGCGCCAAAGAAACTGTTGTGGATTGGCAAGACAGCCAACCCACTATAAGGAAGCCGAAAGGCACGCCTTTAAGCTCATGCAGGCTGGCGTGAGGTCTGGAACAGGACAAGGAATTGAAACTAGCAAAAAAGGTACGTTGCTTCTGGAATACTTAACTGTAATCCATAATTGGTGAACATCGCTCTTGACGGTACATCTTTTACAGCATCAATAGTAACTGGTAATGGCTCCTTGCTAGGTCGTAGCAAATGACGTAGCTGAAGGCTATGCTAACTATCGTCTCGGCAAATGAGAGCGTATATTGTCAGTGAACCATCGCTAGAAAAGTCGGCTGTACATCTGGGGCGAGTGCTAGGAAGTCTCTCTAGACCTGCCGTGTGCCGGCGCTCGGTCTGCAATCACTGATAGTGGCGACACGCGGGTCCGACGTATACTAACGGACCGCGGCCGATTTAAAGGCTACCACCTAGCAAGTGTGGTGTCTGGCGGTGACACCACAGAAACTGCTATGGACAAGCGTATTCAAATACAGAGATATGTAAACAGGCAGAATACGCCCCTAGCGTCTGCAAAGCCTACATAAGACAAGAGTCTGGCGCAGTTGTTAGATCGGTTACTGCTGCTGCAATGCCAGGCTATCAAGATTTTAGTGAGTTTGAACGTGGTGTTACAGTCGGCACACGAGCGATGACACAGCATCTCCGAGGTAGCAGTGAAGTGGAGATTTTCCCATACGACGATTTCATGAGTGTACCGTGAATATCAGGAATCCGTTAAAACATCAAATCTCCGACATCGCTGCAGCCAGATAAAGATCTTGCAAGAATGCGACCAACGATGACTGAAAAGAATCGTTCAACGTGACAAAACTTCCGAAAACTGCGGCAGATTTCAGTGCTGGGCCATCAACAAGTGTCGGTGTGTGAACCATTCAACGAAACGTGATCAATTTGGACTTTCGGAGCCGAAGGCCCACTCATGATGACTGCACGACACAAGTCTTTACGCCTCGCCTTGGCCCGTCAACACCTATATCGGACTGTTGATGACAGGAAACATGTTGCCTGGTCGGATGAGTCTCGTTTCAAACTGTATCGAGCGGATGGGCGTGTACGGGTGTGGAGACAACCTCATGAATCCATTGACCCTGCATGGGAGCAGGGGTCAGTTCGAGCTGGTGGAGGCTCTGAAATGGTGTGGGTCGTGTGCAGTTGAAGGGTATGGGACCACTGATACATCTAGATATGACTTTGACAAGTTACACGTACGTAATCATCCTGGCTGATCAACTGCACGAATTCACGTCCACTGTGCATTCCGGCGGACTTGGGCAATTCCAGCAGCACATGACGCGCCCAGAATTGCTACAGAATGGCTCCAGGAACAATCTTCTGAGTTTAAACACTTCCACTGGCCACCAAAGTCCCCATGCATGAATATTTTTACTGCTACGGTCGCAGGTTCGAATCCTGCCTGCCGGCCGCGGTGGTCTAGCGGTTCTGGCGCTGCAGTCCGGAACCGCGGGACTGCTACGGTCGCAGGTTCGAATCCTGCCTCGGGCATGGGTGTGTGTGGTGTCCTTAGGTTAGTTAGGTTTAAGTAGTTCTAAGTTCTAGGGGACTGATGACCACAGATGTTAGGTCCCATAGTGCTCAGAGCCATTTCAACCATGAATATTTTTGAGCATATCTGGGATGCCTTGCAACGTGCTGTTCAGAAGAGATCCTCCATCGCCTCGTATCCTTAGGGATGTACGGGCAGCCCTGCAGGATTGATGGTGTCAATTGCCTCCCACACTTCTTCAGATATTAGTCGAGTCCATGCCACGTCGTGTTGCGGCACTTCTGCGTGCTCGAGGAGTCCCTACACGATATTAGGCAGGTATACCAGTTTCTTAAGCTCTTCAGTGTATAACTGTTGTACTTGTACTTGCCAACTAATGTTTGATTATCTTACGATCGCTTTCAGCTCTCTCACTCCTGTGGCGAAAAAACGGCGCGTAGCTAGCGCCACCTTGTCCCGAGATGGATTTAACATGACGTAGCGAGAGAGATCAGGGCTGCACAATAGGCTGTTAGAATCGCGGAAACTATGCAACAAATCTCTTACTTCATTTTTTTTTTACAGACTTCTGGGTCTTCTCAGCATCCAATACACTGCGTGTGTACATTTTCCAACGCTAATCATAGAGGTAAAAAAAAGAAAAAAATAGGTTTCGACATGACATGTGTAAGTAGGCTGTTTAGGTTTTTATATTGGTAACGCCACGTAGCGCTCTGTATGAAAATCACTGTCTGTGCTGTCTGTGGCCAGTTTGAATTGTTGTCAGCCATTGTAGTGTTGGGCAAGTGGATGTTAACAGCGCGTAGCGTTGCGCAGTTGGAGGTGAGCCGCCAGCAGTGGTGGATGTGAGGAGAGAGATGGCGGAGTTTTGAAATTTGCAATACTGGATATCATGAACTGCTATATACATTGTGACTTTTGAACACTATTGAGGTAAATACATTGTTTGTTCTCTATTAAAGTCTTTCATTTGCTAACTATACGTATCAGTAGTTAGTGCCTTCCGTAGTTTGAATCTTTTATTTAGCTGGCAGTAGTGGCGTTCGCTGTATTGCAGTAGTTCGAGTAACGAAGATTTTTGGTGAGGTAAGTGATTTGTGAAACGTATAGGTTAATGTTAGTCAGGGCCATTCTTTTGTAGGGATTTTTGAAAGTCAGATTGCGTTGCGCTAAAAATATTGTGTGTCACTTTAGTGAATGTTCGAGTACGTTCAGTTTTGCTCAGCTGTTTGAAAAGCAAATAGTATAAGAGGTTTATCAGCACAGTAATTCAGAAATTGTTCTAAGGGGACGTTTCACATGTCTGACCATTACGTTGTCACTGTAAAGGTAAAAGGAAGCGAGCTCCCTAGCACAGAAAGGTTAGTGTATTAAAGTTACGAAGTGACATATCTACACATAGCAACCTTCTCGTCCCTGAGAAAATGGGAACCACAACAAGAATAATATTAGCAACACATGGAGTAACACTTAACAATCATTCATTATAAGTACAGGGCGTTTCAAAGTATTTGCATCATGAATCTAGGGTTGACAGATCACGTCAAAAGCAATCCAGTAGTCTGGTTTCTCTTTGGTACTCTCAGTTTCATTTCCTGTCTCGTGCATGAGTGACGGCACCTAATTTGGGTGCATCTAACAGCCTTTACATACGACCGTAAATTCTTTTGGTTTTATGAAACATCATTTGACAGTATTCTGGTATGGCAGTCACTGCAGGCTTCACGCATTTCGCTCTTGACCGCCATCATTCAGCATTTCGGCTATTTACGACGAATGTACCTGAATAATTTCCTAGATCTATCTGTCTCATTTCGTCAGCATTCCCCTATTGCCCTATATCAATAAGTGTTTATTTAGCAATTGCAGTCACGTTCGGTGGAACAGAAGATTGGCAGGTGAGGCTAATTTGCCAGTTGACAGGTAATCAGCGGCCGACAGGTCAGTAATTCCGTTTCGGATCGCATTTCGTCCAATTCCAGTTAATGCCGACAACTAGAACTCTATGTGGTATTACACTTCATTACGCAATGAATTTCATAAATGTTAATGCATCAAAAGTGGTCTCTTTTCTTATTTCCGATATCTGGGTGCAGTTTTGAGAGACTGTGGTAGTACCTCATATTTATTGTGATTGACGATTGGATTACGACCGCTAAAGTCGATATAATTTGAGTTATTGAAGGTGTGCCGGGAGAACCACCTACGTAATGGCCATGAAATAAAAAATTCCCGGAGAAATAAATTTACTGATACAAAAAATCATAACTACGATCTTAGAGTTCACGTCTGACTGCTTTAAATAATATTCCTTCCATGTACATTATTAAGCATCTTGAATTGTTATGGTCTCATCAAGAAGTTCTCCTGCCATCTTTTCATTGGTCGACTTAGACATCTTACATCGTTTGTCTGCTAGAGTAACATCGATTTTGGGATCATCTTTGAGCCTATTCGTTGTTGATGCTTTCTCCGTTTGTGTTTTGATAGTTCTGAATACAGTGTAAGATGGTTTCCATTTTAAGTTCCTTCAATACTTCATCTTCCTTTAGTGATACCATCTGGTGTAACCAGTTGTTCGTCTCAAGAAGTTCATTTCACTAGTAGGACTTTTTCGTGTTTCCCCTTTTCTCTCTGGGCTTCAGATCCGTAGAACAGTACTGGTCTCGCTAACGTCTTATAAAAGTGTACTCTGGTGTGCCTCTGGGGTAGGAAAGGTTCCGTTGCACTATTAAAAGCCGGCCGGTGTGGCCGTGCGGTTAAAGGCGCTTCAGTCTGGAACCGCGTGACCGCTACGGTCGCAGGTTCGAATCCTGCCTCGGGCATAGATGTGTGTGATGTCCCTAGGTTAGTTAGGTTTAATTAGTTCTAAGTTCTAGGCGACTGATGACCTCAGAAGTTAAGTCGCTTAGTGCTCAGAGCCATTTGAACCATTTGAACACTATTAAATCCCTCCCTTTGTTTTTGTACAACTGGTTTCCTTTTAGCTAAATCTGTTTCTTCCACAAAGATGAGCTTACAACCTCAATATGTAAATTTATTCACTCTTTCCAAATTTAATTTTTGAAACGGCCTTACTTTGTCCTCGGTATTTCCCGCGGAAAGCAATAGTTTGTTTTCTCCGTGTTCATGTTCATGCTGTATTTCTGGGATATGATCTGTAAACAGTGTAGCCCTACAGAACGATCCAGGTCAACCTCCTAATACGCTGCAGAAGCTAAATCAAGAGCAAAAAGTAAAGTATCTGATTTTGCGTTTATGTTGATTTGAATGAAGCCATCTGACGTTTGTCTCCGTTCTTCCATCATTTTATTCATATTGTAGGCTTTCTACAAAAATTTATCTAGAAATGAACATACAGAGTATCCTATTTTCAAAAACCTTATTCTCGTGTAATCCGAATCTGCGTCTCCCGGCCAATAATGCCATACGATCAATTCATTTGTTTGCGGAAAAAATTAATATTTGGGTCAACATTTGTAAAACTCTAATTCCTCTCCCTCAGACCCCACCCTACGGCGAGAGAGGGAGAGTTTTAGTATTAGCGAATCAAAATTTGCGAAGTAAATAAGTATTTTTTATTTATCCGTAACCATTTTCTACACGAGAATGACAATATGGATTTTCTTGAATTGCAGCGCCAACTACCAAGAATCAAAACAAATGTTTCAGATAAAATGTACGTAGTTTTTTTTATAGAGAATCTGATTCTACAATAAAAAATGGGGGTTCCCATTTGAAATTTGAAAGTTGCCTCCCCCCCCCCCCGCCCACTCCCTCCCTTACGGAGCTGGGGTGGTGGTCTACTTTTAGCACCAGCCGAAAATAAACAACTTTGTATTCTACACATTTTGTCGAGCGTAGATTATTTTTCGAGTTATTCTGGTTTGTCAACTCAAAATTTGCACCCTGTATATAGGCACTGAAGCATTTTTTTTTTTCAAACGAAATTGACCGAGATAAAAGAGTGTTTCATTACTTATTGAACACCCCTGGTATTTCGTCAAGGAATAAAAAACCATACGTAACTAAACCATTACACTGCGTGTGTGGATTGCTACCCTTTATAATGTAATTATCACGTTTCTGTCGACGTAAATCCCTAGTATAACGAACTGGCAGACAAGCTGCCGTGTCGTTGCCCGCCAGATGGCGCCATTTGGATGCCGTCTGGAGTGACATGCGGTCAACCATCGCTCTCCCGGCCGCTGTGAGTGTTCCAGACATCGGTGTCGCTTCTTCTCATGCAAGCAGCTTCTCAACTGCTTCACGAGGTTAAGTGCACGCTGGTCCAGTCTTTTCACAAAGAAAAAATCTCTGTCAATGCCGGAAATTGAACCCCCATCTTACCCGTGGCAGTGAGATGCATTGACCGCTCAGCTAGGTACCGAAAAGGCGTCAGTTTAAAGCTCGAGTTTTTCTTTAAGTATCTGTACCAGTGTCCTCATCGCGGCGAGAGGAAAATTTCCACGCTTGTTTGTGGGAAGTGCAAATTTCTAGGTCTGAGTTTGTGTCGATTTTCTAACAATTCGGTCAGCGTTCTGACGTTAAAACTCTTAACTTTCTCCCTTTGTCACGCATTCTTTTATAGGTTGCTTCCATTCTTCGGTACATTGCACCTGTTCTAGCGCTTCATAAAGCGAGTTAAAAGTAATTCACTAACGCTGGCGTCTGTTTCGGCAGAGTGAAAGCTGTGCGCATTGCGTTGTTTGCAGATATTCTGTGCGTCTGTGGATCGCTGGATCGCCGGCCCCTTGCTACTATGTGGTGATTGGCGGTGACAGGCGGTGATCTGTGGGCAAACTAGTACAAAAGCTGCAAGCGAAGGCGGCGAGGGGGGGGGGGGGGGGGCTGCAACAACCAGACGTCTGTGAGTCGTCGGTGGGTGCACGAAGGCAGGTTTCAGCGCTATGGCACTTCTTGTCAGATGGAGAGAGGGAGAGAGAGAGAGAGAGAGGCGCAAGGGTGATGGAGAAGCAGAACAGCAGTAGGAACGTTGACAGTAGTATAAAGAACAAATAGATGGGGAAGTGGGAGAACATGATGATGATAGGGAATAGAGATAGAGACAATATGGAGACGGGAGTAAGGAAATGACTGAGCAAAATAATAAAAAAAAGAAAGAGCGACGAAAAAAGTGTAAAAAGTGACAGAGAGAGAGAGAGAGAGAGAAAGAGGGAGGGAGAGAGAGAGAGAGAGAGAGAGAGAGAGAGAGAGAGAGAGAGAGACAGAGAGAGAGACCACAGAAATGGGAAGGAGAGAAAACAGGGAAGAGAAAGAGGAAGAGAGAAATAATGCAGGTGATATAGAAAAGTTGAAAAAGAACTTGAAATAAAATATGACATCATCGACCGAGATACGAATTATGATAAGTAGAAAGGATGTGATAGAGAGAGAGAGGGAAAGAACAATCCAATCGGGACTGAAATAAGTGAAATGGGTATATATGAGACAGGAAAAGATATGGGCAAGATGGAGCAGAGAAGGTTGAGAAATGAATTGGTGACCTGCGTATTAAAGTAATGAAGAATAAAATATTGCAAAAGCAGTTTGATGAAAGAATGTTTCTTCTTTCGAGAGTAAAATAATTTTAAATCTTGTACAGCATAGGGAAACAGTATTGCAAGTCCACCTACGATAAGTAATATGCTAATCTTGCTAAATAACAACACTCTAAGCTGCATCTTTTTACCAAAACTGAACACTTCCTTCTCATAATAACTGCCATTGATCCCCGTGTAAGTCACCGAGTGAGATTGCAATTTCTTTTTCTGTAAGGGGCGCTCAAAAAGTTTTCGTTTGAGAGTGTTGGTGCTGCAGCGTATATGCGACATAGCGCGACCCCAGTGCGGGTATATAAGCATCGACATGTAGAGAAGGAATCAGTGTGGCATTCGTGCCTTTCCGACGTGAGTGCGGTGTAGACGCGAATGAGGAATCTGGATGCGGAAGTATGTAGGCCTACGTCGAAAACCATCATTGTGGACTGGTGCACGAAGTAATGTTGCTGCCTCATGAGAACGCGCTTCGCCGTATCGCAAATGTCGTAACGCACAAGTTACGCCAACTCAAGTAGGACTATCACTCCTTCGGTCCCTTAAGAAGGGCCTTTAAGAGTGGATGATTTCTGTCGGACGAGGCTGTCTGCAGCACGATTGGACTTAACTTCTGAGGTCATCAATCCCCTAGAACCTGGAACTACTTAAACCTAACTAACCTAAGGACATCACACATATCCAAGCACGAAGCAGGATTCGAAACTGCCACAATAGTGGTCTAAATCTACATCTACATTTATACTCCGCAAGCCACCCAACGGTGTGTGGCGGAGGGCACTTTACGTGCCACTGTCATTACCTCCCTTTCCTGTTCCAGTCGCGTATGGTTCGCGGAAAGAACGACAGTCTCAAAGCCTCCGTGCGCGCTCTAATCTCTCTAATATCACATTCGTGACCTCCTCGGGAGGTATAAGTAGGGGGAAGCAATATATTCGATACCTCATCCAGAAACGCACCCTCTCGAAACCTGGCAAGCAAACTACACCGCGATGCAGAGCGCCTCTCTTGCAGAGACTGCCACTTGAGTTTGTTAAACATCTCCGTAACGCTATCACGCTTACCAAATAACCCTGTGACGAAACGCGCCGCTCTTCTTTGGATCTTCTATATCTCCTCCGTCAACCCGATCTGGTACGGATCCCACACTGATGAGCAATACTCAAGTATAGGTCGAACGAGTGTTTTGTAAGCGACCTCCTTTGTTGATGGACTACATTTTCTAAGGACTCTCGCAATGAATCTCAACCTGGTACCCGCCTTACCAACAATTAATTTTATATGATCATTCCACTTCAAATCGTTCCGTACGCATACTCCCAGATATTTTACAGAAGTAACTGCTACCAGTGTTTGTTCCGCTATCATATAATCATACAATAAAGGATCCTTCTTTCTATGTATTCGCAATACATTAGATTTGTTTATGTTAAGGGTCAGTTGCCACTCCTTGCACCAAGTTCCTATCCGCTGCCGATCTTTCTGCATTTCGCTGCAATTTTCTAATGGCAACTTCTCTGTATACTACAGCATCATCCGCGAAAAGCCGCATGGAACTTCCGACACTATCTAGTAGGTTATTTATATATATTGTGAAAAGCAAAGGTCCCATAACACTCCCCTGTGGCACGCCAGAGGTTACTTTAACGTCTGTAGACGTCTCTCCATTGATAACAACATGCTGTGTTCTGTTTGCTAAAAACTCTTCAATCCAGCCACACAGCTGGTCTGATATTCCGTAGGCTCTTACTTTGTTTATCAGGTGACAGTGCGGAACTGTATCGAACGCCTTCCGGAAGTCAAGGAAAATGGCATCTACCTGGGAGCCTGTATGTAATATTTTCTGGGTGTCATGAACAAATAAAGCGAGTTGGGTCTCACACGATCGCTGTTTCCGGAATCCATGTTGATTCCTACAGAGTAGATTCTGGGTTTCCAGAAATGACATCATACGCGAGCAGAAAACATGTTGTAAAATTCTACAACAGATCGATGTCAGCGATATAGGCCTATAGTTTTGCGCATCTGCTCGACGACCCTTCTTGAAGACTGGGACTACCTGTGCTCTTTTCCAATCATTTGGGACCTTCCGTTCCTCTAGAGACTTGCGGTACACGTCTGTTAGAAGGGGGGCAAGTTCTGTCGCGTACTCTGTGTAGAATCGGATTGGTATCCCGTCAGGTCCAGTGGACTTTCCTCTGTTGAGTGATTTCAGTTGCTTTTGCATTACTTCGATGTCAGCCATTTTTTCGTTCGTGCGAGGATTTAGAGAAGGAACTACATAGCTGACTTCCTCTGTGAAACAGCTTTAGAAAAAGGTGTTCACTATTTCAGCTTTACGCGTGTCATCCTCTGTTTCAATGCCTTCATAATCCCGGAGTGTCTGGATATGCTGTTTCGATCCACTTACTGATTTAACGTAAGACCAGAACTTCCTAGGATTTTCTGTCAAGTCGGTACATACGAGAATTTTACTTCGCGCGGTTCCAGACTGTAGCGCGTTGAACCGCTCGGCCACAACGGCAAGCGACCATCTTCAGCCTGGTGCGTCTGTGGGACGATTTACGTCGATGCTGTAAGCGATTTTTTGTGATTGACGTACCGACTCTGTACTATACGGCCTTCGAAAGGAAAATTTTAGATCACCCCTTATAATTAAATTAGAAAATACGGCGAGTAGTGGAATAACGATACGCACTTATACGGATGGTGGTAGTATTGCGTACACGAGGTATAAGAGGGCAGTATATTGGCGGAGCCGTCATTTGTGCTCAGGTAAGTCATGTGAAAAGGTCACCGACGTGATTACGGTCGCACGACAGGATGTAACAGTTTTGAACGCGGAATGGTAGTTCGAGCTAGACGCAGTAGACATTCCATTTCGGAAGTCGTTAGACTCACGGCGTATAGAATGTGCCGAGAATATCAAGTTTCATGCATCACCTCTCACCATGGACAACGCAGTGGCCGACGGCCGTCGCTTAACGACTGAGATCAGCGGAGTTGTCAGTGCTAACAGACGAGCAACACTACATAGAATAACCGCAGAAAGCAATGTGGGGCTTGCGACGAACGTCTCCGTTAAGGACAGTGCGGCGAAATTTCGGGTTAATGGACTGTGTCAGTAGACGACCGACGCGAATGCCTTTGCTCACAGCGCAACATCGCCAGCAGCGCCTCTCCTGCGATTGTCACCATATCGGTTGGACTCTAGACGACTGTAGAACCGCGGCCTGGTCAGATTAGTCGTATTTTCAGTTATTACGAGCTGATAATTCGGTTCGAATGTTGCGCAGAGCCCACGAAGCCGTGCGCACAAGTTGTCAACAAGGCAGCGTGCAAGCTGGTGACTTCGCGGGGTGGCCGCTCGGTTCGAGGCGCCATGTCACGGATTGCGCGGCCGCTCCCGCCGGAGGTTCGAGTCCTCCCTAGGACATGGGTCTATGTGTCCTTCGCAGCATTAGTTTAAGGATTTATGGAAAAAGTTCAAGGCAATCGTAAAATGCGTTTTAGACAGGTACGTGCGCAGTAAAACTGTGAGGGACGGGAAAAACCCACCGTGGTTCAACAACATAGTTAGGAATCTACTGCGAAAGCAATGGGAGATTCACTGCAAATTCAAACGCAGCCAAAACCTCTCAGACAAACAGGAGCTAAACGATGTCAAAGTTAGCGTAAGGAGGGCTATGCGTGAAGCGTTCAGTGAATCCGAAAGCAAAATTCTATGTACCGACTTGACAGAAAATCCTAGGAAGTTCTGGTCTTACGTTAAATCAGTAAGTGGATCGAAACAGCATATACAGACACTCTGGGATGATAATGGCATTGAAACAGAGGATGACACGCGTAAAGCTGAAATACTAAACACCTTTTTCCAAAGCTGTTTCACAGAGGAAGTCCGCACCGCAGTTCCTTCTCTAAATCCTCGCACGAACGAAAAAATGGCTGACATCGAATAAAGTGCCCAAGGAATGCAAAAGCAACTGAAATCCCTCAACAGAGGAAAGTCCACTGGACCTGACGGGATACCAATTCGATTCTACACAGAGTACGCGAAAGAACTTGCCCCCCTTCTAACAGCCGTTTACCGCAAGTCTCTAGAGGAACAGAAAGTTCCAAATGATTGGAAAAGAGCACAGGTAGTCCCAGTCTTCAAGAAGGGTCGTCGGGCAGATGCGCAAAACTATAGGCCTATATCTCTGACATCGATCTGTTGTAGAATTTTAGAACATGTTTTCTGCTCGCGTATGATGTCATTTCTGGAAACCCAGAATCTACTCTGTAGGAATCAACATGGATTCCGGAAACAGCGATCGTGTGAGACCCAACTCTCTTTATTTGTTCATGACACCCAGAAAAGTTTACATACAGGCTCCCAGGTAGATGCCATTTTCCTTGACTTCCGGAAGGCGTTCGATACAGTTCCGCACTGTCACCTGATAAACAAAGTAAGAGCCTACGGAATATCAGACCAGCTGTGTGGCTGGATTGAAGAGTTTTTAGCAAACAGAACACAGCATGTTGTTATCAATGGAGAGACGTCTACAGACGTTAAAGTAACCTCTGGCGTGCCACAGGGGAGTGTTATGGGACCTTTGCTTTTCACAATATATATAAATAACCTACTAGATAGTGTCGGAAGTTCCATGCGGCTTTTCGCGGATGATGCTGTAGTATACAGAGAAGTTGCCATTAGAAAATTGCAGCGAAATGCAGAAAGATCGGCAGCGGATAGGAACTTGGTGCAAGGAGTGGCAACTGACCCTGAACGTAATGTATTGCGAATACATAGAAAGAAGGATCCTTTATTGTATAATTATATGATAGCGCGACAAACACTGGTAGCAGTTACTTCTGTAAAATATCTGGGAGTATGCGTGACGAACGATTTGAAGTGGAATGATCATATAAAATTAATTGTTGGTAAGCCGGGTGCCAGGTTGAGATTCATTGGGAGAGTCCTTGGAACGTGTGGTCCATCAACAAAAGAGTTGGTTTACAAAACACTCGATCGACCTATACTTGAGTATTGCTCATCAGTGTGGGATCCGTACCAGGTCGGGTTGACAGAGGAGATAGAGGAGATCCAAAGAAGAGTGGCGCGTTTCGTCACAGGGTTATTTGGTAAGCGTGATTGCGTTAAGGAGATGTTTAACAAACTTAAGTGGCAGACTGCAAGAGAGGTGCTCTGCATTGCGGTGTAGCTTGCTGTTCAGGTTTCGAGAGGGTGCGTTTCTGGGTGAGTTATCGAATATATTGTTTCCCCCAACTTATACCTCCCGAGGAGATCACGAATGTAAAATTAGAGAGATTAGAGCGCGCACGGAAGCTTTCCAGCAGTCGTTCTTCCCGCGAACCGTACGCGACTGGAACAGGAAAGGGAGGTAATAACAGTGGCACGTAAAGTACACTCTGCCACACACCGTTGGGTGGCTTACGGAGTATAAATGTAGATGTAGATGTTAAGTGGTGTGCAAGTCTAGGGACCGATGACCTCTGCATTTTGGCCCCTTAGGAATTAACACGCATTTGAACATTTTTGCAAGCTGTTGGTGGCACCACAATGGTGTGGGCTGTGCCCACATGGAGCTGACTTCGTCCTGTGGTCCAACTGAACCAAACATTGACGGAAAATGACTGTGTTCAGCAACCTGGAGACCATTTGTGGCATTCCAATAACGGAATTTTTATGTATGACAATGCGCCATATCACTGTGGAGCAGTTGTTTGTGATTGGTTTGAAGAGCATTCTGGACAGTTGGAGCCAATGACCTGGCCACCCACATCACCCGACATGAGTTCCATCGAACAGTTATGAGAGAGACATAATCGAAAGGTCAGCTGGTGCACAAAATCCTGCTCCAGCAAGACTTTCCCATTATGGACTGCTATGAGGCATCTCTTCCAACAAGTCCATTCTACGTCGAGTTTCTGCACTGTGCAGGACAAAAGGCGTTCCGAAACTTTTGTAACCTCGTTGTAAATTGTTCGTAATGTAAGGTTATGGTTAGGTGGTTTCTTATTCTATGACTGAACACAACTGTGTAAGCTGTAATGACATTCCAGAATGGGATTTTCACTCTGCAGTGGAGAGTGCGCTGATATGAAACCTCCTGGCACGTTAAAACTGTGTACCGGACCGAGACTCGAACTCGTGACCAGCTCGAGTCTCGGTCCGGCACACAGTTTTGATCTGCCAGGGAGTTTTTGTGATGACATTGTGTAATATTGCAATTTTGTCACGGAAATACACGCTTTTACACAGTTTACAATGTGACAATGTTAAGGCTGTTGTCAAAATGACGCATCTCGGCCTCTGAAAGTGAACTGATCCTAAACACAACAGTATTAAACTGTAACTCTCAGAAAGTTGAGTAATCCTAAACACAACAATATTAAATTTTAACTAGAGGGTTCTTTACAAAATTATTCTTACGATTCAGTTTTGATCTTGGCCAGTACTGCGATAAATCATCCGATTCCGGTTCAAAGTTCGGTACTACTTTTAGGATGACAGTCAAGTCTATGGAGGATGGTTAGTATTGTCACAAGTCGAGCAAAAGATTACCCAAGGTCGCCTGAGTTTGCAGTGGACGCAAGCTGGTGAACCACCACGTTTACGCCTCTCCACACAGTATTTTCCTTAGCTGCCATGAGTTGCCATCTTGGTTCAAATGGCTCTTAGCACTATGGGACTTATCTGCTAAGGTCATCAGTCCCCTAGAACTTAGAACTACTTAAATCTAACTAACCTAAGGACACCACGCACATCCATGCCCGAG
Source organism: Schistocerca cancellata (assembly GCF_023864275.1). Lineage (NCBI taxonomy): Eukaryota > Metazoa > Arthropoda > Insecta > Orthoptera > Acrididae > Schistocerca > Schistocerca cancellata. Next base: position 12,863,504 of record NC_064635.1, on the reverse strand, counting down.
GCAGGATTCGAACCTGCGGCTGTAGCGGTAGCGCGGATCCAGACCGTAGCGCTTAGAACCGCTCGGCTACTCCGGCCGGCGACTTGCCATCTGCCTGGCTGGTCTCGCCCTCTGAAATTCCTATAAAGCGAATTAAACCTTTGCTGAATTTTCCAGCAGAAACTCTCCCTATGTTTCTCGATATGCGAGAAAACATGAACTCACCCCTACTCTCAGACTGTGCCGATATACACGCCCATAGCTGGAGCAGCGTGCATATTATGATGCCCTCTCAGTTCTCACAAGAACAATTAACTAACGGGCTGGTTCTTTTCTCCACAGTTGGAGCTCAACGATGCTACAGCTAATTTCTAGCTGGAGGTCAGCCGCTGTGAAAGCAGTGTTCACACAAATTTATCCTCTGCATCATACAGACCGTTACGCGCAAAAAAAAAAAAATGGTTCAAATGGCTCTGAGCACTATGGGACTTAACATCTATGGTCATCAGTCCCCTAGAACTTCGAACTACTTAAACCTAACTAACCTAAGGACAGCACACAACACCCAGCCATCACGAGGCAGAGAAAATCCTTGACCCCGCCGGGAATCGAACCCGGGAACCCGGGCGTGGGAAGCAAGACCATTACCGCACGACCACGAGCTGCGGACTACGCGCTTCATTCTGAACTTGATGCCAGTTCAGGGAAGAGTCCCCTAAAACTTCCGTCTTGTCTTTCTCGTAGCCAAACTGTCTCCCAACGTGGATTCTTTCCTTCTCCACGTTATGGCTTTTTTCGAGCAATAGGAGCACTGCTCTTATTTTGCGGAAACTCTCTCTACCAATCACAAGGGTCCTACCATTAAACTGCCTCGAAATCTCGGCACTTTACTCCTTCCTGGTGCGTTTCTGCCATTCGGACGTTTTGTGCCTGCTCCAGATACCTAAAAAGTTACACGTGTCTTATCACGTGTGTGCCACTTGCAGTTCACGTGATTGAATGCGTCACTGGTTTTGTTCATACCCCTTTGGCATTGCGAAACGCAGTTTTCTAAAGCTTCTTTCTGTCGCACTTACGGCGGTTCTTTACTCACCTGCAGTATGCGTCACCTGTCCAGCCGCTGACTTGCTGCGGAATGTACCCCCTTAAGAGCTTTCTGTAGTGACTACCCGGGATGAGGCCTCTGTGTCTGCCCATGTTGGTTTCCATATAAAACGTTTCCTCTCGCTCCTTGTTTCACCTTCTGCTCATTGGCATGCATTATATAGGAGTGGTGTGTCGACTGAGTGTCATCCCTTTTGCATTACATACCTATAGGCAGATCTGCTCGTTACCGCCGAGGTAAGTTAGGTGTCAAATTCACCATCCCATTATGACGTATAAAACCCTTACGTAAGGTGCGAAATTTACCTTCATTTATTCTGCCACGTTACAGTAACTACACAAAATACTCGTCCAGAGCAGAGCCTCTTCATCCGACTAGAGAGTTTTTCACTCCCAGCCATTTAGTGAGGTTAAAAAAGGGATGAAGTGTTCAACTTGGTGAACACAATCTGCAGGGAATCACTTTTACGAACGACTGTTGCACTTTCGTCGTCGCGACATTCCGAGTGTTACGAGGAACATTACTGTGGTGCATGATCCTGCTGTGAATTATTTTTCTCGCTAATTTTGATACTTTCTACTTCAGCTCAAATCCGCAAATGTCCAGTCACGTCTAATAACATACACTGAACGGCTCACGCATTTCCGACCGGCAAAACTATAGTCAGACGTAGTAGGAGTACCAATGATCTCAGTATATATGTTGGGATACTGGAAAGTAAATTACTCGTCTCTTCTTCCCGTGCTACGACCATTGCACAACAAGAGAGGCATAAGCAGAAGAGGATATAAGTTCGGGGTACATGAGCTCTGTTCAAAAAATTCTGGAACCCTAAAAATATGTTCAAATGTGTGTCAAATCTTATGGGACTTAACTGCTAATGTCATCAGTCCCTAAGCCTACACACTACTTAACGTAAATTATCCTAAGGACGAATACACACACACCCATGCCCAAGGGATGAGTCGAACCTCGGCCGGGACCAACCGCACAGTACATGACTGCAGCTCCTGAGACCACTCGGCTACATCTACATCTACATCTACATCTACATCGATACTCCGCAAGCCACCTGACGGTGTGTGGCGGAGGGTACCCTGAGTACCTCTATCGGTTCTCCCTTCTATTCCAGTCTCGTATTGTTCGTGGAAAGAAGGATTGTCTGTATGCCTCTGTGTGGGCTCTAATCTCTCTGATTTTATCCTCATGGTCTCTTCGGGAGATATACGTAGGAGGGAGCAATATACTGCTTGACTCTTCGGTGAAGGTATGTTCTCGAAACTTTAACAAAAGCCCGTACCGAGCTACTGAGCGTCTCTCCTGCAGAGTCTTCCACTGGAGTTTATCTATCATCTCCGTAACGCTTTCGCGATTACTAAATGATCCTGTAACGAAGCGCGCTGCTCTCCGTTGGATCTTCTCTATATCTTCTATCAACCCTATCTGGTACGGATCCCACACTGCTGAGCAGTATTCAAGCAGTGGGCGAACAAGCGTACTGTAACCTACTTCCTTTGTTTTCGGATTGCATTTCCTTAGGATTCTTCCAATGAATCTCAGTCTGGCATCTGCTTTACCGACGATCAACATTATATGCTTATTCCATTTTAAATCATTGCTAATGCGTACTCCCAGATAATTTATGGTATTAACGGCTTCCAGTTGCTGACTTGCTATTTTGTAGCTAAATGATAAAGGATCTATCTTTTTGTGTATTCGCAGCACATTACACTTGTCTACATTGAGATTCAATTGCCATTCCCTGCACCATGCGTCAATTCGCTGCAGATCCTCCTGCATTTCAGTACACAAACTCTGTCCACAACATTTTTCTGCTCTTACCTTTTATTCATAGTGCATGGTCTCCTTCGAAATACTCTCCTCCACAATTGATACACCACTCCCAACGGCGTTTCCACTTCCGGAAGTAGTCTTAGTACACCTTTTGCTGGGTCGCACCAAGCATAGTCTGCGAATTTCCTTTTACCTCGTCTATCGTTGCAGATCTTCGTCCTTTCAACGGAGATTTCAACTCTGGAAATAAAAGAAAGTCCGCAGGGGCAGGTCTGGAGAGTACAGAGGATGAAGCACCACGGTGATTTCGTTTTTTGTGCAGTAGTCACGGACCAACAAGGATGAATGTTGCGTGCACGTTATCGTGATGCAAGAGCCATTAAATATCTTGCCACATTTCAGGCCGTTTCCTTCTCACATTTTCTCGCAAGCGTCGCAACACGTTCCAATAGCACCATCGGTTAAAGGTTTGTCGCTGTGACACGAATTCATGATGAACTGATCCTTCAAATTCAAGGAAAACTATCGGCATAGCTTTGACATTTGACCTGAACTTGCGAGCTCTTTTTGGTCTTGAAGAACCTTTCCCGACACGTTGCGAAAATTGACTCATGGTCTCAACATCATAACCATAATGAGATTTTCACTCTGCAGCAGAGTGTACGCTGATATGAAACTTCCTGGCAGATTAAAACTGTGTGATGGACTGAGACTCAAACCCGGGATCTTTGCCTTTCCTGGGAAATTGTTGTTGGGCTGTAGATTCGTCGACTTGCGCCATAGGGTGGTGGGGTTTCGGGTTCCGCTGGATAGGTCAGGAGTCCACTACACGCAGCAAGCGGCTACACGGGTAGCGGGGATTGTGTGGCGTGGACTGGGCGGTTTTTTAGGTTAGATGGCCTCGGGCAAGTACAGAAAGGGCAGCAGCCTCAAAGGGTGCGGGGAAAGTCAGGACATGCGGGGACCAAGCAGCAATCGGTATTGTAATTGTAAACTGCCGAAGCTGCTTGGAAAAGTACCGGAACTTCAAGCGCTGATAGAAAGCACCGAAGCTGAAATCGTTATAGGTACGGAAAGGTGGCTGAAGCCAGAGATAAATTCAGCCGAAATTTTTACAAAGGCACAGACGGTGTTTAGGATAGATTGCATGCAACCGGTGGTGGCGTTTTTGTCGCTGTTAGTAGTAGTTTGCCCTGTAGTGAAGTAGAAGTGGACAGATCCTGTGAAACATTGTGGGTGGAGGTTACACTCAACAACCGAGCTAGGTTAATAATTGGCTCCTTTTACCGACCTCCGACTCAGCAGCATTAGTGGCAGAACAACTGAGAGAAAATTTGGAATACATTTCACATAAATTTTCTCAGCATATTATAGTCTTAGGTGGAAATTTCAATTTACCAGATATAGACTGGGACACTCAGATGTTTAGGACGGGTGGTAGGGACAGAGCATCGAGTGACATTATACTGAGTGTACTATCCGAAAATTACCTCGAGCAATTAAACAGAGAACCGACTCGTGGAGATAACACCTTGGACCTACTGATAAGAAACAAACCCAAACTTTTCGACTCTGTAAGTGCAGTTATCATAAGGCCGTTGCAGCATCCCTGAACATGGAAGTTAATAGGAATATAAAAAAAAGGGAGAAAGGTTTATCTGTTTAGCAAGAGTGATAGAAGGCAGATTTCAGACTACCTAACAGATCAAAACGAAAATTTCTGTTCCCGACACTGACAATGTTGAGTGTTTATGGAAAAAGTTTAAGGCAATTGTAAAATGCGTATTAGACAGGTACGTGCGGAGTAAAACTGTGAGGGACGGGAAAAACCCACCGTGGTTCAACAACAAAGTTAGGAAACTACTGCGAAAGCAAAGGGAGCTTCACTCCAAGTTTAAACGCAGCCAAAACCTCTCAGACAAACAGAAGCTAAACGATGTCAAAGTTAGCGTAAGGAGGGCTATGCGTGAGGCATTCAGTGAATTCGAAAGTAAAATTCTATGTACCGACTTGACAGAAAATCCTAGGCAGTTCTGGTCTTACGTTAAATCAGTAAGTGGCTCGAAACAGCATATCCAGACACTCCGGGATGATAATGGCATTGAAACAGAGGATGACACGCGTAAATCTAAAATACTAAACACCTTTTTCCAAAGTTGTTTCACAGAGGAAGACCGCACTGCATTTCCTTCTCTAAATCCACGCACAAACGAAAAAATGGCTGACATCCAAATTAGTGTCCAAGGAATAGAAAAGCAACTGGAATCACTCAACAGAGGAAAGTCCACTGGACCTGACAGGATACCAATTGGATTCTACACATCTAACATTCTGCGTGGTGTCTGTTTGTTCTATATCGTGTCTCCCTACCACTTTCGCGCAACGACGCTCTGAGCGTGTTTTTTAGGGAATTGACTAGTTTGAACCTGGGACCTGTTGCTGGTAAGGAGACGCCAGACCACACATGACATGTAGAGTTCAGAAGAGTTCAGTGAGACTAGCGATGATGTAACCAAATACTTAATGATTTCAGCGTCAGCTGCACTGCACTCCCTGTAAAAGAATCTTAATACTAACTAAATTTAGTGGAAGGGGTTCAAGGCTTCCCTATTTTTAGTTAGCTGGTAAAATAACGTCGAAAAAGCAGTTAAGTTTACCATTGGAAATTTTATTCTACTCACAAAACATTGTTTATAAATTTCACTATTGATAAAAGGAAATGTTTTAATACAGGATGATAAAAACCAACTGCGTTCAACAAAAATGTGAACGAATATTCCCTGAGTGGGTTTCCAAGTGCTACAATGGATCGAAGGATGACCTACGCCATATCACATCTATAATCTAGCTTTAAATTAAGTTTCACAAGAGAGAAAACTATCAAAATGGTCTACAGCGACCCTCAATTATCTTTAATTACTTATCTAACTTGTTGTAAATTACAGTGGCTGATGTTGCTTCTCAATAACTATATAACAGAAAAATCATCGCGTTTCAGATTTTTACTTCAAGTGGCAAATGTGAACACCATGAGCTTTAATTGACGATCGACACTAGTATTACGCAAAAAGGGGGTGTAACAGATGAGACTTCTGCAGTTCTGAGCGAAGCTTTATGCGCTGTTATGCGGCATCGCGTGCGTTCATTACCTTGTCGGTGTTCGTTAGGGGGCGGCGGGCAGCACAGCTCCGCTCACCTCGCCGTCTCGGAAGCAACTCCATCCTAACTTCTCCTTACTACAATTTACCGAAGTTGGCTTAAAAAAAAACTATCTGGCTGTGTTTCCATCTGATCAATCAGAGTCTCAATGTTAACCTTAAGCTTCGCCTACAAAAATTCTGTCTATCCAATGAGAAACGTTATACTTTTCGTGATGGGGCATGGTTTTTAAAGTTTGCAACGTAACAGAGACGCGGAAAAGTCTCACGCTAAAACTAGCAGCTGGTGTGGCCCTTTTTGTGTTATCGTAAGATCTATACTGTTCTTCTGGAGGGCTCTAGCTTTTAACATGGCCTGGGGGTTGGTCCTGACGTAACAGAGACACTAAAAAGTCTCACGGTAAAACTTGTGGGTGGTGTGTGGTCCTAGCGGTTAGCTGGCGAAGTGGGGGTCCGTCCCTTATCGTAGGGCCTTCTAGCTTAACACGGTTCTGCTCTCGGCTTCTGTTCTCGTTATTCCCCTCGGAACTGCGTCTGTCTCACGGTGGGAAGGTATGACATGCATTTAGGCATTCTTGTGTTAGTCTGTGGTATTCCATTTGCTCACTCGTTACTCGTATTACTTTGGTTAATTTAATGTCACGATTTATTCGGAGCTATGTGACATACTACTGGATTTGCTTATCATGTCAGGATTTTCATGGAAGGTGTTGGATTTGCCAGACACCTTAAACAAAGAGTACGCGAAAGAACTTGCCCCCCTTCTAACAGCCGTGTACCGCAAGTCTCTAGAGGAACGGAAGGTTCCAAATGATTGGAAAAGAGCACAGGTAGTCCCAGTCTTCAAGAAGGGTTGTAGAGCAGATGCGCAAAACTATAGACTTATATCTCTGACGTCGATCTGTTGTTCATGAGACCCAGAAAATATCAGATACACGCTCCCAGGTAGATGCCATTTTCCTTGACTTCCGGAAGGCGTTCAATACAGTTCCGCACTGTCGCTTGACAAACAAAGTAAGAGCCTACGGAATATCAGACCAGCTGTGTGACTGGATTGAAGAGTTTTTAGCAAACAGAACACAGCATGTTGTTATCAACGGAGAGACGTCTACAGACGTTAAAGTAACCTCTGGCGTGCCACAGGGGAGTGTTATGGGACCATTGCTTTTCACAATATATATAAATGACCTAGTAGATAGTGTCGGAAGTTCCATGCGGCTTTTCGCGGATGATGCTGTAGTATACAGAGAAGTTGCCATTAGAAAATTGTAGCGAAATGCAGGAAGATCTGCAGCGGATAGGCACTTGGTGCAGGGAGTGGCAACTGACCCTTAACATAGACAAATGTAATGTATTGCGAATACATAGAAAGAAGGATCCTTTATTGTATGATTATATGATAGCGGAACAAACACTGGTAGCAGTTACTTCTGTAAAATATCTGGGAGTATGCGTGCGGAACGATTTGAAGTGGAATGATCATATAAAATTAATTGTTGGTAAGGCGGGTACCAGGTTGAGATTCATTGGGAGAGTCCTTAGAAAATGTAGTCTATCAACAAAGGAGGTGGCTTACAAAACACTCGTTCGAGCAATACTTGAGTATTGCTCATCAGTGTGGGATCCGTACCAGATCGGGTTGACGGAGGAGATAGAGAAGATCCAAAGAAGAGCGACGCGTTTCGTCACAAAAAAAATGGCTCTGAGCATTATGGGACTCAACTGCTTGAGGTCATTAGTCCCCTAGAACTTAGAACTAGTTAAACCTAACTAACCTAAGGACATGATAAACTTCCATGCCCGAGGCAGGATTTGAACCTGCGACCGTAGCGGTCTTGCGGTTCCAGACTGCAACGCCTTTAACCGCACGGCCACTTCGGCCGGCGTTTCGTCACAGGGTTATTTGGTAAGCGTGATAGGGTTGCAGAGATGTTTAGCAAACTCAAGTGGCAGACTCTACAAGAGAGGCGCTCTGCATCGCGGTGTAGCTTGCTCGCCAGGTTTCGAGAGAGTGCGTTTCTGGATGAGGTATCGAATATATTGCTTCCCCCTACTTACACCTCCCGAGGAGATCACGGATGTAAAATTAGAGAGATTCGAACGCGCACGGAGGCTTTCCAGCAGTCGTTCTTTCCGCGAACCATACGCGACTGGAACAGAAAAGGGAGGTAATGACAGTGGCACGTAAAGTGCCCTCTGCCACACACCGTTGGGTGGCTTGTGGAGTATAAATGTAGATGTAGATGTAGATCTAGATGTACCATCTGAGCTACCCAAGCACGACTCACGCCCCGTCCTGACAGCTTTACTTCTGCCAGTACCTCGTCTCCTCCCTCGCAAACTTTACAGAAGCTCTCCTGCGAACCTTGCAGAACTAGCACTCCTGAAAGAAAGGATATTGCGGAGACATGGCTTAGCCATAGCCTGGGGGATGTTTCCAGAATGAGATTATCACTCCGCAGCGGATTGTGCGCTGATATGAAACTTCCCGGCAGATTAAAACTGTGTGAGGACGGGGCGTGAGTCGTGCTTGGGTAGCTCAGTTGGTACAGCACTTGTCCGCGAAAGGCATAGCTCCCGAGTTCGAGTCTCGGTCCGGCACACAGTTTTAATCTGCCAGGAAGTTACATCATGGCCATAGATCCACTGCCTCGTTACCAGTTATGATTCACTCAAGGAACATCTCGTTCTCATTCGCGCGATCCTGAAGTTCGTCACAAATTGCGAGGCGAAGATCTTACTGGTCTTGATTCTTGAGCCCTGGGACGAACTTGGCTTCGACACGATGCATTCCAATACGCTGTGTCAAAATATCATGACATGATCCAACAGAAATGTTACGTTCTTCCGCAACCTCTCCGGCAGTCAGTCTTCGATTGGCGCGGACAATTTCGTTTGACTTTCCTGACATGAGCGTCGTCGGTAGACGTAGAAGGGCGTCCTGAGCGAAGGTCATCTTTAACTCCTGCCCGGTCGTTTTTAAACCGTGTGAACCATTCTTACGACTTGAGCACTCATCACCGTAGACTTCCTGCGTTATTTGATGTGTCTCTGTCAAGATTTTATTGAGATCGACGCGTAATTTAATGCAGACGCGTTGCTCCTCCAAGTCTGCCATATCGAAATTCGCAGACTGTGCGACACGACGTTCTACTCACAAGGGAACCTCCCCATCGCACCCCCTCAGATTTAGTTATAAGTTGGCACAGTGGATAGGCCTTGAAAAACTGAACACAGATCAATCGAGAAAACAGGAAGAAGCTGTGTGGAACTATGAAAAAAGGTAAAATATACAAACTGAGTAGTCCGTGCGCAAGATAGGCAACAACAATGATAACGTGAGCTCAGGAGTGCCGTGGTCCCGTCGTTAGCGTGAGCAGCTGCGGAACGAGAGGTTTTCGGTTCAAGTCTTCCCTCGAGTTTATTTTCCTTATTTTCGCAAAGTTATGGTCTGTCCGTTCGTTCATTCACGTCTCTGTTCACTATAATAAGTTTAGTGTGTGTATTTTGCGACCGCACCGCAAAACCGTGCGATTAGTAGACGAAAGGACGTGCCTCTCCAATGGGAAGCGAAAACATTTGATCGCAAGGTCATAGGTCAACCGATTCCTCCACAGGAAAACACGTCTGATGTATTCTATACGTCACCGGTGACGGCATGTGCATCACATGACAAGAATATGTTGTCGGCCCACCTAACTTGTACACTCGGCGAATGGGTAAAAAGATTCTTCTACTTTGCCCGATTTAAGTTTTCTTGTGGATGTGATAATCACTCCCACAAAAGTTTGTCACATAAACTGCAACAAATGAATGCGACAGTTTCACAGTCGCACAGTTTTCCATGCGCTCTGTCAAAACATATGTATTTAACGTTTTCAAATTTTTCCGTGTGTAGACCGTCAAATCCTGCATATGTCCAAGCAAGTCTGAACATGTCCTGAAATCTTGGAGAGCGAAGCTGATTATGTGTGAGTGCCTGAACTTTGATATGTGTCTGAAAATAAAAAATTAAACTTTTCGTTCGAGGGAAGACTTGATCCAAGGACTTCTAGCTTCGCAGCTGTTCATGCTAACCACGGGACAACTGCGCTCCTGAGCTCAGGCTATCCTTGGTGTTGCCTATCTTGCGCATGGATTACTCAGTTTGTATATTTTGCTTATTTGTTTCATAGTTCCACACAGCTTCTTCCTGTTTTCTCGATTGATCTGTGTTCAGTTTTTCAAGGCCTATCCACTGTGCCAACGTATAACTAAATCTGAGGGGGGTGCGATGAGGAGGTCCCCTTGTCAGTACAGAAACACAGACGTACAGGAATGAGACTTCCAGCAGTTATACATTAAACAGAGGCGTGTGCAGGGATGCCAACCACATTTCGCTCCAATACACCATTCGCGCGAAATTACGAACGTTCCGGAAGTTTTTGAACAGAGCTCTTACTAAAGACGTAGGTTCTGCTGCGCTGCGGACAGAAAGTGCTTCACTGTGTACGACCTAAATGCCGCCGCAACTGCAGACGTTGTTCAAAGTTGAAGTACACGTGAAAGTACGACTGCAGTGGGCAAAACGTCTGAACCCCACAAAGGTTCAGCGTGAAACTCTGGCGGCATACGGATCAAGTGCGGTGTCACGTTCGGTTGTAGCGGAATGGTGCCAGCAATTTGAGCAAGGCCGCACAGTCGTGAATGATGCTGATCGGGAAGTCGAGATCTTTCGTGGGCGGTTTCCATTTTTTCGCTGAGCTGATAGAACGTCTCGGTGGGGAGGGGGGAATGAGGTTCAAATGGTTCAAATGGCTCTGAGCACAATGGGACTTAACATCTATGGTCATCAGTCCCCTAGAACTTAGAACTACTTAAACCTAACCAACCTAAGGACAGCACACAACACCCAGTCATCACGAGGCAGAGAAAATCCCTGACCCCGCCGGGAATCGAACCCGGGAACCCGGGCGCGGGAAGCGAGAACGCTACCGCACGACCACGAGCTGCGGACTGGGGGAATGAGGGATGCTGGGAATGAGGGAGGGGGGGGGAGGAGGGAGTTTTCCAACGATGAGGAAGTCCCCACAACAGTTCTCAAATGACTGCATTGCCAAGAAGTGGGTTTCCATCGTTGAGGAACTGAAAGATTGCTACAGTATTCGGACCGTTGTTGATCTGGTGACTGCTGAAAACTGGCGTCACCCATCTGAGTCACTGTAGTAGCGTAGCAGTCAAGGAAAGTTGCTCGATATGCCACGAAAATAAGCAACTTACTTTCTGGAACCTCTCCGTGTAAAAGATTTAACAGATACTACCAGCAGGACAGCAACATTGTTCCCTGACGGTGCTCTCGTCCACAGGAAAGCAGCATCTCTCAACGGTGTTCAGTAACGGCAGAAAAACACAGGCTTAAACTCCAGTTGGCGTAATGAAGGTATTCACCGCCGGTCACAAAATGGTTCAAATGGCTCTGAGCACCATGGGACTTAACATCTGAGGTCATCAGTCCCCTAGAACTTAGAACTACTTAAACCTAACTAACCTAAGGACATCACACACATCCATGCCAGAGGCAGGATTCGAACCTGCGACCATAGCGGTCGGGCGGTTCCAGACTGTAGCGCCTAGAACCGCTCGGCCACTTTGGCCGGCTCCCGCCGGTCACAATCGGTCATGACACTAACAGATGTCTCCTCTATCCTATCATCTTTTTATATTATTCCTAAAACAACAAAATTTTAGTTATATTACTACCTTAAATTATTGTTATTTTATAAAGCTTTATTCTGTGTAAAGAGTTGTATACCAAAAGGAAACGAAAGAAAACTACAAAAAAGGTGAACAACGAAAACTGTAAGCTGTACGAACTGTTTCAAAAAAGTCAGGTAACAGATCTAAAATTTCGCAATAAATAAATAAATTCCTACACCACATTATTGTGCTCTCTTTTGGCTACAAAACTCTTGTTTTTCAACAGTCTCCGTTCAAAAGCCGATCTACGAGGGGCCTTTAATAAATAGTGCAAAACTTTTTTTTGTGAAAGCAGGTTGGTGTCATTGAGCATTCCAATACCGTACCGATACGGACGACAAGTAACCTTAAAATTTGGCACTCGGATGCGTGGCGAGCGGAGTGGGATGTAGGTGATAGGGGACGTAGACTGCATGACTTCCTTCCTGCCATAACATAGCGGTTGAGAATGAAACATATCGATCCCAGCCGCGGTATGGCACGTGTTTTAGCCGGACACGTACCTTACCCCACACACTTAAACCGGGGGAGCCTGAGGTAGACACCTACATGCACAGGTGGAGAAAAAGGTTTCCCACAACACGCTGTCTTCTTCTCCTGGAAATACGCGAACAATAGACATACACTACACTTAGACTACACTACGTGACTGTATTCAACGTAACAATTTCTTCAGAGGGTGGACAGCGATACCCACAGTGACACCGAAAGCAGTAATACTGAAGAGGTTCAAAAAATGGTTCAAATGGCTCCAAGCACTATGGGATTCAACATCTGAGGTCATCAGTCCTCTAGACTTAGAACTACTTAAACCTAACTAAGCTAAGGACAGCACACACATCCCTGCCCGAGGCAGGATTCTAACCTTCGACCGTAGCAGCCGCGTGGTTACGGACTGAAGCGCCTAGAACCTCTCGGCCACAGAGGCCGGCTACTGAAGAGGAGCGGGTGTGGAGACAATCCGTGAATCCGTGGACCCTGCATGTCAACAAGGGACTGTTCAGACTGGTGTAGGCTCTGCAGTGTTTATGGAACATGTGCAGTTGGAGTGATACGGGACCCTTGATACGTCTAGATATGACTCTGTATGTAAGCATCCTGTCTGATCACCTGCATCCATTCGTGTCCATTGTGCATTCCGACGGAGTTGGGCAATTCGAGCAGGACAATGCGACACCCCATATGACGAGAATTGCTACAGACTGTCTCCAGGAACACTTTTCTGAGTTTAAACACTTCTGCTGGCCACAAGACTTCCCAAACATGAACATTGTTGAGCATGTCTGGCATGGCTTGAAATGTGCTGTTCAGAAAATATCTCCACCCCCTCGTACCGCTGCGGATTTATGGACAGCCCTGCTAGTAGATTCATGGTGTCATTTCCCTCCAGCACTACTTCAGACATTAGTCGAGTCCATGCCATGTCGTGTGGCGGCACTTCTGCGTGCTCGCGGGGTCCTACACGATATTAGGCAATGTTTACCAGTTTCTTTGGCTCTTCATTATAGAAAGTAGGTGATGTGCTGCTCATGTCCACTCGATATGCCTTTATCTTCTTCTAGCCCTTGAAAACGGACAAATTAACAAAAAAAAAACCAGAGTCCTTCAACTTCAATTTTCACGCTTTAGTACTGACTATTCGCAAATAGCGATGTGATACCCGATTACAATGTGTTTTTTGAGCAGAATTTCAAAAAATATTGGAATCAGTGGGATAGTACTGGTGATTTTTTGTAGTATTCAACCACTTATCACTTTTCGAGAAATGCAACGAAAGGTAGACGGACTAAGTTTTCATTTATTTGCCTATTTAATTTAATATTTTGATTCTATGTATCTTCAAACTAATAGGGTCAAAGTTTTTCAATATTTGTTCGATTTCTACTTTTCTGACGGGAAATAATGGGAACAAAGAATCAGAAATAGATTCTTTCAGAAACCGGTTGTTTTGATCGGTGTTAATAGTCAGGTTAAACTGGCGTGGAAACAAACCGATATAACCGAAAGCAAATTGATTCAGCGATAACCGCCATCCCTGCTTGTTACGGGAATAGAATAGGAAGTAAATGGTGAATATTGGTAGGACGTACCCTCTGCCACGCATTGTACAGTGGCTTCTGAGATACGTATACGAAGAGGTAGCATCTGACTTAAAAATCGCTTCTTCCACCCGCCGAAGACAAAATGGTTTTCATTCCTTCTGTCCACTTTCACCTTACAATTGCAACTGTTGTGATCATTTACTGAAAGTGAGAAATCGTTTACAGTCAGCTTAAATAACGTGAAATATGTCTGTAGAACTACCCAATCGCCATAATGTTCTGATAACATCAACAGTTACGAGTGGTGGTTAAGCTGCGTATTAATTTTCTCTTTGAATCGTAATTAGTTTCGTCGCGGTCGTTTCTTTTTCTGTAGAAAATAGCTGATAGGTTGTGTAGGTAAAGAGCGAAGTAGGGCAACCATCAAACGGACCTGTGTAGTCTCAGCAGCAGCTGACGATGGAATCAAAATTCCGAAACTCGGTGCTATTGACTATAGAAAACGGAAACCACACACCGTCTTTTCCTCCGTTGCTGATTCAGAATCGGCAGTCACCGACACGATAGCACGACATTTTGTGGAAGAGCTTTTCCTATATGGAGCAACCAGGTAATTAACGGTGCAGTAAATGTCAATTTTTATAGTTCTTAATGAAACAAGGTCTTAAAAAGTTAAGTACTAAAGACATAATAACAAAGTAAAACTACATTACAGCTACTACTGCAAGCCATGTGAAGGTTGAATGCAAGTATCGCTGCGAAGAGTATGTCAAGGCTTGGTCACTCTCTTTTATGTCCAGCGTTATTAAATTTGGCGAATTACGTCACTGACCCGTATCGCTTAATTGATACTCTACATACTGCAGTCATAAATTACTAGAGAATGGACAGCAATCAACTCAGTGGAAATACTGCGTTGTAAAGACAAGGCCGGTAGGTTAAGTGAATAGTACCGATAGATTAAGTGAATGGTACAGCGAATTAAGTGCAAGCCGAAAGAGAGTTTAAAGGTAAAAGTGTTACAGAAGAATCGGCCATTTATTTATTTATGGATATATCTCGCACCTATTCCAAACACTTGAAGTTTATAAGCTTAAACTTAACTGTAAATTGTGTGTGACAAAACCTCTCCCTAGAATCACAATGTAAAAAGAAGTACTTTTACATCCCGATTACGGTGTCCGATATACACTAAAGAGCCACAAAAACTGGAACACCTGCCTAATATCGTGTAGGGCCCCCGCGAGTACGCAGAAGTGCTGCATCACGGTGTGTGCTGGAGGGAACTGACACCATGAATCCTGCAAGGCTGTCCATAAAGCCGTAAAAGTACGAGGGGGTGGAGATCTCTTTTGAACAGCTTGTTGCAAGGCATCCCAGGTATGCTCGATAATGTTCATGTCTGGGGAGTTCGGTGGCCAGCAGAAGTGTTTAAACTCAGAAGACTTCCTGGAGCCACTCTGTAGCAATTCTGGACGTGTGGGGTGTCGCATTGTCCTGCTGGAATTGCCCAAGTCCCTCGGAAAGCACAAATGACATGAAAGGATGCAAGTGCCGCGCGGGATTAGCCGAGAGGTCTGGGGCGCTGCAGTCATGGACTGTGCGGCTGGTCCCGGCGGAGGTTCGAGTCCTCCCTCGGGCATGGGTGTGTGTGTTTGTCCTTAGGATAATTTAGGTTAAGTAGTGTGTAAGCTTAGGGACTGATGACCTTAGCAGTTAAGAACCATAAGATTTCACACACACACTGTAGTGTAACGACGTAAGTTTGTATAAATGATTTTCTTTTGACATATGACCATGTGCAGACTTCGTCACCTACGTCAGTTACAACACACTTCAAAGTTATTTAAATTCTTTTTAAATTGTCTCTGAATAGTTCTTGAACGAAACTGTAAAACATCATCATTTGAGTCGTATGCGCAGAATTACGTCACTCATTCCAATTTGTTTGTGCTAACTTTTTTTCAATTTAGATGTCGTTTTGTTTCTTCTCAGAAATTATATTAATGCAAGTTATCTGATTTAACAAATATTAGAACAACATTGAATAAACTTACCAGGTTCAAACTCGCGATGAACGTTGTCACAATTAATACTCTTCTCAAATAAATTAATAATTCATTCACATAATTATTCATAAATAAATTCTGGGACCACTTATTTGAACTTTAGCAGTATCCACTAGTTTATTATCTTCCTACATATAGACGTGAACCTGAGCCTTGACAAGATAGGACTGACCATTTACAACGTGATTAAACTTTTTATGACGTCATTGTTGTACAAAATTACAAAATCTTATTATTTCAGTTTTTTTAGAAGCACGACGCAACAACTCGGTTTCAGGATCTTCTGTTGCTCTTTGGCTGTCGACCCGCGACGTATAGTGGCCAGCAATTTTCTCTCTGGCCCCGGCAGTGAAGATGCTGTCTCCGTTCGTTGCGCCGTCCTCTTCGTACATGAAACATAAAAAATTAAATACAAAACTTTAGACAATTCACAACTATTACAAATATTACAAATATACATAAACAAAAACACTAAAATTAACTTATATTCACCTGCAAACTGGGCTGACACTGGTGGATGGGGGACGCTTCAATTTCGCGTCCCACTACAACACACATAAAGGATGCAAGCGATCAGACACGATGCTTACGTACGTGTCACCTGTCAGAATCTTATCTTGACGCACCACGGTTCCCGTATCACTCCAGCTACACATGCCCCCACACCATTACAGAGCTTCCAGCAGCTTGAACAGTCCCTTCTGATATGCAGGGTCCTTGGATTCTTAGGTTGTCCCATACACGTCTATCCGCTCGATACAATTTTGAACGAGTCTCGTCCGACCAGGCAACATGTTTCCAGTCATCTACAGTCCAATGTCGGTGTTGACGGGCCCAGGCGAGGCGTAAGGCTTTGTGTCGTGCAGACATCGAGGGTAGACGAGTGGGCCTTCGGCTCCGAAAGCCCATACCGATGATGTTTCGTTGAATGGTTCGGACGCTGAGCCTTGTTGATGGTCCTACTATTGGAATCTGCAGCAATTTGCGGAAGGGTTGCACTTCTGCCATGTCTCTTCGGTCGTCGTTGGTCCAGTCCTTGCAGTATCTTTTTCCGGCCACACCGATCTCGGAGACTTGATATTTTACAGGATTCCTGATATTCACGGTACACTCATGAAATTATCGTACGGGAAAGTCCCCACTTCGTCGCTACCTCGGAGATGTTGTGTCACATCGCTCGTGCGCCGACTATAACACCACGTTCAAACTCGCTTAAACCTTGATAACCTGCCATTGTAGCAGCAGTAATCGATCTAACAACTGCGCCAGACACTTGCCTTATAAGGGTATTGCCGACCGCAGCGCCGTATTTTGCCTGTTTGCGTATCTCTGTATTTGAATACGCGTCCCTATACCAGTTTCTTCGGCGCTTCAGTGTAGAATCGCTTTCGATGCCCTACTTTTATACACGACAGTAAACTATGGAAATTACTTTCGATGTGTGTGATATCAAGTAATGTAAACTGCGTATGGCTATCTGTAAGAGACGCTGAATATGAGGAACGGGTGTTAATAATGCTCATAATGAGTTTGTCATGAAACAATCTCCAACAGTTGCTGTTGCATAACAGAACTGTGGCCTGTTATTATAACACATGTCCGGCCCCGGTAGCTGAGTGGTCAGCGTGACAGAATTTCAATCCTAAGGTCCCGGGTTCGATTCCCGGCTGGGTCGGAGATTTTCTCCGCTCAGAGACTGGTTGTTGTGTTGTCCTAATCATCATCATTTCATCCCCATCGACGCGCAGGTCGCCGAAGTGGCGTCAACTCGACAGACCTGCACTAGGCGAACGGTCTACCCGACGGGAGGCCCTAGCCACACGACATTTCGTTTCATTATAACACACCATCTGAACTTATATGAAATTTTGAAAATGAATACTGTTCTTCATTTCATCTGAAAAAATTCATTTAGCCCCTACAATTGCTCTTATCGGTGCAGCGGATAATTCGTCTCTGCTCTGTCTGCGCACTGCAAGAGTGAGAAGGGCTGAAGTATGTGATCTGTAATAAATCATTTCCCGGTAAGCTGTCTTGTGTTATTTTACTTTAATTACCTAACATTGTGAGAAAAACAGTTTATTCACCTCCTCCTCTTTTAGTGTACTCACATCTACTTTTTGGGTTCTTTTATCACTGTTCTTCTTACTTGGTGGTTTTGGTAATGGTTGTTTCATCTTTATTAGCAGAAGAGAATGGTCCGATCCTATCTCAACCCTAACATCTGTTATAGCATTTTTATGTTTTTTCTCTATCACAACATAGTCTATTTGGTTCCTAGTTAATCCATCCGGTGAGGTCCATGTTGCTTTATGTATGTCTTTATAGGTAAATGATGTACTTGCTATTTTCATGTATCTAACTGTGGCGAAGTTGATAAGCCTTATACCATTATCATTTGATTCAGTGTGAAGGCTGAACTTTCCTATATACATTATCTGATAAAAAGTATCCGGACACCCCCAAAAAATACGTTTTTCAAATTAGGTGCATTGAGCTGGCACCTACTGACAGGTACTACGTATCATCTACCTCAGTAGTCATTAGACATCGTGAGACAGCAGTAACGTGGTCGGGTGATCGGGTGTCACTTGTGTCATACGTCTGTACGCGACATTTACACACTCCTAAACATCCATAGGTCCACTGTTACCGATGTGATAGTGAAGTGGAAACGTGAAGGGACACGTACAGCACAAAAGCGTACAGGCCGACCTCGTCTCTTGACTGTCAGAGACCGCCGACAGTTGAAGAGTGTCGTAATGTGTAATGGGCAGACATCTATCCAGCCCATCACACAGGAATTCCAAACTGCATGAGGATCCACTGCAAGTACTGTGACAGATAGACAAGAGATGAGAAAACTTGGATTTCATGGTCGAGCGGCTGCTCATAATCCGCACATTAAGCTGGTAAATGCCAAACGACGCCTCGCTTCGTGTAAGGAGCGTAAACATTGGATTATTGGACAGTGGAAAAACCTCGTGTGGAGTGACGAATCATGGTACACGATGCGGTGGTCTAATGGCAGGGTGTGGGTATGGCGAATGTCCGGCGAACGTCATCTGCCAGCGTGTGTAGTGCCAACAGTAAAATTCGGAGGCGGTGGTGTTATGGTGTGGTCGTGTTTTTCATGTCGGGGGCTTGCACTTCTTGTTGTTTTGCGTGGCACCATCACAGCACAGGCCTGCATTGATGTTTTAAGCACCTTCTTGCTTCCCACTGTTGAAGAGCAAATCGGGGATGGTGATTGCATCTTTCAACACGATATTGCACCTGTTGATAATGCACGGCCTGTGGCATAGTAATTACACGCAATAACATCCCTGTAATGAACTTTCCTGCACAGAGTCCGGACCTGAATTGTATAGAAGACCTTTAAGATGTTTTGGAACGCCGACTTCGTGCCAGGCCTTACAGACCAACATCGATACCTCTCCTCAGTGCAGCACTCCGTAAGAATGGGCTGCAATTCCCCATGAAACCTTCCAGAATCTGGTTGAATGTATGCCTGCGAGAGTGGAAGCTGTCATCAAGGCTAAGGCTGGATCAACACCATATTGAATTCCATCATTACCGACGGAGGGCGTCACCAACTTGTAAATCATTTTCAGCCAATTGTCCTGATACTTTTGGTGACATAGTGTATGGTTGCCATTGCAGTTCTTGTCCTATCTTGGCCTTTAAGTCTCCTAGCACAATTCGGTGTGATACCGTGGTAATCTGGAGTACATCTGGTCTAATTTTCACAGAATTCGTCTTTTATGTCTTCTTCCTTGTCCTCAGTTGGGGCATGGACGCGTATTAGTGAGACATGTCTATATTTGCCTTTGATTCTGACGTAGCATATTCTTTCATTAACAAATTCTAGTGTCATCACATTGGCCATTATTTTATTATGAACCGCAAATTCTGTCCCAAATATATGGTGAGAATACTTGTTTCCGCTGTATATGATGATGTAGTTTCTCTCTCTGTGCATAGCTTGTCCAGGCCATCTTGTCTCCTGTAGGGCTGTAAAATCTATCTTTTACTCTGCTACAACATAAAGCTAACTAAAATGTGTGTGATGGAACCAAAGTGTAGAGTGAAAGTACAGGGGGAGTTGTCAGAAGCATTTGAAGTAAACACAGGAGTGACACAGGGAGATATTGTGTCACCAACCCCGTTCAATTTGGCCCTGAGGAGAGTAACATGTGAGCGTGCAGAAGTCACCATAGGAAAAAATATAAATGTTCTGGCTTTTGCGGATGATATTGTGCTGATGGGAAAGAACACGGAAGACCTGGAGAAAATGGGGACTGTGCTAATGGAAGAAGGTAAGATAGTAGGTCTAAGTATAAATGAAAGTAAAACAAAGTTCATGGTAGTAGGAAGAAGAGCTCATTTAGAAGCAAACCATCTAAAAATCGGAAATATAACAATACGGAAGACAGACGCATTCACGTACCTCTGTGTCAACATCAACCAACAAAACCTTATAGAACAAGAGATAGTAACAAGAATTCAAGCTGGGGGAAGATGTCTAGGAGGAGCTATGCACATCATCATAAGATCGTAGTTTCTATCTAGGCAGGCAAAATTAAGAATATATCAGACGGTCATAAAACCAATAGTGAGCTATGTAAGTGAGACATGGACGCTGACAAAGAAAGCAAAGAAAAAACTCATCAATTTTGAAAATAAAGTACGGAGAAAAATATATGGGCCAGTGAAAGAAAATGAACGGTGGAGAATAAGGAAAACCAGAGGACTCGACAATTGTACACACTGCCTGACGTCGTACCGAGTGTGAAAACTAAGAGATTGAGACGGTACGGATATGTGAGGAGGAGAGGGGAGCACACGGTAATGTAGGCTGTAATGGATGGAGAAGCTGAAGGAAAGAGACGACTGGGACGGCGGAGAATGGAATGGAAGGATAATACCATGGGAGACGTGCAGATACGGGGTCTGGGAGAGGAAGATGCGGGTGACAGGAAAGTGTGGAAGGTTTGAATGAGTGAGGCTAAGGACCGGCTGCGGTTTGTGTGGCCAGTATAAGTGAGTAACGTTGTCAGAAAGAGAGCTATTTCTATATTAATGCAATAAAAATCTTCCAAAATAGAAGTTATAGGTCTCAAAACGTAGATAATACACATCCCGATTGGTAGTTTGAGTATGTTGCCGTCTTGAGATCATCGGATACATGAACTATAAAGCACCTACTTGTGGGACATTGCCGTCTGGCCATTGAAAACATGAAGGTAAAAAGTCACAGAAAAGACACTCCCATGCAACACTGTGTACACTAAAATAAAATCCAGAACTATGTCAGCAAGGCACGGATTTTTCGAATGCATCGGAGTGCAGTGCCGGTTATCAACATACACACATCTCACAGCATTGGAAGTACTTCGTCTTGCTGACAGAGCCATGGCTTTTATTTTCGTGTACACAGTGTTTGCAAGCGAGAGTCTCTTCTGTGACTTTACCCCCATGTATTCACTGGCCAGACGGCAACGTCCAAACATAGGAACTTTATAATTCACGTATTCGGTGACCAGAAGATGGCAGTGTAACATGGCTGAAACTAGTAATCATGACATGTGTCAACTGCGGTCTGGGCAATAAAACAACTATTTTGGAAGTTTTTTTTACATTGCTTTATTTTATTTTCGTAAATTAACCTTCTGTTCTCTTTCCAAAAACATGATTTACTCTCCGTTACTGCAAGGTATAACACTGCAGGTTCCATCATATCTACTTTTCATCTAATACTGAGTGTAAGCTTAATGAAAGATCAGTAAAGAAACACAAAAGTATTCTTCAGTTATTCAGAATCCTTTTGATGAGACAGAAAAGACCCGTACTAACATAAACTGTGATTTTTCCTTTGCACTTTCACATACCATAAAAATTTGTACAGGATCTTTAAATTACATAATATTTAATATTTGCTCCTTGCCTTTCTTAATTAAATACTTTTGCCTTTGTTCGTGAAATTCTTTAACCAATAGTGGAGGGAGGAAGATAGTTAGATTACTGAACACATGACTTAAAGTTCACTCTGGGTACCAACGCCTGGATACTGTTACACACAATGAAGTTACTACACTACAATAATTACTCTGCAAACGCTTGCAACAAAATAAACTCAGTGCTCATTACCTTTTCTCCAAATATGCAGTCCCTCCGTAAAATCCTCTTAAATCATCTTCTGTCCTCAGTTACACATCGGTAAGCATGTCAGTTCTCTTTGCGGGATGTCCGCCATCCAAGCTCCTCACTTTATCAACACTCTCTGCATCTCTGACCTACAACTGCTTCCGAGCCCTTCGCTTGCCTGTGCACAATGTAATAATATCACAACCTTTCGTAGCCAAAGAATACGTATCATATGTATATGTTCAACCATGCAAACATGTTCAAAGTGGTAAACATTCCAAGTAAAATGTCAAATGTAAAAAACAAATGACATTTCTCACGTACCTACCAGATAACCATTTTTCGCAATACACAATGTGATAAAAATTATCCGGACACCCCCAAAAACAAACGTTTTTCATATTAGGTGCATTATGCTGCCACCTACTGACATGTACTACATATTAGCTACCTCAGTAGTCATTAGACATCGTGAGAGAGCAAAATAGGGCGCTCCGCTGAACTCACGGACTTCGAATGTGGTCAGATGTTTGGGTGTCACTTGCGTCATACCTCTGTACCCGAGATTTACACACTCCAAAACATCGCTAGGTCCACTGTTTCCGATGTGATAGTGAAGTGGAAACGTGAAGGCACACGTACAGCACAAAAGCGTACAGGCCGACCTCGACTGTTGACTGACAGAGACCGCCGACAATTGAAGAGGGTCGTATTGTGTAATTGGAGGACATCTATCCAGACCATCACACAGGAATTCCAAACTGCATCAGGATCCACTGCAAGTACTATGACAGTAAGTCAGGAGCTGAGAAATCTTGGATTTCACGGTCGAGCGGCTGCTCATAAGCCACACATCACGCCGATAAATGCCAAGAGACGCCTCGCTTGGTGTAAGGAGCGTTGACATTGGACGACTGAACTGTGGGAAAACGCTGCGTGAAGTGACGAATCACGATACACATGCTGCGATCCGATGACAGGGTGTGGGTATGGTGAATGTCCGGTCAACCTCATCTGGCAGCGTGTTAGTGCCAACAGTGAATTCGGAGGCCGTGGTGGTATGGTGCGGTCGTGTTTTTCATAGTGGCGACCTGCACCTTTTTTTTTTGCGTCGCACTAACACAGTACAGGACTACATTGATGTTTTAAGCACCTTCTTGCTTCCCACTGCTGAAGAGGAATTCGGGGATGGTGATTGCATCTTTCAACACGATCGAGCACCTGTTCATAATGCACTCTCTGTGCCGGAGAGGATACACGACAATAACATCCCTATAATGGACTGGCGTGAGCAGAGTCCTGACCTGAATCCTACAGAAGACTTTTAAGATGTTTTGGAACGCCGACTTCGTGCCAAGCTTCACCGACCGACATCGATGCCTCTCCTCAGTGCAGCACTGCGTGAAGAATGGGCTGCCATTCCCCATGAAACCTTCCAGCACCTGACTGAACGTACGCCTGCGAGAGTGGAAGCTGTCATCGAGGCTAAGGGTGGATCAACACCATATTGAATTCCAGCATTACCGATGGAGGGCGCCACGAACTTGTAAGTAATTTTCAGCCAGGTGTCTGGATACTTTTGATCACATAGTGTATGTACGCCTCCCACAGTACAGAAGAAGTGGTAAGATTAAAAGTAGACGTCTTAGAGTGCTTCTGACATCGAACATAAGTAACTGTCTCTCGCAGTAACTCATTTACTATGTATTGTCCTCCTAATTACAAACACATGCGTAGAGAAGATGTGTGCATAAAACTCTTAAGAGATAGTGCACTTACTCAACTATTATGTCTATGCTGATGAATCGAGGAATCTGTTGCACAAGAAAAAAAAAAGATTCTTCAAATGGCTCTCAGCACTATGGGACTTAACATCTGAGGTCATCAGTCCCCTAGAACTACTTAAACCTAACTAACCTAAGGACATCACACACACCCATGCCCGAGGAAGTACTCGAACCTGCGACCGTAGGGGTCTCGCGGTTCCAGACTGAAGCGCCTAGAACCGCTCGGCCACCCTGGTCGGCTGAATCTGTTTTACAATTCCCATCAGTTTAGCGAGAAATTTTTAATTTAATGGAGGATCTGTGAAGGACAATCCACGTCAACAAATTTTGATGTAGCAGACCCTTACGCTGGACAGACAGACAAGGAATATTTTTTCCTGTTATATAATTACGAACTGAGAATATTCCGATGTTTCCTTTACATGTATCGTGAAACTATGCTTCTTGCGTCTTTTCATTATTCTAGGTTAACGGCAAGTATCTTAAAGCTATTGATGAGTGAGTTTTCGAGTGTACAAATATGTGACAAAAGTGGCCGTATCTTTTGAATGAATTGACTTCGAAGTTTAAAATTCTTACGTCGCCAAGGAACCATACACCTTAATTTGTGACATATATTTGAACTTGATACGTGTGCCTAGACCTTAGACGTTAGTACGTGGCATAAATTTACTCGGTACGCCTACCTGTTCCAGAGAAAAAGGGTTCTAGCAGATGAACAGACAAACAGACAGCTGGATTTGAAGAAAAAGGATGGATGGATAACAAAGTGGTCCTATAAAGGTTTCGTTGTTACAGACTGAAGACGCAACCCTAAAAAAAATGATTGAATTGCTGAAATGTGCCCGAGGAGAACAAAACTAATTGTATTGTGACTCACAGGGTGACAATTATTGAACTATATAAAATAAAATCGTCATAATTGCTGAACGGTTTGTGTTAGGACGTTCAAACTGCACGGTTGGTGGCGGGGCATGATGCGAATTAGTATTCGCGTACATGGTTTGGTTCAGCGACGAAGCGCACTTTCATTTGGGCGGGTTCACCAGTAAGCAAACCGAGCGGGGTGGCGCAGTGGTTAGACACTGGACTCGCATTCGGGAGGACGACGGTTCAATCCCGCGTCCGGCCATCCTGATTTAGGTTTTCCATGATTTCCCTAAATCGCTCCAGGCAAATGCCGGGATGGTTCCTCTGAAAGGGCACGGCCGACTTCCTTCCCAATCCTTCCCTAATCCGATAAGACCGATGACCACGCTGTCTGGTCTCCTTCCCCAAACCAACCAACCAGTAAGCAAAGTTGGCTCATGTGGGGCACTGAGAGTCCGCATTTCGCGATCGAGAACTCTCCTCACCCTCAACGTGTGACTGTGTGGTGTGCAGTGTCCAGCCACGGAATAATCCGTGCGATATTCCTTGATGACGGTGACTAGCGAACGGTACGTGAAGGTTTTGGAAGATGACTTCATCCCCGTTATCTAAAGTGACCCTGATTTCGACAAGATGTGCTTCACGCCAAGACGGAGCTCGATCCTATCGAAGCAGGAGAGCGTTTGATGACTTGGAGGAGTCCTTTGGGGACCGCATTCTGGCTCTGGGGTACCCAGAGGCCACTGGCATGGCCCTCGATTGGCCGCCATATTCTCCGGATCTGGGCACATGCGACTCCTTTTTGTGGGGCTAAAAGACAGTGTGTAGAGCAATAATCCCAAACCAATTTCTGAGCTGAAAACAGACATTCAGGAGGTCATCAAGCGCATCGATGTTCCGACACTTCATTCAGAATTACGGTATTCGTCTGAGCCACATCATCACCAATGATGGCAACATATCTAACATGCCATAAACTAAGTCTGAAAATCTGTAGTGACGTTTACATCATGAATAAAGTTTGTGCACGCCGTAGTTTGTAACTAATTTACGTTTTTTTTTTTCGTGTAATTCAATGAATGCCACCCTGTATTTGCGGCATAAATTTCCTCCAGTATTTCCCCTAAAGCCTGAGATTTTTCTGTCATCCTATTTCAGTATCGGAGATACTTATATCGGCAAAAAGACTGCGACTAATAAACATAAGGCGGATCGCAACGTAGTCAAGCGGGGAAAACAACGGGAGACAAAATTATCAGCTGTTCACTCGCAGTATAACACTCTGCTCGTTGCACGTCGACACGCAGTCACACACACACACACACACATACAAAGCGCCGGCCGAGTGACTTAACCGACGTCAACCGGGCAGCGGGGACGGCGGAAGCTCTGGCTGATAATTGGGTTGTTTGTTGTCAACAACGCCGCCACTGCGGGATTAGCAGGCCGTTGTTCTCCGCCCCATTGTGTTCGGGACCAGTGGCCGGCGCGTTAATGAGAGCCGATACGGTGCGCCCGCCCGCTCATAATGCACCACCTCGTGCAGGCCGCCATTTCTGTCGTCTCACAGCAGAGGCGTTCTTTTCCGTAAGGTGCGCTAGAAACGTAAGGGCAGTTCAGCCGTAAAAATTACGGAGTCATTCGTAAGTACCTCAGCGTTTTCTGCGCGAAAACTACACTGTCTGACAAAAAAAAAAGTGAACCACATGGAAGATATAGCCAGCAGATACACATACGCAGCATAGATGGCTGTGTATAATGATTAGAGCAGAAATTCTCTGTGGAAGGTACGACGACGACCAGAGTGCGCTATTGTGCTTTATGTTTGCTGTTCTTACGAGTCCTCGTAGATTATACAGGATGTTAGGAAAAGTGTCGATTACTTTCAGAGGTGGCAGTACTCATCGAGGCCGGCATAAGTGGCCGAGCGGTTCTAGGCGCTTCAGTCTGGAACCGCGCGACGGCTACGGTCGCAGGTTCGAATCCTGCCGGATATGTGTGATGTCCTTAGGTTAAGTGGCTTTAAGTAGTTCGAAGTTCTAGAGGACTGATGACCTCAGATGTTAAGTCCCATAATACTCAGAGCCATTTGAACCATTTTTGAGTACTCATCGAGATAAGAAAAACAAGTCCAGTAATCAGGGGTCCGGAATGCACGCTTTTTCGAGATAAACACTTGTTTGTAGGAAGTGCTGCGCGACGATTGGTTGCGGATATTAGCACAGTCGTTGCATAGGCGCTTCGTCAAATGTGTCGGCAGGGTATTATGGTCTTTTACTCACGGCACGCCGGCCGGTGTGGCCGAGCGGTTCTAGGCGCTTCAGTCTGGAACCGCGTGACTGCCACGGTCGCAGGTTCGAATCCTGCCTCGGGCATGGATGTGTGTGATGTCCTTAGGTTAGTTAGGTTTAAGTAGTTCTAAGTTCTAGGGGACTGATGACCACAGATGTTAAGTCCCATAGTGCTCAGAGCCATTTGAACCATTTTGAACTCACGGCACTCTACCTACCATTAGGTGGTCTGCAGTTGTGTGGCTCGAGCCGTCTTGTAGGCTATGGTAGTTTTCGTCGTGGTTGTGTGCCTTATTGTACAGTGCTTTCAACCTTGCGTACGTAGCATGGTGTTTTACCGTCTTCCAATTGCGGATTGACTTATGTCTTTACTGTTATAGCGCTGTTTGTACGCACAAATGGTGTTGTGCATTTACATTTTCTCTCTTCCACCGGTTGTTAGCAATGAGAGCCTACTATGGCTCTGAGCACTATTGGACTTAACTTCTGAGGTCATCATTCCGCTAGAACTAAGAACTACTTAAACCTAACTAACCTAAGGACATCACACACATCCATGCCCGAGGCAGGATTCGAACCTGCGACCGTAGCCGTCGCGCGGTTCCAGACTGTGGCGCCTAGAACCGCTCGGCCACTTCGGCTGGCGGGAGCCTACTACTCGACGAGTAAAATAGCTGATATGATATTCTGCTTTGGTTTGTCAAAGCAAGCCCGTACCATTTACACTGAAAAATATCCACAGCGCAGAGTGCTCTCTGATAAGCTATTTGGAAGGCTTTTCCAGTGTCTGAGGGATACAGGTACGTATGCACCTCGGAAAACTGACAGTGGAAAGCCCTACACAGTCCGCACACGTGACATGGAGAAGCGTGTGTTACGTCCGGTGGAAGAAACCCCTGGCACCTGAGTGCGACGATTAGCAGCATCAGAATCCGTGCCCCACTCTCTTCATGAACAGCTCCTACATCCATATCTTGTACAGCGCGTTCAGGCCCTAAAGCCACAGGATGATCATGGCCGACGGTGGTTCTGTCAGTGGCTGCTGCAGAAGTGTGCGGCACATCCACTGTTCACACCGAAGGTTCTGTTTAAAGTGAGGCAGGATCCGCAAGGGATAGTGTTGTGAATTTCCATAACCAGCGTGCATGGAGATATGTAAATCCCCAAGCAATTCGGGAAAGAGGGCATCAGCATTGCTCATAGATTGATAGGGCCACACGTTCTACCAAATGTTAACTGGGACGTATTATCTGCAGTTTCTCATTAATGTATTGCCTACCTTGCTAGAGGCTGTACCATTGTAGCAACGAATACAAATGTGGTTCACGCATGATGGCGCACCAGCACACTTTCCTCACAATATTAGCGAACACCTGATGCAGACATTTCAGGACCGCTGCATTGGTTGTGGTGGGGATGGGGAGCATAGAGGGATGGAGGGGGGCACACCTTGGCCTGCTCGTTCCTCAGACCTCAATCCTTTACACTTTTGGTTGTGGGGACACTTGGAGGAAATGGTGTGCGCCACTGCAGTCAAACACCTGCGGGTCGCTCTTCAATGTGTACCAGCACGTACAACGACAAACCATGTGTACTTCAAAGGGCGCGTCATTCCTTGCGCCGGAGGGCAGTAGGGTGCATTGTCATGAATGGACGCCACGTTGAACACCTCTTGTAAACACGTGTTTATCGCAGAAAGTATGCTTTTCCGGATCCAGGTTTTTTGGAGATTTTTCTTGTTTCAATAAGTACTACCACCTTACAAAGTATTCGACACGTTTTTTAACGCCCTTTATAAGAGCCGCCAACAGCATCACATATTGAGTGGTCACTGCGAAGGACTGGCAGACGCCATATACTCCTTTGAGACAGCGTTATCAGCACCCTACGAAGTTTGATACGGGCCACATTGTGGGTCTCCATTTAACTGGTTGGTCGATTCCATCAGTGTTCAGGTGTGTTGGGCATTCAGATGTGGCACCAGCCCGATGTTGGACAGCATTGGAACGAGAGGCCAGACACACCAATGGTCAAGGCTCCTGTCGAGCCATGCCTGACCATCACAAGTGTCATAACATATCTCATTCGTCAGCTTGTTTCGTCTACAGGGTTCAGTCTTACTTCAGATAAGGGGTAGGGTATTTGTTGTTGCTGACGACGTTTTATGGTAGGCTGTCCGTGTTATACAGTGTATTTCGTGGCTGCATGATTTTTATCTCTCCATGTAGCAAACAGAAGGTTTATATGATGTTATATTTACCATACTGTTGGTGTTATGCCTCAGAGACATGTGGCATTTGCAGTCACTTGCTTCTTCAAAACTTACCTTTGCTTTTCATTCTCTTGTTTCATTCTTATGCCACTAAGAAGCTCTTACAGTTTTTAGGATATATTTCCATTTTATGGTTGGTTTTGTGCAGTATGGAACTTCCTTTTTTTTCTTCCATTTATGTATCACTCAGTCGTTTAGGTATAGTATTTTCTCTGGATAGGCATTCTGTTCTTATTCAATATCTTTTCTGATCAAAATATCCTCGGGTGTGCTGCCGGTCTATAGTGTCCAACGGGCACAATATTTCGGCGATCATACATGTCGCCATCATCAGGTGAACTGACGGACTGAGCTCCTGTGAACGTGCCGGCACGGAGATCCGTACGCTATGGCTGCTCAGGGGGAACTTGCGTGCAGACAGCTGCCACCACCCTTCACAGAGGAACGGG
This sequence comes from Schistocerca cancellata, assembly GCF_023864275.1. Lineage (NCBI taxonomy): Eukaryota > Metazoa > Arthropoda > Insecta > Orthoptera > Acrididae > Schistocerca > Schistocerca cancellata. The sequence continues at coordinate 12,833,805 of NC_064635.1, read as the reverse complement.
GTACTTAAAACTCTAGTACATAGGGCGCGCACTATCTCTGACGCAGAGAGTCTACCCCAGGAATTGGAACACCTGAGAACTGTATTTCGAAAAAATGGGTAGTCAGAGTGGCAGATTCAACGCGCTCTCCGCCCAACCACTGCAGCACAACCTGTTGAGTAAGATGAAGTCACGAGCGAGGAGGTAGGCACTGCATTTATTCCATACACAGGCGCACTCTCGGGGAAAATCGCCCGCATTCTGAAGAGACACCAGGTCGGAACTGTGTTTTGTCCTCCAAATAAAACTCGTGCACTGGTGGGGAGCGCCAAAGATGACCTCGGTTTGAGGAAGGCCGGCGTGTACCAGATTCCGTGTCAATGTGGCAAGTCGTATATTGGTCAGACGATGCGTACCGTCGAGGATCGATGCCGTGAACACCAGAGGCACATTCGACTGATGTATCCGAGCAAGTCGGCGGTCGCTGAACATTGTTTGTCGGAAAATCACGCCATGGAGTATGACCGCACGAGGATTCTGGTACAGACGTCGAGATACTGGGACAGCGTTGTTAGAGAGGCCATCGAAATTCGCACCAATGGCGACCTCATAAACCGTGACTGTGGCTATAATCTTAGCAAGGCTTGGGAACCAGCGATTGGGTTAATCAAGAGTAAATCGAGCAAACGTATAGTTGTGAAGACCACGGCGGACAGAGCCATCACACAGACGTCATCTCAGACGCCGTCGCAATCTGTTCCACCGCGCGACCGTGGCGCGGGGCGCGGACGGCGGAGGGAGCGCGCCGCTGGCGGAGGGTATTTACATCGGCTGCCGCCGCTACCGAACCCAGTTCCCTCTGAGCAGCCATAGCGTACGGATCTCCGTGCCGGCACGTTCACAGGAGCTCAGTCCGTCAGTTCACCTGATGATGGTGACATGTATGATCGCCGAAATATTGTGCCCGTTGGACACAATAGACCGGCAGCACACCCGTGGATATTTTGATTATCAAATACGCCGGGAGAAATTCAGGAATCACAATATCTTTTCTGTTTATTCTGGCATACGTACTTCCTTTTTGTACTATCATGGTACTGTAATAGTATGCATGATTTTTTACATATTCCTCCTCTCACGTTCCTGTCATGGCCGTGCACTGGTATGAAGTTTCTACATACCCCTCCTCTCATGTTCTTTTACACTTTACCTACCCTACATCTCCAGTCTGTCAAATGCATACCTTGTAGCTTAACTTTCTACTTGGCGTCATCTTCATTGCGGTTTCTATTAAACATGTCGTTTGTATGAAGCTTTGTATTTCGCAAGAGAAATGGTAATTACACTATCATACTACAACACTGGAACACTGTGTTTTAAGTGATTTCCTTCACTTGTTTATATGATGTTCTACATCTACATCTACATTTATACTCCGCAAGCAACCCAAAGGTGTGTGGCGGAGGGCACTTTACGTGCCACTGTCATTATCTCCCTTTTCTGTTCCAGTCGCGTATGGTTCGCGGGAAGAACGACTGTCTGAAAGCCTCCGTGCGCGCTCGAATCTCTCTAATTTTACATTCGTGATCTCATCGGGAGGTATAAGTAGGGGGAAGCAATATATTCGATACCTCATCCAGAAACGCACCCTCTAGAAACCTGGCGAGCAAGCTACACCGCGATGCAGAGCGCCTCTCTTGCAGAGTCTGCCACTTGAGTTTGCTAAACATCTCCGTAACGCTATCACGGTTACCAAATAACCCTGTGACGAAACGCGCTACTTGTTAGCCAACGCCTAACATTTGTCCTCTGTTTAGTTAAGATTACTAGATGTTAAAAGTATGTCTAATGTGATTGATGCTGTTCGGCTTTGTGACTTCCTCCACACTAGATCATTGTATACCAGTACCGTCCCTCACATTACAATATGAGGACTTAGGACTGAATACGTTTTTTTTTTTTTTTGACAGGATGACAGGTATTATTTTCATGACTGCCGCATAATACATAGCTGACAGGTTACTAGCACCACGATATACTTCATAAGTTCTAACTTTACGTTTCAAATGAGGGAGGATGTTTTTCTTTTTGGAACTGGGATTGTTTTTACCCACATGATCTGAATGTGTCGTAAACCATCCAAACATGCCTCCAAAGCCCAACAGTAGTGACCGGCCGCCGTGTCACCCTCAACCCTTAGGCATCACGGGATGCATATGATGCAGATGTAGAGGGGCACGTGGTCAGCGCACAACTCTCCCAGCTGTTGTCAGTTTTCGTTATCGCTGCCGCAGCTTCTCAGTCAAATAGCTCCTCAATTAGCCTCGCAAGGACTGAGTGCACCCCGCTTGCTAACTGTGGTGTCACCGCCAGACATCACACTTGCTAGGTGGTAACCTTTAAACCGGCCGCGGTCCGTTAGTATACGTCGGAGCCGCGTGTCGCCACTATCAGTGACTGCAGACCGAGCGCCGCCACACGGCAGGTCTAGAGAGACTTCCTAGCACTCGCCCCAGTTGTACAGCCGACTTTGCTAGCGATGGTTCACTGACAAAACACGCTCTCGTTTGCCGAGACGATAGTTAGCATAGCCTTCAGCTACGTCATTTGCTACGACCTAGCAAGACGCCATTACCAGTTACTATTGATATTGTGAATAATGTACAGTCAAGAGCGGCGCTCATCGTTAATGGATTAAAGTTAAGTATTCCACCAGCTACGTCCTTTTTTTCTAAATTCTAATTTCCTTGTCCTGTTCCAGACCTCACGCCAGCCTGCGTGAGCTAAAACGCGTGCCTTTCGGCTTCCTCTAATAATCACGGTGTTGGCTCTCCTGCCAACCCACAACACTAACACCCATCAGCTGATCCGGACAGCGACCCACCCAAGTACTAGCCAAGCCCGACTGCACGTGACTTCCATCATCTGATGGGAACTGGGAGCCAGTGCAGCAAGGCCTTTGGTCGAATTTGTCTTGCATTCTGTATAACATAAGAATGCACATCTCTACTAATGTGTGTTCTGGCTTACGATAATTTGTGAATTTGATTGCTTATGTCGCATGTCATGTTTTTTACGAGTAGTGAAGTAATGCACCACACTTTTTTCTCCTACTATTGTTTGTTGAACATAATGAGATTTACACATGAATTAATGGTGTTTTATCTACACACCCTATTTTTCTATAAAATCTGCATCCCGTTCTATGGCCTTCCTCCAGTGCGAAACAAGGGCGTGTTTGCTCTGTCGCTACCAACGCTTGTTCTGGTCACAAGAGACGGTGCTTCACTGTGTGCATCACCCCCTTATCGTCCTCTAAAATGTCTCCCACGAATGGCATCCTATTATGGCCCAAACAGGTGAAAGCCCAAGGGGGCTAGGTCAGGGCTAGAGGGTGGATTGGTTAACACTGTCCAACTGTGTTTTGCGATGTGTTGAGCAGTTCTGAGGCTTGTGTGGGGTCTAGCGTTGTCTTGTTCCAGCAAAACATCACCTGGGTTGCTGTGGCACCGAAGTCACCGGATGTACGTCTTCAGTTTTGTTGATGTGTTCACATCTGCTTCTGAATTAATGGTATCGATTATTGGAATCACGTCAATGAGAATCACACCTTCTGATGTATTTCTACTTTCTTTTGCACACAAAAATTGAACTAAAACACGCCAAGTCTTTCGGAGCCGCTGTTGTCACTCAGATGGCTATTCGATCAAATCAGTGATCTCTGTGGCTATGTAAAGAATCAACAGATGGTGCTACATTAGTTCAGGTTTGTTATGAGCTGTCAGCATATAAAAAGTATAGCAAAATGGTTCTTACATATCGAATAAGCGTCATGCATGTGAAGTTTTTATTTACTACTAGAGGACTCAGCAGACAGACGTTGTCCTGCCACAGACCATGCTAGAAAAATATACAAGGGCTATTCGGAAAGGAAGTTCTGACTGGGAGCGAAATGGTATCTGATGTGATAATCTGATGAAGTTCTCCACATGTGTGCTGGGCACTGTCTCTAGTATGCCAGTCGATCGCGTCACATTGCTCTTTTCAGTTCTGAGCGCACCACGAGGACGTAAAGACGCCTAGAAAGCAGTGACTCCTACCAAGTATGAAGGCTTGGCGAGTGATTTCGCCTGATGTCATGCAGCCCACATAACACAGCTGTCATGCGGTTCCTTCTGAATTCTCAGCTGCACTCTGCAGAGGCAGTGAAGATGCTCCTGCAGCGTTTTCTATTGGAAGTGTTGAATCACCCACAATACGGCCCATAAATGGCTGCTCCCGAGTTTCATCTCTGCTCACATGAACCGCTGGCTCTGAAAACATTTTAGTACAGTCAACCAGCTGTGGACCAGCGTAGAGAATTGGCGGAAAGCACAGGCGGCACAACGCTACGACAAATGTCTAAGTCGGAGAGGCGACTACGTAGAGAAGCAGATGAAAGGTGTAGCTAACTGTTACAAATAAAACATTACTGATTTTCACAGTTGTTTCCATTTCACGACCGATCGGAACTTACTTCCAGAATAACCGTCGTATATAGAACTAAATGTAACTGAAATACCTCAAATTCATTAATGTAATTAAATAAGGAGGAACAAAATTAAGGGAAGTGGGACTCTTAAATCTAAATAATGAATGTTATTGATCTGTGAAATCTAACATAAGTAATAATATATATTTGAATCAATCTTAATGGTAATGTGTGCACAATATTTTTGTTTATAGCATCTTCTGGTGTGCAAATGTACGGTCCTGACGGGTTGCCAAACGTAAAACACAGAACATAAATTGTTCCGTGTCAGAAGCATGGATTTTCCCAATTCAATCCATATATGGTCAATGTTTGGCCTTACGCCTTGTTTATGGTCATTACAAAAACCAAACAAGTGGAAAACTGTAAGCGCTGCAACCGATATGGTCCGCCATTGTAAACGATGGCAGCAATATATTCTCTCCTTTAAATTTTCCATTCAGTATTGTTGCACGTTGTACATTCGACTAACCGTTTAACTCTTAATAAGCATCGCATCGTCATCAAAATCGCACAAATGAACCCTGAATAAAACGTTTCATTTAGGCGGTTAGATGGGATGACGCCAAATGAACATATGTATAAACCGTGATTCAAACAATACTCCTCTCTCATTTCCACAGAATATTATTTCAAATACGCTTCATTTGTTACATCAATGTCGGATTAATCGATAAATAATTAACTCAATTTGCACGGAATTATAGTACACGGAATATATCTGGGTTCAGCAAACTGAAATTGAAGTGCCCAAACAATGCCAAGCTACGATGCAATGATCTTCGTCATGTATCGATGTGTAAGTCAAATGCCACAGTTTGATCAAACGGTCAGTTATGAACGCAACGCATTTACTTCATACTTCAGTAGAATACAAAAATACATTTTCTACATCCCACGAACCGTTTAACTCTTGATATGCATCGCATCATCATTGAAATCGGACAAACGATCACTAAATGAAATATTTCATTCAGTAGATTAGATGGAATGACACCCAATGAACATGAGTATAAATCGCAATTCAAACAATGCAGTTTCACATTTGCACGAAATATTATTTCAAATACTGTTCCTGTGTTATATCGGTGTCGAACTAAGCGATACATAATTCACTCAATATGCTCGCAGTTACAATACACGGAATACATCAGTAACGAACAATCTGAAATCGAAATACCAAAACAATGCCACGCTATGACACAATGAGCTTTATCATATCATGATGCATACGTCAATAGTGAGAAGTGCTAGGAGGCTAAAAAATTGGGATTATATGTTTCTATGAGAGTAATCCGAAGAATATATGACAGCAATGGCACTTTCCGGGTCCAACTATTGCTAAGAACCGTCCAAATGACCCCATAAGTGCGAAAAAAATTCATCAAAATCGGTCTAGCCGTTTAATAAGAGAAGAATTACAAATACACGCACGCTGGAATTTTATATACGGTGATTAATGGCTCTAAGCAGTGTGGTACTAAACATCTAAGGTCATCAGCCCCCTACGCTTAGAACTACTTAAACCTAACTAACCTAAGGGCATCACACACATCCATTCCCGAGGCAGGATTCGAACCTGCGACCGTATCAGCAGCCCGGTTCCGGACTGAAGCGCCTAGAACCGCTCGGCTACAGCGGCCGGTTATACGTTGATAAGCCAAAACGTTTTGACCAGTGGTCACCTCGAGGTTCGATGTCACCTGGTGGCGTTGCGGGAATGTGACACAATAAGGAAAGTATACAAGTGGATCAAAGACGGATGGGAAATCATTGTAACGACGACACACGCCACAAAATGGCTTCAAATGGCTGTGAGCACTATGCGACTTAACTGCTGAGGTCATCAGTCCCCTAGAGCTTAGAACTACTTAAACCTAACTAACCTGAGGACATCACACACATCCATGCCCGATGCAGGATTCGAACCTGCGACCGTAGCAGTCGCTCGGCTCCAGACTGTAGCGCCGAGAACCGCACAGTCACTCCGGCCGGAACACGCCACAAATGTGGGAAATCCATTGACACAAGTGACTTTGACGCCGGACAGATTATTATTAAGCAGAGCCTGTGAACGAGCATCTGGAAACTGGCGAAGCTGGTCGAATGTTCAAGTGCTACTGTGAAATCTTCCCTTCTCCTCTATACCTCTTTTGTTAATTTTAACCTTCCCTTTTACAATGACCTATGTAACCTTCCCTTAAGGTTTCTATATCTTGCTTAATAATAACAAATGAAATCTTCCCTTTGAAATTTATTCCCTTTCTCAATCTTCGCATACAAATTTAATTGCTGCTTATTAAAAGTGATTTTCTGATAATTTCGACGAAACATAGAATGTGTCGTCGTCGTGGCCCTCAGTCGTTACCTGCAATAACCCAAAACTGTTCCTTACCTCCTTTACTGTTACTGGATCGCCATCTGACTGCTACATCGAACTGCGACATGAATATACTTACTCTGGTTTACTATGCTCTATTAACTGCTGGTGGGCTGTCATAATAAGTGGCTGTATTTATTACGAAAGCTGACGTTATTCTTTAATAGCAAAGTTGACGTTATTCTTTAATTAATTTGACTGAAGTTACGTAATTTATTGTTACACTGTTTCTTGACAACAATATAATTTTTGCAAAGTTTTATGTTGATGGTTTTTGGGATGGATTATAATCAGTAACGCAACATTGCTGGCAAAAATTAGTTATATTCTGAAAACGCTTCAAATATTTACTGTTGGTAATGAAATGATTTTACAAACGTTCAAATGGGACTTACTTTTTACAATAATCTTACAGCTAGTATTGCACAAACGTACCTTCAGTAGTCTTGAATTTCGCAAAGAAAATAATTCAATAATATTTGTTCCTCTTATGATAATAGTTAGTTGATGTCTCTGTACGTCCGTTTATAATATCTTATAAATCATACACTCCTGGAAATGGAAAAAAGAACACATTGACACCGGTGTGTCAGACCCACCATACTTGCTGCAGACACTGCGAGAGGGCTGTACAAGCAATGATCACACGCACGGCACAGCGGACACACCAGGAACCGCGGTGTTGGCCGTCGAATGGCGCTAGCTGCGCAGCATTTGTGCACCGCCGCCGTCAGTGTCAGCCAGTTTGCCGTGGCATACGGAGCTCCATCGCAGTCTTTAACACTGGTAGCATGCCGCGACAGCGTGGACGTGAACCGTATGTGCAGTTGACGGACTTTGAGCGAGGGCGTATAGTGGGCATGCGGGAGGCCGGGTGGACGTACCGCCGAATTGCTCAACACGTGGGGCGTGAGGTCTCCACAGTACATCGATGTTGTCGCCAGTGGTCGGCGGAAGGTGCACGTGCCCGTCGACCTGGGACCGGACCGCAGCGACGCACGGATGCACGCCAAGACCGTAGGATCCTACGCAGTGCCGTAGGGGACCGCACCGCCACTTCCCAGCAAATTAGGGACACTGTTGCTCCTGGGGTATCGGCGAGGACCATTCGCAACCGTCTCCATGAAGCTGGGCTACGGTCCCGCACACCGTTAGGCCGTCTTCCGCTCACGCCCCAACATCGTGCAGCCCGCCTCCAGTGGTGTCGCGACAGGCGTGAATGGAGGGACGAATGGAGACGTGTCGTCTTCAGCGATGAGAGTCGCTTCTACCTTGGTGCCAATGATGGTCGTATGCGTGTTTGGCGCCGTGCAGGTGAGCGCCACAATCAGGACTGCATACGACCGAGGCACACAGGGCCAACACCCGGCATCATGGTGTGGGGAGCGATCTCCTACACTGGCCGTACACCACTGGTGATCGTCGAGGGGACACTGAATAGTGCACGGTACATCCAAACCGTCATCGAACCCATCGTTCTACCATTCCTAGACCGGCAAGGGAACTTGCTGTTCCAACAGGACAATGCACGTCCGCATGTATCCCGTGCCACCCAACGTGCTCTAGAAGCTGTAAGTCAACTACCCTGGCCAGCAAGATCTCCGGATCTGTCCCCCATTGAGCATGTTTGGGACTGGATGAAGCGTCGTCTCACGCGGTCTGCACGTCCAGCACGAACGCTGGTCCAACTGAGGCGCCAGGTGGAAATGGCATGGCAAGCCGTTCCACAGGACTACATCCAGCATCTCTACGATCGTCTCCATGGGAGAATAGCAGCCTGCATTGCTGCGAAAGGTGGATATACACTGTACTAGTGCCGACATTGTGCATGCTCTGTTGCCTGTGTCTATGTGCCTGTGGTTCTGTCAGTGTGATCATGTGATGTATCTGACCCCAGGAATGTGTCAATAAAGTTTCCCCTTCCTGGGACAATGAATTCACGGTGTTCTTATTTCAATTTCCAGGAGTGTAGCTGGTGGCTGGCAGGCACACTACTCCTCTCAACCTCTCGCTTCAGACCTGCTACCGACTCGCTTCACATCTCGCTTACTACTGACTTCCTACGAATGCTAAAGTGCGGTCTCTCCTGCCAACAATGCTTTCTGGTGCAGACAATCCCTGCTACCATTACAAAATGTATCAATGCGCGGTCTCTCCCGCTCTTTTCTTAAAATGTATCCACACGCGGTGTCTCCCGCCCTTTTTAAAATTATATCAATTTGCGGTCTCTCTTGTCAACAATACTTTGGTGCAGACATTCCCTGCTACCACAATTATTTCCAACATGACAAATATTAATTATTCCTACTTAATCCTATTAATAAAATATAAACATCTTTCATAAATTGTGATTTGACAATAGACAATATACATATACATGTCTTACAAGTGTTGTGAGCATTTATGAACAGTGGTAGAAAAATAGGGAAAAAAATCACTGGACGATAAGTGGTTGAACATGCACGACCCTTCACAGAACGTGGGCTTCGGAGACTTGCCTGCTCTGTAAAGTAGGAGAGACGGTCGTCTGTGGCATCTCCGTCGAAAGAGAGCAATGCTGGACCACCTATAAGTGTTTCGTAGCGCACCGTTCACCGTACGTTGTTGAACGTGAAGCTCCACAGCAGACCACCCTTGCGGGTTCACAATTTGGCCCGACGAAGTCGTCAGTTACGATTGCAGAAGCCACGGGATCTTTGAGATTTGACCGTGGATCCATGGAAACGCGTCGCCTCGTCGGATGAATTACGTTTTTACGACACCAGGTGGATGGTCGTCTGCGGAAACTCCGTCATCCACGCGAACGTTGGATCGAAACGTGCACCGCGCCAACGTTGAGTTGGGTTGGGTTGTTTGGGGGAAGAGACCAAACAGCGCGAGGTCATCGATCTCATCGGATTAGGGAAGAAAGGGGAAGGAAGTCGGCCGTGCCCTTTCAAAGGAACCATCCCGGCATTTGCCTGGAGCGATTTAGAGAAATCACGGAAAACCTAAATCAGGATGGCCAGACGCGGGATTGAACCGTCGTCCTCCCGGATGCGAGTCCAGTGTGCTAGCCACTGCGCCACGTCGCTCGGTTGCACCGCGCCAAGGGCGCCGGCAGGTTGGAGCGAGTACTGTGCTGTGGGACACATCACACTCTGCCGCGCTCGCACGGGACCTGTGGTGGTTACCGAGGACACGATGACAGCTCCGGACCACCTGCGTCGCTTCATGCTTAATGCCTTCCCCGTCGGCGACGTCGTCTTTGACCGGTACAACTGGCCATGCCTCAGAGCCAGAACATGCTAGTGAACTCGCACTGATATCTTGGCCACCAAACACCAATGGGACGCATCTGGATCGCTAATCAGGCACATGGCGGGACCACATACCAGCAGCACGTTGTTTACCGAAACTACATGAAATCTGGTACCACATTCCTCCACAGCCTACCAACAAACTGCCGGATCCATGATACGTGGAATAATTACGTATCATGTTCCAGATGTCGCCCAAAAAGCTATTAGGCAGGTGGTCATAATTTTTTGCCTCGTCAGTGTATACAGGGTGCTACAAAAAAGTACGGCCAAACTTTCAGGAAACATTCCTCACACACAAAGAAAGAAAATATATTATGTGGACATGTGTCCGGAAACGCTTACTTTCCATGTTAGAGCTCATTTTATTACTTCTCTTCAAATCACATTAATCATGGAATGGAAACACTCAGCAACAGAACGTACCAGCGTGACTTCAAACACTTTGTTACAGGAAATGTTCAAAATGTCTTCCGTTAGCGAGGATACATGCATCCACCCTCCGTCGCATGGAATCCCTGATGCGCTGATGCAGCCCTGGAGAATGGCGTATTGTATCACAGCCGTCCACAATACGAGCACGAAGAGTCTCTACATTTGGTACCGGGGCTGCGTAGACAACAGCTTTCAAATGCCCCCATAAATGAAAGTCAAAAGGGTTGAGGTCAGGAGAGCGTGGAGGTCATGGAATTGGTCCGCCTCTACCAATCCATCGGTCACCGAATCTGTTGTTGAGAAGCGTAGGAACACTTCGACTGAAATGTGCAGGAGCTCCATCGTGCATGTACCACATGTTGTGTCGTACTTGTAAAGGCACATGTTCTAACAGCACAGGTAGAGTATCCCGTATGAAATCATGATAACGTGCTCCATTGAGCGTAGGTGGAAGAACATGGGGCCCAATCGAGACATCACCAACAATGCCTACCCAAACGTTCACAGAAAATCTGTGTTGATGACGTGATTGCACAATTGCGTGCGGATTCTCGTCAGCCCACACATGCTGATTGTGAAAATTTACAATTTGGTCACGTTGGAATGAAGCCTCATCCGTAAAGAGAACATTTGCACTGAAATGAGGATTGACACATTCTTGGATGAACCATTCGCAGAAGTGTACCCGTGGAGGCCAATCAGCTGCTGATAGTGCCTGCACACGCTGTACATGGTACGGAAACAACTGGTTCTCCCGTAGCACTCTCCATACAGTGACGTGGTCAATGTTACCTTGTACAGCAGCAACTTCTCTGACGCTGACAATAGGGTTATCGTCAACTGCACGAAGAATTGCCTCGTCCATTGAAGGTGTCCTCGTCGTTCTAGGTCCTCCCCAGTCGCGAGTCATAGGCTGGAATGTTCCGTGCTCCCTAAGACGCCGATCAATTGCTTCGAACGTCTTCCTGTCGGGACACCTCCGTTCTGGAAACCTGTCTCGATACAAACGTACAGCGCCACGGCTATTGCCCCATGCTAATCAATACATCAAATCGGAATCTGCCAACTCCGCATTTGTAAACATTGCACTGACTGCAAAACCACGTTCGTGATGAACACTAACCTGTTGATGCTACGTACTGATGTGCTTGATGCTAGTACTGTAGAGCAATGAGTCGCATGTCAACACAAGCACCGAAGTCAACATTACCTTCCTTCAATTGGGCGGTGAATCGAGGAAGTACAGTACATACTGACGAAACTAAAATGAGCTCTAACATGGAAATTAAGCGTTTCCGGACACATGTACATATAATATCTTTTCTTTATTTGTGTGTGAGGAATGTTTCCCGAAAGTTTGGCCGTACCTTTTTGTAACACCCTGTAGAGATAATACACTCCTGGAAATTGAAATAAGAACACCGTGAATTCATTGTCCCAGGAAGGGGAGACTTTATTGACACATTCCTGGGGTCAGATACATCACATGATCACACTGACAGAACCACAGGCACATAGACACAGGCAACAGAGCATGCACAATGTCGGCACTAGTACAGTGTATATCCACCTTTCGCAGCAATGCAGGCTGCTATTCTCCCATGGAGACGATCGTAGAGATGCTGGATGTAGTCCTGTGGAACGGCTTGCCATGCCATTTCCACTTGGCGCCTCAGTTGGACCAGCGTTCGTGCTGGACGTGCAGACCGCGTGAGACGACGCTTCATCCAGTCCCAAACATGCTCAATGGGGGACAGATCCGGAGATCTTGCTGGCCAGGGTAGTTGACTTACACCTTCTAGAGCACGTTGGGTGGCACGGGATACATGCGGACGTGTATTGTCCTGTTGGAACAGCAAGTTCCCTTGCCGGTCTAGGAATGGTAGAACGATGGGTTCGATGACGGTTTGGATGTACCGTGCACAATTCAGTGTCCCCTCGACGATCACCAGTGGTGTACGGCCAGTGTAGGAGATCGCTCCCCACACCATGACGCCGGGTGTTGGCCCTGTGTGCCTCGGTCGTATGCAGTCCTGATTGTGGCGCTCACCTGCACGGCGCCAAACACGCATACGACCATCATTGGCACCAAGGTAGAAGCGACTCTCATCGCTGAAGACGACACGTCTCCATTCGTCCCTCCATTCACGCCTGTCGCGACACCACTGGAGGCGGGCTGCACGATGTTGGGGCGTGAGCGGAAGACGGCCTAACGGTGTGCGGGACCGTAGCCCAGCTTCATGGAGACGGTTGCGAATGGTCCTCGCCGATACCCCAGGAGCAACAGTGTCCCTAATTTGCTGGGAAGTGGCGGTGCGGTCCCCTACGGCACTGCGTAGAATCCTACGGTCTTGGCGTGCATCCGTGCGTCGCTGCGGTCCGGTCCCAGGTCGACGGGCACGTGCACCTTCCGCCGACCACTGGCGACAACATCGATGTACTGTGGAGACCTCACGCCCCACGTGTTGAGCAATTCGGCGGTACGTCCACCCGGCCTCCCGCATGCCCACTATACGCCCTCGCTCAAAGTCCGTCAACTGCACATACGGTTCACGTCCACGCTGTCGCGGCATGCTACCAGTGTTAAAGACTACGATGGAGCTCCGTATGCCACGGCAAACTGGCTGACACTGACGGCGGCGGTGCACAAATGCTGCGCAGCTAGCGCCATTTGACGGCCAACACCGCAGTTCCTGGTGTGTCCGCTGTGCCGTGCGTGTGATCATTGCTTGTACAGCCCTTTCGCAGTGTCCGGAGCAAGTATGGTGGGTCTGACACACTGGTGTCAATGTGTTATTTTTTCCATTTCCAGGAGTGTATTAGGACACGTCCGAAGATCATCCTCAAATCTCGGTGTTGCATCATAACTCCCACATCCTCAGTGTAAAGACACAAAAATGTGTCGCGACACTCAGCTGTAGCTGCCAGACAGCCTCTCTGTGCCCTGGAAAGACACACAGATTGTTTTCGTTTATGCAGTCAGTCCAAAGGTAGACAGCGAAGAATTGCAGAGGCCGAGATTGACTTCCACTGTGTTGGGGGAAACAGCTATACGGAAGTCAGGAAACAATGCCGCTTCCTTAGGCAGGACTCGGCCAGAGACTGATGGTCGTGTCTGGAAACGAACGGTGGACCACTAGGAAGACATCACTGGTTGGATTAGACACTCATTCATGTTAGGTACAGATGCATCATAGCAACTGGAGGAGAAGCTATCGACCCTAGGATGTCGCGGTGAGCCGCAGAGTTCACAGAGGCCTTATCAGCAGGAATACCCGGGCAACAGCTTCACTTGCTGCAGTCAGCAGGACAGGTAGCTTGCAGAGACTGCACTCTATGGACGATGTGTGTCACGCCCACCCAGGCTAATGGGCCACCTCGGGCTACAAAACACAGCATAGAGTAGAGAGGTAATCAAACTGTGGCGGCCAGCATGATCGCTGTTGAAGGTGTGTGACTGCCCTAGGCGATGTTTAGCGTCAGTGGAAGCCTCCACTTACCAGAACACAGTGACACAGATACCGGGCTGCCCCAACCCAAGCTCAAACATGCGTCCCACTGCTTAGGTGACCACCAGCAGGAAGTAGTCACCGAGAGGGTAAAGGGTAACCCAGCAGTGTGAAGCTGCTAAGTCGTCTGCACACTATCCCCAGCAGAGGTAGGTACTTGTTGCTACTGAAGACGAAGTTCGTTCTTCCTTAGTGGATACCCCATCATCAGGCAGTACAGCAAACTCTACCTCGATATCACCACGTCGAAGGCATATGCCTGCGCTAGGCGATGATTAGCTTCAGTGGAATCCTCTAAGACCAGAATACAGTGACAGAGAGACTGGGCTGCACATAGCCCAAACTGAAACAGGTGTCCCACTAAGTAGGTGGCCACCAGCAAGAAGTAGTCACCCAGAGGGTAAAGATTAACCCATTTGTGCGAAGGTGATAAGTCGTCTGCACACTAAACCTAAGCAAAGATGATTACTTTTGTAACTGGAAACGAAGTTTCCTGTTCATTACTGGATACCCTACGTCATCAGGCGCTACAGCAGTCTGTACCTCGATGTCACCAGATGGAAATGGCAGTGGTTGGCATCAGGTATAGATCACATTGCAGTCGTGCACAGAGAGTGTCGGTGAGCATCAGACACATCTGAACACACCTGACGATCTGATTGTAGGAGACATTTGTATGAGTCCACTGGCCAGTACTTCTCCAATCGCAGCATCCCCACTCCAGAAGCGACAATACGTTCTAGTAGCTGGGCGTCGCCAGTGGGTGGTGATGACGTCATTCGTTCTGCTCTTCTTGCTTCGTCAGCTCCTGAAGTAGCATAACCAGAGCTGTAGCAATGCTCAGCTTCACCCTTCAGAGGCGCTTGCTGGCTTCTTCCACTTTGTCAGCTTCCTGGATGGGTGCTCTTGCACTCCAAATATGCCCTCTTGCTTTATAGAGCATGGTCACCACACTGTCACGTCGTCTTGCTGAACTGGCGCCAGACAGTTCAGAACAGGGCGTACTTAAACATTATGCAGAAGGCTAAAAAACAGATATAAGTTGTTTACAGTGCAGTCATCTACATCTACATCTACATCCATACTCCGCAAGCCACCTATCGGTTCTCCCTTCTATTCCAGTCTCGTATTGTTCGTGGAAAGAAGGATTGTCGGTATGCCTCTGTGTGGGCTCTAATCTCTCTGATTTTATCCTCATGGTCTCTTCGCGAGATATACGTAGGAGGGAGCAATATACTGCTTGACTCTTCGGTGAAGGTATGTTCTCGAAACTTTGACAAAAGCCCGTACCGAGCTACTGAGCGTCTCTCCTGCAGAGTCTTCCACTGGAGTTTATCTATCATCTCCGTAACGCTTTCGCGATTACTAAATGATCCTGTAACGAAGCGCGCTGCTCTCCGTTGGATCTTCTCTATGTCTTGTATCAACCCTATCTGGTACGGATCCCACACTGCTGAGCAGTATTCAAGCAGTGGGCGAACAAGCGTACTGTGACCTACTTCCTTTGTTTTCTGATTGCATTTCCTTAGGATTCTTCCAATGAATCTCAGTCTGGCATCTGCTTTACCGACAATCAACATTATATGATCATTCCATTTTAAATCACTCCTAATGCGTACTCCCAGATAATTTATGGTATTAACTGCTTCCAGTTGCTGACCTGCTATTTTGTAGCTAAATGATAAAGGATCTATCTTTCTGTGTATTCGCAGCACATTACACTTGTCTACATTGAGATTCAGTTGCCATTCCCTGCACCATGCGTCAATTCGCTGCAGATCCTCCTGCATTTCAGCACAATTTTCCATTGTTACAACCTCTCGATACACCACAGCATCATCTGCAAAAAGCCTCAGTGAACTTCCGATGTCATCCACCAGGTCATTTATGTATATTGTGAATAGCAACGGTCCTATGACACTCCCCTGCGGCACACCTGAAATTAATCTTACTTCGGAAGACTTCTCTCCATTGAGAATAACATGCTGCGTCCTGTTATCTAGGAACTCCTCAATCCAATCACACAATTGGTCTGATAGTCCATATGCTCTTACTTTGTTCAATAAACGACTGTGGGGAACTGTATCGAACGCCTTGCGGAAGTCAAGAAACACGGCATCTACCTGTGAACCCGTGTCTATGGCCCTCTGAGTCTCGTGGACGAATAGCGCGAGATGGGTTTCACATGACCGTCTTTTTCGAAACCCATGCTGCTTCCTCACATGTTGCTATGCGATGTATACCTGTACAGCTGCTCATTTTCAATTACGTTTGAGGACAGCTCAAGGGTGGCTAGCTGTGGAGGAAGTTTTCAGTTCGCCTTGGTGAAAAGCAAGCGCATTGAATGTGTTGTGTTGGCAGAAGACCCAACACCGTGTTACTAGAGGAGGCCGAAATGCACGCCGATTTAGCTCACGCAGGCTGGTGTGAGGAGGGTTGGACTATACTGACGTGAGGTCTGGAACATGACAAGGAAATACAATTCAGAAAGCGGACGTAATTAGTTTGATACTTAACTTTAATCCATTAATGATGAACGTCGCTCTTGACGGTACATGATTCACAGCATTATCTGTTAGTAACTGAATATGGCGCCTTGCTAGGTCGTAGCAAATGACGTAGCTGAAGGCTATACTAAACTGTCGTCTCTGCACATGAGAGCGTATGTAGTCAGTGAACCATCGCTAGCAAAGTCGGCTGTACAACTGGGGCGAGAGCTAGGGAGTCTCTCTAGACTAGACCTGCCGTGTGGCGGCGCTCGGTCTGCAATCGCTGATAGTGGCGACACGCGGATCCGACGTATACTAACGGACCGCGGCCGATTTAAAGGCAAGCACCTAGCAAGTGTGGTGTCTGGCGGTGACACCACAGAACGGGCGTGAAATTGTTCCGTCATGACCACAGAAAGTCTGTCACAAAGGCTATGATGGAAGCTTTTCGTAGAAGCGTGTGTAGCAAGTTCCTAGCCGTCCATTTCGGCTACAAATGTGGTTTTCTATTTCTAAAGGAGTTGCCGACTAGCCGCTAGAGAATTGACATGTTTGACGAATTCACCTAGCAGTACACAGAGCGCAGAAGAGAACGATATGGCGCTGCTAGTCCACCATGGGAAGATTCGTCGCCTTCTCTCCAAAAATCTGGTTATCCAATCACGTTAACCTTGTCCGACACCGTGCTTTGGCGCGAAGGATTTGACCAGTGTGTAGAATCTGGGTAACAGTCAGTACCAATCTTCTACATACTAAAAGCCAAGAATGGTAGATTTGTGTCACGTTCCCCTGCAATTGGGGTTAGAAAGCGAATTTCTCCCAAGTCACTGTGGCAAACCCTGGAAATTCTGCCCTCCAAAATTAATTTTTCGAGAGCTAGAGTGTTAGGAGACGAGGTTTTCGTTTAGGGAGCTGTCGTGGAGGAGACGTCTGGACCTGTTCTGATACTGATGGCAGGTATTCTCGGCCGCCGTCTCAGTCCTTTTCCATTCGGTGCTGGCTGGTGCGTTAGCACACTTGTTCGTTGAGTTCTAAGCAAGTTCCGCATTTACCTGTTAGCGGTGACGTTATCTGAGCAGCTCCCAATTCGCTGGATTTGCAGCGAAACCTGTGTTACTTGATTACTTGGCTTATTTCGCGAGTCTTGCACTCTATCACTTCGCATTTGCGAGGTGTAGCAGATTACGAAAGTTTGCTGCGCTTCCGAAGCAGTCTTCCCGTTAGATTTGACGTCTGATCGATTGCGTTAACAGTACATGAAGGTACAGACAAGCTTCTAGTGAGCCACTGTTTCCCGATAATGTCCAAAGAAGTGATTATTCTCGTGATAGTAAGTGCTTAATAATCACTTTCTTTGGCTTAGTACTTTTTTGCTACACTGCTATAGACCCGATTGTCCTGCAACTAATACTAACTAGGCAAACCGCAAATAATACTTGAGTATTTAACTTGTTATCTCACTGTGACGATATTTCCGTTGCAATACTGATGCTCACGCTTGGGAGACTTTGATTAATTTGTCTAAATTAATGTGTAACGAACATTGCCCTCAGTCGTCTAGCATTTCGATGTTGAAGTCGTAAGTGAGGTAGGCAGACAGTACCCACAACTGTCGAACGTCAGCAGAGAACGACTCACTGCGGCCCTAACAGTGTAACACCGTAAAAGGGTTAAATTGCAGAGTGTATAAGGGCCTCTTTCTACACGTTGAGGTAAGGTGCTTGGTACTTGACCACAGTTACCAAGTTATTAAGCCCTTGTAAGTAGGCTGTTTATGTTTTCTTATTGGCAACGTTACGTAGCGCTCTATATGAAAATCACTGGCTGTGCTGTGTGCAGTCTGTGGCTAGTTTGCATTGTTGTCTGCCATTGTAGTGTTGGGCAGCGGCAGCTGGATGTG
Organism: Schistocerca cancellata; assembly: GCF_023864275.1. Taxonomy (NCBI): domain Eukaryota; kingdom Metazoa; phylum Arthropoda; class Insecta; order Orthoptera; family Acrididae; genus Schistocerca; species Schistocerca cancellata. The sequence continues at coordinate 12,815,283 of NC_064635.1, read as the reverse complement.
AACAGCGCGTAGCGTTGCGCAGTTGGAGGTGAGCCGCCAGCAGTGGTGGATGTGAGGAGAGAGATGGCGGAGTTTTGAAATTACATATATTATGACTTGTGATGATATTAAGGTAAATACAGTGTTTGTTCTCTATTAAAATCTTTCATTTGCTAACTATCCTTATCAGTAGTTAGTGCCTTCCGTAGTTTGAATCTTTTATTTAGCTGGCAGTAGTGGCGCTCGCTGTATTGCGGTAGTTCGAGTAATGGAGATTTTTGTGAGGTGAGTGATTTCTGAAGGGTATAGTTTAATGTTAGTCAGGGCCATTCTTTTGTAGGGATTTTTGAAAGTCAGATTGCGTTGCGCTAAATAATATTGTGTGTCAGGTTAAGCACAGTCGTGTATAAATTGTTCTAAGGGGACGTTTCACCCTGTACAAATACCGTCCGTTTCTTAACACACAATTTTTAGTGTGGTATTTTTACCCCTTGTGACAGCATGCGACATATTTTTACGAGCCAGATCATTTGATGTTCGTCGAGGGCGTTTTTCATCCTTACTTTTATTTTCTGCGATAAATAAAAATGTTCACTTGCGTCTCGTGCTGCCCGGCACTTGCGAAATCGTTTACCACAACGACGAACAGTGTTAGATTCGTTGCAATCGCCGCCGTCGGTTACCAGACGGCGGAATGCCGAGAATCGCCACAGTCGGAAAGGCTGCGGAAGGTGTGGAGACGCGGGACTGTCGCCAGATTTGTCGGCAGGATATATTTTATGTGCCACCGAGCGCGGACAGAACCCGCCTGGTCGTAGGGGAGGGAGGCGGTTTGGAGGGGGGAGAGAGGGGGTGGGGGAAGAAACGCCGGGACGTGGTCTCGCCGGACGCGGATTCCTCCGCTGTCTGCGTGGGTGGTGGGGGTCGGTAGGTCCGGCGGAGAGTAGAGAGAGAGAGAGAGAGAGAGAGAGAGAGAGAGACGTGCACAGCCGCAGTAATGTAGGACTGCCACGGCTGGGCTGCCGAGTCGTACGATATGGAACCACGCCAGGCACGTACTTGCCGGACACACTGTACCGCGACGGGGACAAAAAATAATGGCCGCATTCTGGCTCTGATCTCGCTTAGCGACGTAACGACGCCTCGCCAGGCGACGAGAGACTCTCCGCGAAACGAGAACTTGCCCGATGCCTAGAAAAATGCAGATCAGGAGCAGAGAGATTGGATAAAACTACGAGAAATCGGGTAAGGGAGTAATGCCAGTGACGCACCTCGCAAAATATTGTTAACACCGTAAGCGGTCACTTAGACAGCGAACTGACGTCATTTAGCTGCAGCAAGGTCAACTTAGACGAGTTACAGCCACAGTTTAAACAGATCGTAAATCGTGCTCTGTCCTATACTTCATTCATCATAAGGATAAACGTGATGTAAGCGAACACAAACGCGATGATTCGTCAGCAGCCGTATCTATCGTACACTGCTGTTGTTCCGCTCTTGGAAGCAGGTCCAACTTATGTATTTTTTTTTTTTAATATTATGTGACTTAACTGCTAAAGTCATCAGTTCCTAAGCTTACACACTACTTACCCTAAATTATCCTAAGGACAAACACACACACACACACACACACCCATGCCCGAGGGAGGACTCGAACCTCCGCCGGGACCACTCGCGCAGTCCATGACTGCAGCGACTGAGACCGCTCGGCTAATCCCGTGCGGCCAACTTATGTATTAGAATTCTTAGACTGCTCGGCTAATCCCGCGCGGCCAACTTATGTATTAGAAATCTTATTACTACGTCACTGTAAATGAAACTTTAAGACATTCTGATGTATAAGCAACTGTCAAAATTCGCAAGCTGCGACACTGTCGCGAATAAAACAGTAGCCGTATATAAAATAAGTTTCCTCTAATATACGTCTATGGTCACAAACTTTTCGTTAACAGATTACCGGTTTCGGCCTAGAATGACCATCATCATATCTGTTTTTTTTTTTTTTAAAAAAAAAGAAAGTCCTAATGTACTGCAGCTATAGTGGCATCGTCGATGCCACTACGGCTGCAGTACATTAGGACGTTGTTTTTTTATAAAACAGATCTGATGCTGGTCACTATAGACCGAAACCGGTAATCTGTTAACGAAACGTTTGTGACCATAGACGTAAATAAGAGGAAACCTAACTGTCAACTTTTTTCTTAAGCGTTCATTAACTACGTAATATTCTTTTTTTTTTCAAAAATGGTGTACAGTGAAACTCTCTGTAAACGCTGCATGTGCTCTAATTGTCGCGCTGTTCATATGTACCGTGAAAAATGGCTGACACTGCTTCGTGCTTCCTAGCGAAACACGCGCGCTGAACACCGTTAATGGTGAGGGACTAGTTGTCCTTAATGTATTTCACAAGATCACAGGGAAAAATCAGCTCTGACGTTTAGCGAGAAACACTATGTAATAAAAATAAATGATGGTATCTACATCTACATCTACATCCATACTCCGGAAGCCACCTCACGGTGTGTGGCGGAGGGTACCTTGAGTACCTCTATCGGTTCTCCCTTCTATTACAGTCTCGTATTGTTCGTGGAAAGAAGGATTGTCGGTATGCCTCTGTGTGGGCTCTAATCTCTCTGATTTTATCCTCATGGTCTCTTCGCGAGATATACGTAGGAGGGAGCAATATACTGCTTGACTCTTAGGTGAAGGTATGTTCTCGAAGCTTCAACAAAAGCCCGTACCGAGCTACTGAGCGTCTCTACTGCAGAGTCTTCCACTGGAGTTTATCTGTCATCTCCGTAACGCTTTCGCGATTACTAAATGATCCTGTAACGAAGCGCGCTGCTCTCCGTTGGATCTTCTCTATCTCTTCTGTCAACCCTATCTGGTATGGATTCCACACTGGTGAGCAGTATTCAAGCAGTGGTCGAACAAGTGTACTGTAACCTACTTCCTTTGTTTTCGAATTGCATTTCCTTAGGATTCTCCCCACGAATCTCAGTCTGGCATCTACTTTACCGACGATCAACTTTATATGATCATTCCATTTTAAATGACTCCTAATGCTTACTCCTAGATAATTTATGGAATTAATTGCTTCCAGTTGCTGACCTGCTATATTGTAGCTAAATAGTTAATGATAAGGGATTGCAATAACATGAGTGGCATAATCGATTGTGCTGGCAGGCAATTAACAATCGTGTTCGGCTGCAGTTACCCTAGACGCTGCATCACAGGCAGGAGCGTCTGCGATGGTGTACTCAACGACGAACCTGGGTGCACGAATGGCAAAGCGTCATTTTTTCGTTTGGTCAATGGTGGTGGAGCAAATAGCTCGCCACAATACACCAGTCACTACTCTTGATGAACTGTGGTATCGTGTTGAAGCTGCGTAGGCAGCTGTACCTGTACAGGCCATCCAAGCTCTGTTTGATTCAATGCCCAGGCGTATCAAGGCCGTTATTACGGTCAGAGTTGATTTTTCTGGGTACTGATTTCTCAGGATCTATGGCCCAAATTACGTGAAAATGTAATCACATATCAGTTCTAGTATAATATATTTGTCCAATTAATAGCCGTTTACCATCTGCATTTCTTGTGGGTGTAGCACTTTTAATGGCCAGTAGTGTAAAAGAGCTGAAAACCAGTGAGTCGTTGTGTCCGTATGGATTCTCAAATCGGTTTTACATAGAGTACTTCACGGCGTTGACGTTGACTCCTTACTTAGCTTGCATTTATCGCGAATCTCACGCCCAGCGCAAAGTGCTAACTTGCTGGAAAAAAAAGCAGAGGTGTTCGGACCAGCAAAATTGCAGGGCAATATCCTTAACGTAGGTTCGCTGCGAAATCCTTTAACATATTCTCTCTTCGAATAAAATAAATTTTCTTGAAACCGAGAAGCTTGTGTCCACGAATCAGTGCGGTTTCAGAAATCATCGCTCGTGCGGAACTCAGCTTGTCCTTTTCACATATGATGTACTGAGAACGCTGAACGAAGAGCAACGTGCAGATTCCATAGCGCTAAATGTTCGAAAATCGTTTGACACGGTGCCACACTGCAAACTGTGAACAGACTTACGACCGTACGGAATAGCTTCCCTGACAAGTGAGTGGCTCGAAGACTTTTTAAGTAACAGAACCCAATGTGTTATCCTCGATGGCGAGTGTTCACGAGAGGCGAGGGTATCGGCAGCAGTATTCCAGGGAAGTGTGACAGTCCTGCTGTTGTTCTCTGCATACGGAAATGATGTAACGGACAGGGTGACAGGGTGAGAAGCTATTTGCGGTTGGTTGGTTGGTTGATTTGGGGGTGGGGGGGGGGGGGCAAGGGGACCAAACAGCGAGGTCATCGATCCCATCGGATTAGGGTAGAATGTGGAAGGAAATCGGCGATGCCCTTTGCCTGCAGCGATTTAGGGAAATCACGGAGAACCTAACTCAGGATGACCGGACGCGGGTTTGAACCGTCGTCCTCCCGAATGCGAGTCCAGTGTGCTAACGAATGCGCCACCTCTATCGGTTGTTGTGGTGTTGACGTCAGCACGCGGATGGAACGGCAGTTCGCTAAACCAGCTGCTGATAGCCTCTGAGCAGCCGTGCGAGCTGACACAGAAAGCTGCTGGGAGTGCATCGCTTCTCGAATGGCGGAAGCGGATGTGAGGTGGTCATGACGTGCTCTGTCCACAAAACGGGCATGCCGCCTTTTGGTGGTCTCACTTGACCAACCAGAATCATGACGACCAGTATGTCAGCCCTCACGTTCCCACATCGGGCCACTGCCACATCCTATATTTCTGATACTTCAACAAAATAGCATTATAAAGGTGTACAGCTTTGCTTCCGCCGTTTGCCGATAGGTGGCGAAACGGTATGTAGCGGTTGAAAGAAACATATCGCAGATGTCAGACAGTTAGATTGGACCTCATTCAAACATTAGTCGATATGTGTCTGTATCATAAAGTTGTTCTTGATTGAAAATCTCAGTTTACGAGACTAATCCTCGTCATTTGCGGCAGGTGTTACTGTTTTGTTTCAATATGAACAAAACCAGCGGCTGAGTGTCATCGAATGCTCTAAAGTACGTATGGTGAGGACGCTATTAGTGAAAGAACATGTCGTGAGTGGTTTCAACGCTTCAAGAACAGTGATTTCAACGTCATAGACAGGCATAGTTGTGGTAGAGAGAATGTTTCCGAAGATGCAGAATTGGAAACATTGCTGGGTGAAGACTCGCGTCAAGAAGATGGGGCACGATTGGTGGGAGTGACACAGCGAGCCACTTCAAAACGTCTCAAGGCTATGTACATGATTCACAAAGAAGGAACTTGGGTCCCGTGGGAGCTGAAACCAAGAGATGTTGAACGGCGTTTGTGTGTTTGTGAGGCCGGCCGGTGTGGCCGTGCGGTTAAAGGCGCTTCAGTCTGGAACCGCGTGACCGCTACGGTCGCAGGTTCGAATCCTGCCTCGGGCATGGATGTAAGTGGTGTCCTTAGGTTAGTTAGCTTTAAGTAGTTCTAAGTTTTAGGGGACTGATCACCACAGATGTTAAGTCCCATAGTGCTCAGAGCCATTTGAACCAATTTTGTGTTTGTGAACAGTTGCTTCAGAGGCAAAAACGGAAGGGATTTCTGCATCGCATTGTGACTGGGGGCGAAAAGTGGGTTCATTACGGTAACCCTAAACGCAAGATATCACGGGATATCCCAGCCATGCTTCCACGTCGACGGCCAAACCGAATACTCATGGCTCCTAGGTCAAGCTCTGCATTTGGTAGGACCAGCTCGGCGTCGTGTACTGTGAGGTGTTAAAGCCAAGTGAAACAACCACAGGTGCTCGTTATCGAACGCAATTAATGTGTCTCAGCAGAACATTAAAAGACAAACGGCCGCAGTAAGCGAGAGGGGCACCATAAAGTGATTTTGCAGCACGACAACGCTCTTCCCCACGTTGCAAAAGAGGTCAAAACCTACTTGGAAACGTTAAAATGGGAAGACCAACCCCACGCGCGTTATTCTCCAGACATTGCTCCCTCTGACTATCACCTGTTTAGATCAATGGTACCTGGCCTGGATGACCAACACTTGCGATCTCATGAAGAGGTCACAAATTGGATGGATTCGTGGATCGCTTCAAAAGATGAACAATTTTTTTCGACGCGGCATTCGTACACTGACTGAAAGATGGAAGAAAGTAGTGGCCAGCGATGGAATGTACTTCGAATGACACGGGTGTAACCAATTTGTTTGATTAAAGCCTCAAATGTTGGGGATAAAACGGCGTGTGCAAAGTTGTACACCGTAAATAATGGTGTGCTAACCACTGTGTCTGCGGCTGCTTCCTGCTGACGCCGTAGTATACGAGACCGTGTGGTCCCTGACTGTAGAAGGACACACAATAATTTAGAATCTCTATTTGCTGTGATGAATTGCAGTTTTCTGCAAATGTATAAAAATATAAGCTCATTTAGATGAGTGGGAAAAACAATCCTGTAATGTTCGGATTCAGTATTACTTGGTGCTCTACTTCACTCTGTCACGTCAATTAAATACACTCCTGGAAATGGAAAAAAGAACACATTGACACCGGTGTGTCAGACCCACCATACTTGCTCCGGACACTGCGAGAGGGCTGTACAAGCAATGATCACACGCACGGCACAGCGGACACACCAGGAACCGCGGTGTTGGCCGTCGAATGGCGCTAGCTGCGCAGCATTTGTGCACCGCCGCCGTCAGTGTCAGCCAGTTTGCCGTGGCATACGGAGCTCCATCGCAGTCTTTAACACTGGTAGTATGCCGCGACAGCGTGGACGTGAACCGTATGTGCAGTTGACGGACTTTGAGTGGGCATGCGGGAGGCCGGGTGGACGTACCACCGAATTCCTCAACACGTGGGGCGTGAGGTCTCCACAGTACATCGATGTTGTCGCCAGTGGTCGGCGGAAGGTGCACGTGCCCGTCGACCTGGGATCGGACCGCAGCGACGCTCGGATGCACGCCAAGACCGTAGGATCCTACGCAGTGCCGTAGGGAACCGCACCGCCACTTCCCAGCAAATTAGGGACACTGTTGCTCCTGGGGTATCGGCGAGGACCATTCGCAACCGTCTCCATGAAGCTGGGCTACGGTCCCGCACACCGTTAGGCCGTCTTCCGCTCACGCCCCAACATCGTGCAGCCCGCCTCCAGTGGTGTCGCGACAGGCGTGAATGGAGGGACGAATGGAGACGTGTCGTCTTCAGCGATGAGAGTCGCTTCTGCCTTGGTGCCAATGATGGTCGTATGCGTGTTTGGCGCCGTGCAGGTGAGCGCCACAATCAGGACTGCATACGACCGAGGCACACAGGGCCAACACCCGGCATCATGGTGTGGGGAGCGATCTCCTACACTGGCCGTACACCACTGGTGATCGTCGAGGGGACACTGAATAGTGCACGGTACATCCAAACCGTCATCGAACCCATCGTTCTATCATTCCTAGACCGGCAAGGGAACTTGCTGTTCCAACAGGACAATGCACGTCCGCATGTATCCCGTGCCACCCAACGTGCTCTAGAAGGTGTAAGTCAACTACCCTGGCCAGCAAGATCTCCGGATCTGTCCCCCATTGAGCATGTTTGGGACTGGATGAAGCGTCGTCTCACGCGGTCTGCACGTCCAGCACGAACGCTGGTCCAACTGAGGCGCCAGGTGGAAATGGCATGGCAAGCCGTTCCACAGGACTACATCCAGCATCTCTACGATCGTCTCCCTGGGGGAATAGCAGCCTGCATTGCTGCGAAAGGTGGATATACACTGTACTAGTGCCGACATTGTGCATGCTCTGTTGCCTGTGTCTATGTGCCTGTGGTTCTGTCAGTGTGATCATGTGATGTATCTGACTCCAGGAATGTGTCAATAAAGTTTCCCCTTCCTGGGACAATGAATTCACGGTGTTCTTATTTCAATTTCCAGGAGTGTATGTGTGTGTAACACCGCAAGGCGATGACAACGGCCTTTCCGCAGTGGTTACACCGGTTCCCGTGAGATCACCGAAGTTAAGCGCTGTCGGGCGTTGTCGGCACTTAGATGGCTGACCATCCAGGCCGCCACGCGCTGATGCCATTTTTCGGGGTGCACTCAACCTCGTGATGCCAATTGAGGAGCTACTCGACCGAATAGTAGCGGCTTCGGTCAAGAATACCATCATAACGACCGGGACAGCGGTGTGCTGACCCCACGCCCCTCCTATCCGCATCCTCCCCTGAGGATGACACGGCGGTCGTATGGTCCCGGTAAGCCAGTCGTGGCCTGAAGGCGGTGTGCTAACACCGCAAGGTGATCTGAAACGGACCGAGCACATAAGGTCAGTCTATTGCGAGAATTCTAGGTCTGCCATCATTCAGAGATGACGTTGTCATACCAAATTTGGCAACGCGAATCGATACCCCAGACATTAGTGAGGGCTCCGAGTAGCCCGCAATGACGTACGGGTGGCGCTCCTGGAAACCAAACCTGCCCTCTCAGTACAGCGGCGGCCTCACGATGACGTCAATATAGCGTCGAGCTGGCTGGAGTTCCAACTCAGTTCGAAACCTCACCTACGGCACTCAGCATCGTCATGTAGGACACTGTGCGTCAACTTTCACATGAACTGTTCTTTCGTAAAGGTTACGTTTAGTACTACAAGAGAAGGACAGCTTGTTAGTTAATACAGGCAAGTGATGCTTTACTAGTCCATGACAGTCGTAAATTATCCATGCTCATGTGCGTCATAATGAAGTAAATCTTTTATTCATATGCATAATAAAATGAGCTAATATTTCATGTGTTCTAGTTTTATGTGCCACCTCACCAAGCAAAGAAAGGAAGCACACTGAACCGTCAAAGAAACTGGTATAGGCATGCGTATTCTAATACAGAGATATGTAAACATACAGAATACGGCGCTGCGGTCGGCAACGCCTACATAAGGTAACAACTGTCTGGCGCAGTTTTTAGATCGGTTGCTGCTACAGTCCCAGGTTATCAAGATTTAAGTCAATTTCAATGTGCTGTTATAGTCAGCGTACGAGCGATGAGACACTTCCTCTCCGAGGTGGCGATGAAGTGGAAATTTTACCATACGACCATTTCACGAATGTACCGTGAAAATCAAGAATCCGATAAAGGTTGAAATCTCGGACATCGCCGCGGCCGGAAAAAGATCCTGGGAGAACGGGACCAACGACGACTGCAGAGAATCTTTCAACGTGACGGAAGTGCAACTCTTCCGCAAATTTGTGCAGATTTCAACGCTGGGCCATCAACAAGTGTCAGCGTGCGTCCCATTCAACGAAACAACATCGATATGGACTTTCGGAGGCGAAAGCCCACTCGTGTACCCCTGATGACTGCACAACACAAAGCTTTACACCTCCCTTGGGTCGTCAACACCGACATTGGACAGTTGATGACTGGAAACATGTTGCCTGGTCGGGCGAGTCTCGTTTCAGATTGTACCCAGCGAATGGACGTGTAAGGTTATGGATACAACGTCATGAACCCTTGGACCCTGGATGTCATCAGGGGACTGTTCAAGCTGGTGGAAGCTCTGTATGGTGTGGGACGTGTGCAGTTGCAGTGATACGGGACCCGTGGTACTTCTAGATACGACTCTTACAGGTGACACGTACGTAAGATCATCCATTCATGTCCACTGTGCATTCCGACGGATTTGGGCAATTCTAGCAGGACAATGCGTCATCCCACACGTCAAGGACTGCTACAGAGTGGCACTTCTGACTTCAAACACTTCCGCTGGCCACCAAACTCCCCAGACATGAACATTATTGAGCATATCGGGAATGCCTTGCAACGTGCTGTTCAGAAGAGATGTACACTCCCACGTAGTCTTACGTATCTATGGACAGCCCTGCAGGATTCATGGTGTTAGTTCCCTCCAGCACTACTTCAGACATCAATCGAGTCCATGCCACGTCGTGTTGCGGCATTTCTGCGTGCTCGCTGGGGCCCTGCACGATATTAGGAGGCGTACTAGTTTCTTTGGCTCTTCAGTGTAAAATGAAATAATATTTCATGTGCTCTAGTTTGATATGCCACCTCACCAAGCGATGAAAGAACCCACAGTTGTGGCCAGACGAAAGTAGTTTTGCCTGGTCAAAAGACTAGGGAAGCGTATCACACTTATAAAGGAGACCGCATATACAACAGTAGTGCTACCCATTCCTGCGTATTACTGGAATGTTTGAGATCTCCACCAGGTCACATTAAAGTGGCATCAAAGTAATTTAGATGAATGCAGATTTGTTACTGGTGGGTTCGATCAGCACTTGGAGATGAATCGTAAACTTAAATGAGATTCCCTGGGGCGGGAATGCGACGTTCTGTTTGAGAAAATTTACAGAACCCGCATTTCAAGGTGACTGCAGAACTGTTCTGCTCCCGACAACGTGTGTTTTGCGTAAGGACCACGAAGATAAGAGAAATCATGACCCGTAGGGAGGCATGTACACAGCTTTCCCTCGCTTCATTTATGAGCGGAAGAGTCAAGAAATGAGTACTTGTGGTACAAGGTACCCTCGGCATGCACCACACGCTGCCTTGCGGAGTGTGTATGCAGATGTGGATGTATCATAATTGCTGACAAAGCGATGACATGGGTTGAAGTGCGCGGCAGTAGGAGTAGGAAAAATTCCAGCAAGCAGAGATTCAAAAATGAGCCGTCTACTAGGTAAGTGTGTGTGCCATCGCTGACTTCAGAATGAGTTGTTGTCAGATCTTGTACAAAATTTATTGGAAAAGTAACCTTTTCTACCAAGTTCCCATCTAAAAGGTCTCAAATAACATCCATTGTCACCCTAACAAGAAACACATCGTTCATCAAAAAGTTTGGAGACAGTCGAACTTTCATAAAGATGTGTACTTGTTGAAAAATTTGTAGATAGCGCACTTCTCTGATAGCCAATGCGAGAAGTGAATAAATCTGTCACACTTTATCTAGTTATTCCACCGGTTAGTATGTGGGGTGTATCATTAGTAGTTTCGGAAAGTGATACGGTTGAAAGTACACGACAATAGAACGAAAAATATTGAGTAAACGTGGGTCTCCAAATGAACCGTTTGCGAGATAAGTACCAGTGTTTCCTTAAGAGTGATTACTGACTTCAAAAATTGGTGCAAATTATTTGAAATATAAACATTTCGATTAAGTCCGAATGCAGCTGGGCTTCTATCTCACCGATGCACCATGGTTATGGAAAGTAGTACAGGCACGGTATTGTATAAGCACTTTCTACTCCTCTGGAGAATTCCAGACTCTCTCCAAAGACCTCAAAATGCGAGGCTGACACGCGGGACATCTTCAGCAGCTGTGAGTAGACAATAAACTGTATCGTTTAACGTGCACAAGCAGCATTGTACCCTGTCAGTCCATAGACTTTGGTACAGGACTAGTAAGAAATAGAGGAAAGTTAAGATGTCGGTTTTAACGTTTCTGGCCTCCTACATAGTCTCATCCATTTGAGTACAACCGTGTGAGAGTGTGAGAAGAGTCCTTCTTTGAGATGTAGTTCAACTTGTTCGTCCACGCTGGCTTGATTGATAGTTTGTCGTCAAAGTGTTGGTCCTTGATGTGAATTTCTGGACTTTGTCGTTTTGTGGTAAGTTCGTACTGCAGTGGTGGATGTGGGGAGAGAGATGGCGGAGATTTGAAATTTGTAAGACTGGATGCTATATCTATTATGACTATTAAGGTAAATACATTGTTTGTTCTCTATTAAAATCTTTCATTTGCTAACTATGCCCATCAGTAGTTAGTGCCTTCAGTACATCCACCACTGCTGGCGGCTCACCTCCAACTGCGCAACGCTACGCGCTGTTCACATCCAGCTGCCGCTGCCCAACACTACAATGGCAGACAACAATGCAAACTAGCCACAGACTGCACACAGCACAGCCAGTGATTTTCATATAGAGCGCTACGTAACGTTGCCAATAAGAAAACATAAACAGCCTACTTACATAAAGAAAACATAAACAGCCTAGTTACATAGAGAAAACATAAACAGCCTACTTACATAAAGAAAACATAAACAGCCTACTTACAGTACTGTCTAAAGAAACAAACATTTATAGAAGAAAGGTCCCAGAAGCGGTTGAAATTTCTAAGAATGCATCTATTTGCAGTAGAGAGGACGGCTATAGGCTTCTTGGCATCGTGGAACCCTACCATCAAGAAAGCAAATACGCGGCCACCGTGTGTGAGCGGCATAAACAACGCGCTGCAAGTCACCTCGGCGGACAATAATATTTTGGGTAAACATTCCCCCTCTCTTGCTCTGTCCGTTTCGAATATAGCCACTGATGACGACCAACCAACAGCGGTAGCAGGCATTTCAACCAATAACCCTTCCCCAGCATAAGTGTGGAACAGTGCCTTTCCATCAAATGACGATGGGCCGCCAATGGTATCCACAGGAGATGAGCTACCAATGCCCCTTCTTCTGCATCAGAGCGGGAATATTAGCCTATGACTATGGCCCACGAATGGTAGCCATATGCATTTTAACCATCTCCAGTACGAACACGTGAAAACTCCCCCTTTATAAGAGCACGCGAGACTCGTCTCTGACAGTGTTCCAGCAGTAGTGGACACCAGAAGATCCTGAGAAAGATCCCAGCAGAGGGGTCGAAACGTCGATCATTTTAGAAGAAACATGACGCGGCCTAATAACCCAGAAGATTTTAACTTCAGTGACAACGGCCACGAAATCCTGCAGACTTACATAAAATTCTGGAGATTCTCTTGAACAATTGATTTAGAGACGTTGCTCCTTTGTGATTTCCGACACAAAAACATTGACACAATACTGTATATCGCTCACTGCTTAACACTGCCTATTCACAACTGACTTGTCGAATGCACACTGTTGTTTACAGTTGTTGGTTCACACTCCCACCGTAGTTTCTGCGCTAACGTCACTGGTCATAGGGCTCAGTCCGAAGTGGGACTTGCCACGCAAGACAATTCTACTCCAGTCAGTGATATTCCCGGCCATGGGCGTGTACAGAGGCGCTGCAGACGGCTGTGGGATACCAGCCTCACTGCCTCTCATCGTACGGCGCGACAACCAGGAGTGATGGTCTAGGGGGTGACTTATTTTCATAGCAAGACCCTTTTGGTTGTCATCCTGATCTAACATTTCAGCAATATACTATCTTTCCGCATACAGTGAGAGTGTCTGCTTCTTGTCTTCATGCTTTCCAAACCCTACGTTGACCAGCAAGGTCGCCGGATCTCTCCCCAACTCAAAACTTCTGAATCATTACGGGCAGTGCCTTCGAATCAGCTCCGGATTTTGACGATCTAACGCTCCTGTTGGACTGAATTAGGCTGAATATCCCTCAGCAGGATATGCGACAACTCTGTCAATCAATGCTAAACTGAATAACTGACTGGCCAGACGGGAACCAACACGTTATTGACATGCTCACTTTGTGAAGATTTTTCTCGTGAATAAGACACCCAATTTTTCTGAAATTGCGCTCATTTGTTTGTCAATACATGTACAGCACATCTACCGATTTCCGTCCCATTCGGGTAATTTCTTTGTTGTGGTTTTGTGTGTGTGTGTGTGTGTGTGTGTGTGTGTGTGTGTGTGTGTGTGTGTGTGTGTGTTAGAGTGTATTAAAGAAGACTAAGAGTTCCGCTTCCCCGTGACTGTGCCATCCGTTCGGAACACTACCTGTAACTTCTGAAAGCCTTTGCATCAATCACAGAGGTAATAAATGAAAGGAAACTGCATGCGCCGATTGACTTAGCTTCTGTCTAAGGTAACAGCCCGATCGGGTGTGTCCAGAGAGCTATGGATGTGTCTTTCGGACTGTGCGTAACATGTGGCTTCTCCAAAAGACATTGCACTTGTGAGACGTTGTAAGTAGGCTGTTTATATTTTCTTATTGGTAACGCCACGTAGCGCTCTGTATGAAAATCACTGGCTGTGCTGTGTGCAGTCCGTGGCTAGTTTGCATTGTTGTCTGCCACTGCAGTGTTGGGCAGTTGGCTGTGAAGAGCGCGTAGCGTTGCGCAGTTGGAGGTGAGCCGCCAGCAGCGGTGGATGTGGCGAGAGAAATGGCGGAGTTTTGAAATTTGTAAAAATGGATGTCATGAACTGCTGTATATATTATGACTTTTGATGACTATGAAGGTAAATACGTTGTTTGTTATCTATCAAAATCTTTCATTTGCTAACTATGCCTACTAGTAGTTAGTGCCTTCCGTAGTTTGAATCTGTTATTTAGCTGGCAGCAGTGGCGCTCGCTGTATTGCTGTAGCTTGAGCAACGAAGATTTTTGTGAGGTAAGTGATTTGTGAAAGGTATAGGTTAAGCACAGTCCTGTATAATTGTTCAAAGGGGACGTTTCAACGTAAAGATAAAAAGGAAACACAGAGAACAAAATATTAGGCAAAAATGCTCATTTTACAAGATCTTTACACAAATTCATAAGAAAAGAACACATACAAGGCTAAAAAAGAAAACGAAGAAAGCATGAAAGAAAATTGTAGTGCTTAAGGACACGGACTCTCGCTTTCGCCAAGTTCAGAGGAACAGGACGAGGTTACAGTGGTTCAGTGTTAAGAGCGAACTGATGGAGATGACGGCGAGGCCCAGTGCGGAAATAATGTGGAGAGAATTATAAGAGCAGACTGGTTAGAGAGTATGATTTAAGACACCTCGTTTTCTTTTAGAAACTGTTGCCGAAGATATGGTCAAATCGCATCCAAAAAGAGAAAACAGTCTCCGATTTCAGCTTGCTTTCCACGAGAATTTTATTTATTCTGTTGCTTCCTTTTGTTAATGTTATTTATTCCCTGCTGCAATCTCCCTCGTATTGTCGTATTGTAGTCGCTAACTCACTCTCTTACATAGAGGCAGATGAGCATTTGAAATTTTTTTTATAGTCGCTTAAAATTCAATGTACGTCAAAATATCTATGCTACGTTTTTCTATACATGTTGACATTATTAGTAAATGAACAAGAATCTCGTAAAAAAGGTTTGCATGTTTTGTGACATAGCCCACCCACTCCTCTTCACCCCAGAAAACCAGTTTTCCCTTACTTAATACACAAATCTACGAGGGTAGTTCAGTAAGTAATGCAACACATTTTTCCTCGGCTAAATTCGCTTGAAAGATATGCTGTATCTGTTGTGGGACATAGTGCAATATACCCGCTTCAGCCCCTATAGTTTCGTGAAGTTCCGATAGCTGGCGGTGTTCCACGTAGCTTTCAAAATGGCTGCGTTACGAGCAGAGGGCTGTCGCTGAGTTTCTTTTGGCGGAAAACCAGAACATCGCAGATATTCATAGGCGCGTGCGGGATTTCTACAGAGACCCGGCAGAGTAAATAATCTTCGTTAATTTGTAACACAGAGGGGGTTACCTGGATTACGTGACGTAAACGGAGGCCGCTATACTTGTAAAACCGGCCGCTGTGACAGAGCGGTTCTAGGCGCTTCATCCGGAACCGCGCTGCTGCTGCGGTCGCAGGTTCGAATCCTGCCTCGGGCATGGCTGTGTGTGATGTCCTTAGGTTAGTTAGGTTTAAGTAGTTCTAAGTCTAGGGGACTGATGACCTCAGATGTTAAGTCCCATAATGCTCAGAGCCATTTCAACTTGTTGTAAACAACCACCTCAGTTTCCTTCTGCCTACACACCAGTAAGATCTTATGGTGACACGAACTTCCGAGAGCATGTCACTGAGGTATACTGAAGATTTCTGTTTGTGGCCGAAATCTAGTTATACAAGAGCAATAAAAATCTAATGGGGTTGCGAATGACTGCTGTGTTCCCCTTCTTCCTTACATTCTCCGGTCGACTTATCGAATGAAACTTACTCCCATCTTTTGTCACTTCTCCTCTGGCTCCCTCTCTTGTAGCAGCTTAGCATGTATTCATCACTTAAATTACTTATAACGAGTAGGATAGCCGCGCGGGATTAGCCGAGCGGTCTTAGGCGCTACAGTCATGGGCTGTGCGGCTGGTCCCGGCGCAGGTTCGAGTCCTCCCTCGGGCATGGGCGTGTGTGTTTGTCCTTAGAATAATTTAGGTTAAGTAGTGTGTAAGCTTAGGGACTGATGACCTTAGCAGTTAAGTCCCATAAGATTTCACACACATTTGAACATTTTTGAGTAGGATAACAACAACAATAATCTCTACTTTTGTGCATGTTTTATTTAAAGACCAATGTAGTTGCCCTTGTCACCAATGATTCAGAACATTTCTATATTTCAGTGTAATTGGAGTTGGAAGGAGGTCAGTTTGGTGACATGTCGATCGGCACGCCAACCACGCGCCATTGCGTTCAGATTTGCACTCGACAGAGAAGTGGGACCTTCGCAAATCTATATTTATTACACGAAGTGCGATATACTTCTGTGACTTTAAGCTTTCCCCGCAGACATGTTTTAAATAGTCTTCACGGGTCTGCTACCGGATAACGTTGAGCAAACTCTACAATATTTACAAATCTTTAACATGATGCAGCGCTTCAGCAACCGTGAATTGTTCAGACCATAAGAAAGTCAGCCTTTAGTTACAAGGTAAAAATCTTTTTTTAGTTTACCTAGGTTTCGATGCCGATAATGGTATCTTATTCAGAACCTGTTTTAAGCTACTGCCCGACATCTTCAGGTGGCTGAAGTTTGCTAGTGGCTACGTACCTAACCACCAGCAAGGTTCAAGCACCGGAAGATATCGGACAGTTGCTCCGAGGAAATATTCTGGAGACAATAAGAAATTCAGCCTTCAGTTGTAAGGTTTTTTTTTTTTGTTTTAGTTTACCTAGGTTTCGATGCCGATAATGGTATCTTCTTCAGAACCTGTTTTAAGTATTTAAAAAGTATACTTAAAACAGGTTCTGAAGAAGATACCATTAAAAAGTATACTTAAAACAGGTTCTGAAGAAGATACCATTATTGGCATCGAAACCTAGGTAAACTAAAACAAAAACAAAACCTTACAACTGAAGGCTGAATTTCTTATTGTCTCCAGAATATTTCCTCGGAGCAACTGTCCGATATCTTCAGGTGCTTGAACCTTGCTGGTGGTTAGGTACGTAGCCACCAGCAAACTTCAGCCACCTGAAGATGTCGGACAGTGGCTCCGAGGAAATATTGTGCAATGTGCACAACGTCATCCGGCGGCAAACCCGTGGAGATTATTCCCACTATAGTTATTCAACGTAATGCAAAATTATTTGTTGCATTGTATTTAATACAAACACGGTCTGCGGTCCACAAAGTTATCTCTTGCTTCGGAGGTGGCAACCAGCAAAGCAAGCAACCAAACTTAAACTTCCATGCAGATTAAAACTGTGTGCCGGACCGAGACTCGAACTCGGGACCTTTGCTTTTCACGGGCAAGTGCTCCACCATCTGAGCTACCCAAGCACGACTGACGCCCTGTCCTCACAGCTTTACTCCTGCCAGGATCTCGTCTTGTAGGGAAGCAGCCTACTCACGCCGTATAAAATTCACATCAGTCTTTCCATTGTGTGCCAGCCCAGTCCAGTCCACTGAACTAGCTCTGACGTCATAAATGTTGCGCAATACTTTAAAAATCAAGTAAATAACCTGAAACGTTTGTAGCATGTCAGGAGTAATACTAAATCAATATGTGTTGAATGTCAGTTCAATAACTTTAACCATTTTCGAAATTTGGATGTTTTTCTGTAAAAATCATTGGAGCAACAGAAAAGAGCTAGAAACTTAAAAATTTATATTTGGATTCCTTTTGCATAATAATTTAGTAGAAACAGTATTCTGGATCTCACAAATTAAAATTTTAGTTGAAATTCATGATTTTCTGGTTTTTGTCTTAGAAATTAAGGAAGCAAGATAGATTAAGTAGGCGAATAAATAAGGCTAGGATGTTTAAATTTAAGTAGAAGGGAGATCCGCTACAATCATAAAGATGTGAGAAGTTTCAATTGAATAACTATAAAACTATAGCAATAGCGTGTCTCCAAAGGGCAAGTTCAGAGCTCGTCTACTGCGTGTAGTGTAATTAAATTAATTCTCTCGCCTAAAATATTTGACTTAGCCACGTCAGACTTTTGTTATGATTACTTACCTGTGTGCCGATTGCACATTTAAATTGAGAGCTTCATCGGCCATCAGCAAAGGAAGCGAAGATTTATTCAATAACTTAAAGTGGTGCATTACTAACCCAGCGGCTAGTCGCGAGAGCTATTTTGATCATACGTTCCCTTAGCCGTCCGCACCGCGGCTTTATATGTAAGAACGCTGCGCGAGAGAGAAAGGCCCCAGTTCTCTCCAGAGGCTGAATAGCACACCGCCTGTGCCAGGAGTCGCGTCGCGTCGCGTCGGTATCGTTGCTACACTCCTGGAAATTGAAATAAGAACACCGTGAATTCATTGTCCCAGGAAGGGGAAACTTTATTGACACATTCCTGGGGTCAGATACATCACATGATCACACTGACAGAACCACAGGCACATAGACACAGGCAGCAGAGCATGCACAATGTCGGCACTAGTACAGTGTATATCCACCTTTCACAGCAATGCAGGCTGCTATTCTCCCATGGAGACGATCGTAGAGATGCTGGATGTAGTCCTGTGGAACGGCTTGCCATGCCATTTCCACCTGGCGCCTCAGTTGGACCAGCGTTCGTGCTGGACGTGCAGACCGCGTGAGACGACGCTTCATCCAGTCCCAAACATGCTCAATGGGGGACAGATCCGGAGATCTTGCTGGCCAGGGTAGTTGACTTACACCTTCTAGAGCACGTTGGGTGGCACGGGATACATACAGACGTGCATTGTCCTGTTGGAACAGCAAGTTCCCTTGCCGGTCTACGAATGGTAGAACAATGGGTTCGATGACGGTTTGGATGTACCGTGCACTATTCAGTGTCCCCTCAACGATCACCAGTGGTGTACAGCCAGTGTAGGAGATCGCTCCCCACACCATGATGCCGGGTGTTGGCCCTGTGTGCCTCGGTCGTATGCAGTCCTGATTGTGGCGCTCACCTGCACGGCGCCAAACACGCATACGACCATCATTGGCACCAAGGCAGAAGCGACTCTCATCGCTGAAGACGACACATCTCCATTCGTCCCTCCATTCACGCCTGTTGCGACACCACTGGAGGCGGGCTGCACGATGTTGGGGCGTGAGCGGAAGACGGCCTAACGGTGTGCGGGACCGTAGCCCAGCTTCATGGAGACGGTTGCGAATGGTCCTCGCCGATACCCCAGGAGCAACAGTGTCCCTAATTTGCTGGGAAGTGTCGGTGCAGTCCCCTACGGCACTGCATTGGATCCTATGGTCTTGGCGTGCATCCGTGCGTCGCTGTGGTCCGGTCCCAGGTCGACGGGCACGTGCACCTTCCGCCGATCACTGGCGACAACATCGATGTACTGTGGAGACCTCACGCCCCACGTGTTGAGCAATTTGGCGGTACGTCCACCCGGCCTCCCGCATGCCCACTATACGCCCTCGCTCAAAGTCCGTCAACTGCACATACGGTTCACGTCCACGCTGTCGCGGCATGCTACCAGTGTTAAAGACTGCGATGGAGCTCCGTATGCCACGGCAAACTGGCTGACACTGACGGCGGCGGTGCACAAATGCTGCGCAGCTAGCGCCATTCGACGGCTAACACCGCGGTTCCTGGTGTGTCCTCTGTGCCGTGCGTGTGATCATTGCTTGTACAGCCCTCTCGCAGTGTCCGGAGCAAGTATGGTGGGTCTGACACACCGGTGTCAATGTGTTCTTTTTTCCATTTCCAGGAGTGTATAAACAGCCTCGGATGCCGTAATAAGTTACTCGGGATACGCGTAACCATCAAATCGTTGTCGAGTGAAGTGTTAACTCTGGGATGACTTTAATGATCTATCTTCAGTTTGCGTATGTCGTATTTTCACGTGCCGCCGCGGGACAGACATTCTACCATTATTTAGTGTGGCGTTTGATGAACATTATCATCAAATTATGGCGAGCATTCACTTAAAAATTTAATTTGAACAGTTATAATTGCTGAAACGTCCCCTTTGAAATATTATACACAACTGTGCTTAAACTGACACACAATATTTTTAGCGCAACGCAATCTGACTTTCAAAAATCTCTACTAAAGAATGGCCCTGACTAACATTAACCTATACCTTTCACAAATCACTTACCTCACAAAAATCTTCGTTACTCGAACTACTGCAATACAGCGAGCGCCACTACTGCCAGCTAAATAAAAGATTCAAACTACGGAAGGCACTAACTACTGATAGGCATAGATAGCAAATGAAAGATTTTAATAGAGAACAAACAATGTATTTACCTTAATAGTCATCAAAAGCCATAATATATACAGCAGCTCATGACATCCATTTTTACAAATTTCAAAACTCCGCCATTTCTCTCCCCACATCCACCACTGCTGGCGGCTCACCTCCAACTGCGCAACGCTACGCGCTGTTCATATCCAGCTGCCGCTACCAAACACTACAATGGCAGACAACAATGCAAACTAGCCACAGACTGCAGACAGCACAGCCAGTGATTTTCGTACAGAGCGCTACGTAACGTTGCCAATAAGAAAACATAAACAGCCTACTTGCATTGCATCAGCGCATTAGACTCTGAACTGCTCTGGTAGTTTGATTGTGTGGATCCTTTTTGGTTTGTGACTTTCAGAATATAGTGAAACTTTTATAGAGAATCGTTTTTGATTGTGAATCCCAGACAATCTCCTAATTCCTCAGAGCTGTAAGCTGTAGCTATAAGTGTATTTCTCAGATGAAGTGGGCACTAGGAATTCTAATTACAGGCTTCACGTTTTGCTAATCACTTTCTGGTTGCCAATATTGTAGTTAGAGAGCCAGTGTTGAGTACGGCAAAAGACTGCATAAATAACAGGAACATTCATTTATAAACAAAATATCCATCCGCCGCCCCACATATGGTGAATATCGGCCGGGAAAAACAAAACATCTTATAACAACAATAAATTCCACCCGCCGCCCCACAGTCTCCTACCTTCCAAACTGTACAGAAGCTCTCCCGAGTTCGAGTCTCGGTGCGGCACACAGTTTTAATCTGCCAGGAAGTTTCATATCAGCGCACACTCCGCTGCTGAGCGAGAATCTCATTCAAGCAACCAAATTATTTATAACTGACGATTCAAAAATGTTCAAATGTGTGTTAATCCCTATGGGACCAAAGTGAAGAGGTCATCGGTCCCTAGACTTACACACTGCTTCAATTATCTTACACTAAGAACAACACACACACACCCATGCCCGAGGGAGGACTCGAACCTCCGGCGGGAGGGGCCGCGCAATCCGTGACATGGTGTCTCAAACAGCGCGGCCAATGCGCGCGGCCTAACAGACCAGACCCAGCAGGAAGTTGTAATGTGTCCATATTACTTGCCTCAGATATGATTGCTCATATTTCATTCCTGTGATAGTGAGTGTGACCCGTCCCGACTTCCAAATAATTAAGATTAGTAAAAATGTTACATCAGCAATTTCACCTCTTTTTCTTTCTCTTTCTGCTTCTTTTTTTATCAAGTGGGTTCGCTATGAAAAAGTTTGTGGTGCATTTCCATAAATTTGCTGTATGTATGGCCTATAACGTGTCTGTCTTGATCGTCTTCTGTCATGTTGTGTAGTGGGGCACTGCTACAGGCACTGTTTCGGTTGTTCTCCATTCTGATGTCATCAACTCTGAGGCGCCATGGTCTCATATTACCGGTCCAACATGTGAAGCGAATGGAGTAAACGGAATATTATGCAACCACGGCATGCACGAAATTTAATCGCGATAGTTAAAACTCATGAATCATTCTGTCTCCGAAAAGCAAGCATCACAGATCAGACCCTGAAGCAGTAACTGACTGCTATGGGGTATAAAGTCTGCAAACTTCTTTAGCAGTTATAAAATGACTTTTATTTTAATAATATGAATATTTATATATGTGTTTGGAGGGAGGGAGATTGATTTTTGATTGAGGTTTTTACTTTAAGTCGTAACTGGTACCTGAATTTTGTTTGCTGCCTCCTTGAAAGATCAGCTTCTGCGCCAGTTGGTGACGTATTATAATTTGGAAGAAGTTATCGTTCTTTAAGGTTTCAAATACGACTCTGTTAGTTACTTAGCCGTATTGCGGATAGCTTTGAGCCCAAGTTTTCGTAGCTATTTATACCTAAGTGACCACTATCATAAGTAAATAAGATCAAACAGCAATCTGCTTTTCGTGAGAAAAGGAGATTGCTTGGCACGCAAACTTCCTTCAAACTAAACGTCCTGTTGCATCAAAATTGGTCAGTGGAGTTCAGCACCATACTATTATACAATAACATAATCCAATTACTGAAATTAAGAAATTATGAGAGGTCGTTACGTATTGAATGAAAACTATAGAGAATGCATTTCCTTTCCTGTATTTTAGTGAACTATGTACACTTACAGTTCTGTCGATTGATATCCGGCGACGAAAATGAAGTTCACCACCTTTTTCAAAAAATCAAGATATTTCTATTCTTCACTTTTAGAAAATTTGTATACATAAATATTTGGCAACTATTACACATACTTTACTCGGTTTATCACTGAAATAGCAATTTTCATTAAATGTAACAATACGTTCTGAGTGCCGGCCTAGCAACACCCCCTCTTTCCACAAGATACAAATTAACAGTCCTCTTGTTTTAATAAATCAATTGTCTTTTTTTTTTTTTTAGTCTATACTCAAAGATTCACAACTACTATTGTTGCGGTCATTGCGCGCTAATAGTTTCTTGCTGTCCATCTGCGCTTCACCTCACTTCAAGTACTTTTTGAATCAAATTTACATTTACGGTATTTACATACATTGCACTTAAAATAGTCAAGGAGTTTTTCTATTTGGGGAGCAAAATAACTGATGATAGTCGAAGTAGAGAGGATATAAAATGCAGACTGGCAATGGCAAGGAAAGCGTTGCTGAAAAAGAGAAATTTGTTAACATCGAGTATTGATGTAAGTGTCAGGAAGTCGTTTCTGAAAGTATTTCTGTCGAGTGTAGCCATGTATGGAAGTAAAACATGGACCATAAATAGTTTGGACAAGAAGAGAATAGAAGCTTTCGAAATGTCGTGCTACAGAAGAATGCTGAAGATTAGATGGGTAGATCACATAATTAATGATGAGGTATTGAAGAGAATTGGGGAGAAGAGGAGTTTGTGGCACAACTTGAAAAGAAGAAGGGATCGGTTAGTAGGACATGTTCTGAGGCATCAAGGGCTCACAAATTTAGCATTGGAGGGCAGCGTGGAGGGTAAAAATCGTAGAGGGAGACCAAGAGATGAATACACTAAGCAGATTCAGAAGGATGAAGGATGCAGTAAGTACTGGGAGATGAAGGAGCTTGCACAGAATAGAGTAGCATGAAGAGCTGCATCAAACCAGTCTCAGGACTGAAGACCACAACAAGAACAACATACATTGAAACGTCCCCTTTGAAAAATTTATACATGACTGTGCTTAAACTGCCACACAATATTTTTAGCGCAACGCAATCTGACTTTCATATAACCCTACAAAAGAATGGCCCTGAATAACATTAACCTATTCCTTTCACAAATCACTTACCTCACAAAAATCTTCGTTACTCGAACAACTGCAATACAGCGAGCGCCATTCCTGCCAGCTAAATAAAAGATTCAAACTACTGAAGGCACTAACTACTGATAGGCATAGTTAGCAAATGAAAGATTTTGTTAGAGAACAAACAATGTATTTACCTTAATAGTGTTGAAAAATCATAATATACATAGCAGTTCATGACATCCAGTCGTACAAATTTCAAAACTCCGCCATTTCTCTCCCCACATCCACCACTGCTGGCGGCTCACCTCCAACTGCGCAACGCTACGCGCTGTTCACATCCAGCTGCCGCTGCCCAACACTACAATGGCAGACAACAATGCAAACTAGCCATAGACTGCACACAGCACAGCCAGTGATTTTCATACAGAGTAGAGTTGGGCAACACGATTCTTTTTCCCGATTCGATTCCTACGATTCAATCTCACATTGCGAATCGATTCCTACGATTCGTTCACGATTCTTTCACGATTCATTCTAGTCTGCAATGGCACGATTCTTACGGAATGCAAAAAGTTCTACATCTTACTCACAGATGGCAGGACATGTCTGAAATTGTCAATGGGGTTAGAATCGAACTGTGTCATGACGAGATATGCCAGAAATAGTTTATTTATAAGTAAAGATGCATATGACGTTACAAGTGTGATTCTCGATTTATACGTGTAATGCCTTAATTGATGAAAGGACACCATGTCTAACCTAAAACATATCTAGGATGATTGTTACTATTGGATGTACGGTAAGTCCAACGTGTTCGTATGCGGATAATGTTATACTGCCATCTCACAAAATTTTGATACACCTCTACTGTAACATCCAATAGTAACAAAGATTTACGAAATTGCGATATAAAATATTTATTGTGTAAAATCGAGTTTTTCAGGAAACACGCCAATATTGATAAACTTAAGAATCAAAAGCCGTATCTAAATATAAAATTTCATGCAAACTGTTAAAGCCGTTCCCAAGAAACACGAAATTCGCGTTTTTGTTTAAAAAACTCATGTGTAAAATTGCATGCTGTAAGGAAAGACACCTATATACGGATAAACATGAAAACCAAAACCTTAACTACATTCAATACACACTAACAAAGTTTTACTAGATGGCGTGATGTGAAATAGCGTTTTTATGATATTAAATTGCGTTTTTACGAATGGAACTATGTAGGATATATATATTGTAAAATTGACTTTTTACGAAAGAATGGAACTATGTAGGTGAACTCAAAAAGCAAAAATACAAAATTTCATCCAAATCGTTAGGGCCGTTTTCGAGATACGCGAAATGTAATACATAATCCAAGTGCTATTGCTTGTGTGTAAAGAAGGTGTGTGTGTTTTGCATTGCATCTGCAACAAATAAGAGGTACGTATTTATTCATCATACTTGGATTTCTTGATTTTAATCGTGTGTATTGCGAGCTGTGTACTCGCTGTATATCGTTTCTGTCATCACTGGTTCGTGCATTACTCGCGCAAACTAAGCTGACGTCGGCGCGGTGGCTGATGGTAGCGACAGTAAATGGGAAATGCCTTTACGCTCGCTCCCGTCAGCCACCGACAAGTGTCAGCTTGGTTTGTTCGTTCCGAGCTTCCTCTGTTCACACGCATCCTCCACTTGACTGCCATCTGGCGGTCGTTATCATTCGGCACGACACGACATGATTCGGAAGTTCCCTTCGAAGCATAGAGTACCAAGAATCGATGAATCGTTGGAACTTGGAATCGTCACGACTCGGAAACACGCAATCGTTCTTACGATTCTTTTGAACGACGATTCGTCCGTATGACGATTCGATTCTTACGATTCTTTATTTAGAGTCGTTCGAATGAACGACTCATTCACGAATCGCCACAACTCTAATACAGAGCGCTACGTAACGTTGCCAGTAAGAAAACATAAACAGCCTACTTACAAATTACTACGCTTCTCAGAATAAAATTAGGCACAAATTAGTTAAGAAAAGGGCATAACATTACACAGTCTATTGGGCACGACAGGCATCAGTATTTCTAAACTTATGTTCACGTTTTTGTAGGTGTGAATAAGTCAGCCGGTGTATCTCTGCTGCCGGCCGCTGTGACCGAGCGGCTCTAGGCACTTCAGTCCGAAACCGCGCTGCTGCTGCGGTCGCAGGTTCGAATCCTGCCTCGGGCATGGATGTGTGTGATGTCCTTAGGTTGGTTAGGTTTAAGTAGTTCTAAGTTCTAGGGGACTGATGACCTCAGATGTTAAGTACCATAGTGCTCAGAGCCATTTGAACCATTTTGTTTCTCTGCTGTACACATCGCTAGAAAAGACATTGTAGACACAGGACCAGAAGCACTAGCCGCTACGTTGTACAGGCACTAATTGGCTTCAGGAGAGTCATCAAGTTTCCAAACACCTGAGCACGCCGGGGAAATGTTGCCGCTGAAAGAGCGAGCGGTTCGTTTGGGCGGCGGCCGCCCACTTGGACCGCCTCCAGCGGCCCTCCAGAGCTGTCATCGCGTGCGCCGTTTGGCACGCGGTCGGCAGCGGTAATGGGCCCGACACACACACGTGTGCGCCTGCGCTCTCCACGGAGGGGACGTGGCACTGTTCCCACGTGGCGGCGGTCACGCGTTCATTGCCGCTTACCTTACGCGGGCGCACTGTTAGATCAAAAGCAGACGAGGAATTTTCCCCAGCAAGAAGAGAAGATTCTGGAACGTGGTGTTACATTATTTCACGTGTCAGGATACGTTGTACACAACTGGCCATTAAAATTGCTACATCAAGATGAAATGCAAATGATAAACTGGTATTCATTGGACAAATATATTATACTAGAACTGACATGTCATTACATTTTCACGCAATTTGGGTGCATATATCCTGAGAAATCAGTACCCAGAACAACCACCTCTGGCCGTAATAACGGCCTTGATACGCCTGGGCATTGAATCAAACAGAGCTTGGATGGTGTCTACAGGTACAGCCGCCCATGCAGCTTCAACACGATACCACAGTTCATCAAGCGTAGTCACTGGCGTATTGTGACGAGCCAGTTGCTCGGCCACCGTTGACCAGACGTTTTCAATTGGTGAGTGATCTGGAGAATGTGCTGGCCAGGGCAGCAGTCGAACATTTTCAGTATCTATAAAGGCCCGTACAGGACCTGCAACATGCGGTCGTACATTATCCTGCTGAAATGTAGGGTTTCGCAGGGATCGAATGAAGGGTTGACCCACGGGTCGTAACACATCTGAAATGTAACGTCCACTGTTCAAAGTGCCGTCAATGCCAACAAGTGGTGACCGAGACGTGTAACCAATGGCACCCCATACCATCACGCCGGGTAATACGCCAGTATGGCAATGACGAACACACGCTTCCAATGTGCGTTCACCGCGATGTCGCCAGACATGGATGCGACCGTCATGGTACTGTAAACAGAACCTGGATTTATCCAAAAAAAATGACGTTTTGCCATTCGTACACCCAGATTCGTCGGTGAGTACACCATCGGAGGCCCTCCTGTCTGTGATGCACCGTCAAGGGTAACCGCAGCCATGGTCTCCAAGCTGATAGTCCATGCTGCTGCAATCGTCGTCGAACTGTTCGTGCAGATGGTTGTTGTCTTGCAAACGTCCCCATCTGTTGACTCAGGGATCGAGACGTGGCTGCACAATCCGTTACAGCCATGCGGATAAGATGCCTGCCATCTCGACTGCTAGTGGTACGAGGCCGTTGGAATCCAGCAGGGTATTCCCTATTAGCCTCCTGAACCCGCCGATTCCATATTCTGCTAACAGTCATTGGATCTCGACCAACGCGAGCAGCAATGTCGCGATACGATAAACCGCAATCGCGATAGGCTACAATCCGACCTTTATCAAAGTCGGAAACGTGATGGTACGCATTTCTCCTCCTTACACGAGGTATCACAACAACGTTTCACCAGGCAACGCCGGTCAACTGCTGTTTGTGTATAAGAAATCGGTTGGAAATGTTCCTCATATCAGCACGTTGTAGGTGCCGCCACCGGCGCCAACGTTGTGTGAATGCTCTGAAAAACTAATCATTTGTATATCACAGCATCTTCTTTCTGTCGGTTAAATTTCGCGTCTGTAGCATGTCATCATCGTGGTGTAGCAGTCTTAATGGCCAGTAGTGTATTACTTGGTCCCTTCTTTCGGCAGAGTTCTGCCATAATTCATATTTGTCCAATTCGATTCATTGGTTCCTCAGTAGTTATTCGATCTACCCATATAACCTTCAACATTCTTCCATAGCACCACATATCAATAGCTTAAATTCTCTTCTTGCCTGAACTGCCTATTGTCCACAGTTCGCTTCCGTACTTCCAAATAAATACCTTCAGAAAAAGACTCCACGATATCTGCATTTATATTCTAAATTTTGGTTTATTTTAAACTCTGTCTTGTGCAAAACACTATATATTTTCATTCACGCAGGTATGTTTCGACGTCTCATTGTTATCTTCTGTGAGTCACACTTATTTCTGGAAATAGTATTGATGGTGGAAATGCATTTTCACAGATCGGTGTTTTGTGCCGTTTTTTGTTGTTTTGACAGCATGACATATTTTTTGTCCTGTTTTGTATCTCTGGTGTGTCCTCTCTACACTGCTGTTGTCTACGCTGTTTTCACACCCTTATTTTGTGTAAGTTCTCTCTCACCTTCATTTGCGACGTATTTTGCAGAAAATGTAATTTGAGCAGACCCTTCTCTCTCCATACACACTGACAGGTGCTATGTTGCTGTCACTGGTCACGTGTTCGTCATTTGTCCTGTGTTTAGTCTGGCGCTGATTCTGAATGTTTCGCGAGAACTATTGTGATGTCTCTGAGGGAGGAGAACTTGTGATGTGGTGTTCCCCGTGCGCGCGCTCTTGTATGTCTGTGTGTGTGTGTGTGTGTGTGTGTAGAGAGTAGGAAAGCAGACTTCCCCTTTCTAAGGAACCATCCCAGCATTTACCTTAAGCGATTTACGGAAATCACGAAAAACCTAAATTTGGATGGCTGGACGTAGGTCTGAACCGGCGTCCTCCAGAATGCAAGTCCAGTGTGCTAATCACCACGCCACCTCGGTCGGTGTGTGGGAAGAAGTGTGAGTGTGTGTGTGTGTGTGTGTGTGTGTGTGTGTGTGTGTGAGAGAGAGAGAGAGAGAGAGAGAGAGAGAGAGAGAGAGAGAGAGAGTGAGTGAGAACTGGAAGGAACTGTGGGGGGATGGGACTGAGAAACAGATGTTTATTTGGATATTTGGTGGTATTTTACTGTCATGTTTTATGTAGGGAAGTCCCTTTCGTATAGTTCGTTGAGTGTCCCATCCAGCGTTTTGTAGCACTTGTATTTTCATTCAAGACTTTCTTTCCTTCTATCATTGCTTTCTGGATGTGATAATCTCCTTTATTGTGAGCCTTTGACAGCTACTGTAGCTTTCTCTGAGAATTTAATATCAGACTCAGTCTTGTTTGGCTGGTAGTTTTCTTGTGTGAGATGATCTGTAAAAGTGTGCTATAACTTTTTAAGGCTCTGAGGTGTTCACAATATCTCATCTTCAAGTTTCTGCATGCTCGCCCTGTATAGACTGATAAGCATGAGGTAGAGGTTAACTTATATATTCCACATCCCGAGAATTTGTGTATGGAGGTGTTCTTACTGATAGCATTTTTCTGTACTGCAATTTTTGTGTGGAATGATGTTTGTAGTCCTTGTTTCTTCAGGATATTCCCCAAGCTCTGGACGTTTTTGTTTGGTATATGCAATGCTGTGTCCTTTGTAATGATTGCCTGGTTCTCTGTGTTTTCCAAGTGTTTGTGCTCCTCGTTCTCTGTTACGGCTGGGAAGTGTTCATGGTTTCTTCTTGTTTAATTTGCTTTTTTATTTTGTTGTTAATTTTGTTTATTACTTTGTGTTGTAACAAACCTCTCTGGCAGCATGTGTGTAGTTCGTGTGTGTGGTTAGGTCTTGTCTAATAACGGTGTCTCTTTTACTGTTCAGTAGTGAGCAGTGCACTGCACAAGCGGAAGAACATCACCGATGGTGATTCGATTTGTCGTGCGTGATCAGACAGTCCCTACAATACAACAGCAAAACGAACTTTGTTAAGTTTAATTACTATTTATTTCCGTACTATACCTGAAATATAAAATCTGAGCTGGAAAAACTACGTCCAATGTACACGTAATAATCTGTGTTACCAAGCGGCGAAACGGTCACATAGAAGGTTGGCTATCTGTCAGCTTACAAGGGCAACAACAACATGATATTAGTTATTTCATATGTTCACTCATCTTTTGGATCTGCAGTTCTTGTTCTTTCTTTCCGCGTTTGCAGTTAAATTATAGGATATGTGTTCCGCCTTTTTGCAAACACACTTTTTACCCGTACGTGGTGCTGCACCTCTGTCCCATCATCGGTGGGTTTTACCCATCGACAAGAATCATCAAAAGGCTTGTTGAATGTTGCCGGTCGGTGGGTCTGGTATAGACGGTATCTGCCCCATGTATCATACAGTAGATAACTTGCTATTGACGTTCCTATCGTTTTCGCTTTTTGAACTAAGTCTGGATCCCCCTCAAAATGAATATTCAGAAGGGCTCTTATTTTGTTTAGTATTTGTCTCCAATTCGAGGTTATCATTTGAGTTGGGACTTCGCTTACCCACAGACCGTATGATTTATTTGACATTCTAGTCTTGCAGGAGTCTACGCTCTCAGTAACGCTGATGCCTCCAGTAATAAATCTTCGTGAGCTGACGCAGAATGTGTTTCAAGTATGGCAAGAATTTCTCGGAGACTGTTTGCTACCATGCGACAGTGGTTCAAATGGCTCTGAGCACTATGGGACTTAACATCTATGGTCATCAACCCCCTAGAACTTAGAACTACTTAAGCCTAACTAACCTAAGGAAGCACACAACAACCAGTCATCACGAGGCAGAGAAAATCCCTGACCCCGCCGGGAATCGAACCCGGGAACCCGGGCGTGGGAAGCGAGAACGCTACCGCACGACCACGAGCTGTGGACCATGCGACAATGGATGCGAGAGTGTATTCATAGCTGCGGTGGCCGTACCTCGTACGTATGTTGATGATGTACACCAGTTACGGATGGAACGAAAATTTTAACTAATAAGTAACTTCTGAGTCATGAACACCTCCATAAAGTTTGATAGTCATCGGACTGGTGCTTCATGGCGTGTACTTTTCACGTCCGTTTAGTGTAACAACGTCTGTTTCAGAACAATTGGCCTCGCAGATTCTCACACGTATGGAAGCCATCGCGTCCGGAAGGGTAGCAAGTGATCCGCTATCGATAACATTTCCACATGCGAAGTAAAATGCCGATTCCGTGGAGACACGGATAAGATCAGCAATAAGAAGCAGAAGAAGAAGATGATGGCGATGAAGAAGAAGTAGAGTGTAATAACGTCCCTCTGTATCTGCGCACAGCGGTGTGTGGCGGAGGGCACACTATACACCAGTGGCGTTTCCCTGTATATGAACTCAGCCACAGTCCTCTAACTCAAGCGTCGTGGTGACCACGTGGTATGTATGACGGACGAAGTAGTTTGCCTGTTGACTCGTTTCGGACATCGAGCTTCCGGAATTTCGTGAGTGAAACTTCCCGCGAGGCATAGGTCTCCTCTTGTAAAGTCACTCGTTGCAGTTTTTGAGCTTTTTTTGTGACTATGTGGCCAAATAAACGGACCCACCAGAAACTGAGCAGAACTCATTGTAAATCTGTTCTACCTCTGCTGTTAAAACAACAAGGCAAGTTTCTAGAACTGACTAATGGTACTTGAGAATTGGTCGAACGAGTATGCTGTGAGCGGACTTGAGACGTAATCAGCTATGCCGGTCATTGCAGAGCCATTGCTAAATCTGAGTCCTAGTTTTTCGTCTTCTTTTTATTATTTGCATTTCAGCACTACAGGAACATTATACGTATCTTTGTTAGTTCGCGTGTTCTATAGTTCAACGTACAACTGAGTATTTGTTTTATATATCGAACTACGTGTTTATTATCATCATAATTATCGTCATTTTCATGAATTACATTTTTTGGTCTGTTCCGCCTCAGAATTGAGAACGACATCTCTTTTAAGGAACGTCTGGCGTTGGGATATACAGTACCAATACAATAACACCAAACACCCTACTCTTTAAAAAATCGAACTCTCTTGAGTAAAACAGCTTTGAACGTTTTATTACTTTACAATTGAGTTAATTTCTTCATTTGTGTGGTCATCCGTAGTTGCTTTACTTGTCCTTGGGTATTTATGTTCCGTCGTTACAACAAAGACGCATTTTCTTGTAGTTGTAACTACAAAACAAATATAACCCAGAAATGAATTAACGTGTAAAACATTTTGCGTTAAGCGGTAAAACTTAATCTGTGGAACACGAACACATCTAGTCATATCTGTTTTATTACACTACTGGCCATTAAAATTGTTACACCACGATGATGACGTGCTACAGACGCGAAATTTAGGCGACAGGAAGAAGATGCTTTGATATGCAAATGATTAGCTTTTCAGAGTATTCACACAAGGCTGGCGCCGGTGGCGACACCTACAACTTGGTGACATGAGGAAAGTTTCCAACCGATTTCTCATACACAAACAGGAGTTGATCGGCGTTGCCTGGTGAAACTTCGTTGTGATGCCTCGTGTAAGGTGGAGAAATACGTACCATCACGTTTCCGACTTTGATAAAGGTCGGATTGTAGCTTATCGCGATTTCGGTTTATCGTATCGCGACACTGCTGCTCGCGTTGGTCGAGATCCAATCACTGTTAGCAGAATATGGAATCGGTGCGTTCAGGAGGGTAATACGGAACGCCGTGCTGGATCCCAACGGCCTCGTACCACTAGCAGTCGAGATGACAGGCATCTTATCAGCATGGCTGTAACGGCTCGTGCAGCCACGTCTCGATCCGTGAGTCAACAGATGGGGACGTTTGCAAGACAACACCCATCTGCACGAACAGTTCGACGACGTTTGCAGCAGCATGGATTTTCAGACCATTATTCCGGTTACCCTTGACGCTGCATCACAGACAGGAGCGTCTGCGATGGTGTACTCAACGACGAACCTGGGTGCACGAATGGCAAAACGTCATTTTTTCGGATGATTCTAGGTTCTGTTTACAGCATTATGATGGTCCATCCATGTTTGGCGACATCGCGGTGAACGCACATTGGAACCGAGTATTCGTCATCCGGCGTGATGGTATGGGGTGCCATTGGTTACACGTCTCGGTCACCTCTTGTTCGCATTGACGGCACTTTGAACAGTGGACGTTACATTTCAGATGTGTTACGACCCGTGGGTCTACCCTTCATTCGATCCCTGCGAAACCCTACATTTCAGCAGGATAATGCACGACCCCATGTTGCAGGTCCTGTACGGGCCTTTATAGATACTGAAAATGTTCGACTGCTGCCCTGGCCAGCACATTCTCCAAATCTCTCACCAACTGAAGAGGTCTGGTCAATGGTGGCCGAGCAACTGGCTCGTCGCAATACGCCAGTCACTACTCTTGATGAACTGTGGTATCGTGTTGAAGCTGCATGGGCAGCTGTACCTGTACGCGCCATCCAGGCTCTGTTTGACTCAATGCCCAGGCGTATCAAGGCCGTTATTACGGCCAGAGGTGGTTGTTCTGGGTACTGATTTCTCAGGATATATGCACCCAAATTGCGTGAAAATGTAATGACATGTCAGTTCCAGTATAATATATTTGTCCAATGAATACCCATTTATCATATGCATTTCTTCTTGGTGTAGCAATTTTAATGGCCAGTAGTGTAGTTTCGTAGACTAATGAAAATTTTAGAAAATCTTTGAAGTAGTGCTTAAACTTTGCCGGGAGTGCCTAAGTGCCCTTGTTGTCAAAGACTGGATAAATATAATGTGAGTAATTTGCACACTGATTTAAGCCACAACTAGTTTTTTACGCATGTTAACGTTTATGACGCCGTATCTCTTGAACTGGTGTGCCGTACAGCGATAGACTTCTGAAGTGTGTGCCTTCAGTGGTAGACGCGGCTACTCTCTGCAAAATGGGCTGCGAATATAGTTAGTACTAAAGGCGTAATAATGTAGAACTTCGACCGTGTCGCTGAAGTTTCACTGTGCGAAGAGCGAGAATGTAGTAAGAGATAGCCGTTTGTCCCCTCATTATTTTATGGAAGGTATCAGCGACAAAAAGTGTGAAAACGTTGAAATTACGTGTAAAAGCTGTCTGAGTAATTTTTACGCTGCCACAAGACATACATGTACACAGTTTCTAACTTTAATACTTGAATTATTGTGTTAGATCTTTAATGTAAGATAACACTTTTTAATACGTAGTTTAAGACAATATTTTAAACTATTACATTTGGTCGATAGTCGTATGAAATTTCTGCAAATACACTGTTTATTTTGTTTTCTTTTTACCCACACATGTTTCCGCACCTTTTTGCCTACATCAGTGGGTTTTTGGTTATTCAAAACTGTAAAAGGTCAAAAACTTTTAGGTTGTAAGTGATTTGTCAAAGTGAGACCTACCGATAGTTTTTGTTAGTTTTGCTTCTTTCCGTGATTTTACTCTGTGTGGTTTTTCAGGACCAACTGTATACTATCCTGCACTGATAGCTTGTCATAAGCAAACCAAGCGATGGAAATGTAAATTTCATAGGCGAGTTAACACGTCCCTTGATTCTTTAAAAAAATCGTGATTTCTGGCGTGTCAAAGTGTTTTGCGTATGTGTTTGTTAGTACTCAGCTTTTGTTGCGACTAATGCTTCTTCTTTTGGCTTCCGTGAACACTGAGCACACATATTAATGTACTTTGTGTAATTCATTTGTTTATAAACACTTTTTCACTTCGCAAACAAAATATACATCCAGGTTTTGACAACAAGGGCACTTACCGACTTCCAACAAAGTTTAAACACTATCTCAATGCTTTTCTAAACTTTTTCATTACTCTGCGGGTGATAATCCCAAACTAATGAAACAAACATAATTAGAAGTGTTCGTCTTCTGCAATAGAAGTTTTACACGCTTAACATCAAATGTTGCACACATTAACTCATTTCCGGGTTATTTTTGTTTCACCGTTACAACTAGAAGAAAATACGTGTTTATTGTAACGACAAAAGAAAAGTATCCAAGGAATTGTATAGCAGCTACGGATGACCACAAATATGAAGAAATTAACTCACTTGTAAAGAAATCAAACGTGGAAAGCTGTTTTACTCAAGAGAGTTCGATTCTTTAAAGAGCATGGGGTTGGGCTGTTATTGTTACTGTACATCCCAACGTTGGACGCCTCTTCAAGAGATCACGTCCACAATTCGGAGGAAGAACAGAACGAAAGATCTAATTCTTGAAGACGATGGTAATTATGATGATAATAAATACGTGGTTCAATATATAAAAGGAATATGACGAATATACTACATACTCCTAAGAGAATTAAAGTAGGAGCTCAAAAAATAGAGGTGGTTAGGAGTTTGAAGTACCTAGGGGAATGGATTGAATGGAACAACCTTGAAGGGAAAGCAATGGAAGCAAGAAGGATCAAAATGGAACTAGGTTTCCAGAAAACCAATAACACGTACAGTAAGAAAGCCCTCCCTTGGAATACCAAAATACGGCACTGTAACACAGTAATTAAGCCGGAAGCACTTTATGCAGCTGAGACACTAGTCATGGGGAGGAAAGGGCAAATGGAGAAATTGGAAATGAAGGGCAGGAAAATTTTGAGGAAGATCATGAGTCCCAAATTCCAAAACAACAAACAAGTTTTCTATAGAATCGAAGCCCTCTTTGTAAAGTCGGAGAGACTGTCGGAAACCATGAGAAAAAGGAGGATTGATTTCTATGGACACATACTCGAATGAATCCCGACAGACTAAATAAACAAATCTTAGATTTCTTTCACAGAAAAAAAAGACTACACCCAAGTGGTTTAAGGAAGTGGAAAACGATATGAGAGAATTCCAGATTACCGAAGTCATGTTAAAGAGTGGTACAGCCAAAACCGTGACCAAAGACAAAACTAAAAGGTTCCAAGTTTTATCAACACCAGGAAACCAATTCAGATATCGGAGGAGGAAACAAAGAAGAGATCAGGTAGGATGAAGAACTATTGGGTGAAAAAGAGGGCACAAGCATCTAAGAATTGATTGATCTGACGTATCCCAAAGATCAAAGATGGGTGATTCGAAGTGAAAAAAAAAAGAAATACGCAGTTGCACCTTGTACTATAAAGCACGTGAACTAACAAAGATGTGCATAATGTTCCTGGAATGCTGATATGAGTGAAAATAAGACGAAAAACTAGTACTCAGATTTAGCAATGGCTCTGCAATGACCGGCATAGCTGATTTACGTCTCAGGACCGCTCATAGCATACTCGTTCGACCAATTCTTAAGTACCGTTAGTCAGTACGTAAAACTTGCCTTGTTGTTTTGACAGATTTAAAATGAGTCGTGCCTAGTTTCTGGTCGGCCCGTTTATTTGGCCAGATAGTCACAAAAAAAAGTTCAAAAACTGCAATGAGAGACTTTACAGGAGGAGAGCTATGCCTCGCAGGAAGTTTCACTCACGAAATTCAGGAAACCCGATGTTCGAAACGAGTCATCAGACAAACTGCTTCGTACTTCATACACACCACGTGGCCACCACTACTCTTGAGTTAGAGGCCTGAGATAACATACAGGGAAACGCTACTGGCGTATGGTGTACCCTCCGCCACACATCGGAGTGTGGCTCCCGGAGCTCAGATACAGAGCGACGTTATTACACTCTTCTTCTTCTTCATCTTCTTCTTCTGCTTCTAATTGCTGACCTCATCCATGTCTCCACGGAATCGGCTTTTTATTTCACATGTGGAAATGTTATTGGTAGCGGGTCACTTGCTACCCTTCCGGAGGCGATGGTTTCCACACGGGAGGGAATCTGCGTTTCCCATTGTTCTGAAACGAACGTTCTTACACTAAACGGACGTGAAAAGTACACGCCATGAAGCACCAGTCCGATGTTTATCAAATATTACGGAAGTGTTCATCGCTTAGAAGGTATTTATTGATTAAAACTTTCGTTCGGAACTGGTGTACATAATCAACATACGTACGAGGTATGGCCACCGCAGCTATAAATACACTCTCGCATCCATTGTCGTATGGAAGAAACAAACATTCTCCGTGGAACTACCTGCTATATTTGAAACATATTCTGTGTTAGTTAAAAAAAATGGCTCTGAACACTATGGGATTTAACATCTGAGGTCATAAGTCCCCTAGAACTTATAACTACTTAAACCTAACTAACCTAAGGACATGACACGCATCCATGCCGGAGGCAGGATTCGAATGGTTCAGATGGCTCTGAGCACTATGGGACTTAACATCTATGGTCATCAGTCCCCTAGAACTTGGAACTACTTAAACCTAACTAACCTAAGGACATCACACACATCTATACCCCAGGCAGGGTTCGAACCTGCGACCGTAGCGGTCGCGCGGTTCCAGACTGAAACGCCTAGAACCGCTCGGCTACATCGGCCGGCTCTGTGTCAGTTCATGAGGTATCAACATTACTGGGAGTATAGACTGGTGCAAAACTAGCGCGTCACATTAATCACATGATCTCTGGTTAAATGCATTTCCAGTTCAAATGATTATCTTGAATTGGAGAGAAATGCTGAAGAAAGTAAGAACCGTTTTGTAAATTAATTTCGACAGGTAACTCGACTTAATTGAAAAAGCGAAAACGGTAGACACGTCAATAGGAAGTTAACTACGCTACATGGGGCAGATATCGTCTATCCCAGACCCAGCAGCCAGCAAAATCCAGCGAGCCTTTTGATTAGTCTTGTCGAAAGATAATATCTTTGAAATAAAATTCGTCACTGCGACTCTACCACTCGCGAAGGGAAGACTTACTCTTGTGAGTGTGTAACACAAGTGCGGAACGCTTCCAATTAATCGCATGAACAAGAAGTAAGAAAGCAAACTCCAGCCTTAATACGAAGTCTAGTACTCAAACATAAGCCGGAAAGTACACCACAGGTTAACATAGCAGAAATAAACATTTTACACCAGCCCGTCAGACGAATACTTCTGAGTTAAATTACATAAACAGCAAAGCGGACAAACCTAACTTTCTAGTCAACAGAGTGATTTGCAATATCTGGACATCAAGGGCCTATTGTAAGATAATTGAAGAAAAGTATGCTCGATCGAAACAGAATATCAGCTGGAGCAATGTTCACAAGGTTCACCTCACGTCGAACGTGAAATCTTAACATTACACCATTGCCAATGATAGATTACTGACCAATGAAAACGCGCGCAAAATACCCTTTGGTCATACCAACGAATACACTACCTGTAGAAATGTTGATACGTTAAACCAGATTTACTTGTGTACTCATAGCTGACATGTGGAATTTGCTCCGTCAGAAACTGGCAGCGATAGGCAAGACAGTCTCCACAAGTTTATCAGTCAATACGCTTATTGTCGAACACTTTCCATATCTGTAACCGTATAAGGGGCAGTCAAATGATAACGAGACACATGGGAAAAATAAAAAAGCTATTTATTTCAACAGCCAGAGTTACAAACTAGCTCTTTTTGTTGCTTGATGATGACTAGTTTCGTGCCTTTATTCATAACATATCCTCAAATCATCAAGCCAATCAGAATAAATGTTACTCCACATAGCCAAAAAACCATAGGCTTTATCCAAAGGATTAGAATTCTATCTTGAAACCGGATTCGAACAGAAACTGATTAAACAGTATCACAAGCTGCTGACCCTTCTGCATCTCAGCGTTGTGGAAATCTGTAAACTGTTTATTATTTCACAAGTAACTGACGAAACAGCTAATATATTTATCTCACTGTGACAGAAGTCGGTCAATGTCGTCATGGAAAAATGTTTGAGGTGGCTTGCGGAACCTCAATTGTACCCATTTAGTGCTCCAAAAATATGGAAATCACGTCGTGCAGAGATCCATGAAACCATCTTGGCAACTTACGAGTGGGCATTATCCTGCAACACAATGATTCCTGGCGTTTGGACGTGATGTCGAGCTGCAAGTTTTGCAGAGTGTCCGTGTATTGCTTTGCATTCACTGCGGCGCCGAGTCCCCGAAACTCACTAAGTAGCGGACCCTCGGAATCAAAGAGAGAGGACACTACGACTGCCACAGTGGTGGCGTGTATAGCTATGGAATTTTGCGTTGCGTTGGTTCTGACGGTTCACTCTCAGACTCAGAATGACGACACCACGTTTCATCTCCTGCGATACTAAGAGAGTGGAAGTAATATTCTTCTTCGTGATGTCGTTCCAGGTGCTGCAGTGATGTAGACGTCCTATTCAACTACCGTCACCCTATGGCGAACCCACTGCGCACAGATTTTCCGTAAACTCGAATGCTCTACCACGATGGCATGAGCGGTAGCTAAACCGAGGCATGAGCTAAATGCCTTCCACTGTTCACCGTTGGTCATTTCTGACGGCAACATCCCCCGCAGCGATGACAGAAGGTGTAATGTTTCTATGAGCCTGTCTTGGCCGACTGCTGTCTTTCAATGACATCCGGCTTTCACGAACTCGTTTATCTCGTGCCAACACATGTGCGCGTGACATGCTGTGTTTGCCATATGCAGGAGATATTCGGGCACCAACTTCACTTCTTGACACTTCCTCTGCAGCCTAAAGCCGCACTGCAGTCACGATTTTTCTTTATTTTACTATTCGCACGACGCGTTTCGAGAAATAATTCCCATTTTCGAGTGCGTTTTTTTTTCATGTGTGTTAAGCCATTTCTTTTGATGTTGTCAGTGTGTGTGAGTCTGCTTCATTTTGATGACTTTTACTGTAATACATAAGAAACGCGATTTTTTTAGTTGGGTATCAATTCTTTCTGTGAGGTTAGTGGCTAAAGTTTGAGAACAATTTGTACTTACAGTTTTCTGATGGTCCATTTGTGTAGAGTCTTACACACACTTAACATCACACACAACTTGTACACTTTACACATCGAAAATATCTTATATAAACAAAACAGTTACAAAGATCTTCTTACAGGTAGTTCACAGAGATAACATTATAAGTCTTCCACAGATTATGATATGCTTTTGTACAGAGGTTTGGCTCATGAGCCAAATTGTTAAAATAAATAACCTCTGTACAAAAGCATATCATAATCTGTAGAAGACCTATAATGTTATCTCTGTGAACTACCTGTAAGAAGATCTTTGTAACTGTTTTGTTTATATAAGATATTTTCGATGTGTAAAGTGTACAAGTTGTGTGTGATGTTAAGTGTGTGTGAGACTCTACACAAATGGACCATTAGAAAACTGTAAGTACAAATTGTTCTCAAACTTTAGCCACTAACCTCACAGAAAGAATTGATACCCAACTAAAAAAAAATTCCGTTTCTTATGTATTACAGTGAAAGTCATCAAAATGAAGCAGACTCACACACACTGACAACATTAAAAGAAATGGCTTAACACACATGGAAAAAAAAACGCATTCGAAAATGGGAATTATTTCTCGAAACGCGTCGTGCGAATAGTAAAATAAAGAAAAATCGTGACTGGTAGCAGAAGATTTATTTATTTATGAACAAACCTATTGTATCTACAGTCGCAGGCTTTCATAAACCATTTATAATGGATCAAATCAGATACTTTCCTTATGTTGGCTACGGAATGCACAGCCCCTAATCAGTGTTTCCAGGCTACCCGCTTAACTATAATGCAACGTGGGTAGCCTATGACCAAAGGCGCCTTTGGCTTCCCGCCCGCACAGATGTAAATTTACCGGAGCTGTGAAAGCACAGCCTGTCCACGAGACACAAACACTTCTTTTATCTCCCTCATTATTTCTCTCTCCATCTCAATACTTTCGAACCACTTCAAAGAAACCCACGTTTTCTCGTGCGACAGCGGATACAAATTAAAGTTTACCGACCAAGACACGGGACATCCACACCGTCAAACGTGCTATGTGACTGTTGGAGAAATTATATGCAGCAAGAACGCCTTCCCTTTGTGAATCTCGCGGTCGTTTTATTCAAGCGGTCGACACACATGTCTGTGATCTCGTGAACCATCTACTGACACATAGGTCGCTGTAAACTTTTTCTCTGGTAACTGCCAAACCATTGTTCTTCTATAACACAGTGAACATAGTTCTCAAGATCACATTCCAGACTGTCGTAGGGTCCCTTAAAAGCTATGCACCTTATAAATGTTGTAAGCAGTTGTCGTTAGCTGTCTTGTCAACATCTGTAACATCTACATCGACACGATTACTCTGCAATTCACTATTAAATTGTCTGGCAGAGGGCGTATCGAAACACCTTCGAGCTATTTCCCTACCGTTCCACTCCGTAAAGGTGCGTGGGGAAAACAAACAATTAAATTTTTCCGTTCGAGCTCTGATTTCTCTTATTTCATCATGATGCTCATTTCTCACTACGTAGGTGGGCGTTAAAAGAATATTTCCGTAGTCGGAGGAGAAAGTTGGTGATCGAAATTTCATGAGAATATCCTGCCACAACGAAAAATGCCTTTGTTTTAGTGGTTTCTACCCCAATTCACGTATCAGGTCCGTGGCACTCTCCATCTTATTTCGAGATGGTACAAAACAAGTTTCACTTCTTTGAACTTTTTAGATGTCCTCCGTCGGTCACATCTGATGCGGATCCCACATTGCAGAGCAGTACTTCAGAAGATGGTGAACAACTTTGGTGTAGACATTCTCTGTAGCAATCCTGTTGCACTTTCTATGTATTCTGCCAATAAATCGCAGCCTTTGGTTTGCTTTCCTCACGACATTATCAATGTGATCGTTCCAGTGTAAGTTATTTGTAATTGTAATCCTCAAGTATTTAGTTCACTTTACAGCGTATAGATTTGGTGATTTATCGTGTAACCGAAATTTAGCGGATTCCTTTTGGTACTCATGTGGATGACTTAACACTTTTTCTTATTTAGAGACAATTGCCACTTTTCGCACCATGCAGATATCTTGTCTACATAATTTTGCTTTTGGTATTGATCATCTGATGACGCTATAAGGCGGTAAATGACAGCATCATCTTCAAACAATCAAAAAGGTCTGCTCAAAAAGTGCCTTATGTCGCTTATGTAAATCGGGAACATCTGAGGGCCTATAACACTTCCTTGGGGAGCGCCAGATAGTCCACTACTTTTGGTTTGCTCGATGCCTTTCCGTCAATGACTAAGAAGTGTAATATTTCTGACTCGAAATCAAGAATCCAATCACATGACTGGCACGATACTCGATTGGAAATCAATTTGATTAGATGACGCCTGTGAGGAACGGCGTAGAAAGCCATCGGGAAATCTAAATATATAAAATCTGTGTAACATCTCTTGTCGATAGCACTCATTACTTCGTGTTGCACAAGAACAATATTTTCTGAAACCGTGCTATTTGTCAATAAATCGTTCGCTTCGAGGTAATTCATAATTTTCAAACACAGTAATTGATCCAAATTCCTACTGCAAAGCGACGTTAGTTGTATGGGTCTGCAGTTCAGTGGATTCGTCCTATTTCCTTTCTTGGA
Organism: Schistocerca cancellata; assembly: GCF_023864275.1. NCBI lineage: Eukaryota > Metazoa > Arthropoda > Insecta > Orthoptera > Acrididae > Schistocerca > Schistocerca cancellata. The sequence goes on along the minus strand of NC_064635.1, from coordinate 12,773,039 downwards.
CACAGGTGTGACTTGTGCTACTTTCCAGTATTTTGGTGCGGGTCTTCCGAAGAGCGAGCAGTTGTATGATTTTCTAAGTATGGAGCTATTGTACCAGCATACTCTGAAAAGGGCCTGACTGGTATACGGTCTGGACCAGAGACCTTGCCTTTAAGCTTTCACCCTACACCGTGCGTATCTACTTCTAAGTCACTGATGTTGGCAGTTGTTCTGGATTCGAATTATGCGATATTTACTACTTCTTCTTTGGTGAAGGAGTTGCATAAAACGCCGTTTAGTAACTTTGGTCTCGTGGCACTAACATCAGTGACGTCACAAGTCCTATCGCGCAGTAAGGGTATTGACTGCGTCTTGCCACTACTGTACTGTACATATGACGAGAATCTCTTTGGATTTCGAGACATAATTTCGTTGTGGAAACTGTTAAAAGCATATCGCAGTGCTGTTCACGCTAAATTTGGAGCTTCTGTAAGACTTCACTGTTGGTTGTATATCGTACTGACAGATTTCAGACATATTTGATGCTACTTGAAAGTGATATTCATGAATTATTTTTTCAGTCAAATGGGTGAAAGATCCTTTGTACCCTGAGGAAACAATTACAAAACTAAGGAAAACTCCTGATCGCACCGCTGGATGCCGTAAGCACGGAGCCAACACACGTTCTGCTTAATTCACTGCCCTGTGCCTATCAGTAGTCACTGGGGAATATTCAATTATAAGCCATGCAAGCCCGTTGTTTCGCCGTGCTCTGAATTATCAAAGTATGTGCGTCTGTGACTATTTCTGTTCAACTGTGCGAGGCAGTTACGTCTCCAAGTTGTTTTACTGTATGACAATCATACATTTTTCATAGCTTTCAGGACTTCATTACCACTATTTATAGGAGTAGTCTTTGGTTTTTGGAACAAGACGTGTCTTTCGACCTGTTTGGAAGGCATCCAATATAAATGAAGCAAGCTGTGTTTGAGGCGAATTATTGTGCCCGAAGTCATGCTGATTCTTTAAGAAACGTACATATCCAGACTGAAGCGACGAACGAAAATTTGTACCAAGGCCAGGATACGAACCAAGGTCGCCTGCTCATTAGGCAGATGCACTAACCACTACGTACTGACCACTACTCCACTAAGCAGCTGGAGAGTCAGAAGGAATCCATACCTCAGTATGTGAGCCAAGGCAAAAGAGGGAAAGGGCAAGGGGAGATTGAGCAGAAACTAAGAGAGAAAAATAGAAACGCCATAAGCGGAAGAAGCGACTTACGAATGATGATACTTGCAAATGGAGAGAGCTTAAGCCCAACAGGGGAGTGATGTGAAACGAGAAACGAAAGCTTCATGGATGTGACTGAATCCCAGATTACCTTGAAGAGGACTGAGAAAACAAGACGCTATTTTGATAAGATCAGGTGGTCTGGAATGAATAGTGAGTTTGCCACTAAATTTGATCATTTCCAGTTATTGTCCTAAGAGCGTAGCCGGTGGTTAGATGTGGAAACCAGGGAACAAAAAACAATAGGAAAACCAATTGTTTCTGTTGGTTCACAGGAGAGCGAAGTGAAAACGACAACGACAAATGTCTTGGGCAGAAAATTTAACTGCAGATGCTTGAATTTTAACAGGATAAGTACCACCACATGTAACGCAATAGCAAAGCGATTATCGGAATCATCGCATGCTGTTTACTGGCTTCGTTGTCAACCATCTGAACCAAACCGGACTTGGTCATTGATAGTTAGCTAGCGGGGTATAATTTGTAAATATTTACTGTTTACAGTTTTGCCAACTTTCAGTTCACAGACGCAAGGACTGCTGGGACTAGTGTAAACAGCAGACAGATACTATCAACACTTCTTAAAAAAAGAACACACAACGAAAGTGAAGTGCTTAGGTTACAGGCGCTCACAAACACGGAAAATCAAGCATCCTGGTGAACGCAGAACAAAGAGATACAATTCAAAGACTGCACGTATGTGACAACAAATGGTCCTAAAGGCTCTGAGCACTATGGGACTTAACATCTATGGTCATCAGTCCCCTAGAACTTAGAACTACTTAAATCTAAGTAACCTAAGGACAGCACACAACACCCAGTCATCACGAGGCAGAGAAAATCCGTGATCCCGCCGGGAATCGAACCCGGGAACCCGGGCGCGGGAAGCGAGAACGCTACCGCACGACCACGAGCTGCGGACGTATGTGACAACAACACGGCAAGAAATTTTCACTAATGGCGCTTAGTAAATGTAAGGAAGCAGAAAGCATACTGCGTTAAAACAAACAGCCATATACTTTGATGCATAGACTTATCACTTCACTAAGAAGACGAAGAACAACAACAACAACAAGATGATGATGCTGATGATGATGATAATAGCAATAATATAGAAGGAACTAATATCACTTGCATACAAAATCCTATCCCAATGTCTTCTCGACAGAGCACAGAACAACCTGAACCAAAAAGTGCAGAATATCAGTCAGGATTCAGGTCAAGCCGTTTGTGTCCAAAGCAGATCTTGTAGGTAAAGCTAATCGTAAGACATTAGACGATTTATGGTAAATACTTAGTCTGCGCATTTGTTTATTTCAAAAAGCGTATGACTCAGTGGACCTGGAATCACTCCTCCAAATATTAAAAGAATAACGTCTAGATGTGAAAACATTTGCAGTCATAAGACAGACATTGACAGGCACAAAGTCCAAGGTTAAACCTACAGGGAAACTCAGATCCTAGAGAAATAAAAATTCGATTAAGACGAGGACACAGGCTGTCTGCATTACTTTTCAAATACGTTCTTGAAAAACAGAGACAAGAAAGGCGCAAACAGAAAGCACTACTCAAAATTGACCGACCAATCACTTTAGGCAGAGACAAGAGTGAGGCGAAGTCTGGATACATTCCTATAAAGGTCTAACGGTGTGATGAGTCGTCATGGCGTCTAGTTTGGGCTATTTGTGGGAGGTTAAACAATTTGTAGGAGCTATGGCGACAGCGGCGACCATCTTGAAATACGTCATCTTGGTAGTGCGTTACGTGTTCAAATGGTAAAAGACTCATGTGGCACATCATCTTGAACGACTTCTTCCTCATAAATACACGAGTGAAATCTGTTTTAAGACATCTTTATTTGTGTAGAAGTTACGACCTGTTAAAGTTCAGGGCACTTGTCAGAATCAGCTTCTCAGCATACGCTCAAAATGACCTCCGTTGCGCTGTACACACAATCGGACTCTTTCTCGCCAGTCGCGCTTCGCACGTCGCAGCATCTGTGAGTCAACAAAGGCACAAACACTCTCAGTACAACTGGGTGTTGTGCGATGTCCTTAGGTTAGTTAGGTTTAAGTAGTTCTAAGTTCTAGGGGACTGATGACCACAGATGTTAAGTCCCATAGTGCCCAGAGCCTCTCAGTACACCGGAAAATGGCTCTGAGCACTATGGGACTCAACTGCTGAGGTCATTAGTCCCCTAGAACTTAGAACTAGTTATACCTAACTAACCTAAGGACATCACACACATCCATGCCCGAGGCAGGACTCGAACCTGCGACCGTAGCGGTCTCGCGGTTCCAGACTGCAGCGCCAGAACCACGCGACCACTTCGGCCGGCCCTGGTACCTCGTCCACCGCTCATTGACACAGTTTCAATGCATTGTTGCTGTGTGTGCGCCATTGTGAATCATTTGAAACAATTAACAGAACTGATCACCTCCTTGCAATTTCAAACTTTAACAGGTCAAAACTGCAACACAAATACAAGTATCTTCAAACAGATTTCACCTATATATTCCTGAGAAAGAGGCAGTTCCAAATGATTTGCCATGTGGCAGCCTTTCCGTTTGAAACACGTAACAAAATTCAAGATGGCGGATTTCGAGGTGGTCCCCGCTGCCACCATAGCTCCCATAAGTCGCGCCCCCACCTACAGTCACCGCATACCAGACCCCTTTATGGTTCCTCACACCGCTCGACTGTTGTAGGGGTGCATCCATTCTGTCACCTCATCCTGTAGAATTACCCAGCACGTGCAGACGATTTAGCGGTCTCAACCTTCGACACTTCATCAGCCCAAAGTCAGGCTGAACTCTTGAAAAAAAACTACAGAAAAAGTCGAATTACGGCACGTGCAAAAATCAAGAACCAAAATTCATGGAGATGAAATGTGACAAAATTAAACTAATTCCATAATATAAATATCTCGGTGAAACCATTCAGTAAAATGGAATCGAAACAAGAAGGTCCCTATGTGCAAGAAACTCTAATTTTGATTAGGAAAAAAGACGACGAAGAGAATGAGAAAAATATACAGAAGATCATAAGAAAAATTCTAGGCTCAAGACTTGTAGACGAACAGTGCCGACACAGATGCAGACAAGAAGTCAAACAATACGCAAGTATCCACAGCCACATTATACAAACTCAGGTGAAGGCTCTGTGGACAGATTAAAAGAATGAACGCATGCGGGCTTGCAAATCAAATGCAATCGAATTCTTTGATAACAGAAGAAAAGCCAGAACGAACACTCCAAAATTCAGAAAATGCAAGTTGACCATAAACAAAAAAACTAAGGAAGAAGACAGCAACACATTGGACTGCAGAGAGAAAGGGATCACACAAGCGCACAAGCAGACAAAAAGCAACTATGGACTCAACGGAAGATAAATGACAACATCCAAGTACTTTATATAGTCCCAATGTGCTTATGCCCATATAATACAAATGTAGGAGCAACTAAGAAACGTCGGAAACCATAGAAATGGCGCGTACCGAGAAATTTGATTACAGTAATGTAAACACAGTTTACTCAAGTCATAACGGTGGTAAAGAACTTCCTTTGGGCGGTTCACAAACTGAAAACTGTCCCCTACCGAAGACCGTGGCTAACTGAATGGACTTTCATAAAGACGATATGCTTCCGTCAGGGAAATTTACCTACTCATCTCGACAGGGCTGGGTGCCACAGCTTGTTCATGGGGCACAACACCAGAATGAGATTTTAATCATGTATTTTTTTCGTGTAAGAGATATTATGCTGAGAAAGTGACTATGTGCAATAGATGGTTGTTGGTTGTTTTTGGGGAAGGAGACCAGACAGCGAGGTCATCGGTCTCATCGGATTAGGGAAGGACGGGGAAGGAAGTCGGCCGTGCTCTTTGAAAGGAACCATCCCGGCATTTGCCTGGAGCGATTTAGGAAAATCACGGAAAACCTAAATCAGGATGGCCGGACGCGGGATTGAACCGTCGTCCTCCCGAATGCGAGTCCAGTGTCTAACCACTGCGCCACCTCGCTCGGTGTGCAATAGAAAAGAAAGTTAAAACAACTACACTACTGGCCATTAAAATTGCTACACCACGACGATGACGTGCTACAGGCGCGAAATTTAACCGGCAGGAAGACGATGCTGTGTTATGCAAATGATTAGCTTTTCAGTGCATTCACAAAAGGTTGGCGCCGGTGGCGACGCCTACAACGTGCTCACATGAGGAAAGTTTCCTACCGATTTCTCATACACAAACAGCAGTTGACCGGCGTTGCCTGGTGAAACGTTGTTGTGATGCCTCGTGTAAGGAGGAGAAATACGTACAATCACGTTTCCGACTGTGATAAAGGTCGGATTGTAGCCTATCGCGACTGCGGTTTATCGTATCGCGACATTGCTGCTCGCGTTGGTCGAGATCCAATGACTGTTAGCAGAATATGGAATCGGTGGCTGCAGGAGGGTAATATTGAACGCCGTGCTGCATCCCAACGGCCTCGTATGACTAGCAGTCAAGATGACAGGCATCTTATCCGCATGGCTGTAACGGCTCGTGCGGCCACGTCTCGATCCCTGCGTCAACAGAAGGGGACGTTTGCAAGACAACAACCGTCCGCACGAATAGTCCGACGGCGTTTGCAGCAGCATGGACTATCAGCTCGGAGACCACGGCTGCGGTTACCCTTGACGCTGCATCACAGACAAGAGCGCCTGCGATGGAATACTCAACGACGAACCTGGGTGCACGAATGGCAAAACGTCATTTTTTCGGATGAATCCAGGTTCCGTTTACAGCATCATGATGGTCGCATGCGCGTTTGGGGACATCGCGGTGAACGCACATTGGAAGCGTGTATTCGTCATCGCCATTCTGGCGTATCACCCGGCGTGATGGTATGGGGTGCCATTGGTTACACGTCTCGGTCACCTCTTGTTCGCATTGACGGCGCTTTGAACAGTGGACGTTACATTTCAGATGTGTTACGATCCGTGCGTCTACCCTTCATTCGATCCCTGCGAAACCCTATATTTCAGCAGGATAATGCACGAGCGCATGTTTCAGATCCTGTACGGGCCTTTATGGATACAGAAAATGTTCGACTGCTGCCCTGGCCAGCACATTCTCCAGATCTCTCACTAATTGAAAACGTCTGGTCAGTTGTGGCCGAGCGACTGGCTCGTTACAATACGCCAGTCACTACTCTTGATGAACTGTGGTATCGTGTTGAAGTTGCATGGTCAGCTGTACCTGTACACGCCATCCAAGCTCTGATTGAATGCCCAGGTGTATCAAGGCCGTTATTACGGCCAGAGGTGGTTGTTCTGGGTACTGATTTCTCAGGATCTATGCACCCAAATTGCGTGAAAGAGTAATCACATGTCAGTTCTAGTATAATATATTTGTCCAATGAATACCCAGTCATCATCTGCATTTCTCCTTGGTGTAACAATTTTAAGGCCAGTAGTGTATTTTCCACTAAGGTAACACCGCACATCAGAAAATTAACTGTCGGACATGGGAATTTCAACACCTTAGAGGCAGCATACAGCAAACGTCAAAATGTCATGAAGTGTAGTACACATAATGCAAAAATGGTAAATGTTTCAGTGTATTTGCGCTTACTATACCTCGAAAGGTGACGTCGGTATATGTCACTTGAGGAATAGTAGTTGTACTGATAACGGTTATAACGCTGTCCTCGAAGAGTTACAGTAGTGGCATAGCTAGTAAAGCGCCATCTGTGTCTACCTTTTAATAGGGAATGCTCACAGACGGAATGCTCAGTGGGGTGGAAACGTTTGAAGCATGCGGGCAACCATGCCACGGAGCTAATTAAGACACTCGTACTTCCTACAGCCAACTGAAAGGGGTCAAATTGTGGCCTTACGAATAGCGACGTGGGCGTTTTGGAGAACTGCGACACAGGTAGTTGCTGATATATCAAGCCCATAGAAGAGGTTCTGGATGTCAACAAAGCACAGACGCACGCCAGAATCGTCGTATTGTAAGGGCAGCAGAGGCAGACAGCACAGGTGAGAGGGCTTGTCAGCCCAGACGTGTCCACACGAACTGTTGGGAACCGACCATCAGCAGTGGGATCACGGGCGCGCACGCCTCTAGCCCATCTTCCACTCCCACCACGTCACTTGGAAGATGGAATGGCGCGTCGTGGTCTTCAGCGATGAAAGCAGATTCTGCCTGCAAGCAAGCGATGGTCGTTTGAAGTTAAAATCTTCTGGGTTATTGGGCCGCGTCATGTTTCTTCTAAAATGTTCGACGTTTCGACCCGTCTGCTGGGATCTTCCTCAGGATCCTTGGTGTTCACTAGTGCTAGAAAACTGTCAAAGACGAGTGTCGCGTACACTTATGAAGGGGCAATTTGTTTGTGCGTACAATGTAGATCTAGCGAGTGCTGTCTCGTAGACTGCATTTGTCCAAGACACAATGACCCCACCCTAGGAGTTAGTCGTCTGGGGTCAATAAGCTACAACTCTCGTTCACCTTTGTTGTTTCTGGAGGGGATGCTAGCCAGCACTCGGTACGTGCCTAATGTTGTTACACCCATTCTTTTGCCGTTCTTGGAACAGGAAGGTGATGTGTTGTTCCAACAGTATAATGTTCGCAGACACAGTGCCTCTGAAACTGAACGTGCTCTGTAAGTCGTGAAGCAACGTCCCTGGCCAACACGATCTCCATACTTGTCTCTAGTTGAGCACGTGTGGGATATGATGGGACGAGAAGTGACTCATACGACTCCTCAGCCAACAACTCTTACAGAAATACGTGAACAGGTCGAGCTGGCGCAGCATATAACGTGTCCGAGGACAGTATTCACCATCTGTACGATCGACTGGAGGCTACTCAACGTACCAACATGGGTGTCTCAGCATGGATCCATACCTGGTACTTGAGAACCGCTTGTGTTACTGATCTGTACATATAATCATAGCATATACTCCATATGCATTGTTGCAGCAGTAAAATTTGAGTGAATCGGACAGATTAGATTAGATTAGTACTTGTTCCATAGATCATGAATACGACACTTCGTAATGATGTGGAACGTGTCAGGGTAATAAAAGGTGTCTATACAAGCTATTACATTAGACAAAATATTACATGACACTCAATAATTTATATATATATATATATAATTTTTTGTGGAGGTTGGGAAATTATCCACTTACTATATCCAAAAATTCATCTAATGAGTAGGAGGAGTTGCCATTAAGAAATTCTTTTAACTTCCTTTTAAATGCTACGTCGCTATCTGTCAGACTTTTGATGCTATTAGGTAAGTAACAAAAGACTTTTGTGGCAGCATAATTTACCCCCTTCTGAGTTAGATTTAACCTTGAGTAGTGAAGATCATCCTTTTTCCTAGTGTTGTAGCCATGTACACTGCTATTACTTTTGAATTCGTTCGGATTGTTAATAACAAATTTCGTAAGTGAACATATACAGGGTGAGTCACCTAACGTTACCGCTGGATATATTTCGTAAACCACATCAAATACTGACGAACCGATTCCACTGACCGAACGTGAAGAGAGGGGCTAGTGTAATTGTTTAATACAAACCATACAAAAATGCACGGAAGTATGTTTTTTAACAGAAACCTACGTTTTTTTTTAAATGGAACCACATTAGTTTTGTTAGCACATCTGAACATATAAACAAATACGTAATCAGTGCCGTTTGTTGCATTGTAAAATGTTAATTACGTCCGGAGATATTGTATCCTAAAGTTGACGCTTGAGTACCACTCCTCCGCTGTTCGATCGTGTGTATTGGTGAGCACCGAATTACGTAGGGATCCAAAGGGAACGGTGATGGACCTTAGGTACAGAAGAGACTGGAACAGCACATTACGTCCACATGCTAACACCTTTTTATTGGTCTTTTTCACTGACGCACATGTACATTACCATGAGGGGTGAGGTACACGTACACACGTGGTTTCCGTTTTCAATTACGGAGTGGAATAAAGTGTATCCCGACATGTCAGGCCAATAGATGTTCAATGTGATGGCCATCGTGTACCGTGTGTACCGTGATGTGCCTACAACCCCAGAGGATATGAAACAACGTATTGTGGCAGCCTGCGGCGACATTACACCAAATGTACTGCGGCGTGTACGACATTCCCTACGCCAGAGACTGCAATTGTGTGCAGCAAATGATGGAATATAACAAAGAAGGAAGGAAAGGGCAGAGCGCAAAATCAGAAAATGAAAATGTAGAAATGAAAGGAAAAGTATGAGGAAGAGGGGAAAGTTTAGTATATATGTATGTATGTATGGAGAGAGAGAGAGTAATATAAGTAAGAGAAGGATGAGGAGAGAGAGAGAGAGAGAGAGTAATAAAAGTAAGAGAAGGATGAGGAAAAGTGAGAGTAGATACAGGAAAGAATTAGACGAAGAAATGGAATGAAAAGAAGGAAGAGAAAAGACAGAGAACTACAGAGTGAGAGGAGAAGACTAGACAGAATGAAAGGAAGTAAAAAGGAGGTAAGAGAGAAAGTTGAAAACTCACAGAGAGAGAAAATTAAGGAATTTAATGAGACAGTGCTGAGTTGCGAATAACGAGACAGTGAGAGAGAGAGAGAGAGAGAGAGAGAGAGAGAGAGAGAAGGGGAGAGTTCCCTCTGGCGGTGTTCTGTTCTACAGCCGACCTAGGCTTCTACACTGAGCGTGGCTTTGCCTGCCCCTGAAGCCGCCCAGTTTAAGTCGGTTGTCGGGCTGTTAGGACGCTGGCAGTTGGATTGCCGCGGAGCACGGAACGTTCGCACAATAAACATCCAGACGTGTCGGCAGATTTATGTAAGACTCCGCTCGCCTGACTGCAAACTTAATTAGCCACATCTGGGTCAGGGGGAGCTGCGTAAATTACAGGAAGCCTGGCCCCACAACTTCTCCCACCACGTATTTCCACTTTCAACATCAAATTAGCCTATGAAGGAACTCCTGAGGGCTTGACACGTTTTTAGGGTTTCGAGTCTCATTGTGCAAAAACGGAACCTTTACAGAATCGCTTTGTCGTTTGTCCATCTGTCTGTCTGTCTGTCCGACTGCTAAGAACCCATTTTCTCACGAACAGGTACACACATCAGGTTCAAATTTAAATCTCATGTTAGAATCTATGGTCCACTGACGGTGTGAAAATTTTAAACTTCCAACTCAATGCATTCAAGAGGTACGGCAATTTATGTCACATATTTTGATACTAGAAAGCTCACTTATCAAAATATATAGGGTACTTCTAGTTGTCACAGAATCATGAAATTTTGCAAGAAGCAAAGTTTCACACTACAGGTGGAGAAAAAAGAATCCTAAAATTGTTAATTTGTAATTAGGTAACACGAAAAAATAGTTTTTGTGATTTTTTATCCGTCTGTCTGCATGTCTGTCCGTCTTTGAAGACCCCTTTTTCTCTAGATCACCTGGGCGTATGATGTTCAAACTTATATCACATACTGAGGTCTGCGATCTCTTTCCGATGTAAAACTTTCAAGTTTCTAAGTCAATGCAATCGAAAGATACCGCCATTTACGTCACATATCTTGACACTCAGACAAGCACTCATCAAAACGTATAGGGTACCTCCTATCGACCTAAAAGTCACAAAATTTGGCAAGAAGCAAATTTTCACACTAAAAGTAAAGGAAAAAATCTTAAAGTTCTCAATTTCTGATTATAAGACACGAAAAAATGGTTTTTTGTCGTTTTTTTCATCTATATGTGCATCTGTTCGTCTGTTAAGGCCTCTTTTTCTCTGGAACAGGTTGGCGTAACAAGTTCAAATTCATGTCGCATACTAAACGCGATGTAAAGGCACGGCCATTTATGCCACATATTTTTAAGCTCGCAATCTCGTTCATCAAAACCAGTAGGGTACTTCCCGTTGACCTAGAACCATGAAATGTGGCAATCAGTAAGGTTTCATAGTACGACGAAAGTACAAAATCAGAAATTTGTTAAGTTGTAATTATATCACATAAAAATATCTTTTTGCCATTTGACCATACAACGCAGTCCTTCCCATCCATCAGAAGCACAATAGGCGAACAATGCAGCATGCAAACATAAAATATAAGTAGCAGTCATGTTCCATCAAGTAAAAAAAATGTTGTATTAAATTTTCTCTCTACATGTTTAAACTAAATTAATCTTCTTGCTTCTTCTTGTATCTCTTGGCTAATCTGAGGAATTACTGTAAAGATTTCGATACAGTCTTGGAATTCCCGAGTCCAGTATCGTGCGAGTATCGATATCGAAAACAGACAAAAATCGTTGATATTCTTTATTCCCACGATGGATGAACAATGTATGTTGTACATAACTGCGTTTGTACGGAATCCTCAGTGCTTAAGTCCTACTACCAGTTGGCGAAATGCTTTTTAGTTCAGAGCATCTCACACATCTGAAGCTTCTTGCGCTCCATACTTGTTGCACAGGTCCAAAACAAGTGAATGATGTATGAATTACTAATACGAGAGGTAGTCGTAGAGTTATAACCACGAAAAAAAATTACAGAATTATATATATAGTAATAAATTCATTTGTTGTGTTTGCAGCCCTGATTGATACTGGAATTGGCCCGCGGCACAGTACCAGCATAATCTCGCAGTGCATCGAGACAGTGGGTAGTGAGCGCGGCACTGCGGGCCCTCTACCGGCGCGCTACGGAACTGTGGTGCGGGTGAATTCCAGTGTCTACCAGCGCTGCGAACAAGCAAGACAGTTGATTAGTTAGAAGACACATGAAATGACTCAGAACCATATTTCACTAGGGGAAAACAGATGCCACCTACAGGAATATTAAAGAGACTTTTGGGGAAAAGAGAAGCCCCTGCGTGAATTTCGTGAGCTCAGATGGAAAACCAGTACGGTACTAAGATAAAAACGGAAAGCTGAAAGGAGCATATAGAATCGCTCCAAAACCCAGGCGATCATTGTAGGCAAAACCACCCCTTCCTTCCGCCTCCTTGATTTCTATCTCATCATCTATGGCCGTCCTATCGCCCTCACTCCCACCCTTAAGTACCTTGGCGTCACCCTCGACCGTCGCCTCTCCTGGACTCCCATCTCCTGACAATCCCAGCCGAGGCACACTCCCGACTCCGTCTCCTCAAGCTCTTTTCCGGCCGTACGTGGGGTCTGGACCCATCCACCATCCTCCACACCTATAAATCCCTCATCCGCCCTATCCTTTGTTACACCCATCCGGCTCGGATCTCCGCCCCCCCTACCTTTTATAAATCCCTCCAAATCCTTGAACGCCATGCTCTCCGCCTCGCCTATCGCATCTGTCTCCCCTCCCCCACGCGGATCCTGTACGATTTCATCCCCTTCCCCCACCTCCTCCTTTTCCTTGAAAGGATACGGATCCCGTACACCTCCCGCAAACTCGATCCTCCTCACCCGCTAGTCTCCCCGATCCTCTCCCACCCCCGCCCGCTGCCGCGCCTGTATTCCCACGTCCCACCCGGTCTCCATCTCTCCACCCTCCTTACCCTCTCCCGAGGTGGCTTCCGCCAGCTCCCTCTCTCTGATGATGCCCTCCTCCCCTCCGTCTACCCCTCCTACCAACTTTGATCCTCCCACCCTCCACCTGTGTTGCTCCTCTGGGCACCCCTCTCCCTTCTCCCCATCTTCCCTCCCTCCTCCATTTCTCCCCACTCCTCCCCCAGGCTTCTCCTCCCCCAGGCTTCCCCTCCCCTGTCCCTCTACTCCTCCCCCCATCTCCTCAGCCTTTGGCATCCTTGTTCTCCCCTCTCCTTCACCTCACCCTTATTCCCCTCTTGGCAGGTCCACGGACTCACACACGCTAAGTGGACATTCGCGCGCCGGAGATCACCGCCATCAGTGTCTCGTGTGTGCCGTCGTGTTTAGTGTTCGGTGTTCACCGTCACACTCCATCGTTCACCAGTGCCATCGTCATCTTCAGTGTTTGTGCTTCGTGTCAACAGTTTGTTGTGTGGATTGTCATCGAGTGTGAACGGCTTCATGTTTTTTTATGTTCATGTGTCGACTGTTTTTTCCCGCCGTTTTTCCAAGTGATGTATCTTCTTTGTTTATCTCATTGTACTGTCTTCGGCTGAAGAGCGGCGTATTGTGCTGCTGCCAGCCTACCTGTTCCACAGGTTTTAAAATCACAATAAAGAAAAAAAAAGTAGAAGGAGCATATAGAGGACTTGTACGAAAAGTATGAACTTGAAATGGAAGACGATTTAGATGAAAATGAGATGGGAGATATGATATTGCCAGAATAACTGGACACAGTACTGAGAGTCCGGAGTCGGAACGAGGCCACTGCAGTAGGCGACATTCCATCAGACCTACTGAAAGCCTCGACAGAGCCAAAAACTCTTCCATCTAGTCAGCAAGATGTATGAGACAGGCGAAGTACACTCATACCTCAATAAGAATGTAGTACTTCCAATTCCGATGAATGCAGGTCCTGAGAAGTGTGTGAAAATTACCGAACTATCAGTTTAATAAGTCATAGTTGCAAAGTACTTACACTTATTTCCTACAGATGCTACTCGCATCTGGCCAATTTTTTTTTTTTTTCAAAACATTTTTCTTAGTGTTGTTAGTCCACATTTCTTATACTCCCTACTTTGGCAGTCGTCAGTTATTCTGCTGTCCGAGTATAAAAACTGATCCACAATTTGTAAGTATCTCATTTCCCAATCTAATTAACTCTTCACCTCCTTATTTACTACATTGATCTCTAGATTTACTGCGTATATGTCCTGATTTACTACATTCGTCTCCAGATTTACTACATCCATCTCCTGATTTACAACTTTCATCTCTTGATTTACTACATTCATTCACACCCGTTTTTTTTTACCTTTGCTGACATTCATCTTATACACTCTTTTCAAACAGCAATCCATTCCATTCAAACGCTCTTCCAGTTCCTTTGCCACCTCTGACAGAAATACAAATTCGCCGACAAACGACGAAGTTTTCATTTCTCCTCCTTCACATTTAATAAATATTTCGATCGAACAGGCCGTGTCCCCATGTGCACACGTCAGAGTGCAGTTGACGCTACACGAGGCCTCCACGCTGTGGACTTTAGCGAACTTCTCGCCGCAGACGAGACATAATTAAGACTGGAAGCGAGCGCCTCCACCCGCGTAAATCAGACTCGCCTGTTTATGGTGGACGCGCTGCGTGCTTTGCCGCAGTCTGCCTTCCAAATTAGTTTCCACCTCTGCTCTCTCTCTCTCTCTCTCTCTCTTATAAGTTGCGCTGCAAAGCTGTTGGCGACAGACACGAGACGAGGCACCAGCAACTTGCGGGTGCGACTTCTGGATCCAAAGGCCACCACAGACAACAACACGCCGCCTTCCTGGGAGGAATCAACGTGGCACACAGAGCATCAAGGGGCCAAGCCACCCAACTGTGCAACAGTGTGCTTACGCCTTATTATCAACCCAGGAAGGATCGCGTGACAGATGCACATAATTATAGGCGTATATCGCTGACGTTTCTCTGTTGTACAGTTATGTTGGGTGTTTTATGCTAACGTATTACAGCAGTTTTGGAGATCGAAACTTTCCGGTATGAAAATCAACATGGGGTCGGCAGACAGCGATCCTGCGAAACTCAGCCCCCACTTTCCCTCCGTGAGATCCACAGAACTGTAGACTTAGACGCTCAGCTTCATGCCGAGTTCTTATCACTGTTTACCATATACAGGGTGTTCCATTCATAGTGACCATACCAAATATCTCACGAAATAAGCATCAAACGAAAAAACTACAAGGAACGAAACTTCTCTAACTTGAAGGGGGAAACCAGGTGGCGCCATGGTTGGACCGCTTGATGGCGCTTCCATAGGTCAAACGGATATCAACTGCTTTTTTTTAAAAAGAGGAACCCCTATTTTTATTACATATTCGTGTAGTACGTGGTATCACGTAACATTCCGCCAGAGCGGACGCTATTTGCTTCATGATACATAACCCGTGTTAAAATGGACCGTTTACCAATTGCGGAAAAGGTCGATATCGTGCTGATGTATGGCTATTCTGATCAAAATGCCCAACGGGCGTGTGCTATGTACGCTGCTCCGTATCCTGGACTACCCCATCCTAGTGTCCGGACCGTTCGCCGGTTAGTTACGATATTTAAGGAAACAGGAAGTGTTCAGCCACATGTGAAACATCAACCACAACCTGCAACAAATGATGATGCACAAGTAGGTGTTTTAGTTGCTGTCGCGACTAATCCGCACATCACTAGCAGGCAAATTGCGCAAAAATCGGGAATCTCAAAAACATTTCGGTGTTTTGAGAATGCTACATCAACATCGATTGCACCCGCACCATATTTCTATGCACCAGGAATTGCATGGCGACGACTTTGAACGTCGTGTACAATTCTGCCACCGGGCACAATAGAAATTACGGGACGATGACAGGTTTTTTGCACGCGTTCTATTTAGCGACAAAGCGTCATTCACCAACAGCGGTAACGTAAACCGGCATAATATGCACCATTGGGCAACGGAAAATGCACGATGGCTGCGACAAGGGGAACATCAGCGACCTCGGCGGGTTAATGTATGGTGCGGCATAATGGGAGGGAGGATAATTGGCCACCATTTTAGCGATGGCAGTCTAAATGGTGCAATGCATGCTGATTCCCTACGTAATGTTCTACCAATGTTACTACAAGATGTTTCACTGCATCACAGAATGGCGATGTACTTTCAACATGATGGATGTCCGGCACATAGCTCGCTTGCGGTTGAAGCGGTATTGAATAGCATATTTCATGACAGGTGGATTGGTCGTCGAGGCAGCATACCACACCGGATCTGACGTCCCCGGATTTCTTTCTGTGGGGAACGTTGAAGGATATTTGCTATCGTGATCCACCGACAACGCCTGACAACATGCGTCAGCGCATTGTCAATGCATGTGCGAACATTACGGAAGGCGAACTACTCGCTGTTGAGAGGAATGTCGTTACACATATTGCCAAATGCATCGAGGTTGACGAAAATCATTTTGAGCATTTATTGCAGTAATGCTGTAACAGCATGCGTTCTCAGAAATGATAAATTCGCAAAGGTACATGTATCACATTGGAGCAACCGAAATAAAATGTTCAAACGTACCTAGGTTCTGTATTTTAATTTAAAAAACCTACCTGTTACCAACTGTTCGCCTAAAATTGTGAGCCATGTGTTTGTGACTATTACAGCGCCATCTATCGCAAAGGTAAAAAAGTGGTCGAAATAAAACATTCATATTTCTTTACGTACTACACGAATATGTAATAAAAATGGGCGTTCCTATTTTAAAAAACGCTGTTGATATCCGTTTGACCTATGGCAGCGGCATCTAGTGGGCCAACCATAACGCCATCTGGTTTCCCCCTTCACGCTAGATTAGTTTCGTTCTTTGTTTTTTTTTTTCGTTTGACGCTTATTTCGTGAGATACATGGCCCTGTCACGATCAATGGACCACCCTGTATACATAAATGATCTAGTAGAAAGTGACGGAAGGTCCTTGAAATCGTTTGCAGGCGACTGTCTACAATAAGGTAGCAACGTCAGAAGGCTGTAGCGAACAGCAGGAAGACCTGCATACGACTGATCAATGGTGCAGGGACTTGAAGGTGACCCTGAACGTAAATACGTAGAGGTGACAAAAGTCATGGCTGGTTGGTTTACTTTGGGGAGGGGACCAAACACTTGGTCATCGGTCCCAACAAAAGTCGTGGCATAGCGACATGCACATACACAGGTGGCGGTAGTTTCGCTTACACGGGGTGTAAAGGCCGCAACGTTGATTTTTTTTTTTTTGTAGAGGTGGAGCCCCTCCACGCCCACACCGGCATGATGGCCAACACAAAAGGTCTACTGCCATCTCTGCATAAGGGTTAGTATTCACTAAAGTGAGGTGTCGCAGGATGTGGGTACTGCGATGTTTGCGTACGTCTGGTCAGGTTTAACCATTAATACGCGCTCATCTGGAGATAGATTGGTCGAAATCTGACGAAGGGTAGCGGTTTGAAGGGCAGAGGAAAAAAAGTGCCAAGGCAAGAGCCAAGGGAAAAAAAACCTCTGCCAAAGTTAGGTAGGGTGGTAAGAGCAGTAGCGGTTGTCTTACTGCCTGCGATAGGTTGTGCAAGGATAGGCTTTGTTAGTAGTGGGTATCATGCATGTCGATACCTTGACGTTGTGCGTTTGTGCTGCTCGACGGCTGACGCTGGGTGCTGGTACAGAGTCCTCGTTCAGCGTCAGCAACCTGCAGCAGTTAGGTTTGTTATCGATCTTGTGTCCGATAGGTCATATACCGGAGGCACAGTGTGAGGGAATGTTGGCAGATTGCTTGTGCGTCTGTGGGCGAGCTCGTCGGTGTCCCTGCTGTGGCCTGTTGGTCGGCTCTAATAGCAGCTGGTAGTTGCCAGTCAGTGCTCCTCATATGCAGGGGCTTGCCGACGTTTGTCGCTGTTTGCGTATGTTAGTTTACCACAGGTGGCTATGCCCTAGCTAGCAGTGTCTGTGGCCGCTTGTGCTTCCACCTGTGGTTGTGATCGTAGTTTCCCAGAGTGAGGATGAAAGGATTGTTCGAGTGTCTCGAGTTCCTGTATAGTCGTGTGGCGTGTTTTTTGAATACTTCCTTGAGGGTATCAAGGCGGTATTCATGGTGAATATCCACGGTGCGTGTGTAGCGTGGAGCGTTGCTAATGATTCGTAGCACCTTGTTCTGTATGATCTGCAGGCGGCGCAGTCGTGTAGGAGCTGCATATCCCCAGACGGGAGCTGCGTACGTCATCAGAGGTCTAATCAGTGTCATCTATATGGACCTCGATACCCTCCTATTCAGTGTGCTTTCCCTGTTGAGCATTGGGTAGAGCTGTTTGAGCCTCGCGTGCGCTCGGTTGGCAAAGTATTCGATGTGGTCCCCCCCATGTAAGTTTCCGGTCCAGCCAGACACCAAGGTACCTGACTTTCTCTCGGAAACGTATTGGGCGTGTATGTACTGTTATTGGTCTACAGTGTTGGTGTTTGCGCAGTAGTTTCGGTCTGCGTGTGAATAGAACTGCTTCGCACTTGTCGACGTTTACTTTAATACGCCATCGCTCCAACCAAGGCTCAGCTGTTCTGAGTGCTGTCTGTATTCGTGAATTGATGTTCGACAGTTTCCAGTCTTGCGCGAGGATGGCTGTGTCATCCGCGTAGACGGCTAACGCCGTGTTTCGTGTCGCTGGGAAGTCATTAATGTACAGGTTAAACAAGATGGGCCCTAGGAAGCTCCCTTGGGGTACTCCAGCTTGGATACCGTGTTGTGTTGATTGTTTATCCTGCACGTTAGTGTTGAAACATCTGTTCGTGAGATATGAGTGTATGAGACGTACGAGTCCGTCTGGGAAACCAGCTTCGCTTAGTTTGCGTATGAGTCCGTTGTGCCAGAGACGATCGAAAGCCTTTTCGATGTCTAGGAAGACGGCCCCTGTGGCTTTGTTCATGTTGTAGCCGTGTGTTATATGTTCGACTACGCGGAGGAGTTGTTGTGTTGTGATTCCTAAAGCCGAATTGCTCCGGTCTTAGGGTGTCGTTGGCGATGCAATGCCTAGTGATACGTTTTAGTATTACCTTCTCAACAATCTTGCTGAGCGAACGCAGCAGACTGATGGGTTGTTAATTTTGCGGGAGGGAGTGGTCTTTCCATGGCTTCCTGAATATCAGGACCTTGGCCGCCTTCCAAAAGTCAGGGAAGTGTTGGTGTATCAGGATGGCATTCGTTAAGTGTGTGAGGTATTCTACGGCTTTATCCATGAACTCCTGGAGGACACGATAGCAACGTCGATGGAGTTGTCATCTGTACTCAGGTCATTCACGTGAAAAGGCTTCCTACGTAATTATGGCCGCAAGACAGAAATTAACAGACTTTGGACGCTGAATGGTAGTTGGAACTAGACACATTCCATTTCGGAAATCGTTAGACAATTCACTATTCCGGGATCCACGATGTGAAGAGTGTGCGGAGAATACCAAATTTCAGACATTATCTCTCACCCCGGACAACGCAGTGGCCCACGGCCTTCACTAAACGACAGGCGGTAGCGGCTTTTGCGTAGATTTTTGAGTACTAACAGATGCATGGGGAGCTTAATTATTATGCAATAATTTTAGTAGCTGTGTGTCCGGTTACGAAGTCTCGTAACCGGTTAGCCCTGACTAGTATTAGTACGCAATCTGACTGCATAAAATAACAATAAAGAATGAAAGGAAATTTCCGTTAACACAATCGATTAATTAAGTCCCCTGCAACTATAAAAGCTACGAAACAACAAAGAATAAGTGTAACTGTTCTGTGTGTGGTAGTGTGATTCAACGTACATGTATCTGGCACGGTTCTTCCTCAATACGACAAGATATTTTAAACACCATTTACAATGAACTAATTGAAAAACCAGAAATACTATAACTGCACATAGAAACCAGAATTACAAGCCTAATTCATGAACACGAGCAGATGCTTTGTTGACTGAACCTATGGCCAAGAGGCATTGTCATTAAGGAAACGTGAAATAATTTTTTTTGTTACCTCCATATATATTGACGAAAAAATACACTGTGATCATTGCAACATCTTCCATCTATACATTACACCAACCGAACAGCATCTACTGTCTCGCCCAACAGAACAACAACTGCCCTCGACATCCTCTGAACTACTACTGTCCCAGTGGAGACGGCGGAATAATAATCTTTGGCACAATCTCTGGCGCTGTGACTCAGTGTATCCACCTTTCACAGACAAGCAACACTGCGCGAAGTAACCTCATAAATGATTGTGGGACGTACGACGAACTTATCCGTTACAACAATGCTGTGAAATTGAGAGCTAATGCGCTATGGGAACAGCCGACCGACGCGAGTGCCTTTGCTAACATAACGACGTAACCTGCAGCGCCTCTCCTGGGTTCGTGACCATAACGGTTAGACCCTAGACGACTCGAAAATAGTTGCTTGGTCAGATGAGTCCTGATTTCAGTTGGTAAGAGCTGTTGGTACGTTTTGAGGTTGGTGCGGGGCCCTACGAAGCTATGGACACAAGTTGTCAGGAAGGCAGTGTGCAAGCTGGTGGTGTCTCCGTACTGGAGTGGGCTGCGTTTACAAGGAATGCACTGCGTCTTCTGGTCCAGCCAGCCGGTCACTGACTGGAAAGGTTTACTTGGAGACCGTATGCAGCCATTCATCGGCTTCCTGTTACCAAACAACGATATTCAAGAAAGGTACTAGGAGTAATCCACTAAATTGCAGGCCCATATAGTTAACATCGATATGTAGCAGGATTTTAGAACATATTGTAAGGTGTCAGGCAAATCCAACACCTTGCATGAAAACCCTGACATGATAAGCAAATCCACTAGTGTGTCACATAGCTCCGAATAAATCGTGACATTAAATTAACCAAAGTAATACGAGTAACGAGTGAGCAAATGGAATATCACAGACTAACACAAGAATGCCTAAATGCATGTCATACATTCCCACCGTGAGGCAGACGCAGTTCCGAGGGGAGAAACGAGAACAGAAGCCGAGAGCAGAACCGTGTTAAGCTGGAGGGCTCTACGATAAGGGACGGACACCCACGTCACCAGCCAACCACCAGGACCACCCCCAGCCCATGTTAAAAGATAGAGCCCTCCAGAAGAACAGTATAGATCTTACGGTAACACTAAAAGGGCCGCACCAGCTGCAAGTTTTAGCGTGAGACTTTTTCGCGTCCCTGTTACGTTGCAAACGTTAAAATCATTGCCCCACCACGAAAAGTATAACGTTTCTCATTGGATAGACAGAATTTTTGTAGGCGGAGCTTAAGGTTAACATTGAGACCCTGATTGGTCAGATGAAAACACCCACGTCGCCAGCTAACCGCTAGGACCACACCCTAGCCACAAGTTTTAGCGTGAGACTTTTCCGCGTCTCTGTTACGTCGGGACTACCCCCCCCCCCCCCCCAGCCCTTGTTAAAAGCTAGAGCTCTCCATAAGAACAGTATAGATCTTACGATAACACAAAAAGGTCTACCCCAACCGCAAGTTTTAGCGTGAGACTTTTTCGCGTCTCTGTTACGTTAGGACCACCCCCCAGCCCATGTTAAAAGCTAGAACTCTCCAGAAGAACAGTATAGATCTTGCGATAACACAAAAAGGACCACACCAGCTGCACGTTTTAGTGTGAGACTTTTTCGCGTCTCTGTTACGTTGCAAACTTTAAAAATATTGCCCCACCACGAAAAGTATAACGTTTCTCATTGGCTAGACAGAATTTTTGGTAGGCGGAGCTTAAGGTTAACATTGAGATCCTGTTGGTCACATGAAAAAACAGCCAGATAGTTTTTTTTTAAACCAACTTCAGTAAAGGAGAAGTTAGAGGGGAGTTGCTTCCGAGACGGCGAGGTGAGCGGAGCTGTGCTGCCCGCCGCCCCCTGACGAACACCAACAAGGTAATGAACGCACGCGATGCCGCATAACAGCACATAAAGCTTCACTCAGAACTGCAGGAGTCTCATCTGTTAAACCCCTTTTTTGCGTAATACTAGTGTCGATCGTCAATTAGAGCTCATGGTGTTCACGTTGGCCACATGAAGTAAAAATCTGAAACGCGATGATTTTTCTGTTATATAGTTATTGAGAAGCCACATCAGCCACTGTAATTTACAACAAATTAGAAAAGTAATTAAAGATAACTGAGGGTCACTGTAGACCATTTTGATAGTTTTCTCTTTTGTGAAACTTAATTCAAACCTAGATTATAGATCTGATATGGCATAGGTCATCCTTCGATCCATTGTAGAACTTGGAAACCCATTCAGGGAATATTCGTTCTCATTTTTGTTGAACGCAGTTGGTTTTTACCATCCTGTATTAAAACATTTCCTTTTATCGACAGTGCAATTTACAAACATTGTTTTGTGAGTAGAATAAAATTTCCAATGGTAAACTTAACTGCTTTTTCGACGTTATTTTACCAGCTAACTAAAAATAGGGAAGCCTTGAACCCCATCCACTAAATTTAGCTAATATTAAGATTCTTTTACAGGGAGTGCAGTGGAGCTGACGCTGAAATCATTAAGTATTTGGTTATATCATCGCTAGTCTCACTGAACTCTTCTGAACTCTACATGTCATGTGTGGTCTGGCGTCTCCTTACCAGCAACAGGTCCCAGGTTCAAACTAGTCAATTCCCTAAAAAACACGCTCAGAGCGTCGTTGCGCGAAAGTGGTAGGGAGACACGATATAGAACAAACAGACACCACGCAGAATGTTAGAATATATTGTGTTCGAACATTATGAATTACCTAGGAGAAAACGGTCTGTTGACACACAGTCAACATGGGTTTAGAAAATATCGTTCCTGTGAAACACAACTAGCTCTTTATCCACATGAAGTGTTGAGTGCTATTGACAAGGGATTTCAGATCGATTCCGTATTTCTGGATTTCCGGAAGGCTTTTGACACTGTACCACACAAGCGGCTCGTAGTGAAATTGCGTGCTTATGGAATACCGTCTCAGTTATGTCACTGGGTTTCTCATTTTCTGTCAGAGAGGTCACAGTTCGTAGTAGTTGACGGGAAGTAATCGAGTATAACAGAAGTGATTTCTGGCGTTCCCCAAGGTAGTGTTATAGGCCCTTTGCTGTTTCTTATCTATATAAACGATTTGCGAGACAATCTGAGCAGCCGTCTTCGGTTGTTTGCAGATGACGCTGTCGTTTGTCGACTAATAAAGTCATCAGAAGATCAAAACAAATTGCAAAACGAGTTAGAAAAAATATCTGAATGGTGCGAAAAGTGGCAGTTGACCCTGAATAAGGAAAATGGTTCAAATGGCTCTGAGCACTATGCGACTTAACTTCTGAGGTCATCAGTCACCTAGAACTTAGAACTAATTAAACCTAACTAACCTAAGGACATCACACACATCCATGCCCGAGGCAGGATTCGAACCTGCGACCGTAGCGGTCACGCGGTTCCAGACTGAAGCGCCTTTAACCGCACGCCCACACCGGCCGGCTGAATAACGAAAAGTGTGAGGTCATCCACGTAGTGCTAAAAGGAACTCTTTAAACTTCGCTTACACGATAAATCAGTCTAATCTGAAAGCCGTAAATTCAACTAAATACCTAGGTATTATAGTACCGAATAACATAGAAAATGTTGTGGGGAGGGCTAACCAGAGACTGCGTTTTATTGGCAGGACACTTAGAAAATGTAACTGACCTATTAAGAAGACTGCCTACACTACGCTTTTAGAATACTGCTGCGCGGTGTGGGATCCTTACTAGATAGTACTGACGGACTACATCGAAAAAGTTCAAAGAAAGGCAGCACGTTTTGTATTATCGCAAAGTATGGGAGAGAGTGTCACAGAAATGATACAGGATTTGGGCTGGAAATCGTTAAAAGAAAGGCGTTTTTCGATGCGACGGAATCTTCTCACGAAATTCCAATCACCAGCTTTCTCTATCCGAATGCGAATTTCTTTTTTTTTTTTTTTTTTTTTTTTTTTTTTTTTTTTTTTTTTTTTTTTTTTTTTTTTTTTTTTTTTTTTTGACGCCGATGTACATAAGGAAGAACGATCACCACGATAAAATAAGGGAAATCAGAGCTCGTACGGAAGGATATAGGTGTTCATTCCTTCATCGCGCTACACGAGATTGGAATAATAGAGAATTGTGAAGGTTGTTCGATGAACCCTCTGCCAGGCACTCAAATGAGGTTTGCAGAGTATCCATGTACATGCAGATGTAGATGTAGATACACCATCTCACCGGACTACAACTGTTCGCGATCGGTCTGAAGAACATTCTGGACAATTCCAGCGAATGATTTGGCCACCCAGATCGCTCGACATGAATTCCATCGAACATTTACGGTGTGCAATCAAGAAGTCAGTTCGTACACAATACGCTGTACCTGCAGTGCTTTCGTAAGTATGGACGGCTATAGAGACAATATGGCCCATTGTAACAATAAGGAACAACCACCTGCAGCGGTTAGCTACGACAGTAATACAGCCTCGGAAGAAACACTGCAGACACTGGATACAATTAAGATGGTTCAGTGTTTCTGCAGAGGACTTCCATGCCACGTTGTGCTGCTGCACCACTCCGGGCAGAAAAGGTCCGTCACGTTGTTAGGAAGTATGTACGAGGGGCATTTTAAAACTCCGTGCAAAAATAAAAACTACTTACGTGTTTGGGGTAAACCCTTTTTTATTTTTCGACATAGGCTCCTTTTAGACTTATACACTTCGTCCAAAGCTTTTCTGATTTGTTGATACATTCCGAAAAATAGGAATTGTCCAAGTCTGAAAAATAGCTATTAGTTGTTGCAATCACCTCATCGTTTGAATAAAAACTTTGTCCAGCCAGGCATTTCTGCTAATTGGGGAACAAATAGTAGTCCGAGGCAGCCAACTTTGGTAAATAGGGGGGGGGGGATATGAAAAGAGTTGGAATCCTATTTCCATTAATTTTGCGACCACAACTGCTGAGGTGTGTGCTGGTGCACTGTCGTGATGGAAACGGACCTTTTTGCGGTCCAATCACCGGCGTTTTTCTTGCAGCTCGGTTTTCAAACGGTCCAATAACAATGAATAATATGCAACTGTAATAGGTTTACCCTTTTCCAGATAGTCGATGGGTATTATCCCTTGCGAATCCCAAAAGACGCTCGCCACAACCTATGCGGCCGAAGAAATGGTCTTCGCCTTTTTTGGTGCAGAGTCTTTCTTGGTAACCCATTGTTTAGATTGTTGTTTGGTCTCAGGAGTACAGTAATGTATCCATGTTTCATCCACAGTGACGAAACGACGCTTAAAGTCCTGCGGATTCTTACTGAACAGCTGCAAACCATCCTTGCAACACTTCACACGATTCCGTTTTCGGTCAAGCGTCAGCAGTCGCGAAACCCATCTTGCGGGTAGCTTTCTCATGTCTAAATGTTAATGTAAAATATTATGTACCCTATCATTCGAGATGCCCACAGCAATAGCAATCTCACGCCCCTTAACTCTTTTGTCATCCATCACCATATCATGGATTTTGTCAATGATTTCTGGTGTCGTAACCTCCACAGGCCGTGAAGAACGTTCAGCATCACTTGTGCTCATATGGCCACTCCGAAAATTTTGAAACCACTTATAAACTGCTGTAATCGAAGGTGCAGGGTCACCGACATGTTTTTCAAGCTTCTCTTTAGTCTCCTGAGGCGTTATGCCTTCCATAAAGTAATGTTTAATCCCCACACGAAATTCTTTTTCGTCCGTTTTTTGAAAATCACTCGACTTCCTTGATTCACACGAATGCCAAACACAAATAAATAGACCAATATGGCTGAAACTTGGTGTGCGTTCTTTCCAAAGATGCTACTAACTAAGCACGACCTCGATACGCATCGGTGGTGCCATCTCTCGGACTTCGCACGGACTTTTCAGACGCCCCTCGTACATGAGTTTTGTCACCTCGGTGTAAATGTAACGTATTGTGCATACAATACGATTGTACTATTGGTGACTAATTGCTGGAAAGTGTAACTGCCGTAAAACATGTAGGTGTAATGGCCACTCTGAAGGAATAGTAGGGAAAGCAGATGCCAGGCTGGTATTCATAAGAAGAATCTTAAGAAAATGTGTAATTCATCCATGAAAGAAGTAACTTACAAAACACTTGTTTCGCCAGTTGGTATGCATTGCTCTTCACCCTGTACCCTTACCAGGTAGGACTGACAGCAGAGAGGAAGAGAAACTATAATGAAGATATGGCGCGTTTCGCCACAGCATCGTTCAGTTGGCCTGAGAGCATTACTGAGTTGCTCAAAGAACTCCAGTGGCAGACGCTGCAGGAGAGGCTTTGAGCACGATGGTGAAGTTTGACACTGAAATTGCGAGAGAGTACGTTTCTGGAAGAGCCGAGCAACTTATTACTTCCGACCTGATACGCAGGTCTACTGACAACCATTCTTTGCACCTGCCATCCACGATTCGAACAGGGAATGGGGCGGCCTCAAAGGACAGCAGTACTCGAAGTACCCTCCGCCACACGCCATCAGGTGACTTGCGGAATATAGCTCTAGTTGTAGTTGCCTGATTGGCGCCGTATTTCTTACGACCTACATGTAGACTCCAGGGCCTAACCTATGCTGTCGGCCCTACCAGAGAATATTTGTTATAATTAACACTGAGAAACAGTATTTTACAGCAATTTTCGAATTAAAAGCCAGCACTTCAGGTTTTAAGATTTTATTACTTAAATGCTTAAAATTTTGCTACAATATCTATAATTTAGTTAATTGGTGTGATAAAAAACTGAAAAGAACTGAAGTACTTAAGACAGCACACATCATTTCCTAACATCACTATGAATAATTCTACAAAAGAATATGCAAAAACCTATGATTCAATTTTAGAAATAAAGTAAGTATAGACAAAAATTGTTTGTATATTTTCACGTTTCGCACTGCAATGAATAAAACAATTAGATTTGTGGTGTGGAACTGCAGAAAGCTTATTTATTGTCTTGGCGTTTTCATGGTGTATCTTTCGGCCATCGTCAGAATGAATGGAAGACTGAAGCTGCGGCACTCGCTCCATCAGTTTAAACTCGTCAATTGGGCCAGTGTGCTTGCGGTCACATACAGTTACCAGGCTGGTGCAAAAACTTGCCCACAAGAGAGTATCTGATCTATGGCCGAGAGGCTGCACTGCATAAACATCGCCAGGATACACAGACGATGGTTCCTCCAGCTGGTAAAGATAGTGCCACTGTTTTATTGTCTCGTGATGAATGTCATGATGAAATACATAATTCATCGAACTGGACACATCAGAAGATCAGTAAAGAGCTCACTAAGCAGGTGGTTTGGAAGAATGCTGCGGCTATCAACGCCCACCCCATTCCCTGTGGAAGTTGTGCGAAGATTGAAACCAAGTGACACGGAGACTCCAAAAAAAATCTCCTAGTTACGAATGTGACATACACTCTGCCTCATAATTAAGACCTGTTGATGGAAAACGTGCTCATCAGATACACAACTCTGCAGAGTTTATCGACTTACTTAAATAACTAAGACTGAACAATTCTTACATATTACTCACCTTCGACGTGGTTTGCTTATTCACCAAAGTTACCCTTTCAGACCTGTTTCCTCTTACTGAGTTACTGCTTTGTTCACATATGCCCTGACTTCGACATACTTCTTATTTAATAACGAATTTTGCCACATGGATAGTCCCTTGTCGACCTTGGTAGCCACTATGTTAATGGAAGACTTCGGGCGAAAGACGCTGGAAACTACTAGTTCGAAACTCGGAGTATTTTGGAGACAGTTTTAACGACATGTATATGGCGTGATTCCATGGAGAGGATAAATTATAAGAGTTTTTGAAGCATTTAAATTTCATCCAGGAAAAAAGTCAACTTATAGTGGAAATCGGAAAGAAGGGAGTCTTCTATTCTCAAATGTTTTGGTTCGTTGCAAAGGTGATGGCACATTTGGGCACGCAGTCTAGACTGGCAATGGCAAGGGAAGCGTTTCTGAAGAAGAGAAATTTGTTAACATCGAGTATAGATTTAAGTGTCAGGAAGTCATTTCTGAAAGTATTTGTATGGAGTGTAGCCATGTATGGAAGTGAAACATGGACGATAAATAGTTTGGACAAGAAGAGAATAGAAGCTTTCGAAATGTGGTGCTACAGAAGAATGCTGAAGATTGGATGGGTAGATCACATAACTAATGAGGAAGTATTGAATAGTATTGGGGAGAAGAGAAGTTTGTGGCACAACTTGACTAGAAGAAGGGATCGGTTTTTGTTTTGTCTTCTGACTCCTCCTATGCACGTCACCATGAATTCCCCTCTTGCTAACCTCTTCGTTGTTGAATGTATTCCAGTAGAGGTCTTCGCCTATAGTTTTCACCCTCTGCACCTCCCTCCAGCACTACAGAACCTCTACCCTGATGTCCTTTACACGTATCCTATCATCCTCTTCTTTCTGCTTCTCAGTCTTCTCCGTTCGTTCCTTTCTTCACAGATTCTGCAGAGAACCTCCTCATTCTTTATTTTATCAGTCCACCTAATTTTCAATATTCTTCTGCAGCACCACATCTCAGACCCTTCGATTCTCTTCTTTTCCTGTTTTCCCAGAGTCCGTGGTTCACAACCAAACAATGTTGTGCTCCATGCGTGCCTTCTTAGAAATTTATTCGTCAGATGAACGCCTTGTTTGATACTAACAGACTTCTCTTGACCAGAAATGCTTTCTATGACTCTGCTAACCGGTTTCTTTTTTTTTTTTTTTTTTAGGTCCTCCTTGCTTCCTCCGTCACGTATTATTTTGCTTTCAAGTTCAAGGCATCAAAATTCATTAATATCGTGTACTCCGTGAGGATCAATTCTCATGTTAAGTTTATCACTAATCTCATCTCTGCTACAACTCATTACTTCCGTCTTTCTTCACTTTACTCTCAGTCCATGTTCTGTTCTTACAGTACAGTTCACTCTATAGAAGACATCCCATAATACTTCCTCACTTCTATTGAAGATAGCAGTTATCATTTCATCATATTCTCAGCTGTAGTGGAGGCGTTATCTAAATCTAAACACGGTTGTTCTTGTTATTACTGAAGTTAAGTCACGCAGATAGCACAAAAATAGACAATGGTTAATATTCGAGAGGAATTCCACCGTATGCAGGACACCTTTGTAATTTTGCTTCCAACCAGTTATGTTTCAGTACTTTTTGTGCTGTCTACAGTGGGTTTGTTTATTTTCCTTCTGAAAAACCGTTACATGTTAACCTTTAAAGAAACTTTTGTTATAAAACATTTACGTTTGTGAAATGAACGAGTATTATCAAATGTTTTTACATTGTTTTGCATACGGCACAGAGCTGAGACGTGTGTCAGTGAGTTGAGACATTCTATGGTGTTTATTTACGATATATCTAAAGTTTATAGTTTAATAGTACGTTTGGAAATAAAGTGGATGCATGCATTTATGTGCATACCTCGTATGAAGCTATTGGGTATTTATGCTAGTAGTTTTAGGACTACTACGCAATCTACAGCTTGTCATATGCAAACGGCAAAACCTTATTTTATTTTTCTCTTTAATATGCTTTTCCGACAAAGACTCGGTATGTATCGTGTTGTTTGGCATGTTACTTACAGTTTTTTTTATGCTGTGGTGGTTTACTTTTTGTGTCGAGGTAATGCGCTGGTTTCTTTCATTTCTGCCGTTAAACATTTATTTAATACGACTTCTTGGCAAGCATAGAATTTACGCTGCCACTATGTACTGTAGGGTCTATGTAGAATTCTTTTGTTTCGTGGGATGTTTGTTTGGGCTCTGGCGTGAGCATTTGAAGTGTTGTTGATGTTTGTAGTGTTTAGTTCGTCTCTCTCTCTCTCTCTCTCTCTCTCTGTGTGTGTGTGTGTGTGTGTGTGTGTGTGTGTGTGTGTGTGTTTTCGAGACAGGGAGACAGGTGAGGGTGGGAGGGAGAGAGAGAGAGAGAGAGAGAGAGAGAGAGAGAGAGAGAGAGAGAGAGAGAGAGAGAGAGAGAGAGATTGTGGGGGTGGAGGCGAGGGAATTGTGGAAAGAAATGTAGAGTCAATAGTGTTCAGTGTGAGCAGATACAAATTTGATTTTGAAATCTGATCATATGCAGTTTTGGGTAGGAGTTATTTATGTAGTTCATCTACTGTGGCAAAGAGGTATTAACTGCACAGTGATGTGTATTCGTTTAGTACTTTCTTTCCCTGGGCTATTGATTTTTGTATGTGATAATTCCCTTCTATTGTTAATTTTTGATATAGGCTGTTACTAATTTTAAAGATTTTTAAGTTTCATTAATATTAAATTGCCATCTTCATATTATTCGTACAAATAAAATTTTTACAGGGTCAGTTCATTTTATCGACTGTTCACATTAATTGAACACAACTTACAGAGACGACATTGCTAGACTGTTCCTCGTCATACAATAAGAGAACAGCTGTGTGAACAGTGGGCAAGAGTTACAAATAAAACACATAAGACTTGTATAAAATGTTTTCATAATGTGTCCTTGTTGGCAGCTGTAGGTGAAAACAGTGGTCTTCTACAGGGTTACGAAGAGGAGTTGGCATAGAGACGTTTACAAAATCGCATAGTATACACGCAAAACAGCTGTACTTACACAAATAAACGTAATGCACGTTTATTTGTACAACCGTTTCATAATTTCGAAAGCGTTTTCACGAATTCACGGAAATGATATTTTTTCATATTACACTACAACCAAAGTTCTTTTTTGTTGTTTCTTTTTCTGATATAAGAGTGGCAAAATGGAAACCCAGAGAATGCTGGGTTTGTCAGCCAGTGTGTTAATAAAGGTGCAAGCACACACCAGAAAGAATAAAAACAACGGTTCCATGAGGTGTACAGAAACATAGTTTCATAAAGAAATAAAGCTAAAAAATCCATAGTATATTAAATCTTCCAGTGTGCCAGGAAGAGAACGCGGAAAAGCAAAGAAGAAAGCTCATGAAAAAGTTTGTGCCTCAGTGTATAGTTATCTTTGCAGCATACACTTCACTGTCACGACTTTACGTCAGTGGTGGAGGATCACATGACGAGCTGGTACCGTTTCTACTCCGTCTAAAGCGCATCAAATCGAGCAATGTGGTGCTTTGAGTGGAAGGTTGATAATGTTTTGTGCGGTGAGCTCTTAGGAGCTCAGACAAGATTCCAGGGACGTGAATGTACGGCACATTTTAATTACTTGTTGCTGCCATAATCCCCTCGGTGACAAACAACACACTTAACAAACGCTGCGTCCATGAAGTACACTGAAGGTAAAAAAAAAAAAAAAAAAAGACGAGTATGTCGCTAAACAGCGCCGTGGATATCACATGGATATCACATCTCTTGTACGCATTTCGGCCTTAAAACTGATATCATACGGCGTAATTACTGCGCGTAACATTGATTATGTTTTAATTATTGTGTGTAAACACCGGAGGTGTTCTCTTATTCCATTCTCTCTCACACAATACGTCCGACAGCTCCTGTTCACGTAATTAGCATTGACAAAGCGTTCCCGCGATATTTGTGGGAGGGAGTTTTGTTGACAGTTTGATTCCGTTATTCATCGGCCGTTCTGTTTCTTTCGTTCTGTCCCGCAGCCAGGGCAGTTACAGCCGATTGTTCTTTCCACTTTTCCACAGGCGGCAACTGTATTCGGGACGGGATCTGATTATTCGCTATCAAAGGTTTTAATAATTTCCCGATTATTTATTGACATGTTGTTTCATACTGGGGACCGGCGTAATTCATTTGTCGTCTTTCGGCCAGTAATGCAGCTGATAAATATTATCCATTCCTCAAATTGTTATTGACAGGGAGTAAAAGACGCGAAATTGGAACACATGTGTTCCTATTTTCTTACTTTTTGAATGACACAAGGTACACAAAAAATGAAAGACAGAACTACGACGTGTTTCTAGTCGGATATGAGTATCACGTAAGTTTCCATGGTATAAAAAGAGAGTGTCACATAATAAGAATCTTTAAAACAAAATGTGGCTTTCTGAATATATTTTCCACACAAACGTATATAGAAGTTTCATAGATTGTGATCCTGTAGTTAATTTAGTAATATTAATATGTAGTTAGAAATTAATAAACATGCTGGTCAATCAATGACTTCTGAACAATATGCTTTATGTGAAAAATAAATGAGAGTCTAATTGATTATTTTGTCTCGTTAAAATGCAGGGAGAGAGACACATCCTTTCCATCGTTCCGATCGAAGTATCTTATGCATTATTTTTTTCCCCTAGTGAAAATAAAGTGAGTGGTTCCACAAAGAAAAAATAAAACATAAGATGCTCCCCAGCAAAAGACCAGAAGCGATTTACACATAGGAGTGAGGCTACCCGAAAAAAGTTGAGATTACGTGTCTTCAATAGTTCATAGTTAATTAGTAAGCTTGACTTTCCGTGGATCATTTCCACGATAAATCTGAATGATGTGGAACAATTCGTTTTATATTCACGTCGCAGACTAATTTGTAAGTATGCGTACTTCATGAATATTTATAAACTTTCCTTGTTTATTTCATTATTATTATTAAATATATAGATGTGCGTGATTCCTATTCCCGCCTTTTAAACATTAAAATAATAACAAATTCTATGGAATGGAAGAAGCTGTGAATGATAAACTTTTTCAGATTGGTTCCAGACTATACATTCCTGTCTGCCAGACATTTTATATCACTAGATAAATGACCAGTGATCTCAGTTGAAACTTTGTGTATCCCTTTTCGTGCTAAAGACAACGTTATACTAAAGCAATGAATGTCAATTTTCCTTCCAGTGTTGTAATTATGTACATCGCCGTTCCTTATCAGCCGCAGTACAATATTTAGAACAGATTTCATGTGGAAATAGGTATACTGTCGTGCAGTAGTCAAAATGTCCAATTCCTTAAACAGATCTCTACAAGATCGTGGGTGAGTACCATATAGTATTCTTACAGAACGATTTTGAACACAGACGACATCCTTTCTTAAAGATGAGCTATCCCAGAAGGTTATTTCTTATGACATTGTTGTTGTTGTGGTCTTCAGCCCAAAGACTGGTTTGATGCAGCTGTCCCTGCTACTCTATCCTGTGCAAGTCCGTACATCGCCGAGTAACTATTGCAATTTACAACTTTCTGAATCTGCTTACAGTATACATCTCTTGGTCTTCTTCTATGATTTTTATCCCCTCTCCCCCCCCCCCCCCACACACACACACCAACCACCACTTCCCTCCAGTACCAGTACTAAGCTGGCGGTCTGTTGATGCCTCAGAATGTGTCGTACGAACAGATCCCTTCTTCTAGTAGGGTAGTGCCACAAATTTCTTTTCTCCCCAATTCCATTCAGTACTCCCTCATTAGTTATGTGATCCACCCACCTAATCTTCAGCATTATTCTGTAGCATCACGTATCTAAAGCTTCTATTCCTCTTCTTTGTCTATGTTTCACTTCCATACATGGCTACATTCCATAAAAATAGTTTCAGAAAAGACTGCCTAACACTTAAATCTATACTCGATGTAAAAGGATTTGTCTTCTTCAGAAATGCTTTTCTTGCCTTTGTCGGCCTACATTTTATATCCTGTCTACTTCGACCATCATCAGCTATTTTGCTGCCCAAGTAGAAAAACTCATCTTCTACTTTAAGTGTCTCGTTTGCTAATCTAATTTCCTCAGCATCACCTGATTTGATTCAACTACATTTCACTATCTTCGTTTTAGTTTTTTCTGTCTTCCTTTCAAGTCCTTTGCTGTCTCTGACAGAATTACAGTGTTATCGGCAAACCTCAAAGCTTTTATTTCTTCTCCATGGATTTTAATTCCTACTCCAAATATTTCTTTTGTTTCCCTTACTGCTTGCTAAGTATACTGATTGAATAACATCGGGGATAGACTACGATGTCTCACTCCCTTCCCAACCACTTGTAGGGAAGCAGCCTACTCACGCTGTAGTAAATTCACATCAGTTTCCATTGTGTGCCAGCCAGTCTGCTGTAACTAGCTCTGACGTCATAAATGTTGCGCAATACCTTAAAATTCAAGCAAATGATCTGAAACTTTTCCAGCATGTAAGGAATAATACTAAATTAATGTGTTTTAAATATCAGTTCGATAACTTCAGCCATTTTTGTAATTTGGACGTTTTTCTAAAAAAATAATTGGCGCAACAGAAAGGAGCTAGAGACTTCAAAATTTATATTTAGACTCATCTTTCATAATGATTTAATAAAAACAGTACTTTGGATTTCACAGGTTAAGACTTTAGTGGAAATTCATGATTTTCTGGTTTTCATCTCAAAACTGAAGGAAGCAAGATAGATTAAGTAGGCTAATGAATAAGACTAGGATGTTTAGATTTAAATAGGTTGGAGGTCCGCTATGACTATGAAGATGTGAAAAGTTTCTTTTGAATACCTATAAAATTATAGCGATAGCGGATCTCAAAAGGACCAGTTCAGAGCTCATCTACTGCGTGCAGCGTAACTTAATTATTTCTCTCGCCCAAGATATTTAACTTAGCCACGTCATAATTTTATTATAAATACTTACCTGCGTGCTAAATGCACGATTAAATTAACAGCTTCATAAGCCATCAGCAAAAGAAGCTATAAATTATTATGTAACTTGAAGTGGTGCGTTACTAGTCCAGCGGCCAGTCGTGAGAGCCGAGTTAGAGCCGGCGTTCTCTTAGCCGTCCGCACCGAGGCTATATATATAAGAGCACTGCGCGAGTAAGAAAGGCCCCAGTTCTCTCCAGACGCTGAATAGCACGTCAGCTGTGTCGGGAGTCGCTTCGCTACGGTAGCGCTGCTACAAACTGCCTCGGGTGCCGTATTGAGTTACGATGTATACGCGTAACTGTGAAAACATTTCAAATGAAGGATTATTTTGGAATGATTTTCATTATCTAGCTTCAGTTTGCGTGTTGTTGTATTTTCACGTGCCGTCGCGGGACAGACATTCTACCAATCATTTTAGCGTGGCGTTTGATGAGATTTTCTCATCAAATTTTGGCGAGCATTCTTTTGACATTCAATTCGGACATTTATAGTTGCATCAGCGAATTAGACTCTGAACTGCTCTGTTTGTTAGGCTGTTGGGATAATTGTGATGTTATCAGTGAATTTCAGAATATACTCAACTATTTTGGAAAATTGTTTTTGATTAGAAATCCCGAACAATCTCCTACTTCTTCAGAGCTATAAGCTGCAGCTATAATAATATTCTCAGGTTAAGTGGGCACTAGGAACTCTCATTACAGGCTCCACGTTTCGTTAAATCACTTTCTGGGTGCTAAAAAGTAAAGAGAGAGCCAGTGTTGAGAACGGCGAAAGACAGAATTATACAACATTCTAAAAGCCGGGAAATGCAGTGTTTTTCCCACATTTAAACAACAAACTTTATTTTCACAAACTCAATCGCCGCCCCACATATGGTGCATCGGCCGGGAAATCAACTAAGTGAAAGTGATTTAACTATTCGGATTCGCGAGTGAAATGCGACACGCAACTGAGTATAGAACAGTGAATGTGTTACGTGGGCATGTGGACGACGCAATTGAATTAACAACGCATCTGGATTGACGGAGCAGGCACTGAGTCTAGCGGTGCTGCCGGCATCGCGAGAAGCCAGTTTCGCCATACCGCAGTCATCCTCCACAGCAGCCGGGACCGCGCCTGCAGTTGCGGGCCACGCAAACACACCACAGCCGTCGGAGTGCCGTCTGCAGTTTCAACGTGCCACGTCGCATCAGGAATCCTGGTACGCCGCGCCGGCAACAACAACGTCGTGCAGAAGGAACTAAGTTAAGTGAAAAACTGTTTAAAATTTTACTAACCTGCACTAAAAGACTGTTGGCGATGGAACCGCCAAAAGAAACTAAGGTTAAACTTATATCAGAACCTATGTCTGAGGAGGGAACTGTAAATCCAGACGACGGTTCAAGTGTAAATATGCATGAAAGTAGTAATGTGAAAGTGAAATATGAAGTATTGTCTCCTGACAGTAGTGTGGGAAGGGAGAATGATTCAATAATAGAGACCCCTGGAGTAAAACATAAAGTAGAAAATGTGAATTTATTGGATGATGGTTTCTCTGGTGAATTAAAATTGAAACAGTCTTCAGCGATGGTAGAATTTAAGAAAGAGCAGTTAAATAGGACTAATCAATCAGAAGTTTCCTTTAGTTTTGATGATTCTGGTATTGGAGCTAGTTTTTCGTCACCTGAGTGTGATAAAAAGCCAGCTCGTGAGCAACCCAAAGATGCTGGGGCTGTTGATTTAAATGTTATATTACAAGCAATAGCTGCCAGTAATGCACAAATGACAGCTGAGTTAAAGTCTGAAATAAGTGAACAAGTCAAAAACAGTAATGCAAAAATAGCTGCCAGTAATGCTGAATTAAAATCTGATATAATTGAGGTAAATAACAGGATTGTGGCCAGCCAAACCAATTTTAATAAACGGTTTGAGGCAGTGGACAATAAATTAGAATCCAATAAAGCTGAATTAGAAAATTCTTTCAAGGCTAGTTGCAATAAGTTGAAAGAGGATCTAGACAGTTTGAACTATAAAATTGATTACAACCATGAGGATATTAAGAAAAAGGTTGCTCAACAATTTTCTGAAATGTACAAAACAGTTAAATCCGAAGTTGCTGAGGTTCGCAAAGACTTCCAAATGGAAGATGCGAAACTGGAGCACAAGTTAACAGAAAAGATCGAGGCGGAATCTGAACTTTGCTCAGACAGATTTAAAGATGTTAACATAAAAGTAAACATATGTCAAGCAGACGTAGATGCAATCAAAAGTGACACTACTCATATTGTACAAAGAGTAGATAATGTTGAATTGAGAGTAGAAAATATCAGTACTAACATTGCTAACATAGAGAGTAAAGTAGCTTCAGTAACTTCTGGTAATGGTAGTATACAACAAGTTGTAGCTGCAAACGCCGCTTTTATCGGGTGTCGGCAGTTCTTGCGGTTCGATCCAGATAAAAATATCCACCCATTAGATTTCTGGAACGATTTTGAGGATGTAATTCCACCAACTTGGTCTGAAAGAGAGAAAATCTCATTTATTAGAAGCCATTTAGCAGGTGACGCCATGCGCTGGTCCGCTGATGTTATGTTAAAGTGTAAAACATTAGCGGAGTTTAAAACAGCTTTCATTAATGAATATTGGTCTAGCAATAAGCAAAATGAAGTGTTAAGGGAATTTTGGAGTGGAAAACGCTTCAATGCAGGCAAGGAATCAATTAAAGAGTTTGCTAGGTCATGGATCTCACGTTTGTCACATTTGTCGGAAAAGCTAAAGCCAGAAATGATTATACTAGGTCTTGAAGCCAAACTGCCATGGTATTGGCAAACCAGAATTATATCAGCCCCTAGAGACAATCTTGATCGTTTCATTGAATATTTGGAACGTGTAGAACGTGTTGCTGCCAATGAGGAGCAGGCACGTAATAACAGAAATGCCACTAACAATAATAGTAATTTTAGGAATGAGCAAAATGGTAATGTAAACATCAGAACAGTAGGTATTCGCCATCCTAAGAGAGGTAGGAATTGGGGAAATAATTATCAGAACCAACAATGGCGTCCAAGAGATAATAATTTTGTTCCGAACAGAAATATGCATGTAAACAACAGTACGGAAAGCAATGCTGTGCCAGTCAATTATAATGAAACTAAAGAAAACAGCAATAGGCCGAGGCAGGAAAACTAGTTCCCGTCTATGAGGACACTGGCGCTCACCAGGCGGTTACTTTTCTTAAGCCAGTAGTTAAGGGAATTGGTAAGACAGATCAGAATACTCAAACTGAACATGTGGATGAAGAGTCGGTAGCATCTAAAGATACAACAGAAATATTAGATCACTCACAGTATTTGATAGATACCGTGTTAGAAACGCTTTCTAAGTGGGAAGAGAAAGAGAAGGCGCAGCAGTGTAACAATAGGGAAGAGCTACAAAATATTGAATTGACAGGTGAAGAAGCAGAAGAAATTCATGCTTATATTTACGATGAGGATGATGTGCTCTTATCTAAAGTGCCTGTGCAGGATGTTGATAATGTACTAATAGACTTAGGACAGGAGATAAGTGAGAATGTAGAGGGTAGGCTGTTGAGGGTCGATGAACCCAGTAGCTGTGACCAGTTGTCACTTGAGGAGGAAACCGACGATAATGGTAAAAGTAGTTTAGCTGTAACTAGTGCTATGCCCGGTCTGGAGACGCAGAATCGCTCAGACTATAGTAATTTGGGTTATGTTCAGCAAACTAAAGGTAATGAAGTCGTGCGGTGTTTCGATTTAAAATTAATAGACCGACTGGAAAAGGCAGCTGAAAATGTAATTCAGGAAACCCCTACACACTGTGACCTAAATGTAATGAAGACAGATGTCAATCACTTTAGTTGGAGGCAAATCCAAAAGGAACTACTAGATGAATTTGAGGAACCACCTGTACAACCTAGAATAAGCCACCCTATAATAATAGTGAATATATTGGGTATCAATGTGCGTTGTCTCTTAGACAGTGGAAGTGAGGTGAGTGCAATATCTCAGTCCTTCTTTGATGCATTACCTGGCAAAGATAAGCTTACAGTAATGAGAGTATCAGGACTAAGAATAATTGGTGCTACTGGCAAGGTGTCAAAAACGGTAAAGCAAGAAGCTTTACTACCCTTTAACATTAATAGTAATTTAATAGATCATCCATGTTTAATTGTAAACAATCTCAGTATTGAGGTTTTAATTGGCATAGATTTCTTGTCAAAATATCAGAGTGTTGTTGACTTTGAAAGAAGCCAGTTAAAAATGGTCTTGCCAATAACCGGAGTAATTATAGTACCTTTTAGTGATAAACATGTAGTAACTGATGATGAAACTTGGGAGTTGCCTATACGAGTTATGAAAAATAGGAGGTATTGGGACGAAGGTGTTAATCTTAGTAACAGCAAGCTGAACACGGAAGAAGAAGAAGAAGCAATTATTGTGGACAAAATAGACGCTAAATTGCAGGAAATCGATAAGATTTCAGACAAACAGAAGGAAGAACTGAGACAGGTTCTAAAGAGGCATCATAAGGTATTTTCAGATCGACGTGGCGTGGTCAAAGGCTATGAATGAAGGCTGTAGGGAGGAGGTTGTTCTGTAACCTCTACACAGTGTGGCAGCTGTGCAGTCCCAGCTGTGTGAGATCTTCTTTCCCTTTCAGGTCTCACTCATTCTTCCTCTTTCCTGTCGTCAAAAATTTCGACCTCTTCTTTCATACACTAAAATTTTCCGTCATGACTATCAAGTCAGCATTCAGCCAATGAAGGCTGTAGGGAGGAGGTTGTTCTGTAACCTCTACACAGTGTGGCAGCTGTGCAGTCCCAGCTGTGTGAGATCTTCTTTCCCTTTCAGGTCTCACTCATTCTTCATCTTTCCTATCCACCAAAATTTAGATCTCTTCTTTCAGACATGAAATTTTTCTGTCATGACTATCAGGCCATGAGTTATGTTACCATTCTATCTACCGATCAGTGAAGAAAGATACCTAATGTGATAAACTGAATAGTGACAAACAATAGAGAAGTATGACGTAATTAAGATACAAATGTATTTGAGTAACAATTATGTGTAGTACCCTGGTAATATAGTAAGTACAAAGTGTTGTTTGGTTGGAAATGGTCCATCAACAGTAATTTAAAAAGATGTATGAATTCGTGTACAAGCAGAATCTGAAGTGGTAATGAAACCTAGTGGATACATTAGAGCTAACTAATAAATAATAAGAAAGAGATTGCTAAGTGTTATGAAAAATATGCAGATAAGTTGTAAGTTTAAACTCACCTGATGTAGCAAGGAAAGGCAGTGTAATAGAAGTGAGCAGTGTTTGTGGTTGAGTCGTGAAGGACACGTCCCTGAAGTATTTATAAGGTTGGAGCTGGCCATTATTTTAGTGTAGTGTGTGACAGGATACACCTACACGTATTGAGGTTATGAGTTGGAGGCGTGAATGCGACCATAGGTACCCTTATGTTAGATGAGACAGAGCAGCTCATGGTGTCCTATAGGTTTAAGGAATTTAGCATTACGCTTGTCCATAATTACTTGATGCACTTTAGTGGTAGGTCTGAGAGAGACTACCTGAGGTTTCAGCGTCCGATCGAGTGGAAATGGATTGCCACGTGAGCAAACTGATCAGCTGCAATACACTATGAATATGAAATAAATGTGCTATCCTATGCTTTAAATATTAATAGAGTGAGTGGTAAATAAGTACTTACACTAGCAACATAAATAAATAACATACTGACAGACGTGAAACATTAATTTTAGCTCAGCATAAATACACTTCAAAGTAAGTAATTACCTAATTGCAGATGTGGAAGTAAAACAACAGCAGAGGACCAATAAGTGGATTTTGTAGTCAACTAAACATAGTGTGTTTTGAACACTCAGAACGGTACTATTACCAAAGGTTACTCACATATGCAAAGAATCTGAGAAAACAACCACTAATCATACTCATACTATCTCTAAGAATAAGATAATCAAAGATGATTCAGTTAAGTGCTTAATATACAAATGTCAGGAATGTACCGAGCATTGGTTCAGTGTTCCGGCCCAGAAATAATAAATTGACGTTAAATAGGATTCATGATTGCATGCCATGAGCATAGATTTTCTCTAGTACGTGACTAACGGCGTTTTGAGACATTTATTTACCGATTTTATGACATTTAAGTAACCGCAAGAGTAATGTTGAAAAAAAAAGTTCTGTTAACTTTGTTCCAGTAATATATTGGAAGTTAAAATGTATATATCCCCATTTCATTGTGACCCACCCTTAGATATTAAGTGAACAGAGTCTGAGGCACTCTTTTGTTTGTTCTACAGGACAAACCAGATAATGGCAGCCTGGTAGCTGCGTGAAAGCGTGGAGTGACTTGGACACAACTCACAGTGACCCTCCCCTTTCCCCCATGTAAGTTAGAGAGAACGTGAAGGACGCACACCATAGCAACTTCCCCTCCTCTACCCTTGTGAATGGAAGTGTAGGACGCCAGCCAAAGCGGCTACAACCACGTGTGTAAAAATTATTTGTGAACTTTCTTTCAGGTTTAGAAAAGACTGCTAAGAGATAATCATCTGTTTATGTATCATGTTATTTTCTTTGAATTTGTGTATGTAAAAGTGTATTTAATGTATTTATGGGTCTAAGATTTTCATAATTTTTCAATTATTATGTGTTTGTTGGTCTAAGGCAATATGTATGCCGAAATATTTCAGTGACTTCGCTTAAAATTTTGAGTACTGACATTGTTTAAAAGGCAGTGAACATGCCCACAATTTAAATAATTAATGTAGATAATCAGTTTTCTTTAATGTTTCTACATGTTTATATTTCAATTTTGATTTTTATAGGGAGTTAAATTGTACTCTTGCTTCCCTTTTTGTAATTAATTTTTTTTTCTCATTCATTAACATTCATAAACAAAAAATTTAAGTAGAGGGTGATGTAGGGAAGCAGCCTACTCACGCTGTAGTAAATTCACATCAGTTTCCATTGTGTGCCAGCCAGTCTGCTGTAACTAGCTCTGACGTCATAAATGTTGCGCAATACCTTAAAATTCAAGCAAATGATCTGAAACTTTTCCAGCATGTAAGGAATAATACTAAATTAATGTGTTTTAAATATCAGTTCGATAACTTCAGCCATTTTTGTAATTTGGACGTTTTTTCTAAAAAAATAATTGGCGCAACAGAAAGGAGCTAGAGACTTCAAAATTTATATTTAGACTCATCTTTCATAATGATTTAATAAAAACAGTACTTTGGATTTCACAGGTTAAGACTTTAGTGGAAATTCATGATTTTCTGGTTTTCATCTCAAAACTGAAGGAAGCAAGATAGATTAAGTAGGCTAATGAATAAGACTAGGATGTTTAGATTTAAATAGGTTGGAGGTCCGCTATGACTATGAAGATGTGAAAAGTTTCTTTTGAATACCTATAAAATTATAGCGATAGCGGATCTCAAAAGGACCAGTTCAGAGCTCATCTACTGCGTGCAGCGTAACTTAATTATTTCTCTCGCCCAAGATATTTAACTTAGCCACGTCATAATTTTATTATAAATACTTACCTGCGTGCTAAATGCACGATTAAATTAACAGCTTCATAAGCCATCAGCAAAAGAAGCTATAAATTATTATGTAACTTGAAGTGGTGCGTTACTAGTCCAGCGGCCAGTCGTGAGAGCCGAGTTAGAGCCGGCGTTCTCTTAGCCGTCCGCACCGAGGCTATATATATAAGAGCACTGCGCGAGTAAGAAAGGCCCCAGTTCTCTCCAGACGCTGAATAGCACGTCAGCTGTGTCGGGAGTCGCTTCGCTACGGTAGCGCTGCTACAAACTGCCTCGGGTGCCGTATTGAGTTACGATGTATACGCGTAACTGTGAAAACATTTCAAATGAAGGATTATTTTGGAATGATTTTCATTATCTAGCTTCAGTTTGCGTGTTGTTGTATTTTCACGTGCCGTCGCGGGACAGACATTCTACCAATCATTTTAGCGTGGCGTTTGATGAGATTTTCTCATCAAATTTTGGCGAGCATTCTTTTGACATTCAATTCGGACATTTATAGTTGCATCAGCGAATTAG
Organism: Schistocerca cancellata; assembly: GCF_023864275.1. Taxonomy (NCBI): domain Eukaryota; kingdom Metazoa; phylum Arthropoda; class Insecta; order Orthoptera; family Acrididae; genus Schistocerca; species Schistocerca cancellata. The sequence continues at coordinate 12,730,498 of NC_064635.1, read as the reverse complement.
ACTCTGAACTGCTCTGTTTGTTAGGCTGTTGGGATAATTGTGATGTTATCAGTGAATTTCAGAATATACTCAACTATTTTGGAAAATTGTTTTTGATTAGAAATCCCGAACAATCTCCTACTTCTTCAGAGCTATAAGCTGCAGCTATAATAATATTCTCAGGTTAAGTGGGCACTAGGAACTCTCATTACAGGCTCCACGTTTCGTTAAATCACTTTCTGGGTGCTAAAAAGTAAAGAGAGAGCCAGTGTTGAGAACGGCGAAAGACAGAATTATACAACATTCTAAAAGCCGGGAAATGCAGTGTTTTTCCCACATTTAAACAACAAACTTTATTTTCACAAACTCAATCGCCGCCCCACACACTGCTTCTCTTTCATGCCCCTCGACTCTTACAACTGCCATCTGATTTCTGTACAAGTTGTAAATAGCCTTTCACAACCTGTATTTTACCTCTCTCGCCTTTAGAATTTGAGAGTATTCCAGTGATGTATGAGACAGGCGAAATACCCTCAGACTTCAAGAAGAGTATAACAATTTATATTCCAAAGAAATGAGGTGCTGACAGGTGTGAAAAATCACTTTAATAAGTCACAGCTGGAAAATACTAACACGAATTCTTTACAGAAGAAGGGAAAAACTGGTAAAAGCCGACGTCGGGTAAAATCAATTTGGATTTCGCAGAAATGTAGGAACACGCGCGGAAATACTGACGTAACAGCTTATGTAAGAAGATTGGTTGAGGAGAGGCAAACCATATGACATTACTGATCGAAGATACGCTAAATGTATCAGTTTACTGAATTATCTCTACCGAGTATTTGTAATGATTCTATGTGCAAATGTGGTTGAAATAAGTTGTTTTAGGAGTTCTATAACGTGGTTTATCCAGTTTAAATTCACAGCACTAAGGACGCGTAATATTTTTGACGCTTTCACCCTATTCCTTATTTCATCAGCGTGTGTTACTCTTCTCATTGGTGCAGTAGCTATAGATATTCATAACTGAACATGTTGTGTCTTTTTCAATTCAATAATTTGACTGTTGACAGAGAACCAGTGAGTGACATTATTAAGAACGCTGTTTACCATTTCTTCTGTTGCTGCACGTATTCTTGGATTTTTTACTGTATAGGTCTTATGCGCCGAAAGAATTAATTCTGCTTATTTTATATTAGATGGAAGATGGTTTACGTGTATGAGGAACAATACCGATCCTAAAACTGGGCCTTCGAGAAATCCATACGTGATATCTTCCCACTCAGAGGAATCTCCCCTGATTACATTCGTTGGATTCCTAAATACAACTTCCTGCATTCTGTAAAATTATGGTATAATGACATACTGTTGCAACTCCTGTTTCCCCATTACAAAACAAATAATACACCATGTATTCCTGCAGCACAATACTCGTATTTGGTCTTCTGTAAGTACAAAGTAACTTACTGGCAATGCTTATCTCAAATTAAGCTTCAATTGCCAACACTACACATTGGCATATCATAAAACTTGTTCAATAAACCGGTAAATATTATCTTGCATACTATCGAAATCTTCAGCGATTAACATAGCTACATATATTTCCTGTAACAAAACTGACTATAGCCACTAAGAAGGTTTAAATGAATGAAAAATTAGTGCCTTCTTTCTGCTTCATCTATTTCCTCTTCTTAGTCTGTATTTTCACTGGGTGAGCATGTTGTTCTGGATTTGGCAGTGATACTAGAGGGTGGTCGGATACCCAACCTGTCGAACACTCCCGGCCCCCCCCCCCCCAAACCCTCGCTGCCCCAGCAACTATGTGCCCCACCTGTCATCTACTTTCGTCTTCCATTATCATTGTGGAAATATCATAACATTTTATTGAAATATTTGCGAATGGTATAATAGTATCGTGGGACCAGCCCAGTATTCAAATAGTGGAATGTGGGAAACCACCCAAATGCCACATCCGTGCTGGCTGGCACATGGGGGTCAGTGCGCCTCTCCAAAACCCTAAAAGTGACGCACTAAAGCGCGAGCCTATCCAGGTGGGTCACTAAAACAAGAAGTATGATATCTATAAAAATGATATTTGCTCATAATCAAGGCAAGTGACCAAAAAACCTTTATATTTAACTGTAGCATTTATACATTCAATGTTGATATTTTTCAATGTTACACGCTGTACCTAGGCACAATTTGATGGAGCTCAGTCTACTTAAATGTAGAAGAAAGGAAAGAGAAAGCACAGGTTTTTGCTACATGTGGGAACTGGATATACTTCCTAATCTCCTCCTACCCCTTTCTTTGTCCAGCTCCTCCCCCTTCACCCCATCTCTCTCTACATCTTCACCTCCCCCTTCTTCTCTCTCCATCTCGTGCTGCCCCCTCTTTCACCTCTCTCACTCCATCTGATCTTCCCCAAGGTCTACCAGTTTTTCCATTCGTCTGTAAAGAATTCGCGTTAGTATTTTGCAGCTGTGACTAATTAAACTGATAGTTCGGTAATTTTCACATCTGTCAACACCTGCTTTCTTTGGGATTGGAATTATTATATTCTTCTTGAACTCTGAGGGTATTTATCCTGTCTCATACATCTTGCTCACCAGATGGTAGAGTTTTGTCAGGACTGGCTCTTCCAAGGCCGTCAGTAGTTCTAAGGGAATGTTGTCTATTCCTGGGGTCTTGTTTCGATTCAGGTCTTTCAGTGCTCTGTCAAACTCTTCACGCAGTATCATATCTCCCATTTCATCTTCATCTACCTCCTCTTTCATTTCTATAATATTGTCCTGAAGTACATCGCCCTTGTATGGACCCGTTATATACTCCTTCCACTTCTCTGCTTTCCCTTCTTTGCTTAGAACTGGGTTTCCATCTGAGCTCTTGATATTCATGCAAGTGGTTCTCTTTTCTCCAAAGGTCTCTTTAATTTTCCTGTAGGCAGTATCTATCTTACCCCTCGTGAGATAAGCCTCTACATCCTTACATTTGTCATCTAGCCATTCCTGCTTAGCCATTTTGCAGTTCACGTCGATCTCATTTTTGAGACGTTTGTATTCCTTTTTGCCTGCTTCATTTATTGCATTTTTATATTTTCTCGTTTCATCAGTTAAATTCAATATTTCTTCTCTAACCCAAGGATTTCTACTAGCTCTTGTCTTTTTACTTACTTGATCCTCTGCTGCCTTCACTACTTCATTCCTCAAAGCTACCCATTCTACTTCTACTATATTTCTTTCCCCCATTCCTGTCAATTGTTCCATTACGCTCTCCCTGAAACTCTGTACAACCTCTGGTTTAGTCAGTTAATCCAGGTCCCATGTCCTTAAATTTCCACCTTTTTGCTGTTTCTTCAGTTTTAATCTACAGTTCATAACCAATAGATTGTGGTCAGAGTCCACATCTGCCCCTGGAAATGTCTTACAATTTAAAACCTGGTTCCTTAATCTGTCTTACCAATAGATAATCTATCTGAAACCTGTCAGTATCTCCAGGCTTCTTCCATGTACACAACCTTCTTTTATGATTCTTGAACCAAGTGTTAGCTATGATTAAGTTATGCTCTGTGCAAAATTCTACCAGGCGGCTTCGTCTTTCATTTCTTACCCCCAATCTATAGTCACCTACTACGTTTCCTTCTCTCCCTTGTCCTACTACCGAATTCCAGTCACCCATGACTATTAAATTTTCGTCTCCCTTCACTATCTGAATAATTTCTTTTATTTCATCATACATTTCTTCAATTTCTTCGTCATCGGCAGAGGTAGTTGGCATAGAAACTTGTACTACTGTAGTAGGCGTGGGCTTCGTGTCTATCTTGGCCACAATAATGCGTTCACTATGCTGTTTGTAGTAGCTTACCCGCACTCCCATTTTTTTATTCATTATTAGACCAACTACTGCATTACCCCTATTTGATTTTGTATTTATAACCCTGTATTCACCTGACCAGAAGTCTTGTTCCTCCTGCCACCGAACTTCACTAATTCCCACTATATCTAACTTTAACCTATCCATTCCCATTTTTAAATTTTCTAACTTACCTGCCCCATTAAGGGATCTGACATTCCACGCTCCGATCCATAGAACGCCAGTTTTCTTTCTCGTAATAACGACATCCTCTTGAGTAGCCCCGCCCGGAGATCCGAATGGGGGACTATTTTACCTCCGGAATATTTTACCCAAGAGGACGCCATCATCATTTCACCATACAGTAAAGCTGCATGCCCTCGGGAAAAATTACGGCCGTAGTTTCCCCTTGCTTTCAGCCGTTCGCAGTACCAACACAGCAACGCCGATTTGGTTAGTGTTACAAGGCCACATCAGTCAATCACCCAGACTGTTGCCCTTGCAACTACTGAAAAGGCTGCTGCCCCTCTTCAGGAACCACACGTTTGTCTGGCCTCTCAACAGATACCCCTCCGTTGTGGTTGCACCTCCGGTACGGCCATCTGTATCACTGAGGCACGCATGCCTTCCCACCAGCGGCAAGGTCCATGGTTCATTGGGGGGGGGGGGGGGGTGGCTGAAATTGAGCCTTGCTTATTATTGCTGTGAATTCAGGTTCTATAGTAATATTCTAACCATAAACCAATAAGCCATAAATATAAATTTCCAGTTTGCAAGTAGCGTTTCTACATAGTATATTTTATATATTAGTAAGTATTGAGTCTATATGTGTCCAAACGTGTATTACAGTAAGGTGTAAAAATGTGAAGTAATTAGGAAAGGTACATTTTGAGATTTTTAGTAACAGTGTTTCTGCTCTATGCATTACACACCTGTATTAGATTTGAACGTTGTGTAAAAATTTCAAAGCAGTCGGTCAAGAACCTTCGGAGATTAACGATCTTGGACAAACCGACATTTTCGTTTCTGTAACTTTTCCACTTTTATTGCTTATATATTACATACAATCAGATGCATTCCAGTAGGTATATAAGAGCATGTGAGTGTTCGATTGCAACGTTGTGTCGACATTTCAAAGCAATCCCTGAAGAACCTCCAGAGATTTGAAATTTTGAAGAAACGAACATCTACGTTTCTACTGCAGATGTAGATGTTCCTGACTGAAAATCTCAAGAAGTTTCGGAAATACACAATTTTGACCAAACGAGCATTTACATTCTTATTTATACAGATTTATGAAATACTAGGTTTGAGCAGTTATATGTCGAGATGTTTTTGTATTTCTGGGCATAATTTACCTCCAGATTATGGTAATTTCTCTATGTGTGTGTAGTCACTTGTAACTTCATATACTGTAGCAGTCATATACTGTAGGTAGAACAAGGCAAAATCCTTCGGACATGCGTTGGAATGAAGTGGTGCGCTTGAGTGTCATGATACATTATACACGCGCACACAGTGTGAAAGATGCGATGCGTCGGTTCGAAACGGACGTTGGTCCACGGATATTGCTTTCACTTCCAGAAAGCGAATGTTGGCCGGCTTGGTTCTTTCCTCTCGCCACGTTCCTGTGATGGAAGATCTACTGATACATAAGTAGACATAAGGACTTAGCACCAACAATTTCGTATGTTTCCGAGTGTGTCGAGTGCTGCTGTGTAAGTGGACTTCAAGCTAAGCATCTTTTTCACCAACTGTTTCGATCGTCAGGGACACTTCAGTCTCAACACTGATACTTTCTACTTATTGAGTTTCATGTTGCTGTTGTATTTCTTAGATTTAATAAGGAATGATAACATCATGACTTAGTACATCAGAACTTTTGTGACAGAAAGTAATTTTTATACATAAAGCTAAGCTCTATTTACAGTAGTCGGTGAATCTTCAAATAAATTCAGACTTTTTTTCGTTAAATGACTGTTGCGTTGTGCTTGGTAGAGTATTTTATACATTACGGATGAAAAATAGACGATATTTTTGTAATATTCTGCAACATTTATTACTTAAGAGAGACGTTTTCGGTATTTAGGCTATATGAGGTACAGAGAAAAATGTGTGTGTACGTAAATTTTGCTAGAACAAAGGTTTTAAACTAGGTGCATCCAAAGAATCTCTCAGTTGGCTGTCAAATATGACATTTCTGGCGTTCGATATAAAACTGTAGTCAGACGAAGTATGTTAATTGAAAATATGAAGTAAAGTTATTTACCTTAGTTGCAATGTAATTTATTACCTATATGACAAATATCTACAATTGTTCAGCGAAGAAAAATGAACTCAGCAAAATATAGTAAGCTTCGATGGCATGTTTCAATTGGCTCTGAGCACTATGGGACTTCTGAGATCATCAGTCCCCTAGAATTTAGAACTACTTAAACCTAACTCACCTAAGGACATCACACATATCCACACCCGAGGCAGGATTCGATCCTGAGACCGCAGCAGTCGAGCGGCTCCAGACTGTAACGCCTAGAACTACTCGGCCACCCCGGCCGGCTGAAATGTTTCAGAAGTGCTTTGTAAACAAATAAAATATTACTAGTGAGACACATGGTGAGGGTAAACTGTTAAGTGAAACAACTGTAATAATCAAATTAAAATTACAGGGGTACTTAAACCAAAGTAACCGAAAAATGTAGAATATGGAGCATGTAAGTAGAAGGGTTAACCGAAAAAGTAGTGCGGGTGGATACATTTTCTATGTCTGACGAATAAAGGAACACTCTTCGATCAGTCAGTACCAAGTTTGAGCAAAAAGTCGTAAGCTTACTGATTTCCATTATTTCATGATGGTTTATATTCCTCCAGTAGCGTCGTCGTTGCATGCACAACTATGCTCGCGATAGCTGCACCTTCCGTTGAATCTCCTGAAAAGTGTGTGTTGAAAGTAGACTACAGGCAGTGATATAATCTACATCAGATTTTGCAGTGCAGACACTTTAATTGCACTCGAATGCTGAATGAACTACTTTCTACGGCCAGTTTTGGTCTCACCTATTGAAATTATGCACGGATAAACAGCTAGGCACATACTGAACTGATATCCTGCAACAGTGTTCGCGTGCAGTAACACAAGTGATTAAACACAACCATTCCCCTTGTTGCATGTAACTCATTAGCCCAGTCTCCGTATAAAGTTCTCAAATCACTGTCCGTGAAGTGTAGGTCATATCAATACGAAAACGATTTGTACAATTGCTGCTGGAGGTAACACTGATCACAGTCTGTTCCTGTTTCACACAGTAGATGGTAATTATTATTGAAGTCTGACACAGGGCGTTGTAATAATTCCTCATTCACCGTCCAGTTAATCATTTGGAACAGTCACGGGATTATTTAATAAACGCTTTCGGGATTGTAATTTATACTGCATCGTCTGCCGTCCATCTTACTCATTGCGCAACTCACCACAGGTTGACCATAAAGTGGTTTCCAGTCTGCCTCTCAGATACGAGGGTTTATGGAAACAATGGTATATCTTGCGATAATGCGACGACGTGGGAATCCCTCGTTGTGCATTGATCCAGCAAGAACATAGCACAGAATATAAAACAGTGTTCCAGTACAGGAGATGATGCCAAAGATTGAAATGATACACACGCATTGGAACATTGTGTAAATTTATTGTGCGCGAGTACATATGAAACAAAATTGAATAATATCAACTACTGTCCATCAGAACTGTCCTGCACTGCATACACACAGTGTTGCCAACGTTAGGGAAGGCAGTGAATGCCATTGGTATTTTCATCAATGTGTGCCACTTGTAGCCAAAATGCCGTGAGGATTTCCACCCTATTTGCAAAGCGCCTCCTATGCAATGATTTCTTCAGTTCTGAAATGAGACCCAAGTCGGATGGTCTGAGGTCTGGTGATTAGGGTGGGTGGGTGGCGGGGATTTTCCACTTCTACTGCTGCACACAATTCTCTACACCTCTTGCAGTGTGGGCTGTAACGTTATCATGGAGTGTGATTGTATTATCCAGCAGGGGCGGACGCTTTCGCCCAAGTGTGCATCGCAGATGGTACAGCAGAAAGTATTGGGCACTGGCGGTGTGGCCATCCGAAACAAGGTGATACTCCAGAATACAGTGACTCTCGTACACCAGAATGAGCATGAGTGTCGTGGGTGATGCCATATCACACACAGCTGTTCGTAGTTCCGCATGATACTAAGCAACATTTCTGCCGGAGAGAAAGGCAATTTTCACGTATGCTCGCAGGTCCACTCTGCTTACATCCACTTTGTAGCACGGGCAAGCAGACACTGAATGTTCCAGGCGCTGGTACCGAGCCATCCTTGCATTCGGTCGTAATCCGTTAGCTAATTTCGGTACTGTTTGCCGCTGATTTTCACATGTATTTATTTCGATTACGGTGGTGCCACATTTTAACACGATATACCATATTGATCATGGCTTAGGAAATGACCCTCATAGATTTACATTAATTAAAACTAAAGTTAGATATTTTTGTTTGCTATATTTTCATCAATTACAATTAAAGATTTGCGTTTCTGGATAAATGAATAGTAGAAGAACATTCGTTTGAACGAGGACTTTTCGATAAATAAATGATTTATATTGAATTACTCTGCCTACTCTGCCTAAATATGGGATCCTATTTCGGTAGCTCAGATGGTAGAGCACTTGCCCGCGAAAGGCAAAGGTCCCGAGTTCGAGTCTCGGTCGGGCACACAGTTTTAATCTGCCAGGAAGTTTCACATCAGCACACACTCCGTTGCAGAGTGAAAATCTCATTCCAGTTCACTTGGCTCATTAACTCCTGATTACCAAAGGAAAGTAACAGATAATAAAGTTCAGTTGAATAGACCCAGAGCCAATATTCGAGATTTTTATGCACAGTGCACATACAACACCGATGATCATATCGAATATATCACAATACTAATTTTTGAAGGGGTGCGGAGGGGAGGGAAACATAACAGGTGGAAAGGAATCACCTGCTTTGTTACACTCCCTATGAGGATGTTACGAAATGATTTCACGTTGCGCCTTGTAACTGTAACGTTCATTAATCAGAAGTTCCTCAGACGTAGAGCCTGCTCTTCTAAGTCGCCAACCTCTATGATGTTCCTTAAGGCGGAGGAATGTTTCCCTGACAAACTGGCCTGTATGGAATTTGTCACAATTGCAGGTGAATTAGTATCTTCCACTCTTCTCCAAAACTGACTATTTAAGTAGTTTAATTTGGTAGTTTAGCAAGTTGTTGGGACTAGAGGTGCTGAGAAGAGGAGTTTTATCTCGTATATGATATTTTATTATTCTGAATTGTGTTATTAAGGCCTTCAGTCCAAAGACTGGTTTGATGCAGTTCTTCGTGCTACCCTATCTTGTGCACGTCTCTTCATCTCCGAGTAACGACTGCTGAATCTGTTTACTGTGCGCAAGCTGATTTCTCCCTTTACGAATTTTATCCCCCCCCCCCCCGACTCTCTCAGGATGTGTAGTATCACCCTCTCCCTTCTTTTACTCAACTTGTGCCATACATTTTTTTTCCCTCTCAGTTCCATTCAGTACCTCTATACCTGTCACTTGATCATACCGTCTAATCTCTCGCATTCTCCTGTAGCACCACATTTCAGAAGCTTCTATTGTCCCCTTCTGTGTACTCTGTATTTTCCATAGTTCACTTCTATGCAAGACTACGCTCCAGACAAATACCTTCACAAAAGATTTCCTATCACGTTAATTTATTTTCAATGTTAAAAGAGTTACTTCTTTTCAGGAACAGTTTTTTTGCTGTTGTCAGTCTGCATTTTATGTCTCTTTACTTTGGAAATAGATGTTTTGCTTTCCAAACAGCATAATTTTTCTGCTACTTTCTGTGCCTTGTTTCCTGTCCTAGATCTCTCTGATTTAGAGGGGCGTTCAATAAATAATGCAACATATTTTTTCCCGAAATCAGGTTGTCAAGATCCCAATGCATTATATTATTTCCCAGTCCTTTTGGCTACACATCCCTATTTTTCAGCATAATCTCTGTTCAGTGTGACGGCCTTACGCCATCTTGTTGCGAGGGCCTGTATGCCATTCTACTGGTCGAGGTCGGAGCCAACGTCCCGCTGCGTCAGTAACCTCTGCCTCATCCACGTACTGCTTCCCACGTGTGCACCATTCACTGGACCAAACAGATGGAAGTCTCAAGGTGCGACATCTGGACTGTAGGGTCGATGAGAAGGAAGAGTCCGATGAAGTTTTGTGAGCTCCAGTCGACTGCCCAACCTGTGTGATGCCTTGTGTTGTCATGGAGAAGGAGAAGTTCGTTTGTGTTTTTGTGGTGACGCGCACGCTGAAGTCGTTTCTTCAGTTTCCAGAGGGTAACTCAGTACACTTCAGTGATGATCGTTGCACCATAAGGGAGGACGTAAAACAGAAGACGGTCGCCATAACACAGTGAAGAAACGCTTCATCGCGAGCGACTCAATATAGAGTATCACTCCGATTCACTAGCGACATAGCTGCTCTCTCAATGCAGTACTGAGTGGCGACTTTGTTCCTCACTCTCTGCGTAAAAGCGCGAGCTCACTCGCTCCTGATAAGTTTTTCCCGCTTCAAGAGCATCACCGGAACGACCCCTCTGGATGCAAAAGGCGAAAGGGTATATCATCCTCTGTCTTTCCCTCACTCCTCCGGCTCATTGCGTCAGAAATGGTCCGCCAGTCAGCGTTACTTTTACAAACGCGAGAATGGCGCTTCGTTTAAGCCGACCAATCCGGAAATATATAGCATCTGTGTTAGGCGTTTACTGTCCATGTGTGAGAACTCTGAAACTGTGCACTAGGTCCATCAGAAATGCGTGCGCTGGGGCTCTCCCAAACAATACAGCGGTGAACACGCAGGCCATTACCCCTTTTCTCTGGCAAAAACTGCTTTGGTCCCTGGGTGGTCAACCGGCCGGCGCAGCTATATGGTAACTCACCCTCCTATGGACTTTCCAGCGGGCTGGTTGCCTCTGCCAAACAAAAACTCCTGTGGCTGTCGTGTCTCGAATGTTTTCTTACGCCAGCCTCGACTTTTTAATCTCGGTGCGCACTTCCGATTTATTTATTAGATTTGCATATCTACACTCCTGGAAATGGAAAAAAGAACACATTGACACCGGTGTGTCAGACCCACCATACTTGCTCCGGACACTGCGAGAGGGCTGTACAAGCAATGATCACACGCACGGCACAGCGGACACACCAGGAACCGCGGTGTTGGCCGTCGAATGGCGCTAGCTGCGCAGCATTTGTGCACCGCCGCCGTCAGTGTCAGCCAGTTTGCCGTGGCATACGGAGCTCCATCGCAGTCTTTAACACTGGTAGCATGCCGCGACAGCGTGGACGTGAACCGTATGTGCAGTAGACGGACTTTGAGCGAGGGCGTATAGTGGGCATGCGGGAGGCCGGGTGGACGTACCGCCGAATTGCTCAACACGTGGGGCGTGAGGTCTCCACAGTACATCGATGTTGTCGCCAGTGGTCGGCGGAAGGTGCACGTGCCCGTCGACCTGGGACCGGACCGCAGCGACGCACGGATGCACGCCAAGACCGTAGGATCCTACGCAGTGCCGTAGGGGACCGCACCGCCACTTCCCAGCAAATTAGGGACACTGTTGCTCCTGGGGTATCGGCGAGGACCATTCGCAACCGTCTCCATGAAGCTGGGCTACGGTCCCGCACACCGTTAGGCCGTCTTCCGCTCACGCCCCAACATCGTGCAGCCCGCCTCCAGTGGTGGAGCGACAGGCGTGAATGGAGGGACGAATGGAGACGTGTCGTCTTCAGCGATGAGAGTCGCTTCTGCCTTGGTGCCAATGATGGTCGTATGCGTGTTTGGCGCCGTGCAGGTGAGCGCCACAATCAGGACTGCATACGACCGAGGCACACAGGGCCAACACCCGGCATCATTGTGTGGGGAGCGATCTCCTACACTGGCCGTACACCACTGGTGATCGTCGAGGGGACACTGAATAGTGCACGGTACATCCAAACCGTCATCGAACCCATCGTTCTACCATTCCTAGACCGGCAAGGGAACTTGCTGTTCCAACAGGACAATGCACGTCCGCATGTATCCCGTGCCACCCAATGTGCTCTAGAAGGTGTCAGTCAACTACCCTGGCCAGCAAGATCTCCGGATCTGTCCCCCATTGAGCATGTTTGGGACTGGATGAAGCGTCGTCTCACGCGGTCTGCACGTCCAGCACGAACGCTGGTCCAACTGAGGCGCCAGGTGGAAATGGCATGGCAAGCCGTTCCACAGGACTACATCCAGCATCTCTACGATCGTCTCCATGGGAGAATAGCAGCCTGCATTGCTGCGAAAGGTGGATATACACTGTACTAGTGCCGACATTGTGCATGCTCTGTTGCCTGTGTCTATGTGCCTGTGGTTATGTCAGTGTGATCATGTGATGTATCTGACCCCAGGAATGTGTCAATAAAGTTTCCCCTTCCTGGGACAATGAATTCACGGTGTTCTTATTTCAATTTCCAGGAGTGTATTAAATGGAAATATGTAAAATTGACTCTACCCTATCGAGTTATGGCTCAAATGAAATTCTTAATACGCAGAATACGATGGTGAAGTCGGAATATGTAAGAAATGAAGGTCAGGAGACCACAACACCTTACAATGAAACTATGGAGGCTGAAGAGGAAATATTCCACGATGTCCCACAACAAATTCTGAATTTTTTTCGACCGAAATTAGCAGAGAAAAAGAAGTGTTTCATTAATTATTTACCGTCCATTACACAATCATATATACATTGATTTTTATAGTATGTATGGATGTCTCCTAAATGATCCTGTACATGTTTCATCTACTTTTGGGTACACATTAGGGATGGCAGTTATCTCCGAAACTAACGGTTTTCCGTCATATAGGTGTCCTTTCAACACCAGTTTAAAGCCACCCAAAATAACCTGTTGCTGAAATAACTGGTTTTTTATTGCCATTATTCCCTCAAGTGTGGCAGAAATAGAACAAATATTGAAGAATTTTTACTATTTCAGTTTCGAGATACATAGAATCAAAGCCTTAAATTAAGCAGGCCAATGGGAGGAAACTCATTCTGTCCACCATTTGCTCCTTTTTCTGAAAAGTGATAAGCAGTTAACGCTACAAAAAATCATCAGTATTCTGCTATTGATTCTAATTTTGTAAAGCTCAGCTCAAAAATCATGTTGTATGTTGTGTCTAGACAAGACAGCCTAGACACAATGAGAGGAAGCCGAAAGGCACGCGCTTAAACTCACGCAGGCTGGCGTGAGGTCTGAAACAGGATACGTAATGAATGCTATAAAGAAAAGTACGTAGCTTCTGGAATACTTAACTTTAATCCACATTTGTAGAACATCGCTCTTGATGATACATTAATAGAATCTCAATATCCATTGAATACGGCGCCTTGCTAGGTCGTAGCAAATGTAGCTGAAGGCTATCCTAACTATCGTCTCGGCAAATGAGAGCGTAATTCTCAGTGAACCATGGCTAGCAACGTCGGCTGTACAACTGGGGCGAGTGCTAGGACGTCTCTCTAGACCTGCCGTGTGGTGGCGCTCGGTCTGCAATTACTGACAGTGGCGACACGCGGGTCCGACGTATACTAATGGACCGCGGCCGATTTAAAGGCTACCACCTAGCAAGTGTGGTGTCTGGCGGTGACACCACATTGTAATTGACAATCATACCACTATTTATGAACTACGAATAGTCAGTGAAGAGTTAAAACTAACATTAGACAACTCTGTTTTTGTGTTAATTTGTCCGTTTCCAAGGACTTCAAGCACATAAACACATGTTATGCAGACACCAACATTACATCACCTACTCTCTATTTTCATTGTAAACTATGAATGAATTGCTAAGTTTCAAGTTTTCTCCTTATATGACGTCGGTAATCTGTTGTGATTCCTACCTTTCTTAATATTTTAAACCAAACGGAACATTGTACTACAGTGTTACTGTGGTTCGTAAAATACTTCAAGACTAGTGGTCGTGCCATTCTTTAACACGCATAATATCCGATGATGACAGCGTGAAACTAAAGTGCAGACCAGGTGGGGCAAGTCTTGCACACACCGTGTACACGAGTAACATGCAATGGGCCACGTCACATCGTAACAGGTAGATTATTGACTGAGCAATTCTGTACCAAATCTCATGGCATGTGTTCGTTGCTCGTTTCTAAAAAATGGTTCAAATGGCTCTGAGCACTATGGGACTTAACATCTATGGTCATCAGTCCCCTAGAACTTAGAACTACTTAAACCTAACTAACCTAAGGACATCACACAACACCCAGTCATCACGAGGCAGAGAAAATCCCTGACCCCGCCGGGAATCGAACCCGGGAACCCGGGCGTGGGAAGCGAGAACGCTACCACACGACCACGAGCTGCGGACTGCTCGTTTATGTCAGCACTGTTATTAAAATAACATTGATCGCTCTTCCCAGTTTCTATAATAACGCAATATTTCAAAGCAATGGAAATTTTACAAATAAAAATTACTCACTTTTGAAAAAGGCTTGTTTAAAAACTAAAATTTCTAGCATTGCTGCTATGGCTAGTTGTTATTTAGGTTTTTTAATCTGGTTATTTGTAAAAAATAAAAAAACACATGTTATAACTGAGACCAAACAAATATCGAAAAATACCGGTTACTGAGAACTAAAATGACAGATCGGTTTTAACCAGTCGATTTTTCCTGTCCCTAGTAAACATCGAAAAGTCACTACGAATATTATGAACATTGTAACGGTACCACTGTTGTTGTTGCTGTCTTCAGTCCAAAGACTGGTTTAACGCAGGTCCCCATGTTAGTCTACCCTGTGAAAGCATCTTCACTTTCGGGTAACTACTTTACCTACATCCATTCGAACCTGCTTATTGTAGGCAGCCCTTGGTCTCTCTCAACAATTTCTACTCCCCATGCGGGTCTGCAATAGTAAACTGATGATTCATTGACGCCTAGGGTTAGTTCTATTAATCATTCTCTTCTTTTAGTTAACTATGGCATAAACTTCTGTTTTCGCCTATTACACTCCATTGCTCATTAGGTACTTCACCATTGTTCTGTAGCATGGCATTTGGAAAGCTTCTATTCTCTCCTTGTCTGAAATGTTTATCCTCCACATTCCACAATCCGAACATGCCAACACTCCAGACAAATACCTTCAGAAAGGATTTCTTGATACTTACTACTTCGACGTTAACAAATTTCTCTTCTTTCAGAAATGTTTTTCGGGCTGTAGGCAGTCTGTATTTTGTATCCTCCCTAATTCGGCCATCGCCATACATTTTGCTGCCCTGTTAGCAGAACTTATCCTTTACTTTTAATGTCTCATATCCTAAGCCAATTCCTTCAGCACCATATGATTTAATTCCCTGCCTTTGTTCTCCTTTAGTTGATATTCATCTGATAGCATTGTTTCAAGAAACTATTCCATTAATCTGGGCTTCCATATTCTTTGCAGTCTCTGAAAGAATTACAATGTCATTAACAGATTACTAAGTTTTAATCACGAATAGGTTACAACCTTGTCTTACACTCTTCTCAGTCACTATTTCCCTTTTATGCCCATCGACTCATACATCTGCATTCTGGTTTCCGTACAAATTTTAAATTATCATTCACCTATATTTTATCCCTTCTATTGCAAATTACAATGAACATATTCCAGTCAACTTTTTCAAAAATATCCTCTGATTCTGCAGATGCTACTCTCTTAGGTTTGCCTTCCTTTAAGCAATCTTATAACTCGTAGGGACAGCATTGGCTCGGATGTTCCAACATTCCTCTGCAACCCAATTAATCATATCTGAAGTCGCCTTCTGCCAGTTTTTCCATAGCTTTGTAAATAATTCCAGTCAATATTTCGCAAGAATTACATATCAGACTGATGATTTGGTAATCTTAACAACTATCAGCATCTGCCTACTTTGGAGCTGGAATTGTTACATCTTTCCTTACGTTTGAGGGTATGTCGCCTTCCTCATGCATCTTGCACACTAGATCGAATAGTTTTATCACGGATGGCTAAAGATTTCAATAATTCGAAGGGAGTATCATCTACGCTAGGGGTCTGGTTTCCATTTAGGTCTTTCGATAGTCTGTCACATTCTTCACGCAGTATCATATTCCCCCCCCCCCCCTTATCTTTATTTATTCCTCTTTACCTTTTTATATTACTGCCTTCGAGTGCATTTCCCTTGTATAGCACATCTCCATAATCCTTCCACCTTTCGTCTGTTACTAAGTAGTGACTTGCTGTGTGCTCCCTTGATATTCACGCTATTGCTTATCCTTTATCCAAACGTTTATAAGCTGAGTCTATCTTTCCACTAATTACCCATCTTCCTATATCCCTGCATTTCTCGTCTAGCCATTCCTGCTTTGTCATTCTACACTTCACGTCACTCTAAATTGTAGGGGAAAGCTGCTTGAAGTGGACACACTAGGAAAACCGTTGTTCTCCTGTGACACAATGTCGTAGATTAGCTTAGGCCATATACATCTACAAACTGAACACATTATCTACTTATAATAAGACAACTGTATCATTATTCAAATCCTCATTTTGCAGCAAAAAAGTGAGCTTCAGTGATAATCTGCAAAATGTCCACTTTTCCTGGTAGGTAGGGGAAAGAGATCAGAGACAGAGAAAAAGAAAAATATGATTCAGATGAAGCGGAATCTGGTTTCCTAAGGGTTATGTCTGGTTGTCTCTTTCTGTATTATGCCACCCAGAATTTGGCTGCATTTTTTTCTCTTTGTTGAATGGCGGTAGTAGATTATTCCGATAACCAATCTGAATGCCAAGTGACATAAATCAGTTACTGATATGCCCTAATATCTTCGTTCCATGTCAAAGCGATGTTTAAGGAACTGTTCCTCTTGCTATGGGTCAATACACACCTCAAGAAACATCTAAATCACCTTGTTATCTCAGTAGCATCGCAATCTTTTTTTTTTTTTTTTAAGAACTTTCCTTTCAAGTGCGTATCTTGAGACACTGAATAGTTCTGCTGCTGTAGCAGAAGGGAAATTTTTTCTTCTTACGCCTTCCAAGGCCAGTTGCTTCGAAATCCCAAGATTCTAGTAGCGAGTTTTTAAAATAATTGGATGGCAACCCAACATGCACCCACAATTAGACAACATGGCTTTTCACCATGCTGTTAATACACTAATGTCGTAGTACACTTACTTCATGAAATATTGTTGTCCTATTAGAAACAGTCACTGTGTTGCAGGTGAATTTAAATTCGACCTTTAATTGACTATATTAATGTCGCCCCGTATTTTTGACGTAAAAGGAGCACTTCCCACCAAAACAATGATAAAGGGATTCGATTTACTACGAAATTAGGGAAGACACTCAAGGGACTCAGATTATTACATGTAAATGCAAACGAAATTGTTGTAACAGTCACTGATTATAATAAACTATTACCTTGGCAGATTAGTGATCTGGAATGTGGTTCAAATGAATGCATATCTGCATAAACGTTTACATTCGTGAAGGTCGTATTGTAATTGCTGAAGGTTAGTGGTTCAAATAACTCTGAGCACTATGGGACTTAACATTTGTGGTCATCAGTCCCCTAGAACTTAGAACTACTTAAACCTAACTAACCTAAGGACATCACGCACATCCATGCCCGAGGCAGGATTCGAACCTGCGACCGTAGCGGTCACGCTGTTCCAGACTGAAGCGCCTAGAACCGTACGGCCACACCGGCCGGCGAAGGTTAGTGCAGAACGATAGAACACACCACAGGAGGGAACGCACTTGTATCTATTGGTAGAGTGGAAATCATATTAATCCTCTTACAACAAACAAGTGTTAATAATTAGGAATGAAGTTATAGAACATCGTTAAAAATGACTCGACTTTCCCTAGAAATCACCTCAGTGTTGCGGCTCGATCTAAAATACCAACGATTTCCAATTAGTTGCCGAGGTAGTGACGAAATCAGAAATTGCAACTGTGCCAACAACGTGTGTGTGTGTATGTGTGTGTGTGTGTGTGTGTGTGTGTGTGTGTGTGTGTGTGTGTGTGTGTGTGTATGTCTCTTGTCTCCTAGGTGAAGTCTGCCCATCAAGACACTGAGATCTGAAAGTTGCCCGGGAAGGTGCCTAGCTGTCAAGACGATTTAATAGGAAATACACAACTGGCCATTAAAATTGCTACACCACGAAGATGACGTGCTACAGATGCGGAATTTAACCGACAGAAAGAAGATACTGTGATATGCAAATGATCAGCTTTTCAGAGCATTCACACAAGGTTGGCACTGGTGGTGACACCTACAACGTGCTGACATGAGGAAAGTTTCCAACCAATTTCTCACGCACAAACAGCAGTTGACCGGCGTTTCCTGGTGAAACGTTGTTGCGATGCCTCGAGGACGAGAAATGCGTACCATCACGTTTCCGACTTCGAT
Organism: Schistocerca cancellata; assembly: GCF_023864275.1. Lineage (NCBI taxonomy): Eukaryota > Metazoa > Arthropoda > Insecta > Orthoptera > Acrididae > Schistocerca > Schistocerca cancellata. The sequence goes on along the minus strand of NC_064635.1, from coordinate 12,712,146 downwards.
AAAGGTCGGATCGCAGCCTATCGCGATTGCGGTCTACCGTATCGCGACACTGCTGCTCGCGTTGGTCGAGATCCAATGAATGTTAGCAAAATATGGAATCGGTGGGTTCAGGAGAGTAATACGGAACGCCGTGCTGGATCCCAACGACCTCGTATCACTAGCAGTCGAGATGATAGGCATCTTATCCGCATGCCTGTAACGGATCGTGCAGCCACGTTTCGATCCCTAAGTCAACAGATGGGGACGTTTGCAAGACAACAACCATCTGCACGAACAGTTCGACGACGTTTGCAGCAGCATGGACTATCAGCTCGGAGACCATGGCTGCGGTTACCCTTGACGCAGCATCACAGACAGGAGCGCCTGCGATGGTGTACTCAACGACGAACCTGGGTGCACGAATGGCAAAACCTCATTTTTTCGAATGAATGCAGGTTCTGTTTACAGCATCATGATCGTCGCATCCGTCGACATCGCGGTGAACGCACATTGGAAGCGTGTATTCGTCATCGTCTTACTGGTGTATCACCTGGCGTGATGGTATGGGGTGCCATTGGTTACACGTCTCGGTCACCTCTTGTTCGCATTGGCGGCACTTTGAACAGTGGACGTTACGTTTCCGATATGTTACAACTTGTGGCTGAACCCTTCATTCGCTCCCAGCGATACCGGACATTTCAGCAGGATAATGCACGACCCCATGATGCAGGTCCTGTACGGGCCTTTCTGGATACAGAAAATGTTCGACTGCTGCCCTGGCCAGCACATTCTCCAGATCTCTCACCAATTGAAAACGTCTGGTCAATGGTGGCTGAGCAACTGGCTCGTCACAATACGCCAGTCACTACTCTTGACGTACTGTGGTATCGTGTTGAAGCTGCATGGGCAGTTGTACGTATACACACCATCCAAGCTCTGTCCGACGCAATGCTCAGACGTATCAAGGCCGTTATTACGGCCAGAAGTGGTTGTTCTGGGTACTGATACCTCAGGATCTCTGCACCCAAATTGCGTGAATATGTAATCACATGTCAGTTCTAGTATAATATATTTGTCCAATGAATACCCGTTTATCACCTGCATTTATTCATGGTGTAGCAATTTTAATGGCAAGTAGGGTAGCTTTCTGCAGTGCGCTTATCACAAGGAAAACCTGATTCTCTGCGTTTTTCTCGTGTAGTCTAATTTTGATTGCTGAACGATAAATATTGTGAGTACTGACCAGTAAGAAGCTGTCTTAAAGGATCCGGTGTTCCTCCCTTATTCTCATTTCAGATATTAATCAGTTACAAAAGTAATTGCGTCTGCCACTCCAAAACTGTGTCATACTCTCTCTCTCTCTCTCTCTCTCTCTCTCTCTCTCTCTCTCTCTCTCCCCTCTCTCTCTCGGTCTCTCTGTCTCTCTCTCTCTCTCTCTCTATGTGTGTGTGTGTGTGTGTGTGTGTGTGTGTGTGTGTCTATATTCGAATTCTCATCAATCATGGTAAGCAGTGTTGTGTTTCTTACTCCCACTTCTAAATTATCTAGTGTAACCGCTGCTAGGTGTTCTTATATTTGGTTAAAGATTCAGGCTTGTGTGACCTGGGTGTGGCGTCAGTGTCTCACAATTTTCGAAGGAGCCTAAACTTCTCTGTTGCCATTCACCTTTCTAAGAAGTTATCTTAACAGAGCACGTATTTTGACGATTTCTGACTGCTTGCAATTCCATCCACAATTGCTGGTCTTCCGGGATTCTGCCAAAATGCCACACAACCTTTGACCACACACAGCTCGTTAAACAAATGTCTCTTTGTCCCCACACACCTTGGAGGTGAAATCTACATCGTGACTTTGGCGCTCCCGGCGCCAAGGCGACTTCTTTCAAAGCACTGTCCAGTCTGACCTCTTGCCTTGGTGCCTTACTGGTGCAACTGATCCTTCGTCCAATTCTGCTGGGGGGCTGTTTCGATGACGGTTTTTACGATCCATCATGTATCTCCTCTCCTGCAGCCAAGTACAACTTGCTTTCATAGAGGCTTCTTATATAGGTGCACATACCGTTCGCCGCGCGGGATAGCCGCAGGCTCTAGGGCGCCTTGTCACGGTCCGTGCAGCTTCCCCCGTCGGAGGTTCGAGTCCTCCCTCAGGCATGGGTGTGTATGTTGTCCGTTGCGTAAGTTAGTTTATGATGATGATGATGATGTTTGGTTTGTGGGGCGCTCAACTGCGTGGTTATCAGCGCCCGTACAATTACCCAATCTTTGCTCAGTCCAAATAAGTTAGCTTAAGTTAGATTAAGTAGTGAAAGGAGGGTATAAGACGAAAATCAACAAAAGCAAAACGAGGATAATGGAATGTAGTCGAATTACGTCGGATTATGCTGAGGCAATTAGATTAGGAAATGAGACACTTAAAGTAGTAAAGGAGTTAAGCTATTTGGGGAGCAAAATAACTGATGATGGTCGAAGTAGAGAGGGTATAAAATGTAGACTGGCAATGGCAAGGAGGGCGTTTCTAAAGAAGAAAAATTTGTTAACGTCGAGTATTGATTTAAATGTCAGGCAGTCGTTTCTGAAAGTATTTGTATGGAGTGTAGCCAAGTATGGAAGTGAAACGTGGACGATAAATAGTTTGGACAAGAAGAGAATAGAATCTTTCGAAATGTGGTGCTACAGAAGAATGCTGATGATTGGATGGGTAGATCACATAACTAATGAGGAGGTATTGAATAGAATTGGAGAGAAGAGAAATTTGTGGCACAACTTGACTAGAAGAAGGGATCGGTTGGTAGGACATGTTCTGAGACATCGAGGGATCACCGATTTAGTATTGGAGGGCAGCGTGGAGGGTACAAATCGTAGAGGGAGGCCAAGGGATGAATACACTAAGCAGATTCAGAAGGATGTAGGCTGCAGTAGGTACTGGGAGATGAAAAAGTTTGCACAGGATAGAGTAGCATGGAGAGCTGCATCTAACCAGTCTCAGGACTGAAGACCACAGCAGCAACAACAAGTTGTGTGTAGGCTTAGGGACAGATGACTTCAGCAGTTTGGTCTGATAATACCTTACCACAAATTTCCAAATTTCCACATACCGTTTAGTTCAGGAAATTGTAATCTACGTATAGGATGAAAACTATTGGACTATATTAAATAAAATGGTCATAATGTCTTATAAACGGTTTGCATTAGGACGTTCAAACTGCACGGTTGGCCCCAGGACATGGTGGGAATTAGTATGCACATGCATGGTTTGCTTTAATGACGAGGCCCACTTTCATTTGGATGGCTTCGTCAATAAGCAGAACTGGCGCATTTGGGGAACTGACGATACGCGTTTCGCGATGGAGAAGCCTCTTCACCCTCAGCTGGTGACTGTGTGGTGTGCAGTGTCCAGTCACGGAAAAATTGGTGCGATATTCCTTGATGGCACGGTGACTACTGAACGGTACATGAAGGTTTTGGAAGATGATTTCATCCCCATTATCCAAAGCGATCCTGACTGCGACAAGATGTGGTTCATGCAAGATGGAGCTCGACCCCATCGAAGCAGGAGAGTGTTTCATGTCCTGGAGAAGCACTTCGGCGACTGCATTTTGGCTCTGGGGTACCCAAAGGCCACTGGCATGGACCTCGATTGGCCGCCATATTCACCGGATCTGAACACATGTGACTCCTTTTTGTGGGGCTATGTTAAAGGCAATGTGTACAGCAATAACCCCGAAGCCATTGCTGAGCTGAAAACAGCCATTCAGTAGGTCATCGACAGCATGGATGTTCCGACACTTCAGCAGGTAGTGCAGAATTTATCCACATCAACGCCAACGATGGCACGCATATCTAACATGTCATAACCTAAATCCGAATATCTGTAGTGACGTTTGAATAAAATGTGTTTACGACATAATTTGTAATTAGTTTACGTTTTTTCATGTAGTTAAATAATTGTCACCCTGTAATTAAACACTGGCAATCACAGGTATTCATTTCGATTTCATTTATGAAATAGAGAATAATTTATTCAGATTTGGTGCTTACTTTTCCAGTTGGGTTATTGGACAGTCTGGGAAAAATGGACCCATAACACTATCATCAATTCCATTCTCTTGAAAGAAGGTAAAAATATTACAAAATATACGTTCAGCCTGAGTGGACGTTTTCTCACTTTGCCCCTTTAGGAAACCGGCCAATGTGACTGATGGGGCACCATTACCATAAATTCAGTGTGAATACAAAATTGATAAACACATGATTGTGAAGGCTAAAAGATAACATTTTACCCCAATTATAGCAAACAGCTGACACAATGAATTATTTTCAAGGTGTGCAAATGAACTTGTCGCTCACCTTACATCAGACAGTAGTGGGACGACGCAGGTGCATATGCATTTTGTTAGTGCAGGTTGCCTACATCTCTTGTGACCGACAGGTCTTTAATGTATTGTTCTTCTAAGTGGACTATGACTCCACTCCAGATAATCCTTGCTTTTGATTGACAGGTTCTTAACCTGTTGTTCCCATACCCCTCCCCCTCCTTCCCCCACCCCCTCAGGAAACCCCCAATCCCCCCTGCCCTCCCCTTCACTGATTCAGGTACACTTTCAGGCCAGAGTTATTTGAATATCCCCCACTCACTCTTATCAATTGATAACCCTTCCCTACCAGGAAACTGATGGCTCTGTGCTGGAGAGGAAGTATCTCATGACAGGAAATTCAGTTACATACCAGAAGGTGTATTGCTTATTTACAACAAATTCAGTTTCAGGGGTTGGATTTCTCTTGTACATCATTCTCTGCTGATTGGTTCAAATGGCTCTAATCACTATGGGACTTAACATCTGACGTCATCAGTCCCCTAGACTTAGAACTGTGTAAAGCTAACTAACATAAGGAGATCACTCACATCCATGCCCAAGGCAGGATTCGAACCTGCGACGGTAGCAGCAGCGCGGTTCCGGACTGAAGCGCCTAGAACCACTCAGCCACAGAGGCTGGCTTGCTGTTTGGTAAGATGCAGATCTTGTAAGAGAGGTAATTAAATTTACTGCCACTAAACTCGCTGACAATACCAAAGACATTTCTTTGAACGGTTTTAAATGTTCGTGACTGGCCTGCAGCACCCTCCAAGACAATAAAACGAAGTGGTCACTTTACGAGCCCTGGGGCCCTATTCTGTTTCGTTCATACCGATCGGTGTAGTAAGTTAGTCTCGGTAGTGACGTCATTTTCAGATCTTCATCGAAATATCCTATTGAATAAGCTTCTGAGACTTGTTACCGAACAGTCCTCCCATCGATTTTACGAGGTTTTGGATTTCGGTCTGGCCCTGTAGATCGGTGAGCTGTGGCTTTTGTACACCTATAATTTATTTTAAACATATTCAGCGATTTTAGCTTTGGATTTAGTGATTGTGTTACTAAAGAATCACCAGAGGACGCATCCGGTTGGAAAGTGAGTTCATAATAGAATATTTTCCTTTGTTAGAAATATGGTTAGGTTAGGTTGTTACTGTGAATGATTACCAAAAAAAAAATGTTTTCGGTCGATATTCTCTCAAAATACGTGTTATTTTTATGCATATAAGAGTTTAAAGATCATTAAATATCAAGACATCGGCTAGGCTTATATATATTACATGAGTGTGAATTGATGTTACTAGTGCCTTTTGTGTACTTTTTCCTACAAATGGTTTAGTTAGTAACTATCGAAACGTGTTTACTGCTTTCAAGTAATAATGGAAAGTAATTATGTGAAGCCTGTATTGGAAACCTTCCAAACTATCACGCATTTATGAGTTACGCAGCACCGTTTGGCAACGAAGTCAGCGTACATTCCTCTACAGTCTACACAATACTGAAAGAATTGAGCACAGCGTGTTTGTTGTTTGGCGTGGCCAAGTGATTAGCGCTCGGGAATGCGATATGAAAGGACGCGGGTTCGCGCATGGATGGATCCTAAAAAATGTTTTTTCCCTCTTCGTATATGGAGCACGTTCTGAGACATTGTTATTCATGTAAATTAAGATTTTTCTGCAATATTCAGTATTACTTACGTGTAAGAGCGCACTTCCTCAGTAATGATTTTGTGGTTTCTGTGCGTTTAAAATAAGAAATATGAAATTGTTGGAGATGAAATTGCTGAGAGTGAAACAACCGACAGTGAACTTTATATTTTTTCTTGTCAGAAATAATTCACCGTTTTTTTCCGAATATGTAGCGATTTCCGAGTATGCGATTAGACAGGAATCTAAGAGCACAACTTAAGCTACTGGGAATGTAACTAGCAGCAGTCATCTTCATAATCTTGCTTGTCACAAGTGCTTATCTGCGATCGAATCGTCAACCTCAGTAGACAGAGATGAAAGAACTCTGCCGTAATATTTTTAGACTGTAGCACCATATACGAAACATTTTCGTTCATGAGATGGCAATTGCTTTTAAGACCCAAATCGTTGACGTATCACATAGGCAAGTGGGCTACTTAATTATTTTGATCTCTAGAAGCGAGTAATAACCACATTTTGCTTACCTTCTTATTCTTTGAAACTGTCAGAATCAATTTTTCGGGTGTTTTCATAGATGTATTAGTTCAGTGTGGTACTACACACTATTCTTAACTCATTTTCCGAAACGTAAAACCCAAAACACCGTGTCAATGTGAATGGGAGTAAGATGACATAATGCGGCATTAAGACAATCTGCAGAATACAGTCTAATACGCAATCGTTATTATGCATGCATGAAACATGTGGTCAGAGAAACTGTAAAAGGAATTTATGCGTTTCAGCTGAGAATCATGGAAATGGATGTACTGCGCCTGATACTGTTAAGGAGGAGGCGAGGGCGATGGAATGCGGCGTCATGCGTTATGGCAACGTAAACGCAATTTTCGGTACTTGGAAGGATAGCGCGCCTGTGTCGTCTGCTAGCACCTTTGTGTTCGTGGTGCTGTGCGTGCTGCAGTGCGCATGCGCGGATCTGCGGCCGCTGGCTTTTGATTGGCTTGCGCGACGCGAACCGACAACAGCGCTTCGGTTCTCTAGACCCGAACGGTATCGCTACCGAGATGCATACTGAATAACGCAGGGGCTGTAATTCGAGTACTAGACCGTTCGGTGCTCTTGCGTACCGAAACGATCGGCACAATGGCGGAAAGATACAGAATAGGCACCCAGGTCACTGTAGGCATTCTTACCTTACAGCTGTGTAGAGTCAAACCAATGGTTATGTGTGTAGAGTTAATATGGCCTCTTGTAGTCACTAGAGGAGTCGCTAAAATCTAACTAACTATGTAACAAAACGGAGAGAGAAATACGTACTTGACAATTTTACGCGCCACATCGAGCACGGGTGATACCTCGTGGCAGTGTTTTTTTTTTTTTTTTTTTTTGCCACCCACAGTGCCAGCGATACTGTAGCAGCGAGAAGCCGCGGCGCCGCTCCTAGGCAGTGAATTTCCAACAAGCGGCCGTAAATTTCCCTTACCGGGCCGTTAATGACCGCGACAAATCGAGGCGGCCGGGCAGACAGCAACAGCAGACACGGCAACGGCGGACAGCAGACGGCGGACAGCAATTTACACGAGGGGTCTTCCCCCCCCCCCCCCCCGCCCTCCTGACCAGGGCTCGGCCTGGTTTATAGGCCCGCTCGCGCTTCTCCGGCGGCCGCCGCCGCCGCCGCCGCCTCCATTAATAAAGAGCGCCCATAAAACGGGGAGACCGTATCATCCGCGGAGCACTTCGTTAAACTCGCTCCGGGGTCGGCCCGGCGGCTGAATATCGCCATTATACCTCGGCGGGGGCCGCCCCTGCAAATCCCGCGGTAATAAATTCTTACCTGCCTCACCTGCCCGCCGCGCGCGCTAGCTAAAGCCCCGCTGAAGTTTCGCGCCGGATCTCCGCCCCCCCTCTGCTCTTCCGATTTATTTACGAGTGCCCTCTTCGCAAATCGTTAAAGCTCTGCCCCGGCCACTGTGTTGCAGTACTAAGGACGACTAGTTTCCTGGAGAGACAAGGGAGGCTCCCTTACCTCATCACACTGCTCCATGATAGGTGGCTCTGACGTGTCGTGGCCGACCGGTTCTGGGCGCTTCAGTGTGGAACACCGCGATCGTTACGGTCGCAGGTTCGAATCCTGCCTCGGGGATGGATGTGAGTGATATCCTTAGGTTAGTTAGGTTTAAGTAGTTCTAAGTTCTAGGGGACTGATGACCTCAGATGTTAAGCCCCATAGTCCTCGGAGCCATTTGAACTGTTTGATTTGAAGTGTTGTATTGCTGGGAGCGAGGTGATGGAATGTGATATTCCTGATTCGAACCTCGGTCACTCAGACGGCGTGCTCGTGTGGTAAATCACCTGCATCTACACTCCGCTAGCCACCCTACGGTGTGTAGCAAAGATTACTTTGTTTACCACTGTAAATTCCCCCTTTCCTTGTTCTACTCTCGAACAGCGTGCAGGAAGAACGTTTGCTGCCAACGCTCAACATCTCGACGAATCTCTCTAATTTTACCTTCACGCACTTTTCGTGTCATCTACACCTACCTGAATAAAGTCATGGTATACCTCCTAAAATCCTGAAAGACCTAATTATTTATTTCAAGTTTCTGCTACCAGTCACTTTTTATTTTATGCTTAATCTAACATAATGCAACGCGTTTCGAACATGTTCTGTTCATCTTCAGGCGTTTATACATACATACATACATATTGAGAAATGTTAGTCGGCCGCGGTGGCCGTGCGGTTCTAGGCGCGTCAGTCCGCCACTGCTACGGTCGCAGGTTCGAATCCTGCCTCGGGCATGGATGTGTGTGATGTCCTTAGGTTAGATAGGTTTAAGTAGTTCTAAGTGCTAGGGGACTGATGACCCTAGATGTTAAGCCCCATACTGCTCAGAGCCATTTGCACCAAATTTGAGAAATGTTACTTAAAAATAAACAGTCTTAAACTAGATTAATCTGGAACTCTTTGTCCATTGTTTTTTACTATGGCTGCTGGTGTGGTATTTGTGGGGAAGGAGGGGGGGCAGTCTATGGCTATAAATCTAAATCAGTGACGTCTTCTGCTGCTTTTCTTCCTTGTGGTTGACTATGTACGATATCACAGCCTGTGTAGGATGTAGACAGATTTGCATCAGTTATGTGTGACGAAAATAGTGTGAAAGGCTTTTATATGACAGTTGATCACTTACAATTTCATCATCTTGCTGCTTCGCTTGCATCACTGGTGTAACGGCGGAGCTGTTGATTGACATTACACTATTGCACATTGTATTTTGTCACTGATTGGCAACGTAGTTCACTGCACAAATTGCTTCGATCTTATACAATGGATATGACCCTTCTGGGCTGAAAGCAAGGGGAAACTACAGCCGTAATTTTTCTCGAGGACATGCAGCTTTACTGTATGGTTAAACGATGATGCCGTCTTCTTGGGTAAAATATTCCAGAGGTAAAATAGTCCCCCATTCGGGTCTCCGGGCGGGGACTACTCAAGAGGACGTCGTTATCAGGAGAAAGAAAACTGGCGTTCTAGGGTTCGGGGCGTGGAATGACAGATCCCATAATCGGACAGGTAGGTTAGAAAATTTAAAAAGGGAAATGGATAGGTTAAAGTTAGATATAGTGGGAATTAGTGAAGTTCGGTGGCAGGAGGAACAAGACTTTTGGTCAGGTGAATACAGCGTTATAAATACAAAATCAAATAGGGGTAATGCAGGAGTAGATTTAATAATGAATAAAAAAATAGGAGTGCGGGTAAGCTACTACAAACAGCATAGTGAACGCATTATTGTGGCCAAGATAGATACGAAGCCCATGCCTACTACGGTAGTTCAAGTTTATATGCCAACTGGCTCTGCATATGATGAAGAAATTGATGAAATGTATGATGAGATAAAAGAAATTATTCAGGTAGTGAAGGGAGACGATAATTTAATAGTCATGGCTGACTAGAATTCGAGAGTAGGAAAAGGGAGAGAAGGAAACATAGTGGGTGAATATGGATTGGGGGAGAGAAATGAAAGAGGAAACCGTCTGGTAGAATTTTGCACAGAGCATAACTTAATCATAGCTAACACTTGGTTCAAGAATCATAAAAGAAGGTTGTATGCATGGAAGAATCCTGGAGATACTGACAGGTTTCAGATAGATTATATAATGGTAAGACAGAGATTTAGGAACCAGGTTTTAAATTGTAGGACAATTCCAGGGGCAAATGTGGACTCTGACGACAATCTATTGGTTATGAACTGTAGATTAAAACAGAAGAAACTGCGAAAAGGTGGGAATTTAAGGAGATGGGACCTGGATAAACTGACTAAACCAGTGGCTGTACAGAGTTTCAGGGAGAGCATAAGGAAACAATTGACTGGAATAGGGGAAAGAAATACAGTACAATAAGAATGGGCAGCTCTGAGGGATTAAGTAGTGAAGGCAGCAGAGGATCAAGTAGGTAAAAATACATGAGCTAATAGAAATCCTTGGGCAACAGAAGAAATATTGAATTTAATTGATGAAAGGAGAAAATATAAAAACGCAGTAAATGAAGCAGGCAAAAACGAATACAAACGTCTCAAAAATGAGATCGAGAGGAACTGCAAAATGGCTAAGCAGGGATGGATAGAGGACAAATGTAAGGATGTAGAGGCTTATCTCACTAGGGGTAAGATAGATACTGCCTACAGGATAATTATAAAGACCTTCGGTCAAAAGAGAACCACTTGTATGAATATCAAGAGCTCAGCTGGAAACACAGTTCTAAGCAAAGAAGGGAAAGCAGAAAGGTGGAAGGAGTATATAAAGGGTCTATACAAGGGCGATGTATTTGAGAACAATAATATGGAAATGGAAGAGGATGTAGATGAAGATGAAAAGGGAGATACGATACTGCGTGAAGAGTTTGACAGAGCACTGAAAGACCTGAGTCGAAACAAGGCCCCCGGAGTAGACAACATTCCATTAGAACTACTGATGGTCTTGGAAGAGCCAGTCCTGACAAAACTCTACCATCTGGTGAGCAAGATGTATGAGACAGGCGAAATACCCTCAGTCTTCAACAAGAATATAATAATTCAAATCCAAAAGAAAGCAGGTGTTGACAGATGTGAATATTACCGAACTATCACTTTAATTAGTCACAGCTGCAAAATACTAACGCGAATTCTTGACAGATGAATGGAAAAACTGGTAGAAGCCGACTTCGGGGAAGATCAGTTTGGATTCCGCAGAAATGTTGGAACACGTGAGGCAATACTGACCCTACGACTTATCTTAGAAAATAGATTAAGGAGAAAGCTTTCGACAAAGTTGACTGGAATACCCTCTTTCAAATTGTAAAGGTGGCAGGGGTAAAATACAGGGAGCGAAAGGCTATTTACAATTTGTACAGAAACCTGATGGCAGTTATAAGAGTCGAGGGGCATGAAAGGGAAACAGCGGTTGAGAAGGGAGTGAGACAGGGTTGCAGCCTGTCCCCGATGTTATTCAATCTGTATATTTAGCAAACAGTAAAGAAAACAAAACAAAATTCGGAGTAGGTATTAAAATCCATGGAGAAGAAGTAAAAACGTTGAGGTTCGCCAATGACATTGTAATTCTGTCAGAGACAGCAAAGGACTTGGAAGAGCAGTTGAACGGAATGGACAGTGTCTTCAAAGCAGGGTATAAGATGAACATCAACAAAAGCAAAACAAGGATAATGGAATGTAGTCGAATTAAGTCGGGTGATGCTGAGAGAATTAGATTAGGAAATGAGACACTGAAAGTGGTCAAGGAGTTTTGCTATTTGGGGAGCAAAATAACTGATGATGGTCGGATTAGAGAGGATATAAAATGTAGAGTGGCAATGGCAAGGAAAGCGTTTCTGACGAAGAGAAATTTGTTAACATCGAGTATAGACTTAGGTGTCAGGAAGTCATTTCTGAAAGTATTTGTATGAAGTGTAGCCATGTATGGAAGTGAAACATGGACGAGAAATAGTTTAGACAAGAAGAGAATAGAAGCTTTCGAAATGTGGTGCTACAGAAGAATGCTGAAGATTAGATGGGTAAATCATATAACTAATGAGGAGGTATTGAACAGAATTGGGGAGAAGAGGAGTTTGTGGCACTTTACATGAAGAAGGGACCGGTTGGTAGGACATGTTCTGAGGCATCAAGGGATCACAAATTTAGCATTGGAGTGCAGCGTGGAGGGTAAAAATCGTAGAGGGAGACCAAGAGATGAATACGCTAAGCAGATTCATAAGGATGTAGGTTGTAGTAAGTACCGGGAGATGAAGAAGCTTGCAGAGGATAGAGTAGCATGGAGAGCTGCATCAAACCAGACTCAGGACTGAAGACAACAACAACAACAGCATGACCCTTCTCTAATTAATACCATGTCACAACAGATAAAAAATAAACTGAACAAACAACGTCAAATTACACTGACAACTGACAGTGCACTAGCAGTCAAATGTGTAAAAGTGCCATATCTTGGAATAGTATCTGATAAATTAGCAAGATGATTCAAAAACACAGAAGTAAAAATCAGCTTCAGCACGAACAACAACCTAAGTAGGAAGCTTATTCACAATGTAAAACCACCAGATACAAGTCTTGATGCATCTGGCGTTTACAAAATTACCTGCAACCCATGTAATAAACATTATATCAGCCAAACAGGCAGAAATTTTAGAATCCGATTCAAAGAACATTTAGACTGCTACAGGCTTGATAAATGTAACAAATCAGCTGTAGCAACTCACATTAATGACAATGGTCGCCCTTTGAAAATCGAAGATAACCTCGAAATGTTACACAAAATAGGAAAAAGTAAAAGAATGGATATCATGGAAGAAATGGAAATTTTCATACATAACACAAAGCATGGAGATAACATTCTTAATGAAATAACCGAACCAAAAACTCAAAATTCTTCAACAGTCTTAAGACAAAACTCAAAATTCTTCAACAGTCTTAAGCTAGTTCTAACTCAATAGATTCAAGATATGTCAATGGAAATAATTGACTGCAAATCTGTCAGTACCAAGAATATCGATACAAAACCTCGATAATCGATACAGACTGATATTCTACAGTCCGCCATCTTGTGTTGTGTATAACATCGAAGCAATTTGTGCAGTGACTTACGTTGGCATTCGGTGACAAAATATAATGCGCAATAGTGTAATGTCAATCAACAGCTCCGCCATTACACCAGTGATGCGAGTGAAGCAGCAAGACGATGAAATCGTAAGTGATCAACTGTCATATAAAAGCCTTTCACACTATTTTCGTAACACACAACTGATGCAAATCAATCTGCATCCGATATAGGCTGTGGTATCATACATAGTCAACCACAAGGAAGAAAACCAGCAGAAGACATCACCGATTTCGATTTCTAACCATACACTGCCCCCCTCATTCCGCCCAAATGCCACACCAGCCGCTAAAGTAAAAAACAATGGACAAAGAGTTCTAGGTTAATCTAGTTTAAGACTGCTTATTTTTAAGCAACATTTCTCTATATGTATGTTTGTTTGTTTGTTTGTGTGTATGTATGTAAAAACGCCTGAAGATGAACAGAAAATGTTCGAAACGAGTTGCATTATGTTAGATTAAGTATAAAATAAAAAGTGACTGGTAGCAGAAACTTGAAATAAATAATTATCCCATACAGTCACGGTTCACAAACATAGCCGTTAAGGCTGAAAATAATTATGATTCAACCAGTGAAAGACCAAGATTCGCCAGGTGTACTGTTGTGTAGCATGAACTCAACAAGTCGTTGGAAGTCCCGTGCAGAAATACTGAGCGATTCTTGCTCTGCAGCGGTCCAAAACTGTGGAAGTGTCTGTACACGAATTGACTTTTCGATTATGTCCCATAAATGTTCGATGGGACTCTTGTCGAGTGATGTGGGTGGCCAACCATTCGCTCGAATTGTCCAGAATGTTCTTCAAATCAGTTACTTTTTGCGGCGTGCACTGCAGCTGTAGCGGTTATAAGCTAAGTACTGACAAACTTATTTGTGCTCTGTAATACAGTTATTAAATTTAATAGATTTCAGCGGTGTTGCATGCCGTTTGTGGCGAAATAACGACTTAATAAACTTTTTTAATCGTTCGCTCGCCGTGTTTTATAGAGTTTTCAGTGTGTTGAAGTCGTTTAGTAAATTTCGTGCTTTAGTTTTCAACTGAGTTTATTAATCTTTCTAGTGAAATATTTCAGTAAAATTTTAATTTAGTGTTTTAACTTCGCTTAGTGTTACAGTGGTCGTTTTAATTTTTTGGGTTTAGCTGATAATTTTGTGAAGTTTTGCTGGTATTGGTATCGGCTGTGTTGTAGTAGTATTAATATAAGTAGCTGCTTTCTCAGTAGGCAGATAATTTCGAGACCATTACTGTTAGTTCTTAAATAGTTCTACTGGTGTAACTGAACTTTGGTAACGTAGACGTATAGTTTTTTTCAGTAACTGTAATATTTTACCATGAGTGAAAAGTGTGGGCTCTGTCGTAACTTTCTGGATAGTGGATTACGGTGTTGGATTTGTTCAAAGTATTTTCATTGGGGGGAATGCAGTGGGGAAGCCAGTGGTCATTTTAGGGAGATCCTTTCCTGGGAATGTAGAATCTGTAGTAGAAACAAGTTAATAGAGGAGCAGGAGCGTAAGATCTGTGTCCTTCAGGTGCAGTTACAATGCGCAAAGGAGGAACTAGATACGTTGAGGAGGGTGAAGGGTGGTGGGGAGTGGGAACTGGCAGTTGGCAAGTAGGTAGCTAGGAAGAGGAGGTATTCAGACAGTTTTACTTTGCGTACATGCAATAGATACGACCAAATGTCAGAGTTGAGTGGAGAGGAGCCTCGTTTAGCCGTAGATGTAGGTAACTTGCAGCAGTCCTCAGCAATTACGAGGTCTAGGTTAGTTGCAAAGTCTGGCAGAAAGAAGGTTCTGCTGCTAGGCAGTTCCCACGGTAGAGGTGTGGGCCAGCAGTTGCAGGAAGTGTTGGGGAGTGAGTACCAGGTCACCAGCATTGTGAAGCCTAGTGCAGGGTTGGCTCAGGTGACTGAAAGCATAGGGGATTTATGTAAGAATTTTACGAAAGAGGATCAGGGAGTGATAGTGGGTGGAGCAGGGAACAGTCTCGATAGGGACGGGGAATATGATGTCAGTGGTGACTTGGTTAAGATAGCTACTCAAATTGGTGGCACTAATGTGCATTTCGTGCAACTGTTTCAGCGTCATGATCGGCCTCACCTTAATGCGGCTGTTAGGCGCGTTAATGTGGGGCTGGGCAGGGCACTGATGGCGGAGGGCATGGATCACATCTCAGTGGTGCCAGTTGGGTCTATCAGTAGATGGGGTTTCACTAGGCATGGCCTGCACCCCAATAGCTATGGGAAGGGGAGGCTGGCTAAGCTTATAGGTGATAGTGTAGTGGGTGGTGGTGGTGGTGGTGGTAGTAGTATCACTCATGGAAAAATTCCTGTAGTAGTTGGTGTTAGAGCTGCACCTTTTTTAGACTGAAGTCAGCTGATAGGTATACCTGCTTAAAGGAAGTGCCTCTAACTAAGGGCTTACCTCCAGAAGATGTAATGTTTCCAAGTAGAGAAGGAATTAGCATATTTCATCAAAATATAAGAGGTATTAGAAATAAAATTAGTGAACTGCTAAATTATTGGTATATCAGAGCACCACTTAAATAATTTGATAATTCAGAAGCTTCCTTTACCAGGCTACAGATTAGCTGGCTGTTTCTCAAGGAGTTCCTTGCAGGGTGGGGGAGTGGCTCTGTGCGTAAAAAACAGTATTTTATTTAAGTCCATAGACGTATCACGACACTGCACTGAACAAATAGTTGAAAGTTGTGCAGCATTAGTTGAATTTAGTGAAACTAAACTTCTAATTGCTGTTGTTTATAGGTCCCCTAACTCCCGACTTCAGAGCATTTTTGCTTAAGCTAGAGACGGTTCTTGATTCAGTTTGTAGGAAGTACCAGAAAGTTGTTATATGTGGTGACTTCAATATTAATTTTGTACATGATTGTGCAAGAAAAAAGATGTTGGTAGAGCTCCTAGATTCATATGATCTGATGCAAACTGTGTTTTTTCCAACTAGGGTGCAGGGGATCAGTAGCACAGTCACAGACAATATTTTTATTCATTCTTCGTTACTAGATGGGCATTCTGTTAGTAAAAGGATGAATGGCCTTTCAGACCATGATGCACAGATTTTAACACTAAAAGGTTTTTGTACTCAAACCAATGTCGTATTTAATTACAAACTACATAGGAAAGTTAATCCAACAGCAATAGAGAGTTTTTCGTTTTTCAAAACTTGTCAAGGAAAAAGAGTGGCAAGATGTTTATAGTGCCAATAATATAGATGATAAATACAATGCTTTCCATAACACATTTCTCATGCTCTTTGAGAGTTGCTTTCCATTAGAACATTCTAAACGGGATACTAGCAGTAATGGACAGCCCGGTTAGCTGACTAGTGGGATAAGGATATCATGTGGAACGAAGCGGGAATTATACCAAAATGTTAGAAGTAGTCACAATCAAGCTACAGTAGCCCATTACAAACAGTATTGTAAGGTGCTTAAAAATGTTATTAGCAAGGCAAAAAGTATGTGGTATGAAAATAGAATAGCTAATTCACAGGATTAAATTAAAGCCATATGGTCAGTTGTGAAGGAAGTGTCTGGTCAGCAGCACAAGGTTGATGATATAAAGTCAGTTGACAGTAATAATATTTCTGTTACTGATAAATCAGTTATATGTACAGTATTTAACAACCATTTTCTGAGCATTGCTGGTGAATTAAATAAAAATTTAGTTTTTACAGTAAATTATATAAATTTCTTAACAAATGCCTTTCCGAGATTGACGTCTGAAATACTCCTCTGTGATACAGACAAGAGGGAGATAGAGTCAATAATTAAATCACTGAAGACTAAGAACTCTCATGGTTGTGATGGAGTGTCTAGTAGAATATTAAAGTACTGTGCTGCACATGTTAGCCCTGTATTTAGTCATATTTGTAATTTTTCCTGAGCGATTAAAGTACTCAGTATTAAAGCTGCTTTATAAAACGGGAGAAAGGGATAATGTAGATAATTTTAGACCTGTTTCTATGCCGTCAGTGTTTGCAAAAGTTATCGAAAAGACTGTGTACGTAAGGTTAATTGATCATTTTATATCACACGATTTGCTGTCAAATGTACAGTTCGGCTTTATAAGTCGTTTGACAACTGAAAATGCTATATTCTCTTTTCTCTGTGAGGTACTGGATGGGCTAAACAAAAAGTTTCGAACGCTTGGCGTAATTTTTGATTTAACAAAGGCATTTCACTGTGTTGATCTCACAATATTGCTCCAGAAGTTGGACCATTACGGAATAAGGGGAGTAGCTCACAATTGGTTCACCTTTTACTGTAGCAACAGGCAGCAAAAGGTCATTAGTCACAATGTTGATAACGGCTGTGATGTGGGATCTGAATGGGGTACTGTCAAGTGGGGGGTGCCCCAGGGATCAGTGTTGGAGCTGCTCCTGTTCCTTATTTATATAAATGATATGCCCTCTAGTATTACGGGTAACTCTAAAATATTTCCATTTGCTGATGACAATATCTTGGTAGTAAAGGATGTTGTGTGCAACATTGACTCGGTTTCAAGTAGTGCAGTACATGACCTCAGTTCATGGCTTGTAGAAAATAAACTAACGTTAAATCACAGTAAGACTCAGTTTTTACAGTTTCTAAAACAATTCAACAAAACCTGACGTTTTAATCTCACAGAAGGGGCATATGATTATCGAAACTGAACAGTTCAAATTCCTAGGTGTTCAGATAGATAGTAAGCTGTCGTGGAAAGCCCACGTTCAGGATCTTGTTCAAAGACTTAATACTGCCATTCTCACTATTCGAACGGTATCGAAAGTGAGTGGTACTTCGACACGTAAATTAGTCTACTTTGCTTATTTTCATTCACTTATGTCGTATGGTATTATGTTTTGGGGTAACTCTTCCCATTCTAGAAGGATATTTTTGGCTCAGAAACCGGCGGTTCGGGCAATAAGTGGTGTGAGTTCACGAACCTCTTGTCGACCTCTGTTCACGAGTCTGGGTATTTTGACATTGGCCTCTTAATATGTATATTCCTTATTGTCGTTTCTTGTTACCAATATTAGTTTATTTCCAACAATAAGCAGCTTTCACTCGGTTAATACTCGGCAGAAATCAAACGTCCATTAGCATTGGACTTCCTTAACTCTTGTGCAAGAAGGTGTGCAGTATACTGCGGCATCCATTTTCAATAAGCTGCCACTCGAATTCAAAAATCTTAGCAGTAATCCACGCGCTTTCAAATCGAAACTGAAAAGTTTCCTCATGGGTCACTCCTTCTATTCTGTCGAGGAGTTCCTTGAAAAATTAAGCTGATTCTCATTGTATTGCTGATAGCGTTTGCTTAAACTTATGGACTGGTTTTCTTTCAGGTTCATGAACATTTATTTTTATGTTGTAAGTTCATGTACTGACACGTTCCATGATCTTGTAGATTTGCTCTTCAATTTGGTCCAACGGAACTTGACATGTAAATAAATAAGTAAATAAGCACTTGTGGCCTGGTGACATGTTTGGGAACTTGAAGTCCACGAATGGCTGAAAATGGTCTCCAGATAGCCGAACACAAGCATTTCAATGATCGGTTCAGTTGGACCAAAGGACCCAGTCCATTCCATGTATTTCATAGCCCACTCCATTATGGACCCACCACCTCCAGCTGTCACAGTGCCTTGTTGACAACTTAGGTCCACGGCTTCGTGACGTATGCGCCACACACAAATCTTATCGTCAGGTCTTACAAACTGAAATCGGCGCTCATCTGACCAGGCCACTGTTTTACAGTCATCTAGGGTCCAACGCATATGGTCACAAGACCGGGAAATGCGCTACAGACGATGTCGTGCTGGTAGCAAAAGCACTCGATTCGGACGTCTGATGCCACAGCCGACTAACGCCAGAAACCACCTCACCTTCCTAACCCATACGTTCGTCGTACGTCGCAGCGATTTCTGCAGTTATTTCAAGCAATATTGCTTGTCTGTTAGCACTGACAACACTACGAAAACGCCGCTGTCGTCGGTCGTTAAGTGAAAGCCATCGGCAACTGCGTTCTTTGTGGTAAGAGATAATGCTTGAAATTTGATATCCTCGACACAATCTCGACTCTGTGACTCTTGGATTATTGAATTTCCTAACGATTTCCGAAATATAATGTCCCATGCGTCTCACTGCAACTACCACTCCGCTTTGAACGTCTGTTAATTGCGGTCGTGCTGCCATAATCACGGCGGAAACCTTTCCACGTGACTCACCTGTGTAGAAATGATAGTTCCGCCAATGCACTGCCCGTCTATGCCGTCTGTACGCTATACCATCGTCATCTGTATACGAGTGTATCAGTATCCCATGACGTTCTTCGCCTCAGCGTACTGGGATTGGGCAAAAATATGGAAACATGTTCAAATGTTCAGCCGGTCGGTGTGGCCGAGCGGTTCTAGGCGCTTCAGTCAGCAACTGCGCGACCGCTACGGTCGCAGGTTCGAATCCTGCCTCGGGCATGGCTGAGTGTGATGTCCTTAGGTTAGTTAGGTTTAAGTAGTTCTAAGTTCTAGGGGACTGATGACCTCAGATGTTGTCCCATAGTGCTCAGAGACATTTGAACCAGCTCTTGTAGTTGCCACGGTGACCTTGAGTGGCCACGTCTGAAGCGCTAATCGTAGTATAACCCATACTCAGACGAATCAGCAGTATTAATCTATAAGTCCAATTTTCTTCAATTTAAATTCGACTCCTCAATACCAGAGAGAGCCTTTTCGCTATTAAGTGGTAGTCGGACGGACAATCTGGACGTAGAATGTCGAGTTACATTCGTGGGAAAAAATAGCGATATTGGAAACAAACGAAAACTCCATACAACGATGTTCTAACAACACGATTAATCTCTGGTGTCAACAACCTCTTTCGTGTACTTGTGTAATAGCAGCATTCAACGGTACGCCTTTTCTTGAGTGCGTAACGGTGTAGATAATTCACTTGAGTGATATCATTATCAGCACTTCGTCAATACATTTAAGTGTCAATGTTAACGTCAGCTGTAAACCCAGTCAGAGATAACACTCTTATTGATGGTCGGGACAGTGCGTGTCAAAATATGGCCGCGATATTAACTCTAACTGACTTGCAATGCACCAGAAATTTACCAAAAATCATTATTGGATCACATGAATTCTTCAACAACGGGGTGAACAATTCTGTTCGGTTCTTTCAGCGTAAATCGCATGCTCTGTATTATGCCTCCATGCTCGTCGTCAAACATTACTCCAGCCTTGTCGTCTAATATGTGGAGTTTAGCAATCCTACGTACTCTATTCGCTAGACAAACAATTCAAACGAATCGTATGATTGAGTTTTATTACAAAAAAGTAAATGGAAACACTTAGCTTTGCCAATCACACAAATGTGTCACAAGGAAAGGGCGGCATACGAAATAATCCAAGTTCTTCAGTATAGACAATCCATAGTCTGTGTTACATAGCAGTACAAGTGAAATAACGACCGTGGACTCTTCTATCCAAGTGCCTCCTCTTGAAGCTGCTATTCAACTGGGTCGTAGCCAGTCGATTTGCGGTGCTTACGTCCTCTTCACGTGGGGGCCGCTGATGTCGCGTTGTCGTCCTGGAGGGAGGTCCGGTCAGCGTGAGATTGGCTGACGTCTTCTTCACAGCCGTCTCCTCTCTTTGTCGTTCCCGACTGGCGTGCCGGCGCTTTACTGTACGCCGTAACGCTCTGGATACACAATCGTAACTAATATCGTTCATTGATTTTCCTCTGACCATCAAATTGCTATTAAGTGGTCTAAAAAAGCATTAGTCTGTAAAGCTTCATTGAAGTTCATTACGCGTCCACTACTGAAGTGCAAAATAATCTGTCTAAATGTTCGCAACATTAACTGTCAGACATGTTGCTACACTTCTGATCCTAATCTGTGCGCAAGAAAACTTTCTGTCGTTTAACTGTTATCTTAGAAGAAAGATTAAGGAAAGGCAAACCTACGTTTCTAGCATTTGTAGACTTAGAGAAAGCTTTTGACAATGTTGACTGGAATACTCTCTTTCAAATTCTAAAGGTGGCAGGGGTAAAATAAAGGGAGCAAAATTTACAATTTGTACAGAAACCAGATGGCAGTTATAAGAGTCGAGGGACATGAAAGGGAAGCAGTGGTTGGAAAGGGAGTGAGACAGGGTTGTAGCCTCTCCCCGATGTTATTCAATTTCTATATTGAGCAAGCAGTGAATAGGTCAGGTGTCCACTATACACAGGAGGCGGCTACACGGGTAGCAGGGGCTGTGTGGCATGGACTGGGTGGTTTTTTTATGTTAGAGGGTCTCAGGAAAACACAAGAAGGGCTTCAGTCACAAAGGGTGCAGGCTGAACACAGAAAGAACGTAGATACAGGAACCATTGGTATAATAGTTGTAAAGTGTCGTAGCTGTGTTGGGAAAATACCAGAGCTCCAAGCGCTAATAGAAAGCACTGACGCTCAAATCGTTATAGGCACTGAAAGCTGGTTAAAGCCGGATATAAGCTCAGCCGAAATTTTTGCGAAGAACCTAACGGTGTTCCGAAAGGATAGGCTAAACACGGTTGGCGGTGGCGTGTTTGTTGCTGTCAGAGGTAGTTTAACTTGTCGGGAAATTGAAGTAGGTACTTCCTGTGAGTTGGTATGGGCATAGCTCATTGTTGCCAACCGGAATAAAATAATAATTGGATCCTTTTACCTACCTCCCAATTCAGATGATGCAGTTGCTGAAAGGTTCAAATAAAACTTGAGTCTGATTTCAAACACGTGCCCGACTCATACGATAATAGTTGGTGGTGACTTTAATTTATTCTCGATATGTTGGCAAAAATATATCTTTAATTCCGGAAGTACGCGTATAATATCATCCTAAATTGTGCCAAACGCTTTCTCTGAAAATTATTTCGAGCAGTTAGTTCATGAGCCCACGTGAATAGTAAACGGTTGTGAAAACACACTTGACCTCTCAGCAACAAATAATCCTGAGCTAATAACGAGCACCAAAATGGATACAGTGATTAGTGAACACAGGACCGTAGTAGCGAGATTGAATATTATAATCCCCAGGTCCTTCAAAAATAAGCGTACCTATTCAAAAAAGCAGATAAAAATTCACTTGACCCCTTCCTGAGAGACAATCTCCACTCATTCCAAATTAATAATATACACTCCTGGAAATTGAAATAAGAACACCGTGAATTCATTGTCCCAGGAAGGGGAAACTTTATTGACACATTCCTGGGGTCAGATACATCACATGATCACACTTACAGAACCACAGGCACATAGACACAGGCAACAGAGCATGCACAATGTCGGCGCTAGTACAGTGTATATCCACCTTTCGCAGCAATGCAGGCTGCTATTCTCCCATGGAGACGATCGTAGAGATGCTGGATGTAGTCCTGTGGAACGGCTTGCCATGCCATTTCCACCTGGCGCCTCAGTTGGACCAGCGTTCGTGCTGGACGTGCAGACCGCGTGAGACGACGCTTCATCCAGTCCCAAACATGCTCAATGGGGGACAGATCCGGAGATCTTGCTGGCCAGGGTAGTTGACTTACACCTTCTAGAGCACGTTGGGTGGCACGGGATACATGCGGACGTGTATTGTCCTGTTGGAACAACAAGTTTCCTTGCCGGTCTAGGAATGATAGAACGATTCAGTGTCCCCTCGACGATCACCAGTGGTGTACGGCCAGTGTAGGAGATCGCTCCCCACACCATGATGCCGGGTGTTGGCCCTGTGTGCCTCGGTCGTATGCAGTCCTGATTGTGGCGCTCACCTGCACGGCGCCAAACACGCATACGACCATCATTGGCACCAAGGCAGAAGCGACTCTCGTCGCTGAAGACGACACGTCTCCATTCGTCCCTCCATTCACGCCTGTCGCGACACTACTGGAGGCGGGCTGCACGATGTTGGGGCGTGAGCGGAAGACGGCCTAACGGTGTGCGGGACCGTAGCCCAGCTTCATGGAGACGGTTGCGAATGGTCCTCGCCGATACCCCAGGAGCAACAGTGTCCCTAATTTGCTGGGAAGTGGCGGTGCGGTCCCCTACGGCACTGCGTAGGATCCTACGGTCTTGGCGTGCATCCGTGCGTCGCTGCGGTCCGGTCCCAGGTCGACGGGCACGTGCACCTTCCGCCGACCACTGGCGACAACATCGATGTACTGTGGAGACCTCACGCCCCACGTGTTGAGCAATTCGGCGGTACGTCCACCCGGCCTCCCGCATGCCCACTATACGCCCTCGCTCAAAGTCCGTCAACTGCACATACGGTTCACGTCCACGCTGTCGCGGCATGCTACCAGTGTTAAAGACTGCGATGGAGCTCCGTATGCCACGGCAAACTGGCTGACACTGACGGCGGCGGTGCACAAATGCTGCGCAGCTAGCGCCATTCGACGGCCAACACCGCGGTTCCTGGTGTGTCCGCTGTGCCGTGCGTGTGATCATTGCTTGTACAGCCCTCTCGCAGTGTCCGGAGCAAGTATGGTGGGTCTGACACACCGGTGTCAATGTGTTCTTTTTTCCATTTCCAGGAGTGTAAGTGTAGACCAGATGTGGCTTGAATTCAAAGAAATGGTATCGGCAGCAATTGACAGATTTATATCAAGTAAATTAACAAACGACGGAGCTGATCTTCCTTGGTACACAAAACGGGTTAAAACATCGTTGTAGAAACAACGAAACAAACATGCCAAATTTAAACAGACGCAAAATCCCCTAGATTGGAGGTCTTTTAGAGAAGCTCGAAATGTTGCGCGTACTTCAATGCGAAATGCTTATAACAGTTTCCACAACGAAAATTTATCTCGAAACCTCGCAGAAAATACAAAGAGATTCTGGTCGTACGTGAAGTATGTTAGTGGCAAGAAACAATCAATGCCTTCTCTGCGCGACAGCAATGGAGATATTATCGAAGACAGTGCTGCCAAAGCAGAGTTACTAAACACAGCCTCCGAAATGCCTTCACAGTAGAAGACGAAATAAATATTCCAGAATTCGAATCGATAACAGCTGCCAACATGAATAACGTAGAAGTAAATATCCGCGGAGTACTGAGGCAACTTAAGTCACTTAATAAAAGCAAGTCGTCTGGTCCAGACTGTATACCAATTAGGTTCCTTTTGGAGTATGCTGATGCAGTAGCTCCATACTTAACGATCATATACAACCGTTCGGTCGACGAAAGACCCGTACCCAAAGACTGGAAAGTTGGACAAGTCTCACCAATATTCAAGAAAGGTAGTAGGAGTAATCCACTAAATTACAGGCCCATAACGTTAACGTCGATATGCAGCTGGATTTTAGAACATATATTGTGGTCGAACATTATGAATTACCTCGAAGGAAACGGTCTATTGACACACAGTCAGCATGGGTTTAGAAAACATCGTTCCTGTGAAACACAACTAGCTCTTCTTTCACATGAAGTGTTGAGTGCTATTGACAAGGGATTTCAGATCGATTCCGTATTTCTGGATTTACGGAAGGCTTTTGACACTGTACCACACAAGCGGCTCGTAGTGAAATTGCGTGCTTGTGGAATATCGTCTCAGTTATGTGACTGGATTTGTGATTTCCTGTTAGAGATGTTACAGTTCGTGGTAACTGACAGAAAGTCATCGAGTAAAACGTAAATGATTTCTGGCGTCACTCAAAGTAGTGTTATAGGCCCTTTGGTGTTCCTTATCTATATTAACGATTTCGGAGACAATCTGAGCAGCCATCTTGGGATGTTTGCAGATGACGCTGTCGTTTATCGACTAATCATCGTAAGATCAAAACAAATTGCAAAACGATTTAGAAAAGATATCTGAATGGTGCGAAAAGTGGCAGTTGACCCTAAAAAACTAAAAGTGTGAGGTCAGCCACATGAGTGCTAAAAGAAATTCGTTAAACTTCGGTTACACGATGAATCAGCCTGCCGGTGCGGCCTAGCGGTTCTATGCGCTACAGTCTGGAACCGCGCGACCGCTACAGCCGCAGGTTCGAATCTTGTTTGGGGTATGGATGTGTGTGATGTCCTTAGGTTAGTTAGGTTTAAGTAGATCAAAGTTCTAGGGGACTGATGACCTCAGAAGTTAAGTCCCATAGTGCTCAGAGCCATTGGATAAATCACTCTAATCTAAAAGCCGTAAAGTCCTAGGTATTACAATCATGACAACGTAAGTTGGAAGGAACACATAGAAAATATTGTGGGTAAGGGTAATCAAAGACAGCGTTTCATTGGCAAGACGCTTAGAAAATGTAATAGATCTACTAAGGAGACTGCCTACACTACTCTTGTCCGTCCTCTTTTAGAATACTGCTGCGTGGTGTGGGATCCTTACCAGATAGGGCTGACGGAGTACGTCGGAAAAGTTCAAATAAGGGCAGCACGTTTTGTATTATCTCGAAATATGGGAAAGAGTGTCACAGAAATGATACAGGATTTGGGCTGGACATCATTAAAAGAAAGGTGTTTTTCGTTGCGACGGAATCTTCTCACGAAATTCCAATCACCAAATTTCTTCTCCGAATGCGAAAATAGTTTTTTGACACCGACCTGCAAAGGGGGAAACGATCACTACGATAAAATAATGGAAATCAGAGCTCGCACGGAAAGATACAGGTGTTCGTACTTTCCGCGCGCTATTAGGGATTGGAATAATAGAGAATTGTGAAGGTGGTTCGATGAACCCTCTGCCAGACCCTTAAATGTGATTTGCAGAGTATCCATGTAGATGTAGATGGAGATGTAGATCGTGTAGGGCCGCTGCGAGCACGCAGAAGTGCCGCAGCACTACGTGGCATGGACTCGACTAATGTCTGAAGCAGTGCTGGAGGGAATTGACACCATGAATCCTGCAGGGCAGTTCATATATCAGTAACAGTACCAGGGGCGGAGATCTCTTCTGAACAGCACGTTGCAAGGCATCCCAGATATGCTCAATGATGGTCATGTCTTTGGAGTTTGGTGGCCAGCGGAAGTGTTTAATTTCAGAAGAATGTCCCTGGAGCCACTCTGCAGCAATTCTGAATGGGTGAGGTGTGGCATTGTCCTGCTGGAATTGCCCAAGTCCATCAGAATGCACAGTGGACATGAGCGGATGCTGGTGATCAGACAGGATGCTTATGCACGTGTCACTTGTCAGAGCCGTATCTAGAAGTATCAGGGGGTCCCATATCAATCCAGCTGCACAGGCCCAACACAATTATAGTGCCTTCACCAGCTTGAAATATCCTCTGCTGACATGCAGGGTCCATGGCTACACGAGGTTGTCTCCATACCCGTACACGTCCATCCGCTCGATAAAATTTGAAACAAGACTCGTCCGAACAGGCAACATGTTTCCAGTCGTCAAGAGTCCAATGTCGGTGTTGATGGGCCAAGGCGAGGCGTAAAACTTCGTGTCGTGGAGTCACCAAGGTTGCAATACAGGGCCTGCGACTCCGAAAGTCCATATCGATGATGTTTCGTTGAATGGTGCGCACGCTGATACTTGCTGTTGGCCCAGCATTGAAATCTGCAACAATTTGCGAAAGGATCGCACTTCTGTCACATTTAACGAACCTCTTCAGTCGTCGTTGGTCCCGTTCTTGGAGGATCCTTTTTTGGCCGGAGCAGTGTCGGAGATTTGATGTTATGTCGGATTCCTGAAATTCACAGTAAACTCGTGAAATGGTTGTACGAAAAAGTCTCCATCACTGCCTCGGAGACGGTGTGTCCCATCGCTAGTGCGCCGACTATAACACCACGTTCAAATTCACTTAAATCTTGATAAACTGCCACTGTAGAAGCAGTATCCGACCTAACAACTGCGCCAGACACTTGTTGCCTTATACGAGCATTGCCGACCACTGCGCCGTATTCTACCTGTTTACATATCTCTGTATTTGATTACGCATGCCTATACCAGTTTCTTTGGCGCTTTAGTGTGTTAATGTTTGTCACGATATGTTATAAAAATGACCACCAAAATCTCGCTGTGTTCCTCTCTTGGGAGATAAACTCGGCCAGAAGTCGGAAACAGTGTGAAACAAGACTCGTCCACTGCTTTCTGTCGCTGTTCCATAGTCCAGGTCTTATGCCTTTGTCGCCACGTTTTCCCGTTACGGGCGTATGAATCAGCGGTGCGTGGTTTCGGAATGGCTGCTCGCGTTGCAGTTCCCTGCTTGTGGAGCTCCCTTCATATTCTTTTGATGCTGAAAGGGTGTGGAAGCGCGACATTCAGTTTTACTGTGACTTCTGCAGCTGCTGGCCCCTCATTTTTCGTCACAGTCCTCTTGAACGACCGTCTGTCACGGCCAGTCAGCAGCCAATTTAGTCCACGCTGCGACTTACCGGCTGACGTTTCTCTTTTTCCATTTTCCCTGTTGTTGTTGTTGTTGTTGTTGTGGTCATCAGTCCTGAGACTGGTTTGATGCAGCTCTCCATGCTACTCTATCCTGTGCAAGCTTCTTCATCTCCCAGTACCTACTGCAACCTACATCCTTCTGAATCTGCTTAGTGTATTCATCTCTTGGTCTCCCCATACGATTTTTACCCTCCACGCTGCCCTCCAATACTAAATTGGTGATCCCTTGATGCCTCAGAACATGTCCTACCAACCGATCCCTTCTTCTGGTCAAGTTGTGCCACAAACTTCTCTTCTCCCCAATCCTATTCAGTACTTCCTCATTAGTTATGTGATCTACCCATCTAATCTTCAGCATTCTTCTGTAGCACCACATTTCGAAAGCTTCTATTCTCTTCTTGTCCAAACTATTTACCGTCCATGTTTCACTTCCATACATGGCTACACTCCATACAAATACTTTCAGAAATGACTTCCTGACACTTAAATCTATACTCGATGTTAACAAATTTCTCTTCTTCAGAAACGCTTTCCTTGCCATTGCCAGTCTACATTTTATATCCTCTCTACTTCGACCATCATCAGTTATTTTGCTCCCCAAATAGCAAAACTCCTTTACTACTTTAAGTGTCTCATTTCCTAACCTAATACCCTCAGCATCACCCGACTTAATTCGACTACATTCCATTATCCCCGTTTTGCTTTTGTTGATATTCATCTTATATCCTCCCTTCAAGACACCATCCATTCCGTTCAACTGCTCTTCCAAGTCCTTTGCTGTCTCTGACAGAATTACAATGTCATCGGCGAACCTCAAAGTTTTTATTTCTTCTCCATGGATTTTGATACCTACTCCGAATTTTTCTTTTGTTTCCTTTACTGCTTGCTCAATATACAGATTGAATAACATCGGGGAGAGGCTACAACCCTGTCTTACTCCCTTCCCAACCACTGCTTCCCTTTCATGTCCCTCGACTCTTATAATTGCCATCTGGTTTCTGTACAAATTGTAAATAGCCTTTCGCTCCCTGTATTTTAATCTTGCCACCTTTAGAATTTGAAAGAGAGTATTCCAGTCAACATTGTCAAAAGCTTTCTCTACGTCAACAAATGCAAGAAACGTAGGTTTGCCTTTCCTTAATCTTTCTTCTAAGATAAGTCGTAAGGTCAGTATTGCCTCACGTGTTCCAGTAATTCTACGGAATCCAAACTGATCTTCCCCGAGGTCGGCTTCTACTAGTATTTCCATTCGTTTGTAAAGAATTCGTGTTAGTATTTTGCAGCTGTGGCTTATTAAACTGATTGTTCGGTAATTTTCACATCTGTCAACACCTGCTTTCTTTGGGATTGGAATTATTATATTCTTCTTGAAGTCTGAGGGTATTTCGCCTGTTTCATACATCTTGCTCACCAGATGGTAGAGTTTTGCCTGTATGCGCTATAAATCTTCAGTACGGTGCCTCTTGAAATACCAAACACTTTGGTAACATCGGTTACAGTCGCACACGCCAAGCAAACACCGACAATTTGCGCACATTCGATTGTACTCAGCTGCGACATAAAGCACTCACAACTACACATTACGATGTCGTTACCACGACTGACATTAGCAACGTTTGAGGACACTGTACAGGTGCCGTCCGCTTTCAGGTACAACACCAAAACCTGCGGGCTTGGTTAGCATCTGCCTTTATGAGGGCTATTTGGAAAGTGAGATGTGATCGGTCACGAAATGGATACCACTGTGAAAATAAAAAATGCTTTGCTTGCAACAGTTAGCTAGAACCTTCCAGATACTTCTCTACATGTCTCTGTCTGCCCTTCTTTTCACAGATGGATCTGCAGATAACAGTCCTTGGATGCTGGCCCCTATTTTGAATGAAACCAAGGTTGGAACTTCCTACACTTCAGTCAGGGGGCACGGAGATGGCGTAACATATCACCGAACTGGTAGCCCAATAAAATAACAGTTGGAAATTAGATGGCTGAAAGGTATTTGATTTGACATTCTGTACTTCTCTAAATAGTCACTTCTCTGACTTTAAGACATTTGTCATAGCATTGTACCAGCTTTCCACTACCCTCGTCACAGGAGGCAACCACCTACATTTTCAGCCAATTATGTACGCGCATTTACAGTTCATTGCCTGTGCCGGAATGTTGTCTTCGTAGCTAGCGGTTCGCGTGAGCAGAGATGAAAATCAGAGGGAGCAAAGGTCTGGCTGTATGGTGGGCGATGAAACACTTCTCATAGAAAACGCTGCAGGAGCGTCATCGTTGCCCCTGAAGTGTATGCCCGAGAATTGTCATGAAGAGGGGAGTGCGCGGCAGATACGTTATGTGGGCTGCATGAAATCAGGCGATATATCACGGCAGGCGCGCATACTCGCCGGGAGAAACTATTTTGTAGGCCTCTTTACGTGCTCACTGGGAGCTCAGAACTGAAAAGAGCGATGTGATGCGATCGACAGGCATACTAGATACACTCCAGAATGAGATTTTCACTCTGCAGCGGAGTGTGCGCTGATATGAAACTTCCTGGCAGATTAAAACTGTGCGCCGGACTGAGACTCGAACTCGGGACCTTTGCTTTTCACAGGCAAGTACTCCACCATCTGAGCTACCCAAGAATGACTCACGCCCCGTCCTCACAGCTTTACTCCTGCCAGGACCTCATCTCCTACCTTCCAAACTTTACAGAAGCTCTCCCGAGTTCGAGTCTCGGTCTGGCACACAGTTTTAATCTGCCAGGGAGTTTCATATCAGCGCACACACTGCTGCAGAGTGACAATCTCATTCAAGCAACCAAATTAAGTCTGGAAGGTAGGAGAGGCAGGTGTACAGCTGTGAGGATGGGACGTGAGTCGTGCTTTGGTATTCAGATGGTAGAGCACTTGCTCGCAAAAAGCAAAGGTTCCAAGTTCGAGTCTCGGTCTGGCAAACAGTTTTAATCTGACAGGAAGTTTCATATCAGCGCACACTCTGCTGCAGAGTGAAAATCTCATTCTGGAAACATCCCCCAGGCTGTGGCTTGTAAGCCATGTCTCCGCAATATCCTTTCGTTCAGGAGTGCTAGTTCTGGAAGGTTCGCAGGAGAGTTTCTGTAAAGTTTGGAAAGTAGGAGACGAGGTACTGGCAGAAGTAAAGCTGTGAGGATGGGACGTGAGTAGTGCTTAGGTAGCTCAGTTGGTAGAGTACTTGCCCGCGAAAGGCAAAGGTCCCGAGTTCGAGTCTTGGTCCGGCAAATAGTTTTAATCTGCCAGGAAGTTTCATACCAGATACACTGCCCAACACATCTGTGCATAGCTTCATTGCATTTTTCACTGCGGTTCCCATTTCGCGCCCTATCAGACTTACTTTCCGTGTACGGCTCATATATTCAAGCAAGCGTTTTCTGCAGTATCTCCATGTTTTTGTCCAACCACTATAGCTACGAGGGTCGTTCCAAAAGTAATGCCAGCCATTTCTATTTATGGAAACTACAGAAGTTATATAAATTCCAACAGCACAGCGAAAGCGGTGGCCGAGCGGTTCTAGGCGCTCCAGTCCGGAACCGCACTGCTGCTACAGTCGCAGGTTCGAATCCTGCCTCGGGTATGGATGTGTATGATGTCCTTAGGTTAGTTAGGTTTAAGTAGTTCTAAGTTCTAAGGGACTGATGACCTCCGCTGTGAAGTCCCATAGGGCTCAGAGCCATTTGAACCATTCTGAGTACAGCGAAAAGAACAGTATTTCAGCTACAGACTGTCATTTTTTCCACATAGTCACCACCATTCGTTATGCACTTTTGCCAACGATGAATCAGAACTTCCATGACGCGCTAGTAAAAATTGGAACCAGCTGAGGCTAATCACTTCTTTACAGCTTTGACAAATACAACTGAGTCTTGAAAATGTTCACCACGTAGTCCATCTTTCAGAGGTCCAAACAGACATAAGCCTGAAGACACTAAGTCCGGAGTGTACAGTGGATATGGTAAGACAGTCCAGTCTAATTTTGTAGTGAATTGCGTGGTCGCAAAACTGGTGTCGGGGCCTGACGTTATCACATTGCTAGGGAAAGTTGGTCTTCTTCTCTGGCGTTACCCTGGAAATTCGAGCTTTCAGCTTTGTCAGTTTCGTCCTGTAACGTGCTGAATTGACAGTTTCTCCAGGCTCCGGCACATCCAAAGCAACGAAACCCTGGCTATCCAAGAATGTGCAGATCAGTTTGCCTGCAGACGGCTGTCTCTTGAATTTCTTCTTTGACGGAGAATTCGCATGTCTTTTGGGTTCCGGCCTGTAGTGTTGACACCAAGTCTCATCTCTGGTGACGATGCTATTCAGAAAACTGTCACCTTCAGCTTCATATTGGTGCAGCAGGTCCCAAATTTCCATTCCATGAGTTTTTTGCTCTCGTAGTGATGACACCAAATGTCATCTCTGGTGACGATGCTATTCAAAAAAACTGTCAGCTTCAGCTTCATATTGGTGCAGCAGGTCCCGACAAATTTCCAATCGATGAGCTTCTTGTTGTTCTGTTAGCATCAGCGGGACCCATCTCACACAGTCTTTGCGATATCCAGGATGTTCCAACATTGTTTCCAAGGCGTTACACCCGCCAAGAGAGCTGGCACAGTGGTTAGCACACTGGACTAGCATTCGCGAGGACGACAGTTCAAATCCGGGACCGGCTATCCTGATTATGTATTCCATGATTTCCCTAAGTCGCAATCGCTTCAGTCAAACTGCCGAGATGGTGCTTTTGAAAAGACACGGCCGACTTCCTTCCTCACCCTTCTGCGCTACTGCCCATTAAAATTGCTACGTCACGAAGATGACGTGCTACAGACGCGAAATTTCGCCGACAGGAAGAAGATGCTGTGATATGCAAATCATTAGCTTTTCAGAGCAGGTTGGCACCGGTGTCGACACCTACAACGTGCCGACATGACGAAAGTTTCCAACCGATTTCTCATACACAAACAGCAGTTGATCGGCGTTGCCTGGTGAAACGTTGTTGTGATGCCTCGTGTAAGGAGGAGAAATGCGTACCACCACGTTTCTGACTTCGATAAAGGTCGGATTGTAGCCTACCGCGATTGCGGTTTATCGTATCGCGACATTGCTGCTCGCGTTGGTCGAGATCCAATGACTGTTAGCAGAATATAGAATCGGTAGGTTCGGGAGGGTAATACGGAACGCCGTGCTGGATCCCGATGGCCTCGTATCACTAGCAGTCGAGATGACAGGCATGTTATCCACATGGCTGTAACGGATCGTGCAGCCACGTCTCGATCCCTGAGTCAACAGATGGGGACGTTTGCAAGGCAACAACCATCTGGACGAACAGTTCGACGACGTTTGCAGAATGGACTATCAGCTCGGACACCGTGGCTTCGGTTACCCTTGACGCTGTATTACAGGACAGGAGCGCTTTCGATGGTGTACTGGAGGACGAACCTGGGTGCACGAATGGCAAAACGTCATTTTTTCGGATGAATCCAGGTTCTGTATGCAGTATCATGATGATCGCATCTGTGTTTGGCGACATGGCGGTGAACGCACATTGGAAGCGTGTATTCGTCATCGCCTTACTGGCGTTTCACCCGGCGTGATGATATGGGGTGCCATTGGTTACACGTCTCGGTCACCTCTTGTTCGTGTTGACGGCGCTTTGAACAGTGGACGTTACATTTCAGATGTGTTACGACCCGTGGCTCTTCCCTTCATTCGATCCCTGCTAAACCCTACATTTCAGCAGGATAATGCACGACCGCATGTTGCAGGTTCTGTACGGGCCTGTCTGGATACAGAAAATGTTCGACTGCTGCCCTGGCTAGCACATTCTCCAGATCTCTCACCAATTGAAAACGTCTGGTCAATGGTGGCCGAGCAACTGGCTCGTCACAATACGCCAGTCACTACTCTTGATGAACTGTGGTATCGTGTTGAAGCTGCATGGACAGCTGTACCTGTACACGCCATACAAGCTCTTTTTGACTCAACGCGCAGGCGTATCAAGGCCGTTATTACGATAAGAGGTGGTAGTTCTGGGTACTGATTTCTCAGTATCTATGCACCCAAATTGCATGAAAATGTATTCACATGTCAGTTCTAGAATAATATATTTGTCCAATGAATACCCGTTTATCATCTGCATTTCTTCTTGGTTTAGCAGTTTTAATGGCCAGTAGTGTGTAATCCGATGGGACCGATGACCTCGCTGTTTGGTCCCCTCCAGCCGAATCAACAAGCCAACCCAATCCGGTATGTCGAACCCTGCCATTCAGCTTTGCAGAGAATTCTTTGGTCGTTAACCGCCGACCAGGACGCATGTTTTTATCGAGACTCTGTTCATTGCGAGGCATGACACCTTTGCAGGATCGACCGGGCTGTGGCTTCTCATCCACAAGCTTTTCACCACCTCTAAAATGCCGCACCCGTCGCTTGACATTGCTCATGTCTGTTGTATCGTCTCCATACACCTTTAGCAAGCGCCGGTGGCTTTCAGTCGGCGCAATTTCCTCAGCAGTGAGGAATTCAGTCACACATCGCTGTATTGTACGCGCGTCAGATTCCATTTTGGAACCCGCCTCTGTAATCGCCACCCGTCGAAGAGCAACGGAACCAGCTGCAAATGAAAGGGGGAGGTTTGAACATTAGCTCTACACCAGTGACATCTGGCGCGGACATCTAAAGTCACCACAAAAAATAGGGGGCATTACTTTCGGAACGACTCTCGTAGATCGCTCCAGGATGCTGCAACAGACGCGATGAAAACGATACGCCGGATCCTTGAACAACTGGCACGTCTGATGGTGAGAGCGAGTACCTTTCCGCTAACTGGTTTACGCAGCTGGCGGCACAAACAGGAAATTTCAGCGTGCACACACGCGCCCACGCGCACACGCACGCACACACACACGCACACACACACACGAGACGCCCGCGCCCCGCGTCACCAACAGCCATTTGCCTTTAACGCGTGGGCGGACGGATTGCAATGCGGCATGCGCTGCGAGAACAAAGGACGGCGACAGGTAATCGAGCTGTGCGTGCGTGTGTGTGCGTGTGTGTGTGTGAGAGAGAGAGAGCTGGCCCGCTGACGGCACAAACGGAGCCGGTCGCCATGGCAACCCCCGATTATGCATGCTGCGCGCTACCCACTGCGTAGGCGGGGAGGAGCCGGGAGTATTGCTGCGGGAAGGAGGGGGGGAGGGGGCAGAGGGAGACAGAATGGGAGAGGGATTGAGGCATGGCTCTGTCTAAGTGGTCTGGAGAGACCTGGCGGAGCTGGAGCTGCGCTGCTGGATAAACACCTCTTCCGCGCTGAGCAGTGTGCAAAGGACGAAAAACAATTAGGGTGTGGACTGTGGAACTAACGTAAGCAAAATCTCTATAAACGTATCGCGAGAACGTAGACTATAGTGGCAGTGCAAACAGCTAGTTTGTCGCCATTTAAATACGATTCTGATACCTCTTATCCGCGCGTTAATCAAAAATGGTTGAAATGGCTCTAAGCAATATGAGACTTAACATCTGAGGTCATCAGTCCGCTAGACATATTGAGGACGACACACTGCTCTCTGACTGTTAGAAAACTTTCTATCCAACCGCAAATTTCATCGGATAGACCTAAGCGCGCACTTTTTGGAGCAAGCGACAGTGCGGAACTGAGTCGAAAGCCTTTCGAAAGTCCAGAGCCTGTTGTATATCATGCACAGAGGACCAGCTGTGTCTCGCATGATTGCTGTTTCCTAAAACCGTGCAGATGAGCTTCTCACAGTCTAGGAAGGTCATTACGTCTGAACACAAAATATATCCCATGATTCTACAACACATGTATGTCAGTGAAATTGTCCGGTAATTATGTGCATCCGATTTCCTCCCCTTTTTATAGATTGCTATGACCTGGGCCTTCTTCCAGCCCCTTGGAACTTTCCGCTGTTCCAGCGATCTCTGATAGATGATGGAATAGAGACGTCTGAGGAAAGCCCACGTGTGCTAGTAACGAGGGCTCCACAATAAACGGTCCAAGAAACTCTAATACACTTTTGGCAGTGGCGAGGCCTGAGGATGGCGGTAAAGTGCCGCCGAAACTACTCGTGTCGGACAATAAAGACACTCTCAAGATACAGCTGTGGTGGTACTTTTTCTTAAATATGGATGTCAAATGTTCAGCGTGTGACGTCACTACATGACGTACTTTACTGCATGTGCAGTGCTTCTGCCTATGTGTCCGCGGCAGTTGATGATCCCAATCCAATATTCAAATGGTTCAAATGGCTCTGACCACTATGGGACTTAACATCTGCGGTCATCAGTGCCCTAGACATAGAACTACTTATACCTAACTACCCTAACGACATCACACACATCCACGCTCGAGGCAAGATTCGAACCTGCGATCGTAGCAGCAGCGCGCTTCCGGACTGAAGCGCCTAGAACCGCTCGGTCACAGAGGCCGGCGCGCGCGTTACTGCAACATCCTACTCAGAACTATAAAAGTTTTCCTACATCTGTGTCTAAATCTACATGATTACTCTTTAATACACACTTAAGTGCCTGGAAAAGGTTTCACTGGACCACCTTCAAGCTACTTTTCTACCGTTCCACTCTCGAACAGAGCGCGCGAAAAACCAACACTTCAGTCTTCCCGTGTGAGCACTGATACATCTTATTTCATTACAATGATCATTTCTCCCTATGCAGGTCGGCGGCAATAAATTTTTGTTGCATTCAGAGGAGAAAGTGGGTATTTGAAGTTTCATGAGAAGATCCTGCCACAACGAAAAAAGCTTTTGTTTTATTGATTACCAGCTCAACTCGCATATCACAACCGTGGAACTCTTTCCCCTATTTCCCGATAATACAAAACGGACTGCCCCTTTCTTTGAACTTCTACGATGTCCTCCGCTAATCCTACCTCGTAAGGATTCCACACGGCACAACAGTACTCCAGAAGTGGCCGAACAAGCGCGGTGTAGGCAGTCTCTTTATCAACCCTGTTGCACTTTCTAAGTGTTCCACCAATAAAACGCAGCCTTTGGTTCGCTTTCCCCACAGCCTTATCTACGTAACCGATACAACCCAAGTTATTCGTAATTGTAGTATGTACACTACTGGCCATTAAAATTGTTACACCAAGAATAAATGCAAACGATAAACGGGTATTCATTGGACAAATATATTATACTAGAATTGACATGTGATTACATTTTCACGCAATTAGGGTGGATAGATCCCGAGAAATCAGTACCCAGAACAACCACCTCTGGCCGTAATAACGGCCTTGATATGCCTGGGCATTGAGTCAAACAGAGCTTGGATGGTGTGTACAGGTACAGCTCCACAGTTCATCAAGAGTAGTGACTGGCGTATTGTGACGAGCCCGTTACGCGTCCACTATTGACCAGACGTTTTCAATTGGTGAGAGATCTGGAGAATGTGCTGGCCAGGGCAGCAGTCGAACATTTCCTGTATCCAGAAAGGCCCGTACAGGACCTGCATCATGGGCTCGTTCATTATCCTGACGAAATGTAGGGTTTCGCAGGGATCGAATAAAAGGGTACAGCCACTGGTCGTAACACATCTGAAATGTAACGTCCACTGTTCAAAGTTCCGTCAGTGCGAACAAGAGGTGACCGAGACGTGTAACCAATGGCACCCCATACCATCACGCCGGGTGACAGAATAGACGCTTCCAATGTGCGTTCACCGCCATGTCGCCAAACACGGATGCGACCATCATGAAGCTGTAAACGGAACCTGGATTCATCCGAAAAAATGACGTTTTGCCATTCGTGCACCCAGGTTCGTCGTTGAGTACACCATCGCAGGCGCTCCTGTCTGTGATGCAGCGTCGAGGGTAACCGCAGCCATGGTCTCCGAGCTGATGGTCCATGCTGCTGCAAACGTCATCGAACTGTTCGTGCAGATGGTTGTTGTCTTGCAAACGTCCCCATCTGTTGACTCAGGGATCGAGACGTGGCTGCACGATCCGTTACAGCCATGCGAATAAGATGCCTGTCATCTCGACTGCTAGTGATACGAGGCTGTTGGGATCCAGCACGGAGATCCATATTACCCTCCTGAACCCACCGATTCCATATTCTGCTAACAGTCATTGGATCTCGACCAACGCGAGCAGCAATGTCGCGATACGATAAACCGCAATCACGGTCGGAAACGTGATGGTACGCATTTCTCCTCCTTACAAGGGGCATCACTACAACGTTTCACCAGGCAACGCCGGTCAACCGCTGTTTGTGTATGAGAAATCGGTTGGAAACATTCCTCGTGTCAGCACGTTGTAGGTGTCGCCACCGGCGCCAACCTTGTGTGAATGCTCTGAAAAGCTAATCATTTGCGTACCATAGCATCTTCTTCCTGTCGGTTAAATTTCGCGTCTGTAGCACGTCATCTTCGTGGTGTAGCAATTTTAATGGCCAGTAGTGTATTTAGTTGAATTTATAGCCTTTAAATTTGTGTGGTTTATCATGCCACCGGAATTTAGCGCATTCCTTTTTGTACTCATGTGGGTGAATTCAGACTTTTCGTTATTTAGACTGAATTGCCTCTTTTCGCACCACTGTAATATCTTGTCGAAAATGATTTTGCAATTGGTTTCAATCATCTGATGACTTTAAAAGACAGTAAATGACAGCATCATCTGAAAACAATCTAAACGGGTTGCTGCTAAATTGTTTATGCAGATCCGGAACAGCAGAGGCTCTATAACACTGCTTTGGGCCGTGACAGATAGTAGTTCTGTTTTATTCAATGACTTTCCATCCGTTACGACCAACTGTGACCTTTCTGGCAGGAAATCACGAATCCAGTAGCACAACTGAGACGATACTGCATAGGCCCGCAATTTTATTAGTAGACCCTTGTGTGAAGCTGTGTAAAAAGCCTCGTGGAAATCTAAAAATACGGAATAAATTTGACGTCTCTTGTCGATAGCATTAACTACTTCGTGAGAATAAAGAGCTAGTTCCGTTGCACAAGAACGATATTTTCTGAATCCGAATGGCTGTTTGTGAATAAATCGTTTCGTCGAGGTAATTGATAATGTTCGGGAACGGTGTAAATTCCAAAATCCTACTTCAGATAGCGGTTAGTGACAGGGGTCTGTAATTCAGGGGATTACTCCTACTTCCTTTCTTGTGTATTGGTGTGACGTGTGCAACTTCCCAGTCTTTGGGAACGGATTTTTCTGCGAGCCAGCGGTTTTGTATGACTGATAAGTATTGGGCTATTGCATCAGCCTACTTTGAAGGAAACTTGTCGGGTATAAAATCATGACCGGAGACCATGCCATTCTTGTTGTGGTCTTCAGTCCTGAGACTGGTTTGATAGACCTCTCCATGCTACTCTATCTTATGCAAGCTTCTTCATCTCCCAGTACCTACTGCAACCTACATCCTTCTGAATCTGCTTAGTATATTCATCTCTTGGTCTCCCCCTGCGATTTTTACCCTCCACGCTGCCTTCCAATACTAAATTGGTGATCCCTTGATGCCTCAGAACATGTCCTACCAACCGATCCCTTCTTCTGGTCAAGTTGTGCCACAAACTTCTCTTCTCCCCAATCCTATTCAATACCTCCTCATTAGTTATGTGATCTACCCATCTAATCTTCAGCATTCTTATGTAGCACCACATTTCGAAAGCTTCTATTCTCTTCTGGTCCAACCTATTTATCGTCCATGTTCCACTTCCATACATGGGTACACTCCATTCTTAAGTATTTTAAACTGCTTCGCTACACTGAGGAAGTGTGTTTCTAGGTTACTCATGTAGTTCTAGATTCGAGTTCCGGAGTATTTACTTCTTTTCTTTTGTGAATGAATTTTGGAAAACCGTGTTTAGTAACTCTGCTTTAGTGGAACTGTCACCTTGCACTTCCCCATTGTTATACTTTACATACGACTAGAATCTCTTTATTTTTCTGGCAGATTTCGAGAGAGAGTTCGGTTGTGAAAACAAAAAGCATGTCGCGTTGAAGTTAGTGCAAAATGTCGAGCTTCAGCAAAGCCTTTCAGCGGATGGCGGGAGGTGCTCCTCGCTCCCCAGTTGCCCTTCCCCTCCCACTCCTACCCTCCCCTGGTCGATTCGTGATCAAACGTGGGAAGAACGACGGTCGCTAAATGTCCGTATGAGCATGAATTTTTCAGATTTTTTCTCAATACAATTTTTTTAAACCATGTAGGTGGAAAGAAACAAAATTATTCTAGTCTTCTTGGAAAATATGTTGTCGGAATTTCAAAAGAAATCATGCAAAACGTCTCTCTCGTAGTGTGTGCACTGGAGTTCGTCGAGCATCGTAGTAGCGGTCATACGCCGACCAAACGATCGCGTGACGAAACCGACCGCTCTTCGCTGGATCTTCTCTAGCTCTTCTGTCAATCCTACCTGGTGACGGTCCCAGTCTTGTGAAAAATACTGAAAAATCTCACGAACAAGTGTTCTGTAAGCCTCTTTCCCATCGATGAATTACGTTTGGTTAACATTTCTTACAATGAATCTCAGTCTGGCACCTGCTATTG
Organism: Schistocerca cancellata; assembly: GCF_023864275.1. Lineage (NCBI taxonomy): Eukaryota > Metazoa > Arthropoda > Insecta > Orthoptera > Acrididae > Schistocerca > Schistocerca cancellata. Next base: position 12,672,154 of record NC_064635.1, on the reverse strand, counting down.
ATACAGTTTGTTTTACGTATTCATTCCAATTTAATGTGCTCTCAATTTTTAGTCCTTGGTATTTTACAGAAGTTACGCACAATACGATACGTTTATATACGCTCAGTCTCAACTGCCTGTCACTGTACATTGATGTTGTATACAAACACACAAAATTGTAGATCTTTGTTTCTAATAATCCACTTGAATATGTTCCTTATTTGCAATCAAGATGCACATTTGGAGCCAACGGTATCCTAAGTTTGAACAACAATTTAACGAAGGACTCGATCGTGGGAATGATTTTCTGAATCAGTAGACAAATTTCAATCAGTACTTTTTTTTTTAGTATCTTTATTCCTTTACCTAAATTTGCTCTCCAGATCCTTGTCTGACATCTTTCACTGTCTACGAATGGCATAGCACACTCCGACATCTTCCAGGTGACGTGACACATTAAAATATTTCCTTCGTTTCGTGCTGTAAAAGGGCGGAATCATCTGAGGCGTAGAATACGGTATACTTTGTCGATATACACTACCGGCAAAGAAAAATTAGTACACCTGCAAAGAAGACGTCGATTTATATGGTTCAAATGGCTCTGAGCACTATGGGACTTAACATCTGAGGTCATCAGTCCCCTAGAAGTTAGAACTACTTAAACCTAACTAACCTGTGGACATCACACACATCCATGCCCGAGGCAGGTTTCGAACCTGCGGCCGTAGCAGCAGAGTGGTTCCGGACTGAAGCGTCTAGAACCGCTCGGCCACAGCGGCCATCTGATTCTATTTAAATCGGGTGATAATAAATGTACTGACAACGGTTTCAAAGTCGTCTGCCAACAGAGAGCGTAGTGGGACTGCCACCAGGGCGCCTTCTGTCTCTACCCTTTAATAGGAAATGCTCACATCCAGAAACATGCAAACGTGTGCCATGCTACGTACACGCACTTAACGCACTTAACGCTTTCTGCACCCGACTGAACGAGTTCCAAAGGGGTCAGATTGTGACCTTCCATGTGGCAGGATGGTTTTTCGCAAAATTGCCACACAAGTTGGACATACTGCGTCAGTCGTGCAACGGTGCTGGTAATAGTGGCCACGTGAATATTCTCCCACCAGTAGAGGAGTTTCTGGACGTCCGCACAGCACAGATACCCCCAAGGATCGTCCTATTGTAAAGGCAGCAGAGGCAGACCGTACAGCTGCCACAGCACAGGTAAGAGGGCTTGTGAGCGCAGACGTGTCAACGTGAACTGTTGTGAACCGGATGTTAGCAGTGGGACTGCTGGCACCCACTCCACTACCCCATCTTCCACTCACTCCACACCACCGACGTACACGACTCGACTGGAGCCGTGAGAGAATCACTTGGGAGATCTCTGGAGCCACCCCACCAGCAACAAAAAACCAACATCATATCATGGCCCCCATTGTCCCGTACAACTTATGTCCCACATGCTTTTCAGCTCCTATCATACTTCCAGGGTTATTCTTAGTGGAAATAGTGACTCACTTTGTATACGTCTTCATTCCACTTTTAGTACGGAATTGTAATTCCTAGGTATTTAGTTGAATTGAGAGCAGGTCCCATGCAACTTTTGTCCCACAAGCTTTTCAGCTCATATGATACTTCCTGGGTTATTCCTAGTGGAAATAGTGACTCACATGGTATACGTCGCCATTCCATTTTTAGCACGTAATTGTAATTCCTCAGAGACAGCAGAAGACTTGGAAGAGCAGTTGAACGGAATGGACAGTGTCTTGAAAGGAGGATATGAGATCAACATCAACAAAAGCAAAACGAGGATAATTGAATGTAGTCGAATTAAGTCGGGTGATTCTGAGGGAATTAGATTAAGAAATGAGACACTTAAAGTATTATATGAGATTTGCTATTTGGGGAGCAAAATAACTGATGATGGTCGAAGTAGAGAACATATAAAATGTACACTGGCAATGGCAAGGAAAGCGTTTCTGAAGAAGAGAAATTTGTTAACATTGAGTATAGATTTAAGTGTCAGAAAGTCGTTTCTGAAAGTATTTGTATGGAGTGTAGCCATGTATGGAAGGGAAACGTGGACGAGAAATAGTTTGGACAAGAATAGAATAGAAGCTTTCGAACTGTGCTGCTACAGAAGAATGCTGAAGATTAGATGGGTAGATCACATAACTAATGAAGAGGTATTGAATAGGATTGGGGAGAAGAGGAGTTTGTGGCACAACTTGACCAGAACAAGGGATCGGTTGGTAGGACATGTTCTGAGGCATCAAGGGATCACCAATTTAGTATTGGAGGGCAGTGTGGAGGGTAAAAATAGTAGAGGGAGACCAAGAGATGAATACACTAAGCAGATTCAAAAGGATGTAGGCTGCAGTAGGTACTGGGAGATGAAGAAGCTTCCACAGGATAGAGTGGCACGGAGAGCTACATCAAACCAGTCTCAGGACTGAAGACCACAACAACAACAACAATTGTAATTCCTAGGTATTTAGTTGAATTGAGAGCATTTATATTTGAGTCATTTTTCTTGTAATCGAACATTAACAGATTCCTTTTAGTACGCACACTTTTCATTATTTTGAGTCAGTTGCCACATTTCGCATCATAGTAACATTGTGTCTAAATCATTTTGCATCTTTTGATGATTTCGCGATTCAGTGAATGACGGAATTATCTGCAAACAATCTAAGATGGCTGCTCTAATTGTCTCCTAAATCAGCAGACGAGCTAAAACACTTCCTTCGGAGTCACCAGTTGGCCGCTGTGGCCGACCGGTTCTAGGCGCTTCAGTTTGGAACCTCGCTGCTGCTACGGTCGCAGGTTCGAATCCTGCCTCTGGCATGGTTGTGTGTGATGTCCTTAGGTCATTTAGATTTAAGAATCCTAAGTCTAGGGAACTGATGACCTCAGATGTTAAGTCACATAGTGCTTAGAGCCATTTTTTTCTGCTTTCCTCGATGACTCTCCGTCAGTTACTACGAATTGTGACGTTCCTGGCAGGAAATGACGAATGCACTTGCACAGCTGAGACCATACTCCACAGGGACGCAATTTGATTGGAAGTCGCTTGTGAGGAACCGTGTCAAAAGCCTCGTGGAAACCTATAAATATAGAATCAATTTGAATTCCCCTGTCGATAATGCTCATGACTTCATAAGAATAAAGAACTAGTTGTATTGCACCAGAACAATATTTTCTAAATCCGTGCTATGTGTAAATAGATCGTTTTTTTCGCAGTAACTGATAATTTCCTACCATGGTATATGTTCCAATATGGAAATCGACGTCAGTGATATGGGTCTGTAATTCAGAGGATTACTCATATTTTGTTTCTTGAATACTGGTACGAGATGTGCATTTTTGCAGGCTTTAGATACGGATATCTCGTCAAGAAAGGGGTTGTATGTGATTGCTGAGTATGGAGCTATTATATCGCCATACTCTGAAAGGAACCTAACTGGTATGCAATGTGCACCGTAAGACCTTCCTTTTCATCCAGAATGAGGTTCTTCACTCTGCAGCGGAGTTTGCGCTGATATGAGACTTCCTGTCAAATTAAAAGCTGTGTGCCTAACCGAGACTCGAACTCGGAACCTTTGTAACTTTTATGTTGCTCATGTTTGCTGCAGTTCTTGATTCGAATCTTGGGATATTTGCTTTGTGTTCCTTGGTGAAGGAATTTCAGAAAACAAGCTGTTGGCAGAATGGTTCAATAAACGGAACCAGAAAGACGATTCCACCGTTGGCATACAACACTATACTGTGTATCGCTTGCTCTTCAAATTTTACGAAAATATACGTCACATGCATTGATTAGACAACACCTCCTACTTTCTGAAATAGTAATTTCCGACCGTTCGTCACTGATATAAACATACTGAGGGCAATGTCCTCCACCGCATGAGTACTTCTGATGTTTTAGATGTGGCAGACACTGTATGTATAGTCTCTGTTGTCAAATATAGTTTTCTTTATAGCACATTTAATTTTGAATATATAAATAACCTGCAAGACAAAAATACGAGTGTAACATATGTCATTTTACGTTTACAGGTAAGCGGAGATCATTCACAACCCCTTTGGTCTAGCAGTTACCATCGGTACGTATGATAACGAAAAACTTCTGTTTCTGTATTTGCTTAGCGTCACCGTTTCATGTGTATTATTTCTTAATACCTGCTATCTAATGAATATAAGATCATTCGAGTGTGTACAGAATAGTTAAGACCGCGTTCAGTTTGTAAACTGACATTACCTTACATATAGTTCTCTGTCTTCTACCTCAGGTCAAGATCTAAAAACAATAGCAAACAAAAATAAAGCATAAACGATTAAATCATCAGTTAAGATGACAAGTGGGGCTATAGCTAACAAAGTATTTTTAAAAGGGTCCAGTTCATGAGATGTATCAGATATAAAAATGGCGATATTTCAGAACCAATGGCAGATGAGATGTATAGAGCCACCCTAGTTAGATGGGTAGACACAGTGGGATAATGGCGACATTTCAGAAGAAATGTCAAAGACTGGAGGAAAAGTAAAATAATAATGACTTATTTAGAGAACTTTTGCGAAATAGGACAATTTCCCAAAACTGAGAAAATGATGGGGACTTACATTACGTGAAGAAATCTGTAGAACGTGCAGCGTACTGTCCATAACGCCCAAGAAGTTGTAAACCGTGAGAATTTTTTTTGTTGCATCGTGCCCTGACATCTCCTCAGAGACATTTTTCTGCAGGTTTGAGAATGCAACAGTGATGTGTAGGTATCGTGCAATCTAACACGTGACTTCAAGTTATCATTTAACAGTCTGTATGCCTTAAATCGCTTTTTTGCACCTTTCTGTTATGGCTCCAGCAGAAACAAGAGCAGAACTGTTTCCTCAGTTAACTGGTGAGCCGTCCTTAGATGCGAAGTCTTCTGCGTTCCAGTTGATGTGTCGGTACAACCGCGTTAGCGATTAGTAACAGTTTGATCCACCTTTCTCTGTTGTTCCGCTTTCATAATCAGACGCTCTTAGCTGCGTCAAGAATGCGACAATTCCGCGTAAGACAGCAATCGGTTTCACGTTCAACTCAGTTAAGTCCTAACTTTAAAATAAACATTCCGGACAAGCAATTAGTCATCCGCAGCGTGCACGCACAGGTGAATCGTTAAGCTTTTACAGATGGCAGAGGGCAAGAGGGTGACTGAGTCAGTAATTAAATAACTGAAGATTAAGGACGTTCACAGATATGATGGAGTACCTAGCAGAACATTAAAGTACTATGCTGCACATGTTAGTCCTGTACTTAGCCATATTTGTAATTTTTCCTTTAAGAATTGACCAGTTTCCTGAACGGTTAAAGTACTCAGTACTAAAGCCGCTTTATAGAAAGAGAGAAAGGGACGATATAGACAATTTTAGATTTATTTCTATGCCATCCGTGTTTGCTAAAGTTATTGAAAAGGCTGTGTATGTAAGGATAATTGATCATTTTATATCACGTAATATGCTATCAAATGTACAGTTTGGTTTTAGAAGTGATTTAACAACCGAAAATGCTGTATTCTGTTGTCTGTGTGAGGCACAGGATGAATTGAACAAAAGGGTTCGAGCGCTAGGCACGTTTTTTGATTTAACTAATGCGTTTTATTGTTTTGATTACAAAATATTGCTCCAGAAGTTGGACAATTATGGAATGCGGCGAGCAGCTCACTATTGGTTCACCTCTTACTTTAGCAACAGACAGTAAAATGTCATTCTTCACAGTTTTGAGAATGGCTGTGATGTGGGGTCTGAGAGGGGCACAGTTAAATGTTAAATGGAGGGCGCCCCAGGGATCAGTGCTGGGGCCACTCCTGCTCCTAATTTATATAAATGATACATCCCCTAGTATTACAAGTGATTCTAAAATACAGGGTGTACAAAAAGTCTGGGAACACTTTCAATTATTTATTGCTCAATATCCAAATACTGTACAGATATCATACATATGTCATTTTGAAGAGAAACCCTGGAAGGTTTTTATTTTCTTGTATATCGCCACAGCGTAGTTTGGTAATTTGCCGGTAGTGAGCGCTAGTCGCAAACATGGCGGCCGTGGTACAGAAGGGGAGAGCTGTTTCATGAAATGGCCTCCCCAATCACCAGATCTCACTCACTCCGTGTGACTTTTTTCTATGGGGACACATTAAAGATCTGGTACCACGTGATGTAGCAGAGCCCCAGGAGAGAATACGGGAAGCGACTGCCACAGTCGACGATGCCACGCTGGGACGGCTATGGCAAGAATTCGATTACCGTATTGACGTCTGTCGGGTCACTAATGGTTCACATGTCGATTGTTCGTAAAAAAACTTTCAGTGTGTCCCATCAAAATGCAACATGTATGACATCTGTACAATGTTTACCTCTTGTGCAATAAATAATTGGAAGTGTTCCCGAACTTTATGTACACCTTGTATTTCTGTTTGCTGATGACACTAGCTTTGTAGTAAAGGATGTTGTGTGCAACGTTGGCAATACTTCAAATAGTGCAGTTCAAGACATAAGTTCATGGCTTGTAGAAAATAAACTAATGCTAGATCACAATAATACTCAGTCCTTACAGTTTCTGACATACAATTTAATAAAACCGACGTTTTCATTTCGCAGAATGGCCATGTGACTAGTCAAACTGAACAGTTCAAATTTCTTGGTGTTCAGGTAGATAGTAAACTCTCGTGGAAAGCCCACGTAGCCGGCCGCTATGGACGAGCGATTCTACGCGCTTCAGTCCGGAACCGCGCTGCTGCTACGGTCGCAAGTTCCAATCCTGCCTCGGGCATGGATGTGTGTGATGTCCTTAGGTTAGTTAGGTTTAAGAAGTTCTAAGTCTAGGGGACTGATGACGTCAGATGTTAAGTCCCATAGTGCCTAGAGCCATTTGAACCAAAGACCACTTTCAGGATTTTGCTCAATGATTTCATGCAGCCATATCTACTATTCAAACGGTATCTGAAGTAAGTGATCGTTCGACAAGAAAATTAGTCTAGTTTGCTTATTTTCATTCACTTATGTCGTAGGGTATTACATTTTGGAGTAATTCTACCCATTATAAAAGGATATTTTTGGCTCAGAAAGGAGTGGTTTGGGCAATAAGTGGTGTAATTTCGCGAACCTCTTGTCAACGCGTGCTCCTTAGCGTGGGTAGTCTGATATTGGCCATCTTCCACTCAGGCAGAAATACAGTCTGCATTTGGATCGCACTTCTTTGAATCTTGTGCAGAGAGGCGGCCAGTATATTGCTGTATCCATTTTTGATAAGCTACGTCAAGAATTCAAAAATCTTAGCAGTAATCCACACGCTTTCGAGCCGAAACTAAAGAGTTTCCTCATGGGTCTCTCATATTCTGCCGAGGAGTTCCCTGAAAAATTACGCTGATTCCTGTTTTGTGTTATTGACTGGGTTTACATAAACTTATGGCTTTTTTGGTGATCTTAAACATTTCATTTTATCTTTTATTACTTTTATGTTGCAATTTCATGTATTGACACGTTCCACGACCTTGGAGATTTGCTCCTCAGTATGGTCCTACGGAAATAAACGTGTAAAATAAAAACAAATAAATAAGTAAATGGAACAACGACCGAGTAACGTAAACCAGCACGCATGCACTGCCTCTACGTCAGCATAAGCCAGTTTCGACAAATGAGACATTTATACACTCATGCTCATAAATAAAGGACAATGCTGACACACGCTGAAACAACGCTCTGGTGGGCGGTTTGCGGGCTTAAATCACCTCGGGGTGTGAGCATGCGGTGCATTTGACCTGCGGTCGTCGCACGGTGCCTCTGGCAACAGTCCACATACGCAGAGGTGTGTTGGTGCATGTCGGAGTACGGTGCAAAGAGTAAGTGTGCAGACGTTTTCAGACGTCCTACTAGTGACTGTGTGTTGAAAATGGCTCAAAGAACACTTATTGATGACATTCTGAGGGGTAGAATACTAGGGCGACTGGAGGCTGATCAAACACAGCAGGTCGTAGCACGGGCCCTCCGCGTGCCACAATGTGTGATCTCAAGATTATGGCAACGATTCCAGCAGACAGGAAACGTGTCCAGGCACTACAGTACAACACCACAAGAAGACCGATATCTCACCATCAGTGCCCGCAGACGGCCACGGAGTACTGCAGGTAGCCTTGCTCGGGTCCTTACCGCAACTACTGGAACAGTTATCTCCAGACACATAGTCTACAGACGACTGAACAGACATGGTTTATTCGTCCCTAGACCTGCAAGGTGCATTCCACTGACCCCTGGTCACTGGAGAGGCCGTAAAGTCTAGTGTCAAGAACACAGTATATGGTCACTGGAACAGTGCTCCCAGGTTATGTTCACGGACGAGTTCAGGTATAGACTGAACAGTGATTCTAGCCGGGTTTTGACCTGTCGTGAACCAGGAACCAGGTTCCAACCCCTTAATGTCCTTGAAACGGACCTGTATGGAGGTCATGGTTTGATGGAGTGGGATGGGATTATGATTGGTGCACGTACACCCCTTCATGTCTTTGACAGACGAACTGTAACAGGTCAGGTGTACCGGGACGTCATTTTGCACCAGTATGTCCGCCTTTTCAGGGGTGCAGTGGGTCCCACCTTCCTGCTGATGGATGATAACGCACGGCCATACCGAGCTGCCATCGTGGAGGAGTGCCTTGAAACAGAAGATGTCAGGCGAATGGCGTGGCCTGCCTGTTCTCCAGACCTAAACGCCATCGAGCACGACTGGGATGCTCTCGGTCGACATATCGCTGCACATCTTCATACCCCTACGACACTTCAGGAGCTCCGACAGTCACTGGTGCGAGAATGGGAGGTTATACCCCAGCAGCTGCTCGACCGTTGTGCGGCCTGTGTACGTGTGCATCGTGACCATATCCCATACTGATGTCGGGATACATACGCAGGAAACAGTGGCATTTTGTAGCATTTTGTAGTCACCATATTTCACTGTGCCCATGACTATATGGTGTGTCGAGTTGCTGGATTTGTTGGTCTTCAACGTGTTTGCAAGCAGTGATGTAACACGACGTCAGAATTGTGATCTTAGTAAGATCCCGAGTGAGAGGGACCACAGACGCATTTCACAACTTGTGAATCAAAATCTCTCCCGAACCCGACAAGAATTGCTGCAGGCAGCAAATGAAGGTCCAGCCCAAGTTGTTGGTAAGACAACAGTTCGAAGGAAACTCAACGCAGCGAACATTCGGAGTCGGTCCGATCACCTCGCAAGAGGTCACTGCTGTCTCTCGCACATAAAGTCGACAACAGCAAAGTTGATCGGGCTGGAAGAATACGTGACTAGTTTTCTGAACCCTGCCTCATCCTATTACGTCTCGACTGGCCTGCAAACTGACCTGACTTGAACCATATAGAAATTCTGTGGGACATGTTGGGACAGCGTATAAAACTCCGACATCAGCATCCCCGAAATTGAGTGGAATTGCTCGATCAAATCCTCAGCGAGTGGCTTAAACTGGCTGCAACGTACCTCCATACCTTTGTGGACTCACTTCCTAACGGAACCCCGGAGATTATCAAGTCCAAGGACGGCATTACACGCCTTTAAATCACGCTTTTGTTGATTTCTCTAGGAGTCACCTACTTTTTATCCGGTGAGCTTATTTTACTAACACTACTAATCGGATTTTGAAAAGTGAAATGTCGTCGAATTTTTTATTTTTTTATTTTTTTAGAACTGTGACACTAGTGGCAAAAATTAATGTAGTTCCATTTGGAAAACAACGGCCTTGCCGCAGTGGATACACCGGTTCCCGTGAGATCACCGAAGTTAAGCGCTGTCGGGCATGGCCGGCACTTGGATGGGTGACCATCCAGGCCGTCATGCGCTGTTGCCATTTTTCGAGGTGCCCTCAGCCTCGTGATGCGAATTGAGGAGCTACTCGACCGAATAGTAGCGGCTCTGGTCACAGAAAACCATCATAACGACTGGGAGAGCGGTGTGCTGACCACACGCCCCTCCTATCCGCATCCTCCACTGAGGATGACACGGCGGTCGGATGGTCCCGATGGGCCACTTGTGGCCTGAAGACGGAGTGCTTATCCATTGGGAAAAGCGAAGTTGATATCATATCGATACATCTGTAATGAATGTAGCTATGAACCGGGAATATATGTGGTTCGCTGAAGACTTACTCACAGTTTATCTGGGTAAAACGTAGAAAAATATCTTGAACGGTTTTGGAAATATTTAACCTCCATCACCCCATATTTTAGAGCAATTTGCGATGCTACGTTAGTGCCTGTGTGGTTTTGTTGACAAAATGCTTACATATGATTCACAGCAAAAGCAAAGGAAAGAAAATTCTCTAGAAACTCAGCCTGTTCATTGAAAGATCTTATACGGGGTGTTCAAAAAGTCTATCCGCAGTGCCGTATGATTGTTAGCCGCGCGTGCCGTATGATTGTTCGCCTGCCTCGGTTACTCCCCTTCAAGTGGACTCTCCCAACATTCCACTGTTTCGTTTATCTCAAGCCAGCGTCAGAAGTATCGTTGGTGTGTGTCGTGACGTGTTGACGCGAACGTTTAAGTTCAGTTCCTTCGTTCGTTTGTTTCGTTTTTGTCACTGTTAAAAAGCTAGCAAATGAAGAACGTGTGTTTTTAGTCGAACGAGTGTTCAAAGCTGGCGGTAAATACACAGTTTCAGTTCGTCAAACATTTAATTCGGTTTTCCCGGAGACAACACTCCCACTACGCGATACTGTGCGAGATTTGATTAACAAATTTCAAAGTACGGGTTCAGTGACCGATGCACCGAGAAGCGGTCGTCCTAGCGTTTTGTCTGAGGATAAACTACTCGATATTTCCGATAAAATGTCCGTGGATCCGAACAAGTTAGAAAGAAAACTCGCCCAGGAAATCGATGTTAGTGTCGGAATGGCCCACACAGCTATAAGAAAAAAATTGGAACTTTTCCCATACAAAGTGACAGTCGTGCAAGAACTGAAAAATACTGATGATGGCAAGAGACCGCAGTATTGTAAATGGTTCAAAAATTTCGTTGAACAAAATGGAAGGGATATTCTTAATGAAACGTTATTTACTGACGAGGCGTGGTTTCATTTGTCCGGGTACATGAACTCGCAAAATTTTCGTATGTGGAGTACTGCAAATCCATTGTGCATTCACGAGGAACCACTTCATTCTGTGAAAATAGGAGTTTGGATTGCAATTTCTAGACGTCGGATTGTGGGTCCCATTTTTTCAACGAAACAGTAAACGGACAACGATACTGCAGTTGTATTTTGTACCCATTCACAGGAGAACTTGTATTAAGTGAAATACTGAACGGTTATTTTCAACAAGAAGGCGCAGCCGCGCATACAGCTCGCGTTTCAATGTCACTGCTTGCTGATGTTTTTGGTGATTGCATAATTTCACAGGGACTTTGGCCTCCACGATCGCATGACCTAACACCACCTGACTTTTTCTTCTGGGGTGGAGCGAAAGCGACCGTCTATAGAAACCGTCCAAAATCCATCGATGAATTGAAAACTGCAATATCCACTTTCACTGCTTCTGTTACGGAAGAAATGTTACAGTTTGTGGTTGGAAACAAGATTAGACGAATTGAATAGTGTATTCAACAACAGGGGGTTACACTTTCAACGTTTAATGTGAAAATTTGTAAGTAAAAATGAATAATCAATAAATTAATAACTGGTAGTTCACTGAATTTCATTTCGGTATATTCGGTGTGGCATACGACACGCGCAGCTAACAATCATACGGCACTGCGGAAAGACTTTTTGAACACCCCGTATTAGCTATAATTAATGCTCAATGAATGTTTCATTACATTCAATAAACCTCTTGCCCTGCGAACTTTCTGCTGTACTATCTACGTTTTTTTAGTTATTGTACAGCAAAGTAAGCAAAGTCATGAGAGACCTCCTATATTTTCCTTTTGCCTGGCGAAGAACACTGGACGTGGCGTGAACTGAAGAAGTCGTTGGAAGTCCCTTGCAGAAATACTGACCCATGCTGCCTTTATAGGCGTCCATAATTGCGAAAGTGTTGGCGTTGCAGCATTTCGTGCACAAGCTGACCTCCCTTTGCCGTGCCACAAATTTTCGACAGGGCTCATGTCGGGGAAGTTCTTCAGTCCGACTGCGGACATTTGTGGCCCGGTGGCATGGCGCTTTCTTATTCATAAAAAAGTCAATCGTTGCCTGGGAACATCAAGTCCATGAACGCTTCCGAATGGACTCCAAGTAGACGAACACAGTCATTTGCAGTCAAATATCGCTTCAGTTAGACCAGAGGACCCCCTAGGCCAGACTCAGCGTAAAAATACACATAATATTTACAAAACAAACCAATTATACATCGATATATATATATATAGTACAATTACAATAACATAGAAATGTCATATCTTCAGGTAACAAAATAAGGAAAAAAATTTATGATACAATAGATGGAAATAGGAGGATATGCATTTCCGGCGTTACAAGCAGTTGGCACCGCAGTGAGAGGACGAACAATTACAGATGGCTTACCTCCAGGACAGGTCCGAGATTGACGCCCTGCAGCGTGCATTCCACAGGCCGCAAACCAATGCTATTTCCAACTTAAGTGGTGTCAAGCGAGAGGTCATTGGAAGGCAGGATTGAGATCTGTTGCGTTTTTTTGATGAAAGCTGTTTGTGCCTCGGTGCCAGTGATGGCCGTGTGTTGGTTAGGAGGGGGCCGGTTTAGGTCCTGCAACCAACCTGTTTGCGTGCTGGACGCACTAGACCTACACCTGGAGTTACGGTCTGGAGTAAGATTTCGTATGAGGGCAGGAGCATGCGATGCCACTACCCGAATTTACTGTATTATTATCAGACTATGCGGCATCGAACTTCCGGAAAGCGGCTCTCGCGTGTAATAGGTTTGAATAGACACCCTATGGTGATCCAACTACTACACGGAATTTTTGGAATAAACTATGATAATGGCGCGCAACAAACTTATTTTTACGTCTATATTTGATTATTATTAGCACTGATAATCTCTTTGAAGTGACTGAACAAGGAGCACTTAATCTGTATGTGTGATATTGCCTAGCAGGTGGACATTATTCATTTAAAACAATACCACAGCCTGGAATCGTTTCACAATGCATAAACACGCATGATAAATACTTGAACTTGTTTTAGATTAATGTAAACTACACAAATTCTGTGATTCTTGAGTTTCTCCAGACGTATTTGATAATCAAAATATCCGTACCGTCGAGGATCGATGCCGTGAACACCAGAGGCACACTCGACTGATGTATCCGAGCAAGTCGGCGGTCGCTGAACATCGTTTGTCGCAAAATCACGCTATGGAGTATGAACGCACGAGGATTCTGGTACAGACGTCGAGATACTTCGACAGCGTTGTTAGAGAGGCAATCGAAATTCGCACCAATGACGACCTCATAAACCGTGACTGTGGCTATAATCTTAGCAAGGCTTGGGAACCAGCGATTGGGTTAATCGAGAGTAAATCGAGCAAACGTGTAGTTGTGACGACCACGGCGGACAGAGCCATCACACCGACGTCATCTCAGACGCCGTCGCAATCTGTTCCACCGCGCGACCGTGGCGCGGGGCGCGGACGGCGGAGGGAGCGCGCCGCGGGCGGAGGGTATTTAGATCGGCCGCTGCCGCGACCGAACACAGTTCCCGCGCAGCCGTAGCGTACGGATCTCCGTCCCGGCACGTTCACAGGAGAAATATTGTGCCCATTGCACACTGTAGACCGGCAGTACACCCGTGGATATTTTGAATACACAAATTGTAATTACTGAATTTAATATTATTGAGCTTGCATTGTGCTGAAGGCACAATGTGTACTGTGGTGGCAGCAATTTCCTTGAACGCTTAATTAAAGAACAATATAGATCTGCTTGTCAACATAGTTACTGAAAACACTAATTGAATTGACGGGACCGAGCAATTTTTGACTATGGCAATGTACTGAACAGCCACCACATCGAGCTGGATAGTAATTAAGGTGGCACAGTACCTGGCATCTCCCATCTGTTGCACGAAGCGGCGTCTCCTTGCAATTTCGGCGTTAATTCCGACTATTTTCTCTTGTAATATAGCTACGCCGATACTCACGCACCATAACTTTTCACTCATGTTGCAGCACATAGAAATCACTGGATATGGGGTAATAATGAGCTATTTCCTTTAAATAATTGATTACATTCGGTGAATGCAATTTAAACCACAAAATTATTATTGCCTCCAAACCTTACACACTGTAGAGAACTGGGTTTGACTACTGCACAAAGTGATTCACAAAATATAAATGTACTGGTAATGGCGTCGGTATAACAACCACTGTTCATAGTAATACTCTTGTAAGATAACTTCTAGCTCGTTGCTACCGAAGTCAGCTCACCAATGTACCTCGTCAGTTCCTCAGATCACAATACGCCGTTGGATGCGGCTACTGGTCCCTCGACACCTCGCCGTTGGCACAAACTACTCGTCGCAATTATCACAGCATTGCAGTGCCATGTACCACAGAGCGGGAAACCGTACTATAGCGCCGCTCACAGCCCATCTCTGTCGAAATACCGCGTCTTACAAGCCTTTGTGTCCATTTAGCTTGTAGCCATACGATAAACGAAGTCCATGTCTGTTTTCAGCTCACTTCTAAATGGTCTGTTAGCAATGTTACCGTAGCACACACACGAGCAATCACTTTTACGCTACTTAACACTTGTTCTGCCTCAGAGCTACGCCAACTTACTTCTACCGCCAATATTACGCGCCAACCTGTACACTGTTCTCATTCTCGGGGATTCCCCCCCCCCCCACACCTAAACATTATTTTACATTACGCTAAGTTCTCCATTTACAGTTAAACATGCCATAGCATTACAATATTCAATTACAGTAATTTTCATATATTAAAGTAATATTACATTTATATTTTGACTATACGTAACAACATTATTTAGTTTATTTCTTTTGTTATTTCGCTGTCAGAGTGCACCACAAGCCAGACACAGTCTCCTGCATAGCGTTCTTTAATTTAGCTGCCACCAGGCGGAAGAACTTCCGCTTTCCTTTCGATTCTGGCCCACAGATGGCATAAGCGTCCACTTTCTCTACCGTTGCGCCTTGACTATGCCTGGCATTCACTAGACGGGACGTTGTCACATTACAAGCACTCTCGTGGTTATCCCATGCACCGTGGCTGCAAAACTGTACGTGAAACTGGGGATTCCACCTGCTGCGTTGACATATGTGAACGGTATTCCAGGCGGTCTTTTCCAACACGATAACACTCGACCACATACCGCTGTTGTAACCCAGCATGCTGACGTCATGTTTGCTCGACCTGGTCTATCACCAGACCTGCCTCCAGTCGCACGCATATGGCACATAATCGGACGACAACTCTAGCGTCATCCACAAACATCATTAAGCATCCCTGCATCGACCGACCGAGTGCAACAGGCGTGCATCCTCTACAACAGAAAGCATGCACGTTTCCATCCTTGCATTCAACATTCTGGCGGCTACACCGGTTGTTAATGTACCAGAATTTCACATTTGCAATGGCTTCCTCGCGCTTTCCTTTAACATGTGACTCGCAATGTTAATGACTTAAATATGTTAGCTAGACAAATGCATTCCGGCAATTTCATTGCTATATATTAACTATGTTTTGGTGTTGTGATTTTTTTTGCCAGTGTAATTTCAAACATTTACGAACCTTTTTCCAATTGACATCGCCCACAAAATGACGGAAGGAAAAAAAATGTCACTGTTCATGTTATATGTCTACAGCATCAGACATGACGTGTTAATTTATTACTACGTTACTGCAAACTGTATTCGCAACACATTTCGCAGACAGTATCCACATACACCACTGAATATACCTGTAAAATTAAGTGATTCTACGACTCATTTTGTTCAGGAGATATGACATGATAAACATTGTGACATACATTCGAGACTGGTCCTTTAAAAAACCGGGGATTATAACTGTTTCATCTGGTGGATACGATCACTAATTAGAACTGAACGATGTACAAAATATACTAAAAATAATGGTTCAAATGGCTCTGGGCACTATGGGACTTAACTGCTGAGGTCATCAGTCCCCTAGAACTTAGAACTACTTAAACCTAACTAACCTAAGGACATCACACACATCCATGCCCGAGGCAGGATTCGAACCTGCGACCGTAGCGGTCTCGCGGTTCCAGACTGCAGCGCCCAGAACCGCACGGCCACTTCGGCCGGCCACAAAATATACTCATTTATATCAAAGTATTATGGTAGAGAACTAGTTTCCGTTAAAAGAATCATTTCAGAGTTGGTGTGACATCTCTTCACGAAAGTACTTTGTTATTCAGTTTCATGACATAATGCATTGACTTCGTGCTTTATCTTGCAGCTACCCATCTACCTCGCAAACATTTATTCTACAAAAAGAATTACTCTGCATTTGAATCTGTTATTTTATTTGACTATCAAATGATAGTGAATTAATCGTTATTCGCTTTTCTGTGACTTAGCTACACGTATTACCAATTAATTATAAAACTCTTCGTATCGTTATTCAATAACTCTATCTCGTCACCGCCGCGGTGGGTTTATTTCATTTGATGTAGTTATTCCATCTAGTAATGAGAGCTGAGCTGAAAGAAATACACAGCGAAATGTTTATCTGGTCACGTTCCAGCACGCGTTTCACTGCGAACGTCGGAAAACAGTTTTTTTTATTATTTTTTTATGGCTTTGGTAGTATAAAACAGTCAACAGAAACTCGCAGAATATCTGTGATCAATCAGATTTATTTTAGAGTGACACGGGATGTTTTTCAGTATTATACGGACATAATCAAATCGATTATGTTGTTATTAGCATCTCATAAATACTGTTTTCGTGCACAAGAGTGAGTTTCATAACATAACGTGGATGATAAACTGATGAACTAAAATACAGGGTGTTTATAAATTAGTTATACGAAATAACCTTTTATTATGATACTTGGGATTTTGGCCTAGATCATGCGGTACTAGTACACCCGATTGTTGAACTTTGCCTCTTGCATGCAAACGTCCCTTGATGGTGGAATGCTGACAGTTCATCACATTTGCTAGTTCTCGGGCGCTGTGACGTGGATCACTGTGGATTAAAGCGTCTGAAAGATCTTCATCAAACCCCGGAAGTCTTCCAGAACTTGGTGAGTCACTAATGTCAAAACGATCCTCATTAAAACGATAAAAATGTTTTCTTTGCGCCTGTTATCCAATGGCATTATCCTGCTTATGGCGAAAATGTTTCTGGCTTCCTCTGCTGCTGTCAACCCTCTTCTGAACTCAAACAGAAGAGTATGTCGGAAATGTTCCCATTTCTCGACTTGGTACTCCATTTTCTAGTGCCCAAAGCTCCATTCATTACCTCCTGTGACAATATGTAAACCCAAATAGCAACAGTGAACTACAAATAAAGAATGAATATCGATAAATGAACCCATAGCAACCGGAATACCAAATACAAAACAAAAACGCAACGATCTTACACACCAACCTAATATATTATAGCAAAACGGCGCGCTAGCACATTATCATGGTAAAGTCGTCGCGTATCTCCGCGTACCTTCATAGGATTTGGCAGGAAACTGATTTCATATGGGACATCTGTCTTGTCGCGAAAAGGTAGCTGCGCTGAACATCTGTAAATATAACTTGAAGATGTACTGCATTCAGAGCTGTATCAAATATTTTGTAAGTTATTTACATTTTTCACAAGTCAAGGTTACTTTTGTGTAACTAGTTTATAAACACGTTCTGTATAAGCGGAGCAGAAACGAATGGGGAATAATTCTAGTAGAGCTGTGTTCTACCAAAACAGTGGTTCGTTAGTTCTGGTACTCTACATAAATGACATACTAAATGGGTGGATTACCGACAATATTGGTAGAGAAATAAACAAAAATGAATGTGTAAGACAGAAACTGGAAGCTTACGATCTGTCTCTCTCTCTCTCTGTCTGTCTGTCTTTTGCACAAAATAAGAGCCGCACATGATTCAATATTAGCTCATTGTATTAATTATATGCTTACAGAATGTAAATAACATTAGTAACCAATAAAAATTTGTTGATTACGTAACTTCTGCGCTTATATGTAACCAAAGCCATCGTTCTTGATGCAAGAACAGTTTACATGCACAAGAGAAAGGAAATCTACGTAATATTATTATTGTTATTTGGCACTCAATAGAACGAACTTCATCACGATCAAAGCCAAGCGTTTCCTCTTATTACTGATAAACGCGAAAGTGGTTATGCATAACGAAAACATGTTTTATCCAAATTGGACGAAGTATTGAAGCGATGTTGAAGTATTTTTGTTCTGCGGTTTTTTGTTTTACTTTTTCGTTGAGGAAATTGCGTTTTCTAGTGCTATATGATGAATTTGTATTTCATCCATATTTTTGCCACATGTCCTACTGTTTCAAGTTAGAAATCAAGAACTTTCGAGTGAAACCTGATTTAAACACTGAAAATTTCAGTTTCTTAAGTAAAAGAGAGAAGGATAACTATCTAGGATACAAACGTTCCGTGGGTTGCTCTACCCATTATAGTACATCTTCACTCAGTTTCTAGACGGTTCAGTGCTTACGGTTTTAAGGGGCATCTAGTAATATATATATATATATATATATATATATATATATATATATATATATATATATATATATATATGTGTGTGTGTGTGTGTGTGTGTGTGTGTGTGTGTGTGTGTGTGTGTGTGTAAATGTGAATGAATGATCTGTGTGTAGCGTAACTGTGAAGTGTTGTATGAGATTGTCTTTTAAACAGATAATGGTTAATTATTCTTATCACAGATCTTCTTACAATCTCTGAAATTGTAATAACGTTAACACAGATTTATTGCATCCAACACTTCGGTGTCCTAAATCATTGATTATAATTATTTTCTTTTACTGAAGATACGTTATCGTGCCGATACGTTATTGCACACCAAAGCAAAAACAACACATTAAAAAAATGTTCAAATGTGTGTGAAACGTTATGGGACTTAACTGATAAGGTCATCAGTCCCTAAGCTTACACACTACTTAACCTAAATTATCCTAAGGACAAACCAACACACCCATGCCCGAGGGAGGACTCGAACCTCCGCCGGTACCAGCCGACACAGTCCATGATTGCAGCGCCTGAGACCACTCGGCTAATCCCGCACGGCAACAACAGATCAGCATGACCTCTTTTGGTCTCAGGGATTAAAACATTAGGGTTAGTATGTGGATATACTTATTAGTAGCACACTGGTTTTTTAATTTTAGTTGAATGAAGCATATTTAGTTACAGCTTTCTCTGTAGCGGTACCAACGTGAAAAGTAACCTACTCAATTTTTGTGGCCCAGTACAGCAAAATTTGCATTAGAAAATCAAAATAATGATGGAGACACTTAACGATTTTCATAACTGCATAACACAATTCATTATCTCAATAATTTCTGGAGAGCAGTAAGCCGGCCGCTCTGGCCGAGCGGTTCCAGGCGCTTCAGTCCGGAACCGCGCTGCTCCTACGGTCGCAGATTCGAATCCTGCCTCGGGCATGGATGTGTGTGATGTCCTTAGGTTAGTTAGGTTTAAGTAGTTCTAAGTTCTAGGGGACTGATGACATCAGATGTTAAGTCCCATAGTACTCAGAGCCATTTGAACCATTTTCTTTGAAGAAACTTCTACTCGACACCGTGTTGCCTCTATTGGAGACAACACGGCGTTGAGTACAGACTTCCGACGATAGCTAGTCCACGAGTGCTAGTAACAAAGATTCCACAGTAAACGCACCAAGGAAATCTAATACTGTTATGGCAGTGGTGGGGCTCCTAGGAGAGCGGTAATGTGCCGCCGAACTAGTCGTGGGATACAATAAACACATTCTGAAGATACAGCTTTGGTGACACTTTTTCTCATCTACACATATCAAAAAAAGGTTTGCATCACCTCGGTTCCGAGGGTTTCAGAACCTGTACAGAAAAATGGAATAGGGATCGACATAAAAATCATTTCCGCCCTTTTTATTGCTCATGAAAACCACACACTGCATGTTGTACCACCATACAGCGAGACCTTCAGAGGTGGTGGTCCAGATTGCTGTACACACCGGTACTTCTAATAACCAGCAGCACGTCCTCTTGCGTTGATGTATGCCTGTATTCGTCGTGGCATACTATCCACAAGTTCATCAAGGCACTGTTGGTCCAGATTGTCTCACTCCTCAACGGCGATTCGGCGTAGTTCTCTCAGAGTGGTTGGTGGGTCACGTCGTCCATAAACAGCTCTTTTGAGCCTATCCCAGGCACGTTCGATAGGGTTCATGTCTGGAGAGCATGGTGAGCACGCTAGTCGAGCGATGTTGTTATCCTGAAGTCATTCACAAGCTGTGCACGATGGGGGCGCAAATTGTCGTCCATGAACACGAATGCCTCGTCAATATACTACCGATATGGTTGCACTATCAGTCGGAGGATGGCATTCACGTATCGTACAGCCGTTACTGCACCTTTCTTGACCACCAGCGGCGTATGTCGGTCCTGCATAATGCCACCACAAAGCAGCAGGGCACCTCCACCTTGCTGCACTCGCTGGACAGTGTGTCTAAGGCGTTCAGCTTGGCGTTCAGTTGCCTCCAAACACATCTCCGACGCTTGTCTCGTTGAAGGCGTATGAAACACTCATCGGTGGAGAGACGTGATGCCCATCCTGATCGATCCCTTCGGCATCTTAATGGGCCCGTCTGTACACCGCTACACGGTGTCGTGGTTGCAAAGATGGAACTCGCCATGGACGTCGGGAGTGAAGTTGCGCAACATTCAGCCTATTGCGCACAGTTTGAGTCCTAAACTGACAAACGTTATTCCTTTGTGCTCCATGAAGGAATAGCAAACAAGGGAGCTAATGAGATTTGTAGCTTCTTGCTTTCTTTCTTTGAAGAACTTTACTTAGGTAACAATACTAAGCAGATGAACATTTTCTCCGGTTGTTGCCCAGCACAAAACTGTAACAATAGAGTAGTCCGATTCCTTACGGCGTTAGTAGGGCTTGGTATGTTTGAAAAAAAATTTCAATACTTTTCTATCCTGGGACACTCTTTCCTAGCTTGTGATAGGGTGTTTGGGGGTACTAGAAGAAAGTTACGACAAACTGATAGAGTTTACATTGTGAAAGAATATATTGAACTTATTCTTCATTCTGCCAATAAAAAGAACTCATTAATTGTGAACTACCTTGAGGATAACAACATTGTTAAGAACTATAAGGACTGGTGGCCAGATCTTCTTAAACGCAATTTCCAGAGATTAGAAAAAATGGGAAAAGACAGTTCAATAAAAGTCAACTTCAGTGTTTCACAGTACTATATGTTTGAGTATGACAGCCACAAACCAGGGGTATTAGTAGCCCGATCATTCATTGATGGATTGAATCAAAACTCTTTCCGACTTTTAAAACCCCTAGCAAATATCAGACTCCCAACAACCTTAGTCCATCGAGAGAAATGTCCCGTAAACAAAGTTAAGATAAACGATATAAAAAACTGGAACGGTACATCCCAGAGGAGAACAAAAACTCTTATATTGACTTATTCACTTGGCCTAAAACAGCTGAAGAAGATGAAACTGTATGAAACCTACAGAAAATGTTGCAACAGTACTTACCTGTATGAGGATTATGTTAAAATACTATTTGTAATGTGTGTTTATTAATAAATTTTCTCTAAATTCTATACTTGTACTATTATTTATTTTAATTTCGTTGGGAAAGGTAATGAGTTCAAGATAAAAAAATCATTTGAAGAATATGAAAATAAAAACTTATCATATAAAGATGTAGTCACCAGAGTATAAAAATCCAAGCACTTTATATCTTCTACCATTGAAGCATACAACAGTTTTCTTTGAATATCTCATAATCATGTTTTATAGACTTACGACCTTTTAGTAATAACCGATTCAATGAAGTTGTCGTGATCCTACGGGGGAGTGCTCTGTTTATGACTACGGTCACGCCGTAACTTTACACTGTATGTGTCACGTACTAGATTGTCTTTCGCACTGGAGAGACTTATAACGTGGTGGGTATGCTCCTTAAGAAACTGATTATCCAATTAAGTCGCGTGCGTGAGGAGGTAGCACTCGTTATGAAGTTAATGGGGGCACGCCTTGGCTCTTGACAACTTTTAATTGCACTCTCCCTGCGTCCCCCCTCTGTGTCGGCCATAATTTTCCGCCGTCATGGCTTTTACCCTGTCTGTTATCTGCATGCAACTCTAAAATTTAATGAAATACACCGACCCAAACTAAAACCGGCACAAATCCGGTCTTTATTATTGTCGATTCTATGTAGTTCAACACTGCACAGACACCTAAAACACCAGACAACTCAAAGCTAGCCGTGAATGTTTGCTTAAGATGTGAATGTCACGTTGGGTTGTTTGATCACATCAGTCCTTACTATGTCCACAAGCGAAGTGAGTGATCTCGAACCGTCAGAACTTCGGGAACATGTGCTTAGAAGACAAATGACTCATCCCAGAAACAGTGGTATGGACAATTCGCAAACAAAACGGTGTCTCCTACCACGGTAGACGTTTGAATGACAACATATTAAATGTCTAAGAAAGCAACTTTGGTAACGTGAAGAAAGAAAATATTGATATAATAGGACTTTGGAGTACAACATTGTATGGGAGTGAAACATGGACTCGGAAAACTGGAACAGAAGAGAATCGAAGCATTTGAGAAGTGCTGCTACAGACGAATGTTGAAAATTAGGTGGACTGACGAGGTAGGGATAAAGGTTCTGCGCAGAATTGAAGAGGAAAGGAATATGTGGGAAACTCTGGCAAGGAGAAGGGACAGGATGATAGGACATCTGTTAAGACATCCGGGAATGACTTCCATGGTGCTAGAGGGAGCTGTAGCGGACAGAAACTTTAGAGGTAGACAGAGATTGGAATACGTCCAACAAATTATTGAGGACGTAGGTTGCAAGGGCTACTATGGGATGAAGAGGTTGGTAGAGGAGAGGAATTCGTGGCGGGCCGCATCAAACCATTCAGAAATATGGTGACTCAAGACTAAAAACGCATTATTTTAATGTCATGACATGGCTAGAGGACAAATGTAAGGATGTAGAGGCTTATCTCACTAGGGGTACAGGAAAATTAAAGAGACGAACAGGAAAATTAAAGAGACCTTTGGAGGAAAGAGAAGTACTTGTAAGAATATCAAGAGCTCAGATGGAAACCCAGTTCTAAGCAAAGAAGGGAAAGTAGAAAGTTGGAAGGAGTATATAGAGGGTCTGTACAAGGGCGATGTTCTTGAGGACAATATTATGGAAATGGAAGAGGGTGTAGATGAAGATGGAATGGGAGATACGATATTGCGTGAAGAGTTTGACAGAGCACTGAAAGACCTGAGTCGAAACAAGGCCCCGGGAGTAGACAACATTCCATTAGAATTACTGACGGCCTTGGGAGAGCCAGTCCTGACAGAAGTCTACCATCTGGTGAGCAAGATGTATGAAACAGGCAAAATACCCTCAGACTTCAAGAAGAATATAATAATTCCAATCCCAAAGAAAGCAGGTGTCGACAGATGTAAAAATTACCGAACTATCAGTTTAATAAGTCACAGCTGCAAAATACTAACACGAATTCTTTACAGACGAATGGAAAAACTGGTAGAAGCCGACCTCTGGGAAGATCAGTTTAAATTCCGTAGAAATGTTGGAACACGTGAGGCAATACTGACCTTACGACTTATCTTAGAAGAAAGATTAAGGAAAGGCAAACCTACGTTTCTAGCATTTGTAGACTTAGAGAAAGCTTTTGACAATGTTGACTGGAATACTCTCTTTCAGATTCTGAAGGTGACTAGGGTAAAATACGGGGAGCGAAAGGCTATTTAGAATTTGTACAGAAACCAGATGGCAGTTGTAAGAGTCGAGGGACATGAAAGAGAAGCAGTGGTTGGGAAGGGAGTGAGACAGGGTTGTAGTCTCTCCCCGATGTTATTCAATCTGTATATTCAACAAGCAGCAAAGCAAACAAAAGAAAAGTTCGCAGTAGGTATTAAAATACACGGAGAAGAAATAAAAACTTCGACGTTTGCCAATCAAATTTGAATTCTGTCAGAGATAGCAAAGCATTTGGAAGAGCAGTTGAAAGGAATGGATAGTGTCTTGAAAGAAGGATATAAGACGAACACCAACAAAAGCAGTACGAGGATAATGGAATGCAGTTGAATTAAATCAAATGATGCTGAGAGAATTAAATTAGGAAATGAGATACTTAAAGTATTAGGTGAGATTTGCTATTTGATGAGCAAAATAACTGATGATGGTCGAAATAGAGAGGATATAAAATGAAGACTGACAGTGGCAAGGAAAGCGTTTCTGAAGAAGAGAAATGTGTTAACATCAAGTATAGATTTAAGTATCAGGAAGTCTTTTCTTAAGCTATTTGTAAGAAGTGTAGCCATGTATGAAAGTGAAACATGGACGATAAATAGTTTAGATAAGAAGATAATAGAGGCTTTCGAAATATCGTGCAACAGAAGAATGCTGAAGATTAGAGGGACAGATCACGTAACTAACGAGGAGGTACCTAGCAGATTTGGGGAAAAGAGGAATTTGTGGCCCAACTTCACTAGGAGAAGGGATCGGTTGGATGGACATGTTTTGATGCATTAAGGCATCACCAACTTAGTATTGGAGGGCAGCGTGAAGGGTAAAAATTGTAGGGGGGAGACGAGGAGATGAATACACTAAGCGGATTCAGAATGATGTAGGTTGCAGAAGGTACTGGGAGATGAAGAAGCTTGCACAGGATAGAGTAGCATGGAGAGCTACCTCATACTAGTCTCAGAACTTAAAACCACAACAACCACAGCAGATTTTTTTAACTAATGTTTTGTGTTACATCTAGAGTTCCTTGAAAGACGACTAGCCATATATATTATCCGGATTTATCGTAAATTAACTCTGTTTTTGAGTTTGCTAACAATTGTAATGAACACCAAAACGTTTTAGCATACTAGTAATTTATACCACAGGTCTTTGTGTTGTATTAATAGAAATCTCGTTTTATGTATCTGCTTCAATCCTAATAGGGAATTAACAACTTTTTTAGCTCAACAGGTAATCAGCTGGTTTAATTTAAAGTTATTTGTTCACTGTCTTCTGGTACATTGCACCAGCCAAAATGCAGCTCCATTGCGAATTCTGTTCTGAAACAGGGGAGGAGTCGGTTGACGTTCGTAAGCAGCTGGAGATCGCCTCGGCTTCTGCCAAACGATTGGCAGCTGCTGCGAAACGGTGTGTTGGAAGAGCTTCCGAGAGTCGTGTACCCGTGATACCTGTACCAGAGGTATCTCAAGTACTGCTCGTATCTTCTCCTGTAAATCCTGTCTCCTGTGCAGGAAGTACAGGGTCTGCCATTGCCCGTCCCCTTGACAGCGAGTTGCGTGTCAGTGGTCGATCTGGGCGTCCTCTACAAGGTGGACGGGGACCAGGGAGGATGAGGGTGTTGTGCTGATCCCTCTAACCAACAGGTTTGAGGTTTTGTCTTTCACTGAAACTGAAAATTTGCCGTTGAGACTCAGTGTGTTGGAGAAACCTATTTTGTCCGTTGCCAGGAGGAGGCAAACACAAGAGGGTAAGGGTCTATTAATCGTTGGGAGCTCAGATGTACAGCTTATGATGGGACCCCTTTGGGAAATGGCACAGTCATGGACTGTGCTCCCTACTTAGCAATCATATACAACCGCTCGCTCACCGATAGATCTGTACCTACAGATTGGAAAATTGCGCAGGTCGCACCAGTGTTTAAGAAGGGTAGTAGGAGTAATCCATCGAACTACAGACCTATATCATTGACGTCTGTTTGCAGTAGGGTTTTGGAGCATATATACTGTATTCAAACATTATGAATGACCTCGAAGGGAACGATCTATTGATACGTAATCAGCATTGTTTCAGAAAACATCGTTCTTGTGCAACGCAGCTAGCTCTTTATTCGCACGAAGCAATGGCCGTTATCGAAAGCGGATCTCAAGTTGATTCCGTATTTCTAGATTTCCGGAAAGCTTTTGACACCGTTCCTCACAAGCGACTTATAATCAAGCTGCGGGCCTACGGGGTATCGTCTCAGTTGTGCGACTTGATTCATGATTCCTGTCAGGAAGGTCGCAGTTCGTAGTAATAGACGGCAAATCATCGAGTAAAACTGAAGTGATATCAGGTGTTCCCCAGGGAAGCGCCCTGGGACCTCTGCTGTTCCTCATCTATATAAATGACCTGGGTGGCAATCCGAGCAGTTCTCTTAGGTTGTTCGCAGATGATGCTGTAATTTACCGTCTAGTAACGTCATTCGAAGACCAGTATCAGTTGCAAAGCGATTTAGAAAAGATTGCTATATGGTGTGGCAGGTGGCAGTTGACGCTAAATAACGAAAAGTGTGAGATTATCCACGTGAGTTCCAAAAGAAATCCTTTGGAATTCGATTACTCGATAAATAGTACAATTCTCAAGGCTGTCAATTCAACTAAGTACCTGGGTGTGAAAATTACGAACAACTTCAGTTGGAAAGACCACATAGATAATATTGTGGGGAAGGCGAGCCAAAGGTTGCGTTTCATTCGCAGGACACTTAGAGGATGCAAGAAGTCCACTAAAGAGACAGCTTAGACTACACTCGTTCGTCCTCTGTTACAATATTGGTGCGCGGTGTGGGATCCTTACCAGGTGGG
The DNA here is from genome assembly GCF_023864275.1 of Schistocerca cancellata. Lineage (NCBI taxonomy): Eukaryota > Metazoa > Arthropoda > Insecta > Orthoptera > Acrididae > Schistocerca > Schistocerca cancellata. The sequence goes on along the minus strand of NC_064635.1, from coordinate 12,645,321 downwards.
ACTGACGGAGGACTTCGAAAGGGTGCAAAAACAGGGCAGCTCGTTTTGTATTATCACGTAATAGGGGAGAGAGTGTGCCAGATATGATACGCGAGTTGGGATGGAAGTCATTAAAGCAAATACGTTTTTCGTCGCGGCGAGATCTATTTACGAAATTTCAGTCACCAACTTTCTCTTCCGAATGCGAAAATATTTTGTTGAGCGCAACGTACATAGGTAGGAATCATCATCAAAACAAAATAAGAGAAATCAGAGCTCGAACAGAAAGGTTTAGGTGTTCGTTTTTCCCGCTCGCTGTTCGGGAGTGCAATGGTAGGGAGATAGTGCGATTGTGGTTCGATGAACCCTCTACCAAGCACTTAAATGTGAATTGCAGAGTAATCATGTAGATGTAGATGTAGATGTAGATGTCCCGGCGGAGGTTCGAGTCCTCCCTCGGGTATGGGTGTGTGTGTTGCTCCTTAGGATAATTTAGGTTAAGTAGTGTGTAAGCTTAGGGACTGATGACCTTAGCAGTTAAGTCCCATAAGATTTCACACACATATGACGATTTTTTTTTTTTTAAATGGCAGCAAGGGACAGGAAAGGACGCCAGGTGCACTCAGTGTATATGCCTGGGGGCATCATTCAGCATGCTGAAGAGGCTATTCCGGCAGCCACTAAGGGAACAGGGAGCAAACAATTGCAGACCGTCGCGCACGTTGCAAGAAATGATGCCTCTGAGTTAAGCTCTGAGGTCATTCCAGTGACTGGAAGAGATGGTTGAGAGGACCAGCGTTGTGGGTTCAATTTCAACGAAATTCACAGTTTTAAGGATTGCCCCCAGAACTGATTGTGGTCCTTTGCGGCTGAGCCGAGTGGAAGGACTGAACCAGAGACTTCGAAGATTCTGTGTGCTACTTGCTGGGCTATCGCCACAGTGCTGAGAATTCTAGGGTCCCTCTAAATAAGTCAGGTGTACACATCAGGGACTGTTAGTCAGGCAGCTTACTGTGTGTGGGGCGCACTCGACGGTTTTCTATATTGGGCCACTCTCCATTCAATTCAGATAACAATAGCTGTAGGAAACCCAGACGCATCAGTGTAAGGTCGAAGGAAGTGCGTCCCACAGGTGAGAGTATTAAAATCGTAATGGTAAATTGCTGAAGCATTCGCAGCATGTGAGACTGTTTGGGTAAGACTCCGTATCAGGTGGGTATAAAATTATACTTGGATCCCTCTGTCGCCCTCCAAACTCATCTCCTCATGTAACCGAAAATTTTAGACGAAACTTAAGTTCACTTGTACTTAAGTTTCCGTATCATATTGTAATCATCGGTGGAGACTTTTATCGTCGATCAGTTAATTGGGAAAATTGCAGTTTTGTTAGTGGTGGGCGTCACAACACATCCTGTAGAACTTCACTAAATGGGTTCTCTGAAAACTATCTAGAACATATAGTTAGGAACCCCATTGATGCTGGAAATACATTGGATCTAATGGCAACAAACAGATTTGATCTCTTTGAGGATCTCTACATCGAAACTGGTATCAGGGAACACGACGTGGTTGTGGCAACAGTGGTCATCAAAGTACAAAGGACAACTAAAAGAAGCAGAAAGATATATGTGTTCAGTAAAGTAGATAAAAAAATCAGTAGTGTCATATCTCAGTGAAGAGCTTGAAAATTTCAGCACAGGTCAGGAGCGTGTAAAGGAAGTCTAGCTCAATTTTGAAAGAATAGTTGACCACGCATTGTATAGGTATATACACAGTAGAACAGTTGATAATGAGAAGGACCTCCGTGGTATACAGTCACAGTAATAAACCTTCTAAAGAAACGGAGATGACTGCTGATAGGTGTAAAACAAAGCGTAGGGCTATAGATAGATGCCGAATGAAACACGTTTGGGTGTCAGAGGAGTTATGCGTGAGGCCTTCAGTTACTGCTGTGGAAGAATACTGTCAAATGACATATCACAAAATCCACAGAAATTCTGGACGTATGTAAAGGCTGTCAGTGGCACCAAAGTTACTGTCCAGTCCCTAGCGAATGAGACAGAAACTGAAGTTCAGGGTAGCAAATCAAAAGCTGAAATGCGTAACTCCGTTTTAAAATATTCCTTTACAAAGGAAACCGCAAGAAAATTTCCCCGATCTAATCCTCGCACCACTGAAAAGATGAATGAAACAAGTAGTAGTGTCAGAGGTGTTGGGAAATAGCTGAAATCGTTGAAATTGAACAAAGCTCCAGGCTCCGATCGAATCCCTGTCAGATTCTACACTGATTTATCGGCTGAGTTAGCCCCTCTCCTAGCTACAAGCTATCGTAGATCCATCGAACAAGAGAACGTGCCCACTTCTTGGAAAAAGACATGGGTCACTCCATTCTACATGAAGGGTAGTAGAAGTGATCCATAAAGTTACCGTCCAATATCCTTGGAGATCGATTCGTTGTAGAATCTTAGAAGATATTCTGTGTTCTAAGATACTGAGGTACCTTAAGAGAATGACCTCCTCAATGCCAACCAATTTGAAAAACATTGAACATTTGAAACCCAACTCGCACTTTTATCACATCATATACTGAAGCTTTGGATCAAAGTAACCAGGTAGATGCAGTGTTTCTTGATTTCTGAGAAGCATTTGACTCAGGACCGCACCTACGCGTATTGGCAAAAGTACATTCATATGGGGTATCAAGCGACGTTTGTGACTGGATTGAGAACTTTTTGGTAGGGAGGACACAGCATGTTGTCTTGGATAGAGAGCCATCGTCAGATGTAGAAGTGGCTTCGGGTGTGCCCCAGGGAAGTGTTTTGGGACTTTTGCTGTTTGTGTTGTACATTAGTGGCCTTGCAGACAATGTTATCAGTAGAATCAGACTTTTTGCAGATGGTGCAGTTCTCTATAATGAAGTACTATCTGAGAGAAGCTTCATATATATTCAGTCAGCTCTTGATAAGATTTCAACGTGGTGGTGGTGCTGCTGCGATTGGCAACTTGCTCTTTATGTTCACAATGTAAAATTTTGCACTTCACAATACGAAAACACGTAGTATCCTACCGACTATAATATCAATGAGTCACAGTTGCTATCGGCCAACTCATACAAATATCAGGGTGTAACACTTTGTATGGATATGAAATGGAATGATCACATAGGTTCAGTTGTGGGTAAAACAGGTGGTAGACTTCGGTTTATTGGTGGAATACTGGGGAAGTGCAATCAGCCCACAAGGGAAATTGCTTACAAATCACTCGTGCGACCTATCCTAGAATATTGCTCAAGTGTGTGAGACCCATACCAGATAGGACTAAGAGGGGGTATTGAACGTATACAGGGAAGGGCAGTACGAATGGTCACAGGTTTGTTTAATGCGTGGGAGAGTGTCAGAGACTTCCTGAAGAAACAGATCTGGAAGACTCTTGAAGACAGACGTAAAATATCCCGAGAAAGTCTATTAACAAAGTTTCAAGAACGGACTTTAAATGGTTACTCTGGAGATATACTACAACCCCCTATGTGTTGCCACCAAAGGAATCGTGAAGATGAGATTAGAATAATTATTGCACCCAGAAAGGCAATCAGACAATCATTCTCGCCGCGCTCCATACGTGACTGGAAGAGATAGAAACCCTAGTAACTGGTACAATGAGACGTACCATCTGCCGTGTACCTCAGGGTGGTTTGCAGAGCATAGGCGTAGATGTACATTATTGCGTGACCCTCAGTTCGTGAACAGTTTTGCGCGTAAACGTCAATATCTCACTGCCATAAGGAAAACTGGTGACTCGCAACGGTTGTAAACTTCACAGAAACTTAGATGTGAAAATTAAATTTTACTTACTAAATTAATTCCAGACCATTCATACTCTTCTGTTTATTTCTTATGCTTTTCATCCAGTCTTTGAGCTATCGTAAATACGGAGCTCATCAATTGCTTTTGTGTCATCGCTGCTACTGTGTGTCATTTTCTTTTCGCTAGTCGGTTGTACATAATATCAGCCTTAGCGTAACTGTGTTTCGATCTCACTTCGAAGCGTATCCTTTACACACATGTAGATGAAGCCGTAGTCGGAAATCTACTGGGACAAAGCATCAGTTTTCTAAATAGGTTGACATATCGCACATGATGATATTCAAGCAAAATAACACAGGTAAACTTAAGACTAAGTGCTAACTAGTTGAATGTATATAGCGATAGGAAGCTGAATGAGTAAAGAGGAGACAGTGTGGCAGAGGAAGGGAGGAAGGAGTTGGAATGGGAAGCGACGGAGACAGGCTGGGATGGGGAAAGGCAGATGGGAGCAGAGTGTAAAGGAGTAAAGAGAGAATTAAACTAAATGAGCAGCGAACAGAAAGATGGTGATTGAGGGAAGCTAACATAGTAAACAGAGAGTGACAAGTAGTGATGTAAAACAATGAGAGTTTAAAAAGAGTGAGAATGAGTATATGAGAAGGTGCCAATAAGATGAAGAAGGATCTGAAGGGGAGGACGAGTGATTTGGAATGGAATAAGAGAGAGAGAAGGGGAGATAGGGAGGGAGACAGGGGCACGAATGTGAAGGAGTAAATGAGACACAATGAACAAAAATTAGTGAACAAGAGCAAGAATCTGAAAGCGCTGAAAGATGAAGTTGGCATTGAAAGAGAGGGGATTAGAGACGTATGGGCGAGACAGAGAGGGACAGAGAGAGTTGGAGAAAGAGGGCGTTTCGGAAGAAATGACGGTGAAAGAGTAAGGTAAAATCACGACAGGGACGCAGAAGCTCTCGCTATAACAGATAAATAAATCCGAGCGCATTTATAAGCGGTGCGGTGACAGAAGGTACGAGTGCGTGAGCGAGGCATAAAAGCGGTGCGGGAGGGGAGAGGGGGGGGGGAGGTGGGAGAGAGGGAGGAGGGGTGTGGCTGTGAAAACTGAGCACTCGGCGGGCGTCTGTACGGCGCTCATTAATTTTAATTACTCCAGAGAATTTAAGCCTGAAATTGCAATTAAAGCGGCGTCTGATGTTACGCCTCCAGGGCTAGCGGTCGGCTCGCGCCACGGAGAACCGGACGGACGGACGGGTGGCTGGATGGACGGATGCACAGGCGCCTCCTTAGCAGCAGACCGAGGCTGCTGCTGCACTGTAGCACCTCTGGTCTGTGGGCAATTGGCGAGAGAAGTTCTTCTGTCCTCTGTCGTATTGCCTCGCGACCCAGTGGCCTTTGTCGCAAATCGCCATCCACACACAAACCCGCGCCAGCACCACTGCCTGTATTCAGCGTCACGCTCCTTCCATTTTTAAACGATTGCTTACAGCGCCTTCGGTTAACAGCTGGAGTGTAGAGGAGGCCAGAGAAGTCAGCAAGCCTTATTTTCAGCTAAACCTTTGCCGACATTGTACTAAGGGTGCCTTCATTGAGTCATTTGTCTCTCGGTAGACATCAAACACTCTTCCGACATTTTTTTCCCCCAATTCTTAAATGCTTCAATACAAGAGGCGTATTGTAAAGTTTTAATGATCACACCTAAAACATCCAGCTGCGGCCATGAAAGTTGCTGATGGTCTGTTAAGCCTCCTCTACACATTCACCTATCAGTCCAGAACATTTGTCCCAACCATTAATGTCTTGTGGGAGGCCTTTGTTGCCGGAGTCTCCGTTTTAACTGCTGAGGAAACTTTCTACACATAAAATCACCACCGCGACATCCTGGAAATGCTTGCCTCGCAGTAGTTTCTCATCCCCGATATTCAGTGATTTCTTCATCTACGTCTACTTCTACGTACATGCTCTGGAGGCCACCGTATGGTGCATCCCAGGGGAGGGGCGTAGTGATCTACCTTGTACCACTACCATTCATTTCGCCGGCCGGTGTGGCCAAGCGGTTAACGGCGCTACAGTCTGGAACCGCGTGACTGCTACGGTCGCAGGTTCGAATCCTGCCTCGGGCATGGATGTGTGTGATGTCCTTAGGTTAGTTGGGTTTAAGTAGTTCTAAGTTCTAGGGGACTGATGACCTTAGAAGTTAAGTCCCATAGTGCTCAGAGCCATTTGAACCACTCCCATTCATTTCCTTTCGTGTTCTGATCGCAGTTGGAGTGAACGAAAAACGATAGTCTCTACCCCTCCGTAGGAGTCCTAATTTCTATTACCTTGTTTTTGTGGTCCTTACGCAAAACTTACGTTGACGGCAGTAAACTCGTCCTGCAGAGAGCTTCAAATAATGGTTCTCTTAATTTTCACTGTAGTACAGACGTTTTGTGTATTATTATTACAGGATACTGCTATTTTTTTCAAGCTCTGTTCAGGAGTCACACATTTAGACGATAAGGTTATATCGGCCGCATTACAATTTTCTAACGATTTGCTGACATACAGTATATATCGTTGTTAGTATACACTTGAAACCCTCGATTACGTAGCACAACAAACCAATTTTAATCCGAGTAGAGGCAACAAAATGTATGAGAAATATAAAAATCTGACTCCTGGCCAAATTCATATTGGCGTAAAACTAACACGCGAAGCACCAAAAAACGGAAAATCACAGAGATACATAGTAAGTACATCGAAGAACCAAAGAGACTGTTACACCAAAATAATATCGTGGAGGGTCTCCCGCGAGCACGCACAAGTGCCGCAACACGACGTGGCATGGACTCGACTAATGTCTGAAGTAGTGCTGGAGGGAACTGACACCATGAAGATCTCGCCTTACACAGCATGATGAAAGGCTTCCCAGATATACTCAATAATGTTCAAATCTGTGGAGTGTAGTGGCCAACGGAAGTGTTTTAACTCAGAAGACTGTTCCTGGAACCACTCTGTAGCAATTATGGACGTTTGGGGTGTTGCATTGTCCTGCTGGAATTGCCCATGTCCGTCGGAATCCACAATGTACATAATCGGATGTTTACGTATGCGTCACCTGTCTGAATCGTATCTAGACGTATCAGAGGTTCCACATCACTCCACCTGCACACGTGCCACACCATTACAGAGCCTTCACCAGCTTGACCAGTCCCCTGCTGACTTGCAGTATCCTTGGATTCATTAGGTTGTCTCCATACCCGTACACGTCCGTCCGCTCCATTTAATTTCAAACGAGACTCGTCCGACCAGGCAACATGTTTCCAGTGATCAACAGTCCAATGTCGGTGTTTACGGGCCCAGGCGAGAACTAAAGCCTTGTATCGCGCAGTCTTCAAGAGCACACGAGTGCGGCTTCGGCTCCGAAAGTCCATAACGACGACGTTTCGTATTTGGCCCAGCATTGAAATCTGCAGCAGTTTGCGGAAGGGTGCACTACTGGCATGTTGAAAGATTCTCTTCAGTCGTCGTTGGTCCCGTTCTTGCTGGATCTTCTTCCGGCTGCAGCGATGTCGGGAATTTGATGTTTCATTGGATTCCTGATATTTACGGTACACTCGTGAAATGGTTGTGCGGGAAAATCCCCACTGCATCCCTACCTCAGAGATGCTGTGCCCCATCGCTCGTGCGCCGACTATAGCATCACGTTCAAACTCACTTAAATCTTGTTAACCTGCCATTGTAGCAGCAGTAACCGATCTAACAACTGCGGCAGACACTTGTTCTCTTATATAGGCGTTGCCGACGTCAGCGCCGTATTTTGCCTGTTTAGAAATCTCTCTAGCTTTGTATTTGAATACACATGCCTATACCAGTTTCTTTGGCGCTTCAGTGTATATCAGACAAAGTAAACTCATTATAAAGAAATAATACAATGAGATTTCCCCTACCATACCGGACAATACATAAAAAAAAGAAATCCATTCCAGTAAAACGAAACCAGCAACTTATACGTACTGGGGTATATATAAAATGAATTATAGCGATTGTGGGAAAGTCTGTATAGGTCAAACAGAATGAAATTTTCTTATGATAAATCGAGAACACGCTACAAACAGCGACACTCATCCATCTACATTTTTTTGTCACTCGAAAACAGAAAACCGTAACGTAAACCAGTTCGACCACGCACTGAAAATCCTACTTATGCAGCCTAAAGGCCCTTTAGGTGTTCTTGTGACAGAGTTACGTGTTGTTGCGGCAGACTTACGCGAAGTTGTGAAATGCAGTACAGCTGACGCTATACCTCTGTCTCGCACTCTACGAAAGTCTCCGTCTAACACAAACCCGCGTGCTAGGCAGTTCTCTCTCGCCTGCTGTGTGTAACCAGGCCACTGCCCGTGCGTGACGACGCATTCCGACACATGTGCAATCCTCCTACCTCTTGGCTAACCTGCTGCCTCTGGCTCTCGGCATAGGCAACGAAACTTTGACAATATTCCACGTCTCCAACTCTTTACTATTCTATGACACTGCACTACCTAAGTCATCCTGTGTTCTCCTACGGTCACTGAATGACGATACCTTGCCATGCAGTATGTCATCATTAGAAAAGAGTCGTAGAGTTTTGCTCACACTGTCCATCGCATCGTTTATGTATACTGTGTGTCCCAGGAAGAATGGTAAGTATTCAGGTGTATGCCAGGAACGATCAATCGAAGCAAAACAGTCCAGTAGACATGGGCTCTAAAATGCATACAGTAAGGGCTATGAGCACTTCTTCATCTTCGATACTGTGAAACAAATCTCTTACACTGAACAAGTGGCCATAGCTATTAATACACGAAGGAATTACAGACCTTGGCTGCAAGTGGGCTTTGAATGAAATCAATGGGGAAGATTGAAAATTTGTTCTGGACCGGGATTCGAACCCGGGTGTCCTGCATACTAGACAGATCCTGTGGCCACTGAGCCATCAGGACACGAAGTTCACCGTAACGCAAGGACTACCCTAGCACAGCTCCGGTCAGACCCGAATTCTCAACTTATTCACACACTGCAAATATAGTGGCCCATGCCCTGTTGTTAAAGTGTCCATTTTATTGCCCTTGTTCACTAGACGTTTTTTTCTACGAATGGTCGTTCCTGCCATGCCCCTGAATATTTACTACTCTTTCTGGGACATCCTGTACAGAGATCGAGAACGACGCTATCATAAATATTTCCATGGAGTACTCCTGTTGATACCCTTGTATCTTACTCACCGTGAAGGACAGTGCACTGGGTTCTGTTACTTACGGGGACCTGGATGTCATGAAGGCACTTTGAATGGAAATTATTTTTATTTAACAAAATTCTGTAGGTTTTCCTGATTCTATAAACACGAGTGTATACTTTATGTACAGTACCTCCTCATTTGCGTGTTTAAATGCTTTTCTAAAGCAGATGCGATATGTGATGCCTAGCTGTCAAACTACTGTTAAACACAAAACCTTGCCTACAGTTTCACGTATTTTAATTTTGGGGCCGCATTTCCATAGCATCTCGTTGATGTGATATGCTTGAAGAACATATCAACTGCACTATGAGTAGAGATGTGCTGCAATCGATCTGTCTGTCGGTACAATCGTTCAATCGGGAATTCTTGCCAAAAATTGTTTTTGTTGACATCTCAAATTTTCATATTGGTGTGGTGGATGCCATGATATGTTTTAACGATGGAGTAATAAGCAGATTAAAAATTGTGAGCAGATTAGGTATCAAAACTGGGGACAACATGAAAAATGGGCTGCTGCGAGTGGACAGTTACCGTATCCCTGTAGCTGAAAAAGCTGCTGAAAGTAGAAAAGAGGTAAGAATAATAAAGAGGAGAAAGAAACCTAAAGAAGATCAAAAGCACACTTGCATAGCTAGGTATCATTATCTCATCTAGTACAAAAACAAAATTTTGTATTAATAATAATACAGTGCTTGCCTACACAGCGACACCCTTATTCAACAGTGAATTACATGTTTTAAGCTGGGCTATATCGTAGGTTCTTAAATTATTAGGAGGAAAAATTGATTTCTGAAAAACATTTTCTTTAAATACACGAAACAAAAAATTGATGAATATACGTCGTTTACTATTCAACAAGTCAATAATTGAAAGAATAAAATCTGTTTTGATCTTTTATTTTGAATACAGTGGAAGTACAGTGAACCTAAAATAAAAATTACACGTAATTCAAAACGTAAGATAAAAAACAATATTCACTCCAGTATGTATTCCACAGTTCTCTAATTTCTTCGCATATAGTGGTCACAACAAACCAGTTATTTTGTTGAAGTTTCATTCAAATATCTATGACAGTTTTTGAGCTATTAAATTTGAAAATATTTGCAAAAACTACAGCTCATGGCGTGCAAATCCCCTTAAGAAGTCTGCCAGCCATTAACTTACCTGGGAACCAAATCCACACGCTCGGACCTTCAGTAACAGTCGCTCTCCTTCGATGCACAGACTTTTGTGTGACAGGTGTTTCCATATATTTCGAGGTCGAACTCTTCCTGAACAGCCAAATCGCATATTTCTGCAACCAAGGTTCGCTCCAAGGCATCTGTTCTTGGGAAAACAGTGTCTTCTTGAAGGGTTAGCATGTGGATGAGGACCTAACACACCGTCACGAAACTTCGTCGCCGCTGGTTGACTTTCTCGAGGTGACAGTCAAAACTTTGAGACTACGTCTGGTATGCTGCTCAGTTACTCCATGTGGGAGGCACGCTGGAGCATTCATCAGCCACTCCAGAAACTGGAAAGTAATCGTAATGGACGCTGACGTAAGTCTGATTTGGAACAACTTCAGGGCAATCGATGGTAGCAATACAAATTATAAAATTTGCAAAAGTTGTTAGTTAGTGACTTACGGAAGCAAGTTTCACATGTACTCCCATGCGAAACTCATTCCGCGACACTATAACACTACTTGTTTATAGTTCATCTAAATTTTCTATGATTTTTTTGCTTTAAAGTTATCTCATATTGGCACTGTATTTTCTGTACCTGTGAAGTATGCTATACTGGAGGTTGAAGTTCCTTGCATTGTATGTGAGTAATGTATATAAAATCCTATGTAAATTTTTTATTACATTTAATAATTGTCTGATTACATTTTGAATTTAAAAATATTTGCGTATATAAACTGTTCGCGTCGATGTAAATTTGACAATTGTAAGAAATGGGCACGCTTAGGAACAATGTAAGAAATAGGTGTTACGTAAAAGCCAGTGTACTTTTGACGAAACTGGCTCTGGGGAGTGGAAAAGGTGGCAAGGGCGAATTGGCGCGCTACCTAGAGCAAGCGCGGGAAGTAAGTCACACAGTCTGTAGGTAGCAGAGATTGAGGCAACCAATTTGTGGAGCAAGAGAAACTTTGCCTGCAAAATTTGAGCAAAAATGCCTCGGATGAAGACTGCAAACGGCTTACGGCATAGCTGCCAGTTATTGGGCTACTATATCTAAAAATGAAAGACGCCAAGAAGAGAAATTTAGTCCATACAGCAAGATACTTGCAGGCTGCACTGTGAGTAGTGTTGCCGTCATAATTGTTCGCCATACCGAAGCCTACAGCCTCCAGATAAGATTTTTTTGGTATTTTACTTTCGTACAGCTTGAACCATTAATATAAATTGTGTTTTATTTGTGAATAATCATTCTTTATCTTTATAGAAACTGGTTCACCCCGTTATTTCATACCAATCGTACACCTATATAGGTTTCCTTCCTGTTCTTTGATTAATCTGAGTGTCTCATGAAGGGCCAAGTTAATATAAAGAGGCACCATTTAAGCTGTTTTTGTGTAAATAATGAGATATATGTGTGAGAGACTAAATCCTTTAGTAATGAAATTACGTGTCAATAGTGGAAGAGTGTAAATTGAATAGAGTGAATTCAAATGTAAATTTGCATCAGAAAGTTCTTTGAGAATTTTTTTCTCGGTATGTGTTATAGATATCAATGTCAAATTTGGTAAAAATGTTTATAGATATTTCCTCTACAAACTGAAATTTTTTCGACCAGAAATGTCGAAGAGTAAAGGCGGAAGAACCGTCCGAACGAAACTAAATTTCGATGTAGACCTCCACGCACGGTATGTCGCAGGTCAGCTGGCTCCTCTGAAATCAAAATTTAGTTGATGTTAGCGAAGTATATAAGATTCTTTAGGAGTTGTACCTCGCTTAAGTTATTTGGACCATAGGAAACAAAATGGCGGCCATTTGATAAAAAATAGAGTTTTTTCATCGATTTGTCGACTTCGTCTGCCAAGTAAAAATAGTAGTGTAGTAGTCAAATAATTCCAGTGTCCGCACCAACATTGTTTTACTGGAGTAATATTTATTTGAAGAAGCAATATAAACAGTAGCAAGAGAGTAGGCAAATTTCTTGCCTCTGCTTTTTCCAATACTTCACTGTTTCATTGCCTGGATAGGGTGGCGACCGTTAGTACATATTTTAAACCACTAAATGAACTTGGAACTGGAGTGGTCCTAGCTTCAATAAAATACTATTCCTACTACGTTCCTTTCTAACCGCTCGGTAAGATCTTAGGAAAAGAATTGAATAGTCTGATTTACTTATCCATTAGACACAACACACGGTCAAATCTTGTAAAAAGGGTAACTCTATTGATTAGCTTTTCCTATTAACAGGACTATCATCCCATAGTGTACTTTATTTGGAAACTAAACTAAATTTAGTGAGAGGGTTATATGTGGCAACATAGAGACAGGGTTTTCTGTTATTTAGGTAAAAGCATACTTAATTACAATAGTAGTGGTGGGGTTATAACATGAGTTGCGCATTGTCAGAAGAGAGAAGAGAGAGTAAGTTTTTCTGTTCCCGCAGACACAGTTATGCTGCGATACAGATAGAGTTGTAAAACTACTGTAGACTGTCGTAAGTAAGCACAGACTATGGCAGCTGTCCCAGTAACCTTGATCAGTTACGGCAGTAACCGCATTACTTGTACGTTAGGTGTGTTGCATACATATCAGGCGCTACCCCATTTCGTTCCCTTTGTTTGCATTTGCAAACAGTGTCTTACTAGATTACCTCTAGAAACCGGAAGCGGCGAACTGTCTAGAAACTGAATGAGGATGTATATAGGACCAGGTAACTTATGGAACATTTTATTCTATGTGGTTGTCCTTCTGTCTTTACTTAAAAAACTAGCATTTGTAGTAGAACTACCACTGTCAATTTTATATCCAGGCTTTATTCGAAAATGGTTGATTTGTAACGTGAAAAAGAGGGGTGTTGTAGTAAAAATAAAAAAATAAAGAAAAACAGATTTACCATATAGCGCTCGAAAACACAATTTCCTCAAGAGAGAAAGAAAAGACATATCAGACATTGCTTCAAAACTTCGTTTAGTTTATATAAATTAGATTTCTGCTACTCATAACCAACTCTGTACCTTATCAGTAACAACACGAAATCCTAGCGTTTGATCATGATTACAACCGTTCTCCTGAGTACAGAATAACAACAATAATAACATAGATTTTTACGTTTGTGCATTAAACTATACTTCCGTCAAAAGTAATCGCTTTGGTCACTTAAAATTGCGTTCAACTAATTTTTATTACTTATAAAATACAATTTAAATTTTGTAATGATATAAAATATACACTGGACTAATATTGATATATACGTAGTTCCAATAATAAACAAAACAAACACACAAACAAATAAAAAACCAGCCCCCAGTTTTCCTCTCATACATTTACTTATGTTTCTTTCCCTACTAAGGCTGGCAATCCCACCATTCACAACGTCCTTCATGCACTCTACCAACTCTAGGTACAGGTAACTATGTGCGTGGCCGAGCGGTTCTAGGCGCTTCAGTCTGGAACCGCGCGACCGCTACGGTCGCAGGTTCGAATCCTGCCTCGGGCATGGATGTGTGTGATGTCCTTAGGTTAGTTAGGTTTAAGTAGTTCTAAGTTCTAGGGGACTGATGACCTCAGATGTTAAGTCCCATAGTGCTCAGAACCATTTGAACAGGTAATAGGTGCAACAGAATGTGCAAGTGAAAAGACGAAGCAGCTGCAAAAGTACTGCAAACATGAAGCAGGCGGGACAGTACGATGTGAGAGAAAATTCTAAACAGCACAAGGAATCAGCGTTAAAGACTGGCAGTGCTTGTGCACCAAATTTAGTTTCAGACCCAGACGTAGTGACATGGTGCCAACAATTTTACGTGCATTATACTGACTGGGAAATCCAGAACTTGTACAATGCGATTTCCACCTTTTGGGCAGTGTGAAAGAACATCTGACCGAGCGAGGTGGCGCAGTGGTTAGACACTGGATTCACATTCGGGAGGACGACGGTTAAATCCCGCGTCCGGCCATCCTGATTTAGGTTTTCCGTGATTTCCCTAAATCGCTCCAGACAAATGCCGGGATGGTTCCTTTCAAAGGGCACGGCCGACTTCCTTCCCCGTCCTTCCCTAATCCGATGAGACCGATGACCTCGCTGTCTGGTCTCCTTCCCCGAAACAACTAACCAACCAACCAAGAACATCTGATCGGGAAAGAGATTTTCCAATTATCAGGATATTGAGTAATTCTCGAACGCCTCCGTGGCCAAGGGGTGGATTTTTATCGTCATCGAACTGAACATTGGTGAAAAGTTCAGGCCGTTGTTTGCAGACACTTCGTAACTGTATCGAAAAATACTGTCATGTATAAGCGTAACTTTGAAGCGTACTGCGCCATTCAGTAAAAGTTACTTGGCCTGCCCTAATAATGTGTAACTCGCTTTTTCGTATCTCCTCGTATTTAAGAAGATAAAGAGCACCCTCTTCTTTGAAAGAATTTCTAAAATTTTAAAACCCTTATCCTTCGCAGCCCTGGGCTTATATTTTATTACTAGTGACTGCATTGTTCTATGACAAATTCAAGATAATTTTAGGACGTGTTCAAAGTGAATACTACTTATGTTGCAAAATAGCTGAAATATACACAAATCAGAAAAGTTTTGCATCACCCCGGTTCCAAGAACTCCTGTAGATAGACGTTGACTGTGGATTTTCTATCACAGAGACAGTTCCTTTGACTGTTCAGAGATGTCACTAAACCCGCCCATAGATGTAAACAACCACGCATGAGGAGCGCCTATTAGAAGGAAGGGATACGACAGCCGATCAGTTCCAGTCATTCCACCAGGAAGGAGGTACACGGCTTGTGTTGTCCGTAGTTCAACCATGGCTAGACGCTCAATACCGCGGTTCGATCGCGTCCGCAGTGTTACTTCGTGCCAGGAAGGGCTCTCAACAAGGAAGGTGTCCAGGTGTCAAGGAGAAAACGAAAGCCATGTTGTTCGGACATGGAAGAAACACAAAGAGACAGGAACTGTCGATGAAATACCCTACCCAGGCCGTCCAATGGCTACTGCAGTGAATGACCGCTACCAACGGATTATCACTGGGAGGAACCCCGGCAGCAACGTCACCAGTTTGAGCAATGCTTTTCGTGCAGCAACAGGACATCGTGTTACGACTGAAACTGTACGCTATACGCTGCATGATGCGCAACTTCACTCCCGACGTCTATTGCGAAATTCGTCTTTGCAACCACGACACAATGCACCGTGGTACAGATGGCCCCACAACATGCCGGATGGGTTCAACAACATTCCGAATGGACCACTCAGGTTGGCATCACGTTCTCTTCACCGATGAGCGTCGCATATGCCTTCAACCAGACAATCAGATGATGTTCAGATGTGTGTGAAATCTTAGGGGACTTAACTGCTAAGGTCGTCAGTCCCTAAGCTTACACACTACTTAACCTAAATTATCCTAAGGACGAACACATACACCCATGCCCGAGGGAGGACTCGAACCTCCGCCCTAGACCGCTCGGCTAAACCCGCGCGGCTCAACCAGACAATCGTGTGAGACAACCCGGTCAGGCTGAACGCCTCAGACGCGCTGTCCAGCGAGTGCAGCAAGGTTGAGTACTCATAAACGCAGCTTTGAAAATCTAAAAAATTCTGAAACCAGTGCAAGTGGAATGTGATAGTATAGATCGTAGCCGACAACTGCAACATTGAGGAAAATACTGAGTCACTGACGAGTGCGTGGCTCGTGTTCCCGCCATGATGTATTTTACACCTTCTTTTTAACGTACTTCCACCTCACTACGTTAATTTAAATTACTACTGTCACTGAGTGGCTGCTTTCCCTGACCGTGACTGCCGCTAGCAGCGCGTACCTATATATCCCCTCTCGTAGTACGAGGTGCATTCAAGTTCTAAGGCCTCCGATTTTTTTTCTCCGGACTGGAAAGAGAGAGAAACATGCGCATTGTTTTAAAATGAGGCACACTCCGCTGTAGAGTGAAAATTTCATTCAAGAGAGGTACAGTTAGTGATAGCTATATCTTACTTTACAAAAATAAATTTTGGAACGTATTAAATTCGAACATACCATATATTGCAGTTACAGAATAACTTGTCAGTACAGAAGTATCGGTTCGCTGTCATAACTAAAGTAAATTTTAATCTGTTAAAACCTTATATCGCTTTTATGGCAGAACCCTTAATCTAACAGATATTGTCTTTTCTAATGAAGAGCAGAAGCATAATCCGCGAACGAACTTGCAAGATCGAGACATCAAGAGAATAATCGCAGAAGTGAAGGTAGCATGTAGGGACGCTAAGTTAACTAAATTCCAGGAGACATGTACCGTCATCAAAGCCAAAGAGGCAATTGAATGCCAGAAAACATTACATAACGGTAAATATAGTTAGCTGAGGTTAGTGAAAGAAATTAACTTAAAACTGGATTCTGACAACGCAATCATGATTAAGTCAGATAAGGGCGATACCTCAGTTGTGATTTACAAAAAGATTATGTAGATAAGACAATGCAGTTTTTTCAACAAAATGGAATTACATAAATCAAAAAAGATACAACAAAGAAGTTTCAGACAGATTTAAAGGCTAGGGTAGAAGCAATACAATATTTATTCACTCCAATAGATTATTAAAGATGAATCCAAGAACACCAGAAGCAAGAGCGCAAATAAAGTTGCACAATGAGAACAACCAGTGCTTGTTATTTGTAACGGGAAGGAAGCCGTTAATGAGCTCTTGAATAAGGCTTTGTACCGTAAGTTAAAATCTGCGTAAATTAAATTAAAATTTACTGTAGTTATAACAGCGAACCGATAGTTCTGTACTGACAAGTTACTCTGTAACTGCAATACATGGTATGTTGGCGTTTAATAAGTTCCAAAATTTCTTTTTGTAAACTAAGATATTTCTATCACTAACTGTTTCTCTCATGTTAATTATATTTTTAACATTGTCTAACAGATCTGAAGATGGGCAGCTAGCCTGAAACCGGTCATTGAAAATCAAAAATAGCTATCAAAGACTGAAATAAACATATTTTTATTTAATGAACGATCGCCCGCATCTCGTGGTCGTGCGGTAGCGTTTTCGCTTCCCACGCCCGGGTTCCCGGGTTCGATTCCCGGCGGGGTCAGGGATTTTCTCTGCCTCGTGATGGCTGGGTGTTGTGTGCTGTCCTTCGGTTAGTTAGGTTTAAGTAGTTCTAAGTTCTAGGGGACTTATGACCACAGCAGTTGAGTCCCATAGTGCTCAGAGCCATTTAATGAACGATCGCGAAAATCGCATTAAGACAATCATGTCTACTTTTAATAAACGGTATATTTTTACCACGGCGGCACGTAAACAGGCTACAGATTTAGCTGTCTCGGTAATACTTCCACCATTGGCAAGAAAACTAATAATCATGTCCTTTCCGACATCAGATAACTAGCTCCGTAATAGGGAACGCCGTGCTGGATCCAAACGGCCTCGTATCACTAGCAGTCGAGATGACAGGCATCTTATCCGCACGGCTTTAGCGGATAGTGCAACCACGTCTCGATCCCTGAGTCAACAATGGGGACGTTTGCAAGACAACAACCATCAGCACGAACAGTTCGACGACGTTTGCAGCAGCATGGACTATCAGCTCGGAGTCCGTGGCTGCGGTTACCCTTGACGCTGCGTCACAGACAGGAGCCCCTGCGGTGGTGTACTCAACGACGAACCTGGGTGCACCAATGGCAAAAAGTCATTTTTTCGGATGAATCCAGCTTCTGTTTACAGCATTATGATTGTCGCATCCGCGTTTGGCGACATCGTGGTGAACGCACATTGCAAGTGTCTATTCGTCATCGCCATACTGGCGTATCACCCGGCGCGATGGTATGGGGTGCCATTGGTTACACGTTTCAGTGTATGGGGTGCCATTGGTTACACGTTTCGGTCACCTCTTGTTCGCATTGATGGCACTCAGAACAGTGGACGTTACATTTCAGATGTGTTACGACCCGTGGTTCTACCCTTCATTCGATCCCTGCGAAACCCTACATTTCATCAGGATAATGCACGACCGCATTTTGCAGGTCCTGTACGGGCCTTTCTGGATACAGAAAATGTTCGACTGCTGCCCTAGCCAGCACATTCTCGATATCTCTCACCAATTGAAAACATCTCGTCAATGGTGGCCGAGCAAAGGCTCGTCACGATACGTCAGTCAGTACTCTTGATGAACTGTGGTATCGTGTTGAAGCTGCACGTGCAGTTGTACCTGTACACGCCATTCCAAGCTCTGTTTGACTCAATGCCCACGCGTATCAAGACCGTTATTACGGCCAGAGGTGGTTGTTCTGGGTACTGATTTCTCAGGATCTATGCACCCAAATTGCGTGAAAATTTAAACACATGTCAGTTCTAGTATAATATATTTGTCCAATGAATACCTGTTTGTCATCTGCATTTCTTCTTGGTGTAGCAATTTTAATGGCCAGTAGTGTAATCAACACACACAGTCAAATTTGGTTTTTTTATGAAAGGGGAACTCAAAAAGTTTCTTTATACCTTTTGATAGGTATTCACTGTGCCCCCCTTGAGATGCACGGCGTGTGTCAGTGCGGTATTCAAATTGTTTTTACAATGCAGCGAGCATGTCTTGAGTTACAGCTTCCACGGCTGCCGTTACGCGATGTCTCAGTTCATTAACTGTTGTTGGTAGCGGAGGTACATAAATAGAGTCTTTCATAAACCGCCACAAGAAATAATCACCTACAGTCAGGTCAGGTGACCTAGGACGCCAGTAATGTAAGGCTGAATCACTCGGTCCAGTGCGAGACCCATCGTTCAGTAGTCCTTCGATTTAAAAAATTCCCGCACTTCCACATGCCAGAGTGACTGTTCCCCATCCTATTGGTAAATGAAGCCGTTAGAATCAGTCTCCAACTGTGGTATATGTGCATCCTGTAACAGTGTTCCCGGAAAAGAAAAATGGTCCATACAACTTTTCCCGTGAAACTGCACAAAAGACATCAAATTTTAGGGAGTCCCTCTCATGTTGCACAGCTTCATGTGGTTGTTCTGTACCCCATATTTTCACATCATGACGGTTCTCCTTTGCATGTAAATGGAATGTTGGCTCGTCACTAAACACTAAGCGTGGAAGAAATGCGTCATCCTCCATCTTGACCAGAACGAAATTACAGAACTCCACACGTTGTTGTTTGCCGCCTTCACGACGAGCTTGCAGTAACTGATTTTTATACGGTTTCATGAGTAAACGCCGAAGCAACACACGTCAGACGGACATCGGGGACATGTTGAGCTGTCGAGCTGCACGGCGAACGAACTTCTGCGGTCTCCTTGTGAAACTATGGCGGATGCGTTCGATGTCTGTTTCAGACAGTCGGCCCGGCGATTTGCCCTTAAGGGGCTCCGGAACGCCCTATACTTGCAATGTTAAAATAACGCTTAAAAATTATATCTTTCCTCACAAAGTATTTGAGGTAGGAAGTTGAACATTTTACAGATTATTTATTGGAATATGGGCTACAACTTAACACAGGGATTTTACAAAATTTTAGTTCAGTTATTAAAGATGATTTTTTTTCAATTGTAATGAAAATTCACAACATTTTTCGGCAATTTTTTATTTATATATTCAAAAATATACAGTTTTTTGGAAAAAGGCTGTGTTAAATTATGCAGAAGGTACTGTGTAACATTTACTGAAAGTTTGAAAGAAATATGTTTGGAAGATCCTTAGAAAACATGCAATTAGTATGAGAAAATAAAAGTTTTGGGAATCGAACGACAAAGATTGGATTAACTTTTTAGTGCATTCCAGGTCCGTAGGATGGATTATCTTCATCCTCTGCAAACTCCTCCTCCAGCTTCCTCTTGTTCCTCCTCCTGTTTACTCTTGCTTGTATTTCTAGACTCTTTACAGCCCTGTCTGCAGCCCGAAGGCGTTCCTTGTCTAAAGCAAGCATCGCTCGTACCATGTTAGAACCTATTTTCACTCCCATATTTCTAAATACCTTGCACCTTACAATGTTGCCATCATTGAAAGTCGCAACAGCATCATACACACCAAAGTGAAGTGTTTCTATTCCAACAAATACAGTCTTGGGGATTCTCGACCATATAACACTATTTACACTTTCATTGGGGTTTTGAGTTTTTCCGTGAATACACTTTTTCAACAGTTCAGGTGCTGCTAAGTCTCTGAAAATAGGTTTTATCACCTCCATTACTGCATGAGGCAGACTATGTTTGTGAGTGTACACTTCACCAGTTAGCAATCCTTTGTTATATTTACACCAACTGTCTTCTTCTTTGGGACACAAACTATGTTGGGGATTTTCATCGGTTGAAGAAGTATGAAAAAAAAGAGCCCAAACAGCCCTCTTCATTTCGTCGACACGTTGTGTATTTTGCCTAATAGCCATTCCATAATAGTTCTGTATTTTGTCAATTACACAGAATTAATTACGAATATGTTCGAGATAACGACAGAATAAATAAACATGAAACAATCGACAATCACACCAGCGATATATATTGAACCATCACAGGTTAGCCACAACACATACTTTATCTCACATCACTAAAATGTACCTGATGAACACGGACGTTAATAATAACACCATTTGACAGCAGTTTAACAGCGCCACAGTGGGTCACGCCCATGTAGAAAACTTTTCAAAAAAAAATTAAAAATAGTTGTAGTCTTCGGAATTGAATAAAATGTATATCTATTGAAAGGTAATAGTCTGCAGATTCAGAAAACGCAAAAAAGTAAAAATTGAACTTTTGATGATTTTGAGCCTTTCCGGAGCCCCTTAAACAGAATACATGTTTTTTCCAAACTGTTCGTGCCGTCATCTAATGCTCTGTGCTGTAGGAGGTCCACACCACACCTAGTACGGAAGTCATGCTGAACAGTTAGTACTGATCCGCACTGCGCAAAATGTAGAACTCAAAACGCTCTCTGTCGTACCGACACCATTTTTACCAGAACTGAAGTGGGCGCACGCTGCTGCTACGCAGCGGGAACCGTAAAACTCGAGAGTCTGTTCTTTCCAACCGTACGTCGTTCACGCACGTATCTCAAATCACATAATAGATGTTTTTAAATCGGATGATTCTTTTTGATATATCCCGTATATCGACTCATAACAAAACAGCTCCCTTGCATCCCTGCTACGTAGGTTACAGTGATCTGTTATCGCACACCCATTAATTACGTCAGCTCAAAAGGGGAAGGGGGTAGGGGGTCTGGTAAAATCTCCCCATAACTCATTTAAAGGGGGGTGCAGGGCAATTAAAATCTTGCGTCAATTTTTTTTAATTGAGAGACTATACATTACTATAACGGATAACATTTTGCTTTGTATAATTAATCTCAAGCATGGACAATATTAAAGAGTCCACCAATCATTATGCTCCCTCTGAAGTGATCTGATTGCTTTGCACGTGTGCGTCTCCAGGGATTCCTGATCTGATAACAAGTTCTACGCAACTGTCAGATTTCATTCCTGGTGTTCTCTGCCATACGAATCGAAATCACTGCGTGTCATTCAGGTAGTCAGTCACGATACTCCGCAAACGCATATGAAGCTCATGTTATTGTGATCAACATGAAATTGTATCAAAACTTTTACAACGCGTATGTTAAGCGAGTTGCGGAACAAATCGCAGCAGACGTCCGAAAGAGACGTGGACGGACGGTAAACTGAAGCTCACTGACCCACGCCCGGGTTCCCGGGTTCGATTCCCGGCGGGGTCAGGGATTTTCTCTGCCTCGTGATGACTGCGTGTTGTGTGATGTCCTTCGGTTAGTTAGGTTTAAGTAATTCTAAGTTCTAGGGGACTGATGACCATAGATGTTAAGTCCCATAGTGCTCAGAGCCATTTTTTTTTAAGCTCACTGAGGAGAATTCTCTTAGTGATCATATAAATCAAGAAATTCGAAAGCTACGTAATCGTACGGTTTAAACAAAGGCACAAAAGATGTTTTTCATTCGGAAAATAAGTAAAGTATCGATGACATTTAATGTAAGTGATGTACCAATAAAAGGTCAGATTTAGGTATCTGCCAAAACAGGTGTTACTTTTTTCGTGGAGCCTTTTCGTCTCTCTGTCTCTGTGTGTCTGCCCAGCTGAATAGTACTCAGGGATGGTATGTTTAAAATAAAGTCTTTTTGAATCACGAGTTAAAATCACTTTATAGATAGTACATCGTTTCATCCATGTATAAAACAAATGAAACGAATTCATTTTTATATATTTCATCCAGTTGCAGGGTAACCTTCACGCCAACGTCTTCATCTCAGAGTAGCACTTGCAACCCACGTCCTCATTTATCTGCTGGCTGTATTCCAACCTCTGTCTTCCTCTACAGCTTTTGCCCTCTACAGCTCCCTCTAGTACCATGGAAGTCAGTCCCTGATGTCTTAACAGATGTCCTATCACCTTGTCCTTTCTCCTTGTCAGCGTTTTCCACATCTTCCTTTCCTCTCCCATTCTGTGTAGAACCTCCCCATTCCTAACCTAATCACTCCACCTAATTTCAACATTCGCCTGTAGCACCACATCTCATATGCTTCGAATCTCCTCTGTTCCGGTTTTCCCACAGTCCATGTTTCACTACCATACAATGCTGTGCTCCAGACGTACAGGCGTACATTCCTAGAAATTTCTTCCTCAAATTAAGGCCGATATTTGATACTAGTATGCTTCTCTTGGCGAGAAATGCCATTTTTGCTAGTGTATATATATATATATATATATATATATATATATATATATATATATATATATATATATATATCGTATGGCTTGAAGATACAGTGTGGTACCACAAAATACGATGCGCATGGGATTAACCTCATAGTACACCACACTTGATACGTGGGTGTTGCCAAGAAAGCAACACCGTTGGCTGCTGGACCTGAAGTTTTCCTTCAGGCTATCCCAGCAAATGGAAGAAACAGCAACATTTTTGCCAATGCTAGTCTGATTTCGATGTCCTCCTTGCTCCGTCCGTCATTGGTTATTTTACTGCCTAGGCAGCAGAATTCCTTAATTTCATCTACTTCGTGACCCTCAATCGTAATGTTAAGTTTCTCGCTATTTTCATTTCTGCTACTTCTCATTACTTTCGTCTTTCTTCCATTTACTCTCATTCCATTCCACAGATCATGTAACTTTTCTTCACTTTCACTCGGGATAGCAATGTTATCAGCGAATCTTATCATTGATATCCTTGAATTTTAATCCTACTACCCAAACTTTCGTTTATTTCCATCACTACTTCTTCGATGTACAGATTGAATAGTGGTGGGGGGGGGGGGAAGAATACATCCCTGTCTTACACCCTTTTTAATCCTAGCGCTTCGTTCTTGGCTGTCCACTCTTATTATTCCCTCTTAGATCTTGTACATATTGTACGAGGGTGAGTCAAATGAAAACCTTAAATTTTTAATAAATCGAAAATTCGCACCGTTATCCTGTAAGTTGGTAAGCGTGCTACAAACAGAGTGCAGAATGGCCTGCAGGTGGCAGCATAGTGCAGATGCACACATACCGTCCCAGTATAACTATAAAGATGGCCGCCCCACTTGCGACTTGCACCAGGGAAGAACAGCGTTCTGTTACTCGGCTTTTGCATAGTGGAGGTGTGAAACCCATTGAAATTCATCGACGAATGAAGGTTCAGAATGGTGATGCATGTTTGTCGTAGCAGCAAGTCTACGAATGGAGTAGGAAGTTCGCAAAGGGTGAGACTTCAGTGGAAGATGCTCCTCGTCCAGGTCAGACACAACGAGATGTGACACCACAGAACATTGCAGCAGTTGAAGCCATAGTGAAGGAAAACCGCCGAGTGACACTGAATGACTTTGCAGCATGTTTGCAGATTAGTCATGGGTCAGCACACCACACTGTGCACGATGTGCTCCAGTTTCACAAAGTGTCTGCAAGATGGGTGCCACGGCAGCTGACTCCTAAAACGAGAAAACGACGTGTTGATGCTTGTGAAGAACTTCTTTGGCGCTTTGAACAAGAAGGTGACGGCTTCCTTGCAAGAATCGTTACTGGGGACGAAACCTGGGTTCACTTTTACCAACCGGATACGAAGAGCGCGAGCAAGGAATGGCGCCATTTCTCATCACCAAAACCAAAGAAGTTTCGAACAGAACCATCAGCAGGGAAGGTTATGCTGACTCTCTTTTGGGACGAAAAAGGCGTCATTTTGGAGCATTGCATGCCTAGAGGGACCACTGTCACCAGTGCACCATACACAGATATCCTAAAAAATCAGCTGCGGCCTGCAGCGAAATCAAAGCGCCGTGGATTGCAGTCAGCAGGTGTCCTTTTGCAACATGACAATGCAAGGCCCCACACTGCCCGTACAACAGTTGCAACAATCACAGACCTGCAGTTCGAGTGTCTTCCTCATCCACCATACTCACCAGACTTTGCCCCAAGTGATTTCCATATGTTTGGACCACTCAAAGACGCAATGGGAGGAAAGAAGTTCCGTTCTGATGAAGAGCTACGCCACACGGTGCATTAGTGGTTGCGCGGACTACCAAAAGAATTTTTTTCTAAAGGAATTTATGCACTTTGTAGGCGCTGGAGGACTTTCATTGAGCATGGGGGAGATTATGTTGAAAAGTGATACAGCATTGTACCACTTCTGAACAATAAATAATAATTTAAAAAATATTTAAGGTTTTCATTTGACTCACTCTCGTATATTACCCGTCTATTCCTGTTGCTTAAGCCGTCGGCACACGGACCGTGCTATCGAACGTTAACGTTGAGCGTGCCAAATTCAACGTGCTGCTGAGCGCTCAGGAATGATGCGACTTGTCCATACGGTACGTGGGCCGCAACGTGGTAAACGCAATCGCAACGCACTCCAGCGGCAGTTGAGGGATGTTTCTAGTTCATAAATCACACTGTTTACTCAACGGGCGCGCGTAAAATTACCACGTTAGCTCTATTAAAACGCACATTTCCTCCTTCGCCCATGAAAAGGAAAGTGCCATGTCCAATGAATAAGGACACAGGTTTATAAAAGTTTCGTTACAAACAGTGCGATACAAATTTGGAATGCTTCTCCGCATACGATGAACATTGTTTCATCATTCCCACATTTTAGTAAAATCACAAGGTCATTCTTACTTGATAACTGTTCCTACTCAGTAGCAGAATCTTTGCAACAATTACGAAGCGTAAAAGAAAAAGGAGCAAAATATCTTTATACAAGTAGCGCAAGCTGTCCTGTAGATTAAGCCAATCGAATAAAAGTCACCCCTCAAAAAAAAAAAAAAAAGAAAGAAAGAAAAAAAAAAACTTATATTTACATAGCATCAAATATTATAGTATATACTTATATTAAACTAATAACAAAGTGTCAGAACCTAATAAAAACGCGAATCTTACGAAAAAAAATTTGAGAGTGTCAAGTAGCGAACCATCGCCGTCAATAAAATTCTTGTTGTGGGAGTATGACGCTACTCATTACGCTAAACCAACAACGCATGTAGTATATCTATACACATTATATTACCCCTTGCTGTAAACCTTAGTCGTAGACATCTTACTAATTGAAATTTAATTATAACAAATTGTACCGAGAACAATGCGTTTTGGGTGGATCTTCAGTGTGTCGCTGCCTACTTTCATAATACGCAAGTTACAACAGTTCTTTTGCCACGAATATGATGATTCTCATTATTTTACAGGAACGAATAACGCAGTTAACAACGGGTTTCCCAGTGATTCTTAATTTGCTGGTGCAGAGAAACAGCATATATATACAGGGTGTTACAAAAAGGTACGGCCAAACTTTCAGGAAACATTCCTCATACACAAAGAAAGAAAAGATGTTACGTGGACATGTGTCCGGAAACGCTTACTTTCCATGTTAGAGCTCATTTCATTACTTCTCTTCAAATCACATTAATCATGGAATGGAGACACACAGCAACAGAACGTACCAGCGTGACTTCAAACACTTCGTTACAGGAAATGTTCAAAATGTCCTCCGTTAGCGAGGATACATGTATCCACCCTCCGTCGCATTGAATCCCTGATGCGATGCAGCCCTGGAGAATGGCGTATTGTATCATAGCCGTCCACAATACGAGCACGAAGAGTCTCTACATTTGGTACCGGGGTTGCGTGGACAAGAGCATTCAAATGCCCCCATAAATGAAAGTCAAGAGGGTTGAGGTCAGGAGAGCGTGGAGGCCATGGAATTTGGTCCGCCTCTACAAATCCATCGGTCACCGAATCGGTTGTTGAGAAACGTACGAACACTTCGACTGAAATTTGCAGGAGCTCCATCGTGCATGAACCACATGTTGTGTCATACTTGTAAAGGCACATGTTCTAGCAGCACAGATAGAGTATCCCGTATGAAATCATGATAACGTGCTCCATTGAGCTTAGGTAGAAGGACATGGGGCCCAATCAAGACATTGCCAACAATGCCTGCCCAAACGTTCACAGAAAATCTGTTTTGATGACGTGAATGCACAACTGCGTGCGGATCCTCGTCAGCCCACACATGTTGATTGTGAAAATTTACAATTTGATCACGTTGGAATGAAGCCTCATCCGTAAAGAGAACATTTCCACTGAAATGTGGATTTGACACATTGTTGGATGAACCATTCGCAGAAGTGTACCCGTGGAGGGCAATCAGCTGCTGATAGTGCCTGCACACGCTGTACATGGTACGGAAACCACTGGTTTTCCCGTAGCACTCTCCACACAGTAACGTCGTCAACGTTACCTTGTACAGCAGCAACTTCTCTGACGCTGATATTAGGGTTATCGTCAACTGCACGAAGAATTGCCTCGTCCATTGCAGGTGTCCTCGTCATTCTAGGTCTTCCTCAGTCGCGAGTCATAGGCTGGAATGTTCCGTGCTCCCTAAGACGCCGATCAATTGCTTCGAACGTCTTCCTGTCGGGACACCTTCGTTCTGGAAATCTGTCTCGATACAAACGTACGGCGCCACGGCTATTGCCCCGTGGTAATCCATACATCAAATGGGCATCTGCCAACTCCGCATTTGTAAACATTGCACTCACTGCAAAATCACGTTCGCGATGAACACTAACCTGTTGATGCTACGTACTGATGTGCTTGATGCTAGTACTGTAGAGCAATGAGTCGCATGTCAACACAAGAACAGAAGTCAACATTACCTTCCTTCAATTGGGCCAACTGGTGGTGAATCGAGGAAGTACAGTACATACTGACGAAACTAAAATGAGCTCTAACATGGAAATTAAGCGTTTCCGGACTCATGTCTACATAACATCTGCTCTTTATTTGTGTGTAAGGAATGTTTCCTGAAAGTTTGGCCGTACCTTTTTGTAACACCCGGTATACAGGGTGAGTCACTTAAATTACCGCTGGATATATTTCGTAAACCACATCAAATACTGACATATCGATTCCACAGACCGAACGTGAGGAGAGGGGCTAGTATAATTGGTTAATACAAACCATAAAAAATGCACAGAAGTATGTTTTTTAACACAAACCTACGTTTTTTAAAAATTTCCCCCGTTAGTTTTGTTAGCACATCTGAACATATAAACAAATACGTAATCAGTGCCGTTTGTTGCATTGTAAAATGTTAATTACATCCGGAGATATTGTAACCTAAATTTGACGCTTGAGTACCACTCCTCCGCTGTTCGATCGTGTGTATCGGAGAGCACCGAATTACGTAGGGATCCAAAGGGAACGGTGATGGA
Source organism: Schistocerca cancellata (assembly GCF_023864275.1). Taxonomy (NCBI): domain Eukaryota; kingdom Metazoa; phylum Arthropoda; class Insecta; order Orthoptera; family Acrididae; genus Schistocerca; species Schistocerca cancellata. Next base: position 12,617,375 of record NC_064635.1, on the reverse strand, counting down.
CCTTAGGTACAGGAGAGACTGGAACAGCACATTACGTCCACATGCTAACACCTTTTTATTGGTCTTTTTCACTGACGCACACGTACATTACCACGAGGGGTGAGGTACACGTACACACGTGGTTTCCGTTTTCAATTACGGAGTGGAATAGAGTGTGTCCCGACATGTGAGGCCAATAGATGTTCAATGTGGTGGCCATCATTTGCTGCACACAATTGCAATCACTGGCGTAATGAATGTCGTACACGCCGCAGTACATCTGGTGTAATGTCGCCGCAGGCTGCCACAATACGTTGTTTTATATCCTCTGGGGTTGTAGGTACATCACCGTACACATTCTCCTTTAACGTACCCCACAGAAAGAAGTCCAGAGGTGTAAGATCAGGAGAACGGGCTGGCCAATTTATGCGTCCTCCACGTCCTATGAAGCGCCTGTCGAACATCTAGTCAATGGTCAGCCTAGAGTTAATTACGGAATGTGCAGGTGCACCAGCATGCTGATACCACATACGTCGACGCGTTTCCAGTGGGACATTTTCGAGCAACGTTGGCAGATCATTCTGTAGAAACGCGATTTATGTTGCAGCTGTTTGGGCCCCTGCAATGAAGTGAGGACCGATGAGGTGGTCGCCAATGATTCCGCACCATACATTTACAGTCCTCGGTCGCTGTCGCTCTACCTGTCTGAGCCAGCGAGGATTGTCCACGGACCAGTAATGCATGTTCCGTAGATTCACTGCCCCGTGGTTTGTGAAACCCGCTTCATCGGTAAACAGGTAGAAGTGCAACGCATTCTCCGTTAATGCCCATTGACAGAATTGCACTCGATGATTAAAGGCATCACCATGTAACTACTGATGTAGCGACACATGAAACGGATGAAAGCGGTGACGATGCAGTATGCGCATGACACTACTTTGACTCAGTCCACCGGCTCTCGCAATGTCACGTGTACTCATGTGTGGGTTCATGGCAACAGCAGCTAACACACCAACTGCACCCGCTTCTCCTGTGACGGACCTGTTACGAACCCGTTTGCGTGCTACGACCATACCTGTTGCATACAGTTGGCGGTAGATGTTTTGCAATGTGCGGCACGTTGGATGCTCTCTGTCCGGGTACCGTTCTGCATACACCCTGCAGGCTTCAGCTGCATTTCGTCGACACTGGCCATAGATGAGTATCATCCTTTTCAGAGTTCGAATACACCATGGTCACAGTTCCTACAACACTACACTATCATAGACGTCTGGTAACACGGTGTACTGTTGAGTGGTACTTAAGTAAATAAATTAGTGAAATCAAAGTGAACTAGAAATTAGAATATAAATGGAAAACTTGGTTTAGTTTGGAGAGTTACATACTGGCACACAGCGGGCCGAACAGCAGAGACAATGACCGTGAAGTCAGCAAGTTCCACATAAGCGGGCGCTGTCGATTCAGCCGTCAGGGCATCGCCCGACCTTCTCACGTGTTTCTCAGTTGTCGCATGTGAGCAAAGGCCCTCGCCTACATTCCAAGAGCCAATGACCGACGTTAAGAAGAATCTTCGAGAATCTTTTCAACGTGACAGAAGAGGCAATGGCCGTGAAGTCGTTCACCTCCAGTAAACTGAAGTGAATAAATACGCGAGACGCAGTGGGCCCGACAGATGAAGACGAGAGGAAGACGAAGGCGAAGACGGAGACGAAGACGGAGACGAGCGACGAAGAAGACGAAGAAGAAGCGTAGCAGTTGTTTTAAGTTAGTTTCGGTGCTGAAGATCGTCAGGCAAGAAGAGACTACATCATGCACAGACGCACCGAGTCCGCCGCTGTAATAGAATAGCAAGCAGCAGCCTCAGTGCCAGAAGAAGAAGTTGAAAGGTATTTTGAAGTCTGATTTTACGTACCCGGGTGACTCGTGAGGACGGGAAGGAGACGGCCTCACTTCAGCAGTCACCTGTGAGCTGGGATGAAGACCTGACAGCCGAAGACTGGCAAGCGGGAGTCCGTGGTTCGAGTCCGGGACACTGGCCTTCCCCCGCCGCGCCGCTCTGCTGGCCGACGCACAACACACGCGGCCGCTTAGAGAAGAGAAACACTGGGACGCCACATTCAAGGTATCACCATCCGATGCACGACGTCGCTCGCAATAATTAAACGGACCACCTCGCGCTGCGCGTCTCCGGTCAGCTGGGCGAGACGGCGACACGAGATACTCACCGCTACGCGTAATCAGACGCCGCCGCCGCCGCCGCCGCCGCTGCCGCAGCAGAAGGCTACGCAAACGACACGGCTGCCGCTCTCCGAACCAGAACGTCCAGTAAGATAACAGCTGTACGAAACTTTCAATAAAAGTTATCTTTTGTAAAAATGATGTTTCATTCGACCTCATACCCGAGCCAAGGAAGAACCCACCCTGCCCACATTTTGTAAGAGAGAAAAGTTTATTTATTTAATATTTTCACCCTGACAGAATGCTTGAGAATGCTCATCCTGACAATTGACAGCATCAAAAGAGAAAACCCAGTTACATTGAGTGACAGAAGTGTCACATTTAGTAACACAACTGTTACATTTGATGTCAGAAGCCGTAGTAGTTGTTACATTTGGTGTCAGAGAAAAACCCTTAGCTCAATATGAGGTGTGAATGACAGTCACTAACGGTCCACAGTTAGTATTGTTTAACGTGTGAAAGGATAGAGGTTTGCATAGCAGTCGTAATATTTTCTTTCTTTAGAAGTGTATATTCTCTCATGATTTTAAGAGTTTGTCGAAAATTTTTAAACATCTTTTTAATTCAGTGTGGTAAGATTGTGTAACTAGCAGTTTATAAAATGATGACACGAAATCGTACAAAGTCAGAGTCAGCACCACAAGGGGTTTCTACTGATGAAGCTATTCAGAGCTTAGTTAATCAAATAGCACAGCTTAAAAATGATAATAATGCATTATTTAAACAGTTGTGTGAGGTTAGGCAAACCAGTTCAGTCCCTCCCACCCTAGATTCCTCAGCAGCAGCCTTGGTAACTCCTTTTTCAGGTAAACCTGGCGAAGACATAACAGCCTTCTTTGATGATTTAGTAGCAGCTGCAAAGTTAGGATCATGGTCAGATGAACAGCTCTTACAAATGACAAAGTTAAGATTGCTAGGAGAGGCTAAAGCACACGTATTATACCATGAAGAATTACGGAATGCTCGAACATTTGAGGAATTGAAGAAAGGATTACTTAAACGTTTTCAAAAACAGAACAGCTGTAGATTTTATAGGGAACAGTTAAACACTATCACTCAGAGGCAAAACGAATCGTTAGAAAGCTTTGTAGATAGGATTAGAAAAGTTAATATTAACACCTATCAGTTGACAACTAGTGATGAAGCAAATAGAGTTATTTTACAAGAGGCAGAAAATAGAGCTCTGGATACATTTTTACGTGGGTTACCTCCTGAAACGTCCCGTCGTGTCAGGGCAGAGTTTCCTAAGAATTTAGCAGAAGCTGTATCTGTGGCGACAGCTTTTGAAGAAATTGACATTGCCACCAGACACAAGGAGAAGCGAAATGTATTTTCAGCAGGAGTACGATGTTTTAGGTGCGATCGACAAGGCCATATAGCAAAAAACTGCAGACAACCTCAATGCACTAATTGTCAAAGAATAGGTCACACATTCAAGGAATGCAGGTCTAAGAAAGTTTTTGGAAATAGAAATCAGTTAAACTCAAACGGGAATGTCGGAACCGCCGCCAGGCGTTCCCAATAAAATTTCATGCCATTAAGGCGAATGTGAAGGCGGAATGCTGGTTATCTGCTACCATACAGGATAAAGAGGCAAGGATACTGGTGGATACAGGCGCAAACGTATCAATAGTGAGTAATGAATGTATTGGAGAAAAGAAATATGACCTTCCAAGGTATAGATTGAGTGGAGTAGGAGGAGGTACAGTGAAGTCATTAGGATGTACATCATTGATTTTCTGTATTCACGTTGTAGAATTTCAAGAAGATGTAGAAGTGGTAACAAAGATAACTGACGGGTACGACGCGATCCTAGGGTTGGATTTCCTGAATAAACATCACGCTAAAATTGACCTCAGACAGCAAACTGTAGAACTTAGCGGAATAGTATTTCAGCTAGGTGACACCGCTGCAAAGGGCCCTCTGCCGCAAGATTTCCCTAACCGGAAGGCGAAATCAACTACACTGCGTGCAACGTCCTTGAAGGTTGATTCGCGGGATCAGATACCATCTGGCTCAGGAAAACTTCTCTGGATGACCGTTGACCCCGAGGTACCTATAGACACAATATGTCTAATATAGCCACTAGAGGAAAATGAGGAATTAGATGTATCACATTGTTTTGTACGTAGAAGTGTTGTACGGGTTCAAGACGTTGAGGGAGAAAGAAAAGTACCGGTACTTATTGACAATTTTGGAGTGGAGGACAAAGAGTTGCATAAGGGAATATTAGTAGCTACAGTCAGTACTTTTGAAGAAGAAGATTTCATTTGGTCAGATATTAATGATGGTCAGAAACCAGACGCCTATAAAACCGCATTGCGCCAGAAGATTGAGCATTTGCAAGGAAAGGATAGAGACACGATAGAAGCAGTTTTAGTTGAGTTTCAAGATTTATTTAATGCAGAAGGTCCACTGCCAGCAACAGATATCACACAGCATAGGATCCCAACAGGAAATAGCCCCCCAGTTTATAGAAAGCCTTATAGAGTTGCGCATCACTTACAGCCAGTACTGGATGAATTTTTAGAACAGCATCTAAAAGATGGAATCATAGAATATTCTGATTCGCCTTATAATTCAAATATTGTAATTATTCCAAAGAAGTCTCCCGACGGTACGAAACGATATAGATTTTGTTGTGACTACAGACACCTTAACAAACAAACTATCTCAGATGTTTATCCTCTTCCAAACATTACAGATATCATTGACAGTTTAGGTAACAGTAAATACTTTTCAACAATCGATCTACGTAGCGGATATCATCAATTGGAAGTTGCACCTGAAGATAGGCATAAAACAGCATTTTCTACCCCTGGAGGCCACTGGCAATTTAAAAGAATGCCTTTTGGTTTGAAAAATGCACCAGCAACTTTTCAAAGACTACTCGATCGAGTATTGCGAGGACTAAAAACTCAGCAATGTTGTGTATATCTAGACGATATTATTGTATTCTCCAAAGACATTAATGAACATGCTGTGCGTCTGCGTAATGTTTTTCAGAGACTTAGAAAAGCTAAATTAACATTAAATATGGAAAAATGTAGTTTTGCATTGACAGAGGTTACATACCTAGGGCATGTCATTAGTGAAAAAGGAATTAGAACAGATCCTCGATTAATTTCGGCAGTTAAGGACTTCCCAACACCACAACGCGTTAAGGAGGTACAAAGTTTCATTGGTCTCGCATCGTATTACCGAAAATATGTTCAAAATTTTGCTGAAATTGCCCGACCCTTAACCCAATTATTGAAAAATGGTGCAAAATTTCATTGGTCTGAAGATTGTGAATCAGCATTTCAAACCCTTAAAGATAAGTTAACACACAGTCCAGTATTAGCCTACCCAGATTATAATAAAGAATTTATTTTATCCTGTGACGCAAGTGGTCATTCAGTAGGAGTTGTTTTGAGTCAGAATATTAATGGTGCGGAACACCCCATAGCCTACGCTTCGAGACAACTAACAACAGCAGAAAGAAATTATTCCACAACAGAGAAAGAATTGTTAAGTGTTATTTATGGTATCAAATACTTTAAATGCTACTTGTATGGTAGGAAATTCAAGGTCATTACAGACCACGCAGCTTTAAAATGGTTGCTTGGGTTAAAGGATCCATCTAGTCGTCTCACGCGTTGGGCCCTATGTCTTTCCGAAATGGATTTCGAAGTTATCCATAAACCAGGCAAAAAACACACGAATGCAGATTGTCTAAGTCGGAAAATAGCACTTTTGGAAGCAACAGACCGAGATACTGAGGACTGGAGAAAGGCACAAAATGAGGATACAGAATGCAAAAAATACGCAACTCAAAAACAATTTTGCTTTGAAGATGGTGTATTATGCCGTAAAACAAAACTTGGACCGCGAATTGTTGTTCCCCAACACCTTAGACAAGAAATAATGGCAGAGGCCCACGACCATATCCTTGCAGGACACGGTGGACAGCGGACAACCGAAAGACGTGTAGCAGAGCGATTTTGGTGGCAAAAGAGAAAGCAGGATGTTGCACAGTACGTTCGCAATTGCATTGCGTGCGCACAACGAGCTGAACTTTCTCGTTCAAAAATACCCTTACAGAGGCTCCCAGAGGCTTCATGTCCATTTCAAATCTGTGGACTGGATCTCTACGGGCCATTTCATAAAACACCTGCTGGTAATAAGTATGTTCTTACAATTATAGATCACTTTTCACGCTATCTAGCTATGGTAAGTCTCCCAGATCAGCAAGCAAATACAGTTGCCCAAGCTTTAGTTAACAATTGGATACTTAAATTTGGCGTACCTGAAGCTATTATCACAGATCAGGGATCTAATTTTATGTCTGAACTAATGAAACAGCTATGCCACTTACTAAAAATACGCAAATTACGCACAACTCCGTTACACCCTCAGTGCAACGGACGCACAGAAAGAGTTCATCGGACAATTGGCAAGATGCTTAGTTATTATATTAACGAACAACATTCTAATTGGGATACGTATTTACCAATAATCGTGTCGGTATACAACGCCAAAACGCATGAAGCAACTGGCATGTCACCTTATGAAGTGGTTTATGGGAGAAAAATGCCGTCCCCTTTTGATGTAATCAGGCAGAAAAACGGAAAAGTCGGAGAAACAGTAAGAGATTTCAGTCGAATGATGAAAGATGTATGGAAAAAGGTTCAAAAATCTAATACAAAGGCTTTGGAACGACAGGAAAGATTAGGTAATACCCAAGCTAAATATCCAAATTACAAAATCGGTCAGTGGGTTATGCTTTTCACTCCATACGTTGCGAAAGGAAAAACAAAGAAATTTGTAACAAACTACAGACATCCTTATCAAATTATTGAGATCACGTCACCAGTCAACGTTAAATTGCAACTGCCCACCCGAACTACTGTTGTGCATGTAAGTCGTTTAAAACCTTTTAAGGGCGCTCCAGATGTAATTCCTTCAACAATAGTGTCTGCTTTTCCGAAGGGTGGAGGAAGTACGCGAAAAGGAAAAAGAGTGGCCACGCCAGCACAACATACAGACATGGCACCATACAATCTTCGACCAAGAGTGCGAATGTCCTAGTGGAATCTCAGTAGACTGTGGATAGTATACATATGTAAGTAATTAATAAATGATAATGGTTTATTTAAAAAAAAAAAAGTTGAACGTAGAAACAGGTAGATCTTGTAGTTAACAATGTATTCCTTCTTTTCTTTATTTTTGTTTTTACTAGGTTCGTAGGTCCATAACCATGTTGTTTGCTTTTTTCAGCAAACGCCATGCAAAGCATTTCCTACACAAAACCTATCCTACCTCAATGACTCCCTTGACAGTTCCCTTCTGAAGTCATTCGATATGTTCATAAATTCACAGCAAGACAAAATTGATGCCAATGTTATGATGCAACATGTCTTAAAATTAAAAGGTGAACACAAAACTAAAATTATAATGCTAGGAACGGGTATATCTGGAACCTTTGTGTTGGTGTTTCTGCTTTGTACAGTTCTCTTTTATTTAAGACGAAAAAATAAGCCAAATAATAATATACCACTTCATCAAATCCCTGTTAACTGGATACCACACTCTTAACTGATGTACTTCAATGGCTACTTTTAAGCATTAGTGTATTAATTTTGTTTATTGTACTTCACTCTTTACTAAACAGTCTTATGTTAAAATAAACAATACTGTAGAATAGTTATTCTTGCATTAGTATAGGGTAGATTAAACAGCTGTTGCTATGTAATTTTCTAAGTGAAAAATCTATTTTTTGTTTATTCATTCTCATCAAGATTTGTTACACTTATTATAACCATTTATGTGTAAACTATGTGATTCATGAGCGCACAGGGCTTTTATAAAGTGATACAGTATTTTCAACATACTTAATGTGACGCATGTGTAAGTCGAGAGTTTTCAGTGCTTGTGTTTTTTCCGTGTGAAGAGTGGAGGAATGTTGAGTAGTAAATTCGAGGGCGAATTTCTCCGAAGGGTGGAGGAATGTTGAGTGGTACTTAAGTAAATAAATTAGTGAAATCAAAGTGAACTAGAAATTAGAATATAAATGGAAAACTTGGTTTAGTTTGGAGAGTTACATACTGGCACACAGCGGGCCGAACAGCAGAGACAATGACCGTGAAGTCAGCAAGTTCCACATAAGCGGGCGCTGTCGATTCAGCCGTCAGGGCATCGCCCGACCTTCTCACGTGTTTCTCAGTTGTCGCATGTGAGCAAAGGCCCTCGCCTACATTCCAAGAGCCAATGACCGACGTTAAGAAGAATCTTCGAGAATCTTTTCAACGTGACAGAAGAGGCAATGGCCGTGAAGTCGTTCACCTCCAGTAAACTGAAGTGAATAAATACGCGAGACGCAGTGGGCCCGACAGATGAAGACGAGAGGAAGACGAAGGCGAAGACGGAGACGAAGACGGAGACGAGCGACGAAGAAGACGAAGAAGAAGCGTAGCAGTTGTTTTAAGTTAGTTTCGGTGCTGAAGATCGTCAGGCAAGAAGAGACTACATCATGCACAGACGCACCGAGTCCGCCGCTGTAATAGAATAGCAAGCAGCAGCCTCAGTGCCAGAAGAAGAAGTTGAAAGGTATTTTGAAGTCTGATTTTACGTACCCGGGTGACTCGTGAGGACGGGAAGGAGACGGCCTCACTTCAGCAGTCACCTGTGAGCTGGGATGAAGACCTGACAGCCGAAGACTGGCAAGCGGGAGTCCGTGGTTCGAGTCCGGGACACTGGCCTTCCCCCGCCGCGCCGCTCTGCTGGCCGACGCACAACACACGCGGCCGCTTAGAGAAGAGAAACACTGGGACGCCACATTCAAGGTATCACCATCCGATGCACGACGTCGCTCGCAATAATTAAACGGACCACCTCGCGCTGCGCGTCTCCGGTCAGCTGGGCGAGACGGCGACACGAGATACTCACCGCTACGCGTAATCAGACGCCGCCGCCGCCGCCGCCGCCGCTGCCGCAGCAGAAGGCTACGCAAACGACACGGCTGCCGCTCTCCGAACCAGAACGTCCAGTAAGATAACAGCTGTACGAAACTTTCAATAAAAGTTATCTTTTGTAAAAATGATGTTTCATTCGACCTCATACCCGAGCCAAGGAAGAACCCACCCTGCCCACATTTTGTAAGAGAGAAAAGTTTATTTATTTAATATTTTCACCCTGACAGAATGCTTGAGAATGCTCATCCTGACAATTGACAGCATCAAAAGAGAAAACCCAGTTACATTGAGTGACAGAAGTGTCACATTTAGTAACACAACTGTTACATTTGATGTCAGAAGCCGTAGTAGTTGTTACAGTACTACAGTTGGTCTGCGTGCGGAGACGAATGCAGAATAACAATAGCAGCAAGCGCTACAGGCGGACACTGCGACAGCTAGACCAAACCACAACAGTGCACTACAGCCACACTCGTAAACACGGTCGTCATCGTAAACATGTCCCTGCAGATGCTGCTCGCCGACCGTGGCCCGTGTTTGTTACAATACGCAACTGAACGTCGGAGGTTTCAAGCGTCAACTTTAGTTTACAATATCTCCGGATGTAATTAACATTTTACAATGCAACAAGCGGCAATGATTACGTATTTGTTTATATGTTCAGATGTGCTAACAAAACTAACGTGGTGCCATTTAAAAAAAACGTAGGTTTGTGTTAAGAAACATACTTCCGTGCATTTTTGTATCGTTTGTATTAAACAATTACACTAGCCCCTCTCTCCTCACGTTCGGTCTGTGGAATCGGTTCGTCAGTATTTGATGTGGTTTACGAAATATATCCAGCGGTAACGCTAGGTGACTCACCCTGAATATAGGCTTGAAATGAATGCCAATATGGCGCCTCACAACTCTGTACTGAAGTGAGGCGGCGTGCGTGTGACGTAGGTGGCGTTGTGCCATCTCATTGGTCAACGCTCAGACGCACGCTCAAAGTATCTGAAATGCCAGATATTACTCTGCACGTTCCGAAAGACTCCCGAACGTCTGCCGGAGTGGCCGTGCGGTTCTGGGCACTACAGTCTGGAGCCAAGCGACCGCTACGGTCGCAGGTTCGAATCCTGCCTGCCTGCATGGATGTGTGTGATGTCCTTAGGTTAGTTAGGTTTAATTAGTTCTAAGTTCTAGGTGAGTGATGACCTCAGAAGTTAAGTCGCATAGTGCTCAGAGCCAACTCCCGAACGTGCTACTCCACGCTATGACGTCAGAAACTTGGCACGCTCAATGCTCAACGTTCCGATGCACGGTCCGTGTGCTGACGGCTACTCACCCTTCGGATGGGGAGGGCCCAAGTCTTAAATGAAGCCCCTCACATAAGTCGCGGACGTCCCCTGGCACGTCACGGAGTAAAGACGTGGATGGAGTCGCAGGTGCGGTGCCTCGCCCTCTGCGGCAGCTCGCCCGGTCAGTCACATAGAGATGGGCAAAACTGTTCTTTTCAGAGATCGGATCAGAACTGTTCATTCCCTGAAATGAATTAGCTCTTTTTCATGACTCACCACTCGTTTACAATAGAAAATAAATGGAAGGCACATTGCCCTTTAAACTTGGTTTATTCCAGTACTATACCTGTATTTTGATCTTATTTGATCCTATTTTGAAGTAACACAGGTAAATTTGTATTGTTTATTCAAATTTCCACGATATGACAAAGTTTTTGATTATTGATTTATTTTGCACTATCGCGGTTTTTTGGGTGATCATAAAATGTTGTAACTTGAGATTTACATTAACAATATATTTGGCTATAATGTATTAAAATTTCATTAACCTCATACAAATACATCGCAAGCCATATATTTTTAAAGTGAACGTTTCCTTCCGAAGACGCCTAAAATCGCAAAATCCGTACCAGAATAAGAAAAAAAATATATAAATTTGACTGTAAGACTAAAGTGCTGCATATAGCCTTACGCAGAATAAAACAAGGAAAATATTGGTGTATCACATTTTGCGATACGTTTATCGGTTCGCTCGTAATTAAAGCGTAAATTCGAGTGTCCATAATAAAAATCCTATAGTAAGAGGAGTCGTCAGGAACCTAATCTGATCAGTTTAAACAAATAAAAATAAAATAAAAACAAATGATGTATACATAACATAATAATGTAATATACATAGCGGTATTACTACGAAGAACAATATCCAGTAGAGAGGAACTCCGATGCAGAAGCACTGAGTCGAGCAGGTCGAGCCGCGAGCTGTATTACTGCGTGAGCTAGGACCGCAGAGACCAGAGTGACACCTGAGTTGCTTTGCTTAACGCTCTGGCTAGAGTCGAGAACGGTGGGGTGAGCGTTGAGCGGCCGAGTACCGAGGGTCGGGGGAGCGGTGAACTCACCCGCTCCGAGACAAATCGTCCGTTCCCTTGCGAGCAGGTTGTTGCAAGTAGTTCCTATGTTATCCGCTAGGTGGCTCTCTGTCCTGTTGCTCGCATCAACTGCCCAGAGGGCAGGACGTGCGACTGAAACGATCGTCGACAGAGTGCGATGCGAAGTTAAGCTGCGGCAGATGACGCACAGAGACGGCACGGCATATGTGAAACACGAAATCCAATGGGGCACTGCACAATGCAGGCAGCCAAGGTAGAAGCAGGGCAGAGGCGCTGTGACCAGCGGAGGCGCTGCTGATATGCTCCGTCTCTCTCTCTCTATCTCTCTCTCTCTCTCTCTGCCGTGGGAAACGTTTGGAGCTACCGTTCTTTTTTTCTGAATCACTGATTGTTCACTCCTTTGAAAGATTCAACTCTGTGAATTAGTTCAAGAGCGGATCCCCCATCTCTACGGTCACACAGAGAGTGCGAGGACGCAGGTGTGTGCTGGCGCCGCGGCGCGGCGCGGCGGGCAGAAGTCGGGGTGAGCGGCCCGCCGGGCTGCGCTGCCCACGCGGAGGCGGCGCGCGGCCTTGGCGTCCGGCGACCACGTGCTCGGCCGCAGGTTGCCGGCGCGCAAGTAGCGGCCGCAATAAATAGCGGCGCCTCCCCCCCTCCAGAGGCTGGCGCTGGACCTGTGGCTGAGCAGAGAGGAACAGAGAGAGCGGCGGTCAACGAACCGCGACGCGCCGCTGTGCAGGCGGCGCAGCACGTGCCCACGTGGCCGGCACCTGCACCTCCTCCTCCTCATCTCGCTGCTCACCTACTCACTCGCACTATCTAAAGCCGTCGGCACACGGACCGTGCATGCGAACGTTGAGCGTTGACCGTACCCAGTTTCTGACGTCGTAGCGTGGAATAGCACGTTTGGGAGTCTTTCCGAACGTGCAGAGCAATATCTGGCGTGTCAGATATTCTGAGCGTTGACCAATGAGATGGCACAACGCCACCTACGTCACACGAACGCCGTCTCCCTTCAGTACAGAGTTGTGAAGCGCCATATTGACATTCATTTCAAGCCTATACGTATATATGCTATAGTGGACTGACAAGACAGCCAGTCCACAGTGACGGGTAACCGAAAGGCACGCGTACACACACGCCGACTGGCATGAAGTCTGGAACAGGATACGTTATTAATGCACTAAAGAAAAGCACGTAGCGTCTGTTTACTTAACGTTAATTCATCCTTGTGGTACATCGCTCTTGACTATACAAATGAGACTCTCTCCAGATATGGTTAATGGCGCTTTGCTAGGTAGTAGCCATGGACTTAGCTGAAGGCTATTCTAACTGTCTCTCGGCAAATGAGAGAAAAGCTTCGTCAGTGTAGTCGCTAGCAAAGTCGTCGTACAACTGGGGCGAGTGCTAGTACGTCTCTCTAGACCTGCCGTGTGGTGGCGCTCGGTCTGCAAATACTGACTGTGGCGACACGCGGGTCCGACATGTACTAATGGACAGCTGCCGATTTAAAGCTACCACCTAGCAAGTGTGGTGTCTGGCGGTGACACCACATATGCTGTTTCTGAGCACCAGCAAATTGAGAATCACTGGAAAACCCAATGTCAACTGCGTTATTCGTTCCAATAAAATAATGAGAAACATCAAATTCGTGGCAAAAGAATTCTTGTAACGAGCGTATTATGAGAGTAGGCTATTTGAAGGCAGCGACACACAGAAGATCAACCCAAAACGCATTGCTATTCATACAATGTTACAATTAAATTTCAATTAACATAATTATCTAAGATTTACATTTTCATCAAGGGGTAAGATTGACGTTTTAACCGAGGATAACACAATATGATGAAGAAAACTCAGCCTCTAGTTGGTTTAGCGTAATGGGTAGCGTTTCTATCCAGTAATGAGTCTTGGTTGCGGTGGTGGTTCGCGTCTTAAAATTCCCAATTTTTTTTCCTAACATTCGCGTTTTTATTAGGTTCTGATACTTTATTATTAGTCTAATATAAGTATAGACTATAATATTTGATGTTACGTAAATACAAGTTCACCTTTTTTTGAGGAGTGACTTTGTTCGATTGGCTTAATCTAAAGGACAGCTCGCGCTACTTGTATAAACATATCTTGCTCCTTCTTCTTTGACGCTTACCGAGCGAGGTGGCGCAGTGGTTAGCACACTGGACTCGCATTCGGGAGGACGACGGTTCAATCCCGTCACCGGCCATCCTGATTTAGGTTTTCCGTGATTTCCCTAAATCGCTTCAGGCAAATGCCGGGATGGTTCCTTTGAAAGGGCACGGCCGATTTCCTTCCCCATCCTTCCCTCACCCGAGCTTTCGCTCCGTCTCTAATGACCTCGTTGTCGACGGGACGTTAAACTCTAATATTCTCCTCCTCCTCTTTGACGCTTCGTAATTCACGTGTTGCAAAGATTCTGCTACTGTGTAGGAACAGTTATCAAGTAAGACTGACCTTGTGATTTTACTAACATGTGGGAATGATGAAATAATGTTCATCTTATGCGGAGAAGCATTCCAAATTTGTACCGCACTGTCTGTAATGGAACTTCTTTTATAAGCCTGTATCCTTATTCACTGGACATGGTACTTTCCTTTTCGTGGACGAAGGAGGAAATGTGCCTTTTAATAGAGCTAACGTGGGAATTTTACGCTCGCCCGTTGAGTAAACAGTGTGATTTACGAACTAGAATCGTCCCTCAACTGCCGCTGGACTGCGTTGCGTTCGCGTACACCACGCTGGGGCCCACGTACCGTGTGCACAAGTCGCATCGTTCCTGAGCGTTCAGCAGCACGCTGAACTCGGCACGCTCAACGTTAACGTTCGGCAGCACGGTCCGTGTGCCGACGGCTTAACAATCTCACTCTCCTCGGTCGCTCGCTATCATCCTTTCTTCACTTCCTCACTTAGCCATCGTCCCCAAAATTTCTCTTCGTCGCCCACTCGTCTTCACGCACTGTCCTCTATCCCTCCTGGTGAATCATTCTTTACTTCTTCACCTATCCGCTGACGCCAATTTTATTTTTCCTCACTCATATTTAAACACCTCCGTCTATCCATTCCCATCACTCTTTCTTTTAATTTTATGTTGTAACGGCAGAATTGTACGGCCGTAACGGACAGCGCCAGAGTCGCCGCGCTGTGGGCTTATCGTGCGGAATGCTGACGGGAACTGCAATCTGAGTCGCGCGCCGTGGCGTGTACACAGCCACCGGCTACGAAGGGCAGTCAGTCTGAGACCGGCGCCTTGCGAACACGTGTCGCTCTCGACACAGCCATGACGGGTTACCAGACATGACAGGATGCCTCCGCCCAACTCCCACAAAGCAGCTGTACCACCAGCCCCGCCAGACATCAGAAGAAGGACTGCCGCAGAAATCGAGAAACATAAATAGGAGACAGATCCCAGGCATCCAATGTTCGGATACAATCTTCAACCTCGCCGACTTAAGGGGCTCCGGAACGCCCTATACTTGCAATGTTAAAATAACGCTTATAAATTACATCTTTCCTCACAAAGTATTTGAGGTAGGAAGTTGAACTTTTTACAGACTATTTATTGGAATATGGGCTACAACTTAACACAGGTATTTTACAAAATTTTAGTTCAGTTATTAAAGATGATTTTTTTTTCAATTGCAATGAAAATTCACAACATTTTTTTGCAATTTTTATTTATATATTCAAAAATATACAGTTTTTTGGAAAAAGGCTGTGTTAAATTATGCAGAAGGTACTGTGTAACATTTACTGAAAGTTTGAAACAAATATGTTTGGAAGATCCTTAGAAAACATGTAATTAGTATGAGAAAATAAAAGTTTTGGGAATCGAGCGACAAAGATTGGATCAACTTTTTAGTGCATTCCAGGTCCATAGGATGGATTATCTTCATCCTCTGCAAACTCCTCCTCCAGCTTCCTCTTGTTCCTCCTCCTGTTTACTCTTGCTTCTATTTCTAGACTCTTTACAGCCCTGTCTGCAGCCCGAAGGCGTTCCTTGTCTAAAGCAAGCATCGCTCGTACCATGTTAGAATGTTATTATTTACAGTAATAACACATACCTTTGGCTTTCCAACATTTCTCCTTTTCTTAAAAGCCTTCAGAGGATTTCTAATAACTTTACTTTTACTCATTATTATACTTCAACAAAACAGAGACTCAAGAAACAGAATTAATTACGAATATTTTAGAGATAACGACAGAGTAAATAAACATGAAACAATCGACAATCACACCAGCGATATATATTGAACCATCACAGGTTAGCCACAACACATACTTTATCTCACATCACTAAAATGTACCTGATGAACACGGACGTTAATAATAACACCATTTGACAGCAGTTTAACAGCGCCACAGTGGGTCACGCCCATGTAGAACACATTTCAAAAAAAATTTAAAAATAGTTGTAGTCTTCGGAATTGAATAAATTATATATCTATTAAAAGGTAATAGTCTGCAGATTCAGAAAACGCAAAAAAGTAAAAATTGAACTTTTCATGATTTTGAGCCTTTCCAGAGCCCCTTAAATCAAGGAAGAGTTTCCTACGAACAACTGAAGCAACTCTTTTATCACCTAGAGCACGACGAGAAGAGCTGTGGTACAATGTGGATCCAGGAAGACCAGGGAATAGCCCCAGGGAAGAACCCACAGCTGGCTCTGAACTCCCATATACGACCTGGAAAACCCTGAATAGACTACGAACAGGCGTATCAAGATGCAGAGCAAACTTGGAAAAATGGGGCTACATCAGTGCAGACGAGCCCTGCGAGTGTGGAGAACAGCAAGACCCACAACACCTACTGGTCTGCAGGAAACTAAACAACCCGTGTTCGACTCAAGACCTATTTCAAACAAATGACAAGGCTATTCAAGCTGCAGTGTATTGGGCTTCACGTGGGATATGAAAATCGCTCTGTTTCGCATCCTTAGCGCTTATCATTATATGTTACATACTTTCCTATATTATTGTAGCTAATTTACCTTATAACCATGTGTTATTGTATTATAACTGCTTCTCTTGCATTGTAATATATATATTTTTTTTAAGTGGTGATGTCTTGGATACGATAAATAAATAAAACCAGACGAGCGTAATGCATTGTCGCACCGTCTTTATTAATAAATGGTAAAACTAAGTATTGCGTGTTCCACATTCTCCACTACCTGGTGGCCGTGCGGTTCTAGGCGCTACAGTCTGGAGCCGAGCGACCGCTACGGTCGCAGTTTCGAATCTTGCCTCGGTCATGGATGTATGTGATGTCCTTAGGTTAGTTAGGTTTAATTTGTTCTAAGTTCTAGGCGACTGATGACCTCAGATGTTAAGTGCTCAGAGCCATTTTTTTTTTTTTTTTTGCACTAGCCGGGACTACCGCCCACGCATCCCATCCTAACAGCAAATGGACGCAATAACATTTTACTCGGCCGTCCAAAAGACCCCGTTAAAAAAGTGGTGCCAGGTGTGGCATCATTTTCGGAAAACCTACAGTCCTGAAAAGTGCAGCGATGTGTAAACTTAACATCGGAGCATCTTCACGACATCCCGGGTTCGATTCCCGGCGGGGTCAGGGATTTTCTCTGCCTCGTGATGGCTGGGTGTTGTGTGCTGTCCTTAGGTTAGTTAGGTTTCAGTAGTTCTAAGTTCTAGGAGACTGATGACCATAGCTGTTAAGTCCCATAGTGCTCAGAGCCATTTGAACCATCTTCACGACAACACAGCAAGCAGCAGCAGCCAAGGACATCGTCCGACAACACGGGGACATGCAGCGCTGGAATTCATGTTAGTCTACTCAGATTGGCTTAAAACGGAAGGCAGTAACGGATTTTAAATTTTTCTGAATTACTGACCGGTATAGACTGCATTCAAAATGGTAGACGCAGACGCGAGTAACACGGTCGATCTCCAAACCGTTGTAGAGGAACTACGAAGAGACATTCAACAATTAACAGCAGATAAAAGCGAGCGTAGCCTCCCGGTTGATTTGTCACATGACGGCACTTCTGTTCCAATAAAGAATCTTTCACTGTTGCCATCTATACCAGTGTTCAGTGGAGAACCTGAGGAAGATGTGGGAGTATTTTTTCGGAAACTCGAAGACTCAGCTCTGTTGGGTTCGTGGACTGATTCAGATAAGCTAGCAGTTGCTAAATTGAGAATCCAAGGAACCGCACAAGATTTCATTAGCGCGGAGCCGATTTGCGCGAAAACAGAAGTTTACAATGATTTTGAAACGGTAGTGGTTCAGAGGCTCAAACGCAAAAATGCAATCACATTCTACCGTGAGCAGCTTCATAGTGACGAATCTGTCGAGCAATTCGCTGATAGAATCCGAAACATAAATGCTCAGACTTACGAGCTCGTAGAGGACGAAAATGAGAGCCGGATCCAGCTTTTCGTAGACGATCAGAGAGCACTTGACACATTAATCCAATGGTTGTATGGGGAAGAAGTAAACATGCGAGGTGCCGGGGCTAGCAGTGTATTTAACACTCAATTCTTCTAGAATCTACATATGTACATGATTCTCTAAGCCCCCCCCCCCCCCATTCTAACTCCAACTTTTGCTGTTGCACAAGGATAAAAAAAATACGCAAACTGACTCTAATCAACCCTGCCAGTGGAGTAGAAGAGGGTTTGGCACCTGCAATAATTTAATTTGATAAATAAGTTAAATAAACGAAGGTTTCATTAACATAGTGTGGAATGATGGGGTTGCTCTACCGATTAACAGAATGAAAGTTCTGTCCAAAATAACATATGATTTATTAAGACTAAACACAAAATAATAAACAAAAACACATGAAACATTTATAATACATCAAATTGGCTCAAATTGGAGACTCAAACAAACGCTGTGAATGTGAAGTTGTCCCTAAACTAGATTGTGAGGATTATGACGAAGTGGTATGTGCAGCAACTCAAATCTTAGAGAAAACACATAACCAACCCAACATTAATTCCTGCTACCCAAGACAGAACAAAGTTAGAAAAAGGTGAACAGGCGCGCTCTGCTGAGCTCTGATTATCACCTAGGAAAATCCCTGTCTGCCGGTGCTGCGGACATACCTTACCAAACTGTCTTCTTAACTGCCAGAACACGATCTGGCGTACCGGAGCCGATGGCTGGTTGCTTCGACGTCCTCGACCGAAAGGCGAGAGCCGACTACCCACAAGAGCACCCGTACAAAACCGAACACAGAACATTCCCGCCCCCACGACAGTGGCCGTGGTTAAACGTTCCAATCAGCAACTCGAAAACCAGCGGAAAATTCCACTCTATTGCCGGAACGCTACCATTCCACCAATGGAGATTCTTGGCGCCAATTTCTGAGCCGATGTTGCTACGTCATGGAGCTATGCCCTGAGCAAATCAATCACAGTTACTATTTTGCAGAAAGCGCGGGAATTTTCCCGCCACAGCTGCCTGGGTACACAAGTCATTCCCACGCCTCGCTGGTAGCCCGCCAGAAAGTGTTTTCGCTAAGTTTCTGCGAAGTAACGGAACCTCTAGCCCAGCCGCTACTTCAGGCCCTGCGGGCGTGCCTCTTGACAATGTCGGCGTCTGGAAAGCATTCACTCGACTCCCTCACACCTGTCGGCTTACCCTTTCAAAGTCAACAGATCCCGCCTGTCACTGGACCACCCGGGTGACGAGAGACGCTGCGTGGGAAGTCCGCGTGTGAAGGAATAGCAACTTTCCACCGCATGCAATTAGAGAGGAGAATCGTAAGATAGGAATATGAGAGGGGGCTCATGCCACCTCTCAAACAAAGCAGTCAAACTCGAACGCTGTAAAACATTTCAAGAAGCAGTAGAGGCAGCTGTTGGTTTTGTCGAAGCATTGAGATGCCCAAGTGACATGCGAAAAGAAGAACGTCGCGTGTTCAACCCAAATGTGGAATGTTACCGATGCAATAGGCCCGGTCACAAGCGCAAGGGCTGTAAGGAGAACAGGACCCGCCACAACTGTGGGATACAGAGTCACTTAGCGAGGAACTGTCGCAACAAAAAGAAACCAAGTGTGAGCAGCGGACAACTCGGCAGATCTTTAAACGAATGCAGGAACGTGCATGCCACCACAGCGTTCGCCCCTTGCTCGAGGCAGTGATTCCTGTTAGTGCAACTGAAAATCAGTTCGATAATGACTTCGCGATAGGTGCTGTTTATCGCGGAAAAAATGTTAAACTATTGATCGACACTGGAGCAGAGACCTCATTGATGTGGTATTCTATAGACGAAAGGGACAAGCTGAGACCGCCAATGTTTAATGTGCGGGGGCTGAACAGTGGCAAACTATGTAACTATGGAGAAGTTTACGTAGAATGGTTCCTAGGCCAGGACAAATACACAGCAACGGTGCAAGTGGTTCCTAATAATGAAACGCGCTACGATGGTGTACTTGGATTTGGTTTCTTATCCGCTAACGGGGCAGAGATATTATTCGCAGAAGGAAGAATCAGACTAGGTCGTAACAATTACAACCTGGAAAATCATTCTTCATGTCGCACTCAAAGGAGCCGAAATTCTGACGTCGAGGGAGCGACCACCCCGACCGACGCATCAGTTTGAATCCTCAGAGTCGAAGTACAAATTACTCAGCCGCGGCAAGTTCCTCAGGGAACGGGAAAGGCAATCCATGTTGTAGTAAAGTCGCCACTGGTCAGAAAAAGAGCTCTGTTGCTGACCCAACGGTCGGAAAATTGTGAATTATTGGACACAATGCATTGTTATGTTGCCCGAAGTATAGGCGTAGCTGCAATGGTGAGGCCGAACGTGGCGCGAGTCCCAGTAACAATAACGAATATGAGCGATACAGATGTCGTTTCGCCACGAGGAACGAAGGTTGCTGAAGTGTCGAGCATAAGTAAAGATGACGTAATACCGATTCCAAACCAAGCAGCAGATGTAGCAGTCACGAAAACAGATTCTTGTAGAGATATTGAAACATTGAAACAAGGAGCTGAAAGTGAAATCAAATTAAAGAACAAATTTTGGAAGAAGATTGAACATTTGTCAGCTGATGATCAGAAGATTTTGGCACCTGTTTTGTTAGTGTATTCAGATCTTTTCGGAGAACGTTCAAATTTACCTGTTAGTGACTTAGTTCAGCATCGCATACAGACCGGAAATGCAGCACCAATCACGCAGAGGCCTTACCGAATTCCATTCAGTCAAAGAGAATTGGTCGAAGATATGGTCAAGGAACAACTAGAGGCCGGAATTAGTAAACCAAGAGATCCTGCTGATCCACCATGGTCATCACCAGTGGTCCTAGTAAAGAAGAAATCTGTTTCGAGCGAATCACAGTTTCGATTTTGCGTTGATTGCCGAGATTTAAATGCCATCACCACACCAGACATGTACCCGTTACCAAACTTGGTAGAAACCCTGGACTATTTGGGCAGATGTCGCATATTCTCAGTCTGTGATCTAACTAGCGGATATCACCAGTTAATAGTGCATCCAGATGATCAAGCAAAAACTTCATTTGTAGCTGCAACAGGAGTGTACAAATACCTCCGTATGCCCTTTGGACTACGTAACGCCCCAGCTAACATCCAACGCCTAATGGATTCTGTTTTACGTGGGCTCACCCCAACACAAGCTCTTGTATACCTTGACGATGTGATAATTTTTGGTGAAAAAATGAGGCAACACACTGAGAGACTTCAAGCAGTATTTGAGTGTATCAGAAGTGCGAAGTTGTCTTTATCAATAGATAATTGTCACTCCGCACAAAGTGAAGTGAAGTACCTTGGACATGTGAATGTGTCCGCCCTGATCCAAAACTAATCGAAGCTGTCAAAACTTTTCCTGAACCACAAACAGTCAGAGAACTACAATCATTTCTGGGTTTATCGAATTTCTATCGTCGTTTCATAGTCCATTACGCAGATATCGCAAGGCCAATGACACAGTTACTTAAAAAAGGAGCCACATTTAATTGGTCAACAGAATGCAAAAATGCAATGGAAAAACTGAAAACCGCTCTAACCACAGCTCCAGTTTTGGCCTATCAGGATTTAAGTAAGCCCTTCATCCTTTCCACAGATGGTTCAAATTTTGCAGTTGATGCTATTTTGTTCCAAAAATTTGATGGTCAAGAACGTCCAGTATCATTTGCTTCCCGACAATTAAATAAGGCGGAATGTAACTACACTACCACTGAAAAGGAACTTTGTGCTCTGGTCTTTGGTATCAAACAAAACAGATGTTTCTTAACAGGAAGAGAATTCACTGTAATCACAGACCATGTCGCACTTAAATGGCGATT
The DNA here is from genome assembly GCF_023864275.1 of Schistocerca cancellata. Lineage (NCBI taxonomy): Eukaryota > Metazoa > Arthropoda > Insecta > Orthoptera > Acrididae > Schistocerca > Schistocerca cancellata. The sequence continues at coordinate 12,595,520 of NC_064635.1, read as the reverse complement.
GAGCTTAAAGGATCCCAGTTCGATACTAACAACATGGGCATTAGAACTGAGCGCTTACCAATTCACAGTTATCCATCGTCCTGGGAAACAACATGTGAATGCTGATGTGATGAGTCGTAAGGTTCGTGTTCGTGTCACCATAAGCCGTGAGGAGGAATTAAAAGCAGCCCAAGAAGAGGATCCACAATGCGAAATATGGAAAAATGATCAACGGTTCGTTGAAATAGATGGATTGCTGTACAAAGTTACTAACGAAGGGAATCGCTTAGTTATTCCAGGAAGCATGAGAGAGCAAATCCTAACTGAACAACATGATTCCTTACTATCAGGACACTGCGGTAAAAAGGCAACGATTATCAAAGTAGCTGAAAAGTATTGCTGGCCAAGTCGTAAGGCTGACGTATTTGAGTTTGTCTCACAATGTGATTCCTGCAACGGACGGAATAATGCGGGAAGAACTAAGGCACCATTACAAGAACTGCCGCAGACTAGTGAACCTTTTGAAAGAATTGGGTTAGACGTCGGTCCCCTGCCGAAGACTAAGGATGGAAACAAGTACATATTGCCGATATTAGATCATTTCTCCAGATATCTTGTGATATCTGATCAAAGTGCTGAAACCATAGCTAAAGTTTCTGTGAAGGAATGGATTCTAAAGTTTGGATCTCCATTAAGCATTATCAGTGACCAAGGGACGAATTTTATGAGTGATTTACTTAAACAAACATGTATTCTGATGCAAATAACGCAGTTGAGAACCACACCAGCACACCCTGAAGGCAATGGTCGCGTCGAGAGAGTACACAGAACCATCATTAAAATGCTTAGCCACTATGTAGGCAGCAAACACGATAATTGGGACGTCTGTCTTCCATATGTTGTAAATGCCTACAACGCTGAAATGCACTCATCAACGGACCTCTGTCCCTATGAAATTGTATATGGGCGGAAGATGCGCTCACCCTTGGACTTTGCACGATCGTCAGCTGGAATCAGCAATGAACACGTAAGGGAGTTAGCTCGCAAAGTGAAGGACTTATGGAGGGGAGTGAAACAGCGGAATCATCAGTCCTTCCTTCAGCAAGCCAAGCAACATGACTGCCAAGCAGTCGCGCCGCAGTATCGAGTGGGAGACTTTGTCTTCCTGAGAAACGTAGTGCTAAAGAAGTCGGAGGTCAAAAAGTTTAAGAAGTTTTGGAAGGGACCATACCCGATATTGGAGGTGGTGTCAGCTGTCACCCTAAAGTTCCAACTGCCTTTTTGTTCGGTTGTCGTCCAGGTCAACCGTGTAAAGCCCTGCCTGGGTAGATTCCCTGTAGCAACGCAGGACGACGACGAGGACCGATCGAGGGGCAGACCAGCTGCTCCAAAATCCAGGAGTTCACAGTCCAGATTTCGAGCCCGAGGCGTCGCCGCCGCCAACCCAGCGCTCCAGCCCAAGGCACACTTACAACCTCCGTAGGCGTGTGTAGTGTGAGTTAATGCAAGGTGTGTTGCGTTTAGCAGAGTGCATATGCGAATGTGTTGTGCAACATAAAATCGCAGCTATTGTGCAAGGTGCTCAAGTGTAAATAACATATGTTCCAAAGGTCGCCGAAGACGCATGTTTCTTCATATTCATTGTTTAATTCTAGTGTGTAGAACTTATTAACCATGTTTACTGTAATTCAATTCTTTGTTATGTTAGTGTGATCCATTAATGCTGTAGACGTAGTATCACAGGATGCAGGGGTGTTGTTTGAACCACAGTCAGACATGACAGTCTCAACGCACAGTGCTACAATTGTGCTTAAATATAATTTGTCTGAGATTCACCAACAATTTGATTGTGTTAAAAAACAAATATATTTGATCCGTTCAATTAAGAATAATGATACAGTCTTGAAAACTAGAACCTCTTAGTATAACAACTGGATTACTGCAAAAATGCAAGTAGAATCCACTTTCGCTAGCTATGCGCAAGAGATTAACTGTTTCTTAATACTCTTGCTACATAAAAGCTTCATTACGGCAAACGTGCCTGGTTTGATTTTGGAGGTTGAATTCTTCGTACTGTATTTGGTACCTTAACTAGCCAAGATCTGTTGGACATAAAGAATAAAATACTAGCTCTAGAGCAGCAGTCTAACACAAATTCAATTAACTTTTCTAATGAAATAATTGTGTTAAGAAATATGCAAAAGACCATTACTAACCACACATTGTTTATTGAACAAATTGTGAGAGTTCATTACACATTTTAACACAATTCGTGATGAAATGAATGCAACCATCTGTGAATTATATGCAATTCTTCAAGCTGTGAGTGCACATTTAGATTTAAACACCCTACTGTTAAGAATTACTGACAGTTTATCAAACGCTAAATTTGATGGTCTCAATTTAAGAATAGCCTTAGAAACTAGTTCAAATGATTGCTTGAATAGTGTTTTTTTTTTTTTGCATCCAGACAAATTTTACAAATGTTGCTGTTGATTGAACGTAAGCTAGATGCATCATCTACCATGATTTACCCTGTCAATTCCTACAATTTATATGCTTATTACAGATTAACTACCACATATTCTTTAATGATTGAAGATCAATTAACTGTAATTGTTTCAATACCGATTGCCAGATCCAAGTATAATTTTGAAATGTATAAAATTCATATTCACCCTGTGAAATGGAGCCAAGTAGGTATTCACGCAATGTATCAGCTAAAGGATTATTTATTAATCAGTAAAGATAGAAGATATTTCGTACCCCTGAATGAACATGATGTTCGTAAGTGTAAACGTAGTCATAAGCTAATTTGCCCAGAGACGGAAGTATTCTTAGATACTAGAATGTACAGTTGTGAGAAAGATTTGTTTATGAACAATACGCCTCGCTGGGATTGCCATAGGATTTTAATGCATCTTCGTCAACCATTCCTTAAAAGGTATTCTGAAGGTATAATATATTCGTTTAGCTCAACTCTCGAAATCACATTTACCTGTAAAACGTTTGACGCACCCGAACTACCTTTCCCATTCAAATTAACTGGTAGTGGATTAATTCTGAATGTTACGCACTGTGATTTATCATGTGATCTGTTTGAAATGCCTTCTGTATTACCAAGCACCTTTCATGCAGATGCAAAATTCCCTTTAACAAGGATGATACCTGATAATTACAGTGAATCATACTTACTGACCTATGCAAATCATTCTCTGTCCAGCTTACCCGAGGATGACAATTTAATTGCGGATATCCATGAAAGTGTAATAAATACTAATTATGAGTTAAATTTCTTAGAAGTAAGAACTAAAATTAAGTCTATTGAATCTTCCAATAATGCTAATCCATATTTGATTGTCAGTGTTGTGTTCTTTGCGCTTTTATTGCTGTCTCTTGTATGTACAGCCTATGTAATGTATGAAATTGTTGTCCTGAAAACACGCTCGTCAGTGCCCACCGTCACTGTGTCTGCAAACAGAATGAATGTCGAAGTGCCCCCCAACGCCGCCATTGGCGAGAGAAACGCATGACGCCCAGGAGGTCGCCTCGAGCAACCTTCGGTAGCTCGTTTTCACGAGGGAGGCTGATTGTAACGGCAGAATTGTACGGCCGTAGCGGCCAGCGCCAGAGTCGCCGCGCTGTGCGCTTACCACGCGGAATGCTGACACGGGATATGCAGTCTGGGTTGCGCGCCGTGGCGTGTACACAGCCTCCGGCTACGAAGAGCAGTCTGAGACCACCCAGTTGCGAACATGTGTCGCTCTCGACACAGTGATGACGGGTTACCAGACGCGCGTAATGCATTGTCGCACCGTCTTTATTAATGGTAAAATTAAGTTTTCCCTGTTCCACATTCTGCACTACCCACGCATCCCATCCTAACAGGTAATGGACGCAATAACAGTTTACTCGGCCGTCCAAAAGACCCCATTAGAATATTTTGTTTTTCCATACGGTTCATTTTTCAGTCACATGTGCACATGTTTTATAGTATGATTACTTTTGAACTCCCTTAATCATCTTCAGACCGCAAAACAAAGTACAGGGCTATTACAAATGATTGAAGCAATTTCATAAATTCACTGTAGCTCCACTCATTGACATATGGTCACGACACACTACAGATACGTAGAAAAACTCATAAAGTTTTGTTCGGCTGAAGCCGCACTTCAGGTTTCTGCCGCCAGAGCGCTCGAGAGCGCAGTGATACAAAATGGCGACAGGAGCCGAGAAAGCGTATGTCGTGCTTGAAATGCACTCACATCGGTCAGTCATAACAGTGCAACGACACTTCAGGACGAAGTTCAACAAAGATCCACCAACTGCTAACTCCATTCGGCGATGGTATGCACAGTTTAAAGCTTCTGGATGCCTCTGTAAGGGGAAATCAACGGGTCGGCCTGCAGTGAGCGAAGAAACGGTTGAACGCGTGCGGGCAAGTTTCACGCGTAGCCCGCGGAAGTCGACGAATAAAGCAAGCAGGGAGCTAAACGTACCACAGCCGACGGTTTGGAAAATCTTACGGAAAAGGCTAAAGCAGAAGCCTTGCCGTTTACATTTGCTACAAGCTCTGACACCCGATGACAAAGTCAAACGCTTTGAATTTTCGGCGCGGTTGCAACAGCTCACGGAAGAGGATGCATTCAGTGCGAAACTTGTTTTCAGTGATGAAGCAACATTTTTTCTTAATGGTAAAGTGAACAGACACAATGTGCGAATCTGGGCGGTAGAGAATCCTCATGCATTCGAGCAGCAAATTCGCAATTCACCAAAAGTTAACGTGTTTTGTGCAATCTCACGGTTTAAACTTTACGACCCCTTTTTCTTCTACAAAAAAACGTTACAGGACACGTGTATCTGGACATGCTGGAAAATTGGCTCATGCCACAACTGGAGACCGACAGCGCCCACTTCATCTTCCAACAGGATGGTGCTCCACCGCACTTCCATCATGATGTTCGGCATTTCTTAAACAGGAGATTGGAAAACCGATGGATCGGTCGTGGTGGAGATCATGATCAGCAATTCATGTCATGGCCTCCACGCTCTCCCGACTTAACCCCACGCGATTTCTTTGTGTGGGGTTATGTGACAGATTCAGTGTTTAAACCTCCTCTACCAAGAAACGTGCCAGAACTGCGAGCTCGCATCAACGATGCTTTCGAACTCATTGATGGGGACATGCTGCGCCGAGTGTGGGAGGAACTTGATTATCGGCTAGATGTCTGCCGTATCACTAAATGGGCACATATCGAACATTTGTGAATACCTAAAAAAACTTTTTGAATTTTTGTATGTGTGTGCAAAGCATTGTGAAAATATCTCAAATAATGAAGTTATTGTAGAGCTGTGAAATCGCTTCAATCATTAGTAATAACCCTGTACAAGTAAATATTGACTGTGTGTCTATGTACAGGGTGCTCGAAAAAAACACCGACAATCTTTAGGGACAGGTTCGTTACACCAAAACAAGAACAAAAGCGTAGTAAACATGGGCTCTAGAACGTTAAAATGCATACCTTAAGAGTCAAAAGCACTTCTTTATCTTCGATACTATGAAACAGATCTCATCTGCAGCAACGACTTTGCTTTCCATACTTTGGGAGGAGATAGTATGACCAAACCAAGAAAAAAATGGCCAGTAATCTTTGGGTTTAAAATGCATGCTTTAAGAGCCACGACCACTTGCTCATCTTCGCTAGTGTAAAACACATTTCTTCGTCTGAACAAGTGCTCATAGATCTTAAAACTGTTCAAAAACTAAAAAAATAAAAAGTCAGTAGGCTTAGATGAAGTACCAATGTGTGTATTGAAACAATGAATATGGATTATACAAGGGCTTTAACAAATGTAATAATTGAATCCTTCACATCAGGGACATTTCCAGAGCGGTTAAAACAGGCAAGAGTTGTACCTTTGCTTAAGAAAGGTAATGCAGAAGACATAGAAAATTACCGGCCCATTTCCCTGCTGTCAGCATTCTCAAAAATAATAGAAGCAATTATGAAAGACAGATTAACGAATTACCTGAATAAATACAATGTTTTAAGCGAATCACAGTTTGGTTTCCGAAGTGGCAAAAACACCGAGTCAGCCATAGTAGAATTCACAGAAGATGCTCTTGATAAAGATGAATGTGTCACAGGCATATATTTGGATCTTTCTAAGGCGTTTGATTCAGTAGACCACAAGATTCTATTAAATAAATTAGAAGCATTAGGAATAAGAGGGGCAGGTAATGACTGGTTTCGATCATACCTAACAGAGAGGGTACAAAGAGTAGAGATAACACATACTTCAAATACATTTAAAATTTAGTAAAACACTTATCAGAATCAAAATACTTTAATATAGGGGTTCTGCAAGGTAGCATATTAGGGCCAATGCTGTTCCTGATGTACATCAATGACTTTCCCAGTAGTGTTACTGATGGTGAAAAAAATTCTCTTCTCTGATGACAGCAATATTATAGTCACTTAGGAAACAAGAGAACCCCTTGCCGCGAAATATTATTAATCAATAAGCAATAATTGATTAATCAATAAGCAATAAAGTTACATTGAACATAAAGAGAACTAATGCCATGAATTTCAGATTGAAGACGAAAAATGACAATGTTAAATTAAAAGTAGATGACACCTCTACAGACTGTGTAACTAATTCAAAATTTCGAGGAATGAATAATTATTCTCAGTTGAAGTAGTGTGAACACACAAAGGTACTTGCAAACAGAAGTTCACCAGCATGTTAGGACTTTAGAGTCCTATCATCAGTGTATAACATGCAGTGTCTTTTTGATGTGTCGACAGAAGTGCCGACACAGTGTTATTTTCAGGGGGCCGATATGCACGCTATAAGCTCACCCAGAATATCGTGAAGTCTGAAACAGGACGCTCAATGAATGCTAATAAGAAAAGAACGTAATGTCTCTTTACTTAACTTTTATTTCATCCTTGTGGTACATCGCTCTTGATAATACAAATTAGACTATCTTCAGATACGGTTAATGGCGCCTTGCTAGGTCGTAGCCATGGACTTAGCTGAATGCTATTCTAACTGTCTCTCGGCAAATGAGAGAAAGGCTTCGTCAGTGTAGTCGCTAGCAAAGTCGTCGTACAACTGGGGCCGAGTGCTAGTACGTCCCTCTAGACCTGCCGTGTGGTGGCGCTCGGTCTGCAATTACTGACAGTGGCGACACGCGGGTCCGACATGTACTAATGGACCGCGGCCGATTTAAAGCTACCACCTAGCAAGCGTGGTGTCTGGCGGTGACACCACACTTTTAGTAACATATTATCCATATGTACACTCAATTCTTAGCTATGGCATTATTTTTTGGGTAACAAACACACAAAACATGAACACAATTCTCAAACTCCAGAAAAGAGCCATAAGAATAATAACCAAAAATACTAGTCGAGCCCATTGTAAAGATCTGTTCAAAACACTGGGGATTTTAAGTGCTCCATGTGAATACATTTACCAGTTAGTTGTACACATCGAACATAACATTGGTAATTACTGCACAAATAGCTCTGCCGATGACCATGCAACATTACGTTTACCAAGAAGAAATTAACATAAAACTCAAAACAGCATTTTCTACCAAGGAATAAAACTGTACAATAAATTACCAAAAGAGATTAAAGAAATTGCAAAACTACACTTATGTAAAAAGACAGTTAAAAGTACATGTTATGCAATACATTTTATACATTGAAGGATTACTTAGATAAAACAGAGCAGGGGTTTGATAAAAAAAATGTTATAAAAATAAATAATAATAATAATAATAATCATAATAATAATGATTATAAAAAAATCCAACATTCCACATAACACTTTCACTTTGTTTGTTTTTTTTTCCTTCTTTTTTCCTTTCTAGAAATACTTACCCCCAAGCTATGCATAGCAAAGTGCTAACACCTCTTCATCTTTCTGAGCTCAACACCTCACTCATTATGGAGGGATGCTGACTCAGATTTTCAGTATGGCAAATGGGAAGCTGCGGTACAGAAAATTTCCCAGAGATCATGAGTGTGTGCGTGTGAATGTGTGTGTGTGTGTGTGTGTGTGTGTGTGTGTGTGTGTGTGTGTTTGTGTGTGTGAGTATTTGTGTGTGTGTGTGTGATGATGATGTTTGGTTTGTGGGGCGCTCAACTGCGTGGTTATCAGCGCCCGTACAATTACCCAATCTTTGCTCAGTCCAATTTCGCCACTGTCCTGGATGATGATGAAATGATGAGGACAACACAAACACCCAGTCATCTCGAGGCAGGTGAAAATCCCTGACCCCGCCGGGAATCGAACCCGGGACCCCGTGCTCGGGAAGCGAGAACGCTACCGCGAGACCACGAGCGGCGGACTTATGTGTGTGTGTGTGTGTGTGTGTGTGTGTGTGTGTGTGTGTGTGTGTGTGTGTGTGTGTGTGTGTGTAGTGAGTGAAGTGTTATGAAACAATGTGTGTACAGTGTGTGCAGTGACTGATTTGCGATATGAGTAAACTGTGTGGCATTACACTATTTAATAAGTTATTTGTAAAAAAAAGTATTGTATACCAGGAGTAAACCTAATGATTGTCTCTAATTAGAAGTCTGTAAATATATGTGTATACGAAACAGCTTATTTAAAATTGATCTAAACTTGTAAATACTTTGATATATTCCTATATCCTTGTAAAAAAGAGATCTACTGTTGAATAAAGCTACTACTACTACTACTACTACTACTATTGCTACAATACTGTGACTAGAGCGTTTCATTTGGTCTGAATTTGTAACCAAATATTACTAAAACGAGGAAGTATCTGTCACATCATTTGTCAATACAATGACCTAGTTCTTGAAGGTGTAGCGTTTTTATTTTTTATTTTTTGGTGCTACAGTTCATGTATGCCGATAACCATGGGTACTGCTTACGCATTCGTTGCTCCTCTTTAGTTTCATCCTCCAGTGACACAGGTGTATAATATAGTTTCCTCCCCCGCAGAGTCAGTTTTCTGCCAGGGTAGTATTTTCTTTTTCTCCCTTTTTTTCCCTGTCCGCTTCGTGGCGCATCTGATAACTCGGTGGCACTGGGACGGACGGCGCGAGTGATATATCCCGCCGTTCCGTGACACTTTTTTACCCGCCGCTTGTCGTCATTCCTCGGAGGCGGCCGGAGTGTTTTACCGGCGCTGCGTGCCAGCACGCTGTTAACGTGTGCTGAGGGCGCTCTGCGGGCACACGCTCGAAACGCTACTCTGCCGCTAGACTTGTAAGCGGAGGCCGGGAGCGGGAAAAAAAGGAAAGGAGAGGAAAGGGAAGAAAAATATGAGACCCTACCGCCTGCGTCGCGTTCTCCGGAAAATGCTTAGGTTTAAGAGGCAGTAAAGTTGTGCGGGGGGAGCAACCCCCAGTTCACTTCTTCTCACTCGGCGATGCTTTATTGCTGGAAAATCGCCGTTACTTGCGCGCGTCAAGAGCGCGATTTCTCACACGGATCTGAGTACAATGCGATGCCACAGGAGTGAGGCGACTCTCAGCCCCGACTAAAGGTGCGGCGCGGTCAGTGTGTACCGGAGCACTAGGGTGGCACCAGGGTGTCAGTGGAGTGGCCGAGTTTGAGAGGTGAAGTTATCGTGGAATGGGTAGTTCTGCACATATCTGGTTTACTTCTTACTTAAAAAAGAGAAAGCAGAGAGTTGCCCTAGGCTAATCGAATAATACACTACTGGCCATTAAAATTGGTACACCAAGAAGAAATGCAGATGATAAACGGGTATTCATTGCACAAATATATTATACTAGAACTGACATGTGATTACATTTTCACGCAATTTGGGTGCATAGATCCTGAGAAATCAGTACCCACAACAACCACCTCTGGCCGTAATAACGGTCTTGATACGCCTGGGCATTGTGTCAAACAGAGCCTGGATGGCGTGTACAGGTACAGCTGCCCATGCAGCTTCAACACGATACCACAGTTTATCAAGAGTAGTGACTGGCGTATTGTGACGAGCCAGTTGCTCGGCCACCATTGACCAGACGCTTTGAGTTAGTGAGAAATCTGGAGAATGTGCTGGCCAGGGCAGCAGTCGGACATTTTCTGTGTCCAGATTGGCCCGCACAGGACCTGCAACATGCGGTCGTGCATTATCCTGCCGAAATGTAGGGTTTCGCAGGGATCGAATGAAGGGTAGAGCCACGGGTCGTAACACATCTGAAATGTAACGTCCACTGTTCAAAATGCCGTCAATGCGAACAAGAGGTAAGTGGCTCGAAACATCATGTCCAGACACTCCGGGATGATGATGGCATTGAAACAGAGAATGACAAGCGTAAAGCTGAAATACTAAACACCTTTTTCCAAAGCTGTTTCACAGAGGAAGACCGCACTGCAGTTCCTTCTCTAAATCCTCGCACCAACGAAAAAATGGCTGACATCGAAATAAGTGTCCAAGGAATAGAAAAGCAACTGGAATCACTCAACAGAGGAAAGTCCACTGGACCTGACGGGATACCAATTCGATTCTACACAGAGTACGCGAAAGAACTTACCCCCCTTCTAACAGCCGTGTACCGCCAGTCTCTAGAGGAACAGAAGCTTCCAAATGATTGGAAAAGAGCACAGGTAGTCCCAGTCTTCAAGAAGGGTCGTCGAGCAGATGCGCAAAACTATAGACCTATATCTCTGACGTCGATCTGTTGTAGAATTTTAGAACATGTGTTTTGCTCGAGTACCATGTCGTTTTTGGAAACCCAGAATCTACTATGTAGGAATCAACATGGATTCCGGAAACAGCGATCGTGTGAAACCCAACTCGCTTTATTTGTTCATGAGACCCAGAAAATATTAGATACAGGCTCCCAGGTAGATGCTATTTTTCTTGACTTCCGGAAGGCGTTCGATACAGTTCCGCACTGTCGCCTGATAAACAAAGTAAGAGCCTACGGAATATCAGACCAGCTGTGTGGCTGGATTGAAGAGTTTTTAGCAAACAGAACACAGCATGTTGTTATCAACGGAGAGACGTCTACAGACATTAAAGTAACCTCTAGCGTGCCACAGGGGAGTGTTATGGGACCATTGCTTTTCACAATATATATAAATGACCTAGTAGATAGTGTCGGAAGTTCCATGCGGCTTTTCGCGGATGATGCTGTAGTATACAGAGAAGTTGCAGCATTAGAAAATTGTAGCGAAATGCAGGAATATCTGCAGCGGATAGGCACTTGGTGCAGGGAGTGGCAACTGACCCTTAACATAGACAAATGTAATGTATTGCGAATACATAGAAAGAAGGATCCTTTATTGTATGATTATATGATAGCGGAACAAACACTGGTAGCAGTTACTTCTGTAAAATATCTGGGAGTATGCGTGCGGAACGATTTGAAGTGGAATGATCATATAAAATTAATTGCTGGTAAGGCGGGTACCAGGTTGAGATTCATTGGGAGAGTCCTTAGAAAATGTAGTCCATCAACAAAGGAGGTGGCTTACAAAACACTCGTTCGACCTATACTTGAGTATTGCTCATCAGTGTGGGATCCGTACCAGATCGGGTTGACGGAGGAGGTAGAGAAGATCCAAAGAAGAGCGGCGCGTTTCGTCACAGGGTTATTTGGTAACCGTGATAGCGTTACGGAGATGTTTAACAAACTCAAGTGGCAGACTCTGCAAGAGAGGCGCTCTGCATCGCGGTGTAGCTTGCTCGCCAGGTTTCGAGAGGATGCGTTTCTGGATGAGGTATCGAATATATTGCTTCCCCCTACTTATACCTCCCGAGGAGATCACGAATGTAAAATTAGAGAGATTAGAGCGCGCACAGAGGCTTTCCGGCAGCCGTTGTTCCCGCGAACCATACGCGACTGGAACAGGAAAGGGAGATAATGACAGTGGCACGTAAAGTGCCCTCCGCCACACACCGTTGGGTGGCTTGCGGAGTGTAAATGTAGATGTAGATGTAGATGTAGAGGTGACCGAGACGTGTAACCAATGGCAACCCATACCATCACTCTGGGTGATACGCCAGTGTGGCGATGACGAATACACGCTTTCAATGTGTCTTCACCACGATGTCGCCAAACACGGATGCGACCATCGTGGTGCTGTAAACAGAACCTGGATTCATCCGAAAAAATGACGTTTTGCCGTTCGTGCACCCAGGTTGGTCGTTAACTACACCATCGCAGGCGCTCCAGTCTGTGATGCAGCGTCAAGGGTAGCCGCAGCTATGGTCTGCGAGCAGATAGTCCATGCTGCTGCATTCGTCGTCGTGCAGATGGTTGTTGTCTTGCAAACGTCCCCATCTGTTGACTTAGGGATCAAGACGTGGCTGCACGAACCGTTACAGCCATGCGGATAAGGTGCCTGTCATTTCGATTGGTAGTCACATGAGGCCGTTGGGATCCAGCACGGCGTTCCGTATTCCCCTCCTGAACCCACCGATTCCATATTTTGTTAACAGTCATTGGATCTCGACCAACGTGAGCAGCAATGTCGTGATACGATAAACTGCAATCGCGATATGCTACAATCCCACCTTTATCAAAGTCCTCCTTAAACGAGGCATCACAACAACGTTTCACCAGGCAACGCCGGTCAACTGCTGTTTGTGTATGAGAAATCGGTTGGAAACTTTCCTCATGTCAGCACGTTGTAGGTGTCGCCACCGGTGCCAACCTTGTTTGAATGCTGTGAAAAGCTAATCATTTGCATATCACAGCATCTTCTTCCTGTCGCTTAAATTTCGCGTTTGTAGCACGTCATCTTCGTGCTGTAGCAATTTTAATGGCCAGCAGTGTATAAAGAGGGACACCATATCATTCGTATGAGGTGCATTTACAGGGCGAGTCCCAGAGTATTGGATTAGTGACCCAGTACTGTTCTTCGCTTACGTTAACGATCTGTACATTTTTTAAATCAAAATTCAGAGCCGGCCGCTGTGGCCGAGCTGTTCTAGTCGCTTCAGTCGGGAACGGCGCTGCTGCTACGGTCGCAGGTTCGAATCCTGCCTCGGGCATAGATGTGTGTGGTGTCTTTAGGTTAGTTAGGTTTAAGTAGTTCTAAGTTCTAGTGGACTTATGACCACAGCAGTTGAGTCCCATAGTGCTCAGAGCCATTTGAACTACATTTGACTGTTAATGTATGGTGCGGAATCTTAGGAGATGAAATCATCGGTCCACACTACTTCCCAGGTACACTGACAAGTGAGTTATATCGCGTGTTCAAAGTCGACAGTTTGGGTGGTCTCCTTGAACATGTGTGTCTACACACGAGAGTGTGTGGTTGCAGCACTATGGTCACCCAGCGCAGTCAGCACGTGCTGTTGCGGAAGAACTAAACAACAGGTTTGCAGGAAGGTGGTTGGGACGCCATGGTCCACAATCATGGCCCGCAAGGTCGCCCGATTTAAGAGCATTAGATTTCTTTTTGTGGGGATATCTAAAGGATCGTGTTTATGTCACTGAGCCCACATCCCAAGATGATCTAAAACGGCGCATCGAGGACGCATGTTGCTCCGTGACACCGGCGATCTTACATCTAATCCGCAGATCCTTTAGAAGGCGCATTGCATTGTGCATTCAGGAACATGGACACACATTTGAACATCACATTTAAATCAACTTCCCTCCACCAGAACATCCATCACCCACCACACAGCCATGTATTATGTACAGCGTGTGGTATCTGCCCCTGAAACTTTGAAGGGTTGTAGCTCCCAAACTAAACGTAATAGGAATGTGATTTAAATTGATGTATACACAGCGGGTGTCACTAATTCCAGTGCATGATAGAATCTACTACTGTTGCACTTAAAAAATTGTAACTCTTTGGATAATAACACAATAAACTATGTTCAGAGCTCCGCAGACAGTGTAACGTTTCTTATGGTGACCTGCCGCAATAAATACACTCCTGGAAATGGAAAAAAGAACACATTGACACCGGTGTGTCAGACCCACCATACTTGCTCCGGACACTGCGAGAGGGCTGTACAAGCTATGATCACACTCACGGTACAGCGGACACACCAGGAACCGCGGTGTTGGCCGTCGAATGGCGCTAGATGCGCAGCATTTGTGCACCGCCGCCGTCAGTGTCAGCCAGTTTGCCGTGGCATACGGAGCTCCATCGCAGTCTTTGCGGGAGGCCGGGTGGACGTACCGCCGAATTGCTCAACACGTGGGGCGTGAGGTCTCCACAGTACATCGATGTTGTCGCCAGTGGTCGGCGGAAGGTGCACGTGCCCGTCGACCTGGGACCGGACCGCAGCGACGCACGGATGCACGCCAAGACCGTAGGATCCTACGCAGTGCCGTAGGGGACCGCACCGCCACTTCCCAGCAAATTAGGGACACTGTTGCTCCTGGGGTATCGGCGAGGACCATTCGCAACCGTCTCCATGAAGCTGGGCTACGGTCCCGCACACCGTTAGGCCGTCTTCCGCTCACGCCCCAACATCGTGCAGCAGCCCGCCTCCAGTGGTGTCGCGACAGGCGTGAATGGAGGGACGAATGGAGACGTGTCGTCTTCAGCGATGAGAGTCGCTTCTGCCTTGGTGCCAATGATGGTCGTATGCGTGTTTGGCGCCGTGCAGGTGAGCGCCACAATCAGGACTGCATACGACCGAGGCACACAGGGCCAACACCCGGCATCATGGTGTGGGGAGCGATCTCCTACACTGGCCGTACACTACTGGTGATCGTCGAGGGGACACTGAATAGTGCACGGTACATCCAAACCGTCATCGAACCCATCGTTCTAGACCGGCAAGGGAACTTGCTGTTCCAACAGGACAATGCACGTCCGCATGTATCCCGTGCCATCCAACGTGCTCTAGAAGGTGTAAGTCAACTACCCTGGCCAGCAAGATCTCCGGATCTGTCCCCCACTGAGCATGTTTGGGACTGGATGAAGCGAAGTCTCACGCGGTCTGCACGTCCAGCACGAACGCTGGTCCAACTGAGGCACCAGGTGGAAATGGCATGGCAAGCCGTTCCACAGGACTACATCCAGCATCTCTACGATCGTCTTCATGGGAGAATAGCAGCCTGCATTGCTGCGAAAGGTGGATATACACTGTACTAGTGCCGGCATTGTGCATGCTCTGTTGCCTGTGTGTATGTGCCTGTGGTTCTGTCAGTGTGATCATGTGATGTATCTGACCCAGGAATGTGTCAATAAAGTTTCCCCTTCCTGGGACAATGAATTCACGGTGTTCTTATTTCAATTTCCAGGAGTGTAGAATAGCGGCAGACACGCTCGGAGGGGCCTGAAGTAGCGGCTGTTCTAGAGGTTCGGTTACTTCGCAGAAACTTAGCCAAAACACTTTCTGGCGGGCTTGCAGCGAGGCGTGGGAATGACTTGTGTACCCAGGCAGTTGTGGCGGGCAAATTCCCGCGCTTTCTGCAAAATCGTAACTGTGATTGGCTTGCTCAGGGCATAGCTCCGTGACGTAGCAAAATCGGCGCAGAAATTGGCGCTAAGAATCTCCATTGGTGGAATGGTAGTGCTCCGGCAATAGAGTGGAATTTTCCGCCGGTTTTCGAGTTGCTGATTGGAACATTTAACCACGGCCACCGTCGTGGGGGCGGGAATGTTCTGTGTTCGGTTTGGGAGTCGGCTCTCGCCTTTCGGTCGGAGTAGGTTACAACACTGAGCTCTCGCTGCTCTGGACAGCCTGCCTTCCGTTGGCTGTCTAATATTTATTTGATTGTAACGGTTTAACAATGTTGCTGAAGTTTCGACTTCAACGTAACTTTCCGAGTACAGTTGGCAATTGAGCGTTCTGCGTACAAGCGGCCTATGTTGTCTGTCTTGGGCAGTTTTGGCTAAAGTTGACTTTATCGGAGTTACTGTGTGACTTCGCTTGTGAAAATCAATCACTGTACTGTCAGTGATTGTGTGGCGAGCCTTCTTCGTCTCCCTGAGAGGCGCATTTGTATTGATAGGAAGTCTTTAGTCTGGAACAACCAGACCAGGACAATTTGTTTCGGGCTATACTCGCGACATTATCATCACCACGACGGGACGACGAAGCAACCAGCCATCGCTTCCAGTACGCCAGATCGTGTCCTTGCAGCTAAGAAGACAGCTTGGTAATGTAAGTCCACAGCACCGGCAAAGCAGGCGTTTTTGCTAGGCAATAATCAGAGCTCAGCAGAGCGCACCTGTTCGTCTTTTCTAACTTTGTTCTATCTTTGGTGTTCATTGTCTGAGTTCTCACTAATGTAGCAGCAATTAATGTTGGGTTAGCTGTGTGTCTCTCTTAAGATTTGAGTTGCAAGGAATTGGCTCCACATACCACTTCGTCATAAACGTCACAATCTAGTTTAGGGACAACTTCACCTTCACAGCGTTTATTTGAGTATCCAATTTGAGCCAATTTGATGTATTGTAAATGCTTCATGTGTTTTTGTTTATAATTTTGTGTTTAGTCTTAATAAATCATATTGTTATTTTGGACAGAACTTTCATTCTGTTAATCGGTAGAGCAACCCTATCATGTTAATGAAACCTTCCTTTATTTAACTTATTTAACAAATTAAATTATTGCAGGTGCCAAACTCTTTTTCTACTCCACTTGCAGGGTTTGTTACAGTCAGTTCGCGTATCTTTTTAATCCATGTGCAGCAGCAAAAGTCGGAGTTAGAATAGGGGGGCTTAGAGCATCATTTACATATGTATATTCTAGAAGAATTTAGTGTTAAATACACTGCTAGCCTCGGCACCTCGCATAACTCTAAGGGATTGCCATCTGCTAAGGGGACGTATTTCCACTTCGATCTTTCGGTACACTTACAAGTTATTCTAGCACTATTACAGCAAGTTCTTCTGGTAGTACCTTAGCAAAGTTTCTAGGGCTTACAGTGCCCTGTCAAGTTCTACCTGCCGTGTGACAGCAAAGTTTAACATTTGTCAGTTCCGTTACAAACGATTCGGGGAGAGAGAACCGCCTCATAGTGTGCTGCTACGGTGCTGTTTAGCAGCTAGGAGAGTCAGCAGACGGCTTTTCCTCTGTGGCGAAGCCACGAGTTGCCGGACCTACTGGGAGAACCTAGACGCGTGGGCAGCGGGACTGCAGATGGCTGGTAATGTTTGCCACCCCCGTCTGTACGCTCTAGACGATACGCTGCGCCCTCCACACCCTGACATTTCGGGATCCCAGGTGGCGGTCTGCGCCTGGGCGCCATCTTGGGACTCCTCCAGCCGCCCACGCGTGTCGACTGACCTCACTGTCCACTGAAGTCACCCCACCCACGCATCTACAGACATGAAAGAGACCGCTCCAACCCAAGTACGATCCTACAGTGAATCAAACAAAATTTTTGTCCTGATCCAGAATTTCTTGGCAGGGAGGATGCAATGTGTCATTCCGGCTGGAGACTCTCAGGCAGCTGTGAAAATAACCTCAGGTGTCCCAGCGAAGTACGTTGGGAGCCTCCCTTTTCATCTTGTACATTAATAAAATGGTAAACAGTATTAAGCGTGAGCTCAGAGTAATCGTTGATTGTGCAGACCCACTACCCAATCAGAAGTATGCACACCTGTTAGTGCACGTTATGAAGCATTCCTCACTCGGAATATTTCCACAAGATGGCACCTACACTCATGCTCATAAATTAAGGATAATTGCACAATGTGACTACACAAAACTGGGGCTAATAGCATAGGCACATAGGGAACACACACGACACAGGTCTGTAAGTCCACAGTATTGGTGATAAGTTGAGAAAACCGTCCCGAAACCCATGTGCTACAAAACGCTACTATTTCCTGCGCATGTACCCCGACATCAGTATGGGATATGACCACCACGCACACGTAGAAAGGCCGCACAACGGGTTGGCATACTCTGGATCAGGTGGTCGAGATGCTGTTGGGGTATAGCCTCTCATTCTGGCACCAGTGCCTGTCGGAGCTCCTGAAGTGTCCTAGGGGTTTGAAGGCGTGCAGCGATACGTCGACGGAGAGCATCCCAGACGTGCTCGATGGGGTTTAGGTGTGGAGAGCAGGCAGGCCACTCAATTCGCACCGAGCGAGGTGGCGCAGTGGTTAGCACACTGGACTCGCATTCGGGAGGACGACGGTTCAATCCCGTCTCCGGCCATTCTGATTTAGGTTTTCCGTGATTTCCCTAAATCGTTTCAGGCAAATGCTGGGATGGTTCCTTTGAAAGGGCACGGCCGATCCTTCGCTAACCCGAGCTTGCGCTCCGTCTCTAATGACCTCGTTGTCGATGGGACGTTAAACGCTAACCACCACCACCACCACCACACTCAATTCGCCTGATATCTTCTGTTTCAACGTACTCCTCCACGATGGCAGCTCGGTGGGGCCGTGCGTTATCATCCAGCAGGAGGAAGGTGGGACCCACTGCACCCCTGAAAAGGTTGAGATACTGGTGCAAAATGACGTCGCGATACACCTGACCTGTTACAGTTTCTCTGTCAAAAACATGCAGCGGTGTACGTGCACCAATCACAGTCCCACACCATACCATCAAACCACGACCTCCATACAGGTCCCTTTCAAAGACATTATGGGGTTGGTATCTGGTTCCTCGTTCAGGCCAGATGAAAACCCGGCGAGAATCACTGATCATATTATACTTGGACTCGTACGTGACCATAACCTGGGACCACTGTTCCAATGACCATGTACTGTGTTCTTGACACTAGACTTTACGGGCTCTCCTGTCACCAGGGACCAGTGAAGTGCATTTTGCAAGTCTCTGGGCGAATAAACCGTGTCTGTTCAGTCGTGTGTAGACTGTGTGTCGGGAGGCAACTGTTCCAGTGACTGCGGTAAGGTCCGTAGAAGGCTACCTGCAGTACTCCGTGGCCGTCTGCGGGCACTGCTGGTGAGATATCGGTCTTCTTGTGGTGTTGTACACTGTGGACGTCCAGTACTGTAGCACCTGGACACGTTTCCTGCCTGCTGGAATCGTTGCCATAATCTTGAGATCACACTTTGTGGCACACGAAGGGCCCCTGCTACGACCTGCTGTGTCTGACCAGCCTCCAGTCGCCCTAGTATTCAACCCCTCATAACGTCGTCAATATGTGTTCTTTGAGCCATTTTCAACACACAGTCACCATTAGCGCGTCTGGAAACGTCTGCACACTTACTCGCTGCACCGTACTCTGACATGCACCAACACACCTCTCCGTATGTGGACTGCTTCCAGCGCCACCGTGCGAAGACTGCAGGTCAAATGCACCGCATGGTCATACCCCGAGGTGATTTAAACCCGCAAACCACCAACCAGAGCCGGCCGCGGTGGTCTAGCGGTTCTAGGCGCTCAGTCCGGAACCGCGCGACTGCTACGGTCGTAGGTTCGAATCCTGCTTCGGGCATGGATGTGTGTGATGTCCTTAGGTTATTTAGGTTTAAGTAGTTCTAAGTTCTAGGAGACTGATGACCACGGATGTTTAGTCCCATAGTGCTCAGAGCCATTTGAACCATTTGAACCACCAACCAGAGCGTTGTTTCACCATTTATCAGCATTATCCTAAATTTATGAGCATGAGTGTACATATAGTTTATGTTTGTTTATTTAAACTGGTAAACTTGGAACACAAACAGTGCTGTTTCTGATGCAGTACAACAAAATGAAATAAACGTTCTCTGGAAATTGTTCTGATTAATGTGAAGCAAACGTTCGTCACAAAAAATTGTTCTTCATTACTTTCTCTTGAGCAGTGAAAAGTCTACCTTCAAAACGTATTCAAAGTTCTATGTAACGATCAGAGCAACTTGTCCACGGGGCGGAACACTAAGGCAGCCAAGGCAGGGCCGCCGTCGGGGTGGAGAAGTCGACGTCCGACCCAAGGCGATGTCCAAACGGTTGAGGTACATCAGTCGCGGGTTGGCGGAGACGGAACTGGCTCTTGTCGGCTCCGCGAGGGTAGAAATACTCGTGCAGCGGAAGGTTGCAATTTTCCTATTGGCTATCGAAGTTGCGGTAGATGCAGTAACAGGTGCATGTCTGGATCAACCCCAGTTGCTATCTCCTGCGCCATCCAGTCATCGGGAGACCCTCTGGAGGCTGAGCCAGATACCAGCCTGTACACAGGGGCACAGCTGACTGCAACCCGCCAAGTATGGATGATTTGCGGGTTGGCAGCTTCAAAGGCGCCGTCGAGAGAGATGCCACAGTAATACGGAGTATGTTGACCTTCACCTTTATAACGACTGGAACTCCCCTGAAGACACTTCTAATGAGAGGTCTGCATGTCTGTGGAGGAATGGCAGCCCAATCTTCGTCGAAAGCTGAAATGTGAGAAAGCAGTGATGTTGGAAGGTGGGGTCTGGAGCGAGATCGACGATTTAACTCATTCGGTTTAGGTATATACTATAGACAGCCCAGCCCATCTCATTGCCTCACAGACACTGCTCTATGACAACGTACATTGTCATGCTGAAACAAACGACCACCAAAGCGCACTAACGGGACCACACCCTAAACACGAGGAATCCCTTCGCACCTTTGCAGTTCACTGCGCCCACTGCACATGATGGCAGGTATCTCCAGGCATTCACCAGATCCAAACCCCTCCATCGAAATGCCGCGTGTGCAGCGCAGTTCGTCACTGCAGATCACTCGTTTGCAGTGATCGAATCTTCAATGGCGTCGCTCTGCACTCTGCTAAAACTGCTCGAAATGACCGTTTCCTGAAATAACCGATTTTCAGTCGTTTTATTCCTGTTATTTCCCGTCAAAACTTTTGAATCTGTCAGTTTAAAGAGATACAGAATCAACGCATTAAATTAAATAGGGAAATGAACGAAAACTTTGTCCCTCCACCCTTTCTCTTCTTTCCTGTAAAAGTGACACGTGGTTGAGTACTACAAAAATGACCATTTTTCCCCCTATTACATCAAATTTTTTTAAAACTCTGCTCAAAAACCATGTTGTAATCAGACATCATGCCACTATTTGAGCATTACGAATAGTCAGTGCCAAATGGAGTAAACGGAGACTGAGCAGCTCAGTTTTTCGCGTTAATTTGCCCGTATTGAAGGTTTACAAGCCGATAGAGGCATATTATGTAGGCACACGCAGCAGAACAGTTACTTTTTTTATTGTAGACTATGAATGAATTGTTAAGTATTTCATTTATTACTGTTATCATACACTACTTGTCATTAAAATTGATCTACCAGGAAGATGACGTGCTACAGACGCGAAATTTAACCGACAGGCAGAAGATGCTGTGATATGCAAATGATTAGCTTTTCAGAGCATTCACACAAGGATGGCGCCGGTGGCGACACCTACAACGTGCTGACATGAGGAAAGTTTCCAACCGATTTCTCATACACAAACAGCAGTTGACCGGTGTTGCCTTGTGAAACGTTGTTGTGATGCCTCGTGTAAGGAGGAGAAATGCGAACCACCACGTTTCCGAATTTGATAAAGGTCGGATTGTAGCCTATCGAGATTTCGGTTTATCGTATCGCGACATTCCTGCTCGCGTTGGTCTAGATCCAATGACTGTTAGCAGAATATGGAATCGGTAGATTCAGGAGCGTAATACCGAACGCCGTGCTGTGTCCCAACGGCCTCGTATCGCTAGCAGTCGAGATAACAGGCATCTTATCCGCATGGCTGTAACGGATCGTGCAGCCACGTCTCGATCCCTGAGTCAATAGATGGGGACGTTTTCAAGACAACCACCATCTGCACGAACAGTTCGACAACGTTTGCAGCAGCATGGACTATCAGCTCGGAGACCATGGCTGCGGTTACCCTTCACAGGAGCGCATACGATGGTGTACTCAACAACGAACCTGGGTGCACGAATGGCAATCCGTCATTTTTTCGGATGAGTCCAGGTTCTGTTTACAGCATCATGATGGTCGCATCCGAGTCTGGCAACATCGCGATGAACGCACTTCGGAAGCGTGTATTCGTCATCGCCATACTGGCGTATCACCCGGCGTGATGGTATAAGGGGCCATTGGTTACACGTCTCGGTCACCTCTTGTTCACATTGACGGTACTTTGAACAGTGGGCGTTACATTTGATATGTGTTACGACTCGTGGCTCTACCCTTCATTCGATCCCTGCGAAACCCTACATATCAGCAGGATAATGCACGACCGCATGTTGCAGGTCATGTACGGGCCCTTCTGGATACAGAAAATGTTCGACTGCTGCCCTGACCAGCACATTCTCCAGATCTCTCACCAATTGAAAGCGTCTGGTCAATGGTGACCGAGCAACTGGCTCGTCACAATACGCCAGTCTCTGCTCTTGATGAACTGTGGTATCGTCTTGAAGCTGCATGTGCAGCTGTACCTGTACACGGCATGCAAGATTTGTTTGTCTCTATGCCTAGGCGTATCATGGCCGTTATTATGGCCAGAGGTGGTTGTTCTGGGTACTGATCTATCCACTCAAACTGCCTGAAAATGTAATAACATGTCAGTTCTAGTATAATATATTTGTCAAATGAATACCCGTTTATCAACTGCATTTCTTCTTGGTGTAGCAATTTTAATGGCCTGTAGTGTAGTTGCCTTTCTGTTTTACGATTTTGGTAAAAATGGCAGACTACTCTTTAATCTTTTAGAGCAAATCAGGCACTGTGCTTCACAGATGCGTCACTTCGTAAAAATATTTCCAGACTCTGGTTGGCGCCATTCTGCAATACAGCGGGTGTGCGGCGACGCCAGCGAGAAACTGCCGTGCAGACGAGATGGGAGCGAGTGTTGCACGCTGCAGCTACACGTGTGCCTTAGCATTCTTATTCCATTAGCTGGTTGTTGCCCGCCGCCCGATAGCTGAAAGGTTGGCATGACGGATTGTCAATCCTCTGGGCTTGGGTTCGATTCCCGGCTGGGTCCGGGAATTTTTTCCGCCCAGGGACCGGGTCTTGTGCTGTCCTCATCATCCTCCTACCATCCTCATAGACTGCAGGTCGCCGAAGTGGCGTCAAATTGAAAGACCGGCACCCGGCGAACAGCCTGCCCGACGAGGGATCCTAGCCATACCATTAAAAAAAAAGTTGGTTGTTCGTTCCTGTAGGCACTGTTACTAAAATAGCTCTGATTGCTTCTTTCTTGTGCTATGCCTAATTGATATATAGATTTTTTTACTTGGTTATTATTGAAAAAATAGAAAGCACCTGTTATAACGGAGACCAAACAAACCCGATAAATATCGATTATTTAGACATAAAATAACGCTACTGGATTTAAGTGTTCGGTTTTTCACATCGCTACCATCAGATACTCAACAATGAACTCCGCAACAATCGAAGTCAGCTATACAGGGTGTTTCCGTAAGTGCATGAAAAAATGTAACAGGACATAGAGGATGCTCCATTGAACATTTATTTATTTCTTTCATTAACAGTACTGCATAACCCACTGCCTTGAAAGGAGTGGGTCGTATTTTCCGAATCTAATAGCAAAGACTTCTCATTGTTACAGTGTTATTGGTATACAGATGTTAATGCTTTTTTTTAATTAATATATAGAACATAAAATATAAGATTTCTCTGCGGTTACAGCTAATTGAATGCTTAACAGTTGTTACAATGGTTCCATATAATTTGTTACTACATATTTGGTTGAGAATATACACTACTGGCCATTAAAATTGCTACACCAAGAAGAAATGCAGATGATAAACGGGTATTCCTTGGACAAATATATTATACTAGAACTGACATGTGATTACATTTTCACGCAATTTGGGTGCATAGATCCTGAGATATCAATACTCAAAACAACCACCTCTGGCCGTAATAACGGCCTTGATACGCCTGGGCATTGAGTCAAACAGAGCTTGGATGACGTGTACAGGTACAGCTGCCCATGCAGCTTCAACACGATACCACAGTTCATCAAGAGTAGTGACTGGCGTACAGTGACGAGCCAGTTGCTCGGCCACCACTGACCAGACGTTTTCATTTGGTGAGAGATCTGGAGAATGTGCTGGCCAGGGCAGCAGTCAAATATTTTCTGTATCCAGAAAGGCCCGTACAGGACCTACAACATGCGGTCGTGTGCTGCTGAAATGTAGGGTTTCGCAGGGATCGAATGAAGGGTAGAGCCACGGGTCGTAAAACATCTGAAATGTAACGTCCACTGTTCAAAGTGCCGTCAATGCGAACAAGAGGTGACCGAGACGTGTAACCAATGGCACTCCATACCGCCACGCTGGATGATACGCCAGTATGACGATGACGAATACAGGCTTCCAATGTGCGTTCACCGCGATGTCGCCAAACACGGATGCGACCATCACGATGCTGTAAACAGAACCTGGATTCATCCAATAAAAAATGACGTTTTGCCATTCGTGTACCCAGGTTCGTCGTGGAGCAGACCATCGCAGGCGCTCCTGTCTCTGATGCAGCGTCAAGGGTAACCGCAGCCATGTTCTCCGAGCTGATAGTCCGTGCTGCTACAAACGTCGTCGAACTGTTCCTGCAGATAGTTGTTGTCTTTCAAATGCCCCCATGTGTTGTCTCAGGAATCGAGACGTGGCTGCACAATCCGTTGCAGCCATGCGGATAAGATGCCTGTCATCACGACTGCTAGTGATACGAGGCTGTTGGGATCCAGCACGGCGTCCCGTATTACCCTCCTGAACCCACCGATTCCATATTCTGGTAACATTCATTGGATGTCGACCAACGCAAGCAGCAATGTCGCGATACGACAAATCGCAATCGGGATAGGCTACAGTCCGACCTTTATCAAAGTCGGAAACGTGATGGTACGCATTTCTGCTCCTTACACGAGGTACCACGACAACGTTTCACCAGGCAACGCCGGACAACCGCTGTTTGACTATGAGAAATCGGTTGGAAACTTTCCTCATGTCAGCACGTTGTAGATGTCGCCACCGGCACCAACCTTGTGTGAATGCTCTTTTAAAGCTAACCATTTGCATATCACAGCATTTTCTTCCTGTTGGTTAAATTTGACGTCTGTAGCACGTCATGTTCGTGGTGTAGCAATTTTAATGGCCAGTAGTGTAATTTATGCAATGCAAATATAAAAAAAATGAAAACAAAAAGAAAATTTAACACAATGAGCGTGCTTAAGAATAATTTGTAATATATAGAGGGAAGTGATATGCTGTATTTGGATGAGTAATACATTCTAAATAGCATGTTGGTTAGTAATGGCCTATTTCTATCTATTTCAGATGAGAAGGTCTCGGTACAACCTCGAGCTATTCTCATCTGAAATGGTTTGCGCCTATGTATGTTTACACAGAATTACATAGAACAGTCTGCGATAGGGAACCTGGGGTCGGCGAAGCCAGCTTACGTAGTTAATGGAAATAAAATAGTATTACAGCCGCGTGGAATGGCCGCGCGGTTTGAGGCGCCATGCCACGGATTGCGCGGCCCCACCCGCCGGAGATTCGAGTCCTGTCTCGGGCATGGGTGTGTGTGTTGTTCGTAGCATAAGTTAGTTTCAGTAGTGTGTAAGTCTAGGGACTGATGACCTCAGCAGTTTGGTGCCTTAGGAATTTACACACATTTGAACATTTGAAATAATATTACCGTGTACTTCTTTATCCCTATTAGTTACAGTTAACTGTAAATGTAATCATTGACACAGTGGACTATTATTTGTATTGTATCTTACAAAATGTACTGAACCTGAGGGCCATGAACCTCAATGCAAACATGACATCGGCGAACAAGGTTGTGACACAGCCTCCACTTCAACCTCGGGGGTGCTACTGGTCATCATGTTGCCAGCTCCCTCCTTTCTTCTTTCCAGTGAACTAGTCGATCGAGAAAAATAACCGATGATGCCTGTTAGGAAACTGTTCCGTGTACAGCCTTTCAGCGAGAGCATTGCAACGCACTTCCCCATACACAATGTGCATGTCAGTGACCTAAGCTCTACCAGTACTGTTCCATCGTATTGTACTGTACGTCTCTGAATAGCACCGAGTAATGGAGGGGCCTGTCGTTGATTCATAGCACGTTCTGTCATGGCACAGTGTAGATACGGTACAACAGTGCCACCTTGTGGACAAGTAAAGTAAACAAAACCTGCATCATGACTTCCTAGCAATCAGGCTCGTATTCTTCGTTTCCTTGCAGGATATAAAGAACGTACATGTAAATATACAGTACGTTAGTGTGAAGTGGTACGCATGTTAGTTATAACTAAGCTTGAAAAGAGTAATGTTAGGCAAAGAGGTAGACAAGTTTACTCCCATACCTTCCTAAGTTGGCTTCTCCTACACCAGGTTCCCTGCCTCAAATTATTCAGTGGACAATCCTCTATGTCATGTTACATTTTTGCACGCTCTTGCGGAAACACCCTATAGACCTACAATTACCTCCATCTGTCCTACGACGCTTTTCCAAAACATTAATGGTTCAAATAGCTCTGAGCACTATGGGACTCGACATCTGAGGTCATCAGCCCCCTAGAACTTAGAACTAATTAAACCTAACTAACCTAAAGACATCACACACATCCATGCCCGGAGCAGGATTCGAACCTGCGACCGTAGCGGTCGCGCGGTTCCAGACTGAAGCGCCTAGAACCGCTCGGCCACTCTGGCCGGGCAAAAGATTAATGACCTGTGCTTCTTTTCCAATCGATTGGTACCATTCATTGCTCCAGGAACCTACAAGGAACTACTGCTAGAATAGGAGCCAGTTTTACCGCGTACTCTCAGTAGATTCTCACAAGTACCTCATCCTGTCCACACGCCTTTTCACTAATGAGCGATTTTAGTTGACTTTCTAGTCCTCAATCACTTTGCTCAGTATCTCCCATTTCGCCGCATTCCTGCAGTAATTGAAAGGTTTGAGTTCCGCTTGCTAAAGGAAGCGGTGGATGGACTGTGTATTTGTCCCGCCACCAAGATCTGCCTCTGCGGTGTCCGTGATTACTGCAAACAAACGACAGCAGAGATAACAGACGTCTGCGTGGAGAAGGGGGGGGGGGGGGAACAGTGTCAGCAAATTAGCGGCCAGATGGAAGCGCTTAACTTCGTCACTTTGGCGAAGAGAGTGGAGGAGACAATATAGGAAAATCTGACAGTGTCAAGGTCCCCACCCTAAGACAAGCGGAAGACAGAGGGGGATGGGACAGGGAGTAAGACAGAATAGGAAATAGTAGGGGAAGGGTGTGTGTGTGTGTGTGTGTGTGTGTGTGTGTGTGTGTGTGTGTGTGTCTGAGTGAGTGAGATGATGCGGTTGTATTTGGCATCGGGCAGGCGCGAGGGTGTATTGCGAGGGGTTGGAGCTGACATGGGGAGGACGAGAGGGGTGAGCGCGCCCTCAGCAAGTGTCGGAGAGTTGGGAGCGGAATTAATCTCGGGTGAGCCTCTGCCACAGTTGTAAAGCGACCGCCGGGATTTACTGCTTAAACAACCTTCCTAATTAGGAATAATGACCGTGACCATATCTCACCCCGAACGTCGTGTTCGTATGAAAATTTTATAACCACGCATACACTGCTTCACAAAGAAAGTCAAACAGCCACGAGTCACAGACAGATGTCAGTGTAGCTTCGTAAACGAACACACCATCGGTTTGTTAATGATGAGCTCAGCAGTTATTTGTCACATGTGGAACGGCCACCAGAGAGCACTAGTGTTGTTCGTCTTTAGTATTGTTACCAGGCCTTACGGGGTATGTAAGGGACTTGAACAGTGACATACACTGAAGCGCCAAAGAAACTGGTATAGGCATTGCGTATTCAAATACAGAGGTATGTAAACGGCCAGAATAAGGCGCTGCGGTCGGCATCGCCTATATAAGACAAGTGTCCGGCGCAGTTGTTAGATCGGTTACTGCTGCTACAATGGCAGGTTATCAAGATTTAAGTGAGTTTGAACGTGGTGTTATAGTCGGCGCACGAGGGATGGGTTCAAATGGTTCAAATGGCTCTGAGCACTATGGGACTTCACATCTGTGGTCATCAGTCCCCTAGAACTTACAACTACTTAAACCTAACTAACCTAAGGACATCACACACATCCATGCCCGAGGCAGGATTCGAATCTGCAGGATTCCAGACTGAAGCGCCTAGAACCACACGGCCACACCGGCCGGCGAGGGATGGGACACAGCATCTCAGAGGTAGCGATGAGGTGGGCATTTTCCCGTACGACCATTTCGCGAGTGTACCGTGAATACCAGGAAGCCGGTAAAAAATCAAATCTGCGACATCTCTGCGGACGGAAAAGGGTCCTGCAACGGAAGGGACCAATTTTGATTGGAGATAATCGTTCAACGTGGCAGAAGTGGAATCCTTATTCAAATTGCTGAAGATTTCAGCGATTGGCCATCAACAAGTGTCAGCGTGTGAACGATTCAACGAAGCATCTTAGATATGGGCTTTCGGAGCCGTAGGCCCACTCGTGTACCCTTGATGACTGCACGACATAAAGCTTTACGCCTCGCCTGACCGCGTCAACACCGACATTGGTCTATTGTTGACTCGAAACATGTTGTCTGATTGGACGGGTCTCGTTTCAAGTTGTATCGAGCGGATGGGCGTGTACGGGAATGGAGGCAAACTCATGAATTCATGGACCTTGCTTGTCAGCAGGGGACTGTTCAAGCTGGTGAAGGCTCTGTAATACTGTGGGGCATGTTCAGTTGGAGAGTATGGGACCCCTGATACGTCTAGGTACGACTCTGACAGGTGACACGTTCGTGATGATCCTACCTGAGCACCTGCAACCATTCGAGTCCAATGTGTACTCCGACGGACTTGGACAATTCCAGGAGGACAATGCGACACCACACACGTCCAGAATTGATACAGAGTGGCTCCAGAAACACACTTCTGAGTTTAAACACATCCACTGGCCACTGAACTCCCCAGACATGAACATTACTGAGCGTATCTGGGATGCCTTGAAACGTGCTGTTCAGGAGAGATGTCCACCGCCTCGTACTCTTACGGATTTATAGACAGTCCTGCAGGATTCATAGTGTCAGTTCCCTCCAGCACTACTTCAGACATTAGTCGGCTCCACGCCACGTCGTGTTGCGCACTTCTGCGTGGTCGCGGGGACCTTACTCGACATTAGGCAAGTGTACCAGTTAGTTTGGCTATTCGTTGTATATTGAGTGATCTCTGTGTGAGACAGCGTTACCAGCATCTGACAGTGTTCGATAAGGGCCTCATTGCGAGTCGGCTTCTCCCACCTTTTCTAATCGTGCAGTATCCAGATTTGTGGGGCACTTGTATGTGACAATCGCCTGACGTTGGCCTGCATGGAGAAGTAAGTGTAGGTACACTCGCCGGCCAGGTTCCAGTTGACCACGTCTGACCACTAAATTGGAGGATCCCCCTGCGCCTGCCGTCTGAGAACAAGTAATGGACAGCTTGCAATATTGTCTGTCAAGTCACGCCACTGGTCAGAAACTACTAGCAGCCGAACTAGAGAATTATTGTCGTACACGTAGCCTTCCGTTGACACCTCAACACACATCGCTGTGATTGGCACGGTGATGGCTGAGAAGCATGCGCCGATGATGAATGGCGTCGCATTTTATTCGTAGAAGAACCGTGGTTCTACCCTGCCCCGGATGACCAACATCAGTGAGTGTCGTGGCGACAAGTGGAAGGTCCTATCACTCCAATGTGTCGGAGGGACACAGCGGTGTTACGTGTTGTGGTGTGGCTAACCACTGGATATGACTTCAGGTCACAGCTGGTACCACAACGGTACGCAACGGGCATCACGCATCCTCATGTGTTATCTACCATGTTACAACAACACAGAGCCGTTTTGAACAGAACGGGGTTCGTCCACACGTGGCAACTGTCTCTGTGAACCATCTACGTGATGTTGAGGTACTCGTGTGGCCACCAAGGTCCCCCAATCTGGCGCTTACAGAACATGTGTGGGACTGTCTCGGAAGGCAGTTTCAGTATCCAGGATGTCAAGGACCAGCGATAGCAGCTGTGGGCCGGCTTTCTTCAGGTGAGGATACGACGGCGCTATGACACCCTTCCCAACTGAATAAGTGCATGCAGAGAGCCCAAAGAGGTGCAGCGTCATACTGGCAAGTAGTTGGTTGATTTGGGGGAGGGGGCCAAACAGTGAGGTCATCGGTCCCTTCGGATGAGTGAAGGAAGGTGGAAGGAAATCAGCCGTGCCCTTTCAAAGGAACCATCCCAGCATTTGTCTGAAGCCATTTACGGAAGTCACAGGAAACGTAAATCAGGATGGCCAGATGCGGGTTTCAATCGTTGTTCTGATACGTGGGGTCGCACTGCCAAGTTCTTTCTTAATTTGACTTGATTCTGGAATCACTCATATAACCTCACTTATCCTCGCAACCTGTGCAATTTCGTTTTGCTTCCTCGAACTCTTTCAGGTGCTTCGCTTTTTTTTTTGTCAGACAGTACTTCAATTTTGTGTGTTCAGTGTGAACTTAGAGGAAAAAATAATTCTGTTCATAACTGGAATATGGTCAATGATTCAGTATTATCCAGCACTGCATATACGTAACAACAGATTTATATATGAATAGAAAAAGCATGCACGCACACGTTCATACAGAGTGCCAATTAGTGAACTATATGAAAAAAACGTTAATTGGTTACAAACTACGGCGTCCAAACACTTTATTCAACATGTAAACGTGGCTACAGATATTCAGATTTAGGTTGTGACATATTCAATATGCCTCTGATTATTGGCGATGACGTGGCTCAGACGAATAGCGAAATCCTGCATGACACGCTGAAGTGTGGGAACGTCGATGCTGTCGACCACCTGCTGAACGGCTGTTTTCAGCTCAGAAACGGTTTTGGGGTTATTGCTGTACTCCTTGGCTTTAATACAGCCCCACAAAAAGGAGTCGCATGTGTTCAGATCCGTGGAATATGGCGGCCAATCGAGACCCATGCCAGTGGCCTCTGGGTACCCCAGAGCCAGAATGCGGCCTCCAAAGTTCTGCTCCAGGACGTCAAACAATCTCCTGCTTCGATGGGGTCGAGGTCCATCTTGTATGAATCACGTCTTGTCGAAATCAGGGTCACTTTGGATAACGGGGATAAAATCATCTTGCAAAACTTTCACGTACCTTTCGGTAGTCACCATGCTAAGAAGAAATATCGCACCCATTATTCCGTGACTGGACACTGCACACCACACAGTCAGCCGTTGAGGGTGAAGAGACTTCTGGATCGCGAAACGCGGTTTCTCAGTCCCCCAAATGCGCCAATTTTGCTTGTTGACGAACCCATGCATATGAGACTGTGCTTCGTCGCTAAACCAAACCATACAGCACATAGTAATTCCCATCATACGCAACGGCCAACCGTGGAGTTTGAACGTCCTAACGCAAACTGTTCAGAAGTTACGATGATCTAACTTCTAATAGTTCTATAATCGTCACCTTGTAAGAATTACATTATAAATTTTGCATAGAAATGGCAGTGTAAATTATTTTAAAAATATACTGAGCAGCTACAGAAATTCTGTAACTTGACTGTAATGACTCTGAATAGCAAATATTGTCAGTTAAATTCAAGTATCGAAATGAAACAAATTTCGCTGCCAGGTAGTACTGTTGAAGAAAGTTCGTCTCTGCTTTTCCAGAGAATGGCTACTTGTAAATGTGTTAATACATGAAGTGTAAAAAATTATAAATGATTATAAGAAAAGCAACATTGCTGAGATTACTTTTCTGTACTGCGAGTCAGAAAGAAATGCATGGAGATGCATTTCACAACCCGTATTGATCGACTTAACTTTGCAGGAAGTTTTGTGTTGTCTCGTTGCCACTGTAGAATGGCGAACGATGGGAAGCAAGGAGAGGACGACGTTTGGTGGCCGGTATCCTCTTTCTATAACACAACTGCACTTATATATTGACATGGTTTTTTACTAACCAGAACAAAAAACTACTTATCTTTAAGATAGTCCACGTGTTGTGGTACAAGCTCTTCTGTAATAGTCCACATTAGCCTCACTGCTGGTGAAGTACAAGTCCTGCTATAACCACTACACTCTCATAACTGGTGACATGAACTGGCAGACGCCAACTAGAATGGTGACTGACTCTGCGACTGCGACTGGCTGGCGCTGTAACTGCAACTGGGCTGACTGACTGCCTGTACTGACTAGGACCACCGGTCCTCGGCGGCGATCTAAATACTTGCAGCCAAGAGGGCGGGCTGGTGGCGCATTGCCTGTGAGTCTGTCTCTGGCCTCCCTCCTGATAGACTTGCTTGATCCGGCGCCTGTTATCGATCTTCTGTCAACCTCTTTGCCGACCAGTGTGCTGGCGACAGCTTACGCTGGTACAGAAAGCATTGTTGAAAGTTGATGTGACGACTTCAGTGGCAGACTACCATCTCTCTCTCTCTCTCTCTCTCTCTCTCTCTCTCTCTCTCTCTCTCTCTCTCTCTTTCTCTCCCTCTCTCTCTCTCAGTATCTACATAAATTGTGCAGTGCATGACGGTAAACATCTTTCGCTGTTACAGCAATACACTGTGATTACACATACATCAAGGCACACGATTTTTGCCAGACACCACAAGCGTGCACAGCTATATCTGCCAGCAACCGACTGCAACTGCTCGACTCTTTTTCCACAACAAATAACGCCTTTGGCAAGCCGAGAGCAGATCTGTTTGAAACGTTAACAAAAAAACCTTATGTAGACAGGGTGTTCCAGAAATAGTGTGAAAACCTTCGAGAGGTTGTAGTGGATGGTTTGAGGAACAAATCGAAGATAGGGGGACCCATGTCGGCGAATGTCATCCAATGACGCTACAGAGCATCGGAGATATAGGTGCCAGCGCCTGTTCCTAGGCCACCCATTTCACAGCAAACGTGACTTCGTACACTGGCGAACCATAGGTGGACCGCCTCGCAGTGTTGTTTGTTAATAAATGAAACAACAAGTTTACTGTTGCCAGTCTATTTATTTCTCTCCACAATGCGTTTCAAACGTTTAAATCTCTATCGTCAGGTGGATTTTCATTTGTTAGTATTACATTCGTTGTAAGGTGGCTATAACTTCGCACCTTACAAGCACCCATCCACATACTTTACCATGATCTACAAACACAATTAGGTATCATGTGATACGTTGTACATAGTATATATGAATATACAGGAGACTGGCATTGTCACGTATGCCTTGTAAATAACTGCCAACGCTTCTAACATTCTGCGTGGTGTCTGTCTGTTCTAAGTCGTGTCTCCCTACCACTTTCGCGCATTGACGCTCTGAGCGTGTTTTTTAAGGAATTGACTAGTTTGAACCTGGGACCTGTTGCTGGTAAGGAGACGCCAGACCACACATGACATGTAGAGTTCAGAAGAGTTTAGTGAGACTAGCGATGATATAACCAAATACTTAATGATTTCAGCGTCAGCTCCACTGCTCTCCCTGTAGAAGAATCTTAATAGTAACTAAATTTAGTGGAAGGGGTTCAAGGCTTTCCTATTTTTAGTTAGCTGGTAAAATAACGTCGAAAAAGCAGTTAAGTTTACCATTGGAAATTTTATTCTACTCACAAAGCATTGTTTATAAATTGCACTATTGATAAAACGAAATATTTTAATACAGGATGATAAAAACCAACTGCGTTCAACAAAATGTGAACGAATATTTCCTGAGTGGGTTTCCAAGTTCTACAATAGATCGAAGGATGAGCTATGCCATACCACATCTATAATCTAGGTTTAAATTAAGTTTCACAAAAGAGAAAACTATCAAAATGGTCTACAGTGACCCTCAATTATCTTTAATTACTCATCTAACTTGTCGTAAATTACAGTGGCTGATGTGGCTTCTCAATAATTACATAACCGAAAAATCATCGCGTTTCAGATTTTAACTTACGTAGCAAATGTGAATACCATGAGCTTCAATTGACGATCGACACTAGTATTACGTAAAAAGGGGATGTAACAGATCAGACTTCTGCAGTTCTGAGTGAAGCCTTCTGCGCTCAAAAATGCGGCATCGCGTGCGTTCATTACCTTGTCGGTGTTCGTCAGGGGGCGGCAGGCAGCACAGCTCCGCTCACCTCGCCGTCTCGGAAGCAACTCCCTCCCCTAACTTCTCCATACTACAATTTACCGAAATTGGTTTTAAAAAAACTATCTGGCTGTGTTTTCATCTGACCAATCAGGGTCTCAATGTCAACCTTAAGCTCCGCCTACAAAAATTCTGTCTATCCAATGAGAAACGTTATACTTTTCGTGGTGGGGCAATGTTTTTAACGTCTGCAACGTAACAGAGACGCGAAAAAGTCTGACGCTAAAACTTGCAGCTGGTGTGGCCCTTTTAGTGTTATCGTAACATCTATACTTTTCTTCTGGAGGGCTCTATCTTTTTAACATGGGCTGGGGGTGGTCCTGGTGGTTGGCTGGCGACGTGGGTGTCCGTCCCTTATCGTAGGGCCTTCTAGCTTAACACGGTTCTGCTCTCGGCTTCTGTTCTCGTTTCTTCCCTCGGAACTGCGTCTGTTTCACGGTGGGAAGGTATGACATGCATTTAGGCGTTCTTGTGTTAGTCTGTGGTATTCCATTTGCTCACTCGTTGATCGTATTACTTTAGTTAATTTAATGTCAGGATTTATTCGGAGCTGTGTGACACAATGCCGGATTTGCTTATCATGTCAGGGTTTTCATGGAAGGTGTTGGATTTGCCTGACGCCTTACACGCTTATTGCATGAAAGGTGATGGAGTCACTTTATTATCATGCTAGTAAAGGTTGGAGCGACAATGGAAATGAAACGGCAGGTGGAGGGCCGATGGAAGGCCGATGCAGGTGTGTTGGTCCTGCTTAAACACAGGAAGTAGCAAGACGGACGTCCTAGCACCTAAGCACTGGAGTACAATAGAGTCGCGACCGACCAGAATTGTAGCCGGACAGGAAGGATTATACTTCGGAAACTATGAAAATCTTGGACGCAGCTGAGAGGAACGAGGAAACGTCACCTTGGAAACCATGCAGCCTGGTTTATTTCCAAGGATTTTTACTCAAAAGTGTACCATTGTACGAGTATAGGCGTTTCCTCGCAAACTATTCTCGCTGGACGACAAAAGACTAAAATATGGTTGGTCGGCGTTCAGAAGAATCTGTAGAGAGGGAGAGTATTCAGTGGTTTCGGGAATATGATTAGTTTTCGGAATTACGAGCCTTGCTGGGAGGGCAGCGGTAGAGAGACGACGTCTTCCGTTGTGAGCGCCCGTGTGTACAGACGGACTTGCTGTCTTTGCTCTCAGGAGAGTTTATGGTTAGGCATTGTACTATTGCGAATCTATACGATTCTGGACTTCACCTCCGGGTTGGAAATCGTCGTTGAGTACGCAGCGTTCAGTAATTGAGAGCACTTCCTCTGCCTATACTTACGTTGAGACGTTGTCTTCATTTCGTCCTCGTGGCTGGGAGTTCGCGTTTCTCGACTGTAGAACACAAATGGTTCAAATGGCTCTGAGCACTATGCCATTTAACTTCTGAGGTCGTCAGTCGCCTAGAACTTAGAACTAATTAAACCTAACTAACCTAAGGACATCATACACATCCATGCCCGAGGCAGGATTCGAGCCTGCGACCGTAGCGGTCAGTAGAACACAGAGAGGAGAAGAGAGTATTGGAGTATATTAATCGGAGGACCACCTCCTGCCGTCCTAGTGTTTGAAAGAGATTATTTGTGGCTCGAGTTCTTCCATTGTTGCAAACGAGTACGAGAACCATCACTTCGACGCACCGGACGCAGTACATACGGTGATATCGCAAATTGCTTCAGCTTATTAGGGCTATGAAGCTAAACAGCTGTGATCGCGTTAGTTTATTTCCACTGAGGGCCGGCCGGAGTGGCCTTGCGGTTCTAGGCGCTGCAGTCTGGAACCGCGAGACCGCTACGGTCGCAGGTTCGAATCCTGCCTCGCGCATGGATGTGTGTGATGTCTTTAGGTTAGTTAGGTTTAAGTAGTTCTAAGTTCTAGGGGACTGATGACCTCAGAAGTTGAGTCCCATAGTGCTCAGAGACATTTGAACCATTTTTTTCCACTGAGGTTCCACACCACCGTAGATCATCTTTGAAAGTAGTGTCTTCTAGTGTTTGGTACGTGGAAGATGTCAGTCATTTCGCGTTATTGATATTAGACCGCGCAGTAATAATAAGGGGCAGAGTTGGGCAACTAATTAGTAATTTTACTTAGGAAATGTAAACTTTGTAATGTAAAGGTTCTTTTAATGTAGAATAAAAATATAAGCAGGAACAACGTTTATTATTTAGTAGTATTAGATGCCTTCATCATTCATTTATGTTTAGATTGTAATTCATAGAATTAAGAGATCCTAAGATCCGCTTCAGGGGGTAGTCAGACACGGCCAAATCTTCATTTTTGCGTTTATTATTTTCCGTTGCGCACATTCATTTTACACCCGCCTGGTGTAGCATCTTGGGTCGTGTGTGTGTTGTGTTACGATTTTTTGGAGGAACTTGTGGGACTGTCTCCAGTGGTCACAGGTTCCTTTCACAGCCGTAACACCCATCACATGTATACTGTCCTATTTTGTAAACAGTATACATGTGATGTGTTACGACACACACACGACACACACATCACATGTATACTGTCCTATTTTGTAAACAGTATACATGTGATGTGTTACGACACACACACGACACACACATCACATGTATACTGTCCTATTTTGTAAACAGTATACATGTGATGTGTGTTACGACTGTGAAAGGAACCTGTGACCACTGGAGACAGTGCCACAAGTTCCTCCAAAAAAAAAAAATAATAATAATAATAAATCGTAACACAAAACACACACACACACAAATGTCGTATTAACAAATGTAAATCCACCTGATGATTGAGGTTTAAACCTTTGAAACACGTCGTGTAGATAAATAGACAGTGACTGCTAACAATCAACTTGATGCTTCATTTTAATGTCAATAACAGTCACTGTAAATCTCGACCTAAAATGGTCGCCTTTAAAGTTAAAATGTTGTTTGTTACTCAGCGATCGTCTCTGATTGCCGCGATCGCCAGCAGAGAAGATGGAGCTGGCTGTTGTGGAGACTCGCCTTGTGTCGTGTGAATGCAGTGCTCCTTTGCCTTGGTGGAAGACGTTTTCGGACGTGGGTTTTCATCTGCAGCTTATTTTTCTGCTATATACCGAAAACGCTGAAATTTTCCAGGCTGTTCGGGAAAAAATGAACTTCGCGTGGAAACCTGTTTCCGGAAACGTCATTCACTGTGACAATTGCATTTGTTAAGAGATGAGACAACAGCTAGCTCCTTCATCTCCACTGCTGATTGTGGCAATCAGTTGCGATCAAGGAGCAAGGAACAATGTAGCGAGACGTTCCTCCTGTGATCCGCCAGCATACAAAGTCACGTTTGCTGTCGAAGGGGTTGCCTAGTGGCAGGCGCCAGTGCCTGCAACTCCTACGCTCTGTAGCATAGTTGGATGACATTTCTGGACACGGGTTACTATCCTCGATTTGTTCCGCGAGACATCCTCTAATGTCCATCGAAGTGTCGTTTGAGGACATTTCTGGACACAGGTTCCTATCCTCAGTTTGTTCCTCAAGACATCCTCTAAAGTCCATCAAAGAATGTCGCGACGTTTCTGTGACCCACTGTATACGGGGCCATGTAAAATTCCTATTACAGCCTTCTAGGGATTGCAGACGGGGCTTATTAGATGAAATTTTGATAAGCAACTCATGTCAGGAAATGTCCCATTTGGATTTAAAATAAGTTTGACGATTGGATGACTTACAAATCGCCGGCCGTGGTGGCCATGCGGTTCTAGGCGCTGTAGTCCGGAACCGCGCGACTGTTACGGTCGCAGGTTCGAATCCTGCCTCGGGCATGGATGTGTGTGATGTCCTTAGGTTAGTTAGGTTTAAGTAGTTTGTAAGTTTGTTACTTTAATTTGCTATGATGACGGTACTGCTCGACAATAAAAGCAGGTTTAAAGCTGTGAGCTGTCTGGGGAAGTTAATCTTGCATTACTAAGCAACTGTTTCACCAGGTATCCTGTCTAGCTTACCAAATTCCCAACCAGACGAACATTAATTATAATCTTTTAATAGTCATACGACAACCGGTGATATATATATAAAAGAGAGAATTTAAATAAAAAGAAATAAATCAGTTTATATTTGGAAATTTATTTTAAGATTGATCATTGAAATTTCAGCATATTAAAATTGATTCCTAACTAAACTGGTGCCTTATTTAGGATTGTGAAAATGTGAGATTGCAATCTTACGGAACACATCAATTATGGAGCCAAAATTGGGAGACTGCATACAACACTGCATTCATAAAACAACACACAAAGAACGTTGAAACGTATGCAAGAGAAAGTTAACCACTACCAACAGGTTCAAATTTTCACCCAAAGAAATTACGTTCGTAGCACAATCCTGTCCGTCATGTAATTACCACACACTGGCATACTAAATTCATATTAACTCTTTATGAAATCTTCGCGAAAAGAATAGCTGAGGGCTACTTTGATGATTACACCACATGCTTCACGTGGTCAACTTGGTTTACACAAAGAGTGTAACTCCACAATAATTTTGATAATTAAAATAAATTAGATCGAAAAGCAATTTACGAAAGAAAAACCTCGAACTGGTTACTAACGTCTTACTGTTAACCTGACGGGTCAAACAGTTATATAAGCACGTGGTACTGGTCTCGCAAAGTACACCCCATGTCGGTTGAACATAAAGAAAAGTTGCTATATTGAAAAATAATGTCAAGACGAGACGTTATAATCACACAAGCATTCGCATTTAAGATTGATCTTAGTTAGAGTTACTGATCCTCAACACGTGGTTCCACTTTACTCACAAAGTAGTGACAAAGCAACTACCGGAAAATAATCTGAACTTCACACGAGAATTACACTGCGCTGCAATTTAAGATAACATTAGATATTTTAGAGCTAAACCTGAAATAAAGGTGATTAAATTTTCAGTTAGGCTGAACTTAAGAAATCCATTGTCCTGCGGACTTAGCAGACACGCGCTTAGCCGGAGATCTTACCACTTCAGACGCTCGCCCCGGACCGACTGCTTGGTCCCTTCCTGAGGGGTGGCTCACAAATACCATACGGAAGTGGCCAGAGGGGCAGCTTCCTATACCAACATGACAAATGACGGACTGGACCATACTAAGGATAGAAACCTCTTTGCTTTTAGAAAGCGTAGCTACCTGTTCCGACGTTGGTCCTACTGTTCTCTAGCAGACAGGCTTGTCTGCTACCCTCAAGCATGCAACTAGAAATACATTTGCTCATTCATCCTCTCACACAGAAGGGAAGGGGGATGACAGTATCTTATCATATACAGTATATAAAAGAAGGCGGATGTAGGTTCCGTATGAGACTGTGTGACATGAATTACATATAAACTGTGTTTTAAAGTGTAGTAGTGTGACAAATCGTTCTTGTTTATGTGTAAAAGTAACACGTTCCACTTCTCAGTCTCCTCCCAGATAGTCAGAAACGCCACAGTAAATTTAGAAGAGGTATTTATGCCGTAAATGACAACATATTTAAGAAATTAAACATGAAAGGAATCCAACAGAGACCTTTCAAGTTCTAAGTTCTAGGGGACTAATGACCTCAGATGTTTAGTCCCATAGTGCTCAGAGCCATTTTGAACTTACAAATCTTCGACTTCACAGTATGTGCGCTACTGAAAGGAATCCAACAGAGACCTTTCAAGTTCTAAGTTCTAGGGGACTAATGACCTCAGATGTTTAGTCCCATAGTGCTCAGAGCCATTTTGAACTTACAAATCTTCGACTTCACAGTATGTGCGCTAGTGCCTGTTGTAACTCTGACCTCACATAACACCTTCGTGAGACTACAATGGCTGCGAGAAATTGGTACGCTCGAAACTGTGAAGGTTGGGTGTGGTGTTCCATGGCCGTGCTGCACTGTCAACATGGGAGAGGACGTCCTCTGTCACACAGAAGAGGGCTGAGGACAAGTACGGGTACACAAAACATTGCCTGTACCATGTGCTTCTGCAGCACACAGTACAAAGCTGATGGTCAGTGCTGTTTGCTTACCGTGAAGCAGGAGATTTAAAAGTGGTCCGACACCGAAACTAATTTTATATCCAAACGGTACACTTACGGTTTTGGGCTCTTTATCAAACATTATCTACTACGTCTCCATTACAAACTCTAGAAGCCTCTAACAAGAACTCTGAATCACCCTGTATGTTGTTTTGTAGCACACCCTTTGTTGTTTGCATAATATTGAAACCTTTTATGGGAATTGCTCATAAAAATAGTTACTCCTTTGCACGGACAAAATAAAAGCATTTAGACAAGTAGTTACCAACGCCACAAGGAGATGGCGTTTCTTCTACTGTTTATGGAACATTGGCATAATATATGTCAAGTCAACCCAAACTGTATTACACTACCTGACATAAAAGGTGAAGCAGGTGGAAGGAATGGTGGTTGCCAAGTGAAATTTCACGCGTCGTGATCGTACGTGACGTTATTTCGGTAATTACAAAATCGTGTCAAATTTACGAAGAACTAGGCAGTATGAGCCCAGTTATCAGCATGACGTTGCACCCACTGTGGCCCGAATGCACGCACTTTACTTACAGCTGTTTTGGATGGACGTTGTGACTTGGCAAACGTCGGTACGTACCGGTTGCGATATGCTATTCGTTTATATGTTGCACTCGTATTTAGTGTAAACCAATGTTTGGATGTATTGTAACTTTAACCTTTTTTTTTGCATAGGTTGGTTTGAGGATGGGCATAGCCCGAAACCAGTCACCGACTAAGGAGAAGGATCAGATTAGTGTTTAACGTCCCATCGAAAACGAAGTTGTTGTGACTGACAAATCGGAATTTTTCACAAACGCAACATTTATTGATGTAACTTCACAAGGTTTATGACTGAACTTACAAACGAAAGGTAACAATAACGATGCCAGTAAAAGTCTCCTAACTTAGGTAAACAAAAGTTCTCTTCTAATTTCCCACAAAGGTCAATGGTAACACACTAACACACTAGTAACAGTCCAATTCAGAGACGAAGACGTAATCTTCCAAGGTCGCAGTACATGAGGTCGGCATCCGGCGTGAAATGAACTTTGGGGCTGTCTGTAGCCCCCAAAAAAGCTGTCCCCAGCCAGTCAGGTTTTGGCATAGTGATACTACCTGTAGGCCGTGGCTCGAGCTCCCCCTGCAGGAAGTAGTGCTCGGAATGTCTGTTTCCATGATCTTGTATGTAAATATCCGGTGTTTACCGTGGTGCTTTTGGTACGCCTTGGGCATAGACAACCTCGTCCTCAGTGGTGCAATATGGGTTGCCAGCCCTCAGGGGCTACCGTGACTCTGGTATAACAGAGGTCATTAGAGAATGAGCACAAGCTCGGATTAGGGAAGGATAGGGAAGGAAATCGGCCGTTCCCTGTCGAAGGAACTATCCCAGCATTCGCCTGAAGCGATTTAGGAAAATCACGGAAAACCTAAATCAGGATGGCCGGACGTGGGTTTGAACCGTCGTCCTCCCGAATGCGAGTCCAGTGTGCTAACCACTGCGCCACCTCGCTCTGTAGTTACCTACTAAATAAACATCCGTTTTAGTTACAACTCTGGCTGCCTCTTTTTGCATCACACTGTATATTATATTATTACTCCCAACTCACACTGTATATTATATTATTACTCCCAACTCTCCTCGCCTGTAGTCGCTCAGGCGGGAAGTACAGCAGCGTGAAAGATTCAGTATCTCGTCAAAGGACGAGACGCGTTACTAATTACATCAAAAGATGTCGGCAACCGTTCGTGAACGCCAGTGTACACAGCCCGGAATGTGCCGCAGGCGGTTGCTGCTAAACGACTCGGAAGACAACAAAGCAGAAAAAAAAGAACACACTGCCGGTGCTCCTACCCACCTTCTCCGCGGGAAAAGTTAATCTAAGTTGAGAACTGTCTCCGCGAGGTATTTTGCCTGGCGCGGCGCGTGGCCACGACAGCGCGCGAGAGAAATTAATCTCGGGGAGGCCGTGGAGGGCGGCTGCGAGGGCCTGCACCCCTCACCCCCCCCCCCCCAGAGTCCGTGACGCCTCCCCAAGAATTCGTGCAGCGCCCCGGGAAGGGGTGCGGGTTTCGCGTGGCGGCAGCGACGGAGGTAAATATTTATGAGCGTGGCAGAGCCACCCCCCGCCACACACCACTGCTCATTTCGGCGCCCGGCCTCGGCATCTCTCGCCCGCCCTGCGCCCTACCCTACCCGCCACCCCCGCAGTTAAACGGCACAGAAGGGCTGGTGCGGCCCTCAGCAGAGAAGACGCCGTCCGCGGAGACTTCTCTCCAGGCAGACTGCGGCCTTGACACTGAAGAAGGGCTTCGAGGGCCGAAACTCAACAGCCCACAGTCTACCGTCCGCCACTTGCAGGACTAATTTACTTCTCCTATACGAGTCGAATGACACTCCCCAACACAATTAAAGTGTCACTTTTCTGATTCCCCATGATTGTCTCCCATTGCGGTGCAGAAGTTGAAACATGTGCCTGCTACTTTCCTCCGTGATGGTGCAAGAGCCTGGCGCACCACTCCGTCACCCTTGGGCATGGTGATGCTTCCAACATCAACGTTTCGACACATGCAAAGAAAAAGTCGCCAGCTCGAAAGTTCACGTTGTAATTACATTATTATTGGAATAGATGCACCAAATAGCTGCTTGAAATAAGTAATCTTTATTGACAACAAACTCTTTCGGCTGCTGGTACGCCTTTCGGGATGTGAGGTCGTGGTCCAAGAAACTCTTCTGTTCCTGACGTTTCGTCCAGGACAGCGCTGGACATCCTTAGATACGCTCCTCCACTGAGTCTTGCCGACTGACACGTCGGACGTCCGAGAGCGACATAAATACTGTAGGATAGAAGATGTGGTCAAAGTAACACGCAATCAGCAGAGATAATCTTTGTCAGAGATAAAACTTAACCATTGATTGTCGTCTTGTCAAAGATAAAACTGTCTAGAGCGTATGCAGAGCTATTGTCCAAGTGTCACTAAGTTTCATTGCCTCCTCTGTCCTATTAAAATTATAAATTATGAAATATAAATTTCAATGGTTTCTCTAAATTATCACGGATAGTAATTTAACGCTGTAGATAAAATTTCTGGTTCAGGAAACTTCATAGTTTCCTGACTGCTTTATCTTAGACGAGACGACAATCGATAGTTAAGTTTTGTCTCTGACAAGGATTATCTCTGCTCATCACATGTTACTTTGACCACGCCCCCTACCCTACATTATTTATGTCACTCGTGGACATCCAACCTGTCACTAGTCCATATTAACTTCCACGTGGAACATTTTCTAAATCCATTTTTTTTTTTTGAATGGTTGGTTTTTAAAATTTACCAAGAACTATACAACTACTTACTACCAAACAGTTGCGGTATTTGATAAAATGGGTTTGACAGTTAAGAATGAGTTTGATTCGGAGCTGAAACTACAAAAGACGTTATACCTGCAGTTCATCTACAATAGCATTCTGGCTCCGTGTTAGTAATATGGCATATTTCGTATATTACATTGTTATATTGTGTGGCAGCCAGAATGGTGAAGAGCGTTCTTTATATCCTACGCAACTTCTGCTGTACTTGGCAGAAACATGCTGTTTATTTATCACCCTGTCACGAGTCGCAAACAAAAATGGTTCAAATGGCTCTGAGCACTATAGGACTTAACATCTGAGGTCACCAGTCCCCTAGCCTTAG
The DNA here is from genome assembly GCF_023864275.1 of Schistocerca cancellata. NCBI lineage: Eukaryota > Metazoa > Arthropoda > Insecta > Orthoptera > Acrididae > Schistocerca > Schistocerca cancellata. The sequence continues at coordinate 12,551,795 of NC_064635.1, read as the reverse complement.
AACTACTTAAACCTAAGGACATCACATACACCCATGCCCGAGGCAGGATTCGAACCTGCGACCGTAGCAGCCGCGTGGTTCCGGACTAAAGCGCCTAGAACCGCTCGACCACCGCGGCCGGCAGCCGGAAACACAGCCAGGTCACTCATACATGTATCTGGGTATAAGAGTTCCTAGGAATGTCAAATGGGATGAGCACATAGGCGCAGTCATAGATGAAGCAGGTGCTAACTGCAGTGAAGAAATTCTGAGAGAGTCCAGTGAGCCTAGATAGGACACTGCTTAGGAAATAAGCGTGCAGCCTGTCATAGAATGCTACTCAAGTATGTGGGACCCATACCAAGCAGCAGCAACTGTGGATATTGAAGTAATATTTGTTTCTTTGAAACCTGGGAGGGCATCACAGACATGCTGGAAAACCTGACCCTGCAGCCTCTTGAGGTTTACATCGACCACCCCAGGAAAGCCCATTTAACAGAATTTCTTGGAACAGTAACATGTGAGGAATCTGGGAATGTAATACAACTCCTACGTACCACTGCCATAATTACCACGAGGACAAGATTAGCCTAGTACCAGCGCGCACAGATGCATTTACACATTCATCCTTCCCATCCTCTGTACGTGAATGGAACAGGTTCAAATGGCTCTCAGCGCTGTGGGACTTAACATCTGAGAGCATCAGTCTCTTAGAACTTAGAACTACTTAAACCTAACTAACCTAAGGACATCACACACATCCATGCCCGAGGCAGGATTCGAACCTGCGACCGTAGCGGTTGCGCGGTTCCAAACTGAAGCGCCTAGAACCGCTCGGCCACCGCGGCCGGTGAATGAAACACGAAGGAACCTTAAAAAGTGGTAAAGGAGATGTACCCCCGCGATGAATTTCACACCAGTTGGCAGAGTCAAGATGTGTTTGTTGTTTTAGATGTCGGAAACAGGTCCATCACATCTGTTTCATTGATCTCACATTTTAACGCGTTTTGCTGCCTTGTGCCGCTATTTTCTTACTGCTCATCTACCTGTTCTGAAGACTGGTAGCCTCTGGACAAGGAATGGGAACACTTGCTCACTTGTCTATTGATACACCTCCTTCGTCGGCCCCGTTTTCCCCTTGTATACTGAAACGTCAAAGAAACATGTATAGGCAGGCTAATAAAGAAATATGTAAACAGGTCGAATATGGCTCTGAGGTCGGCAATGCCTATACAGGACAACAAGTGTCTGACGCAGTTGTTACATCGGTTACTGCTGCTACAATGGCAGGTTATCAAGATTTAAATGAGTCAGAACGTGGTGTTACAGTCGGCGCACGAGAGATGGGAAACAGCATCTCCGAGGTAGCGACGAAGTGGGGGTTTTCCCGTACGACCATTTCACGAGTGTGCCGTGTATATCAGGAACATCAAATCTCCGACATCGCTGCGGCCGGAAAATGACCCTGCAACAACGGGACCAACGATGACTGCAGAGAATCGTTCAACGTGACAGAAGTGCAACCCTTCCGCAAATTGCTGCAGATTTCAGTGTTGGGCCATCAACAAGAGTTAGCGTGCGAAGCATTCGACAAAACATCATCAATATGGACTTTCGGATTCGAAGGCCCACTCGTGTACCCTTGATGACTGAACGGCACAAAGCTTTACGCCTCGCCTGGATCCGTCAATTCCGACAATGGAAGCGTCCTGTCTGATCACCAGCATCCATTCGTGTCCATCGTGCGTTCGGACGGACTTGGGAAACTCCAGCAGGACCGTGCGGCACCCCACACGTCCAGAATTGCTCCAGGAACTGTCTTCTGTGTTTAAACACTTGCACTGGCCACCAAACTCCCCATGAACATTATTGAGCATATATGGGATGCCTTGCAACCTGCTGTTCGGAACAGATCTCCACCTCCTCCTACTGTTACGGAATTATGGACAGCCCTGCAGGATTCACGGTGTCATTTCCCTCCAGCACTGACTGTACCATTAGTCGAGCTCATGTCACGTCGTGCTGTGGTACTTCTGCGTGCTCGCGAGGGCCTTACACGATATTAGGCAGGTTTACCAGTTCCTTTGGCTCTTCAGTGTGTAATAATAAATGAGTGACGATGATTGTAGATTGAATTCGAATGTTTACGCTTGCGACCAGAGGAGCTCGCGCAGCGTAAAGCCATTGCCAAATCTAACTTTATGACTAGGTTTAGCAAAGAACGCAGATTGAGAGAAGAGTCGAAAATACATGTTTGGACAGAACTCGCTCGTGTTGTAGTTTGTCAGGCCCAGTGGGATCTCTTGCCCTCTCCACAAAGGCAAAGGAGGCCCACTCCCACTCCAGCTAGGTATGTGGGCAGACGTCCTGTGATGGGCTGCCTTAGTCGATAGAGGTTACAGGTATCTGAATATGTTACTTTACTTGCAGAATCGCATAATTCTTTCAGAAATGGTTCAAATGGCTCTGAGCACTATGAGACTTAACTGCTGAGGTCATCAGTCCCTTGAACTTAGAACTACTTAAACCTAACTGACCTAAGGACATGACACACATCCATGCCCGAGGCAGGATTCGAACCTGCGACCGTAGCGGTGGCGCGGTTCCAGACTGAAGCGCCTAGAACCTCTCGGCAACACCGGCTGGCAATTCTTTCAGTTTGAATTTGGTTTATGTTAGGGAAATGAGCCGCGTCCCCCTATATTGTTTGCCTTATTAAATTTTGATGCGAGAGTGTAGTTCGATTGCCATTGCTTTGTGCGACCCTGGAGCTTTTCATGTATTCCTTTCCTGAAGCATTACGGGTCCACTCTTATAGCTTCTTACGTTAATACTAGTATTAACTCGCGTTGTGAGTGGAGAAATTCGTGTGAGATTTTTTACTTTTTCATTGGTTGTTTGTTTGTGGCTTGTACGGTGGTCTTTGTTCAGTACAGAACCACGTCTTCATAGTTTCATAGCTACTAAGCTATAGTATCTTCCATTGTGCAGTTCATTAAAATCTGTACCAACGACTACCTACATGCACTTCGAATTATAAAGCAGTCACTGTTTTTTCTGATTACTTAAAAAAATTTGTTGTGTTATGGTTCTGTCCTGTGGCTTCACTCACTGTCCATTGCAACTGTTCTTTGCTTGCCTCACTAACAGTAGAAAGTAGGAGAATCCGTTGACCGCGACTTTTTGACAGCATGAGTGCGTGGGTGAATTATTTAATTTTACTCTTTCGTGGTAAACGATTATGAACCCAAGCGTAGGCTCTATCCACCACCACAAAACCTGTGTACCCAATAAATTTCACCAGGCTAATGTAATACAGCTATTTACAATTTGTACAGATACCATATGGCAGTTATAAGAGTCGAGGGACATGAAAGGGAAGCAGTGGTTGGGAAGGGAGTAAGACAGGGTTGTAGCCTCTCCCCGATGTTCTTCAATCTGTATATTGAGCAAGCAGTAAAGGAAACAAAAGAAAAATTCGGAGTAGGTATTAAAATCCATGGAGAAGAAATGAAAACGTTGAGGTTCGCCGATGACATTGTAATTCTGTCAGAGACAGCAAAGGACTTGGAAGAGCAGTTGAACGGAATGGATGGTGTCTTGAAGGGATGATATAAGATGAACATCAACAAAAGCAAAACGAGGATAATGGAATGTAGTCGAATTAAGTCGGGTGATGTTGAGGGTATTAGATTAGGAAATGAGACACTTAAAGTACTAAAGGTATTTTGCTATTTGGGGAGCAAAATAACTGATGATGGTCGAAGTAGAGAGGATATAAAATGTAGACTGGCAATGGCAAGGAAAGCGTTTCTGAAGAAGAGAAATTTGTTAACATCGAGTATAGATTTAAGTGTCAGGAAGTCATTTCTGTAAGTATTTGTATGGAGTGTAGCCATGTATGGAAGTGAAACATGGACGGTAAATTGTTTGGAGAAGAAGAGAATAGAAGCTTTCGAAATGTGGTGCTACAGAAGAATGCTGAAGATTAGATGGGTAGATCACATAACTACTGAGGAAATATTGAATAGGATTGGGAAGAAGAGAAGTTTGTGGCACAACTTGACCAGAAGAAGGGATCGGTTGGTAGGACATGTTCTGAGGCATCAAGGGATCACCAATTTAGTATTGGAGGGCAGCGTGGAGGATAAAAATCGTACGGGGAGACCAAGAGATGAATACACTAAGCAGATTCAGAAGGATGTAGGTTACAGTAGGTACTGGGAGGTGAACAAGCTTGCACAGGATAGAGTAGCATGGAGAGCTGCATCAAACCAGTCTCAGGACTGAAGACTACAACAACAACAACAATGTAATACGGCACCGCTTAGTCAATAATCATAAGTGCCTCTGTTTCCACCGTGAATATAACATACAGCATCCATACATATTATAAAAGTCCATACATATTATAAAATTAGATGCGTGTGCGTGTGTGTGTGTGTGTGTGTGTGTTTGTTTGTTTTCCACATCTCCTACAAAACCACTGTACCGATTTCAATCCCACTTGGTACACGTATCCCTTACTGTCCGACCACAATCTCTATGGGGGTAAGAAACAGCTACCGATCATACTTCAGGAGATATGGCGTCATAAACAATGAAATGTGTGAAAAACTGCCGCATCATGCTTGATGTTTAAATTTATTACCTCTGTGCTGCCAACTCTATTCGTAATAAATTTCGTAAACAGTATCCACATACGCCGCTAAATGCACCTACATACTTACATCATGGTAGCACACACAGTTCAGGTCATATAACGGCATATACGCTGAGATACGTTAAAAAAGTGCCACATTGTTTAAATTTATTACTTCTTTGCTGCTAACTCAATTCGCAACACATTTTGCAGACAGTATCCACGTATTCCGCTGAATGTACCTACACAAATATATCATTGTACCACACATAGTTCGAGAGATGTTCCGTTATAAACAATGAGCGTCGCTGCGGTCCGGTCCCAGGTCGACGGGCACGTGCACCTTCCGCCGACCACTGGCGACAACATCGATGTACTGTGGAGACCTCACGCCCCACGTGTTGAGCAATTCGGCGGTACGTCCACCCGGCCTCCCGCATGCCCACTATACGCCCTCGCTCAAAGTCCGTCAACTGTATATACGGTTCACGTCCACGCTGTCGCGGCATGCTACCAGTGTTAAAGACTGCGATGGAGCTCCGTATGCCACGGCAAACTGGCTGACACTGACGGCGGCGGTGCACAAATGCTGCGCAGCTAGCGCCATTCGACGGCCAACACCGCGGTTCCTGGTGTGTCCGCTGTGCCGTGCGTGTGATCATTGCTTGTACAGCCCTCTCGCAGTGTCCGGAGCAAGTATGGTGGGTCTGATACACCGGTGTCAATGTGTTCTTTTTTCCATTTCCAGGAGTGTATTTCTAATTTTGTAAGTGCTTTCCCAGGAAACGTGCAAGCAGAAAGGAGTGTTAAGAAATGAGCAAAACTCTCGGGTGCAATCCACAACTCAGCAGTATCGGCCTATGGAATAAAAGGAAAAAGAAATAAAGACTGGTACGAGCAAAATTTGGAAGAAATGGAACCAGTCACTGAGGCTAAACGGAAAGCCCTGCTTGCTTACAAAAGAAACCCAAATGAAAGAACTCGAGATGACCTACGAAAAGCAAAGAAAAGGGACAGCTAACATCCAGGAGATGCGCAAATAACTACTGGCTGAATTTATGTGCAGGTATACAGAAAGCGGCCGACTCTGGGAATGCTGAGGCAATGTACGATGGTATTAAGAAAGCAATTGGACCAACTGTCAGAAAAACAGCTCCTCTGAAGTTCAAGACGGGTGAAGTCGTTACTGATGAAGGCAAACAAATGGAACGCTGGGTTGAACACTACCTCGAGTTGTACGCAGCCGAGAATGAAGTTAGCAAGGACGCATGTGACGCCATCAAACAAATGCCAGTTATGGAAGAACTAGATGCAATGCCTACTATGGAAGAACTTAGTAGAGAAATAGATTCTCTTGCTAACGGAAAGGCCCCAGGTGAAGATGGGGTCCCTGCAGAGGTTATTAAGTATAAGAAGTCGGTTCTTCTCAAACATTTATATTCACTTATCACAACCAGCTGGGAAGAAGGTTATGTCCCGATGAGTATGCGGAATTCGAGGATAGTTACTCTATATAAACAGAAAGGGAACAGAAGTGACTGTAACAATTACCGAGGGATTTCATTACTAAGTGTAGCCGGGAAAGCTTATGCAAGAGTCATCCTAATGCATTACAGATCTTAGCTTCCAGAATGTACCCAGAATCTCAGTGTGGCTTCAGGCCCGGCCGATCAACCGTAGATATGATCTTCTCCTTAAGACAGCTACAAGAGATATGTCGTGAGCAGCAGAGGCCACTTTATATTGCTTTCATTGACCTCGTTAAAGCGTTTGATTTAGTGAGCAGAAATGGGCTTTTCAAACTGTTGCAGAAGATTGGATGCCCACCTAAACTACTACAGATAATTGTCTCTTTCCATGAGAAAACCCAAGCAACAATTTGCTTCAACGGTAAAACATCAGAAGCATTCCCTGTTAATAGCGGTGTGAAACAGGGGTGTGTGTTAGCTCCTACATTATTTGGGATTTTCTTTTCCCTTTTGCTCAGATTTGCCTTTGAAGACTGTGAGGAGGGAGTGTATCTACATACGAGGTCTGATGGAAATCTTTTCAACATTGCTCGCCTCAAGGCCAAGACCAAAGTAAATACAGTTGTTATCCGTGAGTTGTTATATGCGGACGATGCAGCTCTAGTAGCGAACACAGAAGATGCGCTGCAGTATATAATGAACAAATTATCAAATGCCTGTGAAAAGTTTGGTCTACTCATCAGCCTTCAAAAGACTAAGATCATGGTGCAGAGCACTACCAACTTTCCATCCATCAGCATTGATGGCAATCCTCTCCAGGTAGTTGATGACTTCACCTACCTGGGATCTACACTATGTAGCAACTTGTCCATGGACACTGAACTTACTAACAGAATCGCAAAGGCATCATCTGTCATGGCTAGATTGAAAAACAGAGTATGGAACAACGGACTGCTTACCACAAAAACTAAATTAAAAGTCTACAACGCTTGTGTTATAAGCACCCTTCTCTATAGCTGTGAGACATGGACAACTCTTTCTAGGCATGAATCTCGACTCAACAGCTTCCATCTCCGCTGTCTCCGGAAGATCCTTCAGATCTCTTGGAGACATAGAGTACCCAACACCGAAGTCTTTCATCGTGCAAGCACAACCAGCATCTTTGCACTCCTGCGTCATCGACGTCTAAGATGGTTGGGACATGTCAGGCGCATGGATCATGAACGGATACCGAAACAGCTGCTGTACGGCGAACTTCAGGAAGGTGTGAGGCCAGTGGGACGACCGCATCTTCGTTTCAAGGATGTCTGCAAGAGAGACCTGACCGAGACGAGAATCAGTCCAAGTCGCTGGGAAAGCATTGCAGACGAGCGTGTCAAGTGGCGAGTTACTGTGCGCAACGGCGTCAAGCTCTCAGAGGACGAACGCACACAGGAACAAATCAGGAAGAGGACAAAGCGAAGAGACAGAGCGGCTTCTGTTCCAAGTCCCTCAAATTTCACATGTCCAAACTGCAGTAGGGACTGCCACTCTCGAGTGGGACTTTTTAGCCACAGCAGACGCTGCAGACTCTGAACCAAGCACGCTACACCATCATCCCTCAAGGATGGGCGGATGCCATTATACACTCCTGGAAATGGAAAATAGAACACATTGACACCGGTGTGTCAGACCCACCATACTTGCTCCGGACACTGCGAGAGGGCTGTACAAGCAATGATCACACGCACGGCACAGCGGACACACCAGGAACCGCGGTGTTGGCCGTCGAATGGCGCTAGCTGCGCAGCATTTGTGCACCGCCGCCGTCAGTGTCAGCCAGTTTGCCGTGGCATACGGAGCTCCATCGCAGTCTTTAACACTGGTAGCATGCCGCGACAGCGTGGACGTGAACCGTATGTGCAGTTGACGGACTTTGAGCGAGGGCGTATAGTGGGCATGCGGGAGGCCGGGTGGACGTACCGCCGAATTGCTCAACACGTGGGGCGTGAAGTCTCCACAGTACATCGATGTTGTCGCCAGTGGTCGGCAGAAGGTGCACGTGCCCGTCGACCTGGGACCGGACCGCAACGACGCACGGATGCACGCCAAGACCGTAGGATCCTACGCAGTGCCGTAGGGGACCGCACCGCCACTTCCCAGCAAATTAGGGACACTGTTGCTCCTGGGGTATCGGCGAGGACCATTCGCAACCGTCTCCATGAAGCTGGGCTACGGTCCCGCTCACCGTTAGGCCGTCTTCCGCTCACGCCCCAACATCGTGCAGCCCGCTCCAGTGGTGTCGCGACAGGCGTGAATGGAGGGACGAATGGAGACGTGTCGTCTTCAGCGATGAGAGTCGCTTCTGCCTTGGTGCCAATGATGGTCGTATGCGTGTTTGGCGCCGTGCAGGTGAGCGCCACAATCAGGACTGCATACGACCGAGGCACACAGGGCCAACACCCGGCATCATGGTGTGGGGAGCGATCTCCTACACTGGCCGTACACTACTGGTGATCGTCGAGGGGACACTGAATAGTGCACGGTACATCCAAACCGTCATCGAACCCATCGTTCTAGACCGGCAAGGGAACTTGCTGTTCCAACAGGACAATGCACGTCCGCATGTATCCCGTGCCACCCAACGTGCTCTAGAAGGTGTAAGTCAACTACCCTGGCCAGCAAGATCTCCGGATCTGTCCCCCATTGAGCATGTTTGGGACTGGATGAAGCGTCGTCTCACGCGGTCTGCACGTCCAGCACGAACGCTGGTCCAACTGAGGCGCCAGGTGGAAATGGCATGGCAAGCCGTTCCACAGGACTACATCCAGCATCTCTACGATCGTCTCCATGGGAGAATAGCAGCCTGCATTGCTGCGAAAGGTGGATATACACTGTACTAGTGCCGACATTGTGCATGCTCTGTTGCCTGTGTCTATGTGCCTGTGGTTCTGTCAGTGTGATCATGTGATGTATCTGACCCCAGGAATGTGTCAATAAAGTTTCCCCTTCCTGGGACAATGAATTCACGGTGTTCTTATTTCAATTTCCAGGAGTGTATCAGACAAATTCAGTTTTATTACTAGTACATTTTTTTTGTTGAAAAAAAAATCCTTAGGGAATTCAATGTTCCGAGATCCACAGTGACAAGAGTCTGCGAGAATACCAGATTTCAGGCATTACCTCTCGCTACGGACAACGCAGTGGCCGACGGCTTTCACTTAACGACCGACAACAGCGGTGTTTACACAGAGTTGTCAGTGCTAACAGACAAGCAACACTGCGTGAAATAAGAGCAAAAGTCAGTGCGGGGCGTACGACGCTCGTATCCGTTATGACAGTGCAGCGAGATTTGGCGTTAACAGACTATGGCAGCAGGCGAGCCACGCGACTGCGTTTGCTGACAGCACGACATCGCCTGCAGCGGCTCTCCTGGGCTCGTGACCACATCGGTTGGATGCTGGACAACCGGAAAATCGCTGTCTGGTCAGATGAGAACCGATTTCAGATTGTAAGAGCTAGTGTGGAGCAGCCCTCACGAAGCCATGGAACCAAGCTGTCAACAAGCCACTGTGCAAGCTGGTAGCTGCTCTATAACGGTGTAGACTGTGTTTCATAGAATGGGGTGGGTCATCTTGTAACAACAACAACGCTATACTATTGTACATATAATACATTTTTTCTTCTGAATTTCGATAAATTAGTATAATCGATGTCCTGATTTCATTTCTTTTTTGTTTCACGCCATTATGTTAAAGAAACGGTAAACAATTTTCGATGTGAATATTAATGTGTATGTCAAATTTCAAGCAATGTTATAATAGAAGTGAAGTGTAACTAATGTTGAAACTATTGTAAGATGTTAAAGTTGTAATTGTGCGCCTGGTCCATACGTAGGCAATGTATTAGGATATGTAGAATGCAAAACCTTTGGTGAATACCCTGTCTGTAGGAGAGCGGTAAAAGGTGGATGACAGCCGAGCGCGGGAAAATGCCCACGGGCGCTGCACGGCATAACGGGCTCAGCAGTAGTAGTATTCGGAGTTGGGCATCGGTCTGAGAAACACGTCCTGGACCGAGGAGGCTCTCCTGGAAAACGTGGTTTCGTTGAGCCTCGGGTGCGCCGTTTCCGACGCCTATACAGCATGGCAATATTCCATAGGCACTAAACGGAAAAGTATTGCGGCGCTAACAAGAAGCAAAGTGCCGATACATCTAGAGCCATTGCTGTGATTGTATGTGTGCCCTGTGCCTCGCCATCTCGCCGCCTGCCGACCGCCGCATCGATACGAACAGGTTCAAACTTTTAGTACTGTATTCGTGTGGACCAGTGTTACTTTTGTTACATACTGTTCAATAACAACTTAAATTTTACCAGAACTGTCCTATCAATTAATTATCCTCACAACTAACGTAGACAGGGTCCTTTCCACGTGTTTTGCAATCCGAGTGTCCCGAGATGAAGATTTAAAGTTTATGTTAATAATAATTACCTGCAGACCTATCTATGTTAGAATGATGTTTAAAGAACTTTGTTGTTAACGAATACGTAGGTAAATAACATAGGTCTGACAAAGTCGGAAAAGACTGATGACCATAGATGTTAAGTCGCATAGTGCTCAGAGCCATTTGAACAAAGTCGGAAGATAATGTTGAAAGTGGTTTAGTAATGAAGTTTAATTAATTTGAGACAAAAATAATGGTAGTTAAATGAGTAGGAAATAAGACAAAAAGAGTAGTAACTCATATATTGGAAATCTTGAATGCTTAATGCTTCCAATAATCAAAATTTTCAATACAGTGATCATAACAGTTTCAGGGTCCCCCTCCCCCCCTCCTTTCTTTCTTTTCTATGCATTTGAATTCTGAAGTGTACTGAACTGATTTGACCAGCAAAGTTAAAGTCAAGATAAACCCAAAATTTGTCAGTGTTTTACCTTTTTTTTAATTGACATTGTATGTGTGTTTCGAAAGTGCTATTGCTAGGGTAACCTATGCCCTATTTTAATCAGATCAATAGACAGTACGAAGTTTGTAGTAAGCATTATAGTGTATTGTTGTGTATTTATGGCTTGTCCATATTAGTACAGGAAGTGAAAATATTAGTTCAGTAGATTTTTTGGTTCTAAAATTTACCATATAGTGCTGTGTTACTACGTGTGGTTATGCTTGAACGTACATCCACTTGTACAGGGAAGAAACTCAGTTAATGCCTAATTAAGCTGGCGACCGTATTATTAACAATTGGTAGCATCTGCTGTGTTGTTTCTTGTCCGTCGTAACGTGCAGTTACACTTTGGACTTGCTTGACGTATCATTGTTGTTACTGAGTGCGTGTAAGTCTGATTTTGCCTCCATTCAGGTACACGCGGTCAACATATATACCAAAATCCTTTCTGATAAGGTGAAGCCCGTCAGCTTACTATAGTACAGGCTTTAAAGAGTATCGTGCGCCCGAGCGTAGTGTTACAATCTGGTCCGACTGAACCGATAACTGAGTGAAAATGGTTCTGTTCCGCTACTCGGGGACTACCTGCGGACTTGACGTTGCCAAAAAAATTTGTCACGTCAGCCGGTCACAGTCGGTCGCGATTGATTTGACGAGCATTCTGGACGGATCGAGCGAATGATTCTGCCACCCAGATCGCCCGACGTGATTCCAGTTTCGCAGCGGCGACACTTTCGCAGTTCTGGACGGCTCTGGAGGCGGCAAGTCTTATTATTTTTGCAGGGGATTTACAGTGACTTGTTGAGACTATGCCACGTCGAACTGCCCGTACGCCGGGGAAAAAGGAATACGACGCCATGTTAGGAGGTTTGGCTGGTTCAAATGGCTCTGAGCACTATGGGACTTGAACTTCTGAGGTCATCAGTCCCCCTAGAACTTAGAACTACTTAAACCTAGCTAACCTAAGGACGTCACACACATCCATGCCCGAGGAGGGATTCGAACCTGCGACCGTAGCGGTCGCGCGGTTCCAACCGCTCGGCCACTCCGGGCGGCGTTAGGACGTTTTGTTGCCTCACTTGTCTCCCCACGACTTTTGTTGCCTCACTTGTCAGTGTAGGTGAAATCAATTGATGGACATACTTTGTTACTCCGAGCAGGGGAGCCACGAGTAGTGCATTTTTTAAAGTGTCAGACAGGAGAGGGTATTTGGAAGAAAGGGGAAAACGTCAGCTGCGTAACTAAATATTTTTCCAGTCACGCACGTACGTAGCCACATGGTGACGTGACGCTGGGACACTAATCGCACTGCCGTCGGCAGTCGACAGAGCTCGACCGACTGACTACCCTCGTATAATACCTGCGCTGTCAAGCCGACGGCGGTAGCGGGCACACACACACACACACACACACACACACACACGCACGCACACAAAGGTACGGCGCCGAGGAGGCGGGCAAGAAAACTCAGCGGTAAACTCGCCGACAAGGGACGAGCGCTCTTTTGTTTCCGTCGGGGCGTCGATATGGCTTCTAAACCGTGGAGGGCGCCGGCGGGAGGGGGACAGAAGATGACCGACGGAGACAGAGAGAGAGAGAGAGAGAGAGAGAGAGAGAGAGAGAGAGAGACAGAGTGAGAGTGAGAGAGTGAGTGAGAAGGAGGGAGGGAGAGCGGTGAGGGGCGCGGGGGGGGGGGGGGGAGTGGACGCGAGGGTGCCTGGAGAACGCAGCGAGGCAACGAGAATGGAGGCAAGGAGTGGAAGAATATGTAGAGAGAGAGGGAGAGAGAGAGAGAGAGAGAGCGAGAGAGAGTGACATATTGTGACGGGTAGGGAAGGAGAGGGAGCAGAGAGAGGAGGAGAGAGCCGTAGCGCGGGCACGATTCAATCACGCGACACACGGCCCTAGGGCTGGCGCACTGTGCGTGTGTCCCTCACGCATCAATATGCGGACCGCTCCTCTGGCCGCGCCATTAGGGGAGCGCATCGTGCGCCGTCACGTGACAGCCTGCACCAGACGCTCTCCCTCTCCCTCTCTCTGTCCCTCCCTCCCTCTCTCCCTCCCTCCCTCCCACCCTCTCACTCGATTGTTTTGCCGGCGTACGAAGCGTGACCGCACGCACAGTAGCGCTGGCCGGGGACGCGTTCTCCCGCTCTGTCTAGACCGTCCGCTACTCGTCGTTTAATTTATTTGTTTGGTTACTTATTTTTTTCGGCGTGCGTGTCAGGTCGATCGCCCAGACTCGCCCGCGTTAACAAATAAAGTGGGCGGGCAAAACTTTAATCACGCACGTGTGTATAACATAGCGTTTTAGCCGGGCAGAGCGACAAGCTGGCTTCAGACGTGTGGTAAACTCTTCCACTGGGCCTTTTGCGAGGTGCGACCGAAACTGTGGTTCAAATGGTTCAAATGGCTCTGAGCACTATGCGACTTAACTTCTGAGGTCATCAGTCGCCTAGAACTTAGAACTAATTAAACCTAACTAACCTAAGGACATCACACACATCCATGCCCGAGCCAGGATTTGAACCTGCGACCGTAGCAGTCGCTCGGCTCCAGACTGTAGCGCCTAGAACCGCACGGCCACTCCGGCCGGCCCGAAACTGTGAATATGAACGGAGGAAGATCGTTGTTTCACATCCTGTCGAAGAAATCGCACGGTCACTTTCAACGGAACGGTGTCTGCGTTTTAGTTAATCGCTGTAAGAAAATCATTACAAATTTCAATTTCGGTGGCCTGATGGGCTTACGAACCACGGTCTTCCCCACTGTTAGATCTCTCGAAACGTTCGTCTGCTTCCCCCCGTCCGTCGGATCTTCTTTCGCACATGTCCGAAAGAACAAACAGCACATGTCGACCGCTGTGGCAGAGCGGCTCTAGGCACTTCAGTCTGGAACCGCACGACGGCCGCAGGTTCGAATCCTGCCTCGGGCATGGATGTGTGTGATGTCCTTAGGTTAGTTAGGTTTAAGTAGTTCTAAGTTCTAGGGGACTGATGACCTCAGATGTTAAGTCCCATAGTGTTCAGAGCCATTTTTTGAACAAACACCACGTGGAATCTGCAGCGGTCATACATATTACGGAAATGGAAGCTGGTGGGGGAAGGGGGAGGGGGAGGGGGAGAAATGAAAGGAACTGATGATAACAGCTGCATCAGAACTTTATGCAGAATTCCTCTCTGTTGATCCGTCATGAACCGGGGCCATCGGCTGGTTAAGTACTTGTCAATATCAATAAAATTCACCAACAGCCGTGTAAATATGTTATTTTATTTCGAAGGCTACCAGTTTCAGCATTTTATTATGCCACCTTCAGGCCCCATACGCATCTCTTCAAATAAACGAAAAATGTCATAAAGAGCCACAAATCTCTGGATGTCGTGAATTTAATCGTTACCCTAGTGCTTCATTCAAAGACTTGGTCGAATTCACGACACCCAGAGATTTACGTCTCTGTATGACATTTTCGTTTATTTGGACAGATGCATGTGAGGCCTGAAAATGGCATAGTGAAATGCTGAAACTTTTAGTCTTCAAAATAAAATGAAATTTAACATGTTAACTTACGCGTCTGTTACGGGTCTGTTGGTCGATTTCATTGGCATTGACAAGTTATGAAGAATTTGCGGCAACGAGTGAAAATGTGTGCTGGACTGCGACTCGAACCCGCGATCTCTTGTTTATTAGGCAATCTCGTTTACTACTGTGCCATGCAGACACAGTCTTAATCGCAAATCCTTGGACTCTCTTGGCACAATCCTCGGGCCATCCGCATTCACAACTAGCACAGCCACTTATCCACAGTCACTGTCGAAGCCCTACGTCCTCCCCAATTTTAGATTCCCGTTGGAGGTCGAATGTAAATGTGAATCTGCACTAATAATTTTGTATTCATATCCCATCGACTGTATCAGTTACACAGGTTGAGTCACTAACTATTGTCACATAGAATACGTCCAAAAGTGTGACAGTAGTTGACAAGCTTATGGGACAAATGTTGCATGGGACAACGGGGGCCATAATGTGACGTTGGTTTTTTGTTGGTAGGTGGGCTCACTTCAGAGATATGAAAGTCAACTTTGTCTTTTGTAAATGGGATGTTATGGTATGGTACTTATTTTCTGATAGCGGCTACCGAGACCAATCCAATGATGTGTAACAGTAAGGTCTTTGAAGGTCAACGAAGGTCAAGAAGGTGGCATTGATGTACATTTCCAGAAGGTGTTCGAAGTGGTGACCATTGGTATCAATGCAGTGCTGCAATCTTCTTATCATGGACTGAGTGGTATTCCTTATCACATCGCCACTTATCGAAGCACACGCTCTGACAACTCCCTCTCGTATATCTAGCAAATCGTAAATCTTCGCCGAATACGGCGTATCCATCTAATATGCCATTGACATGTAAACACCATTCGACGGTTTCGCAATACAACACTAATAGGAACGGTAAGACTAGTATCGTCGAATCAAGAGAATGTGAATGATGCATTCCTTCGAAGAACAAGTCAATATGCTTCTCATTTACGGAGAATTCCAAGGAAATTCAGTGAGAGCTCGAGACTTCTACGCTGAAAGATATCCTCAACGTACTCATCCTAGACGTCGTACATTTAAATATGTGTACGAAAAATTGAGAACAACTGTATCTTTAACGCATCGGAAACATATCCGGCAAAGGAAAGTTACTAACGAGAAAACGGAAATTGGTACTCTTGCCACTGTCGTTAGAGATCCTTGTGTTAGTTCGCGTCAAATCGCGAGGGTATCTGGCATGAGCCAGAGTAGTGTTGTTCGTGTTCTGCATCGCCATAAACATCACCCTTTCGACATCAGTCCCCACCAAGAATTAACTGGCACGGATTCTATGCGTCGCATTGAATTCTGCCGATGGGCTCAACTTCACATTCAGAGAAATGACACATTTATTAATTTGATTTTATTTACTGACGATGCTACCTTCAGGAACCATGGAAATGTTAATTTGCATAACACGCGTTATTGGGCAACTGAAAATCCATGCTGGCTGCGACAAGTTGCACACCAGAAACCGTGGTCGGTGAAGATGTGGTGTGGGATTCTGGAGGACAGAACTATAGGCCCCTGTTTCATCGAAGGAAATCTTAATGCTAGGAAGTACACCACATTCTTGCATGAAACATTAGGTCTGTTATTGGAAGTAACAACTTTAGGAACAAGGAATAGAATGTGGTATCAAGACGGTGGGTGTCCGACACATTTTTCGCTGTTGGCTAGAAATGTGTTGCAGATACAGCTCCAAAATAGTTTGATATGGGCGCGGAGGAGATGTGTCGTGGGCGGATCGTAGGCCAGACTTGACGCCTCTGCATTTTTTCTTGTGGGAATTCGTAAAAGACGTTGTTTATAAAGACGTTCCAACTACACCTGAAGATATGCCAGACAGAATTGTCAGAGCATGTGCTTCGATAAGTGCTGAAGTGATAAGGAATACCACTCAGTCCATGATAAGAAGATTGCAGCACTGCATTGATACCACAGGTCATCACTTCGAACACTTTCTGGAAATGGACGTTGATGCCACCTTTTTGACTTTCGTTGACCTTCAAAGACCTTACTGTTACACATCATTGGATAAAACTATAGCATTCTAATTAAAGAAACAAAGTTAACGTTCATATCTCTGAAGCGACCGCACGTAGCAACAAAAAATCAGCGTCATATTATGGCCTTCATTGTCCCACGCAACATGTGTCTCACAAACTTTTCAGCTACTATCATACTTTCGAAGTTATTCAACGTGGCAATAGTTAGGAACTCATGTCCGAAAAAAAACACCACTTGTATCTAATTAAGGCGCTGATTGCCAATGATTGCTTCAGTTCAAATGCACACCAAGTTTGGAGTCTTACAGGAATCATCGAGACGTCTTGAGTATGAAGTTATGGAGCAGAGACAGTACGCCAGTAGTGTGTGGTATAAGTTGAGAATTTGGGTCTGACAGGAGGCTTGCTAGGGTAGTCTGTGTGGTTGTGGTGACCACTGGGTCCATGTGGTGTAGTGGTCCGTGCATCTGACTAGTAAGCAGGAGACACGGGTTCTAATCCGAGTCTAGTACAAATTTTCAGTATTTTTTTTCTTTATTGTGATTTTAAACACCTTATACAAAGGCGGGCTGTCAGCAGCACAATACGCGGCTCTTCAGCCTTGAGTTTGACAACAAGTAGTACATAAAGGTGGCACAGAGAAGGAGGTCAAAACGGTGGGCAAAAAATGTAGACACTAAAAATCGAAAAAACATGGAGCCGTTCACGCTGGACGAGAAACAGCACTAACACTAGGCGACACGGTGCACATAACATGGATGATGGCGACAGCATGTGAACGGTGGAGGCGTGACGGCGAACAACACTACACACAAACGAAGGCACACACACGAAACACTGACGGCGACGATCTCCGGCGCGCGAATGTTCACTGAGCGTGTACGAGTGCGGGGACCTGCCAAGAGAGGAGGAGGAGGAGGAGGAGGAGGGGAATGGGAGAGGGGAGAGCAGGGATCCATGGGCAGAGGAGAGAGGGGGAGGGAGGAAGGGGGAAGGGAAGTCCGGGGGAAGAGGGGAGGAGGGACGGGGGAAAGGAAAGAGAAGGGAAGGGAAGGGAGGAAGGGAGGGGAGGGAGGGAGGGTGCCTAAAGGAAAAGACACAGGAAGTGGGGGGGAGGATCAAAGTTGATAGGAGGGGTAGATGGACGGTAGGAGGACATCATCAGGGAGGGGGAGCTGGCGGAAGCCACCTTGGGAGAGGGTAAGGAGGGTGGAGAGATGGAGACCGGGTGGGACGTGGGAATACAGGCGCGGCAGCGGGCGGGGGTGGGAGAGGATCGGGGACACGAGCGGGTGAGGAGGATCGAGTTTACAGGAGGTGTACAGGATCCGTATCCTTTCAAGGAAAAGGAGGAGGTGGGGGAAGGGGATGAGATCGTACAGGATCCGCGTGGGGGAGGGGAGACGGATGCGATAGGCGAGGCGGAGAGCATGGCGTTCAAGGATTTGGAGGGATTTGTAAAAGGTAGGGGGGGGCGGAGATCCAAGCCGGATGGGCATAACAAAGGATAGGGTGGATGAGGGACTTATAGGTGTGGAGGATGGTGGAGGGGTCCAGATCCCACGTACGGCCGGAGAGGAGCTTGAGGAGACTGAGTCAGGAGTGTGCCTCGGATTGGATTGTCCGGAGATGGGGAGTCCAGGAGAGGCGACGGTCGAGGGTGACGCCAAGGTACCTAAGGGTGGGAGTGAGGGCGATAGGACGGCCATAGATGGTGAGATAGAAATCGAGGAGGCGGAAGGAAGGGGTGGTTTTGCCTACAATGATCGCCTGGGTTTTGGAGGGATTGACCTTGAGCAACCACTGGTTGCACCAAGCGGTGAACCGGTCAAGATGGGATTGGAGAAGGTGTTGGGAGCGCTGCAGGGTGGGGGCAAGGGCAAGGAAGGCGGTGTCATCGGCAAACTGGAGAAGGTGGACGGGGGGTGACGGCGGCGGCATGTCCGCCGTGTACAAAAGGTACAGAAGGGGGGAGAGGACGGAGCCTTGGGGCACACCGGCGGAGGGGAAAAAGGTGTAGGAATCTGCGTTATGGATGGTGACATAGGAAGGAAGGCGGGAGAGAAAGGAGCCGATCAGACGGACGTAGTTAATGGGAAGGGCGAAGGTTTGGAGCTTGAAGAGGAGACCGGAATGCCATACACGGTCATAAGCTCGTTCGAGGTCCTAGGAGAGGAAGATTGCGGAGCGACGGGAATTAAGCTGGTCGGAAAGGAGATGAGTGAGGTGAAGGAGAAGGTCGTCGTAAGAGAAGGACGGCCGAAAGCCACACTGGGTAACGGAAAGGAGGCGGTGCTGGCGGAGATGCTGGTGGATGCGTCGGGTGTGGATAGATTCCAGGACCTTGCTGAATACGAATTTTCAGCTTGCCACGTGGATATAAGTCGATGTGTTTTGGAAGCTGATGTCTTTAATTCCCTTGTGTTTTGATTCATAGTGGTTGTAGGATCAAAATTGTGTCTATTCTTTCGAACATGTCCGAAGCACAGATACCATATATATATAGGGTGGTCCATTGATCGTGAACGGGCCAAATATCTCACGAAATAAGCGTCAAACGGAAAAACTACAGAGGACGAAACATGTCTAGCTTGAAGAGGGAAACCACATGGCGCTATGGTTGGCCCGCTAGATAGCGCTGCCATAGGTCAGACGGACATCGACGGCGTTTTTTAAAATAGGAACCCCCATCTTTTATGACATATTCCAGTAGTACGTAAGGAAATATAATGTTTTATTTGGACCACGTTTTTCGCTTTGTGATAGATGGCGCTGTAATAGTCACAAACATATCGCCACAAATTTAGACTAACAGTTGGTAACAGGTATGTTTTTTAAATTAAAATACAGAACGTAGGTACGTTTGAACATTTTATTTCGGTTGTTCCAATGTGATACATGTAGCTTTGTGAACTTATCATTTCTGAGAACGCATTCTGTTACAGCGTGATTACCTGTAAATACCACATTCATGCAATAAATGCTCAAAATGACGACGTCCGTCAACCTCAATGCATTTGGCAATACGTGTAACGACATTCCTCTCAACAGCGAGTAGTTCGCCTTCCGTAATGTTCGCACATGCATTGTCAATGCGCTGACGCACGTTGTCAGGCGTTGTCGGTAGATCACGATAGCAAATATCCTTCAACTTTCCCCACAGAAAGAAATCCGGGGACGTCAGATCCGGTGAACGTGCGGCCCATGGTATGGTGCTTCGATGACCAATCCACCTGTCATGAAATACGCTATTCAATACCGCTTCAACAGCACGCGAGCTATGTGCCGGACATGCATCATGTTGGAAGTACATCGCCATTCTGTCATGCAGTGAAACATTTTGTAGTAACATCGGTAGAACACGACGTAGGAAATCAGCATACATTGCACCATTTAGATTGCCATCGACAAAATGAGGGCCAATTATCCTTCTTCCCATAATGCAGCACCATACATTAACCCGCCAAGGTCGCTGATGTTCCATTTGTCGCAGCAATCGTGGATTTTCCGTTGCCCAATAGGGCATTTTATACCGGTTTACGTTACCGCTGTTGGTGAATGACGCTTCGTCGCTAAATAGAACACGTGCAAAAAGTCTGTCATCGTCCCGTAATTTCTCTTGTGCCTAGTGACAGAACTATACGCGACGTTCAAAGTCGTCACCGTACAATTCTTGGTGTGTATAGAAATATGGTACGGGTGCAATCGATGTTGTTGTAGCATTCTCAACACCGACGTTTTTGAGATTCCCGATTCTCGCGCAATTTGTCTGCTACTGATGTGCAGATTAGCCGCGACAGCAGCTAAAACACCTACTTCGGCATCATCATTTGTTGCAGGTCATGGTTGACGTTTCACATGTGGCTGAACACTTTCTGTTTCCTTAAATAACGTAACTATCCGGCGAACGGTCCGGACACTTAGATGATGTCGTCCAGGATACCAAGCAGTATACATAGCACATGCCCATTGGGCATTTTGATTACAATAGCCATACATCAACATTATATCGACCTTTTCGGCAATTGGTAAACGGTCTATTTTAACACGGGTAATGTATCACGAAGCAAATACCGTCTGCACTGGCGGAATGTTACGTGATACCACGTACTTATACGTTTGTGACTATTACAGCGCCATCTACCACAAAGCAAAAAAAGTGGTCCAACTAAAACATTCATATTTATTTACGTACTACACGTATATGTAATAAAAAATGGGGGTTCCTATTTATAAAAAACAGGACCCGATTCACGCCAAGGTCGTGAATAATTAGTGGCTACTCACAAGGGAACATCCCCATCGGACCCCCGTCAGATTTAGTTATAAGTTGGCACAGTGGATAGGCCTTGAAAAACTGAACACAGATCAATCGAGAAAACAGGAAGAAGTTTTGTGAAAAAATAAGCAAAATATACAAACTGGGTCGTCCATGCGTAACATATGCAATATTAAGGGCAACGTGAGGCGAGGAGCGCCGTGGTCCCGTGGTTAGCGTGAACACCGGCGGAACAAGAGGTCCTTGGTTCAAATCTGCCCTCCACTGAAAATTTTGCTTTCTTTATTTTCGCAAAGCTATGATCTGTCCGTTCGTTCATTGACGTCTCTGTTCACTGTAATAAGTTTAGTGTCTGTGTTTTGCGAACGCACCGCAAAACCGTGTGATTAGTTGACGAAAGCACGTGTGTCTCCAATGGGAACCGAAAACATTTGATCACAAGGTCATAGGTCAACCGATTCCTCCACAGGAAAACACGTCTGATATTTTGTATACAACACTGCTGACAGCATGTGCGTCACATAACA
Organism: Schistocerca cancellata; assembly: GCF_023864275.1. Lineage (NCBI taxonomy): Eukaryota > Metazoa > Arthropoda > Insecta > Orthoptera > Acrididae > Schistocerca > Schistocerca cancellata. The sequence goes on along the minus strand of NC_064635.1, from coordinate 12,530,387 downwards.
GGAATATGTTGTCGACCCACCTAACTAGTACACTTGGCGAATGGGTGAAAAGTTTCTTCTACCTTGCCCGATTTAGGTTTTCTTGTGGATGTAATAATCACTGCAAAAAAAGTGATGAAAACATAAGAGTTTTTCACATAAACTGAAAATAAAAAGTTAAAATTTTCGGTCGAGGGAAGATTTGAACCAAGGACCTCTCGTTCCACAGCTGTTCACGCTAACCACGGGACCATGGCGCTCCTCGCCTCACATTGCCCTTAATATTGCCTATGCTACACATAGACGACCCAGTTTGTATATTTTGCTTATTTTTTCATAGTTCCACACAACTTCTTCCTGTTTTCTCGATCGATCTGTGTTCAGTTTTTCAAGGCCTATCCACTGTGCCAACTTATAACTAAATCTGAGGGGGTGTGATGGGGATGTTCCCTTGTCAGATTGCTTTCCCGTTTCTTTACCAGTAGGTGCCTTAAAGCGAAAATGGGATATTGCAACTGTAGAGTGCAAGTTACTGCAGTGTATTTCACCTCAGACACTCCTTGAGATATACAAGGACCCTTGACTGGCTTTGCTGGTCCTCAGGTATTTCATCCATACAGGAAGCCTGCGATGGGAAGGCATATACTTTGATACCAGCAATATTCGTGAGCTAACAGAGCACGTTTTTCAATCATGCCAAGCATTTTCTCGGAATGACATTTGGACGCTGTTTGCGTCCACCCGTGGGAGTAGGGGGCAGAGGGCGTGGAGAATCACACCTAACACTGATGCTAATGATTTTCATTAGTTCCGGATGTGACAAAATTTTAATCTTTCTGGGTGAACATCACTATGGATTCACCTGACAGAGATCTTGACAAACTAGTCTGGCTCTGTTCTTCAGTGAGATCTATAGCGTTGTAGGCAACGCGGCTGTGATTGATATCTTACTCCTAGACTTCAGAAAGGCACCTGACAGCATCCTACACTGCAGCGTAGTGAAAAATATACGAGCTAACCGAGTATTGGACCAGATTCTCGACTGGATTGAAGACATCCTTACAGACAGAACTCAGCACGTCGCTCTTAACAGAACAAAATCGTCAGATGTAAAGCTAGTTTCCGGAGTACCTGCAGGAAGTTTTTGTCAATTTAAACCGTTTCATAAGTCCTTCATTCGAAGACTTGATCTGAGAAACGGACGAAGATAGAATTCACTAAATTCAGGAATATGTGGCACAAAATGGGATTATTGTATATTTTAAGAGGTGCGTATGTGGCCTCAGGCAACGGCCTTGCCGCAGTGGATACACCGGTTCGCGTCAGATCACCGAAGTTAAGCGCTGTCGAGCGTGGCCGGCACTTGGATGGGTGACCGTCCGGGCCGCTATGCGCTGTTGCCATTTTCCGGGGTGCTCTCAGCCTCGTGATGCCAATTGAGGAGCTACTCGACCGAACAGTAGCGGCTCCGGTCAACGGAAACCATCACAACGACCGGGAGAGCGGTATGCTGACCACGCGCCCCTCCTCTCACCATCCTCAACTGAGGATGACACGGCGGTCGGATGGTCCCGATGCGCCACTCGTGGCCTGAAGACGGAGTGCATATGTGGCCTGGACATTGCATTGTGGAATGCCGAAACTAGTTTTCGTCAAAATAAAACAAAACAACATCTTAGTTACACGGCTGTTGGAGGAGTTGGTTGATATTGAGAAATACTTGACCAGCTCATATCCTCTGTTCATGATGGATGAACAGAGACCTCAAGGAAGTATGGTAGGAGCGTTATTGTTCATACTATTTGTAAGTGATATGACATGAAGTGTCGAAAGCCGTTTAAGACTGTTCGCAGATGGTGCGGTTGTCTGTAACAAAGTAGCAACACCGGAAGATAGTATCGATTTGCAGAATTACCAACAGAGGATTAATTAATGGCGCCGGCTCTGGCAGTTGACCCAGAACGTAAATAAACTACTGCGTAACTACACTAAAGGTGACAAATTGCTGGAAACACTATCTACCGTGTAATATCTACGCATAAATATCTAGAGTGCTCTTAAATGGAATGACCGTACAACACATATAGCTCGAAAAGCATGTGCCAGTCTGGCATTCGTACAAAGAAGCTGCAGAAAATGTAAAGCACCCATGCAATATTTGGCTCTGAAGGCGCTACTTCGACACAGTCTTGGGTATTGTTCGTCAGTTGGGGCCTTTGCATCTACATCTGCTTACATACTCAACAAGCCACTGTACGGTGCGTGACGGAGGGTACCCTGTGCCACTCACTACTAGCCGTTTCTTTGTTTTGTTTCCTGTGCCAGTAGCAGATAACGCTACGGAAAAACCACTGTACGTGTGAGCCCTGATTTCTCGTACCTTATCTTCGTGGTCCTTATGCGAAATGTAGGTTCGCGACACTGGAATCGTTCGGCAATCAGTTTCAAATGCCTGTTCCCTAAATTTTCTCGGCAGTGTCCCTCGAATAGAACTCGTCCTCCCTCCAGGGATTCCCATTTGACTTCCAAAAGCATCTCAGTAACACTTGCGTGTTCTTCGAACCTACCGATAACAAATCTAGCAGCCTGCATCTGAATTTCTTCGACGTCTTCCTTTAATCCGACCTGATGTGGAACCTAACCACTCCAGCAGTACTCAAGAATAGGTCTCATTAACGCCCTGTATATGGTCTCATTTAGAGATGAACCACACTTCCGAAAAATTCTCCCAATAATCTTAAGTCACGCATTCAATTTCCCTACCACAGTCCTCATATGCTTGTTCCCTTTCATATCAAGCAGATTTTTTAACCGGCATGACTGTCTCAAGCAGGACACTGGTAATTCTGTATCAGAACATTACGAGTTTGTTTTTCCTACTCATCTGCATTGAGCTGCATTTTTCTACATTTGGAGCTAGCTGCTAGTCCATCAAGCCAACTAGAAAGTTTGTCTAAGTCATCTTGTGTCTTGCTACAGGGACTCATCTTCAACACTTTCGCTTCCGCCACAGCATCATCAGCAAACAAACGCACGTCGGTGCCCACCCAGTCCACGACATCATTTACATGTATAAAGAAATTAACAATGCTCCTATGACACTCACGTGCAGCACTGCTGACGATACCCTTTTGTTTGACGAACACTCGTCGCCGAAGACAACATACTGAGGTTTGTTACTTAAGAAGTTTTTGAGCCAGTCACACGTCTGGGGACCTATTCCGTCTGCTCGTACCTTCATTAACACTCTGCAATGGGGTACGATGTCCATCATAATTATCCGGGCTGTTATGCCGTGGTCGGTTGATGAATTTTGTCTCAATTCCCAACGTTTCGTCTCCGACTGCGGGAGACATCTTCAAGGGGGTCCGTAGGTCGATGGAAGGTCCAACACACCCACTGGCTCGCTACTGACTGCCGCTAAATTCCGTGTCCGCGCGCTCCCACGCCGCGGTGTGACGTCACGTGTTTTGAAAACGTCAGTGCAATTGGCCGCTGTCCGTCGCCGTCGATCGCCGTTGCCATCACCCAGTAGTGGACGGGTGGTACACATCTTCTTTAACACCGGCATCCATACACCGTTTAATTTCACGCCCTCCTCCTTTCGGCTGAAATTATTTGGGTGTTTAGCGATTTCTATTGCCTCCCTGTAGAGCCTTTCGTAGTATCCGCTTGTGGCCACTAGTACTTGCGTCTCCTCGAAACGAATATTGTGGATCCCTGGCTGGAAAGCATGCTCCGCAACAGCTGATCGTTCCGTTTCTCCTCTTCTACAATTTCCCTTGTGCTCTTCCAAATGTTTAGAAAGAGTTCTTTTAGTTGTACCCACATAAACATCACCACAGCTGCATGGGATCCTATACACTCCAGCTTTTTCCAAAGGTTTGCGAGCGTCCTTGGCAGGCTTAAGGAATTCCTGTATCTTCCTGGTGGGCTTGTAAATTACGGTAATATTCCGCTTCGTCAAGATCCTCCCTATTCTTTCCCTTACATTTTTAACAAACGGCAGGAGTACATTAGATTTTGCAGTAGCCTGTACGTCAGTATGATTTCTGCGTGGCTGCCTCAACGCACGTTTTATTTCGGAGGACGAATATCCGTTCTTCATTAGTGCATTGTGGAGATGTTCCATTTCAGCGTCGAGTAACTCAGGTTCACAAATATTTCCAGCTCTGTCCGCTAACGTCCTGATAACACCCCGCTTCTGTTGTGGGTGGTGGTTCGAATCCCGGTGCAAATAACGGTCCGTGTGCGTGGGTTTGCGGTATACTGAGTGGCCAAAACTACCATTTTCGTTTCTAAAAACAAGCACATCGAGGAAATGTAACTTGCCGTCTACCTCCTCCTCTATTGTAAACTGAATTCTCGAGTTTATTCTGCTTAGATGTTCGTGGAACCGGCTTAGTTCCTCCCTACCATGTCTCCACAGCACAAACGTGTCATCCAGGTATCGGAACCATACATTTAGTTTTTTGCTGGCAGTACCTAAGTCCTGGTCTTCGAATTTCTCCATAAAGAAGTTTGCAATTACGGGACTTAGGGGGCTTCCCATAGCCACGCCATCCGTTTGCTCATAAAACTGTTCATTCCACTTGAAGTATGTGGTCGTCAAACAACACTTAAACAGTTCTAAAATATCGGCAGGAAAAATTCGATCCAGCGGTTCCAATACATCATTAAGTGGAACCATGATAAACAGCGGTACCACATCGAAGCTGACCAATATGTCCTCCGGCTGGACCACTATGCCATTCAATCTGCTGATGAAACGTGTCGAATCCTTTATGTAAGAGTCCGAACACGGAATTTAGCGGCAGTCAGTAGCGAGCCAGTGGGTGTGTTGGACCTTTCATCGACCTACGGACCCCCGTGAAGATGTCTCCCGCAGTCGGAGACGAAAGGTTGGGAATTGAGACAAAATTCATCAACCGACCACGGCATAACAGCCCGGATAATTATAACGGACATGATTTTTCCGGCCGTGAAAGTCTACATTAGAGTAATGTGGTACGATGTCAAATGCTTTTCGGAAATCCAGAAATATGGAATCCGTGTGTTATCCTTCATGAATAGTCGCAGTATATCATGCGAGAAAACGACAAGCTGATTTTCACACGAACGATGCTTTCTAAAACCGTGCTGATTCGTGTACATAAGGTGTACAAAAGGTATTACATTCGAAATCAGAATATATTCAGGAATTCTGCAGCAAACCTATGTTAAGGAAAGTGTTGTGTAACTTCTCGGGTCCGATTTTTACCTTTCTTATATACAGGAGTAACTTGCGATTTTCTCCAGTCGTTTGAGACATTGACAAGGGCAAAAGATAAAGGTACACTACTTGCCATTAAATTTGCTACACCACGAACATGACGTACTACAGACGTGAAATTTAGCCGACAGGAAGAAGATGCTGAGATATGCAAATGATTAGCATTTCAGAGCATTCGCACAAAGTTGGCGACGGTGACGACACCTACAACGTGCTGACATGAGGAAACTTTCCAACCGATTTCTCATACACAAACAGCAGTTGACCGGCGTTGCCTGCTGAAACGTTGTTGTGATGCCTCATGTAAGGAGGAGAAATGCGTAGCATCACGTTTACGACTTTGATAAAGGTCGGATTGTAGCCTATCGCGATTGCGGTTTATCGTATCGCGACGTTGCTGCTCGCCTTTGTCGAGATCCAATGACTGGTAGCAGAATATGGAATCGGTGGGTTGACGAGGGTAATACAGAACGCCGTGCTGGATCCCAACGGCCTCGTATCAGTAGCAGTCGAGATGACAGGCATCTTATCCGCATGGCTGTAACGGATCGTGCAGCCACGTCTCGATCCCTGAGTCAACAGATGGGTACGTTTGCAAGACAACAACTATCTGCACGAACAGTTCGACGACGTTTGCAGCAGCGTGGACTATCAGCTCGGAGACCGTGGCTGCGGTTACTCTTGACGCTGCATCACAGACAGGAGCGCCTGCGATGGTGTACTCAACGACGATCCTGGGTGCACGAATGGCGAAACGTCATTTTTTCGGATGAGTCCAGGTTCTCTTTACAGTATCATGACGGTCGCATCCGTGTATAGCGTCATCGCGGTGACCGCACATTGGAAGCGTGTATTCGTCATCGCCATACTGGCGTATCACCCGGCGTGATAGAATGGGGTGCCAGTGGTTACATGTCTCGGTCATCTCTTGTTCGTATTGACGGGACTTTGAACAGTGGACGTTACCTTTCAGATGTGTTACGACCCGTGGCTCTACCCCTCATTCGATCCCTGCAAAAACCTACACTTCAGCAGGATAATGCACGACCTCATGTTGCAGGTCCTGTACGGACCTTTCTGGATAGGGAAATTGTTGGACTGCTGCCCTGGTCTGCACATTCTCCAGATCTCTCACCAATTGAAAACGTCTCGTCAATGGTGGCCGAGCAACTGGCTCGTCACAACACGCCAATTACTACTCTTGATGAATTGTGGTATTGTGTTGAAGCTGCATGGGCAGCTGTACCTGTACACGGCATCCAAGCTCTGTATGACTCAATGGCCAGGCGTACAAAGGCCGTTATTACGGATAGAGGTGGTTGTTCTGGGTACTGATTTCTCAGGATCTATGCACCCAAATCGGGTGAAAATGTAATAACATGTCAGTTCTAGTATAATATATTTGTCCAATGAATATCCGTTTATCGTCTGCATTTCCTATTGGTGTAGCAATTTTAATGGCCAGTAGTGTATTTAGCAAGCAAAAATGGTTCAAATGGCTCTGAGCACTATGGGACTTAACATCTCTGGTCATCAGTCCCCTAGAACTTAGAACTACTTAAACCTAACTAACCTAAGTACATCACACACATTCATGCCCGAGGCAGGATTCGAACCTGCGACCGTAGCGGTCACGCGGTTCCAAACCGAAGCGCCTAGAACCGCACAGCCACACCGGCCGGCATTTAGCAAGCGTGGTAAAGTTTGACAAAATATTTGCTCGTTTACGAGGGCCATATGCCTTTCTTACTTGTTTGACGTTTTCTGCCTGCGCACGGTTCCTAATCCATTAGACATGGAGACGTTTCTACACGTCTTCCTTGCATTCACAGCGCGAGATTCGCACCTGGTGGCCAGAACTGAAACTATTTTTTCTCTCTCTCCAAGCACAAATCGGTTCCGGATCAACGCATTGGAATATGTACCAAAAAACTCTGCCGTACGATAATGAGAGCTGCCATTGGACTTTTGTAAGTAGATGCTTGATAAACATCGAACAGTTGCTTCACGCCAGGGTACGAGGGGGCGCGGCAACAACAGGTGTTGCGCGGCTCCCAGGGCATCTTTGACAAGGCCGACACGGGCTCGTGTTAACAAACGCTCTGCTGGGTGTCGCTTGTCTAGCAGCACCGGCGGGCTCCCGCCTGGCTGCCGCGCCGTCGCGCTGCGTTTAGGCGGCCGCGTCTGACACGGCTAACGGCGACGCATTAGCGCTACTGTCGGTGTTAGTGGCTACACTGCCGGAATTACACCAGCAGCGGCAGCGGGGCTCGCTGTTCCGCTAATTAGGGCGGCAACGTGATGTCTGCGGGCGGACACACACGCAAAGAGGGCAGAGAGAGAGAGAGAGAGAGAGAGACAGAGAGAGAGCTACTTCCCTTCCACCCTCCCACACCCTCAGCGCAATGAGTTCCACGGTCGGCAGTCGGACGTTACACTCGTACCTTAATGACCTGACAGACAGCATTAACAGAGCAATTTCCTCAAATTAAGACGTGACTGGAAACCATGCCTGTTATGCGATACGAACTGTCGATGGGACACAGCTTCACCCACTGTCAGATTGGTTTTAGGTGCTTTATAGAAAGCAGAAGCTGGGGAAGATCAGTTTTTATTCCGTAGAAATATTGGAAAACGTGAGGCAATACTGATCCTACGACTTATCTTGGAAGCTAGATTAAGGAAAGTCAAACCTACGTTTCTAGCATTTGTAGACTTAGAGATAGCTTTTGACAATGTTGACTGGAATACTCTCTTTCAGATTCTGAAGGTTGCAGGCGTAAAATACAGGGAGCGAAAGGCTATTTACAATTTGTACAGAAACCAAATGGCAGTTATAAGAGTTGAGGGGCATGAAAGGGTAGCAGTGGTTGGGAAGGGAGTGAGACAGGGTTGTAACCTCTCCCCAATGGTATTCAATCGGTATATTGAGCAAGCAGTGAAGGAAACGAAAGAAAAATTCGGAGTAGGTATTAAAATCCACGGAGAAGAAATAAAAACCTTGAGGTTCGCCGATGAGATTGTAATTCTGTCAGAGACAGCAAAGGACTTGGAAGAGCAGTTGAACGGAATGGATAGCGTCTTGAAAGGAGGATATCAGACTTACATCAACAAAAGCAAAACGAGGATAATGGAATGTAGTCGAATTAAGTCGGGGGATGCTGCGGGAATTAGATTAGGAAATGAGACACTTAAAGTAGTAAAGGAGTTTTGGTACTTGGGTAGCAAAATAACTGATGATGGTCGAAGTAGGGAGGATATAAAATGTAGACTGACAATCGCAAGGCAAGCGTTTCTGAAGAAGAGAAATTTGTTAACATCGAATATAGATTTAATTGTCAGGATGTCGTTTCTGAAAGTATTTGTATGGAGTGTAGCCATGTATGAAAGTGAAACATGGACGATAAATAGTTTGGACAAGAAGAGAATAGAAGCTTTTGAAATGTGGTGCTACAGAAGAATGCTGACGCTTAGATGGGTAACTAATGAGGTGGTACTGAATAGGATTGTGGAGAAGAGAAGTTTGTGGCACAACTTGACTAGAAGAAGGGATCGATTGGTAGGACATGTTCTGAGGCATCAAGGGATCCCGTATTTAGCATTGGAGGGCAGCGTGGAGGGTAAAAATCGTAGAGGGAGACCAAGGGATGAATACACCAAGCAGATTCAGAAGGATGTAGGTTGCAGTAGGTACTGGGAGATGAAGAAGCTTGCACACGATAGGGTAGCATGGAGAACTGCATCAAACCAGTCTCAGGACTGAAGACCACAACAACAACAACATAGAAAGACTACCGTTACCGGCTCGGAATTAACACGATTCATCGTAAGACGGCTTCTTTGATATCAAAATGTGGACTTTGACAGCCGGAAATGTTGTAAGGTAGCAGATTTTGCACCTTACATGGTGCTAAATCAGTACTAATACACCGAATAATAACTGAGAATTGGCCCACCGGTAGGAGAGAGTGGACACATAAAAGGAAGTTGTGTGTGTCATGTCAGACTAACGAGATGGGCTCAGGGGCTGGAACACGGCCGGAACCCCTAAGGAAGGTGTTTATGTCACGTCAAACTAACGGGATGGCCGCGGCCGGACCCCTTTGTCGGCTGACACTTGAGACCACCAAAGACGTTCGGAGAGGCTGGGCCATCACAAGAAGCGAGAAGGAGCCATATGCGAAAGAGAGAAAGACGATTTCGCGCCACAGTGGAAAATTTGCGGAAGACTGTGACAGGATTGGCGCAGAGCGTGTAGAGGCACGTGTTAAAAGTTTGGCGGCAACAGTAACCGCGGGAGAATTCTGTGTCGTGGTTGGGTACAAACGCGCACGGATACATGCTAGTCTGTGTCGTGATTGGCTACCAACGCGCACGGATCCATGCGGCGAAGAGCGGCCAGGTTTGCAAAAACTCTGAAGGAGGACTCTGGGGTCGGCTGCGGAGGAGAGCAGCCGCGGTGTCTGGCTGCCCTGCTTGGAGAGCGTGCAGAGAAGTAGGTTGGAGAAGTTACCGGCACTGAGTCCAGTGGTTACTCTCTAAGTCTGAATAGTGTAGAGCGTACGACTCCACACACGTAGCATTATCTGTTCCTCTGAGGAGAGAAACACATCTGTACTAACTTGTGGTGTTTATATGCAATCTGAAGTGTACCTTTGCTGCCGCGCACTTTAGTCGACCAACTACTCTTGTCATATGTGCAGGTAGCTTGAGTATTGACAAGTGACGGACTCCGCAATTGAACACTTGCGTACAGCAGTTTACGGACGCAAATCACGTCCACGTTGGAGATTAAAGCCAAGCTCGCTCACGGGAAAGACGGCATCACGACGTTGGCTGGGCCGACCGCCGTAATCATCACGGAGAATTACGGTGATACTAGCAATCATCAGCCGAAGTAGGGCACTGTAATTCTAAATGAGTTCGTATTACTCTAGCTGTTTGACTGGCGCTCTCTGAGTCTGTTTCCGTTCAGGCAGAACTGCATTAGAGTCACTTGCGGGTTCAGTGTTGACTTAAGTAGTTAGGAAAAGAGGATACATTCTGCCAATGATAGGCTAGTTAGGTTAGCGAGTGTATTGTATTGTCATGTTATGCTAGAAATATTGCTCATCCTGTTCTGAATAAATCTTAATTTGGAATCATATGCTAATCACCGCATTATTGATTTCGTAGCTAGCAATCACCATATTTTTGTTTAATAATTAGAGTGTAATGATAATTTCGATGCAAATGATACTGGGGGCATAACCGCGCGTTTAAACAGAGCCAACTTAAGTCAGATAGCAACTCAAGGTCGACTAAGACTACCAGTAGATATTTTTCAGTATATCGATAATTTTACAGTAAACCCCCGTACGTTGCAATGTCATGTCCATTATAATTATCCGGGCTGTTAGGCCATGGTCGGTTGATGAGTTCTGTGTCAATTCAAAACGTTTCGTCCCCGTCTGCGAAGGACATCTTCAAGAGGATCTGTAGCTCGATGGAAGGTCCAGTGGGTGTGTTGCACCTTCCATCGAGCTACAGATCCCCTTGAAGATGTCTTTCGCAGACGGGGACGAAACGTTGAGAATTGACACAGAATTCATCAACCGACCACCGTATAACAGCCCGGATAATTATAATGGACATTGTTTCATGTCGTCAAAACACATGTTGTTTTTAGTTTGCAGATGAGTTGACACAGGCTAAATAATACTTCACACTTACTGAACTGTAATAATGATGCATCTTGGAGAAACGATGTAGCATTAACATAGAATAAAGCAAAACAAGAATAACCGAATGTGTTGTTGTTGTTGTTGTTGTTGTTGTAGTCTTCAGTCCAAAGACTGGTTTGAGACAGCTCTCCATGCCACTCTATCTTGTGCAAGCCTTTTCATCTCCCAGTACCTACTGTAACCTACATCCTTCCGATCTGCTTAGTGTATTCATCTCTTGGTCTCCCCCTACGATTTTACCCTCCATGCGGCTCTCCAATACTAAACAGGTGATCCCTTGATGCCTCAGAACACGTCCTACCAACCTATCCCTTCTTGTAGTCAAATTGTGCCACAAATTCATCTTCTCGTCAATTCGAGTCAGTACCTCCTCATTAGTTACGTGATCTGCCCATCTAATCTTTGGCATTCTTCTGTAGCACCATATCTCGAGGACTTCCATTCTATTCTTGTCTAAACTATTTATCGTCCATGTTTCACTTCCATACAATGCTACACTCCACACAGATACTTTCAGAAAAGACTTCCTGACACCTAAATCTATACTCCATGTCAACAAATTTCACTTCTTCGGACATGATTTCCATGCCATTGCCACGCTACATTTTATATCCTCTCTACTTCGACCATCATTAGTTATTTCACTCCCCAAATAGCAAAACTCATCTGCTACCTGATGTGTCTCATTTCCTAATCTAATTCCCTCAGCATCACCCGATTTCATTCGACTAGACTCCACTATCCTCGTTTTGCTTTTGTTGATGTTCATCCTATATCCTTCTTTCAACACACTATCCACTCCGTTCAACTGCTCTTTCAGATCCTTTGCTGTCTCTGACAGAATTACAATGTCGTCGGCAGACCTCTAAGTTTTTATTTCTTCTCCACGGATTTTAATTCGTACTCAAAACGTTTCTTTTCTTTCCTTTACTGCTTACTGAATATACAGATCGAATAACATCGGGGATAGGCTACAACCCTGTCTCACTCCCTTCCCAACCACTTTTCATGCCCCTCGATCCTTATAGCTGCCATCTGGTTTCTGTACAAATTGTAAATAGCCTTTCGCTCCCTGTATTTTACCCCTGCCACCTTCAGAATCTGAAAGAGAGTATTCCAGTCAACAATGTCAAAAGCTTTCTCTAAGTCTACAAATGCTAGAAACGTAGGTTTGCCTTTCCATAATCTATCTTCTAAGATAAATTGTAGGGTCAGTATTGCCTCCCGTGCTCCAACATGTCTATGGAATCCAAACTGATCTTCCACGAGGTCGGCTTCTACCAGACTTTCCATTCGTCTGTAAAGAATTCGTGTTAGTATTTTCCAGCCGTCACTTATTAAACTAAGTTCGGTAATTTTCACACCTGTCAACACCTGCTTTCTTTGGGATTGGAATTATTATGTTCTTCTTGAAGTCTGAGGGTATTTCGCCTGTCTCATACATCGTGCTCACCAGATGGTAGAGTTTTGTCAGGGCTCTCCCAAGGCTATGAGTGGTTCTAATGGGATGTTATCTACCCCGGGGCTTTGTTTCGACTTACGTCTTTCAGTGAGTGTTCTGTCAAATTCTTCACCCAGTATCATATGCCCCATTTTATCTTCATATACGTCCTTTTCTATTTCCATAACATTGCCATCAAGTACACCACTCTTCTATAGACCCTCCATATACACCTTCGACCTTACCTCTTTCCCTTCTTTGCTTAGAACTGATTTTCAATTTGAGCACTTGATATTCATACAATGCCTCTACATCGTTAAATTTGTCCTATAGAAATCCCTGCTTAGGCATTTTGCACTTCCTTTCGATCTCATTTTTGAGACGTTTGTATTTCTTTTTGCTGCTTCGTTTACTGCATTTTTATATATTCTCCTTTCATCAGTTACATTCAATCTCTTCTGTTGCCCAAGGATTTATACTAGCACTCGTCGTTTTACCTATTTGATCCTCTGCAGCCTTTACTGTTTCATGTCTCAAAGCTATCCATTCTTGTTCTACTGTATTTCTTTTCCCCGTTCTTATCAATTGTTCGCCAATGCTCTCTCTGAAAGTCTCTACAACCTCTAGTTCTTTCAATTTGTCCAGGCCCCATCTCCGTAACTTTCCACCTCTTTCCAGTTTCTTCAGTTTTAATCCACAGTTCATAACCAATAGATAGTGGTCAGAGTTCACATCTGTCTCTGGAAATGTCCTACAATGTAAAACCTGGTTCCTAAATCTCTGTCTTACCATTATATAAACTTCCATGTGTACAACCTCCAGTCGTGATTTTTAAACTAATTGTTAGCTATGTGCAAAATCCTACTAGGCAACTTCCTCTTTCATTCCTTACGCCTAATCCACTTTCACCTTCTACTTTTCCTTCTCCTTCTTTTCCTACTATCGAATTTCAGTCCCCCATGACTATTAAATTTTCGCCTGCATTCACTGCCTGAATTATTTCTTTTCATCTCATCATTCATTTCTTTCTTCGTCATTTGCGGAGCTAGTTGCATATAAATTCGTACTATTGTGGTAGGTGTGGGCTTCGTGTCTATCTTGGCTACAATAATGCCTTCACTATGTTGTTCGTAGTAGCTTATCCGCGTTCCTGTTTTCTTTTTATTCATTATTAAACCTACTCCTTCATTATCCCTGTATGATTTTGTATTTATAACCCTGTACTCACCTGACCAGAAGTCTTGTTCCTCCTGCCATGGAACTTCACTAATTCCCACTATATCTTACTTTAACCTATACATTTCCCTTTTTATATTTCCTAAGCTACCTACCAGATTAAGGGATTTCACATTCCACACTCCGATCCGTGGAACGCCAGTTTTGTTTGTCCTTTTAACGATGTTCACATGAGTATTCCCCTCCCGGAGATTCAAATGGGAGACCATTTTACCTCCGGAATATTTTACCCAAGAGGACGCCATCGTCATTTAACCATACAGTAAAGCTGCATGCCCCTGAAACTATTGAAAAGGCTGCGGCCCCTCTTCAGGAACCACGCGTTTGTCTGGCCTCTCAACAGACACCACTCCGTTGTGGTTCCACCTACGGTACGGCTGTCTATATCGCGGAGGCACGCAAGCCTCCCCACCAACGGTAAGGTCCATGGGGAAGTATATAGTTATATTGTATTGTATTAAATCAGATGACGCTGAGGGAAAACATTGAGGTTCGCCAACGACATCGTAATTCAGCAAATAAACAATGTTTTCAGCCTTCAGTTGCAAGGTAATTTTATTCGTTTACCTAGGTTTCGATTCCAGTAATGGAATCTTCTTCAGAACCTATAAATTAAACCACATATGGACATATATTACTCACTAAAATGCATTATCAGTCTAATGATTGAATAATGAAGAAATTGTGGTACTTACAACAATGAAATTATTTTGTGAGCCAAACACTGGCCATGTCACAGATTAAAAATTAAAACATTAAAGACGCATAATCATAAGATTATGTCAGTCAAAATTAAAACCATTAGGGCGAACGTAGACGGAGCTGCGCCGGCCATAAATCAGGACCACACGTAAGCGGCTCGAAAACTAGGCGTCGTGAGCCGTTACGCGGCGAGGCTCGGCCGCGGCCAAGCGCATGCGCAAGCGCAAGTGCGAGAGACAAACTGTCTCAAAATTACTTAGAGCAAATATACATATAAACAAAATGTAACTGAAAGCAGTTTACAATTGGACATACCTATCTATTGGTATAGCAACATTAAACAATTTACCTGAGAACAAACTACAAAGCCAAGGTATAATTTTTTTTTTTTTTTTTAAATATTATAGTAAGAGGGGGTAGCCCCGCTACAGTAACTAACAATTAGTGTCAAAACCATGCGTGCTGAGCATAAAATGTCTTTAACATAAAAAGGCCTTAGCAACTATGTGTCATTACCAAGCATATAAGGAAATACAAAGACACACATGTACAATCACATTATAATAAAGGGACAAAGCAGATAGGGAAACAGCATCGGCCATTCGAGGCAGACTGTGGGTCAACTTCACTGAAGTAAAGGTTGAAATCCTTCGAAATAACTTCTATTCTTTAATTGCAGCTGATCATTAAGTAAGTTGTCCCTATCAATACTAAGATGTTTAAAAATTTGCAATTCTTCGAGGGTGTCTAGCCTGCATCCCTTTACTTCATTATGCAAAAGCTCTGCGTCTTTTAGAGGCTTAGGAGAATGCGCCTTTTGGACCAGATGTTCAGCAAATGTAGATCCTCGAGTTCCATCACCGCTTTTTGTCGGCAGGTGCTCTTTAAACCTAACAGACAGGGCCCTTCCTGTCTGGCCAATGTAATAAGAAGGACATTCAGCACACGTGATTTTATATACACCTGACAGCGATGATTTATCATTACCTTTATCCAGAGAATGAACTAGGTTCTTTTTGAGGTTGTTAGTGGTAGAGTATGAAACTTTACACCCTAGGTTTTTTAATAAACGACCTACCTTATAGGATATGTTACCTATAAAGGGAACTGATATGTATTTCGTTGCCTGGTGTTGATTGTGAGTATCTGAACTGGAAAGGGTGGTAGTCTTCTTTCGTGTTTTTTTATTGAACAACTGTCTCACTATACTGGGATTATATCCATTATTCTGAGCGATGTTTTCGAGGACTTTTAATTCGTTTTGTAAGTTGATTGGCGAAAGCGGAATGGAAAGAGCTCGATGGATACTCGAGTGAAAAAAGGCCATTTTTTGGGCCTGAGGATGGGTGGAATCAGCTGGGATGATGATGTCGGAATAGGTTGGTTTCCGAAAAATTTTGAAATCTATTTTGTTGCCAATAATGGATAGCGTCAGATCGAGATAGTCTAAGGTCCTATCAGCTGTCTGATTTTCTTGTGTGAAACTGATTTTTTCATGTAGGTTATTGAAAGTGGTAAATAACAGTTCTAGCTCTTCATGGGAACCTTCAAACACAAACAGCAAGTCATCTACATATCTCGCATAGAATATTATATTATTTGCCAAATCTGGATAATTCCGAAAAAACATCTGCTCTATTGAGTTTATAAAAATATCTGACATGATACCAGCTAACGGGCTGCCCATAGCTAGACCACAGGGTTGCGAATATATTTTATTATTGAAAGAGAAATAATTGTACTTGAGGGTGGTGCGTAACAGAACCATTAGTTCATCGATCTCAGGGGCCGATAATTTTTTATGGTATCGCAAATTGGTTTCTATAATGTCCATCGTCTGTTCAACAGGCACATTGGTGTATAAATTTTTAATATCAAATGATACGAGTTTTGTGATGTCAGAACAGGCTAAAGTTTTAAGTTTGTTGGCCACGTCTACCGAATTTTTGACGGAGAAATTTTTTTCAAACACAAAATTCTCTTTCAATTTACGGTGCAGGAACCTAGCTAGTTTGTGGTATGCACTTTTGGTACTGTCAACGATCGGCCGGATGGGATGGGAAATTTTATGAACCTTAAACTGGCTTCTCAAAATAGGTGGTTTCGGATTCATGTTTATAAGGCATTTTTTATAAAACTCGCCGATTAACTTTTTTGTACCGCTAAGAGCCGACCTTATCTCTTTTTGGATCACGGGTGTGGGGTCCACCTCGATTGGCACGATGCCATTTTCCTCAAAAAACATTTCCGTTTTACGGATGTATTCGCTTTTGTGGGCGATAATTAGGGAATTGCCTTTATCGGCCTTAGTTATCAGTGCTTCATTATTTTTAAGCTTAAGATTAATGCTCTTCAACGTTTGATGTACAGTAGAAACAGGATTTTGAACAGAGTAATCTTTTTGGACAATTTTACAGGCGTCATAAGCTATTCTTGTTTGCGCATTTTTTGCTATTTTAGAACAATCAAGCCCAACTTTGAGGTCGACAATTAAATTTTCTACACTTTGAGAAGTACATTTAGGTTGTACATTAAACTTGAAACCTTTACATAAAAGCTCGTTCTCAGCTTTGGAGAAACAAATATTAGTCTTATTCACTACGCGTTCGTAACATTGGGTTAGGGCGGCCGCCCCTTTACATGTGTTATGAACGCCAGAAACCTCAACACATTTTAATAATTTGGCTAGCTTTCTTTCATGTCTAACACTAATTTCGGTTTTACGGTTTGCTAACCATAAACTAATATGCATCCAAAACGAATCAATTTGAAAATTATAGGTAGTTTTAAAAATTTTTGAAAGTTCAAGATACAGCTTATGAACTGTATCTTGAACTTTCAAAAATTTTTAAGACTACCTATAATTTTCAAATTGATTCGTTTTGGATGCATATTAGTTTATGGTTAGCAAACCGTAAAACCGAAATTAGTGTTAGACATGAAAGAAAGCTAGCCAAATTATTAAAATGTGTTGAGGTTTCTGGCGTTCATAACACATGTAAAGGGGCGGCCGCCCTAACCCAATGTTACGAACGCGTAGTGAATAAGACTAATATTTGTTTCTCCAAAGCTGAGAACGAGCTTTTATGTAAAGGTTTCAAGTTTAATGTACAACCTAAATGTACTTCTCAAAGTGTAGAAAATTTAATTGTCGACCTCAAAGTTGGGCTTGATTGTTCTAAAATAGCAAAAAATGCGCAAACAAGAATAGCTTATGACGCCTGTAAAATTGTCCAAAAAGATTACTCTGTTCAAAATCCTGTTTCTACTGTACATCAAACGTTGAAGAGCATTAATCTTAAGCTTAAAAATAATGAAGCACTGATAACTAAGGCCGATAAAGGCAATTCCCTAATTATCGCCCACAAAAGCGAATACATCCGTAAAACGGAAATGTTTTTTGAGGAAAATGGCATCGTGCCAATCGAGGTGGACCCCACACCCGTGATCCAAAAAGAGATAAGGTCGGCTCTTAGCGGTACAAAAAAGTTAATCGGCGAGTTTTATAAAAAATGCCTTATAAACATGAATCCGAAACCACCTATTTTGAGAAGCCAGTTTAAGGTTCATAAAATTTCCCATCCCATCCGGCCGATCGTTGACAGTACCAAAAGTGCATACCACAAACTAGCTAGGTTCCTGCACCGTAAATTGAAAGAGAATTTTGTGTTTGAAAAAAATTTCTCCGTCAAAAATTCGGTAGACGTGGCCAACAAACTTAAAACTTTAGCCTGTTCTGACATCACAAAACTCGTATCATTTGATATTAAAAATTTATACACCAATGTGCCTGTTGAACAGACGATGGACATTATAGAAACCAATTTGCGATACCATAAAAAATTATCGGCCCCTGAGATCGATGAACTAATGGTTCTGTTACGCACCACCCTCAAGTACAATTATTTCTCTTTCAATAATAAAATATATTCGCAACCCTGTGGTCTAGCTATGGGCAGCCCGTTAGCTGGTATCATGTCAGATATTTTTATAAACTCAATAGAGCAGATGTTTTTTCGGAATTATCCAGATTTGGCAAATAATATAATATTCTATGCGAGATATGTAGATGACTTGCTGTTTGTGTTTGAAGGTTCCCATGAAGAGCTAGAACTGTTATTTACCACTTTCAATAACCTACATGAAAAAATCAGTTTCACACAAGAAAATCAGACAGCTGATAGGACCTTAGACTATCTCGATCTGACGCTATCCATTATTGGCAACAAAATAGATTTCAAAATTTTTCGGAAACCAACCTATTCCGACATCATCATCCCAGCTGATTCCACCCATCCTCAGGCCCAAAAAATGGCCTTTTTTCACTCGAGTATCCATCGAGCTCTTTCCATTCCGCTTTCGCCAATCAACTTACAAAACGAATTAAAAGTCCTCGAAAACATCGCTCAGAATAATGGATATAATCCCAGTATAGTGAGACAGTTGTTCAATAAAAAAACACGAAAGAAGACTACCACCCTTTCCAGTTCAGATACTTACAATCAACACCAGGCAACGAAATACATATCAGTTCCCTTTATAGGTAACATATCCTATAAGGTAGGTCGTTTATTAAAAAACCTAGGGTGTAAAGTTTCATACTCTACCACTAACAACCTCAAAAAGAACCTAGTTCATTCTCTGGATAAAGGTAATGATAAATCATCGCTGTCAGGTGTATATAAAATCACGTGTGCTGAATGTCCTTCTTATTACATTGGCCAGACAGGAAGGGCCCTGTCTGTTAGGTTTAAAGAGCACCTGCCGACAAAAAGCGGTGATGGAACTCGAGGATCTACATTTGCTGAACATCTGGTCCAAAAGGCGCATGCTCCTAAGCCTCTAAAAGACGCAGAGCTTTTGCATAATGAAGTAAAGGGATGCAGGCTAGACACCCTCGAAGAATTGCAAATTTTTAAACATCTTAGTATTGATAGGGACAACTTACTTAATGATCAGCTGCAATTAAAGAATAGAAGTTATTTCGAAGGATTTCAACCTTTACTTCAGTGAAGTTGACCCACAGTCTGCCTCGAATGGCCGATGCTGTTTCCCTATCTGCTTTGTCCCTTTATTATAATGTGATTGTACATGTGTGTCTTTGTATTTCCTTATATGCTTGGTAATGACACATAGTTGCTAAGGCCTTTTTATGTTAAAGACATTTTATGCTCAGCACGCATGGTTTTGACACTAATTGTTAGTTACTGTAGCGGGGCTACCCCCTCTTACTATAATATTTAAAAAAAAAAAAAAAAATTATACCTTGGCTTTGTAGTTTGTTCTCAGGTAAATTGTTTAATGTTGCTATACCAATAGATAGGTATGTCCAATTGTAAACTGCTTTCAGTTACATTTTGTTTATATGTATATTTGCTCTAAGTAATTTTGAGACAGTTTGTCTCTCGCACTTGCGCTTGCGCATGCGCTTGGCCGCGGCCGAGCCTCGCCGCGTAACGGCTCACGACGCCTAGTTTTCGAGCCGCTTACGTGTGGTCCTGATTTATGGCCGGCGCAGCTCCGTCTACGTTCGCCCTAATGGTTTTAATTTTGACTGACATAATCTTATGATTATGCGTCTTTAATGTTTTAATTTTTAATCTGTGACATGGCCAGTGTTTGGCTCACAAAATAATTTCATTGTTGTAAGTACCACAATTTCTTCATTATTCAATCATTAGACTGATAATGCATTTTAGTGAGTAATATATGTCCATATGTGGTTTAATTTATAGGTTCTGAAGAAGATTCCATTACTGGAATCGAAACCTAGGTAAACGAATAAAATTACCTTGCAACTGAAGGCTGAAAACATTGTTTATTTGCTGTACATTTCACAGTTGCTGACACGCTGCAATATGTTAAAGATTTGTAAACATCGTAATTCCGTCAGAGACATCGAAGGACCTGAGAGGAGGGCAGTCGAAAGCAATGGACAGTGCCTTGAAAGGAGCATTTGGGATAATCATCAAGAAATGGATAACACGGATAATTCTGTGCAGCCGAATTAAGTCAGGAGACGACGAAGGAATTTGATTAGGGAACGAGACACTTAAAGTTGTAGATCAGTTTTGCTATTTTGTCAGTACAATAACTGATGATGGCCGAAAAAACAGGGTATAACATTTAGACTGGAACTGGCAAGGTAAGCTTTCCTGAAGATGAAAAACTATCGAATACAGATTTGAGTGTTAGGAAGTTTTTTCTGGAGGTATTTGACTGGACTGCAGCCATGTATGGACGTGAAACATGGACGATAAATAGTTTCGACAAGAAGAGACCAGCACCTTTCGAAATGTGGTGCTACAGAAGAATGCTGAAGACTAGATGGGTCGATCACGTAACTAAGGAGGAGTTGCTAAATAGAATTGGGGAGAAAAGAAATTTGTGGCACAATCTGATTCGAAGAAGAAATCAGTTGATGGGCACATCAGGGGATCACCAATTTTAATGTTTTCAACATTCCGCGGCCCTGTCAGCAACTGTATAAATATTAATTTTAAATTAACAGCAGCCTCAGTTGCAATCTTTACCTAGATTTACCTAGGTTTCACTTGGGATGACCCAGCCTACTTCGGAATAAAAGGAACTACGATTTGTCCATAATGGACAACGTCAAAAACGAAAAACTATAATATAGTAATACATCGTCACATTGCAATAACTTATCTGGGAAACAGCCTCGGCCCCACTTCGGGACCGCAGTACGGCAGCAACGGATGTTGCATTGGAACTCAGTTTAGTACTGGAGGGAAGAGATGAATACAGTGAGCAGATTCACAGGGATGTAGGCTGCAGTAGTGTGGTGTGCGTACTGTAAGACCTTCAGTACATACACCATCAGATTATTTGACTTGTCGCTCTAACGAAGTAGGCGAGTGTCAGCAATATGTCTCGTGGTCTTATCGTGGCGTGTTTATCTTCTGCCGTTAGGTCAGACGATAGAAATGCCACTTGCACGCTTAGAGTAGCAGATCGACGGTGACCAACTTTCAACAGAACTTGATTAATTTTTGATTAACTTTCACACACACATTTATTAAAATAATAACTTGATTCTGGATGCTATTTACAATTGACAATCTGAAGTTCCTTTGGTCTTGATATGTTAATCTTATTCTCACATATCTCTGATACTTGACAAAGTGTCTATTCATTTATCTTCATGGCTATGTACAGGAAAATGATAATCTTATTAGGCGCAGACTGAACTTGACTATAGACTAATGCAGACTGGTACAGACTGATGCAGTCTAATTAATCGGAGATCTGTACACTCTTTACAATACCTCGCGCGTTCAGGTATCACTGCGCGAGTGTGATCCGTGTGGAGAAAAGGTTCTACGTAAGCAGCAATCTCATTGGCTGCGTTACATATTAATACGCAGATCGGCGGAAGCAGAATTTGGTCCGTCTCTAAGACAGCGCCATCTCGTAGAGCAGAGACGGACGAGCGCTGCGCCTGCGCATTTGTGCTTAGCGGGGCGCGCTCTAGTGGGAAAGTTGTGTACGCGCTGACTACGCGGAACTACACTCCTGGAAATGGAAAAAAGAACACATTGACACCGGTGTGTCAGACCCACCATACTTGCTCCGGACACTGCGGGAGGGCTGTACAAGCAATAATCACACGCACGGCACAGCGGACACACCAGGAACCGCGGTGTTGGCCGTCGAATGGCGCTAGCTGCGCAGCATTTGTGCACCGCCGCCGTCAGTGTCAGCCAGTTTGCCGTGGCATACGGAGCTCCATCGCAGTCTTTAACACTGGTAGCATGCCGCGACAGCGTGGACGTGAACCGTATGTGCAGTTGACGGACTTTGAGCGAGGGCGTATAGTGGGCATGTGGGAGGCCGGGTGGACGTACCGCCGAATTGCTCAACACGTGGGGCGCGAGGTCTCCACAGTACATCGATGTTGTCGCCAGTGGTCGGCGGAAGGTGCACGTGCCCGTCGACCTGGGACCGGACCGCAGCGACGCACGGATGCACGCCAAGACCGTAGGATCCTACGCAGTGCCGTAGGGGACCGCACCGCCACTTCCCAGCAAATTAGGGACACTGTTGCTCCTGGGGTATCGGCGAGGACCATTCGCAACCGTCTCCATGAAGCTGGGCTACGGTCCCGCACACCGTTAGGCCGTCTTCCGCTCACGCCCCGACATCTTGCAGCCCGCCTCCAGTGGTGTCGCGACAGGCGTGAATGGAGGGACGAATGGAGACGTGTCGTCTTCAGCGATGAGAGACGCTTCTGCCGTGGTGCCAATGATGGTCGTATGCGTGTTTGGCGCCGTGCAGGTGAGCGCCACAATCAGGACTGCATACGACCGAGGCACACAGGGTCAACACCCGGCATCATGGTGTGGGGAGCGATCTCCTACACTGGCCGTACACCACTGGTGATCGTCGAGGGGACACTGAATAGTGCATGGTACATCCAAACCGTCATCGAACCCATCGTTCTACCATTCCTAGACCGGCAAGGGAACTTGATGTTCCAACAGGACAATGCACGTCCGCATGTATCTCGTGCCACCCAACGTGCTCTAGAAGGTGTAAGTCAACTACCCTGGCCAGCAAGATCTCCGGATCTGTCCCCCATTGAGCATGTTTGGGACTGGATGAAGCGTCGTCTCACGCGGTCTGCACGTCCAGCACGAACGCTGGTCCAACTGAGGCGCCAGGTGGAAATGGCATGGCAAGCCGTTCCACAGGACTACATCCAGCATCTCTACGATCGTCTCCATGGGAGAATAGCAGCCTGCATTGCTGCGAAAGGTGGATATACACTGTACTAGTGCCGACATTGTGCATGCTCTGTTGCCTGTGTCTATGTGCCTGTGGTTCTGTCAGTGTGATCATGTATCTGACCCCAGGAATGTGTCAATAAAGTTTCCCCTTCCTGGGACAATGAATTCACGGTGTTCTTATTTCAATTTCCAGCAGTGTATGTGCACAACAAGTAGTTTTCGGAAGAAGCTTCCACAGGGTAGAGTAGCGTGGAGAGCTGCATCATACCAGTCTTCAGACTCAAGAAGAGAACAACAATAGTGCTGGCAGCGCCACAGACTTCTGTTAGAGTAGTACTTACGTGAAATATCCACTTCGAACACTTGTTGTTACAGATTTTCTTGAACGAACCAAATTGATGTTGCTGTTAACACACGTTGTTTTTCATTATTTTTATCTTTCATCTGACCACAAAGTGAATTACCATCGCGCACCATATGTTTTAATTCACTCATAACAAATAAAGACTACGCTCTAACACAAAAAAGGCACACTACGAAGGAATTATCAGAATGGGATCGAAGTCGATAAAAGTGAAGTACACGCAAACAAATGATTACAGTTTCAGATAAATTTGATGATTTATTCAAGAAAAATCGGCAACGACCTTGGCGCAGTGGTTACAGCGGTTCCCGTGAGATCACCGAAGTTAAGCGCTGTCGGGCGTGGTCGGCACTTGGATGGGTGACCATCCAGGCCGCCATGCGCTGTTGTCATTTTTCGGGGTGCACTCAGCCTCGTGATGCCAATTGAGGAGCTACTCGACCGATTAGTAGCGGCTTCGGTCAACAATACCACCATAACGACCGGGAGAGCGGTGTGCTGACCCCACGCCACTGCTATTCGCATCCTCCACGGAGGATGACCCGGCGGTCGGATGGTCCCGGTAGGCCACTCGTGGCCTGAAGACAGAGTGCTTAAAAAATTCAAGGCAAAGAGCTTCACAAATTGAGCAAATCGATAACCCGTTGGTCCACATCTCGCCCCTACACAAGCAGTTATGCGGCTTGGAATTCATGGCTAAAGTTGCTGAATATCTTACTGACAAATATGATGCCCAATTCTGTCCCGTTGGTGCGTTACGTCGTCAAAATCCCTAGGTGGTTTGAGGGCCCTGCCGATAATGTTCCAAACGTTCTCAATTGGGGTGAGATCGCGCGGTCTTACTGGCCAAGGTAGAGTTTGGAAGTCACGAAGACAAGCGGTAGAAATTCTTGCCGCGTGCGAGCGGGCATTATCTTGCTGAAATGTAAGCCCAGGGTGGCTTGCCATGAAGGGCAACAAAACGCGGCGTATAATATCGTCGATGTACCGCTATACTGTTACTGTGCCGCGGGTGACAACAGAAACGTTTCTCCTATGGTATGAAATGGCATTCCAGACCAATCTACATCTACATCTACATGATTACTCTGCAATTCACATTTAAGTGCTTGGCAGAGTGTTCATCGAACCACAATCATACTATCTCCCTACCATTCCACTTCCGAACAGCGCGTGGGAGAAACGAACACCTAAACCTTTCTGTTCGAGCTCTGATTTCTCTTATTTTATTTTGATGATCATTCCTATCTATGTAGGTTGGGCTCAAGAAATGGTTCAAATGGCTCTGAGCACTATGGGACTTAACATCTGTGGTCATCAGTCCCCTAGAACTTAGAACCACTTAAACCTAACTAACCTAAGGACATCACACACATCCATGGCCGAGGCAGGATTCGAACCTGCGGCCGTAGCAGTCGCGCGGTTCCGGACTGAGCGCCTTAACCGCGAGACCACCGCGGCCGGCAGTTGGGCTCAACAAAATAATTTCGCATTCGGAAGAGAAAGTTGGTGACTGAAATTTCGTAAATAGATCTCGCCGCGACGAAAAACGTCTTTGCTTTAATGATTTCCATCCCAACTCGCGTATCATATCTGCCACTCTCTGTCCCCTATTACGCGATAATACAAAACGAGCTGCCCTTTTTTGCACCCTTTCGATGTCCTCGGTCAATCCCACCTGGTAAGGATCCCACACCGCGCAGCAGTATTCTAACAGAGGACGAACGAGTGTAGTGTAAGCTGTCTCTTTAGTGGATTTGTTGCATCCTTTAAGTGTCCTGCCAATGAAACGCAACCTTTGGCTCGCCTTCCCCACAATATTGTCTATGTGGTCTTTCCAACTGAAGTTGTTCGTAGTTTTTACACCCAGGTACTTAGTTGAATTGACAGTCTTGAGAATTGTAGTATTTATCGAGTAATCGAATACCAACGGATTTCTTTTGGAACTCATGTGGATCACCTCACACTTTTCGTTATTTAGCGTCAACTGCCACCTGCCACACAGTACAGCAATCTTTTCTAAATCGCTTTGCAACTGATACTGGTCTTCGGATGACCTTACTAGACGGTAAAAACTCTTGGTTGTCAGGGAGCATGGCGGGCGACTGTCAATTCAATATCCCATCACTGTGTGCGGCGTCTCCAGCCACGTCTTTGGTGGCGAATGTCATTGAATGAAGTGGAACTGTCTTCAGTGATGAGTCGTGATCGAACTGAACCCCGAGGACTGTCATGTCTTTTCAAAGCAGGACCGCTCCGTCGTCACCTGCGGCAGCCGTACATCACAGCAGTACGTCGACGACATTCTGCGCCCCGCTTTGTTTCTGCTGCCTGTCTTCGTGTTTGCCACACCCTACCTCGGCCTGGCAGATCGCCGGATCTCTCTCCAGTTGATAACGTGCGAGGTGCCGGGGCTAGCAGTGTATTTAACACTCAATTCTTCTAGAATCTGCATATGTACATGATGCTCTAAGCCCCCCCTATTCTAACTCCAACTTTTGCTGTTGCACAAGGATAAAAAAAAAATACGCGAACTGACTCTAATCAACCCTGCCAGTGGAGTAGAAGAGAGTTTGGCACCTGCAATAATTTAATTTGATAAATAAGTTAAATAAACGAAGGTTTCATTAACATAGTGAGGAATGATGGTGTTGCTCTACGGAATAACAGAATGAAAGTTCTGTCCAAAATAACAATAAGATTTATTAAGACTAAACACAAAATAATAAACAAAAACACATGAAACATTTACAATACATCAAATTGGCTCAAATTGGATACTCAAACAAACGCAGTGAATGTGAAGTTGTCCCTAAACTAGATTGTGAGGATTATGACGAAGTGGTATGTGCAGCCAATTCCTTGCAACTCAAATATTAGAGAAAACACATAGCCAACCCAACATTAATTGCTGCTACCCAAGACAGAACAAAGTTAGAAAAAAGACGAACAGGCGCGCTCTGCTGAGCTCTGATTATCACCTAGGAAAATCCCTATCTGCCGGTGCTGCGGACATACATTACCAAACTGTCTTCTTGACTGCCAGGACACGATCTGGCGTACCGGAGCCATTGGCTGGTTGCTTCGACGTCCTCGACCGAAAGGCGAGAGCCGACTGCTCACAAGAGCACCCGTACAAAACCGAACACAGAACATTCCCGCCCTCACGACAGTGGTCGTGGTTAAACGTTCCAATCAGCAACTCGAAAACCGGCGGAAAATTCCACTACATTGCCGGAACGCTACCATTCCACCAATGGAGATTCTTGGCGCCAATTTCTGCGCCGATCTTGCTACGTCACGGAGCTATGCCCTGAGCAAGCCAATCACAGTTACTATTTTGCAGAAAGCGCGGGAATTTTCCCGCCACAGCTGCCTGGGTACACAAGTCATTCCCACGCCTCACTGGTAGCCCGCCAGAAAGTGTTTTCACTAAGTTTCTGCGAAGTAACGGAACCTCTAGCCCAGCCGCTACTTCAGGCCCTGCGGGCGTGCCTCTTGACAATGTCGGCGTCTGGAAAGCATTCACTCGACTCCCTCACACCTGTCGGCTTACCCTTTCAAAGTCAAACAGAGCCCGCCTGTCACTGGACCACCCGGGTGACGAGAGACGCTGCGTGGGAAGTCCGCGTGTGAAGGAATAGCGACTTTCCACCGCATGCAATTAGAGAGGAGAATCGTAAGATAGAAATATGAGAGGGGGCTCATGCCACCTCTCAAACGTTTGGAGCATTATGGGCAGAGCCCTCCAACCAGCTCAGGATTCTGACGACCTAACACGCCCTTTGAACAGAAATTGCAACGGTATCCCTGAGGAAGACTCCCAACAACTCTGTTACACATTACCAGAGGTGGATCAAAGTGTTGACTTTTTCCAGTTTATGAAGCTCTTTCTCTTGGGAAACAAAACCACTCGTCTTTATACACCTTGTCAGGAACTTGGATGCATGGACTGTTGAGCTCATTGCGCCAGCGTAGGCTGTCAGTAGAGGTAAATGGTGTACTCCAGGCTGCCCTAGTGGCTAGCGCTCTCACTCTCAACTGTTTTCCTGTCCGGTAAGCTTGTAAAGTGCGTGTTTAACACCTCGTATGCGTGTTCGTTTTTCCACAGGGATGGTACTCCCGAGGCAAGGGCGAGGTGGAAGTGCGTACGGCAAGTGCGTGACTGCGTGACAATCGGACGGATTGCGTGACCAGTTGCGAGTTATCTGCCTGATTGTCATGGCTGTGCTATAACTGCCTCTCTTTACGTCCTTTCGGTCTCGCCGCTTCAACATTGTCACAACACCCGCTGCAGCTCTGTACCGAGAACAATACACCTCTTATTTTTCACTAAAATACGAGTATAAGACATAGCTTATTACACAGCAGGCTATGAAGATTGCGACACCACCAGTCGGAATACTACAAACGTAACGTCGCCATGAAGCGAATTACCTGATGGCACATGTGAGTGATTAGCATTTTAGCGTATCCGCACATTGTTTGTAGCAGTAACGCAGTCTACACTGTGTATACGGCGTGGTTCATCAGCCCCTACCGATATGTTTTGTGCAACCCGCACTACGTCTGTATCGGGAACGATATCCAGAAAAGCGACAAAAAAAAATGGCCGGGGGGGGGGGGGACTGGACATGAGGTACAAGGTATTTTTGGACGAAGATATATATTGCTTCTGCCATACTTATCCATTTGCCTCCAATCTTTCTTTCTGTAACTGGTAGTGTAGTCATACTAGATTTCGCTGTCTCTGTTTGTCCTGTTTATAGTACTTAATCTTTCATAAATGGTTTAGAAACATTACTTGATACAGTGTGTTTCATCGTAGGAAACAACGAATCTGGCAGACGATATCCACATGGGAAGTTGCAAAAAAATGGAACAGCATAAAAAGACATCGGTAGAGCTATCTGAATCAATCTATCTCTTAATCTTTTCATCAGGTTGTATACCGGGAAGCTGTTACTTCTGCACTTCCCAATTTGAGATCTCCCATTAATGTAGTTGTTTTCGATTATGTAACATTTTATACGCAATGTTTCTGAAACATTTATTAAAAATTTAGTACTATAAGCGGAACAAACATACGGATACGTTCAAAATATGTGTCAGCACACTGTTAATTGCAAAAGGAACGATTGGAGACACGTGGATAAATTAATTTAGTTGCTTTCGATGACGGTCGTCATATTAGCTACATGTAAAACAAACTGAAGAGCCAAAGATACTGGTACACCTGCCAAATATGGTGGGTGCTCCCTGCAAGCACTAAGAAGTGTCTCAGCACGACTTGGCATGGACTCGACTAATGTCTGGAGTTGTGCTGGAGGGGACTGACACTATGAGTCCAACAGGGCTGTCCATAAACACCGAAGAGTACGAGGGAGTGGAGATGTCTTCAAGAAGCACGCTGCTAGGAATCCCAGATATGCTCAGTAATGTTCATTTCTGGGGTGTCTAGTGGCCAGCGGAAGTGTTTAAGATCAGACGAGTGTTCCTGGAGCCACTCTGTAGCAATTCCGGTCGTGTAAGGTGTCGCATTGTCCTGCTGAAACTGCCCATGTCCGTCGGTATTTACAATGTACATGATTGGATGTTTACGTACGTGTCACCTGTCAGATTCGTATCTAGACGTATCAGGGGTCCCATATCACTCCAACTGCACACGCCCCACACAGCTACAGAGCCTCCACCAGCTTGAACATTCCCATGCTGGCATGCAGGGTCCATGGATTCATGAGCTTTCTCCACGCCCGTACACGCCCATCCGCTGGATACAGTTTGAAACGAGATTCTTCCGACCAGGTGTAAGTAGGCTGTTTAGATTTTCTTAGCGCTCTGTATGAAAATCACTGGCTGTGCTGTGTGCAGTCTGTGGCTGGTTGGCATTGTTGTAATACTCGCCATTGTAGCGTTCGGCAGTTGGATGTTAACAGCGCGTGGCGTTGCACAGTTGGAGGTGAGCCGCCAGCAGTGCTGGATGTGGGGAGAGAGATGGCGGAGTTTTGAAATTTGTAACACTGGATGTCATGAACTACTATATATATTATGACTGTTAAGGCAAATACATTGTTTGTTCTCTATTAACATCTTTCAATTGCTAATTATGCCTATCAGTAGTTAGTGCCTTCTGTAGTTTGAATCTTTTATTTAGCTGGCAGTAGTGGCGCTCGCTGTATTGCAGTAGCTTGAGTAATGAAGATTTTTGTGAGGTAAGTGATTTGTGAAAGGTACAGGTTAATGTTAGTCAGGGCCATTCCTTTGTAGGGATTTCTGAAAGTCAGATTGCATTGCACTAAAAAATATTGTGTGTCAGTTTAAGCACAGTCATGTATAAATTTTTCTAAGGGGACGTTTCATATGACGACCCTGCCAGGATACCTCACTGGAATCTTCTGATTTTTTCTTGTAGTTTGGGTAATTAGTGTAGCTATTGTTTATTGCTAGTGTGTAATTGTAGAGAGAATCTCCTTTGTAGTTGCAGTCTTTCATTGTTTTACAGTAAAACAGTTGTGGCATGCATGTAGATTTGCACCAAGTATTTCGCAGCTGCGCTTGCAATTAACTACATATTATTTTCAGTGCTATGTTAATGTGTTCTCTTATTTTTGCTTGTGCTTTTCTGTGTTATCGTGTGAAATATTGTGAAAATAATGGCGTGTGAAAAACGTAATACTAGGCTCCAAAGTAAACTGAGAAATAATAGTGACGACGAGTGTAGCTTATCAGCACCACTGTGTAATGAATTAACAGACATTCGAAGTAGTAATTTGGTAATTGTGCATAGGGAAATGGAGCGGGCAGCAAATAATGGTGTAGACAGTGAAACAGGTAGTGAACAAGGAAGCATTATCGATCGATCGGTCGGCAACAGCTCGCCTCAGGAATCCGAAATGACAGAACACAATATTGCAAATACTGTAGACTTAGGTTTTGGGTCCTCACCGTTTTCTCAAATGAGTCAAGACACATTTTCTGCTTGTCAAAATGTGAATGTTGCCGGTGAAAATGCACTACGAAAAAGCATAGAGAAACAGATTCCAGACACTAATACATTATTATTGCAATTAATGCAACAAATGGAACAAAATCAGAGACAAATGGGACAAAGGCTTCAAAAGTTAGACACAATGGAACAACACCAGAAACAAACACAGCAACAGTTAGACACAATGGAACAAAATCAGAGACAAACACAGCAAAAGCTTCAAAAGTTAGACACAATGGAACAACACCAGAGACAAACACAGCAACAGTTAGACACAATGGAACAAAATCTTCGGAAGTTAGACACCACACTTGAACAAACACGTGAAGATTTAACTACTGAGTTACATAACATTGAATCGAAATGTCAAAAAGTCTGTAATGACGTAAAAACACAAATTTGTGAGCATATTCAACCTATTTTTTCGCGGCATGAAAATGCATTACAGAATCACGAAGCAGCCATAAAAGAACTGCAAACCATTGTTCATGAAAATCATTAGACCTTGTGGGCTAAAATTGACTCAGTTGCATCTACCGATTCGGTTATGCAACTTGCAAAAACTCAAGAAAACTTAAAGGACACAGTAGATACGATTTCAACACGAATGGACACTCTGAAACTTGGTTCAGAAAAACACACTGAGGAAATAAGTACACTATCAGAGAAAGTAGCCGAACTTTCGGATCAGGTCACTAACTTATCTACAAAGGTAGATGATGATCTGAATGACACAAGACCTGTAGCCTTCACTGACACAGAAGAGTATGAACAAATTAGAAAATCCAAACAAAATCAAAATCAAATGAATACACAGTACAAAAGAGAAATCCGGAAAGTACAAGATCAGTTGACGCAGGTAATACAAGAATTACATACTTCAGAGGACTCTCGCGCTCCAGTACGGGAAGAGGGACATAGAAATACGGAACAACCACAAAATAATAACACAGGACACTTCGGAAATTATGAAAGAAATTGGCAAGGCGCATTAGATTTTGAGATGGAAACGCCAAAACGAAGTAACAATGAGCGATGTGCGACTCGCCGACATGATGATTTCGACTATAAGCTATTCATTACTACACGTAAATTCAAAACGTTTAAGAATTCTGACAACGACATTCATTCACAAGCATGGCTTCATCAATTTTCTTATTGTTTTCCTCCCAACTGGTGATTGGAGCACAGGTTAGAATTTATGTGTGGCTACTTGGAGAATGAACCAGCTGTAATAATGCGATCGGTCATTCACGATTGTCACAGTGAAGGAGAATTTTATCGTGCCTTCCTCTCAGCGTATTGGTCTCAAGCTACACAAGACCGAGTAAAACATAGCATCATAATGATGAAACATTTCGAACAATCCGAATTTTCCAGTCTTATGAAATATTTTGAAGGCATCTTGCATAAGAATCAGTATCTTTCAAACCCATACAGCCCCTCAGAACTCATCCGCATTTGCTTAATCAAACTGCCTGAACATTTACGACATATTATTTTAGCAGGACGTTGCAAAGACGACATTGAAGCTTTTCAGGGACTCTTACAAGAATTAGAAATTGACACTGACAATCGCGGAACGCGAAAACATGAAAACAACAATTACAGGTCACATCCGCCACATTTCCGTGATGACAGAAATAATAAATGGACACGACAAGGCTATTCTCACAACACAATTCGTGACCAAAACAGACACCACCCTTATGACAACCGCTGGAAGAATAATAGTTACACAGAAAGATCGCTTTTCCATAGTAATGAATGTGACAGAGACAACCATAGAAACAGACAATATGGGATCCAAAATAATTATTATCAAGGGAGACAGAATAATTTCAGACGCAACTGTCCACCACGCAGTTACGATTCCGGGGGAAATTCTCCACCACATGACCGACGAACAAGAAACTATGTAAACTACCGACAAAACGACAGGCCTGAATTCCATCAGAACTGGCGAGATTCTAACAAGCCTGGGCCCTCTCGGCAAGGCGAATTTGTAGAAGTTAGGTCTCCTAATCCCAGTAACGACGTGCGCCAACAAAGAAACAGACAATGACTCGCACCGCAGGCAGCCACGTGCGCCCGCTGGCTCAGGGAAAAATAACATAGACGCTAACCTTGAGAAAAATGCCAGTATTCTTTACCGACGTATACCACATGATAATTGCGTTGAAGTTGAAACACTGCGTACTAAGTGGTTCAAATGGCTCTGAGCACTATGGGACTCAACTTCTGAGGTCATTAGTCCCCTAGAACTTAGAACTAGTTAAACCGAACTAACCTAAGGACATCACAAACATCCATGCCCGAGGCAGGATTCGAACCTGCGACCGTAGCGGTCTTGCGGTTCCAGACTGCAGCGCCTTTAACCGCACGGCCACTTTGGCCGGCCACTGCGTACTAGGAAGAGTAAAGTTTTACACCACATTTCACATGTAAAACCGTTTATTGAAAGATAATCTGCTTTTTAACTTTGTCTTTGCCATAAAACTTTTCACTTCAGATTTCTAGTATGCATTGTCAGACTTAGAAACTGTTACCATGCAACAATGTTTGAAGTTAAATATCCAATCAAGAACCAAGAGAACTTATTTAAACAGATATTACAAATGCATTGTTATTGTGAACAGACGACACAGTGTTATTGTGTGTGTGCATTCTTGCTTGTTAGTTGCACGATTACGTAACGACTATAAGGCTCACATACTTAGAACATATACTGGTACTGCTAATGAGATTCTAATGCAACATTTTGGTTACTTGAAAATACATTGTGGATTTATGGTACTTTCTGTGAGATACCAGATGAGACACTGGTTAGTTTATGTGACAGCTACACAATTTTATCACGACACTACTAATGAGTGACAATTTACAATGTTGGTTTTGCGGTGTTTCTGTTTCATATCTGCACAGTTTTTCTGTATTATTCTGGAAAGTAAAACATGTTTTAGTAGTAACTTTTGTGGTATAGCTACAATGAGACAGCCTTTTCCGTAGCACAACAATACGTTACAGCACAGTAATTTCTTCATCACAACAATAAGCGTAATAACTAAGATATCTATACGCAAAGCATTTCACTTTTGTTTATCATGACGTAAGTACATTGACTTCTGCAGAACTTAGCTTTCGGAGGACAATAACTACGACACTTCCACAGAGATTATCTTACAGCAAGACACACATTTAGCACTACAGGACACGTATTTGAGTGATTAATTTTGTACTTAAATCATTTATTTTTAAAGATATTTGAAGTACAATGATACAAAGGTTTTCCGTAATACATTTCATTCCATTCTTGTAATCTGTAACACCTGAGGGTATAATTACATTAATCCTCAGGTGGGTACACGCCTACTTTGTGTACCATGTGTTTGGCAAGCACAAGGAGCCCTAGCCAATATGGTATTTGCTTATACAACTTTACACATCGGTACCATATTCCTCTAACCCATAAATTACACAGCTATCTGATCATTTAACTGAGAGATAAACTTTTTTTACTACATCAGTGACACATATTTACAGAATTACACAGTTGGATAACTTCACACTTATGAAACTGTATTTTGTCTGTACTGTGTGAACCATTGTGATACTATGAGAGCTTTGAATGATGTATTTGGTATGAGATCATGATTTTTAAAGTACGTTTGAGGTAGATGACACTACTGAAATGAGCAGAGAATTTTCTTTAGGTTTTGAAATTATTGCAGAAAGCTACGACGTTTTTGAGATTTGACTGAGGTGTTATGATGTTATTTTTGTGACGACGACGTGTATTATGCTGTTGAGGTATGTTTATGATCAATAAGCCAATGTTATATGAGGAATTTGACTATGCTACATATTTATTAAGATGAAATATTGAAGAAGTGTCAAAAATATGTATATGTGTAGTAAGGTAAGGAATAAGGAGTAGTGGTTAGGGACACTGATTTATGAAAAGGATGTTGGAAACCAAGAATCGTACTTTAAGAGTTATGAAATGTATGTAAATGCGTGAATGTATTACAATACTGACGAAAATTTTTTGGACAATGTTATATTCATAGGATTTTGTTTCTACACATTTGCAACGCAAATTCTTGACCTGTGAAATATTTTTATATGAGACTGTCACTGTAGCGGAAACTGCAGTCGTAAATATTTCCGTAAGAAAGTTAAGTGACCACCTGCACGTAATGCATCGTGGGCACCCAGTTGTGTCAGATGCCTGGAGAACAAGCCATTAGTGTGTGCCTTTTCAGAGGCACAGGTAGAAAAAAAGAAAGGGGAGGCCATTATCCTTGCTATTGACATTTCCTTGTTGAAAGCATACTGTGGAGCTCGTAATTTATGATATTTACTAAAATGCCTAATGAAATGATGAGAAACATTTTACATCTATTGTCTTTGTAGTTGAGAGATTGCTCATTTTGTTTAATATCTGGTTTCCAGCTGTGTTGCAGCATTAGTTTTATAAAATAAACTTAGATGCATTTGCTAATGTGAACACTTTCTGTCAACAGATCTATTAAATAATTATTTTATAATCCACATTCTTCGAAGAAGGAGCTCTTGGAATGGAAAGAACAATAAGAAGGGACTGATAACAATAACTGCATATATAATTTTCTTTTCGAGTACTTGGTAATTTTTTGTAGAATTCGTTTTTGTGGTGCACCACTTTAATTACATAGACATTAAGATGTGAATATACATTTCCCTTGTCTGCACTGTTGTCTTTAGTGTAATATTTTTTTCTGCTTGAGCTATGTCATGTTTAGATATAAGTTATTTCATTTGCTGCTGCTGTTTGCCAGGCATAGTGTTACTGAATTTGACTTTGTGTTAGTCTTCTAAGCCAGTTTACTACTGATTTATTTTTCTTGTTTGCTGCACATTGCCTTATATTAGTTGTAATATTGCAATTCCTTTGCTAATTTCTATAATGCTGCTTGCTACGCAAATCTGCACTTTTTTATTGCTGTTTGCGTTAATTGTTTTGTGCTGCTGCATTGCCTCGTCCCTTAGTTTAGCATCTGAGCTCAGTAGATTTAAGTTAGCTTAAGAGGGGTAGACTATATAAGAAACTGACTATGGAGAATTGGTAAAGAATGCATTGCGAAGTTATATGAAAAAGATTTGGGCCAAAATGAGTATTGTACAATCAGAAATAATTATTTTGAAAGAAATATGAATAGAATACAGGAAGGAGGTATAGATAGGACTTTTTGGGAATAATGATGAATGAAGGGAGATCTCCAAGAAGTAAAGAAAGTATTGTTTGCAAGATACTGCAGTAAAACAAACCCCGTCCTTTCCTTTTGTGTTATCCCACTATGTGTTTGTGTACCCTTGTGTATTTGTTTTCTTCCTGTCTCTGTGTAGTTTCATAGAATTTTTTCTTCTTCTAATACTAAGCTACATTCACTATGATGAGTAATACTGTTATCCTCAAATATAATTGGCATTAATAATATGTTATTTACCTTGTAAATATGCTTAGACATTATTTATTCTGTTTTGTTTTAATGCTCATGTGTGAAGTTGATGTTTGAAAATTTATTCTGATCTTTTATGTATCTACTTATCTCATAATTCCTGTAACACTGATGTATATGTTATTTCGATTCTTTTGTAAAGCCTCTACTACAAATGTTATCTGTATTGTTATGTTCTTTAATGATGTATTTTGTACCTTTGTAATTGTATTCTTATGTTATAAAATTGTAATTGATACCAGTTCATCATATTATTAACTTGTAAGTTCCATTTCACTGCACATGTTTCTGTTGGTCATAGTATATGGACAATATTTGAGAAGTAGGGACTGTTAGTGTTTGCACGTGTGTCAATAATTCAGCAAGGGACTGGATAACAGCATTGCTGGTTCTAAGGACAATTCCAAAAACTTTGTGAGTGTACAAGTGGTGGTTTATGGACTTGCTATATTCTCCGCAAGACTCTTTGATGGTGATTGTGCACCTGCACAGTCGCAACAGATGGCTGCTGGCCGTCTCTACAAGGACTACAGTGGGTCCACAACTTTGATGACCCACCAATACCATTATCTCTACAAGGACTAAAGTGGGTCTGCACCTTTTATGACCCATCTTTACCATTATTTCTACAAGGACTGCAGTGGGTCTGCACCTTTGATGACCCACCAATACCATCATTTCTACAAGGACTGCAGTGGGTCTGCACCACTGGTGGCCCACCAATACCATAATCTCTACCAGGACTATAGTGGGTTTACTCTGTGATGACCTACCTACCAATATTCTTCAAAACTTCGAATGACTCTGCTGTGGGTTTGCTCTGTTGTGGCCCATTACCTGTCAGCATGTCAAGAGTCAGCACTGTCTTTCCGTTGGAAGGACAACACTACTTCTTCAAGACTGCATGGAAATCCACTACTTCCGTGTGCATTGTGTTTTACTGCTCTGACTTTGAGAAAAGAAACGGCAGTTTCACTGTGATGAATGATCAGGACTGTCTTTATGGACTGTGAGAAAATTTTAGCTTTTGACCAACATTGTATCAATACGTGTGTGCATTTGATTTCTTTGTTATTGTAATTGTGAAAAAATTTTAACAAATATGTATTGGCCAGTGCCCAAAACAATTTGAAAATTTTTTTGTGGGGAGCATGGGAGCTATGTAAGTAGGCTGTTTAGGTTTTCTTAGCGCTCTGTATGAAAATCACTGGCTGTGCTGTTTGCAGTCTGTGGCTGGTTGGCATTGTTGTAATACTCACCATTGTAGCGTTGGGCAGCTGGATGTTAACAGCGCGTAGCGTTGCGCAGTTGGAGGTGATTCGCCAGCAGTGGTGGATGTGGGGAGGGAGATGGCGGAGTTTTGAAATTTGTAACACTGGATGTCATGAACTACTATATATATTATTACTGTTAAGGTAAATACATTGTTTGTTCTCTATTAACATCTTTCAATTGCTAACTATTCCTATCAGTAGTTAGTGCCTTCTGTAGTTTGAATCTTTTATTTATCTGGCAGTAGTGGCGCTCGCTGTATTGCAGTAGCTTGAGTAACGAAGATTTTTGTGAGGTAAGTGATTTGTGAAAGGTACAGGTTAATGTTAGTCAGGGCCATTCCTTTGTAGGGATTTCTGAAAGTCAGATTGCGTTGCGCTAAAAAATATTGTGTGTCAGTTTAAGCACAGTCATGTATAAATTTTTCTAAGGGGACGTTTCACAGGCAACATGTCTTCAGTCGCCAATAGCCCAATCTCGGTGCTGACCGGCCCAGACGAGGCGTAATGTCTGGTGTCGCGCAGTCATGAAGGGTACACGAGTGGGCCATCGGCTCCGAAAATCCATATCGATGATGTTTCGTCGAATGGTTCGCACTCTGACACTTGTTGAAGGCCCAGCACTGAAATCTGCAGCAATTTGCGGAAGGGTTGCACTCCTGTCACGTTGAACGACTCACTTCAGCCGTCGTTGGTCCCGTCCTTGCTGCATCTTTTTGTGGACGCAGCGATGTCGTATATTTGTCGTTTTACCGAATTCCTGACATTCCCGATACACTGGTGCAATGGTCGTACCGGAAAATAAATTAGATCGAAAAGCAATTTACAAAAGAAAAATCTCGAACTGATTACTATCGTCTTACTGTTAACCTGATGGGTCAAACAATTGTATAACCACGTGGTACTGGTCTCACAAAGTACACCCCACGTGGGTTGAGCATAAAGAAAAGTTGCTATATTGAAAAATATTGTGAAGACGAGACGTTATAATCTCACACACATTCGCATTTAAGATTGATGATCTTACTTAGAGTTACAGATCATCCACACGTGGTTCCCCTTACTCACAAAGTAGTGACAAAGCAACTACTGGAAGATATTCTAAACTTCACACTCGAATTACACTGCGTTGCAATTTAAGATAACATTAGATAATTTAGATCTAAACCTGAAATAAAGATGATTAACTTTTCAGTTAGGCTGAACTTAAGAAATCCATTGTCCTATGGACTTAGCAGAGACGCGCTTAGCCGGAGATCTTACCACTTCAGACGCTCGCCACAGACTGACTGCCGTGGGCCCCTACTGAGGGTGCTTCACAAATACAAACGGAAGTGACCAGAGAGGCAGCTTCCTATACCAAAATGACAAGAGACGAACAGGACCATAGCAAGAATAGAAACCTCTTTGCTTTTAGAAAGCGTAGCTACCTGTTCCGACGTTGGTGCTACTGTTCTCTAGCAGACAGGCTTGTCTGCTACCATCAAGCATGCAACTAGAAATACATTTGCTCATTCATCCTTTCACACAGAAGGGAAAGGGGATGACAGTATCTTATCATATACAGTATATAAAAGAAAGCGGATGTAGGTTCCGTATGAGACTGTATGACATGAATTACATATAAACTGTGTTTTAAAGTGTAGTAGTGTGACAGATCATTCTTGATTTTGTGTAAAAGTAACACGTTCCACTGCTGTCTCCTCCCAGATAGAGTCAGAAACACTACAGTAAATTTAGAAGAGGAATTTATGGCGTAAATGACAACAGATTTAAGAAATTAACATAAAAGTAATCAAACAGAGACCCTTCAACTATAACACCACGTTCAAACTCACTTAAATCTTGATAACCTGCCATTGTAGCAGCAGTAACCGATCTAACAACTCCGCCAGACACTTGTTGTGTTATATAGGCGTTGCCGACGGCAGCGCCGTATTCTGTTTACATGTCTCTGTATTTGAATGCGCATGCCGATACCAGTTTCTCTGGCGCTTCAGTGTATATTTACGTATTTTATTACTACTGACATAGAAAAAACGTTTACAAATGCAAAGTGTGTCTATGTCGCATTGCAAATCCGCAGATACAGCAAAGTACTGTCGAAACCGATCATTAATTTAAAATCAATATTCAAATGCGATCTCACCTCTGAAGTACACTACTGGCCATTAAAATTGCTACACCACGAAGATGACGTGTTACAGACGTTAAATTTAACCGACAGGAAGAAGATGCTGTGATATGCAAATGATTAGCTTTTCACAGCATTCGCACAAGGTTGGCGCCAGTGGCGACACCTACAACGTGCTGACATGAGGAAAGTATCCAATCGATTTCTCATACACAAACAGCAGCTGACCGGCGTTGCCTGGTGAAAAGTTGTTGTGATGTCTCGTGTAAGGAGACTTTGATAAAGGTCGGACTGTAGCCTATCGTGATTGCGGTTTATCGTATCGCGACATCGCTGCTCGCGTGGGTTGAGATCCAATGGCTGTTAGCAGAATATGGAATCGGTGGGTTCAGGAGGGTAATACGGAACGCCGTGCTCGATCCCAACGGCCTCGTATCACTAGCAGTCGAGATGACAGGCATCTTATCCGCATGGCTGTAACGGATCGTGCAGCCACGTCTCTGTCCCTGAGCCAACAGACGGGGACGTTTGCAAGACAACAACCATCTGCACGAACATTTCGACAACGTTTGCAACACCATGGACTATCAGCTCGGAGACCGTGGCTGCGGTTACCCTTGACGCTGCATCACAGACAGGAGCGTCTGCGATGGTGTACTCGACGACGATACTGGGTGTACGAATGGCAAAACGCCATTTTTTTCGGATGAATCCAGGTTCTGTTTACAGCCTCATGATGGTCGCATCCGTCTTTGGCGATGTCGCGGTGAACGCACATTGGAAGCGTGTATTCGTCATCGCCATACTGGCGTGATGGTATGGAATGCCATTGGTTACACGTCTCGGTCACCTCTTGTTCGCATTGACGGCACTTTGAACAGTAGACATTACATTTCAGATGTGTTACGACCCGTGGCTCTACCCTACATTCGATCCCTGCGAAACCCTACATTTCAGCAGCATAATGCACGACCGCATGTTGCAGGTCCTGTGCGGGCCTTTCTGGATACAGAAAATGTTCGGCAGCTGCCCTGGCCAGCAATTCTCCAGATCTCTCACCAGTTGAAAACGTCTGGTGAATGGTGGCCGAGCAACGGCTTCGTCACAATACGCCAGTCAGTACGCTTGATGAACTGTGGTATCGTGTTGAAGCTGCATGGGCAGCTATACCTGTGCACGCCATCCAAGCTCTGTTTGACTCAATGCCCAGGCGTATGAAGGCCGTTATTACGGCCAGAGGTGGATGTTCTGGGTACTGATTTGTCAACATCTATGCACCCAAATTGCGTGAAAATCTAATCACATGTCAGTTCCAATATAATATATTTGTCCAATGAATACCTGTTTATCATCTGCATTTCTTTTTGGTGCAGCAGTTTTAATGGCCAGTAGTGTATTTCTTCTCTTATTATAATTTCTACTCCTCCTGAAACGGCTTGTACTGGTAGTGTTCTGTTCTGCCCCCGTCTGCGCACTTATGACGCCACATCTCACTACATCGTTTGGTCAAGGGTCAATGCCGGCGTCTGGTATCGATAGGTTCCACACTTTCCCGACAGCGAAGTCAGAAAAGTCGCCCTGCATTCAGGTGCGTCACAGAAACGCGATTACGCCCGCAGTAACCTCGCGCTGTTACTGTGCGTGTACGGCGGCCGAGTTTCCGCCCACGCACACCACCCCCACCCGATCGGGGTCGACCCCTCTTAATTCCGCCACTGCGCTCGCAAATGGGCCTTATTTATTGGCTCCCAGGGAGGGAGCGCCGTGGAAACCTGCGTGGGGTGGCGCAGATATTTCCCGGGCACACTCAGCTTCCTTTACTTCTCTCTCTCTCGCTCTCTCTCTGTGGTACCGTCTTTCCACGCCTCTGTGCCTTTCCTAATAGAGCAAATTAAAAACGTCGCTGCGAATAAAATATTTTGTTATGCTTCTCCGGTCTGCGGGGTCATCCGGCCCCCCTCTGTTACGCTAGCGGACTTTGATGTAAACTTTTTGCTTCTCAGCCTGCCCTCTCTCCAGTTTCCCAGTTTTTCCCTGCCAGCCCTCTCGCCGCGTCCTTTTTGCCTCCAGATGTCCAAAGTTATTCCCCCTCTGACCCTGTTCTTCCTTACGTTATCGAAAACTGCACACTGCCCCCCCTCCCACTCCCCCCCCCCCCCAGATGAGAAATGTTTCAGAGAAATTCCTTTCGCCGACCCAGACTTAATTAATGCAAAGCAACTGAACTGGCAGTTTTCTGATCTCTCCCTCCCCAAGTCCCTCCCCTTCTCTCTCTCTGTCTCTCTCTCTCTCTCTCTCTCTCTCCCTCTCCCCCTCTCTCTTCTCTCCTCCATCCATTTTTCTCATTCCAGCGCCCTGTCTTCACTCCCGGTTCTTCACTTCCTTACAAAATACTGTTTTTGCATCCCCTTCTGCACGAATCGTCGTTGATAATAAAATTAGCGGCGTGGTTCCGTAATTTACCGTTTCCGCCACTGATGAAATCAGTGTCGGGAGAGGGGAATGTTGATCTCGAGGGCCGGGTGTTGGTGGGAAGTTTTACTTCAGTTTTTTGTTTTAATTTAATGCCGTATCTCCCAAAAAAAATCGTTGTCACACGGAAAGAACAGATGTCTCCTTGTTCCAAAAGATACTGTATTAAAGCTGTTTACTGTCAGTATTTTCCCTTCTAGGGGTCATAAAATAAAAGCTGTCTGAATGCAAGTGACCACGTGCACTTCACCCATGCCACGAAATCAACTACTGTTTCCACAAAGCCCAATTATTTTATGGAAAATCTTGCAGCTACCGTAAGAACGATATGATAATTGCACGGAAGGACCAAACCAGCTTGAAGTGAAGCAAAAATGTAAGTTATTTATCAAACTGGACTTCAAAATTGTGGGCAAAGACATCTACAGCGACTTAGTTTTGCAGTGACATCCTGTCCATCCTGGACCGAGCGAGGTGACGCAGTGGTTACCACACTGGACTCGCATTTGGGAGGACGACGGTTCAAACCCGCGGTCGGCTATTCTCATTTAGGTTTTCCGTGATTTTCACTAAACCGCTTCAGGCTAATGCCGGTATGGTTCCTTTGAAAGGGCACAGCCGACGTACACCCCCACCCTTACCTAATCCGGTGGTACCAATGACCTCGTGTTTTGGTTTCCTCCCCCAAATCGATCAACCAACCAACCTATCCATGCTGAAACATACTTAACAATTCGCTGGAAAAAATACGAAAGAGAATCACATGCATGACTAGAAGGCACTGTTGTGTACATAGTTCCGCGTAGTCAGCGCGTACACAACTTTCCCAATTGAACGCGCCCCGCTAAGCACAACAGCGCAGGCGCAGCGCTCGTCCGTCTCCGCCCTACGAGATGGCGCTGCCATAGAGATGGACCAAATTCTGCTTCCGCCGATCCGCGTATTAATACGTAACGCAGCCAATGAGATTGCTGCTAACGTAGAACCTTTTCTCCTCGCGGATCACACTCACGCAGTGATACATGAACACGCGAGGTATTATAACAAGTGTACAGACCTCCGATTAGTCAGTCTTCATTTGTCTGCACCAGTCTGTACTGGTCTGCATTAGTCTGCATTAGTC
The DNA here is from genome assembly GCF_023864275.1 of Schistocerca cancellata. NCBI lineage: Eukaryota > Metazoa > Arthropoda > Insecta > Orthoptera > Acrididae > Schistocerca > Schistocerca cancellata. Next base: position 12,487,431 of record NC_064635.1, on the reverse strand, counting down.
TGTACCAGTCTATAGTCAAGTTTCAGTCTTTGCCTAGTAAGATTATCATATTCCTGTACATAGCCATGAAGAGAAATGTATAGACACTTTGTCAAGTATCAGAGATATGTGAGAATAAGATTAACGTACCAAGACCAAAGGTACTTCAGATTGTCAATTGTAAACAGCATCCAGCATCAAGTTACGTAATATCTATGATTTTTATTATTTTAAGAAATGTGTGTGAAAATTAATCAAGTTCTGTTTAAAGTTGGTCACCGTCAATCTGCTACTCTAAGCGTGCAATTGGCAATTCTATCGTTTGACCTAACGGCAGAAGATAAGCACGCCACGATAAGACCACGAGACATATTGCTGACACTCGCCTACTTCGTTAGAGCGACAAGTCAAATAATCTGATGGTGTGTGCACCGAAGGTCTTACAGTACGCACACCACAGGCACTGAAGATAATCGACCTATGCTCTTTGAAAGGTTGGGTAGCTGTTGTTCTGTTGCCAATAAGTAGTGTTTACAATACTATCCTTTTTCTTGAACAACAACATAAACATCAAACTCGCAAGTCACCTCACGGTGTGTGAGGCGGGGTACTCCTTCTGTTACCACTAACTCATCCCAACTTTCCTATTCTGTTTGCAAGTGGCGATTGGGATTATCACTGTCGGTAAGCCTGTGTATTGACTTTAATTTTCCGAGATTTCCTCTTTATGATCATACCGCGAGACCTATATGAGATTAAGTGACATGTTGTCAGACTCTTCAAATGTTCAAATGTGTGTGAATTCCTAGAGGACCAAACTGCTTAAGTCGTCGGTCCCAGGTTTACACACTACTTAAACTAACTTATGCTAAGAACAACACACACACCGAGGGAGGACTCGAACCTCCGGCGGGTGAGGCCGGGCAAACCGTGACATGGTGCCTTAAACCGCGCGGCCACTCCACGCGGCTCCGACTCATCCCGAAAAGTACATTCTCGAAAATTAAATACTGAACGTCCCCGTGATGCGTAACGCCTCTGCTGTAGAGTCTGCGATTGGACTTTGCTGAGCATTTCCGTAACGCTCTCGCCCCCCAAGCAAACGATCCCGTGACGAAACGCGCTGTTGTTCGTTCGCTCTTCTCTATCTCTCAACAGCGACTGCAAGGAAGTCTTAAATCCAGTCGCAAATCTGGTCCGATGCTCTGTAAGTTCGTACTTTTTCACTAGACTCCAGTGCGGGAGGGTATCAAATGCCTGCCTAAAGTCAAGGAAAATCGCATCAACCTGAGTGCCGATGTCTGCATCACTGTGGATCGCATGGAGTAACAGAACGAGCTGAGTTTCGCAGGATCTCTGTTTGCAGAATGCGTGTTGATTTTCATAGAGGAGATTTTCGTCTTTCCAAGAAGGTCGTGAAACGTGAGCGTAGCACATGCTCCATGATTGTGAAACAGAGTGACGTCGGCGATGTAGGTATATAATTATTTGCACCCGTCCTTCAACTCTTTTTGAAAACGGAAATGACCTGCACTTCTTTTCAGTCGCAAGGTACTCTTAGTTACTCCAGCTTCCTACGATAAACTGCAGCTAGTAGGGCAGTAAATTCTCTCGGATGATCTCTGCAGTACTTGATAAGCATTTCATCCGATCTAGCTTTTTTTTTTTACTGTGCAGCGATTTTAGTTGCCTTTGCATTCCGCGAAAACTTATCTCAATACCTACCTTTTTGCGAAAAAACACAGAAAATCATCTGACTATGGTTGGAGTTCAAATATACGTACGTTAAACTCCACCTGCCTCCTCCTGTTTGAGCAAGAGGCACGCAGGTTATGTGCATGGAGTCTACGGTTGTCGGCCCTACGCTAGAGTACTGTTGTGCGGTTTGGGATCCTTTGGTAGACAGGATAGACGGAGGTTGTAGAAAATGTTCAAAGAAGTGCAGCTCGTTTTGTACCGTCGCTAAATACGGGAAAGAGTGTCAGGAATATGATACGCGAGTTGAGGTGGCAACCAATATCGCCGGCCGGAGTAGCCGTGCGGTTCGAGGCGCTACAGTCTGGAACCGCGAGACCACTGCGGTCGGAGGTTCGAATCCTGCCTCGGTCAGGGATGTGTGTGGTGTCTTTAGGTTAGTTAGGTTTAAGTAGTTTTAAGTTCTAGGGGACTGATGACCTCAGAGCCATTTTAACCAATATCACAAAGGCGTCTTTCACGGCGACGAGTCCTGTCACGAAATTACAAGCACCAACTTTATCCTCTAAAATGGAAAATATTTTGTTAGTTCCCACATACATATGGAGAAATGACAATCGTGATAACGTAAGAGAAATCAGAGTTCGCATGAAGAGCCATTCGACAGTGGACCGGTCGAGAAGTACCGGGTGATCAAAAAGTCAGTATAAATTTGAAAACTGAATAAATCACGGAATAATGTAGATAGAGAGTTAGAAATTGACACACATACTTGGAATGAAATGGGGTTTTATTAGAACCAAAAAATAAAATACAAAAGTTCAAAAAATGTCCGACAGCTGGCGCTTCATCTGATCAGAATAGCAATAATTAGCATAACAAAGTAAGACAAAGCAAAGATGACGTACTTTACAGGAAATGCTCAATATAGCCACCATCATTCTTCAACAATAGCTGTAGTCGAGGAATAATGTTGTGAGCAGCACTGTAAAGCATGTCCGGAGTTATGGTGAGGCATTGGCGTCGGATGCTGTCTTTCAGCATTCCTAGATATGTCGGTCGATCACGATACACTTGGGACTTCAGGTAACCCCAAAGCCAATAATCGCACGGACTGAGGTCTGGGGACCTGGGAGGCCAAGCATGACGAAAGTGGCGGCTGAGCACACGATCATCACTAAACGACGCGCGCAAGAGATCTTTCACGCATCTAGCAATGTGGGGTGGTTCTAATAAAACCCCATGTCTTTCCAAGCCTGTGTGTCAATTTTTACCTCTCTATCTACATCATTCCGTGGTTTATTAGGTTTTCAAATTTATACTGACTTTCTGATCACCCGGTAGTCGGAAAGTTGCTCTTTGCCAAACGCTTAACTGTCATTTTTGGCACAGACATGTAGCAGTAGAACTTGATGAATCATCTTCTGGAAGTAATAGTTCTTCTGAATTGAAACTGCCAGCGCAAAATGAAATAGGACCACGTGAGGTATGAGAAAAATTGTATAATTTTGACATTTTTCTTGTAAGAATTGGAGCCTAATTTCCAATACAGCATAAAGTCGAAATGTGTAACATATATATTTAGCCTGAGTCGCAAAATCTACATCTACATCTACATGGGTACTCCGCAAATCACATCCAGGTGCATGGGAGAGGGATCATCGAACCACTTTCACAATAATTCTCTACTATTCTAATCTCGTACAGCAGACTGAAAAAACGAACGCCTATATCTTTCAGTGCGAACTCTGATTTCCCTTATTTTATTATGATGGTCGTTTTTCCCTATGTAGGTCGGTGTCAACATTCGGCTGAGAAAACTGGTGACTGAAATTTCCTGAGAAGATTCCGCAGCAACGCCTTTGTTTTAATGATGTCCATGTGAAATCCTGTATCATTTCAGTGACACTCTCTTCCCTATTTCGCGATAATACAAACGTGCTACCCTTCTTTGAACATTCTCGGTATATTCCGTCAATCCTATCTGGTAAGGATCCCACACCGCGGAGCAGTATTCTAAAAGAGGACGGACAAGCATAGAGTAGGCAGCCTCTTTAGAAGACCTGTTAGATTTTCGAAGTCTCCTGTTAATAAAACGCAGCCTTTGGTTAGCCTTCCCCACAACATTTTCTATGTGTTCTTCCCAACCTAAGTTTTTTCATAATTGTAATTCCTTGGTATTTAGTTGAATTTACGGCCTTAAGATTTGATTCATTTATGGTGCAACCGAGGTTTTCCGAGGTGTTGGGCAATCAGTGTGGTTAGCACTAAATTCAGCTAGAATTTGCATACGGAAATGATGCCCTAAGCCCCCCCTCCCCCTCCCTTTCATAAGTCCAACTTTTGCTGTTGCACATGGATTAAAAAAAGGAACGCGGACTGATCGTAATCGACCCTGCAAGTGAAGTAGAGAAGAGTTTGACACCTGCAATAATTTAATTTGATAAAAACTGATTTGACAGTGGAAAGTTTAATAGATCTCGTGACTGACTACAGGATTGCTCTACCAAACTACAAAACGGAAACAAATGTTGATGGTGTTAGGACAGCAACCAGCCACAAATTTACTTTGAGTTCCTTTATTCAAAGGAAACCGTTACCGGTTTCGAATCGTTGCGATTCATCATCAGACGGTTTACACGCTTTCTTTCTGACATTTGGTGTGTTTTTATAGATTAATTGTCGTGAAACGTCGATTTCGAGTGATTGTTTCCATAACGTTCATCCAATCGATGTAAATGCATTCCCACTGCATCCTCGTTGTTGCACCACATGTTTTGGTGCGTGGTTGGAATGATCTCAGCGACAAATCTAAAGTGTACAGTGAGAACTATTACGTGTGCAACAACGAGGATGCAGTGGAAATGCATTTACATCGATTGGATGAACGTTATGGAAACAATCACTCGAAATCGACGTTTCACGACAATTAATCTATAAAAACACACCAAATGTCAGAAAGAAAGCGTGTAAACCGTCTGATGATGAATCGCAACGATTCGAAACCGGTAACGGTTTCCTTTGAATAAAGGAACTCAAAGTAAATTTGTGGCTGGTTGCTGTCCTAACACCATCAACATTTGTCTTCAAAAACAGCCACGGTCTCCAAAATGTCATCATATGACAAAATTGCATACAGAATGGAAGTTCTGTTCAAGATAACAATTGGATTTATTCTGACTAAATTCAAAATGAAAAAACACATCAAACATTTACAATACGTCAATTTGATACACAGATAATTGGTGTGTAGGTGAAGTTGTCCATAAACTAGCTTGTGACATTTATGACCTAGCGTTATGTGGAGACAATTACTTGCAGCTCATATCTTAAGAAAAACACCCAGCATCGCGACATTAATTGCGCTGCAACATTGGTCAGAACTCAGACAATGAAAACTCAAGATAGAACCAAGATAGAAAGAACGGAAACAGGCGCTTTCTGCTGAGCTCTGATTATCACGTAGCAAAATTCGCTGATCTGCCGGTGCTGCGGACATACATTACTTGGCTGTCTTCCTCACTGCAAGAACACGATCTGGAATACGGGAGGTGAATTCTACGAGGGCTCCATATTTAATAGTGGCAACTATTTATTTACAGCTTGCACAAAATAGATACGTGTTTCAAAGTTTTACTGACCTTCAAAGTAGTCACCAGCACTGTCTATAACCCGTTGCCAGCGATGTGGAAGTCGTAGGATACTCTTAGCAGTGCCAGTTGTGTTGACAATCCGAGCGGCGCGGTCTATTGCCCGACGAATTTGTAGCAGTTCTGAAACGAATGACGGGAAGTGTTTCATTCAGTCTAGAAATCGAGTTGACTTTGCGAGAGCTAACCTACGACGAGCTTAGATACAGAAGTGATGACACTTTCTGCAGGACCTGACCATCATTTTACAGGATAATGCTCAAGCACGTACAGTCCAAGCTGCTGTTTGACTGATGGGGCTGCTAAGTGCTATACCACATACTGCACTCCCCTGACTTAAGCCCTCGTTGTTTTGCTGCAAAACTTGTCTTATATAACGGTTTGCTTCCTGTATTTTAGCCTTGATACCCTCAGAATTTCAAACAGTCTACTCCGACGAGCATTTTCAAAGAGTTTCTCTAAGTCTTCGAAGGCTATAAACGTAGGTTTGTCATTCTTGAATCTATGTCATAGGGTCAGTATTGCCTCACTTGTTCCTACATTTCTTCGGAACTCAAACTGATCCCTCCTGAGGTCAGCTTCTACCAGTTTTCCATTCTTTTGTTCTAAAGGTGATCTTAATGTAGCGAAATGAATGCCATTTTTCTCCTGATATTGTAATTATGTAGACCATTGTTCCTTTTGAACTGTAGTGGATTATTTACAATAAACTACATGAGGGAGTAGATAATCTGTGAAGAAGTAGTTAAACTGCCCTACTCCTTAAACAGATATCTACAACATGGTCGTAAGTGAGCACCACGTAATAATCTAACAGCACGCTTTTGAGCAATGAAAACTTTGTTTACAAAATATAAGCTACCCCAGAACATTATTCCATATTAGTTTACTGAATGAAAATCTTCAAAATGTGGCAACTGAAAACGTCTGGTCAATGGTGGCCGAGCAACTGCTTCGTCACAATACGCCAGTCACTACTCTTGATGAACTGTGGTATCGTGTTGAAGCTGCATGGGCAGCTGTACCTGTACAAGCCATCCAAGCTCTGTTTAACCCAATGCCCTGGCGTATCAAGGCCGTAATTACGGCCAGAGTTGGTTGTTCTGCGTACTGATTTCTCAGGATCTATGCAGCCAAATTGCGTGAAAATGTAATCACATGTCAGTTCTAGTATAATATATTTGTCCAATGAATACCCGTTTATCATCTGCATTTCTTCTTTGTGTAGCAATTTCAATGGCCAGTAGTGTAGTGTAATAATTGTCAGCCTACACACACACACACGCATGCTCAAGAACCTCCTAATACAGAGAAGAATTCAGAAGCGAAGTTAAAAGCATAATAGCATATGAACGTAAACCCTAAAAAGGAGGTCGATTTTTAACATCACCGAGGAGGGGAGAAAGAAAAGAAGCGAAAGGGTGAAGAGGATCCAGGAGGAGAGGGAAACGAAGGCCGCAATGACTTCAGTTCTATGCTTTCCGTAGCTGGCCGTATTCGGAAAAATAACAACTTTTCGTTCCTCTCGTGTGACCTGCGCTACCCTCGAAATCTTGAGACGGCCACGCTGTAACAACACACCTAGGCAGAGCACCTTCGGACAAGGGGTAGCGACGCGGCCGGACGCCCGTCTGACACAGGCGAACACGTGGCCGTTTATTGGAGTCGATTAAGTCGCAGCGCGCGCCGCGACAAAAGAAAGCCGTTGTTGTCCACACCACCCCCGCCGGGCATCAGCCCCGCCTGCCCGAATAACAATAAAGCCGAGCCCTCCGGCTCGTAAATCTCGACCGCACTCACCCCCTCTCCCGTCCAACACCCCTTCCCCCCTCCCGCCACTCACTCTTCCGCCCCTAGAGCTACGGCCACAGTCTCGCCCTCACAGCTCGGTACACTCGGCTGAAGTACAGGGTCAATGTTCTCCTCACCACAGGGGCGACGGGTTGCTCGCTACTGCTTGCTTCAGTCGCCGATAGGTGGCAGAACTGTACCGGCGACAGCGGCAGACTCGTCTACATCTACATATCTACATATATACTTCGCTAGCCACCTAGCGGTGTGTTGCGGAAGGCACAATTCGCGCTAAAGTCATATTCCCTCCCTCCCCCCTTCCCCCCCTCTCCCCATCCCCCCTATGTTCCACTTGTGGACCGCGCAAACCATTCAACAAAACATCATCGATATGGGCTTTCGGCGCCAAAGACCCATTCGTGTACTCTTGATGACTGCACGACACAGAGCTTTCGCCTCGTTTGCGACCGTCAACAGCGAGATTGGACTGTTGATGACCGGAAACTTGTTGCCTGTTCGGATGAGTCTTGTTTCAGATTTTATCGAGCGGATGGACGCATACGGGTATGGAGACAAGCTCAAGAATACATAGACCCTGCATGTTAGCAGGGCGCAGTTCAAACTGCTGGAGGCTCTGTAATGGTGTGGGGCGTGTGCAGTTGGAGTGATTTGGGACCCCTGATACATCTAGATACGACCCTGACAGGTGACACGTACGTTAGCATCATGTCTGATCACATGCATCCATTCATGCCCATTGTGCATTACGGCGGACTTGAGCAATTCCAGCAGAACAATGTGACACCCTGCGAGGTGCCGGGGCAAGCAGTGTATTTAACACTAAATTCTTCTAGAATCTACATATGTAAATGATGCTCTAAGCCCCCCCTATTCTAACTCCGACTTTTGCTGTTGCACAAGGATTAAAAAAAATACGCGAACTGACTCTAATCAACCCTGCTAGTGGAGTAGAAGAGAGTTTGGCACCTGCAATAATTTAATTTGATAAATAAGTTAAATAAACGAAGGTTTCATTAACATAGTGAGGAATGATAGGGTTGCTCTACCGATTAACAGAATGAAAGTTCTGTCCAAAATAGCAATATGATTTATTAAGACTAAACACAAAATAACAAACAAAAACACATGAAACATTTACAATACATCAAATTGGCTCAAACTGGATACTCAAACAAACGCTGTGAATGTGAAGTTGTCCCTAAACTAGATTGTGAGGATTATGACGAAGTGGTATGTGCAGCCAATTCCTTGCAACTCAAATCTTAGAGAAAACACATAGCAAACCCAACATAAATTGCTGCTACCCAAGACAGAACAAAGTTAGAAAAAGACGAACAGGCGCGCTCTGCTGAGCTCTGATTATCATCTAGGAAAATCCCTGTCTGCCGGTGCTGCGGACATACCTTACCAAACTGTCTTCTTAACTGCCAGAACACGATCTGGCGTACTGGAGGCGGTGGCTGGTTGCTTCGACGTCCTCGACCGAAAGGCGAGACTCGACTCCCCACAAGAGCACCCGTACAAAACCGAACACAGAACATTCCCGCCCTCACGACAGTGGCCGTGGTTAAACGTTCCAATCAGCAACTCGAAAACCGGCGGAAAATTCCACTCCATTGCCGGAACGCTACCATTCCACCAATGGAGATTCTTGGCGCCAATTTCTGCACCGATCTTGCTACATCACGGAGCTATGCCCTGAGCAAGCCAATCACAGTTACTATTTTGCAGAAAGCGCGGGAATTTTCCCGCCACAGCTGCCTGGGTACACAAGTCATTCCCACGCCTCGCTGGTAGCCCGCCAGAAAGTGTTTTCGCTAAGTTTCTGCGAAGTAAAGGAACCTCTAGCCCAGCCGCTACTTCAGGCCCTGCGGGCGTGCCTCTTGACAATGTCGGCATCTGGAAAGCATTCACTCGACTTCCTCACACCCGTCGGCTTAACGCTTTCCAGAGTTCAGCAGAGCCCGCCTGTCACCGGACCACCCGGGTGACGAGAGACGCTGCGTGGGAAGTCCGCGTGTGAAGGAATAGCAACTTTCCACCACATGCAATTAGAGAGGAGAATCGTAAGATAGAAATATGAGAGGGGGCTCATGCAACCTCTCAACCCCACACGCCCATAATCGTTACAGAGTGGCTCCAGGAACAGTCTTCTGAGTTTAAACACTTCCGCTGGCCACCAAACTCCCCAGACGAGAACATTATTGAGCATATCTGGGATGCCTTACAACATACTGTTCAGAAGAGATCTCTGTCCCTTCGTACTCTTACGGATTTATTGTCAGTCCTGGAGGATTCAAGGTGTCGGTTCTCTCCAGCACTATTTCAGACATTAGCCGAGTGTATGCCACGTCATGTTGCCGCTGTTCTGCGTGCGGCAGGTGTAGCAGGTTCTATGGCTCATCAGTGTATATCTCTGTATGATGATGCTAAAATCCATCGTCCAAGTAACGCAACATAAGGGGGGGGGAGCACAGTCACTGTCGTTAGGTACTACTTGAAGTAGAGCTGACACTTAATAATTTTACCCATTAACAGTTTAAATGAATACTATGCTCAACAATTGACTGACTTGCTGTATTATAATACGTGTAGAACTACAATTACCGTAATACATGCGTAATTTATGGTGTCATTGAGATGCTTCCGACAGGCGAAAGTGTATTAAAGTTTGAAATATATGTGCTTAAACAGTTAGTCTCAGTGAGAAGGCTCAAATGGCTCTGAGCACTATGGGACTTAACTTCTGAAGTCATCGGTCTCCTAGACTGAATCGGTCGCACGGTTCCAGACTGTAGCGCCTAGAACCGCTCGGCCACTCCGGTCGGCTCAGTGAGATGTTTTTGTAGTCTTTATCAGTAAAGTATGATTACATATTGAACATCAATCAGTACCAGCGCAGCATGGGAATGTTGGCTAACATTACAACGCCACATCCGTCAGTGCTTCAGACTGTTGCTCCTACAGTTACTGAAAAGTCGTCGTGTTTGCGCCTACGGTACATCTATGTTTATCTTTGAGCCGGTCAAGCACAATGCACGCCTCTGCAAGTCCGTGGTTCATAAGAGGGTATGGGGGAGGAAGGAAGTGGGACGAGGGATCTCCTCGTAAACCAAAAGTGATTTACGTGAGTACACTCCACACCAGTTTGATGTTCGTTTAATGCCATCTTCGAGGTGTTGCAGTATCAAAGTGGCACAGTTTGCATTCACGGGCGCGTCGGCATGCTTGGTAGTAAAGTGTTAGGCAGATATAGTAAGGAAAGTAGTGGATCTAGAGCTGATCCTAAAGAAATGCTGCCAGGTAGACATACTAAGACAAATAATGCACTCAGAGGTGACCCATGAGGCGCCCCCCCCCCCTCCCCCCCACTGCGAGTTAACCCATCACTCTCGCTCGTCCGCTCTTCGAGTGACGGAAACCCAGAGCGGCGGTTCGGCCGCCAGAGCATCGCGCGTCCTTTGTGAGTGCGCCGGCTGCACTACGCCGCCGGGGAGACAGTCGAGATCCTCTTTTGTTTCCACACAGGCCTCTCGACCGGGCGGCGCGGTCGTTCTCGTGTAAACACCGGCCGGAGGGAGGGAGGGAGGGGGGAGGGGAGGAGGGACTCTGCCCTCAACCCAACCCCCACCGTCCGGTCGCCGCCCCCCCAGCCTCCACCCCTGTTTCTCTCGCAACTGTAAATAAATTTCGCGCCGCCTGCTCACAGCTTTTAATGCCGTCGCCGGCGGCTGCTGTTCCGTACCCCGCTCGCTGCAAACACCCGCCCGTTTACCCGCTGCCTGGTCGGACACACAAATGCGTGGCCCCGCGAAACACCTGCGCACAGTTTTCTGTCAGTTCCCTGCCGTTTCCTTGGAGACAACATCACTGACAAGAGACAGCTGAAGGAACGGATAGTTCCCGGGCGGCGACCTGCGTGGGACACGGGAAGTGCGGCACAGTGGATGCACGGGTTTTCCCCAGGCATCTAAGAAAGACTTCAACTAAATTATATACGGTTGGTACGTAACTTCGTAGCGTATTTGATTTGCGTGTTGGTATTCTGGTTGTTTTATTTATCGATTGCCTGTTTTTTCTTTTTTTTTTAATTTGCAGTTCAGTGTCGCTATCTGAGTTTACATGTTGTCAGCTGGAGATAGTGAGTGGAGCTGCGGACACTAGAAAATGGAGTCTGGAGTGGTGAAATTGGAACATTTCCGACACAGTCTTCTGTCGCCGGCCGGGTTGGTCGAGCGGTTCTAGGCGCTACAGTCTGGAACTGCGCGACCGCTACGGCCGCAGGTTCGAATCCTGCCTCGGGTATGGATGTGTGTGATGTCCTTAGGTTAGTTAGGTTTAAGTAGTTCTAAGTTCTAGGGGACTGATGACTACAGCAGTTAAGTACCATAGTGCTCAGAGCCATTTGAACAGTCTTCTGTCAATTCAGTAGACAAGCGGCGGCAGCGGAGACAGCCAGACACAATTGCACCATGTATAGGGATAGTGCCATTGGACAGAGCACTTCACATTAGTGACTCTCCATGTTCAGGAAGACCTCCAGGGTTTCATGACGATTGTTTAAACGCATTAATTCACAATAACTGAGGCTACTGCTCTCCAGAACTGGCAGATATGACGTGTAAGGTGGCTATAATTTCACACCTTACAAGCCCTCATCTACATACTTTGCCGTGATTTACAACTGGAATTAGGTATCATGTGGTAGGTTGTACATCGTATATATGAATATTTAAAGAAGACTGACATTGTCACGTACACCTTGAAACGTCCCCTTTCAACAATTATACATGACTGTGCTTCAACTGACACACAATATGATAGACCACACAATATTTTTTAGCGCAACGCAATCTGACTTTCAAAAATCCCTACAAAAGAATGGCCCTGACTAACATTAACCTATAACTTTCACAAATCACTTACCTCACAAAAATCTTCGTTACTCGAACTACTGCAATACGGCGAGCGCCACTACTGCCAGCTAAATAAAAGATTCAAACTACTGAATGCATTAACTACTGATAGGCATAGTTAGCAAATGAAAGATTTTAATAGAGAACAAACAATGTATTTACCTTAATAGCCATCAAAAGTCATAATATATACAGCAGCTCATGACATCCATTTTTACAAATTTCAAAACTCCGCAATTTCTCTCCCCACATCCACCACTGCTGGCGGCTCACCTCCAACTGCGCAACGCTACGAGCTGTTCACATCCAGCTGCCGCTGCCCAACACAACAATGGCAGGGAACAATGCAAACTAGCCACAGACTGCACACAGCAAAGCCAGTGATTTTCATACAGAGCGCTACGTGGCGGCGGCGTTACCAATATAAGAACCTAAACAGCCTACTTACAACCTTCTAAATAACTGTTAATGCTTATTGCATGTAAGGGGACGGCGTGTCTTTATTATCAAAATGGCGTAATGAATGATTGCCTATACTATTAGAGGTTTGAACGCCTGAGGGAATGAAACTGCAGGCGTAACTAAAGCCCTGGTTGGCGCAGCCCGTGTTGTTCCTGCTTCACACAGGAAGTGCTAAGACAGACGGTCTGGGCACCTGAGCGCTGAAGCACAATACAGTGGCGGCCAGCCGGTGGTGTAGCGTGGTCGGAAGGATAACCGGATAATACTTTGGAAACTCTGAAAATCTTCGACACAGCAGAGAGGAACGAGGAAGTGTTACCTTGGACATCGCAGGCTGGGTTATTTCCGAGGATTTTTACTCTGAGAAGCGTACCACTGTATGAGTACAGGTATTTCCTCGCAAACTTTCCAAAGACTAAAATATGGTTGGTCGGCATTGGGAAGAACCTGTAGAGAGGGAGAATATTCCGTGACTTCGAGAATATGATTCGCTTTTTGAGTTACGAGAGAGGGGAACCGAGCTTTGCTGGGAAGCCAGCAGTGGAGAGAAGAGGCCTTCGGTTTTCAGCGCCCATGTTGGACGGTCGCTCATTACTCGTATCAGCTTTTGTTGGTATAGACAGACTTGCTGACTTTGCTCTCAGGAGATTTTCTGGTTAGGCTCTGTACTGTTGCGAACTTACATGATTCTGGACTTCACCTCTGGGTAGGGAGTCGTTGAGTACGCAGCGATGATTGATTGAGAACACTTCCTCTGCCTATACTCACGTTGAGACGTTGTCTGAACTCCGTCCTTGTGGCTGGGAGTTCGTGTTTGTCGTCTGTAGAACACAGAGTGGAGAAGTATATTAGTCAGAGGACCGCCTTCTGCGGTCCTAGTGTTTGAAAGAGTTTTATTTTGTGGCTGGAGTTCTTCCATCGTCGCAGTCGTATACGAGAACCATCACTCCAACGCATCGGACGCAGTACATACGGTGATATTGCTACTTGCTTCGTCTTATTAGGTCTATAAGGCTAAACAGCTGTGTTCATGTAAATTTTATTTCCACTGAGGTTGTACACCACTGCAGATCATCTTTGGAAGTAGTGTCTTCTAGTGTTTGGTACGTAGATTCTGTCAGTAGTATCGCGTTTTTTATATTAGAACGCGTAGCCACAAAAATGGGCAGATGTGGGCAATTGATCAATCGTATTAGTTAGTAATAGTTAGGAAATTCATTTGCGTCTCTTTACGTCCATTGGACATTGATATATAAACAGTTGTAATATAAAGGGGTTTTAATCTACAATAAATGTGTAAGCGGAAACAGCATTTATCATTTGGTAGTTACTAGTTCCCTTACTCAACCATTTATGTTTGTGTTGTAATTTATATGCAAAAGAGCAAGAAAGAGATAATCACCATGAAGAGATCCTAAGATGTGCTTCAAGGGGCAGTCAAACAGGGCCAAATCTTCATTTTCGCGTTCAGTATTTCCGTTGAGCGCATTTATTTTACACCCGCCTGGAGTAGCATCATGGAGATGAACTATGATCATTTCACCACAATGCTACATCTGCATGCAGTGCGGAAGGTTCAAAAATCGTATATACAGGTCCCACATCATAGAAGCCAAAATAGCGAAAATCTGCAAGTGGTCGTATGTGTATCTGTACATATCGCCAACACCAACGATTCCTATCCCGTATAACGTTACTGACCACGAGAAATGCTGTCTGTATGCTAACATAAGGGGGAAAAAAGGAATGGCAGCGCCGAAACAAAACAGCAGGTCTCCGTACAAATACCTGCACACATCCTGGAAAGACAGTGTTATGCATCTGGTGGAGCAGCGGTGGTGTGGGTGTACTACAAATTGCCTCCTCGAGGCGTAATCATCACTGCGAACATTTAGGCGACAACAGCTGCAGGCGCCCTCCCAGAACGACCTGGAAGACTGCGTGAAGTGATGTCACTCCGTGGTAGCGCGCGTCCCATTCTGCTAGTCTGAGTCATTCTATACCCACCATATTCACCTGATCTTGTACCCTCAGATTTTCACCTTTTCTGTTCTCCGTCGAACAACCCTGAGGGAACTTCCTTTCCAGATGAAAATGCGCTCCGAACATGGCTCGGTGAATTCTCTGGCTCAAAACCAAATGATTTCTACAGTCGCAGATTTGAAAAATTATCCCAAAGCTGGCAGACTGTAGTAAACAGCGAAGTCTCTATTATGTGTACCTCTTGTGTTATGGAAAAAAACACTAGAAACTTATGCCGGCCGATCTGGCCGGGCGGTTCTAGGCGCTACAGTCTGGAACCGCGTGACCGCTACGGTCGCAGGTTCGAATCCTGCCTCGGGCATGGATGTGTGTGATCTCCTTAGGTTAGTTAGGTTTAAGTAGTTCTAAGTTCTAGGGGACTGATGACCTCAGTAGTTAAGTCCCATAGTGCTCAGAGCCATTTGAACCATTTGAACTACAAACTTATACACCAGTCCAATACCTACAAATGAAAGGGCTGAGTTGATCACTATGGAACAAGCAAGTAATCCAAATAAACATAGGTCTGGAAAACAATGATTTCCCCAGCATGACATCTTATGACTGAGCACATGAACGTGTTATAACACAGTACTTGAGGATCGAAATTGCAGATACGCGATTGAGGACACATGCGTTATAACAAATGGTCCACGTGGCCACTGTTCAAGTGAAGGTAGGCTTCATCTCGCCCCCACATGAACGCAGGTATACGTTCAAAACTACCAGCTGCATTCATAATGCATTGACAACCACCATCGGGTACCCAGCTCAGTGCCTTTCCGAAGCATGCCTTCCCACTCCCTCAGGACTTTGGTAGTGGGAATCTACAGCAGAGTGTACATCTAATCTTTCCTCTCACCTTTTTAAGCTTCCTTCAATTTGAAAAGTGGCAAGCCCTTCGTCTCTTTTCATTTGAGTATCTTTAATAACGCGACTGGACAGGAGCTGAGTTCTCTAGAAGGATCAATGAGATTACGGTTCTTGTATGAGCTGATTTCATTTTCTCTTTCTACCATCATGTAACCTAACACGGTACTATCTCTGTCAGTTTGCTTTCATAGTCAAGCTTTGGGAGTGAGGAGTGCTTTGAATATGAGACAGCTGACTTACAGTAGGGCTTGGCGAAACAACCCCTGGGGAGCCGAGGGGCGTGCAGGCTTTCACAGAACCATATCTACATCTACATCTACATCCATACTCCGCAAGCCACCTGACGGTGTGTGGCGGAGGGTACCTTCAGTACCTCTATCGGTTCTCCCTTCTATTCCAGTCTCGTATTGTTCGTGGAAAGAAGGATTGTCGGTATGCCTCTGTGTGGGCTCTAATCTCTCTGATTTTATCCTCATGGTCTCTTCGCGAGATATACGTAGGAGGGAGCAATATACTGCTTGACTCTTCGGTGAAGGTATGTTCTCGAAACTTTGACAAAAGCCCGTACCGAGCTACTGAGCGTCTCTCCTGCAGAGTCTTCCACTGGAGTTTATCCATCATCTCCGTAACGCTTTCGCGATTACTAAATGATCCTGTAACGAAGCGCGCTGCTCTCCGTTGGATCTTCTCTATGTCTTGTATCAACCCTATCTGGTACGGATCCCACACTGCTGAGCAGTATTCAAGCAGTGGGCGAACAAGCGTACTGTAACCTACTTCTTTTGTTTTCGGATTGCATTTCCTTAGGATTCTTCCAATGAATCTCAGTCTGGCATCTGCTTTACCGACAATCAACATTATATGATCATTCCATTTTAAATCACTCCTAATGCGTACTCCCAGATAATTTATGGTATTAACTGCTTCCAGTTGCTGACCTGCTATTTTGTAGCCAAATGATAAAGGATCTATCTTTCTGTGTATTCGCAGCACATTACACTTGTCTACATTGAGATTCAATTGCCATTCCCTGCACCATTCGTCAATTCGCTGCAGATCCTCCTGCATTTCAGTACAATTTTCCATTGTTACAACCTCTCGATACACCACAGCATCATCTGCAAAAAGCCTCAGTGAACTTCCGATGTCATCCACCAGGTCATTTATGTATATTGTGAATAGCAACGGTCCTATGACACTCCCCTGCGGCACACCTGAAATTACTCTTACTTCGGAAGACTTCTCTCCATTGAGAATAACATGCTGCGTCCTGTTATCTAGGAACTCCTCAATCCAATCACACAATTGGTCTGATAGTCCATATGCTCTTACTTTGTTCATTAAACGACTGTGGGGAACTGTATCGAACGCCTTGCGGAAGTCAAGAAACACGGCATCTACCTGTGAACCCGTGTCTATGGCCCTCTGAGTCTCGTGGACGAATAGCGCGAGCTGGGTTTCACATGACCGTCTTTTTCGAAACCCATGCTGATTCCTACAGAGTAGATTTCTAGTCTCCAGAAAAGTCATTATACTCGAACACAACACGTGTTCCAAAATTCTACAACTGATCGACGTTAGAGATATAGGTCTATAGTTCTGCACATCTGTTCGACGTCCCTTCTTGAAAACGGGGATGACCTGTGCCCTTTTCCAATCCTTTGGAACGCTACGCTCTTCTAGAGACCTACGGTACACCGCTGCAATAAGGGGGGAAAGTTCCTTCGCGTACTCTGTGTAAAACTGAACTGGTATCCCATCAGGTCCAGAGGCCTTTCCTCTTTTGAGCGATTTTAATTGTTTCTCTATCCCTCTGTCGTCTATTTCGATATCTACCATTTTGTCATCTGTGCGACAATCTAGAGAAGGAACTACAGTGCAATCTTCCTCTGTGAAACAACTTTGGAAAAAGACATTTAGTATTTCGGCCTTTAGTCTGTCATCCTCTGTATCAGTACCATTTTGGTCACAGAGTGTCTGGACATTTTGTTTTGATCCACCTACCGCTTTGACATAAGACCAAAATTTCTTAGGATTTTCTGCCAAGTCAGTACATAGAACTTTACTTTCGAATTCATTGAACGCCTCTCGCATAGCTCTCTTCACACTACATTTCGCTTCGCGTAATTTTTGTTTGTCTGCAAGGCTTTGGCTATGTTTATGTTTGCTGTGAAGTTCCCTTTGCTTCCGCAGCAGTTTTCTAACTCGGTTGTTGAACCACGGTGGCTCTTTTCCATCTCTTACGATCTTGCTTGGCACATACTCATCTAACGCATATTGTACGATGGTTTTGAACTTTGTCCACTGATCCTCAACACTATCAGTACTTGAGACAAAACTTTTGTGTTGAGCCAACAGGTACTCTGAAATCTGCTTTTTGTCACTTTTTCTAAACAGAAAAATCTTCCTACCCTTTTTAATATTCCTATTTACGGCTGAAATCATCGATGCCGTAACCGCTTTATGATCACTGATTCCCTGTTCTGCGTTAACTTTTTCAAATAGTTCGGGTCTGTTTGTCACCAGAAGGTCTAATATGTTATCGCCACGAGTCGGTTCTCTGTTTAACTGCTCAAGGTAGTTTTCAGATAAAGCACTTAAAAAAATTTCACTGGATTCTTTGTCCCTGCCACCCGTTATGAACGTCTGAGACTCCCAGTCTATATCCGGCAAATTAAAATCACCACCCAGAACTATAACGTGGTGGGGAAATCTACTCGAAATATTTTCCAAATTATCCTTCAGGTGCTCAGCCACAACAGCTGCTGAGCCAGGGGGCCTATAGAGACATCCAATTACCATGTCTGAGCCTGCTTTAACCGCGACCTTCACCCAAATCATTTCACATTTCGGATCTCCGTCAATTTCCTTCGATACTATTGCACTTCTTACCGCTATAAACACGCCTCCCCCTTCACTGTTCAGCCTGTCTCTGCGGTATACATTCCAATCTGAGTTTAGGATTTCGTTACTGTTTACGTCTGGTTTCAGCCAACTTTCTGTCCCTAGTACTATATGGGCGTTGTGATCGTTTATTAATGAGAGCAGTTCTGGGACCTTTCTATAGACGCTCCTGCAGTTTACTATTAGCACATTAATATTGTTATTCCCTGTTGCATTTTGCCTACTCCTATCTTGCCGCGTCTCAGGAGGCGTCTTGTCGGGCCTAGGGAGGGGATTCTCTAACCTAAAAAACCCCCATGTGCACTCCACACGTACTCCGCTACCCTTGTAGCCGCTTCCGGCGTGTAGTGCTCGCCTGACCTATTCAGGGGGACCCTACATTTCTCCACCCGATAGCGGAGGTCCAGAAATTTGCACCCCAGATCTCCGCAGAATCGTCTGAGCCTCTGGTTTAAGCCTTCCACTCGGCTCCAAACGGCTCCAAAGCGCAGCAGATCAGCAGGCGCAGCTGCCTCACCTTGTCGAGGAGGAAGTCGCTTCAGCGAGTGCTGTGCTGGTGCAGGGGCTACTGTGCAGTTTATAGCACGGGTCCACTGGGGACGGGTGAGATGTGTAATTCATTCCGGAAGCTAGAACTCTGCCAGCAGGTGGTAGCCATGAGGCTCGTGTTTGGAGAAGTTGAGAGGTGGCATGAGCCCCCTCTCATATTTCCATCTTACGATTTTCCTCTCTAATTGCATGCAGTGAAAAGTCGCTATTCCTTCACACGCGGACTTCCCACGCAGCGTCTCTCGTCACCCGGGTGGTCCGCTGACAGGCGGGCTGTGCTGATCTTGAAAGGGTTAAGCCGACGGGTGTGAGGGAGTCGAGTGAATGCTTTCCAGACGCCGACATTGTCAAAATACACGCCCACAGGGGCCTGAAGGAGCGGCTGGGCTAGAGATTCCGTTACTTCGCAGAAACTTAGCGAAAACACTTTATGGCGGGCTACCAGTGAGGCGTGGGAATGACTTGTGTTCCCAGACAGTTCCCGCGTTTTCTGCAAAATCGTAACTGTGATTGGCTTGATCAGGGCATAGCTCCGTGACGTAGCAAAATCGGCGCAGAAATTGGCGCCAAGAATCTCCATTGGTGGAATGGTAGTGCTTCGGCAATAGAGTGGAATTTTCCGCCGGTTTTCGAGTTACTGATTGGAACGGTTAACCACGGCCACTGTCGTGGGGGTGGGAATGTTCTGTGTTCGGTTTGTACCGGTGCTCTGGTGGGGTAGTCGGCTCTCGCCTTTCAGTCGGAGTAGGTTGCAACACTGAGCTCTCACTGCGCTGGACAGCCTGCCTTCCGTTGGCTGTCTAATATACTTTTATTTGATTGTAACTGTTAAACGAAGTTGCTGAAGTTTCGACTTCAATGTAACTTTCCGAGTACAGTTGGCAATTGAGCATTCTGCGTACAAGCGGCCTATGTTGTCTGTCTTGGGCAGTTTTGGCTAAAATTGACTATATCGGAGTTACTGTGTCACTTTGCTTGTGAAAATCAATCACTGTACCGTCAGTGATTGTGTGGCGAGCCTTCTTCGTCTCCCTCAGAGGCGCATTTGTATTGATAGGAAGTCTTTAGTCTGGAACAACCAGGCCAGGACAATTTGTTTCGGGCTATACTCGCGACATTATCATCACCACGACCGGCAAAGCAGGCGTTTTTGCTAGGCGATAATCAGAGCTCAGCAGAGCGCGCCTGTTCGTCTTTTCTAACTTTGTTCTATCTTGGGTGTTCATTGTCTGAGTTCTCACTAATGTAGCAGCAATTAATGTTGGGTTAGCTGTGTGTATCTCTTAAGATTTGAGTTGCAAGGAATTGGCTCCACGTACCACTTCGTCATAAACGTCACAATCTAGTTTAGGGACAACTTCACCTTCACAGCTTTCATTTGAGTATCCAATTTGAGCCAATTTGATGTATTGTAAATGTTTCATGTGTTTTTGTTTATTATTTTGTGTTTAGTCTTAATAAATCATATTGTTATTTTGGACAG
This sequence comes from Schistocerca cancellata, assembly GCF_023864275.1. Lineage (NCBI taxonomy): Eukaryota > Metazoa > Arthropoda > Insecta > Orthoptera > Acrididae > Schistocerca > Schistocerca cancellata. The sequence goes on along the minus strand of NC_064635.1, from coordinate 12,467,086 downwards.
AACTTTCATTCTGTCAATCGGTAGAGCAACCCTATCATTTCTCACTACGTTAATGAAACCTTCCTTTATTTAACTTATTTATCAAATTAAATTATTGCAGGTACTAAACTCTTTTCTACTCCACTTGCAGGGTTGATTACAGTCAGTTCGCGTATCTTTTTAATCCATGTGCAACAGCAAAAGTCGGAGTTAGAATAGGGGGGGCTTAGAGCATCATTTACATATGTAGGTTCTAGAAAAATTTAGTGATAAATACACTGCTAGCCCCGGCACCTCGCAAAGTACTTCAGCAGTTAAAAGTCTCCTGACTTTCAAATAAAAAAATCAAAACAGCTCTGACCTACTAAAGGTTCAGAGGTCCCAGCAGAGTCCACAAGCCTTGTGGACAGTTTTTTATTACTCACGACCTGCAAAACGGGGCTAGTTGGCCGTTGTAAGACCATCGATTGATTTGACAGAAATGACGTCAAGAGGGTGTAACAATCAACTGGAAGCTTTTTAGAGAAGAGGGGAGGAAATTCAGTTCGTTGGCTTCTCGACGTTATGTCTTTTCTTGGTGGAATATTTTGTTAAAGAAGCACTTACCTCAATCTCGGGCTGAAGTAAAATTGGAGAGGATTACATGACATGTATCTGCAGTTGCGAATGTGGGTTACCATCAGCTGCGTAAAGGAATGACGAAACGAAACTTTGTGCCAGACTGAGACTTGTATTCGTATTTTCCACATTTCGCAAGAGGTCGCCTTACCATTTCGCTATCTGAGCGTGAGTCGCGGCCACTCGCAAACTGTATGTCGTCAGCCATGTGTCTACGGCCTGTCCTCACCCATTATCCACACTAAAGCGCCAGAGAAACTGGTATAGGAATGCGTATTCAAATACAGAGATATGTAAACAGGCAGAATACGGCGCTGCGGTCGGCAACGCCTACATAAAACAACACGAGTCTGGCGCAGTTGTTAGATCGGTTACTGCTGCTACAATGGCAGGTTATCAAGATTTAAGAGAGTTTGAACGTGGTGTTCTAGTCGGCGCACGAGCGATGGGACATAGCATCTCCGAGCTACCGATGAAGTAGGCATTTCCCTGTACGACCATTTCACGAGTATACCGTGAATGTCAGGAATCCGGTAAAACATCAAATCTCCGACATCGCTGCGGCGGGAAAAATATCCTACAAGAAAGAGACAAACAGCAACTGTAGAGAATCGCTCAACGTGACAGAAGTGCAACCCTTCCGCAAATTGCTGCAGATTTCAATGTTGGGCCTTCAACAAGGTGTAGGGAAGCAGCCTACTCACGCCTTATAAACTGCTCATCAGTCTTTCCGTTGTGTGCCAGACAGTCCGCTGTAATTAGCTCTGACGTCATAAATGTTGCGCAATACTTTAAAAATCAAGTAAATAACCTGAAACTTTCTGGCACGTCAGGAGTAGTACTAAATCAATATGTGTTGAATATCAGTTCAATAACTTTAACCATTTTCAAAATTTGGACGTTTTTCTGTAAAAATCATTGGCGCAACAGAAAAGAGCTAGAGACTTAAAAATTTATATTTAGATTCCTTTTTCATAATAATATAGTAGAAACAGTCTTCTTCACCTCACAAATTAAGATTTTAGTTGAAATTCAGTATTTTCTGGTTTTTGTCTTAAAAATTAAGGAAGCAATATAGATTAAGTAGGCTAATAAATAAGGCTAAGATGTTTAAATTTAAGGAGAATGGAGATCCGCTATAATCATAAAGATGTGAGAAGTTTCAACTGAATAACTATAAAACTATAGCGATAGCGTATCTCCAAAGGGCAAGTTCAGAGCTCGTCTACTGTGCGTAGTGTAATTAAATTAATTCTCTCGCCCAAAATATTTTACTTAGCCACGTCAGACTTGTATTATGATTACTTACCTGTGTGCTGAATGCACATTTAAATTGAGAGTTTCATCGACCATCAGCAAAGGAAGCGATGATTTATTCAATAACTTAAAGTGGTGCATTACTAGCCCAGCGGCTAGTTGGGAGAGCCGATTTGATCAGGCGTTCCCTTAGCCGTCCGCACCGCGGCTTTATATATAAGAACGCTGCGCGAGGAAGTAAGGCCCCAGTTCTCTCCAGACGCTGATTGGCACACCACCTGTGTCGGGAGTCGCGTCGCGTCGGTATCATTGCTATAAACAGCCTCGGATGCCGTACTAAGTTACTCGGGATACGCGTAACCATGAAATCGTTTTCGAGTGAAGTGTAAATTCTGGGATGACTTTAATGATATATCTTCAGTTTGCGAATGTCGTATTTTCACGTGCCGCTGCGGGATAGACATTCTACCATTATTTAGCGTGGCGTTTGATGAACATTATCATCAAATTATTGCGAGCATTCACTTATACATTTAATTTGAGCTGTTATAGTTGTATCAGCGCATTAGACTCTGAACTGCTCTGGTAGTTGGATTCTGTGTATTTTTTTTTTTTTTCATCTGTGACTTTCAGAATATATCGAACGTTTTTTCACGATCGTTTTTGGTTATGAATTCCAGACAATCTCCTAATTCCTCAGAGCTATAAGCTGTAGCTATAAGTGTATTTCTCAGATGAAGTGGGCACTAGGAATTCTAATTACAGGCTTCACGTTTTGCTTATCACTTTCTGGTTGCCAATATTGTAGTTAGAGAGCCAGTGTTGAGAACGGCAAAAGACAGCATAAATAATAGGAACATTTATATAACAATTAATTCCACCTGCCGCTCCACATATGGTTAAACGGCAGGGAAAGGCATCTTTTCCTTTCTACAAAACATATTAACAATTAAATTCCAACCAGCCGCAACACAAAGGGTCAGCGTGCGAACCATTCGACGAAACATCATCGATATGGACTATCAGAGCCGAAGGCCCACTCGTGTGCCCTTGATGACTTCACGACACAAAGCTTTACCCCTCGCCTGGGCCCGTCAACACCGACACTGGACTGCTGATGATTGAAAACAAACTGGTCGGAAGAGTCCCGTTTCAAATTGTCTCGAGCGGATGGACGTGTACAAGTGTGGAGACAGCCTCATGAATCCGTGGACCCTGCATGTCAGCAGGGGACTGTTCAAGCTGGTGGAGGCTCTGTAATGGTGTGGGGGCGTGTACAATTGGAGTAATATGGGACCCCTGATACGTCTAGATACGACTCCGACAGGTGACAGGCACGTAACCATCCTTTCTGATTATCTGCACCCATTCATGTCAATTGTGCCTGTTCAGAAGAGATCTCCACCTCGTCATACTCTTATGGATTTATGGTCAGCCGTGCAGGATTCATGGTTTCAGTTCCCTCCAGCACTACTTCAGACTTAAGTCGACTCCATGCCACGTCGTGTTGCGGCACTTCTGCGTGCTCGCGGGGGACCTACACGATATTAGGCGGTTGTACCAGTTTCTTTGGCCGTTCAGTGTATAAATCTATACTGGGGAGACATCTTACTTGACAGTCGCTTGCCCAGTGTCGGCGGATAAACACGATATTGCAGTGGCTGTGTTATTCCGCAATGTGATAAAAATACACGGGCGCTGCAATATGGTAATTGAGAGTATTAGTTTTCGTGTTTTGCTGGCGGAAAGAAGGCAGCAAGCAGGTTCTTATGGACTTTTAAAAGAGAAACTTCGTCATGGGACTTAGAAGTGAACAGATCAGCGCTCCGCAGTCTGCACTCACTACTGGTAGAGCCATCTGGGTTGAGGTCCTCAGCCGACCGATCACAGTGCCGAACTTCATGACAGTGAGGCACAATGTCTCGAATCTACTTGCATTACACTGAAGAGTGTGGTGAGCTTTGCTTGTAGCTCTGGCATTTTAGGACGAGCAAGAGTTTGTAGTTCAGATTCGTAATAGGTATTACTGTCTCATGTTCGTCAGTGCATCCTCAAAACTTCGAGATTCTTTGGTTTTTGATTGAGACAAACAGCCATTCTAATCGTCATACAGTCAGGCTGCAAAACATTTATATGAGGGAGATGCAAGATGATATAGCAGCTTCAACCCATCGAGTAATTCTGCCAATTGATAATCTTAGTTTTGCTATTCTCATCAGAAAGTGTCACACTGTAACTTTCAAAATTTTGTAATTAGTTCGAATGCTTCATGGTCCAAAAACCTTCTGTAATAAAACATAGAGCGAATTCAAATCTTGATTTTGTTATCAAATTTTATTCTTTTCAGTGGTATATATTATGTCAGTTACCCACCTTAAGATTTCCTGCTAGGTCCTGAATAATATATAACGTTAGTAAATGTCTTACATACATTCCAGTTCCAAAGAAATCAGGTGCTGACAGGTGTAAAAATTACCGAACTATCAGTTTAATAAGTCACAGTAGCAGAATATTAACACGAATTCTTTGCAGACGAATGGAAAGATCAGTTTCGACTGAGGGAAAATGTAGGGACAGACGACGCAATACTGACCCTGCGACTTATCTTAGAAGCTAGGTTAAAGAAAGGCAAACCTGCGTTTCTAGCATTTGTAGACTTAGAGAAACCTCTTGACAATGTTGACTGGTTACTCTCTTTTAAATTCTGAAGGTGGCAGGAGTCAAATACAGGGAGCGAAAGGCTATTTACAATTTTTACCGATACCAGATGACAGTTATAAGAGTCGAGGGACATGAGAGAGAAGCAGTGGTTGAGAAGGGAGTGAGACAGGGTTGCAGCCTACCCCCAGTGCTATTCAATCTGTACACTGAAGAAGCAGTAAGAGAAACCAAATAAATATTTGGAGTAGGAATTAAAATCCAAGGAGAAGAAATAAAAACCTTGAGGTTTGCCGATCACACTGTAATTCTGTCGGAGACAGCAAAGAACTTGCAAAAACCGTTAAACGGAATGGATAGCGTGTTGAAAGAAGGCTGTAAGATGAACACGAGGGTAATGGAATGTAGTCGAACTAAATCAGGCGATGCTGAGGCAATTTCCATTAGGAAATGAAACAGTTAAAGTAGTAGATGAGTTTTGCTGTTTGGGTAGCAAAATAACTGATGATGGTCGAAGTAAAGAGGATATAAAATGTAGACTAGCGATGGCAAGGAAAGCGTTTCTAAAGAAGAGAAATTTGTTAACATCGAGTATAGATTTCAGAGTCAGGAAGTCTCTTCTGAAAGTTTTCGTATGGAGTGTAACCATGTATGGATGTGAAACATGAACGATAAACAATTTAAACAAGGAGAGAATAGAAGCTTTTGAAATGTGGTGCTGCAGAAAATTGCTGAAGATTAGATGGGTAGATCACGTAACTAATGAGTAGGTACTGAATAGAACCGGGGAGACAAGGAATTTGTGGCACAACTTGACTAAAAGAAAGTATCGGTTGGTAGGATACGTTCTGAGGCATCAAGGGATCACCAATTTAGCAATGGAGGAAAGCGTGGAGGGTAAAAATCATAGAGGGAGACCGAGAGATGAATACACTAAGCAGATTCAGAAGGACGTAGGCTGCAGTACGTACTGGGAGATGAAGAGGCTTGCATAGGATAGAGTAGTATGGAGAGCTGCATCAAACCAGTCTTTGGAGTGAAGATCACAACAACAAACAACAACAACAAACAACAACACATTAAATTCAGAACTGAGTCTCAAGGGTGCGCCTATTCCACAATGAATTCTGATCCCGTTAAATTCACTAACACATAAGGGGTCTAACAAATTTCAATAAATAATTTATAAATTACTAATTTGCAGTAGATATAATTTACCTGTTATATTTTGTCCCAATAGGAGGTGGGAGTTTTGTATCTTGGAACACTTTTCGGACATCCTCCTCTAGCCAGCCCTGAAATAGAAGTTTGATATACTTTGTTGTTCCATTTTGAAATGGTAGCACTGAGTCTGTGTGAGTTGCTGTCTCTTCCTGATATTATAAAAATTACTTCGGAAAAATAGGTTTTTCCAAACGTGAAAAACTGTTGCAAGGTACAACATGGTCATTTAGCTAGGCCTAATTATTTTTATTCAGGTTTAAAAGTATCTGGGCAGTATTGTACTTAATAATTTACATGTTAAACTGTTATCGTGCTTAACACTATAAAACAATAACTCAGATTAAATTAAGAAGAACTGCTATCAGGAACCAGTTACAAATGAAATACATTTTGATTTTATTCATACTGGATGAAGAAGACAGAATAACTGAGCTGAACATCATGAAACAACTAGCCAGAGCTAACGCATATCACCAAAACGTTGTCAATAAATTAATACGACAGAAACAGCGCGCGAATGTAAGGAAGAATACCGCAAATAATATTGCGAGAGTCACAATACCATACTTCGGTGATATTTCGCAAAAAGTGTCTAACATTTTCAAACCTTTTTAAGTTGATACCGCTTTTCAGACCAATAATACGCTGCGGTTTAAACTAAGAAATAATTTGCAGCAGGAAAGCGATAAATATGAGAGAGCTGGGGGTCTATGAAATTCAGTGTAACACGTGCAAGGCCAGCTGTGTAGGCCAAACTGGTAGGTCCTTTAAAGTACGTTACACAGAACATAGCGATGCTTTCCGGCTTAATAATTTCGAAAAGTCAGCTGTAGACACGCATATTTGGGAAACGGGACACCCCATGTTGGGAACAGATCAGAATCTCGTTGTTTTACATAGACAGGACAAAGGCAAAAAGCTGGATCTACTAGAACAGCTGGAAATTACGATACATAGCGTGGATAATTAGAATAATCACTGAATGAACAGCTAACTGGTGATAGAAATAACTTTTTCAAACATTTCACTGGTTTCTTTTTGTGGCTCTGAGCACTATGGGACTCAACTGCTGAGGTCATTAGTCCCCTAGAACTTAGAACTAGTTAAACCTAACTAACCTAAGGACATCACAAACATCCATGCCCGAGGCAGGATTCGAACCTGCAACCGTAGCGGTCTTGCGGTTCCAGACTGCAGCGCCTTTAACCGCACGGCCACTTCGGCTGGCTTTTCTTTTTGTAACTACATTTTTAGCAATTGGCGGGATACCATCATTTCATGAGGTCCTTGGAACATGTATACGTTATCTGTTTGTATGGACATCTCTGTGACTTCGTTGTTTACTTGCACGTGAGCTCACTCGCGTTTGTGTTGTGTTTGGCTACGTCGTGTGTTGTATCAACGAAGACGCACGGGCGGTTTACGACGATAGAGGACAGAGCCATGTGGTTAGATGTTGAACACCATAGGCGACACCATTTTAGAGTTTTTTATATTTTGACGACTACGTGGAGATGCACCTTGGAAGACACGGCTTCAACAAGGAAAGTAGCCACGATGTTTTAATTTTATTATCAACTTTACTGTGCCTGGTGCATGTTCCATTTTAGCGGGTTTTAACAGGTTCTTTTACTTTTTATTATTCTGATGACGGAAGCTTGGCTTCCGAAACGCGTCAATCTTAGTGCTTTACACTATAAACAACTGGTTGAGCCGATATATTTTTTAACATTGAAATACATTTTGAAACCAAAGCTATTGGCAAATGGCACAGAGTTTCGTTTTCAAGACAGCTCGAATAATAGTTAAGACAGTAAAGAAACTCACGTGATTTGGAAATATCACCCGGCCCATGGTAGAAGACTGATGCAAAATGATGCCTGACCGAGGAAGCGCAGCTTAACTTTCCACATGTTCAGTACTGGTTTTAAATATACTAACCATAATAAATATACTAACGATAATAAATACTACTAACCATAATGGCCTCTAACTGAATGACTAATCAGAATGTTGAATGCAAGTATGCAGACGTGCATGTATTGTTTGTACAGGTCGCGGATGTCACTTTGTGGGATGGAGTTCCATGTGTGTTGGTCCTGGTTGGTCAGTACAGGGGCGGTTGATGCTGGTCGTGGATGACGCTAGGGGTGGCATTCGATGATGTCCCATATGTGGAGATAGATCTGGTGATCAAGCTGGCGTTGCATTACATAAGCGGTACGTGGGCGTCCGTTATCCTGTTGGAAAACACACACTAGAATGCTGTTCATGAGCGACAGCACAACAGGTCGAAGCACCAGCCTGACGTACAAATTTGGGATAACCGCGAGAGAGCTCCTGCAATCATACGAAATCGCAGCCCAGATGATAACTGTAGGTATATGTCCAACGCTTCTAGGCTGCACACAGGTTGTTTGCAGACGCTCCTTCTAACCAGCACCCGGTCATCACTAGCACCGAGGCAGAACCGGCTTTCATCAAAAACACAATGGACACCCACTCCGACCTCCAGTGATCTCTCGCTTGACACAACTGATGTGTCGAACAGTGAAAGTTGGGGGTCAGTGGAACACACGCTACAAGGCGTCTGACTAGGAGCTGTCCTTCAAGAAACCAGTTTGTAACAGTTCGTTGTGTCACTGTGATGCGAACTACCGCCAAAACCTGCTGCAGATGCAGAGCGATGCGCCAGAGCCATACGCCGGCCGTGACGGTTTTCCCTCTCGGTAATGCCACGTGGCCATTCGGAGCCCGGCCATGTTGCGACCGTTCATTCTCGTGCGTGCCCATTGCTACTACAAAACACCTACGCTGGCTTCGTTCCTGCCAAGTCTATCTGCAGTATCGCAGCAGGAACATCCAGCTCCTCGTAGCCATATTGGACGACGCAGTACAAATTCAGTGAGGTGTTTGATAATGGCGTCTTTGTCGCTTTAAAGGCGTTCTTGACAGGCTTCAGCTCACCACATCTCGAAGGTAACTAACGCTCACGACCGTCACAGCCAACCTGATTTGCACCCTCATAGAGGCGCTTCTAGCGCTACTCTTATGCGACTGGCGCGAAACTTGGATAGACAGACCTGTCATAGATGTTGTGACACGCCTACCAACTTTCGTTTACGTCGCAAACTCGTTCTTCATGTTGCGATTTTTTTTCCGTCGATGTATCTAAGATTCATATTGCAAATTTACTCACTTACCGAGTTTATTTTATTAGTAATGGCTACTGCCTCCAGAGGTTCACTGATTTGTGTCATCAGGCGTTTCCTTCTGACGCTGACTCTGTTAAAAATGTTTCCATAAAACCCCTTCCCACGAGGCTTCACAGCCTTAGAGATGGCTTTGGGGCCGGCCGGGGTGACCGAGCGATTCTAGGCACTACAGTCTGGAACGGCGCGACCGCTACGGTAGCAGGTTCGAATCCTGTCTCGGGCATGGATGTATGTGCTGTCCGTAGGTTAGTTAGGTTTAAGTAGTTCTAAGTTATAGGGGACTGATGACCTCAGTTGTTAAGTCGCATTGTGCTCAGAGCCATTAGAACATTAGAACTTTTTTTTCTACTCCAGAGGAGGACTGGTTTTTGTCAACAGACGTTTCCTTCTGACGCTTAATCTGTTAAAAATGTTTCCGTAAAACTCTTTCCTGCGAGGCTCCGCAGCATTTGAGCTGGTTTTTGCATACCGTCGGAAATGTGAGCAGTTTTTCTTTCTGTACTGAAGTAATAAATACATCGGATGCAATATTAGTCACGCCCTTAAGATAGTACAGTGATCGCTTTGGAGCGGTGTATGTGCTCTAGAACAGGTGGTCACATGACCCTCCACCTCTGACGTAAGACACGACTGTGTGGTGTGTGTGTGTGTGTGTGTGTGTACTGTGGTCGGTAATATGAGGCCGAGCGGTCTGAGGCGCTGCAGTCATGGACTGTGTGGCTGGTCCCGGTGGAGGTTCGAGTCCTCCTCCGGGCATGGGTGTGTGTGTGTGTGTTTGTCCTTACGATGATTTAGGTTAAGTAGTTGGTTGGTTGTTTGGGGAAGGAGACCAGACAGCGTGGTCATCGGTCTCATCGGATTAGGGAAGGATGGGGAAGGAAGTCGGCCGTGCCCTTTCAGATGAACCATCCCGGCATTTGCCTGGAGTGATTTAGGGAAATCACGGAAAACCTAAATCAGGATGGCCGGACGCGGGATTGAACCGTCGTCCTCCCGAATGCGAGTCCAGTGTCTAACCACTGCGCCACCTCGCTCGGTTAGGTTAAGTAGTGTGTAAGCTTAGGGACTGATGACCTTAGTAGTTAAGTCCCATATGATTTCACACACATTTGAACATTTTGGGTAATACGAGTTCAGCGCTGTAACACGTGGAGACGTGACAGAGTGGCAGAAAACATGGCCAAGACTTAACAGTGAATTAAGATGCCCAGTCTGTTTGTGTATCAACGTCGATTGTCCAGCATGTCTACAAGGAAGTGTTGGAGAAATATAGTGACCACCAGTGATCGACTGTGACACCTTGTTAACTGTAGTGTCCGACGCCGTAACCACGTGGGTGGTCACTCTAGAACACATTAAACACTACAGAGTGATTAAAACGTAAAAGTGTTTATTTACTGAGCCGTGGGCTGGCTCGTGTTATGCTTTGCATTAAACCTTGGTTGCTATTCCGTGATTAGTCTCCCGCGGTTATCGCGCTTATGCTGTTATACTCTCTCTCCGCGAGTGGCAGCAGCAGCGTGTATCGATATTCGCACCCTTCTACTATCTTTGGCCTCGCGCTTATAGTTTCCGGCTGTGCCGTGTGCGGGCAGTTGGTCGGTTGGCGTGGAGCACCGAGGAAGTCTCCGCGGTGCATGTCTGGCTGGAGGCAGCTGCCGGCGTCCGCGCTCGGTCTGAGTGTGTGAGGGGCTGTTCCCATAGCTACGAGGTACGCGGCCCACCGATCCCGGACACGAAAGTTGAGTCTTTATATAATGTACCAGCCAGCCCCAACTGTTCACATTGTGTCGTTTGAATTTCGTTGAGGGCTGTTGGGACATTCCCGCGAGCAACAACGTGTGTTTTCAAGTTGGCGAAATTCTAGCCGCCCTCCTGTGGAGTTTAACTAGATTATTTTTGAATTGAAGTGCACCAGCGGAATCTTCTGCCTTGTGGCCATTAACGTTCCGGTTACCTGCCCTGGGTGTTGACGTAAATCCAGGCAGCGTATTTTCCTCATCGTTTTGTGGCTGTCCAGCATGGCGTGTAGTTTGACAGCTCAATGTGCAATTCGTTGTAGGCGCCGATACCCCCTGCGCTGTTTCATTGAACTCCCTGTTGTGTGTTGGTCAGGTGGAGTGGAAGTTATCCTGTCGCTTGCTCTGTTGACTGTCTGTCAGTTGGGTTGCTGTCGGATTGAGAATTGTTAGGCTGATTGCTTGTTTCACCTATGCGAGCGTTAGTGTTTGAATTCCAGGCCGATCCTTGGAAACTTCTGAGCGCCGTTTGATGTGCTGCCTTTTCTTATTTGTCCTTGTTGTTTGCTTATGTATACCTTCTAGCCGATTTTAAATTAAGTTATAGGGGACTGATGACCTCAGTTGTTAAGTCGCAGCCGGCCGGTGTGGCCGTGCGGTTCTAGTCGCTTCAGCTTGGAAACGCGTGACCGCTACGGTCGCAGGTTCGAATCCTGCCTCGGGCATGGATGTGTGTGATTTCCTTAGGTTAGTTAGTGTCCGAGCACTATGGGACTTAACATCTGAGGTCATCAGTCCCCTAGACTTAGAACTACTTAAACCTAACTAACCTAAGGACATCACACACATCCATGCCCGAGGGAAGATTTGGACCTGCGACCGTAGCGGTTCCAGACTGAAGCACCCAAAACCGCTCGGCCACCACGGCCGGCTAAATTAAAGTTGTTTTGCCCTTAAGGCGTGAGAATGTTTGGACCTTCAGCCTAATTTAGAGAAGTGTTTTAAGATGAGGCCTTATACTTTTAAAATTCAAGTTCTTGTTTTTGAGTCTTAAGTGATTGGCTTTCAGCCGGTTTCAAATTAAAGGTGTTTTGCCCTTGAGGCGTGAGATTACATGGCGCATTTAGCCGGGAATTAAGCTCTAAAATTTATGTTTGGCTTGCTCTGTTTTTAATGTTTTCCTTACTCTTGTAAATGTTTGTCAAATGAATAAAGTAGTATGTTCAAGTGCAACTGACAGCGACTCCTTTTTGCCCCTTTCCACGAATTAAACAATCTGTCCTGTGCTGCGGGTATAGGAGCGGATCTCATTTACAAATACACTCTAAGACAAGAAAAGAAAAGACACACCACGAGGGAATTATCCGAATGGGACGGAAATCAGTAGACGTGATGTACATTTACAGAGAATCAGTTTCTGAAAAATTTGATGATTTATTCAAGAGAAAGAGCTTCACAAACTGAGCAAGTCAATAAGGCGTTGGTCCACCTCTGGCCCCCATGCAACCAGTTATTCGGCTTAGCATTGATTGATAGAATTGTTGGATGTCCGGACTCGGACTGTCAAAATCTCGAGCTGGTTGGAGACCCCTGCCCCTAGTGATCCAAACGTTCTCAGTTGGGGACAGATCCGGGGTTCTTTCTGGCCAAGGTGTGGTCTGGAAATCACGAAGAGAAGCAGTAGAAATTCTTGTTGGCAGCGGGCGAGCATTATCTTGCTGAAATGTAAGCCCAGGATGGCTTTCCATGAAGCGCAACAAAACGGGCTGCAGAATATCGTCTACATTCCTCTGTACTGTAAGAGCACGCGGTTGACAAGTAAAGCGGTCCTGCTATGAAATGGAATTGTACCCCAGACAATTGCTCCTGGTTGTCAGGCTGTGTGGCAAGCGACAGGACGGTTGGTATCCCACCGCTATCAGCTGCGTATCCAGATAGATCTTCATTGGTCGTCGGGGCTCAGTTCTAAGCGGGGCTCGTCACTGAAGAGAATTCTACTCCAGTCAACGCGATTCCAGGCCGAAGACGAGCGTGGAGATGACCCAGACAGCAGTGGGATACCAACCTGAATGTCGCCCGTCATATGGCTCTGTAGTCAGGACTGATGGTTGCAGACGCCAATTCTTTTCGTAGCTGGACGCCTACGATTGTCATCTGTGGCACCCTCTATAGGCTGATATCCCCATGTAGAATTATGATCCAGACGTGACAACACATCTAGAGCCAAAACGATCACGTTCGACAATGTTCCCAGGTGCATTACACAAACCCACCTGTCGCCATATGAGGGTATGTCCATCATTGTCGGAAATGATCTCTTTGGTGGTCCAGCCGTTACGATTCGGGGAGGCATAAAGTTGTATGGGCTTACTGACCTCTTAATCTTTGAACACAGTACAGACGTCTTCAAATTATTAGACTAAAGACATTTTTTTCCAAAACTTCACATTTATTAAACATTTACATCCACTTCCATATCTGATACACCCATCGAACAAGTGGACCATTTCCTTTATCTAGGACGCATATTGTCAACTAATCGCTCATCTGAAAAAAGACGTGGAGAACAGAATACGTGCTGCCCATGTAGCGTTTGGTCGTCTCGGAAAACGTGTCTCCCTGAATAAAGACCTAACACTGTACACCAAACAGATGATGTATAAAGCTGTTGTCATCTGAGCGCCGCTCTACGGTTGCGAAACCTGCACATTATGTCGCCACGATCTGAAGAAACTAGAACGCCTCAACCAACAGAAGCTAAGATACATCATGAACATGAAATGGGATGACTTTATATCGAATACCACAGTTCTTGACAAAGCGGAAATGAATTGTATAGAAGCTCTCATTATTGGACACCAACTAAGATGGGTTGGGCATGTCCAGCGGTTTGAGAGATGACAGACATTACCTAACCTAAAGTCAAATGCTGTACAGTGAAGTGAGCACAGGTAAAAAGCGGGGAGGTGCCCCTCTCAAACGCTGTAAGGACCAGTATATGAAAAATCTAAAAACCTTGAACATCGGTCCGAGTAACTGGTCCACCATAGCAGAAAATCACAGTCGCTGGCGCTCAACTACCTCAGATGGTCTTCAGAACATTGAGCGGGAACGCCGAAGACTGGAGAATGACAAACGCCACAGACGCACAGTCCTCCAGACGCAGCCATGTCCTCCACCTGCCATCATTTGTAATTTCTGTGGTCACATGTTCCATACCAGGATTGGACTACTAAGCCATCAAAGACATTACCACGGCGGAACCGTGACAAAGGGAATCTCAGGAGAGAAATGAAAACTCGGATACGAGTATCAGCCGACGACGACACCCACATACAGATTATATTTGTACATCCAATACTTTGTATGCATGCCTTTGTTCTTAATTAACATTTTAATCCTGTTTGGCATAGTTTTTATTAACTTTTCACATGACATTTTAATATCATTGTCATGGTACCACATTTCCTCTGGTTTCTCCATGAGATCCTGTTTGGTGGTTATTGTAAATTTTCTTATCCTCTCTTTCACAACAGCACATAAATTTTCAGTTGGATTCATATCAGGGCTATTCCCTGGCCAGGGCAAAACTTTCAGTTGCTTTTCTTCCAAGGGCATGGAAGCACTTTTGGCTTTGTGGTAAGGTACCCATCATTCATAAAAATGGCATCTTTATTACGAAACCACTCATTTATTTGCGGGAAACTTCCTTTTCAAGGATTTATTTATATTGTTCATGCCTAATGGTCCCTTCAACAATGTGTAATCTGTGAATGATGATTTGTATAGGTTCTATTTGTTTGCAGGTTTTGTGACTGTATCAGTTAACCACTGTTTATTTCTATTTATATATTTAGTGGCAAACTTAGCGACTTAGTGAGGAAAAACAGTGATTAAGGTTAGTACACTGCAATAAAGTGTTGTCAATACAAAGAAAAGATACCTGCAATGATCCTACCCTTCTTCTGTTGGCAAATGATTCAGAAAATGAAGGTTAATCAATATGATTCCAAATTGTGCTGTTACCATTAATGGATCTTCCATATAAAAAGTTATTCACGTCAAACTTTAAGTAATCGGACAACAAAATTGGTAAAGTCCTAACTCAGCCACACACTACGTGATAAACAGTATTTATTTCAGATTGGATTACACACATGCATGTGTTCTGCTAATTATCTCCTTTCACGGTCATCACACACCAGACCATAACGGTTGTTGGATGTTTCACACATTACTACACACACTCAGCTTTGAACTGTTCTCCAGGTCTGCGACGAACAATCTGGCTGCTTTCTTTCGTCACAGTGAATACAGATTTATCACTGAAGTATACCTGAAGCATGTGTACAAAATTGTAAATTACAGAAGTCTGGAATGTTTGCGCAGGAGACCTAATAAGTCCCAAAATTCAAATGTGCATTTCTTCAGTATAAAAAAAAACATCACAATTTCAATCCAAAACTCCTAACTTTAGAGAGCAGACCCACTTAATTTACCATATCATTGCACATACCTTAACCCAGTCGTCACTTGTCCGCTCTTGAAGTTGTTTAGCCCACTACAATCTTTTAGTTTTCATGGCAGGTGTGATTTTCTGGAGTTTCCTTGGTCATCTTGACTTTAAAACACATTCAAACAGCCTCCTCCTCACTGTCACAGGTGAAACTTCAACACGCAAGCATTTCATCTGATGGCTCATGTCTGTAGAACTGAGTTTACAGTTCATTGTTGTCATGTTTGTAAGTCTTCTGATTGTTCTAGGACTGATTTTTCTTTTACGTCCACATTTTCCTTTCCTGTTTGGCTTGTATTCATCACCTTTCTGCTCTTAAGATTTGATTCTGCTGACAGTTTTCTGTGACGTTCTCATTCTGTCAGTAATTTCTTGATGTGTGTAAATATTTTCAGCCAGAAGTGCTACCACAGCCGAAACTATCCCTGGTGAAACATCTTTAGACTTCTTTGGAAACTCCATGATTTATTCCTGTTGAGAGGCACCCACATGCCTTGCTCATACTGTGGCATCAAGCAGTCAGGTCTGCAAGATGAGTGGTCTACCAAGCGAGTGGATTCATTCTTATTTATCAAGTAACATGAGCTCTAGTACTCACAATTAAGTTAGAAATTATTCTCCTGTTTGAATATTACGCAACGGACACGGATAACGCACATCTGACTATTAGTAATTTACACAACTCTGGCTATTCGCTACGCACTGGCAATACCACATTTTCTTTCTTACTCAACAGCTTTGATCAACACGTGGCCATCGCACTGAATATGAATGGCGCACACATTATAAATTCTGGATATCATGACAACATACTATTCGAAGGAAAAGGCCACCAATATTTTTCTTTTCACTATATTTTTTTTGTTCCGATAAATTCTATAACCTAATCACACCATTACATTTTCTACAACAATTACACATGAGAAACTCCGCCCAGTGGGCATGGCTTTACATTGGTGATTCTCTATCTTAGGGTCTCGTAATTATTTAACGCTACAGTCCACTTTCTGGATAGGATGGTGGATCTTTTGCTATATCTCACACTTCGACTCTCACACCCATCATCACGAAAATTTCCTCCAGACTGAGCGGTACAAAAAGGAACATGCATAACCCACTGCCTCTGAACCTATCTTGCTACTCTCCCATGCAAACCACACATACTTAAATTTCATGAAATACATCACACTAGCAACATACAATACAAAACAAGGAATAGTCACAACGTTAGAATCACTTCACTTTCAGCTTTCCCACTTCAATTAGAATTCATCCCAGTTTCACACGACACTGCCCCACTTCGTAACTTTTCTTTCCTACTATGAACTCTGGAGATATATGCACGTCTTCCTGTGCAATGCAAGCCAAGTGGCGTTGCTGGTAGACGGCTGACGCACCTTGCTTCACTCTCAGAGTATTATAGTTTGAATCAAGCGTCACACGGAAACATAACACGCAAAGTAATATCAAGAACACATTCGTCACACACGCGAGTCCTCAACTGATACCATGGACGGGTACTTCTCTTTATCCTTTGTCCTATACAGAGACTGAGATTCACACAGTACTCACCACGTGGAAGTCCTGCACACGCTACTTCTTAAATATTTCCAACTTATAGTACACACGCCAGTAATTCAGCTTAACTTTAGCATTCGGAAGTATTTCAATTTATTGCTACACGTGGTTTGATTGTGACCGTTGGTCACTTCCGAAGATTACTACGATCCCCTTAATATTACCTACCTGACATTTAATTCTCCCCACAAAAGTTCCTGAAATAGAGAAATTGTTGCTCCATGCTACTCTTAAGTATTCCACATGCATACCATTCTCTCCACTCTTTTGTCTTTACGGAGCACACCTAAGACAGGTCTTACCAACACAACATCCAGCGCCAGAATACTGAAACATGGCCGTTCTTCAAGTCCACTCGCACCTCCGCCGAGGTGGGGGAGCACCTTGCTACCGTATTGGTCAGCCACATTTCAGGCGCTCAAAGCTCAGGTCAATTTCATCTCTTTGGTTCCACCAAAGGTGACCAAAGGACCGTCTCAAGGATGATCATATATAGGACATTCACTATCTGCGGTTAGCAGACGACCATACATTCATTCATTTCACAGATCTCACCAAATTGGATGTAGGGATTTATTTTGTGGGAGTGCACGTGTGATCAATTAAATAAATAAATTATCCTTCTTTCCTACACTGGTATCCGGCTTCGGTGTATTAAGTGAAATTGAGTTATTATTACAAAAAATCTGACAAGAATAATGAAGTACGTTGTACCTATTTTCAATGTCCAGGGTACTGTATACTTTCAGTGTAGCTAAAAACATGCACGTTCACAAGCTATATAATGTCAGAAGTTGATAGAATAAATAGCAAGCTGAAGTACACCACACAAACATAAAACATTACTATAAACACAGTTTCAAAGCATGTATACAGACAACTCACACCAACGTGATTTGGAGGGAAAATGACAAATGTTACTAAGTGTGAAAAATTCAGTGATCTGTGAGTTGCTTGGAAAGGTAAATTACGTGGCATCAATCAAACCATTAACACAAATCTGTTGTCACACATTTCTCTCCTATTTTTACACCATAAAATGTAAGTGTATCAAAAATAATCGTTCAGTATAATAATGTGAACACGTCTGTACACTCACTAGTCAAAGTTACTGTGACGTTACTGTGACTCTTCCCCTATGCACGTCTTTTCAGTAGTGCATTCGACAGTGACTTCCTTTTTAATGGATGATAATGCGAGACGTCAGCCTTGGGAGAGCCAGTCCTGACAAACCTCTACCATCTTGTGAGCAAGATGTATGACAGCCGAAATACCCCCAGACTTCAAGAAGAATATAAAAATTCCAATCCCAAAGAAAGCATTTGTTCACAGATGTGAAAATTGCCGAACAATCAGTTTAATAAGCCACAGCTGCAAAATACTAACGCGAATTCTTTACAGACGAATGGAAAAAACTGGCAGAAGCCGACCTCGGGGAAGATCAGTTTGGATTCCGTAGAAATATTGGAACACGTGAGGCAATACTGACCCTACGACTTATCTTAGAAGAAAGATTAAGGAAAGGCAAACCTACGTTTCTAGCATTTGTAGACTTAGAGAAAGCTTTTGACAATGTTGATTGGAATACTCTCTTTCAAATTCTAAAGGTGGCAGGGGTAAAATACAGGGAGCGAAAGGCTATTTACAATTTGTACAGAAACCAGATGGCAGTTATAAGAGTCGAGGGGCATGAAAGGGAAGCAGTGGTTGGGAAGACAGTGAGACAGGGTTGTAGCCTCTCCCGATGTTATTCAATCTGTATATTGAGCAAGCAGTGAAGGAAACAAAAGAAAAATTAGGAATAGGTATTAAAATCCATGGAGAAGAAATAAAAACTTTGATGTTTGCCGATGACATTGTACGAGGGCGGTTCAGAAAGTAACCTCCGATCGGTCACAGTGCGGGTTGTGGGGGGAGTAGCGACGCCATCTGTGCGTTCACGCACTCAACAGGTCAGTCGGCATCAAGCCGTGGTCGAGTGAACGTCGTACCTGCGCTTGTTTAGTTTTTGTGGCAGTTTGAAATGTGTGCTGCAATAGAAAACCCCGCCAAATGTGAAGTGCGTGCTGTCATAAGGTTTTTTACAGCCAAAGGATATTCTGCAGCAGCTATTCATCGTGAGCTTTGTGCCGTGTACGGACCAAAAGTTATGAGTGAAGGAGTTGTCCGTGAATGGGTACGTTTATTTAAAAGTGGACGAGAAAACGTTCATGATGAAGAGAGGAGTGGTAGACCATCATTGGTGACTGACGAACTCGTTCAGACAGTTGATGCAAAAGTTCGTGAAAATCGACGTTTCTCAATGTCGGAGTTGTCTACTGGTTTTCCACAGATTTCTAAGACTCTCTTGTACGAGATAGTGACAGCAAGATTGGGTTACCGTAAGTTCTGTGCACGATGGGTGCCCAAAATTCTTACCGACCACCACAAAACTCAAAGAATGGCCTCTGCATTAGACTTTCTGTCACGTTGTGAGGACGAAGGAGAACCATTGTTAAACAGAATCGTGACCGGTGACGAAACCTGGATTAAGTACGTGAACCCTGAGACAAAAGAACAATCAAAGATGTGGGCACATTCAAATTCGCCTACCAAACCAAGAAAAGCCTCGCAAGATTTTTCTGCCAGAAAACTGATGGCAACGGTGTTTTGGGATGCCAAAGGGGTGTTGTCGGTTGAATTCATGGAACGTGGTACGACCATTAATCAAGACGTGTACTGTGAAACAATAAAAAAGTTACGACGGGCTATACAGAACAAACGCCGTGGTATGCTCACTTCCGGTATCGTTTTTTTGCACGATAACGCCCGTCTTCACTCTGCTCGCAGAACAACGGCCCTTCTTGAGTCCTTCAAGTGGGACGTTATCAACCATCCACCTTACAGCCCAGACCTGCCACCAAGTGATTATCACCTCTTCATGCATTTGAAGAAATGGCTCGGGTCACAGCAGTTTGATGACGACGAAGAGCTCAAAGATGCGGTCACAGGCTGGCTCCAGGCACAAGCGGGTGATTTTTATGCAGAAGGAATTTCAAAGCTTGTGAAGAGATACGATAAGTGCCTCAATCGCTATGGAGACTATGTAGAAAAATAGTGCAAAGATGTAGTTGTAATTCTGTCAGAGGCAGAAAATTACTTGGAAGAGCAGTTGAACGGAATGGACAGTGTCTTGAAAGGAGGATATAAGATGAACATCAACAAAAGCAAAACGAGGATAATGGAATGTAGTCGAATTAATTCGGGTGATGCTGAGGGAATTAGATTAGGAAATGAGACACTTAAAGTAGTAAAGGAGTTTTGCTATTTGGGGAGCAAAATAACTGATGATGGTCGAAGTAGAGACGATATAAAATGTAGACTGGCAATGGCAAGGAAAGCGTTTCTGAAGAAGAGAAATTTTTTAACATCGAGTATAGATTTAAGTGTCAGGAAGTCGTTTCTGAAAGTGTTTGTATGGAGTGTAGCCATGTATGGAAGTGAAACATGGACGATAAATAGTTTGGACAAGAAGAGAATAGAAGCTTTGGAGATGTGGTGCTACAGAAGAATGCTGAAAATAATATGGTTAGATCACATAACTAATGAGGAGGTACTGAATAGAATTGGGGAGAAGAGGAGTTTGTGGCACAAGTTGACAAGAAGAAGGGATCGGTTGGTAGGACATGTTCTGAGACATGAATGGATCACCAATTTAGTATTGGAGGGCAGCGTGGAGGGTAAAAATCGTATAGGGAGACCAAGGGATGAATACACTAAGCAGATTCAGAAGGATGTATGCTGCAGTATGTACTGGGAGATGAAGAAGCTTGCACAGGATAGAGTAGCATGGAGAGCAGCATCAAACCAGTCTCGGGACTGAAGACCAGAACAACAACAATGAGAGATGTGGGATAGCGCACGTGGAGAGGCTCTTGGAAAGAGAGGATAATCGCCGAATGATGTGGTCTGCCTGTTCCCCGATTTAATTCCCACCGTGTACGTGTGAGGTGCGTCGGGCAGTATGCAGCAGTTGTCAGACGCGCTGGTGGTGATTGGGTGGGAGACTCCACCACAGGAGCTCCTTACCAACCTCAAGACCGGCCTGGGAGCACGTTGGAGAGCATACACCGCCGCCCATGGTGATCGCGTGCTCTGCCAAGAACCATGTCACACCTTTCTGCAATGTCCGGGACACCGCCATAAATCGCGAAACTGGTTCTGAGTTATTATTATCTTTGAATATTATTGAAAGTCAGATTGCGTTGCGCTAAAAATATTGTGTGTCAGTTTGGTGTTGATCAGAATAAGTAAAGAGAGAATTGTCTGAGTACGGTGAGTTTTGCTCGGCTGTTTGAAAATCAAATAACGTAGAGGTTTTACCAGCACAGTCAATTATAAATTTTTCTGAGGGGTCGTTTCATAATTCTTCAAAACTTCGACTAATTCTGCTGTGGGTTTGCTCTGCTGTGGACCATTACCTGTCTATATGTCAAGAGTTAACATTGTGTTTCCGTTGGAAGGACGACACTACTTCTTCAAGACTGCATGGAAATCCACTACTTCCGTGTGCATATTCTTTTACTGATCAGACTTTGTACAATGTAATTACTACAGTGATGAATGATCAGAACTGTCTTTATGGACAGTGTACAATTTTTGCCTTTGATCAACATTGTACCGATAAGTGTGTGCATTTGATATATTTGTTTGCGTTAATGTAAAAAAATTTTTAACAAATATGTAGTGCCCATTGCCCAAAACAGTTTCTAAATTTTTTTGCGGGAAGCATGGGGGCTATGTAAGTAGGCTGTTTAGGTTTTTATGTTGGTAACGTCACGTAGTGCTCTGTATGAAAAACACTGGCTGTGCTGTGTGCAGTCTGTGGCTGGTTCGCGTTGTTGGGATGTTCGCTTTTGTAGTGTTGGGCAGTTGGATGAGAACAGCGCGTAGTGTTCTGCAGTTGGAGGTGAGTCGCCAGCAGCGGTGGATGTGGGGAGAGAGATGGCGCAGTTATGAGAGCGGACGATCTGGACGTGTGTCCGTCAGGAAAAGAAAATTTGTAAGACTGCATGTCATGAACTGATATATATATATTTGCTTTCATTTGCTAGCTATGCCTATCAGTAATTAGTGCCTTCAGTAGTTGGAATCTTTTATTTAGCTGGCAGTAGTGGCGCTCGCTGTATTGCAGTAGTTCGAGTAACGAAGATTTTTGTGAGGTAAGTGATTCATGGAAGGTATAGGTTATTGTTAGTCAGGGCCATTCGTTCCTAGGGATTATTGGAAGTCAGATTGCGTTGCGCTAAAAATATTGTATGTCAATTTAGTGTTGATCAGAATAAGTAAAGAGAGAAATGTCTGAGTACGTTCAGTTTTGCTCAGCTGTTGCAAAATCAAATAACGTAAGAGGTTTACCAGCACTGTCATTTATAAATTTTTCTAAGGGTACGTTACACTTTAAATAAAGGTGTCATTTCTGTTCGTCTCGATGCGTATTTCTTTCGGTTACCTTCTGCACTATGCTTAGCAGTTCTTTGTATGTATGGTCCAAGTCTCGTCGAGCTACGTCCTTGTCAGTGACGCCATCATGGGAAAGTTAGTTTCATCCTCCAGTTTAGCACAGCAGTGTGCGTCGTTCGGACATGTATCCAGTCTACCAAACTAATCGTCTTATTACGTCACCCTCACACTCGTCTACGCAAACAGGCACAATCCATTAAACGAATCCGCCATATCGGCGGTCTACTTCTAAACCAATCGCGACGTAAACTGTAACAACCGGACACCGTTCCCTCTGTGCTCGTATATTCCAGCCATTCGTCACATCACGCATTATCAGCTGATGCACGTGTAAGCATCGGTTGTGAATTACGCCCACTGCAGGGGAGGTTAATTTGTTGCAAACAGCATGGTAAATGCGCGCAGAGGACACTGCCGAACGCCCATTAGCTGTTAGGCCAAACAGATGGAATTAACGTCGGCTATAAACCGGGCGACGGCAGATTTTCAGCTGTTAACGTTACGTCGTTGGGCGAGCAGACGGCAGCTCGGGCCCGCTTTAAAACGCTTACCGGTGTTACGGAACTGGTTCTGCAGACCGGAGGACAGCAGCTCCTCTCCTCTCTTCGTTTCTTTTTTTTTTTACGGCTGACGTCATGACCTGACCGGCGTCCAAACTTGTCCTGACCTTGGTTAACAGAGGAGCGCATGAATAATGCAGCCGATGCGCGAGTGAAACGATCGCAGAATGCTACTGGTTCTCACTTTACAGCAATTCGTGTTCGCCAAGTCCAGAACTGTTTTATTGGTACGCAAATTTGGGACAGTAGCATTTCCAGGGATGTTTTTTTTTTTTTTTACTGCCGCCTACAGGCACGATATTCGATCCGGGAACGCTACGAATATAGAAGCCTCATTACCGAGTTACGTCGTTACGAGATGCTTGCAAATTAAGGTTCGATTTCACGTGGCAAAACTTTCAATGACACCGATCATAAATACACCATCTTAGCACAAATTCAAAGATAGCATTTTGAAGCTTGGACGTCAGTACTTGAGAAACTACTGTACTGTAACTTTCTATCATCTTTACATGGCCTTCTACACTACTGGTCATTAAAATTGATACACCACGAAGATGACGTGCTACAGACGCGATATTTAACCGACAAGAAGAAGATGCTGTGATATGCAAATGATTAGTTTTTCAGAGCATTCACACGAGGTTGGCGCCGGTGGCGACACCTACAACTGGCTGACATGAGGAAAGTTTCCAACCGATTTCTCATATACAAACAGCAGTTGACCGGCGTTGCCTGGTGAAACGTTGTTGTGATGCCTCGTGTAAGGAGGAGAAATGCGTACCATCACGTTTCCCACTCTGATAAAGGTCAGATTGTAGCCTATCGCGATTGCGGTTTATCGTATCGCGACATTGCTGCTCGCGTTGGTCGAGATCCAATGGCTGTTAGCAGAATATGGAATCTGTGGGTTCAGGAGGGTAATACGGAATGCCGTGCTGGATCGCAACGGCCTCGTATCACTAGCAGTCGAGATAACAGGCGTCATATCCTCATGGCTGTAGCGGATCGTGCAGCCACGTCTCTATCCCCGAGTCGACAGATGGGGACGTTTGCAAGACAACAACCATCTGCACGAACAGTTCGACGACGTTTGCAGCAGAATGGACTGTCAGCTCGGAGACAGTGGCTGCGGTTACCCTTGACGCTGCATCTGAGACAGGAGTGCCTGCGATGGTGTACTCCACGACGAACCTGGGTGCACGAATGGCAAAACGTCATTTTTTATTGGATGAATCCAGGTTCTGTTTACAGCATCATGATGGTCGCATCCATTTTTGGCGACATCGCGGTGAACGCGCATTGGAAGCGTGTATTTGTCATCAGGCGTATCACCCTGCGTGCTGGTATAGGGTGCCATTAGGTACACGTCTCAGTCTCCTATTGTTCGCATTGACGGCACTTTGAACAGTGGACGTTACATTTCATATGTGTTACGACCCGTGGCTCTACCCTTCATTCGATCCCTGCGAAACACTACATTTCAGCACGATAATGCACGACCGCGTGTTGCAGGTCCTGTACGGGCCTTTCTGGATACAGAAAATGTTCGACTGCTGTCCTGGCCTGCACATTCTCCAGACCTCTCACCATATGAAAACGTCTGGTCAGTGGTGGCCGAGCAACTGGCTCGTCACAATACGCGAGTCACTGCTCTTGATGAATTGTGGTATCGTGTTGAAGCTGCATGGGCAGCTGTACCTGTACACGCCATCCAAGTTTGACTCAATGCCTACTAGTATCAAGGCCGCTATTACGGCCAGAGGTGGTTGTTCTGGGTACTGATTTCTCAGGATCTATGCACCGAAATTGCGTGAAAATGTAATCGCATGTCAGTTCTAGTATAATATATTTGTCCAATGAATACCCGTTTATCATCTGCATTTCTTCTTGGTGTAGCAATTTTAATGGCCAGTAGTGTATTTTAATTGTATGAAATTCGATTACTGAGGCTAAAACACAAGGATGTTAAAAATATTCCCTCGTATGAATGGTGTCATATCTTAACAACAAGATACAGAGGACTCTAGTAAGTTGAAATTTCGTACGTCTCCCTTTGAGACTGTCGCTAAATCAAATTCCGTTCCCAGGTGAATAAGGAAATGCAGTAACGAAACATTAAGTACCGTGTCCTGCGCTATACCCGACTCACTTTGCCTCTTGACCCACATTAACCAATTACCCGCGACACTGGAGGATCCTTCAAAAACTGTGCCAGCTTGTGATGACACCAGTATACTGAAAAAGGGCCCAATCACGGCTTCGACAAAGAGTTTGTAACTTATGCTTGATCGATCCTACACATTTACCCGTTGAATACTACGCTAGTAGCTTACTTAATGTTATGAACCATCCACAGATAGGATTATAAACAGCTTTGGTCATATCACAACAGCTGTGCCTATACTATGATATGTCATTTTTCTGTGTGTGTCGGCTAAGGCACGTAAGCATGTGCACTATTGTCTTCGTGCCACATACGCACAGAAATACGACGTATACCTGTCCACATATACCAGCGAAGAATTAGAATGTGAAATGAAGCTAGGAGCTCAAGATATGTGCTTAGAAATCACCCACGGTTGAAACTGGCCAATTGCAAGTATAATAAAAAGAATGCAGCTTACTTGGGTCATGTTTTCACTCTCAAAATACGTTGACGATGTGGGCCCCCAACAAAAATAAAATTTTAAAACATTTATAGAGATTAAAAAACTAAAAAACCGCCTCTATTGCGAAAAAAGCACCTAGCGATATTGAAGGTTCTTAAATTTATAGAGATTCATAAGCTGGTGCACCAATCGGCCTTTCAAGAGTTCCTTTTGGGCCTAGAAGATGCTCTTACGTAAGAGAAGGATACTAAGCTCAAAGTAATATATATATATATATATATATATATATATATATATATATATATATATATATATGTTAGGTTATTTCATTTTCCAACAGCTGAGCAAAACTGAACATACTGAGACATTTCTCTCTTTACTTATTCTGATGAACACTAAACTGATATACAATATATATATATATCAGATCAGAGAAAGCAAAGATCATGATTGTGATCCACTTTGCAAGTACCAGATCTGAAAGTTCCCCATTCCTTAGTATCGGAGGTAAGACGGATATCGCACTCTTCAGCCCTGTCCACCAAAGCGTTTTCATTTTCATAACAGTTCCACAATTAACAATGTTGATGATCCCTTTTCTTTTTGGTCGTACGTAAAATCTATGAACGCTACAAATAATTCAATACCTGCTCTTGCTGACAGTACGGGTAACGTAACGGATGATGATAAACAGAAGGCCGAAATTCTAAACCTAGCTTTCAAAACTCGTTTACGGTAGAGGACTGCAGCACCTTTCCCCCTTGCCATTATCGAACAAACATAAGGATGGCTGACATAGTGTCTACTGTATCCGGGATTGTAAAACAGTTAAGATCCTTAGACGCCAGGAAGGCATCTGGCCCAGACGGTATCCCAGTAAGATTATATGTTGACTATGCTACAAATATAACACCATTTTTATCCATCATCTATCAGAGATCATTCGAACAGCGGAAACTTCCACGGGAATGGAAGAAGGCCCAGGTTATAGCAATCTATAAAAAGGGGAAAAAATTGGATGCACATAATTACTGGCTAATTTCACTGACATCGATTTGTTGTAGAATCATGGAACACATTTTGTGTTCAGACATAATAACGTTTCTAGTCTCTGGGAAGTTCATCTGCAGAAACCAGCACGGTTTTTGCAAATAGCTGTCATGCGAGACGCAGCTGACCCTCTTTGTGCATGATATACAACAGGCTATAGATACCGGCTCCCAGGTTGATGTCACATTTCGCGGCTTTCGAAAGACGTTCGACTTAGTTCCACACTGTCGCTTGCTCCAAAAAGTGCGCGCTTACGGTCTATCAGATGACATATGCGGTTGGATGGAAAGTTTTCTAGCAGACAGGGAGCAGTATGTCGTCCTGAAAGGGGTGATTTCAACAGAAACAAGAGTAACTTCAGGTGTGCCCCAGGCAGCGTAATAGGTCCGCTGCTTTTTACGGTTTACATAAACAATCTCGTTGATGGTACTGACAGCAGCACTAGACTGTTTGCCGATGATGCTGTAGTCTACAGGAAAGTAGTATCACACGAAAGTTTTGAACAAATCAATGAGGATTTGCAGAAAATAAATGTTTGGTGTAATGACTGGCAGTTATCTCTCAATATTACTAAGTGTAACTTGCTGCGTATACACTCCTGGAAATGGAAAAAAGAACACATTGACACCGGTGTGTCAGACCCACCATACTTGCTCCGGACACTGCGAGAGGGCTGTACAAGCAATGATCACACGCACGGCACAGCGGACACACCAGGAACCGCGGTGTTGGCCGTCCAATGGCGCTAGCTGCGCAGCATTTGTGCACCGCCGCCGTCAGTGTCAGCCAGTTTGCCGTGGCATACGGAGCTCCATCGCAGTCTTTAACACTGGTAGCATGCCGCGACACCGTGGACGTGAACCGTATGTGCAGTTGACGGACTTTGAGCGAGGGCGTATAGTGGGCATGCGGGAGGCCGGGTGGACGTACCGCCGAATTGCTCAACACGTGGGGCGTGAGGTCTCCACAGTACATCGATGTTGTCGCCAGTGGTCGGCGGAAGGTGCACGTGCCCGTCGACCTGGGACCGGACCGCAGCGACGCACGGATGCACGCCAAGACCGTAGGATCCTACGCAGTGCCGTAGGGGACCGCACCGCCACTTCCCAGCAAATTAGGGACACTGTTGCTCCTGGGGTATCGGCGAGGACCATTCGCAACCGTCTCCATGAAGCTGGGCTACGGTCCCGCACACCGTTAGGCCGTCTTCCGCTCACGCCCCAACATCGTGCAGCCTGCCTCCAGTGGTGTCGCGACAGGCGTGAATGGAGGGACGAATGGAGACGTGTCGTCTTCAGCGATGAGAGTCGCTTCTGCCTTGGTGCCAATGATGGTCGTATGCGTGTTTGGCGCCGTGCAGGTGAGCGCCACAATCAGGACTGCATACGACCGAGGCACACAGGGCCAACACCCGGCATCATGGTGTGGGGAGCGATCTCCTACACTGGCCGTACACCACTGGTGATCGTCGAGGGGACACTGAACAGTGCACGGTACATCCAAACCGTCATCGAACCCATCGTTCTACCATTCCTAGACCGGCAAGGGAACTTGCTGTTCCAACAGGACAATGCACGTCCGCATGTATCCCGTGCCACCCAACGTGCTCTAGAAGGTGTAAATCAACTACCCTGGCCAGCAAGATCTCCGGATCTGTCCCCCATTGAGCATGTTTGGGACTGGATGAAGCGTCGTCTCACGCGGTCTGCACGTCCAGCACGAACGCTGGTCCAACTGAGGCGCCAGGTGGAAATGGCATGGCAAGCCGTTCCACAGGACTACATCCAGCATCTCTACGATCGTCTCCATGGGAGAATAGCAGCCTGCATTGCTGCGAAAGGTGGATATACACTGTACTAGTGCCGACATTGTGCATGCTCTGTTGCCTGTGTCTATGTGCCTGTGGTTCTGTCAGTGTGATCATGTGATGTATCTGACCCCAGGAATGTGTCAATAAAGTTTCCCCTTCCTGGGACAATGAATTCACGGTGTTCTTATTTCAATTTCCAGGAGTGTATAACAAGGCGAAAATCTCCATTAATGTACGAGTACAAAATAAATGCCCAGGCCGGCCGGAGTGGCCGAGCGGTTCTAGGCGCTACAGTCTGGAACCGCACGACCGCTACGGTCGCAGGTTCGAATCCTGCCTCGGGCATGGACGTGTGTGATGTCCTTAGGTTAGTTAGGTTTAAGTGGTTCTAAGTTCTAGGGGACTGATGACTTCAGAAGTTAAGTCTCATAGTGCTCAGAGCCATTTGAACCATTTTAAATGCCCAGTGTTTGGAAGTGGTAACATCCGTCAAGTATCTGGGTGTGACTAACCGAAATGATCTCAAATGGAATGATCAGATTACACAAGTACAGGTCAAGGCGAACTCTAGATTGCGGTTTATTGGTAGAATCCTGAAGCGATGCAGTCTTTCAACAAAGGAAATAGCTTACAATACGTTAGTTCGTCCAGTCTTGGACTATTGTTCGTCTGTATGGGACCCTTACCAGTTGGGTCTGATTCAAGAGATTGAGAAGGTCCAAAGAAGAGCGGCAAGATTCGTGACTGGTACATTTAGCCATCGCGAGAGCGTTACAAATCTCATAGAAAGTTTGAAGTGGGCAACACTTGCAATTAGACGGTGCGCTAAACGAAAGGGGCTGCTCACTAAATCCGATCTTCACAGAGGATGTAGAGCATATATTATTACCACCAACGTTCAAATCGCGCAGTGATCATCATTCAAAGATACGAGAAATCAGAGCTCGTACTGAGGCGTTCAGACAGTCGTTTTTCCCTCGCGCGATCCACGAGTGGAACAGAGGGGGAGAAATATGACTTTGGCGCGAATTGTACCCTCCGCCACACACCGCTTGGTGGCTAGCGGAGTATGTACGTAGATGTAGATGTAATTCTGATGTTTGTCAAATGATTTCTAATGATTGCCCTCTTTACTATATGGGCCAAACAGGCAGGGTGACAGAGTAAGGCATAAAGAAGATTTACTGGGAAAGAAGGATGGTAATGTGCACCACTCCACATTTGACGAACATTTAGTCATCACTAATCATCCCACTAAAGATCTAGGAGAAATCGTAATTTTGTGTAAGGAGACTAAAGGATGGAAATTAGACTGTGTGAAGAAGTGGAATTTTTAAAACTCACACTCAGCAGGTATGGTCACACGTTAAACGATCAGTTGTAACTTTCAAGTCGGCAGTTTTTTGAAAGTTTTAATCTGTGCTTCAAACCGGTTAATGCAGTTGCAATTCGTTGGTGGCCACCGCTTGTCATTTACTCTCATAAAATTTCTACTTTTTTTCCTTTCTTCCTGTGGGCCTTGTCCCGCACCAACGCGAGGTCGCCCGTGTTATTACGGATTTGGCAGTGTTAGTTGCAGAGGGTGGCCGGATGCCTTTCCCGCCGCCACCCCAAACCCCCGTGACGTACATAGTGTACCCCAGCTGTCTGCGTCTAGTGTAATGCATGGAATAGTGCGAACGTGTTCAAATGTCTGTGAGTCGTGTAACTGAGGCGGGACGTGGGGATCAGCCCGGTATTCACCTAGCGGGATGTGGAAAACCGCCTAAAAACCACATCCAGGCTGGCCGGCAGAAGGCCCTCGTCGTTAATCCGCCGGGCGGATTCGATATGGCCCCGGCGCACCTACCCGAGTGCAGAAAGCAGTACGTTATCGCTCTCGGCTACTCAGGCGGGTCCAAATTTCTACTTTTTCATATAAAATATTTTACTTCTTTCTGTTTATCCTCCTTTTTACTTTTTCATTTTGAAAGTGTCTCACCCCCTCCCCCTCCCTCTCCCCCACCCCTACCTCCAATGTTCTCCCATTTTTTTGTACCTAACGGTTTTCTCAGTCCCTTTCCGATACAATGGGGCAGTTGATAGTTTACACTTTATATGTTTGCAACGCGCATGTGTTTTCGCGCAGGTACGCCACTTACCGATGTTTTATGTTTCGTGCGCTGTGGCAACTTTTTCAGTCGCCACGTGGCAACCGTTCCACTCTCTTTTAATTCCGTGCACATTTTAATACGAAGACCTTTACGCTTAGCCCACCTCCAATGGGAATGCTCTTCAATGGATTTGATTTTGTTTTACTGATGGTCAGATGTATCGTGTTACTTGACATGAGCTTCTTTCCTCTTAAATTTGTCGTCGCTAATATGTGATTTTAGGTGTAAATAATTTTTTTGTTTATTACATTTTTAACCACTGGTTTTGTAAATCCATTACATATCAATAACTCTTTTTAACTATAGTGTGAAAAAAATTCCTCAATAGGTCCATGCACGAGAGCAAAAATGTGTATGAATTCCTAAGGGACCAAACTGCTGAGGTCATCGGTCCCTAGACGTACACACTATTTAAACTAACTTATACAAAGAGCAACACACTCACCGAGGGAGGACTCGAACCTCCGGCGGGAGGGGCCGCCTCAAACCGCGTGGCCATTCCTCGCGGCATGTACGAGAGAAGATTGGAAAGTAACACACAATAATTTTTTTCTCCCCTGGTACTACAGGTGGAATGTTGAAATTTCACGGCGACGTAGTTTGAAGTTCTCCGCTACAGACGGTACTTTGTTTTTAAGGGGCTCCGGAAAGGCTCAAAATCATGAAAAGTTCAATTTTTACTTTTTTGCGTTTTCTGAATCTGCAGACTATTACCTTTTAATAGATATATAATTTATTCAACTCTGAAGACTACAACTATTTTTAAATTTTTTTTTGAAATGTGTTCTACATGGGCGTGACCCACTGTGGCGCTGTTAAACTGCTGTCAAATGGTGTTATTATTAACGTCCGTGTTAATCAGGTACATTTTAGTGATGTGAGATAAAGTATGTGTTGGGGCTAACCTATTTTTAGAGACTTAGCAGCACCTGAACTGTTGAAAAAGTGTATTCACGGAAATCTCAAAACCCCAATGAAAGTGTAAATAGTGTTATATGGTCGAGAATCCCCAAGACTGTATTTG
The DNA here is from genome assembly GCF_023864275.1 of Schistocerca cancellata. Taxonomy (NCBI): domain Eukaryota; kingdom Metazoa; phylum Arthropoda; class Insecta; order Orthoptera; family Acrididae; genus Schistocerca; species Schistocerca cancellata. The sequence goes on along the minus strand of NC_064635.1, from coordinate 12,435,591 downwards.
TTGGAATAGAAACACTTCACTTTGGTGTGTATGTTGCTGTTGCGACTTTCAATGATGGCAACATTGTAAGGTGCAAGGTATTTAGAAATATGGGAATGAAGATAGGTTCTAACATGGTACGAGCGATGCTTGCATTAGACAAGGAACGCCTTCGGGCTGCAGACAGGGCTGTAAAGAGTCTAGAAATGTTACACAGTACCTTCTGCATAATTTAACACAGCCTTTTTCCAAAAAACCGTATATTTTTGAATATATAAATAAAAAATTGCAAAAAAATGTTGTGAATTTTCATTACAATTGAAAAAAAATCATCTTTAATAACTGAACTAAAATTTTGTAAAATCCCTGTGTTAAGTTGTAGCCCATATTCCAATAAATAATCTGTAAAAAGTTCAACTTCCTACCTCAAATACTTTGTGAGGAAAGATGTAATTTATAAGCGTTATTTTAACATTGCAAGTATAGGGCGTTCCGGAGCCCCTTAAGTGCAGCTCTGGCAATAGAACCCAGAACTACGAAAGAAACATGGTGCTCATGTTACTGTCGTCGAACTGTGTAGAGCAGCCAAGTGTCGCTCGATGTTTGTGGACCAAAGAGTATAAACCGAGTGAAATTCACAGGGATACGCGTGGCGCGTGTGGGGACGACTTCATAGACTGTGGCAGTGTCTGCGGGTGGTGTGCATCCTTCCAAGAGGACCATCTGAACCTCAGCGATTCGCCACGCTCTGGGCTGCCGCTAACAGCTGCAACTCCGCAGTAAGTCGGAGCCATTGAGACAGCAATTTAGAACGACCGCCGTGCGCAACTGCGAACATTATCGCAACGGTTCGACATTTCCTACGGTGCAGTGTGCGATATTGTTCAATGACACGATGAAATTTCGTTAAATTACTGCTCGCTGAGTGCCTAAGAACCCGACAGACAACCACAAGGGCCAACGAATGACGAGAAGCTTTGATCACTTAGCGCGTTACGCCGCAAAAAGACGTGACTTTCTGAAAGGAGTCGCCACCGGTGATGAGTCGTGGGCTTACCCACTCTCTAAACCAGGCAGGCCTATATAGAGTGGAAACATGCTGGTTCCCGGTGCGAACAAATCTCAGGAGTGTCTCACTCTGCTAGGAAAGTGCTGGTGATAGTGCTCTGGAAAATGGCGTGGTGTGTCATTGGTGGACGTGCTCAACACGGGACCACTGTGAATTCTGCAGCCTACATTAAATCTTTGGTTAGACTGCGTCGTGTTCCTCGTGACAAACGCCAGAACATTAATGCCGACGGCGACGAACTTCTTCATGTCCTGATTTAAGTTTTCCGCGATTTCCCTAAATCGGTTCGCCCAACTGCCAGGATTGTTCCTTTGACACGGCACGGCCGACTTCCTTCCCCATCCTTCCCTAATTTAATGGTAGCGATCTTATTCAGCGAGTTCAAAGTTCTTGGTGGGTTTTTAATACATCTTTTTTAACTTTCAAGATTTTTGGAGCGCTGTGCTTTGCAAGAAATGCCTGTAACTCGGTTCCTTTCATCTTAATTGCAAGTGTCAGATGGCAAAACATCATAGTAAATAAAGACATTTTATTTCGCAATCTAGACAGTTTGATTCATGAAATTAGGATTATCACGGACTCTTACTGGAATTGTTTTCGTTTATTAATAAAATCAGTTAACGCGCTTCAGACTGAGGTGGTGATAACGTGTACATGGTTTCCATCTAATGCTGCTTCACAGTTTATAATTTTCCAAATGTCTTACAGAAGTTAGGAAATGTTCATTCATTTATCCTTTCTCATAGGAAACTGAAGCAAACTGAAGTCACGTAAAGTTCTCCTTTTACAGGGAGAAGAATAACCAGAGACCATACAATGGCTTCGCCAAAACTGCTAAAAAGAAGAAAGCCACTAATGATGTGCACTAGGGCTCTGTAATAGATCAAAAGGTACGATTTGGACAAACATGAAACCACTGGAGTTAATATGGCTCAGAAATTACAATAGATGCACGCTACACAAGCAAGATACTCTGAAAATTTCGACTGCGTACGCTGATTTATGTGACAATAAAACGTAAAATCTTTTCCTTCTTCATCTCCAAAGTCAACCAGCCAATCCAACCAGACGGACTTCTACGAACAGGGCGTAATGATACTGGTACCACGAAGGCATAAATGCGTTGAGAACATTTGTGGCTATGTAGAAATGTAGTTAAAACATAAGTTCATTTGTGTTTTTTTTGTAGTAAAATTGTTGTTGTTGTTGTGGTCGTCAGTCCAGAGACTGGTTTGATGCAGCTCTCCTTGTTTCTGCGCAAGCTTCTTCATCTCCGAGTACCTACTGCAACCTACATGCTTCAGAATCTGCGTAGTGTGTTCATCTCTTGGTCTCCCCCTACGATTTTTACCCTCCACGCTGCCCTCCAGTACTAAATTTGTGATCCCTTGATACCTCAGAATACGTCCTACCAACCGATACCTTCTTCTAGTCAAGTAGTGCCAGAAATTTCCCTTCTCCCCAATTGTGTTCAATATCACTTCGTTAGTTATGTGATCTACCCACCTAATCTTCAGTATTCTTCTGTAGCACCACATTTCGAAAGCTTCTATTCTCTTCTTTCTAAATTATTGATCGTCCACGTTTCACTTCCACACATGGCTACACTCCATACAAATACTTTCAGAAATGGCTTCTTGACACTTAAATCTATACTCGATGCTAGCAAATTTCTCTTCTTCAGAAACGCTTTCTTTGCCATTGCCAGTCTACAATTTATATCCTCTCTAATTCGACCATCATCAGTTATTTTGCTCCCCAAATAGCAAAATTCCTTTGCTACTTTAAGTGTCTCATTTCCTAATCTAATTCCTCTAATTCGACTACATTCCATTATCCTCGTTTTGCTTTTGTTGATTTTCATCTTGTATCCTCCTTTCAAGACACTGTCCATTCCGTTCAACTGCTCTTGCAAGTCCTTTTGCTGTCTCTGACAGAATTACAATGTCATCGGCGAACCTCAAAGTTTTTATTTCTTCTCCATGGATTTTAATACCTACTCGAAATTTTTCTTTTCTTTCCTTTACTGCTTGCTCAATATACGGATTGAATAACATCAGGGATAGGCTACAACCCTGTCTCATTCCCTTCCCAACAACTGCTTCCCTTTCATGTCCCTCGACTCTTATAACTGCCATCTGGTTTCTGTACAAATTGTAAATAGCCTTTCTCTCCCTGTATTTTACCCCTACCACCTTCGGGAATTAAATTATTGTGTGTTATTTCTGATCTTCCATCGTACTTTTGGAGACAATTTTACAGTCTTTGAAACCATGCTCATACTTTTATACCTGCAACTGGTTGGCTGACTTTCTCATACCATACGTGTTTGCACAGTGGTGGTGGCTGTTAGGGTAGGGGGGGGGGGGGACCTGGTGGTGCTCGCCGCCTCCTGTGGAGACGCGGGACTGCCTGCCGGCTGGCGGGCGCCACGCCCCCCTGTCGCCGCCGTGTTTTGTTTTGCTTCCCCTGTCCGGCCGGCGCCGGACCCCCGCCGTCTTGGCGACAGAAACTAATTAATTAGCGCCGTTAATTGGCGGGGGTGGGTGCCCCTTAATGGGGGCGAGGCCCGGGCTTAGCCCCGTCCGCAAACACTGGGGGGGGGGGGTGAGCTAATAGGGGTGAGTGTGTGTGTGTGTGTGTGTGTGTGTGTGTGTGTGTGTGCGTATGTCCTGGGGAGGGGGGAGGGCAGACTAGCCTGAGAGATCGGCAGGGTGCAGCCGCTGCGGCCATCCCTGTAAACACGGCGGCAGCGGGGGCGTAGGCCAGTCCGTACACGCGGAAACATTCGCAGTTACCACGAGGCCGGCAGTGTTTGCAAATTGGCGATGTAGCCGAGATGGCGACGGGGCGTTAACTGCCAAAGAACGCGTGACACGTGTACTACATACAACAGGTCTGTGTGAAGGAACCGTCCGAGATAGTACAGCGGGGCCCTGCAACGTGCAGTATGTTGTCCAAGTTAAATTAACTCACACGCATCTAACATGAGGAAATATTTTATCTCTGGAACGGGCAATGCGCACTTAGCTCACTTGCAGAAGTGGTTCGTATCGTGTATTTATCTTACAGATGGTGACAGTGTCTTGCACAAATAATGCTGTTGTTCAGTACAATAATGAGATATACACTGGTGTGCAAAACGTAAGGTCAAAAATAATTTTGGTATGTCACTGGCAAGTAATATAGCTATGCTAAAGTACAGTACAGAAGGCATCTCAAATAAACACACAGTGAAACGAACAGAAATTACGCTTTTATTTAAAGACAATAATTATACTAAAGTCCCCGCTATTTTTGGTGGTTACCAGGGCTTTAAACAAAAGATAGAACATGGTTCTTGCTGGCTTTCAAATGGAATGATATGGTTTGATAGTATGGCCCTCAGCTACGTTCCCTCCGACTCAGAGTTGCAATACTAAAAGTTTTGACTGGTTTCGTCGTCTTAGGGGCTGGGATAAATAGTTGCCGCATTACAGGCCAAATACTGCTGAGTCTACAGTATACGGTAAGAAAACACCCACGAATCGAATGGTCGAAGGTTTCTGTCACTTGGCAATTCCGAATTATGAATTTAACAAAGAAATTTATAAATGAAAGATTGCAATTAAATAATATCTGCAGATACTATTTTAACGACTTTAAATGATGAGTACGATAGTAGATGTACTTTTGAGAATGTGATATATTTCTGCAAAACACTTATTGGTGTCGATGGTCCAGCAATTAAGTAAAATATAAGTTGAATAACAGGGAAACAATAGAGTCCTACTGCACGTAATTAGTTATGAACAACAACAACATAGCCCGCGAGATACTCACTTCTAAACGCACACTATGTCTTCACTGTAGAAGCCACGGAAACCTGACAAGTGCAGCAGTCGGCACTCCGAGGTATTTTCTATCTGTCGCGACCACACGCAAGCCGCTCGATACCCTCCACGCCTCAGTAGCGACCGCGCGTCCGTCGCGCCATCACGTCCAGCCCCCCGTGTCCTCTGCTGTACCATCCAGAACTACCTCGTGTCCTCCCCGGAGACGATCGCTGTGATTGGCTAGAGAGCTCCCTCCATGTCTTCAAGCCAACGCCCACTCACAAACATAATGAAACATACGAAATACTGGGGTTACATTTAAATAACTTGAAATTAAATAAATATTCGTACTTCTGGACCATAAGCACGCTCTAACACACATTATTAGATACATGAAGAAATTAAATAAACACATATCAAAGTAATAGAACAGAAGGCAGGGCAGTAGCCTAATGTCTCTGTGCTTTCTAAAACACAGTAAATATGTAACCAATTTCTTCATGAATAGTGTATATCGGATATAAACAACGAAACAGATGAATAAATATATTTATAAGCATGCTCCTACTGTTTTCTCCTGTAACTGTGGAGTACTTATGGCCTGACGCGATCGGTAGTAATCGGCCACTTTGACCTCCAATAACTCACGTACTATTCAAGTTACAAGCCCGTAATTCATACTAATTTAGGTTTACACCAATAGCTTTCTAAAGACACGTAGATCGACGAAATCGGATGAAGCGTTTACATTTTGGAAATTCGTTGCTGGGTGTTACTTGCATAATTTACCGTCGGATATTAAACTTTAAACTAATAAAGATATTTAAAATCTGATGACACCATCAGAATCGTCGTGCAAATAATAGTAATGTGTAAGTAGCCTGTTTAGCTTTTTATATTGGTAACGCCATGTAACACTCTATATGAAAAACACTGACTGTGCTGTGTGCAGTCTGTGGCTGGTTTGCATTGTTGGAATTCGCTATTGTAGTGTTAGGCAGTTGGCTGTTAACAGCTCGTAGCGTTGCGCAGTTGGAGGTGAGTAGAGATGGGCAAACTGCAACACGTAACTGTTTCGAAACAAATGAAACAGTGCAATGTAATGTTCCGATACGCTGTTTCGAAACAGTGAAACAGATTGTGTTTTGTAATCTAATAAACCTACATATTTTATCATCTTGAATGTCTACTGTATAAGTATGTATAAGTATGTCCATATAAACACAAATGAGGTGCGAGAGCGCTAATCATGTCCCAGAAAGTATGAAACTATCACTTAGGCGTCTTGGAAGTTTCGTATTTCCTGCAGCAAATGCGCTGCTTTCGTGTCGCGTGACTTTCATACTTTTCAATCGGCTGAGGACAGCCATAGCTGAAGACAGAAGAACCACCACGAACGGAACTGGAGGTGGGAGCAAACTGCAGAAACAACGGATATTCTACTGGGAGTCCCACATTCCGTTAGTATGGGTAATATACCGATCCTGCTAATTTCCATCTACACAAAGGGAATCATTGTGGGTAATAGGCACAGTGACTATAGACTCACAAATAACGCCAAATAATTCGAATAAATAACAAAATATAACAGAAAATTTTTTTGTCTTTCAAGGTGTTTCGAACCGTTACTATAAATTCACCATGCTTCCCAGCCCTTCCCGTACACCATTACACTATCAGTGATTTGTCAAACAGATTGCTTGCAATTATACCTACATCAAATTTATGTATATGTCTAATAACTGTGACTCTACGCCTTTTTTTATTCAAAATGTTGTAGGCTTACTTGCGTTTCTTAATATGATTACTGTACATGAACAGAGAAGCGTATGTTATAAAAAAAGTGTAATTTAACTGAATGATTTTCACATATTTATTATTTTGAATGTGAATAGTATGCGTTGTTTTATTGTTTGGTTAGTGTTTATAAAGCAGATGTTACGCCATTTCGAAACAGGACAGTCAGCTAGAAACGAAGCTTTATTTTCAGATATCTTAAGCTTCATGCTATTGCTTGTCAACAAGATTTCGACACTCTTGAAAGAGTTTCATGAAGTGGTATGTTGTGTTTCAGTACCTGTGCCGAGCCCGAATCTCGTACGACACAGAGTGGAATGAAACATCACTGTTTCGATACAATTAGTCCGTTCCAGGTACAGGTGGACTGAAACAGCTTTATTTTGAAACAACGATACAGTTTCTGTGTCTGGCTCGAGATTGAATCTGGTCCGAGACGGGGGCGGAATGAAACACCACTGCTTCGAAACAATGAACCACAACCCTTCCGAAACACTGAAACAGTTCCACGTATCGATACACTGTATCGAAACATAGAAACAGTGGCCAAGTCTAGAGGTGAGCCGCCAGCAGTGGTGGATGTGGGGAGAGAGATGGCGGAGTTTTGAGAGCGGATGATCTGGACGTGTGTCCATCAGAGACAGTAAATTTGTAAGACTGGATGTCATGAACTGATATATATATATATATATATATATATATATATATATATATATATATATATATATATATATATATATATATATATATATATATACATAATGACTTTTGAACACTATTAAGGTAAATACATTCTTTGTTCTCTATCAAAATCTTTCGTTTGCTAACTATGCCTATCAGTAGTTAATGCCTTCAGTAGTTAGAATCTTTTATTCAGCTGGCAGTATTGGCGCATGCTGTATTGCAGTAGTTTGAGTAACGAAGATTTTTGTGAGGTAAGTCACTCGTGAAAGGTATATGCTATTGTTAGTCAGGGCCATTCTTTTGTAGGGATTTTTGAAAGTCAGATTGCGTTGCTCTAAAAATATTATGTGTCACTTTAAGCCAGGGGCGGGCAAACGTTGCACGCGGCTCACGAGCGCACAGCGCTGCACGTGTGCTGCTCGCGTGCAGGCGTCGACCGGGGCTGTGGCGACAGCCGGCAGGTTGCGGCAGTGTAGTGCCAGGCTAAGCTGCGGACGTTGATGCGAAGCGACCACTACGTAGTGAACGTTGTATTTCAAGAAACGGAGAAGTGGAGATTTGCTATCTTTTAAAAAGTAATGGGAGAATCATTTTTTCTTTGCGCAAAAACGTGAAAATTCGAAATGTTTAATATGTGGCAGTATTCTCGCTGGTCAACGGAAGTTTAGTATTGAAGGCCATTATAATAAATTTCACAAGGACGAGTACAATTTATTGTCGGATTCTGAGCGGATGGGGAAATTGACTCAGCTTAAGAAGAGCGATCTGACGATACTAGATGAATCTGTCGTAGTTGCTTCCTTTCGCCATGTCTCTCATGTAACTGATTTAACAATTTATGGAGCACTGTTTTCAATTTATAAGGACGACAACAATAATAGCCCAGCGGTACGTGCGAGTTATAAGATTGCACTTAATATAGCGACAGCTGGAAAACCATTTGCTGAATTAGTAAGTGTCGGTTAAGAGCAAACATCAGTGATGAAAATCTAAGTAACTGTTTGCGTTTGTCTGTATGTAGAAATTTTGTTCCACTCCACCTGTGATAATTAAATAAAACGTGTCGTACGTAACAGGTACTCTTTCAAACCACGATATCTTTCAAGCACTCCTACTAATCTTATTCCTTCATTCAATAAAGCAAGCTATGAAACGAAACGCATTGCAGGGGAAGCAGCGGACAGAAGGTATGATGGGGAGGGGAGAGAAGCGGGTGGCCATCTTGCCCCTGTGTGCACGCAGAACCCCCTGTTAACTGCACGCGTGCAAGTGCACCGCACACGTGCAGGATTCCTGCCCGCCCCTGGTCTAAGCACAGTCATTTATAATTTTTCTAAGGGGACTTTTCAAATGTACATGTTTCTTTTTGAGGTATCATGTTTCATCTGGCTACTATTGATTTCCATACAAACTGTGAAATGCCTGCCATTAAGGTTTAAAAAAAGTCCGCCATCTTTGGCACTCCCAGCGTGTCTCCTCCATCGACACAGCGCCACCACGGGATTCCCAGGCACGCGGCTGGACCCCTCTTGCTTCAGCCAACGTCTGCCATCACGTGGTCGGCCTGCCGAGCAGCCCAGTGGCCCGTGCAGCCTCTGCTTCCTCGGAACTTGGAATATTTTCAGGACGCGACGATTCACCTCTTACCTCACATTCTTAATAAGGAGTGTGATCACCAGCAACGGTAGTGCATGCTCTGAACCTTGCTGCCGTGCTGGCCACGAGGTTGGAAACGAGTTCTTCCGGTAGAAAGTGTCATTCCTCCTCCAAGCCAATGACAACTGGTCATTAACACATGTGGTACAATACGTCCCACCAACGCATCCGCGCTCGATGTGTTTCACGCTGAGGTGACAAAAGTCATGGATACCTCTTACGAGGGAACCTCCCCATCGCACCCCCCTCAGATTTAGTTATAAGTTGGCACGGTGGATAGGCCTTGAAAAACTGAACACAGATCAATCGAGAAAACAGGAAGAAGTTGTGTGGAACAATGAAAAAAATAAGAAAAATATACAAACTGAGTAATCCATGTGAAGACAGGTAACATCAAGGATCGTGTAAACCGAAGAGCGCCGTGGTCCCGTGGTTAGCGTAAGCAGCTACGGAACGAGAGGTCCTTGGTTCAAGTCTTCCCCCGGAGTGTAAATTTTATTTTCGCAAAGGTATGATCTGTCGTTCGTTCATTGACGTCTCTGTTCACGGTAATAAGTTTAGTGTCTGTGTTTTGCGACCGTACCGCAAAACCGTGCGATTAGTAATCGAAAGGACGTGCCTCTCCAATGGGAACCGAAAACATTTGATCGCAAGGTCATAGGTCAACCGATTCCTCCACAGGAAAACACGTCTGATATATTCTATACGACACTGGTGACGGCATGTGCGCCGCATGCGTCACAGGAATATGTTGTCGACCCACCTAACTTGTACACTTGGCGAATGGGTAAAAAGATTCTTCTACCTTGCCCGATTCAGGTTTTCTCGTGGATGTGCTAATCACTCCCAAAAAAGTGATGAAAACATAAGAGTTTGTCACATAAACTGCAACAAATGAATGCAACAGTTTCACAGTCGCACAGTTTTCTCTGTGCTCTGCCAAAACATGTTTTTAACGTTTTCAAATTTTTCCGTGTGTAGACCGTCAAATCCTGCATATGTCGAAGCAAATCTGAACATGTCCTGGAATTTTGGAGAGCGAACTTGATTATGTGTGAGTGCTTGAACTTTGATAATTGACTGAAAATAAAATAAATAAACTTTTCAGTTGAGGGAAGACTTGAACCCAGGACATGTCATTCCGCAGTTCCTCACGCTAACCAGGGACCACGGCGCTCCTAGGCTCACACTGTCCTTGATGTTGCCTATCTTGCCATGGACTACTCAGTTTGTATATTTTACTTATTTTTTCATAGTTCCACACAACTTCTTCCTGTTTTCTCGATTGATGTGTGTTCAGTTTTTCAAGGCCTATCCACTGTGCCAACTTATAACTAAATCTGACGGGGGTGCGATGGGGAGGTTCCCTTGTTAGTATCGTGTGGGATCTCCTGTATCCCGGTGTAGTGCAGCAACTGATTGCGGCATAGACCCTACAAGTCTGTGGAAGATCCTGAAGGAATATTGAGCCATGCTACCCTTACAGCTGCCCGTGACTGGGAAACTGTTGCCAGGGCAGGTTTTTGTGCACGAAGCGACATCTGTATTACGCCTCATGAATGTTTGATTACATTCATTTCGGGCGATCTAGATGGCCAAATGGTTCCCTCGAATGGTCCGGAATGTTTTTTCAAACCATTGTGGATTGGTAAAATGGCGCATTGTCGTTCATAAAAATCCCAGCGTTGTTTGGGAAGATGAAGTCCACGAATGGCTGCGAATGGTCTCCAAGTAGCCGAACATAAACATTTTCAGTCAATGATCATCTCAGTGGTACCAGAGGACCCAGTCCATTGCATGTGGACGCTGCCCACACCATTGTGGAGCCACCACCAGCTTGCACAGCGCCTTTAACTTGGGTCCCTGGCTTCGTCGACTCAGCGCCGCCCTCGAACCCAAACATCACCGCTTACCAACTGAAATAGGTTGTCACCTCACCATGCCACGGCCTTCCAGTTGTCTACAGTCCAATTGACAGGGTTACAAGCCCAAGAGAGGCGCTGCAGGAGATGTCGTGCTGTTAGCAAAGGCAGTCGCGTCGGTCGTCTGCTGCCATAGCCCCATTAACGCCGAAGTTTGCCAGCCCGCCGATGTGGCCGAGCGGTTCTAGGCGCTTCAGTCTGGAACCATGCGGCCGCTACGATCGCAGGTTCGAATCCAGCCTCAGGCATGGATGTGTGTGATGTCCTTAGGTTAGTTAGGTTTAAGTAGTTCTAAGTTCTAGGGGACTGATGACCTCAGCTGTTAAGTCCCATAGTGCTCAGAGCTATTTGAACCATTTGAACCTCCCCCCTTGTCTCCCCCCCCCCTTACCCACTGCCCATCCCAAGTCCCTGTCCTTTCCCTCTGTTTCCTTCACCGCCCCATTTCTCTGTCTTCTTTCTTTCTTCGTCTCATTATACTTGATTATACATGTCTACAACGTCCCCTTACACATCATTACAGATGTATACCAGTTTACCTCCTGTCCTTTTCACACATTTTTCTCACCCCCCTGCCCCCTGCCACAATTGCTATACTAATCCAGTCCAGTGGATTGCTCTCCTTCCCACTCTTTCTTCAACTCTTTGTTTATCATTCTGTCTGTCATAGCCTTCTTCCAATCCCTCACCACCATTCTGATCTAACCAGTTTCAACACTCAGTCAAGTATCCACCCTTATGTTTCGTTCCTCCCCTCCTTCTAATCCGCTCCCTCTTCCTCCCCTCCCGCATCTATCCACTTATAACACTAGCTTTCCTACTTATCCACCTCGCTAACTGTCCACTGCAGTTGGAGCCCGCCCCCCCTCTCCTTTCCAATCTCGTCCCTCCTTTCACCCTTCGAATCACATTCTTCGCCTTCTTCTTTTTCCCAATTTCATACAACCTTCGCAAAACAATATTTTTTCCTGTTCACCTCTCCCCTTTCCCCATATTCCCTCCCCACACCCACTTTCTCTTTCTCATTCTTATATTTAATATTTTTATATTATTACTGGTGCTTGCTCTATCGTTATGTTGTGATTCATTGGCTTTTGTATTTTGTTTCGTCTGTTCCCTACAGACATTGATTGCTTTATGCTACATAACTTATGTTCACCTCATATTATCCCCAATGGTAATCACATATGCTCCTACGACACCGAACACTAGTAATGTTGTCCGCAGCTCGTGGTCGTGCAGTAGCGTTCTCGCTTCCCACGCCCGGGTTCCCGGGTTCGATCCCCGGCGGGGTCAGGGATTTTCTCTGCCTCGTGATGGCTGGGTGTTGTGTGCTGTCCTTAGGTTAGTTAGGTTTAAGTGGTGCTAAGTTCTAGGGGACTGATGACCATAGATGTTAAGTCCCATAGTGCTCAGAGCCATTTGAGTTAGTAATCTTGTATCTCTGATACTTCTGCATTTTTATTTGTAAGATCTTCTAGAGTCTACATTCGTTGATATCACTTTTATAGTTAATTCTTAAAGGCACGTATTACTCTTGTGTTTACCTGACTTGGGTTGATCTTCTCAGATATGATGTACTTGTACGATAATGTGCTGCATTCCCACAAGACGTTAATTTTGTACCAATTATATCATGTTAAGCAAATGTGTTAAACTGTGCGCATGTCATCCAGTCAGTACACAGCAAAATGATGTTAATGGACTAAGAAGTACGTGTATCTGTCGTAAATGTGTATAAAACTGTAACATTTAAAGGAGAAGAGGGAAGAAGTATAACACAATATATCTGGAAAAACCGAACCAGCAGAATAATGAAACAAGGCGACTCGCTGACTGTCCTGTCGGGGCAGTCAGTGCAAGTGCTCCAAATCACCCCATCTTAGGCGGAACTAGAAAAAGGAGAGGGCCTAATCCTGAAGTGGACCTAAGAATGTTACATACGGGCGCGTTGGACGAAGAAGAAAGAAACCGCAAACCAGCACTGTACACTTACTGTTCGCCGTCGAGCAGCCGCACGGTATGAAAGCCAACCACGACTGAGGGGGGGGGGGGGGCACACTGGATGTGTGGAGACGCGGTGGGACACACTAGAGGATGGGGATTCTAAAAAGTCGAAACCGTCGTGGTGGCAATAAATCACTAGTGCAACTGAAGCGGATCTCTTTAAGATAATTAACCTTGTAAACTGTTGAATAAGGGATGTTTGTCAATCGTGACGTCGGCGAAATGACTTCCGTCGCTTCTTTGGAAGGTCTCTTTGATCTCCTATGTAATGTCATCGGGTGTGCATTTTTCCGCCGGAACTTGACTTACTATTTATATTCGTAGTGAGCAGAATGATATTTTCACTCTGCAGAGTTTGAGTCTCGGTCCGGCACACAGTTTTAATATGCCAGGAAGTTTTTATGTTCGTAGTGGTTAGGAATTTGTCATAGCAAGCCTTTATGTCTTAACATCTGGTAGCTCCATTAAAAATTCGCGTTGGGTAGTTGACTGAAAGGTCTCTGTTGGATTCCTTTCATGTTAATTTCTTAAATCTGTTGTCATTTACGGCATAAATTCCTCTTCTAAATTTACTGTGGTGTTTCTATCTGGGAGAAGACTGAACAGTGAAATGTGTTACTTTTACACATAAACAAGAACGATCTGTCACACTACTACACTTTAAAACACAGTTTATATGTAATTCATGTCACACAGTCTCATACGGAACCTACATCCGCTTTCTTTTATATACTGTATATGATAAGATACTGTCAACCCCCTTCCCTTCTGTGTGAGAGGATGAATGAGCAAATGTATTTCTAGTTGCATGCCTCAGGGTAGCAGACAAGCCTGTCTGCTAGATAACAGTAGGACCAACGTCGGAACAGGTAGCTACGCTTTCTAAAATCAAAGAGGTTTCTATCCTTAGTATGGTCCTGTCCGTCCCTTGTCATGTTGGTATAGGAAGCTGCCTTTCTGGTCACTTCCGTTTATATTTGTGAGCCACACTCAGGAAGGGGCCAGTCAGCATGTCCGTGGCGAGCGTCTGAAGTGGTAAGATCTCCGGCTAAGCGCGTCTCTGCTATGTCCGTAGGACAATGGATTTCTTAAGTTCAGCCTAACTGAAAATTTAATCACCTTTATTTCAGGTTTAGCTCTAAGATATCTAATGTTATCTTAAATTGCAACGCAGTGTATTTCGAGTGTGAAGCTCAGAATATCTTTCAGTAGTTACTTTGTCACTACTTTGTGAGTAAAGTGGAACCACGTGTTGATCAGTAACTCTAACTAAGATCATCAATCTTAAATGCGAATGTGCGTGAGATTATAACGTCTCGTCTTGACAATATTTTTCAATATAGCAACTTTTCTTTATGTTCAACCCACATGGGGTGTACTTTGTGAGACCAGTACCACGTGCTTATACAATTGTTTGTCCCATCAGGTTAATAGTAAGACGTTAGTAACCAGTTCGAGGTTTTTCTTTTGTAAATTGCTTTTCGATCTAATTTATTTTAATTATGAAAATTATAGTGGAGTTACACTCTTTGTGTAAACCAACTTGACCACGTGAAGCATGTGGTGTAATCCCCAAAGTAGCCCTCAGTTATTCTTTTCGGGAAGATTTCACAGAGAGTTAGTATGAATTTAGTATACCAGTATGTGGTAATTACATGACAGACAGGATTGTGCTACGAACGTAACTTCTTTGGGTGAAAATTGAATCGGTTGGTTGTGGTTAATTTCCTCTTGCATATGTTTCAACGTTCTTCGTGTGTTATTTTATGAATGCAGTGTTGTATGCAGTCTCCCAATCTTGGCTCCATATTTGATGTGTTCCGTAAGGTTACAATCTCACATTTTCACAATCCTAAATAAGGCACCAGTTTAGTTATGAATCAAGTTTAATATGCTGAAATTTTAACGGAACAATGATCAATGTTAAAATAAATGTCCAAATATAAACTGATTTATTTCTTTTCATTTAAATTCTATTTTTATATATGTATCACCGGTCGTCGTAAGATGACTATTAAAAGATTATAATTATAGTTAGTCTGGTTGGGAATTTGGTAAGCTAGACTGGATACCTGGTGAAACATTTGCGCAGTAATGCAAGGTTAACTTCCCCAGATAGCTCACAGGTTTTAAACCACTTTTATTGTCTATCAGTTCCGCTTACACCACAAAATAAAGCAACAACGTTATATGACTTCGTTTCTGCATATCACACCAGGCATTCGGCTCACTTCTTTCTCGTAATTTTTGGATCTGAAACAAAACAAAAGGAATCGCTTAAAAGAAAAAAAAAAACGCTCTGCATAAATCTGTTTGGGTTGCTTTACACAATGACGCAAACCGCAAGTATCTACGCCTCATTGGATCTTTTTTAATGTTCCTGGGACTCAGGGAGGTTTCCACGCGGAGACTCTCTATTACACGCTGTTTCTGATAACAGCCTCTCTCTGTGCAGCTGCTACAATTCCACTAGTCATGAGTCAGCATGAAGCGCACCTCTGCACTGGCTGGGAGTGTCGCGCGCTAAACAGTAAACACCTGGCATCCGGCGGCCTTTGTAGCGCGTGTTGGGAGAGCAGCCAGCAGGGGCCGCGCCGGCACAGGTAACTGTATGAGCGCGGCGTGCCGCTAGGGGCGGGCAGAGCGCCTGTGGTCACGTGATTAGTGCCGGCATGCGCAGCTGCCAGCCCTCTACTTAGGGGAGGGACCCCACTTGCGTCAGCTGACCTGTCCTCGGCCCGCGACACGTGCCCTGCTGTCGAGCACCACGCGCGCAAATGAATGACGCACGGTATCTGTGCTGTCTGTGCTGTCTTTATACTGATACTGCGACTGTATGTGTGCATCTGCACTATGCTGCCACCTACAGGCCATTCTGCACGCTGTTTGTAACACGCTTACCAACTTACAGGATAACGGCGCGAAATTTCGATTTGTTATTACAAATTTTAGGTTTTCATTAGACTCACCCTCGTAGGTAGTAACAAAATACTTATAAAGAAGAACTGACGTGGAAGTAAAGTCCAGAACGCGAAGAATAGCTTTTAGCACACTCTTAGCTTTAACAACGCACATTCAGTATCATTACTACCGATTTCATGGCCAACACAAAAAAATTAAAAATCCACATTTCGCTCACTTTTGCTGACTTTTACTCTCAAATTAAGTCTTAAAGAGAGACTGGTGTGTAAGTAAGGCCTCGAACCTAGAAATACTGAATACGACATTCACTGGGGAAATCGACATCAGCCACTGGGTTACGTTTAACTGAACAATTTAAGATCGTACTGCGTATGGAATCTAGACGGCGCCCCCCCCCCCCCTCCTCCACCAATCCCTCCTCGTCCCCTCTTGGAGTTGCGAGGGTTAACATGGAATGTTTCCAGAACGAGATTTTCACTCTGCAGCGGAGTGTGCGCTGATATGAAACTTCCTGACAGATTAAAACTGCGTGCCGGACTCGGGACCTTTGCCTTTCGCGGGCAAGTGGTCTGCCAACTCAACTACCCAAGCTACCAGTACCTAGTTTCCTGCCTTCCAAACTTCACAGAAGCTCTTCTGCGAACCTTGAAGAACTTCACAGAAGAGCTTCTGTAAAGTTTGGAAGATAGGAGGCGAGGTAGTGGCAGAATTGAAGCAGTGACGACCGGTCGTGAGTCGTGCTTGGGTAGCGCAGTTGGTAGAGCACTTGCCCGCGAAAGGCAAAGGTCCCGAGTTCGAGTCTCGGTCCGACACACAGTGTTAATCTGTCAGGAAGTTTCAACATGATATGTGTTCGCCATTTACATTTGTGACGGCTTGAACTCTACCGCAGACACTTTCATTGTGGTGCCTGAAAGTCAGTTTGAGCAATATCATTGTCCACGGACCATTCACTCATGAAGGCTGCTGTGCCGAGAGAGATGGCGCAGCGCTTAGCACACTGGACTGGACTCGCATTCGGGTCGAGGGGCATGAAAGGGAAGTACTGGTTGGGAAGGGAGTGAGACAGGGGTGTAGCCTCTTCCCGATGTTATTCAATCTGTATATTTAGCAAGCAGCAAAGGAAACAAAAGAAAAATTCGGAGTAGGTATTAAAATTCATGGAGAAGAAATAATAACTTTGAGGTTTGCCGATGACATTGTAATTCTGTCAGAGACAGCAAAGGACTTGGAAGAGCAGTTGAACCGAATGGACAGTGTCTTGAAGGGAGGATATAAGATGAACATCAACAAAAGCAAAACGAGGGTAATGGAATGTAGTCGAATGAAGTCGGGTGATGCTGAGGGAATTAGATTAGGAAATGAGACACTTAAAGTAGTAAAGGAGTTTTGCTATTTGGGGAGCAAAATATGTGATGATGGTCGAAGTAGAGAGGATATAAAATGTAGACTGGCAATGGCAGGGAAAGCGTTTTTGAAGAAGAGGAATTTGTTAACATTGAGTATAGATTTAAGTGTCAGGAAGTTGATGGTGAAAGTATTTGTATGGAGTGTAGCCATGTATGGAAGTGAAACATGGACAATAAATAGTTTGGACAAGAAGAGAATAGAAGCTTTCGAAATGTGGTGTTACAGAAGAATGCTGAAGATTAGATGGGTAGATCACATAACTAATGAGGAGGTATTGAATAGAATTGGGGAGAAAAGGACTTTGTGGCACAACTTGACTGGAAGAAGGGATCAGTTGGTAGGACATGTTCTGAGGCATCAAGGGATCACAAATTTAGGATTGGTGGGCAGCGTGGAGGGTAAAAATCGTAGAGGGAGACCAAGAGATGAATTCACTAAGCAGATTCAGAAGTATGTAGTTTGCAGTAAGTACTTGGAGATGAGGAAGCTTGCACAGGATAGAGTAGCATTGAGAGCTGCATCAAACCAGTCTCAGGAACGAAGACCACAACAACAACAGTCTCTGATATAATGGGGCATACGTATTGAAAATTTAAGTTTGCGGGAAATTGACTTTAAAGAAAAGTCTTTTGAAATTTTTTACTTATAGTTAATTAAAACTGTCCTGCTGCATATGATGGCCCTTCTTTGCCCTCTAGTAGGTCTTCCAGCTTCCTTTCCTCCTTCCTGGATTTTTGTCTTGCTTTCTTGGCAACATTAGATGCAGACCTGTCTGCATCGGCTGTCCTAGTTTTATCACAATGTTGCAGCCAAGTGATCATATTTTCAGAAGGATTAATTCGCAGCTTTTTCAGTACCCAACTCCTTGTAATATTACCTCAATTGAATGTAATAACAGCATCATGAACTCCGAGTTTCATTGTATGCATGCCTACAAATACAGTTTTAGGAAGGCGGTTCCAACTTATGCTGTTGAAACACTCATTTGGGTTCTGTGTCTGCCTATGCAGACAATTCCTTAGAAGGTCAGGATGAGCCAAGTCTCTGAAAATAGGTTTAATTGCTGTAATAACAGCAGCAGGAAGAGAATGCTGGTGACAATAAGATTCTTCAGTTGCCTGAGCCCTATTGTATTTGCACCACGAATTTTCTCCTGATGGACACAATCCATGACATGGCTTGTCATCAGTAGAGGACCTACGGAAGAATATGGCCCAAACATCTCTCTTCATTGCCTCCAGATTTTCTTTATTTCTCCTAATTGCCTGCCCATAGTATACCTGGAAGTTTTCTATTTCAGTTTTAGTTAACCGACCCTGTCCGGTCAACAATTTTCTATCTTCTAATTCTTTTTCCTCTGATATCAACAGTTAGTTTTCTCAGCCTTGTTCTCAAAAGTTTTTGAACATGGCCTACACATTCTATTTTGCTTATAATGGCATATCCATATGGCTTAGAGTTGACAGTGGGTTGGTTGACAGTGGATGACAGAAAAGTGGGCGTGGCACATAAACACACGTGATAGGAAAATTCTCCTTAAATGCGCGGAGAAATTTTTTTTCCGCAAAATCCTTTTCAGAGTACTTAAATAAAACCTTAATCTATCGAAATAAGATGAAAACCTAAAATCGATTTTTTCGACCTGAACCACCGTGTGGTCCGCCATAAGCACAATAAGGGGACCGCACCCTAACCAGGGAAAACACCCTCATACCTTAACACCACCTGGGACGCACACTCTGCTGGCACTATACATGAAGGCAGGTTAAGTTCCCCAGACGTTCGCTAAACCTACACCCTTCCATCGGACTGCCACGGGTTATGACGTGATTTATCTCACTCGTTACCAATTATCCATTGTCCATTGGTGTCATTCTTTACACCACACACTAACCATTGCTTGACATTAACTATAGAAGTATCTGAAATGTGAGGAGCTGCTCGACAATTTTGAGCAATATTTTTTAATTCCCTAAGCACATTCACTGTGTTAGTTGAATTACTGGCAGCACTTTTGACTTCACGAATGATTCTTTCCACTCATTTCATGCGATTTAGTGCAGCGACCCTGCACAGTGCTAGACGGTCACTGTGTGTTGTCAATGAGGCCTGCCTGATCTTCGTTCAGATCGTCCCACCCCTCTTTAAGTCTAATGCACTAAAGAGCCAAAGAAACTGGTACACCTGCCTAACATCGTGTAAGGCCATCGCGAGCGCGCAGAAGTGCCGCAACACGACGTAGCATAGACTCCACTAATGTCTCAAGTGTCCATAAATCCGGAAGAGTACGAGGGGGTGGAGATCTCTTCTGAACAGCACGTTGCATGGCATCCCAGATACGCTCAATAGCGTTCATGTCTGGGGAGTTTAGTAGCCAGTGGAAGTGTTTAACCTCAGAAGTGTGTTCCTCCAGCCACTCTGTAGCAATTTTGGACGTGCGGGACGTCACATTGCCCAAGTCCGTCGAAACGCAAAATGGATATAAATAAATGCAGGTCATCAGGCAGAATGCTCACGTACGTGTCACCTGACACAGTCGTATCTAGACGTATCAGGGGTCCCATATCACTCCAATTGCACACGCCCCACACCATTACAGAGCCTCCACCAGCTTGAATAGTCCCCTGCTGACATGCACGGTCCAAAGACTCACGAGCTTGACACCATACCCGTACACGACCATCCGATCGATACAATTTGAAACGAGACTCGTCCGACCAGGCAACATGTTTCCAGTCACCAACAGTTCAATATCGGTGTTGACAGGCCCAGGCGAGGAGTAAAGGTTTGTGTCGTGCAGTCATCGAGGGTACACGAGTGCGCCGTTTCGTTGAATCGTTCCCACGCTGACACTTGTCCAGGGCCCAGCACTGAAATCTGCAACAATTTGTGGAACGGTCGCACTTCTGACAAGTTGAACGATTCTCTTCAGTCGTCGATGGTTCCGTTCTTGTAGGATCTCACTCCGGCCGGAGCAATATCGGAGATTTGATGTTTTACCGAATTTCTAATATTCACGGTACTCTCGTGAAATGGTCGTACGGGAAAATCCCCGCTTCATCGCTACCTCGGAGATGTTGTATCCCACCGCTCGTGCGCATACTATAACACCACGTTGAAACTCACTTAAATCTTGATAACCTGCCATTGTAGCAGCAGTAAACGATCTAACAACTGCGCCAGACACTTGTTGTCCTATATAGGCGTTGCCGACCTGAGCACCGTATTCTGCCTGTTTATACTGTATATACAGGGTGAGTCACCTAACATTACCGCTGGATATATTTCGTAAACCACATCAAATACTGACGAATCGATTCCACAGACCGAAGGTGAGGAGAGGGGCTAGTGTAATTGGTTTATACAAACCATACAAAAGTGCACGGAAGTCTGTTTTTTAACACAAACCTACGTTTTTTTAAATGGAACCCCGTTAGTTTTGTTAGCACATCTGAACGTATAAACAAATACGTAATCAGTGGCGTTTGTTGCATTGTAAAATGTTAATTACATCCGGAGATATTGTAACCTAAAGTTGACGCTTGAGTACCACTCCTCCGCTGTTATATCGTGTGTATCGGAGAGCACCGAATTACGTAGGGATCCCAAGGGAACGGTGATGGACCTTAGGTACAGAAGAGACTGGAACAGGACATTACGTCCACATGCTAACACCTTTTTATTGGCCTTTTTCACTGACGCACATGTACATTACCATGAGGGGTGAGGTACACGTACACACGTGGTTTCCGTTTTCAATTACGGAGTGGAATACAGTGTGTCCCGACATGTCAGGCCAATAGATGTTCAATGTGGTGGCCATCATTTGCCGCACACAATTGCAATCTCTGGCGTAATGAATGTCGTACATGCCGCAGTACATCTGGTGTAATGTCGTCGCAGGCTGCCACAATACGTTGTTTCATATCCTCTGGGGTTGTAGGCACATCACGGTACACATTCTCCTTTAACGTACCCCACAGAAAGAAGTCCAGAGGTGTAAGATCAGGAGAACGGGCTGGCCAATTTATGCGTCCTCCACGTCCTATGAAACGCTCGTCGAACATCCTGTCAAGGGTCAGCCTAGTGTTAATTGCGGAATGTGCAGGTGCACCATCATCCTGATACCACATACGTCGACGCGTTTCCAGTGGGACACACTCTGTTCCACTTGGTAATTGAAAACGGAAACCACGTGTGTACTTTTACCTCACCCCTCATGGTAATGCACATGTGCGTCAGTGAAAAAGACCAATAAAAAGGTGTTAGCATGTGGACGTAATGTGCTGTTCCAGTCTCTTCTGTACCTAAGGTCCATCACCGTTCCCTTTGGATCCCTAGGTAATTCGGTGCTCTCCGATACACACGATCGAACAGTGGAGGAGTGGTACTCAGGCGTCAACTTTAGGTTACAATATCTCCGGATGTAATTAACATTTTACAATGTAACAAACGGCACCGATTACGTATTTGTTTATATGTTCAGATGTGCTAACAAAACTACCGGGGTTCCATTTAAAAAAACGTAGGTTTGTGTTAAAAAACAGACTTCCGTGCATTTTTTTATGGTTTGTATTAACCAATTACACTAGCCCCGCTCCTCACGTTCGGTCTGTGGAATCGATTCGTCAGTATTTGATGTGGTTTACGAAATATATCCAGCGGTAACGTTAGGTGATTCACCCTATTTGAATACGCATTCCTATACCAGTGTCTTTGGAGCTTACGTGAATTGTGAAATGAAACCCAATAAAGTAGGTGCGGAATATTTAAAATATATAAAGAATAGCAGATGACAGTATTTGCCTTTGATAAACTTACCAACCTCTCTGGCATAGTAAATATCTAAAGCCCCGCCAGAGAAAAACTGAATAACTTTTAAGTCTCGCTGTACAAGAAGGTAATTGCTGTGTAATAGCACCTCTGTCGGTCACTGCTTGTAAAACGAGACGTATCTATTGCATACGTATTACGTCGTGCTTTATTTCAGAATATAATTTATTAATTAAAGTATAAATCTACTTTGTTCCTTTCTGAAAAGTTCCTTTCCTTGAATTATTGAGTAAGTACGTAAGAGTTTTCTAACGGCCATAAGCCACTCCAAATCATTTCTGCATCCTGGCCATAAATCGCTAATACTTTATATTTATGTAATACAAGGAAGCTCCAAATATACATACATGTAAACAGGCAGAATATTGCGCTGTCGTTGGCAACGCCTACATAAGACAACAAGTGTCTGGCGCAGTTGTTGATCGGTTACAATGGCAGATTATCAAGATTTAAGTGAGTTTTTGTACGTGGTGTTATAGTCGGCGCACGAGCCATGGGACACAGCATTACCGAGGCAGCGATGAAGTGGGGACTTTCCTCTACTACGATTTCACGAGTGTACCGTGAATATCAGGAATCCCGTAAAACGTCAGATCACCGGCATCGCTGCGGCCGGAAAAAGATCCTGGAACAACTGCACCAATGACGACTGAACAGAATCGTTCAACTTGACAGAAGTGCAACCCTTCTGCAAATTTCTGCTGATTTCAATGCTGCGATATCAAGAAGTGTCAGCCTGCGAATCATTCGACGAAACATCATCGCTATGGGCTTTCGGAGTCGAAGGCCCACTCGTGCACTCTTGATGAATGCACGACACAAAGCGTTACGCCTCGCCTGGGCCCGTCAACCCCGATATTGAACTGTTGATGACTGGAAACATGTTGCCTGGTCGGAAGAGTCTCGTTTCAAATTGTATTGAGCGGACGGACGTGTACGAGTATGGAGGCTACCCCATGAATCCATGGACCCTGCATGTCAGCAGGGTACTGTTCAAGCTGGTGGAGGCTCTGTAATGGTGTGGGCGTGTGCAGTTGGATTGATGTGGGACCCCTGATACGTCTAGATACGACTCTGACAGGTGACACGTACGTAAGCATCCTGTCGGATAACCTGCATCCATTGATGTCCATTGTGAATTCCGACGGACTTGGGCAATTCCAGCGGGACAATGCGATTCCACACACGCCCACAATTGCTACAGAGTCGCTCCAGGAACACTGTTCTGAGTTCCGCTGGCCACCAAACTCCCCAGACTCGAACATTATTGAGCATATCTCGGATGCACTGCAACGTGCTCTTCAGAAAAGATCTCCACCCCCTCGTACTCTTACGGGTTTATGGACAGCCCTGGAGGATTCATGGTGTCAGTTCCCTCCAGAACAGCTTCAGACATTAGCCGATCCCATGCCATATCGTGTTAAGGCATTTCCTCGTGCTCGCTGGGGCCCTGCACGATATTAGGCAGGTGTACTAGTTTCTTTGGCTATTCCGCGTAATTTTGCAGGTTTCACATTTCTTCTTGAATAATATTACAGGAAAAAAAACAGTAGAATATTTAGTATGTTATTGATACCATAAAGGATAAGTTCTCAGGAATAATTTTATTTTGTTTACGTAATAA
The DNA here is from genome assembly GCF_023864275.1 of Schistocerca cancellata. NCBI lineage: Eukaryota > Metazoa > Arthropoda > Insecta > Orthoptera > Acrididae > Schistocerca > Schistocerca cancellata. The sequence continues at coordinate 12,411,873 of NC_064635.1, read as the reverse complement.
AATGTTCTGACTTGATCGATTTTGTTTGTCGAAGTCTGATAACAGTGAATGTTTTACTACAAAATTATCTTGAAGACAAATACTGAACAGATAATCGAAGTCGAGTTTTTTTCATTCTGGATGTTCAAATAATTAGAATTACTTCATTACAATAACTTTTCGCTAGATGAGTGTTTGTATTGGCAATCCCTCTCGACACTGTACGTTGAATGTCGGGCAAAACTAAAGAATTTCATCCTGTTGACGTCACATACGCGAAACTTTGTCAGACATATTGGTTCACAAGATTAATTTTAACAATATTTCAAAACCTTTTGCTCACTTAATGTGAAATCATTAACAGTGCAAACACAAGACAATTTTCTGTGCTTTGTCGCTGTATTCATTTGGTTGTTTTCACACGGCGAGCAGCTGCGTATGTAAATCACTACAGGCAATTCCGGTCGTGTAACTACTGACCAAGTAAGATCATACGATCATTTATTCTTAAACGTTATATATAAAATAAATTCAAATAAAAATCTACACTAAAAGAGGGAAGCTCACTTCACGTTGTGGTTGTTCGTTCGTGTTTGCAACTCACAGTCGCATCACCAACAACCGACTTGGTCAGCATCAGAAGGGTCGAAATGCCCGCTGTGGAACTGCTACACAGGTGACGACATCTAGTGGCTAATCCACGTTCGAAGTCACCGAGCCCTGTGATCCACCGACGTGTTGTTACTGCTTTCCTGCTGACGAGACAATACTCGCAGCCTCCTTTTATAGTAGTGAGACAAGCTCTCGTGAAATCTAGTGGTCAATATCGCATTATATAATTGTGTTTGGCCACTTGTGATCCGATGGTGTATAGGGGACACTGGGACAAGTTCAGGATGTTAGAAGTTTACCATGTTTAATAAACTCATTTATGGAGGTAGTTTGTGTTTCTTTGCATGCGTTGAAAAAAAAAAAAGAAACGGCGCCGACTGTTGTGGCCGAGCGGTTCTAGGCGCTTCAGTCCGGAACCGCGCTGCTGCTCCAGTCGCAGGTTCGAATCCTGCCTCGGGCATGGAGCTGTGTGATGTCCTTAGGTTACTTAGGTTTAAGTAGTTCTAAGTCTAAGGGACTGATGACTTCAGGTGTTAAGTCTCATAGTGCTTGGAGCCATTCAAACCATTTGAAAACATAGGCTTCTTATTCTACTGTATATAGTTGTATAAATTTTCTTCTAAAGCGATCACAGTGGTTTTTGAAATATTGAAAGGTAGCGCAAACGTGTCATCTTGGCCCAGTGCTTTGCACTTTCTCCAATCTTGTGGTGGAGGGTCAACATACACCTCATCACACGCAGGATGCTGTAGTATGCTTTCGTTAGACGTTTTTGATGGCGTTAAATCCTCTTGTCCCACTTACTGTGCTTCCTTTTCAACTATCGGTTTTATAGGCGAGGCTGTTGAGACACTTTGACTTACGATAAACCTGGTCTTAGATGTTAGTTGTATGACGGAGACATCTCAGCTGTTCTCACATTCTTGGTGATCACAGTGCTCGCTGAAAGTGAAATTACTTAGGGAATCTGCAAAGCTGACAACTGTAATATGCTTTCATCTATGCAGCTACGAAGATTTCGCAGTGATTGCGGTGTGAGCGTAATAAGAATAATTTAGGCAGGCTAGTGATGCGTGCAAAATGTTGTTGTTGCCACACACGACCAACAATGACGCCTCAGATGATACTTATCGTTCAGTATTAACTTCACAGGCCTTACAAGACATGTGTAGCCTTCCTCCGTAACGAGATTACAGATGTGCCGAGCTAGCTGAACTCTGTGCCACTTAATATAAATATTGACTGTGGTCTGTTTAAGTCTATTTTAAGGCAGCTATGTTTAACACGCCAGAATGCGTAATGCTGTGACGAATTTCTGACCAGTGCCAGAAATCTGCCCATAAACCAAACTTGTGGAAACCTAATAAAGTTTCTACAGGAGCTGATGGTGTAGCTACCAGGGTAATCCAGCTGCCTCTACGCATGGGCTTTATGCAACCTGCAACGCTCAGGATTTTCATATTCTCTCGCATCCTACGCGCAAACTACTTGTATTAGTCCTTCAGAAAAAGTGAAAGTGTATAAAATTTAATGTAGGACAATTTTGTACTGCCGTACATTTACGCTAGAGACCGTAGTTTTCGAATAATTCCAGGAAAATGTACAAGAGTGACCTTCCATCACGTTTCTTTAATAACTCAAAAATCGTGGCTAGCAGCGAAAACGTATCCCAGTACGAAATTTAAGCACATTACTTAATTTGCTACAAAAATGACCTGTTCATTTTGTCTGTAGCATTAATAGTGTGCATACAACAAGTGAGAGAATTTCAAAACCTCGTGCGTGATTTTTGGAGGCATAGCAGGTTGCATAAAACTATTCGGTAGGGGTAGTTGGATCACGCTGTGTAAATACACTACTGCTCATTAAAATTGCTACACCAAGAAGAAGTGCAGATGATAAACGGGTAATCATTGGACAAATACACTCCTGGAAATGGAAAAAAGAACACATTGACACCGGTGTGTCAGACCCACCATACTTGCTCCGGACACTGCGAGAGGGCTGTACAAGCAATGATCACACGCACGGCACAGCGGACACACCAGGAACCGCGGTGTTGGCCGTCGAATGGCGCTAGCTGCGCAGCATTTGTGCACCGCCGCCGTCAGTGTCAGCCAGTTTGCCGTGGCATACGGAGCTCCATCGCAGTCTTTAATACTGGTAGCATGCCGCGACAGCGTGGACGTGAACCGTATGTGCAGTTGACGGACTCTGAGCGAGGGCGTATAGTGGGCATGCGGGAGGCCGGGTGGACGTACCGCCGAATTGCTCAACACGTGGGGCGTGAGGTCTCCACAGTACATCGATGTTGTCGCCAGTGGTCGGCGGAAGGTGCACGTGCCCGTCGACCTGGGACCGGACCGCAGCGACGCACGGATGCACGCCAAGACCGTAGGATCCTACGCAGTGCCGTAGGGGACCACACCGCCACTTCCCAGCAAATTAGGGACACTGGGGTATCGGCGAGGACCATTCGCAACCGTCTCCATGAAGCTGGGCTACGGTCCCGCACACCGTTAGGCCGTCTTCCTCTCACGCCCCAACATCGTGCAGCCCGCCTCCAGTGGTGTCGCGACAGGCGTGAATGGAGGGACGAATGAAGACGTGTTGTCTTCAGCGATGAGAGTCGCTTCTGCCTTGGTGCCAATGATGGTCGTATGCGTGTTTGGCGCCGTGCAGGTGAGCGCCATAATCAGGACTGCATACGACCGAGGCACACAGGGCCAACAGCCGGCATCATGGTGTGGGGAGCGATCTCCTACACTGGCCGTACACCACTGTTGATCGTCGAGGGGACACTGAATAGTGCACGGTACATCCAAACCGTCATCGAACCCATCGTTCTACCATTCCTAGACCGGCAAGGGAACTTGCTGTTCCAACAGGACAATGCACGTCCGCATGTATCCCGGGCCACCCAACGTGCTCTAGAAGGTGTAAGTCAACTACCCTGGCCAGCAAGATCTCCGGATCTGTCCCCCATTGAGCATGATTGGGACTGGATGAAGCGTCGTCTCACGCGGTCTGCACGTCCAGCACGAACGCTGGTCCAACTGAGGCGCCAGGTGGAAATGGCATGGCAAGCCGTTCCACAGGACTACATCCAGCATCTCTACGATCGTCTCCATGGGAGAATAGCAGCCTGCATTGCTGCGAAAGGTGGATATACACTGTACTAGTGCCGACATTGTGCATGCTCTGTTGCCTGTGTCTATGTGCCTGTGGTTCTGTCAGTGTGATCATGTGATGTATCTCACCCCAGGAATGTGTCAATAAAGTTTCCCCTACCTGGGACAATGAATTCACGGTGTTCTTATTTCAATTTCCAGGAGTGTAGATATGAATCCAACACCCCACAACATACCCGATAGGTATGCAACATACCTAATGTACAGGTAACGTGGATACGACCTAAATGACCGAAGCTACTAGGATAACTACCGTAGTCTACATCTACTTACGATAGCTCACTGTAGCCTAAAGTAGTTTTGCAGCTCTGTTTATCAGACACTGCAGTGAGGTTCGGAATTTAAGCCAGGACACTGGATCAGTGCAATCATCAGGAAAAACTTAATCTGCCACCTCTCCTTTCGTTAGTGACGTAATACTGTTACCAGTATTATGATGGCCGCGAAACCTGGGACATAAAGTAAAAGCAAAAATGTCTGAAGCACTTTTATCGTTTCATCCGAAATTAAGCAGTTCTAAATTCTTCGAGTAACTACCTCCTATGTTGAAACTTCCTGGCAGATTAAAACTGCCAGGAAGTTTCATATCAGCTCACACTCCGCTGCGGAGTGAAAATCTCATTCTGGAAACATCCCCCAGGCTTCAATTTCCAGGAGTGTATATTATACTAGAACTGACATGTCATTACATTTTCACGCAATTTGGGTGCATAGAGCCTGAGAAATCAGTACCCACAACAACCACCTCTGGCCGTAATAACGGCCTTGATACGCCTGGGCATTGAGTCAAACAGAGCTTGGATGGCGTGTACAGGTACAGCTGCCCATGCAGCTTCAACACGATACCACAGTTCATCAAGAGTAGTGACTGGCGTATTGTGACGAGCCAGTTGCTCGGCCATCATTGACCAGACGTTTTCAATTGGTGAGAGATCTGGAGAATGTGCTGGCCAGGGAGCAGTCGGACATTTCTGTATCCAGAAACGCCCGTACAGGACCTGCAACATGTGGTCGTGCATTATCCTGCCGAAATGTAGGGTTTCGCAGGGATCGAATGAAGGGTAGAGCCACGGGTCGTAACACATCTTAAATGTAACGCCTAGTGTTCAAAGTGCCGTCAATGCGAACAAGAGGTGACCGAGAAGTGTAACCAATGGCATGCCATTCCATTACGCCGGGGTGATACGCCAGTATGGCGATGAGAAATGCACGCTTCCAATGTGCGTTGACCGCGATGTCGCCAAACACGGATGCGACCATCATGATACTGTAAACAGAACCTGGATTCATCCGAAAAAATGGCGTTTTGCTATTCGTGCACCGAGGTCCGCCGTCGAGTACACCATCGCAGGCGCTCCTGTCTCTGATGCAGCGTCAAGGGTAACCGCAACCATCGTCTCCGATCTGGTAATCGATGCTGCTGCAAACGTCATCGAACTGTTCGTGCATATGGTTGTTGTCTTGCAAACTTCCGCATCTGTTGACTCAGGGATCGAGACGTGGCTGCACGATCCGTTACAGCCATGCGAATAAGATGCCTGTCATCTCGACTGCTAGTGATACGAGGCCGTTGGGATCCAGCACGGCGTTCCGTATTACCCTCCTGAACCCACCGATTCGATATTCTGCTAATAGTCATTGGATCTCGACGAACGCGAGCAGCAATGTCAGGATACGATAAACCGCAATCGCGATAGGCTACAATCCGACCTATATCACAGTCGGAAACGTGATGGTACGCATTTCTCCTTACACGAGGCATCACAACAACGTTTCACCAGGCAACGACGGTCAACTGCTGTTTTTGTATGAGAAATCGGTTGGAAAGTTTCCTCATGTCAGCACGTTGTAGGTGTCGCCACCGGCGCCAACCTCGTGTGAATGGTCTGAAAAGCTTAGCATTTGCGTATCGCAGCATATGCTTCCCGTCGGTTAAATTTCGCGTCTGTAGCACGTTATCTTCGTGGTGTAGCAATTTTAATGGCCAGTAGTGTAGCACGTTGAACGTTGACGTTCGACAGCACGGTCCGTGTGCCGACGGCTTAAGGGAGAGGCAGAGGAGGGAACAGGGCGCTGGCCTTCCAGCTGGTGCACACACAGAAGTCCGTGTAGGGGAAAGGAAGCCGCCGGCCAGCCTCGGCGGCGGCCCTGACACGCGTGTTGTGCGTGACGCGGCGGGGCGCCGCATTAGCATACGCATAGGGCACGCACACGCAGGAAGTGCGGGGCTGCGTCCCTTCCTGGCTGCCCGCCGTCCGGAACCTGGCAGCAGCTGGTCGCACCTCGAACCCGGCCACATGCTGCTGCTCGCCTCTGCCTCAGCCGTGAGTCACGGCCGCCAGTCGGAAGTCTACAGGCCACACCTCCCACCTGTGGCCCTGTCCTGCAGCCACCTCTCAAAATATGGAAACACGGCAAGAAACGCATGCTTCGACTCAACTGCAGATACCAGCCCAGGTTGTGATCGTCCGGGGTTTTCTATTCTGTCATTCTCCGCAACGGACTAATCTGAGATGTACCCTTTATCCTGTGGCTCCTGCAAGATGCAATTCCCACCCCCACACTACTACAGAAGTCAGTCAGACGCTCCTAATGTTCTAAAGAGACATGCCTGAAAAACTTTCAGCAATAAATATCTTCTGGAGTCGTCCGCTGTAAGGGATTGACACAAACATTCACTTCTTACGTAAATTCACTTTCTTACGTAACTAGTGGGATACTTGGGTACTGGAGTAGTGCTAGTTGGTGTAAGAAAAACATGAAAGTAATGAAAATTATTACTTACACTCCTGGAAATGGAAAAAAGAACACATTGACACCGGTGTGTCAGACCCACCGTACTTGCTCCGGACACTGCGAGAGGGCTGTACAAGCAATGATCACACGCACGGCACAGCGGACACACCAGGAACCGCGGTGTTGGCCGTCGAATGGCGCTAGCTGCGCAGCATTTGTGCACCGCCGCCGTCAGTGTCAGCCAGTTTGCTGTGGCATACGGAGCTCCATCGCAGTCTTTAACACTGGTAGCATGCCGCGACAGCGTGGACGTGAACCGTATGTGCAGTTGACGGACTTTGAGCGAGGGCGTATAGTGGGCATGCGGGAGGCCGGGTGGACGTACCGCCGAATTGCTCAACACGTGGGGCGTGAGGTCTCCACACTACATCGATGTTGTCGCCAGTGGTCGGCGGAAGGTGCACGTGTCCGTCGACCTGGGACCGGACCGCAGCGACGCACGGATGCACGCCAAGACCGTAGGATCCTACGCAGTGCCGTAGGGGACCGCACCGCCACTTCCCAGCAAATTAGGGACACTGTTGCTCCTGGGGTATCGGCGAGGACCATTCGCAACCGTCTCCATGAAGGTGGGCTACGGTCCCGCACACCGTTAGGCCGTCTTCCGCTCACGCCCCAACATCGTGCAGCCCGCCTCCAGTGGTGTCGCGACAGGCGTGAATGGAGGGACGAATGGAGACGTGTCGTCTTCAGCGATGAGAGTCGCTTCTGCCTTGGTGCCAATGATGGTCGTATGCGTGTTTGGCGCAGTGCAGGTGAGCGCCATAATCAGGACTGCATACGACCGAGGCACACAGGGCCAACACCCGGCATCATGGTGTGGGGAGCGATCTCCTACACTGGCCGTACACCACTGGTGATCGTCGAGGGGACACTGAATAGTGCACGGTACATCCAAACCGTCATCGAACCCATCGTTCTACCATTCCTAGACCGGCAAGGGAACTTGCTGTTCCTACAGGACAATGCACGTCCGCATGTATCCCGTGCCACCCAACGTGCTCTAGAAGGTGTAAGTCAACTACCCTGGCCAGCAAGATCTCCGGATCTGTCCCCCATTGAGCATGTTTGGGACTGGATGAAGCGTCGTCTCACGCGGTCTGCACGTCCAGCACGAACGCTGGTCCAACTGAGGCGCCAGGTGGAAATGGCATGGCAAGCCGTTCCACAGGACTACATCCAGCATCTCTACGATCGTCTCCATGGGAGAATAGCAGCCTGCATTGCTGCGAAAGGTGGATATACACTGTACTAGTGCCGACATTGTGCATGCTCTGTTGCCTGTGTCTATGTGCCTGTGGTTCTGTCAGTGTGATCATGTGATGTATCTGACCCCAGGAATGTGTCAATAAAGTTTCCCCTTCCTTGGACAATGAATTCACGCTGTTCTTATTTCAATTTCCAGGAGTGTATTTTGCAAAAATTCTGAAAAATCACAATGGCACTTTTAGTTATGAACTGAACAAGTTATATCCTGGTTCTTTTCGGAATGTGAAGTTACCTCTTAAGGATAGGATTCCCTAATGAAATTTCTATACAAAGTTTAAGATTGTTATTGACTTGGCAGAATGGCTGAGAGCCGCGCCTACTCAACTTGAATGATTATCCGTTAGAATGTTGGTAGGTACGGTCGAGGCTGTCACGTGTGAAAGGCAGTGAAGTGTACTGTTGTCGAGGAAATATGGGGCTCGCAAGAGCTGTAGCGCACAACGCCATAAGCTGCGATGACTGCTGTCTGCACCGCTCGCTGCTCACAAATAAGATAACTCTCGTTCTATCTGGATTGACCTTCGCCAATCAAACTCTTCCTACGCCTTGAGGAAGTCAAGGATTCCTATTCGCCCCTAGTCTAACTATTGGCGTGGCACACCGGTCAGATAACCAGTCCACCGCGACGCCACTCAAAATTCGCTCGCAGGCGTTTAACTATAACTCTGTCCGTTCACACCGCACAATAAGTGTGTCGGCCAACACAGTGAGCAACGCTTAATCGCAAGGACTCAATATAGAGTAGCACTTCGATTCGCTCTCTACAGAGGTGCTCTCCCAGTGAAGTACTGAGGAGACACTTGTTCCTTGCTATTTGAGTACACGTACGAGCGCCCACACTCTCGTTACGTGTTCTCGCTCCAAGAGCGACAACGGAACAGCCCCTCCCCACCCCAGGAGTGGAGGGGTATATCTTTCGGTCTCTTCCATTACTGCTTCAGCTCGAGGCGTCAGAAATATCGTCTGCCAATCAGCATTGCTCTTCTGAAACGAGACAATGATGTTTCGTTTAAGGCGACCGATCCGGAAATCTGTAGTATCGGCATTTGGCGTTTGCTGTCTCCCTGTGAAAATCTCTGAAAGTGCGTGTTACGTGTATAGAATGCGAAGGCTGGGCGCTCCCATGCAATGTAGCGGAATTTGCTTTTAAGCCACCCTCAGGGTCGTCCTTTCACTCGGGCAAACGCTGTCTGCTCTACGGGCGGTCATGGGCGACGTAGATAGGCTGAGTCGTCCCCGAAAGGGACCGGCCTGCCGGTGTGTGATCTGCCCCTCTCGAACTAAAAGCTCCTGTGACCGTCGTGTCTGGAATGTATGTGTGTACGCCAGCCTCGAATATTTCAACCACGGTGCGCACTTGCGATTTATTAGTTATTTGCACATCGTTTACATGAATTCATACAACATTGACTTTATCTTATCGAGTTTGGGTTCGAATGAAGCGTCTTGATGTGATGACCACGAACGGCACCTGTGCAACATCCCCAGTCAGTTCCTACTGTCGGTCGTGGTCACAACGTTATTGTGTGTAGCTGCGAGCGCATTGTGTCGGAGCTAAACGAATTCGAGCTGCGGCAAACTGTTGCCACTCGTACGGTGAGTGTTTCCTTAACCAACGTAGCACGAAGATTCAAACTGCTTATGGGGAAACGTAGCACGAAAATTCAAACTGCTTATGGGGAAAGCGGAGAAACTTCATCCGCTAAGCCACTACGTGGACGAAAGTGTGTGCTGAGTGATCGTGACGGACGGTCACTGAAGAGAGTTGTGGCGAAAAGTAGGGGGGACGACAGCTGCGGAGGTCGCTGCAGAACTCCATGTTGCACGCACGAAACCTGTCAGCAGCAAAACAACACCAAGGGAACTTCATAAGCAGAGAATTGCAGAGACACATAGAATTACAAAATTTCGCACAAGCGGCGCTTATTAAACCCGTACTGATTTGTGAACAGAAGTTTATCTCTCTCAACCAAATTTATTACATTCCAATTTACGGAATTCTCAATAATTCTGCAGCAAATTGATGTTAAGGATACTGGTAGCCCACCAGGGCAGCCGAGAGCGCTAACGCGCTGCTTCCTGGACTCGGGTAGGCGCGCCGGCCCCGGATCGAATCCGCCCGGCGGATTAACGACGAGGGCCGGTGTGCCGGCCAGCCTGGATGTGGCTTTTAGGCGGTTTTCCACATCCCGCTAGGTGAATACCGAGCTGGTCCCTATGTTCCGCCTCAGTTATACGGCTCGCAGACATCTGAACACATTCACACTATTTCACGGATTCCACTCGACGCGAACAGTTGGGGTACACTATTTCCATCCTGGGGGGGGGGGAGTACGGGGTGGCAGCAGGATAGACATCCGGCCACCCCTTACACATTAACATGCCAAATCCTATTAACGGTGGCTGCCCTTGCATAACTGTGGGACAAGGCTCAAGCGATATATAGATGTTAGGATACTGCTCCGTAATTTTACGGATCAAATCTTTTGTCCTTCTTATGTACAGGACTGACCTGCAGATCTTTTTCAGTCGCTTGGGACTCTGCGCCGGGCGAGATTCGCGTTTATTTATTTATCGTGTCAAAAGTACATTTAAGTGTTGACATAATTTTACACAAAAGAAGACTAAAAATTGGACACTTCAAGTGCACTTGGCGTAGCTCTCATAAGGTCTTCGATGGTGCAGGTGGTTGGTAATGAGGAGCACTGAAGGCAATGGCTGTTAAAGTGCGCGTCATTTATGTTGGCGGCCGAGTTTAGGTTCGTTCTGCGCATCTGACGTCACAAAACACAGTCAGCCAATGAACAGAGAACGACGTTGCCAGATCTCGACTGCAGTGCATAGTGTGGATGAGTGTCTTCAGTTTTAGAAACGTCCAGTCATAAATAAAGTAATAGAACAAAAGCAATGTCTTGATAGCAGACTTTCTGTTATAGAAAGTTTGGAAAAAGCATTCTTTATACCAATTGCTTCATATTCTATTAATTAATTAAACCAAACAAGCAATAAGACTCCTAATTCAGGCGATAGCAAGGAAAGGTGCTTGTATCAATTTCACGAACCGCTTTTTTGCGATAAAGAACAGCGGTAATTGTTTATTTCCTATTGTACTTCGCCGAAGCGTGAGTAATTCATAGTCATACCAACAGTGTTAGTATTTTGCGTGACGTGTTACAGTCCTCATGGCATTCACTCGCCAGACGAGCTGCTTAGCGTAATGGTTAAGGTATTGGGCTTCTAAGCGAAAGGTTAAGAGTTCAAACCTTATGCACTGCTTAATACTTTCATTATTTAAAAACAATATCGAAGTGCCTTACTTCACGAATTATGTTCGTTTGAATGCAATTTTTTTTAAAATTTCTAGTGCTTTGTCTCTTCATTAACCCTTTCGCTGCTGCAGACACGTGCTCCCCGCATTCCGCGCTGTGCGCGATTTTGTCATCACTGCACTGCTCGCCTGTGCAGACACATGGTGTTCCCACTGCTTTGACACACTTATCATTCGATTTCACAAAAACTATTTGGCCCAAAAATTTGATTTTTACACGTCTTCTTGACTGATACCTTCCGCCATAAATGACTTAATTTTGTTTCGATGTTCAACGCAGTTATTATGCAGCATTACATGTAGTAATTTTATGTGAAATTTAGGTATCTTGTCCACATTTCATTCTCAACATCGTGGCAACTAAAATCGACCATACGAAAAGTATACTCTATGGACTTTTGCCTCTGCAAACTCTTAAAAATTTCGTGCAATGGTTTATTATATTTAATGCTGCATAACAACTGCGTTGAACATCGAAACAAAATTAAGTCATTTATAAGGGGGGGGGGGAGGTGTCAGTGAAGAAGACATATAAAAATGTAATTTTTGGGCCAAATAGTTTTTGTGGAATCGAATGATAAGTGTGTCAAAGCAGTCGGAACACGATGTGTCTGCACAGGCGAGCAGTGCAGTGACAAAATCGCGTACAGCGCGGAATGCAGGGAGCACGTCTTTGTAGCAGCGAAAGGGTTAATGCGGCCGTGGTGGCTTTACTTCATGAACTGCGCGCTCCCCCCTAAACGTAAGCTTGCGAACTATGCTATACTATGGCGCTGCTTCTCTCGGCGCGTCCGTCGTGTGCAACTGGCAACGCAGCAATCTCCCGCGTCTGGGCGGGCATGCACGAGCCGCCAAGATAAAAGAATTGAACTATAGTCTGCTCAACGTAGCACTGGCAAAGAACTGAGTCCACAGAGAAACCCCAAGTCCGCAGATTGGTCTTGCATCTCGTTGTGTTTGATCGTAATCTATTGAGAGTCCTCCATACTGGACACTTCTCCGAATGTCCAGAGGGAAGTTCTTCCTTTGGAGCCATCCATTCTCCCAAAGTCCGGCATTTCTCCCGCCATCGCGAGATCCTTGCCGCATGTGGATTCTCGATGAGAGATTCAATAGTTGTCAAGAAGCTCTTTCTCGATTTCAGCATAGGATGTGCGGGCTGACGACCGTATAGTGGATGGGCTTCCTTCGTTGTGGCCTTACTTTTGTCGTATCTCGCAGCTACCTCACGTTTGATTTCAGGAGAGCTGTGCCAGCGAGGCAGTGGTGTTCGTCCACAGGAGCAGGTCTTAAGCAACCCGTGATAATCCGGCAACACTCATTTAGAGCCTCATCTACGTTCCTGGCATGTCTGGACTTGCACCATACCGAACATGCCTATCCAGCAGAGGAATAAAATAAAGCAAGCGCGCTTGAGTGCACAGTGCGTGGATTAGCACCCCATCATGTACCTGTAAATTTTCGCACTATGTTATTTCTGGCTGCCACTTTCTGTTTGGTGTTTAGGCAATGCTTTTTATATGTTAGCGCGCGATCCAGAGTTACTCCAAGATATTTGGGAGTATGACTATGTTCGAGTACGATGCCTCCCCAGGATATATTTAAGGATCTATCTGCCTGTTTGTTCTTCAGGTAGAAAGCGCAGGTCTGAATCTCGGCAGGATTAGGTTTCGAGTAATTCTCAAGATAGTAAACAGTGAATTCTTCCAATGATTTTGATAGCGCATCTTCTACAGACTCAGAACAGTCAGCCTGAGTAGTGATAGCGCAGTTATGAGCCGAAATACAGCTTCGAGTTCCTTCAGGGCTAGGTTGATCGTTGCTGTAGATGTTGAATAATAGCGGCGCAAGCACGCTGCCTTGTGGTAGCCCATTTTCCTGATTTCTCCATCTGCTTTTCTTACCCTGAAATTCCACAAAAAATCTGCGGTTCTGGAGGTTTCTAATATTGCACATGAGTGCGAAGTCTTTAGCTATATCATAAACTTTATTCAGAAGGAGCCGATGGTCGATCGTATCGTAAGCCGCGAATAGGTCGATAAAGACAGCACCTGTAATGAGCCGTTTCTTACATCCATCTTCGATGTGTTGTGTTAAGTTTAATATCTGAGACGTGCAACTTTTCGCTTCTCCGAAATCTGCTTGCTGTGGTATTAGAAGAGGCTCCACCTTTCTTATCGTTCTCTGAAGAATGAGCCCTTCTAGTATTTTGTAGACGTGACAGAGTAAGGAGATAGGTCTATAATTTTTGGGATCTTTCCTATCATTCCTGGTTTCGGTATGGCAATTACTCTTGCTTTTCGCCATATTTTACGGTTCTTGCATTCTCGAATATAGTTGTTCATAACTCCAGTAACCAAAGCATTGTAGCAGGACCAAAATTCTTGACTTGTTCAGCTCTAATGTCATCCAAACCTGCTGTTTTTCCCAATTTACATTTATTCAGGGCTGAATTCAATACTTCAAGAGAGAAATAAACAGATAAAGTACTATTGTCTTGATCAGTTTGCCTGAATAATTGCCTGAATAATTGTATCAGAGACTCGCGTTAAACGCAAACTAAGCAAGCGGCAAATGCCCAAGTGTGTTCTTCATTAAACTAAATTGGCATCCAGCCACACATAGCGACTTAGTTGTTTTCAATTATTTCAGCTGCTTCTCAACCTCAGGGATGCCTATTTCCATGTCAATGGTACTGTAGAATAGGGGAATCAGTTCTGTACCATGGCCGCAAATATTTACTCAAAAGAAGAGACAGAACAATTTATTTTCTCGTTATAAAGGAACACCTTGTGGCGACCAGTCGTACGTTGTTCTTTTGCGACTCATATCGGCGCCATCGGCGCCTGCAAGAAGTACACTTTCCGCATATCGCAGTATATACCGGCGGGAAAAAAATCACAACACCAAAAACTGATTAATGTAGAGTAATGAAATTTCGGGAACACATTTGTCTAGATAAGATATTTAAGTGATTAACATTGCAAGATTACAGGTTAATGTAAGTTCGAGATAAGCCATTGCAGATGTGAAATGTTGCTACATTAGTAACGAGGGCAACCGCCAAAATGTTGAATACAAGCATGTAAACGGCATGCATTGTGTTGCACAAGTGCCGGATATCAGTTCGTGGAATGGTGTTCCAAGCCTGTTGCACATAGTCGCTCAGTACGGGGACGGTTGGCGGTGTTTGTGGATGACGCTGGAGTTGTCGTCCCACCAACAGGCCATGGCTACATCACGACACTGTTTGGAGCGTGTTGGGGGCGAGCGTTATCCTGTTGGAAAACGTCCCCTGGAATGCCGTCAATGAATGGCGGTACAACAGATGGAATCGCCAGACTGACGTACAAATTTGCAGTCAGGGTGCGTGGTATCATCAGGAGAGCGCTCCTTCTGTCATACGGGATCGCACCCTAGACCATAACTGCTCGTGTAGGTCCGGTGTATCAGGTTGGTTGCAGGCCCTAAACTGGCTTCTTTCTAACCAACACGCGGCCATCACTGGACTTCATCAGATGACACAACAGAACTCCACCCTGCCCTCCAATGAGCTTGACACCACTCAAGTCGCAACTGACCATGGAATCAGTATTGCGTCTGGCTCGGAGTTTTCCCCGAAGTAATCTATTTGTAACAGTTCGTTGTGTCACTGTGGTTCCTACTGCTGCTGCAGATGCAGTACAGTGCACCAGAGCCATGCGCCGAATACGGTAGTCTTCCCCTTCGGTAGAGCCACGTGGCCGTCAGGAGCACGGTCCTCTTACGACCGTACATTCTGGTGACCACAACTTTCAGCAGCCACGTACAGTGGTTACGTTCCTGCCCAGTCTTCCTGCAGCATCCCAGAAGGAACATCCAGCTTCTAGTAGCTCTATTACAGGACCTCGTTCAAATTCAGTGAGGTGCTGATAATCTACATCTGCATCTACATCCATACTCCACAAGCCACCTGACGGTGTTTGGCCGAGGGTACCTTGAGTACCTCTATCGGTTCTACCTTCTGTTCCAGTCTCTTACTGTTCGTGGAAAGAAGGATTGTCGGTATGCCTCTGTGTGGGCTGTAATCTCTCTAATTTTATCCTCATGGTCTCTTCGCGAGATATACGTAGGAGGGAGCAATATACTGCTCGACTCCTCGGTGAAGGTATGTTCTCGAAACTTCAACAAAAGCCCGTAGCGAGCTACTGAGCGTCTCTCCTGCAGAGTCTTCCACTGGAGTTTATCTATCATCTCCGTAACGCTTTCGCGATTACTAAATGATCCTGTAACGAAGCGCGCTGCTCTCCGTTGGATCTTCTCTATCTCTTCTGTCAAACCCATCTGGTACGGATCCCACACCGGTGAGCAGTATTCAAGCAGTGGGCGAACAAGCGTACTGTAATCTACTTCCTTTGTTTTCGGATTGCATTTTCTTAGGATTCTTCCAATGAATCTCAGTCTGGCATTTGCTTTACCGACGATTAATTTTATATGGTTATTCCATTTTAAATCACTCCTAATGCGTACTCCCAGATAGTTTATGGAATTAACTGCTTCCAGTTGCTGACCTGCCGTATTGTAGCTAAATGATAAGGGATCTTTCTTTCTACGTATTCGCAGCACATTACACTTGTCTACATTGAGATTCAATTGCCATTCCCTGCACCATGCGCCAATTCGCTGCAGATCCTCCTGCATTTCAGTACAATTTTCCATTGTTACAACCTCTCGATATACCACAGCATCATCCGCAAAAAGCCTCAGTGAACTTCCGTCGTCATCCACAAGGTCATTTATGTATATTGTGAATAGCAACGGTCCTACGACACTCCCCTGCGGCACACCTGAAATCACTCTTACTTCGGAAGACTTCTCTCCATTGAGAATGACATGCTGCGTTCTGTTATCTAGGAACTCTTCAATCCAATCACACAATTGGTCCGATAGTCCATATGCTCTTACTTTGTTCATTAAACGACTGTGGGGAACTGTATCGAACGCCTTGCGGAAGTCAAGAAAAACGGCATCTACCTGTGAACCCGTGGCTATGGGCCTCTGAGTCTCGTGGACGTCGGTATCGCCTTCAAGACATTCGTGACTGACACCAACTCACCACGTTCAATCTCACGACTGTTATAGCGCCTTTTTAAAGAAAAACTGTTTGCATCCTCATAGTGGCACTATAAACAGCGCTCTTACGCAACTGGAGCGAAATTTGAATAGAAATCATCTTCCACATGTAGAAACACGCCAACCAACATTTTATGAGGCGGCGTTTCGTAAGTCCGTGCAAAGTCCGAGGGATGGCAGCACCGGCGAGTATCGAGGTCATATTTAGTTAGTAGCATCTTTGAAAAGAACTCACAGAAGTTTCAACCATATTGGTCTATTTCTTTGTGTTTGGCATTCGTGTGAATCAAGGAAGTCGAGTGATTGACAAAAAATGGACGAAAAAGAATTTCGTGTGGTGATTAAACATTACTTTATGAAAGGCAAAACGCCTCAGGAGACTATAGAGAAGCTTGATAAACATTACGGTGACTCTGCACCTTCGATTACAACACTTTATAAGTGGTTTCAAAATTTTCGGAGTGGCCATATGTGCACAAATGATGCTGAACGTTCTGGACGCCCTGTGGAGGTTACGACTCCGGAAATCATTGATAAAATGCATGATACGGTGATGGATGACAGAAGAGTTGTGGTGCGTGAGATTGCTAGTGCTGTGAGCATCTCGAATGAACGGATACATAATATTTTGCATAAACATTTGGACATGTGAAAGCTATCTGCAAGAAGGATTCCGCGATTGCTCACGCTTGACCAAAAACGGAATCGTGTGAAGTGTTGCAAGGATGCTTTGCAACTGTTCAGGAAGAATCTGCAGGACTTTAAGCGTCGTTTCGTCACTGTGGATGAAACATGGATACATTACTATACTCCTGAGACCAAAGAACAATCTAAACAATGGGTTACCAAGGGAGAATCTGCACCAAAAAAGGCGAAGACCATTCCTTCGTCCTGAAAGGTTATGCCGACTGTTTTTTGGGATTCGCAAGAGATAATCATGGTCGACCATCTGCAAAAGGGTGAAACTATTACAGGTGCATATTTTTCATCGTTATTGGACCGTCTGAAAAGCGGACTGCAAGAAAAATGCCGGCGATTGTGAAACGTCCCCTTAGAAAAATTATTGAATTACTGTACTGGTAAACCCCTTACGTTATTTGATTTTCAAACAGCTGAGCAGAACTGAACGTACTCAGACATTTCTCTCTTTACTTATTCTGATCATCACTAAACAGACACACAATATTTTTAGCGCAACGCAATCTGACTTTCAAAAATCCCTGCAAAAGAATGGCCCTGACTAACAATAACCTATACCTTTCATGAATCACTTACCTCATAAAAATCTTCATTACTCGAACTACTGCAATACAGCGAGCGCCAATACTGCCAGCTAAATAAAAGATTCTAATTACTGAAGGGACTAACTACTGATAGGCATACTGAGCAAATGAAAGATTTTGATAAAGAACGAAAAATGTATTTACCTTAATAGTGTTCAAAAGTCATTATACATATATCAGTTCATGACATCCAGGCTTACAAATTAACTGTCTCTGATGTACACACGTCCAGATCATCCGCTCTCAATACTCCGCCATCTCTCTCCCCACATCCACCACTGCTTGCGGCTCACCTCCAACTGCACAACGCTACGCGCTGTTAACAGCCAACGGCCCAACACAACAATAGCAAATTCCAACAATGCAAACCAGCCACAGACTGCACACAGCACAGCCAGTGATTTTCATACAGAGCGCTACATGGCGTTACCAACATAAAAACCTAAACAGCCTACTTACAATTGGGCCGCAAAAAAGTCTTTTTCCATTGCGACAATGCACCAGCACACACCTCATCAGTTATGGTCGCAAAATTAATGGAAATAGGTTTCCAACTCGTTTCAGATCCCCCCCCCCCCCCCCATTCTCCAGACTTGACTCCCTCGGACTACTATTTGTTCCTCAACTTGAAGACATGGCTGGCAGCACAAAGATTTTTATTCAAACTAGGAGGTGACTGCTGCAACTAATAGCTATTTTGCAGACTTGGAGAGATCCTATTATACGGAAGGGATCTACAAATTAGAACAGCGTTGGGTGAAGCGTGTAAGTCTAAAAGGAGACTATGTCGAAAAATAAAAAAGGTTTACCCGAAACACCTAAGTAGTTTCTATTTTTGCACGGACTTTTCAAAGTATGTTGCACAACTCCTGTTGGGTGTTGCGATTTTTTTTTTTTTTTTTGTTTTGTTATGGTCAGAGTAGATGTAAAAGTACCGCGAGCGGTAAGCTTTGCCCTGTAGCTGCACTTTCCGTGGCTGCAGGTATATTTGGGCAGGGGTGAAAGCTAACGCGGCGTGGGGGGTGGACACGAGCGACAAAAGCCCACCAGGCTGCCCTCGCAGAGGCGCTTCCAGAGGGTGGGCACCTTTTTGCGACCTAAAGAGGGGTAAACGTGCGCGCGGGGGAGGGCGGCGCGTTCATCTGTTTCCCTGACGCGCGACGCACAGCTGCCCGGGGGAGTCCCCCCCCCCCCCCCCACTGTGCTACGTCACGGCTTTTGTTGCTCGCCGACCGCAAGAGCTGCGAGACGCGCCGCGCGATGGCAGCACCTGCGGAGGCGGAGACTTAATTGCCTCGTTATTCGCCCCTCGGCCGCTACCCACTGGCCAGTGCCGGCCGCCCTCCTGCTTTTTACGTCCGCGTCTTTTGTATCTTTACGTCTGCCGCGGAGAGGTCACCCCACGCCCGCTGCGGGCTTGCGGAAGTACACCGCAGCAACCACTTCCTCTCCTTAAACAGCGCGCGTTGTTATTACGTCGTTACCACAAAACCCGTACGTGACCACCAACGATGCCCGCAGAGGCACCCCAGCGTCTTTTGTCTCCCCGTAACGATTGCCGCCAAAACAATTGCGCTCCCACGAGACGGAGAAACCGGCAGCAGAACGGTCGAAATAAAAACGGGTAATCATACCTCATTAGGGATTGTTATAGAGAGACCACGGTTTGCCAACAAGTCTTTTTCGAACAGTAATGGTAACGTTAGATGAGTAGTTTCACATCTTTCACTTCTAGTAGATAACGCCACAAGCTCCGCTTCGACATTTACAGATGACGCTGTTCTATACAGCGTTAAAAAAAACGCTTCCCATATTCCTGCATGAGGTAGCACTGGCCAAACTAAAACGATAATTCACATTGTGATAACATCTAAAAATCAATAACTGTTGAGACATGGGAAAATCTGTCCTTCCATTCCCATCTGTCTGTTACATAGAAGCAGACACTTAAGGCAGTGCTGCAAGTGCCTACCACGTATACTCGCGCATCCTCCTCGAGGGTCACTCCAGAAGAAATGCACACTATTTTTGTAAAAATACAGTTTTCATTCTGCATGTATGGAAGTTTTACTGTGTGTAGATACATCCTTCCCGCTTGTTTTCAAGCTTATTTCAACCTGTTCCCCCTGATTGGCGCCGTCACAGCATGTCTTCAAGATGGCTGCTACAGCTGACGTTCGTCAGAAGCAACGTGCTGTCATAGAATTACTGGTTCAAATGGCTCAAATGGCTCTGAGCACTATGGGACTCAACTTCTGAGGTCATGAGTCCCCTAGAACTTAGAACTACTTAAACCTAACTAACCTAAGGACATCACACACATCCATGCCCGAGGCAGGATTCGAACCTGCGACCGTAGCGGCCTAGAATTACTGTGCTGTGAAAACGAGACAGTGGGAAACACCCACAATAGGTTGAAAAAGGTGTACGAAGATGCAGCTGTCGATCGCAGTACAGTCAGTCGGTGGGCAAGCAGGTTACGTGATGAAAGTGGGCACGGCAATATTGAGGATTGTCCTCGCAGCGGCAGGCCTCGTACTGCACACACACCAGATAATGTGCACAGAGACTTAACGAATTGGTGACTTCTGACTGACGCATGAGAGTGAGCGAATTATCACGCTACGTTTGGATAGGGGAAGGAAGTGTTCGCAAAATACTGAAAGTGCTGGCGTTAGAAATGGTTTGTAGCAGGTGGGTTCCCAGGATGTTGACAGTGGCTCACAAAGAAACAAGAAAAACGGTATGCTGAAACACCCGCCTTACAGTCCTGACCTGGCTCCATGTGACTATCGTCTCTTTGCGAAACTGAAAGACTCTCTTCGTGGGACAAAGTTTGAAGATGGTGACTCTCTTGCGCACGCTGCCAAACAGTGACTCCAACAGGTTGGCCCAGAATTTTACCGTGCGGGTGTACAGGCGCTGGTTCCAAGATGGCGTAAGGCAGTTGAGAGGGATGGAAATTATGAGGAGAAATGAAAATATTGTTCCTAAAGGATCTATCTACACAATGTAAAACTTTCGAACATGTAGACTAAAAGATCGATTTAAAAAAAATGGTGTGCATTTCTTTTGGAGTGACCCTCGTACCCAAATAAAATAACAACTGTGTGGGGTAGAGCAAGTTTTCTTGGATGGGAAGCCATTGACAGATGTGGAAGTAACTTCGGGTGTACCCCACGATAGTGCGTTGGTTCCCTTACTGTTCATGTTGTATACTGAAGACCAAGCGGACATTGCCAATTCTAATCTCAGATTTTTCGCAAACGTTGCAGTTACCTACAGTGATGTGCAGTCTGAACGAACACGCACAAATTTTCAGTCAGATCCTGATAAGATTTAAAAGTGGTGCAAAGATTGACAACTTGCTGCAAGTTTTCAAAAATATATAATCGGACACTTCACGAAATGGTTCAAATGGCTCTGAGCACTATGGGACTTCACAACTGAGGTCATCAGTCCCCTAGAACTCAGAACTACTTACACCTAACTAACCTAAGGACATCACACACATCCATGTCCGAGGCAGGATTCGAACCTGCGACCATAGCGCTCGCGGGGTCCAGACTGAAGTGCCTAGAACCGCTCGACCACACCGGCCGGCACACTTCACAAAACAAGAAAACATAGTAATCTATGAATATAATACTAGTGAGTCACAGATGGAATCTGTAAACTCAAAAAAAATATCTGGGTGTAACATTTCGCAGGGATAAGAAGTGGAACCGCCACATAGGGTCAGTGGTGGAAAACCAGATAACAGACTTCGGTTGGTAGAATACTGGGGAAATGCATTCAGTCTACAAAGGAGAGTGCTTACAAATCACTCCTGCGACCCATCCTAGAATACTGCTCATCTGTGAGGCTCCCATAAGAAATAAACTAAAGCGCCAAAGACACTGGTATAGGCATGCGTATGCAAATACACAGATATGTAAACAGACGGAATACGGCGCTGTGGTCGCCAATGTCTATATAGGACAAAAAGTCTCTGGCGCAGACATTAGATCGGTTACTGCTGCTACAATGGCAGGTTATCAAGATTTAAGTGGGTTTGAACGTGGTGCTACAGTCGGCGCACGAGCGATGACACACGGCATCTCCCAGGTAGCGATGAAGTGCTGAATTTCCCGTACGACCATTGCATGAGTGTACTGTTGAAAGAGTACAGTACCACCCGACATTGAAAAATTGGTACAACGTTCTTCGTTATTCTTGTCAGAACAACATATTTTTTTGTAATAATAACTCAATTTCACTTAATACACCGAAGCCGGATACCCGTGTAGGAAAGAATGACAATTTATTTATTTAATTGATCACATGTGCATTCCCACAAGATAAATCCCTACACCCAATTTGGTGATATCTGCGAAATGAATGAATGTATGGTCGTCTACTAACCACAGATAGTGAATGTGCAATATATGATCATCTTTGAGACGATCTTTTGGTCGCCTTTGGTGGAACCAAAGAGATGAAATTTACCTGAGCTTTGAGCGCCTGAAATGTGGCTGACCAATACGGTAGCAAGGTGCTCCCCCACTTCGGCAGAGGTGCGAGATGACCTGAAGAATGGCCATGTTTCAGCACTCTGGTGCTGGATCTTGTGTTGGTAAGACCTGTCTTAGGTGTGCTCCGTAAAGACAAAAGAGTGGAGAGATGGTATGCATGTGAAATACTTAAGAGTAGTTTAGAATAATAATTTCTCTATTTCAGGAACTTTTGGGGGGAGAATTAAATGACAGGCAGGTTGTATTAAGGGGATCGTAGTAATCTTTGAAAGTGACCAACGGTCACAGTGAAACCACATGTAGCAATAAGTTGAAATACTTGTGAGTGCTAGTACTAACTTAAAATACTTCCGAGTGCTAAAGTTAAGCTGAATTACTGGCGTTTGTACTATAAGTTGGAAATGTTTAAGAAATGTCTTGTGCAGGACTTGAAATTAGAGACGAGTACTTCCACGTGGTGAGTACTGTGTGAGTCTCAATCTGTGTATGAGACAAAGGATAAAGAGAAGTACTCGTCCATGGTATCAGTTGAGGACTCGCGTGTGTGACGAATATGTTCTTAATATTACTTTGCGTGTTATGTTTCCGTGTGACGCTGGATTCAAACTCTAATACTCTGAGAGTGAAGCAAGGTGACTCAGCCGTCTATCCAGCAACGCCACTTGGCTTGCATTGCACAGGAAGACGTGCATATATCCTCCAGAGTTCGTAGTGGGAAAGAAAAGTTACGAAGTGGGGCAGTGTCGTGTGAAACTGGGATGAATACTGATTGAAGTGGCAAAGCTGAAAGTGATGTGATTCTAACGTTGTGACTATTCTTTGTGTTGTATTGTATGTTGCCAGTGTGATGTATACCATGTTGTATGTGTGGTTTGCATGGGAGAGTAACAAGATAGGTTCAGAGGCAGTGGGTTATGCATTTTCCTTTTTGTATCGCTCGGTCTGGAGTAAATTTTCGTGATGATGGTGAGAGGTGGCATGAGTCCCCTCTCATATTTCTATCTTACGATTTTCCTCTCTAATCGCATGCGGTGAAAAGTCGCTATTCCTTCACACGCGGACTTCCCACACAGCGTCTCTCGTCACCCGGGTGGTCCGGTGACAGGCGGGCTCTGCTGATCTTGAAAGGGTTAAGCTGACGGGTGTGAGGGAGTCAAGTGAATGCTTTCCAGACGCCGACATTGTCAAAAGACACGCTCGCAGGGGCCTTAAGGAGCGGCTGGGCTAGAGATTCCGTTACTTCGCAGAAACTTAGCGAAAACACTTTATGGTGGGCTACCAGCGAGGTGTGGGAATGACTTGTGTTCCCAGGCAGTTCCTACGTTTTCTGCAAAATCGTAACTGTGATTGGCTTGCTCAGGGCATAGCTCCGTGACGTAGCAAAATCGGCGCAGAAATTGGCGCCAAGAATCTCCATTGGTGGAATGGTAGTGCTTCGGCAATAGAGTGGAATTTTCCGCCGGTTTTCGAGTTGCTGATTGGAACGGTTAACCACGGCCACTGTCGTGGGGGCGGGAATGTTCTGTGTTCGGTTTGTACAGGTGCTCTTGTGGAGTAGTCGGCTCTCGCCTTTCAGTCGGAGTAGGTTACAACACTGAGCTCTCGCTGCGCTGGACAGCCTGCCTTCCGTTGGCTGTCTAATATACTTTTATTTGATTGTAACTGTTTAACGAAGTTGCTGAAGTTTCGAATTCAACGTAACTTTCCGAGTACAGTTGGCAATTGAGCGTTCTGCGTACAAGCGGCCTATGTTGTCTGTCTTGGGCAGTTTTGACTAAAGTTGACTGTATCGGAATTACTGTGTGACTTCGCTTGTGAAAATCAATCACTGTACCGTCAGTGATTGTGTGGCGAGTCATCTTTGTCTCCCTCAGAGGCGCATTTGTATTGATAGGAAGTCTTTAGTCTGGAACAACCAGACCAGGACAATTCGTTTCGGGCTATACTCGCGACATTATCATCACCACGACGGGACGTCGAAGCAACCAGCCATCGCTTCCAGTGCGCCAGATCGTGTCCTTGCAGCTAAGAAGACAGCTTGGTAATGTACGTCCGCAGCACCGGCAAAGCAGGCATTTTTGCTAGGCGATCATCAGAGCTCAGCAGAGAGCGCCTGTTCGTCTTTTCTAACTTTGCTCTATCTTGGGTGTTCATTGTCTGAGTTC
Organism: Schistocerca cancellata; assembly: GCF_023864275.1. Classification (NCBI taxonomy): domain Eukaryota; kingdom Metazoa; phylum Arthropoda; class Insecta; order Orthoptera; family Acrididae; genus Schistocerca; species Schistocerca cancellata. The sequence continues at coordinate 12,387,624 of NC_064635.1, read as the reverse complement.
TCACTAATGTAGCAGCAATTAATGTTGGGTTAGCTGTGTGTCTCTCTTAAGATTTGAGTTGCTAGGAATTGGCTCCACATACCACTTCGTCATAAACGTCACAATCTAGTTTAGGGACAACTTCACCTTCACAGCGTTTATTTGAGTATCCAATTTGAGCCAATTTGATGTATTGTAAATGTTTCATGTGTTTTTGTTTATTATTTTGTGTTTAGTCTTAATAAATCATATTGTTATTTTGGACAGAACTTTCATTCTGTTAATCGGTAGAGCAACCCTATCATTTCTCACTACGTTAATGAAACCTTCCTTTATTTAACTTATTAATCAAATTAAATCATTGCAGGTGCCAAACTCTTTTCTACTCCACTTGCAGGGTTGATTACAGTCAGTTCGCGTATCTTTTTAATCCATGTGCAACAGCAAAAGTCGGAGTTAGAATAGGGGGGGCTTAGAGCATCATGTACATATGTAGATTCTAGAAGAATTTAGTGTTAAATACACTGTTAGCCCCGGCACCTCGCATAAAATGGCGATCCTTAGCCTCGGATCTTTCCTGTGAATCACTGATAAGCTAACAGTGTTCTTAGTAGGAACATTCAAATTTTTTTTCTCTACTTTTTTTTTAATGATTAGTTCCCAAGTTCTTTTTCTTGTAGTTCCGCGATTAGTTTTTATTAGCGGCACATGATTACAGTTTTTGTTTTCAGTGTATATATTTTTTGTTGGTTCATTGTTTTTTGTGTTTCTTTGATGTGGTGTCCGTACCACATCACACTTTGTCGGATTTGTGTGCAGTTTCTGTACCACAACAAATCGTGCTTGTAGTTACAGCGTTGGAACGGCGTTGTTGAAATTTTATGTCTATGTGGAAATATATTGGGTGTAGATGATTTATTGTGAATTTTAGATAAATTTGTTTTTTTTCATGAATGATAACGAGAAGTAAGGCACGACTATTAGTGAGCGAAGCTAAAACAAAAGAGGATAGCATAATGGATAAGGGGCAGTTTACTGACGGGAATAGGTTCGGAGATGAGATGGGCACATTTTTAGCAGGACAGGACGCCAGGGTCATTGATGAGGAAGGTGATTTGGACGCGATCTCAGAGCAGCGTCGCGACCGTGATAGTGAGGTAGAGGATGAAACAGAGGCAGTCACACAGGTCGAGACGGTAGCAGAAGTTTATAATCAAACGAACGAGAGCAGACAGGGGCCAGCTCGGCCGCGTCAGAGCTCTAGCGCCCAGGTGTCCAGAGTTATATCGCCCATGTGTGACGAGGATCAAAATGATGACATTAACCCAATACTGAGCTTCCTACGATCAATGAAAGATGAAGCTGACGAACAACGTAAGAAAGAGAAGGAAGAAGATGAGAAACAACGTAAGAAGGAGAAGGAAGAAGCTGACGAACAGCATAAGAAGGACACTCAGGCAATAATTTCGCATATAGGGAAAATTCGTGGGGAATTACTAACAATAAAGAAAGAATGTGGAGAAGCAAAACAAATGTCATTGGTAGCACAAAAAGTAGCAGGCGTAGCCAAAACGGCAGCAACAGGGGCAATGAAATCGCAAAAGTAACTTCTCAACTCGCAGGTCGCTTGCGACGTGCGACTCAAGCCCACTCAAAATCCCTAGCGTTCTTAAAAACTCAAGGTAATATCGCGGTTACGAATATCACGAAACGAATGAAAGAAGTAGAGAGTCGAATAGCAAATCTAGAGCGAAACGGGTACACGAGCACTGCGCGTTCGGATACCAATGATGGAGTACACAGAATTGTGTCTCCGAGGAAAAGCTCGCCGTGCTCTAGCCCAGTGACAGCGTGCGGAACGAACAATGCACACGCAGAAACAGCGAGTAATAGCTCCAATAATTGCAGCCCACTTAGAAGAGTGAATGCTGAATGCCACTTCCACTGTGATACAGAGGTAGCAAATCACAGTTATCAGCAAGATAGAACAGGACACTCAGCAGACGTGCAAGTATCGGAAACGAGTGACAACACCACTGCGAGGATCGGACAGGATTTTGATCACAATCACTTCCTGTCGATACTAAAATTCCAGAAGTTCAGAGATAATGGGGGGTCGATGCATCCCAAAAGGTGGGTGATGCAGTTTACAAATTCATTACCGTCATCATGGCCAACCCTGGCAAAATTAGAATTCATGTGTGGACACATCGAAGGCCAAGCCGCGGAAAAGATGCGGGGTGTGGCAGCGACGTGTCAGACTTATCAGGAATTTGTTGATGCGTTCCTGGGGATCTACTGGTCAAAGGAAACGCAAGACAGGATTAAAGAGGAAATAATATTTTGTCCTGAACTGCAAGTGTCCGGGCAAAGGAGCACAACCAAATTTTTTGATGATTTACTCAAGAAGAATCAATTTTTAGATAGTCCATATAGCAAGGGAGAAATCATCAAATTTTTATTTTTCCAAATTGCCAGTTAGGTACCAACAGACACTTGTCGGGAAGTGTGGATCTGACATAGAAGCATTCAAGAGTCTATTGCGTGAACTCGAAGTTGTCTTTGACAAACAAGACGCAAAGGACAGGAAGAAGGGGCACAGTAACAAATACCAACGACCAGCAAGGGAGGACGACAACAGATGGCATAATCGCACTGGTCTTTTAGGAAACCGGGGTTACGGAAACCAAGATTACGCTAACCAAGGTTTTGGAAACCAGAGACACGGAAACCAGAACGTCAGGGAACAGGGTCATGCTAGACAAGCAAGCGGGGACAGGAAGAATAAAGAACGGCAAAGCGACCGTAATTGGAGAGAGCGAAATCCTAATGCAAGTCAGAGGAGGGGGAGTCTAACAAGGGATTGGCGCTAGTCCATAGGACTCCACCACATCTCTCACACAAACAAGTTCATGGAATAATAGTAGTTTAAGTAATGTACATATTAGAATAGGCAAGTATATGAACCGTTCTTCGGGGAACAATAATCGTTGCATTAATAGATTAAGATTGTTAAAGTATTAACACGCTGCGTTGGCTTGTAAAATAATTTACTGCTGCTAGTCTTTTTTTTTGTATATGTTCGCGACTTCCCATATCGATGGAGTAGGAGGCACTGCCATTCCATGAGCAATGTTTTTGTCCTTTCCTGTCTGGTGTCCATGTTGAGGGATAATGATGAGTGAAGAGATGTCGCACAAACGGGCGCATACAAGAACGTGCTCCTAGAAGCGTTCTGGGATGTCGTGATACGCTCCATAGCGGCCACAACCAGTTCGTGAGACGTTCATACCAATGCTTGCAGGCACACGTCAGTGCATTGCAAGATTTTGGTATATTGCGTGATTTCGAGGATGAATATGGGCAGTATAGTTTTTACAGTGATGCGCCAGCATCGTTGTCTTGCATGTCGGGGTGAACCTGTGAGCGTTTGACTCCAATGGTGCCCTAGACGGTAGAAATGCGGGGCTGCTTGTGACTGTCACAGATGAATAACCAAGGAATTATACTTGGAGATTCGTGACATACTGTGTAGCTGGTGTGTGGTGGGCGACGGAATTCTCAACAGAAACCAGTCCTGGCTTGGTCATATTACATTGCCTCTGGAAAGGTGTGCTTTGATCGCGAAAACCGCATGACATAGAAAAAGAAGTTGCAACTATAAATTTATTTATAAACTTATTTATCAAATTAAATTATTGCAGGTGCCAAACTCTTTTCTATTCCACTTGCAGGGTTGATTACAGTCAGTTCGCGTATCTTTTTAATCCATGTGCAACAGCAAAAGTCGGAGTTAGAATAGGGGGGGCTTAGAGCATATTTACATATGTAGATTCTAGAAGAATTTAGTGTTAAATACACTGCTAGCCCCGGCACCTCGCAATTGGTGAGAGAGGCGAAGTGTGAGATATAGCAAAAGATCAACCATCCTATCCAGAAAGTGGACTGTAGCGTTAGATGATTACGAGACCATTGTTGTTGTTGTGGTCTTCAGTCCTGAGACTGGTTTGATGCAGCTCTCCATGCTACTCTCTCCTGGGCAAGCTTCTTCATCTCCCAGTACCTACTGCAACCTACATCCTTCTGAATCTGCTTAGTGTATTCATCTCTTGGTCTCCCTCTACGATTTTTACCCTCCACGCTGCCCTCCAATACTAAATTGGTGATCCCTTGATGCCTCAGAACATGTCCTACCAACCGATCCCTTCTTCTGGTCAAGTTGTGCCACAAACTTCTCTTCTCCCCAATCCTATTCAATACTTCCTCATTAGTTATGTGATCTACCCATCTAATCTTCAGCATTCTTCTGTAGCACCACATTTCAAAAGCTTCTATTCTCTTCTTGTCCAAACTACAGGGCTATTACAAATGATTGAAGCGATTTCATAAATTCACTGTAGCTCCATTCATTGACATATGGTCACGACACACTACAGATACGTAGAAAAACTCATAAAGTCATAAGCACTTCAGGTTTCTGCCGTCAGAGCGCTCGAGAGCGCAGTGAAACAAAACGGCGACAGGAGCCGAGAAAGCGTATGTCGTGCTTCAAATGCACTCACATCAGTCAGTCATAACAGCGCAACGACACTTCAGGACCAAGTTCAACAAAGATCACCAACTGCTAACTCCATTCGGCGATAGTATGCGCAGTTTAAAGCTTCTGGATGCTTCTGTAAGGGGAAATCAACGGGTCGGCCTGCAGTGAGCGAAGAAACGGTTGAACGCGTGCGGGCAAGTTTCACGCGTAGCCCGCGGAAAATTGGCTCATGCCACAACTGTAGACCGACAGCACCGACTTCATCTTTCAACAGGATGGTGCTCCACCGCACTTCCATCATGATGTTCGGCATTTCTTAAACAGGAGATTGGAAAACCGATCGATCGGTCGTGGTGGAGATCATGATCAGCAATTCATGTCATGGCCTCCACGCTCTCCCGACTTAACCCCATGCGATTTCTTTCTGTGGGGTTATGTGAAAGATTCAGTCTTTAAACCTCCTCTACCAAGAAACGCGCCAGTACTGCGAGATCGCATCAACGATGCTTTCGAACTCATTGATGGGGACATGCTGCGCCGAGTGTGGGAGGAACTTGATTATCGGCTTGATGTCTGCCGAATCACTAAAGGGGCACATATCGAACATTTGTGAATGCCTAAAAAAACTTTTTGAGTTTTTGTATCTGTGTGCAAAGCATTTTGAAAATATCTCAAATAATAAAGTTATTGTGGAGCTGTGAAATCGCTTCAATCATTTGTAATAACCCTGTATTTACCGTCCATGTTTCACTTCCATACATGGCTACACTCCATACAAATACTTTCAGAAATGGCTTCCTGACACTTAAATCTATACTCGATGTTAACAAATTTCTCTTCTTCAGAAACGCTTTCCTTGCCATTGCCAGACTACATTTTATATCCTCTCTACTTCGACCATCATCAGTTATTTTGCTCCCCAAATAGCAAAACTCCTTTACTACTTTAAGTGTCTCATTTCCTAATCTAATACCCTCAGCATCACCCGACTTAATTCGACTACATTCCATTATCCTCGTTTTGCTTTTGTTGATGTTCATCTTATATCCTCCCTTCAAGACACCATCCATTCCGTTCAACTGCTCTTCCAAGTCCTTTGCTGTCTCAGACAGAATTACAATGTCATCGGCGAACCTCAAAGTTTTTATTTCTTCTCCATGGATTTTAATACCTACTCCAAATTTTTCTTTTGTTTCCTTTACTGCTTGCTCAATATACAGATTGAATAACATCGGGGAGACGCTACAACCCTATCTTACTCCCTTCCCAACCACTGCTTCCCTTTCATGTCCCTCGACTCTTATAACTGCCATATGTTTCTGTACAAATTGTAAATAGCCTTTCGCTCCCTGTATTTCACCCCTGCCACCTTTGGAATTTGAAAGAGAGTATTCCAGTCAACATTGTCAAAAGCTTTCTCTAGGTCTACAAATGCTAGAAACGTAGGTTCGCCTTTCCTTAATCTTTCTTCTAAGGTAAGTCGTACGGTCAGTATTGCCTCACGTGTTCCAGTATTTCTACGGAATCCAAACTGATCTTCCGCGAGGTCGGCTTCTACAAGTTTTTCCATTCGTCTGTAAAGAATTCGTGTTAGTGCTTTGCAGCTGTGGCTTATCAAACTGATTGTTCGGTAATTTTCACATCTGTCAACACCTGCTTTCTTTGGGATTGGAATTATTATATTCTTCTTGAAGTCTGAGGGTATTTCGCCTGTTTCATACATCTTGCTCACCAGATGGTAGAGTTTTGTCATGACTGGCCCTCCCAAGGCCGTCAGTAGTTCCAATGGAATGTTGTCTACTCCCGGGGCCTTGTTTGGACTCAGGTCTTTCAGTGCTCTGTCAAACTCTTCACGCAGTATCGTATCTCTCATTTCATCTTCTTCTACATCCTCTTCCATTTCCATAATATTGTCCTCAAGTGCATCTCCCTTGTATAGACTCTCTATATACTCCTTCCACCTTCCTGCTTTCCCTTCTTTGCTTAGAACTGGGTTTCCATCTGAGCTCTTGATGTTCATACAAGTGGTTCTCTTATCTCCAAAGGTCTCTTCAATTTTCCTGTAGGCAGTATCTATCTTACCCCTAGTGAGATAAGCCTCTACATCTTTACATTTGTCCTCTAGCCATCCCTGCTTAGCCATTTTGCACTTCCTGTCGATCTCATTTTTGAGACGTTTGTATTCCTTTTTGCCTGCTTCATTTGCTGCATTTTTATATTTTCTCCTTTCATCAATTAAATTCAATATTTCTTTTGTTACCCAAGGATTTCTACTAGCCCTCGTCTTTTTACCTACTTGATCCTCTGCTGCCTTCACTACTTTATCCCTCAAAGCTACCCATTCTTCTTCTACTGCATTTCTTTCCCCCATTCCTGTCAATTGTTCCCTTATACTCTCCCTGAAACTCTGTACAACCTCTGGTTCTTTCAGTTTATCCAGGTCCCATCTCCTTAAATTCCCACCTTTTTGCAGTTTCTTCAGTTTTAATCTACAGGTCATAACCAATAGATTGTGGTCAGAGTCCACATCTGGAAAAGTCTTACAATTTAAAACCTGGTTCCTAAATCTCTGTCTTACCATTATATAATCTATCTGATAGCTTTTAGTATCTCCAGGATTCTTCCATGTATACAACCTTCTTTTATGATACTTGTACCATGTGTTAGCTATGATTAAGTTATGCTCTGCGCATAATTCTACCAGGCAGCTTCCTCTTTCATTTCTTAGCCCCAATCCATATTCACCTACTACGTTTCCTTCTCTCCCTTTTCCTACACTCGAATTCCAGTCACCCATGACTATTAAATTTTCTTCTCCCTTCACTATCTGAATAATTTCTTTTATTTCATAATACATTTCTTCAATTTCTTCGTCATCTGCAGAGTTAGTTGGCATATAAACTTGTACTACTGTAGTAGGTGTGGGCTTTGTATCTATCTTGGCCACAATAATGCGTTCACTATGCTGTTTGTAGTAGCTTACCCGCATTCCTATTTTCCTATTCATTATTAAACCTACTCCTGCATTACCCCTATTTGACTTTGTGTTTATAACCCTGTAGTCACCTGACCAGAAGTCTTGTTCCTCCTGCCACCGAACCTCACTAATTCCGACTATATCTAACTTTAACCTGTCCATTTCCCTTTTTAAATTTTCTAACCTACCTGCCCGATTAAGGGATCTGACATTCCACGCTCCGATCCGTAGAACGCCAGTTTTCTTTGTCCTGATAACGACATCCTCTTGAGTAGTCCCCGCCCGGAGATCCGAATGGGGGACAATTTTACCTCCGGAATATTTTACCCAAGAGGACGCCATCATCATTTAATCATACAGTAAAGCTGCATGCCCTCGGGAGAAATTACGGCCGTAGTTTCCCCTTGCTTTCAGCCGTTCGCAGTACCAGCACAGCAAGGCCGTTTTGGTTATTGTTACAAGGCCAGATCAGTCAATCATCCAGACTGCTGCCCCTGCAACTACTGAAAAGGCTTCTGCCCCTCTTCAGGAACCACCCGTTTGTCTGGCCTCTCAACAGATACCCCTCCGATGTGGTTGTACCTACGGTACGGCTATCTGTATCGCTGAGGCACGCAAGCCTCCCCACCAACGGCAAGTTCCATGGTTAATGGGGGGGGGGGGGGGGCGAAACCATAAGATAGAGAATCACCAATGTAAAGCAATGACCACTGGGCGGAGTTTCTCCTGTGTAATTATTGTATAAAAATGTAATAATAGAATAATAGAATTTATCGGAATAAAAAAAAGATAGTGAAAAGAAAAAGATTGGTGTCCTTGTTCTTCGAATAGTGTGTAGTCATGATATCCAGAATTTATAACGTGTGCGCCATTCATATTCAGTGCGATGGCCACGTGTTGATCAAAGCCGTTGAGTAAGAAAGGAAATGTGGTATTGCCAGTGCGTAGTGAACAATCAGAGTTGTGTAAATTACTAATAGTCAGATGTGCGTTATCCGTTTCCGTTGCGTAATATTCAAACATGAGAATAATTTGTAGCTTAATTGTGAGTACTAGAGCTCATAATCAGTCATGTTTTGCGATAAATAAGAATAAATCCACTCGCTTGGCAGACCGCTCATCTTGCAGGCCTGACTGCTTGATGCCACAGTATGAGCAAGGCATGTGAGTGCCTCTCACTGTGAATATCAGGAAACCGGTAAACGTAAAATCTGCGGCATTGCTACGGCCGGAAAAAGACCCTGCAAGAACGAGACCAACCACGATTGAAGAGAATCGTTCAACGTGATAGAAGTGCAACCCTTCCGCAAATTGCTGCAGATTTCAATGCTGGGAAATCAACAAGTGTCAGCGTGCGAACCATTCAACGAAACATCATCAAGCAGGAGAGCTTCTGTAAAGTTCGGAAGGTAGGAGACGAGGTACTGGCAGAAGTAAAGCTGTGAGTACCGGACGTGAGTCGTGCTTCGGTAGCTCAGTTGGTAGAGCACTTGCCCGCGAAAGGCAAAGGTCCCGAGTTCGAGTCTCGGTCGGGCACACAGTTTTAATCTGCCAGGAAGTTTCATATCAGCGCACACTCCGCTGCAGAGTGAAAATCTCATTCTGGAAACATCCCCCAGGCTGTGGCTAAGCCATGTCTCCGCAATATCCTTTCTTTCAGGAGTGCTAGTTCTGCAAGGTTCGCAGGAGAGCTTCTGTAAAGTTCGGAAGGTAGGAGACGAGGTACTGGCAGAAGTAAAGCTGTGAGTACCGGACGTGAGTCGTGCTTCGGTAGCTCAGTTGGTAGAGCACTTGCCCGCGAAAGGCAAAGGTCCCGAGTTCGAGTCTCGGTCGGGCACACAGTTTTAATCTGCCAGGAAGTTTCATATCAGCGCACACTCCGCTGCAGAGTGAAAATCTCATTCTGGAATCATCAACATCGTTTTCAGAGCCGAAGGCCCACTTGTGTACCCTTGATGACTTCACGACACAAAGCTTTACGCCTCGCCTGGGCCAGTCAACACCGACATTGGACTGTTGATGACTGGAAACATGTATCCTGGTCGGACAAGTCTCGTTTCAAATTGTTTCGAGCGGATCGACACTTACGGGTATGGAGACAACCTGATGAACCTACGGACCCTGCATGTCAGCAGGGTACTGTTCAAGCTGGTGGAGGCTCTATATTGGTGTGGAGCGTGTTCAGCTGGAGTGATGTGGGACTACTGATACGTCTAGATACGACTCTGACAGATGATCTGTACGTAAGCATCCTGTCTGATCATCTGCATCCATTCATGTCCATTGTGCATTCGGACGGAATTGGGCAATTCCAGCAGGACAATGCGACACCACACACGTTCAGAATTACTACAGAGCGGCTCCGGGAACACTGTTCTGAGTTCAAATACTTCATCTGGCGAGTAAACACCCAAGGCATGAACATTATTGATCATATCTTGAAGATCTCCACCCCCTCGTACTCTTACGGATTAATGGACAACCCTGCAGGATTCATGGTGTCATTTCCCTACAGCACAACTTCAGACATTAGTCGAGTCCAAGCCACATCGTGTTGCGGAATTTCTGCGTGCTTGCGAGGGTCCAGCACGATATTAGGTAGGTTTACCAGTTTCTTTAGCTCTTCGGTGTAGATCTTGCAGGGGATATTGAACGTATACGGAGAAGGGCAACACAAATAGGCACAGGTTTCTTTCACCCAGGGGATACTGTCATGGAAATGCTGAAAGAACTGAACTGGCAGTCTTGAAGATAGATGTTGACTATCCCGAGAAAGTTTATTATCAAAGTCTTAAGAACCGTCTTTAAGTGATGACTCTGGGAATATTCTACAACCCTCTACGTATCGCTCCCACAGGAATCTTGAGGAGAAGATTAGATTGATTACAGCACGCATAGAGGTATTTAAAGGTGTAGTCCTTTCGATCTCCTTACACAAATGGAACGGGAAAAAGCCCTAATAATTAGCACAGTAGTACCTACCCTCTGCCATGCACTTCTCAGTGGTTTGCAGAGTACGGGTGTAGATGCAGAAACGCACTTGGCTCCATTCGCATAAGGCTATGTGCATTGGTCACAGGCTCCATCGCACCAAAGATAGATACGAATGTTAAACCCCACAACATACCCGATAGGTACGAACATACCTAATGTACAGGTAACGTGGGTACGACCTAAATGACCGAAGCTACTAGGATAACTACCGTAGTCTACATCTACTTACGATAGCTCACTGTAGCCTAAAGTAGTTTTGCAGCTCTGTTTATCAGACACTGCAGTGAGGTTCGGAATTTAACCCAGGACACTGGATCAGTGCAGTCATCAGGAAAAACTTAATCTGCCACCTCTCCTTTCGTTAGTGACGTAATACTGTTATTATGATGGGCGCGAAACCTGGGACATAAAGTAAAAGCAAAAAAGTCTGAAGCACTTTTATCGTTTCATCCGAAATTAAGCAGTTCTAAATTCTTCGAGTAACTACCTCCTATTTTGAAACTTCCTGGCAGATTAAAACTGCCAGGAAGTTTCATATCAGCTCACACTCCGCTGCAGAGTGAAAATCTCATTCTGGAAACATCCCCCAGGCTGTGGCTAAGCTATGTCTCCGCAATATCCTTTCTTTCAGCACTGCTAGTTCTGCAAGGTTCGCAGGAGAGCTTCTGCAAAGTTTGCAAGGTAGGAGAGGAGATACTGGCAGAAGTACAGCTGTGAGGACGGGGCGTGAGTCGTGCTTGGGTAGCTCAGTTGGTAGAGCACTTGCCCGCGAAAGGCAAAGGTCCCGAGTTCGAGTCTCGGTCCGGCATACAGTTTTAATCTGCCAGGAAGTTTAATATCAGCGCACACTCCGCTGCAGAGGGAAAATCTCATTGTGGAAACTTCCTATTTTTCTCCACAGTATTTCAAACCTTAAGATAAGAAATAATCCGTGACTAACTTGAGTGTAAATCTGGACGAACATGTCAGCTGAGAATGAGATACTGTCGCCACATTTAGAAAGACTTCCGCTAACCTCTATGTCTAAAAACGTTCTAGAACATATGTCAAACGTAAACTTGTGCAAGCACTCTTTCTACCGAATGTCCACTCTTGCGATAAAATCCAAGGCGGCACCGGTTGTGGGAACTTCAGATGCTCAGAACTGACTATGTATTGTAGTGTCTTTTCCGTCTGTAACATCTGCCTGTTAAACCGTGCTAGTACTTCATACACCATCTGTCGGTTGCGGCCGGACAGTTACGTGATTGCCACCCGTCGTGTGTACTGTATGCTCAGTACGCACACACCCCAGCTCCTGGGATCAGAGATTTACTACCCGTCACATCACCTCGAATCCCAACTGTGTCAAGCCCTCCTCCTCTGCTGCTGCTGTCCGCTTCTGTAACAAGTTATACAGCACCGTGCACACAATTCAGTACCCTGGGTCTTTAGGAGAAAGCTGAAACAATTCTTTCTGTCACGCTAACAGCATTTTCCCTAAAAAGAACGTGAGTGGCCAGTGTTCCCCCCTGTTAAATAGTGAAGGAAATGCTCCCGTCTTGTTCAGTTTACGCTGCTTACTATTTTCTTTTCTCAGTCAGTCACATCATTTTCTTTCCGCTTATTGTCATTAATCTTGTTTTATCACGTTATATCCCTCTATCGTCTCTGCCATCACGTTCATTGCAGTTAACTTTCATAGTCTCGTACAGACAGTAGTTACCTGGATTGTTGTACTCATGAACGGAGCTAACTGCTTTTCTTCCTCTCCTTCTGTATATAGTACAGGGTGACTCAAAAAGAATACCACAACTTTAGGAATTTAAAACTCTTCAACGACAAAAGGCAGAGCTAAGCACTATCGGTCGGCGAATTAAGGGAGCTATAAAGTTTCATTTAGTTGTACATTTGTTCGCTTGAGGCGCTGTTGACTAGGCGTCAGCGTGAGTTGATGCTAAGATGGCGACCGCTCAACAGAAAGCTTTTTGTGTTATTGAGTACGGCAGAAGTGAATCGACGACAGTTGTTCAGCGTGCATTTCGAACGAAGTATGGTGTTAAACCTCCTGATAGGTGGTGTATTAAACGTTGGTATAAACGTCAACTACCCGAGGCGATGGATCGGCCGCCAGGCAGCCCGTGACAGAGCACTTCATCACTGGCCTCCAAGAAGCCCTGATCTTACCCCCTGCGATTTTTTCTTATGGGGGTATGTTAAGGATATGGTGTTTCGGCCACCTCTCCCAGCCACCATTGATGATTTGAAACGAGAAATAACAGCAGCTATCCAAACTGTTACGCCTGATATGCTACAGAGAGTGTGGAACGAGTTGGATTATCTGGTTGATATTGCTCGAGTGTCTGGAGGGGGCCATATTGAACATCTCTGAGCTTGTTTTTGAGTGAAAAAAGAACCTTTTTAAATACTCTTTGTAATGATGTATAACAGAAGGTTATATTATATTTCTTTCATTAAATACACATTTTTAAAGTTGTGGTATTCTTTTTGAATCACCCTGTATTTACTAAATCTTCTATAATGTAGTATATTAGATGTAACTTATAATATGCTTATTGTAATGAAGGTAACGCAAAATACACTCATGCTCATAAATTAAGGATAATGCTGATGCAAGGTGAAACAACGCTCTGGTGGACGATTTGCGGGTTTAAATCACCTGTGGGTATGACCATGCGGTCCATTTGACCTGCGGTCGTCGCACGGTGACGCTGGCAGTAGTCCATATGTGCAGAGATGTGTTGGTGCATGTCAGAGTAGGGCGCAGCAAGTAAATGTACAGATGTTTTCAGACGTTCTGGTGGTGACTGTGTGTTGAAAATGGCTCAAAGAACACATACTGATAACGTTATGAGGGGTAGAATACTAGGGCGACTGGAGGCTGGTCAAACACAGCAGGTCGTAGCACGGGCCCTCCGTGTGGCACAATGTGTGAACTCAAGACTATGGCAACAATTCCAGGAGACTGGAAACATGCCCTGGCGCTACAGTACGGGACGTCCACAGTGTACAACACCACAAGAAGGCCGATATCTCACCATCGGTGCCCGCAGATGGCCACGGAGTACTGCAGGTTGCCTTGCTCGGGACCTTATCGCAGCCACTGGAACAGTTGTCTCCAGACGACTGAACAGACATGGTTTATTCACCCGGGGAACGGCAAGGTGCATTCCACTGACCCCGGGAGAGGCCGTAAAGCCTGGTGTCAAGAACACAATACATGGTCATTGGAACAGTGGTCAGGTTATGTTCACAGACGAGTCCAGGTATAGTCTGAACAGTGATTCTCGCCGGGTTTTCATCTGACGTGAACCAGGAACCAGATACCAACTCATTAATGTCCTTGAAAGGGACCTGTATGGAGGTCGTGGTTTGATGGTGTGGAGTGGTATCATGATTGGTGCACGTACACCCCTGCTTGTCTTTGACAGAGGAACTGTATCAGGTCAGGTGTATCGGGACGTCATTTTGCACCAGTATGTCAGCCTTTTCAGGGGTGCAGTGGGTCCCACCTTCCTCCTGATAGATGATAACGCACGCCGCCACCGAGCTGCCATCGTGGAGGAGTCCCTTGAAACAGAAGATATCAGGCGAATGGAGTGGCCTGCCTGATCTCCAGTTCTAAACCCCATTGAGCAAGTCTGGAATGCTTTCTGTCGACGTTTCGCTGCACGTCTTCGAACCCTTGTGACACTTCAGGATCTCTGACAGGCACTGGTGCAAGAATGGGAGGCTATACCGCAGCAACTGCTCGACCACTTGATACAGAGTATGCCAACTCGTTGTGCGGCCTGTGTACGTGGGCATGGTGGTCATATCCCATATTAATGTCGTGGTACATGAGCAGGAAACAGTGGCGTCTTGTAGCACATGTGTTTGGGGACGGTTTTCTCAACTTATCACCAATACCGTGGACTTACAGATCTGTGTCGTGTGTGTTCCCTATGTGCCTATGCTATTAGCGCCAGTTTTGTGTAGTGCCACGTTGTGTGGCACCACTTTCTGCAATTACCCTTGAAAGGGTACAGTACCGCCCGACATTGAAAATAGGTACAACATACTTCATTATTCTTGTCAGTACAGCATATTCTTTCTAATAATAACTCAATTTCAATTAATACAGCGAAGCCGGATACCAGTGGGGGAAAGAATGACAATTTATTTATTTAATTGATCACATGTGCACTCCCACAAGATAAATCCCTACATCCAGTTTGGTGAGATCTGTGAAATGAATGAACGTATCGTCGTCTGCTAACCGCAGATAGTGAATGTGCAATATATGATCATCTTTGAGACGTTCTTTTGGTCACCTTTGGTGGAACCAAAGAGATGAAACTTACCGGAGCTTTGAGCACCTGAAATGTGGCTGACCAATACGGTAGCAAGGTGCTCCCCCACTTCGGCAGAGGTGCGAGAGGACCTGAAGAATGGCCATGTTTCAGCACTCTGCCGCTGGATCTAGTGTTGGTAAGACCTGTCTTAGGTGTGCTCCGTAAAGACAAAGGAGTGGAGACGTGGTATGCATGTGAAATACTTAAGAGTAGTTTGGAATAATTATTTCTCTATTTCAGGAACTTTTGAGGGGAGAATTAAATGACAGGCAGGAAATATTAAGGGGATCGTGGTAATCTTCGAAAGTGACCAACGGTCACAATGAAACCACGTGTAGAAATAAGTTGAAATACTTCCGAGTGCTTAAGTTAAGCTGAATTATTAGCGTGTGTACTATAAGTTGGAAATATTTAAGAAATGCGGTGTGAAGGACTTGAAATTAGAGACGATTACTTCCACGTGGTGAGAACTGTGTGAGTCTCAATCTGTGTATAAGACAAAGGATAAAGAGAAGTACTCGTCCATGGTATCATTTGTAGACTTGCGTGTGTGATGAATATGTTCTTTATATTACTTTGCGCATTATGTTTCCGTGTGACGCTTGATTCAAACTACACTCCTGGAAATGGAAAAAAGAACACATTGACACCGGTGTGTCAGACCCACCATACTTGCTCCGGACACTGCGAGAGGGCTGTACAAGCAATGATCACACGCACGGCACAGCGGACACACCAGGAACCGCGGTGTTGGCCGTCGAATGGCGCTAGCTGCGCAGCATTTGTGCACCGCCGCCGTCAATGTCAGCCAGTTTGCCGTGGCATACGGAGCTCCATCGCAGTCTTTAACACTGGTAGCATGCCGCGACAGCGTGGACGTGAACCGTATGTGCAGTTGACGGACTTTGAGCGAGGGCGTATAGTGGGCATGCGGGAGGCTTGGTGGACGTACCGCCGAATTGCTCAACACGTGGGGCGTGAGGTCTCCACAGTACATCGATGTTGTCGCCAGTGGTCGGCGGAAGGTGCACGTGCCCGTCGACCTGGGACCAGACCGCAGCGACGCACGGATGCACGCCAAGACCGTAGGATCCTACGCAGTGCCGTAGGGGACCGCACCGCCACTTCCCAGCAAATTAGGGACACTGTTGCTCCTGGGGTATCGGCGAGGACCATTCGCAACCGTCTCCATGAAGCTGGGCTACGGTCCCGCACACCGTTAGGCCGTCTTCCGCTCACGCCCCAACATCGTGCAGCCCGCCTCCAGTGGTGTCGCGACAGGCGTGAATGGAGGGACGAATGGAGACGTGTCGTCTTCAGCGATGAGAGTCGCTTCTGCCTTGGTGCCAGTGATGGTCGTATGCGTGTTTGGCGCCGTGCAGGTGAGCGCCACAATCAGGACTGCATACGACCGAGGCACACAGGGCCAACACCCGGCATCATGGTGTGGGGAGCGATCTCCTACACTGGCCGTACACCACTGGTGATCGTCGAGGGGACACTGAATAGTGCACGGTACATCCAAGCCGTCATCGAACCCATCGTTCTACCATTCCTAGACCGGCAAGGGAACTTGCTGTTCCAACAGGACAATGCACGTCCGCATGTATCCCGTGCCACCCAACGTGCTCTAGAAGGTGTAAGTCAACTACCCTGGCCAGCAAGATCTCCGGATCTGTCCCCCATTGAGCATGTTTGGGACTGGATGAAGCGTCGTCTCACGCGGTCTGCACGACTAGCACGAACGCTGGTCCAACTGAGGCGCCAGGTGGAAATGGCATGGCAAGCCGTTCCACAGGACTACATCCAGCATCTCTACGATCGTCTCCATGGGAGAATAGCAGCCTGCATTGCTGCGAAAGGTGGATATACACTGTACTAGTGCCGACATTGTGCATGCTCTGTTGCCTGTGTCTATGTGCCTGTGGTTCTGTCAGTGTGATCATGTGATGTATCTGACCCCAGGAATGTGTCAATAAAGTTTCCCCTTCCTGGGACAATGAATTCACGGTGTTCTTATTTCAATTTCCAGGAGTGTATAATACTCTGAGAGAGAAGCAAGGTGAGTCAGCCGTCTATCTAGCAACGCCACTTGGCTTGCATTGCGCAGGAAGACGTTCATATATCCTCCAGAGTTCATAGTAGGAAAGAAAAGTTACGAAGTGGGGCAGTGTCGTGTGAAACTGGGATGAATACTGATTGAAGTGGGAAAGCTGAAAGTGATGTGATTATAATGTTGTGACTATTGCTTGTGTTGTATTGCATGTTGCAGTGTGGTGTGTGTCATGTAATTTAAGTATGTATGGTTTGCATGGGAGAGTAGCAAGGTAGTTTCAGAGGTAGTGGGTTATGCATGTTCCTTTTGTACCGCTCGGTCTAGAGGAAAGTTTCGTGATGATGGTTGTGAGAGTCGAAGTGTGAGATATAGCAAAAGATCTACCATCCTATCCAGAAAGTGCACTGTAGCATTAAATAATTACGAGACCATAAGATAGAGAAGCACCAATGTAAAGCCATGCCCACTGGGCGGAATTTCTCATGTGTTATTGTTGTAGGTTATAGAATTTGTGTGTTTAGGTTATAAAATTTATCGGAATAAATAAGATAGTGAAAAGAAAAAGATTGGTGGCCTTTTCCTTCGAATAGTGTGTTGCCATGATATCCAGAATTTATAATGTGTGCGCCATTCATATGCAGTGCGATGGCCACGTGTTGATCAAAGCCGTTGAATAAGAACGAAAATGTGGTATTGCCAGTGCGTAGTGAACAGTCAGAGTTGTGTAAATTACTAATAGTCAGATGTGCGTTTCCGTTGCGCAATATCCAAGCAGGAGAATAACTTTTAACTTAATTGTGAGTACTAGAGTTCATGTTACTTGATAAATAAAAAATGAATCCACTCGCTTGGCAGACCACTCATCTTGCAGGCCTGACTGCTTGATGCCACAGTAATAGCAAGGTATGCGCATGCCTCTCACCCTTAATTTATGAGCATGAGTGTATTTATGAGGGGTGTTCATAAGTAATGCACAGCTTTTTATTCTGAAAGGAGGTTGGTTTTATTGAGCATTGCAAACACGCCATATTATTCCTCAACGCTTTTGGTTACAGAACCCTGCTTTTGAACACGTTGTCCGTTCAATACGACGGCCTCGCGTCACCTTACTGGCGGGGCATGTATGCCCACTCTACTGGCCGACATTGGAGCCAAAGTCTTGCTGCATCAGTAACCTCCCCATTATGCACCTACTGATTTCTGCGGAGTGCATCCTTCATTGGGCCAGACAGATGGAAGTCGGAAGGTGCGACACCTGGGATGTAGAATGGATGAGGAAGAACAGCCCACTGACGTTCTGTGAGTTCCTCTCGGTTGTCCAGACATGTGTGATGCCTTGCTTTGTCATAGAGAAGTTAGTTTCATTTTTGCGGTGACGAGCACGATGAAGTCGTTTCTTCAGTTTACTGAGAATTGAACCATACACTTCAGAGCTGATCGTTGCACCATGAGGGCGGACGTCAAACAGAATAACTCCTTCAGAGTCCCAGAAGATGGTCGCCATAACATTACCCGCTGAGGATGTGGCGTCGAACTTTTTCTTCGGAGGAGAGGTGGTGACGCGCCACCCTGCGGATTGCCGCTTTGTTTCCGGTTCGAAGTGATGCACCCATGTTTCATCGCCTGTGAAGAATTTCGACAAAAATTTTAACGATCAGAAAGAAATTCCGCACAGGTGGTCGTTCAAGATGTTTCAAATGGTGTAAGTAGGCTGTTTATTCATAGCGTGTAGGCTTTCACGGCCGGCGTCTTCAGTAATTAAAACTTCCGGGCTAAGAGGCCGTGGTCCAATAATAGAAATACTTCTCCCTGACGTTTCGTTGCCAGCTGCGGGCAACATCATCTGAGGTGAGTCTACGACTGGCTGCTAGGCCGTGGAGGTCCTGTTTATATAGAGCGCGTAGAGGGCGCCACCACTCGTCACATGTTGTCAACAGTGAAACTATCTCTGGCTGGCGTCATTACTCTCGATCGAAGGTAATCGATTGTCTCATCTTTGGTACAGAGTCGATCGCCATATCTTATCTAGCTTCAAGCCTTCTTCTTTCCTGTTAAAATTATTGTGGTGCCTCTTAGCCCGGAAGTTTTAATAGGCTGTTTATGTTTTTTTATTGGCAACGTTACGTAGCGCTCTGTATGAAAATCACTGGCTGTGCTGTGTGCAGTCTGTGGCTAGTTTGCATTGTTGTCTGCCATTGTAGTGTTCGGCAGTGGCAGCTGGATGTGAACAGCGCGTAGCGTTGCGCAGTTGGAGGTGAGCCGCCTGCAGTGGTGGATGTGGGGAGAGAGATGGCGGAGTTTGGAAATTTGTAAGACTGGATGTCATGAACATGTATATTATGGTTTTTCAACACTATTAAGGTAAATACATTGTTTGTTCTCTATTAAAATCTTTCATTTGCTAACTATGCCTATCAGTAGTTAGTGCCTTCCGTAGTTTGAATCTTTTATTTAGCTGGCAGTAGTGGCGCTCGCTGTATTGCAGTAGTTCGAGTAACGAAGATTTTTGTGAGGTAAGTGATTTGTGAAAGGTATAGGTTAATGTTAGTCAGGACCATTCTTTTGTAGGGATTATTGAAAGTCAGATTGCGTTGCGCTAAAAATATTGTGTGTCAGTTTAAGCACAGTCTTGTATAATTGTTGAAAGGGGACGTTTCATATGTCGACCGTTAGCCGAGGATACCTCACTGGAATCTGCTGATTTTTTCTTGTAGTTTGTGTAATTAGTGTAGATTTTGTTTATTGTTATTGCGTAATTGTAGAGAGAATCTCCTTTGTAGTTACAGTCTTTCATTGTTGTACAGTAAAACAGTTGTGGCATGCATGTAGATTTGCACCAAGTATTTCGCAGCTGCGCTTGCAATTAACGAGATATTATTTTCAGTGCTATGTTAATGTGTTCCCCTATTTTTGCTCTTCAAATTGTGTTTTTCTGTGTTGTCGTGTGAAATATTGTGACAATAATGGCGTGTGAAAACGTAACACTAGGCTCCAAAGTAAACTGAGAAATGACAGTGGAGACGAAAGCAGTGTGATTAACGCCACCATGTAATGAATTAACTAATATTCAAAGTAGTAATTTGGTAACTGTGCATAGGGAAATGGAGCGGGCGTCAAGTAATGGTGTAGACAGTGAAACAGGTAGTAAACAGGGAAGCATTATCGATCGATCGGTCGGCAACAGCTCGCCTCAGGAATTGGGAATGACAGAACACAATATTGCAAATACTGTAGACTCAGGTTTTGGGTTCTCACCGTTTTCTCAAATGAGTCAAGACACATTTTCCGCTTGTCAAAATGTGCAAATTCACGGCCGAAAAGCACTGAGGAACATGTTTCAGACACCAGTGCATTGTTATTACAATTAATGCAACAAATGGGACAAAAGCTTCAAAAGTTAGACAACAATGCAAAGTAGCCACAGACTGCACACAGCACAGCCAGTGATTTTCATACAGAGCGCTACGTAACGTTGCCAATAAAAAAACATAAACAGCCTACTTACAATGGCTGTGAGCGCTACGGGACTTAACATCTGAGGTCATCAGTCCCCTAGAACTTAGAACTACTGAACTACTTAAACCTAAGGACAGCACACACATCCATGACCGAGGCAGGATTCGAACCTGCGACCGTAGCAGCAGCGCATTTCAGGACTGAAGCGCCTAGAACCGCTCGGCCATAACGGCTGGGGATAGTCCTTCAGTGGTCTTCACGGCCTCGCGTTACGCGGCGTGTAACCCAGCAGACACACATCTCTGAGTACCCCAACTGGAGGACGAATGTGTCAGCACTGCCAACACACAAGTCCAGTTGTGCAGCGAGGTGTTTGAGTGTGATCCGTCGGTCACCTAGAGTGAGGGTGTGCGCACGTTCCTACGTTGCAGGAGTCACAGCAGCCTGCGGCCGGCCGGCAAGCTCCGGATCTGACAGGTTCTCCTCGCCCAACGACTCACCGTGCTTTTGTTCACTGCCAAGTCTCCGTAGACAGTCTACAAGAGCCTATGAATATCTGGAATGCTCTGGTTTTCCGCTAAAAGAAAGTCAGTGACAGCTCGCTGCCTGGAACGCACCTACGATACAGATGCCATCTTGAAGATTGTGTGATCCGCCACCGCCTATCGGAACTCCGTAAAACTACAGAGACTGAAGTGAGGATATCCCACGACGTCCCACAACAAAGTCCGCATTTTTTAAATCCAAATTGTCCAAAAAAGTAATACATTACTTATTGAAATTCCCTCATAGAATTCCTGGGTATGTGTAATACGCAGCCTAATGACCCTAATCTTGCTACTTCAAATAAATAAATAATTCCTGGTCGCTGTTAACTACTACTACCACCAGGATTCGATTCGGATAGCTCGCTTTCGGGCGCCACCGCTCAGCATTGCATTAGCGACCTCAGCTATGCGGACACTGCGTCCCCGCCGAGTACAAAACGCAGCCACAGTGCCGGCGCAGATGGAGCATACCGTGACAAGCGGAGTTATGTGTGCGGAAACTGCAGTGGCGATGCGGCTATCAAATTAAACGCCACGCCGGAGGGTCGAGTGTGAATACCTGAGGGGTTCACGTCCCGTGAATGGGTTTCCCGGCCTTGCCAGCAGGGTCCGGCGCCCCCTTCTCCCCCCACCTCCGACCACCGCCGTCGTAATCCAGCCCGGGTCGATACACCGGGCCGCTAGTTGGGGTGGGCACCGCTAAATTGGGGGCTCAAAGGAAAGCCACTGTCAATCAGGGGATCAAGTGTGGGGGGGCGAGCTGTTAAGGTGGCGCTCGCCTCTGTGTGTTGAGCCAGCGCGGAAAACTCTCTGCTAATAGACGGCGCTGAGTTCAAAACACTGCTGAGACCCTGGTGGTTTCACTCGCTGTACTGTGTACCTCTTCATCTGTTCCACTTTATTTATTGATCCATACCAACACAGTCAAGTGCCAAAAATTCTGGTATAGTCATGCGTATTCAAATACAGAGACATGTAAACAGGCAGAATGCCGCGCAGCAGTCCGCAATGCCTATATAAGACAACAAGTCTCTGGCGCAGTTGTTAGATCGGCTACTGCTGCTGCACTGGCAGGCAATCAACATTTAAATTAGCTTGATCATGGTGTTATAGTCGGCGCACGAGCGATGGCCCACAGCATCTCCGAGGTAGCGATGAAGCGGGCATTCTCCCGTAGACCATTTCACGAGTGTACCTTGAATATCAGGAATCCGGTGAAACATAAAATCTCCGACATCCCTGCGACTGGAAATAGATGTTGCGAGAACAGGATCAACGACGACTGAAGAGAATGGTACATCGTGACAGAACTGCAGCCCTTCTGCAAATTGCTGCAGATTTCAATGTTGAACCATGAGCAAGTGTCAACATGTGAATCACTGTTCAACTGAGTGTGAAATCATATGGGACTTAACTGCTAAGGTCATCAGTTCCTAAGCTTACACATTACTTAATCTAAATTATCCTATGGACAAACACAAACACCCATGCGCGACGGAGATGGACTCTGCATGTCAGCAGGAGACTGTTCAAGCTGGTGGCGGCTCTGTAATGGTGTGGGGCGTGTGCAGTTTGAGTGATACGTGACTCCTGACGCGTCTGCATAGGACTCTGACAGACAATACGTACGTAAGAATCCTGTCTGATCACATGCCTCCCTTCATGTCTATTGTGCATTCCGGCGGACTTGGGCAGTTCCAGCATTACAATGCGACACCCCACACGCCCAGAATTGCTACACAGTGGCTTCAGAAACACTCTTATGAGACATGAACACGATTGAGCATATCTGGGATGCCTTGCAACGTGCTGTTCAGAAGAGATCTCCACTCCCTAGCACTCATACAGATTTATGGACAGCCCTGCAGGATTTCTGGTGTCAGTTCCCTCCATCACTACTTCAGACATTAGACGAGTCCATGGGACGTCGTGTTGCGGCACTTCTGCGTGCTCTCAGGGGCCCTACACGATATTGGGCAGGTGTTCCAGCTTCTTTGGCTCTTCAGTGCATTACAGATTTGCAGGTAGTTCTGTTGAAATATCCCCTTCGTATGTAAAGAATGACAGTGATGGTAAACTTGTACCTTATTTGATAGCGGAACAGCTGAGTAAAACTGAACGTGCTCTCTTTGCTTATTCTGATCGTTTCTAAACTGACACACAATATTTTAGCGCAAAACAATCTGACTTTTAATAATCCCTACAAAACAATAGCCCTGACTAACAATACCTTTCACCCTTCACGAATCACTTACCTCACAAAAATCTTCGTTACTCGAACTACTGCAAGTGCCAATACTGCCAGCTAAATAAAAGATTATAACTACTGAAGGCACTAACTACTGATTGGCATATAGTTAGCAAATCAAAGATTTTGATGGAGAACAAACAATATATTTACCTTAATAGTGTTCAAAAGTCATTATATATATATATATATATATATATATATATATATATATATATATATATATATATATCAGTTCATGACATCCAGTCTTACAAATTTCCTTTTTCTGACGGACACACGTCCAGATCGTCCGCTCATAGTAACCTCTCAAAACTCTGGCATCTGTCTCCCCACATCCACCATTGCTGGCGGCTCACCTTCAACTGTCCAACGCTACGCGCTGTTCACATCCAGCTTCCCAACACTACGCTAGGGAATATTCCAACAATGAGTCCAAGCAGCCACAGACCGCACTCAGCGCAGTCAGCGATTTTCATACAGAGCGCTACGTGCCGTTACCAACATAAAAACCTAAGCGGCCCACTTACACTGTCTGTTAAGTTTCACAATCAAAACACTGAACCGATACCGGTGAGATTTAGGGTAGACTTAGCTTGAACCATAAGGAATAGCGTATTGCACATAACATAAGAAAACGACTTCGACATCTAACAGGGTGAATTAAGGAATGGAACATCCTTTTGTTGTTCAGTGGATATAAGCCTTCTTAAAAATTATTAAATTTGTTGCATAATGTGCCGGCCAGGGTGGCCGAGCAGTTCTAGGCGCTACAGTCTGGAACCGCGCTACCGCTACGGTCGCAGGTTCGAATCCTGCCTCGGGCATGGATGTGTGTGATGTCCTTAGGTTTAAGTAGTTCTAAGTTCTAGGGGACTGATGACCTCAGAAGTTAAGTCCCATAGTGCTCAGAGCCATTTGAACCATTTTGTTCTATAATGTACATGTGTTGCAACTATAGCTAGTTCTATAGCACTGCCCATAGGTGAGAGTTTCTGGGCAGGCCACTCCACACACACTGCTTGGCAGCAGCGTTGCACGCCCCATCGTGTAATGGGTGAGACGGAATTGGGAATGTGAGGGGTTGCGCACATCAGGAGCTATGCTTAGCTAAACAGGCAGACATGTAAGGGCAGCTGACAGTATTATATATGCTCCTGTATATAAGAATGGCAAAAGACTGGACCCACTAAATTGCAGACCAATATCCCTAACATCGGTTTGCTGCAGAATCCTTGAGCGTATTCTCATTTCGAAGGTAGTAAATTTTCATAAGACTGAAAAGCTTATTTCCACAAATCATCACGGTTACTGAAAGCATCGCTCGTGCGAAACTCAGCTTGCCCTTTTCTCTCATGACATATTATGAACTATGGGTGAAGGGTATCTACATCTACATCCATACTCCGCAAGCCACCTGACGGTGTGTGGCGGAGGGTACCTTGAGTAAGTCTATCGATTCTCCCTTCTATTCCAGTCTCGTATTGTTCGTGGAAAGAAGGATTGTCGGTATGTCTCTGTGTGGGCTCTAATCTCTCTGATTTTATCCTCATGGTCTCTTCGCGAGATATACGTAGGAGGGAGCAATATACTGCTTGATTCCTCGGTGAAGGTATGTTCTCGAAACTTCAATAAAAGCCCGTACCGAGCTACTGAGCGGCTCTCCTGCCGAGTCTTCCACTGGAGTTTATCTGTCATCTCGGTAACGCTTTCGCGATTACTAAATGATCCTGTAACGAAGCGCGCTGCTCTCCGTTGGATCTTCTCTATCAACCCTATCTGGTACACATTCCACACTGGTGAGCAGTATTCAAGCAGTGGGCGAACAAACGTACTGTAACCTACTTCCTTTGTTTTTGGACTGCATTTCCTTAGGATTCTTCCAATGAATCTCAGTCTGGCACCTGCTTTACCGACGATCAACTTTATATGGTCATTCCATTTTAAATCACTCCTAATGCCTACTCCCAGATAATTTATGGAATTAACTGCTTCCAGTTCCTGACCTGCTATATTGTAGCTAAATGATATGGGATCTTTCTTTCTAGGTATTCGCAGCACATTACACTTGTCTACATTGAGATTAAATTGCCATTCCCTGCACCATGCGTCAGTTCGGTGCAGATCCTCCTGCGTTTCAGTACAATTTTCCATTGTTACAACCTTTCGATATACTACAGCATCATCCACAAATGGCCTCAGCGAACTTCCAATGTTATCCTCAAGGTCATTTATGTATACTATGAATAGCAACGGTCCCAACTCCCCGGCGGCACACCTTGAATCACTCTTGCTTCGGAAGACTTCTCTCCATTGATAATGACATGCTGCGTTCTGTTATCTAGGAACTCTTCAATCCAATCACACAATTGCTCTTATAATCCATATGCTCTTGCTTTGTTCGTTAAACGACTGTGGGGAACTGTATCAAACGCCTTGCGGAAGTCAAGAAACACCGCATCTACCTGGGAACCCGTATCTATGGCCATCTGAGTCTCGTGGACAAATAGCGCGAGCTGGGTTTCAGACGACAGTCTTTCTCGAAACCCATGCTGATTCCTACAGAGTAGATTTCTAGTTTCCAGAAAAGTCATTATACTCGAACATAATACGTGTTCCAAAATTCTACAACTGATCGACGTTAGAAATATAGGTCTACAGTTCTGCACATCTATTCGACGTCCATTCTTGAAAACGGTGATGGCCTGTGCCCTTTTCCAATCCTTTGGAACGCTACGCTCTTCTAGAGACCTACGGTACACCGCTGCAAGAAGTGGGGCAAGTTCTTTTGCTTTCTCTGTGTGAAATCGAACTGGTATCCCATGAGGTCCAGCGGCCTTTCCTCTTTTGAGCGATTTTAATTGTTTCTCTATCCCTCTGTCGTCTATTTCGATATCTATCATTTTGTGATCTGCGCGATAATCTAGAGAAGCAACTAGAGTGCCGTGTTCCTCTGTGAAACAGCTTTGGAAAAAATCACTTACTATTTCGGCCTTTGGTCTGTCATCCTCTGTTTCAGTACCATTTTGGTCACAGAGTGTCTGGACATTTTGTTTTGATCCACCTACCGCTTTGACTTAAGACCAAAATTTCTTAGGATTTTCTGTGAAGTCAGTACATAGAATTTTACTTTCGAATTCACTGAACGCCCCTCGCATGGCCCTCCTCACATTACATTTCGCTTCGCGTAATTATTTGTTTGTCTGCAAGGCGTTGGCTATGTTTATGTTTGCTGTGACGTTCCCTTTGCTTCCGCAGCAGTTTTCTAACTCGGTTGTTGTACCACGGTGGCTCTGTTCTATCTCTTACGATCTTGATTGGCACATACTCATCAAACGCATATTGTACGATGGTTTTGAACTTTGTCCACTGATCCTCAACAGTATCTGTACTTGAGACAAAACTTTTGTGTTGAGCCGTCAGGTACTCTGAAATCTGCTTTTTGTCACTTTTGCTAAACAGAACAATCTTCCTACCTTTTTTTTTTAACGACAGGCAGATTCCATATTTCTAGATTTCGTGAAATCATTTGACATGGTGCGCCATTGCAAACTGTTAAGGACAGTACGAGTGTATGGAATAGGTTCACAGGTATGTCAGTGCCCCGAAGACTACTTAAGTAACAGGACATAGCAAGTTGTCCTCGACGGCGAGTGTTCATCAGAGACAAGGATATCGTCAGGAGTGTTGACAGGACGGCTGTTGTTCTCTGTATACAGAAATGATTTAGCGGAAAGGTTGAAAGCAATCTGCAGTTGTTTGCTGATGGTGCTGTGGTGTGGGGCAAGAGGTCGTCCTTGAGTCACTGTACTGGGCTACATAATTACTTAGACAAAATTTATAGTTGGTGTAATGAATGGCAGTTATCTGTAAATGTAGAAAAATGTAAGTTAGTGCGGATTAGTAGGAAAAACAACATTCGGGTACAGCGTCTGTAGTGCGTCACTTGGCACAGTGACGTCATTTAAATACCTGCGCGTAACGTTGCAAAGCGATATGAAATCGAATGTGCATGTGAAGATTGTGGTAGGGAAGGCGAGTAGTCGACATCGGTTTATTGGGACAATTCTAGGAAATTGTGGTTCATCTGCGGAGGAGACCGCATTTAGGACGCTAGTGTTACCTAATATTCGGTACTGCTCGAATGTTTGGTATCTGTACCAGGTCGGATTGAAGGAAGACATCGAAGCAGTTCGGAGGTGGGCTGCTGGATTTGTTACCGGTAGGTTCGCACGACATGCAGAAGTTCTGGAGATGCTTCAGGAACTCATATGGGAATCTCTGGAGGGAAGGCGACATTCTTTCCGAGGAATACTGTTGAGAAAATGTAGAGATCCGGTTCAAATGGTTCAAATGGCTCTGAGCACTATGGGACTCAACTGCTGTGGTCATAAGTCCCCTAGAACTTAGAACTACTTAAACCTAACTAACCTAATGACACCACACACATCCATGCCCGAGGCAGGATTCGAACCTGCGACCGTAGCGGACGTGCGGTTCCAGTCTGTAGCGCCTAGAACCGCTCGGCCACACCGGCCGGCTGTAGAGATCCGGCATTTGAAGCTGACGGCCGAACGATTCTGCTGCTGCCATTATACACCACTGGCCATTAAAATTGCTACACCAAGAAGAAATGCAGATGATAAACGGGCATTCATTGGACGACTATACTATACTAGAACTGACATGTGACTACATTTTCACGCAATTTGGGTGCATAGATCCTGAGAAATCAGTACCCAGAATAACCACCTCTGGCCGTAATAACGGCCTTGATACGCCTAGGCATTGAGTCAGAGCTTGGATGGCGTGTACAGGTACAGATGCTCATGCAGCTTCAACAAGATAGCACAGTTCATCAACAGTAGTGACTGGCGTATTGTGACGAGCCAGTTGCTCGGCCACCATTGACCAGACGTTTTCAGTTGGTGAGAGATCCGGAGAATGTGCTGGCCAGGGCAGCAGTCGAACATTTTCTGTATGCAGAAAGGCCCGTACAGGACCTGCAACGTGCGGTCGTGCATTATCCTGCTGAAATGTAGGGTTTCCCAGAGATCGAATGAAGGGTAGAGCCACGGGTCGTAACACATCTGAAATGTAACGTCCACTGTTCAAAGTGCCATCAATGTGAACAAGAGGTGACCGAGACGTGCAACCAATGGCACCCCATACC
The DNA here is from genome assembly GCF_023864275.1 of Schistocerca cancellata. Classification (NCBI taxonomy): domain Eukaryota; kingdom Metazoa; phylum Arthropoda; class Insecta; order Orthoptera; family Acrididae; genus Schistocerca; species Schistocerca cancellata. The sequence goes on along the minus strand of NC_064635.1, from coordinate 12,359,319 downwards.
ATCACGCCAGGTGATACGCCAGTATGCCGATGACGAATACACGCTTCCAATGTGCGTGCACCCGGTTTCGTCGTTGAGTACACCATCGCAGGCGCTCCTGTCTGTGATGCAGTGTCAAGGCTTACCGCAGCAATGGTTATCGAGCTGATAGCCTATGCTGCTGCAAACGTTGTCGAACTATTCGTGCAGAGGGTTGTTGTCTTGCAAACGTCCCCATCTGTTGACTCAGGGATCGAGACGTGGCTGGCCGATCCGTTACAGCCGTGCGGATAAGATGCCTGTCATCTCGACTGCTAGTGATACGAGGCCGTTGGGGTCCAGCACGGCGTTCCGTATTACCCTCCTGAACCCACGGATTCCATGTTCTGCTAACAGTCATTGGATCTCGACCAACGCGAGCAGAAATGTCGCGATACGATAAACCGCATTCGCGATAGGCTACAATCCGACCTTTATCAAAGTCGGAATCGTGATGGTACGCATTTCTCCTCCTTACACGAGGGATCACAACAACGTTTCACCAGGCAACGCCCGTCAACTGCTGTTTGTGTATGAGAAATCGATTGGAAACTTTCCTCATTTCAGCACGTTGTAGGTGTCGCCACCGGCGCCAACCTCGTGTGAATGCTCTGAAAAGCTAATCACTTGCATATCACAGCATCTTCATCCTGTCGGTTAAATTTCGCGTCTGTAGCACGTCATCTTCGTTGTGTAGCAATTTTAATGGCCAGTCGTGCACATAGCGCGTAAGGACCACGAAGATCAGATACGAGATATGAGGGGTCATACGGAGGCATATACATCTACATATATACTCCGCTCGACACCAAGCGGTGTGTGGTGGAGGGCAGAATTCGTGCCAAAGTCATATCCCCCCCCCCCCCCCGGTCAACCTCTATTCCACTCAGGGATCGCGCGAGGGAAAAACGACTGTCTGAACGCCTCAGTACGAGCTCTTATTTCCCTTATCTTTGAATGGTTATCATTACCCGATTTGAAGGTTGGTGGTAATAATATATGCTCTACATCCTCGGGGAAGACCGAATTTCGGAATTTAGTGAGCAGCCCCTTCCGTTTAGCGCGTCGTCTATCTGCAAGTATATCCCTCTTCAAACTTTCTATGAGATTTGTGACGCTCTCGCGATGGCTAAGTGCACCAGTCACGAATCTTGCCGCTCTTCTTTGGACCTTCTCAATCTATTGAATCAGACCAAACTGGTATGGGTCCCATACAGACGAACAATACTCTAAGACTATACGAACTAACGTATTGTAAGCTATTTCCTTTGTTGAAGGACTGCATCGCTTCAGGATTCTAACAATAAACCGCAATCTAGAGTTCGCCTTGCCCGTTGCTAGTGTAATCTAATCATTCTATTTGAGATCATTTCGGTTAGTCACACCCAGATACTTGACGGATGTTACCACTTCCAAACACCGGGCATTTAAAATGGTTCAAATGGCTCTGAGCACTATGGGATTTAACTTCTGAAGTCATCAGTCTCCTAGAACTTAGAACTACTTAAACCTAACTAACCTAAGGACATCACACACGTCCATGCCCGAGGCAGGATTCGAACCTGCGACCGTAGCGGTCGTGCGGTTCGAGACTGTAGCGCCTAGAACCGCTCGACCACTCCGGCCGGCCTGGGCATTTATTTTGTACTCGTACATTAATGGAGATTTTCGCCTTGTTATATACGCAGCAGGTTACACTTACTAATATTGAGAGGTAACTGCCAGCCATTACACCACACATTTATTTTCTGCAAATCCTCATTGATTTGTTCACAACTTTCGAGTGATACTACTTTCCTGTAGACTACAGCATCATCGGCAAACAGTCTAGTGCCGCTGTCAATACCATCAACCAGATCGTTTATGTAAATCATAAAAAGCAGAGGACCTATTACGCTGCCATGGGGCACAGCTGATGTTACGCTTGTTTCTGTAGAAGTCTCCCCATTCAGGATGACATACTTCTGTATGTCTGTTAGAATAACTTTCTATCCAACCACTTACGTCATCGGATAGACCGTAAGCGCGCACTTTTTGGAGCAAGCAGCAGTGCGGAAATGAGTCGAACGCCTTTCGGATGTCGAGAAATATGGCATCAACCTGGGAGCTGGTATGTAGAGCCTGTTGTGTATCATCCACAAAGAGGGCCAGCTGTGTCTCGTATGACCGCTGTTTCCTAAAACCGTGCTGGTTTCTGCCATGCAAAAGTTTGGTGTTAGGTTATGAATTTGGTAAGTAAGACGTGAAATAGTGGAAGCGGTGAATCCTGTAAACTTACCACATAGTGCAAGAAAAGCGTTTTTAACGTTTTAGCACCAGCATACATTCTTTTCTCCAGCGTTTTCGTACACATCACTTCATTCAAGAGGCACATTTGCACACACGTTTGTAAACACTTCACAGATGTTTTAGTGTTTACAAATATGTGTATGGAAAGGTGCATCTTGAATGAAGTGACGTGTACGAAAACGATGGAGAAAGAATGTATGGAGCCGAAGTTAAAATCTTCAGGGCTATTAGGCCGCATCATATTTCCTCTAAAATAATCGACGTTTCGACCCGTCTGCGGGGATCTTCCCTAGCATCTTCCGTTGTCCACTGCTGCTAGAGAATGTGTCCTGGTGCTAAAACATTAAAAACGCTTTTCTTGGGTTGTACGGTAAGTTAACATTGTTCATCTTTTCCACTATTTCGCACATATTTTCAACGTTTGTCTTACGAAATTCATAACCTAACACCAAACCTTTTCATGTCAGGAATCTACGTTTCACCTCACTCAAGAGAAAAAAATACAGCATGTATTAAAACAAATTACACCAGATGATGGACCCATAGGGTCCAAAATGCATCGTGTACTTAATAAAACACGAAGAGCTCTGGCTGAAGGCGTTTTCTAATTCATACTTCCAGTGTATTTAACGCAGTCACTTTAGAAGCTGCGAAATATGGATACAATTAAAGAGTTGTTGGTGGTGGTGGTGGTGGTGGTTGTGGCGGTGGCGGTGGCCTATGCCTCTCTATGTACTCTTACGTCAACACAGCAGATTGCTCCCAACGATGGATGATATGGCGGAGACCTTGGTTTTAAAAGACTGAATTTAGCTGTTGAGGTAACGATCCGGCTCGAAAGACCTCACCGCAGGTCTGGAAATGTCTGCCCCGCCATGTCTTCCTCATTCGAAGAAGGTGGAAGAAGTTACTGGGTGCTATACTAGTATAACATAGGCGTGGTGCAAGATTCAGCAGGCCAAAGAAGCAAAATGTGTAGTAGTAAACGAGATGGAAACTTTACCTGAGACAGGAGCCCGTGACGTTTCATCCTGACCCTCATCAGGAGAATTTGGAAGTATGGTCCTAAGACGGTGTGTCCCTTCTTGCATAGCGTGTTAGCAGCATTCCAAAAGGCAGATAAAGTAAAAGATACTCAGCATCAGTCCAATGACAGTTATGACAGTTGGGCCAAACTCAGGAAGGAAGGAGTGAGGGGGGGGGGAGGTGAGGATGACATTTGTCGTGTTCAAAATGTGGTGCAAAACACTGAAAACAGACCGACGACTGATTTTCACTTTTACCAGTGTCATCTCGGTTGTGACACGCCAGTCTTCGAGCCCTGGGGTCTCCACATCTGTTGCTACTCCCGGTTCTCCAAAAACAGCTGGTGTGCCACATTATTCCACTCCGCCAGATTAAAATACTTGACATAGTTTCCAACGGGACTTTTCGGGCTCGACGACGATTTCCCTCTCATTCGTCGCTCACTAACCTCAGAGTTGGTTGTAATAGGAAACAGTCGAGGAGGAAGTCCCATGAACTCCTACAGTTCCGAATACCTATTGTTCAGATACATTTGTGGGACCGCATCAGAGGAGGGGCCAGTATTCTGCGTGCGCACCACACTTCCTGTGAACTTGGTGTATAGCACAGTACACGTCGTTGTGGGAGGAACAGTTCGTAAAAATTAATAAAGAATGCGGTAGCATCTCCATATCATAGCATTTAGCCCGCCCGGTTAGCCGTACGGTCTAACGCACGGCTTTCCGGGTGGAAAGGATCGCCTGGTCCCCGGCACGAATCCTCCCGGCGGACTTGTGTCGAGGTCCGGTGAACCGGCCAGTCTGTGGATGGTTTTTAGGCGGTTTTCCATCTGCCTCGGCGAATGCGGGCCGGTTCCCCTTATTCCGCCTCAGCTACACTATGTCGGCGATTGCTGCGCAAACAAGTTCTCCACGTACGCGTACAGCACCATTACTCTACCACATAAACATAGGGGTTACACTCGTTTGGTGTGAGACGTTCCCTGGGGTTCCACCGGGGGCCGAACCCCACAATAACCCTGGGTTAGGTGTGGGGCGGTGGAGGGGTGAAGTGGACTACGGTAGTCGTCGTGGGGTTGTCGACCACTGAGGCTGCAGCAAAAACGGAGTCTCTCCATCGTTTCTAGGTCTCCGGTTAACATACAATACAATACAATACAATACAATCATAGCATTTTATCGGTGGCGAAAACTAGCATTATATTCTTTATGCTCCCGAAAGAAAAAGTGGATTTCCGTGCCGCACCCTCCTCCCTCCCCCCCCCCCCTCATACACAAACACACACACTTATAGCCCTCGCCCTCGCCAATTGAGATTCACAATTTTCCATATGTTAGATGAAGTGCTTCTGAAGGAGTTCTGCAATGAGTGTTTCTTGCTGTGCCATACGCAGAGGGAAAATGGTTTGATGAACGGTTTCTCATATGCGACAACATGTATTGTTTATTTCATTCTTTCTTTTGTCTTTCTTCCAAACATCTCTCGTCATTTCTTTGTTTTATTCTCTTCTTTTCGTCACCTCCCTCTCTCTTTCCTGTATTCTATTGTTTTGTCTGTCTCTCTCTCTCTCTCTCGCTCTCTCTCTTTCTACCTCCCTCCCTCCCTCCATCTCTCTCCCCTACCTTTTGCACTTACTTTTGCTTTCTTTCTTTTCTTTTTGCTTTCCTTTTCTTTCTCCCTTTTCCTGTAATCTCTCACCCAAGCTTTGCTGTTTCTTTCTCACATTCTCACTCCCCTCACCTTTCTCTTTTCACCTCGAATCCCTCTCCTTTCCTTTCGCTTCTTGCATCCCTCTCCTTTATCCTTTTCTTTCCTGTTTCCTTCCATCTCTCCCTTTCTCTCTTTACTTTTCATCTCTTATCCTCTCTGTCTCCCTCTCTCTCCGTTCCTTTTGTTCTATCTTCTGCTCTCTCTCTCTCTCTCTCTCCCCCCTTTTCCTTTTGTTCTGTCTTTTTCTCTCTACATGTCTAGTCTTCACTTTTCTCTCCCCCCCCCCCCCCTCTCTCCTTTCCTTTACTCTTACCTTCAATTTCTCTCCCTCTTTCCATCTCACTGAGCGAAGTGGCGCGATCGTTAGCACGCTAGATTCGCATTCCAGCATGCACATTTATGTTTAGTGTAATATCACAAAATCGCTCCAGGTAAATTATGGGATGGTTCGATCGAAATGGAATAGCCGATTTCATCCTGATCTTGAAACAATCCAAGCTTATTCTCCAATTACGTTTATGTCGATGGTAACTCAAGCCCTGTTCTTCCTTCTTCCCACCTCCATTTTTCAATCTCTATCTCTCTTACGTTTTCACACCCTCTTTCCCTCTCTCAGTTTTCCTTTCTGTCTCTCTGCCCTTCCTCTTGCTCTTTCCTGCCTTCTTTATCTTTTCCTTCTCACTCTCTGTTTTTCCCTCTCTCTCTTTCCCCCTCTTCTCTCTCTCTCTCTCTCTCTCTCTCTCTCTCTCTCTCTGTCGCTCTCTCTGTCTCTCTCTCCCTTCTTCTCGCTCTTTTCTCTGTCTCTGTATTATGATTTCCGCTTCTTTAATTTCCACTTTATTGTCTGCATTCAGTGTATGACACCTCGGAAGTGTCAGTTGAGACAGCTCACAAGTCATCACAGGTGTAAACACAATTTGTGTTGTTGTTATCTGGTACAGCAAATGCCGTAAATGCAGTGTGCGCTACATCCGGACAGGCAGAGTGTTACCACAGTTTAGTTGAGCTCCGCCTCACGCTCACGCCCTCGACATCAGATCCTTCAACTTGTCGCCCCGAGTGTTCCGCCGGTATCACGCCGCACACGCATACGCACACACACGCACACGCACAGCCGCTGCTGTTTATTTGGGGTCGACTCCACTGCACCACCGGGCTCTCGCGTGGCTGGTGGGCGGTGCGTTATCCGGGCGGATCTGTCGCGTCGCGCAAATTAATTTCGGCATATTAAGCAGCTCGCGGACCGCAAATAACACGGCCGAGTATTTAAATAACGTTCCATTACCATTGATTGGACGCTCAACATGTTTCCGTTATTAATCCGCTAACAGATGTTTTTAACGACACGCGATGCCAAGTACACTTTATTTTCGTCATTTTTTTTTAATTCTGCGTATAGATGCATATCTTTCTCCTCCTTGTTTTAAAAAAGGATAGAAAGTATAAAAAGTGTAATCACATACAAGCGCTTTAAAACGAGCGAGCTTTCAGGAAAAATCGGAGCGGCAGCTTGCGCATATGAACCTGTGCGCGGTTTTTAAGGTGTTCTGCTGTCCTATAGATGAGTTATATTTTACGGTGAAACTCTTTAACCAACTGAAAGGAAGTCCCGTTCAGAATATGAGCAGTGTTTATATATATACACGGTGAGTCAAGAGAAAAGGTGCATGCTTTGACAGATAATAGTATTAGTAATTCTGCACAAAGTACTTGACATGGACAAATGCCCTATTCCGAACAGTTTCCGAGATGCAAGGCATTTAATATCACTTTTCTAAGTTTTCCTCGAATAAGTCGAAAAGCACATCTTCCAGCGAAAACGGGTTGCAGTACAAAATTAAACTACGTCACGTTTCCTATAAAAATATGCTGATCATTTTCTTTCTATGGGTAACAGACTGCGCGAAGAGAGCGCGACAATGTTGACAGTCTCGCTCGCTCTTTATTTTTGTTTGTTTATTTACACGTCAAGTTCCGTAGGACCAAATTGAGGAGCAAATCTCCAAGGTCATGGAACGTGTCAATACATGAAATTATAACATAAAAGTAATAACAGATAAAAGTAAACGAATGTAAGTCCATCTTCTAGTGGAATATGGGATTACAGCTGTCCAATGTTCAATAAAAACAATACCAGTCGCCATTGTATAGGTTTATTTCTAGGCAACCGGTTTCGACGTTACACTACGTCATCTTCAGGCCTTAACTGTGGAGGATATAACAGAACAATAATTACATACTGAAATACAGAACATATTGACAAGAATAATCAAGTTTGCATATTACATTACGTAATGAGAATTATACAGTGAATGTTAAATCAGAGCAATAAAACCATACTGAAATACATAGCGTATTTCTTAAAAGCTGCAAGTGTTACATGTAAATTTCCTTAATTAAAAGAACTCAGTCTTAATAAACCTCCATAATATACCGTAATATACGCTGTCAGAATTAATTAGTTATTCATTTATATTGTAAAATCTTCAGTATCGTCATAGACGTATTAATAAAACAAAAGTGTTATAGTAATATAACCATCAGTCCAGATACTTATTTCCTTCAAAACGTAGGACTATACGTGGCAGACGTCTGGTTTAGTCTAAAGGTAAAAGACGGATAAGAGGAACCGCACTGATTGAAACTGAGCACACAAAATCCTTTACTACCAAGCTAGTGTCATCAGCAAACAGAAAAATTTTAGAGTTATTGATAAAAATAAATGTTTATGAACTCGAAAAAAGTTAGTCCATAAGTTTAAGTAAACGCAATCAACAATACAACAAGAATCAGCTTAATTTTTCAAGGAACTCCTCAAAGAATAGAAGGAGTGACCTATGAGGAAACTCTTCAGTTTCGATTTGAAAGTGCGTGGATTACTGCTAAGATTTTTGAATTCGAGTGGCAGCTTATTGAAAATTGATGCAGCAGAATACTACACACCTTTCTGCAAAAGAGTTAAGGAAGTCCGATCCAAATGCAGGTTTGTTTTCTGCCGAGTATTAACCGAGTGAAAGCTGCTTATTCTTGCGAATAAACTAATGCTGGTAACAAGAAATGACACTAAGGAATATACATATTGAGAGCCCAGTGTCAAAATACCCAGATTCGTGAGCAGAGGTCGACAAGAGGTTTGTGAACTCACACCACTTATTGCCCGAACCGCCCGTTTCTGAGCCAAAAATATCCTTGTAGAATGGGAAGAGTTACCCCAAAATATAATACCATACGACATAAGCGAATGAAAATAAGCAAAGTAGACTAATTTTCGTGTCGAACGTTCACTCACTTCACATACCGTTCGAATAGTAAAAATGGCAGCATTAAGTCTTAGAACAAGATCCTGAACGTGGGCTTTCCACGACAGCTTACTATCTATCTGAACACCTAGAAATTTGAACTGTTCAGTTTCACTAATCATATGCCCGTTCGGTGAAATTAAAACGTCAAGTTTTGTTAAATTGTGTGTTAGAAACTGTAAAAACTGAGTCTTACTGTGATTTAGTGTTGTTTATTTTCTACAAGCCAAGAACTGAGGTCATGTACTGCGCTGTTTGAAACCGAGCCAATGTTGCACACAACATCCTTTACTACCAAGCTAGTGTCATCAGTAAATAGAAATATTTTAGAGTTACCCATAATACTAGAGGGCATATCATTTATATAAATAACGAACAGGAGCGGCCCCAACACTGATCCCTGGGGCACCCCCCACTCAGACCACACATCACAGCCGTTACGAACATTGTGAATAATGACCTCTTGCTGCCTGTTGCTAAAGAAAGAGGTGAACCAATTGTGAGCTATTCCCAGTATTCCGTAATGGTCCAATTTCTGGAGCAATATTTTGTGATCTACATAATCAAATGCCTTAGTTAAATCAAAAAATATACCAAGCGTTCGAAACCTTTTGTTTAATCCATCCAGTGCCTCGTAGAGAAAAGAGAATATAGCATTTTCAGTTGTTAAACGACTTCTGAAGCCGAACTGTACAAATGATAGCAAATCGTGTGATACAAAATGATCAATTATCCTTACATACACAGCCTTTTTAATAATTTTTGCAAACACTGATGGCATAAAAATAGGTCTAAAATTATCTGCATTATCCCTTTCTCTCTTTTTATAAAGCGGCTTTACTACTGAGTACTTTAATCGTGAAGGAAACCGACCACTCCTAGAGGAAAAATTACAAATATGGCTAAATACAGGGCTAACAAGTGCAGCACAGTACTTTGATATTGTGCTAGACACTCCATCATAACCATGAGAGTCCTTAGTCTTCAGTTATTTAATTACTGACCCAATCTCCCTCTTGTGTGTATCACAGAAGAGAATTTCAGACATCAGTCTCGGAAAGGCATTTGCCAAGAAAGTTGTATGATTCCCTGTAGATACTAAATTTTTATTTAATTCACCAGCAATGCTCAGAAAATGATTGTTAAATACTGTACATATATCTGATTTATCAGTAACATAAATATTTTTAATGTGAACTGATTTTATATCGTCGACCTTGTGCTGCTGACGAGACATTTCCTTCACAGTTTTTTAAATTTTATCCTATGAACTAGCTATTGAGTTTGCATACCACATACTCTTTGTCTTCCTAATACCATTTTTAAGCACCTTCCAATACTTTTTGTAATGGGCTACTGTAGATTGATTGTGACTACTTCTAAGATTTTGATATAATTCTCGCTTTGTTCTACAAGATATCCCTATCCCATTAGTCAAGCACCGAGGCTGCCTATTATTGCTAGTGCCGCGTTTAGAACGTTCTAATCGAAAGCAACTCTCAAAGAGCATGATAAATGTGTTAAGGGAAGCATTATATTTATCATCTATGTTATCGGCACTATAAACATCCGTTCACTCTTGTTCCTTGACAAGGTTTAAAAACTCTCTATTGCTGCAGGATTAACTTTCCTACATAGTTTGTAATTAAATAGGACATTTGTTTGAGTACAAAAGCCTTTTAGTGTTAAAATTTGTGCATCATGGTCTGAAAGGCCATTCACGCTTTTACTAACAGAATGCCCATTTAGTAATGATGAATGAACAAAAATATTGTCTATGGCTGTGCTACTGTTCCCCTGCACCCTATTTGGAAAAAACACAGTCTGCATCAGATCATATGAATTTAGGTTTACCAACATACTTTTTCTTGTACCATCATACACAAAATTAATATTAAAGTCACCACATGTAACTAATTTCTTGTACTTCCTACAAAGTGAATTTGATCCTCTGCTGCCCTTACTGTTTCATCTCTTAAAAGCTACCCATTCGCCTTCTACTGTGTTCCTTTCCCTTGTTGTTGTCAATCGTCACCTAATGTTCCTTCTGGAACTCTCTACAACCTCTGGTTCTTTCAACTTATCCAGGTCCCATCTTTAATATCTTAATTGTTTTCCAGTTTGTTATGGAATACCAATAAGATGAATTGCTCAAGTTCGTTACACATTCTGTAATTATACTGACAACTCTTTCTTCTTTTAATTAGTTTGTGTGTCACTCCCCATGTTATATATATCCTGAAATAGCCTTATCAAATACAAACTTTATTTTATTGGTATTGTTTATTAATGTAAACTCTTACATAGGATTGTTGTTCCAATTTTGTTTTAAAAGCTTTTTCCAGAATGAGATTTTCACTCTGCAGCGGAGTGTGCGCTGATATGAAACTTCCTGGCAGATTAAAATTCTGTGCCGGACCGAGACTCGAACTCGGGACCTTTGCCTTTCGCGCGCAAGTGCTCTACCAACTGAGCTACCGAAGAACGACTCACGCCCCCTCCTCACAGCTGTACTTCTGCCAGTACCTCGTCTCCTACCTTCCAAACTTTACAGAAGCTCTGCTGCGAACCCTGCAGAGCACTGGCAAAGGCCCCGAGTTCGAGTCTCGGTCTGGCATACAGTTTTAATCTGCCAGGACGTCAAAGCTTTTTTCTAATTTATTCCGTTTATATTTATTTAATGTTCAAATTTTTACTTTTTTCAATACCACCATGCTGTCCAAGATGTTATTTGCTGTACCTTTCTGCTTCATTGTAGATGTGTATCTTGTTTCCGAATGTCCTTTGCAAACAATGTGACTTCTTAGGCGACAATAGTTAGTAACTGTGTGAAACTGTCCCTGTAAGCTGAAAGCTGGTTAATACAAACGAAAGTAATACTGTAGAACAAAAGGAAACTAACGCTTTTCATTTATTATAATGTTGTTCTACCAAGAACCGGCGGAAGATTCAGTTAACAATTATAACGGAGAAAATCTGTTGTTTAACTAGTGGTCTTTTGCTGTAGAACGGCTTGTTGCTCTTAGCAGAGAGAAACAGCATTAAGAACTCGTAGCTGAGAACTCGATCGGGATATTGCCGAGTGGGAGGGGAGTTGCAGGAGACGGTAGGTAGCAGTTTGTCGGGAGGCCAGCAGTGCTGGGTGGCGGAACAGATAAGGCGGCGGAGAGCTTTCCGGCCAGCGGCAACTCCCTCCGCGGAGCTCCGGAGCGCCGCCTTTGTCTGCTCTGGTGCGCTGTGTAGGGTGTGGGGTGGGCCTGCTGGGAGCGGGGGTTCCCCAGATGGGAGAACGGCGGCGGCCGGCGCCACTGGAAGGAGATAACGGGCGGTGGAGGAGGGGGGGGGGGTGCCGACTGAGCGGGAATCTCTCGTATCGATGCGAGCTGGAGCGGCGACGGCATGACACGCTCACCTGCTGGAAACCATCGCACTGGTCCACAAAGGCCGATTACTGCTCTCAGTCACCCTGCCAAGTAGAAAGACCCATCAGGCTAAAATTACTGGTGTTACCCCGCTGGCCATTTAAATTGGGATAAAAGAATGATTAGCGTTTCAGCGCAACTGCATAGAGTGGGCAAGAATAATGCGTTGGTCAGGATCCTGTGACGGTCATGCGAATACGGAATCGGTGATTTCAGGTCAGCCGTACTCAGTGCCACACAGGTTCTCAGCAAGTCCCGTGCGAGTAGCGCCCGAGAGGACAGGAATATTATTTACTCAGATGTGCAGGATCTTACAGCTGCATCATGTACCTTGAGAAGTAAAATGGGCTTCTTTGTACCAAGACAAGTATCCACACAGGCATTTATTTGGCTTAATAGGCATGTGGGTCTGCCTCAGTTACACAGGAGACCTGATATTAGCATCTGTATGATAATCTCTATAGTTTTAGTGCCCTTTCACTACATTTTAGATCCATGCCATACCGACGTTACAAAGTGCATGCGCAAGGAGAAACTGCCTATGGAAAGGGGGTGGACTCTCCAATTCGATAAGTGTACCTGGACACTAACTGCTGAGCTCTTCTGGTTGTCTGGAGCCGAGCGGTCGCAGGTTCGAATCCTGCCTTGGGCATGGATGTGTGATGTCCTTAGGTTAGTTAGGTTTAGGTAGTTCTCAGTTCTAGGGGACTGATGACCTCAGAAGTTAAGTCCCATAGTGCTCAGAGCTAGCCTCTTCTGGTTGTGGCCAGTGCCAAAGGGGAACCGTTGTGGAGGTGGCGTCGCCTCGGCCAAGTCAAACTGTGCCACTGTGTCGTTGTAACTCAGGTGCGATATCCGCACAGTTGGCACTGCTTCAAAATGTAGCCTGTAGGAGGGAGCAGAACGCAATTCCTCACAGCAAAGCCCACGTTTTAGTGCAGCTGTAACAGAGTTCCTCCAAAGCCATGACCATCGTTGCTATCAACGAATTACTACTCGTGATGGTGTGATTTCATTCACCATGTTGTAGCAGGATTCATCGAGGGAACCCACGTATTACGTCTACTGCACATCTACTTCTGTATGAGAACTCCAATTACCTTGGATTGTGTCGAAAATTTGGTAGATTATGGAAACGCCAAGACTGCACTGTGTAAAGCAAGAAGGGAAGCTAATGGAACGACCCAGAACCCTGGTACTACCTCGCAGATTCAGCCGAGGAAAGACATTTTGAAGTTAACTGAAGGTAAGAGTTTTTGGAAACTTGGTGAGGTGTCTACTACTGAGAAAAGAATCCTGGAATTCGGTTGTGAAGTATCAGAGAAAATCCTGCGTGAAGTAGGAACTGTTCTTGTGCACATTCCACAGTTCTTCTAAACAGTTCAAACAACTGTACAGCATACAAGTTGACGTCGGAAGCACAGAAGAACAGTCGAAGTTATTACTTGTTTTATTTGCTTTGCTCTCAGAAAAAGTCACATTACAGACGGAAGACTTTTCCCTGCATTGAAAAGTAAGATGAATGTTCAAATGTGTGTGAAATCTTATGGGACTTAACTGGTAAGGTCATCAGCCGCTAAGCTTACACACTACTTAACCCAAATTATCCTAAGGATAAACACACACACCCATGCCTGAGGGAGGACTCGAACCTCCGCCGGGACTTTAATTTCTTTCGCTAATTTTTCTTTGGTTTCCTTTAACTGCTTGCTGAATCTACAGATTGCATAACATCGGGGATAGGCAACAACCTTGTCTCAGTTCCTTCTCAATTACGGTTTCCCTGTCATGTCGTTTGACACTTATGACTGCAGCCCGGTTGTCGTACAAGTTGTACATAGCCTTAAGCTCCCTGTACATTATTCCCGTTACATTCGGAATTGGAAATAATGTCGTTCAATCAACATTGTCCAAAGCTTCCTCTGAATCTAAAAGTGCTATAAATGTAGGTTTGTTTTTGTTCAACCTATCTTGTAAGATAAGTCGTAGTGTCAGTATTACCTCATGTGCTTCAGCTTTTCTCCGGAACCCAAACTGACCTCCTCAGAGATGAACCTGTACGAGTTCCTCTATTCTTCTGCAAACAATTCGTGTCAGTATTTTGAACCCATGGCTTCTGTTCTTGTTGTGGTCTTCAGTCCTGAGACTGGTTTGATGCAGCTCTCCATGCTACTCTATCCTGTGCAAGCTTCTTCATCTCCCAGTACCTACTGCAACCTACATCCTTCAGAATCTGCTTAGTGTATTCATCTCTTGGTCTCCCCCTACGATTTTTACCCTCCACGCTGCCCTCCAATACTAAATTGGTGATCCCTTGATGCCTCAGAACATGTCCTACCAACCGATCCCTTCTTCTCGTCAAGTTGTGCCACAAACTTCTCTTCTGCCCAATCCTATTCAATACTTCCTCATTAGTTATGTGATCTACCCATCTAATCTTCAGCATTCTTCTGTAATCGTTTAATCATACAGTAAAGCTGCATGCCCTCGGGAAAAATTACGGCCGTAGTTTCCCCTTGCTTTCAGCCGTTCGCAGTACCAGCACAGCAAGGCCGTTTTGGTTATTATTACAAGGCCAGATCAGTCAATCATCCAGACTGTTGCCCTTGCAACTACTGAAAAGGCTGCTGCCCCTCTTCAGGAACCACACGTTTGTCTGGCCTCTCAACAGATACCCCTCCGTTGTGGTTGCACCTACGGTACGGCTATCTGTATCGCTGAGGCACGCAAGCCTCCCCACCAACGGCAAGGTCAATGGTTCCGAATTATCAATTCCATAAACCCATGGCTTATGGAATTGATAATTCGGTATTACTCACAGCTGTCACACTTGACTTCTTTGTGGCCAGCGATGTGGAAGTCGTAGGATACTCTTAGCAGTGCCAGTTGTGTTGACACTTGGAGCAGCGCGGTCTATTGCCCGACGACTTCGTAGCAGCTCTGAAGCGAATTCCGTGAGGTGTTTCCTTCAGCTTAGAAATCGAGTTGAAATTACGAGGGCTTAAGTCAGGGGAGTGCAGTAGGTGGCATAGCACTTAGCAGCCCCATCAGTCAAACAAATCAGTAACAGCTTGCAATGTATATGCTTGAGCATTGTCCTACAAAAAGATGGTCAGGTCCTACAGAAAGTGTCATGCCTCGAAGCTGTTCATCTCTGGAACACAAGTCACCGGCAACGGGTAATACACAATACTGGTGACTACTTTGGAGGTCAGTAAAACTTTGAAAGACGTGTCTATTTTGCACGAGCTGTAAATAAATAGTTGTCACTATTTTGAAATTCCAACCCTCTTATATACTCTTGTAAATGGTTCAAATGACTCTAAGCACTATGGGTAATTGCTACACCAGGAAGAAATGCAGATGATAAACGGGTATTCATTGGACAAATATATTATACTAGAACTGACAAGTGATTACATTTTCACGCAATTTGGGTGCATAGATGCTGAGAAATCAGTACCCAGAACAACCACCTCTGGCCGTAATAACGGCCTTGATACGCATGGGCATTGAGTCAAACAGACCTTGGATGGCGTGTACAGGTACAACTACCCATGCAGCTTCAACACGATACCACAGTTCATCAAGAGTAGTGACTGGCGTATCGTGACGAGCCAGTTGCTCGGCCACCATTGACCAGACGTTTTCCGTTGGTGAGAGATCTGGAGAATGTGCTGGCCAGGACAGCAGTCGAATGTTTTCTGTATCCAGAAAGGCCCGTACAGGACCTGCAACATGCGGTCGTGCATTATCCTGCTGAAATGTAGGATTTCGCAGGGATAGAATGAAGGGTACAGCCACGGGTCGTAGCACATCTGAAATGTAACGTCCACTGTTCAAAGTGCCGTCATTGCGAACAAGAGGCGACCGAGACGTGTAACCGATGGCACCCCATACCATCACGCCGCGTGATACGCCAGTATGGCGATGACGAATACACGCTTCCAATGTGCGTTCACCGCGATGTCGCCAAACACGAATGCGACCATCATGATGCTGAAACAGAGCACGGATTCATCCGAAAAAATGACGTTTTGCCATTCGTGCACCCAGGTTCGTCGTTGATTACACCATAGCAGGCGCTCCTGTCTGTGATGCAGCGTCAAGGGTAACCGCAGCCACGGTCTCCGAGCTGATTGTCCATGCTGCTGCAAACGTCGTCGAACTGTTCGTGACAATGGTTGTTGTCTTGCAAACGTCCCCATCTGTTGACGGGGATCGAGATGTGGCTGCACGATCCGTTACAGCCATGAGGATAAGATGTCTGTCATCTCGACTGCAAGCGATACGAGGCCGTTGGGACCCAGCATGGCGTTCCGTATTACCCTCCTGAACCCACCGATTCCATATTCTGCTAACAGTGATTGGATTTCGACTAACGCGAGCAGCAACGTCGCGATACGATAAAACGCAATCGCCATAGGCTACAATCCGACCATTATCAAAGTCGGAAACGTGATGGTATGCATTTCTCCTCGTTACAAGAGGCATCACAACAACGTTTCACCAGGCAACGCCGGTCAACTGCTGTTTGTGTATGAGAAATCGGTTGGAAACTTTCCTCATATCAGCACGTTGCAGGTGTCGCCACCGGCGCCAACCTTGTGTGACTGCTCTGAGAAGCTAAAATCACAGCATCTTCTTCCTGTCGGTTAAATTTCGCGCCTGTAGCACGTGATCTTCGTGGTGTAGCACTTTTAATGGCCAGTATTGTTTTTACCGGAGACTGCCTGCGAAGGACAGGGGTCTGTGGTTCGTAGCCCAGTCCTAGCTGCCACTCTTTTAGTTTGTCCGGGATATACATATGAAGGAGACGGATTGCATTGGGCAGTGAGGAAACTCTGGCACAGCTGCCTGGATACCAATTTGCCCGAAGTTGTGCCTCGGCCTTTCTAACTCCCCGCCGTGGCTCCAGCAGTGAAATCGTGAACCACCCAGGGCGAGTGTCTATCAGAGACAAGCTCCTCCGCCGGTGTACATACACGCGGGCCGGCGTGTCGCTTCGATTATTAGAGGGGCAGAGGCGGCCGCCGCTGCAGCTGCATACGGGCCGTGTCCCGTGCCGCTAACCACTCCACTAATTATCCCTGATTTATCGTCCTTTGTCATCGCTCTGGCAGCGGGGACGGCTCGCCGACAGAGCAGCGCCCGCTACTGTGCGGGGCTGTGGTGGTGGTGGGGAGAACGGCGCCGCGTGGAGGGGGAAGCGGGCTGGAGTGAGGGGGTAGGGGCCCGCGTGGAGGGGACAGCGGGGCGCAGCGGAGGGGCGGCGGAGGGGCAGGAATGTCGCCGCCGGTGGGGGACTGAATAAACTCGTCACCCCGTGCTGTGCGTGTGCGTGTGTGCGTGTGTCTATTATAACAGAATGGAATAAATATCTGCGCTGCCGGCGACCAGTTGGGCGGGCTAAACGAGCTTGATGAATGGCGGGATTAAATTGTTTTTTAACCTTTTGCTCGTGCTGCCAGAAAAGGGGTGTGATGGCTAGGGGGAGGGGGAGGGGGTGAGAGTGGTGACGAGGGTTTGCGGCCGGCGGTGCACAAAGGGAGCTGTCGGACGCTGTCCGCGCTGTTATGGAATGTACTGCTCACCCCCTCTTCCACTCTCTCTCCCTCCCACCCTCTCTTTATCTCTATCTCTCTCCCTCTCTCACTCCACTGTTACGTAGTCAGCTATAGCATCACTGTACGATATCTTCCCAGAGCGTATTGGCTGCGGCGAGGGATGACACGGATTAAAGTACAAGAAATTACGTGTTCCAGAACAGCTGTCAGTCAGAACTTGGGGAGCTGGGCGCTTGATGAATAGCGGCGGGATTGAGACCGTGGAAATAGCGGACGCTGGGTATACTGTCTCCTTACGAACATCCGAGAAACGCTATAAATGTATCGGTAAAGAGAACGAGCCACCACAGCCTTATCACCAAAAAGGTCTGTTTCAAACGACTAGTTTCAGCGAACACTTACGTCATCATCAGGTTCAAAAATGGTTCAAATGGCTCTGAGCACTATGGGACTTAACATCTGAGGTCATCAGTCCCCTAGAACTTTGAACTACTTAAACCTAACTAACCTAAGGGCATCACACACATCCATGCCAGAGGAAGGATTCGAACCTGCGACCGTAGCGGTCGTGCGGTTCCATACTGTAGCGCCTAGAACCGCTCGGCCACTCCGGCTGGCCTGGACATTTATTTTGTACTCGTACATTAATGGAGATTTTCGCCTTTTTGGTCTCGCATATGCAGATGACAAAGTATTAAAAATGGCTCTGAGCACTATGGGACTTAACATCTGAGGTCATCAGTCCCCTAGAACTTTGAACTACTTAAACCTAACCAACCTAAGGGCATCACACACATCCATGGCCGAGGAAGGATTCGAACCTGCGACCGTAGCGGTCACGCGGTTCCAGACTGAAACGCCTAGAACCACACGGCCACACCGGCCGGCCATCATCAGGTTCATTATAATCCGAAAGAGTACTTTCATTCCTTGGTCCATGTCTCGTAGAACCCATAAAATTCTACGATACATGGGCCAAGGAATGAAAGCATTCTTTCGGATTATAGTGGGCCTGGAATGACATAAGTGTTGCGCCGAAACTAGTCGTTTGAAACAAATTTCTTTGATGATACTATTGCGGTGGTTCGTTTTCCTTACTTATATAATCAGTCGCTGTCCCATGGCCACGGGAATAAATGAATCATGTCGTTCCCAGAGGAGGTACTCCTCAATCCGTACACAGAGTAGGAAAGGAACCGTCAGGATCGTGTGACTGTCGTGATTTAGGATCCTCTGAGGGGGTGGTCTTCACATGCCCGCTCTAAGTGAAAGCTGGGACACTTGAACCGTTTCAGGACGTAACGACGTTCCACATTAGCAATGCTGACGCATCATAGTTACTGAACAGTGGGAAACAGCATATCTAAGTATGGACTCAAGAAGTCCACAGTAGCTATTAGAAATTTAAGTACGCGTATAAGAAAACAGGGGGGGGGGGGATGAATGAGAGGAAATAAGAGAATGATGAAGTACTGGACGGTAGTAGTATTTATAGTGGTGAAATGATAAGCTCAGAAGCACCGTAAGAGCATCAAGTGAAGTCTTATGTGGTGTCCGTTTGAAACCTCCCCTTAGAAAAACCCCTTACGTTATTTGATTTTCAAACAGCTGAGCAAAACTGAAGGTACTCAGACATTTCTCTCTTTACTTATTCTGATCATCACTAAACTGACACACAATATTTTTAGCGCAACGCAATCTGACTTTCAAAAATCCCTATAAAAGAATGGCCCTGACTAACAATAACCTATACCTTTCACGAGTGACTTACCTCACAAAAATCTTCGTTACTCGAACTACTGCAATACAGCGAGCGCCAATACTGCCAGCTAAATAAAAGATTCTAACTACTGAAGACACTAACTACTGATAGGCATACTTAGCAAATGAAAGATTTTGATAGAGAACAAACAATGTATTTGCCTTAATAGTGTTCAAAAGTCTTCATATATATATATATATCAGTTCATGACATCCAGTCTTACAAAGTTACTGTTTCTGATGGACACACGTCCAGATCATCCGCTCTCAAAACTCCGCCATCTCTCTCCCCACCCCCACCACTGCTGGCGGCTCACCTCCAACTGCGCAACGCTACGCGCTGTTCACATCCAACTGCCCAACACTACAATAGCGAATATTTCAGCAATGCCAACCAGCCACAGACTGCACACAGCACAGCCAGGGATTTTCATACAGAGCGCTACGTGGTGTTACCAATATAAAAACCTGAACACTCTACTTACACGTTAATAAGAGCATTTGTAGTTTAAATTTAATTTTAATGTAAATACATTAGTTGTTAGTAATAATATGATACAGTTTACAAATAACTGTGGTGATGCAATGTTTTTACCGAGTCATTAAACACCTGCACAATTCACTATTATTACAAACTTTTAAATGTTTTGTATTAGATGTGTAGGTATAATGTAGCTATGAAATCAACAGCTGTCTAAACTGTAGGTCATTTAGCTACTCAGCACAGGAAAAACTCCGAGAAGTACCGAGGTAGCTGCAAACTGCTTAGGTAGAGAAATCTGAGTAGCAAGTAACGTAACATATTTATTTCGTTGGTTTTTTTCCATCACTTACCTTAGTTTTAAATTCGTCCTAACTACATTAATGTTCAAAAAAAGAACAGGACACCTTGAACGACTATGGATAGGACGACCATATTGACAGGACATGTCACTAGCATGTTCTGCAGAAATGATTAGCACTTAGGTCATCTCGGTTCAGCATGTGTGCTGTCGCCCAGTAGGCACCAGCTCCGCCATGGGCCCTGATAACTTGTGCCATGTGTGATAGCATGGCCGCAGTGCATTCGTGTCCATCACGTTTGCCAGCAGGTAGCTTTTAATACACTCCTGGAAATGGAAAAAAGAACACATTGACACCGGTGTGTCAGACCCACCATACTTGCTCCGGACACTGCGAGAGGGCTGTACAAGCAATGATCACACGCACGGCACAGCGGACACACCAGGAACCACGGTGTTGGCCGTCGAATGGCGCTAGCTGCGCAGTATCTGTGCACCGCCGCCGTCAGTGTCAGCCAGTTTGCCGTGGCATACGGAGCTCCATCGCAGTCTTTAACACTGGTAGCATGCCGCGACAGCGTGGACGTGAACCGTATGTGCAGTTGACGGACTTTGAGCGAGGGCGTATAGTGGGCATGCGGGAGGCCGGGTGGACGTACCGCCGAATTGCTCAAAACGTGGGGCGTGAGGTCTCCACAGTACATCGATGTTGTCGCCAGTGGTCGGCGGAAGGTGCAAGTGCCCGTCGACCTGGGACCGGACCGCAGCGACGCACGGATGCACGCCAAGACCGTAGGATCCTACGCAGTGCCGTAGGGGACCGCACCGCCACTTCCCGGCAAATTAGGGACACTGTTGCTCCTGGGGTATCGGCGAGGACCATTCGCAACCGTCTCCATGAAGCTGGGCTACGGTCCCGCACACCGTTAGGCCGTCTTCCGCTCACGCCCCAACATCGTGCAGCCCGCCTCCAGTGGTGTCGCGACAGGCGTGAATGGAGGGACGAATGGAGACGTGTCGTCTTCAGCGATGAGAGTCGCTTCTGCCTTGGTGCCAATGATGGTCGTATGCGTGTTTGGCGCCGTGCAGGTGAGCGCCACAATCAGGACTGCATACGACCGAGGCACACAGGGCCAACACCCGGCATCACGGTGTGGGGAGCGATCTCCTACACTGGCCGTACACCACTGGTGATCGTCGAGGGGACACTGAATAGTGCACGGTACATCCAAACCGTCATCGAACCCATCGTTCTACCATTCCTAGACCGGCAAGGGAACTTGCTGTTCCAACAGGACAATGCACGTCCGCATGTATCCCGTGCCACCCAACGTGCTCTAGAAGGTGTAAGTCAACTACCCTGGCCAGCAAGATCTCCGGATCTGTCCCCCATTGAGCATGTTTGGGACTGTATGAAGCGTCGTCTCACGCGGTCTGCACGTCCAGCACGAACGCTGGTCCAACTGAGGCGCCAGGTGGAAATGGCATGGCAAGCCGTTCCACAGGACTACATCCAGCATCTCTACGATCGTCTCCATGGGAGAATAGCAGCCTGCATTGCTGCGAAAGGTGGATATACACTGTACTAGTGCCGACGTTGTGCATGCTCTGTTGCCTGTGTCTATGTGCCTGTGGTTCTGTCAGTGTGATCATGTGATGTATCTGACCCCAGGAATGTGTCAATAAAGTTTCCCCTTCCTGGGACAATGAATTCACGGTGTTCTTATTTCAATTTCCAGGAGTGTATATCGTTTTAATATATCACGTGTAGTGTTTAGTAGACTCAGCTAACAGTGTACGAGTATTCTAGTGTGATCTGCGCATAGGACACTACCCACACTGGCGGCGATGTTTTCTCTGTCAGGCAGGTAAAATGAGTGTGTTTCTCCCCCTGGGTTGACGTCGAATTCAGATACATGTGTCACAGATGATCTTGTGTCTGGGTACGAGATTGCACTAATGTGTTTGTAACACGTAGCTACACTTAGAACGTGATGTATAAAAATTAGGCTATCAGATGCCGACAGCAAGGGTTTAAAACGGAGGTGTAAAATATTACCATAATTTTTTTTAAATTTCCGTAACTGGTAGATTACGCTCTGCGATACCATACTTAAAACGTCGTTATAGTTACCGATTGCTCCTAGCCTTATAGGCACGCTATTAGATAGATATAGGAAGCATATGACACATATGTGTATCATCTTTTGAAATATGCAGTGTACCGTTGGCGTAAATTCTTTGTGCGAGTTTTCGCTGCAGTGACAATATTTGCCGTGCGAGATATTTTATGAGCCAGGAGCCCACATTTTGTAAAAGAGAAGAATCCACCACAAAGCTGCAAATCGTTTTTAGCGAACTATGTTTGCAGCTCGGATTCAGAATGTTTATTTGCATCCTCACCGCTATGTATGCGCCGGTACGATATCCCCAACACAAAAGAGAGCTGAAACTAAAAGCTCTCTAGTGTGTTGTGTGGGGTCATATCGTTGCATAGTACAGCACTGAGGACGTAAATAAACGTTCTGAATCCGATCTACAAATGAAGTTCGCTAAAAACAATTAGTAGCTATTTACTGAATTCTTTTCCTCTACGAAATGAATACTACAGTTGTGGGAAGACATGGATCACGTGCAATTGTATCAAGATAAAGGGCTAACAAATGTATAGCGAATTTTGCTAGATACAGCGTAACTTACAGACGGTGGTCATAGATATCGAAATACCGCTGGAAAGGAAAGCTTTTTAACTTAAATACACTACTGGCCATTAAAATTGCTACACCAAGAAGAAATGCAAGTGATAAACGGGTATTCATTGAACAAATATATTATACTAGAACTAACATGTGATTACATTTTCACGCAATTTGGGTGCATAGATCCTGAGAAATCAGTACCCTGAACAACCACCTCTGGCTGTAATAAGGGCCTTGATACGCCTGGGCATTAAGTCGAACAGAGCTTGGATGGCGCATACAGGTACAGCTGCCCATGCAGCTTCAACACGATACCACAGTTCATCAAAAGTACTGACTGGCGTATTGTGACGAGCCAGTTGCTCGGCCACCATTGACGAGACGTTTTCAATTGGTGAGAGATCTGGAGAATGTGCTGGCCAGGGCAGCAGTCGAACATTTTCTGTATCCAGAAGGGCCCGTACAGGACCTGCAACATGCAGTCGTGCATTATCCTGCTGAAATGTATTGTTTCGCAGGGATCGAATCATGCCGGGTGATACGCCAGTATGGCGATGACGAATACAAGCTTCTAATCTGCGTTCACCGCGATATCGCCAAACACGGATGCGACCATCGTGTGTAAACAGAACCTGGATTCATCCGAAAAAATGACGTTTAGCCATTCGTGCACCCAGGTTTGTCGTTGGGTACACAATCGCAGGCGCTTCTGTCTTTGATGCAGCGACAAGGGTAACCGCAGTCCATGCTGCTGCAAACGTCGTCGAAGTGTTCTTACAGATGGTTGTTGTCTTGCAAACGTCCCCATCTGTTGACTCAGGGATCGAGACGTGGCTGTACGATGCGTTACAGCCATGCGTATGAGATGCCTGTCATCTCGACTGCTAGTGATACGAGGCCGTTGGGATCCAACACGGCGTTCCGTATTACCCTGCTGAACCCACCGATTCCATATTCTGCTAACAGTGATTGGATCTCGACCAACGCGAGCAGAAATGTCGCGATACGATAAACCGCAATCTCTATAGGCTACAATCCGACCTTTATCAAAGTCGGAGACGTGATGGTACGCATTTCTCCTCCTTACACGAGGCATCACAACAACGTTTCGGCAGGCAACGCCGTTCAATTGCTGTTTGTGTATGAGAAATCCTCATGTCAGCACGTTGTAGGTCTCGCCACCGGCGCCAACCTTGTTTGAATGCTCTGAAAAGCAAATCGTTTGCATATCACAGCATCTTCTTCCTGTCGGTTAATTTCCGCGTCTGTAGCGCGTCACCTTCGTGGTGTAGCCATTTTAATGGCCGGTAGTGTACAAAGCAACCCAAGAGTGCAGGTTGCACTGGTGTGTTTGAGCGCGAACGACAGTTGTGCAATGTCGCCAATACGTTGTAAGTGTGAGCCGCGGTCGGGGCAGTGTCCTGTGTAGCTGCGAGAGCGTAATGTCGCAGCTAATCTCAGATGGAACGTGGCCGAGTGTTTGCCGCTCGTACGGCGGGTGCTTGTCTTGAAAGGGTACAGTACCGCCCGACATTGAAAATAGGTACAACATACTTCATTATTCTTGTCAGTACAATGCATTTTTTTCTAATTATAACTCAATTTAAATTAATACAGCGAAGCCGGATACCAGTGTGGGAAAGAATGACAACTTATTTATTTAATTGATCACATGTGCACTCCCGCAAAGTAAATCCCTACATCCAGTTTGGTGAGATCTGTGAAATGAATGAATGTATGGTCATCTGCTAACCGCAGATAGTGAATGTGAATATATGATCATCTTTGAGTCGATCCTTTGGCCACCTTTGGTGGGACCAAAGAGATGAAATTTACCTGAGCTTTGAGTGTCTGCAATGTGGCTGGCCAATACGGTAGCAAGGTGCTCCCCCACTTCAGCAGAGGTGCGAGAAGACCTCGAGAACGGCCATGTTTCAGCACTCTGCCGCTGGATCTTGTGCTGTTGTGACCTGTCTTAGTTGTGCTCCGTAAAGACAAAAGAGTGGAGACATGGTATGCATGTGGAATATTTAAGAGTAGTTTGAAATAATAATTTCTCTATTTCAGGAACTTTTGTGGGGAGAATTAAATGTCAGGCAGGTAATATTAAGGGGATCGTAGTAATCTTCGGAAGCGACCAACGGTCACAATGAAACCACGTGTAGCAATAAGTTGAAATACTTCCGTGTGCTTAAGTTAAGCTGAATTACTAGCGTGTGTACAATAAGTTGAAATATTTAAGAAATAGCGTGTGTACCATAAGTTGAAATATTTAAGAAATGGCGTGTGCAGGACTTGAAATTAGAGACGAGTACTTCCACGTGGTGAGTACTGTGTGAGTCTCAATCTGTGTATGAGACAAGGATAAAGTGAAGTACTCATTCATGGTATCAGTTGAGGACTCGCGTGTGTGATGAATATGTTCTTAATATTACTTTGCATGATATGATTCCGTGTGACGTTTGATTCAAACTATAAAACTCTGAGAGAGAAGCAAGGTGAGTCGGCCGTCTATCCAGCAACGCCACTTGACTTGCATTGCACAGGAAGACGTGCATATATCTCCAGAGATCATAGCAGGAAAGTAGAATTACGAAGTGGGGCAGTCTCGTGTAAAACTGGGATAAATATTAATTGAAGTGGGAAAGCGGAAAGTGATAATGTTGTGACCATTCCCTGTCTTGTATTTCATGTTGCAGTGTGGTATATGTCATGTAATTTAAGTATGTGTGGTTTGCATGGGAGAGTAGCAAGGTAGTTTCAGAGGTAGTGGGTATGCATGTCCCTTTTGTACCGCTCGGTCTGGAGGAAAGTTTCGTGATGATGATTGTGTGAGTCTAAGTGTGAGAAATAATGAAAGATCCACCATCCTATCCAGAAAGTGCACTGTAGCGTTCAATAATTACGAGACCATAAGATAGAGATTCGCCAATGTAAAGCCATGCCCACTGGGCGGAATTTCTCATGTGTTATTGTTGTAGGTTATAGAATTTGTGTGTTTAGGTTATAGAATTTATCGGAATAAATAAGATAGTGAAAAGAAAAAGATTGGTGGACTTTTCCTTCGAATTGTATGTTGTCATGATGTCCCGAATTTATAGTGTGTGCGCCATTCATATTCAGTGCGGTGGCCACGTGTTGATAAAAGCCGTTAGATAAAAGACAAAAAGAAAATGTGGTATTGCCAGTGCGTAGTGAACAGTCAGGGTTCTGTAAATTACTGATAGTCAGATGTGCGTTTCCGTTGCGTATTATACATACAGGAGGATAATTTGTAACTTAATTGAGAGTACGAGAGTTCATATTACTCGATAAATAAGAAGACCACTCATCTTGCAGGCCTGACTGCTTGATGCCACAGTATGAGCAAGACATGTGGGTTCCTCTCAGTCTAACCAAGGCGGCCGAAGTTTCTCGTGTTTCATGAGGCGCTTACAGAAAATTTACGCCGCATACACGGAAAGTGGAAAAAAACATCATCCGTCAAGTCACAACGCGTACGAAAGTGTCTGTTGAGCGATCGTGACGGACGGTCTTGAAGAGGATTATGACGAAAAACAAATAGGACGAGAGCTCAAAAATCGTTCACGAGTATTCTCAGCACCAAAACGACACGAAGGCCGCTCCATAAGCAGGGAAACTGAAGGGTATTCCAAAACCGTTCCTCAGCCATGCAAATAGCTATAAAGGGAGAGCGTGGTTCTGAAGCTGTGAAACCTGGACTATGCAGGAAAGGGACAATGTCATCTAGTCGGATGAATGCTGTTTCACGCTGTTTCCAGCTTATGGCCGAGTTGACGCCCTAAGAGACAAAAATGTCGTGTTAATGCAATCCGATTGGCGGAGTGACTGCGAGAAGATCGATAGTAGGTATCGGAGCAAAGGAGCCTATCAGGAGAGAGGCCAAAGACAGACTCGCAAGCAACGCGCCGACAACGTCCTCTCGACTGCCAGTATTTATACCGCCACCGCGGTTCGAGAGGGCGCAACAGTCATCCAGTGAGGCGACGATTCGAGTCACCAGTCGCAGGCCAGTGGGAGTCGCAGCCGCAGGTAGCTCAGCCTCTAGCTCAGAGGCGGCCAGAGTAGTGTGCATAGCTGGACGTGTACTTCACCAGCAGGGAGGCTAATGTGGACTATTACGGAAGAGCTAGTACCGCAACACCTGGAATGTCTTAAGTTAAGTAGCTTCCTGTTTAAGTTAATAAGGAACCCTGTCAATATATGTATGTAGTTTGTGTTACAGAAAGAGGATACTGGCATCCTCCCCTGGCAACCCATGGTACAAGCCTACATTGACAATTAGACGACACAAAAGAAACTATTTTTTATACCATTAAAAGTCCGATTTTTCTTAATTTAGAAGAATATAGAGAGGAACCCAAAAAAATGTATCCTACGTTTAAAAGTCCATAACTGGCAAACTAATTGTCGGAGTTCTCATCTTTGGTATTGTAATAGTTTGTAGTTCCGGCAATCGCCACGCAAGCGTTGTATTGCGTTGTTTTCTTTTGTCAGATGACAGTCGTCAGATAGTCAGTGTTTTGTTCTTAGTTGCATCTAGTTACTCGAGTAAACATGGCTGGCGCAAGGCTTACATTCGATGAAAGGAAGTCAGTTTTGAAGTAGTATTTTAAGTACGAAAACATTAATGAGGTTCAACAGCAATGGCGAAATGAGTATCAAACAGAGTCACCGACATGTTTAACGATTCGTCGCATTCGAGACAAATTTGAAGCCGAAGGCTGTGTTAAAGATGTACACAAACAACGATCTGGACGACCTGCAACAGTAAGAAGTCCAGCTAAGTCCCGTCGGGTGTTACAACAGTTCGCTCGCTCACCACAGAAGTCTGTGAGACAGTGTGCCCGTGAAACTGGAGTGAGTCGCTCAAGCGTTCGGCGAATTTTGAAGGCAGCAAAGTGGAAGTGCTACATCCCACGATTGCAATACGCAATGAACGAGGACGACCCAGATCTTTGAATGGAGTACTGCGAGTGGTTTACTAACATGGTGCGCAACGATGAAGTGTTTGCAGAGATGATTCTGTGGAGTCCGCAGCTCGTGGTCGTGCGGTAGCGTTCTCGCTTCCCACACCCGGGTTCCCGGGTTCGATTCCCGGCGGGGTCAGGGATTTTCTCTGCCTCGTGATGACTGGGTGTTGTGTGATGTCCTTATGTTAGTTAGGTTTAAGTGGTTCTAAGTTCTAGGGGACTGATGACCATAGATGTTAAGTCCCATAGTGCTCAGAGCCATTTGATTGTGTGGTCTGATGAGGCACAGTTCAAACTGAATGGTACAGTAAATCGCCACAATTGCATCTACTGGGCCGCCGAAAATCCAAACGTCCCTGTAGACAAAGCCGTGAATTTGCCAGGAGTAAATTTGTGGTGTGGGTTGTCTTACCGGGGCTCGACTGGGCCATTCTTGTTTGGCGGCACAGTTACCCGTCAGGTGTACCTTCAGAAGCTTCAGATATTCATTTTATCTGCCATAAGAGAGTTGTATGGAGACGGAAGAGTTTACTTTCAACAAGATGGTGCCCCAGCCCACCACCAAAATCGTGTTAGGGCGTATCTCGACGAAAATTTACCACAGAGATGGATAGGCCGTAGAGGTGCTGTGGAGTATTCTCCACGTTCCCCGGACCTAACTCCTCTGGACTCTTACCTGTGGGGAAAACTAAAGGACGTCGTTTATCGACAAAAGCCACGCACATTCGATGAACTTCGAGAATCCATCGTACATCCATGTGCAAATATCCAACTGAACACGTTGCAGTCAATAGTTCGTGCTGCAGTTCGGCGGCATCGTTTGTGTGTGGATGTTAATGGTGACCATTTCGAACACATACAGTGATATCTTTAAGTTGGATTTTACGTTGGGGAGTGTTATGGGACCATTGCTTTTCACAATATATACAGGGTGTTACAAAAAGGTACAGCCAAACTTTCAGGAAACATTCCTCACACACAAATAAAGAAAAGATGTTATGTGGACATGTGTCCGGAAATGCTTAATTTCCATGTTAGAGCCCATTTTAGTTTCGTCAGTATGTACTGTACTTCATCGATTCACCGCCATGATTTCATACGGGATACTCTACCTGTGCTGCTGGAACATGTGCCTTTACAAGTACGACACAGCATGTGGTTCATGCACGATGGAGCTCCTGCACATTTCAGTCGAAGTGTTCGTACGCTTCTCAACAGAGTCGGTGACCGATGGATTGGTAGAGGCGGACCAATTCCATGGCCTCCACGCCCTCCTTACCTCAACCCTCTTGACTTTCATTTATGGGGGCATTTGAAAGCTCTTGTCTACGCAACCCCGGTACCAAATGTAGAGACTCTTCGTGCTCGTATTATGGACGGCTGTGAGACAATACGCCATTCTCCAGGACTGCATCAACGCATCAGGGATTCCATGCGACAGAGGGTGGATGCATGTATCCTCGCTAACGGAGGACTTTTTGAACATTTCCTGTAACAAAGTGTTTGAAGTCACGCTGGTACGTTCTGTTGCTGTGTGTTTCCATTCTATGATTAATGTGATTTGAAGAGAAGTAATAAAATGAGCTCTAACATGGAAAGTAAGCGTTTCCGGTCACATCTCCACATAACATTTTCTTTCTTTGTATGTGAGAAATGTTTCCTGAAAGTTTGGCCGTGCTTTTTTGTAACACCCTGTATAAATGACCTAGTATTTAGTGTCGGAAGTTCCATGCGGCTTTTCGCGGATGATGCTGTAATATACAGAGAAGTTGCAGCATTAGAAAATTGCAGCGAAATGCAGGAAGATCTGCAGCAGATAGGCACTTGGTGCAGGAAGTGGCAACTGACCCTCAACATAGACAGATGTAATGTATTGCGAATACATAGAAAGAAGGATCCTTTATTGTACGATTATATGATAGCGGAACAAACACCGTTAGCAGTTACTTCTGTAATATATCTGGGAGTATGCGTGCGGAACGATTTGAAGTGGAATGATTATATAAAATTAATTGCGGTAAGGCGGGTACCAGGTTGAGATTCATTGGGAGAGTCCTTAGAAAATGTAGTCCATCAACAAAGGATGCAAAAACAGACGTAATGTCTTATGGGATAACAGCAATCAGTGATTTTATAATGTTACTTAAAATCCGTCTTGATTGCAAATTTTTTATTCATATGACCGGTTTCGGTTCATTCAGAACCATCTTCAGATCTGTAAAAATAATGATACTAATTTACTATTTCACGGAAGCAAATCTTTTTCATCCTATCTAATCAACAAAAAATGTACCAGAACGTACCTGATATTTCAGTTACTAACCCGTCCAAATCCAGCAACTTTTACATGTTACGTCACATAAAATTGGTTGGCAGAGTGCACGTCATTTATATTAATTATCTGGTACATTTGTTACATTCCATTTGCACATACTGTATTCAGTAGATCTTTTTTTATATTAAAATACTTTACTAACCTTATAAACAAGGGTTGAGGTTACGGATAGTAAAGTAGCTAGGATGATTGCAGGTACTAGTAGATGGGAACAATGGCAGGAGGGTGTCCACAATGAGGAAATCAAAGTAAAACTGGAAATGAACTCTATAGCTGAAGCAGTCGGGGCGAACAGGCTTAGATGGTGGGGTCATGTTACACGCATGGGAGAAGCAGGGTTACCCAAGAGACTCATGGGTTCAGCAGTAGAGAGTAGGAGGAGTCGGGGCAGACCAAGGAGAAGGTACCTGGATTCGGTTAAGAATGATTTTGAAGTAATAGGCTTAACATCAGATGATGATGATGATGTTTGGTTTGTGGGGCGCTCAACTGCGTGGTTATCAGCGCCCGTACAATTATCCAATCTTTGCTCAGTCCAATTGCGCCACTTTCCTGGATGATGATGGAATGATGAGGACAACACAAACACCCAGTCATCTCGAGGCAGGTGAAAATCCCTGACCTCGCCGGGAATCGAACCCGGGACCCCGTGCTCGGGAAGCGAGAACGCTACCGCGAGACCACGAGCGGCGGACATTAACATCAGAAGAGGCACCAATGTTAGCACGGAATAGGGGATCATGGAGGAATATTATAAAGGGGACTACGCTCCAGACTGAACGGTGAAAGGCATAATCAGTCTTAAATGATGATGATGATGATGATGATGATGACTTAATTAAAATATGAAGATGTCAAGGTTAAAATCTGTACTTGTCAGAATTAAAAATTACTGAGCGGACCGCGGCACAACACCGAAATGGCGGGAACCACGGAAGCAGACCGTAGAGAAAACAAGTTCACACCAGCACCATAGATATATAAATCGCCCTATGCTTTTTAGATCGTATAAAAATGATAATTATACTGTTTTTTAATTCTGATAAGTACAGATTTTAACCTTGTCATCCACATATTTTAATTAAGTATTTTAATACAAAAAGAAGATCTACTGAATACAGTATGTGCAAATGGAATGTAACAAATGTACCAGACGCCCCCTGTCGGTAATAGTGTTATAATTAATACAAAAGACGTGCACTCTGCCAACCAATTTTATGTGACGTAACATGTAAAAGTTGCTGGATTTGGACGGCTTACTCCTGTAACTGAAACATCAGGTACGTTCTGGTACATTTTTTGTTGATTAGATAGGATGAAAAAGATTTGCTTCCGTGAAATAGTAAATTAGTATCATTATTTTTACAGATCTGAAGATGGTTCTGAATGAACCGAAACCGGTCATATGAATAAAAAATCTGCAATGAAGACTGATTTTAAGTAACATTACATCAACAAAGGAGATGGCTTACAAAACACTCGTTCGACCTATACTTGAGTATTGCTCATCAGTGTGGGATCCGTACCAGGTCGGGTTGACAGATGAGATAGAGAAAATCCAAAGAAGAGCGGCGCGTTTGGTCACAGGGTTATTTGGTAAGCGTGATAGCGTTACGGAGATGTTTAGCAAACTCAAGTGGCAGTCTCTGCAAGAGAGGCGCTCTGCATCGCGGTGTAGCTTGCTGTCCAGCTTTCGAGAGGGTGTGTTTCTAGATGAGGTATCGAATATATTGCTTCCGCCTACTTATACCTCCCGAGAAGATCACGAATTTAAAATTAGAGAGATTTGAGTGAGCACGGAGGTTTCCCGTAGTCGTTCTTCCCGCGAACCATACACGACTGGAGCAGGAAAGGGAGGTAATGACAGTGGCACGTAAAGTGCCCTCCGCCACACACCGTTGGGTGGCTTGCGGAGTGTAAATGTAGATATAGATGTAAGCTACACTTTCACCAAAAATGAGACAACTCCGTCAGTTACTTTGCAAGTTATGGACCTTTAAACAATGGATACATTTTTTGGACCCCTCTGTAGAAAGAGGTTTGTGTTACAGAATATTACTCTCTGGGGTCCCACGGTATTAGGAGTGTTCTGTGTCCGCAAGCCGGACTCGGACAGACTCTACGGAAGCTCCTGGACGACACACGACGAGGAACGTTTCAGAATATGTAGTGTAACGACGTAAGTTTTTTATAAATGATTTTCTTTTGACATATGACCATGTGTAGACTTCGTCACCTACGTCAGTTACAACACACTTCAAAATTATTTACATTCTTTTTAAATTGTCTCTAAATGGTTCTTGAACGAAACTGCAATTAAGGGGATACGGAATCACCTATCCCCGCAATGTTAATATATGCCTACTATAGGGAACATTTTCTCACAAACTACTGGAGACAGAGAGGTAAAAATTTTACTGTATGTGCATTCATATGTTACAACAATACTGAAACAACAGTTTATTGTCAAAGTATTTTCTTACAGAGATATTGTACATTTATTTTTAAGTAAATTTTTTCCATCGCTTTTTACTAGACTATCACCCCTAAGTCTTTTGTAAATCAAGTAATTAAAAAATCGTTGTTTCAGTATGTAATAGGGACCTATGTCACTACGTCATAAAAATTTCAGACTTCTAGGTTGACCAGTACCTGAGATAATGTTCCTAGATGAAGTAAAAAGTAAACTTACGGGAAACGGAGAAAGAAGATTAAAACATTCCTGATCCGTAGCTAATACCCCCTTCACAGTCTTCATAATCATCTTCAAGTCTTCTTTTGGCACCCCTCTGCACCTGTCTTGCTTTTTTCACTAATGTCTTGATTATGTTATCAGCATGCCTTAGTCTGTGCTGATCTAAAAAGAACATAGCACGTACTGTACGGGAACCAACACACATACCCAACTTTTGAAGGACCTGGCATTTAGTTATATTTCCAAGATTGAAGGTTGCCACAGCATCATACACACCAAAATGTAGTGTATTAATTCCGACAAACACTGTTTTTGGGAGACGATGCCATATCACACTATTCAAGCACTCGTTGGGGTTCTGCGTTTTTCCGTGAAGACATTTCATCAGAAGACTTCTGTCAGCCAGATCTCTGAAAATGGGCTTTATTTCTGCCATGATGGCTGATGGTAGACTGTGGTGGTGAATGTATTTCTCTCCTGTTGTTAGTCCCCTATTGTATTTACACCAGCTGTTTTCACCTTTGGGGCACAAACCATGTTGTGGATGCTCATCCGTGGATGCGGTGTGGAAATATAAAGCCCATATAGCTCTCCTCATTTCTTCAAGATTGCCTGTATTTTGCCTGATTGCAAGGCCATAGCAGTTCTGAATGTGGTCTATTATGGAATCAGTCAATCTTCCTCTGCCATCCAAGGTTTTCCCATCATCTAGTTTTTTCCCTTTCATAACTGATTTTAACCTTCTCAGCCTGGCACCCATTCTCTTCTGCACATGTCCTATACATTCAAGTTTGCTTATATTTACACTGTTCCCATATGGTTTGCTTTCCAAAACTTCTTTGAATGCTTTAGAGTCACCATCTCCCAGATATTTGACATAGCGAACATTATACCACTGTGAAGAGCGATGAAAAATTTTCTTCACCCCAGCAACCTCCATGCCACCACTACTACCATAATAATTAGCAATACAGTCATCACTGTGTTCATTTTTCAGCCTGCCTGTGCACCTACAGTATTTAGACATTATTGCAACATCAATAACCTTGCCAGTATCAACACTAGTTGCTGTTACAACACCATTGTTGGAGGTGTGGCCCCTTTTCTGCCACGTGCCATCAAACGCCACTGTGAGGTCACGACTGCTGTCATTTTCTTCCACTGCTTCTTCCACAGCAACCTGCATTGACTTCTGTGCTACATCTTCAACTGCAGATCCTAGTACATAATTGTAAGCTTCAAACTTTGAAGGTGCACTTGGAAGATTTAGAACACCACATAGCATATCACCAGCTGCTTTGCCCTTACCAATTGCTCGCAATCCATAAACTAACCTAATATTTACACTATAAAGTTCAGTTTTCTTGTATCCATTATTTACAGTTACTGAAACCGAACTTGGAAACTTACAGCTGTATTTACAAACACTGCATATTAAATTAAACTGGGCAGCCAGGCCAACATGGGATTCTACTTTCAGAGAAACGTTTCCATGACATTTTTTGCAGCACAAACTGTTTTCAAGAGCTTCACACAATATATTCGTATCAATGAGTTCAAAAACTTCATTCCCTCTATCAAGTAAATTATATTTCTCTTCCAAATCTCTTAGTTTTTTATGAGAAGCACTGTTTTCATTTGGTGTAAGTTCGTTCGGCAAATCAGTAATAAGTGGATTCACATTTTCCAACAGTGATGATGATGAACTGCTTTGCTTTGCTAATGAATCATTATTTCTTTTCTTTTGCCAGTTCACACGCTTTTTAAATACTTTTGCTTTAGCTCTAGGCATTTTCACTGCGAAAAATGAAGCACTAAATACGAAATAACTCAACAACAACTACTTTCTTATATCACACTGTTTACAAAACAGTCCCGCCACAAAGTCAAAGAGTAACTTGAGGAAACCAGAGAGAAACATTTTCGGGCAACTAGTGTATAAATAGTCGCTGGAAACCGGGATATTTGAATTCATGTCACTTTAAAGGTACTGCCAAAAAGTTCATGGTCAGCCACGAGAGACGTGTATAACTAAAGCGCAATACCCGATCTCACAAATATATAAAAATAAAATAGTTATAATTGTAATAGAGCTATGTATGATACGTCATTTTAAAGAGGAAACATGGCAGAATATAATACGCCAATAAAAAAAAATTCGATTTTTTAACCCAAAATCCGATTCCGTATCCCCTTAAAACATCATCATTTGAGTCGTATGCGCAGAATTACGTCACCCAGTCCAATTGGTTTGTGCAAACTTTTTCAATTTAGATGTCGTTTGTTTCTCCTCAGAAATTACATTGATGCACGTTATCTGATTTAATAAATATTAGAATCACATTGAATAAACTTTCGAGATTGAAACTCGCGATGAACGTTGTCAAAAATTAATAATCTTGTCAAATATATTATTAATTCATTCACATAATTCTTCATAAATAAATTCTCGGAACACGTATTTAAACTTTTGTAGCATCCACTAGTTTATTATCTTACTACATATAGACGTGAACCTGAGCCTTGACAAGACAGGACTGAACATTTACAACTAGATTAAACTTTCTACGACGTCATTGTTGTACAAACATTACAAATTCTCAATTATTTAATTTTTAGAAGCACGACGCAACCACTCGGTTTCAGGATCTTCTGTTGCTCTTTGGCTGTCTACCCGCGACGTATAGTGGCCAGCAATTTTCTCTCTGGTCCCGGCAGCGAAGATGCTGTCTCCGTTCGTTGCGCTGCCCTCTCCGTACATGAAACATAAAAAATAAATACAAAACTTTAGATAATTCACAGTTATTACAAATATTACAAAAATACATAAACAAAACAATAAATTAAACTTATATTCACCTGCAAACTGGGCTGACACTGGTGGATGGGGGACGCTTCAATTTCACGTCCCACTACAAATACCGAAAAAATTACGATACTGTGGCTCTGCAGACGGGGTGACATCCTCAGCAGGTGGAGGGGGGCAGGGTGGTAGTCGCGCTGCCCGCGGCACACGGCGGCCGAGCTGTCAGCCGCCACGCAGGGCGCGCGCCGCCGCTAATCGAGTTCAGAGCGACCGACATGCGAGCGCGGCGGCGACTATCGACCGGGCAGAGTCGACCCCGCTAACTGGCGCCGGCAGCGGAGCCCTGCCTGCCTGCCTCTCCCTCCCCCCTCCCACGCACCCACCTCCCGGACGCACCTGCGCCTCACCTAATCAGCAGTAGTGACCTCTCGCCCCCCTCTGTGTTACAGGTACGTTGCTGTGCGCGCCCGTGGGCTGCGAGCGGAGGACGCAGTCAAGCGGAGCAGAATTTCCGGAGGTCCATCTCCCCGAGCAGGTAGCGTCGCTACTGTACACTGTCTGGCCGAGGGCACCGGGACACCTGTTATAGCGTAAGGACACACTCCACCTTTCACGAGGGTGAGTCAAATGAAAACCTAAAATCTGTAATAACAAATCGAAATCCTGCAAGTTGGTAAACGTGCTACAAACAGCGTGCAGAATCGCCTGTACATCTACATCTACATCCACATTTATACTCCGCAAGCCACCCAACGGTGTGTAGCGGAGGGCACTTTACGTGCCACTGTCATTACCTCCCTTTCCTGTTCCAGTCGCGTATGGTTCGCGGGAAGAACGACTGTCTGAAAGCCTCCGTGCGCGCTCTAATCTCTCTAATTTTACATTCGTGATCTCCTCGGCAGGTATAAGTAGGGGGAAGCAATATATTCGATACCTCATCCAGAAACGCACCCTCTCGAAACCTGGACAGCAAGCTACACCATGATGCAGAGCGCTTCTCTTGCAGAGTCTGCCACTTGAGTTTGTTAAACAACTCCGTAACGCCATCACGCTTACCAAATAACCCTGTGACGAAACATGCCGCTCTTCTTTGGATCTTCTCTATTTCCTCTGTCAAGCCGACCTGGTACGGATCCCACACTCATGAGCAATGCTCAAGTATAGATCAAACGAGTGTTTTGGAAGCCACCTCCTTTGTTGGACTACATTTTCTAAGGACTCTCCCAGTGAATCTCAACCTGGCACCCGCCTTATCAACAATTAATTTTATGTGATCATTCCACTTCAAATCGATCCGTACACATACCTCCAGATATTTTACAGAAGTAACTGCTACCAGTGTTTGTTCCGCTATCACACACTCATACAATAAAGGATCCTCCTTTCTATGAATTCGCAATACATTACATTTGTCTATGTTAACAGACAGTTGCCTCTCCCTGCACCAAGTGCCTATCCGCTGCAGATCTTCCTGCATTTCGCTCCAATTTTCTAATGCTGCAACTTCTCTGTATACTACAGCATCATCTGCGAAAAGCCGCATGGAACTTCCGACACTATCTACTAGGTCATTCATATATATTGTGAAAAGCAATGGTCCCATAACACTCCCCTGTGGAACGCCATTGACAACATCATGCTGTGTTCTGTTAGCTAAAAACTCTTCAATCAGCCACATAGATGGTCTGATATTCCGTAGGCTCTTACTTTGTTCATCAGGCGACAGTGCGGAACTGTATCGAACGCCTTCCGGAAGTCAAGGAAAATGGCATCTACATCTACATCTACATTCTACATTTATACTCCGCAAGCCACCCAACGGTGTGTGGCGGAGGGCACTTTACGTGCCACTGTCATTATCTCCCTTTCCTGTTCCAGTCACGTATGGTTCGCGGGAAGAACGACTGTCTGAAAGCCTCTGTGCGCGCTCTAATCTCTCTAATTTTACATTCGTGATCTCCTCGGGAGGTATAAGTAGGGGGAAGCAATATATTCGATACCTCATCCAGAAACGCACCCTCTCGAAACCTGGCGAGCAAGCTACACCGCGATGCAGAGCGCCTCTCTTGCAGAGTCTGCCACTTGAGTTTGTTAAACATCTCCGTAACGCTATCACGGTTACCCTGTGACGAAACGCGCCGCTCTTCTTTGGATCTTCTCTATCTCCTCCGTCAACCCGATCTGGTACGGATCCCACACTGATGAGCAATACTCAAGTATAGGTCGAACGAGTGTTTTGTAAGCCACCTCCTTTGTTGATGGACTACATTTTCTAAGGACTCTCCCAATGAATCTCAACCTGGTACCCGCCTTACCAACAATTAATTTTATATGATCATTCCACTTCAAATCGTTCCGCACGCATACTCCCAGATATTTTACAGAAGTAACTGCTACCAGTGTTTGTTCCGCTATCATATAATCATACAATAAAGGATCCTTCTTTCTATGTATTCGCAATACATTACATTTGTCTATGTTAAGGGTCAGTTGCCACTCCCTGCACCAAGTGCCTATCCGCTGCAGATCTTCCTGCATTTCGCTACAATTTTCTAATGCTGCAACTTCTCTGTATACTACAGCATCATCCGCGAAAAGCCGCATGGAACTTCCGACACTATCTACTAGGTCATTTATATATATTGTGAAAAGCAATGGTCCCATAACACTCCCCTGTGGCACGCCAGAGGTTACTTTAACGTCTGTAGA
Source organism: Schistocerca cancellata (assembly GCF_023864275.1). Classification (NCBI taxonomy): domain Eukaryota; kingdom Metazoa; phylum Arthropoda; class Insecta; order Orthoptera; family Acrididae; genus Schistocerca; species Schistocerca cancellata. The sequence continues at coordinate 12,321,207 of NC_064635.1, read as the reverse complement.
TGTCTCTCCATTGAGAACAACATGCTGTGTTCTGTTTGCTAAAAACTCTTCAATCCAGCCACACAGCTGGTCTGATATTCCGTAGGCTCTTACTTTGTTTATCAGGCGACAGTGCGGAACTGTATCGAACGCCTTCCGGAAGTCAAGGAAAATGGCATCTACCTGGGAGCCTGTATCTAATATTTTCTGGGTTTCATGAACAAATAAAGCGAGTTGGGTTTCACACGATCGCTGTTTCCGGAATCCATGTTGATTCCTACATAGTAGATTCTGAGTTTCCAAAAACGACATGATACTCGAGCAAAAGACATGTTCTAAAATTCTACAACAGATCGACGTCAGAGAGATAGGTCTATAGTTTTGCGCATCTGCTCGACGACCCTTCTTGAAGACTGGGACTACCTGTGCTCTTTTCCAATCATTTGGAACCTTCTGTTCCTCTAGAGACTTGCGGTACACGGCTGTTAGAAGGGGGGCAAGTTCTTTCGCGTACTCTGTGTAGAATCGAATTGGTATCCCGTCAGGTCCAGTGGACTTTCCTCTGTTGAGTGATTCCAGTTGCTTTTCTATTCCTTGGACACTTATTTCAATGTCAGCCATTTTTTCGTTGGTGCGAGGATTTAGAGAAGGAACTGCAGTGCGGTCTTTCTCTGTGAAACAGCTTTGGAAAAAGGTGTTTAGTATTTCAGCTTTACGCTTGTCATCCTCTGTTTCAATGCCATCATCATCCCGGAGTGTCTGGACATGATGTTTCGAGCCACTTACTGATTTAACGTAAGACCAGAACTTCCTAGGATTTTCTGTCAAGTCGGTACCTAGTATTTTACTTTCGAATTCACTGAACGCTTCACGCATAGCCCTCCTTACGCTAACTTTGACATCGTTTAGCTTCTGTTTGTCTGAGAGGTTTTGGCTGCGTTTAAACTTGGAGTGAAGCTCTCTTTGCTTTCGCAGTAGTTTCCTAACTTTGTTGTTGTACCACGGTGGGTTTTTCCCGTCCCTCACAGTTTTGCTCGGCACGTACCTGTCTAAAACGCATTTTACGATTGCCTTGAACTTTTTCCATAAACACTCAACATTGTCAGTGTCGGAACAGAAATTTTCGTTTTGATCTGTTAGGTAGTCTGAAATCTGCCTTCTATTACTCTTGCTAAACAGATAAACCTTCCTCCCTTTTTTTTATATTCCTATTAACTTCCATATTCAGGGATGCTGCAACGGCCTTATGATCACTGATTCCCTGTTCTGCACTTACAGAGTCGAAAAGTTCGGGTCTGTTTGTTATCAGTAGGTCCAAGATGTTATCTCCACGAGTCGGTTCTCTGTTTAATTGCTCGAGGTAATTTTCGGATAGTGCACTCAGTATAATGTCACTCGATGCTCTGTCCCTACCACCCGTCCTAAACATCTGAGTGTCCCAGTCTATATCTGGTAAATTGAAATCTCCACCTAAGACCATAACATGCTGAGAAAATTTATGTGAAATGTATTCCAAATTTTCTCTCAGTTGTTCTGCCACTAATGCTGCTGAGTCGGGGGGTCGGTAAAAGGAGCCAATTATTAACCTAGCTCGGTTGTTGAGTGTAACCTCCACCCATAATAATTCACAGGAACTATCCACTTCTACTTCACTACAGGATAAACTACTACTAACAGCGACGAACACTCCACCACCGGTTGCATGCAATCTATCCTTTCTAAACACCGTCTGTGCCTTTGTAAAAATTTCGGCAGAATTTATCTCTGGCTTCAGCCAGCTTTCTGTACCTATAACGATTTCAGCTTCGGTGCTTTCTATCAGCGCTTGAAGTTCCGGTACTTTACCAACGCAGCTTCGACAGTTTACAATTACAATACCGATTGCTGCTTGGTCCCCGCATGTCCTGACTTTGCCCCGCACCCGTTGAGGCTGTTGTCCTTTCTGCACTTGCCCGAGGCCATCTAACCTAAAAAACCGTCCAGCCCACGCCACACAACCCCTGCTACCCGTGTAGCCGCTTGTTGCGTGTAGTGGACTCCTGACCTATCCAGCGGAACCCGAAACCCCACCACCCTATGGCGCAAGTCGAGGAATCTGCAGCCCACATGGTCGCAGAACCGTCTCAACCTCTGATTCAGACCCTCCACTCGGCTCTGTACCAAAGGTCCGCAGTCAGTCCTGTCGACGATGCTGCAGATGGTGAGCTCTGCTTTCATCCCGCTAGCGAGACTGGCAGTCTTCACCAAATCAGATAGCCGCCGGAAGCCAGAGAGGATTTCCTCCGATCCATAGCGACACACATCATTGGTGCCGACATGAGCGACCACCTGCAGATGGGTGCACCCTGTACCCTTCATGGCATCCGGAAGGACCCTTTCCACATCTGGAATGACTCCCCCCGGTATGCACACGGAGTGCACTTTGGTTTTCTTCCCCTCCCTTGCTGCCATATCCCTAAGGGGCCCCATTACGCGCCTGACGTTGGAGCTCCCAACTACCAGTAAGCCCACCCTCTGCGACTGCCCGGATCTTGCAGACTGAGGGGCAACCTCTGGAACAGGACAAGCAGCCATGTCAGGCTGAAGATCAGTATCAGCCTGAGACAGAGCCTGAAACCGGTTCGTCAGACAAACTGGAGAGGCCTTCCGTTCAGCCCTCCGGAATGTCTTTCGCCCCCTGCCACACCTTGAGACGACCTCCCACTCTACCACAGGTGAGGGATCAGCCTCAATGCGGGCAGTATCCCGGGCAACCACAGTCGTAGTCCGATCGGGGGATGCGTGGGACGAGCTGGCCGTCCCCGACAAACCCCCATCCGGACCCCCACAGTGATGCCCATTGGCAACAGCCTCAAGCTGTGTGACCGAAGCCAACACTGCCTGAAGCTGGGAGCGAAGGGATGCCAACTCAGCCTGCATCCGAACACAGCAGTTGCAGTCCCTATCCATGCTAAAAACTTGTGCAAAGAACGTCTGAACTAATCTACAGAGAGCGCAAACAAAACGACACAAAATTGAAGCGGTTATTAAAATACAAGATTGCCTAGTAAATGCAGTAATGCTGCCACTTGTGCATGTGTCATGAACAGATAAAGCGAGTTGGGTCTCACCCGATCGCTGTTTCCGGAATCCATGTTGATTCCTACAGAGTAGATTCTGGGTTTCCAGAAATGACATGATACGCGAGCAAAAAACATTTTCTAAAATTCTGCAACAGATCGATGTCAGAGATATAGTCCTATAGTTATGCGCATCTGTTCGACGACCCTTCTTGACTACCTGTGATGTTTTCCAATCATTTGGAACCTTCCGTTCCTCTAGAGATTTGCGGTACACGGCTGTTAGAAGGGGGCAAATTCTTTCGCGCACTTTGTGTAGAAACGAACTGGTGTCCCGTGTAGGTGGGAGCATAGTGCAGATGCACACATACCGTCGCAGTATCAGTATAAAGATTGCCGCCCCACTTGCGACTTGCACCAGGGAAGAACAGCGTTCTGTTACCCGGTTTTTGCGTAGTGAAGGTGTGAAACCTACTGAAATTCATCGACGAATGAAGGTTCAGTACGGCGGTACATGTTTGTCACAGCAGCAAGTCTACGAATGGAGTACGAAGTTTGCAAAGGGTGTGACTGCAGTGCAAGATGCTCCTCGTTTAGGTCAGGCACAACGAGTTGTGACTCCACAGAACATTGCAGCAGTTGAAGCCATAGTGAAGGAAGACCGCCGAGTGACACTGAATGACATTGCAGCGTGTTTACAGATTAGTCATGGGTCAGCACACCACATTGTGCATGATGTGCTTCTTTCACAAAGTGTCAGCAAGATGAGTGCCACGGCAGCTGACTCCTGAAATCAGAGAACCACGTGTTGATGCTTGTGAAGAACTGCTTCGGCGCTTTGAACGAGAAGGTGATGGCTTCCTTGCAAGAATCGTTACTGGGGACGAAACCTGGGTTCACTTCCACCAACCGGAAAAGAAGTGAGCGAGCAAGGAATGGCGCCATTCCTCATCACCAGAACCAAAGAAGTTTCGAACAGAACCATCAGCAGGGAAGGTTAACCTGACTCTCTTTTGGAACGAAAAAGGCGTCATTTTGGAGCATTACATGAATAGAGGGACCACTGTCACCAGTGCATCATACACAGATCTCCTATAAAATCATCTGCGGCCTGCAATCAAATCAAATCGACGGGGATTGCTGTCAGCAGGTATCGTTTTGCATCATGACAATGCAAGGCTCCACACTGCCCGTACAACAGCTGCAACAGTCACAGACCTGCATTTTGAGTGTCTTCCTCATCCACCATACTCACCAGACCTTGCCCCAAGTAATTTACATGTATTTGGACCACTCAAAGACGCAATGAGGGGAAAGAAGTTCCGTTCTGATGAAGAGTTACGCCACGCGGTGTATGAGTGGTTGCGCGGACTACCAAAAGAATTTTTTTCTGAAGAAATTTATGCACTCTGTAAGCGCTGGAGGACTTGCATTGAGCGTGGGGGAGATTATGTTGAAAACTGATACAGCTTTGTACCACTTCTGCACGATAAATAATATTTAAAAAAATATTTAAGGCTTTCATTGGATTCATCCTCGTATCACGGTTTGAAGTCTGCTGGTACCACTTTCAGTGAGGTATCTGAATACCAATATGGCAACTGTGAGTCCGACTTGACGCAAAACACTTGTCATTTAATTACTTATTCCCTAAACTAGTTTCAGCGACACTTATCGCCATCACTAGGGGCTTCTGAAACCACTGATTTTGGGGAATAGCCGGCCGCGGTGGTCTAGCGGTTCTAGGCGCTCAGTCCGGAACCGCGCGACTGCTACGGTCGCAGGTTCGAATCCTGCCTCGGGCATGGATGTGTGTGATGTCCTTAGGTTAGTTAGGTTTAAGTAGTTCTAAGTTCTAGGGGACTAATGACCTCAGCAGTTGAGTCCCATAGTGCTCAGAGCCATTTGAACACAATTTGAAGTTCTAAGTTCTAGGGGACTGATGACCACAGATGTTTAGTCCCATAGTGCTCAGAGCCATTTGAACCATTCGGGGAATAAATAAATGAATAACAAAGGTGTTGCATCAAGGCAGACTCACAATTCCCACTTCTGTTTTCGTATGCAATCACGGATCAAATGGAAGAGTTTTGAAATAAAATTAAGATATCTGAATGTCTATGGAGGAGAGGCAGACCATTCCTCCTCAAGGGCCCAAACCAGACACTGTAGTGATGCGGCAGTCTAGGATATGGAGCGAAGCCAACACTCTTATTCATTCGAAAGGTGTCGCAGTGCGTTCAGCTCGGGGGTCTGGGCAGGTCAGTCCCCCCAGGAATGTTACTGAAAAAATGGTTCAAATGGCTCTGAGCACTATGGGACTCAACTGCTGTGGTCGTCAGTCCCCTAGAACTTAGATCTACTTAAACCTAACAAACCTAAGGACATCACACACATCCATGCCCGAGGCAGGATTCGAACCTGCGACCGTAGCGGTCTCGCGGTTCCAGACTGTAGCGCCTAGAACCGCACGGTCACTCCGGCCGGCATTGTTACTGACAACAACCCGTTACCTTACAGATGATGCTGTAAGACACTGTCCATTAACATTCTGATACAAACAACAATCTTTTCCGAGCTGTCCCTCTACTGTAGACAGTACACCATGCTGTTCTATGTCCACATCCTTCCGTACTTAGCTTTTTCTTACATGCGTTATTTCCTAATCACGAAAACCCCTCAACATACCACAACGCTCAGATTTCAAGTTTATAAAAATTCATATTCGAAAGGAAGCAGGCGCTGATAGGTGTGAAAGTTACCTAACTACCAATTTAGAAAGTCACAGCTGCGTAATATTAACACATCTTCTTTAGAGACGAATGGTAAAACTGGTAGAAGACGAACTTGGGGAAGTTCACTTTGAATTCCGTAAAAATGTAGTAACACGCATGGCAATGCTGACCCTATGACAGCTTAGAAGATAGCTTAAGAAAAGGCAAACCTACGTTTGTAGCATTTACAGACTTAGACATAACTTCTGAAAATGTTGACTGGAATACTCTCTTTCAAATTCTGAAGGTGGCAGGGGTAAAATACAGGGAGCTTAAGGCTGTTCACAATTTGTACAGAAAGCAAGCGGCAGGTATAACAGTCGAGGGGCACGAAAGGGAGGCAGTGGTTGAGAAGGGAATGAGACAAGGTTGTAGCCTATCCCCGGTGTTATTGAATCTCTACACTGAACAATCAGTAAAGGAAACAAAAGTGAAATTTGGAGTAGGAATGAAAGTTCAGGCCGAAGAAATAAAAAACTTTGGTGTTTTCCGATGACCTAGTAATTCTGTCAGAGACAGTAAACGGCTTTGAAGAGTAGTTGAACGGCATGGTTAGTATCTTGAAAGTAGAATATAAGATGACCATCAACAAAAGCAAAACGAGGATAATGGAATGTAGTCGAATTAAATCAGATGATGCTGACGAAATTAGATTAGGAAATGAGACACTTGAACTAGTAAATGAGTTTTGCTATTTCGGTAGAAAAATAACAGATGATGGTGAAAGTAGGGAGGATATAAAATCTAGACTGACTATGGCAAGGAAAGCGTTTCTGAAGAAGATAAATTTGTTAACATCGAGTATAGATTTTAGTGTCAGGAAGTCTTTCCTGAAAGTAGTTGTATGGCGTGTAGCCATGTATGGAAATGAAACTAGGAAGATAAACAGTTAAGATGAGAAGAGTACAGAACATTTTGAAATGTGGAGCTACAGAAGAATGCTGAAGATTAGATGGGTAGACCACATAACTAATGAGGAGGTACTGGAAGGAATTGGGGAGGGAGAGCAATTTGTGGCACAACTTGACTGGAAGAATGGATCGATTGGTGAGAGACGTTCTAAGGCATCAAGGGATCACCAATTTGGTACTGGAGGGAAGCGTGGAGGGTAAAAATCGTAGACGGAGACCAAGAAATGAGTATAGTAAGCAGATTCAAATGGATATAGGTTTCCATAGTTATTTGGAGATAAACAGTCTTGCACACGATAGAGTAGCAAGCAGAGATGCATCAAGCCAGTGTTTGGACTGAAGACCACAACAACAACAAACGTAACACCACCCCAACTGTACTTCACTCTTGGCACTGCACACGATGGCAGGTGACGTTCTCCCAGCATTCGGCAAGTGATGATGATATTTGGTTTGTGACGTGCTCAGCGACCGCCCCTACAAATTTCCAATGTCCACGCAGTCCAGTCTCGCCATTTTCCCCAATGATGACGAAATGCTGAGGACAACACAAAGAGCCAGTCCCTGGGCGGAGGAAACGTCGACCTGGCCGGTAAGCGAACCTGGGACCCCGTAATCCAAAGGTAGCAATACTGACCACTAGACCACGAGCCGTGGACGCATTCGCCAACCCAAATCTTTCCATCGGAATACCACAGGGTACAGCACGAGTCGTGACTCCCAGTCACTCGCTTTGAGCCATTCACTATCCATTAGTGTCAGTTTTTACTCCACCTCAAGCGTTGCTTAGCTTTGAGTGCAGAAAGGCGTGGCTTACAAGAAGTTGCTCGACCATTGTCCCCCTTTGTTTCTACCTCCTTACCCACAGTCGCTGCTGATTTCATGCGATATTTGACAAAGACGCTCCACAACGGTCAGCGGCTCCTCTTGTCAGTAAATCAGGTCTGCCTGATCTTAGTTTAGCTGTACTTGCTCCTTCGCGTTTCTACTTCACAATCACATCACCAACAGACGAAATAAATTTGAAGCACAGAGACGACAAGTAGCTGAGGAACCGTGTCTGTCTAAATAAAAAAGTAAAAACACTGTGTTTTGCATAAGGCAGATTAAAAAAAAAAAAACTCAAATCTAATTTCGACACACTGAAAAAAGGCCAACAATAGCTGTCAACACTCGTAAGATGATTCATACATCAAGTTAAACTTCAGTATTTGCTACCGTTCTTCTAAATTAAAAAGAGTAGCTGATACAGAGCATCTTCTTCTAAGCCCTCGGGTTATTTCGGCTTCGCCATACCGTTTAAAATTTTAATACTTGCGTCGTCACACAGGGGGAGGTGGGGTAAATCCGAGCGGGTGGGTAAACCCGTCCGCCCTCTATTTGTGAGAAACGGCAAAGCGGAGCAATTTCGCATTAGTGTTACCGTATAGAGCATTCGAAGTAACGAAAATGTCACTTTCAGAGCTTTGCCGCATTTGACATTTAGAAACCCAAAAGACAACAGGTGTGTTTTCGATTGTTTCAATTTAATTTTTGTGCAAATTGCATCACTAGATTTACCTTATTAAATGAAATGATCGCAAAAAAATGGTAAGTGATTTTTTAGTGCATTTAGTGACCTATTCAGTGTATGTATAGTTTTTGCTGGAAATGTCGTGTAAATTGTTCCTATGTGTGTTAAATGAAATATGGCATGGTGGGGTAAATTCGACCGCATATTTTTTTATCGTTTATGTGTACGTAATTATTTATTTATGCAAACAAAGCGAATTATTGTTTATTTTTAGGAACATGGTACGAAATTACAAATGGAAAACGACAAAACGCAATCAAAACGATATTCGCCGAGCAGTTGCTGCAATGCAAATGGGAATGTCTGTAGGAGTTGTCGCTCGTGATTTTAACATTCCGAGATCGACACTGCTGCTGCACCGCCGTGCAATCAAATCATCTCTTTTTTTTCAATTAAAATTTACATTCATTTAACTTGCAGTACATTTAGTACTCTAAAGGCAAAGGTCCCGAGTTCGAGTCTCGGTCCGGCACACAGTTTTAATGGGCCAGGAAGTTTCATATCAGCACACACTCCACTGCAGAGTGAAAATCTCATTCTGGAAACATCCGCTAGGCTGTGGCTAAGCCATGTCTCCGCAATATCCTTTCTTTCAGGAGTGCTAGTCCTGCATGGTTCGCAGGAGAGCTTCTGTAAAGTTTGGAAGGTAGGAGACGAGGTACAGGCGGAAGTAAAGCTCTGAGGACGGGACGTGAGTCGTGCTTGGGTAGCTCAGTTGGTAGAGCACTTGCCCGTGAAAGGCAAAGGTCCCGAGTTCGAGTCTCGGTCAGGCACACAGTTTTAATCTGCCAGGAAGTTTCACTTTAAACATTGCTATTTTTTAAATACATTTTGTTCATTTATGTATAAAACATAGCTACTTATAATTATTTCCCAAAAAACGTTCATTTAGAACTATTTATGTGCAAAATCAGCCAAAAAAAGATAGGGAGCGGATTTACACCACAAGTTTCTTAAAACACGGGTATCTCAAAAACTAATCATGGTACAACAAAAATATTTTGCAAACAGTTGCTCCTTTATACTGCCTATAATTTAATGAATATAACGTTAGGATCCGACCTCGGATAAGCGTTTTATAGCCAGAAGAAATTACTAGGTCGGATTTACCCCACCTTACCCGATACTCAGTGTTACTCTTGCTAAATACCACAAAACGTCAGTTGTTCAGTAAGAGTAGTCCAATGCTATTCCAGTAGTCAACAAAAGGCAATGTAATTAGCTCTAGTATATTTTATATGTTTTGCCTTTAACTGCGTTATTGGGAAAGCAATCCGTGAACGACCTACGTTCATAGCTGTCATTCTGTGCATCAGTTATAACTGCTTCTGCTGTTATGCATATTAATGAAAGTAGAATTTATAACAGAAATTCCGCTCAGCAGCCACAGCGGAAAACGTCAATAATAAATCCCGGAGCGGCATCAGACACGCACATTGCACTTTACTGACGCGACACCACCCGATGCCCCTCCAAACTTGATGCAATGCTGTCAATAAACAACCATTAAAATTATCAATGCTAATTATCTGTATCCGGCAAAGCATCCGTGCCGTACGTTAGTTAGTTAATTAGCTAGTTAGTTGCTCGCTCTGTGGCTTATACATATGCAGCAGCTGCAGAGAGGAATTAGTTGGTCAGTTACACAAAAACAACAAACACAAGTTGCAGCGCCATTTGTAACTACAGCCACAACACTCATTTCCCAGCAAATGAAGCTCAAAGAATTTCAAATACAAGTCACGCAATAACATTACGTGTATTCGCTTAAAATTCCAATTCGTTTTTAAACCAAATCATATACACTTCTTCTCAACATGAAGACCCAGGGTGATAATTATTGAACTGTATAAAATAAAAACGTCATAACTTCCGAACGGCTTGCATTAGGACGTTCTGGCCCCACCGTTGGCCGCGGGGCATGACGGGAATTATTATGGTCTGGTTTAGCGACGAAGGCCATTTTCATTTGGACGAGTTCGTCAATAAGCAAAATTGGCGCATTTGGGGAACTGAGAATCCGCATTTCGCTATCTAGAAGTCTCTTCACCCTCAGCAGGTCACTGTGTGGTGTGCAAATGTCCAGTCACGGAATAATCGGTGCGATATTCCTCGATGGCTCGGCAACTACTGAACTGTACGAGAAGATTTTGGAAGATGATTTCATCCCCATTAACCAAAGTGACCCTGATTTCTACATCTACATCTACATACATACTCCGCAATCCACCATACGGTGCGTGGCGGAGGGTACCTCGTACCACAACTAGCTTCTCCTCTCCCTGTTCCACTCCCAAACAAAACGAGGGGAAAATGACTGCCTATATGCCTCTGTACGAGCCCTAATCTCTCTTATCTTATCTTTGTGGTCTTTCCGTGAAATGTAAGGTGGCGGCAGTAAATTGTACTGCAGCCAGCCTCAAATGCTGGTTCTCTAAATTTCCTCAGTAGCGATTCACGAAAAGAACGCCTCCTTTCCTCTAGAGACTCCCACCGGACTTCCTGAAGCACTTCCGTAACTCTCGCGTGATGATCAAACCTACCAGTAACAAATCTAGCAGCCAGCCTCTGAATTTCTTCTATGTCCTCCCTCAATCCGACCTGATAGGGATCCAAAACGCTCGGGCAGTACTCAAGAATAGGTCGTATTAGTGTTTTATAAGCGGTCTCCTTTACAGATGAACCACATCTTCCCAAAATTCTACCAATGAACCGAAGACGACTATCCACCTTCCCCACAACTGCCATTACATGCTTGTCCCACTTCAAATCGCTCTGCAATGTTACGCCCAAATATTTAATCGACGTGACTGTGTCAAGCGCTACACTACTAATGCAGTATTCAAACATTACGGGATTCTTTTTCCTATTCATCTGCATTAATTTACATTTATCTATATTTAGAGTTAGCTGCCATTCTTTACACCAATCACAAATCCTGTCCAAGTCATCTTGTATCCTCCTACAGTCACTTAACGACGACACCTTCCCGTGCACCACAACATCATCAGCAAACAGCCGCACATTGCTATCCACCCTATCCAAAAGATCATTTATGTAGATAGAAAGCCGACCGGTGTGGCCGAGCGGTTCTAGGCGCTTCAGTCTGGAACTGCGCGACTGCTACCGTCGTAGGTTCGAATCCTGCATTGGGCATGGATGTGTGTGATGTTCTTAGGTTAGTTAGGTTTAAGTAGCTCTTATTGGTCTGTAAAAGATGTGGTTCGTGCAAGACGGAGCTCGACCGCATCGAAGCAGGAGAGTGTTTGATGTCCTGGAGGAACACTTTGGGGACCGCATTCTGCCTCTGCGGTACCCAGGGGCTACTGGCATGGGCCTCGTTTGGCCGCCATATTCTCCGGATCTGAACACATGCGACTCCTTTTTGCGGGGCTGTATTACAGACAAGGTTTGTGGCAATAACCCCACAACCATTTCTAAGCAGAAAACAGCCATTCAAGAGGTCCTCGACAACATCGATATCGCGACAGTTCAGCGGATTATGCAGGATTTCGCTATTCGTCTGCACCATATCATCGCCAAAGATGGCATGCATATCGAACACGTCATAACCTAAATCCGAATATCTGTAGAGACGTTTACATGTCGAATAAAGTGATTGCACGCCGTAGTTTGTAACTAATTTACGTTCTTTTTTTTCATATGGTTCAATAATTGTCACCCTGTAATAGTTAGCACATGACCCAGAAACTGCCTTTATTTCCGGTAAGCATTCTCCAAGTACTCTGTAGTGTTTATTTTCTGCAAGTTTCCCTAAATTTACAGTGTGTCGTCCTATTTAATTAGACTACCTCAGGATGAATTTGAATAGGCTCCATAAAATTTCGAAAGTGTGGATGTAGGTCAGAAAATCAACTACAGTAATACTGTATTCGACGTCGCGTGTCAACGCGTCATCTGTGGGCGAGACAAATCACCACGGAAACATGTCCTCTCTAGAGTCCCGCAGGGTCCCATTGTCAGTCCATAGCTTTTCTCGTTGCCTATCAACGACACTTCATCTGTGTTACAGTGTTGTAACCATTCCTTACATGCTGACGATTTATAGCTCTATGTTGGTCTCGCGTTAGCCTTAACAACACTACTGATGCCATATTAGGTACGCATGACGATCTTTGATCATTATCACGATGGGCACTACAAATAGATCTTAAATTAAAAGGTAAGAACTCACAGCCCATCCTTATAACGCACCATGAGTTCATCAGCGGACATTTTCGTGAAACAATGCCTCTAAAACTTCTTAAACGTTTCCGGTCACTTTTGCACAATCTTGGATGGGTAACTGAACTGGAAAGTACCAACTGCTGCAGCACGCAGGATATCTCTCTGCCACCTACACCCGATCCAAAAGTTTAGAAAAACATTTGCATTCCAACAAATATTAGTTTAAATATTCACTACTGTCACGTAGTTCAACACGGCACATATAGTAATAATAAATAAATAAATAAATGTCGTGTGACTAGGGACTCCCGTCGGGCAGACCCTTCGCCGGGTGCAGGTCTTTCTATTGACGCCACTTCGGCGACTTGCGCGTCGATGGGGATGAAATGATGATGATTAGAACAGCACAATACCCAGTCCCTGGGCGGAGAAAATCTCCGACGCAGTCGGGAATGGTTGAACCCGGACCCTTAGGATTGACATTATGTCGCGCTGACCACTCAGCTACCGGGGGCGGACGACATAAATAGTGAAAACTGCAGATGACTCGAGTAAGCTATGAACGCTTGCCTAAGATTTATGTGCAACATTCGGTCGTTTGATCTTATCACTCCTCATCACACCCATTTAGTTTGGATGCAGCCCAACAGGCGGCGTTATTTTCACGCGTTCTGCTTACTTCTTCAGTGGTATCCTCAACATATCACGCACCTATCATCATTCCATAGCTGCAGTACCACACCTCACACATCCAGCGTCTTCGCCGTACCCTTACGCAATACTACATCATTCACCATCTCCTTCTCCTTACCAGCCGTACGTCTGTGGAACAAGCTACCTTGTAACCTACGTCTCATCCAAAACCAGTCTGCATTCAAGACGGTGTTACAGCTCTGTCATTATCGGCGTAGCTTCCCTGTCGACACATGTGAGCTGTTTTCTTTCTGTCCAACACGAAACCAGTATCTCTGCGTATTGTAAACTATATGGACTTTTCTCATTCTATCCTGTGCATGGTTCCTTTCTTGTTTCTCATTTGCTAATCTCGTTCTTCCTCTGACCAGTCAGCTTCTTCTACAAATTGATTCCTTCTGAGGTGTTGTGACACGTTTCTGTTAGTTGTCATGATACAGATTCGACAAGGACGTAATAATGAAACTGATTAGTGTTAATAAGACTCACATTTCTTAAATTATTTAATTATTTGCTATACACATTGTCATTATTACAGTGATATATTGCTCGTGTACTGTACGCTGAGGTGACAAGAGTCACGTGATACCTCCTAATAACGTGTCGGACCTCGTTTCGCCCGGCGTGGTGCAGCAACCTGAATTAGCGTGGACTCAACAAGTAGTTATAAGTCCCCTACAAAAATACTGAGCCATGCTGACAATACAGCCAAAACTGTGAAATAGTTACTGGTGCAGGATTTTGTGCACGAACTGACTTCTTGATTATGTGGAACATTTCAGTGGGACATTTACACAGATTCGCCATTTCGAACCAAATGCAAAAGGGCAGTCGATGGTTTGGCCCCACACCACCTCTCCTCCGAAGAAAACGTTCAACGCTGCACTCTCAGCCCACAAAGTTATGGCGATGAACTTCTGGGACGCTGAAGGTGTTATTCTGTTTGATACTCTTCCTTTCGGTACGACGATCAACTCTGAAGTGTGTTGTGCTGCCCTAAGGAATCGAAGAAATGTTTTCAGTGTGATCGTCCCCTAAAAATGCAAATGAACTCCTCCTCCAGAACGTAATTGGACTGTTCTTCATCCACCCTACAACCTGGACCTTGCAACCTTCGACTTCCGTCTGCTTCCATCTGTTTGGCAGTATGCAGGATGCGCTCCGAATGAGGCAGTAAGTGGATGATGGGGAGGTTATTGATGCAGTAAGATGTTGGTCCCGGCATTGACCATTAGAGTGGCACCATTCAGGCATACAGGTTCTAGCAGTAAGGTGGCATAAGGCCGTCGCATTGAACGGCTAATATGTTGGAAAACAGGGTTTTGTAGCCAAAAGAGTGAGGAATAGCATCGCGTATTCGAATCCTGAATAAAACCAACCTGCTTTCAGAAAAAAATGAGTTGCACTACTTATTGAACGCCCCTCACATATATAAACGCGGATTCTTCAGAAGTGAGCCGTAATTTTACTCTACGTGGGAACAGAGGGCTGAGTATGTACAAAGACAGTCAGAATTACACCCAAGTTGTCTATCACATCAGCATGCGTTGTTGCCTGAATTATGCCGTAATTGTATGACATCTTAGTAGACATAGGCCAATATCCGTGGGTATAAAATGCCTGTAAATGCTGTCCAAATGTACAATGGTGGAAAATTCAAAATTCAAGACTGTGGACTTCGCTCGATTATCCAAAGTATAAAATCCAAGATGGCGGAGCTAAAAGCAGGTTTTTTCACGTCAGCATCCAGGATGGCGATCCAAGATATTGGACCTGGGCATGCAAGGTCAGTCTCTATGACGTGGGCAAACACTGTAGTGACCCAAGCTTGCGGACCTGGAATAAAAAGACCAGTATGCATGGTTCACAGGTCACTTGTTCTATGTGTATCCAGTACGGCGGATCTATGCCTGCGAGGAGAGCTTACGTGGTTACACTGTCAGTTTTTCTGTATATAGAATCCAAGATGACGGACTTGGGTATGCGAGGACAGTCTGCGTGGCTGCCACGTCACTTGTCTTAGCTATAGAACCCAAAATGACGTACCTGAAAGTAGCCTGCATCGTTGTCTGGTCACTTGTCCTAAGTATAGAGTCTGAGGGGGTCACTCGTAAAAATCCAAGATGGCCGCTGGGGTGTCACAGGCCACTTGTCATCCAAAAGCTGACTTTAAAATGATAGGAAATTCAAAGACTCCATTTTAAAACGGCAACTAAACAGTTTGCTCCACCTCACATACCAATGGCGACAGCTCAGTTGCCTTGTTTTAAAATGTGTTTAAATATTTATGATGCGTTTGTATAGTAGGAGAGATGGAGGAGTCACTGCATCATTATTTTTAAAAATTCTGTGCCATGGAGGGCCTCCAAAGTTCCTCAGCTCACCCCACACCACCACAGGCCCCTCGGTTGCCCCGCATAGCCGCAGACACCAAGCCCTAAATTTAGAATCCGAGACATCACGTCTCATAAGTTAAAAACTGTGGGGAGTTCAGAACCCAAAATGGTGGAAATACCACTGAACTCTCTCCCTCCCCCCTGCCCTTGCACTGCACCATCTTCACCTCACCACGGACCGTGGGTGCAGAATCTCGAGTTTAGAACCCAAGAGCCCGCTCACCCTATTTTAAAAACTGCAGGAAATCCAAGATAATGTAAGTAGGCTGTTAACGTTTTTATGTTGGTAACGCCATGTAACGCTTTGTATGAAAATCACTGGTTGTGCTGTGTGCAGTCTGTGGCTGGTTGCCATTGTTGGACTATTCGCTAATGAAGTGTTGGGCACTTGGGTGTTAACAGCGTGTAGCGTTGCGCAGTTGGAGGTGAGCCGCCAGCAATGGTGGATGTGGGGAGAGAGATGGCGGAGTTTTGAGAGCGGATGATCTGGACGTGTGTCCATCAGAGACAGTAAATTTGTAAGACTGGATGTCATGAACTGATATATTTATATATGATGACTTGTGAACATTATTAAGGTAAATACATTGTTTTTTCTCTATCAAAATCTTTCATTTGCTGACTATGCCGATCAGTAGTTAGTGCCTTCAGTAGTTAGAATCTTTTATTTAGCTGGCAGTATTGGCGCTTGCTGTATTGCAGTAGTTTGAGTAACGAAGGTTTTTGTGAGGTAAGTGATTCATGAAAGGTATAGGTTATTGTTAGTCAGGGCCATTCTTTTGTAGGGATTATTAAGTCACACTGCGTTGCGCTAAAAATATTGTGTGTCAGTCTTGTGTTGATCAGGATAAGTAAAGAGCGAAATGTCTGAGTACGTTCAGTTGTGCTCAGCTGTCTGAAAATCAAATAATGTAGAGGTTTTCCAGCAATGTAATTCATAAATTTTTCTAAGGGGATGTTTCAATAGTACTTCCAGTTTCCACCAACAGAGCAATGTTTGTGATGATTCTGCGGTCACCCATACAACCTCTCTGATCCCACAGCCCATGGACCTAATTTAAAATGGCACGGAAGTACGAAAATACAAGAGCACACTGATGTATTAGCCTCGGTTGGAGAACAGAGGGAAATTCAAAACTGTCGTAAGTTTAAAACGTTGGCAGTTGTGCAACAGCCTACACATAAGCCCCACAACACTGTGTTATTTCTAACGTTCTGCAGGGGAATTGAGAATCACAAATGGACATTCACGCTATGGTAATAACTTGTGCAATAGATCAGGAGCCGAAAGGTTCAGGTTCTATGTTTTAAAAGTTCGTCACCATAAAAACGATTGAAGTTCCGTCTTCTATGCACGTATCAACCACATTAGAAAGCTAAACACGGTTAAACGAAGTGACAAGTAGAAATTTCACCATCAAAAACATTTGAAAAAATGTAACGACAGAAATGTGTTGTGGGAGTAATGTTCTGCACTCTTGTTTTGTGATGCATTTCGAGAGGAGAAACGACCAGCAGTGCTATGTGCACGACGACTAGTGCCGCCTAGCGGACGAACGCTGTAGCTTACCGGTGGCAGAGCTGCGGCGGTCCAGAATTCGCTACCTTTGTTGGAGTCTGGGTTAACATGCAATGATATAATTGCTCTTTTAATGTTTTTAGAGTGAAAGTTCTAGGTAAAAAAGACAGAAAATGAGAAAATGCGACGTTCAAGAGAAGAGTTTTCTACGTCTACTCTGTTCTAGAGTGCTCACCGACTGGTTTGGTGTTGTCACCAAGTAGACATGAAGTAGACTGAAGATGGTCACACAGTGACTAAAATGAATATTTAAAATAAAGGATTTTAATCTTTAGGACCGATGCTGCCATTTATCCAAAATATATTGACAATAATATCGTCTTGGTGACACGGTTCCCAATGGAATTAGACGTCAAGCAGACATGGCAGCATGTATCGACATGTTACTAGGATCATAACAGGTCAATACACCAACCATACGAAAGTGTAGCAGAGATG
Source organism: Schistocerca cancellata (assembly GCF_023864275.1). Classification (NCBI taxonomy): domain Eukaryota; kingdom Metazoa; phylum Arthropoda; class Insecta; order Orthoptera; family Acrididae; genus Schistocerca; species Schistocerca cancellata. The sequence goes on along the minus strand of NC_064635.1, from coordinate 12,303,617 downwards.
CTCTGAGAATTCAAATGAGAAAGTTGCGAAGGAAGGGAACGGCCTGTGGCCCTATGAAAGTATTAGCAGAAGATGTAGCTGTATGCAGGGAGGTGCTATAGTCAGAAACATACAGTGGCGCAAAGATGAAAACACCTGGTCAGGGCACTTTAGGAATTCAGCTGCCGAAATATTGTGAGCAGAGAGGAATAATTTGTACAAAAATCCAAAAACATACAATCAGTCAACCACGCTCACAATAAGTTAGAAATCACGTCACTGACATTGTAATTACGAACGCGAGAGCGAAATAGACAAAAGGTTTCTGAGACCACCTTTGGGGAAGGGCAGAAGAAGTAAATACCTACGGGAATATAGTAGAATATTATGATAATTTCACATGTTTAGTGGCACTTCATCTCAGCTACACTGTGTTTACGTATTTCGTTGCTGAAGTACCTTTAGAATCTTGGGAAGCCTCGACAAACGGTACTTTATCTCATCTACACATTGTTTACGTACAACAAACTTGCTTTTAGTTTTAGCCAATGCCTACAGTAACTGCCATCTTGCTTACAAAAACCTCTTATTATCAGTACGCATCCCACAGGCCAGTGCGATGAAAGTGAGCTAGTTGATAAAAACAGACACGTGAGGGCAGCAGCGTTTGAGGTCTGAACTTACCAGTGTGTTGGTGATGTCGTAGGAGCATACTGAACGACATCTGATCAGAATGCAACACTAGCTTACTCTGATCTCTCTCACAATAACTTCCAAGCAAGTGACCAGAGAACTGTGTGCATAGTACTCACGAAATGTCCCCAATTACTGTCACCGACTCAAACTCGCTACAGCTAGAATTATCTCCATGCTGCTTGCAAGTATACCAGCTATTACAGAGAATAGTGTATTTCACATACTACATTTGTCTTTGTTTGGTCATATTCTCTGATTGAACATGTTCGACAGAACAGACACCAATAAACAATCATATATATATATATATATATATATGCGAGGTGCCGGGGCTAGCAGTGTATTTAACACTAAATTCTTCTAGAATCTACATATGTAAATGATGCTCTAAGCCCCCCCTATTCTAACTCCGACTTTTGCTGTTGCACAAGGATTAAAGAAAATACGCGAACTGACTCTAATCAACCCTGCCAGCGGAGTAGAAGAGAGTTTGGCACCTGCAATAATTTAATTTGATAAATAAGTTAAATAAACGAGGGTTTCATTAACATAGTGAAGAATGATAGGGTTGCTCTACCGATTAACAGAATGAAAGTTCTGTCCAAAATAACAATATGATTTATTAAGACTAAACACAAAAAATAAACAAAAACACATGAAACATTTACAATACATCAAATTGGCTCAAATTGGATACTCAAACAAACGCTGTGAATGTGAAGTTGTCCCTAAACTAGATTGTGAGGATTATGATGAAGTGGTATGTGGAGCCAATTCCTTGCAACTCAAATCTTAAGAGAAAACACATAGCCAATCCAACATTAATTGCTGCTACCCAAGACAGAACAAAGTTAGAAATAAGACGAACAGGCGCGCTCTGCTGAGCTCTGATTATCACCTAGAAAAATCCCTGTCTGCCGGTGCTGCGGACATTCCTTACCAAACTGTCTTCTTAACTGCCAGAACACGATCTGGCGTACCGGAGGCGATGGCTGGTTGCTTCGACGTCCTCGACCGAAAGGCGAGAGCCGACTACCTAGAGCACCTGTACAGGCCGAACACACAACATTTCCGCCCCCACGACAGTGGCCGTGGTTAAACGTTCCAATCAGCAACTCGAAAACTGGCGGAAAATTCCACTCTATTGCCGGAGCACTACCATTCCACCAATGGAGATTCTTGGCGCCAATTTCTGCGCTGATTTTGCTACGTCACGGAGCTATGCCCTGAGCAAGCCAATCACAGTTACTATTTTGCAGAAAGCGCGGGAATTTTCCCGCCACAAGTGCCTGGGTACACAAGTCATCCCCACGCCTCGCTGGTAGCCCGCCAGAAAGTGTTTTCGCTAAGTTTCTGCGAAGTAACGGAACCTCTAGCCCAGCCACTACTTCAGACCCCTCCGGGCGTGTCTTTTGACAATGTCGGCGTCTGCAAAGCATTCACTCGACTTCCTCACACCCGTCGGCTTAACGCTTTCCAGATCAGCTGAGCTCGCCTGTCACCGGACCACCCAGGTGACGAGAGACGCTGCGTGGGAAGTCCGCGTGTGAAGGAATAGCAACTTTTCACTGCATGCAATTAGAGAGGAAAATCGTAAGATAGAAATATGAGAGGGGGTTCATGCCACCTCTCATATATATATATATATACACTCCTGGAAATGGAAAAAAGAACACATTGACACCGGTGTGTCAGACCCACCATACTTGCTCCGGACACTGCGAGAGGGCTCTACAAGCAATGATCACACGCACGGCACAGCGAACACACCAGGAACCGCGGTGTTGGCCGTCGAATGGCGCTAGCTGCGCAGCATTTGTGCACCGCCGCCGTCAGTGTCAGCCAGTTTGCCGTGGCATACGGAGCTCCATCGCAGTCTTTAACACTGGTAGCATACCGCGACAGCATGGACGTGAACCGTATGTGCAGTTGACGGACTTTGAGCGAGGACGTATAGTGGGCATGCGGGAGGCCGGGTGGACGTACCGCCGAATTGCTCAACACGTGGGGCATGAGGTCTCCACAGTACATCGATGTTGTCGACAGTGGTCGGCGGAAGGTGCACGTGCCCGTCGACCTGGGACCGGACCGCAGCAACGCACGGATGCACGCCAAGACCATAGGATCCTACGCAGTGCCGTAGGGGACCGCACCGCCACTTCCCAGCAAATTAGGGACACTGTTGCTCCTGGGGTATCGGCGAGGACCATTCGCAACCGTCTCCATGAAGCTGGGCTACGGTCCCGCACACCGTTAGGCCGTCTTCCGCTCACGCCCCAACATCGTGCAGCCCGCCTCCAGTGGTGTCGCGACAGGCGTGAATGGAGGGACGAATGGAGACGTGTCGTCTTCAGCGATGAGAGTCGCTTCTGCCTTGGTGCCAATGATGGTCGTATGCGTGTTTGGCGCCGTGCAGGTGAGCGCCACAATCAGGACTGCATACGACCGAGGCACACAGGGCCAACACCCGGCATCATGGTGTGGGGAGCTATCTCCTACACTGGCCGTACACCACTGGTGATCGTCGAGGGGACACTGAATAGTGCACGGTATATCCAAACCGCCATCGAACCCATCGTTCTACCATTCCTAGACCGGCAAGGGAACTTGCTGTTCCAACAGGACAATGCACGTCCGCATGTATCCCGTGCCATCCAACGTGCTCTAGAAGGTGTAAGTCAACTACCCTGGCCAGCAAGATCTCCGGATCTGTCCCCCATTGAGCATGTTTGGGACTGGATGAAGCGTCGTCTCACGCGGTCTGCACGTCCAGCACGAACGCTGGTCCGACTGAGGCGCCAGGTGGAAATGGCATGGCAAGCCGTTCCACAGGACTACATCCAGCATCTCTACGATCGTCTCCATGGGAGAATAGCAGCCTGCATTGCTGCGAAAGGTGGATATACACTGTACTAGTGCCGACATTGTGCATGCTCTGTTGCCTGTGTCTATGTGCCTGTGGTTCTGTCAGTGTGATCATGTGATGTATCTGACCCCAGGAATGTGTCAATAAAGTTTCCCCTTCCTGGGACAATGAATTCACGGTGTTCTTATTTCAATTTCCAGGAGTGTATATCTATATAATGACTTTTGAACACTATTAAGATAAATACATTGTTTGTTCTCTATCAAAATCTTTCATTTGCTAACTATGCCTATTAGTATATATATATATATATATATATATATATATATAATGACTTTTGAACAATATTAAGATAAATACATTGTTTGTTCTCTATCAAAATCTTTCATTTGCTAACTATGCCTATCAGTAGTTAGTGCCCTCAGTAGTTAGAATCTTTTATTTAGCTGGCAGTATTGGGAGCTCGCTGTATTGCAGTAGTTCCGAGTAACGAAGATTTTTTTGAGGTAAGAATTCATGTAAGGTATGGGTTATTGTTAGTCAGGGCCATTCTTTTGTAGGGATTACTGGGAGTCAGATTGCATTGCGCTAAAAATATTGTGTGTCACTTTAGTGAATGTCTGAGTACGTTCAGTTTTGCTCAGCTGTTTGAAAATCAAATAAGGTAAGAGGTTTATCAGCACAGTAATTCATTAATTTTTCTAAGGGGACGTTTCAATATATATATATATATATATATATATATATATATATATACTCAAGAGTCAAAGAAACTATTACACCTGCCTAATATCGTGTAGGACTGGAGGGAATTGACACTATGAATCCTGCAAGGCTGTCCATAAATACGTAAGAGCACGAGATGATGGAAACCTCTTCCGAACAACGTGTTGCAAGGCATCCCATATATGCTCAATAATATTATTGTCTGGGGTGTTTGATCACCAGCGGAAATGTTTAAACTCAGGAGAGTGTTCCTGGAGACACTGTGTAGCAATTCTGGACGTGTGGGATGTCTCATTGTCCCAATGGAATTGCCCAAGTCCGTCGTAGTGCACAATAGACATGGATGGATGCAGATGATCAGACAGGATGCTTACGTACGTGTCACCTGCCAGAGTCGTATCTGGACGTATAACAGGTCCCATATCATTCCAACTGCACACGCCCCACAGAGTTACAGACCATCCACCAGGTTGAACAGCCCCCTGCTGACATACAGGGTCCATGGACTCATCGACACAATTTGAAACGAGACTTGTCGGACGAGGCAACATGCTTCCAGTCACCAACAGTCCAATGTCAGTGTTGACGGGCCCAGGTGAGGGCGTAAAGCTTTGTGTCGTGCAGACATCAAGGGTACATGAGTGGGCCTTCGGCTCCAAAAGCCCATATTGATGATGTTTTGTTGAATGGTTAGCATGCTGACACTTGTTGATGGCCCAGTACTGAAATCTGTAGCAATTTGCAGAAGGGTTGCACTTCTGCCACGTTTAACGTTTCTCTTCAGTCGTCGTTGGTCCCGTTCTTGCAGTATCTTTTTCCGGACGCAGCGATGTCGGAGATTTGATGTTTTACCGGATTCCTGATATTCATTGTACACTCGTGAAATGGTCGTACGGGAAAATTCCCACTTCATCGCTACCTCGGAGAAGCTGTGTCCCACCGCTCGTGCGCCGACAATAACACCGCATTCAAACTCACTTAAATCTTGATAACCTGCCATTGTAGTGTCAGTATCCCGTCTAAGAACTGCGCCAGACCCTTGTTGTCTTATAAAGGCGTTCCCGACCGCAGCGCCGCGTTCTGCCTGTTTACATATCTCTGTATTTGATTACACATGCCTGTACCAATTTGTTTGGCACTTCAGTATATATATCCCTAAAAGCGCGACGGCCCTTGACCTCATCCGAATTTGTGAGAGAATCAATAATTTGCGAGTAGGGGTTAATGGACGATGGACACTGCACTGCAGTATGCGAAAAGTTGGAAATTTGAGTCTGTCAGGGAGATTGGCCAGATGGTCGAAGGGATTAAGGCAACTGCTCATGAGGAGCGGTAAATCCAGGTTCGAGTACCTGTCCAGAGCAACTTTTGAGCTCTCGCCATTGCATTTCCGCAATGCCCTGTGCGGCTGGACGTCACGAATTCCCATCCGTCCCTTTCCTTTTTTTCACCAATCTCTGATTCATATAAATTCATTCTATGTATTTAGACATCATTTTTTGCTCAACAGTTAGAGGTATATTTCTGCTTGCAGGAGGATATTCAGTTTTGGTTTAAAATATATACGTTCTAATAACTTGAAGCAGTCACTTTATGTTTCACATTAAGAATTTAATTCTCTTCATTATGAGACATAACGATTTGAACATTCCGTTATGTCTGAAACACGGCATACGAAATGCTATTCACAGTACAACTTCTCGCCAATATCATATGACAACAACTTCTCACAAGTAAATCAGTAAAACGAACACATCTTTCAAGGAAATAATTTTCCACGACAAATAAGTTTCCTATAGTTTTCTCGTTGACATTATTTTTAAAGACAATGCAAAATAGCTCCAATATATGAGGAACAGTCAAGTGTTTTTGAAAGTTCGTAAAATTAATATAATTTACGTTACATCGATGCCTGAACCCATATTCTGTATACAATGATACAAAAATATAAATATGTCTTTAAAACCGTATGGAATGCGAAATTACAATTTCGAACTCGTCTGCATCGTCCAGTAGATTTATGGAGTTTATCGAATAATTCATTTCTTTTAATGTATCCACAAGTACTATATCAAGGGTGGTCCATTGATAATGACCAGGCCAAATATCTTATGAAATAAGCATCAAACAAAAAACTACAAAGAACGAAACTCGTCTAGCTTGAAGGGGGAAACCAGATGGCGCTATGGTTGGCCTACTAGATGGCGCTGCCATAGGTCAAACGGATATCAACTGCATTTTTATTTTATTTCTTTTTTAAATAGGAACCCCCATTTTTATTACATATTCGTGTAATACTGTTTTAGTTGGACCACTTTTTTCGCTGTTTTAGTTGGACCACTTTTTTCGCTGTTTTAGTTGGACCACTTTTTTCGCTTTATGATAGATGGCGCTGTAATAGTCACAAACGTATAAGTAGGTGGTATCATGTAACATTTCGCCAGTGCGGACGATATTTGCTTCGTGATACATTACCCGTATTAAAATGGACCGTTTACCAATTGCGAAAAAGGTCGATATCGTGTTGATGTATGGCTATTGTGATCAAAATCCCCAACGGATGTGTGCTATGTAAGCTGCTCGGTATCCTGGATGACATCATCCAAGTGTCCGGACCGTTCGCCGGATAGTTAAGTTATTTAAGGAAACAGGAAGTTTTCAGCCACATGTGAAACGTCAACCACGACCTGCAACAAATGATAATGCCCAAGCTGGTGTTTTAACTGCTGTCGCGGCTAATCCGCACATCAGTAGCAGACAAATTGCGCGAGAATCGGGAATCTCAAAAACGTCGTTGTTGAGAATGCTACATACATCAACTTCGATTGCACCCGTACCATATGTCTATGCACCAGGAATTTCATGGCGACGTCTTTGAACGTCGTGTACAGTTCTGCCACTGGGCACAAGAGAAATTACGGGACGATGACAGATTTTTTTCACGCGTTCTATTTCGCGACGAAGCGTGATTCATCAACAGCGGTAACGTAAACCGGCATAATATGCACTATTGGGCAACGGAAAATCCACGATGGCTGCGACAAGTGGAACATCAGCGACCTTGGCGGGTTAATGTATGGTGCGGCATTATGGGAGGAAGGATAATTAGCCCCCATTTTATCGATGGCAATCTAAGTGGTGCAATGTATGCTGATTTCCTACGTAATATTCTACCGATGTTACTACAAGACGTTTCACTGCATGACAGAATGGCGATGTACTTCCAACATGGTGGATGTCCGGTTGAAGCGGTATTGAATAGCATTTTTTATGACAGGTGGATTGGTCGTCGAAGTACCATACCATGGCCCGCACGTTCACCGGATCTGACGTCTCCGGATTTCTTTCTGTCGGGAAAGTTGCTACGTGATCCACCGACAACGCCTGACAACATGTGTCAGCGCATTGTCAGTGCATGTGCGAACATTACGGACGGCAACTACTCGCTGTTGAGAGAAATATCGTTACACGTACTGCCAAATACATTGAGGTTGACGGACACCATTTCGAGCATTTATTGCATTAATGTGGTATTTACAGGTAATCACGCTGTAACAGCATGCGTTCTCAGAAATGATCAGTTCACAAAGGTACATGTATCACATTGGAACAACCGAAATAAAATGTTCAAACGTACTTAAGTTCTGCATTTTAATTTAAAAAAACCTACCTGTTACCAACTGTTCGTCTAAAATTGTGAGCCACGTGTTTGTGACTATTACAGCGCCATCTATCACAAAGCGAAAAAAGTGGTCCAACTAAAACATTCATATTTCTTTACGTATTTCGTGAGATATTTGACCCGGGCACTATCAATGTATCACCCTGTATAGCGAAAGATGATCCGCAGACTTCAGCCTGTGTAGCCCTGATGTTGACGCAAATCGTTCAGCTGCAGCGGTTAACACTGCCAGGCGAGGCGACTTGTTGTGTCTGCGCGCTTGATTGATTCACCTCTCTTCTCCTCTGCAGTGTCTGCGCGCCGCGATTTAGAGTGCAAAGTGGCCGTAATCTGTGTCGCTAAACTGCCTCGCGGGAGAGAAGGCAGCAGACTTGGGCTCTCCAAAGAGAATCGCAGAGTTCCTCGTCTCGCTTTTATTGGCCCCGCGGCTACGCTGCTACTGCGCACTAATGCCCTCTGTCGAGATAAACGAGAACTTTCTCTCTCTCGCTCTTTCTCTTTCGCCGCCATAATGGAGATCCGATTACGCGGCTGCCTTACGCGACTGCACACACACACACACACACACACACACACACACACACTTGCTGACGCACATACACGCCGACGCCAAGACGTACACAGCGCGTATACTTTAAAGGATGCTAACAGTAAATAACACGCACACGAGCACGGAGATTCTGTAACCGTCCCTTTAATTTAGTTGATTCACCGGTCCAAAGAGGCTGGAAAACCGTTGATTTAGAGGCGCACGTAATGACCGTCTACCCCAGCGCCGCTGCATTATATCTGTCTGCGTTCTGCTTCCCCTTTTCTTTTTTAACCACTCGCTATTCAGTCTCTCCCTTTGGTTTTGTTTCTTTTCCTCTTCCCCCCTCCCCCTCCCCCTCCGCCGCCGTAGCTTTCCTTTTGTCGGCTTCTTCAGGTAAGGTCTGAGCGCAGACCAGCCGCATGCTCTTTGTGAATGCGGGTGGACTGTCCCTGCAGACGAAATGCTTTGGCTACTGTCGGCTACATATTTCACGCTGCAAGCAGCTCTCGCCTTGCAGAAGTCGAAACAAAATTTTAAGTGTGTCTGTATTGATCACAGTGTTACGCAAGACAACAAACATATTTTCAACACTCAGAAACATGGTTACTTATTTTTGTTGCTGTATAAAGACGTTACTTTACGGAACAATCTGTTCTTTCTGAACCTGCCCGCCGTTTGAGAGTAAACTTCTTTCCTGTAATGAGCTCAGACACGGAGAAAAGTGGTGTGGATACACGCTCGTTTATTCAGTATTGCTTAAGAGTCTCATTCGATGGCTTTCATGATTTCTACCGCCTGTTATGCATTTCTAATGGATTCAGAGTAAATGAATGCGTTTACGGCGAAGTATTCCTGAAAAAGCTTGCTTTTAATTATGGTGCTTTTCAACAGTTCTCTTGGGCTACATTTTGTATACGAGTGCATATACTTTACATTTATTCCAGTCTTACAGTCTCACTAATTAACGTGATTTACTTAAAACATGTATTTTACAGCTTAACAGTAGCATCTGATCCTAAAGAGATAAAAAAAAAGAAGGTGATTTAAGGAAAAGAAAGTGCCACGTTTCTGAATCAGTTCCCTAACTTCTTTGTTGTTTTAATCTTTGCATTTAATACAACGACCGGAACAATACGATTTGTTAATAGAGCTTCTGTAATAATGATAAGTAAAATAAAAGACTGATAAAAAGTCCATTGAGTAATAAGTATGTATGAAATGACATTTTCCTCCTCCTTGTTTAATTCTACTTTCGGCTGTTATGCCATTTTCAAGCTATAGCCTAGAATATAACTGCTTTCTTGCCAACGATATCGCGAAGAAGTTTCTTCTTCTTGTTGTTTACTTGGCAGACGTACTGTTTTGAACACATTTTCTGTCAAAGATGACAACTGAACCGTACACTCTCAGCTACCGTTTGAAAATGGAGGAATATCCGAAATCGGCCAACAGCAGATAAATTAAAAATAATGACAGTGGTGGGGGCAGAACGTCATTTCACAAATTTTGTACGGCTGTGGTACCAGCCTGAAGAAAAGAAATCAAATAATAATAATGATGTTTCTGCGCTGAAGAAGCTCTGCTCCGATAACTAATCATAGAGCCACAGCGGATATGTTATGGGAAAATTTCAAGTAATATTTAGATTCACTTGATCTTTCCAAAATTTGAAAGAACAACGTTAAGACCCAAAAATAATGTAATCATAAGCGATTCCCGAAAATAACACAAAATCGAAAGTAAAATAACCGAAAGTAATTCCAGAACTTTCCCCAGAAACTAGTGTCAAGAGATTCAGTTGGGCTCTGCACATTACTCTTGAATCACACGCTTGAGAAGCTGATACAAGAACGGAATCAGCAAACATATGTTCGACCACGTAAGACGGAGGTTGCGATAGACTGCCTTCCTTTTGCAGATGGCCTCGACTCGTGACGCCATAACAGCCTAGAAACATGTTTATTTCGAATAACAAATCTCAGGAAATATAGGTTTACCGATTTCATTCGAAAAGACAAAATCTATTCCTTGTAACAAATGGCCACCACCCTAAGTGGTAGCAAAATATGGTAAAATAGAGCGAGTTCGAGAGTTTACATTGTTTGGCGAAACAATTCGAGAAAATGAAATGGAAGAAAACTAATAAAATTAATGCAAAAAAATATGAAACAGCGTACAGTCTCATCGAAAATACCTACAACAAGAAATGCACAAACTGAAACATTATAATTCCATCATTAAACCAGAATGACTGAACACCTGTGAAACACTAACTCTGGATATGGAAGGAGGCCCCGAGACATCGTCACCAGATGTTGCCGACCTGCCCCAAACCCTTGGACTAAAATGCACACAAGGAACTTATGGTATGGAAAGTTTCACGGCCGTTTCGAGAGATAATGATGGTTTGACTCGCAATTTACAGGTATTGTACTTTACCATCTACTCTTGCAGAAAAAATACACAACTATAATACGTTCTGATACAAGCAAGTGTGTTCTTATATGTTTTTAGCACTTATGATAGGCACAAAGTAGTTTAAGTCGAGCTGGATGTACAACAGACTATTAGCGACTAACTGCTGAACATTTCTCAGTTTCAAGGGAAATACGCCATTACAAGTAATTGTTTCAGTTCTACTACTAACACTCACATTTCTATTTATTTTCGTTAAGCTTGACAGCAAGGCCTACAGCTATGGCACCAGAAGAAAATTAATTTCTGATGATGCCTTGTAACGCCGAAACCTCTGTGTTGTCCAAGTGAACAGACAAAGAGATACGAGATGCATCTTACTGAACTCCTCAGCAAAGTAATACCGGCAGGAACCACTTCTGTATCCCTGTTACACACACACACACACACACACACACACAGAGAGAGAGAGAGAGAGAGAGAGAGAGAGAGAGAGAGAGAGAGAGAGTTGTAGATAACGTATTTCTGTGTTAATTTAGATAAATTCAGACATTTTATCATTAAATAATATACATATACTGGTATTTATGTCTTAAGAACATGTTCAAAACACGTAGCATTATGTTAAGTTAAACAGAAAACAAATGTAAATGTAACTAGTGGCAGTATTACTGTGGAATGGGTACGGGTGGGAATTACAAAAAAAAGAAAAAGAATTTATATATAAATATGTACAAAATTTAATGTCGAAATCAATTAATTTTAAATGTTCAAATGTGTGTGAATTCCTAAGGGACCAAACTGCTTAGGTCATCGGTCCCTAGACTTAAGACTTACACACTACTTAAACTAACTTACGCTAAGAACAACACACACATCCATGCCCGAGGGAGGACTAGAACATCCGGTGGGAGGGGCTAATTTCTTTATTCAGTTAAAAGTTTCGCTAGACAAGAATGAATCTTTTAACACGAAATTCCTTGGAAAAACCAGAGGGTTAGCTAACTTTTCAAAAAAATTAATAAATAAATAAAAATAAAAACAATAAATTGTTAAAAGAAACGCAATAATGAAACGCGCTAGACGCCGGAAGGCCTTTCAACCACAAGAAGAAGAAATCAACAGATATATGTTACCGGCAAGTGAAACTTCAACATGATGTGCTTTCACAAGGAGAAGGTAAATGTCGTTTACTCTGCTATCGCAGACACGTATTGTGTGCGAAGTGACAGAGTCCTTAAGCAAAAATTACGTAACACGGACGCTTCTACTGGGAAGAAAACAATCAATTTCTGCTTACCGGTTCGTAGTATAATGCACGCCTGTCTCTATCATCTCATTGTTTCGGCTGTCAACGTCTGTCTATCAAGCTCCCCACAGAAAAAGAAAACATCAGTTTCTGTCGGACAAACTGTCGTAGCAGTCCCCATTCGCGTGCAGCCGGACTCCACAGTCAATAATCGTTGGTATTACGTAACGACGGAGACTGGTATCGACAGCCGAGGATAAAACAAATGTTTTCGTGTCCGATTTCCCACGCTTAAGTTGATCGGCGCGCCGCTGCTATTGTGCCGGTCATTACGGCCCCCCCCTCCCCCTGCCTTTCCCCCCCTCCCGGGGCAGCCATTGTATTCGTTCCTTCTTTTTGCAGCCCGGCCACTTAACCGCCAGGCGGCAGCGCTCGTCATTTGTTTCCCGACAGGCCGCCATCACGCAGCCGGTGATAGCCATGGCGCCGGATGAATTATTTATTCGCGATCCGGTCACGACCGCAGTAAATCTACGCCTGTAGTTGGAGTGTCAAAGAATTTATCCTCTCTATTTCCTCGACGCGATGACGCGCGAAGCTGAAAGTTTGACGAATGGCTCTGTCGATGACGTCTCAGAAATACACTCAGACGGAACACGACGACGTGTGTTATGTTACGGGTGACGACTCGTCAGAATTCCGAACGCCTCTGCTGTCAGTGCAACTGTAAATGCTTCAACACATGCCTGTTGGCAGCTTCGTTAAACACCTAGACGGAGATCGAAAGAAGACAAATTTCCGATGTTAATAAAAAAAATTATTATCGACAAATCCCGCTGGCGTTTTTAATCTTCTCTTCGCCTCAGGATTTGTCCTGTCACCTGATCGCTTCTTTTAGTCAACGTAGGCATTAATTAAGTTTATTCCCACCATCATTCCATTCAGTGCACCTTCATTAGTTGCGTGACGTACCCACTTAGTCTTCAGCATTCTTTTCTAACATTACATTTGAAAAGCTTTACTGTCTGGTTGTCGCCCACATTTTACTTCCGTGCGAAGCTGAACTCCAAACAACTACCAACACAAAAAAGAGTTTCTAACATTTAAATTTAATTCCGATGTCAACAAACTTCTGTGTTTCAGAAGCGCTATTTTTGCTAGTGCCTGCCTGCATTTTACGTCCGCTCTACTTCTACCATCATCACTCATTTTATTGCCCAAATAGCAAAATTCATCAACTACTCTTAGTTTATCATTTCCTAATCTAATTCCCTCACCATCGCATGCTTTATTCTACCTACATTCCATCACATTTGATATACTGTCGTTGACATTCATCTTGCAGCCCCTTTCCTAGACACTACACACAACTTTCAAATGCTCTTCCAAGTCCTTTGCCACCTCTGACAGGATCACAAACTTACTAGCAAACCTTAATGTCTTTATTTCTTCTCCTCGAACTTTAATTCGTTCGATGATCAGATGGAATACCATGGCCGACCGCTGCACCGTCTCGCATTGTTCTCAACAACTGTCTTCCTGCGACGTTCCTCGACTCTCAGAATTGCAGTGTGCTTTCTGAACATTTTAACTTTTCTGTAAATAAATAAATAAACTCTCTGTGCGTATGTTGAGTGTGTAGTATAAAGTGTAAGTGCACGAAGCTACTTACAGAAAAAGACATTACTTAAGCCTTGTGTTGTGCAGTCGAGTAAACAGTGAAACACGTATGTATGCAGGGTATTCATTACCAGCGATGGCGAGCCATGAGAGAATCTCTGGCCAGAGAGTTATTTGTCGTTGCTAGTCTGCGCTTGACCGCGCGAGAGTTCATTTCTGTTGCGAATGAGAGTGAGTCGCGAGTGGGACGCAGTTGCGAGTTAGCTGTTGTGTGAGGAGTCGGCGGGCGTCGATATGGGTCTCTGGTCGAGATTCAGGACGAGGTATATTGTTAAATAAGGTAATGAAGCAGCATTGCGCTCATCTGATAATGTAATGGATCTTAAGTGTAATTAATTTGTTCAACAATCGCCCCAATAATAATTTTGTTTTCAAACCAAGTATTTTAACAAAACAAACATTTTATTGAAAGAAAATTTCCCATGCATTTCCTTAAAGAAAAAATTTACTTAAGTTCAAAGAATTTTTGCGATGCATTTCCTCCAAGCTATGGCGAAAAAAAAAAGAGCAGATGCAATTTTACTGAGGTAAGAACAGGGCCTAAGATCGACATTTCGGTCTATTTGCGTTTACATTGTCATTGAGATTTCATTTTTTATTGAATTGACTTTCATTTTTGTGGGAGGTTACACATAGGTCAGATTGCTAGTTCTCATTTATTTGTCATTGTCAATAAATTATTTTATTTGCTGGTAGGTTACACTAGGTTCTATTCTCGTTAACATTTAAATAATGTCATTTTAAAATTTCTCTGGGGAGGTTACAACAGTGGTGTGTTACCTGGTGTCACAGTGGACAGTTTTCAACATCTCAAAAATACACCAAAATAAAACCAATAAAATTTATACATCAAATGAACCACTTACTTTTTCTGAATAAATCAACCAAATTACTTTAATTAAACTCCACTCCTGATTTACGTAATAACTTCCAATGAAAACTCAGAATACGAAAAACGTTTCGCAAGCAGATGTATCACACTCTTCACTAAAATGTACTTTGTATAACAAGAAAATAACTTCCAAACTGAAAGTAAGCTGTCTTACCCAAACACTGATTAACTGTGTAATAACATTATTCCGTCTCTACATCCACATCTACGTGATTACTCTGCTATTCACAATAATGTGCCTGGCAGAGGGTTCAACGAACCACCTTCAAGCTGTCTCTCTACCGTTCCACTCTCGAACGGCGCGCGGGAAAAACGAGCCCTTAAATTTTTATGTGCGAGCCCTGATTTCTCTTATTATATCGTGATGATCATTTCTCCCAGTGTAGGTGGGAGCCAACAGAATGTTTTCGCAATCGAAGGAGAAAACTGGTGATTCAAATTTCATGAGAAGATCCCGACGCAACGAAAAAGGCCCTTGTTTTAATGATTGCCACTCCAATTCACGTATCATGTGTGTGACACAGTCTCCCTTATTTCTCGATAGTACAAAACGATCTGCCCTTCTTTGTACTTTTTCGATGTCATCCGTCAGTCCCAACTGATACGGATCCCACACCGCACAGCAGTACTCCAGAATAGGGCGGACAAGCGTGGTGTAAGCAGTGTCTTTAGTAGACCTGTTGCACCTTCTAAGTGTTCTGCCAATGAATCGCAGTCTTCTACCCACAACAATATCTATGTGATCGTTCCAATGTAGGTTATTTGTATTTGTAATTGTAATCCCTAAGTATTTAGTTGAATTTACAGCCTTCAGATTTATGTGACTTATCGCGTAATCGAAATTTAGCAGATTTCTTTTAGTACTCATGTGAATAACTTCACACTTTTCTTTATTCAGGGTCAACTGCCACTTTTCACATCATACAGATATATTATTTAAATCATTTTGCAAGTCGTTTTTATCATCTGATGATTTTACAAGACGGTAAATGACAGCATCATCTGCAAACAATCTAAGACGGCTACTCAGATTGTCTCCTACGTCGTTAATAAAGATCAGGAACAATAGAGGGCCTATAACACTTCCTTGGGGAACGCTGGATATTAATTCTGTTTTACTCGATGACTTTCCGTCTATTACTACGAACTGTGACTTTCCTGACACGAAATCACGAATCCAGTCGCACAACTGAGGCGATACTTCGCAGGCACGCAGTTTTGTTAGAAAACGCTTGTGAGGAACGGTGTCGAAAGCCTTCTGGAAAGCTAAAAATATGGAGTTAATTCGACTTCCTCTGTCGATAGCACTCATTATTTCATAAGGATATAGAGCTAGTTGTGTTTCGCAAGAACGATATTTACTGAATCCGTGCTGACTACGAGTCAATAAATCGTTTTCTTCGAGGGACTTCATAATGTTCGGATACAGTATATGTTCCAAAACTCTACTGCAAATCTACGTTAGTGCTATGGGCCTGTAATTCAGCGGATTACTCGCACTTCCCTTTTTGGATATTGGTGTGACTTGAGCAATTGTCCAGTCTTTAGGTGCGGATCTTTCTGTGAGCGAGCGGTTGTATATAATTGCTAAATTTGGAGCTATTTTATCAGCATGCTCTGAGAGGAACCTGACTGGTATACAATCTGGACCGGAGGCCTTGACTTTATTGATTTAAGCTGTTTTGCTACACCGAGAATATTTACTTCTATGTTTCTCACCTTGGTAGTTGTTCTTGATTGGAATTCAGGAATATTTACTTCGTCTGCTTTGGTGAACGAGTTTCGGAAAACCGTGCTTAATAACTCTACTTTAGTGGCACTGTCATCAGTGATTTCGCCGTTGATATCGCTCAGTGAAGGTATTGATTGCGACTTGCCACTGGTGTGCTTTATGTATGACCAGAATCTCTTTGGGTTTTCGGCCAGATTCCGAGACAGAATTTCGTTGTGGAAATTATTAAAAGCATCTCGCATTGAAGTACGTGCTATATTTCTAACTTCCGTAGTGTAACTGTATGACTATGGCCCTGATCTATACTTGCACTTACCTCGGTACAGTAAACATTTTCTCTCGAAAATACAGTACGGCAAGCAGCACCGCAGCATAGCTAAAATGAAATGGTAAGCTAAAAACGACATTCAGAAGCCTGTATATTGCCACGTTGCAGTGCGGACGCAAGAAAGATAGAATTTCCTGTATGGGAATAATTTTGGGTGCTAATGTTGAACAAATGATTTCTGTGAAACAATTTTATATCAAAGAATTACTTTATAGCTTGACCTCCAAGATCATGAACAATATCGACTTTATACAAAAAGACCTTTTTTTAACTGGTTTGTTATTCAAAAATTTTACTTTACATAAGGATTAATTCATCCAAAATGATCTCTATTCATTCATAAAAAAAGTATAAGTCGGGAGGGGAACTAACTTCCCCAGCCGTGAGGAACCCATGGGACGAGTTTCAACCAAATTTCGGTACAACAATTAATTTTACAACAGAGTGCTAACTATGCACAACTATGCAAAGCTAGAAATTTACCTTAAATCACAATTCTTCACAAAACTCTTTTCAAAATACATGAATATTCTCATAATCATAATCTTATTCAATCATTTCCAGTAAACCTGTTTTTAGTATTTAGTTGCTCAGTTCCAGATAAAAGTCTCTTGACCATTCAGTTCCACCCCAGCTTCCCAACACACCACGACAAATAACGAAAATCTCTCTCTGTGAGCGCCATCAGGCAGAGACGGTGTAACCACACAACTAAAGATCGCGCATCAACATGGCTTGCTCTCCGATGTGTGCATATCGATACCTGAAACTAAGAAATTACTATTTCTGTAACGACCAAGATGACATGCACACCTCACAACATGTATATGGGAGTGTATACGAACTGAAATGTAAAGTGTTACATCATTAACATCTCAGCCGAATGCTGTCAAACTCGTGCACCAGTATTTTAAGATGCGAGAGGTGCATACTGATTAAAATTTCATCCTTATGGGAGCTTATTTTGAGTGCAGAGAAAAATCTATTCCGACAGATGTAGACTACTGTTTCTACGTATTTCCGACTTTAAGAAACAACCCATCATTGGCATGAGGTACAGGAGAGGATTATACCAACAGAGAAATCATTGGCAGTACGATTGGCGACTACATGGTCTGGCGATAAGGACGTGGCAGGAACAGTGGGAAGCAGTCCTTTCAGGAGGACTGAAACATGGGATGGCCGTTGGGTTGTTCGACGGGCTCTGACGAGCAGACGGATGACAACAGGTGAAATCCAGGCAGAGGTTACAGGCAGAGGGTCACCACGAACTGGGAGGAAGGGAGAACTGGGAACTGGGTTGAGATGTGGAATTCTACCTGTTACACCTTAGTAAAGGAAACGGGGAATTTCATGGTTTAGAGTTAGAGTCAATTTTTAGGTTGTCTGGCATTTTGTGGTGTTTGCTTCTCGAGGGTTGAAACTTCAATAATGGCAACAATTTATTTACAGTTCGCACAAAATAGACACGTGTTTCAAAGTTTTATTGACCTTCAAAGTAGTCACCAGCATTCGGTATAACCCGTTGTCAGCGATGTGGAAGTCGTAGGACACTCCTAGCAGTGCCAGTTGTGTTGACAGTTCGAACGGCGCGGTCCACTGCCCGACGAATTAGTAGCAGGTCAGAAGCGAATGCCGCGAAATGTTTCCTTCAGTTTAGAAATCGAGTTGAACTCACGACGGCTTAAGTCCCTAAGCTGGTCCTCCGTTGTGTTCCAAAAATGAAGAGCATAGAGACAGAAGTGGTGACACTTTCTGTAGGACCTGATCATCATTTTGCAGGACAATGCTCAAGCACGTACAGTCCAAGCTGTTACTGATTTCCAGAATGACATTTTCACTCTGCAGCGGAGTGTGCGCTGATATGAAACTTCCTGGCGGCTTAAAACTGTGTGCCGGACCGAGACTCGAACTCGGGACCTTTGCCTTTCGCAGGCAAGTGCTGAAGTTTTGGAAGGTAGGAGACGAGATACTGGCAGGAGTAAAGCTGTGAGGACGAGGCCTGAGTCGTGCTGGGGTAGCTCAGACGGTAGAGCGCTTGCCGGTGAAAGGCAAAGGTCCCGAGTTCGAGTCTCGGCCCGGCACACAGTTTTAATCTGCCAGGAAGTTTCGTTTCTTACTGATTTGTTTGGCCGATGGGGTTGCTAAGTGCTACACCACCTACTGCACTCCCATGACTTAACTGTCAGCACAACTGGCACTGCTAAAAGTATTCTATGGCTGGCAACGGGTTATACACAATGCTGGTGACTATTCTGAAGGTCAGTAAAACTCTGAAACACGTGTCTATTTTGTACGAGCTGTAAATAAGTAGTTGTCATTATTAAAGTTCCAACCCTCGTGGTCCGTCACGGTAGTCGACTTGGTGAAAGGTCGTATGACGCAGCGATTCTCAAGACCAGGATCACTCCTACTCGCGAAGTCATCATGCTGTGGTTGTGGACCTGTCAACAAGGTCATTTGCTAATTGATGAATGGAGGTTGAATGCTCGACAGTATCTTGCACGAGTGGTAAAGATTATAGTCATAACTGTAAGTTACCAGGGTCTCAAATGGAATATTTCCAGCACAAAAAAGGAAGCTTTTACACTGCAGTTCGCACGACACCCACATGGAGATGTAGGGATCCTTGACTGGCCTGCCTGTTCCTCAGGTTAGCCACCCATACAGAACGTCTGTGATGTAATCCAAATGGTTCAAATGACTCTGAACACTGTGGGACTTAACATCTGATGTCATCAGTCCCCTAGAACTTAGAACTACTTAAACCTAACTAACCTAAGGACAACGCACACAGCCATGCCCGAGGCAGGATTCGAACCTGCGACTGTAGCGGGCGCACGGTTGCAGACTGAAGCGCCTAGAACCGCTGGGCCACAGTGGCCGGCTGATACAATCCATTAACAATCAGTATACTAGGGGCATTCAGTAACTACTACAACACACTCTTTTTCTGAAAGGAGGTTGGTTTTATTCAGGTTTCCAGTACAACACATTACTACTATAAAACCCTATTTTCCAACATAGACTCCGTTCAGTTCGAAAGCCTTACGCCACCGTACCGTGAGGCCCGGTATGCCCGCATGATACCACTCCACCGATCGACGTCGGAGCCAATTTTTTGCTGCATCGATAACATCTCCATCATCCACGTACTGCTTCCCGAGGAGTGTGTTCTCCATTGGGCCTAACAGACGGACGTCGGAAGGTGCGAGATGCTAGACCGTAGGGTGGACGAAGAAGAACAGCTCAGTGAAACTCTGTGAGCTCCTCTTGGGGGTACAGACTTGGGTGAGCCATTGTGTTATCATGGAGAAAGAGTAGTTCGTTTGCATTTTTGCGGCGACAAACCCGCCGAAGAAATTTCTTCAATTTTCTGGGGGTACTACAACACACTTCCGAGTTGATAGTTGCACCACGACGGAGGACATCAAACAGGATAACCCGTTTAGAGTTACAGAAAACTGTCGCCATGACAATGCGGCTTTGAACTTTGTCGTCGGAGCAGAGGTGCTGTGGCACCTTTCCATGGATTGCGTTTCGTTTCCAGTTCGAAGTGATGAACCAGTGTTTCATCACATATGGCGACGTTCTACAGAAAGCTGACACTATCAGCCTCTTAAACGCACAAGCAGTTCCGCACAGACGTCCCTTCGTTGCTGTTTATGCTCTTCTGTTACGCAGCGAGGAAGCGAGTGGGCACCCCGACTGGTGGACGAACGTGTCAGCATTACCAACAGGAACGTCCAATTCTGCAGCGAGGCGTTTGACTGACAATAGAACCTCCCCATCGCACCCCCCTCAGATTTAGTTATAAGTTGACACAGTGGATAGGCCTCGAAAAACTGAACACAGATCAGTCGAGAAAACAGGAAGAAGTTGTGTGGAACTATGAAAAAAATTAGTAAAATATACAAACTGAGTAGTCCATGCGAAGATATGCAACATCAAGGACACTGGGGGTCAAGTAGCGCCGTGATCCCGTGGTTAGCGAGAGTAGCTACGGAACGAGAGGTCCTAGGTTCAAGTCTTCCCTCGAGTGAAAAGTTTAACGTTTTATTTTCAGTTTATGTGACAAACCCTTATGCTTTCATCACTTTTTTGGGAGTGATTATCACATCCACAAGAAAACCTAAATCGGGCAAGGTAGAAGAATCTTTTTACCCATTCGCCAAGTGTACAAGTTAGGTGGGTCGACAACATATTCCTGTCATGTGATGCACATGCCGTCACCAGTGTCGTATAGAACATATCAGACGTGTTTTCCCTTGGAGGAATCGGTTGACCTATGACCTTGCGATCAAACGTTTTCGGTTCCCATTGGAGAGGCACGTCCTTTCGTCTACTAATCTCAGTGCGGTCGCAAAACACAGACACTAAACTTATTGCAGTGGACAGAGACGTCAGTGAACGAACGGACAGATCATACCTTTGTGAAAATAAAGAAAGTAAAATTTTCAGTCGAGTGAAGACTTGAACCAAGTGAAAGGTCTCTGTTGGATTCCTTTCATGTTTAATTTCTTAAATCTATTGTCATTTACGGCATAAATTCCTCTTCTAAATTTACTGTGGCGTTTCTGACTATCTGGGAGGAGACTGAGTAGTGAAACGTGTTACTTTTACACATAAACAAGAACGATCTGTCACACTACTACACTTTAAAAACAGTTTATAGGTAATTCATGTCACACAGTCTCATACGGAACCTACATCCGCTTTCTTTTATATACTGTATATGATAAAATACTGTCATCCCCCTTCCCTTCTGTGTGAGAGGATGAATGAGCAAGTGTATTTCTAGTTGCATGCTTGAGGGTAGCAGACAAGCCTGTCTGCTAGAGAACAGTAGGACCAACGTCGGAAGAGGTAGCTACGCTTTCTAAAAGCAAAGAGGTTTCTATCCTTAGTATGGTGCTGTCCGTCCCTTGTCACGTTGGTATAGGAAGCTGCCCCTCTGGCCACTTCCGTTTGTATTTGTGAGCCGCCCTCAGGAAGGGACCAGGTCAGTCTGTCCGCGGCGAGCGTCTGAAGTGGTAAGATCTCCGGCTAAGCGCGTGTCTGCTAAGTCCGTAGGACAATGGATTTCTTAAGTTCAGCCTAACTGAAAATTTAATCACCGTTATTTCAGGTTTAGCTCTAAAATTATCTAATGTTATCTTAAATTGCAGCGCAGTGTAATTCTCGTGTGAAGTTCAGATTATTTTCCGGTAGTTGCTTTGTCACTACTTTGTGAGTAAAGTGGAACCACGTGTTGATCAGTAAGTCTAACTAAGATCAATCTTAAATGCGAATGCTTGTGTGATTATAACGTCTCGTCTTGACAATATTTTTCAATATAGCAACTTTTCTTTATGTTCAACCCACTTGGGGTGTACTTTGCGAGACCAGTACCACGTGCTTATATAACTGTTTGACCCGTCAGGTTAACAGTAAGACGTTAGTAACCAGTTCGAGGTTTTTCTTTTGTAAATTGCTTTTCGATCTAATTTATTTTAATTATCAAAATTATTGTGGAGTTACACTCTTTGTGTAAACCAAGTTGACCACGTGAAGCAAGTGGTGTAATCATCAAAGTAACCCTCAGCTATTCTTTTCGCCAAGATTTCACAGAGTTAATATGAATTTAGTATACCAGTGTGTGGTAATTGCATGACGGACAGGATTGTGCTACGAACGTATCTTGTTTGGGTGAAAATTTGAATCTGTTGGTAGTGGTTAACTTTCTCTTGCATACGTTTCAACGTTCTTTGTGTGTTGTTTTATGACTGCAGTGTTGGATGCAGTCTCCCGATCTTGCCTCCACATTTGATGTGTTCCGTAAGATTGCAAACACACATTTTCACAGTCCTAAATAAGGCACCAGCTCAGTTATAACTCACGTTTAATATGCTGAAATTTCAATGATCAATGTTAAAATAAATTTCCAAATATAAACGGATTTATTTCTTTTTATTTAAATTCACTTATATATATATATATATATATATATATATATATATATATATATATATATATATATATATCACCGGTTGTCGTATGACTATTAAAAGATTATAATTAATGTTAGTCTGGTTGGGAATTTGGTAAGCTAGACTGGATACCTGGTGAAACAGTTGCGTAGTAATGCAAGGTTAACTTCCC
The DNA here is from genome assembly GCF_023864275.1 of Schistocerca cancellata. Classification (NCBI taxonomy): domain Eukaryota; kingdom Metazoa; phylum Arthropoda; class Insecta; order Orthoptera; family Acrididae; genus Schistocerca; species Schistocerca cancellata. The sequence goes on along the minus strand of NC_064635.1, from coordinate 12,280,699 downwards.
CAGACAGCTCACAGCTTTTAACCCGCTTTTATTGTCCATCAGTACCGCTTTCATCATAGCAAATTAAAGTAACAAACTTACACAAGGACCTCTCGTTCTGCAGCTACTCACGCTAACCACGGGACTACGGCGCTCCTGAGCTCACATTCTCCTTGATGTTGCCTATCTTGTGCATGGACTACTCAGTTTGTATATTTTACTAATTTTTTTCACTGTTCCACACAACTTCTTCCTGTTTTCTCGATTGATCTGTGTTCAGTTTTTCAAGGCCTATCCACTGTGCCAACTTATAACTAAATCTGAGGGGGGTGCGATGGGGAGGTTCCCTTGTGAGATCCGTCGATCACCTCGAATGAGTGTGTCCACACGTCCCATCACTGCAGCAGTCACAGCTGTGCTGCCGACCGCCAGCACAGGGCAGCCACGACAGGTTTGCGCGACATCGTTGCCATGATGTCACACGCCTCGCTCAGCGACTCAGCGTGCTTTTGTTTACATCCAAATCCCGAAGACACTTTGCAGGCGCCTCTGAATATCTGCAATTCTCTGGTTTTCCGCCAAAAGAAACTCAATGACAGCTGTCTGCTTGGAACGCACCTTCGTTGCAGGCGCAATTCTGAAGGCCACATAGAGCGCCGCTGCCCACTGGAACACCATGAAACTATGGGGACTGAAGCGGGACGTCCCACAATCAGTTCCGCATTTTTTTCAGCCATAGGGGCCGAGAAAAAACATGTGTTCCATTACTTATAGAACCATTTTGTACTTTCATACCAAGCTTTAGTCGGCAATATTCGTGAGGTAACACAGCATGTTTTTGAGGCATGGCAAGTAGTTTCCCAGAGTGGTATTTGCAGGCTACATCTACATCTACATCTACATGGATACTCTGCACATTTGCCTGGCCGAGGGTTCATCGAACCACCTTCACAATTCTCTGTTATTCCAATCTCATATTGCGCGCGGAAAGAATGAACACCTATATCTTTCCGTACCAGCTCTGATTTCCCTTATTTTATCGTGGTGATCGTTCCTCCCTATGTAGGTCGGTGTCAACAAAATATTTTCGCATTCGGAGGAGAAGTTGGTGATTGGAATTTCGTGAGATGATTCAACACAACGAAAAACGCCTTTCTTTTAATGACGTCCAGCCCATTCCTGTATCATTTCTGTGACACTCTCTCCCATATTTCGCGATAATACAAAACGTGCTGCCTTCCTTTGAACTTTTTCGATGTACTCCGTCAGTCCTATCTGGTAAGGATCCCACACCGTGCAGCAGTATTCTAAAAGAGGACGGACAAGCGTAGTGTAGGCAGTCTCCTTAGTACGTCTGTTACATTTTTTAAGTGTCCTGCCAATAAAATGCAGTCTTTGGTTAGCTTCTCCACAACATTTTCTTTGTGTTCATTCCAATTTAAGTTGTTCGTAAGTGTAATACCTAGGTATCTAGTTGAATTTACAGCTTTTAGATTAGAGTGATTTATCATGTAACCGAAGTAAAACGAGTTCATGTGGATGACCTCACACTTTTCGTTATTTAAGGTCAACTGCCACTTTTCGTGCTATCCCCATATTTCTTCTAAATCGTTTTGCAGTTGGTTTTGATCTTCTGATGACTTTATTAGTCGAGAATCGACAGCGCCATCTGCAAACAACCGAAGACGGCTGCTCAGATTGGCTCCCAAATCGTTTGTATAGATAAGGAACAACAAAGGGCTTATAACACTACCTTGGGGAACGCCGGAAATCACTTATGTTTTACTCGATGACTTACCGTCAGTTACTAACCTCTCTAACAGGAAATCACAAATCCAGTCACATAACTGAGACGATATTCCATAAGCACGCAGTTTCACTACGAGCCGCTCGTGTGGTACAGTGTCAAAAGCCTTCCGGAAATCCAGAAACACGGAATCGATCTGAAATACCTTGTCAATAGCACTCAACACTTCATGTGAAAGAAGAGCTAGTTGTGTTTCACAGGAACGATGTTTTCTAAACCCATACTGACTGTGTGTCAATAGACCGTTTTCTTAGAGGTAATTCATAATGTTCGAACACAATATATGTTCTAAAATCCAGCTGCATATCGACGTTAACGTTTAGTGGATTACTCCTACTACCTTTGTTGGATATTGCTGCGACCTGTCCAACTTTCCAGTCTTTGGGTACGGGTCTTTCGTCGAGCGAACGGTTGTATAAGATCGTTAAGTATGGTGCTAATGCATCAGCATACTCCGAAAGGAATCTAACTGGTATGCAGTCTGGACCAGAAACCTTGGCTTTATTAAGTGACTTAAATTGCTTCAGTACTCCGCGGATATTTACTTCTACGTTATTCATGTTGGCAGCTGTTCTCGATTCGAATTCTGGAATATTTACTTCGTCTTCTATTTTGAAGGCGTTTCGCAAGGCTGTGTTTAGTAACTCTGCTTTGGCAGACTGTCTTCGATAGTATCTCCATTGCTGTCGCGCAGAGAAGGCATTGATTGTTTCTTGCGACTAACATACTTCACGTACGACCAGAATCTCTTTGGATTTTCTGCGAGGTTTCGAGATAAAGTTTCGCTGTGGAAACCGTTATAGGCATATCCCATTCCGCGCTAAATTTCAAGCTTCTGTAAGAGATCACCAATCTTGGGGATTTTGCGTCTGTTTAAATTTCGACTGTACAAAACCCTTATCCAGCCTGTTGTTCTATATGGCTGTGAGACATGGAGTATCCGGAAACAGGACTTCCATAAGCTCCTTGTCTTTGAGAGAAAAGTGCTTCGAAAGATCTTCGGTCCGGTTCTGCATGCGGATACAGGGGAATGGAGGATCAGATAAAACCAAGAGCTTGAGGAACTATACCAGCAGCCCAGCATAGCAGGAACTGTCAAAGCCAAACCAATGCAGTGGGCCGGCCATGGAGGATCACAGATGGCCTCGGAAGCTCCTGGATTTCACTCCTACAGGAAAGAGACCGCCAGGGAGACCCAAGAAGCGTTGGAGGGATGGACTCCGTGAAGATTTAAACCAAGTGTCAATAGATGTGAACGGATGGCGGATAGCAGCAATGGACAGAGTAAAGTGGAGGAGGAAACTTGTAGATGTGTGCGGTCCACTGGGCCTGATCACCTAGTAGTAGTAGTAGTAGTAGTAGTAGTAAAATTTGGCAAGTTTGTTTGGTTGTTTCTGCAACAGTGTCCTGGCCCGTTTTGTGTACCTAGGAGGATCAGCTCCGTCGTGTGTTAATTTATTTGGTATAAATCTCTCAATTGCTGCCGATACTATTTCTTTGTTTCCTTCCACCCCTCATGAGGGGAGAAGGAGGTAACACCTCACTTTTTTAATGCTGATGACGAACATCCATTCCGAATGGAATGAAAGATTAATGATTTAAATCGAAGGAGGTAGTGCAGTGGTTAGCACACTGGAATCGGAGTCCGGAGGACGACGGTAGGCAAATGCTGGGATGGTTCCTTCGAAAGCGCACGACCGACTTCCTTCCCTATCCCTCCCTGTTCCGATGGGACCTATGACCTCGCTGTTTGGTCCACTCCTGCAGATCAGCCAACCAGTGATTTAATAGTCGCTACGTGATGGGCATCTCGGGAAAGTTTCATAAATTTCTGACGTACGGTTCTGAATGGGGCACTTTCCATATCTGTCAGTGTATTTGAGAAACAAATGGGTGCTACTGTAGAGGGGCCTGGTAACTTTGTCTTAGGGGAGACGTGAAAGGAAAAGTTGAAGTGTGCGTCTCAGAAATGGCCATATACAGGTAATTGGATTAAACTGGCTCTCTATGAGTTGACTTGTTTTCCTTCCATTCCTTTTCCTATTTGTCCTGTCTGTGTGTGTGTGTGTGTGTGTCTGCGTGCGTCGCTTAGCGGCGATGTTAGGGGCGTGGAAAATGGTATTGCGGCTGCCCCGGGCGCAGCTCGTGCGAGCATTAGGCCCAACCTCCGGCTCGTTTGGAATTCCCCGCGCAGGGCTGCCGGGAGGTTGGCAAGACTGTCACGTAGCACTCATAAACAAGCCGCGCGCCGTGGAGTGGTGGGGGGACCGGGCGCCGGAGCGCCGGCGAGGACTGCGGCGGGAGGCGCGCGGCCGATAAAGAAGAGAGAGAAAAGAGAGGGGGCGGTGAGAAAAGTGTGGAGGAGGAGGAGGAGAGGCGAGAGCAGCAGCGCAGCCCGGAGCTGGCGAGTTGTCGCCACGGTGACGGGGAGGGGGGAGGGGGGGGGGGCAGCCGGTGCTTGACACACAGCGTGGTCCCGCCTAATGACCACACACACACACACACACACCGCTATGGGAGACTGAAGTGTAGTAAAGTGATGGACGCTGCGTTAGGACGGTACGGTACTGATAGATCACCTGGTCGGCACATAACACTGTCCACTGTGTGGTGGCGAGTACTTATACAGCGCACAGCGCAGGCTGGGGATGATCGATGGTATCCACATATACAAAATATGGATGTTGGAACTTTATATTATAGAGTCGACTTTCAATATCGATGATGAATACTCTTAAGTGTCTTAACATCACTCAAATTATACATTTATTTATTCTTTACAATTACAGACGATTATCGGAAAAGCTAAAATAGACCACACAGATCAAACTTCTTTGTGTAGCGATGAATTCATATGTTAACGATTTATTTATGATACTTAGTTTTCTAACTGCTACAACTACTTCTACTACCACAAAACAACAATAAACAACATCTACTACTGCTACACGCAAGAGCCAGGGAAACTGGTACACCTGCCTAATATCGTGTAGGGCCCCCGTCAGCGCGCTGAAGTGTCCCAGCACGACGTGGCGTGAACTGGACTGATGTCTGGAGTAGTGCTGGAGGGAACTGACACCATAAATCCAGCAGGGCTGTCCACAAATCCGTAAGAGTGCGAGGATGTGGAGATCTCTTCTGAACAGCACGTTGCAAGGTGTGGTGTCACCGCCAGACACCACACTTGCTAGGTGGTAGCTTAAATCGGCCGCGGTCCATTAGTACGTGTCGGACCCGCGTGTCGCCGCCATCAGTACTTGCAGACCTAGCGCCACCACATGGCAGGTCTAGAAAGACGGACTAGCACTCGCCCCAGTTGTACGGACGACATTGCTAGCGACTAGACGTACGAGGCCTTCCTCTCATTTGCCGAGAGACAGTTAGAATAGCCTTCAGCTAAGCACATGACTACGACCTAGCAAGGCGCCATTAGCCTTACCTACTTTGAGAGTTATAGTATAAATGTCTCAAGAAGAACGCTGTATTCATCAGAGAATAAAAGTTAAGTATAAAGCAACTACGTACTTTTCTTGCTACCATTCAATAGTTATCCTGTTTCAGACTTCACGCCCGTCTGCATTAGTTAGCGTGCCTTTCGGCTACCTCCGAGTGGTGTGGCTGTCTTGCTACGCCACAACACAAGGCATATCAGCTATGTTTAATGATGTTCATGTCTGAGGATTTTGATGGCCAGCGGAAGCGTTTAAACTCAGAAGAGTTATAAAATGACTTTTTTTTTAAAATATCATGAATATTTATATATGTGTTTGGAGAGAGAGAGAGAGAGGGGGGGGGGGGGGGAGAGAGAGAGGGAGAGATTGATTTTTGATTGAGATTTTTACTTTAGTCGTAACTGGTACCTGAATTTTGGTTGCTGCCTCCTCGAATGATCAGCTTCTGCACCAGTTGGTGACGTATTACAATTTGGAGGAAGTTTTTGTTCTTTAAGGTTTAAAATACGCCTCTGTTAGTTACTTGCTCGTATTGCGGATAGCTTTGAGCCCAAGTTTTTCTAGCTTTTCATACCTAAGGGACCACTGTTGTAAGTAAATAAGATCAAACAGCAATCTACTTTTCGTGAGAAAAAGAGGTTGCTTGGCACACGAACTTCCTTCAAACTACACGTCCTGCTACATCAGAATTGGTCAGTGGAGTTCAGCACCATACTATTGTACAAGAACATAATCCAATTACTGAAACTAAGAAATTATGAGAGGTTGTTACTTATTGAATGAAAACTATAGAGAATGAATTTCATTTCCTGTATTTTTGTGAACTTTGTACACTTACAATTCTGTCGATTGATAGACGGCAACGACAATGAAGTTCACCTCCGTTAAAAAAAAAAAAAAAACTAGTTCTCTTTTTTTAAATCAATTGTCAATTGTCTTTTTTTTAGAGTCCATACTCAAAGGTTCATAACTACTATCGTTCGGGGATTGCGCGCTAAAGAGTTTGTTGCTGTCCAGGTGCGCTACACTTCACTTCACGTCAAGTACTTTTTGAATCAAATTACGGTATTTACATACATTACTGAGCTTCTGAGAGTAAAATCAGACACAAATTAGTTAAAAACAGAAAAGGGGCAGTGAGGCTCACATAACATTACAGTGTGTTTCTGGAGTCACTCTGGAGCAATTCTGGAGATGTGGGGTGTCGCGTTGTCCTGCTGGAATTGCCCAAGTCTGTCGGAATGCACAACGGACACGAATGGATGCAGGTGATCAGACAGGATGCTTACGTACGTGTCACCTGCTATAGTCGTATCTAGACGTATCAGGCGTCCCATATCACTCCAACCGCACGCGCCCCAACGCTGTGTGTACCATTACACAGCCTCCACTGTCGATGATTTGATGTTTTACCGGATTCCTGACATTCAAGGCACCCTCGTGAAATGGTCGCAGGGGGAAATCCCCTCTTCATCGCTACGTCGGAGATGCTGTATTCCATTGCTAGTGGACCTAGTAAAGTACAAATTCATTATCTCGTGGTAACCTGCAATTGCAGCAGCAGTAACCGATGTAACAACTGCGCCATAGACTTGTTGTCTTATGTAGGCGTATTCTGCCTGTTCACATATCTCTGTATTTGAATACACATGCCTATACTAGTTTCTTTGGTGCTTCAGTGTATAAGCCCTACAGAATCCATCCTCTTTTTCACTTACTTTGGTGCATTTTACTTGCAGGTGGTTGTTTCCGCTACTGGATCCGCCCTCATAGTATCCCAGTCAACGGTCACTTTCTGCTGGATTCCTTGGGCGGCGGACAGCACGTCAGCCGCGTTCCCATTGTAGCGCACAGTTCCACCTATCACTGTTACGTGTTCAAGTTCACACTCCCATGATGACTTGCACCAACGCAATATAGATTCTAAGGAAACTGTTTCATTCGGAGGTCGTTGACCTCACTTACCTTCTACCAGCAGCGTATGTTGTCCAACCTGGATGGCAAGATTCTGACTTGTGCTTCAATGCCTCGTGAAGTTTGCCTTGGCCTTCCCCTATACTGTGGCTACAGGGGCGTCCGAGGAGCGCCAGGTCGACTCGCACCTTAGTGCTGCTTTGGGATCCAACATCCTTAACACATTACGTCCAGTACCCGCCGCATCTTCACAGACCGCGCAGTCCAACAACGTGTGTTCTGGTGTGACCACACTGCCGCAGGCGCAGCTGTCATTCATCTGGGGAACAATCAAGAGTGGGGTGCCTCAAGATTCGGTCTAGGGTCGTCTGCTGTTCTTAATATATATTAATGACTTGCCATTCTATATTCACGAAGATGCAAAGCTGGTACTTTTTGCCGATGATACAAGTATACAGGGTGTTACAAAAAGGTACGGCCAGACTTTCAGGAAACATTCCCCATACACAAATAAAGAAAAGAAGTTATGTGGACATGAGTCCGGAAACGCTTAATTTCCATGTTAGAGCTCATTTTAGTTTCGTCAGTATGTACTGTACTTCCTCGGTTCACCGCCAGTTGGCCCAATTGAAGGAAGGTAATGTTGACTTCGGTGCTCGTGTTGACATGCGACTCATTGCTCTACAGTACTAGCATCAAGCACATCAGTACGTAGCGTCAACAGGTTAGTGTTCATCACGAACGTGGTTTTGCAGTCAGTGCAATGTTTACAAATCCGGAGTTGGCAGATGCCCATTTGATGTATGGATTAGCACGGGGCAATAGCCGCGGCGCGGTACGTTTGTATCGAGACAGATTTCCAGAACGAAGGTGTCCCGACAGGAAGCAATTGATCAGCGTCTTAGGGAGCACGGAACATTCCAGCCTATGACTCGCGACTGGGGAAGACCTAGAACGACGAGGACACCTGCAGTGGACGAGGCAATTCTTCGTGCAGTTGACGATAACCCTAATGTCAGCGTCAGAGAAGTTGCTGCAGTACAAGGTAACGTTGACCACGTCACTGTATGGAGAACGGGAGAACCAGTTGTTTCCGTACCGTGTACAGCGTGTGCAGGCACTATCAGCAGCTGATTGGCCTCCACGGGTACACTTTTGCGAATGGTTCATCCAACAATCCTCATTTCAGTGCAAATGTTCTCTCTACGGATGAGGCTTCATTCCAACGTGATCAAATTCTAGATTTTCACAATCAACATGTGTGGACTGCCGAGAAACCGCACGCAATTGTGCAACCACGTCATCAACCCAGATTTTCTGTGAACGTTTGGGCAGGCATTGTTGGTGATGCCTTGATTGGGCCCCATGTTCTTCCACCTACGCTCAATGGAGCACGTTATCATCATTTCATACGGGATACTCTAACTGTGCTGCTAGAACATGTGCCTTTACAAGTACGACACAACATGTGGTTCATGCACGATGGAGCCCCTGCACATTTCAGTCGAAGTGTTCGTACGCTTCTCAACAACAGATTCGGTGACCGATGGATTGGTAAAGGTGGGCCAATTCCATGGCCTCCACGCTCTCCTGACCTCAATCCTCTTGACTTTCATTTATGGGGACATTTGAAAGCTCTTGTCTACGCAACCCTGGTACCAAATGTAGAGACTCTTCGTGCTCGTATTGTAGACGGCTGTGATACAATACGCCATTCTCCAGGGCTGCATCAGCGCATCAGGGATTCCATGCGACGGAGGGTGGATGCATGTATCCTCGCTAACGAAGGACATTTTGAACATTTCCTGTTACAAAGTGTTTGAAGTCACGCTGGTACGTTCTGTTGCTGTGTGTTTCCATTCCATGATTAATGTGATTTGAAGAGAAGTAATAAAACGAGCTTTAACTTGGAAAGTAAGCGTTTCCGGACACCTGTCCACATAACATATTTTCTTTCTTTGTGTGTGAGGAATGTTTCCTGAAAGTTTGGCCGTACCTTTTTGTAACACCCTGTAGCTATCACATCCTACAGACAAGAATTAACTGATGGAATTGTAAACGATGTTTTTCAGAAAATCATTAAGTGGTTCTCTGAAAATGGGCTCTCATTAAACTTTGACAAAACACAGTATATACAGTTCCACACAGTAAATGGAATGACACCATTAATAAATATAGACTTCGATCAGAAATCGGTAGCTAAGGTAGAATATTCAAAATTTCTAGGTGTATGCATTGATGAGGGGTTAAACTGGAAAAAAACACACTGAGGATCTGCTGAAACGTTTGAGTTCAGCTACTTATGAAATCACGGTCATTGCAAATTTTGGCGATATACATGTCAGTATGACAGTATGTCAGTATGATGAAATAAAAGAAACTATTCAGATAGTGAAGGGAGACGAAAATTTAATAGTCATGGGTGACTGGAATTCGAGTGTAGGAAAAGGGAGAGAAGGAAACGTAGTAGGTGAATATGGATTGTGGCTAAGAAATGAAAGAGGAAGCCGCCTGGTAGAATTCTGCACAGAGCACAACTTAATCATAGCTAACACTTGGTTTAAGAATCATGATAGAAGGTTGTATACATGGAAGAACCCTGGAGATACTAAAAGGTATCAGATAGATTATATAATGGTAAGACAGAGATTCAGGAACCAGGTTTTAAATTGTAAGACATTTCCAGGGGCAGATGTGGACTCTGACCACAATCTATTGGTTATGACCTGTAGATTAAAACTCAAGAAACTGCAAAAAGGTGGGAATTTAAGGAGATGGGACCTGGATAAACTGAAAGAACCAGAGGTTGTACAGAGTTTCAGGGAGAGCATAAGAGAACAATTGACACGAATGGGGGAAAGAAATACAGTAGAAGTAGAATGGGTAGCTTTGAGGGATGAAGTAGTGAAGGCAGCAGCCGATCAAGTAGGTAAAAAGACGAGGGCTAGTAGAAATCCTTGGGTAACAGAAGAAATATTGAATTTAATTGATGAAAGGAGAAAATATAAAAATGCAGTAAATGAAGCAGGCAAAAAGGAATACAAACGTCTCAAAAATTAGATCGACAGGAAGTGAAAAATGGCTAAGCAGGGATGGCTGGAGGACAAATGTAATGATGTAGAGGCTTATCTCACTAGGGGTAAGATAGATACTGCCTACAGGAAAATTAAAGAGACCTTTGGAGATAAGAGATCCACTTGTATGAACATCAAGAGCTCAGATGGAAACCCAGTTCTAAGCAAAGAAGGGAAAGCAGAAAGGTGGAAGGAGTATATAGAGGGCCTATACAAGGGCGACGTACTTGAGGACAATATTATGGAAATGGAAGAGGATGTAGATGAAGATGAAATGGGAGATACGATACTGCGTGAAGAGTTTGACAGAGCACTGAAAGACCAGAGTCGAAACAAGGCCCCCGGAGTAGACAACATTCCATTGCAACTACTGACGGCCTTGGGAGAGCCAGGCCTAACAAAACTCTACCATCTGGTGAGCAAGATGTACGAAACAGGCGAAATACCCTCAGATTTCAAGAAGAATATAATAATTCCAATCCCAAAGAAAGCAGGTGCTGACAGATGTGAAAATTACCGAACAATCAGTTTAATAAGCCACAGCTGCAAAATACTAACACGAATTCTTTACAGACGAATGGAAAAACTAGTAGAAGCCGAACTCGGGGAAGATCAGTTTGGATTCCGTAGAAATACTGGAACACGTGAGGCAATACTGACCCTACGACTTATCTTAGAAGAAAGATTAAGGAAAGGCAAACCTACGTTTCTAGCATTTGTAGACTTAGAGAAAGCTTTTGACAATGTTGACTGGAATACTCTCTTTCAAATTCTAAAGGTGGCAGGGGTAAAATACAGGGAGCGAAAGGCTATTTACAATTTGTACAGAAACCAGGTGGCAGTTATAAGAGTCGAGGGACATGAAAGGGAAGCAGTGGTTGGGAAGGGAGTAAGACAGGGTTGTAGCCTATCCCCGATGTTATTCAATCTGTATATTGAACAAGCAGTAAAGAAAACAAAAGAAAAATTCGGAGTAGGTATTAAAATCCATGGAGAAGAAATAAAAACTTTGAGGTTCGCCGATGACATTGTAATTCTGTCAGAGACAGCAAAGGACTTGGAAGAGCAGTTGAATGGAATGGATGGTGTCTTGAAGGGAGGATATAAAATGAACATCAACAAAAGCAAACGAGGATAATGGAATGTAGTCGAATTAAGTCGAGTGATGCCGAGGGTATTAGATTAGGAAATGAGACACTTAAAGTAGTAAAGGAGTTTTGCTATTTGTGGAGCAAAATAACTGATGATGGTCGAAGTAGAGAGGATATAAAATGTAGACTGGCAATGGCAAGGAAAGCGTTTCTGAAGAAGAGGAATTTGTTAACATCGAGTATAGATTTAAGTGTCAGGAAGTCATTTCTGAAAGTATTTGTATGGAGTGTAGCCATGTATGGAAGTGAAACATGGACGGTAAATAGTTTGGACAAAAAGAGAATAGAAGCTTTCGAAATGTGGTGCTACAGAAGAATGCTGATGATTAGATGGGTAGATCACATAACTAATGAGGAAGTATTGAATAGGATTGGGGAGAAGAGAAGTTTGTGGCACAACTTGACCAGAAGAAGGGATCGGTTGGTAGGACATGTTCTGAGGCATCAAGGGATCACCAATTTAGTATTGGAGGGCAGCGCGGAGGGTAAAAATCGTAGGGGGAGACCAAGAGATGAATACACTAAGCAGATTCAGAAGGATGTAGGTTGCAGTAGGTACTGGGAGAGGAAGAAGCTTGCACAGGACAGAGTAGCATGGAGAGCTGCATCAAATCAGTCTCAGGACTGAAGACCACAACAACAACATGTCAGTAAATTAGCTTACCACGCCTATTTTCATTCTCTGCTTTCGTATGGCATCATATTCTTGGGTAACTCATCACTGAGTAAAAGAGTGTTCATTGCACAAAAGCGAGTAATCAGAATAATTGCTGGAGCTCATCCAAGATCATCCTGCAGACACTTATTTAAAGAGCTAGAAATCTTCACTGTAGCCTCACAATATATATATTCACTTATGAAATTTGCTATTAACATTCCGGACGAATTCAAAAGTAATAGTAGTGTACATGGCTACAAGACTAGGAGAAGGGATGATCTTCACTACTCAAGATTAAACTAACTTTGTCTCAGTAGGGGGTAAATTATGCTGCCACAAAACTTTTTGGTCACTTACCTAATAGCATCAAAAGTCTGACAGATAGCCATATAGCATTTAAAAGGAAATGAAAAGAATTTCTTAATGGCTACTCCTTCTACTCATTAGATGAATTTTTGGATATAGTAAGTGGGTAATTTCCCCACCCCTCACACAAAAAAAAAAAATTAAGTGGCATGTAATATTTTGTGTAATGTAATATCTTGTATAGACACCTTTTATTAACATGGCACGTTCCACATCATTACGAAGTGTCGTATTCATGATCTATGGAACAAGTACTAATCTAATCTAATGTAATCTAATCTGTCTTTTGGTACTGTACAGGCAGGTAGCCGTTGCCAGTCAGGTAATGTGTCAGTCAACTCGACGGGTTAAGAAATCTCATTTTTAAGGTCTCCCTAATGGCAGGGAGAATTTCGTATGTTCTCCTGCCTATGCCTCAAGTGTCGCATTCTTTCTGGCGATCTTTCATTACCTTTTTCAAATTGCCCTCAGTTCCAAGCACCTTTCGTACTTCCATTTGACTGCCTTTCTTTAACCAGTAAAGGGCTCCCCTGTTCCTAATTTCCAAGTCTAGTGGGGCATATTCCTAGAATTACTAACAACGAATCATACGGGGTAGTGTAGTAGGCGCACCTTTCATCTTAGTAGCACTCCTCGTCGAACTCTTGTCACTAATGAGACGGCCTTCGTTATCTGCAGTCTATGGGCTGAAACGCTCGCACCATGTCCTACGACTGATGATAATATAGATTAGTGGTATACATTGACTGTTTTCAAGGGAAGCCAAAATTGCCTGTTTGGAATGGTCAAAATTTTATTCATCACGTTTGTACCTTTTCTGCCTGCTTCCTGTACATGTTGTGCAAAGTTATGACGTTAGTCCAGAAGTAGCCCTAAATATCTCGTTACTGCCCTTTACTGGGTTCCATTTCAACGTTAGAAAGTCAGTGAAGCTACCACGAGGCGCTAAAGGACTGGACGTCAGCCAATCTTCACAGAACCTGTGGTTTGGATGTTTGCCTGTTCTGTAAAGTACGAGGGTGAGTCAAATGAAAATCTTAAATATTTTTTAAAAATATTATTTCTTGTGCAGACGTGGTACAAAGCTGTATCACTTTTCACCATGATCTCCTCCACGCTCAATGCAAGTCCTCCAGCACTTACAAAGTGCATAAATTCCTTTAGAAACAAATTCTTTTGGTAGTCCGCGCAACTACTCATGCAGCGCGTGGCGTACCTCTTCATCAGAACGGAACGTCTTTCCTCCCATTGCGTCTTTGAGTGGTTCCAACATATGGAAATCACTTGGGGCAAGGTCTGGTGAGTATGGCGGATGAAGAAGACACTCAGAATGCAGGTCTGTCATTGTTGCAACTGTTGTACGGGCAGTGTGGGGCCTTGCATTGTCATGTTACAAAAGGACACCTGCTGACAGCAATCCACGTCGCTTTGATTTGATTGCAGGCCGCAGATGATTTTATAGGAGATCTGTGTATGATGCACTGGTGACAGTGGTCCCTATAGGCATGTAATGCTCCAAAATGACGCCTTTTTCGTTCCAAACGAGAGTCAGGATGACCTTCCCTGCTGATGGTTCTGTTCGAAACTTCTTTGGTTTTGGTGATGAGGAATGGCGCCATTCCTTGCTCGCTCTCTTCGTTTCCGGTCGGTGGAAGTGAACCCAGGTTTCGTCCCCAGTAACGATTCTTGCAAGGAAGCCATCACCTTCTCGTTCAAAGCGCCGAAGAAGTTCTTCACAAGCATCAACACGTCGTTCTCTCATTTCAGGAGTCAGCTGCCGTGGCACCCATCTTGCAGACACTTTGTGAAACTGGAGCACATCACGCAGAATGTGGTGTGCTGACCCGTGACTAATCTGTAAACATGCTGCAATGTCATTCAGTGTCACTCGGCGGTTTTCCTTCACTATTGCTTCAACTGCTGCAATGTTCTGTGGAGTCACAACTCGTTGTGCCTGACCTGGACGAGGAGCATCTTCCACTGAAGTCACACCATTTGGGAACTTGCTACTCCATTCGTAGACTTGCTGCTATGACAAACATGCATCACCGTACTGAACCTTCATTCGTCGATGAATTTCAATAGGTTTCACACATGTACTACGCAAATACCGAATAACAGAACGCTGTTCTTCCCTGGTGCAAGTCGCAAGTGGGGCAGCCATCTTTACACTGACACTGCGACGGTATGTGTGCATCTGCACTATGCTGCCACCTACAGGCCATTCTGCACGCTGTTTGTAGTACGCTTACCAACTTACAGGATAACGGCGCGAAATTTCGATTTGTTATTACAAATTTAAAGTTTTTATTTGCCTCAGCTTCGTAGGCTAGATGGTGATCTATGGCGTCTTTGTCGAGAGAGGACAATGTTGGTGCACGAACAAGTGTTTCGAAGTACATCGTTCTTCGTACATTGTTGAGCGTGGAGCTCCGAAGCAGACCACCCCTACGTGTTCACGTGTTGGGCACGGGACGATCGGGAATCGACCGTCGATCAATGGAAACGTGTTGGCTCTTCGGGTGAATCACATCTGTGCTACGCCAGGTCGATGGTCGTCTCCACAAACGCCGTCATCGAGGTGAACGCCGGCTCGAAACGTGCAGCGCGCCATGGACGCAGGCTGCTGGGAGCAGTAGTACCGTATGGGAGACATTCCCCTTCGCTTGCATGGGACATGTGGTAGAAATTGAAGATACGCTGACAGCTGCGAACCATCTACATCTACATCTACATGGTTACTCTGCAATTCACACGTAAGTGCCTGGCATAGGGTTCATCGAACCATTTTCATACTACTTTTCTCTACCATTCCACTCTCGAATGGCGCGTGGGAAAAAGAAGCTCCTAAATCTTCCAGTTCGAACTCTGATTTCTCTTATTTTATTATGATGATCATTTCTCCCTACGTAGGTGGGTGTCAACAAAATATTTACGCATTCGGAAGAGAAAGCTGGTGATTGAAATTTCGTAAATAGATCTCGCCGCAAAGAAAACCGCCTTTGTTTCAGTGACTGCCACCCCAAATCATATATCGAATCAGTGACACTCTCACCCCTATTGCGCGATAACACGAAACGAGCTGCCCTACTCTGCACTTTTTCGATGTCCTCCGTCAATCCTACCTGGTAAGGATCCCATACCGCGCAGCAATATTCCAGCAGAGGACGGACAAGTGTAATGTAGGCTGCTCTATAGTGGGTTTGTCACATCTTCTTAGTGTTCTGCCAACAAAGCACAGTCTTTGTTTCGCTTTCCGCACAATGTTATCTATGTGGTCTTTCCAATTTAAGTTGCTCGTAATTGTAATTCCTAGGTATTTATTCGAACTGACAGCCCTTAGAGCCGCCCGGGGTGGCCGAGCGGTTCTAGGCGCTACAGTCTGGAACCGCGCGACCGCTACGGTCGCAGGTTCGAATCCTGCCTCGAAGTGTAATGTAGGCTGCTCTATAGTGGATTTGTCACATCTTGTAAGTGTTCTGCCAACAAAGCACAGTCTTTGTTTCGCTTTCCGCACAACGTTATCTATGTGGTCTTTCCAATTTAAGTTGCTCGTAATTGTAATTCCTAGGTATTTAGTCGAATTGATAGCCCTTAGAGCCGCCCGGGGTGGCCGAGCGGTTCTAGGCGCTACAGTCTGGAACCGCGCGACCGCTACGGTCGCAGGTTCGAATCCTGCCTCGGGCATGGATGTGTGTGACGTCCTTAGGTTAGTTAGGGTCAAGTAGTTCTGGGGGACTGATGACCTCAGAAGTTAAGTCCCATAGTGCTCAGAGCCATTTGAACCATTTTTGAACAGCCCTTAGATTTGTGCGATTTATCGTATACACAAAATTTATCGGGTTTCTTTTAGTACCCATGTGGATGACCTCGCACTTTTCTTTGTTTAGTGCTAACTGCCACTTTTCGCACCATACAGAAATTCTCCCTAGATCATTGTGTAATTGGAATTGATCGTCTGATGATTTTACTAGACGGTAAATCACAGCTTCATCTGCAAACAATCTGAGGGGGCTGCTCAGATTATCACCTAGATCATTTATATAAATCAGGAACAGCAGAGAGCCTATGACATTACCTTGCGGAATGCCACATATCACTTCTGTTCTACTCGATGATTTATCGTCTATTACTACGAACTGTGACCTCTCTGAGGAGAAATCACGAATCCAGTCACACAACTGAGACGATACTCCAATGCGCGCAATTTGATTAATATTTGCTTGTGAGGAACGGTATCAAAAGCCTTCTGGAAATCTAGGAATATGGAATCGATCTGAGATCCATTGTCGACAGCATTCATTACTTCATGGGAATAAAGAGCTAGCTGTGTTGCTGAATCCGTGTTGGTTATGTATCAATATGCCATTTTCTTCAAGGTGATTCATAATGTTCGAGTACAGTATATGCTCCAAAATCCTACTGCAAATTGAGGTCAGTGATATGGGTCTGTAATTCAATGGGTTACTCGTATTTCCTTTCTTCAATATTGGTGTGACCTGTGCTACTTTCCAGTCTTTAGGAACAGACCTTTCGTCGAGTGAGCGGTAGTATGTGATTGCTATTGTGTCTGCATACTCTGAGAGGAACCTGGTTGGTATACCATCTGGACCGGAAGACTTGCCTTTCTTAAGTGATTTTAGTTGTTTCGCAACACCTAAGATATCTACTTTTATGTCACTCATGCCAACAGCTATTCTGGTTTCGAATTCTGAAATACTCATTTCGTCCTCTTTCGCGAAGAAATTGCGAAAAACTGTTTAATAACCACCTGCATCCCTTCATGACTGATGTCTTCTCCGATGGCCATGACATCTTTCAGCAGTATAACTGTCCGTGTTTCGGGGTCAGAACCGTGCTACAGTGGTTTGAGGAGCTTTATAGTGAACTCAAGTTGGTGTCTCGCCGACCAAACTGACCTAATGTAAATCCTATAGGACTCATCTGGGTTGCTATCGAGCGCAATTATCGCGCACGCAAATCAGTGGCCCGTTATTTACACGAATTACATGACCTGCGCGTAGACGTCTAATGGTACGTACTTCCACAAAGGGATTTTCTCTGCCTCGTGATGACTGGGTGTTGTGTGATGTCCTTAGGTTAGTTAGGTTTAAGTAGTTCTAAGTTCTAGGGGACTGATGACCATAGATGTTAAGTCCCATAGTGCTCAGAGCCACTTCCACAAACCTGCCAACAAACTGTCGAATCACTGATACGCAGAATCAAAGACGTATTTCGTTCCAAAGACGAACAAACAAGCTTTTAAGCAGGTGGTTATAGTGTTTTGTCTTATCAGTATAAGATCGTTTCGCTGGTACGTACAGTTGAGTTGCCACGCATAGCAGATTCTTACATGTCTCACCGAAAAATCTTGTGTCCAGCAACAAGAAATGGTCGTAAACTTCGTTTCCTTGTTTTGAGGTGAAAATGACTGAATACCCACAAACCCCTGTTTGTCGTCAGCACTGCGTGGAATTTTCTTCAAGACTCTTCTCTTCCCGTATCTAACGAACTGGTCATCGACGGAACGCTAAACATCAGTCTTCCTTCGTTTCTTCTTCTCCTCTTCTGTGTATAATTTAGGACTCGGTAGGTGGTTGCGGATGTCAGGGAAGCCACCCCCTCCGTCACCAGCCCCCTACATGTCAGATTGCTCCAGTGACTGCCTCCTTTGTCCTCATTTGTGTACACCATCACTGTATCGAAAAAATAAATAATAAGATAAGGAAATGAGACGCTTAAAGTAGTAAAGGAGTTTTGCTATTTGGGGAGCAAAATAACTGATAATTTTTATTATTTAATAATATGATGATATAAAAGAAATTATTCAGATAGTAAAGGGAGATTAAAATTTAATAGTGATAGGGCACAGGAATTCGATAGTAGGAAAAGGAACAGAAGAAAAGTTGTAGGTGAATATGGACTGAGGGAAAAGAATGAAAGAGGAAGTCATCTGGTTGAATTTTGAACACAACAAAGTTTAATAATCGCTAACACTTGTTTTAAGAATCATAAACAAAGGTCGTATGCATGGAAGACACCTGAAGACAATGAAAGGCTTCAGATTGATTATAAAATGGGAAGACAAAGGTTTAGGACCCATATTTTAACACATTATTTTTCCCATTTTGTTAGAAGAACACCGCAGCTGTTTTCGTAAACTACGCTGTACGAAATACTGCAGCCAGCCACAAATTTCCCATTAGAAATTTCGGGGCTGAGCCCGTCGTCAGATGATAGGGGTGACTTCTTGCAGGTTTTACATCGTGTGTCCTAAAATATAACAAAGATTTTGTAATGCATAGTTTACAAATTCTTTACAGACAAATGGAAAAACTGGTAGAAGCCGACCTCGGGGAAGATCAGTTTGGATTCCGTAGAAATGTTGGAACACGTGAGGCAATGCTGACCCTTCGACTTATCTTAGAAAATAGATTAAGCAAAGGCAAACCTACGTTTCTAGCATTTGTAGACTTAGAGAAAGCTTTTGACAATGTTGTCTGGAATACACCCTTTCAAATTCTGAAGGTGGCGGGGGTAAAATACAGGGAGCGAAAGGCTATGTACAATTTGTACAGAGACCAGATGGCAGTTATAAATGTCGAGGGGTATGAAAGGGAAGCAGTGTTTCGGAAGGGAGTAAGACAAGGTTGTAGCCTATCCCCAATGTTAGTTCCCGGGTTCGATTCCCGGCGGGGTCAGGGATTTTCTCTGCCTCGTAATGACTGGGTGTTGTGTGATGTCCTTAGGTTAGTTAGGTTTAACTAGTTCTCAGTTCTAGGGGACTGATGACCATAGATGTTAAGTCCTATAGTGCTCAGAGCGATTTGAACCATTTATCCCCAACGTTATTCAATCTGTATATTGAGCAAGCAGTAAAGGAAATAAAAGAAAAATTCGCAGTAGGAATTAAAATCCATGGAAAAGCAATAAAAACCTTGAGGTTCGCCGATGACATTGTAATTTTGTCAGAGACAGCAAAGGACCTGGAAGAGCAGCTGAACGGAATGGAAAGTGTCTTGAAAGGAGGATAAAAGGTGAACATCGACAAAAGCAAAACGAGGATAATGGAATGTAGCCGAATTAAATCTGGTAATGCTGCGTGAATTAGATTAGGAAATGAGACGCTTAAAGTAGTGAAGGAGTTTTGCTATTTGGGGAGCAAAATAACTGATGATGGTCTAAGTAGAGAGGATATAAAATGTAGACTGGCAATGGCAAGGAAATCGTTTCTGAAGAAGAGAAATTTGTTAATATCGAGTATAGATTTAAGTGTCAGGAAATCATTTCTGGAAGTATTTGTTTGGAGTGTAGCCATGTATGGAAGTGAAACGTGGATGATAAATAGTTTTGACAAGAAGAGAATAGAAGATTTCGAAATGTGGTGCTACAGAAGAATGCTGTAGATGGGTAGATCACATAACTAATGAGGAGGTATTGAATAGGATAGGGGAGAAGAGAAGTTTGTGGCACAACTTGACTAGAAGGAGGGACCGGTTGGTGAGACATATTCTGATGCATCAAGGGATCACCAGTTTAGTATTGGAGGGCTGCGTGGAGGGTAGAAACCGTAGAGGGAGACCAAGAGATGAATACACTAAGCACATTCAGAAGGATGTAGGTTGCAGTAGGTACTGGCAGATGAAGAAGCTTGCAAAGGACAGCGTACCATGGAGAGCTGCATCAAACCAGTCTCAGGACTGAAGACAACAACAACAGTTTACAAAAAGTTTTTTAGTTTACCTTTTAGTCCTAATGTAACATACGTAACGTGGCATACTCCAGAGTGATGTTACAGGACCATTACTTTTCATAATTCACACTGATAGGAAAAAAAAATCGCAGCAGCAAGACATAATTAATAAGGGCCATGAACGTTCGCGAATATATTTGTATAGGTAAAATATTTAAGTGACTGACTTTACGAGATCACAGGTTAATGTAAGCGCGAGATACGACATTGTAAATGTCAAATGCTGGTACATTTGAAACGTCCCCTTAGAAAAATTTATACATGACTGTGCTTAAACTGACACACAATATTATTTAGCGCAACGCAATCTGACTTTCATTAATCTCTACAAAAGAATGGCCCTGACTAACATTAACCTATACCTTTCACAAATGACTTAGCTCACAAAAATCTTCGTTACTCGAACTACTGCAATACAGCGAGCGCCACTACTGCCAGCTAAATAAAAGATTCACACTACGGAAGGCACTAACTACTGATAGGCATAGTTAGCAAATGAAAGATTTTAATAGAGAACAAACAATGTATTTACCTTAATAGTCATCAAAAGTCATAATATATACAGCAGCTCATGACATCCATTCTGTACTCAAAAATCCGCCATCTCATTTCCCACATCTACCACTGCTGGCGGCTCACCTCCAACTGCGCAACGCTACGCGCTGTTCACGTCCAGCTGCCCAACACTACAATGGCAGACAACAATGCAAACTAGCCACAGACTGCACACAGCACAGCCAGTGATTTTCATACAGAGAGCGCTACGTGGCGGCGGCGTTACCAATATAAGAACCTAAACAGCCTACTTACACATTGATAATCGGAGCAGCCGCCAGAATGAAGCACGCAAACGTGCACGAATGTGTCGCACAGATGCCGGATGTCAGTCTGTGGGACGGAATTCCATGCCTGTTGGACTAGGTCGGTGAATATACAGGGTGGTCCAAAAGTCCGGAAACACCCTGATAAATTGCAAATGGAGTATTACACAAGGAAACAGAACCCCTACACACGAGGAACGGGAAGGGGGAAACTTTCTAGGGTATGCCACCAACATGGCGGCCATCTTGAAAGCCGCTATCTTGGATTCAACTCCAAAATTTCAAATGGGTATGTGGTCACGTGACATACCAAACAGATAGAGAATTTCACCAGAAAAACAATGCCGTTGTTATTTTAAACATAGCTTTATTCATTCTCGAGTTATAGCAAATTACTTGCGGCAGCAGTGGGCCGCTCGGCAGCGTGAGTATTACGTACTGAGAAGTCATAAAATGGAGTCTGAAACGGTGCAAAGTGACTATCCCATGCGTGATATGTTACATGTGTTTAACTGTTAGGTATCATTAATTCATGCTAACGTTTTAATCAACGGTTATCTGAGGTTATTGGATGAAGAAGTGTTTCCCTTGTTGTTAACAGAGGACGGGACATTTCCGGAATTCTTCCATCATTTTGAGCCCCACCACATTATGGGCACAATGTGCGAACATACCTGGATGTGCAGTTCCCTCAAAAGTGGATTGGTCATAGGGAGTGGCTTCCACATTCACCAGATTTGACTCCGTTGGATTTTTATCTTTGGGGTCATGTCAAAGCAATGGTCTATTCTGTGAAAATACGGGATTTGCATCATCTAAAGCAGCGCATTGTTGATGCGTGTGGTCAAATTCAGCCGGATGTGTTGGTCAAAGTTCATCAGGACTGGGTTTGGAAGATAGCATTAACAAGCCAACATAATGGAGAACATATCGAGCCATTCCTATGACTGTTGATGATCACTCGGGACTGTGTAACTTCGGCGTAATGTCTCTTCGGCACATAACACACATGCTGCAGAGCGTCCCACCGCTGCCACATGTAACTGGCTATTACCCGAGAATGAATAACGCTATGTCTAAAATAACAACGGCATTGTTTTTCTGGTGAAATTCTCTATCTGTTTGATATGTCACATGACCATATTCCCATTTGAAATTTTGGAGTTGAATCCAAGATGGCGGCTTTCAAGATGGCCGCCATGTTGGTGGCATAGCCTATAAAGTTTCCCCCTTCCCGTTCCTCGAGTGTAGGGACTCTGCTTCCTTGTTTGCTACTCCATTTGAATTTTATGAGGGTGTTTCCGAACTTTTGGACCACCCTGTAGAGACGGTTAATGCTGCTTCGTGACTCCGGAATTTTCGTCCGATGATGTGCTATGTGGACTCGACTGGAGTCAGAACTGGCGATGGAGCAGGCCAAGGGAACCTGTTGACACTCTGTGGTGTATGTTGGGCTGCAACAGCGGTACGTGGGCGAGAGTTACGTTGTCTTATATAGAAGTTGCCGACCGCAGCCCCGTATTCTGCCTGTTTACATTGAAACGTCTCTGTGACGTCGTTTCGTAAGACGCTTGTCGAATTCGTTACAACTTATTCATTTTACTACCTGATTTTACGTCAATTCATGAGCTCTTCCAGAAAGGCTGAGCACTCAAATAAGGCCTATTGAATATTATATGTGTGTTTTAATGCGGGGTTTCGGTTTTGTTTTGTGGGAAACGCTGAGTTGGTCATCGTCTGCTGGGAGCAGAAGATGTTCCAAGGAGAGCACAAGATGACCAACTTAGGTTTCCAGTACCTGAACAGAGAGGTTTACCCACCTTAGTGGAAGGCTGTTTTTGTGTGTGAGCTTCCGCTGCACGGGGAGCTAGGTAATCTCGAAAGAGAAAGGGGCACTCTTTGGTAAACGCTTGGTGAGTACGGATCGTAGCTCTTAAGGGGAGTTTCAGGTGATAGGAAGCAGGTTGAATAGGACTTCGTCATGTTTAACTGTTGAAATACTTAATAACTTCAGCTTAACTGAAGCGTGTCAAGCGAGTTATTTTTCCGAATGTGCCATAATTATATTGCTTTAAATAGGCGATTTTTGGGTGTTTGGGTTAAAAGTGTGGAAGTTACTTTGTTCATTTTGAACAACGATGAAGTAGAACTACAAACGGTAAATCTTATTAGGAAGAGCTGGTTAGGATCACTTGAACCGTACGTGAGTGTAATACTGTGTCGACTTGAGCATGATTATTAATCTTATATTTTGTGGAAGTTGCTCTTGTCATTGTTTGTCGATTTAGTAACACGTGCTTGGTAATCAATGACCCTTCTGGTCCACCACGGCACCGCAATAGGCTTTATTTTAACAGTTTGCTTGTTTAATGAGCTATAATTTCTGCAAGAATATCTGTTCTTTCGTGCGCTTCCTACAAAGCAGCACAACAGTTTTGAGTCGGAATGCATCACGTGCTCAAGTTCGGCCGTTTGCAAGCAGCAGACAGAGTTAGCATGTTGAATAATTACCGCACAACCTCGTGCATTGGTTAAACCTCTGCCCAGAATAGTGCATGCGTAGAATCGTAATGCGAGTCTCACTGAGATATTTTTATGGTATGAATGCAAAGGAGATGATAGTATCATTGTCTCCCACACCCGTTTCCTGTGTTTCTTCTTGCTGTAGTTGAATTGTGCTCTGTTACATTCTCACGTAATTCTTACTTAAATATTTCTAGTCAGGCACCTGTTATGTATAGTTAGGATGTGCAACCAAGTACTGAGATACAATAAATAATCTACATGAAAGAATAATTCTGTGGTGTTGATCTTACCCACTTACTCCGAGGAGGAGGAGGGGGAGATTATTGGTTAACGTCCCGTCGACAACGAGGTCATGAGAGACGGAGCGCAAGCTCGGGTGAGGAAAGGAAATCGGCCGTGTCCTGTCACAGGAACCATCCCGGCATTTGCCTGAAGCGATTTAGGGAAATCACGGAAAACCTAAATCAGGATGGCCGGAGACGGGATTGAACCGTCGTCCTCCCGAATGCGAGTCCAGCGTGCTAACCACTGCGCCACCTCGCTCGGTACTTACTCCGATTTCCAATCCTGAATTAATCAATTTGCTTCATGCAAGGCATGGAGTGCTATTTATCTGGCTACTTAAAAAAATTTGCATACTTGTAATTCAATTATTACAGTAATTAAACTAATAATTTTCCAGCTCCGTTTTTTTCTAAATGGTTAGGAAGGGCTTGGGCTGGTGGCGACCCTGAATTTCTGAATTTTTATCATTATTTGTGTGAGAGGAGCAGCTATATTTGTTAGACAACGTATATGGCTCAATGAGAAACGTCGTAAAGATAGTAATACGTTACAACATATATCTGTAATTGAATATGCATGCCTATACCACTTTCTGTTCTGCTTCAGTGTGGCTTCCCCGTACGTAGACATTCGAGCTCACAGGGAAACCTACCAACTCTCCGTCCGCGACTGGGATAGGGAAGGAAGGCAGTGACAGTGGCATACGATGTACCCTCCGCCACACACCGTAACGTGGCTTGTGGAGTGTAGATCTGTGCGCGAATGGCTATTTGTTTCACGAGCGAGACAGTGTAACAGTAACTCCGAAATGTCTTAAACTGGTAGCAGGTCAAAGAAACGAATGTAAAAATCGTGCCACATTTAAAAGAAAGTAAAATATCCGCGATTAGTGATGTTTTACAGAAGCTTGAAACGCGGATTTCAATGCGAGATTCTATTAATAGTTTTCATAGCGAAATTCTGTCCCAAAATGTGGCAGAACATACAAAGAGATTCTGGTCGTATGTAAAGTACACCAGTGGCATGACACAAGCATACAGTCATCGTGCCATAGCAATGATAGTGCTATTGAGGACAAAGCCACATAAGTTGGGTTACGAAATACGATTTTCCGAAATTCCTTCACGAAAGAAGACAAAATAAATATTTCATAATTCGAATCAAGAACTGCTGCTAAACTGAGTAATTTAAAAGTAGAAACCCTCTTTGCAGTGCAGCAATTCAAATCACTTAATAAAAGCAAACCTTCCGGTCCCAATTGTACAGGATACCAATTAGGTTCCTTACAGAATATGTCAATGCAATAGCTCCATTCCTAGCTCTCGTGTACAAATGCTCGGTCATCGAAAGATCAGTGCCTACAGACTGGTAAGTTGCACAGGTCAAGGTCACAAGAGGAAACAGAAATTCCAGACCCTTATCATTGACACCGATTTCCTGTAGGATTCCGGAACATATACTGTGTTGGAGCGTTATAAATTACCTCGACGAAACCAATATATTGACACACAGCACGGATTCAGAAAACCTCGTTCTTGTGCAACACAACTACCTTTTTGTTCATAGGAAGTAATGAGTGTCATCGACAGGGGATCTCAAATTGATTCCACATTTTTTAGTTTTCCACAAGGCTTTTGACATTGTTCCTCACATGCAGTTTCTAATCATACTTGTGCCTATGGAGTATCGCCTCAGTTGTGCCATTGTATTCGTGAAAAAGGTCACAGTTAATAGTATTTGACGGAAAGTCAACGAGTAAAATGGAAGTGACACCTTGCGTTCCCCATGGAAGTGTTACAGACCCTTTGCTGTTCCAAATCAATATTAAAAGTGAAACGTCCCTTTTGGAAAATTATGAATGACTGTACTATTAAACCTCTTACGTTATTTGATTTTCAAACATCTGAGCAAAACTGAACGTATTCAGACATTTCTCTCTTTACTCATTCTGATTATCACTAAACTGACATACAATATTTTTTTAGTGCAACGCAATCTGACTTTCAATAACCCCTACAAAAGAATGGCCCTGACTAACAACAACCTATACCTTTCATGAATCACTTACTTCACAAAAATCTTCGTTACTCGAACTACTGCAATACAGCAAGCGGCAATATTGCCATCTAAATAAAAGATTCTAACTACTGAAGGCACTAACTACTGATAGACATAGTTAACAAATTAAAAATTTTGATAGAGGACAAACAATGTATTTACCTTAATAATGTTCAAAAGTCATCATCATAGATATATATATAATTTCCTTTTTCTGCCATACACACTTCCAGATCGTCCGCTTATAGTAACCTTTCAAATCTCCGCCATCTCTCTATCCACATCCACCACTCCTGGCGGCTCACCCCCAACTGCCCAACGCTACGCGATGTTCACATCCAACTGCCCAACACTACACAAGCGAATATTCCAATAGTGAGTCCAGCCAGCCACAGACTGCACACAGCACAGTCAGTGATTTTCATACAGAGTGCTACGTGGCGTTACCAACATAAAAACCTAGACAGCCTACTTACAAAATTTAGAAGACAATCTGAGCACCTATCGTAGGGTGTTTGCAGATGTTGGCGTCATTTAGATATAACAAAGTCATGAGAAGATCAAAACCGATTACAAAATGATTTAGCCGTATCTCCAGGGTGCAAGAACTGACAACTGACTAAATAATGAAAAGTGTGAGTTCATCATCATGCATTCTTATAGGAATCCGATAACTTTCGGTTACAACCTAAGGGCTGTCGATAGAAATAAATACCCAGCGATTACAATTGTGAACAACTTAAACTGGAACTGTCACATAGATAAAGTTGTTGGGAAAACGAACCTTCTAAGAGTTCTGCGCCTTTTTTGGCAAGAACACTTAGAAGATAGAACGAATCCGCTAGAGACACAGCCTACGCTCCGCTTGTTCGTCCTCTGCTAGAGTACATCTGTGCAGTATGGGATCCTTACCAGATGGTACTGAGGATATAGTGAAACGTCCCCTTAGAAAAATTATGAACTACTGTGCTGGTAAGCTTCTACGTTATTTGATTTTCAAACAGCTGAGTAAAACTCAACGTACTCAAACAGCATTCTCTTCACTTACTCCGATCATCACTAAACTGACACACAATATTTTTTAGCGCAACGCAGTCTGACATTCAATAATCCCTACAAAAGAATGGTCCTGACTAACAATAACCTATACCTTTCATGAATCACATACCTCAAAAAAATCTTCGTTGCTCGAACTACTGCAATACAGCGAACGGCAATACTGCAAACTAAATAAAAGATTCTAACTACTGAAGGCACTAACTACTGATAGGCATAGGTAGCAAATGAAAAATGTTGATCTCTCTCTCCACATCCACCACTGCTGGCGGCTCACCTCCAACTGTGCAAAGCTACGCGCTGTTCACATCCAAATGCCCAACACTACAATAGCGAATATTCCAACAATGCAAATCAGCCACAGACTGCACACAGCACAGCCAGTGATTTTCATACAGAGCGCAACGTGACGTTACCAACATAAAAACCTAAACAGCCTACTTACAATAGGAAATGTTCAAAAAAGGCCTGCTCATTTTGTACTATCGTGAAACAAGGGAGAGCGTCACGGAGATGATACGCGAGTTGAGGTGGAAATCATTAAAACAAAGCCGTTTTCCGTTGCAACATTATCTTTCCAACATTATCTTTTAACCAAATTTCAATCTCCAACTTTTTCCTCCGAATGCGGAGATATTTTGTCGGCACCCACCTACATAGGGAGAAGAGATCATCATAAAAAAAAGGAAATCAGAGCTCGCAGGGAGATATTTAAGTGTACGTTTTTTCCACGTGCTGTTCGAGAGATTGTAACGTTAGAGAAATGGTGGGAAAGTTGTTGAACGAACCCGCTGACCCGCTGACAGGCTCTTAGGTGTGAAGTTTGGAGGATAGTCATGCAGATGTAAAAAATGGTTCAAATGGTTCTGAGCACTATGGGACTCAACTGCTGAGGTCATAAGTCCCCTAGAACTTAGAACTACTTAAACCTAACTAACCTAAGGACAACACACACATCCATGCCCGAGGCAAGATTCGAACCTGCGACCGTAGCGGTCGCGCGGTTCCAGACTGTAGCGCCAGAACCGCTCGGCCACCAGCCGCCGGCATGCAGATGTAGAAAGGCCCCACTATTGTAGCGTAAATTGGTTAGAATACTCCCAAGAGCCAACGGTCAGCGCAAGAGCTGCGAATATCCTGCAGCCCACATTGTTTCTGACCCTTAGCGATCGCGCTCATAAAATTAGGCGAATAATAACTTTCACAGAGAAATATAGCGTGGGGCAGATAAAAGCGGGACATAGAACAGAGTTCCACGGTACAAATAAACACAACATAGGAAAAGAAATACAGTAATGACCTGACTGTAACAGGTGTTAAAAAAACACCATCCATCTCCTGGCACTTCTGGACCTTGGTCAGCAAGTTGCTGAAGGCGGATCGAAGCTGGACTGCTGGAATTTCTGCAGTCTCACCCGAACCGTTTAGCTGCAGTTCTGGAAGACTTTGCGGGTTGCTGCGATACACCTTAGACTTGAGGTCTCCCACACAAGGTAACCGTACACTGACAGATCAGCTGACCTGGGCCGCGACCGCGACCAGTCTGACCTCTGACCTGACAGTGCCAGGCGTGACGATTGTGTAAATTCTATCCAAGATTCGGCCGGCTGCATAGGCTGTTGCTCCGTCCTGTTGGAAATACACTACTGACCATTAAAATTCCTACACCAAGAAGAAATGCAGATGATAAACGGGTATTCATTGGACAAATATATTATACTAGAACTGACATGTGACTACATTTTCACGCAATTTGGGTGCATAGATCCAGAGTAATCAATACTCAGAACAACCACCTCTGGCCGTAATAACGGCCTTGATACGCCTGCGCATTGAGTCAAACAGCGCTTGGATGGCTTGTACAGGTAGAGCTGCCCATGCAAGTTCAACACGATACCGCAGTTCATCAAGAGTAGTGACTGGCGTATTGTGACGAGCCAGTTGGTCGGCCACCATTGACCAGACGTTTTCATTTGGTGAGGGATCTGGAGAATGTGCTGGCCAGGGCACCTGTCGAACATTTTCTCTATCCACAAAGGCTCGTACCGGACCTGCAAAATGCGGTCGTGTATTATCCTGCTGAAATGTAGGGTTTCGCAGGGATCGAATGAAAAGTAGAGCCACGGGTCGTAACATATCTGAAATGTAACGTCCACTGTTCAAAGTGCTGTCAATGTGAACAAGAGGTGACCGAGACGTGTAACCAATGGCACCCCATACCATCACGGCGGGTGATAGGCCAGTATGGCGATGACGAATACACGCTTCCAATTTGCGTTCACCGCGATGTTGCCAAACACGGATGCGACGGTCATGATGCTGTAAATAGAACCTGGATTCATCCGAAAAAATGATGTTTTGCCATTCGTGCACCCAGGTTCGTCGTTGAGCACACCATCGCAGGCGCTTCTGTCTGTGATGCAGTGTCAAGGGTAACCGCAGCCACGGTCTCCGAGCTGGTAGTCCATGCTGCTGCAAACGTCGTCGAACTGTTCGTGCAGATGATTGTTGTCTTGCAAACGTCCCCATCTGTTGACTCAGGGATCGAAACGTGGCTGCACGATCCGTTACAGCCATGCGGATAAGATGCCTGTCATTTCGACTGCTAGTGATACGAGGCCGTTTAGATCCAGCACGGCGTTCCGTATTACCCTCCTGAACCCACCTATTCCATATTCTGCTAACAGTCATTGGATCTCGACCAACGCGAGCAGCAATGTCGCGATACGATAAACCGCAATCACGATAGGCTACAATCCGACCTTTATCAATATCGGAAACGTGATGGTACGCATTTCTCCGCTTTACACGAGACATCACAACAACGTTTCACCAGGAAACGCCGGTCAATTGCTGTTTGTATATGAGAAAGCGGTTGGAAACGTTCCTCATGTCAGCACGTTATAGGTGTCTCCACCGGCGCCAACCTTGTGTGAATGCTCTAAAAAGCTAATGATTTGCATATCACAGCATCTTCTTCGTGCTGGTTAAATTTCGCGTGTGTAGCACGTGATCTTCGTGGTGTAGGAATTTTAATGGCCAGTAGTGTAACTGTAGGTTGTGCTGTCACAAATGGTTTTAAAATGGTGGCAATGTAACGTGCAGAAGTCAGCGTGCGATGAAACAAGACGGGACCAATAATGCGGCGTGCAGACACTCCACACCAAACCCCAGGACGTGCGATTCTGTAACTTGACATAACCACTCAGGTGAAACCAGACTTCGTCAGACATAAGGAACAGATCCATGCACAAACCATTCATTTATCTCAGTGAACAGCCACTCACAAAACTGGTGGGCGCTGGGGAGCGTCTGCTGGTTTTAGTACACGAACAACAGACACTCGGTGTGGATGGATGTCCCCGTCCAGGTGGGGTATTCGAGCGCATAATCGACGTGATACGCCGGTCTCTTATGACAGGTGTCGGGTTAATTTGGTAGGGCTCTGCAGCCACATTTCCTTATGTGTGGGCAAGTTTCGGAATGTTTTTGAATTTTACAAAACGGATCGTGTTTGACGCCGTTTTCGGTCTAAGCGTTGCATGACACTGTTTACTCGCACTTTGAACTAATACATTTCACAGCAAACAACTGAGCACACCGTTTCCAGGTAACTTAGCCCCCCTTCTTGCAGCGGTGTACCGTAGGTCTCTAGAAGAGCGTAGCGTTCCAAAGGATTGGAAAAGGGCACAGGTCATCCCCGTTTTCAGGAAGGGACGTCGAACAGATGTGCAGGACTATAGACCTATATCTCTAACGTCGATCAGTTGCAGAATTTTGGAACATGTATTATGTTCGAGTATAATGACTTTTCTGGAGACTAGAAATCTACTCTGTAGGAATCAGCATGGGTTTCGAAAAAAACGATCGTGTGAAACCCAGTTCGCGCTATTCGTCCAGGATAGTCAGAGAGCCATAGACACGGGTTCCCAGGTAGATGCCGTGTTTCTTGACTTCCGCAGGGCGTTCGATACAGTTCCCCACAGTCGTTTAATGAACAAAGTAAGAGCATATGGACTACCAGACCACTTGTGTGGTTGGATTGAAGAGTTCCTAGATAACAGAATGCTGTATGTCATTCTCATTGGAGAGAAGTCTTCCGAAGTAAGAGTGATTTCAGGTGTGCCGCAGGGGAGTGTCGTAGGTCCGTTGCTATTGACAATATATATAAATGACCTCGTGGATAACCCTGGAAGTTCGCTGAGGCTTTTTGCGGATGATGCTGTGGTGTATCGAGAGGTTGTACAGTGGAAAATTGTACTGAAATGAAGGAGGATCTGCAGCGAATTGACGCATGGTGCAGGGAATGGCAATTGAATCTCAATGTAGACAAGTGTAATGTGCTGCAAATATATAGAAAGAAAGATCCCTTATCATTTAGCTACAATATAGCAGGTCAGCAACTGGAAGCAGTTATTTCCCTAAATCATCTGGGAGTACGCACTAGGAGTGATTTAAAATGGAATGATCCTATAAAGTTGATCGTCGGTAAAGCAGATGCCAGACTGAGATTCATTGGAAGAATCCTAAGGAAATGCAATCCGAAAACAAAGGAAGTAGTTTACAGTACGCTTGTTCGCCCACTGCTCGAATACTGCTCAGCAGTGTAGGATCCGTACCAGATAGGGTTGATAGAAGTGATAGAGAAGATCCAACGGAGAGCAGCGCACTTCGTTACAGGATCATTTAGTAATCGCGGAAGCGTTACGGAGATGATAGATAAACTCCAGTGGAAGACTCTGCAGGAGATACGCTCAGTAGCTCGGTACGGGCTTTTGTTCAAGTTTCGAGAACATACATTCACCGAGGAGTCAAGCGGGTATATTGCTCCCTTCTACGCACATCTCGCGAAGAGACCATGAGGATAAAATCAGAGAGATTAGAGCCCACACAGAGGCATACCGACAATCCTTCTTTCCACGAACAATACGAGACTGGAATAGAAGGGAGAACGGATAGAGGTACTCAAGGTACCCTCCGCCACACACCGTCAGGTGGCTTGCAGAGTATGGATGTAGATGTCGATGTAGATGTAGAACACCCGCTGCCCCACTGTGAGTACGATCGTCCCCTTTGCACTGCTCCACTCACACTTACATAGCTCGCTCTGCGCTCTGAACCGGTGTGCGTCACGTGGTGTGTATACACGCCGTGGGCCCGTCATGGGGTGTGGTTGTATGCAGACATTCACGTCCAGCCGTATCCACTCGTCCGGCCACTTCTATTTGCCCACCCTGTAAAAGCATTTATTGTTAACGCACACCGTTCGTCAACGGAACGGTAGATACCGTTGGTAGGCGATGCTGTAAAATGTACCCTTTGTCACACACTTCACAGTCGGTAGCGGACAACTGTTGTTGGTGCTATTCAGTCCAAAGACTGGTTTGATGCAGCTCTTCACGCAACTTTGTCCTCTGCACGCCTCTTCATCTCCACATGACAACTCAAACCTACATACATCTGAACCAGCTTACTGTATTCATTTCTTCGACTCCCTTTACAATTGTTACCGCCCAAAACTTCACCCCTTCACCATCTGTGACCTTGGGGTGGATCTGTTATTCTGCGCAACGGATTAATCTGAAATGTACCCTTTGCCCTGTGGCTCCTGTAAGATGCAATTTCCACCCCCACACTACTACAGAAGTCAGACAGACGCTCCTAACGTTCTAAAGAGAAATGTCTGAAAAACTTTTCAGCAATAAATATCTTCTGGAGTCGTCCACTGTAAGGAAATGACACAAAAATTCACAAAATTTCTTACGTAACTAGTCGGATGCTTGGGTACTGGAGTAGTGCTACTTAGTGTAAGAAAAACATGAAACTAACGAAAATTATTATTTATTTTGTAAAAATTCTGAAAATCACAATGGCACTTTTAGTTATGATTTGAACAAATTATATCCTGGTTCTTTTCGAATGTAAAGTTACCTCTGAAGGATGGGATTCGCTATTGAAATTTCTATACAAAGTTTAAGATTGTTATTGACTTGGCAGAATGGCTGAGAGCCGCGCCTACTCAACTTGAATAATTATCCGTTAGGTACAGTCGAGACTGTCGCGTGTGATATGCAGTGAAGTGTACTGTTGTGGAGGAAATATGGGGCTCGCAATCGCTGTAGCGCACAATGCCGTAAGCTGCAATGACTGCTATCTGCGCCACTCGCTGCTGACAAATAAGATCTCTCGTTCTATCTGGATTGACCTTCGCCAATGAAACTCTCCCTACGCCTTGATGAAGTCAAGGAGTCCTATTCGGCCCTAGTCTAACTATTGGCGTGGTACACTGGTCAGATAACCAGTCCACCGCGATGCCACCCAAAAATTCTCTCGCAGGCATTTAACTATAACTCTGTCCATTCACACTGCACAATACGTGTTTCGGCCAACACAGTGAACAACGCTTAATCGCTAGGACTCAGTATAGAGAGTCACACTTCTCTTCGCTCTCGACAGGGGTGCTCTCCCAGTGAAGTACTGAGGAGAGACTTGTTCCTCGCTCCAAGAGCCACAACGGAACGGCGCCTCTCCACGCCAGATGTGAAGGGGTATATCTTTCAGTCTCTTCCATTACTCCTTCAGTTCAAGGCGTCAGAAATATAGTCTGCCAATCAGCACTGCTCTTCTAAAACGGAAGAATGACGTTTCGTTTAAGGCGACCAATCCAGAAATCTGTAGTATCGGCGTTTGGCGTTTGCTGTCTCCCTGTGAAAATCTCTGAAACTGTGTGCTATGAGTAAAGAATGCGTAGGCTGGACACACCCACACAATGTAGCGGAATTTGCTTTTAAGCCGAACACGGGGTCGTTCCTCCTTTCGCTTGGGCGAACGCTGTCCGGTCCATGGGCGACCGAGGTTGACTCGTCCTCTGAAAAGACCGGCCTCCCGGCATGTGGTCTGCCTCTCTCAAACTAAAAGCTCCTGTGACCGTCGTGTCTGGAATGTGTGTGTGTGTACGCCACCCTCGAGTATTTGAACCCCAGTGCGCACTTGTTGTTTCCATAATGTTTACATGACTTCGTACAACATTGACTTTATCTTATCAAGTTTGGGTTCGAATGAAGCGTCTTGATGTGCGGAATATGATTGTGAGTGCGGAATATGTAACCAATTAAGGTCAGGAGACCACAACGTCTTACAACCACACTCACGATCCTTTCATGTCTCAGGATGTGCCCTTTCTTTTCTTCTTCTTCTTCTTCTTCTTCTTCTTCTACTACTACTAATTCCCCTTAACTGTCGCTTTGGCCTAGGAGATCATATGCGTTCTCTGCAATTCACTACCAGTCATTTGTGTTCCTGACTTTCGTGGTCCATTCTCCTTTTCTCATGGCTATCTCCTCTGTACCCCTGTTGACGTCACCATTCCACATTATTTGCGGCCTCCTTCAGCCTCTTCTTCCCTATGTGCATCCTCAGAATGCTACTCGCTTTGGTCTTCCCACTTCCCCCATAATTACCTTTCCAGGCCACGTCAATATTCTTTTCTTCATCCTTCATCCAGTATCAATATGTGAGTACAGCTCCACCAATTACCTACATCTACATCTACATGGATACTATGGAAATCACATTTAAGTGACTCGCAGAGGGTTCATCAAAACACCTTCACAATTCTCTATTATTCCGATCTCGTATTAGCGCACGGAAAGAACGAACACCTACATCTTTCCATACAAGCTCTCATTTCCCTTATTTTATCGTGGTGATCGTTCCTCCCTATGTAGGTCGGTGTCAACAAAATACTGGGTGATCAAAAAGTCAGTATAAATTTGATGACTGAATAAATCACGGAGTAATGTAGACAGAGAGGTACAAATTGACACACATGCTTGGAATGCGACGGTATTTTATTAGAACCAAAAAAAATTCTAAAGTTGAAAAAATGTCCGACAGATGGCGCTTCATCTGATCAGAATAGCAATAATTAGTATAACAAAGTAAGACAAGTCAAAGATGATGTTCTTTAGAGGAAATGCTGAATAAGTCCACCATCATTCCTCAACAATAGCTGTAGTCGAGGAATAATGTTGTGAACAGCACTGTAAAGCACGTCCGGAGTTATGGTGAGGCATTGGCGTCGGATCTCTAGAGATGTCGGTTGATCACGATACACTTGCGACTTCAGGTAACCCCAAAGCCAATAATCGCACGGCCTGAGGTCTGGGGACCTGGGAGGCCAAGCATGACGAAAGTGGCGGCTGAGCACACGATCATCACCAAACGACGCGCGCAAGAGATCTTTCACGCGCCTAGCTATATGGGGTGGAGCGCCTGGTTCTAATAAAACCCCATGTCATTCCAAGAATGTGTGTCAATTTTTACCTCTGTATCTACATTATTCCGTGGTTTATTAATTTTTCAAATTTATACTGACTTTTGGATCACCCGGTATTTTCGCTAGAGATGTCGGTTGATCACGATACACTTGCGACTTCAGGTAACCCCAAAGCCAATAATCGCACGGACTGAGGTCTGGGGACCTGGGAGGCCAAGCATGACGAAAGTGGCGGCTGAGCACACGATCATCACCAAACGACGCGCGCAACAGATCTTTCACGCGTCTAGCTATATGGGGTGGAGCGCCTGGTTCTAATAAAACCCCATGTCATTCCAAGCATGTGTGTCAATTTTTACCTCTCCATCTACATTATTCCGTGGTTTATTAATTTTTCAAATTTATACTGACTTTGAGAAATTTGGTGATTGGAATTTCGTGAGAAGATTCCATCGCAACGAAAAACGCCTTTCTTTTCTCTTTGTTTAGTCTCGTTTGCGGACCCACAAGTTCTCGATAATCTTAGCGTGGAGAGCAGTCTGTGGGTGTTTGGTGGCGATACTGTGGTGCACCGGAAGGTGTCGTCGTTGAGCGACTGTACGATGATACAAGATGACTTGGACAAAATTTCTTGTTGGTGTGATAAATGGCAGCTGGCTCTAAATGTAGAATAATATAAGTTAATGCAGACGAGCAGGAAAAACAAAACCGGTAATGTTCTGATGCAGCATTCGTAGTGTCCTGCTTGACACAGTTACTTCAGAGCAATATGATACGGGACGTCCGTGTAAGGATTGTGGTAGGGAGAGCGAATCGTCGACTTGCCCTGTTGGGAGAATTTTAGGAAAGTGTTGTTTATCTGTAAAGCGGACCGCATGTAGGAAGCTAGTGCGGCCTTTTTGTTGAGTACCGCGCTAGCGTTTGCGACCCTAACCAGGTCGGCTTAAACGAAGACTTAGAACCAGTTCAGAGCCGGGCTGCTAGATTTGTTACCGGTACGTTCGAACAACACGCCAGTGTTACGGAGATGTTTCGGTAACTCAGATGGAAATCCCGGAAGGAAGGCGACGTTCTTTTCGAGAAATACTATTGAAAAAATTTAGAGAACCGGCATTTGAAGCCGACTGCCGAACGATTCTACTGCCGCCAACAAATATTTCGCGTAAGGACCACGAAGGTAAGACACGGGAAATTGGGATTCATACGGAGAGTCGTTTATCCATCGCTGTATCTGCGGGTGGAACAGCGAACGAAACGATTAGTAGTGGTACAGGGTACCCTCCGCCATGCACCGTACCGTGACCTGCGGAGTACATACACTATGCGATCAAAAGTATCCGGACATCTGGCTGAAAATGACTCACAAGTTCGTGGCGCCCTCCGTCGGTAACGCTCGAACTGAATATGTGATGGCCCACCCTTAGCCTTGATGACAGTTTCCACTCTCGCAGGCATACGTTCAAGCAGGTGTCGGAAGGTTTCTTGGGGAATGGCAGCCCATTCTTCACGGAGTGCTGCACTGAGTAGAGGTACCGATGTCGGTCGGTGAGTCCTGGCACGATGTCGGCGTTCCAAAACATCCCAACGGTGTTCTATAGAACAGTCATGAAATATGCCGTTCAATACCGCTTCAACCGCACGCGAGTTACGTGCCGCACATCCATCATGTTGGAAGAACATCGCCATTCTGTCATGCAGTGAAACATCTTGTAGTAACATCGGTAGAACATTACGTAGGAAATCAGCATACATTGCACCATTTAGATGGCCATCGATAAAATGGGGGCCAATTCCCCTTCCTCCCTTAATGCCGCACCATACATTAACCCGCCAAGGTCGCTGATGTTTCACTTGTCGCAGCCATCGTGGATTTTCCGTTGCTCAATAGTGCATATTATGCTGGTTTATGTTACAATTGTTGGTGAATGACGCTCCGTCACTAAATAGAACGCGTGCAAGAAATCTTTCATCGTCCCGTGATATCTCTTGTGCCCATTGGCAGAACT
This sequence comes from Schistocerca cancellata, assembly GCF_023864275.1. Classification (NCBI taxonomy): domain Eukaryota; kingdom Metazoa; phylum Arthropoda; class Insecta; order Orthoptera; family Acrididae; genus Schistocerca; species Schistocerca cancellata. The sequence goes on along the minus strand of NC_064635.1, from coordinate 12,243,515 downwards.
GTACACGAAGTTCAAAGTCGGCGCCATGCAATTCCTGGCGCGTAGAAATACGGTACGGGTGCAATCGATGTTGACGTAGCATTCTCAACACCGACGTCTTTGAGATTCCCGATTCTCGCGCAGTTTGTGTGCTACTGGCGTGCGGATTAGCCGCGACAGCAGCTAAAACACCTACTTGAGCATCATAATTTGTTGCAGGTCGTGGTTGACGTTTCACATGTGGCTGAATACTTCCTGTTTCCTTAAATAACGTTACTAACCCGCGAACATGGATGATGTCGTTCAGGATACCGAGCAGCATACAAAGCACATGCCCATTGGGCATCTTGATCACAATAGCCATATATCAACACGATATCGACCTTTTCCGCAATTGGTAAATGGTCCATTTTAACACGGGTAATGTATCACGAAGCAAATACCGTCCGCACTGGCGGAATGTTACGTGTGACTATTAGAGCGCCATCAGTCACAAAGCGGTAAAAGTGGTCCAGCTAAAATATTCATATTTCTGTACGAACTACACGAATATGTAATAAAAAACTGGGGGTTCCTATTTAAAGAAAACGCTGTTGATATCCGTTTGACCATCTAGCGGGCCAACTATAGCGCCATCTGGTTTCCCCCTTCAAGCTAGATGAGTTTCATTCTTTGTAGTTTTTTCGTTTGATACTTATTTCTTGAGATATTTGGCCCGGTCACTATCAATGGACCAACCTGTATAGTCGTCGACCAATCCTAACGTAATTTTCCTGGGATTTCATCAGAGTCTGGAAAACTTCTGGGATGATGTTAGATTTCGGTGCAGTAGATTCCTTGAACTGGGACTTCAGTCTGAGGTATTGGTCTCCGATAGCAAAGCGTCAGAGAGAACCTTGTCGCCAGTCGTATAGCGTCTCTGTGTTTTGTATTTTCCAACCGAGCGAGGTGGCGCAGTGGTTACCATACTGAGCCTGCATTAAAGAGGGCAGGGGTTCAGATCTGAGTCCGGCCATCCTGACTTACTTTTATCGTATTTTCCCTATACTTATTAAGGCAAATGCCGTGATGGCTTCTTTGAAAAGGGCACGACCGATTTCCTTCTCCATCCTTTAGTGAATGTCGACTGGTCCGGGTGTGTTTCTTTGGCTAGGCTCGCTCAGTGCTCTCTCTGATTCATCACGGAGTATCATATCTAACTCAGCTCATCTACTTTTTTCACCCTTTCTGTAATGACCCTGTTTGTTTCCCTTTTGTAGCCTTTGTGCATGTTCCTTCCCTTCTTTGGTACTGGTTTGCCATCTGATTTACTGATATTCATACAGCTGCATCCCTTTTCTCCAAAGGGCTTTTTAATTCCCTGTAGGTGGCACATGCCACTCCACTATCCATGCATGTTTCTAAAGCTTTGCATATATCCCCCAGCCATTCCTTCTTGGCCATTTTGCTCTTCCCGCAGATCCCATTTTTCTGGACGTCTGTGTTCCCTTTTCCTTGCTTTATTGCAGTATTTTTATCTTGTCGCCTCTCAAACAACCTCCCCTCCCACCAGAGTTAAAAGATTCGACCTTCGACGCATGAATCAGCTTCAATAGCTCCGTCTCAAGAAAAGATAGATTTTCACGCATCTCAATGTTATGCGTCGTACAGTGATATAATTGTGTAGGTATATTCGGTGGCCGGCCAGAGTGGCCGAGCGGTTCTAGGTGCTACAGTCTGGAACCGTGCGACTGCTACGGTCGCAGGTTCGAATCCTGCCTCGGGCATGGATGTGTGTGATGTCCTTAGGTTAGTTAGGTTTAAGTAGTTCTAAGTTCTAGGGGCCGGTGAGCTGAATGTACCTTGCCTTTATATTAAATGCGTAACTGAAATAACACAATTATCTGGCTCTGATCAAAATTTCCACTTACCTCGCGTCTTGACAACATTTTTGCAGATTCCTCGAAAGCATAACAGCAAACAGGCAGTGGGTAAGCTAGATTTCTGTCTCTGAAGACATACTCAAATTGTTGTATGTGCTAATGCGTAATGACGAACAGTGGGATGGCGAGCATAGCCATTCGTATGAAATGTTATTCCAAGACAACGATTTTAGAATGAAGTGTGTATTCAAAAAGACAGAGGAAAACTTAGCTTTTTCTTCTCACATAACATTGCTCTGAAAAATACTGTGCTTAACAAAGTGAACAACGATGTTAAAAAGTATATGACGTTAACAGAGGATTTCTATTAAAAAAAGCAAACACCATAATCGGTTAATATGATAATGCATCACTCAGGAAAGTTAGGTCGTCTTCCTCTTGGCTCGGAGCAAGTTAACTAGCTGACAATAATCATTCCTAGGTGCGCAGTGCTGGAGTCTTACCTGAAACTGCTTCTCTTAAAGAATAACAACATTATTCAAAGTTTATGACCTCTTCGCTTTGTAATATGTACATCGTATCCGCTCTTGCTGTCCTGTACAATATTCCTCATCTAACAGACACAATCACAAGTCATTACACCACTACTGAATACGTCCATCACCTACCACACTTCAACTAAGGATGTCTCAGACTAAGAAGAGGCAAAGAGTGTGCAACGACAAGACCAAAGATTGTTTAACAGTAACAACTCGCTCTCTCTCTGACGTGAACATTAATGACATATAAAAACCAAAATGAGAAGACCATCTTACAACTATAATAGGTGACTCATGTGTTAAACGCTTAACGTAAGATTGTACCTCTTAATCATTATATTATAATTAAATTTTCAAGTTCGGTCAGTATTTACATGACATATTCACTCACTTTTTGTAGTCCCAATAAGCCGTTAGTAAGCAACCCGCAACTGGGATCTTGCAAAGGGATAGCCGTGCAGTAATATACAGGATGTTTCCAGAAGGACATTACGACTTTGAAAATTCATATAATTCATAGTACTCACAGAGGTTATTGTAGGGAAATACATCAAGTTCGCTAGTGCCGAATCGCACCGTAGGGAGCGCTAGCGGCAGTTGCGTCAAAAGTGGCTGCCTTCTCTGGACTCGAGCGTGCTAGCTGTGTGTTTTCGTTTGGAACATCGAAGTCGGCGACAACACTTCAGTGTAATTTCCGCAGCAAGTACGCTAAAGATCCTCCTAGTAGGCCTACAACTCATGGGTGGCATAAATGTTTTGTGGAAACAGGGTGCTGTGTAAGACACGGAAAATCATCAGGTCGTCCAAGTACATCTGACGTCATTGAGCGAGTGAGACAACGTCTTGTCAACAGCCCTACGAAATCGGCCTGACGTGCATTCTCGTACTGCAAATCCCAACACAACTATCTGGCTGACGTCCGGGATTTTCTCAGTGACCGCTTTCCAGGTCAACGGACTGGCCGTGATGGAACAATTGCATGTCCCCACTATCCCCAGATCTAACACTGGCCATTTTTTTTTTAAATGGGGATTCATCAAGGATATCGTGTTTGTACCTCTTGTGCCGGCTTTTCTACCTGAACTTACAGCAAGAATTTACGGCACCACTGAGCGAGTTACACTTGCAATGCTACAGCGAGATTGGGAAGAAATTGACTTCCGATGGGGTGTGTGCAGGATAACCAACGGAAGCCACACACAACACCTTTAGTTTAGGGGAGGTGTCTCCAGACTTTTTAGTCTGCGGGCCACAATGACTCCCTAGTGGGATTAAAGCACCCTAGCACTCCATGATCACCGTAATGTAAGGCTAAAGGAAAGATGAAATCGCAAAAATCTAAGGTTGTGGGTATAGCTAGCACTGAAACGAACTACGATTTTTATGTAATTTCATAATTTTGATTGGTGGACGTACCTGACCGAAATTCTGGCGTATTTTATTCTGACGAATTTCACCGACAAAAAAGTATGTCACTGCACATTCTGTATGTATTTTACAACGTAATCAAAAGATAGTGAAACCTGGCTTAAGAAGGATCTTCCATAATGATTGATTACTAAGGCTAGTCGCCGAAGTGGCGTCCATTTGAAAGACTTGCACCAGACTCGTGAGTAGAATAAAACGCAAAGAATTTTTTTACTTAAAATGTGTTCGCCAAACTAGTCTGTTAACCGTTCTTTTTTTTTTTCACTATCGCACGGAGAATGGTCTGTGTGCTGTTTATTGTGGATAGCCACAAGTTTAACCATGACCTTCCGCTTTGTAAAGATAGAGCTCCGACAATGTCGCGGTGTATTGGTCGCTATAGGCCTCGAAACTCAATTGTTGACAGTATAGGTAGCACCTCGAATATATGGCGGTCCGGTTTACCGGCTGGGCAGTAGTTCGGAGACCCCTGGTTTAGGGTAAAAGAACTTGATGTGTTTCCCTACAATATAGCACTAAACACAGCTCTGTGTATTCATCAATAAATTTACATGAATTTTTAAGGTTGTAAAGTACTTTCCGGAACCGTCTGTACATTCAGTGTGTTATCCGGTGATTTGATCAGCATCTCGTGTATCGATCTTGCTTCATAATACTGCATAGAGCGCTCCATATGCCGGAGCTCACGTGTCAGCAGTGGCTTGGAGCCCGCTCGCGTCTGTGACGAAGGAATCGCGGCAGCTGAATAAATTAATCCCGAAACTCGGAATCACACGAAGTGGGCGGTCTGATGGTTGACCTTGCTTTGTGTGTGCCGACCCGCCAAACTCTGCACAGGGGTGGGTGAGAAGGGGTGGGAGAGGGTTGTGCGCGGAGCGGTGGTACAGCTACAAAGGCCGCGCGTCTGCCGGGAGACGAGGAGAAAATGCGTGCGAAACGGAGACTCCAGAAATTTTCGCGCATTTCTCCAGCTCCCGCTTTTATCCTCATCCTACTCTTCCCATCCCACCCCCTTCTTCAACGGTCCGGGAAAGGGGGCGTTGGATGTGAGGGGGTGGAGGAGAGGGGGAGGAGGTCAGCAAAAGCTGGGAGCGAGTTTTCAGAGATGGCGAAAAAGAGCGGCGAGCGATGGCTCTGCAGAAGGGGATAGGTGAGGGGGGGGGGGGAGGAAAGGGGAGGGATAAGGGAGTATGGGTAGTAGGATACTGGGGGGTTGGGGAGGGAGGGGGGGGAGGTTTGCAACGAGCGCCGACCATTTCTCTGAAAATTGTAAGCGCGGCCGTGCGCTCGCCTCCGGGCTGGGATTGCAGAGGAGAGGAAAAAGCTCCCTCCCACCACATTATCGTCTATTCGTATTCGATAAACCCCGGCCATTAGATTGGGTACTTTTCAGGAAAGGCTGCCCGAGAGCTTTATCAAACTTTTTAACTGCGGCAGATAGAATGGACCCTGTGTTCTTCGTTCCATAATGAAATTATGTGCTGCCGTATCGTGCTGTCAGATAAAGCAATACTCTCTGCGGGGTAAATGAAAATGTTTGGTCTGTAGAGTCGTAACCAGATGTCGGTTGGCTTCGCGGAACAGGTGTAGTGAAACTGAGATGACTGCCTTTTCTTTGAAGCAGCTAAGTCGTTACGTATACTTTCGCTACGTATTCTTCGATCTGTACATCGAAGAACCGATGATGGGAATAAACGGTTGTGGCCGAGCGGTTCTAGGCGCTTCAGTCTGGAACCGCGCGACCGATACGGTCGCAGGTTCGAATCCTGCCTCGGGCACGGATGTGTGTGATGTCCTTAGGTTTGTTAGGTTCAAGTAGTTCTAAGTTCAATGGTGGGTTACGGATCGGGAGTCTGGGCACACAGGCTCACAAGGGTGGTGACTGCCATGGCAGTGAGAAGAGTACAGAGAAACATGCTGTTAAGATCTGTAGGGGCGTGCAGAACGTCCCCAGGAAGTGCCCTATTAGTAATAATGGGGCTCTGTCCTCTAGATATCAAAATACGAAAATGACAAATGTTAGAGAAAGGTTATGCATGACGTATTTCGAGCCAACACGGGGTCTAATACACTTTCTCACTGGTCATGGGCCCTACTCGACATACCTATGTCGGTTTGGGAAAAAGGCTACTCCTGAGTGTGACTGTGGCGCCTTGGAGGGCACTCCCGACCATGTGGTTTACGAGTGCCCCCCTTTTCGATGATGTAGCAGCGACATTAAGACAACAACTTCCAAACAACAGCACATATGACGTATTAAGACATGAAGAGACTTTTGGAACTCTAAAAAGTTTGGCAAACGAGATATCACGAAAAGTACTGACTGCATACCCGAGGGACTTTCGTGACTAGAGACAAACACTGAACGCCTCCTAGTACCCTAAACCTGCACCGCCTGTGCGCGGACAGGTCGACTTTCAGTTGGAATCCGCCACGTGCAGGACTAGAGGGACCGGGGTACACTTATTTCTGACTAAGATAGCACCGCAATTGCTAGTTAGTACAGTAGTTGTAGCATTAGATAAAGATATAAAGTTAGGAACCTGCAGCGACAAGCAATTTTCGCCTGCCCCAGTGTCAGGGGCACGCTCATCGGGATTAGCTCGATGAGCAGAGCCTAAAGTAGTAGGTTTATATCTAGGCTGACACTCCTGTAACGCTGCAGGCAGTTAGGAATTAACAAGTAGGTAGGAAAATTAACAACTAGGTAGTAGCGTATAGATTAATAATTGTAGTCTGCCTATTAACTTGTACTGTGTCACACTGTCTGTAGCTCATAAATAAACATTGTAATACTGTAATAATAATAATAATAATAATAATAATAATAATAATAAATCCCGTGGAGGCCCGGGAAAAGAATAGGCCTCCGGTATGTTCTGCCAGTTGTAAAAGGCGACGAAAAGAACAAACCACTAATAGGGCTAACCCCCCTTTTAGTGTGATTACTTGGTTCAGGACGAACTAAAGAAGCCTCGGACAAGCGCCGTCATGGTCGGGGACGACGCTTGAACCCTATGCCCGCCCACAATGGTAACGACACTGCTAGCCAACTGGAAAACGATTTAAATCCAAATAGAGGTGTTTTGCAGGATATGCTTCCTGCAACCACCCTAGAAGGGAAACAAAGACAGAGGATGAGATGGTCAGATGAAGTTAATCGACACCGCATGTTCTGCTATTACCAAGCAACAAACCTAGGAACCAACACAACTGGATACAGATCACAAGTATACACAACATTTATTACCAGATACCCGGAATTAAAATTTTTAACAGAACAACGACTAGCTGATCAGATCCGTGTAATAATAAAAAATAACAGGATACCCCAGTCAGAATTAGAAAACATCAAACAACAAGTACAACAAATACTGGAACAAAATAATGTGCAATCATAAGAAGAAGAAAATACAGTAATGGACTCAAACATCCCAGAGCAAACAAACAAAGACCAACACGCATCAATTAAACAATCAGAGGAAAACGAAATCTTAAGACAGCCACCAGAACAAGCACAAATAGAACACAAAGAGACACACGTGTTAGATATAGAAGAGAAATTTCAGCTGACATATATAGAATACAAAGACACAAATACAGACATTAGACCATTCTTGCATAGACCGCCAAACAACCCACAAGTCGAAACAACAATAAAAACTATCAACACAATCATACACAACAAAATAAATGAAAATACAACTATGGAAGAGTTACAACTACTGGTTTATATAGGAGCACTCACTACACTAAGTATACACACTAGGCAGAGATCAGAACAAACCAACACACAGAAAAAGCCCACAAAACCAGCATGGCAACACAGGCTACAGATCAGAATAGAAAAACTGAGAAAAGACATTGGACAGCTAACACAATTTATAAGAAATGAAATATCAGACAAAAAACAAAAAAGGTTAGGTAAAATCTCACAACAAGAAGCAATAAAGCAATTAGATGAAAAGAAGCAGAAATTACAAGCATTGGCCAAACGACTTAGAAGATACAAAAGAAGTGAAAATAGAAGGAAACAAAACCAAACATTCAGCACAAACCAAAAGAGATTTTACCAAACAATAGATAACACACACATTAAAATAGACAATCCACCAAACATAACAGACATGGAACACTTCTGGAGCAACATATGGTCAAACCCAGTACAAGATAACAGGCATGCACAGTGGATACAAGCAGAAACAGATTCATACAAGATGATACCACAAATGCCTGAAGTGATAATTTTGCAACATGAAGTCACCCGAGCAATTAATTTTACACACAATTGGAAAGCCCCTGGAAATGATAAAATAGCAAATTACTGGCTAAAGAAGTTCACCTCAACACATTCACATCTCACTAAATTATTTAACAGTTACATTGCAGACCCATACACATTCCCTGATACACTTGCACATGGAATAACCTATCTGAAACCTAAAGATCAAGCAGACACAGCAAACCCAGCTAAATATCGCCCCATAACATGCCTACCAACAATCTACAAAATATTAACTTCAGTCATTACACAGAAATTAATGACACATACAACACAGAACAAAATTATAAATGAAGAACAAAAAGGCTGCTGCAAAGGAGCACAAGGATGTAAAGAGCAACTGATAATAGATACAGAGGTGACATATCAAGCTAAAACTAAACAAAGGTCGCTACACTATGCATACATTGATTACCAAAAAGCCTTTGATAGTGTACCCCACTCATGGTTACTACAGATATTGGAAATACACAAAGTAGATCCTAAATTGATACAGTTTCTAAACATAGTAATGAAAAACTGGAAAACCACACTTAATATCCAAACAAATTCAGATAACATCACATCACAGCCAATACAGATTAAGCGTCGAATATACCAAGGAGACTCATTAAGCCCTTTCTGGTTCTGTCTTGCTCTGAACCCACTATCCAACATGCTAAATAATACAAATTATGGATACAATATTACTGGAACATACCCACACAAAATCACACATTTGCTATACGTGGATGATCTAAAACTACTGGCAGCAACAAATCAACAACTCAACCAATTACTAAAGATAACAGTAGTATTCAGCAATGATATAAATATGGCTTTTGGAACAGACAAAGATGAGAAAAATAGCATAGTCAAGGGAAAACACACTAAACTAGAAGATTACATATTGGATAACCACAGCGACTGCATAGAAGCGATGGAAAAAACAGATACCTATAAATATCTAGGATACAGATAAAAAATAGGAATAGATAATACAAATATTGAAGAAGAACTAAAAGAAAAATATAGACAAAGACTAACAAAAATACTGGAAACAGAATTGACAGCAAGAAACAAGACAAAAGCTATAGATACTTATGCTATACCAATATTGACCTACTCATTTGGAATAGTGAAATGGAGTAACAAAGACCTAGAAGCACTCAATTTACTTATACGATCACAATGCCACAAATATAGAATACATCACATACATTCAGCAACAGAAAGATTCACATTAAGCAGAAAGGAAGAAGGAAGGGGATTTATCGACATAAAAAACCTACATTATGGACAGGTAGACAATTTAAGAAAATTCTTTATAGAACGAGCAGAAACTAGCAAAATAAACAAAGCAATCACTCATATAAATACATAGGCTACACCACTGCAATTTCATAACCACTTCTACAACCCTTTAGATCTCATAACATCAACAGATATGAAGAAAGTAAATTGGAATAAGAGAACACTACATGGCAAGCATCCGTATCATCTAACACAGCCACACATCGATCAAGACGCATCCAACACATGGCTAAGAAAAGGCAATATATACAGTGAGACGGAAGGATTCATGATTGCAGCACAGGATCAAACAATAAACACCAGATATTACAGCAAGCATATTATTAAAGATCCCAATACCACAACAGATAAATGCAGACTTTGCAAACAACAAATAGAAACAGTAGATCACATCACAAGTGGATGTACAATACTAGCAAATACAGAATACCCCAGAAGACATGACAATGTAGCAAAAATAATACATCAACAACTTGCCATAAAACATAAACTAATAAAACAATACGTTCCCACATACAAAGTATGCACCACAAAATGTACTGGAGAATGGTGAATACAAATTATACTGGAACAGAACCATTATAACAGATAAAACAATACCACATAACAAACCTGACATCATACTCACCAATAAAAAGAAGAAATTAACACAACTAATCGAAATATCCATACCCAATACAACAAATATACAGAAGAAAACAGGAGAAAAAATTGAAAAATACATCCAACTGGCTGAGGAAGTCAAGGACATGTGGCATCAGGATAAAGTTGACATTATACTAATTATAATATCAACTACAGGAGTCATACCGCACAATATCCACCAGTACATCAACGCAATACAGCTACATCCAAACGTATATATACAACTACAGAAATCCGTAATTATTGATACATGTTCAATCACCCGAAAGTTCCTAAATGCAATATAACATATACCGTACAGTTAAAAGGAAGTCACGCTTGATCAAGGTCTGTGTCACTTTCCATATTTGACTAGACATAACGTCTGAGAAAAGAAAGAAATAATAATAATAGCTGCTGATATAATATAAAATTTTGTAGTAACATTACGACCCACTAATCACTAAGGTGGTGGGTTAATTTGTATAAATATTATATATGTTATTGAATAAAGTTCTAGGGGACTGATGACCTCAGATGTTAAGTCCCATAGTGCTCAGAGCCATTTTTTTTAAAAAATTAACGGGAGGTTCAACAAGGGGGAATAAAATTCGGGGTGAAACGATATCAGTGACAATATTAGCCGCTAACGTTGCTGTCCTCGACGACAGTGAAGATAATTTACAGGACGTGTTGAACAGGATGAAGAATCCAATGATTAAAGCGTATCGGTTGACAGTAAATCGAAGAGAGACGACGGTTAGCGATAAACATTAAAATTGGGTTCCACGAAGTAGACCCACCACTGCAGGAATTCTGCTACCTTGGAAGGCAAGTAATGTATGGCCGACAATGTAAGGAGAACATAAATAACAGACCCAAGAGTAATCTTAACCTGGGGAAGAAATTCCTAAGGATGTACGTTTGGAGCGCAGCATTGAACGCTAGCGAATCATGGATCGTAGGAAAATGGGAAAGGAAGAGAAATGAACCGTTCGAGATGTGGTGCTATAGGGGGAAGTTAAAAATTAGGTGGACCGTTATGATAAAATAACACAAGTCGCCACATCCGGGTGGAAATCCAATTCTCTTTTATAGGCCGTACTCTGCGGTATTGTCCCTTACTTATCTTACATTTCCAGCGAATCTTTCGCCCCGCGCGGAGTCAAAGAGATTGGAAAAAAGCGCAGGTGACTCCTGTCTATAAGAAGAGGAAAATAGTGGACCCGCGTAATTACAAACTAGTATCCTTAACATCGGTTTGCTGCAGATTTATAAAACATATTCTAATTTCGAATACAATAAATTTCAGTCAAATATGTAAAAATGCCATATCTTGTAATAGTATCTGATAAATTAGCAAGACTATTCAAAAACACAGAAGTAAAAACCAGGACCAACAACAACCTAAGTAGGAAGCTTATTCAGAATATAAAACCACCAGATGCAGGTCTTGATGCAACTGGCATTTACAAAATTACCTGCAGCCAATGTAGCAAATATTATATCGGTCAAACAGGCAGAAATTTCGGAACCCAATTCAAAGAACATTTAGACTGCTACAGGCTTAATAAATGTAACAAATCAGCAGTAGCAACTCTCATTAAAGACACAGGCAACCCTTTGAAAATCGAAAACAACCTCGAAATTTTACAAAAAATAGGAAAAAGTAAAAGAATGGATATCATGGAAGAAACGGAAATTTTCATACATAATACAAGGCATAGAGGTAGCATTCTTAATGAAATAACCAAATTCAAAAACTCAAAATTCTTCAACAGTCTTAAGGCAGTCCCAACTCAATTTTCATACATAATACAAGGCATAGAGATAGCATTCTTAATGAAATAACCAAACTCAAAAACTCAAAATTCTTCAACAATCTTAAGGCAGTCCCAACTCAATAGATTCAAGATATGTCAATGTAAATAATAGACTACAAATCTGTCAGTACCAAGAACATCGATACAAGAACTCGATAATCGATACAGACTCACATTCTACAATCCGCCATCTTGTGTTGTGTGCATAACATCGAAGCAACATGTGCAGTGAATTACGTCGGAAATCAGTGACAAAATACAATGCGCAATAGTGTAATGTCAATCAACAGCTCCGCCATTACACCAGTGATGCAAGTGAAGCAGCAAGACGATGAAATCGGAAGTATCAATTGTCATATAAAAGCCTTTCACACTATTTTCGTAACACATAACTGATGCAAATCTATCTCCATCCTATACAGGCTGTGATATCGTACATAGTCAATCAAAAGGAAAAAAAACAGCAAAACACATCACTGATTTCGATTTCTAGCCATACGCTGTCCCCCTCCCCCCACCCCTCCCTCCCAAATGGCACACCAGTCGCTACAGTAACAAACAATGGACAAAGAGTTATAGATTAATCTAGTTTAAGACTGTTTAAGTAACATTTCTCTGTATGTAAGTATGTATAAACGCCTGAAGATGAACAGAACATGTTCGAAACGCGTTGTATTACGTTAAACATAAAATAAAAAAGTGACTGGTAGCAGAAATTAGAAATACACTCCTGGAAATTGAAATAAGAGCACCGTGAATTCATTGTCCCAGGAAGGGGAAACTTTATTGACACATTCCTGGGGTCAGATACATCACATGATCACACTGACAGAACCACAGGCACATAGACACAGGCAACAGAGCATGCACAATGTCGGCACTAGTACAGTGTATATCCACCTGTCGCAGCAATGCAGGCTGCTATTCTCCCATGGAGACGATCGTAGAGATGCTGGATGTAGTCCTGTGGAACGGCTTGCCATGCCATTTCCACCTGGCGCCTCAGTTGGACCAGCGTTCGTGCTGGACGTGCAGACCGCGTGAGACGACGCTTCATCCAGTCCCAAACATGCTCAATGGGGGACAGATCCGGAGATCTTGCTGGCCAGGGTAGTTGACTTACACCTTCTAGAGCACGTTGGGTGGCACGGGATACATGCATACGTGCATTGTCCTGTTGGAACAGCAAGTTCCCTTGACGGTCTAGGAATGGTAGAACGATGGGTTCGATGACGGTTTCGATGTACCGTGCACTATTCAGTGTCCCTTCGACGATCACCAGTGGTGTACGGCCAGTGTAGGAGATCGCTCCCCACACCATGATGCAGGGTGTTGGCCCTGTGTGCCTCGGTCGTATGCAGTCCTGATTGTGGCGCTCACCTGCACGGCGCCAAACACGCATACGACCATCATTGGCACCAAGGCAGAAGCGACTCTCATCGCTGAAGACGACACGTCTCCATTCGTCCCTCCATTCACGCCTGTCGCGACACCACTGGAGGCGGGCTACACGATGTTGGGGCGTGAGCGGAAGGCGGCCTAACGGTGTGCGGGACCGTAGCCCAGCTTCATGGAGACGGTTGCGAATGGTCCTCGCCGATACCCCAGGAGCAACAGTGTCCCTAATTTGCTGGGAAGTGGCGGTGCGGTCCCCTACGGCACTGCGTAGGATCCTACGGTCTTGGCGTGCATCCGTGCGTCGCTGCGGTCCGGTCCCAGGTCGACGGGCACGTGCACCTTCCGCCGACCACTGGCGACAACATCGATGTACTGTGGAGACCTCACGCCCCACGTGTTGAGCAATTCGGCGGTACGTCCACCCGGCCTCCCGCATGCCCACTATACGCCCTCGCTCAAAGTCCGTCAACTGCACATACGGTTCACGTCCACGCTGTCGCGGCATGCTACCAGTGTTAAATACTGCGATGGAGCTCCGTATGCCACGGCAAACTGGCTGACACTGACGGCGGCGGTGCACAAATGCTGCGCAGCTAGCGCCATTCGACGGCCAACACCACGGTTCCTGGTGTGTCCGCTGTGCCGTGCGTGTGATCATTGCTTGTACAGCCCTCTCGCAGTGTCCGGAGCAAGTATGGTGGGTCTGACACACCGGTGTCAATGTGTTCTTTTTTCCATTTCCAGGAGTGTAAATAATAATAAAGTTCCTTTAGACGGAAAAGTTTCTGTCCACAAATCGGCACAGATTTAGAAAGCATAGAGTGTGTGGAACGCAACTTGCCCTTTAGACGAAGGGCATCAGTGGGATTCCGTATTCCTAGATTCCCAGAAAGCATCAGACACGGTGCCTCACTGCACACAGTTGACGAAGGTACAAGCATACGGACAAGGCCTCCAGACATGTGAGTCGTTCAAGGAATTCTCGAGTAATAGAACCGGGTACGTTGTCTTCGACAGCGACAATCCGTCAGAGGTGCCCCAGGAGTGTCGCAGGGCTGCTCTTACTTTCTGTAGAGATACACGATCTCGCGGACACGGAGGGCAGCAATCTGCACTACTTGCTGATGATGCTGTGGTGTATTGGAAGGGGGCGTTTGCAAGACAACAACCATCTGCACGAACAGTTCGACGACGTCTGCAGCAGCATGGACTATCAGCTCGGAGACCGTGGCTGCGGTTACCCTCGACGCTGCATCACAGACAGGAGCGCCTGCGATGGTATACTCAACGACGAACCTGGTTGCACGAATGGCAAAAAGTCATTTTTTCGGATGAATCCAGGTTCTGTTTACAGCATCACGATGGTCGCATCCGTGTTTGGCGACATCACGGTGAACGCACATTGGAAGCATGTACTGGTCATCGCCATACTGGTGTATCACCCGGCGTGATGGTATAGGGTGCCATTGGTTACACGTCTCGGTCACCTCTTGTTCGCATTGACGGCACTTTGAACAGTGGACGTTACATTTCAGATGTGTTACGACCCATGCCTCTACCCTTGATTCGATCCCTGCGAAACTCTACATTGCAGGTCCTGTACGGGCCTTTCTGAATGCAGAAAAAGTTCGACTGCTGCCCTGGCCAGCACATTCTCCAGATCTCTCACCAACTGAAAACGTCTGGTCAATGGTGTCCGAGCAACTGGCTCGTCACAATACGCCAGTCACTACTCTTGATGAACTGTGATGTCGTGTTGTACCTGTACACGCCATCCAAGCTCTGTTTGACTCAATGCCCAGGCGTATCAAGGCCGCTATAATGGCCAGAGGTGGTTGTTCTGGGTACTGATTGCTCAGGATGTATGCACCCAAATTGCGTGAAAATGTAATCACATGTCAGTTCTAGTATAATATATTTGTCCAATAAATACCCGTTTATCATCTCCATTTCTTCTTGGTGTAGCAATTGTAATGGCCAGTAGTGTACATAGATCTGTATTTGAATAGGCATGCTTATACCAGTCTCTTTGGCGCTTCTGTGTATATGTATATGTACAATTAGATAAGGAATAAGGAGGTTCTCCGCAGAATGTGTAGAGGTCGGGGTACACGTTTCATACGGTGGCAGACGAAGATGGTTGTGGTAAGTCGAGATGTAGGGCAGTTCACCCACAAAGGCGCGGCTCCAGTGGTGTGGTGGTAGGTATCGGGACGTGATCCTTCACTGGAGCGATACTGGATGTAGAAATCTTTTATTCTGAAACTTCCTGGCAGATTAAAACTGTGTGCCGGACCGAGACTCGAACTCGGCACCTTTGCCTTTCGCGGGCAAGTGCTCTACCAACTGAGCTACCCGTGCAAGACTCACGCCCCGTGCTCACAGCTTTACTCCCGCCAGTACCTCGTCCTCTTTTATTCTGAATGGATTACAGCAGTAGAAGCTGAGTTGGAAGCGGTCAGTCTTCTCGGCGCGCTGAGGCAGCCACGCCGGTGAAATGTCAGCAGGATCCCGGCAGAAGCACACACAGTCATACACGCGGTCGGATGACGGCAGTAGCTCGCAAGGTGCTGCTCTTGTTCTGGCGTAACCACAAGCGCCGGGAGGAAGATGCAGAACGGAAGTCCAGTTAAGGAGGTGAGGAAACACCGGCCAGTGGTCTGCGGAGTTGGACCGCGGCGCGTCAGGAGCGCCCCCTGCAAGCAGTGAGTGTAAACGCCGCTCCAGTGAGCCTCGGCTGCTCAGATCGCCTCGGTGTAGCGACGTTACTGGAACGTATTTGCGGGGCGTGCTACAAGAATAACTAGATGGGATGAGAAGTTCCGCCTTATGCAAGACACCTTTTTTCTTTTGTTTCACCCATACATGTTTCAGCACTTTTGTGCTATCATCAGTGGGTTCTATTTTTAATTTTTAACTGTAAATTTGTTGTCAACATATTAACATTTGCGTCGTTTACAACATTATGTAAAAGTTGCATTTATAACTTAATTGGCGAAAAGTGACATACCTTACATTATGTTATTGTCCTCTTGTTTTGGTAGCTGTTATGCTACACAATATACAACATGTCATCTGCAAACAGCAAAACGTAATTTATTTTCTATTTGTTATGTATTTACGAACGGAAATAAGACTGTATCACGTTTTCTTTCTGTAACTTTCAGTTTTGAAGTTGTGGTACTGTAAGTTACAGAAAGAAAACGTGATACAGTCTTATTTCCGTTCGTAAATACATAACAAATAGAAAATAAATTACGTTTTGCTGTTTGCAGATGACATGTTGTATATTGTGTAGCATAACAGCTACCAAAACAAGAAAAATGGTTCAAATGGCTCTGAGCACTATGGGATTTAACATCTTAGGTCATCAGTCCCCTAGAACTTAGGACTACGTAAACCTAACTAACCTAAGGACATCACACGCATCCATGCCCGAGGCAGGATTCGAACCTGCGACCGTAGCAGTCGTGCGGTTCCGGACTGCTGCGCCTAGAACCGCACGGCCACCACGGCCGGCGACCCAAAACAAGAGGACAATAACATAATGTAAGGTATTTTACTTTTCGCCAATTAAGTTATAAATGCAACTTTTACATAATGTTGTAAACGACGCAAATGTTAATATGTTGACAACAAATTTACAGTTAAAAATAAAAGTAGAACCCACTGATGATAGCACAAAAGTGCTGAAACATGTATGGGTGAAACAAAAGAAAAAAGGTGTCTTGCATAAGGCGGAACTTCTCATCCCATTTTCTTAGCAAGCACGGAGACAACAAGAAGAACTGCACCACAAGATGATTAAGAATAAGTAGTTGTGACCCTTATCAGTTCCTTCTCTCGACTTCGCCTATAGCAATTACTGTTACTGTTTCCATGTTGCTTGCGACGGCGACGTAACTCCAAAGTCAAGTATTGTCGGTTGCGTTATAGAACTAAAAATACTAATGCTATTTGTTTGGATTGTTGTGTACCATTCCGAGAATGCTGCATCCTTTAGGCATCCTATAAGCAGCGAGTGCGCGAGAGCCCGCAACTCTCATAAGGGAATCTCCACATCGGACCACCCTCACAGTTACTTGTAAGATGGCACAGTTGGAGAGCCCGTCAAAAACTCAACACCGATCAGGCATGAAAACAAGAAGAATGTGTATTGGACTGTGGGGGAAAAAAGCAAAATAGAAACAGTGAACGGTGCAATAGCAAGAAGTACAATATAGAGGAGGCAGCAGTAGAAATGGCGTCCTAGGTAAGCGGCCACGTAAAGTTGGACTGCCAAACGGACGAGCAGTGGTCAAGCCTCCCTCATGCCAGTTTCTTTTTCTTTTTTTTTTTTTCTCCTGTTCGCTTTATTCAGATTTGTGTCTGTGTCGGGGTCTAACGTCCGTTTGCACCAGCGATGGTGTAAGGGAGTGACCTGTTGACAAGGGATTTCAGATCTCAGATCGATTCCGTATTTCTGGATTTACGGAAGGCTTTTGACACTGTACCACACAAGCGGCTCGTGGTGAAATTGCGTGCTTATGGAATGTCGTATCAGTTATGTGACTGGATTTGTGATTTCCTGTCAGAGAGATCACAGTTCGTAGTAACTGACGTAAAGTCATCGAGTAAAACAGAAGTGATTTCTGGCGTTCCCCAAGCTAGTGTTATAGGCCGTTTGCCGTTCCTTATCTATATAAACGATTTCGGAGACAATCTGAGCAGCTGTCTTCGATTGTTTGCAGATGACGCTGTCGTTTATCGACCAATAAAGCCATCAGAAGACCAAAACAAACTGCAAAACGATTTAGAAAAGATATCTGAATGGTGCGGAAAGTGGCAGTTGACCCTGAAGAACGAAAAGTGTGAGGTGTTAAAAGGAACTTCGGTTACACGATAAATCACTCTAATCTAAAAGCCGTAAATTCAACTAATACCTAGTTATTACAGTTACGAACAACTTAAATTGGAAGAAACACATAGAAAATGTTGTGGCGAAGGCTAACCAAAGAATGCGTTTCGTTGGCAGGACACTTAGAAAATGTAACAGACCTACTAAGGAGACTGCCTACACTACGCTTGTCCGTCCTCTTTTAGAATACTGCTGCGTGGTGTTGGGTCCTTACCAGATAGGACTGACGGAGTACATCGAAAAAGTTCAAAGAAAGGCGGCACGTTTTGTATTATCCAGAAATATGGGGGAGAGTGTCAGAGAAATGATACAGGATTTGGACTGGACATAATTAAAAGAAAGGCGTTTTACATTGCGACGGAATCCTCTCATGAAATTCCAACCACCAACTTTCTCCTCCGAATGCAAAAATATTTTTTTTCACACAGAGCTACATAGGGAGGAACGATTACCATGATAAAATAAGGGAAATCGGAGCTCGCTATACGAGACTGGAATAGTAGAGAATTGTGAAGGTGGTTCGATGAACCCCCTGCCAGACACGTAAAAAATGGCTCTGAGCACTATGGAACTTAACTGCTGAGGTCATCAGTCCCCTAGAACTTAGAACTACTTAAACCTAACTAACCTAAGGACATCACAAACATCCATGCCCGAGGCAGGATTCGAACCTGCGACCGTAGCGGTCGCGCGGTTCCAGACTGTAGCGCCTAGAACCGCTCGGCCACCCAGACACTTAAATGTGATTTGCAGAGTATCCATGTAGATGATGGCAGTTGATTCTGCACGACCACTCTATTAGCAGATGAAGGGAAGTTGCTTTCGAATAAGAACCGCAAACAAGGCGACAAGTCAGCCGAATTCTCCACCGGAAAACACGTATGGTGTGTGTTGCACGGCATTAGTGACAGTGTACGTGTGTCATGTGACAGGACTCTCTCACAGACGCACCTGATTTGTACGACTGGTGAGTGAGTGACATGCGCCTCCTTGCCAGATTTTGGTGTCCGTATGAATGTGAATGTGATTACTCCGAAGGAAATGAGGGAAACATAATAGTTTATCGCATAAGCTGCAACGAATGACCGCAACAGTTTCACAGTCACATAGTTTCTCTGTGCTCTGTTAAAAAATATGTTTTTAACTTTTTTTAATAAAGTTGAGAGGTGGCATGAGCCCCCTCCCATATTTCTATCTTACTCTGAGTAATTCTATTTTCCTCTCTAATTGCATGCAGTGAAAAGTCGCTATTCCTTCACACGCGGACTTCCCATGCAGCGACTCTCGTCACCCGGGTGGTCCGGTGACAGGTGGGTTCTGCTGAACTTGAAAGGGTTAAGCCGACGGGTGTGAGGGAGTCGAGTGGATGCTTTCCAGACGCCGACATTGTCATAAGAGCGGGGGCGACACGCCCACAGGGGTCTGACGGAGCAGCTGGGCTAGAGATTCCGTTACTTCGCAGAAACTTACTGAAAACACTTTCTGGCGGGCTACCAGCGAGGTGTGGAGGAGAGGAGATTAGTGTTTAACGTCCCGTCGACAACGAGGTCATTAGAGACGGAGCGCAAGCTCGGGTGAGGGAAGGATGAGGAAGGAAATCGGCCGTGCCCTTTCAAAGGAACCATCCCTGCATTTGCCTGAAGCGATTTAGGGAAATCACGGAAAACCTAAATCAGGATGGCCGGAGACGGGATTGAACCGTCGTCCTCCCGAATGCGAGTCCAGTGTGGTAACCACTGCGCCACCTCGCTCGGTGCGAGGTGTGGGAATGACTTGTGTTCCCAGGCAGTCTTGGCGGGCAAATTCCCGCGTTTTCTGCAAAATCATAACTGTGATTGGCTTGCTCAGGGGATAGCTCTCTGACGTAGCAAAATCGGCGCAGAAATTGGCGCCAAGTATCTCCATTGGTGGAATAGTAGTGCGTCGGCAATGGAGTGGAATTTTCCGCCGGTTTTCGAGTTGCTGATTGGAACGTTTAACCACGGCCACAGTCGTGGGGGCGGGAAGGTTCTGTGTTCAGTTTGTACAGGTGCTCTTGTGGGAGTCGGCTCTCGCCTTTCGGTCGGAGTAGGTTACAAGACTGAGCTTTCGCTGCTCTGGACAGCCTGCCTTCCGTTGGCTGTCTAATATACTTTTATTTGATTGTAACTGTTTGACGAAGTTGCTGAAGTTTCGACTTCAACGTCACATTCCGAGTACATTTGTCAATCGAGCGTTCTGCGTACAAGCAGCCCATGTTGTCCGTATTGAGTAGTTTTGGCTAAAGTTGACTGTATCGGAGTTACTGTGTGACTTCTCTTGTTAAAATCAATTACTGTACCGTCAGTGATTGTGTGGCGAGCCTTCTTCGTCTCCCTCAGAGGCGCATTTGTATTGCTAGGAAGTCTTTAGTCTGGAGCAACCAGACCAGGATAATTTGTTTCGGGCTATACTCGCGACATTATCATCACCAAGCAACCAGCCATCACCTCCGGTACGGCAGATCGTGACCTTGCAGTTAAGAAGACAGCCTGGTAATGTATGTCAGCATCACCGGCAGATTAGGGAGTTTTGCTCTGTGATAATCAGAGCCCAGTAGAGCGCGCCTGTTCCCGCCTTTTCTTACGTGGTCCTGTCTTGGATGTTCATTGTCTGAATTCTCACTTCTGTAGCAGCAATTAATCCTTTGGAAGGGCACGACCGACTTCCTTCCCCATTTTTACCCTATCTGATGGGACCGATGACCTTGCTGTTTGGACACCTCCCCCCATATCAACCAACCAATGAAGTTTCATAACTTTGCACATTCCCCAGCCAGGTGTAAATTCATTCTGAAAACAGTCCCTCCGACTGTGACCTAGCCATGTCTGCGCAGTATCCTTTTTTCCATGAGTGACAGTTCCGCAACATATGCAGGAGAGCTTTAGTGAAGTTTCGGTTGGAGGAGATGACGTAGTGGCGGAAGTAGAGCTGTGACGGCGGATCGTGAGTCGTGATTGATTAGCTCAGTCAGTAGAGTACTTGCCCGCGAAATTCTAGGTCCCAGGTTCGTGTCCCGGCCTGTCATATAATTTTATCTGCCAGAAAGTTCCAAGTTTATACAAATTTACAGCTTAACCACAGCTGTTAATGCATAGGCGTACCTACAAATGGTGCACTGGTAGAAGCCGACCTCGGGGAAGATCAGTTTGGATTCCGTAGAAATATTGGAACAGGTGACGCAATACTGACCTTACGACTTCTCATAGAAGAAAGATTAAGGCAAACCTACGTTTCTAGCATTCGTAGATTTAAAGAAAGATTTTGACAATGTTGACTGGAATACTCTCTTTCAAATTCTAAAGGTGGCAGGGATAAAATACAGGGAGCGAAAGGCTATTTACAATTTGTACAGAAACCAGATGGCAGTTATAAGAGTCGATGGACATGAAAGGGAAGCAGTGGTTGGGATGGCAGTGAGACAGGGGTGTAGCCTCTCCCCGATGTTATTCAATCTGTATATTGAGCAAGCAGTAAAGGAAACAAAAGAAAAATTACCAATCCATGGAGAAGAAATAAAAACATTGAGGTTCGTCGATGACATTGTAATTCTATCAGAGACAGCAAAGGACTTGGAAGAGCAGTTGAACGGAATGGACAGTGCCTTGAAAGGAAGATATAAGCTGAACGTCAACGAAAGCAAAACGAGGATAATGGAATATAGTCGAATTAAGTCGGGTGATGCTGAGGGAATTAGATTAGGAAATGAGACACTTAAAGTAGTAAGGGAGTTTTGCTATTTGGGGAGCAAAATAACTGATGATGGTCGAAGTAGAGAGGATATAAATTGTTGACTGGCAATGGCAAGGAAAGCGTTTCTGAGGAAGAGAAATTTGTTAACATCGAGTATAGATTTAAGTGTCAGGAAGCCGTTTCTGAAAGTATTTGTATGGAGTGTAGCCATGTATGGAAGTGAAACGTGCACGATAAATAGTTGGGACGAGAAGAGAATAGAGGCTTTCGAAATGTGGTGCTACAGAAGAATGCTGAAGATTAGATGGTTAGATCACGTAACTAATGAGGAGGTATTGAATGGAATTGGGGAGGAGAGGAGTTTGTGGCACAACTTGACAAAAAGAAGAGACGAGTTAGTAGGACATTTTCTGAGGCATCAAGGGATCAGAAATTTAGCATTGGAGAGCACTGTGGAGGGTAAAAATCGTAGAGGGAGACCAAGAGATGAATACACTAAGCAGATTCAGAAGGATGTAGGTTGCAGTAAGTAGTGGGAGATGAAGAAGCTTGCACAGGATAGGGTAGCACGGAGAGCTGCATCAAACCAGTCTCAGGACTGAAGACCACAACAACAACAACAAACAACAAATGGTGCACCTCACTGTGGACAGTCGACTTAAAAGAACGTCACCAAATGGTTTAGAACGTGTGTTGAATAAGACTGCCTGCTGGTAGCTTCTTGGAGAGATTTCCGTGTATTGAAAAAGAAATTGTGGTCCAGACCTTGTGCCCTGAGGAACCCGCCGTATCGGCAGCTCTACCGCGGCGGCAGCGGCAGAGACGGGGCCTATTTTTATCCCTCCTTTATGTCCCCTGACTGCCTCCTGGGAGCCATTCCCGAACCTGTGTTTTAGCTGCCGCATCCCTCTGCCCCTGTGGTGGAAGGAACGCACCCTCGTTTTTGCGCCGTTTTACCCGCTTTCTCCCCCCACTGCCCCCCCTCCCCCCTTTAAAGGCAGCAGCGGCCAGCGGCGTCAGTGATAATTACGCTGCGGGGAAACTGAAATATTTTCACGTCGGGACAAGGGGCGGTCTGGGGAAGGAGGGGAGGCGCTCCGGACGCGTGTCTAGGGGTGGGTCACCCCGTGGCAGGGGTGAGTCAGTGGCGCCGCACAGGGGTGGCTGCGGGTCGGCGCATGCAACAGCCCTTTCGCCTGGCGGATCAGCACCCTGCGCGGCGCCCCCCTTGCGGCGCGGGCTCAATTACTGTAATTGTAGTGCCAGCCGCCGCGGCTGTTAGCACTGGGACAATGAGCGCCCCCCAGCTGACCCGGGAGGGATATCGGGCAGCCGAGCCCGCGTCTGATTCTCCTAATGAGATTGCGTACGCCCGCGGAGTGTGCGATCGCCGGATTACGACCACCCACCTAATAATACTGCACAGATGCGCTCTTCGTCACCGGCGCATCAGCTGTCAAGTTTTGGCTGAACGAGATAGGTTAATTATACTATATTGCGGGAAAAATTAGTATACCCTTTTTTGAGGTAGCAGTTCAATCAAGGACTTATTGTTCCAACAGTGCATATGGAGTACATCTACATCTACATGATTACTCTGCAATTCACATTTAAGTGCTTGGTAGAGGGCTCACCGAACCACAATCATACTCTCTCTCTACCATTCCACTCCCGAACAGCGCGCGGGAAAAACGAACACCTAAACCTTTCTGTTCGAGCTCTAATTTGTCTTATTTTATTTTGATGGTCATTCCTACCTATGTAGGTTGGGCTCAACAAAACATTTTCTCATTCGGAAGAGAAAGTTGATGACTGAAATTTCGTAAATAGATCTCGCCGCGACGAAAAACTTCTTTGCTTTAATGACCTCCATCCCAACTCGCGTATCATATCTGCCACACTCTCTCCCCTATTACGCGATAATACAAAACGAGCTGCCCTTCTTTGCACCCTTTCGATGTCCTCCGTCAATCCAACCTGGTAAGGATCCCACACCGCGCAGCAATATTCTAACAGAGGACGAACGAGTGTAGTGTAAGCTGTCTCTTTAGTGGACTTGTTGCATCTTCTAAGTGTCCTGCCAATGAAACGGAACCTTTGGCTCACCTTCGCCACAATATTATCTATGTGGTCTTTCGTAATTTTAACACCCAGGTACTTAGTTGAATTGACAGCCTTCAGAATTATACTATTTATCGAGTAATCGAATTCCAACGGATTTCTTTTGGAACTCTTGTGGATTACCTCACACATTTCGTTATTTAGCGTCAACTGCCACCTGCCACACCATACAGCAATCTTTTCTAAATCGCTTTGCAACTGATACTGGTCTTCGGATGACCTTACTAGACGGTAAATTACAGCATCATCTGCGAACAACCTAAGAGAACTGCTCAGATTGTCACCCAGGTCATTTATATAGATCAGGAACAGCAGAGGTCCCAGGACGCTTCCCTGGGGAACACCTGATATCACTTCAGTTTTACTCGATGATTTGCCGTCTATTACTACGAACTGCGACCTTCCTGACAGGAAATCACGAATCCGGTCGCACAACTGAGACAATACCCCATAGGCCCGCAGCTTGATTAGAAGTCGCTTGTGAGGAACGGTGTCAAAAGCTTTCCGGAAATCTAGAAACACGGAATCAAAAATGGTTCAAATGGCTCTGAGCACTATGCGACTTCACGTCGGAGGTCATCAGTCGCCTAGAACTTAGAACTAATTAAACCTAACTAACGTAAGGACATCACACACACCCATGCCCGAGGCAGGATTCGAACCTGCGACCGTAGTGGTCGCTCGGCTTCAGACTGTAGCTCCCAGAACCGCACGGCCACTCCGGCCGGCAAATACGGAATCAACTTGAGATCCCCTGTCGATAGCGGCCATTACTTCGTGCGAATAAAGTGCTAGCTGCGTTGCACAAGAACGATGTTTTCTGAAACCATGCTGATTACGTATCAATAGGTCGTTCCCTTCGAGGTGATTCATAATGTTTGAATACAGTATATGCTCCAAAATCCTACTGCAGACCGGCGTCAATGATCTAGATCTGTAGTTCGATGGATTACTCCTATTACCGTTCTTAAACACTGGTGCGACCTGCGCAATTTTCCAATCTGTAGGTACAGATCTATCGGTGAGCGAGCGGTTGTATATGATTGCTAAGTAGGGAGCTATTGTATCAGCGTAATCTGAAAGGAACCTAATCGGTATACAATCTGGACCTTAAGACTCGCCCGTATCAAGCGATAAGGTATCTATTTCTAAGAAACTCATGCTAGCAGCT
Organism: Schistocerca cancellata; assembly: GCF_023864275.1. Lineage (NCBI taxonomy): Eukaryota > Metazoa > Arthropoda > Insecta > Orthoptera > Acrididae > Schistocerca > Schistocerca cancellata. The sequence continues at coordinate 12,218,387 of NC_064635.1, read as the reverse complement.
GTCCGTGTTTCAAATTCTGGACTGTTCCATTCGTCTTCCCTGGTGAAGGAATTTCGGAAAACTGCGTTCAATACCTCCGCTTTAGCGGCACAGTCGTCGGTAACAGTACCTTCGGCACTGCGCAGCGAAGGTATTGGCTGCGTCTTGCCGCTTGTGTACTTTACATACGACCAGAATTTCTTCGGATTTTCTACCAAATTTCGAGACAATGTTTCGTTGCGGAACCTCCTAAAGGCATCTCGCATTGAAGTCCGTGCCAAATTTTGCGCGTCTGTAAATTTTAGCCAATCTTCGGGATTTCGCGTTCTTCTGAACTTCGCATGAAATGAAATGAATACTTTTACAGATCAATAGCACAAGAGGTTATAAGGTATAGTCGCTCTGTAAACTCAAGAGCGTGTAGCGCTTTTTTTGGGGGGGGGGGGGGGAGTGGCATTTCTCGGAAGAACCCTGCCACCGGCCTACAGGGGCACCCAAAATCTGTTGCCCGTTACCTGTCTAGCGGTGTAGTTCGGGGTGCAGTGATGTACGTCGTTTCTGTTCGTGGGATCTTAGTTGCCAGTGTCAGCGAGTTAACTTTGTACACTTGCTGATGCACTTCGATATCCGGAAGTGATGAACAATTGTATAGCATTGCAAGAAAATATGCAGAATACGAAGAAGTGGAGGTATTTGCGGAGTAACGAGCGTTCGATCGTCTCTGATGTTATTACAGCGTGTATTAAAGAGGCGACACAAAAAGAACTGTTGGCTAATATTACCAGTCCCAATTAAAGGGCTGCAACTGTGCAAACGTCAGCCTCGCCCAATAGGACACATAAGTAAGGAACGGAAAAGTAAGCCGTATGGTTTACTGGAATCGCCACGAAGGAAATTTTAGGAGGAAAGCCGGCTGTTGTGGCCGAGCAGTTCTAGGCACTACAGTCTGGAACCGCACGACCGCTACGGTCGCAGGTTCGAATCCTGCCTCGGGCATGTATGTGTGTGATGTCTTTAGGTTAGTTAGGTTTAAGTAGTTCTAAGTTCTACGGGACTGATGATGACCTCAGAGGTTGAGTCCCATAGTGCTCAGAGCCATTTGAACCATTTTTATCCTCTTCAAAATATTCCCCAATACATGCCAGTGCTTTTTCCAATTCCCAAAACACTTTAGGAGTTCTTTCTTCGGGACAGTTTATACGTCTCTTAATTGTGCATTTTTAATCTCATCGATGCTTGTAAAACCGCTGTCCTTTAAGTCCTGCTTTCAAATGTTTATACCAATTGTCTGCCCTTGGTTTACTCATAACAGGCTCACCAAAAGCAATATTTACCAGTTCCAAAAATTTCATACCCTTTATTTCATTCTTATAACAAAATTTAATTAGATTCTCTAATTTATTTTTATACAAAACAAATAATCGTGGACGCTACCAAAACACATGTAACTTTTCTGACAGCTGACAACAGAGCAAATACCCAACATGCATAACATTGTGCACATACTTTTGAGGCATGTTTACAAAGACAGTGACATAAATGTAGTGCAGATCGGACTAATACAACACACAAAATTATAAATTTCTGCTTACTTTTTAAACACTCTTCGTGTTGCAAGAATTGTTAAGTTTCAATGTAGTCCTTGAAAGAAAACTTCTACCTTTTAGTAGAAACACGAATTAAGAACAGGCCTTAAATTCTACAGACTGATTCCATTATATGGGGTTCGTTTTACGAATAGCAATAGAGGAACATGAACAGGCATTCGGTTCTATGTTTGTAGGATAATCCTGACTTCCGTTCTTATGTTAGTAATATTTACTCTATGTTGTTGTGTTTCGGAAGAATTTATCGTCTTTTTTATTCCTTATGGTCTTAATGCATTTGTCTAAAAATGAATGCAGCCGAGATGTATCTATCTGTACACGGAGTCGCCACAGATTTCAAGCGCGCGCCACGGCAGGGGCCGGTACTACGTTGTGAAACAGCCTGTGGAAGCGCCCTGTGACGTAGCTGGGTTGGCAGAGTGGGGACTTTCTCGCTCGCTCTGCAGTTTACCGACAGACTATACCAGGTACCGAGCTATGCCGATACACCCATAATACTAACAAGGGAACCTCCCCATCGCACACCCCTCAGATTTAGTTATAAGTTGGCACAGAGGAGAGGCCTTGAAAAACTGAACACAGATCAATCGAGAAAACAGGAAGAAGTTGTGTGGAACTATGAAACAAATAAGCAAAATATACAAACTGAGTAGTCCATGCGCAAGATAGGCAACATCACGGGTACTGTGGGTGCAGGAGCGCTGTGGTCCCGTGATTAGCGTGAACAGCAGTGGAGCGAGAGGTCCTTGGTTCAAGTCTACCCTCAAGCGAAAAGTTTACTGACTTTATTTTCGCAAAGTTATGATCTGTCCGTTCGTTCACTGTAATAAGTTTAGTGTCTGTGTTTTGCGACCGCATCGCAAAACCGTGCGATTAGTAGACGAAAGGACGTGCCTCTCCAATGGGAACCGAAAACACTTGATCGCAAGGTCATAGGTCAACCGATTCCTCCGCAGGAAAACACGTCTGATATATTCTATACGACACTCGTGATGGCATGTGCGTCACATGACAGGAATATGTTGTCGACCCACCTAACTTGTACACTTGGCGAATGGGTAAAAAGATTCTTTTACCTTGCCCGATTTAGGTTTTCTTGTGGATGTGATAATCACTTCCAAAAAAGTTATGAAAACATGAGAGTTTGTCACGTAAACTGCAGCAAATAAATGCAACAGTTTCACAGTCGAAAAGTTTTCCCTGTGCTCTGTCAAAACATATGTTTTTAACGTTTTCAAATTTTTCCGTGTGTAGTTCGTCATATCCTGCATATGTCCAAGCAAATCTGAACATGTCCTGGAATTTTGGAGAGCGAAGTTGATTATATAAAAAATTAAACTTTCTCACTCGATGGAAGACTTGGACCGAGGACCTCTCGTTCCGCAGCTGCTGACGCTAACCACGGGACCACGGCGCTCCTGCGTTCATATTGTCCTTGATGTTGCCTATGTTGCCCATGGACTACTCAGTTTGTATATTTTGCTTATTTTTTCATAGTTTCACATAACTTCTTCCTGTTTTCTCGATTGATCTGTGTTCAGTTTCTTAAGGCCTATCCACTGTTCCAACTTATAACTAAATCTGAGGGGGGTGCGATGGGGAGGTTCCCTTACAAGTGGTGTATCCTCCACGGGCGACAGTTTGGCGCTGCGTCTGGCAACCAGTCGATGGTACAGATGGCGGGCAGCGTCCTGGGATACGTTACGCCACGAGTGCTGGACCTGTTCACGTAGTTCTGTCACACTTGTTGCTTGATCAGTCGCATGAGTCACGTCTCCTCCCATCGTATCGCACACGTGCTCGATTAGAAGCAAGTCTGGATGTCACGCTGGCCAGGGCAGTTGCTGCACGTCTTGCACAGCACACTGAGTTCCACTGGCAGCGCGTGGGCGAGCGTTATCGTGTTGGAACAACACATCACCTTCCTGTTGCAAGAAAGGCAAAAAAACAAAAACAGTTCTAACGCCACTCTACATGTGTTGAACTCTAGGTAGTATCCTTTCCACAAACACCAAATACGAACGACAGTTACAGCTTGTCGCATCGCAGACCATAATGCCTGGGGTCAGGCCAGTGTCTGTTGGACGAATGCACTCTACGAGACAGCGTTCACCAGGTCTGTGTCTCATACGCAAACAACCGACACTTGCCTCCAGACAGAATCTGCTTTCATCGCCGAAGACAACGACATGGCATACTATCCAAGTGCCATACTATCCAAGTGCCACACTATCCAAGTGTTCCTTTGGCAGCGCCAGTCGAGCCGTGTATATCGATGCTGTGGTACGTGGAAGACGTGCTAGACGTATGCATGCCCGTAGTCCTGAAAGGGTACAGTACCGCCCGACATTGAAAATAGGTACAACATTCTTCGTTATTCTTGTCAGAACAACATATTTTTTGTAATAATAACTCAATTTCACTTAATACACCAAAGCCGGATACCAACGTAGGAAAGGAGGACAATTTATTTATTTGATTCATCACATGTACACCCCCACAAAATAAATCCCTACATCAAATTTGGTGAGATCTGTGAAATGAATGAATGTATGGTCGTCTGCTAACCGCAGATAGTGAATGTGCAATATATGATCATCTTTGAGACGGTCCTTTGGTCACCTTTGGTGGAACCAAAAAGATGAAATTTACCTGAGATTTGAGCGCCTGAAATGTGGCTGACCAACATGGTAGCATGGTGTTCCCCACTTCGACGGAGGTGCGAGATGACCTGAAGAACGACCATGTTTCAGCACTCTGGCGCTGGATCTTGTGTTGGTAAGACCTGTCTTAGGTGTGCTCCGTAAAGACAAAAGAGTGGAGAGATGGTATGCATGTGAAATACTTAAGAGTAGTTTGGAATAATTATTTCACTATTTCAGGAACTTTTGTGGGGAGAATTAAATGACAGGCAGGTAATATTAAGGGGATCGTAGTAATCTTCGGAAGTGACCAACGGTCACAATGAAACCACGTGTAGCAATAAGTTGAAATACTTCCGAGTGCTTAAGTTAAGCTGAATTACTGGCGTGTGTACTATAAGTTGGAAATATTTAAGAATTGGCGTGTGCAGGACTTGAAATTAGAGACGAGTACTTCCACGTGGTGAGTACTGTGTGAGTCTCAATCTGTGTATGTGACAAAGGATAAAGAGAAGTACTCGTCCAAGGTATCAGTTGAGGACTCGCGTGTGTGACGAATATGTTCTTATTATTACTTTGCGTGTTATGTTTCCCTGTGACGCTGGATTCAGACTCTAATACTCTGAGAGTGAAGCAAGGTGAGTCAGCCGTCTATCCAGCAACGCCACTTGGCTTGCGTTGCACAGGAAGACGTGTATATATCCTCCAGAGTTCGTAGTAGGAAAGAAAAGTTACGAAGTGGGGCAGTGTCGTGTGAAACTGGGATGAATTCTAATTCAAGTGGGAAAGCTGAAAGTGAAGTGATTCTAACGTTGTGACTATTCTTTGTGTCGTATTGTATGTTGCCAGTGTGATGTATTTCATGCTATTTAAGTATGTGTGGTTTGCATGGGAGAATAGCAAGATAGATTCAGAGGCAGTGGGTTATGTTCCTTTTTGTACCACTCGGTCTGGAGGAAATTTTCGTGATGATGCGTGTGAGAGTCGAAGTGTGAGATATAGCAAAAGATCCACCGTCCTATCCAGAAAGTGGACCATAAGATAATCACCAATGTAAAGCCATGGCCACTGGGCGGAGTTTCTCATGTGTAACTGTTGTATAAAATGTAATGGTGTGTTTGGGTTATCTTTGAACCATAATAAAATTTATCGAAATAAAAAAGATAGTGAAAAGAAAAACATTGGTGGCCTTCTTCTTCAAATAGTGTGGCGTCATGATACCCAGAATTTATAATGTGTGCGCCATTCATATTCAGTGCGATGGCCACGTGTTGATGAAAGCCGTTGGGTAAGAAAGAAAATGTGGTATTGCCAGAGCGTAGTGAACAATCAGAGCTGTGTAAATAACTAATAGTCAGCTGTGCGTTAACCGTTTCCGTTGCGTAATATTCAAACAGGATATCAATTTGTAGCTTAATTGTGAGTACTAGAGCTCATAATCAGTTATTGATGTTACTCGAGAGATACGAATAAATCCACTCGTTTGGCAGACCACTCATGTTGCACGCCTGACTGCTTGATGCCACAGTATGAGCAAGGCATGTGGGTGCCTCTCAGTCCCACTGCTAATAACCGGTCCGTAACAGTTCGTGTTAGACACATGTGGGCTCACAAGCCCTCTTATGTGTGCTGTCGTGGCTGTACGATCCGCCACTCCTGCCCCTAACAATATGACTTCCCTGGCCGGCGTCTGTGCTGCGTGGACGTCCAGAACATCGTCTACGGGTGTGAGGATGTTCACGTGACCACTGGTACCAGCATCGTTGCATAACTATCATGGCACGTCCAACTTGTGTAGCAATCCTCCATAAGGACTAGCCCGCCACTCGGAAGGCCACAGTTTGGCCACTTTCAAGTTTGCTCAGTTGACTGTAGGAAGCACGAGTGCTTCTCCATGGCATGGTGTAAGACGTCGTGGTCTAGTGACCTTCATTGCTTACATATTCCGCCCTCACAATCATATTCCGCACATCAAGACGCTTCATTCGAACCCAAACTTGATAAGATAAAGTCAATGTTGTATGAAGTCATGTAAACAAGTGCGCACTGAGGTTCAAATACTCGAGGATGGCGTACACACACACATTCCAGACATGATGGTCACAGGAGCTTTTAGTTCGAGAGAGGCAGACCACATGCCGGGAGGCCGGTCCCTTCAGAGGACGAGTCAACCTCAGCTGCCCATGGAGCAGACAGCATGTGCCCGAGTGAAAGGGGGAACAACACCGTGTTCGGCTTAAAAGCAAATTCCGCTACATTGTGTGGGAGCATCCAGCCCACGCATTCTTTACTCATAGCACGCAGTTTCAGAGATTTTCACAGGGAGACAGCAAATGCCTAATGTTGATACTACAGATTTCCGGATTGGTCGCCTTAAACGAAACATCATTCTCCCGTTTTATAAGAGCAATGCTGATTGGCAGACGATATTTCTGACGCATTGAGCTGAAGGAGTAATGAAAGAGACCAAAAGATATACCGCTTCACGTCTGGCATGGATAGGCGCCATTCCGTTGTCGTTCTTGGAGCGAGGAACAAGTCTCTCCTCAGTACTTCACTGGGAGAGCACCTCTGTCGAGAGTGAATCCAAGTGCGACTCTCTATTTGAGTCCTTGCGATTAAGCGTTGTTCACTGTGTTGGCCGACACACTTATTGTGCGGTGTGAATGGACAGAGTTATAGTTAAACGCCTGTGAGCGAATTTTTGAGTGGCATCGCGGTGGACTGGTTATCTGACCGTTGTACCACGCCGATAGTTAGACTAGGGCCAAATAGGAATCCTTGGCTTCATCGAGGTATAGGGAGAGTTCGATTGGCGAAGGTCAATTCTGATAGAACGGGAGTTATCTTATTTGTCAGCAGCGAGCGGCGCAGACAGCAGTCATCGCAGCTTACGGTATTGTGCGCTACAGCGATTGCGAACCCCATATTTCCTCCACAACAGTACACTTCACCGCATTTCACACGCGACAGCCTCGACCGTACGTAGCAACATTCTAAAGGATAATTATTCACATTGAGTAGGCGCCCCTCTCAGCCACTCTGCCAAGTCTACAACAACGTTAAACTTTGTATAGTAATATCATTAGCGAATCCAATCCTTGAGAGGTACCTTCACATTCCGGAAAGAACCAGGATATAACTTGTTCAATTCATAACTAAAAGTGCCATTGTGATTTCTCAGATTTTTTACAAAATAAATAATAACTTTCGTTAGTTTCATGTTTTTCTTACACTAACTAGCACTATTCCAGTACCCAAGTATCCCACTAGTTACGTAAGAAATTTTGTGAATTTTTGTGTCATTTCCTTACAGCGGACGACTCCAGAAGATATTTATTGCTGAAAGTTTTTCATGCATTTCTCTTTAGAACGTTAGGAGCGTCTGTCTGACTTCTGTAGTGATGTGGGGGTGGAAATTGCGTCTTGCAGGAGCCACAGGGTAAAGGGTACATCTGAGATTAATCCGTTGCGCAGAATAACAGAATAGCAGATCAACCCCACACTCACAATGGTTCCTTTCTTTCTTGACACGTCTGCAGTAATCTGAGCCTTCTGGCTGTGAGCATTCCCTGTTAATGGTCAGACACAGATGATGCTCTGGTAGCTCTACCACAACGCTACCTGTTAGCTGACGACGCTAGAAACATTGTCAGTACCTCTACTATTCCCCAGGTGGCACATGACATCATTGGATCAAAATCGACGTCGTCTTTCCAGGTGCACAGATTTTTTTCCTGGTAGTGTATTACATTTTTATTATATTTAACAGAGTTGTATAAACGAAAAAACAACAACAGAAAAACGAAGATAGATCAAAGAGCAGTATTCAAATAGATGATGTAAGTGTTCACATGCAGATGTACACGAAGGTGCAACGCTGTTAAGAAATAGAAAGTCTCCAGGGAAAGACAAGATTCTCAGTCAGTTACCGAGGTATGGAGGATATACGCTAACTGATTAATTAACAAAGTTGGTTAACAATGTTACAACTGGTAATAAAATTCCAAATGAAAGGAGAACTAGTATTGCAATGCTCATTTTCAAAATAGGAGATAAGATTACAGATTCAGTTACAGAATTCAACTGACAAACTCATAACAAAAATAGTAGGAGATAAAACACAAAGCATTACAACCCTTCCAGAGGTCCTGTGCGGTTTTAGATCCTGTAGGTGATACACAGACGCAATATTAATTCTTAGACATGTTATATAGAAAGTCCATCGAACTCAACAGACCAGCTTACCGTTGTTACATTAAGTTACGGAAGGCTTTCAACAGAATTTACTTAGCAAATGTTTTGAACCTGCTCTACAATCGGGGATTGCCTCCAACTTAATAAAAACATTTATCCCAACAACTACATGCAAGCGAAAATTACTTCAATATTAACTAGCTGCATAGCAGTTAATAGTGGTGTTACACAAGGTGACTCTTTGAGCCCGGTACTTTTTAATATAGTCGTAGATGAGGTGATAAAGCAGTGCTAGGTGGTAGTGGTTATAGAATCGAGTACGAAGAAATGTTTTACTGCACTGACGATGCATTTCTGCTGGCAAACAGTGAATATAACCTACAAAAACTTTTACATATATTTGATGCAACAGTCAAGCACTTGCACGGTCATAACCACTCCAAAAACATAAAATGTGACAACATCTGTGGAACCAGTTAGATGCAAACTGGAAGCGGATGGAAAAATTATTAAACAGATAAGGACATTTAAATATCTTGGTTCTGAACTGTCCAAGAGTGGAAATGTCGAGGAGGAAGTTAAACAGGTTGCAAAAGCAAAGTGTCAATGTGTTTAAATGATGCGCTTTCGAAAAGGAAGCATTCAGAAAAAGATGTAAGGACAGGAATAGACAAAACAACGATGAGACCAATTACGACATATGCAGCTGAGACAAGATCGGAAACATCAAAAAGACTTTTGGTAACCAAATAAATGGATTACAGGTAGGACACTAAGGCACAGAGAGAGGAGTGGAAGTATTAAAAAAGATGTGAGCTGGACATCATTAACGAATGGATACATGAGAGGAGACGTGAATGGATCGAACATATAGACAGGATGGATGAACGGAGAATTGTGAAAATCAACATCTTGTAAAAGAAATATTGGCCGTCCTTGGCAAAGGTAGAGTGACAACCACAGGGTCGACTGAAGAGTACTGAAGGAACAGACTTAGGCCTAGGAAGAAAGGAGGAAGAAGAAAAAGAAATTTCCACCGGTAGCGAGTGTGCATTACAACGTACTGCCGCTACAAAGAAGATCTGCCGGTTTCCGGAATATGTTTCAACACGCAAATACTGCCGCCGAACTTAATACACTGAAGCGCCAAAGAAACAAGCAGAGGTATGCGTATTCAAATACATAGGTATATATACAGGCACAATACGACGCTGCTATCGGCAACGCCTGTATAATGCAACAAGTGTCTGTCACAGTTGTTAAATCAGTTACTGCTGCTACAATGGCACGTTATCAACATAGTGGACGCACGAGCCATGGGAGACAGCATCTACAAGGTAGCGAGTGAAGTGGGGATTTTCCCGTATGACCATTTCAGGAATCCAGTAAAACATCAAATCTCCGACGTAGCCGCGACCGGAAAAAGATCTTGCAAGGAGAGAACAAACGACGGCTGAAGAGAATCTTTCAACGCGACAGAAATGCAACCGTTCCGCAAATTGCTGCACATTTCAATGCTGGACCATGAACAAGTGTTAGCGTGGGAACCATTTAACGAAACATCACCGATATGGGCTTTCGGAGCCGAAGGCCCACTCGTCTACCCTTGGTGACGGCACGACACAAACCTTTACACCTCTCCTGGGCCCGTCGACACCGACATTGGACTGTTGGTGATTGGAAACATGTTGCCTGTTCGGACGAGTCCCGTTTCAAATTTTATCGAGAAGATGGACGTGTCCAGGTATGGAAACAACCGAATGAATTAATGGAGCATGTCAGCAGGGGATTGTTGAAGCTGGTGGAGGCTCTGTAATGGTGTGTTCCGTGTGCAGTTAAAGTGATATGGGACCCCTGACAGGTCTGGACATGACTCAGACAGGTGACACGTACGTAAGCATCTTGTCTGATCAACTGCATCCATTCAAGTCCATTATGCATTCCGACAGACTTGGGCAATTCTAGCAGGACAATTCCACACCCCACACACGTCCAGAATTGCTACAGAATGGCTCCAGGAACACTCTTCTGAGCTAAAACACTTCCGCTGACCGCCAGACTCTGCAGACGTGAATATTATTGACCATGTCTGGGGTGCCTTGCAAGGTGCTGGTCTGAAAAAAAATCTCCACCCCCTCGTAGTCTTACAGATTTATGGACGGCCCTGCAGGATTCAAGATGTCAGTTCTCTCCAGCACTATTTCCGACATTAGTCGAGTGCATGCGACGTCGTGTTGCGGCGCTTCAACGTGCTCGTGGGAGCCCTTAACGATATTAGGCAGGTGTACCAGTATCTTTGCTCTTCAGTGTAGGTGTACGCTTTTGTACGACACACTTTATTCCATCTTTCAAATTCATATAACTCGTCCCTATTGGGTCGGATTGCACTCGAACCACAATTGCAGTCACTCATTTATCACACACCCATATGAGTTGTAAGTAGGCTGTTCAGGTTTCTTTGTTGGTAACGCCATGTAGCGCTCTATATGAAAATCACTGACTGTGCTTTGTGCAGCCGGTGACTATTATAAATAAATGACTGTGCTTAAACTCACACACAATATTTTTAGCGCAACGCAATCTGACTTTCAAAAATCCCTACAAAAGAATGGCCCTGACTAACAATGACCTATACCTTTCATGAATCACTTACCTCATAAAAATCTTCGTTACTCGAACTACTGCAACACAGCGTGCGCCAATACTGCCAGCTGAATAAAAGATTCAAACTACTGAAGGCACTAACTACTGATGGGCATAGTTAGCAAATGAAAGATTTTGATAGAGAACAAACAATGTATTTACCTTAATAGTGTTCAAAAGTCATTATATATATATCAGTTCATGATACCCAGTATTACAAATTTATTCTTTCTGGCGCAGACACGTCCAGATCGTCCGCTCTTAAAATTCTGCCATCTCTCTCCGCGCATCCCCCACTGGTGGCGGCTCACCTCCAACTGCGCAACGCTACGCGCTGTTAACAGCCAACTGCCCAACACTACAATAGCAAATTCCAACAATGCAAACCAACCACAGACTGCACACAACACAGTCAGTGATTTTCATAGAGAGCGCTACATGGCGTTACCAACACAAAAACCTAAACAGCTTGCTTACAGAGTTTACTCCTCGCGGTTCGTTTCTGTACGATCGCATTTCCATTTCGTAATAATTCTCTCGGATACGAAATATAATTCTGAGCTTCAGAATTCTGATTTTTCCCGCAGACATTCGCGTTTTAACTCTGGCACTGCTGTCAGTAAAATGTTTCACTTTGATGTGCGATCCCGAGAAACACAGGCACTCAACTTCGGGACTGTAAGCAATGTTCCGGCTCCACTGCCTCACTGTTCCGTGCCTAATGATCTCCAGGCGCCAGACCCTTTTAGAAAGATGTCTCATCCCGTCACCGTTGCCACTGCACTGTAGCAAAGGGGCGTCAGGGCAGATTCGATCCTTCAAGTATAGGATCAGTACCAGCCTTACAACCTGCAACTGGTACGTGGTCGCTGTATAGAGGTTTGTTAGTATGGATGAATCCCAGTATGGATGAATCCCAGATTGTCAGTTGACTATTGCCCCGCCCGCTGCAGACACCCTACTACGAGGTACATTCAAGTTCTAAGGCCTTCGATTTTTTTTTCAACTACTCACCCGAAGTCGATGAAACTGGCGTTACTTCTCGACGTAATCGCCCTGCAGACGTACACATTTTTCGCAACGCTGACGCCATGATTCCATGGCAGCGGCGGAGGCTTCTTTAGGAGTCTGTTTTGACCACTGGAAAATCGCTGATGCAATAGCAGCACGGCTGGTGAATGTGCGGCCACGGAGAGTGTCTTTCATTGTTGGAAAAAGCCAAAAGTCACTAGGAGCCAGGTCAGGTGAGTAGGGAGCATGAGAAATCACTTCAAAGTTGTTATCACGAAGAAACTGTTGAGTAGCGTTAGCTCGATGTGCGGGTGCGTTGTCTAACAGCACACGCGCAGCCCTTCCCGGACGTTTTTGTTGCAGTGCAGGAAGGAATTTGTTCTTCAAAACATTTTCATAGGATGCACCTGTTACCGTAGTGCCCTCTGGAACGCAATGGGTAAGGATTACGCCCTCGCTGTCCCAGAACATGGACACCATCATTTTTTCAGCACTGGCGGTTACCCGAATTTTTTTTTGGTGGCGGTGAATCTGTGTGCTTCCATTGAGCTGACTGGCGCTTTGTTTCTGGATTGAAAAATGGCATCCACGTCTCATCCATTGTCACAACCGGCGAAAAGAAAGTCCCATTCAGGCTGTCGTTGCGCGTCAACATTGCTTTGCAACCGTGTGGTCGTCCGTCAGCATTCGTGGCACCCACCTGGATGACACTTTTCGCATTTTCAGGTCGTCATGCAGGATTGTGTGCACAGAACCCACAGAAATGCCAACCCTGGAGGCGATCTGTTCAACAGTCATTCGGCGATCCCCCAAAACAATTCTCTCCACTTTCTCGATCATGTCGTCAGACCGGCTCGTGCGAGCCCGAGGTTGTTTCGGTTTGTTGTCACACGATGTTCTGCCTTCATTAAACTGTCGCACCCACGAACGCACTTTCGACGCATCCGTAACTCCATCACCACAGTCTCCTTCAACTGTCGATGAATTTCAATTGGTTTCACACCACGCAAATTCAGAAAACGAATGATTGCACATTGTTCAAGTAAGGAAAACGTCGCCATTTTAAGTATTTAAAACAGTTCTCATTCTCGCCGCTGTCGGTAAAATTCCATCTGCCGTATGGTGCTGCCATCTCTGGGATGTATTGACAATGAACGCGGCCTCATTTTAAAACAATGCGCATGTTTCTATCTCTTCCCAGTCCAGAGAAAAAAAAAATCGGAGGCCTTAGAACTTGAATGCACCTCGTACTGTGCTGAGGTTGAGGGGCAGCTTCCGGCGGTCGCAGCTGCAGCTCTGCCGTGCCGTACCCACACAGTAAGCCCGCCTGCCTGCCACCTGGGCGCGCTCCTTCCGGTCTTTTGGCGCAGCTCCACCGTCCGTTGCGACCTGTCTAGTCCTGCGAAGAGGCGAACTGCCGCCGGACCCGAAGGGGGCCCCAGTGATGCGGAAGTTCTCGTCCCGTTCGGTGGGTACATTTGCTTCTTAAACGCAGAAATCGGCCTTCACAGGGTACAGCGTAGCTCTTTTGTCAGAATCGAATTTCTGCCTTGTCTTACACAACTCTAAATAACGATATTAGTCGACCACAGAATTATTGCTCCCGGTAGTGAAGTCACTTCGGTCGGTCTGTCGTGGGTTTCTATCGCGATATTTCGCGAAAACACGCTGAACGAGTTGGTAGTTGTATGCACGTGCATCTTGCAAGCATTCACAGTACGTCGTGTTCTCCTTAGTCTCAACCGTTCACTGTAGCATCAGCGCATTTTCGCGATAACCGCCACGGAAAGCTAAGTGAGGCAATATCGTGGTCGGATGTCAAAATTTCTCTTGTGGTTGCTGCTGCTGTTGTTTCTGATGACAATGATAACGATGATGATGATGATGATGATGATGACGAAACTTCCTGGCAGATTAAAACTGTGTGCCGGACCGAGACTCGAACTCGGCACATTTGCCTTTCTTTCAGGAGTGTTAGTTCTGCAGGTTCGCAGGAGACCTTCTATTAAGTTCGGAAGGTAGGAGACGATGTACTGGCAGACGTAAAGCTGCGAGGACGGGGCGTGAGTCGTGCTTGGGTAGTTCGGTGGCAGAGCACTTGTCCGCGAAAGGAAAAGGTCCCGAGTTCGAGTCTCGGTCAGGCACACAGTTTTAATCTGCCAGGACGCTTCATATCAGCGCACACTCCGCTGCAGAGTGAAAATCTCATTCTGGATGATAATGATGATGATGGCAGAGGTTTCCTTCTCTTAGACAGTTACCCCTGAGTGAGTGCAATCAGACATTAGCTAGTACCGCCAGCCTCCCCCTCCCCCCCTCCCCCTACCATCTATTGCCCCCCCCCCTCCTCCACATTTTCATCAACTTTAGGACATAAATAAATTGTAGAATGAAAAACGTTTCTTGGAACACTTATTTTTAAAATGATGAAAGATAAATGATATTTAGTTTGTGTGGGTACGTGCGTGCGTGCGTGAGTGTGTCTGTGTGTGTTTTATAATGGGGGACGAAGCGATTCGTGGTGCATCACAAATGCTACCCACAACTCCTTCTCAGATAAGAAAGCTAACTATCCACGGTGAGGGTAGACACTTGTTAGTAAACATACTTCCCCCGCATTACTCTTCTCCATTGCACTTGGTTGACCTGCACGCTGCAACCCCCATTTAAAATCAAACAAATTCAAATGTGTGCCCCATACTTACTGTTCGTAAATCACTTCGTTGCTGCACTCCTTATTTCTGAACTGGCAGAAACTGGACAACTTCAGACTGTTAACGCTTTGTGTCTAACCATTCTAATAATAATAACAATAATAAAATCAAAAAACTGTGTACAACACTGTAGTAGCACTTATGTAGTTACTGCTGTCTCATGCTGTTAATTGACCCATTCATATGTTTCGAAGCGAGCAATGAAGCAATTTCTGGACTACTACAGGTACTACCTACAACATGAAGATACTTTCTTGAGATATTTAGCATTCCTTACGTATACGTCTCACTTTTATCATCAGCGACGTACGGGACAACACACAACATACGTGTGTAGTGGATGGACTATGTGAAGTACCTGTAACCTCCGCCGCATTTATGCTACTAATTGAAAAAAGTAATTATTGATAACTTGTATAATCAGTATTAGTCTTACAAAATTGTGATAATAGTAATGGTCTGTTTAAAGTAATTCAGTTTCGTGACTGAATCAAAAATGATTTAAATCGCTCTAACCATTATGGGACTTAACACCTGCGGTCATCAGCCACCTAGACTTAAAACTACTTAAACCTAACTAACCGAAGGACATCACACACATCTATGCCCGAGGCAGGATTCGAACCTGCGACCGTAGCAGCAGCGCGGTTCTGGACTGAAGCACCCAGAACCGCTCGGCCACAGCGACCGGCTGACTGAAACAGAATCGAATGGTATAGTTTTTTCCGCTCAGAAAATTTCATTTTACCCCTAAGGGGGGCAATTACCCCCAGGTTGGGCACCACTGCCGTAGACCCACATTCAGACAATTTCACCACCCTTCCACCCTCGAATAACACCTCACAAAAATTAACATAAAAATCTTCTCGTGCGAGCTATGATTTCTCTCGTTCTACCACAATGGTCATTTCTTCCTACGTAGCTGCGAATCGCCAAAATATGTTCGGATTAGGAGCAGAAATCTGGTGAGTGACAGTTTATAACAGATATTACTGTAACGAAAAATCGTCTTTGCTTTAATAATTGTCACTTCAACTCGCTTATCACACCCGTGACATTATCTCTCCAGTTTTGCTTTTCAATTACGTCCATCAATGCCCTCTGGTAAGAGTAACACACTGCGCTGCAATACTACAGGCGGGGATAGACAAGCGTAGTGTAGACAGTCTCTTTGGTGGATTTGGGGCACATTCTAAGCGTTCTGCTAATACATGGCAGTCATTGGTTCGTCTTCTCCCCAATCTATGTTACTTCTCCCCAATCTATGGTTCCCAGAGCCGGTCGCGGGCTATCTATCAAAACATTGATTTTCAATATTTCGTATGATTAGTGGCCGAATTTCAAAACGTAAATAGCTGTCATAATCTACTCATTAAGAGCTATAGCATGACGTGAAAAGTTTAACGCAGTAGGCAGCTATTACGGCTACAAACTGTGAATATGCCAGACGCAGAGTAACAAGCGGCACGTAAATTACGTAGAATAAAGGGTGATTCAAAAAGGAGGATCGTATTTTAATTGTTTACTAGCTTCTCAAGTAGTCGAAATTCGACAAACTGTGTTTATAAAGTAACGAAAGTCCATCGTTTTATATAATTAAATAGAATTTAGTTCTTAGCTGTTCACACGTTTCAAAACAACAATATACTTATCATTATCAACGTCCACATTATTTATATTACTTTGTCAACGCTAAAATTGTATCGCTCTTCGTCTTTCAATTCGACCTTTTAGTGTTCTTCTTCAAGGCTTAGCACAAAGTGTAATAACGGAAGTTGTAGGTATTCAAAATGAAGAAATAGGAAGTCAAGAGCTTACTACAATTTTTATGATAACGGCGGCAAATGAGGAGGGAGTTAGTTCCATTTACTCTTCAACAAAACTAAACAAAAAAAAAAACGACGCCAACAAACAAAGTTATGTACAGACTGCGTTGCTCTCAATAGCTTCGTTACTATGACGTATTGTTTACCACTGCTAACAAGGTCAACGACCAAGCAGTTGTGGCTTTGTAGCTGTCCGGTATGCGTGTGTTACTGAAAAGGAACGATCTGCAAAATTTAAGCGTGAACGTCTCTAGAAGGCGATTTCACGAAATGTCGTTACTCTCCGTGTGTCATTTCTATGTTATTGAAATATTTCTATAGTATTGAAATGATTGTTTGATTTCTCTTGACTTCTTAGATCATTCGAAGCGCGTCCTTGGTATAGTGCGCCCGCAGCTCGTGGTCGTGCGGTAGTGTTCTCGCTTCCTACGCCCGGGTTCCCGGATTCGATTCCCGGCGGGGTCAGGGATTTTCTCTGCCTCGTGATGGCTGGGTGTTGTGTGATGTCCTTAGGTTAGTTAGGTTTAAGTAGTTCTAAGTTCTACGGGACTGATGACCATAGATGTTAAGTCCCATAGTGCTCAGAGCCTTGGTATAGTGCGCAGGAAAACAGATTTTGTGTTAACGTTGGCAAATTATAACTTTCCCTTATGGAAACACAACATGAATGCCGTTGTATCACGTAACCTCTGCTGCGAAATGTTATACTTTGCAAAATCTGCACTGTAAATTCATCAGACCGCAATTGTAACTATCAGAAGTATGTGGAATTAGCTCCAGTGCACATTTAAATGCGCCGTTCAATAAAACAGATGCATTATCATCATGGAAGTCTACGTTCCTATTACTTTCTCTACACAAAAATTGTGTCTGTCGAGCTTTGCACCTTTCACTCCGACCCGTCAAACGTTGGCTTTCCATTGTTTCCCTGCAACGAATATATTGTTTCCGTATTATAAGGGAAATCGGAAGCCGTAAATATCCTTATTAACACTATTGAAAACATTATCGACCTAGCAGTTGTCGCATGGTAGCTGCCTGCTATGTGTGTGTTACTGCAAATGAAACGTTATTTTTATGTGCCATTTCTACCACACCACCTGATTGGTATGCAGGACATAAGTTGGTAGAACGTCAGTTTTTGATGTTCGCGTGTTGGAGATTTTCTTGAATGACATAGAAGGTATCGCCAGAGTTATGAATACGAAAGCATCTACTTCTTTTCACCATTGCTAACAGTTACGTGCACTCGTGAGTTTCCGTTTGTGCACATCTGTGGCAAAATACCTTTCGAATTATATAAGTTTCATTGAACTCCAACTATAAAAATCGGTACTTCAATTTTCGTGTTGAGGTATTAACGTTATGACAAACTAGTGCTTGTCACCGGACAGAGGAAGATTCAAAGTTGTGACACAGATACGCCTTTGCTTTGTTTACGGCAACATGGCGACTACACTACAAGAGTAATCGTTTGGTGTGTTGGAATTTGCGCTATGTCAGTCCATTGATGGAGTGCAACGTGCATTCCGCCGTCGACTGATCAAGAAGCGGTCTCTGGAAAAGCGGATTTATGACTGGCACAAAAAAAATTCTTGTAGGTTGGTTGCATATGCGAAGGGAAAAGCGCTAGTCGGCCATGCACGTCTGATGAAAATGTAAAGCGTATCCGAGATGCGTCCACACGGAGCCCTCGAAACTTCCCCAGCAACTTCAGGTTCCTCAGACAACGGCATGGCGTGATTCTGACACGTCACCCAGATATGAAGTTACTGTAGCAGTTGCGTCCCGAAGAGCGTAACAGAAGGTACGGGTACATTTCATTTCTCCAGAATGTGACAGAGACACTTTCCCTGAACGGCTCGTCTTTTCGGAAGAATCGACGTTTCATTTAACGGATATGTCAATCCTAAAGGCCCGGGGTCGATTCCCGGCTGGGCCGGAGATTTTCTCCGCTCTGGGGCTGGGAGTTGAGTTGTCCTAATAATCATCATTTCATCCCCATCGATGCGCAAGTCGCCGATGTGGCGTCAAATCGAAAGACTTGCACACGGCGAATGGTCTACCCGGCTGGAGGCCCTAGTCACAAGATATACAGGGTGGTCCATTGATGGTGACCACGCCAAATATCTCACAAAATAAGCATCAAACCAAAATACTACAGAGAACAAAACTCGTCTAGCTTAAAGGGGGAAACCAGATGGTGCTATGGTTGGCCCGCTAGATGGCGCTGCCATAGGTCAAACGGATATCAACTGCGTTTTTTTTTTTAAATAGGAACCCTCTCTTTTATTACGTATTCGTGTAGTACGTAAAGAAATATGAATGTTTTAGTTGGACCACTTGTGATAGATGGCGCTCTAATAGTCACCAACATATGGCTCACAATTTTAGACCAGCAGTTGCCAACAGGTAGGTTTTTTAAATTAAAATACAAAACGTAGGTACGTTTGAACATTCTATTTCGATTGTTCCAATGTGATACATGTACCTTTGTGAACTTATCATTTGCCCGCATCTCGTGGTCGTGCGGTAGCGTTCTCGCTTCCCACGCCCGGGTTCCCGGGTTCGGTTCCCGGCGGGGTCAGGGACTTTCTCTGCCTCGTGATGGCTGGGTGTTGTGTGCTGTCCTTAGGTTAGTTAGGTTTAAGTAGTTCTAAGTTCTAGGGGACTGATGACCATAGATGTTAAGTCCCATAGTGCTCAGAGCCATTTTGAACCTACCATTTCTGAGAACGCATTCTGTTACAGCGTGATTACCTGTAAATACCACATTATGCAATAAATGCTCAAAATGATGTCCATCAACCTCAATGCATTTGGCAATACGTGTAACGACATTCCTCTCAACAGCGAGTAGTTCGACTTCCGTAATGTTCGCTCATGCATTGACATTGCGCTGACGCATGTTGTGAGACGTTGTCGGTTGATCACGATAGCAAATATCCTTCAACTTTCCCCACAGAAAGAAATCCGGGGACGTTAGATCCGGTGAACGTGCGGGCCATGGTGTGGTGCTTCGACGACCAATCCACCTGTCATGAAATATGCTTTTCAATACCGCTTCAACCGCACGCGAGCTATGTGCCGGACATCCATCATATTGGAAGTACATCGCCATTCTGTCATGCAGTGAAACATCTTGTAGTAAAATCGGTAGAACATTACGTAGGAAATCAGCATACATTGCACCATTTAGATTGCCAACGATAAAATGGGGGCCAATTATCCTTCCTCCCATAATTCCGCACCATACATTAACCCGCCAAGGTCGCTGACGTTCCACTTGTCGATGCCATCGTGGATTTTCCGTTGCCCAATAGTGCATACTATGCCCGTTTACGTAACCGCTGTTGGTGAGTGACGCTTCGTCGCGAAATAGAATGTGTGCAAAAAATCTGTCATCGTCCCGTAATTTCTCTTGTGCCCAGTGGCAGAACTGTACACGGCGTTCAGAGTCGTAGCCATGCAATTCCTGGTGCACAGAAATATGGTACGGATGCAATCAATATTGATGTAGCATTCTCAAGACCGACATTTTTGAGATTCCCGATTCCCGCGCAATTTGCCTGCTACTGATGTGCGGATTAGCCGCCACAGCAGCTAAGAAACCTACTTGGGCATCATCATTTGTTGCAGGTCGTGGTTGACGTTTGACATGTGGGTCAACACTTCCTGTTTCCTTAAATAATGTAACTATCCGGCGAACGGTCCGGACACTTGGATGATGTCGTCCAGGTTACCGAGCAGCATACATAACACACGCCCGTTGGACATTTTGATGACAATAGCCATACATCGACACGATATCGACCTTTTCCGCAATTGGTAAACGGTCCATTTTAACACGGGTAGTGTATAACGAAGCAAATACCGCCCGCACTGGCGGAATGTTACGTGATACCACGTACTTACACGTTTGTGACTATTACAGCGCCATCTATCACAAAGCGAAAAAAGTGGTCCAACTAAAACATTCATACTTCTTTACATACTACACGAATATGTAATAAAAATGGGAATTCCTATATAAAAAAACGCAGTTGATATCCGTTTGACCTATGGCAGTGCCATCTAGCGGGCCAACCATAACGTCATCTGGTTTCCCCCTTCACGCCAGACAAGTTTCGTTCTTTGTAGTTTTTTCGTTTGATGCTTATTTCGTGAGGTATTTGGCCCGTCACTATCAATGGACCACCCTGTGTAAAAGACAGACTCTTTGTTCCACCTATGGCAGCTACTCTCCAAGATACGAAAAACCGAATTGTCGTAGGTGTATATTCAATAAACAGGGACCTGTTGATTCGTCTGGGGAGTGAAATAGACTACCGTTTCGATGTTTCTGGAGCAACGCATAGTGCTAAAGTTAACCGTATGATATAGTGTTTGTGCGAATATAAAACTTTGAAATTTCCTCAGCCCAGTGACATGCACAATGTGTTCGTACCGTTCACAATTTATCTGTAAGAAATAAGTGAAACCTGTTCTTTCTTTTTAAATCAGCCTGTATAATAGTGTAGTGTTTGCGAACGAGAGCACTTAGTGATGCACAACTAAACTTGCAGGTTATTTCAAACCTTTACGAAACTTTTTTTGTTTCCTCTTTGACACGCCCCAGAAAACAATAAAAGGAAAAATAATTGACGCTTATTACATTTTCGCTGTAAATGCTGTAAGAGATTAGCATCAGGCTTGAAGTTTGAACTCAAGACTTTTTTACTACTAAATCTACTCGCAGCAGATTTTGCAAACAGTCTCCACGTATACCAATGAACCGCTGTACGATACGTAATTCAGAAAACATGATGCCGTAACCATCGACATGCGTAACAATGTTGCATTTCTAAAAACGCAAAGCAAAATACCGAGAATATAGTGATCCAGTGTTTGATAATGAAAGCACTTGGCGAGTTCTGTCAAACTTTAAGTGTTTCGGCGCAAAGTGAAGCGCCGGCACGCCGGCCAGGAACGTTACAGCAGAGGGGGTGTAAGTAGGCTGTTTATGCTTTCTCATTGGCAACGTTACGTAGCGCTCTGTATGAAAATCACTGGCTGTGCTGTATGCAGTCTGTGGGTAGTTTGCAATGTTGTCTGCCATTGTAGTGTTGGGCAGCTGGATGTGAACAGCGCGTAGCGTTGCGCAGTTGGAGGTGAGCCGCCAGCTGTGGTGGATGTGGGGAGAGAGATGGCGGAGTTTTGAAATTTGTTATACTGGATATTATGAACTGCTATATATATTATGACTATTAAGGTAAATACATTGTTTGTTCTCCATTAAAATCTTTCATTTGCTAACTATCCCTATCAGTAGTTAGTGACTTCCGTAGTTTGAATCTTTTATTTAGCTGGCAGTAGTGGCGCTCGCTGTATTGCAGTAGTTCGAGTAACGAAGATTTTTGGTGAGGTAAGTGATTTGTGAAAGGTACAGGTTAATGTTAGTCAGGGCCATTCCTTTGTAGGGATTTCTGAAAGTCAGATTGCGTTGCGCTAAAAAATATTGTGTGTCAGTTTAAGCATAGTCTTGTAAAAATTGCTCTAAGGGGACGTTTCAGGGGCTGTGAAGAAGGCGTCAGCCAATAAATACCACACGGACCGACCCCCTCTAGGACGCCAACGAGACAGCAGCGGCCTCCAGACGAAGAGAAACATAACGCCGCACCTCCTGGCTGCAGTCCAGTTGGCCCACTTCTCTAGCAGCGACTTAGGAACTGTATTACTTCTCTTGTATTGCGAGTTGCATGTACTGAAGAGATTGCTTATGTTGCATGTCGGCCTTTGCTTGCGACATATCATTGTAAATTCTCAAAGTCAAATATTTTAATCATTTCCTTTTATAGCAAATTTCATTAATACGATTTGCTTGAATTGTTGTCTAGCGACCCGAGGAAGCAGGTTTTCTAGGCATCCCACACTTGACGAGTATGCAGGATACAACAGTAAACATAATTTCAAACGTTTAGTAAGCTCACCCTCGCTTAGGTTCTTAAGGTCAAATATTTAAAACATCGGGTTATCAAAAAGTTAGTATAAATTTGAAAACTGAATAAACCACAGAATAATGTAGATAGAGAGGTACAAATTGACACACATGCTTGGAATGACATGGGGTTTTGTTAGAACTAAAAAAATACAAAAGTTCACAAAATGTTCGACGGATGGCGCTTCATCTGATCAGAATAGCAATAATTAGCATAACAAAGTAAGACAAAGCAAAGATGATGTTCTTTACAGGAAATGATCAATAGGTCCACCATCATTCCTCAACAATAGCTGTAGTCGAGGAATAATGTTGTGAACAGCACTGTAAAGCATGTCCGGAGTTATGGTGAAGCATTGGCGTCGGATGTTGTCTTTCAGCATCCCTAGAGATGTCGGTCGATCACGATACTCTTGCGACTTCTGGCAACCCCGAAGCCAATAATCGCACGGACTGAGGTCTGGGGACCTGGAAGGCCAAGCATGACGAAAGTGACGGCTGAGCACACGATCATCACCAAACGACACGCGCAACAGATCTTTCACGTGTCTAGCATTTTTTTTTTTTTTGGTTCCAATAAAACCCCATGTCATTCGAAGCATGTATGTCAATTTTTACCTCTCTATCTACATTATTCCGTGATTTCTTAACTTTTCAAATTTATACTGACTTTTTGATCATCCGGTATTTGTAATGAGACATTTCAAGCTGTTTTATACAATGGAACTCAATTCCTTAGAAACTGGAGGGTAGGAGATTTGACGGTAATGTCTAAGTGATGGATTCATTTTAAACTGTTGGTGATTGTGAGCCCAGACATTTAGTCAAATCTACCTTGTGAACGCCTCTTCATCTCTGTATAGCTGCCGTGGGCTACATCCATTTAAATCTACTTACCCCCTTAGGCGGTGGTCCCCGACTACAAATTTAAGACCAACCCTTCACTACATTGCCAATATGACGATCCCATGATGCTTCAGGACGTGTCCTGTCAACCGGTCCCTGCGTTAAGTCAAGTTGTACCATGAAGATCTCTTTCTCTCAGTTCGATTCAGTACCTCATCATTAGTTACTCAATCTACCACCTAGTCTTCATATCTCTTTCATAGCACCACATATCAAAAGCTGCTATTCTCTACTTGTCTGAATTGCTTATCTTCCACTTTTCACTTCCATACAAGTCTACACTGAAAACATACACGTTCAGAAAAGACTTCCGAACACCTATCTTCTGACAGGCGTTCGATACAGTACCGCGCTGCTGCATGAATAAAATACGAGCGTACGTTATGCCAGACAAACTGTCTGAGTACAGTGAAGAGTTTCTAGCAGACAGAACACACATGTCATTCTCAATGTCTCCAGACGAAATAGCAACTTCTGGTGTGTCCCAGAGAGACGTCTACAAACGTTAAAGTAACCTCTGGCCTGCCACAGGGGTGTGTTACGGGACTATTGATTTTCACAATATACATAAATGACCTAGTAGATATTGTCGGAAGTTCCATGCGGTTTTTCGCGGATGATGCTGTAGTGTATAGAGAAGTTGCAGCATTAGAAAATTACAGCGAAATGCAGGAAAATCTGCAGTGGATAGGCACTTGGTGCAGGGAGTGGCAACTGACCCTTAACATAGACAAATGTAATGTATTGCGAATACATAGAAAGAAGGATCTTTTATTGTATGATTATATGATAGCGGAACAAACACTGGTAGCAGTTACTTCTGTAAAATATCTGGGAATATGCGGACGGAACGATTTGAAGTGGAATGATCATATAAAATTAATTGTTGGTAAGGCGGGTGCCAGGTTGAGATTCATTGGGAGAGTCCTTAGAAAATGAAGTCCATCAATAAAGGAGGTGGCTTACAAAACACCCGTTCGACCTACACTTGAGTATTGCTCATCAGTGTTGGATCCGTAACAGGTCGGGTTGACGGACGAGATGGAGAAGATCCAAAGAAGAGCGGCGCGTTTCGTCACAGGGTTATTTGGCAAGCGTGATAGCGTTACGGAGATGTTTAGCAAACTCAAGTGGCAGACTCTTCAAGAGAGGCGCTCTGCATCGCGGTGTAGCTTTCTGTCCAGGTTTCGAGAGGTTGCGTTTCTGGATGAGGTATCGAATACATTGCTTCCTCCTACTTATACCTCCTGAGGAGATCACGAATGTAAAATTAGAGAGATTCGAGCGCGCACGGGGGCTTTCCGGCAGTCGCTCTTCCCGCGAACCATACGCGACTGGAACAGGAAAGGGAGGTAATGACAGTGGCACGTAAAGTGCCCTCCACCACACACCGTTGGGTGGCTTGCGGAGTATAAATGTAGATGTAGATAACTGTTGTAGGACTACTACTTTTGACAATACCTACACACTCATATTGAGAAACAAACCTTGAATGACAAGACATAGGACGTTCATACTCACAGGATATGCACATTAGAATGATCTGCAGAAGAGATCTGCAGAAACGATTAGCATTTGAACCGTGTCGACCCGTGGGTTCGAGACCAACATCGGTATCGCGGCGCAACACCACTTACGGCTAAAACGTGCCTGCGGCTATCGTTGTCGCTATAAACTGAAGTAATGGGACAGTGTGACTTGAGCAGAAGTGGCCCATGCGTCGCAGACATACGCGCGAAACATACCTGTAGGGAAGCAGCCTACTCACTCCTTATAGAATTCATGTGCTTTACATGGTGTGATAGTCTAGTCCGCTGTAACTAGCTATGACGTCACGAATGTTGCGGAAGACCTTAAAAGTAAAGTAAATGATCTGAAAATTTAGTAGCATGTCAGGAGTGATACTAAAATGATAATGTCTTAAGTTTCAGTTAACAGTTTTCGAAATTTGGACGTTTTAAGTAAAAATCGTCGGCGCAACAGAAAGGAGCTAGAAACCTCAAAGTATATAGTCGGGTTCATTTTTCATTGTAATTTAATGGAAACAGCCTGCTGGATCTCACAAAGTAATATCTTGGTTGAAATTCATGATTTTCTGTTTTTGTGTCCTAAAAGTACGGAAGCAAGGTAGATTAAATAAGTGATTAGATAAAGCTAGGATGTTTAGATTCAGGTAGAATGGAGATACGCTATAATAACAAAGATGTGAGAAGTTTCCAAGAGGTAGCTATAAGACTATAGCTGTAGTTTCTCTCCAAAGGGCAAGTTCAGAGCTCATCTATTGCGTGCAGTGCAACTAAAATAATTCTCTCACCAAAAGTATTTAACCTAGCCACATTAGAATTTTATTATAGATACTTACGTGTTTGCTGATTCCACAATTAAATCGAGAGCTTCATTGGCTTGCAGCGAATGAAGCAATTAATTATTCAGCAACTTGAAGTGGTGTTCTGCTAGCCCAAGCGACTAGCCAGGAAGGCAAATGTTGTCGGCTGCGCCTTCGGCGGTCCGCACCGCGGCTATATGAATGTGAGTGCTGCGAGATAGACTCAGGCCCCAGTTCTCTTCTACGAGGTGCATTCAAGTTCTAAGGCCTCCGATTTTTTTTTTCTCCGGACTGGAAAGAGATAGAAACATACGCATTGTTTTAAAATGAGGTCGCGTACATTGTCAATACGTCCCAGAGATGGCAGCACCGCACGGCAGATGGAATTATACCGACAGCGGCGAGAATGAGAACTGTTTTAAATACTTAAAATGGCGACGTTTTCCGTACTTGAACAGCGTGCAATCATTCGTTTCCTGAGTTTGCATGGTGTGAAACCAATTGAAATTCATCGACAGTTGAAGGAGACATGTGGTGATGCAGTTATGGATGTGTCGAAAGTGCGTTCGTAGGTGCGACAGTTTAATGAAGGCAGAACATCAAGTGACAACAAACCGAAACAACCTCGGGCTCGCACAAGCCGGTCTGACGACATTATCGAGAAAGTGGAGAGAATTATTTTGGGGGATCGCCGAATGACTGTTGAACAGATCGCCTCCAGAGTTGGCATTTCTGTGGGTTCTGTGCATACAATATTGCATGACGACCTGAAAATGCGAAAAGTGTCATCCAGGTGGGTGCCACGAATGCTGATGGACGACCACATGGCTGCCCGTGTGGCATGTTGCCGAGCAATGTTGACGCGCAACGACAGCATGAATGGGACTTCCTTTTCGTCGGTTGTGACAATGGTTGAGACGTGGATTCCATTTTTCAATCCAGAAACAAAGCGCCAGTCAGCTCAATGGAAGCACACAGATTCACCGCCACCAAAAAAATTTCGGGTAACCGCCAGTGTTGAAAAAATGATGGTGTCCGTGTTCTGGGACAGCGAGGACGTAGTCCTTACCCATTGCGTTCCAAAGGGCACTACGGTAACAGGTGCATCCTACGAAAATGTTTTGAAGAACAAATTCCTTCCTGCACTGCAACAAAAACGTCCGGGAAGGGCTGCGCGTATGCTGTTTCACCAAGACAACGCACCCGCACATCGAGCTAACGTTACGCAACAGTTTCTTCCTGATAACAGCTTTGAAGTGATTCCTCATGCTCCCTACTCACCTGACCTGGCTCCTAGTGACTTTTGGCATTTTCCAGCAATGAAAGACACTCTCCGTGGCCGCACATTCACCAGCCTTGCTGCTATTACCTCAGCGATTTTCCAGTGGTCAAAACAGACTCCTAAAGAAGCCTCCGCCGCTGCCATGGAATCATGGCGTCAGCGTTGTGAAAAATGTGTACGTCTGCAGGGCGATTACGTCGAGAACTAAGGCCAGTTTCGTCGATTTCGGGTGAGTAGTTAATTAGAAAAAAAATCGGAGGCCTTAGAACTTGAATGCACCTCGTAGGTTCGCGTCAGCGCGCACTCCGTGTCGGAAGCCGCGTCGCGTTTGTGCAGTTGCCAGGAACAGCCTTGGATGCCGTATTACGTAACTCGATATGCACTTAACAATGAGTTCGCATTGTGGTAAAGTGTTAACTACGGAATGACTCCAGTGAGTTAGTCTCAGTTTCCGTATGTCGTATTTTCACGTGTCGCCGCAGGACTGACTTCCTACCATTGCTAGCGTGGCCTTTGATGAGTATTAACATTAAATTTTGGCGAGCACTCACTTTGAACATTTACTTCGATAACAGTCGTTTCTGAGTGGCAAAAGGCAAGTTTTGTCAGGAAATACAGGGTGTCCGAAAAGTCTTTCCCTGATTACATAAATTGATAACTCGGGCGAGAAGTAAGATACAAATATGAAACTGGTGTCTAATTGTTCACAAACTATCAAAGTTTTTTTCACACATCAGTAAACATCCACATGAGCACCCTTGGTAGCACGTAGCACATCTAGGCGATATTCAGTTTCCGTCCACACATTAGCCAGCATCACTGGAGGATCGATTCAACGACTGTGGTTATCCGTTGCCGCAGGGTTTCAAGATCTGGTACACGTGTTCGGTAGACCTCGTCCTTGACATAACCCCATAAAAAGAAGTCTAATGGGGTTATGTCAGGACAGGGTGGAGGCCAAACCGTTGTCCCATCACGACCAATCCATCGCCCAGGAAAGGTCATATCGAGATAGGCACGGACGTCGAAACCCCAATGAGGCGGTGCACCGTCTTCCTCAAACAAGACATCGGGGTGATACTGAAGCAGCTGAGGAACAGCATACAGTTGGAACATGTCCAGATACACTGCAGATGTGATGGTAGCCTCAGCGAAGAAGAATGGCCCGATAATTCGGTCGCGCAATAGCGCGCACCAAACATTCACCTTTGGACTGCCTCTGGTGCACTCCGTGACCTCGCCAGGGGGGTTGTGAACCCCAAATGCGCACATTATGGTGATTCACTACTCCACTGACAAAAAAGGTCGCTTCGTCGGAAAAGGCAATTCGTCTGAGATAACCATCATCGTCCTCAATACGTGATAGCATTCCGACCGCAAAGTCATATCGACGTGTACTGTCATTGGGCAACATTGGAAGTGGAAGTTTACTGATGTGTGAAAAAAACTTTGATAGTTTTAAACAATTGGACACCAGATCCATAATTGTATCTTACTTCTAGCCTGAGTTATCAATTTATGTAATCAGGGAAAGACTTCTCGGACACCCTGTATTTCCTGACAAAACATGCCTTTTGCCACTCAGAAACCAGTAGTCCACAGGTCATAAATACGAGGGTTGTTTTTTAGGTAAGGGCCGTTCGCGCGTATAGTCCCGTAGCTCGTGCGGACGCCGTAACAAGCCACCGCGCCACTTGCCGGCATTCTTCCCGTTCACACTGATGCAAGTTGCAGCTCTGTAGCTGACGTGTACGCATCGCTGTGCTACTTTATAATGATTACGATTATTGAATCGCCCGCCGCGTGTGAGATACGGTCAGTGATACGTTTTTTGGCCGCGAGAAGCCTATCAACTGCAGAAATTCATCGTCAGTTAACAGAAGTTTATGGCTTGAATGCAATGAGTGAAGGTAAAGTGCGTCAATGGGTTAGAGAGTTTAAAAATGGCCGTCAAAACGTCCATGACGAAGAACGCTCAGGCCGGCCCTCTGTGATCACTGATGATTTGGTGGCTACAGTCGAAACAAAGATTCGTGAGGACAGAAGATTCGCAATTTCCACTCTTTCTTTGGTATTTCCACAAGTTTCAAGATCGGTTTTGCACAAAATTGTGTCTGAAAACCTAAAATTTAAGAAACTGTGTTCTCGGTGGGTACCCAGACTCCTCACAGAGGACCAAAAAGGGAAGAGATTTGCCACTTCATTGGACTTTTTGATTCCTTACGAGGAAGAAGGGGATGACATGTTGAGTCAAACTGTCA
This sequence comes from Schistocerca cancellata, assembly GCF_023864275.1. Classification (NCBI taxonomy): domain Eukaryota; kingdom Metazoa; phylum Arthropoda; class Insecta; order Orthoptera; family Acrididae; genus Schistocerca; species Schistocerca cancellata. The sequence continues at coordinate 12,189,016 of NC_064635.1, read as the reverse complement.
CTGGAGATGAAACATGGGTATCCCATATCACTCCCGAAAGCAAGTGACAATCGATGGAATGGCGACACACAACCTCACCCGTCAAGGTCAAAGCCAAACAGACGCTGTCAAAGCGCAAGATTATGGCAACTGTGTTCTGGGACCGGCGCGGTGTTTTGCTAGTGGACTTTATGCCACGAGGAACGACAATCAACTCAGATGGCTACTGTGCAACTCTAAAGAAGCTCCGCAGAGCAATTCAAAACAAAAGGCGCGGCATGCTGACAAAAGGAGTTTTGGTCCTGCACGATAACGCTAGGCCTCACACCTCTCAAAAGACTCGGGATTTGATTGATTCTTTTGGCTGGGAAGTTCTGGATCATGCACCATACAGCCCCGATGTTGCTCCTAGCGATTTTCACCTTTTCCGGTACCTGAAACACCATCTTGGTGGGCAGCGTTTCAATGACGACGATGAAGTGAAAGCGGCCGTGAACTCTTGGCTGTCGGATCAGGCGGCCGAATTCTTTGAAGAGGGAATTAAAATCTTAGTTGTACGGTATGACAAGTGCTTAAATAAACAAGGCAACTATGCAGAAAAATAGGTAAAAGTGTGTAGAATCAGAAAATAAAAGTTTATTTACAAAAGTACTTGTATCTTTTTTTTAAAATAAAAACGGCCCTTACTTAAAAAACAACCCTCGTACTATCTTTTAGTAATATTACGATGTCAGAAAACGCTGATATTAATAAATAAATGAATAACTTGGGCATAACTGAAAATGTACGATCTTACACGAACTATACCGATATCGGGCTCAAGTAACACCCTGTGCACCGTAGTCAGCAGTTGTCGATAGGACGCCTTTCGATCTACTCATGCAGTAAACCAGGCTCTCATATCTTTAATAGTTAGCTTATAATCAGTGTCAACAAGTTCGTTTTGCGGTGTTTCTTAAATAAACGTACCATAAAGCTATCCCGTGTAAAAATTATTTACACATAAAAGAACTTCTTCGCGGTTCATTACGTAAAACATTAGTACTGCGCTTTCAGAATCCGATGGCGCTGCTACGGCTCTGCAAGGGGCCATAAAACTACGAGAGCATCTCAGTAACAGGCAGGAAGGTCACTCAGTCAGTTCAAGGACGGACTGGCTTAATTATCGCAAAACTTGGGTAGGACAGCGTGACCAGTTATTCTGTACGCCCCTTATACCGACATCTACCGATTCACCGAGGTTTAGTACAAGTGGGGCTTTCTTGTAAGATGTAGAGCAGAACAGAGAAAAAGTTCGAAATTTTTTATTGCTTATTTTATTAGACTGATGCTTTAACAATGACATCTCAAAGTTTCAAAATCGATTCTGCCTAGAAATATGATTCAAAAAGATTTCTTTCTTCTTCTGCACTTGCCACACCATTTTCTCCTGCTGTGTACCTCACCTTGTCTGCACTAGATATTTCTTGTGTTAATTTTTCGGTCAAAAAAATGGTTCAAATGGCTCTGAGCACTATGGGACGCAACTGCTGTGGTCATAAGTCCCCTAGAACTTAGAACTACTTAAACCTAACTAACCTAAGGACATCACACACATCCATGCCCGGGGCAGGATTCGAACCTGCGACCGTAGCGGTCGTGCGGTTCCAGACTGTAGCGCCTTTAACTGCTCGGCCACTCCGGCCAGCAATTTTTCGGTCACACAGTCGAATCAATGTGCAGATGTATCTAGAAGGCTGTGAAAGGAATGAAGGCAAAGAAATTAGAAGATAAAATCCACTGGGATGTGCTAAGAGACTGACAGTCAAAGTAGATGACACATTACAAATATGTTATGGAAAAGCCATCAGGGACAATGTACGTAACGTGAAAACTATGCACCAAGTAGTGTGGGCAGTATTCTTCCACCAACCTTCCACAGATGAGAATCTTCAGCACTTCCTGCGTGACGTATCTTGTGGCAAATATCTTCAGGCAGAAGCCTGTTGTAAGCCATACATCCATAAGCGTGGTTTGCCAGCTACTGTTTTTAGTGTTATAGAGCCAACTTTCATATACCCAGCTTATCCTTAACTGCTAAAAAAAAAAGTGTATATGGAAAAACGCGAAATACAAATGACAGCTAAGTTTCTGGACAGGCATCGATGTGCTATTCCTGGCAACATTGTGTGACGAGCCATCGTGTTTGGCTTAGGGTCACAGCCGGCAGTGATTCAGGGAACTCTGCAGGGGCAAGGGTATGTACTGCGTCCTCAAGTATTAGCTCTCGTGCAACGGTATGATGATGCCATTTTTGAACAAGGCAATGCTCAAGCAATCATGGCACGTGTCCGTATAAAGTGTGTATATGATTCGTGGAGGTGAATTCCGTCTACGCATCTAAATGAAAGACAGTTTGTTTATTGCCATACGCGTTTCGCTTCTTTTATTTGTGAAGCATCCTGAGTGGCTTGTAATAAATGTTTATTTCTATGTGCATAACATGTGTATTATGCAGTAGTTACAACATGTTCAAAAATGGCTCTGAGCACTATGGGACTTAACATCTGAGGTCATCAGTCCCCTGGAACTTAGAACTACTTCAACCTAACTAATCTAAGGACATCACACACATCCATACCCGAGGCAGGATTCGAACCTGCGACCGTAGCGGTCGCGCGTTTCCAGGCTGCAGCGCCTAGAACCGCTCAGACACACCGCCCGGCGAAAGGAAGTCGGCCGTGCCCTTTCAAAGGAACCATCCCGACATTTGCCTGAAGCGAGTTAGGGAAATCGCGGAAAACCTAAATGAGGATGGCCGAACGTGGGTTTGAACCGTCGCCCTCCCGAATGCGAGTCCAGTGTGCTAGCCACTACGCCACCTCGCTCGGTCGAAAATTGGCCAGCTGCCGTGTGCGGACTAGTAAACACATCTCCAGGACCACACATAAGGGCTAACAGCACTAAAACTCTTAAGTAACATCGTACGATAATTTCACTTGAAACGTCCCCTTTGGAAAATTATGAATGACTGTGGTGGTAAACCTCTTACGTTATTTGATTTTCCAACAGCTGAGCAAAACTGGACGTACTCAGACATTTCTCTCTTTACTTATTGTGATCAGCCCTAAACTGACGCACACTTTTTTTTTAGTGCAACGTAGTGTGACTTTCAATAATCAATCCCTACAAAAGAATGGCCCTGAATAACAATAACCTATACCTTTCATGAATCACTTACCTTACAAAAATCTTCGTTACTCAAACTACTGCAATAAAGCAAGCGCCAATACTGCCAGCTAAATAAAAAATTCTAACTACTGAAGGCGCTAACTACTGATAGGCATAGTTAGCAAATGAAAGATTTTGATAGAGAACGAACAATGTATTTACCTTAATAGTGTTCAAATGTCACAATATACCGGGTGATCAAGAAGTCAGTATAAATTTGAAAACTTAATAAAACACGGAATAATGTAGATACAGAGGTAAAAATAGACACACATGCTTGAAGGACATGGGGTTTCATTATAGCAAAACAAAAGTATTGCTAGACGCGTGAAAGATGTCTTGCGCGCGTCGTTTGGTGAGTGATTTCAGGTGTGCCGCAGCGGAGTGTCAGTTGCTATTCACAATATAAATAAATGACCCTGTGGATGACATCGGAAGTTCATTGAGGCTTTTTGCGGATGATGCTGTGGTATATCGAGAGGTTGTAACAATGGAAAATTGTACTGAAATCCAGGAGGATCTGCAGCGAATTGACGCATGGTACAGGGAATGGCAATTGAATCTCAACGTAGACAAGTGTAATGTGCTGCGAATATATAGAAAGATAGATCCCTCATCATTTAGCTACAAAATAGCAGGTCAGCAACTGGAAGCAGTTAATTCCATACATTATCTGGGAATACGCATTAGGAGTGATTTAAAATGGAATGATCATATAAAGTTGATCGTCGGTAAAGCAGATGCCAGACTGAGATTCATTGGAAGAATCCTAAGGAAATGCAATCCGAAAACAAAGGAAGTACGTTACAGTACGCTTGTTCGCCCACTGCTTGAATACTACTCAGCAGTGTGGGATCCGTACCAGATAGGGTTGATAGAAGAGATAGAGAAGATCCAACGGAGAGCAGCGCGCTTCGTTACAGGATCATTTAGTAATCGCGAAAGCGTTACGGAGATGATAGATAAACTCCAGTGGAAGACTCTGCAGGAGAGACGCTCAGTAGCTCGGTAAGGGCTTTTGTTGAAGTTTCGAGAACATACCTTCACTGAAGAGTCAAGCAGTACATTGCTTCCTCCTACGTATATCTCGCGAAGAGACCATGAGGATAAAATCAGAGAGATTAGAGCCCACACAAAAGCATACCGAGAATCCTTCTTAACACGAACAATACGAGACTGGAATAGAAGGGAGAACCGATAGAGGTACTCAAGGTACCCTCCGCCACACACCGTCAGGTGGCTTGTGGAGTATGGATGTAGATGTAGATGTAGATGATCGTGTGCTCAGCCGCCGCTTTCGTCATGCTTGGCCTCCCAGGTCCCCAGACCTCAGTCCGTGCGATTATTGTTCAAAAATGTGTGTGAAATCTTATGGGACTTAACTGCTAAGGTCGTCAGTCCCTAAGCTAACACACTACTCAGCCTATATTATCCTCAGGACAAACACACACACCCATGCCCGAGGGAGGACTCGAAGCTCCGTGCGATTATTGGCTTTGGGGTACCTGAAGTCGCAAGTGTATCGTGATCGACCGACATCTCTGGGGATGCTGAAAGACAACATCCGACGCCAATGGCTTACCATAACTCCGGACATGCTTTACAGTGCTGTTCACAACATTATTCTTCGACCACAGCTCTTGTTGAGTAATGATGGTGAACAAACTGAGTATTTCGTGTAAAGAACATCATCTTTGCTTTGTCTTACTTTGTTATGCTAATTATTGCTATTCTGATTAGATGAAGCGCCATCTGTCGGACATTTTTTGAACGTTTGTATTTTTTTGGTTCTAATAAAACCCCATGTCATTCCAAGCATGTGTGTCAATTTCTACCTCTCTATCTACATTATTCTGTGGTTTATTCAGTGTTCAAATTTATACTGAGTTTTTGATCACCCGGTATTTATCAGTTCATGACATCCAGTCTTACAAATTTCCTTTTTCTGACGGACACACGTCCAGATCGTCCGCTGACAAAACTCCGCCATCTCTCTCCCCACATCCACCACTGCTGGCGGCTCACCTCCAACTGCGCAACACTACGCGCTGTTCACATCCAGCTGCCGCTGCCCAACACTACAATAGTGAATATTCCAACAATGCAAACCAGCCACAGACTAAACACAGCACAGTCAGTGATATTCATACAGAGCGCTACGTGGCGTTACCAACATAAAAACTTAAACAGCCTACTTACACACTTCACGAAATTTGTGCTAAAAAGTTGATTCTAATCTGAAAAACAAGAGAGAAACTTGACAAAATATAACAAAGTAACATATTGTAACTACTACATAATACACTTATCATACTCGATGTAAAAAAAGGAAGACGTATTACAGGCTACTGAAGATATTTCACAAATAAAAGAAGCGAAACGCATATGGCAATAAACAAACTGCCTTTCGTTTAGTTGCATACACGGAACATACCTCCATGAATCTTGAAGCAACTAAGGAACGACAGACAAAATGATGATGTTTCTATGGTGTTCAGATACTCCCGAGGATAGCAACATTCCGAGGTTCATCGCTGATAGACCAGCGTGGACGTAAGCCTCGTTCAAGTGCCTATATCCAGAATATCAAGAACCAGTTACATCAGCTTGTAATGGTTCTTTATTAACGTGACCATTACGGCACTCCAACCCCAGTTCTCGATACCAGTAATATCCTACTACTTTTCCGTGAAGTAACAGACATATTTTTGTAACAATATTCACATTTGGTTTTATTAATGTATAGGTTCTCCGATGTATCGATATATTACGGTGATATGGTTCTTGTGTGTATTCATTTCTGTGAGACTGTCATAATCTTTGACTTACTTGTAACCGTTTTGGCGCGAACGCGCACAGAGCAGTCTTTGTTTCACTTTGCAGAAGTTAAGTTGTTATTTCGCTTTGCAAAAGAACGGTCAAGTCTTCTGTTTGGTTAAAGTGGAAATTAAATATATGAAGATTGATACAAAACTGTTTTCTTGATGATATGACGATTAAGAAGAAGTATATGTGAATTTACAAGAAGTTTAATAAAAATGTGGATCGTGAACACCAAGTCAAAAATTATTTCTACCATAGCATTGTTCTGATATGGGATTGTTTGATCATTAAGAATTTCCTGAAAAACGCAATTGTTAGGTCTTCAAATATTGCTAACATACAGATCTGGACCTTCTAGCAGTCAAAGTGGAATCACCCTAGAATCTACGTGGGAATCCATTCAGGATAAGTGCCAAAATTAATGACTTTCTTACAGTGACTTCATTATTTCCATTCTGACGATACCATCCACAGTCAATAACTTTGTTGTTGGCCGATAATGCGAACATATGCTCCGTGAGCAACATTATTAATCTGATTTCTTACCTACTTTGCAAGTGGTGGTATTGTTTGAAGCTGTGTTCCAACTTGTCTCAGAAGGGATACAGAATCAAAGTTTGCATCCAAGTCCGAGGGTCCTCAACGCCTTACCGATAGGTGGGATCGTACTCCCAGTCTCTTATTAATTTAACTCGGTTTTGCAATCACTCATACATGATCACACATCCTCTCAACCTGCAATGTTTCATTTCGTTTCGTCCTCCATTTCTGGGCGCTTCATTATTTTTTGTCGGCCTTTGCATTCGGGATGGTCTGTCTCAGCCGCATCGCCCTTACACAGCGCCACACTGTACTATGCGAAGCGGCTCTCCGCTGCCGAGGTCCCGGCGCGCAACCTCGCCGTATGTGTGTCAATGTTTGTGGAACGCGACCGCTACATTGCCGCTCGCTGTTCGCCGTCTGTGACGCAACCACACGGCTTTCGCACGCGACCCGTGCCTGCCATTGCAGAAGCGAGCGCGCCTCTGCGGCGATACGCGCAGCTGGCGACCGAAGGTCAGAAATGAGCTCTGTCTACTCTCTTCGCGCTCGCCAGCGGGCCCTGTGTCGTCATCTCCGATCGCGCCGTCTCCGTATGCTCCAAGTCTTGTCTCGTGGGTCTCAGCCGCTGCCCGTTTAACTGAAAACGCGGTCCAACGAGCTGTACGCGCCCTGTGATGTACGCCACAGCACTAAGAACTACAGAGGTGCACGAATTCTCCTTCGAGCCTGCCTGCCCCTTGCTCCGCCGCAACCAGCAAAGCAGCTATGCCTGTCGCAACGGAGACCTGAGAGTACATGTGTACCGAAGCGCAGTGGTGAAAGCAGATCATGGCAAGTTACACGGGACCCGTTCAGCCTGCTGCACTTGGCAACAGGTTGCGCGTTAAATTCGCCGTGATTACAGTTTAACTTCTCTCCCCATCTAATTGAAGTTAAATTGTTTTTTTTTTACTGTTAAAAACAGTCTTGATCACGATTTATTTATCAAGGTGACCGGTTTCGACCACTACTGTGGTCGTCTTCAGACGATTGAGTAGGGGAGAAAGAAGTTCCTACTCAATGGTCTGAAGATGACCACAGTAGTTGTCGAAACCGGTCACCTTGATAAATAAATCGTGATCAAGACTGTTTTTAATAGTAAATATTTGTGAGGCATTGATCACTGCCTTTCCCATAATGTATTCAAAAGTAATAAATTGTTATGACTGAATAGTACCTAGTTTCTTCATGGAAACTTTTCAGTGAGAGAAGTCGCTTCCCCAATATTTTTACACAATTATCTCCCACACTTCCAGCTAGAAATTTTGTTACTGTTTCGAATTCTCATGTCTACAAAAAAAAAAAAAAAAAAAAAAAAAAAAAAAGATGAGTTAGTTACGGTTCATAATCATACTCTGTCTGACCCTCTTTGTCGAAGTCGACACCTGGAATAAAATTTCTGTGGCTCTGTCGAATTCCGGTTATCGTCGACACTGAAAATTCTTAAAGTAATAATCAGAGGCGCAGTCGTACGCCGTGGGGAAGGCCGTCTCGGGTGCTACGACTGGTCACTCCGCAGCGTGGGAATCAGTGTCCAAGTTGTGTGTTAATTTCGATGAAGTCCAGAAATTAATCTCTTAAAATTGAGCATAAACGACAGTGGAGCAGACTCTGCTGATTTCCCTGGATACAAAGTTCCTTACGAGTTACAACACTCCAAATAATGTTCCGAGTCACATACAAGAGAGAAGTCAAAATAACCAGACAACGGAAAGTACCTTTTTCACTCAAAAAATTATACTTTTTTCGTAAACAATCTTCATGGCAACATTTCAGGATACATCATCCTCTAGTATGGATGAAATGTTAGCATAATTAATCCAATTACATCCACTATTCAAAAAGGCAGCTTACAACAATGCCGCTAATTACAATTCGACTCCGATTCTACTCTCCGAAATTCTCAGTCAGAAGATGTCAGTCCACAGTGCACGTAATGTTCCACGTTATATCCACAGAATCTTCGTGTCACGACACGGAGATAATCTGCCTCTCGCAGTCGTAAGGCGTCTTCGAACCATATAAATAACCCGCTCAAATGTCATTCGATGGACGTTGTTGTTGTTGTTGTGGTCTTCAGTCCTGAGACTGGTGTGATGCAGCTCTCCATGCTACTCTATCCTGTGCAAGTTTCTTCATCTCCCAGTACCCACTGCAACCTACATCCTTCTGAATCTGCTTAGTGTATTCATCTCTTGGTCTCCCCCTATGATTTTTACCCTCCACGCTGCCCTCCAATACTAAATTGGTGATCCCTTGATGCCTCAGAACATGTCCTACCAACCGATCCCTTCTTCTGGTCAAGTTGTGCCACAAACTTCTGTTCTCCCCAATCCTATTCAATACTTCCTCATTAGTTATGTGATCTACCCATCTAATCTTCAGCGTTCTTCTGTAGCACCACATTTCAAAATGGACGTTAAAAACTCCAAACCATCCAAAGTGACATCACTTAGGAATTTCCTAGCCTCGGTTCATAAGAGTGAAACATAATGCTCCCCGACGCAGAGCGTAGAACTCATTCCGCCTTCCGCGGAAGCACAACTGATTTATGGATGTTACATATGGATGCTTCACGTGCCTGTTACATTGCACTACATAAATTCGGACTGGTGGTGTAATGAACATGTGTCGATGTGCTCGGCACTTCCCGACCGCCCAACAACACCTCGTCATACGGCAAACGTAAATGTCCTCAGTTCAAAAATGGTTCAAATGGCTCTGAGCACTAAATGGCTCTGAGCACTATGGGACTTAACAGCTGCGGTCATCAGTCCCCTAGAACTTAGAACTACTTAAACCTAACTAACCTAAGGACATCACACACATCCATGCCCGAGGCAGGATTCGAACCTGCGACCGTAGCAATCGCGCGGTTCAGGACTGAGCGCCTAGAACTGCGAGACCACCGCGGCCGGCTAAACGTCTTCAGTGCTTGGCTCATAGTCTAAACACAGTTTTGAATCATGTTCTGAGCAAACAGCGTAAATAGATAAACAGTAAATAAATAAGTCCGAAATATGGCGAAAAGGATAAAAGGGCAAATATAATACACTTCCTTCTGGATGACAACAAACGAATGTGTATATATACTACACTCCTGGAAATTGAAATAAGAACACCGTGAATTCATTGTCCCAGGAAGGGGAAACTTTATTGACACATTCCTGGGGTCAGATACATCACATGATCACACTGACAGAACCACAGGCACATAGACACAGGCAACAGAGCATGCACAATGTCGGCACTAGTACAGTGTATATCCACCTTTCGCAGCAATGCAGGCTGCTATTCTCCCATGGAGACGATCGTAGCGATGCTGGATGTAGTCCTGTGGAACGGCTTGCCATGCCATTTCCACCTGGCGCCTCAGTTGGACCAGCGTTCGTGCTGGACGTGCAGACCGCGTGAGACGACGCTTCATCCAGTCCCAAACATGCTCAATGGGGGACAGATCCGGAGATCTTGCTGGCCAGGGTAGTTGACTTACACCTTCTAGAGCACGTTGGGTGGCACGGGATACATGCGGACGTGCATTGTCCTGTTGGAACAGCAAGTTCCCTTGCCGGTCTAGGAATGGTAGAACGATGACGATGTACCGTGCACTATTCAGTGTCCCCTCGACGATCACCAGTGGTGTACGGCCAGTGTAGGAGATCGCTCCCCACACCATGATGCCGGGTGTTGGCCCTGTGTGCCTCGGTCGTATGCAGTCCAGACTGTGGCGCTCACCTGCACGGCGCCAAACACGCATACGACCATCATTGGCACCAAGGCAGAAGCGACTCTCATCGCTGAAGACGACACGTCTCCATTCGTCCCTCCATTCACGCCTGTCGCGACACCACTGGAGGCGGGCTGCACGATGTTGGGGCGTGAGCGGAAGACGGCCTAACGGTGTGCGGGACCGTAGCCCAGCTTCATGGAGACGGTTGCGAATGGTCCTCGCCGATACCCCAGGAGCAACAGTGTCCCTAATTTGCTGGGAAGTGGCGGTGCGGTCCCCTACGGCACTGCGTAGGATCCTACGGTCTTGGCGTGCATCCGTGCGTCGCTGTGGTCCGGTCGCAGGTCGACGGGCACGTGCACCTTCCGCCGACCACTGGCGACAACATCGATGTACTGTGGAGACCTCACGCCCCACGCGTTGAGCAATTCGGCGGTACGTCCACCCGGCCTCCCGCATGCCCACTATACGCCCTCGCTCAAAGTCCGTCAACTGCACATACGGTTCACGTCCACGCTGTCGCGGCATGCTACCAGTGTTAAAGACTGCGATGGAGCTCCGTATGCCACGGCAAACTGGCTGACACTGACGGCGGCGGTGCACAAATGCTGCGCAGCTAGCGCCATTCGACGGCCAACACCGCGGTTCCTAGTGTGTCTGCTGTGCCGTGCGTGTGATCATTGCTTGTACAGCCCTCTCGCAGTGTCCAGAGCAAGTATGGTGGGTCTGACACACCGGTGTCAATGTGTTCTTTTTTCCATTTCCAGGAGTGTATATTGGATACTTGGGTAAAAAAGAACCCTTCAACTTCCGAGACCTACTCAACTACAATGAAAGCGTACAGACCAGAGTGCTACGTAAACAGCGGGAAGACGGGCAGGGAAGCGAGATTGATTTGGAGTGCTTGCGTTGCGAATTGCTTGGCTTGGATAGGAACAAAGCAGACTGCCCATTCTACTGATAAGATGCGGCAGGTTTCCTGCCGGACTAAGAGGGAAGCTTGAAAGCAGCATGTCTTCACCTCTGAGTAAAGATCTTAACGATTTCCAACGGTCGTCTCCAACGAGGACCAAGTCACTATTTGGGAATAGTTTAATATTTTTGTACAGATGTGTGTGAATTCGTAAAGGACCCAACTGCTGAGGACGTCGGTCCCTAGACTTACAAGCTACTTAAACTAACTTACGATAAGAACAACACACACACACACACACACACACACAGACACACACACACACACACCCATGCCCGAGGGAGGACTCTCACCACTATCTGGAGGGGCCGCGCAGTCCGTAACATGGTGCCTTAAATTGCGCGGAAATTCTTACGTTGGTGCGCACTGAAATAGACTCCTGCTCTATAACATGTGACAAAGTAAGAACTTCTTTGGTTCCTTTTCATTGACGTACTGATTTCCCGCCTGTCCCCAGACTTAGCCGGACGTGCGTGGTGTATGTTGGCCAAGGCATCTAGTGTGACGTCACAAGTTCGTTGTGGGGCCCGTATTTGCAGTGGACGCCGCTGGAAACTCATCGCTTGAGTTGTCTGGTACAACTGAGCTACTAGCCAGCATAGAAAGGAGAGTTAGGACGCGACAGGGCAAAACAATCATGAATGAGGAAAGAATTCACTCCAGCACAACACTCTTCAGCTCTGTAATCAATCAAACAACTTACAATAAAACTAGGGCGCGCACACACACACACACACACACACACCACAACAAAATCAAACTTCGCGACCGCCAATCGATAATTAAACACTGAGACAGACGACAGTCAACAGCGTGTCTGCAACGTAAATCTGCAGTGAGAAGCATGTCTAACACCGCACGACAATATAACAATAGCGTGAATTCGCCAATGAGAACGAGAAAACGTAAGTAAACGCTGTTAAACATCCGCAACACAATTCATAAATAACAAACTACACCAAATAGTTTTCCAAACGAAAACCTCACCACCAATCTCCACAGGTGATCTTCAACATCGAAACAATAGCACGAACACATTTATCAGGCAAATAGAAGCGAAGTACCACTTAGAGAAAGTCAGTTACAGCTGTTGTGGGTTGGCAGGAGAGCCAACACCGTATTATTAGAAGAAGCCGAAAGGCACGCGTTTTAGCTCACGCAGGCTGGCGTGAGGTCTGGAACAGGACAAGGAATTTAGACTTTAGAAAAACGGACGTAGCTGGTGGAATACTTAACTTTAATCCATTAATGATGAGCGTCGCTCTTGACTGTACATGACTCGGTATCAATAGTAACTGGTAATGGCGCCTTGCTAGGTCGTAGCAAATGACGTAGCTGAAGGCTATGCTAACTATCGTCTCGACAAATGAGAGCGTATTTTGTCAGAGAACCATCGCTAGCAAAGTCGGTTGTCCAACTGGGGCGAGTGCTAGGAAGTCTCTCTAGACCTGCCGTGTGGCGGCGCTCGGTCTGCAATCACTGATAGTGGCGACACGCGTGTCCGACGTATACCAACGGACCGCGGCCGATTTAAAGGCTACCACCTAGCAAGTGTGGTGTCTGGCGGTGACACCACAACAGCAATGACAAGCGACAAAGTAAAATGGGGTTACGCCACTAATTGAACGGTTACGTTATAAACAAAGGAAATCGATTCAGACGTTTCTTTAACATGATTGCAGGTGACGTGCTGTATTAATAAAGACTTGTGGCTATATTCTGTTGACTGTAACAGGGCTTACATAACGTAAAAAAGTCTGGCCTTAACATAATCCTTAGATACATACATACATATTTCAGAAACGATAAAAGAAAAAAAAACTGCAGACGTCACAGCTGTGGGGACATATATTTGTGGTCTGAATGAAAGAAAAACTGTGTTCTTGCAAGAATGCGAGCTCTGTTTAATGCGTCACTATTTAGCTATGGATTACAGCTACCAACAACTTAAACTGGAACCATCAAACAGACGATGATGTGGGAAAGCGAACCAAAGACTGTCGTTTATTGGCAGAACACTCAGGAAAGACAGCAGGTCGTCAAAAGAAACTGTTTACACTACGCTTGACGGTCCTGTTAGGGAGTATTGGTGTGCGGTATGAGATCTGCATCAGATAACACTGACGGAGGACATTGAAAACTTACAGAAAAAGAAATCTTGTTATATATTATCACGAAACAAGGAAGATAGTGTCACGGATGTGATACGCGAATTGGGGTGCCAGTAATTAAAACAAAGGCTTTTGTAAGCTTTCACTTAAAATTTATCTGTAAATGAAAATACTGTACATTGTTTTTAAAAAGCTTCTTTCTCGTTTAATGAATCGTTAAGATATCGTATTCAGCTGCTGAGCAATTCTGATGTTGTTGACCCTGTGTTGCGCATGTCAACAATGTTGTGAAACAAAACTTTAAACTTGGTGAAATACTGAATTTTAAATGATAAAAACCAATATAATTAAATGCCAAAAGTAACTAATTGTGTACTCAATGAGAACTGTTTAACTCAAAATCAATACTGAACAACATTATCAAAGTCCCGTCACGGGAAGCGCAATTTCTGACTTGAAATGTCCCCAAAAATAAAACGTTGCTCTACTCAGAAAAAAATAATTGTTTGAGATTATCTACACCAGTCACTGTAAATTAATTTGCTTGCTTATCGAAGCACCTGATAATTAGGACTACCAACTGTTCCTAATTAGAATGCTAAATGAGATCTGCCCTGAAATTACCTCATGCACAGAATGTTGTTTTGCGTCAGGTCTATTGACGTTCTCGGAAGCAAATAGAAATCATCAGATACAGCAGCCAGAGGGAAAAAAAGTAAACCACTGACTAGAAAATTTATTTTTCGCTTGTCAGAAACAGTCTGTGGCTTCGTGTGGCGTTGGGTGCAATGCAATCACTACAAAATACTCAAAACTTTATTAACAATGATGGACTAGGGTTTTTACTTTAAAGAAAGTTGTTGTTGTAAAATTAAACTCTGGTTATTGCAAAAAAAACTGTACAACATAAGAAGACCTTAACAATTACGAAAGTATCTCAATACAGAAATTAGAGACATTCCAACCGACTGCGTTATTTGTGACATAATGGAAACAAAGAGATCAAATTGATACTAATCATGAACGACTTTAGTTATCTGAGGGACAAATATTTCTTCAGTTGATAGTTCTGACGAACAAATATTTCGTTCTTCCGCATGCATTGGTCACCTTGAAAAATTCTTCTAAAATCTTCTCCGTCAATATAAATAACTAAAAAGTATAATAATAGCGTTTTCATCACCATAATAAAATGTTCCAGATAATTCGTCCCAGATTCGCAAATATCAAGCCTCCGTCTCAAATAATTAGGTTGCTCGCTGCTACGCCCCACGTAAGAATGCCCCAGCGGTGCACGACGTACTGACGAGCAAGAGAACCACAGATAAACAGAGTGTCAAGGATCTTACACACTACTCGTGCAGCGTGCTCGTTCATCTTTGTCCCAGTACAGCAATGGCCGAAAACATATGAAAACCTTCAGCGTTTTTCGTTGCAAGAGGTCCTTCTCATGAAATTTCGATCACTAACTTTCTCTTGCGACTGCGAAAATGTTTTATTGATGTCAAACTACATAGGTATAAATGATCATCATAATAAAATAAGAGAACTCAGAGCTCGTGCGGAAAGATCTAAGTTGTTCATTTTTTCCAAGCATTTGTAATGTCTCTTTCTGCTATAAGTTATATGAGGATTCTATTGAGTTCGTGAATTTACATTTCGTAAAGCTGTCTTTCATAAAACCTCGTAAGAAACAATTACAAATAAACAATATTACATTTATAGGTTGCCAAATTAAACTTTAAATTCGTATTGAAACCGAGCGCCAGGCTCCCTACAAATAATATCAGATGCGTTAGCGCTATAAAATTTATGCAGAGAGGCACCTGACCTATAATAAATTGTATCACTGAAAATAGTCACTAAATGATAAAATAAATCTAATTGATGCTAATTAATTTTGATAGCATTTTTAAATAAGTTCTTCTGCTCCGGCTTCGTCGTATTTCCTGTGGAAATAAAAAGCTTAAATGCGCCGCGTAATGGCGGTCAACTTTCTCAGTCAAAGATGATCGCAGCTAGCTCCGCAGCAGTTGCAAAAAATGCTACACAAACACTTTCGTTATAACAAATGTGGCGTGGGTTCCTTAAATGATCACTCTGCACTCTTACACTCCAATTATGTTCCAGTAATTAAACGAGGGCAAGAGGCAAGACAAAAGCTATCGCAACACAATCGTACCTTCTGCACTCAAACAATAGTTAAGACAGAATAAAACATCAGAAGACGACCAAGTTCATTGTCTTCCAGTTCTTTTATAATATAACAAAGATTATAGTGCTCAGTTGTTTAGTTTGCACACATGATCTTATATCACTGAGAATAATGTCTTTTTTTCTATTATCAGAATCGATAAATTGCATTCAAAGTTACTTCGTCACGATCACAATTAGGCATTAAAGTTCACACAACATAACGCATGCATATTTCTTTTGTCGTTATTTGTATTGTTCGTGTCAAATATATGGAAAGGGACATTATACACTGTTTGAGAGTGGAACGATAGGGAAGTGGCCTGGGGATTGTTTGATGAACCCACTGTCAGGCACTTGAGTGTGACTTGCAAAGTAGTCGTGTAGGTGTAGACGTAGACATTAAATCAATCCTGTTTTTCTGTTACAGCAAAGTCTGTCACGAAATTTCAGTTACTAACTTTGTCTTCCGAATGCCAAAATATTTTGTTAAGTTCCACCTACACAGGCAGAAATGACCATCGTAATAATAGAAGAGAAATAAGAGTTCGCAATGGAAGATTTAGTTGTTCATTTTCCCACGTGCTATTCGGTAGTGGAACGGTTGAAAAACAGTTTGAAAGTGTTTGGGTGAACACTCTACCAATCACTTAAGTGTGAGTTGCTGAGTAGTCACGTAGATACAGATGTAGATGTACGTACGGTGCGGCCCATTAGAAATGCAACACCGGTAGGGATAGCCAAGAATGGAATTTCACTAACTGTGAGTGTAGAATACAGATGGAAGAATACATGATTAAATTTGTAGTGGTATACTGGGTGCGGATTCGGTAGGGTTACGTCATTCCATGCACCTTTAGATATATACTGGAATTTGTCAGTCCTAGATGCTGGCAGATAATGACGTGTATGTTATTTGGCAACCCACGACCAGATAACTCTGCATCGAGGTAGGCCGGGAGGAAACGGTAACAAGCGGTCTTGTATTATCTTGTTGAAAGACAGCGTCACGGAGACCTAGAAGATAGGGCACAGCCATAGGCCATATTATGTCAGATATGTAGCTGTTGCTGTCCAGATCACCGACTGCGTGAATCAGTGGGTTCTGTTCTGGTTCAAATGGCTCTGAGCACTATGGGACTTAACATCTATGGTCATCAGTCCCCTAGAACTTAGAACTACTTAAACCTAACTAACCTAAGGACATCACACAACATCCAGTCATCACGAGGCAGAGAAAACCCCTGACCCCGCCGGGAATCGAACCCGGGCGCGGGAAGCAAGAACGCTACCGCACGACCACGAGCTGATCTGTTCTGGATCCGATGATCTGCGTCTAAACACAGTAGGGACTTCAAGCATTTTTCCTCTCAGAAATGACACAAATACCATTGTGAATTCAACGCTGAGGATTTAGTACTATGTGGAATCGATTCATAGCTCACAGAAAACAGACTGGCGCGTATCCGCAACAACATAAGGGGCACTTAGTTCCTGGCCCAAAGAAGTGAGGTTGTGTCTCGGAATGTGATTAAGTAATTAGTCAAATCGAAATGTCAATTTTTTCGTGCTGAAGATAGATGAAAAATTACCTTGGAAGTATCACATTCAGCATTTTATGCGGAAACTTGAGTTGCAATCTTTACTATGAGAACAATTTTTTCCATTTCCTATGACACCGAAATGAGAAAAGTCGTTTATTTTGCACACTTTTTTCAATTACATCAAAAGGAATTGCATTTTTGGACAATGTATTTGTCCGCAAAGTTTATCCTCAGAGCAGAAAAGTCGCTGAGAACGATCTGCGATGTTAGTTTGAGAGGTGGCATGAGCCCCCTCTCATATTTCTATCTTACGATTCTCCTCTATAATTGCATGCGGTGGAAAGTTGCTATTCCTTCACGCGCGGACTTCCCACGCAGCGTCTCTCGTCACCCGGGTGGTCCGGTGACAGGCGGGCTCTGCTGATCTGGAAAGCTTTAAGCCGAAGGGTGTGAGGAAGTCGAGTGAATGCTTTGCAGACACCGACATTGTCAAGAGGCACGCCCGCAGAGCTTGAAGTAGTGGCTGGGCTAGAGGTTCCGTTACTTCTCAGAAACTTAGCGAAAACACGTTCTGGCGGGCTACCAGCGAGGCGTGGGAATGACTTGTGTACCCAGGCAGCTGTGGCGGGAAAATTCCCGCACTTTCTGCAAAATAGTAACTGTGATTGGCTTGCTCAGGGCATAGCTCCGTGACGTAGCAAGATCGGCGCAGAAATTGGCGCCAAGAATCTCCATTGGTGGAATGGTAGCGTTCCGGCAATGGAGTGGAATTTCCGCCGGTTTTCGAGTTGCTGATTGGAACGTTTAACCACGGCCACTGTCGTGGGGGCGGGAATGTTCTGTGTTCGGTTTTTGTACGGGTGCTCTTAAGGGGAGTCGTCTCTCGCCTTTCGGTCGAGGACGTCGAAGCAACCAGCCAACGGCTCCGGTACGGCAGATCGTGTTCTGGGAGTCAAGAAGTCGGTTTGGTAATGTATGTCCGCAGCACCGGCAGATAGGGATTTTCCTAGGTGACAATCAGAGCTCAGCAGAGTGCGCCTGTTCGTCTTTTTTTTTTCCTAACTTTGTTCTGTCTTGGGTAGCAGCAATTAATGGTGGGTTGGCTATGTGTTTTCTCTAAGAATTGAGTTGCTAGGAATTGGCTGCACATACCACTTCGTCATAATCCTCACAATCTAGTTTAGGGACAACTTCAATTTCACAGCGTTTGTTTAAGTATCCAATTAGAGCCAATTTGATATATTGTTAATGTTTCATGTGTTGTTGTTTATTATTTTGTGTTTAGTCTTAATAAATCATATTGTTATTTTGGACAGAACTTTCATTCTGTTAATAGATAGAGCAACCCCATCATTCCTCACTATGTTAATGAAACCTTCGTTTAATTAACTTATTTAACAAATTAAATTATTGCAGGTGCCAAACTCTCTTCTACTCCACTGGCAGGGTTGATTAGAGTCAGTTCGCGTATTTTTTTTATCCTTGTGCAACAGGAAAAGTTGGAGTTAGAAAAGGGGGGGCTTAGAGCATCATGTACATATGTAAATTCTCTAAGAATTGAGTGTTAAAAACACTGCTAGCCCCGGCACCTCGCATAATATGGCGACCCTTGGCCTCGGATCTTCCCTGTGAATCTCTGATAAGCAAACAGGATTCTTAGTAGGAACATTCAATTTTTTTTCTCTCTTTTTTTTATTGATTAATACCCAAGTTTTTTTTCCGGTAGTTCCGCGTTTAGTTTTAAGTAGCGGCGCATGATTACAGTTTTTGTTTTCAGTGTATATATTTTTTTTGTTTTGTTTTTTTTGTTCATTGTTTTTTTTGTGTTTCGTTGGTGTGGTGTCCGTACCACATCGCACTTTGTCGGATTTGTGTGCGGTTTCTGTACCACTTCAAATTGTGCTTGTAATTACAGCGTTGGAACAGCGTTGTTGAAATTTTGTGTCTATGTGTAAAAATATATGGAGTAGATTAATTTTATTGTGCATTTTAGATAAATTTGTTTTTCATGAATGATAACGAGAAGTAAGGCACGACTATTATCGAGCGAAGCTAAAACAAAAGAGGATAGCATAATGGATAAGGGGCAGTTTAACGGGAATAGGTTCGGAGATGAGATGGGCACATTTTTAGCAGGACAGGACGCCAGGGTCTTTGATGAGGAAGGTGATTTGGACGCGATCTCAGAGCAGCGTTGCGGCCGTGATTATGATAGTGAAGTAGAGGATGAAACAGAGACAGTCACACAGGTCGAGACGGTAGCAGAAGTTTATAATCAAACGAACGAGAGCAGACAGGGGCCAGCTCGGCCACGTCAGAGCTCTAGCGCCCAGGTGTCCAGAGTTACATCACCCATGGGTGACGAGGATCAAAATGATGACATTAACCCAATACTGAGCTTCCTACGATCAATGAAAGAAGAAGCTGACGAACAACGTAAGAGGGAGAAGGAAGAAGCTGACGAACAGCGTAAGAAGGAGAAGGAAGGAGAGGAGAAACAACGTAAGAAGGAGAAGGAAGAAGCTGACGAACAGCGTAAGAAGGACACTGAGGCAATAATTTCGCATATAGGGGAAATTCGTGGGGAATTACTAACAATAAAGAAAGGATGTGGAGAGGTAAAACAAATGTCAATGGCTGCACAAAAAGTAGCAGGCCTGGCTAAAACGGCAGCAATAGGGGCAATGAAAGTCGCGGAAGCAACTTCTAAACTCGCAGGGCGCTTGCGACGTACAACACAATCCCACTCAAAATCCCTAGCGTTCTTAAAAATTCAGGGTAATATCGCGGTTGCGAACAACACGAAACGAATGGAAGAAGTAGAGAGTCGGATAGCAAAACTAGAGCAAAACGGGCACACGAGCACTGCGCGTTCGGATACCAATGATGGAGTACACAGAATTGTGTCTCCGAGGAAAAGCCCGCCGTGCTCTAGCCCAATGACCGAGTGCGGAACTAACAATGCACACGCAGAAACAGCGAGTAATAGCTCCAATAATTGTAGCCCACTTGTGAATTCTGAGTGCCACTTCCACTGTGATACAGAGGTAGCACATCACAGTTATCACCAAGATAGAACAGGACACTCAGCAGACGTGCAAGTATCGGAAACGAGTGACAACACCAGTGCGAGGATCAGACAGGATTTTGATCAGAATCATTTCCTGTCGATACTAAAATTCCAGAAGTTCAAAGAAAATGGAGGGTCGATGCATCCGAAGAGCTGGGTGATGCAGTTTACAAATTCATTACCGGCATCATGGCCAACCCAGGCAAAATTAGAATTCATGTGTGGACACATCGAAGGCCAAGCCGCGGAAAAGATGCGGGGTGTAGCAGTGACGTGTCGGACTTATCAGGAATTTGTTGGTGCATTCCTGCGGACCTACTGGTCAAAGGAAACGCAGGACAGGATTAAAGATGAAATAATATTTTGTCCTGAACTGGAAGTGTCCGGGTATAGGAGCGCAACCAAATTTCTTGATGAGTTACTCAAGAAGAATCAATTTTTAGATAGTCCATATAGCAACGGAGAAATCATTAAATTTTGCTTTTCCAAATTGCCAGTTAGGTACCAACAGACACTTGTCGGCAAGTGTGGATCTGACATAGAAGCATTCAAGAGTCTATTGCGCGAACTCGAAGTAGTCTTTGATAAACAAGACGCAAAGGACAGGAAGAAGGGGCAAAGTAACAAATACCACGGGCCAGGAAGGGAAGACGACAACAGATCGCATAATCGCACTGGTCAGTTAGGAAACCAGGGTTACGGAAGTCAAGGTTACGCTATTCAAGGTTATGGAAACCAAAGACACGGAAACCAGAACGTCAGGGAGCAGGGTCAATCTAGACAAGGAATCTGGGATAGGAGGAATAACGAACGGCAAAGCGACCGTAATTGGAGAGAGCGAAACCAAGGACAACAGTGGAACCAGGAGATTGAAACTAGACCCGCAAATCCTAATGCACGTCAGAGGAGGGGGAGCTTAACAAGGGATTGACGCCAGACTAGTGCGAACACAGGCCGCCGGAATTTCGCACGTAATCTCGGACCTGGCCAACTACGGATGATACATTACGAAGATTTATCAGAAATCCTGCTCGAGGAACATAAAGCAACTCCTCGACAAGATCGGCAGCCTCTTATCACAGTAGCAATAGCTGAAAAGAGTATGAATGCGATAATAGATAGTGGAAGCTACATAACAGCAATATCTGAGGCAGCATACAAGATGTGCTCTCAGGAGATGGACTGGCCTGTCCTATCGGTTAAGAAAACCAAAATAAAAGGGGCATTAGCGGGAAAATGTACGGAGGTCACCCAACAAACAAGACTGGAATTCTCCTGCCAAGGACACAAAATAGAGTCTAACTTCTGGATTGTGCCAAATCTGGCGATCGACATGATAATAGGAACGGACTTCCTAAATGAACATGAAGCGATAGTTGATCTAGGACGAGGTGAAGTGGTTTTGAGGAAAGGGAATCCCGTCCACATTAAATTCGACGATCAGCTGATCCCAGCTCAACTACCGTCTAACTGTGTACGGATAAACTATGCGTGTCTGAAAGACAGAAAGGAAGAACAGGTCGACGTTGCGGGTAGGGGAGCGGACACAGATGAGAATGAAGTCAGAATAATGGGGGAAATAAAGGAGAAAATAGGAGAAAAAGTGGAAGCAATAAAGAATATAAGGTGCGACCACCGCAAAGAACTTCATAAATTACTAGTAGAACATGCGGAGGTCTTCATTCCCAAGACAGGATCAATAAAGAACTTCCAATATGAATTTCGTGTACGTCCGCACAATCAGTTTCGTGTGCCACCCTATCCAATCCCCTTGGCATATCGACAGAAAGTAGCAGCCGAAATTACGCGAATGTTGAGTGAAGGAATAATAGAACCTACGGCTTCAGCCTATAATAACCCGTTAAGAGTAGTCGAGAAGGCAGATGGTAGTATTCGTTTAGTCTTGGACTCGCGACAAATTAATACCATAATAGAACCCGAAACAGACAGACCGGAACGATTAGAGGAACTCTTACAAAACTTCCATGGAATATCAATCTTCTCATCAGTTGATCTAAAATCGAGTTTCTGGCAGATCGAGCTCCATCCAAATTGCAGACAGTACACAGCCTTTTTAGCATTTGGAAGATGTTACCGGTTTCGTCGTCTACCATTTGGTTTGAACGTTTCATCTGCCGCATTCATTCGGGGGCTGGACGGCATACTAAGCGATAATTTGAAACGTCATGTCACCAGCTATGTGGACGATTTGCTGATCGCGGAGAAATCTTGGGGAGAGCACAATGCGGTCCTCGGTGAACTCCTTGCGACATTCAAGGAATACGGAGTGACTATCAATATCGAAAAATCGAATTTTGGGACGTCCTCTGTCAAATTTCTGGGACATATCATCACGGGTGAGGGCATTGCGCCAAATCCCGAAAAGATCGAAGCGATTGAAAAGTTTCCCATTCCTACGACAAAGAAGCAGTTAAGGGGGTTCTTGGGGATCATAAATTTTTACAACCGCTTTATACATGTCAAAACTCAGAGCAGTCCTAGGTTGCATCAACTTACAGGAAAGAAGATTCCTTGGGAATGGGATGAGGCGGCCGAATCCGAATGGAAAGCATTAAAATTCGCATTATTACAAGCACCCATCCTATCACACCCTAACTTAGCAGAAGAGCTTTGCATAGTAACGGACAGTTCATACTCAGGTCTGGGTGTCATGGTGGTCCAAGACTATGTACATGAAGGAAACAGGGTGTGGAAGACAATTGCGTTTGGTAGCAGAGTACTAGCCAAGAGTGAGAGGAATTACTCAGTAACCGAGTTAGAGGCGCTGGCTATTGTATGGGCGTTTGAAAAATTCAGATACCTTCTGTTTGGTCGCAAGACGAGGGTCTACACAGACCACAAGGCACTCGAGTTCTTGATGACTGCAAAGCTTAATCACAGGCGGCTCATTAGGTGGTCATCATATCTGCAGCAGTACAACTTTTCGATAGAATATATTCCCGGCAGTCAGAACATTATTGCAGACGCCTTATCACGGTCACCGATCGGATTTGAGCACAACATGGAAGAAGATCTGGAGGAAAATCACTACTGCCTTTTCTATATGCAGAAAGTAGCCTTTGAAAATTTTATTACCTGTAGTATGCATGACATCAAGAAGGAGCAAGACAAGGACCCTGCCCTAGTGTTATTGAAACAGAAATGGATAGACAGAAGACACGCCACCATCAGGCAGTTCTACCTCTTGCGGAAAGGCATAATTTTCCACCGAAATTATGCCAATGACACTGAATGGGGGGTATGCATCCCTGAACACCTAATAAACAAGGTTATATGGCATACTCACCTCAGCTATGGACACTTCGGACCACGCAAGTGCAATCTCAAGCTAAGGACCATGTGTTACTTCCGAAACATGGAGCGTCGAATTCGGAGGGTACTGTCGGTGTGTAAAGACTGCCAAAAGGCTAAGCACACCACTGTGAGCATGCAGGCACCATTATACCCAATCGTACCGACCAAATTAAGACAATTAGCAGCAACAGATTTGATGGGACCTTTGCCAAGAACAAGAAGAGGATATACTTACGTATTAGTGTTTGTTGAACTAACGTCCAAATACGTTACCTTTACGCCACTGAAGAGGGCGACAGGACGAACTGTATCTCGAGCCCTAATCCGGGATTTCCTACAACAGGTTGGTCTTGTGAGTAAAATTATTTCTGATAACGGGCCACAGTTTAAGTCAAAAACTTGGAAGGAGACGTTGCGTCGATGTAAAATTGATCCCATTTTTAAATCTTCGCACCATCCGAGCTCGAATGCTGCAGAACGGGTTATTAAAGAACTCGGAAACTTGTGCCGGTTGTACTGTAACAAACAGCACACGACATGGGACGTTTTCCTTAAAGACTTCCAGGAGGTGATCAATGAGGCACCCCATGGGATAACAAAATTGGCACCCATTACAGTACTGAAAAACCGGATTCCTAAGGACTTGATAACCGATGTCGTAAACTTCCCACCAAGTGCGCGAACGCAGCACCAAGCCATAGTGGATTTGGCTCTCAAGAGGATACGTGCTGCAGCAGAGGTCAGGAAGAGACGTGCCGACAGGGGAGCTCGTCTACGACACTTCCACATTGGACAAAAGGTGCTCGTTAAGTCTTTCCGACTTTCGAACAAACAAAAAATGAAATGCCAAAAATTCTATTCTATTTACAACGGCCCGTACCGTATAAGGAGAGCAGCTCACCACAATGCTTATGAATTAGAGACGCTGAAAGGAAAGAAGTCCATAGGACTCCACCACATCTCTCACAGAAAGGAGTTCGTGGAATAGAGTAGTGTAAGTGGTGTACGTAGTAGAATGGGCAAATACGTGAACCTTGCTATAGTAGTAGTGTAAGTGGTGTACAGAGTAGAATAGGCAAAGATATGAACCTTTCTTCGGGGAACAATAATCGTTGCATTAATAGATTAAGATTGTTAAAGTATTAACACGCTGCGTTTTCTCGCATAAGAATTTACTGCTGCTAATTTTTTTTTCTGTTTATGTTCGCAAGCTCCACTGTCAATGCGATAAGAGGCACTACCTTTCCATGAGCAATGTTTTTGTCCTTTCCAATCTGGTGTCCATGTTAAGGGATAGTGATGAGTGACGAGATGTCGCACAAACGGGCGCATACAAGAACGTGCTCTTAGAAGCGTTCTGAGAAGTCGTGATACGCTCCATAGCGGCCACAGCCAGTTCGTGAGACGTTCATACCAATGCTTGCAGGCACGCGTCAGTGCACTGCAAGATTGTGGTATATTGCGAGATTTCGAGGATGAATATTGGCAGTATAGTTTTTGCAGAGCTGCGCCAGCATCGTTGTCTTGCAAGTCGGGGTGAACCTGTGAGCGTTTGACTCCAATAGTGCCCTAGGGCCTAGACGGTAGAAATGCGGGCATAAAGCCTACCATGCCAATGTGCTGGTTGGGGATTTAGCATGCTGCTTGCGACTGTCACAGATGAATAACCAGTGACTCATACTAGGATATTCGTGACATACTGTGTAGCTGGCGTGTGATGGGCGACTGAATCCTCAACAGGAACCAGACTTGGCTGGGTCAAATTACATTGCCTCTGGAAAGGTGCGCTTTCATTGCTAAGACTGCATCACATACAAAATTAAGTTCAACTATAAATTTATTGTCTTGTATAGCCATGGCTAACCCAGTCTCTGGAGTTTCAGTGAGGCGTAGTGAGAACTCGGAGGCCGTGTCGTACGGCGCGCACATCACTGTCGTCAATAGCGGCGAGCAGCGAGATATCTCAGCGTAACAGGAATTATGTAAGAGTAGTGTATAAGGTAAACAAAAAAAAAATAAATAAATAAATAAATAAATAAATAAAAGGGAAAGTAAGTTATACTAGGATAAGTTAAACTGTAGGATTTAACAATAACTAGATTAATATTGTGGGGGTTTTCTACCACAAGTGTGGCGCGCGCCTGTTGGGATGCTATTTTTCAGGTCATCAAATCACAGACCCGAGATGGAGGGACGACCGGCGAGCGAAAGTAGTATAGTTGCATGTTCTTTATAGCACAGTAAAACTTAGACCTGAATAACAACATAATTTAATTAAAAGACATAGAATGTAGATCGTTGGCAAATGGTAGTTAATTCTTGAGCATGTCTACTGTCGATCTATATAATTAATAGTAATATTAGTGTGGGCCCGCACATTTAGTTGTTCATCCATTACATAGCATCAGTTATCACACACCATGTACAATACTGAGATCGGTCTCTACACAAATATCAAGATAAATTATTTCCATTTTTTGTTATGACAGCTACAGATAAATAACTATAAAATTAAAATTACAGTGTCTGAAATGACAGACCATCAATGTATCGGTATGTAAATTTATTATAACATAGAAGGTCATGGGGAAAAGTTAGGCATATGATTTTTGTAAGAATTGTGCAGAGGACTGGGATAGTGGCAACGCAGAGGCCAGCCGGAGGTCATCGGCTACCTGCAGGAGGAGAGCGTCGACGCGCTACCTGACGTGAGGGGCGCGAGGGCGTCCGGTCCTACAAGCTGACAGTCACCGGGCCGTGTACCTGAGGGATTAGGGAGGATCCTCGCCGGACCACAAGCGAAAGTGAGGCTGGCCGTTGACACTGACACGCGACCCACACGAGGCAGCCGTTTGGAGGGATTCCCTGCGGCAGACCACGTAGTCGTGAGTACACGAAGAAGATCACATATGGTGTCATAACTGGCGTCTCATGTGCCTCAGGACAGACAGGGACGCTATATACTCACCTGTTTGGGTTTTTACAACTCACTAGCATTGGCCGATCTGCTTACACAAAGCAGTATCGTGCCACACTAACAAATGTATGGTCTCATTTCTAACTTCTCCTCTCTATTAGAGAGCAGTTTTTAGCAATCGTCGCTCCTAGTTCGATCCTGTATGGATGACCTCACACACTTGTGGAGTCACTCCACGTGCCATCATCCCTCGTCGAACTGCAATATTGGGAAACGTAAAGTACTGCCCAGCGAGAGAAGAGACCTAGACTAGTGATGTATCCCAACAAGTAGACATCAGAGACAATTAATCGACGTGAGGAGGGCCTATCACTGTGTCTTCCTACCGTACTGCCGTGATCATATGCGTGGGTCTGACTACAATCTCAACAGCGTACTGCAGACGCTCCAGCACTCCCTATTGCTGTTGCAACAACGTAGCAACAACACCCGACGTTTAGCCCTATGTGATGTCAGTACTGTGGCCCCATCCCAAAAGCCGCCCTCCAATGCTCAAGACATGGAACCACGTGCATCAATGCATGTGACTCAACATACCAACCCCCTCAGAGAAACTAATGAATTTGTGAAGTGCTTCGAACATTTCTAACAATGTGATTTAGTGCCACATTCTCAGCACGGTCGTGAACAGTGTGCAATGTGCACGCACAACTTAATGTCCCATGAACCTTGTTTTTTTTAATTTCTTTCTCTAGTGTTGTTTTTGTAATGTATGTGATACCTTGTATGTGTTTGTTTTACACTGTAATTCTCATTACAAATTACTGTATTGTTCTCCACACCATTTTTTTAATCTTGTATTTATTGTTGAGTGTATGGAAACAGTGTGCCTGAAGTCCTCATAAACTGAAGCAGATACCACCTCTGTCATTGTGAATGGACCATCAGTTCAGGGAACATTTTGTAAAGGTTATTCTTGCTGCAGGGAGACAGAATGAATCGGAGGTCGTAATTAGATTCTGAAAGCTCACAAAGAGATTGTTAACTTAAATAGTATCATGTGTGAGTGAGTTCAGGTTAGTTTAATGATTAAAATTGTTGTAACATCTTGGGCATTTAATTGTGGAGCACTCCAACTCTGATTGTAAAGAATAAATTGCTCCATATTTGGCTCACATGCCCGGGCCATATTTAGAGAGTGAATGTCTGTGTGAATCGGTGTTTGGAAGGGGCTCCCTGGGTATGGATGTGTGATGTGAGTGTTAGTGTTCCATATTAAGAAGGTGAAGTTGGCTACATCATAAATAATCCTCCCTCTATGAGCTGCATTTTTCAGTTGCAGTTATTTTCTTTATAGAGTGCGGCATGTGCAGCCAGTTTGCGAGATTGTTCTTGGGCGATTGACTCACTACCTTGCTCCTAAGTGAGCCAACCGCTCACCAATTACAATCTAAAATGGCGTAGGGGCTATGAGAGGTGGCATGAGCCCCCTCTCATATTTCTATCTTACGATTCTCCTCTATAATTGCATGCGGTGGAAAGTTGCTATTCCTTCACGCGCGGACTTCCCACGCAGCGTCTCTCGTCACCCGGGTGGTCCGGTGACAGGCGGGCTCTGCTGATCTGGAAAGCTTTAAGCCGAAGGGTGTGAGGAAGTCGAGTGAATGCTTTGCAGACACCGACATTGTCAAGAGGCACGCCCGCAGAGCTTGAAGTAGTGGCTGGGCTAGAGGTTCCGTTACTTCTCAGAAACTTAGCGAAAACACGTTCTGGCGGGCTACCAGCGAGGCGTGGGAATGACTTGTGTACCCAGGCAGCTGTGGCGGGAAAATTCCCGCACTTTCTGCAAAATAGTAACTGTGATTGGCTTGCTCAGGGCATAGCTCCGTGACGTAGCAAGATCGGCGCAGAAATTGGCGCCAAGAATCTCCATTGGTGGAATGGTAGCGTTCCGGCAATGGAGTGGAATTTCCGCCGGTTTTCGAGTTGCTGATTGGAACGTTTAACCACGGCCACTGTCGTGGGGGCGGGAATGTTCTGTGTTCGGTTTTTGTACGGGTGCTCTTAAGGGGAGTCGTCTCTCGCCTTTCGGTCGAGGACGTCGAAGCAACCAGCCAACGGCTCCGGTACGGCAGATCGTGTTCTGGGAGTCAAGAAGTCGGTTTGGTAATGTATGTCCGCAGCACCGGCAGATAGGGATTTTCCTAGGTGACAATCAGAGCTCAGCAGAGTGCGCCTGTTCGTCTTTTTTTTTCCTAACTTTGTTCTGTCTTGGGTAGCAGCAATTAATGGTGGGTTGGCTATGTGTTTTCTCTAAGAATTGAGTTGCTAGGAATTGGCTGCACATACCACTTCGTCATAATCCTCACAATCTAGTTTAGGGACAACTTCAATTTCACAGCGTTTGTTTAAGTATCCAATTAGAGCCAATTTGATATATTGTTAATGTTTCATGTGTTGTTGTTTATTATTTTGTGTTTAGTCTTAATAAATCATATTGTTATTTTGGACAGAACTTTCATTCTGTTAATAGATAGAGCAACCCCATCATTCCTCACTATGTTAATGAAACCTTCGTTTAATTAACTTATTTAACAAATTAAATTATTGCAGGTGCCAAACTCTCTTCTACTCCACTGGCAGGGTTGATTAGAGTCAGTTCGCGTATTTTTTTTATCCTTGTGCAACAGGAAAAGTTGGAGTTAGAAAAGGGGGGGCTTAGAGCATCATGTACATATGTAAATTCTCTAAGAATTGAGTGTTAAAAACACTGCTAGCCCCGGCACCTCGCAAGTTCACATACTTCCAGTAGCCCGTTGTTGTGTCGTCTCTGGATTCCAACTCCGCCATCCTACACTGATGCTCATAAATCAAGGATAGTTGCAGAATGTGGTGCCCCACAACGTGGCAATAGATAAAACTGGCGCTAATAGCGTAAGCACATAGGGAACACACACGACACAGATCTGTAAGTCCACGGTATTGGTGATAAGTTGAGAAAATCGTCCCGAAACACATGTGCTACAAAACACCACGGTTTCCTGCGCATGTACTCCGACATCAATATGGGATATGATCACCATGCACACATAGAAAGGCCGCACAACGGGTTGGCATACTCTGGGTCAGGTGGTCGAGCAGCTGCTGGGCTATAGCCTCCCATTCTTGCACCAGTGCCTGTCGGAGTTCCTGGAGTGTCCAAGGGGTTTGAAGACGTGCAGCGATACGTCGACCGAGAGCATCCAAGACTTGCTCGGAGGGGTTTAGGTCTGGAGAACAGGCAGGCCACTCAATTTTCCTGATATCTTCTGTTTCAAGGTACTCCTGCACGATGGCAGCTCTGTGGGGCCGTGCGTTACCATCCATCAGGAGGAAGGTGGGACCCACTGCACCCCTGAAAAGGCGGACATACTGGTGTAAAATGACGTCCCGATACACCTGACCTGTTACGGTTCCTCTGTCAAAGACATGCAGGGATGTACGTGCACCAATCATAATCCCACCCAAGCCTACAGCATCCAACCACGCCTTCCATACAGGTCCCTTTCAACGGCATTAAGGGTTTGGTATCTGGTTCCTGGGTCACGCCAGATGAAAATCCGGCGAGAATCAGTGTTCAGACTATACCTGGACTCGTCCGTGAACATAACCTGGGACCACTGTTCCAATGACCATGTACTGTGTTCTTGACACCAGGCTTTATGGGCTCTCCTATGACCAGGGGTCTGTGGAATGCTCCTTACAAGTCTCTGGGCGAATAAATCATGTCTTTTCAGTCGTCTGTAAACTGCGTGTCTGGAAACAACTGTTCCAGTGGCTACGGTAAGGTCCCGAGTAAGGCTACCTGCATTACGCCGTGGCCGGTTGTGGGCACTGATGGTGAGATACCGGTCTTCTTGTGTTGTTGTACACTGTGGACATCCCGTACTGTAGCGCCTGGACACGTTTCCTGTATGCTGGAATCGTTGCCATAATTCACACTTTGTAGCACACGGAGGGCCCGTGCTACGATCTGCTGTGTTTGACCAGCCTCCAGTCGCCCTAATATCTTACCCCTCATAACGTCTCCAATATGTGTTCTTCGAGCCATTTTCGACACACAGTCACCATTAGCACGTCTGAAAACGAAACTTCCTGGCAGATTAAAACTGTGTGCCCGACCGAGACTCGAACTCGGGACCTTTGCCTTTCGCGGGCAAGTGCTCTACCATCTGAGCTACCGAAGCACGACTCACGCCCGGTACCCACAGCTTTACTTCTGCCAGTACCTCGTCTCCTACCTTGTGTGGGTACCGGGCGTGAATCGTGCTTCGGTAGCTCAGATGGTACAGCACTTGCCCGTGAAAGGCAAAGGTCCCGAGTTCGAGTCTCGGTCGGGCACACAGTTTTAATCTGCCAGGAAGTTTCATATCAGCGCACACTCCGCTGCAGAGTGAAAATCTCATACGTCTGAAAACGTCTGCACACTTACTCCTTGCACCGTACTCTGACATGCACCAACACACCTCTGCCTATGTGGACTGCTGCCAGCGCCACCGTGCGACGTTTGCAGGTCAAATGCACCGCATGGTCATACCCCGAGGTGATTTAAACCCGCAAACCGCCCACCAGAGCGTTGTTTCACCATGTATCAGCATTATCCTTAATTGATGAGTGTAGTACACACACTGTCTCAAGAGTTTTATTTTTAATTAGTCTTATTCAGAAGGAACTTCCGCATTGACAGAAACATCTTTGGACGGGAAAAACGATTTCTAATAGGATACAATTTTTAACTCCAGAATGAGATTTTCACTCTGCAGCGGAGTGTGCGCTGATATGAAACAGTTTTAATCTGCCAGGAAGTTTCATATCAGCGCACACTCCGCTGCAGAGTGAAAATGTCATTCTGGAAACATCCCCCAGGCTGTGGCTAAGCCTTGTCTCGGCAATATCCTTTCTTTCAGGAGTGATAGTTCGCAGGAGAGCTTCTGTAAAGTTTGGCAGATAGGAGACGAGGTACTGGCAGAAGTAAAGCTATGAGGACGGGGCTTGAGTCGTGCTGGGGTAGCTCAGTTGGTAGAGCACTTGCCCGCGAAAGACAAAGATCCCGAGTTCGAGTCTCGGTCGGGCACACAGTTTTAATCTGCCAGGAAGTTTCAATTTTTTAACTGTTGTATTGTAAGGTTTGCACTATTCTTCAATTTTAATAACCTTAAGGCTTCCATGAAAGCTAAAAAATTTAAACGATAAACCTCATATTTTCAAATCAGTTGAAATGGTTCCTTGTGGTACATACCTTTTATTTTGCACAGGAGTTTCTTGCTGCAGCTTTATAGTCTTCCAGCTTAACGAATTACTCGTATTTAGCATATGTTGTGTTCCTAAGATTTTTATTTTTAAACTGTTCTTTTTACGTTTTTCAGTTGTCTTATTAACTTCCTGCGAATGACATAGTGACTGATTCCATGGCCAAGTAGCTTTGGCTAATGTGATTCTACGGAAGCTGATGAATTAAAAATTTAGGAAAGAAATCCGCTAGAAAAAAAGCTACGACATTATAGTCAAATATACAATGAAACACGTTAACGAAATAAATGTCGCTAATGGCTCTGAGCACTATGGGACTCAACTTCTGAGGTCATGAGTCCCCTAGAACTTAGATCTACTTAAACCTAACTAACCTAAGGACATCACACACATCCATGTCCGAGGCAGGATTCCAACCTGCGACCGCAGCAGCAGCGCGGTTCCGGACTGAAGCGCCTAGAACCGCTCGGCCACAGCGGCCGGCGAAATAAATGTGTGGTGTAACGAATGCCACTGACAGTACCTCTTCGGAATTTCTAAAATAATTGGGAGAAGTGGAAACCAAACGATTCTTAAAGTTAGAGTCTAGAATCTATGAATCTGGACACATGCCACCATACTTCACCAAAATTATCATCCACACATTCCGGAAGATAGCAAGGACAGGTAAGCGTGAGAACTGTCACACAATAAGCGTAACATCCTGTATATGCAAGCTGCTGACAACATCAGACTGGGAAAGGAAACTGAATGTCCGTTCGCTGGCGATCGGCTTGGCTTTAGCAAAGGTAAAGGCACCAGAGACGCAGTTCCCACGTCACGCTTAGTAATGGAACAAAGGCTTAAGAAAAATCAGGGGACGTCCGTAGGATTTATCTATCTAGAAAGAGCGTTCAGCAAAGTAAAGTGGTGCGAAAGTTCCAAATTTTCAAAAAAATAAGAGTAAGCTATAGGGGAAAACGTTTATATACAATATGTACAAGAACCAAGAAGGAACGATAAGAATGGAAGACCAAAAACGAAGTGCTCCGATCAGAAAAGCTGTAAGATAAGGATGTAGTATTTCGCCACTACTCGTCAATCTACACATGGAAAAAGCAATCAAGGAAATAAAAGTTCAGGAGTGGGATTAAAATCAGAGCGGAAGGATATCAATGATAAGGTTCGCTGATGCCACTGCTATCCTCTATAAAAGCAACGAAGAATTGCAGATGTGTTAAATGGAATGAACGGTGTAATGAGAACACACAATGGATTGAGAGTAAACAGAAGAAAGATGAAAGTAATGTGGAGTAGCATAAATGAAATTAGAGATAAGCTTAACGTCAAAATTGGATAGACAAAATGAAGGAATTTTGTCAGCTAGGAAGCAAAATAACGCATGATCGACGAAGCAAGTAGGGTCCAAGAAGCAGACTACCACAGGCAAAAGGGAGCATTCCTCGCAAAAAAGAACTTAGTTTAGAGAAGACATGTATGAGAACGTCTGGTTAGAGCAGATCATTGCATGTTAGTGAATTATTGATTGTGGGAAAACCGGAAAGGAGAGAATCCAAACATTTGAAATGTGCTGCTGTGCAAGGATAGTGCGATACGAATAGCCCTTGGGTGCTAAAAATGAAAAGTCTTCATCTTGCATAGGAGTGATCTCTCATTAATTACTAATTTATTGTTCTCCAAATGTAGCATGAGGATCTCTCCCTTGATAACAATTTCACTTTTTGTGAGTGTTTAGCAAAGAAATTTAAGATGATTTACGATGCAGTAATCTTTAATAAACGTAGGTAGGAAAGCTTGTCGTAGGTTGTGTTCCAGAAATGAACAGCATAGAGACAGAAGTGATGACACTTTCTGCAGGACCTGACCATCATTTTTCAGGACAATGCTCAAGCACGTACAGTGCAAGCTGTTACTGATTTGTTTGACTGGTGGGGCTGCTAAGTGCTACACCACCCACTGCACTCCCCTGACTTAAGCCCTCGTGAGTTCAACTCGATTTTTAAGCTGAAGGAAACACTTCACGACATTCGCTTCAGAACTGCTACAATTTCTTCGGGCAACACACCGCGCCGCCCGAACTGTCAACACAACTGGCACTGCTAAGAGTATCCTACGACTTCCACATCGCTGGCAACGGGTTATACACAGTTCTGATGACTACTTTGAAAGTCAGTAAAACTTTGACACATTTATCTATTTTATACCGGCTGTAAATAAATAGTAGTCACTATTAAAGTTATCTAGTCGCGTGCACTAATGGCTGTTGGTTTTGTCTTAGGTTGAAGATAATACAGGGGGTGGCCACTTCGCAGATCTGATGCTATACCCACTGGCTTTAGTCAACATGCCATTGTATGTTGAAATTGACTTTTTTTATGTGTGGCTAGTGACTCGAAGTAATTGAAGAAATATTGCTTGTTTTATTAAGAACCCTCTAAGTGGCTTAGTGCTACCAATCAGTAATGTTAACTGTTTCTGTTTATTTGGGTAAAACAGATCACGATTTGGAACCACGACGTAAGTAATCCTGTTGAATGCTCTAAGTACCAGTGTATGTTTCTTAAATGATGTTTATAAGTACCAGGTGATCAAAAAGTCAGTATAAATATGAAAACTGAATAAATCACGGAATAATGTAGATAGAGTGTTACAAATTGACACACACGCTTGGAATGTCATGGAGTTTTATTAGAACCAAAAAAATACGAACGTTCGAAAAATATCCGACAGATGGCGCTTCATCTGATCAGAATAGCAATAATTAGTATAACAAAGTAAGACAAAGCAAAGATGATGTTCTTTACAGGAAATGCTCAATATGTCCACCATCATTCCTCAACAATAGCTGTAGTCGAGGAGTAATGTTGTGAACAGCACTGTAAAGCACGTTCGGAGTTATGTTGAGGCATTGGCGTCGGATGTTGTCTTTCAGCATCCCTAGAGATGTCGGTCGATCACGATACACTTGCGACTTCAGCTAACCCCAATGCCAATAATCGCACAGTCTGAGGTCTGTGGACCTGGGAGGCCAAGCATGACGAAAGTGGCGGCTGAGCACACGATCATCACCAAACGACGCGCGAAAGAGATCTTTCACGCGTCTATATATGGGGTGTTTTTTTTGTTCTAATAAAACCCCATGTCATCCCAAGCATGTGTGTCAGTTTTTACCTCTCTATCTACATTATTCCGTGGTTTATTAAGTTTTCAAATTTATAGTGACTTTTTGATCACCCGGTACATCGTACATCTATCGTCCAGTGGCTTTGCCCTCAAGGATCACTGTGTCCAAGCTGTCCCGCTCCAAACATTTTAAAAGGTCGTTACTTCAGAAGTAAATCCAACTACCTTCACCAATTCCTAACCCCCCTCCCCCCGACCTTCGTCCTGTCAAGAACGATACGTGTCGATAGATACTTTTATTCGAAGTACTCCATAATGTTGAAATGTAGTTTATGTTCCAAAATTCTACTTTCAAAAATGGTTCAAATGGCTCTCAGCACTATGGGACTCAACTGCTGTGGTCATAAGTCCCCTAGAACTTAGAACTACTTAAACCTAACTAACCTAAGGACATCTTACAGATCCATGCCAGAGGCAGGATTCGAACCTGCGACCGTAGCGGCTGCGCGCTTCCAGATGTAGCGCCTAGAAACGCTCGGCCACTCCGGCCGGCTAAGCATACGTATGTGCGAGTTAGTTACCGCTATGGCTGGCTGTACGATTCACTTTGTCGAGTAGCACACGCTCCGAGCTCAAGTGACGCCAGACACGTCGTAAGGGTCAGTGACGTTCACAGCATTGTTAGGCTGGCTTTGTTGTGCTCTGAAATCCGTGAAGGCCAGGTGCAACACTGACGAGCTCATACGCCCCCCCCCCACCCCCCCTCCCCCGGACGTCGTCGTAACCACCTTCAGCAGCAGCGCTCTGGACCACTTGTCGTCCCCTGTCCCAAATACCGCACAGTGGGCGAGATGGAACCCGCTACGCGCCTACACAGCCGACCTACCTGCAGCTACCTGTTCGCGCGGCGCTGTCACAGAGGCGGGCTCCAGACAGCGCGGTCGCCGCATTCCAGACTGCCGGCTCCAGAGGTGGACGGTTGATTCACGGAACACGGGAATCCTCTCAGGGGCGATGAAGCCCTGCTGATAAGGCCCCGCGTGGGCGTGTATAGGACACTCGGCCACGGGCCACCGCCGTGGTGAGACGCGTGTCCCCAGCCTCCCACGCGTCATCGACGTCTGCATCAGCGGTGACACCGGAGAGGGCCGCAAAACCCTGGCCTGCTCTCTGCTCTACACGGGCCTCCATAAATACTTTACACAGCGTCGCTGCCCAGTACAGAATCCTCTCTCTGGCACCTGAATTTACAGCGTGTAAACAATGCCTGTTTACAACGTATCATAGTGATGTGGAAGCAGCTGACATATACAATTTTCTACTGGACACTTGAGATCTATAAAGCCGGAAAACAGTTTGAAAAGCAACGTAAACTAAAGCGCATGCGCGTTACGCAAGATTTCTACAGGGTGTTCCTTTTAATTTCAGACGAGTAAATATCTCGTAAATCGTACGGAAAACATGTTCTAGGTTCTAACAACCCTACCACAACAACAAAGGTCAAAAATTATTTATGATTTTTAGTGTTGCTCACGCTGCTAAATATTGCATTTTCGGGCAACAGCAAAGTTACATTATGTGGCAGGTGTCATTAGGGCACAGTTAATACAGTCATTCTATGAAATAATGGATAAACTAGGCACTCACCTTTTCGTGTTTCCCACGCTGGTCTCGTTGTGAACTCATGGCTCAATCGTCGAAAATCTAGGTGGTGATGATTCCGAGCTCGGATGCAAAGAGGCCTAGGTGTTATTCTGCGATATTCAAATGTTTTATAGATGTGTTTCATAAACCATTCATGAAGATTAAACTTTTGCAAGTTAGCACAATGGTGATGTAAAAAAGT
This sequence comes from Schistocerca cancellata, assembly GCF_023864275.1. Lineage (NCBI taxonomy): Eukaryota > Metazoa > Arthropoda > Insecta > Orthoptera > Acrididae > Schistocerca > Schistocerca cancellata. The sequence continues at coordinate 12,152,311 of NC_064635.1, read as the reverse complement.
AATCAGCACTCCGAATGTAAGTTACACTTCTTTTTTATTACTTTTGTTGCAATATCACATAAGTCACAAAACATTCCTACACAATATAAAACATATTTGAAAACATCTTCCTCTCTGTTAAAGTTCACATTTTATAAACTGACTGCAATTTGCGTCTTTCCAACATGACGTTCAAGACTTGACTTTTTCTAATAACCGCTTACGCCCCCAAAAATCAGAGTTACAAGTATGACAAAGATCATAGAGACAAAAGAAAGAATTCACATAAGAATAATATCATTGCAATATAAACATATCGATGTATCACAGTACCTCTACATTAATGAAATCAAATCTGAATGTTGTCTCAGAAATATGTTAACTACTTTACAGAAACACAGTACAATATTGCTGGTATCGAGAGGTTGAGTTGAGGTGCCGTAATGGTTACGTAATTCAAGTACCATTACAAGGTGAAAAATTAATTTTAATAAAGGAGACATTTGTCTGTGCTATGTAGTACCCCTTTTTCTGTTTTTGCTTTTTCGTCTGATAACTGAAAGTTTGATTTCATTTTTTTACACATTGACTTTCATTGAAGGGTTTTACTTTTATTAAATATTGTCCCGGCTAAGTATCAGTTTGATTACTTTTAAAACCCAATGTTAAACGTGGGTCACTACACGTATAGTCTTTCCAACTCTGACAGAAAAAATCTTTAGTGGCTTTACTACCAATGTTTACAGACGACGAAACTTTAACCTTTCGTTCAATTTTTTTAGTTACGAATCGCTAGTTTGTTCTTCGCATAGATCACGTAACCTGAACGTTTATGATAAATGTCCAAATTAAAGTCTTGAATTGACAATCCTGAAAAACAATCTCGTCACGATCTATTCTTGAACCCCGTTTAATAAAGTCCCAATTGTTGTCCTCTAAAGCTGTACGTCCTAAATAACTTCCGAAATAGAACAGACTAGAGACTGGAGTATCGTAATTACAACGTATGGCTATTTATACTTTAATAAACACTATCTTTGTTGTCCCAGACCTACGTTCTATTACTACAATATTGATTTTCTTACGTATTGGAATAACTAATATTTTAATATTTTCTACTGTTTTTCCCCTTTCCCATGTTTCTAAAATTTATAATTAAATTTTCCTTTTCTTTTCTTTTGCTTTCTATTCTAGATATTTCCCTCTAATTGTTTTTTATTTATTTTTCGTAATTACTACTTGTGGAGGGACTTGAGTCATTTTGTGAATTGATATTTTAAGGACATGGGAGCTAATTTTGGAGCTATTTTTGGTTTTTCGTCACCGAAAGGCGCTGTAGGTGTTACAGCTACAACTGGGCACCTTCTGAACTCCCCTCCTGCGCTGGCTGCGTCAACTTCGTATTTCCAAATGGGAGCACCCCCCCCCCCTTCCATTTTTCCATTTTTATTCCATATTCAGATTTTACGCCAAAAAGTGTGTACGATTTACCAAACGATTGTCTTCCCATATGTGTCAGATGGTGCAGTAATCGACAAATCTCAAGTGTGTCTGTTTTTGCAATTAAGAACCGACGCATTTGATTCTACAGTTCACTGCAGACTGTTAACGAAGATGTGAGCATCTGGAACAGGTCCCCAGATGTACGAGTGACTCTAAGGCTACTTCAGTGATAGAACCCAGTATGCTGTCCTCGACGGCAATTGTTTGAGACACACAGGTGTCGCCTGGACTGCACCAGGGTAGTGTGACAGGGTCACTATTGTTTTCTGTATACATAAATGATCTGGCGAACAACGTGGCCATAATCTGCGACTGTCCGCTGATGATGCTGTGGTGTACAGACGTTGTCCAAGTTGAGTGCCTGTAGGAGGATAGAGCGTTACTTAGACAAATTTGTAGTTGGTGTGACGAATTTCAGCTGACTCTAAATGTAGAGAAATACACTCATGCTCATAAATTGAGGATAACTGCAGAATGTGGTGCCACACAACGTGGCACTACACAAAACTGGCTCTAATAGCATAGGCACATGGGGAACACACACCACACAGATCTGCAAGTCCACGGTATTGGTGGTAAGTTGAGAAAACCGTCCCGAAACACATGTGCTACAAAACGCCACTGTTTCCTGCGCATGTACCCCGACATCAATATGGGATATGATCACCATGCACAAGCACACAGGCCGCACAACGGGTTCGCATACTCTGGATCAGGTGGTCGAGCAGCTGCTGGGGTATAACCTCCCATGCTTGCACCAGTGCCTGTCGGAGCTCCTGAAGTGTCCTAGGGGTTTGAAGACGTGCAGCGATACGTAGACCGAGAGCATCCCAGACGTGCTCGATGGCGTTTAGGTCTAGAGAACAGGCCACTCCATTCGCCTGACATCTTTTATTTCAAGGTATTCCTCCACGATGGCAGCCCGGTGGGGCCGTGCGCTATCATCCATTAGGAGGAAGGTGAGACCCACTGCACCCCTGAAAAGGCTGACATAATGGTGCAAAATGACGTACCGATACACCTGACTCGTTACAGTTCCTCTGTGAGAGACATGCAGGGGTGTACGTGCACCAATCATAATCCCACCCCACACCATCAAACCACGACGTCCATACAGGTCCCTTTCAAGGACATTAAGGGGTTGGTATCTGGTTCCTGGTTCACGCCAGATGAAAACCCGGCGAGAATCACTGTTCAGACTATATCTTGACTTGTCCGAGAACATAACCTGGGACCACTGTTCCAATGACCATGTACTGTGTTTTTTACGGGCTCTCCTGTGACCAGGGCTCAGTGGAATGCACCTTCCAGGTCGCCGGGCGAATAAACTATGTCTGTTCAGTCGTCTGTATACTGTGTGTCTTGAGACAACTGTTCCAGTGGCTGCGGTAAGGTCCTGAGCAAGGCTACCTGCAGTACTGCGTGACCGTCTGCGGGCACTGATGGCGAGACACCGGTCTTTTTGTGGTGTTGTATACTGTGGACGTCCCGTAGTGTAACGCCTGGACACGTTTCCTGTCTGCTGGAATCATCACGCATTGGCCGGTGGTTTGCGGATAGTTGATGTAGATATAGTCACTTTTGGTGCTCCTGGAGAATGATTGTTTTGCAAGTTCCTGGAATTTTGAAAGCAAAATTTGGCGGAATAGTTGACGGCTATCTTCAGTCGTCTGCAAATTCAGGTTTTCCTAAATTTCCACAACATCCTCTAGAATGGAGAACAAAACTGTGATCATTCGTGCTGCTCCTACTTCAATCCGTTCGGTATTTCCCGTCAGTCGTATTTCTTTCTTTTCCTTTTCTGGCCCTCACACTGTAGAGCAATGTTCTAGGCTAGGTCGCACGAGTGTTTTGTAAGCAGTATCGTTTGTCGGCAGAGTGCATTTTCCCGGTATGGTACTAATGTACCATATGGTTCCTTCTGCCTTACCAGCGGCCGACCCTATGTGTTCATTCCGTTTGACATCCGTACAAATTATTGTAGCTAGGTATTAGTGTAAGTCGACAATCCGACCCTGTGCTCTGTCTCTAAAGACCTTGTCATCGACGAACATTAATCCCTAATCTTCCTTCCTTCCTTCGTAGCGGTTTGCTGGTCAAGGCTACTGTTCATATATGTACTACAAACTGCAAATTTGATCACTCTCCGTGGTTTAATAAGTATTACTGAAGACGCTAGTATCCCAGTGGTTGCAACATCGTATGCCCAGTAGTTCTGGCGACCGGTTTACTCGTCCTTTTTTTTTTCACGTTCAGTTTCGGACATCCAGGGACCATGTGATAATATCAGTTGCTTCAGCATTCTTTCATCTTTCTAACTGGGCTCTTTGTTTTGCTTTTGTGGACTGCTTTACACCTGTTCTCCCACTCGTACTGCTTTGGCATCGTTCTCAGTTTAACACTTCCCTTCTCAGAAATTCTCTTCCTGCTGCTTCTCCTGTTTTATGTTGCGTATTGCTAAATCTTTTTGAAATTCTCAGATCCTCCTTATTAATGTATTTTTTCCAGAGAGAGAGAGAGAGAGAGAGAGAGAGAGAGAGAGAGAGAGAGAGAGCGTGATACGTTTTTGTCAGCCAATTATGATTCATCCTGCATAAATATCCAAAACTGTGTTTATCTTCTTTGTCATTTTGCTTCTATTATTTTTTTCTGATACAATTCATCATTCCTTCTTAATTTCCGCATTGTAGCTACACCTGAATCTACATCTACATGGATACTCTGCAAATCACACTTAAGTGTCTGACAAGGGTTCATCGCTGCTAATTTGACCTAAAATTTTCTTAATGATTTTCGTCTAACGTTTCTAGTCTGTCTAATTTATAATGCAGTGCATGCCATCCATTTGCGTACAGGTACTCTGCTAGTAAAACCGCGTTGCAATGAAGTATTTTTGAATTTTTTTGATATTCAATTGTTATTGTACATATTATTTGTTCTTTCATATACCCTCTCAGTTATCTATATCCTTTAATTTATGGCAGATTATTCTAACCATTTTTCTTGAATGATGTCTACTATATACTTTAACTTTTTGACCCTTCCTATCCGATCAATATCTGTCTGCAAAATGTTTGGTGCTATTTTCTTATGTTACCAATAAATGCATTTTTTTTTGCAGTGATTCTCAAACCTACATTACTGTCTGTTACAAGAGACAGAACTGTGTTACTATATCCGCTAGATTTTCAGACAGTCCAGTATATCGTCCCCCCTCTTCCCAGTTTCACTGTCGATTGTTTTAATTTTTGTGTCGAACGTAATTCTTACTACTTTTCGTAACACACAGTCGCAGAGCACTGAAGGTAAGATATCACCTGATCTTGTTTATTTTAAAGCGCTTAGAAATCCCTCCTAGTAACATTACTCTTGAGACTGCATCAGTAAGCATGTTGCAGATTAGGTTTACCGATTTAGTTTATCACCACGAATTCTCGGATTACTTTTTCTACAGTTGTACTGTCAACAGAGTCAAATCTCGGAATCGTCAAATGTCGCAAATATCTCTTTAGAGTTCACTGCTCTGCCACGCATTATAGATATGTGACTTCTCTAAAGTGTCCTTCACTTTCGTTATACTGTTTTGATTGGAATAGACGTGCTTTTTTTTAATTTCGAGTTGAGCCTCTATGGACTGCGTGTTAACAACCAATTTCATTTTATTGTCTAGGTCTTGTTCTTGTTCGAGCTTTGACTTCCTGCAAGTATCGTCTGAGCCCACCAAAAGCCGGCCAGAGTGGCCGAGCGGTTCTAGGCGCTTCAGTCTGGAACCGCGCGACCGCTACGGTCGCAGGTTCGAATCCTGCATCGGGAATGGATGTTTGTCATGTCCTTAGGTTAGTTAGGTTTAAGTAGTTTTGAGTTCTAGGGGACTAATGACCTCAGCAGTTAAGTCCCATAGTGGTCAGAGCCATCTGAACCATTTGAGCCCACCAAGAAGTGATTGTTTATGCTCTTCGGACAAAGGTCCTATCCGTCTTTTGGACATTGATACCATTTTAAAACATTGGTAGTTGTTCACCAATCTTCTAAATTTGTTCCTGTCAGTAATTTCTCCCGCTGACATACGAATCTGCCTAAGGTTTTTTTTCACATTCTTCGAACCATCTCGGCCTTGTTTTCTTACACTGAATGAAACTCCATATTCTTTTTGTTAGTCGATCACCGTCCATCTTCATGAGATGGCCGTAAAATAACAATCGTCTTTTCTTAATGGATGCTGTGATTGGTTCTCTGTCGCTGTACAAATCCTCATTTTCTCTCATTCGCCATTGTCCGTCAACCCACCTACTACTTAGGATTTTTCGGGTTCCCGGGTTCGATTCCCGGCGGGGTCAGGGATTTTCTCTGCCTCGTGATGGCTGGGTGTTGTGTGCTGTCCTTAGGTTAGTTAGGTTTAAGTAGTTCTAAGTTCTAGGGGACTTATGACCACAGCAGTTGCGTCCCATAGTGCTCACAGCCATTTGAACCATTTTTTACTTAGGATTTTCCTTAATATCCTACGCTGTCGCTTTTCCAGCCGCTCAGATTGGCCTTGTCTATTCATGGTCAAAGTTTCGAACGCATATGAGCCCTCAGGTTTTACAACTTTATTATAATGTCGTATTTCATTTCCCCAGTACCGCCCATATCTGACAGGCTTTCCCCTATCCGCCTCCTGGGGAGGCAGCCGATGGGAGATCTAAGAGTTTTAATTATATCTCTGATTACTTCTTTGGTTGGTGGCATATGTCCATTCACTGCCTCTTTAGTGAGCTTGCATAGCAATACCTTGTATCAAAGGTTAAGTACTTGTCACTTTATCATAATCACACTTCAATTTCTCACTTATCTGCTACCCTACTTTACCGATCCATAAAATAGAAATATTGGCAAACTGCTTCTCTGTCGCTTTCGCCCACGTCTGGAACAGACTACCCTATTCTCTGTGCTGCTTCGTTTACGAAGTTGAAATTTCTTTTGCCACCCTCACAATGTTGCCCCAAACATTACTGTACGTGCTCCATTAAGTTTCGGGTGTGCAGTCGCAAGAAATCTCATTCTTCTTCTAATATTTCGGCTGCATAACGTTCAGCCATCTTCAGAGTGAGCCGCAAGGCAAGACTGCCGCTCCAGTGCTTGCTTCGTCCCTTTATACTGTTGTACCGCGCGACTGCGCATGCGGCCACAGATGCAAATGCGCCAGAGACGTTGGTCGGCGGCAGAGACGTGCATAGTGCGCGAGGCTGCCCACATATGGCAGGAAGGCCATCGATTTAAAGGTTTCTTTATCTTCTCCTGCTGGGTAGCCTCTCATCAAAAATAGGACGCATTCTCGGCAGACACAAAGTAAAAGTGATTTTTCGTCCTCCACCCAAGACAGCTGCACTCGTGGGCTCCGTCAAAAATGATTTGCTGCTCCGAAAATCTGGAGTTTACAAAATTCCATGTGAATGTGGCCTTTCTTACATCGGACAAACAACTCGTACTGTCCAAGAAAGATGTACAGAACACCGGAGGTACACACGACTTTTACAACCTAACAAGTCGGCAGTGGCAGAGCACTGTATTCATAATGGTCACAGTATGTTGTATGACAACGTCGAAATTTTGGCAACTACATCATCCTTTTGGGACTCGATAGTGAAGGAGGCAATTGAAATTCGCTTGACGACGAATTTAATTAAAAGAGATAGTTGTTTCAATCTTGATAAATCATGGAATCCGGCACTTGCTGTAATAAACTCGCAAAGACGTCGTCACAGTGCAGCTCACAATGACATATCGATATGCCAACACAGATCGACTGCGGAGTCATAGATACAACTCCCGCATTATGCACGTCTCTGCCGCCGACCAACGTCTCTGGCGCATTTGCATCTGTGGCCGCATGCGCAGTTGCGCGGTACAACAGTATAAAGGGACGAAGCGAGCACTGGAGCGGGCCGCCGTCACCCCCCGTCCATCTCCTCCAGGTGGTGCCGATGACACCGCCTTCCTTGCCCTTGCCCCCACCCTGCAGCGCTCCCAACACCTTCTCCAATCCCATCTTGACTGGTTCCGCACTTGGTGCAACCAGTGGTTGCTCAAGGTCAATCCCTCCAAAACCCAGGCGATCATTGTAGGCAAAACCACCCCTTCCTTCCGCCTCCTCGATTTCTATCTCACCATCTATGGCCGTCCTATCGCCCTCACCCCCACCATTAAGTACCTTGGCGTCACCCTCGACCGTCGCCTCTCCTGGACTCCCCATCTCCGGACAGTCCGAGCCGAGGCACGCTCCCGACTCCGTCTCCTCAAGCTCCTTTCCGGCCATACGTGGGGTCTGGACCCCTCCACCATCCTCCACACCTATAAATCCCTCATCCGCCCTATCCTTTGTTACGCCCATCCGGCCTGGATCTCCGCCCCCCCCTACCTTTTATAAATCCCTCCAAATCCTTGAACGCCATGCTCTCCGCCTCGCCTATCGCATCCGTCTCCCCTCCCCCACGCGGATCCTGTACGATATCATCCCCTTCCCCCACCTCCTCGTTTTCCTTGAAAGGATACGGATCCTGTACACCTCCCGCAAACACGATCCTCCTCATCCGCTTGTCTCACCCATCCTCTCCCACCCCCACCCGCTGCTGCGCCTGTATTCCCACGTCCCACCCGGTCTCCATCTCTCCACCCTCCTTACCCTCTCCCAAGGTGGCTTCCGCCAGCTCCCCCTCCCTGATGATGTCCTCCTCCCCTCCATCTACACCTCCTATCAACTTTGATCCCCCCCCCCACTTCCTGTGCCCTTTCCTTTAGGCACCCTCCCTCCTTTCCTTTTCCTTTTCCCCCGTCCCCTCCCTCCACCCCTCTTCTCCCAGACATCCCGTCCCCCTTCCTCCCTTCCCCCTGTCTCCCCTGCCCATGACATCTGCTCTCCCATCTCCCTCCCACCCCCAACTCCTCCTCTCTTGGCAGGTCTCCGGACTCGTACACGGTTAGTGAACATTCGCGCGCCAGAGATCAACGCCTCGTGTTCTGTGTGTGCCGTCGTTTTGTGCTTAAGTGGTTCAGTGTTATTCGTTTTGTGCACCTACGTTCACGTGTGACAATTTTCGTTTATGTCTGTGCCCAAGTGTCTGAACAATTTTATCTTGGACTCTACGCCCGTGAACGGCACCTTGTATTTTAAAAAGTGTTTGTCTCCGTTTATATGTCCACCATCTTTTTTCTATAATTGTCTTCATTGTATCTTTGTGTTTCTCTGCGGCCAAAGAGCGGCGTAGTATGCTGCTGCAGGCCTGCCTGTATACAGGTTTCAAAATGACAATAAAGAAAAAAAAAAAAACACTAGAGCGGCAGTCTTGCGCCTCACTCTAAAAATGGCTGAACGTTACACAGCCGAAATATTAGTAGAAGAAGCAGATTTCTTGCGGCTGCACACCCGAAACTTAATGGATCAGTCTTTGCGCCGCGAAAACCTGAAGATTCACATTACTGTAGCCGGCCGCGGTGGTCTAGCGGTTCTGGCGCTGCAGTCCGGAACCGCGGGACTGCTACGGTCGCAGGTTCGAATCCTGCCTCGGGCATGGGTGTGTGTGATGTCCTTAGGTTAGTTAGGTTTAAGTAGTTCTAAGTTCTAGGGGACTTATGACCTAAGATGTTGAGTCCCATAGTGCTCAGAGCCATTTGAACCATTTGAACATTACTGTACGTGTTTATTTTCCCTCTGTCAAACAGTGAACCAAATTCTCCCATCTTCGCCCAGTCACGCTTCTATCTCTTCACACTTCTCATACAGTCAAATCACTTTCTTTTCGTCTCTCTTCACTGATTTTGCTTTGTTATGTTCTTCTTCCTGTCGCTCCCTGGTCCCTCCTATCATGTCCGCAGCAGTTAGTGCCCGTATGATACTAATAAGTCATTAGCGAATATAAACTCTGTTTTGTCATGTACTAGGTATGTCGTAGTAATTTCCGAATGTTAGATCCTGCATTAGACGCAGGCTATAAAATGCTTGTCGTTACGAATGCAATGTAAAATGCTTAGAATGCCTGGTTAGATGTAACAGATGACCTGATAGCAATAATTCTTCAAACTTAAATAAATCAATCCATAATATCATCTCGATTGTCATGGTTACTTTTATTCAAACTACTACAGCACAAAAAATTAATGAATTCTCTCCTCTCTCTCTCTCTCTCTCTCTCTCTCTCTCTCTCTCTTGCTATAGTATATGCCTACACTGAACTTTGCACACGAGATTCTGAACGCGACCGACACTAGGATGGGCAAGCAAACGTTCCGATCTATGCTTTGTTTCCGGTAGATGAGATCTACTGGGTAATGCATACGCGGTCGTATTAATCAGTACATATGACTGGGACACTGTATACGTTCGTCAACTCTTACGACCGCTCTGGAAAGACCAGATCAATCTGAAACAGTGAAACCCAAAATGTCACTTATCTTTGGAGTATACAGTCAATGCCGAAATCAATGCGTTGGATAGGGATGACAAAACACACACACACACAGAGAGAGAGAGAGAGAGAGAGAGAGAGAGAGAGAGGATATGCTGTAGAGTCATTAACAGCATTTCCGTCACAATATGCGTGTCAGGGAACATCCAGCACGCCTTGTTTGCGTATCCATTACGCAAGGGGAAATACAACTGCGGCCACACGCTGTGTCCAAAGCCCCCCGGCGAGCAGTGATGTATTCTGTTTTTCTCCCGTTTCCGTTTGTTTACTTAATGAAGCAAACCGTGTGAGCTCAAATAATACCGGCCGCACGTATTAATAAACAGGTGCGTGCCGTGGTACTGGACAAACAGCAGCAGAGCCATATCAGCTGCCCCCTAGTCCGATTGCGGTGGGACTCAACTCCTAAACTGTGTTAAACGCTACAAACACACACACACACACACACACACACACACTCACTCACTCACTCACTCACACTGTGACTCGAATAAGAAATCAAGGTACACTATAAGGTTAATTCCCACAGCCAAAATGAACCTCTGCTTCCAGCATTTTATCATCAGTACTGTTATTTATTTTGTCCAAATGAGAAGCAAATTTTAGCTTACGCACCAGTTCATTCACTGGTTTTGTTTGTTATGCGTGGTAACCGCCGTTTCGTACCTGCACTGCTTACTTGATTGTTTGGTGCTCATTCACTAAAAGGTCGCAGTGGAAGGATGTTGTATCAAGGGTCCCACAAGGACCAGTACTGGGCCCATTACTTTCTTCATGATATGTTAATGATGTGTCAACTATTCTCTCCCACTGCAGATACCACCTATACGCTGATGATCTTCAGTTATATCTCAGTGCAAGTCCAGTAAACCTGCACACAGCCATCCGATCATATAAATGCTGACTTGCTTGCTTTATCAGAATGGTCGCAGAACTTGGGTATTATACTAAACCCTTCCAAAACGCAAGCAATCTTAATCGCCCACAAAAGACTTATTACAACACAGTACAGAGAATCTCTTCCATGCTTAATTTTAAATGGCACCTAAATAACCTTTTCTCCTTCTGCAAAGAACTTGGGGATAATCCTGGACCACCACTTAGACTGGACTGAACACACTACTGCAGGCTGCAAGAAAGTTTCTGCAGCCCTTCATTGTCTACAGAAATATAAAAAAGTATTTCCATTCGAACTTAAGAAGAAGCTCCTAGTATCTCATAACTCCCTATTCTCGACTACGGCGATCCTATTCTTCAAGGACTTTCGTACGAAAACTCTCGCAGGCTTGAACTGGCGATGAATGCTTGCGTCCGATATATTTGTGACGTTCGTTATTATGATCGTATCATTCCAGCCTATGAACAGTTATCGTGGCTACATGCTGATAAACGTAGGGATTACCACACTTTATGTTGACTCCATCGGCTTCTCAATCAGCAGACTCCCTCTTGCTTATCCTCAGCCATTACATTACTATCTGAACAGCACCGCAGAAATACTTGATCTCAACAAAGTAAGATCCTCTCAGTATCATCAGTATCACCACTCAACAGCCGGCCGACGTGGCCGAGCGGTTCTGGGCGCTGCAGTCCGGAACCGCGAGACCGCTGCGGTCGCAGGTTCGAATCCTGCCTCGGGCATGGATGTGTGTGATGTCCTTATGTTAGTTAGGTTTAAGTAGTTCTAAGTTATAGGGGACTAATGACCTAAGCAGTTGAGTCCCATAGTGCTCAGAGCCACCACACAACACTGTCTTGTTTTCTAAATCATTTTCTGTATCCGGAACCCGAATTTGGAACAATCTTCCTCAAAATATCAGAGAAATTAAATCACATGCAGGCTTCAAAAAGCAGTTAATGGCTCACCTTCTCTCGCAATAGCTATCTCTCCCACATACTGGTCTGCAGCCCGCACTCTTCAATCCACTCTACCACAGCAACTTTTCCCTTCTCCTCGCTTACAGAGTCCTCTCCTGACAGCCACTTTTACTGTCTTCCAATTTTCCTATTCTTCATCCTTTCTTTTTCTGGCAGTACTGAACATAATTTAAGTTGTTCTAAACTAGTCTATATTATTTTTAATACACTTTGTTTTATTATTACTGTTATTATTGCCATTTACCCTTACTTTCATTACTGTGAACTATGATTATTATTGGTATTTCTTTCCTTTCTCAGACGTTACGTCTCGTTAAAAATGGAAAGTGACGCGGACCTTTATCAAGCGTGACTTCCTCTTAACTGTACGGTATATGTTACATTGCATTTAAGAACTTCCGGGTAATTGAACATGTATCAATAATTACAGATTTATGTAGTTGTATATATATAAGTTTGGATGCAGCTGTATTGCGTTGATGTACTGGTGGATATTGTGTGGTATGACTCCTGTAGTTGATAGTATTATTGGTATAATGTCAACTTTATCCTGATGGCACATGCCCTTGACTTCCTCAGCCAGTTGGATGTATTTATCAATTTTTTCTCCTGTTTTCTTCTGTATATTTGTTGTATTGGGTATGGATATTTCGATTAGTTGTGTTAATTTCTTCTTTTTATTGGTAAGTATGATGTCAGGTTTGTTATGTGGTGTTGTTTTATCTGTTATAATGGTTCTGTTTCAGTATAATTTGTATTCATCATTCTCCAGTACATTTTGTGGTGCATATTTGTATGTGGGGACGTGTCGTTTTACTAGTTTATGTTGTATGGCAAGTTGTTGATGTATTATTTTTGCTACATTGTCATGTCTTCTGGGGTATTCTGTATTTGCTAGTATTGTACATCCGCTTGTGATGTGATCTACTGTTTCTGTTTGTTGTTTGCAAAGTCTGCATTTATCTGTTGTGGTATTGGGATCTTTAATAATATGCTTGCTGTAATATCTGGTGTTTATTGTTTGATCCTGTATTGCAATCATGAATCCTTCCGTCTCACTGTATATATTGCCTTTTCTTAGCCATGTGTTGGATGCGTCTTGATCGATGTGTGGCTGTGTTAGACGATACGGGTGCTTGCAATGTAGTGTTCTCTTTTTCCAATTTATTTTCTTCGTATCTGTTGATGTTATGTGATCTAAAGGATTGTAGAAGTGGTTATGAAATTGCAGTGGTGTAGCCGATGTATTTATATGAGTGATTGCATTGTGAATTTTGCTAGTTTCTGCTCGTTCTATAAAGAATTTTCTTAAATTGTCTACCTGTCCATAATGTAGGTTTTTTATGTCGATGAATCCCCTTCCTCCTTCCTTTCTGCTTAATGTGAATCTTCCTGTTGCTGAATGTATGTGATGTATTCTATATTTGTGGCATTGTGATCGTGTAAGTGTATTGAGTGCTTCTAGGTCTGTGTTACTCCATTTCACTTCTCCAAATGAGTAGGTCAATATTGGTATAGCATAAGTATTTATAGCTTTTGTCTTGTTTCTTGCTGTCAATTCTGTTTTCAGTATTTTTGTTAGTCTTTGTCTATATTTTTCTTTTAGTTCTTCTTTAATATTGTATTATCTATTCCTATTTTTGTCTGTATCCTAGATATTTATAGGCATCTGTTTTTTCCATCGCTTCTATGCAGTCCCTGTGGTTACCCAATATGTAATCTTCTTGCTTAGTGTGTTTTCCCTTGACTATGCTGTTTTTCTTACATTTGTCTGTTCCAGAAGCCATATTTATATCATTGCTAAATACTTCTATTATCTTAAGTAATTGGTTGAGTTGTTGATTTGTTGCTGCCAGAAGTTTTAGATCATCCATGTATAGCAAATGTGTGATTTTGTGTGTGTAGTATTGTATCCATAATTTGTATTATTTAGCATGTTCAGAGCAAAGCATAACCAGAAAGGACTTAATGAGCATCCTTGGTATATTCCACGCTTAATCTGTATTGGCTGTGATGTGATATTATTATAATTTGTTTGGATATTAAGTGTGGTTTTCCAGTTTTTCATTACTATGTTTAGGAACTGTATCAATTTAGGATCTACTTTGTATATTTCCAATATTTGTAGTAACCATGAGTGGGGTACACTATCAAAAGTGTACTGTAACCTACTTCCTTTGTTTTCGGACTGCATTTCCTTGGGATTCTTCCAATGAATCTCAGTCTGGCATCTGCTTCACTGACGATTAATTTTCTATGGTCATTCCATTTTAAATCACTCTTAATGCCTACTCCCAGATAATTTATGGAATTAATTGCTTCCAGTCGCTGACCTGGTATATTGTAGCTAAATGATAAAGGATCTTTCTTTCTATGTATTCGCAGCACATTACACTTGTCTTCATTGAGATTCAATTGCCATTCCCTGCACCATGCGTCAATTCGCTGCAGATCCTCCTGCATTTCAGTACAATTTTCCATTGTTACAACCTCTCGATATACTAAAGCATCATCCACAAACAGCCTCAGTGAACTCCTGATGTTATCCACAAAGTCATTTATGTATATTGTGAATAGCAACGGTCCTACGACACTCCCTTACGGCACATCTGAAATCACTCTTACTGGCTGTATTTCGGTATCGACGGTCCCAGGCGAGGACCGAAGGCCCATATCGACGACGTTTCTTTGAATGATTCGCACGATGACACTTGTTGATGGCCCAGCATTGAAATGTACAGTAATTCGCGGAAGGGTTGCACTCCTGTCAGGCTGAACGATTCTGTTCAGTCGTCGTTGGTACCGTTCTTGCAGGATCTTTTTCCGGCCGCGGCTATGTCGGAGATTTGATGCTTTACCGGATTCCTGGTCTTCACGGTACACTCGTGAAACGGTCGTACGGGAAAATCCCCACTTCATCGCTACCTCGGAGCTGCTGTGTCCCGTCGCTCGTTTGGCGACTATAACACCACGTTCAAACTCACTTAAATCTTGGGAAGCTGCCATTGTTCAAATGGATCTGAGCACTATGGGACTTAACGTCTTAGGTCATCAGGCCCCTAGAACTTAGAACTACTTAAACCTAACTAACCTAAGGACATCACACACAGCCATGCCTGAGGCAGGATTCGAACATGCGACCGTAGGAGTCCCGCGGTTCCGGACTGCAGCGCCTAGAACCGCACGGCCACCATGAACGGCTACCTGCCATTGTAGCAGGAGTAATCGATCTAACAACTGTGCCTGACAACTTTTGTCTTATACAGACGTTGCCGACCGCAGCGCCGTATTCTGCCAGTTTACACATCTCTGTACATGAATACGCATGCCTATACCAGTTGCTTTGGCCGTTCAGTGTAGTTAGTACTCATTCGGGAAACTCCTTTCCTTCTTCTATTCCCAGTGCATCATCATCCGCTGGCTGTATTTCTCCTTGCGTTCTTCTGTCCACTGGTAGCTTGTGAAGGAAATTTGTGAACTTTAACTGTAGCTCCAATTTTTCTTTTTTTCTGTCTTGAAATATTTCCTCGTGCGTGCCAATTTACGTCATGTTTTCATGCATTTCTGTTAGTCTGTTGCTTCCAGTTCTTCATCAGTAAAGCTGTTTCTAGAATTTCCGTTGCGCCACCTGTTGTCATTCATTCTAAAATTCACTAAGTGAGGAATGGAAAGAGCCTACTAACAGGCACCTTGCAGTCTCTACCCTATCGTCGGTGTGAAGACAAAGTGGACAGCACTTGTAGTAGGAGATGAGTTCAGTGCTTGGGGCACAGTCTGGTTAGTGAGTAGGACAGTGGTTCCCTTTTCTCAGAAAAACAGCTGCTAACACCGTTTCACCTGTCCACAAGTGGTCCCTGGGTAGATCAATGGGGAAGGACAGTGCCTGCGGAAGATAGGTTCATGCTTCGAATCCCGATCGCGCGCACAGTTTCTGTCCTTGAGAAAATTTCGTACAGCCGCACACACAACTACAGAGTAAAAGATACATTGCCTAATGGCGTCGCTTATTCCTCATTTAAGGGGAGCCGGAGGTACCTATGCTGCCCATATTAAAATCACTAAGTTTGAGGAACATTTATGAATAAACTACCAAATAGAAAAGTTCGATTTTTTTTACATATAAAGTGGTTTAGTATTGCAGTTATGACAGAGGGATTTTGGAGTATCTTTTATAGTTTTCTTCCAATTATTTTTTTTATTAATGACCCAAATTTTTTACAAATAATTGCTTTATAATTAAACTGAAATGAAACTACTGAACATATTGCCAAATGGCTGTGTTACAATGTAAGTTTGACCACTAGGAGTGCTGTATAAAAATTTCATCTCTCTAGCTTGAGTGGATTTTGAGAAAATGTTCCTTATATTCGAAAAATTCTAATCTACGGGAAGTGGCTATCAAAGTTTCTCAATATATTCCTGCACTATACGATGGATTATCAGGGTCTTCTTCTTCATCCTCCAAAAGCTTCCTCTTCTGTCTTCTTTTCTGGCCTGTTGTTCCATCATACTTCATATGCCTTTCTTTTCTTTCTGCTCCTCTTATCCTTTCTCTGTCAATATTTCTTAGTGCTCGTACAGTGTTCACCCCAGCTGTAAATCCTAATGCCTTCAGAACTTCACACTTCACACTGTTCCCTTGGTTGTAGGTTGCTATTGCATCATAAATGCCAAAGTGCACTGTTTTTATGCTTACAAACACCCTTTTAGGAATCACTTTCCAAATCAAATTGTTTACACTCTCATTAGGATTCTGCGTCTTTCCGTGTAGACATTTGTGTAACAATTCTGGCTGTGGTAAGTCATGAAAAATTGGTTTTATTGCATTTATCACTGTGGTGTCACCGCCAGACACCACACTTGCTAGGTGGTAGCTTAAATCGGCCGCGGTCCATTAGTACATGTCGGACCCGCGTGTCGCCGCCATCAGTACTTGCAGACCTAGCGCCACCACATGGCAGGTCTAGAAAGACGGACTAGCACTCGCCCCAGTTGTACGGACGACATTGCTAGCGACTAGACGTACGAGGCCTTCCTCTCATTTGCCGAGAGACAGTTAGAATAGCCTTCAGCTAAGCACATGACTACGACCAAGCAAGGCGCCATTAGCCGTACCTACTTTGAGAGTTATAGTATAAATGTCTCAAGAAGAACGCTGTATTCATCAGAGAATAAAAGTTAAGTATAAAGCAACTACGTACTTTTCTTGCTACCATTCAATAATTATCCTGTTTCAGACTTCACGCCCGTCTGCATTAGTTAGCGTGCCTTTCGGCTACCTCCGAGTGGTGTGGCTGTCTTGCTACGCCACAACAATCACAGCTGCTGGCAAACCATGTTTGTGATCATAGTCCTTTTTTGCATTATATTTGCACCATGAATCTTTTGGGCACAGGCTCTGTTGAGGGTATTCATTGGAAGAGGCAGTATGAAGGAACAATGCCCAGACTGCTTTTCGCATGTCACTAACATTACTAGTATTTTGCCTTATAGCATACCCGTAGTATCTCTGTAGACGTTCAGTCACCTCATCAGTAAGCCTGCCTCTCCCTCCTATTGTCTTTCCATCACTGAGCTTACTTGAACCCAAAGTTTGTTTGAGCCTTCGAAGCAGTGCACCCATACGCTTTTGCATATGCCCAGTGCATTCCAACTTTTCAACTACAAATTCATTTCCATATGGTTTCAGTTCCTCTATACTCTTGAAACCTTTGGAGTCACCATCCCCAAGGTAGTATTTGCTAGAAGATGTCACAGGGCTATGGCCGGCCATGTGTTGCTTAGCAGAAGAACGCACTGTTTCAGTAATTGTAGTATCGCAACTTGGTATTAGTGTTAATTTTCTTTTCCCTACGTTCTTAATCTTCTTATATACACGGTTACTAAAACATGGCATCGTAACCAGAACAACGCTTTACACAAGAAGTATAATACTACCAACAACAGGCGCAACACTGAACTAATTCGAAACGGAAAAGAGCAAAGAGACGATGTTCCGCGCTCTTAGCGCTTCATTTGTCACAGAAAACAATGTATCCAACCCTTGCACACTCGCTGTATGCGTAACATAAGGCGTTGTATGCGTAACAGGCCGAGAAAATCCCAAGCAGTTCGCCAGGAAGTCACGAGAGGGTGTTAGATGCATTCAGCGGCCGCCCATTTCCTCTGCAGGCGTGGGGGAAAATGGTAATAACTCCAGTTGTAGGGCGAGTAGAACAATAATTCAAAGTTTACATTACAGAGGAATGTTCCAATTAATTTTCGGTAGCAAAAAAAAAATTGTAATTTTTTGGATTTGACCACCTCCGGCTCCCCTTAACCGGACTCTGGTTCTCTGTAAAGGGCGAACTGTTACCTGCTTGCTGTCTGTCGTCGGACGTGAAGCCACGCATCCATCCCGCTGCCGCCTTCCTCTGGTTACGTTCGCGACCACAGGAAGCAGTTTATCGAGACGTACGCGTGTACCGGCTGGCCTTCGTCTCTCACCTCTGTCCCGAGCGCGGCCGAGTCTCAGAACCGGCGAGTATAAACTCCATTTTCCGAGATTATTTTCGTTTCGCCGTTCTGCAGGCCGGACCAGCCGTTTCTTAACGCCGTGACGGTGTGGTGCGAACAGGCGATTTCTCTCTGTGAGCTGCTTCTGTTGGAGGGACGTGACAGACCTAAATCCGACACACTGCGACGGCAGCTCCGCCAAGCGGTAGGGTACAGAACCACTACAGTGTGTGTGTGTGTGTGTGTGTGAGAGAGAGAGAGAGAGAGAGAGAGAGAGAGAGAGAGAGAACGAGAGAACCCCGTCAGCACACGCCCTACACTGTTCTATCGGCTTCTTGTTTCATAACAGTGCTCTGGGTAAGATGTCATAACATACAGAAAAATACAGAAAACAAATGTGATACCAGTTCAGTAACTGAGTTCTGACCAATGAACGATCGAAAGATGCATTTTGGGCATAACAATAAGACGCAAAAAGAATGGCGAGAAGAAGAACAGGAGCCGAGGATGTGATAGCAGCTGACTGATCCCAAACTGTAATGGAGAAAGGGCTTATCATGGAGCGAGACGAAGTGATCGGGAATGGACAAAAGAGATTCTGTTTCTTGTGACTGTAAAAGACTAAGGGAACCACATGATACACTGACGGGAAAAAAATGGCAACACAAAAAATAATTAACCATCATTTCGATTTGCAGCTCCTTGTATTGGCCGTGTTTCCAGTAAAAATTGTTGGATCTGAGGTCCGCCAGTTACGCAAAACACCGTTTTTCTCAGTACCCAAACATGTTTCGGCACCACTGTACCATCATCAGTGGGTTTTCGTTTTTATTCATTCTTTACATGTGGTGTGCATGAATTTTCTGGATCACTAGTTTCTTAATTACTACAGGTAGCTTGTCATGTTTTCGTGTGGCAAGCACTTCCATTCTCCGCATAATGCTGAGGTGTTGTGTAACTATAACAAGTATTTTTCACAAATAGCGCAGTAAAACACTTTTCACTTCACCAGAACACACAAGTCATCCAGAAAATTCATGCACACCAAATGTAAAGAGTAGATAAAAACGAAAACCCACTGATGATGGCACAGTGGTGCCGAAACATGTTTGGGTACTGAGAAAAACGGTGTTTTGCATAACTGGCGGGCCTCACATCCAACAAAAATAATTAATGTTGGGTACTGAAATTTCGGTTATCCATTCGTCTAGGTAACATATTTAACTGATTAACATTGCAAGATCACGGGTTAATGTAAGTGCGAGATATGCCATCGCAAATGTGAAATGGTGATACATTTATAAACAGCGTAACCACCAACATGTTATAAGCACGAATACAAACGTGCACGCATTGTGTGGCACAGGTGCCGGATGTCAGTTGGTGGGATAGAGTTCCACGCCTGTTGCACTTGGTCAGTCGGCACAGGAACGGTTAATGCTGTTTCTGCATAATGTCCCCTGTGTACTCGACTGGGGACAGATCTGGCGATCGAGCAGGCCAAGGCAACATCTCGACTCTTTTTAGCGCATGTCGGGTAGTAGCAGTCGTGTGTGCGCGAGCGTTGTGCTGTTGCGAAACATCCCCTGGAATGCTGTTAATGAGTGGCAGTACAATAGATTAACGTCGAAATTTACAGTCAGTGTGGGTTGGATAAACACTGGAGTGCTCCTATTCTCACACGGAATCACACCCCATACCGTAAATCCTGGTATAGGTCCAGTATCTACATCTACATCTACATTTATACTCCGCAAGCCACCCAACGGTGTGTGGCGGAGGGCACTTTACGTGCCACTGTCATTACCTCCCTTTCCTGTTCCAGTCGCGTATGGTTCGCGGGAAGAACGACTGCCGGAAACCCTCCGTGCGCGCTCTAATCTCTCTAATTTTACATTCGTGATCTCCTCGGGAGGTATAAGTAGGGGGAAGCAATATAATCGATACCTCATCCAGAAACGCACCCTCTCGAAACCTGGCGAGCAAGCTACACCGCGATGCAGAGCGCCTCTCTTGCAGAGTCTGCCATTTGAGTTTGGTAAACATCTCCGTAACGCTATCACGGTTACCAAATAACCCTGTGACGAAACGCGCCGCTCTTCTTTGGCTCTTCTCTATCTCCTCCGTCAACCCGATCTGGTACGGATCCCACACTGATGAACAATACTCAAGTATAGGTCGAACGAGTGTTTTGTAAGCCACCTCCTTTGTTGATGGACTACATTTTCTAAGGACTCTCCCAATGAATCTCAATCTGGTACCCGCCTAACCAACAATTAATTTTATATGATCATTCCACTTCAAATCGTTCCGCACGCATACTCCCAGATATTTTACAGAAGTAACTCCTACCAGTGTTTGTTCCACTATCATATAATCATACAATAAAAGATCCTTCTCTCTATGTATTCGCAATACATTACATTTGTCTATGTTAAGGGTCAGTTACCACTCCCTGCACCAAGTGCCTATCCGCTACAGATCTTCCTGCATTTCGCTACAATTTTCTAATGCTGCAACTTCTCTGTATACTACAGCATCATCCGCGAAAAGCCGCATGGAACTTCCGACACTATCTACTAGGTCATTTATATATATTGTGAAAAGCAATGGTCCCATAACACTACCCTGTGGCACGCCAGAGGTTACTTTAACGTCTGTAGACATATGTTAAAGTGCATGCAACCAGGGGCCTTAGCTAAACCAGGAAAAGTGCTTCTGTATCCCAGCATAGACCATTTCAGAGCTGTCATAAGAGTTGAATATCTTCTAAAATTGTTTCGAAGATATGAGGCTTCCCAAAAAAACTCAGTAGGCAGAGGGTCTGACACCACCTGACCACAACCTCGATGGTTTCCAGTCCACGGTGGACGTGGAAATTCGCGAATTTTTATGGTCGCCATCCCTCTCCACAAAGGGCACGTACGACATTGTCGAAACGGATTGGGTGGGTGACCTAGATTTCTCTTGCACCCCTGCCCCTACTGTGGCTGGAGGTGCCCAGCAGGTACATAAAGGTAGTCAGTTGTTCGCCTCTTCGGTCGAATGCATTGTCTGCCAACTGGTCCGAGAAATTCGTAGGACAAACATTCTGTCCCCAGTAAGTGCTTCAAGATGTTCCTTTGCCTAATAACTACACGTGGCTTCAAAACCCCAAATGTCCGCTGCAAGATGTACTGTTATATGACCAAACTGCCTGCTTGTTCTCAACTCCAAAAAATACCATTCAAAGGAGAGACACCATAAAGATTCCACATGCATTAACGACATACATGCTCCTATCAGTGCATGCTGATAACTCCCTATCGTCTGACAAAACCGATGTCTTGGGTGTGAAATCAGCATTAAAGAGGAGCCTTGAATATGGAGAATAGTGAGGGAGTGACTCATCCTCTCTCAATCTCAGACATCTGGAAGAAGTGTATATCCAGCAGCAAGTGGCACATAATGATCAATGAAATCCAAGAAGTAGTCTAGATGAATTCTTCATCCAGTATTGGCTGCCAAATGATTGAGGGTGGTGCTGTTGACAGAGTTTTTGATGGTGATGATCATGATAGTAGCATGGCAACAGGCGTTCAAGCACACTTTTGATGTCAAACTGATATCAAAGTAATTATGCAAATTAATTAATTGACCAATTAATTACCCCTGCCCCCTGATGACATCATTGGTTTTTCCTGGCCGGCCGTGGATCCCTTCCCCCATTGCCCATCTGGCAAATCCCAACCCTTCACCAATCGCTTCCCCCTCCCTGTCACACCCCCCCTCTTTCCCGTCCCCCAACAATCCCCACACCTCTGGAAATGGAGGGAAACTCGCTCATTCTGTGCTGAGCTGCTGGACTGGGAGGATCAATATAGTAATTTTAATTTTAATAACCAACAGCCTCAGTTGCACCGTTTACCTAGAATTTACCTAGGTTTCAGTCGGGATAAGCCAACCTTCTTCAGATCATCAATAACTACCGTTTGTCCATAGTGGACATCGTCAAGCTGAAACTACAAATCCATAAGTTATCGTCAGACTGTAAAAACATATCTGAAACTGCCTCGGCCCCACTTCGCAACCAGTACAGCACTCGTGGCTGCCGCATCGGTCGCAAAGTTGGGCCGAAGCAGTTTCAGATATGTTTTCACAGTCTGACGATAACTTATGGATTTGTAGTTTTAGCTTGACGATGTCCACTATGGACAAACGGTAGTTACTGATGTTCTGAAGAAGATTGGCTTATCCCTACTGAAACCTAGGTAAATTCTAGGTAAACGGTGCAACTGAGGTTGTTGGTTATTAAAATTAAAATTAATATTTATACAGTTGCTGACAGGGCCGTGAAATGTTGAAGATATTTAAGATCAATATAGTATTTATTTAACCAATTTCATCCTGATTATTTATTTATCCAAACAATTAGGAATGGACATCGCACCCTTAGCCACCTCCCTTCTCACACCCTCAAAGAAAAAAAATGGCGGGAAAAGTTGCTCAGTCTTTGTTGTACTGGGAGGATCTAATGACAGTAGGCTAATTTACTGTCAATCAAATTGCATTAAGCAACTTAAGGCACTGGAATATTATTTAAACCATTTTCAGGGGACAAGGCAGTGCGGAATATTGTTTATTTAACCAGTTTGCAGGGATGGATTCCACACAGTTTATTTGGGTATGAAGATCACAATACAGCATCAAGTCGACTATGTCACACAACTGGTGTTACAAACATTCACAGTACGACTCAAAACCAGTGGCAAGCACACTCAAACTCTGCATACAGCGCCGCTTCACCTACAACTGGAGATAAGGAAATAAATACCTCTCTAACTCTAAATAGGGCACTCACTACTTTCCGAGTTTTAGGTGCTTCTTTGAAATCATTGTCAGAGAGAGAGAAAAATTTCTGAGTTCTACAGTTGCTCTGGTGTGCATCACTTTTCTGAAACGCTGGGTGGGCTTAATTTATATTTGCTGCTGGAGTCTGTGATGTTTTTTATTTTCTTCGCTTTTCGAAGCGCACTGGTGTCTAAGCACAGACGGGAATATCAGAACCATTACAGAACAAACAATCCTGCTGGTGGAACGTTCACAACTGAGCATCATAGCTGAGACTGAAAATACCGCTTCAGTTGTAAGGTTCTTTGAATTTTTCAGTAGTTACAACACGACCGGTTTCGCGCTCTTAGATGCCCATCTTCAGGTCTTAAAACTTTGTGCTGTGACCCCGAGCACCGTGGTGGACGAGTACAGAACACAGTGTATCACCGCCGGCCGGTGTGGCCGAGCGGTTCTAGGCGCTACAGTCTGGAGCCGCGCGACCGCTACGGTCGCAGGTTCGAATCCTGCCTCGGGCATGGATGTGTGTGATGACCTTAGGTTAGTTAGGTTTAAGTGGTTCTAAGTTCTAGTGGACTGATGACCTCAGATGTTAGGTCCCATAGCGCTTAGAGGCATTTGAACCAGTTCAAGTTCATCGATGATCCGTTCACTCATTTTCTCTATTACAGAAGGCAGCCAATCGTCTGACCCAACATGCTGAGCTACTGTGCCAGCGGACCATTGTACCACGCTGGTACTGTGGCCAATGGGGCTCCACGGATTATCCTAGCAGGTCTCCATCCCTAATACCAACTTCAGTGGACACCTCAGCGCATTTTGATGTTCCCCTTATTAACTTGTATCAGTGTTGCAGAGGCTCTCCAACATTGGAATAGCGCCTTAGATTTTAACGAAGTGGGGATGATCCTACTTTTATTTGAAGCTTAGGTCCTATATTAACCAGATGAAATTATGTATTCCAGAGACATGTTGTTGTTGTTGTGGTCTTCAGTCCCGAGACTGGTTTGATGCAGCTCTCCATGCTACTCTATCCTGTGCCAGCTTCTTCATCTCCCAGTACCTACTGCAACCTACATCCTTCTGAATCTGCTTAGTGTATTCATCTCTTGGTCTCCCCCTACGATTTTTACCCTCCACGCAGCCCTCCAATACTAAACTGGTGATCCCTTGATGCCTCAGAACATGTCCTACCAACCGATCCCTTCTTCTGGCCAAGTTGTGCCACAAACTTCTCTTCTCCCCAATCCTATTCAATACTTCCTCATTAGTTATGTGATCTACCCATCTAATCTTCAGCATTCTTCTGTAGCACCACATTTCGAAAGCTTCTATTCTCTTCTTGTCCAAACTATTTACCGTCCATGTTTCACTTCCATACATGGCTACACTCCATACAAATACTTTCAGAAATGACTTCCTGACACTTAAATCTATACTCGATGTTAACAAATTTCTCTTCTTCAGAAATGCTTTCCTTGCCATTGCCAGTCTACATTTTATATCCTCTCTACTTCGACCATCATCAGTTATTTTGCTCCCCAAATAGCAAAACTCCTTTACTACTTTAAGTGTCTCATTTCCTAATCTAATACCCTCAACATCACCCGACTTAATTCGACTACATTCCATTATCCTCGTTTTGCTTTTGTTGATGTTCATCTTATATCCTCCCTTCAAGACACCATCCATTCCGTTCAACTGCTCTTCCAAGTCCTTTGCTGTCTCTGACAGAATTACAATGTCATCGGCGAACCTCAAAGTTTTTATTTCTTCTCCATGGATTTTAATACCTACTCCGAATTTTTCTTTTGTTTCCTTTACTGCTTGCTCAATATACAGATTGAATAACATCTGGAGAGGCTACAACCTTGTCTCACTGCCTTCCCAACCACTGCTTCCCTTTCATGTCCCTCAACTCTTATAACTGCCATCTGGTTTCTGTACAAATTGTAAATAGCCTTTCGCTCCCTATATTTTACCCCTGCCACCTTTAGAATTTGAAAGAGAGTATTCCAGTCAACATTGTCGAAAGCTTTCTCTAAGTCTACAAATGCTAGAAACGTAGGTTTGCCTTTCCTTAATCTATTCTCTAAGATAAGTCGTAAGGTCAGTATTGCTACGGAAGGTCAGTATTGCTACGGAATCCAAACTGATCTTCCCCGAGGTCGGCTTCTACTAGTTTTTCCATTCGTCTGTAAAGAATTCGTGTTAGTATTTTGCAGCTGTGGCTTATTAAACTGATTGTTCGGTAATTTTCACATCTGTCCACACCTGCTTTCTTTGGGATTGGAATTATTATATTCTTCTTGAAGTCTGAGGGTATTTCGCCTGTTTCATACATCTTGCTCACCAGATGGTACAGTTTTGTCAGGACTGGCTCTCCCAAGGCCGTCAGTAGTTCCAATGGAATGTTGTCTACTCCGGGGGCCTTGTTTCGACTCAGGTCTTTCAGTGCTCTGTCAAACTCTTCACGCAGTATCGTATCTCCCATTTCATCTTCATCTACATCCTCTTCCATTTCCATAATACTGTCCTCAAGTACATCGCCCTTGTATAGACCCTCTATATACTCCTTCCACCTTTCTGCTTTCCCTTCTTTCCTTAGAACTGGGTTTCCATCTGAGCTCTTGATGTCCATACAAGTGTTTCTCTTATCTCCAAAGGTCTCTTTAATTTTCCTGTAGGCAGTATCTATCTTACCCCTAGTGAGATAAGCCTCTACATCCTTACATTTGTCCTCTAGCCATCCCTGCTTAGCCATTTTGCACTTCCTGTCGATCTCATTTTTGAGACTTTTGTATTCCTTTTTGCCTGCTTCATTTACTGCATTTTTATATTTTCTCCTTTCATCAATTAAATTCAATATTTCTTCTGTTACCCAAGGATTTCTAATAGTCCTCGTCTTTTTACCTACTTGATCCTCTGCTGCCTTCACTACTTCATCCCTCAAAGCTACCCATTCTTCTTCTACTGTATTTCTTTCCCCCATTCCTGTCAATTGTTCCCTTATGCTCTCCCTGAAACTCTGTACAACCTCTGGTTCTTTCAGTTTATCCAGGTCCCATCTCCTTAAATTCCCACCCTTTTGCAGTTTCTTCAGTTTTAATCTACAGGTCATAACCAATAGATTGTGGTCAGAGTCCACATCTGCCCCAGGAAATGTCTTACAATTTAAAACCTGGTTCCTAAATCTCTGTCTTAGCATTATATAATCTATCTGATACCTTTTAGTATCTCCAGGGTTCTTCCATGTATACAACCTTCTATCATGATTCTTAAACCAAGTGTTAGCTATGATTAAGTTGTGCTCTGTGCAAAATTCTACCAGGCGGCTTCCTCTTTCATTTCTTAGCCCCAATCCATATTCACCTACTACGTTTCCTTCTCTCCCTTTTCCTACACTCGAATTCCAGTCACCCATGACTATTAAATTTTCGTCTCCCTTCACTATCTGAATAATTTCTTTTATTTCATCATACATTTCTTCAATTTCTTCGTCATCTGCAGAGCTAGTGGGCATATAAACTTGTACTACTGTAGTAGGTGTGGGCTTCGTATCTATCTTGGCCACAATAATGCGTTCACTATGCTGTTTGTAGTAGCTTACCCGCATTCCTATTTTCCTATTCATTATTAAACCTACTCCTGCATTACCCCTATTTGACTTTGTGTTTATAACCCTGTAGTCACCTGACCAGAAGTCTTGTTCCTCCTGCCACCGAACTTCACTAATTCCCACTATATCTAACTTTAACCTATCCATTTCCCTTTTTAAATTTTCTAACCTACCTGCCCAATTAAGGGATCTGACATTCCACGCTCCGATCCGTAGAATGCCAGTTTTCTTTCTCCTGATAACGACATCCTCTTGAGTAGTCCCCGCCCGGAGATCCGAATGGGGGACTATTTTACCTCCGGAATATTTTACCCAAGAGGACACCATCGTCATTTAATCATACAGTAAAGCTGCATGCCCTCGGGAAAAATTACGGCCGTAGTTTCCCCTTGCTTTCAGCCGTTCGCAGTACCAGCACAGCAAGGCCGTTTTGGTTATTGTTACAAGGCCATATCAGTCAATCATCCAGACTGTTGCCCTTGCAACTACTGAAAAGGCTGCTGCCCCTCTTCAGGAACCACACGTTTGTCTGGCCTCTCAACAGATACCCCTCCGTTGTGGTTGCACCTACGGTATGGCTATCTGTATCGCTGAGGCACACAAGCCTCCCCACCAACGGCAAGGTCCATGGTTCATGGGGGGGGGGGGGGGTCCAGAGACATATTGAGTCTTTACCTATGATAATGGGTTACGAGGAAGAGCATCGAGAGGGGCTGAGGCGTGAATTCCAGTTTGTGTTAGAGAGACAGAGGTAGTGGTATAATCCGCTCGGTTGTGTTGGCCGCACTGCCAGGGTGGTTTAGTGCTTGCGTTATCTGCCTCTTGAGCAGGAGAGACAGGTTCGACTCCGAGCCTTGGCAGAAATTTGAATTCATTCATTCGGCCTGTATTCATTATCACAGATAATGTCGAGACTTAGAGTCATTTGTATGTACCATATAAAAACTCTAGGGATTGATCGATGAGAGGATAAGGAACAAAAATTTCTAATGAATTTACGTCCGGAAATGCATTTACTCAATGATACTTTGTTACAGAGAGTGCGGTCTCTAATACGCGCTGTACGAGGAAGCCAACAGGTACAGTATGCATGGGTTCCTCCTAAAGGGTGGCATTGTTTCTCTTGCGGCAGGCTCTAGTTCCCTCTCCGGCCATAGTAATTCGTAATGTTGTGTCTCTTGCTGACTCACCTTCCAGTGGATGTGATACAGCGTTATACACAATGGCTCTGTATTCGAATCGACAGCTTGCCGACATGACGTCTAGTTACCGAAAGGCAAATGGCAACGGGAGGCGGGTAGCAAGGTTGTATCTGGAGACCTATCCACGCCGACAACAACCACAGCATTCACTGTCTGCAACAATGTTTCGCCGTTTGTCTGAGGCAGTATCGCTCCAGGAAGCAGGTCATAATGGAGGACGTACCCGAAATGTTCGGAGGCGAGACTTGGAGGAAAATGTGATTAACGCTGTGGAAGGAGACCGCCGTGTCAGTACCAGCCAGTTGGCCCGTCAGTACAGGGTAAGCCAGACGACTGTGTGGAATATTTTGCAGGACAATTGTTACTAGTCTTATCACTTACAGCGTGTGTGGAGCTTACTACCGACAAACTTTCCACAATGTGAGCGGTTTTGTCGCTGGTTTCTTCACCAGGCAACCATGATTTCGGGATTTTTGTGATCCATCCTATTCACAATTGAGGCCACCTTTACGTGGGGTGGTATCTTCAACTTTCGTAACAGCCATCTGTGGGAAAGTGTGCAGAACCGCCATGGTATGGTGACAGCAAACCATCAGCATCGGTGCAACTGGGAAGTGAGGGACGGGATAATTGGCGACCGTATTTTGGACCCAGTCTTCCTTCCACGTCGCCTAGCAGACCGGAGCTTCAGATGGTTCAAATGGTTCTGAGCACTGTGGGACTTTTCAGCCGTCTGGCCATCCTGATTTAGGTTCTCCGTGATTTCCCTAAATCGTTCCAGACAAATGCCGTGATTGTTCCTTTGAAAGGGCACAGCTGACTTCCTTCCCCATCCTTCCCTAATTCAATGAGACCAATGACCTCGCTGTCTGGTCTCATTCCCCAAACAACCCAACCCAACTTAACATCCGAGGTCATCATTCCTCTAGACTTAGAACTACTTAAACCTAACTAACCTAAGGAAATCACACACATCCACGCCCAAGGCAGGATGCGAACCTGCGACCGTAGCACCAGCATGGTTCCGGGCTGAAGCACCTAGAACCGCTCGGCCACAGTGGCCGGCTGACCGGAACTATCGGCGTTTTGTGCCGGAGTCTTTGCCTCCTCTGCTGGAAGGAGTGCCATTGATGATCGGAAGGGTTGTGTGGTTGCTACATGATGGTGCTCCAGCCCACTTCACTGTTAACGTCCAAACTCGTCTCAATCGTGTCTACCCTGGTCGATGGAATGGACGAGGGGATCCAGTTGCGTGGCCTGCTCGTTCACCGGATCTCAAGCCGTGTAATTTCTGGACATGGGGTCATTTCAATAGCACCGTGTATGCAGAACCCATTCAAGATGTGGAGACAGTGGAGCAGGGTATTCGTGCTGCTTTTGACAATGTTCGGATGCAGCCTGGCTGGTATGAACCTGTGGATAGAACGTGCTACGGTGCGTACACAGGTGCGTTGAGGCACGTGGAAACCATTTTCAAGACATACTGTAACAGTGGCTGCATGGTACAGCGTGTATTAGACCACAGTCCCTGTAACAAAATGTGATTCAATAACTGGTCTCTATCATGGAAACCATGCATTTCAAAGCATAACTTCATTAGACATTTTTTGTTTCGTATCCTTTCATCAAGCAGTCTCTAGATTCCGTACACTATGGAAAAAATCACCCTGTGTAGTGTAAGATGTCATGGTCTCCTGACCTTCATTGCTTACATATTCCGCCCTCACAAACATATTCCGCACATCAAGACGCTTCATTCGAACCCAAACTCGATAAGATGAAGTGAATGTTGTATGAATTCATGTAACCGATGTACAAATAACAGGTAAATTGCAATTGCACAGCGTGGTTGAATACTTGAGGCTGGCATACACACACACATTCAAGACACGATGGTCACAAAAGCTTTTAGTTTGGGAGAGGCAAACCGCAGGCCAGGAAGCCGGTCCCTTCAGAGGACGAGACAACCTATCTATGTCGGCATGCGACCGCCCCTAGAGCATACAGCGTTTGCGTGAGTGAAAGGGAGAACGACCCCGTGTTTGGCTTAAAAGCAAATTCCGCTACATTGTGTGGGAGCGCCAGCCTACGTATTCTTTACAAACACAGCACGCAGTTTCAGAGGTTTTCACAGGGAGACAGCAAACGCCAAATGCCAAAGCTACAAATTTCTGGATTGGTCACCTTAAACTAAATGTCATTCTCCCATTTTAGAAGAGCAATGCTCATTGGCAGACGATATTCCTGACGCCTTGAGCTGAAGGAGTAGTGGAACAGACCGAAAGATATACCCCTTCATATTTGGCGTGGAGAGGGGCCGTTCCGTTGTCGCTCTTGGAGCGAGAACGCGCAACGGGAGCGTGTGCTCTCGTATGTGTACTCAAAGAGTGAGGATCAAGTCTCTCCTCAGTACTTCACTGGGAGAGCACCCCTGTCGAGAGTGAATCGGGGTGAGTCCTTGCGATTAAGGATTGTTCACTGTGTTGGCCGCCACACTTCTTGTGCAGTGTGAACGGACAGAGTTATAGCTAAACGCCTGCGAGCGAATTTTTAGCGGCATCGCAGTGGACTGGTTATCTGACAGGTGTACCACGCCAATAGTTAGACTAGAGGCGAATACTAGTCCTTGACTTAATCAAAGCGTAGGGAGAGTTTGATTGGCGAAGGTCAATCTAGATAGAACGAGAGTTATCTTATTTGTCTGCAGCGAGCAGCGCAGACAGCAGTCATCACAGCTTACGGCATTGTGCGCTACAGCGATTGCGAGCCCCATTTCCTCCACAACATTACCCTTCACTGCATTTCACACACGACAGCCTTGACCGTACCTAGCAACATTCTAACGGATAATTATTCAAGTTGTGTAGGCGCGCCTCTCAGCCATTCTGCCAAGTCAATAACAATCTTAAACTTTGTATAGAAATTTCATTAGCGAATCCTATCCTTGAGAGGTAACTTCACATTCCGAAAAGAACCAGGATATAACTTGTTCAATTCATAACTAAAAGTGCCATTGTGATTTCTCAGAATATTTGCAAAATAAATAATAACTTTCGTTAGTTTCATGTTTTTCTTACACTAACTAGCACTACTCTCGTACCCAAGTATCCCTCTAGTTACGTAAGAAATTTTGTGAATTTTTGTGTCATTTCCTTACAGCGGACGACTCTAGAAGATATTTACTGCTGAAATTTTTCCAGGCATTTCTCTTTAGAACGTTAGGAGCGTCTGTATGACTTCTGTAGTAGTGTGGGGGTGGGAATTGCATCTTGCAGGAGCCACAGGGTAAAGGGTACATCGCAGATTAATCCGTTGCGCAGAATGACAGAATAGCACCCACACGCTCACAATAGTTTCATCTGACCTTTATTTAGCTCGATAGTACACGTGTAGCGAAACATGCAAATAATAGTGTTCTCTCCAACAAACGTTTCGGACTGACTCTGCGGGACATTGGGTCGCGTCGTGTCCAGAGCCTCCCTCCCTGGTCGCGAGCGGGACTCCTCCAGACGCTATGCAGGCCCCGAGATGACGAAACGCGGAAGGGTTCTGACGGCTGGCTGTCTGGCTGGCTGGACGGCCAGCTGTGCCTCACTTCTCTCCCGCAGTGCAGACAGAAGCCGCGGCGTACTTGGCTCGGCTCCATGACCTGACCCAGACAACAGGCAGCTCGGCGAGCGCGATGGACGCCCAGGGCACCACTGCCAGCTCGCACGCACACACACACACACACACACACACACATACACACACACTGTAACGTTGTTGCTTTAATTTCTTCTGCTAGCGGTGCTGCTATTCAAGACCATAAAAGTGGGTTAAAAGCTGTGAGCTGTCTGGGGAAGTTAACCTTGCATTACTGAGCAACTGTTTCACTAGGTATCCAATCTAGCTTACCAAATTCCCAACCAGACTAACATTAATTATAATCTTTTAATAGTCATACGACAACCGGTGATATATATATATATATAAAAAGAGAATTTAAATAAAAAGAAATAAATCAGTTTATATTTAGAAATTTATTTTAACATTGATCATTGAAATTTCAGCATATTAAACTTGATTCCTAACTAAACTGGTGCCTTATTTAGGATTGTGAAAATGTGAGATTGCAATCTTACGGAACACATCAAATATGGAGCCAAGATTGGGAGACTGCATACAACACTGTATTAATAAAATAACACACGAAGAACGTTGAAACATACGCAAGAGGAAATTAACCACTACCAACCGATTCAATTTTCACCCAAAGAAGTTACGTTCGTAGCGCAATCCTGTCCATCATGTAATTACCACACACTGGTATACTAAATTCATACTAACTCTCTGTGAAATCTTCCCGTAAAGAATAGCTGAGGGCTACTTTGATGATTACACCACATGCTTCACGTGGTCAACTTGGTTTACACAAAGAATGTAACTCCACAATAATTTTGACAGTTAAAATAAATTAGATCGAAAAGCAATTTACAAAAGAAAAACCTCTAACTGGTTACTAACGTCTTACTATTAACCTGATGGGTCAAACAATTATATAAACACGTGGTACTGGTCTCACAAAGTACACCCTACGTGGGCTGAACATAAAGAAAAGTTCCTATATTGAAAAATATTGTCAAGACGAGACGTTATAATCACACGAGCATTCGCATTTAAGGTTGATGATCTTCGTTAGAGTTACTGATCAACACGTGGTTCCACTTTACTCACAAAGTAGTGACAAAGCAACTACCGGAAGATATTCTGAACTTCACACGTGAATTACACTGCGTTGCAATTTAAGATAACATTAGATATTTTAGAGCTAAACCTGAAAAAAAAGTGATTAAATTTTCAGGTCGGCTGGACTTAAGAAATCCATTGTCCTACGGACTTAGCAGACACGTGCTTAGCCGGAGATCTTACCACTTCAGACGCTCGCCACGGACAGACTGACCTGGTCCCTTCCTGAGGGTGGCTCACAAATACAAACGGAAGTGGCCAGAGGGGCAGCTTCCTATACCAACATGACAAGGGACGGACAGGACCATACTAAGAATAGAAACCTCTCTGCTTTTATAAAGCGTAGCTACCTGTTCCGACGTTGGTCCTACTGTTCTCTAGCAGACAGGTTTGTCTGCTACCATCCAGCATGCAACTACAAATACATTTGCTCATTCATCCTCTCACACAGAAGGGAAGGGGGATGACAGTATCTTATCATATACAGTACATAAAAGAAAGCTGATGTAGGTTCTGTATGAGACTGTGTGACATGAATTACATATAAACTGTGTTTTAAACTGTAGTAGTGTGACAGATCGTTCTTGTTTATGTGTAAAAGTAACACGTTCCACTGCTCAGTCTCCTCCCACATAGTCAGAAACGCCACAGTAAATTTAGAAAAGGAATTTATGCCGTAAATGACAACATATTTAAGAAATTAACATGAAAGGAATCCAACAGAGACCTTTCAACACACACACACACACACACACACACACAATATTTTGGTTGAAATAGTTACAGGGGTTTAGGATGACCTCTTTACACATCGCTTTGCCCGCATACAAACAATTCAACTATATTTCACATATAATTAACATATTTCACACATATTTGTACACATATTTCAAATATATCTCTAGTGAAATTCGCCCTGCAGTTCCACTTCAATGCAGCTCAATGTGGATCACGTCGTATCTTTTGAACTAATCGCTGTACAATAATATAATTTTGCAAGTACGTCCGACAGTATACGTGGCTACTGTCTGTGAAATGTATTGTGAATAGAGTTAGTAGTAAGAAAGTAACGTCATGCGTGAAGCGGAAGTTTTCACGCATCTCATTGTTTATGGCGTCATATCTCCTGTGTAGTACTTTGATATATTTTTCTAGGTACATTTAGGTTCAAATGGCTCTGAGCACTATGGGACTTAACATCTGAGGTCATCAGTCCCCTAGAACTTAGAACTACTTAAACCTAACTAACCTAAGGACACCACACACATTCATGCCCGAGGCTGGATTCGAACCTGCGACCGTAGTGGTCGCGCAGTTCCAGACTGTAGCGCCTAGAACCACTCGGCCACTACGGCTGGCCGTACATTTAGGTTCACAAGCGTAACACATCACACAAGGTCTGTCCATCTGTTTGCTGTCCGGTCATCTCCACGGCGGTACAGAAGGAAGGTAAAGCTCTTTTTGGGTTCAAATGGTTCAAATAGCTCTGAGCACTATCGGACTCAACATCTTAGGTCATAAGTCCCCTAGAACTTAGAACTACTTAAACCTAACTAACCTAAGGACATCACACACACCCATGCCCGAGGCAGGATTCGAACCTGCGACCGTAGCAGTCCCGCGGTTCCGGACTGCAGCGCTCTTTTTGGGAAATGGGAAGATACCTCAAGACCACGAAAACCAGCGATAACAATATCTGACGCACTGCTCCTCTTCGATTTTCGTCATACTCTCAGGATCTGGAGTTCAGCATGCGAACCTCAGATTCCTAAAGCAAAGTTCCCTCTACGACAAAGAGAAGACAATGATACAGGATTTGGGGTGGGCATCATTAAAACAAAGGCATTTTTCGTTGCCGAGAAATCTCCTCGCGAAATTCCGCTCACAGACCTTCTCCTCCGAATACGAAAACATTTTGTTGACGCCGACCTATATAGGGAGAAACGATGACCGTGATAAAATAAGGGAAATCAGAGTACATCTACATTCATACTCCGCAAGCCACCCAACGGTGTGCGGCGGAGGGCACTTTACGTGCCACTGTCATTACCTCCCTTTCCTGTTCCAGTCGCCTATGATTCGCGGGAAGAACGACTGCCGGAAAGCCTCCGTGTGCCCTCGAATCTCTCTAACTTTACTTTCGTGATCTCCTCGGGAGGTATAAGTAGGGGGAAGCAATATATTCGATACCTCATCCAGAAACGCACCCTCTCGAAACCTGGCGAGCAAGCTACACCGCGATGCAGAGCGCCTCTCTTGCAGAGTCTGCCACTTGAGTTTGCTAAACATCTCCGTAACCCTGTGACGAAACGCGCCGCTCTTCTTTCCTCGTACGGAAAGATATAGGTGTTCGTTCTTTCCGCGCGCTATACGAGATTGGAATAATAGAGAATTGTGAAGGTCGTTCGATAAACCCTCTGCCAGGCACTTAAATGTGATTTGCAGAGTATCCATATAGATGTAGGTGGAGACGCTCCACGAATGGATTACCCGAATGGGATAAAAACCCGTACATGTCACGTACCTGCACACACAAACAAATGACTGTAGTTTCAGAAAAACTGGATAATAGAGCTTCTCAAATTGAGCAAGTCAGTAAAGCGCTAATCCACCTCTGGCTCTTATGCAAGCAGCTGCTGTGCTTGACACTGATTGATACTATCGCTGGATGTCATCGTGAGGGATATCATGCTAAATTCTTCTCGACTGGCGAGTTAGACCGTCAAAACCTCGAGGTGGTTGGAGCGCCCTGCCCGTAATTCTCGAAACGGTCTCAGTTGGGGAAAGATCTGGCGACCTTTCTGGCCAAGATAGCGTTTGGCAAGTAGGAAGACAAGCAGTAGAAACTCTTGTCGTGTGTGCGGGCTGGCATTATCTTGCTGGAGTATGAGCCCACAATGGTTTGTTCTGAAGGGCTGCAAAACGTGGTGCAGAATATCGTCGACTAATCACTGTGCTGTAATGGTGCCGCGAATGCAAGAAAAAAGAGGTTCTGCTACCAAAAGAAATCTCACCTCCTGGTTTTCGGGCATTACGGCCGCCGACAATCAGACTGGTATCCCACCGTGGTCTGGGACGTCTGCAAACACGCCTTCACTAATCGATGTTTCCTTTCCTGTTTTATTCTCATATAGAGCTAGGGAAAAACGACTGTCTATATGCCTCCGTATGGGCCCTAACTACTCGTATCTTATCTTCCTGGTCTTTACGCGAACTGTGTACTGGTGGCAGTAGGATCATTCTCCAGACAGCTTCAAATGCCGGTACCTCTAAATTTTCTCAACAGTGTTTCCCGGAAAGAACGCCACCTTCCCTCCAGGTCCAAAATGGCTCTAAGGACTATGGGACTTAACCTCTGAGGTCATCAGTCCCCTAGAACTTAGAACTACTTAAACCTAACTAACCTAAGGACATCACACACACCCATACCCGAGGCAGGATTCGAACCTGCGACCGTAGCGGTCACGCAGTTCCAGACTGTAGTGCCTAGAGCCGCTCGGCCACTCCGGCCGGCTTCCCTCCAGTGATTTCCATTTGAGTTCCCGTGGCCCTTCCATAACACTTAAGTTTTGTTCGAACCTACCGGCAACAAATCTAGCAGACCGCCTCTGACCTGCTTCGATGTCTTCGTTTAAGGGGCTCCGGAAAGGCTCAAAATCATGAAAAGTTCAATTTTTACTTTTTTGCGTTTTCTGAATCTGCAGACTATTACCTTTTAATAGATATATAATTTATTCAATTCCGAAGAGTACAACTATTTTAAATTTTTTTTGGAATGTGTTCTACATGGGCGTGACCCACTGTGGCGCTGTTAAACTGCTGTCAAATGGTGTTATTATTAACGTCCATGTTCATCAGGTACATTTTAGTGATGTGAGATAAAAGTATGTGTTGTGGCTAACCTGTGATGGTTCAATATATATCGCTGGTGTGATTGTCGATTGTTTCATGTTTATTTACTCTGTCGTTATCTCGAAAATATTCGTAATTAATTCTGTTTCTTGAGTCTCTGTTTTGTTGAAGTATAATAATGAGTAAAAGTAAAGTTATTAGAAATCCTCTGAAGGCTTTTAAGAAAAGGAGAAATGTCGGAAAGCCAAAGTTATGTGTTATTACTGTAAATAATAACATTCTAACATGGTACGAGCGATGCTTGCTTTAGACAAGGAACGCCTTCGGGCTGCAGACAGGGCGGTAAAGAGTCTAGAAATACAAGCAAGAGTAAACAGGAGGAGGAACAAGAGGAAGCTGCAGGAGGAGTTTGCAGAGCATGAAGATAATCCATCCTATGGACCTGGAATGCACTAAAAAGTTAATCCAATCTTTGTCGCTCGATTCCCAAAACTTTTATTTTCTCATACTAATTACATGTTTTCTAAGGATCTTCCAAACATATTTGTTTCAAACTTTCAGTAAATGTTACACAGTACCTTCTGCATAATTTAACAAAGCCTTTTTCCAAAAAACTGTATATTTTTGAATATATAAATAAAAAATTGCAAAAAAATGTTGTGAATTTGCATTACAATTGAAAAAAAAATCATCTTTAATAACTGAACTAAAATTTTGTAAAATCCCTGTGTTAAGTTGTAGCCCATATTCCAATAAATAATCTGTAAAAAGTTCAACTTCCTACCTCAAATACTTTGTGAGGAAAGATGTAATTTATAAGCGTTATTTTAACATTGCAAGTATAGGGCGTTCCGGAGCCCCTTAATCTGACCAGGTGCGGATCTCAAACACTCGAGATGTGTTCAACAGCAGGTCGCACCACTACCGTCTTATATGCGGTCCCCTATACAGATCAACGACGCTTCCCTAAAATTACCCAATAAACCGAAGTCGACTATTCACCCTCCTTACCACAATCCTCACACGGTCGTTCCATTCCATATCGCTTTGCTGCATTGTTCCAAGATATGTAAACGACGTGACTGTGTCGAGCAGGGCACTACTAATGTTGTATCCGAGCACTACGGGTTTGTTTTTTCTGCTCATCCACATTAACTTCCAATTGTCTACATTTAGAGCTAGATGCCAGTTGTCACACCAACTGGAAATTGTGTCTCAGTCTTCTTGTATCCTCCTCCAGTCAGTCAACTTCGACACTTTACCGTACACCAAAGCATCGTTAGGAACCAACCACCCATTGCTGCTCACCCCGCCCGCCACATGATTTATTTATATAGTAAATAATAGCACTCCTGTCACACTTCCGTGAGGCACGCCGGCCAGGGTGGCCGAGCGGTTCTAGGCGCTACAGTCTGGAACTGCGCGACCACTACGGTCGCAGGTTCGAATCCTGCCTCGGTCATGGATGTGTGTGGTGTCCTTAGGTTAGTTAGGTTTAAGTAGTTCTAAGTTCTAGGGGACTGATGACCTCAGAAGTTAACTCCCATAGTGCTCAGAGCCATTTGAACCCTGAGGCCTTACGATACCCTTGTCTCTGATGAACACTGGCCTTCGAGAACAACTGTGTTCTATCCCTTAAGAAATCTTCGCCACCCACATATCTTGCCGCGTTATCCATATATTCTCGTACTTTCGTTAACATTCTGCAGTGGAGCACCGCGTCAAATGCTACGATACTGCACGAATCACGATGCAAATTTTCTTCCCACATGCCTGCATCTCCCGAGGAGCAGGCACAGCGGTGACTACAGCCGCTATGAAATACGTGAAATGTATTCACAGTTGCGAATGTGGACCACCATCAGCTATAAAATGGAAAGGCAGCAATGAAAATTTGTGACAGACCGGGACTCGAACCCAGATTCCCACTTTTCGCGAGCGGTCGCCTCACCTCACCATTTGGCTATACGAGCACGAGCCACGGGCAGACCCGGGCTTCCACATGTCTCGAACCATGTGTGCACAACCTGTACTCGAACATCCATTATGTATATTTCCGTACAGGGGAGGCGTTTCACTTGAAAGTCGCTTGCCCCGTGTCGGGGAATAAATACGATACTCCAGTACCTCTGTTACTCCGAATTGCGATGTAAAGTTCTTCGTATATGCGTTTATGTGGATACCAGGCAGAAAATTAAAAATTCCCAAATATTTACAGTATTTTCCAAGCTTTCGTTGTTCCGTCGTTACAATTACAAGAAAATGCGTGTTTTTTTCACCAGATGTATCTCGATCGTTGAAGTAGAACATCATCAGTGATCTTTATTAAGGATGTTTAAAATTTCACTTGTTTTCTAGATCGAAAAACGGTTCGTTAACAAATTTTTGGTTTGTTCACGAGCTGTTTTTCGATCTAGAAAAAAAAAGCAGTTTGTAAGTATCTTTATTGACAGACCACTGATGATGCTCTACTTCAACACAGCGAAACGCATCTGGTGAGAAAAAAACGTTTTTTTCTCCTAGTTATAACGACGGAACAAAAATTCCGTCAGGAATTGTGAAGTACCTACGGACAATATGGCCGCACGAATTAAGAGCTGAAAGGATATACAGGGTGTTACAAAAAGGTGCGGCCGAACTTTCAGGAAACATTCCTCACACACAAATAAAGAAAAATTGTTATGTGGACATGTGTCGAAGTGTTCGTTCGGTTCTCAACAACAGATTCGGTGACAGATGGATTGGTATAGGCGGACCAATTCCGTGGCCTCCACGCTCTCCTGACCTCAACCCTCTTGACTTTCATTTATGGGGGCATTTGAAAGCTGTTGTCTACGCAACCCCGGTACCAAATGTAGATACTCTTCGTGCTCGTATTGTGGACGGCTGTGATACAATACGCCATTCTCCAGGGCTGCATCAGCGCATCAGGAATTCCATGCGACGGAGGGTGGATGCATGTATCCCCGCTAACGTAGGACATTTTGAACATTACCTGTAACAAAGTGTTTGAAGTCACGCTGGTACGTTCTGTTGCTGTGTGTTTCCATTCCATGATTAATGTGATTTGAAGAGAAGTAATAAAATGAGCTCTAACATGGAAAGTAAGCGTTTCCGGACACATTTCCACATATTTTCTTTCTTTGTGGATGAGGAATGTTTCCTGAAAGTTTGGCCGTACCTTTTTGTAACACCCTGTATATAGAGTATGTACGGCAACGAGTCACAGTGTTTAAGGAATGTTAATTTTAGCGACGCCTTTGAGTCGCTAATGATCGCCATCAGACATCGAGGCACACAAATCACTCCGATATTATTTTCTCTACTAGTAGTATTAACTAATTTATCTTTAATTTCTTGAGCTGCCAACGTCTTCATTACGTCGACAGGATATGCCTCTCTATACAGAAATGGAAAGTATGTATGGTATACTTCTTGAGAAAAGACTTCCTGTCATGTAGATGTTAATGGTGGTATTACGCTGGTCAGTTGGTACATATAGGCTGCGTCAATTGGTTGCTACGTCGGCGATCGTTTGTTTTCTGCAGTACTTTTCTGCGCTTATTTCTGTTGCTTTTCACTTTTTTAAAGGTTTTTTGAACTGAGGTCGACACAGCACATTGTCATTATTACGTGTTAGTACAACAACGCACTGTATTAGTTAATTTCTGGTCAGAAACGTCCAAAAACGCTTTGACGGACTTTTCATTTGCAGTGTTCCGAAATTATTTACCTTTAATTTCGGCATGTATCTGGCCTCTCACGTCGGAAAGAATAATAAACATCCAATTGATGTCTGCTACTGTTCTTTGCTGCCAATGGATTGTAAGTGGTCAGTTGCTGGGCAACGTTCGCAGACGTTCTATAACATCTCTGCGATATCCATGTTGGTACCTAATTTTGTGAGTGTGTCGTCAGCACTGTATACTAAAGAGGACGCACTAAGCGTCATGGGATGTGTGGCAGTGGATGAAAATTCGGTGAGTCCTTAACTACTAACTTTTTTTTATTTCTGTAGTCTTTATGTATAGATCTGGTGATGTTTAAAGAAACAAATTGCCAGAACACTTACTCCTCCTAACACAACAAAAGACGGGGCGCTAAAACAATACTTAGAACATCGTAAGTGAAACAGCGGTGCAGCTTGTGGAATTTTTTTTTTCATTCTTCTAAGTTTTGATGCAGGATACATTCGTTGAACACGCAATAATGCTACCAGACATACAAGGTAAAGGCTTTGGTTTGGCGATCGTGTTAACAAACGTTAAGACTGTATACGTTTGCTAAGATTGGTTGTGTGTTTTTTCTTTGTTCATTACATCATAAATTTTTTTCCTACTACTTAAGTACCATTTCCCAGATAGTTCATTGACGGCCAGCTTCTTCTACTCCAATTTCACTTTATTAAGTACACAAGAAACAGAGTTTATTTTGGTTCAAATGGTTCAAATGGCTCTGAGCACTATAGGGACTTAACATCTATGGTCATCAGTCCCCTAGAACTCAGAACTACTTAAACCTAACTAACCTAAGGACATCACACAACACCCAGTCATCACGAGGCACAGAAAATCCCTGACCCCGCCGGGATTCGAACCCGGGCGCGGGAAGCGAAAACGCTACCGCACGACCACGAGCTACGGACATTTATTTTGGCATACCAAAAATGTAGTCATCTTCTATGTTCTGTGAAACAAAGAAAATTATTTAATTACACATATTTTGAGATGTGTAGTGATTCTTGGCAGCTCATTTCGATCTAACTTCATCTGTTTACAACTATATGGTTCATGATTGTACTTTTTACCCTTATATACATTTTTTTCTGTTCATACATCCTTTTGTTGTTCAATATGTATTATATTAGTGGTCGGCAACCTGGTCCCTATCGTCCACTAGTGGACATTCCTGGTTTCATGGTCGGCAGTAGACGGTAAAGGATATAAAAGCATTTTCCTTCAGTCTTCATAAAATTTTGATGTGAAGTTTTTCGTAATTAATTATTACTATATTCTTGATCTCTCTGTAACTCTTCTTATAAATTTTATGAAACAAAGTTACTTTCTTACTTTATAAATCATCATTACTGTGAAACTGTCGGGCAGTTAAACAGATGTACTGCTAACAGAGAAGCAAAAGTCGGTGATGGGTAAAAAAAAAAAGATTGATTACCCCTGTACTGGCTGCTGATGGTATAGGTTTCTTACAACTGATGTGTCATATTTAAATATTTCGCTGCACATAACGCTTTTGTAGAACACTGCATTTGCCGGTCGGTGTGGCAGAGCGGTTCTAGGCGCTTCAGTCTGGAACCGCGCGACCGCTGCGGTCGCAGGTTCGAAACCTGCCTTGGACATGAATGTGCGTGATATCCTTAGGTTAGTTAGGTTTAAGTAGTTCTAAGTTCTAGGGGACTGATGACCTCAGCTGTTAAGTCCAATAGTGCTCAGAGCCATTTGAACCATTTGAACACTGCACTTGTTGTTGCTCATGGGCTCTCTATGATGAACCATAGTCTAATTGAATTAGCAACTGAAGAGAAGCGGCTGCTAATATTGTAACAATATCCTTTTACTCCAGTGATGAATTTCTTAGAAGAACAAGTAGATGCAGTTATTATTGAGTGTATCACATAGTGTGAGTGCAATATAATGATTGTCTTCGGCATGTATTCTCTGCATTGATGCTGCTTGTGTTTGTAAGGCTCGTAAACCGCTTTTCCTTTCATTTTGTTCAGCTAAAATAGTCCAGCGATTCTTTAAATCACATTAGGATGTTAGGAAACTTGTTACCACGTTCTATTTCGATTAAGTAGCGTTTCTACTTGACTTACGTACATCATGAAGCACAGCT
Organism: Schistocerca cancellata; assembly: GCF_023864275.1. Taxonomy (NCBI): domain Eukaryota; kingdom Metazoa; phylum Arthropoda; class Insecta; order Orthoptera; family Acrididae; genus Schistocerca; species Schistocerca cancellata. The sequence continues at coordinate 12,109,931 of NC_064635.1, read as the reverse complement.
TCATCACCAACGGCTCAATACGTTATTGTGCTATTAGCATGCCAGAAATGCGTGTCTATAAAGTTTGCTGATATATCTTACGCAATAACTGTTTACAACCTACAGCAGTGGAATAGAGGAAGTCGACACGAACGAATAGATGCAGGATACTTGTGGTCTACCAAACACTGAACAACCTCAGGTTGAAACTTCCTGGCAGATTAAAACCGTGTGCCGGACCGAGACTCGAACTCGGGACCTTTGCCTTTCGCAGGAGAGCTTCTGTAAAGTTTGGAAGGTAGGAGACGAGGTACTGGCAGAAGTAAAGCTGTGAGGACGGGGCGTGAGTCGTGCTTGGGTAGCTCAGTTGATAGAGCACTTGCCCGCGAAAGGCAAAGGTTCCGAGTTCGAGTCTCGGTCCAGGACACAGTTTTCATCTGCCAGGAAGTTTCATATCAGCGCACACTCCGCTGCAGGGTGAAAATCTCATTCTGCAACCTCAGGTTGATGTACAAAAACTACCTGAGGTACAGGCAAGCGCTAGCGTGAGGTTTTCGGTATTCTCTCGCTGTCTCCACGCAGACTATTAATCTAGACAAATATTGCACAAAGTATTTTTGGGAGGAAATTTATATTAGCTTAATTTTGTGCTGGGACATGTTTTCACTAGACTCTACGGTTTTTGAGTTACTCAATAAAAACTTAAAAAGTGACCTTCACACGCAACCCACACCGAACCCCACACCTACCCTCTCCCCACCCCTCCGCAACCCCACGGTGAGGATTTTTAGAAGTTGAGAGGTAATGGACTCACTACACAAAGGAAGCAGCTATCGTGTAGCAGAGTACTTGCTAAGTGGGCCTGAGGGTTTCTTAGGTTACTTGGTAGTTCGAATTGCTCTGATGAACACTCGCCTGTTGATGCGCAGCAAGAGAAGTCAGACCGTGTTCGAAGTAAAGATACTTCGACAGTAATAATTTTACCAGTAAATTGCGGAAGTATTCGGAAAAAAGTTCCCGAATATACGGCCGTCCAGAAGAGTCGTCGCGTTCAAATTATTCTCGTGACGAAAGCTGGCTGAAACCCGGAGTGGAAAGCTCTGAGATATTTAAAGAGTCATGGAAGCTGTATCGGAAAGACAGATTAGAGATCGTAGGGGGAGAAGTGTTAATTGCAGGTGACAAAAATGTTGTCCCTATCGAGGTCGAAGTTGAGTGTGACAGTGAAGTTACCTGGTCGCGTATAATAGGTCTAGGTGAAAACAAGTTAACAGCTGATTGCTGGCCGGCCAGAGTGGCCGAGCGGTTCTAGGCGCTACAGTCTGGAGCCGCGCGACCGCTACGGTCGCAGGTTCGAATCCTGCATCGGGCATGGATGTGTGTGTTGTCCTTAGGTTAGTTAGGTTTAAGTAGTTCTAAGCTCTAGGGGACTGATGACCTCAGATGTTAAGTCCCATAGTGCTCAGAGCCATTTGAACCATTTGCTGATTGCTTTTACCAGTCACTCGATTCTGCTGTGATAGTTCTAAGAGTTATTCGAAGAATGTTTATGAACAGTAGCACGTGAATACCTAGATCATGCATTACTAGTTGGAGGCAATTTTAACTACCGAGTACAGACTGGGATGTCTATGGATTCACTGTGAGGGGTACGGACAATCATGCGAAATGCTTTTGAACGCACTTTCTGAAAACTATCTTGAGGAGCTAGCTCGGCAGCCCACACGCAACGGAAATGTCTTAGACCTTGTAGCTACAAACAGGCAGGTTGTAGCTACAAATAGGCAGGACCTTATCGATAGTATCGCTACAGAGACGGGCATTAGTGGTCATGATGTCTTATAGCAACTGTCGTTACGAAAGTTACTAACTCAGTTAAGAAGCCTAGGAGAGTGTTTCTGCTAGAAAGAGTAGATAACCAGTTGTTAGCAGTGAATTGACATCACTTAGTTTGAGTAAGAGGGACGTAGGGGAATTATGGGCAAAGTTTGAGCAAATTGTAAATCCTGGTCCGGAGAATTAAGGATGGAAAAGACCCACCATGGTTTAATAACGAGATTCGGAAAATTGTGAGGAAATAGAGGCTGTTACGCTCGCGGTTCAAAAAGAGAACGCGCAAATGACGACAAGGCAAGGTTAGTCAAGATTCGTGCTTCTGTGAAACGATCTATGCGCGAAGCATACGACTACTACCACCGTCAAAACTTAGCAACCTTGGTAGGGAACCCGAGAAAATTCTCGTCCAATAGAAAAACGCTACGTGGGTCTAGGGCTTCCATCCAGACACTTGCCGATTAGCCTGGCGTGGCAGCTGAAGGAATCACAACGAGAGCCGAAGTTTTAACTTCCGCGTTTAAGAGATCGTTTACGCAGGAGAACTGTACAAACATACCGTCGTCTTACCATCGAACGGCTCTGAGCACTATGCGACTTAACTACTGAGGTCATCAGTCGCCTAGAACTTAGAACTAATTAAACCTAACTAACCTAAGGACATCACACACATCCATGCCCTAGGCAGGATTCGAACCTGCGACCGGAGCGGACACGCGGTTCCAGACTGAAGCGCCTTTAACCGCACGGCCACACCGGCCGGTACCATCGAACGGTCTCCGGTATGGACGACATAGCAATAAGCGTCCCCGCTATGGTCGCAGGTTCGAATCCTGCCTCGGGCATGGATGTGTGTGATGTCCTTAGGTTAGTTAGGTTTAAGTAGCTCTAAGTTCTAGGGGACTGATGACCTCAGATGTTAAGTCCCATAGTGCACAGAGCCATTTTTTGAATAAGCATCCCTAGCGAAGAGAAACAAAGGAAGGAGTTAAAAACAAATGGGACACGAAGTCCGGAAGGGATCCCAGTTCGGTTTTTCAAAGAGTATTCTACGGCACTGACCTCTTTCTTAGCTTGCATTTATTACCAATCTCTCTCCCGGCTACTGGGAAAAGGCGTAGGTGCCTCCTGTATGTAAGAAGAGCAAAATAATGGACTCGCAAAATTACAGACCAATATCCCTAACACCAGGTTGCTGCACAATCCTTGAACATATTTTCAGTTCGAATATAATAAATTTTCTTGAGACCGACAAGTTTGCGTCCAAGAATCATAAAAGGCTTTAGGAAGCAATGCTCGTGGGAAACTCAGCTCGCCCTGTTCTCACGTAACTATGGATGGTGGCAAGGGGCAGATCCGATATTTCTAGATTTACGGAAAGCGTTTGATACGAATGTTCGGATACAGTACCACTAGTGTCTTCCATGACACAGTTACGTCGTTTAAACATATTGGAGTAGCGTTGCAAAAATATATGAAATTAAACGAGCATGTGAGCGTCGTGGCAGGAAAGACGAATGATCGACTTGGGTTTATCGGGAGAATTTTAGGAAATTGTGGTTCATCTGCGAAGGAGATCGCATGTAAGACGGTAGTGCGACCTATTTTTGAGTACTGCCCGGGTGTTTCGGATTCGTACCAGGTCGGGTTAAAGGAAAACATCGAAGTAGTTGAGAGCCCGGCTGTTAGATTTGGTATCCATAGGTTCGAACAACACGCAAGGGTTACGGCGATGCTTCGGGAATTCAAATGGGATGTCTTGACAGAAAGTGACGTTCTTTTCGAGGAAGGCTATTTAGAAAATTCAGAGAACCGGAATTTGAAGCTGACTGCAGAGCGATTCTGCTTCCTCCAACCTACACTGCTCATATCGACGAGGAAGATAAGATACGAGAAATCAGGGCTCATATGGAGGCATATAGACAGTTGTTTTTCCCTCGTCCTGTTTGCCAGTTGAACAGGAAAATTAACGACTAGTAGCGGTATGGGGTACCCTCCGCCACGCACCATAAGGTGAATTGCAATGTTCCATGTAGATGTAGAAATTACATTAAATTTCCTACCACAACGGTCCTGTCCATTTTTTCTCAAGGACAAATAGTGTGCGCGTAGAGAGCGATAGGAGGAGGAGGAGTTTTTAGTCTCGACTTGTCTACACCACTGTGGTACGTTGCAAACAGTTTTATCATTTACATGATATCTCTACGAAGTATATCGAAGTTACCTCACTGTGATGTCACATACATCAGAGATAAGCAAAATTGGCAGACACGCGTTCTGTCACTCTATTATTGGTAAACAGTCACAGCCTTCCGAAATGCCTTCACAAAAGAAGACGAAGTAAATATTCCAGAATTCGAATCGAGAACAGCTGCCAACATGAGTAACGTAGAAGTAAATATCCTCGGAGTAGTGAAGCAACTTAAATGACTTAATAGAAGCAAGTCTTCTGGTCCAGACTGTATACCAATTAGGGTCCTTTCGGAGTATGCTGATGTATTAGCTCCATACTTAACAATCGTATACAAAGACTGGAAAGTTGCACAGGTTACACCAATATTCAAGAAAGGTAGTAGGAGTAACCCACTTAATTACAGGCCCATATGTTTAACGTCAATATGCAGCAGGATTTTGAAACATATATTATGAATTACCTCGAAGAAAACGGCCTATTTGCACACAGTCAACATGAGTTTAGAATACATCGTTTCTGTGAAACACAACCAGCTCTTTATTCACATCAAGTGTTGAGTGCTATTGACAAGGGATATCATGTCGATTCCGTATTTCTGGATTTCCGGAAGGCTTTTGACACTGTACCATACAAGTGGCTCGTAGTGGAATTGCGTGCTTATCGAATATCGTCTCAGTTATGTGAATGGATTTGTGATTTCCTGTCAGAGAGGTCACAGTTCGTAGTAATTGACGGAAAGTCATCAAATAATACAGAAGTGATTTCTGGCGTTCTCCAAGGTAGTATTATAGGCCCTTTGCTCTTCCTTATCTACACTCCTGGAAATTGAAATAAGAACACCGTGAATTCATTGTCCCAGGAAGGGGAAACTTTATTGACACATTCCTGGGGTCAGATACATCACCTGATCACACTGACAGAACCACAGGCACATAGACACAGGCAACAGAGCATGCACAATGTCGGCACTAGTACAGTGTATATCCACCTTTCGCAGCAATGCAGGCTGCTATTCTCCCATGGAGACGATCGTAGAGATGCTGGATGTAGTCCTGTGGAACGGCTTGCAACGCCATTTCCACCTGGCACCTCAGTTGGACCAGCGTTCTTGCTGGACGTGCAGACCGCGTGAGACGACGATTCATCCAGTCCCAAACATGCTCAATGGGGGACAGATCCGGAGATCTTGCTGGCCAGGGTAGTTGACTTACACCTTCTAGAGCACATTGGGTGGCACGGGATACATGCGGACGTGCATTGTCCTGTTGGAACAGCAAGTTCCCTTGCCGGTCTAGGAATGGTAGAACGATGGGTTCGATGACGGTTTGGATGTACCGTGCACTATTCAGTGTCCCCTCGACGATCACCAGTGGTGTACGGCCAGTGTAGGAGATCGCTCCCCACACCATGATGCCGGGTGTTGGCCCTGTGTGCCTCGGTCGTATGCAGTCCTGATTGTGGCGCTCACATGCATGGCGCCAAACACGCATACGACCATCATTGGCACCAAGGCAGAAGCGACTCTCATCGCTGAAGACGACACGTCTCCATTCGTCCCTCCATTCACGCCTGTCGCGACACCACTGGAGGCGGGCTGCACGATGTTGGGGCGTGAGCGGAAGACGGCCTAACGGTGTGCGGGACCGTAGCCCAGCTTCATGGAGACGGTTGCGAATGGTCCTCGCCGATACCCCAGGAGCAACAGTGTGCCTAATTTGCTGGGAAGTGGCGGTGCGGTCCCCTACGGCACTGCGTAGGATCCTACGGTCTTGGCGTGCATCCGTGCGTCGCTGCGGTCCGGTCCCAGGTCGACGGGCACGTGCACCTTCCGCAGACCACTGGCGACAACATCGATGTACTGTGGAGACCTCACGCCCCACGTGTTGAGCAATTCGGCGGTACGTCCACCCGGCCTCCCGCATGCCCACTATACGCCCTCGCTCAAAGTCCGTCAACTGCACATACGGTTCACGTCCACGCTGTCGCGGCATGCTACCAGTGTTAAAGACTGCGATGGAGCTCCGTATGCCACGGCAAACTGGCTGACACTGACGGCGGCGGTGCACAAATGCTGCGCAGCTAGCGCCATTCGACGGCCAACACCGCGGTTCCTGGTGTGTCCGCTGTGCCGTGCGTGTGATCATTGCTTGTACAGCCCTCTCGCAGTGTCCGGAGGAAGTATGGTGGGTCTGACACACCGGTGTCAATGTGTTCTTTTTTCCATTTCCAGGAGTGTATATAAACGATATGGGAGACAATCTGAGCAGCCGTCTTCGGTTGTTTGCAGATGACGCTGTCGTTTATCGACTAACAAAGTGATCAGAAGAACAAAACAAATTACAAAACGATTTAGAAATCTGAATGGTGCCAAAATTGGCAGGTGACCCTAAATAACGAAAAGTGTGAGGTTATCCACATGAGTGCTAAAAGGAATTCGTTAAATTTCGGTTACACGATAAATCAGTCTAATCTAAAAGCCGTAAATTCAACTAAATACCTAGGTATTACAATTAAGTGAGAGGCACCCACATGCCTTGCTCAAACTGTGGCATCAAGCAGTCAGGCCTGCAAGATGAGTGGTCTGCCAAGCGAGTGGATTCATTCTTAGTTATCGAGTAATATGAGCTCTAGTACTCACACTTAAGTTACAAGTTATCCTCCTATATGATTACTACGCAACTCTCAGTAATTTACAGAACTCTGACTGTACACTACGCACTGGCAATGCCACATTTTCTTTCTGTCTACACGTGGCCACCGCACTGAATATGATTGGCGCACACATTATAAATTCGGGACATTATGACAACATACAAATCAATGGAAAAGTCCACCAATCTTTTTCTTTTCACTCTCTTATTTATTCCGATAAATTCACTAACCTAAACACACAAATTCTATAACCTACAACAATAACACATGAGAAATTCCGCCCAGTGGGCATGGCTTTACATTGGTGAATCTCTATATTATGGTCTCGTAATTTATTTTAACGCTACAGTGCACTTTCTGGGTAGGATGGTGGATCTTTTATTATTTCTTACCCTTCGACTCTCACAATCATCATCACGAAACTTTCCTCCAGACCGAGCGGTACAGAAGGAACAAGCATAACCCACTAATCTTTTGAAACTACTTCACTACACACCCATGTAAACCACACATACCCAAATTACATGACATACACCACACTACAATATGAAATACAAGACAGTGAATAGTCACAACATTATCACTTTCAGCTTTCCCACTTCAATTAATATTTATCCCAGTTTCACACGACACTGCCCCACTTTGTAATTCTACTTTCCTACTATGAACTCTGGAGATATATGCACGCCTTCCTGTGCAATGCAAGCCATGTGGCGTTGCTGGATAGACGGCCGACTCACCTTGCTTCTCTCTCAGAGTTTGAATTTAGCGTCACACGCAAAGTAATATTAAGAATGTATTCATCACACACGCTATTTCTTAAATATTTCAACTTATTGTACACACGCTAGTGATTCAGCTTAACTTAAGCACACGGAAGTATTTCAACTTCTTGCTACACGTGGTTTCATTGTGACCGTTGGTCACTTCCGAAGATTACTACAATCCCATTAATATTACCTGCCTGACATTTAATTCTCCCCACAAAAGTTCCTGTAATAGAGAAATTATTGTTTCAAACTACTCTTAAATATTCCACATGCATACCATGACTCCACTCTTTCGTCATTACGGAGCACAACTAAAACAGGTGTTAACAGCACAGGATCCAGCGGCAGAGTGCTGAAACATGGCCGTATTCAGGTTCTCTCGCACCTCTGTCGAAGTGGGAGAAGCACCTTGCTACCTTATTGGTCAGCCACATTTCAGGCACTCAAAGCTCTGGTAAATTTCATGTCTTTGGTCCCACCAAAGGTGGCCAAAGGATCGACTCAAAGATGATCATATATTCACATTCACTATCTGTGGTTAGCAGACGACCATACATTCATTCATTTCACAGATCTCACCAAACTGGATGTAGGGATTTATTTTGTGGGAGTGCACATGTGATCAATTAAATAAATAAATTGTCATTCTTTCCCACACTGGTATCCGGCTTCGCTGTATTACTTGAAATTGAGTTATTTTACAAAAAAATGTGTTGTTCTGACAAAAATAATGAAGTATGTTGTACCTATTTTCAATGTCGGGCGGTACTGTACCCTTTCATAAGAACAACAAAAAAATGACTCTCAGCACAATGGAACTTAACATCTGAAGTTATCAGTTCCCTGGAACTTAGAATTAGTTAAAGCTAACTAGCCTAAGGACATCACATACATCCATGCCCGAGGCAGGATTCGAACCTCCGACCGTAGCGGTCGCGGTGTGCCTGACTGAAGCGCCTAGAACCGCTCGGTCACACCGGTCGGCTTACGAACAATTTAAATTGCAAGGAACACATAGAAAATGTTGTGGGGAAGGCTAACCAAAGACTCCGTTTTATTGACAGGACACTTAGAAAATGTAACAGACCTACTAAGGAGACTGCCTACACTACGCTTGTCTGTCCTCTTTTAGATTACTGCTGCACGGTGTGGGATCCTTGTCAGATAGAACTGATGGAGTATATCGAAAAAGTTCGAAGAAAGGCAGCACGTTTTGTATTATCGCAAAATATGGGAGAGAGTGTCATAGAAATGATACAGGATTTGAGCTAGACATTACAAGAAAGGCGTTATTCGTCGCGACAGAATTTTCTCACGAAATTCCAATCACCAACTTTCTCCTCGGAATGCGGAAATATTTTGTCGACACCGACCTACATAGGGAGGAACGATCACCAAGATAAAACAAGGGAAATCAGAGCTCGTACGAAAAGACAGAGGTGTTCATTCTTTCTGCGCGCTTTACGAGATTGGAATAATAGAGAATTGTGAAGGTGGCTCGATGAATCCTCTGCGAGGCACTTAAATGGGATTTGCAGAGTATCGATGTAGATGTAGATGAAAGTCGTTGACGAGTTTCCCTCTATGTAAGTTAATAATAGGTTTGGTTTAGTGTTAAGTCACACCTGTGGCAATCGGTGTAATTTAATGGTAACTGCGGTAAATGAAAGTCTTCAAGAAACATGCAGCTGTCGCCAGAGACCGACAGTGCAACACATAATTTCGGTGTTGGGAATATGGCCTTAATAACACACCGTTATTGCGGGTGGTAAGACCGCGTAGAACGCTCAGTAAAGGGTATATGTATGGTACCAACAAATACCTGAGCCAGGTATGATCGACCACCATCCGTCAATATTATTTAGTGGGGCGTGTACATCGCGGGATGCGCGGCTGTTCCCGTCCTAGGTTCGAGTCCTCCCTCGGGCATGGGTGTGCGTGTTGTCCTTAGTGTAAGTTAGTTTAACTTAGATTAAGTAGTGTGTAAGCCTAGAGACCGATGACCTCAGCAGTTTGGTCCCATAGAACTTACCACAAATCTCCAAATTTTCTTGCGGAATAGAAGCCTGACAGAATCACTGATCTGAGGTGAATGGCCGAATAATTAGTTGTAATTTTTTGCACTTAATAAGAGCAAGACGCTTTAAAATGACCGACAATCTATCTCAGGGCGATCTTAATTGACGTTCCGTCATTACGTCTGTTCAAAATGAATGACAAATCCACTAATCGAGACAAAACGATGTGAAACGGTGTTAATCTGCACACAGTCATGTAAATATCCACACTAGGAGGAAGTATAGTAAGAAAAATAACAAAGTTTTTGTGCATGTGTTTCATATTTCATTCTAAGAATTACCCAAACAGACATTGAATGAGCTGCCAATACGCGCCTGCTTGTTACAGCAGGCCGAGAGAGAACACACGTGAAAAATAAACAGAACTACGCCCTTACAAAAATAAAAGTGAAAAATAATTTTTAATACGCACTTTGTTTCAACCACAGGTTAACTGTATATCGCTGATTTTCCTTTGCGACTGCATTTACATTATGGTTCTTGAGTTATATTTACGAAAAACTTTCGTGTATTCAAAGAAACTAAAGATCACTTACCCGTGAAACACAGGTGTGTATTGAATGTTGCAAAAAAGAAAAAAGGTAAATAGCGCATTTGCATAAACCCTGCTGATGAAACAACAACGCTATTGAAAATATATGGCCGTAGTTATTTTCATACTCATTTCTCGATTTCGTCAATAAAGCCCCTATGGGTATCGTGAAATTAGTGTATGTACATTTAAATGTATTTTACGAAGTTTTTACTAATTAAAAAAAGTATTTTTCCATATCCTTAAAGATCATCCTATATAGGGTCTATGGAAGGAACATTAGCATATCAGTCCTTCTGGAAATAAGTACACACATACGAAAATTAAATGACGCATTATCCATTCTATATTTTCCGACACATTAATTTTCTATCGCCTTGTAGGCTGTTGTAAATATTTTATGACACGCGAGGACGGTTTGTGAGCTACAAGTTTTGTGTAACGAATAATTTTTTATCTGCGACTGTTGGCGGTGAATCACGACTTTTTTTCCTTTCTGAAATGAAAAGTGTTACACCATGAAACACAAGTCTAACATTTCGTGAATAATGAATTAAACAAAGCCGGCATTCTCGTAGAAACACAGTTTTCGTTTTGTTTAATCCCTAAACATGTTCCACCACAGCTGTAGCATTTTCAGCTGTTTTCCTTTTTTTCCTTTGTTTATTTCTAAAATATATTCATACAAATTTTATGAGCGTTGGGAATATGTTGACATGAGATTTTGTTACTGCTTTGATTACCTATGTACCTTACACTTTTACTGTCAACAGAAATCGCAACAGGTCTGTATTAATACATCACATCAATTCCAACACAAAGATGTTAGCGCAACGTTAAAACTGAATTTTTATTTGGAACATAATCTTTAAAATATATATTTCGGTAAAATTGTAGCACATGTTCCTTTCCTTTGACGCTTAGCATTTCTGTAGTTGACCTGTTGTGACCTTTCCTTGGATTTTATTTGCCTGCTAAATGTGCTGTTATTATTGCTTTTATGTTTAAAATGACCTGCCGATATCGTTAAAATTTCGTGAGACTGTTTTGTATAGTTTGCTGTTTATATGTTGTGTTGCGGATTTATGATAGCATTTACTTACGTTTTTAATGCTCATTGGCGAATTCTGTATGTTGCAACGTTGCTTGGCTTAATTACACTTTTATGAGCGTTGGGAATATGTTGACATGAGATTTTGTTACTGCTTTGATTACCTATGTACCTTACACTTTTACTGTCAACAGAAATCGCAACAGGTCTGTATTAATACATCACATCAATTCCAACACAAAGATGTTAGCGCAACGTTAAAACTGAATTTTTATTTGGAACATAATCTTTAAAATATATATTTCGGTAAAATTGTAGCACATGTTCCTTTCCTTTGACGCTTAGCATTTCTGTAGTTGACCTGTTGTGACCTTTCCTTGGATTTTATTTGCCTGCTAAATGTGCTGTTATTATTGCTTTTATGTTTAAAATGACCTGCCGATATCGTTAAAATTTCGTGAGACTGTTTTGTATAGTTTGCTGTTTATATGTTGTGTTGCGGATTTATGATAGCATTTACTTACGTTTTTAATGCTCATTGGCGAATTCTGTATGTTGCAACGTTGCTTGGCTTAATTACACTTTTCACAGAACATTCATGTTTCGGATACACTGTTGTCAGTCGCTTGTTTCAGTATTTGTTTCTCAATTTTCGACCGCGAAGTTTGGATTTGTTGCGATATGGTTGTATTGTGAGTGCGCGCGCTGTTGTGTGTGTGTGTGTGTGTGTGTGTGTCTGTGTGTGGAGTCTGAGTAAGTCAGTGTCCTGTTTTGTGTTGCCCTAACATCTTTGTGTTGAATAGCATAATGTTCAATCGCAGAACGTTAAGAAAAACAGTTCTGTTTGATCATATATGACTTTTGTGTCCTGTATGATAACTATTTGGGAAGTGGTAATTTTCTTCTATTGTTAATAAGTAGTACCGGTGGTTATAATGTTTTGAGATCTGTTTCTAAACCACTATGGTGCTGTCTGTTTTCGGTGAGATGGTCTGCAAATATGGGGGGTGTGCTGTCGTTTTCACTGCTGTTAAATGTTCAGTGTACCTTACTCTGAAATTCCTACATGACTGTCCCACATACACTGAATCACAATCGCTACAGATTAACTGGTATATACCTGCAGATTTTATCTATGGTAGTGTTGGATCACGGCCATCTTCAGACTTTAACTGGCTATCGTCGTCTGAAGACGCTCTTATAAGACAACAGCTTAACGAAATAAATTAATACTTTACTTTTCATTTATAATTATGAAGTAGTTCTATCAAGAAGCGACGGAAGAATCAGTTGATTTGTTACTATCTCTTAAATTAAATGAGTTTACGATTTTTTGTCTTACTCCAGATTCACTTACGATATGTGGAAGGAATTTTAGCATATACCCTTTTTGTGTAATTCTGTATTATTTACTTGAGGGCTTCGGAAGACAAGCTACAAATGCTGTACCACGGTAAAGCTATTGCGCAACAAGAGTGGAACGTCGTCAGAAGAGAGTGAAATGTGTCGGGTTTCCTGCCGACATCGTTCTACTGCGGTATGGGTAACAGATGCACCACAGGGTGGAGGTGAAATGGCGCAGCAGATGGAAACGTACTCGAGAGTCCACACACATGTGACAGTACAATTCTTGTGGGAAAAACATGTAAACTGTACACAGTTTCACCGTGAACTTCTGGCAGTATACGAACCAAATGAAATGTTGCGTCCAGTCGTAGTGAATGGTGACGGCAATTTGACAGAGGCCACATATGCGTGGGTGCCGCATAATGACAAGTTGGGAACTTCCAACAAGCGAATACCATGTTCTCGGTAAGCTGAAGGTACGACTTTGTGTCTGTGTGTGTGTGGGGGGGGGGGGGGGGGGGGGGGAAGGAGGAATAGATTTTCCAGCGAAGAGGACGTTCACACAGTGGTTGTCAAATTTCTCACTGAGCAACAAGTAGATTTCTATCATCTAGGAATTAAGTGATTAGTAGAGCGTGCCGAGTATTGTTTAGAGACACTTGGTAACTGTGTTGAAAAGTAGTGTCATGTACAGGAGGTGGATCAAACCATGGAAACACCACAATCACAATACGTTATCATACCCGATGTTGTTGTTGTGGTCTTCAGTCCTGAGACTGGTTTGATGCAGCTCTCCATGCTACTCTATCTTGTGCAAGCTTCTTCATCTCCCAGTACCTAATGCAACCTACATCCTTCTGAATCTGCTTAGTGTATTCATCTCTTGGTCTCCCCCTACGATTTTTACCCTCCACGCTGCCCTCCAATACTAAATTGGTGATCCCTTGATGCCTCAGAACATGTCCTATCAACCGATCCCTTCTTCTGGTCAAGTTGTGCCACAAACTTCTCTTCTCCCCAATCCTATTCAATACTTCCTCATTAGTTATGTGATCTACCCATCTAATCTTCAGCATTCTTCTGTAGCACCACATTTCGAAAGCTTCTATTCTCTTCTTGTCCAAACTATTTATCGTCCATGTTTCACTTCCATACATGGCTACACTCCATACAAATACTTTCAGAAACGACTTCCTGACACTTAAATCTACACTCGATGTTAACAAATTTCTCTTCTTCAGAAACGCTTTCCTTGCCATTGCCAGTCTACATTTTATATCCTCTCTACTTCGACCATCATCAGTTATTTTGCTCCCCAAATAGCAAAACTCCTTTACTACTTTAAGTGTCTCATTTCCTAATCTAATACCCTCAACATCACCCGACTTAATTCGACTACATTCCATTATCCTCGTTTTGCTTTTGTTGATGTTCATCTTATATCCTCCCTTCAAGACACCATCCATTCCGTTCAACTGCTCTTCCAAGTCCTTTGCTGTCTCTGACAGAGTTACAATGTCATCAGCGAACCTCAAAGTTTTTATTTCTTCTCCATGGATTTTAATACCTACTCCGAATTTTTCATTTGTTTCCTTTACTGCTTGCTCAATATACCCAATATACCCGATATGGTGTACGAAAGTGACTGGTATTCAAACCACCTTCCAGTCGTCTCCAATTTGGTAAATACATGTCCTGTATGGTTTTCAAGAGGATCTTATACCATTCTTCCAGCAAAATAACTGCTATTACAGGCAACGACAGCGGAGGTGGAGAACGAACACACACCCTTCTTTCGAAGGCAGCCCGCAAATGCTCAATAGTACTGACATCAGGCAGAAAATGAAACGATTAGTGGTATTGATGCCTGAAGTTCGGCCACCGAGTTGCAAGTCTTATTTCAGGTGACGCAACACTGAGCGACTTGGGCGTCGGTGATGATCAAATGATGATGAGGAATAAACAACACCCAATCCACGAGCGGAGAAAAAAGTCCGACCCGGACGGGAATTGAATCTGGGCCTGCTGCACAGTAGGCGAACACATTACCACGCAGCTAAGCGGGCGGACTGACATCTGGTGAATGTCGCGGTCCAAACTAGACCACAAAGGCTCAGTAATGTTGACATCTGGTGACTGTGGTGTCCAGGGGAGATGCCACAATACATCCTGTGACAACAGCGAGCGTCACTGTCGTCTTGGATCATGGCATCACCATTTCAGAGCAAACGCTGTATCATGGGATGGACCTGATGATGAGCCAAAATGATCACACAGTCCAGTGAGCATCACTGTCGTCTTGGATCATGGCATCACCATTGTGGAGCAAACGCTGTATCATGGGATGGACTTGATAAGCCAAAATGATCACACAGTCCTGTGAGCATCACTGTCGTCTTGGATCATGGCATCACCATTGTGGAGCAAACGCTGTATCATGGGATGGACTTGATGAGCCAAAATGATCACACAGTCCAGTGAGCATCACCATTGTGGAGCAAACGCTGTATCATGCGATGGACTTGATGAGCCAAAATGATCACACAGTCCATTGAGCATCACTGTCGTCTTGGATCATGGCATCACCATTGTGGAGCAAACGCTGTATCATGGGATGGACCTGATGAGCCAAAATGATCACACAGTCCAGTGAGCATCACTGTCGTCCTGGATCATGGCATCACCATTGTGGAGCGAACGCTGTACCCTGGGATGGACCTGATGATGAGCCAAAATGATCACACAGTCCAGTGAGCATCACTGACGTCTTGGATCATGGCATCACCATTGTGGAGCAAACGCTGTATCATGGGATGGACTTGATGAGCCAAAATGATCACACAGTCCATTGAGCATCACTGTCGTCTTGGATCATGGCATCACCATTGTAGAGCAAACGCTGTATCATGGGGTGGACCTGATGAGCCAATATGGTCACACAGTCCAGTGAGTGTGACTGTCATCTTGGATCATGGCATCACCATTGTGGAACAAATGCTGTACCGTGGGATGGACCTGATGGTGAGCCAAAATGATCACACAGTCCTTAGCAGTAATATGACCTTACAGAGTAATCATGGGGCCCATGGAAAACCACAGTGTGGCTGCCCAAATCCTCATCGAACCCAAGCCATGTTTCACTCTTGGGACGTAAACTCGGCCAGAAGTTAGAACCAGTGTGAAACCAGACTCATCCGACCAAATGACTTTCTTCCGTTGCTTCATAGGCCAGGCTTTATGGCTTCGGCGTCACGTTTACCTGTTACGGACGCTTGCATCACTGATGAATTCTTCTGGAGTTCCAGGTCGCCCTGCAATACCCTGTTTCTGGAGCGCCACTGGTGCTGATTTGGTGCTGACAGGTTTCGCAAGTGTGGCATTCTGTTGTACAGCCACTTTTGCAGCTGTCGCCCTCTTACTTTCAGTCACAGCCCTCTTCAGTGACCATCGGTGACGATCACTGACCCAGCACACACGTTGTGACCTAGCAGACGTTGTTTTTTGTCTTTCCCTGTATGTGGATAAACATTTGATACTGTGCCTCTTGAAAAACCAAACACTTTTGGTACCCCGGTTATGGAAGCACCCGCCGTAGGAGCACCAACAATTTGCTCACGGTCGAATTCTCCTAGCTCCGACATAACGCGCTCAGATCTAAACGGAACACTACTCTGGCTACGACTGACGACGGAAACGTATTGAGGACATAGCACAGGTGCCATTCGTGGTCAACTACAACAGCGCAACCTACAGGCTTGGTTACTATCTGCATTTATCTTCGACCATACATTGCTCGTGGTCTCCCGAATTTTTGTCCAACAGAGGAATCAGCTTGTTGAATGTAACGTATAAGGTGCTGTACATCATTATCCTCAGAAAATTGCAACCATTCATAGAGAACAACATACAGGATTACCAACCTGGCTTTCGACCAAACCGATCGACAATAGATCACATTTTCACACCAAGACAGTTGTTTGAAAGACACTGGGTATATGTTAAAGATATCTACAGACTGTTCGTAAATTTTCAACTTGCATATGACAGCATCGACAGGAATAGCCTATACAATGCTAAGCGTGACTTCAGAAGCTCAGAGAAGCTAGCCTGTATGGAAAGGTCAAAGGCAGCAGTACGTTTCCGAGGAGCCACATCAGAAACACTCGAGATTGAGACAGGTCTCAGACAAGAGGGTGCTTTGTCATGTGTTCTGTTCAATGTCATCTTAGAGAAAGTAGTAAAAGAGTATAGGCGACAGGTGTGGGCTGGAGTAGAGGTGGACAGTAACTTCAATTGTCTCGCATGTGCAGATGACATAGTACTACTAAATGAATCAAAGCACGCGTTGAAAGAAATGTACCAGAAAATGGACAGCTATGCACAGAAGGCAGGGCTCAAAATGAATAAAGAAAAAACAGAGTTCATGCAATTAGGAGGAAGACAAGAGCAGGTAGAACTTCTTGAGGTATATGGGAAGAGGTTCAAGAGAGTACACCAGGTCAAATTCTTGGGATCTTGGTTTACCACGGACAACAACATAAAAATGGACATCAAGGAAAGAATAGCAGTGGGAATGAAATGCATGCATTCCCTCAGAGAGACCCTCGGATCTAAATCGATCTCAGTGAACACTAAGATTAAAATCTGCCCAGCAGTAATGTTCCATTCAGAAACATGGATCATGACTAAGCGAGAAAGGGAAAATAAATATTTGAAAGAAGAGTAATGAGGAAGATATGGGGACCAGTTTTAGATAACGGAGAATGGAGGACGAGGAAAAACGAGGAAATCTATCTTTTGATGCGACGATCAACTATCCTACAGAAGCCAAAGAGCAAAAGAATACAATTGGGGGGGGGGGGGGGGGACGGCATGTAGTCCGTATGCCAGATGGAAGACAGGCGAAGATGGCACTAGCGGGGAAACCAAACACCAAACTCCCCACTGGACAACCAAGGGAGCGCTGGATGGACGACCTGGCGAAGGACCTAGCAGCCCTGGAAACTGAAGACACCTGGAGGAACCGGAAGGAATGGAGGCAGTTTGTGGAAGCAGCGAGTGGTCTGCAGGGCC
The DNA here is from genome assembly GCF_023864275.1 of Schistocerca cancellata. Taxonomy (NCBI): domain Eukaryota; kingdom Metazoa; phylum Arthropoda; class Insecta; order Orthoptera; family Acrididae; genus Schistocerca; species Schistocerca cancellata. Next base: position 12,092,422 of record NC_064635.1, on the reverse strand, counting down.
TGTGGTCGCTGAATGTCTGTCTGTCTATTCACTATCCTTGATATGCGACCTTTTTTCGCCTCTATTGATTGGGCAACTACGCCACCAGAATACCTTGCTATTCCGTTAACATCATTAGTTTAAACTTTTCCATCGGAGTAACGACAGAAAAATTGCTTATTTTATGCTCTTAAAATCCACAAATGTCAATTTTACAATTTTGTAATTGCTCATGTAAGACAGTGGCGTAATAAGGCCAGTCAATGAATACCAAGAAACGTCAAATATGGGAAGTAATTCGTGCAGCCGCAAATTTTTGTATTGTTTTAGAAGGGAGTGTCAAGAATAACACAGTAGAAATCCTGACCGGTACAGACTGTGTATGGGAGTGGGGGGTGAGTTTGAAGGTCACTTTCCTAACATTTTTCTTGACTATCTCGAAAATTATGCCCTCGTATCCCAGCACAAAATTTAAGAACATTAAATGACCTACGAAAAGATACTGTTCATTTTTTTCTGTACGACTAAGTTTCCCCGTAGCATGAGAGAGAATATGAAAATCTCGTGCATGGCGGGTTGCATAAAACGATAGGGGCTGCTGGATCACACTGTATGCTCTAGATCGCTCGTGACTGAGAAAAGCGGTGAACCCTTTTCCATTTCCGGTACGGCACAAATTCTCAATAATCACGACATGCTCGGTACAGACAGGTTTGTTTCCCTTCCCACGATTCACCCGTGCAGTAGCCTGGGGGCAGCTGTTCATGAGAAATACTTCCGCCTTACAATATATTAGTCGCCCGCTTAAAAGAGCACACTGGTTATTTCAGAGCGGTTGAGATTGGGTAGACCAAGGTTCCTCAGACACAGATGGTCGTCAAGTCATTGGTCGGTTGCTTGGTTGGTTGGTTTCGTTGATTTGTGGGAGGGGACCAAACAGCGAGGTCATCCGTCCCATCGGATTAGGGAAGGATTGGGTAGGGAGTGGGCCGCGCCTTTTCACAGGAACCTTCCCGACATTTGCCTGAAGCGATTTAGGAAAATCGCGGAAAACCTAAATCAGGATGGCCGAACGCAGGTTTGAACCGTCGTCCTCTCGAATGAGAGTGCAGTACGGTAACCACTGGGCCACCTCTCTCGGTCGTCAAGCCACTGAAGTGCGTTGTATATACGTTGAAGTCGGTTATATGGAACCACTGTTGTAAGGTGGATCGAGTGGAGCGTTTACAGAATTAGAGAAAGGGTTCTATCGTGTTTGGACTGCCCGAGAACACACCGAGAATGAAACTACCGGATTTGTTGATGCATCAATGTGGACTGTTTAACATGTCAGCCACATAACGCGACATACGAACAATAGCCGCAAAACTATCCTAACCGACAGTAACCAGAGACGAGTACCACGCCTTTGTCAGTGGCAAGTGGTTTCACACCCAACGGGAATTGGTGCCCTCAGTGAATATAGGTCCGTCTCCACCGGTTCCCGTGCGAATATTGCCTAGGAAACGTCATTCCAGCGACATTTGGAGTCGCATACGCCCCTAAAAATAGTATGGGTAGAGGTTATACCTGACAATCGGACAAAACTATTAACTGGATCGTTTTACCGACCTCCCGACTCAGAACATGTAGTTGCTGAACAGTTCAAAGAATACTTGAGTCTCATTTCAAGTAAGTACCCCGCTCATACAATTATAGTCGGTGGTGACTTTAATCTACCCTCGATATGTTGGAAAAATTATACGTTTAAAGCCGGCGGAAGGCATAAAACATCTTCCGAAATTGTGCTGAATACTTTCTCAGAACATTATTTTGAACAATTAGTTCATGAGCCCACTCGAAGCGTAAATGGTTGCGAAAGCATACTTGGCCTTTTAGCTACAAATAATCCTGGACAAATAGTGAGTATTGTGACGAATACAGGGATCAGCGACCACAAGGCAGTTGCTGCTAGGCTGAATACCGTAACACCTACAACCATCAAAAAGAAACACAAAGTATATGTATTTATAAAAGCTGATAAAAATGCTCTTAACGCGTTTTTAAGAGACAGTCTTCACTCCTTCCGATCTGATCATGTAAGTGTAGAAAAGTTGTGGGACGTTTTCAAAGAGATAGTATCGACTGCAGTTGAGAGATATATACCACATAAATTAATAAGTGATGGTATTGATCCCTCATGGTACACAAAAAGGGTCAGATCGTTGTTGCAGAAGCAACGAAAAAAGCATGCCAAATCTAAAAGAACGCAAAATCCCCAAGATTGGCAAAGTTCTACAGAAGTTCGAAATATGGCGCGTACTTCAATGCGAGATGCTTTTAATAATTTCCACAACGAAATTCTGTGTCGAAATCTGCCAGAAAAGCCAAAGAGATTCTGGTCATACATAAAGCACTCCAGTGGCAAGACGCAAACAATACCATCACTGCGCTATAACAACGGTGAAGTCACTGATGACAGTGCCACTAAAGCAGAGTTATTAAACACGGTTTACCGAAAGTCCTTCACCAAAGAATAGGAAGTAAATATTCCTCAATTCCAATCAAGAACAACTAACCAAGATGAGAAAGATAGAAGTAGATATCCTCGGAGTAACGAAGCAACTTAAATCAGTTAATAAAGGCAAGGCCTCCGGTCCAGATTGTATACCAGTCAGGTTCCTCTCAGAGTATGCTTATACAATAGATCCATATTTAGCAATTATATACAACCACTCGCTCACAGAAAGATCCGTACCTAAAGACTGTAAAATTGCTCAAGTCGCACCAATACCCAAAAAGGGAAGTAGGAGTAATCCGCTGCATTACAGGCCTATATCACTAACGTCGATTTGCAATAGGGCGTTGGAACATATACTGAATTCGAACATTATGAAGTACCTCGAAGAAAACGATTTATTGACACAGTCAGCACGGTTTCAGAAAATACCGTTCTTGTGAAACACAACTAGCTCTTTATACTCATGAAGTAATGAGTACTATCGACAGGGGATGTCAAATTGATTCCATATTTTTAGATTTCCAGAAGGCTTTTGACACCGTTCCTCACAAGCTTACGAGCTCTCGACCAGTGCTTCCCTCTCTCTCGTCTGGTGATGGCTGTCCAGGAGTCTCTCCATGCTCTTGCCCGTCGCGGCCGCTCTGTGGTCTTCGTGTGGACCACAGGCCATGTTGAGATACCCGGCAATGAAAATGTTGACCGCCTGGCGAAAGAGGCCACCAGTGAACAAACTCTGGACATTGGCCTCCCGGCGACTGATTTGCGCGCAATCTTTTGCCGCAAACTTTTCGACCTATGGGACACTGAATGGCGCAACCTGCCCATGCCCAACAAACTTCGCCCTGTCAAGGCGACGACGACTGTGTGGCGGTCGTCCATGCGGGTCTCCCGCCAGGAGTCTGTTGTCCTCTGCCGGCTGCGCTTTGGGCACACTCGGCTGACGCACGGCCACCAATTGCGCCGTGAGGACCCACCTCTGTGTCGCTGCGGCTCCGTTTTCACGGTGGTCCTCATTTTGTTGGAATGTCGCCTTTTAGCTGTGCTCAGGAAGACGTTAGCGCTGCCTAATGCGCTCCCTGCCCTTTTAACTGACGACCCTGCTGTGGCTGGCTTAGTTTTGCGTTTTATTCGGGCAGGGGTTTTTTATCATTTAATCTGAGTGTTTATGTTTTATTTTATTGTTTTGTGTTGATTCTGGCCTTTGGCCTACGGTTTTTAAACTGAGTTTTTAATGTGTTCTCGGTGGTTGGCTTTTCCTTTTTTATCTCTATGGTCGGCCAACCACCTTCACACTCTGTGTGATTTTAATTTGTTTCGTCTGATGTCTGTCTGAGTCTTTCTTGTCCTGTGTCGTCTGCCGTCTTTCCAGTTTTTCGTTCTTTTTATTCTCTTTGGGTGGTTTTAGTTTTTTGGAAAAAAGGGACCGATGACCGTAGCAGTCTGGTCCCTTTAATTTCCCAAACCAACCAACCAACCAACCAACCTCACAAGCTGCTTCTAACCAAACTGCATGCCTACGGAGTATCGCCTCAGTTTTGCGACTGGATTCGTGATTTCCTGCCAGAAAGGTCACAGTTCGTAGTAATAGACGGAAATACAAAATTCTTAAGGCTTTCGTGGCCAGTTGTTGACAAACTGCCTATTGGCTTCTGTCTCGGGTTCTTCGGCCGCCGTTCATCTAATGATTTTTCTGACGTTTCGCCAGCACGAGTGGCTGGCATTGTCAAAGCTTCACCTTCCATTCCCTTCCTGCCAGTTCACCACCGGCAATGGAGGGTGAAGCTTTGACAATGCCAGCCACTCGTGCTGGCGAAATGTCAGAAAGATCATTAGATGAACGTCGGCCGAAGAACCCGAGACAGAAGCCAATAGGCAGTTTGTCAATAGACGGAAAGTCATCGACTAAAATAGAAGTAATATCCGGCGTTCCCCAAGGAAGTGTTATAGGCCCTCTCTTGTTCCTGATCTATATTAACGACATAGGAGACAATCTGAGTAGCCGTCTTAGATTGTTTGCAGATGATGCTGTCATTTACCATCTTGTACAGTCATCAGATGATCAAAACGACTTGCAAAATGATTTAGGTAAGATATCTGTATGGTGCGAAAAGTGGCAATTGACCTTGAATAAGGAACAGTGTGAAGTCATTCAATGAGTACTACATGAAATCAGCTAAATTTCGCGATAAGTCACAAAAATCTGAAGGCTGCAAACTCAACTAAATACATAGGGATTACAATTACAAATAACCTAAATTGTAACGGTCACATAGATAATACTGTGGGTAGAGCAAACCAAAGACAGCGATTCGTTGGCAGAACACTTAGAAGGTGCAACAGGTCTACCAAAGAGACTGCTTACACCACGCTTGTCCGCCCTACTCTGGAGTACTGCTGTTCGGTGTGGGATCCGCATCAGGTAGGACTGACAGATGACATCGAAAAAGTACAAAGAAGGGTAGCTCGTTTTGTATCATCGCGAAATAGGGGAGATAGTGTCACAGACATGATATGTGAACTGGAGTGACAATCATTATAACAAAGGCGTTTTTCGCTGCGAAGGGATCTTTTTATGAAATTGGAATCACCAGTTTTCTCCTCCGATTGCGAAAACATTCTGTTGGCACCCACCTACATAGGGAGAAATGATCATCACGATAAAGTAAGAGAAATCAGGCCTGGCACAGAATAATTAAAATGCTCGTTTTCCCCGCGTGTCGCTCGAGAGTGAAACAGTAGAGAGACAGCTTGAAGGTGGTTCATTGAACCCTCTGCCAGGCACTTTATTGTGAATAGCAGAGTAATCACGTAGACGTAGATGTTGATGTAAAGGCCGTCTCTCGCAGTGACTCATGAGGCTGGACGTCTCGAATTGACTAAGCAAAACAGTAAGTAGATACTAGCTGCCGGAAGCGTGTTGTGTGTTGTGTTGTCCAACAAGTCGCAGTTTTTCCTCTTTTCAAATGACGCAAGGCTTCGGGTTCACCGACGACTGCACATTAGGCGTTTAACACGTAGGTTGTAGAGCGTAGGTGCTACAAAGGATCGTAGGTTCTACATTGATTCATACAGTGAAGCAACTCTGAAATCTCTGTCAGCCCCAGCAACGACATCAAAGATAGCAACAGAATGTCCTGGTGCCATTGTGAGACTGGCGGAAAGCAACAAGTGGATCCCTGGTCATTCAGGAACCAGTGTCAACAAACAAGCTGATAGGCTAGCAAAGACAGGTGCGACGATTCCACTTGCTGGTCCAGACCCCGTCCTAACCGTCACAAAAATCATGGTAAAGTCGCAACTACATAGCTGGATCAGAATACAGGAAGTGGAATTTTGGATTATGATTGAAAAATAAAACCATGACAAGGTAATGATGCGAAAGCTAAGTTTCAAGAGAAGTGGACTCGAACAGGTCATAGATTAAATTCACGACAGGACTGGTGACTGGCCACTTGACTTTAAAAAAAAAAACACCTGCTCACAACGGGCATAGAGGAAGATTCCCCTAAGTTTGGACTGTGTGATGAGGGTGATGAAACTGCGCGACACCTGATTTTCCAGTGCGAAACGTTGGAGGTACAAATGACACAGAATACGAGGACTGTTCCAAAAATTCCTGTACTTTGTCAACAAAATTGTTCTAGCTTACCTTTTAGTTGCACGGTCTCTTTCGAAATACTCTCCTCCACAACTGATACACCGTTGCCAAACCCGTTTGCACTTCCGGAAGCTGTCTTCGTACGACCCTTGCTGGATCGCGAAAAGCGCCGTCTGCGAATTTTCTTTAATGTCATCCATCGATGCAAGTCTTCGTCCTTTCAACGGGGTTTTTAACTTTGGAAATGGAGAAGAGTCCACAAGGACCATGTCTGGAGAATACTCTAAGGATGAGGCAGCACCATAATTTCGTTTTTTGTGCAATAGGGATGAATAATCGAGTAATCGGGTGCGTTATCGCGATGCAAGAGCTATGAATTCTCTCACCACATTTCAGGCCGTTTCCTTCTCTCATTTTCTCGCAGGCATCGCAACACGTTTCGATAGTACCATCGATCAACGTTCTCTCCCTGTGGCACGAATTCATGATGAACTAACCCTTCAGAGTCAAAGAAAACATGGCTTTGACATTTGACCTGACCTGATGAACTTTTTCGACAGATTGTGAAGACTGGGCCTTGGTCTTAACCTCATAATCGTAGACCCATGTCTCAGTTGTGATTCTCTTAAGGAACATCTCGTTCTCATTTGCGCGATCGGAAACCTCTTCACGGATAGCGAGGCGAAGGTCTTTCTTGGTCTTCACACATGAGCCATTGGACGAATTTTGCGGCGACACGATGCATTAAAAAATGTTATGTCAGGGTTTCCTTACATGATCTAACTGAAATGTTACATCCTTCTGCAACCTCTCGGACAGTCAGTGTTCAACTGACACGCACAATTTCGTTGACGTTCCCGCCGTGAGAGTCGTCGGTAGGGTCATCTTTAACTTCCTGCATCATTTGGTGTGTCTCTGTAAAGGTATTCTTGAGTTTCTCCTCTAACTCTGCCATCTCGGAATTCGTAAACTGTGCGACACGACGGTCTACTCAGTACAGTACTCAACAATAAACGACAGACACACAACAATGAAACTTCCGGCAGTTACACATTAAACACAGGGGTGTGCAGGGATGTACAGGGATTTCGCTCAATCACAAAATTGTTAAGAAATTACGAATGTTCTGGAATTTTTTGAACAGACCTCGTACTTAGGCCATTAAGTCCAGTAGAAGTTGTGTCTAATCAGGAATTACTAAAGAAAAGGTCTCCTACTATGCTTTAAGGGTACTGGTAGGCCTTACAGAATCACAGGGATCGAAACGACAAAATAACTTCAGCTTCCGTGTGGGCAGTAGCGGATTAAGAGCAGTGTCGCTTTTCTTTCGCAGCGCAAATCAAATCCAATCACTCAATGCTGTGCACACCTCTGTGTTCCAAGACGACAACATTGATTTAGCTCTTCCGTTGTTGTTGTGGTCTTCAATCCTGCGATTGGTTTCATGCTGCTCTCCATGCTACCTTATCCTGTGCAAACTTCTTCATCTCCCAGTACCTACTGCAACCTACATCCTTCTGAATCTGCTTAGTGTATTCATCTCTTGGTTTCCCTCTACGATTTTCACCCTCCACACTCCCTCCAATGCTAAATTTGTGATCCCTTGATGCCTCAGAACATGTCCTACGAACAGGTCCCTTCTTCTTGTCACGCTGTGCCACAAACTCCTCCCCAATTCTGTTCAATACCTCCTCATTAGTTATGCGATCTACCCATGTAATCTTCAGCATTCTTTTGTAGCACCACATTTCGAAAGCTTCTATTCTCTTCTTGTCCAAACTATTTATCGTCCATGTTTCACTTCCATACATGGCTACACTCCATACAAATACTTTCAGAAACGACTTTTTGACACTTAAATCTATATTCGATGTTAACAAATTTCTCTTCTTCTGAAACGCTTTCTTTGCCATTGCCAATCTACATTTTATATCCTCTCTACTTCGACCGTCATCAGTTATTTTGCTCCTCAAATAGCAAAACTCCTTTATTACTTTAAGTGTCTCATTTCCTAATCTAATTCCCTCAGCATGACCCGACTTAATTCGACTACATTCCATTATCCTCGTTTTGCTTTTGTTGATGTTCATCTTATATCCTCCTTTCAAGACACTGTCCACTCCGTTCAGCTGCTCTTCCAAGTCCTTTGCTATCTCTGAGAGAATTACAATGTCATCGGCGAACCTCGATATACAGATTGAACAACATCGGGTATAGGCTACAATCCTGTCTCACTCCCTTCCCAACCACTGCTTCCCTTTCATGTCCTTCGACTCTTATAACTGCCATCTGGTTTCTGTACAAATTGTCAATAGCCTTTCGCTCCCTGTATTTTACCCCTGCCACCTTCAGAATTTGAAAGAGAGTATTCCAGTCATCATTGTCGAAAGCTTTCTCTAAGCCTACAAATGCTAGAAACGTAGGTTTACCTTTCCTTAATCTTCCTTCTAACATAAGACGTAAGGTTTTCCGTACTTTCCCTAAATCGCTTCATGCAAATCTCGGGATGGTTCCTGTCAAAGGGCAAGGCCGACTCTCTTCCCAAGCCGTCCCCAATCCGATGGGACGGATGACCCCGCTGTTTGATCCCCTCCCTCAAATCAACGAGACCCACCAACCAAGCAACCCGTCAATGGCTTGACGACCATCTGTGGCTGAGGATCCTTGGTCTACACAATCGGAAGCTCTGTGAAATAATCAGTGTGCTGTTTTAAGCGGGCGACTAATACATTGTACTGCGAGAGTATTTCTAATGAACAACTGCCCGTAGGCTACTCCACGGGCGAATCGTGGGAAGGCAAAGAAACCTGTCTGTACCGAGCATGTCGTGGTTAGTGAGAATTAGTGCAGTACCGCAAAGGGAAAAGTGTGGTGTCACCGCCAGGCACCACACTTGCTAGGTGGTAGCTTTTAAATCGGCCGCGGTCCGCTAGTATACGACGGACCCGCGTGTCGCCACTGTCAGTAATCGCAGACCGAGCGCCACCACACGGCAGGTCTAGAGAGACGTACTAGCACTCGCCCCAGTTGTACAGCCGACGTTGCTAGCCATGGTTCACTGAGAATTACGCTCTCATTTGCCGAGACGACCTAGCAAGGCGCCATTACCAGTATAGATATTGAGATTCTATTAATTTATCATCAAGAGCAATGTTCTATAAATGTGGATTAAAGTTAAGTATTCCAGAAGCTACGTACTTTTCTTTATAGCATTCATTACGTATCCTGTTTCAGACCTCACGCCAGCCTGCGTGATTTTAAGCGCGTGCCTTTCGGCTTCCTCCCATTGTGTCTAGGCTGTCTTGTCTAGACACAACAAAAAGGGTTTACAGCTTTTTTCAGTCAGTGCTGTAAGCGTATATCTGTGGTTTGATGGTGAAGAGCGCTATCCTTTCGGCTCGTCTCTTATCGTTTATGTACGATTAATAATGCGACTGGAAGGGAGTTGAGTTAGTTAGCAGGGATTAATGAGATTGTTAGTTAGCAGGGATTAATGAGATTGCTGTGATTTTAATGGGCTGAGTTCGTTGCCTCTTTCTAATTTTCCTTAATGTAACGTGCTGCTGGCTGTGTGAATTGCTTCTCTGGGTAGGCTTCAGAAGTGAGGAGTACAGGCAACGTGCAATGATAGCGAAACGACGCCAGTTGAGTCGAGGGAATGGCGGACCTTCGCAGAACTGTGAGCAGGGGACCGGCGGGCATGGCCGCTTTCACATTGTCTTAGGGAAAGTCGCCTTGGCTAGCATAGTTCTAGCGCTGGCCTGTTGTGCCGTTTGTTGCACGTATCCACTTTGGATAGCCAAGCTGAAGACATTCGTTCCAAATGACGGAATTCTCTCAGCACGAGGCAGGTGCTCGGACCATGTAAAGAAAAATACACTGAAGCGCCAAAGAGGCTGGTATACGCACGCGCATTCAAATACAAAGATATGTAAACAGGCAGAATACGGCGCTGCGGTCGGCAACGCCTACATAAGACAGCAAGTGTCTGGTGAAGTTGTTAGATCCGTTACTGCTGCTAGAATGGCAGGTTATCAAGATTTACTTCAGTTTGAACGTGGTGTTACAGTTGGCGCCCGAGCGATGGGACACAGCATCTCCGAGGTAGCGAAGAAGTGGGGGTTTTCCTGGGTGACCATTTCACGAGTGCACCATGAGTATCAGGAATCCGGTAAAACATCAAATCTCCATCACTGCGGACGGAAAAAGATCCTGCAAGACGACGAATGAAGAGAATCGTTCAGAGTGACAGAACAGCAACTCTTCCGCAAATTGATGCAGATTTCAATGCTCGACCGTCAACAAGTGTCAGCGTGCGAACCATTCAAAGAAACGTCATCGATATGGACTTTCGGAGCCCAGGGCCCACTCGTGTACCCTTGATGAGTGCACGTCACAAAGCTTTAGGCCTCACCTGGGCCCCTCAACATGGACGTTGGACTGCTGATGAATGGAAACATGTTGCCTGTTCGGACGAGTCACTTTTCAAGTTGTACTGAGCGGATGGAGGTTTACGGTATGGAGAAAACCTCATGAATCCATACACCTTGCATGTCAGCAAGGAACTGTTATGACTGGTGGAGGTTCTGTATTGGTGTGCGGCGTGTCCATTGAAGTGATAATGGGGCCCCTGACACGTCTACACTCATGCTCATAAATTAAGGATAAAGCTGATACATGGTGAAACAACGCTCTGATGGGCGGTTTGCGGGTTAAAGTCACCTCGGGGTATGACCATGCGGTGCATTTGACCTGCGGTCGTCGCACGGTGGCGCTGACAACAGTCCCCCCATACGCACAGGTGTGTTGATGCATGTCAGAGTACGGTGCAGCGAGTAAGTGTGCAGACGTTTTCAGACGTGCTAATTGTGACTGTGTGTTGAAAATGGCTCAAAGAACACATATTGATGATGTTATGAGGAGTAGAACACTAGGGTGACTGGAGGCTGGTCAAACACAGCAGGTCGTAGCACGGGCCCTCCGTGTGTCACAGACTGTGATCTCAAGACTATGGCAACGATTCCAGCAGACAGGAAACGTGTCCAGGCGCTACAGTACGGGACGTCCACAGTGTACAACAACACAAGAAGAGCGATATCTCACCATTAGTGCCAGCAGACGGCCACGGAGTACTGCAGGTGGCCTTGCTCGGGAACAGTTGTCTCCAGACACACAGACAACTGAACAGACACGGTTCATTCGCCCGGAGACCTGCAAGGTGCATTCCACTGACCCCTGGTCACAGGAGAGACCGTAAAGCCTGATTTCAAGAACACAGTACATGGTCATTGGAACAGTGATTCCAGGTTATGTTCACGGACGAGTCCAGGTATAGGCTGAACAGTGATTTTCACCGGGTTCCCATTTGGCGTGAGTCAGGAACCAGGTACCAAACCCTTAATGTCCTTGAACGGGGCCTCTATGCATGTCGTGGTTTGATGGTGTGGCTTGGGATTAGGATTGGTGCACGTACACCCCTGCATGTCTTTGACAGAGGAACGCCGGCCGCGGTGGCCAAGCGGTTAAAGGCGCTACAGTATGGAACCGCGCGGCCGCTACGGTCGCAGGTTCGAATCCTGCCCCGGGCATGGATGTGTGTGATGTCCTTAGGTTAGTTAGGTTTAAGTAGTTCTAAGTTCTAGGGGACTGATGACCACAGTAGTTAAGTCCTATAGTGCTCAGAGCCATTTGAACCATTTGACAGAGGAACTGTAACAGGTCAGGTATATCGGGACGTCATTTTGCACCAGTACGTCCGCCTTTTCAGGGGTGCAGTGGGTCCCACCTTCCTCCTGCTGGATGATAACGCACGGCCCCACCGAGGTGCCATGGTGGAGGAGTACCTTGAAACAAAAGATATGAGTCGAATGGAGTGGCCTGCCTGTTCTACGGACCTACACCCTATCGAGCACGTCTGGGAGGCTCTCGGTCGACGTATCGCTGCACGTCTTCAAACTCCTACGACATTTCAGGAGCCCCGACAGGCACTGGTGCAAGAATGGGCGGCTATACCCCAGCAACTGCTCGACCAACTGATCCAGAGTATACCAATGCGTTGTGCGGCCTGCGTACGTGTGCATGGTGATCATATCCCATACAGATGCCGGGGTACATGCACAGGAAACAGTGGCATTTTGTAGCACATGTATTTCGGGACTGTTTTCTCAACTTATCACCAATACCGTGGACTTACAGATCTGTGTCGTGTGTGTTCCCTATGTGCCTGTGCTATTAGCGCCAGTTTTGTGTAGCGTCGCGTTGTGTGCCACCACATTCTGCAGTTATCCTCAATTTATGAGCATGAGTGTAGATACGATTCTGACAGGTGACACGTACGTAATCATCCCGTTTGATCACCTGCATCCATTTTTGTTCATTGTGCATTCCGACGGACTTTGCCAATTCCAGCAGCACAATGTGACACCCAACACGTTCGGAATATCTGCACAGTGTCTCCAGGAACACTCTTCTGAGTTTAAACATGTCCACTGGCCCCCAGACTTCCCAGATATGAACGATATTGTGCATATCTGGGATGCCTCGCAACGTGCTGTTCAGAAGAAATCTACACCCCCTCGTACTCTTACGGCGTAATGGACAGTCCTGCAGGATTCATGGTGTCAGTTCCCTCCAGCATTACGTCAGACATTAGTCGAGCCCATGCCACGTCGTGTTGCGACACTTCTAAATGATTGTGGGACCCTGCACGATATTAGGAGAATGTACCAATTTATTTTGCTCTTCAGTGTACGCTTAGCAGGTAAGCATCTCCCAGCTTTCCAAAAAATGTGGCAGAGTAGGTTTGACATAATACAGGTTCAGAAGAACATACAGATTTGGCAGGTATCGGCAGGTAGCTTGCCAGGTAGCAGCTTTTCATCTTTTCCCAGGACCTGCAACGTGAGGCCAGCTGGTAGTTCACAGGACACAGATTGGTGAGACAGAAGTGACGTCAGGACGACGTAAAGTGTAGTGGGAACATTTCTTTGAAAATGGGGAAGGAAAATGAGCTCATTGGTTTTTTGATGTTGTAAGACGTATGTGTTGCCGGCGATGGGCGAGGCATGGCAGAGTCTGTGACCAGAGAGTAGCATGTAGTTAGTTGTTGCTTGTCGCGAGTCGGAAGTAGTCTTGAGTAGTCTGCGTGAGTCGGTAGTAGTCGACAGTAGTCGGCGCGTGCCTGCGCGTGTCGGCAGTCTGCTCTGGTCGGGACTCTGGAGGATGGGTATTATTGTAGAAGGTAAAGAAGCAGCCTTGCGCATATCTAGTAATGTATATTAACAGTTATTAATTTCTTTTTAAAAAATGCCACAATAATAATTTCTATAATATAAAGTAAATTTTTTTAAAAACAGTATTCATTTCAATTTAAAGAATATTTCCAATGCATGATCATTCCTTCCAGGAATCAAAAAAAAATATAGGCCAGCATTTCACGAAGCTGTGCCAAAAAAATTTTTACATAACAGCAGATATATTCCCAGTTTTTATTGAGGTAAGAATTTTTCCTTTTTTATTCAGAATACAGGGCCGAGGCGCAGCGCTGCTGTCGTCATAAAATTTACCAGGATACTGTTTTTTTTTATTATTTTGGTGTTTAGGAATTGAATTTTGTGGTTACATTAAATGTGAATGCATTTCTGCACAGAGATTATAAATGGAAGCCACTTTTGTTCAGAGGTTACAATATATAAAATTCATTTAATTATAATTTTTGTGCGGAGGTTACACTTGGTTCATGGTTTCTAAATCAAAATAATTCTGTGGAGAGGTTACATTTGGTTCATGGTTACCTGTAATTTAAATTTCTGTGGGGAGATTACAATGTTTTACTTTGCCTTGACAGGAAATTTTGTTACAGAGACGATTACGGCATTAGCAAAAAAATGGTTCAAATGGCTCTGAGCACTATGGGACTTAACTTCTAAGGTCATCAGTCCCCTAGAACTTAGAACTACTTAAACCTAACTAACCTAAGGACGTCACACACATCCATGCCCGAGGCAGGATTCGAACCTGCGACCTTGGCGGTCGCGCGGTTCCAGACTGTAGCGCCTAGAACCGCTCGGCCACTCCGGCCGGCACGCCATTAGCAGATCGATGCACGTTTAGAGAGGATGAGTGGTAGAGTTTTTCTTGGCGGGTAGAAGGCAGCTGTCAGTTCCTTACTGCTCTGGTGAGAAGATTTCATCTCTGGGCTTAGCGCTGAACACATCGGTACTGTGCGGGCTGCGTTATGAACTGGAGGAGCTAACTGGGGTTCAGTGTTCGAGCCTCAAACGGAGCGATCTTACTGTTGGACTTGGTGGCAGCGAGACGAAGTGTGACCACCCTTTTCGTATTACACCAATGATCATGGTGAGCATAGCTATCAGCTCCGGAATGTTTGGACAATCGGGAGCTTGAAGTCCAGGATCAAGATACACTTCACTGTCCCACATTCATCACTGCATGCTCAGCTCTATGGGTTTCTTCGTTTCTCTGTTCGGACAGTCACTGTAATCGTTATATATCCAGCCCGAGATAAATTTCATACAGTCAGACGTGAGATTACCAAGCAGTTCTGACGCCATTGAGCCGTCCGGGGTGGCCGAGCGGTTCTAGGCGCTTCAGTCTGGAACCGCGCTACCGCTCCGGCCGCAGGTTCGAATCCTGCCTCGGGCATGGGTGTTTGTGTTGTCCTTAGGTTTAAGCAGTTCTAAGTTCTAGGGGACTGATGACCACAGTAGTTAAGTCCCATAGTGCTCAGAGCCATTTGAACTATTTTTTGACGCCATTGAGAAACTTTGCCTGCTAATAGTTGCAATTTTGTAATTCTCATGGTAATTCTGCGATTGTAACTCCAGTAATTTCACGAATGTCCTGGATGCTCTACAATTCTGATAATATGTGTAATAAACTGCAGAGTCCATTTGATATTGATTTTATCATAACATTTAATACTTTCCAACGCTAAAAAGCAAATTACCCGTTTTAAGAGCCACTGCTAGGGCCACAATATTTCTTAGCGTTAATCCATCTGTTGCGTACATTAATTGCAGCATTATGTCTCGAGGGCGAGACTGTATCACGTTCAGTTCCGGTTTAGTTACATTCACCAACACACACGTGTAGGGGTTTGCAGCGAACACTCAGGCATGTTGTCACACTTCTGCTGCCCATCCTCTATTGCCAATCTAAATCGCCCGGTATTAATCCCATAGGAAAGGAAGCAGACTATTTGGAACAGCGGCTGAAACGCAGAAATTAGCATCGCTGTACGGGCTTTAATCATTCATGAGTGACTTCTGGTGGATTGGCATACCGGAAGAAACTTTTGGACTCCTGTCTTCGCTGAATTAAGGCTGTCAAAAAAGGTAGAGGAGTTATTACACGGCAATGCCGTGCTATGTTGTAAGGGTGACTAACTTTTTAGGGTTCCATGCATCAGACGGTAAAACAGGACTCTTATAGGATCACTGTGTCTATGTTGCACCTGTTAAGAGCCCTGTTGATCAACAACGAGCAGAGCTATCAAGGTGAAGTTCATTTCAAATAATAAGGTATACGTGTTTGGCTGTGTCAGAATTTTAAGTGTCTAAGACCAGGTCTTCCCAACCTGTGGTCCGCGGACCCCTTAGGGGTCCGCCGTCTCTTTCTAGGGGGTCCGCTGCCACCCTTCACCAAATCATGTAAAATAATGAGAAAAATTATTGAATAAAAATGTGAAAATCAAATTCATCACTATTTTTTTTTTTCGTGTGAAAAACATGGGTACTTTTACTTCAGGTCGTATCCCCAAGCAGCCTTTGCTGTTCCTAAGTGAGAACGGATACACAGTTTAGTGCCGGAGAATGCGGCTTCTCTGATCGACTGTTTCGCAACAATACGGGGGTCGTTTATGCGCCGGATCACGGCGCTAGATGCATCATTAAATGTTAAACTTGCTTTGTCAGTGCACTACCTATTTCATAAGTCAATTTTTGACCAGTTTATTACTTCTAACATAGATCGGTGGCTGAAGTCAGGATGACTGACGAAGGGTGCAGTTTCTCCATCGCCTTCACAGCAAGGCAAGTTTCCAGTTGAAATGAATGAGGAGGGAGGACGACCAAAGGAAGACTTTACATACATTTAAACATTTTTCTTCGGTTTCCACAAAACACACACACACACACACACACACACACACACACACACACACAGACAGAGAGAGAGAGAGAGAGAGAGAGAGAGAGGGACACGACTGTTACGAAATATGCATGCTCCTTACACAACAGTAGCCAAATAGTGGAAGTGAACAGACCATAAGCGGCAGCTTGTCAACAGCGAACAGTTTGGACGTGACGTTGATTTCTCTTGAAGGAAGACAGCTCCATGGTGTGAAATTTCAATTACCAAGTAATTTTAATCAGGCTATAGTGTGTTGAAAAAAGGGAGTAAATCCACTAGTAAGTGTCTGGATACAGTGGGAATTCAAACTGGATCGTTAATTTCAAGTTGTTTTCATTCATCTCTAAACCAAAGACTATTGATACTTTGGGGGGGGGGGGGGGAGGGTCATTGGGAACATGGCACTTGCATTAAGAAGCTTTCAGTTCCCATGGATTTCGCTCTGAAATTTGAAGTTACTGTGCTCTTGACTGACTAGGGGTCCGCCTTGGATTTTCGACTGAAGAAGGGGTCCGCCTTGGATTTTCGACTGAAGAAGGGGTCCACCAGCTGAAAAAGTTGGGAGGCCCTGGTCTAAGTCAATGTAATGAAAAGATATGGCCATTTGCGTCACATATTTTGGTAACGCGAACTCGCTTATCAATATCTATTTTATGCTTCTTGTTGACCTAGAACCATGAAATTCGGAAAGAAGCACGCTTTCAAAGAGCAAGAGAAGAAAAATCGAAGCATTATTAATCCGTACTTATAAAATGGTTCAAATGGCTCTCAGCACTACGGGACTTAACATCTGAGGTCATTAGTCTCCTAGAACGAAGAACTACTTAAACCTAACTAGCCTAAGGACATCACACACATCCATGCCCGAGGCAGGATTCGAAACTGCGACCGTAGCAGTCGCGCGGTTCCGGACTGAAGCGCCTAGAACCGCTCGGCCACTACGGCTGGCGTAATTATATCACATAAAAATGTATTTTTGCTATTTGTTATCGATCCATTCGTCTGTCTGTGTGTCCGTCTGTTATGACCCATTTTTATCAGCAACAGTGCGAGGTATCAAAATTTATTTTAAAGACTAAGGTCTATCGTCCTTTGGCACAGTGAAAAATGTAAGCTTCTAAGTCAGCGTGCTGAAGCGATGCGGACATTTGTGTCACATAATTTTGACAGTCGCAAACACACACATCAAATGCTACAGGCTATTTCCCGTTGAACTGGAATTGTGAAATTTCGCAGGAAGCAAGGTTTCACAGTATTAACGAAGAAAAAATTCCAAAAACTGCTAATTTGTAATTACATCACACAAAAATATTTTTTGTTTGTTTGTTATCCATGCGTCTGCCATGACCCCTTTTCTACAGGAACGGGTAGAGGTGTCAAGTTGACATTTGTATCACATACTTTTATATATAGGATGTTACAAAAAGGTACGGCCACAATTTCAGGAAACATACCTCACACACAAAGAAAGAAAATATCTTACGTGGACATGTGTCCGGAAACGCTTACTTTCCATGTTAGAGCTCATTTTATTGCTTCTCCTCAAATCACATTAATCATGGAATGGAAACACACAGCAACAGAACGTACCAGCGTAACTTCAAACACTTTGTTACAGGAAATGTTCAAAATGTCCTCCGTTAGCGAGGATACATGCATCCACCCTCCGTCGCATGGAATCCCTGATGCGCTGATGCAGCCCTGACGAAACTAAAACGAGCTCTAACATGGAAAGTAAGCGTTTCCGGACACATGTCCACATAACATCTTTTCTTTATTTGTGTGTGAGGAATGTTTCCTGAAAGTTTGGCCGTACCTTTTGTAACACCCTGTATATATAAAATGAACCCTCACCCGCCATTTGACCATCTTCTGTGCGGATGCACAGTGCCCGAACTCTTATGGGAATCGGCAGAAAGCCGCGAGTAATGTGTGTAATGGGCGGGGCAGTATGTATATAGTGCGGGACAATAAGTTGTGAATGTGGGTCTTACGGGAGGCGTGCCAGAGATAAGTCCCTGCAGTCGCACCATCCTCTGTGTCCTCTGTGGCTCAGATGGGTGTCGACACATTAGCTCAGCGTGTTCGGTCAGAGGGTTTAGCTACGCTCTGTAATAAAAAAAAGTGAAAAAACGGATCAACGAACAATCTGAACGAGTGTCAGCGGACATCCGCCACGAACAAATTCCACGAAGAATATCGGAAAAAAGGAGATTTAAAAAAATGGATAGAGCGTTTGCCATGTAAGCAGAAGATCCCGGGTTCGAGTCCCCGTCGGGGCACACATTTTCATCTGTCCCCGTTGACTTATATGGCTCTGAGCACTATGGGACTTAACACCTGTGGTCATCAGTCCCCTAGAACTTAGAACTACTTAAACCTAACTAACCTAAGGACATCACACACATCCATGCCCGAGGCAGGATTCGAACCTGCGACCGTAGCAGTCGCACGGTTCCGGACTGCGCGCCTAGAACCGCGAGACCACCGCGGACGGCGTTGACTTACATCAACGCCTGTATGCTGCTAGGGGTATTCATTTCATTGTAATTACATACTTAGGTCTACGGTGTCTTGGGTGTGTAAAAAAATTTAAGCCTCTAAGTCAATGTAACAAAAAGATACGGTCATTTATGTTATATATTTTCATAGTCGCAAACTCATTCATCAAAACCTGTAGATGAACTGTGTACAGATGCATAATTAAGTTTGGTTTGTATGGAACGTTCAGATTGCGAGTTCCACTCACACCTGTTTTTTCCTGAGGTGTGCTTCTATGCGGGTAAATATAGGTAACAGAAACCTCAAGCAATGTACTTTTGTGTTCGGAAGGAGGAAAAAGCTATGAAACGAACAGTTCCTTCCCGGCGGAATAATTTATGACCGCGGAGTGCTTTGAAGAGAAGTCTAGAATCGCTACCCTCGCACTGGGAGGCGACTGCCTCTGGCTGAGCATAAACGGAATACAGTAGTGGCCAATTAAACGGCAGCAAAGCAGGCGCCCAATCTCCGGACAAACACTTTGCACGCTTCTTGTTCTTCCAGGAAACTTTTAAGACATTAAGGGTAGCAGAGATAACTACAGTCGGTCAATACCCGAAAGTTCTGATGTTCTTCACTTTTTTCGTGCCTTGGAGAAGTCTAGCGGCTGCAGTGAAGCACGAAGGTACAATGTTAAGTCCGGGAAATACAAGGATGTGAAGGTAGAAGAGGTTAAGAGGTTAAATTTTCGGGATTATTATTGTTGGTTTTATTTGAAGGACTTGTTTGATGCAGTTCTCGACTTTGATGTATCCGGTGCAGGACTTCAGTTCCCTGCATAACCGCTCCAGTTTACGTACGGTCTGACTTGCTTACTGTATTCGTGCCTTGCGCTCTCTCTCTCCCTCTCTCTCTATCTCTCTCTATCCAATTTCTAACCCTCACAACTCCTTCCGTTACTAAATCGACTTTTCGTTCACGCTTAAGGGTGTGTCCTATCAGCGGATGCTTTCGTTTAGACAAATGTTGTCCCAAATTATTTTCGTCCCAGTTCCATTCTGTACTTCCTCATCAGTAACAGTATCCACCCATCTACCCCATCTATTCTACAGCATGTTTCTGTAGCATCAAACTTTTAAAGGTGCTGTTTCCCTTTCCTTCTGAAAATTGTACCTTTCCACGTTTCACTCTGTACAAGAATACGCTCGAGATAAATATCTTCAGAAGATGGTTCAAATGGCTCTGAGCACTATGGCACTCAACTGCTGTGGTCATCAGTCCCCTAGAACTTAGAACTACTTAAACCTACCTAACCTAAGGACTTCACATACATCCATGCCCGAGGCAGGATTCGAACCTGCGACCGTAGCAGCAGCGCGGCTCCGGACTGGAGCGCCTAGAACCGCACGGCCACCGCGGCCGGCTCTTCAGAAGAGACGTCGTAGCACTTAAATTTATATTAACAAATTTCTCTTTTTCAGTGAAGTTTCCTACTGTTGGTCTGTATTTTATGTCGTCTCCATGTCGACCATCGTCACTGATTTTCACCGGCCGTTGTGGCCGAGCGGTTCTAGGCGCTTCAGTCTGGAACCGTGCGACCGCTACGATCGCAGGTTCGAATCCTGCCTCGGGCGTGGATGTGTGTGATGTCCTTAGGTTAGTTACGTTTAAGTAGTTCTACGTTCTAGGGAACTGATGACCTCAGATGCGAAGTCCCATAGTGTTTAGAGCCATTTTTTGTCACTAATTCTCCTTCCAACTCATCTGCTACTTTTAGTGTCTTACTTCCTAATCTAATTCCCTGACCATCGCCTTACGCCATGAAGCTATTTTGCACTGCCGTTCTTTTACTTTTGTCGATACTCAACATAAAACATCTTTTCAAGACACAATTAGTTCTGTACAAATGAACGTCCAAATCCTTTGCCGTCTCTGACAGTTAAAATTTCATCAGAAAACTTAGAGTGCACATTTTTTCTCTCTGAACTTCAATTCTCTCCTCTCTTAGATTGTTCGCAGATGATGCTGTAATTTACCGTCTAGTAAGGTCATCGGAAGACCAGTATCAGTTGCAAAGCGATTTAGAAAAGATTGCTGTATGGTGTGGCAGGTGGCAGTTGACGCTAAATAACGAAAAGTGTGAGGTGATCCACATGAGTTGCAAAAGAAATCCGTTGGAATTTGATTACTCGATAAATAGTACAATTCTCAAGGCTGTCAATTCAACTAAGTACCTGGGTGTTAAAATTACGAACAACTTCAGTTGGAAAGACCACATAGATAATATTGTGGGGAAGGCGAGCCAAAGGTTGCGTTTCATTGGCAGGACACTTAGAAGATGCAACAAGTCCACTAAAGAGACAGCTTACACTACACTCGTTCGTCCTCTGTTAGAATATTGCTGCACGGTGTGGGATCCTTACCAGGTGGGATTGATGGAGGATATCGAAAGGGTGCAAAAAAAGGGCAGCTCGTTTTGTATTATCACGTAATAGGGGAGAGAGTGTGGCAGGTATGATACGCGAGTTGGGATGGAAGTCATTAAAGCAGAGACGTTTTTCGTCGCGGCGAGATCTATTTACGAAATTTCAGTCACCAACTTTCTCTTCCGAATGCGAAAATATTTTGTTGAGCCCAACCTACATAGGTAGGAATGATCATCAAAATAAAACAAGAGAAATCAGAGCTCGAACAGAAAGGTTTAGGTGTTCGTTTTTCCCGCGCGCTGTTGGGGAGTGGAATGGTAGAGAGATAGTATGATTGTGGTTCGACGAACCCTCTGCCAAGCACTTAAACGTGAATTGCAGAGTAATCATGTAGATGCAGATGCAGATTTTCTCATCGGTTTCCTTCAGTCCTTTGTAAACGTATAGGTTGTCGTCGTCAATAGGCTACAAACTTGTCTCACTCCCATCTGAACTATTGCTTCGCCCTTGGTATTACATTGTGGTAATAAAGCCACAGAAGTGTGCCGAAAATTAGTTGGGTAATTTTGTAATGGCTGGAAGTACGGAGGGAATAAAAATTGTAGGTGACATCAAGGCTTCGCTGCAGCAAGTTCAAGTCGACCTGTGTTGCAGTAGCTGTGCAGACGTGGAAACACTTGCACAGGGTAGTGTAGCGTGGTGTGCTACACCAAACCTGTCTTAGGACTAAACATGACTACGATGATGACAACAGCAACAGCAAAAACAACATCATTTACAGTTTAGACGCACTCTGTGCCAGTTGACACTGACTAATGAAAAGTGTGAGGTTATCCACATGAGTACTAAGGGAAATACGTTAAATTTCGGTTACGCGATAAATCAAACAAATCTAACCAAATACATACGGATTACAATTACCAAGAACTTAGACTGGAGCCGTCACATACATGATCTTGTGGGGAACATAAACAGTTTTTTCTTCGCAAAACTGTAGCACATGCAAAAAATTCCACTGAAGACACTGCCTGCGCCATGCTTGTCCGTGCCCTGCTGCAGTATTGGTACGCTGTGCGGTATCCTCACCAGGCAGGATTCACGGAGGACATCTAAAAAGTTCAGAGAAGGGCAGCTCGTTTTGTATTATCGCGACATAGGGAAGTCACGGATATTATGAGCGAGTTGGGATGGCAACCATTAAAACAAAGGCGTTTTTCGTTACGGTAGGGCCTTCTCATGAAATTTCAATCACCAACTTTTCCCTCTGAATGTGAAAATATTTTGTTGAGGCCCATCTAGATACGGAGGAATCATCATGGAAATAACATAAGAGCAGTCAGAGCTCATAAAGAAGGTTTTAAGTGCTCGTTTTCTGTGCGCGCTGTTCTATGGTGAAAGGCAGAAAAATAGTGCGAAAGTGGTTCCAAGCAGGGTGCTTGGCACCTAAGTGTGTATTGCAGAATGGTCATATAGATGTATGTGTAGACATAGTCTAGCTATTTTCTTACAGCTTCCCCCGCGTACACATGCCGCCCGCTGTGGCCGAGCGGTTCTAGGCGCTTCAGTCCGGACGCGCTGCTGCTACGTTCACCGGTTCGAATCCTGCCTCGGGCAAGGCTGTGTGTGCTGTCCTTAGGTTATTTAGGTTTAAGTAGTTCTTAGTCTAGGTGAATGATGACCTCAGATGTTAGGTCCCATAGTGTTTAGAAACATTTTGAGACTACACACTTGTCGCACGTGTATTTCTGGAAAGCACGTATGCTGTCCAGGGTACTGTGAATTCTAGCCAATATTATGACATTCCAGCCAGTATTGATCTTAATAATAATCACTTCAAATAATAATAATTATTATTATTAGTACCGTTCGCTTCTAATCTGTAAATGGACGACAGTCGAATGTTGACATTCTCCTTTGAATTTAACCAATAAGCAATTATCATTAACTGAATTTTGCCAGGCAGAACACAATAATCATATGACAAAGGCAAAACACTTCCTAATGTTGTGCAAAATTATAGTTTTTGGTCGCGAGCCGGTTTTCGGCTCCTCAAGCCATCTTCATGTGATATGTGTGTCGCAAACACAGATGTGAATATGATGTGCAAATGATTCAAATGGCTCTGAGCACTATGGGACTTAACATCTGAGGTCATCAGTCCCCTAGACGTAGAACTACTTAAACCTAACTAGCCTAAGTACATCACACACATCCATGCTCGAGACAGGATTCGAACCTGCGACCGTAGAGGCCGCGCGGTTCCGGACTGAAGCGCCTAGAACAGCTCGGTCACATCGGCCGGCAAGAGGACGTGCAGATTTACTTATTTATTTTCACAGACTATATAAAAATGACAGAGTTTTCGCAGGAAAAATTACATTTTTGTCACAAATAAATAATTGCATTGAGTAAAAAAAGAGGAGGGAATAAATTTAACGGATGATGAGATATAAGATGAACCTACTGTTTGAATCCAGTATCGGAAATGAAAAAATTTTTTAGCGAAGGTGAGAAAGGAAATAGAATTTTACAATGAAATACTAAGCTGGTATTCTGTGTCATGCTCTGGTTGATTTTCAGTATTTTCAGCAGACTCATCTTTCTACTTTTCTTAACAGAATGTAAAACTTCACATTCTGTTAAAATATGTGTTACAAAAACTGTAGCATTTTTTCGTGTAGACACTCCGTCTTTTTTGTCAAAGACGTTAAAACAAACAGGAGATGGTGTTATCTACGCCAGTAACAGACTTCAGTTGAAGCGTGTCCGTCGACTTGGAGTGTCTTAGAAGACTGTTTCTGCGTTCCTCGAAGCCCTTTGTTAAACCTGCCCTCTTAGCGTTAACATATTGAATTGACAGACAGTTCTGAATACGTACTTTGAAACAAAATACTTTCGTGTGTGAATACCCGTCATCGGACAAACGCCAACTTAATTTTTTAACACCAATTCTTACTCGTCGAACGCGGTGCACATTACGGCAAAACAGCCGAACGTTTTATTACCGTTTTATCTGGAATAGAAGAGCGGCACTGCCATACGAACACAACACTTTCCCAAGAGTCACCAAAGTGGCGGAAGCGAGGCTTCACTTTTTCGGTGCGTGGGCGTCTCCATATATTCTTAACCTCCTTGATTTTTGTATCCTTTATAAAAAACAATATCTGTGTAAGTCGCACATCATGTTTGTATGCGTTTTCATCATTCATTTTCCACCTGAAGATGGTCTACGAAGCGGAAAGCCGGTTTGTGTCCAAATAAAAACAATTTTTCACGACAATAGGAAGTCTTTCTCTTTCTGATATCTACATCTACACTACGTCTACATACATACTCCGCAAGGCAAGCCTTGGTGCGTGGCAGAGGGTACTTTTTACCACTATCAGTCATTTCCTTTCGTTTTCCACTCGTAAACAGAGCGAGGGAAAAACGACTGTCTATATGCGTCCACCCTATCCCGGATTTCCTTTATCTTTCTGGTGCTTACGTGAAATTCACGTTGGCGGCAGTAGGACAGTTTTGTAGTCACTCCAAACACCAGTTCTCTAAACTGTCTCATTAGTGTTCCTCGAAAAGAAAGCCATCCGCCCTCCAGAAATCTCCATTTGAGTTCCCGAAGAATTTCCACAGTATTTGCGTATTGATCGAACCTACCGATAACAAATGTAGCAGTCCGCCAATGTAGTGCTTCAATGTCTTTCTGCCGGCCGGTGTAGCCGAGCGGTTCTAGGCGCTTCATTCTGGAACTGTGCGACCGCTGCGGTCGCAGGTTCGAATCCTGCCTTGGGCATGTATGTGTGTGATATCCTTAGGTTAGTTAGGTTTAAGTAGTTCTAATTTCTAGGGGACTGATGACATCAGACCGTAAGTCCCATACTGCTCAGAGCCATTTTGAACCATTTTTGATGTCTTCCTTTAATCCGGTGTGGTGGGAATATCAAACACTCGAACAGTACTCAAGAATGGGTCTCAGTAGTGTCTCATATGCAGTCTCCTGTACAGACGAACAACGCTTTCCTAAAGATATGCCAATTGGCTTCTGTCTCGGGTTCTTCGGCCGACGTTCATCTAATGATTTTAGCTTTCGCCTTCGGTACTAAAATTCTTACAAGCTCTTTCCATTTCATACTGCTTTGTAACATCACACCTACATATTCAACCGACGTGACTGTGTTAAACAGCACACTTATAATGCTGTATTAGAACATTATAGGTTTGTTTCTCCTACTTACCTGTATTAACTTACATTTTTCTACACATAGAACTATATGCTGTTCATGACAGCAACTAGAAATTTTGTCTAATTCAGCTTCTACACTCCCACAGTCATTCGATGAGGCCACCCTCACGTATACCGTAGCATCATCAGTAATATCACGATTTAGTTATCACTGTGTGGCAAGCACGGGTACAACCGTGGATATTTTCTCATTGGTGTTCCTCAAAAGCAACGCCATTCTGCCATCAGAAATCTCCACTTGAGTTCGCGAAGCATCTCCACAGTACTTGCGTGTTGATCGAACCTACAAATGTGGCAGCCCGCCTCCGATTTCTGCTTTAATGCGACCTGCTGGACACGTCAAACGCAGGCTTTTCTCTGCAGAGCCAACATTACTGCGAATATCGGTGGATTCTGCAATTTTCTCATATGATGACATGGGTGGAGACCGTGACTGTTATTTGAAGACAAATTATGCTAAATGTAATTGAATTATGTACTATTTTATCTATACAGTACTAAAAAAAAGGAAGAACTTTATAATTAATGTAACAGTATCCATGGGTCTGCCTGCGCCGTTGCCGACGGTGGATTGGCCACCTGGGGTAGTTTCGTTATTGAAAGACATTTCCATCATGCGTTAAGATTGTAACTGTTGAAATCCTTCAAAGTTGGGGAGATTACTTGCGTAACCTACCAGGAATACGCTGACGATCTCGCCCGTTTAGCTTACACACAAAAAGACACAATAAAACAAATAAAATTACTTAACTGCTGAAAAAGCAGGCTTGCAAATTTCATCTGAAAAGACAGAAATCATTACAAATATCAAAAATCCACCAAAGAAAATAACTACGAAATACGGGAAAATACAGGTATCTAAACATTTTAAATATCTTGGTGAACTAATTCAGCCTGTGGCAAAAGGTCATCCAGCATGCAGGGCTAGAATACAAAAACTAGAGACAGCAACTCACTACTGCAGACAAATGTATTCAAAAAAATGTATATCCAAAAACATTAAACTCAGACACTACCAGACTGTCATTAGACCGCAGATACTATATGCATCAGAAACACTGGCAAATTTTACATACGCAGAACAGATAGAAAATCGTGAAAGAAGAATTGTGAGGACAATTCTTGGACACAGGAAAATAACAGATGATCAAGGCAAGCCTGTATACAGACTAAAAAGCAACGAAGAAGTGTATACGAAGTGCAGCAAAATTACAGACGAAATTAGAAAAAGAAGATGCTCCTTTTATGCTCACATCATGAGGATGAACCCGAATAGGCTTACAAAACAAATATTTTCGTACATCGCAAATCTAAAAAATAAAAACTTATGGTTTATCAACACAGAAAGAGATCTAAAAGAAACGGACATAGATCAGGAAACAATATTTAACACAAACCATTTCAGAAAAGAACTGAATTCATTCACGGGTTTCGGTGTGAAAATTAAGAAGACTTGTGGAACTAAATGGTCAGAAGAGAGAAAAGCCGCCTTCAGCGCAAGAATGAAAGAAGTGTGGACTGAGAGAAAGAAGACATCCCAGAAGCGCAAGAAATAACTGTTTTCACGGTCTTTAACGGCCAAATTTGTATAATAATAATAATAATAATAAAATGTAACAGTATCAATGTCTCACTACTAATATAAAAAGCATTTCAGTTGCATAAGTGAATATATGATCCTTTTCCAAATATAGGACATCTTCAAATGTTACGATATATTATAGCATCTTTGATACTCATATGTTTGTAAGCTCTTCGTATGTATCAAAACCTGTGGTGCGTAGTAGAAATCTTTTCAGTGATAAATCTGAAGTGTTCACTGAGAAAAATTTACGTGTGCAATAATAAGAATCCAGTGGGAATGTATCCGCATTTGTTGGACGAATGTTATGAAAAGAAACACTCCAAACCGACATTTGACGTGAGTCACCTCCAACTAAAATCTGTGACTCAACCATCTGTGTGTGGCGTGCTTATAATTATGAATTATTTATATTTTAAGACAATTAATCTGTAAAAAAAAAACGCACCACATGTTATAAGGAAAGCGTGTAAACCGTCTGAAGATGAATCAAACGATTCTAAACCGGTAACGGTACCCTTTGAATAAAGCAACTGAAAGTAAATTTGTGGCTGGTTGCCGTCCCAACACCAACATCCGTGGATATGTTCACGGATGACTGCACACGCACGAAGTACAAAGCATCGCAGTGCAGCCTGCGCAGGGCAGACTGGATACGGATGTGGGGAGCTTTAACCCAGCCGGTATTCCTCACGAGTGTCCGCACCGTGTACTGAAACGGTGAGCTGGTGGAAACTTCCTCGCCCGTGTGACTCTGACGAGCGGTGTCGGCGAGGAGTTTGCTCGCTTCCCGGATTACAGGGAGGAGAAGTCCCTGCCATAACCAAGCCGCCCGCTCGCCCTTTGTCGTATTCTGGGAGCGGGCCTTCCCTGGAATAGCTCCCGCCCACGCACAACCAAACAAAAGACTCGCCGTGGACGGGGGCTAATTTTAAAATCGCGGTCTTCATCCTCTAGTTAGGTCGTCTGGCGCCGGAAAAAGAAAAAGGACACGAGCGCTGGCCTCGCCTCGTGATACCTTCTTCCTGCAGCGCGAGCTGTCAAAAATTATCGCGTGTTCGACTGCATCTGTACTCCTCACAGCGTGTGGCGCAGGGTGCTTTTCATACCACTACCTGTTGCCTGCTTTCCAGTTCCGTTCGTGAATGGCGAGTAGAAAGAGTGAGTTGTCAGTGAACCTGCGTATGAGCTTAGATTTCCTCGCAGCGTTCATCTCTCGAGATGTATGTGGGAGGAAATGCAGGATAGCCGAAAACAAAACAACATACACTTTACCGAAACGATCACTCCAAAGGAATCCTTCATTTAAATTGGGGACACAAACATCAAACGAGCACGCATTACGCGCTATCTTGGGGTACACATAGATGAAAAATTGAATTTCCACCAACACATAAGACTAACAACAGACAAAGCAGAAAAAATACTCCACAAACTGGTGAGGCTAAATTCAAAACAGTACAGACTAACTCTACCAGTCATACGTACATACCACTGTGCGCTCTTCGAATCAGTACTCAGCTTTGCAGCTAGCACGTGGGCACGTAGACTGAACGTGGTCACCAACAAAGCATCCGTCAGACGAGGGCACAGAAGTGTCCTACTTAGGCTATCTGGAGCCTTCGGTACCAACTCAGCGGATGCACTGTGTGTGGTGCTCGGAATATGCCCCATAGATATCACGATCAAATACAGAGCTGCAAGGTACTGGTTAAAGGTGGGGAGACTAGATAAGGTACACACAATAACCGGTGTGCCCATAAAGACGATACGTCACCTTAAAAGTTGGCGTTTGGATACATGGCAAGGTGAGTGGGATGTAAGTGACAAGGGACGTAGACTGCACGACTTCCTCCCTGACATAAGGGAGCGGTTGAGAATGAGACATATCTACCCCAGCCGCGGTATGGTACATCTCTTAACCGGACACGGACCTTATCCCACGCACTTAAACCGCGTGAGTCTGAGGCAGACACTTACATACACATGCGGGGAAGAAGGTTCCTCAGAACACACTGTCTTTTTCTGCGGGCAATACGCGAACAATAGACATACACTACACTCAGAGTACACAGATACAGCCATAGATATATACACAGCAATAAGAGACGAAGAACAATGGGCGCAATTAAACGCACTGACAAACATTATTTCAAAAACAACACATGAAGAGTATATGCGGACACGACATCACAGACATGCCTATGTGCAGCGTGACAGAAATCTCCAGAGGATGGACAGCGATACCCACAGTGACAACGAAAATAGTGACAATGAGGAGGAACAGGATGAGGAAGCTGAGATGTGACAGTAAATAAGCTAATTGCTGGCAATCTAGCCAAGAAAACACCAAATGCTGTACATGGATGCGCACCTAAAGTAGTTAATACATAGGATTAGTAACAAATAGGATAAGCAACATTACTTCTCTACTAATAACAATTTGTGTGTGTGTGTGTGTGTGTGTGTGTGTGTGTGTGTGTGTGTGTTTGTGTGTGTGTATGTATGTGTGTGTGTGTGACTGGCGGCGAAGAAACCATTCCGAGGTATTCACCGTCAGTCACATTCGGTGATGGTACTAACAAATCTCTCATCTATCCTATCTTCTTTTTATATTCTTCTTAAAAAAACTACAAAATTTTATTTATATTTCAACCTTAAATTATTGTTATTTTGAAAAGTATCGTTCTTTGTAAATGTTGTAGGTAAAACAAAAGGAAAGAAAACTGTAAAAAGATGAAAAACGAAAATTGTAAGATGTACGACCTGTTTTGAACATCAGGTAGCAGGTCTATAATTTGGAAATAAATAAATTTAAAAAAAATGATAAGCTGACCGACTCTTCCCTGAACGAACGCTCTCGTAATTTTAGTAACAAAGCTGCCCGTGGCGCGCCACGCCTCTGCTGGAGCGCCTGCCGCTGGACTTGGTTTGGAGCCTCTGTCTGACGCTCTCTCCCTAACAAAGAGACCGCGGCCACTCGCCGTCACCGATTTCGTCCACCGCTGTTGGTAAAAGTTTTTTGAACTGAAAACTATAATAAAGTGATTTTTCAAGAGGATAAATTTTAAGATTATACAGGGTGTTACAAAAAGGTACGGCCAAACTTTCTGGAAACGTTCCTCACACATAAATAAAGAAAAGATGTTATGTGGACATGTGTCCGGAAACGCTTAATTTCCATGTTAGAGCTCATTTTAGTTTCGTCAGTATGTACTGTACTTCCTCGATTCACCTCCAGTTGGCCCAATTGAAGGAAGGTAATGTTGACTTCGGTGCTTGAGTTGACACGCGACTCATTGCTCTACAGTACTAGCATCAAGCACATCAGTACGTAGCATCAACAGGTTAGAGTTCATTACGAACGTGGTTTGGCAGTCAGTGCAATGTTTACAAATGCGGAGTTGGCAGATGCCCATTTGATGTACGGATTAGCACGGGGGAATAGCTGTGGCGCGGTACGTTTCTATCGAGACACATTTCCAGAACGAAGATGTCCCAACACAAAGACGTTCTAAGCAATTGATCGGCGTCTTAGGGAGCACAGAACATTCCACCCTATGACTCGCGACTGGGTAAGACCTAGAACGACGAGGACACTTGCAATGGAGGAGGCAATTCTTCTTGCAGTTGACGATAACCCTAATGTCAGCGTCAGAGAAGTTGCTGCTGTACAAGGTAACGTTGACCACGTCACTGTATGGAGAGTGCTACGGAAGAACCAGTTGTTTCCGTACCATGCACAGCGTGTGCAGGCGCTATCAGCAGCTGATTGGCCTCCACGGGTACACTTCTGCGAATGGTTCACCTGACAGTGTGTCAATCCTCATTTCAGTGCAAATGTTCTCTTTACGGATGAGGCTTCATTCCAACGTGATCACATTGTAAATTTTCACAATCAACGTGTGTGGGCTGACGAGAATCCGCACGCAATTGTGCAATCACGTCATCGACACAGATTTTCTGTTAACGTTTGGGCAGGCATTGTTGGTGATGTTTCGATTGGGTCCCATGTTCTTCCACCTACGCTCAATGGAGCACGTTATCATGATTTCATACGGGATACTCTGCCTGTGCTGCTGGAACATGTGCCTGTACAAGTACGACACAACATGTGGTTCATGCACGATGGAGCTCCTGCACATTTCAGTCGAAGTGTTCGTACGCTTCTCAACAACACATTCGGTGACAGATGGATTGGTAGAGGCGGACCAATTCCATGGCCTCCACGCCCTCCTGACCCCAACCCTCTTGACTTTCATTCATGGGGGCATTTGAAATCTCTTGTCTACGCATCCCCGGTACCAAATGTAGAGACTCTTCGCGCTCGTATTGTGGACGGCTGTGATACAATACGCCATTCTCCAGGGCTGCATCAGCGCATCAGGGATTCCATGCGACGGAGGGTGGATGCATGTATCCTCGCTAACGGAAGACATTTTGAACATTTCCTATAACAAAGTGTTTAAGTCGCGCTGGTACGTTCTGTTGCTGTGTGTTTCCATTCCATGATTAGTGTGATTTGAAGAGAAGTAATAAAATGAGCTCTAACATGGAAAGGAAGCGTTTCCGGACACATGTCCACATAAGATATTTTCTTTCTTTGTGTGTGAGGAATGTTTCCTGAAAGTTTGGCCGTACCTTTTTGTAACACCCTGTATTTATTGAGTAAAACATCGGCAATAGACTTAAATAATAAATGCAGGAAGAAAATTTGGACAACAGAAGAGAAAAATCCGTTGAAGCGGAGTTTAGTAACCGTAGTGTCAGCAGCAGCACTTTCCGACCAGGAGAAGCGTTCTGTCTGTACAGCGGTGTTAGTAATAAACATTCTTTGAGCGCTATGTGCTACACTTCGTTGACGACCCAGCATTTCGGTTTGGACTTGGCTGTGGTTGCGACGTGACACCGTTCGGTGAAGACACCGGCTACTTGGAAACGTCTCCATCACCGCCGCGGCCGTCCCATTACAAGCGAGCTAGCCCAGCGGCTGCGTTCCGGCCCGTGTCTCAGCGCGCCGTCCTCGGGATGACAGAACGCTTGTTAAAGCCGACGTGCTGCTCGCCGTCGGCCGCTGCCCTGCCGCCCACACAAAGGAATCCGGGCCGGCGCCACGCGTGGCTCGCCAGTTGTTCTAGGCGAGTGTGTGTGTGTGCGTGAACTCGCTACGGAAGATAAGAACCACTGGTAGGGTTTTCTGTACCGCCAACGGCGCAGACGGTAAAGACGGAACAGTAGTCGATACAGCAGAGGGTTCTAACATACCATTCCTGGCTGGTGTGCGGACATTTACCACCCCGGACATCTGCCACGATTTTACTGGCTCCGAAGGGTTGGGTCCTTTGTCTCCCTCCCCCCCCCTCCCTCCCGCCGCCTCCTCCTTACACTGTCATCAATAACATTACCGTCCTGTCGCGCAGTAAAGATACTTAATGAGCCTTTCCGTTGGTTTACTTAACATAGGACCAGAATCTCTTTGGATTTTCCGCCACATTTCGTTGTGGAAACTGTTAAATACATCTTGCACTGATATCCGCACCAAATTTCAAGCCTCATTAAAACTTCGCCAGTCTTGGAGGTTTTGCGTTCGTCTAAATTATACGTGCCTTTTTCGGTGCTGCTGCAGCATCTTTCTGTCTTGTTTTGTGTACCATGCGGGATCAGTTCCGTCTCTTATTGATAATTTTTTTGGTATGAATCTCTCGAGCGCTGTTGATACTATTTCTTTGAACTTAAGCCACATATGGTCTTCACTTACATAGTTTGGAAGGATTGGAGACTCTCTCTTAGAAAGACGCCAACCGAATTTTTAGCTACTTTTATAAACAGATATATTTCGCGTTTAGTTTTGGTGAATTTCTTTGCTACGGCATTGAGCCTCGCTACGACCGTGTGTTCACTAATCCCTGTATCCGTCGTGATGCTCAGGATTATTTGTGGCTAAGAGGTCAAGTGTGTTCTCGTAAGCATTTACAATTTGAATGGCCTAGTGAACGAATTATTCAAAATAACTTTAAGAAAAGCATTTAGAACAATTATGGAAGTTGTTTTCTATATACAATAGGGTCTGAAAAAGTACGATGGTTCAAATGGCTCTGAGCACTATGGGACTTAACATCTATAGTCATCAGTCCCCTAGAACTTAGAACTACTTAAACCTAACTAACCTAAGGACAGCACACAACACCCAGCCATCACGAGGCAGAGAAAATCCCTGACCCCGCCGGGAATCGAACCCGGGAACTCGGGCGTGGGAAGCGAGAACGCTACCGCACGACCACGAGATGCGGGCGCTGAAAAAGTATTTTTGTCAACATACGGAAGGTAGATTGAAGTCACTGCCAACTATAATTGTATGAGTAGGGTACCTATTTGTGATGAGACTCGAGTTTTCTTTGAAATGTTCAGCAACTGTTTCATCTGAGACCGGGGGTCGGTAAAAGGAGCCAGTTATTAATTTATTCCGGTTGTCGAATATAAACTCTGCCCATACTAAGTCACAGGAAGTATCTGCTTCAACGTCGCTTGTGAGCTGAGACACACATTACATTATGTTTCCTTAAGTTGTGCTTCTTGTTTCTGTTCTAGTCCAGATCATTACAATTACGGCTTTTCTCTCCTAAACCTAGGATGCTTTCTCTGTGACCCCATAAATACCAGAGCTAAACAATGTAGAACAACGACGTACGTTACAAGCACAGAATTCTGTATTACTTCATTTCCTTATTTCTAACATTTTAAAATTGTACGTCGACATTAGATGACATGTCAATCAAAGATGTTGTTATCTCTATTTAGTGAACGTATTTTCAGTCATGTTTTGAACATTGTCCCGCTATACCTTATTAACTAATGTTTCGTCGCAAGGGATATCGGATTTTAGAGAGTAAATTAATATGGAGTATTTCGTTCTTGTTTTCAAACATTCAGATTCCAATTTCTTCTTTCCTGATTGTCATTTGGGTGCGCAGTTGTAGTAATTAAAGTAGGCACAAATGCGGTAATTAAACTAGGCAGCCGGCCGCGGTGGTCTAGCGGTTCTGGCGCTGCAGTCCGGAACCGCGGGACTGCTACGGTTGCAGGTTCGAATCCTGCCTCGGGCATGGGTGTATGTGATGTCCTTAGGTTAGTTAGGTTTAAGTAGTTCTAAGTTCTAGGGGACTTATGACCTAAGCTGTTGAGTCCCATAGTACTCAGAGCCATTTGAACCATAAACTAGGCACAAATGCAGTGATCAAAAAGAAATGATTAGCGTACATTCGCATTGTCTTTACATCGTTCCTTTCTTGTTGTTCCCATGGCAATGGACTGTTTCTATCGCAATCAGTAAGCGTGAAAGGAAGCTACCGTAAGGACGGAGGGATATATATTTTTACTAGACAGAACTAATTACAAATGGTTCAAATGGCTCTGAGCACTATGGGACTTAACATCTGTGGTCATCAGTCCCCTAGAACTTAGTACTACTTAAACCTAACTAACCTAGGGACATCACACACATGCATGCCCGAGGCAGGATTCGAACCTGCGACCGTAGCAGTCGCGCGGTACTAATTACATACTTACATAATCGTCGGTATTGCTTTCGTTTCCCCAAAAGTTATAAATATTTCTATTTCGGAAAAGAAACTCTGTATTTGGCCAAGATGTCGAAGAAGAAGGTCCCTTACGTACTGGTTGTATCGAGTAAGACGTGGAGACGGCGGTCTGAAAGCGGACAGAAGAAGTACGAGGAAGGGCGTCCCTTACCTGAGGGATCGCTACTCAAGCTGCCTGGCGAAGGAGCAAGTGTGGCAAAGGTCCGGCATTCTCCTGGCTACGTGGTCTTGCTGACCGTGGTGTTTACGACCCCACTGCGGCTGCACACAGTGGCTTTTCCGACTCCTCTGCTGATTTACGCCAATCGTTCACATGCAGCGCATAAGGTGGCACCGTCAGTGGAGCAGTGCCCTCGCCGACAGCCTTCGTTCCTGTGCACGATGAGAGGACATACAATCGCACCAAAAAGCATTGGCACACGTGCGTGTTTATCGTTGCTGGCTACAAACGCCGCACCTTCCGGTACACAGCAAAATCAAATGGTTCAAATGGCCCTGAGCACTATGGGACTTAACTTATGAGTCCCCTAGAAGTCATCAGTCGCCTAGAAATTAGAACTACTTAAACCTAACTAACCTAAGGACATCACACACATCCATGCCCGAGGCAGGATTCGAACCTGCGACCGTAGCGGTAGCGTGGTTCCAGACTGTAGCGCCTAGAACCGTTCAACCACCCAGGCCGGCGATACACAGCACATGTACGTGCTACCTCACACACCAGACATTACAATTCTGCCCACAGTGCCTACCATTAACAAAGGAATGCAGTGTTAAGGGCAAACATGTATCTCCTCTGCATACAAAAAGTATTGGCACAGAGCGTGGCTTGTCGGTATATTGTTGGATTTTCAGGTACCAGAACGCCATCTGCTGACGCAATGACACTGCGTGTTGTTGAGAGCCCAGTCGCTAGTATGTTGCTGTATTGCACGATAGTGGTCAGCATGGGGCCGAAGAAGAACTGTAAGTAGGCTGTTTACGTTTTTACACTCCTGGAAATTGAAATAAGAACACCGTGAATTCATTGTCCCAGGAAGGGGAAACTTTATTGACACATTCCTGGGGTAAGATACATCATATGATCACACTGACAGAACCACAGGCACATAGACACAGGCAACAGAGCATGCACAATGTCGGCACTAGTACAGTGTATATCCACCTTTCGCAGCAATGCAGGCTGCTATTCTCCCATGGAGACGATCGTAGAGATGCTGGATGTAGTCCTGTGGAACGGCTTGCCATGTCATTTCCACCTGGCGCCTCAGTTGGACCAGCGTTCGTGCTGGACGTGCAGACCGCGTGAGACGACGCTTCATCCAGTCCCAAACATGCTCAATGGGGGACAGATCCGGAGATCTTGCTGGCCAGGGTAGTTGACTTACACCTTGTAGAGCACGTTGGGTGGCACGGGATACATGCGGACGTGCATTGTCCTGTTGGAACAGCAAGTTCCCTTGCCGGTCTAGGAATGGTAGAACGATGGGTTCGATGACGATTTGGATGTACCGTGCACTATTCAGTGTCCCCTCGACGATCACCAGTGGTGTACGGCCAGTGTAGGAGATCGCTCCCCACACCATGATGCCGGGTGTTGGCCCTGTGTGCCTCGGTCGTATGCAGTCCTGATTGTGGCGCTCACCTGCACGGCGCCAAACACGCATACGACCATCATTGGCACCAAGGCAGAAGCGACTCTCATCGCTGAAGACGACACGTCTCCATTCGTCCCTCCATTCACGCCTGTCGCGATACCACTGGAGGCGGGGTGCACGATGTTGGGGCGTGAGCGGAAGACGGCCTAACGGTGTGCGGGACCGTAGCCCAGCTTCATGGAGACGGTTGCGAATGGTCCTCGCCGATACCCCAGGAGCAACAGTGTCCCTAATTTGCTGGGAAGTGGCGGTGCGGTCCCCTACGGCACTGCGTAGGATCCTACGGTCTTGGCGTGCGTCCGTGCGTCGCTGCGGTCCGGTCCCAGGTCGACGGGCACGTGCACCTTCCGCCGACCACTGGCGACAACATCGATGTACTGTGGAGACCTCACGCCCCACGTGTTGAGCAATTCGGCGGTACGTCCACCCGGCCTCCCGCATGCCCACTATACGCCCTCGCTCAAAGTCCGTCAGCTGCACATACGGTTCACGTCCACGCTGTCGCGGCATGCTACCAGTGTTAAAGACTGCGATGGAGCTCCGTATGCCACGGCAAACTGGCTGACACTGACGGCGGCGGTGCACAAATGCTGCGCAGCTAGCGCCATTCGACGGCCAACACCGCGGTTCCTGGTGTGTCCGCTGTGCCGTGCGTGTGATCATTGCTTGTACAGCCCTCTCGCAGTGTCCGGAGCAAGTATGGTGGGTCTGACACACAGGTGTCAATGTGTTCTTTTTTCCATTTCCAGGAGTGTATGTTGGTAACTTCACGTAGCGCTCTGTATGAAAACCGCTGACTGTGGTGTGTGCAGTCTGTGACTGGTTTGCATTGTTGGAATATTTGCTATTGTAGTGTTGGGCAGTTGGATGTGAACAGCGCGTAGCGTTGCGCAGTTGAAGGTGAGCCGCCAGCAGTGGTGGATGTGGGGGGGAGAGATAGCGAAGTTTTGAGAGCGGACGATCTGGACGTGTGTCCATCAGAGACAGTTAATTTGTAAGACTGGATGTCATGAACTGATGTATATATTATGACTTTTGAACATTATTAAGGTAAATACATTGTTTGTTATCTACCAAAATATTTCATTTGCTGACTATGCCTATCAGTAGTTAGTGCCTTCAGTAGTTAGAATCTTTTACTTAGCTGGCAGTATTGGCGCTCGCTGTATTGGAGTAGTTCGAGTAATGAAGATTTTTGTGAGGTAAGTGATTCATGAAAGTTAGAGGCAATTGTTAGTCAGGGCCATTCTTTTGTAGGGATTGTTCAAAGTCAGATTGTGTTGCGCTAAAAACATTGTGTGTCAGTATAGTGTTGATCAGAATAAGTAAAGGAGAAGTGTCTGGGTACGTTCAGTTCTGCTCAGCTGTTTGAAAATCGAATAACGTAAGAGGTTTATCAGCACAGTAATTAATTAATTTTTCTAAGGGGACGTTTCAGAAGGAACATGCAGTGGAGTGAGAGAGTGATATTGCTCCATTCACAATGGAGAAGCTATCGACAAATCGGAGCAAAGGGGTCTGTTAGCTACACCACGGTACGTGCAATCATTCATAAATATAAAGACACTGGAACTACATTGAATACATGGCGTCCTGGACGTCCAAAACTGCTTACAAACCGAGAGCGTCGCCGTATCATCGCACTTGCTCGGAAGGAACCTGCTACTAGTGCAGCAACTATTGCTGAGGTTGTTCAGACAACGTCCGACAAGACGGCTGGTGTTCAGACTATACGAAACGTGTTGAATGAGGCTGACATACATGGACGTTCTCCCACGAAAAAGCCATACATATCGGAAATTAAGCGGCAGAAACGCCTGCAGTTTGCCAAGAACTACGTCAGCAAGCCGATGGAGTATTGGAACACTGTGATACTGAGCGACGATTCGAAGTTCAATGTGTTCGTATTTGATGCAAGAAAGGAAGTTTGGCGCAAGCCGAATACGCACATCGACATCAAACACATGCATCCCACGGTCAAACACGGTGGCGGCGGTATCATGGTCTGGGGCTGTACGGCGGCGTCCGGCGTTGGAAATCTGGCTGTAATCCACGGTACAATGGATCATATGAGATACATCGACGTGTTGCGAAGTAATTTACACGCTAGTGCACAGACATTGGGCCTTACTGGAGTGTTTCATTTCCAGCGAGACAACGACCCAAAACATACCGCCATGAAGACCCGGGAGTGTTTACTGTACAATGCCCCCAGAAGGGTTCTAACACCACCTCAGAGCCCTGATTTGAGCCCCGTTTGAGAACCTGTGGGCTCATCCTGAGACACAAGTCAGAAAAAGACGTCCGTCCGGTAAAAACAACCTGGAGAAAGTGCTCCTGGTCGAAAATTACCCCTGATATCACCCGGAATTTAATACAAAGCATTCCTAGGCGTTTACGTGCTGTTATAGATGCTAAAGGGATGCACACTGGCAATTAGAAGGTGAACATGAATGAAGGAAACGAACGCACTGTCCGATCCATACGCGTGTGCCAATACTTTTTTTTGGGTGCAAAAGAGGGATGTTTATTTTCGTAACACTGTATGTTACTTTACGGACAGGTCATTTAGACATATTTGTAACCTATGTAATGTAATGCGGCACGTGTCTGGGTTCTGTTCTGAAATATATGTTTCGTTTAACCTACGACCACTAAAATCTAACTGTACCAATACCGTTTGGTGCGATTCTACGTCATGGGATATCGATATGCTCAAATACACACGGCGGTAATATGGACCAAGGTATAAAAGCACAGTACTTTGGAGGAGCCGTCATTTGTCCTCAGATGTGAAAAGGTTTCTCACGTGATAATGGCCGCAGGACGGGAATTAACAGACCCATGGACATTCTGTTTCAGAAATTGGTTTTTGAAAATAAAAATTTAAATTCCATAAAAAAGTTAAATTTGTATTTCGTAATTGAAGAAACGGTAAATTCGTTAATTTAATGTGAATCATGGTACTAGATTCTATTGCCATTTCTTCAGAACTGTGGATTTGGTGCAGCTTTTAAATAGTGTGTGTTTCTCATGAACTTCTCCACTTAAGGCCGATTCAGACTCGACGAAACGAAAGGGGGTGGTACGGGACGTGAGCACGTCTCACAGTACATTTGAGACAGTGGCGTTCACACTGCCCGCCAGTGAAATGGAACTTCATGAAACATGAACACTAAGGTTTTCCGCGGAAAAAAAATTAAAATTGACGCTGTCGTTGGTTGCAGCGGAGTAAAGGGGCTAGGGCGGGAGATGGGAGCGGATGTCATCGTGTAGTGGACTTCGTACTTTAGCTTCTAAGCTTACTACTAAGAAAGAAAGGAAGAAAAAACACTATGAGCGTTGGAAAACGGCTGTGTCTATTGCCTTATAATTATTGTCTGATGTGTTGTGTGAGTGTAAGCATACGTTTTCTCTAGCACATATATAATGTTTGGATATATTTG
This sequence comes from Schistocerca cancellata, assembly GCF_023864275.1. Taxonomy (NCBI): domain Eukaryota; kingdom Metazoa; phylum Arthropoda; class Insecta; order Orthoptera; family Acrididae; genus Schistocerca; species Schistocerca cancellata. The sequence goes on along the minus strand of NC_064635.1, from coordinate 12,052,762 downwards.
GACGACACATTTCACTTCTCAGCAGTTTACCTATACAAACTTTATCAACAGAGCTAAAACAAGCTTTGTTGATAAAGTTTATATAGGTAAATTTTTTAATTTTTTTTAGTTTTTTCTTCTGAGGGACCAAACCGCTGAGGCAATCGGTCCCTAGTCTTACACGCTACTTACGCTACCTTATGCTAAGATCAACACAGACACACTCATGTCCGAGGGTGGACTCGAACCACCGGCGGGAGGGGCCGCGCAGTCCGTCACATGGCTCCTCAAACCGCTCGGCCACTCCGCCTGGCAGCAAAGCTTTACCGTTGTTATTAGGAAGTACAGTACTGGCCTGTAAATTGCTACACGAAGAAGAAATGATCATAAACGGGTATTCATTGGACAAACATATTATAGTAGAACTGACATGTGATTACATTTTCACGCAATTTGGGTGCATAGATCGTGAGAATCACTACGCAGAACAACCACCTCTGGCCGTAGTAATGGTCTTGATACGCCTGAGCATTGAGTCAAACAGAGCTTGGATGACGTGTACAGGTACAGCTCGCCATGCAGCTTAAACACGATACCACAGTTCATCAAGAGTAGTGTCCGCTGTCAATCCTGTCAATCCTATGGCCCCGGGTTCGATTCCCGGCTGGGTGGGAAATTTTCTCCGCTCAGGGACTGGGTGTTGTGTTGTCCTAATCATCATCATTTCATCCTCATCGACGCGCACGTCGCCGAAGTGGCGTCAAATCGAAAGACTTGCACCAGATGAGCGGTCTACCCGACGGGAGGCCCTCGTCACACGACATTTCATTTCATCAAGAGTAGTGACTGGCGTATTGTGGCGAGCCAGTTGCTCGACCACCATTGACCAGACGTTTCCAATTGGTGAGAGATCTGGAGAATGTGCTGGCCAGGGCATCAGTCGAACATTTTCCGTATCCAGAAAGGCCCGTACAGGGCCTGCAAATGCGGTCGAGCATTATCCTGCTGAAATGTAGGGTTTCGCAGGGATCGAATGAAGGGTAGACGCACGGGTCGTAACACATCTGAAATGCAACGTCCACTGTTCAAAGTGACGTCAATGCGAACAAGAGGTGACCGAGACGCGTAACCAATGGCACCCCATACCATCACGCCGGTTGATACGCCAGTGTGGCGATGACGAATACACGCTTCCAATGTGCGTTCACCGTGACGTCGCCAAACACAGATCCGACCATCATGATGCTGTAAACAGAACCTGGATTCATCCGAAAAAATGACGTTTTGCCATTGAGTACACCATCGCAGGCGCTCCAGTCTGTGATGCAGCGTCAAGGGTAACCGCAGCCATGGTCTCCGAGCTGATATTCCATGCTGCTGCACACGCCGTCGACCTGTTCGTGCAGATGGTTGTTGTCTTGTAAACGTCCCCATCTGTTGACTTAGGGATCGAGAGGTGGCTGCAGGATCCGTTACATCCATGCGGATAAGATGCCTGTCATCTCCACTGCTAGTGATACGAGGCCGTTGGGATCCAGCACGGCGTTCCGTATTACCCTCCTGAACCCACCGATTGCATATTCTGCTAACAGTCATTGGATCTCGACTAACGCGATACGCTACAATCCGACCTTTATCAAAGTCGGAAACGTGATGGTGGTCCGCAGCTCGTGGTCGTGCGGTAGCGTTCTCGCTTCCCACGCCCGGGTTCCCGGGTTCGATTCCCGGCGGGGTCAGGGATTTTCACTGCCTCGTCATGACTGGGTGTTGTGTGATGTCCTTAGGTTAGTTAGGTTTAAGTAGTTCTAAGCTCTAGGGGACAGATGACCATAGCTGTTAAGTCCTATAGTGCTCAGAGCCATTTGAACCATTTGAACGTGATGGTACGCATGTCTCCTCCTTACACGAGGCATCACAACAACGTTTCACCAGGCAACGCCGGCCAACTGCTGTTTGTGTATGAGAAATCGGTTGGAAACTTTCCTCATGTCAGCACGTTGTAGGTGTCGCCACCGGCACCAACCTTGTGTGAATGCTCTGAAAAGCTAATCATTTGCATATCACAGCATCTTCCTCCTGTCGGTTAAATTTCGCGTCTGTAGCACGTCATCTTCGTAGTGAAGCAATTTTAATGGCCAGTAGTGTACGATGCAGTGTTCCTTCATGCATGCATCCGTGCATGTCCGAAGAAATGTTGCTTCTTAGTTCTTAACAACACGAGCACTGCAGCATGGTATTCAGCCGTTTAAACGAGACAGCGGTTTTCAATAAAAAAATATCCTCCCCTTGGACGGGAATCACAAGGTGTTTACGAGTGCGGGGTGCGACGCACGAACGACGACTTACGGAAGTTTGGGTCAGGCCGTGACCCGTGTACGGGTAACCAAAGCTGTTAAGACCACAGCTCGCGTTTAATGGGAAATCCGAGTTCGGCGCAAATTTTCGTTGTCATCATTCCATCATAAACGTTATGAATGCCCGTATTCCCAACTGCGGATAGATTTCATGTTTATCAAGAACATTCGTTATGAAGTTTGCGTAATAAACTTTAGTACTGCTAGTTCCTTAATTCTCACCCTTATTCCAACTTTTTCTATCACACCTACACTACATCTACATGATTAATCTGCAGTTCAAAATCAAGTGCGTGTAAGAGGGTTCGTCTAATCACTTTAAAGCAATTTCTCTACAATTCCACTCTCTAAGGGCGCGAGGGAAAAACGAATACTTAAATCTTTCTGTGCGAGCTCTGATTTCTCTTATTTTATCATGATAATTTGTCGCTACGTAGGTGAGAGTCAATACAATATTTTCACATTCGGAGATGAAAGTTGGTGATTGAAATTTCATGAGAAGATCCCGTCGCAACAAAGAACGCCATTGTTTTAATGACTGCCACTCCAATTCACGCATCATGTCCGTTGCACCCCCTTCCCCTCTTTCGCGATAGTACAAAACGAGCAGCCCTTCTTTGTACTTTTTCGATGTCAACCGGCAGTCCCACCTGATGCGGATCCCACACCGCACAGCAATACTCCAGAACAGAACGGACAAAAATGGTTCAAATGGCTCTGAGCACTATGGGACACAACGTCTTAGGTCATAAGTCCCCTAGAACTTAGAGCTACTTAAACCTAACTAACCTAAGGACATCACACACACCCATGCCTGCGACTGTAGCAGCCTCGTGGTTCCGGACTGCGGCGCCAGAACCGCACGGCCACCGCGGCCGGCAGAACGGACAAGCGGGGTGTAAGCAGTCCCTTTAGTAGACCTGTTGCACCTTCTAAGTGTTCTGCCATTGAATCGCGTCTTCAGTTTGCTTTATCCACTACATTATCTATGTGATCGTTCCAATTGAACTTATTTGTAATTGTAATGTAGTTGAATTTACAGCCTTTATATATCTATGATTTATCGCGTAACCGAAATTTAGCGGGTTTCTTTCATCACTCATACGGATAACTTCACACTTTGCATTATTTAGAATCAATTGCCACATTTTGCGCCATGCACATATATTCTCTAAATCATTTGGCTTTTGGTTTTGATCAACTGATGACCTTACAAGACGGTAAATGACAGCACTATCTACAACTAATCTAACAGCAGTGCTCGTATTACCTGCTGAGTCGTATATGCAGATCAGGAGGAGCAAAAGGCCTACATCTACATCTACATGGATACTCTGCAAATCACATTTAAGTGCCTGGCAGAAGGTTCATCGAAACACCTTCACAATTCTCTATTATTCCAATCACGTCTAGCGCGCGGAAAGAACGAACACCTATGCCTTTACGTACGAGCTCTGATTCCCCTTAGTTCCTCCCTATGTTGATCGGTGTCAACAAAATATTTTCGCATTCGGAGGAGAAAGTTGGTGATTGCAATTTAGTGAGAAGGTTCCGTCGCAACGAAAAACGCCTTTCTTTTAATGATTTACAGCCCAAATCCTGTATCATTTCAGTGACCCTCTCTCCCATATCTCGCCATATATTACTTCTGTTTTACTCGATGACTTTCCGTCAATTACTACGAACTTTGACCTCTCTGACAGGAACTTACGAATCCAGTCGCACAACTGAGGCGATATTCCATAGGCACGCAGTTTGGTTAGAAGGCTCTTGTCAGGAACGGTGTCGAAAACCTTCTGGAAATCTAATAATTTGGAATCAATTTGATAGCACTCATTACTTCGTGAGAATAGAGACCTAGTTACGTTCCACAAGAACGATTTTTCCTGCATCCATGCTGACTATTAGTAACTAAATCGTTTTCTTCGAGATAATTCGTAATGTTCGAACACAGAGTATGTTGCAAAACCCTAATTCGAAACGACAGCGGATTACTCTTGTTTCCTTTCTTGGGTATTGGTGTGACTTACACAAGTTTTTCGGTCTTTAGGAACAGATCTTACGATGAGTGATCAGTTGTATGTCACTGTTAAATATGGAGCTATTGCATTAGCATTCTCTGAAAGGAACATGACTGGTATACAATCGGGACCGGAAACCTTGCCCTTGCGAGATGCCGGGGCTAGCAGTGTATTTAACACTAAATTCTTCTAGAATCTTCATATGAAAATGATGACCTAAGCTCCCCCTTTTCTAACTCCTACTTTTTCTGTTGCACATGGATTAAGAAGAAACGTGAGCTGACTGTAATCGACCCTGTAAGTGGAGTAGAAAAAAGTTTGGCATTTGCAATAATTTAATTTGATATAAATTAATTAGATAAAGAAAAGTTTCATTAACGGAGTGAGAAATGAAAGGCTTGCTCTACCTATTAACAGAATGAAAGTTCTGCCCAAAGTAACAATATGATTTATCATGACTAAACTCAAAATAGTAAACAAAACACACGAAACATTTACAATACATCAAATTGGATACTCAAATAAATGCTTTGAAGGTGAAGTTGTCCGTAAACTAGCTTGTGACATTTATGACCAAGTGGTACGTGGAGCCAATTCCTTGCAACTCAAATCTTAAGAGAAACACGCAGCCAACCCAACATTAATTGCTGCTACAGTAGTGAGAACTCAGACAATGAACATCCAAGACAGAACCACGTAAGAAAAGACGGGGAAAGGCGCGCTCTGCTGAGCTCTGATTATCACAGAGCAAATTCCCTAATCTGCCGGGGCTGCGGACATACTGTACATTACCAAGCTGCCTTCTTAACTCCAAGGACACTATCTGGCGTACCGGAAGCGATGGCTGGTTGCTTCGACGTTCCCGTTGTGGTGATGATAATGTCGCGAGTATAGCCCGAAACAAATTATCCTCGTCTGGTTGTTCTAGACTAAAGACTTCCTATCAATACAAATGCGCCTCTGAGGGAGACGAAGAAGGCTCGCCACACAATCACTGACGGTACAGTGAGTGATTTTAACAAGCAAAGTCACACAGTAGCTCCGGTACAGTCAACTTTAGCCAAACCTGCTCAAGAGGGACAACATAGGCCGCTTGTACGCAGAACGCTCAATTGCCAACTGTACTCGGAAAGTTACGTTGAAGTCGAAACTTCAGCAACTCCGTCAAACAGTTACAATTAAATGAAAGTATATTAGCCAGGCAACGGAAGGCAGGCTGTCCAGAGCAGCGAGAGCTCAGTCTTGTTACCTACTCTGACCGAAAGGCGAGAGCCGACTCCCACAAGAGCACCCGTACAAGCCGAACACAGAACCTTCCCACCCCCACGACAGTGGCCGTGGTTAAACGTTCGATTACGTACGATTTAAGCTGCTCCGCTACACCGAGGATGTCAAAAAATGGCTCTGAGCACTATGGGACTCAACTGCTGAGGTCATTAGTCCCCTAGAACTTAGAACTAGTTACACCTAACTAACCTAAGGACATCACAAACATCCATGCCCGAGGCAGGATTCGAACCTGCGACCGTAGCGGTCGTGTGGTTCCAGACTGCAGCGCCTTTAACCGCACGGCCACTTCGGCCGGCCGAGGATGTCAACTTGTAAGTTACTCATGTTGGCAGTTGTTATAGATTCGAATTCTAGAATATTTACTGCTTCTTCTTTGGTGAAGAAGTTCCGAAAAATCGTGTTTAGTAACTCTGTTTTAGTGGCACGGTCGTCAGTGACTTCACCGTTGTTATCGCACGGCGAAGGTATTGATTGCGTCTCGCCCCTGGTGTATGTTATATATGACCAGAATTTCTTTGGGTTTTCTGCGAGATTACGAGACAGAGTTTCGTTGTGGAAACTATTAAAAGCATCTCACATTGAAGTTCGCTATTGATTTCGAGTTTCTGTAAAATTTCGCCATCTTTCTGCATTTTGCGTTTTTTGTATTTGGCTTGACGGATAGTATTCCATAACCTCATTTCCATCATTCGGTGGCGGTGTAAGCGAAGTTACCTTGCGTTAACGTGACGTCACGTACCGTTCCTCTGACGTCCTACCGCGAGTCTGCTTTTACCAGGTGTTCCCGTAGACTGCAGATGCAGTTATGGGCGGTCGTTGCACGTCTGCCGCCCCCCACCCCCCACCCCCACACCATATTGTAGTCTATCACTCGCTCTCAGACGCCCTTACTACCTTGCTGACGGGGGGCTGAGCGCACCGCTGTAAGGCCGCCGTCTGCCGCCACAATTGAGCTAATTGATTGACGGCACAGGTCGGCCACTGGGTCTGTAATACAGAGGGGCGGGTAACGCCAGTCGACAAAACAGAGCGGAACGTGCCTTCATTTACATAAACTTGTAGTGGACTGACCCGACAGCCAATCGACTATGACTTGTAGTCGAATAGCACGCGTTTAAGCGCACGCAGGCTGGCGTGAGGTCTGGAACAGTTAATGGAATTTATAGTAGCAAACAACGTAAGTAACTACTGGAATACTTAACTTTAATTCATAATTGGTGAACATCGGTCCGACAATACATGCATCACAACATAAATAGCAAATGATAATGGCGCCTTGCTAGGTCGTAGCAATTGACGTAGCTGAAGGCTATGCTAACTATCGTCTCGGCAAATGAGAGCGTATTTTGTCAGTGAACCATCGCTAGCAAAGTCGGCTGTACAACTGGGGCGAGTGCTAGGACGTCTCTCTAGACCTACCGTGTGGCGGCGCTCGGTCTGCAATCACTGACAGTGGCGACACGCGGGTCCGACGTATACTAGCGGACAGCGGCCGATTTAAAGGCTACCACCTAGCAAGTGTGGTGTCTGGCGGTGACAACACAAAACTCTACGTTACGAGAGGTACTGCGGTTGCACCTGGCTGAGGCCATACTGGATTTCGTCAAGCTCGTATTTGGTGTGTTTCATATCACACCCATATACACTGAAGCGGGAGATAAATCGGTATAAGCATGCGTACGCAAACACTGAGATGTGCAAACAGGCGTAAGACTGCGCTGAGGTGGGCAACATCTATACAGGGTGGTCCATTGGCAGTGACCGGGCCAAATATCCCACGAAATAAGCATCAAACGAAAAAACTACAAAGAACGAAACTTGTCTAGCTTGAAGGGGGAAACCAGATGGCGCGATGGTCAAACGGATATCAACTGCGTTTTTTTTAAAATTAGGAACCTTCATTTTTATTACATATTCGTGTAGTACTTACAGAAGTATGAATGTTTTAGTAGGACCACTTTTTTCGTTTTGTGATAGATGGCGGTATAATAGTCACAAACGTATAAGTACGTGGTATCACGTAACATTCCGCCAGTACGGACGGTATTTGCTTCGTGATACATTACCCGGGTTAAAATGGACCGTTTAACAATTGCCGAAAAGGTCGATATCGTGTTGATGTATGGCTATTGTGATCAAAATGCCCAACGGGCGTGTGCTACGTAGGCTGCTCGGTATCCTGGACGACACCTTCCAAGTGTCCGGACCGTTCGCCGGATAGTTACGTTATTTAAGGAAACAGGAAGTGTTCAGCCACATGTGAAACGTCAACCACGACCCACTACAAATGATGATACCCAAGTAGGTGTGTTAGCTGCTGTCGCAGCTAATCCGCACATCAGTAGCAGACAAATTGTGGGAGAATCGGGAATCTCAAAAGCGTCCGTGTAGAGATTGCTACATCAACATCGATTGCACCCGTACCATATTTCAATGCACCAGGAATTGCATGGCGACGACTTTGAACTTCGTGTACAGTTCTGCTACTGGGCACAAGAGAAAATTACAGGACGATGACAGATTTTTTTGCACGTGTTCTATTTAGTGACAAAGCGCCATTCACCAACAGCGGTAACGTAAACCGGGATAATATGCACTATTGGGCAACGGAAAAGCCACGATGGCATCGACAAGTGGAACATCAGCGACCGTGGCGGGTTAATGTATGGAGCGGCATTATAGGAGAAAGGATATCAAATGGTTCAAATGGCTCTAAACACTATGAGACTTAACTTCTGAGGTCATCAGTCCCCTAGAACTTAGAACTACTTAAACCTAACTAACCTAAGGATATCACACACATCCATGCCCGAGGCAGGATTCGAACCTGCGACTGTAGCCGTCGCTCAGTTCCAGACTGTAGCGCTTAGAACCGCTCGGCCACCTCGGTCGGCGGATGAAGGATAATTGGCCCCCATTTTATCGATGGCAGTGTATATGGTGCAACGTACGCTGATTACCTACGTAATGTTCTACCGATGTTACTACAAGATGTTTCACTCCATGACAGAATGGCGCTGTACTTCCAACGTGATGGATGTCCGGCGCGCTACAGTTTCGAAACGCGGGACCGCTGTCGTCGCAGGTTCGAATCCTGCCTCGGGCATGGATGTGTGTGATGTCCTTAGGTTAGTTAGGTTTAAGTAGTTCCAAGTTCTACGCGACTGATGACCTCAGAAGTCACGTCCCATACTGTTCAGAGCTATTTGAACCATTTGATGTCCGGCACATAGCTCGCGTGCTGTTGAAGCGGTACTGAATAGCATATTTCATGATAGGTGGATGGGTCGTTGAAGCACCATACCGTGGCCCGCACGTTCACCAGATCTGATGTCCCCGGATTTATTTCTGTGGGGAAAGATGAAGGATTTTTGCTATCGTGATCCACCGAGAACGCCTGAGAACATGCGCTAGCGTATTGTCAATGCATGTGCGAACATTACGGAAAGCGAACTACTCGCTGTTGAGAGGAATGTCGTTACACGTATTGCCAAATGCACTGAGGTTGACGGTCATCATTTCGAGCATTTACTGCATTAATGTGGTATTTACAGGTAAACACGCTGTAACAGCATACGTTCTCAGAACTGATAAGTTCACAAAGGTACATGTATCACATTGGAAGAACCGAAATAAAATGTTCAAACGTATCTACGTTCTGTATTTTAATTTAAAAAAAAAAAACTTACCTGTTACCAATCGTTCGTCTAAAACTGTGAGCCACTTGTTTGTGACTATTACAGCGCCATCTATCACAAAGCGAAAAAAGTGGTCCAACTAAAACATTCATATTTCATTACGTACTACACGAAAATGTAATAAAAATGAGGGTTCCTATTTTAAAAAAACTCAGTTGATATCCGTTTGACCCATGGCAGCGTATCTAGCGGGCCTACCATAGCGCCATCTGGTTTCCCCCTTCAAGCAAGACAAGTTTCGTTCTTTGTAGTTTTTACGTTTGGCGCTTATTTTGTGAGATATTTGGCCCGGTCACGATCAATGGACCACCCTGTATAAGACAACAAGAGTCTGGCGCAGTTGTTAGATCGTTTACTTCTGATATGTTTGTAACGCCGGAAATGCATATCCTCCTATTTCCATCTATTGTACTATTTTTTTTCCTTGCTTTGTTACCTCAAGATATGACATTTCTGTCTCTTTGTATATTGTAATTGTTTTACTATTTGTATATTTATGCATTTATGTCGATGTATAATTGGTTTGTTTCGTAAATATTATTTGTATTTTTACGCTGGGTCTTGCCTAGGGAAAACTGCTATCGAACGATTACGTCGATAGGTCGTGTGAAGAATCAAAGTGTGTAGGATCTTTGGTAGTGTTAACTCTGCCGCGTGGAGCGCGGGCTGAGAGAAGGAGTCTGGCGGGGGTAGCGAGTGGAGCAGGTGTGTTGAGTGACGCTCCCGCGAGTTGCCGCGCTTTCGGGGTTTGGCAGCATGTAATTGCGCTCGACTTGGGATGATAGTTTCCGACATGGTGTCGCGGACGGGAAACATTAACTAGCGCACATCAAGAGCCCGTTACGTCTGGTGACCGTGTCGAGAAGAAGGCGCGCCAACATCCAGCTTCTGCAACAGCGACGGCCGACAATGAGTGACTGTCGCCACCTCCTCGATCGACGGCTTCAAACCTTCCTTCAATCAACCATCAAGGAAGACTGGAAGCAAGTAAAGTTTTAGAACTGTATGGCAGACCTCAGCTTTTCAAACTGTACCATTTTCAAAACTATAATAACAGCAACTTAGCATGAACCTTTGTTGCTCATTGTCCCAATTGCATTACCAAGCAGGGTCCCTTCCTTTTCCGAAATGAACCCGAGTGTCGTTGAAATTTAAACGCCAGCACTAAAGTAATATAGCTAATTCTATTTCACTGCTTTAATTTCAAAGTTCAGTTAGCTGGCTACAATATTCAGATTACACAAGCACAAATTAAGAGTGCGAGTTTTGTTATCGTATTTTAGCTTACCTGTGACTGCAGCTCAGCTTGGTACGTACTAAATTTTACTATTGTTAATTGTTCAGAATCATTTAATTCAAGTTCAAAGTTAAATCTCTTATTTCCAAATTGCGTAGATTCAAGTAGTTTTTTTGAAATGATTGTTGAGGTAGTCCAAGAATAACCGTATTTTACTGAATTTCGATGTGCTTCAGAAAGAAAGCTCACTATTAACTTCAGTCACTAAATTAACTTTCGATTTTCCGGTTTTATTAATTCTTTGCTAAATTAAGTCAGGGTGTAGCGAAATTTATTACTTCTGACAAACTTTCAGTTTTCACACTACACGTGTCAACCTTCAGTTGCCACGCTTCTAGTGCTAATTATATGTGTAATAACCTTTCTTTTTCAGTTACTATAGTAATTGTCCTTAGGACTGGCGACCGTGATTTCCCCAAATCTCAAATACCTAATTACCGCTAGTTAATTGTTAACGTAACGGCTGCACATTTACTTTCTTTATTAACTTTACCCCTTTTCAAAATTACTTTCCACCAGTTTCATTAGCACAGTTCCTTTCATTTAGATGTAACCCTTTCCTCCCTCTTTACCGACAGGTTAACTTCGGTGACGATTGCTTTTCCAAAACTCCCATTAGGTACACGCGGTTTCGTCTTTCACTGTCATTAAGGTCGGAAAGTGAGGGGGAGGTTACACGTGGCGACCTGGTGACAGGACAATCTTCAGATTTGAGGTTGTTCTGGACACGAATTTTGCATTGTGCAAATCTCGTAACAAAGTATTGGTTACGTACAGGCCGTTACGTCAGCGAGAATATGTAGTGGGAGTAATCCTAATTATATTTGAGATTTGGCATTTATATTGAAAATTATTAAAATGAGTGAAGGCAACAATTGCCAAAATTTGGTAGACTTGGATACGAAACAATCGGTCGAACAGTGGGAAACGCGCACCGCGGTACCCATTGTTCAGGGGCAGGCGGCTAGCATGAAAGACGCGACCATCGAAACGCAACAAAGAGCAGAAATGGAATTCCAAACTTTAGAAAATGTTTCGGAATCGGAAGTGAAAATCAAACCTGAATCCCTTTATGACGAATACGGGGGGACAATTAAAGAGGAAGCCGCTACGGAAGTGGAACCGGTAGTTTCCGGGAATTTAACTGATTTATTGAATGTTTTGATTAACGAAATCAAGAGTCAATCGGCCAAGCTAGACAATCAGAACAAAGCTATTAACGTTGTTAACAACAATGTTGGAGTTGTTAATACAAAAGTTGATAAAATCAAAGAAGATATTGTTGTAATTAATACCGAAATCGGTAATCTTAAACAGGAAATGATAGGCGTTCAGGCGGAAATTGCGAGCATAAATACTCGTTATGATTCCGAAATTAGCAGAATCGAGAAAAGTGTAGGAGAAGCAGTTGCTCCGATCATCGAGAATAAGGTGACGGAACAAATTCAATTAGTGAAAAAAGAGGATCAACAGAAGGTGGAAACTTTAAAGGCTTTAGTGTCCGAAGTAGACACTAAAGTGAGGGAGCAGGCTAATACCTGCGAAGAGAAAAAGAGGGAAGTGGAAACGCTTGCGACAACCACTTGCCAAGTAATTACGAGAGTGTCGGAATTAGAAAAGAAACTTGACGAAAAACAGAGCTATGTGCCAATCTGTGCACATAGTTCGGAATTGTTGACGAAAGAGGAGCGGTTCGACCCCTTGAAAAAAGGCGGTATACACGCGACGGATTTCATTAAAAATTGTGAAAGAGTTTTACCCAGATCGTGGACTAATGAGAGAAAAATTAATACGGTTATTGATGTGCTGGCTGGTGATGCCAAGCGTTGGGGCTTAAACCTCAACATTACGAACCTGACTTTTGACGAGTTTAAAAATTTGTTTCTGGCTGAATACTGGTCAGAGCAAAAACAGCAAAGTGTTTGGCGCGAATTTGTCGTATCGAGGCCTTTCGATGCGAATTCGCGCGGCTCGATGAAGGAGTTTTGTGAGGGCTGGATTCGCAAGTTGGAATATTTGCGTGATCGCCGCACGGAATCCGAAATAGTCTGGGAACTCTACAAGAAGCTTCCAGATGATACAAAACGCTACGTAGGAAGCAATTATAGGACAGTGAATGATTTCCTGGAAAGAGTTGAGGACGAGGACAATTGGCGCAATAATCGCGACAGTGGTAGAGGCCGTGGTAACAACAACGAGTACCACAGCAACCACAACAATGATAACCATGGGAATAATGCATACCGCAGCAATAACAATAATGGTTCGGACCCTAATAACAATCGGTACAATGCAAATAATAACAGGAATTACGGAAACCAGTATCATAGTAGCGTGATACGGGCTTCGCAGAATAGTAATAACGCCAGAGGGTGTGATCAGCCGCCTCAGCAGCATCCGTGGAGCGTATCTGCTGGGACGAGACAGGGAAACCATTAGCCGCGCCGGTGAGGGGCCGAGCGGGCGTGGAGAAATTTTGGCGGCCCAATAACAGGAGAAAACCCAGGTATCGTCATTATGAAAATTCCGTGTGGAATAATCAACGGCGGGAGAGTGTGCCAGTGTTAGGAGAAAGGAGTGCGCCCACAAGTAGTAGATCAGCTGTATACACGGCAGTAGAAAATACATTCGCTGTCAGTGAGAACAATTTAAGTAGTGTTCCGGAAATCGATCATAAAGTGGCAGCTGTAATACCCACAGCGGAACTGGAGATTGAGTTTAAGAATGATTCGCAATTGTTGAGAGAAGGTCAGATGTCGGATAAAACGTCCGTCATCGAGCGAGGGGATGCAGAGAGGGATGAGGTCTGGTTAAGGCAGTTCGGTCGCTTATACGACGAACTAAGAGATTATAGGGGTCTGTATGGGAGAAGTGTTTATGGGGAGCGCGTGCAGGATTTGCCGCGTCTCGTCCCGCAGGAAGATAGTGTTTGTGAAATGATAGAAAGTTCTGGCCCTAATCGGCAGACTTTACTAGAAATAGCTGATGTTAAGGGGGAGCACGAGCAAGATTCGTCGTGTTTCGTCCCGCAGGAGTTAAATGTTGAAGTAGTAACGGAAAGTTCTGGCCCTAACCGGCAGACCTTACCGAAAGTTTCAGTGGTAAAAGTAACCGACCCATCCGACGCAAACCTCCAGTTTAAACATTGCGAGAGTATTAAGGAGAAAGATTGCGAAAATTTTAGTGATAGCCGGACACGATTGGTAGAAAAGCACATAGATTACAACGTGTATGAGGTTAGAGCTGACATTATACGGTCAGACGATAGCAGTGTGGGTTGCGCAGATCTAGCGGAAGTAATTGCAGAAACTACTGGACACATTCCTCCAGGTAGATTGGCGGATGAGATTAATCTGACCAAAGTGGAATCAACGAAGGTGACGATTAATGAATTGATAGCAAAGCAACACTCACTAGTTGACGAGTTACAGGAAAAGGTTTCGGTATTGGAGGCGAAGCTACAGGCTAAGCCTCAGGACAAACGTGTTGAAATTAAAACTGTATGTGAACAGAGGCTGAAAAAGCCGCCAGATAAGCCGGATTTAGGGTCAAAGCCGGATGGTTTTTTCTGGAATGACCTGGATATAGACGAGGATTTACTGTGGGAAAATAAAGAAACAGCCGAGGACAAGTGTAGACAGATAGTAGTGTCTGTTAATATGCATGACCTACAACTAAACGTGTTGATTGACACCGGTGCAGAATTGAGTGCTGTATCTGGGAAAATATTTGAGTTACTGAAAGACAGACTTGGCATCGTAGTTATGCCAGTAACAGGAGTGAAAATTATCGGTGCTACTGGGAAGGCCAGTAAACCGGTCACAAAACAGATTTTTGTCAACTTCGAGATAGGTGGGGCACGATTTGAACAAGAGTTTGTCGTCGTGCCAGACTTGACTACGGAAGTAATTATCGGGTTAGATTGGCTATTAAAGTACCGTGCAGTGATTAATTGCGAAAGCAAAACTTTGACATGTACGCCACAAGATAAAACGATAGTAGTTAGTTTTGACGAGGCAGGAGACGGTGTGCATAAGCAATACCAGCCTATACACATTGTTAACTGGCCGGATGACATTTACGTAGGAATGAATTTGAACTGCCGTAACGTGAGGAATTTCGGCAGTGACAAAAGTGTAGAAAGTGAATTGGAAGAGATAATCAAATTCCCTCCACGGATTGACATTAGTATTGGTGTGAAAAAAGATCGTTTGCGAGAAGTAATGAAGCTAAAAGCCGATGCTCGCATACGTCGTCATGACGCAAAAGCGCGTTTTGCTAAGTTTGCAATCGGAGACTTAGTACTTGTAAAAGCTCATGAGAAATCGAGCGAGATAGACAATGAAATCTCTAAATTTAAGTTTGTTTATAATGGACCATATAAAGTCATTGGTATACCTCACACAAATGATTATTGCTTAGAGTATCCAAGCTCTGGAAAACGATTAGGTATACGGAATATTGTAGACTTGAAATTGTACCAACCTAGGATCGATTAATACCACACAATGGGTAATTTGTACAGTATGTAAATATAGAGTGTAAGATTTAAGGATGTGCCATGTTACGATGCTTTTGCCTGACCTAGATGTCATTAAAGAAGTTGTAATTAATAAGTAATTAATTTTGACTAAATGATTTAAGAGTAACTGATTAGTAATCATCTGAAAAATCCAAGCTGCTAGTTTAAGTTTTCAGCTGAGTCACAGTAGATTAAGCAATGTAAATATGATATTGTAACTTGCTGTAATATTTCATGAATGTGTGTTTTTATTAGTCATTGCCGATATACTTAGACGCTGTTTTAAGTTTCAGGCTAGTACATGCGTGTCATGATGGACAGTGTTGAGTTATCCGCTGTGATAGTATTATGGGACTCCTTGAGATTACTCGGGTGTGAGTTTTTCCGAAAGAATTCAGTCAAACGGACGTTCTGGAAACGCCGTTACAAGGGGAGTGAGATCAAGCGTGCCGCACCGGCGGGCGCAACAATAATGGAAAGACCGAGCCGCTGTCGGCTCTTGTGTCGCTGTCGGCTCTTGTTCCGCTGTCGGCATTCTTCCCGGACAGCTGATGTGAAAGGATTCTGCTGTCAATATTGATGTTTTATTTTATCTGCTGTATATTATTTTCTTGTTTAGCGTTAATTGGACATGACGAGAATATTAATTATGAAAAGGTTACATAAAATTGTGTATTCTATGTAATTAATCATTAGTTTGCGTATTTTGATATACCTGTTTTTTATGACCATGTACTCTGATCAATTTTGCAAATAGTATTCCATTTCTTATAGTGTTACGAATTTTAATGATTTTGGACTAGCTAAACCATTTTCTATGTTTTCTATGAATTTTGATATGTTGTCAACCTGTTTTATTTGTGCAAGATGACAGAGTGCAATAAGATTAGGAGTGTCTCCACTCAATTATTATTGTCTAAAAATTGGTTTATGATTAATTAGACGAATGCTAAATTTTTTTGATGTTTTGAGCATATGCATTTCCGCTGTTTCTTTTTTGGGACATTTTCTGAGTCTGTTTACGTTACACGAACATCCTCAGACAATGTGGGGCACGTGTAACGCCGGAAATGCATATCCTCCTATTTCCATCTATTGTACCATTTTTTTTCCTTGCTTTGCTACCTCAAGATATGACATTTCTGTCTCTTTGTATATTGTAATTGTTTTACTATTTGTATATTTATGCATTTATGTCGATGTATAATTGGTTTGTTTCGTAAATATTATTTGTATTTTTACGCTGGGTCTTGCCTAGGGAAAACTGCTATCGAACGATTACGTCGATAGGTCGTGTGAAGAATCAAAGTGTGTAGGATCTTTGGTAGTGTTAACTCTGCCGCGTGGAGCGCGGGCTGAGAGAAGGAGTCTGGCGGGGGTAGCGAGTGGAGCAGGTGTGTTGAGTGACGCTCCCGCGAGTTACCGCGCTTTCGGGGTTTGGCAGCATGTAATTGCGCTCGACTTGAGATGATAGTTTCCGACATGGTGTCGCGGACGGGAAACATTAACTAGCGCACATCAAGACCCCGTTACGTCTGGTGACCGTGTTGAGAAGAAGGCGCGCCAACATCCAGCTTCTGCAACAGCGACGGCCGACAATGAGTGACTGTCACCACCTCCTCGATCGACGGCTTCAAACCTTCCTTCAATCAACCATCAAGGAAGACTGGAAGCAAGTAAAGTTTTAGAACTGTATGGCAGACCTCAGCTTTTCAAACTGTACCATTTTCAAAACTATAATAACAGCAACTTAGCATGAACCTTTGTTGCTCATTGTCCCAATTGCATTACCAAGCAGGGTCCCTTCCTTTTCCGAAATGAACCCGAGTGTCGTTGAAATTTAAACGCCAGCACTAAAGTAATATAGCTAATTCTATTTCACTGCTTTAATTTCAAAGTTCAGTTAGCTGGCTACAATATTCAGATTACACAAGCACAAATTAAGAGTGCGAGTTTTGTTATCGTATTTTAGCTTACCTGTGACTGCAGCTCAGCTTGGTACGTACTAAATTTTACTATTGTTAATTGTTCAGAATCATTTAATTCAAGTTCAAAGTTAAATCTCTTATTTCCAAATTGCGTAGATTCAAGTAGTTTTTTTGAAATGATTGTTGAGGTAGTCCAAGAATAACCGTATTTTACTGAATTTCGATGTGCTTCAGAAAGAAAGCTCACTATTAACTTCAGTCACTAAATTAACTTTCGATTTTCCGGTTTTATTAATTCTTTGCTAAATTAAGTCAGGGTGTAGCGAAATTTATTACTTCTGACAAACTTTCAGTTTTCACACTACACGTGTCAACCTTCAGTTGCCACGCTTCTAGTGCTAATTATATGTGTAATAACCTTTCTTTTTCAGTTACTATAGTAATTGTCCTTAGGACTGGCGACCGTGATTTCCCCAAATCTCAAATACCTAATTACCGCTAGTTAATTGTTAACGTAACGGCTGCACATTTACTTTCTTTATTAACTTTACCCCTTTTCAAAATTACTTTCCACCAGTTTCATTAGCACAGTTCCTTTCATTTAGATATAACCCTTTCCTCCCTCTTTACCGACAGGTTAACTTCGGTGACGATTGCTTTTCCAAAACTCCCATTAGGTACACGCGGTTTCGTCTTTCACTGTCATTAAGGTCGGTAAGTGAGGGGGAGGTTACATGTTACAATGGCAGGTTATCAAGATTTGAATGAGTTTGAACGTGGTGTTACAGTCGGCGCGCGAGCGATGGGAGACATTATCTTCGAGGTAGCGATTAAGTGAGGATTTTCCTGTAAGCCCATTCCACGACTGTACGGTGAATATCAGGAACCCGGTGAAACAACAAATCTCCGACATCGCTGCGGCCGGAAAATGATCCTGCAAGAACGGGTCCAACGACGACTGAAGAGAAAAGCGTTCAACGTGACACAAGCGCGCAACCCTTCGTCAAGCTGTTGCAGATTTCAATGCAGGACCGTCAAAAAGTGTCAGCGCGCGAACTCTTCAACGAAACATCATCGATACGGGCTTTCGGACCCGAAGGCTCACTCGTGTACCCTTGATGACTGCACGACACAAATCTTTAGCCTTGCCTGGGCCCGTCAACACCGACATCGGACTGTTGACGACTGCAAACATGTTGCCTGGTCGGACGAGTCTCGTTTGAAATTGTATCGAGAGGACGGTCGTCTGCGGGTATGTGAACAGCGTAATGAATCCATGGATCCTGCATGTCAGCAGGGGACTGTTGAAGCTGGTAGATTCTCTATAATGATGTGGGGCGTGTGCAGTTGGAGTGATATTGGGCCCCTGATACGTCTAGATACGACTCGGACAGGTGACACGTACATAAGCATGCTGTCTGATCACCTTCATCCATTCATGTCCATTGTGCGTTCCCACAGGCTACGGCAATTCAGGCAGGACAATGCGACACCCCACATGTTAAGTCCCATAGTGCTTAGAACCATTTGAATCATTTATTCTGAATGTGATTCTAAGAACCGGCACATACTTCAGTGTGATCTGCAGAATAGTCATGTAGATGTATAGATGTAGAAAAAGAGTCTGTGAATTGTAATAAAAACTATAACACTTCTGTTGTAACGTATGCCACTGTAATTTGATAAGCATTTCCGTGAACCTTCCATGTTCACTGAGCGAACCTGAGAGGAAACGCGCTGCTCTTCGTGGGATCTTCTCTGTTCCCTGTATCAGCCTAGTCTGGTGCGGGTCATTGACGATGAATGCTGAAGTAACAGCTGAAGAGGTTTCTCAAAGGTGTCTACTTCGTAGATGGTCCACAATTCCTGAGCATTATTTCAATTGAATCTGTGTCTGTAATCAGCCTTCAATGACTTTTATGTATGCACAATTTGCTACACTTGTTTCTGTTGTCTGTCAATTGCAAGTCCGTGCATCAAATCTCAGTTCTTCACAGGACTTTCTACATTTCTCTGCAATTTTCCAGCGTTGCTACTTCTCCGCATACAACGAAAATTAGGGTCGTCATCCTTGAACTCTCCCGTTGCAAGATTTAAGGAGCTGCAATGACTGGTAGTGCGTTACCTCACCGCTAACTAACCGCCTCTTCCACTCATCGAACTTTGGTTCTCTGCGATAAGAAAGCAAGCAGTTCCAAAGACGTGGAGGGCTATCAACACAGAGTCTGTTACTGTCGGCACACCTCGTCACAGAATTCTTTCCTCCCGTCGATCTGCTTTTTAAAGCATCTCTGCTGCCAGTTGGGGGTTGTACTTCGAATGACGACTTCCGTGAATCGCCGTTCGGCTTAGTCATGCCACTTAACGATCTACTTGGGACCCAGGTGGCGTGACTGACACTGTCATAACGAAAAATAGACCGTTCGACACAGTCTTCAGAGACACTGGCAAAAAACGGAAGGACGAGAAAAGCGGATGACATTTAAAACACCCGTGACCTCCCGTGCCTTTAAGACTGACTTAACTGTTTTCCTGCTTCCTTTTTCCATCTTCGTATTGTCGGACCAGTATAGCATAACTTCAGTAGCTCTTTTTTTATTCAGTCCTCTTTAGTTCACAACTCGTCATCTAGTGGTCAGCGTAGCTATCTCCATAACCTGAGTTTCCTCTGTTCGAGTCTCGGCCGGGTAGGAGATTTTTTTCGCTCTAGAACTGTGTGTTCGTGTTGTCCTCACCATTTCAGGTAATCATCACAAGGACGCGCAGGTCACCGAATTTGCCTATCGCAGACGAAGTCTCTTGACCAATGATGTGATCATTTCCTTTCAATACTCCTCCATCGTCTCTCCATGTTGTGGTTTCTTCTGAGCGCGTTGTATCTAATTTCGTATTCCCCCTCCCTCAAAATTCCTCTAAATTACGTATTTTTCTTTCTGTTTGTATTTTCCGATTCTTTCCAGTTCTTTCTCTCCATACCTTTCCTCATTTCTGCAATCCATGCTATTGGTGACTTTTTTCCAGAATTACTGGGATATGTTTTTTTCTTTAGCTTGTCCTGTTTCATTTGGTAGAGGTCTCTAAAGGAGACAGTCTTTAGCTTTGCCACGACTTTTGATATTTTCTGTATATTTATGTCGATCGCCTGTGGTGACAAGTCATAACTCGTAAAATGGTGTCGGACCTCCTTTATCCGGGGTATTTGTAGCAGCTCGACGTGGCGTGGACTCAACAAGTTGCTGCAAGTCTACTACTACTACCACTACTACTACTACTACGTGATCAGGCCCAGTGGACCGCACGCATCTACAAGTTTCCTCCTCCACTGTATTCTGTCCATTGCTGCTATCCGCCATCCGTTCACATCTATTGATACTTGGTTTAAATCTTCATGGAGTCCATCCCTCCAACGCTTCTTGGGTTTCCCTGGCAGTCTCTTTCCTGTAGGAGTGAAATCCAGGAGCTTCCGAGGCCATCTGTGATCCTCCATGGCCGGCCCACTGCATTCGTTTGGCTTTGACAGTTCCTGCTATGTTGGGCTGCTGGTATAGTTTCTCAAGCTCCTGGTTGTACCTGATCCTCCATTCCCCTGTATCAGCATCCACAACTGGACCGAAGATCTTCCGAAATACTTTTCTCTCAAAAACAAAGAGCTTATGGAAGTGCCGTTTCCGGATACTCCATGTCTCACAGCCATATAGAACAACAGGCTGAATCAGGGTTTTGTACAGTCGAATCTTGAACTGTCTGGAGAGATATTTGGACCGAAGCAGTTGTGCTAGGCTGTGGTAAGATCGGTTTTCTGCTTGTACTCTGGCATTGATCTCTGCTTGACGAGTTCTCAGTGAAAAGTGCCCTAGGTATTTGAATTCTTGCACTCTCTTGTAGGAATGGTCCCCAACCTGCAGTGATTGTAGATGATCAGCAGTCTGACAATGACCACGCGTCATAACGAGATACTCTGTCTTGGCTTCGTTTATGTTTAGCCCAAATTTGCTGGCAGCCTCCTTTAGTGCTTTGGCCATTTGCTCCAACTCCTCTTCCGACCTAGAGAGTAAACAGATGTCGTCTGCATAGGCTAAGTATGCCAGTCTCCTTCCTTCGGTTTCAATCCCTTCGTTCTCTTGGAAGGTTTCGCGTACGACCTTCTCGAGGGCGAAGTTGAACAGGATAGGGAACAACCCATCTCCTTGCCTGAGTCCTGTCACAATTTCAAACTCCCCTGTGGAAATAGCGAGTCATCCGACCACTAAAGACCTCCATAACGGCAAAAATGCTGCGGTATAGGATGTAATGCACTCATCTGTCCCATAAATATCAGATGGAATTCATGTCGGGCGATCCGGGTGGCCCAATCATTCGCTCGAACTGTCCAGAACGTTCTTCAAACATTAAGAACCAGTGGCATGGTGCCTTAAGGTCCATAAAAATGCCATCGTTGTTTGGGAACATGAAGTCCATGAACGGCTGCAAATGGTCTCCAAGTAGCCGACCATAACAATTTCCAATCAATTACCGGTTCAGTTGGACCAGAGCACCCAATCCGTTCCACGTAAGCACAGTCCACTCCATTAAGGAGCCGTCCCCAGTGTGCACAACACATCACTGACAACTTGGGTCCGTGACTTCCTGGGCTGTGTGCGACATTCGAACCCCACCGTCAGCTGTTACCAACTGGAATCGGGACTCATCCGACCAGGCCACACTTTTCCATTCGTCGAGGGTCTACTGAAACGGTCACGAAGGAGAGGTACTGTATGCGATGACGCCCTGTTAACAAAAGCACTTGCGTCGGTGGTCTGTTGGCGTATCATACACTCCTGGAAATGGAAAAAAGAACACATTGACACCGGTGTGTCAGACCCACCATACTTTCTCCGGACACTGCGAGAGGGCTGTACAAGCAATGATCACACGCACGGCACAGCGGACACACCAGGAACCGCGGTGTTGGCCGTCGAATGGCGCTAGCTGCGCAGCATTTGTGCACCGCCGCCGTCAGTGTCAGCCAGTTTGCCGTGGCTCAACACGTGGGGCGTGAGGTCTCCACAGTACATCGATGTTGTCGCCAGTGGTCGGCGGAAGGTGCACGTGCCCGTCGACCTGGGACCGGACCGCAGCGACGCACGGATGCACGCCAAGACCGTAGGATCCTACGCAGTGCCGTAGGGGACCGCACCGCCACTTCCCAGCAAATTAGGGACACTGTTGCTCCTGGGGTATCGGCGAGGACCATTCGCAACCGTCTCCATGAGGCTGGGCTACGGTCCCGCACACCGTTAGGCCGTCTTCCGCTCACGCCCCAACATCGTGCAGCCCGCGTCCAGTGGTGTCGCGACAGGCGTGAATGGAGGGACGAATGGAGACGTGTCGTCTTCAGCGATGAGAGTCGCTTCTGCCTTGGTGCCAATGATGGTCGTATGCGTGTTTGGCGCCGTGCAGGTGAGCGCCACAATCAGGACTGCATACGTCCGAGGCACACAGGGCCAACACCCGGCATCATGGTGTGGGGAGCGATCTCCTACACTGGCCGTACACCACTGGTGATCGTGGAGGGGACACTGAATAGTGCACGATACATCCAAACCGTCATCGAACCCATCGTTCTACCATTCCTAGACCGGCAAGGGAACTTGCTGTTCCAACAGGACAATGCACGTCCGCATGTATCCCGTGCCACCCAACGTGCTCTAGAAGGTGTAAGTCAACTACCCTGGCCAGCAAGATCTCCGGATCTGTCCCCCATTGAGCATGTTTGGGACTGGATGAAGCGTCGTCTCACGCGGTCTGCACGTCCAGCACGAACGCTGGTCCAACTGAGGCGCCAGGTGGAAATGGCATGGCAAGCCGTTCCACAGGACTACATCCAGCATCTCTACGATCGTCTCTATGGGAGAATAGCAGCCTGCATTGCTGCGAAAGGTGGTTATACACTGTACTAGTGCCGACATTGTGCATGCTCTGTTGCCTGTGTCTATGTGCCTGTGGTTCTGTCAGTGTGATCATGTGATGTATCTGACCCCAGGAATGTGTCAATAAAGTTTCCCCTTCCTGGGACAATGAATTCACGGTGTTCTTATTTCAGTTTCCAGGCGTGTATTAACCCAAATTTCGCGGAACTCTCCTAACGATTAGGTTTGTTTTATGTTCCACATTGATTTCTGCGGTTACTTCAGTCAGTGCTGCTTGTCTGTTAGCACTGACAACTCTGCGCAAACGCCGCTGCTCTCGCCTATAGTAACGTCTGAAAACTTTTCACATCAATCACCTGAGGACAAGTGACAGCTGCGCCTACGCGTTGCCCTGTGCTATCTTGTGTACGCGACACTACCGCCATCTGTGCACGTGGATACCGCTATCCCATGACATCCGTCAAATGGCTCTGAGCACTATGGGACTTAACATCTGAGGCCATCAGTCCCCTAGAACTTAGAACTACTTAAACCTAACCAACCTAAGGACATCACACAGATCCATGCCCGAGGCAGGATTCGAACCTGCGACCGTAGCGGTCGCGCGGTTCCAGACTGTAGCGCCTAGAACCGCTCGGCCACCAAGGCCGGTGACATCCGTCAGCGCAGCGCATTTTGGCTCTCTCTTAATCGCGTGATGCGGTAGTGCGGTGCGTGGGTTTCAATACGTAGCAGCAGATGAGACGCGTAAAGCTGAAATACTAAACACGTTTCTCCAAAGCTGTTTCACAGAGGAAGACCGCACTGCAGTTCCTTCTCTAAATCCTCGCACGAACGAAAAAATGGCTGACATCGAAATAAGTGTCCAAGGAATAGAAAAGCAACTGAAACCACTCAACAGAGGGAAGTCCACTGGACCTGACGGGATACCAATTCGACTCTGCACAGAGTACGCCAAAGAACCTGCCCCCCTTCTAACAACCGGGTACCGCAAGTCTCTAGAGGAGCGTAAGGTTCCAAATGATTGGAAAAGAGCACAGGTAGTCCCAGTCTTCAAGAAGGGTCGTCGAGCAGATGCGCAAAACTATAGGTCTATATCTCTGACATGGATCTGTTGTAGAATTTTAGAACATGGTTTTTGCCCGCGTGTCATGTCATTTCTGGAAACCCATAATCTGCTCTGTAGGAATCAACACGGATTCCGGAAACAGCGATCGTGTGAGACCCAACTCGCTTTATTTGTTCATGAGACCCAGAAAATACTAGATACAGGCTCCCAGGTAGATGCTATTTTTCTTGACTTCCGGAAGGCGTTCGATATACTTCCGCACTGCCGCCTCATAAACAAAGTAAGAGGCTACGGAATATCAGACCAGCTGTGCGGCTGGATTGAAGAGTTTTTAGCAAACAGAACACAGCGTGTTGTTCTGAATGGAGAGACGTCTACAGACGTTAAAGTAACAGGGGAGTGTTATGGGACCATTGCTTTTAACAATATACCAGGTGATCAAAAAGTCAGTATAAATTTTAAAACGGAATAAATCACGGAATAAGGTAGATAGAGAGGTACAAATTGACACACATGCTTGGAATGACATGGGGTTTTATTAGAACAAAAAAAAATACAAAAGTTCAAAAAATGTCCGACAGATGGCGCTGCATCTGATAAGAATAGCAATAATTAGCAGAACAATGTAAGACAAAGCAAACATGATATTCTTTACAGGAAATGCTCAATATGTCCACCATCATTCCTCAAAAATAGCTGTAGTCGAGGAATAATGTTGTGAACAGCACTGTAAAGCATGTCCGGACTTATGGTGAGGCATTGGCGTCGGATGTTGCCTTTCACCATCCCTAGAGATGTCGGTCGATCACGATACACTTGCGACTTCAGGTAACCCCAAAGCCATTAATAACACGGAATGAGGTCTGGGGACCTGGGAGGCCAAGCATGACGAAAGTGGCGGCTGAGCACACGATCATCACCAAACGACGCGCGAAAGACATCTTTCACGCGTCTAGCAATACTTTTTTTTTTTTTGTTCTAATAAAACCTCATGTCATTCCAAGCATTTGCGTCAATTTTTACTTCTGTATCTACATTATTCCGTGGCTTATAGAGTTTTCAATAGAGACTTTCTGATCACCCGGTATATAAATGATCTAGTAGATAGTGTCGGTAGTTCCATGCGGCATTTCGCGGATGATGCTGTAGTATACAGAGAAGTTGCAGCATTAGAAAATAGCAGAGAAATGCAGGAAGATCTCCAGTGGATAGGCACTTGGTGCAGGGAGTGGCAACTGACCCTTAACATAGACAAATGTGATGTATTCCGAATACATAGAAAGAAGGATCCTTTATTGTATGATTATATGATAGCGGAACAAACACTGGTAGCAGTTACTTCTGGGAGTATGCGTGCGGAACGATGTGAAGTGGAATGATCATATAAAATTAATTGTTGGTAAGGCGGGAGCCAGGTTCAGATTCATTGGGAGAGTCCATAGAATATGTAGTCCATCAACAAAGGAGGCGGCTTACAAATCACTCGTTCGACCTATACTTGAGTATTGCCCATCAGTGTGGGATCCGTACCAGGTCGGGTTGACAGAGGAGATAGAGAAGATCCAAAGAAGAGCGGCGCGTTTCGTCACAGGGTTATTTGGTAAGCGTGATAGTGTTGCAGAGTTGTTTATCAAACTCAAGTGCAAGAGAGGCGCTCTGCATGGCGGTGTAGCTTGCTGTCCAGGTTTCGAGAGCGTGCGTTTCTGGATGAGGTATCGAATATATTGCTTCCCCCTACTTATACGTCCCGAGGAGATCACGAGTGTAAAATTAGAGAGATTAGAGCGCGCACAGAGGCTTTCCGGCAGTCGTTCTTCCCGCGAACCGTACGCGACAGGAACAGGAAGGAGGGGTAATGACAGTGGCACGTAATGTGCGCTCCGCCACACACCGTTGGGTGGCTTGCGGAGTATAAACGTAGATCTAGGACAGATATGTAGCTCCTAACTGACAACGCAGTGATGGAGTAACTATGTTTTCTACTTGGTAATTAAAATTTTACGACTGACCTTAAGAGTTCCGGCACGTACCTGTACCCGCGTCGGGTCTGATCAGAAACGCCACGAGAGGGAGCCACCTGCCGCTCTGAATCCGGGACCCCCCACAGCTCGACCAGCGGGTCTCCACGGCTGCAGGTAGGTCCGCCAGCTGGGGTACAGCCGCCTCGTGCAGCGCTGATAGCGGCAGCAGGTGCGGGCGGCGCGGGGGCGAGTCACGTGACGTCACGTCACGTCTGGCGTGCGTCGTTAAGCACGGTGACTGCGCTGCCACGCGGTTCGTGGAAATCCTTCCTGGGACGCAGAGCTTTCTGCGAGCGCGGACGCCCTACCTGTTGTAAGTTCAAAGCCGCAGCGAACACGGCGATGAGTGCTACTGCGACGGTGGTGCATAAATACACTACTGGACATTGAAATTGCTACACCAAGAAGAAATGCAGATGATAAACGGGTATTCATTGCGCAAATATATTTTACTAGAACTGACATGTGATTACATTATCACGCAATTTGGGTGCATAGATCCTGAGAAATCAGTTCCCAGAACAACCACCTCTCGCCGTAATAACGGCCTTGATGCGCCAACAGAGCTTGGATGGCGTGTACAGGTACAGCTGCCCATGCAGCTTCAACACGATACCACAGTTCATCAACAGTAGTGACTCGCGTATTGTGACGAGCCAGTTGCTCGGCCACCACTGACCAGACGTTTTCAATTGGTGAGAGATCTGGAGAATGTGCTGGCCAGGGCAGCAGTCGAACATTTTCTGTATCCAGAAAGGCCCGTACAGGACCTGCAACGTGCTGTCGTGCATTATCCTGCTGAAATGTACGGTTTCGCAGGGATCGAATGAAGGGTAGAGCCACGGGTCGCAACACATCTGAAATCTAACGTCCACTGTTCAAAGTGCCGTCAATGCGAACAAGTGGTGACCGAGTCGTGTATCCAATGGCACCCCGTACCATCACGCCAGGTGATACGTCAGTATGGCGATGACGAATACACGCTTCCAATCTGCGTTCACCGCGATGTCGCAAAACACGAATGCGACCATCATGATGCTGTAAACAGTACCTGGATTCATCCGAAAAAATGACGTTTTGCGATTCGTGCACCAAGGTTCACCGTTTAGTACACCATCGCAGGCGCTCCTGTCTGTGATGCAGCCTCAAGGGTAACCGCGGCCATGGTGTCCGAGCTGATAGTCCATGCTACTGCAAACGCCGTCGAACTTTTCGTGCAGATCGTTGTTGTCTTGCAAACGTCCCCATCTGTTGACTCAGGGATTGAGACGTGGCTGCGCGATCCGTTACAGCCATGCGGGTAAGGTGCCTGTCATATCGACTGATAGTGATAAGAGGCCGTTGGGATCCAGCACGGCGTTCCGTATTACCCTCCTGAACCCACAGATTCCATATTCTGCTAACAGTCATTGGATCTCGACCAACGCGAGGAGCAATGTCGCGATACGATAAACCGCAATCGCGATAGGCTACAATCCGACCTTTATCAAAGTCGGAAACGTGATGGTATGCATTTCTCCTCCTTACGCGAGGCATCACAACAACGTTTTTCCAGGTAACGCCGGTCAACTGCTGTATGTGTATGAGAAATCGGTTGCAAACTTCCCTCATGTTAGCGCGTTGTAGGTGTCACCACCGGCGCCAACTTTGTGTGAATGCTCTGAAAAGGTAATCATTTGCATATCACAGCATCTTCTTCCTGTCGGTTAAATTTCGCGTCTGTAGCACGTCATTTTCGTGGTGTAGCAATTGTTATGGCCAGTAGTGTATCTGCCGCAATGTCAGACTAATGCGAGTCCCTAGCCATTTGTTTATCAGATTTCGTGTGATGATTTCAGCCACAGCTGTTGGGCCGTGGGACGAGTCAGTACATAGTTTATACACTGATCAGACAAGGAGGCTGGTATACTTGCATAATATCGTGTAGGGCCCCCGCGAGCACGCAGAAGTGTCGCAACACAAGGTGACATGGACTAGATTAATGTCTGAAGTAGTGCTGGAGGAACTGACGCCATGAATAGTGCAGGACTGTCCCATGAATCCGTAAGAGTACGAGGGGGTGGAGATTTCTTCTGAACAGCACGTTGCGAGGCATCCTAAATAGGCTGAATAATGTTCGAGTCTGCGAAATAGTTGGCCAGAGGAAGTGTTCAAACTCAGAAGGGTGTTCTTGGAGCCACTCTGTAGCAATTCGCATGTGAGGTGTCGCATTGTCCTGCTGAAATTCCCCAAGTCCGTCGGAATGCACAATGGACATGAATGGATGAAGATGAACAGACAGGATGCTTACGTACGTGTCACTTATTAGAGTCGTATCTAGACATATCTGGGGTTCCATACCACCAACTGCACAAGCCTCACATCATTACAGAGCCTCCACCAACTTGAACAGTCCCCTGGTGACACGCAGGGTCCATGGATTCATGAGGTTGTCACCATACCCGTACACTGAGAGGTGCCATGAGCCCCCTCTCATATTTCTGTCTTACGATTTTCCTCTCTAATTGCATGCAGTGAAAACTCGCTATTCTTTCACACGCGGACTTCCCACGTTGCGTCTCTCGTCACCCGGGTGGTCCGGTGACAGGTGGGCTCTGCTGATCTGGAAAGCGTTAAGCCGACGGGTGTGAGGAAGTCGAGTGAATGCTTTGCAGACGCCGACATTGTCAAAAGACACGCCCGGAGGGGTCTGAAGTAGCGGCTGGGCTAGAGGTTCCGTTACTTCGCAGAAACTTAGCGAAAACACTTTCTGGCGGGCTACCAGTGAGGCGTGGGAATGACTTGTGTACCCAGGCAGTTGTGGCGGGAAAATTCCCGCGCTTTCTGCAAAATAGTAACTGTGATTGGCTTGCTCAGGACATAGCTCCGTGACGTAGCAAAATCAGCGCAGTAATTGGCGCCAAGAATCTCCATTGGTGGAATGGTAGTGCTCCGGCAATAGAATGGAATTTTCCGCCGGTTTTCGAGTTGCTGATTGGAACGTTCAACCACGGCCACTGTCGTGGGGGCGGGAATGTTGTGTGTTCGGCCTGTGCGGGTGCTCTAGGGAGTCGGCTCTCGCCTTTCGGTCGAGGACGTCGAAGCAACCAGCCATCGCCTCCGGTACGCCACTTCATGTTCTGGCAGTTAAGAAGACAGTTTGGTAATGTATGTCCGCAGCACCGGCAAATAGGGATTTTCCTAGGTGATAATCAGAGCTCAGCAGAGCGCGCCTGTTCGTCTTTTTCTAACTTTGTTCTGTCTTGAGTAGCAGCAATTAATGTTGGGTTAGCTGTGTGTCTCTCTTAAGATTTGAGTGGCAAGGAATTGGCTCCACATACCACTTCGTCTTAAACCTCACAATCTAGTTTAGGGACAACTTCACCTTCATAGCGTTTGTTTGAGTATCCAATTTGAGCCAATTTGATGTATTATAAATGTTTCATGTGTTTTTGTTTATTATTTTGTGTTTAGTCTTAATAAATCATATTGTTATTTTGGACAGAACTTTCATTCTGTGAATCGGTAGAGCAACCCATCATTTCTCACTACGTTAATGAAACCTTCCTTTATTTAACTTATTTATCAAATTAAATTATTGCAGGTGCCAAACTCTTTTCTACTCCACTTGCAGGGTTGATTACAGTCAGTTCGCGTATATTTTTTAATCCATGTGCAACATCAAAAGTCGGAGTTAGAATAGGGGGGGGGGGGGGGGGCTTAGAGCATCATTTACATATGGAGATTCTAGAAGAATTTAGTATTAAATACACTGCTTGCAACACGTCCATCCGCTCGATACAATCTGAGCCGAGACTCGTTCGACCAGGCAGTATATTTGCAGTCATCAACAGCCTAATGTCGGTATTGACGGCCCCAGGCGAGTTGTAAAGGCTTGTACCGTGTAGTCATCAAGGGTACACGAGTAGCCCATATCGATGATGTTTCGCTGAATGGTTCGCACTCTGACAATTGTTGATAGTCGAGCACTGAAATCTGTAGCAGTCTGCGGTAGGGTTACACTTCTGTCACGTTGAACGATTCTCTTCAGTTGTCATTGGTTCCGTCCAGGTGCTGGAAGGTTCTTGGGGACTGGCAGCCCATTCTTCACAGGGTGCTGCACTGAGGAGAGTATTGATGTTGTTCGGTGAGGCCTGGCACGAAGTCAGCGTTCCGAAACTTTCAAAGGTGTTCTATAGGATTCATATCAGGACTCTGTCCAGGCCATTTAATTACAGGGATGGTATTGTCGTGTAACCACTCCGCCACAGGCCGTACATTATGAACAGATGCTCGATCGTGTTGAAAGATGCAATCGCCATCCCCGAATTCCTCTTCAACAGTGAGAAGCAAGAAGGTGCTTAAAACATAAATGTAGGCCTCTGCTGTGATAGTGCCACGCAAAACAACAATAGGTGCAAGCACCCTCCATGAAAAATACGACCACGCCATAACACCACCGCCTCCAAATTTTACTGTTATCACTACACACGCAGGCAGATGACGTTCACCGGGCATTTGCCATACCCACACCCTGCCATCTTAGCGCCACATTGTGTACCATCATTCGTCGCTCCACACAACGTTTTCCCACAGTTCAGTCGTCCAATGTCAACGCTCCTTACACCAAGCGAGGCGTCGTATGGCATTTACCGGCGTGATGTGTAGCTTATGTGCAGCCACTCCGCCATGTAATCCAAGTTTTCTCACCTTCCACGTAACTGTCATAGTACTTGCAGTGGATCCTGATGAGTTTGTAATTCCTGTGTGATGTCTGCCTATTACACATTCCGATCCTCTTCAACTGTCGGCGGTGTCTGTCAGTCAACAGACGAGGTCGGCCTGTACGCTTTTGTGTTGTACGTCTCAGGTCACGTTTCCACTCCACTATCACATCGGAAACAGTAGACCTAGGGATGTTTAGGAGTGTGGAAATCTCGCGAACAGACGTGACACAAGTGACACCCAATCACCTGACCACGTTCGAAATCCGAGAGTTCTGCGGAGCGCCTCAGTCTGCTCTCTCACGATGTCTAATGACTACTGAAGTCGCTGATACGGAGTACCTGGCAGTAGGTGGCAGCACAATGCACCTAATATGTTAAACGTATGTTTTTGGGGTGTCCGCATACTTTTTATCACATGGTATATATTTGGCAGGTCAGCCCCGATAGCGGAGTGGTCAGCGCGTCGGAATACCGCGCCAAGGGGCCCAGGTTCGATTCCTGTGTGAGTCGGGGATTTTTCTTCGCTCAGGGACTGGGTGTTGTGTTATCCTCATCCTCGTCATCGTGTTGTGTTGTCGTTGTCATCATCATCTCATTCGCCGGGGTGGCGACAAGAACGCCTCCGGCCACCCCTTAAATTACACTTGCCAAATCCGCCCATACCCATGCCGACCCTCGAAAGTGCGGGATACCGCCACAAGGACAAGAAGTGTGTATGTGGCAGTTTTCTCCGAACACATGGCGTATCAAAAAGAATCATTCGATTTAGCACGTTGAAAGGTCTCTGTTGGATTCCGTTCATGTTAATTTCTTAAATCTGTTGTCATTTACGGCATAAATTCCTCTTCTAAATTTACGGTGGCGTTTCTGACTATCTGGGAGGAGACTGAGTAGTGAAACGTGTTACTTTTGCACATAAACAAGAACGATCTGTCACACTACTACACTTTAAATCACAGTTTATATGTAATTCATGTCACACAGTCCCATATGGAGCCTACATCTGCTTTCTTTTATATACTGTATATGAGTGGTCAGCGTGACAGACTGTCAATCCTAAGGGCCCGGGTTCGATTCCCGGCTGGGTCGGAAATTTTCTCCGCTCAGGGACTGGGTGTTGTGTTGTCCTAATCATCATCATTTCATCCCCATCGACGCGCAGGTCGCCGAAGTGGCGTCAAATTGAAAGACCTGCACCAGGCGAACGGTCTACCCGACGGGAGGCCCTAGCCACACGACATTTCCATTTATTTATGATAAGATACTGTCATCCCCCTTCCCTTCTGTGTGAGAGGATGAATGAGCAAATGTATTTCTAGTTGCATGCTTGAGGGTAGCAGACAAGCCTGTCTGCTAGAGAACAGTAGGACCAACGTCGGAACAGGTAGCTACGCTTTCTAAAAGCATTGAGATTTCAATTCTTAGTATGGTCCTGTCCGTCCCTTGTCATGTTGGTATAGGAAGCTGCCCCTCTGGCCACTTCCGTTTGTATTTGTGAGCCACCCTCAGGAAGGGACCAGGTCAGTCTGTCCGTGGCGAGCGTCTGAAGTGGTAATATCTCCGGCTAAGCGCGTGCCTGCTAAGTCCGTAGGACAATGGATTTCTTAAGTTCAGCCTAACTGAAAATTTAATCACCTTTATTTCAGGTTTAGCTCTAAAATATCTAATGTTATCTTAAATTGCAACGCAGTGTATTTCGAGTGTGAAGTTCAAAACATCTTCCAGTAGTTGCTTTGTCACTACTTTGTGAGTAAAGTGGAACCACGTGTTGATCAGTAACTCTAACTACAATCATCAATCTTAAATGCGAGTGTGCGAGAGATTATAACATCTCGTCTTGACAATATTTTTCAATATAGCAACTTTTCTTTATGTTCAACCCACGTGGGGTGTACTTTGTGACACCACTACCACGTGCTTATACAATTGTTTGCCCCATCAGGTTAATAGTAAGACGTTAGTAACCAGTTCGAGGTTTTTCTTTTGTAAATTGCTTTTCGATCTAATTTATTTTAATTATCAAAATTATTGTGGAGTTACACGCTTTGTGTAAACCAAGTTGACCAAGTGAAGCATGTGGTGTAATCATCCAAGTAGCTCTCAGCTATTCTTTTTGGGAAGATTTCACAGAGAGTTAGTATGAATTTAGTATACCAGTGTGTGGTAATTTCATGACGGACAGGATTGCGCTACGAACGTAACTTCTTTGGGTGAAAATTGAATCGGTTGGTTGTGGTTAATTTCCTCTTGCATATGTTTCAACGTTCTTCGTGTCTTATTTTATGAATGCAGTGTTGTATGCAGTCTCCCAATCTTGGCTCCATATTTGATGTGTTCCGTAAGATGACAAACTCACATTTTCACAATCCAAAATAAGGCACCAGTTTAGTTATGAATCAAGTTTAATATGCTGAAATTTTAACGGAACAATGGTCAATGTTAAAATAAATGTCCAAATATAAACTGATTTATTTCTTTTTATTTAAATTCTCTTTTTATATATATATATATATATATATATATATATATATATATATATATATATATATATATATAAAAATAATCACCGGTTGTCGTATGACTATTAAAAGGTTATAATTAATGTTAGTCTGGTTGGGAATTTGGTAAGCTAGACTGGATACCTGGTGAAACAGTTGCGCAGTAATGCAAGGTTAACTTCTCCAGACAGCTCACAGCTTTTAACCCGCTTTTATTGTCTATTAGCACCGCTTTCATAACAAATTAAATAAAGCAACAACATTACAACGTCTATATTTCATAACAAATAAACATATACAACTGACTTTGTTTTTTGGTAAACGGGAAACCCAAAAAGTTCTTTTTTTTTCTTACCTTTTCTTAGGTGTTTAGTATGTCCCGCTTGAGATGCACGGCATATGTCAATGTGGTACGTATATTGTTCCGACATTGCAGCGAGCGCGTCTCGAGTTACAGCTTCCCCAGCTTGTGTTGTGCAATATGTGAGTTCATTCATTGTTATTGGTGACGGAGGCACATAAACAGAGTCTCCGGAAGAAATAATCACTCACAATCAAGAAAACTGTGATCTTCCACCTTGCACAAAACGAAATTACAGAACTCCTCATGTTGTTGTTTGTCACCTCCTCGAAGAGCTTGCAGAATTTTGTGTGGTTTGATGTGTAAACGTTGACGCAACACACCCCAGACGGTCATCGAGGGCATGTTGAGCTGTCGAGCTGCACGGCGAACGGATTTCTGCGGACTCCTTGTGAAACTGTGGCGGATGCGTTCGACGCCTGTGTCAGGCACTCGGGGACGACCCGGCGATTTGCCTTTACACAAACAACCTGTTTCTCTTAAATGTTAATACTATCATATAATGCACTGTGCTGTCGGACGCTCCATACCATACCTAGTACGAAAGTGACGCTGAGCAGTTATTACTGACCCGCACTGCACAAAACGTAGAACACTAAACGCTTTCTGTTGTCCTGACACCATTTTTTCTATATTTGAAGTGGGCGCACACTGCTGCTACCTAGCGGAAACCATGTAAAACTCCAGAGTTCGCTCTTTCCAACAGTACGTTGCTCACGCACACACCTCAAATAACGTAATACTTGTGATTTTTTTAGAGAGGATGATTCTTTTCGATACACCCTGTATTTCGTTGTTTCCAAAGGGTGCGTTTGGCCAGGAAACTATGATGAGGCCCACACCTTAAATCTTTGCGGAATAAACAAGCACTCTGTGGCAGTGAACATGTTACGTCATTTTAACACCTCATTTCGGGAAGATTCGGGTGAAAATGGGTTCACGCAGTTAGTGTTGCGTCTGTTTATGTTTTGAAGTGTGAAATAAACAACTGTGAGCACAGATTACGTGTTGAAGATCGCTGTGCAAACAAAGAAGCTGCGAATGGCTGTTAACCATCTGAGTTCCAACAATGTAAAAAGTTATTTAATTTTAAAAATTCTCCCAAAATTGACCATCAGTGTAGTAAGCAACGAATACTACTAAATAGACTGCTTACACTACACTTGTCCGCCCTATTCTGGAGTATTGCTGTGCGGCGTAGAATCCGCATCAGGTGGGACTGACGGATGGCAGTGAAAAAGTACAAAGAAGGGTAGCTCGTTTTGTATTATCGCGAAATAGGCGAGATAGTGTCACAGACATGATACGTGAGTTGGAGCGGCAACCATTAAAACAAAGGCGCTTTTCGTTGCAACGGGATCTTCTCATGAAATTTCAGTCACCAGTTTTCTCCCCCGATTGCGAAAACATTATGTTGGCACCCATCTACATAGGGAGAAATGATCACCACGATAAAATAAGAGAAATCAGGGCTCGCACAGAAAAATTAAAGTGCTCATTTTTCCCGCGTGCAGTTCGAGAGTGGAACGGTAGAGAGACAGCTTGAAGGTGGTTCATTGAACGCTCTGCCAGGCATTTTATTGTGAATAGCAGAGCAATCACGTAGATGTAGACGTAGAATAGAAGAAGCTATTTGCAAAAAGTAAACAGCCAATTGTTTCACGACGATGGCTCGCTTTGGAACATTTGTAATGTGTTTTCAATTATTGCAGGCACCTTCGAGAGAAAAAATCTCCTCTTCCATTCAAGCGAAAGTACGAAAGGAACCCTATCTTGAAATTTATATGATGAAATAATTTACTTCAGAGTGGTGGTTGTCAATGAAAGACAGAGATTATGGATAGTACGGAAGTGTAGACCTACGTTAGACAGTACAGGGCTATTACAAATGATTGAACCGATTTCATAAATTCACTGTAGCTCCATTCATTGACATATGGTCACGACACACTACAGATACGTAGAAAAACTCATAAAGGTTGGTTCGGCTGAAGCCGCACTTCAGGTTTCTGCCGTCAGAGCGCTCGAGAGCGCAGTGAGACAAAATGGCGACAGGAGCCGAGAAAGCGTATGTCGTGCTTGAAATGCACTCACATCAGTCAGTCATAACAGTGCAACGACACTTCAGGACGAAGTTCAACAAAGATCCACCAACTGCTAACTCCATTCGGCGATGGTATGCGCAGTTTAAAGCTTCTGGATTCCTCTGTAAGGGGAAATCAGCGGGTCGGCCTGCAGTGAGCGAAGAAACGGTTGAACGCGTGCGGGCAAGTTTCACGCGTAGCCCGCGGAAAAGTGGCTCATGCCACAAATGGAGACCGACAACGCCGACTTCATCTTTCAACAGGATGGTGCCCCACCGCACTTCCATCATGATGTTTGGCATTTCTTAAACAGGAGATTGGAAAACCGATGGATCGGTCGTGGTGGAGATCATGATCAGCAATTCATGTCATGCTCTCCACGCTCTCCCGACTTAACTCCATGCGATTTCTTTCTGTGGGGTTATGTGAAAGATTGTGTTTAAACCTCCTCTACCAAGAAACGTGCCAGAACTGCGAGCTCGCATCAACGATGCTTTCGAACTCATTGATGGGGACATGCTGCGCCGAGTGTGGGAGGAACTTGATTATCGGCTTGATGTCTGCCGAATCACTAAAGGGGCACATATCGAACATTTGTGAATGCCTAAAAAAAAACTTTTTGAGTGTTTGTATGTGTGTGCAAAGCATTGTGAAAATATCTCAAATAATAAAGTTATTGTAGAGCTGTGAAATCGCTTCAATCATTTGTAATAACGCTGTATAATTCTATTCAGTTTGTAATCGAAAACGGGATGAAGATTCAGTTGTATTAACGGATAACTTCTGCCAGTATGTATCTCAGATAGTTGTAGAACATTACGTAGTTTTCATCTACTAGCAGTTCTCTCTGTTCAGGCGTTCGACGAATCCAGACTCTCATTCGCGATTTTGTCCGCTCTTATTGTCAAGTTTGACGCAGCTATTTTTACGCTATTCCGCCTTCGCAAAGAAGCCGTGCGGTTTATCCACCAGGTGCAGCTGAAGAGCGGTGAGGTCGCAAATCACGATGAGGGGCAGCACGAGACGTTCCGTGATGTGTAGCTGTAGTAAGGCGGCGTTTCGGAACGCGCAGCGGCCGCGATGGACGCCGCAGTTGACGTGACGTGCTTCACGATGCGTGAGCTGCGCCGCGGTTCGGCAGTTTCGGCACACTACGTGAGTGACGTAATAAACGGTAGGGTTACCAGTAGTACTCATAACATTGGTAGGGAAAGAAGCATAAATGAAGTTCGAGAAACTGCGAACGAACGACTTCTGTTTGTTTTTTCCTCGTTTCCTTGTTTGTTTGTTTGTTTTTCACATTGTTAGAATAGCACATCATTCAGTGTTAGCCCATTTTTCCGTATTCCATATCCGTACAAAATATAAATTGGATTTTATGTCCTAAAAATTAGCTGACCACGTAACTTACACACATTTATATATTGTTGTTGTTGTGGTCTTCAGTCCTGAGACTGGTTTGATGCAGCTCTCCATGCTACCCTACCCTGTGCAAGTTTCTTCATCTCCCAGTACTTACTGCAACCTACATCCTTCTGAATCTGCTTTGTGTATTCATCTCTTGGTCTCCCTCTACGATTTTTACCCTCCACGCTGCCCTCCAGTACTAAATTTCCGATCCCTTGATGCCTCATAATATACCCTACCAACCGATCACTTCTTCTAGTCAAGTTGTGCCACAAACTCGCATTCTCTCCAGTTCTGTTCAATACCTCCTCATTAGTTATGTGATCTACCCACGTAATCTTCAGCATTCTTCTGTAGCACCACATTTCGAAAGCTTCTATTCTCTTCTTGTCCAAACTATTTATCGTCCATGTTTCACTTCCATACATGGCTACACCCCATACAAATATTTTCAGAAACGACTTCCTGACACTTAAATCTATACTCGATGTTAACAAATTTCTCTTCTTCAGAAACGCTTTCCTTGCCATTGCCAGTCTACATTTTATATCTTCTCTACTTCGACCATTATCAGTTATTTTGCTCCCCAAATAGCAAAACTCCTTTACTACTTTAAGTGTCTCATTTCCTAATCTAATTCCCTCAGCATCACCCGACTTAATTTGACTACATTCCATTATCCTCGTTTTGCTTTTGTTGATGTTCATCTTATATCCTCCTTTCAAGACACTATCCATTCCGTTCAACTGCTCTTCCAAGTCCTTTGCTGTCTCTGACAGAATTACAATGTCATCGGCGAACCTCAAAGTTTTTATTTCTTCTCCATGGATTTTAATACCTATTCCGAATTTTTCTTTTGTTTCCTTTACTGCTTGCTCAATATACAGATTGAATTACATTTGGGACAGGCTACAACCCTGTCTCACTCCCTTCCCAACCACTGCTTCCCTTTCATGCCCCTCGACTCTTATAACTGCAATCTGCTTTCTGTATTTTACCCCTGACACCTTCAGAATTTGAAAGAGAGTGTTCCAGTCAACATTGTCAAAAGCTTTCTCTAAGTCTACAAATGCTAGAAACGTAGATTTGCCTTTCCTTAATCTTTCTTCTAAGATAAGTCGTAAGGTCAGTATTGCCTCACGTGTTCCAGTATTTCTACGGAATCCAAACTGTTCTTCCCCGAGGTCGGCTTCTACCAGTTTTTCCATTCGTCTGTAAAGAATTCGCGTTAGTATTTTGCAGCTGTGACTTATTAAACTGATACTTCGGTAATTTTCACAACTGTCAACACCTGCTTTCTTTGGGATTGGAATTATTATATTCTTCTTGAAGTCTGAGGGTACTTCGCCTGTCTCATACATTTTGCTCACCAGATGGCAGAGTTTTGTCAGAACTGGCTCTCCCAAGGCCGTCAGTAGTTCTAATGGAATGTAAGCAAAGCAAATAATTTTGATGGAATTGCAGATTTCACGCGCAGACATAAAAAACGTTCTTCATGATCATCAATGATGATAAATGATTGTGAATAACAGAAACAGGTTTTATACAGGGTGTTACAAAAAGGTACGACCAAGCTTTCAGGAAACATTCCTCACACACAAAGAAAGAAAATATGTTATGTGGACATGTGTTCGGAAACGCTTACTTTCCATGTTACAGCTCATTTTATTACTTCTCTTCAAATCACATTAATCATGGAATGGAAACACACAGCAACAGAACGTACCAGCGTGACTTCAAACACATTGTTACAGGACATGTCAAAAATGTCCTCCGTTAGCGAGGATACATGCATCCACCCTCCGTCGCATGGAATCCCTGATGCGCTGATGCAGCCCTACAGAATGGCATATTGTATCACAGCCGTCCACAATACGAGCACGAAGAGTCTCTACATTCAGTAACGGGGTTGCGTAGACAAGAGCTTTCAAATGCCACCATAAATGAAAGTCAAGAGGGTTGAGGTCAGAAGAGCGTGGAGGCCATGGAATTGATCCGCCTCTACCAATCCGTCGGTCACCGAATCTGTTGTTGAGAAGCGTACGAACACTTCGACTGAAATGTGCAGGAGCTCCATCGTGCATGAACGACATATTGTGTCGTACTTGTAAAGGCACATATTCTAGCAGCACAGGTAGAGTATTCCGTATCAAATCATGATAACGTGCTCCATTGCGCGTAGGTGGAAGAACATGGGGCCCAATCGAGACATCACCAACAATGCCTGCCCAAACGTTCATAGAAAATCTGTGTTGATGACGTGATTGCACAATTGCGTGTGGATTCTCGTCAGCCCACACATGTTGATTGTGAAAATTTACAATTTGATCACGTCGGAATGAAGCCTCATCCGTAAAGAGAAAATTTGCACTGAAATGAGGATTGACACATTGTCGGATGAACCATTCGCAGAAGTGTACTCGTGGAGGCCAATCAGCTGCTGATAGTGCCTGCACACGCTGTACATGGTACGGAAACAACTGGTTCTCCCGTAGCTCTCTCCATACAGTGACGTGGTCAGCGTTACCTTGTACAACAGCAATTTCTCTGACGCTGACATTAGGGTTATCGTCAACTGCACGAAGAATTGCCTCCTCCATTGCAGGTGTCCTCGTCGTTCTAGGCCTTCCCCAGTCGCGAGTCATAGGCTGGATTGTTCCGTGCTCCCTAACACGCCGATCAATTGCTTCGAACGTCTTCCTGTCGGGACACCTCCGTTCTGGAAATCTGTCTCGATACAAACGTACCACGCCACGGCTATTCCCCCGTGCTAATCCGTACATGAAATGGGCATCTGCCAACTCCGCATTTGTAAACATTACACTGACAGCAAAACCACGTTCGTGATGAACACTAACCTTCTGATGCCACGTACTGATGTGCTTGATGCTAGTACTGTAGAGCAATGAGTCACATGTCAACACAAGCACCGAAGTCAACATTACCTTCCTTCAATTGGGCCAACTGGCGGTGAATCGAGGAAGTACGGTATGTTGTTGTTGTTGTGGTCTTCAGTCCTGAGACTGGTTTGATGCAGCTCTCCATGCTACTCTATCCTGTGCAAGCTTCTTCATCTCCCAGTACCTACTGCAACCTACATCCTTCAGAATCTGCTTAGTGTATTCATCTCTTGGTCTCCCCCTACGATTTTTACCCTCCACGCTGCCCTCCAATACTAAATTGGTGATCCCTTGATGCCTCAGAACATGTCCTACCAACCGATCCCTTCTTCTGGTCAAGTTGTGCCACAAACTTCTCTTCTCCCCAATCCTATTCAATACTTCCTCATTAGTTATGTGATCTACCCATCTAATCTTCAGCATTCTTATGTAGCACCACATTTCAAAAGCTTCTATTCTCTTCTTGTCCAAACTATTTACCGTCCATGTTTCACTTCCATACATGGCTACACTCCATACAAATACTTCCAGAAATGACTTCCTGACACTTAAATCTGTAGTCGATGTTAACAAATTTCTCTTCTTCAGAAACGCTTTCCTTGCCATTGCCTGTCTACATTTTATATCCTCTCTACTTCGACCATCATCAGTTATTTTGCTCCCCAAATAGCAAAACTCCTTTACTACTTTAAGTGTCTCATTTCCTAATCTAATTCCCTCAGCATCACCCGACTTAATTCGACTACATTCCATTATCCTCGTTTTGCTTTTGTTGATCTTCATCTTATATCCTCCCTTCAAGATACCGTCCATTCCGTTCAACTGCTCTTCAAAGTCCTTTGCTGTCTCTGACAGAATTACAATGTCATCGGCGAACCTCAAAGTTTTTATTTCTTCTCCATGAATTTTAATGCCTACTCCAAATTTTTCTTTTGTTTCCTTTACTGCTTGTTCAATATACAGATTGAATAACATCGGGGAGAGGCTACAACCCTGTCTTACTCCCTTCCCAACCGCTGCTTCCCTTTCATGTCCCTCGGCTCTTATAACTGCCATCTGGTTTCTGTACAAATTGTAAATAGCCTTTCGCTCCCTGTATTTTACCCCTGCCACCTTTAGAATTTGAAAGAGAGTATTCCAGTCAACATTGTCAAAAGCTTTCTCTAAGTCTACAAATGCTAGAAACGTAGGTTTGCCTTTCCTTAATCTTTCTTCTAAGATAAGTCGTAAGGTCAGTATTGCCTCACGTGTTCCCATTTTTCTACGGAATCCAAACTGATCTTCCCCGAGGTCGGCTTCTACTAGTTTTTCCATTCGTCTGTAAAGAATTCGTGTTAGTATTTTGCAGCTGTGGCTTATTAAACTGATTGTTCGGTAATTTTCACATCTGTCAGCACCTGCTTTCTTTGGGATTGGAATTATTATATTCTTTTTGTAGTCTGAGGGTATTTCACCTGTTTCATACATCTTGCTCACTAGATGGTAGAGTTTTGTCAGGACTGGCTCTCCCAAGGCCGTCAGTAGTTCCAATGGAATGTTGTCTACTCCGGGGGCCTTGTTTCGACTCAGGTCTTTCAGTGCTCTGTCAAACTCTTCACGCAGTATCGTATCTCCCATTTCATCTTCATGTATATCCTCTTCCATTTCCATAATACTGTCTTCAAGTACATCGCCCTTGTATAGACCCTCTATATACTCCTTCCACCTTTCTGCTTTCCCTTCTTTGCTTAGAACTGGGTTTCCATCTGAGCTCTTGATGTTCATACAAGTGGTTCTCTTATCTCCAAAGGTCTCTTTAATTTTCCTGTAGGCAGTATCTAT
The DNA here is from genome assembly GCF_023864275.1 of Schistocerca cancellata. Taxonomy (NCBI): domain Eukaryota; kingdom Metazoa; phylum Arthropoda; class Insecta; order Orthoptera; family Acrididae; genus Schistocerca; species Schistocerca cancellata. The sequence goes on along the minus strand of NC_064635.1, from coordinate 12,010,897 downwards.
CTTACCCGTAGTGAGACAAGCCTCTACTTCCTTACATTTGTCCTCTAGCCATCCCTGCTTAGCCATTTTGCACTTCCTGTCTATCTCATTTTTGAGACGTTTGTATTCCTTTTTGCCTGCTTCATTTACTGCATTTTTATATTTTCTCCTTCCATCAATTAAATTCAATATTTCTTCTGTTACCCAAGGATTTCTACTAGCCCTCGTCTTTTTACCAACTTGATCCTCTGCTGCCTTCACTACTTCATCCCTCAAAGCTACCCATTCCTCTTCTACTGTATTTCTTTCCCCCATTCCTGTCAATTGTTCCCTTATGCTCTCCCTGAAACTCTGTACAACCTCTGGTTCTTTCAGTTTATCCAGGTCCCATCTCCTTAACTTCCCACCTTTTTGCAGTTTCTTCAGTTTTAATCTACAGGTCATAACCAATAGATTGGGGTCAGAGTCCACATCTGCCCCTGGAAATGTCTTACAATTTAAAACCTGGTTCCTAAATCTCTGTCTTACCATTATATAATCTATCTGATACCTTTTAGTATCTCCAGGGTTCTTCCATGTATACAACCTTCTATCATGATTCTTAAACCAAGTGTTAGCTATGATTAAGTTGTGCTCTGTGCAAAATTCTACCAGGCGGCTTCCTCTTTCATTTCTTAGCCCCAATCCATATTCACCTACTACGTTTCCGTCTCTCCCTTTTCCTACACTCGAATTCCAGTCACCCATGACTATTAAATTTTCGTCTCCCTTCACTATCTGAATAATTTCTTTTATTTCATCATACATTTCTTCAATTTCTTCGTCATCTGCAGAGCTAGTTGGCATATAAACTTGTACTACTGTAGTAGGTGTGGGCTTCGTACCTATCTTGGCCACAATAATGGGTTCACTATGCTGTTTGTAGTAGCTTACCCGCATTCCTATTTTCCTATTCATTATTAAACCTACTCCTGCATTACCCCTATTTGACTTTGTGTTTATAACCCTGTAGTCACCTGACCAGAAGTCTTGTTCCTCCTGCCACCGAACTTCACTAATTCCCACTATATCTAACTTTAACCTATCCATTTCCCTTTTTAAATTTTCTAACCTACCTGCCCGATTAAGGGATCTGACATTCCACGGTCCGATCCGTAGAACGCCAGTACGGTATATACTGTCGAAACTAAAATTAGCCCCAACATGGAAATTAAGCGTTTCCGGACACATGTCCACATAACATCTTTTCTTTATTTGTGTGTGAGGAATGTTTCCTGAAAGTTTGGGTGTATCTTTTTGTAACACCCTGTATAAGCCTGACCAAGTAGTGAAGCGATATTTGATATGCAGCCTTTTTCTTTTCTTTACTTTTATTTTATTTTATTTATTTATTGAATTTTTGATGAATTTGCATTTTATAGCGTTATATGATCGATCAAATGGTTCAAATGGCTCTGAGCACTATGGGACTTAACTGCTGTGGTCATCAGTCCCCCAGAACTTAGAACTGCTTAAACCTAAGGACATCACACACATCCATGCCCGAGGCAGGATTCGAACCTGCGACCGTAGCAGTCCCGCGGTTCCGGACTGCGCGCCTAGAACCACTAGACCACCGCGGCCGGCTATATGATCGATCAGATTTTCTTTATTTTTACTGCAACACCCCCTTGTTTCAGTTACAAACAAGAATTTTCGAATTAAACCTGAATCAAACATTGACGTTTTCAAATTTGCCATAAATACTGTTTATTTTTAAGTAACACAATGGAGGATAACTATGTAGAATAAAAATGTCCGCTATGTTATGCAACCCTTCATATATCCTTACTCAGTTTGTAGAGAGTACACTGCTTCCAGTTTCTAGGATGGTCGAGTGAGACACTGATCGGATCTGCAAACGAGGGGATCGAAATGAAGCAACGCCCGATAGGTATGCAACACAACTAACATGCAGGTAACGCGGCTACTACCTGACCTACGCTACAAGGAAACTACCATACTCTGCACTCACTCACGATAGTCTACGGTAGACTACGGCAGTTTTAAAACTCTAGAGGTGAGAAATACGCCCCCGCCGGAGGACAACTAAGGCCCAGCTTAAATGTAGCGATTTGGAACAGCCAAAACAGCGGGCCACTACAAGAGTAGGGTTGTCGCAGAGAAAAGCTGCGTCGTCGGAGGGAAGAAGGACGTCTTGTAGGGGTAGCAGCACACACACAAACACACACACACACACAGAGAGAGGGAGAGACAGACGGTAGACAACACTGTCAGAGATAGGGGGCCGCCGCTATCTGGCTGCCACTGCCGATGTGCTGCCGCCTTCCCCTCTTCCCCCCCTCCTCCCCTCCCCCGCCAACCGCTCTGTCCCTTTCCCCCTTCACCCGTCGCCCCCCCCCCCACCACTACCACGCATCCTGTCTCACTCATCCCGAGCCGAGACGCCGGCGCCGTGGCGACACTATTAGCTGACGCGAGCCGCTGCCTCTGCTTTGTCCCGAAGCGTGCGTGGGCGGACAGCGGCCCAAGAGTTCCCAGACCCTCACGTCACGCCACACACACACAGACAAGTGTTCCTCCGAAACGCAGCCGTGGTGGCCACGAGTGAAATCGCTGTCCTAATTCTGTTACAAACTACGCTGGCGTTCAAAATTAAAGCAACAAAAGAAAATATTCTTTGACTGCCTTTATTTTGCCAAAAAACACTATAAACAAGTGACAGTAAAATAGGAATAATGTGGAGAATGCAGAACCTAAACAACTCCAACAAAACATAACGGCGGACGAAAATAAGCACAAACACATATTCTCGGTAAGATGCTGTAAATTGTGTTAATAACTGCTCCAAATTAGGTTTGTACTACCACAACTCTTCTAATTGTGGAAACCATTAATGTGGAATTTAATTATGGTGCAAAGTTGATCGTGTCGAAGGGAAATTCGATACATATGCCGTTCAGTTTCCTTCTTTCAGACATTATTATAATGAAGATGAAATTAATTTCTTTGCTAATAAATATCAGAATGTAATTATCAACAAGGTGAAAATATATATATATATATATATATATATATATATATATATATATATATATATCGTATAAATGTAAGGGTTGAGAGACTTACTGTGAATAGTAGTGCTAATAAGATGTTCTGTAAAGAACAAGGTAATACGGAGAAAGTTAACCTGTGTATTAGCAATACGCTTTTTAAATTTAGTATCCAAGGATTTGATTGAACTGGTGCTCCTTGGAGGAAGTATGCTGATAAAAATTCATATCGATTTGTGACTTACAGTCGTCCAGAGAAATCGGTGCCTGACAACGACGGGGCATGCTGTGAATGATGTCATCAATCTCATGTTGAAGCAATGAGGCGCATTCTTCCAGCAGAACTGCTCACAAGTCTTTGCGGAGTGGCTGGAGGATGCTGACGTGATGTCCTCCGTGTCCCTGGTGCATCCCAGACGTGCTCTACGGAACTCAAATCGGGACATCGAGCAGACCACGGCATGCGTGCAGTATCTTCCGTTTCCGAGAAAACATCAACCACCCATTGTCTGTGAGGTCGAGCATTATCGTCCTGCAAGCCCAACGGCAGATAAAGAAACTGAGAAACAACACGCTGAAAGCTCGTCCGTACGTGGTCCACAGTTACACAAAATCATCAAAATTATGAAACCGTTTCAAGATTCTTTCATACAAAAGGGTGATAGCGGAAGCTGAGTGGAAGAGAACAAGAAACAGATAGCTGAAGCCTATGCAGTTCATAAGCGAACACGCGGAACTCACAGACAGGGATAACCGCGTGAAATAAGCAGAAAATTACAGAATTAAAATGAAAATCCTGAAAAGGAAGAAATTATACCATAAGACATACATTCGCACGGACATTCCCAGCAGAAAACACGTGTAGCATCGTCTGTACACCACGCTTCCACATTTTAAGATGTGGCTCAACAAATAAAACTCCCCACACAAACAGAATGGTAATAAAAATACTAGTGTTCCGTACCCTAAGTGACTTATGTGACATGATAATAAACGCATAAAGCTGTACAAGAAACAGTTAGAAAACTTCAGCCGTGCTGGAACTTGTACAATCTCAACAGCATACCGAAGCCATTAGACACGTGTTCATACTATCTTTATACTCCGAGACCCAGCTGAGCTATAACCCTTTCAGCCCCCACTCCAGTCGGGGTCTACCCAGGTAGCGGTAACGGTCAGAGATACCGCTTCCTGTACATTACCAACCTACCATAATAGCGTCCCGGCCAAACAAAAGCAAATCTCTTTGCCTGATAGTAAGCTTACCGTAGACTTGGCTGCCATTACACGGTAATGAGATCAAGGCCAAACAGTTTGGGACCTCAATACACAGACACATTCACCCAGTGTGTCATTCAAAGAGGGAAGGGATAGGAAAGGAACATTGTAATACAACATCAAAACATTACAAAGAAGGCGTGGGAGATAAAGGAAAGCACATATCCTTAATAACCTACATATATCTGTGTTTAAAAAGCTAGTTGCTAAGCAGATATGAGTGCATAAGTGCATGAATTGTGGCTGACAAACGCACACCCACCTGATCACTCTTTCTCCATACATGATTTATTAAATGCACCGAACGTGTGAGGTGCTCAAGACTTCGAAACTGAGTGAACTTGGTTAAAACATTATGAAAGGGATTACACAGGCTGTTTCCGTAAGAGAGTGCCAAAATGTAACAGGGCGTATAGGATGCTGCACTGAATAATTTGAGGTACGGAACCTGGGGTCGGAGAAGCCAGCTTAAGGAGATAATAGGAATAAAATCACATTACTGGTACTGTTTTATTTACCTTGCTTAACGACAAATACCATCACTGACACAATGAACGTACAATTTGTACTGTATCCTACTACACGTGCTGAAACTCACGGCCATCAACCTCAATGCAAGCATGGCATCAGTGAGCAAGATTCTGACGCTCCCTGACATACATCCATCGTGCATTTCGAATTACATCACAGGCAGCTATAATTCTGGCAAGTACGAGTAATTCCATCTCCGTATCCACTGGGGACTCATACCCAAGTGACTTTAAATATCCCCATAGACAATAATCAAGGGATTCAAGTCAGGTGACCTCGCAGGCCATGGAATAGGACCTCCCCCTCCAGCGACCAGGAAATGCTTCCTAGTAACCAATAAACCTAAATATGGTCCCGAATGGGCTGTAATGTAACTTATTTATTTAATCGTACGATTAGCTATTTTCCACGACATTGTCTGCATACATCGCACTTTGCAAATAACACTTTACACACCTCACATTAACATAAAACATTACTGCGCAAATTTCTTACAACCATATGCTAACCATATGGTTGTAACGTAATGTTGCAGTTGCTTGCGGTGCCGTATGTGCATTGTGTCTGCAAAATGTGTCTCGGGGCCAGTGAGTACTAAAAAAGTAGTAAATTTTAATGTCGTATGTTATGCAATAGTTTCACTGCTTTACAAATACACTAAGTACACTATACACACTTTTCATACTTTATTTTCGATTTATATTCACTCACTGTACCACTTCGACTACTCACACTTCACTGTTGGCTTTTATTCACTCAGTGCACTACTTTTTCGATTCCCCGTTTTGTTCAAATGGTTCAAATGGCTCTCAGCGCTATGGGACTTAACATCTGAGGTCATCAGTCCCCTAGAACTTAGAACTACTTAAACCTAACTAACCTAAGGACATCACACACATCCATGCCCGAGGCAGGATTCCTCATCTTGTCACTGATAAGAAATCGACGTTGGAACCCACGACGGGCTTTGCTTTATGTGATCCTACCCATGGGTTTGGTTTAAGAATCATGATAGAAGGTTGTATACATGGAAGAACCCTGGAGACACTAAAAGGTATCAGATAGATTATATAATGGTAAGACAGAGATTTAGGAACCAGGTTTTAAATTGTAAGACATTTCCAGGGGCAGATGTGGACTCTGACCACAATCTATTGGTTATGACCTGTAGATTAAAACTGAAGAAACTGCAAAAAGGTGGCAGTTTAAGGAGATGGGACCTGGATAAACTGAAAGAACCAGAGGTTGTACAGAGTTTCAGGGAGAGCATAAGGGAACAATTGAAAGGAATGAGGGAAAGAAATACAGTAGAAGAAGAATGGTTAGCTCTGAGAGATGAAGTAGTGAAGGCAGCAGAGGATCAAGTAGGTAAAAAGAACAGGCTTAGTAGAAATCCTTGGGTAACAGATGAAATATTGAATTCAATTGATGAAAGGAGAAAATATAAAAATGCAGTAAATGAAGCAGGCAAAAAGGAATACAAACGTCTCAAAAATGAGACCGACAGGAAGTGCAAAATGGCTAAGCAGCGATGGCTAGAGGACAAATGTAAGGATGTAGAGGCTTATCTCACTAGGGGTAAGATAGATACTGCCTACAGGAAAATTAAAGAGACCTTTGGACATAAGAGAACCACATGTATGAACATCAAGAGCTCAGATGGAAACCCAGTTCTAAGCAAAGAAGGAAAAGCAGAAAGGTGGAAGCAGTATATAGAGGGTCTATACAAGGGCGAAGCACTTGTGGACAATATTATGGAAATGGAAGACGATGTAGATGAAGATGAAATGGGAGATACGATACTGCGTGAAGAGTTTGACAGAGCACTGAAAGACCTGAGTCGAAACAAGGCTTCCGGAGTAGACAACATTCCATTGGAACTACTGACGGCCTTGGGAGAGCCAGTCCTGACAAAACTCTACCATCTGGTGAGCAAGATGTATGAAACAGGCGAAATACCCTCAGACTTCAAGAATAATATAATAATTCCAATCCCAAAGAAAGCAGGTGTTGACAGATGTGAAAATTACCGAACAATCAGTTGAATAAGCCACAGCTGCAAAATACTAACACGAATTCTTTACAGACGAATGGAAAAACTAGTAGAAGCCGACCTCGGAGACGATCAGTTTGGATTCCGTAGAAATGGTGGAACACGTGAGGCAATACTGACCTTACGACTTATCTTAGAAGAAAGATTAAGGAAAGGCAAACCTACGTTTCTAGCATTTGTAGACTTAGAAAAAGCTTTTGACAATGTTGACTGGAATACTCTCTTTCAAATTCTAAAGGTGGCAGGGGTAAAATACAGGGAGCGAAAGGCTATTTACAATTTGTACAGAAACCAGATGGCAGTTATAAGAGTTGAGGGACATGAAAGGGAAGCAGTGGTTGGGAAGGGAGTAAGACAGGGTTGTAGCCTCTCCCCGATGTTATTCAATCTCTATATTGAGCAAGCAGTAAAGGAAACAAAAGAAAAATTTGGAGTAGGTATTAAAATCCACGGAGAAGAAACAAAAACTTTGAGGTTCGCCGATGACATTGTAATTCTGTCAGAGACAGCAAAGGACTTGGAAGAGCAGTTGAACGGAATGGATGGTGTCTTGAAGGGAGGATATAAGATGAACATCAACAAAAGCAAAACGAGGATAATGGAATGTAGTCGAATTAAGTCGGGTGATGCTGAGGGTATTAGATTAGGAAATGAGACACTTAAAGTAGTAAAGGAGTTTTGCTATTTGGGGAGCAAAATAACTGATGATGGACGAAGTAGAGAGGATATAAAATGTAGACTGGCAATGGCAAGGAAAGCGTTTCTGAAGAAGAGAAATTTGTTAACATCAAGTATAGATTTAAGTGTCAGGAAGTTATTTCTGAAAGTATTTGTATGGAGTGTAGCCATGTATGGAAGTGAAACATGGACGGTAAATAGTTTGGACAAGAAGAGAATAGAAGCTTTTGAAATGTGGTGCTACAGAAGAATGCTGAAGATTAGATGGGTAGATCACATAACTAATGAGGAAGTATTGAATAGGATTGGGGAGAAGAGAAGTTTGTGGCACAACTTGACCAGAAGAAGGGATCGGTTGGTGGGACATGTTCTGAGGCATCAAGGAATCACCAATTTAGTATTGGAGGGCAGCGTGGAGGGTAAAAATCATAGGGGGAGACCAAGAGATGAATACACTAAGCAGATTCAGAAGGATGTAGGTTGCAGTAGGTACTGGGAGATGAAGAAGCTTGCACAGGATAGAGTAGCATGGAGAGCTGCATCAAACCAGTCTCAGGACTGAAGACCACAACAACAACAACAACCCATGGGTAGCCCCACCAGTGGCAATTTCCAGAACATACTAGAAGGCTCCGAATAGTCCACAATGTTCCAGAACATCCCACAGCATTTGAGAGTGTTCCGGAATGTTCCAAAATGATCTGGGATGTTTCTGGACGTTCCTGAACATTCTGGAATCCTTCCGAACGTGTCAGACTATTCCCGAACATCGAGAGTATTCCGGATCATTGTGGGACGTTCTGGAACATTCTGGAATGCTCTCGAATACTCTCGCGTTCTGGGATGTTCTCGAATACTCTCGAATGCTCTGATATGTTCTAGAAATCTCTAGAGGGCGAAACTTCCCAGTCTTATACCTTGAAAAGCACGCCCTTCAGGGAAAAACGAGAACCTTCCTCATGGATGGGCAATAAGGGGGTACCTTGCCATATAGCTTCCTTGACCGTACCGGGACTCCGTTCTGAGTTTTAGCGGCACACGCGTTGTACACTTACTTTTGTAATATAAATTTATCAGTACCTGTTTCTTTCCTAGGTACGATTATATTTTTACCGGTCACTGTGGCCGAGCGGTTCTAGTCGCTTCAGTCTGGAACCGCGCGACCGCTACGGTCGCAGGTTCGAATTCTGCCTCAGCATGGATGTGTGTGACGTCCTTAGGTTAGTTAGGTTTAAGTAGTTCTAACTTCTAGGGGACTGATGACCTCTGATGTTAAGTCCCACAGTGCTCAGTGCCATTTGAACCATTTGATTATATTTGTGTATTACTTTTATCGTATCGCACACTTGTCAAATTGCTTGCGTTTGTTCTGCGTATGTGGACTGCTGTTTCTGTGTACGCCTGGAATGTTTTGACCCTCTTCTACGCTCACATTTATTTGGTTTTGTTCCAGTGTAACTAGGTTGTCACTTCACTGTTATTGGATAACTGTCCACTGCGATTAAATCTGTATGTAGTTTAAATGAACACTCACATTTGCCATGAGTTTCTTCGCTTCACACAGCGTGTTTTTTTTCTTTTTTCTTTCTTCTCTTCTGCGTACACATACTTTAAGTATGTGTATCTTAATATTTACATTTATGATTAATGACTGTTACATTTGTGTTTTAAGATCGTTTCCTGTTACTAGGCAACACACTTTAATTTACCCCTTCTGACGTAATGGTTATGAGTACATATAATTTAATTTACATATTTAGGAGCCACCTACTTTTATTACACATTTTCAGTTTTATTTGGTGATTCCATCATTATTTAACACACAGTTCTGTCACTCTTGTCTATTCTACGTACACGTTCTACAAACCACATGATATTGAGTCTATGTAGTGGCCTCTTTGGGCTCTCAGACTCGTACTGTCTGTGTGTTTGCATCTTTGTCATTTTGCCGCCATTGCGATCCATCCCCTACATATGCTTCATGACATTTGGCTTTACTGTTTATGTTGTATGTTTTTTCACTATCATGTGAGGTGTGTGGCATTATTTCATCAGCTTTTACACATGTGCTCACACGGTGTATGTAGCAGTGGGCAGATTTATGCCACCACATGCATTTGATTTTACGCTACGATTATAGGTCGAACTGTCCACTCATCCCATCTCCGTGACTTTTACCGTATCATTTACGACAGTCCTATCTAGTTAACTAATGCACTAGAATATCTCGAACTAATTCTTGACTGGTAACTAGCGTGGAAACTTCACCTAACAACTATCCAACAGGTAGTCCACAGTAGACTAAAACTACTAACACTCTTAACAGGCCGGACTTTGGGATTATATCTCTCCACTATCCTCCGCACCTGCAAAACCCTGATCCAACCCATCTTCTGGTACGTAAATGTTGCATGGATACCCACCGCCCCAGAGTTCTGCAAGTCCCTCCAAATCGTTGAACGCCAAGCACTTCATCTCGCTTTCAGCCTCTGTTTACCTCCATCCACATGGATCTTCTTCCATCTCGTCAAATTCCCGGCCCTCCTCACCCACATCGAACACCTTTGCATCTCCTGTACTACCTGCAAACTAGATTCCAACAACCCCATTATCTCCCCTCTGATCACCTTTACAGTCACGTCCCTCCGTCCTTGGATCTACGCACACTCCATATCGTATCCCAAAGACTTCAACCAACCCCCTCTTCCAGACAATGCAATCCGCCCCGATACTCATCCCTCCTACCAGTTTTAACTTTTTCTCACCTATCCCACTCCACATCAGAGCTCCTCTGTCTCTTTCCTTCTCCATCTACCCCCACTAATTTACTCTTATTACCTCTACCCTATCCACAAACTAACCTACTCCTCACGCTCTGTCTTTCCCACCTTCTGTATTCCCTCTGATCACCCAAACGCCTATCTTCACCTACATAGTCTAACTAACAGAACCTTATCTTTTCTACCCACATCCCTAACGCAGTGTAGGTCGTTCATTTTGTGCAGTGCTTCAGTATTTTTTCTCAAAATGATTTCACTATCCTGCGATGTGTTTTTAAAAGTATATATTTTCGATTTTTAGCTGTTTTAATTTAAAACAGAAAAAACAGGCCTGATACCTTTCCTCACTCTTGTCATATATTTAATTCCCTTGGCTGAAGGGTAAAATACTGTATCGCTTGCAGCCCACCCTCTGCCCATGTCGCCGAAGGAGTTGAAATAGCAATAAAGGAAAAAAATGATTTAACACTGCTGGGAATTTTTTTCCAACATGTTAGTTCATTATTTCCATTCTAAGTTGTTGAGTAGGTTCCAATATCTCACGTAAGTAGCTTCAAATTTTCAGTATTAAATATTTGGTAATTTTTTAACCATAGATTTTTTTTATTTCGTGATTGGTTCCTTTCAGAATGCTTGACAATGACCACGTGTCGAAACTGCAGTCACAGGAAATACGAGCAGTGGTGAATAAGCAATACAACACTTTTTTTCCTTAGACCAGTTTAGTTTTATTGAACATTCCATAAACCATATTGTTCCACACTCTTTTGGCTACAAAACCCTACTTTTCAACATAAACTCCGTTCAGTGCGATGGTCTTTCGCCACCTTACCAGTAAGGTCTGTGTGTCCGCGTTGTACTGCTCTACTCGTCCATGTGAGAACAAACATATTGTTGTGTCAATAACCTCCCAATCATCCCAGTACCGCTTCGTGAGGAGTGAATCTTTCATTGGTGGAAACAGATCAAAATCGGAAGGTGCGAGATCAAGGCTGTCGTGGGTGGGGGGTGGGGGTGGGGGGAGGAGGAGGGAGAGGAACGAGAAGCAACAGTCCTGTGAAGTTTTCTGAGTTTCTCTTAGTTGCGCAGACTTGGATTTGCATTGCCATGGAGAAGGGGAAGTTTGTGGTGACCAAAACGTTCAAGTACACTACTGGCCATTAAAATTGCTACACCAAGAAGAAATGCAGATGATAAACGGGTATTCATTGGAAAAATATATTATACTAGAACTGACATGTGATTACATTTTCACGCATTTCGGGTGGCTGAGAAATCAGTACCCAGAACAACCACCTCTCGCCGCAATAACGGCCTTGATACGCCCGGGCATTGAGTCAGAGAGAGCTTGGATGGCGTGTACAGGTACAGCTGCCCATGCAGCTTCAACCCGATACCACAGTTCATCAAGAGTAGGGACTGGCGTATTGTGACGAGCCAGTTGCTCGGCCACCATTGACTAGAGGTTTTCAGTTCGTGACAGATCTGGAGAATGTGCTGGCCAGGGCAGCAATCGAACATTTTCTGTATCCAGAAAGGCCCGTACAGGACCTGCAACATGCGGACGTGCATTATCCTGCTCAAATATAGGGTTTCGCAGGGATCGAATGAAGGGTAGAGCCACGGGTCGTAACACATCTGATATGTAACGTCCACTGTTCAAAGTGCCGTCAGTGCGAACAAGAGGTGACCGAGTCGTGTATCCAATGGCACCCCATACCATCACGCCGTGTGATACGCCAGTATAGCGATGACGAATACACGCTTCCAATGTCCGTTCACCGCGATGTCGCCAAACACGGATGCGACCATCATGATGCTGTAAACATAACCTGGATTCATCCGAAAAAATGACGTGTTGCCATTCGTGCACTCAGGTTCGTCGTTGAGTACAGCATCGCAGGCGTTCCTGTCTATGTTGCAGCATCAAGGGTAACATGGTCTCCGAGCTGATAGTCCGTACTGCTGCAAACGGCGTCGAACTGTTCGTGCAGATGGTTGTTGTCTTGCAAGTCCTCATCTGTTGACTCAGGGATCGAGACGTGGCTGCACGATCCGTTACAGCCATGCGGATAAGATGCCTGTCATCTCGACCGCAGGCAAATGCATTGCATGGTCATACCCCGAGGTGATCTAAACCTGCAAACCGCCCACCAGCGCGTTGTTTCGCCATGTATCAGCATTATCCTAAGTTTATGAGCATGAGTGTACATACTTTGCCGTGATCTACACCCACAATTAGGTATCATCTGATAGGTTCTACATCGTATATATGAATATTTAAAGAGATTGGCATTGTCATGTACGCCTTGTAAATAATAGTTAACGCTTTTCGTGAAAGGTGATGGAGTGTCTTGACTATCAAAACAAGACCGACGTTGGTCACTTGACCGCTGCAGCACAATAGAGTCGTGGCCCTCCTGTATTGTAGCGGGACCAGAAGGACAACCGGGAACTCTGCAAATCTTGGACGCAGCACCAGAGAGGAACGAGGAGGCGTCACCTCGGAAATCACGCAGGCTGCGTTATTTCCGCGGATTTTACTCAGAAGCGTACGACTGTACGAGTATAGGTATTTCCTCGCAAACTTTCCGCGCAGGACGACAAAAGACTAAAATATGGTTGGTCGGAGTTCGGAAGAATCTGTAGGGAGGGAGAATATTCCGTGGTTTCATTTCTCCTGTCTCTGTTCTACAGACAAGAAGCGGCCACGGAGTACTGCAGGTAGCCTTGCTCGTGACCTTACCGCAACCACTGGAACAGTTGTCTCCAGACGCACAGTCTACAGACGGCTGAACAGACATTGTTTATTCACCCGGTGACCTGCAAGGTGCATTCCACTGACCCCTGATCACAAGAGAGCCCGTAAAGAACACAGTACATGTACACTGGAACAGTGCTCCCAGGTTATGTTCTCGGACGAGTCCAGGTATAGTCTGAACAATGATTCTCGCCGGGTTTTTATCTGTCGTGAACCAGGAACCAGATACCAAACTCTTAATGTCCTTGAGAGGGACCTGTATGGAGGTCGTGGTTTGATGGTGTGGGGTGGGATTATGATTGGTGCACGTACTCCCCTGCGTGTCTTTGACAGAGGAACTGTAACAGGTCAGGTGTGTCGGGACGCCATTTTGCACCAGTATGTCCGCCTTTTCAGGGGTGCCGTGGGTCCCACCTCCCTCCTGATGGATGATAACGCACGGCCCCACCGAGCTGCCATCGTGGAGGAGTACCTTGAAACAGAAGATATCAGGCGAATGGAGTGGCCTGCCCGTTCTCCAGACCTACCGCATCGAGCAAGTCTGGGATGCTCTCGGTCGATGTATCGCTGCACATCTTCAAACCCATAGGACACTTCAGGAGCTCCGACAGCCACTGGTGCAAGAATGGGAGGCTATACCGCAGCAGCTGCTCGACCACCTGATCCAGAGTATTCCAATCCGTTGTGCGGCCTGTGTAAGTGTGCATGGTGATCATATTCCATATTGATGTCGGGGTACAGGCGCAGGAAACAGTGGTGTTTTGTATCGCATGTGTTTGGGGACGGTTTTCTCAACTTACCACCAATACCGTGGACTTAACAGATCTGTGTCGTGTGTGTTCCCTATGTGCCTATGCTATTAGCGTAGTTTTGTGTAGTGCCACGTTGTGTGGCACCACATTCTGCAGTTATCCTTAATTTATGAGCATGAGTGTAGATGAGTGGTTGTAAGGTGCGAAATTATAGCCTCCTTACAAATATTAATTTGTAACAACAATTTTACAGTTAAAAAAAAAAAGAAGCAACTGAAGATAGTACAAAACGTGTTGGAACATGTCTGAGTGAAACCAAACAGGAAAAAAGGTATCTTGCACAAGGTAGAATTCCTCTGCCCATGTTGCAAATTTGTTGAACGCCCCTCGAAATAAAGGGAAATAATTTTTTTTCTTTCCTCGTCTCTGGGGTGTTAGTAGGATGTGAGGGACAGGTTAGCGGTAGCGCAGCGCCTGCGGCTCGGTGGGAACTCGGAAGAGTGTTTGTGGTGGAGAGAGAGAGAGAGAGAGAGAGAGAGAGAGAGAGGGAGGGAGGGAGGGAGGGAGAGAGGCGGGCCCAGAGATGTACGGCAGGAGCGGCGCGCGCTCCCTGTGGGCAAACACTTGCTGTGGCGGCGGCAGTCAGAACTGGTGCGTACCGGCGCAGGCCCGCCACGTTCCGTCCCCTTTAATTAGAGGCCGCCTCGTCAACTCAACTGTCTACTCTGCCCTGCCCTGCTCTGATGTAGTCTGCGCGAACCGTCTGCTGCTGGCAGCTGCGACACAAACTACTGGCCATTAAAACTGCTACATCACGAAGATGACGTGCTACAGACGCGAAATTCATCCGACAGGAAGAAGATGCTGTGATATGCAAATGATTAGCTTTTCCGAGCATCCACAGAAGGTTGGCTCCGGTGGCTAAGGATAGTTTCCAATCGATTTCTCATACACAGACAGCAGTTGACCAGCGTTGCGTGGTGAAACGTTGTTGTGATGCCTCGTGTAAGGAGGAGAAATGCGTACCATCACGTTTCCGACGTTGATAAAGGTCGGATTGTAGCCTATCGCGATTGCGGTTTATCGTATCGCGACACTGCTGCTCGCGTTGTTCGGGATCCAAAGACTGTTAGCAGAATATGGAATCGATGGGTTCGGGAGGGTAATACGGAACGCCGTGCTGGATCCCAACGGCCTCGTACCACTAGCAGTCGAGATGACAGGCATCTTATCCGCATGGCTGTAACAGATCGTGCAGCCACATCTCGATCCCTGAGTCAACAGACGGGGACGTTTGCAAGACAACACCCATCTGCACGGACAGTTCGACGACGTTGGCAACAGCATGGACTATCAGCACGGGGACCGTGGCTGCTGTTACCCTTGACGCTGCATCACAGACAGGAGTTCCTGCGATGCTGTACTCAACGACAAACCTGGGTGCACGAATGGCAAAACGTAATTTTTTCGGATGAATCCAGGTTATGTTTACAGCATCACGATGGTCACATCCGTGTTAGGCGACATCGCGGTGAACACAAATGGGAAGCGTGTATTCGTCATCGCCATACTGGCGTATCATCCGACGTGATGGTATGGGGTGCCATTGGTTACACGTCTCGGTCACCTCTTGTTCGCATTGACGGTACGTTGAAAAGTGGACGTTACATTTGAGATGTGTTACGACCCGTGGCTCTACCCTTCATTCGATCCCTGCGAAATCCTACATTTCATCAGGATATTGCACGACCGCATGTTGCAGGTCCTGTACGGGCCTTTCTGGATACAGAAAATGTTCGACTGCTGCCCTGGCCAGCACATTCTCCAGATCTCTCACCAATTGAAAACCTCTGGTCAATGGTGGCCGAGCAACTGGCTCTTCACAATACGCCAGTCACTGCTCTTCATGAACTGTGGTATCGTGTTGAAGCTACATAGACAGCTGTACCTGTACACGCCATGCAAGCTCTGTTTGACTCAATGCCCAGGCGTATCAAGGCCGTTATTACGGCCAGAGGTGGTTGTTCTGGGTACTGATTTCTCAGGATCTATGCACCCAAATTGCGTGAAAATGTAATCACATGTCAGTTCTAGTATAATATATTTTTCCAATGAATACCCGTTTATGATCTGCATTTCTTCTTGGTGTAGCAATACTTTAATGGCCAGTAGTGTAGATTCTGTGAACAGAAATGTTGCGAAATTCAGCTCGCTATGTTCGTCCATGAGATCCACAGCGCTGTAGACAACGGCGCTGTAGTTCAACTGGTTCAAATGGTTCTGAGCACTATGGGACTTAACATGTAAGGTCATCAGTCCCCTAGAACTTAGAACTACTTAAACCTAACTAACCTAAGGACATCACACACATCCATGCCCGAGGCAGGATTCGAAACTGCGACCGTAGTGGTTGCGCGGTTCCAGACTGAAGCGCCTAGAACCGCTCGGTCACAGAAGCCGGCGCGCTCAAGTTGATGCCGTGTTCTTGACTTCAAGAAGGTATTTGACACCGCCGCGTACTGCCGTTTAGTGAAAAAATTACGAGATTGCTGAATATCGGACCAGATTTGCAACTAGATTCGAGACTGCCTTGCAGACAGAACCCGCCAAGTCACTCTTAACGGCGTAAACATAATTTGCTGAGTACCCCAAGGAAGCATAATAGGGCCGTTACTGCTTAAAGTGTACATAAACGCTCTAGTAAAAAGCGTCGGAAGCTTTTGACGACTATTCGCACGTGATGCAGTTATCTAAAACAAAGTAGCAAGGCCTGAAGATAGTATCGATTTGCAGAATGATCTGGAGTGGACTGATGGATGGTGCAGGCTCCCGCAGTAGACCCTGAATGTAAATAAATGTAAGACACTGGACACGCACTGGAAATGAAATCCATTGCTGTACAATTACACTATTGACGAGAAATTGCTGGAAACAGTATCTACCGTAAAATATCTACAACTAGCTATCTAGAGCGACCTTAAGCGGAATGACCACTTAATCAAGTTGCAAAAAAGGCAAATGCCAGACCGAGATGGAAATGTAGTTCATCCACGAAAGAAGTAGGTTACAAGGCGCTTTTTCTACCGATTCTTAGCACTGGTAGAAGAAATAGAGAAGGTCCAACAAAGAGTAACGTGTTTCGTCACGCGTTAGTTTAGCCGGCATGAGAGCGTTACAGAGATGCGCGACAAACTCGAGTGGCAGACGCTACAGGAGAGGCGTTGTGCGTCGCGGATAGGTTTGTTACTGAAGTTTCGGGAGAGCTCTTCCCAGGAAGAGTCGGAAAACATATCACTTCCTCGTACATGTGCCTTGCGAAATGACCACGGCGGGAAAATTCGAAAAATTAGAGCCATTACAGAGACATACCGGCAATCATTCTTCCCAGGCGCCACTCCCGAGTGTAACAGGGTAGGGGTGATTAGTTAATTGTGCTAGAAGTACCCTCCGCCACTCACCGTCATGTGTCTTTCCGAGTATTGATGCAGAGAGGATGTAAAATGCAGCCTGACAATAGGACGAAAAGTATTTCTAAAAAAAGATTAATTTGTTAACATCTAATATAAATTGAAATGTAAGGGATTCTCTTCTGAAGGCACTGGCCTAGATTGTAACCTCGTATTTAAGTGAAACGTGGGTGGTAAACGGTGGAGACAAGAAGAGAACAGAAGCATCTGAAATACGGTACTAGAGAGGAAAGCTGAAAATTGAATGCGAAGATGAAGTAATTATCGTAGAAGTACCGACTCGCACTGAGGAATAGTGGCATTTATGGCACAACTAGACGAAAAGGAGGGTTCGGTTTATGCGACACATCCTGAGGCATCAATAAATCGTCAGCTGTTAACGGAGATTGTGTGTGTGTGTGTGTGTGTGTGTGTGTGTGTGTGTGTGTGGGTGGGTGGGTGGGTGGGTGGCTGGGTGGCTGGGTGTGGAGGGGGGAGGACGGGTAATAATTGCAGAGGAGAACAAGGCTTTACTACAGTAGCAGGTCCAAATGGATGTTGGGTGCAGTAGTAGGCGAAGATGAAGAGTTTTGCACAGGATAGAGTAGCGTGGAGAGCTGCATCAAACTGGTCTTTGCACTGAAGGCCACGACCTAGAAAATGTAAAAGAACGACAACTTTTGATTTCTTTGTTACCATATTACTTTTATTGTCAAGTGAAACAACAAGTTTACTGTTATCAGTCACCGTTTACCTATCTTCACGAAACGTTTCAAATGTTTAAACATCATCAGGTGGATTTACATTTGTTAGTATGACCTGTGTGTGTGTGTGTGTGTGTGTGTATGTGGTTTTTTTTTTTTTTTTTTTTTTTTTTTTTTGCGTGCGCGCTGTTACGGTTTTTTGGAGGAACTTACGGCACTGGCTAGTGGAGAAACAGAATACTATTTCAGATCACGGTTTTGAGTGATTTTGACAAAAACTAAAAACATCTTCAACAGCAAAAATAAAATAAGAAAACAGAGTACCTCCAGTGGCCACAGGTTTTTTTTTTTTTTTTCGCTGTCATAACACATCACATATGTACTGTCATATTTCGTAAACAAATACGGCGTGTGGAACTATTAGGTTCAAATGGTTCAAATGGTTCAAATGGCTCTGAGCACTATGGGACTTAACTGCTGAGGTCATCAGTCCCCTAGAACTTAGAACTACTTAAACCTAATTAACCTAAGGACATCACACACATCCATGCCCAAGGCAGGATTCAAACCTACGACCGGAGCGGTCGCGCGTTTCCGGACTGTAGCGCCTAGAACCGATCGGCCACGTCGGCCGGCTAACTATTAGGTGCAAGGATCATATGTGACGTGTTACGACAGTGAAAGGAACCTGTGACCACTGTACGTACTCTATTGTACTTGTTTCATTTTGACCATCAGATATACGTTTAGTTTTTTGTAAAAAAAACCAAAACTATGTTCTGAAATAGCGTTTTGTTTCTCCACTAGCCGGCCGCGGTGGCTGTGCGGTTCTAGGCGCTCCAGTGCGGAGCCGCGCTGCTGCTACGGTCGCAGGTTCGAATCCTGCTTCGGGCATGGCTGTGTGTGACGTCCTTAGGTTAGTTAGGTTTAAGTAGTTCTAAGTTCTAGGGAACTGATGACCACAGCAGTTGAGTCCCATAGTGCTCAGAGCCATTTGAACCATTTTTTTTTCTCCACTAGACAGTGCCGTAAATTCACACACACACACACACACACACACACACACACACACACACACACACACGTCATACTAACAACTATAAATCCACCTGATGATGGAGGTTTAAACCTTTGAAACGCGTCGTGGCGATAAATAAACAGTGGCTGGTAACAATAAACTTGTTTCATTTGATGTCAATAACAGTCACGGTGAAGCCTAACCTAAAATGTTTGCATTTAAAGTTGCTTTTATTAATAAAACTATTATTATTATCACAATCAGTTTTCACTACCTTTTTCTCTATTTCTTTTTTCTTCTCAAAAAACTCCCTTATCTTCACTGCGTTTCTTCTTCCCCTCCTTTTTTCCACTTCTTTCCTGTTCTCTCTTTTTTTTGTTCAAATTTGTGTTTTCTGATATTTTTCTCTGTATCTTTTTCCTTCTGTCATGTCTTTTGTGGCGATGTTTTAGTTTCTCGAGATCTTCCATGGTTTCTGTAACTCAGATGGTTTTCGCTGTATTAGTCACCACAATGCTACAAATCCTTTTGGTCTGTCTTTCTTCGTTCGTCCTACGTATGTGTCCGTAGAGCTCTGCCCTTACTTTACCGAAGCTGTTTCCGATCTCCTCTCTTCGTACAGCTCTTTTGTCGGCCTCCCTATCGAGACTCCCATTTTCTAAAACGGCCCGTAGATCTTGATCGGTATTTTCCTCTCTTCCTTTTCCATCTCCTGAATTTCTTTCTTCCCTTGATTGCCGTTGTTTCTGAAGTGTGCAAAGCCCCTTGTAAGACTACTGTATTACCGTGTCTTAAGTTGGCACTCATGCACAAGTTCGTGGCGCCCGCCATCGGTAATGCTAGAATTCAGTATGCTGTTGGGCCATTCCACTCTCGCAGCCATATTTTCAATCAGGTACTGGAAGGTTTCTTGGAGCATGGCAACCCCTTCTTCAAGGAATGCTGCACTGAGGAGAGGTTTAAATGTCGATTGGTGAGGTCTAGCACGAAGTCGGCGTTCCAAAACATCCCAAAAGGTGTTCTATAGTATTCAGGTCAGGAATCTGTGCAGTCAGTCCATTACAGGGATGTTATTGTCGTGTAATCATTCCGCTACAGGCCTTGCATTATGAAAAGGTGCTCGATTGTCTTGAAAGATGCAGTCGCCATACCCGAATTGATCTTCAACAGTGGGAAGCAAGAAGGTGCTTAAAACATCAATTTAGGCCTGTGTTGTCATAGTGCCACGCAAAACAACAAGGGGTGCGAGCCCCCTCCATGAAAAACACGACCACGCCATAACACCACTGCCTCCGCGTTTTACTGTAGGCGCTACACACGCTGGCAGATGACGTTCACCGGGCATTCACCATACCCACACCCTGCCATCGGATCGCCACATTGTGTCCCGTGCTCCGTCACTCCACACAACGTTTTTCCACTGTTCAGTCGCCCAATGTTTACGTCGTCGAGGCGTCGTTTGGTATTTACCGACGTGATGTGTGGCTTATGAGCAGCCGCTCGACCAACGAAATCCAAGTTTTCTCACTTCCCGCCTAACTGTCATAGTATGTGCAGTGGGTCCTAATGCAATTTGGAATTCTTGTGTAATGGTCTGGATAGATGTCTGCCTATTACACCTTACGACCCTCTTCAACTATCGGCGGTCTCTGTCAATCAACAGACGAGGTCGGCCTTTACGCTTTTGTGCTGTACGTGTCCCTTCACGTTCCCACTACACTATCACATCGGAAACATTGGAGCTATGGATGTTTAGGAGTGTGTAAATGTCGCATACAGACGTATGATACAAGTGACACCCAATCACCTGACCACATTCTAAGTCCGTGAGTTCCGCGAAGCGCCCAATTCTCATCTCTCACGATGTCTAATGACTACTGAGTTCTCTAATATGGAGTACTTGGCAGTAGGTGGCAGCACAATGCACCTGATATGAAAAACTTATGTTTTTGTGGGCGTACAGATACATTTTATCACATAGTGTAAGTCTCATTCTTTCTGTAGTTTTGTGGCCCTTTCTTCACTGAATTTCGAGTTCAGTACTTTTCCTATATACTCGCTCCCAGGTGTCTGGAACTTGGTAACTAGCGTTATCTTTCCGTACATTGTTACCAGAGGGGTCTGTAGATCTTACAATAATGTAGTGCGTTTTTTTGTACGAGATTTGTAGTCATGTTTTGGCTGAAATTTCGTTTAGTGTCCCTAAAGCTTCTTTGGCTTATTTTCTGTTACCTCTTATGATGGCTATATCATCAGCAGGGGCCAGACATTTTATGTTGACCGGTCTATCCTTGTATCTTACTATCTTCACCCCATTTACTCCTTTTTCCCTTGTCCTGATTATTTTCTCCAAAACCGAGTTAAATAGTTGGGTTGAAAGGGCGTCTCCCTGCGCCATCCGTGTCTTGATGTCAAATGGTTCAGAGATCTCTCCCATCAACTTCACTTCGGATGTTGTATTTTTCAGTCGTTCCTCAATTAGCTGTCTAGTTGCTGTTCACCTTCATTTCTTCAAATGTGTTGGAAAGCGTTTCTTTATCTATGGAGTCGTAGGCCTTCCTTGAAGTCGAAGAATGTCGTCGTGGTTCAAATGGCTCTGAGCACTATGGGACTTAACATCTATGGTCATCAGTCCCCTAGAACTTAGAACTACTTAAACCTAACTAAACTAAGAACAGCACACAACACCCAGCCATCACGAGGCACAGAAAAACCCTGACCCCGCCGGGAATCGAACCCGGGAACCCGGGCGTGGGAAGCGAGAACGCTACCGCACGACCACGAGATGCGGGCTGTCGTCGTGGTGTTCTTGGACTTTCTCGTTGTTAATATTGTTCTCAGACACTAGATCTGTTCAGTACATAATCTTCTCTTCCAGTACTGTCCCTGGTATTGTCTTATCTGTGGATCTATCCGATTTAACAAGGCTTTGGATATAATTTTGTGTGTCACAGTCAAGATTGTAGTTCCTCTGTCGTTATTAGGGTCTGTTTTGTCTCCCTTATTGCCGAGGGGGTATATTAGGGCTGGCTTCCATTGTTATGATACCGTTTTGTTCCGCATATGTTTTCGATGATTCTATGTATTTTGAATGTAATGTTTCCGTTGTCTAATTTCCAGACTTCCGAAATCGATCCATCTTCCCGAGGTACTCCGTTATATTCCAATCATTTTATTATGTTCGCAAGATCTCTTTGTGTGGGGGCTTGCGATTCAGGTCAGGTTCTGATTTTTAGAATTGCAGTCTCTCTATCGGTTTGTCATAGTTGAGCAGTGTATCAAAGTGTTGTATCACAAGCTCAGAGGTCTTTCAGAGGTTTGTGTCCAGTGCTCCGTATTCTCTCTTGAAGCATAAGCTCGATAGGTGATACCTTGTCACACGTTCTTTGAAAATTCTGTGAAAATGTCGTGTCTTGTTTTTGTTGATGTCGACTTTCAGCTCATACAGTCTGTTTTTTCTTAACCTTGTTTTTCTCTCTATGGACTACTTTTTTCCAGGACTATATTCTGTCTTCTACGGCTCTGTTAGCTGTTATGTTCCAACATCTGTGATTCCTTTTTTTTTTTTTTTGTGGTTGCGCTAATTTTGCCAGTTCATTTTATTTATTTATCATTATTATTTTTTTAATTTTTTTTTCAATTCTTTCCAGTTGTTACTCAGGATCACGCAACATCTTTATTTCTTCTTTCTCTTCCCTGTTTCCTACTTTTCCCCCGTATTTTTTTTTCTTTCCTTTCTTTTGTTAATGTGTTTCCCGACTTCTAATTTCTTCTGCCTTGGAAGCTTTTCAACTTTCTATTCTTAAAAAGGTTTTTTTCTGTTATTTCCGATTTTCTGATGTTGTTTCTTTCCGGTTCTTTTGTTAATTCTGCAATCTACCTGTTGTTGATTCTTTTCTAGATACACACGAATATTTGCCTCGTTAGCCTCTCCTCGTTCATTCTGTAAAGTTGTACAAAGAACATTAATCTTTGCTTTGCTGTTACCATATTTTCTTAGATCTTCTCGTTACTTTTTATTTGCCAACCATCTGTGTTGTGCAGTGGGCTCTTTATTTTTCTAATGATATGTCTTTCAAGTACTTCTAAACTGTCCAGCTTATAGTAGACCGGTAAGGACTCACATCCATATAAACGATGTGCTCTTGCCACCGTGGTACAGAGTAGTCGCGTTACTCGGGACACACATTTCTTATTGTAGAGGTCTTTTCGAAGACCATATGCTGTTTCCATTTTATTGACTCTTGCCGCGTTTACAATATTTTTAGGCCACTATGTTGTACAGTTTCTTCAATATATTTAATTTTTGTAACTCAATCTACTTAACCCATTTGCGTTTGTATGAATTTCGGTGGGTTTCTAATATCTGTCGCATTTTTTTTATTTTTCAGATGAAATTTTGAGATCGTTTCTATTCGCTGTTTTCCGAAAAGGATTCCAGTAAATTCTTTTATCAGCTTTTTCTGAAAGTTTTACAAAATTGTCTGCAAAAACTAGGCTGTATATCTGAATTCCATTCGATTTTCTTCCCAGAGTTATTGGTTCTGTTTTGTGATTTCCTTTTCATCTGAAGTCCATCTACTTACTTTTTTTTTGCCTAAAACACTGGTAAACAGTAAAGGTCATAAGCCATCTGCTTATCTAACACCAGTTTTTATTTCAGATGGCTTATTTGTCCCGTGAATTTAATTTTATATACTATTATTATTATTACTATTGTTATGTTACTGGTGATATTTACACCAGTGCTTTTTTTGTTCCAGGTAAGCGGAAGCATCATATTGGAGACAGCTCACCGAAACAGTAAGTAGCCAGTCAAGTAACTACAAAGCTATACGTCACAGCGGTGGTTGGACTTTATATAGATTATGCTGGCTGATCCTGTTAACGGAATCAGTTAACCAGCAGCGTAAATGACGAGTGAGCGTTGTTTTATTGAAACAAATCATTTGCCTGTGTCAGGCTGTTTTCTGTGTGAAACACTTTGTTTTGTCAATGATCCGTTTTCTCTTTCCTTAGACATTACCAAGCATCACAACCGTTGCAGGAAAATAACTTCCGTAAGAAGTTTAAAATGTAATGAGGCTGTAGATATAGTACAAAAAGAAGGCTATGGACTTAATTTTAGCTGTGACGTTGGTCGTGAAGGCTGTCCTACCTGAAGTTTCCACTGAAATCCTAAACGCACAATTGACGTAACATAATGTTTCTGAATCTTAGAGAATTCAAGTGTCCTACGTGTGCTGTCGTTGTAGTATTCAAGAAGGGCATGTCAGAACTTCAACGCAATTTTTTTAAAGCAACTTTTACTGGGAAACTTGTAACGCCGGAAATGCATATCCTCCTATTTCCATTTATTGTACTATAAATTTGTTTTCCTTATTTTTGTTACCTGAATATATAACATTTCTGTGTCTTCGTATATTGTAATTGTTTTACTATTTGTATATATATATTTATGCATTTATGTCGATGTATAATTGGTTTGTTTCGTAAATATTATTTTTATTTTTACGCTGGGTCTGGCCTAGGGAAAACTGCTATCGAACGATTACATCGATAGGTCGTGTGAAGAATCAAAGTGTGTAGGATCTTTGGTAGTGTTAACTCTGCCGCGTGGAGCGCGGGCAGAGAGAGTCTGGCGGGAGTAGCGAGTGGAGCATGTGTGTTGTGTGACGCTCCCGCGAGTTGCCGCGCTTTCGGGGTTTGACAGCATGTAATTGCGCTCGACTTGCGATGATAGTTTTTGACATGGTGTCGCGGACGGGAAAAATTAACTAGCGCACATCAAGAGTCCGTTTCGTCTGGTGACCGTGTCGAGAAGAAGGCGCGCCAACATCCAGCTTCTGCAACAGCGACGGCCGACAATGAGTGACTGTCGCCACCTCCTCGACCGACGGCGTCAAACCTTCAATCAACCGACAAGAAAGACTGGACGCACGTAAAGTTTTAGAACTGTATGGCAGACCTCAGCTTTTCAAACTGTTCCATTTTCGTCACTATAATTACAGCAACTTAGCATGAACATTTGTTGCTCATTGTCCCAATTGCATTACCAGGCAGAGTCCCTTCCTTTTCCGAAATGAACCCGAGTTTCGTTGAAATTCAAACGCCAGCATTAAAGTAATATAGCTAATTCGTTTTCACTGCTTTAATTTCAAAGTTCAGTTAAGGTTTTCATAGCTGGCTACAATATTTAGATTACACAAGCACGAATTAAGAGTGCGAGCTTTGTTACTGTATTTTAGCTTACCTGTGACTGCAGCTCAGCTTGGTACGTACTAAATTTTACTATTGTTAATTGTTCAGAATCATTTAATTCAAGTTCAAAGTTAAATCTCTTATTTCTAAATTGCGTAGATTCAAGTAGCTTTTGAAATGATTGTTGAGGTAGTCCAAGACTAACCGTATTTTACTGAATTTCGATGTACTTCAGAAAGAAAGCTCACTATTAACTTCAGTCACTAAATTAACTTTCGATTTTCCTGTTTTATTAATTCTTTTGCTAAATTAAGTCAGAGTGTAGCGAAATTCATTACTTTTGGCAAACTTTCAGTTTTCACACTACATGTGTCAACCTTCAGTTGCCACGCTTCTAGTGCTAATTATATGTGTAATAACCTTTCTTTTTCAGTTACTATAGTAATTGTCCTTAGGACTGGCGACCGTAATTTCCCCCAAATCTCAAATATCTAATTACCGCTAGTTAATTGTTAACGTAACCGCCGCACATTTACTTTCTTTATTAACTTTACCCCTTTTCCAAAATTAATTTCCACCAGTCTCATTAGCATATTTCCTTTCATTTAGATGTAACCCTTTCCTCCCTCTTTACCGACAGATTAACTTCGGTGACGATTGCTTTTCCCAAATTTCCATTAGGTACACGCGGTTTAATTTTTCACTGTCATTAAGGTCGACAAGTGAGGGGGAGGTTACAAACTGACGTTGCAAGTGACATCACTTCGTCATACATAGCCTGCCTCAACTTCTACATCCTTCGTCATAATTCCACCATGGAAGCAATCCTGCCACATTGTGCCCATTGTTGTGGCAGCGCCTGCGCAACCTCGCCGTAAGAATGAAATTTGGATAAACGCAGGTACACCTCCATCGGACCAAAAAGATGAAAAACACTTGCAGCTAGGATGTTGCAGCAGCTCAGAAGCAAGTTTCTGAATGCACTGCATTGTTGTCCCAGCTGTCCGAGAGCAGATATTATTCTGAACCGAAGTCACCCATTTTTCGTTGTTTTTTCTTTTCTTTTGTTTTATTCTCTCTCATCTTCGTTTGGACTTTAGATCTCGCAGTAGCTCACATTAGCTTTCACTATTCACTATTTGACCATCAGGACTGTTGTGAAACATAGCTGTTTGTCTTCGGCTTTGAGGGGGATGGATGTTGGATAACACTGACAAACATTTCAGAGGTTAAGCCATGTCGCTGCTGAATACGTGCTGTCAGTTTAGAGAGCAGAAAAAAACAGCACTTACGTGTTGCCCTGCTATTTTCATACACACGGGATACACACAGGAGATGAACTCAAAATACTCATTCTTATCTGAGGACTACACACTTGTAACGGTGGTAGACCCCCTGCTCAGAATGTTTGAAAATGACCACGTGTCGAAATTGCAATGGCAGTATATAATACTCAAACAGCCAGAGAGGAATGATGCCATTTAATTAGTTCACGAAGGCTGTGGACCCTATCACGATCAAATATCCGAGAGAGAAATGTTGGTATAAGACTAACAGTCAGGAAGATAGTGATTAAATTCTTGAATTCGAAATAACTTCATGTAAATCAATTGTTCGCCATAGAGCGGCAAAGAGCTTATACATAAAGTTCCAAAAAAATTACACTGAATGAAATTCTTTCTTGACTTAAAATATGTATTTATAACCGATTAACCCGCTTCATGGTTCATGGTTCGTGGTTCACACTCGCGATTACAAGTTCCCCATCTAACGGATTCCAGGAGCAACAAAAATTCAGAACTTTCATTTTCAATATTTCGCATGATTACTGACTGAATAAAAAAAAAATTAAAATTCTGTCATAACCTACTCACTAAGGGTGACAATTATTGAACTATATTAAGTAAAATCGTCTTAACTTCTGAACAGTTTGCGTTAGGACATTCAAACTGCACGGTAGGCCCCGGGTTATAGTGGGAATTAGAATGCGCTGTATGGTTTGGTTTAGAGACGAAGCCCACTTTCATTCGGATGGGTTCGTCAAGAAGCAAAATTGGCACATTTGGCGGACTGAGAATCCGCATTTCGCGATCGAGAAGTCTCTTCACCGTCAACGGGTGACTGTGTGGTGTCCAAATGTCCAGTCAGGGAATAACCGGTGCGATATTCCTTGATGGCACGGTGACTACCGAAAGGTACGTGAAGGTTTAGGAAGGTTATTTCATCCCCATTATCCAAAGTGACCCTAATTTCGACAAGATATGGTTCAAACAAGATGGAGCTCGACCCCATCGAAGCAGGAGAGTGCTTGATGTCCTGGAGGAACACTTTGGGGACAGCATTCTGGCTCTGGGGTACCCACAGGTCACTGGCATGGGCCTCGATTGGTAGCCATATTCTCCGGATCTGAACACATGCGACTCATTTCGTGGGGCTATATTAAAAACAAGGCGTGCGGCAATACGCCAAAACCATTGCTTAACTGAAAACAGCCATTCAGGAGGTCATCGACAGCGTCGATGTCCCGACACTTCAAGGGGTCATGCAGAATATCGCTATTCGTCTGTCCCACACCACCGGCTATGATGGCCGGCGGGTCGAACATGTGCTAACGTAAATCTGAATACCTTTAGTGCCGTTTACATGTTGAACAAAGAGTGTGCACGCCGCAGTCTGTAGCTACTGTACGTTTTTTTCGTGTAGTTCAGTAACTGTCACCCTGCATGACCTTATAAGTTTAAGACAACAGGACAAGTGTTACACTTAGAAAGTTTGTTCTCGTATATGTCTTCAGGTCGCGAAACTCGCTACGCAGAATTTACGTTCACTATACTCATCCACTGTTTCATAATGAGAGCATTTAGCGACTCCAAACTAATTTTAAACAGAATGTCAAACATTTTCTACTCTTTTTCTCGCTTACAGTGTTAACATGAAATATGTAACACATTAACTCGTTGGTAACCGTCCGTTTGAAAGTGTTTCATACTTGTGAGTTCAATTCTTTTAAACAATCGGGCATTTGCTGGTAATCCTAACTCTTCCACAAACAGTGTCTTTTTGCTTAGAATATTCTGTAAAGACGGCGTCTGCCTTCTCAGCTTCTAAAATTTAAATTAACAAAAATAACCTTCCTTATATTAATAAATCATTCCGGCATTGTCAGATATTTAACAGCTCATAAATAAGCATCGGTAACTTGCAATTAACGCTTACTTTCATTCACGTCAACGTAAATCTGAGCATATCTCAACAACCTCTCAGTAATAACTGAACCAGTTCAGACAGCAGAAAACAAGAAATTATAGAACTTCGTTATCAGAAATATAAGTACATGACATGTAGGCATATTTGCAGTTGCTAATATGGACTACTATCGGCTGCATAATGGAACGACGCTCGTTGGATGACATTTTTGGACATGGGTTCCTATTCAAAATATTACGTACTCGCAGCCCTCTACAAGTCCTAAATTTTGTAACGGGGATTTATGAACACCCTGTATGTAGCACAGGCATTATAAATTACGTGAATTCCATGTATGCTTCATGGTACACTTCGTACACGCACGCAGTCAACACAGTCCACATATCAGAACTTCTCACGCCGGTTCCTTTGTCTCTCACCAATAACTGGATATCCTCTTACTGCAGCAACCGGACAATAGTGACGTAGTCCGTTATGACAGCCGACGAAACAGGCCCGTCACAGATAGAGGTTGGGGCGTTCCAGCTCTGATCAGAGTCTTAAGAAACTTGCAGTGTTGTCTGCCATAGCGTGAACACCCTAGTATCACACGGCTGAGGTCTGCAGTCGCAGTTGGGAGGACTTTGAAGGAAGGATAACAGCCGTGACGCAGACGGATGTGCGTTATAGTAGTGGCATGGAGCCTAGATAGCTTGATTTGGGAGAATCAGGTTTTTCGCAGAATCAGTCGTGGATGTCGACCCGTGTAACTTGCTGCGCATCCTGTGTTACGTGTTGCCGTGTTACAGGCGCTGCCAGTCCAGCGATCTGGCTGCGGTGATCAGCAAGTTAAAGTGTGACCCATCTTTCCGCCATAGAACCAGCACCCAGCATTATGCTACTACCAGTAATGATGTAACTTCCCGGATCCTCCCGAAATCATCTGAAGATGAACCTGAAAGGGTTCGAAAACCGGTTAATGTAATAAAGCATTATTATTGAAAAAAGTGACTGGTTGCAGTTGTGTATAACTTATTTACATTAATATACAGTCACGGTTCTAAAATATCCGTAATGGATAAGCATAAGCTGCAATCGAACTTGAGAATTGAAGTATGCAGAGTATTACGATTCTTGTGCGCAGAACGTATACATTTCACACAGATTCACCTTGACACTCTGCTGGTGCATTAGCCAAATGCACTGTCGCTTCCTGGAATAGTGGAACGGTTCCAGTAACTTGACCAAGGTCTCACAGACGTGGATCTTGTTAATCGGGAAGATGTGATCTCGCTTCAGGCTGTTTCCATCCTTCAGGCAAGCTCAGAGAACATCTGGGTGGGGCGGGGGAGGGTGGGGGGGGGGGGGGAGAAGAGAGATTCCAGCAATGTGGAAGTTCACACACAGGTTCTGGAATGGCTCCTTGACCAGGGAGCTGATTTCTATCCCAGAGGAATTAAAATATTGGTACAACATACCAAACGTAGTTTACAAAGAGTTAGTCACGATGGTGGAACATGGTGTCATGTACCTGTGTCACTTTGAAGTGTAGTGCAGCATTTTTTAAGCCCCTGTTATGAGATTAACTGCCCATAGAAGAAAGCGGCACTCTTAAATACTTGATGACGTAACTTTCTGAAATATCGATATTAAACAACCAAGTAAAGCGTCTCTCGCATGGCTTTCTTATAACAGAAAAAAGGCAAAAATGTTTGGATTGTATCTGAACCTATGCGAATTCCTTTCTTGCGCCAATCTTTCGATCTTAAAGTAGCACTTGTATCCTTCGTCCTCAATTATTCTCTCGATGTATTCCAATCTCTGTGTTATTCTACAGTTTGTGCCCTCTTTACCTTCCATGTAAGGTATTTCCTCTTATCTTAATAGCTGTCTTGTCATGCTTTTCTTTCTTCTTTTCAGTGTTTTCCATACATTCCTCTCCTCGCCGGTTCTGCGGAGACCCTCTTCTTTCTCCACCTTGTGGGTCCACATAATGTTCAACATTCTTCTGTAACACCGTATCTCAAACGCTTCGATTCTCCTGTGTTCTGTTTCTTCCAACGTCCATGATTCTCTACCAAAGAATGTTATACTCCAAACGTACATCCTCTGAAATGTCTTCCTCAAATTAAGACCTACATTTGATACTAGGATAACTGTCTTGGCCAAGAACGCCATTTTTGCCAGTGCTAGTCTACCTTTTATGTCCTCTCTGCTTCGCCAGGTACGGATTATTTTGTTTACAATGTAGCATAATTTTGATGTTAAGCTTCTCATTGTTCTCATTTCTGGTAAAATTCATCAGTTTCGTTTTTCTTCGGTTTACGCTCAGTCCATATTCTGTCCTGATAAGATTTTTCATTCCATTCAACAGATCCTGTCGTTCCTCTAACCTAAGACTATGACTTGTAAATTATAGCGTTTAGTGGATACTTCTTTTCGGTTGAGATGGTCAGGCATTAAAACCAAAGAGCGTCAACAAAATGGAAGCTTTCAAGATGTGGATACACCACACGGTACTTGCAAAATGACAGATGAATAGGATGAGAAATGAGGACTTCTTTTAATGTGCTAAGTAGTGTGTAATACGCTGCTGATCGTTAAAATACTGAAATGCTAGGAAGGACAGCGGATAACAGTTTTACTTATTGTTAATACACGGTATGTTTGTTGTTGTGGTCTTCAGTCCTGGGACTGGTTTGATGCAGCTCTCCATGCTCCTCTATCCTGTGCAAGCTTCTTCATCTGCCAGTACCGACTGCAACCTACATCCTTCTGAATCTGCTTGGTGTATTCATCTCTTGGTCTCTCTCTGCGATTTTTAACCTCCACGCTCCCCTGCAGTATTAACTTGGTGATCCCTTGATGCCTCAGAACATGTCCTACCATCCGATCCGCTCTTCTAGTAAAGTTGTGCCACAAGCTCCTCTTCTCCCCAATTCCATTCAATACCTCCTC
The DNA here is from genome assembly GCF_023864275.1 of Schistocerca cancellata. Lineage (NCBI taxonomy): Eukaryota > Metazoa > Arthropoda > Insecta > Orthoptera > Acrididae > Schistocerca > Schistocerca cancellata. Next base: position 11,979,519 of record NC_064635.1, on the reverse strand, counting down.
GCCGGCCAGAGTGGCCCAGCGGTTCTAGGCGCTACAGTCTGGAGCCGCGTGACCGTTACGGCCGCAGGTTCGCTTCCTGCCTCGGGCATGGATGTGTGTGATGTCCTTAGGTTGCTGGATGAATATGGTGGTTGCATTGATAGCACAAATGTCGATGGGAGAGTAAAATACAGATAGAGACCATCTGCCGGTCGGAGTGGCCGTGCGGTTCTAGGCGCTACAGTCTGGAGCCGAGCGACCGCTTCGGTCGCAGGTTCGAATCCTGCCTCGGGCATGGATGTGTGTGATGTCCTTAGGTTAGTTAGGTTTAATTAGTTCTAAGTTCTAGGCGACTGATGACCTCAGAAGTTAAGTCGCATAGTGCTCAGAGCCATTTGAACAGATAGAGGCCATCTCTTTGTTCCCCTCTTGCAGGTCTACTTAACGCGCCATTTGATCAATGGTATCAATTCCACCCTTAGTGGAATTGTAATATGCATTTATCTCGGTGTTATGCTTCTCTCCTCCAACAGTGCCTTTATCTTGGTGCATTGTTGACAACATCAGTAAGTTTTTACTTGGTTTCCCTTTTTGCTGTGTAGGACACCAAAGTTACTGGAGGTGTACGTGTTGGGAACTGCACTAACTCACTCCAGGTTTACAAGATAAATAACAGCTGACTGACATCAACAATCACTTGTTCCGAAAGTAAACCGATTGTTATGAATATCAAGAATACCAACCAACAAGCCGGCCGCTGTGGTCTAGCGGTTCTGGCGCTGCAGTCCGGAACCGCGGGAGTGCTACGGTCGCAGGTTCGAATCCTGCCTCGGGCATGGGTGTGTGTGATGTCCTTAGGTTAGTTAGGTTTAAGTAGTTCTAAGTTCTAGGGGACTTATGACCTAAGATGTTGAGTCCCATAGTGCTCAGAGCCATTTGAAGCAACCAACAAGAAACTAACTTGCATTGTTGTAGAGATGAGAAATACGAAATCCTACTAAGGGAAATTTTCTACAGCATGGAAGCCTAAGGGGGGGGGTTTGTTGGACCCATAATAAGTTTATTTATTCTTTCTTTCAAAGCAAGAATTTTCTATAAAATATATTGACACTAACGTTTCATAAAATAGCCAACAAACAATAACTCAAAGGGAATATTGTAAGTAGGCTGTTAGGTTTTTATGTTGGTAACGCCACGTAGCGCTCTGTATGAAAATTACTGACTGTGCTGTGTGCAGTCTGTGGCTGGTTTCCATTGTTGTTCGCTATTGTAGTGATGGGCAGTTGGCTGTTAACAGCGCGTAGCGTTGCGCAATTGGAGGTGAGCCGCCAGCAGTGGTGGATGTGGGGATAAATGGAGTTTTCAGAGCGGATGACCTGGAGGTGTGTCCATCAGAGACAGTAAATTTGTAAGACTGGATCTCATGAACAGATATATATATATATTATGTATGACTTTTGAACACTAGTAAGGTAAATACATTGTTTGTTCTCTATCAAAATCTTTCATTTGCTAAGTATGCCTATCAGTAGTTAGTGCCTTCAGTAGTCTGAATCTTTTATTTAGCTGGCAGTAGTGGCGCTCGCTGTATTGCAGTACTTCGAGTAACGAAGATTTTTGTGAGGTAGGTGATTTGTGAAACGTACAGGTTAATGTTAGTCAGGGCCATTCTTTTGTAGGGATTATCAAAACTCAGATTGTGTTGCGCTAAAAATATTGGCTGTCGGTTTAGTGTTGATCAGAATAGGTAAAGAGCGAAATGTCTGAGTACGTTCAGTTCTGCTCAGCTGTTTGAAAATCAAATAATGTAAGAAGTTTATCAGCACAGTAATTCATAAATTTTTCTAAGGGGACGTTTCATAATATGTAGTATGAAAGTTACTTGGGCAAAAGCAGGGGACGTAAAAAAATTATGGGTTCAACGAACCAACCCCCCCCCCCCCCTTAGACGTCCTAGGGTTAAAGCCAAATGTCGCCACGCTGTCCTATCGGGTACGTTCTTCGTGCGTCCTATATTGACTTCTCCAGTTATCCCGCGCGGTGTTGCTTGTCTGTCAACCCTGACGATTCTATGCGAACGCCAATGTTCTCAGACATTAGGTGAAGCCGTCGGCCAATGCGTTGACCGTGGTGAGAGGTAATGCCTGAAATTTTGTGTTCTCGGCACACCCTTGACACTGTGGATCTCGGAATACTGAAACCCCTACATATTTCCGAAATGGAATATCGATTGCGTCTAGCTCCAGCTACCAGCCCGCGTTCGAAGTGTTATTATAGCCGTCGTGCGACCGTGACCACGTCGGCCACTTGTGCACGTAAATCACCTGAATATAAAATGACAGCTCCACCTGTGCACTGTCCTTTTTACACCTTGTGTAAGCGGTACTACCGTCATCTGTATACGTGCGTATATCTATTCCATGACCTCTGTCACCTATGTCTGCTCTCAAATGTTACTGTTACTAAAGTGCGCGTCATTTATGACGGCGGCCGATTTTAGGTTCGTCCTGCGCATCTGACGTCACAAAACACAGTCAGCCAATGAACAGAGGACGACGTTGCCAGACCTCGACTGCAGTGCAGGGCACGGACGAGTGTCTTCAGTTTTAGAAACGTTCAGCCATAAATAAAGCAATGTCTTGATAGCAGACTTTCTTTTATAGAAACTTTGGAAAAAGCATTCTTTATACCAGTTGTTTCATATTCTATTAATTAATGAAACCAAACAAGCAAAAAGCCTCGTAATTCAGGCGATAGCAAGGAAAGGTGTTTGTAACATTCTCACTAACCGCTTTTTCGCAAGAAAGAACAGCGGTAATTGTGTATTTCCTATTGTACTTCGACGAAACGTGAGTAATTCATGATCATACCAAGTTTTTGTCGGTATTTTGCGTGAGCTTTTAAAGTCCTCCAGGACATATATTGAACGATGAGCTGCGTTAGCGTAATGGTTAAAGTGTATGGCTGTTTAGTGAAAGGTTGTGAGTTCAAACCCTGATTGGTGCTTAAAATTTTCTTTACTTAAAAACAATATCGAAGTGTCTTACTTCATGAATTTTATTCGTTTGAATGTAATTTTTTGAAATTTCTAGTGGCAACTAAAATCGACCATACGAAACGTATACACTATGGACTTTTACCTCTGAAAACTCTTCAAAATTTCGTGCAGTGGTTTACTACATCTAATGCTGCACAATAACTGCGTTGAATATCGAAACAAAATTAAGTCATTTATGTGGGGAAGGTACCAGTCAAGAAGATGTGTAAAAATCAAATTTTTGGGCCAAATAGTTTTTGTGAATCGAATGATAAAGTGTGTCAAAGCAGTAGAAACACCATGTGTCTGCACAGGAGAGCAATGCAATGATGGCAAAATCGCGCACATCGCCGAATGCGGGGAGCACGTCTCTGTAGCAGCGAAAGGGTTAATGCGGTGGTGGTGGCTTTACTTCATAAACCGCGCGCTCCCCCCTAAACGTTAAGTTTGCGAACTATGCTATGGCGCTGCTTCTCTTGGCGCGTACAACTGGCAACGCAGCAATCTCCCGCGTCTGGGCGGGCATGCGCGAACCGCCAAGATACAAGAATTGAACTATAGGAATTACCTGTGAATGTGAGAACACAGGATTCTCACAATGCCACCTTTAAGGGGCCCTCACACGTTCAATAATATTGTCAAAGAGTCAAACTATTGACCATCTGAGGACGCGTATTGAAGTATTGTCAGTACTAGAAACATTGACGAGAAGTGCTGATGGACCTCTAGGTATTCTCAGTTTGTCAATACATACTGAACGTGTGAGGTCAAGTATAGACGGTTTGACAATATTCTCCTTTCGGATGTTGACATAGCATCAGGAACCAGCCACGCGGCGTTAGTGTGCACTATTTATTTTTGAATGCGCCGTTGTGCGTACCATACCTCAGATTCAATTTTGGAGGAATCTTTTTAACACAATAGAATTTTAATATGCCTATGCAAGGGCAATCAGTGTACTTGAGGATGGTTAATGGAGGATTGCCTACGACACAGCTCACTTCTTTAGTTCGAAATCCAATGTTTCAAATGGCTCTGAGTACTATGGTACTTAACATCTGAGGTCATCAGTCCCCTAGAACTTAGAACTACTTAAACCTAATTAACCTAAGGACATTACACACATCCATGCCCGAGGCAGGATTCAAACCTGCGACTGTAGCGGTCGCGTGGTTCCAGACTGAAGCGCCTAGAACCGCTCGGTCACAACGGCCGACTTTAATTTGAAAATATACTATAGGTAGGTGCAGTGTATAGTAGTTTGTAAGAACACTCCCATTTCGAAAATGGGTCATACATCTGAAATGAGTAGCAAGAGGTCTGCGAAATACGTCAATTTCACCAAATTATCTCAAAACGAAAACAGAAATTGTTATTCGTTAATTGCCTGAAGTTATCCTTGCCAGGCAGATAAAATTGCTTCACTGGTTTCCACAGAATTTTACTAATTGTGCTAGCTGATAATACAGAACTAAACTCCGAGGATTAGAATGACGTGGCCGTCACCAGAAATGACTCCTATTTTCTTGTCGACTGCGACTGCCTCTCTCGTTAACTTATGTTCTTTGTCTCCTATCAGTGCTAATAACTTGACATACGATGCAGGACTTACCGGAAATCATTTCATGACATCATTTTCGTCGATGGTTCTGATTTCAGTCAGTAAATTAACATGTGATCAGTTGTTCCCTTTTTCCAACCGTTCTCGGACCCATTTTGTCTTTTTCGTTGTTTTCTGTAGCTAATACACTGAAGAGCCGAAGAACTGGTATACCTGCCTGCTATCATGAACGCAGAAGTGCCGCAACACGACGTGGCATGGACTCGACTAATGTCTGAAGCAGTCCTGGAGGGAACTGACACCGTGAATCATGCAGAGCTGTCCATAAATCCGTAAGAGTGCGAGGGTCTGGAGATCTCTTCTGAACAGCACGTTGCAAGGCATCCCAGATATGCTTAATAATGATCATGTCTGGGGAGTTTGGTGGCCAGCGGAAGAGTTTAAACTCAGAAGAGTGTTCGTGGAGCAACTCTATAGCAATTCTGCACGTGTAGGGTGTCGCATTGTCCTAGTGGAGTTCCCCAAGTCCGTCGTAATGCACAATTGACATGAAGGATGCATGTTATGAGACAGGATGCGTACGTACGTGTCACCTGTCAGAGTCACATCTAGACGTATCAGGGGTCACGTATCACTCCACCTGCACACGCCCCACACCATTACTGTCCTTCCACCAGCTTGAACAGTCCTCTGCTGACATGCAAGTTCAATGGATTCATACAACTTGATACGTGACTCGTCCAACCAGGCAACATGTTTCCGGTCGTCAAAAGTCAAATATCGGTGTTGACGGGCCCTGACGAGACGTAAAGCTTTGTGTACTGCAGTCATCAAGGGTACAGAGTGGGCCTTAGACTCCGGAAGCCCATATCGATGTTGTTTCGTTGAATGGTTCACACGCTAACACTTGTTGATGGCCCAGCATTGATCTCTGCAGCAATTTGCGGAAGGATTGCACATCTGCCACGTTGAACGATTCTCTTCAGTCGTCGTTGGTCCTGTTCTTGCAAGATCTTTTTCCAGCCACAGCGATGTCGGAGATTCGATGTTTTACCGGATTTCTGATATTCACGGTACACTCGTGAAATGACCGTGTGGGGAAAATCCCCACTTCGTCGCTACCTCGGAAATGCTGTGTCCCATCGCTCATGGGCCGACTATAACACCACGTTAAAACTCACTTAAATCGTTATAACGTGACATTGTAGTAGCAGTAACCGATCAAACAACTGCGCCAGACACTTTTTGTCTTACAAGGGCGTTGCCCACCGCAGCGCCTACCTGTTGACATATCTCTCTGCATTAGAATACGCATGCCTATACCAGTTTCTTTGGCGCTTCACTGTATTACGTCAGCATACGCTTCCTTTTGGGTTTTCGACATTTTAACCTTGTAAAATCTGGTTGCCAACTGACAAATTTTGTCAGTGTTATTGAGAGTGAGATACGGCGTCAGTATACTGGAAGTCTGACAAACTACAATTGTCAATAAATATTGAACGTGTGCGCACCGCGCGTAACTGTGTAACACCCCACTCGTCACTTACCTGGTTTTGGCGTGTGTTCACCCCAACTAATTGACTAACAGATCAACACAGAGTGCAAAACTGCCGCAATATCGGATAACGCAAAATAAGTAATACGGCCCTGTGACTGCTAATTGAACTGCGGTCGCAGTGTTGACATTAATTGATTCAGAATTGATCACTTTCAATTAAAAAGGGGTGCACATTGATGCAAATGTTGAACATAAAATTAATTAAGAAAGTGACTTGGGATATCAACTACTTGATTGAAAACAGATGCAGTCAATTAGCACAAATTTATTTTAACTCCCGACCTTCAATCATCACATTACAAGACTCCCCTGTCAGGCAGTGGTAATAAATTGCGGTTGCGTGGATTAAAGCGCGATAACTCAAAAGTAATTCCTATCGACTGACCCAGTCGTAATGCGAAGTCCGAGAAGAATTCTACAATACACGGCCCATGAAACCCCCGTGGAAACTTTGCCGACGTGATCCAACCAATTAATCAGTGGCCGGAGCGGGCGCAATGTCACCGAATACAGCGTGGCAGGGCGGCGTTGTTGTGTGGACGTCGGCCAACCTCGTGGTGCTGCAAGGCTGCGCTATCTTGCTCAGTACATAGCTGAACCAAAACTTCCTATCTCCAAGCTCAATCGTTCCATTTGCAAAGTCCTAAACTGCAGAGATGCTCACTCTTTCTCAGGCAAGCTGATTCAAGAACGCCACGTCCGCACTCTAGGCAGGCTGGGAACGGAAGACCTCTAAGGAGACTTCTCACAGTCCGCTCTTTGCCTCGGTTTCCCCTCCAGCAAAATCACTTCAGCCAATTGCAGCGCAAGTCGCGTTAATTATGTGTCGCCTCCCAGCGCCGACGAATGCCTGCTCTGGGAACTGAACAAATTCCCACAAAATTTCCATTCCTCTCAACTTCTGCTATTTGACTCCTCCCAGGCCACCCATCAAGGTTAGCGTCTGCACAAACACCAAGTTTTTGGGAATTCTGACTCCCAGGAGAGTACTTCAAATCCCTTGGTCCTACGTTGCCTTCGGAAGCCAGCGTATTTCATTCAGTCGCTCTTCACCTGACTTACTTCAGGCTCTGCGGACCGTGAATTCAGCGTGAAGTTTCTTTAGTCGCGAACACGCATATTTTGACCTCTGTTGACCGCTCCTCCATAGCTTTGCGCAGCTTTCTCGCATGTTTCACTGAATACGGGATGACGGACATTTATCAACAGGCGTACAAGTTCTCCGTCTGCACTCACTGTCACTCATCTTAAGGAAGCTGGAGACCGCACCCCATTACTGCTTTCTCAGAGTTTGAGCTGCCCTAAGCTCCCTATTGTCGCTTCCCTTCGCCACTTCCCCGCCGGCCTGCTACGGTCACTCCATATACTTCCCTGGGTTAAACTAGCCTCCAGTAAATCGACGCGTTTCCACAAAGTTTTTCATGTCATGTGAATTACTTTAACACCATCACCCGACATTAATTATTCCAATACGTCCATAAGATGCATTGTGTCTTGTCAGTCATGTTTGTTCAGCCCTACTGTTCGCTCAACGTGAGTTATTCGATCTTTAATGACTTCATGTAAGGGGCATAGTTCTTGCCATCTTACAACTGCTGTCACACCTGGGTAGTGGGAGGCCGACCCCCCCTCCCCCCCCCCCCCGGTCTATTCCGCCCACCGGCCTGTGGTTACCCACTCAGCCTACCTGCTGTGGCAGACATTTCTCGACTCTCGCGCCCTAAAGCAGCCGCTAATTGGTCGCGCTGGAATCTCGCATGCAGGGAAGCGTGTGCTGGCCAGCCGTAACGAATTGCCCTCACATAGGGGAAGGGGAGGCTCCGCCGTGATTTACGCTAATCAGCATCGCAGCTACACGCGGCTCCCTGCCGGCGTCTGCCCACACCTCCCCGCCTACTCCTCTCCGTGTACACTCCGTAACCAGAGGTCCGAGCGGGTGTCGGTATCTGCATGTATTCCAAAAGGCGCGGCTCGCGAACCGCCCGCACAGGTATCTATCTTACTGCAATGATAGGTGAGGCGTGTACTATACGCAGGTAGCGGCTACGAGGGTAGCGGAGTACATGTAAAGCGCAGATGTGGGTTTTTTAGGTTAGAAAATTCCCTCCCTAGGCCCGACAAGACGCCTCCTGAGACGCGACAAGGTAGTTGTAGGCAAAACGCTACAGGGAATAGCAATATTAATGTGATAATAGTAAACTCCAGGAGCGTCTGTAGAAAGGTCCCAGAACTACTCTCATTAATAAACGGTCACAATGCCCACATAGTACTAGGGACGGAAAGTTGGCTGAAACCAGATGTAAACAGTAATCAAATTCTAAACTCAGATTGGAATGTATACTGCGGAGACAGGCTGAAAAGTGAAGGGGGAGGCGTGTTTATAGCGATGAAAAGTGCAATAGTATCGAAGGAAGTTGACGGAGATCCGAAATGTGAAATAATTTGGGTGAAGGTCACGGTTAAAGCAGGCTCAGACATGGTAATTGGATGTCTCTATAGGCCCCCTGGCTCAGCAGCTGTTGTGGCAGAGCACCTGAAGGAAAATTTGGAAAATATTTCGAGTAGATTTCCCCACCATGTTATAGTTCTGGGTGGTGGAGATTTTAATTTAGCAGATATAGACTGCGCGACTCAAATGTTTATAACGGGTGGCAGGGACAAAGAATCCAGTGCAGTTTTTTTTAAGTGCATTATCTGAAAACTACTTGAGCAGTTAAACAGAGAACCGACTCATGGCGATAACATATTAGACCTTCTGGTGTCAAACAGACCCGAACTATTTGAAACAGTTTACGCAGAACAGGGAATCAGCGATCATAAAGCGGTTACTGCATAGATGATTTCAGCCGTAAATAGAAATATTAAAAAAGGAAGGAAGATTTTTCTGTTTAGCAAAAGTGACAAAAAGCAGATTTCGGAGTACGTGACGGCTCAACGCAAAAGTTTTGTCTCAAGTACAGATAGTGTTGAGGATCAGTGGACAAAGTTCAAAACCATCGTACAATATGCGTTAGATGAGTATGTGCCAAGCGAGATCGTAAGAGATGGAAAAGAGCCACCGTTGTACAACAACCGAGTCAGAAAACTGCTACGGAAGCAAAGGGAACTTCACAGCAAACAATAACATAGCCAAAGCCCCACAGACAAACAAAACTTACACGAAGCGAAATGTAGTGTGAGGAGGGCTATGCGAGAGGCGTTCAACGAATTCGAAAATAAAGTTCTATGTACTGACTTGTCAGAAAATCCTAAGAAATTTTGGTCTTATGTCAAAGTGGTAGGTGGATCAAAACAAAATGTCCAGACTCTCTGTGACCAAAATGGTACTGAAACAGAGGATGACAGACTAAAGGCCGAAATACTAAATGTCTTTTTCCAAAGCTGTTTCACAGAGGAAGACTGCACTGTAGTTACTTCTCTAGATTGTCGCACAGATGACAAAATGGTAGATATGGAAATAGATTACAGAAGGATAGAAAAACAATTAAAAGCGCTGACAAGAGGAAAGGGCTCTGGATCTGATACGATACCATTTCGATTTTTCATAGAGTAAGCGAAGGAACTTGCCCCCCTCCTTGCAGCGCTGTACCGTAGGTCTCTAGAAGAGCGTAGCGTTCCAAAAGACTGGAAAATGGCACAGGTCATCCCCGTTTTCAAGAAGGGACGTGGAACAGATGTGCAAAACTATTGACCTATATCTCTAACGGCGATCAGAATTTTGGAACACGTATTATGTTCGAGTATAATGACATTTCTGGAGACTAGAAATCTGCTCTGTAGAAATCAGCATAGGTTTCGAAAAAGACAATCGTGTGAAACCCAGTTCGCGCTATTCGTCCAGGAGACTCACAGGGCCATAGACACTTCACCGAGGAATCAAGCAGTATATTGCTCCCTCCTACGTATATCTCGCGAAGAGACCGTGAGGATAAAATCAGAGATACTAGAGCCCACACAGAGGCATACCGACGATCTTTCTTTCCACGAACAATACGAGACTGGAATAGAAGTGAGAACCGATAGAGGTACTCAAAGTACCCTCCGCCACACACCACAGACCCAAGTTGAAACCAGACCCCGGGAGCAGACGAAATTCCGTCAGAACTGTTGGCGGCTTTGGGAGAGCCAGCCATGACAAAACTCTTACATCTGGTATGCAAGATGTATAAGACAGGCGAAACACCCACCAATTTTAAGCAAAATGTGCAGGCTGACAATTACTGGACTATATAAAAAGACGTAAATTAGTTACAAACTACGGCGAGCACACAATTTATTCAAAGTGTAAACGTCACTACAGATATTCGAATTTAGGTTATAACGTGTTCGATATGCCTGCCATCATTGGCTATTATGTGGCGCAGACTAATAGCGAAATTCTGCATGACCTGTTGAAGTGTCGGAGCATCGATGCTTTCGATGACCTCATGAATGGCTGTTTTCAGCTCAGCAGTGGTTTTGTGGTTATTTCTGTACGCTGTAATGTAACACCCTCCCACACATAACCAGTAAATTTTCAGTCTCTTCATTAGTTTCAAAACCTTCGAGAGGCGTAAGCTATACACATCTTTTTTACTTATCTTCTTTTTCTATTGTTGATGGCTGCAGTTCGTCGAGGGGTAGATTCTGGAGGCTGCAATTTTGACTTTGTGGCTATCAGTTGACACAATAATTGATGAAGTAATTTCTGTTTCTGTGACTTTTTTTTATTTTATTCCAGTCTTGTATATCAAACTGGCTTCACAATCTCCATTTTCATAAAACCAAAAATTACTTTATTACTGCCAAAATTAAAACACGCCCGTTTCCATTGTAAGTGGCGTGAATATAAGTAGCGTGAATATAAGGACGCTATGTGCAAGAAGCATGAAGCGCCCTTTGAATGTATCCTGATAGCTAAAAGAGCCACGCGCACTTTGAATAAGAAAATGCTACTTGACACTGAAATCAATATAAAAGATAGGGTCGCCACCAACTCTAGCCACACGACAAAGAAGAAGTAGCACTGAGTCGGAAAATTACTTAATTTATTAATAAGAAAAACTCACAAAAGAACATTCATTGTAAAGTCATTGATAAAGAATGGGATGTAGTTATTAATATGATCCAGGCATTCTTCCCGTGAATCAAATATTGAGTAAAGTAAAGAGGGCGTGAACACCATGCGTAAGTGCAGCCTGCAGCAAGATTCGTGAAAACACGATCTATTCCAGAGCATTTGTTTCAGATAAAAAAAGGGACACTAATCACTACACCTGTGCACATGGAAACGCTATAGGTGGGCCAACAAGGAAAACTACGAGGTAAATGGCGAAGGTAACGGCGACATAACATCGGTACACAAGATAAGATTGAAGGCAAAATTATTTATTCCTTAAAACATTGATGTAGTGCATCTATAGACTGCTGTTGCATGCTAACTGTGTACAATTGCTTGTGAATTACTACACGTTTCATAACAGACTCGCGTGTCCACTCGGTCCGCGGAGACAATTTCTATGGACCGTGGCCAAATTTTAATCACATGAGACAAAGAAAATTCACAAATACACAAAAATTACCAAGATCTGGAAAAGATTAGAAGCATACACACACAGTTGTAGGCACATAAACATTCACACTGAACCGAGGGCACTTCAACATATGCAACTCCCTTGTGCTGCGTTCCTCTCACGGATCAAAGTCAAGACTGCATTGGGAATCAAACTGAAAGTCTACAAAAGCCTTGCATTCCCTGCTGCAACCCAGCAAGTAAATCTTTATAAGACGAAATTCGTGACCAAAAGCTAAAAGCTCCCCTCTCTATGTGACAACGCGCCACGCGGTCAGTCCAACTCACCCTTCTTCAACTGGAGCACAGCTGTGTACGCTTCCCGTACCGGCGGCAGTCTGCCTCCCGCTTCTCCAGCCTCTTCCACGCTCCGCGTGGACCGGAAAACCCCAGGATGCCATTTCCGCCACCAACCTAACGCAGATGGATTTCTCCCAAGTAGCGGAAACCTCTTTGCCGACTTGACCACTACGAGAGTTGGCAATGAAAGGTGGCTACAGGACCCTTTCACCATCATAGGCATGCCGACTACTACTGCTACACTCTGCGGTACTAGCAACGTTCCAAAGAGTTTACAAACTTTCTTGACAAAAGAAGAATTCTCTACAAGTTACATCATTATTTTGCAAATGAATCCAGAAATAAATTTAATAATTAGCGTTAGATTGTGCAATTAATAATATGAATTTTAGGTATGCGAGGGATTTCATAATTCTAAATATTTCTAAAAGAAGAATAATTCTAGATGTACAAACGTGGCTAGCAAATATCGATTATAACAAATTAATTTTTTTTTCATACATTTTTAGCCTGAGGTACAACACATCGTATACAAATCATATAAGATTATTTCAGTGAAACAGCTGAGATAATGTTCACATACACCAGATTTGAAAATATCCCTAGTATCGTCTACTTCTGTAAAGAAAGGTAATGTCAGACGAGGGTGTCCCATTACAACACCTTATCGCATTCGGGAGGACGATGGTTCAATCCCGCGTCCGGCCATCCTGATTTAAGTTTTCCGTGATTTCTCTAACTCGCTCCAGGCAAATGCCGGGATGGTTCCTTTGAAAGGGCACGACCGACTTCCTTCCTCTTCCTTCCCTAATCCTACGAGACCGACCACCTCACTGTCTGGTCTCCACCCCAAAACAACCCAACCCAACAGATTATCTTTAATATATCCCCCCCCCCCCAAAAAAAAAGAATGGCATGTGTTCAGATCCGGAGAATATGGCGGCCAATCGAGCGAGAGCCAGAATGCGGTCCCCAAAGTGCTCCGCCAGGACATCAAACACTCTGCTGCTCCGATGGGGTCCAGCTCCATCTTGCATGAACCACATCTTGTCGAAATCATGGTCACTTTGAATAATGGGGATTTCCAACACCTTCACTTACCTTTTGGTAGTCACCGTGCAATCAAGGAATATCACACCGATTATTTCGTGACTCGACATTGCACACCACACACTCACCCGTTAAGCGTGAAGAGACTTCTCGATCGCGACATGCGGATTCTCAGTGCCCTAGATGCGCCAATTTTGCGTATTGACGAACCCATCAAAATGAAAGTGGGCTTCGTCCCTAAACCAAATCATATTCACATGCTAGTTCTCACTATGCCTTGCGGCCAAGACGGAAAGTCTTGACGATCTAGCGCAAACCGTTCAGAAGTTATGACGATTTTATTTCATATAGTTCAACAATTGTCACTGTAATAATTACAATACCAAAGAAAGCAGGTACTGACAAGTGTGAAGACTACCTAGCTAGCAGGTTGGTGAGTCATGGTTGCAAAGTAATGACACGAATTCCTTACAGAGGAATGGGAAAAATATGTAGAAGCCGACAGCGGGAAATGCAAGAACAACCAAGGCAATACTTACCTTAGAGGACAGGTTAAGGAAAGCTAAACCCACGTTTATAGCATTTGCAGGCTTAGCGAAAGCTTTTGAAAATGTTGATTGGAATATTGTCTGTGAAATTCTGAAGGTAACGGGGGTAAAATACAGACAGGAAAAGGCTATTTACAACTTGTACAGAAAACGTACGGCAGTAATGAAAGTCTTGGGACATGAAAGGTGTAATATCTCTTTATATTCGATGAATTATTCTGATACAATTCTACCCTTGAATGACGTTTACAAATTTTCTATCTTCATACTCGCAGAATCCATGCGAAAAGTAGTTCATCCAATAGCTATGCCATGAGCGCATAAGTATTCTTTGTAGTACTCTCTCTGGTGGTTGTTGGAAACAAAAGGAAGAGGGCTTCCGAGATTGTCTTCGTGCCGATTAGTCTGAGCTTGGTTTGGAAGAACTGTAATCTGATTATTGAGATTTATAACAGAAGATAACTGATACGAACTGCACGATTAAAAAGGAAATATATATATATATATATATATATATATATATATATAGATTGCTCCTTCATACAAAGGTGTGTATTTGACAATTGAGAATTAATGATATTTATTGATATATTGCGTAGTTGTTAATCAGAAGGGACTTCCGAAAGACTGGATACGAATCTGCATTTAATAATCCAAGAGCTCCATTACTTCTTCGGAAGTTTAAACTTCATCAAAGCCAAATATCCACTTGATCTGAGGTTTCCCGACTGATTATACAACGCTCCCAAAAATACGGCGCATGTTATTTGTACAGATTAGCAGACTGCCGCAAAGCACGAGCCTGCAGAGAAGAAGAATCACCGCCTGATTTCATTCTAACAAGTAAAGTTTCTGAATCATTTTGAGTGACTGAGCTATGACTGTTTTTCCTATCATGAAAAATTGATTGCTCGAACGACTTGAGAACTACAGAATTACGTAGATATTAGGAAAAATTACAAAGGGAAGCAATGGTTGAGATGCGAGTCGCATGGTATAGTGTTGCAGCTTATCCCCGATATTTTTCAAAAATGGTTCAAATGGCTCTGAGCACTATGGGACTTAACATCTGAGGTCATCAGTCCCCTTGAACTCAGAACTACTTAAACCTAAGTAACCTAAGGACATCACACACATCCATGCCCGAAGCAGGATTCGAACCTGCGACCGTAGCAGCAGCGCAGTTCAGGACTGAAGCGCCTAGAACCGCTCGGCCACCCAGGCCGGCAAATGTTTTTCAATCTGTATATTGAGCAAGTAGTAAAGAACACCAGAGACAAATGTGCTCCAGGTTTTAAAGTTCAGTGAGAAGGAACAAAAACATTGAAATATGTTGGTGACATTGTAAGTATGTCAGAGACAGCGAAGGACTTGGATGAGCAGTTGAATGGAACGGACAGCGTCTTGTAAAGAGGATATAAGATAGACATTGACCAGTGATTCCAACCGTTTTACACATCATTTTTAAGCGACTTTAGTGCCCAATTAAAGTTTCGTTTACTATAGGCATAAACAATGCTCGAGTTCATTTTTAAGCATCTTTAGTTCCCAACTGACGTTTCGTTTACAATAAGAATAAACAATGCTCCAGATCAGAGAGAGGTGGGAAGGAAGAGATTGATAGAGAGGGTGAGGGAGGAGGAGGAGAGAGAGAGAGAGAGAGAGAGAGAGAGAGAGAGAGAGAGACAGAGAGAGAGAGAGAATGGAGAAGAGGAAATAGACAAGGAGAGAGGGAAGATAAGAACATGGACAATGAGAGAAGGGAGGCGTAGATGGTCAGAGAGAGATGGGAGAAGGTGATAGCATGTGTATCCAGTTCACATTGATACACTATGTAATCAAAAATATTCGGACACCTGCCTGAAAATGACTTACAAGCTCGTGGCGCCCTCCATTGGTAAGGCTGGAATTCAGTATGGTGTTGGCCCACCCTTAGCCTTGATGACAGCTTCCACTCTCGCCGGCATACGTTCAATTAGGTGCTGGAAAGTTTCTCGGGGAATGGCATCCCTTTCCTTCACTGAGTGCTGCACTGGGGAGAAGCATCGATGTTGGCCGGTGAGGCCTGGCACGAAGTTCCAAAACTTCCCAGAGATGTACTATAGGCTTCAGGCCAGGTCTCTGTGCAGGCCAGTCCATTACAGGGATGTTATTGACGTGTAACCACTCCGCCACTGAACAGGTGCTCGATCGAGTTGAAAGATGCAATCGCCATCCCCGAATTCCTCTTCAACAGTGGAAAGCAAGAAGGTGCTTAAAACATCAATTTGGGCCTGTGCTGTGATACCGCCACGCAAAACAACAAGGGGTGCAAGCCCCCTCCATGAGAAACAGGACCACACCATAACACCACCGCCTCCGAATTTTACTGTTGGCATTACACACGCTCTCAGATGACGTTCACCGGGCATCCGCCATACCCACACCCTGCCATCGGATCGCCGCATTGTGTAACGTGATTCGCCACTCCACACAACGGTTTTCAATGTTCCATCGTCCAATGTTTACGCTCCTTACACCAAGCGAGGAGTCGTTTGGCATTTACCGGCATGATATGTGCATTACGATCAGCCGCTCGACCATGAAATCCACGTTTTCTCACCTCCCGCCTAAGTGTCGTAGTACTTGGAGTGGATTCTGATGCAGTTTGGATTTCTTGTGTGATGGTCTGGATAGTACACATTCCGACACGCTTCAACTGTCGGCTGTCTCTGTCACTTAACAGACGAGGTCACCCTGTATGCTTTTGTGCTGTACGTCTCCCTCCACGTTTCCACTTCACTATCACATCGGAAACAGTGGACCTTGGGATTTTTAGGAGTGTGGAAATCTCTCGTACTGACGCAAGTGACACGCAATCACCCGACCACGTTCGAAGTCGGTGAGATCCACGGAGCGCCCCATTCTGCTCCCTCACGACGTCTAACGACTATTGAGGTCACTGATTCGGAGTACCTGGCAGTAGGTAGCAGCACAATGCACCTAATATGAAAAACATATGTTTTTGGCGGGTTGCGGATTCTTTCGATCACATAGTGTATCTAGCACCTGTGAAGCATTGCCAGGTTCGCGAGTCAGTGCACGTTACTAACTGGAAACAGGAATCAAGATGTGAAGATAACTTGTAACACTACTTCTTTTGACTTCCCAACGTTGCAGAAACGTTTCACATAAAATGTCATAAGGTTAATTTCATTAATTACGAAGAATTTTGTAACTTCCGGTACGTATGAGAACACGAGGAGCTACGTTGTACAAAAAGTGATCATTATGGGTCCCTAAGTTTGCTGTCTATGAAATGTGAGGTCCAGATAGCAGCAAACTGCCGGCCGGGGTGGCCGAGGGGTTCTAGGCGCTACAGTCTGGAACCGCGCGACCGCTACGGTCGCAGGTTCGAATCCTGCCTCGGGCATGGATGTGTTTGATGTCCTTAGGTTAGTTAGGTTTAAGTAGTTCTAAGTTCTAGAGGACTGATCACCTCAGCAGTTAAGTCCGATAGCGCTCAGAGCCATTTCAACCATTTTGCAGCAAACTAAAATTCTGGCCAGGGGCCAGTCCCGGCCGTCAGAGCTCCGTCGTGCGGAATGCGTTAAAGTGGACTAGAAAATTTTAATGTGCGCGGGTGAAAATAACAGACTTGTGAATGCAGATCTCTTTTCTCTTATCCACACAGATGTGTATCCTTGAGGCACGGGAAGTATGGGGGCGGTATGTTGATATGAGGACTGTTCGAAAAGTAAGGTCCCATCGGTCTCGAAATGTAAACCACTGTCAAAATAAAAAATCTTTTGTTTGCAATAGCTAGACCATCCAGATGCTCCTCCACCTAGTCGCAGCTCCGACTTAGACATTTATCGTAGTATTGTACTAGCTTTCCAATGACCTCGTCATATAAGGCAGCCGCATGTGCATTCCGACAGTTCTGTAAGCGGGTCTGCAGTTCGTTGTCTGTGCCCCAGTACTGTCAGCGATCCTTGTGAACAGAGATGAACATCAGAGAGAGCCAAGTCCAGGCTCTATGGTGGGCGATCAAACACTTGTCATCGAAAACGCTGCAGAACCGTCCCATTCTCCCTGCAGACTGCAGTCAAGAACTGTCACGAAGAAGGAAATGCATGACAGTTATGTTGTGCGGGCTGCATGAAATCAGGCGAAAGCTCTCACAGGCAGTCCTTCATCGTAGGAAACACTGTTTTCTAGGCATCTTAACGCGCTCGTAGCTGAAAAGTGCGACTTAACACGGTCGATGTGCATACTACAGACACTGCCCAACACGACTATGCAAAGCTTCATCGAACTTTCACTGTGGTTTCCATTTCACAATTGATCGGACTTCATTTTCCGAATACCTCTTGTAAATAACTGCTCAACGGCGTTGCATACCAACATGTGGTGCCGTTGTTGCTCAAACTTCGCAAATATTTTAAGAACAGTCTTATTTCAGAACCTGCTGCCAAAGAAATAAATCTTGATGTGCTGCCAGATTTTTGATCATCTCCTCATATTGCGTATCACAAAATTGTTTAACAACAGCCTAAGTGGCCTCAAATGAAATGGAATCCATCCTGCATCACTCATTCAGTAGTGAAATGTATTACAAGAGGTGTTCCATAAAGAATGCCACATACGAAGTTACGGATGCAATGGAGTAATTTGTATATTATTGCAGAGTATGCTACCTGTGTCCAAGTATGCAAGATGATATTACTCAAGTAAGAGCTCTGGAAATGACTGGGGTTTGTTGGTGCGTACACTATTTTTCTAACACCCCCAAAGAACTAAACCACACGGTATTAAACAAAAGTATCTGGGTGGCTTCTTCACGTCGCTTTCGCGTGAAATAGCCCTACCAGGGGAACCTCTCTCCCACCAAGTCCATTGATGCATCGCACGCGTGACAGGTTGCCCCACCTTGTTGAAAGTAAACCTCTTCAGCTTTGCACTATCCATTTCCGATGTGAAAACTGTCTTATCGTATTGAGATAGCGTTCGCCATTCACTGTTAATGCGTTTCCTACGCCATCCTCGAAGAAGTACGCCCCAGTTAGGTCGTCAACCCAAACGACGCGTGGCCGAGTGGTTCTAGGCGCTACAGTCTGGAACCGCGCGACCGCGACGGTCGCAGGTTCGAATCCGGCCTCGGGCATTGATGTGTGTGATGTCTTTAAGTTATTTAGGTTTAAGTAGTTCTAGGCTCTAGGGGACTGATGACCTCAGACGTTAAGTCCCATGGTGCTCAGAGTCATTTCAACCAAATGACTCACCACACAGGGAGTTGTTGTGAACATAATGCCTTCTCCACAATTACTCGAAGCCTTTCCATGTCCCAAATTCTGCAGTTCTGCTTGGTCACGAAGCCATTTGACAGAAAGTGTACCTCACTAGCGAACACCATTTTCTTGATGAAATGACTTTTTGTCTTGTTCCACAAGCAGCCAACGGGCAAATACACTGTGCTTTTCGTGATCGTTTAGCGTCAGTTCTCATCCCGGCTGGATTCTGTAGGCCCAAAGGTCCAGATTTTATTTTAGAATTCATTGCATGTTGGCTCTGGGAATACTCAACTGTTGCGAACGTCAGCCAATATATTTCGCCGTACTCACAGCAGCATCGTCGCTGTCAAAGTTAAAATTTTCCCCGCTAATTAAATGTTCGAAGAGATTTCGTGATCGCAGCCGGTCGTCTTAAACTTCACTCCACGATATTTCAAATGGACACCTGCCAGTCAACTTCAGGTGAGCCTCAAAGACTTCTACGGCTCACCTGAAGATAACTGGCAGGTGTCCATTTGAAATATCGTGGAGTGAAGTTTAAGACGACCGGCTGCAATCACTAAATCTGTTCGAACAACATTGTCACTCATGACGGCTATTAGCACGAGGACTCCCCAGGGGTTTAATGCCCACAGTCGAACCGGTTATCTTTAGCAGCCAGTCTCATCACAGACGACTTATTCTGTGCATTACGTTGACCAAACATACCACAGAGTTTGGCAACAGGCTCTCCGCAAGATTCAAAACATTTGAAATATGACTGTGACAAAACACTGATCCATACGCGAGCCCTCCATTACTAACCACAAAGAAAACAGATGAAAATCGTGCAATATTCAGTGCCGTAAACTTACTAGAACAGAAATGGTTGGAATTTCAAAAGCTACATTCCTTATGGGATGCCCTTTATAATCGACGGTAACATCGTGTTGCTTGAGACTTTTCCGATGGAGTAGTTGTAAGTATGGTTTTCGGGCGAGGCCTCATATGTCGTTGTGAAAACTCCACAATATTTCGTTGGTGCAACTGACCGACATCTTAAGTGGAGTTTCCACAACGCCATGCGACGTCTCGCCCGAGAACCATATTTACGACAGTCGTATTAATTGATATATTTAACTTATGTTCGTAGACTGGCATTATAAGGTGTGGCCCTTCTATGTGAAGTGCATTCGTACACAGTAATTAACTAACTGCCAGGTTTGGAGGGCAAAGAAGTTACTAGAAAGACTCAAGAACACGATCATAGCCCAAATACATAAAGAGGAGGAGTAGAGAGGTGCAAAAACTGTAGAAGAACATCGCTACTAGACGGCTACAAGGTAACGTCGAAACTCTTCGTGAAGAGCGTGAAGAGCGAAGAAGAACAGGTAGGAAGTACAGTTGGAGACTATGAAAGGGGATTTAGTAAGGGAAGATAATTTTCCTATAACAATTTTCATGCTGAAACAACTGGTAAAATACGGAGTCTTAAAGGACAGAGGAACGGCCGTAGTCTTTGTTGAGGTTGCAAAGACGTAAGATTCCGTCGACAGATGCACTCTTGGAAGGATCCTAGAGGACTAGATGGCGCTACACTGGAACTCTCAGTCAAAATTCTGACAGACACAAAGGCGAGAGTAAGATTCAGAGGGGCACTGTAAGAAGTGATCAGACGGTGGAGAGCAATGAAGGAGAAAATGGGAACAACAAAGAGGCACTGGAGAGACAAAAAGAACAAAAGAACAACAGGTCCTAAATGGACTGCCTAGCGAAAATGACACGGAAGGAGAGGTCCGACAATCGAAGCAACGTAGCCAGAAGGGTCGGGCTGACGTTCGCCTACAAAAGCACAAAAATGCTGGATACCACTGGGCACTGGGAAACAGTAGAAGCCAGCGTGCAAGAGGTGGACTAATTTAAATGCCTGGGGAAATATATATAAAGAAGGAGCAGGAGCAGTGGCGGAGTAGTACAAAGAATGAAAAAGGTGTCGGCCTTCCGTATGACCTGACATTCAGTAATCGAAGATACCTGTGGATGCAAAGGTCAGACACTAAAAGACAATGATGCGTAATACGACATTATATGCTGATGAGATGATAATACTAGGAAGACATGGTGCTGCAGGTCAACTACCAAAAGAAGAGAACCACGCCGAGGAAAATACTGCAACCTGAAATAGGTGGAGACAGATGGATGCGAAGACGTATGGGAGGACATAGCAGAGCATGATGGAAATATCTGGAGAAATCACACTGAAAAGGACAAGATTTATGGTGCATATGATCCGGATGAATATGTACAGAACGAGAAAAGGAATATGGGGAACAATAGGCAGGACGAGGGGGAAGACAGGAACCAAGTGGGTTGTACACCTTAGGAAGAATGATGATCAAGATGGAAAGGACGGAAAATTGGTGAAGGAAGTACATACCTACAAATAAGCCAGAGAACAACCATTTCTAAGGATGAGGAAAAGGACGGAGTGTCACCAGTGGAGCAGAAACTAGAAGAGGATACTTAAAATCTCACAAGAAGAGTGTGAGAGAAGAGAGACAAAGGCTGAAGTAGTACTGAGAGGAGAAGATGAAAACGAAACTATAGGAGGGGCCACCTCTGGTTGTACAGTTGCTTTAGCGAAAGAAGAAGAAGAAGAACAGGAATTTCTCTGATGACGTGCAACACCTGTCGTTTTGGGAGTGCATTTTAGAGTAGGTTAGGAGAGATCGCAATCCGGTCTCTTTGCGGAATTTTCTGGCAGAAATTTCTTGACTACGGTGTCTGTCGTGTGTGGTACAGTCAGCTGCATGAAATCAGCCTCGTTTACGGCTTCGGGCGCCTATGCCTCGCTGCAGTACGAGAGCAGGGTCCGCTGCTGGAGGTAAGATGGCCTCCTAAATATTAACACACCGCCGCCCCTCCGGGGGCTATAAATAGCCTGATAGCCTCTCGCGCCCTACCCCGTTCTACCTGCTACTCCGGCAGAGTTGTGTGGGGGCTCAACTACACGTAGAGGGGGAAGCCGGCACAAGTGGACAGATGTACCAGGGAGTACCGTAAAGCTCTAATTATCATCTGGAATTTATTATGCTGTACTGATGACATTTTATCACAGCTATCGTGTCCCCCAGCACATGATGTTCAAAATTTTAGTTAAGTATGTCCTCTGGAGAGAATTGAGGGCTCGTAGTCTGGCACAGATCGTACATTTTAAGCGTACAAGTAGCCGGAAAATCCACAACGAGATGTCAGTTGTGTAAGGAAATGATTCCCCAGTGATGAGACTATTTGAATTGGAAAAGGAATTCCCAAAGTGGTCGCTTGTCCCTGAGAGACGAGTCAAGGTCTGGCAGACAGTCAATGACAGACCATGTCGTCACATAGAAGAGACTGGAGTGTTTAATCCTTGAAGAGAGACGAGCATCCGTAAAAATGACCGTGAATGACACTCATCTCAGTTATGGTACTGTGTGGAAAGCTATTCATGACAACTGCAGATTGAAAGGTCTCTGTTGGATTCCTTTCATGTTAATTTCTTAAATCTGTTGTCATTTACGGCATAAATTCCTCTTCTAATTTTACTGTGGTGTTTGACTATCTGGGAGGAGACTGAGCAGTGAAACGTGTTACTTTTACACATAAACAAGAACTATCTGTCACACTACTACACTTTAAAACACAGTTTATATGTAATTCATGTCACACAGTCTCATACGGAACCTACATCCGCTTTCTTTTATATACTGCATATGATAAGATACTGTCATCCCCCTTCTCTTCTGTGTGAGAGGATGAATTAGCAAATGTATTTGTAGTTGCATGCTGGATGGTAGCAGACAAGCCTGTCTGCCAGAGGACAGTAGGACCAATGTCGGAACAGGTAGCTACGCTTTCTAAAAGCAGAGAGGTTTCTATGCTTAGTATAATCCTGTCTGTCCCTTTTCATGTTGGTATAGGAAGCTGCCCCTCTGGCCACTTCCGTTTGTATTTGTGAGCCACCCTCAAGGAGGGACCAGGTCAGTCTGTCCGTGGCGAGCGTCTGAAGTGGTAAGATCTCCGGCTAAGCGCGTGCCTGCTAAGTCCGTAGGACAATGGATTTCTCAAGATCAGCCTAACTGAAAATTTAATCACCTTTATTTCAGGTTTAGCTCTAAAATATCTAATGTTATCTTAAATTGCAACGCAGTGTAATTCGAGTGTGAAGTTCAGAATATCTTCCAGTAGTTGCTTTGTCACTACTTTATGAGTAAAGTGGAACCGCATGTTGATCAGTAACTCTAACTAGCATCATCAATCTTCAGTGCGAATGTGCGTGAGATTATAACGTCTCGTCTTGACAATATTTTTCAATATAGCAACTTTTCTTTATGTTCAACCCACGTGGCGTGTACTTTCTGAGACCAGTACCACGTGCTTACACAATTGTTTGACCCATCAGGTTAATAGTAAGACGATAGCAACCAGTTCGAGGTTTTTCTTTTGTAAATTGCTTTTCGATCTAATTTATTTTAATTATCAAAATTGTTGTGGAGTTACACTGTTTGTGTAACCCAAGTTGACCACGTGAAGCATGTGGTGTAATCATCAAAGTAGCCCTCAGCTATTCTTTTCGGGAAGATTTCACAGAGAGTTAGTATGAATTTAGTATACCAGTGTGTGGTAATTACATGACGGACAGGATTGTGCTACGAACATAACTTCTTTGGGTGAAAATTGAATCGGTTGGTTGTGGTTAATTTCCTCTTGCATATGTTTCAACGTTCTTCGTGTGTTATTTCATGAATGCAGTGTTGTATGCAGTCTCCCAATCTTGGCTCCATATTTGATGTGTTCCGTAAGATTACAAACTCACATTATCACAGTCCTAAATAAGGCACCAGCTTAGTTATGACTCACGTTTAATATGCTGAAATTTCAATGATCAATGTTAAAATAAATTTCGAAATATAAACTGATTTATTTCTTGTTATTTAAATTCTCTTTTATATGTATATATCATCGGTTGTCATATGACTATTAGAAGATTATAATTAATGTTAGTCTGGTTGGGAATTTGGTAAGCTAGACTGGATACCTGGTGAAAGAGTTGCGCGGTAATGCAAGGTTAACTTCCCCAGACAGCTCACAGCTTTTAAACCGCTTTTATTGCCTATCTGCACAGCTTACACCATAAATTAATGCAACAACGTTACAAGATGTCTAAAGTGTCTGTAGAGTGGGTTGCAAGTTTGTTGACGTCCTTGCAAAAGCAAACACAGAGTGACCTTTCGAAAACGGCGTCGATGCTGTTGGAACAGGATGAGTTTTTTGATCCTCTGGCAACTACGGATGAATCATTGCTATGCCAGTATGATCCAGAGACAAAAATCATGGGGTGGATGGAAGCGTGCAAGTTCACTCCCCTCTAAAAGGCAAAAGTGCAAAAGCGAGCTAGGAAAGTTATTTAATTATTTATTTATTTATTTATTTTTTTGAGACTGTCACGGAGCAATCCTCACATATTAACTTGCCGAGGGTAAAAATCATCACTTGCAGCTATTACAGTAGCCTTATGGACAAGTTACGACAAGTTCAGATTCAGAAACTGCACTGTGTGATCTTCGCAGGCGTTCGTCTTCTGGCTGAGGATACACCAGCCCAGTCGTCTCAAGTTGCAGTTAACAAATCAAGGGCATATTTGTGTCCCGTTTTTTAATGTCACTGCCGATGAGTGATAAAACTTCATTGAACTGCTCTTCATTAACCCTAAAATAAGTTTTAAATTTTTCATCGTGAAGCCGTAAATCTTGCATTAATTGGTTGTATTCACTCTGTATATTGAGCAAGCAGCAAAGAAAACAAATGAAAAACTAGGAGTAGGAATTAAAGTCCAACGATAAGAAATAAAAATTTGGAGCTTTGCCAATGACATTGAAATTTTGGTAGAGGCAGCAAAGGACTTGGAAAAACAGTTCAACGGAGTAGACAATATCTTGAAAGGAGGATATAAGACGAACATCAACGAATGCAAAACGAAGATAATGGAATGTAGCCCAAATAAATGAGGTGATGCTGAGGGAATTAGATTAGGAAACGAGACACTTAAAGTAGCAGATGAGTTTTGCTATCTGTGAAGCACAATAACTGGTAATATACGTATATGAATATGGCGTCTGTTTTTTGGGACATGTCCGAAAGAACAGACACCATTGATGACCTGCAGCCGTCTAGAACGAAATTAGAATTATATTAATACCTCCAGCTGCCAACGGGCGCTGATACACATCAACGGGGACAGGTGAAAATGTGTGCCCCGACTGGGGCTCGAACCCGGGATCTCCTGCCTTCATGGCAGACGCTCTATCCATGTGAGCCATCGAGGGCACAGAGGATAGTTCTTCACATGACCACCTGTCTCAGTTCCACTGAGTGTTTGACTATCTGGGAGGAGACTGAGCAGTGAAACGTGTTACTTTTACACATAAACAAGAACGATCTGTCACACTACTACACTTCAAAGCACACTTTACATGTAATTCATATATATTATTCATGTCACACAGTCTCATACTAGTCTAGTCTCATACAGTCTAGTTAGTTCAGTATTCAGTTGTTCGTTTCGTTCACTGCTATCGCCCATTTTACATGTGTTCCAGACTGTTCTTCCACTTGGGTCTGGCTATTCAGCGTCCACGACCGGTAATCAAAAAGTATTTTATAGTTACGTAAATTACATAAAATTCACGTTGTATGTAGTAGGTACGTCTTTTCAGGTAACAAAAGGGCATGTCAGCTCACTTCCTTATATCGATGAACAGCAGAAGACATACTGAAACGTCCCCTTAGAACAATTATACATGACTGAGCTTAAACTGACAGACAATATTTTTAGCGCAACGCAATCTGACTTTCAAAAAAAAACCTACAAAAGAATGGCCCTGACTAACATTAACCTATACGTTTCACAAATCACTTACCTCACCAAAAATCTTCGTTACTCGAACTACTGCAATACAGCGAGCGCCACTACTGCCAGCTAAATAAAAGATTCAAACTGCGGAAGGCACTAACTACTGATAGGCATAGTTAGCAAATGAAAGATTTTAATAGAGAACAAACAATGTATTTACCTCAATAGTGTTCAAAAGTCATAATGTACACTCCTGGAAATTGAAATAAGAACACCGTGAATTCATTGTCCTAGGAAGGGGAAACTTTATTGACACATTCCTGGGGTCAGATACATCACATGATCACACTGACAGAACCACAGGCACATAGACACAGGCAACAGAGCATGCACAATGTCGGCACTAGTACAGTGTATATCCACCTTTCGCAGCAATGCAGGCTGCTATTCTCCCATGGAGACGATCGTAGAGATGCTGGATGTAGTCCTGTGGAACGGCTTGCCATGCCATTTCCACCTGGCGCCTAAGTTGGACCAGCGTTCGTGCTGGACGTGCAGACCGCGTGAGACGACGCTTCATCCAGTCCCAAACATGCTCAATGGGGGACAGATCCGGAGTTCTTGCTGGCCAGGGTAGTTGACTTACACCTTCTAGAGCACGTTGGGTGGCACGGGATACACGCGGACGTGCATTGTCCTGTTGGAACAGCAAGTTCCCTGGCCGGTCTAGGAATGGTAGAACGATGGGTTCGATGACGGTTTGGATGTACCGTGCACTATTCAGTGTCCCCTCGACGATCACCAGTGGTGTACGGCCAGTGTAGGAGATCGCTCTCCACACCATGATGCCGGGTGTTGGCCCTGTGTGCCTCGGTCGTATGCAGTCCTGATTGTGGCGCTCACCTGCACGGCGCCAAACACGCATACGACCCTTATTGGCACCAAGGCAGAAGCGACTCTCATCGCTGAAGACGACACGTCTCCATTCGTCCCTCCATTCACGCCTGTCGCGACACCACTGGAGGCGGGCTGCACGATGTTGGGGCGTGAGCGGAAGACGGCCTAACGGTGTGCGGGACAGTAGCCCAGCTTCATGGAGACGGTTGCGAATGGTCCTCGCCGATACCCCAGGAGCAACAGTGTCCCTAATTTGCTGGGAAGTGGCGGTGCGGTCCCCTACGGCACTGCGTAGGATCCTACGGTCTTGGCGTGCATCCGTGCGTCGCTGCGGTCCGGTCCCAGGTCGACGGGCACGCGCACCTTCCGCCGACCACTGGCGACAACATCGATGTACTGTGGAGACCTCACGCCCCACGTGTTGAGCAATTCGGCGTTACGTCCACCCGGCCTCCCGCATGCCCACTATACGCCCTCGCTCAAAGTCCGTCAACTGCACATACGGTTCGCGTCCACGCTGTCGCGGCATGCTACCAGTGTTAAAGACTGCGATGGAGCTCCATATGCCACGGCAAACTGGCTGACACTGACGGCGGCGGTGCACAAATGCTGCGCAGCTAGCGCCATTCGACGGCCAACACCGCGGTTCCTGGTGTGTCCGCTGTGCCGTGCGTGTGATCATTGCTTGTACAGCCCTCTCGCAGTGTCCGGAGCAAGTATGGTGGGTCTGACACACCGGTGTCAATGTGTTCTTTTTTCCATTTCCAGGAGTGTATATAGCAGTTCATGATATCCAGTATTACAAATTTCAAAACTCCGCCATCTCTCTCCTCACATCCACCACTGCTGGCGGCTCACCTTCAACTGCGCAACGCTACGCGCTGTTAACATCCAGCTGCCAAACACTACAATAGCCAACAACAATGTAAACCAGCCACAGACTGCACACAGCACAGCCAGTGATTTTCATAGAGAGCGCTACGTGGCGGTGGCGTTACCAATATAAGAACCTAAACAGCCTACTTACAATACTTATAACAAAGCAAGTTTTTTTTTTGTTATTCATATATTTTTTTGTTTCATCGACTTGATTTAGCAGCTAAATTTGAATAATTTGCTTAATTTTTAATGTAAGAAAATTCATATAAAACGATTTTCGTGTATCTTTCATATACAAAACATTACATTTAGGAAGGCAGTAATTATTTTTAAGTTTCGTTGTTTCCGGTTTGCATTACCTGCTAGTTTCGTTTCTTTGGAAAAAAAAGAGAGAGTGGGTTGTGGGTCATTTTGGCTCAGTAGCAAAAGCGGTGCCTCTCCATTTGAAAAGACATAGATTGCCATAAAATCGTATTTACTTGTTATCTCAAAAAGATTTGTTCAGAAGGAGCTTTCAAACCAAAAACCTTAATACTGCGAACTTAATTATTATTATTATTGCTGCAGTAATTTTTGATAATGGAACATAAAAACCTAATTTTTACTAAGCGTGTGACGCAAGTATGATGAGAGAACCACATTTTATTTTATGCTTCCATAAAGTCTACTTCGCCTACGAAATCAGAGACAACGTGAAGTATATATAGAGTGTAAACTATTATTGTTTACAACGTAACATAGCTATGTAGTGGTAGTCGAAACGAAGAATTTTATACAACACACTTGTGGTCTATTAACTTGGGAAACAGCCACCAACAGGTTTACAAGACTACATGTGCTATAGCCCATGCGCGTCGGGTGAGATTTTCATGTTCTCCAGCTCTCTACACATCGTCATAGACTGTTTCGCCATTGTTGCTTGCATTAGCTTGTTACTTCTTCACTGCCTAATTAGTACATGTTCGTCTGTTTGTTATATCTGCTCGTAACGGGCAACACATGGTCCATAATTGGCGAGCAGTCTGTACTCGGGGCCGGTTTTCCGTGCGCCACCCTATATTATTTCCCTGCGATCAGCCACACAAGGCTACGGTTGACTAAACGAGAGGTTCTGCAGAATCACATAAATTACTTCCAAAAGTGTGTAAGAATTCCGTAATGAATAAAAACTCTGTACTCCAGGAGGGAGGCAAGTGCCCCCTCTTGGTGCCCCCCATCCTTCAGTCACCTACACTACTAGTTTTCAGTTTTTCATAAGAACCATATACCAAGCACAAATGAACGGTGAACGAGTGAAAATGAACGGTCCCCAAAAAAGAATGATCAGCAGTGAACTAGATCCTAAGGATGAACGAGTTTGCCCATCTCAACTCGAGATACGCTAGGCCGGTGTGAAACGGTCCTCACGCAGGACGCGTGCGCTGCCCGGCTAGGGATGTGCGTTGCGCTGGACGCACTGGAAGAGCAGGCGGGGGCAAGCCCTGGGTGGCGCCGAGGCGCGGCCGGTGTTTCGACACTGCGAGAAGCCGGCGGAGCGACGCGGCGACGAAAGCGAAAAGCGGCGGACTCTCGCTGCGGCCAGGTTGCGAAGTCCGCCGCCACGTGGCAGCACCGGCAGGCAGGCAGACTGGAGGCTGGGCCCCGCTCTGTGCGGACTTTCCCCGGCCCGGCTGGCCGAAGTCCACCAGACCAGACCAGACCAGACAAGACAAGACAAGGCAGGGCAGGGCATGGCAGGGCAGGCCGCCCCAGGTTTCCACTCCAGGCTCCCCACGTCCGCCACTGACACAAAGCCCGTTTCGCACAAGCGAATTTTTGGCCAAAATCGACCGCTAGAAATCCCTGCGCCTCTCGTATCTGCGTCTAAATCAGCAGCCAGACACGTCGCGTGGCTGTCTGTGATGTCAACGATTTATGCATAGTGAAGAGCCAAAGAAACTGGTTCACACCTGCCTAATATTGTGTATTGTGTAGGGGCCCACGCAGAAGTGCCGCAAAACGACGTGGCATGGACTCGACTAATGTCTGAAGTAGTGCTGGACGGAACTGACACCATGAATCCTGCAGGGCCGTCCATAAATCCCCAAGAGTAGAAGGGGGCAGAGATCTCTTCTGAACAGCACGTTGCAAGGCATCCCCCCCCCCCCCCAAAAAAAAAAAAAAGGTTCAAATGGCTCTGAGCACTATGGCACTTACCTTCTGAGGTCATCAGTCCCCTATAACAGAGAACTACTACTTAAATCCAGCTAACCTAAGGACATCACACACATCCATGCCCGAGGCAGGATTCGAACCTGCAACCGTAGCTGTCACGCAGTTCCAGAGTGAACATCCTACAACCGCTCGGCCACTCCGGCCGGCTAAGGTATCCCATATATGCTTAATAATGATCATGTCTGGGGAGTTTGGTGCCCAGCGGAAGTGTTTAAACCCAGAAGAGTGTTCCTGTAGCAAATTCTGGACGCGTAGGGTGTCTCATTGTCCTACTGGACTCCATCAGGATGCACAGTGGACATGAATGGATGCAGGTGATCAGACAGAATGATTACCTACGTGGCACCTATCAGAGTCGTATCTTGACGTATCAGAGGTCATATATCACACCAACTGCACACGCCCCACACCATTACAGAGCGTCCACCAGCTTGAACAGTCCCCTGCTGACATGCAGGGTCCATGCATTCATGAGGTTGTCTCCATATCCGCACACGTCCATCCGCTCGATACAATTTCAAACCAGACTCGTCCGACCAGGCAACATGATTCCAGTCATCAACAGTCCAGTGTCGGTGTTGACAGGCCCAGGCTAGGGGCAAAGCTTTGGTCAAATGTTCAAATGTGTCGCCGGCCGGAGTGGCCGTTTGGTTCTAGGCGCTTCAGTCTACGGTCGCAGGTTCGAATCCTGCCTCGGGCATGGATGTGTGTGATGTCCTTAGGTTAGTTAGGTTTAAGTAGTTCCAAGTTCTAGGCGACTGATGACCTCAGAAGTTAAGTCCCATAGCGCTCAGAGCCATTTGGACCATTTTTTTTTCAAATGTGTCCGAATTCCTAAGGGACCAAACTGCTGAGGTCATCGGTCACTAGACTTACACACTGCTTAAACTAACGCTAAGGACGACACATGCACCCATGCCTGAGGGAGGACTCGAACCTCCGGCGGGAGGGGCCGCACGAGGTAAAGCTTTTTGTCGTGCGGTCATCAAGGGTACACGAGTGGGCCTTCGGCTCCGAAAGCCCATACGATGATGTTTCGTTCAATGGTTCGCACGCTGACACTTGGTGATGGCCCAGTGTTAAAATGTGCAGCACTCTAAGGAAGGGCCGCGCGGGATTAGCCGAGCGGTCTAGGGCGCTGCAGTTTGGACTGCGGAAGTGTTGCATTTCTGTCACGTTGAACAATTCTCTTCAGTCATCGTTGGTGCTGTTCTTGCAGGATCTTTTTCCGCCCACGGCGATGTCGAAGATTTGATGTTTTACCGGATTCCTGATATTCACGTTACACTCGTGAAATGTTTATACGGGAAAATCGGCACTTCATCGCCACCTCTGAGATGCTGTGTACCAGCGCTCGTGCGCCGACTATAACACCAGTTGAAACTCACTTAAATCTTGATAACCTGCCATTGTAGCAGCAGAAACCGATCTAACAACTCCGCCAGACACTTGTTGTCTTATGCAGGCGTTGCCCACCGCAGCGCCGCATTCTGCCTGTTTACGTATCTCTCTATTTGAATACGCACGTCTATACCAGTTTCTTTGCCGCTTCAGTGTTGATTGTGGAGTATACTAGACACTGCGCAAGCGTAGAAACAAGGAAGTGTGGCGGTGTCTTCTAACATGAGAAGTTAAACTATTCTGGCTATCGTTGTTCCCACTGCAGACATGGGTTTTGTGCTTTCCTGCCTTCATAATTTTCTTTGTGTTCTTTGCTTTGTTTTCCTGGCACACTGAAACGGTTGCACAAGGTCCTGGTAATTTTCCTACTAGTGTTCTCTCCTACAGCGGACACGAAATAACATAAGCAAAAAAATTTACGACCATTTATCTTTGACACAGAAAAAGCGTACACTACACATGGATAAGAACGTAAATAGATAAATGTCTTTCAATGAAAATTATTTGACGAGAAAAATAATTTTCGATGTTATTTTACACTTAAAAAGAAAACTAGATACAAATAAACTAAGAAGGCATTATATACTGCGATCCAGATATTCTTTGACGTGTTTGCAACTTGAATAGAAGTCATCATGTAAGTAGGCTGTTTAGGTTTTTATGTTGGCAACGCCATGTAGCGCTCCATATGAAAATCACTGACTGTGCTGTGTGCAGCCTGTTGCTGGTCTGCATTGTTGGAATTTGCTATTGTAGTGTTGGGCAGTTGGCTGTTAACAGCGCGTAGCGTTGCGCAGTTGGTTCAAATGGCTCTGAGCACTATGGGACTCAACATCTGAGGTCGTAAGTCCCCTAGAACTTCAAACTACTTAAACCTAACTAACCTAAGGATATCACACACATCCATGCCCCAGGCAGGATTCGAACCTGCGACCGTAGCGGTCACGCGGTTCCAGACTGAAGCGCCTAGAACCGCACGGCCACACCGGCCGGCTTGCGCAGTTGGAGGTGAGCCGCCAGCAGTGGTGGATGTGGGGAGAGAGATGGCAGAGTTTTGAGAACGGACGATCTGGACGTGTGTGTGCCAGAAAGAGTAAATTTGTAATACTGGATATAATGAACTGATATATGATAAATAAATTGTTTGTTCTTTATCAAAATCTTTCATTTGCTAACTATGCCTATCAGTAGTTAGTGCCTTCAGTAGTTTGAATCTTTTATTTAGCTGGCAGTATTGGCGCTCGCTGTATTGCAGTAGTTCGAGTAACGAAGATTTTTGTAAGTGATTCATGAAAGGTATAGGTTATTGTTAGTCAGGGCCATTCTTTTGTAGGGATTATTGAAAGTCAGACTGCGTTGCGCTAAAAATATTGTATGTCAGTTTAGTGTTGATCAGAATAAGTAAAGAGAGAAATGTGTGAGTACCTTCAGTTTTGCTCAGCTGTCTGAAAATCAAATAACGTAAGGGGCTTACCAGCACAGTAATTCACTAATTTTTCTAAGGGAACGTTTCAGTCTTTCAAATTTACAAACGCGCCTAACAACTTTCTGTTATCTCGCATAAGTCCTTCTTGGTGTTGAGATTATTCTTCCGTCAGTGTAGTATTCAGGATATCAATAACCAGTTACAAGAGTTGTGGGACAGTTGTGGGTCTTAGGAGAGAATGCAATACCCCTATGACGTCTTCCCCAACCGGACCACTGCATGCATTCAGGCCCAACAGGATGCAACTTCACAGTGATAAGTGGGCACACACCGCTAATTTCTTTTTAAATGTCACTCGATTTAGTAGTGACTGAAAGAGCATCACATAAGTCTCACGCCGTGAAGTTTCATTTGGCTTCCTCCTCACCTTCTGTGCGTCTCACTTTTTCTTCCAGGCAGAAATAATTTTCCGATAACCTCGTTTCGTTCCGCTGAACCGTTCACGAAATAATAATTGTGCAAGTTTAATGGTTCAAATGGCTCTGAGTACTATGGGACGTAACATCTGAGGTCATCAGTCCCCTAGAACTTAGAACTACTTAAACCTGACTAACCTAAGGACATCACACACACATCGATGCCCGAGGCAATATTCGAACCTGCGACCGTAGCGGTCGCGCGGTTCCACACTGAAGTGCCTAGAACCGCTCGGCTTGTAAGTTTAATGTGCGTCTGCCTGTGCAGCTTATCTAAACTCCGGGTTATATCTTTCAGTATTGACCATTGTTCTATAGCTCCATATTTCGAGCCATTGCGACGTCATTCTACCACCTCGCTTCACCTACGGCGCACACCTCACACTTTTTGAACGCCAGTGTGCTGTTCGCGACGGCGCATTAGCCTTGTCTGAGTTCTTCCTAGTTGTTACAAAACAGTTTTTTAGACGATGAAGACACACGCACACGCGAAACTTGTGTCACGATTGCTGTCAGAAACGACGGAACATCCTTGAACGAAAGCCCGACGAAATTTTCGTTCCTCGTTGCGCAACGCACGCCACGTAACGGGTAGTTAAAGCGTTGGCGCACGTTCGCCCGAGAACGCAGACCGCCGAAAGGTCTCCTATAAATCTTTCACGGCCGCACACTTTCGTTACTGGTAATCGGTGCGCTCGGACTGCGCTCTCGCAATGCCGCTAACGAGTCTGTACTTCTGCACTGAGAGGGGGGCGCCACCACTGTAGCATATTTAATCATCTTCGTAACAAAGAGTTGTTATCGTCCAGCGGAGAACGCCACGAAGAGCGCCGATAGGCAGACACGGCAAACCACCTAATGAAGCAAACTCGTGCAGGGGAATAATGCTCGTGAGCTGTGCATACAAAGTACTGGAACGGATGTTCAGACACAGACTTCAGTCGTGGTACGAGCGGCACAATCTATTCCCAAGAACGATTTTTGGTTTTTGGAGCAGACGTATGACGAATAAAACA
Source organism: Schistocerca cancellata (assembly GCF_023864275.1). Lineage (NCBI taxonomy): Eukaryota > Metazoa > Arthropoda > Insecta > Orthoptera > Acrididae > Schistocerca > Schistocerca cancellata. Next base: position 11,945,482 of record NC_064635.1, on the reverse strand, counting down.
CTAATGAAATTAGTAACCGACATCCAGATACGCCTCAACTGCAACGGGTATGTCATTAGTGTTTCTACTGGTCTAAATGCTCGTACGGTAATATCACCTGCTGTGAAAATGCCCTGTGGCTTCACGAGCAAACTTACGCACTTACTTCTGATAGTAACAAGTCGAAATGACTATGAGGAGCCGAGGGTGGCGAACGAAGAGCTACGTCAGGGATCGATTATCTCTCCCCTACTTTTCAATTTTTTTTTCCTTTACTGAATTCCGATTCCCCCCGAAGGGAGACAGCTGGCAGCAGCTTAGTACGCTGCTCTTCAGCCTACAGAATTTTTAAAACATAAGAAGATAAGAAACAATAAAAGCAGGCGATAAAACGGTGACGTGAATTGTAATATGGTGGAAAATTGTGGAGAGTTAAAACATAAAACAAAGGGTTGGCGATGCTAGTAAAATACACAGGAAGCAGGCAGGTAAAATAGTAGACAGACAATTATAAACACGGTGACAGTCTGGTTTCTATTCGCAAGAGATATAAAATCACACCCAGCGACAGTATGATGTCCGTTCGCAACACTTCGGGAAAGACGCACAACACTTAACAATCACTGGAAACACTGCACTAAAAAGTCAGCACGAAGATGACACACCACAGCCAAGAGCAGATTGTGGGGGGCGGGGGAGGGGGGGACCTGGACAGATCAGAGGGATATAAGGGGGGAGGAGAGGAAAAACGAAAATGGGGGGACCAACGGAGGGAGAGGACTCATAGGGGGGGGGGGGGGGCAGGGCAGAAGCGAGAGGGAATGGGGAAAGACAGAGGAGGGAAATGCAAAAGGACTCGGGGGAGAGAAGGGGAGCAGGGAGAGGGTAGGCAGGGAAAAAACAGGATGGAAGGGGGGCAGAGGGAGCTCAGGAAAAGGACAGAGGAAGGCAGGCGGAGGTGAGGATCAGAGTTGATAGGAAGGATAAATGGAGGGAGAGAGGGCATCATCTGGCAGGGGGAGTTGATGTAAGCCACCTTGGGAAAGGAGATGAAGGGTGTAGAGATGGAGGGTATGGGGGACACAACAGTGAAGGCACGGCTGAGGGCGGGGGTTACAAAGGAGAGGAGCAACCAAGGGGGTGAGGGGGATCAAGGTGGCGGGAGGTGTAGAGTATGCGGATATGTTCGATGAATAGGAGCAGATGGGGGAAAAGGAATCAGGTCGTAGAGGATCTGCTTGGGGGATGGGAGGCGTATACGGAAGGCGGGGTGGAGTTCATCGCGCTTTATCTGGATGGACTCGTAGAATTTGGGGGAGGGGCGGGGCCGATATCCTGGCAGGACCGACATAACAGGGGATGGGAAGGATTAAGGATTTCTAGGTGTGGATGATGGTAGAGGGGTTCAACCCCCATGTCCGGCCAGAGAGTAGTTTGACTACTTTTCAATATACATTGACGCAAAAAAAAAGTCACAAGCAAGAATCGTACGATATAAAGGGAAGTTGTTAGACGTGTTTCTACATCTGAGGTATGATGTCTAATGAAATTTCGCATCTGTCGCATAGAACTGGCGCCAGTAGCGCCACTATGGGGATGCAAACTAGGTTTGCTTTAAATACACGCTGTTGCGGTCGCTACCTTTGAGACTGGACATGTCAAGGTGATATTAGGGGTTGCAGATAGGTGGAGTTCGATGGGAGTGTCGGTCGGCCGTGACGCGTGCTGGGTCAGTGGCGATAACGCTGTGCCCGGGTGGCGCAGTGGTTACAGTACGTGCCTGTTAAGGAGGAGATCACGGGTTCGAATCCCAGTTTGGCACACATTTTCACTCGTCGCCGCTGATTCCGCGTAATGTCCCGGGGCAGCTGACAGCAGCGATCCCCCTATAATTTACATATAACTCTCTCTCTCCCCCCACTCTCCCCCTCCCCCTCTCCCTCTCCCCCTCCCTCTCCCTCTCTCTCTCCCTCTTTCCTTTCTTCTCGCTTGTCCGCCTTCCTTTTCAGCTCGTAGTGTGAAGAACGATTAATTTCCTCCATTATTTGTTCAATGTACTCCAGTCCGAGTCTTGTCTGGAACTTCTACCCTCTACTGCTTCCTCACCTATTATGACCATCATGTCGGAGTATATGGCCCGTCAGCTCTCCTCCATTTTAGGTGCTTCATGAAGCATGTTGTTGTTCTCGCTCCAATGAAAACTTCCTCGTTCGTGCTCTCATTTCTCTCCAGCTGATTTTCATCATTCTTCTGTAGCACCGTGGTTCCGATTCAGTGAGTCTTCTCTCCTCTCTCACTACTCTCGTCCAAGCTTCACAACATTATGTTGCAGTGCTCGACACGTAGGTCTTCCAACATTTGTTTCCTCACTTCCAGGCTTACAGTGTTTGTAGTGAATAATTTTTTATGCCTTCTTATTAAAAGCGTTCTTGGCCTGTGTAATCCTGCATACTATCTCCTTGTAGCTTCTTCCATCTCTAGTCGTTTTACTTTCTAGATACTTCACTTTCACCTCCTCAGTTGATTCATCTCTCAACTTTACAGCTGCCTTCCTTTATTTGTTTCTACTACAGACTCTTGTTTTATGAGTGTTTATTGTCATATGGAATTCCTCCTCCACTATTCTGTCCATTGCGTTCAGGATTTTTTGCAGATCTCTTTCACTTTCTGCAATTACTGCTATAACATCGGCTTATCTCAGCATATCTACCTTATCTCCATGGATCCTCCGTTTACTTCTTCTTTCACCCTGTCGTTTGTGTGCTGTATGTACAGATCAAATAAGTACTTGGATAGAGAGAAACCTTGCCATAGACGCTTTTGAATGCTAGCTGATTCTTCTTTATCATTACAGCGAACTACTCTGAGTTCACGCGTGTAGCTGTTACATATATGTCTTCCCTCTCTAAAGCTGAATACTGATTGGAGAAGGATACTGAATAATACATTTCAGTTGACATTATCAAATGTCTTCTCCAGATGTCGTAACAGCACCAATATAAGACAACAAGTGTCTGGCGCAGTCGTTAGATCGGTTACTGCTGCTACAACGGCAGGTTATCGAGAATTAAGTTAGTTTGAACATTGTTGGTGCACGAGCGATGGGACACAGCATCTCAGAGGCAGCTGTGAACTGGGGATTTTCCCGTACGACCCTTTCTCGAGTGTACCGTGAATATCAGGAATGCAAGTCTCCGACATCCCTGTCGCTGGAGAAAGATCCTGCAAGAACGGGTCCAACGTCGGCTGAAGAGAAGCGTTCAACGTGACGGAAGTGTACCTTCCGCAAATTCCTGCAGGTTTCAATGCCGGGCCATCAGCAAGTGTCAGCGTGCGAACCTTTCAACGAAACATCATCGCTGGCCGCTGTCGCCGAGCGGTTCTAGGCGCTTCAGACCAGAACCGCGCTGCTGATACGGTCGCAAGTTCGAATCCTGCCTCAGGCATGGATGTGTGTGATGTCCGTACGTTAAGTTCCGTTTAAGTAGTTCTAAGTCTAGGGGACTGATGACCTCAGATGTTAAGTCCCATAGTGCTTAGAGCGATCTAAACCATTTTTTTTTTTTTTCGAAACATTATCCATATGGGCTTTCGGAGCTGAAGGCACACTCGTGTACCCTTGATGACTGCACGACAGAAAGCTTTACGCCTCGCCTGGGGCCGTGAATGACAATACTGGTCTGTAGGTGACTGGGAACATGTTGCCTGGTCGGACGAGTCTGGTTCTCAAATTGTGTCGCGCCGATGGGCGTGTACCGTCTAGAAATAGCCCCATGAATCCATGGACACTGCATGTGAATTGCTCAGGCTGGTGGAGCCGCTGTAATTGCGTTGGGAGAGGGCAGTTAGAGTTCTATGGGACACCTGATACGTCTATATATGACTCTGACAGGTGTCATGTACGTAACCATCCTCCCCTATCACCTGCATCCATTCACGTTCATTACGCATTCCGACTGACTTGGGCAACTTCAGCAGAACAATGCGACACCTCACACGTCCAGAATTGCTATAGACTGGCTGCAGGAACTCTCTTCCGAGATATAACACTTCCACTGGACACCAAACTCCCCGGACATGGTCATTATTGACCATATCTGAGATGCCTTGCAACATGCTGTTCTGAAGAGATCTGCACCCGCTCGTTCTCTTACGGATTTATGGACGGAACTGCTTCAGACATTAGTCGACTCCCTGCCACGTCGTGGTCCGGCACTTATGCGTGGTCGCGGGGGCCTTACACGATATTAGGCAGTCGTACCAGTTTCTTTGCCTCTTCACTATATATACTACTAGCCATTAAAATTGTTACGCCACGAAGATGACGTGCTACAGACGCGAAATTTAACTGACAGGAAGAAGATGCTGTGCTATGCAAATGATTAGCTTTTCGGAGCATTCACACGAGGTTGGCACCGGTGGCGACACCTGCAACGTGCTGACATGAGGAAAGTTTCCAACCGATTTCTCATACACAAACAGCAGTTGACCGGCGTTGCCTGGTGAAACGTTGTTGTGATGTCTCCTGTAAGAGGAGAAATGCATACTATCACGTTTCCGAGGTCGGACTGTAGCTCATCGCGATTGCGGTTTATCCTATCGCAACATTGCTGATCGCGTTGGTCGAGATCCATTGACTGTTAGCAGAACATAGAGGGTAATACGGAAGGCCGTTCAGGAGGGTAATACGGAACGCCGTGCTGGATCCCAACTGCCTCGTATCACTAGCAGTCGAGATGCCAGGCATCTTATCCGCATGGCTGTAACGGATCGTGCAGCCACGTCTCGATACCTGAGTCAATAGATGGGGACGTTTGCAAGACAACAACCATCTGCACGAACAGTTTGACGACCTTTGCAGCAGCATGGGCTATCAGCTCGAAGACAATGGCTGCGGTTACCCTTGACGCTGCATCACAGACAGGAGCGCCTGCGATGGTGTACTCGGCGACGAACATGGGTACACGAAAAGCAAAACGTCATTTTTTCGGATGAATCCAGGTTCTGATTACAGCATCATGATGGTCGCATCCGTGTTTGGTGACTTAGCGGTGAACGCACGTTGGATGCGTGTATTCGACATCGCCATACTGGCGTATCACCCAGTGTGATGGTAAGGGGTGCCGTTTGCTACACGTCTCGGTCACCTCTTGTTCGCATTGACGGCACTTTGAACAGTGGACGTTACATTTCAGATGTGTTACGACCCGTGGCTCTACCCTTCATTCGATCCCTGCGAAACCCTACATTTCAGCAGGATAATGCACGACCGCATGTTGCAGGTCCTGTACGGGGCCTTTCTGGATACAGAAAATGTTCGACTGCTGCCCTGGCCAGCACATTCTCCAGATCTCTCACCAACTGAAAACGTCTGGTCAATGGTGGCCGAGCAACTGGCTCGTCACAATACGCCATTCACTATTCTTGATGAACTGTGGTATCTTGTTGAAGCTCCATGGGCAGCTGTACACGTCATCCAAGTGATTGTTTGACTCGATGCCCAGGCGTATGAAGGCCGTTATTACGGCCAGAGGTGGTTGTTCTGGGTGCTGATTTCTCCGGATCTATGCACCCAAATTCCGTGAAAATGTAATTACATGTGAGTTCTAGTGTAATATATTTGTCCAATGAATACCCGATTATAATCTGCATTTCTTTTTGGTATAGCAGTTTTAATGGCCAGTAGTATATATTTCATCTTGATGTAGGAATAGACCAGCAGTGTAGTGTGCCTGACCGTCACATCGTCTTTCGTCTTTGGCCAACATGGAGTGTTGGTCGCGGTGCGCAGCGACCAGCAGGTAGCGGTGTGGCGAGGGTCCGCTCCCAGAGCCCTGCGGAGCGCCGGCCGCGGCAGGTGGACGGCTGGCAGTGGCCCACTTGGGATCCGGGTCGGGTCGGCTTGCGTCAGCCGCGGCGAGTCTCCGGGTCAAGCGCGGGTCCCGACTCGGGTGCCACAGTGGCGCAGAGCGCGCCGGAACAGCGGCCAGCCCGCGGGCAAGGACTCAGCGGCCACTGCCGGGAGGCCGCCTCTCCCTCCCTCCCTCGATCCCTCCCTCCCAACTTCCCTCCCCCCTCTGTGTCGCACCTCCTGCCAAGTCGCACGTTGCAGCCGCCGGTGTCGGCGTCGTAGGGTGACACTCACTTCACAACGCCTGAGGCGAACGTGACGTCGTTCTGACGTCACGCGCTGCATCGAACACGCCAAGAGCTGACTATCGGCTTTCGTGGTCGTTCTGTGCCCTCAGAGCACTGGCTGAATAACCTGACAGATTCCATATTGGATTTAGTCCTTTTCAGTTGAAACTCATATTTGCTTGCTCACATATACCAGTCTCTGACAGAATTACAATGTCATCGACGAACCTCAAAGTTTACATTTCTTTTCCATGGATTTTAATACCTACTCCGAAATTTTCTTTTGTTTCCTTTACTGCCTGCTCAATATACAGATTGAATAACATCTGGGAGAGGCTACAACCCTGTCTCACTCCCTTCCCAACCACTGCTTCCCTTTCATGTCCCCTCCACTCTTGTAACTGTCATCTGGTTTTTGTACAAATTGCAAATAGCCTTTCGCTCCCTGTATTTTACTCCTGCCACCTTCAGAATTTGAAAGAGAGTATTCCAGTCAACATTGTCAAAAGCTTTCTCCAAGTCTACAAATGCTAGAAACGTAGGTTTGCCTTTTCTTAATCTAGCTTCTAAGATAAGTGGTAGGGTCAGTATTGCCTCACGTGTTCCAATACTTCTACGGAATCCAAACTGATCTTCCCCAAGTTGGACTTCTACCAGTTTTTCCATTTGTCTGTAAAGAATTCGAGTTAGTATATTGCAACTGTGACTTATTGAAGTGATAGTTCGGTAATTTTCACATCTGTCAACCCCTGCTTTCTTTGGGATTGGAATTATTATATTCCTCTTTAAGTCTGAGGGTATTTCGCCTGTCTCATACATCTTGCTCACCAGATGGTTGAGTTTTGTCACGACTGGCTCTCCCAAGGCTGTCAGTAGTTCTAATGGAATGTTGTCTACTCCTGGGGCCTTGTTTCGACTCAGGTCTTTCAGTGCTCTGTCAAACTCTTCACGCAGTATTGTATCTCCCATTTCATCTTCATCTACATTCTCTTCTCTTTCTATAACATTGCCCTCAAGTACGTCGCCCTTGTATAGTCCCTCTATATACTCCTTCCACCTTTCTGCTTTCGCTTCTTTGCTTAGAACTATGTTTCCATCTGAGCTCTTGATATTCATACAAGTGGTTCTCTTTCCTCCAAAGGTCTCTTTAATTTTCCTGTAGGCAGTAGGACTTGCCAGAGCAGTTCAACGGAATGGACAGTGTCTTGAAAGGAGGATATAAGATGAACATTAAAAAAAACGAGGATAATGGAATGTAGTCGAATTAAGTCGGGTGATGCTGAGGGAATTAGATTAGGAAATGTGTCACTTATAGTAGTAAAGGAGTTTTGCTATTTGGGGAGCAAAATAACTGACGATGGTCGAAGTAGAGAGCATATCAAATGTAGACTGCCAATGGCAAGGAAAGCGTTTCTGAAAAGGAAAATTTGTCAACATCGAGTAAAGATTTAAGTGTCCGGAAGTCGTTTCTGAAAGTATTTCTATGGAGTATAGCCATGTATGGAAATGAAACGTGGACGATAAATAGTTTAGACAAGAAGAGAACAGAAGCTTTCAATATGTGGTGTTACAGAAGAATGCTGAAGATTAGATGGGTAGATCACATAACTAATGAGGAGGTATTGAATAGAATTGGAGAGAAGAGTAGTTTGTGGCACAACTTGACCAGAAGAAGGGATCGATTGGTAGGACATGTTCTGAGACATCAAGGGGTCACCAATTTAGTATTGGAGGGCAGCGTGGAGGGTAAAAAACGTAGAGGGAGACCAAGAGGTGAATACACTAAGCAGATTCAGAAGGATGTAGGCTGCAGTAGGTACTGGGAGATGAAGAAGCTTGCACTGGATAGAGGAGCATGGAGAGCTGCATCAAACCAGTCTCAGGACTGAAGACCACAACAACAACAACAACAACAACAACAACAGACCTCAGTTTGATATGCGTCCGCAACCTATAAAAGCCATCCAACAAAAGGTAAAAACAAAGGAAGACAAATGCAGATCATAAAAGGAATTTACAATTATCATTGTCTTTCAATGATACACATCGATATGTCAAATTACATCATAAAATGTGATATAAATAATTAATATTTATCTTCTTTTCACTGTTTTTTTTATATGTCGAATAGATAATGTTTATAACTGTTAGAGGCATAATTTCGTCTCGTCACACTGTAGCTAAAATTTATCTCGTGGATGTTACATTCGCCGCGCAGCTCTAAAAAGATGGTTACACAGATCAGTGCATTATTAAGATGTGCTTAATTTCAATTTGGGTCGGTGAATTCGGCCGTGAGCTAAATAAAGTTGGCCACTTCCCGCAGGGGCAGAGGTGTAAGTAGCGCCGCCACAGCCGGGTTACAGGCGGAATGTTTTCTCGTCTGTCTCTCAGTGCTGACAGCTCAGCCACTCGTATCTATAGGGCCGGTGTAGCAATCCCAGATCCGCTTCACGACAGGGTCGAGCAGGTACTGCAAAACACACACAGAATTACAGAAGTCATGTGATAGCGATATAAACACATACAGGTAGTGGTAGTGTCGCTTGCACGAGGTACAAAAGGGCAGTTCATTGGCGAAGCAGTCATTTGTCATCTGGTGATTATGACAGAGTACACACAGTACGCAAAAGAACTTGCCCCCCCCCCCCCCCCCCCTTCTAACAGCCGTGTATCGAAAGTCCCTAGAGCAACGGAAGGTTCCAAATGATTCGAAAAGAGCACAAGTAGTTGCAGTTTTCGAGAAGGGTCGTCGAGCAGATGCGCAAAACTATAGGCCAGGCTGTTCCAACCGAGCTCCAGGGAGCCGGAGCGCTCCGGAGCGCTCACTGCGGCAGCTCGGAGCCCGCGTGGAGGGGGAAAGCGAACTCACTGCCCCCTGGCCGCATGCAGCCGCAACTGACGCAATAATCCGTGTTCAATGACAGCTATGATTAGCCGCAGGAGCCCTGTACCTCTATTGGAGGATACCTTTCTATTCATTGAGAGAGATGGTCGTCCGCAGTGTCTTGTATGTCATAAAGTAATTAATTCTGCGAAGAGGTACAATATACAACGACATTATACCCGTCTTCACGCAGCGCACTACGATCAGGTAGAAGGCGTTGCACGCAGAGAACTGGTGGCCAGGCCTAAGAACGACATACCAGGAGACGTTAAGTTTAAAAACGGTTTCGTAATACGGAGGGTATCAAAACATGCAACATAGTTCGTGATCTGTAATGCGTTTATAATTTTCAGGTGAATGAGAGCGGAAAAAACACTACTGAGTCTGCAAATCGAGCAAGCTGCAGGGTGGCTCACATCATTGCGACGAGTGGCAAGCCGTTTTCGGTGGGACCACTCGTAAAATCGTGCATGGTAGCCGTTGCAGAATGTTTGTTTCCAAGGGAGGTGCAGGCAACTGAAGGGGTTTGCCTGTCGAAGCAAACAACGTCTCGTCGAATCCTAGACATGGCAGCGGATTTAGAGACACAGCTCAGGAAAAAGGCGGAGAGCTTTGTTGCATTTTCGCTAGTGCTTGACGAAAGCACCGACATATCGGACTATGCTCAGCTTGCAGTTTTTGTGCGTGGAGCTGCAAGTAACTGAAGAACTCTTGGATGTGGTACCACTCGATTACACCGCAACAGGACGTGACATTTTTGAAGCTGTTTGTGAATCAGTGGACAATATGAATTTGCCGTGGGATAAGCTCCATTCTGTAGCGACAGACGGTGCACCACAAACGATCGGGTGTCACCAAGGCTATGCTTCTCGTTTGAAAAATAAACTCAGGGACGAATTCGGGAAAGACATTTTGACTCTTCATTGTTTTATTCACCAAGAGGCACTGTGCGCTGAAACAATAGAGCTAGGTGGCGTAATGAAAGATGTCGTGAAGTGTGTGAATTTTGTGCGGCGTCACGGTATGAATCATCGCCAATTCAAAGGATTCCTGAAAGATATGGAAGCGGAGTATGGGGATATACCTTACCACAGTACAGTTCGTTGGCTGAGTCGGGGAAAATTTCTTGATGTTTTCTTTGCCATTCGTGAGGAAATAACCCTTTTTCTCGAAATGAAAGGGGAAGAAATGCGTTTTCTGAAAGATGTAAAATGGATATCAGAGCTGGCGTTCCTAGCTGACATAACTATCCATCTAAATAATGTAAATCTGTCATTGCAGGGCAAAGGGCAGCTAATAGTTGACATGCACGACCAGATCAAAGCGTTCATGCAAAAGTTACGTTTATTTGAGAGGCATATGAATAATGGACATTTAACGTTCTTCAATCGTCTTGCTTCTTTAAAACTACCTGGAGGTACTACTTTCGGCGATTACCAAGCAAAGTTAAAGCAGCTCATCACGTCGTTTGAAACACGATTCCGAGACCTCACTAGTTTGGAAATGGAACTTAAGGTGATCAGCATTCCTTTTTCAGTTTCCCTCGATGACTTGTCATCATCACTTCATTTGGAGATTATTGATTAGCAAAATTCAACTTTGTTGAAAGATAGGTGCTACAACACGTTGTATTTGTCATATGGTATCGTTCATTACAGCAAAAAACATTTCCCAAGCTTCACAACAATGCTGCTCAGATCATGGGCATGTTTGGATCTACGTATTGTTGTGAGCAGCTTTTCTCAGCAATGAAAAGAGTAAAAAGTAAGGAACGATCGTTTCTTCAGGATGCAACAATGAAGGCCATCCTCCGCATTACCGCTGTGAACACTTTGACGCCTGATATTTTCGATCTTGTAATGAAAAGTCAAGCTACAGAGGCCCAATAAATTTAGTATGCAATTTCTTATAAAACAGTTGTTTCTTATTTATTTCCTGAACATCGTATTTCCTGGTGTAGCATGTCACCACGTCTTAGGAGCTAAAAGTATGAGGTTGTCAATCTTGTAAGACGCAACTGGCACATCAAAACGCTTGCCTTGCCGCCTGCCTCAGCCTGCCGTGCCACCTGCCGGCGTGCGGGCCCACTTGAATGGTCACAGCGAGCGACACGGCTCCCTGGAGCAGGGAGCGCTCCGCGGCTCACAACGGAGCCGACGAGCTGGAACAGCCTGCTATAGGCCTATATCTCTGACGTCGATCTGTTGTATAATTTTAGAACATGTTTTATGCTCGCGTATCATGTCATTTCTAGAAAGCCAGAATCTGCTCTGTAGGAATCAAATTGGATTCCGGAAACAGCGATCGTGTGAGACCCACCTCGCTTTATTTGTTCATGAGACCCAGAAAATATTAGATACAGCATCCCAGGTAGATGCCATTTTCCTTTACCTCCGCAAGGCATTCGATACAGTTCCGCACTGCCGCCTGATAAACAAAGTAAGAGGCTACGGAATATCAGACCAGCTGTGTGGCTGGATTGAAGAGTTTTTAGCAAACAGAACACAGCATGTTGTTCTCAATGGAGAGACGTCTACAGACGTTAAAGTAACCTCTGGCGTGCCAGGGTGTTATAGGCCCATTGTTTTTCACAATATATATATATATATATATATATATATATATATATATATATATATATATGATCTAGTAGACAGTGTCGGAAGTTCCATGCGGCTTTTCGCGGATGATGCTGTAGTATACAGAGAAGTTGCAGCATTAGAAAATTGCAGCGAAATGCAGGAAGATCTGCAGCGGATAGGCACTTGGTGCAGGGAGTGGCAACTGACCCTTAACATAGACAAATGTGATGTATTCCGAATACATAGAAAGAAGGATCCTTTATTGTATGATTATATGATAGCGGAACAAACACTGGTAGCAGTTACTTCTGGGAGTATGCGTGCGGAACGATGTGAAGTGGAATGATCATATAAAATTAATTGTTGGTAAGGCGGGAGCCAGGTTCAGATTCATTGGGAGAGTCCATAGAATATGTAGTCCATCAACAAAGGAGGCGGCTTACAAATCACTCGTTCGACCTATACTTGAGTATTGCCCATCAGTGTGGGATCCGTACCAGGTCGGGTTGACAGAGGAGATAGAGAAGATCCAAAGAAGAGCGGCGCGTTTCGTCACAGGGTTATTTGGTAAGCGTCATAGTGTTGCAGAGTTGTTTATCAAACTCAAGTGCAAGAGAGGCGCTCTGCATGGCGGTGTAGCTTGCTGTCCAGGTTTCGAGAGCGTGCGTTTCTGAATGAGGTATCGAATATATTGCTTCCCCCTACTTATACCTCCCGACGAGATCACGAATGTAAAATTAGAGAGATTAGAGCGCGCACAGAGGCTTTCCGGCAGTCGTTCTTCGCGCGAACCATACGCGACTGGGACAGGAAAGGGAGGTAATGACAGTGGCACGTAAAGTGCCCACCGCCACACACACCGTTGGGTGGCTTGCGGAGTATAAATGTAGATCTAGATTGCCGCGCGATAGCAACAAGAAGACTCTGAACGCGAACTGTTACTTGGAGCTAGACGCATTCGATAGTCCATTTCGGAAATCGTTAGGCAATTCAATATTCCGAGATCAACATTGTCAACAGCGTGGCGAGAAACGGCAAATGTCAGTCATTACCTCTCACCAGGGGACAGTGGAGTGCCCGGCGGCCTTCAATTAACGACCGACAGCTGCAGCGGCGTTTGCGTTGAGTTGTCAGTGCTAACAGACACGCAATACTGAGTGAAATGAACGCAGAAATCTGTGTGGGACGTACGACGAACGTATCCTTTAGGACAATGTGGCGAAAGAACACGACATCGCCTGCAGCGCCTCTCCTGGGCTCGTGACCAAATCGGTTAGATGATGCACGGCTGGAAAACCGTCACCTGGTCGGATATGTTCCGATTTCGATTGGTAAGAGCTGATGGTAGGGTTCGTGTGTGGCGCAGACCCCTGCGGAGCCGTGGGCCCAAGTTGTCAACAACTACTGTGCACGCTGGTGGTGACTCCATAATGACGTGTGCTTTGTTTACACGGAACTGACTGGCTTCTCTGGTCCAATGGACCGATCATTGAATGGAAATGGTTATGTTCGGCTAGTTGTAGACCATTTGCGGCCATTCATGGGCGTCATCTTCCAAACAATTTCGTTATGTTTATTGATCACAATCCGCTATGTCACCTGCCCACAATGGTTCGCGATTGTTTTGGAGAACATTCTGGTCAATTCGGACCAATGATTTGACCACCCAGACCACCCGACATGAATCGCATCGAAAATTTATGAGACGCAACCGAGAGGTCAGTGGCAACAGTTTCGCAATTGTGGGCAGCTATAGGGACAGGATGGCCCAGTATTTCTGCAGGGGACTTGCAACGACTTCTTGAGTCCATGGCAAGTCCAGCTGGTGCACCACACCGGAAGAAAGGATGTCCGACGCGATATTGCGAGGTATCCATAACTTTTGTCACCTCAGTATAATACACTACTGGCCATTAAAATTGCTACACCACGAAGATGACGTACTACAGACACGAAATTTAACCGACAGGAAGAAGATGCTGTGATATGCAAATGATTAGCTTTGAGAGGATTCCACAACGTTGGCGCCGGTGGCGACACCTACAACGTGCTGACATGAGGAAAGTTTCCAACCGATTTCTCATACACAAACAGCAGTTGTCCGGCGTTGCCTGGTGAAAAGTTGTTGTGATGCCCCGTGTAAGGAGAAGAAATGCGTACCATCACGTTTCCGACTTTGATAAAGTTCAGATTGTAGCCTACCGCGATTGCGGTTTACCGTATCGCGACATTGCTGCTCGCGTTGGTCGAGGTCCAATGACTGTTAGCAAAATATGGAATCGGTGTGTTCAGGAGGGTAATACGGAACGCCGTGCTGTATCCCAACGACCTCGTATCACTAACAGTCGAGACGACAGGCATGTTATCCGCATGGCTGTAACGGATCGTGCAGCCACGTCTCGATCCCTGAGTCAACAAATGGGGACGTTTGCAAGACAACCACCATCTGCACGAACAGTTCGACGACGTTTGCAGCAGCATGGACTATCAGCTTGGAGACCATAACTGCGGTTACCCTTGACGCCGCATCACAGACAGGAGCACCTGCGATGGTGTACTCGACAGCGAACCTGGGTGCAAGAATGGCAAAACGTCATTATTTCGGATGAATCCAGGTTCTGTTTATAGCATTATGACGGTCGCATCCGTGTTTCGCGACACCGCGGTGAAAGCACATTGGAATCGTGTATTCGTCATCGCCATAGCGACGTATCACCCGGCGTGATGGTACGGGGTGCCATTGGTTACACGTCTCGGTCACCTCTTGTTCGCACTGACGACACTTTGAACAAAATGGTTCAAATGGCTCTGAGCACTATGGGACTTAACATCTGTGGTCATCAGTCCCCTAGAACTTAGAACTACTTAAACCTAACTAACCTAAGGACATCACACACAACACCCAGTCATCACAAGGCAGAGAAAATCCCTGACCCCGCCGGGATTCGAACACGGGAACCCGGGCGCGGATAGCGAGAACGCTACCGCACGACCACGAGCTGCGGACACACACTTTGAACAGTGGACGTTACATTTCAGATGTGTTACGACCCGTGGCTCTACCCTTCATTCGATCCCTGCGAAACCCTACATTTCAGCAAGATAATCCACGAGCGCAGATCCTGTACGGGCCTTTATGGATACAGAAAATGTTCGACTGCTGCCCTGGCCATCATATTCTCCAGATCTCTCACCAATTGAAAACTTCTGGTCAATGGTGACCGAGCAACTGGCTTGTCACAATACGCCAGTGACTACTCTTGATGAACTGTGGTATCGTGTTGAAGCTGCATGGGCAGCTGTACCTATACACGCCATCCGAGCTCTGTTTGACTCAAAGCCCAGGCGTATCAAGGCCGTTATTACGGCCAGAGGTGGTTGTTCTGGGTAATGATTTCTGAGGATCTATGCACCCAAATTGTGTGAAAATGTAATCACATGTCAGTTCCAGTATGATATATCTGTCCAATGAATACTTGTTTATCATCTGCATTTTTCCTTGGTGTAGCAATTTTAATGGCCAGTACTGTATTTGTTAAGGTCGCTGTCACTTAACAGTTAGCACTTTACTCTGTACAGAATGATGCTGTTGCATTAGCACGCAATCGACTATAACGTTGGTACCCTGTTCTGACTTCTGGCACAACTCACGCAGCCGACTCTGACGTCAGACTATGCCGTCGTCGTAGGCGGTCGTCAGAGACTGGGCAAGGCGGCGCCGCGCTGTGACGTAACTAGCCTTCCGACAGCGGCGGTGGACGGAACCCCTTGATGCCGTGTCTACGCCGATGTCTCTCATTCCTTACCTGTGGGTCTGTCGTGGAGTACCAACTTGGCCATGGGACATTGTTCTTCTAATGAAACCATAGTATCGATCAGATGCTGTAGTGTACATTTTGACACAACAGTAGTGCAGATTTATCAACGCGCATTTCAGAGACAGTCATCTTCAAATACTGTACATATATGCAGCAAGGAATTCGAACTTAAATTGACGCTTTTGTAATGCAACGCAATGATTTTCAGAAAAATGACATACAAAATATTTACTAAACGTTTGTGATAGTCTCTCATATTACATAATGCATTTAAATATAAGTACAATTAATGTGATTGATCACTTAATCGTTCACTCACACAGACAACACGACAACACTTCGTCCGGTAATTACCGTGCCGCTAGTTTGGGGTCGCTCTGAAGTTGGTCGCAGTATGAAGCAGAGAACAATCGAAGTGTTCCAAATGCTGCCGACTTTTAACGATCTGTACCCGGGTGCAAGCTGCCAACTTACCGCCCGTATTGTATCTAGTCTATAGGAAGCTCGTAACACACTAACTTACTTTGGTTAACAATCAATAATAAGCTCCTTGCTACACTTTCCGTGTCCAAGTTGGAACATCTAAACTCTCTTCCTCCAAAACTCTGCAGGTTTAGTAGCCTTGTCATTGCAGAGAAATAGGGCTTCCGTTGTGCGAACAAACTCAGTCCGCGCACACGTGAGCAAATGTTCGGTCTTTCTTGATGATTGGGCCTCCAGTGAAATACACTCCAGGAAATTGAAATAAGAACACCGTGAATTCATTGTCCCAGGAAGTGGAAACTTTATTGACACATTCCTGGGGTCAGATACATCACATGATCACACTGACAGAACCACAGGCACGTAGACACAGGCAACAGAGCATGCACAATGTCGGCACTAGTACAGTGTATATCCACCTTTCGCAGCAATGCAGGCTGCTATTCTCCCATGGAGACGATCGTAGAGATGCTGGATGTAGTCCTGTGGAACGGCTTGCCATGCCATTTCCACCTGGCGCCTCAGTTGGACCAGCATTCGTGCCTGACGTGCAGACCGCGTGAGACGACGCTTCATCCAGTCCCAAACATGCTCAATGGGGGACAGATCCGGAGATCTTGCTGGCCAGGGTAGTTGACTTACACCTTCTAGAGCACGTTGGGTGGCACGCGATACATGCGGACGTGCATTGTCCTGTTGGAACAGCAAGTTCCCTTGCCGGTCTAGGAATGGTAGAACGATGGGTTCGATGACGGTTTGGATGTACCGTGCACTATTCAGTGTCCCCTCGACGATCACCAGTGGTGTACGGCCAGTGTAGGAGATCGCTCCCCACACCATGATGCCGGGTGTTGGCCCTGTGTGCCTCGGTCGTATGCAGTCCTGATTGTGGCGCTCACCTGCACGGCGCCAAACACGCATACGACCATCATCGGCACCAAGGCAGAAGCGACTCTCATCGCTGAAGACGACACGTCTCCATTCGTCCCTCCATTCACGCCTGTCGCGACACCACTGGAGGCGGGCTGCACGATGTTGGGGCGTGAGCGGAAGACGGCCTAACGGTGTGCGGGACCGTAGCCCAGCTTCATGGAGACGGTTGCGAATGGTCCTCGCCGATACCCCAGGAGCAACAGTGTCCCTAATTTGCTGGGAAGTGGCGGTGCGGTCCCCTACGGCACTGCGTAGGATCCTACGGTCTTGGCGTGCATCCGTGCGTCGCTGCGGTCCGGTCCCAGGTCGACGGGCACGTGCACCTTCCGCCGACCACTGGCGACAACATCGATGTACTGTGGAGACCTCACGCCCCACGTGTTGAGCAATTCGGCGGTACGTCCACCCGGCCTCCCGCATGCCCACTATACGCCGTCGCTCAAAGTCCGTCAACTGCACATACGGTTCACGTCCACGCTGTCGCGGCATGCTACCAGTGTTAAAGACTGCGATGCAGCTCCGTATGCCACGGCAAACTGGCTGACACTGACGGCGGCGGTGCACAAATGCTGCGCAGCTAGCGCCATTCGACGGCCAACACCGCGGTTCCTGGTGTGTCCGCTGTGCCGTGCGTGTGATCATTGCTTGTACAGCCCTCTCGCAGTGTCCGGAGCAAGTATGGTGGGTCTGACACACCGGTGTCAATGTGTTCTTTTTTCCATTTCCAGGAGTGTATATGTATTTTGAGGAAATTATAAGTAAGGTTCCAGTATTACTGCTCAAAACATTTCTTCATTATTACGACAGCTGTTTCGGAAGATTTCCACTTTCAAGTAGGTCTGCGTTGCCCTGACGTATATATAAGATCTGACATAACTGAATCTGATGAGTGTTCTCGTTATAGTTCACGTGAAATTCTAAAATGTCGATTTTGTGCCATTTTATACAGCGTAGCGTATTATTTTTGTATAATATTGTAAATATTTCCTGTAATTTTTTGACAGTTCAAACCATAGATGTTTTATGTTTACGTAGTAACATGGATGTATAAAATATCACAAAATCGACTTGAAATCAGTATTTTAGAATATCACGTGAAATATAACTAGAAAAGTCACCGAAACAGTTGTAGTAATAACCAGTAAACCTCTTAAGCAGTGATATTGCAACTTCTGTCATAAATGTTCAGTCGTCTCTGCGTGTTCACATTGACGCTGATCCTTTGAGAGTAACCCCACTGAACCATCTTCAGCTTTTGTAGTACTGTCTTCCTCAATTACGTGTAATATTACGGTATATCGATAATTTTTACTTTTGGACCGTCTAACTACAACTGAGTAAAAGACAATTTTCGTGTCATACGCGTTTCACCTTTATTCTCTGCAAGGCATTTCCACTGGCCTGGAACATGTACATAATTCTCTTATTTAGTTTACATTTTGGGGCAATGTACACGAAAACTGTTTCATTCAGTTGTATTTAGACGTTCCAAAAGTAAAAACTATCAATATACTACTGAACCATGTTTACTTTGTATTTTGCGACTCCCGTTTTTAATCTTTCGCAGGCCTCCACGTACAATACCGTTATCGTTTGTTTTGTGTGACTCCCTGTTTGGGGTGGAGCTTTGTATCTTGCAGAGTGTCCAACCATAAAGAGAGCGGGGTCGGGTCTCATGTTGGCCTTCCAGCTGTAGACTATTGGACGAAGCTCTTCCTTGACTTAAGACGAGCTGGAAGTGTTTGGCGGTTATACATTAAAGGGGGGGGGGGGGGGGGTAGGACGTCAAACGGGTCGACTTGGAGCAGGAGAGACACCACAGGACATTTTAATTTCCACTGTCTATACTTTTACGAATAAGTTCATAAAACTTTGTCAGAATGAGCAGGAAGGATTCAGGTTTCACAATGATAGCAGCGGAAGTTCAAAAACATGACAAAATATTTTTTTTTACGTGTGGAAGTTCATAATTTTTTCACTTCTATTGGCTGCGTTTGTTGCTATAGGAACACATTTCTTCATAAGAGAGATTCTTCGATTAATTTTGCACAGCATATAAACCATACTTACAGGTGTGTGAAACTCTAGAAATTATTTAATGTATGAAAAAAACTTCATGTTTAGAAAAAAACTCAAATTTTATAGTTAATTATTTCAATTTTTATCACAGTTTTTAATACATTTGGAAAATTCTAGAGTTTCATACACCTGTAAGTATGGTGTGTATGCTGTGCAAAATTCAACGAAGAATCTCCCTTACTTATGAAGAAAAGTGTACCTATAGCAACAAATGCAGCGAATGATGAGTGAAAAAAAACGTGAAATGCAAATGTAAAAAAATAAATTATTTTCTTATATTTTTGAACTTCCACTACTATAAGTGTAAATATTTAATCCTTTCTGGTCATCCTGACAAAGTTTTATGAATTTATTTTTAAAAGTATAGACAGTGGAAATTAAAAATTCCTGTGCTGTCTCTCCTGCTCCAAGTCGTCCCGTTTGACGTCCTACCCCCCTTAAGCGCCATGCGTCGATTTGCTGATTTTTCCTCTGTGTTTCACTGGCACCAGAGAAAAATGACAATAACAAGCAAGATCGGTACATGCGCGGTGCGGGGTGCGGCCGAACAATATCAGTACTGGCTCTTGAGCGAGGAAGTTTGAGGACCACAGCGTTACACAATCCCCAGATATTTTTCCCATTTGTTTCTTAGCGCTGGCTCAAAAAGAGTTACCGAACTAGGTGGTGCAGTGGTTAGCACACTGGAATCGCATTCGGGAGGACGACGGTTCAAACCCCGATTCCGGCCATCCTGACACAGGTTTTCCGTGATTTCCCCAAATCAGCTCAGACGAATGCTGGGATGGTTCCTTTGAAAGGACACGGCTGACTTCCTTCCCCATCCTCCCCTAATCCGACGGGACCGATGATCCCGCTGTTTGTTCCCCTCCCCAAAGTCAGCTAGCCAACCAACCAACCAACCAACCATCTTAAGAGTCTCGCAACGAATCCCAAGTCTGAAAGAGTTACCGAACGAGGTGGTGCAGTGCTTAGCACACTGGCATCGTATTCGGAAGGACGACGGTTCAAACCCCGATTCCGGCCATCCTGACACAGGTTTTCCGTAATTTCCCCAAATCAACTCAGACGAATGCTGGGATGGTTCCTTTGAAAGGACACGGCTGACTTCCTTCCCCATCCTCCCCTAATCCGACGGGACCGATGATCCCGCTGTTTGTTCCCCTCCCCAAAGTCAGACAACCAACCAAACAACCATCTTAAGAGTCTCGCAACGAATCCCAAGTCTGAAAGAGTTACCGAACGAGGTGGTGCAGTGGTTAGCACACTGGAATCGCATTCGGGAGGACGACGGTTCAAACCCCGAATCCGGCCCTCCTGACACAGGTTGTCCGTGATTTCCCCAAATCAACTCAGACGAATGCTGGGATGGTTCCTTTCAAAGGACACGGCTGACTTCCTTCCCCATCCTCCCCTAATCCGACGGGACCGATGATCCCGCTGTTTGTTCTCCTCCCCAAAGTCAGCCAACCAACCAACCAGCCAACCAACCAACCATCTTAAGAGTCTCACAACGAATCCCAAGTCTGCTTCCGGACAGTGCGCCGGAGGACAGTTGCGGACACACTGGACGCAGCCAGGGACTCAGCGGCACATGCGCAGAAGGCCCGCCCGAGGCCGCCTGCTAATGACCCCGATGCCGCGGCTCGTCGTCAGCAAGGTTGGCAGCCGTGCGGCCGCTAATTCGGGCCGCCTCGCCGTGAAAGTGTTCAGCGGTACCGGCTGCGCCAGACCACAGCACAGCACAGCACACCGCCGCTCCACCGCGGCCCGTTACACGGCAGGCCAGACTCTCCCGTGACGTTACGCAAGGTGGCTCCGACTCGGAAGCCCGGGACTAGCTGCTCGTCAGCCGCGCTGCAGCTCCCCAGCCGGGTGTCACGTGACCGCCACTGCACAGCACTTAAGATGACACTGCACCTATGTCTAACATACATATTACCAGAATAACCGCGGCGAAGTACATGTCACAGGGTAGCAGTTTACCTCCATCTTCCATTTCGCGTATGGAGACTGGCTAAGTTTCACGGAAGCTCGAAATTTGGTGCGGACGTCAATGCGAGACGCTTTTAATAGTTTGCGAGGTGCCGGGGCTAGCAGTGTATTTAACACTAAATTCTTCTAGAATCTTCATATGGAAATGATGCTCTAAGCCCCCCTTTTTTAACTCCGACTTTTGCTGTTGCACATGGATTAAGAAGAAACGCGAACTGACTGTAATCGACCCTGAAAGTGGAGTAGAAAAGAGTTTGGGACCTGCAATAATTTAATTTGATAGAAATTAACTTGTTAAAGGAAAGTTTCATTATCGTAGTGAGAAATGAAAGGGTTGCTCTACCGATCCACAGACTGAAAGTTCTGTCCAAAATAACAATTTGCTTTATTATGACTCAACTGAAAATAATAAACAAAACACATGAAACATTTACAATACGTCAAATTGGATACTCAAATAAATGTTGTGAAGGTGAAGTTATCCGTAAACTAGCTTTTGACATTTATGACCAAGTGGTATGTGGACCCAATTCCTTGCAACTCAAATCTTAAGAGAAACACACAGCGAACCCAACATTAATTGCTGCTACAGTAGTGTGAAATCAGACAATGAACACCCAAGACAGAACCACGTTAGAAAAGACAGGAACAGGCGCGCTCTGCTGAGCTCTGATTATCACCCAGCAAAATTCCCTAATCTGCCGGTGCTGCGGACATATATTACCAAGCTGTCTTCTTAACTGCAAGGACACGATCTGGCGTACCGGAGGCGATGGCTGGTTGCTTCGACGTCCTATCGTGGTGGTGATGATGTCGCGAGTATAGCTCGAAACAAATTATCGTGGTCTGGTTGTTCCAGACTAAAGACTTCCTAGCAATGCAAATACGCCTCTGAGGGAGACAAAGAAGGCTCCCTACACAATCACTAACGGTACAGTTATTGATTTTAACAAGCGAAGTCACACAGTAACTCCGATACAGACAACTTTAGCCAAAACTACTCAAGACATACAACATAGGCCGCTTGTACGCAGAACGCTCAATTGCCAACTGTACACGGAAAGTTACGCTGAAGTCGAAACTTCAGCAACTTCGTCAAACAGTTACAATTAAATGAAAGTATATTAGATAGCCAACGGAAGGCAGGCTGTTCAGAGCAGCGAGAGCTCAGTCTTGTAATCTACTCCGACCAAAAGGTGAGAGCCGACTCTCTCAAGAGCACCCATACAAGCAGAACACAGAACATTCCCGCCCCCACGACACTGGCCGTGGTTAAACGTTCCAATCAGCAACTCGAAAACCGGCGGAAAATTCCACTCTCCTGCTGAAGCACTACTATTCCACCAATGGAGTTACTTGGTGCCAATTTCTGCGCCGATTTTGCTACTTCAGGGAGCTATCCCCTCAGAAAGCCAATCACAGTTAGGATTATGCAGAAAACGCGGGAATTTGCCCGCCAAGACTGCCTGGGAACACAAGTCATTCCCACGCCTCGCTGGTAGCCCGCCAGAAAGTGTTTTCACTAAGTTTTTGCGAAGTAACGGAATCTCTAGCCCAGCCGCTCCTTCAGGCCCCTGTGGGCGTCTCGTCGCCGCTCTTATGACAATGTCGGCGTCTGGAAAGCACCCACTCGACTCCCTCATACTTGTTGGCTTAAACCCTTTCAAGATCAGCAGAGCCCGCCTGTCACCGGACCACTCAGGTGACGAGAGACGCTGTGTGGGAAGTCCGCATCTGAAGAAATAGCAACTTTTCACCGCATATAATGAGAGAGGAAAATCGAATTACTCAGAGTAAGATAGAAATATGAGAGGGGACTCATGCCACCTCTCAACTTTCCACAATGAAACATTGTCTCAAAGTATGGTAGAAAACCCAAAGAGTTTCTGGTCATATGTAAAGTACACCAGTGGCAAAAAACATTCAATACCATCACTGCGTGTTAGCAATGGAAATGTTACCGATGATGGTGCCACTAAAGCGGACTTACTAAATACAGATTTCCGTAATTCCTTCACGAAAGAAGACGGAGTAAATATTCCAAAATTCGAAACCAGAACAGCTGTTAGCATGAGTGACATAAAAGTAGATATCTTAGGTGTTGCAAAACAATTCAAATCACTCAAGAAAGGCAAGTCTTCCGGTGCAGATGGTATAACAATCAGGTAGTGTCATAGGCCCTCTGCTGTTCCTGATTTACATAAATGATCTAGGTGATAATCTGAGGAGCCCCCTTAGATGGTTTGCAGATGACGCTGTAATTTACTGTCTAGTAAAATCATCAGACGATCAATTCCAATTAAAAAATGATCTGAAGAGAATTTCTGTATGGTGCGAAAAGTGGCAATTGGCACTAAACAAAGAAAAGTGCGTGGTCATCCACATGGGTACCAAATGAAATCCGATAAATTTTGGGTATACGATAAATCGCACCCAAAATTTATCGGATTGGGTATACGATAAATTGCACAACTGTGAATGACCTCTATAGATGTGGCAGTCAGGGCGAACAGGCTTAGATGGTGGGGTCATGTTACACGCATGGGACAAGCAAGGTTACTCAAGAGACTCATGGGTTCAGCAGTAGAGGGTAGGAGGAGTCGGGGTAGACCAAGAAGGAGGTACCTGGATTCGGTTAAGAATGATTTTGAAGTAACAGGCTTAACATCAGAAGAGGTACCAATGTTAGCACTGAATAGGGGATCATGGAGGAATTTTACAAGGAGGACTATGATCCAGACTGAACGCTGAAAGGCATAATCAGTCTTAAATGATGATGATGATGATGATAAATCGCACAAATCTAAGGGTTGTCAATTCGACTAAATACCTAGGAATTACGAGTAACTTAAATTAGAAAGACCTCATAGATAATATTGTGGGGAAGGCGAAACAAAGAGTGCGCTTTGTTGTCAGAACACTACATTACACTCTTCCATCCTCCCCTGAAATATTGCTGCCCTGTATGGGTTCCTTACCAGGTAAGATTGACGGAGGACATCGAAAAAGTGCAGAGAAGGGCAGCCCGTTTCGTGTTATGGCGCAATAGGGCTGAGAGTGTGATTGATATGATACGCGAGTTGAGGTGGCAGTCACTGAAACAAAGGCGGTCTTCTTTGCGGCGAAATCGTATCCCAGACCATAATTCCAGGTGTCAGTCCAGTGTGTGTAGCACGCAGACAGGTTGGTTGCAAGACTTCAGCTCGCCTCCTCCTAACCAACAAGTGACCATCGCTGACACCGAGGCAGAATCAGCTTTCATTGGCCGTTGCCAGCAATAATGTACAGTGACTACATTCCTGCCAAGCCGCTCTGCAATATCACAGAAGGAGCATGCAGTTTCTCGTAGCCGCATTATACGACCTCGTTCGAACTTGATTTATCATACATAGCATACCATACATACATATATATTGCGAGGTGCCGGGGCAAGCAGTGTATTTAACACTAAATTCTTCTAGAATCTACATATGTAAATGATGCTCTAAGCCCCCCCCCCCCCCTATTCTAACTCCGACTTTTGCTGTTGCACAAGGATTAAGAAGAAACGCGAACTGACTGTAAACAACCCTGCAAGTGGAGTAGAAAAGAGTTTGGCACCTGCAATAATTTAATTTGATAAATAAGTTAAATAAACAAAGGTTTCATTAACATAGTGAGGAATGATAGGGTTGCTCTACCGATTAACAGAATGAAAGTTCTGTCCAAAATAACAATATGATTTATTAAGACTAAACACAAAATAATACACAAAAACACATGAAACATTTACAATACATCAAATTGGCTCAAATTGGATACTCAAACAAACGCTGTGAATGTGAAGTTGTCCCTAAACTAGATTGTGAGGATTATGATGAAGTGGTATGTGCAGCCAATTCCTTGCAACTCAAATCTTAGAGAAAACACATAGCCAACGCAACATTAATTGCTGCTACCCAAGACAGAACAAAGTTAGAAAAAGACGAACAGGCGCACTCTGCTGAGCTCTGATTATCACCTAGGAAAATCCCTGTCTGCCGGTGCTGCGGACATACCTTACCAAACTGTCTTCTTAACTGCCAGAACACGATCTGGCGTACCGGAGGCGATGGCTGGTTGCTTCGACGTCCTCGACCGAAAGGCGAGAGCCGACTACCCCCAAGAGCACCCGTACAAAACCGAACACAGAACATTCCCGCCCCCACGACAGTGGCCGTGGTTAACCGTTCCAATCAGCAACTCGAAAACCGGCGGAAAATTCCACTCCATTGCCGGAACACTACCATTCCACCAATGGAGATTCTTGGCGCCAATTTCTGCGCCGATTTTGCTACGTCACGGAGCTATGCCCTGAGTAAGCCAATCACAGTTATGATTTTGCAGAAAGCGTGGGAATTTGCCCGCCACAACTGCCTGGGTACACAAGTCATTCCCACGCCTCGCTGGTAGCCCGCCAGAAAGTGTTTTCGCTAAGTTTCTGCGAAGTAACGGAACCTCTAGCCCAGCCGCTACTTCAGGCCACTGCGGGTGTGCCTCTTGACAATGTCGGCGTCTGGAAAGCATTCACTCGACTCTCTCACACCCGTCGGCTTACCCTTTCAAAGTCAGCAGTGCCCGCCTGTCACCGGACCACCCGGGTGACGAGAGACGCTGCGTGGGAAGTCCGCGTGTGAAGGAATAGCAACTTTCCACAGCATGCAATTAGAGAGGAGACTCGTAAGGTAGAAACATGAGAGGGGGCTCATGCCACCTCTCAATATTACAAGTATTACAGAGAGTATGTACATATTTATATTCCAGTGCTGCCCAGAATTCCGCTGCACGGACTGCCTTATCAGTGGCGATAATCAGATCGTCCATGGACACAGGTTCCGACAGTATCTGCAGTTGAGTAGATGCTGATGGTCTCTAGGTTCACCACACTCACATAGTTCGTCCCCTGAGATGTATCCCCATTTCTTCATGTTCTCCTTACACCGAGATACTCCAGTTCTCAGTCTACTGAGTACCTTCCATGTCGTGTATGGGAGATGATGACCTGTAGCAAGTTCTTCCTTCCGGTTGTCCCAATATTTCTCTGATGATAAGCTACGCCTGTGGTCTGCAAATGATGTCTGGATTGGTTGCGTTGTCCGGAGAAATCTTTGTCTCCACTCGAGTCTTGGTGTCTGATGTTCGCATCCAAACAGGGGGTGTCTCTGATCGGTCTCCTGCTTCTTTCTTTAAACTTCAGCCGCTGTTCTCCTTCGGATGTCTGGAGGTGCTACGCCCATGAGATGGTAGATTTTGTCAACAGGGGTTGCCCGCAAGCAGCCGTTTACAATTCGTCCTGTTTCATTTAGGGCAATGTTTACCTGTTTGGCATGGCTGGAGTTCTGCCATACAGGTGCTGCACATTCAGCAGCGGAGAAGCACAAAGCGAGGGCAGATGTGCGGAGGACATTACACCAGATTTTACTGCCGCCACTAGCGCCACAGTCACCCAATTGGCGCGGACTCTGAGTAGATTTCATCCTTCCGTTGTAGATACACGCCTGCCAACTTTGGTTCATGTCGCACAACTCCCTCGTGGTACTACCATTTTTTTCTGTCACTATATACGTGTTCGAAATTATTATTATTTCTTTCCAGAGAATGTGTACTAATTACGCTGATGTACACCCTCATTCGAGATATTACCAAGACTCCGACGACAGTACAAGAAAACATGACAAGAGGATGTTGTGCATACTCTAAATGGTGATTAATTATTAAGATAAATTTAAAACTGTCATCCAGAACGTTATAGAAATTACTCACAGACTACAATCTCGCTGTCAGCTTATAAATGTATGGTGCCATGAACAAAAGAGTTCAGAAATAGCGCCCTTTTTGGTCATGCGGACCAACAGTTGATTACTCTGTTCGCGTGATGCATCAGATGTTTTCTCAAGGTGGAGGTCCAACAAACACGAATACTATCATTTTGTTTGCAGTGGACTAAATCTGGATGTTGGAAATTTATGGTAAAGTCTTATGGGACCAAACTGCTGTGGTCATCGCTCCCTAAGCTTACACACTACTTAATCTAACTGAAACTAAATTACGCTAAAGACAACTCACACACACCCATGCCCGAGGGAGGACTCGAACTTCAAACGGGGGGCGAAATCTGTATGTTTCTCTTGTGAAGCATGGACTATAGTATCGATCTTTTTCGACTCTTCCTCTTATGGAGCACATTTGGTACTGTGCGGAGTGCATCACTCTTTTTTTTTTTTTTGTCTTTCAGCCTACACACTCTAACAAAACACAGCTTCATTAAGGGGAGCCGGAGGTGGTCAAATCCAAAAAATTACGATTTTTATTTTTTGATACCGAAAATTAATTGGAACATTCCTCTTTAATCTAAACTTTGAATTATTGTTCTACTCGCCCTAGAAGTGGAGTTATTACCATTTTCCCCCACGCCTGCAGAGGAAATGGGCGGCCGCTGAATGCATCTAACACCCACTCGTGACTTCCTGGCGAACTGCTTGGGATTTTCTCGGCCTGTTACGGATACAGCGCCCTATGTTACGCATACAGCGAGTGTGCAAGTGTTGGCTACACTGTTTTCTGTGACAAATGAAGCGCTAAGAGCGCGGAACATCGTCTCTTTGCTGTTTACCGTTTCGAATTAGTTCAGTGTTGCGCCTGTTGTTGGTAGTATTATACTTCTTGTGTAAAGCGTTGTTCTGGTTACGATGCCACGTTTTAGTAACCGTGTATATAAGAAGAGGAAGAACGTAGGGAAAAGAAAATTAACGCTAATACCAAGTTGCGATACTACAATTACTGAAACAGTGCGTTCTTCTGCTAAGCAACACATGGCCGGCCATAGCCCTGTGACATCTTCTAGCAAATACTACCTTGGGGATGGTGACTTCAAAGGTTTCAAGACTATAGAGGAACTGGAACCATATGGAAATGAATTTGTAGTTGAAAAGTTGTAATGCATTGGGCATGTGCAAAAGCGTATGGGTGCACGGCTTCGAAGGCTCAAACAAACTTTTGGTTCAAGTAAGCTCAGTAATGGAAAGACAATAGGAGGGAGAGGCAGGCTTAGTGATGAGGTGACTGAACGTCTACAGAGATACTATGGGTATGCTATAAGGCAAAATACTAGTAATGTTATTGACATGCGAAAAGCAGTGTGGGCATTGTTCCTTCATACTGCCTCTTCCAATGAATACCCTCAACACAGCCTGTGCCCAAAAAATTCCTGGTGCTAATATAATGCAAAAAAAGACTATGATCACAAACATGGTTTGCCAGCAGCTGTGATAAATGCAATAAAACCAATTTTTCATGACTTAGCACAGCCAGAATTGTTACACAAATGTCTACACGGAAAGACGTTGAATCCTAATGAGAGCGTAAACAATTTCATTTGGAAAGTGATTCCCAAAAGGGTGTTTCTAAGCATAAAAACACTGCACTTTGGCATTTATGATGCAATAGCAACCTACAACCAAGGGAACAGTGTGAAGTATGAAGTTCTGAGGGCATTTTGATTTACAGTTTGGGTGAACACTGTACGAGCACTAAGAAATATTGTCAGAGAAAGGATAAGAGGAGCAGAAAGAAGAGAAAGGCATATGAAGTATGATGGAACAACAGGCCAGAAAAGAAGACAGAAGAGGAAGCTTTTGGAGGATGAAGAAGAAGACCCTGATAATCCATCCCATAGTGCAGGAATGTATTGAGAAACTTTGATAGCCATTTCCCGTAAATTAGAATTTTTCGAATATAAGGAACATTCTCTCAAAATCCACTCAAGCTAGAGAGATGAAATTTTCATACATCACTCCTAGTGGTCAAACTTACATTGTTACACAGCCATTTGGTAATATGTTCAGTAGTTTCATTTCAGTTTAATTATAAAGCAATTATTTGTAAAAAAATTGGGTCATTAATAAAAAAAATAATTGGAAGGAAACTATAAAAGATACTCCAAAATCCCTCTGTGATAACTGCCATACTAAATTCAAATTTTTCTATTTGGTAGTTTATTCATAAATGTTCCTCAAACTTAGTGACTTTAACATGGGCAGCATAGGCACCTCCGGCTCCCCTTAAAGGTCATCTAATACGACGGTCAATCATTTCGCCTCGTCATCGCTGCTCTACAAAAGCGAGATCGTGTGCTCAACTTCCTCCCTGGGTCACGACTAGTTTTAGACTCCTGCACGCTTTTGTAGGAGGAACTGCGTCAGCGACAATGAAGCGAGAATAAAGCGACCGCAGCGCCACATTTCCCAGACACGTCAACGTCATACTCGCGGTACTACTGCGGGAACGGAGCGAGGTGGGGTAGAACGCTCACCTTTTAACAGCGGCGGTCGTGATTCATAAAGTATGCAACCCGCAACACTAGACTCGCGCTCCCTCCCTTTCGCATCTGCGAGGTGGTCGGAAACAGCTTGAAAAAGTTGTATGCCTGCTGCAGCGTGGGTTGCCCTCACAAATGATTGCTTAGAAAACAACTCGATACATTGCGACGTTTTCGAGTTAATCAACGTTGAAGGTGAAACTTCCTGGCAGATTAAAACTCTGTGCCGGACCGAGACTCGAACTCGGGACCTTTGCCTTTCGCGAGCAAGAGCTCTACCAACTGAGCTACCCAAGCACGACTCACGCCCAGTCCTCAAAGCTTCACTTCTGCCAGTATCTCGTCTCCTACCGTCCCAACTTTACAGAAGCTCTCCTGCGAACCTTGCAGAACTTGCACTCCTGGAAGAAAGGATACTGCGGAGACATGGCTTAGCCTCAGCCTGGTGGAGCACTTGTCCCCGAAAGGCAAAGGTGCCGAGTTCGAGTCTCGGTCCGGCACACAGTTTTAATCTGCCAGGAAGTTTCATATCAGCGCACACTCCGCTGCAGAGTGAAAATCCCATTCTGGAAACATTGAAGTTAGCCAATCAGGGTTACCATGCACGCAAATTCAAGCAGCCTTGCCTGCCAGAGACGTTGCAGCCAAACGTTTTCTTCGTTTCGTTTCGTCAAACCGAGCAAGAGTGCTATACAAATACCACTACTGCTGTGAAAATTGTGTGTGCAAGCCTGCGTCCGTCATTGCCCTAACGCACATCCTTCTATGCAAACTCGCAGAGTGTACGTCTGGTCGCGGCGGAAGTTCGAGTCCTCCCTCGGGCATGGGTGTGTGTGTATTGTTCTTAGGATAATTTAGGTTAAGTAGTGGTTAGGCTTAGGGACTGATGACCTTAGTAGTTAAGTTCCAGAAGATTTTACACACATTTGAACATTTTTTTAAACTCGCAGCAGAAGGAACACTTCTGACAAACAAACTGCCTGTTGGCATCTGTCTCGGGTTCCTCGTCCGACGATCGTCTGATGATTTTGCTGGCGTTTCGCCAGCACGAGTGGCTGGCATTGTCAACGATTTGCGCTCCACTGCTGGTGGTGAACTGGTTCCGAGGTGGCGGCCGCACTAGAGATGGGTAGTTCACGAACGAACGGGTGCAAAGGAACGGTTCACGAAGATGAACGAAAGGACTGAGGAACGAATTCTAAGGAACGATCGGTTCATAGTTCACTTCGGTCGCGGCGGTCACTTCGGCAGTCCTCGTTCCAGCCTCGGTCGCGTGCTCGTCACAGTCTCGGTCTCCCTCGGCCGCACTCGTCGTTCTTCGCATGACCACCTGTCTCAGTTCCACTGCCGACTGTCCTCGATAGTTCAGTATCCAGTTGTTCGTTTCGATTACTGCGCTCGCCTATTTTACATGTGTTCCGAACTGTTCTTGCACTTGGTTCTGGCTATTCAGCGTTCACGACCGGTAATCAAAAAGTATTTTATAGTTACGTAAATTACATAAAAATTACGTTGTATGTAATAGGTACGTCTTTTCAGGTAACAAAAGGTCATATCAGCTCATTCATTGTATTGATGAACAGCAGAAGACATACTTAAAACAAGGCAAGTTTTTTTGTTATTTATATATTTTTTGGTTTCATCGACTTGATTTAGCAGCTAACTATCAATAATGTGCTTAATTTTTAGTGTAAGAAAATTCATATAAAACGATTTTCGTGTATCTTTCATATACCAAACATTAAATTTAGAAAGGCTCTAATTATTCTTAAGTTTGGTTGTTTCCAATTTCCATCACCTGCTACTTTGGTTTCTTTGAAAAAAAAAGTGGGTTGTGGGTCATTTTGGCTCAGTAGGAAAAGCCGTGCCTCTCCATTTGAAAAGACATAGATTGCCATAAAATCGTGTTTACTTATTGTCTCCAAAACATTTGTTCAGAAGGAGCTTTCAAACCAAAAACTTTATTACTGCGAACTTAATTATTATTATTATTATTGCTGCATTAACTTTAATAGTGCAACATAAAAACTTAATTTTTACTAAGGTGTTTGACGCAAGTATGAGAAAACCACATTTTATTTTATTCTTCCATAAAGTCTCTACTTCGCCTACAAACTCAGAGACAACGTGAAGTATATATAGGGTGTAAACGATTATAGTTTACAACGTAGCATAGCTATGTAGTGGAAGTCGAAACGAAGAATTTTATACAAGAGACTTGTGGTCTATTATGTTGGGAAAGAGCCACTAACAGGTTTACAAGACTACTTGAGCTATATCCCATTCGCGTCGCGTGAGGTTTTCATGTTCTCTTCTCGAGCTCTCTACACATCGTTATCGTTTGTTTCGCAATTGTTGCTTGCATTATCTTGTTATTTCTTCACTGCCTAATTAGTACATGTTTGTCTGTTCGTTGTATCTGCTCGTAACGGGCAACACATCGTCCGTAATTGGCGAGCAGTCTGTACTCGGGGCCGGTTTTCGGTGCGCCACCCTATATTATTTCCCTGCGATCAGCCACACAGGGCTACGGTTGGCTAAACGAGGGGTTCTGCAGAATCACAGAAATTACTTCTAAAAGTGTGTAAGAATTCTGTAATGAATAAAAACTCTGTACTCCAGGGGGGAGGCAAGTGCCCCCTCTTGATGCCCTCCATCCTTCAGTCACCTACACTACTAGTTTTCAGTTTTTCATAAGAACCATACACCAAGCACAAATGAACGGTGAACGAGTAAAAATGAACAGTTCCCAAAGAAGAACGATCAGCAGTGAACTAGTTCCCAAGGATGCACGAGTTTGCCCATCTCTAGGCCGCACACTCCATATATCGTACCTGGCGCCGCGCCCCAACGTCCGAGGGCCTCCTAGCGGTCATTTGCGGTGCGGTCCTCCTCTGGTTACCTGCGGCGGCCGTTCGCTGCAGCCAGCCAGCCAGGATCTGTTCACACGGAGGCTTTATTCTTTCTTGTTGAGGCTATTCCCGTGTTTTTGTATTTCTATAGCTTTTCCGAACAGGCGAGCGTGTTAGTTCTTGGTGTACAGAAAGTAGTTCTGGCTGTAGAGAAGCACTATCACACCCGCTTGTTCAGAGAAGCTGCGAAAATACAAAAACATGGGAATAGCTTCAACAAGAAAGAAGAAAGTCTCTGGTTAGCCGGTCGGTGTGGCTGAGCGGTACTAGGTGCTTCAGACTGGAACCGCGCTGCTGCTACGGTCGCAGGTTCGAATCCTGCCTCGGGTATGGATGTGTGTGATGTCCTTAGGTTAGTTAGGTTTAAGTAGTTCCGAATCTAGTGGACTGATGACCTCAGATGTTAAGTCCCATAGCGCTTAGAGGCATTTCAACATCTGGTTAAACGGATCCTGCCTGGCTGGGAGCAGCCCCGAATCCTCCCACCGTCAGGAAAATGGTACCAAATCGTCCCAAGCCCGCAAGGGTCTGAAAGACGATGGGACCGAATCCTCCCGTTCGAAGCAGGTAGCGGTTCTAAACGTTATGAATACTCCAAGCAGGCAAAGGAAAGCAAGTTGCAGTAGAAGGCGTGAAAATTTTTCGCGTGTATTGTACGTGGGTGAGTCAAATGAAAACCTTAAATATATTTTTAAATGTTATTTATTGCGCAGAAGTGGTACAAAGCTGTATCACTTTTTAACATAATCTCCCCCACACTCAATGCAAGTCCTCCAGCGCTTACAAAGTGCATAAATGTCTTTAGAAAAAAATTCTTTTGGTACTCCGCGCAACCACTCATGCACCGCGTGGCGTACCTCTTCGTCAGAACGGAACGTCTTTCCTCCCATTTTGTCTTTGAGTTGTCCAAACATATGGAAATCACTTGGGGCAAAGTCTGGTGAGTATGGTGGATGAGGAAGACACTCAGAATGCAGGTCTGTGATTGTTGAAACTGTTGTACGGGCAGTGTGGGGCCTTGCATTGTCATGTTGCAAAAGGACACCTGCTGACAGCAATCCACGTCGCTTTGATTTGATTGCAGGCCGCACATGATTTTTAGGAGATCTGTGCATGATGCACTGGTGACAGTGGTCCCTCTAGGCATGTAATTTCGTCCCAAAAGAGAGTCAGCATAACCTTCCCTGCCGATGGTTCTGTTCGAAACTTCTTTGGTTTTGGTGATGAGGAATGACTCCATTCCTTGCTCGCTCTCGTCGTTTCCGGCTGGTGGAAGTTGTAAGTAGGTTGTTTACGCTTTCTTATTGGCAACGTTACGTAGCGCTCTGTATGAAAATCACTGGCTGTGCTGTGTGCAGTCTGTGACTAGTTTGCATTGTTGTCTGCCATTGTAGTGTTGGGCAGCGGCAGCTGGATGTGAACAGCGCGTAGCGTTGCGCAGTTGGAGGTGAGCCGCCAGCAGTGCTGGATGTGGGGAGAGAGATGGCGGAGTTTTGAAATTTGTAAGACTGGATGTCATAAACTGCTATGTATATTATGCTTTTTCAACACTATTAAGGTAAATACATTGTTTGTTCTCTATTAAAATCTTTCATTTGCTAATTATGCCTATCAGTAGTTAGTGCCTTCCGTAGTTTGAATCTTTTATTTAGCTGGCAGTAGTGGCGCTCGCTGTATTGCAGTAGCTTGAGTAACGAAGATTTTTGTGAGGTAAGTGATTTGTGAAAGGTACAGGTTAATGTTAGTCAGGACCAATCCTTTGTAGGGATTTCTGAAAGTCAGATTGCGTTGCGGTTGCGCTAAAAAAATATTGTGTCAGTTTAAGCACAGTCATGTACAATTTTTCTAAGGGGACGTTTCAAAGTGAACCCAGGTTTTGTCCCCAGTAACGATTCTTGCAAGGGAGCCATCACTTCCTCGCTCAAAGCGCCGAATTAGTTCCCCACAAGCGTCAACACGTCGTTCTCTCATTTCAGGAGTCAGCTGCTGTGGCACCAATCTTGCAGACACTTTGTGAAACTGGAGCACATCATGCACAATGTGGTGTGCTGACCCACGACTAATCTGTAAACATGCTGCAATGTCATTCAGTGTCACTCGGCGGTTTTCCTTCACTATGGCTTCAACTGCTGCAATGTTCTGTGGAGTCACAACTCGTTGTGCCTGACCTGGGCGAGGAGCATCTTCCATCGAAGTCACACCATTTGCGAACTTCCTACTCCATTCTTAGACTTGGTGCTGTGACAGACATGCATCACTGTACTGAACCTTCATTCGTCGATGACTTTCAATAGGTTTCACATCTTTACTACGCAAAAACCGAATAACAGAACGCTGTTCTTCCCTGGTGCAAGTCGCAAGTTAGCTGGCCGTCTTTATACTGATACTGCGACGATATGTGTGCATCTGCACTATGCTGCCATCTACAGGCCATTCTGCATGCTGTTTGGAGCAGGCTTGCCAACTTACAGGATAACGGCTCGAAATGTCGATTTGTTATTACAAAATTAAGGTTTTCATTTGACTCGCCGTTGTATGTTTAAATGTTTTATATTTTATCTTATTTAGATAATTATTTTTAGAAACTGTAATCATTTATAGCCTTGATTTCTTCATAATTAATTTATTAAAGTAGCAGATCATGATTTCGCAACACATATTCTATCTCAGTGTTCATTTTATGAATTATGGTTACACTTCCAGCAAATTTATACATACAATAAATTGATAAGTGTCCGATGTCTGAATATAGGGGATGGTTAATAAAACTTAATTTGAATGGTCTATAGAAGCGCAATAGATGGCAAAAAATATTGCGTCAATGTTTTAAGATTTGCAGAGTCACAAAATACGATGACTTTTTTCTCGGTGTTATTTTCTAATATCCACTTTGTCCCGTCTGTGGTTTCCACATTCAGCGTGTTGATAACATCATGAACATCTGCAGCATTCGTGGGCAGTTTTGGCATAATTTTGCGCCTAGCTTTGTAAATAGATTTACGAAAATTGTTGACGTCTGTCGTAGTTACATCTTGCGTATCTTCTCCTTTTAACTTCTGGTAAATTGTTTTTGACGGTCTCTCACAAATATCTTCTATGGCTTTTCTCTTTAGGTCAGAAATGATTTATTGCCTCTGAATTTTGTTATGAGGTATTTGTTCATGACTGTGCTCTTCTTGACACTCCACGACATCCAGCTCCTCAATAGAAAATGAAGTTTTAACAAAACTTCAGCGGCCATTAATGTCGCACGTCCATCACGCTAGACCACCTTTCAGCAGTTTTTGAAAAGAGAAGGTGTCACCTTTCAAAACCAACATTTTCCTTCCCCTTCCTATTTACTGAAACTGTAAGTTCGCCTGAGGGCATGTTCACTCTACAACGATCTGCCGCTGACTGCGACGTGTCCGCAGGCAGCTGTGGTCATTAGCGCACACTATGCTCCGTCGCATTGTGTTGTCTGTTTGGGAGGGTTCGGTCCTGTTACCTGTTTACCTACCTGGTTTCGGGAGGATTCGGGGCTGCGCCCGGCTGGCTTCCCGTGCTGCAAGGAACGACCGTCGCAGTTGGCAAGACTAGAATCGCACCGGAAATCACCGCCGAGAAGCCCTCACACGTCGGCGTGCCAGGTATACACTGTGCGATCAAAAGTATCCGGACACCCAGCTGAAAATGACTTAGCCTACAAGTTCGTGGCGCCCTCCATGGGTAATTCTGGAATTCACTATGGTGTTGGCCCACCCTTAGCCTTGATGACAGCCTCCACTCTCGCAGGCATACGTTCAAACAGGTGCTGGAAGATTTCTTGGGGAATGGCAGCCCATTCTCCACGGAGTGCCGTACTGAGGAGAGATATCGACGTCCGTCGGTGAGGCTTGGCACTAAGTCGGCGTTCCAAAACATCCCAAAGGTGTTCTATAGGATTCAGGTCAGAACACAGTGCAGGTCAATCCTTTACAGACATGTTACTGTGGTGTAAGCACTCCGCCACAGGCCGTGCGTTATGATCAGGTGCTGGTATCGTGTTGAAAGATGCAGTCGCCATCCCGAAAGGCTGTTCGACAGTGGGAAGCTAGAAGGTGCTTAGAACATAAATTTAGGCCTGTGCTGTGATAGTGGCATGCAAAACAACGAAGGGTGCAATCCCCTCCATGAAAAACACGACCACACCATAACACCACCACCTCCGAATTTTACTGTTGCCACTACACACGCTAGCCGAGCGGTCTGCGCTGTAGTCATGGACTGTGCGGCTGGTCCCAGCGAAGGTTCGAGTCCTCCCTCGGGCATGGGTATTTGTGTTTGTCCTTAGGATAATCTAAGTTAAGTAGTGTGCAAGCTTAGGAACTGATGACCTTAGCAGTTATGTTCCATAAGATTTCACACACATTTGAACACACACACACACACACACACACACACACACACACACACACACACACACACTACACACGCTGCCAGATGACGTTCATCGGGCATTCGCCATACCCACACCCTGCCATCGGATCGCCACATTGTGTACCGTGATTCGTCACTCCACACAACGCTTTTCCGTTATTTAACCACCCAATGTTTACGCTCCTTACACCAAGCCAGGCGTCGTTTGGCATTTACTGGCGTGATGTGTGGCTTATGAGCACCACGAAATCCAACTTTTCTTATCACCCGCCTAACTGTCATAGTACTTGCAGTGGATGCTGAAGCAGTTTGGAATTACTGTGTGATGGTCTGGATAGATGTCTGCCTATTACACGTTACGAACCTCTTCAATTGTCGGCGGTCTCTGTCAGCCAACAGGCGAGGTCGGCCTGTGTGCTTTTGTGCTGTACGTGTCCCTTCACGTTTCCATTTCACTATCACATTGGAAACAGTGGACCTAGGGATGTTTTGGAGTGTGGAAATCTCGCATACAGACGTATGACACAAGTGACACCCACTCAGCTGACCACGTTTCGAAGTCCGTGAGTTCCGCGGAGCGCCCCATTCTGCTCTCCCACGATGTCTGATGACTACTGAGGTCGCTGATACGGAGTACCTGGCAGCAGGTTGGTTGGTTGGTTTGGGGAAGGAGACCAGACATCGTGGTCATCGGTCTCATCAGATTAGGGAAGGATGGGGAAGGAAGTCGGCCGTGCCCTTTCAGAGGAACCATCCCGGCATTTGCCTAGAGTGATTTAGGGAAATCACGGAAAACCTAAATCTGGATAGCCGGACGCGGGATTGAACCGTCGTCCTCCCGAATGCGAGTCCAGTGTCTAACCACTGCGCCACCTCGCTCGGTCTGGCAGCAGGTGGCGGCACAATGTACCCAATAATAAAAACTTATGTTTTTCGGGGTGTCCGGATATTTTTGATCGCATAGTGTAGTCTGCGACCGCGAGATCGGCTCCAGTCCACCACCAGCAATGGAGAGTGAAGCTGTGACAATGCCAGTCACTCGTGCTGCCGGAACGTGATAAACACCTTCAGACGAACGTCGGCCGAAGAACGCGAGACACAAACCAAAAGGCAGTTCGTCAAATTGTGGCCACCAAAGCGTTAACTATTTTGTATTTGTGACAAAGACCGACAGCATAAATAAGATCTCTGAAGATGATCGAAAGATTAGCAGATGTAATTCTGCTACACAAGCTGATACAGTTAGTGTCAGCTGCTCTCATAGCGTAGAGGATGGCGCACAAGGTTGCTCAGCCTTTAGTCTGGGTTCGATCCTTACTACCGCCCCACGTCCAGTGCTCTCTTGTAAATCTGAGGTCGAAGAACGACATACTTTATTCGTCGGGCGTGCCGTTTTCTGCCGCGCGGCCTTTATCTTGTCCAGCCCCAGCCTCACTGTCGTACGAATACAAACCCTCGAACAACACTTTATTACATTGCAAAGAAACGGAACTATTAAGACCTAGAAGCCCGGAAAAGTTTTACAACATGCAGAATCTTCCGTGAGAAAGAAAACAGCCACGGATCCACTGTCAAGGAAATTGTCGATAAGCAGGAATTCTCTGGATGTTTGGCGTCTCTCTTCAAATGTCTGCCAGTTCAGTTTCTTCAGCATCTCTGTAACACTCTACCACGCGTCAGACAATTCTGTGGCGATTCGCGCTGTCTTTCTCTGTTTACGTTCAGTACCTCCCACCCCTGTGTCCTTTCAGTATTATTTGGTATGGGTCCCAGACTATGCGGGGATCATAATTAGACTGGTTTCCATATACACTACTGGCCATTAAAATTGCTACACCAAGAAGAAATGCAGATGATAAGCGGGTATTCATTGGACAAATATATTATACTAGAACTGACATGTGATTTCATTTTCACGCAATTTGGGTGCGTAGATCCTGGAAATCAGTACCCAGAAGAACCATATCTGGCCGTAATAACGGCCTTGATACGCCTGGGCATTGAGTCAAACAGATCTTGGATGGCGTGTACAGGTACAGCTGCAGCTTCAACACGATACCACAGTTCATCAAGAGTAGTGACTGGCGTATTGTGACGAGCCAGTTGCTCGGCCACCATTGACCAGACGTTTTCAATTGGTGAGAGATCTGCAGAATGTGCAGGCCAGGGCTGCAGTTGAACATTTTCTGTATCCAGAAAGGCCCGTACTGGACCTGCAACATGCGATCGTGCGTTACCGTGATGAATTGTAGGGTTTCGCAGGGATCGAATGAAGGGTAGATCCACGGGTCGTAAAACATCTTAAATGTAACGTGCACTGTTCAAAGTGCCGTCAATGCGAACAAGAGGTGACCGAGACGTGTAACCGTATTACCCTCCTGAACCCACCGATTCCATATTCTGCTAACAGTCATTGGATCTCGACCAATGCGAGCAGCAATGTCGCGGTACGATAAACCGCAATCACGATAGGCTACAATCCGAGCTTTACCAAAGTCGGAAACGTGATGGTACGCATTTCCCCTCCTTACACGAGGCATCACAACAACGTTTCACCAGGCAACGCCGGTCACCTGCTGTTTGTGTATGAGAAATTGGTTGGAAACTTTCCTCATGTCAGCACGTTGTAGGTATCGCCACCGGCGCCAACATTGTGTGAATGCTCTTTTAAAGCTAACCATTTGCATATCACAGCATCTTCTTCCTGTCGGTTAAATTTCGCGACTGTAGCACGTCATCTTCGTGGTGTAGCAATTTTAATTGCCAGTAGTGTAAGAACGTTTTTTGGCGAACACGCCAAGTGAATTCTTTACTACAGCAAATAAAATGGTCATAGACCTGGTTGCCGATTCTCCATCGAGTGTCATAAAGTTTTCCGGGTATACGTTTCTTAAGATTTTTCCCTGTAAGGCTTTGCGTTAAAGCGTTTCCAACCGCCGTTAACCTTAGGTTACGTGTGACTGTCGACATCAGTCTCTGGTTTCTGTCGCCACTGACCCCGGCAGTAATCTACGTACTTTTTATCGCGCGGCCAGAGCTTAAAAGCCAGCCGTCAACGCGGAGGCAAATGTCCGCGACAAGGAGAACCGCTTAATCAGGCGGCGGCATATCTGGCGCGTGAAATGGGCCCGCGTCACAGATACCGCACTGCCGCGGAAACGGAGCCGTTGCAGTCGCATAGCGCCGCTATACAGTACTGGTAGAAGGTAGCCACTAGCTGGTGGAACGGCTTAGAAGCGCTCTCTCTCTCTCTCTCTCTCTCTCTCTCTCTCTCTCTCTCTCTCAGTGTGTGTGTGTGTGTGTAATGGTGGTCGTCATTATTTTATTCATTTTGTGTAAGAAATACGTAGGAACAGGGAAACATCATTTTATTTTATAGTCAATTTGTGTTATTTTTTATCGATTTTGGTGTTATTTCTTCTCGAAATCGGTGCTATTTTCTGTCACATGCAGCGCTTCTGCCTTCTATTTCGGTGTCACTTTTTCCTTTGTCATGTTTTTTTTTTTTCAATTTCGGTGCTATTTTTCTCCTATCTTGGTGCTATTTTCTTCATTTTTGGTGCAATTTTTTTCCATTTTCGATGTTTTTTTTGGCAATTTCCCTGCTAACTTTTTGACGATTTTCATGTTTGTTCCTTTTTGCGAAATTTGCTGTTCCTTTTTGCCAAATTCGCTGTACCTTTTTGCCAAATTTGCTGTACCTTTTTGCCAAATTCACTGTACCTTTTTGCCAAATTCGCTGTACCTTTTTGCCAAATTCGCTTTTCCTTTTTGCCAAATTCGCTGTACCTTTTTGCCAAATTCGCTGTACCTTTTTGCCAAATTCGCTGTACCTTTTTGCCAAATTCGCTGTACCTTTGTGCCAAATTGGCTGTACCCTTTTGCCAAATTCGCTGTACCCTTTTGCCAAATTCGCTGTACCCTTTTGCCAAGTTCGCTGTACCCTTTCGCCAAATTCGCTGTACCTTTCTGCCAAATTCAGTATTACTTATTGCTAACTTCGTTGTTAGTTTTTACCGAAATTGGTGTTACTTTTATCCGAATTCGGCGTTCTTTTTTCGCCGAGTTCGGCATTACTTGTTTCCGAATTTCGTGTTATTTTGGACAAAATTTGGTGTTATTTTGGACAAAATTTGGTGTTATTTGGCACAAAATTTGGTTTTATCCTGGTCAAAATTTGGTGTATTTTTCCCCAAATTTGCTGTGTTCATTGCCAAATTCAGTTTCCGTGTAATTTTTTTTTGTTAGTTTAGTAGTTATTTTCTTTCCAGTTTCGTTGTCTTCTTTTTTTGCCATCTTCAATGATACTTTTTAACGTCACATCATAGTTTGTTATGCCGGAAATAACTATCATTTTAAGATTATACACGAAACTCAACCTTGAAAAGGAAAAGAAGGCAAAACGCAATTTCAGTGTTCAATAAATATCAGCTACGACTGAGTGTTGGTAGACTGTCACCCTCAAATTTATACTCGTAACATTTTTGTCCAGGAACATGACAAATTCCTCGATATGTCGTAAGAATCTCCGATTTCGTGTTACTTCTCCAAAAATCGTCAGTTTCGCATTAGTTTTCGCGTTATCGTTTTTGTGAAACATTCTTATCGCTAGGAATATGACGTAGAACATTCCTGCAAGGTAACGCACAGGGGTTGGAGAAACTTCTGTTTAGTTTTCATGTACTAGCCTATGACTTGTGTTTATACGTTAGTTTTAAGTTACTGCTGACAAACTGCACTTTGCGGCGCCAGACCTTGCGCTGAAATAGGTAGTCGGTAATAAAAGTTATGGTCCGGACGGTGTTTGTTTCTGGATTTACTGAGTAGCTGAAAACATGAGGACAAACGAGACCAAAGGTCCCCCACTGCTCGCTGCGAGGAGTGGTGCCGGACGCCTTTCGCTCTGCTATCGGCCGTCCGCGTCGTGAAAATTACACTTTTTCCCCTCACACTGCACTTCTTGAGAGCTTCGCATGCCGCGCTCGTAAAGACCTTAACGGTAATCGGTTTCTGCGTGGAGCCCGCGGTCGATCTGGAGACGTCGTAAAAGTGAAATTAAGTGGTGCTATAGGCGATGGTAAAGATGAGGGCAGGAGACGAGGTGCAGAGCAAAGGGGGGGGGGCTTAAGGGGGAGGGGTGGGGGTGAGGCTGAGAGGGAAACATAGTCGACGAGGTATCAGGAGCGGGGAGGCCGTAAAGTCTGCGGCAGCCGAGGTGATTTCAGACACGCGGAGGCTCTGCTGTAGTCAGGTATTGAGACGCTGTAGCGGACAAGCTGCGGCCCTGGGCGAAATTATCAAGGGGAAAAGAAATCACGTCATCTCCAAGTACAGAGGCGTTTCATTGTGCTCGCAGCAAGCTTCCAAACATGAAATACGACCCCGAATTATGAAACCTCGTAAGTTTTTATAGAAGAGTGGAAAGTTTTGTACACTGCACTTACTGTTGGTAAGCAAGATTCTTGCAGCGAGTCATTGACCCACTTGTACAGAGGAAAGAGAAATTAATTTTCAGCGTCTGCCGTATGTTGTACGTACGAGGTGTGTGAGGAAAGTAATGAGGCTGGCAACACTGCAAGCGATCTGGCAATGCTGTGTTGTTCTACCTGCGTAGTCCGGTGTTTTCATCCAGTCCAGATGCTCGGTGCGAATAACAGCTCCATAAAGCCATCAAGTGATTTCTGAAGGCGCCATGATTACAGTTATGGTTTTGGTGTATGTTAAGAAAATGGAACTCTGGAATTTAGAGGAAAGCTATACCCTCAAGTTTTGTGTTAAACTTGGGGAATCCGAAGGTGTAACCTTTGAAACGTTTAGACAGTTCAATGGGGAACATTCCTTATGAAGATCACGTGTTTTTCGCTGACACAGATCAGTTTTGGATGCCTGAGAACACGTTCAAGATGAACCTCGCCCAGGGAACCTACAACTTCAAAAGCCTACGAAAACGTGGAACACGTGGGGTGCTCTTGTTAGATTGTTCCTCGAGAACAAATTGCCAAACAAGTGTTTCACAAAGATGTCCTTGAAACGCTCAGGAAAAGAGTGAATCGCGTGAGACTATACACTGCAGACAAGTGCATGCCAAGCAAGTTTTTCACAAAGATGTCCTTGAAACGCTCAGGAAAAGGGTGAATCGAGTGAAACTATACACTGCAGACAAGTGCATGCCAAGCAATTTTTTCACAAAGATGTCCTTGAAAGGCTCAGGAAAAGAGTGAATTGCGTGAGACCGGACACTGCTGACAAGTGGATGACAAACAAGCTTTTCACAAAGATGTCCTTGAAAGTCTCAGGAAAAGAGTGAATCACATGAGATTGGACACTGCTGACAACTGGATGCCAAGCAAGTGTTTCACAAAGATGTCTGTGAAAGGCTCAGAAAAAGGGTGAATCGAGTGAGACCGGGCACTGCTGACAAGTGGATGCCAAGCAAGTGTTTCACGAAGATTTCCTTAAAAGGCTCAGGAAAAGGGTGAATCGAGTTGGACCGGGCACTGCTGACAAACAGATGCCAAGCAAGTTGTAACGGAACTGAAATGATGGTGGGCTGACAGTAATTTGGACCCCCGCGCGTCGGAAACGGGCGCGCTTGTGTGAGACTGCCAGGGAGTGCACCCTGATGCCATCTATTGGTGAAACTGGGAATTAGCGTGGCCTGTCAGACAACGCACTAAGCTCTCGGAGTCAAATGTATTCTTTTTCTTGGTAATTATAAGTTATTACTGTATAATTTAATGTTGTAAAGCGCTAGTAGTAAATTATTATGACTGGTATGGACTCCAGGGTAGTAAATATAAATATTCTTAAATACTAAATGATTTCGGTAAAAAGGTGGTAGGGGAACGCCCCCACTCTTGGTGATACAAGCGTAGCTAGGGGTAGCTGGAGACACAGGGACTGAACAATGAAATGGCCTGGGGAGTGTTGACGTGATCGGACGTGCGTAACTGTGCTCACGCAAAAGTGATTGTGCAACAGCGAAGAGGCGAATATCGTCGCCGTTTGTGGAGTAGAACGCGACGAATGGTTGTCGAAGCCACCTCTATGCCACTGGGGCTGATTGTAAGAGTTCCTGCGCCCAGAATTTATGGCGGACGTGCAGTAGCTTATACGAGTGCTACAGCTCGTAGTTCCAGCCGCCATTAAGGGCATGAGGCGTGAAGAGCTGCGTTAGCCACGTGCATCTCACCACCAGCACCGACACGTCTAC
The DNA here is from genome assembly GCF_023864275.1 of Schistocerca cancellata. Classification (NCBI taxonomy): domain Eukaryota; kingdom Metazoa; phylum Arthropoda; class Insecta; order Orthoptera; family Acrididae; genus Schistocerca; species Schistocerca cancellata. Next base: position 11,901,730 of record NC_064635.1, on the reverse strand, counting down.
CCAAGGCAAGACTGCTTGCAATTGTTAAGTCGAACTTTGTATACATGTAAAAGGAGAATACCAGTTTTCTTTTATGCAAGTGCAGAGGACAGAATATAGTAATGAGTAAAATTACGATGCATGTTGTTCATTGTAAAGTGTAGTAACCTCAAACATAGTATAGTGAAATCAGACTGAGGCCACCATCGCCTCTTTCATTTACAATTCTTTTGGTTGTAGAATACTTTAGCGTATAAGAATGTTGAAAAGAGCAATGGTCACACCAGAATGAGTCGCCTATTTACAGTTACTTAAATTTTTCTGAGCAACGTTTCAAGTAAAGTCACTTAACTGATTCTGTATCAATGGTCCAAAGAGTAATATCCAAAATCATTAAATAAGTTGAAGGATAGAATTTTGTTAACCGAAGTTGCATAACCTGTCTTGGTAGTAATTACCAAGCCACCTCACAGAAATTGAGAGAGTATTTGCTTTGTAGAATCATCTAGAATGATCAGAAATAGTAATATTCAGAATTAAGTTTAAATTCAACTCAAGCCATTTCACTTTGAAACGAGCCCAAAAAATTGATTTATTCTTTTGCTCCTTCAGAGCTGGCGACCGTAGTTATAAGTATTTTCAGGAGGATTCGACGGTAAGTCTGCTGCTCTCGTCGTGCTGATAGGATTATCCACTGCTGCTAGCAGTGGTGATTGGATACATAAGCTCACTACCAAGTTAAGTGGGTCAGGTAGGCAGTGTTACCGTGTGAACTGTAGGGCACTGTAGGCCCTGGATCGAACCCGTTCAATCATCACAGCTCTTAGGGAAATAGTCCAGTTAGGAGTGTACTATTCATTAGGTAAATACTGGCGAGTAACGGTCAAAAATGTATACGCAAGCGAATTTAGCAAGGTCCACGTAGCACCTAGTTAATGTGGTGCAATGGCAAGGGTAGGAGTGGAGTAAAAGTGAGCTGAGCTTGTGGCAGCTGTGCTGGATTCAAATATTAACTACGTGAATTCACTACTGCCTCTTACCATTGGGACTGAGCTATTTACAGTTAAAATACGTAGCAGTAAGCGCAAAGGCGTGACAGCTACAAGTCCGTATTGGTTTTATACATACGGAATTGGGAAGTGGGTCATTCCGTCAGTGGAGGGGGTTAAAACAACCGAGTCAGTGGAGAACATACCCCATTTACTGATGGAAAGATTCAGCGGTTCGGTCGCATGTGGCGACCGTGACAGGACTAACCAAGTTTGTAGAATAATGGCTGCAATAAAAGTGTTTTATATAAACTTGTAGTTTCAAGAAAATTTTAAATTTAAAATTCTGTTGTAGACAAATATACCACAATTGGTATGTTCAAGACGACAATCTGCAAAGCAGCAAAAGAAAGTCCAATAGTAGGAGTTAAACAAGTAATACTTGGTTTAATAAACATTTCTATTAGGCACGAAATACAGCAGCATAAGATGGAGTCGAATAGTAACAAGCAAGACGAAAACATTACAAGTTCAGACCCAGAATTAGGGACCATAGATACTGTTGTAGGGTTGGAAAATCTTATAGATGAATCCACACCCATAAGACAGGAGGAATGGGAAGTGAAACCAAAGGTAGTGAAAAGTGAACCCAATGTATCTGTGGATGCAAGTCACAAGGGAGAGGATATGGAATTAACAAGTTTGTTAAATAGGATGATGGCGCAAATTCAAGAAGGGAATGCTAGTTTGAAAGCAGAAATGGCTAGTCATATATCCCAATTGGATGAAAACCTATCTGGTAAAATAAAAGCCAATTTAGATATTTTGAATACGCAAAGCCAACGTATCACAGAGGTAAACAAATCCGTAAATAGCATTAGGGCTGAAATAACAAATGTTCAGAGAAAAGTCACAGAAATAGAGAAAAGATTTGATACCGAAATTCAGAGAATAGAGAAATCAGTGGAACCTTTGGTTAGTGAAAAATTAGAACCGATAATTGAAAGTAAATTACAGGTGATAGTACCAGTTCTAAAGAAAGAGATTGTTAAAGAAACGGCAGCTGATATTGAAACACTGCGCAATACCATGTTGAGTTTTGATGCATGTGTGCAGGAGCAGGAAAATACACTGCGTAATGAGATAAAATTATTAAGTCAGCAAGTTCAGAATCAGACGTTTCTTAACTGTAGTGGTATCCCATTGGTAATGCAAAAATCGGAAATACTGAGTAGGGAGGAAAAATACGATCCTCAAAAGAAACAAGGTGGATGGCATCCAATGGATTTTATAAAAAATTGTGAACGTGTCTTACCAACAGACATGTCGGATAAAGAAAAAATTAATTTAGTAAGAGACGCTTTAGCAGGTCATGCTAAACGTTGGGGATTGAATTTGGATATCGACAATTTGAAGTTTACAGACTTCAAAGAAAAGTTCCTTGAGGAATTCTGGAGCACACAACAGAGAGATAGGTTGTGGAGAGAATTCGTTGTCGCCAGAATGCCAGAACATGGGCGTGGGCTCATGAAAGAATACTGTGAAGGATGGTTCAAGCGTTTGGAGTATCTTAAAGATCGTAGATCAGAATCGGAGATAGTGTGGGAGTTGTGGAAAAAGCTACCTGACGATTCAAAGCGTTATGTAGGAGGCACTCATCGAACATTCGATGAATTTTTAGAAAAAATCGAGAATGAAGATAGGTGGCGTGAAACTAGAGAGTTTCGAGGTTTCAGAAATCAGAATGGAATAGTAAAAGGTGGTAGGAATGAACCGCAAATTAACATGATGAGAGGAAGAAGTCAAGAAGGTAACTCTCAGCGAGGGAGAGGACACTATCAGGGAAACAGGATGCATTATCAAAATCAGGAAAACTAAATACCGCGCAGGTCAAGGGCCTAACGCGCGCGGAAAGAAAGAAATGGCCCAAATACAGGGAAGATCGGAGTAGGCAGTACTATAGTAGGATAGTGCGTCGTTCGCCTGAAGAGCAGTTACATAAACGAAACTTTGCGAAGTATAATGCAGGGATACAAACAGAGGAGAGAGAGCAGGGAGGAGTTATTAAGGGAAATGAAGTAGGAAAAGAATATCGGTCGGATGTGAAGGCTCACGTGAATGAAATAAGTACAATTCGCGGTCAGAGTGACGAATTGATGAAGGAAGAGTCAGAGAAGGCGTTGTTTGTCGGTAGGGATGGCAACTGTGCAGAGAGGCAGGGGCAAGGGAGGAGTGATGTGACTTATGGTAAAAGGTTCGTACGAATAGTCGACGAATCGCATCGAGAAGTAATTAAAGAGGAAAGGGTGGATAAGAAAAAGGGGCATAGTGCAGAGACGCATGCCGATTCAGAAATTACCTCGTATGCAGAATATATACATCAGCTCAAAAGCCAGCCAGCACAATTAGAAAGATCTTCCACTCAAGTGATTAATTTGGACCCGAATATGACAGTGTTAGAGAGCCATACCGATTATGATGTGTACCTAGTGACAGCAAGAGTACATGACTGTGATGAAGATTCTTTTAAAGAAATTAGAGAAAGTGTATCTAACCAAGAGAAAGAGTGTTGTGATCCCTGTAGTACTGAAGCAAATGAGTTGAGTGAGACTGGAATTCCATTAGTAGGGGAAAATAATGAAAGTAAGAGTGGCGAATCCAACAAAGGGAAAGTATTGAAATGGATTATAATTTGCGAGAATTATTTGAACCCGAAGAAGGTCATATTTCTAAGGAGGAGGAATTATTGTCAGAATCATCAGAAAGCATCCAGGGAGAAAAAGAAATAGAGGAAGTTTCCGATTCCGCAACCGAGAGTTCAGGCATGACAGATTCGAATGAGAACGCGATGGCATTAAAGAGCCTAGACAAAGGACTATTGGAAAAAGTGGTGAAAGAATTTAGGATGAAAAGGAGAAAGAAACCTCCGGATGGAATGGTCAGTATAAAAACCGGAAAAATAATAGGGCAAGACTTGGCGGTGGAAAAGGATTTATTATGGGAAGATAAAGAAAGTATGAAAGAGGACAATAGGATGCAAACAATCCTACCTATTAATGTATGTGGGTACAATTTATATGTATTGTTGGATACGGGTGCTCAAATAAGTGCTATTTCGCACGCATTTTTTGAGATGATCAAAGAGCAACGAGGAGTAGTCATGATGCCAGTAACAGGTGTTAAAGTGATAGGGGCGACAGGGAAATGTAGCAAACCTGTTAAACATCAAGTGATGATGGAATTTAAGATAAAAAACAAGCTATTTTCTAATGCATTTTTAGTAGTTCCAGAGCTCAGTGCCGAGATCATTTTAGGCATTGACTGGTTAATAAAACAGAAAGTAATTATAGATTGTGACAAAGGGATAATAGTTTGTAAAGTTGATAGTGCGGTATTAGAAATACCATTTGAATCATCTAGAGTAATGGAAGAGAACCAGCTGAGATGGGTAGAATTTAGAGATGATCATGATTCAGGAATAGGTCAAAAATTCGATTGGTTTCTGGTGAGGCAGATAGTTGAAGATGGAAATAAGGAGACACTCCTTCGAAATGTAGTGGATAAAACGGAAGGACTATCTGATGCCCAAAGGGAGGATCTATGGCAAATTCTGAAAGAAAATCAGGAGGTAATGATAGATGGGGAAAAAACTCATAGACAAATAGCATTTGCGAGTAGAACCATGTCTAAGTACGAAAGAAACTATACAGTTTCAGAGAAGGAGGCTTTAGCTATAGTATGGGGTTTTAGGAAATTTCAACTTTTCTCATGGGGACATAAGACTGTGGTCCATACAGACCACAGAGCTTTAATAATTTTGAAGGACTGCAGATTGTTACATAACAGGTTGACCAGATGGGCGCTGTTTTTACAACAATTTGACATAGAGATCAAGTATGTTAAAGGGAAAGAACATGCAGTACCGGATGCTTTGTCGAGATTACCGGAAGGATGTGAGACACCAGAAAGTGTAAAGAATAGGGAAGATGTTTTTGAGGTGAATTACTTCAAAAAAGCGGAAGGAAGAGAAAAAATTAGGGAAATATGTCGGAATATGCGAAGATATCAAAGTGATGATGATGCACTCAAGTCGGTAAAGGTCAAGTTTGACAATCCGGACGCAACTAACATAAGGGCTTCATATAAAATACATAAAGGTGTACTGTATCTTCAAAGATTAAATAATCCAGGGAAGTGGAGAGTATGTTGGCCGGAACAACACACTGAAGTGCTGATAGATTATGTTCACTTGGCATATGGCCATTGTGGTGCACGGAAGTGTACCGATAAGTTAGATGAATGCATTACCTTTAACAACATGGCACGAAGGGTAGCACAGAGGATAAGATCTTGTGATCTATGCCAAAAGGCGAAAGTAACAAATGCAACTAATCAAGGGCCCATGCAATCAATAAAACCTGATGAAGTATTAGAAATAGTAGCAGTAGATATCTTTGGACCATTACCGAAAACCATGGGGGGTTTTGTGTACATATTTGTAGCAGTTGAACTTTTCTCAAAGTATATAAAGCTATATCCCTTGAGAAAAGCTACTGCCAGAGCTGTGTATGATAAAATGGTGTGCGATTATTTTGTGAAAGTAGGGAAGCCAAAGAGAATACTATCAGATAATGGTGTTCAGTTTTGCTCAAAAATGTGGAAGGATGGGATAACTGAGAAACAGGTAGAAGTGGTACATATCTCAGCTTATCACCCATCAAGCAATCCAGCAGAAAGATATATGCGTGAGATAGGTCGGTTATTTAGGACGTACTGCCATAGTAACCACAAGAAGTGGGGCATGTATGTGAGTGAATTCGAAGAAATCATGAATTCATTAACAAACGAGAGCACTGGATTTACTCCAGAAGAAATCCTGAAAAAGACAAGAAGTAAAAGTCTAGTAGAAGACCTACTAGAATTTCCAAATAGAGTTGAATTAGATTATGATAGTAAAAAGAACTTAGTAAAAGACAAGATGAGAAAACAAGCAGATGCGAGAATTCGTCGTCACGACGAAAAAGTAAGGAATCCCAAATTCAAAATAGGTGATTTAGTTCTTGTAAAAACACATGAAAAGTCAAGTGAAATTAATAACGAGATCAGCAAATTTAAATATATATATAATGGACCATTTAAAATAGTGTCCATACCCAATGTGAATGCTTATTATTTAGAATACCCATTAACAGGCAAACGCCTGGGAGTAAGAAACATAGTGGATCTCAAAAGGTATGAACCACGAATTCTACCAGATTGAAAATAAATATATAAATAAATATTAAAGTAAACCAATATGTAAATAGTTGTGTTTCTTATGTTCTATGTGAAAGGTAAATGCTCACTAAAATATATTGCAGTATTCTAATGAAACTTCTAGTTTAAGTAGAGACTAAACGGACTGGGAAAGACTGAGCTTCTAAGAAAGCCTTAATAGATGTGTAAATAAGTGTTGTGGAAGAGGTAGAAAAGTGAGGAGGTAAAGTGAAAAGGACGGGCTACAAAGTAATAGGCGCATAACGTGTGTTTTACTTGCCTGAAATAAAAGAAGTGTATTTAAAACTTTGTAAAAAAAAAAAAAGATGTTTAAAGTGTACTGTGTTTAGAAGTAAGAAAATTGGAAAGAATATATGTAAATCATTTATGTAATGTTTAGCAGGAAAGAGAGAAAGAATTGGTGTTTAATTTTAAATATGTAATATAAGTATCGAGGTGTATCAGTGAGAAAGGGAAAACCCTTGGTAAAAAGCTTATCGAACATTTCAGATTCATTATAGGAAAGACTTCTTATTGAATTATCACTGTAAGATACTTCAATAAGAAGTGGGGCATGTGTAACGGAACTGAAATGATGGTGGGCTGACAGTAATTTGGAGCCCGCGCGTCGGAAACAGGCGCGCTTGTGTGAGACTGCCAGGGAGTGCACCCTGATGCCATCTATTGGCGAAACTGGGAATTAGCGCGGCCTGTCAGACAACGCACTAAGCTCTCGGAGTCAAATGTAATCTTTTTCTTGGTAATTATAAGTTATTACTGTATAATTTAATGTTGTAAAGCGCTAGTAGTAAATTATTATGACTGGTATGAACTCCAGGGTAGTAAATATAAATATTCTTAAATACTAAATGATTTCGGTAAAAAGGTGGTAGGGGAACGCCCCCACTCTTGGTGATACGAGCGTAGCTAGGGGTAGCTGGAGACACAGGGACTGAACAATGAAATGGTCTGGGGAGTGTTGACGTGATCGGACGTGCGTAACTGTGCTCACGCAAAAGTGATTGTGCAACAGCGAAGAGGCGAATATCGTCGCCGTTTGTGGAGTAGAACGCGACGAATGGTTGTCGAAGCCGCCTCTATGCCACTGGGGCTGATTGTAAGAGTTCCTGCGCCCAGAATTTATGGCGGACGTGCAGTAGCTTATACGAGTGCTACAGCTCGTAGTTCCAGCCGCCATTAAGGGCATGAGGCGTGAAGAGCTGCGTTAGCCACGTGCATCTCACCACCAGCACCGACACGTCTACCCAAGGCAAGACTGCTTGCAATTGTTAAGTCGAACTTTGTATACATGTAAAAGGAGAATACCAGTTTTCTTTTATGCAAGTGCAGAGGACAGAATATAGTAATGAGTAAAATTACGACGCATGTTGTTCATTGTAAAGTGTAGTAACCTCAAACATAGTATAGTGAAATCAGACTGAGGCCACCATCGCCTCTTTCATTTACAATTCTTTTGGTTGTAGAATACTTTAGCGTATAAGAATGTTGAAAAGAGCAATGGTCACACCAGAATGAGTCGCCTATTTACAGTTACTTAAATTTTTCTGAGCAACCTTTCAAGTAAAGTCACTTAACTGATTCTGTATCAATGGTCCAAAGAGTAATATCCAAAATCATTAAATAAGTTGAAGGATAGAATTTTGTTAACCGAAGTTGCATAACCTGTCTTGGTAGTAATTACCAAGCCACCTCACAGAAATTGAGAGAGTATTTGCTTTGTAGAATCATCTAGAATGATCAGAAATAGTAATATTCAGAATTAAGTTTAAATTCAACTCAAGCCATTTCACTTTGAAACGAGCCCAAAAAATTGATTTATTCTTTTGCTCCTTCAGAGCTGGCGACCGTAGTTATAAGTATTTTCAGGAGGATTCGACGGTAAGTCTGCTGCTCTCGTCGTGCTGATAGGATTATCCACTGCTGCTAGCAGTGGTGATTGGATACATAAGCTCACTACCAAGTTAAGTGGGTCAGGTAGGCAGTGTTACCGTGTGAACTGTAGGGCACTGTAGGCCGTGGATCGAACCCGTTCAATCATCACAGCTCTTAGGGAAATAGTCCGGTTAGGAGTGTACTATTCATTAGGTAAATACTGGCGAGTAACGGTCAAAAATGTATACGCAAGTGAATTTAGCAAGGTCCACGTAGCACCTAGTTAATGTGGTGCAATGGCGAGGGTAGGAGTGGAGTAAAAGTGAGCTGAGCTTGTGGCAGCTGTGCTGGATTCAAATATTAACTACGTGAATTCACTACTGCCTCTTACCATTGGGACTGGGCTATTTACAGTTAAAATACGTAGCAGTAAGCGCAAAGGCGTGACAGCTACAAGTCCGTATTGGTTTTATACATACGGAATTGGGAAGTGGGTCATTCCGTCAGTGGAGGGGGTTAAAACAACCGAGTCAGTGGAGAACATACCCCATTTACTGATGGAAAGATTCAGCGGTTCGGTCGCAAAGTGTTTCACAAAGATGTCCTTAAATGGCTCAGGAAAAGGGTGAATCGAGTGAGACCGGACACTGCAGACAAGTGGATGCTGCATCATGACAATGACCCAAGTTCACACTGCCACTTCCACCAAGGAACTTTTGACCTGAAAAGCCATTCCTGTTCTTCCACAGCTCTCCTTATTCACATGGACAGAATCCTTGTGAGTTTTTTTCTGTTCACGAAATTGAAAAATATCTTAAAAGTATATTACTTTGAGACTCTGGACAATATTAAAAAGAATGTGACCGGAATGCTAAAGGCCCTGCTAGTTGAAGTCTCTCAGCGCTGTTACCAGGACTGAGAACGACGACTGCAGCACTGTATAATTTCTGAAGGATACCACTTTGAAGGAACCCATATTGCTGTGTGAAAAAAAGTAAAAATAAAAATTTTGGTAGATAAAAGATTAGTCGCATTACTTTCCTCACGCACCTTGTACTTTCCATACTGTTCCTGAATTTATCATACATCGTCTGACAAAAAAGAAGTGAAGAGCCCCAAAGGAAATGAGGAAATGAAATGCAATTCTTGCGTTGTGGGGGGGGGTCATGTGTTGTTATTTCAGTAATTCAAAAATCTAGTCAAATTTACAAAGAACAATTTCGAAACCATTTAGGGAAAACAGCGACTAGTTTTACAATTGTACTGAGAAAAACAGTACACATTGTACAGATCACATTTATTGGTGACCAGTTTCAGTCCGAAGGCAGACCATCTTCAGACAGGTCGCAGGTTCGAATCCTGCCTCGGGCATGGATGTGTGTAATGTCCTTAGGTTAGTTAGGTTTAAGTAGTTCTAAATTCTAGGGGACTGATGACCTCAGAATTCAAGTCCCATAGTGCTCAGAGCCATTTGCACCATTTTTTCTTCAGATGCTGACTGACGGCGTCTGGGGACTGCTGCAGTTACTGCTCTGTGGATCCTTCTCCACACATCAACTTTGGCGTGTTGTCTGAAGATGGTCGGCCTTCAGACTCTCACCGGTCAGCAGTAAATACGATTTGTGCCTTCTGGACCGTGTTTCTAATTTCAAAATTTACAGAGAACTTGGCACAGGCAGCTCACTTGTCAGTACCACGTTGCACCCCATTGGGCCTGTATGCACGCCCTGATTTGTTTTAGAAATGGTGTGATAAAGCCGTTGCGTCCTCTCCTGATGCAAACTGGCCCACAACTGTCGTAAGTACTTCTTGATAGCCTGCATACTGCTACTGGCACAGAGTTGACATCCCAGCTGGTAACACACATCTTCTTTTGTGGGCAAATCTGGAGACATTCCTGGCAATGGGAGCATATCAGCGCCACGCGGTCATACGGACCCGTGCCTTTTGTGGCCGACTGTTTCCCTGTCCAAACATAACATCACGATACTGCCGTGTGAGATGTCACAGAAGACGACTCAGGATGTCCGAGGGCTACTGTCGGACCGTGAGAGCTCCCCCAGGCACTACCGGCCGTCACCTGAAGTCATAACCGGTGACTCCAGGAACAACACCGCTGTCCCTCTCCATAGGTCTGGAAGAATTGTATGTCTCTCCAGGTCGCCAACATGCTTGCTGACGATGGTAGTCCGGGCTAGTGGAGAACCACGATTCATCGATGAACACCATCTGCAGTTCACTGTTCTCTGTCACTTCACCACTCCAAACACAGCCGTTTGCGTGTTGATGTTAACGAGAGCCATGAGTGTGGGACGGCAATTCCACAGTGTGACTGCTTCTAGTCTATAGCCAATGGTACAGGGTGACACAGAACGTTGGAGGGAGTCGATTACTGGTTGTTGGATGGCAGGCTCATACCATAGAGTCCGTTATACTGATTCTGGTATGGCAGGCACGGATGTGGAGGGGTAACGACGAAGTTGGTGCAGAATACAGCGATCCTCCCGTGTGGTCGTCAGACTTGATCGACTGGATCCTCGACGACGGGTATGCGTCCCTTCACGTCCCCCATGCAGTCCAAAATCGGTCCACAGTCACATGCGAATGCTCCACAAATCTAGACGTCGCTCGATTCTACCAGCGGGCCGAATAAAGACCGAAACCGAGACCACTTTCAAACTCTGTCAGGTGCTGATAATGCTGTCTCACACGATTACGCTGTACCTTCCTGTTCTTCACAGTGGTCACTCACTATCTGATACTGCATACATGCCTTATATACACCATGCCAGGCCTAAACACGAACAACACTAACGCACTCTGGTGGTCGTTCTGCCAATCACAGAGAATTGCAACTCAAAATTTTTTGGATAACCGCCTATGATGTGTACCTTTTTACCTACGCTGATGTTGATGGAAAATCCTACGCCATGAAGCAGCATTGCAATACACATCAATTTTTGTGGAGATATCATCAGTTACTAGTATTAAAAGACAAAATTTTTCGTTCCTTTTGGACCTGGTATCCATATCCTCATCATCGATATCAGCATGAGTATCCTAGGAAGACCAGGGCACATTTACAAGCATGGGGCACGTTTACGCAGAGCACTTACATGTTGAACCATTCTTGGTGGAGTGTTACAAACAATGGAAGATTGGTTCTACCATTTCCTGAGGACACTTACGAACTTCACAGCACCAGTTGAGTGAACGTCTTAGCGCGGAGAACGTATTTGTATTTTTGTGCAAAGTGAGTTAATTTTGTTCTTCAAATGTCGGAGCTTGAAGGCAGCAGCAGCCGACCGAGACAGACGCAGCAACAGGGAAGTAACCGATTTTGTGACTTTTACGAGTTCGTAACTAGGAGCGAATTTTATAATATCATCTGTGTGCTTTAATAGTTTAGTTTCTTTAGTTTCTGCGTGTAAATTCAATATCTAATAGCCACAGTTCTAGCGTTTTCGTTTGCTTTGGAAAGTAAACCGATTTTATGACAAAATTACATGTTCCTAATCTGGAGTGAGTTATTTGGTTTCATCTGAGTGCTTCAATAGTTAGGTTTTTCAATCTCTGCATATTAATCTAATGTATTACACACAGTTCCTGCGTTTTCCTCAGGGTCTACAGTAGATTTCCGTAGCGCGAGTCGATAGTTCATTTATGTGCATAGTTTACCACCATCTTTAGTATGAACAACGACCGCCATTGCTGTGTGCAGATGGGAGCCGAGTTGGTGACACTTCGCTCTCTGCTCCAGGCTGTGATGGCTTCGGTTACACAGCTTGAGGTTGCAGTGGATGGGCACCACTGTTGTGGGCCGGTTGTGAGGACCCAACAGACGCCCAGCACGTCCAAGTTCTCCAATCGGTCCTCGATGGTGGCCAGCCCACTGCTCGCACTGAGGTTGACCTCTCACATGTGGTCGAGTGGGAGGTCGCCCTGGGGCGAAGCAGGAGGCGAAAGACTTCCCAGGCGGCAGCACATAAGGCCTCCCCGGTTTGTCTGAACGCCTGGAACGGCGCTGTCTGTGGCTGAGACTGTCGCTGAGCCAGACGCTGTTGCCTGTACTGCTTCAGAGGAAACCTCTCAGTCTGCAAGATCCTGACAGTCACAGGGGGTGGGATTATTGGAAGTTGAGAACTCCAACTTCAGGCGCGAAATCTACATCTACATCTACATTTATACTCCGCAAGCAACCCAACGGTGTGTGGCGGAGGGCACTTTACGTGCCACTGTCATTACCTCCCTTTCCTGTTCCAGTCGCGTATGGTTCGCGGGAAGAACGACTGTCTGAAAGCCTCCGTGTGCGCTCTAATGTCTCTAATTTTACATTCATGATCTGCTCGGGAGGTATAAGTAGGGGGAAGCAATATATTCGATACCTCATCCAGAAACGCACCCTCTCGAAACCTAGCGAGCAAGCTACACCGCGATGCAGAGCACCTCTCTTGCAGAGTCTGCCACTTGAGTTTGTTAAACATCTCCGTAACGCTATCACGGTTACCAAATAACCCTGTGACGAAACGCGCCGCTCTTCTTTGGATCTTCTCTATCTCCTCCGTCAACCCGATCTGGTGCGGATCCCACACTGATGAGCAATACTCAAGTATAGGTCGAACGAGTGTTTTGTAAGCCACCTCCTTTGTTGATGGACTACATTTTCTAAGGGCTCTCCCAATGAATCTTAACCTGGCACCCGCCTTGCCAGCAATTAATTTTATATGATCATTCCACTTCAAATCGTTCCGTACGCATACTCCCAGATGTTATACAGAAGTAACTGCTACCAGTGTTTGCTCCGCTATCATATAATCATACAATAAAGGATCCTTCTTTCTATGTATTCGCAATGCATTACATTTGTCTATGGTAAAGGTCAGTTGCCACTCCCTGCACCAAGTGCCTATCCGGTGCAGATCTTCGCTGCAATTTTCTAGTGCTGTAACTTCTCTGTATACTACAGCATCATCCGCGAAAAGCCGCATGGAACTTCCGATCCAATCTACTAGGTCATTTATATATATTGTGAAAAGCAATGGTCCCATAACACTCCCCTGTGGCACGCCAGAGGTTACTTTAACGTCTGTAGACGTCTCTCCGTTGATAACAACATGCTGTGTTCTGTTTGCTAAAAACGCTTCAATCCAGCCACACAGCTGGTCTGATATTCCGTAGGCTCTTACTTTGTTTATCAGGCGACTGTGCGGAACTGTATCGAACGCCTTCCGGAAATCAAGAAAAATAGCATCTACCTGGGAGCCTGTATCTAATATTTTCTGGGTCTCATGAACAAATAAAGCGAGTTGGGTCTCACACGATCGCTGTTTCCGGAATCCATGTTGATTCCTACATAGTAGATTCTGGGTTTCCAAAAACGACATGATACTCGAGCAAAAAACATGTTCTAAAATTCTACAACAGATCGACGTCAGAGATATAGATCTATAGTTTAGCGCATCTGCTCGACGACTCTTCTTGAAGACTGGGACTACCTGTGCTCTTTTCCAATCATTTGGAACCTTCCGTTCCTCTAGAGACTTGCGGTACACGGCTGTTAGAAGGGGGGCAAGTTCTTTCGCGTACTGTGTGTGGGACCCCTTAGGAAAATGCCTGGTAAGAAGGGAAAGAAAACCAATGTGCACTCCTTGCGTTTACTGCGTGGAGTCATTCCAGACGTGCAACGCGTCCTCCTGGATGCCATAAAAGCACAGGGTGCAGCCAAGTGCAAGTGGTGGCTCACGTCGGTACCAATCATGTGTGTCACTTTAGATCAGAAGAGATTCTCTCTGGTTTCGAGCGGCTAACAGAAGCGGTAAAGGCTGCCAGTCTTGCTTTCAAGATGAAAGCAAAGCTGACCATTTGCAGCATAGTCGACAGGACCGATTGCGGACCTCCGGTACAGAGCCGAGTCGAGGGTCTGAATCAGAGGCTCAGACGGTGCTGCGATCGCGTAGGCTGCAGATTCCTCGACTTGCGCCATAGGGTGGTTGGGTTTCGGGTTCTGCTGAATATGTTCGGTGTTCACTATACGCAGGAGGTGACTAGATGGGTGGCAGGGAATATGTGGCTTCCAGTGGGCGGTTTTTTATGTTGGAGGATCTCCGGAAAACACAAAAAGGGTTTCAGTCAGAAATGGTACATTCCAAATACAGGAAAAACGCAGAAACAGGAACCATCGATATAACAATTGTAAATTGTCGTAGCTGTGCTGGGAAAGTACCAGAGCTCCAAGCGCTAATAGAAATCACTGATGCTCAAATCGTTATAGGCACTGAAGGCTGGCTATAGCCGGATATAAGCTCAGCCAAAATTTTTCCGAAGAAACTAACGGTATTCCGAAAGGATAGGCTAAACACAGTTGACAGTGACGTGTTTGTCGCTGTTGGAGGTAGTTTAAACTGTCGCGAAATTGAAGCAGATACTTACTGTGAGTTAGTATGGGCAGAGGTCATTGTTGGCAACCGGAATAAAATCATAATTGGATCCTTTTACCAGCTTCCCAATTCAAATGATACAGTTGCTGAAAGGCTTAAAGAAAACTTGAGTTTGATTTTAAACACGTAAACTACACATACGATTATAGTTGGTGGTGCTTTAATTTACCCTCGACATGTTGGCGAAAATAAATGTTTAATTCCGGAGGTACGCATAAAATCGTCCGAAAGTGTGCTAAACGCATTCTCTGGAAATTATTTCGAGCAGTTAGTTCAATGAGCCCACGCGAATAGTAAACGGTTGTGAAAACACACTTTACCTCTTAGCAACAAATAATCCTGAGATAATAACGAGCATTAAAACGGATACAGGGATTAGTGAACACGAGGTTGTTGTAGCGCGATTGAATATTGTAACCCTAAAATCCTTCAAAAATTAACGAAAAATATATCTATTCAAAAAAGCAGATAAAAATTCACTTCACGCCTTCCTGAGTGACAATCTCCACTCCTTCCAATAAATAATGTAAGCGTAGCCCAGATGTGGCTTGAATACAGAGAAATAGTATCGGCAGCAATTTAGAGATTCATACCAAAGACATTAACGAACGACGGAGATGATCCTCCTTGGTACACAAAACAGGTGAGAACACTGCTGCAGAAACAACGAAACAAACATGCCAAATTTAAGCAGACGCAAAATCCCCACGATTGGCGATCTTTTACAGAAGCTCGAAATTTAGCGCGGACTTCAATGCGAGATGCTTATAACAATTTCCACAACGAAACTTTGTCTCGAAACCTAGCAGAAAATCCAAAGAGATTCTGATCGTATGTGAAGTATGTGAGCGGCAAGAAACGATAAATGCCTTCTCTGCGTGATAGCAATGGAGATGCAATCGAAGACAGTGCTGCCAAAGCAGAGTTACTAAGCACAGCCTTCCGAAATGCCTTCACAGAAGAAGACGAAGTAAATAATCTAAAATTCGAATCAAGAACAGCTACCAACACGAGTAACGTAGAAGTAAATATCCTTGGGGTAGTAAAGCAACTTAATCACTTACTAAAAGCAAATCTTTTGATCCAGACTGTATACCAATTAGGCTCCTTTTTGGAGTATGCTGATGCATTAGCTCCATACTTAACAATCATATACAATCAATCAGTCGACGAAAGATCCGTACCCAAAGACTGGAAAGTTCCGCAGGTCACACCAATATTCAAGAAAGGTAGTAGGATTTATCCACTAAGTTACAGGCCCATATCGTTAACGTCGAAATGCAGCAGGATTTTGGAATATATATTGAGTTCGAACATCATGAAATACCTCGAAGAAAACGATATATTGAGACACAGTTTAGAAAACATCGTTCCTGTGAAACACAACTAGCTCTTTTTTCACATGAAGTGCTGAGTGCTATTGACAAGGGATTTCAGATCGATTCCGTATTCCTGGATTTCCGGAAGGCTGTTGACACTGTATCACACAAGGTGCTTGTGGAATACCGTCTCACTTATGTGACTGGTTTCGTGATTTCCTGTCAGAGAGGTTACAGTTCGTAGCAACTGACGTAAAGTCATCGAGTGCAACAGAAGTGATATCTGGCGTTCCCCAAGGAAGTGTTATAGGCCCTTTGCTGTTCCTTATCTATATAAACGATTTGGGAGACAATCTGAGCAGCCGTCTTAGGTTGTTTGCAGATGACGCTGTCGTTTATCGACTAATAAAGCCATCAGAAGATCAAAACAAACTGCAAAACCATTTACAAAAGATATCTGAATGGTGCGAAAATTGGCAGTTGACCCTAAATAACGAAAAGTGTGAGGTCATGCACATGAGTGCTAAAAGGAACTCGTTAAACTTCGGTTACACGATAAATCAGTCTAATCTAAAAGCCGTAAATTCAACTAAATACCTAGGTATTACAATTACGAACAACTTTAATTGGAAGGAACACACAGAAAATGGTGTGGGGGAGGCTAACAAAGACTGCGTTTTATTGGCAGGACACTTAGAAAATATAACAGACCTACTAAGGAGACCGCCTACACTACGCTTGTCCGTCCTCTTTTAGAATACTGCTGCGCTGTGTGGGATCCTTACCACATAGGACTGACAGAGTACATCGAAAAAGTTAAAAGGCAGCACGTTTTGTAGTATCGCGAAACAGAGGACAGAGTAGCACTGGAATCATACAGGATTTGGGCTGGACATCATTAAAAGAAAGTCGTTTTTCGTTGCGACTAACCTTCTCGCGAAATTCCAGTCACCAACTTTCTCCTCCGAATGCGAAAACATTTTGTTGACACCGACCTACATAGGGAGGAACGATCACCACGATAAAATACCGGAAATCAGAACTCGTACGGAAAGATATAGGTGCTCATTCTTTCTGCGGGCTGTACTAGATTGGAATAATAGAGAATAGTGAAGGTGTTTCGATGAACCAGGCACTTAAATGTGATTTGCAAAGTATCCATGCAGATGTAGATACCTTTCAGAGTTGAGAATAAATAAGTATATGCTCGTTGACAGGAGGTTATTCTGTTTTGCAAACTACATTTGTCTGATTTTAGAGACAGAAATTTATTACAGTAGTTTCGAAACTGAATCAAACATGGCGATGGATCATTTTACGCAGTTCTGATGGAGCACGTTTGCGCACTACTTTGCGTTGCCATCGCAACTGATACCCCAATCAAGGAAACAATTGGAAACTCGATCTACAAAAAATGGAGGCACAGGAGAATGAAAGGTACAGATTGCTAAAAAAACTATGTGAACCTAGTAAATCTCACGCAGAAGAATTAATTCTGAGAGAGCAAGGACTGATAATGGCAAAAACTTGCTAAAATCTGTAACAAGGATAAATGCGGTTAGGCCTACTTGTGATGTCATCATCACTGTTCTGCCCGAGGGCAGGCTTTCACGTGGTAACTCTCCTGAATTCAGGTACGCGTAATTTCCGCTTCCCTTTATGTTGCCTGTCAGGCACGGCCTTGCCGCATTGGATACACCGGCTCCAGTTAGATCACCGAAGTTAAGCGCTGTCGGCCGTGGCCGGCACCTGGATGGGTGACCATCCGGGCCACCATGCGCTGTTGCCATTTTTCGGGGTGCACTCAGCCTCGTGATGCCAACTGAGGAGCTACTCGACCGAATAGTAGCGGCTCCGGTCAAAGAAAACCATCATAACGACCGGGAGAGCGGTGTGCTGATCACACGCCCCTCCTATTCGCATCGTCATCTGAGGATGACACGGCGGTCGGATGGTCCCGATGGGCCAATTGTGGCCTGACGACAGAGTGCTATATTTATGTTGCCTATCATCCTGTACCTCAATCTCCTCTCACAAAGTAGTGCTTCCAAAGTGTCTCTTACCAAACACTCCCGACTGAAACGAATGTCCCAGCCAGTTCATCTACATCTACATACATATTCCACAAACCACTTCATGTTGCATGGTGGAGGGTATCTTGTACCACTATCAGTCATTCCGTCTCATCTTCCACTCTCAAACACAGCTAGGGAAAAACGATAGTCTAACCCTTAATGCGCCAATGGTATCGTTCTGCAGTCCCCACAAATGCCGGTACCCTAAATTTGTGCAATGGTGGCTTACGTAAAAAGCATCGTTTTCCCTCCAGGGATTCCCGTATCAGATGACGAAGTATCTCCGTAATAGTTGCGCGCTGATCGAATCTAGCGGTAGCAAAACTAGCAGCCCGCCTTTCTCTCACAACCAACACCTATCTAATGATGAGGATGAAAATTGTCATTGTATTTATTGCTTGAAACGATGGGTCCAGTGCCTTAGATGTAAAAGGTGGTCCCAGGACGATTTTGCCAGAGGTAACACATTATTTTCTATGGGCATAGATTGAAATATGGGTACTGGTAATGCATATGCCTTTAATTTACATTCAAACATGTGCATTATGTGATCAAAAGTATCCGGACACCTGGCTGAAAATTACTTAAAAATTCGTGGCGCCCTTCATCGGTAATGCTGGAATTCAGTATGGTGTTGGCCCACCCTTAGGCTTGATGACAGCTTCCAATCTCGAAGGCATACGTTCAATCAGGCAATGGCAGCCCATTCTTCACGGAGTGCTGCAGTGAGCAGTGGTATCGATGTCGGTCGCTGAGGCCTGGCACGAAGTCGGCGTTCCAAAACATACCAAAGGTGTTCTGTAGGATTCAGGTCAGGACTCTGTGCAGGTCAGTCCGTTACAGATCGTATGTAACCTTGGTGTAAGCACTCTGTCACAGGCCGTGTGTCATGAACAGGTGGTGGATCGTGTTGAAAGATGCAATCGCCATCCCCGAATTGCTCTTCAGCGCGCAGCATCAATATAGGCGTCTGCTGTGATAGTGCCACGCAAAACAACAAGGGGAGGAAGCCCCCTCTATGAAAAACACGACCGCACCATAACACCACCGCCTCCGAATTTTACTGTTGACACTATACACGCTACCAGATGGCGTTCACCGGCATTCGTCATACCCACATCCTACCATCGGATCGCCACATTCTGTACCGTGATTCGTCACTCCACACAACGTTTTCCCGTTATTTAACCACCCAATGTTTACGCTCCTTACACCAAGCGAGGCGTCGTTTGGCATTTACCTGCTTGATGTGTGGCTAATAAGCAGCCACTCCACCATGAAATCGAAGTTTCCTCACCTCCAGCCTAACTGTCAGAGTACTTGCAGTGGATCCTGATGAGTTTGGAATTCCTGTGTGATGGTCTGGATAGATGTCTGCCTATTACACATTACGACCCTCTTCAACTGTCGGCGGTCTCTGTTAGTCAACAGACGAGGTCGGCCTGTACCCTTTTGTGCTGTACGTGTCCCTTCGTGTTTCCACTTCACTATCACATCGGAAACAGTGGACATAGAGATGTTTTGTTGGAGTGCGGAAATCTCGCGTACAGACATATGACACAAGTGACACCCAATCACCTGACCACGTTCGAAGTCCGTGAGTTCCGCGGACCGCCCCATTCTGCTCTCTCACGATGTCTAATGACTACTGTGGTCTCTGATATGGAGTACCTGGCAGCAGGTGGCAGCACAATGCACGTAATATGAAAAACATATGTTTTTGGGGGTGTCCGGATACTTATGATCACATTGTGTATGTAGCGCATATTATACTAACAGATGGAATATCGCCAAAAGAAAAAAGTGTGTACAAGCAGTCACATTGCTGTGTTTTGCAATCTTAATTGGTGTAAACAAGTTTGTAATTTTGTTTAATGTCAACAAAATATATTTTTAAACGTTTGGTAGCGTGTTTTGTTTACTCATTATTCTGTGCTATGATGTGTGTAAACGTCTCCACATACATGCACAAACCTGCTGCAATCCCGCGGCACGTTTGTGAACTCGATTTGAGCATATATAAAATTAATTTTCACTCTCAAATGTAATGTTGAGTTAGAACTATACATACCAAGTTAGACTTCAGTAACGACGTTGTAAGACTAAACAATTTACACACTATAAATTTTAAAAATTCCGAAAATAAATCTGCATAAATATACCCCAGTCCCCACTACGCACACCCGTGTTAGTCTCTCCTCACTGTTGTATTCGTTGGACAGGGAAAGAAACAGCGTCCTTATGTCATCCTGATGAATTCCTCGCCATGCCATGTCAGTTCATGAAAACTGCTGCTTGGAGGCTTGTATACGTCTCCCCGTCTCATTCCAGACACACTCTGTGGATGTCAAATCAGGAAACTGGTGACAGAGATCACGTCCTGTTACACTGTAGAATGTATCCTTACACCGCCGTATACAAGGCACGTCGGAAGCGGCGTATCTAGGAAGCTTGCCTCTGCGAGGGACCAGCAGTCTTACGTCTCACCAGCAGGACGCTCAGAAGACGCTCATGACAGCAGCCACTCGTTTGAACATCTTAATACAATGAACAGTCCTCTAACACAACATCCATCTTAACACAACCAATTGTTTAATACACTACTGGCCGTTAAAATTGCTACACCACGAACATGACGTGCTACAGACCCGAAATTTAACCGACAGGAAGAAGATGCTGTGATATGCAAATGATCAGCTTTTCAGAGCATCTACACATGGTTGGCGCAGTTGGCGACACCTACAACATGCTGACATGAGGAAAGTTTCCAACCGATGTCTCATACACAAACAGCAGTTGACCGCCGTTGCCTGGTGAAACGAGGTTGTGATCGCTCGTCTAAGGAGGAGAAATGCGCACCATTACGTTTCCGACTTTGATAAGGGTCGGATTGTAGCCAATCGCGATTGCGGTTTATCGTATCGCGACATTGCTGCTCGCGTTGGTCGAGATCCAATGACTGTAAGCAGAATATGGAATTGGTGGCTTCAGGAGGGTAATACGGAAGGCCGTGCTGGATCCGAACGGCCTCGTATCACTAGCAGTCGAGATGACGAGCATCTTATCCGCATGGCTGTAACGGGTCGTGCAGCCACGTCTCGATCCCTGAGTCAACAGATGGGGACGTTTGCAAGACAACAACCATCTGTACGAACAGTTCGACGACGTTTGCAGCAGCATGGACTATCAGCTCGGAGACCGTGGCTGCGGTTACCCTTGACGCTGCATCACAGACTGGAGCGCCTGCGATGGTGTACTCAACGACGGACCTGGGTGCACGAATGGCAAAATGACATTTTTTTCGGATGAATCCAGGTTCTGTTTACAGCATCACGATGGTCGCATCCGTGTTTGGCGACACCTCGGTGAACGCCCATTGGAAGCGTGTATTCGTCATCGCCATACTGGAGTATCACCCCGCGTGATGGTATGGGGTGCCATTGGTTACACGTCTCGGTCACCTCTTGTTCGCACTGACGGCACTTTGAACAGTGGACGTTACATTTCAGATGTGTTACTACCCGTGGTTCTACCCTTCATTGGATCCCTGCCAAACCCTACATTTCAGCAGGGTAATGCACGACCGCATGTTGCAGGTCCTGTACGGGCCTTTCTGGATACAGAAAATGTTCGACTGCTGCCCTGGCCAGCACATTCTCCAGATCTCTCACCAATTGAAAACGTCTGGTCAATGGTGGCCGAGCAACTGGCTCGTCACAATACGCGAGTCACTACTCTTGATGAACTGTGGTATCGTGTGGAAGCTGCATGGGCAGCTGTACCTGTACACGCCATCCAACCTCTTTTTGACTCAATGCCCAGTCATATGAAGGCCGTTATTACGGACAGAGGTGGTTGTACTGGGTACTGATTTCTCAGGATCTATGCACCCAAATTGCGTGAAAATGTAATCACAAGTCAAGTCTAGTATATTTGTCCAATGAATACCCGTTTATCATCTGCATTTGTTCTTGGTGTAGCAATTTTAATGGCCAGTAGTGTACTTTATCCATGCTTCGCGAATGTAAGAGCAGTTGTTGAAAAAAATCAGCTACCGTTTGCACAAAAGAAATTTTATTTCTTTACCAGTTTCTGCCATCTAGCGCCTTTCTTCAGAAGATCAGATTTACCGCTTTGTTAGAGACCGCTAAAAACAAAGAGATATATACAGAATATTGGCGTAGTCTGCCGTTAAAGCTTCCTGCCCCATGACATGCTTTAGGCTTTGTTTTCGCCGACAGATTCCGTGCGACCACGCTACTGACGTCACTCACTGACGCTCGCTAACAATGCGATAATTCTAATATACTGAAGAGGGGCACTAGGCGCCTGAAACCATTCAAGAAAAAAAGTTTCTTTTGTGCAACGGGTTGCCGATTTTTTCAACAACAACCAATTATGTGAGCACGTTGCAGCCGTTCGTAAAACTTGGAACACTTCTTGATTAACTGATTTGAGCTGATTCACTAATCCGAGGATATTTACTTCTACGTTACTCATGTTGACAGCTGTTCTCGATTCGAATTCTGGAATATTTACTTCGTCTTCTTTTGTGAAGGCATTTCGGAAGGCTGTGTTTAGGAATTCTGCTTTGCCACACTGTCTTCCATAGTACCTCCATTGTTATCGCGCAGAAAAGGCATTGATTGTTTCTTGCAGCTAACATACTTCACGTAAGACCAGAATCTCTTTGGATTTTCTGCCAGATTTCGAGACAATGTTTCGTTGTAGAAACTGTTATAGGCATCTCGCATTGAAGTCCGCGCTAAATTTCGAGCTTCTGTAAAAGATCGCCAATCTTGGGGATTTAGCTTCTGCTTAAATTTGGCATGTTTGTTTCGTTGTCTCTAACTCGTTCAGTGTACCAAGGAGGATCAGTTCCGTCGTTTGTTAGTTCAATTGGTATAAACCTCTCAATTACTGTCGATACTATTTCTTTGAATGTAAGCCATATATGGTCTACACCTATATTATTGATTTGGAATGAATGGAAATTGTCCCTCAGGAAGGCGTCAAGTGAATTTTTATCCGCTTTTTTGAATAGGTATATTTTTCGCTTATTTTTCGAGGATTTGCGGATTACAATATTCAGTGTCGCTACGACAACCCTGTGTTCACTAATCCCTGAATCGGTTTTGATGCTTGTTATTAACTCAGGATTATTTGTTGCTAAGAGGTTAAGTGTGTTTTCACAACCGTTTACTCTTCGAGTGGCTCATGAGCTAATTGCTCGAAATAATTTTGAGAGAATGCGTTAGCAAATTTCGGATGGTATTTTATTGCGTACCTTCGAAATTAAACACTTTTTTTCGCCACCATATCGAGAGTACATTAAAGTCACCACCCGCTATTATCGTATAAGTCGGGTACGTGTCTGAAATCAAACTCAAGTTTTCTTTGAACTTCTCAGCAACTGTATCATCTGAACTGGGAGGTCGGTAAAAGGATCCAATTATTTTTTATTCCGGTTGCCAACAATGACGAAAGATCCGCACCCAAAGACTAGAAAGTTGCACAGGTCACACCAATATTCAAGAAAGGTAGTAGGAGTAATCCACTAAATTACAGGCCCATATCGTTAACGTCGATATGCAGCAGGATTTTATAACATATATTGTGTTCGAACATTATGTATTACCACGAAGGAAACTGTCTATTGACACACAGTCAACATGGGTGTAGAAAACATCGTTCCTGTGAAACATAACTAGCTCTTTCCTCACATGAAGTGTTGAGTGCTATTGACAAGGGATTTCAGATCGATTCCGTATTTCTGGATTTCCGGAAGGATTTTGACACTGTACCACACAAGCGGCTCGTAGTGAAACTGCGTGCTTATGGAATATCGTCTCAGTTATGTGACTGGATTTGCGATGTCCTGTCAGAGAGGTCACAGTTCGTAGTAACTGACAGAAAGTCATCGAGTAAAACAGAAGTGATTTGAGGCGTTCCCCAAGGTAAAGTTACAGGCCCTATGCTGTTCCTTATCTATATAAACGATTTGGGAGACAATCTGTGCAGCCGTCTTCGGTTGTTGGCAGATGACGCTGTCATTTATCGACTAATAAAGTCATCAGAAGATCAAAACAAACTGCAAAACGATTTACAAAAGGTATCTGAATGGTGCGAAAAGTGGCAGTTGACCCTAAGTAACGAAAAGTGTGAGGTCATCCACATGAGTGCTAAAAGGAACTCGTTAAACTTCGGTTACACGATAAATGGGTCTAATTTAGAAGCCGTAAATTCAACTAAATACCTAGCAATTACAATTACGAACAACTTAAATTGCAAAGAATACAAAGAAAATGTTGTGGGGAAGGCTAACCAAAGTCTGCATTTTATTGGCAGGACACTTAGAAAATGTAACAGACCTACTAAGGAAACTGCCTGCACTACGCTTGTACGTCCTCTCTTAGAATACTGCTGCGCGGTGTGGGATCCTTACCAGATAGGACTGACGGAGTACATCGAAAAAGTTCAAATAAAGGCAGCACGTTCGGATTATCGCGAAATATGGGAGAGAGTGTCACAGAAACGATACAGGATTTGGGCTGGAAATCATTGAAAGAAAGGCGTTTTTCGTTGCGACGGAATCTTCTCACGAAATTCCCATCACCAACTTTCTCCTCTGAATGCGAAAATATTTTGTTGACACCGACCTACATAGGGCAGAACGATCACCCCGATAAAATAATGGAAATCAGAGCTCGTACCGAGAGATATAGGTGTTCATTCTTTCCGCAGCTATACGAGATTGGAATAATAGAGAATTGTGAAGGTGGTTCGATGAACCCTCTGCCAGGCACATAAATGTGATTTGCAAAGTATCCATGTAGATGTAGATGTAACTACCTAACTAAAATCGATAGAAACGTGATTGAAATTGGTTTGCACATGGCTGATTTTAATACATGAGCTACATGACTGAAAAATTATGCTATATTTAAAAAAATTCCCCCGTTGCTCCAATTCTCTAAGCAGATAAATAACTACTCGTATGTTCATAACTCCGCAGACACAGTAACATTTCTTACGTTTACCTATGTAAAGAAATATTCAATTCACTTACAATTTTGTTTATTACAGAGAAAAACACT
This sequence comes from Schistocerca cancellata, assembly GCF_023864275.1. Lineage (NCBI taxonomy): Eukaryota > Metazoa > Arthropoda > Insecta > Orthoptera > Acrididae > Schistocerca > Schistocerca cancellata. Next base: position 11,876,685 of record NC_064635.1, on the reverse strand, counting down.
ATAATTGTAACTGCCTGTGTAATGTGACAGACAGAGGCCACAGAAATTCTTGAGCACTGTGCGGTAACTCAAGACTGTTCTACTGCTACACAAATGTTCTGATAGAACGATAATGAGAAGCACTGCCCGACGATGTTATCCCGTGGTAAGGCGGCGGAGTGCCAGCGGAGGAGAAAGCCACTTTCCACTCGTCCGTGGCGTCGCAACCTCCTCTTCCCGTCTGGTTCCGTTTTATAGCCGTCGCGAGGATGGATTTCGTCATCCAGAAACGCTCACTGTCCTAGCTCAGACACAAGATTAAGGAATAAAATCAGAAAACTACTGAACTAGGCAGGATATTAAGAAGGCAAAAATAGAAATCAGTGGCGCATCAGTTTTGAAATTCATATGCGCCGGAGTAGAGTTTATTAGATTCCAGTACCAGAATTTAAAGCAGTTAGACTTGGTGTAATACATAGTTCTATTTTGGGTCCTCTTGTGTTTTTTATGCACATAAATGAACATCCACTTGCTGCCTCACAAGCAGTAAATTTAATACTTTTTTGAATACGATACAAGAATGTGAATAAAAAGTTGTACCATTTCCTTTACTGTAAATGCAGCTAACGAAATATGTGTCAGTATCAACAGGTGCTTCAGTGCAAATGGATTATTATCAGTGAATCCAGACGAGATGCACTATATACAATTCAGTACTTCTGCAGACCTCCACAATTTAAGAAATTAGTTTTCTCAAACAACGAAACACAAGAAGTAGCAAGTGTTCAGTTACTGGAGCTGCAGGCAGATGACAACCGTACTTGAAAAACCCTGTGCCCAGAGCCAATGAAGTAGCTTCATGGAGCTATGTTCAAAATGCACATGATTGCTGTTTTAGATAATTCAGAATTGAAGAAATAGTTCGTCATGCACATTTCTATTCGGTAATGCGTTACGAAATTATTTTCTGGGGAAATTGAAATCACAGTGGCAGTATTTTCAAAATACAGAAGCGTATTATAGGAAATATACGTCTGGTGTTCAATCTAGAACATCTCGCAGAAACCTCTGCAAAAAATTTGGTATGTAATGTATCGGAATACTACCCACGTAATTTCGCCTAAATCCTACTCTGGGCTGCGGACACCATTTTACGTACTAGATACAGGGTGTTTCAAAAATGACCGGTATATTTGAAACGGCAATAAAAACTAAACGAGCAGCGATAGAAATATACCGTTTGTTGCAATATGCTTGGGACAACAGTACATTTTCAGGCAGACAAACTTTCGAAATTACAGTAGTTACAATTTTCAACAACAGATGGCGCTGCGGTCTGGGAAACTCTATAGTACGATATTTTCCACATATCCACCATGCGTAGCAATAATATGGCGTAGTCTCTGAATGAAATTACCCGAAACCTTTGACAACGTGTCTGGCGGAATGGCTTCACATGCAGATGAGATGTACTGCTTCAGCTGTTCAATTGTTTCTGGATTCTGGCGGTACACCTGGTCTTTCAAGTGTCCCCACAGAAAGAAGTCACAGGGGTTCATGTCTGGCGAATAGGGAGGCCAATCCACGCCGCCTCCTGTATGTTTCGGATAGCCCAAAGCAATCACACGATCATCGAAATATTCATTCAGGAAATTAAAGACGTCGGCCGTGCGATGTGGCCGGGCACCATCTTGCATAAACCACGAGGAGTTCGCAGTGTCGTCTAAGACAGTTTGTACCGCCACAAATTCACGAAGAATGTCCAGATAGCGTGATGCAGTAGTCGTTTCGGATCTGAAAAATGGGCCAATGATTCCTTTGGAAGAAATGGCGGCCCAGACCAGTACTTTTTGAGGATGCAGGGACGATGGGACTGCAACATGGGGCTTTTCGGTTCCCCATATGCGCCAGTTCTGTTTATTGATGAAGCCGTCCAGGTAAAAATAAGCTTCGTCAGTAAACCAAATGCTGCCCACATGCATATCGCCGTCATCAATCCTGTGCACTATATCGTTAGCGAATGTCTCTCGTGCAGCAATGGTATCGGGGCTGAGGGGTTGCCGCGTTTGAATTTTGTATGGATAGAGGTGTAAACTCTGGCGCATGAGACGATACGTGGACGTTGGCGTCATTTGGACCACAGCTGCAACACGGCGAACGGAAACCCGAGGCCGCTGTCGGATCACCTGCTGCACTAGCTGCGCGTTGCCCTCTGTGGTTGCCGCACGCGGTCGCCCTACCTTTCCAGCACGTTCATCCATCACGTTCCCAGTCCGTTGAAATTTTTCAAACAGATCCTTTATTGTATCGCTTTTCGGTCCTTTGGTTACATTAAACCTCCGTTGAAAACTTCGTCTTGTTGCAACAACACTGTGTTCTAGGCGGTGGAATTCCAACACCAGAAAAATCCTCTGTTCTAAGGAATAAACCATGTTGTCTACAGCACACTTGCACGTTGTGAACAGCTCACGCTTACAGCAGAAAGACGACGTACAGAATGGCGCACCCACAGACTGCGTTGTCTTCTACATCTTTCACATCACTTGCAGCGCCATCTGTTGTTGAAAATTGTAACTACTGTAATTTCGAAAGTTTGTCCGCCTGAAAATGTACTGTTGTCCCAAGCGTATTGCAACAAACGGTGTATTTCTATCGCTGCTCGTTTAGTTTTTATTGCCGTTTCAAATCTACCGGTCATTTTTGAAACACCCTGTACATAGGTAAACTTCCATTCAGACCTGAGTTGATTTATTAGGCTGTCAGTGCTTCAGTGTAATTGTGCTGTAGTTTAGAGATATTCTCGCTTTGAAATATTACCTGTGAAGTGTCATTCAACGTGTTACCAATATTAGCAAAAAACGATAAATTCATTTTTGGAAGTATGTTCCAACAATTGGCAAGTTAATAAAATGTCACCAGCAGACAGTTGTAATGGTACCCTTGGGCATTTAAGCTAATACCTCGTATATTAGTCAATGCAAAAGACTGTATGGTGAATAAGGGAACCGTTTCAATAGCTTAGACCCTGTACAATGGATATTTTGCTTCAACAAGTATATAATTCATTTTTTAGTAATGGTAGCCTAACCTTTGTAACATGTGCATCCTTCTTAATCAGGTGTTTCACATGTATTTTAATAAAGATTTAATTAAGATCATGTACTTTCACACTTGGTTTTCACTCTAAATTATTTTATCTTTTTAACAATTGCCTATTTGCTTTATTTCCCAGAGTATTTCATGCCAGGACCTCTCTGTGTCAGTTTTTCTTGAACAACCTGTTTGATTTTACTTTTGAAGTACATAAGCCTACACCAAGCATTGTGAGAAACAAATAATAATACTAGAATGCCACTATTGCTGTTATCTATTCATTCATCCACCGTGCAAGAGATTAAACTTTGTACAATGTATTTGTCAGATACAATCATGAAAACAAGTGTGCATAATAAGAAATATTATGTGTATATGATCAGCACACGGGAATTATGATCAAGGTCCATCAAAATTTAAAATTTAGTTCATGATGTCATCTTTTAGAGGAATGAAAATACCGTAATTTGGTAAAGTTTATTTTTTTGTGAAAACGATCAAGGTGCTCAGAAAGTCTTGTGTACTTGAGAAAAAGACCAAATTCCACTCACTGCTGAGGAATAACGGTCAAGATCCATTTTCTACTTAGACCTTTTTTTCTCCTTTTATGTTTCATCTGTAACTTCGTGTTACTAGTTTTCCAACAATACTTACCAGTCACTCACAAGTTGTAAACGAAGTCTGTCACATTGTTTATTAATAAAGATAAGACCGATATAAAACTGCACCTCATTGTGCATTAGAAACCAATTCTGGACGTGTGGGGTGTCGCAATGTCCTGCTGGAATTGCCCAAGTCGGTCGGAATGCACAGTGGACATGAATGGATGCAGGTGATCAGAAAGGATGCTTACGTACGTGGCCCCTTGTCAGAGTCGTATCTAGACGTATCAGGTGTCTCATATCACTCCAACTGCACACACCCCACACTATTACAGAGCCTCCACCAGCTTGAACAATCCCATGCTGACATGCAGGGTACATGGATTCATGAGGTTGCTCCATACCGTATACGTCCATCCACTCGATACAGTTTAAACTGAGACTCGTCCGACCAGACGACATGTTTCGAGTCGTCAGTAGTCCAGTGACGGTGTTGATGGACGCAGGCGAGGCGTAAAGCCTTGTGGCGTGCAATCATCAAGGGTACACGAGTGGGCCTTCGGCTCCGAAAGCCGATATCGATGATGTTTCGTTGATGGTTCGCACGCTGACACTTCTTGATGGTCCAGCATTGAACTCTTCAGCAATTTCCGGAAGGTTTGCACTTCTGTTACGTTGAACGATTTTCTTCACTCGTCGTTTGTCCCGTTCTTGCAGTATCTTTTTCCGGCCCCAGCGATGTCAGAGATTTGACCTTGTATCAGGTTCCTGATATTCACGGTACACTGATGAAATGGTCGTGCGGGAAAATTCCCACTTCATTGCTACCTCGGAGATTCTGCGTGCAATCGCTCGCGTGGCGACTACACCACTTTCAAACCCAGTTAAACCTTGATAACTTGCCATTGTAGCAGCAGTAAGCAATCTAACAACTGCGCCAGACACTTGTTGTCTTATTTAGGCGTTTCCGACCGCAGCGCCTTATTCTGCCTGTTGACATATCTTTGTATTTGAATACGCATGCCTATACCAGTTTTTTTGGCAGTTTAGTGTAGTTCCAGCGTGCTTCTTAATTCTAAATATCACGAGCAACTCGCGGATGATTAAGACAAGGCTGCTCCCGAGGTAATGGAAGACAGCAGTTACTACGAAACGTTGGTAAATGCTGCAAGATGAACATCGCGATTCCGACACCTTCAGCAACTGCATCGGAATGATTGAAGAGTTTCTCTCCGGACTAAATAAACACTCGGTCGACGAACTGCAGTGCACCTCCCTGGTATACGGTAATGTCCTTGTAGCGAGTGTAAGAGAAGTTGGAGGTGTGGCCGTTCCAGCTGTTCTTTCCGACTGGAGAGGCCGAGTTCTTGCCTTCGAGATGTGTGGCCCGAACTGATGCGGATTCCGAGAAGGATGGAGAACCGTGTACGCGTCCGCTACCACGTGGCTTCAAGGACGATTTGAAATAATTGGCAGGGAATCAAGCTAGATTTTGCCATTTGGGCGTTTTCTATATTAAATAAACAGGGAACGCCGAAGTTATGCTCATCCCCCCCCCCAGTCGATGATCCTTTGTGTAAACATTACTTCGGTATCGTCTGCAGACCTAGAGAAATTAATTTAGTAGTACTAAGCAAGTAATTAAGGCTGACCACTTCCTGATTAATTAACTGACAGGTCAGAGTTTGGCATGAGTTTACTTGGAAATTTATTTGGAGTTCGAATCTATTGTTAGAGTTGAAGGATCAATTACTTTACTCACTCTTCCTTTATGGTTGGGACTGCACTGGACGGACGCTGTGTACGCTTCAGAAAGTCACTGCGTTAAAAACTGCTAATTATTATTTTTAATTTCCGCTATAAACACATTTATATGTTTATAGAGTGAAATTTGCACTCTACAGTGCAGTGTGCGCTGATATGAAACTTCCTGGCAGATTAAAACTGTGTGCCGGACCGAGACTCGAACTCGGGACCTTTGCGTTTCGCGGGCAAGTGCTCTACCAACTGAGCTACCCAAGCACGTCTCACGCCCCGACCTCACAGCTTTACTTCTGCCAGTACCTCGTCTCCTACCTTCCAAAGCACTTGCCCGCGAAATGCAAAGGTCCCGAGTTCGAGTCTCGGTCCGGCACCCAGTTTTAATCTGCGAGGAAGTTTCATATCAGCGCACAATCCGCTGTAGAGTGAAAATTTCATTCTAGAAACACCCCCCAGGCTGTGGCTAAGCCATGTCTCCGCAATATCCTTTCTTTCAGGAATGCTAGTTCTGCAGGTTCGCAGGAGAGCTTCTGTAAAGTTTGGAAGGTAGGAGACGAGGTACTGGCAGAAGTGGAGCTTTGAGGACTGGGCGTGAGTCGTGATTGGGTAGCTCAGTCGGTAGAGCACTTGCCCGCGAAAGACAAAGGTCCCGAGTTCGAGTCTCGGTCTGGCACACAGTTTTAATCTGCCAGGAAGTTTAAGTTCTATGTTTGTTTTTCCAAAATTAGACCTATTGCTGATCAGTTCGATACCCTATTTGTGTATTCTCCACTCCTCGTTTGGCTATGAAGATTCAGGAGAAAACCCACTGGTTTTCGCTCTGTTCAGACATTCGACAAGTGCACTGACGTGACGAAAGTCATAGCACACGTCCTAATGTCGTGTCGGACTACCTCCTGCCAAGTGTAGTCCAACAACTCGACGTGGCATGGACTTAACAAATCTTTGGAAATCTCTGCAGAAAAACTAAGCCATGATAACTCTATGGTCGTTCATAATTGTGAATGCGTTGCCGCTGCAGGATTTTGTGGACGGTATGAGCACTCGATTACGTCCCATAACTGCCCGATGGGATCCGTGTCTTGCGATCTAGGTGACCAGTCCATTCGCTCCACATGTTCTGAATTTTCTTCAACCCAAGCGCGAACAATTCTGGCCCTCTGACTTGGCCCATTGTCATCCATAAAAATTCCACCGTCGTTCGGGGACATGAAGTCCACGAATAGCTGCAATTGGTCTCAGAGTAGCCGAATACGACCACGACCCAGTCTATGGTATGTAAACACAGCCCACACCATTGTGGAGCCACCAACAGCTCGTACAGTGCCTTGTTGCCAACTTGGGTCCACAGTTTTGTGGGGTCTGATCCGCACTCGAAGCCTATCACCAGCTCTTACCAAATGAAACTGGCACTCATCTGACCAGGCAGCGATTTTCCAGTCTGGGGTCCAACCGATACGGTCATGAGCCCAGAAGAGACGCTGAAGGCGATGTCGGGCTGTTGGAAAAAGCAGTCGCGTCGGTCGTTTCCTGCCATAGCCTACCGGCGCCAAATTTCACCGCACTGTCCTGACTAATACGTTCATTGAACGTCCCACATTGATCTCTGCGTTTATTTCATGTAGTATTGATTGTCTGTCAGTGTAATATTTCTGGCTTTAAAACCACCATATACGTCTACAAGAAGCTCTTCTTCCAGCAGTTGAGAAGGCAGCAGTGGCAAGATGACGTAATGTGGTGTGAGCTAGCGATGACAGGTGGTAGTGTGTCAGGTACGGATACCGTGAGGAAGACCGCCGGAGTTGTGTTCCTTCTCTGTGATTGGCTGCTGCGTACGGGAACTTGCGCGCCAGAATGACAATCTTCTGTTATTAATAATAGACATACTAAACACCTTACGTACTTGAATTTCAAAACAAAGCATCTCTCAACATTCCATTATTTTACAAGTATTAATTAGCGGTGGAAAGATAAACAACTGCTAAACGAAAAGGTAGACGAAGCATGTCGGTGCTCTTCGGATAACACCTAACTTGGATGGCGAGCGATGTGGTTCGGCAGTGTCGAAGGCCGGACACGTTTTCTGCCACGGTATCAGTTGAGACTTAATTAGAAATGTCTAGTTTGTAAATCAGCGCTGGTTGGGCAGTCTCGGAGGACAGACATGTTCTTTGACGCGGTCGGTGTCCGTAAAGACATTTATTAGCAATGTATGGTTATTTGGACATGTAATTGAGAACAATGTGATAGTAATTACCGATATGCGCAGTTCATTATTTTGTTGAAGAAAGGAAATTTTTGTGACTCTTCGAATGTACAGGGTGACACACGGGAGACGGACGGTTTTTAATGAAATAATCCTCAGCCAACTTTAAAATTAATGCATGTTTATTTACACAAAATCAAAGCTCATTATTTGCCATTTTAGTTAACAAAGTTATTTGTGAAAAATAATGTCCTCAAGGTGATGTCCATCATTTCGAATGCAGGACTCAAGTCTCTTCTCAAAATCCTCCATCACACGGAATAAAATCTCTGCAGGGATGGCAGCAATTTCTTGAATGATTGCATTCTTCAACTAGTCCAAATTTCGTGGTTAGTGGATATGGACACAGTTCTTAAGGTACCCCCACAGAAAAGAGTCACATACTGGCAAGTCGGGAGACCTGGGATGCCAAGGAGCATTGCCAACACGTGAGATAATCCGGCCGGGAAACATGCGTCCAAGAACTGTCATAGAAGTGTTTGCAGTGTGCGATGTTGCCCCATCCTGCTGGAACCAAACGCATTTTAAAGGGATTCGTCGTCTTCTTAGTTATGGTTTCAAGAATGTTTCAAGCATGCGAACGTAACGAACCGAATTAACAGGTACTGTGGCCCCGTTCTCCTAAAAAAAAAAAAAAGAAAAGGAAAATAAGGTCCAATAATGCCAACAGAGCCAAGAGCACACCAGACTGTTACTTTTTGCCGGCCGGAGTGGCCGTGTGGTTCTAGGCGCAACAGTCTGGAACCGAGCGACCGCTACGGTCGCAGGTTCGAATCCTGCCTCGGGCACGGATGGGTGTGATGTTAGGTTTAATTAGTTCTAAGTCCTAGGCGACTGATGACCTCACAAGTTAAGTCGCATAGTGCTCAGAGCCATTTGAACCATTTTTTGTTACTTTTTCTGAGTGTAGAGGACGCTGTTGGATGAGGTGTGGATGCTCTGGAGCCCAGTAACGTAGGTTTTGCTTATTCACCGTCACGTTTAAATGAAAATGAGATTCATCGCTCATCAATAAAATTCCATTTTCATTCGATCCCAAAATCACTTGCATTCTGTAAGCGAAGTCTGCTCGTACAGCAAAATCAGTTTCCTGAAGTTGTTGGACAATGAGCATTTTGTAGGGATGGGATTTTTAATTCTTTATGCAGAATTCGTCTAACCGATTCGCGATTGATTCGCAACTCAGTAGCATGACGTCTAGCTGACTGTCCTGGGCTTCTGACTGCCGCTTGCCTTAACCTTTCAACATTTTCTGGTGTCGTTACTCTGCGTCTCGGGCCAGGATGCTTCTTATCCAGTATGTTTCCAGTTGATCTGAAGTTTTCCACCCATCTGAGGATTGTGTTACGGTTCGGAACAGCTCCATGTCGACCGACATTAAACCGCGCACGAAACAATCGCTGTGTAGAAATAGTAGACTCACCACTCTTCACGAAACTGTCATAGACAAACACTCGACGTTGCAAGTCCCACTGCTCCACAGTGACTGAGTAAATGAAATGGCGTCTTTTGTGGATCAGAACTATCCCCACCAGGGCCACCTCCCACCACCGCGCTCTCAGTACTACGCAGTTCAAAACCCTCCGTGTCCCGTGTGTCACCCTGTAATTGTGCAGCTTCTCGTGTTCTGCCAATAAAAAAGCTAGTGCCATCCCATATAAACAAATTAATTGGATATTAAATTATTCACACAATATCGATTCCTCGCTAGCAGTTCGTTTTAGCCTCAAAATAACAGATTCACGAACTACGTGCTGTTTTCTCCGCAGGGGACAACTACTACAGAAGACTACAAGTTGACGGGCATATATTAGAAGTTCTGCATTTCAGTCAGGGCAAGTGGATGCAAATAGGCACTTCGCGTGTACTGCACTCTTAGTACAAGTGAAATCAGTGACACATCATTTGTGGTAACACAGAGGAGGTACGAAGGAGAGAAGCTTTCGAGGGAAAGAGTTTGTCAGATGCACGTAAATATCATTCCCTCTCTCCCCCACTCGCCTTTTCAACTTGCCGTATTAGCACTGACAGCTGTAAATAAACGCCGCTGCTCTCGCTCGCTCAGTGAAAGCTATCATTGTCCATTATGAGAGGTAATTCCTGAAATTTGTTACTCTGGGCACACTATTGACGCTTTGGATGTCGTAATACTGAATTCCTTAACGATTTCCGGATGGTAGGGGCTATGCCTCTAGCTCCAACTAATATTCCGCTTTCAAAGTCTGTTAATTCCCGCCGTGCGGCCGTAATCATGTCGGAAACATTTTCACATGAGGGATGTGAGTACAAATGGTAACTCCACCAGCGCACTGCCCTTTTACACCTCGTGCACAAGAGAGTACCGCCATCTGAATAAGTGCACAGTGGTACACTATGACTTTTGTCTCCTCGGTGTAGTGTTTTAGTAGCACTGATTATTATTATTACTGCTGTTGTTGTGGTCTTCAGTCCTGAGACTGGTTTGGTGTAGTTCTCCATGCTACTCTATCCTGTGCAAGCTTCTTCATCTCCCAGTACCTACTGCAGCCTACATCCTTCTGAATCTGCTTAGTGTATTCATCTCTTGGTCTCCCTCTACGATTGTTACCCTCCACGCTGCCCTCCAATACTAAATTGGTGATCCCTTGATGTCTCAGAACATGTCTCACCAACCGATGCCTACTTCTAGTCAAGTTGTGCCACAAACTCCTCCCCAATTCTATTCAATACATCCTCATTAACTATGTAATCTACCCATTTAAATTTCAGCATTCTTCTGTAGCACCACATTTCGAAAGTTTCTATTCTCTTCTTGTCCAAACTATTTATCGTCCATGTTTCACTTCCATACATGGCTACACTCCATACAAATACTATCAGAAACGACTTCCTGCCACTTAAATCTATACTCGATGTTAACAATTTTCTCTTCTTCAGAAACGCTCCCCAAATACACTCCTGGAAATTGAAATAAGAACACCGTGAATTCATTGTCCCAGGAAGGGGAAACTTTATTGACACATTCCTGGGGTCAGATACATCACATGATCACACTGACAGAACCACAGGCACATAGACACAGGCAACAGAGCATGCACAATGTCGGCACTAGTACAGTGTATATCCACCTTTCGCAGCAATGCAGGCTGCTATTCTCCCATGGAGACGATCGTAGAGATGCTGGATGTAGTCCTGTGGAACGGCTTGCCATGCCATTTCCACCTGGCGCCTCAGTTGGACCAGCGTTCGTGCTGGACGTGCAGACAACGTGAGACGACGCTTCATCCAGTCCCAAACATGCTCAATGGCGGACAGATCCGGAGATCTTGCTGGCCAGGGTAGTTGACTTACACCTTCTAGAGCACGTTGGGTGGCACAGGATACATGCGGACGTGCATTGTCCTGTTGGAAAAGCAAGTTCCCTTGCCGGTCTAGGAATGGTAGAACGATGGGTTCGATGACGGTTTGGATGTACCGTGCACTATTCAGTGTCCCCTCGGCCAGTGCAGGAGATCGCTCCCCACACCATGATGCCGGGTGTTGGCCCTGTGTGCCTCGGTCGTATGCAGTCCTGATTGTGGCGCTCACCTGCACGGCGCCAAACACGCATACGACCATCATTGGCACCAAGACAGAAGCGACTCTCATCGCTGAAGACGACACGTCTCCATTCGTCCCTCCATTCACGCCTGTCGCGACACCACTGGAGGCGGGCTGCACGATGTTGGGGCGTGAGCGGAAGACGGCCTAACGGTGTGCGGGACCGTAGCCCAGCTTCATGGAGACGGTTGCGAATGGTCCTCGCCGATACCCCAGGATCAACAGTGTCCCTAATTTGCTGGGAAGTGGCGGTGCGGTCCCCTACGGCACTGCGTAGGATCCTACGGTCTTGGCGTGCATTCGTGCGTCGCTGCGGTCCGGTCCCAGGTCGACGGGCACGTGCACCTTCCGCCGACCACTGGCGACAACATCGATGTACTGTGGAGACCTCACGCCCCACGTGTTGAACAATTCGGCGGTACGTCCACCCGGCCTCCCGCATGCCCACTATACGCCCTCGCTCAAAGTCCGTCAACTGCACATACGGTTCACGTCCACGCTGTCGCGGCATGCTACCAGTGTTAAAGACTGCGATGGAGCTCGGTATGCCACGGCAAACTGGCTGACACTGACGGCGGCGGTGCACAAATGCTGCGCAGCTAGCGCCATTCGACGGCCAACACCGCGGTTCCTGGTGTGTCCGCTGTGCCGTGCGTGTGATCATTGCTTGTACAGCCCTCTCGCAGTGTCCGGAGCAAGTATGGTGGGTCTGACACACCGGTGTCAATGTGTTCTTTTTTCCATTTCCAGGAGTGTAGCAAAACTCCTTTACTACTTTAAGTTCAAAAATAGTTCAAATGGCTCTAAGCACTATGGGACTTAACTTCTGAGGTTCCAAAATGGTTCAAATGGCTCTGAGCACTATGGGACTTAACTTCTGAGGTCATCAGTCCCTTAGAACTTAAAACTACTTAAATCTACCTAACCTAAGGACATCACGCACATCGATGCCAGAGGCGGGATTCGAACCAGCGCCTAGAACCGCTCGGCCACCTCGGCCAGCCTACTTTAAATGTCTCATTTCTTAATCTAATTCCCTCAGAATCACCCGACTTAATTCGACTACATCCCATTATCCTTGTTTTGCTTCTGTTGATGTTCATCTTATATCTTCCTTTCAAGACACTGTCCATTCCGTTCAACTGCTGTTCCAAGACCCTTGCACACAGAATTACAATGTCATCGGCAAACCTCAAAGTTTTTATTTCTTCTCCATGGATTTTAAGACCTACTCCGAATTTTTCTTTTGTTTACTTTACTGCTTGCTCAATATGGAGATTGAATAACGTTGGGGAGAGGCTACAACCCTGTATCACTCCCTTCCCAACCACTGCTTTCCTTTCACGCCCCTCGTCTCTTATAACTGCCATCTGGTTTCTGTACAACCGTGCAGTTCCAGGCGATTCAGTCTGGAACCGCGCGACCGCTACAGTCGCAGGTTCGTATCCTGCCTTGGGCATGGATGTGTGTGATGTCGTTAGGTTAGTTAGGTTTAAGTAGTTCCAAGTTCTAGGGGACTGATGACCTCAGACGTTAAGTCCCACAGTGCTGAGAGTTATTTGAACGTTTTCTAACTCTACAAATGCTAGAAACATAGGTTCGCCTTTACTTAATCTATCTTCTAGGATAAGTCGTAGGGTCATTCTACCAGTTTTTCCATTCGTCTGTAAAGAATCCGCCTTAGTATTTTGCAGCTGTGACTTATTAAACTGATAGTTCGGTAATTTTCACATCTGTCAACACCTGCTTTCTTTGGGATAGGAATTATTATATTCTTCTTGAAGTCTGAGGGTATTTCGCCTGCCTCATACATCTTGCTCACCAGATGGTAGAGTTTTGTCAGGACTGGCTCTCCCAAGGCCGTCAGTAGTTCTAATGGAATGTTGTCTACTCCCGGGGCCTTGTTTCGACTCAGGTCTTTCAGTGCTCAGTCAAACTCTTCACGTAGTATCATATCTCCCATTTCATCTTCATCTACATCTTCTCCCATTTCCATAATATTGCCCTCAAGTACATGGCCCTTATATAGACCCTCTATATACTCCTTCCACCTTTCTGCTTTCCCTTCCTTGCTTAGAACTGGGTTTCCATCGGAGCTCTTGATATTCATACAAGTGGTTCTCTTTTCTCCAAAGGTCTCTCTAATATTCCTGTAGGCAGTAGCTATCTTAGCCCTAGTGAGATAAGCCTCTACATCCTTACATTTGTCCTCTAGCCATCCCTGCTTAGCAATTTTGCACTTCCTGACGATCTCATTCTTGAGACGTCTGTATTCCTTTGTGCCTGCTTCATTTACTGCATTTTTGTCTTTTCCCCTTTCATCAATTAAATTCAATATTTCTTCTGTTACACAAGGTTTTCTACTTGCCCTCGTCCTTTTAGCTACTTGATCCTCTGCTGCCTTCACTACTTCATCCGTCAAAGCTACCCATTCTTCTTCTACTGTATTTCTTCCCCCCATTCCTGTCAATTGGTCCCTTATGCTCTCCCTGGAACTCTGTACAACCTCTGGTTTAGTCAGTTTTTACAGGTCCCATCTCCTTAAATTCCCACTGATTGTTGTATAGCCTAAAAAAAGGAACGGCAGAGTGGAAGTGAACGGCTGCGAGAAAGAACCGGTCAACAGTGAGCTAGTTCGCAAACATTAGCGCGCCTGCCCGTATCTCGAGTTTGCGCCGTGGTTCCGCCGCTGTAGCCGGCACGTGCGTCAAATGGCCAGAGAGAGAGAGAGAGAGAGAGAGAGCAGCCTGTCTGAGAGACACGTGGCCCATCCGCTCCGCTGGGCGAGCGTCCAAGGAATGTCGGGCGGCGGTCAGCGGCCGGTGAGCACAGCTGCACTTCCTCGCAGCTCGGCGCAGTCGAACCCGTCTCATAACAGGCGACGCGACGCGCCGACGTCATCAAGCGTGGCCCCACTGACACAGACACCGACGCCTGTCTCAACCTCGCCTGGCACGAGTGCTACCCTCCCCCCCCTCTCTCTCTCTCTCTCTCTCTCTCTCTCTCTCTCCCTCTCTCCCCCCCCCCCCCTCTATGTCGCACACACACAGCGGCCAAGCCGAGGGCGTAGCGGAAACACGACAGCGAACACTTTAGTCACTTTAGTCGTCGACATTCGTCGCTCCTCTCCTCCCAGCACAGTCATACAAAAAGAAACTTATGCGTGTGGGTTTTATTTTGTCAAGTTGCACAATGGATTGAACCCAACAAGTACGCTTTGGCTCCTGAAAGAAACCATTTCCACCTCACACTACTACAGAAGTCAGATAGACGCTCCTAAAGTACCAACAATAACTGCTTGAAAAACATTCAGCAACGAATATCTTCTGGAGTCGTCCACTGTAAGGAAATGACACAAACATATTCTATATTCTTACATAACTAGTGGAATACTTGGGTACTGGAGTATTGCTAGTTGGTGTAAGAAAAACATGAAACGAACGAAAAATATTCCTTATTCCAAAAAAATTCTTAGAAATCAAGTGAAACTTTTTCTTATAAAATAACAAATTTCCGGGTTCTTTTCGGAACAGTAGATTGCCTCTTATGATAGGAATGGTATTATTTTACAAAGTATGGAAAGATTCTCCTCACCCTTTTCTTTAAGAATATTACTTACTCGGCAGAATGGCTGAGAGCCGCGCCTACACAACTTGAATAACTTTTCTAGGTACGGTCAAGGCTATCGAGTGAGAAAGGTAATGGAGTGTACTGTGATGGAGGACAGATGGGGCTCGCATATGCTGTAGCGCACAATACCGTAAGCTGCGACGACTGCTGCCTGCATCGCTCACTGCTGACAAATAACACAACTATCTCTTTCTATCTAGATTGACCTTCGCCAACCAAACTCTCCCTATGCCTTGATGAAGTCAAGGACTCCTATCCGCCCCTAGGCTAACTATTGGCGTGGTACACTGGTCAGATAACCAGTCCACCACAATGACAATATTCGCTCGCAGGCATTTAACTAGTACTCTGTCCGTGTTCATACCAGACAATAAGTGCGGCAGCCAACACAGTGTGTGGTGTCCTTAGGTTAGTTAGGTTTAAGTAGTTCTGAGTTCTAGGGGACTGATGACCTCAGAAGTTAAGTCCCTTAGTGCTCCGAGCCATTTGAACCAACACAGTGAACAACGCTTAATCATGACTGACTCAATATAGAGTGTCACTGCGATTTGCTCACGACAGAGGTGGTCTCCCAGTGAAGTACTGAGGAGAGGCTTTGTTCCTCGCTCTTTGCGTACATGTACGAGCGCACTCGCTCTCGTTACATGTTCCTGCTCCGAGAGCAACAACGAAACGGATCCTTTTTCTGGAAAAGTTGCAAGGGTATATCCTTCACTGTCTTCCCTCACTCCTCTGGCTCTTTGTGTCAGAAATATTCCGCCAATCAGCGTTGCTCTTTTAAACAGGAGAATGACGTTTCGTTTAAGTTGACCAATCCGGAAATATGTAGCATCTCTGTTAGTCGTATACTGTCCTCCTGTGAGAACTCCGTAACTAAGTCGGTCGGTGAAAAAATGTGTCTTCTGGGTGCTCCCACACAATGTATGGGAGTATGGTCGTTATCCTTTCGCTCTGGCAAAAGCTATCCTCTCTCTGGGTGGTCGCTCCAGCCAAAGTAGGTATGTTCATTAACCCCTCTGAAGAGATGGGCCTCCCAACAGACTGGTTGCCTCTTTAGAACGAAAATTCCTGTGGCCGTCATGTGTATGCCAGCAGTAGCGATGTGTAGCTCCATCCCTGCTACTACACAATTCTCCACCAGCTATTCTGAAAAGAAATGGTTACCAGTAAAGAACAGTGTTACGCCCCAGGAAAGTATCTCCAGTGGAAACTAAATATCAGTCCAAGTTCTAACTTGGCAGCTCCCGGACGCTGAATCGCCCGTGTCAGTGACCAGGTGTCTGACAGCTACAGAGAAATGCTGAGCGAGTTACTGGATGGTCGTCTGTGTACTGTTTCGCCCCAGGGTAGTATTCCCGGCGGACACAAAAAATTCGTCCAATTTCCCAGAATCCGGACCAGTAGACTGCCGGCTGTGGAGAAATCGTGAGCAAGTTGCATCAGACACACAGTCTGTCGCAGTATGGAGAACCACCTAGCGGCCATGAATGCATGCGAAGCATGGAATCCAAGAGATACCGTCATACTTGCGACAAAGCAGGGAGTCGTAAGGAGGCCTAGGTACAACCAACAATATGTATGTAGGTGCGGAGACAGCAGGAAAGAGCTTGTGAAAGGTGAATTTGCGAAAGGCTGAAGGCAGTAGGAGGGCGACAGCAAAGTGAAACCAGCATATATGACGTCATAACCATCCGCAACACCGCATACAGCCCTGGAAGCGCCAACATAAATACCCTCCCCCCTTCTTAACAAACCGCTGTGTGTCCATCTTTTCAGAGATTTTTGCGGGAATCGGCTGTTCGCTACAGGATGTCAAATCAAATACCTTTCAGCTGTCTACTTTCCAAACTTATCTCATTTAGCTACCAGTGTCGGCGATGTACTATGCCATCTTCCGGCCTCTGACCAATGTAGAATATTCCTACCCTTTGGTCAGGGGCCTGAAGATGGCATAGTAAAGAGCAGCAACTGGTAGCCAAATGAGATAAGTTTGGAAATTAGACGGCTGAAAGGTGTTTGATTTGAAATCCTTCATAACAAATGTCACACTGCTGATTGCCGACTGCCCAGTGCGTAATCTCAGACCTTGTGTCAGTTGGAGCTATCCAGTGTGAGGGGAGGCTATGGAGGTGGACACCCAGCTGTCTTTGGTCATCCATGGAACCATGAGTCTGGCTGGAAGGACGCAGCTGCTGCCAGCTGCACTGCCAACTTCCGAGGCCTCTCCGATGGGGTGCAGAGACCGCCTACTCACTCCAAGCCTTCTGGAGGCTTGACCTGCGTGTCCTGGACATTGCCCACCATCCGGCTTCGAGAGGGAGGGCTACAGCAGCTGCTCACCTGGTTCCTGAGGCTGACACCAGTGCTGCCTGCTCCTGTCTCCTAGACAGGCGCTGAGTCAGCGAATACTATTGGTGGGTCTGGGGACATGACTCGTGAGTGCAAATCTTCCTCGTCAGGGAGGAAACTTTGGAGATTAATACCTAGAACTGGAGGTAGCAAGCGTCCAGGGATCGACAAATGCCCCTTAATGTAACCACTGCCACCCGACACTTCCCTGTACTGCCAGAACTGTAAGTCAACCGCAATCCTGTGTTACTACCCAATGAATGTGTTATTGCCAATGGCGATGTCCTAGCTCTCTGGAGCGTAGCTAGGTCTTTACCACCACATCCTGCACAGCTCTCTCCTGACGATTGTACGTGTCTGGTCCCAGACTCCTATAAAATGTTCTGTCTGAACCTACTCTGATCTAGCCCAGTGTGATGGCCAACACACTATCTTATTTTCGGATGCATACACTACCTCATCAAAACCATCCAGATACCTATTAGTGGACATTAATACGGAGTGTCCTCACACTTCGTCTTTATGAGGGCTTGGGCTCCACTCTGAACACTTTGAGTGATGTGTCTGAATTCTTTGGAGGAATGGCCCCCTACTCCTTCTCGTGACCTGAAACATCTGACGGACAGGGAAAATCGAGCACTGTGGAGGCTAGTTGTAAACAATCGCATGACGTAACCGGGGAAGTCACACATTTATTGTGCGGTTGTTCCTTCGCGTTTCCACTTCACAATCACACCGCCATCATTCGACTTGGGCTGCTTCATAAATATTGAAATATTTCTGACGGACTTGTTGCTCAGGTTATTTATTTATTTATTTATCGTATGGCAACAACAGCAAACACTGACAAGTACATAAACTTTAATTTTACATGTATGTCTAGTTAAGTATTTACATATACTTTAGTTTTACTTTTTGGCACTAATTTCATACACATTTTTAAATTGTGAAAATTACTAACTTAATATTACCTACTACTTTGACTGATATAATTGAAAGTTAAAAAATGTAGATAGATTTAAATGGTTCAAGTGGCTCTGAGCACTATGGGACGTAACATCTGAGGTCATCAGTCCCCTAGAACTTAGAACTACTTACACCTAACTAACCTAAGGACATCGCACACATCCATACCCGAGGCAGGATTCGAACCTGCGACCGCAGCAGCAGCGCGGTTCCAGACTGAAGCACCTAGAACCGCTCTGCCACCGGGGCCGGCCGTAGATACATTTAATCATAGTTCAATCTCTAATGATTGACACCAACTAACAGCAGAGAGAGTGACATTAATAAAGTCTCTATATGGTCCAGGATACTTCCTCTGAGGACAGTCTCTAACAATATGGTGAACAGTTTTGCCAGCCCGTGTAGCCGAGCGGTTCTAGGCGCTTCAGTCATGAACCGCGCTGCTGCTACTGTCGCAGGTTCGAATCCTGCTTCGGGCATGGATGTGTGCGATTTCCTTAGGTTAGTTAGGTTTAAGTATTTCTAAGTCTATGGGACTGATGACCTCAGATGTTAAGTCCCATACTGCTCAGAGCCATTTGAACCATTTTTGTTGTTGAACAGTTTGTTCTTGACACCCACAATCACAGACTGGACAGTCTCGGAGTCCACACTTGTGCATCGTGTCGTGGCACCTGGCGTGGCCAGTTCTTATTCTGTCCAGCCTTGCCCACTCACTTCTCTGCAGGTGAAATCCTGGTAGGCTGGCAGTCTGTTCTTGGATACCTCGATGTGCTGTTCTTGCAGCGTTCCACCTCTTTCGCCACTCTTCTTTAATGTCGAACTTCTTATCATTCCTTCCATTGCGCCACAGTAGTTTGCGAGATTTTAAGCGGACTGGGGGAGGGTTGCTTAGGGCTGTATGAATTGGGAGGTCTTGTGGGTTGTCGGGGTGGTGTAGTTTTCTCCATTCTCGTTTGATTGCTCTTGGTGTCGTAATTCAGGTGGTGGGATGTGGTGTGCAGCCAGGGGATTGGGGTGGATTTTAATGTGCCCTTAATAATCCTCATTCACTCGTTCAGGAGTACGTCCAGCTTCCTCGTGCGGGCACTATGTTGCCACATTTGAGCACAGTATTTGGCAACTGAGTACACCAGCGTTAATACTGTGGTACATAGTCATTTCGTCCGCATCCCATGTTATACCAGCTAGTTTCTTTACGATGTTGTTTTGGGTCTTTAGTTTTTGGCTTGTTTTTTTTTCCAAATGTTTTTTGTACGTAAGAGACCGATCTAGTGTTGCTCAGGTGATGTCCAATAACTACTCCACAGCTCTCCTGACCAACCTATTCTGTTGTCAACTGCTTCTTTACCGACAACACAATATTGCCCGCCTCCTATTACACTAGCGGACAACACAGTACTGTCCGCCTCCTATTACACTAGCTACTACGTCTCTCTTGACATCTAGAAGTCTATACCGCATTACCTAGGGGTGGTTGGGGGAAGGGGATAGTTTTCATCAGATAATGTAGTCCTCAGAAACAAGCGATTGCAGAGGAATTGGAATCATTGTTAATGATATACCTTCTTAGCTATGTCCGAAAGGTGGTCACCATATCTGAGCGTTCTCTCTAATGTCACACCAACGTATCTTGGCTCATCATCGTATTTGACTGTGCCAAGACAATAAAACTGTGGCTGATCTTTACTGTTGCTAGACGATTAGAGAGATGCAAAAGACGTACTTCTGCTTTAGAAACGTTGAGTCTAAGTCGCCTCGTCTTAAAATTTTCGTAGAGTTTAGTAAAGCTGTCCGCTAACTATCCTTCACATTCAGAAAAATCCTCACTCTGAAATGAAATTGCGAGATCGTCTGCATTTTGCATCTTCCGGCAGGTCAAGTTTGCTTTGTAGAGACTGAATAACACCGGAGCAAGAACAGACCCTTGAGGCAACTCATCATTTAGTACATGTCATGTGTTCTGCTTTTCACTGTCCTGTACTTTAGACCGCCGATTTGCTAAACATGTTACTTAATAGGTTACCAGGAGTTTTACTAGGTATTGTTTTCAGAAATTTCTCGACGTCTTCTTGTCATATTTAATAGAAACTGGTTCAGCGGTATAGCTGAGAAAACTTAAAAAAATTACCATCACATTTATAATATTAGTATGGATTACATTCATTACGACAAGCATGCTGTAAGAAGTTTTACAACTAATGTCGAATCCAACACTTAGAAGTAAATATGACGTAATCAAAGGACTGTTGAATGGATTTGTGGAATCTGTGCGTCTAGCCAGCCGGTGTGGCCGTGCGGTTGTAGGCGCTTCAGTCTGGAGCCGCGTGACCGCTACGGTCACAGGTTCGAATCCTGCCTCGGGCATGGATGAGTGTGATGTCATTAGGTTAGTTTGGTTCAAGTAGTTCTAAATTCTAGGCGACTGATGACCACAGATGTTAAGTCCCATAGTGCTCAGAGCCATTTGAACCATTTTTGAGTCTGTGCGTCTGGAGACGTCCCATCAGACTTCCGGAAAAATATACTTAATACCATTCCGATGACAGGAAGGACAGCTACGTGCGTGCACTACCTCACCATCAGCTCAACAGTTGACTTACACAAAAAATGCTGGCAACAGCAATGGACAGAAGAATGGAAGAGAAAAATGAACACCTGTTAAACTGCGACCAGTTCGGCTTTACGAAGGGTAAAGGCGCCACAGAGGCAGTTCTGACGTAGCAGGAGATAATGAAAGAAAGACCTAGGAAAAAATCAAGACAGTTCACAGGATTGGTCGATCTAGGAAAAGCGTTCGACTACGTCAAACTGCGCAAGTCGTTCTTATCGTCAGTAAATAGGTGTAAGCTATACGGAAAGACGGGTGGTAAATAACAGATACAAGAATCAAGAGGTAAAAATAAGAATGGGCGACGAAACACGAAGTGCTGGGGTTACGCGGGCTGTAAGACAGGGATGCCGTCTCTCACCCCTTTTGTACAGGCTCTACATCGAAGAAGCAGTGATGTAAACAAAAAAAAAAAAAAAGATTATGAAGTGCAAGTAAAAGTTGGAGTGAAATAACAGCAATAAGGCTTGCCGATGATAAGGGAATTTGCAGTAAAATGAGGGACATTTTCAGTACCTCTTGAATGGAATGAACAGTCGAGTGAGTACAGAATATGGAGTGAGAATAAACCGTATAACCACGAAAGTAATAAGGAGTAGGAGAAATGAGATTAGTGATACATTCTACATCAAAACTGGTGATCACGAAATAGTCCAGGTAAAGAAAAGCCTTCTGCCTAGAAAGCAAAGTCACACAAGATGGACGAGACAAGACATAAGAAGTAGACCAGCACAGGGAAAGACGTCATTCTTGGACAAAACAAGTGTACTAGTGTGAAAGCTAGGTCTTGAAACTTCCCCTTTGAAAATGAAGAATGACAGTGCTGGAAAAACTCTTACGTTATTTAATACAGAAACAGCTGAGCAGAACTGAACGTACTCAGACATTACTCTCTTTACTTCTTCTGATCAACACTGAACTGACACACAATATTTTTAGCGCAACGCAATCTGACTTTCAATAATCCCTACAAAAGAATAGGCCTGACTAACAATAACCTATACCTTCCATGAATCACTTACCTCCCAAAAATCGTCGTTACTCGAACTACTGCAATACAGTGAGCGCCAGTACTGCCAGCTGAATAAAAGATTCTAACTACTGAAGGCACTAACTACTGATAGGCATAGTTAGCAAATGAAAGATTTTGATGGAGAACAAACAATATATATTCGACAGGCGTTTGATAGGACGTGGAGGACGCATAAATTGGCCAGCCCGTTCTCCTGATCTTACACCTCTGGACTTCTTTCTGTGGGGTACGTTAAAGGAGAATGTGTACCGTGATGTGCCTACAACCCCAGAGGATATGAAACAACGTATTGTGGCAGCCTGCGGCGACATTGCACCAGATGTACTGCGGCGTGTACGACATTCATTACGCCAGAGATTGCAATTGTGTGCAGCAAATGATGGCCACCACATTGAACATCTATTGGCCTGACATGTCTGGATACACTCTATTCCACTCCGTAATTGAAAACAAAAACCACGTGTGTACGTGTACCTCACCCCTCATGGTAATGTACATGTGCGTCAGTGAAAAAGATCAATAAAAAGGTGTTAGCATGTGGACGTAATGTGCTGTTCCAGTCTCTTCTGTACCTAAGGTCCATCACCGTTCCCTTTGGATCCCTACGTAATTCGGTGCTCTCCGATACACACGATCGAACAGCGTCAACTTTAGGTTACAATATCTCCGGATGTAATTAACATTTTACAATGCAACAAACGGCACTGATTACGTATTTGTTTATATGTTCAGATGTGCTAACAAAACTAACGGGGTTCCATTTAAACAAACGTAGGTTTGTGTTAAAAACATACTTCCGTGCATTTTTTTTTTGTTTGTATTAACCAATTACACTAGCCCCTCTCCTCACGTTCGGTCTGTGGAATCGATTCGTCAGTATTTGATATGGTTTACGAAATATATCCAGCGGTAATGTTAGGTGACTCACCCTATATATATATATATATATATATATATATATATATATATATATATGACATCCAGTTAAACAAATTTCCTTTTTCTGATGGACACACGTCCAGATGATCCGCTCAAAACTCTTGCGTCTCTCTCCCCACATCCACCACTGCTGGCGGCTCACCTCCAACTGCCCAACGCTTCGCGCTGTTCACATCCAGCGGCCCAACACTACACAAACGAATAATCCAACAATGAGTTCGACCAGCCACAGAGTGCACACAGCGCAGTCAGCGATTTTCATACACAGCACTATGTGGCGTCACGAACATAAAAATCTAAACAGCCTACTTACAGTCTTTGTTTGAGGAATAAATGATGACCATGTACGTAGGAGCACAGCATTGTATGTTAGTGAATCACGGACTATGGAAGAACCAGAATAGAGGAGAATCGATGCATTTGAGGTGTAGTGCTACAGGAGAACGTTGAAAATGTGTGGGGGGGCACATAAGATAAGGAACGAGGAGACTATCCGCAGAATCCCCTAGAAAATGAACATAAGGAAAACACTGACAAGAAGAAGAGGCAAGATTATACGGCAGATGTTCAGACATCAGAGAATAAGTTGAGTAGTACTAGAGGGAAGCTTCAGGGGAAGACAGGCAGAGACTGGAATAGATTCAACAAATAACTGAGAACCCCCCAGGGGGTCCACAACTCTTTTGTGGATACATGCGTAGCGAGCACGGGACCCCGAGCTAATGTGGCCCTCCTTCCTTTCTGGGCTTCATACCTTCCTTTTCCGCATCCTTCCCTATCCCCCCCCCCCTCGCCCCCCCCTCCCCTCACCTCTGGCTCTTTCCTTCCCTTTCTCCCCCTCTGGGAGTATGGTTTGTGCCTACGTCCGGAGACGGACGCTCGTAAATGTAACACATTCTTCGCCTTCTCTGCTTGTGTGTCTTCATCTTTCCTTTGTCCTTCTCTTTTCCGTACCTCTTCTTCTTACCCTTTTCTTCGCTGTGGCGTTTGAGACCTCTCTTCTTTCCTTTCCCTTTCTTTGTTTTTCCCTTTCTCTTTCTTCCTCCCTGTGCGTGTCTGAAGGCCGACCCACGCATATTCGTGCGTAGCCGGTGACGGGCTAACGCGTAATTCCCCGCCCTGGGTAGACAGGTAGGACACGTACGTACCCCCTGGTAATGGCCAGGCCCAGGGAGGGGTGATTACCCGAGCTGATACCTTCCGACAGTGCCGACTGGTCCCTCCGTCCGTTTGTCGGGAGGTGTGACCTGAGGTGTGAACAATCACCTAAGGCGGGAGTGCCCTCAGAGAGGGCGCCCACAAGGGAGGAGCGCGCCATCGGAGACGCCGGTAATCGTGGGGGATACTTCCGCAATGGTTTCCTCACCTTCCACTATGTCTGCTCACTAAGTTCACTGAGTCTCAGCCACAGACAGTTCTTCCATCATTGCCACAGTTCCTTGTTGTTTCTCGGTCTGATGAAGGTCACGACTTCTCCACGGTCAACCCTTTCATTATTCAGAAAGGTGTCGACGCAATTGCAGGTCCTGTAAAGTCTTGTTCCAGATTACGGAATGGCACCCTGTTGTTAGAAACAGTCAGTGCCCTCCAGGCACAAAAATTGCTGCATAC
Organism: Schistocerca cancellata; assembly: GCF_023864275.1. Taxonomy (NCBI): domain Eukaryota; kingdom Metazoa; phylum Arthropoda; class Insecta; order Orthoptera; family Acrididae; genus Schistocerca; species Schistocerca cancellata. Next base: position 11,852,266 of record NC_064635.1, on the reverse strand, counting down.
TTCACTTCTCCACACCTTCCCTGTCCGGGTAGAACCGCACAGTACTTTATATTCCTCGCGTGGAGTCGTCTATACACGCTACCTGGATGGATTGTCTGACGACGAAATTCAACACTACCTGTCTGACCAGGGCGTAACGGCTGTTCATAGAGTTATGAAAAGGGTTGACACAAACATCATTCCAACCCGCACTGTCTTCTTGACATTTGACAAAGTTCAACTGCCATCCAAAATCAAAGCAGGCTATGAGATAATTTCCGTTCGCCCTTACGTCCCAAACCCTACGCGTTGCTATCGGTGTCAGCGGTTCAATCACACCAGCCAGTCCTGTTCCAACCCGGCCAAATGTGTTACGTGTGGCAAGGATGCCCATGAGGGTGCTTGTCCACCCCCATCCCCTCGCTGCATCAACTGTACGGGTGAGACTGCCCCATTTTTGAAGACGAAAATCTCATCCAGGAAATCAGAGTGAAGGAAAAGGTGTCGACCTTTTCTGCTCGAAAATTATTCGCCAGTCGACAGCCCACCGTGCCTCAGACAGGAAAATACAGCACTGTCCTTGCTTCTCCTCGGCCAACAAAGGAGGCGGCCACGCAGACTTGCGACCTCACCTTTAGTGCCACAGTCGTCAGATCGGCTAGCGCAAAGATCGCCCGTTCAACCTCACCACTTTCGCCTGCCCACTCTACGGCTCACCCTTCATCGGGTTCTGCTAAGTCTCGAGCATACTCGTGAAGATTTTTTACATACCCCAACTTCACAACCATCGGTTCCTCCTTCATCTAAACATCATATTTCCAAGAAGGCTAATAAGAAACTCAGTTCATCTCCTTCTCCGCCAAGGCGTGTCTCATCTACAGCACCACCTGGCGGAAATCGCCCTCGGCCGTCTTCTGTGTCGCCGAGGCGCACTGCTGGCGGCCGATCAACCGGCCGATCGCTGGTGGCAGGAGCTGCTCCTGAACAACCTATGGATCAGGATCTTCTGCCTTCAGCTGAATGCCATTCCATGCTGTCGGTCGCAAGCTCTGAGCAGTCGTTGAGTTGACGGCAACCTTGGTCACATTCCTCCATTTTCTGTTCACCCTATGTCCATTATCCACTGGAATATCCGCGGCATTCGAGCCAATCGGGAGAATTGTCGATCCTCTTACGATCCTACTCGCCGGTCATCTTCTGTCTTCAGGAAACAAAGCTGCATGCCCATGACCGCTTTGTTCTCCCCCATTTTCAGTCAGTCCGATTTGATCTCCCCTCTGTTGAAGGCACTCCAGCCCATGGAGGACTCATGATTCTTCTCCATTATACTCTACATTATCACCCAATCCACTTAAACACTTCCTTCCAAGCTGTCGCTGTCCGTCTTTCCCTTTCTGGATATACCTTTTCTCTTTGTACTGCATACATTCCATCGTCCACACCAATGGCACGAGCTGATCTCCTTCATCTTCTTGGTCAGCTTCCACCCCCCTATTTGCTGGTTAGGGATTTCAATGCCCACCACCCGCTTTGGGGATCTCCACATCCTTGTCTACGTGGCTCACTATTGCTAGACGTCTTCCACCAAGCGGATCTAGTTTGCCTCAACACTGGGGTCCCTACATTTTTGTCTGCCTCTACGACAAATTTCTCTCATTTGGACCTTTCGGTCGGTACTGTTCCGCTAGCTCGGCGTTTCGAATGGTTCACCCTTGATGATACGCACTCGAGTGATCACTTTCCATGTGTCCTTAGACTGCAGCCTCAACTGCCCTATATGCGCCCGCGACGCTGGAAGTTTGCCCAAGCCGATTGGACACTTTTTTCGTCTCTAGCGACATTCGATGACCGTCACTTTCCTAGCGTCGACGATGAGGTCACACATATTACCGACGTTATTCTTACAGCTGCGGAACGTTCAATACCACGCACCTCCGAATTGCCCCGGCGCCCCCCAGTTCCTTGGTGGAACGAGGCATGCCGTGACGCATTACGTGAGCGGCGACGTGCTCTTCGCGTTTTCCGCCACCATCCTACTTTGGCCAACTGTATCCGCTATAAGCAGTTCCGTGCGCGATGCCGTCGCGTCATCCGCGATAGCAAGAAGGCAAGCTGGAAATTCTTTATTAGCTCATTTCACACCTTCACTCCCTCCTCGGAAGTTTGGAGTCGGATTCGACGGTTATCAGGCGCGCCTAGTTTCTCCCCGGTCTCTGGGCTCACTGTCGCGCATGATACATTAGTGGACCCCGTCGCAATTTCTAACTCATTGGGTCAACACTTTGCTGAGATTTCGAGCTCTTCAAATTACCCGCCAGCGTTTCTCCCGAAGAAACGTGCAGCGGAAATGCGACCTCTTGCTTTCTCCTCTCAAAATCGCGAAAGCTACAATACTGTTTTCTCCATGTGGGAACTCCAACATGCACTCTCTTCTTCTCGCTCCTCCGCCCCAGGACCGGATGGTATCCACATCCAAATGTTGCTGCATTTATCATACCATAGTCTGCTTTACCTCCTTCGCCTCTATAATCGAATTTGGACCGACAGTACTTTTCCCAGACGATGGTGGTAAACTATCGTCGTTCCTGTTCCGAAACCTGGAAAGCACAAACATCTCCCCTCTAGCTATCGCCCCATTTCTCTCACGAGTAGTGTATGTAAGGTTTTGGAGCGTAATGGTGAATTGCCGTTTAGCTTGGTGGCTGGAGTCCCGCAGTCTTTTAACACATGCCCAATGCGGTTTCCGAAAGCATCGTTCTGCAGTTGACCATCTTGTTTCTCTCTCCACTTATTTCATGAACAATTTCCTCCGGAAACGCCAAACAGTAGCAATATGTTTTGATCTGGAGAGAGCATACGATACCTGTTGGAGGACAGGCATCCTCCGCACACTGTTCTCTTGGGGATTTCGAGGTCGGCTGCCCCTTTTTCTTCGCGAATTTATGGCAGAGCGCACATTTAGAGAGCGGGTGAACACTACTCTCTCCCGTACTTTCTACCAAGAAAACGGGGTACCCCAGGGCTCCGTGCTAAGTGTTGTACTGTTTGCTATTGCCATAAATCCAATTTTGGATTGTCTCCTTCCTGATGTCTCGGGCTCCCTCTTTGTGGACGATTTTGCGATCTACTACAGCTCTCAACGGACCAGCCTTCTTGAACGACGTCTTCAAGGATGTCTCGATCGTCTCTACTCTTGGAGCACCGAAACCGGCTTCCGTTTTTCTTCCAGTAAGACCGTTTGTGTTAATTTTTGGCGACGTAAGGAGTTTCTTCCACCCTCCTTACATCTAGGATCTGTCAACCTTCCGTTTTCGGACGTCGCTAAATTCTTAGGTTTTATGTTTGACAGACAACTGTGCTGGTATGCAGGCCGCCCCTCCTCCCTACTACCACCGGGAGTCCGCTTCCGTCAACTGCTCCATTCTCTTTCCTTCCGCTTTCCTAAAACCTTCTTGACAACTTGGGGTACAGCACCGCCTTGGCTCCGTCCCCGGATCTGCCTGCTCCGTGACCTTTGTCAATTTCCCAAGGATGGTACCCCTTCACTTGTTTATCGTCGGGCATTTGCTGCTCTTATGTGCACAAATGAAGGAAGCCACATTTATTTACACTGATGGCTCGAAAACATCGTTAGGTGTAGGGAGTGCCTATATTGTTGGCGACACCCCAAATCAATTTCGGCTTCCCGACCAGTGTTCGGTTTATACTGCGGAGCTTTACGCTGTTCTCCAGGCTGTCCACTACATCCGCCGCCACCAGCGGATGCAGTATGTTATCTGCTCAGATTCTCTCAGCTCTCTCCTCAGTCTCCAAGCTCTTTACCCTGTGCACCCTCTGGTCCACCGGATTCAGGACTGTCTGCGCTTGCTCCACCTGGGGGGCGTCTCGGTGGCGGCCAAGGCTGCAGTCTCTCTTCTTCGGCCAGCTATTCAATCAATTCCCTTCGCCGATCTACGGAGCGTTTTATGTCGTCGTGTCGTTCTTTTATGGCACGCACATTGGTCGACACTTCCCCATAATAAATTGCGGGACGTGAAAGCTCTTCCCTGTGCTTGGACCTCTTCCTCCCGAACGCGTCGTCAGGAGGAGGTAATTTTAACTAGACTCCGGATAGGGCACTGTCTTTTTAGCCATCGACATCTTTTAAGCGGCGATCCTCCCCCACTCTGTCCCCACTGTTCTCAGCTGTGGACGGTAAGACACCTTTTACTCGAGTGCCCCTATTTTACTCCGTTACGCGCCCGTCTACAGATGTCGCCTGATATATCGTCGATTTTAGCAGGTGACACGCGCTCGGCCGATCGCGTTCTCGAGTTTATTAGTGGCAGTGAAATGACGTCAGTGATTTGAAGCTTTTGTTTGGGGGACAACCAACCCCTTTCTGTAGTGGATTTTTAAGCCTTCCTTCGGCTTTTAGTTTCTCCAATTTTTTGAGTTTCGTTCCCATTGCTGCTGGTTTCCATTTTCGGTTTTTACTGTTTCCTAAGTCAGTGACCGGGCGCTAATGACCATAGCAGTTTTGCGCCCTAAAACCAAAACAAAACAAAACAAAAAAATAACTCAGAAGACTAAGGAGGGAAGAAGAACTTGAAGCCAAAATTTAGAAGTAGCTAAAGCAAAAATTTGTTCATGAAAAGTAGATGGGTCAAGTATGTTCCATTAATACAAATTCCTTGATTTTCTTTCCAGTTCAACAATATGAAAACTTCTTCCAGATATGGTATAAATCTGTTGATTTTTCAAGCTCCTTACGTGAACCCTATTTCAGTTGTATGCCTTTGACTGACCAGATGAACCCTAGCAGAAGCCCTTGTACATATTCTTCAGCTTAATCACCTAACATGAATCAGTACCCTACAGATATAATGCACTTAATACGTGCAAGCAGATGATGCAATTTGAGTCCCTTAGTGTTACGCCACGGTTTTTATTCTTCTTCAGCTTTGCATTAGCAAGTATCTAGTTTTTGTAGTTCCTTGGCGTACGTAAAAGTCAGTAAACAGACCTGTTCTTATCGAGGGACATTTGAATCAGGAGTGCATTCGTCCGTGTACGAAAGCTGCAGCGGTCGTGGGCGGTCGAGATGACACCTGTCTCCCGTAGCGTGGAGGAATGTTCCGGGATTACGCTGTCGATGCATCACGCGATTTCTTCTACGTTTATGCAGTGAGCTGCTTCGAGCGCTTTGCTGGAGGGAAGCAGCGTGTTGCAAAAAAAATATCCGTGCGGTTCGTGCTTCCACTGAGGGGACTCGGCAAGGCGTGTTACGCGCCGCCATGACCCACTGGCCTCATTCCACACTTGCAGGCGTACCGGAGGCCGCTTGGGGCAATCCAGTGCGACGTAATCGCAGAGTCTGACATCCCACGAAAACACACACACACAGTTTTCCAACTGCGTGGTTTTTTATTCTTAGCTCGTCATTCGTTGGACTAGTTTGAAGGTAGCCTCCAACTCATTCCACATTTTGCCAATCTTTTCACGCCTGTACGTCTACAGGTGTCCCAGGAGAGATGGTCAGTATTCAGAGATGTGGCAGGAACATTCATTCGAAGCAGGATATTCTAGTAAACATGAGCTTTAAAATGCATACCTTAACAGCTATGAGCACTTGTTATACTTTGCTACTGTGAATTACATCACTTCTACAGAACGAGTACTCACAGCACTTACGGTATGCATTTTAGTGCTTATATTCAGTAGACTTCTTTTTCTTAGAATTATCGTTCCTGTCATGCCGCTGAATGTTCACCATTTCTACTGGGACATCCGATGTATCCACATATCGTGAATTATTTACAGAAGAGTACAGAAACTGGTAGAAAGCGATCTAGGGGACGATCAGCTTGTGTTCTGGAGTAATTTAGGAACACGCGAAACAATAGTAACGCTAGTCGTCTTACAACATAGGCTAAGGAAAGGCAAATCAATGTTTACTGCAATTTTAGACTTAGAGAAAGCTTTTGACTAGAGTACACTCTTTGAAATTCTGATGGTATCAGGAATAAAATGTAGCGAGCGAAGCGTTAGAACAGGTTCTACAGAAACCAAACTACAGTTAAAACAGTTGCGGGCATGAAAGGGAAATCGTAGTTGAGAAGGAAGTTAGACTGGGCTGTAACCTACCCCCGATGCTATTCAATTTGTAAACCGAGCAAAGCAGTAAAGAAAAGGAAGGATACATTTCGAAAGGGAATTAATGTTTAGCGAGAAGAGTTTCGGGTTTGAGATTTGCCGACGACGTTGTCATTCTGCCAGAGGTTACAAAGGACTTGGAGGACCAGTTCAACGGAAAGTGTCCTGCAAAAACATTATAACTATCAACAAAAGTAAAACAAGGATAGTGGAATGTAGTCAAATTAAACCATGTGATGTTGAGGGAATTAGATTAGGAAATGAGACACTTACAGTAGTAAATCAGTTTTGATATTTGGGCACCAAAATAACTGATGATGGTGGAAATAGAGGGAATATAAAACGGAGACTGGCTACGGCAACGACATCAGTACACTTGTTCGCCCTCTGCTTGAATATTGTTCACCAATGTGGGATCCGTACCAGATAGGGTTGATAGAAGAGATAGAGAAGATCCAATGGAGAGCAGCGCGCTTCGATACAGGATCGTTTAGTAATCGCGAAAGCGTTACGGAGATGATAGGTAAACTCCAGTGGAAGACTCTGCAGGAGAGACGCTCAGTAGCTCGGTACAGGCTTTTGGTGAAGTTTCGAGAACATACCTTATTTGAGAAGTCAAACAGTGTATTGCTCCCTCCTACGTATATCTCGCGAAGAGACCATGAGGATAAAATCAGAGAGATTAGAGCCCACACAGCGGGCGTCACTTTTGCATACCGACAATCTTTCTTTCCACGAACAATACGAGACTGGAATAGAAGGGAGAACCGATAGAGGTACTCAAAGTACCCTCCGCCACACACCGTCAGGTGGCTTGCGGAGTATGAATGTAGATATAGATTTCTCAAAAAGAGGAAGTTCTTGCGATGGAATGTAAAAGTAAGTGTTAGGATGTATTATTCGAAGATTATTGTGGTGTGTGTAGCCTTGGACGGAAGTGAAACGTGGACGATAGGTAGTTGAGACAAGAAGACAATAGAAGCTTTTGGAATGTGGTGCTACAGAAGGTTGATGAAGGTTAGATGGGTAGATCACATAACTAATGAGAAGGTACTGAATAGAACTGAGAAGATAAGAAATATGTGGTACAAGTTGACTAAAAGAAAGGACCGTTGATAGGACACAGTCTGAGGCATCAAGGAATTGTTAATATGGCAATGGAGGGAAGTGTATGGGTAGAAATTGTAGAGGGAAACCCAGGGATAGATAGAGTAAGGAAGGAACTTCAAATGGATGTAGGTTGCAGTAGTTATGAGGCTTGCACAGAATGGAGTAGCCTGGGGAGCCACATCAAACCAGTATGTGGACTGAAGATTACTTGAACAGGGTATAAAAAAAACTAGTTATACTAAATTCTACAGCTTTTGCAGGAGATAAATAAAATTTCCTGCATGTGACAAAAATGTCACCGCTAGTGGTCGTTGAAGGGTTTGATGCTCGACTTCCCTTAGGCCAAAGTCCGGACAAAATTGCTATGTTTGGCAGTAGGAATATTCTAAGGCAATTCGTGTGTTCCACCATCAACAGAGATTTATCATAGAAGTGTGTCATGGTATTGTTCACGACCAACTGATTGGGCCGTTTCTCCCGTCTAACATGATCGCTGGTGGAAATTATCTTATCATTCTCTGTGAAGTACTGCCGGAAATGTTGCAGAATGTCCCACTCGCAGTCGGGCTAAGATTGCGGTTTTAGCATAACACTTTGTCCTGGATACCAGGGAATGTTTAGATACTGTTTTCCCTAATATTTATGGTATTGGAAGGGGTAGGGTCGGTACTGTGACCACGACGTCATCCCGACCTCAGTCCTACAGACCTCTTTTTGTCGCGGTAAATGGACAGTTTGGTATACGAGACAACCGTTCACACTCCAGAAGGGCTGGTTTCCCTCTTGGCTGGTTGCTACAGCCATTGCTTGGTGAAACACTTCATTGTTTTGTGAGAGTTAACGAATATCAAAATATGTGACATAAATAGTCTATCTTCCGATTACATTGATTCGTTGTTGTTGTTGTTGTTGTTGTTGTTAGGGTCTTCAGTCCAGAGACTGGTTTGATGCAGCTCTCCATGCTACTCTATCCTGTGCAAGCTTCTTCATCTCCCAGTTCATACTGCAACATACATTCTTCTGAATCTGCTTAGTGTATTCATCTCTTGGTCTCCCTCTACGATTTTTACTCTCCACGGTGCCCTCCAATACTAAATTGGTGATCCCTTGATGCCTCAGAACATGTCCTACCAATCGATCCCTTCTTCTAGTCAAGTTGTGCCACAAGCTCCTCTTCTCCCCAATCCTATTCAATACCTCCTCATTAGTTATATGATTTACCCATCTAATCTTCTGCATTCTTCTGTAGCACCACATTTAGAAAGCTTCTATTCTCTTCTTGTCCAAACTATTTATCGTCCACATTTCACTTCCATACATGACTACACTCCATACAAATACTTTCAGATGATGATGATGATGATGATGATGTTTGGTTTGTGGGGCGCTCAACTGCGTGGTTATCAGCGCCCGTACAATTTCCCAACCTTTGCACAGTCCAATTTCGCCACTTTCCTAGATGATGATGAAATGATGAGGACAACACAAACACCCAGTCATCTCGAGGCAGGTGAAAATCCCTGACCCCGCCGGGATTCGAACCCGAATACTTTCAGAAACGACTTCCTGACACTTATATCCATACTCGATGTTAACAAATTTCTCGTCTTCAGAAACGCTTTCCTTGCCATTTTACATTTTGTATCCTCTCTACTTCGACCATCATCAGTCATTTTGCTCCCCAAATAGCAAAACTCGTTTACTACTTTAAGCGTCTCATTTCCTAATCTAATTCCCTCAGCATCACCCGATTTATTTCGCCTACATTCCACTGTCCTCGTTTTGCTTTTGTTGATGTTCATCTTATATCCGCCTTTCAAGACACTGTCCAATCCGTTCAGCTGCTCTTCCAAGTCCTTTGCTGTCTCTGACAGAATTACAAAGTCATCGGCGAACTTCAAAGTTTTTATTTCTTTCCATGGATTTTAATACCTACTCCGAGTTTTTCTTTTGTTTCCTTTACTGCTTGCTCAATATACAGATTGAATAACATCGGGGATAGGCAACAACCCTCTCTCACTCCCTCCCCAACCACTGGTTCCCTTTCATGCCCCTCGACTCTATATAACAGCAGTCTGGTTTCTGTACAAATTGTAAATAGCCTCTAGCTACCTGTATTTTACCCCTGCCACCTTCACAATTTGAAAGAGAGTATTCCAGTCAACATTGTCAAAAGCTTTCTCTAAGTCTACAAATGATAGAAACGTAGGTTTGCCATTCTTGATTTTTTACACCGTCAAGGAAACACAGAACTTGCTATTTGACATAAATTTCAAGTAGATACCCTTAGTCATTCCTCAGAAAAAGAGGCCATAACAGACAGGCGGACAACAAAGTGAAGCTTTAAGTGTTCGGTTTCCACCGCCCAAGGTACGGAATCTTAAAAGAAGGTGTAAAATGGAGAGGAGGAATGGTGTGCCTGGACAAAACCCCGAGCCCCATTTCTGCGCTGAACATTTCCTCCTCCAAGTCAGCTTCCAACAGTCGTCGTAGAGTTTCGTTCGTCATTCGCCTTGTTGAGAATTGCAGGTTTCACTTTGAGTGGTCGGTAATTGGCACTGCTTCGGCGGAGGAGTCTGCAGCGTAGGTCGCTTCTTGAGGCTCGTCCTCTATGACGTGCTATAACTAAGCCGATCACGTCTCTGCGCGCCAGACGGGGATTACAAGTCCCAGACGCAGTCACCACTGCAAGCGTCTGCCTCAGGCCTTTCACACTGACAAAGGAACTGAGCGAGGGGTCAGACGCTGCGGTGGGGCGGTACGGCTGTTACACGTTTCACGAACGGCGACCCCACATCCTTTTGAGAACACCGTTAATACTTGAAACACCAGTTGCCAGCGAGACCTTCCTCCCAGTTGTGAAGTAACCTTCTCCATAAGAAGTTTTTCATAGTAAACTGTGGAGTCCACGTTAAGGAATGTGATTTTGTAAGGGGCAGTCAATTGGGGAACGAGACAAATGGGAAAAATGCGCTCCCAGGGTTACGTACAAGCTTAATTACGTATATAGACTGTTCATGCAGCCCGGGAGCAGAGAATCTCGGACATTTTTACCTGTTACTGGTACTAATTCTGGCAAGATACCGATCCAGGGATATTCAAGACTTTCGAGAATCTTTTAAATTTGAAAGTCTGATAAAAATAAAAGAAGAAAAATTTTTTCGTGTGACATATTATTTATTTATTTTCGTTACAGCCACCTATGGGCTACGTTTACACAACTTCCCTCACTTTCTAAACTTCTCTTCCTTCCTCTTTCGCCAATACTCCTTCATCCGTTGGCTCACTCGTGCATGTTCTTCTGCCGAGAATACACTGTTCTTCCTCGTGTTCTCCTCGAACAAATCCTTCACCTATGCAACCTTTTTCCTAAAGACCTGCCTGTTCAGAAGTTCTTCTGCCTTGGTCCCGCATGTTTCTAGAAACCAGTGCACTTCTTTCACCCATGGATGTCGTGTCTTCCTGTTATGGAAGAGAAGATCTAAACATTCTGCGTGGTGTCTGTTTGTTCTATATCGTGTCTCCCTACCACTTTCGCGCAACGACGCTCTGAGCGTGTTTTTTAGGGAATTGACTAGTTTGAACCTGGAACCTGTTGCTGGTAAGGAGACGCCAGATCACACATGACATGTAGAGTTCAGAAGAGCTCAGTGAGACTAGCGATGATATAATCAAATACTTAATGCTTTCAGCGTCAGCTCCACAGCACACCCTGTAAAAGAATCTTAATACTAACTAAATTTAGTGGAAAAGGTTCAAGGATTTCCTATTTTTTGGTAGCTGGTAAAATAACGTCGAAAAAGCAATTAAGTTTACCATTGGAATTTTTATTCTACTCACAAAACATTGTTTATAAATTGCACTATTGATAAAAGGAAATGTTTTAATACAGGATGGTAGAAAACCAACTGCGTTCAACAAAAATGTGAATGAATATTCCCTGAATGGGTTGCCAAGTTCTACAATGGATCGAAGGATGACCTATGCCATATCACATCTATAATCTAGGTTTAAATTAAGTTTCAGAAAAGAGAAAACTATCAAAATGGTCTACAGTGACCCTCAATTATCTTTAATTACTTATCTAACTTGTCGTAAATTACAGTGGCTGATGTGGCTTCTCAATAACTATATAACAGAAAAATCATCGCGTTTCAGATTTTTACTTCAAGTGGCAAATGTGAACACCATGAGCTTTAATTGACGATCGACACTAGTATTACGTTAAAAGAGGATGTAACAGATGAGACTTCTGGAGTTCTGAGTGAAGCCTTATGCACTGAAAAATGCGGCATCGCATGCGTTCATTACCTTGTCGGTGTTCGTCAGTGGGCGGCGGGCAGCACAGCTCTGTCCAGCTCGCCCTCTCGGAAGCAACTCCCTCCTAACTTCTCCTTGCTACAATTTACCGAAGTTGGTTTAAAAAAAACAATCTGGCTGTGTTTTCATCTGACCAATCAGGGTCTCAATGTTAACCTTAAGCTCCGCCTACAAAAATTCTGTCTATCCAATGAGAAACGTTACACTTTTCGTGGTGGGTCAATGTTTTTAAAGTTTGCAACGTAACAGAGACGCGAAAAATTCTCACGCTAAAACTTGCAGCTCGTGTGGTCCTTTTAGCGTTATCGTAAAATCTACACTGTTCTTCTGGAGGGCTCTATCTTTTAACATGGGTTGGGGGGTGGTCCTAACGTAAGAGAGACGCGAAAAAGGTCTCACGCTAAAACTTGCGGGTGGTGTAGCCCTAGCGGTTAGCTGGCGGCGTGGGTGTCCGTCCCTTATCGTAGGGCCTTCCAGCTGAACACGGTTCTGCTCTCGGCTTCTGTTCTCGTTTCTCCCCTCGGAACTGCGTCTGTCTCACGGTGGGAAGGTATGACATGCATTTAGGAATTCTTGTGTTAGTCTGTGGTATTCCATTTGCTCACTCGTTACTCGTATTACTTTGGTTAATTTAATGTCACGATTTATTCGGAGCTATGTGACATACTACTGGATTTGCTTATCATGTCAGGGTTTTCATGGAAGGTGTTGGATTTGCCTGACACCTTACAAAGAATCTTGTTGGTTAGCCTCCTGATTCCATTCTTTCAATATGTCAATAGAAAGACAGTCATCGTTTCTTCATCGTGGTGGTGGTATTTTCAAATCGTTGATAAAGTTCTTGATTTGATCATAGGCGGAACGTAACTTAATTTGATATTTTCCTGGGCCCAAGAATCTTTCTAAGGAATTTCCTTTCTTTCTTTTCCAAGTCTGAAAGTCCCTTCCTGGCTATTGTCTCAGATGCATATAAACATTCAGGTTTGACGACTGTACTGTAGTGTCGGAATTTGGCCCGGTATGAGAGTGATTTAGATTTGTATGTGTTCTGACACAATCTGAATGCTATTTCCATTTTTCTTGCCCGTTCTTCAGTTGCTGCCCTTCGATTGTTGTTTGGAGTCAAAATCTCTCCTAGGTACTTGAATTTCTGTACTCTTCTGATGTCGCCATACTTGGTCCTCATTGTCCAGACTGGACCAGTGGCATTTATGTTCATATATTGTGTCTTCTCAAAAGACATTTGCAATCCTGCTTTCACTGCTGTTTCCTCGAGGACGTAATTAAAAATTAAAAATTTTGTGGTATTTTTTCTTTTACTTGCAGTGTGAAACCTTACTCTTGCCAAATATCGTGAATCTAGGTCAACAGGAAGCACCATATTGGTTTTGACGGGTGAGTCTACGAGTATCAAAATATGTGACATAAAAGGCCGTATCTTTTGATTGCATTGACGTAGAAGCTCAACTTCTTTGCACCGCGTGGATATCGTAGACCTTAGCACACGACACTAATTTCACCTTGATACGTCCACCCGTTCCTGAGGAAAAGGCATCTTAACAGACAGACAGACAACAAATCACAAAAAAAAAAAATCCTGTGATGTTGAAACTGTTCCGTTATTATTTAAGTCACATACGGAAATATCAGACGTTGCTTCTCTACATTAGTAGTACTCTGGTTCAGAACAAAAGAAACAGAAATTAATTACACTTCCTACAAACCATAAAGAAATCAGTACTGAATTATCAGACTGCGAGTTTCCAAATATTCTCTAAGAACTCCCAACAAGTATTGTGCAATGCTGCTGTAAGCAACGAACAACTTACCTCGTAATCAAAATATCCACGGGTGTGCTGCCGGTCTATAGTGTCCAACGGGCACAATATTTCGGCGATCATACATGTCGCCATCATCAGGTGAACTGACGGACTGAGCTCCTGTGAACGTGCCGGCACGGACATCCGTACGCTATGGCTGCTCAGAGGGAACTGGGTTCGGTCGCGGCGGCGGCCGATTTAAATACCCTCCGCCCGCGGCGCGCTCCCACCGCTTTTTCTCTGCAACGGGAAGACGTATCAACTTGAAATTTGTGTCACATACTAACGGGTATGGTACCGTGTATGTATTATAAACATTAGCTTCTGAGACAATGCAGTAGAAAGATGTCACGCATTTTGATACACACCAAAACCTATAGGGTATTGAATTTTATGTTAACCGGGGACCTAGAAACGACGGAGAGGCTCCGTCCCCGCCGCAGCCACAGTGGTCCGCAACCCCACGACGACTACCCCAGTCCACTTCACCCCTCCGCCGCCCCACACCGAACCCAGGGTTATTGTGCGGTTCGGCCCCCGGTGGACCCTCCAAGGTACGTCTCACACCAGACGAGTGTGACCCTTATGTTTGCGTGGTAGAGTAATGGTGGTGTACGCGTACGTGGAGAACTTGTTTGCTCAGCAATCGCCGACATAGTGTAGCTGAGGCGGAATAAGGGGGACCAGCCCGCATTTGCCCGCAACTGCCTAAAAACCATCCACAGACTGGCCGGTTCAGCGGACCTCGTACTGGGAACCAGGCGCTCCTTCCCATTCAGGAAGTCTGTGCGTTAGACCGCACGACTAACCGGGCAGGCCACATATAGGGTACTTCCCGTTGCTCTAGAACAGGGCTTCGCAACATACTTGAGCAGCAAGGCGCGAGCACGGAGCAGCGCGAGCACGCTACCCCCACTACCGGACCAGAGTGGAGAGTGGGGAAAGTCACGTGGGGCACACAACAGCTGCCGCCAGTCAATGTAAATCCGCGGCCACCTGCAGGGATATCACTCACGAATTATTACTGCGACAAATGAAACAAATAAAGGAGAATGTACACATGCCACATAATTTTATTAGCTTAGTGTATGCCTCTACATTCGCATTAATTTGTGAACTGTTACACAATAAAAGGTGTCACTGAAGTGTGGGATTCTCTGTTATCTTGTACTTTTTGCCCTTTACAATTGCGTCTATGTTCGGAGTAATTGTTCTTGTGCATTTTAGGCGTAGCGTGCAGTTTAAATTTCGATCAGACAATGCGTTTATCAGGCGCGGCTTGTTACATTTCATTGCAGAGAACAGTTGTTCACAAACATACGTGGAACCGAACATTGATATTATTGCAGCCGCCAGTTTGTGCAAACGAAGAAATCTATCCTGACGGAAGTGTCTGTAGAATTCCAAAATGTTTTTCTTGTTCTGAAATTTGTCTCTGTATTCTCTGTCAAACTGCAGGTCAATAATTTCTTGCTGCAGCTCAGGGCGAATCTCTTAAATGTTCGCTGAATATGGAGAGAACAGATCAAAATCACTGTCTAGTGCTGTCTTGAAAGCGCTGATCAGCTAAACTATGTGAATAACGTTCACAGTCTTTGTGAACATCTTGCATGGATGATAATTTAGGAAAATGAGCTAGGTTTCCTGTTTCCAGCTGACTCACCCAAAGTGTCAATTTCATTTTAAAAGCTCGTATTCGATCTATGAAATGAGTAATTAGCAGATCTTTACCTTGTAGTAAAATGTTCAAAGCATTCAAATGGCTAGTTAAATCTGCTAAGAACGCGAGATCACATTCAAACGGGCGCGCGCATTTCCCCTCCCTCCCTACTCCGCGACCTTGCACCTGCTCGCGAGCACGTGCCTGAGCAGACGAGAGTACTCGCGCTCAAAACCGGCCAGTTGTCAAGCCCTGGTCTAGAACCATGAAATTTAGGAAGGAGTAAGGTTTCACACTGCACCCAAAGGAAAAAAAATTCCGAAAATTGTTAACTTCTAATTATATGAGACGAAAAATGTTTCTTTTCTCATTTGTTCTCCGACTTCAGACTTGAAATTAAAACGTTCTGGAAAGTCTTGGAATCCCTGAAACCCATATGATCTCTTCCGAATATCACTGTGGATCAGGTTTGATTCGCAGGTTGGATGAACTGTCTATATACTTAGATAAGGTTGTACCGAAACGTCTGTGCGTGAGTCCTACTTTTTTCTGGCTAATTTTTTTTTCTTTTTATCTGTCTCGTTTTGATTTGAGTGCCCGTAATATACCCTGTGTACTCGTTAGCTGAGACTATTTAATTACACCCTATTGTATGACAGTTTGATACTTATCTCTTATTTACGTTCGGAATGAGTTTTCACTCTGCAGTGATGTGTACTGTGATTTGAAGCGTCCTCGCAGGTTACAGCTGCGTACCGGATCAAGACTCGAACTTTGGACCTTTGCGTTTCGCAGGCAAGTGGTCTACCAGCTGCGCTACCCGAGTACGAAGGGTGATCTGCCCTCGTAGACTTACTTCCGCCTGTACGTCACCTGTTTCTTCCTGACTCTGCAAGTCTCAGAGGTATGTTGCGGGACTAGCACTCCTGGAACAACATACATTGCGGAGACGTGGCCTAATCCAAGGCCTGGGGAAACGTTTACAGAATGAATTTTTACTCTGTAGAAGAATCTGCGCTGTTATGAAACTTTCTGGAGGGTTTAAACTGTGTGTCGGACGTGGGCTCGAACCTGAAACGTTTGCCTAGACGAGGAGATTTGAACACACGAGGACGGCTGGCGAGTCGTCATCGGATAGCTGAGTCTCGGGGCACTGGCCCGCGAAAGACAGAGGTCCCAGCTTCGAGTCCTGCGGCATCCAGTTTTACTCTGCCTTGACGTTTCACCGTGGATATTACTCTCTGACGCGTTAACACACGTCCTAACATCCACTCACTTCTTCCTGTCACTATTCTGCACATTTTCCTTTCCTCTCCGATTCTGCAACACACCTCATCATTTGCTATTTGTCAATCCATCTGTTTTTTGACATTCTTACGTATCTCCGTATCATAAATGCTTCGATTCTCATCCTTTCCGGTGTTACACAGGGCATGTAAATTAATTAATTCATGCTGGTTGGCATCGAGGAACTCATTCTGTTCGAGAAACCTGATTGTGTTTGAGCTCGTAATAGGCTGTAAGATTGTACAGTCCGTCAAGAGACTTCCGATTAATCTCTGGTCAAGTCTGGTGGTTAGCAATTGTACGCCACCACTCGCTTGTCGTTCAACAGCAAAGTACCACCAGTGAATATTTCTTTCACCACCAAAATCTTAACCGGCCACCTCCTAAACTGATTGTTGTTGTTGTGGTCTTCAGTTCTGATACTGGTTTGATGCAGCTTTCCATGCTACTCTATCCTGTGCAAGCTGCTTCATCTCCCAGTACCTACTGCAGCCTACATCCTTCTGAATCTGCTTAGTGTATTCATCTCTTGGTCTCCCTCTACGATTTTTACCCTCCACGCTTCCCTCCAATACTAAACTGCTGGTCCCTTGATGCCTGAGAACATGTCCTACCAACCTATCCCTTCTTCTAGTCAAGTTGCGCCACAAACTCCTCTTCTACCCAATCCTATTCAATACCTCCTCGTTAGTTATGTGATCTACCCATCTAAACTTCAGCATTCTTCTGTAGCACCACATTTCGAAAGCTTCTATTCCCTTCTTGTCCAAACTATTTATCGTCCATCTTTCACTTCCATACATGGCTGCACTCCATACAAATACTTTCAGAAACGACTTCCTGACAATTAAATCTATACTCGATGTTAACAAATTTCTCTTCTTCGGAAACGCTTTCCTTGCCATTGCCAGACTACATTTTATATCCTCTCTACTTGGACCATCATCAGTTATTTTGCTCCCCAAATAGCAAAAGTCCTTTACTACTTTAAGTGTCTCATTTCCTAATCTAATACCTTCAACATCACCCAACTTAATTCGACTACATTCCATTATACTCGTTTTGCTTTTGTTGATGTTCATCTTATATCCTCCCTTCAAGACACCATCCATTCCGTTCAACTGCTCTTCCAAGTCCTTTGCTGTCTCTGACAGAATTACAATGTCATCGGCGAACCTCAAAGCTTTTATTTCTTCTCCATGGATTTTAATACCTACTCCGATTTTTTCTTTTGTTTCCTTTATTGCTTGCTCAATATACAGATTGAATAACATCGGGGAGAGGCTACAATCCTATCTCACTCACTTCCCAACCGCTCCTTCCCTTTCATGCTCCTCGACTCTTATAACTGCCATCTGGTTTCTGTACAAATTGTAAATAGCCTTTCTCTCCCTGTATTTTACCCCTGCCACCTTCAGAATTTCGAAGAGAGTATTCCAGTCAACATTGTCAAAAGCTTTCTCTAAGTCTACAAATGCTAGAAACGTAGGTTTGCCTTTTCTTAATCTAGCTTCTAAGATAAGTCCTAAAGTGATTAATTAAAAATTGAAGCTAAATCAAAAAACCGGTGGATGAATTTTTAGAGGAAATTGCGTTGTCTGTCAAATCTATTCCCCCTTGTTACGACTGCAACGCTGGTGTTCCTCGACTCAGCAGGTGATGGCAGTTCGTCTTCCTTTTCTCCCTTGGCGAGCCTCCCCGCCTAACTGTCCGCTAATCGCGGAGCGTAACAGCTCCGGCCAGGAGCGCACAGTGGGCGGCGAAGAAAGTGGAACACCAGACAGCCGCAGCGGGGCTCAGGCAGGACACACAGCCAGGTTTTCAGCAAGGCTACGCTGGGCTGGGGAAGGCTAGCCTAGGCTAGGCTAGGCTAGGCTAGGCTAGGCTAGGCTAGGCTAGGCTAGGCTAGGCTAGGCTAGGCTAGGCTAGGCTAGGCTAGGCTAGGCTAGGCTAGGCTAGGCTAGGCTAGGCTAGGCTAGGCTAGGCTAGGCTAGGCTAGGCTAGCCTAGGCTAGCCTAGGCTAGGCTAGGCTAGGCTAGGCTAGGCTAGGCTAGGCTAGGCTAGGCTAGGCTAGGCTAGGCTAGGCTAGGCTACAAGCTCCAGCAGTGCTGCGTGTTGGGCAACAGTTAGACGTGGAGCGGTCACCACACCTCGCTCTTCACTCACTCACTCAATCTGCCAACTGTCATGGGTTCCTGTCCAACGTCCACATCTACGTACTCTGCGAGGCACAGTACACTGCATGGCGCACTGATGTTGTTCTGGTCTTCAGTACAAAGATTGGTTTGATGCCACTGTCCATGCTACTCTGTCTCGCGCAATCCTCTTTATCTCCGAGTTACTACTGTAACCTACATCCTACTGAAGCTGCTTACTGTATTCACCTCTTGGCATTCCTCCACGATTTTTACCCTCCACGCTGCCCTCCAGTACTAGATTGGTGATCCCTTGATGTCTCAGAACGTGCCCCATCAACCGATCATTCCTTCTAGTCAGGTTGTGGCACAAGTTTCTTTCCTCCCCAGTTCTATTCAGTACCTCCTCATTAGTCTTCAGCTTTCTTGTGTTGCATCACGTTCGAGAAACGTGTCTCAGATGTTTATCGTCCATGTTTCACTTCCGTACATGGCAACACCTCAGACAGATCCTTCAGAAAAGACATCCTGACACACAAATCTATATTCTATGTCATTAAATTTCTCTTCTTCAGAAGCACTTTCCTTAAATTGTCAGTCTTCGTTTTATATCCTCTCGACTTCGGCCATCATTAGTTACTTTGCTCCGCAAATAGCAGATCTCATCTACTGATTTAAGTTTGTTGTTTCTTAATCTAACAGTCTCAACATCATGTTATTTTATTCGACTACATTCTATTGTCTTGTTTCTGATGATGTTCATCTGATATCCTTGCTTCAAGACACTGTCCATTCCGTTCAACGCCCTTCCAAGTCCTTTGCTGTCTCTGAGATCAGAAAACCTCAAAGTTTTCATTTCTTGTCGCGGAACTTTAATTCCTTCTCCAATTTTTTCTTTGATTTCCTTTACTGCTTGCTCAATGCACAGATTGGATAACATGGGGGATAGGCCACAACCGTGTAAAATCCCTTCTCGACCACTACTTCCCTTTCATGCCCCTTGACTCCTTTAACTGCCGTCTGGTTTCTGTAAAAGTTGTATACAGGGTGTTACAAAAAGGTACGGCCAAACTTTCAGGAAACATTCCTCACACACAAAGAAAGAAAATATGTTGTGTGGAAATCTTTCCGGAAACGCTTACTTTCCGTGTTAGAGCTCATTTTATTACTTCTCTTCAAATCACATTAATCATGGGCTGGAAACACACAGCAACAGAACGTACCAGCGTGACTTCAAACACTTCGTTAAAGGAAATGTTCCAAATGTCCTCCGTTAACGAGGATACATGCATCCTCCCTCCGTCGCATGGAATCCCTGATGCGCTGATGCAGCCCTGGAGAATGGCGTATTATATCACAGCCATCCACAATTCGAGCACGAAGAGTCTGGGGTTGCGTAGGCAAGAGCTTTCAAATGCCCCCGTAAATGAATGTCAAGAGGGTTGAAGTCAGGAGAGCGTGGAGACCATGGAATTGGTCCGCCTCTACCAATCCATCGGTCACCGAATCTGTTGTTGAGAACCGTACGAACACTTCGACTGAAATGTGCAGGAGCTCCATCGTGCATGAAACACATGTTGTGTCGTACTTGAAAGGCACATATTCTAGCAGCACAGGTAGAGTATCCCGTATGAAATCATGATTACGTGTTCCATTGAGCGTAGGTGGAAGAACATGGGGCCCAATCAAGACATCACCAACAATGCCTGCCCAACCGTTCATAGAAAATCTGTGTTGATGACGTGATTGCACAACTGCGTGCGGATTCTCGTCAGCCCACACATGTTGATTGTGAAAATTTACAATTTGATCACGTTGGAATGAAGCCTCATCCGTAAAGAGAACATTTGCACTGAAATGAGGATTGATACATTGTTGGATGAACCATTCGCAGAAGTGTACCCGTGGAGGCAAATCAGCTGCTGATAGTGTCTGCACACGCTGTACATGGTAACGGAAACAACTGGTTCTCCCGTAGCACTCTCCATACAGTGACGTGGTCAACGTTACCTTGTACAGGGGCAACTTCTCTGACGCTGACGTTAGGGTTATCGTCAACTGCACGAAGAATTGCCTCGTCCATTGCAGGTGTCCTCGTCGTTCTAGGTCTTCCCCAGTCGCGAGACATAGGCTGGAATGTTCCGTGCTCCGTAAGACGCCGATCAATTGCTTCGAACGTCTTCCTGCCGGGACACCTTCGTTCTGCAAATCTGTCTCGATACAAACGTACCGCGCCACGGCTATTGCCCCTTGCTAATCCATACATCAAACTCCGCATTTGTAAACATTGCACTGACTGCAAAACCACGTTCGTGATGAAAACTAACCTGTTGATGCTACGTACTGATGTGCTTGATGCTAGTACTGTAGAGCAATGAGTCGCATGTCAACACAAGCACCGAAGTCAACATTACCTTCCTTCAATTGGGCCAGCTGGCGCTCAATCGAGGAAGTATAGTACATATTGACGAAACTAAAATGAGCTCTAACATGGAAATTAAGCGTTTCCGGACACATGTCCACATAACATCTTTTCTTTATTTGTGTGTGAGGATATGTTTCCTGAAAGTTTGGCCGTACCTTTTTGTAACACCCTGTATAAACTCTCGGTCCCTGTGATGTATCCCTGACAGCTTCAAAATTTCAAAAAGACTATTCCAATTAACACTGTCAAAAGCCTCTTCTAAGTCTACAAATGCAATAATTGTAGGTTGGGCTTCCCTTAACCTGAAGTCAAAAAAATTCTGCATGACTGTGGACTCCGACCATGAGAAATTTCTCTCCTAAGAAAGGTTGTAGGGTCAAAAGTGCCTCGCGTGTTCCTACATTTCTTCGCAAACCAAACTGATCTTCCGCGAGGTCGGACTTCTACTAGTTTTTCCATTCTTCTGTAAAGAATTCGTGTTAATATTCTGCAACCATGACTTATTACACTGAAAGTTCGGTAACGTAATATACACACCTGTCAGCATCTGATTTCTTTGTAACTGGAATCGTTATATTCTTCTTGAAGTCTGAGGGTGTTTCGCAGGTCTCATACACCTTACATACCAAATGGAAGAGTTTTCTCACAGCTGTTTCTCCGAAGGTTATCAGTAGTTCTGACGGAATGTCGTCTAATCCCGGCATCTCGTTACGACTTATGTCTTTCAGTGCTGTGTGAAATTCTTGCCGCAGTATCATACCTCCCATCTCATCTTCGTCTAGGCAGCTGAGAATAAAATTGGTAAAAAGACAAAGCCTAGTAGAAATCCTTGGACAACAGACGAGATATCGAGTTTAGTTAATGAAAGGAGAAAATATAAAAACTGAATAACTGAAGCACGCGAAAGGGAATAAAGTCTTCTAGGAAATCCGATTGACAAGAAGTACAGAACGGCTGGTCAGGTTCGGCTAGAGAATAAATGTATATACTCTCACTTATCGAAATTGTCCCGAACCCTAAAAGTGGAAATAGTTATGGGATATGTCCACGCTTCCCCTTTATGATGGTTTGATCTCTCAAAAAAAAAAAAAAAAAAAATGGCTCTGAGCACTATGGGACTCAACATCTTAGGTCATAAGTCCCCTAGAACTTAGAACTACTTAAACCTAACTAACCTAAGGACATCACACACACCCATGCCCGAGGCAGGATTCGAACCTGCGACCGCAGCCGTCTCGCGGTTCCGGACTGCAGCGCCAGTACCGCTAGACCACCGCGGCCGGCTGATCTCTCCTAAGGACAATTTCAGTGAGGCGTCTGAATGTTTGTGGAGTAATGGAGGGCCATTCTTCCTGAAGATCCGAAACCAGGCAAGGGTGTCAGCTGGACGTTGCGGTGTGGAACAGAGTCTACGTTCTGACTCACCCCAAAAGTTTGCCGTAGTCTGAGCTGGGGACTCTGAGCAGGCCAGTTCATTTCAGAAATGTTACAACATTGGTTCAAATTTGGCCCTATGTCTATTCAACGTAGGCCATACTGCATTAATGCATGTGGTAAATGCCCATCACATCAAAATCGACGAGGAAATGCGCCGATTCTGTGACGGTACAGACGGCAGCGGCGATGCGCTCAGCGAAGAAAAGCGCTTTGAGAACGAAAACGAGGGTTTATCGGGTCAAAGTAGCAGGAAGCGGCCAAGCGGCCATCCACTAGCTGGGGTGATAGTTACTGTGGACCAGGCATCGATGACGTACCGAAAGTTTCAATCTCCATCACTGTTTTTTTATATGATGAATACTTGTCAAACTTTAAACGAGTTTTTCCCCAAATAACGTTTTTCGGCATGGTTGTCGTCGCCCACGCTACAATTTTCATCCCTTGAAGCAAACTGAATTCTCTTCAGCTCATGGGAGCCGATTTTTTTATATTGACGTTTACTATTTTATCGGCCAAAAAACAGGAGTCCCAAAATGGGAATTCTTTCAAATATCTATAATTTCGCAATTTTTTTGCAAATCCCTACCAAGAAATAAAATTATATTTGTAAGTATCAGGATGATATGTGAACTTCATTTTTCAGATAATCACTAACCGGAACCGGAGTTACAGCGACAACAATCGATCTACCTCCTTTCAGAGATGGAAAAAATCTCAATTATTTTCAATAAAAAAAATGTCAATAAAAACTTCAATGTATGCTTTATTCTTTGCAGCAAACCTCATTTGTCTACTACATTCCACTTGCGGAGAAAAAAATCGTGAATTTGAGCAATACTTTCGTCCGTCACTCTCTCGTTTCCCCTTAAGTACAATAAGGGTACCAGAGGTTAACGAGTAAAAACACCCCTGTTCTATAGATACCACACCACGAAGTCTTCCGAGCTAGACCTTCGCCACTACGTATGATGGCAGGTAACGTTCTCCAGGCATTCGCCAAACCCAAACCCTTACATCGGTTAGCAACAGAGTATAGCGTCGTTCATCACTAAAAGTCACTCATTTCCAGTCATCGACCGTCCAGCGGCGTCACTTTTTACACTATCGCTCAGCACCTGCTACAGAAATGTGTGGTGAATGAATAGATGCTCGACAGTTGTTCCCAAGGCACAGTGATTGCACTAACTGGACTGCCAGTGCCACTTTGCAGCTCAGGACTATTCCTTTCATGCGTCTGTTTTGCAGACTGTCTCCGCAATGCTCCATGGTGCCTGTCCATCAGTACTTTAGGACTGTCAGATCTTGGCTTCACTGTGACTGTTCCTTCTCATTTCCAATTCATAGTCACATCACCAATGCACTTGGGCAGCTTTGTAAGGTTTCGAATGTCCGTGACGGATTTGTTACTCAAGTTACGTCCAATGACTGCTGCATGGTTCAAATCACTATGGGACTTAACATGTGAGGTCATTAGTCCCCTAGACGTAGAACTACTTAAACCTAACTAACCTAAGGACATCACACACATCCGTGCCCGAGGCAGCATTCGAACCTGCTACCGTAGCAGCAGCGCGGTTCCGGACTGAACTCCACGAAGCCATACACTCAAGCTGTCTACAAGGCACTGTGCAAGCTGGTGTTGCCTCCATAAAGGTGTGGGCTGTGTTTACATGGGACTGGTCCAAGTGAACCGATGATTGGTTCAAGTGGCTCTGAGCACTATGGCACTCAACATCTTAGGTCATAAGTCTCCTAGAACTTAGAACTACTTAAACCTAACTAACCTAAGGACATCACACACACATCCATGCCTGAGGCAGCATTCGAACCTGCGACCGTAGCAGCAGCGCGGTTCCGGACTGTAGCGCCTAGAACCGCTCGGCCACTCCGGCCGGCGAACCGATGATTGACTGGAAATGGTCGTGTTCAGGTAGTTCGAGACGATTTGCAGCCATTCTTGTTCCCAAATAACGAAGAAATTGTCTGCGCACCACCGTTGTTCGCAGTTGCTTTGAGGAGCATTGAGCACAATTCGAGCGAATTATCTGGTCACCCGTCCAACATTTATGGGACATAATCGACAGGTCAGTTCATGTACAAATCCTGCACTGACAACACTTTCGCAATTATAGACGACTAGAGAGGCGCATGGTTCCATATTTCTGCACAGGACTCCCAACGACTTGTTGACACCTTGCCACGTCGAGGTGCTGGACTATGCCGGGCAAAGGGAAGACCGACTAGGTATCCCATGACTTTTGTCACCTCGTTGTATGAAGAGATGCTCGACCACTGTAGCCTCTTGCTTTTAACTGCCTCCGCACAGTCATTGTGCTACCTGGCTGGACTCCTGATCCCACTTTGGTACTGAAGAGTAACTGCTTCCGCTGGTTGCAAGTTATTTTCTTTTTTAACGAATACTCGACTGTCCCTGTCCATCAGATCATGCGGTTTGGCTGTTCTCAGGCTAGCTGTGGCCGTTCCTTCGCATTTCGACTTCACAGTCGTATCGCCAACAGTCTATTTTGGCAGCCTGACAAGACTTGGAATGTCCGTGACGGAGTTGTCACTCTGTTGATATCCAACGACCAGTCCACGTTCAAACTCCCCTGACCGACCCGTTGTGCTGTTCCTGCTCCTCCACTGGGAACACAACAACCCCACCCGGCTTCTCTTATGCTGGCGGGTCCGCATCTCGTGACATCTACCGGTCCATTCCGCTTAACATAGAGGTGTCCTGTACTGCTGAGCAGATACTGTACGTCTGAACAGCCGACCTCCCTAATGTGAGTGGAGTGGGCGGCTGTATAGAGAGATGTCTGCAGATGAGCTCGGGAACTCCGGGAGCTCTGGTCACTGCGAGGAGGAGGTGGAGGAGTCGGTCGGTGGGGGGGGGGGGGGAGAGGAGAAAGAGGAGGGGGGTGAGGCTAGGAAGAGAGGGGGGTCAGGGGGGACTTCCGCGTGCCTCGTTCCGCACCACCTCGCCGTCTCTGCGCTGCGGCCCACATACTCGGTGGCGACCCGCTACCGCCACCTGCTGTCAGACACTCACATGCACTCCCGAGGACCTTTGCCTGCGTCGCGCTGACCTCCGCCTCCGCCTCCCCCTCCCGCCTCCTGGACCAGGCCCACACACACACATACTGCACTCGCCTTCTGCTGCCTCGAGGGTCGAACCCCGTCCCGGCATCCACGTTTTCGACTTCTGCCTTCTCTCCAAACGTCTTCTACACTACTGGCCATTAAAATTGCTACACCACGAAGATGACGTGCTACAGACGTGAAATTTGACCGACAGGAAGAAGATGCTGTAATATGCAAATGATTAGCTTTTCAGAGCATTCACACAACATTGGCGCCAGTGGCGACGCCTACAACGTGCTGACATGAGGGAAGTTTCCAAGCGATTTCTCGTACACAAACAGTTAATGGGCGCTGCCTCATGAAACGTTGTTGTGATGCCTCCTATAAAGAGGATAAATGCGTACTATCACTTTTCCGACTATGGTAAAGGTCAGATTGTAGCCTATCGCGATTGCGGTTTATCGTATCGCGACATTGCTGATCGCGTTGGTCGAGATCCAATGACTATTGGCAGAATATGGAGTCGGTGGGTTCGGGAGGGTAATACGGAACGCCGTGCTGGATCCCAACGGCCTCGTATCACTAGCAGTCGAGATGACAGGCATCTTATCCGCATGGCTTTAACGGATCGTGCAGCCACGTCTCGATCCCTGAGTCAACAGATGGAACGTTTGCAAGACAACAACCATCTGCACGAACAGTTCGACGACGTTTGCAGCAGCACGGACTATCAGCTCGGAGACCGTGGCTGCGGTTACACTTGACGCTGCATCACAGACAGGAGCGCCTGCGATGGTCTACTCAACGACGAACCTGGGTGCACGAATGGCAAAACGTAATTTTTTCGGATGAATCCAGGTTCTGTTTACAGCACCATGATGGTCGCATCCGGGTTTGGCGACGTCGGGGTGAACTCACATTGGAAGCGTGTATTCGTCATCGCCATACTGGTGTACCACCCGGCGTGGTGGTATGGGCTGGCATTGGTTACACGTCTCGGTCACCTCTTGTTCGCATTGACGGCACTTTGAACAGTGGATGTTACATTTCATATGTGTTACGACCCGTAGCTCTACCCTACGTTCGATCCCTACGAAACCCTACATTTCAGCAGGATAATGCACGACCGCATGTTGCAGGTCCTGTACGGGCATTTCTGGATACAGAAAATGTTCGACTGCTGCCCTGGTCAGCACATTCTCCAGATCAGTCACCAATTGAACGTCTGGTCAATGGTGTCCGAGCAACTGGGTCGTCACAATACGCCAGTCACTACTCTTGATGAACTGTGGTTTGAAGCTGCATGGGCAGCTGTATCTGTACACGCCATCCAAGCTCTGTTTGACTCAATGCCCAGACGTATCAAGGCTGTTACTACTGCCAGAGGTGTTTTGTCCTGGGTGCTGATTTCTCAGGATCTATGCACCCAAATTGCGTGAAAATGTAATCGCATGTCAGTTCTAGTATAATACATTTGTCCTATGAATACCCGTTTATCATCTGCATTTGTTTTTGGTGTAGCAATTTTAATGGCCAGTAGTGTATATTTAAACCCAAGTCTTCAAATATCAAGGAACCTGTTCAATATGTTCGGACATTCGTTAAGAGTTTGCAGTGGGGCGCCGTGTCAAACGCTTTTCTGAGATATATGAATACAGCCTCTTCCTGTCGTCCATCATTCATGGTTCGCAGCATATCGTCTGAGGAAAGGACAAGGTGAGTTTCGCACTAGCGATGCTCTCCGAATCCCTGCTGATTTGTGAACAAAAGCATCTCCGACTCAAGCAATTTTTTTTTTTTTTTTTTTTGCTTTCTAAGCAATAGACCGATGTTAACGATATTGGTTCAAATGGCTCTAAGCACTATGGGACTGAACATCTGAGGTCATCAGTCCCCTAGAACTTAGAACTACTTAAACCTAACTAACCTAAGGACATCACAGACATCCATGCCGGAGGCAGGATTCGAACCTGAGACCGTAGTAGCATTGTGGTTCCAGACTGAAGTGCCTAGAACCGCTCGGCCTCAGCGACCGGCTAAGGACATTGGCCTGTAATTTTGCGGGTTCGTCCTTTCAACAATCTTATATACAGGAGTCACCTGCACGTTTTTAATGTCTCTTGGGAGTTTGCGGTGGGAGAGAGATTCGCGTAAAATACAAGGCAGCTAAGCGGCCAGTACCGTAGAGTACTCTTCGTAAAACTGTATTTGGTTTTCATCCGGAGCTGGCGACGAATTTCTTTTCAGGTCTTTCATTTGCTTCTTAAATGCGGAATTTAGAAGTTCAGCTTACCTTTTGGTGTCTTCTGCTGCCACACCAGACTCATCAGCGAATGACTCGATAGAAGCCTTAGCTGCGTGGAGTAGCCGCGTGGTTCGAGGAGTCTTGCCACGGTTCGCGCGGCTCCGCTCGCAGGAGGTTGGAGGTCTTCCTCGCGCAGGGGTGTGTGTGTTGTCCTTAGCGTAAGTTAGTTTAAGTAGTGAGTAAGTCTAGAGGCCGATGACCTCAGTATTTTGGTCCCTCAGGAATTGACATACATTCGAACATTTGATAGAAGCCTTCGGCCGCCTAGCGACTTTACGTAGAACCAGAGTTTTCCCGGTTTCCGGGAATGATGTTTAGCAAATATATTAAGCTGATAGTTGTATGCTTCGCGCATCGATCTTTTTACAGTAGCGCCTTACGTCCCGACAAGTACTTATCTTTACAGGCGAGAAGGTACCACTTCCGTTGCGTCGACACAGGGCCATGTGTAGCAGTTAGCACTGCTTGGTTGTTGTTACTTGTTACTAATCACAGTGTGAGAGATAACAGTGGGAATGTCCTACATTTTCCTGGATACAGGTTCCGCATTTTCTGCAAAGCACTGTTTTTTCTTATTCAAAAATGGCCCTGAGCACTATGCGACTTAACTTCTGAGGTCATCAGTCGCCTAGAACTTCGAACTAATTAAACCTAACTAACCTAAGGACATCACACACATCCATGCCCGATGCAGGATTCGAACCTGCGACCGTAGCGGTCGCTCGGTTCCAGACTGAAGCGCCTAGAACCGCACGGCCACTCCGGCCGGCTTTTTTCTTGTTACCCAAATATGTTCTGGTACCTCTGTGCCGTCATCAGTGGAGTTTGTGTATTGAAAACGTGGTTTTACGTTATATGGTTTTGCAGGACCATGTGTATGGTGTTCTGCACTGACAGCTTGCCATGTTTAGTTGCGACTGATTCTTCTTTTGCGTTCTCAGGGCACTGCGCAAAGATATTAAATGTACTTTGTGTAATTTCATTTTTACAAGCATCTTTTCATCTCACAAACCTCACAACAGCAACATAGTGATCACTGCGTTTTGCGAAGTGAAAAGGTGCTTGTAAAAACGAAATTACACAAAGTACATTTCATATGTGTGCGCAGTGCCCTGAGAACGCAAAAGAAGAAGGATCAGTCACAACAAAAGATGACAAGCTATCAGTGCAGGACACCACGAAGTTAGTCCCGCGAAGCCATATAATGTAAAATCACGTTTCCATTAAATAAGATCCACCAATGATATCACAGACATGTCGAAACATGTTTGGGTAACAGGGAAAAACAGTATTTTGTATAAAAAGGCGGATCATAAAGCGAATAAATTAAATTACGAACAGGGAAAGAAAGACAGGAGCTGCAGATCAAAAATATGAACAATTTAACGTTGGTGGAGTGCAGAGGGATACTGGTTTAACGTTTGTAATAAGTTACTTAAGACTGTGACAAATCACAATAAAAAATTCCAGTTACTGAAAACTAGCCGGCCGGAGTGGCCGAGCGGTTCTAGGTGCTACAGTCTGGAACCGTGCGACCGCTACGTCGCAGGTTCGAATCCTGCTTCGGGCATGGATGTGTGTGATGTCCTTAGGTTAGTTAGGTTTAAGTAGTTCTAAGTTCTAGGGGACTGATGACCTCAGAAGTTAAGTCCCATAGTGCTCAGAGCAATTTGAACCATTTTGAACTGAAAACTAAAGTTGACAGCGATAACTGTTAGCGCATCGGAATGTGTGTGTCCGCCCAGAAGAGGCGCCGACACACATACCTGCCGCAGTTCCACCACGTCCCCCCCTCCTCCTCATCCTCCTCCCACCCCCATCGCTTACTGAGCCTATCCGCTGCTTTACTTAACATAGAACCAGAATCTCTCTGGATTTTCCGCCACATGTCTAGAGGCAGTTCCGTTGTGGAAACGATTAAATGCATCTCGTATTGAAATCCGCACCAACTTTCGAGCCTCAGTAAAACTTCCCCAATCTTGGAGATTTTGTGTTCGTCTAAATTATACGTGCCTTTTTCGGTGCTCCTGCAGCAGCTTTGTGTCATGTTTTGTGTACCGTGGGGGATCAGTTCCGTCTCTTATTAATTTATTTGGTATGAATCTCTCGAGTGCTGTTGATACTATTTCTTTGAACTTAAGCCACATATGGTCTTCACTTACATAGTTTGCCAGGATTGGAGACTGTCTCTTAGAAAGGCGTCAGCCGAATTTTGAGTTGCTTTTATAAATAGATATATTTCACGTTTAGTTTTGGTGAATTTCTTTGTTACGGAATTGAGCCTCGCTACGACTGTGTGTTCACTAATCCCTGGATCCGTCGTGATGCTCAGGATTATTTGTGACTAAGAGGTCAAGTGTGTTTTCGTAACCATTTACATTTTGTATGGCCTCGTGAACTAATTCTTCAAAATAATTTTAAAAAAAGCATTTAGAACAATTACGGAAGTTGTTTTCTATCTACAACGTGGTCTGAAAATGTATTTTTGTCAAAATACGGAAGGTAGATTGAAGTCACTGCCAACTATAATTGTATGAGTAGGGTACCTATTTGCGATGAGACTCGAGTTTTCTTTGAAATGTTCAGCAACTGTTTCATCTGAGACCGGGGGGTCGGTAAATGGAGCCAGTTATTAATTTATTCCGGTTGTCGAATATAACCTCTGCCCATACTGAGTCACAGGAACTATTTGCTTCCATGTCGGTTGTGAGCTGGAACACACATCACATTATTTTTACTTAAGTTGCGCTTCTTGTTTCTGTTATAGTGCAGATCATTACAATTACGGCTTTTCCCTCCAAAACCTAGGATGCTTTCTCTGTGATCCTGTAAATACCAGAGCTAAACAATCTTGAACAGCTACTTATGTTACATGTATAGCATTCTGTATTACTTCATTTCCCTATTTCTAAAATTTTAAAATTGTACGTCGACTTTAGATGACATGTCAATCATAGATGTTCTTATTTGTATTTAGTGACCGTATTTTCAGTCATGTTTTGAACATTGTCCCGCTACACTTTATTAACTAATGTTTCGCCGCAAGGGATATCGCATTTTAGACAGTAAATTAATATGGAGTATATCGTTCATCTTTTCAAACATTCACATACCCATTTCTTCTTTCCTTGTTGTCTTTTGGGTATGCAGTTGTAGTAATTAAAGTAGGCACAAATGCAGTGATCAAAAAGAAATGATTAGCGTACATTCGCATTCTCCTTACATCGTTCCTTTCTTGTTGCTGCCATGGCGGTGGACTGTTTCCATCGCAATCAGTAAGCGTGAAAGGAAGCTGCCGTACAGACAGAGGGATCTATATTTATACTTCGCAAAACTGATTAAATACTGACGTAATCGTCGGTATTGCTTTCGTTTCCCAAAAGTTGTAAATATTTCGATTTCGGAAAAGAAGCTCTGTATTTGGCCAAGATGTCGAAGAAGAAGGTCCCTTACGTACTGGTTGTATCGAGTAAGATGTGGAGACGGTGGTTTGAAAGCGGACAGAAGAAGTACGAGGAAGGGCGTCCCTTAGCTGAGGGATCGCTACTCAAGCTACCTGGCGAAGGGGCAAGTGTGGCAAATGTCCGGCATCCCTCGACGCCTGCTTCGTCCAGTGTCAGCGGAGTACACACTGAGTGACGGGCTTGGTCACACACCTCACAGAACGACTCCCCCACACCGGCAGTCAGCCGTTACAAAACCCAGCGTGCCGTAACGAACACCTCTCTCTCTCTCTCTCTCTCTCTCTCTCTCTCTCTCTCTGCTCTGACCGGGACGCTTTTTTCCAAAGTGTGTGCCGGAAGAAATGTGGCAGACCCGTGACTGGGCGCCAGTCGAACGTTACGTCAGCGTCCCATTCAGTCGTTGGTTGGTAACTTTTCGTACGAGTTAGGGTTCTGCACCCAGCAGCACAGTAGATACATCGGTGTGTGGCCACTACGAGCGGAACGAACTTCACCCGACCGCAATGCAATAGCCACTGTCGTATGGTCCCGGCACTTAGAGGGATAGTATGGTGTTGCATTGCATACACAACACGATAACGTCTGGTTCGCATAGCTGGTAATCTGTACTGCAGTAGTTACATTTGTGACGTGTTAAGGCCGGTGGCTGTAACCTATCACCGAAGTCCAAAATCGTTCAAATGGCCCTGAGCACTATGGGACTTAACATGTGAAGTCATCAGGCCCCTAGAACTTAGAGCTAATTAAACCTAACTAACCTAAGGACATCACATACATCCATGTCCGAGGCAGGATTCGAACCTGCGACCGTAGCGGTCGCGCGGTGCCAGACTGTAGCGCCTAGAGCGCTCTGCCACAGCGGCCGGCTATCACCGAGGTCTACGTGATGTTATAGATGATTGATAAGTCATACAGTAAACAGTTTTTTTAATACGTGTGTTAAAATTATTAGTTATAAAACTGAAAGAAAAGTTCACTAGTTCGCTGCAGCCGTATTACCTCCGTGAAGTCATGTTTCAGCAAGACAACGCCCACACAGCGATGTATCTGACGTGCCACCGCTCACCAGCTTCTTCCATTTGAGGTGCCATCTCTCGTGTTTACCCACTTCTCCACGGTTAACCTGAAGCCATCACTGTAACAGTGCAGTTTTTCGCTCTCGCCTCAAAGTCTGCATCTCCGTCTACACTTTGGCAAGACACCTTCCAGTGTCTGGAGGAGGGTACTTCAGCCATCAATACCTTTACCCCGTTCCTTCTTACAGTCACAAATCAAGTGTTGTAAGAACGACTGTCTATAAACTTCCACGTGAGCCTTATTTCCTCTGACTTTCTGACCGCGGTCATTTCGCAAGACGTATGTAGGGGAAAATAATGCGTTATGTGCTTCATTTTGAGACTTATCTTCTCCGTGATACACACCGCCTGTCTTTTAGCGTCTACCACTGGAGTTCCTTTGAGCGTCTTTGTAACGTATCTAACGCACAGTTAATGAACCCGTCACGAAACGCTCTACTCCTCTGCCAACCTTGCAGGTAGACCGAGTATTTTGTAAGACACCCCTTTGGTGGGGGACATACCCATCACTAAGACTGTTCCGGTAAGTCTCCCAAAGCCCTGCAAACTGCGTCCAGTGAAATTTGAGCCCAGAAAAGGAGCACTGATCCTCCTGTCCGAATTCCGCAACTTTCGCGTCAGGCAGAAGGGCTCTTGGGTGGTGTGCTGACGAAGAGGACTGTAGTGGAAACGCTCGAACGAGAATTGTGATGTCAGAATTGTTACATTTCAATTTCATCCATATTTTTCAGCTGCAAACGTGACTGAATTCAATACAGTGGAAGTACGAATCAAAAAACGCCTTCAGTCACGAATCTTCGTCTTCTTTTAAACACGTGATGCGTTTCGGACCCTGCGGGTCCATCATCAGGTGTAAATTGTCTTAACACATGAGTTATTTTTGCTGTCCAGTGAGGTGAAATGCATATTCCTGTCATGGAAGGGTTTGATGTTTCCTTATGAATTGCGTAAGTCAAATGCGAAAAATACGTGCTAAACAGTGGGGAAAAATTAACATTGTAAACTTACCACATAATCGAAGAGAAGCGTTTTTAAGTTGCCGGAAAAGGTAACGCCTTTGTTACGGGGGAGCCAGCCCAGCATTCGTACACCAGTTCGGAGAGTGACCGCGGTCCGTGGAGGGCGCTCTGATCGCGCATCAGCCACGCGTGTGCTGGGGCAGTCGACTCGTGGCAGTTGGCCGCAGTGGATGACCGACCGACCTCTCGGGAAATACCTAGGAGTATATACAGTGCGTGTGATCATGTTTTTTGGGATCTGTCTCTCTCAGCGGTGTAAATAAGTATGCCTCGTGGTCAACAGCTATGTGCAGCATGCAGAGGTGGTGATTTTGTATGGTGCAGGATACGAATTGTGCGTTTACTGCATCGATATGGTGTGTGGTGACGTAGCCCGATTGGAGTCGGTTTCACGCTGGAAAATTCCTCGATAGTAGTAGAGCAGAGTAATTGAGGAAGTGTCCTTGTCGATAGTTTCCATATTTCATGATCTGTAGACCAGTTTTGCACATGAAACTTCCTGACAGATTAAAACTGTATGCCCGACCGAGACTCGAACTCGGGACTTTGCCTTTCGCGGGCAAGTGCCCTACCATCTGAGCTACCGAAGCACGACTCACGCCCGGTTCGCAGGAGAGCTTCTGTAAAGTTTGGAAGGTAGGAGATGGGTACTGGCAGAAGTAAAGCTGTGAGTACCGGGCGTGAGTCGTGCTTCGGTAGCTCAGATGGTAGAGCACTTGCCCGCGAAAGGCAAAGGTCCCGAGTTCGAGTCTCGGTCGGGCACACAGTTTTAATCTGCCAGGAAGTTTCATATCAGCGCACACTCCGCCGCAGAGTGAAAATCTCATTCTGCAGTTTTGCACAGTTTAACTGTCGGTGCCATATTACTGCTGTACGTTTCTTTTCGATCTGTGCAAACCAGTTTTGCCGCTGAAAGTATCGTATTTTGTCCGTCTGCAGAAAATGCCGGACAGTGCTCCCACACCGGAGGCAGCAACAGCAGTTTGGCGGGTAAATTCAGTAAGACCTAATCAGAATACTCCACTCACACGAAGTCCCATAACGCCAGAGTGTCACAGGACATCCATTGTGCTTGGCATAGCAGTCTCAACAGACTCGTTCGAACGAGACAGGGCAAGGTATCTACGTAAAGTTCTCTGACGTCTCAGAGTCACGTGACGTCTTCTTTGTTCAAACGTGGCAGTATACATCGCAAAATTGAAGCACTCCACTTTGCAGCGGACTTCCTGAAAGTGTATTTAGAGATATATTCAATTGGGACTGGAGACCTGGAAACGACAGAGGCTTCGTCGCCGCCGTAGTCCTCAGTGCTTCACAACCCCACAATAGGCTACAGCAGTCCACTCACCCCACCGCCGCCACACACTGAACCGAGGGTTATTGTACGGTTCGGCCGCCAGTGGACCCACCGGGAACGTCTCACACCAGACGAGTGTAGCCCCAATGTTTGCGTAGTAGAGTAATTATGGTGTACGCGTACGTGGAGAATGTTTTGGGCAACAATCACACACATAGCGTAACTGAGGCAGAATAAGGAGAGCCAGCCCGCATTCGCCGAGGCAAATGGAAAACCGCCTTAAAAACCATCCACAGGCTGGCCGGTTAACCGGACCTCGACCCCAATCCGCCGGCGGCCGGCACGCCTTCCAGCCCGGAAACCAGTTCGTTAGACCGCACGGCTAACCGGGCCGGGCAGTTGGGTTTTACTAACTCCGGAAGCAGCCCATGCTCAAAGACAAGGAAAAGCTGCGGTACACTACTGGCCATTAAAATTGCTACACCACGAAGATGACGTGCTACAGACGCGAAATTCAGCCGACAGGAAGAAGATGCTGTGATATGCAAATGATTAGCCTTTCAGAGCATTCACACAAGGTTGGCGCCGGTGGCGACATCTACAACGAGCTGACATGAGGAAAGTTGCCAACCGATTTCTCATACACAAACAGCAGTTGACCGACGTCGCCTGGTGAAATGTTGTTGTGATGCCTCGTGTAAGGAGAAGAAATGCGTACCATCACGTTTCCGACTTTGATAAAGGTCGGATTGTAGCCTATCGCGACATCCAATAACTGTTAGCATAATATGGAATCGGTGGGTTCAGGAGGGTAATACGGAACGCCGTGCTGGATCCCAACGGTCTCGAATCACTAGCAGTAGAGATGACAGGCATCTTATCCACATGGCTGTAACGGATCGTGCAGACACGTCTCGATCCCTGAGTCAAGAGATGGGGACGTTTGCAAGGGAAAAACCATCTGCACGAAAAGTTCGACGACGTTTGCAGCAGCACGGACTATCAGCTCGGAGACCGTGGCTGCTGTTACCCTTGACACTGCATCACAGACAGGAGCGCCTGCGATGGTGTACTCAACGACGAACCTAGGTGCACGAATGGCAAAACGTCATTTTTTCGGATGAATGCAGGTTCTGTTTACAGTGTCATGATGGTCGCATCCGTGTTTGGCGACATCGCGGTGAACGCACATTGGAAGCGTGTATTCGTCATCGCCATACTGGCGTATCACCTGGCGTGATGGTATGGAGTGCCATTGGTTACACGTCACGGTCACCTCTTGTTCGCATGGACTGTACTTTGAACAGTGAACGTTACGTTTCAGATGTGTTACGAACCGTGGCTCTACCCTTCATTCGATCCCTGCGAAACGCTACGTTTCAGCAGGGTAATGCACGACCGCATGTTGCAGATCCTGTACGTGCCTACAGAAAATGTTCGACTGCTGCTCTGGCCAGCACATTCTCCAGATCTCTCACCAATTGAAAACGACTGCTCAATGGTGGCCGAGCAACTGACCCGTTACAATACGCCAATCACTACTCTTGGTGAACTGTGGTATCTTGTTGAAGCTGCATGGGCAGCTGTACCTGTACACGCCATCCAAGCTCTGTTTGATTCAGTGCCCAGGCGTATCGAGGTTGTTATGACGGCCAGAGGTGGTTGTTCTGGATACTGATTTCTCAGGATCTATGCATCCAAATTGCGTGAAAATGTAACCACATGTCAGATCTAGTATAATATATTTGTCCAATGAATACCCGTTTATCATCTGCATTTCTTCTTGGTGTTGCAATTTTAATGGTAAGTTGTGCATTTCGCATAAAGCCCCGTGTAGTGTCTCTGGGAGGCTTCACATGTATTCCACGATGTGGCGATATACACCACAAAATTGAGGCAAACTCCACTGCACGTCGCTTTTTTACAGAGTATGTTTAGAGACATAGTCAATTGTATTTAATGAATCTTGAAGCAGCTTGTGCTCAAATACGAGGAAAGGATGTGGTATTTCCTACAAAAGCGTGCGAAGTATCTCGGGCATGGTTCCGCAAGTGTGCCGAGATCTTTTTTTAGAGTCCGTGCTCCAGTGTCTTAGTGGTATTCCTCTCGGAATAAAACATGTAGTTACGTAGCAAATTGTTTCAATATCCTTGCATCACTTGCACTCTCTCTCTCTCTCTCTCTCTCTCTCTCTCTCTCTCTTTCTCTCTCTCTCTCTCTCTCTCTCTCTGACCGAGCGAGGTGGCGCAGTGGCTAGCACACTGGACTCGCATTCGGCAGGGCGACGGATCAATCCCGCGTTCGGCCATCCTGATTTAGGTTTTCCATGATTTCCCTAAATCGTTCCAGGCAAATGCCGGGGTGGTTCCTTTGAGAGGGCACGACTGACTTCCTTCCCCGTCCTTCCCTAACCACATGAGACCGATGACCTCGCTGTTTGGTCTCCGCCCCAAAAACAACCCATCTCTCTCTCTCTCTCTCTCTCTCTCTCTCTCTCTCTCTCTGTTTTTGCAGTGGTACATTTGTACATTTGGTTCCTGTGACATCTTCAAGTTACGTATGTGACAATATTGCGCACATTGCTTGAATACCAGATGTAATAACTCTAGGAGCAGTTCATGTTCAACGACAAAGGCTATCCGTGCGCTCGAGGAGGGGTAAGAGGTAGGCAGCGGGTATTTTCAACGCGGCAGGAGTTGCTTATCGCGGTCACCGTTTTCCGGCGCTGTGAGCCCGGCACGTGGCCTCCTCCACAGCAGGCGCGGAGATTCTGGGGCAGGGAGCGCGCGCGCGCGCGCCTGAGTGGGTGGACATCTTTCTTGCCTCTCGCATTTTGGAAGACCGACTGGACTTTTCCCGAATGATCTACAGTCACAGCACACGCATTTGTCAGCATGAGTTGCGAAAGTGTAATTTAGCCCCATCCTGCTGCATCGTCATTATTTGATGAAGTGTATTCATCTTCTTCACACATTCGCAAAATATCGTTGCTTTTCAAGAATCGCGCAGGTGGCTATGAACACAGCCCTCAGCTGCATGATTACAGCTAATATGCCCGTTAAAATACTCTTTCTCCAGCACATGACATCTCATCCATTGAGTACATAGTGCACAGTAAACGATTAAGCTAAGCACAGACTGAGCTGATTACACCCCCCCCCCCACCTATTTTTTCCTCGCGCTGACATCTTGGATCACGTGATTGGAGGGGACGGGGGAGGCACAGCAGTGCCCTCTGGTGGTGGTGCTGTGAACTACACTCATGCTCATAAATTGAGGATAATTGCAGAATGGGGTGCTCCACAACGTAGCACTACACAAAACTGGCGCTAATAGCATAGGCACATAGGGAACACACATGACACAGATCTGTAACTCCACGGTATTGGTGATAAGTTGAGAAAACCATCCCGAAACACATGTGCTACAAAACGCCACTGTTTCCTGCGCATGTACCCCGACATCAGTATGGGATATGATCACCATGCACACGTACACAGGCCGCACAACACGTTGGCATACTCTGGATCAGGTGGTCGAGCAGCTCCTGGGGTATAGCCTCCCATTCTTGCACCAGTGCCTGTCAGAGCTCCTGAAGTGTCCTAGCGATTTGAAGACGTGCAGCGATATGTCGACTGGGAGCATCCCAGACGTGCTCGATGCGGTAGGTCTGGAGAACGGGCAGGCCACTCCATTCGCCTGATATCTTCTGTTTCAAGGTACTCCTCCACGATAGCAGCTGGGTGGGGCCATGCATTATCATCCATCAGGAGGAAGGTGGGACCCATTGCATCCCTGAAAAGGCGGACATACTGGTGCAAAATGACGTCCCGATACACCTGACCTGTAACGCTTCCACTTTCAAAGACATGCAGGGGTGTACGTGCACCAATCATAATCCCACCCCATACCATCAAACCACGACCTCCATACAGATCCCTTTCAAGGACATTAAGGGATTGGAATCTGGTTCCTTGCTGATGCCAGATGAAAACCCGGCAAGAATCACTGTTCAGACCATACATGGACTCGTCCAGTATGGTCCCGAGAAGGCTACCTGCAGTACTTCGTGGCCGTGTGCGGGCACTGATGGTGAGATATCGGTCTTCTAGCGGTGTTGTACACTGTGTACGTCCCGTACTGTAGCGCCTGGACACGATTCCTGTCTTCTGGAATCGTTGCCCTAATTTTGAGATCACACTGTGTGGGGCGTGGAGGGCCCGTGCTCCGACCTGCTGTGTTTCACCAGCCTCCAGTCGCCCTCATAACGTCATCAATACGTGGTCTTTGAGCCATTTTCAACACACAGTCACAATTAGCACGTCTCAAAACGTCTCCACACTTACTCGCTGCACCGTACTCTGACATGCACCAACACACCTCTGGACTGCTGCCAGCGCCACCGTGCGGCGACCGCAGTTCAAATGCACCGCATGGTTATACCCCGCGGTGATTTAAACCCGAAAACAGCCCACCAGAGCGTTGTTTCACCATGTATCAGCATTATCCTTAATTTATGAGCACGAGTGTAGGTCAGTTGCACTCCAGACCTCACGGTGGGGACACTGGGTGGAGCTACGGTGGGGAGGGGAATTACGTTAGTGCAGGTAGCCCATTGACCCATTTTCCCGCCAAAATCTGAGCTTCCCGCCATGACGTCAGTGCGAAATTGCCACGTCTATGACCGCCATATTGGATCCGCCATGCATGTATGTGCATTGGAACTTAACATCGTAATCAGAATAACACGGGCACTGCAATATCGTAAACGAGAGATGTGCGTTCGACCAGTGAGTCGTGAGCAGGAAGTGTTAAATAGCGGACGCGCAGGCGTCTTGTGTCAAGTTCTTGTGTGACGCACTGTAGCAGTGCAACACCTGTAAATCAAGTGTTCAGGATGTTCTCCAGAAAGTTTTGAAGAACAGAGAAGTGTGTGCAATGCTTCCCCCGCACCCTTTGACTCCCGAACAGGAGCAACGACGGATATACGCCTGCCTCGATTTGACTGAAATGTACATCGGAACCAGTACTTTTCTATATAAAAAAAAATCATCACCGGAAACGAGACTTACCGATACGAACGTACTATAGCGACAAAGTTCAGAAATTCGCATGTAGGGTCAACGCTTTGCCGACGCAAGTGACATTGTAGCCAGCGTGACGCGCAAGTAAAAGAATATACCAAAGAAGCATCTTTCTGACTTTTTCACGTGGTTCTACGAACGTTCTGTGCGGTATACGCGAGCATGGAAGACCATGTAGAACCCCTGAACCGTGAAAGCCACAATCTTAGCTTTCCTCTAATTTTAGCCAGTCTCGAAACTTTTTGGACTAGCGGTGAGGGTAAACGACTGTAGCCACGAAAAATTCAATCTAAAGCATGTTACGTGTTATTCTGTGAAAAAAAAAACATCGTGTCTATCAGATTCAGCATCAACCGGACACGATGATATCACCTACAGCCGTCCTTATGGCCTTATTTATTGTGTAGCTACCAGTTTCGGCGCCTCATTGCGGCATATTCAGGCCTCAGTTGATGCTAAAGGGGTTATCAGGTCATCATGAACCATATATATACGCTGCATCAGTGGCCAACATAACTGGTTTACGCAGGCTATCCACCGTGAAGCGAGCACACAAGCCATCAACTGCCAATGACTCGGTTGGCTGTAGGCGTTTCATTTCCTTACAGCAGTGAACGGCCGTGGTCCCCAAGACCTCAAGCCAAAAGGATGGACTTACAAAAATAGTCGAAATGATGAAGCGTATTGCTGACCCACTACTGCCCAATGTTACACCATCAAACACATTTAACCACAAGTGTTTTCCCCCAGGCCTGGAAATAAGTGTTCACAAAGGATAGATTAAATACAGTTGGTGGTGGTGTATTTATTTCTGTCAGAAGTAGTTTATCTACTAGTGAAATTGAAGTAGCGCAGGGTAGCCGCGCGGTCTTAGCGCCTTGTCACGGTCCGGGCGGCTCCCCCCGTCGGAGTTTCGAGTCCTCAGTCGGGCATGAGTGGTCCTTAGCGTAAGTTAGATTAAGTAGTGCGTAAGCTTAGGGACCGATGAGCTCAGCAGTTTGGTCCCATAAGGCCTTAGCAAAAATTTCCAATTTTCCGAATTGAAGTAGATAGTCCCTGTGAAATACTATGGGCAGAGGTTATACTTGACAATCGGACTGAACTATTAATTGGATCGTTTTACCGACCCCCAGACTCAGAAGTTATAGTTGCTGAAAAGTTCAAAGAAAACGTGAGTCTCATTTCAAACAGGTACCCCACTCACACAATTATAGTCGGTGGTGACTTTAATCTACCCTCGATATGCTGGAAAATTTATACGTTTAAAGCCGGCGGCTGGCATAAAACGTCATTCGAAATTGTACTGAATGCTTTCTCAGAAAATTATTTTGTACAATTAGTCCATGAGCCCACTCGAAGCGTAAATGGTTGCGAAAGCGTACTAGATCTCTTAGCAACAAATAACCCTGGACAAATAGGGAGTATCATGACGAATACAGTGATTAGCGACCACAAGGCAGTTGCTGCTAGGCTGAATACCGTAACACCCACCACCATCGAAAAGAAATGCAAAGTAAATTTATTTAAAAAAAGCTAATAAAAATGCTCTTAACGCCTTTTTAAGAGACAGTCCCACCCCTACCGATCCGATCATGGAAACGTAGAAAAGATGTCGAATCATTTCAAAGAGATAGTATCGACGGCAGTTGAGTGATATATACTACATAAATTAATAAGTGATGGTACTGATCCCCAGTTGCACACAAAACGGGTCAGATCGCTGTTACAGAAGCAACGAAACAAGCATACCAAATTTAAAAGAACGCTAAATCCCCAATATTGGCAAATCAGGTTCGAAAGATAGCGCTTACTTCAGTATGAGATGCTTTTCATAGTTTCTACAACGAAACTCTTGGTTTTCTGACAGATTTCGAGACAAAGAGATTCTGGTCATACATAAAGCACACCAGTGGCAAGATGCAATCAATACCTTTACTG
Source organism: Schistocerca cancellata (assembly GCF_023864275.1). Taxonomy (NCBI): domain Eukaryota; kingdom Metazoa; phylum Arthropoda; class Insecta; order Orthoptera; family Acrididae; genus Schistocerca; species Schistocerca cancellata. The sequence goes on along the minus strand of NC_064635.1, from coordinate 11,810,691 downwards.
CGCGATAACAACGGTGAAGTCACTGATGACAGTGCTACTAACGCAGAGTTATTAAACACGGTTTTCCGAAAATCCTTCACGAAGAAAATATTCCTGTATTCCAATCAAGAACAACTGCGAAGATCAGAAACCTAGAAGTAGATATCCTCAGTGTATCAAAGCAGCTTAAATCACTTAATAAAATCAAGGCCTCCGGTCCAGATCGTATACCTGTCAATTTCCTCTCAGAGTATGCTGATACAATAGCTCCATATTTAGCTATTATATACAACCGTCCGCTTGCATAAAGATCCGTACCTAAAGACTGGAAACTTGGTCAAGTCACACCAATACCCAAAAATAGAAATAGGAGTAATCGGCTGAATTACACGCCCATATCACTGACGTCGATTTGCGGCAGGGTTTTGGAACATATACTGTGATCGATCGTTATGAATTACCTCGAAGAAAACGATTTATTGGCACATAGTCAACACGGACTCAGAAAATATCGTTCATATGAAACACAACTAGCTCTTTACACTCATCAAGTAATGAGTGCTTTCGACTGGGGATGTCAAATTGATTCCATATTTTTAGATTTACAGAAGGTTTTCGACACCGTTCCTCACAAGCGTCTTCTAACGAAACTACGTGCCTATGGAATATCGCCTCAGCTGTGCGATTCGATTCGTGATTTCCTGTCAGGAAGGTCACAGTTCGTAGTAATAGACGGAAAGTCATCGAGTAAAACAGAAGTAATATCCGTCGTCCCCCAAGGAAGTGTTACAGGCTTTGCGGTGGTCTAGTGGTTCTAGGCGCGCAGTCCGGAACCGCGGGACTGCTACGGTCGCAGATTCGAATCCTGCCTCGGGCATGGATGTGTGTGATGTCCTTAAGTTAGTTAGGTTTAATTAGTTCTAAGTTCTAGGCGACTGATGACCTCAGAAGTTAAGTCGCATAGTGCTCAGAGCCATTTGAAAGCCATTTGTTATAGGCTTTCTATTGTTCCAGATCTATAGATCTACACTCCTGGAAATTGAAATAAGAACACCGTGAATTCATTGTCCCAGGAAGGGGAAACTTTATTGACACATTCCTGGGGTCAGATACATCACATGATCACACTGACAGAACCACAGGCACATAGACACAGGCAACAGAGCATGCACAATGTCGGCACTAGTACAGTGTATATCCACCTTTCGCAGCAATGCAGGCTGCTATTCTCCCATGGAGACGATCGTAGAGATGCTGGATGTAGTCCTGTGGAACGGCTTGCCATGCCATTTCCACCTGGCGCCTCAGTTGGACCAGCGTTCGTGCTGGACGTGCAGACCGCGTGAGACGACGCTTCATCCAGTCCCAAATATGCTCAATGGGGGACGGATCCGGAGATCTTGCTGGCCAGGGTAGTTGACTTACACCTTCTAGAGCACGTTGGGTGGCACGGGATACATGCGGACGTGCATTGTCTTGTTGGAACAGTCTCCATTCACGCCTGTCGCGACACCACTGGAGGCGGGCTGCACGATGTTGGGGCGTGAGCGGAAGACGGTCTAACGGTGTGCGGGACCGTAGCCCAGCTTCATGGAGACGGTTGCGAATGGTCCTCGCCGATACCCCAGGAGCAACAGTGTCCCTAATTTGCTGGGAAGTGGCGGTGCGGTCCCCTACGGCCCTGCGTAGGATCCTACGGTCTTGGCGTGCATCCGTGCGTCGCTGCGGTCCGGTCCCAGGTCGACGGGCACGTGCACCTTCCGCCGACCACTGGCGACAACATCGATGTACTGTGGAGACCTCACGCCCCACGTGTTGAGCAATTCGGCGGTACGTCCACCCGGCCTCCCGCATGCCCACTATACGCCCTCGCTCAAAGTCCGTCAACTGCACATACGGTTCACGTCCACGCTGTCGCGGCATGCTACCAGTGTTAAAGACTGCGATGGAGCTTCGTATGCCACGGCAAACTGGCTGACACTGACGGCGGCGGTGCACAAATGCTGCTCAGCTAGCGCCATTCGACGGCCAACACCGCGGTTCCTGGTGTGTCCGCTGTGCCGTGCGTGTGATCATTGCTTGTACAGCCCTCTCGCAGTGTCCCGAGCAAGTATGGTGGGTCTGACACACCGGTGTCAATGTGTTCTTTTTTCCATTTCCAGGAGTGTATATTAATGACATAGGAGTCACCCTATCCTGTGCAAGTTTCTTCATCTCCCAGTACTTACTGCAACCTACATACTTCTGAATCTTGTAAAGTAATCAGATGACCAAAATTAATTTCAAAATGATTTAGATAAGATATCTGTGTGGTGCTAAAAGTGGCAATTAACCCTGAATGGAGAAAAGTGAGAAGTTATTTACATGAGTACTAAAGGAAATTTGCCAAATTTCGATTACGCGGTAAGCCACACAGATCAGAAGGCTGTAAATTTAACTAAATATTTAGGGATTACAATTACAAATAACAAAAATTGGATCGATCACATAGATAAAATTGTGGGTAGAGCAAACCAAAGACTGCGATTCATTGGCAGAACACTTAGGAGGTGCGACAGGTCTATTAAAGAGACAACTTACACCACGCTTGTCCGCCCTATTCTGGAATATTGCTGTGCGGTATGGGATCCGCATCAGGTAGGAGTGACGGATGACATCGAAAAAGTTCAAGGAACGGCAGCTCGTTTTGTATTACAGCGAAAAATAGGAGATAGTGCCACAGACATGATATGTGAATTGGAGTGGCAATCATTAAAACAAAGGCGTTTTCCGTTGCTACGGGATCTTCTCATGAAATTTGAATCGCCGGTTTTCTGCTCCGAATGCGAAAATATTCTGTTGGCACCCACCTACATAGAAAGAAATGTTCATGACGATAAAATAAGAGAAATCAGGGCTCGCACAGAAAAATTTAAGCGCTCGTTTTTCCCGCGCGCCGTTCAAGGGTAGAACGATAGACAGACAGCACCAAGGTGGTTCATTGAACCCTCTGCCAGACACTTCATTGTGAATAGCAGAGTAATCACGTAGATGTAGATGCACATGGACTAGTTAAGTCACTACCTATTACGGACACTGCCACAGCCCCCTCTGGTTACGGATCTATTAGCATTCTTTCTCCACTGTCCAGGACCTCAGAATGTACAGACTGTTTCAGAAGTGATGGTCAATAATTCACACATGGAAAGTGCAAGTAAAAAGTAGGTAAAAAGCTAAAATAAACGTGAGTCCGCTAATCGACCATTGCCGAGGTATCACATTAATTGGAGTTGGGAAGTTACTTTAAACACCCCTGGACACCGCGGTATTTACGTTGGTATCTACATCTACATCTACATCTACATCCATACTCTGCAAGCCACCTGACGGTGTGTGGCGGAGGGTACCTTCAGTACCTCTATCGGTTCTCCCTTCTATTCCAGTTTCGTATTGTTCGTGGAAAGAAGGATTGTCGGTATGCCTCTGTGTGGGCTCTAATCTCTCTGATTTTATCCTCATGGTCTCTTCGCGAGATATACGTAGGAGGGAGCAATATACTGCTTGACTCTTCGGTGAAGGTATGTTCTCGAAACTTTGACAAAAGCCCGTACCGAGCTACTGAGCGTCTCTCCTGCAGAGTCTTCCACTGGAGTTTATCTATCATCTCCGTAACGCTTTCGCGATTACTAAATGATCCTGTAACGAAGCGCGCTGCTCTCCGTTGGATCTTTTCTATGTCTTGTATCAACCCTATCTGGTACGGATCCCACACTGCTGAGCAGTATTCAAGCAGTGGGCGAACAAGCGTACTGTAACCTACTTCCTTTGTTTTCGGATTGCATTTCCTTAGGATTCTTCCAATGAATCTCAGTCTGGCATCTGCTTTACCGACGATCAACATTATATGATCATTCCATTTTAAATCACTCCTAATGCGTACTCCAAGATAATTTATGATATTAACTGCTTCCAGTTGCTGACCTGCTATTTTGTAGCTAAATGATAAAGGCTCTATCTTTCTGTGTATTCGCAGCACATTACACTTGTCTACATTGAGATTCAATTGCCATTCCCTGCACCATGCGTCAATTCGCTGCAGATCCTCCTGCATTTCACTACAACTTTCCATTGTTACAACCTCTCGATACACCACAGCATCATCTGCAAAAAGCCTCAGTGAACTTCCGATGTCATCCACCATGTCATTTATGTATATTGTGAATAGCAACGGTTCTATGACACTCCCCTGCGGCACACCTGAAATCACTCTTACTTCGGAAGACTTCTCTCCATTGAGAATAACATGCTGCGTCCTGTTATCTAGAAACTCCTCAATCCAATCACACAATTGGTCTGATAGTCCATATGCTCTTACTTTGTTCATTAAACGACTGTGGGGAACTGTATCGAACGCCTTGCGGAAGTCAAGAAACACGGCATCTACCTGTGAACCCGTGTCTATGGCCCTCTGAGTCTCGTGGACGAATAGCGCGAGCTGGGTTTCACATGACCGTCTTTTTCGAAACCCATGCTGATTCCTACAGAGTAGATTTCTAGTCTCCAGAAAAGTCATTATACTCGAACATAATACGTGTTCCAAAATTCTGCAACTGATCGACGTTAGAGATATAGGTCTATAGTTCTGCACATCTGTTCGACGTCCCTTCTTGAAAACACGAAATCTATGGAACACTATTAATAGCACCCGACAATTAAAGCTTCCTAAAAGCAAATACACACGGAAGAAGAAGTGACAAGTAAGAAAAATACAGTTAATACTTAAATTGAGGTAGCTCACTGCACAGCAGACGTGAAGCAGACGGCAGTTACGACGACAGTTTTTGGAAAGTTTGGATCGGCCATCCCTTAGGCATGCTCAAGTGCTTCCCCTTACCCCTCCGTGCACTGTGCCGTACCGGTATCACCATCAGTTACGAACGTGAAGGCGCCGTGGACAGAGGTTACGCCAATGAAGAGTGCGCCGACATGCACTTCATATATGGCGAAGCGAATGACAGTTCGCTTGAGTCTGCGAGACTGTATGAAGAAGCTTTTCGTCTCCGCAGGCAGCCCGACAGCAGTACATTTAGCCGGTTACATCAGCGCCTTAGAGAAACCGGGAGTTTGGCACACCACGTACTAGAAGGCCGACCCAGATACATGACACGCGATGTTGAGGAAAGAGTATTACGCATTTTACACAAACGTCCGAGTACTTCAACAAAGTGAATTGCTGCCCAAGAGCGTGTCCTGGGTCACAGCAGTGTGCGGCGGATTTTACATCGGCAAGTACTCTACCCATATCTCCTCCAGCGAGTGCAAGCCCACAACAATGCAGACTTCCCTTGAAAGGTCTCTGTTGCATTCCTTTCATGTTTAATTTCTTAAATCTGTTGCCATTTATGGAATAAATTCCTCTTCTAAATGTACTGTGGCGTTTCTGACTATCTGGGAGGAGACTGAGCAGTGGAACGTGTTACTTTTACACATAAACAAGAACGATCTGTCACACTACTACACTTTAAAGCACAGTTTATATGTAATTCTTATATGTAATTCATGTCACACAGTCTCATACGGAACCTACATCCGCTTTCTTTTATATACTGTATATGATAAGATACTGTCATCCCCCTTCCCTTTTGTGTGAGAGGATGAATGAGCATATGTATTTCTAGTTGCATGCTTGAGGGTAACAGACAAGGCTGTCTGCTAGAGAACAGTAGGACCAACGTCGGAACAGGTAGCTATGCTTCCTAAAAGCAAAGAGGTTTCTATCCTTAGTATGGTCCTGTCCGTCTGTTGTCATGTTGGTATAGGAAGCTGCCCCTCTGGCCACTTCCGTTGGTCTTTGTGAGCCTCCCTGAGGAAGCACGCTCGGCAGTAGGGAGTTGCTGTGTGGCCGTGGCGAGCGTCTGAAGTGGTAAGATCTCCGGCTAAGCGCGTGTCTGTTAAGTCCGTAGGACAATGGATTTCTTAAGTTCAGCCTAACTGAAAATTTAATCACCTTGATTTCAGGTTTAGCTCTAAAATATCTAATGCTATCTTAAAGTGCAGCGGAGTGTAATTCTCGTGTTAAATTCAGATTATTTTGCGGTAGTTGCTTTGTTACTACTTTGTGAGTAAAGTGGAACCACGTGTTGATCAGTAACTCTAACTAAGTTCATCAATCTTAAATGCGAATGTTTGTGTGATTATAACGTCTCGTCTTGACAATATTTTGCAATATAGCAACTTTTCTTTATGTTCAACCCACGTGGAGTGTACTTTGTGAGACCAGTACCACGTGCTTACATAACTGTTTGACCCATCAGGTTAATAGTAAGACGTTAGTAACCAGTTCAAGGTTTTTCTTTTGTCAATTGCTTTTCGATCTAATTTATTTTAATTATCAAAATTATTGTGGAGTTGTACGCTTTGTGTAAACCAAGTTGACCACGTGAAGCATGTGGTGTAATCATCAAAGTAGCCCTCAGCTATTCTTTTTGCGAAGTCTTCACAAAGAGTTAATATGAATTTAGTATACCAGTGTGTGGTAATTACATGACGGACAGGATTGTGGTATGAACGTAATTTCTTTGGGTAAAAACTGAATCTGTTGGTTGTGGTTAATTTCTTCTTGCTTATGTTTCAATGTTCTTCGTGTGTTATTTTATGAATGGAGTGTTGTATGCAGTTTTCCAAATCTTGGCTCCATATTTTATGTGTTCCGTAAGATTACAATCTCACATTCTTTTCAATCGTAAATAAGGCACCAGCTCAGTTATAACTCACGTATAATATGCTGAAATTTCAATGAACAATCTTAAAATAAATTTCCTAATATAAACTAATTTCTTTCTTTTTATTTAAATTCTCCTTTTTATATATATATTTTACCGGTTTTGTATGACTATTAAAAGATTATCATTAATGTTAGTCGGCTTGGTAAACCTAGACTAAATATCTGATGAAACAGTTGCCCAGTAATCCACGGTTAACGTCCCCAGACAGATCACGGCTTTTAACCCACTTTCATTGTCTATTAGCACCGATTTCAGCTAAGAAAATTAAAGTAACAATATTACACTTCAGCATACCAAATTAGAGTTACAACATTACACCCTCCTAGAGAGAATTTCTGCCAATGGGTGCAACAACAGTGTACCCTGAATCCGCTGTTGGAAAGCAGTATTCTGTTCACGGATGAGGTTGGATTTTTCCGTGACTGTATTTTTAACTGCCACAACTGTCGTATTTGGGCTGATGTCAATCCTAATGCAACACTCGTGTCAAAACATCAGCAGCGTTATTCGCTGAACGCCTTGCATTTTTGTAAGGCTTGAAGAACCAGTGGAAGTCTCTCAGTTTAAAAGGAATTTCTAGGGAGAAATGGCTGGATCCTGTGTGAACATCTCAGTACACAGATTATTTGATGACGAATGAAGATCTGTAGCTATGGCATACTTATTGTAGTGTCACTATCTGACTTGGGCAAAACTTGAATAATGTGTAAGGAGCTGCAGTGTACCCTTATGTCAAACAATTGCTGGGCAGTAAGCGTAGCGTAATTTACTTGGGCATTCTGCCCCTTGCACCGAATCTGCCTTATTTTGTTTGGCTATGCATACGACGTAGTGGTCTAGGGCGCCGGCACGGTAGCTCAGCGTGTTCGGTCAGAGGGTTAAACTGCCCTCTGTAATAAAAAAACTGAGTTAGTATATCAACGATGAACTTCAATAAGTGTCACAGGACGTCCGCCCCGAACAAATAGAACGATCAATATCGAACAAATAGAACGATCAATATCGAACAAAATGAGATTTTAAAAAAAAGGGTAGCGTCTTTGATTCATAATCAAAACGTCTTCGATCCCGGGTTCGAGCCCCGCCACTGCCTAAATTTTGATAAATAATCAGCATTGGCGGCCGAAGACTTCCGGCATAAGAAGTCAGCCTCATTCTGCCAACGGCCTTGTCAAAGAGGGCGGAGGAGCGGATAGAGGTTCAGGACACTCTCTTGTCCTAGGGGTGGGAAATTGCCCCTAAAGGCGGAAGAATCAGCAATGATCAACGACATGAGGATGCAGAAGGCAATGGAAACCACTGCATTAAAGACACGTAACGTGTATCCACAGGACATGTGGCCTGTATTTGAAGAAGTGTCAATATGATCTCTCCATTGGCAATAGATTCCGGAATAGTCCCCCATTCGGATCTCTGGGAGGGGACTGCCAAGGGGGAGGTTACCATGAGAAAAAGATTGAATAATCTACGAAAGGATAATGTTCTACGATGTTCTACGAGTCGGGGCGTGGAATGTCAGAAGCTTGAACGTGGTAGGGAAACTAGAAAATCTGAAAATGGAAATGCAAAGGCTCAATCTAGATATAGTAGGGGTCAGTGAAGTGAAGTGGAAGGAAGACAAGGATTTCTGGTCAGATGAGAATCGGGTAATATCAACAGCAGCAGAAAATGGTATCACAGGAGTAGGATTCGTTATGAATAGGAAGGTAGGGCAGAGGGTGTGTTACTGTGAACAGTTCAGTGACCGGGTTGTTCTAATCAGAATCGACAGCAGACCAACACCGACAACGATAGTTCAGGTATACATGCCGACGTCGCAAGCTGAAGATGAACAGATAGAGAAAGTGTATGAGGATATTGAAAGGGTAATGCAGTATGTAAAGGGGGACGAAAATCTGATAGTCATGGGCGACTGGAATGCAGTTGTAGGGGAAGGAGTAGAAGAAAAGGTTACAGGAGAATATGGGCTTGGGACAAGGAATGAAAGAGGAGAAAGACTAATTGAGTTCTGTAACAAGTTTCAGCTAGTAATAGCGAATACCCTGTTCAAGAATCACAAGAGGACGAGGTATCCTTGGAAAAGGCCGGGAGATACGGGAAGAGATTCCGAAATCAGATACTGGATTGTAAGGCGTACCCAGGAGCAGATATAGACTCAGATCACAATATAGTAGTGATGAAGAGTAGGCTGAAGGTCAAGACATTAGTCAGGAAGAATCAATACGCAAAGAAGTGGGATACGGAAGTACTAAGGAATGACGAGATACGTTTGAAGTTCTCTAACGCTATAGACACAGCAATAAGGAATAGCGCAGTAGGCAGTACAGTTGAAGAGGAATGGACATCTCTAAAAAGGGCCATCACAGAAGTTGGGAAGGAAAACATAGGTACAAAGAAGGTAGCTGCGAAGAAACCATGGGTAACAGAAGAAATACTTCAGTTGATTGATGAAAGGAGGAAGTACAAACATGTTCCGGAGGAATGAAATAAATAGGAAGTGCAGGGAAGCTAAGACGAAATGGCTGCAGGAAAAATGTGGAGACATCGAAAAAGAAATGATTGTCGGAAGGACAGACTCAGCATACAGGAAAGTCAAAACAACCTTTGGTGACATTAAAAGCAACGGTGGTAACATTAAGAGTGCAACGGGAATTCCACTGTTAAATGCAGAGGAGAGAACAGATAGGTGGAAAGAGTACATTGAAAGCCTCTATGAGGGTGAAGATTTGTCTGATGTGATATAAGAAGAAACAGGAGTCGATTTGGAAGAGATAGGGGATCCAGTATTAGAATCGGAATTTAAAAGAGCTTTGGAGGACTTACGGTCAAATAAGGCAGAAGGGATAGATAACATTCCATCAGAATTTCTAAAATCATTGGAGGAAGTGGCAACAAAACGACTATTCCCGTTGATGTGTGGAATACATGAGTCTGGCGACATACCACCTGACTTTCGGAAAAGCATCATCCACACAATTCCGAAGACGGCAAGAGCTGACAAGTGCGAGAATTATCGCACAATCAGCTTAACAGCTCATGCATCGAAGCTGCTTCCAAGAATAATATACAGAAGAATGAAAAAGAAAATTGAGAATGCGCTAGGTGAAGATCAGTTTGGCTTCAGGAAAAGTAAAGGAACGAGAGAGGCAATTCTGACGTTACGGCTAATAATGAAAGCAAGGCTAAAGAAAAATCAAGACACTTTCATACGATTTGTCGACCAGGAAAAAGCGTTCGACAATATAAAATGGTGCAAACTGTTCGAGATTCTGAAAAATGTAGGGGTAAGCTATAGGGAGAGACGGGTCATATACAATATGTACAACAACCAAGAGGGAATAATAAGAGTGGACGATCAAGAACGAAGTGCTCGTATTAAGAAGGGTGTAAGACAAGGCTGTAGCCTTTCGCCCCTACTCTTCAATCTGTACATCGAGGAAGCAATGATGGAAATAAAAGAAAGGTTCAGGAGTGGAATTAAAATACGAGGTGAAAGGATATCAATGATACGATTCGCTGATGACATTGCTATCCTGAGTGAAAGTGAAGAAGAATTAAATGATCTGCTGAACGGAATGAATAGTCTAATGAGTACACAGTACGGTTTGAGAGTAAATCGGAGAAAGACGAAGGTAATGAGAAGTAGTAGAAATGAGAACAGCGAGAAACTTAAAACATCAGGATTGATGGTCACGAAGTCAATGAAGTTAAGGAATTCTGCTACCTAGGCAGTAAAATAACCAATGACGGACGGAGCAAGGAGGACATCAAAAGCAGACTCGCTATGGCAAAAAAGGCATTTCTGGCCAAGAGAAGTCTACTAATATCAAATACCGGCCTTAATTTGAGGAAGAAATTTCTGAGGATGTACGTCTGGAGTGCAGCATTGTATGGTAGTGAACCATGGACTGTGGGAAAACCGGAACACAAGAGAATCGAAGCATTCTAGATGTGGTGCTATAGACGAATGTTGAAAATTAGGTAGACTGATAAGGTAACGAATGAGGAGGTTCTACGCAGAATCGGAGAGGAAAGGAATATGTGGAAAACACTGATAAGAAGAAGGGACAGGATGATAGGACATCTGCTAAGACATGAGGGAATGACTTCCATGATACTAGAGGGAGCTGTAGATGGCAAAAACTGTAGAGGAAGACAGAGATTGGAATACGTCAAGCAAATAATTGAGGACATAGGTTGCAAGTGCTACCCTGAGATGAAGAGGTTAACACAGGAAAGGAATTCGTGGCGGGCCCCATCAAACCAGAAAAAAAAACGACGTAACAGTTGCGGAACCCTAAGCAATGTAGGGAGTTCAAGTGACTCACGATTAATCACAAGAAATAAGTGTGGTAAAGTGAATAGCTATGGTGCACTCTGTCTGTTTTATTGTAATGTTCTTATGGCTCAGTCGTAAAAATGACTGGACCACACTTTCTACCACGGAGACTTACCGGACATGCGGTACGTGATGTCCCAGTAAACCAACGCCTGGACATGTGCCTCATGCATGACGTTGTTCCAGCACATTTTCATGTGCGAGTGCGCCGGCTACGAATTCGGACGCATGGTCAACAGTGGATAGGTAAAAGAGGAACTGTGCCATGGCCTCCAAGGTCCCCGTATTCAAATCCCATGTATTTCTGTTTGTGGGATCGTGTCAAAAGCCTGGTCTACTCTACCGAGGTCAACTCTCTCCAGGAATTACGCTTGCGGATCGAAGCAGGCCTCCAGCATTTACAGAATTCCCCAGCACTGCCAGAGAGAATTCGCAACTCATTTCAGAGACGTGTTCAATGTTGCATTCAGACGCACGGACAACGTTTCGAACACCTACTTTAACGTTCAGAGACGTCGTGTGTTAATAGACACTGATGAACCGCAATAGAAAATGTGTTGTATCTCGACAACAGTTGATTTGTGGACCCAGGTTCAAATGTGTGTGGAATCTTATGGGACTTAAGTGCCAAGGTAATCAGTCCCTAAGCTTACACACTACTTAACCTAAATTATCTTAAGGACAAACACACACACCCATGTCCGAGGGAGGACTCGAACCTCCGCCGGAACCAGCCGCACAGTGAACCCATGTTTACTCGCCCCTCTAAGCTACGTTTGGCCTGTACTGTCGATGTGTGAATTATTGACTATCACTTCTGAAACACTCTGTGTAGTCCTCGACCTACTAACAAACTACCCAACTACAAAAAGAAACTTACTGGACAAACACGCTACAGTCTGGAACCGCGCGACTGCTACGGTCGCAGGTTCGATCCTGCCTGGGACATGGATGTGTGTGATGTCCTTAGGTTAGTTAGGTTTAAGTAGTTCTAAGTTCTAGGCGACCGATGATCTCCAAAGTTAAGTCCCATAGTGCTGAGAGCCGTTTGAACCATTTGAATACTAATCAAGTTTCCGTAAACATCACAACACAGCATTTGCCTTAATAAAGGTAACAGATCTACATCTCTGCATCTACATCCATACTCCGCAAGCCACCTGACGGTGTGTGGCGGAGGGTACCTCGAGTACCTCTATCGGTTCTTCCTTCTATTCCGGTCTCGTATTGTTCGTGGAAAGAAAGATTGTCGGTATGCCTCTGTGTGGGCTCTAATCTCTCTGATTTTATCCTCGTGGTCTGTTTGCGAGATATACGTAGGAGGGAGCAATATACTGCTTGACTCCTCGGTGAAGGTATGTTCTCGGAACTTCAACAAAAGCCCATCCTAAGCTTCTGAGCGTATCTCTTGCAGAGTCTTCCACTGGAGTTTATCTATCATCTCCGTCACTTTTTCTCGATTACTAAATGATCCTGTAACGAAGCGCGCTGCTCTCCGTTGGATCTCCTCTATCTCTTCTATCAACCCTATCTGGTACGGATCCCACACCGGTGAGCAGTATTCAAGCAGTGGGCGAACAAGTGTACTGTAACCTACTTCCTTTGTTTTCGGACTGCATTTCCTTAGGATTCTTCCAATGAATCTCAGTCAGGCATCTGCTTTACCGGCGATTAATTTTATATGGTCATTCCATTTTAAATCACTCCTGATGCCTACTCCAAGATAATTTATGGAATTACCAGCTTGCAGTTGCTGACCTGCTATATTGTAGCTAAATGATAAAGGATCTTTCTTTCTATGTATTCGTAGCACATTACACTTGTCTACATTGAGATTCATTTGCCATTCCCTGCACCACGCGTCAATTCGTTGCAGATCCTCCTGCATTTCACTACAGTTTTCCATTGTTACAACCTGTCAATGTACTACAGTATCATCCACAAAACACCTCAGTGAAGTTCCGATGTTATCCACAAGGTCATTTATATATATTGTGAATAGCAACGGTCCTACGACACTCCCCTGCGGCACACCTGAAATCACTCTTACTTCGGAAGACTCCTCTCCACTGAGAATGGCATGCTGCGTTCTGTTATCTAGGAACGCTTCAATCCAATCACACAATTGGTCTGATAGTCCATATGCTCTTACTTTGTTCATTAAACGACTGTGGGGAACTGTATCGAAGGTCTTGCGGAAGTCAATAAATGCGTCATCTACCTGTGAACCCGTGTCTATGACCCTTTGAGTCTCGTGGACGAATAGCGCGAGCTGGGTCTCACACGATCGTCTTTTTCGAAACCCATGCTGATTCCTACAGAGTAGGTTTCTAGTTTCCAGAAAAGTCTTTATACTCGAACATAATACGTGTTCCAAAATGACCTGGAGGTTGCCATGGATGCACAAGACACAACTGTAAACTTCAGCAAAGTTTTTGACACTGTCGACTTCGACATTTTGCTTACAAAACTTAGCAGAGTACACGGACGGGCCCCACTCTCGCGTCCCCTAATTTCCAGTTCTGCAGTCTGTACAGTTTTTATCAGATGGTTTGTCGGCCGGAGACACGTACACATATCTTGGCGCGGCGAGACTTGTTTACAGTGCGAACGACTTCACGCAGACACGGCCTTCCCCCGCGTTCGGCCTGTGGGGAGCGCTGGCTCGCCAACCGCATCCGCCTCGGAGGCCTGTTTGGGATCCCACCTGCTGGGCGTTGGCCGCCGTGGTTTCCCCCCGCGATACAGTATACGGCTGGATTCTCCAGGCCGCTGGAGAAGTGCCTGTCGGCGCTTGTCTCCAGCAGGGACACTGCGCCAAGGCCGTCCACTGCCGCTTGATTCTCCCACCTCACACATCACACATATCACGCGCCACGCATCACCTCAGCTGCCTCTGGGCAGTATCGCTTCTGGAATAGCTGTCGCAGCACTCAGCATACAGTCTGACGACAGAATAATAAACGTAGGTTAATTCTTACAAAGAAGAAGACAGCAACCAGCCACTATTAAGGGGCTCCGGAACGCCCTATACTTGCAATGTTAAAATAACGCTTATAAATTACATCTTTCCTCACAAAGTATTTGAGGTAGGAAGTTTAACTTTTTACAGATTATTCATTGGAATATGGGCTACAACTTAACACAGGGATTTTACAAAATTTTAGTTCAGTTATTAAAGATGATTTTTTTTCAATTGTAATGAAAATTCACAACATTTTTTTGCAATTTTTTATTTATATATTCAAAAATATACAGTTTTTTGGAAAAAGGCTGTGTTAAATTATGCAGAAGGTACTGTGTAACATTTACTGAAAGTTTGAAACAAATATGTTTGGAACATCCTTAGAAAACATGTAATTAGTATGAGAAAATAAAAGTTGTGGGAATCGAGCGACAAAGATTGGATTAACTTTTTAGTGCATTCCAGGTCCATAGGATTGATTATCTTCATCCTCTGCAAACTCCTCCTTCAGCTTCCTCTTGTTCCTTCTCCTGTTTACTCTTGCTTGTATTTCTAGACTCTTTACAGCCCTGTCTGCAGCCCGAAGGCGTTCCTTGTCTAAAGCAAGCATCGCTCGTACCATGTTAGAACCTATCTTCATTCCCATATTTCTAAATACCTTGCACCTTACAATGTTGCCATCATTGAAAGTCGCAACAGCATCATACACACCAAAGTGAAGTGTTTCTATTCCAACAAATACAGTCTTGGGGATTCTCGACCATATAATACTATTTACACTTTCATTGGGGTTTTGAATTTTTCCGTGAATACACTTTTTCAACAGTTCAGTTATTGTTATTATTATTATTATTATTAATTATTATTAATAATTGGTTAATAATAACACCATATGACAGCAGTTTAACAGCGCCATAGTGGGTCACGCCCATGTAGAACACATTTCAAAAAAAATTTAAAAATAGTTGTAGTCTTCGAAATTGAATAATTATATATCTATTAAAAGGTAATAGTCTGCAGATTCAGAAAACGCAAAAAAGTAAAAATTGAACTTTTCA
The DNA here is from genome assembly GCF_023864275.1 of Schistocerca cancellata. Taxonomy (NCBI): domain Eukaryota; kingdom Metazoa; phylum Arthropoda; class Insecta; order Orthoptera; family Acrididae; genus Schistocerca; species Schistocerca cancellata. The sequence continues at coordinate 11,795,586 of NC_064635.1, read as the reverse complement.
TGATTTTGAGCCTTTCCGGAGCCCCTTAATACTGCTATTTATTGAGCTAAATATCGCCGTAACCGGTTTCGAACTGGCAAGGCAATCTTTGTGATAATTTCACATGTGGCAATTTTTTTTTTGGTGTGTGTGTGTGTGTGTGTGTGTGTGTGTGTGTGTGTGTGTGTGTGTGTGTGGTGCTTTGCACAATATGGTGATGTACAAATTACTTAAGTGCTCGATATATTTTGGAATATTTGAAAAATACAATCCTGCAACTTCGCAACAAAATCTCGCGGAATTTTCGACGGCACCAACACACCAAGAATATTTCGCCACAGTGGGAGAATAATAATCGAAAACTGACGATTATCTGAAGTGTATCCTGTAGATCGTGAGAACAGTCGCCTCATGATGAGCTCATAGGATAGCCTTACGCACACATACAGATGGCGACAGTGTCGCGTACACAAGGTACAGAAGGACAGTGCGTTGACGGAGCTGTCTTGTGTACTTAGAAGATCCTTGTGAAAAAGTTTCTGACGTGATTTTTAGCTGCACGACGGGAATTAAGAGATTCTGAAAGCGAAATAGCCGTTCTGAGGCATCAAGGGATCACAAATTTAGTAAATGGATCAATATAAAAAAATTATACAGGGTTATTACAAATGATTGAAGCGATTTCACAGCTCTACAATAACTTCATTATTTGAGACATTTTCACAATGATTTGCACACACATACAAAAACTCAAAAAGCTTTTTTAGGCATTCACAAATGTTCGATATGTGCCCCTTTAGTGATTCGGCAGACATAAAGCTGATAATTAAGTTCCTCCCACACTCGGCGCAGCATGTCCCCATCAATGAGTTCGAAAGCATCGTTGATGCGAGCTCGCAGTTCTGGCACATTTCTTGGTAGAGGAGGTTTAAACGCAAAATCTTTCATATAACCGCACAGAAAGAAATCGCATGGGGTTAAGTCGGGAGAGCGTGGAGGCCATGACATGAATTGCTGATCATGATCTCCACCACGACCGATCCATCGGTTTTCCAATCTCCTGTTTAAAAAATGCCGAACATCATGATGGAAGTGCGGTGGAGCACCATCCTGTTGAAAGATGAAGTCGGCGCAATCGGTCTCCAGTTGTGGCATGAGCCAGTTTTCCAGCATGTCCAGATACACGTGTCCTGTAACGTTTTTTTCGCAGAAGAAAAAGGGGCCGTAAACTTTAAACCCTGAGATTACACAAAACACATTAACTTTTGGTGAATTGCGAATTTGCTGCACGAATGCGTGAGGATTTTCTACCGCCCAGTTTCGCACATTGTGTCTGTTCACTTCACCATTAAGGAAAAATGTTGCTTCATCACTGAAAACAAGTTTCGCACTGAACGCATCCTCTTCCATGAGCTGTTGCAACCGCGCCGAAAATTCAAAGCATTTGACTTTTTCATCGGGTGTCAGGGCTTGTAGCAATTGTAAACGGTAAGGCTTCTGCTTTAGCCTTTTCCGTAAGATTTTCCAAACCGTCGGCTGTGGTACGTTTAGCTCATGCTTGCTTTATTCGTCGACTTCCGCGGGCTACGCGTGAAACTTGCCCGCACGCCTTCAACCGTTTCTTCGCTCACTGCAGGCCGACCCGTTGATTTCCCCTTACAGAGGCATCCAGAAGCTTTAAACTGCGCATACCGTCGCCGAATGGAGTTAGCAGTTGGTGGATCTTTGTTGAACTTCGTCCTGAAGTGTCGTTGCACTGTTATGACTGACTGATGTGAGTGCATTTCGAACACGACATACGCTTTCTCGGCTCCTGTCGCCATATTGTCTCACTGCGCTCTCGAGCGCTCTGGCGGCAGAAATCTGAAGTGCGGCTTCAGCCGAACAAAAGTTTATGAGTTTTTCTACGTATCTGTAGTGTGTCGTGACCATATGTCAATGAATGGAGCTACAGTGAATTTATGAAATCGCTTCAACCATTTGTAATAGCCCTGTATTATTAGAAAACATAGTGTATTGGTGATCAGATATATGCAAAATATGAACCGTTCTGCACACACCTGTCGCACTACTGAAACACCGTGTCTACATGAGCTGCAACTTCCCGAATGGATTCATACATTCTCTCATACCAGTGATGCGCCCTCTTTCAAACTCGCTGGTCTGACAGTACGGTTCGCTCGTGCATCTGCTAGGTAGGCATCCCGCATGCCTGCTCATCTGACACTGATACATTACCATCGGTTTATAGTGATAATGAGAGTCGCATGGACATTTTACCGGTAGGTGGTGTTGAAGTTAGACTCATGGGACATTTCTTTCCGGAAATCGTTCGGTAGGTGGCGCAGTGGTTAGACACTGCACTCGCATTCGGAAGGACGACGGTTCAATCCCGCGTCCGGCCATCCTGATTTAGGTTTTCTGTGATTTCCCTAAATCACTCCAGGCAAATGCCGGGATGGTTCCTCTGAAAGGGCACGGCCGACTTCCTTCCCCATCCTTCCCTACTCCGATGAGACCGATGACCACGCTGTCTGGTCTCTTTCCCCAACCAACCAACCAAATCGTTCGGTAATTCAGTTTTCCGAGACCCACCCGTCAATAGTGTGCCTAGAGTATAAAATTTGACGCATTACCTCTCACCACCCATGCCCTCCACTTAACGATCGGGAGCAGCGGTGTCTGCGTCGAGTCGCCAGTGCTAACAGACAAACAGCACTGCGTGGAATAACCGCAAAAATCATTTTTGGACGTACGACGAACATATCCTATGGACAATGGCGAAATTAGGGGTAAATGGGCTATGGCAGCAGACGACCGACGGAAGTGCCTTTGTTAGCTACACGGCATCGCCTGCGGCGCCTCTCCTGGAATCGCGACCACGTCGGTTGGACCCTAGACGACTGTAGAACCGTGGCCTGGTCAGACGAGTCGCGATTTCAGTTGGCTTAGCCGGGATGGTAGTTCAGCGTGTTCGGGCATAGGGCTAGTTGCCCCCTGCAATAGAAAACTGAGTAAACGAGTCAACGATCAACTTAAACGGATGTCATGTGACGTCCGCCCAGACCAAACGCAACGAACAGTGCCCAACATAATGGAGAGCGGAAAAGAAAATGAATAAAAATCATCACCATTGGCGGCCGAAGACTTACGCCACAAGAGGTTGCGAGGTGCCGGGGTGGAGAAGAGTTTGTACATCTTCAGTTCAGACGAATTTTGCCTGAGAACTGGACATGCACTAGACCCCCTCCTTATCTACCAGCTAATTAATTACGCGCACAACGGTAACGGAAGAAAATGATGGTGGCCCCTGCTAGTTGGTAAAATAAGGAGTGCACACACATGATAATTTAATAAAAATCGTAACCTACTAAGAAAAAAGGAGAACTTTATCACAATAAACAACAGAAAATGGGATTCTGCCTACATCTACGAAATGATATGCAGATTAAATATTGCAATGAGAGTTATTATATATCAGAACATAAATGCACATGTTTGTTGACACACACAGTGGATTAAAGGATAGGGTATACTGAAATATTATGAGAATAAGAGTTGGCTCGAGAACAAGGGGCTCCTACTCTCTGTGATGCAACAGGTTGACGATAATATCTGGAGGTCCTAATGAATCGAATAGTAATCTCCCGACAACATAGCAGTATCGTGTGAGAGCTCAAATGGGATCACATGGAGAAACAAGTAAGGTGGACTTGTAGCAAAGCGAGCGCGCGTGCTGCTGAGGGATTCAGTATAAAACTGACAAGCTCCTACAGTGCCGGAGCCGCAAAACACTGTAGCAGTACTGAAGTCTGCAGCACGCCGCCGGTGGGCAGCGTCCTGATGACGCAGGCGCCGACTTCTGCCGTGCAGCAGCTCTGTGTCAACCCCTGGCCGCGAAGCCAGCATTGCTCAACTCCCTGCTCTACTCGAAAACTGCGAATCAGCATTCAGTTCTGATTCCAAAATTTCTCCACACTGTCTCGGAACATCATTCGTGCCAATAGCGACTCTTCCCTCCAATTTCGAGCAGGGCTTTATGCGGCCAACTAGCCTCAGGTTAAGTTGATTACTCATGCCTCTGCTATTCAGCTGAGGGCACTGAACTTGCCGTTTGACCGGCTACGAAAACAACCTGCCTAGACCACCGGCCATCCGGTGCCAGACAGTCGGACCCACCAGGGCACAGACCACAAGTATTCTGAGAATCAAGAGGGCAATGCAGTCAGTCGGTGCCAGGAATCTTCGTTCCGGACGCGCCGTAACGGTAAGCACATAAACTGTGGCGACACTCATACCTCTCGCAGGTCGTTTCGCCCTGCATACAGTAGGCGAAACTCGAACCGACGTCAGTCGTTCCGCCAGGCGCTTAAGCCCATTGTACGAACCCCTCAGAATTCAGGGAAGTGCAGCACACAACCGGAAATGTTGTGTGCTGCGTCCTCCGATGCTCGCCTCACACAGGCCACCCAGGGAAGTAAAACAACATGCTTAGGAATCAAGTGAAAAGTATTTTTGAGTTCTCACAACAAATACTGTCATTACAGTAACCTTATTCGGTCTGTTACTACCCTGCAATGACATAGAACATTAATGAAATTGATGAAAATGAGAGGAGACATGCAAAAGAGTGCATGGAACCTCTCAAGGTCACCACCGAAGAGGGCGGAGGAGTGGACAGAGGTTCAGGACACTCTCTTGTCCTGGGGCTGGGGAAACTGCCCCTAAAGGCGGAAGAATCAGCAATGGTCAACGACATGAGGATGCAGAAGGCAATGGAAACCACTGCATTAAAGACGCGTAACGTGTGTGCACAGGATATGTGGCCTGTATTTGAAGAAGTGTCATGATGATCCCTCCTTTGGCAAAAGATTCCGCAGTAGTCCCCCATTCGGATCTCCGGGAGGGGACTGTTAAGGAGGAGGTGACGTCGAGAAAAAGATTGAACAACAAACGAAAGGCTAACGTTCTACGTGTTGCGGCGTGGAATGTCAGAAGTTTGAACGTGGTAGGGAAACTAGAAACTCTGAAAAGGGAAATTCAAAAGCTCGATCTAGTTATAGTGGGGATCGGTAAAGTGAAATGGAAATGAGACAAGGATTTCTGGTCAGATGAGTGTAAGGTCAATCAATAGCAGAAGAAAATGTTATAACAGGAGTAGGATTCGTTATGAATAGGATGGTAGCGCACAATGTGTGTTACCGTGAACATTTCAGTGATACGGTTGTTTTTATCGCTCAGATGTCAGTGCCAATGTCGCAAGTCGAATATGAAGAGACACAGAAAGTATATGACAATGTTGAAGGTGTAATTCAGTACATAAAGTGAGATGAAAATCTAATATTCATGGGGGACTGGAATGCGATTGTGGGAGGAGGAGTAGATGAGACGGTACGGGAGAAGATGGACTTGGTACTAGGGTTGAGCGAGGAGGAAGACTAATTGAGTTGTGAAATAAATTTCAGATGATAATAGTGCATACTCTGTTCAAGAATCACAAGAGCAGGAGGTATACTTGGAAAAGGCAGAGAGATAGGGGAAGATTTCAGCTAGATTACATCATGTTCAGGCAGAGATTTCGAAATCAGATATTGGATTGTAAGGCGTACCCAGGAACAGATATAGAATCAGACCAGAATTTAGTAGCGATGAAGAGTAGGCTGAAGTTTAAGACATTAGTCAGGAAGAATCAATACGCAAAGAAGTGGGATACGGAAGTGCTAAGGAATGACGAGATGCGTTTGGATTCTCTAAAGCTATAGATACCGCGATCATGAATTGCTCTGTAGAGACTTCATTTGAAGAGGAATGGGTATCTGTAAAAAGGGCACTCACAGAGGTAACTGCAAAGAAACCGTGGTAGCAGAAGAGATACTTTAGTGGATCACTGAAAGACGGAAGTACAAAAAGATCATTGAAATTAGGGAATACAGAAGTACAATTCGCTGAGAAATGAAATAAACAGGAAGTGCAAGGAAGCTAAGACGAAATGGTTCCCTGAAAAATATGAAGAAATCAAAGAAGAACTGTTTGTCGGAAAGACTTACTAGACACACAGAAAAGTGAAAACAGCCTTGGGTGAAATTAAAAGCAAGGGTGGTAGCGTTACGAGTGCAACGGGAATTCCAGTATCAAATCCACAGGAGAGAGCGAATAGTTGGAAAGAGTACACTGAAGGCCTCTGTGGGAACAGATTTGTCTGAGGTGATAGAAAAAGAGACAGGAGTAGATATAGAAGAGACAGGCGGAACCAGTATTAGAATTTAAAAGAGCTTTGAAGACTTATGATCAGATAAGGGATAGATAACATTCGTCAGAATTCCTAAAATCATTGGGGGAAGTAGCAACACGACGACTATTCACGTTGGTGTGTAGAATATGCGAGTCAGGTGATATACCATCTGATTTTCGAAAAATCATCATCCACACAATTCCGAAGACAGCAAGAGCTAACAAGTGCGAAAATTATCGCACAATCAACTTAACAACTCATGCTTCCAAGTTGCTGAGAAGAGTACTACACAAAAGAATGGAAAAGAAGATTAAGGATGTGTTAGATGACGATCATTTTGGCTTTAGGAAGATACAGACACGAGAGGGGCAGTTCTGATGTCGCGGTTGATAATGAAAGCAAGACTGAAGAAAAATCAAGACACGTTCATGGGATCTGTCGACCTAGGAAAAGAGTTCGACAATGTAAAATGGTACAAGATGTTCGAAATTCTGAGGAAAATGGTGATAAGTTACAGGGAGAGACGGGTAATACAAAACCTGTACAAGAAACAAGAAGGAATAATAAGAGTGAAGAGCGGAAACCGAAGTGTTCGAATTAAGGGTATAAGACAGGGATGTAGTCTTTCGCCCCTACTGTTCAATTATACATTCAAGAATCAATGATGGAAATAAAAGAACTGTTGAAGAGTGAAATCAAAATTCAGGGTGAAAGGATATTAATAACAAGATCCGTTGATGACATTGCTATCCTTTGTCAAGTGAAGAAGAATTAGTGGAATTGCTTAATTTAATCAACAGTCCACCGAGTGCAGATTATGGACTGAGAGCAAATCGAAGAAAGAGGAGAGCAATGAGAAGAAGCAGAGATGAGAACTGCGACAAACTTAATATCAGGATCGATGGTCACGAAATAGATGAACTTAAGGAAATCTGCCACCTAGGAAGCAAAATAAAATATGACGGACGGAGCAAGGAGAACATGAAAAGGAGACTGGCAGTGGCAAAAAGGGCATTCCTGGCCAAGAGAAGTCTACAAGTATCAAACATAGTTCTTAATATGAGGAAGAAATTTCTGAGAATGTACGTTTGGAGCACAGAATTGTACGTCCGCCTCCGGTAGGTGAGTTGTCAGCGCGACAGAATGTCAATCCTGAGGGCCCGGGTTCGATTCGCGGCTGGGTCGGAGATTTTCTGCGTTTAGGGACTGGGTGTTGTGTTGTCCTAATCATCATCATTTCATTCCCATCGACGCGCAAGTCCAATAGAAAGACCTGCACCCGGCGAACGGTCTTCCCGACGGGAGGCTCTAGTCACACGACATTTATGTACAACATTGTATGACTGAGAAACATGGATTGTGGTGAAACCAGAAAAGAAGAGAATCGAACCAATTGAGTTGTGATGCTACAGAGGAAAAGTTGAAAATTAGGTGGACGGGTAAGATAAAGAGTGAAGAGGTTCGCAGGTGAATCTGTGATGCCAGTCGGAGTGGCCGAGCGGTTCTAGGCGCTTCAGTCTGAAACCGCGCGACCGCTACGGTCGCAGGTTCGAATCCTGCCTTGGGCATTGATAGCCTTAGGTTAGTTAGGTTTGAGTAGTTGTAAGTTCTAGGGGACTGATGACCTGAGATGTTGAGTCGGTTAGTGCTCAGAACCATTTGAACCATTTTTGAACCTGCGATGAAAGGATTGTATCGGAAACACTGACAAGAAGAAGGGACACGATGATAGGACACCTGTAAAAACATCAGGGAATGACTTCCATGTTACTAAGGGGGCTGTAGAGGGTAAAAATTGTAGGTGAAGATAGAGACTGGAATGCATCCAGCACATAACTGGAGACATAGTTTGCATATGGTACTCTGAGATGAGGAGGTTGGCACAGGAGAGGAATCCTTTAGAAATCTTGGCGGGCCGCATCAAACCAGTTAGAAGACTAATGACTCAGAAGAGCTGATGGTAGGATTCGAGTGTGGCGGAAACCCGCCGAAGCAATGAAGCCAGGTTGTCAACAAGGCACTTTACAAGCTGTTGACGGCTCCATAATGGAATTAGCTGTGTTCACGCCGTATGGACTGGATGCTCTGCTCCAACTGTACGATCGCTGAGTGGGAATGGTTATGTTCGGCTACCTGGAGACCATTTGCAGCCACTCATGGACTTCATGTTCCCAAACAACAGTGGAATTGATGTGGATGACAATACGCCATGTCACCGGCCACAGTTTTTCGCTATTGGTTTGAAGAACAATGCGGACGGTTGGAGCTAGCTAATGATGCGGCCGGACGGCCATAGAGCCATTGTAGCTCAGTATTCCCGGAGGGGACTTCCAGCGTCGTATGGGCTCCATGCCGCATGGAGTTGCCGGACTATGCTGGACAGAGGGGGTCCGACAAGATATTAGGAAATATCCCATGACTTTTGCCACCTCAGTGCAGTCTGGATAGTTTGCCACTATTCGTTAGGCTGCATCAAGACAGGTACACCGTTTCTAACTGCAACACTTTGTACGCTGTTAAACGATTAACGTAAGATTATGCCGCTCTTTGAATAGATTATTTCAGCTTTTTAAGCATGATATTTCGTCAAAAGCCTATGAAATACTGAAAAGTATAGTTTTCGTGCCCCTGGATCCGTGAGATAGGCAACCTGCAAATGCGTTCGGGTGACCGTTTCAGCGGTTCAGTTATACACGTGTCTTCTATTAATCCCACTTGGCAAGGGTACTAGATTTGACGAAAAATATTGTAGAATCGGGCGAACAAGTGTTCGTATGCCTGCTCTTCCGTACATGAATTGCATTTCCTTAAGATGACGCAATCAATCTCAGGCTGGCATAAGTTTTTCCTGCAGTTTGCTTCATGAGGTCATTCCGCTTTATCTTTTCCCGGACGGATATTTGTAGGTGTTTCGGGGTTATTACTGTTTGCAGTGACTTTTTCGCAATAGCTTAATCCAACAGCGCAGGACATTTTCGCCTCTTTTTTTTAAGCCGTGTATGTTATATTTACCTACCACTAGCGTGAATTGACAGTCTCTGCGTCAGTCATCGATGCTCCACAGATATTTCTTCTGTCCTCTGTCGCTGCAACCTTCCCGTAGCCATCAACATTATCCGTGACGTCATTTACTGAATACTGGGTGCTTATAATTAAAGTGCTGCTACTCGACAGAGGTCCAGTGTCGGCTGTAATTATCGTATGGCAGCGAAATTTGGTAGATAAGCAAATGCGTTAGTGTGATATTGATTGATACAGAAACGGTGCGCTATTAATGAAACTGTTTCAAGTGAAGGGCAGCAATTACAGTACCGGTACTGCATTGAGAGAATATCGCCAGCTGAAAAGTCTGAGGAAGAGTCCGGTGTCATCAAATATGATGAGGTCGATGATGATGACGATGGTGATGACGATGATGATGATATTCAAAAATAGGTTGGGCCTGCTGTGGCACCTGGAAGAGGAAGAAGTCTTATCCCGGTGGAAGTTACTGACGAGATTGCTGTTGCTCCAACGGACAATGCAGCTCGTGACCTGGCTAGTGTGTTAGTGTTCGTCCAATGTCGCGGGAATGGTCCTCCTCATGTTCAACAGCGCAGAAGAGTGTGTGGTCTATTTTACACTGCTACCACTACAAGATCCAGACGGTGTAGCAACTGAAACCTCATAATCGGCAGCAACGTTCCGACTTTGCTCTTCGGTTTATTACTCGGATCTAAGTTCACCAAAGAAGACAAAGTAGATATTCCTGAATTCCAATCAAGAACAACTGCCAAGAGAAACATACAAGCAGATATCCTCGTTGTAACGAAGCAGCTTACAACACTTAATAAAGGCAAGGCCTCCGGTCCGTGTTGTATACCAGTCAGGTTCCTCTCAGAGTATGCTGATAAAATAGCTCCATATTTAGCAGTTATACACAACCACTCGCTCACAGAAAGATCCGTATCTAAAGACTGGAAAATTGCTCAAGTCACACTAGTACCCATAAAGGGAAGTAGGAGTAATCCGCTGTCTTTTTATTCTTAACTTGTAATTTAATTGTTTGTACTTGTGAATAATATAATGTCGTAGCGGTTACACCAACAGCGGTAACCGGCGCCCCTGTGAGCTTCTCTCGGGGAGTATGGCGCCCTAGCTCGTAAGAGTTGCATGGGGGCTTAATAAAATGTAATATGAATACTTTTTAATTTTCTGTCTGTCCGATTACGCATGCCTCGTAAACGGCTGGCCCTGACAACTAATTGTTACGCTATCTGACTGCATAGAATGACAACAAGAATGAAATGAAAATTTTCGTTAACACAATTAATTAATTAAGTCCCCAGCAACTATAAAACCTACGAAACCAACCAAGCACAGGTGTAGCTGTTCTGTATGTGGTAGTATGACTCAACGCACATCTGGCACAGTTCTTCTTCAACAAGACAAGAATTTTTTAAATAGCAATTATACTGACGTGACAAAAGAAAATTACAAATACTACAATTGCGTAAGGAAAGCAGAATTACACTCTAATACAAGAACACAAGCCAGATGCTTTGTTGACTGAACCTGTAATGGCACATTATTCAGGACACACAATAATAAGAAAATAAAGAACAGTAGTTAGTTACCTTAATTTATATTGACGAAAAGCACTCAGATCATTACAATATCTCCATTGGATCAACATCTGCTATCTCTCCCATCAAACCACTGCATAAAACATGGAACAACACTCTGCACTATCTCATCTCAACTTCCGCTACAAGCAGTGTCCACCACAACCGCTCGGCAAGAACTCTCGACAAGAACTGCCTGCCACTACGTCTCATAAAGCACTGCCAGTGGAGGCGGCGGAGCAATACTCTCTCTGGCGCGGTTTTTGGCGCTGTGGCTCAGTGTAGCCACCTTTCATATGCCCTTCCTCCACGGGCTAGAATTTGATGGTATTTTTGCCAGCATTGGTGGTGAAAATACCACCAAATACGTCAAAAAAAATACAGACAAAAATAAAAGATAATATTAATACGTAAATATCATATAACTAGATAAAATTTTGGCTTTGCACTGACCTTTCAATAGCCTAATATATAAAATACACTAAGCAATACAATTTCTTTCATACATGTGACTTTACATAATAGTTTACAGAAATATCATGTGGTTAAACAATTCAATCGATAACGTCAGCAATGACGAATATGAGCAGGTAATAGTCTTATAACTTTCACAAACAGTAATACACAAAAAATCAGTTAATACAAATATTCACAACAAGTAGTTCACAGTTCCAGCAGTAGCACCCAGCACTGTTGAATAGGTGCTGACAGCAACAAGTGACATCATTTCAGTAGAAGCAGTTCATCAGTGGCACCCAGCATTGTGGAACAGGTGCAAACAGCAACAGGTGACATCATCTCAGTAGAATCAGTCCATCAGTGGCACCCAGCAATGTTGAGCAGGTGCAGACACCAAGAAGTGACTTCATTTCAGTAGAAGCAGTCCATCAGTGGCACCCAGGAATGTTGAGTAGGTGCAGACACCATCAAGTGACATTATGTCAGTAGAAGCAGTTCCATCAGTGGCACCCAGCATTGTGGAGTAGATGCAGACCCCAACAAATGACATTAAACAACTATCACTGATTACACTGTTCCTAAGCACAAATTAAACATGTCCTAGTGGCACCAATCATGTAGAAACAGTACAAGTAACAGTCCATAATTTCATCCCTACTCAGACAGTTCAAGCATGAACAATAGTTTGAATACACTTACAAATGCTTTTACAATGCTTTTACACTAAACATACAAATCATAACAAACACACAAATGATATCAGATAATTGTTATATTACTATTACAAATACACAAACATCAGTTAATATTTTTGGGTGTCAGTGCAAGCCACTACAAACAAATAAAATAATATTTAGGAGATAGGTGGGTAGGATTAGGAAAGGAAAACACACAAAACACACTCACTCATCTTTCATCCACATTAAGTACTACTGTGTAATTGTATAGTGTTAACTGTCTGAATCCACTTCTGTCGAATTTCATGTTCATCATGTGTATCAAGTAGTAGTGACAGCAATGTATAACAGTCAAAATAGTTAAGTCAACGTCATAGTCATCATGTCAAGACCAATGTTTGCCAAGCCAGATCAAAATGTACTGTTACTGAACAACTGTCAGTGTGCCAAGATATGCAACTTCCTCTCTCCAAAAAAAAAAAAAAAGTACATACTGCTTAGTGATTTAACAAAGTGTGTGTAGACAATCTTCCTTCCATTTTAGTGTTCTAGTCTGCTATCTTCATCCTCCTTGTTCCATATAGACCAACAACAAAAAAAAAATATGCACCTCACTTACTTTACCTTTTATCCACAAAGCTCCAATCAACTTCATATAATCTCAATACCTCAATAATACCTCTTCAATACGTCGACATATAAACCTTAGCACCAATATCATTTCACTTCCATAACAACTCTTTCCTCAAGTCAGTCTCCTCGAATAAGTACAGATAAAATCCTAATACAAACCTCCTCATCCCATACAATCCGAAGACACACTGTCAACACACAACCTCTGTGTAATCCATCTGACCAAAATCTTCTACTCATTATGAATTATAAACAAAGAATGCATACATGACCTCTAACAGACTTAGTTCGAATAACTCTCAGTAATTAAGTACGATTACGGAGTGTGAATGATCCTAATATTTCACAGTGTGTACACCACTTCAAGAATTATGGCAAATGGAAGCAAACATGTGGAGTATTTCTTGTGTCAAGTGTCACTTCCTATTTCAATTGCTCACGAAAAATGCAGTGTAACAACTGTGTTGGTATGTCATGTCGTTAGCTTCCTTCCTATTGGCATACATTTATACAGCTTTCATAAAACCTCCAGCTCATGTGACTTCTATGAAGTTTCTTGTACTAATGTCGGTCGTCGAATTATAGCAGTTCATTTTCTTATCTTAAAAATATAAGGCACTGAGCGTAAGCAAAGCAAGCAATAGCGAGTAAATATACCAGTAGTGAACAGAATGTCAACAAGTGGATGCAGCACAATTTCTATAACGAGGCTTCGCCAAGCGAACAATCTGTAACTAGTACCATAGTGTAACCTAAACTCTATGTTCGTACACTGTACATCAGCATTGCTATATAAGAGTAGTTGTGACAACAAACAGAAATGTATAAATATGCAATCCATACGCATAGCAGCAAACATATCTTACGTAATAAACAGGTCATCAGCATCGTATAACCGTAAGCAAATAAATGTTCATATGTAAGCTAATAAATAAACATGAAGGCGCAAGCAGATAAATCACAAAGTATAACTTACATACCTAACCACATCAGCACAATTAATCAGGTGACAATTATATTTTAAATAAATAAGCACAGCAGTCACATAATTAAAAATATGACATCAGTGAAAAAGCAGTGCAGCCAAGCGATGCATAGTATACACAAGTTACAATCCAGTACATTAATAAAAATTGCCAAAATCAGTTAACGTACGCAAGCACGTCGCTTCTTCACAAGTAATTTCATAGAACATGTAATTAGCACAAAGTACGAATCAAGTAATCGCGAGCAGCAAATTACGTCTAAAGTACGTACCTAAGTGGAAATATGTTACCTGAAAAATAAACTCAATTAATAGTTACCCTTTTAGTTTATTACTTTCTTCTTCGGAATGACATGTTTCCTGAAATTTTCTCGATAGCAAGTCGTCTTAACGTCGGACACGCACAGAATTTACCTGAAGTTCTTAAATACCTTATAGAACCGTATCCTGAAAAATACTGAATGTTAATAACAGAATTTATCAAGTCACTATAGCTTTATACTGATTTTATTCGGAGAAATTAGACTGTGTATTTATTTACGGCTGTCAGTGCATTCGCACTGCGCGCTCGATCAGCTGTAGGCGCGTGACGTAGGAAGTGATTGTTTGCGGTCAACGACTGCCCTGTGCAGCGCGCAGACTTGACTGTTGCTTTGAGTATGTGCCGCCGCCAAAACACAGCGCGGTATCCTTGTACTCTCCGCATGTTTACATGTAGCTGTTAGTTTCTCACAAGTATGTCATTCTACAAAAACTTTTCGAAGGTATATCATTCCACAAAAATTTTAACGTTAGATATATGATGTATTCCCTTAGAGCGTCGTGATTTAAGAGTTTCTACTTCGACAGTGTTATCATGAATAATTTTGCGAATTCTATATGGACCGTTATAAAGCAGAAAAAATTTCCGACACAAGCCTTTTCCTTTGTGAGACAAACGATGAGCCTTAATTAACACTTTCTGACCAACTGACAAGATTTTTAAACGACCAGGACGCTTTGCTGATTTCACTCTTCTAGCAGCCGCAGATGCAATATTTCGTAGAGCCAGGTTGACAATTTCAGAATTCCGATTTGTCGGTGCTTTGTTTTTTAATATCAGTATAGGCGGTAAAGAAGTTGAGTCGTTAGGAAGTTCATTCAGAATGTTTTGAAAAATATGAAGATACTGATCCCACGTTCTGTGATTCTGATGACAATAAAGACGACACAATTAATTGATTTCCTTCATCCATCTCTCTGAAGCGTTAGATTGAGGGTGAAAAAGTGAAATGAAAATTGGTTTAATTTTACGACGCCGTAGAGTACGAAGCCAAATTTTAGAACGAAACTGTGATCCATTATCTGATATAACCTTATCAACATGACCCACTTCTTTAAGAAAATGGTTAATGAAAGCATTAGATACTGAACGAGCTGTTGCTTTGCGTAACGGTGTAAAACACACATATTTTGATGTCAACTCCACTGCTACGAAAATGTACGCAAAACCATTAGTAGATCGAACCACAGGACCGAACAAATCAACTGCAGCCATGTCCTTTAATTTTGCTGGAATGATAGGAAACAACGGTGCTCTGTGAGAAACTGTCGGCGGTTTAGCCTTTTGACATAAATTGCATTTGGCAAGAACAAATCGAATACGTTTTTCCATATTATTGAAGTAGCAATTTTCTCGTAATTTATGAAAGCATTTTCTGGGACCAAAGTGTGCATAACTGAAATGCGTATACCAAATCAGCTTATTAACCCACTAATCAGGAATACAAACTAACCAAACAGAGTTGTCGACCGATTTTCGTTTAAAAAGAACTTTCCAGATAGATCGCAAAAACGAGGTGTGGCCAAATCGTCCAATCTAACAAAGCGTCGAAGAAAATTACAGACACCAAGGAAACTACGAACATCACGTTTTGTGGTAGGAACAGCATAATTACGAATAGCGTCTAATTTTTCTGGATCAGGAAGAATACCTTCTGTAGAAATAATGTGACCGAGAAATTTCACCTGAGAACGACCAAATTCAGATTTTTCTAAGTTCACCATAATGCCAACTCTTGCAAAGATACGTAACAATGAATCCAAAATTTTGTTGTGCTCACTCCAAGAACGTTTAGCAATAAGAATATCGTCAACATATGAAGTAATATTGTCACGAAGATAAACAGGTAAAATTTCGTTTAAACTACAAATGAATGCTGCAGAAGATACAGTAAGTCCAAACGGTAATTTACGAAATCACTTTTGGGTAAAATAGTCATATCTGGTTATTTTTTACTACTGTCTAGATAGATTGATAGTCGAAGAATTGTTTTGACAGATGCAAAGAATAGTAAAAGAGTAGGCAGCGGTACAGAAAACTAAAAGAGAAATAGCACCACTACAGCTCGGGGCCCTATGCTCGCTACGGCACATATTCACTTAAGAGTAGTGAATCCCCTGAGGACGTTAATAGCTGCACATAAATTTCAGTTTGTGACTTAGTGGCAAATTTGGTGGAAGTGCGTACATAAATTGATCTAACCATGAACATGGATGTATGTCATTCTTAGAATTGCGGAAGATCTTAAATTTCCGAACAGTCAAAAAGTGTTTATAGTCAAAGTTTTCGCCTCGTGGCGACAAAGACCTACCGCGTCTGTCCCAGTCCCAAGGTCGATTATTGTCAAGTTCGCGCGCCTGGCGATCTCTTGTTGCATCCCGTAAATGAAACAAATTATTTTCTTCAAACCCCTCTGCTATCTGTGATTCTGAATTTCTTCTACGGTCTTTACCTACAATTTCGCCTTCAATTTGTTTCACTTGCTTTCGTAATGCCTCAACTTCCCTTTTCACGCGTTCATTAAATTTTCCCTGATTTTCAACATGCTTATTTATGTTCTGGTACTCTTCGGTCTCTGAAAATGGCAATGGAGCTGTGTCATCTGAATCTCTGTCCCCATTTAAACTAAGATTTGTCAATTTATCTGAAATCTCCTCCACTCTTTCCGATAAGTCACCAATTTGTTCTTTCTGTTTATTTACGTCTTCCGTAAGTGTCGCGACTCGCGTTTCAGTATTAACGCATTTAGTAGTTAACTGTTCATACTGTTGTGTTAGGTTATTTAATCTGTCATTTGGTACGGATTCCTCGATTCTCTCAAATATTTCCTCCTTGTCTTTTGCACGTTGTAAATTTAACTCTGAAAATTTCTGTACTATCACGCGATCTCTTTCCTCCTGTTCTCTATCCTGTTCCCTTTGTCTAATCTCTACTGCAATTAATCTATTATTGTGAGAATTCAAAATCGGTTGTACTTCTTCTCTGATTTCTTTCTTTAATTCATCTTTCATATTTTTGAAACATGTCCCTATTCGTGAATCTAACCGTGTTTCCAAAGTTCCCATCTCTGTTTTTAGTTCAGATCCAAACCGTGTTTCCATTGTTCCCATCTGTGATCCAAGTGAGTCTAACCGTGTTTCCATTGTTTCCCTATCTGTTTTAAATTCAGATCGCAAAGTTCCCATCTGTGAGTCTAACCGTTTTGCCACTGTTTTTAATTCAGATCCCAAATTTAATATTGCACTCATCAACTGCTCTGTGTTAAGTTGTTCGAAATTCTTTTCGCCCCTAACATTTCCCACAAAACTAACTTCCTTCTGCATAGCTGTAAGGCTATCTCTGTTCGATACTCCTTCAGAATCCTCTATCGTTAACCTCATATTCTGTGAATTTTCTGGTTGAGAAAAATTTTGAAATGGTTCCGGACTATTTTCTCGACTGATTAAATTGTTTTCCACTTCATTATTCATGATACTGTTTTCCTCTGTTGGCGAGTTCGCCATGTTAACAATTTCGTCATTCTCACTATCCATCATTTTTGCCTTTTTCATCGATCGCGTAATCATTTACAAAACATACAAAATTCGTCACTGTACGAAAATTTATACACAATGACACTTTATCACCAACAATATCAATCACACGAAATGCTTCCTTCAAACACGATTAACGAACAATAGAAGAATGACAATTACCAATCTACACATGCAAAATAGACTACAATTACTGAACTACAGATTACTACAACAATACTACTGTCTACTATTTTTGCAATCAGAAGAATTCCAAGGGACGATCCTGGCAGGGTCGCCACGTGCATGGGGGCTTAATAAAATGTAATATGAATACTTTTTAATTTTCTGTCTGTCCGATTACGCATGCCTCGTAAACGGCTGGCCCTGACAACTAATTGTTACGCTATCTGACTGCATAGAATGACAACAAGAATGAAATGAAAATTTTCGTTAACACAATTAATTAATTAAGTCCCCAGCAACTATAAAACCTACGAAACCAACCAAGCACAGGTGTAGCTGTTCTGTATGTGGTAGTATGACTCAACGCACATCTGGCACAGTTCTTCTTCAACAAGACAAGAATTTTTTAAATAGCAATTATACTGACGTGACAAAAGAAAATTACAAATACTACAATTGCGTAAGGAAAGCAGAATTACACTCTAATACAAGAACACAAGCCAGATGCTTTGTTGACTGAACCTGTAATGGCACATTATTCAGGACACACAATAATAAGAAAATAAAGAACAGTAGTTAGTTACCTTAATTTATATTGACGAAAAGCACTCAGATCATTACAATATCTCCATTGGATCAACATCTGCTATCTCTCCCATCAAACCACTGCATAAAACATGGAACAACACTCTGCACTATCTCATCTCAACTTCCGCTACAAGCAGTGTCCACCACAACCGCTCGGCAAGAACTCTCGACAAGAACTGCCTGCCACTACGTCTCATAAAGCACTGCCAGTGGAGGCGGCGGAGCAATACTCTCTCTGGCGCGGTTTTTGGCGCTGTGGCTCAGTGTAGCCACCTTTCAGAGTGTTTGTTTACTTGTATTATTCACATGTATCTTTGTGAATAAAGACGGCTGAAATAGGCCTATATCACTAACGTCGACTTGTAGTAGGGTTTTGGAACATATAATGTATTCGAACATTATGAAGTACCTCGAAGAAAACGATTTATCGATACACAGTCAGCAAGGTTTCAGAAAATATCGTTCTTGTGAAACACAACTACCTCTTTATACTCATGAAGTAATAAGTGCTGTCGACAGGGGATGTCAAATTAACTCCATATTTTTAGATTTTCAGAAGGCTTTCGACACCGTTCCTCACAAGCGTCTTCCAACCAAATTGTGTGCCTATGGAATATCGCCTCAGTTGTGCGACTGGATTCGTGATGTCCTGTCAGAAAGGTCACAGTTCGTAGTAATAGACGGAAAGTCATCGAGTAAAACAGAAGTACTATCCGGCGTTCCCCAAGGAAGTTTTATAGGCCCTCTATTGTTCCTGATCTTTATTAACGACATAGGAGACAATCTGAGTAGCCGTCTTAGATTGTTTGCAGATGGTGCTGTCATTTACCGTCTTGTAAAGTCATCAGATGATCAAAACGAGTTGCAAAATGATTTAGATAAGATATCTGTATGGTGCGAAAAGTGGCAATTGACCCTGAATAAGGCAAAGTGTGAAGTTATTCACATTAGTACTAAAAGAAATCGGTTAAATTTCGATTACGCGATAAGTCACACGAATGTGAAGGCTGTAAATTCAAGTAAATACTTAGGGATTACAAGTACAAATGACCTAAATTGGAACGATCAGATATATAATATTGTGGGTAGAGCAGTCCAAAGACTGCGATTCATTGGCAGAACACTTGGAAGCTGCAACGGGTCTACGTAACAAACGGTTTACACCACGCTTGTTCGCTTTATTCTGGAGTATTGCTGTGCGGTGTGGGATCCGCATCAGGTGGGACTGACGGATGACATCGAAAGAGTTCAAAGAAGGGCAGCTCGTTTTGTATTACAGCGAAATAGTACATAATGCCACAGACATGATATGTGAATTGGAGTGGCAATCATTAAAACAAAGGCGTTTTTCGTTGCGACGGGATCTTCTCATGAAATTTGAATCACCAGTGTTCTCCTCCGATTGCGAAAACATTCTGTTGGCACCCACCTACACTCCTGGAAATTGAAATAAGAACACCGTGAATTCATTGTCCCAGGAAGGGGAAACTTTATTGACACATTCCTGGGGTCAGATACATCACATGATCACACTGACAGAACCACAGGCACATAGACACAGGCAACAGAGCATGCACAATGTCGGCACTAGTACAGTGTATATCCACCTTTCGCAGCAATGCAGGCTGCTATTCTCCCATGGAGACGATCGTAGAGATGCTGGATGTAGTCCTGTGGAACGGCTTGCCATGCCATTTCCACCTGGCGCCTCAGTTGGACCAGCGTTCGTGCTGGACGTGCAGACCGCGTGAGACGACGCTTCATCCAGTCCCAAACATGCTCAATGGGGGACAGATCCGGAGATCTTGCTGGCCAGGGTAGTTGACTTACACCTTCTAGAGCACGTTGGGTGGCACGGGATACATGCGGACGTGCATTGTCCTGTTGGAACAGCAAGTTCCCTTGCCGGTCTAGGAATGGTAGAACGATGGGTTCGATGACGGTTTGGAGGTACCGTGCACTATTCAGTGTCCCCTCGACGATCACCAGTGGTGTACGACCAGTGTAGGAGATCGCTCCCCACACCATGATGCCGGGTGTTGGCCCTGTGTGCCTCGGTCGTATGCAGTCCTGATTGTGGCGTTCACCTGCACGGCGCCAAACACGCATACGACCATCATTGGCACCAAGGCAGAAGCGACTCTCATCGCTGAAGACGACACGTCTCCATTCGTCCCTCCATTCACGCCTGTCGCGACACCACTGGAGGCGGGCTGCACGATGTTGGGGCGTGAGCGGAAGACGGCCTAACGGTGTGCGGGACCGTAGCCCAGCTTCATGGATACGGTTGCGAATGGTCCTCGCCGATACCCCAGGAGCAACAGTGTCCCTAATTTGATTGGAAGTGGCGGTGCGGTCCCCTACGGCACTGCGTAGGATCCTACGGTCTTGGCGTGCATCCGTGCGTCGCTGCGGTCCGG
Source organism: Schistocerca cancellata (assembly GCF_023864275.1). Taxonomy (NCBI): domain Eukaryota; kingdom Metazoa; phylum Arthropoda; class Insecta; order Orthoptera; family Acrididae; genus Schistocerca; species Schistocerca cancellata. Next base: position 11,774,989 of record NC_064635.1, on the reverse strand, counting down.
TCCCAGGTCGACGGGCACGTGCACCTTCCGCCGACCACTGGCGACAACATCGATGTACTGTGGAGACCTCACGCCCCACGTGTTGAGCAATTCGGCGGTACGTCCACCCGGCCTCCCGCATGCCCACTATACGCCCTCGCTCAAAGTCCGTCAACTGCACATACGGTTCACGTCCACGCTGTCGCGGCATGCTACCAGTGTTAAAGACTGCGATGGAGCTCCGTATGCCACGGCAAACTGGCTGACACTGACGGCGGCGGTGCACAAATGCTGCGCAGCTAGCGCCATTCGACGGCCAACACCGCGGTTCCTGGTGTGTCCGCTGTGCCGTGCGTGTGATCATTGCTTGTACAGCCCTCTCGCAGTGTCCGGAGCAAGTATGGTGGCTCTGACACACCGGTGTCAATGTGTTCTTTTTTCCATTTCCAGGAGTGTACATAGGGAGAAATGATCATCACGATAAAATAAGAGAAATCAGGGCTTGCACAGAAAAATTTAAGTGCTCGTTTTTCCCGCCCGCCGTTCGAGAGTGGAACGGTAGAGAGACAGCTCGAAGATGGTTCATTGAACCCTCTGCTAGGCACTTTATTGTGAACAGGAGAGTAATCACGTAGATGTAGGTATAGACGTAAGTTGATGACACGTGGCCGGGCAATATTCTGTGGAGCGACGAGGCACATTTTACACTACAGGGCGCAGTAAATATACAGAGCTGTCGAATTTTTTATACTGTTAAACCGCGTGCTGTGTACGAAGAGACATTCCACTGCGGCTGTGTGGTATGGATTCACAAGCACCCTTTACTGTCAGTACGTTCTTTTTTTGGAGAGGAGACACCCAGAGGACATATCAGGCGTAGAGTGACGTCCACACGATACAGAGACCTCGTTGTAGATCACAGCATGTGGTCCCTGCTTTTGCGGAGCACAACTATGTGGAAAGTACTGTTTCCGTGCAAGATCGGGCAACGCCTCATGTCGCTCGCTCAGTGAAAGATCGGCTCAATGCAACTTTAAAAAATGGTTCAAATGGCTCTGAGCACTATGGGACTTTACATCTGAGGTCATCAGTCCCCTATAATTTAGAACTACTTAAACCTAACTAACCTTATGACATCACACACATCCATGCCCGAGGCAGGATTCGAACCTGCGACCGTAGCGATCACGCCGTTCCAGACTGTAGCGTCTAGAACCGCTCGGCCACCCCGGCCGGCAATGCAACTTTCGACGAACGTATTGTCTCCAGAGGTTTACCAGATGCGTGGTGTGTAAGATCACCTGATCTGAATCCATGTGATTTTTGGGTCTGGTGATACATAAAAGAACGCGTTTACGAAGGACACGTTCTGTCTCAACCTGATCGGAAAGCCAGAACACAGGGACACGTTGCCCCTAATCCACCGGACCTGCTGCGAGCAACTGTTGATCACGACTTTTGACGGATGTAGCATTTCGTTGACGTCTACGGTTCTCATACTGAACAGTGTAAACGGCGGTTAATAATAAAATCAACATTATTCCTTTCTCACTTGTCTCACTTTTTTCCGCCCACGTACCATTTCTAGTTCACTAAACATGGATACATTTATATACGTCTTGCTCTCACTCACATCACTGGATTCGTACCTGGCGGCCAAAATTAGTACTATGTTCTTCCCAGCCTATATCAATTTCGCGTTAACGCATTAGCATGTCTAACAAGCTTCGTGCCATTAGACAATCACATCCCACGCTGTTCGTCTGTGAGTTGCAAGACTTTAATTACACTACTGGTCATTAAAATTGCTACACCACGAATAAATGCAAATGATAAACGGGTATTCATTGGGCAAATATATTATACTAGGACTGACGTGTGATTACATTTCCACGCAGTTTGGGTGCACAGATCCTGAGAAATAAGTACCAACAACAACCAGATCTGGCCGTAATAACGGCCTTGATACGCCCGGGCATTGAGTCAAACAGAGCTTGGATGGCGTGTACAGGTACAGCTGCCCATCCAGCTTCAACACGATACCACAGTTCATCAGGAATAGTGACTGGCGTATTGTGACGAGCCAGTTGCTCGGCCACCATTAACCAGACGTTTTCAGTTGGTGACAAATCTGGAGAATGTGCTGGCCAGGGCAGCAGTCGAACATTTTCCGTATCCGGAAAGGACCGTACAGGACCTGCAACATGCGGTCAAGCATTATCTTGCTGAAATGTAGGGTTTTGCAGGGATCGAATGAAGGGTAGAGCCACGGGTCGTAACACATCTGAAATGTAACGTCCACTGTTCAGAGTGCCGTCAATGCAAACAATAGGTGACCGAGACGTGTAACCAATGGCACCCCATACCATCACGTCGGGTGATACGCCAGTATGGCGATGACGAATACACGCTTCCAATGTGCGTTCACCGCGATGTCACCAAACACGGATGCGACCATCATGATGCTGTAAACAGAACCTGGATTCATCGGAAAAAATTGCGTTGTCCCATTCGTGCACCCAGGTTCGTTGTTAAGTACACCATTGCAGGCACTCCTGGCTGTGATGCAGCGTCAAGGGTAACCGCAGCCATGGTCTCCGAGCTGATAGTCCGTGCTGCTGCAAACGTCGTCCAACTGTTCGTGCAGATGGTTGTCGTCTTGCAAACGTCCCCATCTGTTGACTCAGGGATCGAAACATGGCTGTACGATCCGCTACAGCCATGCGGATAAGATGCCTGTCATCTCGACTGCTAGTGATACGAGGCCGTTCGGATCCAGCACGGCGTTCCGTATTACCCTCCTGAACCGACCGATTCGATATTCTGCTAACAGTCATTGTATCTCGACCAACGCGAGCAGCAATGTCGCGATACGATAAACCGCAATCGCGATAGGCTACAATCCGACCTTTATCAAAGTCGGAAACGTGATGGTACGCATTTCTCCTCCTTACACGAGGCATCACAACAACGTTTCACCAGGCAACGTCGGTCAACTGCTGTTTGTGTATGAGAAATCGTTAGTAAACTTTCGTCATGTCAGCACGTTGTAGGTGTCGCCAACCTTGTGTGAATGCTCTGAAAAGCTAATCATTTACATATCACAGCATTTTCTTCCTGTTGGTTACATTTCGTGTCTGTAGCACGTCATCTTCGTGGTGTAGCAATTTTTTGGCCAGTAGTGTATAAGCGCCCAGTATTGACCGCAAACAATAACTAACAGTCCTATCGCAGTTTCTTGGGCACTACTGAAATTTCCATTGTATCTGTCAGTTTGATTCCGTTAAGAGCTACGTGTTGAGTTCTGCAAGAAAGAACTGAATCCAGCAACCAGTTTGGTCTGGTACACGGTAAACTCGAACTTCTTTCACTCTGGACGACGGTGAGGAACTGTGTGACACGCCTTCCGGAAGTCATGGGACGCGGCATCCATCTACCTGCCTGGCCGCCTTTGTCTGTGGCTCCCTGAGTTCCGTGCTCCGAATTCATCTTAATGTCTGAGCGTGAAACATGTTGCATAATTTTACATCAGACTGAAGTCAGCGATATGAGCCTACAATTATGAGGTACGGAGGACTGGTTCAGAAAAATTCATTCGAGAGTTGTAAGCGAAAATTCCGAGACAATGTAGGTCATACCTGCTCTTCTCGTGTGTCATCTAAACAGGTGGCCACCATTCTGAGACGATTAGATTGAAGTCAGATACTTTATTTAGCGAGTATGTTATTCATTAATAACGCGTAAAATTTGTGTGATAATTTTGTGTGTGTTTAAAAGACGAGACAGAGACGATAATTAGGTAAGCTTGGTCCTTCTGCACGTATGTGTTTCCTGGTGTTTTAAATTACTTTGTAGCTCTGTCAATTTGTAATTATTAATTCTGTGGCTGATTTACATTTCCTCAAGATTTTCTCCTCATGAACCACAGCCTGGTAAGTAGCGTCGAGTTACTCAAAGTGGCACCCCTTATCTCCTGTGCTGATAACAGCTTTCGACAAGTCACTGAACTGAATCTCTTTTGTCGTGTTCCACTTGCCAGAGCATCCGGTGGGTAGTGTAACTGTAAAAGCACGGTATGCCGACGTAGATGTAACTCCCAGAGGAAACTCCCTTTTTTGTGATAATTTTATTCGATTGTGCTACTTGTGCTGGAAACAACAGTTACTCACCGAGCGAGGTGGCGCAGTGGTTGGCACACTGGACTCGCATTCGGGAGGACGACGGTTCCAATCCGCGTCCGGCCATCCTGATTTAGGTTTTCCGTGAGTTCCCTAAATCGTTTCAGACGAATGCCCGGGTGGTTCCTTTGAAAGCGCACGACCTACTTCCTTCCCCAATCCGATGGGACCGATGACCTCGCTGTCTGGTCCCCTCTCCCAAATCAGCCAAGCGCCCCTCCGTTCCCCCCCCCCCCCAATCTCCTATGCTGATAACAGCTACTGTCAAATCTGATGAAAGGTATAATATAGGAAAAGGTGTTAAGTTCTGTTATTTAGGCATCGTAATTATAGAAATCGACAGATGTCGGACGGAAATAAGAGAATGTATTGCAACAGAAAATGTTGTGTTCTGTGAAGGAGGACAACTATTCGCGAACGAAACGTTTACTATAAAAGAGAAAAAAAATTGTTATCTTAAGACGTTTACTTGGAGTGAGTCCCTGTATGGCTTTCAAAGTTAGACACTGCTGGAGACAGACAGAAAGAGCCTAAGGGCGATGGGAACGCTGCTTCGGAGAAGGCAGGTGAGGACCAGTGGGACAAAAAGAGAAACCAACGAAGATGTTTTCGAGGAAGCTAGCGAACGACACAAGTATTCGAAACATAATAACCAAATTATTTTCACATTTATGTAGAGACGAGACATGTTACTAAAGGAAAATGCTGAGGAAGAAAACCAAGGGGTGGGCAAGGAATGAATTGGTAGCAGTAGTAATGGAGATAGCAGAACAGAATGTCAAACAGTATTCAGGAGTTACAGTATTCAGGAGTTGATTGACCGATGGTAGTTTAAAAGCAAACACGTGTAAATTGTGTTACGCTACAAAGCAAACCACTGAATCACCGCAACTGCCCCTGAAAAATGTACTGTATTACACTGAATTTTTCGATTAACACGACGAATCCCAAGTCTTTCTTTTGATTTCTTTCCAACCGCTTCGTGGTCCTGGTAATACTTTCAGTATTATGGAAATTCAATTTTTTTTCTTTTTCTTGCGCATCAACGGGAATACTACTGATAAATTTAATTTTTAAAAAGGCGATTTAGCTGTTGAGGTTTGTTTAGTTCGACAATTTTGAAACACACCCATGGGCGTCCGTTTTGTCGCTGAACAAGATGTAATCCGCTGTGCTTTGCTTTTCGATGCACGCCGGAAATTCTGCACTAATTGCTACTCCAATTGGTTAATTCTCTTCGCGTAGGCCGCTTCGAGCAGTAATTGAATGTCAGAAGGCCCTTCCTGTACTGTCAATCATCAACTATTGCTCCGAGCAGGTATGAATGTTTATCAACCAACAATTTCCGCAATCATTCAGTATGCTTATGTGATGACTTGGGTCGTTCTCAGCCACGATAGATTTTTACAATCAAGAGGGACACATCTTAAAAGCACTTCGTTGTAATTGTATACCGTAATGTGGCAGGGTGACCTAATTGTCCCTTTTCGTTATTAACCTCTTTTCTGAGTCCTATAACTAATCTTTCTCTACTATATATTACTTATGAGGTATGTTTTATCTGCCTCTTTAAATAGGTGTATTTTAGTCATCTTTTTCATCAGCTTGGGCAATAATTTATTATTATCTTTAGTATTATTATTGTTATCAGGAGAAAGAAAACTGGCGTTCTACGGATCGGAGCGTGGAATGTCAGATCCCTTAATCGGGCAGGTAGGTTAGAAAATTTAAAAAGGGAAATGGATAGGTTAAAGTTAGATATAGTGGGAATTAGTGAAGTTCGGTGGCAGGAGGAACAAGACGTTTGGTCAGGTGAATACAGGGTTATAAATACAGAATCAAATAGGGGTAATGCAGGAGTAGGTCTAATAATGAATAAAAAAATAGGAGTACTGGTAAGCTACTACAAACAGAATAGTGAACGCATTATTGTGGCCAAGATAGACACGAAGCCCACGCCTGCTACAGTAGTACAAGTTTATAGGCCAACTAGCTCTGCAGATGACGAAGAAATTGATGAAATGGATGAGGATATAAAAGAAATTATTCAGATAGTGAAGGGAGACGAAAATTTAATAGTCATGGGTGACTGGAATTCGACAGTAGGAAAACGGAGAGAAGGAAACGTAGTAGGTGAATATGGATTGGGGCTAAGAAATGAAAGAGGAAGCCGTCTGATAGAATTTTGCGCAGAGCATAACATAAACATACAGGGTGATTCAAAAATGACCGGTATATTTGAAACGGCAATAAAAACTAAACGAGCAGCGATAGAAATACACCGTTTGTTGCAATATGCTTGGGACAACAATACATTTTCAGGCAGACAAACTTTCGAAATTACAGTAGTTACAATTTTCAACAACAGATGGCCCTGCGGTCTGGGAAACTCTATAGTACGATATTTTCCACATATCCACCATGCGTAGCAATAATATGGCGTAGTCTCTGAATGAAATTACCCGAAACCTTTGACAACGTGTCTGGCGGAATGGCTTCACATGCAGATGAGATGTACTGCTTCAGCTGTTCAATTGTTTCTGGATTCTGGCGGTACACCTGGTCTTTCAAGTGTCCCCACAGAAAGAAGTCACAGGGGTTCATGTCTGGCGAATAGGGAGGCCAATCCACGCCGCCTCCTGTATGTTTCGGATAGCCCAAAGCAATCACACGATCATCGAAATATTCATTCAGGAAATTAAAGACGTCGGCCGTGCGATGTGGCCGGGCACCATCTTGCATAAACCACGAGGTGTTCGCAGTGTCGTCTAAGGCAGTTTGTACCTCCACAAATTCACGAAGAATGTCCAGATAGCGTGATGCAGTAATCGTTTCGGATCTGAAAAATGGGCTAATGATTCCTTTGGAAGAAATGGCGGCCCAGACCAGTACTGTTTGAGGATGCAGGGACGATGGGACTGCAACATGGGGCTTTTCGGTTCCCCATATGCGCCAGTTCTGTTTATTGACGAAGCAGTCCAAGTAAAGATAAGCTTCGTCAGTAAACCAAATGCTGCCCACATGCATATCGCCGTCATCAATCCTGTGCACTATATCGTTAGCGAATGTCTCTCGTGCAGCAATGGTAGCGGCGCTGAGGGGTTGCCGCGTTTGAATTTTGTATGGATAGAGGTGTAAACTCTGGCGCACGAGACGATACGTGGACGTTGGCGTCATTTGGACCGCAGCTGCAACACGGCGAACGGAAACCCGAGGCCGCTGTCGGATCACCTGCTGCACTAGCTGCGCGTTGCCCTCTGTGGTTGCCGTACGCGGTCGCCCTACCTTTCCAGCACGTTCGTCCGTCACGTTCCCAGTCCGTTGAAATTTTTCAAACAGATCCTTTATTTTATCGCTTTTCAGTCCTTTGGTTACATTAAACCTCCGTTGAAAACTTCGTCTTGTTGCAACAACACTGTGTTCTAGGCGGTGGAATTCCAACACCAGAAAAATCCTCTGTTCTAAGGAATAAACCATGTAGTCTACAGCACACTTGCACGTTGTGAACAGCACACGCTTACAGCAGAAAGACGACGTACAGAATGGCGCACCCACAGACTGCGTTGTCTTCTATATCTTTCACATCACTTACACCGCCATCTGTTGTTGAAAATTGTAACTACTGTAATTTCGAAAGTTTGTCCGCCTGAAAATGTACTGTTGTCCCAAGCATATGGCAACAAACGGTGTATTTCTATCGCAGCTCGTTTAGATTTTATTGCCGTTTCAAATATACCGGTCATTTTTGAAACACCCTGTAGATAACACTTGGTTTAAGAATCATGAAAGAAGGTTGTATACATGGAAGAACCCTGGATATACTAAAAGGTATGAGATACATTATATAATAGTAAGACAGAGATTAAGGAAACAGGTTTTAAATTGTAAGACATTTCCAGCGGCAGATGTGGACTCTGACCACAATCTATTAGTTATGAACTGTAGATTAGAAACTGAAGAAACTGCAAAAAGGTGGGAATGTAAGGAGATGGGATCTGGATAAACTGACTAAACCAGAGGTTGTACAGAGTTTCAGGGACAGCATATGGGAACAGTTGACAGGCATGGGGGGAAAGAAATACAGTAGAAGAAGAATGGGTAGCTTTGAGGGATGAAATAGTGAGGGCAGCAGAGGATCAAGTAGGTAAAAAGACGAGGGGCTAGTAGAAATCACTGGGTAACAGAAGATATATTGAATTTAATTGATGAAAGGAGAAAATATAAAAATGCAGTAAATGAAGAAGGCAAAAAGGAATACAAACGTCTCAAAAATGAGATTGACAGGAAGTGCAAAATGGCTAAGCAGGGATGGCTAGAGGACAAATGTAAGGATGTAGAGGCTTATCTCACTTGTGGTAAGGTAGATACTGCGTATAGGAAAATTAAAGAGACCTTTGGAGAAAAGAGAACGACTTGTATGAATATCAAGAGCTCAGATGGAAACCCAGTTCTAAGCAAAGAAGGGAAAGCAGAAAGGTGGAAGGCGTATGTAGAGGTTCTATACAAGGGCAATGTACTTGAGGACAATATTATGGAAATGGAAGAGGATGTAGATGAAGATGAAATGGGCGATGTGATATTGCGTGAAGAGTTTGACAGAGCACTGAAAGACCTGAGTCGAAACAAGGCCCCCGGAGTAGACAACATTCCATTAGAACTACTGACAGCCTTGGGAGAGCCAGTCCTGACAAAACTCTACCATCTGGTGAACAAGATGTAGAGACAGGCGAAATACCCTCAGACTTCAGGAAGAATATAATAATTCCAATCCCAAAGAAATCAGGTGTTGACAGATGTGAAAATTACCGGACTATCAGTTTAATAAGTCACGGCTGCAAAATACTAACGCGAATTCTTTACAGACGAATGGAAAAACAGATAGAAGCCGACCTCGGGAAGATCAGTTTGGATTCCGTAGAAATGTTGGAACACGTGAGGCAATACTGACCTTACGACTTATCTTAGAAGAAAGATTAAGGAAAGGCAAACCAACGTTTCTAGCATTTGTAGACTTAGAGAAAGCTTTTGACAATGTTGATTGGAATAATGTCTTTCAAATTCGGAAGGTGGCAGGGGTAAAATACAGGGAGCGAAAGGCTATTTACAAAATGTACGGAAAGCAGATGGTAGTTATAAGAGACGAGGGGTATGAAAGGGAAGCAGTGGTTGGGAAGGGAGTGAGACAGGGTTGTAGCCTATCCCCGATGTTATTCAATCTGTATATTGAGCAAGCAATAAAGGAAACAAAAGAAAAGTTTGGAGTAGGAATTAAAATCCATGGAGAAGAAATAAAAACTTTGAGATTCGCCGATGACATTGTAATTCTGTCAGAGACAGCAAAGAGGACTTGGAAGAGGAGTTGAACGAAATGGACAGTGTCTTGAAAGGAGGGTATAAGATGAACATCAACAAAAGCAAAACTAGGATAATGGAATGTAGTCGAATTACGTCGGGTGATGCTGAGGGAATTATATTAGGAAATGAGACACTTAAATTAGTAAATGAGTTTTGCTATTTGGGGAGCAAAATAACTGATGATGCTCGAAGTAGAGATGATATAAAATGTAGACTGGCAATGGCAAGGAAAGCGTTTCTGAAGAAGAGAAATTTGTTAACATCGAGTGTAGATTTAAGTGTCAGGAAGTCGTTTCTGAGAGTATTTGTATGGAGCGTAGCCATGTATGGAAGTGAAACGTGGACGATAAATAGTTTAGACTAGAAGAGAATAGAAGCGTTCGAAATGTGGTGCTACAGAAGAATGCTGAAGATTAGATGGGTAGATCACGTAACTAATGAGGAGGTATTGAATAGAATTGGGGAGAAGAGGAGCTTGTGGCACAACGTGACTAGAAGAAGGGATCGGTTGGTAGGACATGTTCTGAGGCATCAAGGGATCACCAATTTAGTAATGGAGGGCAGCGTGGAGGGTAAAAATCGTAGAGGGAGGCCAAGATAGGAATACACTAAACAGATTCAGGGGGATGTAAGTTGCAGTAGTTACTCGAAGACGAAGAGGCTTGCTCAGGATGCGGTAGCATGGAGAGCTGCATCAAACAAGTCTCAGGACTGAAGACCACAACAACAACAGTATTATTATAATTATAATTATTTTTCACGTATGGACCCATTAGGACCACGCGAGGTATAATCAATCACTGTTGTTTTTGATGGTTGGCCTTGCTTCGTGGCAAAATTTGTTTCATCCTTTCAGAATGAAGTCTCTTTCTTTCATCAAGCCACTGCATTCCCGTCCGTTCTCTAATTTCCTTCTGACCAACTTTGCAGTCACATATCTTTTGTCGGGATGTTTTTTTTATCTGTAACGATTGTCTGAACTATACTGGCAACTTTAAGATACTCCTTAATCGCTGCGATCTATTTAATTGGATCAGTTTTGGCCTTACTTCTGTTTTCGTAGAATTGTACTGCTCGTTTTTCAACCTAGTGCGTACTGTGCTTTTAATGTGCCGATAAAAGTAAAGTCTTCGTTTTCTCATGTCACCATATATGTCTGTGTATTCTTCTATTTCCTTATTTCTTCTCACCCTGTAAGTTTCTGCATTAGTAATTTTGTGGCATAATATTTTTCTAATAGTCTTTCTTCCCTTCTTTTGAATTTCTTCAATATCCCCTATTTAAAATTAAAGTTCCTGCTCCATAAAGACGTTCATGTTTGATTACGGCTCTGTAATGCCTAAGTTTACTGAATTTAGAAAGTAATTTTGTGTTAATCTGAATGCAGATACCATTTTTGACAGCTTTTTCCAGGCGATTTTCTTGTATGATTTCACCTCAACTATTTAAGTTGAGAAACCATTCTGTTTTTCCATATTTCGTGTTCAAAAACTTTGGTACTTCTTCGTTGCAAGTTATATATTCTGATTTTTCGAATGATAATTGTAGTCCTACTATTCCCGCAACTTCTTTAAAAATTTCAGTTTGTTTTTGAGCTGTGGTAATATTCCTAGTTAAAACTGCCAGATCATCGTCAAAGGTGAGGCAATCTACGCTAATATTATTTCTACCTAACTGCATTGATTGATCTAGATTTTGACTCGAGTTTTACCCTCGCCATTCCTATTTACCATTTCCAAAACACAGTTAAGCCGTAATGGGGAGAGTCGATCTCCCTGTGTAACACCAATCTTTATATCAAATGGTTCAGAAATTTCTCCCATGAATTTAATTTTAGAGCTATTGTCGGTTAACGTTTCCTTAATCATTGTTAGAGTTTCATTTCTAGCCCTTGTTCCTTTAAAATTTGGAAAAGAGATTCACGACCAACTGAGTTTTCGGAGTTTTTAAAATCCACAGATGCACTTACCATATTGTTATCAGAAATTTTTTGGTGCCGAAGGATTAGTTTTAAATTAAGAATTTGTTCTGGCACCAGTTCTAGGTTCTAATTGTTCCTGCACTCGATGAAGTAAACATTGTGAGTGAATTTTGTTTGTGACGGGGAGAAGAGAGATTCCTCGATAATTATTAACATCGGTCCTATCCCCTTCTTTGTGCAATGGATGCATAAGGGCCAGCTGATCTTAGTAGTTCTGCAACTATACCGTCTTCGCCGGATGATTGATTGTTTGTGAGTCTCTTAATTTGTTTAGTTATTTCGGTTTCGTCAGGTTCTGTAGAGTTAGGGTTGTTGTTATTAGTTTGCTGTGGTTGGAATTTATTCGCTGGTTGTGGACAGTTCAATAGTTTTTTTCAAAATAATTAACAAGTACCTCACAATTTTCTTGATTGTTAAGAGCCAAACATCCATTTTCATTTTTGAAGCAAAGACTTTGATGTTGGTAATTGTTTAGTTTTGTTTTGGATGTTTTATAGAAGGTTCTTGTATTGTTATTTTCGAAGTGTTTTTCGATTTCTAAAAGTCTGACATTTTCGTAGTTTCTCCGTCTTGCATGAACCGCATCTTGTCGAAATCAGGGTCACTTTGGATAATGGGGATGCCATCATCTTCCAAAGCCTTCACGTACCATTCGGTAGTCACCGTGCCATCAAAGAATATCACACCAATTATTCCTTGACTGGACAATGCACACCCACCTGTTGAGGGTGAAGAGAGACTTCCCGATCGCGACTTGCGGATCCTCAGTGTCCCAAAAGCGTCAATTTTGCCTATGGAGGGAGACATCCAAATGAAAGGGGGCTTCGTCGCTAAACCAAACCATGTATGCGCATACTGATTCCCATCATGCCCCGCGGCCAACGTCCTAATGCAAATCGTTGAGAAGTTATGACAATTTTATTTCATATAGAACTAATTGTCATCCTGTGTATGGATTTCAGCTTCAGTCTTGTGTTGTGTACCCTGCTACATGTCTGAGAAATATCGCTTCCAAAACAGAGCTTCTTAGCGTAATCTTGTTGTGGTAGCCCGCGTTGCCTCACGAGTTCTCGAGTCGACAGCGGACCACCCGGACTGGAGCGGCGCGAACCAGGAGCCAGAACAGACGAGACGGAGGCACAGACAAAGATGTCCAGACAGGCAACCTCCGTAAGTGCCTGTTGACGCGGTCAGCGGTTTGGGTCGTTGGGGGGGAGGGGGGGGGGGGTTACAGCAGTTCCGTCAGACGACGGGGGATGGCGCTGGGGTGCGAAACTGCCCGGGCAGCGGGCAGCAGGTAACTTCACACGAGGCCGTGGCAGTGGAAATCCCCACCACCACTTCCCCTTAAATGCTGGCACAGGGTAACATCCAGTTTTTGTGAGACATTTAGCCAGTGCGGAAGGTTACGTTATCGCTACCGAGTGTTTTCTGGAAGTGTTTTTGGGAATCTGTGATGCGTCATGTCAGGAAGAAATTGAGCGTACAAGGGGTGCGGATCCAAGCGGAAAGACACGGCGATGAAATTCTTTTCTTTCCCTGTGAAAGATGAGAAAAGGTACCTTTAAACAAATTGTACTACTTTCGCTGTTGTTACCTTGAGAATGAGTATCTGCCCTGACAGATTAAAACTGTGTGCCGTACCGAGGCTCTACACTGCTAGGAAGTTTCGTATCAGCTGCAGAGTGAGAATGCATTCTGTCTTGCACTACTCCAACAGATACACAGCCTTTACAATCTTAATACTAAATCGGTAGAAACAGAACCCTTATAGCATCACTTTCTCGTCTATACCTGCCCGTCTGTCCGACCCTTAAAACAAGTTTTTCTTGAGAATGGGTAGAGATGATAAGTGGAACTGTCACATAATAAGGTATAAGGTCCCTGGGTTTTGTAAAAAAAATTGAGTTTCTGCGTCTACGCAAGCAAAAGATACGGCGATTTATACAAGAGAAATTTTTACGTCAGAGATCACTCGTCAGCTACTTCCCGTTGACGTAGAATCATAAAATTTGGTATGAAGCAAGGTTTCATAGTACAAGCAAAAGAAAAAATCCCAAAATCGTGAAATTACGAAAAAAAATATTTGTTTTGCCATTTCTTGTCTGTCTGTCAGTCTTCAGACTCCGTTTTCTAAAAATGGCGATAAGATACCGAGTCGAAAATTTATGTACCGTGCGAAGGCGGTGCATAATATTTGAACATCTAAGTCAGTGCAATCAAAAGATACGGCTATTTACGACACAAATTCTGTTACTCGCGAACTCGCTCTGGAAATTCTAAAACATACTTCCAGTTGACCTAGAATCGTGTTACTCTGTGACGGAGGGGACGGCTCACTAGGTCCAGCCGGTGTGTTGTACGCCGCGTGGGAGGCGGGCAGCAGGCATTGCCTCACAGAGCGACCAGGGGAAAGGGAGGGAGGGAGGGAGGAGAACCGCTTTGTGCCGGCCTTGGTGGCGGCGCGCGTGCGCCCACACGTCACAGCCGCCTGCTGTCCACCTGCCCGGTCTCTTGACCCTGGCCACTCTGCAGGTACTCTGCAGTCCGTCAGCAGAGCCGCTTCCGGGCCGGGAGTACACCCTGCTGCATGTCTCACAAGTATCGTTTCCGAAAATACACTGTGTCACTAGAGTTAGTGACACTTTCACAGAGAGGGAATGTGTTGAGATTTTCTCGGAGACGAGGCCAGTGTAGGTAATAGACAGAAGTAGGATACGCCGGACTGTCCGCCGCTGCCTGTGACGTATTCCGGAGAAGGACATAGCCCATTTCCTGCACAAAGTTCTCCGTCCCCTCTCCAGTTCTTCGTGAGCGCGGCTTTCTCCCAGAGTTCAGCGCTCCAGTTCATCTCTGACTGGCAAGAAGTCGTCCGTGTTTTAGTGCTGAGATAATGGAGTTCACCGAGGCCACCAAAGGGTAGTTTTAACTGATTTACAATGGGGTCAGCATATAGTGGACTATACAAATAATCAGAAGTGAGTTACTAGCGTTGTCTAAACTTCAAAAATAAGGTATGCAATGGAAGACTGTCCAGGAAAAAATAACGAAGTTCTAGGGTTCAAATGGTTCAAATGGCACTGAGCACTATGGGACTTAACATCTATGGTCATCAGTCACCTAGAACTTAGAACTACTTAAACCTAACTAACCTAAGGACAGCACACAACACCCAGCCATCACGAGGCAGAGAGAATCCCTGACCCCGCCGGGAATCGAACCCGGGCGTGGGAAGCGAGAACGCTACCGCACGACCACGAGATGCGGGCGAAGTTCTAGGGGAAAGCAGCTATATAGCCTATACGTCGGTTCTTGCAGAGATGACAACACCAACCAGCCACTTTTAACACTGCCATTTATTTATTTAAGATCGTGCAAAAATTTAACAGGACATTGACAACGCTCCATGGAACAATTTGAGTTATGGAATCTGGGGTCGGAGAAGCCTGCTTAAGGAGATACGGAAGTAAACTTGTCTACCGCTTTGCCTAGCACTACTGTTTTCCAGCTTATTTACAACCAATATACGTACAAGTTTACACGTACTGTCCTGTTTATTTACGTGTACATTCTTTATTTCCTGCAAGTAAACAAGGAGAACGACACTGATTACTGGAAAGTTATAACGCAGCTTTTATTTACTTCTCCATAAGGTGGCTCTGTTGTATCGTATTTACATTGTCCCACGACAGAATCTGCTGTGAATCAACGGCAGACCCGTTGATTACTCACTGATATTCAGAGACGTACAGTACAATATAATGCACCAGTATCTGTACAGTATTTCCTGCTCGCTGTATTGGAAGGGGAGGTCCTATTCCATGGCCTCCGAGATCACCTGACCTGTATTCCCTTGATTATTTCCTATGGGAGCATCTAAACTGACTTGTGTATGAGACCCCAGTGGATGCGGAGATGGAATTAGTAGCCATACTTGTGGCTATGTGTGAAGTGATTCGAAACACACCAGGGATATTTTTCGGGGTGCGTCAGAATCTTTCTCCCTGATGTCATGCTTGGATTGAGGTTGACGGCCGTCGGTTTCAGCACATTTTGTAAGATACAGCACAAATGGTACGTTTATTCTGTCAATGATGGTATTTGCTGTTAACTAATATAAATAAAAAGCACACAGTAATGTGATTTTATTCCTGTTAGCTCCTTAAGCTGGCTTCTCCGAACCCAGGTTCCCTACCTCAAATTGTTCAATGGAGCATCCTCTATGTCCTGTTAAATTTTTGCACGGTCTTACGGAAACACCGCGTATGTATGTATCCACATATCACATCTTTTCCTAACCCGGAGCATCGATTTCAACCAAACAAAGTTTCTGTGAAGTAACGGAATCTCTAGCCCCAGCCGCTCCTTCACGCCCCTGTGGGCGTGTCACACCCGCTGTTATGACAATGTCGGCGTCTGGAAAGCATCCACTCGACTCCCTCACACCCGTCGCCGTAACCCTTTGAAGATCAGCAAAACCCGCCTGTCACCGGGTGACCAGAGACGCTGCATGGGAAGTCCGCATGCAATTACAGGGGAAAATACTCATATCTTATGGGTTCTCAATACTAACCTTGTAATGACCATATTCAGCCATACTTCCCCAAATCGAATTACTCAGAGTAAGATATAAATATGAGGGTGGGGGGGCAAGTCACTGTGTGCATCGTAAAGGCATGCCACCTCTCGTGTTACTTTATAATTTTTTAATAATATGCAGTTGTAATTCTGTCAGAGACAGCAAAGGACTTAGAAGAGCAGTTGAACGGAATGGATAGTGTCTTGAAAGGAGGATATAAGATGAACATCAACAACAGCAAAACGAGGATAATGGAATGTAGTCGAATTAAGTCGGGTGATGCTGAGGGAATTAGATTAGGAAATGAGACACTTAAAGTAGTAAGGGAGTTTTGCTACTTGGGGAGCAAAATAACTGATGATGCTCGAAGTAGAGATGATATAAAATGTAGACTGGCAATGGCAAGAAAAGCGTTTCTGAAGAAGAGAAATTTGTTAACATCGAGTATAGATTCAAGTGTCAGGGAGTCGTTTCTGAAAGTATTTGTATGGAGCGTAGCCATGTATGGAAGTGAAACATGGACGATAACTAGTTTGGACAAGAAGAGAATAGAAGCTTTCGAAATGTGGTGCTACAGAAGAATGCTGAAGATTAGATGGTGGTGGTGGTGGTGGTGGTGGTGGTGGTGGTTAGTGTTTAACGTCCCGTCGACAACGAGGTCATTAGAGACGGAGCGCAAGCTCGGGTTAGGGAAGGACTGGGAAAGAAATCGGCCGTGCCCTTTCAAAGGAACCATCCCGGCATTTGCCTGAAACGATTTAGGGAAATCACGGAAAACCTAAATCAGGATGGCTGCGGACGGGAGTGAACCGTCGTCCTCCCGAATGCGAGTCCAGTGTGCTAACCACTGCGCCACCTCGCTCGGTGAAGATTAGATGGGTAGATCACATAACTAATGAGGAGGTACTGAATAGGATTGGGGAGAAGAGAAGTTTGTGGCACAACTTGACTAGAAGAAGGGATCGGTTGGTAGGACATGTGCTGAGGCATCAAGTGATCACAAATTTAGCTTTGGAGGGCAGCGCGGAGGGTAAAAATCATAGAGGGAGACCAAGAGATGGATACACTAAACAGATTCAGAAGGATGTAGGCTGCAGTAGGTACTGGGAGATGAAGAAGCTTGCACAGGATAGAGTAGCATGGAGAGCTGCATCAAACCAGTCTCAGGACTGAAGACCACAACAACAACAACATGCAGTTATTAATTTTCCTTCTGTAAGAGACTTTTTTTCTGCTGTAGTCCTTAAACGCCCTTTAAAGCGCCAATGGTGGTGGTGGTTGGAAAGAAATATTTACCTTATATTGCTCAGGCGTTAAAGACGGCAGTGTCATCGGAAATTCTGTCACGCTACAGTAGACTGTAACATATGCTGTATGTGTTGGATACGTTTCCAATCTCCGTCTTCTGCTACAGATTTTTACCCCCTACAGCTCCATGTGGTACCACAGAATGTATTCCCTGACGTCTTAACGCGTGTCCAAGACCACCTCATTTGTTGTCTCATCAGATCAGTTCATTTTCGACAACCTATAGCACCTATCTCAACCGCTTCTATTCTCTTCTCTTCCGGTTTCCCCACAGTTCATGTCTTATTGCCGTACAATGCTGTCCTCCAAAAGTGTACTCTCAGAAATTTGTTCCTCAGATTGACGCTTATGTGTAATACTAACAGACTTCTTCCAGCCAGCAATGTCCTCCTCGCCTGTGTTACTCTGCCTTCTATGAATTCCGTGCTTCATCCGCATTTACATCTGCATGGATACTCTGCAAATCCTATTTAAGTGCCTGGCAGAGGGTTCATTGAACAGCCTACACAACAATTCTCCATTATTCCAATCTCATACAGCGCGAGGAAAAAACGAACACCTATATCTTTCCGTACGAGCTCTGATTTCCCTTACTTTATTATGTTGACCGTTTTTCCCTACGTAGGTCGGCGACAACAAAATATTTTCGCATTCGGAGAAGGAAGTTGGTGCTTGAAATTTCGTGAGAAGATTCCAATGCAACGAAGAACACCTTTGTTTTAATGATGCCCACCCCAAATCATGTATCATTTCAGTGACACTCTCTCCCATATTTCGCGATAATACAAAACGTGCTCCCTTTCTTTGAGCTTTTTCGATGTACTCAGTCATTCCTATCTGGTAAGGATCCCACACCGCGCAGCAGTATTCTAAAAGAGGACGGACAAGCGTAGTGTAGGCAGTCTCCTTAGTAGGTCTGTTACATTTTCGAAGCGTCCTGCCAATAAAACGCAGTTTTGGTTTGCCTTCCCCACAATATTTCCTATGAGTTCTTCCCAATTTAAGTTCTTCGTAATTGTAATTCCCAGGTATTTAGTTGAATTTACGGCCGTTTGATTAGACCGATTTAACGAGTAACCGAAGTTTAACAGACTCCTTTTAGCTCTCACGTGGATGACCTCTCACTTTTCGTTATGTAGGGTCAATTGCCAATTTTCGCACCATACAGATATCTTTCCTAAATCGTTCTGCAATTTGTTTTGCATCGTTTGTTATGTGTTATTTTTCTAACAACTCAGGAGAACTCCTTCACTTAGCCAACTTCTTGGCACCCAATTTATCGCTAATCTCTTTTCTGCTACATCTAATTGTTTTCTCCTTTATTTGGTTTACTTTCAGTTCATACTCTGCGTTCTTTACACTGCTCATTGCATTTAACAAGTCATGCAATTCTTCTTGCCGGCCTGGGTGGCCGAGCGGTTCTAGGCGCTACAGTCTGGAACCGCGCGACCGCTACGGTCGCAGTTTCGAATTCTGCCTCGGGCATGGATGTGTGTGATGTCTTTCGGAAGTAGTTTTAAGTTCTAGGGGACTGATGACCTTAGAAGTTAAGTCTCATAGTGCTCAGAGCCATCTAAATTTTTTTGTAATTCTTCCTCACTGTAACTGAAGATTATCAGCGAATTTTGCCAGTTTCACGCTGAATTTCAGTCCCACTGCTGAAACTCTATTTTATTTCCGCCGTTACTTCTTCAATGTAGAGGTGGTTGAACAGTAGACAAGAAACACTGGATTCTTGCCTTACGCCCTGTTTCAGCTGAGCACGTCACTCTAGATCTTTCATTCTTATTGTTCTTTCTTTCTTTCATATTGTAAACTATCTGCCATTCTCCACCGGCTGTAGTCTCTACCTGTTGCTGTGGAAGTTCCATCCATGGTGAAATATTTACCTCGTCAAACGCTTTGTCTAGGTGTTCAGACCCAATGAAAGTATCTGATTTTTCAAACCTGGCCCCATTATGAACCTTTGGGGCTTCTCATTTCCTATAGCAAAACTGATGATCATGAGTCATATCCTACATTTGCATTTCCACTCTTCTGTACATTAATATTTTCACGAATTTCCTGCGCCTGAGCTGCTACACTTGTCGCATGTATCTGGCTTTCTTATCTTTGAGAAAGTGTGCCTCATATTCTCCCGCAAGCCCGATGTTGTATCTCCATACCTATAAATTCTACATAAAAACTTGAATAAAATGATTTTATGAATTCCGAAGGAATGTTATTTGGGCCTTTTGGCTTATTTCATCGCAAGCCCTCCTGAGCTCTTCCAGTCTCTGACTCTAATACTAAATCCCCAAAGTCTTCTGTCTTACGTAACAATATAATTATAATATCGATAGTTCCTTATTACTCTACATAAAGTCTGAGTTATGTAATTCGGACTGGAAAGAGGCGTCCTCCAGAGTTCTCCGTGGTTTCCCTGTTCGTCTGCAGCCGTGTCCTGTCTGCTAGTATTCGTCGTGTGTGTCCTCGATTGACGTACAGCGTGTTTTTCTTACACACGTCTGCTCACTTGGCTCTTACTCTCGTTTCATTAGTATGCAAATGACGTCAGACGAAGCAACATTACCAGGAAAGCTCAAAGACGATTTATCTGCAATGTTCACAATTCTCTTATTTGAAAAGCTAACACTCACTATTAAAAACATCGCCATTGACATCGGAATGTATTTCCACATTACATTCAATACGATGTTGTTTACATTTTCTCGTTAGTGACGCTGTGGCTGCTTTCGCAGCGATTGAGTCGTTTCGCAACTGGTGACTGCCTGTTTACTGGAATTAAACTCTCTTTTTACGAGCTACACACAGCTTGTTTCGCTAGCGAACGTTATTAAGATGAAATTGTTCTTCCAAAATTCGTCATTTGTTATTGTTAACACAGTGGCAGCTTATCCGTTGGACAAGTAGTTTATAGAGACAGTGAGCGTTTATAGAAGCAGTGTAGTGGGAAAAAAATGAAATTTCACTGAAAAGTATCCATTGTATGAGTTTGTTTACGGTTTTGATAAAGACTTGCGTCAGGTAGCGTGTTTCGAATCGTTGTGTTGAGCTTTCGGTAATGAGTCACGCCCAGGAAAGACTGTTTACAGCTGGCTTGCAGAGTTTCGTCTAGATGGGTGGTCCCGACAGAGGTGAATTTTGTGAAAGTCCACCAAAATTTTTGTTGTTCCAGGAAACATTTACACATTACGCATCATCATTGAAGAGGATCGGCATGTTGTAGAGTCTCAATCAAACAATATTTCAAATGTTTGGTACGCCAGAGACGCAGCGAGAGTAATTTAAATCTCTGCCATCGGATATACTTTTGCTCTCTGCCTTATACTGACAGAACCATTGGACAAGACGCTAATATATAGTACGTGCAATTCTTCCACTCTGATCATGCTCCAGTCACGTCACGTCGTTTAAAGTCGGTTCGGAGCCTCTTTCCAACGCGACAGAAGACAGTATATAATGCAATAAAAATTGTTCTCGCAGTCGTGTAGCTGTAAATGTACAATAGTACTTGCGTACGTCAGAGACTTCGTCACATTGTCCGCTGAAAGTAGCAAGAACGCGTCCTCAGTATTACCACTCACAAAAGGAGGAAGAAACACAATCAATCTTCACTGTTTTGGAGGGTATACGACGTCGTTTCAGTTCTTTCAAAATAGATTCAAATTTACAAATAAGGTGGTATTACGTCACCAGTTACCAGTATAACTTTGCACCCACGTTGTGTGAAAAAAGAAATAAATCAGTTTATATTTGGAAATTTATTTTAACATTGATCATCGAAATTTCAACATATTAAATTTGATTCATAACTAAACTGGTGCCTTATTTAGGATTGTGGAAAATGTGAGTTTGTAATCTTACGGAACACATCAAATATGGAGCCAAGATTGGGAGACTGCATACAACACTGCATTCATAAAATAACACACGAAGAACGTTGAAACATATGCAAGAGGAAATTAACCACAACCAACCGATTCAATTTTCACCCAAAGAAGTTACGTTCGTAGCACAATCCTGTCCGTCATGTAATTACCACACACTGGTATACTAAATTCATACTAACTCTCTGTGAAATCTTCCCAAAAAGAATAGCTGAGGGCTACTTTCATGATTACACCACATGCTTCACGTGGTCAACTTGGTTTACACAAAGCGTATAACTCCACAATAATTTTGATAATTAAAATAAATTAGATCGAAAAGCAATTTAAAAAAGAAAAACCTCGAACTGGTTACTATCGTCTTACTATTAACCTGATGGGTCAAACAATTGTATAAGCACGTGGTACTGGTTTCACAAAGTACACCCCACATGGGTTGAACATAAAGAAAAGTTGCTATATTGAAAAATATTGTCAAGACGAGACGTTATAATCTCACGCACATTCGCATTGAAGATTGATGATGCTAGTTAGAGTTACTGATCAACACGTGGTTCCACTTTACTCACAAAGTAGTGACAAAGCAACTACTGGAAAATATTCTGAACTTCACACTCCAAATACACTGCGTTGCAATTTAAGATAACATTAGATATTTTAGAGCTAAACCTGAAATAAAGGTGATTAAATTTTCAGTTAGGCTGAACTTAAGAAATCCATTGTCCTACGGACTTAGCAGACACGCGCTTAGCCGGAGATCTTACCACTTCAGACGCTCGCCACGGACAGTCTGACTGGTCCCTTCCTGAGGGTGGCTCACAAATACAAACGGAAGTGGCCAGTGGGGCAGCTTCCTATACCAACATGACAAGGGACGGACAGGACCATACTAAGGATAGAAACCTCTTTGCTTTTAGAAAGCGTAGCTACCTGTTCCGACGTTGGTCCTACTGTTCTCTAGCAGACTGGCTTGCCTGCTACCCTCAAGCATGCAACTAGAAATACATTTGCTCATTCATCCTCTCACACAGAAGGGAAGGGGGACGACAGTATCTTATCACATACAGTATATAAAAGAAAGCGGATGTAGGTTCCGTATGAGACTGTGTGACATGAATTGCATATAAACTGTGTTTTAAAGTGTAGTAGTGTGACAGATCGTTCTTGTTTATGTGTAAAAGTAACACGTTCCACTACTCAGTCTCCTCCCAGATAGTCAGAAACGCCACAGTAAATTTAGAAGAGGAATTTATGCCGTAAATGACAACAGATTTAAGAAATGAAACATGAAAGGAATCCAACAGAGACCTTTCAAGGTGCCACAAGGCCGCTGTATCTGCTCCGTAGACAAACTGACCCACGGCCGTTGCATCTGGTCTTTGGTAGCCTGGATGCAGGGCTGACTTCTCAGCTGGCCGCACACATGTACCATTGGCCACAGACCTGGCCATCACGCTGGCAACAGCAGTACCCCAACATCAGTCCATAAACATTTGCCGGGTGTAGAGAAGCGTTGTCCTGTTGAAAAATACCACCACGGTAGTGTCGCATGACAGGTAATGGAGTACAGTGGGGCTATTCCGCACGTTTCAACTGTAAGCCCTATAAAGTATGACTTCAAACTTTTAAAAATCTCTCAATGTGGTACAATTATGGTTAGTAATTTGTGAATACATTTCAGTATTTAAAAGGTCTAAATTCCTTTAGATGTACAAAGTATTAACAAAATCTGAAGAAGGCAGAAAGTACAGTATACAAAAATAGTGCGGCTATTCCACCCAGTCATGAAGGTATTCCGCCCAGTGTATTGCAGTGACAAAAGCAAAAGCATTTAATACAAGTAAACATTTTTCCTTCTTTTGCACCCCCATACACTGAAACACTGTAGCACATTCCTGGCACTTTATCCAGAGGAGTTGCCTGTAACAGTTGTTACTGTTCGTTTGATATCTTCCTCGGACCTTGAAGCACTTAGCTTTTTCCTTTTGCATGTACGGACCATCTTAAAAGAAACCACGAAGACGCGTTCACTAGATTTTCGCCGTAAAATATCAATTACAATAATAATTTCACTGAGCGGAAATAGAGCCACGTGTACGGGGCGAAATTGCCCCATTTGCAGACATTTCGAAAGATGTGCCAAATGAGAACTTTGTGGAAAACGTGTAAGTAGGCTGTTTAGGTTTTTATGTTGGTAACGCCACGTAGCGCTCTGTATGAAAAATCACTGACTCTGCTGTGTGCAGTCTGTGGCTGGTTTGCATTGTTGGAATATTTGCGATTGTAGTGTTGGGCAGTTGGATGTGAACAGTGCGTAGTGTGGCGCAGTTGGAGGTGAGCCGCCAGCAGTGGTGGATGTGGGGAGAGAGATGGCAGAATTTTGAGAGCGGACGATCTGGACCTGTGTCCGTCAGAAAAAGTAAATTTGTAATACTGGATGTCATGAACTGAGATATATATAATGACTTTTGAACACTATTAAAGTAAATACATTGTTTGTTCTCCATCAAAATCTTTCATTTGCTAACTATGCGTATCAGTAGTTAGTGCCTTCAGTAGAATCTTTTATTTACCTGGCAGTATTGGCGCCCGCATCTAGTGGTCGTGCGGTAGCGTTCTCGCTTCCCACACCCGGGTTCCCGGGTTCGATTCCCGGCGGGGTCAGGGATTTTCTCTGCCTCGTGATGGCTGGGTGTTGTGTGCTGTCCTTAGGTTAGTTAGGTTTAAGTAGTTCTAAGTTCTAGGGGACTTATGACCACAGCAGTTGAGTCCCATAGTGCTCAGAGCCATTTGAACCATTTGCAGTATTGGCGCTCTCTGTATTGCAGTAGTTTGAGTAACGAAGATTTTTGTGAGGTAAGTGATTCATGTAAGGTACAGGTTATTGATGGCCCTCCATTGTTTTGTAGGGATTATTTAAAGTTAGATTGCGTTGCGCTAAAAAAAAAAAATTGTGTGTCAGTTTAGTGTTGATCAGAATAAGTAAAGAGAGAAATGTCTGAGTAAGTTCTGTTTTGCTCAGCTGTTTGAAAATCAAATACCATAGAGGTTTACCAGCAGAGTCATTCATAATTTTCCAAAGGGGATGTTTCAAACGCCAAGAATATTTGTTGATACGCACACAAATTAATCTGTGTCCTTCTGAGAATAACCAGAACATTTTTAAATTTCACATTATTGTGCATGGTACAGCTTACTCTGTTAGGTTGTATTCTTTAACTATGGCATCACACTTTTCTTACCTCTAAAGTTTGTTCTTCTGTCCTGTCAATAATGTAACACAAAGCACCATTACACCATTGCTGTAACCACATGCTTCACACAAAGATATTGACACACACTAAAAACAAGATGATCTTGACTGTGTGAGGAACTGGTGCACTGTTACAGTATTTCTTATTTCAGGCGGATTGGCCCCCTGAGCGGAATAGCCCCTCTGTCTCCTGAATGAGGACGGAGGATGTCTCTGACGTACACTGTGTGATCAAAAGTATCCGGACACCTGGCTGAAAATGACTTAGAAGTTCGTGGCACCCTCTATCGGTAATGCTGGAATTCAGCATTGTGTTGCCGCACTATTAGCCTTGTTGACAGCTTCTACTCTCGCAGACATACGTTCAGTCAGGTGCTGGAAGGTTTCTTGGGGAATGGCGGCCCATTCTTCACGGACTGCTGCACTGAGGACAGGTATCGATGACGGTCGGTGAGGCCTGGCACGAAGTCGGCGTTCCAAAACATCCCAAAGGTGTTCTGTAGGATTCAGGTCAGGACTCTGCGCAGGCCAGTCGATTACAGGTATGTTATTGTCGTGTAACCGCTACAGGCCTTGCGTTATGAAGAGGTGCTCGATCGTGCTGAAAGATGCAATCGCCATTCCCGAATTGCTCTTCAGCAGCGGGAAGCAAGAAGGTGCTTAAAACATCAATGTAGGACTGTGCTGTGATAGTGTCACGCAAAAAAATAAGGGGTGCAAGCCCCCTCCATGAAAAGCACGACCACACCATAACGCCACCACCTCCGAATTTTGCTGTTGGCACTACACACACTGGCAGATGACGTTCACCGGGGATTCTCTGTACCCACTACCTGCCATCGGATCGCTACGTTGTGTACCGTGACTCCTCACTTTACACTAGGTTTTTCCACTGTTCAATCGTCCAATGTTTACGCTCCTTACACTAAGCGAGGTGTCACTTGGCATTTACCGGCGTGATGTGTGACTTATGAGCAGCCGCTCGACTATGAAGAAGTTTTTTCATCTCCCGCCTAACTGTCATAGTAGTTGCAGAGGATCCTGATGCAGTTTGTAATTCCTGTGTGATGGTCTGGATAGATGTCTGCCATAACGATCATCTTGAAATGTCGGCGGTCTCTGTCAGTCAACAGACGAAGTCGGCCTGTACGCTTTTGTGCTGTACGTGTCCCTTCACTTCACTATCACATGGGAAACAGTCGAGCTAGGGACGTTTAGGAGTATGGAAACCTCGCGTGCAGACTTATGACACAAGTGACACCCAATCACCTGACCATGTTCAAAGTCAGTGAGTTCCGCGGAGCGCCCCATTCTGCTCTCTTACAATATCTAAATGACTACTGAGGTCGCTTATATCAAGTATCTGTCAGTAGGTGGTAGCACAATGCACCTAAAGAGAAGTCCGCCCCGGTAGCTGAGACTGTCAATCCTAAGGGCCCGGGTTCGATTCTCGGCTGGGTCGGAAATTTTCTCCGCTCAGGGACTGGGTGTTGTGTTGTCCTAATCATCATCATTTCATCCCCATCGACGCGCAGGTCGCCGAAGTGGCGTCAAATCGAAAGACCTGCACCAGGCGAACGGTCTACCCGACGGGAGGCCCGACGGGAGGCCCTAGCCACACGACATTTCCAATACCTAAAATGAAAAACATATATTTTAGGCTGTGTCCGGATTCTCTTGATCACATAGTCTACGATTGGACCGACATATTTGCTCAATCAATAGCGTTCAGTGCGTGTGTGGATCGTGCGTGAGGTTACCGAGGTTACCGAGACAGTCCGTGCTCTTGCGGTAACGCTGTGTCCCGGATGGCGGAACGGTTACCACACCTGCCTAGTAAGCAGGAGATCCCGGGTTCGAACCCCGGGCTCGGTACACATTTTCACTCGTCGCCACTGATTCCGCGTCATGCACCACTGCAGCTGACAACAGTGACCGCCCTTCCATTTACACACTAACAAGGAGTTCCTGTGGCAGGGCGTTAAATTCCTCTGACGGCGCTTTTGCCAGTCGGTGGATGATCGTTGGTGCATATGGACGTACTCTATTGCGTCTCCCCACGCATCTCACACATGTTGTATAGGATTTAAGTCTGGGGAATGGGCAGGCCAGTCCATTCGCCGAATGTTTTCTAATTTCAAGAGCTCCTCTATCAGTGCTATTTGATGCGGTCGCGCGTTGTCAGCCATAAAAACGGAGTCAGCACGTACAGTACCGAAAACCGTCATGTCCGACCATGTTTCTGGGTCCATTACCTGTTCCCACCTCCCGCCATATGAGAGTGCTCCAGAACTCTCGCCGGCCGCTGTGGTCGAGCGGTTCAAAGCTCTTCAGCGCGGAACCGCGCTGCTGCTACGGTCGCAGGTTCGAATCCTGCCTCGGGCATGGATGTGTGCGATGTCCGCTCCAGTGTGTCCACGATTTTTGCTGCCGTCCCTTCACAAAGTAAGTGTTTCGTGCGTGATCAGCTCCTGCTGAATGAAAACTTAAGGCAGTTCCTATTGCGAGGGCCATCGTACGCTGGAGGCGAGTTCCTGGACTAGAATGAATAGTCTCATGTATCTGAAACTCTCAGATACATTCCCAGACCTTTATTCGTGGTCCTGTCTGTTTATTATTGTAAACGTCTTTATAATATATTTTCCGCAATATTTATTTCTTCTGTAATGTTTATTTAACCATAACAATTACTTTCTCTTATAGAACCTAATCTGTAGATAAGTTTAATATGTAACTGATAAGTACTTTTTACGAAATGCCATAACAAATTTGTAAAACTGGCAGATTCCATATGCTGTGATACATTCACAACATGGATCATCGGAACAGCAAATAAATAAATAAGATAAACAACACGAGCAAGTTGCGCATGCTTAACACAAGGCTGCTCCAAAGGTAATGGAGGACAACAACTGCTGGGAAATGGCGGTAACTGCCGCACTATGAACCTCGCGATGTAGACACCGTTTAGTAATTGCAACGGAATGGGGTGGAGAGCTGCTCTTTCGCCTGTTTAAAGACTCCGTCGACAAAATACAGTTCAACTCCATGGTATACGAAAAGGTCGTTGTAGCCAGCCTAAGAGAAGTTGGATGTGTAGCTGTTCCCATTGCTCTAGCAGACTGGACCGGCCGAGATCTTGCCTCCAGGTTGGGTGGTCCGAACTGGCGCGGGTTCCCAGAACGCGGGAGACTTTTTACGTCTCTGCCACCGTGTAGCCTCAAACGATGATTCCAAATAATGCCACGTAACCAAGCTAGATTTCGCCATCTGTAGCGTTGTTGTTGTTGTGGTCTTCTCTCCTGAGACTAGTTTGATGCAGCTCTCCATGCTACTCTATCCTGTGCAAGCTTCTTCATCTCCCAGTACCTACTGCAACCTACATCCTTCTGAATCTGCTTGGCGTATTCACCTCTTGGTCTCCCTCTACGATTTTTACCCTCCGCGCTGCCCTCCAATACTAAGTTGGTGATCCCTTGATGCCTCAGAACATGTCCTACCAACCGATCCCTTCTTCTAGGCAAGTTGTGCCACAAACTTATCTTCTCCCCAATCCTCTTCAATACCTCCTCATTAATTATGTGATCTACCCATCTAATCTTCAGCACTCTTCTGTAGCACCACATTTCAAAAGCTTCTATTCTCTTCGTGTCTAAACTACGTATTTATCGTTCATGTTTCACTTCCATACATGGCTACACTCCATACAAATACTTTCAGAAATGACTTCCTGACCCTTAAATCTATACTCGATGTTAACAAATTTCTCTTCTTCAGAAACGCTTTCCTTGCCATTGCCAGTCTACATTTTATATCCTCTCTACTTCTACCATCATCAGTTATTTTGCTCCCCAAATATCAAAACTCCTTTACTACTTGAAGTGTCTCATTTCCTAATCTAATTCCCTCAGCATCACCCTACTTAATTCGACTACATTCCATTATCCCCGTTGTGCTTTTGTTGATGTTAATCTCATATCCTCCCTTCAAGACACCATCCATTCCGTTCAACTGCTCTTCCAAGTCCTTTGCTGTCTCTGTAACGTTATCAACATTAAAAAAAGGGGAATGTCAGAAATATACTGCGCCTCGAACCGATCACCGCCTTCGAAGACAATACCTCCGTTGCGTCTGCTGACCTGGGAAAATTATTGAGTTGGCGCACAAGCTCGTACCATTTTTCAGTAAGTTTGATAAACGCAACAGATACTCGTAACAGGGATTTTTGGCATCAATAATATATCCTCCTTCGCTATTTACAACACTCTGCCAACGCTGAGGCAACATTTCGATTCCGCGACTACAGAAATCACGTGGTTTTGAGGCGAAAAACTTGTTGATCTGTGTTCGGAGTGTACTTTCACCTGGAAAGGAAGTTCCTTCAAGGCTGTTGGACAGAGAGCGTGAAAGATGAAAATTTGAGGGCGCAAGATCGGGTGAATAACGTGGGTGGGGAATGGCATTCCAACACAACTCCTGTAAAGTATTTTTTGCCAATGTAGCAGAATGCAGTCGGGCTTATCGTGTAGTAGCATGATTTCACGTAGTCTTCCTGGTCGTTGTGCGGCGGCGCGGTTCTTTCCGTCCCTTTACGACGGACCTGCACCTACCTGTGAACATTGTCTCAACAGATCATCAGTAGAAAAAGCCGAGTGAAACCTACTGTACTTCGACGTGAACAAGGCTGCAATTTAAGTCACTAATCTATGTTTCGGGAGAAACACGAAATGAAAGTTTGGAAATTTTGTCCTCAATTAATATATTCTGAAACTTAGGTGAACAAGTATCACTGCCAAGCCCAGTCACTCACAATCCCTTTCACTCACGTTAGCAAGTTATGGTGTTGCATTTCCCGAAAACGAAATAGCTACAAAAATACTGATCGTTTTAGATCGATAGTGCTCGCCAAATATTAAGTCTGTCGGTACCAAATGCAGTCACAGTTTTTAGCCACCGACCTGCTCAATACGCCACGCGGAATATAGGTCTTTTCTCGTCACAAGATTCACTTAAAAATTCCGAAATTTCTACACACACATCGGAATAATTATGCCGTCATTTTCCAACACTTTTGATGTATGAAACACTGCTAGATCCGGCAACTTACCGTTTCCATCGGAACTACTACTACACACGTCCGAACTGTTTCATGGCTAGGCTCCTACTCTTCTCTAGAATACTCCAAGTCCTCTCTACCAGCAGAGAAAGGAGCGCGAAGAATATTGTTTTACCATTGGTGAGTTTACTCAACAGCCAAAAACAAAACAACAGTCTCCCGCGTCAATGCGCGCTTTTCATGCATAACCAACCGCAAAATAGTAAACCTCACGACTGCACTTTTTACCGACGTAATTATCTAGTATGCTGAAGTTTTGCTTATGCATAAAGTTATTTACTGTTGTTATTTATACCTCAATTAACTTTCCCTTTACCATAAACTTACTTTACAAATCTATTCTACAAAAATCCCCTTTGTCCATATCCATACTTCTTTGAAATGTTCCCACACTATATCCTACTACATAACTCGTTAAACAATTATCTCCATATTAACCTTAAACCACACTCACGCATCATTCATACTGCTAAAACACATTTACAACATTTTACGTACATAAAAAGACAGATAACACTTTATGAAAATACTAGAACAGTTCATGAAAAACATTCAATTACTTTAGTGCACTCTAGTGGGCACAATAGAAACTAAAATCACAGTCCCCCCTATCCAGTACTGTCCTCTATCGGCTGATACATAAACTACGTGCGCGTCCAGTCTCGCGTCACCATCTGCCACTGTCCAGCTCTGAGCCACATCTCCCACTTAACCTCCTCCAAGGCAGGATCGGTATACGGCGCTGCGCCTCAGTTGTTCTTGAATTGGGTTACCAAGACGTCTCGGTTGTTGACAACAGATGTCAGTAGCGGTGCTCACACCTCGCGGAATCAATTCACGGTACACCACACCGCCGCTGTTGCAGCAGATGCACAACTTACCTTTTGCGGCTGTGTGTAGGTCTTCGTACGGGCAGTTGCTGCTTTGTTTGGACCCAGCCGTTCTTTCCTCTTCCTTATGTAAGCATGAAGACATGATTTGTCGTCACCAGTCACGTTAGAGGATACGAATGGCCGGTGTCATTCACGTGCCAGCTGATGCCGAGCAAGCAGAGATGCACATATGGGCACCCACTGATATTTGTGATTTCGGCTTAGAGCGTGTAGAACCCATACATTCGATGTTTGAACCTCCCCCATTGCATGCAAATGTCACACGATGGTGGAATGATGACAGTTCATCACATCTGTCAGCTCTCGAGTACCGTGGATCGTCGTGGATTAATGCCTTTAAACGATCTTCATCTACATCTACATCTACATCCATACTCCGCAATCCACCTGACGATGTGGCGGAGGGTACTTTGAGTACCTCTATTGGTTCTCCCTTCTATTCCAGTCTCGTATTGTTCGTGGAATGAAGGATTGTCGGTATGCCTCTGTGTGGGCTCTAATCTCTCTGATTTTATCCTCGTGATCTCTTCGCGAGATATACGTAGGAGGGAGCAATATACTGCTTGACTCCTCGGTGAAGGTATATTCTCGAGCTTCAACAAAAGCTCATTGCGAGCTACTGAGCGTCTCTCCCGCAGAGTCTTCCACTGGGGTTTATCTATCATCTCCGAAACGCTTTCGCGATTACTAAATGATCCTGTAACGAAGCGCGCTGCTCTCCGTTGGATCCTCTCTCTCTCTTCTATCAACCCCATCTGGTACGGTTCCCACACTGCTGAGCATTATTCAAGCAGTGGGCGAACAAGCGTACTGTAACTTATTCCTTTGTTTTCGGATTGCATTTCCTTTGGAATCTTCCAATGAATCTCAGTCTGCCATCTGCTTTACCGACGATCAAGTTTACATGATCATTGCATTTTAAATCACTCCTAATGCGTACTCCCAGATAATTCATGGAATTAACTGCTTCGGTTGCTGACCTGCTATATTGTAGCTAAATGATAAGGGATCTTTCTTTCAATGTATTCGCAGCACATTACACTTGTCTAAATTGAGATTCAGTTGCCATTCCGTGCACCATGCGTCAATTCGCTGCAGATCCTCCTGCATTTCAGTACAATTTCCCATTGTTACAACCTCTCGATGTACCACAGCATCATCCGCAAAAAGCCTCAGTGAACTTCCGATGTTATCCACAAGGTCATTTATGTATATTGGGAATAGCAACGGTCCCGTGACACTCCCCTGTGGCACACCTGAAATCACTCTTACTGCGGAAGACTTCTCTCCACTGATAATGACATGCTGCGTTCTGCTATCTAGGAACTCTTCAATCCAATCACACAACTGGTCTGATAGTCCATATACTCTTACTTCGTTCATTAAACGACTGTAGGGAACTGTATCGAACGCCCTGCGGAAGTCAAGAAACATGGCATCTACCTGGGAACCCGTGTCTATGGCCCTCTGAGTCACGTGGACGAATAGCGCGAGCTGGGTTTCACATGATTGTCCTTTTCGAAACCCCTGCTGATTCCTACAGAGTAGATTTCTAGTCTCCAGAAAAGTCATTATACTGGAACATAATGCGTGTTCCAAAATTCTACAACTGATAGACGTTAGAGATATAGGTCTATAGCTCATCAAACCCCGAGTGGTCAGCGCAATGGAATGTCATACCTAACTGCCCGGGTTCTATTCCCGGCTGGGTCGGAGATTTTCTCCGCTCAGGGACGGGTTGTTGTGTTGTCCTTATCATAATCATTTCATCCCCATCGACGCGCAAGTCGCCGAAGCGGCATCAACTCGAAAGACTTGCACCAGGCGACGGCAGGCCCTAGCCACACGGCATTTATTTTTATCAAACCCCGAAGGCCTTCCTGAACGTGGAGAGTCACTAGTGTCGAAACGACCCTCCTTAAAATTAGAAAACCATTTTATTTCCGTGCTCTGTCCAACGACATTATCCCCACGAACATCGCAGATGTTTCTGGCTCCCTCCACTGATGCCATCCGTCTATTGTACTCAAACAGAAGAATACGTCGGAAACGTTCTGATTTCTTCACTTGCCACTCTATTTTCTAGAGTGCACAACTCCACTGACTACCACAAAATGGCAAACGGTAACTCAAATAGCAACGGTGGACGCAAAAAAAAGTCGATAAATGAACCCATAGCACCCAGGATACCAACGTGCAAAAGAAAACACGCTTCACCAGACAATTGTTTGCTATTTAACAATGATATTGCCGACCGGGGTGGCCGAGCGGTTCTAGGCGCTACAGTCTGGAACCGTGCGATCGCTACGGTCGCAGGTACGAATCCTGCCTCGGGCATGGATGTGTGTGATGTCCTTAGGTTAGTTAGGTTTAAGTAGTTCTAAGTTCTAGGGGACTGATGACCTTAGAAGTCAAGTCCCATAGTGCTCAGAGCCAGTTGAACAATGACAATCGCCAACAGTCGTGCAATTGAGATGTTATTTTATTTCGACTATCAGTTTCGGCATTCCATCATGCCATCTTCAGGCTCCATATGCATCTTTCAAAAATAAACGATATCGGGCCGTATGTTCCTGCATGTCATAAATTCTAAACCGCCTTCGAAGACTTGACTGCAACGATCGAAGGAAGGTGTTGGGATCCGGTTTAGAATTCACGACATTCAGGAACATAATGCCCCAGTATGCCAACATCGTTATTTTTTATTTTAATTTACTTTATTTGTTGAAAGATGGATATGGGGCCTGAAGATGACATAATGAAATGCCGAAACTGATAGCCAAAGTAAAATGACATCTCGATTGCACGACTGTTGACGAATTTCGTTGTTAAATACTCAACCGGCCGCTGTCCCATGTCCACAATGGATCAACAAAGACTGAATTGTTTTGTAATATTAATTGAGTTATTAACATGGACGATTTGTTCATTAATTACCTGTCCGGTCTGTGCCTGGGGAGTTCGAATGTGTGATCAGAACTGAAGGATTAATGTCATTACTCTCTTTTCCTTTGTGACGGTCTGGACAGACGCTGTGGCTTCGTCACTTTGTGTTTCGTGTTAGACTAAGTCACTGTGTTACACAGCGGCTATCAGAGTCTTACTTTGGGCTGCGTCCATGGCGTACTCGAGTACTTCGTGGACGGCGTTTGAGGGCGCGAAGGCTGGTAACGCAGCGGTCGCCTCGTCGCGAGCTGGCGCGCTGCGTTTCGCCGCGTCAGCGCGGCGGATTCCTCAGGAGGCCGGGCCGGCCGTGACGCAACGGCTGTGTCCGCAACAGCCGGGGAAAGCAGGCAGGCAGGCAAGCGAGCGAGCCGGTCAGGCGTCGCGGGCAGAGGCACGCCGCTCCGGGATAAAGCGGTCCACCGAGCGCCTTGCGGGACCCGTCTTCAACGTAGCTTTCCTCCCACATCGGCTCCCCCTTCCCCCCTCCCCCCCTCGTGCTTTGACTGGTGGAAGCCCTCGATGTCCGCAATGGCTCAGACCGAAACACGATCCGCGGCCCGCATGCTGCCTGTGACGGAATTTGGTGCGGCACGCGAAGCGATTTAATCTGGCTCGCTCATGGACGCAAGTGTTCTAAAGTAGCGCCGATTCTTCCAGATCGTTTAACCGAAAATTTTAGCTGGTAACTCACACTGCAAATATTTTTTTTAAAAAAATATGCCGAAAATTGCCAGATTTTTATCTCACCAAACGGTTGTACGCCCCAACGGAAGCTGTAGGGAACTGCGCAGGCGCAACAGGGTGCGCACATGTCCTTGGTTGACGGAGCATCAGACAACAGATAAAACGACTTGGCGCGGTCTAATTTGTGAAGCGAATTTCACATTTAATCTTCGTACATCCATAGTTGAAATGGAGGGCAGTGGGACGTCAGCTGGTATAAATTTATATTAAAAAATGGAGAAATTCCTCCAGCTGTATTTAAGGCGTCGATTTTATTTTGGCAACTAGTTTCAACGTTGTCACAACTTCATCTTCAGGTCCATACACTTGTTGACGTCAACTGGGTGCGGCTGATACTAGAAGTCAGTGGTGAGGTACGGACGTGCCACTGTAAGCCTCGTGTAGGCCTGTAGGGGTTTCATGTCCTGCTCTACCCCCCACCCCCCCTTCCTCTCCCCTCTTTTCCTGGCTTCGCATTTTCTTTAATTTTCTGAGATTTTTCCTGTTAAATTAATGCGAATACTAAAAGTGTCTATAAAATAACAGGGCTCATCTCTCAGAGTAAGCGCACATGCGCGAAATATGAAGGAATAATATCTGTGAGAGTCCTCGTGTATTTAGACAAACCAGTGTGGCCATCTCCTTCGTTTGTGTGAGAGCTATTATGAATTATTCTTCCAATATTCGCGTCGTTTCTTTCTTATTTTCACAAGAAGTTCAGCAAGAAACTCAAAATAGTGGTGTTCATTAATAATTTGACCTTCTGGAACACAGTGGACATAGACAATTCCGTGAATATCGAATAAAAAAAGACAATCATCACCGCTTTCATTTCCTCATTCAAGCTTTTTTCGCTCTCTTGAAGTTCATCCCTTCCAGTGCATTGATTGCTGCTTAGTTTGTGGATCATAGCTGAAAAACCGAGATTCGTTACATTTTATCACTACTTCTAAGAAATTAGTATCATTTTCAGTGACATTGAATGTGTCAGTAAGACATTTTCATGAGCTTATTTTTGTTCAATCGTGAGAATTTTCGGCACCAGTTGCGCACTTTTCTCGTGTTAAATTTTCTATGTAAAATTTGCCTTACGTATTCTTTGTAAAGTCCTACAGTTTCAGCAATCAACGGTCGGACAGAATCAGAAAAAAATAATGAAACTGAAGTTTTCTCACGTATTCTCGAAATATTAAAATCATTTCAAAATAATAAAACTGGTAAAAAAATAAACTTCACTTTGAATTCTAGTTCTTACTTTTCACTTCACTCTGTAAACAAATACGTCTGTAGCTGAAGCTGCAATGCGGGTTTTTAGCTTACACTCTTAATTCGACTTTCTCCTACTTCTATTTTGATCAGACGAACTCGTCTTAAATCGAAATCTCATTTACTCGAGCTTCTCATTAGGTCTTTAAAAATCTAACCGTCTTAGTTTATTTTTTTAGGACACTATTTGATCTGTACTTTTAACCGAGAAATCGATTCGTTCGTATATTTCCATCTTATAACTTGTCATTTCAAATCATAGCCAATAACACACAATTTTAGAGTCAAGAATTACACTTCGGCTTATTCATTGAAGCATTTT
Source organism: Schistocerca cancellata (assembly GCF_023864275.1). Lineage (NCBI taxonomy): Eukaryota > Metazoa > Arthropoda > Insecta > Orthoptera > Acrididae > Schistocerca > Schistocerca cancellata. The sequence goes on along the minus strand of NC_064635.1, from coordinate 11,739,200 downwards.
GTGTTGTCCTGACATCAAGTATCAAATCTACTTAATTTATTACCTATTATAACAATAACTCCGTCACGGGTACTTCAATGTTTTACGTCATGTAAACTGGCTATTTTGCACATGAAAATAAGTAAGAATGTGTGTGTGAATTCCTAAGGGACCAAACTGGTGAGGTCATCGCTCCCTAAACTTATACAGTACTCAAACTAACTTATGCTATGAACAACACACACACACCCGTTCCCGAGGGAGGTCTCGAACCTTCATCGGGAGGGGCCGCGCAATCCTGAAAATAAGACAGTTACTATAAAACAAATGGTTAACGAGCTTATGTCATATATATAATTACTATATACATGAAAGCACTTAACAAACACCGAGCGGGGTGGCGCAGTGGTTAGACACTAGACTCGCATTCGGGAGGACGACGGTTCAATCCCGCGTCCGGCCATCCTGATTTAGGTTTTCCGTGATTTCCCTAAATCACTCCAGGCAAATGCCGGGATGGTTCCTCTGAAAGGGCACGGCCAACTTTCTTCCCAATCCTTCCCTAATCCGATGAGACCGATGACCACGCTGTCTGGTCTCCTTCCCCAAACCAACCAACCAACTTAACAAACATTAAAAGTCCGCCCCCCGTAGCTGAATGGTCAGTGCGACAGAATGTCAATTCTAAGGGCCCGGATTTGATACCCGGCTGGGTCGGAGATTTTCTCCGCTCAGGGACTGGGTGTTGTGTTGTTCTAATCATCATCATTTCGCCCCCATCGACGCGCAAGTCGCCGAAGTGGCGTCAAATCGAAAGACCTGCACCAGGCGAACGGTCTACCCGATGGGAGGCCCTAGTCACACGACATTTATTCATTTCACAAACATTAAACAAGTATGTATTTAAATAATTGTGAGAGGCGAATTTTGTAGAAGAATTTCATACCTACGAATTTATCGAAGAATAATGAATAACTTATCACGCACAATATGAAAAAATTTTGAAGTATATTCAACACTGTAAGATTAAAATTTAACAAAGAGAGATATTTAGTGATCGCGGAAAAATTATAAATGGCATGGAGGCTGTGACCGCGTGGCTCACAACACCTCGCCTCATTATTGACAGACTCTTTGATTCACTCTTGTTTTAGGTGGGCTCAGCGTGTGTTCGGTGTAATACGTATTACTCAGGTTTCAGTGCTTTGATGACATATTGTTGTTACAAGCACCTGAATTCAAGTGAGGCAGAATTGTTTGCATTTGTATCTTCAGTCACGCAACAAGGCCCCAGGTCCGAAAATCATTCCCTCAACGAGCCAAGTATATTTTGAATGCATGACGTACCATTCTGTATATATTATTAGTGTACTGAAAAAGCAGTAAATGTTGTTAAAATGTTCCAGGAAGTGTCCCGTCAGGTGATCCCTTCTTTTACTGAGGTTCTGCCAAAAATATCTTTTTTACCCCATACGGTTCAGTAGCTCCTCGTCAGTTATTCAGTCGACCCATCTGATCTTCAGCACTCCTCTGCAACATAACATTCGAAAAGATTCTAGTCTGTTCTTGTGTGAACTGATAATCTCCCACGTTTTACTTCATGCCGGGCTACAATCCAGATAAATGCTTAAGGAATATATTTCCTAACACTTAAGTTTATATGAAATGTTACATTTTCAGAGATGCATTTCTAACTATTGCCAGTCTGCAGTTTACATCCTCTCTACTGCGACCACCATCAGTTACTTTTCTGTCCAAATAGTAAACCTCTTCGACTAGTGTCCCATTTCGTAATCTAGTTCCCTTAGCATCGCCTGATTTAATTCGACTACTTTCCGTTACCCTTCTTTTAATTTCTTCACGTACGGGTCTACAGCCTCAATGTGCCGTCCAAATGATGGAACCACTTTAACCACTGTTGGCTGTCGGTTTTATTCCTTTAATACACCATGGATATAAATTACATTACTATCCATTTATCAGACGTCTGCAGTGTAACACCAAAAGCACAGTAACTGGGTATAACATATTAGTGGATAACATTACTCTTGAGGATTACAGTTGTTGTTTAAATTACTTACCTGATTTTGGTGACGTGTGTGTCACATTAAAAAGGATTTGTTCGTGTTATGTGAGGACAGACACGTTCCCACACAGCCATAAGTCGAATGTTACAGATACGATCTTGCACATACCAATCAGCTTACAAGAACAACTTTCACAACACGTCGTGTAGGCAAAAACCTTACTAACAGGTAGCTTATTAGCCTTTGCACATTCGTTTAACAGTATGCCGTGTACTTTTCCGCATTCTTACGTACACATAACTGTCACAACTCACGGGAAACGTTCATCAAACAAAGCGCATGCTAAGACCTGTCATTTTGCAGAGACGATGGGTGTTATCGCCGGAGGAAGCTGTAGTCATATGATCGCCGTCATGCGCTCATGTTGTTCATTCTTATTAAACTTCCTACATGATGGCCTTTGACACTACATATAGCCATTATAAGCATAATCAGACTTACTTTATTGCTGCAATGATGCTACATGATCTGATTGCATCTTTTCGAAAATTGGTCTCAGTTTTATATGCCATTGCTGAAAATAGCCTCTATACTTGTTATTATACAAATTATAAAGTGGCTCAGCATTGCTGTCCCTCGCTACTACACTAAAAGCTGGTCAGTAACGTAATTTATATGCTTGGAACATTAAATGAACAAAACTAACAGCCTAGGGTGGCTAAAATGGTTCCATGATGTACACTACCCTTCTTTTACTTTTGTTGATGTTCTTCCCGTTGCCTGTACCTGATCCTACAAGTCCTTTGCCGTCTCTGGCAGATTTACAGTGTCATCGGAAAAACTAAAAGTATTTTATTTCTTCTCGCTGAATTTTCATTCTCCTCCCAAATTTCTTCTCGGCCAGCGATTATTAGAACTGCATTATGTTATACATATGCACTTCGAATTATCCGAAGTCACCTGTGTCTCCATCGTTTTCCATATTTTTGAGAATGTGATGTATTCTGGAATAGTATCCCACCTGATCAACAATAACATTCTCAGTAAATCACAATTTGGATTTAAAAAGAGTTGTTCAGCTGAGAACGACACTTACACGTTCGCTGGCCAGATTTTGCAAGCGTTAAATAATAAAATAGCACTGGCTGGTATTTTCTGCAACCTATCTGAAGCATTTGATTGTGTGAATCACAATTTTCTCGTAGACAAATTGAATTTTTTGGGACAGATGATGTAGCCAACCGATGGATAAAGTCATATCTAACCAAAAGAATGCAGAAACTTATACTTAGTTGTTCAAGCACTGTAGCCCGTAAACGTTATTCTGACTGAGGTGGAATCACGAAGGGGTTCCCCAAGCCTCAGTCTTAGGTCCGCTTTTAATCTTGCCTCTAATATGCAACAAGCAGAATTAGTTATTTTTGCAGATGGCGCTAGTATCGTATTCAATCAAAACGTAATTACAGGAACAGAAGACATGGTAAACAACCTTCTTAAAAGTATAATTGACTGGTTTCCTGCGAATGGTTTTACCTCAGTTTAAAAAGGCGTAACATACTCAGTTCTGCACATCTAGAGGTGCTACATCAGTATGACACATGGTGAAGAAATAATAAATAGTGCGCAAACTTGAAATTTCTTAGGTATCCGCATTCATGAGAATTTAAACTGGAAAAAGCACATTTTGGAATTCGGAAATAACTTAGTTTAGCCATACTTGAAATCACTGCAAATCTTGAGGAGAGACAAATCCGTAAGCTGACGTATTTTGCGTTTTTTCATTCAATAATGTTACATGGAATAATGTTCTGGGGTAACTCATCTTAAAGAAAGAGAGTCATAATCGCTCAAACACGTGCTGTAAGAATAATATGTGACGCTCGTTCACGATTATCTAGTAGACATGCGTTTAAGGACTCGGGCATTCTGACTACTGCTTCACAGTATAGAGGGCGTTTCCTAAGAGCGTGGAAAAACGCAACGGGACATAGAGAGTGTTCCATTGCACAATTTGAGGTAGGGAACCTAGGTTCAGAGAAGCCTGCTTAAGGAGATATGGAGGTAAACTTGTCTACCGCTCTGTATAATATTCCTGTTTCCAGTTTATTTACAACTAACATGACTGCAAATTTACAAGTACTGTGCTGTTTATTTACATTGAAAGGGTACAGTACCACCCAACATTGAAAATAGGTACAACATTCTTCGTTATTCTTGTCAGAACAACATATTTTTTGTAATAATAACTCAGTTTCACTTAATACACCGAAGCCAGATACCAGTGTAGGAAAGAATGACAATTTATTTATTTAATTGATCACATGTGCACTCTCACAAAATAAATCCCTACATCCAATTTGGTGAGATCTGCGAAATGAATGAATGTATGGTCGTCTGCTAACCGCCGATAGTGAATGTTCAATATATGATCATCTTTGAGACGGTCCTTTGGTCACCTTTGGTGGAACCAAAGAGATGAAATTTACCTGAGCTTTGAGCATCTTAAATATGGCTGACCAATGGGTAGCATGGTCTTCCCCCACCTCCATGGAGGTGCGAGATGACCTGAAGAACGGCCATGTTTCAGCACTCTGGCGCTGGATCTTGTGTTGGTCAGACCAGTCTTAGGTGTGCTCCGTAAAGACAAAAGAGTGGATAGATTGGTATGCATATGGAATACTTAAGAGTAGTTTGGAATAATAATTTATTTCAGGAAATTTTGTGAGGAGGATTAAATGTCAGGCAGGTAATATTAAGGGGATCGTAGTAATCTTCGGAAGTGACCAACGGTTACAATGAAACAACGTGTAGCAATGAGTTGAAATACTTCCGAGTGCTTAAGTTAAGCTGAATTACTGGCGTGTGTACTATAAGTTGGAAATATTTAAGAAATGGCGTGTGCAGGACTTGAAATTAGAGACGAGTACTTCCACGTGGTGAGTACTGTGTGAGTCTAAATCTGTGTGTGAGACAAAGGAAAAGGGAAGTACTCGTCCATGGTATCAGTTGAGGACTCGCGTGTGTGACGAATATGTTCTTAATATTACTTTGCGTGTTATGTTTCCGTGTGACACTTGATTCAAACTATAATACTCTGAGAGTGAAGCAAGTTGAGTCAGCCGTCTATCCACCAACGCCACTTGGCTTGCATTGCACAGGAAGACGTGCATATATCCTCCAGAGTTCGTAGTAGGAAAGAAAAGTTACGAAGTGGGGCAGTGTCGTGTGAAACTGGGATGAATTCTAATTGAAGTGGGAAAACTGAACTTGATGTGATTCTAACGTTGTGACTATTCCTTGTGTTGTATTCCATGTTGACAGTGTGGTGTATTTCATGTAATTTAAGTATGTGTGGTTTGCATGGGAGAGTAGCAAGATAGGTTCAGAGGCAGTGGGTTATGCATGTTCCTTTTGTACCGCTCGGTCTGGAGTAAATTTTCGTGATGATGGGTGTGAGAGTCGAAGTGTGAGATATAGCAAAAGATCCACCATCCTATCCAGAATGTGCACTGTAGTGTTAGATAATTACGAGACCATAAGATAGAGAATCACCAATGTAAGGCCATGCCCACTGGGCGGAGTTTCTCATGTGCACTTGTTGTGTAAAATGTAATGGTGTGTTTAGGTTATAGAATTTATCGGAATAGAAAAGATAGTGAAAAGAAAAAGATTGGTGGCCTTTTCCTTCGAATAGTATGTTGTCATGATATCCAGAATTTATAATGTGTGCGCCATTCATATTCAGTGCGATGACCACGTGTTGATCAAAGCCGTTGGGTAAGAAAGAAAATGTGGTATTGCCAGTGCGTAGTGAACAGTCAGAGTTGTCTAAATTACTAATAGTCAGATGTGCGTTATCCGTTTCCGTTGCGTAATATTCATACAGGAGAATAATTTGTAACTTAATTGTGAGTAGTAGAGCTCATGTTACTCGATAAAAAAGAATGAATCCACTCGCTTGGCAGACCACTCATCTTGCAGGCCTGACTGCTTGATGCCACAGTATGAGCAAGGCATGTGGGTGCCTCTCAACATGTACATTATTTATTTCATGCAAGGAAACAAGGAGGGCGAGCCTGTTCACTAGGAAATCTACCTGACCGCCCCAGTGGTCAACTGTACTTTAGATTCATGCAAAGAATTATACCCGACTTGTTGGAGAACATATACCGCTGACTGTTCGAGAGAGGATGTGGATACAACAGACTGAGCACCCCCTCACTTCAGTGTGGATGTCCGCAACCATCTCAGCGTTGTATTTCCTGGTCTCTGGATTGGAAGCGGAGGTCCTGTTCCATGACCTGCGAGGTCACCTGACCTGAATCCCCTCTTACGGGGACAGCTGAAGTCACAGGTGTACGAGACCACAGTGGATAGCGAGATGGAATTAGTTGCCAGAACTGTAGCTGCCTGTGATGTGATCCTAAACACACCAGGGGTATTTCTCAGGGTGCGTCAGAATTTTGTTCGCCGATATCATGGTTGCATTGAGGTTGATGGCCACCGGTTTCAGCACATTTAGTAAGATACAGTACAAATAGTACGTTCATTGTGTCATTGATGGTATTTGTGGTTAAGTAATGTAGATAAAAATGTACAAATTAATATGACTTTATTTCTGTTATCGCCTTAAACTGGCTTCTCCCACACCTGGTTCTCCACCTCAAATTGTCCCGCGCCCTTACGGACGCACCCTGTCCCTCATGAAGAATATTGTAAATAATCCTCAGCGTTTCAAAAGGGACATTGATGTACATAATTACAATACCAGAAGGGAAAAATGACATTCATTACTCCACATTATGGTTTTCTCTAGCACAAAGAGGTGTGGATGACCCTGTAACAAATGTTTTTGATAACTTACCCAGTTCGACAGGCAGGGAACTGAAATTTGAAAACGAACTACGAGGTGTGGCTAGAAAAAAACCGGACTAGTACTGGTGAAACAATAAAACGAATGCAATAAGGCTGAAAGTCGCGTGGCCTGTCACGTGACTCTCGCTCCGCCTGCTGCTCGAGTTTCATCTGCCTCCTGCACTCAGTCTGCCCGTGGCGTCTGTTTTGAGTAGTTGACGTTTTGTCTGTGCGTCGGAAAATGTTGAGTGTACAGAAAGAACAGCGTGTTAACATCAAATTTTGTTTCAAACTAGGAAAATCTGCAAGTGAAACGTTTGTAATGAATCGTGGTTTTTTACTTACGATCCCGAAACTAAACGCCAATCGATGCATTGGAAAACTCCTGGTTCTCCACGACAAAAAAAAGCACGAATGTCAAAATCGAAATTCAAGGCAATGATGATTGTTTTTTTTTTTGACATCAAAGGGATTGTGCACATTGATTGGGTACCAGAGGGACAAACAGTGAATCAGCATTACTGCATTAGCGTCCTGGCTACCCTACGTGAGCGAGTACGGAGGAAACGGAACGATTTGTGCAGAAAAAAAGTCATGGATCCTTCACCGAGACAATGCCCCAGCTCACAGTGCGTTGTCAGTGAAGACGTTTTTGGCAAAACACAACATTCCCATCTTAGATCATCCACCCTACTCACCTGATTTGGCCCCCTGTGACTTTTTTCTTTTCCTTAAAGTCAAGTCAGCTTTGAAAGGAACTAGATTTGAGACTGTTGAAGCAGTAAAAGAAAAAGCGACGGAAGTAATGTATGGACTTACCGAAAATGATCTGCAGCATTGCTATGAACACTGGAAAATTCGTATGGAGCGGTGTAGAGACCTAGGAGGAGAGTACATTGAAAGAGATAACATGAAATTGTAAATAATTGTAAATAAATGTTTTTTCCAGCATCAGTCCGGTTTTTTTCTAGCCACACCTCGTAAATAGGTTTCTCCTTCTAATCTGTAGAAGGATTTCTGTTAGTGTAATGTCTAAAAGCTGGTGGGTAGGAATTACTGACTCAAATCTTTAGATATTTACGAGAAATAAAAGAATTTTACAAACATTCAACATGTAGTCACATTTGAAAATTAAGTTGCGATGCGTATGTAAAATGACACGTTTCACATCGTCACAATTTATCATGCAATATGATCCATGGAACATGAAACTAACAACATGGAAGCGCCAAAGAAATAGGCGTGCTTATTCAAATACAGAGATATTTAACAGGCAGAGAACGGCGCTGCGGTCGGCAATGCCTACATAAGACAACAAGTGTCTGCCGCAGTTGTTAGATCGGTTACTGCTCCTACAATACCAGGCTATCAACATTCAAGTGAGTTTGAACGTGGTGTCATAATCAGCGCAAGAGCGGTAGGACACAGCATCTCAGAGGTAGCGATGAAGTGGGGATAACCCGTTCGACCATTTCACGAGTGTTCCGCGAGTATAGGTATCCCGTAAAACATCAAATCTCTGACATCGCTGCGCCTGGAAAAACGTCCTGCAAGGACAGGAGCAACGACGACTGAAGAGAATCGTTCAGCGTGACAGAAGTGAAACCCTTCCACGAATTTCCGCTGTTTTCAGTGCTGGGCCATCAACAAGTGTCAGCGTGCGAACCATTCAACGAAACACCAACGATATGAGCTTCCGGAGCCGAAAGCCCACTCGTCTACCCTGGATGACAGCACGACACAGCGCTTTACGCCTTGCCTGGGTCCGTCAACACCGACATTGGGCCGTTGATGACTGGAAACATGTTCCTCGGTCGGAAGGGTCTCGTTTCAAATTGTGTCGAGCGAATGGATGTGGGCGGTTATGGAGGCAACCCCATGCATCCACGTCATGATCCGTGGAACGTCATGATCCACGTCCTGCATGTCAGCAGGAGACTGTTCAAGCTGGTGGAGGCTCTGTAATGGTGTGGGACGTGTGCAGTTGGTGTGACGTGGAATCCCTGATAGGCCTAGATACGACTCTGATAGGTCACACGTACGTAAGCATCCTGTCTGATCACTTGCATCCATTCACGTCCATTGTACATTCCGACGGACTTGGGCAATTCCAGCAGGACAACGCGACCCCCCGCACCTGCAGAATGGCTCCAGGAACAGTCATCTGAGTTTAAACACTTGCGCTGGCCACCAGACTCCTCAGACACGAACATTAATGGGCGTATCTGGGGTGCCTTGCAACGTGCGCCTCAGGAGAGATCTCCAGTCCCTCGTACTCTTACGGATGTATGGACAGTCCTGCAGAATTCATGGTGTCAGTTCCCTCCAGTGGTACTTCAGGGTTCATGCCACGTCGTGTTCATCAACATCTATGTGATTACTCTGCTGTTCACAATAAAGTGCCTGGCAGAGGGTTCAATGAACCACCTTCAATCTGCCTCTCTACCGTTCCACTCTCGAACGGTACGCGGGAAAAACGAGCGCTTAAATTTTTCTCATTTTGTCGTGATGATCATTTCTCCCTATGTATGTGGGTGCCAGCAGAATGTTTTCGCAATCGGAGGAGAATACTGGTGATTGAAATTTCATGAGAAGATCCCGTCGCAATGGAAAACGCCATTTTTTTTAAATGATTGCCACTCCAATTCACGTATAATGTCTGCGACACTATCTCCCCTATTTCGCAATAATACAAAACGAGGCTTCCCTTCTTTGTACTTTTTCGATGTCATCCGTCAGTCCCACCTGATGCGGATCCCACACCGCACAGCAATACTCCAGAACAGGGCGGACAAGCTTAGTCCAAGCAGTCTCTTCAGTAGACCTCTTGCACCTTCTAAGCGTTCTACCAATTAATCGCAGTCTTTGGTTTGCTCTACCCACAACGTTATCTGTGTAATCCTTCCAATTTAGGTTGTTTGTAATTGTAATCCCTAAGTATGGAGAAGAAATAAAAACCCTGAGGTTCGCCGATGACATTGTAATTCTGTCAGAGACAGCAAAGGACTTGGAAGAGCAGTTGAACGGAGTGGACAGTGTCTTGAAAGGAGGATATAAGATGAACATCAACAAAAGCAAAACGAGGATAATGGAATGTAGTCGAATTAAGTCGGGTGATGCTGCGGGAATTAGATTAGGAAATGAGACATTTAAAGTAGTAAAGGAGTTTTGCTATTTAGGGAGCAAAATAACTGATAATGGTCGAACTAGAGAGGATATAAAATGTAGACTGGCAATGGCAAGGAAAGCGTTTCTGAAGAAGAGAAATTTGTTAACATTGAGTATAGATTTAAGTGTCAGGAAGTCGTTTCTGAAAGTATTTGTATGGAGTGTAGCCATGTATGGAAGTGAAACGTGGACGATAAGTAGTTTGCACAAGAAGAAAAAAGAAGCTTTCGAAATGTCGTGCTACAGAACAATGCTAAAGATTAGATGGGTAGATCACATAACTAATCAGGCATTGAATAGAATTGGGGAGAAGAAGAGTTTGTGGCACAACGTGACAAGAAGAAGGGACCGGTTGGTAGGACATGTTCTGAGACATCAAAGGATCACAAATTTAGCATTGGAGGGCAGCGTGGATGGTAAAAATTCTAGAGGGAGACCAAGAGATGAATACACTAAGCAGATTCAAAAGGATGTAGGACGCAGTAAGTACTGGGAGATGAAGAAGCTTGCACAGCACAGGGTAGAATGGAGAGCTGCATCAAACCAGTCTCAGGACTGAAGACCACCACAGCAGACATAAAGTATTTAGCTGAATTTACAGCCTTCAGATTTGTGTGAATTATCTCGTAATCGAACTTTAGCTGATTTCTTTTAGTACTCATTTGAATAACTTCACACTTTTCCTTATTCAGGTTGAATTGCCACTTATCGCACCATACAGATATCTTATCTAAATCATTTTGCAAGTCGTTTTGATCATCTGATGACTTTACAAGACGGTAAATGACAGTATCATCTGAAACAATCCAAGACGGCTACTCAGATTGTCTATGTCGTTAATATAGATCGGGAACAGTAGAGGGCCTATAAAACTTCCTTGGGGAACACCGGATATTACTTCTGTTTTGCTCGATGACTTTCCGTCTATTACTACGAACTGTGACCTTTCTGACAGGAAATCACGAATCCAGTCGCACAACTGAGGCACGCAGTTTGGTTAGAAGACGCTTGTGAGGAACGGAGTCGAAAGCATTCTGTAAATCTAAAATTATGGAATCAATTTGCGGCACTTCTGTGTGATTGCGGAGGACCTACACGATGTTAGGCAGGTGTGCCAGTTTCTTTGCCTCTTAAGTGTGACTAGTGCCGTTTCCAGGTGTAACCTCCCCCTCACTTATCGACCTTAATGACAGTGAAAAATTAAACCGCATGTACCTAATGGAAAATTGGGCAAAGCAATCGTCACCGAAGTTAATCTGTCGGTAAAGAGGGAGGAAAGGGTTACATCTATGTTGTGTACATAGTTCAGCGTAGTCAGCGCGTACACAACTTTCCCACTAGAGCGCTCCCAGCTAAGCACAACAGCGCAGGCGCAGCGCTCGTCTGTCTCCGCACTACGAGGTGGTGCTGCCTTAGAGATGGACCAAATTCTGCTTCTGCCGATTCGCGTATTAATATGTAACGCAGCCAATGAGATTGCTGCTAACGTAGAACCTTTTCTCCTCACGGATCACACTCGCGCAGTGATACCTGAATGTGTGAGTTTTTACAATGACTGTACAGACCTCAGATTAGTCAGTCTGCATTTGTCTGTACCAATCTGCATTAGTCTCTGCCAGTCTATAGTCAAGTTTCAGTCTGCACCTAAGAAGATTATCATATTCCTGTACATAGCCATGAAGATAAATGTATAGACACATTGTCAACTATCAGAGATCCGTGAGAATAAGATTAACGTACCAAGACCAAAAGGAACTTCAGATAGTCAATTGTAAATAGCATCCAGAATCAAGTTAAGTAATTTTATGCTTGTTATTGTTTTAATAAATGTGTGTGAAAATTAATCAAGTTCTGTTTACAGTTGGTCACGGTCAATCTGCTACTCTAAGCGTGCAAGTGGCTTTTCTATCGTCTGACCTAACGGCAGAAGATAAACACGCCACAATAAGACCACGAGACATATTGCTGACACTCGCCTACTTCGTTAGAGTGACAAGTCAAATAATCTGATGGTGTGTGTACCGAAGGTCTTACAGTGTGCACAGTACAATCTAAATGAAAGGAAAATTGCAAATGAAACTGGTGGAATTTAATTTTGAAAAAGGGTAAAGTTAATAAAGAAAGTAAATGTGAGGTCGTTACGATAATAATTAACTGGCGTTAATTATATATTTGAGATTTAGGGAAAGTTACAGTCGCCAGTCCTATGGACAACTACTACAATAACTGAAAAAGAAAGATTATTGCACATATAATTAGCACTAAAAGCGTGGCAACTGGAGGTTGACACGTGTTGTGTGAAAACTAAATGTTTGTCAGAAGTAATAAATTTCGCTACACTCTGATTTAATTTAGCAAAAGAATTAATAAAACCGGAAAACTGAAAGTTAATTTAGTGAGTGAAATTATTAGTGAACTTTGTTTCTGAAGCACTACGAAATTCACTAAAATAAGGTTAGTCTTGGGCTACGTCAATAATCATTTCAAAAGCTGCTTGAATCTACACAATTTAGAAATAAGAGATCTAACTTTGAACTTGATTTAAATGATTCTGAACAATTAACAATAGTAAAATTTAGTACGTACCAAGCTGAACTGCAGTCACAGGTTAGCTAAAATATGGTAACGAAACTCGCACTCTTAATTTCTGCTTGTGCAATCTAAATATTGTAGCCAGCTGTGAATACCTTCACTGAACTTTGAAATTAAAGCAGTGAAATGGAATGATATTACTTTAATGCTGGCGTTTGAATTTGAGTGACACTCGGGTTCATTTCGGAAAGGGAAGGGACCATGCTTGGTAATGCGATTGGGACAATGAGCAACAAAGGTCCATGCTAATAAGTTGCTGTATTTTAGTGATGCAAATGGAACAGTTTGAAAAGCTGAGGTCTGCCATACAGTTCTAAAACTTTACGTGCTTCCAGTCTTCCTTGTTGGTTGATTGAAGGTTTGAAGCCATCGATCGAGGAGGTGGCGACAATCACTCATTGTCGGCCGTAGCTGTTGCAGAAGCTGGACGTTGGCGCGCCTTTTTCTCGACGCGGTCACCAGGCGAAATGGGCTCTTGATGTGCGCCAGATAATGCTTCCCGTCCGCGACGCCGTGCCAGAAACTATCATAGCAAGTCGAGCGCAATTACATGCTGCCAAACCCCCGGAAGCGCGGCAACTCGCGGGAGCGTCATTCAACACACCTGCTCCACTGCACAACCCCAGCCAGACTCCGCTTTGCCTGCGCTCCACGCGGCCGAGTTCGCACTACCAAAGATCCTAACCACTTTTGTTCTCCACAGGATCTATGGATGTAATCGTTCGATAGCATAGTTTTCCCTAGGCAAGACCCAGCATAAAAATACAAATAATATTTACAAACAATCCAATTATACATTGACAGAAAGTGGTTCAAATGGCTCTGAGCACTATGGGACTTAACATCTGAGGTCATCAGTCCCCTAGAACTTAGAACTACTTAAACCTAACTAACCTAAGGACATCACACACATCCATGCCCGAGGCAGAATTCAAACCTGCGACCGTAGGAGTCGCGCGGTTCCAGACTACAGCGCCTAGAACCGCATGGCCACCGCGGCCGGCATACATCGACCTAAATATATATACAGGGTGTTACAAAAATGCATGCCCAAACTTTCTGGGAACATTCCTCACACACAAATAAAGAAAAAATGTTATGTGGACATATGTCCGCAAACGCTTAATTTCCATGTTAGAGTTAATTTTAGTTTCGTCAGTATGTACTGTACTTCCTCGATTCATCTCCAGTTGGCCCAATTGAAGGTAGGTAATGTTGACTTCGATGCTTGTGTTGACATGCGACTCATTGATCTACAGTACTAGCATCAAGCACATCAGTACGTAGCACCAACAGGTTAGTGTTCATCACAGACGTGGTTTTGCAGTCAGTGCAATGTTTACAAATGCGGAGTTGGCAGATGCCCATTTGATGTATGGATTAGCACGGGGCAATAGGCGTGGCGCGGTACGTTTGTATCGAGACAGATTTCCAGAACGAAGGTGTCCCGACAGGTAGACGTTCGAAGCAATTGATCGGCGTCTTAGGGAGCACGGAACATTCCAGCTTATGACTCGCGACTGGGGAAGACCTAGAACGACGAGGACACTTGCAATGGACGAGGCAATTCTTCGTGCAGTTGACGATAACTCTTAATGTCAGCGTCAGAGAAGTTGCTGCTGTATAAGGTAACGTTGACCACGTCACTGTGTGGATAGTGCTACGGGAGAACCAGTTGTTTCCGTACCATGTACAGCGTGTGCAGGCACTATCAGCAGCTGATTGGCCTCCACGGGTACACTTCTGCGAATGGTTCATCCAAAAATGTGTCAATCCTCATTTCAGTGCAAATGTTCTCTTTACGGATGAGGCTTCATTCCAACGTGATCAAATTGTAAATTTTCACAATCAACATGTTTGGGCTGACGAGCATCCGCACGCAATTGTGCAATCACGCCATCAACACAGATTTTCTGTGAACGTTTGGGCAGGCATTCTTGGTGATGCCTTGATAGGGCCCCATGTTCTTCCACCTACGCTCAATGGAGCACGTTATCATGATTTCATACGGGATACTCTACCTCTGCTGCTAGAACATGTGCCTTTACAAGTACGACACAACATGTGGTTCATGCACGATAGAGCTCCTGCACATTTCAGTCCAAGTGTTCGTATGCTTCTCAACAACAGATTCGGTGACCGATGGATTGCTAGAGGCGGACCAATTCCGTGGCCTCCACGCTCTCCTGACCTCAACCCTCTTGAGTTTCATTTATGGGGGCATTTGAAAGCTCTCGTCTACGCAACCCCGGTACCAAATGTAGAGACTCTTCGTGCTCGTATTGCGGACGGCTGTGATGCAATACGCCATTCTCCAGGGCTGCATCAGCGTATCAGGGATTCCATGCGACGGAGGGTGGATGCATGTATCCTCGCTAACGGAGGACATTTTGAACGTTTCCTGTAACAAAGTGTTTGAAGTCACGCTGGTACGTTCTGTTGCTGTGTGTTTCCATTCCACGATTAATGTGATTTGAAGAGAAGTAATAAAATGAGCTCTAACATGGAAAGTAAGCGTTTCCGGACACATGTCCACATAACATATTTCCTTTCTTTGTGTGTGAGGAATGTTTCCTGAAAGTTTGGCCGTACCTTTTTGTAACACCCTGTATGTATAGTAAAACAATTACAATATATAAAGACACAGAAATGTCATATGTTCAGGTAACACAATAAGGAAAAAATTTGTAGTACAATACATGGATACAGGAGGATGTGCATTTCCGGCGTTACACAGAGAAGTCCTGTGTCACTCCATTCTGAGGCACACCTCCACCGAAACAGGGGCAGAGAAAACTGAAGTTGGTCGAGGAGTCTCGAGACTGCGAGTAGAGTGTACGGATTGTGGGCGTGTCAGGCGCGGTGCAGGGATTGCGCGAAAGTGAAAGGCCGCGGCCGGCAGCGGTCGCGCAATGCCGCCTGCCCGAGTGTTCGTGGCACGCCGTGCCGCGGTCCCCTGAACTTGCCGCCAGCTTTCTCCCTCCTGTCCCGGCCGCTGCTCTCGCAGTTCCTCTCGTGGCGGCCTCCCCCCCCCCCCCCCCCTCCCCACCCTTGGAGCCCGGCACTGTGCGGCGTGCCACTGCGCCATTGACACACATTTTTACTTTCACGCCGCAGTCGTCCGCCGTTCCCAGCCATACTGCTCTCCTCTCGGTGTGCGGACATTTGCTACGGCGGACATTTGCCCATGGAGGTAGAGTAAGGGGCGATGGCACTGCAGACTTACGCTGTACGTTGTTTTGAAGCCAGTACGCTGGGCCTGCCTCCATCTTGGATCCCCCAAAACATTAGCAGACGAGTGTTAACAATTGCGTCTTGTTCGTTAACTCTGTCGTGTGCACGCGATATTTGTTTTATATAGTAAATGTTACACTATTTTAGTGAACAACACTGCATAAGGAACGCAACTTCAAACGTTTTTCTGGTCTCAAATGCGTATTCGATACAGTAATATGACACGAAAATATGACGCTTCTGGCCTCAGTACTGTAATTCATTTTCGTTTATACACTTCGAATAACCGAGAAGAGAAGTATGTGCTATGAAAAGCGTCCTTTCGTAATTTATTTCTATTCGCTTTCCTTGTGTTTGTGTCGATCACTGATAAAGCCAGAACTCCAAAAGCAATGATTGATAGTTTAGAGACACCAATTTGTATTCGTTGCGTTTTCAAGTCAAATGTAAATTTTAATTGTTCAAGTTTGCAAGAAACTTACCTTATTTCCTTTGGTTTCCCGTAGATGTGTGCAGAGATGATATAAACAAGCCAGCTGTCGTGTCAACAAAGTGAAAGATTCGTTAAATTACGAAGGAAAAGTACTGAATTTAAGATTGTCAGGCCCATTGTAGTTCACACATCTGATTTGTTTTTAAATTGTACCTACCAAATGACATTCAGTGTGGCAAATAACAGCAATTTATAGGATAACACGACAACACAGTCACTAATGTAATGGTCTAATCCTGGACTGAAATAGGGAATTTTGCTTTATCAAATATAATTTAACCACTGTAACAAGTGTTCCACACATTTTACTGAAGATTTAATTAACTATATGTCAAATGTAAATTTTAATTGTTCAAGTTTGCAAGAAACTTACCTTATTTCCTTTGGTGTCCCGTAGATGTGTGCAGAGATGATATAAACAAGCCAGCTGTCGTGTCAACAAAGTGAAAGATTCGTTAAATTACGAAGGAAAAGTACTGAATTTAAGATTGTCAGGCCCATTGTAGTTCACACATCTGATTTGTTTTTAAATTGTACCTACCAAATGACATTCAGTGTGGCAAATAACAGCAATTTATAGGATAACACGACAACACAGTCACTAATGTAATGGTCTAATCCTGGACTGAAATAGGGAATTTTGCTTTATCAAATATAATTTAACCACTGTAACAAGTGTTCCACACATTTTACTGAAGATTTAATTAACTATATGTAGTTACATTACTTTTATATAAAATTATTGAATTTTAAAACATTAGTCTCCATTTCCAGGATATTTCTTGTGAGGACTTTTCAGTTACTTGGGGATAACCAAACAATGAAAACCAAGTGTATTGCTTACCTCCAGAGAGCTCTTCGCGTTCGATTGATAGGAAATCTGAAGTCAAATCACAGAAATAAAACCATATTGTAAAACTTTACAATGCATCAGAATTTCAAGTATATATAAGAAAATAACGCTTAAATAAGTCCACTTACGAATGAAATGTGATTTGTTTAAACTTTAGACTACAATCAGAACGATTAGTACATCCGTAAGCGACGCAAGTCGGTATTTTTTTCATCAGAACACTTCAACACTACACGGTATCAAACCACCAGAAGCGAATGTTGTGGAGTAGCTAACATGGCGGATCTTCAGTTGCGTCGGCTTCAAGTTTATGACGTCATGACAACTCCTCTTATTTTTACCTCCATGCATTTGCCACGATTTCACCTGCTCCTAAGGGTTGGCTCCCTTGTCTCCCCCCCCCCCTCCTCCTCCTCCTCATCGCTTACTGAGCCTTTCCGCTGGTTTACTTAACATAGGACCAGAATCTCTTTGGATTTTCTGCCACATTTTTAGAGAGAGACTTTTGTTGTGGAAACGATTAAATGCATCTCGCATTGAAATCCGCACCAAATTTCGAGCCTCAGTAAAACTTCGCCAATCTTAGAGTTTTTGCGTTCGTCTAAATTATACGTGCCTTTTTCGGTGCTCCTGCAGCAGCTTTCTGTCGTGCTTTGTGTACCATGGGGGATCAGTTTCGTCTCTTATTAATAATTTCTTTGGTATGAATCTCTCGAGTGCTGTCGATACTATTTCTTTGAACTTAAGCCACATATGGTCTTCACTTACATACTTTGGAAGGATTGGAGACTGTCTCTTAGAAAGAAGTCAACCGAATTTTTAGTTCCATATATATATATTTCGCGATCAGTTTTGGTGGATTTCTTTGTTACGGAATTGAGCCTCGCTCGACTGTGTGTTCACTAATCCCTGGATCCCTCGAGATGCTCAGGATTATTTGTGGGTAAGAGGTCATGTGTGTTTTCGTAACCATTTGCAATTTGAATGGCCTCGTGAACTAATTGTGCCAAATCATTAAAAAAAACATTTATAACAATTACGGAAGTTGTTTTCTATCTACAATAGGGTCTGAAAAAGTATTTTTGTCAACATACGGAAGGTAGATTGAAGTCACTGCCCACTATAATTGTATGAGTAGGGTACCTATTTGTGATGAGACTCGAGTTTTCTTTGAACTGTTCAGCAACTGTTTCATCTGACCCCGCGGGTCGGTAAAGGGAGCCAGTTATTAATTTATTCCGGTTGTTGAATATACCCTCTGCCCATACCAAGTCACAGGAACTATCTGCTTCAATGTCGCTTGTGAGCTGAAACACACATTACATTATTTTTCCTTAAGCTGTGCTCCTTGTTTCTATTCTAGTGCAGATCATTACAATTACGGCTTTTCCCTCCAAAACCTAGGTTTCTTTTTCTGTGACTCTGTAAATACCAGATCTAAACAATGTAGAACAGCAACGTGTGTTACAAGCATAGCATTCTGTATTACTTCATTTCCTTATTTCTAACATTTTAAAATTGTACGTCCACTTTAGATGACATGTCAATCTAGATGTTTTTATCTCTATTTAGTGAACGTATTTCAGTCATGTTTTCAACATTGTCCCGCTACACTTTATTAATTAATGTTTCGTGGCAAGGGATATCGGATTTTAGAGAGTAAATTAATATGGAGTATTTCGCTCTTCTTTTCAAACGTTCAGATTCCAATTTCTTCTTTGTTCTTTCCTGATTGTCTTTTGGGCATGCAGTTGTAGTAATTAAAGTAGGCATAAATGCAGTGATCAAAAAGAAATGATTAGCTTGCATTCGCATCGTTCCTTTCATGTTGCTCCCCTGCCGATGGACTTTATCTATCGCAATCAGTAAGCGTGAAAGGAAGCTACCCTACAGACAGAGGGATCTACAGGGCTATTACAAATGATTGAAGCGATTTCATAAATTCACTGTAGCTCCATTCATTGACATATCGTCACGACACACTAGAGATACATAGAAAAACTCATAAAGTTTTGTTCGGCTGAAGCCGCACTTCAGGTTTCTGCCGCCAGAGCGCTCGAGAGTGCAGTGAGACAAAATGGCGACAGGAGCCGAGAAAGCGTATGTCGTGCTTGAAATGCACTCACATCAGTCAGTCATAACAGTGCAACGACACTTCAGGACGAAGTTCAACAAAGATCCACCAACTGCTAACTCCATTCGGCGATGGTTTAAAGCTTCTGGATGCCTCTGTAAGGGGAAATCAATGGGTCGGCCTGCAGTGAGCGAAGAAACGGTTGAACGCGTGCGGACAAGTTTCACGCGTAGCCCGCGGAAGTCGACGAATAAAGCAAGCAAGGAGCTAAACGTACCACAGCCGACGGTTTGGAAAATCTTACGGAAAAGGCTAAAGCAGAAGCATTTCTTAAACAGGAGATTGGAAAACCGATGGATCGGTCGTGGTGGAGATCATGATCAACAGTTCATGTCATGGCCTCCACGCTCTCCCGACTTAACCCCATGCGATTTCTTTCTGTGGGGTTATGAGAAAGATTCAGTGTTTAAACCTCCTCTACCAAGAAATGTGCCAGAACTGCGAGCTCGCATCAACGATGCTTTCGAACTCATTGATGGGGACATGCTGCGCCGAGTGTGGGAGGAACTTGATTATCGGCTTGATGTCTGCCGAATCACTAAAGGGGGACATATCGAACATTTGTGAATGCCTAAAAAACCTTTTTGAGTTTTTGTATGTGTGTGCAAAGCATTGTGAAAATATCTCAAATAATAAAGTTATTGTAGAGCTGTGAAATCGCTTCAATCATTTGTAATAACCCTGTATATTTATATTTGGCAGAACTGATTACATACTGACATAATCGTCGGAATTGCTTTCGTTTCCCAAAAGATATAAATATTTCGATTTCGGAAAAGAAACTCTCTGTTTCGCTAAGATGTCGAAGAAGAAGGTCCCTTACGTACTGGTTGTATCGAGTAAGATGGGGAGATGGCGGTTTGAAAGCGGACAGAAGCAGTACGAGGAAGGGCGTCCCTTAGCTGAGGGATCGCTACTCAAGCTACCTGACGAAGGGGCAAGTGTGGCAAGTGTCCAGCATCTTGCAGACGTCAGCAGACTCGTAACACATCTGCGAGGTACGAAAAAAACACTCTCAGTTGACTTGGCGCGTCAAATCTTGGTACAGTTTCGGGGCTTTGGACGAAATCTTCCATCCCCGGGAACAACTATCGTGGCTCTTGTAGTGGTGACCGTGTATAAACCACAGACCGAAGAGAGACTGAGCACCACACATGACGATTAAGCCACGCTGCTGGAAACGGTATCCGTACCGGTAGGTTCGAACAACACGCAAGTGTTTACGGAGAAGCTACAAGAAATCAAATGGGAATCCGTGGAGGGACGGCCACGTTCTTTCCGAGAAACGATATTGAGAAAATTTAGAGAACCGGCATTTGAAGCTGACTGTCGAACGATTCTACTGCCACCAACATACCGGGTAATCAAAAAGTCAGTATAAATTTGAAAACTTAATAAACAACGGAATACTGTAGATAGAGACGTAAAAATTGGCTCACATGCTTGGAATGACATGGGGTTTTATTAGAACCAAAAATAAAACAAAGTACTGCTAGACGCGTGAAAGATCTCTTGCGCGCGTCGTTTGGTGGTGATCGTGTGCTCAGCCGCCACTTTCGTCATGCTTGGCCCCGCAGGTCCCCAGATCTCAGTACGTGCGATTATTGGCTTTGAGGTTACCTGAAGTCGCAAGTGTATCGTGATCGACCGACATCTCTAGGGATGCTGAAAGACAACATCCGACGCCAATGCCTCAACATAACTCCGGACGTGCTTTACAGTGCTGTTCACAACATTACTCCTCGACTACAGCTATTGTTGAGGAATGATGGCGGACATATTGAGCATTTCCTGTAAAGATCATCATCTTTGCTTTGTCTTACTTTGTTATGCTAATTATTGCTACTCTGATCAGATGAAGCGCCATCTGTCGCACATTTTTTGAACTTTTGTATTTTTTTGGTTCTAATAAAACCCCATGTCATTCCAAGCATGTGTGTCAATTTGTACCTCTCTATATACATTATTCCGTGATTTATTCAGTTTTCAAATTTATACTGACCTTTTAATCGCCCGGTACATTGCGCGTAAGAACCACGAAGATACGAGAAATTAGGGATCATACGGAGGCATAGAGACAGTCGTCTAGCCCTCGCTCTATTTACGACTGGGACGGGAAAGGCTCAAAGCCTCTGAGCACTATGGGACTCAACTGCTGTGGTCATCAGTCCCCTAGAACTTAGAACTACTTAAACCTAACTAACCTAAGGACATCACACACACCCATGCCCCAGGCAGGATTCGACCCTGCGGCCGCTGTGGTCGCGCGGTTCCAGACTGTAGCCCCTAGAACCGGTCGGTCACCTCTGCCGGTCAATCACGTTTCTGCAATTATTTCGGTTAATGAGCACTGCGGTATTCGAGTGCTGTGTTGTAACCTACAGTAGCTCTCTCCTGCAGCAAGAAATCGCAGTGTCATGGTGGGCCTGCCTTCTGCACGTACAGCTTTTCTTAAGTGAGTCTTCTGTTTTGTAACATGAGAAGCTACTTTACTGAGCAGATACTCTCAACCATTCGTTAGTAATTTATGTAAGACTTGATGTCTCCACTTTCTGCTCTTGTAACAAATTTTTCTGAATGTTTTTAGTATCTCGACTTCATACGCGGGTGGCTTGTCCCAAGTACGCTTCCTTTCTTTGCGCCGCTTTTTCTTGCAAATGCGGACACAGTGCAACTGTTCTACAAGCAACTGCAGCGCATAATAACAAGTTGTTGTCCGAATATGTGACGAATATTTGATCATATTGTAAAGCTGATGCATTAAGTTCTTCCGAAAGCGGTTCTGATATTCAAGACAACAAAAGCGGGTTAAAAGCTGTGAGCTATCTGGGGTAGTTAACCTTACATTACTTCAAAAATGGTTCAAATGGCTCTGAGCACTATGGGACTTAACATCTGTGGTCATCAGTCCCCTAGAACTTAGAACTACTTAAACCTAACTAACCTAAGGACATCACACACATCCATGACCGAGGCAGGATTCGAATCTGCGACCGTAGCAGTCACGCGGCTCCGGACTGAGCGCCTAGGACCGCGAGACCACCGCGACCGGCCTTACATTACTGAGCAACTGTTTCACCAGGTATCCAGTCTAGCTTACCAAATTGCCAACCAGACTAACATTAATTATAATCTTTTAATAGTCATCTTACGACAACCGGTGATATATATATAAAAAGAGAATTTAAATAAAAAGAAATAAATCAGTTTATATTTGGACATTTATTTTAACATTCATCATTGTTCCGTTAAAATTTCAGCATATTAAACTTGATTCATAACTAAACTAGTGCCTTATTTTGGATTGTGAAAATGTGAGTTTGTCATCTTACGGAACACATCAAATATGGAGCCAAGATTGGGAGACTGCATACAACACTGCATTCATAAAATAACACACGAAGAACGTTGAAACATAAGTAAGACGAAATTAATCACAACCAACCGATTCAATTTTCACCCAAAGAAGTTACGGTCGTAGCGCAATCCTGTCTGTCATGAAATTACCACACACTGGTATACTAAATTCATACTAACTCTCTATGAAATCTTCCCGAAGATAATAGCTGAGGGCTACTTTGATGATTACACCACATGCTTCACGGGATCAACATTGTTTACACAAAGAGTGTAACTCCGCTATAATTTTGATAATTAAAATTAATTATATCGAAACGCAATTTACGAAAGAAAATCCTCGTACTGGTTACTATCGTCTTACTTTTAACCTAATGGGTCAAACACTCTATAAGCACGTGGTACTGGTCTCACGAAGTACACCCCACGTGGGTTGAACATAAAGAAAAGTTGCTATATTGAAAAATATTGTCAAGACAGACGTTATAATCTCACACACATTCCCATTTAAGAATGATGATCTTAGTTAGAGTTACGGATCCTCAACACGTGGTTCCACTTTACTCACAAAGTAGTGACAAAGCTACTACTGGAAGATATTCTGAACTTCACTCTCGAATTACACTGCATTGCAATTTAAAATAACATGATATATTTTAGATCTAAACCTGAAATAAATGTGATTAAATTTTCAGTTAGGCTGAACTTAAGAAATCCATTTTCCTACGGACTTAGCAGAGGCGCTTAGCCAGAGATCTTACCACTTCAGACGCTCTCTGTGGACAGACTGCCGTGGGCCCCTACTGAGGGTGCTTCACAGATACAAACGGAAGTGACCAGAGAGGCAGCTTCCTATACCAACATGACAAGGGACGGACAGGACCATACCAAGAATAGAAACCTCTTTCCTTTTATGAAGCGTAGCTACCTGTTCCGATGTTGGACCTACAGTTCTCTAGCAGACAGGCTTGCCTGCTACCATCATTCACGCAACTAGAAATATATTTGCTCATTCATCCTTTCACACAGAAGGGAAGGGGGATGACAGTATCTTACCATATACAGTATATAAAAAAAGCGCATGTAGGTTCTGTATGAGACTGTGTGACATGAATTACATGTAAACTGTGTTTTAAAGTGTAGTAGTGTGACAGATCGTTCTTGATTATGTGTAAAAGTAACACATTCCACTGCTCAGTCTCCTCCCAGATAGAGTCAGAAACACCACAGTAAAATTAGAACTAGAATATATGCCGTAAATCGCAACAGTTTTAAGAAATTGAAACGTATAAGATCAGCTGACACAAGTAATACAAAAATTACATATTTCAGAGGACCCTCGCGCTTCAACACGGGAAGAGGGACTAAGAAATACGGAACAACCACAAAATAATAACACAGGACACTTCGGAAATTATGAAAGAAATTGGCAAGGGACACCGAATTTTGAGATGGAACCGCCGAAACGACGTAACAATGACCGACATGTGACTCGCCGACATGATGATTTTGACTATAAGCTGTTCATTACTACACGTAAATTCAAAACATTTAAGAATTCTGGCAACGACATTAATCCACAAGCATGGTCCATCAATTCTCTCATTGTTTTCGTCCCAATTGGTCATTAGAACACAGATTAGAATTTATGTGTGGCTACTTGGAGAATGAACCAGCAGTAAGAATGCGATCGGTCATTCACGATTGTCACAGTGTAGGAGAATTTTATCATGCCTTCCTCTCAGCATATTGGTCTCAAGCTACACAAGACCGAGTAAAACATAGCATCATAATGATGAAACATTTCGAACAATCTAAATTTTCCAGTCTTGTCAAATATTTTGAAGACATGTTGCACAAGAATCAGTACCTGTCAAACCGATACAACCCCTCAAAACTCATCCGCATTTGCTTAATCAAATTACCTGAACATTTACGACATATTATTTTGGCAGGACGTTGCAAAGACGACACTGAAGCTTTTCAGGGACTGTTACAAGAACTGGAAATTGACACTGACAATCGCGGAACGCGAAAACAGGAGTGCAACAATTACAGGTCACATCTGTCACAATTCCGCGATGACAGAAATAATACACGACAAGGCTATTCTTATAACGTAAATCGTGACCAAAACAGACACCACCTGTATGACAACCGTTGGCAGAGTAGTAATAATTACTGGGAAAGATCACCTCTCCGCAGTAATGACTATCACAGAGACAATCAGAGAAACAGACAATATGGGAACCAAAACAATTTGTAACATTTTTGGTGGGGAGCATGGGGACTATGTAATTAGGCTGTTTAGGTTGATATTTTGGTAACGCCATCGCCACCTAGCGCTCTGTAGGAAAATCACTGGCTGTGCTGCGCGCAGTCTGTGGGTAGTTTGCATTGTTGTCTGCCATTGTAATGTTAGGCAGCTGTATGTGAACAGCGCGTAGTGTTGCGCAGTTGGAGGTGAGCCGCCAGCAGTAGTGGACGTGGGGAGAGAAATGGCAGAGTTTTGAAATTTGTAAAAATGGATGTCATGAACTGCTATGTATATTATGACTTTTGAACACTATTAAGGTAAATACATCGTTTGTTCTCTATCAAAATCTTTCATTTGCTAACTATGCCTGTCAGTAGTTAGTGCCTTCAGTAGTTTGAATCTTTTATTTAGCTGGCAGTAGTGGCGCTCGCTGTATTGCAGTAGTTCGAGTAACGAAGATTTTTGTGAGGTAAGTGATTTGTGAAACGTATAGGTTAATGTTAGTCAGGGCCATTCTTTTGTAGGGATTATTGAAAGTCAGATTGCGTTGCGCTAAAAATATTGTGTGTCAGTTTAAGCACAGTCCTGTATAAATTGTTCAAAGGGGACGTTTCAAAATTAACATGAAAGGACCAACAGAGACCTTTCAATATTTCTATATCAAAGAAATACGATAGTGTAGTACCGCGGAACCGGTGGAGCGTGGCACTCGCGTACTCGGAACCGCTCGCTCTGGCGGTTAACCGGAGCCGGCGGTCAGCTGTGAGCGTCCGTCCTTGCCAGGCAGCCGGCCGGCCCACTTGCTGCGGTCCCGTGCGGAAAGGTGAGGGGTGAGCTCCAGCTCCAGCTCCAGCTCCAGCTGCCAGCTGTTGCAGTCTGCTGGAGAAAGTGGCCTCGCCGCGCCGTGCCGCCACCACCGAGGCCGACGAAAGCCCAGCCCTGCCCAGGCGCGCCCTGCGGGAGGAAGGAAGGACGGAAGCAAGAGCACCGTTGTAAGGTGTCAGGCAAATCCAACACCTTCCATGAAAACCCTGACATGATAGCAAATCCGGCAGTATGTCACATAGCTCCGAATAAATCCTGACATTAAATGAACCAAAGTAATACGATCGACGAGTGAGCAAATGGAATTCCACAGACTAACACAAGAACGCCTAAATGCATGTCATGCCTCCCCACCGTGAAACAGACGCAGTTCCGAGGGAAGAAACGAGAACAGAAGCCGAGAGCAGAGTCGTGTAGGCTAGGAAGCCCTACGATAAGGGACCGACACCCACGTCGCCAGCCGACCGCCAAACCCCCCCCCCCCCCCCCAGCCCACGTTAAAAGCTAGAGCCCTCCAGAAGAACAGTATAGATCTTACGATAACACTAAAAGGGCCACACCAGCTGCAACTTTTAGCGTGAGACTATACGCGTCTCTGTTACGTAGCAAACATTAAAAACATTGCCCCACCACGAAAAGTATAATGTTTCTCATTGGATAGACAGAAGTTTTGTAGGTGGAGCTTAAGTTTAACATTGAGACCCTCATTGGTCAGTTGAAAACACAGTCAGATAGCTTTTCTTAAACCAACTTCGGTAAATTGTATTAAGGAGAAGTTAGAGAGAGTTGCTTATGAGATGGAGAGATGCATGGAGCTGCGCCGCCCACCGCCCCCTGACACTGCCTAAACACCGATAAGGTAATGAACGCACGCGATGCCGCATAACAGTGCATAAGGCTTCACTCAGAACTGCAGAAGCCCTCATCTGTTACACCCCCTTTTTACGTAATACTAGTGTCGATCGTCAATTAAACTTCGTGGTATTCACATTTCCTATTAGAAGTTAAAATCTGAAACGCGATGATTTTTCTGTTATACACTCCAGGAAATGGAAAAAAGAACACATTGACACCGGTGTGTCAGACCCACCATACTTGCTCCGGACACTGCGAGAGGCCTGTACAAGCAATGATCACACGCACGGCACAGCGGACACACCAGGAACCGCGGTGTTGGCCGTCGAATGGCGCTAGCTGCGCAGCATTTGTGCACCGCCGCCGTCAGTGTCAGCCAGTTTGCCGTGGCATACGGAGCTCCGTCGCAGTCTTTAACACTGGTAGCATGCCGCGACAGCGTGGACGTGAACCGTATGTGCAGTTGACGGACTTTGAGCGAGGGCGTATAGTGGGCATGCGGGAGGCCGGGTGGACGTACCGCCGAATTGCTCAACACGTGGGGCGTGAGGTATCCACAGTACATCGATGTTGTCGCCAGTGGTCGGCGGAAGGTGCACGTGCCCGTCGACCTGGGACCGGACCGCAGCGACGCACGGATGCACGCCAAGACCGTAGGATCCTACGCAGTGCCGTAGGGGACCGCACCGCCACTTCCCAGCAAATTAGGGACACTGTTGCTCCTGGGGTATTGGCGAGGACCATTCGCAACCGTCTCCATGAAGCTGGGCTACGGTCCCGCACACCGTTAGGCCGTCTTCCGCTCACGCCCCAACATCGTGCAGCCCGCCTCCAGTGGTGTCGCGACAGGCGTGAATGGAGGGACGAATGGAGACGTGTCGTCTTCAGCGATGAGAGTCGCTTCTGCCTTGGTGCCAATGATGGTCGTATGCGTGTTTGGCGCCGTGCAGGTGAGCGCCACAATCAGGACTGCATACGACCGAGGCACACAGGGCCAACACCCGGCATCATAGTGTGGGGAGCGATCTCCTACACTGGCCGTACACCACTGGTGATCGTCGAGGGGACACTGAATAGTGCACGGTACATCCAAACCGTCATCGATCCCATCGTTCTACCATTCCTAGACCGGCAAGGGAACTTGCTGTTCCAACAGGACAATGCATGTCCGCATGTATCCCGTGCCACCCAACGTGCTCTAGAAGGTGTAAGTCAACTACCCTGGCCAGCAAGATCTCCGGATCTGTCCCCCATTGAGCATGTTTGGGACTGGATGAAGCGTCGTCTCACGCGGTCTGCACGTCCAGCACGAACGCTGGTCCAACTGAGGTGCCAGGTGGAAATGGCATGGCAAGCCGTTGCACAGGACTACATCCAGCATCTCTACGATCGTCTCCATGTGAGAATAGCAGCCTGCATTGCTGCGAAAGGTGGATATACACTGTACTAGTGCCGACATTGTGCATGCTCTGTTGCCTGTGTCTATGTGCCTGTGGTTCTGTCAGTGTGATCATGTGATGTATCTGACCCCAGGAATGTGTCAATAAAGTTTCCCCTTCCTGGGACAATGAATTCACGGTGTTCTTATTTCAATTTCCATGAGTGTATAATTATTGAGAAGCCACATCAGCCACTGTAATTTACGACAAGTTAAATAAGCAATTAAAGATAATTGAGGGTCACTGTAGACCATTTTGATAGTTTTCTCTTTTATGAAACTTAACTTAAATCTAGATTATAGATGTGATATGGCATAGGTCATCCTTCGATTCATTGTAGAACTTGGAAACCCATTCAGGGAATATTCGTTCACATTTTTGTTGAACGTACTTGGTTTTTATCATCCTGTATAAAAATATTTCCTTTCATCAATAGCGCAATTTATAAACAATGTTTTGTGAGTAGATAACTAAAAATAGGAAATCCTTGAACTCCTTCCACTAAATTTAATTAGTATTAAGATTCTTTTACAGAGAGTGCTGTGGAGCTGACGCTGAAACCAGTAAGTATTTGATTATATCATCGCTAGTCTCACTGAACTCTTCTGAACTCTACATGTCATGTGTGGTCTGGCGTCTTCTTACCAGCAACAGGTCCCAGGTTCAAACTAATCAATTCCCTAAAAAACACGCTCAGAGCGTCGTTGCGCGAAAGTGGTAGGGAGACACGACTTAGAACAGACAGACACCATGTAGAATGTTAGACGGTTTAACGTCCCGTAGACATGGAGGTCATTACAGACGGAGAAGAAGCTCGGGTTGCTTCAAAGCTGGGGAAGGGAATCGGCCGTGCCATTCCAAAGATACCGACCCGAACATTTATCAGGAGCGATTTAGGAAAATTGCAGAAAACGCTCGAGCGCCAGACGGGGATTCGGCCCGTCGTCCTCCCAGATTGGAGTCCAGTGTGCTAGCCACTGCGTCACCTCTTTGGGTACCACTGCACCACGCGATGTTCCCTCTCGTTATGCACAGTTCTGACACCTCCAAGTGATACGGTAACTCTCTTCTGTTGTACGAGTGATATTCAGTAGCTAATGCAAGATACACTACTGGCCATTAAAATTGCTACACCAAGAAGAAATGTAGATGATAAACGGGTATTCATTGGACAAATATATTATACTAGAACTAACATGTCATTACGTTTTCACGCTATTTGGGTGCATAGATTCTGAGAAATCAGTACCCAGAACAACTACCTCTGGCCATAATGACGGCCTTGATACGCCTGGGCATTGACTCAAACAGAGCTTGGATGGCCTGTACAGATACAGCTGACCATGCAGCTTCAACACGATACCACAGTTCATCAGGAGTAGTGACTGGCGTATTGTGACGATCGAGTTGTGCGGGCACCATTGATCAGACGTTTTCAATTGGTGAGAGATCTGGAGAATGTGCTGGCCAGCGCAGCAGCCGTACATTTCCTGTATCCAGAAAGGCCCGTACAGGACCAGCTACATGCGGTCGTGCATTATCCTGCTGAAATGTAGGGATTCGCAGGGATCGAATGAAGGGTAGAGCCACGGGTCGTAACACATCCGAAATGTGCCGTCAATGCGAACAATAGGTGACCGAGACGTGTAACCAATGGCACCCCATACCATCACGCCGGGTGATACGCCAGTATGGCGATGACGAATACACGCTTCCAAAGTGTGTTCGCCGCGATGTCGCCAAACACGGATTTGACCATCATGATGCTGTAGACAGAACCTCGATTCATCCAAAAAAATGATGTTTTGCCATTCGTTGAGTACACCATTGCAGGCGCTCCTGTCTGTGATGCAGCGTCAAGGGTAACCGCAGGCATGGTCTCCGAGCTGGTAGTCCATGCTGCTGCAAACGTCGTCGAACTGTTCGTGGAGATGGTTGTTGTCTTGCAAACGTCCCCATCTGTTGACTCAGGGATAGCGACGTGGCTGCACGATCGGTTACAGCCATGCGGATAACGCCTGTCATCTCGACTAGTAGTGATACGAGGCCATTGGGATTTAGCACAGCGTTCCGTATTGCCCTCCTGAACCCACCGTTTCCATATTCTGCCGACAGTCATTGGATCTCGACCAACGCGAGCACGAATGTCGAGATATGATAAACCGCAATCGCGATAGGCTACAATCCGACCTTTATCAAAGTCGGAAACGTGATGGGACGCATTTGTCCTTCTTACACGAGGCATCACAACAACGTTTCACGAGGCAACGCCGGTCTACTGCTGTTTGTGTGTGAGAAATCGGTTGGAAACTTTCCTCATGTAAGCACGTTGCAGGTGTCGCCACCGGCGCCAACCTTGTGTGAATGCTCTGAAAAGCTAATCATTGGCATATCACAGCATCTTCTTCCTGTCGGTTAAACTTCGCGTCTGTAGCACATAATCTTCGTGCTGTAGCAATTTCAATGGCCAGTAGTGTATGTTTTTACTCGGCCAATTTCTGTTGGAAAAATTGCGGAATTTGTTGTGGGACATTGTGGAATATTCCTATAGTTTCATGAAGTTCCGATCGGCGGCGTCGTAAAAGTAGCCTTCAAAATGGGGTACCGAGCGCGGTGGCGCAGTGGTCAGCACACTGGTCTCGCGATCGGGAGGACGACGGATCAAACCCGCGTCCGGCCATCCTGATTTAGCTTTTGTATGTCCATCCTTTTAGCAGGAGGTCTCTGGGACGACGGCCGTTTACTATCGTGACAAATAAATAAAAACACCTGCAGCCGTCCTTATGATTTTATTTTATTTTGCCGGCCGCGGTGGTCGTGCAGTTCTAGGCGCTCCAGTCCGGAGCCGCGCTGCTGCTACGGTCGCAGGTTCGAATCCTGCCTCGGGCATGGATGTGTGTGATGTCCTTAGGTTAGTTAGGTTTAATTAGCTCTAAGTTCTAGGGGCAGTTGAGTCCCATAGTGCTCACAGCCATTTTATTTTATTTTGTCGCTATCAGTTTCAACGCTTCAGTGCGTCATCTTCAGGCTGTTTTTGATGCGATCCAGGTTGATATGATCCCCATGCATAACCCATCAGTTGCCAGCATTACTGGATACGCAGATAATGTGTCAGCACTCCAACTACCAACTGCCAACAACTCGTGAACTAGAGGGTTATTGACGTGCTTAGTTTGTTAAGCTCTTTCTCCTGAATAAATCATCCAATTTTTTTCTGAAACTGTAATCATTGTTTATCTTTACGTGGTCATCGCATCTACTGATCTCCGTCCATTCAGCACACTTCCTTCTTGCGAGTCTTTTTTTTATTTTATATTTTTTGTCTTAGTGTGTTTTTGCAGTACAAACAGAGAGTGTGACCTTTTTAATACTGAAAATCCGCTTTCATGCCTAACATTAGTTCACAATCGATGAAAACATATTTGCAGAGTTTTCACGAACGCACAGCCCCAGTCGAGTGGCTCTGTCCACTTGTTCTTCACTCTCGACAGCAAATTGTCTTATTTTTTTACCTTCTCTTTTTGAAAGACATCGTTACTAGCACTATCTGAATAAGCACGATAATATTTGCCCGATAGCACGAACTGGCGACCACTTCTGCTGATAATGCGGCATGCGTAAGTTCTTCAGAACAGCGGGCGGTCGCTACGGCAATGAAATTTTGGGTCGATTGGCCAGGCTGAGAAGCTGAAGAATGAACCAGACTTCCGTTCTCTAAGGTGTCGACGAAGAGCACGTAGATAGCTTATCCTACGGCAAAGTCAGTTCTTTTTTTACATGATGCAAGCATCACATGGACCATTCAAGCGTCCACAGGGAAAACAGTAAATGACCTTTTCGTTAACGTTATTAAAGGATTTTGCAGGAATAGAGTAGCTTTGAACTTAAAAAAAAATACACGAACCATCCAGTTTCGGACTCTGAAGACTACCCCAACTACACTCCTGGAAATTGAAATAAGAACACCGTGAATTCATTGTCCCAGGAAGGGGAAACTTTATTGACACATTCCTGGGGTCAGATACATCACATGATCACACTGACAGAACCACAGGCACATAGACACAGGCAACAGAGCATGCACAATGTCGGCACTAGTACAGTGTATATCCACCTTTCGCAGCAATGCAGGCTGCTATTCTCCCATGGAGACGATCGTAGAGATGCTGGATGTAGTCCTGTGGAACGGCTTGCCATGCCATTTCCACCTGGCGCCTCAGTTGGACCAGCGTTCGTGCTGGACGTGCAGACCGCGTGAGACGATGCTTCATCCAGTCCCAAACATGCTCAATGGGGGACAGATCCCGAGATCTTGCTGGCCAGGGTAGTTGACTTACACCTTCTAGAGCACGTTGGGTGGCACGGGATACATGCGGACGTGCATTGTCCTGTTGGAACAGCAAGTTCCCTTGCCGGTCTAGGAATGGTAGAACGATGGGTTCGATGACGGTTTGGATGTACCGTGCACTATTCAGTGTCCCCTCGACGATCACCAGTGGTGTACGGCCAGTGTAGGAGATCGCTCCCCACACCATGATGCCGGGTGTTGGCCCTGTGTGCCTCGGTCGTATGCAGTCCTGATTGTGGCGCTCACCTGCACGGCGCCAAACACGCATACGACCATCATTGGCACCAAGGCAGAAGCGACTCTCATCGCTGAAGACGACACGTCTCCATTCGTCCCTCCATTCACGCCTGTCGCGACACCACTGGAGGCGGGCTGCACGATGTTGGGGCGTGAGCGGAAGACGGCCTAACGGTGTGTGGGACCGTAGCCCAGCTTCATGGAGACGGTTGCGAATGGTCCTCGCCGATACCCCAGGAGCAACAGTGTCCCTAATTTGCTGGGAAGTGGCGGTGCGGTCCCCTGCGGCACTGCGTAGGATCCTACGGTTTTGGCGTGCATCCGTGCGTCGCTGCGGTCCGGTCCCAGGTCGACGGGCACGTGCACCTTCCGCCGACCACTGGCGACAACATCGATGTACTGTGGAGACCTCACGCCCCACGTGTTGAGCAATTCGGCGGTACGTCCACCCGGCCTCCCGCATGCCCACTATACGCCCTCGCTCAAAGTCCGTCAACTGCACATACGGTTCACGTCCACGCTGTCGCGGCATGCTACCAGTGTTAAAGACTGCGATGGAGCTCCGTATGCCACGGCAAACTGGCTGACACTGACGGCGGCGGTGCACAAATGCTGCGCAGCTAGCGCCATTCGACGGCCAACACCGCGGTTCCTGGTGTGTCCGCTGTGCCGTGCGTGTGATCATTGCTTGTACAGGCCTCTCGCAGTGTCCGGAGCAAGTATGGTGGGTCTGACACACCGGTGTCAATGTGTTCTTTTTTCCATTTCCAGGAGTGTATTATTAGTGTAGTTCAACAACAAAAATAATACACGTGGTTAAAAAAATTCCGAGTTCTTCGGTATGCACATCGATGAAACCTTAAATTGGAAAACAATATAACACATCTACTTAAAGTTTGGATTCATATACATTTGCCCCAAGATTAACTGTCAGATTAAGAGAGACAGTAGTCAGTCATGTAAGAACGAAGTCATCCGCGATGGCGCAATTTGTAAGTAGACTGTTTAGGTTTTTATGTTGGTAGCGCCACGTAGCGCTGTGTATGAAAATCGCTGGCTGTGCTGTGTGCAGTCTGTGGCTGGTTGGACTCATTGTTGGAATATTCTCTATTGTAGTGTTGGGCAGTTGGATGTGAACAGCGCGTAGCATTGGGCAGTTGGAGGTGAGCCGCCAGCAGTGGTGGATGTGGGGAGAGAGATGCCAGAGTTTTGAGCGGGCGATCTGGACGTGTCCGTCAGAAAAAGGAAATTTGTTTAATTGGATGTCACAAAATTATATATGATGACTTTTGAACACTATTAAGGTAAATACATTGTTTGTTCTCTATCAAAGTCTTTCATTTGCTAACTATGCCCATCCGTAGCTAGTGCCTGCAGTAGTCAGAATCTTTTATTTAGCTGTCAGTATTCGCGCTCGCTGTATTGCAGTAGTTTGAGTAACGAAGATTTTTGTGAGGTAAGTGATTCATGAAAGCTGTAGGATATTGTTAGTCAGGGCCATTCTTTTGTAGGGATTACTGTAAGTTAGATTGCGTTGCGCTAAAAATATTGTGTGTCAGTTTAGTGATGATCACAATAAGTAACGAGAGAACTGAGTATGTTCAGTTTTACTCAGCTGTCTTTGTATCAGATAACGTAGAAGTTTACTAGCAAAGTCATTCATAATTTTTCTAAGGGGACGTTTCAACTTGTATAAAATAATCTTCGACTTTTTGTTGCGTCAATTCATTATAAAATCACGAGGTTTTATCCTGAACTGACGCGGCAAGAAGTCCCAGGATTTTCTGTGCAACAGAAGTCTGCCAGGTGACATACTTTGATTTTATGTCCTACAGGATAACACAGTATCTGATCAAAAGTGTACGGAAACGCCTATCTAATACGGAATTGGCCACCAGATGTCACGAGACGCTGTCGCCACAGTATAAAAGAAGGCAGGGTGTATCGTGTAACGAGGCTTCCACGTGAGGGCTGACGGCGGCACGTCCACAGATCGGTGCGTAAGTGCAGGTGTGCCGCAGGGGTCCGTACTCGGCCCCCTGCTGTACTCCCTGTACAGTGCCAACGCTCCGAAAGTGGCAGGAGTTGATCTGGCGCTGTACGCGGATGATACAGCCCTTTGCAAAAACTGACATAATGTCTGATGGGATAGCAGCAATCAGTGATTGCATAATGTTACTTATAATCCGTCTTGATAGCAAATTTTTTTTTATTCATATGACCGGTTTCGGTTCATCCAGAACCATCTTCAGATCTGATATTTCAGTTACAGGAGTAACCCGTCCAAATCCAGCAGCATGTGAAAGTTACTGGATTTGGACAAGTTACTCCTGTCGCTGAAATATCAGATCTGAAGATGGTTATGGATGAACCGAAACCGGTCATATGAATAAAAAAAAATTGCAATCAAGACGGATTATAAGTAACATGATACAGCCTTGTTGCGCCGATTTTCGGCACAATTGTGTTCCGGCCGCGAGTGTTAAGGTCGATATTGGCCTCGCCAGAGGTACTGGGGGCGCCGAGCTGGCGGCGAGTGCCCCTCTGGCGACGAGGAGAGGAGGATGAGGCAGTGCGGAGCGAGGAGCAAAGAACGGCAGCGTGTTGGGGATCCGGATGGTCCGAATTGTGCATTTAATAATTTTGGCACTCTGTGGATGTGGACTGATGGTGAGGCCGAGACGCTTGGGAATCCAACCCTGCTGTAGAACGATAAGCCGTGGGCTCTGCAGCTGTATGGAAGCAATTTACGGCGAGCTGTGGCCGAAGTCGTTTGTGGGTGTTTTGCCACGGCAGATAAACGAGAGAGCGTGGGCCCAACCTGAACACTCTGTGCTGTAGCATGTTCGCCCACAATGAGGGTGTGATGATATTGGAGAAGAAAGCACTGGAATACGGTACGTGTATTAAACTTCAGTGGCTTCTGCGGTGTTAGTTTACTTCAGTATGTGGAGATTGACCAGTAACTGTCACTTTTCAAAGGAATTGACGAGTGTGTAAAAGTGTGGCCAATGCCGGATGGGCATTGTTATAAAGTTATTATATTTCTTATTTCTGAACATAATTTTGTTATCAAGATTACTCACTGGATAGATTTTAAATTCAGTAGTGCGCTGTAGTTCAGCAGGTTATAAATACTGGAATCTACCATATCTACTAACGTGAGTATTGTATAGGTTTTTATATCTGTGTGTTAAATGAAAGTTAATTTCGAAGTTTGGAAGGTACCTTTCTACCATTACGATTCTGTAAGTTTTTATTTGGAAGTCATGTTGTTTGTCACTGTTATTGGTTGAGAATTTATTATGGAACAGTTATTCCAAAAAATGATTCAAATGGCTCTGAGCACTATGGGACAGCAGCTGAGGTCATCAGTCCCTAAGAACTTAGAACTACTTAAACCTAACTAACCTAAGGACATCATACACACATCCATGCCCGAGGCAGGATTCGAACCTGAGACCATAGCGGTAGCGTGGTTCCAGAGTGAAGCGCCTAGAACCGCTCGGCCACGTCGGCCGGCAACAGTTATTTAATCAGTCTTTTATTAAGTGTTTTAAGACTTTTTGTTGTTGGTGAACTATTACTAATAAATTAAGTAAATTAGTAATGTTTTGTAAGCAGTTATTGAAGGCACCCTTCTCCATTAGCCAATCAACTATGGCCAATTGAGAACGGGCATTGATTAGGGAACTAGACACTACTTGCTAAGTTGTGACAACGCTAATCCTGTTGTTTGTTCTTATTGTTGAAGTGTCTAGTCGCCCCTAAATTAAATAATTCTGCACACTGTTCACTCGCAGCATGAACGCCCAAGTGCTGAGAAGCCGCCTCCAACGAGGGAACGACGCCTTGGGCTCACGGGCAACAAAGTGGCGGCTGATATTCAACGCCACGAAGAGCCAGGCGTCTTCACACGAAGACTCCTGCCGCCAGTCGAAATCCTGTGGGGGGGGGGGGGGGGGAAAGCTATCCCGTCGAGCGGGACGGCGAAATACCTGGGGGTGACCCTACACCGCAGGCTCACCTGGAAGCATCACATTCGTGACGTCAGAGGGAGAGCAATAGAACGCCTTCGCGCTCTGTGTCCGCTGCTAAATCCGCAGTCGTCGTTGCCACCGCAACACACGGCATCACGCTATACCTAACATTGGTTCGCCCACTGTTGGAGTATGCTGCCGTGGTCTGGGGGAAAGCTGCAGATGTTCACATTCTGACTCTGCAGCGGATACAGAATTGCACCATGAAGACGGCCACGCATTTTCCGAGGCGCTATTGGACGCGCCATCTCCACGAGGTCACCGGGATCCTGCCGCTCCGAGATAGGATCGGCACCACCACCAGGAGGTTCTACGAGAAGGCGGGCCACTCCCACAACTGGCTCATACGAGGATCGGGCCAACAACCACATCACAGGCCAACCACGCGTTGGCCTGACATGCTGACGGATTAGGTTTTATTAATCCCCCAGCAGAGTGTGTTTACTTCGCCACCAGGTTTTCACCAGCAAGGACGAATCAAGAAGGTAGGTAATGTCTCCCCTACAGGAACAGAAGGAATGGCAATTCTGTCCAAACTGCACCATCTAGAGCCAAGGACCGGCTCGTCATACAGCGTCAGCGTGTGTTGTCATTAGTGAGACAGTAGCACCAGAATGGGTCGGTGACTAGAGTTCACTTTCTTCGAATGTGGACCAGTCATCGGATGTCACCTGAGTAGCATATCCGCCAGGGACATTTCAACCCTTCTAGATCTGCCCAAGCCGACTGTTGGTGACGAGATTGTGAAGTGGATACACAAAGGAGCAACTACAGCTAAACGCCGCATTCGAATGGACTGCAGCAATTTCTGTTGTAGGTAAAGAAACAGCAGGGACGCGTTAGGGACGTCTGTGGAACAGTAGAGTGAACATCCGTCATGCCACGAAGGAAAATCGCGTCCACCGACTGGGTTCGTGTCATCAGCTTATGCGCAGAAGAATTGTCAACCAGGGAAGTCACTCGACGTGTGTACTGGAGTCAGAGTGATGCGACATGGAATTGATTCTAGTTGAGAGGTAATGTTGGAAAGTTACATCGCACGTGCCCTCCACAGTTGACAGGTGCACAGGATGATCGATATTTACAACTTTTGGATCAAAGGAAGACTGGTCAGAGACCTGAATTCTGTGTTCGAAGAGGCTACAGGACGTCACGTATCGCATCAAACTGTTAGGAGCCGACTGCGTGATGCGAAACTCCATTCCTGACGACCACAGCGAGCACCACGTCGTGCACCGTAGTACCATGGTACCGGTTACAGGTGGGCAATAAAGAGTGCAGAATGGACAGCACTGGTGTCACGTGTTGTTTATAGACGAAATTCGGATCTGTTTCTCCCTGACAGTCGCTGACAGCATTTTTTGCAGACAGTTCGTTAATATCGAATGCCACCAATGGTGTGTCCTAAATATGGAATTAGTTGGTAGTTGAGTGGTGTTCTGGAGTGGCATTACATGGGACCACCATATGTCTCTGGACGCTGTTGGGACAATCGCATTGCTCTACAATAGAAGGAGGGGCTTCTGCAAGCTGTGGGACCATATCGCCTGTATTTTAATGACGGTTTCATCTTGACTGATGATAACTCGCGAGCTCATACTGCTCTTCTCGTGAACATGTTCCTTTAGCGTCGTGCGATCTTCAGAATTGAGTTGTCTGCCTGTTCTCAGGACATGTACCCCATCGAACATGTGTGTGATCAATAGAGACTAGGTGGTTTTGGATGTCATCAACGACCATGTAGCGGCACCACCGTTTAGGATAGGGAAAGTTAGTTTTGTGCAATATTCAGAGCACAAGTTACAGCCAGGTGTGGGCCGGGTTGCAGTGAGTTACGCATACCAACAGTTGCGAAGTAGAATAGAGGCCACAGGGCCGTCAAATTGCTGAAAGAGTATACGTAGCAGTTTTGCATGTCGCAAATCACAGACAGAAGGGGCCCACTGGCCAACCTAGCGTGTTATGAGTACGTGACGCGAAGTGGCACATATGGCATAACAGAGGCACACAGCCCTGTATAAATAGGGGCGGGATTCTAACGAGATTCATTCAAGTGTGGCAGCTCTCCTGGATGGCGGGGCGTGTCACACCACCAGCTACACGGAGCGGCGGGTGGGGCGCCAGCATTCCTGTCTATGGCGGGTCGCTGGTTTGACCCTCTGAGGCCAATGCGTGGTCTGTAGCCAGGCAGCGGTGGGCCACTCCATGGCTTGCTATGGTAGGCAGTCGTCCTGGCTTCCAACACACGCCGGATGCATCCTGAGGCGAGGGCCGCAGATTCGGACTCCAGATCGCAGTTGCTTGTTCTCGCCATGATCTCGGCCACATTGGTGAGAACCACACAGCTGGTCGCCTGCAGCTCACACCGAGTGGTGCTCATTTGGCAGGGACGCAGACCGCTGACCCGACTGCCGGCATCCTGACAATGCCACACTCCACTGCTGTACGAGGCCTGCATGGGTTGCTGAAGCAGCCATTCCGCGCCAAGCCGTTTTGCAGACAGCAAAGTGGTGTCCTCAGCATTGTGGGACCCAGTGACACAGACCGAGGTGAACGTGGCACTGTAGTTGGAAACAATAAATGACTTGGAAAGCTCAGACGAGTCTTAATATGGTGCTTTCTACCTCTTCCTTCTGCATTCGGTGGCAGAGGTCCCCACTAAAACCACATACTGGTCATTGAAGAGTGGAACAGTTTGAACAAGGGCTACCTTGATTATGTCGGTGATGAAATGCCATGACGTGTTCAAGCGTACATCCGAGCAAGGGGGTGTTCCACCACATACTGATATTGATCAGAAGGGCTGTGAAAGACCCTCCACGGGGAACAAACGATTTTACCATTACACAAATGCTTTTAATATAGGCACAATGCAATACAGAGTGCTTGTTTTAACTCGAGACAAGTAGATATGTCGAAAACGACACAACACACGAAAAAGGTGTTCTAGGTGAGCAGTTAATATCAGGAAGGAGACACCTGTCTCTGCTACAACTGGCCGCCTCCTAACGGCACCTCTAGCGTCGGTGGCGTGAACTTCGTATTTTTAAATGCAAACCCAGCATTTTTATTCCATATTGGGGTTCTGCGACAAAAAACATACATACAGTTTACGTAAACCACGTTTTTCCATTCGTGGTACATGGCGCTACGAATATCAAGTGTGCTTGTTTCTTCAATTAAAAACGGACCCATTTGATTCTACATTTCATATACCATGTAAATGTAAATCTTTGTGTTCTAACGGTTGGTATTTATGTTCCGAAATTTACTTTAGTGTTGCAGATTTGATTCTACAGTACAGTATGGTTAGTCGTTTCAGTCCGTGGTTAGAAACTTCGCTTAGCGTGATCCAGGAACGACTTGGCTGTAAGAGTTTTCTGTTCCATCCGGGATACTTGATATCCATGAGTCCCCTTCGCCGCTCACCGTTGGGGTGCTTGATTTCGTTGGGTGTCCACGGCTGGTGCTCCTGTCACTTTCGCTTCATGGACATTTTGCCTCATTACAGTGGTTTTGGTTTGTATTCCGCCGGTAGCCGTCTACAGGCCAGCGCGACAGATATTGTGGTTGGATGTATACACACCGACATCAGTCACCACGAAATCAAGCGTACCCATGGTTTTGTGACTCACCACATTCCAACCCGTACGGGAAAGGAAACTAAGTTACCAAACACGTAGCTTATTTTCCATAAATGTCAATGTCTAGCCACATTATTGTACTGCACAATTTCATCTGCAGCACAAAAATTAACTTCGAACTTAGAGAGGCACAATTATGGAACTACATGAAAAAAAAGGTAAATTAGTTACAAACTACGTCGTGCACACACTTTATGGTTGTGACGCGTTCGATATGCCTGCCATCATTAGCGAAGATGTGGAGCAGACGAATAGCGAAATTCTGTTTGACCCGCTGAAGTGTGGGAACATTAATGCTGTCGATGACCTCGTGAATGGCTGTTTTCGGCTCAGCAATGGTTTTGGGCTTATTGCTGTACACTTTGTCTTTAATACAGCCCCACAAAAATAAGTCGCATGTGTTCAGATCCGGAGAATATGGGGGCCAATGGAGGTCCATGCCAGTGGCGTCTGGATACCCCAGAGCCAGAATGCGGTCCCCAAAGTACTGCTCCAGGACGTCAAACACTCTCCTGCTTCGATGGGGTCGAGCTCCATCTTGCATTAACCACAGCTTGTCACAAACAGCGTCACTTTGGATAACAGGGATAAAATCATATTCCAAAACATTCACGTACCATTCGGTCATCACCGTGCCATTAAGGAACATTGCACCGATCACTCCTTGACTGGACACTGCACACCACACAGTCACACATCGCGGCTGGAGACACTTCTCGATCGCGAAATGCGGATTCTCAGCCCCCCCCACCCCAAATGCACCAATTTGGCTCATTGACCAATCCATCCAAATGAAAGTGGGCTTC
Organism: Schistocerca cancellata; assembly: GCF_023864275.1. Lineage (NCBI taxonomy): Eukaryota > Metazoa > Arthropoda > Insecta > Orthoptera > Acrididae > Schistocerca > Schistocerca cancellata. The sequence continues at coordinate 11,698,058 of NC_064635.1, read as the reverse complement.
GTCGCTAAACTAAACCATGCATGCGCATACTAATTCCCATCATGCCCCGCGGCCAACTGTGCAGTTTGAACGTTCTGACGCAAACTGTTCAGTAACTACGACGATTCATATAGTTCAGTAGTCGTCACACTGTAAATATCAACCGTCAGAACAGAAAGGTTTACATTTACATCGTAAATGAAATGTAAAATGCAGCAGTTCTTAATTGCAATAATAGATACACTCGTTATTTGTCGAACTATTAGGAATTGGAAGAAATGATTTGAGTAAACTGTACGTATTTTTTGGCGTAGATTCCGAATATGCAGGGAAATAGGGTGGGGGTGGGGGGAGGGTTCCCTTTTGAATACACAAAGTTGTCCCCGCTCGGACAGGAGGGGTGGTTAGTAGGACGTGGTCAGCTCTAGCACAAAAAGAGGTTCCCTTTATTAATATTAATTTTTCACCTTGAACATTTTTTTCGTACGATTTGTCGTTTTCGAGATATTTATCTATCTCAACTGAAAACAGACACCCGTTATACGCGTGCCTCATAGCCGATTTTTGTTTCTGTATCATGAATTTCGAAAGAAAGCGGTGGTGCAAAAATTATATTGATGTGCGTACTACAGCATCATCCAGGGACAGCTCCATTGTGGTTCCGACGATATGCGCTTGGTTATTCATATGTACTGAGAGCGGCACTGATCCTTCGACACACCTTTTGGATGTCCCTGTACCACTTTAGCCTGAGAAAAGTTTAACTTTTTGTTTTCAGTGTGGCGTACAGTAACAGCAGCAGTGTGACATTCAGATTCCGTTATCTCTTAATGAGAACGCAGAGTTCATGTCGATGAACTCGGGTTTCGTAATCAATTTCTCAACTCATATGCTCTGCTGACGTAAAGCGATGCTGTAAGATAGCGATCTCAGAAGAGTGGCTTTTGAAAAGCTGCAGATTACGCGATAGAGGCAAATTTCCACTTGATCAGCCTACACCTGGGGACATTAATAAGCAATAACAGTTCTCTCTTTCACGATGCAGCACGGCTTGGTATTTCGTTCGGGGATATATGCGTGATGACAGAGACAGTTCATGAGATGATCTTCTAGCAAGTGCGTCAGCGAATTTACTGTTTTACACAGTCAAGCTGTTTTATACCGCCTTGAGTAATGTAGAGTCTAAAGTTCGCATTGTTGATCTGTGTACAGAACACTAACATGAATTATTTAGAGAAGAATGAAATGACTGACACAGTTTGAGACTCCTAGAAATTCAGTGACACTCGCTATAATTCTAACTATACGATTAACTGAGAGATACGATGTTGAGTCAAATGAAACCCTTAAATTTGTAATAAGTTGGTAAGCATGCTACAAACAGCGTGCAGAATGGCCTGTAGGTGGCAGCATAGTGCAGATGCACACATACCGTAGCAGTATCAGTATAAAGATGGCCGCCCCACTTGGGACTTGCACCAGGGAAGAACAGCGTTCTGTTATTCGGCTTTTGCGTAGTGGAGGTGTGAAACCCATTGAAATTCATCGACGAATGAAGGTTCAGTACGGTGATGCACGTCTGTCACAGCAGCTGGTCTACGAATGGAGTAGGAAGTTCGCAAATGGTGTGACTTCAGTGGAAGATGCTCCTCGTCCAGGTCAGGCACAACGAGTTGTGACTCCACAGAACATTGCAGCAGTTGAAGCCATAGTGAAGGAAAACCGCCGAGTGACACTGAATGACATTGCAGCATGTTTACACATTAGTCATGTGGCAGCACACCACACTGTGCATGATGTGCTCCAGTTTCACAAAGTGCCTGCAAGATGTTTGCCACGGCAGCTGACTCCTGAAATGAGAGAACGACGTGTTGATGCTTCTGAAGAACTTCTTCGGTGCTTTGAACGAGAAGGTGATGGCTTCCTTGCAAGAATCGTTATTGCGGACGAAACATGGGTTCACTTCCACCAACCGGAAACGAAGAGAGCAAGCAAGGAATGGCGCCATTCCTCATCACCAAAACCAAAGAAGTTTCGAACAGAATCATCAGCAGGTAAGGTTATGCTGACTCTCTTTTGGGACGAAAAAAAGGTCATTTTGGAGCATTACAAGCCTAGAGGGACCATTGTCATCAATGCATCATACACAGATCTCCTAAAAAAATCATCTGCGGCCTGCATCAAATCAAAGCGACGTGGATTGCTGTCAGCAGGTGTCCTTTTGCAACATGACAATACAAGGCCCCACACTGCCCGTACTACAGTTGCAACAATGACAGACCTGCATTTTGAGTGTCTTCCTCAACCACCATACTCACCAGACCTTGCCCCAAGCGATTTCCATATGCTTGGACCACTGAAAGACGCAATGGGAGGAAAGAAGTTCCGTTCAGATGAAGAGGTACTCCACGCGGTGCGTGAGTGGTTGCGCGGACTACCAGAAGAATTTATTTCTAAAGGAATTTATGCACTTTATAAGTGCTGGAAGATTTGCATTGAGCGTGGGGGATATTATGTTGAAAAGTGATACAGCTTTGTACCACTTCTGCACAATAAATAATATTTAAAAAGATATTTAAGTTTTTCATTTAACTCAGCCTTCTACAATAGAACAAACACAAATGTACGTGCATAGCATCTTTCCACGTATCCTGGAACGTATCCTGAAATGCTGAAGTTATCTGAGGTAAAATGCACTGAGCCAAATGTTACCTACAACTTGTACGGGAACCAGACTGCTCTTACAAGATTCGAAATGCGTGGAAGAGAAGCTGGAGTGGAGAAGGGACTGCAATAGAGTTGAAGCCTGTTCCCTATTTCACTAAATTTGTACGTAGAAAACGTAGTAGCAGAAACTAAGGGTATGATCGGTGGTAATGAGAGACCCCTCCACACTCAGCCATGATTGCTCCAGGTGCGCGAGATTTGAGGGTAGTTTCCCTGTATGCAGTACAAATAACCGACACGGCACCTCTTGAACCACCTCGGTGACGGAAGCTCTCACCTACGGGCACCAACAATTTTCCCACGTTCGCCTTGACTTTGGTGCAACAAAACGCACTGACAAGTGAGTAGAACACGGTTCTGAGCAGGGACGACACTTCCAATGTATTGGGCATACTGAACAGGTGGCGTTCGTGGTCACATACAACAGCGCAAGCTGCAAGCTTACGTTCACGCATATATTTCTCGGAGTGTTTCCATATTTTTTTCCAACTTCTGTGCATCAACATCCACATTAAGCGCTCCACAACGAGCGATGAGTGTTGGAGGTTAGGGGTGTACCATTGTCACACGCCTTGCTACCCCGTTGGTGAGCACACCAACATGACACGGCTCCCAAGGTCACCTCACGCTAACACAGTCGAGGATTTATGGTAAATGGCTCTGAGCACTATGGGACATAACATCTTAGGTCATAAGTCCCCTAGAACTTAGAACTACTTAAACCTAACTAACCTAAGGACATCACACAACACCCAGCCATTACGAGGCAGAGAAAATCCCTGACCCCGCCGGGAATCGAACCCGGGAACCCGAGGGTGGGAAGCGAGAACGCTACCGCACGACCACGAGATGCGGGCATTTATGGTAAGCGGGACGCTGTGGCCAAGCGGTTCTAGGCGCTTCAGTCTGAAACCGCGCTGCTGCTTACAGAGGTTTTCGAGAAGGTCGCCTGCCATTCAGATCCACAGCTCTAAACGACGTTGATCTGTCGAAACATGGACCTACAACCCGTGTTTTACTTGTATATCATCAGGTTTTGCCCTCTCGGATTTTTTTGGGATCAGTCGTTGATTGCTTTCTGATGGTTATATCGCCTTTTTGGGTGGTTCTTCGGTGCCAACCGCTTCGTGCATTCTTCTCCATCGTCCCCCTTTTGTTCCTGAAGCCGGGGCCAGACACCCAAAAGTTGTTGTGAGATGCTGAACACCTTCGCAATGACGGACTAAGTGTGGTCTCCTGTCAGTGCTGCTGAGACAGCTTGTCTCAAATCTATTGAATATTCTTTAATTTTAGGCACTGCTGCAAATAAATGAAAATATTAGAATTAGGTATGGTTCATGTAGTGGTTTATGTTGCACTCCTCCCACTCCACAAAATACTTATGGAACCCTTGGAGTCGTCCCGAGTGCCCGAGCGGTTCTAGGCGCTTCAGTCTGGAACCCCGCGACCGCTACGGTCGCAGGTTCGAATCCTGCCTCGGGCATGGATGTGTGTGATGTCCTTAGGTTAGTTAGGTTTAAGTACTTCTAAGTTCTAGGGGACTGATGACTTCAGAAGTTAAGTCCCATAGTGCTCAGAGCCATTTGAACCATTTTTGTTGCACTCTTCCCATTCCACAAAATACTTATGGAACTCTTGGAAACACCGTTTAGGGCTAAAGTCGATGCTCACCTGTACTTAGCAATCAATACATGTAACCGTGGCGAGATCAAAGACTTCTATCTGAACAACCTGTCTGTTTTGATTTCGCGTATAGGTAAAGACGCCACGGACCTGCTAGTTCGACTACAAAATGCAACTGAGCGATGCCGTACCTTCACGAGACACACGGCTTAACGCTGATCGACTTTTTACCGTGAAGACTGCCTAGCCTGTGCGGCACAGCGATTTACGATCGTCTCGCAACGCTCCACAGCAGCCGTACGTCCGTGGAAGAGGTGATTCCTCAGCTGTCAGAGCGGCGACTGGAACGATACGCGCCGGCGAGTCCAGTCACCGGTCTCCGATGCGAAATGAGCCTCTGTCACGTTTTCTTCGCCTACCTCAGACGTCTGCCGCGCTGCCTCGATCTCCAGGCCGCCCGCTTTTTCCAGTTCCAGGCGGCCGCGGAGCGTGTCGGCTCCAGCGAAGTAAACACGCTCCTCGCAACACTGTGTGGCAGACGAGATGCTCGTGTCTGAAGACGAAAAACGTTCTGGGGAGCAAACTCTGCTGTAGCAACTGCTGACGCCATTCTCTCCCACGCAGTTATTCCGTAAGCCATTCATGACCGGAGCGGAGATTGTACAGTGCAGCAGAATCTTTAAAGAAGTGTCCCGTAATCTAGCCTACGATCAAGGTAAAGAGTACTACATGTCAGCGTCCTCATCGATTGTTGTGAATAATCATTTTTCTTTTAATGTGGCTGAAAATAAAATAAGGGCATGGCAGGGGGCGTCGAATCGTGCAACTTCTTCCAGATAATCACGCTGTATCTTTCAGTCCGAAGACTGCTTTCGTACAGTTCTCCATGCCACTCGATCCTGTGTAAGCCTCATCATCTTCAAGTAACTCCTGCAACCTACATCCACCTCAACCAGCCCACTGTATTCATTCAAAGATCCCTTTCTACAACTTTTGTTCCTCCACACTTCCGTTCATCACTAAACTGTTAAATCCTTCATGTCTCTTCTTTTAGACACGTTGGGCCATGCGTCTCTTTTTCCCCTGTATGACTCATTACTTCATTAGTTACTCGACCTAGAGTGGTGTCCAAAAATACAGCAACGAACCTTTGTTTTCCCGAGTTAGGTCCAATTCACCGTATAACCATACAAACTGCCAACACATGTGCCTCCAACCACCTTCTGCACGGCAAATGACATTCCGGTCGACGGACAGCTACGTCAGCGATGACGTCAGGTCACCTATGAAACGGGGTAGTGTTTTACCGGTAGTCCCACATCCACAATAACTGTGTATACACTCACAGGTGGCAGGGGTAAAATACAGGGAGCGAAAGGCTATTTACAATTTGTACAGAAACCAGATAGCAGTTATAAGAGTCGAGGGGCATGAAAGGGAAGCAGTGGTTGGGAAGGGAGTGAGACAGGGTTGTAGACTCTCCCCGATGCTATTCAATCTGTATATTGAGCAAGCAGTAAAGGAAACGAAAGAAAAATTCGGAGTAGGTATTAAAATCCATGGAGAAGAAATTAAAACTTTGAAGTTCGCCGATGACACTGTAATTGGGTCAGAGACAGCAAAGGACTTGGAAGAGCAGTTGAATGGAGTGGACAGTGTCTTGAAAGGAGGATATAACATGAACATCAACAAAAGCAAAACGAGGATAATGGAATGTAGTCGGATTAAGTCGGGTGATGCTGAGGGAATTAGATTAGGAAATGAGACACTTAAAGTAGTAAAAGAGTTTTGCTATTTGGGGAGCAAAATAACTGATGATGGTCGAAATAGAGAGGATATAAAATGTAGACTGGCAATTGCAAGGAAAGCGTTTCTGAAGAAAAGGAATTTGTTAACATCGAGTATAGATTTAAGTGTCAGGAAGTCGTTTCTGAAAGTATTTGTATGGAGTGTAGCCATGTATGGAAGTGAAACATGGACGATAAATAGTTTGGACAAGAAGAGAATAGAAGCTTTCGAAATGTGGTGCTACAGAAGAATGCTGAAGGTTAGATGGGTAGATCACGTAACTGATGAGGAGGTACTGAATAGAATTGGGGAGAAGAGAAGTTTGTGGCACAACTTGAGTAGAAGAAGGGATCGGTTGGTAGGACATGTTCTGAGGCATCAAGGGATCACCAATTTAGTATTTCAGGGCAGCGTGGATGGTAAAAATCGTAGAGGGAGACCAAGAGATGAATACACTAAGCAGATTGAGAAGGATGTAGGTTGCAGTAGGTACTCGGAGATGAAGCTTGCACAGGATAGAGTAACATGGAAAGCTGCATCAAACCAGTCTCGGGACTGAAGAGCAGAACAACAACAACACTCACAGGCAGTGCACACACAGAAGCAGCCTACAGACACTCTACTGTGGAGGGCCATAGGAAGATTGGAAATAGAAGAGTCGCAACTGATGAGACACGATGGCTTAACGTGACTCGTTCTATTGTTTCCGAGATATGACACCAATTAATAGAAGCCGAAACAGTACCCCGAAGACCAGGGATGGCAGACCACGTGTGATATCAGAAAGAGAGGACCGTTATTTGGATGTAAGGCCACGAGGGCACCGCTTTAGCGCTGCACAACTGGAATGTGAGCTCGCGGCGTCCACTGGACGTGTTGTATCGTGGGAAGTGGTGTACAGAAGGCTTCAGCAAAGTGGTGTTTGTCGTTGGAGACGTGCTGTCCGTTAACCTCTGGCGTGTCTTCACAGAAGGGAACGTCCAGAGTGCAGTCGTCGACATGTCACCTGGGCGGTCGAACAGTGGGCCAATTTTCTTTTCACAGATGATTCCCAGTTTCTTCTGGGAAGTGAATCTCGATGGATGCGCATCTGGAGGGAGTGTGGAATACGATTTCTGCGCCCAAACATTATAGAAAGAGACCGATATCGTGGAGGATCCCTAGTAGGGAGTATGTCGACCACATGGACGCCTCTTCATGCCATTGTATGGGTGAATCGGCAAGGTCTAACTGCTGCCAGGTGTCGTGTTGAAATGTTGGAAGGCTTTTGAGACTGTACCACACAAGCGGCTCGTAGTGAAATTGCACGCTTATGGAATATGGTCTCAGTTATGTGACTGGATTTGTGATTTCCTGTCAGAGAGGTCATAGTTCGTAGTAACTGACGGAAAGTCATCGAGTAAAACAGAAGTGATTTCTGGCGTTCCACGAAGTAGTGTTATAGGCCCTTTGCTGTTCCTTATCTATATAAACGATTTCGGAGACAATCTGAGCAGCCGTCGTCGCTTGTTTGCAGATGACGCTGTCGTTTATCGACTAATAAAGTCATCAGAAGATGGAAACAAACTCCAAAACTATTTAGAAGAAATATCGGAATGGTGCGGAAAGTGGCAGTTGACCCTAAATAACGAAAAGTGTGAAGTCATCCGTGTAAGTGCTAAAAGCAACTTGTTAAACTTCTGTTACACGATAAATAAGTCTAATCTAAAACCCGTCAATTCAACTAAATCCCTAGATATTACAATTACGTACAACTTAAATTGGAGGGAACACATAGAAAATGTTGTGGGAAAGACAAACTAAAAATGCGTTTTAGTAGCAGGACACTTAGAGAATGTAACAGACTACTAAGGAGACTGCCTACAGTACGCTTGTCCGTCCTCTTTTAGAATATTGCTTCGCGGTGTGGGATCCTTACCAGATGGGACTGACGGAGTACATCAAAAAAGTTCAAGGAAAGGCAGTACGTTTTGTATTATCGCGAAATATGGCAGAGTGTGTCACAGAAATGATACAGGATTTGGGCTGGACATCATTCAAAGAAAGGCGTTTTTCATCGCGACGGAATCTTCTCACGAAATTCCAATCACCAACTTTCTCCTCCGAAAGCTAAAATACTTTGTTGACACCGACCTACATAGGGAGGAACGATCACCATGATAAAATAAGGGATATCAGAGCTGGTAGGGAAAGATACAGGTGTTCATTCTTTCCGCGCGCTATACGAGATTGGAATAATAGAGAATTGTGAGGATGGTTCGATGAACCCTCTGCCAGGCACTTAAATGTGATTTGCAGACTATCCATGTAGATGTAGATGTAGACCTCATGTGCGGTTGTTGTGTGGTGGTACGGTCCCAGGCTTAGTAGTAGTAGTAATAGTAGTAGTAGCAGCAGCAACAGCAGCAGCTTTATCTATCTGTTGATCTCTTTTGACAAGGATATACGACATGTGAAAGTATTTACATGTTTAGACTATTTTAAAATAAGCTAACTCGTATACACATACATTTGCAGACTTCTAGTTACAGACAATTGTCACATTTACTCCTGGTATACAATACTTTGTTTTACAAATAACTTATTTAATAGTGTAATGGCACACTTCACTCGTATCTCACTATCAGGCACTACACACACTATACACACATAGTTTCATAACACCACACACACACACACACACACACACACACACACACACACACACTAGTGATCTCTTGGCCACTTTCTGTACCACAACTTCCCATTTGCTGTTCTGAAAACGTAAGTAAGCGTCCGTCTATAATGAGTGAGATATTGAGCTCACAAAAAGGAAGAGGTGGTACTATTATGCAATGCCTAGCTTGGGGGTAAGTTTCTCTAGAAAAGGAAAAAAGAAGGAAAAAAACGTAGTGTCGAGGTTTTATGTGGAATGTTGGATGTCTGATAATAATTACTCTTATTTATTTGTACAACTTTTTTTTTACCAAACCCATACTCTGTTTTATCTAAGTAATCCTTCAGTGTATTAAATGTATTGCATAACAGGTACTTCTTAACTGCCTTTTTAAATAAATGTATTTTTGCAATTTCTTTTACCTCTTTCGCTAATTTATTGTACAGTTTTATTCCTTGGTAGCAAATGCTGTTTTGAGTTTGAAACGTCCCCTTAGAAAAATTATACATGACTGTGCTTCAAGTGACACACAATATTTTTAGCGCAACGGAATCTGACTTTCAATAATCCCTACAAAAGAATGGCCCTGACTAACATTAACCTATACCTTTCACAAATCACTTACCTCACCAAAAATCTTCGTTACTCAAGCTACTGCAATACAGCGAGCGCCACTACTGCCATCTAAATAAAAGATTCAAACTACTGGAGGCACTAACTACTGACAGGCATAGTTAGCAAATGAAAGCTTTTGATAGAGAACAAACAATGTATTTACGTTAATAGTGTTCAAAAGTCATTATATATATATATATATATATATATATATATATATCAGTTCATGATACTGTCTCTGTCCAGATAATCCGCTATTAAAACTCCGCCATTTCTCTACGCACATCCACCACTGCTGGCGGCTCACCTCCAACTGCGCAACGCTACGCGCTGTTAACAGCCAACTGCCCAACACTACAATAGCAAATTACAAGAAGGCCACCCAGCCACAGACTGCACACAGCACAGCCAGTGATTTTCATACAGAGCGCTACGTGGCGGTAGCGTTACCAATATAAGAACGTAAACAGCCTGCTTACAAATTTTATGTTTATTTTTTCTTGGCAAATGTAAGTTGAGTCTAACTCTTATTCCATGGCAATGGACAGAACTGTTTGTGCAGTAATTACCAATGTTATTTTTGACATGTACAACTGACTAGTAAATGTATTCACACGGTACAGTTAAAATGCAGAGTGTTTTGAACAGATCTTTACAGTGAGCTCGACTACCATTTTTGGTTATGATTCTTATGGCTCTTTCCTGGTCCAAAAGTAAAAATTATCAACATACCGTAATATTGCAAGCAACCGAGGGATACAGGATTGCAAAAGTTGAAGACGGTTTCTTGTCATATTCAGGTCTCGACACACTTCAGGGATGATTTATACTCGAAGTTTCTGGTATTTCTCATTATCGCTCCTTCTGTTAATGCAGTACATCTAATTGCTGCCTTAAAAGTGGCGAATAAACTACGTCAGTTGCCTCGCGGTCTTCTCCAATATTGCGAGGGCACACAAAACAAAACAAAACACAGAAAACGAAGCACAGGGTTTCCAGTAAATTATTTGTCGAAGAATGTTCACTTTTACGTAGTTGCAACCGCGCCGGGTAGCCGCATGGCCTTGGGTGCCTTGCCACGGTTCGCGCGATTCCCCCCGTCGGAGGTTGCAGTCCTCCCTCGGGCATGGGTGAGTGTGATGTCCTTAGCGTAAGTTATCTTACGTTAGATTCAGTAGTGTGTAAGCCTAGGGACCGATGACCTTCGCAGTTTGGTACCATAGGAAGTTACCACAAATTTCCAAAAATTTACACAGTTGCACAAAATCAGGCCATATCTAATTTGATCGCTAAACAGTTATGTCAGTCGTCTTTAGCACCGCTGGAGGCTTACCGGACACGGTCGCCGACAAGGTCACAGCACGTCCTGTGGCGGATCGAGACACATCACGTACGGCTGACGGAGACATACGTGGATGGACGTAGTACTGTTTCAGGCGTGTTCTCAGCCCATACAATGGTTTCTGCTTGCTTGCAGACAAGAATACGTAGACTGTTACTCGAACCTTACACTGATGAGCCGAAACATTTATGACCACTGTCCACCGCGACGTTAGATGTCGCCTGTTGAAGTTGCGGGCACGTGACTCTGTAACAACAGTATGTAATCGGAGCAGACACGGACGGAGTCCACTCTAGCGGAAGATGTCAGCTGCAAATGAGATAAGCGATTTTGACAAAGGGTAGGTTGTTATTACGCAGGGCCTGTGAACGAGTACCACGAAATAGGCGAAACTGGTCGAATGTTCACGTGCTGCTGTCGTGAGTATCTACAGTAACAGGTAGCAGGACAGTGAAACTATCACCAGGCGGTGAATGGTTGGACGCCCACGACTCTTCACAGAACGTGAGGTTCGAGAGCTTGTCTGCTCTCTAAAGGAGGATAGAATGTGGTTTGTCACATTGTAACGCTACCGCCCGCTCGGACGTACGTTAGCTCTATAAAGCCTGTACTGTAATAAGTTCACGGGCTTCACCTTATAAACAAGGATTTTAGTACATAAGTTGACCGCGTGTACCTAATGGAAGCAAGATCGGACCTATACTCAGTTACTAACTACAGTGATGCAGTCAATAAATGTAAAGTACAATTACGCGTTCGCATGGACAAGAAGTACACACAGTAGATACTACCAATGATTAATAATTCGGTCGCCAGCCTAATTAGGCGTTGAGTGAGTTTTTCCTTGTACAAGTGGGTGTAAGTACAAGCATAATAACGCGCAGTAATGTTGCGTTTTATGGCAAAGTTTGGAACCAGAAAAATCCACTGAACTAAAGTTTTCTCCTTTTGTACTAATTTGGACAAGCTATATATACAGAACACCACACTGCAATGATTACTACGAACTGCATTTTGTATATTGATCAGACTGAAATCGGGCATAGATTACCCTAGAATTAGCAATTTTGAAAGCACACATACAATGTCACTATTAAAATTGGAAAAAACACTAATACACTTAGGTTTAATATTGAACTTAACTTTGCTGTTCAAATCTGATCAGTACCCTTCAAGATTTGAAAGAACAGACAAGAAAAAAGGGGGGGCCCTGAAACTGTTATGGTCGTTATACTGAAACTATTAAGTACTGAAGGTAAATTAACACTCAAAATTATCGATCTGTGGATAACTACTCTTTTCTTTTATTTCTGAATTAATTAGTTATCATTCTTTCTGTCTCAAATTAATTAACTAACATTGCGAGCTCAATTCAAACTTTATCTTTCAATTTAATCAAACTGTTGTTCTTTACTAACATTTACGTTAACATACCTACATTTAAACTTCTTTATAACATAGATTGGTCTGCAGATAATTTAATACTAACTGTAAACTTTCAATTCGGGATACTCGGGTTGCACAATATGTGGTAAGGACCCTATCTAGGTCAGTGATAAGGATAAGTAACGGCTAAGGCAATTCTGGTAAAAGTCACGTTATTATTGAACAGTTAGAAACAGTTTCGACACTGGTCCACACAGACACACTTCTAAAGATGAAATAAATGTTTGACCTGTGCACGTCGGTGCGGCGGTTGGCGGGCAGCGAGATAGCGGGCAGCACAGCACACATACAAGCACAGCTAAGGCTCTCACTGCATCGGCACTTTCCTTCTTCTTAGCGTCGTAATCTTTCCAATTTTGTGCCTAAGAATATAGCCACGCCATGTAGTCGTCGGAATCGGCACATCCGAGGCTCAATGGAATCCACTTTTCCTGGACAGCCTCCTCGGTACAGTACATGTTCCTCTGACCGATGCCCAACTCCGACTGTAATACTGAGCCCGTTGTACCGAACCGCGCCAGTGTGCGTTTTCCCGCGCTCGCCTACCTCCACCTTTTCCCGCTCCCCTACAGGTAGGGTATTCACCAAAGGTTTTCTACTACACATATCCTAATGCATTACCTACGTATGGACCAAGTGTATAAATTACAATTTTCACATCTTACAAAAGTTTTAACATTAAGTACACATCCTTTTGATTATCACATTGGTTGAAATCTAACATAAATAATAACATTCATTTTCAAAAGTTGCTTACAGTTTCTTTAACATGACACGAAAAGAAAAAGAAATTCAAAACATTGCTTACATTAATTTATCTAAATTCATAAAGAAAAAAATTATTATATGTACAAGTTGTCGTTACAACATCTCTGTCGAAAGACCACACTGCTGGTGCGCGCACAGCTGTTTCGGAGCACACTGTTCATCGTACATTGTTGAACGTGGAGCTCCGCAGCAGACCAGCCCTTGGTGTTCACACGTTGACCCGCCAAACTCGTCAATTACAACTGCAGAGGGCACAAGACCATCGAGATCAGACCGCAGATTAATGGAGAAGTGTCGGCTTTTCGGGTGAATCACATTTTTGCTGCACTAGGTCGCTGTTCGTCTCCACAAACGCCGTCGTCAAGGAGAACGGCGGCTCGACGTGTGTAACGCGCAACAGACGCAGGCTGGTGGGACCAGTATTATGCTTAGGGAGACATTCCACTGCACTTGCATGGGACCTGTGACAGTAACCGAAGACACGCTGGCAGTTGCAAGCCATCTGCATCCCTTTATGTTTGATCTCTTGCCCGACGGCGACGTGATCTTTCGTGTGTCGGAGACAGAACCGCGCTACATTGGTTTGAGGAGCGTTATAGTTGACTCACGTTGATGTCTCGGCCCCCAAATTTGCCTGATGCATATCCTACAGAACCCATATGGGTCGCGATCGGCAGCCTCCAAAGCGGTACGCAAATCAGCGGCCTGTTTTTTACTCGAATTACATGACCTGTGCGTAGATATCCAGTGCCACATACCTCCACAACAACTATCTGCACGAACAGTTCGGCCACTGCTTGAATACTGCTCAGCAGTGTGGGATCCGTACCAGATAGGGTTGATACAAGACATAGAGAAGATCCAACGGAGAGCAGCGTGCTTCGTTACAGGATCATTTAGTAATCGCGAAAGCGTTACGGAGATGTTAAACAAACTCCAGTGGAAGACTCTGCAGGAGAGACGCTCAGTAGCTCGGTACGGGCTTTTGTCAAAGTTTCGAGAACATACCTTCACCGAAGAGTCAAGCAGTATATTGCTCCCTCCTACGCTTTGTACAGAAACCAGATGGCAGTTATAAGAGTCGAGGGGCATGAAAGGGAAGCAGTGGTTGGGAAAGGAGTAAGACAGGGTTGTAGACTCTCCCCGATGTTATTCAATCTGTATATTGAGCAAGCAGTAAAGGAAACAAAGGAAAAATTCGGAGTAGGTATTAAAATTCATAGAGAAGAAGTAAAAACTTTGAGGTTCGCCGATGACATTGTAATTCTGTCAGAGACAGCAAAGGACTTGGAAGAGCAGTTGAACGGAATGGACAGTGTCTTGAAAGGAGGATATAAGATGAACATCAACAAAAGCAAAACGAGGATAATGGAATGTAGTCGAATTAAGTCGGGTGATGCTGAGGGAATTAGATTAGGAAATGAGACACTTAAAGTAGTAAAGGAGTTTTGCTATTTGGGTAGAAAAATGACTGATGATGGTCGAAATAGAGAGGATATAAAATGTAGACTAGCAATTGCAAGGAAAGCGTTTCTGAAGAAGAGGAATTTGTTAACATCGAGTATAGATTTAAGTGTCAGCAAGTCGTTTCTGAAAGTATTTGTATGGAGTATAGCCATGTATGGAAGTGAAACATGGACGATAACTAGTTTGGACAAGAAGAGAATAGAAGCTTTCGAAATGTGGTGCTACAGAAGAATGCTGAAGACAAGGTGGGTAGATCACGTAACTAATGAGGAGGTATTGAATAGGATTGGGGAGAAGAGAAATTTGTGGCACAACTTGACTAGAAGAAGGGATCGGTTGGTAGGACATGTTTTGAGGCATCAAGGGATCACAAATTTAGCATTGGAGGGCAGTGTGGAGGGTAAAAATCGTAGAGGGAGACCAAGAGATGAATACACTAAGCAGATTCAGAAGGATGTAGGTTGCAGTAGATACTGGGAGATGAAGAAGCTTGCACAGGGTAGAGTAGCATGGAGAGCTGCATCAAACCAGTCTCAGGACTGAAGACCACAACAACAACAACCTACGTATATCTCACGAAGAGACCATGAGGATAAAATCAGAGAGATTAGAGCCCACACAGAGGCATACCGACAATCCTTCTTTCCACGAACAATACGAGACTGGAATAGAAGGGAGAACCGATAGAGATACTGAAGGTACCCTCCGCCACACACCGTCAGGTGGCTTGCGGAGTATGGATGTAGATGTAGATAGATGTAGAACAGTTGAACGTCGTTTGCAGCATCATCGACTATCAGCTCGGAGACCATGGCTGCGGTTATCCTTGACGCTGCATCACAGACAGGAGCACCTCCGATGGAGTGCTCAACGGGCAACTGGCTCGTGACAATAAGCCAGTCACTACTCTCGATGAACTGTGGTATCGTGTTGAAACTGCACGGGCAGCTGTACCTGTACACGCCATCCAAGCTCTGTCCGACTCAATGCCCAGGCGTATCAAGGCCGTTATTACGGCCAGAGGTGGTTGCTCTGGGTACTGATTTGTCAAGATCTATGCACCCAAATTGCGTGAAAATGTAATCACATGTCAGGTCCAGTATAATATATTCGTCCAATGAATGCCCGTTTATCATCTGCATTTCTTCTTGGTGCAGCAATTTTAATGGCCAGTAGTGTAGTCTCGCTCGGCAGGTGAAGTGAGCGGCCGCCTCCCCCCCCCCCCCCCCCCTACACAGGCTTGCTGGGCCTGCCGGCTGCAGACAGCAGGTAGTCGGCGTGACGCGCTACCGGCGGAGCCGCGATGACGTCTGTGGCGAGGCGCCGCTAATGAAGCCGTAGCCGGCGCACGGCCGCCTGTCACGCGCCAGCCCGCCCGCTTATCAGATGCACGGCACGGCACGCCACGCCAGGCCGTCCGTCTGCCCCGGTAAACGGAGCCTCACTGGCCTCACGAGCTGACTTGAGTCCGCCGCTGGTGTGTGTAACCCACCCCGAAACGTCGCCAAACGAGAGGTCCGGAAGTGAGGCAGCACGACGTCAGTTTGGGGGCCACGACTTTGCTTCACACAGCGGCCTCGTTATGAGCGCTGTACGAAGTTTCTTAGGGAAACCGAAATTTTCTTATTTATTTCAAGTTTCTGCTACCAGTCACTTTTTATTTTATGCTTAATCTAGCATAATGCAATGCGTTTCGAACATTTTCCGTTCATCTTCAGGCGTTTATACATCATCATTAGCATTAGCATTAGCATCAGCATTAGAAAATTGTAGCGAAATGCAGGAAGATCTGCAGCGGATAGGCACTTGTTGCAGGGAGTGGCCACTGGCCCTTAACATAGACAAGTGTAACGTATTGCGAATACATAGAAAGAAGGATCCTTTATTGTATGATTATATGATAGCGGAACAAACACTGGTAGCAGTTACTTCTGTAAAATATCTGGGAGTATGCGTGCGGAACGATTTGAAGTGGAATGATCATATAAAATTAATTGTTGGTAAGGCGGGTACCAGGTTGAGATTCATTGGGAGAGTCCTTAGAAAATGTAGTCCATCAACAAAGGAGGTGACTTACAAAACACTCGTTCGACCTACACTTGAGTATTGGGCATCAGTGTGAGATCCGTACCAGATCGGGTTGACGGAGGAGATAGAGAAGATCCAAAGAAGAGCGGCGCGTTTCGTCACAGGGTTATTTGGTAACCGTGATAGCGTTACGGAGATGTTTAACAGACTCAAGTGCCAGACTCTGCAAGAGAGGCGCTCTGCATCGCGGTGTAACTTGCTGTCCAGGTTTCGAGAGGGTGCGTTTCTGGATGAGGTATCGAATATATTGCTTCCCCCTACTTATACCTCCCGAGGAGATCACGAATGTAAAATTAGAGAGATTAGAGCGTGCACGGACACTTTCAGACAGTCGTTCTTCCCGCGAACCATACGCGACTGGAACAGGAAAGTGGCACGTAAAGTGCCCTCCGCCACCCACCGTTGGGTGGCTTGCGGAGTATAAATGTAGATGTACATGTAGACATCATCAGTTATCTGCTATATTACCAGGTCCTTTGCCTCTCCATTTTCTGGGATCCATTCCTTCCTTCTTAAGGCTGCTGTATGTTGTACTGTCCATCATGTCATCCAGTATCTGGAATCTCTTCCTTACTCGCTTCCTTTTCCCTTCTACATAACCTTCTAAAACTGTTTTTATCAGTCCGTCATTCTTTCTTAATATATGCCCAATCCAATTTCTTTTTCTTCTCTTTATTACATCTAGTAACTGTCTTTTCTCTCCCACTCTTCTCAGTACCTCTTCATTTTTTACTCTGTCCATACATACATACATATAGAGAAATGTTACTTAAAAATAAACAGTCTTACACTAGATTAATCTAGAACTCTTTGTCCATTGTTTTTTCCTGTAGCTGCTGGTGTGGCATTTGGGGGGGAAGGAGGGGGGTAGTGTATGGCTACAAATCGAAATCAGTGATGTCTTCTGGTGGTTTTCTTCCTTGTGGTTGACTATGTATATCACAGCCCGTATAGCATGCAGATAGATTTGCATCAGTTATGTGTTACGAAAATAGTGTGAAAGGCTTTTATATGACAGAGCATCCAACAACTCTGTCAATCAAAGTCAAGCTGAATAACTGTTTCCATAGAGGCAAGAGGTGGACCAACACATTATTGATTGGCCCAATTTATGAAGATCTTTCTCTCGAATAAATCATCCAATGTTTCTTGAAATTGTAATCATTAACTGTCGTGCATGTATTACATGACATCTAACAATATCAATTACATTCTGATAATTCCTTCGTAACACATCCTCTTTTTCTATGAGGGTATTATCACGTATATCAGAGACAACACCTCATGAAAGAGCCAGGTCACATAATATCCCGGAAGAAGTTGAACTACAAGGCAAATGGGAAAACAGATGCTGGAGGACTGCAAAAATGACAGGAATGTTTTTGTTTGTGAGATCGGAACAGGTAACAGGCTAGTCCTTGATAGGAAGATTGAGAGGTGGCATGAGCCCCCTCTCATATTTCTATCTTACTCTGAGTAATTCGATTTTCCTCTCTAATTGCATGCGGTGAAAAGTTGATATTCCTTCACACTCGGACTTCCCACACAGCGTGTCTCGTCACCCAGGTGGTCCGGTAACAGGCGGGTTCTGCTGATCTTGAGAGGGTTAAGCCGACGGGTGTGAGGGAGTCGAGTGGATGCTTTCCAGGCGCCAACTTTGTCATAAGAGCGGCGCCGACACGCCCACAGGCGTCTGACGGAGTGGCTGGGCTAGAGATTCCGTTACTTCGCAGAAACTTAGTGAAAACACATTCTGGTGGGCTACCAGCAAGGCGTGGGAATGTGTTCCCAGGCAGTCTTGGCGGGCAAATTCTCGCGTTTTCTGCAAAATCATAACTGTGATTGGCTTGCTCAGGGGATAGCTACTTGATGTAGCAAAATCGGCGCAGAAATTGGCGCCAAGTATCTCCATTGATGGAACAGTAGTGCGTCGGCAATAGAGTGGAATTTTCTGCCGGTTTTAGAGTTGCTGATTGGAACGTTTAACCACAGCCACTGTCGTGGGGGCGGGAATGTTCTGTGTTCGGCTTGTATGGGTGCTCTTGAGAGGGTCGTCTCTCGCCTTTCGCTCAGAGTAGGTTACAAGACTGAGCTCTCGCTGCTCTGGACAGCCTGGCTTCCGTTCGCTGTCTAATATACTTTCATTTAATTGTAACTGTTTGACAGAGTTGCTGAAGTTTCGACTTCAACATAACTTTCCGAGTACAGTTGGCAGTTGAGCGTTCTGCGTACAAGCAGCTATGTTGTCAGTCTTGAGCAGTTTTGGTTAAAGTTGACTGTATCGGAGTTACTGTGTGACTTCGCTTGTTAAAATCAATCACTGTACCGTCAGTGATTGTGTAGCGAGTCTTCTTCGTCTCCCTCAGAGGCGCATTTGTATTGATAGGAAGTCTTTAGTCTGGAAAAACCACACCAGAATAATTTGTTTCGGGTTTTGTTTTATTATCAGGCACAAGAACAAACAACGCAGATGATCTTCCGACCCGTGAACATGCCACATATACACTCCTGAAAATGGAAAAAAGAACACATTGACACCCACCATACTTGCTCCGGACACTGCGAGAGGGCTGTACAAGCAATGATCACACGCACGGCACAGCGGACACACCAGGAACCGCGGTGTTGGCCGTCGAATGGCGCTAGCTGCGCAGCATTTGTGCACCGCCGCCGTCAGTGTCAGCCAGTTTGCCGTGGCATACGGAGCTCCATCGCAGTCTTTAACACTGGTAGCATGCCGCGACAGCGTGGACGTGAACCGTATGTGCAGTTGACGGTCTTTGAGCGAGGGCGTATAGTGGGCATGCGGGAGGCCGGGTGGACGTACCGCCGAATTGCTCAACACGTGGGGCGTGAGGTCTCCACAGTACATCGATGTTGTCGCCAGTGGTCGGCGGAAGGTGCACGTGCCCGTCGACCTGGGACCGGACCGCAGCGACGCACGGATGCACGCCAAGACCGTAGGATCCTACGCAGTGCCGTAGGGGACCGCACCGCCACTTCCCAGCAAATTAGGGACACTGTTGCTCCTGGGGTATCGGCGAGGACCATTCGCAACCGTCTCCATGAAGCTGAGCTACGGTCCCGCACACCGTTAGGCCGTCTTCCGCTCACGCCCCAACATCGTGCAGCCCGCCTCCAGTGGTGTCGCGACAGGCGTGAATGGAGGGACGAATGGAGACGTGTCGTCTTCAGCGATGAGAGTCGCTTCTGCCTTGGTGCCAATGATGGTCGTATGCGTGTTTGGCGCCGTGCAGGTGAGCGCCACAATCAGGACTGCATACGACCGAGGCACACAGGGCCAACACCCGGCATCATGGTGTGGGGAGCGATCTCCTACACTGGCCGTACACCACTATCTACCCTTGGAATGGTCTCCTCCGTGGCAGAATATTTTTCACCGCTACTGCTAAATTGTGCTCACACGAAGAAAATGGACACGGTATTAAATAGGACCATAGAATGATATCTGGGACAGTAGAAGAAATTAAGACATACTTGGTTCACAATACGGCGGTCCTCCGTAGCGGGGGTCAGACATGGTTAACTGGAACCTTGACGACGACTATGTCTGCCCTCACGATTCCACGCAGTCCAACATCGGGCCACTGTCACATCCCAATGCCCCACAAATCTCGATGTAACACCATTCGACCAGCCGGCCAAATGGAGACACACAAGGAGGCCCTTATGAAATCTGTCAGGTGCTGATAACTTTGTCTCAGACGAGTGCGCAGCATCTACGGGTCAGGCACTGCGATCGCTCAACATATGACGCTGTTCAAGCCCCTTATATAGCCCACCAGCACTAAACACGAATAACACTAACGCAGTCTAGTAGTCGTTCTACCTGTTACGGAGAATTGACCGTGTCATCTCGGTTCTTCACATTTTTTGACAGACGGTGATAATGAGTAACGATTTTGACGTTTAATGTGGGATACTGCACTACATTCTCACAGAGCAGGCAGGAGAAGGTGAATGAAGTAAGATACAATGTGTTCAGGGCACATCGTGTTTCTTCGTTTCTGCTTTCTATCTCTTGTCTGGAGTGTGGGAGCAGACGGCACATGGTAAGCTATTCAAGCACATGATTCCGGTTAGGCTAGAACAGTGCATACCAACTTTCTTGAGACGATTTTTCGCGGTGGATTAAAACTGTGTACCGTCCCTGCAGTCGAACCTTGGACCTTTTAGTCTCAGGAGCAAATTCTCTGCCGACTGAGCTATGCAGACTCAACTTACGACGCGTCCTCACAGATTTACTTTTGTCTGTACCTCATCTCCTACCTTCCCAATTTCGCAGTTCTCCTGGATACCTCGCGAGAAGCTGTCGGGGCGGACCATGACAGTACAGTGCAGTGTGAAAAACTAGGTGTTTAAATCGTGTTTGCGACCTGCCTTGATCGAGAAAGCTCGGTTACTTCATAAGGTGTTTATGCAAATTCTCTTAAACCAAGTGGTGCAGTGCTTTATCATCAGATTTGACGAGGTGAGCTTATCGCTTAGAAAAGCTGTTACCAGTAAGATGGCCCTACTGCCTGTGTTGCTAAAACCACTTATAATTTATAAAAACAAAACCAGAAGGTAAAAACTGAAAGATACCATGGCAACTGAATGAGTAAATATCCCTAGAAGTATAGCTATGAAGAGAGAAAATAAATTTAAAACTGAACGAAACAACAAGTTTCTGTTACCAGTCACTGTTTATATATCTTCACGACGCGTTGCGAAGGTTTAAGCCTCCATCATCAGGTGGATTTACATTTGTTAGTGTGACATGTGTGTGTGTTCTGTTACGATCTTTGTTTACAAAATATGACAGTATACATATGATGAGTTACGACAGTGAAAGTAACCTGTGACCACTGGAGAAATGGTTCAAATGGCTCTGAGCACTATGCGACTTAACTTCTGAGGTCATCAGTCCCCTAGAACTTAGAACTACTTAAACCTAACTAACCTAAGGACATCACACACATCCATGCCCGAGGCAGGATTCGAACCTGCGACCGTAGCGGTCGCTCGGCTCCAGACTACCAATGGAGACAGCGCCCACAAGTTCCTCCAAAATCGTATCACAACACACACGTATGTCGCACTAACAAATGTAAATCCACCTGATGATGGCCGGCCGTGGTGGCCAAGCGGTTAAAGGCGCTACAGTCTGGAACCGCGCGGCCGCTACGGTCGCAGATTCGAATCCTGCCTCGGGCATGGATGTGTGTGATGTCCTTAGGTTAGTTAGGTTTAAGTAGTTCTAAGTTCTAGGGGACTGATGACCTTAGAAGTTAAGTCCCATAGTGCTCAGAGCCATTTGAACCATTTTGAACCTGATGATGGAGGCTTAAACTTTTGAAAGGCCTCTTGGGGATAAATAAACAGTGACTGGTAACATTAAACTTGTTTCATTCGATGTCAATGTCTGCCCCCGGTAGCTGAGTGGAAGGCGGCACGGTAGATCAGTCGGTTTCGGTCAGAGGATTAGCTACGCTCTGTGATTTAAAAAAAAAATAATAATAAGTGAACGGATCAACGAAGGACCTGAACGGGTGTCATCGAACGTCCGCCCCGAACAAATTCAACGAACAATATGGGGCAAAAGAGGTAAAAAAAGTGGTAAGCGCGACGGAATGTCATTCTTAAGGACCAGGGTTCGATTCCCGGCTCAGACGGAGATTTTCTCCTCTCAGGGACTGCGTGTTGTGTTGTCCTAATCACCATCATTTCATCCCCATCGACGCGCAAGTCGCCGAAGCGGCGTCAAACCGAAAGACATGCACCCGGCGAACGGTCTACCCGACGGGAGGCCCTAGTCACACGACATTTATTTTTATTCGATGTCAATAACAGACACGATAAGGCCTAACCTAAAATGTTCACATTTGAAAAAAAAAAATGGTCAAATGGTTCTGAGCACTATGGGACTCAACTTCTGAGGTCATCAGTCCGCTAGAACTTAGAACTACTTAAACCTAACTAATCTAAGGACATCACACACATCCATGCCCAAGGCAGGATTCGAACCTACGACCGTAGCAGTCGCGCAGTTCCGGAGTGAGGCGCCTAGAACCGCTCGGCCACTTCGGCCGGCTCGCATTTGAAGCTAAAAATTTAAAACAATCATATGCTGTACTTAATAAACTTTTGATATTTGGAAATGTACGTCACACACTTTTTGATTGTATCTGCTCCATCAGATTTCGACCGAGATGTTGAGGACTGTACATAATTACTCCATTATTAATATCTCAACTGTGGTATCTTTGCGATAAGTACTTGAATTTATCTTCGGCTGTATAATTATTTTGGATGTACTTGATTTCTCACGTGTTAATTCACAACACAGTGCTCGTATAGCTTAATAAGGAGTATTCGCTATTCTTGTTCGAAAGTTCAGAGCGTCAACTTGAGAGCCATTTCGCGAGCTGCACTTAATATTCTAAGTTCGAATACCATGGCATCAGCACCAGATGTACGTTCTTGCGTTTTACGCGTGTAATTCTCATTCTTGGGTTTCTGATTTTGGAAACGGCAATGCAGCGGAGAGGTTTGGTGTTGTCTTTGACTTGTAATGGTAATGAAAGAGTGGTACTGAGTGGCGACCGGAAATCATGTGCAACAAGGAATGATTGTTTTATGAAAGATAAAATTCTGCCCCACAGCCTGTTTCTAGTTGGACTAAAATACAACTTTATTAGCATTTACCCCTACTGTAAAACGGAAAGGGATATTCTAATACAGTCAGTGACAGGCTGTGTGGCAGAACTTTATCTTTCAAAAACACCTTGGTGGTTATTATCTAGTTACAATTAAAATATTGAAAGGACTTTCGCTCCCATAAACTGACAGTCTTTGAACTTTAGCAACAGCCTTACCACAATGGAAGCAACAGTTCAAATGGTTCAAATGGCTCTGAGCACTATGGGACTCAACTGCTGAGGTCATTAGTCCCCTAGAACTTAGAACTAGTTAAACCTAACTAACCTAAGGACATCACAAATATCCATGCCCGAGGCAGGATTCGAACCTGCGACCGTAGCGGTCTTGCAGTTCCAGACTGCAGCGCCTTTAACCGCACGGCCACTTCGGCCGGCGGAAGCAACAGTTCTTGCCCGGTCACGGAAGTTAAGCAACTTTGTCGCCGGTTATCGTCTGGATGGGTGACCGTTAGGGCACACTGGACGTCGTTGCCACAGCGACATCCCAAGTTGCCAAAGTGGTGTCCAAATGAAAGCTTGCACATGGTATGATTATCGGTATCGTCACTCTTATTTCATCTGTAACATTCTACACTTCTTCTTCTTCTTCTTCTTCTTTTGCTTGTGCCTTTTTCCCGCAATGATGCAGGGTCGGCGTGGTTAATCGCCACCCCGAACCCCCCGGGATGGAATTAGTGTACCCAACTGTCTGTGTCTCTAGTGTAATCCATGGAATAGTGCGAAGGTGTTCAGATGTCGGCGAGCCGTGTATCTGAGGCAGGACGTGGGGACCAGCCCGGTATTCACCTAGTGGGATGTGGAAAACCGCCTAAAAACCACATCCAGACTGGTCGGCACACCGGCCTCCGTCGTTAAGCTGCCGGGCGGATTCGAACCAGGGCCGGCGCGACTACCCGAGTCCAGGAAGCGCCCTCAGCTAACCTGGCGGTTGTAACATTCTACACTGCAGGCCGTTAAAATTACAACAAGTTTCAAACGGAGACATTTCGCACCATCTTTACTTTCAAACCACCTAAAAATTTAATTATCTATTCTCCCTACTATACTGTATACTCCCAGTAAGTAAAATTTCTTTGTTTTCTATCTTTCCTGTTGTCACTAGTACTGTTGCTAACGACTGCTTACTGCAGGTTTAACATTGCAGATTCCAGTTCCGATGTAAGAATTAAGAATGATTGCACATTAGTGGTATCTTATTATAAGCTGCGATTTTTGTTTTGTTCACAGGTAAGGCGTGACCTGTACGAGCGGAAGTATGTGCGGTGCGAGGCGGTGCGCTGTGAGTACAGAAAATACTTTTTTGTTTCTTCGTTCATTTCTGCAGTCGAGAAATATCCCAAAGGGCTCCGTGACAACTCTTGAATTAAGAACCGCGTTCAACCAAATATCGCACCAGTTCAATTAATCATACGATCATGCCGGTTTGGTATCATGAATTACGCCGCCACCTTTACTGGCTGAGTTAACTAAGCAGCACCTTTGCAGGTCGACCGGAGAGGTAAACCAGTCTGCTCTGCAAACGTAGCAATAGTTCACCGACGCAAAAGCAATAGCAAATCCCAGAGCAATAGCACAAGTCCAAGGTGAAATCCGAGTGCTCTACAACAATTGCAACCGGGCTGTTCATTGCGTCATTTACCAAGTTTTACCTGTTGCATCTACACATTTGGCCAATTTCGATCTCATAGACTAGGCAGCGTGGAGGGTAAAAATCGTAGGGGGAGACCAAGAGATGAATACACTAAGCAGATTCAGAAGGATGTAGGTTGCAGTAGGTACTGGGAGATGAAGAAGCTTGCACAGGATAGAGTAGCATGGAGAGCTGCATCAAACCAGTCTCAGGACTGAAGACAACAACAACAACAACAGACTATATTAAAGTGTGACATACAAATCAATGAAATAAAGTGCAACTGCAGACTGTTTGGTGTATAAGTGCAGATATTGTGATCGTTCGTACCTGAACAGGCGCCCACCTCAGTGTGTCAGTTGTTTCTTCTTTGCCTCTAACGATCTTTCCGCGAAAACGTCACATAATTTACTACCTGAGACTTTGTGCACGGTCGTAACTGCACCAGTAACAAGGGGATATTTACTTCAAACTTTGTACGCCTTCAATAGGCCATTAAAAAACACAATGGACAAGTAATAAGGTGCACTACTCTGGAAATTCCGAGTAAATCACAGGAGAAGTTTTACACGTCTGTTACACTGAAACACCAAAGAAACTGGTATTCAGTTCTGGGCCACCAACAAGTGTCAGCTTGCGAACCATTCAACGAAACATCACCAATATGGGCTTTCGCAGCCGAAGGCCCAAACGTGTACCCTTGATGACTGCACGACACAAAGCTTTATATCTTGCCTGGCCCGTCAACACCGACATTGGACTGTTGATGACTGGAAACAAGTTGCTGGTCGAACGAGTCTCGTTTCAAATTGTGCCGAGCGGATGGACGTGTACTGGTATGGAGACAACCTCATGATTCAATGGACCCTGCATGTGAGCAGGGAAATGTTCAAGCTGGTGGAGGCTGTGTAATTGTGTGGGGCGTGTGCAGTTGGAGTGATCTGGGACACCTGATACGTCTAGATACGACTCAGACAGGTGACATGTACGTAAGCATCCAGTCTGATTACCTGCATCCTTTCATGTCCGTTGTCCATTCCGACGGACATGGGCAATTCCAGCACGACAATGCGACACCCCACACGTCCAGAATTGGTACAGAGTGGCTCCAGGAACACGCTGCTGAGTTTAGACACTTCGGCTGGCCACCAAATTCCCCAGACATGAACATTATTGAGCATATCTGGGATGCCTTGCAACATGCTGTTGAGATCTCTTCCCCTTCGTACTCTTAGGGAATTGTGGACAGCCCTGCAGGATTCATGGGGTCAGTTCCCTCCAGCACTACCTCAGACACTAGTTACTATAATAATAATGTCGTGTGACTAGGACCTCCCATCGGGTAGACCGTTCGCCGGGTGCAAGTCTTTCGATTTGACGCCACTTCGGCGACTTGCGCGTCGATGGGGGCGAAATGATGATGATTAGAACAACACAACACCCAGTCCCTGAGCGGAGAAATCTCGGACCCAGCCGGGAGTCGAACCCGGGCCCTTAGGATTGACATTCTGTCGCGCTGACCACTCAGCTAGCGAGGACGGACACACTAGTTGAGACCATGTCTCTTAGGCTCTTCAATGTATGTGCCTCATGTATCTGTGCGTAGGTGCCGGGCGTTAGAGTTCATGGTGGTCAAATGATTAACCTCCGACCTTGGTAAGACGAACGTGTAGGAGGCAACAGTTCGTCTCCCGCTCAGACTTAATTATTAATCTAATTTTGCATCACTGGTCACATTATTTAATTTATATGACATTTCAGAGGTAATATAATTAAAAAGCCACGTATATTTAGTTGAAGTTCTAGTGAATTTCGCCGGCCGCGGTGGACGAGCGGTTCTAGGCACTTCAGACCGGAACCGCGCGACTCCTACGGTCGCAGGTTCGAATCCTGCCTCGGGCATGGATGTGGGTGATGTCCTTAGGTTAGTCAGGTTTAAGTAGTTCTAAGTTCTAGGCGACTGATGACCTGAGATGTTGAGTCCCATAGTGCTCAGAGCCATTTGAACCATTTTCTAGTGAATATCAAATCATTTGACTACTTACTATTTTAATTACGTAGATTTAATTATTAGAAGAAACATATTTATAACTATCGACAAGTAAACGAAGAAACGCATAGATTTTTCCTGAAAATGTACGCTTGTCGTGATTTGCGGAATCCCTTATACATGCAATGTGGTAAGGTACCTGGAACTACTTTGCACCTCGACACGTCGAGTTGCCGACATAGAAGCAGGCCCGATTTGGCTGATAAGCTGCGTAGCGGTGAGATGTAGCTAATGACGTCACAAATGCCATCAAATCAAATAATGAGAACAGTGATGAAAAAATATAGATCAAAAAGAAAGCGACAGCTAGATTCGAACCATCGCCTCGTCCTTGACCCTCTTGCTAGGCGCTGACGCTAACCAGTCTTTTTTTTATATCTCATTTTTTTCGTTGCATTTGTTAGGGATGGAAGACCCCTGACACCCGTTCAGGTTCGTTGTTGATCCATAAACTCAGTTTTTTTTTTCTTTATTACAAACGGCAGCTAACCCTCTGACCGAACACTCTGAGCTACCGTGCCGGCGTCCACTTGACCACAATGACTTCCTACAGCAGTCACCTTCCCACAAATACATAAGGCCCATAACAGACGTGTAAAACTTCTCTTGCGATTTTCTCGGAATTGTCGCAGTAGTGCACCTTACTACACGCACATTATTTTGTTTTAATGGTCTACTAAAGACGCACAAAGTTTGAAGTAAATCCGTGACCCCAACGTCGTGGCCTGCCCTTGTAATCGGACTGCACCTGTCAACGTAAAATAAACGTTTTACGTCCACGCATCCACATTCTAACATCTAACCCACCTGAAAAGGTGCTACTCCTCGTAATAGCTATAATTATTAGTATAGAATAGACGTAAATACGGATGTAATATTGTTGAGAACACCACCCTCATTCACCAATAAAAATATCAGCGTAAAATCCGTTAAATACGTTGACGTTATTTTAGTATGAACACGTGTCGGGTGAATTTCTATGTACTGAATTGGCAGAAATTCCTAAGAAATTTTGGTTTTATGTCAAAGCGGTAGGTGGATCAAAACAAAATGTCCAGACGCTCTGTGATCAAAATGGTACTGAAACAGAGGATGACAGACTAAAGGCCGAAATACTAAATGTCTTTTTACAAAGCTGTTTCACAGTGGAAGACTGCACTGTACTTCCATCTCTAGATTGTCGCACAAATGACAAAATGGTTGATATCGGAATAGATGACAGAGGGATAGAAAAACAATTAAAATCGCTCAAAAGAGGAAAGGCCGCTGGACCTGATGGGATACCAGTTCGATTTTACACAGAGTACGCGAAGGAACTTGCCCCCTTCTTGCAGCGGTGTACCGTAGGTCTCTAGAAGAGCGTACCGTTTCAAAACGTAGAAAAGGGCACAGGTCATCCCAGTTTTCAAGAAGGGACGTCGAACAGATGTGCAGAACTATAGACCTATATCTCTAACGCCGATCAGTTGTAGAATTCTGGAACACGTATTATGTTCGAGTATAATGACTTTTCTGGAGACTAGAAATCTACTCTGTAGGAATCAGCACAGGTTTCGGAAAAGACGATCGTGTGAAACCCAGCTCGCGCTATTCGTCCACGAGACTCAGAGGGCCATAGATGCGGGTTCCCAGGTAGATGCCGTGTTTCTTGACTTCCGCAAGGCGTTCGATACAGTTCCCCACAGTCGTTTAATGAACAATGTAAGAGCATATGGACTATCAGACTAATTGTGTGATTGGATTGAAGAGTTGCTAGATAACAGAACGCTGCATGTCATTCTCATTGGAGA
Organism: Schistocerca cancellata; assembly: GCF_023864275.1. NCBI lineage: Eukaryota > Metazoa > Arthropoda > Insecta > Orthoptera > Acrididae > Schistocerca > Schistocerca cancellata. The sequence goes on along the minus strand of NC_064635.1, from coordinate 11,669,367 downwards.
GAAGTCTTTCGAAGTAAGAGTGATTTCAGGTATGCCGCAGGGAAGTGTCGTAGGACCGTTGCTATTCCCAATATACATAAATGACCTTGCGGATAACATCGGAAGTTCACTGAGGCTATTTACGGATGATGCTGTAGTGTATCGAGAGGTTGTAACAATGGAAAATTGTACTGAAAAGCAGGAGGATCTGCAGCGAATTTACGCATGGTGCAGGGAATGACAATTGAATCTCAATGTAGACAAGTGTAATGTGCTGCGAATACATTTATTATTTAGCTACAATATAGCAGTTCAGCAACTGGAAGCAGTTAATTCCATAAATCATCTGGGAATAGGCATTAGGAGTGATCTAAAATGGAAGACCACATAAAATTAACCGTCAGTAAAGCTGATGCCAGACTGAGATTCACTGGAAGAATCCTAAGGAAATGCAGTCCGGAAACAAAGGAAGTAGGTTACAGTACGCTTGTTCGTCCGCTGCTTGAATACCGCTCACCGGTGTGGGATCCGTACCAGATAGGTTCGGTAGAAGAGAGAGAGAGAAGATCCAACGGAGAGCAGCGCGTTTCGTTACAGGATCATTTAGTAATCGCGAAAGCGTTACGGGGATGATAGATAAAGTCCAGTGGAAGAATCTGCAGGAGAGACGCTCAGTAGCTCGGTACGGGCTTTTGTTGAGGCTTCGAGAACATACCTTCACCGAGGAGTCAAGCAGTATATTGCTCCCTCCTACGTATATCTCGCGAAGAGATCATGAGGATAAAATCAGAGAGATTGGAGCCCACACAGAGGCATATCGACAATCCTTCTTTCCGCGAACAATACGAGACTGGAATAGAAGGGAGAACCGATAGAGGTACTCAAGGTACCCTCCACCACACACCGTCAGGTGGCTTGCGGGGTATGGATGTAGATGTAGATACCGGGTCTGCATTTGCCTGTAGACAGGATGAAACAATAACTTCCCCGACAAACTTCCGAAGATAATTCAGTGATATTTTCTGAGTATTTTGGTCGCTGGTGGCTGTTACAGGGTATGAATGTAATTATGATTTATTATGTTGTTCCTCCAATTACCCTTGTTCCTGTGAAAATAATTTCACAACTGTCATATGAAGTCACGAGTACTGTGACGTGGTTGCCGTCGCAGTGGGAACAGCTGAGCCGTTACGTTCAGTGAACCTACACAAGAGGTCCGTGGCGGCCAACTCTTCATCAGTACTACTATCAATACTGATGTGTGACCGAGCGAGGTGGCGCAGTGGTCAGCACACTGGACTCGCATTCGGGAGGACGACGGTTCAAACCCGCGTCCGGCCACCCTGATATAGGTTTTCCGTGATTTCCCTAAATCACTTCAGGAAAATGCTGGGATGGTTCCTTTAAAAGGGCACGGTCGACGTCCTTCCCCATCTTTCCGTAATCCGACGGGACTGATAACCTCGCTGTTTGGTAACCTCCCCCAAATCAACCAACCAACCAACTAACTAGCCAACCAACCATCCAGCTGCTGTCTGCCACTGTTAACTGACGCTGCTGGGAAAACAGACTCCAGACAGAAGCGAGCAGTACCGAATGCAAGCTTCAGAGTGAAGAGTAAAGAAAATGAACATTACTGTTGTCGACAGAGTGTACCTTGAGTGAATGGAACTGGTCTGTTTCCAGACAAGGCACAATGCAAATTCTCAGGGGTTAGTTGTGTCAGGAGGTCTGACACTGTAACTCAGTTACAGAGAACAGAGCGGGCTGACGACTGTTACCAAAAATCTTTAATTGATGCAGTACAGGGTGCGTCCAAAACATTCATCATATTTCATGAGACTATATCGTTCTACAAGGAAGATGTTAAAACCTTGTGCTGAATTTTAAGTCCACCGTAGCACTACAGTGTCCTTATTTTCAAAAGAGCTATCCTATTTTAGGTGAGCATATCTTGTACACTGGTGTGGGGAACTTACGGACTTAAGTAACATTCGTACGATGCGTCACTCGCCAAATAACGCAGTTCGATGAAAATTGCACCATACACTGAATGAACTGCTACAATTTAGTACAGAAGTAAACTGAAAGAAATGCGCAAAGAGACGAACAGAAATTACACCTTCACTCAAAGAGAATAATTAGACTGAAGTCGCGGCGAATCATGGTGGTCCCACGGACATTACAAACGCCGAGATATGGTTCTTAATAGGGTGTGTGACCGCCACGAATGGCAGTCCGAGATCTGCAAAGTGCTCACAAACTGACCACAGGGTTCGTAAGGAGCGCTTGTCGTAGGGCGTACCATTGTTACACCCACGCGATTGGATGCTGATAGGTGTCGTTGGTGCATGTGAGTGTGCTTCAGTGCGTCTCCCGAACACATCCCACGCTTCTTCGACGGGATTTAAGACGAAGGAGCGGCTAGACTAGACCACTCGCTGAATACCGTCTCGTTCCAGCAGATCCTCCGTACCTGCACTCTTCGATGCAGTCTCGCATTATCATGCATAAGAACGGAGTCAGACCCGAATGCGCCCCTGAATAGAAGCACATGGGGAAGGGGAACAGTGTCACAATGATATTGACCAGTGAGTGTAGTGTGTTCAAAGGTTTGGAGATCAGTACGTCCTTGCAACGTTACGGCTCCAGACATGAACCACCAAAACCATCATGTTCTGCAATGCTAGACGAACCCACATATACCGAGAACTGGAAAAACGAATGCGCCCAGAAACTTTTTCGAATTTTGTGGTTTTGGTGGTCAACGTGTTGTAGTATGGGTTGGTTCAAATGGCTCTAAGCACTTTGGGACTAACAGTCTCCTAGAACTTAAACTACTTAAACCTAACTAACCTAAGGACATCACACACATCCATGCCCGAGGCAGGAGTCGAACCTACGACCGTAGCGGTCGCGCGGTTCCAGAATGTAGCGCCTAGAACCGCTCGGTCACCCCGGCCAGCTGTAGTATGGGGAGGCATAATGTAGCAAGGGCTTTGTTCTTGTTGTGGTCTTCAGTCCAAACACTGTGTAAGTAAGCTGTTTAGGTTTTTATGTTGGTAACGCCATGTAGCGCTCTGTATGAAAATCACTGGCTGTGCTGCATCCAGTCTGTGACTGGTTTGCATTGTTGTTTGCTATTGTATTGTTGGGCAGTTGGCTGTTAACAGTGCGTAGCGTTGCGCAGTTGGAGGTGAGCCGCCAGCAGTGGTGGATGTGGGGAGAGAGATGGCGGAGTTTTGAGAGCGGATGATCTGGACGTGTGTCCATCAGAGACAGTAAATTTGTAAGACTGGATGTCATGAACTGATATATATATTATGACTTTTGAACACTATTAAGGGAAATACATTGTTTGTTCTTTATCAAAATCTTTCATTTGCTAACTATGCATATCAGTAGTTAGTGCCTTCAGTAGTTAGAATCTTTTATTTAGCTGGTAGTATTGGTGCTCGCTGTATTGCAGTAGTTCGAGCAACGAAGATTTTTGTGGGTTAAGTGACTCGTGAAAGGTATAGGTTATTGTTAGTCAGGGCCATTATTTTGTAGGGATTATTAAAGGTCAGATTGCGTTGCGCTAAAAATATTGTGTGTCAGTTTAGTGATGATCAGAATAAGTAAAGAGAAAACTGTTTGAGCACGTTGAGTTTTGCTGAGCTGTTTGTAAATCAAATAACGTAGAAGCTTACTAGCACAGTCATTCATCATTTTTCTAAGGGGACTTTCCAACTGCTTTGATCCAGCTGTCCATGCTACTCTATCCTATGCGAGCCTCTTCTGAAAATAACTGTTGCAACCTACATCTTCCTGTATCTCCTTACTGTATTCATCTCTTGATCTCCCCCTAGAATTTTTACTCCCCACACTTTCCTACAGTACGAAACTGATGATGCCTCAGAATGTCTCCTATCAACCGATCCCTTTTTCTAGTAAGGTTGTGCCACAAATTTCTTACCTCCCCCATTCTGTTCAGTACATCCTCATTAGCTCCATGATCTACCCATCTAATCTTCAGCACTCTTCTACAGCACCACATTTGAGAAGCTTGTATTCTCTTCTTGTCTAAACTGTTTAACGTCCATGTTTCAGTTCCATATATGGCTACACCCAAGAAAAATACTTTCGGAAACGACTATCGCAGATCTTTGGAACAGCGGTGTAAGGCGTCGTGGTCTTCTGACCTTCATTGCTTACATATTCCGCCCTCACAGTCATATTCCGCACATCAAGACGCTCCATCCGAACCCAAACTCGATAAGATAACGTCAATGTTGTATGAATTCATGTAAACGATATGCAAATAACTAATAAATCGCAAGTGCGCACCGTGATCGAAATACTCGGGGATGCCTACACACATACATTCCAGACACGACGGTCACAGGAGCTTTTAGTTAGAGAGAGGCAACCTCACGCCAGGAGGCCGGTCCCAACCCATCTACGTCAGTCGGTGGCCGCCCAAGGAGCGGACAGCGTTCGCCCGAGGGAAAGGAGGAACGACCCCATGTTCAGCTTAAAAGCAAATTCCGCTACATTGTGTAGGAGCGGCCAGCCTACACAGTCTTTACACATAGCACGCAATTTCGGATATTTTCACAGGGAGACAGCAAACGCCAAACGCCGATACTACAGATTTCCGGATTGGTCGCCGTAAACGAAACGTCATTCTCCCGTTTTAGAAGAGCAATGGTAATTGGCAGACGATATTTCTGACGCCTTGAGCTGAAGGAGTAATGGAAGAGACCGAAAGATATACCCCTTCACGTCTGGCGTGGAGAAGGGCCGTTCCGTTGTCGCTTTTGGAGCGAGGGACAAGTCTCTCCTCAGTACTTCACTGGGAGAGCACATCTGTCGAGAGCGAATCGAAGTGCGACTCTCTATATTGAGTCCTTGCGATTAAGTGTTGTTCACTGTGTTGGCCGACACACTTATTGTGAGGTGTGAACGGACAGAGTTATAGTTAAACGCTTGAGAGCGAATTTTTGAGTGGCATCGTGGTGGAATGGTTATCTGACCAGTGTACCACGCCAATAGTTAGACTAGGGCGAATAGGAATTCTTGACTTCCTCAAGGCGTAGAGAGAGTTTGATTGGCGAAGGTCATTCCAGACAGAATGAGAGTTATCTTATTTGTCAGCAGCGAGCGGCGCAGACAGCAGTCATCGCAGCTTACGGTATTGGGTGCTACAGCTATTGTGAGACCCATATTACCTCCACAACAGTACACGTCACTGCATTTCACATGCCACAGCCTCAACCGTACCTAGCAACATTCTAAAGGATAATTATTCAAGTTGAGTAGGCGCGCCTCTCAGCCATTCTGCCAAGTCAACAACAATCTTAAACTTGGTATAGAAATTTCATTAGCGAATCCTATCCTTGAGAGGTAACTTCACATTCCGAAAAGAACCAGGATATAACTTGTTAAATTCATAACTAAAAGTTCCATTGTGATTTCTCAGAATTTTTGCAAAATAAATAATAACTTTCGTTAGTTTCATGTTTTTCTTACACTAACTAGCACTACTCAAGTACCCAAGTATCCCACTAGTTCCGTAAGAAATTTTGTGAATTTTTGTGTCATTTCTTTACAGCGGACAACTCCAGAAGATATTTATTGCTGAAAGTTTTTCAGGCGTCTGTCTGGATTCTGTAGTAATGTGGGGGTGGAAATTGGGAGCCACAGGGTAAAAGGTACATCTCAGATTAATCCGTTGCACAAAATAACAGACTCTCAGATCAACCCCACAACACAGAGTGGGAAGTTCCACGGCACTGGAAGAAGTCCCAGGTCATAGGAATCTATAAAAAGGGTAGAAAATCTGACGCACACAGTTACCAGCCAATTTCACTGAAATCGATTTGTTGTAGAATCATGGAACATATTTTGTGTTCAGACATCATGACCTTTCTAGACTCTGAGAAGCTCATATGCAGAAACCAGCACGGTTTTAGGAAACAGCGGTCATGCAAGACACAGCTGGCCCTCTTTCTGCATGATATGCAACCGGCTCTAGATACCTGCTCCCAGGTTGACGCCACATTCCTCAACTTTCGAAAGGCGTTCGACTCAGTTCCGCACTGTAGCTTGCTACAAAAAATGCGCGCTTACGGTCTATCCGATGACATATACGGTTGGATAGAAAGTTTTCTAACAGACAGGAAGCAGTATGTCGTCCTGAACGGGGAGACTTCAACAGAAAGAAGGGTAACTTCAGGTGTGCCCCAGGGCAGCGTAATAGGTCCTCTGCTTTTTACGATTTACATAAACGATCTGGTTGATGGTATTGACAGCGGCCTTAGACTGTTTGCCGATGATGCTGTAGTCTACAGGAAAGTAGTATCACACGAGAGTTGTGAACAAATCAATGAGGATTTGCAGAAAATAAATGGGTGGTGTAATGACTAACAGTTTCAATATTAATAAGTGTAACCTACTGCGTATAACAAGGCGAAAATCCCCATTAACGTACGACTACAAGTCTTTGGATGCGGTAACATCCGTCAAGTGTTTGGGTGTGACTGTTCGAAATGATCTCAAATGGAATGATCAGATTACACAAGTAACGGATAAGGCGATCTCTAGATTGCGGTTTATGGTAGAATCCTGAAGCGATGCAGTCTTTCAACAAAGGAAATAGCTTACAATACGTTAGTTACTCCAGTCTTGGAGTATTGTTCATGTGTGTGGGACCCTTACCAGTTGGATCTGATTCAAGAGACTGAGAAGGTTCAAAGAAGAGCAGCAAGTTTCGTGACTGGTACATTTAGCCATCGCGAGAGCGTTACAAATCTCATAGAAAGTTTCAAGTGGGACACTCTTGCAGATAGACGGCGCACTAAACACAAGGGGCTGCTCACTAAATTCCGAAATCCGATCTTCACCGAGGACGTAAAGCATATATTATTAGCACCAAGTTTCAAATCGCGCAGTGATGACCATTGAAAGATAAGGGAAATTAGAGCTCGTACTGAGGCGTTCTGTCGTTTTTCCCTCGCGCGATCCGCGAGTGGAATAGAGGGGGACCGGAAGGGGGGGGGGGGGGGCTTGAATGTTATTCTGACGCGAATTGTGTCCTCCACCACACACCGCTTGGTGGCTAGCGGAGTATATATGTGGATACAGATGTAGACTTCCTGACACTTAAATCTACATTCGATGCTAACAGATTTCCCTTCTTCAGAAATGCTTTTCTTGCCATAGGCAGTGTACATTTTATATATTCCCTACTTCGACCATCATCAATTATTTTGTTCCCCGAATAGCAAAACTCATCTACTACTTTAAGTGTCTCATTTCCTAAGCTAATTCCCTCAGCAACACCTGATTTAATTCGACTACATTCCATTATCGTTGTTTTGCTTTTGTTGATGTTTATCTTATATGCTCCTTCCATTCCCCTCAACTGCTCTTCCAAATCCTTTACTGTCCTGACCGAATCACAATGTCATCATCAAATTTCAGAGTTTCAGTTTCTCCTCCTTAAACTTCAATTCCTGAATTGAATTGCAAACAACTTTCATCGGAACCATCAGAAAGTATATGTTGTAGGAAGGGGAACTGAAGACAATGTTTTATTGGCAGAACACTTAAAAGATGCAACAAATCTACTGAAGACAACGCTACAAAAAATGGTTCAAATGGCTGTGAGCACTATGGAACTTCTAAGGTCATCAGTCCCCTAGAACTTAGAACTACTTAAACCTAACTAACCTAAGGACATCACACACATCCATGCCAGAGGCAGGATTCGAACCTGCGACAGTAGCAGTCGTGCGGCTCCGGACTGAGCGCCTAGAACCGCTAGAGCACCGCGGCCGGCTGTTGGTAAATTATTGCATCAAGAAGAACTAGAAAATGGTTGTTGACTCACCTCCGGAATGACATCTTTACCTGTCATTTTAAATCGCCAAGGTTTGCGTCGATACTGGAGACCGTAAGAAGAGCGTTCTTCTTCTTCTTCTTTTAGTGTTCAACCCTGAGGTTGGTTTGCAGCAGAGCGCCATTCCTCTCTTCTGCCTTCCTCTCCATTTCCATGTATGTGTTACATCCAACGTCATTCATGATCTGTTGCATATATGATATCCTTGGTCGCCCCTGCAGATTCCTTCCCTCAATAGCTCCTTCTGCCATTGTTCCAATGATATTGTTGTGTCTTAGGATGTGACCTACAAGATTGTCTCTTCCTGTTTGGGTGTGCCTCCACAGAGATCTGGTTTCCTGTACTCTTCTAAGCACCTCTTCATTTATTGCTTTGTCTCTCCAGCTGATCTTCTTCATCCTTCTATAGCACCACATGTCCAGGGCCTCTAGCCGTCTTGCCTCTTCTCTTCCAATTGTCCAAGTTTCAAATCTGTATAGGGCCACGCACCAAACAAAACCTTTCATGATACGTTTCCTTATTTTCAGACCGATGTTGTTGCTGGTGAGTAAGTTCCTTCTTCGATTAAATGCGATTTTGGCCTTTTGTATTCTGGTCGCAATTTCTTTCCGGCTTCTGCCACCTCTTGTGATTTTGCTTCCCAGGTAAGTAAATTCCTCTATCACTTCCAGCTCCTCTCTTCCAATTCTCATTCTCAGAGGTTCATATTCTGCTCCTGTACTGCATACCATCACTTTAGTCTTTTTCTTCTTTATTCTCATTGCATACTGATTCCATAGAATTTTTTCCATTGTTCTGAGGACTTCCTCTAGATCTTTTTTGTGTCCGTGACTATAGCAATATCATCTGCGTAGCGTAGCGTGTATATCTTCTGCCTATTAATTTTGATCCCCACCTCAGTAGTGCCTCGAACTTGATCTATAGCTTCCTGGATGTAAGCATTGAATATAAGCGGAGAGAGAGCACATCCTTGTCTTACCCCTTTTCTAATATTTGCTTCTTGTTCGTGGTTACCGTTCCCAATGACTAACACCTCATTCTTATAGAAACTGAGTATCACACGGATGTCTTTGTACTTTATTCCACTTTTCCTCAGCACTCTGAACATCTCTTGCCAGATAACGTCATCAAGAAGAGCGTTAACCGATTGAATACTCACAACGCATCATTCAAACTCGGCTCCACAACTCGCCACATGCGTCGTGAATTTCGTCGTCATCACCTCGAAATAAATGTCGCCGCCCATACTGCTAGAAAGCGAATGCATTTGCGTCGCAGTACCCTTCACATGTTCCTTTTTATACAGGGTTATTACAAATGATTGAAGCGATTTCACAGCTCTACAATAACTTTATTATTTGAGATATTTTCACAATGCTTTGCACACACATACAAAAACTCAAAAAAGTTTTTTTAGGCATTCACAAATGTTCGATATGTGCGCCTTTAGTGATTCGGCAGACATCAAGCCGATAATCAAGTTCCTCCCACACTCGGCGCAGCATGTCCCCATCAATGAGTTCGAAAGCATCGTTGATGCGAGCTCGCAGTTCTGGCACGTTTCTTGGTAGAGGAGGTTTAAACACTGAATCTTTCACATAACCCCACAGAAAGAAATCGCATGGGGTTAAGTCGGGAGAACGTGGAGGCCATGACAAGAATTGCTGATCATGATCTCCACCACGACCGATCCATCGGTTTTCCAATCCCCTGTTTAAGAAATGCCGAACATCATGATGGAAGTGCGGTGGAGGACCATCCTGTTGAAAGATGAAGTCGGCGCTGTCGGTCTCCAGTTGTGGCATGAGCCAATTCTCCAGAATGTCCAGATACATGTGTCCTGTAACGTTTCTTTCGCAGAAGAAAAAGGGGCCGTAAACTTTTAACCGTGAGATTGCACAAAACACGCTAACTTTTGGTGAATTGCGAATTTGCTGCACGAATGCGTGAGGATCCTCTACCGCTCAGATTCGCACATTGTGTCTGTTCACTTCGCCATTAAGAAAAAATGTTCCTTCATCACTGAAAACAAGTTTCGCACTGAACGCATCTTCTTCCATGAGCTGTTGCAACCGCGCCGAAAATTCAAAGCCTTTGACTTTGTCATCAGGTGTCAGGGCTTGTAGCAATTGTAAACGGTAAAGCTTCTGCTTTAGCCTTTTCCGTAAGATTTTCCAAACCGTCGGCTGTGGTACGTTTAGCTCCCTGCTTGCTTTATTCGTCGACTTCCGCGGGCTACGCGTGAAACTTGCCCGCACGCGTTCAACCGTTTCTTCGCTCACTGCAGGCCGACCCGTTGATTTCCCCTTACAGAGACATCCAGAAGCTTTAAACTGCGCATACCATCGCCGAATGGAGTTAGCAGTTGGTGGATCTATGTTGAACTTCGCCCTGAAGTGTCGTTGCACTGTTATGACTGACTGATGTGAGTGCAGTTCAAGCACGACATACGCTTTCTCGGCTCCTGTCGCCATTTTCTCTCACTGCGCTCTCGAGCGCTCTGGCGGCAGAAACCTGAAGTGCGGCTTCAGCCGAACAAAACTTTGAGTTTTTCTACGTATCTGTAGTGTGTCGTGACCATATCTCAATGAATGGAGCTACAGTGAATTTATGAAATCGCTTCAATCATTTGTAATAGCCCTGTACTTTTATATCAAACTCTGTAGGAGCAAAAGAAACGCGAGAAACACACTGTATCTATGACAGTTCCTTCTTCTGGATGTAGGGGAGAGAATGAAGGGAGAACAGAGGAAAGATTCGAGACAAGGGTAAGAGTAGCCCACTGCATTAGAGGTCGATTAGACAGTGAAATGTCGGCGATGGGCCGCTGAGATAGCCGGCGTGGAAACGAGAGATTTGACGCTCGCTGCACCGGCGTGCAGGCACCGTGCCGGCTGAATAATACATCCGGGATTTCCATTCATGAATGGCAGAGCCGGCCCACTGTACGACCGGTGTGTGCCATTGGCCCGCAGCGGAAAATTCCTGCGACACTCGCCCACAGCTTTTGCCCGGGAACCTCTGTTCTTACTGGGACGCCGTTTACACTCTGTAACCTTCTATCGTAACAGTTTTATCTGCCAAAGACTCCTTTCCGGAGTTCGGTACGACGAATCCAACTAGACTGAACACGCTTTCGACAGACCTTTGGTGCAGCGGTGCATCGCAACCGCACGCGAAGGTGAAAACATAGAACTTTATAAACTGATGCTACAAAAGCCATTGGGTACATGCTAATATCGTGTCGGATCTCCTGCTCGGCGTAACGCAGCAACCAGTCGCTGGAAGTCCGCTGCAGAAATATTGAGGCCCTGCTGCCTCTACAGCCATCCATAACTGCGAAGGTGTTGTCGGTGCAGGGTTGAAAGACGACTACGGTTAATGTAGTAAAAGTCCACGCAGTGGACACCAAGTGAAAAAAGCTACTCCTTATGTTTCTGATCTAGACTGCCATAAAAATGCGAAGGAACTGTTAATTAGAACTTAGGGAGAAGTTGTAGTCTAATTCACAATCGATTAAACAAGACAAGTCAATAAAATTATTGAAGAATCATCATACCAAAAAATATTTATTTAACAAAAGCGTTACTAAAATGGGATCCATGGTGGACAAAGTGATCTGCTGGGGATCGACACTAACTATAGTTCAATTCTTTTATCTTGGCGGTTTGCGCATGCCCGCCCAGACGCGGGAGATTGCTGCGTTGCCAGTTGCCATAGTATAGTTCGCAGACTTAAGTTTAGGGGGGAGCGCGCAGTTTATGAAGTAAAGCCACCACGGCTGCATTAACCCTTTCGCTGCTACAGAGACGTGCTCCCCGCATTCCGCGATGTGCGCGATTTTGTCATAATTGCACTGATCGCCTGTGCAGACACATGCTGTTTCGACTGTTTTGACACAATTTATCATTCGATTTCACAAAAACTATTTGGCCCAAAAATTCGATTTTTACACATCTTCTTGACTGATACCTCCCTCCCCCCTCCCCATGAATGACTTAATTTTGTTTCGAAGTTCAACGCACTTACTGTTCAGCATTAGATGTAGTAAACCATTGCACGAAATTTTGAAGAGTTTGCAGAGGTAAAAGTCCATACTTCCATATGGTCGATTTTAGTTGCCACTAGAAATTTCATGAAAATTACATTCAAACGAATAAAATTCATGAAGTAAGACACTTCGATCATGTTTTTAAATAAAGAAAATATTAAGCACCAAACAAGGTTTGAACTCAGAACCTTTCACTTAGAAGCCATACACGTTAACTATTACACTAACGCAGCTTGTAATTTAATATGCTTCCCAGAAGACTTTAAAATATCACGCAAAATACCGACAAACACTGTTGGTATGACTATGAATTACTCACGTTTCGTCGAAGTACAATAGGAAATAAACAATTACCGCTGTTCTTTATTGCGAAAAAGCGGTTAGTGAGAATGATACAAACACCTCTCCTCGCTATCGCCTGAATTAGGAGGCTTATTGCTTGTTTGGTTTAATTAATTAATAGAATATGAAGCAATTGGTATAAAGAATGCTTTTTCCAAACTTTCTGTAAAAGAAAGTCTGCTATCAAGACATCGCTTTTGTTCAACTGCTTTGTTTATGACTGAACGTTTCTAAAACTGAAGACACTCGTCCGTGCTCTGCACTGCAGTCGAGCTCTGGCAACGTCGTTCTCTGTTCATTGGCTGACTGTGTTTTGTGACGTCAGATGCGCAGAACGGACCTAAACTCGGCCGCCGTCATAAATGACGCCCACTTTAGAACACTACTCGCTTTATCTCACGTCATACACGTGAATCCAGGTTATGCCATCAAACTACGCCACCACCAAGCATCTATATTCCACCATACCAAGAAAAAAGGAAAAATATGCTTCGAAAGAACAGGGTGCTGAGAAATAGATATTATAGCCCTACTTTGCAGCAACGAACACTTCACCATCCTGCTGGTCAAGGCGGCATACTACGATGCGTTCGGCGATTGAAGTCATGGACGGCGGAAATCTGTTATTAAATGCGCGTTCCCGAAAAATGCAAGTACGCGGTCTCGCGTTCGGTTAATGCAGAACGCAGGTACTTCCCTATGAGCCTCTGAAACCCCGACGGATTCCAGTATGCAGGTGGTCCCGTCTGCTGGTCTGCCAAACCAATTTGACTCCGTGCCACGATTGTGCGTGTCGGAATACGTCAAATGTTTAGACGGCCGACTCAAGACAAGTAAGTACACCCAAGCATCACTCGTTGTGACCGTGATGATATAAGCAGTACCTCTGATGGTTCACAAGGTGACTGGCACAGACTCTAAGTCGCGCACTAGCAAAGGACACAAGTCTCACCGTTCAGGTGGAGACCTGCACTTCTTTACTAGCGAAGCGCCAGTACAAGAGACTTGTAGCTGAGTGACGATCTCCCCTGCTCTGTGTTGCCTCCTCACCTCTGTTCCAAAAGCACATTCCTCTTTTTTTGACTTCCCCCAATTTCGCATAAGCCAATCACGAGCTGGAGCCCGGCATTCTAAGCTCAGTGAATGGTCTTTGCACTGCAAACCGGTTTGACCAATCAGAGACGTAAAGTTAATTCGCAGAAAATGGAAAAAAATTCAACTTCTCAGCCTCTTTCCCACACGTTTGCCATGTCTTTTGCTAACACAATACAGGGTGGAAGCACAGCCCTCCATAAACAGCTTGTTATCTCCCCTGTTGCGTCCATTTCAAAGTTTGCAAAGAACGGCTATAAACTCGCATTGACGAAGCTTGTTTTGAAACAGAGTCTGCACGTCTGGGCGCCAGTTTCCCTGTCCCACGGACATTTGCAGAGCGTTTACATTTCTTTAGGCGGCCTGCTCGCTAACAAGGCCTATAATGCGCTGTCGGCGACTTTTCGGGGCTAGGCCGTATACCTCGACGTCTGCCCCTGTCTGTGGCGCCAAGCTTAATGTGTTTCTCAACAATACGACTGCGGCACGGGGCGTCTGGAAATGTCTCAACCGTTCTCCAGAAAAAACGAGCTTTTTCGCCCCACCAACGTTGTGCTTTTACTGCAGTCGTTTAAGTCGACACCCTGTTCCTTTGAACGCAGGTAAAGCTTACCGTATTTCTTTCCATAGAGCACGCAAACAAGACCATAAACTACTGGCCACCATTTCATCACAATGTATGAAGTCAAATCGCCATAGGTCGTATTCCCTACACCAAATCAGAAGTGAGACTGTCCTGGAATCTCTCAGGGCTTTGTGCACGAATTGACTTCTCCATTATGTCCCATAAATGTTCGATGGGAATAATGTCAGGGGCTGTAAGTGGAAAGAATGTTCTTCAAACGAATCGCAAAAAACTGTGGCCTGGTGGCGTGGCGCATTTTCATCCATAAGAATTACTTCATTATTCAGCAAAATGAAGTCTATGAATGGCTGCAAAAGGTCTCCAAGCAGCTTGTAACTGTGTGGGTGTTATGTTGACGAGATGTGCAACGGATACATCTGACAAGTATCCTTTGGCTCCTGCAAGAAGCAATTTCCACCCCACACTATTACAGAAGTCAGATAGACGACGCTCCTAGCTGGCCTGTGTGGCCGAGCGGTTCTAGGCGCTACAGTCTGGAACCGCGCGACCACTACGGTCGCAGGTTCGAATCCTGCCTCGGGCATGGATATGTGTGATGTCCTTAGGTTAGTTATGTTTAAGTAGTTCTAAGTTCCACGGGACTGATGACCACAGCAGTTAAGTCCCATAGTGCTCAGAGCCATTTGAACCATTTGAACCAGATGCTGCTAACGCACCAAAAAGAAATGCCTGAAAAACTTTCAGCAATAAATATCTTCTGGAGTCATATGCTGTAAAGAAAAGACACAAACATATTCTATTTTCTTATGTAACTAGTGGGATACTTGGGTACTGGAGTATTGCTAGTTAGTGTAAGAAAAACATTAAACGAAGAGAAAATATTATTTATTGCAAAATTTAAGAAAATCAAGTGAAAGTTTTATTTATAAACTGATACGCAAATTTCTGGGTTCTTTTCGGAATAGGAGGTTACCTCTTACGAATATGAATACTGTTAATGACATTTATATACAAAATGTGGGAAAGCTCTTTTATCCCTTTCTTTAAGAATCTTATTTACTCGGCAGAATGGCTGAGAGCAGCGCCTACTCAACTTGAATAATTATCCGATTGAATTTTTCTAGTACGGTCGAGGCTGTCGCGTGAAAAATGAAATGGAGTGACGTGAATGAAGTATGTTACTTCTAATGGAGGCAAGATGGGTGTCGCCTACGCTGTAGCACACAATACCGTGAGCTGAGACGACTGCTGCCTGCGTCGTTCGCCGCTGAAAAATAGCAAAACTATCTCTCTCTCTGTCTGGATTGACCTTCACCGACCGAACTCTCACTACGCCTTGATGAAGTCAATGACTCGTATCTGCCCCTAGTCTAACTATTGGTGTGGTACGCTGGTCAGACTACCAGACCACTGCGATGCCACTCAATGTTCGCTCACAGGAGCTAACTAATACTCTGTCTGTGTTCACACCACACATTAAGTGTCGTGGCCAACACGGAGAACAAACGCTTAATCGCAAGCGACTCAGTATACAGTATCACTCTGATATGCTAGCAACAGAGGTGCTCTCCCAGTGCAGTACTTACAAGGGGTCGGCCGGTGTGGCCGTGCGGTTCTAAGCGCGTCAGTTTGGAACCGCGTGACCGCTACGGTCGCAGGTTCGAATCCTGCCTCGGGCATGGATGTGTGTGATGTCCTTAGGTTAGTTAGGTTTAAGTAGTTCTAAGTTCTAGGGGACTGATGACCTCAGTAGTTAAGTCCCATAGTGCTCAGAGCCATTTGAATTTACAAGGGAACCTCCCCATCGCACCCCCCTCAGATTTAGTTATAAGTTGGCACAGTGGATAGGTCTTGAAAAACTGAACACAGATCAATCGAGAAAACAGGAAGAAGTTGTGTGGAACTATGAAAAAATAAGCAAAATATACGAACTGAGTAGTCAATGCGCAACATATGCAACATTAAGGAGAATGTGAGCTCTAGAGCGCAATGGTCCTGTGGTTAGCGTGAGCGGCTGCGGAATGAGAGGTCATTGGTTCAAGTCGTCCATCGACTGAAAAGTTTAATTTTTATTTTCAGACAGTTATTATCTGTCCGTCCGTCCGTCCGACCGATGCAAGGTAACTGCGCCGTAGTATCGGGACGCCACACCGAAACAAACATCGAAACACACGTCAGTCGACTACAGCGCACGGAAGAGAGAGTATTCCCGCTAACGAGGCTCCCTAGCTGGCAGTTGACTGTTCGCTACTTTGGACGAGAGTGCATTAAATGCGTGAGATGTATTCCGTGGGCAATATGAATCCAGCAAATATAGCTCGCGACTTCAATAACAATCGCATGGTTTTGCGGTTCGGTCGCAAAACACAGGCGCTAAACTTATTACAGTGAACAGAGAAGTCAGTGAACGAACGGACAGATCATAACTTTGCGAAAATAAATTAAGTAAAATTTTCAACCGAGGGAAGACTTGAACCAAGGACCTCCCACAGCGGCTCACGCTAAGCATTATTATTTTTTTTTCTTATTGTTCATTATTGATCGTTGTGTTTGGTCGTTGCGGACGTCGCAGGACATCCTGTTCAAGTTCGGTGGTTGATCCTTCCACTCAGTTTTTTTATTACAGAGGCCAACCAGCTCTCTGACCGAACACGCTGAGCTACCGTGCCGGCTAGCACTAGACCACGGCGCTCCTACACTCGCAGTGTTCTCGATGTTGCCTATCTTGCACACATGGACTACTCAGTTTGTATATTTTGCTTACTTTTTCATAGTTCCACACAACTTCTTCTTGTTTTCTCGATTGATCTGTGTTCAGCTTTTCAAGGCCTATCCACTGTGCCAACTTATAACTAAATCTGAGGGGGGTGCGATGGGGAGGTTCCCTTGTTCCTCGCTCTGTGTGTACATGCACAAGCGCACTCGATCCCACTACTTGTTCCCGCTACAAGAGTGTCACCAGAAGGAACCCTCTCCACGCAAAAACCGAAAGGGTGTATCATCTGCTGTCTTTCCTTCACTCCTCCAGCTGACTGCATCAGAAACAGTCCGCCAATCAGCATTACTCTTACAAACGGGAGAATGGCGCTCCATTTAAGCTGACCATCCGGGAAAAATATTGCATCTGTGTCAGGCATTTCCTGTCCACCTGTGAGAACTCTGAAGCTGCGTATTAGGTCCCAAACAGTACAGCTGGTTTTGCTTTTAAGGTGAACATGCAGGCCATTATCCCTTTTCTCTAACAAAAAACTGTGTTGGTCCCTGGTCGGTCGGTCGGCCGGCCGGCCGGTGCAGCTGCGTGCTAACTCACCCTCCTACAGACTTTTCAGCGGGCTGGTTGCCTCCGCAGAACAAAAACTCCTGTGGCCATCGTGTCTTGAATGTTTGTGTACGCCAGTCGCGACTTGGTGCGCACTTCAAATTTATTTACTGGATCTGCATATCGATTAAATGGAAATATGTAAAATTGACTCTACCCTATCAAGTTTGGGCTCGAATGAAACGTCTCGATGCGCAGAATACGATGGTGAGGTTGGAATATGTAAGAAATGAAGGACAGGAGACCACGCCACCTTACAACCTGAATATTTCAATGTGTACTGCGGCTACAAGTGTGTACCTCCAAGTATATGAAATTACTTACGTCTTCTTCTTCCTTCTTCCTTCTTCTTCTTCTTCTTCTTTGACTTTTGCCGCTAAAGGTTAGTCGATTTCTCCTTCCAGTAGTATCGGATACTCCAATCGAAAGCTGTTAATCCCTTCACATCCATTGCTCCGTCAATATACAGACTGTCCCAGGAAGAATGATCAGTATTCAGGGAAACGACAGGAGGTATCACTCAACGCAAAAACATCCAGTTTAAGTTGGCTCTAAAACACATACCTTACGAGCTATGCGCTTTTGTTCAATGGAAGAGATGTATTTGACAGTAGCATAGATGAACATGTGCCCATAGCTCTTAAGTCTTGCCCTTTAAAGCCCATACTTACCGGACTCAAAGCGCCGAAAGCAAAGAGCTTGCAGTAGAAGAGAGATATTTCATACTATCGAAGATGAAGTAGTACCCATAGCTCTTAGTTAGTCTCATGTTCTGTGGATCATTTCCACGATAAATCGTAATGATGATGTGCAGCAAGTCACTTTATACACATATCGGAAATTAATTTGTAAATTTGAATACATGCTGAACTCTGATAAGCCTTTTTTTTTAAATTATCGTTATTAAATATACAGCTGTGAGTTATCAGTTCCTACCCACCACCTTCTACACATTGCAACGATAGGAGTTTATGTACGGAATAGAAAGAGTTGTCAAGGAGAAACTTTCTCAGTTTATTTTCAAATTTTACTTTGCTCTCAGACATTTTATATCGCTGCAAAAAAGTTAGTCTGAGCATTGTGCATCCCTATCCGTGCTATAGACGACCTTAATGTGGAGTAATGAACGTCATTTTTCTTCTTCTACTGCAGTTATGTGCATCACTGTTCTTTTTGAACTGCAGTGCATTGTTTACAACAAACTTCATGGGGGAATAAATATACTGTGATTAAAATGATTCAAATGACTCTGAGCACTATGGGACTTAACATCTGTGGTCATCAGTCCCCTAGAACTTAGAACTACTTAAGCCTAACTAACCTAAGGACATCACACACATCCATGCCCGAGGCAGGATTCGAACCTGCGACCGTAGCGCTCACGCAGTTCCAGACTGAAGCACCTAGAACCGCACGGCCACATCAGCCGGCTAAATATACTGTGAAGCAGTAGTCAGAATACACAGTTCCTTAAACACATTACCATGGTTGAACACCACACACAATTCCTACAGCAATTTTTGAGCAATGAGTACTTTCTCTCCGATGATACGCGTTTTGGAGTCCGTGTTTACTAGACTTGTTTACTTCGAATGATCGTTCCTGTCACATCCCTGAATAGTGAGCATTGCTACCCGCATAATTCCACTGACGGAGGTGACCATCTCCTCTCAGTTCTTCTCGGGATCCACTTCAAAACATGGGCCTCCAGTCATTCTTCATTCATTTAATATGCCGAAATCACATATCACTTTTATTCTCCATTCTGCAAGATACGGGCGGTGTCACTCCTATGTTTTCTCTTATTTTTGATGTTTTGATCTTATCTTCAAGGGTGACCTGCAGACATCATCTTGTAAAATGTAATTCCACAGTCGTAATCTTGTCCCTTCTTTTATTCATAAGTGGCCACGTTTCTGCACCATAAGTAACTATCGCCTCGATAGCACTGTGGAAGATCCTGTTTTGGTCTTTTGACTGAAACTGCCGGCCGGGGTGGCCGAGCGGTTCTAGGCGCTATAGTCTGGAACCGCGCGACCGCTACGGTCGCAGGTTCGAATCCTGCCTTGGGCATGGATGTGTGTGCTGTCCTTAGGTTAGTTAGGTTTAAGTAGTTCTAAGTTCTAGGGGACTGATGAAAAAATGGCTCTGAGCACTATGGGACTCAACATCTTAGGTCATAAGTCCCCTAGAACTTAGAACTTCTTAAACCTAACTAACCTAAGGACTATCACACACACCCATGCCCGAGGCAGGATTGGAACCTGCGACCGTAGCAGTCCCGCGGTTCCGGATTGCAGCGCCAGAACCGCTAGACCACCGCGGCCGGCAGGGGACTGATGACCTCAGAAGTTAAGTCCCATAGTGCTCAGAGCCATTTGAACCATTTTTTTGACTGACACTGTTGTCCCAAATCAGTCAACGTAAGGACTCTGTCGCTATTTTGGTCGTCGCCACTTTGGCTTCAAAATACAGGGGGTTCAAAAGAAGTGTCGAATACTTCGAGAGGTGGTAGTACTCATCGAAAGAAGAAAAAAAACATGGGTCCGGAAACGCATACTTTGCGAGATAAACACGTGTTTGTAGGAAGGTGTGGGCGACGCATGGTTCGGATATTATCACATTCGATGGACTGGCGCTCAGTCAGATTTGTCGGCACGGAATTGTTTGTGATGTCTTAGTCACAGTACTCAACCTGCCATTAGGAGGTCTGCAATTAGTTGTGTGGTTCTGGTCATCTTGTAGGCTACTTCAGTTTTCGTCGTGTTTCCGTGCCTTATCGTACAGTGCAGTCAACCCTGGGTACATATCATGGAGCTTTACCTTCTTCCAATCGCGTATTCACTTATGTGTTTAGTGTTATTGCGGGGTTTGTACGTACAAGAAATGGTTGGGTTGGGGTGATTCGGGGAAGGGGACAAAACTGCTAGGTCATCCGACCCATCGGCTTACGGAACGATGGGGGAGGAAGTCTGCCGTGTCCTTCCAAGAGAACCACCTGGCATTTGCCTGAAGCGATTTAGGGAAATCACGGAAAATCTAAATCAGGACGGCCGGGCGCGGGTTTGAACCGTCGTCCTCCCGAATGCGAGTACAGCGTGCTAACCACTGTGCCAACTCGCTCGGTCGTGCAAATGGTATACTGCATTTACATTTTCGCTCTTGCAACCCTCGTTACCAATGGAAGCCTACCACCGGACAAGTGAAATGGCGGGTATGACATTCTGCTATGGTTTACCAAACAGTCGTAGCCTACGAGTCCGTGCCTGCTATGCTGAAAAATATCCACAGTGCAGAGTGCCCCCTGATGTGGTGGTCGGCAGTCTCTTCCAGCGTCTGAGGCACACAGGTACCCACTCACCTCGGAAGGCTGACAGTCGAGCCACGCACAAACTGTACCACGCATCCCCTCTGTTCTCTGTGAACCACACTGAATAGCAGGTGATGAGGTACTTGCACGCAGTTACATCGGCAGCCACCCTCTTCACTCTGAATTTTAAAATTCTGTCATCACTCATTCCTTTAAGGCGACAAAGACGCCATAATCGACATCCAAATGTTCAAATATGTGTGAAATCTTATGGGACTTAACTGCTAACGTCATCAGTCCCTAAGCTTACACACTACTTAACCTAAATTATCCTAAGGACAAACACACACTGATGGCTGAGGGAGGACTCGAACGTCCGCCGGGACCAGCCGCACAGTCCATGACTGCAGTGCCTGAGACCACTCGGCAAATCCCGCGCGGCAATCAACATTCCACTGAGTTCCAGCATGGATGAATAATAGGGCTACGAGAAGCTGCATATTCCTTCTGCGATATTGCAGAAACACCTTGAGAGGTGGCATGAGCCCCCTCTCATATTTCTATCTTACTCTGAGTAATTCGGTTTTCCTCTCTAATTGCATGCGGTGAAAAGTCGCTATTCCTTCACACACAGAGTTCCCACGCAGCGTCTCTCGTCACCCGGGTGGTCCGGTGACAGGCGAGTTCTGCTGAGCTTGAAAGGGTTAAGCCGACGGGTGTGAGGGAGTCGAGTGGATGCTTCCCAGACGCCGACATTGTCATAAGAGCGAAGGCGACACGCCCACAGGGGTCTGAGGGAGCGGCTGGGCTAGAGATTCTGTTACTTCACAGAAACTTAGTGAAAACACTTTCTAGCGGGCTACCAGCGAGGCGTGCGAATGACTTGTGTTCCCAGGCAGTCTTGGCGGGCAAATTCACGCGTTTTCTGCAAAATCGTAACTGTGATTGGCTTGCTCAGGGCATAGCTTCATGACGTAGCAAAATCGGCGCAGAAATTGGCGCCAAGAATCTCCATTGGTGGAATGGTAGAGCTTCGGCAATAGAGTGGAATTTTCTGCCAGTTTTCGAGTTGCTGATTGGAACGTTTAACCACGGCCAGTGTCGTGGGGGCGGGAATGTTCTGTGTTCGATTTTGTACGGGTGCTCTTGTGGAGTAGTCGGCTCTCGCCTTTCAGTCGGAGTAGGTTACAAGACTGAGCTCTCACTGCTCTGGACAGCCTGCCTTCCGTTGGCTGCCTAATATACTTTCATTTAATTGTAACTGTCTGACGAAGTTGCTGAAGTTTCGATTTCAATGTAACTTTCCGATTACAGTTGGCAATTGAGCGTTCTGCGTACAAGCGGCCTTTGTTGACCCTCTTGAGCAGTTTTGGCTAAAGTTGACTGTATCGGAGTTACTGTGTGACTTCACTTGTTAAAATCAACCACTGTACCGTCAGTGATTGTGTGGCGAGCCTTCTTCGTCTCCCTCAGAGGCGCATTTGTATTGATAGGAAGTCTTTAGTCTGGAACAACCAGACCAGGATAATTTGTTTCGGGCTATACTCGTGACATTATCATCACCACGACGGGACGTCGAAGCAACCAGCCATCGCTTCCGTTACGCCAGATCGTGTCCTTGCAGTTACGAAGACAGCGTGGTAATGTATGTCTGCAGCACCGGCAGATTAGGGAATTTTGCTATGTGATAATCAGAGCTCAGCAGAGTGCGTCTATTCCCGTCTTTTCTTACGTGGTTCTGTCTTGGATGTTCATTGCCTGAGTTCTCACTACTGTAGCAGCAATTAATGTTGGGTTGGCTGGGTGATTCTCTTAAGATTTGAGTTGCAAGGAATTGGGTCCACATATCACTTGGTCATAAACGTTGCAAGCTAGTTTATGGGCCACTTCACCTACCCAGCATTTATTTGAGTATGCAATATGACGTATTGTAAATGTTTCATGTGTTGTGTTTATTATTTTGAGTTTAGTCATGATAAATCAAACTGTTATTTTGGACAGAACTTTCATTCTGTTGATCGGTAAAGCAACCCTTTCATTTCTCACTACGTTAATGAAACCTTCCTTTATCAAATAAAAATATTGCAGGTGCCAAACTCTTTTCTACTCCACTTGCAGCGTCGATTACAGTCAGTTTGCGTTTCTTCTTAATCCATGTGCACCAGCAAAAGTCGGAGTTAGGAAAGGGGGGGCTTAGGGCATCATTTCCATATGAAGATTCTAGAAGAATTTAGTGTTAAATACACTGCTAGCCCCGGCACCTCGCAACTTGATGTAGCAACTGGACATCACTGCTGGCAACGGTGGTCACTAGAATGCACGGTCGTAAGAAGACCAGGCTCCGATGGGCAGTTGACACTACTGAGAGGGCGGGGTATCGCTCTGGCTCACAGTATTGCATCCGCAGCAACAATTTGAGCAGGAGTTGGCACCACAGTGACGCAACGAACTGTTACAAATCGGTTGCTTCAAGAACAGTTCTGAGGGAGAGGCCTTTTAGCCATCCTTCTACTAACCCCAAACCACCGCCATTTGCGACTGGTTTGATGTGGCCTGCTGCGAATTCCTCTTTTGTGCCAATCTCTTCGTCTCAGAGTAGCACCTGCAACCTACGTCCTCTGTTATTTGCTGGATGTGTTCCAATCCGTTTTCATCTACAGTTCTTATCCTCTAGAGCTCCGTCTACTACAGTGGCAGTTGTTCCCTGATACCTTAACAGTCCTGTCCCTTCTTCTTGTCAGTGTTTTTGGTGCATTCCTTTCCACGCCGACGTTCCGGAGGACCTCCTCATTTCTTACTTTATCAGTCTCCCTCATTTTTAACATTCTTCTGTAACGCCACATCTCAAATTCTTCGATTCTCCTCTGTTCCAGTTTTCCCACAGTCGATGTTTCGCTACCAGATACAATGCTGTGTCCAGAAGAATATAATAATTCCAATCCCAAAGAAATCAGGGGTTAACAGATGTGAACATTACCGAACTATCAGTTGGATAAGCCACAGCTGCAAAATACTAACTCGAATTCTCTACAGACGAATGGAAAAACTGGTAGAAGCCGACCTCGGGGAAGATCAGTTTGGGTTCCGTAGAAATGTTGGAACACGTGAGGCAATACTGACCCTACGACTTATCTTAGAAGAAAGATTAAGGAAGGCAAACCTACATTTCTAGCATTTGTAGACTTAGAGAAAGCTTGTGACAATGTTGACTACAATAATCTCTTTCAAATTCTGAAGGTAGCAGGGGTAAAATACAGGGAGTGAAAGGCTATTTACAATTTGTACAGAAACCAGATGGCAGTTATAAGCGTTGACCGGCATGAAAGGGAAGCAGTGGTTGGGATGGGAGTGACACAGGGTTGTTGCCTCTCTCTCAAGTTATTCAATCTGTATATTGGGCAAGCAGGAAAGGAAAAAAATCGTAGTAGAAATTAAAATCCATGGAGAAGAAATAAAAACTTTCAGGTTCGCCGATGACATTGTAATTCTGTCAGAGACAGCAAAGGAGTTGGGAAGAGCAGTTGAATGGAGTGGACAGTGTCTTGAAAGGAGGATATAAGATGAACATCAACAAAAGCAAAACGAGGATAATGGAATGTAGTCGAATGAAGTCGGGTCATGCTGAGGGAATTAGAGTAGGAAATGAGACACTTAAAGTAGTAAAGGAGTTTTGCTATTTGGGGAGCAAAATAACTGATGATGGTCGAAGTAGAGAGGATATTAAATGTAGACTGGCAATGGCAAGGAAAGCGTTTCTGAAGAAGAGAAATTTGTTAACATCGAGTATTGATTTAAGTGTCAGGAAGTCGTTTCTGAAAGTATTTGTATGGAGTGTAGCCATCTATGGAAGTGAAACGTGGATGATAAGTAGTTTGGACAAGAAGAAAATAGAAGCTTTCGAAATGTGGTGCTACAGAAGAATGCTGAAGATTAGATGGGTAGATCACATAAGTAATGAGGAAGTATTGAATAGAGTTGGGGAGACGAGGAGTTTGTGGCACAACTTGAAAAGAACAAGGGATCGGTTCGTAGGACATGTTCTGAGGCATCAAGGGTTCACCAATTTTGTATTGGAGGGCAGCGTGGAGGGTAAAAATCGTAGAGGGAGACCAAGAGATCAATACACTAAGGAGATTCAGAAGGATGTAGGTTGCAGTAGGTACTGGGAACTGAACAAGCTTGCACAGGATAGAGTAGCATGGAGATCTGCATTAAACCAGTCTCAGGACTGAAGACCACCACCACAACAAGAACAACAACAACAAACAGTGCTGTGCTGGAAAAGTACATTCTCAGAAAATTCTTCCTCAAGTTAAGGCCTATGTTTGATGCTGGTAGACTTCTCTTGCCCTTTTTGCCAGTGCTAGACTGCTCTTGATGTTCTTCTTTCTCCACCCGTCATGGGTTATTTTGATGCCTAGGCAGCAAAATTCCTTAAGTTCTTCTACTTTGTGACCACCGATCCTGATGTTAAGTTTCTCGCTGATTATATTTTTGCTACTTACCATTACTTTCGTCTTTTTTCGACTTACTCTCAGTCCACATTCTGTATTCGTTAGACTTTTGATTCCGCTTAGCAGATCGTGTAATTCTTCTTCACTTTCACCGAGGATAGGAATGTCGCCAATGAATTTTCTGAGTGATATCCTTCCACTTAAATTTTAATCCCACCCTTGAACTTTTCTTTATTTGCATCATTGTTTCTTCGATGTAGAGATCGACAGTAGGGATGAAAGACTACATACCTGTCTTAAGCCCTTTTTAATCGGAAGCCGGCCGAAGTGGCCGAGCAGTTCTAGGCACTACAGTCTGGAACCGCGCGACCGCTACTGTCGCAGGTTCGAATCCTGCCTCGGGCAGGTGTGATGTCCTTAGGTTGGTTAGGTATAAGTAGTTCTAAGTTCTGGGGGGCTGATGACTTCAGATTTTAAATCCCATACTGCTCAGAGCCATTTGAACAATTTTTTAATCGGAGCTCTTCCTTCTCGGTCTTCCACTGCTCTCCTTGGATCCTGTGCGTATTGTGTATTACCCGTCTTTCCCTAAAGCTAACCCATACTTACCACAGAATTTAGAAAATATCGCACCGTTTGACATTGTAGAGCGCTGTATCCAGGTCGACAAATCTTATGATCGTGGCTGGATTTTTTTTTTTTTTTTTTAGTCTTTCTTCCATTATCAACCGCAACGTCAGAATTGCCAAACTGATCGTCATCTGACTCATCCTCAATTTCCTTTTCCACTCGTCTATATGTCACTCTTGTCAGCAATTTGGTTGCGTAACTTCGATTGTGCGATAATTCTCGCACTTGTCGGCTCCTGCAGTCTTCAGAATTGTGTGGATGATGAATCTTTTCCCGAAAGCCAGACGGTATGTCTCCGAACTCATACACTCTACGCACGAATGTGAATAATCGTTTTGTTGCCACTTACCACAATGATTTTAGAAATTCTGATGGCATGTTATCTAAGGCTTCTGCCTACCTCTAATTCTCTTGATTGCAGTGCTGGATGTCGTATCTCTTCTATATCGACTCCTCTTTTTTCTTGTATCACGTCATCAGACAAATCTTCCTCCTCACAGAGGCCTTCAGTGTACCTATACCATGTTATTATTGTACCAGTACTTCACAGTTTCTATGCCTTATATCGCGCTTACATTAACCTGTGACCTTGCAGTGTTAATGAGTTAAAAATGTTGCTTAGACAAATGTATTCCCGAAATTTCATTACTCTACATTAACTACACTCCTGGAAATGGAAAAAAGAACACATTGACACCGGTGTGTAAGACCCACCATACTTGCTCCGGACACTGCGAGAGGGCTGTACAAGCAATGATCACACGCACGGCACAGCGGACACACCAGGAACCGCGGTGTTGGCCGTCGAATGGCGCTAGCTGCGCAGCATTTGTGCACCGCCGCCGTCAGTGTCAGCCAGTTTGCCGTGGCATACGGAGCTCCATCGCAGTCTTTAACACTGGTAGCATGCCGCGACAGCGTGGACGTGAACCGTATGTGCAGTTGACGGACTTTGAGCGAGGGCGTATAGTGAACATGCGGGAGGCCGGGTGGACGTACCGCCGAATTGCTCAACACGTGGGGCGTGAGGTCTCCACAGTACATCGATGTTGTCGCCAGTGGTCGGCGGAAGGTGCACGTGCCCGTCGACCTGGGACCGGAACGCAGCGACGCACGGATACACGCCAGGACCGTAGGACCCAACGCAGTGCCGTAGGGGACCGCACCGCCACTTCCCAGCAAATTAGGGACACTGTTGCTCCTGGGGTATCGGCGAGGACCATTCGCAACCGTCTCCATGAAGCTGGGCTACGGTCCCGCACACCGTTAGGCCGTCTTCCGCTCACGCCCCAACATCGTGCAGCCCGCCTCCAGTGGTGTCCCGACAGGCGTGAATGGAGGGACGAATGGAGACGTGTCGTCTTCAGCGATGAGAGTCGCTTCTGCCTTGGTGCCAATGATGGTCGTATGCGTGTTTGGCGCCGTGCAGGTGAGCGTCACAATCAGGACTGCATACGACCGAGGCACACAGGGCCAACACCCGGCATCATGGTGTGGGGAGCGATCTCCTACACTGGCCGTACACCACTGGTGATCGTCGAGGGGACACTGAATAGTGCACGGTACATCCAAACCGTCATCGAACCCATCGTTCTACCATTCCTAGACCGGCAAGGGAACTTGCTGTTCCAACAGGACAATGCACGTCCGCATGTATCCCGTGCCACCCAACGTGCTCTAGAAGGTGTAAGTCAACTACCCCGGCCAGCAAGATCTCCGGATCTGTCCCCCATTGAGCATGTTTGGGACTGGATGAAGCGTCGTCTCACGCGGTCTGCACGTGCAGCACGAACGCTGGTCCAACTGAGGCGCCAGGTGGAAATGGCATGGCAAGCCGTTCCACAGGACTACATCCAGCATCTCTACGATCGTCTCCATGGGAGAATAGCAGCCTGCATTGCTGCGAAAGGTGGATATACACTGTACTAGTGCCGACATTGTGCATGCTCTGTTGCCTGTGTCTATGTGCCTGTGGTTCTGTCAGTGTGATCATGTGATGTATCTGACCCCAGGAATGTGTCAATAAAGTTTCCCCTTCCTGGGACAATGAATTCACGGTGTTCTTATTTCAATTTCCAGGAGTGTATTTGTGGGTGCTGCGATTTTTTCTCGTTAGTTTGTAAGTAATGACCACCATAACTTTCTCATTGCGGGATCGAAATCGCCTGCTGCTGGTAAAGCTCATTTCCAAGAACGGTGACTGTACGCCAGTATCTCTGGAGAAGTTGTAGACACTCTGAGGTATGAAAAAAGGCGTTGGTCCGATGTCTGGCAACGGTCTGGAGAGAATGAGAACGAAGTTGACAGGTTCTTTTGAAGTGGAATGTGGCAGAGGAAGGAAAACTATTGATCCGGCGTCAGTATCAGATGTCAGAGCATTCAAGGAGGGGTCGAGCGGTGGTGTGCACGGGGAACTGCCCGAGCTTTGGAGATGCCTGCGATCCACGGAGCATAAAATTCTATGAAACATAGTGCGTTGCTATCAATACAAAATTGCCCATATTCAGGAGTTACTTCATGCTAACCTGCCAGTAAGACAAACGCTTGCTCTAAGAATTTCTTGCTCGCGTGGAAATGGACAGTGAATGGCCGCTGAAGCTTCTGCAGACAGACGATGCCCATTTCTGTCTCCAAGGACGCGTCAATGCACGTAATTGCTGAATATGAGCAGCAGAAAATTCGTACGCACATAAACAGTTACCGCTTCATTCTAAAAAGGTAACTCTGTGGTACGGATTTATCGTAGAGCTGATAGGCCCTCCGGGGCTTTGTTAGCTGTACCGTCACTGGTAAACGCTGTGGAGTCTTTTTCGCACCAACGTCATTCATTGCACAGCCAGTGAAGCAGCTGCTGCTACTGCAGAGGCATTTCGGAAATTCTAGAATTATCAGCCTTTATCTCCTACTGCCTGGCTGTCCATGTCACGTGATCTTAATCCGTGTAACTTCTGGCTGTGAGGTTATCTGAAACATTTGTGTGCAGTGCTCAGATTACGAATGTAGCTGAACTGAAGTCACACACGGCGCAGCGCATTTTGACTGTAACGGCTGAGATACTCCGATCTGTCGTGGAACATGACGTTTCTCAACTTCAACTTGTGGCAGTAAACGGGGGACACCACACTCAGCCTGGCTTACACACGAGTCTCACGACAATTGAAAACCAATTTCATTGTTTCTTTTTATGCAGTTTTTCGGAGAGTTAAAAACTGATTTTCCCCGTCCTATGTGGTACGATCTAGTCGTGTTGGATAGGACTAAGTAACAGTGCCACAAATGTTGAATGCCAAACTTGTGAGGATGTAACCACATTGCAGTACGGCTGGTTTCCTGTGCAAATCACACTATCCTCGAATAGCGGTTCATCTCTCATTTTTAAGTTAAGAAGCTTACAGAGCCACTTAACGGGAAAATTTTTTTTGTGTTTTTTTTTTTTTTTTTTTTTTTTTTTTTTTTTTTTTTTTTGTTTCCGTAACGTTTCCCCCTTTCATCGACAATATTCCTTTGAAGTATGACGTCATTCTGAGCAGCAGTTTTTTTTTCTGCATCTTGACACTGAAACTTTAACTACAATTACCCTGTATAAAAAAAATTACAGAAGTTGGATTGCAGAGTGTGATCTCCTTGTTAGACTAATTACAGGCCGGCCGCGGTGGTCTAGCGGTTCTGGCGCTGCAGTCCGGAACCGCGGGACTGCTACGGTCGCAGGTTCGAATCCTGCCTCGGGCATGGGTGTGTGTGATGTCCTTAGGTTAGTTAGGTTTAAGTAGCTCTGAGTTCTAGGGGACTTATGACCTAAGATGTTGCGTCCCATAGTGCTCAGAGCCATTTGAACCATTTGAACTAATTACAGTGTGGATAGAGGCGTCCAAACAACCATTCTTCACACGCAAAAAAATCTCCGGTACGTGTTATAATGGAATATACCTTCCGCCATGCACTTCACAACGATTTGCAGAGTACGGATTTACAAGTAGATATGTTCGCTTCAGATTTCGATCAGTTTTAAATAGTTCCAAAGAACAAGTGACAAATGATATGAAGATTATCGAAGTGGAAGACAATGGGAAAATTTCACTAATTACCTGTAATGTTAAAAATTTCGTTCTTATCGATATTGCTGTGAGTCGCTCATCGAGTTAGTGACCAGAGGCGTGGGTTGCACTCCGTGTTGGAGTGGCCAGTCGATACACCGCAGGTGTAGGGGAAACCCTAGTGATTGTCTCTGTTAAGAGCAATCAGCTTTCTCCCGCGTTATCGCTTTTGTCTATCTCATTCAAGCTTAGTTACAAACGGCAAGGCAGATTACACCTCGCGAGATCACAGCTAATAACTCCTTTCATATTCTGGAGTGCAAAGCACTGAACGGACATGCTGATGAAAATTCCTGCAGACCATAATACGGCTAGGTCCATGTTCGGAGCGATAATTCTTAAAAGATTGTTCGTAGCGTTCTCCCACACAATGTAACAAAGCGTTCTGCTGTTCTCACTCCATCCTGCTACCCATTAAGCACAGTAATTTTATTATTACTAAAGGAAATAAATTCTCTGAGTGGCTCTGCGATCATCGTGGATTTTTGAGATTGACTTTTCGGTTTAGCCGGCAGCCGCCATCCGCGTAGGCAACAGTCTCATTCCATCTGACACAGAACTTTATTTTACGAATTCTAACTTTCGTTCCGATAAAGCGAATAATCGAAACGTAGGAAATGTACTAAGCGATCTACACGGCTTAAGTAGGTACTCCCCTTTCTACACGTGAAGAATAGGTGATTTTCGTGATTTTTTTAAAGCAAAATGATAAGTAATGCTAAAACTGATTTTTATATTTTTATTCCTTATACTTCTGTCTTTAACCAACCGTCTGTGTGTCCACAATGGACGCTCCTTGTAACCGTTGCATCAGGTGTAAGAACCCCTTGCAACGCTGATCATCTACTGGAATTCCCAAAGCCCACATAGTGGACGTGTAACAAAACAAATATGTACTAGCCATCTTCAATATATTTCTATCAGCACACATAGGATAACTGAAAAATCTTGAATTATAAGAAAACCTTACCTTATAACAAAGCGGTAACGTGCTGAAATGAATGTTATTTTCTTCGCCCACAAAATCGAGAGAAAAGCGTGTACGTAAAATAGTCATTTGTAGATATCGCAAAACAGCTATCACAGAAAAGAAATCAGTTTAGAGTTCCGGCAAAAAATTTCGATCAAAATCTTACTATAGTTCACAAGTTACGTTTCCAGCCAATATGAAAAATACGGTTTCGAGAGAAACGCATTTAAAGTTAAAGTTTTTGTAGTTAACTCAGTGAAATCTGGACTATATAGCAACCCTTCCAGATCCAGATGGAAGTTCCCTCCTCCACCCTCTTGTTGCCATGGCGTTCTTGCGACTGTCTTTGGCACCTTCTGTCATCCGCTGCTCTGCTTTTCGTCCGGTTTTTTGCAGCATTTGTAGCAGACTGGTCCGATCTCAAGTTCCAGCATCTTCACAATTTTCATAATGCTGCTAGGCAGTCATTGGAATTACATGCTGCCACATTGACCGTGTTGCCGACTATTTTTTCCCGCTGCGAACTGGTTTCGTGTAAGCTTTTTCGCAAATCACCCTGTAGCTCGATAACGGAGTTTCTGGCGAATTTGGCATGAACACTACACTTAAGTAGACATCCCACAGGACATTTTAAGTCAAGAAATCTATTTTTATTAATTTCTCAGATATCACTGCCCTCTTAATTGGCATAAAAAATTGATAGAATTATGTGTAAACAACTCACCAAAGGTAATATTATTTGGCGTATTTGAATAATTCCTGTTTCTGTGTAGAAGCCGTTGTATGGTGTAGCAAAGTAATCAGCATTTCAAAAGCGTTCTTTTGGTACAAACTAACATACACACACACACACACACACACACACACACACACACACACACACACACTGACACACTGTAAGCTGCTCTCTATGCTTTGTTTCTATATGAATTTTAGCCCAACTTTACCTCCCAGTCTATAAAAGTATAGTTATTACAAAAAAACTATTTCTTCACGAACTGGTATCAAACTTATGCTCGTATACTAAACTGTGACTAAGCAGAACCTAATTTGAACTGAGCTGTAACTGATCTGAATGCAACTGACGTAAGAGAATTATCTGACCCTGCCCAAAATTTCCGCTCACCTCGCGCCCTGACAACATCGTTGCAGATTTTTCGACAGCACAACAGCAGACAGCAAGCAGGCAGTGGCTAAGCTGGATTTCTATTTCCAAATACATACTCAAACTGTTGCATGTGGTAATGCGTAATGACAAACAATGGGGTGGGGAGAGTAACTGTTCCTATGAAATGATAGGCCAAGACAACGATTTTATAGTAAAGTATACATCGAAAATGACAGAATAAAACTTCCTGTGATCTTCACACATAACAATGGTCTGAACAATACTACGCTTAACAAAGTGAACAGTAATTTAAAAAAGGGCACAAAGTTATCGGAGAATTTCTATAAAAATCAAACAGCTTAATCAATAATTTGTTAATCCATAATTCAGCCTTGCTGTCCTTTTATCTAACAGGTACTATCACAAGTCAACACAGCACTACAGAATACCCCCATCCCCTGCCACACTTCAACTAAGAATGTGTCAGACTGTTAAAATTGCTACACCAAGAAGAAATGCAGATGATAAACGGGTATTCATTGGAGAAATATATTATACTAGAACTGACATGTGATTACATTTTCACGCAATTTGGGTGCATAGATCCTGAGAAATCAGTACCCAGAACAACCACCTCTGGTCTTAATAACGGTCTTGATACGCCTGGGCTTTGAGTCAAACAGAGCTTGGATGGCGTGTACAGGTACAGCTGCCCATGCAGCTTCAACACGTTACCACAGTTTATCAAGAGCAGTGACTGGCGTATTGTGACGAGCCAGTTGCTCGGCCACCATTGACCAGACGTTTTCAATTGGTGAGAGATCTGGAGAATGTGGTGGCCAGGGCAGCAGTCGAAAATTTTCTGTATCCGGAAAGGCCCGTACAGGACCTGCAACATGCGGTCATGCATTATCCTGCTGAAATGTAGGGTTTCGCAGGGATCGAATGAAGGGTAGAGCCACGGGTCGTAACACATCTGAAATGTAACGTCCACTGTTCAAAGTGCCGTCAATTCGAACAAGAGGTGACCGAGACGTGTAACCAACGGCACCCCATACCATCACGCCGGGTGATAGGCCAGTATGGCGATGACGAATACACGCTTCCAATGTGCGTTCACCGCGATGTCACCAAACACGGATGCGACCATTATGATGCTGTAAACAGAACCTGGATTCATCCGAAAAATGACGTTTTGCCATTCGTGCACCTAGGTTCGTCGTTGAGTACACCATCGCAGGCGGTCCCGTCTGTGATTGCACCGTCAAGTGTAACCGCAGCCGTGGTCTCCGAGCTGATAGTCCGTGCTGCTGCAAACGTCGTCGAACTGTTGGTGCAGATGGATGTTGTCTTGCAAACGTCCCCATGTGTTGACTAAGGGATCGAGACGTGGCTGCACGATCCGTTACAGCCATGCGGATAAGATGCCTGTCATCACGACTGCTAGTGATACGAGGCCGTTGGAATCCAGTACGGCGTTCCGTATTACCCTCCTGAACCCACCGATTCCATATTATGCTAACAGTCAGTGGATCTCGACCAACGCGAGCAGCAATGTCGCGATACGATAAACCGGAACGCGATAGGCTGGAATCCGACCTTTATCAAAGTCGGAAACGTGATGGTAGGCATTTTTCCTCCTTACACGAGACACCACAACAGCGTTTCACCAGACAACGCCGGTCAACTGTTGTTTGTGTATGAGAAATCAGTTGGAAACTTTCCTCATGTCATCATGTTTTAGGTGTCGCCACCGGCGCCAACGTTGTATGAATGCTCTGAAAAGCTATCGTTTGCATATCACAGCATCTTCTTCCTGTCGACGTCATCTTCGTGGTGTAGCAATTTCAATGGCTAGTGGTATATATATATACTGTGTCTCTAACACGATCTCTCGGCGCAATACGATTGCTATGAGACAGGGAATCGAAGATCAGAACGGCCTGTAGGTACAACAAAATTAAAGAGTAATGGCGAAACGTTCAGTGCCCACAGCTTTCACCAGTTGCTCCACTTTCAACGTTCTTTCTTCTGCAGCAGTATTTTTATTGGCGAGACAGTTGCATGTACGTGTACAATGAGATTCTTATATGTCACCATGCTGTTGTGAGCAGCGCGTTACGATTTTGCGGTTCAGATGTTGCAGTAGTTCACAGGAGCTATCATTGATCTCTGTTTGGCAGTTTAGGAGTGTAATGATCTAGCGGTGGACTTCTCATACCCCAAGGCAGTGTAGTCACTAACTTTCCTTCAGCTGCTTGGCTTTTGACAGTTTACTTTGTTGTTCGTAATGCTGGACTAACGTCTCATCAACGTTAACAGTGAGACTGAGAAATTATTCTCTTTTGTCTTAAAAACGCCTAATATGCGATTGTGGCATTTCCAAACGTTCCTGTTCGTAGATGTATGTCACAGGATTCACGTTAGTTTGCAAATGCTAAACCGTCGCAGACGTTCAAGGTTTGGGGAGAGCTAGATGCCATTCATCACATTAAATAGAAATTTTGTGTAAGTCATCTCGTATGCTCATACAGTCACTCAGCTTCTACTCCTCCCTGTACGCCACGGGGTCAGCAACAACCACAGATGGCTGCACATCCTGTACGCCAGACCATTTATATGCACTACTTCAAACTGAAGTGTGGAAACAAACTAGCAAAATTTCTCCTTGACAACTCCTCCTATTCTGCAGAAGAACTGCTATTATCGTAAGGTGTATAATGCAGAGAGTAGGAATTATACAAAAAAGCTTATAAATGTTTGGCATGTAGCCGTTTTCAAATTAATTTGCGATTTGAACGTAAAATTACTCCTTCCAGTCATTTCGATTTAAAATGATCCGTGGAATATGAAATAAACTGTTGTTGTTGTGGTCTTCAGTCCTGAGAGTGGCCTGATGCAGCTCTCCATGCTACTCTATCCCGTGCAAGCTTCTTCATCTCCCAGTACCTACTGCAACCTACATCTTTCTGAATGTGCTTAGTGTATTCATCTCTTGGTCTCCCTCTACGATTTTTACCCTCCACGCTGCCCTCCAATACTAAATTGGTGATCCCTTGATGCCTCAAAACATGTCCTACCAACTGATCCCTTCTTCTGGTCAAGTTGTGTCCCAAACTCCTCTTCTCCCCAATTCTATTCAATACCTCGTCATTAGTTATGTGATCTACCCATATAATCTTCAGGATTCTTCTGCAGCACCACATTTCGAAAGCTTCTATTCTCTTCTTGTCTAAACTATTTATCGTCCACGTTTCACTTCCGTACATGGCTACACTCCATATCTACATCTACATCCATACTCCGCAAGCCACCTGACGGTGTGTGGTGTCTTTCAGAAAAGACTTCCTGACCCTTAAATCTATACTCGATGTTAACAAATTTCTCTTCTTCAGAAACGCTTTCCTTGTCATTGCCAGTCTATATTTTATAACCTACTTCGACCATCATCAGTTATTTTGCTGCCCAAATAGCAAAACTCCTTTACTACTTTAAGTGTCTCATTTCCTAATTTAACTCCCTCAGCATCACCCGATTTAATTCGACTAAATTCCATTATCCTCGTTTTGCTTTTGTTGATGTTCATCTTATATCCTCCTTTTAAGACACTGTCCATTCCGTTCATGTCCTTTGCTGTCTCTGAGAATTACAATGTCATCGGCGAACCTCAAAGTTTTAATTTCTTCATCATGGATTTTAATACCTACTCCAAATTTTTCTTTTGTTTTCTTTACTGCTTGCTCAATATACAGACTGAATAACATCAGGGAGAGGCTAGAACCCTGTCTGACTCCCTTCCCAACCACTGCTTCCCTTTCATGTCCCTCGACTCTTATAACTGCCGTCTGGTTTCTGTACAAATTGTAAATAGCCTTTTGCTTCCAGTATTTTACCCCTGCCACCTTCAGAATTTGAAAGAGGGTGTTCCAGTGAACATTGTGTATGCAGCTTTACTGTATGGTTAAATGATGAAATAAACTAACATATTAAAAATAAATACTATGAAAACCCAGAAGTACGGTGTCCACTACTGTAGCTTTAGCAGTAGTGGAAACAGGGTTACTGCGATGTATTCCGCCAGCATGTCATACCCGCCATACAGGAGGGAGACGCGTCGAACCCAACAGTTTTCATGTAAGACGAGGCCCCACCGCACATCGCTCGTGAAGTTCACCTGCTTCCCCGAAACACATCTGGAAACGATAGAATTATCAGCCAATGTTTGGCCTGCACAATAACGTGTGATTTCTGGTTGTGAAGCTACCTGGACCACAGGGTTTAGCAGCGTAACATTCACACGTGTGCTGATCTGAAGCGCCGCATATCAAGAGAGGTAGCCAGTGTAGCTATGGACCTGCTTCGTTCTGCTGTGCAGAAAGCAATCCTGCGCTTTCAGACTCTTCTGGACACTGGTGGGCGCCCTATTGAGCTCCTTTTGCAGCGATAATGGCACTAGTATGCAGTGATATGATGGGCCGTAGCATCACATTAAAAGTGTTTCAACTGAACTTATTCTGCATTATTTCTTTTCCACATGTCCTTACATTAATACTACCAAGTTTATTTGTTTCCGCGTTGTAACGTGTTAAATAGGAAAAGTTGGAGTGTAGCCAGCCAGTATATGAATATTACCTGTTGCGGGATGTTGATGTTTAAAGGTCTCTGTTGGATTCCTTTCATGTTAATTTCTTAAATCTGTTGCCATTTCCGGCATAAATTCCACTTCTAAATGTACTGTGGTGTTTCTGACTGTATGTGGGAGGAGACTGAGCAGTGGAACGCGTTACTTTTACACATAAACAAGAACGATCTGTCACACTACTAAACTTCAAAACACAGTTTATATGTAATTCATGTCACACAGTCTCATACGGAACCTACATCCTCTTTCTTTTATATACTGTATATTATAAGATACTGTCATCCCCCTTCCCTTGTGTGTGAAAGGATGAATGAGCAAATGTATTTCTAGTTGCATGCTCGATGGTAGCAGACAAGCCTGTCTGCCAGGGAACAGTAGGACCAACGTCGGAACAGGTCGCTACGCTTTCTAAAAGCAGAGAGCTTTCTATTCTTGCTATGGTCCTGTCTGTCCCTTGTCATGTTGGTATAGGAAGCTGCCTCTCTGGTCACTTCCGTTTGTATCTGTGAAGCACCCTCAGCAGGGGCCCACGCCAGTCTGTCCGCAGCGAGCGTCTGAAGTGGTAAGATCTCCGGCTAAGCGCGTCTCTGCTAAGTCTGTAGGACAATGGATTTCTTAAGTTCAGCCTAACTGAAAATTTAATAATCTTTATTTCAGGTTTAGATCTAAAATATCTAATGTTATCTTAAATTGCAACGCAGTGTAATTCGAGTGTGAAGTTCAGAATATCTTCCAGTAGTTGCTTTGTCACTACTTTGTGAGTAAAGTGGAACCATGTGTTGATGATCCGTAATTCTAACTAAGATCATCAATCTTAAATGCGAATGTGCGTGAGATTATAACATCTCCTCTTGACAATATTTTTCAATATAGCAACTTTTCTTTATGTTCAACCCATGTGGGGTGTACTTTGTGAGACTAGTACCGCGTCCCTATACAATTGTTTGACCCATCAGGTTAATAGTAAGATGATAGTAACCAGTTCGAGATTTTTCTTTTGTAAATTGCGTTTCGATGTAATTTATTTTAATTATCAAAATTATTGGGGAGTTACACTCTTTGTGTAAACCAAGTTGACCACGTGAAGCATGTGGTGTAAGCATCAAAGTAGCCCTCAGCTATTCTTTTCGGGAAAATTTCACAGAGAGTTAGTATGAATTTAGTATACCAGTGTGTGGTAATTTCATGAGGGACAGGATTGCGCTACAAACGTAACTTCTTTGGGTGAAAATTGAATCGGTTGGTTGTGATTAATTTCCTCTTGCATATGTTTCAACGTTCTTTGCGTGTTATTTTATGAATGCAGTGTTGATGCAGTCTCCCAATCTTGAGTTCATATTTGATGTGTTGTGTAAGATTACAAACTCACATTTTCACAATCCTAAATAAGGCACCAGTTTAGTTATGAATCAAGTTTAATATGCTGAAATTTTAACGGAACAATGATCAATGTTAAAATAAATGTCCAAATATAAACTGATTTATTTCTTTTTATTTAAAATCTCTTTATGTATATATATATATATGTATCACCGGTTGTCGTACGGTGACTGTTAAAAGATTATAATTAATGTTAGTCTGGTTGGGATTCTGGTAAGCTAGACTGGATACCTGGTGAAACAGTTGCTCAGTAATGCAAGGTTAACTTCCCCAGATAGCTCACAACTTTTGATCCGCTTTTATTGTCTTGAGTATCAGCACCGATTTCAGAACAAATTAATGCATCAACATTACAGTGTTACACAGAAAGCAGCCTCCGCCCCGCCACGCACCTCGCAGCAGGTGGCGGGCTGCAGCCGCGGCCTCAGGTGAGCAAGGTGAGCCGCAAGGCCGCCGCCAGCTGCCGTCCAGCCGCCCAGCCGCCCAGCAGCCCCGCCCCCACTGTGCTAAAGAGCGCTCCTTTCTCCCGCGCCCGCCGCCTGTCCTTTCCCTGCCACGCCCCCGGACCGCTCCCCGCGGTTTCGACAGACCAGCCGCCGCCTGCAGCAGGTCAGCACGCGGGGGGAGCGCCTCAGGCACCGAGAATAACAGTGTTCGTTCTGCCACCACATTCCGTTCTCCGCATTAAGCAGCCATCGCAGTGCGAGTCGGATTGAAGAAACTCAAAAGTCCCACAATGCATTTCGGCGACGTTCACACTGCTCTTCTTGAGCGATAAACACGCCACTATTGAATGAAAATGCGCAAAATAGTCAACTTACCCATTTGTCTGACCTCAAGATTTGTAATTATTTGGAACGGAATCGGACGGAACCGGGCTTCAACGTTAATCTTTCTTTGAAGGAAGTTTTGGTGTTGAAACTGGTAGAGGGAAACAGTTTAATTCTCTGCTAACATCGAAAATTAGCTGTTTTCGCCCACACTGCTCAAGCTACAGTAGTGGACGCCATACTTTTGCATCTTTTTAGTATTTATTTTTAGTAAGTTTGTTTCATGTACCATGGATCATTTTACGAGGTAAATCGTTATGATGTGGAATGAGTTACTTTCAAATCACAAATTAATTTGCAAATACAGCTACATGCAAAATGGTGTGTGTGTGTGTGTGAGAGAGAGAGAGAGAGAGAGAGAGAGAGACAGAGAGAGAGTGAGGGAGGGAGGGAGGGAGGGAGGGAGTTGGTAATTCCTACTCTCCACCTTTTACACATTACAATAATAGCAGTTCTTCTACAGAAGAGGAGTAGTAATAGTAAAGGAAGTTTTCTAGTTTTTTTCACATTTTTCATTTCTGTTAGTCAGATATTTCATACCCAGTGGGGTAAATGATCAAAAATTTTTATTGCAGCATTGTACACCCTATTTTGTGCTAAAGACAAACTTAATTTATGTAATCAATGTCCATTTCCCTTCTGGTATTGTAATTATGTACATCATTGTACGTTTTGAATTGTAGAGGATTGCTTACAAACCTCACGAGCTAATACAAACAGGGTGTTCCAGCTATCTTGTCCACCCAAAATACCTCTGGAACAATAACAGCTATTGGAAAACGACTTTCACCGGTACCAATGTAGGGCTGGGGCCCATGAACGTACACATTTGGGAACATTCTAAAACGAAAGCATATGTGTTTTTTAACACAAACTTATGTTTTTTTTTTTTTAAATGGACCTCCTATATTTTTTCTTCAGCAATCCATAGCATGACAAAGCACATACACAATGGCGTTGATTGCATCGCAATATTCTCATTACATCCCGAGATATTGAGACGCGAAGTTGACGCTTGAAACACCCGACATGCGCTGCTAGCGCACGTCCTGAGGCTCAGGCGTGAACCCCATGCTGCCCGTAATCGCGATGTGATTGACATACTTATCAAGAGGTCCGAAACGAATAATACCGTCTGCTGCCATCCTGCATTAACGTCGTACATTCCAGCAGGTATTTATCCCATAGGCTAGGGGTGATGCGGTTCTGTAACATATCTGTGTACCGCAACGTTAGTCACAAAGTTAACTTCGCTTATCGTTAATCCGTTACTAAAAAGGCAATGCCGTTCAACGTTAAAACTTTACTGTAGATCTAGCGCAAGTGACAGTTAATCATTCACTCGTAATAGTAAAATTCATGTTGATGGTTTTAGTGAAACGAGCAATTGGACTAAAAGTTGTACCGTTGTTTAGGTACAAATGTTTTGATATGGGAAGTTCAGGTAGGACATAGAAGATGAATGTAAACCAATTAGTTTTATTATCACATAATTATCAATGCTATGTTTATCTAATGCGTTAAATGACAAATTGTTGCAAACAAATATTTCTTAACATCACTGGGTAAAATGGCCCTTTGTAGAAACTTCCACTGTGGTACCAGCACTACATACTAAACATAGCGTTCACATCTCATGCTCAAAGTGATGCCCATTGGCTTGCATACATAGGCTCACTCTGCGGATGAAGGATGCCCTATCCCGTGCTACTGTTTCCTCTTTGATGGCTGTACAAGCATCAATAATGCGTTGCTTCATGTCCTCTGGTGTTGTTGGTTCATGTTGGTAAACAGCATCCTTCACCGCTCCCCAAAGAAAATAATCCAGCGGTGTAAGGTCCGGAGATCGGGCAGGCCACCTAACTGGGCCACCTCGTCCAATCCACCTACCAGGGCACCTACGGTTCAGAAGTCGTCGTGCTCGTAAGGCGTTATGTGCAGGGCATCCGTCATGCTGATACCACATGACCATTCTCCGGTTCAGAGGTACGGTGTCCAAGAGAACAGGAAGATTGTGTCGTATAAATCTAGAGTATTGTCTGCCATTTTGGATGCCATTTATAAAGAAAGGTCCGATAATGGTATCCCCAATAATCCCACACCAAACATTAACTTTCCACGGACGTTGATGCTCTACCTGGCGGAGCCATTTTGGATTGTCTGCGGACCAATAATGCATAGTCCTCATATTGACAATTCCTTTGTTGGAGAATGATGTCTCGTCGGTAAAGAGAACATCTGCAAAAAAAAATTGGATTAGTCAGAAGTTGTTGCTGAGCCCACCGACAAAATGTTACCCTATTGCGCAAGTCATTTCCATGAAGATCCTGGTGTAAATGAACATGGTAAGGATGAAATTTATGACGTTTAAGAACACGCTGTGCACTTGATTTCGACACACCAGCTTCATTTTCAATTTGACGTGTGCTGATTTGAGGATTCACAGCTATGGTAGCGAGCACAGCAACTTCAGCACGTTCATCTGTGCGTGTTCTAGGACGATGTCGAGGTCTTGGATTTAAGCTTCCCGTTTCACGTAGACGAGATGTGAGACGACCAAACATCCGGCGCGAAGGCGATGGCTTGTCAGGGAACAGTCGTTCTGCCTGAACAGCATTTCGTCCACCTACAACAGGGTACAGTACAGGTATGTAGAGTAGGGTAGAAAACAGACATATTAACTTAATAATCATAATGTTCGCTAACAGTACTATCAACAAACAAGCAATCTCATAACGTATTTCCCGTCAACGTACATTCTCCATAGACCAGCAGCATTTCTACCATATCTTCATGTGTGTGCATTATACTGTACAGTATAAGTTCCACAACACAACGTTTATTCACAATGTGTACTACCTCCGTGCCGTCACTAGATTACTCTGATGCACGACTACACTGGCAACCGGTGTACTGCACGCCAAAACAACTACAAATGGGATGGTCGGAGGGTGGTGGAGTACAGGAGTTTGCATGGGTCGCAAATCATAAGCAAGGCGAAGTGGTAACTGTGGCAGTAGTGGGAACTACGTTGGACACTTGACTAGGTAGAGCCAGGCCCTGCGCGTCAGGCACAATGAGTCATATAACGCATTAGATAAACCTTATTTTGGGTGTGCAGGATAAATTAAGACAACCTGATGGGTGTACACCGATCGGTACTGGTTCATATTGTGTACGTAGATACGTAAAACGTGCAAGAGGGAAACCATTATGTGCTTATGGGAGTTGATGGCAGCAGACCGTATTATTCGTTTCGGACCTCTTGTTAAGTATGGAGGTCTGATTACACATGTCAATCACATCGCGATTACGGGCAGCATGGGGTTCACGCCTGAGCCTCAGGACGTGCGCTAGCAGCGCATGTCGGGTGTTTCAAGCGTCAACTTCGCGTCTCAATATCTCGGGATGTAATGCGAATATTGCGATGCAATCAACGCCATTGTGTATGTGCTTTGTCATGCTATGGATTGCTGAAGAAAAATTACAGGCGGTCCATTTAAAAAAACATAAGTTTGTGTTAAAAAACACATATGCTTTCGTTTTAGAACGTTCCCAGATATGTACGTTCATGGGCCCCAGCCCTACATTGATACCGGTGAAAGTCGTTTTCCAATAGCTGTTATTGTTCCAGAGATATTTTGGGTGGACAAGATAGCTGGGACACCCTGGATAATGTCAACCAGTACACTGAATGACCAACCCCCATAACAGATGTTTACGAGACGATCATGGGTGAGCACCACATGTTAGTCTTATCATACGTTTTTGACCAAAGAAGACTTTATTTCTTAAAGATAAGCTACCCCTGAAAATTATTCCATAACAAATTGTT
Source organism: Schistocerca cancellata (assembly GCF_023864275.1). Lineage (NCBI taxonomy): Eukaryota > Metazoa > Arthropoda > Insecta > Orthoptera > Acrididae > Schistocerca > Schistocerca cancellata. The sequence goes on along the minus strand of NC_064635.1, from coordinate 11,626,860 downwards.
GAACGAAAATATGCAAAATACACTCCTGGAAATTGAAATAAGAACACCGTGAATTCATTGTCCCAGGAAGGGGAAACTTTATTGACACATTCCTGGGGTCAGATACATCACATGATCACACTGACAGAACCACAGGCACATAGACACAGGCAACAGAGCATGCACAATGTCGGCACTAGTACAGTGTATATCCACCTTTCGCAGCAATGCAGGCTGCTATTCTCCCATGGAGACGATCGTAGAGATGCTGGATGTAGTCCTGTGGAACGGCTTGCCATGCCATTTCCACCTGGCGCCTCAGTTGGACCAGCGTTCGTGCTGGACGTGCAGACCGCGTGAGACGACGCTTCATCCAGTCCCAAACATGCTCAATGGGGGACAGATCCGGAGATCTTGCTGGCCAGGGTAGTTGACTTACACCTTCTAGAGCACGTTGGGTAGCACGGGATACATGCGAACGTGCATTGTCCTGTTGGAACAGCAAGTTCCCTTGCCGGTCTAGGAATGGTAGAACGATGGGTTCGATGACGGTTTGGATGTACCGTGCACTATTCAGTGTCCCCTCGACGATCACCAGTGGTGTACGGCCAGTGTAGGAGATCGCTCCCCACACCATGATGCCGGGTGTTGGCCCTGTGTGCCTCGGTCGTATGCAGTCCTGATTGTGGCGCTCACCTGCACGGCGCCAAACACGCATACGACCATCATTGGCACCAAGGCAGAAGCGACACTCATCGCTGAAGACGACACGTCTCCATTCGTCCCTCCATTCACGCCTGTCGCGACACCACTGGAGGAGGGCTGCACGATGTTGGGGCGTGAGCGGAAGACGGCCTAACGGTGTACGGGACCGTAGCCCAGCTTCATGGAGACGGTTGCGAATGGTCCTCGCCGATACCCCAGGAGCAACAGTGTCCCTAATTTGCTGGGAAGTGGCGGTGCGGTCCCCTACGGCACTGCGTAGGATCCTACGGTCTTGGCGTGCATCCGTGCGTCGCTGCGGTCCGGTCCCGGGTCGACGGGCACGTGCACCTTCCGCCGACCACTGGCGACAACATCGATGTACTGTGGAGACCTCACGCCCCACGTGTTGAGCAATTCGGCGGTACGTCCACCCGGCCTCCCGCATGCCCACTATACGCCCTCGCTCAAAGTCCGTCAACTGCACATACGGTTCACGTCCACGCTGTCGCGGCATGCTACCAGTGTTAAAGACTGCGATGGAGCTCCGTATGCCACGGCAAACTGGCTGACACTGACGGCGGCGGTGCACAAATGCTGCGCAGCTAGCGCCATTCGACGGCCAACACCGCGGTTCCTGGTGTGTCCGCTGTGCCGTGCGTGTGATCATTGCTTGTACAGCCCTCTCGCAGTGTCCGGAGCAAGTATGGTGGGTCTGACACACCGGTGTCAATGTGTTCTTTTTTCCATTTCCAGGAGTGTATATCAACTTGCTGATTTATCTCTCCCCAAGATCTACAACGACTCTATGTGCACATGTGGGTCAAGTAACTTGTGTTATGAGTTTCAGACGTGGTTTTTCCAGTTTAAATTGTCATCAACATTGTCATTAAAAAGAATTTTGAAGTTTGCACCTATTTATTATTTCTTCACTACGTGTTACACTTACCATTGGTGTCATATCCTCAAATGTCATAACTGAATCTGTTGCTTCTTTTTAAAATTGAGATTGACAATTTGCAGAAAACCGCTCAGTGATACTTTTAGGAATGCTGTTTACTATTTCATCAGTTTCTGTATATACTCTTGGATTGAAAACTATACTAGTGTCATCTGCAAAAATAACTAAGTCTGTTGTTGTTGTGGTCTTCAGTCCTGAGACTGGTTTGATGCAGCTCTCCATGCTACTCTATCCTGTGCAAGCTTCTTCATCTCCCAGTACGTACTGCAGCCTACATCCTTCTGAATCTGCTTAATGTATTCATCTCTTGGTCTCCGTCTACGATTTTTAATCTCCACGCTGCCTACCAGTACTAAATTGGTGATCCCATGATGCCTCACAACATGTCCTACCAACCGATCCCGGTCAAGTTGTGCCACAAACTCCTCTTCTCCCCAATCCTATTCAATACTTCCTCATTAGTTATGTGATCTACCCATCTAATCTACAGCATTCTTCTGTAGCACCACATTTCGAAAGCTTCTGTTCTCTTCTTGTCCAAATTGTTTATCGTCCATGTTTCACTTCCGTACATGGCTACACTCCACACAAATACTTTCAGAAACGACTTCCTGACACTTAAATCTATACTTGATGTTAACAAATTTCTCTTCTTAAGAAACGCTTTCCTTGTCATTGCCAGTATACATTTTATATCCTCTCTACTTCGACCATCATCAGTTATTTTGCTCCCCAAATAGCAAAATTCCTTTACTACTTTAAGTGTGTCATTTTCTAATCTAATTTCCTCAGCATCACCAGACTTAATTTGACAACATTCCATTATCCTCGTTTTGCTTTTGTTGATGTTCATCTTATATCGTCCTTTCAAGACACTGTCCATTCCGTTCAACTGCTCTTCCAAGTCCTTTACTGTCTCTGACAGAATTACAATGTCATCGGCGAACCTCAAAGTTTTTATTTCTTCTCCATGAACTTTAATACCTACTCCGAACTTTTCTTTTGTTTCCTTTACTGCTTGCTCAATATACAGATTGAATAGCACCAGGGAGAGGCTACAACCCTGTCTCACTCCCTTCCCAACCACTGCTTCCCTTTCATGTCCCTCGACTCTTATAACTGCCATCTGGTTTCTGTACAAATTGTAAATAGATTTTCGGTCCCTGTATTTTACCCCTGCCAGCTTTAGAATTTGAAAGAGAGTATTCCAGTCAACATTGTCAGAAGCTTTCTCCAAGTCTACAAATGCTAGAAACGTACGTTTGCCTTTCCTTAGTCTAGCTTCTATGATAAGTCGTAGGGTCAGTATTGCCTCACGTGGTCCCATATTTCTACGGAATCCAAACTGATCTTCCCCGAGGTCGGCTTCTACCAGATTTTCCATTCGTCTGTAAGGAATTCGCGTTAGTACTTTGCAGCCGTGGCTTATTAAACTGATAGTTCGGTAATTTTCACATCTGTCAACGCCTGCTTTCTTTTGGATTGGAATTATTATATTCTTCTTGAAGTCTGAGGATATTTCGCCTGTCTCATACATTTTGCTTACCAGATGGTAGAGTTTTGTTAGGACTGGCTCTCCCAAGGCCGTCAGTAGTTCGCAGTACCAGCACAGCAAGGCCGTTTTGGTTAGATTTACAAGGCCAGATCAGTCAATGATCCAGACTGTTGCCCCTGCAACTACTGAAAAGGCTGCTGCCCCTCTTCAGGAACCACACGTTTGTCTGGCCTCTCAACAGATACCCCTCCGTTGTGGTTGCACCTACGGTACGGCTAACTATATCGCTGAGGCACGCCACCAACGGCTAGGTCTATGGTTCATGGGGGGGGGGGGGTCTACTATGTCTACTTGTTGTATATTACATAGGAGATCGTACACATAATTGAGGAACAACAATGGTCCTAAGGTTGAGCCTTGGGGAACACCAGTCAGAATTACATCCCTGAACTGTATTGGCTGAAATATTAAGTGCAAGTTTGTGCATTCTGTTCTTTGATACAACATTATCTACCGGTTGGCTATACCATCAATCCAATCAAGTTTCAATTTATCTAGGACAATACTGTGATTCACAGAGTCTAATGCCTTAGATAGGTTGCAGAAAATATAAATAACACAGTTTTATTATTTAATGTTTGCAAAATTTGTTGAGTGAAGATGTAAGTGACAGTCTCAGTGGAGCGAAACACAAACTGTGATTTCCTGAGGATATCGTTGTTTTTAAGGTGAGATACTATTCTAGAATAAACCAGCTACTCAAAAATTATTATTCTGCTTTGCTTCTGTGACATGTTGCAGATTTCCACAGACGACTTTTGTGTTCTTTACACTGAGTGTTTTTCCACAAGTAAGGCGAAATACGTAAAAACCAAAAATGGTTCAAGATCTACAATAACTAAACAGTCAACTCTTACCCTGTGTATAAGTGAGAACACAAACTTGTTATGTGAAAACTCCTAGAGCTTTTTTAATAAAACAAAGTTTATTAACATTCTACATCTTTGTTATTCACACCACATGTTTATTTCTGAACACAGTCACACTGGTGACGAACACATTTCTCCCAATGAGAGACCGGGTTGTTGATACTGTTGCTGAAGGTTGACTTCGTTGACGGAGCCACATCGTCTCTGGTTACACCGAAGGTGTTCTTTAAATTTTAGAAATAGACAAAATGAGATGGGAACAAGTCGGGACCGTATGGAGGACGATCGATAATGGTGAACCCAAGGCGTCAGATTGTTGCAGATGTGGCAGCGCTCGTGTGTCGTCTGGCACTGTTATGATGAGAGAGAAGGTTACTCCACGTGTGGACGTATTCTTCAAATTTGTGCTTTCAGTTTTCTGAGAATCTCGCAGTACACTGTTTATGACCTACCAACACAGTTAGGTTACACTCTGCCATGATACATGCTGCAATTCGGAGGCGTCTAGCGGGAGAGTATTGCGACTTGGGTCAGCGCAGCGGGGAAAGTCGACCGAGTAATATATATGACATGTAATACCTAAACGTATTGAGAACAGAAAAAAAGACACGGAGGAATTACTTTTTAGCACGCTCTCGTGATCTCGTAAAGGATTATCGAAAAAAGTTCATCATGCACACTTAAGAACTTTGAACCTAACCAGTAGTTTATACGTCATGAATTACATTTTTTTCCTTACACATACGACAGATTTAAGGGGACCACACCTCGCCTATCAAACCCATGTAAATTTAGGCAAGTATTTGACCTATTTCTGAAAAAAACTATTTGCTGCAGGACCTTAATATTTTTACTGTATGTTGCATGATGCTAATAGAGTCAACTGTACTAAAATATACTTTATCCATTTTATAATATTTAAGAAATACTTTTTTAAATTTATTAACAAAAAATTTTAAGTTTTTTCTGTAGGAAATATTTTTTTGTGAACTTCCTAATGGGGGAATATTAATGAATGTAGTACCAGATGTGGCTTTTTATGTTATGCAGAGTCTCTGAAAACTACATTCATTTATATATGGTAGTTTCTGATATAATGGGGCATATGTACTGAAAATTTTAATTTGCGGGAAATTGACTTCAAAGAAAACCCTTTTGAAATTTGTTACTTACAGTTAATTAAAACTGTCTTGCTCCATATGATGGCCCTTATTTGGCTTCTAGCAGGTCTTCCAGCTTTTTTTTCACCTTCCTGGATGTTTGTCTTGCTTTCTTTGCCATATTAGATGCAGACCTCCATGCATCGGCTATCCTCATTTTATCGCAGTGTTGCAGCCCAGTGATCATACTTTCACCAGGATTAATTCCCAGCTTTTTCAGTACCCAGCACTTTCCAATATTACCACAATTGAATGTAATAACAGTATCATGAACTCCTAGTTTCATTGTATCCATGCCTACAAATACAGTTTTAGGAAGGCAGTTCAAAATTATGCTGTTGAAACATTCATTTGGGTTCTGTGTCTGCCCATGCAGACGTTTCCTTAGAAGGTCAGGATGAGCCAAGTCTCTGAAAATAGGTTTAATTGCTGTAATAACAGCAGCAGGAAGAGAATTCTGGTGAGAATAAGATTCTCCAGTTGCCTGAGCCCAACTGTATTTGCACCGCGAATTTTCTCCTGATGGACAGAATCCATGACATGGCTTATCATCAGTAGAGGACTTACGGAAGAATATGGCCCAAACATCTCTCTTCACTGCCTCCAGATTTTCTTTATGTCTCCTAATTGCCTGCCCATAGTATGCCTGCAAGTTTTCTATAACAACTACTCGCAATCACACTTGAACGAAACTAACTGCGTGTTTGAAAAGCGTGTTGTTTACAAACAGCAGAAACAAAAGAATACCGACCGTTGCATTCCAAGGATAGCCAACACACTCGGGAGTAAAAAAAAATCCCTAACGTGCAATGTAGGGGATGTTGTTGTTGCTGTGGTCTTCAGTCCTGAGACTGGTTTGGTGCAGCTCTCCATGCTACTATATCCTGTGCAAGCTTCTTCATCTCCCAGTACCTACTGCAACCTACATCCTTCTGAATCTGCTTAGTGTATTCATCTCTTGGTCTCCCTCTACGATTTTTACCCTCCACGCTGCCCTCCAGTACTAAATTGGTGATCCCTCGATGTCTCAGAACATGTCCTACCAACCGATCCCTTCTTCTAGTCAAGTTGTGCCACAGACTTCTCTTCTCCCCAATCCTATTCAATGCTTCCTCATTAGTTATGCGATCTACCCATCTAATCTTCAGCATTCTTCTGCAGCACCACATTTCAAAAGCTTCTATTCTCTTCTTTTCCAAACTATTTATCGTCCATGTCTCACTTCCATACATGGCTACACTCCATACAAATACTTTCAGAAACGACTTCCTGACACTTAAATCTATAGTCGATGTTAACAAATTTCTCTTCTTCAGAAACGCTTTCCTTGCGATTGCCAGTCTACATTTTATATCCTCTCTACTTCGACCATCATCAGTTATTTTGCTCCCCAAATAACAAAACTCCTTTACTACTTTAAGTGTCTCATTTTCTAATCTAATTCCCTCAGCATCACCCGACTTAATTCGACTACATTCCATTATCCTCGTTTTGCTTTTGTCGATTTTCGTCTTATAGCCTCCTTTCAAGACACTATCCATTCCATTCAACTGCTCTTCCAAGTCCTTTGCTGTCTCTGACAGAATTACATCTTCATCGGCGAACCTCAAAGTTTTTATTTCTTCTCCATGAACTTTAATATCTACTCCGAATTTTTCTTTTGTTTCCTTCACTGCTTGCTCAATATACAGATTGATGAACCACGGTTTGGTCCCCTTAAGGGCAACAAAACCATTTTGCTGCTTGCTTCCAGATTCCACTGATACTACACACTCCTTACGACATTGTGTTTTAGGACTCCTGTGCGAAATCTCTATTCCTAATGTTGGAACCAGTTTAGTTCATCTCTTCATATTTTGCTACCATGGTAGCAACAAATGTCCATATTAGGATAATAGTTTTCATGGGGAACCGATCCATTTGGCTAATTCCAAAATTGTACCACAAATGAACCGCGGAAGCTGTTGTATAATATTGACATTGAATTAAAAGATTGTTTCGAAGAGTAATAGTATCTCAAGGCATGTTGGAGGACAAAATATCTTGTTTTGCACATACAGCTGTAATCCAATTGCAGATGCTGAATTAATATTGCTCAAATATGAATCATAATACAAAACTGTTAAGGCTTTCGTGGCAACTAGCTGACAAACTGCCTGTTGGATTCTGTCTCGTGTTCTTCGTCTGATGATTTTTCTGACGATTGGGCAGCACGAGTGCAGCGGCATTGTCAGGGTTTCACCCTCCACTGTTGGTAGTGGACTGGGTGAAACGTTGACAGTGCCAGCCACTTGTGCTGGTGAAACGCCAGAACAATGATTCATACGAACGTTGGCCGAAGAACCCGTGACAGAAGCCAAAAGGCAGTTTGTCATGAATCATAATATTTAAACCTCACAAAGTGCACATATATTACAGACTTGCAAGGTCTGAGGGCAGGTTTAGAATCAGCACATCTATTTATTTAACATGAGGCACTTTGTACATAAATTGTTAGTCCTTTTTTAATTTCCTAAAAATTTCAATTATTTTTTGTGATAAGAGGGCAGACATGTTTCAGGACATAATAGTAGACTCAAGTAGGTTTGTAATACCCAATAAACAATTTCTTTTAAGTTAATCTATAGTAATATATAGAGGGGAATCGTTGTTTCCAAAAAACTCGTAAAGTTTTGGACCGATTTACTTCAACTTTTTACACGCTACTCTAATGAACATTCGCATGGACAGAGGGTAAAAAATACAATATATAAATATATACATGTAATAGCCTACAGGGGCAACGGCCTTGCCGCAGTGGCTACACCGGTTCCCGTGAGATCACCGAAGTTAAGCGCTGTCGGGCGTGGTCGGCACTTGGATGGGAGACCATCCAGGCCGCCATGCGCTGCTGCCATTTTTCGGGGTGCACTCAGCTTCGTGATGCCAATTGAGGAGCTACTCGACCGAATAGTTGCGGCTTCGGCCAAGTTCTGAACTCCACGTGCCGTAACTACAAAAAATTACAAAGAATCCATTGCCGTATGGTGCTCTTCTAAGTCTAATCTTTTCTTCACGGTCCCTACTGGAACAATGCATAAGGGGCTCAAGTATAATCCAAACTTCTCAACTTAATATCGGTTCTTGAATATTTGTACAATTCTACTCTTTCTCTACCAGTTTCGGCACTAGCTACCATGTTCACAGGAGACAATAATGTGCATCAATTGGTGTAAAAAAAAAAAAAATTAAAAAAAACTCTGCCAGAGATGTAGCCAGTACCGAAATCGGCAGAGAATCAATGAAATATTCCGCTGTTGGCACAAAAAATGATTTGTTCCAAATACTTACCGGCTCTAGATAACAGTTAACAGAAAATTTCGTAAGTAAGCTTTCCTGGTACTGTTTCCGTATACATATTCCTACGGTCTACTAGTTCAGGTACTTCAACATTTCTCTGACACTCTACCGCAGCTTGTACAAACTTTCATCCCGTGTGCTCCCCTTCTTTGTACTTTTAATATATCCTGTTGGTAGTATGTGGTACAGGTCCCACAGATCAGAACAATATCCTATGGTGGATCGTATTGGAGTTTTGTAATCAATCCTGTTACAGACTGACTGCGTTTGCCTACTGTTCCAATGAACCGGAAGTCTGCGACCTGCTTTAGCTACGATTCCAACCAGCAACACAAATGAGTCACAATTGGGACCACTCAACTTACACCAATGCCTTGGTGTGACCATTTGTGAGGATATAAAACGGAATGATCACATGAACGACTCAACTTATACGAATCCCTGGGCGTGACTATTTGTGAGGATATAAAACGGAATTATCATATGTGTGGATGGAATTTGAGCTCAGAATCTACATTTGGAGCTCAGTCATATTGTACGGTACGTTTGTGGATCACTTGTCCTGACCTTGTCGTAGACAGGTGTGACGTGTTCTTTTTTGGGACTCTGGTTACAGTTCCTTGTTTCTTGAGGTGCACTTACGGTTAAAAGAGGAGCTAAGTGAGTGCAAATTCTATATAAAATATGAAGACGATTTTAGTTGTTTCTCAGCACCACTGATACTAACATTCGTATCACTCATCTCTGCTGTGGTGCAAGAATTACACCGGGCAGTAGCATAGCCGTCTGCCACGGAGGTTTGTTGACCATCTCCGCTTCGTTCTTCTCGTCGCTTAACGCCGCACTTACCGGTATCTCCTCTATTTCTTCTACGAATCTCACCTGCTGAGCAGTACTTAACGATCGGTTGGACGAGTGTTTTGTAATAGACATCTTTGGTGGATGACTTACATCTCCTTACGGTCTCCAGTGAATGTCGGTCTGCCATCTGCTTGTCCTGAAACTGATTTTATATGTTATTTTCATTTTAGTTCACTCCGGACGGTTACTCCTCAGAGCTTACACTACACCCGTTCGTTCTCTGTTAGAATATTGCTGCGCGGTGCGGGATCCTTACCAGGTGGGATTGACGGAGGACATCGAAAGGGTGCAAAAAACGGCAGCTCGTTTTGTATTATCACGTAATAGGGGAGAGAGTGTGGCAGATGCGATACGCGAGTTGGGATGGAAGTCATTAAAGCAAAGACGTTTTTCATCGCGGCGAGATCTACACTCCTGGAAATGGAAAAAAGAACACATTGACACCGGTGTGTCAGACCCACCATACTTGCTCCGGACACTGCGAGAGGACTGTACAAGCAATGATCACACGCACAGCACAGCGGACACACCAGGAACCGTGGTGTTGGCCGTCGAATGGCGCTAGCTGCGCAGCATTTGTGCACCGCCGCCGTCAGTGTCAGCCAGTTTGCCGTGGCATACGGAGCTCCATCGCAGTCTTTAACACTGGTAGCATGCCGCGACAGCGTGGACGTGAACCGTATGTGCAGTTGACGGACTATGAGCGAGGGCGTATAGTGGGCATGCGGGAGGTCGGGTGGATGTACCGCCGAATTGCTCAACACGTGGGGCGTGAGGTCTCCACAGTACATCGATGTTGTCGCCAGTGGTCGGCGGAAGGTGCACGTGCCCGTCGACCTGGGACCGGACCACAGCGACGCACGGATGCACACCAAGACCGTAGGATCCTACGCAGTGCCGTAGGGGACCGCACCGCCACTTCCCAGCAAATTAGGGACACTGTTGCTCCTGGGGTATCGGCGAGGACCATTCGCAACCGTCTCCATGAAGCTGGGCTACGGTTCCGCACACCGTTAGGCCGTCTTCCGCTCACGCCCCAACATCGTGCAGCCCGCCTCCAGTGGTGTCGCGACAGGCGTGAATGGAGGGACGAATGGAGACATGTCGTCTTCAGCGATGAGAGTCGCTTCTGCCTTGGTGCCAATGATGGTCGTATGCGTGTTTGGCGCCGTGCAGGTGAGCGCCACAATCAGGACTGCATACGACCGAGGCACACAGGGCCAACACCCGGCATCATAGTGTGGGGAGCGATCTCCTACACTGGCCGTACACCACTGGTGATCGTCGAGGGGACACTGAACAGTGCACGGTACATCCAAACCGTCATCGAACCCATCGTTCTACCATTCCTAGACTGGCAAGGGAACTTGCTGTTCCAACAGGACAATGCACGTCCGCATGTATCCCGTGCCACCCAACGTGCTCTAGAAGGTGTAAGTCAACTACCCTGGCCAGCAAGATCTCCGGATCTGTCCCCCATTGAGCATGTTTGGGACTGGATGAAGCGTCGTCTCACGCGGTCTGCACGTCCAGCACGAACGCTGGTCCAACTGAGGCGCCAGGTGGAAATGGCATGGCAAGCCGTTCCACAGGACTACATCCAGCATCTCTACGATCGTCTCCATGGGAGAATAGCAGCCTGCATTGCTGCGAAAGGTGGATATACACTGTACTAGTGCCGACATTGTGCATGCTCTGTTGCCTGTGTCTATGTGCCTGTGGTTCTGTCAGTGTGATCATGTGATGTATCTGACCCCAGGAATGTGTCAATAAAGTTTCCCCTTCCTGGGACAATGAATTCACGGTGTTCTTATTTCAATTTCCAGGAGTGTATTTACGAAATTTCAGTCACGAACTTTCTCTTGCGAATACGAAAATATTTTGTTGAGCCCAACCTACATAGGTAGGAATGATCATCAAAATAAAATAAGAGAAATCAGAGCTCGAACAGAAAGGTCTAGGTGTTCGTTTTTCCCGTGCGCTGTTCGGGAGTGTAATGGTAGAGAGATAGTATGATTGTGGTTCGATGAACCCTCTGCCAAGCACTTAAATGTGAATTGCAGAGTAATCATGTGGATGTAGATGAATTTCACGGTCAACGTCGTGGTTTATTGCCGACAGTGTAGTCGAGCACAGGGGTTTTTCTTCCCGCATACTTACAACTGAAACGTACCGAGGGTTCCAGCTAGCCATCTCTGCGTCAAGTGTCGATCCGCTGCAGGTTTTCGTGGATTTACGGGGGGAGGCGTCCAATGATTAATGCAATATATTGTTTTCTCGGCCAATTTCGGTTGAAAACACGCGGCATTTCTCGCGGGGCATCGTGGAATATTCCCGCTTGAGTCCCTGCAGTTTCATGACGTTCCGATAGATGCCGGTGCTACAAGTAGCGTTCAAAATGGCGGCTGTAATGTAAATGAGTTACAAGCAGAGAGCTACCATTGAGACTCGGCGGAAAGGCAGAGCATCACAGCATCTGCAGAGACCAGGCAGTGAACAAAAGAAGTCGTTGGGCGAAGCGTCTGTCATCCATGGCAACAAGGACGCTCAAACCTGCCCGATGTGCCGCAACACACTTATGACTCCTGCAGTGTTGGAACGTGCGGACACCCTCATTCGAGGTGATCGACGGACTACAACTTTTCGTCGAACATCGTCACTTCAAACCGGACACAAAGCAGCAAACAGTGGAGACCCGCTACACCGCCTCCCCTAACCAAACACCGCCGGAACAGACTGTGAATGCCCAACGGTACCGATCGTCCGCCGTGTTGTCCTAAGCCCACAGGACACCGCCTCTGAAGAAAAAGTTCAAAGCAGCACCCTCAACCAGTACAGTCATGGCGACGGTCTTTTGGAACCCTGAAGAGATTGATGTCGTCCCTCATAGTGCAACGTTCAACTCTGTAATGCATTGCGCTGTCTCCAGGAAACTGAAGAAACGACTTCAGCATGTCTGTCGCCACGAACATTGAAAAGAACTTCTCCTTCTCCATGGCAACGCAAGAGCACACTCAAGTTTTTGCGCCTCATTCACAAAACTTCATCAGACTGTTCTTCTTCATCCAACCTGCAGCCCAGATGTCGCACCTCCCCACTTCCATCCGTCTGGCCCACTGGAGGGTGCATTCCACGCGAAGCAGTACGTGCATGACGGAGAGGTCATTGATGCAACAAGACTTTTGCTCCGAAGTCGACGATTAGAATGGTACCACGCAGGCATACTGGTCATCCCAGTAAGGTGGCGTAAGGCCGTTCCATTGTACGGAGATTGTGTCGAAAAATATCATTTTGTAGCCAAAAGTTCAATCTGTATATTGAGCAAGCAGTAAAGGAAACAAAAGAAAAATTCGAAGTGGGAATTAAAATCCATGGAGAAGAAAAAAAAACTTTCAGGTTCGCCGATGACATTGTAATTCGGTCAGAGACAGCAAAGGACCTGGAAGAGCAGCTGAACGGAATCGACAGTGTCTAGAAAGGAGGATATAAGATGCACATCAACAGAAGCAAAACGAGGATAATGAAATGTAGTGGAGTTAAATTGGGTGATGCTGCGGGAATTACATTAGGAAATGAGAGGCTTAAAGTAGTAAAGGAGTTTTGCTATTTGGGGAGCAAAATAACTGATGATGGTCGAAGTAGAGAGTATATAAAATGTAGACTGGCAATGGAGAGCAAAGCGTTTCTGAAGAAGAGAAATTTGTTAACATCGAGTATAGATCTAAGTGTCAGGAAGTCGTTTCTGAAAATATTTGTATGGAGTGTAGCCATGTATGGAAGTGAGACATGGACGATAAATAGTTAGGACAAGAAGAGAATAGAAGCTTTAGAAATGTGGTGCTACAGAAGAATGCTGCAGATTATATGGGTAGATCACATAACTAATGAGGAGCTATTGAACAGTATTGGAGAGAAGAGAAATTTGTGGCACAACTTGACTAGAAGAAGGCATCGGTTGGTAGGGCATATTCTGAGGCATCAAAGGATCACCAATTTAGTATTGGAGGGCAGCGTGGAGGGTAAAAATCGTAGAGGGAGACCAAGAGATGAATACACTAAGCAGATTCAGAAGGATGTAGGTTGCAGTACGTACTGGGAGATGAAGAAGCTTGCACAGGATAGAGTAGCATGGAGAGCTGCATCAACCAGTCTCAGGACTGAAGACCACAACACAGCCAAAAGTGTGGTGAATGATGCGGTGTATTGGCATCCAGACTGAAACCAACCCGCTTTCAGAAAAAAAAGTGTGGCAAAACTTACGAAAAGCCCCTCGTACATTTTAGTGTTATTATGTGCGTGTTTCAGAGTACCTTTCCAATCGCTTTGAATGCATCGTTGCTACTGAAACGTACGATAAACTTTTCTACAAGCTTTCGCACAATCTTTATTGCGTTGTACAGCTACCCATCAGATTCATTTTCCTCTTCTCTCTCCAACTGCGTTAGCTGCTTGCCCATTTTGCGATCACTCATTTCAGCATTTGTCAAAAAAAAAATGGTTCAAATGCTCTGAGCACTATGAGACTTAATATCTGAGGTCATCAGTCCCCTACTTAAACCTAACTAACCTGAAGGCAGCACACACATCGATGCCCGAGGCAGGATTCGAACCTGCGACAGTAGCGGATGAGAGGTTCCAGACTGAAGCCGCTAGAACAGATCGGTCACAGCGGACGGCCAACATTTGGTATGTTGGAGTTGCCTGACGTCTTGGTTCACTTAGGGCGGCTGTGATCACTGCAGTGTCAGGCGCACTCGTCTGCAGCGGCTGGATATGAAACATCATAACAGACTGCGCTGATAAAGAGGACCAAGGGGAGGACATAACGTGCGTGTACGCTCGGAACAGCGTACGTCGAACGTAGCAGCACGTCTTCCTCCGTGTTTTGCACCCGACGTTACGTTCATCTGCGACGATTCCGGCCTGTTAAGAACACCGTGCCGAGTTGTATGCGCAAGGAGTCCTCGTTGAGTATTCCTGGACACATTTTCATTGGTAATGTTCCCTAATGGCTTCCCAGAACTACAGCGTCGGGATTTACATGAGCCCGCCCACCCTCACCTGTGTTCACCTTGGACTTCATTCGCTTCCTAAGCAGACTGCTCCAGATTCGAGCTATCGCTGTAAGTTTCTCGACCTTCGCACGGAACTTAGCGACAGCACCCATCTGTGGACACTGACGGCTCTCGGACAGACCGTAACGTCTGGTGCGCCTTTGTCATTGGCGCTGCCTATTTTCGGTATTGGCTTCTCGAACAATGCTCAGTATTTAGGTTTTTCAATTGTGTTATCTGCTCAGATTCTCTCAGTAGCGCTCAGAGCCTGTGTGTGCTGTATACAGTGCATCCCTGAGTGCAACGGGTCGAGGAAAGCTTCCACTTGCTCTCTGTCGAGGCGGCCACTGTGATGTTTGTGTGTTTTCCTGCCTCGGCCCTCTACGTCTTCCATTCCTTCCGATGATCTGTCACTTTGGCGTCACCACTGGTCTTCCCTCAATGGGAACAAGGTCCAAGGAATTACACCTCTCCCAGCTTGGCCAATCTTCTCTTGGTCCTCTCGCCGCAAGAAGATCGTTTTAGCTCGGTTGCGTATTGGGCACTGTCGTTTTAGCCGTCGCCATTTGTTAAGTGTTGATCCCCCACCATTTCGTGCGCATTGTCATCAGCCTTCGACAGTTCGCCATTTTCTGACTCAATGCTCTGTTTTTTAACCACTTACGCTCTAATTTATGTTTGCCATCTGAGTTATCAGTCGTTTTAGAGAACGATACGTGGGCTGTCGACCGCTTCATTTTACTTTTTATCCGTCGCAGCTATGGAGAAGGGCAATCAATCTTTAGTTCAGGATCTCCGTTGTCTCTACGGCGTATTTTGTAGACTTCTCTCCCAGAGGAAGTCCTTGTTCTTAGCTCTCCTTCCTTCCATTGATAGGGCTTAACGTGTAGTCACTTTTAACTCCTTTCTCGTATTAGTTTTTTATTGCTCTGACACTGCGCTTATGAACAGTAGTTTTTACACCCTAAAACAAAAGAAACAAAACCCATCCTTACTGTTACCATTGCGAAATATCTCTGTTGTGGTGATACGGGTTTCAGCAGTACATAGGCCTGAAGATGAGCTTCGGTCACACATTGCTAAAGTAATTACCGAATACAGAACCGCGAGGTCCTATTACAACTGAGCTCGAAGCATGCACGCACCGTCCATGATTGCAATGCTTTCCAATCATAACTATCGGCCATTACCTTTTCTCCCATAATTTCGATGATATATGTGCTACTAACAATAGCGTCGTTTACCGTATTTTACGGACGACAAGACGTTATGGACTAATAGACGCACTTTAATTTTTAAGCAATTTTTAAAAAAATAAAATTTTTACCATTTTTATTGTTTAATTCTAAAGTCAGGCTACAAAAATTCTTCGTTTATAAAACCTAACTGATCTTTAGAATCCCTGAAAATGGTCGTTTGAACTTTGTTCTCCTCCTCCTCCTCCTCCTCCTTCTTCTTCTTCACAGTTCTCCTCTTCATATAAACGATGGTCTTCACTGCCATCGAGTCCGTTTCGTCCATCCACCCGTCGTCATGATCGTGAACAAGAAAACCAGGCGTTATTGCAGAAGATATTCGCATCGTTTTCGCTTGAAAGTGATCATTGTACCGTCAGCACAACATGAAAGGACAAAAATGAAGTG
Source organism: Schistocerca cancellata (assembly GCF_023864275.1). Lineage (NCBI taxonomy): Eukaryota > Metazoa > Arthropoda > Insecta > Orthoptera > Acrididae > Schistocerca > Schistocerca cancellata. The sequence continues at coordinate 11,610,737 of NC_064635.1, read as the reverse complement.
CATTTTTTTCATGTCCACTTGTGTATGTAATTACAGTTTAGATCTCTTCATGGCAACTGTTTTGTTACTCGGCACATCAAATGTCAGAGGAGTTTCTTCCATATTCGCTATTTGGTTTAGTTCCACATTGGTTTAGCCGGTCGAAGTGGCCGAACGGTTCTAGGCGCTTCAGTCTGGAACCGCGCGACCACTACGGTCCCAGGTTCGAATCCTGCCTCGGGCATGGATGTGTGTGATGTCCTTAGGTTAGTTAAGTTTAACTACTTCTAAGTTCTAGGGGACTGATGACCTCAGATGTTAAGTCCCATACTGCTCAGAGCAATTGAACCATATGAATGACATTGGTTTTCTTACGACGTTGAATAATAAAAGCTATCGAAAGATAATATTTTCTCTTCATACTCTCGTGGCATTTTCTGAGATATTTTGGTTTTGGTTCGCATGCTAAGTCGATGACGCTTCACAAACCTATAGCGCCAACCAACTGCACCCTTAAAGTCTGTTAAGTTCCACTGTAGCGCTAGCTTACGAGCGTGTCTTTGAATCATTTTTGTATTAATACCAATGCCGTTTCGACAGTGTCCTTGAATTAATTTCAGTATGTCGTTTTCTAGTTTCAGAAATTTAGCATTCAGTCCTCTATCTGCACAGTTAGCCTTCCTAATTTTTTTTCAGATCTTCTATACTAGCCCGCCAATCGGCAATGGTTTTTGGTGTTGGTGGAGGGCCGAAATGCTGCTCACATCCTCTGTTTCCATGTTCTTCTGCATATGCTATTACCTTCTGTTTATAGCCCGCATCATATGAATACCTTTCATTTTTCCCATTACGAAACTAGCTACAGCAAAAATATTGTACTGTTTCCGACAACAGAAAAAGTCACTTTGAATTCAAGTTCACTGGCACCGTGGACTGCAATGACGCACCATAGGCTAGACAGCGTTCTGAGCCGCGCGGAGTGACTGCGCGGTTTGAGGCGCCATGCCACGGACTGCGCGGCCGCTCCCGCCGGAGGTTAGTTAGTTTAAGTAGTGTGTAAGTCTAGGATAACAGAGGAAATACTTCAGTTGATTGATGAAAGGAGGAAGTACAAACATGTTCCGGGAAAGTCAGGAATACAGAAATACAAGTCGCTGAGGAAATAAATAAATAGGAAGTGCAGAGAAGCTAAGACGAAATGGCTGCAGGAAAAATGTGAAGACATCGAAAAAGATATGATTGTCGGAAGGACAGACTCAGCATACAGGAAAGTCAAAACAACCTTTGGTGACATTAAAAGCAACGGTGGTAACATCAAGAGTGCAACGGGAATTCCACTGTTAAATGCAGAGGAGAGAGCAGATAGGTGGAAAGAATACATTGAAAGCCTCTATGAGTGTGAAGATTTGTCTGATGTGATAGAAGAAGAAACAGGAGTCGATTTAGAAGAGATAGGGGATCCAGTATTAGAATCGGAATTTAAAAGAGCTTTGGAGGACTTACGGTCAAATAAGACAGAAGGGATAGATAACATTCCATCAGAATTTCTAAAATCATTGGGGGAAGTGGCAACAAAACGACTATTCACGTTGGTGTGTAGAATATATGAGTCTGGCGATATACCATCTGACTTTCGGAAAAGCATCATTCACACAATTCCGAAGACGGCAAGAGCTGACAAGTGCGAGAATTATCGCACAATCAGCTTAACAGCTCATGCATCGAAGCTGCTTACAAGAATAATATACAGAAGAATGGAAAAGAAAATTGAGAATGCGCTAGGTAACGATCAGTTTGGCTTTAGGAAAAGTAAAGGGACGAGAGAGGCAATTCTGACGTTACGGCTAATAATGGAAGCAAGGCTAAAGAAAAATCAAGACACTTTCATAGGATTTGTCGACCTGGAAAAAGCGTTCGACAATGTAAAATGGTGCAAGCTGTTCGAGATTCTGAAAAGTAGGGGTAAGCTATAGGGCGAGACGGGTCATGTACAATATGTACAACAACCAAGAGGGAATAATAAGAGTGGACGATCAAGAACGAAGTGCTCGTATTAAGAAGGGTTTAAGACAAGGCTGTAGCCTTTCGCCCCTACTCTTCAATCTGTACATCGAGAAAGCAATGATGGAAATAAAAGAAAGGTTCAGGAGTGGAATTAAAATACAAGGTGAAAGGATATCAATGATACGATTCGCTGATGACATTGCTATCCTGAGTGAAAGTGAAGAAGAATTAAATGATCTGCTGAACGGAATGAACAGTCTAATGAGTACACAGTATGGTTTGAGAGTAAATCGGAGAAAGACGAAGGTAATGAGAAGTAGTAGAAATGAGAACAGCGAGAAACTTAACATCGGGATTGATGGTCACGAAGTCAATGAAGTTAAGGAATTCTGCTACCTGAGCAGTAAAATAACCAATGACGGACGGAGCAAGGAGGACATCAAAAGCAGACTCGCTATGGCAAAAAAGGCATGAGAAGTCTACTAATATCAAATACCGGCCTTAATTTGAGGAAGAAATTTCTGAGGATGCACGTCTGGAGTACAGCATTGTATGGTAGTGAAACATGGAGTGTGGGAAAACCGGAACAGAAGAGAATCGAAGCATTTGAGATGTGGTGCTATAGACGAATGTTGAAAATTAGGTGGACTGATAAGGTAAGGAATGAGGAGGTTCTACGCAGAATCGGAGAGGAAAGGAATATGTGGAAAACACTGATAAGGAGAAGGGACAGGATGATAGGACATCTGCTAAAACATGAGGGAATGACTTCCATGGTACTAGAGGGAGCTGTAGAGGGCAAAAACTGTAGAGGAAGACAGAGATTGGAATACGTCAAGCAAATAACTGAGGACATAGGTTGCAAGTGCTACTCTGAGATGAAGAGGTTAGCACAGGAAAGGAATTCGTGGCGGGCCGCTTCAAACCAGTCAGTAGACTGATGCCAAAAAGAAAGAAAAAAAGTCTAGGGATCGATGACCGCAGCAGTTTGGTCCCTTAGGATTTCGCACACATTTGAACGGTGTTCTGCGCTTGTGATGGCGGAGCGGACTAGCAAGCTTTTGAATCCCAGAAACTCATGTTGCCAGATAGAGACAGGTTTCCTGCGGCATCGATTATATGACCAGTTTTAAGAAGACTGGAATTTTAAATCAAACACACGACATTTTTATATTAATTTCGAGTATAAGATGCACCTGAATGTTGGAGGCAATTTTTCGAAGAAAAAAATGCCTCTTATAGGCCGTAAAATACGGTACTAAGCGGTATTGCTACGCCGACTGTATTTAGGGCAGTTGAAGATAATGACCAGACGAACACGAAAACAAATAAATACAAGATTAAAATTAAATAGACTCCCTAATGTAAATAGTTTGGACAAGAAGAGAATAGAAGCTTTCGAAATGTGGTGCTACAGAAGGATGCTGAAGATTAGATGGGTAGATCACGTAACTAATGAGGAAGTATTGAATAGGATTGGGGAGAAGAGAAGTTTGTGGCACAACTTGACCAGAAGAAGGGATCGGTTGGTAGGACATGTTCTGAGGCATCAAGGGATCACCAATTTAATATTGGAGGGCAGCGTGGAGGGTAAAAATCGTAGGGGGAGACCAAGAGATGAATACACTAAGCAGATTCAGAAGGATGTAGGTTGCAGTAGTTACTGGGAGATGAAGAAGCTTGCACAGGATAGAGTAGCATGGAGAGCTGCATCAAACCAGTCTCAGGACTGAAGACCACAACAACAACAACAATGTTTTCCAAAATTTTTATTTGGTAACAGACGGGCATTCGGCTTCTTAAGCGGCCCCTAGACCTTCAGGAATATAGTACAACAATATTGTGCATTTTTGAGATTATATGTGGGCTGCTCAATAATTGTGTCAATAATAGGGTCTGTAATGTTGTGCAGCATTAAAGCAATACCGTGTGCTTCGGGATGTTGGATGATGAAGACGCTGCTGGTGTGGTATCTGCACTTCTTTCTTGCAAGCAGAAATAAAAAGTGGATGAAAAACTGATTCAAGGAGCATCGAAGGTCACTCGAGAAAACTTGTTGAGAGGACTGTCGTCGAACGAAAAAAAAGTCAATGGAAAAAGTGCTCACTAAAGTCTTAAGTTTGTCATGTATTATCTAGAGCTTTTTTATAGTTAAATGCACATTTAACGATTGTTTAACTCGTCTGAAATAGTAACTCACTCACCACTGGAGACGGTAGCTAAAAATCGCAAGACCTTTAGCATCACGTGCTGTGACGCAGGCAGTAAACGTGTCCTCTGATGAATACAGGCCTGTGTGACGTCTGCAATGTAGCGTCCATGGCCAAGGATAAATACTTGTCAAAGACCTTTGGTCAAATCTTTGAGAGGTTAGTGAAGAAGCTTTCAACAAAGATCTTTGATAAAAGGTACAGCGAGATCGTGACTTTGACGGAGTTTGCCGTTGTACACATGTCACTTCTCTTGGTTTAGTGTTGAAGCTATAAAATGACTAAGTGTATTTGTTGCGTAGCTACCACCACATTCATCATTTGCAAAGTGCCAAGAATACGAAATTCTTCATAACACAAAGCATGCTGTCTATAAAAACCGCAATAAGCGGTCGGCCTCTAATAAAGAAATAGCTGCAGCAATCAGTTGCATTCGAAGTGGCTGCTCTGTGGATTTAGTGAAGCTTGCATATGAAAAGAAAGGATGTGGAAGGAGATGGAAACGTGAAACGCTAACTCTTATCAAAGTGTACATAAGTTAAATAAATGTTATACTCTAAATAACATACACAACGTTCATAAATTCCTCCTTAGGTGATTAATGTATTGGCTCACATGTTTTTGGCATAATATTTAAAGTGGTACGTTGTGAGTTTCGAATACTACATTACGAGATAGCCTGTTGCTAAAATTCGCAATCTAACCATGAGAGGTTCTTTAGTAAAAATTAAATTCATGATGTAAATACTGAAGTACGGCGCCAGTTACGGATTTTTTCACGATTCGCACTACACTTCAGGAGAATTTATTTTCATGATCAAGAACAAAAAATATTTACAGAGGTATTTTATGTGATGTTTTGGTAGACTAGACATAAGGAATCTATCTGTTTGCATAAAAACACAACTACTGGCAAGACAGCCAGAACAACACACATACCCAAACAGCACATAAATTATCTATGTAAATATTTCCACTTGATAATGAGAATAAATTCTCGAAACGCGTCATATTGAGCAGGAAAAAAATACGCAACTAGTGCAGTGATTCATTATTCAAATCGTGAATGAAGCAAAGGCAGGGTTTCCAAACACTTAGATTGTTGTTGTGGTCTTCAGTCCAGAGACTGGTTTGATACAGCTCTCCATGCTACTCTATCCTGTGCAAGGATAATTTTCGTTGTCCTTTATGTCCTCGTACTGCAGTTCACGAAGCAAATTCTGGTGAACACGTCGAGTTTCTCTTCCCACTACCCACGATTTCACCCAAACTCGTTTCCATCTATCCTCCTTTTCAAACAATCCGCTCGCCGCCAGCGTAGGCTGTGCAGGCAGTTAACTTTTCCGCATCCATTCGGAAGCAACTATGACGAAAAACGGTACGATCGTATAATACCTTCAGTGAAGTAGTTGATTCAAATAAGTTCAACGACAGTTTTTAATTCAGGCCTCAGGCTTCATGCATTTGTGTCGGCCGGCAGTAACACTACAATGCTGACGTCACTCAGACGTGGGCTGGGCCCTCCGGTTACCGTAGGCTACGCCCGATATAGTACTGACGTAACAGTGGCGCCTTGACTTCTAACGCATGCAACCGTCAACACTGGCTCCGCACTCGCTCCGTTTCTGGTCTCTGTCGGTGCGGAGTGCCGCAACAATGGCACCTGCTGCCGCTGCCGCAGCGACGCGCCCGTCGTGAGGTGAAACGCCCGTGCTCCACGCTCCAGCCGACCGCCTAGCCGGCCGGCGAGGCGGATGCGACCCCCTGATCCATTACCACGGCGGGCGGCGCGCCTCGCATACTGATCCACCGGACAAGTCGCGTCGTGTCTCTCTCTCTCTCTGTGTCGCCGCCTCCTCCATCTTCCAGCACTTTCTCCTCATCGCGTGGCTTGCCCGTCGACGCACCTTGCCAGAATCTCTCCTGGGACGTCACACTTCCTGAACCTGTTAAACGTCGCATCAGCACTGTTTCCACAGTCTCAGGAGGGGGGACCACCAGACCTGTTAATCATGGCTTTTGATGAGTCTTAGGTATGTTGTTGAAGGACCTGTCCTGCGTACCCGGCTAGCGGATTTGCATGCGACAGCGTCTAGTTTCCGAGAAAATCGATGACGAAGTTTTATGCGCACCTCCTACATTCGTAACGTTAGTGATGTTCCGACCTAGCGGCCGTACTACAGAGACTAAGGTTTCACGGCTAGCACGCTCGTGGTCTGGGATCAAACCCTTTCTGTGTACTTTATTTCAGTTCGGTTGTAGAAAAATAATTAAATAGAACATGTCACGCAAAATTATTCAAAAATAGGTCTTTTTCGCCCTAGTAATATCATTAATAAATGAATCGTTACAGCACATTATCTTCAGAGGTGTATTCTGCTGTGGTTAACAGTTAAAATTCCAGATATTTGGAGAGTTCGAAAGACTTCGCAACGATGGTCGAAGTACTAGTAGCTGCGGAAGGATTCCAGATACAGACCAAAGCACTCAGCACTAATTTTGACCTCGATTATGTAATTAGTAGCGACGAAACTGGCTGTCAGTACCAGGCGATGTACGCTAGATCTTTTTCGGAACAAGGAACGAAAACCAGTTTGAACAAGATTAGTGATTCTTTCACAGCCTCTATACTATAACAGAAAAAATATTCCCTTTCTTTTTCTAACGTGTGCAAGAACCATCTGAGACATTTCGTCCATTTGTTCAAAAAAGACTTGACGACTTGACTCATAAATTGAGAGATGTAATAGAACCTAGTAGAAATCAGGGAATAATTTTATATTTTGACTGATGATGCCGCCATTTTACCGTAACATTTTTTTTTTAAATTTTATTGTTCTATGATCTGGGTTCCGGCCATAGGCCGTTTTCAAGTACAAAAACTGGAATAAATCATACAAGCATAAATCACAAAAACGAGAAACAGGGAAATCATGAAAAATAGTGTATGAATCCCATGATTCTTTATCTTATCTATATGTCAGAAGACATCAGAGTGATACGATGTACAGCTCCTTGTCGGAAAAGGGTATCTAGCCATGTAGGCCAGATCTGTCAGCAGTAAAAGTGAAACACCTATATACAGGGTGGTCGGAAATTCCCGTTACAGACTTGTAGAACTTGTAGAGAGGAGTGAGTACATCGTATTTTGAACAGGAACCCATGTCCGGAAACGTCACCCAACGAGACTACAGAGCCTCAAAGTTGTAGGCGCGGGCGTCTGTAAATGTACGTATACACGGGGTGATTCTGTGCTGATGTTACAGACTTTCTAGGATTCTGGAGAACGAAGAATGTATTAATTTGAAGTAAGGATCCCTGTACCGGAAACGAACGAGTCGAAAGTTATAAACGAAAACCGTTTTGGTACCTCTGACAGTTGAATACATGTAGCGGTTCTTAAGTTGCGAAGAGTGGTGGTAGTGTGGACAAAACCGAGAAAAAATGTCGAATAAATGTGGGCTCTAAAGTGCGTACCTGAACAGCTATGAACACTTGTTCAGTAGAGGAGATATGTTTCACATTAGCGAAGATGAAAAAAAAACTGTTCAAATGTGTGTGAAATCTTACGGGACTTAACTGCTAAGGTCATCAGTCCGTAAGCTTACACACTACTTAACCTAAATTATCCTAAGGACAAAGACACACACCCATGCCCGAGGGAGGACTCGAACCTCCGCCGGGACCAGCCGCACAGTCCATGACTGCAGCGCCAAGACCGCTCGGCTAATCCCGCGCGGCGAAGATGAATGAATGGTCATAGATCTTCAGGTATGCAATTTAGAGCCCACGTTTATTGGACATTTTTTCTCGTTTTTGTCCACACTACCACCACTCCTCGCAACACAAGAACCGGTACTTGTATTCAACTGTCAGAGGTATCAAAACGGTTTTCGTTTATAACTTTCGACTCGTTCGTTTCCGGTACAGGGATCCTTACTTCAAATTATTGCATTCATCGTTCTCCAGAATCCTAGAAAGTCTGTAACATCAGCACAGAATCACCTCGTGTACACGTACATTTACAGACGCCCGCGCCTACAACTTTGACGCTCTGTAGTCACGTTGGTTGACGTTTCCGAACATGGGTTCCTGTTCAAAATACGACGTACTCACTCCTCTCTACAAGTTCTACAAGTCTGTAACGGGAATTTCCGACCACCCTGTATATTGCATACTTTCATGTCCGTTCTCTATAGCACCGCTGTTATATAAAACTGCCAACCTATAAACAGGTTTTGTCTGAACAACAACTGGCATGGACATAGGTTAAATAATCTTCCAAATATCGCCTGAAAGACAGCACAGTTTGCACGACTCAGGGGACGAGGTAACTCAACTGTTCATCACGCATGTAGAGAAAATAGTTGCATACATTGGTGTTTGCAGTGAATGACACAGAGACCCACTATTGAAGTTCACATGTTAACATCGTGCAGTGTCATATCGCAATATATTTGTAACAAGCATGGAGTTTCTACCTTGTAATACAGGTAATCATGTAAGACACTTTATAGGCGAGTAGTAATGTGAATCTTCACAAGTTGCAACAGCAGTACGCAAATGCTCCCAAAAATGAGCGTACGGCACCGTTGGCCGGGAAGCCCAATTCGGGGAAATTCAGCCGCCCAGTGCAAGTCTTACTGCAGTCGAAGCCACACTGGGCGACTTGCGCGCTGGTGATGAGGAAGAAACGATCATGAGGACACACAACATCCTGTTCACGAGCGGAGAAAATCTCCAAACTGGCCGGAAATCGAACCAGGGCCTGCTTGCATGGGAGGCAAGCACGTTACCACCCAGCTAAGCACGCCCGGACGCTCCCAAAATTCCCTCACACCGACACAATCAACCGAGAAAAATGATGCAAGTTCACGAAAGCCTCACGAAAGCCCTGCAAGAAGAGTTTTTGCGCTGTGTCATTCTTCCGTATGTGGGACAACATCAAGTCGTAGATGATGAAAGCCCAGCGGCCACCTGCATCGTAAAAATTATCTCACCGAAATGCGTTCCACTTTTCCAGCTCTGTCATGTTTATTTTTACAGTCAGGTTAAGATTTTCACCCTCCGCCACCCCCTACCACCACCACCACTAAAAAAAAGTGAAAATGCCCTCGACTTGCTAGAGACTTGTTGAGAAGTCGCTTCGGCAGAAGATCCCATAAAAATAAATTCTCTAATTCTGTATCGGTTTAGCACACCTGCTTTTACAGGATTGACCAAATATGCATGATTCGCATCGAAGTCGATCGAAGAAAGAACAGTCGTTTTGAATTCAAATGGACTACGTTTTTCGGTGTCGCGTCTGAAAAATCCGTGCGCCGACAAGGTGGCAGCTTTCACTAAATGTGCGTGGTCCTCTACAAATTTGTGTTTTGGTTGCTTCTGTGACAAATACCATCCTGAATTCTGTTCTAGCACGGCAAGCGATGCAAGCGATAGAGAATAAGACGATTCTGTAATTTATTCTGTAACAAACGGAATACATGTTTAAAGAAATTTTTCCCTCAGCGTTTATTTATTAGCGTTATTACTACGGCGTAAATGACTATTTACGGATAATTTTGCATAATATATTCTATTTCATGATTTTCTGTACGACGAAAAAGTAAATAAAAGCAAAATAAGTGCACCGGTGCGAACCCACACTGCCAATGTGGTAGCGGTGAACGTTTGTGCCTGCACGTGGCTCACCAGGTCGAAACATAACACTGCGAATGTAGGAGGCACGCATAGAGCTTCAACATCGATTTTCTCGGAAACTAAGGGCAGTCACACGAGAAACCGCTACTGGGGTGCTCAGGACGGGTTCCTCTACAGCATACCGAGAGTCATCAAAATCCGCGGTTGGTGGTTGACCAAGCGTTCGTTGTAGGCCTCAAGAATAAAGTCACAGTACCAGCGAATGGATGTTTACATTTCCAGCAGTTTGACAATAGTGATTACTTGATGGACAGGAGAAGACATACACAAAATGGTAACAATTGTGTGGAATACTATATCGGCTTCTAGGTGATTACGATGCAGTTCAGTTGTGCTTCACAAGAGCGATTTTTTTCCGAACCTGTGCCTGGCAGAGGATACGCAGAACCGCTGTTTTACATTTTCTCTACCGTTCCACTCTTGAATAGTATGAGTTAAAATGAAACACACAAATCTTTCCGCGCGAGCTGTGCTATTTCCTACTTTCTTAAGGTGATCATTTCTGATTATGTATGTGTGAGTCAACGAAATATTTTGGTGTTCCGAGGACAAAGTTGGCGATTGAAATTTCGTGAAAATATCTCCCCGCAACGAAAAACGCCTTTGTCTTAGGCTTGCCATCCCGACTCGCGTATCATATCCCTGAATCTCTCCCCTCTATTTTGCGATACTACAAAATGAGCCGTTATGTGGACTTTTTCGATATCCTGCGCCAAACTTACCTGTTAGGGATCCCACACCGCGCAGCAATTCCACAAGAGGGCTTAGAAGCGTAGTGTAGCTTTCTCTGTCGACCAGGGTGACCGAGCGGTTCTAGGCGCTACAGTCCGGAACCGCGCGACAGCTACGGTCGCAGATTCGAATCCTGCCTCGGGCATGGATGTGTGCGATGTCCTTAGGTTAGTCAGGTTTAAGTAGTTCTAAGTTCTAGGGGACTGATGGCCTCAGAAGTTAAGTCCCATAGTGCTCAGAGCCATTTGAACCATTTTTTGTAGCGTTGTCTTCAGTAGATTTGTTGCATCTTCTAAGTGTTCTGCCAATAAAACATTGTCTTCAGCTCCCCTTCCTACAACATATACTTTGTGATGGTTCCAAAGAAAGTTATTTTTAATTCAAATCCTTACGTGTTTTGTGGAAACGAAAATTTTTAAATTTATGTGTTATCGTGTTACCAAAATTCAGTAGACTTTTTTTTTTTTTTTTTTTTTGTAATAATCATGTGCAGGACCTGACTCGTTCTACTCTTCGGAATTTCACGCCGTGCAGATGTCTTCTCTAAATTATTCTGCGGTTCGTTTTGATCTGCTGATGACCTTACTAGACCTTTTAAGGACAGCTCCATATGCAACAATCACAGAGGGCTGTGCAGATTCTCTCCTAAATCGTTTAACAGGGCGTTCGGAAATTCCCGTTACAAACTTCTAGGAGTCATAGAGGGGAGTGGGTACGTAATATTTTGGATAAGAATCCATGTCCGAAAACTTACCGTTTTCGTTCTAGGACAATTTCAGCTCATATGTTTTACCCATCCACTTCCACCTGAGGAAATGAATTAGACGTGGCGCAGTATTAGGTAACAATCCGTAAGGAGAAACAATGAATCATTTATTTATCACTTACGCATATCTCTTTGTATCAACACTTAAACATTACGTGTTTACATTAATCCAAGACAAAAAAGAACCCGTCATACTGTACGTACAGAATGCAGGGTGTGTCAAAAAGAATTATTGAATTTGCACGTCTACATTTGTGTAAGTAATAAACATATACAAAGGATTTTGTTTTTTGATGAACGCGAAATTCAAAAAAATTTTTTTTCGTACCTTTTCACAGGTGTTCAATATGCCCCCTTGAGTTGCACGGCATGCGTCAATGCGGTATTCAAGTTGTTCCCACACCACAGCGAGGGTGTCGTGAGTTACAGCTTACGCGTCTACTGTTATGCGATGCCTCAGTTCATCCATTCTTGTCGGTAACGGAGGCACATGAAATAATCACATAGTCAGTAAACCCCCCACAAGAAATAATCACATACAGTCAGGTCTGGTGACCTTGGAGGCCAGTAATATAAGACTGATTCATTTGGTCCAGTGCGACCGATCCATCGTTCAGTAATCCTTTGATTTAAAAAGTTCCCGCACTTCCAGATGCCAGTGCGACTACGTAGCGGGTACTATGTAAGACTCGAGAGTTTGCTGTTTCCAATACTACGTTGTTCACGCACATATCTCAAATAACATAATAGTTACGATTTTTTTATAAATCGGATGGTTCTTTTTGATACACGCTGTAGTATTGATGCAATAACAACAGCGGCTCGATGTGGCTACCACCGACGTTGTCGCAGACACTGTACCTACGAGGCATCGTCTGGAACACATTGCCCGTCACACCTGGTCCCTCTTCAGTTTCTAGTGCAGCGGCCGCAACTCGTGCCAGCAGATCGTCCTCCGTCTCTACGGTGACCGTCTGACGTACACCTCGTTCCGTGTACCCTACTGCATCACAGGACAAGCTTGTCTCTTTCCCTCAGCAGACGTGGACGCGTTACACATCGGAATTGAAACCGTCGATTTTAAACCGAAACAGTACGTTCCAGGACATGAGTTCCTATTCAAAACATTATGTTCTCAATGCCTTTTGCACGTCCCAGATGGAAACCCAGTTCCAAACAAAGAATGGAAAACAGAAAGGTGGAAGGAGTATATAGAGGGTCTACACAAGGGCGATGTTCTTCAGGACAATATTATGGAAATGGAAGAGGAGGTAGATGAAGGTGAAATGGGAGATATGATACTGCGTGAAGAGTTTGACAGAGCACTGAAAGACCTAAGTCGAAACAAGGCCCCGGGAGTAGACAACATTCCATTAGAACTACTGACAGCCTTGGGAGAGCCACTCCTGACAAAACTCTATAATCTGGTGAGAAAGATGTATGAGACAGGCGAAACTCTCTCAGACTTCAAGAAGAATATAATAATTCCAATCCCAAAGAAAGCAGGTGTCGATAGATGTGAAAATTACCGAACTATCAATTTAATAAGTCACAGCTGCAAAATACACTCCTGGAAATGGAAAAAAGAACACATTGACACCGGTGTGTCAGACCCACCATACTTGCTCCGGACACTGCGAGAGGGCTGTACAAGCAATGATCACACGCACGGCACAGCGGACACACCAGGAACCGCGGTCTTGGCCGTCGAATGGCGCTAGCTGCGCAGCATTTGTGCACCGCCGCCGTCAGTGTCAGCCAGTTTGCCGTGGCATACGGAGCTCCATCGCAGTCTTTAACACTGGTAGCATGCCGCGACAGCGTGGACGTGAACCGTATGTGCAGTTGACGGACTTTGAGCGAGGGCGTATAGTGGGCATGCGGGAGGCCGGGTGGACGTACCGCCGAATTGCTCAACACGTGGGGCGTGAGGTCTCCACAGTACATCGATGTTGTCGCCAGTGGTCGGCGGAAGGTGCACGTGCCCGTCGACCTGGGACCGGACCGCAGCGACGCACGGATGCACGCCAAGACCGTAGGATCCTACGCAGTGCCGTAGGGGACCGCACCGCCACTTCCCAGCAAATTAGGGACACTGTTGCTCCTGGGGTATCGGCGAGGACCATTCGCGACCGTCTCCATGAAGCTGGGCTACGGTCCCGCACACCGTTAGGCCGTCTTCCGCTCACGCCCCAACATCGTACAGCCCGCCTCCAGTGGTGTCGCGATAGGCGTGAATGGAGGGACGAATGGAGACGTGTCGTCTTCAGCGATGAGAGTCGCTTCTGCCTTGGTGCCAATGATGGTCGTATGCGTGTTTGGCGCCGTGCAGGTGAGCGCCACAATCAGGACTGCATACGACCGAGGCACACAGGGCCAACACCCGGCATCATGGTGTGGGGAGCGATCTCCTACACTGGCCGTACACCACTGGTGATCGTCGAGGGGACACTGAATAGTGCACGGTACATCCAAACCGTCATCGAACCCATCGTTCTACCATTCCTAGACTGGCAAGGGAACTTGCTGTTCCAACAGGACAATGCACGTCCGCATGTATCCCGTGCCACCCAACGTGCTCTAGAAGGTGTAAGTCAACTACCCTGGCCAGCAAGATCTCCGGATCTGTCCCCCATTGAGCATGTTTGGGACTGGATGAAGCGTCGTCTCACGCGGTCTGCACGTCCAGCACGAACGCTGGTCCAACTGAGGCGCCAGGTGGAAATGGCATGGCAAGCCGTTCCACAGGACTACATCCAGCATCTCTACGATCGTCTCCATGGGAGAATAGCAGCCTGCATTGCTGCGAAAGGTGGATATACACTGTACTAGTGCCGACATTGTGCATGCTCTGTTGCCTGTGTCTATGTGCCTGTGGTTCTGTCAGTGTGATCATGTGATGTATCTGACCCCAGTAATGTGTCAATAAAGTTTCCCCTTCCTGGGACAATGAATTCACGGTGTTCTTATTTCAATTTCCAGGAGTGTACTAATGCGTATTCTTTACAGACGAATGGAAAAACTGGTAGAAGCCGACCTCGGGGAAGATCAGTTTGAATTCCGTAGAAGTATTGGAACACGTGAGGCAATACTGACCCTACGATTTATCTTAGAAGCTAGATTAAGAAAAGGGAAACCTACGTTTCTAGCATTTGTAGACTTGGAGAAAGCTTTTGACAATGATGACTGGAATACTCTCTTTCAAATTCTAAAGCTGGCAGGGGTAAAATACAGGGAGCGAAAGGCAATTGACAATTTGTACAGAAAGCCATGGCAGTTACAAGAGTCGAGGGGCATGAAAGGGAAGCAGCGGTTCGGAAGGGAGTGAGACACGGTTATAGCCTCTCCCCGATGCTATTCAATTTGTTTATTGAGGAAGCAGTGAAGGAAACAAAAGGAAAATTCGGAGTAGGTATTAAAATCCATGGAGAAGAAATAAAAACTTTGAGGTTCGCCGATGACATTGCAATTCTGTCAGAGACAGCAAAGGACTTGGAAGAGCAGTTGAACGGAATGGACAGTGTCTTGAAAGGAGGGTATGAGATGAACATCAACAAAAGCAAAACGAGGATAATGGAATGCAGTCGAATTAAGTCGGGCGATGCTGAGGGAATTACATTAGGAAATGAGACACTTAAAGTAGTAAATGAGTTTTGCTATTTGGGGAGCAAAATAACCGATGATGGTCGAAGTAGAGAGGATATAAAATGTAGACTGGCAATGGCAAGGAAAGCGTTTCTGAAGAAGAGAAATTTGTTAACATCGAATATAGATTTAAGTGTCAGGAATTTGTTTCTGAAAGTATTTGTATGGAGTGTAGCCATGTATGGAAGTGAAACATGGACGATAAATAGTTAGGACAAGAAGAGAATAGAAGCTTTAGAAATGTGGTGCTACAGAAGAATGCTGAAGATTAGATGGGTAGATCACATAACTAATGAGGAGGTATTGAACAGAATTGGGGAGAAGAGGAGTTTGCGGCACAACTTGACCAGAAGAAGGGATCGGTTGGTAGGACGTATTCTGAGGTATCAAGGGATCACCAATTTAGTACGGGAGGGCAGCGTGGAGGGTAACAATCGTAGAGGGAGACCAAGAGATGAATACACTAAGCAGATTCAGGAGGATGTAGGCTGCAGTAGGTACTGGGAGATGAAGTAGCTTGCACAGGATAGAGTAGCATGGAGATCTGCATCAAACCAGTCTCAGGACTGAAGACCACAACAAGAAGAAGTTTTTAACGACGATTACCTGTATAAATTATGAACCGCAATGGGAACACCGGTTCCCGTCAGATCACCGAATTTAAGCGCCGTCACGCTGGGCTGGCACCTGGATGGGTTACCGTCCGCCCTGTGAGGACAGTTGTTGAGGGGCTGCTTGACTGAGAAGTAGCGACGTCCGTCACGAAAACTAACGGCTGCGAGTGCGGCGTACTGACCCATGTCCCTCCATATCCGCATGCGGTGACGCCTATTGGCTGAGGACGAAATGGTGGTCGATCGGTGCCGTTAGGGTTCAAGGCCTGTTCGGATGGTGTTTATTTGTTTGTAGGGGGCCTGTAACACTTCATTCAGAAACGACTGGTATCACTTCTGTTTCACTAGATGGCTACCAGCCATTTTCCTAGTTACTGTGGCCTCCCTGATATGAAACGACGAATTCACGCAGTAGCGAAATTGAGACGATACTCCGTGGGCGCGCACTTCGATTAGAAGCCGCTTGTGAGGAATGGTGTCGAAAGTCTTCTGGAAATCTGAAAACCTGGCTATCATTCCTTCGTGTGAGTAAATACATGTCACAAGGGCGATATTTTTTGAACCTGTGCTGCTTGTTTGACAATAGGTTTTTTTTAGGAATTTCTTAATGGTGCAGCACATTATATGTTCCAGAATCTTACTACAGACCGATGCCTGTGTTAAGGGACCATAAGTCAGCGGATTACTCCTATTCCCTTTCTTGTATACCATTAAGACCTGTGTGCAAGTTTCCCGTCTTTAGTTTCGCGTCTGCGTCGAGCAAGCGGTTGTGTATGATTGCTAAAAACTGAAGTATTTGATCAGCATGATAAATATAAAATGGTCGAGTTCACTCGACCACGCCAGTATTGGTTGTTGTGATAGCAGAAGACCCAACACCGCGTTACAAGAGGTGGCCGAAATGCATGCGTTTTAGCTCACGCAGGTTGGCGTGAGGAGGGAAGAACTATACTGACGTGAGGTCTGGAACATGACAAGGAATTCAGAAAGCGGATGTAATTTTTTTATACTTAACTTTACTGCATTAATGATGAACGTCGCTCTTGATGGTACATGAGTCACAATATTATCTGTTTAGAAGACATAGTAACTGAATATGGCGCCTTGCTAGGTCGTAGCAAATGACGTAGCTGAAGGCTATGCTAAACTGTCGTCTCTGCAAATGAGAGCGTCTGTAGTCAGTGAACCATCACTAGCAAAGTCGGCTGTATAACTGGGGCGAGTGCTAGGGAGTCTCTCTAGACTAGACCTGCCGTGTGCCGGCGCTCGGTCTGCAATCACTGATAGTGGCGACACGCGGGTCCGACGTATACTAACGGACCGCGGCCGATTTAAAGGCTACCACCTAGCAAGTGTGGTGTCTGGCGGTGACACCACATTTATGTTGCTCCCCAACGTCCGACTCGTCAGTCGGCAAGACCTAGCGTCGCCAGGAGTCGCCTCCGACGATGTCCAGCGCGGCTCTGGACGAAACGCCACGAACCGAAAAGTTTCTTCGAGCACGGCCATTCAGCCCGAAAGACTCATCACCTGCAAAGTAAACAGTTTTCCGTAAAATTTAAAATTTTCCCGGTGAATCAACCGTTCAAAGAGATTTCTGGATTGCAGCCGGTCGCCGTAAACCTCATTCCACGATATTTCGGCTGGACCGCTGTCAGACATCTTGAGGAGAGCCTCGTTCGGCTCACCTGAAGATGGCTGGCAGTTGTCCAGCCGAAATATCGTGGAATGAGGTTTACGGCGACCGGCTGCAATCCAGAAATCTCTTTGAATAAACAGTTTTCTTTCAAAATAGAGCATTCGATTTGTCTGCAAAGGAATAGTTCATAGAAAGTGTGTTGGAGCATTTTTGAGTTATGTCAGTAATACACTGAATCCCCAACGAAACTGGTATAGGCATGTGTAATCAAATGCAAAGATATGTAAACAGGTAGAATACGGCACTGCGTCGGCAACGCCTGTATAAGGCAACAAGTGTCAGGCGCAGTTGTCAGACCTGTTACTGCTGCTATGATCGCAGCTTATCAAGATTCAAGTGAGTTTGAAAGTGGTGTTTTAGTCGGCGCACGAGCCATGGGATGCAGCATCTCCTAGATGGCGATGTAGTGGGGATTTTCCCGTACGACCATTTCACTAGTGTACCGTGAATATCAGGAAACCGGTAAAACATCTAATCTCCGACATCGCTGCGGCCGGAAAATTATCCTGCAAGAACGACTGAAGAGAATCGTTCAACGTGACAGAAGTGCAACCCTTTCGCAAATTGCTGCAGATTTCAGTGTAGGGTCATCAACAAGTGTCAGCGTGCGGACCATTCAACGAAACATCATCGATATGGGCTTTCGGAGCCGAAGGCCCACTCGTCTACCCTTGATGACTGCACGGCACAAAGCTTTACGCCTCGCCTGGGCCCATCAACACCGACATTAGACTGTCGATACACAGGTTGCCTGTTCGGACGAGTCTCGTGTCAAATTGTATCCAGGGGATGGACGTGTACGGGTATGGTGACAACCTGTTGTATCCATGGACCTTGCATGTCAGCAGGGTACTGTTCAAGCTGGTGGAGGATCTGTAATTGTGTGGGGTGTGTGCAGTTGCAGTGCTATGCGACCCCTGATACGTCTAGATACGACTCTGGCAGGTGACACGTACGTAAGCATCCTGTCTGATCACCTGCATCCATTCATATCCATTGTGCATTCTGACGGAATTGGGCAATTCCAGCAGGACAATGCGACACTCTACACGTTCAGAATTTGCTAAGAGTTGGCTCCAGGAACACCCTTCTGAGTTTAAACACCTCCGCTGGCCACCAAACTCCCAAGAAACGAACATTATTGAATATACAGGGTGTTTCAAAAATGACCGGTATATTTGAAACGGCAATAAAAACTAAACGAGCAGCGATAGAAATACACCGTTTGTTGCAATATGCTTGGGACAACAGTACATTTTCAGGCAGACAAACTTTCGAAATTACAGTAGTTACAATTTTCAACAACAGATGGCGCTGCGGTCTGGGAAACTCTATAGTACGATATTTTCCACATATCCACCATGCGTAGCAATAATATGGCGTAGTCTCTGAATGAAATTACCCGAAACCTTTGACAACGTGTCTGGCGGAATGGCTTCACATGCAGATGAGATGTACTGCTTCAGCTGTTCAATTGTTTCTGGATTCTGGCGGTACACCTGGTCTTTCAAGTGTCCCCACAGAAAGAAGTCACAGGGGTTCATGTCTGGCGAATAGGGAGGCCAATCCACGCCGCCTCCTGTATGTTTCGGATAGCCCAAAGCAATCACACGATCATCGAAATATTCATTCAGGAAATTAAAGACGTCGGCCGTGCGATGTGGCCGGGCACCATCTTGCATAAACCACGAGGTGTTCACAGTGTCGTCTAAGGCAGTTTGTACCGCCACAAATTCACGAAGAATGTCCAGATAGCGTGATGCAGTAATCGTTTCGGATCTGAAAGATGGACCAATGATTCCTTTGGAAGAAATGGCGGCCCAGACCAGTACTTTTTGAGGATGCAGGGACGATGGGACTGCAACATGGGGCTTTTCGGTTCCCCATATGCGCCAGTTCTGTTTATTGACGAAGCCGTCCAGGTAAAAATAAGCCTCGTCAGTAAACCAAATGCTGCCCACATGCATATCGCCGTCATCAATCCTGTGCACTATATCGTTAGCGAATGTCTCTCGTGCAGCAATGGTAGCAGCGCTGAGGGGTTGCCGCGTTTGAATTTTGTACGGATAGAGGTGTAAACTCTGGCACACGAGACGATACGTGGACGTTGGCGTCATTTGGACCGCAGCTGCAACACGGCGAACGGAAACCCGAGGCCGCTGTCGGATCACCTGCTGCACTAGCTGTGCGTTGCCCTCTGTGGTTGCCGTACGCGGTCGCCCTACCTTTCCAGCACGTTCATCCATCACGTTCCCAGTCCGCTGAAATTTTTCAGACAGATCCTTTATTGTATCGCTTTTCGGTCCTTTGGTTACATTAAACCTCCGTTGAAAACTTCGTCTTGTTGCAACAACACTGTGTTCTAGGCAGTGGAATTCCAACACCAGAAAAATCCTCTGTTCTAAGGAATAAACCATGTTGTCTACAGCACACTTGCACGTTGTGAACAGCACACGCTTACAGCAGAAAGACGACGTATAGAATGACGCACCCACAGACTGCGTTGTCTTCTATATCTTTCACATCACTTGCAGCGCCATCTGTTGTTGAAAATTGTAACTACTGTAATTTCGAAAGTTTTTCCGCCTGAAAATGTACTGTTGTCCCAAGCATATTGCAACAAACGGTGTATTTCTATCGCTGCTCGTTTAGTTTTTATTGCCGTTTCAAATATACCGGTCATTTTTGAAACACCCTGTGTCTGTGATGCCTTGCAACGTGCTGTTCACAAGAGATCTCCACCCCCTCGTACTCTTCCGGATTTATGGACAGCCCAGCAGGATTCATGGTGTCAGTTCCCTCCTGCACTACTTCAGACATTAGTCGAGTCCATGCCACGTCGTCTTGCGACACTTCTGCGTGCTCGCGGGGACCCTACACGATATTAGGCAGGTGTACCAGTCTCTTTGGCTTTTCAGTGCATATGGACATTTAATGCAGATACCATTCAAAAACTCACCGATACCCAGCGAACAATACAGAGAGTCATATCGGGATTTTCTAGGAGAGAGAGGAAAGCAAATGGATCAGTGAACAAGCTGAAGTGGAAGATGTGATTTCGACGGTAATGAAAATGAAACGGTGGTGGACGGTATATGTAGGCAGGAGAATGGGTGGTAAGACGATCGAGTAAGTTGTTTGCTGGCGTCAGAGAGAAAAGAAATGTAGGAGGCGACGACGTAATGGAAGATAGGAAGGTGACGTCAGAAATTAAGCGTATAGCTGAAGATTGTAACCGATAGAGGAGGCCTTTATCAACTAGTTAATGTCATGTAAGTCGTGGTGATGCTTCTTCTGGTGGTGGTGGTGGTGATGATGATGTTAATGAAGATGATGGTTTGTGATGTTTATGATGCTGATAGTGACAAAACACTAGTTTATGTTGTGTCTCAGTTGCTAGGATTTGCTTGGTGCACAGTAGATCTTCATCCCTCTCTGAATTTTGTAACAGTTTTCTAACGATGTGAACTCTCTATACTCAACTTCAACGTCCGCCAGCAACCCCAGGAACATAAGATCGTTGTGCACCACGCCTTTTAATCGTTTCATCAGCAGTAGCAGTGAGGATTTTCTCTCAATGAAAAAGGTGCAGGTCATTTAGACAACTACCTTGCCTTGAACGTAATCACGAACCTTTTCTGACATTACATTCGTCACGTTTCAGTTATTGGCCGACAGTGGAGAAATGCATTGAAGGCTTCACGAAAGATGTGAGAGTCAGAAACCTGCAACTCTGAGTTCTGGTTGGACTGTGTAATTTTTAACATAAGTCAGGAATTCTCCGATAAAATAATATATAGTCATTGATAAACTTTTCTGTAAGTCCATATACTACAAGAGGCGGTAGATATGAAACTTGTAAAAGCGTAGTTTCCTTTTCTATGCTTATATTGTGATATGCATATATATGCTTATATTGTGATACTCTGTGCTTCAACTAAACACTTGCCTAAAGAGTTTTTCTTATGGGGAACCACAACTGTAAAACTTCAGTTTGTAAAATAAAGAAACCACACAACAGTTGCTTAACCCACAATTTTTATTGTGTAGACGACTGGTTTCGTAACACTCAAAGTTCCACCATCTGGCATAAAAAATAAAATCACTTAATCATGTGAGATCATCCTCAACCACAATACTGCAATGAAACCAAAGGTTCCGTGTCAAAAGGTTAAAAGGGACATAAATTCCATAACAACCGCTCCCTTGTGCTGCGCAACCTGGAACACAGACAGAAAAACTATGTACTTTTGGACACCTATTATAGTTTTTTACACCAGATGACGAAACTTAAACTGTTTCGAAACCAGACCCGTGCGCTATAAACGATTGTGGATGAAGCAACTGTTGTGCAGTTTTTCATTTACAAAATACATACTTGCCTCTTTTGTCCTAGCATTTGCGAACGTGGACAAGGAGTGGGTACGTTACAGAAGAAAACCTCGTCTTATGGATTACTAAGGGATATTAGAAGCAATGAAAATCGCTACAAAGACCTCTGGCAAATGCTGTACACTTATTGTATGAGTTTTACGGGTTACACAAGAGATCCACAGGGCTTCAACAACATATATTGAAGGAAAAAACGTAATAACGAACATTATATTTTGGAAGTTGTCGTGTTTAAGAAATATCACAGGAAAATTACTGTTACTGGAAGCGATGTATCTTGAGAATGGGAGAGGTGTGAAGGAACAGGAAATCAATCTTCCACCCCCACCCCCCTTACAGGGAGATCTTTAGTAGAGCTGCTAGGATTGTTAGTGTTCAGCAAAAACAGGAGTAGCTCCAGTATGAAACCCCACAGACGAGCAGAACATCACAGGAACAGTACTACCTGAAGCAACGTTTCACTGCGTACATGAGAGAGAGCAAGGAAACGTAATCATCCTTCAGTAGCCTCGAGGCTAGCAGGTCGTGAGGAGAGCAGTTGGGACGGTCAGTGTTTGACCAGACTGAGTGTGGATCCAGTGTGCAACATTGCGGGACGACAGCAGGCTTCACAGGAACAGTACAGCTGCCGGAAGTGACGTTTCTCTGAGAACGGCCGATGGGCGAAGGAAACCGAAATCTACCTTCCATAAACTCCATACTGGTAGAGAGCAAGCAAGATTGTTTGGTGTTTGACAAGAATTAGTATAGACCCAGTTTGAAACCATTTGGAATAACTGTTCCATCACTTCATCTTGAAACAATATACCTCTAGCTACATGAGAGAGAATGAGGAAACGTAAACAATCTACTGTACCTTCCGCGCTGGTAGACTGTGAGAAGAGCAGCTAGGATTATTGGTATTTATCAAAAACAAAACGAGAATAATGGAATGTAGTTGAATTAAGTCGGGTGATGTTGAGGGTATTAGATTAGGAAATGAGACACTTAAAGTAGTGAAGGAGTTTTGCTATTTGGGGAGCAAAATAACTGATGATGGTCGAAGTAGAGAGGATATAAAATGTAGACTGGCAATGGCAAGGAAATCGTTTCTGAAGAAGAGAAATTTGCTAACATCGAGTATAGATTTAAGTGTCAGGAAGTCATTTCTGAAAGTATTTGTATGGAGTGTACCCATGTATGGAAGTGAAACATGGACGAGAAATAGTTTAGACAAGAAGAGAATAGAAGCTTTCGAAATGTGGTGCTACAGAAGAATGCTGAAGATTAGATGGGTAGATCACATAACTAATGAGGAAGTATTGAATAGGATTCGGGAGAAGAGAATTTTGTGGCACAACTTGACCAGAAGAAGGGATCGGTTGGTAGGACATGTTCTGAGGCATCAAGAGATCACCAATTTAGTATTGGAGGGCAGCGTGGAGGGTAAAAATCGTAGGGGGAGACCAAGAGATGAATACACTAAGCAGATTCAGAAGGATGTAGGTTGCAGTAGGTACTGGGAGATGAAGAAGCTTGCACAGGATAGAGTAGCATGGAGAGCTGCATCAAACCAGTCTCAGGACTGAAGACCACAACAACAACAACATCAAAAACTGGAGTAGAATCAGTATGCAACCCTATGGAACAACAGTAGGCATCGCAAGAATAGTTCCACTACTTGAAACGACATGTATCTGTGTACAGACGATGGGACACGGAAAAAGAAATCAATCTTCTGCACCTTTCATACTGGAAATCCATGCGAAGAGAATCTATGATGATTGGTGTTTGACAAAAATTGGAGTCGACCCAGCATGATACGCGGTGGAACAGCAATGGACAACATAGGTTGAGTACCGCTACTTGAAGCAAAATGTCTCTGGGTTTGGGTGAGTTAACAAGGAAATGTTGTTAGCTTTTCTATGCCACCCATTATGACTGAGCGTGAGAAAAGCATCTAAGATTGATGGTGTTTGGCAAGAATGGATTGGACAACAGTAGGCATCACTAGAGAGTAACAGCATTTTTTTTTTCTTTTTGAGTCATCGGTCTTTTGACCGATGTGATGCGGCCCGCCACGAATTCTTCTCCTGTGACAACTTCTTCATCTCAGAGTAGCACTTGCAACCTATGTCCTCAATTATTTGCAGAATACATTCCAGTCTCCGTTTTCCTGTACAGTTATTACCCTCTGCAGCTCCCTCTAGTACCATGCAAGTTATTCCCTCATATCTTAACAAATGTCGTATCATCCTGTCCTCCTACTCGTCAGTGTTTTCCGTATGTTCCCTCCCTCCTAGAGTCTGCAGAAAAGTTCTTCATTCTCTACCATGTCAGACTACCTCATTTTCAGCATTCGTCTGTAGCACCACATCAACAATGTTTCGATTCTCTTCTGTTCCGGGTTTCCCACAGTCCATGTGTGACTACCATACAACGCTGTGCTGCAATTGTACATTCTGAGAAATTTCTTCCTCAAGTTAAGGTCTATGTTTGATACTAGTAGACTTTTCTTAGCCAGGAACGCCCCTTTTGCCAGCGTTAGTTTGCTTTCTATGTTCTCCTTCCTCCGTCAGTCATGAGTTACTTTGCTGCCAAGGTAGCGGAATTACGTAACTTTGTTTACGTCGTGATCCCCAATTCTGAAGTTCAATTTCTCGCTATTCTGATTTTTGCTACTTCCCATTACTTTCGTCTTTTTTCGATTTACTCTCACTCCATGTCCGTAATCATTAGATTGTTCATTTCATTTTACACATTCTGTAATTCTTCTTCACATTCACCGAGGATAGCAAAGCCATCAGTGAATCTTGTGATTGATATCCTTTCACCTTGAATTTTAATTCCATTGTTGAATTTTTTTTCTTTTATTTCCCTCATTCCTTGTTCGACGTATAGATCGAAGAGTAGGGGCGAAAGACTACATTCCAGCACTTCGTTCTTGGTCTTCTACTCTCATTATTTCCTCTTGGTTTTGTAGATGTTGTTTATTACTCGTCTTACCCTGTAGCTTACCCCTATATTTCCAGGAGTTTTGAACATATTGTACGATTTCACACTGACGACCGCTTTTTCCAGGTCGACAGATTCAATGAACGTGTCTCGATTTTTCTTCATTCTTGTTTCCGTTATCAACGACAAAACTGCCTCTCTGGTGCTTTTACCTTTTCTAAAGCCAAACTGATCATCATCTAACAGATCCTCAATTTTCTCCTCCATTCTTCTGTATGTTATTCTGCACAGCAACTTGGATGTATGAGTTGCTAAGTTCACTGTGCTATAATTGTCGCACTTGTTGGCTCTTGTTATCTTCGGAATTGTATATATGACGTTTTTCCGAGAGCCTGATGGTATATCGCCATCTCATACTTTCTACACACCAATCCCCTAATGATTTTAGAATTTTTTGGAAATTATTTGAAAAGCAAATAGGACTGTTGGTGCTTGACACGAATTTGATTGGATCGAGTGCACAGCAGTGTGGAACAACGCTAGGCATCACAGGAGAAGTCCCACTCGTTTAAGCGACGTACCTCTGGACACAGGCGAGGGAACACGTATCAGCGTTCTTTGCCCTCCATTCTGACAGGCCGTGAGAAGAGCAGCTACAGGATCTTTGGTGTAAGCTAACGCCTTCTGTTGTTCCGGCCCAAACGGACAGAGCGCACGCGCGGGGGCGGAGCAAAGCAGTTGAGCGGCGCAGAGAGTGCCGGCGATTAGCGGCTGTAAACACGGGGCCGCCTTACGTAAACGTTTGCCCAGCCAGCCAGCCAGCCGGCAGGCCGGCATCTGGCGTCTTATCTCTTTCCCTTCCCCCGGCGCGCTCTGCCACAGCCGGCTACGGGGCCCTGCTCAGCTGGCGCGCGAAAACTCGTCGCTTCGTCGCCGAGCGACGGTGGCGAAACACCGCAGCCAGACTAAATCGCTGTAATGGGCCCGATTATCCCAGTCCATGGGTCTCCAAACTTTTTAGTCCGCGGGCCACATTGACTCCTCCACGAAGTCATAAGGGCCAAGATCTACCTAGTGGGGTTGAAGCACCCTAACACTCCATGATCACCGTAATGTAAGGCTAAAGGAAAGATGAAATCGCAAAAATCTAAGGTTGTGGGAATAGCTAGCACTGAAACGAACTACGATTTTTATTTAATTACATACTTTTGATTGGAGGACGTACCTGACCGAAATTCTGGCGAATTTCAAGGATAAAAAAGAATGTCTGCACATTCTTCACTAAAGCGTCCTGCAAAGTTAACGAAATCTCAAAATCATTGTTAGCAACACTATTATTGCAAGACGTAACGGAGGTAGAGTATGTCAACGCATTGTTATTTCAAGTGGCACAACAATAAGTTTAGTTATGTAGTCTTGTAGCGAGTGGCCGAGCTAGAGCATTTATATGATAGCTCTGTTGCGTGATTGTGTCTATGTTGCGAGTATCTCGCGAGTTTTTTAGTGTTTTATGCGCTGTACTAGTAGGTGAGACGACAAAGTGTGGGACAATTCAAAGTTTGAATTCGAAGAGATAAGGAAAATCAGAAAATCGAAATACGTATAGATCGACTTGTGTATGTTTTCACTGTATTTTTTAGTGGAACTGCAGTGTAATTGTATTTAATTTAGTAATTAAAGTACCTTAAAAATAAATTCATTGCGTTTTGTTTAGGCAAACTACCCCCTAGTTTTATTAGCATTACATAGCACAATTTTATTTTCAGGTTACAATCTTTTGTGAAGTTCTGTACAAATATGGAAAAGAAACGAAAGGTTGACAGTGAATGTAGAATTTTTAAAGAGCAGTGGCGATGTCAATATTTCGTGGTGGAGTCAAGCAACAAACCAATGTGTGTTATTTGCAATGAAGCAATATCAGTCTTCAAAGAGTACAACATAAAACGTCATTATGAGACTAAGTACTCCCAGAGTTACTCCAAGTTTACAGGATGCGAACGATTAGTAATGTATGAGTCTCTGAAACGCCAGCTAAAAAACCAGCAGTCGCTGTTTAAGAAAGTTAATGCTGAATAACATGCAGCAACTCGTGCTAGTTTTCGTGTTGCTCATTAGTGGCGAAACAATGTAAGCCATTAGCCGACGGTGAATTAATGAAGAACTGCATTATTGCAACAGCAGAAGAAATGTGTCCAGAAAAAGTTAATTTATTTAAAAACATAAGTTTGTCAGCAAACACTGTGTCTCGAAGAATAGATGACATTGCAGCCCGCATCTCGTGGTCGTGCGGTAGCGTTCTCGTTTCCCACGCCCGGGTTCCCGGGTTCGATTCCCGGCGGGGTCAGGGATTTTCTCTGCCTCGTGATGGCTGGGTGTTGTGTGCTGTCCTTAGGTTTGTTAGGTTTAAGTAGTTCCAAGTTCTAGGGGACTGATGACCATAGATGTTAAGTCCCATAGTGCTCAGAGCCATTAGATGACATTGCACATCGGGGATGTCTGGCCAGCTAACGCGGGCCGGTTTGCCGGATCTCGCGGGCCGTAGTTTGGAGACCCCTGTCCTAGCCCACTGAGCGGGACTTTAGTTTCTGTGCGTCTTGACGCTCGGTGCGTAATTGCAGACTTTCTCTCGCCGCCGCTTCCAATCTTATTTAGTCTTTCGACATTTCCGGTATTTCGGCACCGCAGAATCGAATGTACCGCAACGTCGTTACTGTCTCGTCTCCGTTCCCCTCATCAGTATCAAAACAAAACAAAAAAGCAGAGAAAGTCCGTCATGAAACTCGTCAACGATCCACTCTTATTCTCCTCTGCTGAACACGATATGTTTGTTTAGCAGGCACCTCGAGCCAATAAGGCTGAGCATACAGTGTTTTTACCACTACGTCTATAACATAAATGTCACTGAAATCATACATATGCATGTATCGAAGTGAAGTACATATGTTAATGGTGTTGTTTCCAGAATATTCCATAGACTGTCACATTTTTAATTAGTTTATTTGGGAATTTTCGTCTTAACGTAGCATTTTCAATTATTATTATTATTATTATTATTATTATTTCTTTCATTTCTCAGACGTCATGTCTGGTTTAAAATGGAAAGTGAAGCGGACCTTGATCAAGCGTGACTTCCTTTTAACTGTACGGTATATCTTACACTGCATTT
Organism: Schistocerca cancellata; assembly: GCF_023864275.1. NCBI lineage: Eukaryota > Metazoa > Arthropoda > Insecta > Orthoptera > Acrididae > Schistocerca > Schistocerca cancellata. The sequence goes on along the minus strand of NC_064635.1, from coordinate 11,582,893 downwards.
AGGAACTTTCGGGTAACTGAATATGTATCAATAATTACAGATTTCCGTAGTTGTATATATACGTTTGGATGTACCTGTATAGCGTTGATGTACTGTGGATATTGTGTGGTATGACTCTTGTAGTTGATAGTATAATTGGTATAATGTCAACTTTATCCTGATGCCACATGTCCTTGACTTCCTCAGCCAGTTGGATGTATTTTTCAGTTTTTTCTCCTGTTTTCTTTTGTATATTTGTTGTATTGGGTATGGATATTTCGATTAGTTGTGTTAATTTCTTCTTTTTATTGGTGAGTATGATGTCAGGTTTGTTATGTGGTGTTGTTTTATCTGTTATAATGATTCTGCTCCAGTATAATTTGTATTCGTCATTCTCCAGTACATTTTATGGTGCATACTTGTATGTGGGAACGTGTTGTTTTATTAGTTTATGTTGTACAGCAAGTTGTTGACGTATTATTTTTGCTACATTGTCATGTCTTCTGGTGTATTCTGTATTTGCTAGTATTCTACATCCGCTTGTGATGTGATCTACAGTTTCTATTTGTTGTTTGCAAAGTCTGCATTTATCTGTTGTGGTATTCGTATCTTTAATAATATGTTTGTTGTAATATCTGGTGTTTATTGTTTGAACCTGTATTGCAATCATGAATCCTTACGTCTCACTGTATATATTGCCTTATCTTAGCCATAATAATAATAATAATTATTATTATTATTACTATTATTATTATTGTCGTCATTATTATCGATTATTGAAACAAAAATAACACAAAGAATGAACAGTTGTATTGAATTGCTTTGGGTAACGTTATGATTACTGTCTTTGATGTATTATCTTTGAAGTCAGCCTCTTGACGGGAAAAAGCAGTAGTGCATAGAGAACATTTTGTGCAGCACATGCCGGCCTTTGTGGCCGTGTGGTTCTAGGCGCTACAGTCTGGAACCGCGCGACCGCTATGGTCGCAGGTTCGAATCCTGCCTCGGCCATGGATGTGTGTGATGTCCTTAGGTTAGTTAGGTTTAAGTAGTTCTAAGTTCTAGGGGACTGATGATCTCAGAAGTTAAGTCCCATAGTGCTCAGAGCCATTTGAACCATTTTTGTGGTGCCACATACTGAGTTTGACCTTATTACCGTCGGTTATCCTGTAAAAAGAACTGTATTTATACGAAATCTGATTTGATCCATTAAAAATTGTCTTTGAATGCCTGCGACTGTGAAAACAATGTGTTTGTTTATAAATATCGTTGCTGCTACGTCACGATTTTATTTTATTTGTATTTTACACAACACGTTTTGAGAAATGGTTCCCGTTGTGATATATGTTTTTCTGTTCCATTTTTTTCGTTATGTTTTTAATGTGTGAGGTTCAGCGTTGTTCTTACGCCTGTACTGTAATTTATTTAACAAATTGCACGTTTTTTATACATTGCAGCAAAGTCAAGTAAACAACACGGAACCTCACTTATCAAAACCCTTACGAAAAAAATGGAACAATACACAGAGAAAAATACATGTGACAATGGGAAACATTTTCTGAAACATGTTGTGTAAAATATAAATAAAATAAAATTGTGACTGTTAGCAGAAAAGATATTTATAAACAAACCCATTTTATAGAAAGTGTTAACAAAATATTGAAATTTGGGGCTAAAGGCTTCAGTGTTTCATTTAAATGACTTACATAAAGAGTGGAAACACATGGAAATAAAGTGGCAGGCATGAATTTTATACATATTGGACTAAATCAGTACCAACAACAACAGCACAATCGAATGAGTGGTGAGCAGACGTTCAGTAAAATTAATTGACTTTCATTAACGTCAGTAAACAGTTCATGGGCATTTCTAACAATTTCCGCTTATTTGGTGTCAAGGTTTGATAAGATATAATGGAAACAATCATAAGAGAGATGTGTGTTGTTTTCTAGCTAAAATTAATTTTTAGAAATCGTAAAATTCAGCTTGATAAAGTAAAGAGGTCGGTTGGAACCATCAACATCCTCCTGCTAGTAGCGAGAATTACACGAGATTTCTACGTGAAAGAATACTCTACTGAGTCTGTACATTGAGCATACTGTAAAGAACCCAAGGACAAGGTGGGAAGAGAATTACAGTCCAGGGAGGAGAGACAATAAGAAGTTTCCGTATCTTTACGGTGAACTGCGACCACTCACTTTCTGAAATGTGTGTTCATTCGTATAAACTAAATTTAGAACTTTTTCGGGGTCACCTTGAGTTGGGTCACATACAACTAACGTCTTTATTTCCATAGCGTCATGCTAGACAAATTAAGTTTTAATTGTTTATGGGATCTGCTGTGTAGATGCTAAGTATCACCCCGTGGAAATAAAGATGTAGGCTACACATGCCCCATCTGTAGATGAACCTGAGGAAGCTCTGAAACTAGTTTATGGGAATAAAGAAATATTTCAAAAAGTGACTGGACGCAATTTTCTATAAGTGCAGTCAGTGTAGGCCTTTGAAGTGTGGATTCATAAGCGGATCCTGAGGATAACTTGAACCGAGAGAGTGACAAACGTACAAGTTTTGAGAAGAATGAACAGAACACCAAAATTAATCAAGATAGTGAAATGCCGAAAGTTGCAGTATCTAGGAAATATCATGCATAATACAAATGGATATGATTTGCTACAAGAAATGCTTAAAGGGAAAGTCAACAGCAAAAGAGGCCGTAGAAGAAAAGGACTATCTTGGTTTGACCACCTTAGGTGCTGGTTCACTATGTCTTCAACGGAACTATTCCGTGTTGCTATCAACAAGAGGAGAACAGCACTCATGATCGCCAACATCCGAAACGGATAGGCACCGAAAGAAGAAAAATATAGTCATGGGTTCTGGAATATACGTAACGGATAAGCCTTAATCTAAAAACTTAGCGGTCTATAATTCTGTCAGAGACTGCAAACGAAGTGGAAGAGCAGAACGGAATGGGTAGCATCTTGAAAAATGGGTTGTAAGACGAACACCAAGGAAATTAAAACAAGATTGAAGGTATGATATAGAATTAAATCAGCCGATGCTGAGGAAATTAGATTAGGAAATGAGTCACTAAAACTAGTCGATGAGTTTTGGTGTCTGGGCAGCAAAATGACTGGTGAAAGGCGAGGTAGAGAAGTCAGACTGAAAGGAAAGCATTTGTGATAAAGAGGAATTTGTTAACACCGAATCTAAGTTCAAGTGCTGCGAAGTCTTTTCTGAATGTATTTACATGGAGTGTAGCCTTGTACGGAAGAAGAACGTGGACGAAAACACAATGGATGGTTTTGAAATGTGGTGCTACATGAGAAGAATGATGAGTAGGTAGGTGTATCGCATAAGTTAAGTGAGATGTACTGAGTTGCGCTGGAGAGCAAAGAAATCTGTAGCACCTCTCGGCTAAAGGATAGTGACAGTTGATAGGGCACGTCCTGAGGCATCCAAAATCGTTAATTTTGTAACTGAGGAATGTATGTGCGTTGGGGTTGTTGTGAAAATTGTAGAGAGAGAGAAAAAAAACTTGATTACAGTTAGCAGGTTCAAGGCGGTGTAGGTTACAGAGCTGTTGTTGCAATATAGCGATATTTTTTCCAGAAAATCTCGATATATATAATGTTTCCTCCCCGATATGTTCGATATCAAAATGGCAGTAGAGAATGCCGGTATTTTTATTTTATATTATATTTTTTGACAATTTTCGGAATATATTTGAAGTCGTTCTTTTCAAATTGTAGTAGAACATAACTTTATTTCCACTGCGTGAAGGAATCTTACTACGTTTCGAGCTTTCATCATGTCACAGTCTTTCTGTTTGACTGTGTGAAGCAAGTATTAGTAGCTCAAAAAGCAACACCGATTCACCTGTGGGGTGGCGGTGTGAATGGAATAACCAGATTTCCGATGTGAAGAAACAGCATACCATTTGCATTAAAAAACAATTTTTTAACTCAACTAGTGTCTATTTCTTCACATCGACACTCTTCAAAAACAGTGAAAAACTGGTATTTGCTTTGGGCGGTGACGTGTGGGGGGGAAATGCTGACGTAATCGAAGCTCGGCGCTACCAACGGTGTTATGTTTCACGCAGCTGGGCAGTATTCTAGGATGGTTCACGCGAGTTTTTTGTTTGCAGTCTTCTTTCTAAGTGATTATATTTCCCTAGTATAATACCAGTTAACCGCAGTCTGGCAGCTGAACTGCATACGACTGAAGCTATGTGATCATTCAATTTCATATCATCACATATTGTTACAAGCGGGTATTTCTGCGACGTTTAGCTTCACCAAGCAATTTTGACAGTACAACTGCAAGGCCACCGGCGTTTGCAGAAATGAAAAGAAAAGAAAAGAACAGAAAAGAAAAAACAAAACACGGAAATCGTCGTGCAGTGTTCCAGACAAATCCGATACCTGGCGAAACCGAACGACGGACACATCGGATACCTTTTGTTTTGTGACTTACATGCCAGTTGCCATTGTTAGCAAAGTAGTGTGTGTGTGTGTGTGTGTGTGTGTGTGTGTGTGTGTGTGTTATGAAAAAATGTGTGTACAGTGTGTGCAGTGACTGATATTGAGATACGAGTGAACAATGTGGCATTACATTATTTAATAAGTTATTTGAAAAAAATGTATTGAATACCAGGAGTAAATCTAATGATTGTCTCTAACTAGAAGTCTGTAAATACTATATTTTTATTATTAAAGCTCGCTAGTATAGTTGAAGTATACGCTTTTCTGTTTAGTGTTATTTGATATTTGAACATTGATTAATTGTGTTCATGTTAGATGTATTTTGATTGACCTGTCCCAGTTGCATTTATCTGTATAAGTACATTAAGAAAGTAGCCACAGAAGTACTCTTGTGTGAAGGGAGTTACATATAGTGACAGTAGAACATTTATATGGTTTTAACTTGGGCATATGTGTATAGGAATTAACTTATTTTAAATTGATCTAAATTTGTAAATACTTTAACATGTCCTATATCCTTGTAAAAAAGAGATCTACGGATGAATAAAGCTACTACCACTACCACTACTACTACTAGTAGTAGTAGTAGTAGTAGTTATAGCCAAGCGTGAAGGTGCATCGTCTTCTTCTCAAGGGAAAACGATGCTTTTATTTCTCTAAGGGATATAGGCAGGCTACTAGCTCCTTGATTTACAGAATGTCTGATAATAAATCGGTACCTAAGTATACTGCTCTAAAACCGCCAGTATGTTTACAATATGCAAAAAAATGGTACAAATGGCTCTGAGCACTGTGGGACTTAACTTCTCAGGTCATCAGTCCCCTATAACTTAGAACTACTTAAACCTAACTAACCTAAGGCCATCACACACATCTATGCCCGAGGCAGGACCGTAGTGGTCACGCGGTTCCAGACTGTAGCGCCTAGAACCGCTCGGCCACTCCGGCCGGCTACAGTATGCAGCCGACATTTTTATAGTCAGGTACGTCGACATATTTCCAGCCGATATATCGATATCTCGATACCTTTTTCGATATGGTGAGAGCAGATGATGATATATATCTAATATGTCGAAATATCGGATGCACCGTATTTTTAAAAATATCAACAGTCCTAGTAGGCTGATGTAGGTTGAGGTAGTTATGCAGAGGTGACGATGCTGACAAGGAATACAGCGACCGGGACGTCTGTGTCAAAAAACCTTCGCACTGAAGACCATAACGGCAGCAGTTCTACACGCAGCTGACGTTAGTGAGACAGGTAGGTGGGTGTTGACTCGCTAGCCCGCAGCCGGCCGCTGGCGTCCTTGGTGGTGTTTGTGTGTCGCGGCAGCGGCGTCTTCAGGAAAGGCAGTCACGTGACCAGGCGCAGGCGGTGCGCGCATTCACGACAGGCAGTTGTGGCCTGCATTAGAGATGGGCAAACTGAAACACGTAACTGTTTCGAAACAAATGAAACAGTACAATGTAATGTTTCGATACGCTGTTTCGGAACAGTGAAACAGTTTGTGTTTTATAATTTAATAAACCTACACATTTTATCATCTTCAATGTCTACTGTATAAGTATGTCCATATAAACACAAATGAGGCGCGAGAGCCCTAATCATATCGCAGAAAGTATGAAACTCTCACTTAGGCGTTTTGGCAGTTCCGTATTTCATGCAGCAAATGCGCTGCTTTCGTGTCGTGTCACTTTCATACTTTGCAATTGGCTGAGGACAGCCATAGCTGAAGACAGAAGAACCACCACGAACGGAACTGGAGGTGGGAGCAAACTGCAGAAACAACGGATATGCTACTGGGATTCCCACATTCCGTTAATATGGGTAATACACCCATCCTGCTAATTTCCATGCACACAAAGGGAATCATTGTGAATAATAGGCACAGTGACTATAGACTCACAAATAATGCCAAATAATTCGAATAAATAACAAAATATAACAGAAAAAAATTTTGTCTGTCAAGGTGTTTCGAACCACTACTATAAATGCACCATGCTTCCCATCCCTTCCTGTTCACCATTACACTATCAGTGATATGTCAAACAGATTGCTTGCAATTATACCTACATCAAATTTGTATATATGTCTAATAACTGTCACTCTACGCCTTTTGCCGGCCGGAGTGGCCGCGCGGTTAAAGGCGCTACAGTCTGGAACCGCACGACCGCTACGGTCGCAGGTTCGAATCCTGCCTCGGGCATGGATGTGTGTTAGATTAGTTAGGTTTAAGTAGTTCTAAGTTCTAGGGGACTTATGACCACAGCAGTTGAGTCCCATAGTGCTCAGAGCCATTTGAACCATTTTCTACGCCTTTTTTTTTTTTGTTCAAAATGTTGTAGGCTTACTTGCTTTTGTTAATATGATTACTGTACATGAACAGAGAAGCGTATGTTATAAAAAAAGTGTAATTTAACTGAATGATTTTCACACATTTATTATTTTGAATGTGAATATGCGTTGTTTTTGGTTAGTGTTTATAAAGCAGATGTTACGTCATTTCGGAATAGGACAGTCAGCTAGAAACGAAGCTTTATTTTCGGATATCTTAAGCTTCATGCTATTGCTTGTCAAAAAGATTTCGACACTCTTGAAAGTGTTTCACGAAGTGGTATGTTGTGTTTCAGTACCTGTGCCGAGCCCGAATCTCGTCCGACACAGAGTGGAATGAAACATCACTGTTTCGATACAAGCACAGGTGGACTGAAACAGCCTTATTTTGAAACAACGATACAGTTTCTGTGTCTGGCTCGAGATCGAATCTGGTCCGGTTATCCGAGACAGGGGCGTAATGAAACACTACTGTTTCGAAACAGTGAACCACAGCCGTTCCGAAACACTGAAACAGTTCCACGTATCGATACACTGTATCGAAACATAGAAACAGTGGCCAAGTCTAGTCTGCATCGCCCCTCGCACGCGAACGACTTAGGAAGTCGGGTGCCAGACCAGCGGCAGTTTATTGGGAATGGGAAAAAAATCGACCGGTTAAAACCGATACCGCTACATTAGGTTTGAATAACCTGTAATTTTCGTTATTTGCTTGGGCTCTATTATAACACGTGGTTTGTTTTCATTTTCTACTAATAACTGGGTAAAAAATAGATCAGTTAGTCATTGCAGCAGCGCTAAAATTAGGTTGATAAATAATTTTAAAGAAATAGTAATTTTTATTCATACATTTTCCACTGCTCTCAAATATTGTGTCATAATAGAAAATGGCAAAAGAGATCAGTGCTGTGTCAGTAGCAATGACGACAGAAACGAGCAACAAACTCGTTGCATGAAGCCGTCGGCACACGGACCGTGCAACCGAACGTCGAGCGTTGAGCGTGCCGAGTTTCTGACGTCATAGCGTGCAATAGCACGTTGGAGAGTCTTTCCGAACGTGCAGAGCAATATCTGGCATGTCAGATATTCTGAGCGTGCGTCTGAGCGTTGACCAATGAGATGGCACAACGCCACCTACGTCACACGCACGCCGTCTCCCTTCAGTACAGAGTTGTGAGGCGCCATATTGGCATTCATTTCAGACCCTATACGTATGTATGCCGTTTCTGAGCACCATCAAATTGAGAACCACTGGAAAACCGTTGTTATTTCTGTGATTTGATCCAATAAATTAATGAGAAACATCATATTCAAAGCCAAAGAACTATTGTAACTCGCGTATTATGGGAGTGGGCTATTTGAAGGCAGCGACACACTGAAGATCCACCCAAAACGCGTTGTTCTTGGTACAATTTGTTATAATTAAATTTCAATTAGTAACATAATTACCTACGATTAACGTTTTTACCAATGGCTACGATAATATGATTAAGCGCAGCGGTGTTGTTGGTTTAGCGTAGTGAGTAGCGTCTGTGTCCAGTTATGAGTGTTTGATGGGGCGGCAGTTCACGCCATAACACTTCCAAAAATGTTTTTCTAACATTAGCGTTTTTATTAGGTTCTCATACTTTATTATTAGTTTAATATAAGTATATACTATAATATTTATTGTTACGTAAATATAAGTTCACCTTTTTTTGAGGGGTGACTTTGTCCGATTGGCTTAATCTACAGGACAGCTTGCGCTACTTGTATCAAGATATTTTTCTCCTTTTACGCTTTGTAATTCACATGTTGCAAAGATTCTGCTACTGGGTAGGAACAGTGATCAAGTAAGACTGACCCTGGGGTTTTACTAAAATGTGGGAATGATGAAATAATGTTTATGTTATGCGGGGAAGTATTCCAAATTTGTACCGCACTGTTTGTAATGGACCTTTTATAAGCCTGTGTCCTTATTGATTGGACATGGTACTTTCCTTTTCGTGGACGATGAAGGAGAAAGTGCGTTTTAATACAGCTAACGTGGGAATTTTACGCGCACCCGTTGAGTAAACAGTGTGATTTACGAACTAAAAACATCCCTCTACTGCCGCTGGAGTGCGTTGAGATCGCGTATACCACGTTGGGGCCCACGTACCGTATGCACAAGTCGCATCGTTTCTGAGCGTTCAGCAGCACGTTGAACTTGGCACGCTCAACGTTAACGTTCGACAGCACGGTCCGTGTGCCGACGGCTTAACACTTGGTACGGCATCGTTGAGACAATAATGTACCAAGTTGCCAGGTGGTGTGACCTGTTAAATGGTGCGAGTAAACATGCAGTGTAGCAAGAATTGCCCCATCTGGTCTATATCATGGTTGCTCAAAAATGGTTCAAATGGCTCTGAGCACTATGGGACTTGAACATCTGAGGTCATCAGTCCCCTAGAACTTATAACTACTTAAACCTAACTAACCTAAGGACATCACAAACATCCATGCCCGAGGCAGGATCGAACCTGCGACCGTAGTCATCGCGCGGTTCCAGACTGAAGCGCCTAGAACCTCTCGGCCAAACAGGCTGGCAGTGGTTGCTCGTTGTCGTCGTACGTCATTTGTATTACAGAATGGACCCTACCTAGTCAGGAAGTATCAGTGGAGTAACAATGCTTCATTTACTTTAAAAAATTAAAAACGATAAGAGTCGCAACGAACTTGGGACATCCAATTAACAGCTCATTCGCAGATTACGATAAAAATATAGAGTAGCCGATCTCCCGCCTGTATCTACATAATACGCCTTTATCTGCTTGTAGCCTTTGAGAACTTGTAATGTTGATGCATTAATTTGTTCTGAAAGCGGTGCTGATATTCAAGACAATAAAAGCGGGTTAAAAGCTGTGAGCTATGACAGGAAGTTAACCTTGCATTACTGAGCAACTGTTCCACCAGGTATCCAGTCTAGCTTACAAATTCCCAACCAAACTAACATTAATTATAATCTTTTAATAGTCGTCATACGACAACCGGTGATATATATATATATATATATATATATATATATATATATATATATATATATATATATATAAAAGGAGAATTTAAATAAATCAGTTTATATTAGGACATTTATTTTAACATTGATCATTCTTCCGTTAAAATTTCAGCATATTAAACTTGATTCATAACTAAACTGGTGCCTTATTTAGGATTGTGAAAATGTTTGTAATCGTGCAGAACACATCAAATATGGGGCCAAGATTGGGAGACTGCATACAACACTGCATTCACAAAATAACACATGAACAACGCTGAAACATATGCAAGAGGAAATTAACCACAACCAACCGATTCAATTTTCACCCAAAGAAGTTACGTTCGTAGCGCAATCCTGTCCGTCATGAAATTACCACACACTGGTATACTAAATTCATACTAACTCTCTGTGAAATCTTCCCGAAAAGAATAGCTGAGGGCTACTTTGATGATTACACCACATGCTTCACGTGGTCAACTTGGTTTACATAAACAGTGTAACTCCACAATAATTTTGACAATTGAAATAAATTACATCGAAACGCAATTCACAAAAGGAAAACCTCGAACTGGTTACTATTGTCTACTATTAACCTGATGGGTCAAACAATTGTATAAGCACATGGTACTGGTCTCACAAAGTACACCCCATGTGGGTTGAACATAAAGAAAAGTTGCTATATTGATAAATATTGTCAAGACAAGACATTATAATCTCACACACATTCGCATTTAAGATTGATGATCTTAGTTAGAGTTACGGATCATCAACACGTAGTTCCACTTTACTCACAAAGTATTGACAAAGCAACTACTGGAAGATATAACTTCACACTCGAATTACACTGTGTTGCAATTTAAGATAACATTAGATATTTTAGATCTAAACCTGAAATAAAGGTGATTAAGTTTTCAGATAGGCTGAACTTAAGAAATCCAATGTCCTACAGACTTAGCAGAGACGCGCTTAGCCGGAGATCTTACCACTTCAGACGCTCGCCGTGGACAGACTGATGTGGGCCCCTACCGAGGGTGCTTCACAGATACAAACGGAAGTGACCAGAGAGGCAGCTTCCTATACCAACATGACAAGGGACGGACAGGACCATACTAAGAATAGAAACCTCTTTGCTTTTAGAAAGGGTAGCTACCTGTTCTGACGTTGGTCCTACTGTTCTCTAGCAGACCGGCTTGTCTGCTACCATCGGGCATGCAACTAGAAATACATTTGCTCATTCATCTTTTCACACAGAAGGGAAGGGGGATGACAGTATCTTATCATACACAGTATATAAAATAAAACGGATGTAGGTTCCATATGAGACTATGTGACATGAATTACATACAAGCTGTGTTTTAAAGTGTAGTAGTGTGACAGATCGTTCTTGATTATGTGTAGAAGTAACACGTTCCACTGCTCAGTCTCCTCCCAGATAGTCAGAAACACCACAGTATATTTAGAAGTGGAATGTATAGCATAAATGACAACAGTTTTAAAAAATTAACATGAAAGGAATCCAACAGAGACCTTTCAAACTGACAAATTAACACGAAAAATAGAATTCTTCAATCTCAGTTTTCCCGTTTTAACATTGACTGTTGGTAATGCCCAAATAGTAGTATGATCCCCTATTACAACATAATTTTTGAGCAGATTTTGAAGGAAATTCCAATCAATAGGAAAATACAGGTGATTTTATATTCAGCCACTGATCACTTAGATAATGAAGCAGCGAGTTGTGAGCGGACTAAGCTGTCCTTCATTTGCCTATTTAATTAAATATTTTCATTCTTTGTATCTTGAAACTAAGAGAGACAAAACTTTTCAGTCTTTTTTCGATTTCTACGTTTATGACAGGAAATATCATGAATAAAAAACCGAAAATCTTTTACTTCAGGAACAGGTTATTTTTAGCGGTTTTAATAGATTAAACTGGAGTGGAAAAAATTGATATAATCGAAAACCGGTTGTTTCAACGATAAGCGCCATCCCTACAGTTTATCCTAAATCTGCATCCATATCTACATCTGTACTCTGCAAACCACTGAGAGGAGCATGATGGAGGATACTTTCTATTGTTTCAGTTATTACAGCTTTAACCCGTTCCATTCATGTCTGGATCGCGCGAACAATGATTACACAGATGTTTTTGTCCGTACTGCTATTAGTCCCAATGGGAGCGATACGTAGAAGGTTGTGATATATTCTTAAATTTATCATATAAAGTTCGTTCTAGAAACGTTCTAAATAGGTTTTCACAGGATGGTTTATGCCCATCTTCAATAGTCTACCAGTTCAGTTCTTTCAGCATCTTCGTAACACTCTCGCGCGGGATAAAGAAACCAGTGGTCATTCGTGCTGCCCTTGTTTGTAAACGTTCATTACACGCTGCCAGTTCTGTTTTGTCCAGGTTTCACACGGTTGAGCAATATTCTAGGATGGTTCGCGCGAGTGTTTTGTTTACAATTTCCTTTGTAGGTGATAATGTTTCCCTAGTATTGTTCCAGTTAATCGCAGTCCGCCATCTGACTAAATCGTTCAAATGGCTCTGAGCACTATGGGACTTAACTTCTGAGGTCATCAGTCCCCTAGAACTTAGAACTACTTAAATCTAACTAACCTAAGGACATCACACACATCCATGCCCGAGACAGGATTCGAACCTGCGACCGTAGTGGTCACGCTGTTCCAGACTGTAGCGCCTAGAACCGTTCGACCACCCCGGCCGGCGCCATCGGACTGACCAACGACTGAAGCTATGTGATCGTATCATTTCATGTCACAACAAATTGTTACAACTGGGTATTTCTATGAGCTGACTTACTGGTATTACAGCCCTAGGACACTACGCGTTTTCGTTTTCTGGAGAGCAGAATTTTACATTTCTGAACTTTTAAACCAAGTTGCCGATCTCTGCATCACTCCGAAATCTTCTTAATATCTGGTTGAATACCTGCGTCAGACTGTACCTGATTAGAGATACCTGCATCGTCTGTCGAAAGATTGAAGTTACTATTAATACCGTCTGCAAGGTCATCAATACGCGAGACCTCCCCCTCTTTCCATCTCGTCCTTTCCCCTCTCCCCTCCTCTCTCTCAATCACCCACTTTATCTGTCCATCTTACGCCCTCCCCCCCCCTCCGCCTCTCTCTCTCTCTCTCTCTCTCTCCATCTCTCCATCTCTCTCTCTCTCTCTCTCTCCATCTCTCTCTCTCTCTCCATCTCTCTCTCTCTCTCTCTCTCTCTCTCTCTCTCCCTCTCCATCATTTTACTTCTGGACAGAAAGTTGTTTGGGGTGGTAAACAACAGTGGAAGACCGTTAGCACTTTTTATACTTCATTGTTACTACTTTTATAGCTTGTGATATTCAGTGAAAGGTACTAAGTTGTATGCACTGTCTGTCAAAATTTTATGATAAACCATGTGCCTTGAACCATCTGATGTAGGCTTCCAAATATTTCGTAAGCTGCCTCTCCTATCATCTGGAAGAAGAACAAAAATTGCTTACACACACACACACACACACACACACACACACACACACAAACACAAACGTATATATTTGGGGGCATGTAAGGCCTTCAGATTTTTTATTCTGTTCACAATATCGGTTAACGTGTCACATATGATGCATATAACTCGGTTCAGTTTTCCCACTTCGCCGACGTAAGTTGCAACCATCTGCCACTAGACGGCTCCAAATTGTAGAGTGTAATACGGCTGTGTGCAACGTAAGTACTTCGTTGCGTGAGAAACAGCGTGCTATAATCGCGTTATAATTCGCAGAGTCTTTCGACACATGGGACACTCTGTCTTTCAGCATGACAACACGAGACCACACACGAGGGCTCAGACATCTGGGACATTCCTATGGCTTGGGTTCACTGTAACCGATCATCGTCTTTACAGTCCCAACTTAAGCGATTTTAATCTGTTTCTAAAACTTAGAGAACACGTTCAAGGACTTCTCTTTGATAGTTATGCAGCGATTCAAGCACAGGAGAGGTTGTGGCTCCGTCAATGAAGGGAAACATCCTACAGCGACAGTATCAACAAACGTGTCTCGAGTTGGGAGACGTGTGTTTGACGCAAGTGTGACTATGTTGAGAAATAAATATCTAGATATGGATAGTAAATAAGTACAAAGTTAATAAACTTTGTTTTATTTAAAGTGGTGTCCAGTCACGGAATAAACCGTGCGATATTCCTTGATGGCACGGTGACTGACGTGGAGGTTTTAGAGGACAGTTTGAAACGTCCCCTTAGAACAAATTATACAAGACTGTGCTTAAACTGACACACAATAATTTTAGCGCAACGCAATGCCACGCCTTTTTGTGTGGCTGTATGAAAGACAAAGTGTACAGCAGTAACCCCAAAACCATTACTGAGCTGTAAACAGCCATTCAGCAGGTCATCGACAGCATCGATGTTCCGACACTTCAGCGGGTCATGCCGAATTTCGATATTCGTCTGCGCCGCATCATCTCCAATGATGGCAGACATATCGAACATCTCATACCTGTATCCGAAAATCTGTAGTGACGTTTACACGTTGAATAAACTGTGTGCACGCCGTAGTTCGTAAATAATTTACGGATTTTTTTTCTACTTAGGTCAGTAATTGCTAACCTGTATGTTTTACTTCTGAGGAGAGACTCTGTACTGTAAAATTGTACGGTAAAATCAAAGAACATACGGAATGATGTCAAATGATGGTCTGGGGTTTTTCGGTCACCTAGAGAAAGTATTTTTAAGTAATGCCACTTTAGTGACTTGCACATTGATGACGATGAAATGATGGTGGTAGGGGCAACGTTGTGTTGTGGTCTTCAGTCCTGAGGCTGGTTTGATGCAGCTCTCCATGCTACTCTATCGTGTGCAAGCTTCTTCATCTCCCAGTACCTACTGCAGCCTACATCCTTCTGAATCTGCTTAGTGTATTCATCTCTTGGTCTCCCTCTACGATTTTTGCCCTCCACGCTGCCCTCCAGTACTAAATTGGTGATCCCTTGATGCCTCACAACATGTCCTACCAACCGATCCCTTCTTCTAGTCAAGTTGTGCCATAAACTCCTCTTCTCCCCAATTCTATTCAATGCCTCCTCATTAGTTATGTGATCTACCCATCTAATCTTCAGCATTCTTCTGTAGCACCACATTTCGAAAGCTTCTATTCTCTTCTTGTCCATGTTTCACTTCCATACATGGCTACACTCCATACAAATACTTTCAGAAACGACTTCCTGCCACTTAAGTCAATACTCGATGTTAACAAATTTCTCTTCTTCAGAAACGCTTTCCTTGCCATTGCCAGTCTACATTTTATATCCTCTCTACTTCGACCATCATCAGTTATTTTGCTCCCCAAGTAGCAAAACTCCTTTACTTCTTTAAGTGTCTCATTTCCTAATCTAATTCCCTCAGCATCACCCGACTTAATTCGGCTACATTCCATTATCCTCGTTTTGCTTTTGTTGATGTTCATCTTACACCCTCCTTTCAAGACACTGTCCATTCCGTTCAACTGCTCTTCCAAATCCTTTGCTGTCTCTGACAGAATTACAACGTCATCGGCGAACCTCAAAGTTTTTATCTCTTCTCCATGGATTTTAATACCTACTCCGAATTTTTCCTTCACTGCTTGCTCAATATACAGATTGAATAACATCGGGGAGAGGCTACAACGCTGTCTCACTCCCTTTCCAACCTTTGCTTCCCTTTCATGCCCCTCGACTCTTATAACTGCCATCTCCTTTCTGTACAAATTGTAAATACAAATTCTAGAGACGTAGATTTGCCTTTCCTTAATCATTCTTCTAATATAAGTCGTAGGGTCAGTATTGCCTCACGTGTTCCAACATTTCTACGGGGGCAGCGTTAACACCCAGAAAATCTTCATCCAGTGTGGCAGGCGAACCCGGGACCTTAGTACCTAGAGACAGCAGTGCTAGGCGCCAGTGCACGGGATACGGACAGTACACGGAATAGGTCAACAGGCACTTCGTTACAGAGCTGCACTTTACTGCCTTAAGAGGGACAGGGTCGATAAAGTCACCGAAATTACGGGAACCAACATTATGAACAAAACACAGATGAAACAATGAGGAATTCAAACATGGCAGAGAGAATGGAATGCATCCAAGAAGGATCGCCGAGTACACTCTTTCTTTCCTGATGTACACGAAAGACAACTGAAACATGTCGACCCAAGGCGGGGGATGGTCCATTTCCTGACAGGCAATGGGCCGTGATAGATTAGATTAGATTAGCTTTTCGTTCCATAGATCCGTGCTGAGGAGATCCTTCCTGGATGTGGAACAAGTCAATTTTTTTAAAATTTTTTTAAGCTGAAATAACAATACTAGTAGTATGAATATATATATCATTTGTTTCTATTAAAAAATTCGTCAATGGAGTAGAAGGAGTGGGCCACTAGTAAGTCTTTCAGCCTCCTTTTAAACTGATCTTTATTTGTAACCAATTTTTTTATGTCTGCTGTCAAATTATTGAAGATGAGTGTTCCTGAGTAGTGAACCCCTTTTTGAACTAAAGTAAGTGCTTTTAAGTCCTTGTGCAGATCATTTTTGTTGCTGGTATTGTATGTATGAACTGAGCTGTTTGTTGGAAAAAGAGATATATTATTTAGGACAAATTTCATTAAGGAGAGGCAGTAGTTAGTATACCCAGTTCTTTGAAGAAGTTTCTACAGGACGTCCGTGAATTTACTCCACAACTAATAGGTATTACACGCTTTTGGACTCTGAAAACTTTTGTTTGACTTGAAGAGTTACCCCAAAATATTATACCATATGACATTATGGAATGGAAGTAGGCAAAGTATGCAAGCTTTTTCATTTTCATGTCGCCTATGTCTGCTAACACTCGAATTGAAATACAGATTTGTTAAGGCGTTTCTGCAGTTCTGTGATGTGCTCCTCCCAACTGAATTTATTATCAAGTTGTAATCCCAGGAATTTAACACTGTCAACCTCTTCTATCTGCTCTTCTTCATACTTTATGCATATGATGGGTGGAAAGCTCTTACAGGTCCTGAATTGCATATAGTGAGTCTTTTCCAAGTTTAATGTCAGTGAGTTGGCTTTAAACCATACCGTATCCGGTACACTTAAACCGTATGGGACTAACTAACGATGAAGTATGCGTATGCGGAGAAACTGGGACACCAGAACATGTCACACTGCTGTGCAACATTCTAGCACAAGTGATACCTATATAGAATGACAATGACATCGCCATAATAATACGTAATGCCGATGAATGGAACTCAATAAATAGCGTAGCCGATGTTGTATCGAACACTCTGCACGAAGAATACAAGCGCCAAAACCCATATGGAAGGAGCCATAAACAAGCACAAACAACACAACAAACCACATGGGACGACACGAACACGACCACAGATTCCGAAACCGAGGAAGGAACACTAAGTGAACATGACTCGGAAGGGATTAACATTTAAGGGACCAAAACCAACAATGAATGACACTGCGTGCCACAAACCAGTCACAAACAACACAACAATCATAAAACAAATAAACACCGGCACCACATACTAAGACTGTGGTAATAAGGTAATGTCGCCTGGGAGGAGAAGGCTCGAAGAACTTTTATTCCGAGGCTGCTCCTCCCCAATGTCATCCTGCATAGTGTTTAAATTACACTGCACGCGAACAGTAATGTATTGCTCGTCTCACTGTGTGCAGACAGAAGTGCAGGGTGATTCAAAAAGAATACCACAACTTTAGGAATTTAAAACTCTGCAACGACAAAAGGCAGAGCTAAGCACTATCTGTCGACGAATTAAGGAAGCTATAAAGTTTCATTTAGTTGTACATTTGTTCGCTTGAGGCGCTGTTGACTAGGCGCCAGCGTCAGTTGATGCTAAGATGGCGACCGCTCAACAGAAAGCTTTCTGTGTTATTGAGTACGGCAGAAGTGAATCGACGAGAATCCGCGGGAAACAACTCAGTATGAACGTGACTCGCCTAAGGTGAACGTTTTCTGTGCCATTTCAGCCAATAAAGTTTTTGGTCCCTTTTTCTTCGAAGGTGCTACTGTAACTGGACTACAGTATCTGGAGATGTTAGAGAATTGGCTGTTCCCTCAGCTCGAACAAGAAGCACAACAATTCATATTTCAGCAGGATGGAGCGCCACCACATTGGCACTTATCTGTCCGTAACTACCTGAACGTCAACTACCCGAGGCGATGGATCGGCCGCCAGGCAGCCAGTGACAGAGCACTTCATCACTGGCCTCCAAGAAGCCCTGATCTTACCCCCTGCGATTTTTTCTTATGGGGGTATGTTAAGGATATGGTGTTTCGGCCACCTCTCCCAGTCACCATTGATGATTTGAAACGAGAAATAACAGCAGCTATCCAAACTGTTACGCCTGATATGCTACAGAGAGTGTGGAACGAGTTGGAGTATCGGGTTGATATTGCTCGAGTGTCTGGAGGGGGCCATATTGAACATCTCTGAACTTGTTTTTGAGTGAAAAAAAAACTTTTTTAAATACTCTTTCTAATGATGTATAACAGAAGGTTATATTATGTTTCTTTCATTAAATACACATTTTTAAAGTTGTGGTATTCTTTTTGAATCACCCAGTATATTCTCTTCCCTATTCAAAGCTATAGTGAATGAATTTCATACATCAGAAATGCAATAAGTTATTTAAGGAATAATGCATTCAAGTAGCAATGAACTATATTCTGTTTAAACTAACCAAGTTACAAACATAAGTGTATTTCTCATGCGAAGTTAAAACTCATGTATTCCGTGTATGAAGTGCTCAATCAGCATTTAATCTGTATAATCTGTGTAAACATACACTAGCGCAAACCATTTCAGATGAGAATAGCTGGAGATTGTACCGAGACCTTCTCCTCTGATAGAAATAGGCCATTATTAACCAACATGCTACCTAGACTTTATTACTCATCCAAATACAGCACATGCCTTCCCCCTATTACAAATTATTCTTAACCACGCTCATTGTGTTACATTTTCTTTTTTTTAATTTTTCTTTGACATTTGCATTGTATAAATTAAATTATATTCTCATCAGCTAAGTAGTAGCAAATCATATGGAACGATTTTAACAATTGTTAAGCATTCAATTCGCTGTAACCCCAAAGAAATCTTTATATATTATGTTCTTTATATTATTTAAAAAAAGCAATAGCAACCGTATACCAATAAGACTGTAAGAATGACAAATGGTTCAAATGGCTCTGAGCACTACGGGACTTAACTTCTGTGGTCATCAGTCTCCTAGAACTTAGAACTACTTAAACCTAACTAACCTAGGGACATCACACACATCCATACCCGAGGCAGGATTCGAACCTACGACCGCAGCGGTCGCGCGGTTCCAGACTGCAGCGCCTAGAACCGCTCGGCCACAACAATGAGAAGTCTTTGCTATTAGATTCAGGAGCAACCGAACCACCTTACATCTCAAGGCGGTGGGTTACTCTGTACTGTTAATGAAATAAATAAATAAATAAATGAAATAAACTCCGACTCTGAAGCAATCAGACACGGTGTGCCACAGGGCTTCACTCTGGATCCTCTGTTGCTTCCGATGTACAAATAAAGCAGGGTATAACTGCTTCAAATCGGAGTGTCTGCTGTTACGGGCTTGACATATTCTGCATAATCTCTGGCTGTATCGCAGACAACCTGTTCCCAGGCGTCGTAACCCTGAGATATTACGGGTGTAACGTACGCCGCTTTAAACTGTAAGAGGAGCAAGCGTCCGTCCGCAGGGGCAAGGTAGTAACGACGCCGTGCGATGCCCCCACAAAGCGTGAAGCTGTCCATTTTCGCTGAATCGCTGACTGGACTCCTTTGTAGTCGCAGCAGCTGCGAGCAGTTTTTGCTCGCGTTTGCAGTCTATGAGGGGCGTTACGCTCAGCGGTTTGTGGCATGCGTGCAAAATGAGGCGGAATTGCCTGCTGGCTGAAGCGATACCTGTAAGCTCCGTACGCGAGCGGCTCCGTTCCAGACGTGGCGACCCATGGCACGCTGCGGACCGTCAGGAAATCGTTCTGCCGTGCGGTTAGAGACTCCATGTCACGGTTTACGCCAGCCCCCCCCCCCCCCCTTCGGGAATGAGTGTATGTCTAGTTCTTACCGTAAGTTACACTACTGGCCATTACAATCGATACACCAAGAAGAAATGGAGATCATAAACGCATATTGATTGGACAAATATATTATACTAGAACTGACATGTGATTACATTTTCAAATAGTTTGGGTCCATACATCCTGAAAAATCAGTACCCAGAACAACCACCTCTCGCCGTAATAAAGGCCTTGATACGCCTGGTCATTCAGTCAAACAGAGCTTGGATGGCGTGTACAGGTACAGCTGCCCATGCAGCTTGAACACGATTCCACAGTTCATCAAGAGTAGCGACTGGCGTATTGAGATGAGCCAGTTGCTCTGCCACCATTGGCCAGACGTTTCCAATTGGTGAGAGATCTGGAGAATGTGCTGGCCAGAGCAGCAGTCGAACATTTTCTGTATCCAGAAAGGCCCATACAGGACCTGCAACATGCGGTCGTGCATTATCCTGCAGAAATCTAGGGTTTCGCAGGGATCGAATGAAGGGTAGAGCCACGGGTCATAACACATCTGAAATGTAACGTGCACTGTGCAAAGTGCCGTCAATGCGAACAAGAGCGCCGGCCGGGGTGGCCGAGCGGTTCTAGGCGTTACGATCTGGAACCGCGCGACCGCGACGGTCACAGGTTTGAATCCTGCCTCTGGCATGGATGTGTGTGATGTCCTTAGGTAAGTTAGGTTTAAGTAGTTGTAAGTCTAGCGGACTGATGACCTCAGCTATTAAGTCCCATACTGCTCAGAGGTTTTGCCATTCGTGCACCCAGGTTCGTCGTCGATTACACCGTCGCAGGCGCTCCTGTCTGTGATGCAGCGTCAAGGGTAACCGCAGCCAAGGTCTCCGAGCTGATAGTCCGTGCTGCTGCAAACGTTGTCGAACTGTTCGTGCAGATGGTTGTTGCCTTGCAAACGTCCCCATCTGCTGACTCAGGGATCGAGACGTGGCTGCACGATCCGTTACAGCCATGCGGATAAGTTGCCTGTCATCTCGACTGTTACTGATACGAGGCCGTTGGGATCCAGCACGGCGTTCCGTATTACCCTCCAGAACCCACCGATTCCATGTTCTGCCAACAGTCATTGGGTCTCGACCAACGCGAGCAGCAATGTCGCGATACGATAAACCGGAATCACGATACGCTACAATCCGACCTTTAATAAAGTCCGAAACGTGATGGAACGCATTTCTCCTCCTTACACGAGGCACCACAACAACGTTTCATCAACGCCGGTCAACTGCTGTTTGTGTATGAGAAATCGGTTGGAAACTTTCGTCATGTCAGCGAGTTGTATGTGTCGCCACCGGCGCCAATCGTGTGTGAATGCTCTGAAAAGCTTATCATTTGCGTATCGCAGTATCATCTTCCTGTCGGTTAAATTTCGCGTCTGTAGCACGACATCTTCGTGGTGTAGCAATTTTAATGTCCAGTAGTGTACTTAAGTAGTGTGTAAGTCTAGGGACCGATGAGCTCAGCCGTTTGGTCCCTTAGGAATTCACTCGTATTCATTTGTATCATTTTATTTATCAATGCACTTAGCAGTTATTTGCCCGCTGCCTCGTCCATCTACGCGCACCTCACATGAACTATACAGTCAGTTCCACAAGAAAATGTATGCCGTTATCTGTATGAAATAAAAGACAATATTGCACTGAAGAGTCAAAGAAACTGGTACACCAGCGTAATACCGTGTAGGGCCTCCGCGGTCACGCAGAAGTGCCGCAACACGACGTGGCAGGGACTCGACTAATGTCTGGAGTAGTGCTGGAGAGAACTGACGCCATGAATCTTGCTGGGCTGCCCATAAGTATGTAAAAGTACAAGAGGTAGAAGATCCCTTCTGAACAGCACATTGCAAGGCATCCCAGATATGCTCAATAATGTTCATGTCTTGGGAGGTTGGTGGCCAGCGGAAGTGTTTAAACTTATAAGAGTGATTCTGGAGCCACTGTGTAGCATTTCTGGACATGTGGGGTGCTACATTGTCCTGCGTAGCACAGTAACCAGTGGCCGACGGTGTGGAAAACATCCTGAAAGAGAAAAGCAAAATAATGAGAAAGAATGATCCATTAGATTTCGAGATGGCAGAACCGTTAAGTATACAGGGTGAGTCACCTAACGTTACCGCTGGATATATTTCGTAAACCACATCAAATACTGACGAACCGATTCCACAGACCGAACGTGAGGAGAGGGGCTAGTGTAATTGTTTAATACAAACCATACAAAAATGCACGGAAGTGTGTTTTTTAACACAAACCTACGTTTTTTTAAATGGAACCCCGTTAGTTTTGTTAGCACATCTGAACATATAAACAAATTCGTAATCAGTGCCGTTTGTTGCATTGTAAAATGTTAATTACATCCGGAGATATTGTAACCTAAAGTTGACGCTTGAGTACCACTCCTCCGCTGTTCGATCGTGTGTATCGGAGAGCACCGAATTACGTAGGGATCCAAAGGGAGCGGTGATGGACCTTAGGTACAGAAGAGACTGGAACAGCACATTACGTCCACATGCTAACACCTTTTTATTGGTCTTTTTCACTGACGCACATGTACATTACCATGAGGGGTGAGGTACACGTACACACGTGGTTTCCGTTTTCAATTACGGAGTGGAATAGAGTGTGTCCCGCTATGTCAGGCCAATAGATGTTCAATGTGGTGGCCATCATTTGCTGCACACAATTGCAATCTCTGGCATAATGAATGTCGTACACGCCGCAGTATATTTTGTGTAATGTCGCCGCAGGCTGCCACAATATTTTGTTTCATATCCTCTGGGGTTGTAGACACATCACGGTACACATTCTCCTTTAACGTACACCACAGAAAGAAGTCCAGAGGTGTAAGATCAGGAGAACGGGCTGGCCAATTTATGCGTCCTCCACGTCCTATGAAACGCCCGTCGAACATCCTGTCAAGGGTCAGCCTAGTGTTAATTGCGGAATGTGCAGGTGCACCATCATGCTGATACCACATACGTCGACGCGTTTCCAGTGGGACATTTTCGAGCAACGTTGGCAGATCATTCTGTAGAAACGCGATGTATGTTGCAGTGCTCTGCGATACACACGATCGAACAGCGGAGTATTGGTACTCAAGCGTCAACTTTAGGTTACAATATCTCCGGATGTAATTAATATTTTACAATGCAACAAACGGCACTGATTACGTATTTGTTTATATGTTCAGATGTGTTAACAAAACTAACGTGGTTCCATTTAAAAAAACGTAGGTTTGTGTTAAAAAACATACTTCCGTGCTTTTTTTATGGTTTGTATTAAACAATTACACTAGCCCCTCTCCTCACGTTCGGTCTGTGGAATCGGTTCGTCAGTATTTGATGTGGTTTACGAAATATATCCAGCGGTAACGTTAGGTGACTCACCCTGTATTTCTTCTTCTTCCTCTTCTTCTTCTTCTTCTTATAATATTTTGACCGTATACCTCACGGCCATCTTCAGAGTGAGCACGCAGACTGAAACTACCGTACTCACTCCGCCGCTTTAAGGGGTAATCGACGAGCTGACGGACGAAAACATTGCTCAAACTCACGATTTTTTTTCTCCGTACTGGAATATAGGAGACAAATGGCGTTTGCTGCAATGAATAAAGCATGCATTGAATTTTTTATTGGTTTTTTTTATTATTTTTTATTATTTTTTTATTATTATATTCACTCTGTAATTGGTATCTCCCCGAGGCAACTCTGAAAGGAAGTAGGTCGGCGGTTGTCGCTGTTAACTCCGGTTGTGGTTGTCTGATCATGAAATTAATCACCCTGATATTTACAAAAGTAATTTTAGTTCATCGTAGGCATTTGCGAAAGCAATTTTTTTTGGAGAGATTATGAAAACAATGACCATTTTTCGACCATCTTTTTTGGCCGATAAAGATACTACATATCAACATAAAAGAAATCTGCTGTGATGAAGAGAATTCAGTTTGCTTCAATGGATACCAAAAATCATTAAAATCGGATGAAAATTGCAGCGTGCGCCACGACAACCAATGCGAAAAACACGGTTTTGAGAAATACGCGTTTAAAGCTTGACAAGCATTCATCATATAAAAATTGGGACGAAGCTAGAAACTTACGGAATATCACCGATGACTGGTACACAATAACTGTCACCCCGGCTAGCGAAATGCCGCTTTCTGCTACTTTGAGCTGATACGCCCTCCTTTTCGTACTCAAAGCCCCTTTCGTCGCTGAGCACATCGCCGCTGAAGTCTCCATATAATCGGCCCATTTCCTCGCCGATTTTGACTTGAAAGGCATTTGGAGCGTGCATGAATGCAGTATGGCCTACGCTGAACAGACTTACGGCCAAATTTGAACCAATGTTGACATTTTCGCTGAAGCTGGAATTATTTTTGGAGCGTATCTCCAAATGTGACTATTGAAAATTTCATTCACATTTTTAGTAAAACCGCCCAAACAACGCTCCAGCAAATCAGGTTTACGGAAATCGGTATAAATAACGACTTGTGACAACGGTTCTCTAAGGTCGAAGCGTGTTGTCCACGGTTGTCTTCAAACGCTCACAGAATCGTCACTATTTGAAGTTCGCGCATAATATTTTGGGGCATAATTCTTCAGTGTATATACATTCGAATTCCGTAACAAAAAAAATTTCGAGCTTTTTCGACCGTCACACTTCCGTTCCCCTTTAAACCACAGAAACCCAAAAAGGTAATGTCGACGCTAGAATTTCGACATTTTTAACCACTGGAAATGCCATGTGTACATCTGTCTACTGTACCTTGCCAAACGCACTACAGGGGACCTTACCTTAGGTAGCAAAGCCAAATACAACTGAAGTCGCCAGTGTCAGGGCAACAAATGTTTATTAGCTCTAACTCAACATCACGGTATGTGTTTCCTATTTTCATATTTGATGTACTGTAATGTTTACATAGTTTTATATCTACAATTCTACATCGTGTTTCCTTGTATGTATTTTGTGTGTGTGTTGTACACACTGTAATATGTAGCTTAGTTATGCTTTTGACACGTATAAGTAAACTACACACACACACACAGATGTATATATATATACACTCCTGGAAATTGAAATAAGAACACCGTGAATTCATTGTCCCAGGAAGGGGAAACTTTATTGACACATTCCTGGGGTCAGATACATCACATGATCACACTGACAGAACCACAGGCACATAGACACAGGCAACAGAGCATGCACAATGTCGGCACTAGTACAGTGTATATCCACCTTTCGCAGCAATGCAGGCTGCTATTCTCCCATGGAGACGATCGTAGAGATGCTGGATGTAGTCCTGTGGAACGGCTTGCCATGCCATTTCCACCTGGCGCCTCAGTTGGACCAGCGTTCGTGCTGGACGTGCAGACCGCGTGAGACGACGCTTCATCCAGTCCCAAACATGCTCAATGGGGGACAGATCCGGAGATCTTGCTGGCCAGGGTAGTTGACTTACACCTTCTAGAGCACGTTGGGTGGCACGGGATACATGCGGACGTGCATTGTCCTGTTGGAACAGCAAGTTCCCTTGCCGGTCTAGGAATGGTAGAACGATGGGTTCGATGACGGTTTGGATGTACCGTGCACTATTCAGTGTCCCCTCGACGATCACCAGTGGTGTACGGCCAGTGTAGGAGATCGCTCCCCACACCATGATGCCGGGTGTTGGCCCTGTGTGCCTCGGTCGTATGCAGTCCTGCACGGCGCCAAACACGCATACGACCATCATTGGTACCAAGGCAGAAGTGACTCTCATCGCTGAAGACGACACGTCTCCATTCGTCCCTCCATTCACGCCTGTCGCGACACCACTGGAGGCGGGCTGCACGATGTTGGGGCGTGAGCGGAAGACGGCCTAACGGTGTGCGGGACCGTAGCCCAGCTTCATGGAGACGGTTGCGAATGGTCCTCGCCGATACCCCAGGAGCAACAGTGTCCCTAATTTGCTGGGAAGTGGCGGTGCGGTCCCCTACGGCACTGCGTAGGATCCTACGGTCTTGGCGTGCATCCGTGCGTCGCTGCGGTCCGGTCCCAGGTCGACGGGCACGTGCACCTTCCGCCGACCACTGGCGACAACATTGATGTACTGTGGAGACCTCACGCCCCACGTGTTGAGCAATTCGGCGGTACGTCCACCCGGCCTCCCGCATGCCCACTATACGCCCTTGCTTAAAGTCCGTCAACTGCACATACGGTTCACGTCCACGCTGTCGCGGCATGCTACCAGTGTTAAAGACTGCGATGGAGCTCCGGCAAACTGGCTGACACTGACGGCGGCGGTGCACAAATGCTGCGCAGCTAGCGCCATTCGACGGCCAACACCGCGGTTCCTGGTGTGTCCGCTGTGCCGTGCGTGTGATCATTGCTTGTACAGCCCTCTCGCAGTGTCCGGAGCAAGTATGGTGGGTCTGACACACCGGTGTCAATGTGTTCTTTTTTCCATTTCCAGGAGTATATATATATATATATATATATATATATATATATATATATATAATGTCGTGTCACCGCCAGACACCACACTTGCTAGGTGGTAGCCTTTAAATCGGCCGCGGTCCGTTAGTATACGTCGGACCCGCGTGCCGCCACTATCAGTGATTGCAGACCGAGCGCCGCCACACGGCAGGTCTAGAGACACTTCCTAGCACTCGCCCCAGTTGTACAGCCGATTTTGCTAGCGATGGTTCACTGACTACAGACGCTCTCATTTGCCGAGACGATAGTTGGCATAGCCTTCAGCTACGTCATTTGTACGACCTAGCAAGGCGCCATTACCAGTTACTATTGATGCTGTAAAACATGTACCGTCAAGAGCGATGTTCACCAATTATGGATTAAAGTTAAGTATTCCAACAGCTACGACCTTTTTTGCTAAAGTCTAACTTCTTTGTCCAGTTCCAGATCTCACGCCAGCCTGCGTGAGCTTAAACGCGTGCCTTTCGGCTTCCTCCTAGTGGGTTGGCTGTCTTGCCAATCCACAACATAAAATATATATATGTGTAAGACGTAACATCCCTATTATTCCGTTAGCGATTGCACGTATCGACAAGCGCTGTTCGGCGAATCATAGCCGACTATGGGGCACATACTTCCGTATATGCACAATAATCACAACGTTTATATTGACCGAGATAATGAGGAAAGTACATGTTTTTTTAAATGGGACGCTATACTTTTTTTTACCATCATTCGAACGCTCTAGAAAAGACGCGTATAGTGATGTAACGCATGTTGCTACTGCGATTCAAACCTTGCTTAAAAGACGCTGGGAAATATTGTACGATTGAAGGTCGAGGCGGTCGAAAGCGGCTGCAGACTGTAAACACTCCTCGCGCGACCCGTACAGCAGGCAGAGTTGCCGTGCCCTTTGCACGGCCTACGCTACGTAGGTAAATCCTCATTTCCCAGCGTCTTTCAAGCGAAGTTTGAATCACAGTAGCAACATGCCGTACATCACTACACGCGTCTTTTCCAGAGCGTTCGAATGATAGTAAAAAAAAGTACAGCGTCCCATTTAAAAAACATGTACTTCCATCATTATCTCGGTCAATATAAACGTTGTGATTATTGTGCATGTACCAAAGTATGTGCCCCATAGTCGGCTATGATGCGCCGAAAACCGCATGCCAATACGTGCAATAGCCCCAGGAATAAGGAGGGGGGTGTTAGTCTTATGCAACTCACCCTGTATATACAGGGTTATTACAAATGAGTGAAGCCATTTCACAGCTCTACAATAACTTTATTATTTGAGATATTTTCACAATGCTTTGCACACACATACAAAAACTCAAAAAGTTTTTTTAGGCATTCACAAATGTTCGATATGTGCCCCTTTAGTGATTCGGCAGACATCAAGCCGATAATCAAGTTCCTCCCACACTCGGCGCAGCACGTCCCCATCAATGAGTTCGAAAGCATTGTTGATGCGAGCTCGCAGTTCTGGCACGTTTCTTGGTAGAGGAGGTTTAAACACTGAATCTTTCACATCACTATGCGTGAAACTTGCCCGCACGCGTTCAACCGTTTCTTCGCTCACTGCAGGCCGACCCGTTGATTTCCCCTTACACAGGCATCCAGAAGCTTTAAACTGCGCATACCATCGCCGAATGGAGTTATCAGTTGGTGGATCTTTGTTGAACTTCATCCTGAAGTGTCGTTGCACTGTTATGACTGACTGATGTGAGTGCATTTCAAGCACGACATACGCTTTCTCGGCTCCTGTCGCCATTTTCTCTCACTGCGCTCTCGAGCGCTCTGGCGGCAGAAACCTGAAGTGCGGCTTCAGCCGAACAAAACTTTATGAGTTTTTCTACGTATCTGTAGTGTGTCGTGACCATATGTCAATGAATGGAGCTACAGTGAATTTATGAAATCGCTTCAATCATTTGTAATAGCCCTGTATATATACAATTAATCACACTTTTTATGAAATCTAGCTGTGATTTTACAATTAACATAACCCCCCTGAATCCCCTAGCTTAGTAAGAAACAGTCGTCTAGTAAACTTTTATGGGTATGGGTAGATGAATGAAAAAATAAAATAAATAAAAACAATAAATGGGTTTCGAACACGAGACAAAAAGTGAGTCGCACCGACGCTATGCACTGTTCCACCATTTCGTCTGAGATTAATTGCACGCTAGAAGGCGTCTTGCTCTAGAAAGAGCGACGTCTTGAGTTCTGTTTGCAACGATGTCTTGAATCCAGTCGAAAATCTGATCCGATTCTCGGTAAGTTCGTAAGTTTGTATAGACCAGCACTATATGTTTCTGTATGGAATTTAGCCCTACTTGTCCTCCCACTCTATAAAGAGTCTAGGTATTCTACATCTACGT
Source organism: Schistocerca cancellata (assembly GCF_023864275.1). Lineage (NCBI taxonomy): Eukaryota > Metazoa > Arthropoda > Insecta > Orthoptera > Acrididae > Schistocerca > Schistocerca cancellata. The sequence continues at coordinate 11,554,063 of NC_064635.1, read as the reverse complement.
CTGCGTGATTACTCTGCTATTCAGAATAAAGTGCCTGGCAGAGGGTTCAATGAACCACTTTCAAGCTGTCTCTCTACCGTTCCACTCCCGAACGGAGTGTGGGGAAAAGGAGCACTTAAATTTTTCTGTGCGAGCCCTGATTTCTCTTATTTTATCGTGATGATCATTTCCTCCTATGTAGGTGGGTACCAACATAATGTTTTCGCAATCGGAGGAGAAAACTGGCGATTGAAATTTCATGAGAAGATCCCGTCGCGTCGCAACGAAAAACGCCTTTGTTTTAATGATTGCCACTCCACGTATCACGTCTGTGACACTATTTCGCGATAGTACAAAACGAGACCCTCTTCTTTGTACTTTTTCGATGTCATCCGTCAATCCCACCTGATGCGGATCCCACACCGCACAGCAGTACTCCAGAATAGGGCGGACAAGCGTAGTGTAAGCAGTCTCTTTGGTAGACCTGTTGCACCTTGTAACTGTTCTGCCAATGAATAGCAGTCTTTTGTTTGCTCTACCCACATCATCTATGTGATCCTTCTAGTTTAGGTTATTTGTAATCGTAATCCCTAAGTATATACTTGATTTTACAGCCTTAAGATTCGTATCACTTATCGCGTAATTGATATTACTAAAACTATGTCCCCACAAACTGTTACCCAAGTTAAACTCATATGCTAACCTTTGACTAAAAAGAACCCAATCTGAAATGAACTGTAAGTGGTCTGAATACAACTTGTCTTTGTCTGAAGTAAAACAGTTATCTTGCCCCCAATCGAAATTTCCACTTATCCCGCCTCTTGACAACACTGGTGCAGATTTCTCGAAAGCTCAATAGCGAACAGCAAACAGACAACGGCCGAGCTAGATTTCTCTTTCTAAATAAATATTCAACCTGTTGTATAGCACCTGGTGCAATGAGGTAATACTTAATGATAAACCTTCTTTAAACAGTGAAATTGTGGTGAGTATTCCTATTCCTATGAAACGATATTCCAATACAACGAATTTAGAATGAAGTATCTACTCAAAAAGAAAGAGTAAAGGTGCGCGTGGTCTTCACATGTATTATTGGTCTGAACAATACCGTGCTCAAAAAAGTGAACAATGGTTTGAATAGGGTACAATGTTTAAACAGAAAGTTTCTATAAAAACCAAACAAACCTGAATTAGTTGATATCTTAATGCATGACTCAGGGAGGTGCGATGAAGTTTTCCTCAGTTCTGAGGAAATTAGCAAAGTTAACTAGGTGACAATAATTAATTTAAATAATTAGTTTCGCAGTGCTGCAGTCTTACCTCAAACTACTACCCTTCAGAAATAATAACATAATTCAAAATTTATACTCTCTTCTCTCTCCAATACATACAACATAATCCTTCTTTCTGTCCTTTGCAATAAATCTTTCTTCATCAAGCAGATACAATCACCAGTCAAGACAGCACTACTGAATACGTCCATCGCCTGTCATACATGAACTAAGACTGTATCAGGCTGCGCAGAGGCAAAGACTGTGCCACAACAAGGCCAAAGATTGTTTAACAGTAACGTAGCTTGCTCTCTCTCTCTCTGACGTGCACATCAATAACAGACAAAAATCAAAATGACATGCCCAACTTGCAGTGTTTGTCACTAAACAGCAGTGCTGAACTCTGTCGAATGCGTTTCTGAAGTCTAGCAACACGTCATCAACTTGAGGGTCGATGTCGGAAGTGGAGAGGATCGCCCGAAGGAACAAAGCGAGCTAAATTTCGTAAGATCTCTCTTTGCAGAACCCACGTTGATGTTTATAGAGGACTACGGTTACAGGTTCGAATCCTGCGTCGAGCATGGATGTTTGTTATGTCCTTAGGTTAGGTAGGTTTAAGTAGTTCTAAGTTTCAGGGGACTGATGACCTCAGATGTTAAGTCCCATAGTGCTCAGAGCCATTTGAACCATTTTTTTGTTTATAGAGGAGACTATCGTTCCCCAAAAACGTTATAATACGTGAGCGTAAAGTATGTTCCATATTTTACAATAGATTAAAATCAATAAGGCCTATAACAATGTGTATATGTCCTACGACCGTTCTTGAAAACGGAAATGACCTATTCTTTTTTCCAGTCGCTAGGTACCATTCGTCGCTTCAACGATTTACGATACAGTGCTCCCAGAATGCGAGCAAGTTCTCTGACATAATCTCTGTATAATCTTACAGGTATCCCATCTCTTCCTGATGCCGTTTCTCAATGAAGCTAGCAGTAGTCGCTTTTCTATTCCGCGATAACTTACGTCAATATCTGCCGTTTCCGCGTTAGTAAGACGATTGAAAGGAGGACCCTTATTACGAACTTCCGTGTTTAAATAACTTCGGCAGATCGAATTCAGTGTTTCGGTGCTTCTCTCTGTCATCCTCCGTTTCGGTGCCAGTATAGTCACTCGGTGACTGAATAGATTATACAGAATATTTATGGAATATTCCGTCTGTTCTTGGAGGAACATAGACATAGTAATAACTTTAATACAACGTATTAATGTTCCACAATAATAGTTTTTACTTCGTCATGAACCGGCTTTCGACTTCTTAGGCCATCGTCAGATGACTTAATGCTAAACATATAGTCCACACAACTTGAGTGAGATTTCATACCTGTACAGAGAGACATGTGACATTGTACAAGTACATCGATACAAAACATAAGCATGGCGTAATACCTGAAGAGACACTGAACAAGTCAGTCTTATATTACCGTATATTCAAATATTAATTAAAACTATGTGAGTTTATAACATAGAAATGTTCTGCAAGTGACCAATAGCACAGTCTACTACGTCATATGGACAAACCGGTGACCGAATAAAGGAAGGGGAAGAAAAATGTCAATGGAATGTAGGTGTGGAGCAATTATAACAAGCTTACTAGCTAACGGTGAAAAGAATGATAACTGTTTGCTACTTTAAGAAGGACGGGTAATGGAACTGTTTGGCCATCAAGGACCATGTTAGGATTCTTTAATGGGTGTTTATTAATGGCCAGAATTTCAAGTAATGTTAGTTTTCTGCCTTTAGTTCCATTATGGAGAACGTCACCTTTCACATCATTCAGAGAGTGTTCAGCAAAGGTGGGATCTTTGTTTGTCAGTCTCCAACTTATTTCATGCTCGGTCAGTCTAGTTTATAGTCCTACCTGATTGACCTACATATAATTTGCCACACACGATGCAGCAAATTCCATAAATTCCACTCTGTTCTGAAGGTGGAATCTTATCTTTACCGTTGAACGGAAGGTGGGCAACACTGCTCCTAGTGTAGAAAGCTGGAGTATATTTCCTGGATTTTAGTTTCTTGGCAAGACTCTGTGAAGTCCTACCCACATACGCCATGGGGATACATGTGATATCAATGACGTTCTGTGCTGTCTGAGGTGGATAAAGGAGTGTTGTCATCCCATGTCGCTTCTTTTTGCTGAGTATCTGTACCCCAAATTAATTGAAAATAATTAAAGAAGTAGCATACAGTAATGGTTGTAGTCCTACAATGATTGACAATATGTTGTATTCAAGTTGTTAGTATTGTATAGAATGGCTTACTAATTTTAAGTAAGACCATACCTTCTTGTGGGTTTTCTTCAGATCGATAGACAAAATTTTGCTTTCGAAGTCAATAATAATAAAAAATACGCAAATATGTTCCCCCTCCAACAGAACCACGCATAGTAACGCAATGTGGCGTTCAAAAAATCTTTCACGTTGATGACAGCTCTTCAGATTTAATAACAATTGAATATTTGAATGACTTTAAACACCTGAGAGAGTGGAACACGGCCAGTGTATCAGATAAAGAAGTGCTGAAAGTAACATCCAGAAAAAATAAAAGAAGCTTCCCAAATCTCATGAAAATTTTCACAAGAAGATCTTTTCTGTAAACAACCAAATTTATCCAGAATGAGACTTTCACTCTGCAGCGGAGTGTGCGCTGATATGAAACTTCCTGGCAGATTAAAACTGTGTGCCAGACCGAGACTCGAACTCGGGACCTTTGCCATTCGCGGGCAAGTGCTCTACCATCTGAGCTACCGGAGCACGACTCACGCCCGGTACTCACAGCTTTACTTCTGCCAGTATCCATCTCCTACCTTCCAAACTTTACAGAAGCTCTCCTGCGAACCGGGCGTGAGTCGTGCTTCGGTAGCTCAGATGGTAGAGCACTTGCCCGCGAAAGGCAAAGGTCTCGAGTTCGAGTCTCGGTCGGGCACACAATTTTAATCTGCCAGGAAGTTTCAACCAAATTTATGATTACATGTGTGTTGTGGCCGTCAGTCCTGAGACTGGTTTGATGCAGCTCTCCATGCTACTCTATCCTGTGCAAGCTTCTTCATCTCCCAGTACTTACTGCAACCTACATCCTTCTGAATCTGCTTAGTGTATTCATCTCTTGGTCTCCCTCTACGATTTTTATCCTCCACGTAGCCCTCCAATACTAAATTGGTGATCCCTTGATGCCTCAGAACATGTTCTACCAACCGATCCCTTCTTCTAGCGAAGTTGTGCCACAAACTTTTCCCCAATTCTGTTCAATACCTCCTCATTAGTTATGTGATCTACCCATCTAATCTTCAGCATTCTTCTGTAGCACCACATTTCGAAAGCTTCTATTCTCTTCTTGTCCAAACTATTTATCGTCCATGTTTCACTTCGATACATGGCTACACTCCATACAAATACTTTCAGAAACGACTTGCTAGCACTTAAACCTATACTCGATGTTAACAAATTTCTCTTCTTCAAAAACGCTTTCCTTGCCATTGCCAGTCTACATTTTATATCCTCTCTACTTCGATCATGATCCGTTATTTTGCTTACCAAATAGCAAAACTCCTTTACCACTTTAAGTGTCTCATTTCCTAATCTAATTCCCTCAGCATCGCCCGACTTAATTAGACTACATTCCATTATCCTCGTTTTGCTTTTATTGATGTTCGTCTTATGCCCTCAAGACACTGTCCATTCCGTTCAACTGCTCTTCCAAGTCCTTTGCTGTCTCTGACAGAATTACAATGTCATCGGCGAACCTTAAAGGTTGTATTTCTTCCCCATGGATTTTAATACCTACTCCGATTTTTTTTCTTTTGTTTCCTTTATTGCTTGCTCACTATACAGATTGAATAACATCGGGGATAGGCTACAACCCTGTCTCACTCCCTTCGCAAACACTGCTTCCCTTTCGTGCCCCTCGACTCTTATAACTGACATCTGGTTTCTGTACAAATTGTAAATAGCCTTTCGCTCCCTGTATTTTACCTCTGCCACCTTCAGAATTTGAAACAGAGTATTCCAGTCAACGTTGTCAAAAGCTTTCTCTAAGTATACGGCTGCTAGAAAGGAGGTATGCCTTTCTTAATCTACTTTGTAAGATAAGTCGTAGGGTCAGTATTGCCTCACGTGTTCCAGCATTTCTACGAAATCCAAACTGATCTTCCCCGAGATCGGCTTCTATCAGTTTTTCCATTCGTGCGTAAAGAAATCGCGTTTGTATTTTGCAGCAGTGGATTATTAAACTGATATTTCGGTAATTTTCACATCTGTCAACACCTACTTTATTTGGGAGTGGGATTATTATATTCTTCTTGAAGTCTGAGGGTATTTCGCCTGTCTCATACATCTTGGTCACCAGATGGTAGAGTTTTGTCAGGAGTGGCTCTCTCAAGGCTGTCAGTAGTTCTACTGGAATGTTGTCTACTCCCGGGGCCTTGTTTCGACTCTGGTCTTTCAGTGCTCTGTCAAACTCTTCACGCAGTATCGTATCTCCCATTACATTAAAAATTATAAACTCATTGCATCTGTATCCTACAGAGTACCTGATGTCGTCTGAGAGGTATTTACTAGCTGAATTACTATAAAAAGAGAGAGAGAGAGATCTTACAGAATATACTACTTCATTGACAATTTTTTAAGTACGCCTTCATCGGATATTTTATCCATGCACACTATTTCTGCAGTTCCTCTTGGTGCGATACATTTCAGCTGCTTACAGTTTGTCTTCGTGGTGTTTTTCCTTGCTGTCGTGTGTTTCGCTTCTACAGAACGCTGCACTGCAGACGTCTTCCTTGAGGTGTCAGTTCCACAGACAGTGACGGCAATAAATTTATTTGGCTGATGGAAGCAGTCGTCGGCAAGGCAGTATTGCGTCGTCCGTGCCGCCGCTACTGCTGTGTACTACGCTGGACACAGCTTGGTGGCCGCCCACGCCAGCTGTGGCGAGATCCCCAGCTAATGGGCGACTTATCGATACGACCCCACTGACCACTGCTGTATCGTCCACGAGAGTTCACGGCCGAAGCGACACAATGAGGAAACACGGCGCACCAGCCGCCATATTTCCTTCAGTACCCTACTAGCCGTTTCCAACTACCCAGCAATGAGTCGTGCTGACGAAACAGGACGAAGCAACAATAATACCCACTTGCTGCAGTGATCAACTAATTGTTGTTACTGTTAGCAAGACGTGTGGATAGCTTCCTTCTTCTTCAGGGTTCCGGAGCCTTCACAGGATCACTCTGTTGTCTCTCTGTACCTGCGTTAAGAAACATTTTTCTGAGAAATGGTTAGACGTATCAACTTGGAATTTATGTCACACGCTAACATCTATGATCCCTTCACGATGCAAAAACTTTAAACTTCTACGTCAATGAAATCAAAAGATGCGGCCATATTTGTCACACATTCTGATACTCACAAACTCACTCATCAAATCAGGTGGATTCCAGATTTCGAGATTTCCGGAAAGCATTTGACATGTTGCCCCATTTTAGGCTGTTAAGGAATGTACGAACATATGGAATAAGTTCGCAGATATGTGAGTGGCTCGAAGACTTCTTAAGTAATAGAAGCCAGTATGTTGTCATTGACGGTGAGTGTTCATCAGACACAAGGGGATCATCAGGAGTGCCACAGGGAGCTGTGACAGGACCGCTGTTGTTCTCTGTATACATAAACGATTTGGCGGACAGGATGGCCACCAATGTCCGGTTGTTTGCTTATGATGCCATGGTGTATGGTAAGATGTCGAAGTTGAGTGACTGTAGGAAGATACCAGGCAACTTAGACAAAATTTCCAGTTGGTGTGATGAATGGTAGCTAGCCCTAAATGTGTAAACATGTAAGTAAATGTGGATGAGTAGGAAGATCAAACCTGTAATGGTCGTATACAGCATTGACAAAGTCAAGTCGTTTAAATATCTGAGCGATATGATGTGGAACGAGCATTTGAGATCTGTGGCAGGAAAGGCGAATGGTCGACTTCACTTTGTTGGATAAAATTTTAGGGAAGTGTAGTTCATTTGTAAAGAAGACGGCTATAGGACAGTGGTTCAAATGGCTCTGAGCACTATGGGACTTAATAGCTATGGTCATCAGTCCCCTAGAACTTAGAACTACTTAAACCTAACTAACCTAAGGACATCACACAACACCCAGTCATCACGAGGCAGAGAAATATAGGACAGTGGTCCGACCTATTCTTGAGTACTGCTCGAGTGTTTGGGATCTCTGCCAGCTCAGATAGAATATATCGAAACAATCCATAGGCGGGCTGCCTCATTTTTTACCGTTAGGTTCAAACAACACGTAAGTTTTATGGAGATGCTTCTGGAACTCAAATGAAAATCCGTGGAGGGAACGGATCGTTGTTTTCGAGAAACACTGTTCGGAAAATTTAGAGAACCAACATTTGAAGGTGACTGCCAAACGATTCTACTGCCGCCAAGATACACTGCACGTAACGACCACGAAGATAAGATACGAGAAATTCGGACCCATATGGACGCATATAGACAGTCGTTTTTTCCTTGCTCTATTTGCGAGTGTAATGGGAAAGAAAACGACTAGTAGATTGTAATGTGGCGTGGTCTCCTGACCTCCATTTCTTACATATTCCGACCTCACCATCGTATTCTGCGTATCAAGACATTTCATTCAGGCCCAAACTCGAGAGGGTAGTTTTACATATTTCCATTTAATCGATATGCAAATCTAGTAAATAAATCACAAGTGCGCCCAGAGATTAAAAAGTCGAGGCTGGCAAACACAAACATTCAAGACACGGTGGGCACAGGAGTTTTTGTTCAGCAGAGGCAACAAGCCCGCGGGAAAGTCCATAGGAGGGTGAGTTAGCATTCAGCTGCACTGGCCAACCGACCGCCCACGGAGGAAAACAGTTTTTGCCACAGAAAAGGGATAATGGCCTGCGTGTTCACCTTAAAAGCAAAACCCGGTGTATTGTTTGGGAGAGCCCCAGCACACACATTTTTTTGACAGACCTAGTGCACAGCATCAGAGTTCTCACAGGTGGACAGTAAATGCCTAACGCAGATGCTATATATTTCTGGATTGGTCAGCTTAAACGGAGCGCCATTCTCCTGTTTTGAATAGTGATGCTGACTGGTGGACTATTTATGAAGCAATGAGCCGAAGGAGTGAGGGAAGTCGTTCCGGTGAATCCCTTTTAGTGGGAACACACAGCGGGAGCGAGAGCACTCGTGCGTGTAAGCAGACTACGAGGAACAAAGTCTCTACTCAGTACTGCACTGAGAGAGCACCTCTATCACTAGCGAATCGGAGTCATACTGTATACTGAGTCACTCGCGATTACGCATTTGTTCACTGTGTTGGGCGCGACACTTAATGCGCGGTATGAACACAGAGTATTAGTTAGCATGTGCGAGTGAACATTGAGCGGCACCATGGTGGACTGGTTATCTGGCTGGTGTACCACGCCAATAGTTAGACTAGGGGCAGATAGGAGTCATTGACTTCATCAAGGCATAGTGAGAGTTCGATTAGCGAAGGTCAGTCAGGATAGAAAGAAAGAGTTTTGATATTTTCAACAGCGAACGATGCAGGCAGCAGTCATTGCAGCTCACAGTATTGTGCGCTACAGCGTAGGTGAACCCCATCTTTCCTCCATTAGAAATAACATCCTTCATTCACATCACTCCATTACATTTCTCACGCGACAGCCTCTTCCGTACTTAGAAAAATTCAATCGGATAATCGGGCAAGTTGAGTAGGTGCGGCTCTCAACCATTCTGCCAAGTAAATAACATTCTTAAATAATAGGGATAAAAGAGCTTTCCCACACTTTTTATATAAACGTCATTAACAGGACGCAAGAAGTAACCACCTATTCCGAAAAGAACCTGGAAATTTGTGTATCGTTTATAAATAAAAGTTTCACTTGATTTTCTTAAATTTTGCAATAAATAATATTTTTTGTTCGTTTAATGTTTTTCTTACACTAACTAGCAGTACTCCAGTACCCAAGTATCCCTCTAGTTACGTAAGAAAATAGAATATGTTTGTGTCTTTTCCTTACAGTGGACGACTCCAGAGGATATTTATTACTAAAAGTTTTTCAGGCATTTCTTTTTGGTACGTTAGGAGCGTCTGTCTGACTTCTGTAGTAGTGTGGGGTGGAAATTGCTTCTTGCAGGAGCCAAAGGGTACTTGTCAGATCAATCCTTTGCGCAACTCGTTAACATAACACCCACACACTGACAAGATGTACAGAGAACCCTCCGAGACGCACTGTACGGTGGCTTGCGGAGCATCTATGTATATCGTGGAATATCAAACGAAGAAATAGTCTCTTTCCTCATTTGTTATCAGCTGTTTGTCCATCAGGCCGTACAGATCTCTTTTTTCTTAACATATAGACGCATCAAGTTGGAACTTGTCTCGCCTACTAAGGTCCATGGCCTCTTTTCAGTTTAAAAACCTTAAGCTTCTCCGTTAATGCAGCCAAAGAATATGGTCATTTATGTAACATAGTTTTATAAATCTTGCGAGTATCGATATCGATAACAAGCAGAACTTGTGGTGTCACCGCCAGACACCACACTTGCTAGGTGGACACCACACTTGCTAGGTGGTAGCCTTTAAATCGGCCGCGGTCCGTTAGTATACGTCGGACCCGCGTGTCGCCACTGTCAGTGATTGCAGACCGAGCGCCGCCACACGGCAGGTCTAGAGACACTTCCTAGCACTCGCACCAGTTGTACAACCGACTTTGCTAGCGATGGTTTACTGACTACAGACGCTCTCATTTGCCGAGACGATAGTTAGCATAGCCTTCAGCTACGGCATTTGCTACGACCTAGCAAGGCGCCATTACCAGTTAATATTGCGATTGTAAAACCTGTACAGTCAAGAGCGATGTACACCAATTATGGATTAAAGTGAAGTATTCCAGCAGCAACGTACCTTATTGGCTATATTAATTACATTGTCATTTTCCAGACCTCACGCCAACCTGCGTGAGCTTAAAGGCGTGCATTTCGGCCTCCTCTAGCAACACGGTGTTGGCTCTTCTGCCAACACAATAGAACTCATCAAAATTCTCGATTCCCAGTTCGGATGAACTGACTGTATACTGCGTTACTAAGTTTGTACGGAACCTCCGGAGCGCAAGGCCAGTTCACACTTATTCAGGTTTTTCCAATTTTTTTCTTTGACATTCGGTATAAACACGCAGTCAACACCGTTTTATGAAGACATACCCCGAAATCTATACTCTGCCAGTCATTGTCAAGTGCGTGGCAGAGTGTTCAAATGGCTCTGAGCACTATGGGTCTTAACTTCTAAGGTCATCAGTCCCCTAGACCTTAGAACTACTTAAACCTAACTAACCTAAGGACATCACACACATCCATGCCCGAGGCAGGATTCGAACCTGCGACCGTAGCGGTCACGCGGTTCCAGACTGTAGCGCCTTTAACCGCTTGGCCACCCCGGCCGGCGTGGCAGAGTGTACTTAGCTTTGTACTCGTATTACCGTTTCTTCCCGTTTTAATAGCCTATAGAGCGCTGGAAAGATGGTTTCTGTGCGAGCTGTAATTAGCCTTATCTTGTCTTGAGACCCTCTGCGGAAGTGAATCTGCCCACGGCGACGTTGGATGCAGCCTGATGGCACAGCGTAAACGTGACGCGGTAGAAATGTACACCATGTGATCAAAAGTACACGGACACCCGGCTGAAACTGACTTACAAGTTCGTGGCGCCCTCCATCGGTAATGCTATAATTCAGTATGGTGTTGGCCCACACTTAACCTTGATGACAGCTTCCACTCTCGCAGGCACGCGTTCAATCAGGTGCTGGAAGGTTTCTTGGGGAATGGCAGCCCATTCTTCACGGAACGCTCCACTGAGGAGAGGTATCGATGTCAGTCGGTGAGGCCTGGCACGAGGTCGCCGTTCCAAAACATCCCAAAGGTGTTCTGTAGGATTCACGTCAGAACTCTGTGCAGGCCAGTCCATTGCAGGAATGTTATTGTGTTGTAGCCAATCCGCCACATCATGAACAGGTGCTCGATCGTGTTGGAAGATCGAGTTGCTCTTCAACAGCGGGAAGCAAGAAGGTGCTTAAAACATCAGTGTAGGCCTGTGCTGTGATAGTGCAACGCAAAACAACAAGGCGTGCAAGCCCCCTCCATGGAAAACACGACCACACCATAACACGACCGCCTCCTAATTTTACTGTTGGCACTATACACGCTGGCAGATGACGTTCATCGGGTATTCGCCACACCCACACCCTGCCATCGGATCGCCACATTGTGTACCGTGATTCCTCGCTTCACACGAGGTTTTTCCACTGTTCAATGGTCCAATGTTTACGCTCCTTACAGTAAGCGAGTCGTTGTTTGTCATTTACGGGCGTGATGTGTGGCTTATGAGCAGCCGCTCGACCATGAAATCCAAGTTTTCTCACCTCCCACATAACTTTCGTAGTATTTGCAATGGATCCTAATGCAGTTAGTAATTCCTGTGTGATGGTCTGCGTAGATGTCCGCCTATTACACATTACGACCCTCTTCAACTTTCGGCTGTCACTGAACAGACGAGTTCGGCCCGTACGCGTTTGTGCTGTACGTGTCCCTTCACGTTTCCACATCGCTATCACATCGGAAACAGTGGACCTACGGATGTTTAGGAGTGTGGAAATCTCGCGTACAGACGTATGACACAAGTGACACCCAATCACCTGACCACGTTCGAAGTCCGTGAGTTCCGCGGAGTGCCCCATTCTGCTCTCTCACGATGTCTAATGACTATTAAGTTCGCTGATATTGAGCGGCTGACAATAGGTGGCAGCACAATGCACTTAATATGAAAAACGTATGTTTTTGAGGGTGTCCAGATATTTTTGATCACATAGTGTATGTAAGCGGAGCAGACATGCATGGGGGATCACCCTAGCGAAGATGGTTCAGATGGCTCTTAGCACTATGGGACTTAACATCTGAGGTCGTCAGTCCCCTAGACTTATAATCACCTAAACCTAACTAACCTAAGTACATCACACACATCCATGCCCGAAGCAGGATTCGAACCTGCGACCCTACCAGCAGCACGGTTCCGGACAAGCGCCTAGAACCACTCGGCCAGACCGGCCCTTAGCGAAGACATGGGTTGCAAATGTAGGAATTTTACGGAGGAGGATCAGGTAGTGATAGTGGTTGGAGCAGGGAACAGTCTTGATAGGAACGGCGAATATGATGTAGGTGGTGACCTGGTAAAGATAGCTACTCAAACTGGAGGCACTAATGTACATTTCGAGCAACTGTCTCAGCGTCATGATTGTCGCCATCTTAATGCGGATGTTAGGCGCGTTAACGTGGGGCTGGGGAGGGCACTGATGTCAAAGTGCATGGGTCACATCTCAGTGGTGCCAGTTGGGTCTGTCAGTAGATCGGGTTTCACGAGGTACGGCCTGCAACTCAGTAGGTATGGGAAGGAGAGGCTGGCAAAGCTTATAGGTAAAAGTGTAGTGGGCGTTGGTGGTGGGACACTTATGGAAAAATTCCTGTAGTAGTTGGTGTTAGAGCTGCACCTTTTTTAGATTGAAGTCAGCTGATAGGTATACCTGTTTAAAGGAAGTCCCTCTAACTAAGCTGATAGGTACACGTGTTTAAAGGAAGTCCCTCTAAGTAAGGGCTCATCTTCTGAAGATCTTATGTTTCCAAGTAGAGAAGGAATTAGCATATTTCATCAAAATATAAGAGGTATCAGAGATAAGGTTAGTGAACTGCTTATAGATGTTGACTCTGAAATTATTGGTATATCAGAGCACAGCACAAATAACTTGACTATTCAGAGGCTTCCTTTACCAGAATACAGATTAGCTGGCTGGTTTTCGAGGAGTTCCTTGCTGGGTGGGGGAGTGGCCATGTACGTCAAATACAGTATTCCATTTGAGTTCACAGACGTATCACGACACTGCACTGAACAGATATTTGAATGTTGTGCACGGGCAGTTGAATTTAGTGAAGCTAAACTTCCAATTCTTGTTGTTTATAGTGCTCTCATCTCTGGATAGAGAGGGTTCTTGAATCACTTTGTAGAAAGTACAAGAAATTAGTTATATGTGGTGACTTTAATAATAATTTTGTATATGATGGAGCAAGAAAAAGGCTGTTGGTAGATCGCCTAAATTAATATGATCTGATGCAAACTGTTTTTTTTTTTCTAACTAGGGTGCAGGGGAACAGTAGCACAGCCATAGACAATATTTTTATTCATTCTTCGTTACTAAGAGGGTATAGTACTCAAACAAATGTCACATTTAATTACAAACTATGTAGGAAAGTTAATCCAACAGCAATAGAGAGTTTTTTAAACCTTGTCAAGGAACAAGAGTGGAAGGATGTTTATAGTGCCGATAACATAGATGATAAATGTAATGCCTTCCTTAACACATTTCTCATGCTCTTTGAGAGTTGCTTTCCATTAGAACATTCTGAACGGGGTACTAGCAGTAATGGACAGCCCGGTTGGCTGACTAGTGGGATAAGGATATCATGTAGAACAAAGTGGAAATTATATCAAAATGTTAGAAGTAGTCACAATCAAGCTATAGTAGCCCATTACAAACAGTACTGTAAGGTGTTTGAAAATATTATTAGGAAGGCAAAGAGTATGTGGTATGCAAATACAATAGTTAATTCACAGGATAAAATTAAAACCATATAGTCAGTTGTGAATGAAGTTAGTTCGCAGTAAAAATATTTCTGTTACTGATAAATCAGATATATGTACATTATTTAACAATCATTTTCTGAACATTGCTGGTGAATTAAATAAAAATTTAATTACTACAGGGAATCATATAACTTTCTTAGCAAATGCCTTTCCGAGATTGATGTCTGAAATACTCCTCTGTCATACAGACATGGTGGAGATTGAGTCAATAATTAAATCACTGAAGACTAAGAAGTCTCATGGTTATGATGGAGTTCCTAGCAGAATATTGAAGTACTGTGCTGCACATGTTAGCACTGCATTTAGCCAGATTTGTCCATATATTTTAAGCGACTGCAGTTCCCAGTCAGGGCTTCGTTGGCTGTAAGATGGCACAAAATCAGGGAGAGGCGAAACAGGAAATGGACAGAGAGGGAGAGGGGGAAGAAGATGATGATGGGTAGAGAGAAAGGAGGGACGAGACAGATAGGACCTCCTCCTATCTGTAAGTAATAAATTCCAGTTCGAGTTTTCTATTGCGGAGTTTATCTATCTTCTGCAAGCAACGCTACGTTAGTCTCTCGTTTCATTTGTGACTTGAAGATGGTGAAGCGTTCACCTGTCGAAATGACGAGTATGTTACTCGCCTGCAGTCTCGTAAGTTACTTGAACAATCAGTACGCCGAGAGAAGTTCGAGTTACAATAAATTCAATAAATCATGGAAAAACAGAGCAAACGGAATGATGGTGTAACCTCCAGGAAAGAAGAAGATAAAGCGTTCCGCTTTGAAGGATCATATGGATGTTACACAAAGCGATCAGCAGCAGGAGAAGTAATTCTCGTCCCGCGAACTGGGTGGTGAGAAAGCGCCTGTTAGCAGAGTTCAGCGTGAGCCGAGAGACCGTGGCGTGGATATGCCTGGGCTCTCAGCGGCCGTGGGAGGGCTTCGCTGACAAGTCCGCTACTCGTTTATCGCGCGCTGGAGGCAAGGCACGCAAAACAAACGCCTGACACACACCGTTTCTGCACGAAACCTTGCGACATCATCAAGTAAACTTCAGCTGCTACTTCACAGCTCGCCACGAGCCGTGTAACGCGCAGTGCTCTCGGGAACCCTCCGTCTCACACATATTAGGAAACGAAAGAAATACTGCGAATCGAGCACTCTGTCGTCTTCTACATCTGTGAAACCTTGATCCAAAATACCCTCTCCTACACCGACGTTGTCTCCATTACAGTTCTACAACTCCATCCAAGTTTCTCGAACGCCATTCACTGCGTTTCCTTCCGGGTTCGCTTACCTTTCTCCACGTCGATCCTTCACAATCTCGTCAAAATACACCGAGCGATGTGGCGCAGTGGTTAGCACACTGGACTCGCATTCGGCAGGAC
Organism: Schistocerca cancellata; assembly: GCF_023864275.1. Lineage (NCBI taxonomy): Eukaryota > Metazoa > Arthropoda > Insecta > Orthoptera > Acrididae > Schistocerca > Schistocerca cancellata. The sequence continues at coordinate 11,538,674 of NC_064635.1, read as the reverse complement.
GACGGTTCGAACCCGCGTCCTGCCATCCTAATACAGGTTTACCGTGATTTCCCTAATTCGCTTCAGGCAAATGGGTCCTTTGAAAGAGCATGGCCGACTTCCTTCCCAATCCTTCCATAATCCGATAGACCGATTGTAACGTCTACGCTCGGGCGTACGTTAACTCTTTAAAGCCTGTACTATGGTAAGTTGACGGGCTTCACCTTATAAGACAGGATTTTAGAAAATATGTTGACCGCGTGTACCTGAATGGAGGCAAAATCAGACTTACACCCACTCAGTAACAACAATGATACGTCAAGAAAGTCTAAAGTGCAACTACACGTTAGGACGGGCAAGAAACATACACAGCAGATGCTACCAATTGTTAATAATACGGTCGCCAGCCTAATTAGGCATTAAGTGAGTTTTTTCCTTGTACAAGTGGATGTACGTTCAAGCATAACAACACGTAGTAATACTGCATTATATGGTAAATTTTAGAACCAGAAAAATCTACTGAACTAATATTTTCCCGTTCTGTACTAATTTGGACAAGCTATAAATACACAACATTACACTATAATGATTACTACAAACTGCGTTTTGTCTATTGATACGACTGAAATCGGGCATAGGTTACCCTAGAAATAGCACTTTTGAAACACACATACAATGTCAATTTTAAGAAGGGTAAAACACTGATAAATTTAGGTTTTATATTGAATTTAACTTTGCTGGTCAAATCAGTTCAGTACACTTCAGAATTCAAATGAATAGAAAAGAAAAAAAGGGGGGGGGGGGAACCTGAAACTATTATGATCACTGTAGTGAAAGTTTGATTATTGAGAGCATTAAGCATTCAAGATTTTCAAAATCTGATTTACCACTCTTTTTGTCTTATTTCCTGCTCATTTATCTACCGTTATTTTTGTCTCAATTTAAATAAACTTCATTACTAAACCAATTTCAACATTATCTTCCAACTTTGTCATACCTATATTATTCGTCCAGTATTCATTAACAACAAAGATCTTTAAACATCATTTTAACATTGATAGGTCTGCAGGTAATTATTATTAACATAAACTTTAAATATTCATCTTAGGATACTCGGATTGCACAACATGTGGAAAGGACCCTGTCTAGGTTAGTTGTGAGGATAATTAATTGATAGGACAGTTCTGGTAAAATTTAAGTTGTTATTGAACAGTATGTAGCAAAGTTGACACTGGTCCACACGAATACAGTACTGAAAGTTTCAACCTGTTCGTATCGATGAGGCGGTCAGCAGGCGGCGAGATGGCGAGGCACAAAGCACACGTGCAATTACAGCAATGGCTCATGAAATGTCGGCACTTTACTTCTTCATGGCGTCGCAATGCTTTTCCATTTAGTGCCTATGGAATATTGTCATGATGTATAGACGTCGGAAACAGCGCATCCGAGGCTCAACGAAACCACTTTTTCCAGGAGAGCCTCCTCGATCCAGCACGTGTTTCTCAGATCGATGCCCAACTCCAACTACTACTACTGCTGAGCCCGTTATGCCGTGCAGCGCCCGTGTGCATTTTCCCGCGCTCGCCTGCCTCCACCTTTTACCGCTCCCCTACAGACAGGGTATTCACCAAAGGTTTTACATTCCACATATTCTAATACATTGCCTACGTATGGACCAGGCGTACAAATACAACTTTCACATCTTAGAATAGTTTCAACATTAGGTACACTTCCCTTCGATTACATCATTACTTGAAATTTGACATAAATATTAAAATTTACATGGAAAATTGTTTATAGCTTTTTCAACATAATGTCATGAAACAAAAAAGAAATGAAACCAGAATATCGATTATACCAATTTATCGAAATTCAGAAGAAAAAAATTTATTACATATACAATAGTATAACGTTAGTGTTGTTACACGATGACGTCGCTGTTTGGTCCCCTCACCTAAAGCAACCAACCAGCCAACCAACGAACAATCAAAATTCCATCCTTGTGTGGATCGTACACCATCCACAAACTCGACTCCTACCAACCCCATAGCTTCTCCTCTACATCTGCATGATTACTCTGCAGTTCATAATTAAGTGTCTGACAGAGATCTCGTCGAACTACCTTCGACTATTAGTGTATCATTCCGCTCTCTAACAGCACATGGGAAAAATGTACACCTTTCTGTACCAGCTGTAATGTCTCTTACTTTATTACAGTGATCATTGCTCCCTATGTAGATGGGAGCCAACAAAATATTTTCGCATTCGGAAGAGAAAGATGGTGATTCAGATATCGTGGAAAGTTCATGCCAGAACGAAAAGCGACTTTGTTTTAATGATTGCCACCCCAGCTCGCGTATCATATACGTCACTCTCTCACACGTATTTCGCTATAATACAAAACGACCTGCCCTTCTTTGGACATTTTCCATTTCCTCCGTCAATCGTGTGTGGTAAGGATCCCATACCCCACAGAAGTTCTGTGGCAGAGGTCGAACGAGCATAGGGTAGGCAGTCTCTTTAGCAGACCTGTTGTGTCTTTTAAGTGTTCTGTCAGTAAATTGTAGCCTTTGGTTCGCCTTCACCGCAACATTTTCTTCGTGATGTAGTTGATCCTAACTGTAATACCTGCGTATTTCTTTGAATCGACAGCCTCTAAGTTTGTGTAACTTACCCAAATGTCCATGACGACGAAGGCGTTGCCTCTGGAGAATTTTGTGGACGAGCTGACCTCCCGATTATGTCGCATAAATGTCCGATGGGATTCATGTCGGGCGACCTGTTTGGCCAAATCATTCTCTCGAACTATCCACAATGTTTCACAAATCAATCGCGAACAGTTGTGGCCAGGCGATATGCGCATTGCCGTTCATAAAATTTCCATTGTTCTTTGGGAGCATGAAGTCCATGAATCGCTGCAAATTGTGTGCAAGTAGACGAACGTAACCATTTCCAGCCAACGATCGGTTGAGTTGGACCACAGGACCCAGTCCATTCCATGAAAACACAGCCCACACCATTACGAAGCCTCTAACCCAACTTTAACGGATATTTATAGTAATTATTACGAGGATTGCAGAAGGTATATAATTTAGGGTCAAATGCTACTTTCCGTACTGCGCAGGTGTATTCCATGAATCATTTCGTGGTTGGTTTTGATCTTCTGATGACTTCATCGCACAGTAATCGACACCACTATATGCAGACAATCCAAGAGGGCCGCTCACATTGTCCCCTAAATCGTTGATATAGACCAGTGCTGGGTGGGGGATTCTGTACCGCACAGCAGTATTAGAGTAAAAGGGCGGGCAAATGTAGTGTAGGCACTCTCTTCAGCAGACGTGTTGCATCTTCTAAATCTTCTGTCAATAAATCGCAGTCTTTGGTTAGGTTTCCCCACAACGTTAGCTATGTGGTCGTTCCACTTTACAAGAGGCGACAAAAGTCATGGGATAGAGATTTGCACATATACAAATACTACTGAGTATGGCGTACACAATGTAGAAAAGAACAGTACACTGGCGGAGCTGTGATTTTTACTCAGGTGATTCATGTGAAAAGGTTTCCGACTGTGCGGAATTAGTATTTAATTTAGGGGCGACTAGACACTTCAACAACAACAAACAGGATTAGAGTTGCCATAACTTAAAAAAATAGCTCCTAGTCCCCTAATGTTACATCAATGCCCGTTTCGAACTGGCCATGGTTGATTGGCTAATGGAGATGTGTGCCTTCAATAACTGGTTACACAACATTACTGATTTACGTAATTTATTAATAATAGTTCACTGAAAAACAAGTCTTAAATCACTTCATAGAAAGGTTGGTTAAATAACTGTTCCTTTGATTAATCTGGTAATAAATTCTCAATGAATAAAAGTAGCAAACACCACCCCTTCCAAATAAAAACTTACAGAGTCGTAATGGTAGAAATGTAGGTTTCAGCCTTCAAAATTCACTTTCATTTAACACGCAGATATAAAAACATATCCAAAACTCACAGTCAGCATATTTGTCAAATTCCAGTATTTATAACCCGGTGAACTACAGCCGGCCGCGGTGGTCTAGCGGTTCAGGCGCTCAGTCTGGAACCGCGCGACTGCTACGGTCGCAGGTTCGAATCCTGCCTCCGGCATGGATGTGTGATGTCCTTAGGTTAGTTAGGTTTAAGTAGTTCTAAGTTCTAGGGGACTGATGACCACAGATGTTAAGTCCCATAGTGCTCAGAACCATTTGAACCATTTTGTGAACTACAGCACAGAACTGACAATTTCAAATCTGTCCAAAGAGTAATCCTGATAACAGAAAATTATGTCCACAATTAAGAAATGTAATAAGTATATGACAATGCCCATCCGGCATTGGCCACACTTTTACACAATCGTAAATTTCGTTGAAAAGTGACAGTTACTGCTCAATCTCCACACAATTAAGTAATTTAACACCGCAGAAGTCACTGAAGGTTAATACACGCACCGTATTCCACTGCTTTCGTCTCCAGTATCATGACATCCTTATTGTGGGCGAACACGCTACAGCACAGCGTGTTCAGGTTGGGCCCACGCTGTCTCGTTTATCTGCCGTGGCAAAACACCCACAAACGACATCGGCCCCAGCTCGCCGTAGATTGCTTCCATACAACTGCAGAGCCCACGGCTTATCGTTCTACAGCAGCGTTGAATTCCCAAGCGTCTCGGCCTCACCATCAGTCCACATCCACATAGTGCCAAAATTATTAAATGCACAATTCGGACTATCCGGACCCCCAACACGCTGCCGTTCTGTCCTCCTCGCTCCGCACTGCCTAACCCTCCTCTCCTCGTCGCCAGAGGGTCACTCGCCGCCAACTCGGCGCCCCCAGTATCTCTGGTGAGGCCAATATCGACCTTAACACTCGCGGCCCGAACACAGTCGTGCCGAAAAATCGGCACACGACGTGATTGTGGTCGCACAGCGGGAATTAAGACTTCGAACGCGGAATGGTAGTTCCACCTAGACACATGGAAAATCCCATTTCGGAAATACGAGGGCAGTTCAGTAAGTAATGCAACACATTTTTTTTTCTCGGCCAATTTTGGTTGAAAAAACCGGAAATTTCTTGTGGAATATTTTCAAACATTCCCGCCTCGTCTCGTATTGTTTCATTGACTTCCGACAGGTGGCAGCGCTGTACGGAGCTGTTAAAATGGCGTCTGTAACGGATGTGCGTTGCAAACAACGGGCAGTGATCGAGTTTCTTTTGGCGGAAAACCAGGGCATCTCAGATATTCATAGGCGCTTGCAGAATGTCTACGGTGATCTGGCAGTGGACAAAACCACGGTGAGTCGTTGGGCAAAGCGTGTGTCATCATCGCCGCAAGGTCAAGCAAGACTGTCTGATCTCCCGCGTGCGGGCCGGCCGTGCACAGCTGTGACTCCTGCAATGGCGGAGCGTGCGAACACACTCGTTCGAGATGATCGACGGATCACCATCAAACAACTCAGTGCTCAACTTGACATCTCTGTTGGTAGTGCTGTCACAATTGTTCACCAGTTGGGATATTCAAAGGTTTGTTCCCGCTGGGTCCCTCGTTGTCTAACCGAACACCATAAAGAGCAAAGGAGAACCATCTGTGCGGAATTGCTTGCTCGTCATGTGGCTGAGGGTGACAATTTCTTGTCAAAGATTGTTACAGGCGATGAAACATGGGTTCATCACTTCGAACCTGAAACAAAACGGCAATCAATGGAGTGGCGCCACACCCACTCCCCTACCAAGAAAAAGTTTAAAGCCATACCCTCAGCCGGTAAAGTCACGGTTACAGTCTTCTGGGACGCTGAAGGGGTTATTCTGTTCGATGTCCTTCCCCATGGTCAAACGATCAACTCTGAAGTGTATTGTGCTACTCTTCAGAAATTGAAGAAACGACTTCAGCGTGTTCGTAGGCACAAAAATCTGAACGAACTTTTCCTTCTTCATGACAACGCAAGACATCACACAAGTCTTCGCACCTGAGAGGAGCTGACAAAACTTCAGTGGACTGTTCTTCCTCATGCACCCTACAGCCCCGATCTCGTACCGTCGGATTTCCATATGTCCGTGGGAGGCACTACGCGGATGATGAAGTAGTTATTGATGCAGTACGACGTTGGCTCCGACATCGACCAGTGGAATGGTACCGTGCAGGCATACAGGCCCTCATTTCAAGGTGGCGTAAGGCCGTAGCATTGAATGGAGATTACGTTGAAAAATAGTGTTGTGTAGCTAAAAGATTGGGGAATAACCTGGTGTATTTCAATGCTGAATAAAACAACCCCTGTTTCAGAAAAAAAATGTGTTGCATTACTTATTGAACTGCCCTCGTACTTAAGGAATCCAATATTCCGAGATCCACAGTGCCGAGAATAACGCATTGACTATAACCATATACAGCCCAGTGGCCAACGACTTTCACTTAACGACCGAGAGCAGCGGCGTTTGTATAGAGTTGTCAGCGTTAATAAACAAGCAACACTGCGTGAAAATAACCGCAGAAAACAGTGTTGGACGTACGACGAAAGTATCCGACAGGGCAGTGCAGCGAATTATGGTGTCAATGGGCTGTGACCGAGGCGGGTGCGTTTGCTAACACTCCTCTCCCGTACACATTTTTATGTCCTACCATCTAGCCCCCACATGGACACATTTCCACATTACGACCAGTCTGACCCCTTCGTTTATCCCCAGGCCTTCAGAACCTCTAACCACCCCGCCACAGCCCATTGACACCAAATTTCGCTGCACTGCCCTATAAGATACTTGTCCGCCTTCAGCGTGGACTGGTGAGATGAGTCCTGATTTCCTTTGCTAAGAGCTGGTTGTAGATGATTCGAGTGTGGTGCAGACCCACGAAGCCACGAACCAAGTTGTCAGTAAGGTGCTGTGCAAGCTGGTGGTGGCTCTGTAATGGTGTGAGTCTGTCTTCACACGGAATGGACAAGGTCCTCTGGTCCAACTCAACCGATCACTGGCTGGAAATGGTTATGTTCGGCTACTTGGAGACCATTTGCAGCCATTCACGGACTTCATGTTCCCAAACAACAATGGAAATTTTATGAATGGCAATGCCCAAATCGCCAGGCAACCATTGATTTGTAAAACATTCTGGATAGATCGACTGAATGATTTAACCAGCCAGATCGCCCGACATGAATCCCATCGGAAATTTATGGGACATAATTGGGAGATCTGTTCGTACACAAAATTCTGCAGTGGCAACACCTTCGTCGTCATGGACGGCTGTAGAGGCAGCACGGCACAATATTTCCGCAGACTGTGCGGCTGGTCCCGGCGGAGGTTCGAGTACTCCCTCGGGCATGGGTGTGTGTGTTTGTGTTTGTCCTTGTCCTTAGGATAATTTAGGCTAAGTAGTGTGTAAGCTTAGGGACTGATGACCTTAGCAGTTAAGTCCCATAAGATTTCACACACGTTTGGACATTTCCTCAGAGGACTTCCGACTACACGCTGAGTCGATACCAAGACGAGTTGCTGTACTAGGCGGGGCAAAGGCAGGTCGGACGCGATGTTGGGAGGTATCACATGACTTTACTCACCTCAATGTGAGTTATTAGTAATTCTAATCGCTAAGTACCTAATTGAATTCACGGCCTTTAGATTTGCGTGATTTCCCATGTAACCGAAATTTAGCGGCTTCGTTTTAGAACTCGGGTGGACAACCTCACACTTTTCATTATTTAGATCATGTTGCCACTTTCCAGTGCTAACACTTCTCCGCTCCTTCATCAATACATTCCACCAGTCGTACGCCTAACATCTCTCCAACTCCCTTCCAACGAGACTACTGCTGACTCCCACTACTCCCACCTGACACTTGCCCATCCTATCAGCATTAACTTCTTAACTGTTCATTCCCTATCACACCGCAAATCAGGGCTGCTCTCTCAACCTTTCTACGTTCCTTTCCTTTTCACGATGGCCGACCTACACTCCTCTCCCATACACCATTTTTATGTCCTACCATCTGGCCCCCACGTGGACACATCACGACCAGTCTGACCCCTTCGTTTATCCCCAGGCCTTCACAACTTTTAAACACCCTCCAATAGCTCTCCTCTTTCTAATTGCATATCCTTCCTTTTTCAGTGAATTTTCGTTTTTAAGAACTTTCCCGCGTATGTTCTCAAGCTCAAGAGATCAACCCATTACAGAACTCCAAAGCATGCTCACGCCAGGCTCATACGCGAGACACCTCCAGGCACAACTTGTCTTTACTGTTGACGACAGAATAGAACAGGCTGCTTTCCCCCTAACGGAACATACAGGGTGTTTCAAAAATGACCGGTATATTTGAAACGGCAATAAAAACTAAACGAGCAGCGATAGAAATACACCGTTTGTTGCAATATGCTTGGGACAACAGTACATTTTCAGGCGGACAAACTTTCGAAATTACAGTAGTTACAATTTTCAACAACAGATGGCGCTGCAAGTGATGTGAAAGATATAGAAGACAACGCAGTCTGTGGGTGCGCCATTCTGTACGTCGTCTTTCTGCTGTAAGCGTGTGCTGTTCACAACGTGCAAGTGTGCTGTGGACAACATGGTTTATTCCTTAGAACAGAGGATTTTTCTGGTGTTGGAATTCCACTGCCTAGAACATGGTGTTGTTGCAACAAGACGAAGTTTTCAACGGAGGTTTAATGTAGCCAAAGGACCGAAAAGCGATACAATAAAGGATCTGTTTGAAAAATTTCAATGGACTGGGAACGTGATGGATGAACGTGCTGGAAAGGTAGGGTGACCGCGTACGGCAACCACAGAGGGCAACGCGCAGCTAGTGCAGCAGGTGATCCGACAGCGGCCTCGGCTTTCCGTTCGCCGTGTTGCAGCTGCGGTCCAAATGACGCCAACGTCCACGTATAGTCTCATGTGCCAGAGTTTACACCTCTATCCATACAAAATTCAAACGCGGCAACCCCTCAGCGCCGCTACCATTGCTGCACGAGAGACATTCACTAACGATATAGTGCACAGGATTGATGACGGCGATATGCATGTGGGCAGCATTTGGTTTACTGATGAAGCTTATTTTTACCTGGACGGCTTCGTCAATAAACAGAACTGGCGCATATGGGGAACCGAAAAGCCCCATGTTGCAGTCCCATCGTCCCTGCATCCTCAAAAAGTACTGGACTGGGCCGCCATTTCTTCCAAAGGAATCATTGGCCCATTTTTCAGATCCGAAACGATTACTGCATCACGCTATCTGGACATTCTTCGTGAATTTGTGGCGGTACAAACTGCCTTAGACGACACTGCGAACATCTCGTGGTTTATGCAAGATGGTGCCCGGCCACATCGCACGGCCGACGTCTTTAATTTCCTGAATGAATATTTCGATGATCGTGTGATTGCTTTGGGCTATCCGAAACATACAGGAGGCGGCGTGGATTGGCCTCCCTATTCGCCAGACATGAACCCCTGTGACTTCTTTCTGTGGGGACACTTCAAAGACCAGGTGTACCGCCAGAATCCAGAAACAATTGAACAGCTGAAGCAGTACATCTCATCTGCATGTGAAGCCATTCCGCCAGACACGTTGTCAAAGGTTTCGGGTAATTTCATTCAGAGACTACGCCATATTATTGCTACGTATGGTGGATATGTGGAAAATATCGTACTATAGAGTTTCCCAGACCGCAGCGCCATCTGTTGTTGAAAATTGTAACTACTGTAATTTCGAAAGTTTGTTTGCCTGAAAATGTACTGTTGTCCCAAGCATATTGCAACAAACGGTGTATTTCTATCGCTGCTCGTTTAGTTTTTATTGCCGTTTCAAATATACCGGTCATTTTTGAAACACCCTGTATGAGCTGCGTCCAGCCCTGCGTACCCGACCCCAGCGTGACTGACGCCTCACTGCGAAACGTTGGCGACTCGTCCTCTAAAAGGTTCTCAGTGTTATTCTTACATCACATGGCTTGATGTCTCAGATTGTATGCACGGAAATTATTGCCCTTGTTTACGAAAATAATGCTGAATGCAGTCTTCCTCACGGACCTAACATGGTACCCAGTCCATCACGTGTTGCCCTTCCTGCCATACATATCATCAAATACAGAAAGACTCTTACTCATTTACACTGCTCTCCCACTCAGGACAGAAGCTTGAATATTAGTCTGCAAAAACGACCTGCAGCTTGGACTATTCTGTCAGCAATGGTAAAGACAAGTGCTGCCTGGAGGTGTCTCGGGTATGAGTCCGGTGTGGGCACACTTTGGAGTTCTGTAACGTCAGTACAACAGTGACTGTAATCTCGAAAATAGAGGCAACTTTCACCTACATCCAGCAGCGGCTCGCGGCTGTGCGCACCCCTGGAGCGTCAGCACTGGTGTCTAGGTGAACACGTATTTTGATAGGAATTTGTCAGGTGTCAGGTATCAAAGGGACGTCGCCACCTCATGGCTGAGGGAACCTGTGTGTGGTTTGACAGCTGACGGCCAAGTCACCTCCGGTGGTTGCTGCTAACCTCCTGTACAGTCCAGTGGACAGGGTGTGGGGGGGGGGGGGGGGGGAGCATTGATTGTGTGTGTGTTGCATTATTTTGTGAGCGGGCCTGTAGGCTGTGCTATGTGCTATTTGGACAGTTTACGATTAGATTTCGTGTCTGCACATCTGTGTACTGCATTATTTAGGAGCAGGTTGCAGGTCTGTACTGACATTATTTCGGAAAATTAGGAGATGTTTGCATGTCTGTAGACTGTGTTTTGCGACCCCGAGCACATCAGGGCTGGTGTTTTGTGTCAGCGTGATAAATATTCTCCACCCCTAAATGAAATGCCCCTAAACAAATAGAGTCCACTCCTTCCTTACTCTCCCCAGCAGCCTAGTGCAGGGTGAGTCATTTTAGCACCATTTTCCCCATACAGACCACCATCTTGGATTACATCACAGGAGGGATCACACCACCATCTGGTGGCAGTACTGTGTACTAGGTCAGTTGGACTCTAGGTCTCGAGGTGGAGAGACTGCCTGCAAAATAAAGACTCATGTCCAGCACAGACAGAGTCGTTTTCCCGCCATTTCCGTCCACCATCTTGGATTACATCACGTGATGCACGACAGCGCTCTCTGGCGGTGGTACTGAGTACTAGGTCCATAGCTCCAGACATTGTGGAGAACACACTGTTTGACGCCATCTTGGATAACGGTACTTGCATCATCACCTGACGCTACGGCCACCATCTTGGACGACAGTCCCCTCTGGTTGCGGTACTGTGTACTAAGTCAGTTGGGCTCCATACCTTGTGACGAACACACACAGTGGAAGGCGGTATGGCTCAAATTGTTTAAATAAATACTGGTGCATGATTTCGACAGCTGACGATCAGCAAGCATGTTTGCAGAGTCTTTTAGTGGTCTGGGGGCTGTGTGTCGTGACCCCAAGCATGTCAGAGCGTGTGTTCTTTATCGATGTGATAAATGTACTCCATCCCTAAATAAATTGTTCCAAAATAAATAAAGTACACTCCTTCCTTACTCTCTCCAGCAGTCCAGTGCAGGCTGAGTCCTTTTCTCACCAATCCGTATGAAGAGGTGGCAGTCAGGTGACGGGTTAGTGGTGGTAGCCCAAGTGCCCTATCTTCTCGCGATTTTCTTAGGTGTGATGCAATAGCCTGTTGGAATCTGAATTTTCCGCCATTTTTCTGGGGGAGGGGAGGGGAGGGGAGGTGGGTTAGGTTAGTGCAGGTAGCCCAATTGACCTATCTTCCCACCAAAATTCAAACTTCCTGCCAAAACCCGCCATCTTGAATGACTTCACAGCCGCCATCTTAGATGATGTCATGCACTGTTGCCAAGTCTACACGCCGCCATCTTGGATGAGGTCATCGCCGCCATCTTGGCTACATCTGGCAACAATGGACTGTGGGGTGACATCCTTGTTTCCCCATTACTCTCGTACAGCTGCTACATTGCAGTGATGTTGGATGCTATGTGTCACCCACTGTTCCAAACAGTCCCAGATTAGTGGGCCAGTTGAAGTGCCATAGGGGTACCTGCATCTTTGTCAAACCAGGAATGTATGTGTGCAGCCAACTAATGCGGCTGTTGTCATCTTGGAAGACTGGAATGTGCACAGCGCATACAGTTACTTGTACATGTGTTGATGACCCTCCATCCAAGAAGACTTACCGCATCCTCCTTTCAAACAAATCTTCAGTACACCCACAATTTTCGCTTGTTACCCAATGCGATCGTTCTTTTGGTAACAAGTGTAGACGTGGTACTGAATCTAATGACTTTTCGAAATCAAAAAACACTGCATCTATCTGATCGCCGTGATCCTAAGCTTTCAGTATCTCGTTTGAGGAAAGGGCGAGTTGGATTTCACACAGTCGTTGCTTTCGGAATCCACGGAGGAGATGATGCCGTTCGAGATATTCCTCGTTGTGATTGATCTCAGAATATTTTCTAAGATGAACTGGTGTCTACAAGAGGTTTCTGAAGTTACACGACATATGGCTAGAGCTGTCAGAGCCACAAATACGCTTTGTAAATGGGAATAGTTACCTATAATACACTGCCGTATGTCATACGAGAGTGATACTACGCAGAATGCTTACAGATGTTGACTCTGAGATTATTGGTGTATCAGATCACCATATAAAGAACGTGACGATTCAGAGGCATTCTGTACTGGGATGCAGAGAAGGAGCTGTTTGTAGAGTGGTGGAGGGACCACATACGTGGTAAACAGAGTCCATTTGAATGTACTGATGTATCAAAATACTGCACTGGACAAGTCATTGAATTCTGTGCAGGAACAATTGACTTTCAGTCAAAGTTATCTATGCTTGTGGTCTTGGAGGTAATTCTGAGCCAATGAAAGGTTTGAAATGCCAGGAAGAACAATCAGTGCACACCCGCCTTAAGCTCAGCGAAGACTATCTACAGTTTCTATGTACGTACTGCTGGATGCAACTAGAAGGAGCTTCTACACACCTTCCTGTGCAAGTACGTGGACGTATGCCTCGTGTGTGTGTGTGCGTGTGTGTGTGTGTGTGTGTGTGTGTGTGTGTGTGTATGTCGCGGTGGGTACGACATATCGAAAGCCTCGTGTGCGTTACATAAGTTCCCGGCAAAGAAACACTTTTGCCCAGGATTGTTGCAGTGTCTGGAATGTGCGATGCCATTTGTACTTGGTGGAGGCCGCCAAGATCACATACGAGAAATTTTCCTGGTACCGTACAAAACTGCTGGGTAAACAGTACAGTATTTTTCATAAACTTGCGACTGGAGTGCATTGACTGTCTGCATTTTTTCCGACATTCCACATCTTTCACTGTCTCAGGATTACTTGCAAGACCGTAAGTTCCTCTTCGGAAGTTATCGTATTTCGAATCCTCTGTCAGCTCTTTCAGTTTATGCGCAACCTTCTGGATCACCCTGCATATCCTGCTCGTAACACTGCTTTTCTTACACCAATCCTTTGCAGGAACTTCCCGACGTATTTGCCGACCACGTTTCCCTCTAGCTGGAAGCATTATTTTCGACTTTTCTACTTGTACTCTGTTGCCTCTCGAATACATCGATTATGTTGTTATATGGGCTCCGGTGGTGCAAAAGTTCTTGCACATGACCACTCCTTTCCTCGAGGAACTAACGTGGTAGCGACACTTCCCGTATGAAATAACAGTGAAAGCTCCGGCTGCAAGAACCAAGAGGCCGACAGCATAGTGGACAACAAGTTCTTACGGTGCCGCCGCTACCAGCTATCTGTGTGGTTTGGTGGTCGACCTCCGCTGAAAGACTTTTCCACGCGTTCTCCTTAATCCCCCCCCCCCCCAACCACTGCTTTCCCCCTGCCTATTGTCGTAGACGTTGCGCCTTTTTCCCGCCACCCACGTCTGCTCCGCGGGGCAGTTCCCTCGCTTACCGATTTCCTTCCGCCGTGTTCGTCTCTAACTCGACAGGGAGGGTGAGGAACTACCTCCTATCAAGCTCACGTCGACAGGACACGACGCCTTGGTGAGCAGCATAGGACGTAATGGAACGGGACACACGTCTGGGGAGGCAACGGGTGTGCTTTTAGGTGCTGTGGTTATGCTAAAACAGTTGGCCAACTGCGAGAAGGAATAGCGCTGTGTGGGAACCGCACAAACGTAATTATGTATGTACACAGTTCATCCAGCCCGGAAACAGAGAATCTCAACGATTTTTGCGAGTCATCGACATCGATACTGGTAAAATATCGGTCTCGGGACTTACAAGGCCTTCGAGACTGTTTTAAGTTTGGAGTAGGATAGCAAGTGGAAAAAGAAATATATTTGTGCATTGTACGAGGGCAATCCCAAAAGTAAGGTCTCCTATTTTTTTTGTAAGTGCATAGACCTCTTTATTTCTACAATGTTTTGCATCAGTTTACAGCTTGAACATTTAGCTATTTTTCGACATAATCACCATTTCTGTCGATGCATTTTTGTAGACTCTGCGGCAGTTTTTATATGCCCATGTCATACCATCTCACCGTCATGCTGTTCAGGAAGTTATGAACGTCTTCTTTCAACTCGTCGTCGGAGCTGAATCGCTGGGAGACTCTGACTCCGAAACAACTGAAACGGTCAATTCAGAAAGGGGGAGGAGCAATGTTGAGCAAGGGCTGTACACATTCTCCATGACAACACTCGCCCACACATCGCTCGGCAAACCGTTGCTCTCCTACAACAGTTTCAGTGGAACATAACCACCCACCCACCCTATAGTCCTGACTTGGCGCCCAGTGACTATCACCTGTTCCCTAGGTTAAAAAAACATTTGGCCTGAAGGCTATTCAGCTCCAAAGACGAGGTGAAAGAAGAGGTTCATAAGTTTCGGGACAACATGGCGGCGAGCTGGTATGACATGGGCATACAAAAACTGCCACAGCGTCTACAAAAATGCATCGACAGAAATGGTGATTATGTCGGAAAATAGCTAAATGTTCAAGCTGTAAGCTGATGTAAACCATTATGGAAATAAACAGGTCTATATACATATGAATAAGAGGAGACCCTACTTTTGGGATTACCCTCGCAATTACAGATCAACGTTTCAGACTTTCTTTCCGCTTCCTTGTTCTGTCGAACCTTGCTTCCTGCCGTGTTTCACGACTCTAGGTTTTAAAGGGTGACACTGTTTTGTCGAAAATATTTTTTTTTCACAGCCGTGGCTGTAATACTATAAGGTTTATGACTGATGTATTAAAACCATTACTATTTATAAAGTACAATCAAAGATTCCGTGTTGAAATTTACAGGGTGACAACTACTGAACTATATGAAATAAACTCGTCATAACTTCTGAACGGTTTGCGTTAGAAATTTCAAACTCCACGGTTGGCCGCGGGGCATGATGGGAATTAGCATGCGCATTGTTGTTTGCTTCAGCGACGTAGCCCGCTTTCATTTGGATGGGTTCTTCAATAAGCAAAACTGGCGCATTTGGGGGACTGAGAAACCCTATTTGGTGACCGAGAAGTCTCTTCGCCCTCAGCAGGTCACTGTGCGGTGTGCAAATGTCCAGTCACGGAATAACAGGTGCGATATTCCTTGATGGCACGTTGACTATCGAGAGGTACGTGAAGGTTTCGGAAGATGATTACATTCCGATCATCCAATGCGAGCCTCATTTCGACAGGATATGTTTCATGCTATAATTTTGTTGCTTTAATTTTCTTTGAAAGCGGTGCTGATAGACAATAAAAGCGGTTTAAAAGCTGTGAGCTGTCTGGGGAAGTTAACCTTGCATTACTGCGGAACTGTTTCACCAGGTATCCAGTCTAGCTTACCAAATTCCCAACCAGACTAACATTAATTATAATCTTTCGATAGTCATACGACAACCGGTGATATATATATATATATATATATATATATATATATATATATATATATAAAACGAGAATTTAAATAAAAAGAAATAAATCAGTTTATATTTGGAAATTTATTTTAACATCGATCATTGAAATTTCAGCATATTAAATTTGATTCATAAATAAACTGGTGCCTTATTTAGGATTGTGAAAATGTGAGATTCTAATCTTACGGAACACATCAAATATGGAGCCAAGATTGGGAGACTGCATACAACACTGCATTCATAAAACAACATACAAAGAACGTTGAAACATATGCAAGAGAAAATTAACCACTACCAACCGATTCAATTTTCACACAAAGAAGTTACGTTCGTAGCACAATCCTGTCCGTCATGTAATTACCACACACTGGTATGCTAAATTCATACTAACTCTCTGTGAAATTTTCCCGAAAGGAATAGCTGAGGGCTACTTTGATGCTTACACCACATGCTTCACGTGGTCAACTTGGTTTACACAAAGAGTGTAACTCCACAATAATTTTGATATTTAAAATAAATTACATCGAAACGCAATTTACTAAAGAAAAACCTCGAACTGGTTACTATCGTCTTACTATTAACCTGATGGGTCAAACAATTGTATAAGCACGTGGTACTGGTTTCAGAAAGTACACCCCACGTGGGTTGAACATGAAGAAAAGTTGCTATATTGAAAAATATTGTCAAGACGAGACGTTATAATCTCACGCACATTCGCATTTAAGATTGATGAATTTAGTTAGAGTTACTGATCAACACGTGGTTCCACTTTACTCAGAAAGTAGTGACAAAGCAACTACCGGAATATATTCTGAACTTCACACGAGAATTACACTGCGCTGCAATTTAAAAACATTAGATATTTTAGAGCTAAACCTGAAATAAAGGTGATTAAATTTTCAGTTAGGCTGAACTTAAGAAATCCATTGTCCTACGGACTTAGCAGACACGCGCTTAGCCGGAGATCTTACCACTTCAGACGCTCGCCACGGACAGACTGCCCTTGGCCCTTCCTGAGGGTGGCTCACAAATACAAACGGAAGTGGCCAGAGGGGCAGCTTCCTATACCAACATGACAAGGGACGGACAGGACCATACTAAGAATAGAAACCTCTTTGCTTTTAGAAAGCGTAGCTACCTGTTCCGACGTTGGTCCTACTCTTCTCTAGTAGACAGGCTTGTCTGCTACCCTCAAGCATGCAACTAGAAATACATTTGCTCATTCATCCTTTCACACAGAAGGGAAGGGGGATGACAGTATCTTATCATATACAGTATATAAAAGAAAGCGCATGTAGGTTCCGTATGGAACTGTGTGACATGAATTACATATAAACTGTGTTTTAAAGTGTAGTAGTGTGACAGATCGTTCTTGTTTATGTGTAAAAGTAACACGTTCCACTACTCAGTCTCCTCCCAGATAGTCAGAAACGCCACAGTAAATTTAGAAGAGGAATTTATGCCGTAAATGACAACAGATTTAAGAAATTAACAAGATACGAATCCAACAGAGACCTTTCAATGCAAGACGAAGCTCGACCCCATCGAAGCAGGAGAGTATTTGGTGATTTGGAGGAGCACTTTGGTGACCGCATTCTGGCTTGGGGTACCCAGAGGCCACTGGCATAGGCCTCTATTGGCGACCATATTCCCCGGATCTCAGTACTTACACTCCTTTTTGTGTGGCAGTAACCCCAAAACCATTGCTGAGCTGAAAACAGTCATTGAGGAGGTCATCGACAGCATCGATATTCCGACTCTTCAGCGAGTCACGCAGAATTTTACTATTCGTCTGCCCCACATCATCGGCAATGATGGCACTCATATAGAACATGTCATAACATAAATCCCAATATCTGTAGTAGCATTCACATGTTGAATAAAATGTGTGCACGCTTTAGTTCGTAACAAATTTACGTTTTTTTCATATAGTTCAATAATTGTCACCCAATAGCTCTATCACTGTAAACCGGCCGGGTTGACCGAGCGTTTCTAGGCGCTACAGTCTGGAACCGTGCGACCGCTACTGCCGCAGGTTCGAATCCTGCCTCGGGCATAGATGTGTGTGATGTCCTTAGGTTAATTAGTTTTAAATAGTTCTAAGTTCTAGTGGACTGATAACCTCGGAAGTTAAGTCCCATAGTACTCAGAGCCATTTGAATCTATCACTGTAATAGAAAACTTACCTTTTGTGCTTACGTACTGTACACATTGTTTGGTATTCTCTATATATAACCTTAGTATGTGTAATGATAACCATTTATCATATTAGAAACTACTGTAAATAATGTTACTTCTTTTTTCATTTTGTAAATCAGTTCGATTACACAAGCACAGACATATTGTACTAAGCCAAAACACTCTCATAGCATCCGTAACGTAACATCTCTATGACTGTAAGATCTAGCAATTTTTATGTTACTCATGTGATGCTGGACCACGCTTTGTAAATGTTTATGGGTTTGCTGACATTAAAGAGACAATGGTATGGTGTAAGATGTTTTTCAAGGAATTCAACAGCATTTGCATAATGCACGTCCACAAGTGTGTTAACTACTTAATTCAGAAGCAAAAACACTGGGCGATTTCGTCATGCAGAAGCATACAGCGCGTAAGTTCTCACCACATTTCACGTTTTAATAACTTTAAAGCCTTTCCAAAAATACTTTGATGAGGTCATAAGAAATAAATCTCTCGTAAACTTCACCAAATGGTGAACAAAAAACTCCGTGTCAATCCTAGTGCAACAAACCAACAACAGATACAAAAGTAGCCCTAACAAACAAAATAAAACGAAAAGTGTAACAAACATCTCAAGGCCGTTTTAAAAAAAATCAGAAACGACTCATGGTTTGATTCAAATAAATCTCGTCACATCATACTTGTGGCTGGTTTCTATTTCAATTATAAACATTTTACGCTGCAGAGCCAGAGAAACTGGTCTGGTACACCTGCCCAATATGGTGAGCCCCCCTCCCCCCCCCCCCCCCCCGAGCATGCAGAAGTGCCGCAACACGACGTGGCATGGACTCGAGTAATGTCTGAACTAGTGCTGCGGGGGGGGGGGGGGGGGGGGGTACTGAGACCATGAATGCTGCAGGGCTGTCCATAAATCCGTAAGAGTACGACGGGGTGGAGATCTCTTCTAAACAGCACGTTGCAGGGCATCACAGATATTCTCAATAACGTTCATGTCTGAGGAGTTTGGTGGCCACCGGAAGTGTTTAAACTCAGAAGGGTGTTCCTGGAGCCACTCTGTAGCAATTCTGGACGTGTAGCATTGTCCTGCTGGAATTGCCCAGTCCGTCGGAAAGCACAATAGACATGAATAGATGAAGATGATTAGACGGATTAATATATACGTGTCACCTGTCAGAGTTGTATCCAGTCGTATGAGGGGCCCCATATCCCTCCAACTGCACACGCCCCACACCCTTACAGAGCCTCCACCAGCTTCAACAGTCCCCTGCTGACATGCACGGTCCATGGATTCATGAGGTTGTCTCCATACCCGTACACGTCCATCCGCTCGATACTCGTCCGACCAGGCAACATGTTTCCAGTCATCAACAGTCCAACGTCGGTGTTGACGGGCCCAGGCGATGCGTAAAGCTTTTTGTCGTGCAGTCAGTAAGAGTACATTAGTCGGTCTTCGGCTCCGAGAGCCCACATCGATGATGTTTCGTTGGATGGTTTGCACCTTGACACTTGTTGATGCCCCAGCATTGACATTTTCAGAAATTTCCGGAAGGATCCGACATCTGTCATGCTGAACGCTTTTCAGTCTTCGTTGGGCCCTTTCCTGCAGGATCTTTTTCCATCTGCCGCGATGTCGGAGATTTGATGTTTTACCGGATTCCTGTTGTTCACGGTACACTAGTCAAACGGTCGTGCGAGAAAATCCCCACTTCGTCGCTACATCGGAGATGCTGTGCCCATCGTTCGTGCGCCGACTATAACACCACGTTCAAACTCACTTAAGTCTTGATAACCTGCGATTGTAGCAGGAGTAACGGATCTAAAAAAATGGTTCAAATGGCTCTGAGCACTATGGGACTTAACATCTGAGGTCATTAGTCCCCTAGAACTTAGAACTACTTAAATCTAACTAACCTAAGGACATCACACACATCCGTGCCCGAGGAAGGATTCGAACCTGCGACCGTAGCGGTCGCGCGGTTTCAGACTGAAGCGCCTAGAACCGCTCGGTCACACCGGCGTAACGGACCTAACAACTGCATCAGACACTTGTGGTCTTATATAGGAGTTTCCGACTGCAGATCCGTATTCTACCTGTTTACATCTCTCTGTATTTGAATACGCTTGCCTATACCAGTTTCATTGGCGCTTCAATGTATAACGGTTACCTTTTCGCCGACTCTGGTACAGACTCTGAAAATGGTTTGTAAGGAAAGAACGAAGATTAAGGTTTAATACCCCGTCAACAGCGATGTCACTGGAAATGGTTCCCAAGTTCCGACCCTTCAGTGGAACATTCCCGGCACTTGGCTCTAGTAATTTAGTGCAGTCAGGGAAACCGATATCAGGATGGTAAGACAGCGATTTGAACCGTCATCCTCCCAAATGTGAGTCCAGTGTGCTGACCAATGCGCCACCTCGCTTGGTAGAAACGTTGTGAGTAGTGGTGCATAAGTACACTCCTGGAAATTGAAATAAGAACACCGTGAATTCATCGTCCCAGGAAGGGGAAACTTTATTGACACATTCCTGGGGTCAGATACATCACATGATCACACTGACAGAACCACAGGCACATAGACACAGGCAACAGAGCATGCACAATGTCGGCACTAGTACAGTGTATATCCACCTTTCGCAGCAAAGCAGGCTGCTGTTCTCCCATGGAGACGATCGTAGAGATGCTGGATGTAGTCCTGTGGAACGGCTTGCCATGCCATTTCCACCTGGCGCCTCAGTTGGACCAGCGTTCGTGCTGGACGTGCAGACCGCGTGAGACGACGCTTCATCCAGTCCCAAACATGCTCAATGGGGGACAGATCCGGAGATCTTGCTGGCCAGGGTAGTTGACTTACACCTTCTAGAGCACGTTGGGTGGCACGGGATACATGCGGACGTGCATTGTCCTGTTGGAACAGCAAGTTCCCTTGCCGGTCTAGGAATGGTAGAACGATGGGTTCGATGACGGTTTGGATGTACCGTGCACTATTCAGTGTCCCCTCGACGATCACCAGTGGTGTACGGCCAGTGTAGGAGATCGCTCCCCACACCATGATGCGGGGTGTTGGCCCTGTGTGCCTCGGTCGTATGCAGTCCTGATTGTGGCGCTCACCTGCACGGCGCCAAACACGCATACGACCATCATTGGCACCAAGGCAGAAGCGACTCTCATCGCTGAAGACGACACGTCTCCATTCGTCCCTCCATTCACGCCTGTCGCGACACCACTGGAGACGGGCTGCACGGTGTTGGGGCGTGAGCGGAAGACGGCCTAACGGTGTGCGGGACCGTAGCCCAGCTTCATGGAGACGGTTGCGAATGGTCCTCGCCGATACCCCAGGAGCAACAGTGTCCCTAATTTGCTGGGAAGTGGCGGTGCGGTCCCCTACGGCACTGCGTAGGATCCTACGGTCTTGGCGTGCATCCGTGCGTCGCTGCGGTCCGGTCCCAGGTCGACGGGCACGTGCACCTTCCGCCGACCACTGGCGACAACATCGATGTACTGTGGAGACCTCACGCCCCACGTGTTGAGCAATTCGGCGGTACGTCCACCCGGCCTCCCGCATGCCCACTATACGCCCTCGCTCAAAGTCCGTCAACTGCACATACGGTTCACGTCCACGCTGTCGCGGCATGCTACCAGTGTTAAAGACTGCGATGGAGCTCCGTATGCCACGGCAAACTGGCTGACACTGACGGCGGCGGTGCACAAATGCTGCGCAGCTAGCGCCATTCGACGGCCAACACCGCGGTTCCTGGTGTGTCCGCTGTGCCGTGCGTGTGATCATTGCTTGTACAGCCCTCTCGCAGTGTCCGGAGCAAGTATGGTGGGTCTGACACACCGGTGTAAATGTGTTCTTTTTTCCATTTCCAGGAGTGTAATTCGCTGCAATCACGTTTAATGCTCGCGTCGGCTACGACGTTCACAGCGGAGCGCAGAGAACACTGCTGAACGCTCATTGCCTGTCGGAGAATGCGCGACGCACATGCCATCGTTCGTGACTCCAACTATAGCGAAGGTTTCCGAGTCGGGCGGAACCGTCGGTCGGCCTGGGGTTGGAGTCAACACTTCCAGCTGTCCTCGCGGCACGCCTACAAAATACCTGACTGGGCCAGAAAATCATTGCCCTGCATTTCAACTGTGTGTGTCCTATTCAGTAAAAAACGGCTCCCTACCTTCAAGACATATGAGGGTGGTTTGTAAAGTCTGACAAACACGCAACAGAAAATGTTTATTTCGTAAACAACTCACCTTATTTCTCGACAGGGATGTACACCTGGTCCAGCGATCCTCTGTCTTTTCCATTTGAGAAATAGGTTCTGTCAAACTGTGCAAAAGACTCGTTTACTGCAATCATCAATTCGCCATTTGATGAAAATTTCTTTCCAGCAAGTTTGAAGTTAGGGCTGTTATTATGTAGCAGCTCGTACATTGTGTTGTGATTTATTATACTACAACTGACATGTGATTACATTTTCACTCAATTTGCGTGCATAGATCCTGAGAAATCAGTACCCAGAACAACCACCTCTAGCCGTAATAACGGCCTCGATACGCCTGGGCATTCAGTCAAACAGAGCTTGGATGGCGTGTACGGGTACAGCTGCCCATGCAGCTTCAACACGATACCACAGTTCATCAAGAGTAGTGACTGGCGTATTGTGACGAGCCAGTTGCTCGGCCACCATTCACCAGATAATTTCAATTGGTGAGAGATCTGGAGAATGTGCTGGCTAGGGCAGCAGTCGAACATTTTCTTTATCCAGAAAGGCCCGTACAGGACCTGCAACATGCGGTCGTGCATTATCCTGCTAAAATGTAGGGTTTTGCAGGGATCGAATGAAGGGCACAGCCACGGATCGTAACACATCTGAAATGTAATGTCCACTGTTCAAAGTGCCGTCAATGCGAACAAGAGGTGACCGAGATGTGTAACCAATGGCACCCCATACCATCATGCCGTGTGATACGCCAGTATGGCGATGACGAATACACGCAGCCATAGTCTCCGAGCGGATAGTCCATGCTGCTGCAAACGTCGTCGAACTGTTTGTGCAGATGGTTGTTGTCTTGCAAATGTCCCCATCTGTTGACTCAGGGATTGAGACGTGGCTGCACGATCTGTTACAGCCATGCAGATAAGATGCCTTTCATCTCGACTGCTAGTGATACGAGGCCGTTGGAATCGAGCATGGCGTTCCATATTACGCTCCTAGACCCACCAATTCCATATTCTGCTAACAGTAATTGGATCTCGACCAACGCGAGGCGCAATGTCGCGATACGATAAACCGTATTCGCGATAGGCTACAATCCGACCTTTATCAAAGTCGGAAATGTGATGGTATGCATTTCTTCTCCTTACACGAGGCATCACAACAACGTTTCACCAGGCAACGCCAGTCACTGCTGTTTGTGTATGAGAAATCGGTTGGAAACTTTCCTCAAGTCAGCACGTGGTAGGTGTCGCCACCGGCCCCAACCTTTTGTGTATGCTCTGAAAAGCTAATCATTTGCATATCATATTCGCGACTGTAGCACGTCATCTTCGTTGTGTAAGAATTTTAATGGCCAGTAGTGTATGTTCATGCATCAGCATCTTGGTTGTCTTTCTCTGCCCTGAAATCTTCCCACAAACATGTCGTAAAGATAACGACCTGTTGATGTTTTCTGCACAGTCGTAGCTGCACCACTAAATGGATTACGCCTGTCAGTATAGACTACACCGTTTAGCGACAACGCATCGAGACTTACAACGCCTGGCTTGCTGCCCAGGAGAAAATAAACATTAATGGCTTGCTCTTGCTATATGCACTTGGAAGTACTAACCAACCTAAAAACATCAGACTTGTTATAGCTATAATTGTTAGTCCGCAAATGACGGAAATACTGATGTTGTGTGTTGTTCAGTATACCGTCCTCAGTCACCAATAGAAATATCTGCACTTCCACCATATATACTAGCAAGTGCGCTTCTGCATTACGTGCTTTTGATCAGATACTGTACAGTAAAGGAGAATTCATATGGAAAGATTAACTCCTTTATCAAATCTGCAGTTACTATAAAATGTCATTTAAAGCAAGAAGGGCGTATGGTGAGGAACCGATTTGCGATTGGCTGCCATGAATGTTCGTTGTGTGAGCAGGTCTGGAACGATAGAGGTGGTCACACGTGAGTGAGTAACAGACGCGCGAGCCATGTTGCTTGACACTCCTAAGATGGCGTGTATGTTTCATCAGATACCTTTCTCCATTGACGTTCGTTTCCCAAGGAACAAACCGTGTCCTAACCGATGTAGTGTGTACAAAAAGTTAGTATTAGATATAAAATAATGCTTCCGAAATACTAATGGAAAGTTTTTGTTGGTGGGAAAAGGTAAGTCGAATTACTCTTATAAAGTCTCATGCTGATTAAGCTTTGCTTATTCTGGGTTGGGAACCCAGTGCTGCCCTTGGCGTTTTTATTGGTTCCTCCTGATGTTACTGCACATGTTGTAAGCAAAATGTTGGGTGTGTATTTACGAGTAAAACAGGGGACATAATTGAAGGGATAGGTTCCGCCACAGATGTGTTTTCATAGTTTTCGGAATCTGCGCGCGCAAGCACAATACAACAGCAGCATTTTAAACTTCTGTAGCTGACGCCTTGTACCATTGCAAAGTACAGCGAGGGATTAGCCAGTGGCATTACAGACATCATCTTAACATATACATCCAGTGACAAACAATGTTGAGCACATAGAGAGACAGGTTCGATGTAGACACAATTCTGTACATGATCTGGTACATCCCGCTACCGAGTATGAAAATAATTCGAGTTGGCAACGACCTGTGATGCCTACAGCAGCCACCTGTGTGCACCTTCGTTTTTTCTCATCGTCAGGCCTGACGGAATATACGGGTCATTCATAAGTGTGTCTGGGGCATCAGGAGACATCTGCATGAAAAGTAGAAGACATACAGAAAAAGTTGCATGCTAGTTGTAGGGTTTCTAGCTTATTTGTGGTACTCACGAAAAGTGTTATTAGCTCCATTTTGTTTCAATGTGTCATACTTCGTAGCTGCATATTTTTAAACAGTAGTTTTAAATAGTCGATATGTTATGGCTGAGAGTTTCTGAGTACGAAAAATGTGATCCTCAGTTCCTAGTGGCATTACGGTTGCTGTAGCATTCTATGAGAGGCTAGTGAGTGAGTCGCTAGTGGCCGATCTGGAAATAGCTCGCAGAACAGAGAGATAAAGATACAGATGGTGGTGAATTTTGGAAATGAGATTTGGTGAAGAGTAATTTGGCGAGTGAAGTTTTTAGATAATGTTGCTGCCGTACTGCTTGTCTGCGCGTAGTAACGATGTTTCTGAATATCAGAAGGTTTTAATGGATTATTATTATTCTGGATTTACAATGTGAGTACATTTTTCCAGCACCTATTCTAGATTACAGTAAGTCACTAATTATTGTTCTCCACTCTTCTCTATTTGTCCATAAATCTTCAGGAATGTTGTTCTTCCTCATTGCTGACTGAACTCCCTGTTTCCATGTATCAGGTGGTCGTCCCCTTTTTCTTGTTCCAATTGGTACCCAGTCGATTATGCATTTTGGTAGCCTTTCCTGTTCCATTCGTGTGATGTGTCCATACCATTTAAGTTGTTTGTGCTCGATGAAATCAATAATTGAATTTTTACATTTTATCTTGTCTCTGATTACGTCATTTCTTATTCTTTGTCGTCTTGATATTCTTGCTGAACGTCTCCAGAAATCCATTTCTGTGGCTAATAATTTTGATTTCAGTTGCCATTTTGCTGTCCACACTTCTGAACCATATGTAATAATGCTCCTAACTATTGTTTTAAAAATCCTTATTTTGTTATCAGTTGTTATGTGTTTGTCCCAGAGAATTCCATCAATAAAGAGATTGTCGTCTTTCCAGAATTTATTCTTGATCTAATTTCTTTGTCCTGTTTCCCATCATTTGTAATTTTCACACCTAAATATTTATATTCCTCAGTAGCTGTTATTGTTCCCATCCCTTCTTCTAATATTAAGTCTCCATTCACTCCACCAATTACCATGTACTTTGTTTTATTCATGTTTACATTTAGACCTGATTTTTTATATGCTTGAATCAATTTTCTGGTCATATACTCTATGTCCTCATAGTCTTGGACTATAATCAGTTGGTCATCTGCAAATTGTAACGAGCATATTGTTCTATCATTTATTTTTAATGGATTTTTAATGGATTTTCTTTATTAATTTGGGTTAGTTAATGTTATTGTTCAGAGGTGATTAAATAAGGTTATTATTTCTCATGGTTTGCACTCAGAGGTTATAGATTTACCACTCCTTTACCAATTCAGTAATTAATTTCATGGCAGATTCATATTTGTTATAAAAAGTAATTTTCGTAAATCTCACTGTAATAGTCAAAGAATGAGTTGAAATATTCACAATATAGTTTTTTTAAAAAAAAAAAGGTTAGTTTTTTTTCGGTCATTTAACACGCCTCCTCATGAGAGTTTGTTTTCTGATTAAGTACGTCGCCGCATTGCACTGTGCAGAACGCAGTGGCGTAAAGTGAAGCATTACCTGCTTACAGTACTCATAAGTCACTGCGTTGCACTGCAGAAGGCTTTCTTTGTTATTAAGCCCGTTTGCTGCTGCACTGCATTCATCACTTCGAACAATACCCAATTTCTGTAGGCACAACTAAACCATAAAAAAAATTAGTTACCGGCCAGGTACATTACAGTCAGAACATGGCAAGATCATTTACGGTTAGCTTTCAATTTCAACATCATTATAAGATTCAAATTAGGTAAAGTCAGTTCAGGTTACAATTCATATTTGCAGTCAGTTGTATTATATTCACAGTGCAGTGTGTGTTACTCGGTGTTTCGAATTATATATAGTCAGTTTGCATACATAAATTCACAGGGCATTTTTATAGAAACATTTTTGGTTGTTTATTCTTGAAAAATTCAGTTCGTAACTTTATGTAGCATTTTTATTTAGTCAATCTCGTGTGCTGACATTATAATCCACGTCCTGTGCCGTCACATGCTGTAGTAGCCTACTGCTTACTCCACTGCACAACACAGAATTTCACAGTACATTCTCTTTAGCATATAGTTTCAGGTTTTCTGATTATTTTGGTAAAGGTCTATTCAAATACAGTAACACAATTTCAGATAGTTTTGGAGACTCGTTTAATAAGACAGCGTTTCTGTAATAATTCATTCGGGAAAGTTACACAGTGGATAGAGCAGCTCACCAAGATTGTAACTCGCATTACGAATGCTCAACATGATTAACATTTGTGGTGCGACCATGATCAGTACATTAGCCAACCTCTTACTGTGCACATCCTGATACGATACGGTCGGTGGCAGCGAGCGCATTACCTACGCTTTCTTGCCACTCTTCCAAATCAAGCGGCAGAGGAGGCAGGGACACGCGATATTCGACGCAGCCACTCCAGTAGAAGCAACATGGAGTTAATGCAGGTGATTGTGGAGGCTACTGCAGAAGAGGAGACAGGCGGTGGGAAAGACATCCAGTTTAACGTTGAGGCAGTTCGGCACTGAGGTAATCGGGAACGTCCGAAGGAAAGCGTGGCGGAGCCCCGTCTTGTTGCAAAATGAGGTCTCCACTCTCCTGCTGCGTTTGTGGCACCAGCGGCCGCTGCAGCACGACCAGGCACACGACAACACCCACAGCGGCCTCCTCAAACAAATATCACTCACAGGCTTTTGAAGCTGACGTGGTATTAAGACGTTAACTTCAGGTCAGAGTCAGTCGAAGTTAAATAATACTGGTAGGTAGGTCATCACAGAGCAGACCACTGTTGTCCTGGTAGAGATTACAGTATTGATGGGCCATCAGAGGCGTAGAGCCACTGTAGTCCTTGTAGAGATAATAATAGTCTTGGGCCATCGCCGGCCGCGGTGGCCGTGCGGTTCTGGCGCTGCAGTCCGGAACCGCGGGACTGCTACGGTCGCAGGTTCGAATCCTGCCTCGGGCATGGGTGTGTGTGATGTCCGCAGGTTAGTTAGGTTTACGTAGTTCTAAGTTCTAGGGGACTTATGACCTAAGATGTTGAGTCCCATAGTGCTCAGAGCCATTTGAACCATTTGTTGGGCCATCAAAGGTGCAGAGCCACTGTAGTCCTTGTAGAGATAATAGTAGTGGTGGGCTATCAAAGGTGCAGACCCACTGTAGTCCTTGTAGAGACGGCCAGCAGCCATCTGTTGCGACGGTGCAGGTGCACAATCACCATCGAAGAGTCTTGCGGACAATATAGCAAGTCCACAAACCACCGCTTGTGCACTCACAAAATTTTTTTTTTAAATGTCCTTAGAACCAGCAATGCTGTTATCCAGTCCCTTGCTGAATTATTAACACACGTGCAAACAATAACAGTCCCAAATTCTCACATATTGTGCATATATTATGACCAACAGAAATGTGTGCAATGAAATGAATGCTTACAAGTTACTTAATTTGATGAAATGGTGTCAATTACAATTTTATAACATGAGAATACAATTACAAAGCTACAAAATACATCATCAAAGAACATAACAATACAGATAACATTTGTAGTAATACGGGCTTTACAAAAGAATCGAAATAAACATACACATCAGTGTTACAGGAATTATATTTGTCCGATTTGTTTCTGATTTTGTTCAAGCGTCATGTCTAACTTTTGTAGCCTTTGTCTCATTTGTTGCATTAACTGTAATAACAATGCACTGGTGTCTGAAACATGTTCCTCAGTGTTATTAGGCAGTGCATTTGAACCGGCAATATTCGCATTTTGAAAAGCAGAAAATGTGTCTTCACTTATTGGAGAAAACGGTGAGGACGCAAAACCTGAATCTACAGTATTTGCGTCCTGTCATTTCAGATTCCTGAGGCGAGCTGTTGCCGACTGATCGATCGCTAATGCTTCCCTGTTCACGAATTGTTTCACTGTCTACACCATTATTTGCCACCCGATCCATTTCCCTATGCACAATTACCAAATTACTGCTTTGAATGTCTGTTAATTCATTACACAGTGGTGCTGATAAGCTACGCTCGTCGTCACTATCATTTCTCAATTTACTTTGGAGCCTAGTGTTACGTTTTTCACACGCCATAATTGTCGCAATATTTCACACGATAACACATAAAAGCACAATTTGAAGAGCAAAATAAAAAAACACCTTAACATAGCACTGAAAATAATATTAATTGCTGGTGCAGCTGCGAAATACTTGGTGAAAATGCCACAACTGTTTTACTGTACAACCAAGGAAAACTGCAGCTACAACTACAAAAGAAATTCTCTCTATAATTACGTGCTAGCAATAAACAATAGCTACACTAATCACACAAACTACAAGAAAAAATCAGAAGATTCCAGTGAGGTATCCTCGGCTAAGGGTCGACATATGGAACGTCCCCTTAGAAAAATTATAAATGACTGTGCTTAAACTGACACACAATATTTTTAGCGCAACGCAATCTGACTTTCAATAATCCCCACAAAAGAATGGGCCTGACTACCAATAACCTATACCTTTCACGAGTCACTTTCTCTCTTTACTTGTTCTGATCAACACTAAACTGACACACAATATTTTTAGCGCAACGCAATCTGACTTTAATAATCCCTAAAAAGAATGGCCCTGACTAACAATAACCTATACCTTCCATGAATCACTTACCTCACAAAAATCTTCGTTACTCGAACTACTGCAATTCAGCGAGCGCCGATACTGCCAGCTAAATAAAAGATTCCAACTACTGAAGGCACTAATTACTGATAGGCATAGTTAGCAAATGAAAGATTTTGATAGAGAACAAAGAATGTATTTACCTTAATAGTGTTCCAAAGTCATAACGCGCTGTTAACAGCCAACTGCCTAACACTACAATAGCAAATTCCAACAACGCAAAGCAGCCGCAGACTGCACACAGCACAGTCAGTGATTTTCATACAGAGCGCTACGTGGCGTTACCAACATAAAAACCTAACAGCCTACTTACACACTCTCCTGCTGCGTTTGTGGCACGAGCCGCCGCTCCAGCACGACCAAGCACACGAGAACACGCACAGTGGGCTCCTCAAACAAACATCGCTCGCAGGCTTTTGAAGCTTACGTGGTATTAAGACGTTAGCTTCAGGTCAGTCGCGTAAGTAATTTGTAATATAAGAGGGCAAAATCATCTGATGTAAAACAGTTTATTCCATGACCCATTTCGACAGTAACTAGCTGCCGTCCTCAGATCTACAGTGAACGGGCAGAATAGCGTTAATGTAATGATCTGCATGACTCTACAACAATTATACATTCCACCTGCCCCTCCCCCACTCTTCAAACCCCCCCCCCCCAGTTGGTTTTTTAGCTCACTTACCGTACGAAAGTACCAGCCACTGCTTATGATGTTCTCATGAATCCAATGTTAACCACTTGTTTAGATAGGTCGCTTTTCGGTTGTTATACTACGATGTATCAATATAGATTCAGTACTAAA
This sequence comes from Schistocerca cancellata, assembly GCF_023864275.1. Lineage (NCBI taxonomy): Eukaryota > Metazoa > Arthropoda > Insecta > Orthoptera > Acrididae > Schistocerca > Schistocerca cancellata. The sequence continues at coordinate 11,508,093 of NC_064635.1, read as the reverse complement.
CAATGTCCATATGTTTCTCTTTACTAGCTGTCAATTACATAAAGCAATAATTTCTTTTGCTCTAGCTGTGATGAGCCTACCACTTTGTATATCTCTATCTATATGACCCTATGTCTGCTTATGGACATTGAGAGGTTCCGTGCCCTCTTTTGCATGTCTCCTCTGATTTTTATCAATTTTATTAATGTTCTATGTCATTGCATGGTAGTATCAGACCGAATAAGGTTATTGTAGTGAGAGTATTTGTGCAGAGAGCTCAAAAATACTTTTCACGTGATTCCTAAACATGTTGTTTTACTTCCGTGGGTGGACTGGCCGAGGCGAGCATCGTAGGACGCGACACACTGCATTTCCGGTTGTGTGCTGCACTTCCCTGAATTCTGAGGGGTTCGTACAGTAGGCTTAAGCGCCTGGCGGAACGGCTGACGTCGATCGAGTTTCGCCTATTGTGTGCAGGGCGAAACGACCTGCGAGACGTATGAGTGTCGCCACAGTTTATGTGTTTTCCGTTCTGGCACGTCCAGAACGAAGATTCCTGGCGCCGACTGACTGCATTTTCCTCATGATTGTCAGAATACTTGTGGACTGTGCCCTGCTGGGCGCGACTGTCTGGCGCAGGATGGCCGGTGGTCTAGGCAGGTTGTTTTCGTAGCCGGTCAAACGGCAGGTTCAGCGCCCTCAGCTGAATAGCACAGGCGTGATTGGTCAGCTTTAAACTGAGGCTAGTTGGCCGCATAAAGCCCTGCTCGAAATTGGAGGGAGCGGTCGCTACTGGCACGAATGATGTTCTGAGACAGTTTAGGGGAATTCTGGAATCAGAACTGAATGCTGATTCGCAGTTTCTCGAGGAGAGTAGGGAGTTGAGCAATGCTGGCTTCGTTCTTGCATTTTATCACAGAGGAGATTCGGGATCTGATTTTCATCGGAGTCGGAAGGTCTTGCGACTTGGTCGCTCTTTTTCTGAAGAAAGAATTCTCAGAGAGCGTTCGCGGCCAGGGGTTGACACAGAGCTGCTGCACAGCACAAGTCGGTGCCTACGTCATCAGAATGCTGCCTACCGACGACGTGCTGCAGACTTCAGTACTGCTACAGTGTTTGGGGGCTCCGGCACTGTAGGACCTTGTCAGTTTTATACTGAATCCCTCAGCAGCACGCGCGCTCGCTTTGCTACAAGTCCACCTTGCTTGTTTCTCCATGTGATCCCGTTTGAGCTCTCACTACTAATTGCGATACTGCTATATAGTCGGGAGATTACTATTCGATTCATTAGGACCTCCAGTTATTATCGTCAACCTATTGCATCACAGAGAGTAGGAGCCCCTTGTTCTCCAAGCCAACTCTTATTCTCATAATATTTCAGTATACCCTATCCTTTAACTTACTGTGTGTGTCGACAATCATGTGCATTGAAACGTCCCCTTAGAACAATTTATACACGACTGTGCTTAACCTGACACACAATATTATTTAGCGCAACGCAATCTGACTATCAAAGATCCCTGCAAAAGAATGGCCCTGAGTAACATTAAACTATACCTTTCAGAAATCACTTACCTCACAAAAATCTTCATTACTCGAACTACTGCAATACAGCGAGCGCCACTACTGCCAGCTAAATAAAAGATTCAAACTACAGAAGGCACTAACTACTGATAGGGATAGTTAGCAAATGAAAGATATTAATAGAGAACAAACACTGTATTTACCTTAATATCATCAAAAGTCATAATATATGTAATTTCAAAACTCCGCCATCTCTCTCCTCACATCCACCACTGCTGGCAGCTCACCTCTAACTGCGCAACGCTATGCGCTGTTAAAATCCAGCTGCCCAACAATGGCAGACAACAATGCAAACTAGCCACAGACTGCACACAGCACAGCCAGTGACTTTCGTACAGAGCGCTACGTAACGTTGCCGATAAGAAAACATAAACAGCCTACTTACATAAAGAAAACATAAACAGCCTACTTACAGCATATATGTCCTGATGTATAATAAATCTCATTGTAATATTTAATCCGCGTGTCATTTCGTAGATATAGGCGGAATCCCATTTCCTGTTGTTTATAATGGTAAAGTTCTCTTTTTTCGAGTAGATTACAATTTTTATTAAATTATTGTGAGTGTGCACACCATATTTTACCAACTAGGAGGATCCACCGTCACTTCCTTCCATTACTGTTGTGCTCATAATTAATTAGCTGGTACATAAGGAGGGGGTCGAGTGCATGTCCAGTTCTCATGCAAAATTCGTCCGAATTAAAGAGGTACAAACTCTTCTCCACCCCAGCACCCCGCAACATGTTATATTCTGAGCTGGAACTTTGTTCCTGTCTGTAGTTTTATTACGACACCTGTTTTTTTAAAATTGTGTTGTACCTTCCCCTTCCCCCCTTCCATCATCTTCCACCCGTTCCCCCGCCCTCGCCTGGATTGTTGGTTTTTTAGTCCAGTTGTTTTGTTAGTTCCCACTTTATAGCTGGTGTACTACGTTATGTGCCTATGTTATACCTAACGATGTGCCCTGTACTTCCATATACCGGCTGTCAATTACGTGAGTAATAATCTCTCGTGCTCTAGATATGACTCTCTCACCACGTATAGTAATCAAAAGTGTCTGTAATCAATTGGACATATCCCTCGTTATGTACTTGTTCAATGCTGCTGTGTGTGTCGGTGTTTGTTGTCCAGTTGGAACGACATTCCAGTCTATAGTTTTGTAATTCAACGCGGTTTAAAATTTTTTATGTAAATAGCTGGTTTGTACAGTGTTCTAAATATTCATAATTTTGATTTGCAGCTCGCTGTATTGGCCGTGTTTGCAGTTTAAATTGCTGGATGTGAGGTCCGCCAGTTATGCAAAACACCGTTCTTTCTCGGTACCCAAACATGTTTCGGCACCACTGTGCCATCATCAGTGGGTTTTCGTTTCTATTTATTCTGAAATGTGAATATTTTTCTTAAATGATTATAAAATTATGTGCATCTTTAGGTCAAACAACAGATCGTTTCTTTTTGTACATACCTTTACATTTGGCGTGCATGAATTTTCTGATCCACACACCAAGACTAGATCGTACCACATAGGACGAGAAGAATCGATTTTTAACTCTCCTGAGTAGAAAAAACCGCATAAAAAGGAACAATGAAATTGGCTTTTAACTTTAGTGAGACTCGCGCAAGCCATGCAGAATATGCTTCCGACCGTTTGCTGCCATAAGTCGAAACTGAGAAACATCACGTTCCACGACAGATCGGAGTGTCTCAGGCGTCACGTTCAGAACGCGATGCGCAGTGCGTCACCTCAGTTCAGCTACATTCGGAACTGGAGCGTTGAACACAGTATCTTTCCGACAACCCAACAGGCAGAAGTCACCCGGATTGAGATCGGGTGGTCTGGACGGTCAGGCTGTAGTGCAATTACGAATGATAATTCCAGAAATGCCTCTGCAGCAGCTGCCTCACTGACTGCGCAATGTGCGGACGACCGCCATTTTGGACAAAAGTGATCCTTCCGTGCTGTTGGAGAGGTAGAATGACGCTGGTGCGCAGAAGACTCTTCGTAGCGTTTACCAGTGGCAGTACAGGTAACAGGACCTGCAGGACTCGTCTCCACGACCCTGCAACAAAAGATGACGTCAATCTGCACCACACTCTCGCCTTTGCACAATGAAGTGGAATACAGGCTGCTGTGCCTGCCGGTCTTCCGTCTGCCATTATTCGGCAACCCTGCGTAATGACACCTGACTGGAAATGTAAATGTGCTCCGTCTGCCCACAAAATGGGGATCCATTGTCCACTTCCATGCGAGCAATCAATTCCAGAGTGAACGTTTATCTTGATGGCGGGAAGCAACTTCTGAACACGGGTGATACTCTACGGATAGCGATGCAGGATGTTTTGTAGGATTTTATGCACTGTGAAACGTCCCCTTGGAAAAATTTATGAATTGCAGTGCTGATAAACCTCTTACGTCATTTGATTTTCAAACAGCTGAGCAAAACTGAACGTACTCAGACATTTCGCTCTTTACTTATTCTGATCATCACTAAACTGACACACAATATTTTTAGCGCAACGCAATCTGACTTTCAATAATCCCTACAAAAGAATGGCCCTGACTAACAATAACCTATACCTTTCATGAATCACATACCTCACAAAAATCTTCGTTACTCGAACTACTGCAATACAGCGAGCGCCACTACTGCCAGCTGAATAAAAGATTCAAACTAGTGATAGGCATAGTTAGCAAATGAAAGATTTTGATAATGACAAACAATGTATTTACCTTAATAGTGTTCAAAAGTCATAATATATATATATATATATATATATATATATATATATATATATATATATACTCCTGGAAATTGAAATAAGAACACCGTGAATTCATTGTCCCAGGAAGGGGAAACTTTATTGACACATTCCTGGGGTCAGATACATCACATGATCACACTGACAGAACCACAGGCACATAGACACAGGCAACAGAGCATCCACAATGTCGGCACTAGTACAGTGTATATCCACCTTTCGCAGAAATGCAGGCTGCTATTCTCCCATGGTGACGATCGTAGAGATGCTGGATGTAGTCCTGTGGAACGGCTTGCCATGCCATTTCCACCTGGCGCCTCAGTTGGACCAGCGTTCGTGCTGGACGTGCAGACCGCGTGAGACGACGCTTCATCCGGTCCCAAACATGCTCAATGGGGGACAGATCCGGAGATCTTGCTGGCCAGGGTAGTTGACTTACACCTTCTAGAGCACGTTGGGTGGCACGGGATACATGCGGGCGTGCATTGTCCTGTTGGAACAGCAAGTTCCCTTGCCGGTCTAGGAATGGTAGAACGATGGGTTCGATGACGGTTTGGATGTACCGTGCACTATTCAGTGTCCCCTCGACGATCACCAGTGGTGTACGGCCAGTGTAGGAGATCGCTCCCCATACCATGATGCCGGGTGTTGGCCCTGTGTGCCTCGGTCGTATGCAGTCCTGATTGTGGCGCTCACCTGCACGGCGCCAAACACGCATACGACCATCATTGGCACCAAGGCAGAAGCGACTCTCATCGCTGAAGACGACACGTCTCCATTCGTCCCTCCATTCACGCCTGTCGCGACACCACTGGAGGCGGGCTGCGCGATGTTGGGGCGTGAGCGGAAGACGGCCTAACGGTGTGCGGGACCGTAGCCCAGCTTCATGGAGACGGTTGCGAATGGTCCTCGCCGATACCCCAGGAGCAACAGTGTCCCTAATTTGCTGGGAAGTGGCGGTGCGGTCCCCTACGGCACTGCGTAGGATCCTACGGTCTTGGCGTGCATCCGTGCGTCGCTGCGGTCTGGTCCCAGGTCGACGGGACGTGCACCTTCCGCCGACCACTGGCGACAACATCGATGTACTGTGAAGACCTCACGCCCCACGTGTTGAGCAATTCGGCGGTACGTCCACCCGGCCTCCCGCATGCCCACTATACGCCCTCGCTCAAAGTCCGTCAACTGCACATACGGTTCACGTCCACGCTGTCGCGGCATGCTACCAGTGTTAAAGACTGCGATGGAGCTCCGTATGCCACGGCAAACTGGCTGACACTGACGGCGGCGGTGCACAAATGCTGCGCAGCTAGCGCCATTCGACGGCCAACACCGCGGTTCCTGGTGTGTCCGCTGTGCCCTGCGTGTGATCATTGCTTGTACAGCCCTCTCGCAGTGTCCGGAAAGTATGGTGGGTCTGACACACCGGTGTCAATGTGTTCTTTTTTCCATTTCCAGGAGTGTATATATATATATATATATATATATATATATCAGTTCATGACATCCAGTGTTACAAATTTATTCTTTCTGGCGGACACACGTCCAGATCATCTGCTCTCGAAACTCCGCCATCTCTCTCTCCACATCCACCACTGCCGGCGGCTCACTTCCAACTGCGCAACGCTACACGCTGTTCACATCCAGCTGCCCAACACTACAATAGCAAATATTCCAACAACGCCAACCAGCCACAGACTGCACACAGCACAGTCAGTCATTTTCATGCAGAGCGCTACGTGGCGTCACCAACATAAAAACCTAAACAGCCTACTTACAACTGTGCTGGCAGGCACGTCCAACGTTCGGGCAGTTCCCCATGCGCTGTATGTCTGCACACAACCGCTGCACGCCCTCTACAGTGCTGTTTCCATAATTCGGTCAGACGTCGAACTCATTGCTTTCCTCCCACACTGCACTTCTAAAGAACCTGTCTTTTTCGAATTCCGTAATCACTTTCCTGTGACCCTTAGCAGACATCGGACCAGTGTATTTTTTCGTGCCTCTGAGTGTCCGGAAGTTCAACAGGGCTATTGGAGCATAGTCACTGTTCTTGTAGGAGATCTATAATAGCAGCAGACGATCCTTCATGGAGCTCGGCATGGTGGCCGTCTCGGACCGAAACTGTTGGGGTGCGTATTCTGCTGCTTACAAAGCCATCTATCGGTCAAATTTTCCGTAAATTTTCTTCCACGTCGTTTTCCCTTGCGTCAATAATAGCCTCTTCAAATTCGGCGTCATTATGAGCAGTGGCTCTGTTTCTACAGCGTTTTGAAACTGGAAGTTCAGTTACGGACACCGAGCATGCAGGGTATTTCCGTAAGGGCGCGCGAAAATTTAACAGGACATAGAGGATGCTGCTGTAAGCAATTTGAGGTCGGGAACCGGGTTCGGAGATGCCAGCTTAAGGACATAATAGGAATAAAATCGCATTACTGTGTACTTCTTTTTTTACATTACTTACAGTTAACTGCAAATACCATCACCCACACTGTACCTCACCTTACAAAGTGTGCTGAAACTGACGGCCATCAAACTCAATGCAAGCACGATATCGGCGAACCAGAGGCGGTGCACTGTCTGTTGCATCCACATCCTCTCACGAACAGCCAAAGCTGCGTTCTCCAAAATTATACCATTTATTACCAAATAAATTAACACGACGGAGCTGATCCTCCTTGGTACACAAAACGGGTTAGAACACTGTTGCAGAAACAACGGAACAAACATTCCAAATTTAAACAGACGCAAAATTCCCAAGATTGGCAATCTTTTACAGAAGCTCGAAATTTAGCACAGACTTCAATGCGAGATGCCTATAACAGTTTCCACAACGAAACTTTGTCCCGAAACCTGGCATAAAATCCAAAGAGATACTGGTCGTATGTTAAGTATGTTGGCGGCAAGAAACAATCAATGCCTTCTCTCCGTGGTAGCAATGGAGATACTATCGAAGACAGTGCTGCCAAAGCAGAGTTACTAAACACAGCCACCGAAATGCCTTCACAAAAGAAGACGAAGTAAATATTCTAGAATTCGAATCGACAACGGCTGCCAACATGAGTAACGTAGAAGTAAATATCCTCCGAGTAGTGAAGCAACTCAAATCACTTAATAAAATCAAGTCTTCTGGTCCAGACTGTGTACCAATTAGGTTCCTTTTGGAGTAAGTTGATGCATTAGCTCCATACTTAACAATCACATACAACCGCTCACTTGACGAAAGGTCTGTTCCTAAAGACTGCAAAGTTGCACAGGTGACACCAATATTCAAGAAAGGTAGTAGGAGTAATCCACTAAATTACAGGCCCATATCGTTAACGTCGATATACAGCAGGATTTTAAAACATATATTGTGTTCGAACATTATGAATTACCTCGAAGGAAACGGTCTATTTGACACACAGTCAACATGGGTTTAGGTAACATCGTTCCTGTGAAACACAACTAGTCCCTTATTCACATGAAGTGTTGAGTGCTATTGACAAGGGATTTCAGATCGATTCCGTATTTCTGGATTTACGGAAGGCTTTTGACACTGTATCACACAAGCGGCTCTTAGTGAAACTGCGTGCTTATGGAATATCGTCTCAGTTATGTGACTGGATTTGCGATTTCCTGTCAGAGAGGTCACATTACGTAGTAATTGACGTTAAGTCATCGAGTAAAACAAAAGTGATTTCAGGTGTTACCCAAGGAAGTGTTATAGGCCCTTTGCTGTTCCTTATCTATATAAACCATTTGGGAAACAATCTGAGCAGCCGTCTTAGGTTGTTAGCAGATGACGCTGTCGTTTATCGACTAATAAAGTCAGCAGAAGATCAAAACAAACTGCAAAACGATTTTGAAAAGATATCGGAATGGTGCGGAAAGTGGCAGTTGACCCTAAATAACGAAAAGTGTGAGTTCATCCACATGAGTACTAAAAGGAACTCGTTAAACTTCGGTTACACGATAAATCAGTTTAATGTAAAAGCCGTAACTTCAACTAAATACCTAGGTATTACAATTACGGACAACTTAAATTGGAGGGAACACATGGAAAATGTTGTGGGGAAGGCTAACAAAGACTGCGTTTTATTAGCAGGACACTTAGAAAATATAACAGAGACTGCCTACACTACGCTTGTCCGTCCTCTTTTAGAATACTGCTGCGCGGTGTGGGATGCTTACCGGGTAGGATTGACGGAGTACATCGAAAAAGTTCAAAGAAGGGCAGCTCGTTTTGCATTATCGCGAAATATGTGAGAGAGTGTCACAGAACTGATACAGGATTTGGGCTCGACATCATTAAAAGAAAGGCGTTTTTCGTTGCAACGGAATCTTCTCACGAAATTCCAATCACCAACTTTCTCCTCCGAATGCGAAATTTTTTTGACACCGACCTACATAGGAGGAAACGATCACCACGATAAAATGAGGTAAATCAGAGCTCGCACGGAAAGATACAGGTGCTCATTCTTGCCGCGCGCTATACGTGATTGGAATAATAGAGAATTGTGAAGGTGGTTCGATGAAACCTCTGCCAGGCACTTGAATGTGATTTGCAGAGTATCCATGTAGGTGTAGACGTAGATGCAGAAAAATTCAGTAATGCACGAACTTCAACAGGTAGAATATATGGATCGTCATCGTTGTTTACTAGCAGGAAATAAAGAATGTACATGTAAATAAGCAGCACAGTGCGAGTAAACGTGTATGCATGTTAGTTGTAAAAATGACGGAAAACAGTAATGCTAGACAAAGCGCTAGAGGAGTTTACTTCCACATCTCCTTAAGCTGGCTTCTCCGACCGCAGGTTCCCTACCTCAAATTGTTCAGTGGAGCATTCTCTATGTCCCGTTGCAGTTTTGCACGCCGTTACTGAAGCACTCCGTATGTTCAAAATTGTTAAGGCTTTCGTGGCCACTTCTTGACAAACTGCCTATTGGCTTCTGTCTCGGGTTCTTCGGCCGACGTTCATCTAATGATTTTTCTGACGTTTCGCCAGCACGAGTGGCTGGCATTGTCAAAGCTTCGCCCTCCATTGCCGGTGATGAACTGGAGGCGAGCTCGCGGCCGCAGGCTATAAGTACCTGGCGCGCCAACGTCCGAGGGCTTTCTGCCATACATTCCCAGAGTGACGGACAGAATCGGCCGTATATTGCGCAAACACGGCGTAAAGACGATTTTCAAACCGACAAGGAAGATCAAAGAGTGTCTTAGATCGGCGAAGGAGAAAAGAGACCCACTTGCAATGTCGGGAATATACCGTATACCTTGCACATGCGGAAAAGTTTATGTCGGAATGACTGGACGATCCATTAACACCAGGATCAAAGAGCATAAGCGACATTGCAGGTTGGGGCAGGTGGAGAAATCGGCCGTGGCAGAGCACGCACTGAATGAGACAGTTTTATTCCCTTGCTAGGACGGCAGCAGCTGGAGTTGAAGGCACTCGTACCGGCTTCCTGAGAGGCGAGCGGTGACCGGCACCCTGTTCGCTGTAGCGGACCCCTCGGCTGTCAGTGGTTTCCGCCGGGGAACGAGCGGCCGTCATCAGGCGCCCGAAAAGTTTCCACCGGCCGCGATCGTGATTGGCCAGCAGCTGAGCCACAGGCGTGGGGACCTGTTTCATGGTGACAGCTAGCCCTCTATCTCTACCTCCCTGCCTGTCTCCCCACCTCTCTCTCTCTCTCTCTCTCTCTCTCTCTCTCTCCTTCTCTTTCACTTTGCCCCTCCCTTCTCCCTCGTATCCGATCTGCGTTATCAGGAAAGGCGCAAAACAAATGTTGTCACGAGGGAGGTGTTTTCCGAGCTGGTCGGATATCGTGCTAGGGCGTGGGGCTCTCCCACTCACGATGCACCCATCGAAATTTACACTCCTACGAAAATCGGTGAAATTCGCGCCCAGCATTCCTGGAAAGTGGAAACTACCTGTCCACTAAATAACGGTCGAGCTGCACTCTCAAAGCCCTCGTCCAGCTCAGTGGATACGATGATCTGCTCGGCTGAACCAGATGCTATGCTGGTGTTGGCAAGACCCGTTTCAAAGGATGGAATATCAACACGTCAATATGTGACAGTCACTGGATGTACAGGGTGACAATCATCGAACTATATGAAATAAAGTCGACATAACGTCTAAACGGTTTGTCTTAGGACAATCAAATTGCACGTTTGGCCGCGGGGCATGATGGGAATTAGTACGCGCATGCGCACGCGCCTTGTTGTTACCGGCTATTTGCACGTGATAAGCGCGTGTCAATAAGCAAAAGTGGTGCATTTGGGGGACTGAGAATCCGCATTGCGACATCGAGAAGCCTCTGCACGCTCAGTGCGTGGTGTGCAATGTCTAGTCATGGGATAATCGGTGCCATATTCCTTTATGGCAAGATGACAACCAAATGGTACGTGGAGGTATTGGAAGACGATTTCATCCTCGTTATCCAAAGTGACCCTGATTTCGACAATATATGGTCCATGCAAGACGGAGCTCGACCCCATCGAAGCAGGAGAGTGTTTGATGCCCTGGAGGAGCAGTTTGGGGACCGCATTCTGGCTCTGGGGTACCCAGAGGCCACTGGCATGGGCATCCATTGGCCATCATATTCTCCAGATCTAAAGACATGCGACTTCTTGTTGTGGGGCTATATAAAAGACAAAGTGTACAGCAATAAGCATTTCTGAGCCGAAAACAGCCATTCAGGAGGTCATCGACAGCATCGATGCTCCGACACTTCATGGGGTCATGCAGAATTTCGCCATTCGCCTGCGCCACATCATCGCCAATGATGGCAGGTATGTCGAACATGTCATAACCTAAATCCGAACGTCTGTAGTGACGTTTACATGTTGAATAAAGTGTGCGCAAGCAGTAGTTCGTGACTGCTTTACGTTTTTCTTCATACAGTTCAATAACTATCTGTAAGTAGGCTGTTTACGTTTTTATGTTGCTAACGCCACGTAGCGCTCTGCATGAAAATCACTGGCTGTGCTGTGTGCAGTCTGTGGCTGGTTTGCATTGTTGGAATTTTTGCTATTGTTGTGTTGGGCATTTGGATGTGAACAGCGCGTAGCGTTGGGCAGTTGGAGGTGAGCCGCCAGCAGTGATAGATGTGGGGAGAGAGATGGCAGAATTTTGAGAGCGGACGATCAGAAAGAATAAATGTGTAATATTGGATATCATGAACTGATATACGATGACTTTTGAATACTATTAAGTTAAATACATTGTTTGTTCTGTGTCAAAATCTTTCATTTGCCAACTATGCCAATCACTAGTTAGTGTCTTCAGTAGTTAGAATTTTTTATTCAGCTGGCAGTAGTGGCGCTCGCTGTATTGCAGTAGTTCGAGTAACGAAGATTTTTGTGAGGTAAGTGATTCATGAAAGGTATAAGTTACTGTTAGTCAGAGCCATTCTTTTTAGTGATTATTAAAGTCAGATTGCGTTGCGCTAAAAATATTGTGTGTCAGTTTAGTGTTGATCAGAACAAGTAAAGAGAGAAATGTCTGAGTCCGTTCAGTTTTGCTCAGCTTTTTGAAAATCACATAAGGTAAGAGGTTTATCAGCACAGTCCCATTTTACGTCATAGAATTGTTTTCCCATTTCTGTGCTCTGGCTTCGTCCCTGACCAGGGCTGTTAGGTCAATTTCGTTGTTTTAGGCCAGAGTAACTTGCGGACCATACTTTGCCTTCTAAGATGTTCGTAATATGTGATTTGACTGGTTTTCTGTACGCCATGCACACTGTTCCTAGGTAACTTACATAGGGACCATTATAACCCTCTTTCACTGACTTGTGTTACTTTATCATCCTAATTTATTGTAGGAGATACACGAGGAACGTATTCTCGATTACATATTTGGTAGCTTGCGCATTTGGTTCAGGCACGTATTTAAAAGTGTCTCTTATTGCTAATAAACCTCACATGTACGACTATAATGTTGTGTAAGATTATTCTTATCGATTAAGTTTGTTACTTAATCCAGCTATGAGGGTGGGTTGCGTAGTGCAGTGTGCTTTGAATGAACCAATTTTGTATCCATTATAGACTTTATTCTCTTAGTGAGCCGGCCTGTTATGCTTTTACGCTATACGTATTAGTCAAACGTTTTCTTCTATCATATAACTCCTGTGCGTTAAAATTTTCTTCTGCTGTAGAATGGCTGGCAATACAGGTGTTTCTGGATTCTTACTCTCCGTAACACGACGTACTATAGACTATGCTAAATATTGTGGTACGTTATTGCATTCTCTTTCATGTCACCTATCAAAGATATATAGCTAAGTTGTGTAAATACAGCGTAATTAGGGATGGTACTAACGTAGATCACTTTATTGTATTTAATAACGCTGCATTCTATTGACTGCTGTTTGCAGTTTACTATGTGGTGTTGGTTTAGCAGTCTATTTTGATATCGACGTTACTGTTAACACAAGTAACTCAGACATGAGGATTTCCCGTTCATTTAGCCTTTGGCGTTGCCTCTATTTTATTTTACGTTACAGGTAAACAGCTCAGATGGCTCACTTGTCTTGTAGACATATGACGATTTTATTTTGGTATTACATGTAATTTTTAAGGGTAGATTCGTTAGTAGCAGGCCTAGCCTTCTGTTATATATGTTCATTTATTTGTTCACTGAAGTTTTAATATTCGTATTGTGTACAAGAAACATTTACTTCGTTATCGGCTTATCCACGTTCGGAGACTGCTCGTTTTTACTTTCCACATTGTTGTCTATCATATTACGTAAGGAACATAGGTTGTGAAAAATGTGTACGTGGTGGCTTCATTTTCAGACTTACTCAGATACTGTTACCTGATGACAAGTATACTCTCATGTGTGTATAGGCTGAACTTTATTTTATGCGATTCTTGTTGATAACATTGCTGGTAATTTTGTTGTTCTGGGCCTGATGATGGCGTATTATAATATATCGGCGGAACCGGTAGCCTACAAAATAAATTCGAGATGATCTTACAGCTGAAAACCCCTCTTCGGCTGTTGCCCTAACATTTAGCAAAGTAAGAATGGATGCACTTAACTGCACTGTTTATTCTTCTTCCCAAAATCAAAAGGACAGGTGCACCGACAGAGAGAGGTGCTGCCAGGTATTGAACGACCGAAGGCAACTCAATAGAGCACACGGAACGGCTCACATTGAGACGTTTCAGTTCCGGCGTTTAAATCTTTTTATCTCTTCCATGATGCGTATTCTGTTCTAGTGTCATAAAACGTGTTACTATGGTCTATTACCTTAAAACTAATGTACATGTGCGTCAGTGAAAAAGACCAATAAAAAGGTGTTATCATGTGGACGTAATGTGCTGTTCCAGTCTCTTCTGTACCTAAGGTCCATCACCGTTCCCTTTGTATCCCTACGTAATTCGGTGCTCTCCGATACACACGATCGAACAGCGGAGGAGTGGTACTCAAGCGTCAACTTAAGGTTACAATATCTCCGGATGTAATTAACATTTTACAATGCAACAAATGGCACTGATTACGTATTTGTTTATATGTTCAGATGTGCTAGCAAAACTTAACGGGGTTCCATTTAAAAAACGTAGGTTTGTGTTAAAAAACATACTTCCGTGCATTTTTTATGGTTTGTATTAACCAATTACACTAGCCCCTCTCCTCACATTCGGTCTGTGGAATCGATTCGTCAGCATTTGATGTGGTTTACGAAATATATCCAGCGGTAACGTTAGGTGACTCACCCTATATATATATATATCGGATCAAGGTGTTCGAGAGGTTTCTCTTGGTTGTTAGGGGAATGCTGGAACAGGAGACCCCCTTCTCAGATATTTACAATTAGGATTCCCCTGTCAGGTCACTAAGTCATCCAGAGTGTTGCTCTTGCAACTACTGAAAAGGCTGCTGCCCCTCTTCAGGAAACATACAGTGTGACAGTTAATAAACTATATGAAAAAAGAGTAAACTAGTTACAAACTGCGCCCTGCACACACTTTATTCAACATGTAAACGTCACTGCAGATATTCGGATTTAGGTTATTACATGTTCGATATGCCTGCATCACTGACGATCATGTGGCGCTCACAAATGGCGAAATTCTGCATGACCCCCTGAAGTGTCCGAATATCGGTGCAGTCGATGACCTCCTGAATGCCTGTTTTCAGCTCAGCAATGTGTTTGGAGTTATTGTCTTCAATATAGCCCCATAAAAAGGAGTCGCATGTGTCCAGATTCGGAGACTATGGCGGCCAATCGAGGTCCATGCCAGTGGCCTCTGGGTACCCCAGAGCCAGAATGCGGTCCCCAAGGTCCTCCAGGACATCAAACACTCTCCTGCTTCGAAGGGGTCGAGCGCCGACTTGCATGAACCGCATCTTATCGAAATCAAGGTCACTTTGGATAATGGGGACGAAGTCATCTTCCAAAACCTTCACGTACCATTCGGTACTCATCGTGTCATGAAGGAATGTCGCACCGATTATTCCGTGAATGGACACAGCACATCACACCGACACCCGTTGAGGCTGAAGGGACTTGACCATCGCGAAAGGCGGGTTCTCAGTCCCCTAAAGGCACCAATTTTGCTTATTGACGAACCCATCCAGATGAAAGTGGGCTTCTTCGCTAACCCAAACCATGCATGCGCAGACTAATTCGCTTCATTGCCCGCGGCCAACCGTGCAGTTTCAACGTCCTGACGCAAACCGTTCAGATATTGTGACGATTTCATTTCATATAGTTCAATAATTGTCGCCCCATACGTATGTTTGTGAGTCTGGTTCACAGATACCTCTCCGTTGTGGATACACCTACGGTACGGCTATCTGTATCACTGAGCTATTGCATCTCGACGAGGTCTGCGGTTCATGGGTGGAATAAGCTGTTCATGTTTCCAGAATGAGATTTTCGCTTTGCAGCGGAGTGTGCGCTGATATGAAACTTCCTGGCAGATTAAAACTGTGTTCCCGACCGAGACTCGAACTCGGGACCTTTGCCTTTCACGGGCAACTGCTCTACCAACTGAGCTACCCAAGCACGACTCACGTCCCGTCCTCACAGCTTTACTTCTGCCAGTATCTCGTCTCCTAGCTTCCAAACTTTGCAGAAGCTCTCCTGCGAACCTTGCAGAACTAGCACTCCTGAAAGAGAGACATGGCTTAGCCACAGCCTTGGCGATGTTTCCAAAATGAGATTTTTCACTCTGCAGCGGAGTGTGCTCTGATATGAAGCTTCCTGGCAGATTAAAACTGTGTGCCGGACCGAGACTCGAACTCGGGACCTTTGCAAAAGTGCCGAGTTCGAGTCTCGGTCCGGCACACAGTTTTAATCTGCCAGGAAGTTTCAGCTGTCCATGTGTTACTTTGCCAGGTAGAAACGTTAAAACTTACTTGCTTGCGTCGCTTTTTCGTTATAGCTCAGCGGTAGCTGCGGATTGACAAACTTCGACATCCTGGATACCGTTTTGGTCAACCACGTCAGGTGCGTCGCTCTGCGCAAGCAGTAAACCGGACTGCGGGTTTAACACCTGAGGCTCAGCTCGCTTGTTCCCTTCGGCTGCACGAGACCTCGGCGTCGGCTTTTGCCGGCCGTGTTTGTTGGCTAAGAGCGGAGAAAGTGCGGCGGTCCGAGTAATGAGGCTTTTTGCCCATCGCACGGAGTCGCCGTTCCCGACTAAGGCGGCACGTGACCGCAGGCACACGGGCGATCGCCAGCTTTCGCAGACCTGCCGGCTCAGGGGCCGCCTGCACTCTGCTACCTGCTGCCAGCTGGTCTCTTGTGGTCCAGAGAGCTCACACTGGCGCGGCGGAAGTGAAGGTGGCGCTCTACCAACACTTTGCCCGCACGCTACCAGACAATCACACCGCGAATGCCTCGCCCGGCGGTACCAAAGTGCTAAACCACGAACACCTTACCGAAACACTACATCGCGAACAATTTGCCTGAGCGCTACCAAAAATGCTTCACCACGAAGGTCTTGCCTGAATGCTACCAAAGTGTTACTTCATGAACTCCTTCCCTAAATGCCATCTAAGCTTTAATCGTAAACACATTGTCTGAATATTTACCGTCAAAAACAGTGTTGATCACAATTTATTTACTACGGTGACCAGTTTCGACCACTACTGTGGTCATCTGCAGACCTACAAGTCGTATAAAAAGCTTTGAAACGTCCCATTTGAACATTTATACATGACTGTGCTTAAACTGACACACAATATTTTTAGCGCAACGCAATCTGACTTTCAAAAATCCCTACAAAAGAATGGCCCTGACTAACATTAACCTATACCTTTCACAAATCACTTACCTCACAAAAATCTTCGTTACTCGAACTACTGCAATACAGCGAGCGCCACTACTGCCAGCTAAATAAAAGATTCAAACTACTGAAGGCACTAACTACTGATAGGCATAGTTAGCAAATGAAAGATTTTACTAGAGAACAAACAATGTATTTACCTTAATAGTCATAATATATATAGCAGTTCATGACATTCAGTCTTACAAATTTCAAAACTCCGCCATTTCTCTCCCCACATCCACGACTGCTGGCGGCTCACCTCCATCTGCGCAACGCTACGCGCTGTTCACATCCAGCTGCCCAACACTACAATGGCAGACAACAATGCAAACTAGCCACAGACTGCACACAGCACAGCCAGTGATTTTCATACAGAGCGCTACGTAACGTTGCCAATAAGAAAACATAAACAGCCTACTTACAGCGTTAATTAGAGGGCTACATACATTAAAGAAAATATTGATTGGCGACTCCATGGCGTGTTGTGTGCACCACGACCAAATAGTGGATAGAATTGGAAGGAAAATCAGCATTGGCCGTATTTTGTTGTTTTATTGTCAGCAAAATCGATTTTCGGTCACTTAACATAAACTGAGTTTATGTGATCGCTCTAAGCTTGTGGTTATAGCTTGATACCAGTGCCTACGAATTTTAATTGTATATTACAGCTCTGAGGATGGTCACTAAGTGACCGAAAATTGATTTTGCTGACAATAAAACAACAAAATACGGCCAATGCTGATTTTCCTTCCAATTAAAGAAAATACATAAAGTTATACAGCTATAAGCTGTAAGAATTATCGATTCAAGGGGATTCAGTCTGGAACCGCGCGACCGCTACAGTCGCAGGTTCGAATACTTCCTCGGGCATGGATGTGTGTGATGTCCTTACGTTACATGGGTTTAAGTAGTTCTACGTTCTAGGGGACTGATGATCTCAGTAGTTAAGTCCCATAGTGCTCAGAGCCATTTGAACCATTCTTTTGTAAGAATTATTATGTAATCTATGTAAACGAAAGTCTCTTATTACACCAGGAAATCCTGTCCGTGCAGCATGTACTATACATGTCAGCTAAAGATTATTGCAGCCTACTCATTGAAAATCGTTTCAATAAAGACATCTTGCCGCTCAGTGGTACATCGTCTGACGTGACAGTATTTTCCATTCTAATTTCGCAACAACTTCGTTATAAAGAAGCCTGCTGCCACAACTTCGCACTGGCGTTTATCCTCACCATGGCAACCACTACTTTGCCTATCGACTTTACAACAACTTCGGTGGAAAGAAGCCTGCTGTCTCATCTTTGGAACGGCGTCCAACTTCACCATGGCAACCAGTGGTTCCAAATGGTTCACTAACAGGCCTTGAGAGGACAACCCATGTACTGGCAAAACGAAGTTTATTTATCCTACATGTTTAAATATTTTTAACGCTTCTTAATTGTCAATAGCTGTTAAATAAGCTAAGTTTAGCGTGTGTTTATTTTTTTTTCTTGGCGATGTTCTTTTAACTAAGAAATTTTACATTGTTATTGGGCCTATAACCATTGGTTAGTAATGACATCATTCCGTCAGAAGTGGGCGGAGCCTCCAGTATATTTAGTAAGACGTGCACTGGTTTCTCCAGTAGTGATTCTCCAGCAGAAGGCGGTCCTTTCTCATTGGTAATTCATCATTTTATAGCTTTATAACTTTATATATTTTCTTTAATGTATCTAGTCCTCTAATTAAAGCTTTGTATAGGACTTGTAGATCTGAAGATGACCACAGTAGTGGTCGAAACCGGTCACCGCAATAAACAAATTGTGATCAAGACTGTTTTTGATAGTAAATATTTCTAACACGTTGATCACTGCTCATTCCCATAATGTATTCAAAAGTAACATTGCCTGAACACAAACAAAGTGTTACACCACAAACACCTTCCCCAAATGCCACCAGATTCATACATCGTGAACATCTCGCTCAAACACTACCGGAGTTTAACACCACCAACACCTTGTATAAGTGCTACCATAGTGTTAAACAATGAAAACCTGACGCTACCAAACTGTTACATCACGGACATCTTCCCCAAATGCCACTAAAGTCACACTTCATTAACACGTTGCCTGAACACTACCGAAGTGCTACATCAAGAATACGTTGCCTAAACCCTACCAAAGTGTTGCGCCCTGAGCTCCTACGAAAGTGTTACACCGTGAACACCCTGGGTGAACACTACCAAAGTGTTACACAACAAGGCGTTACACCTGTTACGGCGTAAACTCAAGCGCCGGCACGCCAGTCGGGAACGATAGAGCGGAGACGGTTGTGGCAGGACGTCAGCCAATTGCACGCTGAGCGATCGCTTTCCAGGACAACAACGCGACAGCAGCGGCCCCCATGTGAAGACGGCATAAGCGCCGCGACCGACTCGCCGCGGCCCAGTTCTGCGGAAACTTCAAGACCAGTGACCTGAACAGAAGCTCGTTTATTTCGGATGTCGCCCTGTGCTTGCGACACATCTGTGTATTTCTCAAAGTTACCCTACGACTTATCTTAGGAGCTAGATTAAGGAAAGGCAAACCTACGTTTCTAGCATTTGTAGTCTTAGAGAAAGCTTTTGACAATGTTGACCGGAATTCTCTCTTTGAAATTCTGAAGGTGGCAGGGGTCAAACACAGGGAGTAAAAGGCTATTTACAATTTGTACAGAAACCAGATGGCAGTTATAAGAGACGAGGGACATCAAAGGAAAGCAGTGGTTGGGAAGGGAGTGAGGCAGGGTTGTAGCCTCTCCCCGATGTTATTCAATCTGTATATTGAGTAAGCAGTGAAGGAAACTAAAGAAAAATTCGGTGTAGGTATTAAATACCATGGAGAAGAAATAAAACCTTTGAGGTTTGCCGATGACATTGTAATTCTGTCAGAGACAGCAAAGGACTTGGAAGAGCAGTTGAACGGAATGGATAGTGTCTTGAAGGGAGGATATAAGATGAACATCAACAAAAGCAAAACGAGGATAATGGAATGTAGTCGAATTAAGTCGGGTGATGCTGAGGGAATTCGATTAGGAAATGAGACACTTAAAGTAGTAAATGAGTTTTGCTATTTGGGGAGCAAAATAACTGATGATTGCCGAAGTAGAGAAGATATAAAATGTAGACTGGCAGTGGCAAGGAAAGCGTTTCTGAAGAAGAGAAATTTGTTAACATCGAGTATAGATTTAAGTGTCAGGAAGTCGTTTCTGAAAGAATTTGTGTAGAGTGTAGTCATGTATGGAAGTGAAACATGGACGATAAATAGTTTAGACAAGAAGAGAATAGAAGCTTTCGAAATGTGGTGCTACAGAAGAATGCTTAAGATTAGATGGGTAGATCACATAACTAATGAGGAGGTATTGAATAGGATTGGAGAGAAGAGAAGTTTGTGGCACAACTTGACTAGAAGAAGAGATCGGTTGGTAGGACATGTTCTGAGGCATCAAGGGAGCACCAATTTAGTATTGGAGGGCAGCGTGGAGGGTAAAAATCGTAGAGGGAGACCAAGAGATGAATACACCAAGCAGATTCAGAAGGATGTAGGTTGCAGTACGTACTGGGAGATGAAGAAGCTTGCACAGGATAGAGTAGCATGGAGAGCTGCATCAAACCAGTCTCAGGACTGAAGACCACAACAACAACACAACGTTGCAGCAGCACTATTGACGCCTTGCCCAAATGCTGCCAGCCTGATACTCCAGTGTTTCCATGCCTCTGGAATGCGTTGATCGTAATTCCTTCCTTTTGGAAGCTTATTTTCGGTACTACAAGTGATTCCTACAAATGCAGAATAGTATGATAAGGTGATCCACCACCTTTCGGACTTGGAGAAAGGTCGAACCATTGGGATGAGGACTGTCGGTGCATCATATCGACAGATCGCACAGGCAGCTGGCTGTAGTGATAAGGTGATGGAACCGTAGGATTGTTCAGCTGGTTCTGGCGAATAAACGGGTAACCAACAGCTGAGTTCCTGGCAGAGGTTGCAGACAGGGTGTCGCCTTGGATCATAGGATGTAAATTACTGGACGAGTTAGGCAGAGGTCTCGAGTTTCCATGCGTCGTTTATCGCTGACACCATATCTCAAACAGTAGAGACTTGAATGGTGTACAAAGTAGGATTATTCGAGTCGTTGAGTGGCATAATGTGGAGTTCTGTGATGAGACTCACTTCTGTCTTTGGCAGTGAGATAGACGCCAGTGCGTCCATAGACGATCTGGTGACTGGTCATTAGAAGCAGCTGTTCTTGAGACCAACAACTTAGCAACACTGGGAGTCAGGGGATGGGGGAGCTACTGCATGTGATAAGAGAGCTCATTTCGTAATTGTTGGAGGGAGACAATACTCGCCAGTACGCGGAAAGAATGGTTAACTCTGTTGTTATACTACTTTAGGTCCAGAGTAACAAATGGTACATTCCAGCACTATAACACAGGACCTCGTACCACAGATTCAGTGAGGAATGTACCAACGCTTAACTTGCTTGCCCGATTCCCTCATTCGTCACATATCTAGCATGCCATGGGAAGGCGGATATGTTCATACCAGGTCTTCAGGCATCAGTCTTCATGAACTGAAGAAGCTTCTGTTTCAGGGATAGCAATACATTCATGAAGATGGCATTCCGAGGCAGTTTGATTCCGTGACCCAACGAATACCGGAATCTTTTCGTGTCCTTGAGGGTAACGTTTCATACTAATGATGATGGAATCGGACGCAAATCCTGTCGTTTGATGCCAGTCACATGATGAACATCTCAACGAAGTTTGACAAGTGTAGGGCTCATGCATGGCGTACCATTCTATTTGTTATCCGGGTGATGGAGACCAGCGATATGCCCTCTTAGTTCAAGAAGAATGCGGTAATTCCAGTCGAAGCGAAGGCTGATGATAAAAATTGAGACCAGGGTCTTTTCTGTAGCCTACCGGACGGTAGATTCAAATTACACGCAGATTCACAAATCATTTGATATATAACAAAGGTCCATTCGATTAATGTTCAGAAAGACGATAAAATTAATAGTCATTTAAACCAGATAAAACTAATTTTTCCTGTCAGTCAGATACAGCACGAAATAGCAACGAAATTACAAAAATAAGGCGGAATTTGGTAAAAAAAACACTGAACACGATAAAAAACACCAAATTTGGGAAAATAAATATCGAATTTTGCAAAAAAGCCAAAAAGTGACACCGAATACGGCAATAAATAACACCGAATATGGCAAAACTGTAACACGAAACTA
Source organism: Schistocerca cancellata (assembly GCF_023864275.1). NCBI lineage: Eukaryota > Metazoa > Arthropoda > Insecta > Orthoptera > Acrididae > Schistocerca > Schistocerca cancellata. The sequence goes on along the minus strand of NC_064635.1, from coordinate 11,486,231 downwards.
GGCAAAAACTCAGCGAATATTTGAAAAGAATGACAAAACGTCTCACTGAATTAAGCAAAAAAAATGTTGTCTGTATTCGGCAAAAACAACACCGACTTTACTGGAATATGATACCGAATTTGACAACAACAAAAAATACAACGAATCTGACAAAAAACACTAACGAATTAGGCAAAAGTATTGACTGATTTGCAAAAGTAGCAACGAATCTGGGAAATAATAAAAGCCTATTTTGGAGAAACGTAAAATAGAATACGGCTAAAAGTAATACCGAATTTAGCTATAAAATAAAACTATTTTCTCCTGTTTGCAGTAATACCTTTTCACGCTACTCTTTAGTACTCTTGTCAAGTACTAATTTTATTAGTCGTTAGTCGTGGCCGTGCGGTTCTGGGCGCTTCAGTCTGGAACCGCGTGACCGCTACGGTCGGAGGTTCGAATTCTGCCTCGGGCATGGGTGTGTGTGATGTCCTTGGTTAGTTAGGTTTAAATAGTTCTAAGTTCTAGGGGACTGATGACCACAAACGTTAAGTCCCATAGTGCTCAGAGCCATTTATTAGTCGTTAATTTAATATAAACCGTTATATGGGCACTCTTTTTCTAGTTTAGTGTTAATGTACTTCTAGTTTGCTCCCTTTACATCTATTTAGTGTCTAATTTATAATTTTTTAATTGCAGTAAGAAAGTACTGTCAGAGATGATACGTCATTTTGTGTTTGTGACACACTCTTTGTGAGACAGATCTTTTCCAAAGTTGTTCATGAATATTGTAGCTTCTTCCAAAACCATAGTGAGTTGAATTCTGACGACGTCCTTGACAGGCGAAACACGGTTGAGAAAATAAGCTAATTCTATTAGAAAACACACAATATTGTCCTTCTCATTTATAATTATGCATTCCGTTGAGTTGACCTTCCAGTTACTTTTCCGTCTCTGACAGAGTTTACATCGTCATCAGTAAACCTTCAAGTATTTACTCCCGCTCCCTGAACTTTATTTCCTTCCTCATATTTACCTCTTTGGTCTCCTTTACTGCTGCCCATAAACGTACAGAGAAATTGTTACAAGCTGCATACAAAACAAGACGTGGTGTCAAAGTAACAGATTTACCAGGCGCCTCTTGTACAAGCTGCGAGCGTGCACACATACACGCAGGCACTCCATTAGCGCACAGTGCTTGAAACCACCGCCACAATATGCTGTTACACCGCCACCGGCCGTACTACACACAGGCATGGCTCACAGTGTTTAGCAGCGTGCCATGACCGCTAGGACGACGCAGGAAGCGGAGAGAGAGAGAGAGAGAGAGAGAGAGAGAGAGAGAGTGAGTGGGTGAGAGAGGGGGAGGGGAACGGGAGGAGAAACGCCGCTAGTGGCGGTCGTTACGCGGGTCGCCTCACACACACACACACACACACACGGTGGGGAATAATCTGGCGGTATGTCGGCAGCGCGGGCCGCGCACAGTGGTCGCTCGCTCGCTCCAGGCCGCCGCTACTGGAGCCGCGCGCCGTCCGCCATTCCAGGCGCCTGCCTGCTTTATTGAACTTGGCCTCCGGCCAGCTGCTGTCGGCCTGCCTCTCCCTGACCCTCTCTCTCCTCTCCTCTCCTCTCGTCTCCACTCCTCTGCCGACCGGATCACTCCCTCCTACCCGAACCACGTGCTGAACCCGCAGCCGCCGCGAAAGGTCTGCCGCATTTGACTGCCGCGTTTGACTGCCCCATTCGATCGTCTGCCTGCCGCGCCTTCCCCATTCGACTGGACCGCCGTCGTCGCACTTGCCCCATTCGACCGCTCTTCTGTCAACAAGCGATGACATCGAGTCCCCACTGGAGTGCTCGTCTTACTTCACATTGCCCCTCTCATCATCTACCTCTCTCTCTCTCTCTCCCTCTCTCTCTCTCTCTCGGCCCCTGCATTACATCTTATTTACAGGTTTCACCGACTGTGACATAATCGCGTGTACAAACAGTGATCCAATACTGTAAAATGCTTTTTTATTCCAGTCTCTGATCACAAATGAATTCTTTAGACAATGACCGGTTTCAGTCTACGTAACCTCCCTGGACTTCAATGGAGTTTTCCCGACGTTTTACGAGTTTTTTTATTTCATCAGAAAATACGTTTTTAGGTTGAATCTGTAACCTATTTTGCACCGCAGAAATGACGTCTTCATCACTTTCAAATCTTCTTCCCTGTAGTGCTTCCGTTAAGGGTCCAAACATGGGAAAATCGCTTGGAGCCAGGCCTGGACTGTATAGTGGATGTTCCAGCACCTCTAATCTCAACTCCTTTATTGCGTCGGGCAGAATGTGGGCGAGCGTTATCTTGCTGCAGGATGACACCTCTTCACTTTTCCACGACGTTTGGATCTGATTTCAGGTTTTAGTTTCGTACCCAACACATATCATCCACCATACAATATAGTCTAATTAAGCTGGGTGATGCTAAGGGTATTAGATTAGGAAATGAGACGCTTAAAGTAGTCAAGGAGTTTTGCTACTTGGGGAGCAAAATAACTGATGATGGTCGAAGTAGAGAGGATATACAAAGTAGACTGGCAATGCCAAGGAAAGCGTTTCTGAAGAAGAGAAATTTGTTAATTTCGAGTATTGATTTAAGTGTCAGGAAGTCGTTTCTGAGAGTATTTGTATGGAGTGTAGCCATGTATGGAAGTAAAACATGGACGATAAATAGTTTGGACAAGAAGAGAATAGAAGCTTTCGAAATGTGGTGCTATAGAAGAATGCTGAAGATTAGATGGGTAGATCACATAACTAATGAGGAAGTATTGAATAGGATTGGGGAGAAGAGAAGGTTATGGCACAACTTGACCAGAAGAAGGGATCGGTTGGTAGGACATGTTCTGAGGCATCAAGGGATCACCAATTTAGTATTGGAGGGCAGCGTGGAGGGTAAAAATCGTAGAGGGAGACCAAGAGATGAATACACTAAACAGATACAGAAGGATGTAGGTTGCAGTAAGTACTGGGAGATGAAGCAGCTTGCACAGGATAGAGTAGCATGGAGAGCTGCATCAAACCAGTCTCAGGACTGAAGACCACAACAACAATACAGACCTAGCTATAAAGCCTCGTTTACGCTGGGGCGACGTCTTGCAACACTGTGGCATGGTATGGAAATGTGGCGTGAGTCATCTTGTCATTTAGTTCTAAATGTATTGAAATGCTTAACTACTGGATAACACTTTTTCAAAATTAATAAGCAAACATATTAATAGTATTAATAGTAAGACTGTATTAAAAACTTTCAGTGTTCGGCTTCACAAATTTAAATTATATGTAAAGTTTTACTCCAGTGCTTGGGAAATAAACAAAAATGGTTCAAATGGCTCTGAGCACTATGGGACTCAACTGCTGAGGTCATCAGTCCCCTAGAACTTAGAACTACTTAAACCTAACTAACCTAAGGACATCACACACATCCATGCCTGAGGCAGGATTCGAACCTGCGACCGTAGCAGTCGCGCGGCTCCGGACTGAGCGCCTAGAACCGCTAGACCACCGCGGCCGGCACACCGAAAAAGGCACATATAATTTAGACGAACGCAAAATCTCCAAGTTTGGCGAAGTTTTACTGAGGCTCGAAATTTGGTGCGGATTTCAATGCGAGATGCATTTAATAGTTTCCACAACGAAAGTCTCTCTACAAATGTGGCGGAAAGTCGAGAGATTCTGGTCCTGTGTTGAGTAAACCAGCGGAAAGGCTCAGTAATTACCTTTATTGGGCGACAGCGATGAGGAGGAGGCGGGGGAGAGAAGGGAGCCAACCCTTCGGAGCAGGTAAAACCGTGGCAAATGTCCGGCGTGGCAAATGTTCCCACACCACCGGGTACTGCTAGTTCTTCGTAAACTTGACTCGATTTTGTAATCACCAAAATATTATCTCACATCTTTCAAGCCTTGAAGTTTCATTTTGTTTCCTTCTCGCATTCTCAGTGCTTTACTTCAGTGTGTCCTGAAGAGACTCAGGCGCGGTAGAAGCCGCCCCCCCCCCCCCCCACACACACACACCACACACCAGTGAGCCCCACTTGTCCCTAGTCTAGCTATTTTCTGCCGTGCCGACTGCCGCCCTCTGCTACGGACCCGCAGAGCAGCCCTCCCCCTCCCCCTGCTCCCCCCCTCACCATCCTCCTGCTGCTGCTGCGGACACGAGACAGCTGCCTGTCGGCGCGCCGCGACCACCTGCCGCCCACACGCCGCCACTCCCCCCCCCCCCGCTACCCCCCTCTCCGTCCCAGCCTCCCCCGCCCCTCGTCTACTCTATCCGCAGCAGTCCCGCCTGAAGGCTAGCCGGCCTGCGCTTCTGCCAAGGCTGCTGCTAGGCTATCGCGCCGCATCTTTACCAGCTGCCAGCTGCTACCTGTGGTGGTCGTGGGGTCGGTGCTCTCGACAGCTCCCCTCACATTAGTCGCTGTCTGATTCTGAAGCACCAGTACTGTCACCAGAATGAATGTTGGAAAATCCGTTCCAACTGTAGTAATCATTCCCAGCACGAGACCATTACTCCTGAGTGCAATCAGGTACTAGTAGATATCCCACACCCTAGCATCAACATTAGCACCTAACTCAATTTTGGAATGAAAAATAATTCACCTTGAACGCTTTAGTTTTAAAATGATGAACGATGAATTATCATGTACTAATCAGTCTATAAGACAGTACGTGCTGATTATCTGTAACAACATTTTCTATACATTTATGAAGTAATTGTTAGTGCATCACGAATGGTAAGTGTAGCTCCTCGGCAGAAGTGAAGGCTAGCTATCCACATTGAGGATGTTGTGTACTACACACAAATGGTTCAAATGGCTCTGAGCACTATGGGACTTAGCTTCTGAGGTCATCAGTCCCCTAGAACTTAGAACTACTTAAACCTAACTAACCTAAGGACACCACACAGATCCATGCCCGAGGCAGGATTCGAACCTGCGACCATAGCAGTCGCGCGGTTCCAGACTGAAGCGCCTAGAATCGCTCGGTCACACCGACCGGTGTACTACACACATCAAAAAAGTTTTGCATCACATCGGTTCCGAGAGTTCCGGAACCTGTACAGAAATCTGGAATGGAGATAAACATAAACATCATTTCCGCCCTTTTTATTGCTCATGAAAGCCACACATTGCATGTTGTACCACTGTACAGTGAAACGTTCAGAGGTGGTGGTGCAGACTGCTGTACACACCAGTACCTCTAATACCCAGTAGCATGTCGTCTTGCATTGATGCATGCTTGTATTCGTCGTGGCATACTATCCACTACTTCATCAAGGCACTACTGGTCCAGATTGTCCCACTCCTCAACGGCGATTCGGCGTAGACCCCTCAGAGTGGTTGGTGGATCACGTCGTCCATAAACAGCCCTTTTCAATCTATCCCAGGGGGTTCATGTCTGGAGAACATGCTGGCCACTCTAGTCGAACTTTGTCGTTATCCTGAAGGAAGTCATTCACAAGATGTGCACGATGGGGGCGCGGATTGCCGTCCACGAAGACGAATGCCTCGCTAATGTGCTGCCGATATGGTTGCTCTATCGGTCAGAGGACGGCATTCACGTCTCGTACAGCCGTTGCGGCGCCTTCCACGACCACCAGCGGCGTACGTCGCCCCACATAATGCCACCCGAAAACAACAGGGAACCTCCACGTTGCAGCGCTCGCTGGACAGTGTGTCTAAAGCGTTCAGCCCTACCGTGTTGCCTCCAAATACGTCTCCGACGATTGTCTGGTTGAAGGCATATGCGACACTCATCGGTGAACAGAACGTGATGCCAATCCTGAGCGGTCCATTCGGCCGCGCTGCATGGTGTCGTGGTTGCGAAGATGGACGTCGCCATGGACGTCGGGAGTGAAGTTGCGCTTCATGCATCCTGTTGTGCACAGTGTGAGTCGTAACACGACGTCCTGTGGCTTCACGAAAAGCATTATTCAACAAGGTGGCGTTGCTGCCACGGTTCCTCCGAGCCACAGCCCTTGGGCGGTCTGAGCGAGGCATGTCATCGACAGTTCCTGTCCCTCTGTATCTCCTCCATGTCCAGACAACATCGCTTTGGTTCACTCCAAGACGCCTGGACGCTTCCCTTGTTGAGAGCCCATCCTGGCACAAAGTAACAATACGGACGCGATCGAACGGCGGTACTGACCGTCTAGGCGTGGCTGAACTACTGACTACACGAGCCGTGTCCCTCCCTCCTAGTGGAATGACTGGAACTGGTCGACTGTCGGACGCCCTCTGCTGCTCATGCATGGTTGTTTACACCGTTGGGCGCATTTAGTGACGTATCTGAACAGTCAAAGGGATTGTGTCTATATACAATATCCACAGTCAACGTATGTCTTCAGGAGTTCTGGCAACTGGGGTGATGCAAAATTTTTTTTTGATGTGAACCACTTCAGACACAATGGTAAGGAGAGATGGGCCTCAGAGTCGAGTGGCAGCTGTCATTATTGTGTTGGCAGAAGAGCCAACACCGTGTTGCTAGAGGAGGCCGAAATGCACGCATTTAAGCTCACGCAGGCTGGCGTGAGGTCTGGAAAATGACAATGTAATTAATATAGCCAATAAGGTACGTTGCTGCTGGAATACTTAACTTTAATCCATAATTGGTGTACATCGCTCTGACGGTACAGGCATCACAATATACATAGCAAAGGAGAAATGGCACCTTGCTAGGTCGTAGCAAATGACGTAGCTGAAGGCTATGCTAACTATCGTCTCGGCAAATGAGAGCGTAATTTGTCAGTGAACCATTGCTCGCTAAGTCGGCTGTACAACTGGGACGAGTGCTAGGACGTCTCTCTAGACCTGCCGTGTGGCGGCGCTCGGTCTGCAATCACTGACAGTGGCGACACGCGGGTCCGACGTATACTAGCGAACCGCGGCCGATTTAAAGGCTACCACCTAGCAAGTGTGGTGTCTGGCGGTGACACCACAGTCATCGTAGGGAAACTAGATAGGAATAGAAACGAGTAGCGAGCACGTAAACACACTGAACAGAAACCGAGCGAGGTGGCGCAGTGGTTAGCACACTGGACTCGCATTCGGGAGGACGACGGTTCAATCCCGTCTCCAGCCATCCTGATTTAGGTTTTCCGTGATTTCCCTAAATCTTTTCAGGCAAATTCCGGGATGGTTGCTTTGAAAGGGCACGGCCGATTTCCTTCCCAATCCTTCCCTAACCCGAGCTTTCGCTCCGTCTCTAATGACCTCGTTGTCGACGGGACGTTAAACACTAATCACCACCACCACACTGAACAGAAGTTTTATTTTACCTGTTGCATTCAAGTGCTGTGAAGAAAGTTTGCAAAAGAATAAACGGCAGTGAAGTTCAGCTATTACAACAAGCAAATTAAGAGGAGCATGCAGTCTGAGGTTCCCACTACTAATGCACGAGCCAACTGTTCAGAGGCTGACTCAGAGTGAAAATTGTCGAAGAGTGCGACTGCCGCGGGCCCGTGTAGTTGCCGCCGGCCGTCCTGTACCGCGGCGGCAAAGGGCTTCCGCCACTGAAGCTGTGGCGCAGCGGGAGCGCATTACTGGTTCTGCCGAACCTGCTTGTAACCGCTATCGGCTTCTGTCGGAAACGTGCGTTTCCATTTCCGGTGAGGATGGTATCGATCTATGATACCACAGAAGGTAGGCATTTGTTACATAACGTGATTCGTCAGCAAAACTCCCCCCCCCCCCCCCCATTTAAAAGCAATCAAGTTAAAATATGTGCACTATAGGTACAGTCTGTAAATCACTTGATTGCTGAGCTCTGAAGTCATGCCGAGTGAGGTGGCACAGTGGAGAGAATACTGGACTCGCGTTCGGGAGGACGACGGTTCAAATCCAAGTTCGGCCATCCTGATTTAGGTTTTCCGTTATTTCCCCAAATCGTTTCAGGCAAATGTCGGGATGAACGGGCACAGCCGACTTCCTTCCCAATCCTTCCCTAATCTGATGGGACAGATGACCTCGCTCTATGGTCCGGTCTCCCAAATCAGCCAACCAACCAGCCAATCCAAAGTCATCGGAGGCGTGCCAGAGATAAATCCCTGCAGTCGCGCTATCCTCTGTGTCCTCGGTGGCTCAGATGGATAGAGCGTCTGCCATGTAAGCAAGAGATCCCGGGTTCGAGTCCCGGTCGGGGCACACATTTTCATCTGTCCCCGTTAACGTATGTCAAGCAGCTAAGGGTGTTCATTTCATTGTAATTTCATTCTAACGAGCTGCATGGTCACCGATGCTATCTGTTCTTTCGGACATGTCCGAAAGAACAATTACCATCTTAGTATACATTACATAAGTGGCGCGGCTTCACATCAGAGGTGAGCAAGTGCGAGTGTCGTCGAAAACATCCGTGTGTGCCAACGCCCTCTCCTTCCATTTTCCTGCTCAGAGAGAGCCGGCCGTGGTGGCCGAGCGGTTCTAGGTGCTTCAGTCCGGAACCGTGCGACTGCTACGGTCGCAGATTCGAATCCTGCCTCGGGCATGGATGTGTGTGATGTCCTTAGGTTAGTTAGGTTTAAGTAGGTCTAAGTTCTAGGGGACTGATGACCTGAGAAGTTAAGTCCCATAGTGCTCAGAGCCATTTTAACCATTTTGCTCAGAGAAAAATTTATTGCTCTGTTTCTGTAAGATATCTCTCTTCTTCTACAGGCTCTATGCGTTCCATATATTCGAAAGAGGTTTTTATGGACAAAAACAAGAAAAAAATCCAGTAAACGTGGTCTCCAAAAGACATACTTTAAGAACTATGGGCACTTGCTCATCTTCACTGCTACGAAACATATCTCTTCTCATGAAGAAGCATTCACAGCTCTTAAGGTAGGTATTTTAGAGCCCATGTTAGTAGATTTTTTGCTAGTTCTCGCTTAAGGCACTTAACCTTGAAGTCAGTAAACCTCTGTATGTTTGACTGTATATACAGTATTTAGAATTCTTCTGACACGTTAAACAAATAACTTCTGAACTGGCAGAAATTGGATGAGTTAGGCTGCCAACGCTTTGTGCCTGACCACTCCCAGTAATATCGATAATAATAATAATAAAATAATAATAATAATACAGTGCAGGTGGTACAGCAGTGTAGTAGCCATTACATTGTTACTGTTGTTACGCTGTCGATCATTTAGTTTGCCTGTTGCGAAGCGAATAATGAAGCTATTTCTGGTCTGCTGCGAGAACTACCTGTAACTCAGCGAAGACATATCTGTGGGAGATTTAAGTGTGTGTGTCTCAATTTTACTGACATAGATGCACGGTACAAAATATGAAATAAGTCTGAAGCAGGAACAAGATAAATCTCTTTCATACACTCATTTCACAAGCTTTAACCTCCTCCACTTTGTTAATGATACTATTAGGAAGAAATTAAATTATTAGTGACTTCTCTAGTCAGTAGTACAGTCTTACGATGTAGTTATCTGTTAGTAGTTGTTGTTGTTGTTGTCTTCAGTCCTGAGACTGGTTTGATGCAGCTCTCCATGCTACTCTATCCTGTGCAAGCTTCTTCATCTCCCAGTACCTACTGCAACCTACATCCTTCTGAATCTGCTTAGTGTATTCATCTCTTGGCCTCCCCCTACGATTTTTACCCTCCACGCTGCCTTCCAATACTAAATTGGTGATCCCTTGATGCCTCAGAACATGTCCTACCAACCGATCCCTTCTTCTGGTCAAGTTGTGCCACAACCTTCTCTTCTCCCCAATCCTATTCAATACCTCCTCATTAGTCATGTGATCTACCCATCTAATCTTCAGCATTCTTCTGTAGCACCACATTTCAAAAGCTTCTATTCTCTTCTTGTCCAAGCTATTTACCGTCCATGTTTCCCTTCCATACATGGCTACACTCCATACAAATACTTTCAGAAATGACTTCCTGACACTTAAATCTATACTCGATGTTAACAAATTTCTCTTCTTCAGAAACGCTTTCCTTGCCATTGCCAGTCTACATTTTATATCCTCTCTACTTCGACCATCATCAGTTATTTTGCTCCCCAAATAGCAAAACTCCTTTACTACTTTAAGTGTCTCATTTCCTACTCAAAGTTTTTATTTCTTCTCCATGGATTTTAATACCTACTCCAAATTTTTCTTTTGTTTCCTTTACTGCTTGCTCAATATACAGATTGAATAACATTGGGGAGAGGCTACAACCCTGTCTCACTCCCTTCCCAACCGCTGCTTCCCTCTCATGCCCCTCGACTCCTATAACTGCCATCTGGTTTCTGTACAAATTGTAAATAGCCTTTCGCTCCCTGTATTTTACCCCTGCCACCTTTAGAATTTGAAAGAGAGTATTCCAGTCAACATTGTCAAAAGCTTTCTCTAAGTCTACAAATGCTAGAAATGTAGGTTTGCCTTTCCTTAATCTTTCTTCTAAGATAAGTCGTAAGGTCAGTATTGCCTCACGTGTTCCAGTATTTCTACGGAATCCAAACTGATCTTCCCCGAGGTCGGCTTCTACTAGCTTTTCCATTTGTCTGTAAAGAATTCGTGTTAGTATTTTGCAGCTGTGGCTTATTAAACTGATTGTTCGGTAATTTTCACATCTGTCAACACCTGCTTTCTTTGGGATTGGAATTATTATATTCTTCTTGAAGTCTGAGGGTATTTCGCCTGTTTCATACATCTTGCTCACCAGATGGTAGAGTTTTGTCAGGACTGGCTCTCCCAAGGCCGTCAGTAGTTCTACTGGAATGTTGTCTACTCCGGGGGCCTTGTTTCGACTCAGGTCTTTCAGTGCTCTGTCAAACTTTTCACGCAGTATCGTATCCCCTATTTCATCTTCATCTACATCCTCTTCCATTTCCATAATATTGTCCTCAAGTACATCGCCCTTGTATAGACCCTCTATATACTCCTTCCACCTTTCTGCTTTCCCTTCTTTGCTTAAAACTGGGTTTCCATCTGAGCTCTTTATGTTCGTACAAGTGGTTCTCTTATCTCCAAAAGTCTCTTTAATTTTCCTGTAGGCAGTATCTATCTTACCCCTAGTGAGACAAGCCTCTACATCCTTACATTTGTCCTCTAGCCATCCCTGCTTAGCCATTCTGCACTTCCTGTCGATCTCATTTTTGAGACGTTTGTATTCCTTTTTGCCTGCTTCATTTACTGCATTTTTATATTTTCTCCTTTCATCAATTAAATTCAATATTTCTTCTGTTACCCAAGGATTTCTACTAGCCCTCGTCTTTTTACCTACTTGATCCTCTGCTGCCTTCACTACTTCATCCCTCATAGCTACCCATTCTTCTTATACTGTATTTCTTTCCCCCATTCCTGTCAATTGTTCCCTTATGCTCTCCCTGAAACTCTGTACAACCTCTGGTTCTTTCAGTTTATCCAGGTCCCATCTCCTTAAATTTCCACCTTTTTGCAGTTTCTTCAGTTTTAATCTACAGGTAATAACCAATAGATTGTGGTCAGAGTCCACATCTGCCCCTGGAAATGTCTTACAATTTAAAACCTGGTTCCTAAATCTCTGTCTTACCATTATATAATCTATCTGATACCTTTTAGTATCTCCAGGATTCTTCCATGTATACAACCTTCTATCATGATTCTTAAACCAAGTGTTAGCTATGATTAAGTTGTGCTCTGTGCAAAATTCTACCAGGCGGCGTCCTCTTTCATTTCTTAGCCCCAATCCATATTCACCTACTACGTTTCCTTCTCTCCATTTTCCTACACACGAATTCCAGTCACCCATGACTATTAAATTTTCGTCTCCCTTAACTATCTGAATAATTTCTTTTATTTCATCATACATTTCTTCAATTTCTTCGTCATCTGCAGAGCTAGTTGGCATATAAACTTGTACTACTGTAGTAGGTGTGGGCTTCGTATCTATCTTGGCCACAATAATGCGTTCACTATGCTGTTTGTAGTAGCTTACCCGCATTCCTATTTTCCTATTCATTAATAAACCTACTCCTGCATTACCCCTATTTGACTTTGTGTTTATAACCCTGTAGTCACCTGACCAGAAGTCTTGTTCCTCCTGCCACCGAACTTCACTAATTCCCAGTATATCTAACTTTAACCTATCCATTTCCCTTTTTAAATTTTCTAACCTACCTGCCCGATTAAGGGATCTGACATTCCACGCTCCGATCCGTAGAACGCCAGTTTTCTTTCTCCTGATAACGACATCCTCTTGAGTAGTCCCCGCCCGGAGATCCGAATGGGGGACTATTTTACCTCCGGAATATTTTACCCAAGAAGACGCCATCATCATTTAATCATACAGTAAAGCTGCATGCCCTCGGGAAAAATTACAGCCGTAATTTCCCCTTGCTTTCAGCCGTTCGCAGTACCAGCACAGCAAGGCCGTTTTGGTTATTGTTACAAGGCCAGATCAGTCAATCATCCAGACTGTTGCCCCTGCAACTACTGAAAAGGCTGCTGCCCCTCTTCAGGAACCACACGTTTGTCTGGCCTCACAACAGATACCCCTCCGTTGTGGTTGTACCTACGGTACGGCTATCTGTATCGCTGAGGCACGCAAGCCTCCCCACCAACGGCAAGGTCCATGGTCCATGGGGGGGGGGGGGGTAGTAATGATCGTTTAAATCAATAGTTTCGTGACCAATCGAACCCTTTTGTTTTTACTCTCACAAAACATCGTTTCACCCCACAGAGTGGTAATTACCCCAGGGTTAGGAACCCCGTGGTCAGTAGCATCTTTAGATTTAGAGAAAGCTTTTAACACTGTATACTGGATTACTTTCTTCGACATTTTGAAGATACCAAGGATGAAATGCAGGAATCGAAACGTTGTTACAACTTGGGCAGGAAGAAGATGGCAGAGTCAAAGGACACGACAGGGATGCATTAGTTCAGAAGTGGGACAGCGCTTTAGCCTATCCGCCATATTGTTCAGTTTGTATACTGAACAAATTGTGAAGGAAACCAGGGAGAAATTTGGAAAGCGAATTGAAGTTCTGGGACAAGAAATAATATATTTGCAGTTTGCCGAATACTTTCTAATTCTGTGAGGGGCGGAAAGGACAGTGTCTCGTAAGGAGGTTAGACTGAGTAGACAAAAGTCATGTGATACCTTTTAATACCGTATCGGACCTCCTTTAGCTCGGCGTAATGCAGCGACTCAACAGGGCATGGACTCAGCAAGGCACTGAAAGTCCCCTGCAGATACACTGAGACATGCTGCCATAATTGCGAAAGTGTTGACGGTGCAGGATTTGGTGTACGAACTGACCTCTCCATTACGTCCTATAAATGTTTGATGGGCTGCATGTTTGGCGATCTTTGTGGCCAAATCATTCGTACGAATTGTCCAGAATGTGCTTCAAACCAGTGGCGAACAGTTGTGAGCCAGTGACATGCTGCATAATCATGGGAACATGAAGTCCATGAGTGGCTGCAAATGACCTCCCAAGGAGCCAAACATAGCCACTTCCACTCGACGATCGGTTCAGTTGGACCAGAGGACCCAGCACGCTCAAGGCTGACGTCAGACGGCACGGTCCGTGTGACGGCTCTTTAAGCAACGGTAGGAGTCTGCGCTGTAGCGCGGGGGCGCAAAGTACTTGTAACGCCGGAAATGCATATCCTCCTATTTCCATCTATTGTACTATAAATTTGTTTTCCTTATTTTTGTTACCTGAATATATGACATTTCTGTGTCTTTACATATTGTAATTGTTTTACTATATATATATATATATATATATATATATATATATATTTATGTCGATGTATAATTGGTTTGTTTCGTAAATATTATTTGTATTTTTACGCTGGGTCTTGCCCAGGGAAAACTGCTATCGAACGATTACATCGATAGGTCGTGTGAAGAATCAAAGTGTGTAGGATCTTTGGTAGTGTTAACTCTGTCGCGTGGAGCGCGGGCAGAGCAGAGGGAGTCTGGCTGGGGTGGTGCAGTGGAGCAGGTGAGTTGTGTGAAGCTCCCGCGAGTTGCCGCGCTTTCGGGGTTTGGCAGAATATAATTACGCTCGACTTGCGATGATAGTTTCTGGCATGGTGTCGCGGACGGGAAGCATTAGCTGGCGCACATCAAGAGCCCGTTTCGTCTGGTGACCGTGTCGAGAAGAAGTCGCGCCAACATCCAGCTTCTGCAACAGCGACGGCCGACAATGAGTGACTGTCGCCACCTCCTCGATCGACGGCTTCAAACCTTCAATCAGCCAACAAGGAAGACTGGAAGCACGTAAAGTTTTAGAACTGTATGGCAGACCTCAGCTTTTCAAACTTTTAAAATTGTTGCATCACAAAATTACAGCAACTTAGCATGAACCTTTGTTGCTCATTGTCCCAATTGCATTACCAAGCAGGGTCCCTTCCTTTTTCGGAATGAACCCGAGTGTCGTTGAAATTCAAACGCCAGCATCATTCGATTTCACTGCTTTAATTTCAAAGTTCAGTTAAGGTATTCATAGCTAGCTACAATATTTAGATTACACAAGCACAAATTAAGAGTGCGAGTTTTGTTACCGTATTTTAGCTTACCTGTGACTGCAGCTCAGCTTGGTACGTACTAAATTTTACTATTGTTAATTGTTCAGAATCATTTAATTCAAGTTCAAAGTTAAATCTCTTATTTCTAAATTGCATAGATTCAAGTAGGTTTTGAATTGATTGTTGAAGTAGTCCAAGACTAACCGTATTTTACCGAATTTCGATGTGCTTCAGAAAGAAAGCTCACTATTAACTTCAGTCACTAAATTAACTTTCGATTTTCCGGTTTTATTAATTCTTTTGCTAAATTAAGTCAGAGTGTAGCGTGATTTATTACTTCTGACAAACTTTCAGTTTTCACACTACACGTGTCAACCTTCAGTTGCCACGCTTCTAGTGCTAATTATATGTGTAATAACCTTTCTTTTTCAGTTACTGTAGTAATTGTCCTTAGGACTGGCGACCATAATTTCCCCCAAATCTCAAATATCTAATTACCGCTAGTTAATTGTTAACGTAATGGCCGCACATTTACTTTACCCCTTTTCAAAAGTAATTTCCACCAGTTTCATTAGCATTTTTCCTTTCATTTAGATGTAACCCTTTCCTCCCTCTTTACCGACAGATTAACTTCGGTGACGATTGCTTTTCCCAAATTTCCATTAGGTACACGCGGTTTAATTTTTCACTGTCATTAAGGTCGATAAGTGAGGGGGAGGTTACATACTCTCCGTCTCTAGCTGCGCAGAGTCCACTCCTAGGAGCCCATCTTCTTACCTGTGCACAGCTACCCATTATGACGGAGACTGCTGCGTCTTTAGGGCCACGAGGCAGTGAGGAACGGAGCAAACGCCTGCACGCGAGTGGCGGTGTGTCTAGCGGACGATTCGCGTCGTGCTGCACGGATGCGAGTCGAGCCGTGAGGTGGTCAGCGTGGTTCTTTCGCAGGATCGGCTGGCTGGTTGGCGCGGGGCAGCGGCCGGAACCACCGTGCTCTGCCGACCGGGCTCGGTTACGCCAGCTGTGACGTCACGGCAGTCGCGTCCGCTTCCTGCGCCGCTTTTGTCGGAGAGGGGGGGGGGGGGGGAGGCCGGTAGGTGTGCTGCTGTCCCCTCCCCTGCTGGCAGACAGCGGTACACAGCAGGTAGCGCGCCGGCCGGTCTGCTCTGGGGAACGATCTGTGCTGTATTGTATTGGGCAAGCGGCGGACACAAATGAAAGCCGGCCTACCCCAGCTGGTCTGCCCCGGGCAGCGTGTGTACCGTGTCCGCTACCTGTGAGGTGGCTGCAGCACGGCCAGACACCTGCGGGCACGAGCACACAGTTACGTCACGAGCAGCGTTGTATGACTACCGCAGGCTACTGTAGACCATCACACGTAGCGTGGACTGTGGCAGTTTTCCTAGTACCCTCGGTCAGTTTAGGTCGTACACACATTACCTGTATGTTACGTGTGTTGCATACCTATTGGGCGTTACCTCCTAACAATCGCTTTCTCTACGCGAGCCGAGGTAAAAATTGCTGGTTTGAAGAGCGCGCCGCAGCGCGTAGTGTGAAGCAGTCGCCCTCCGTTTTTAGCGGTGGCGCCGCTGTGACAGTCGCAGCTTTGGTGTCTCCCTCTGGTGGGAAAGGGGAAAGGTTGCCTGTTCACGTGCATTTAAGGGGCGCTATGAGCTCGCCAGTGAGACAGTCTGAGCCGGTCAGTCGGAGTAAGTCGGGGAAGGTCTCTTGTCTGCATTTGTTAGGCAGTTAGTGTCTGTCTGTCGTTCGGAGCTGCCTCTGTCATGTTTGTCGGATTCGGTGTGTTAACGAATTTATTGCTTGGAGTGTAACGGCCTAATTCCTGACATGATCTTGCCTCTCATCTTGAGAGGCGCTATCTGTGTCCTGTAGAGCATGTTATCTTGTTTGGCCAACCTTGGATAATTTTATATAAGATTGTGAAACGTCCCCTTTGAACAATTATACAGGACTGATCTTAAACTGACACACAATATTTTTTAGCGCAACGCAATCTGACTTTCAAAAATCCCTACAAAAGAATGGCCCTGACTAACATTAACCTATACCTTTGACAAATCACTTACCTCACCAAAAATCTTCGTTACTCGAACTACTGCAATACAGCGAGCGCCACTACTGCCAGCTAAATAAAAGATTCAAACTACTGAAGGCACTAACTACTGATAGGCATAGTTAGCAAATGAAAGATTTTAATAGAGAACAAACAATGTATTTACCTTAATAATCATAATATATATGCCATCCAGTCTTACAAATTTCAAAACTCCGCCATCTCTCTCCTCACATCCACCACTGCTAGCGGCTCACCTCCAACTGTGCAACGCTACGCGCTGTTAACATCCAGCTGCCCAACACTACAATGGCAGATAACAATGCAAACTAGCCACAGGGCGCTACGTAACGTTGCCAAAAAGAAAACATAAACAGCCTACTTACATAGCCCCCATGCTCCCCACAAAAAATTTTACAAATTGTTTCGGGCAGTGGCCAATAATGATTTGATAAAATTTTTCATAATTACAATAACAAAGATATCAAATGCACACACTTATTGATACAATGTTGGTCAAAAGCTAAAATTTTCTCACAGTCCATAAAGACAGTCCATTGTTCATTACAGTAAAATTGCAGTGTTTTTCTCAAAGTCTGAGCAGTAAAAGAAAATGCACACGGAAGTAGTGGATTTCCATGCAGTCTTGAAGAAGTAGTGTTGTCCTTGCAACGGAAAGACAGTGCTGACTCTTGACATGCAGACAGGTAATGGGCCACAACAGAGCAAACCCACAGCAGAGTCATTCGACGTTTTGAAGAATATTGGTAGGTAGGTCATCACAGAGCAGACCCACTGTAGTCCTGGTAGAGAATATGGTATTGGTGGACCACCAGAGGCGCAGACCCGATAGGCATAGTTAGCAAATGAAAGATTTTAATAAAGAACAAACAATGTATTTACCTTAATAATCATAATATATATGCCATCCAGTCTTACAAATTTCAAAACTCCGCCATTTCTCTCCCCACATCCACCACTGCTGGCGGCTCACCTCCAACTGCGCAACGCTACAATGGCAGACAGCAATGCTAACTGGCCACAGACTGCACACAGCACAGCCAGTGATTTTCATACAGAGCGCTACGTGGCGTTAGCAATAAGAAAACCTAAACAGCCTACTTACAATTGCATTTCATGGGCTTTTATTTAAATGGTCATTTTAGTATATAAAGTTGCCACTCTTTCACCGTAAGATTCTTCTTAGAAGTTAAAATCAAGGTGCACCTTCGGTGGCAAACTAATTTTTTTTTAATTTTAGGGTTTTGTACCATTTCCATGCCCCCTACAGGTTGCATAGTTTGTGTGCTTGTGTGAATTGTTAAAACTTTTAGTTTAAAGTAATCTGGTGTGTTGCAGATTTGCACCAGTCTTTCAGAGGTTGTTGTAAGCGGTAGTAACTACGGCCGTGTCAAAAGGGAGCGGCAAGGTTTTCAGCCCGAGAGCTCATACGGACAAAAATTTGTTTCTTGCTGCCTCTGAATAAATTGTTACTTGATATTTAGAGGGTGGTTTCTGATTATAATTTTAAATCTGTTTCTTTTTAAAAAAAATGCTTTTAGGCACTAACAAAGTAAATAAAATAACCATTTGTTAAAAGCAATTTGGTTATGATTTCAGCAGTTACTTCCACGCTCACGTAGTGTGATTAAATGTGTTAATGTTCTTGATGAATCGCTAGTAAGTAGAATAAATTCTTACGAATATTCTTTGAAAATAAATCCACCGTTCATGTGAACTGTCTAGAAATTGAGTGAGGATATGAATGTTTCACAATTCGTGTTACACGTTTTCATAGTTTGTAGAGGGGACGTAGTAGATAAAGTTTTACATACGAATCCTTGTGGAGAGACGTCATACAACGGCACTACAGACTGTCAAGCTTATAGACGACAGCGCCTGTAAATGTATGCACATGATTCTTGATGACTTTACCAAATTTCTAGAAAGATAGGGACGGATAAATGTGTACATTTGAGTTCAGGCTCCCTCTAATGGAAACGAAAGAGTCGAAAATTATAAGCGAAAACAGTTATGATATCTCTGACAGTCTCTGTTACTGGTACTGTTAATGTGGTTGTTACGATTGTAATGTGGGCAACTTTCAGACGCGGTAGTGTGGACCAAATCAAGAAAAATTGTCCAGTAAACACTGGCTCTGAAACGCATACCTGAGAGGGCTATGAGCACTTCTTCATCTTCGCTACTGTCAAACACATCTCCTCTATAAAATTAGTGAAAAAACAGTCTAGATCACGATGGTTACTTTATTTAAAATGACCGGCTCCGGCCTAGACTTAGGCAGTCTTCAGAATAGCTCTGTGAACGTAGAAAACGTGCCAGTTACATAAAGAAGTCAATGCCTTAAAATAATTTATACGTATTATAATCGAAGAGTTGTCTTTCAACTGAAGTTGTTGTCCAGAACAGTCAGTAGACCTCAGTCGCTGAAACTGCTGCTCTTGTCTGGGCACAGTTGAGCTATATACATCTGCTGAGGGCATGATTGTGGTGTATGACGTCAGCGTCATCCAATGAGGAACGATTTACAAAGATTACGTCTCATTTGATGATACAGTTTATCTAAAGGCGAATAATTATAAAAAAGTAGTGCCTATAGGATAGAACAGATTCTTAAAAATAGTAACTGTAATAAGAATATTTAAAAATTATTTCTCGTATTTCTTGTAGTGCCATTCGGCGGAAAGAATTTATTTAATTAGTATAAAATATCCATAGTATCGGCTTTTTAATCAGTACGGTGTGTTTATAGAATAAACAAATGGGTTTATGTAAAATAATTATCATCTATGATAATCTGACGCCAGTACAGTTTTTACTATAAGTTACCAGCAAAAAGCTAGTCTTACTCGTAATGCAGACCTGTTTTACAAAAGAACATTAGCACTTGGAAGCAAATAAATCGTTATTTGTGGAGAAATTGCGTCAGCATATAAAACCTGGTGATAGAGCGGATGGTCAGTTAATAAAACTGGAAAAATTCTACAGTAGTCACGTCGGCATTTTGTTAATAAATGAAAATACCACTGGAACTAAGGTAAAACAAAAAAGCAGCAGTCTATATAAATGACGTCTTCAAATAATTCGAAGAAAGATTTTTCTCGGAAATCCACGAGTTCATTCCACAGGGTGGACGAACTAATTATTTTTGAAATGCGCAAAGATTTCTAATTCTTCTTGCTGTTCAGGAATAAACCTTTTGGCATAGTATGCAGAATTTTCAAGTTATTGATGTTATGTCCTTCTGAATGAGTATTACATTTCTGATGATGTTCTTTGAACCGTGTTTTAAAACTACACCCAGTTTGATCAATGTATATCTTGTCAGTAACTGCACGTTAATTTATAAACTCCTAATCTACAAAAGCGATTATTAGTACTGGCAATCACAAGCTTGGGTTTGCTCAAAACCATATTTGTAGTCGAAAAGGCGAGAGTCATACCGGAGTTTCAAAATTGTTTATTCTCTCAGATATCGTTCCCGTGTATGTCATTTTTGTAAAAATTTGTTTCGTGGGTGATAGTAGCTGTTTCAACTGAATTTTTTGAAATATGTCAACGATACTTGGATCATAGTCATTGTTGAACCCCATTTGTTTTAGAATCAATAATTTTTTTGCACCTGTTCTGCAAAGAAAGGTAGTTTAATTATCCTGTTTGGCTTTGATAAAAAAAAGAGGTCTTATATTTTGGGCGTTGACACGAATTGGCGTTAATATTAACATCAGTCTTGGTTGGTTTCCTAACGATAGAAAATGGATGTTTACCCGTATTATTATAAATAGTGAAGTCAAAAAATTGATGGTCGCTTCTTTTTCGTGTTCAATTGTGAACTTTAATTTTGGATGCAAATCATTAATTACTTCTTCAGAGCCTTGGCAACCGAGCATTCATAATTTTTATTCGTTTTATCTTTAGGCGAAAATAGGCAGCCATTTTCATCAATTAATTTTCTAATGGTGGCTTGAAATATTGCAACTGCATTTTTTGGTATCTCGACTATATCGGTTTCATTAAAAATCTTGTTGTTTTAGAAATATATTCTTCTTCTCTAATAACAATCAAAGTATTACCCTTATCCCCTTTCGTAATGATGGACTTATGTAACACAAGTTTATTGTTAATTGCTTTGACCAGTGACATTTCATGACTATTTCTGGTTTTATTTTATATTTTTTGTTTCTCTTCATGTATTATTTCTTTTGTCCTAATCGCAGTCTTACATGTCTCATGCTCATTTAAGTAGAGTGCTGCGTTTCTGTTTTATCGTAATTCCAATGGTATTTTCATTTTATAAATTAAAATCTCATAACAGATAGATACATATAATTATATTATTGTGGATTTATTAACAAAATGTTCACATGAGTGTCTAGGATTTTTTCCTGTTTTACTAACTGACCATACTCTTTTTTTATCACCAGGTTTTATACGCTCACGTCGTTTCTCGACCAATAACGGCTTGTGGGCTTCCAAGTACATTGTTTTTTGTGAAAAAATAGTTCTGCATTAAGCAATATGATCTGCATTCCAGTTTTATTATATGATCAGACACTGTTTTATAACCATAATGATGCCTTCAGTGAATCGTCTGGAATGGTGCTCCAAGGAGGATGAAGGTTTCCGAGACCGCATTGTTACTGGCGATGACACGTAGATACTGCATTTCGCGCAGGAATCCAAGCAGCAGAGCATGGTGTGGAAACGACCGGGTTCACTTGTGACCAAAAAAAAATTCCGTTCAGCGGCATGTATTGGGAAAGTGATGTTAACGCCCTTCTGGGATAGCCTTGGACTGCTCCTGGTGGATTTTATGCCCCAGAGTGCAACAATCAATGCCAACAGCTGTTGTTCCACACTGTTACGTATGAGGTGCCGAGGGAATCTCGATATGGACAATGTGATTCTGCTCGACGGCAATGCGAGAACACGTGCGGCAATCAGAAATGCCAGAAAGGTCCGGGCATTTTATTGGGAGATTCTGAGCCAGCCACTGTACAGTCCAAACTCTGCGCCTAAGTGATTTCCACGTTTTCAGATCGCTGAAGAAGTTCCTGGCAGGACAGTGATTCACAAGAAACGATGAAGCCAACGGTGGTTCCATTGTAGTCAGCCGGACGAATTCTAGTGCAGGAGCATCACAAATTTAGTGCTGTGATGGAACAGATGTATGAACCAGTGTGGGGACTGTGTAGAAAAATAGCGTAAGGTACGTAGAATAGGAAGTATATTAGTCATTACCTGTATGTACCTTAGTTTGAATAATAAAAATAGGGACAAAGACTTTCTAACTTTCCCTCATAAAACAGACATAAATAGATTAATGGAGGACATGAGGAGCTCGGAAGATGCCAGAGTGTCACAAGGGCCCAGTACTGGATCCGATGGTATGGACTTCCACTGCATAGACAGTATGATTATCTTGCCATGTGTCGCCAACAATTTGGACAGCAGACATTATATTTCTGATTTATTAAGATCAGTAACTGTGACCTAGTTTTGAGATATCTGTATAGTTTGCTTTCAACAAGCTAACACAAAATCGCATGTTGCTCGTGCTGTTCTGGCCTTTCTCAATACGGAGGATGTTTGGCTGTTGCCACGGCCAGCACATCGTCGAGACCCCTCACCCACCGGAAACATCTGGTCACGGGACGCCGAGAGACTGGAATGAGAGCACTCACTGGTCAGTATGGTTCGTGAACTTTGGCACAGAGGGTGAGTCAGTGTGTAATGAAATACCTATGTGTCATCTGAGCTCAATTCCATTTGACGACCAGCAGGATTAGAAAAATGGTTCAAATGGCTCTAAGCACTATGGGACTCAACTTCTGAGGACATTAGTCCCCTAGAACTTAGAACTACTGAAACCTAACTAACCTAAGGACATCACACACATCTATGCCCGAGGCAGGATTCGAACCTGCGACCGTAGCAGTCGCGCGGTTCCGGACTGAGCGCCTAGAACCGCTCGGCCACCGCGGCCGGCTAGCAGGATTAGAGACAATGTTGGTGCCAGTATGGTAGCTCTGTGTACTAAATTTCATACCATCTTTAAATCCAAATCTCCTGCAAATGCCGTCGTGTATTCTCCACATTATACTGCAGGCCTGGACAAGACCTGCGCTCCCAGAACGCAGTCGCGCTCTGCGAGTGCAAACTGGTCTGCCTAACGCACCAGCTCCCCTCACCACTACACTATTACGAACAGCCGTGCGGATGAGACACCTATGTGCTGGAGTTCGCACACGTGGGGAACTTAGGAAAGCATGTTTGCAACACAGTAGAACTATTTCTAAGTGTGAAAATTGCAGCATAGTTTTATAAGCAGGATTTTATCATGTGTGTTTATTTTCAACTTCTTATTTTTGTGTCAAAGCAATACCTTTTTTTATTTGATTAAAAATTTACATTAGACCATGCTGACAAAGTGAGCAGAATTCCAAAAATTTTGCACATAGGTACTTAACATTCAAGTTCTTTATAAATTTATATACATTCCAATTTGATAACATGTAATATATCTAGGACAATGGTTGGTGATACAGTCAGACACATGGAGCTATGCAGATTAAAATATTTTGAATCTGAAGGTCGGTGGGACATTAGCAGTTTGATAATAGAAAAAAAGTTTGAACACTTGCGTTGAACCAAGCATAGAAATAACTCTAGCAGTGTGTCTGTGTAGTTGAAGATATGGCTCTTGGGGTGACATTTAATACAAGTTTTGTAAGTACCTAAATTTGACAGACCGATCGTTGAGCTGGGTGTAGGTCTATCAGCTCTGGTTGGAAGAACAATCTGTCAAATAAATCAAAATCCGTCTTCAGTCACGCAATGTCTTGGAATTTCTTTGAAAAATAATGATGAAATGTTTATATTACTGACACACTGTCAGTCACGTCTGATCCACAAATGACTGTGTTGAGTTATGCTAAATGTTCTACGTTATGAACCTGAGCTGATTTTTGCATACAACTACTTTTTGTTTGTTGTCATTAACCTCGTCCGCCATATGTTACCAAACGATTCTCCCTTTGCATTAAGACAGTTACTGGGGAACAACACAGTGAAGGACGAAAATATTGCTCAAATTGAGGATTTCTTTTTTTCCCTCTGTCCTGGAACGTAGTACAGATAAGGAGTTTCCTGCAATGAGCAAAGTATACATTGAAGTTTTTATTGGTATTTTTATATTAAAAAACATTAACATCTTCATTCTGTAATTGGAATTTTTCCAAGGTAGCTCTGAAAGGAGATAAATCGACGGTTGTCGCTGTAACACCAGTTGTAGTTATATGAAACGTGAAATTCACATATCGCCCTAATCCTTACAGATATAATTTTAGTTCGTCGTGGGGATTTGAAAAAAAATGATTTGGCGAAATTATAGATATTTGGAAACAATAGGCATTTTTGGCACCCTCCTTTTTGGCCGAAAAAATGGTAAATATCAACATAAAATATCGGCTACGATGACGAAAATTCTATTTGCTTGAAGGGAGACCAAAAATCATTAAAATCGGATGAAAATTGAAGCGCGGGCGACGACATCCATGCCGAAAAACATGTTTTTGAGTAAAACGCGTTTAAAATGTGACAAGTATTTTTCAGATAAAAGAAGCGACGAAGCTTGAAAGTTACGGGATATTATCGATGCCTGGTCCATAATGACTATCACTCCGACTAGTGGATAACCGCTTTCTGCTACTCTGACCTGATAAGCCCTCATTTTCGTCTTCAAAGCGTCTCTGCCTTAACAGAATCGTCGCATTTCATCACCGCTTATTATTTGAAGGGCATTAGCCACTTGCATTAATACAGTATGGCCTACATTGAGTAGACATACTGCCAAATCTGAAGCCATGTTGACAATTTCGCTTCGACTGGATGTTGTTTTTGGAACGTATCTCCAAATGAGACTATTGAAACTTTCTCTCACATTTTGAGTAAAGCCGCCCCAAAACACGCTCCAGCAATTTAGGTTTACTCAAATCAGTGTAGATAAAGATGATAGCATCGATAATGACTTGTGGGAACCGGTTCTCTAAGGCTGAGACATGCCGTGCACGCTTGGCTTCAAACGCTCACAGAATTCTTCAATGTTATACATTCGAATTCAGTAATAAAAAAAAATTAGGGTTTTTTCGACCGTCACCCTGTCGTTTCCGCTTAATGAATTCCAGTAACACGCGATGTTGACCACGAAAGATATTGTCACCATTCTACTTACCCTTGTAAGTAGGCTGTTTAGGTTTTCTTATTGGTAACGCCACGTAGCGCTCTGTATGAAAATCACTGGCTGTGCTGTGTGCAGTCTGTGGCTAGTTTGCATTGTTGTCTGCCATTATAGTGTTGGGCAGCTGGATGTTAACAGCGCATAGCGTTGCGCAGTTGGAGGTGAGCCGCCAGCATTGGTGGATGTGGGGAGAGAGATGGCGGAGTTTTGAAATTTGTAATACTGGATATTATGGCTATGTATATTATGATTTTTCAACACTATTAAGGTAAATACATTGTTTGTTCTCTATTAAAATCTTTCATTTGCTAACTATGCCTATCAGTAGTTAGTGCCTTCTGTAGTTTGAATCTTTTATTTAGCTGGCAGTAGTGGCGCTCGTTGTATTGCAGTAGCTGGAGTAACGAAGATTTTTGTGAGGTAAGTGATCTGTGAAAGGTACAGGTTAATGTTAGTCAGGGCCATTCTTTTGTAGGGATTTCTGAAAGTCAGATTGCGTTGCGCTAAAAAAATATTGTGTGTAAGTTTAAGCACAGTTTTATATAATTGTTCTAAGGGGACGTTTCACCCTTAAATCAATTTTTCCCTAATGGCTGCCGTCTGTTCAGCCAACATTGACTGCCGTTCAACAGAAGGCAGATGCATCGTATCGTATTTGTGTCTGGTGTCTGGAGTTGTAATGACGAACCATTGTTTTTTGAGACGTTAAATAGTGCGATGTGCACATTAGACACTTCGCATGGCCTTCAAACGATACGAAAGGTGAGGCAATTGCCATTGTAAGGCAATTTCCCTTTGGTATTCCACTTTTTATTTTCTGATAGGTGCATGTTGTTGTTGTAGTCTTCAGTCCTGAGACTGGTTTGATGCAGCTCTCAATGCTACTCTATCCTGTGCAAACTGCTTCATCTCCCAGTACCTACTGCAGCCTACATCCTTCTGAATCTGTTTAGTGTATTCATCTCTTGGTCTCCGTCTACGATTTTTACCCTCCACGCTGCCCTCCAATACTAAATTGGTGATCCCTTGATGCCTCAGAACATGTCCTACCAACCGATCCCTTCTTCTAGTCAAGTTGTGCCACAAACTTATCTTCTCCCCAATCCTATTCAATACCTCCTCATTAATTATGTGATCTACCCATCTAATCTTCATCATTCTTCTGTAGCACCACATTTCGAAAGCTTCTATTCTCTTCTTGTCCAAACTATTTATCGTCCATGTTTCACTTCCATACATGGCTACACTCCATACAAATACTTTCAGAAACGACTTCCTGACCCTTAAATCTATTCTCGATGTTAACAAAGTTCTCTTCAGAAACGCTTTCCTTGCCATTGCCAGTCTACATTTTATATCCTCTCTGCTTCGACCATCATCAGTTATTTTGCTCCCCAAGTAGCAAAACTCCTTTACTACTTCAAGTGTCTCATTTCCTAATCTAATTCCCTCAGCCTCACCCGACTTAATTCGACTATATTCTATTATCCTCGTTTTGCTTTTGTTGATGTTCTCCTTTCAAGACACTGTCCATTCCGTTCAACTGCTCTTCCAAGTCCCTTGCATAGACGCCATAGTATTCTTAACGTAGGAAGTAGAGTTATCTACTATCCTTTATGGAGTTGCAAGCAGCGTAGTTAACAGCTGCGTACTGATTCCATTTCCTGTGTAAGAATGGTTACACATTATTTCGTACCGTATTATGAGCTGTGGTTTTTATTTTTTTGCTTACAGGTAAGGCGTGACGTGTGCAAGCGGAAGCATGTGCAGTGTGGTGCGCTGTGAGTACCGAAAATATTCTATTTTGTTTCTTTGTTCGTTCCTGCACTCAGCAAACATCTCACGGTCTCCATAACAACTCTAAATTAAGAAGTACATTCAACTTAATATCGCAAGCAACACCAATCGATTTAACCACACTGGTGTGCAGGCAGCCGAGTGGTGCTGTGAATTACACCGTGACCATTGCTCGAAGTCAGTGAAAACATCCGAGCACGGATCGCCACCATGCTATGCCACCGATCACGAAACACTGTAGTTGGTGAAATGTGGAAGAGAGCTGCAGCAACACAGAATGACGTCATCCGTGCCGTCCCGAAGCCCACGAGAAAGACAGGCCGTGGTGCCTACGTCACGAAGGTAGTCCTGCGCTCGCTCGCTCAAATCAGCAGACAAAGTACGTTTCTAGACCTGTTAACTCGCAACTAGGCGTGTCCGTACAGACGAAAACTGAATCTTCTACTGGAATCCGCTATCATGGAATCTTACTGTTATTAGTCCTATAATGATGGGATGTCCATGGGCCTACTTATAATTGTATTGGTTAAAAACAGTCTTGGTTGCAATTTTAGTTTTTTGTATTTTTCAACTACGCGTCCATCTAGAAACGTTTTTACTGAGTTTAACGAAGGCGATGTTGGCCTGATGTATTCGACGATGCCCTTTGGCTACACTGTCTAAAGGATCGTTCTAAGAAATATCAAATTAAGATCAACCTGAAGATGCCTAAATAAGGCGAAACGCGTAGTTGAAAAATATAAAAAAAACGAAATTGCAACCAAGGCTGTTTTTAACCAATACTGTTAAGCACTAATTTGCTGTATGCCACATATGGATTGGAAGAATTTCTACTTATAATTTGTTACGGCTGTACTGGCGTACAATAAAATAAAATCGTGCTAAAATGATTATCAGTTGCATAGGGCACCACTTCGAGCATGTAACGAGTGCTGTTAAGCAGATGAGACTAAATGCTATAAACAAGCCGTTCTACCATTTATATCAAGTATTGATCTAAAATTAAATTTTGCTGTGTACTGTTAACCAGTAAGACTTCATAATAGCAGATTCCAGTGGAAGATGCAATTCTTGTTAGTACTTACACGCCCAGCTGCGAGTTAACAGGTTCAGAAACGCATTTTGTCTGTTGAGCTGAGCGAGCGAGTTCAAGACTATGAAACGTCCCCTTAGAAAAATTGTACAAGACTGTGCTTAAACTGACACACAATAATTTTAGCGCAACGCAATCTGACTATCAAAAATGCCTACAAAAGAATGGCCCTGACAAACATTAAACTATACCTTTCACAAATCACTTACCTCACAAAAATCTTCATTACTCGAACTACTGCAATACAGCGAGCGGCACTACTGCCAGCTAAATACAAGATTCAAACTACAGAAGGCACTAACTACTGATAGGCATAGTTAGCAATTGAAAGATGATAATTGAGAACAAACAATGTATTTACCTTAATTTCATCAAAAGTCATAATATATGTAATTTCAAAACTCCGCCATTTCCTTCCACACATCCACCACTGCTGGCGGCTCACCTCTAACTGTTGCTGTGTTTGTCTCTGGTGTTGTTCCATTGTATCTAACTTTTTAAGATTTTGTTCCATTGCGTCTAACTTTTGAAGCTTTTGCTGTGTCTCTGATTCTGTTCCATTGTGTCTAACTTTAGAAGATTTTGTCCCATTTGTTGCATTAATTGTAATAACAATGCATTAGTGTCTGGAATCTGTTCCTCTACGCTTTTCGGCAGTGCATTTGCACCAGCAACATTCACATTTTGACAAGCAGAAAATTTATCTTGACTTATTTGAGAATCTACAGTACTTGCAAAATTGTGTCCTATCATTTCGGATTCCTGAGGCGAGCTGTTGCCGAGCGATCGATCGATAATGCTTCCCTGTTCACTAATTGTTTCACTGCCTACGCCATTGTTTGCCGCCCGCTCCATTTCCCTATGCACAGTTACCAAATTACTATGTTGAACATTAGTTAATTCATTACATGGTGGCGCTAACACACTGCTTTCGTCTTCACTGTCATTTCTCAGTTTACTTTGGAGCCTAGTATTACGTTTTTCACACGCCATTATTGTCACAATATTTCACACAACAACACAGAAAAACACAATTTGAAGAGCAAAAATAGGGGAATACATTAACATAGCACTGAAAATAATATCTAGTTAATTGCAAGCGCAGCTGCGAAATACTTGGTGCAAATCTACATGCATGCCACAACTGTTTTACTGTACAACAATGAAAGGCTGCAACTACAAAGGAGATTCTCTCTAGAATTACGCGCTAGCAATAAACAAAATCTACACTAATTACACAAATTACAAGAAAAAATCAGAAGATTCCAGTGAGGTATCCTCGGCTAACGGTCGACATATGAAACGTCCCCTTAGAAAAATTGTACAAGACTGTGCTTAAACTGACACACAATAATTTTAGCGCAACGCAATCTGACTATTAAAAATGCCTACAAAAGAATGGCCCTGACAAACATAAAACTATACCTTTCAACTACCTTCGTGACGTACGCGCCGCGGCCTGTCTTTCTCGTGGGCCTCGTGTTGTCCAGGCTCTGTTCGATTCGGCGTTCAGTGGGGCTAGAGTTGTTGTTGTTGCTGCCAGGGGGTATAGTCTGTGAATGATAACAGTCTCGCCTTTTTGGCACGATTGCAGTTTCTTATCTTCAGCAATTCTGAAGTGACTGAAATAATTCTGATACTTGAGAATAGGTATAGAGTTGAAATTGTAGGAGTGTATAATAAGAAAACAACTGCCCAGGTGCGAGCTGGACTCACGCACTGAGGGCTATGTACAAACATAGTTATCTTTAGAGGGTGTTGCAGCGGCGCGGTTCTTTCCGTCCCTTTTACGACGGACCTGCACCCACCTGTGAACATTGTCTCACCAGATCATCAGTAGGAAAGCCGAGTGGAACCTACTGTACTTCGACGTGAACTAGGCTGCAATTAAAGTCACTAATTTACGTTTCGGGAGAAAGTTTTCAAACGAATGAAAGGTTGGAAATTTTGTCCTCAATTAATATATTTTGAAACTTAGGTGAACAAGTGTCACTGCGAAGCCCGTGCTAGTCTTAACACAGTCACTCATAACCCCTTTCACCCACGTTAGCAAGTGTTGCATTTCCCGAAAACGTAATAGCTACAAAAATACTGATAATGCTCGCCAAATATTAAGTCTGTCGCTACCAAATGCAGTCACAGTTTTTAGCCACCGACCTGCTCAATACGCCACGCGGAATATATGTCTTTTCTCGTCACAAAATTCACTTAAAAATTCCGACATTTCTACACGCCCATCGGAATAATTATGCCGTCACTTTACCACACTTTTCATGTATGAAACACTGCTAGATCCGGCAACTTATCGTCTGCATCGGAACTACTGCTACACACGTCCGAACTGTTTCATGGCTAGGCTCCCACTCTTCTCTAGAATACTCTAAGTCTTCTCTACCAGCAGAGAAAGGCGCGCGAAGAATATTGCTTTACCATTGGTCAGTTTACTCAACAGCCAATAGCAAAACAACATTCTCCCGCGTCAGTATTGTTATTTACACCTGAATTAACTTTCCCTTTACCATAAACTTACTTTTCAAATCTATTCTACAAAAATCCCCCTTTGTCCACATCCATGGTTTTACATCAGGGGGGGAGAACCCTGTAGGTTTTAATTTTGAGTGCACTGCCACATGTAATGGGGTGATATGTACAATGGAACACGTTTCTACTCAGGAATGGATATGTAGTACTGTTCTTTATAGTGTTTTCTGCTTTACATTCATACAGCGTTTGTAAATGACGCTACGTCTGTGTTCTTATATTTTTCTAGGTCTGAACACGGTCTTTAGCTACCGAAATTAATCACCTGATTACAAATAAGCCTTGTGATCCAAGACTGGAATTATAACGAAGCAAATATTTTCCTAGATTGCTGAAACCTTTTTCGTGAGTATGCCACAACTTGTAAATTTAATGAGAGATTTTGCAAGTATCGAAATCGTGACATAAATGGTCGTATCGTTTGATTCCATTGACTTAGAAGCTTAACATTTTGACACCACCCATGGTCTGTAGAACTCAGTATGTGACATAAATTTCAACTTGATACATGTAGCTGATCATAACAAAAACGAGTATTAACAGACAGACGGACAATCAGCTAATAAATGACAAAAAATTCTTTTCGCGTGATATAATTAAAAATTTAATTACAAATTCGAAATTTTCCAATTTTTTCCTTCGGTTGTACTGCGACTCTTCTTCCGTGCAGTAGTACATGATTCTAGGTAAGTACGCTGAGGGTTCTGATAAATAAGTTTCCGAGTATCAAAATATGTGACATAAATGGCCGTAACTTTTGATTTTGAAGCTTCAGTATTTTTTACATCGCCATTGGACCGTAGACCTTAATACGTGATATAAATTTCAAGTTAATACGTCATCCCGTTCCTGGGAAAAGGGCGTCGAACAGGCAGATAGACGGACAAGGCATTTGTCCAATAAGGATCCCATTTTTACCGACATTTCTACCTAACTGTGACACCGAGAAAAAAAAAAGGAAATGATCGACCTAAGTTGTAGTTTGTAAACCAACACTAATGGTTCCCAGCTGATCTGAAGTATTGCACCCGTCTGAGGATCCCGTTACGACCCGGAACAACTCCGTGTCGACCGACATCGAGTTGTACACGAAATATTCGCCGCGTAGCTGTAACAAACTCGACGCTTCTAACGAAACTGTCACAGAAGAGCAAACGACGTTGCAAGTCCCACCGCTCCATTAAACCTGAAATGGCTTCCTGTGTGGAGGAGGACTACGCCCAGCACGATCCTATCCCGCCACCGCGCTCTCACTACTAAAAAGGTCGGAACCACCAGTCTTCCCAGTGTCGCCCCGTACACCAGTCGATGACTCCATTCAAGATAACGTGCGTGATACCAAAATTAAATGGCGAGTTCGCAGTCTACCTAGGAGGTCGAGGCGCGGAGATAGGTAGCTTCAGTTCAGTGCTGAAGGTATAGTGGACTCTGAGAAGTGAGATAAAGTGCCCACCTGTACTGTGGCTTGCCGAAAGCAGTACCTGGTGGACTGGAGAGAACCTTTTCCGCTCAGCACATCCGCTGGTGCGGTTTTCCCTGGACGTAGCTTTCGAACTGTCGCTTTCTCCAGCGCACTCCAGACGTGACTCCGCTGCTTACCATCTGCTGCTCCCGACACAGCGCGATCTGTCTGCGCAACCCCAGTCGGCGTCAAATTCCGCCACCTGTTGGGTCACCAGTGCGAGCCGGCTCGGATCACGGGATCCCGGGTTCGATTGCCGGCCGGCTTGGGGATTTTCTCTGCTCGGGGACTGGGTGTTTGTGTTGTCATCATCATTTCATAGTTATTATCATCATTCGTGACAGTGGCTAGATTGGACTGTGTAAAAATTGGACTCTGTGAAAATTGGGGCTTCGTACGGACGCTGATGACCACGCAGTTGAACGCCCCACAAACCAATCATCATCATCATCAACATCAGTGCGAGCCGGTGTCGCTGGCTTATCGGCCGTGGACTTTGCAACCCGTGACATCAACGTGGTGTTCCCGACCACAAATATTTTAGCCGTTTGTCTCCCAACAGTTAAAAGAAGTCTCAGCAATGGCGGAGGCTCTGCCTGCTGTATTGTGATAAGAACACGCCTACATATTTTGTCCAGGCTATGCACAAAATACGTAAACACTGTTATTTTTTTTGTTATTTTACCTATTTTTGTATCTGTTTAGGGCTCTGTGCCTCAGTCTGTTCAAGGTGTACAACTTTGCTTCCGCCGTTTTTTCCCCAACATTTCACGCTTTAATGACACAAATTGGTTTCACATGTATCATTAAAAGTATTTTCCATCGCTGGCCACTGCTTTCCCCTCTTTTGGGCAGTGTATGAATCCCGCATCCAAAAAATTGTTCGTCTTTAGAAGCGATCCACGAGTCGGTCAAATTTGTGACTACGTCACGAGATCGGAAGTGTTGGTCAGCCAGGCCATGCGCCATTGATCTAAACAGATGATAGAGGGAGCAGGTAGGACTTCCCATTTTAACGTTTCCTAGTACGTTTTGACCTCTTTTACAACATGGGGTCGAGCGTTGTCGTGCTGCAAAATCACTTTATAGTGCCACTCGCTGTATTGCGGCCGTTTGTCTTTTAACGCTCTGCTCAGACGCAATAACTGCGTTCGATAACGAACACCTGTGATTGTTTCACTTGGTTTTAACACCCCATAATACACGGCGCCGAGCTGGTCCCACGAAATGCAGAGCATGATCTTGGAGCCGTGAATATTCGGTTTGGCCGTCGACGTGGAAGCATGGCCGGCATATCCCCATGATTTTTTGCATTTAGGGTTATCATAATGAACCTATTTTTCGTACCCGGTCACAATGCGATGCAGAAATCCCTCCCGTTTTTGCCTGTGAACCAACACACAAACGCACAAACGTCATTCAATGTCTCTTGGTTTCAGCTCACACGGGACCCAAGTGTCTTCTTTCTGAATCGTGCCCATAGCCTTGAGACGTTTTGAAATGGCTTGCTTTGTCACTCCCACTAATCGTACCAATTCTTCTCGAGTTTGACGCGAGTCTTCCCTCAGCACTGTCTCCAATTCTGCATCTTCGAAAACATTCTCTCTTCCACTACTATGCCGGTCTACGACATTAAAATCACCTTTCTTAAAGCGTTGAAACCACTCACGACACGTTATTTCACTAATAGCGTCCTTACCGTACGTACTTGAGAGCATTCGATGAGACGCAGCCGCTGTTTTCTTCATATTGAAACAAAACAGTAACACCTCCCGCAAATGACGAGGATTAGGCTCGTAAACTGACATTTTCAATCAAGAACAACTTTATGATGCAGACACAAATCGACTAATTTTTGAATGAGCTTATGTTGACCGATGTCCGAGCTAACTGTCTGACGTCTGCGATCTGTTTCTTTCGACCGCTGCTTACCGTTGTCGCCACCTATCGGCAAACGGCGAAAACAAACTTGTACACCTTGTAAAAACGGAGCTGACCAATCCGTCGCGCAAGAGCACTAAAATCTGGTTTTAAGTAGGAACTGTAATTAATCACTGGACAGAAAACTGTTAACATTAACTAGAGCAGATGGCCATTGTTGATGGTGGATGCACTTCTTTTAGTGGCCAAATTACTTGTAGAAAAATGCTGTAAAATTTAGTAAAGATTACATCTTATGATACCACCATCACTTCTGCGGGGCCGGTATCTGTTAAATTACGGGCGAAATGGAATCGTAGCTTCGAGGCTGTGGCCAGATCATTTAAGGTTCCGCGCCTGCATTCAAGTTCGCAAAACGCCGCGTGGTGATAGGCAGTCGATCTCAGGGACGCTGTAGCATGTTACAAATGAATAAATGTCAGAATACTGATTGTATTCGGCCATTGCTCCTCCACTGCCTTATCCGTTAAGCTCAAATTGCTCGTTGACTGTAACAATAAAACATTTCATGTACCTTATACTGTATTAGGAGAACTGTTAAAATGAGAACTCGTGAGACTTAACTAATTTACATTAATTTAATTACGAATGGTTTTGAGGGTACGCTTACGTCAGATCCGACTACACAACAGAAGGATCAGTTACTCGTACGCAAGGAACGCAGCTATAGTGCGTCCTGTCAGTACAAAGGCTAACAGACAAGACAGAGAGAGATACGAGCAGGAACGCTCTTCACTTACATTCCAAACCGAAGAAACGTATTACAATTAATTGCAATCAGCCACAGGCTACACCTTTGAAAAGTTACTTATGAAATTATAGTAACATTTCACAAATTTAATGTACGTAAGTTACTTAGACATGAAGTTACTTACAGTAAAAAGTAGGCGCATTTCTGTGCTTTCAGTCGCTTTTGCGACGCTACATTTTCAAAAAATTACGTGGGTCTCTCCACGTAATTCTTCAGAGCCCGTTATATGACCGCTTTGTTGTCTGGCTGTCTCTATGTCTCTGTGTCTCTCCCACTGCTAAGTTCCCTTTTTCTCAGAAACTGGTAGGCATTTCACGTTAGGTCGGAGGTTCGAGTCCTCCCTCGGGCGTGGGTGGACGTGGTGTTGTTACCATAAGTTAGTTTAAGTAGTGTGTAAGTCTAGGGACCGATGACTTTAGCAGTTTCGTCCCTTTAGGAATTCACACACATTTGAACATTTTTCAGGTTAGGTCAATTTATGTCAAATAGTGAAATCGAGGATGTCTTCACAGTGTAAAAATTTTAAGCTTCTAAGTCAATTCATTCAAAAGATACGTCAGTTTATATCACATATTTGAATACTCGAAAAATCACTTATCGAAACCTGTAGGATACTTCCCGTTGACCTAGAATCATGAAATTTGGAAAGAACCAAGGTTTCACAGCAAAAGTACGGAAGAAATCCGAAAGTTGTTAATTGGTAATTATGCAACACGAAAAAATATTTTTCTATTTTTTTTTATCCGTCTGCCTGTCTGTCGATCTCTTAAGACCCGTTTCTCTCGTCAACAGTTTAGCTTATCAAATTGACATTTATGTCACTTACCACGGCCTATGGTCCCTTGGCGGTGAAAAAATGCTGAGCTTCTAAGATAATGCAAAGATTCGGCCATTTTGATGGTTGCAAACTCACCCATCAAAACCTATGGGCTACTTCCCTTTCACGTTGAATCGTGAAATTTGGTAAGAAGCAAGGTTTAATAATACAAGTAAATTTAAAAAAAAACGTAGAAATTGTTAAAGTGAAATCATATCACATAATAAATGCGTGTTTCCTATCATAACATACATACGTCAAAAGCATAACAGACGAACATCACGGCATGGTAACACAAAATGTAAGTTGTAGCCACGTTTAAGTCAGCAAACAAAAAATGTTTTATTAAATCTTCTCTCATGTGAACTGAAATCCTCTGGTCGCTTCTTTTTGTATGTCCGTACCAGTCTGAGAAACTACCGTATAGTTCTCGATATTCTCAAGGAAATTGGGGGACCGATATCTTGCCAGTATCTTTATCAAAAACAGGCAAAATCTTTGTGACTCTCGATTTCCAGGTTGTGTGATCAAATATAATCCGAAGAGCCAAAGAAACTGGTTCATCTACCTAATATCGTGTAGGGCCCCCGCCAGCGCACAGAAGTGCCGCAACACGACCTAGCACGGACTCGACTAATGTCTGAAGTAGTGCTGGAGGGAACGGGCACCGTGAATCCCGCCGCTCTGTCCATAAATCCGTAAGAGTTCGACGGGGTGAAGATCTCTTCTGAACAGCACGTTGCAAGGCATCCCAGATATGCTCAGTGATGTTCGTGTAAGGGGAGTTTGGCGGCCTGCGCAAGTTTTTAAACTGAGAAGAGTGTTCCTGGAGCGACTCTGTACCAATTTTGGACGTGTAGGGTGTTGCGTTGTCGTGCTGGAATTGCCAAAGTCGGTCGGAACGCTCAATGGACGTGAATGGGTGCAGGTGATCAGACACGATGCTGACGTACGTGTCACCTGTCAGAGTCGTACCTAGACGCATCATGGGTTCCATTCCATCCAACTGTACAAGCGCTACAGCATTACAGAACTTGCACCAGCTTGAACAGTCCCCTGCTGACATGCAGGGTTCATGGATTCACGAGGTTGTCTCCATACCTGTACACGTCCATCCTCTCGATACAATTTGAAAAGAGACTCGTCCGACCAAGCAACGTATTTCCAGTCATCAACAGTCCAGTGCCGGTGTTCATGGACCCAGGACAGGCGTAAAGCTTTGTGTCGATGATATTTCGTTGAATGCTTTGCACGCTGACCCTTGTTGATGGCCCAGCATTCAAATCTGCAGCAATTTGCGGAAGGGTTGCACTTCCGTCACGTTTAACGATTCTCTTCAGTCGTCCAGTCTCGCAGGATCTTTTTCCGGCCGCAGCGATGTCGGAGATTTTATGTTTTTACCGGATTCCTGGTTTTCACGGTACACTCGTGAAATGGTCGTACGGGAAAATTCCCACTTCATCGCTTGCTCGGAGATGCTGAGTCCCATTGCTTGTGCGCCGACTGAAATACCACGTTCAAACTCGCTTAAATCTCGATAACCTGCCATTGCCGCAGCAGTAATCGATCTAACAACTGCGCCAGACACTTGTTGTCTTATACAGGCGTTGCCGACCGCAGCGCCCTATTCTGCCTGTTTACATGTCTCTGTAGTTGAATGTGCTTACCTATACCAGTTTCTTTGGCGCTTCAGTGTGTATACATAAGGTGAATTAAGGATGGGTCCGCCTTTTTGCAAATACACAAATTACGTATACGGAAAATTAAGCTTGTACGAACCGTCAGTGCGTGTGTATTACTCGCACTTGGGCAATTGTTTTATAATATTATTGCAGCAAACGATTACTGCTATTTATGTTTCACTTTTAAATTTTCGCTCAATTTTTGTAAGAAAGTCGCAGGTTTTAAACAATTTTTTGATATGCCCCGAGACGCTATATACTTTTTTAGTGTCTTTTAACCTTTTCTCATGATCTATGAATCTCTTTCTTCTTTTTTGAAAAGGCAGATATGCTCCACCTTTCAACTGTCTGCTCTCAGTAGTCAGTCCTACCTACATCCACTTTGAATCGGTTTACCGCATTCATGTCCCAGTCTCCCTCTACAGCTTTTAGCCCCCAGTCTTCCTTCATCAATCTGCCAGTTCCTTGATCCGTCAGGGTGTGTCCCACCAACCAACCCATTCTATTAGTCATATTTTCCCGCAGATTTCTTTTCTCCCCAATTAGATTTGGTATATCCTCTTCCCTTATCGGACGTACCCGTCTAAAATTCAACATTACCATGCATAAACCATATTTTGAAAGCTTCTATTCTCTTCTTGTCTTAACTGCATTTTATCGTGCCACTCTGGGGAAAAATACACTCTTAGAGAAATAAAAACGACAGAAATCGCTAGATGTACATGTACAGGCAGACAAATGATTACAGTGTCAGGAACACTGGATGATGTAAATAAGAGAAAGTGCTTCACAAACAAAGCATGTTAACAACGCGCTGGCCAACCTCTGGCCCTTATGCAAGCGGTTATTCCAGTTGTCATTGCTTGGTAGAGTTGGTGGATGTTCTCCTGAGGTATATTGTCTCATGTTACGTCTACATCTACATCCATACTCCGCAACCCACTTGACGGTGTGTGACGGAGGCTACCTTGAGTACCTCTATCGGTTCTCCCTTCTATTCCAGTCTCGTATTGTTCGTGGAAAGAAAGATTGTCGGCATGCCTCTGTGTGGGCGCTAATCTCTGCGATTTTATCCTCACGGCCTCTTCGCGAGATATACGTAGGAGAGAGCAATATAGTGTTTGAGTCCTCGGTGAAGGTATGTACTCGAAACTTCAACAAAAGCCCGTACCGAGCTACTGAGCGTCTCTATTGCAGAGTCTTCCACTGGAGTTTATCTATCATCTCCGTAACGCTTTCGCCATTACTAAATGATCCTGTAACGAAGCGCGCTGCTCTCCGTTGGATCTTCTCTATCTCTTCTATCAACCCTATCTGGTACGGATCCCACACCGGTGAGCAGTATTCAAGTAGTGGGCGAACAAGTGTACTGTAAGCTACTTCCTTTGTTTTCCGACTGCATTTCCTTAGGATTCTTCCAATGAATCTCAGTCTGGCATCTACTTTACCGACGATTAATTTTGTATGTTCATTTAATTTTAAATCACTCCTAATGCGTACTCCCAGATAATTTATGGAATTAACTGCTTCCAGTTGGTGACCTGCTATATTGTAGCTAAATGATATGGGATCTTTCTTTCTATGTATTCGCAGCACATTACACTTGTCTGCAATGAGATTCAGTTGCCATTCCCTACACCATGCGTCAATTCGCTGCAGATCCTCCTGCATTTCAGTACAATTTTCCATTGTTACAACCTCGCGATATACCACAGCATCATCCGCAAAAAGCCTCAGTGAACTTCGGATGTCATCCACCAGGTCATTTATGTATACTGTGAACAGCAACGGTCGTACGACACTCCCCTGCGGCACACCTGAAATCACTCTTACTTCGGAAGACTTCTCTCCATTGAGAGTGACATGCTGCGTTCTGTTATCTAGGAACTCTTCAATCCAATCACACAATTGGTCTCATTGTCCATATGCTCTTACTTTGTTCATTAAACGACTGTGGGGAATTGTAACAAACGCCATGCTGAAGTGAAGAAACACGGCATCTACATGGGAACTCGTGTCTATGGCCCTCAGAGTCTCGTGGACGAATAGCACGAGCTGGGTTTCACACGATCGTCTTTTTCGAAACCCATGCTGATTCCTGCAGAGTAGATTTCTAGTCTGCAGATAAGTCATTATACTCGAACGTAACACATGTTCCAGAATTGGCGCTCTAGATCGTCAAACCCCCGAGGTGGTTGGAGGGCCCTGTCCATAATGCTCCAAACATTCTCAATTGGGGAGAGATCCTGTGACCTTGCTAGCCAAGCGAACCAGCATAAACTGTAGCCGTATGCAGGAGGCCATCACCTTGCTGAAATGTAAGCCCCTGGATGGCTGGCCATGAAGGACAACAAAACGGGGCGTAAAATATCGTCGACGTACCGCTGTGCTGTAAGGGTGCCGCTGATGACAACCAAAGAGGTCCTGCTGTGTAAATAAACGGCATCCCAGGCCAGCACTCCTGGTTGTCGGGCCGTACAGCAGGCGACAGTTATATTGGAATCCCACCGCTGTCTGCAGCGTCTCCAAACACCTCTTCTCTGCTCATAGGGCTCACTTCAAAGCGGGACTCATCACTGAAGACAGTTTCACTTCGGTCCTGAGACTGCACGCCAAAGACGTGTATGAAGTAGCCCCAGACATTGGTGGAACATCAACCTGACTGTCGCCCAACGTAAGGCCCGACAGCCGGGACTGATGGTCTCGGGTGGCATTCCTTCTAACAGCAGGACACCTCTGGTTGGCACCTTTACAGCCCATGGGTACGACGACGGTATTCTACGCCCCGTTTTGTTACCCTTCATGGGGAGCCATCCAGTGGCTCACATCTCAGCAAGGTAATGCCCGCCCGCCCACAGCTGTTTGTCTACGTGCTTCTAAAATCCTACCTTGACCAGAAAGGTCACCGGATCTCTCCCCAACTGAGATCTTTTGGATCACTACGAGCAGGACTCCCCAACCCGCTCGAAATATTGGCGATCTAACGCGCCACTTAGACAAAATCTGGCGTAATATCCCCCAGGAAGAATCCAACAATTCCCATCAGAAGATCGACGACTCGTTAATAACTTGCTCAATTTATGAAGCTCTTTCTCTTGAATAAGTCATCCAGTTTTTTCTGAAGCTGTAATCATTTGTTTGTCTCTATATCTACATCACATCACCGATTTCCGTCCCATTCCGATATTTCCTTCGTAGTGTGAAGGCATTCTGACTCTCTTTCTTGCCATTCCCAGTCTACATTGTATATACACTCTGCTTCGACCGCCGTTAGTTATTTTGCTCCGCAAATGGCAAAACTCATCTGTTACTTTTAGCGTCGTATTTCGTACATTAATGCCCGCGGAGTTGTCTGATTTGTTTCGACTACATTCTATTACTCTCGTTTTACTTTTCCTGATGTTCATCCTATAAACTCTTGTCAAGACACTATACGTTCCGTCCAACTGCTCTTTCAACTCGTTTAGCGTCTGAAACAGAATTACAGTGTCACTCGAAAATCTCAGAGTTTTAAGTTATTCTCCCTGGACTTTAATTCTCTTTGCAAATTTCAATTTAGTTACTGCACAGTTCGCTTAACGTATAGACTGAACAATGTTGGTAAGAGGTTAAATGCTGTCTCTGTTCTCACATCCACTACAGCTTTGCTTTCACGTCATTCGATTCTTGTAACTGCATTCCGGTTAACTTTCTCTGACTGTATTTTACCCCTACTACCTTCACAACTTCAAAAAGTATGTGCGAGGAAACATTGCTAAACGCTTTCTCTGAGTCTACAAATGTTATAATCATAATTTTTTCTTTCTTCAATTTATCTTCTAAGATAAGGCGTCTCGCGTGTTCGTACATTTCTCCGAAAGAGGAACAGGTCTTTGATTCTAACAACAGCTCCACACTTCTGGCAGTGTTATGTGTGGTTATATAATTTACAGATCAACATAACGAAGTTTAAAGCCTAAAAGACTCGACAAACTGAAAATAACTTGTTCGTAACATTCAGTAGATAAGCTGACGCACTTGCTAGTTGGTCGACTTGTAAATCATCTGTTTCTCTACGTATTATACCAAACGAAATCCCATTTTGTGTCATATTATCAAAGATAAAACCGTTATTACTTCTTAATTTGCCTAGGTACGGTCTGATCAAGTGGAAATTTATCTTATCGCGCAATCTACATCTACTCAGAAGACATCTCTTCTGAGTTTGCTATCGTTTCACGTCAGTACGCATGAGTGTCGGCTGAGAAACTTATTCCGAAAGCGAATGGCATTGACGTAACAAACCTATTGTCATTATGAGATATCAAACACTCGTATCGGATAACTGCTTTTTATATCAACCGCTTTGACGACAGAAACACTAGATTGTCACTGGGCAACGGAACAAGATCGCTTTTAGAAATGGATGAAGCGCGACGAACAATTTTCAAGTCGTGAACGGAGCAATGAGAACGACTCACCGCTTCGCCCCGGATTCATCAATTTTGAAAAATCTTTCGATTTAGTGCCAGCTACATCATCAGCAACAGTCATTTGGAAATTAAGACATGGCTTCAGTCGACACTGCCTGATAAAAGAACTGAAGCATCCGGAAACGGAGTTTGAAAGAAATGAAACTACACGAGATGAAAGCGTGTGATATGTGATTCTGATTATTAGACACTGAAGCGCCAAATAAACTGGTAGAGCCATGCGTATTCAAACACAGAGATATGTAAACAGGCAGAATACAGCTTTGCGGTCGACAACGCCTACACAAGACAACAAGTGTCTGGCGCAGTTGTTAGATCTGCTACAATGGCACGTTATCGAGATTTGACTGGGTTTGAACGTGGTGGTATAGTCGGCTCACGAGCGATGGGAAACATCATCTCCGAGGTAGCGATAAAGTGGGGATTTTCCGTACGACCATTTCACGAGTGAACCGTGAATGTCAGGAATCCGGTAAAACATCAAATCACTGATATCGCTGCGGCCAGAGAAAGATCCTGCAAGAACAGGACCAAGGACGACTGAAGAGAATCGTTGAACGTGACAAAAGTGCAACCCTTCCGCAAATTGCTGCAGATTTCAAATCTGGTCCATCAATAAGTATCAGCGCGCGAACCATTGAACGAAACATCATCGATATGGATTTTCGGAGCCAAAGGCCAA
The DNA here is from genome assembly GCF_023864275.1 of Schistocerca cancellata. NCBI lineage: Eukaryota > Metazoa > Arthropoda > Insecta > Orthoptera > Acrididae > Schistocerca > Schistocerca cancellata. Next base: position 11,444,200 of record NC_064635.1, on the reverse strand, counting down.
GTCGTGTGCACTTGATGACTGCACGACACAAAGCTTTACGCCGCTCCTGGGCCCGTCAACACCGACATTGGACTGTTGACGACTGGAAATATGTTGCCTGGTCGAACGACTCTCGTTTGAAGTTGCATCGAGTGGATGGACGTGTACGGGTATGGAGACAACCTCATGAATTGATGGACCGTGCATGTCAGCAGGGGACTGTTCAAGCTGGTGGAGGCTCTGTAATGTTGTGGGGCGTGTGCAGTTGGAGTGACGTGGAATCCCTGATACGTCTAGATACGACTCTGACAGGTGACACGTAGAAAAGCATCCTGTCTGATCACTTTCATCCATTATACATTCCGGCGGACTTGGGAAATTCAAGCAGGACAATGCGACACCCCACACGTCCAGAATTCGTACAAGGTGGCTCCAGGAACACTCTTCTGATCTTAAACATTCCGCTGGCCACTAAACTCCCCAGGCATGAACATTATCGAGCATATCTTGGATGCCTTGCAAAGTGCTGTAGAGAAGAGATCTCCACTCCCTCGTACTCTTACGAATTCACGGACAGTGTTGTGGGATTCGTGGTGTCAGTTTCCTCCAGCACTACGTCAGACATTAGTCGAGTCCATGGCTCGTCGTTCTGCGGCACTTCTGCGTGCTCGCGGGGACCCTACACGGTTTTAGGCAGGTGCACCAGTTTCTTTGGCTCTTCAGTGCAAAATCGACTCATAAGGAACTTCGCACAACGCTCCTCCTTATTAGTGTGGCCCTCTGGTCTCCTCTGGCCCTGATGTATGCACTAACTCAGTTCGGAGGGGATCGTATCCTCACTTGAGGAGAGCTGGCCTACAACTTTCGTAAACGATCCTCTGTAATGTGGACACTGGCCCTGGGATGTAGTCGATGTCCAGTTGCTCTCGCACATGTTCTCTCGGCGGCGAATCTGGGGACCTTACTGGCCACAGGAGTAACTGAACGTCAGGCAGGTATTTCACAGTCACGTGCCATATTTGACGGAGCGTTGTCCTGTTGGAAAATGGTACCAAGACACTGCCGCTTGAGAGGCGACACACGAGGACACAGAATGCTGTAACTTATGTTGCTTCTATCAGAGTTCTCTCTGTCACTGCCAATAGTGACCTGGTGGATACTCACACCACGACGCCGGGAGTAGCAAGGCCGTGCCTCCCCAAAACACTGCGAGTTCTGGACCTCGACCGAGATGGCCGCCACACTCGCCGAGAACCGCAGTTCATCACTGGACACAGTACGACACCATTCATCAGCAGTCCATGGTTCCCGCTGACCGTACTTCTCCAAGCACAACCGTTTGTGTTGCGGTGTTAGCGGCAGTCAACGCATGGAGGCGATGATTCTCTATTGCGGCTGCTGTTGGTCTGCAACTGATGGCGCTGGTTGTCACAGAATGTTGCGGTCATGTTGTTTTCGCTGAGCAGTGTGCGTGGTGTAGGCATATTGTCTGATGTATGAAACGCCTAGTTCCCTCATTCATTAATTTACACTTCTGGCCATTAAAATTGCTACACCAAGAAGAAATACAGATCATAAACGGGTATTCATTGGACATATATATTATACTAGAACTGACATGTTATTACATTTTCACGCAATGAGGGTGCACAGATCCTGAGAAATCAGTACCCAGAACAATCACCTCTGGCCGCAATAACGGCCGTGATACGCCTGGGCATTGAGTCAAACAGAGCTTGGATGGCGTGTACAGGTACAGCTGCCCATGCAGCTTCAACACGATACCACAGTTCATCAAGAGTAGTGACTGGCGTATTGTGACGAGCCAGTTCCTCGGCCGCCATCGACCACACGTTTTCAGTTGGTGAGAGAGCTGGAGAATGTGCTGGCCAGGGCTGCAGTCGAACATTTTCTGTATCCAGAAAGGCCCGTACAGGACCTGCAACATGCGGTCGTGCATTATCCTGCTGAAATGTAGGGTTTCGCAGGGATCGAATGAAGGGTAGGGCCACGGGTGGTAACACATCTGAAATGTAACGTCCACTGTTCAAAGTTCCATCAGTGCGAACAAGAGATGACCGAGACGTGTAACCAGTGGCACCCCATACCATCACGCCGAGTGATACGCCAGTATGGCAATGACGAATACACGCTTCCAATGTGCGTTCACCGAGATGTCGCCAAACGCGGATGCGACCATCACGATGCTGTAAACAGAACCTGGATTCATCCGAAAAAATGACGTTTTGCCATTCGTGCAGCGAGGTTCGTCTTTGAGTACACCATCGCAGGCGCTCCTGTCTGTGATACAGCATCAGGGATAACCGCAGCCATTGTCTCCGAGCTGGTAGTCTATGCTGCTGCAAACGTCGTCGAACTGTGCGTGCAGATGGTTGTTGTCTGCAAACGTTGACTCAGGGATCGAGACGTGGCTGCACGATCCGTTACAGCCATGCTACTGTACAGCTAAATAACGACTCATCGATAGCGCATCGTGGGTCGACCGCGCAGCCACACAGTCAAATTAGAAGTACTTTGTATATTCTTTGGTTTAAAGTGACGGAACAAGTACTGTTGATTAGTGTAGGTTCAGTTGTCGCACTCTGAAGATGAGCGGAAGAAGTACGGCCGAAACATTACGAAAGGAAGAAACTAAGTTCATGCGGCTGCTCTCCCGACGTTTAGTGGATGAGCTTGAGCAGTGTTTTGCTGATGAGTGCGGAGCTTATGGCTGAGAGCGGCAGTTGTACTGGCGGAGGAAGTGCGTGCGTGCGTATCTGCGTGTGTCCTGATAGACAAGCACGGGCTGCCGTATCACTCTGCTGGGAGCTTTGACCCTAGACCCGCGGTCGGCCCCGTGGGACGTGGCGTAAGTGTTGTGGATTGGCAAGAGAGCCAACCCACTATGAGAGGAAGCCGAAAGGCACGCGTTTTAGCTCACGCAGGCTGGCGTGAGGTCTGGAACAGGACAAGGAAATTAGACTAGCAAAAATAATACGTAGCTGCTGGAATACTTAACGTTAATCCATAAATGGTGGACATCGCACTTGACGGTACATGTTTTACAGCATCAGTAGTAACTGGTAATGGCGCCTTGCTATGTCGTAGCAAATGACGTATCTGAAAGCTATGCTGACTATCGTCTCGGCAAATGAGAGCGTATTTTGTCAGTGAACCATCGCTAGCAAAGTCGGCTGTACAACTGGGGCGAGTGCTAGGAAGTCTCTCTAGACCTGCCGTGTGGCGGCGCTCGGTCTGCCATCACTGACAGTGGCGACACGCGGGTCCGACGTATACTAACGGACCGCGGCCGATTTAAAGGCTACCACCTAGCAAGTGTGGTGCCTGGCGGTGACACCACACTAAGCTCATCAGTCCGCGATGTGGCGTTTTCCCCAGTTGTACCCAACTCCCGCGTAGTTCACAATCGTCAACTTTTTTACAGTACTGGCCACTGAAATGTAACGTCCAGTGTTCAAAGTACCGTCAATGCGAACAAGAGGTGACCGAGACGTGTAACTAACGGCACCCCATACCATCACGCCGGGTGATACGCCAGTATGGCGATGACGAATACACGATTCCAATGTGCGTTCACCGCGATGTCGCCAAACACGGATGCGACCATCATGATGCTGTAAACAGAACGTGGATTCATCCGAAAAAATGACGTTTTCCCATTCGTGCACCCAGGTTCGTCGTCGAGTACACCATCGCAGGCGCTCCTGTCTGTGATGCAGCGTCAAGGATTACCGCGGTCATGGTCTCCGAGCTGATAGTCCATGCTGCTGCAAACGTCGTCGAACTGTTCGTGCAGATGGTTGTTGTCTTGCAAACGTCCCCATCTGTTGACTCAGGGATCGACACGTGGCTGCACGCTCCGTTACAGCCATGTGGATAAGATGCCTGTCATGTCGACTGCTAGTGATACGAGGCCTTTGGGATCCAGCACGGCGTTCCGTATTACCCTCCTGAATCCACTGATTCCATATTCTGCTAACAGTCATTGGATCTCGACCAATGCGAGCACCAATGTCGCTATACGATAAACCACAATCTCTATAGGTTACAACCCGACCTTCATCAAAGTCGGAAACGTGATGGTACGCATTTCTCCTTCTTAGACGAGGCAACACAACAACGCATCACCAGGCAACGCCGGTGAACTGCTGTTTGTGTGTGAGAAATCGGTTGGAAACTTTCCTCATGTCAGCACGTTGTAGGTGTCGCTACCGTCGCCACCCTTGTGTGAATGCTCTGAAAAGCTAATCATTTGCATATCACAGCATTTCCTCCTGTCGGTTAAATTTCGCGTCTGTACCACGTCGTCTTCGTGGTGTAATAATTTTAATGGCCAGTAGTGTATTTCCTTTAATTATATGCCTCTGGAGATAACCTATTCAACCAGCCACCATGTGTTTGTAATATTTCTGATTTTGCTGCCATCATATTCAGGTAAAACGAGCTCTTCTTAGAGCAGTTTGGAAGGGAGAAGTGGCAAGATAACGTAATGTGGTGTGAGATACAGATGGCAGATTGTCTTGGTAAGGTGAAAAAAAAGCCCAAATTGTGGTCCTCCTCCGCTACTGGCTTCTGCGTCCGGAAGTTGCGCGCCAAAATGATAATCTTATGTTATTAATATTAGGAAAACTAAACAGCGTATTTACTTGAATTTCAACTTAAAACATCTCTCAATAACGTGCTATCATTCCACTATTTAGGCCTAACAAGTATTAAGGGGAGGTTTACTATCTTTGCCCCGAAAAAAGCATGTTTTTTCAGAATTTTTTTCTCGGGGTGTGTTACTGATATCAATGTCAAATTTGGTCAAAATGTTTATTGATATTTCCTCTAAAAACTGGAATTTTTTCAACCGGAAATGTCGAAGAGCAAAGGCGGAAGTGCTGTCGGAAGGAAACAAAATTATGATGTAGACTTCCACGCGGTGTGTCGCAGGTCAGCCGGCTCGTCTGAAATCAAAATTGAGTTGACGTTAACGAAGTATATAAGATTCTTTAGGAGTTGTACCTCGCTTATTTGGAGCATAGGAAACAAAATCGAGGCCATTTGAAAAGCATAGGGTCTTTTTCATCGATTTTTCGACTTCGTCTGCCAAGTAAAAATATTGTTAGTTGATGGATCGGAATAAAAGTGGTACAACTCCTAGACAATTTAGTTAGCTTCGTCGGAAACAAAGAATCATGCCAATCGGTTCAGTAGATTTGAAGTTACCACACCGCGCTATAAAAAGAATGTCATTTCGAGGAAAACGCGTTTGAAGTTATAACTGCATATAAATACAACATTATGCAACTTACTTTCAATCTGTTATTCCGGAGCCGGCCGGAGTGGCCGTGCGGTTCTAGGCGCTACAGTCTGGAGCCGAGCGACCGCTCCTGTCGCAGGTTCGAATCGTGCCTCGGGCATGGATATGTGTGATGTCCTTAGGTTAGTTAGGTTTAATTAGTTCTAATTTCTAAGCGACTGATGACCTCAGAAGTTAAGTCGCATAGTGCTCAGAGCCATTTGAACCATTTTGTTATTCCGGGTCCATAAACTAGTCCTTTCTCTTCCTCGCAGAGGGCGTTCTGCTCGATCTGGGCCATCCTGCGCTGCTCGAGAGCCGCTCGTACGACCGTAACAAGCGGTTTTGTGCCGCTTGAATCCGGTGGTCGTCCGAATGCTTAGCGAACTGCATCGAATAGAGTCCCAGGATGACGTCCATCGTTGTCATTGTCTTCAGAATTGCTGAATACGCTTCGTTGAAGCCGCTCACTGCCAGGAAAGTCGCAATCTCCACAGTCTTCGCACCAGAATGCAAATGCTTGGGGGCTAACTTCCAGACACACGCGTTCAAACTTTCTTTTGAATTTTGTGTGTTTCCGCCCAAGCACCGGTACAATAACTCGTCCTCCGAAAGAAAAAAAAACTGGTGCGTGAAAAAGGCCGATTTCAGGCAGGTGAATTTTTTTGTTCAACCGCGAATAGCAAACATTTCCTTTCCGTTTTCGGAAAAACCGTTTCAGGGGTGGATACTAAACACTTTTATGGGTCCAAAAATGCAATTTTAAAAAATCGATTTTTTTAACCAATAGATAGTAAATCTCCCCTTAATAACCAGCAGAATAATAAACAACTGCTTAACGAAAATGCAGACAAAACACTTCGGGGATCTTCTGATCGCGCCTATTGGATGGCGGGCGAAGTTGTTCGTCTGTAAGATCAGAGACGGTCCGGCGGTCTCGGAGGACGGACGTGTTGTCCGCCGCGGTATCGTTTAAGACATACTTCTTAATGTCCAGTTTATAAAATTGAGAGTTCCTTAGGTAGCCTCGGAGGACAGACATGTTGTGTGTCGCAGTCAGTGCCAAGACTTAGCAATGTGGTTATTCGGACATGTAGCTGAGAACAGTATGATAGTAATTACGTAAAATACTCAGTTAATTAATTTCCTGAAGAACATAAATTGTGACTCTAAAGTGTAATGTAATTGTGTAGTTTGTCGTGTCCTGCTAATAAAACGCGAGTGGCAGCCCGTATAAACAAACTGATTGGAAATTTAGTTATTTCTAAAATAACGGTTCCTCGCTGAGGGTCTCTTACAGCCTCCGGATGAAGGACTAACGTGCTGTTTTCTGCGCACGGAACTTACACGTACCACTCAGGGCGGTGGGAGCAAATAGGCATCTCACGTGTACTGCAGTCGCAGTACAAATGAGATCAGTGATACATCCGTGGTAACACAGAGGAGGTATCAGGGAGAGAAACATTTTTTTAGGGTTAGGGGTGTATCATACGTACGTATATATATAATCATCTCTCTAACACGGTAAATGATAACAGCCAAACAGTTGCAGGATTAAGATTTATTGAAATCCTTGACCACGGTTTCGGTATATCTAAATACACCTTCATCACAAGCAAAACTACGCTAAAATCACATCCTGCTGTGAAGTTGCATAAAACAATCGTACCAAAGGCGTCGTCAGTGGTTAAAATTAAAATATCACCTCCATCAGTACAGCATACTTATGAAGAGATGGTCGATGCGAACACGGCATACTATCAGTACTTATAAGTACTGTCAGTACTCAAAAGACGATAACGGCTCTGGTTGCCGTGTGACTGTCTGGTGACTTAAGGCATGAACCTTATCAAAAGTAAATTGAGAACCAGAAATCTTACCTAAAATTAAAAACAACATAGAAAACTGATTCATCCAAACTTTCCAAGCAGACGTAAGGCCGTTGTTGACATGAGATTTACTCAGTCCTGTCATGATTTAATTTTATGGAAAGTTTACAATCTAATTTTATCAACAAATAATATCGTTATGAAGTGTAATATCAAGTTTTATTCAACGTATGTAAGGTCTAACTAAGATTTAAAACTTCAAGTAAACTTTGTTACATTGATTTTACGGACGGTTGTGGAGTGTAAGATGATGTATTGCCGAGTACTGACGAAGGTATGTTGAGATGGTTTGGACATATGGAGAGGATTTACGAAAGGAGGTAGATGAGTGTGGACGGGAAAATTGGAAATGGTAGACCTCTGCTACTGTATCAGATTAATGTGGTTAAAAAAAAAAAAAACAGATTAGCAGTACTCAAATGAACTTAATAACAACGTATGTACGTATATACTTGAGGTGTAAAAAGTTGGCTCTCAAACGAAATTTCAGTCGTTGTGCTGTTGGTATATGGCCTCTTTTGACTAATGAGTTTGCCAGCCACTGCCCTAATGGTTAGCGTGGGATGTTGGATGAGGCTATTCGCGGATGATGATGCTGTTCTATACGGAGAAGTCGCGACGCTACAGGATTGTAGCGCAGTACACGAACACCTGTACAGAATCGTCGTTTGGAGCACGAATTGTTAGTTGTACCAGAACATAAATAAATGTAGCGTATTGCTCGTAAATAGGGAGAAATGTCCATTACTGGATGATCACACAATTGAAGAACAATCACTGGAAGCAGTCATGTCAACAAAGTATCTGCCGATAGTCATACGGGGCGATTTAAAGTGGAACGACTGCGTAAAACTAATCGCAGATAAGGCAGACACGAGAGTCGGATTCATTGGAAGAGTCCTCTTAAATCGCAGCCCACGCACGAAGGAAGCAGCTTACAAAACCCTCGTCTGAAGAGTACTCGAGTATCGCTCGCTGTCCGGGGTTCCGTACCCGATAGGTTATGGTAGAGGAAGGAAGGGAAGTAAAACAAAATGCATAGGAATCAAGTGAAAAGTATTTTCCGAGCTCTCAGTACAAATACTCTAATTACAATAACCTTATTCGGTCTGTTACCATCGTGCAGTGACATAGAACATTAATAAAATTGATGAAAATGAGAGGCGACATGCCAAAGAGGACATGGAACCTCTCATAGTCTGTGGCTGGCTGGACTCATCGTTGGAATATTTGCTTGTGTAGTGTTGGGCAGTTGGATGTGAACAGCGCGTAGCGTCGGGCAGTTGAAGGTGAGCCGCCAGCAGTGGTGGATGTGGGGGGAGAGATGCCAGAGTTTTGAGATGATAATAACACGAGGGATCACCAATTTAGTATTGGAGGGCAGCGTGGAGGGTAAAAATCGTAGAGGGAGACCAAGAGAAGAATACACTAAGCAGATTCAGAAGGATGTAGGCTGCAGTAGGTACTGGGAGATGAAGAAGTTTACACAGGATAGAGTAGCATGGAGAGCTGCATCAAGACAACAACAACAACAACAATATGAGCGGACGATCTGGACGTGTGTCTGTCAGAAAAAGGAAATTTGTCAAAATAGATGTCAAGAATATATATATATATATATATATATATATATATATATATATATATATATATATATATATAAAAAATGACATTTGAACACCATTAAGGTAAATTGTTTCTTCTCTATCAAAATCTTTCATTTGCTAACTATATGCCTATCAGTAGTTAGGGCCTTCAATAGTTAGTATCTTTTATTTAGCTGACATTAATGGCGCTCGCTGTATTGCAGTAGTTCGAGTAACCAAGATTTTTGTGAGGTAAGTGATTCATGAAGGGTATAGGTTGTTGTTAGTCAGGGCTAGTCTTTTGTAGGGATTACTGAAAGTCAGATTGCGTTGCGCTGAAAATATTGTGTGTCAGTGTAGTGATGATCAGAATAAGTAAAGAGAAAACTGCCTGAGTATGTTCAGTTTTACTTAGCTGTTTCAGTATCAAATAACGCAGATGTTAATCAGCACAGTCTTTCTTTACATTCAAAGGGGAAGTTTCACACTGTCGCAACACATCACATATATACTGTCATATTTTGTGGAAAGTCTGGAAAGTATTAGGTGCAAGGATCATATAACACAAGAGAAACTTCTCACTAAGTACAAAAAATATACATCATAACAACGTTATTACAGAAAAAGTTGTAAAGCAATTTGGTGATCTTAGTTTCCAGGTGCTGCACACATGCGTTGGAATAAATAGTTCAGGAGCTATATGTAAATTGGGTTTTGTCAAGTTTATATGGCTTAAACTTCATATTCGTTTATATAGTCAGATGACATGGTTCAAACTTTAAGTACAATAATAATGCTGGCTACAGTGGTAAAATTATACATAAATGACCATTTTGATTGAGATTCGCAAATAGAAATAAAAGGCTGGAGGCAGAGGGAGAGGAAGAAAGTGAGAGAGAGAGAGAGAGAGAGAGAGACTGGAAGCAGAGATTGGGTGAGAGCAAACTCTCTAAAGCAGGGGTTTGTAAGATTAAATCTGTTAAATGTCGTAACTGCGTTAAGGTTTTAGGCAGTGCTCTGGTTAATGCTTTAAAATATGCATACAGATGTACAATTTGTGCCATTAGTTGCATACAGTTTCAAGCTGGCATGGGCTACAATGGTTGGTGTGACGATATATTTCTAAATGAGGTCAACCCCCTGTACATTTGCGGGATGTCGTGGTAACATAACTAAATATATATTATGAGAAGGAAAGTTGCTACTCACCATATAGCGGAGGATGTTAAGTCCCATAGAGCTCAGAGCCATTTCAACCTGAGTCTGTTTGTTGTGCCTAATCTGCGACTCAGCATCTCCAGTATATGGTGAGCAGCAACTTATCTCCTCAAAATATTCTTACATTCATTAGGTCAAACGGATATCAACTACGTTTTTTTTTTAAATAGGAACTCCCATTTTTATTACATATTCGTGTAGTACGTAAAGATAGATCGCTCTGTAATAGTCACAAACATATAAGTACGTGGTATCACGTAACATTCTGCCAGTGCGGACGGTATTTGCTTCGTGATACATTACCAGTGTTAAAATGGACCGTTTACCAATTGGGAAAAAGGTCGACATCGTGTTGATGTATGGCTATCGTGATCAAAATGCCCAACGGGCGTGTGCTATGTATGCTGCTCGGTATCCTGGACGACATCATCCAAGCGTCCGGACCGTTCGCCGAATGGTTACTTTATTTAAGGAAACAGGAAGTGTTCAGCCACATGTGAAACGTCAAGCACGACCTGCAACAAATGATGATGCCCAAGTAGGTGTTTTAAGTGCTGTCGCGGCTAATGCGCACGTCAGTAGCAGACAAATTGCGCGAGAATCGGGAATCTCAAAATCGTCGGTGTTGAGAATGCTACATCAACATCGATAGCACCCGTACCATATTTCTATGCACCAGGAATTGCATGGCGACGACTTTGAACGTCGTGTACAGTTCTGCCATTGTGCACAAGAGAAATTACGGGACGATGACAGATTTTTTGCACACGTTCTATTCAGCGACGAAGCGTCATTCGCCAACAGCGGTAACGTAAACCGGCATAATATGCACTATTGGGCAACGGGAAATCCACGATGGCTGCGACAAGTGGAACATCAGCGACCTTGGCGGGTTAATGTATGGTGCGGCATTATGGAGAAAGGATAATTGACCCCCATTTTATCGATGGCAATCTAAATGCTACAATGTATGCTGATTTCCTACGTAATGTTCTACCGATGTTACTACAAGATGTTTCACTTCATGACAGAATGGCGATGTACTTCCAACGTGATGGATGTCCGGCACATAGCTCGCGTGCGGTTGAAGCGGTACTGAATAGCATATTTCATAACAGGTGGATTGGTCGTCGAAACACCATACCATGGCCCGCACGTTCACCGGATCTGACGTCCCCGGATTTCTTTCTGTGGGGGAAGTTGAAGGATATTTGCTATCGTGATCCACCGACAACGTCTGACAACATGCATCAGCGCTTTGTCGATGCATGTGCGAACATCACGGAAGGCGAACTGCTGGCTGTTGAGAGGAGTGTCGTTATACGTATTGCCAAATGCGTTGAGGTTGACGGACATCATTTTGAGCATTTATTGCATTTTATGTGATATTTACAGGTAACCACACTGTAACAACATGCGTTCTCAGAAATGATAAGTTCACAAAGGTACATGTATCACATTGGAACAACCGAAATGAAATGTTGAAACGTACCTACGTTCTGTATTTTAATTTAAGAAACCTACTTGTTACCAACTGTTCGTCTAAAATTGTGAGCCATATGTTTGTGACTATTACAGCGCCATCTATCACAAAGCAAAAAAAAGTGGTCCAACTAAAACATTCATATTTCTTTACGTACTACACGAATACGTAATAAAAATGGGGGTTCCTATTTTAAAAAAAATGCAGTTGCTATCCGTTTGACCTATGGCAGTGACATCTAGCGGCCCAACCATAGCGCCATCTGGTTTCCCCCTTCAAGTGTTTTACAGTGGATGACAAAGCAACACACACATTGTAAATTTAACAACGCAGGCAGTTGCTGAATACAGAGGTGATAGAATTGTGAATATTATCGTTTACGTCATTCCGTACAGATTCAGATTTTGTTTCATTTGCTTTATTACTGTACGTATAAGATATTACTCACTGAAAAATGCGTAGAGCATCTTGCGCAATAGCCTTCTTTCTCTGGAGGTCACGTATGTCTCGTTTGCAGACCGCAGGTGAAAACAGTGCAAGCAGAAAAACACGAGCGAAATGCTGTGTTTTGAGCATGTGCCCGTACACCTATTGCGCATGAGCAGATCAGTGGCAGAATATTTCTCCGCGGCGGATAAAACATCTGCTGAAATGGCAGCTTTTCTCCTTCCTCCGCTAGGTGGCATGCCGTCTACACTTGACTTGTACACGTCAGGTGCATCGTGGGATCTACATCTACATCTACATTTATACTCCGCAAGCCACCCAACGGTGTGTGGCGGAGGGCACTTTACGTGCCACTGTCATTACCTCCCTTTCCTGTTCCAGTCGCGTATGGTTCGCGGGAAGAACGACTGTCTGAAAGCCTCTGTGCGCGCTCTAATCTCTCTAATTTTACATTCGTGATCTCCTCGGGAGGTATAAGTAGGGGGAAGCAATATATTCGATACCTCATCCAGAAACGCACCCTCTCGAAACCTGGCGAGCAAGCTACACCGCGAAGCAGAGCGCCTCTCTTGCAGAGTCCGCCACTTGAGTTTGTTAAACATCTGCGTAACGCTATCACGGTTACCAAATAACCCTGTGACGAAACGCGCCGCTCTTCTTTGAATCTTCTCTATCTCCTCCGTCAACCCGATCTGGTACGGATCCCACACTGATGAGCAATACTCAAGTATAGGTCGAACGAGTGTTTTGTAAGCCACCTCCTTTGTTGATGGACTACATTTTCTAAGGACTCTCCCAATGAATCTCAACCTGGTACCCGCCTTACCAACAATTAATTTTATATGATCATTCCACTTCAAATCGTTCCGCACGCATACTCCCAGATATTTTACAGAAGTAACTGCTACCAGTGTTTGTTCCGCTATCATATAATCATACAATAAAGGATCCTTCTTTCTATGTATTCGCAATACATTACATTTGTCTATGTTAAGGGTCAGTTGCCACTCCCTGCACCAAGTGCCTATCCGCTGCAGATCTTCCTGCATTTCGCTACAATTTTCTAATGCTGCAACTTCTCTGTATACTACAGCATCATCCGCGAAAAGCCGCATGGAACTTCCGACACTATCTACTAGGTCATTTATATATATTGTGAAAAGCAATGGTCCCATAACACTCCCCTGTGGCACACCAGAGGTTACTTTAACGTCTGTAGACGTCTCTCCGTTGATAACAACATGCTGCGTTCTGTTTGCTAAAAACTCTTCAATCCAGCCACACAGCTGGTCTGATATTCCGTAGGCTCTTACTTTGTTTATCAGGCGACAGTGCGGAACTGTATCGAACGCCTTCCGGAAGTCAAGAAAAATAGCATCTACCTGGGAGCCTGTATCTAATATTTTCTGGGTCTCATGAACAAATAAAGCGAGTTGGGTCTCACACGATCGCTGTTTCCGGAATCCATGTTGATTCCTACATAGTAGATTCTGAGTTTCCAAAAACGACATGATATTCGAGCAAAAAACATGTTCTAAAATTCTACAACAGATCGATGTCAGAGATATAGGTCTATAGTTTTGCGCATCTGCTCGACGACCCTTCTTGAAGACTGGGACTACCTGTGCTCTTTTCCAATCATTTGGAACCTTCCGTTCCTCTAGAGACTTGCGGTACACGGCTGTTAGAAGGGGGGCAAGTTCTTTCGCGTACTCTGTGTAGAATCGAATTGGTATCCCGTCAGGTCCAGTGGACTTTCCTCTGTTGAGTGATTCCAGTTGCTTTTCTATTCCTTGGACATTTATTTCGATGTCAGCCATTTTTTCGTTTGTGCGAGGATTTAGAGAAGGAACTGCAGTGCGGTCTTCCTCTGTGAAACAGCTTTGGAAAAAGGTGTTTAGTATTTCAGCTTTACGCTTGTCATCCTCTGTTTCAATGCCATCATCATCCCGGAGTGTCTGGATATGCTGTTTCGAGCCACTTACTGATTTAACGTAAGACCAGAACTTCCTAGGATTTTCTGTCAAGTCGGTACATAGAATTTTACTTTCGAATTCACCGAACGCTTCACGCATAGCCCTCCTTACGCTAACTTTGACATCGTTTAGCTTCTGTTTGTCTGAGAGGTTTTGGCTGCGTTTAAACTTGCAGTGAAGCTCTCTTTGCTTTCGCAGTAGTTTCCTAACTTTGTTGTTGTACCACGGTGGGTTTTTCCCGTCCCTCACAGTTTTACTCGGCACGTACCTGTCTAAAACGCATTTTACGATTGCCTTGAACTTTTTCCATAAACACTCAACATTGTCAGTGTCGGAACAGAAATTTTCGTTTTGATCTGTTAGGTAGTCTGAAATCTGCCTTCTATTACTCTTGCTAAACAGATAAACCTTCCGCCCTTTTTTTATATTCCTATTAACTTCCAAATTCAGGGATGCTGCAACGGCCTTATGATCACTGATTCCCTGTTCTGCACTTACAGAGTCGAAAAGTTCGGGTCTGTTTGTTACCAGTAGGTCCAAGATGTTATCTCCACGAGTCGGTTCTCTGTTTAATTGCTCGAGGTAATTTTCGGATAGTGCACTCAGTATAATGTCACTCGATGCTCTGTCCCTACCACCCGTCCTAAACATCTGAGTGTCCCAGTCTATATCTGGTAAATTGAAATCTCCACCTAAGACTATAACATGCTGAGAAAATTTATGTGAAATGTATTCCAAATTTTCTCTCAGTTGTTCTGCCACTAATGCTGCTGAGTCGGGGGGTCGGTAAAAGGAGCCAATTATTAACCTAGCTCGGTTGTTGAGTGTAACCTCCACCCATAATAATTCACAGGAACTATCCACTTCTACTTCACTACAGGATAAACTACTACTAACAGCGACGAACACTCCACCACCGGTTGCATGCAATCTATCCTTTCTAAACACCGTCTGTACCTTTGTAAAAATTTCGGCAGAATTTATCTCTGGCTTCAGCCAGCTTTCTGTACCTATAACGATTTCAGCTTCAGTGCTTTCTATCAGCGCTTGAAGTTCCGGTACTTTACCAACGCAGCTTCGACAGTTTACAACTACAATACCGATTGCTGCTTGGTCCCCGCATGTTCTGACTTTGCCCCGCACCCGTTGAGGCTGTTGCCCTTTCTGTACTTGCCCGAGGCCATCTAACCTAAAAAACCGCCCAGCCCACGCCACACAACCCCTGCTACCCGTGTAGCCGCTTGTTGCGTGTAGTGGACTCCTGACCTATCCAGCGGAACCCGAAACCCCACCACCCTATGGCGCAAGTCCCCCTGCGTATATCTCGCAAAAATATCGCGAATGTGAAACCCAGTCGTTCTCCCCGCGCACCAGTCACAACTGGAACAGGAAAAGTGGGTGACACCGGTACGGTATACAAAGTACCATTTGCCACGCACCGTTACGTGTTTTGTGCAGTAAAGACGCAGACGTAGAAGCTGTGTGGCAGGCGGTTTGCGGCGAATGCGAAAACTAGAAAATTGCCGCCGCCTGGAGGCAGCCCCGATGCGGCTGTTACGACGCGTTGTCCGCAGTGCGTACACGCAGGCAGGGCCCTGGCACGGCGGGCAGCGACAGCGGAAGTCGGCCGTTGCGCACGGCTGCGGCGCGCGAGCGCGTGTCTGCGTGTACGCGTGGCGTAGTATTCATCTCACGCTAGGTGAGGAGAGCCCTACGTCATAGTGACGTAGGCACGCGTCATCATGAGTTTCACGAGTTGTCCTATCGACTGCTGTGTGCATTCTGTATATATCGACTGTTGTGTGCGTCTTGAATCTGCATTGTTATTCGTTTATCTTCTTTCATTGTCGTATTGTCCAGTGTTGCTAGCGTGTACGTCGTTCTGAACATGGGCTCTAACGGAGATGAGAGAACTTTCGAGCAGATCCATGAAGATAGTCTGAAAGATGTCACTATCTTTCTTAGTTGATTTACAACACGAAGGCAAAATTAAATGGAACTAGATGGTTTAACGTTTCTAGCAACATTCGGAACTATCTTCAGAACCACTTCAATTTCTCAGTTTAACGTTTCTGCCCACATGAATTATGTACAATTCATCGGATTTTATAAAAACACGAAACACTTTAATTTCTTCCCATTTCACGTTTTTATCCACATGATTTATTCAATATTAATCGGATTGAAAACATGACTAGACACTTTTTTAACTTTCGTTAGGGTTATGATTCCTTCATTCAGATATTCGTTACGTTCATGAAACACACAATAACATCGCACATTCTTTGGATTGCAGCTTAGTGATTGATTGCTTCACTTTTCTGTCCACACGATTTATGCACGATTCATCGGATTTAAAAAGAGAAACTGTCCAAGTTGATGATGATGATTATTATTATTATTCCGTGGTGATGTTACAAACTTTCACCAATGATGGAGAAGGCAAAATTTGTCACTTTCCGGAATGATGGTGAACTGTAAACGAATCAGTTAACATTGATGTGGTGAAGGTTACATGTTCCTCACATAGTCCACCCAATACATACATTTCTGATTTGTTCCTTACATCGCTGATGAAGAAAGTGAGACATAGACGAAGAGATGCTAAATATCCCAAGAACTCCAAGTTGTAGATTGTAACTGCAGTAGTCCAGAAGTTGCTTCATTGCTCGCTTCGAGACAGATAAATGAATTAATTGACAGCACGACATAGCAGTAACTACATAACGGCTACTACACCTTGTTATTATTACTATTTATTAGAGTGATTAGATACAAAGCATTAACAGCCTGAAGTTGTCCTATTTCTGCCAGGTCAGAAGTAAGGAGTGCAGCAATGAAGTGATTTACAAACAGTAAGTACAGTGTACACATCTGAACTTTGTTGCAGAGTGCAGGTCAAGCAAGTGTCGCAATCGAGAGGAGTAACGAAGGGGAAGAACGTTGCCCTCACTGTGGCCAGTTAGCGTTCTTATCTGAGAAGGAGTTGTGCGTAGCACTTATGATCCATCACGAATTGCTTCGTCATCCATTGTAAAAAAAAAAAAAAAAAAAAAAAAAAACCACACACACAAACAAACACACACACACCACCACCACCATCATCATTCACCTTTCATATTAAAAATAGAAGTGTTCCAAGAAAAGTCTTTCATTCTACAGTTTAGTTAGGCATTAGATTTGGTGACAGTGGAAGGGGGGGGGGGGTGAGGTGGAGCACATACGGCATGGGAGGCGAGGGGGTGGGTTACTAGCTACTATTTGAATGCACTCAGGGATAATGGACTATCCAAGATAGTTTGGGAATCACTGTTCTAAATGGCCACGGTGTAAAAAAAAGGAGAACATTTAAGTTGCAGACCGAACTATTTCTTTAATAAAATTAGAACTTAGCAAACAATTTTTATATTTTGTGTATATTTTGTATACGTATCAGGTTTGTTAACAAAAGAAAAGACGAAAAAATAATACACAGTACAAATGGTGTAGAGCAGGTGGACGTAAAGATCTCCGGTAATGGCCGCTAGCTATCGCGTTTCGTGATGGTTGAACTTTTATTTTACCGTTATCGATGTCCATTCACCTAGCGACTCCCCATGAGGTGGTATACGGTTGTTCGTCATTGTTTGTAGTATTGTTGGGGTTGCTGTGTACCTGTGGCGAAACGGAATTAAAAAATTGAAGAAAAAAACAGTCAAATGTTTTGTGGAATGATTTCTCAAAAGTAAGAAATAAAACAGAGTATAGAAACATTTGATATGCCTTCGATTTTGTAACACCCCACCCGTCACTTATCTGGTTTTGGTGTGTGTTCACCCCAGGTAATTGACTAACAGATCAACAGAGAGTGCAAAACGGCCGCAATGTCGGATAACGCAAAGAAAGTAATAAGGCCCTGTGACTCCTGATTGAACTGCGGTGGCAGTGTTGACATTAATTGCTTCAGAATTGATCCCTTTTAATTAAAAAGGCGTGCACATTGATGTTATATTCAGCTATTGAACACCAGATGCAAATGTCGAACATAAAATTAATCAAGAAAGTGACTTGGGATTTCAACTACTTGATTGAAAACAGATGTAGTCGATTAGCACAGATTTATTTTAACTCATGACCTTCAATCACCACATTACATGACTCTCCTAACAGACAGTGCTAATAAATTGCGTTTGCGTGGAGTAAAGCACAATAAATCAAAAGTAATTCCTATCGACTGACATAGGCGTAATGCGAAGTGCGAGAAGAATTCTGCAATAGACGGCCCATGAAACCCACGTGGAAACTTTGCAGACATGATCCAACAAATTAATCAGTGGCCGGAGCTGGCACAATATCACCGAATTCAGCATGGCGGAGCGGCGTCGTTGTGTGGACGTCGGCCGACCTCGTGGTGCTGCAAGGCTGCGCTCGTCTATTACCACCTAGCTATCTTGCTCAGTACATAGCTGAACCCAAACTTCCTATCTCCAAGCTCAATCGTTCCCTTTGCTAAGTCCTAAACTGCAGAGATGCTCACTCTTTCTCAGGCAAGCTGAGTCAAGAACGCCACATCCGCACTCTAGGCAAGCTGGGAACGGAAGACCTCTACTGAGGCTTCTGCCAGTCCACTCTTCACCTCGGTTTCCCCTCCAGCAAAATCACTTACGCCTATTTCAGCGCAAGTCGCGTTAATTATGCGTCACTTCCCAGCGCCGACCAATGCCTGCTCTGGGAACTGAACAAATTCCCACAAAATTTCCCTTCCTCTCAACTTCTTCTATTTAGCTCCCCCCAGGCCACCCATCAAG
Source organism: Schistocerca cancellata (assembly GCF_023864275.1). Lineage (NCBI taxonomy): Eukaryota > Metazoa > Arthropoda > Insecta > Orthoptera > Acrididae > Schistocerca > Schistocerca cancellata. The sequence continues at coordinate 11,425,530 of NC_064635.1, read as the reverse complement.
GTTAGCGTCTGCACAAACACCAAGTTTTCTGGAATTCTGACTCCTGGTAGAGTACTTCAAATTCCTTGGTCCTACGTTCCCATCGGAGGCCGGCGTATTTCATGCTGTCGCTCTTCACCTGATTTACTTCAGGCTCTGCAGACCCTGAATTCACTGTGAAGTTGCTAACGCATATTTTGGCCTCTGTTGACCGCTCCACCGTAGCTTTGCGCGGCTTTCTCGCATGTTTCACAGAAAACGGGATGACGGGCATTTATCAACATTCGTAAAGTTCTCCGTCTGTTTCCCGGTACACCAGCATGTAGTTGGGGTCAACCACCCACTCACTGTCACTCATCTTAAGGCAGCTGGAGGCCGCGCCGCGTTACCTCTTTCTCAGAGCTTGAGCCTCCCTAAGCTGCCTATTGTCGCTTCCTTTCGCTGCTTCCCAGCTGGCCACGGTCGACTCTGAAAGCTTCCCTGGGGTAAACTAGAGTCCAGTAAATCGACTCGTTTCCACAAAGTTTTCATGTCGTGTGAATTACTTTAAAAGCATCACCCGACATTAATTATTCCAATACATCCATACTATACCCTCTACAAGATGCATTGTGCTTTGTCAGTCTTTTTTTTTCGGCGCTACTATTCGCTCGACGTGAGTTAGGTGATCTTTAATGACTTCATGTAAGGGGCATAGTTCTTGCCATCTTACAAATTATACTCAGCAACATGCAAAGCAAATGAGGCATGTAGAATGTTTCTCTAATCTGTTTTATTTTTTAGTTTCAGACAAATTATTTCACAAAACATTTGACTGTATTTTTTAAATTTTTTTATTATCAAGTGTTGTTCAGAAAGAATGAAATATACACTCCTGGAAATGGAAAAAAGAACACATTGACACGAGTGTGTCAGACCCACCATACTTGCTCCGGACACTGCGAGAGGGCTGTACAAGCAATGATCACACGCACGGCACAGCGGACACACCAGGAACCGCGGTGTTGGCCGTCGAATGGCGCTAGCTGCGCAGCATTTGTGCACCGCCGCCGTCAGTGTCAGTCAGTTTGCCGTGGCATACGGAGCTCCATCGCAGTCCTTAACACTGGTAGCATGCCGCGACAGCGTGGACGTGAACCGTATGTGCAGTTGACGGACTTTGAGCGAGGGCGTATAGTGGGCATGCGGGAGGCCGGGTGGACGTACCGCCGAATTGCTCAACACGTGGGGCGTGAGGTCTGCACAGTACATCGATGTTGTCGCCAGTGGTCGGCGGAAGGTGCACGAGCCCGTCGACCTGGGACCGGACCGCAGCGACGCACGGATGCACGCCAAGACCGTAGGATCCTACGCAGTGCCGTAGGGGACCGCACCGCCACTTCCCAGCAAATTAGGGACACTGTTGCTCCTGGGGTATCGGCGAGGACCATTCGCAACCGTCTCCATGAAGATGGGCTACGGTCCCGCACACCGTTAGGCCGTCTTCCGCTCACGCCCCAACATCGTGCAGCCCGCCTCCAGTGGTGTCGCGACAGGCGTGAATGGAGGGACGAATGGAGACGTGTCGTCTTCAGCGATGAGAATCGCTTCTGCCTTGGTGCCAATGATGGTCGTATGCGTGTTTGGCGCCGTGCAGGTGAGCGCCACAATCAGGACTGCATACGACCGAGGCACACAGGGCCAACACCCGGCATCATGGTGTGGGGAGCGATCTCCTACACTGGCCGTACACCATTGGTGATCGTCGAGGGGACACTGAATAGTGCACGGTACATCCAAACCGTCATCGAACCCATCGTTCTACCATTCCTAGACCGGCAAGGGAACTTACTGTTCCAACAGGACAATGCACGTCCGCATGTATCCCGTGCCACCCAACGTGCTCTAGAAGGTGTAAGTCAACTACCCTGGCCAGCAAGATCTCCGGATCTGTCCCCCATTGAGCATGTTTGGGACTGGATGAAGCGTCGTCTCACGCGGTCTGCACGTCCAGCACGAACGCTGGTCCAACTGAGGCGCCAGGTGGAAATGGCATGGCAAGCCGTTCCACAGGACTACATCCAGCATCTCTACGATCGTCTCCATGGGAGAATAGCAGCCTGCATTGCTGCGAAAGGTGGATATACACTGTACTAGTGCCGACATTGTGCATGCTCTGTTGCCTGTGTCTATGTGCATGTGGTTCTGTCAGTGTGATCATGTGATGTATCTGACCCCAGGAATGTGTCAATAAAGTTTCCCCTTCCTGGGACAATGAATTCACGGTGTTCTTATTTCAATTTCCAGGAGTGTATTTGAATAGAGAATGGTATTCTGTTGTTACTAGGAGTATGTAGATCACGAGAAATCGGTTTATGCTATAATTTGATACTTCTTTCAATACCAAAGAAAGACTGTCAAGATTTCTTCACCAGCGTAACATTTTATGCTCCTTGAAGAGATGAGCTTTTTGACACTTTTTTCTACCAGCTAACAGCAACTATCTCCGAAATATTGCACTTTTCTATCAAGTCACGCACTATGTTTTTCTTAAATACCCTGATTACTTTGAAGCAATGTAACCCTTTTTTTCTTGCGTAATCAGACCATACGCTGGTCAGTTTGATACTGCATTTTTCCATTTTCTGCTCTTCGTTCGGTAAAGAAAATTCGGACCGTGTAATTTGTAGGCAATCCTTGCTTTCGCTCCTCTCAGACATTTGAGAAAAATCCAAATGCGTAACTGCTGAACGTTGAGAGATTGTCTGGAGCTATTTACAACATACGGCCGACGAGATGGCATTAGCTACAGTCAACTCATTCCGTAGTATTACTCCTGGTGCACAACCCGAAGTAATCTTACGTAATAAACTCACTGTGAATAACGTCACAGAGACGACATTATTCTACAAATAAGTCCAGACACCACTGCTCGTTCAGTGCTGCCTTGTTTCGATTATTCTGTCTTGGCACAGGTATGTACACAACTATTCATCTGTCTACCATCTAATGACGAGTTGCTAGGCGACAGGAATTCGGTAACAGGAAAATAAAATAAAAATTCTACAGTCAAGGAACATGGCTGGTTGCTAGTCATTAGGTGCAGTTCAAGATTGCAGTGTTCTTAGTGATGGGACAACGATAAGATTGTCGACTGTTTTTCGTTCAGTCGTTTTTTTCAGCCCATTGAAACAACCGACTGTAATTAGTCTCTGCGGCCATGTCAGCTACACGAGTGTTTTTCACTCACTCTCCGAGTTTGAGTGTTTCCTCTCGTTGTAAGACAAACCGACTGGCCCAAGTCCCTGTCGGTTATGTCAGCTATATCAGTGTTTTCACTTGGTCCCCGGGTTTGAGTGATTTCTTTAACCTTTTCAGCGTTTTCTGTTACACATCAACTATGATTAGGGTTACCAACTTCTTTTTAGAGACAACGCATCGTGTTTCACGGAGAGGTTAGTAAAAAATATATTTATAAAGGTCAAGTATTTTCAAAATCAATGTATTTATTAACTCCAGTTCGAATTTTTCGTTCTTCTGGCGTTAAATATGATACTTTTGGTTTATTTTAAAAACGTTAATAACCGGTAGTACATTACAAATTTATGTCTGAATAAATGAACGATTACTTCTGTGTCTAAATTTATTGCAGCTCTTTCAAACTTCTTATTTGTTTCCACCTATCAACGATAATTCTATTCAGTAAATGGTACAGCGACGTAAACACAAAGCATATAACATACATTTTTTAACTGTTTGGTAACTTGATCGCTTGCTTTTTAACCATTTTCTGTCGCTTGTCAGCAGTAATATTTATTTATTATATTTTTTTGAAAAATGCTTGTTATAATAGGTTTGTTTATAAATAAATAATCTGCTACCAGTCACGATTTTTCTTTATTTTATTATTCGCACGACGCGTTTCGAGAAATAATTCCCATTTTCAAGTGCGTTTTTTTATGTGTGTTAAGCCATTTCTTTTGATGTTGTCAGTGTGTGTGAGTCTGCTTCATTTTGTTGACTTTTACTGTAATACATAAGGAACGCGATTTTTAGTTGGGTATCAATTCTTTCTGTGAGGTTAGTGGCTAAAGTTTGAGAACAATTTGTACTTACAGTTTCCTAATGGTACATTTGTGTAGAGTCTCACACACACTTAACATCTTACACAACTTGTACACTTTACACATCGAAAATATCTTATATAAACAAAACAGTTACAAAGATCTTCTTACAGGTAGTTCACAGAGATAACATTATAGGTCTTCCACAGATTATGATATGCTTTTGTACAGAGGTTATTTATCTTAACAATTTGGCTTATGAATTACTTATATTGATTTTACAGTTGTGCTTATTTCTATGTTTTATTTAAGTATATTATCGAAACATCTGAAGAAATTCACTGATTCACTTTCAAGTTTTTCATTTAATATTTTATCTTCATATTTTCTGTGATGTGAATATATCTCCAGTTCTTCAAGCAAATCCATTTTATGTCCTTTATTTAGTCGGTGGAGTACTTTGACATTTTGCTCAATTTTTCCAATTGGGTGCCCTGTATTATGTATGTGTGTTGCTATTGCTGATGTAGTGTGTTTGTTGTGTGTGTATGCTCTAATGTGCTCTGTGTACCTGGTGTTGATATTTCGGCCTGTTTGTCCTATGTAGAACTTGGAGCATTCCTGGCATGTTATCTGGTATATTCCAGAGTCTGAATATGGATCATGATTACACTTTATATTATGTATTAGTTTTTGGTGTAGTTTATTGGATGTAGGAAACCCAATTTTTACTCTGTGATTTTTGAAAATATTTGCAATTTTCTGTGATACATTTCCTATGTATGGAATGCTAGATATATATTTGTTTTTATCTTTTTCTTCTGTGGTGCAGTTTGTACCTGGGTTTCTCTTCACTTTGTCTAAGATTGTGTCAACCATGGAAGTATTGTAACCATTGGCAACTGCAATCTTCTTCACTGTGTTTATTTCTTGTTGCATATTTTCTTGGTTCAATGGTATTTTTGTTGCCCTATGCAGCATTGACCTGTATGCTGCCTGTTTATGGATATTTGGGTGACATGAGGTTGCAGGGATTGTGGTGTCAGTCATTGTGTTTTTCCTATAAATTTTGAATGTGCATGTGTTGTTGTGTCTTGTAATATTTAGGTCCAGGAAGTTGATACTTTTATTTTGCTCATGTTCCACTGTAAATTTGATTTTCTCATTTAGATTATTGAAATGATTAAGAATGTCTGTGATGTCTTTGGTATCTCCTTTCACTAACAGTAGTGTGTCATCTACATATCTCCTATAAAATTCTATTTTCTTTAGGCAAGGTTCATGGCTGTCAACCGTTTCGGCGCCAGAAAGGTCACTCGCTGCCGTCGCCGGCAGCTAACGAGGAGTCGGGAGAAAGTCTGGGCGAATACAGAGCGCGGCCAGAGGAGCGCTCTTGCGTCTTACGAACCACCGCGGAGCTGTGCAGCGCCACAGAACACTCGTCCAACAACCACTCAGTGCGTGCTCGCATGGCTTCTCAACTCGCGACCCGTAAAACAGGACGCGTCATGTACTACAGTTCAATTCTTTTATCTTGGCGACTCGCGCATGCCCGCCCAGACGCGGGAGATTGCTGCGTCGCCAGTTGTACGCGCCTAGAGAAGAAGCGCCATAGTGTAGCATAGTTTGCAAACTTACGTTTAGGAGGGAGTGCGCAGTTTATGAAGTAAAGCCACCACGGCCGCATCAACCCTTCGCTGCTACAAAGACGTGCTCCCCGCATTCCGCGCTATGAGCGATTTTGTCATCACTGCACTGCTCGCCTCTGCAGACACGTGGTGTTCCTACTGCTTTGACACACTTTTTGGCCCAAAAATTTGATTTTTACACATCTTCTTGACTGATACCTTCGCCTCCATAAATGACTTAATTTTGTTTCGATGTTCAACGCAGTTGTTGTGCAGCATTAAATGTAGTAAACCATTGCACGAAATTTTGAAGAGTTTGCAGAGGTAAAAGTCCATAGCGTAAACTGTCCGCTAGTTGATTTTAGTTGCCACTATAAATTTCAAAAAATTACATTCAAACGAATGAAATTCATGAAGATACTTCGATATTGTATTTAAATAAAGAAAATATTAACCACCGAAGAAGGCTTGAACTCAGACCCTTTCGCTTGGCAGACATACACCTTAAGCATTACGCTAACGCGGTTCATCTTTTGATGGTTCTCCTGGAGGACTTTAACATATCACGCAAAATACCGACAAACACTGTTGGTATGACTATTCGTCGAAGTACAATAGGAAATAAACAATTACCACTGTTCTTTATATGTGACAAAGCGTTTAGTGAGAATGATACAAACGCCTTTTCCTCTATAGCCTGAATTAGGAGGCTTATTGCTTGTTTGGTTTGATTAATTAATAGAATATGAAGCGACTGGTATAAAGAACGCTTTTTCCAAACTTTCTATAAAAGAAAGTCTGCTATCAAGACATTGCTTTTGTTCAATTACTTTATTTATGACTGAACGATTGTAAAACTGAAGACACTCGTCCATGCTCTGCACTGCAGTCGAGCTCTGGCAACGTCGTTCTCTGTTCATTGGCTGACTGTGTTTTGTGCCGTCAGATGCGCAGAACGAACCTAAACTCGGCCGCCGTCGTAAATTACGCGCACTTTAGGTCTTTTCAAAAAATTCTGAAATTCTGTCCACAAAAATTTTCTATGCTTACCATTTACTTATTGTGCATGATCTCCTTCAAAATACTCACCTCCACAATTGAGACATGGCTCCCAACGCCGTTTCCACTTCCGGAAGCAGTCTCGGTACGCCCCTTGCTGGATCGCGCGAAGTGCCGTCTGTGAATTTTTTTTTATCTCGTCTACCGTTGCAGATCTTCGTTCTTTCGACAGATATTTCAATTCTGGAAATAAACGAAACTCTGCAGCGGCCAGGTCTGGAGAGTACGGAGCATAAAGCAGCACAGTGATTTCGTTTTTTGTGCAATAGTCACGCAACAACAGGGACTAATGTGCGGGTGCGTTACGAGGTGCATTCAAGTTCTAAGGCCTCTAATTTTTTTTCTAATTAACTACTCACCAGAAATCGATGAAACTGGCGTTACTTCTCGACGTAATCGCCCTGCAGAAGTACACATTTTTCACAACGCTGACGCCATGATTCCATGGCAGCGGCGAAGGCTCCCTTAGGATACTGTTTTGACCACTGGAAAATCGCTGAGGCAACAGCAGCACGGCTGGTGAATGTGCGGCCACGGAGAGTGTCTTTCATTGTTGGAAAAAGCCAAAAGTCACTAGGAGCCAGGTCAGGTGAGTAGGGAGCATGAGGAATCACTTCAAAGTTGTTATCACGAAGAAACTGTTGCGTAACGTTAGCTCGATGTGCGGGTGCGTTGTCTTGGTGAAACAGCACACGCGCAGCCCTTCCCGGACGTTTTTGTTGCAGTGCAGGAAGGAATTTGTTCTTCAAAACATTTTCGTAGGATGCACCTGTTACCGTAGTGCTCTTTGGAACGCAATGGGTAAGGATTACGCTCTCGCTGTCCCAGAACATGGACACCATAATTTTTTCAGCACTGGCGGTTACCCGAAATTTTTTTGGTGGCGGTGAATCTGTGTGCTTCCATTGAGCTGACTGGCGCTTTGTTTCTGGATTGAAAAATGGTATCCACGTCTCATCCATTGTCACAACCGACGAAAAGATAGTCCCATTCCTGCTGTCGTTGTGCGTCAACATTACTTGGCAACATGCCATACGAGCAGCCATGTGGTCGTCTGTCAGCATTCGTGGCACCCACCTGGATGACACTTTTCACATTTTCAGGTCGTCATGCAGGATTGTGTGCACAAAACCCACAGAAATGCCAACTCTGGAGGCGATCTGTTCAACAGTCATTCGGCAATCCCCCAAAACAATTCTCTCCACTTTCTCGATCATGTCGTCAGACCGATGTTGTTTCGGTTTGTTGTCACACGATCTTCTGCCTTCATTAAACTGTCGCACCCACAAACGCACTTTCGACACATCCATAACTCCATCACCACATGTTTCCTTCAACTGTCGATGAATTTCAATTGGTTTCACACCACGCAAATTCAGAAAACGAATGATTGCACGATGTTCAAGTAAGGAAAACGTCGCCATTTTAAGTATTTAAAACAATTCTCATTCTCGCCGCTGGCGGTAAAATTCCAGCTGCCGTACGGTGCTGCCATCTCTGGGACATATTGACAATGAACGCAGCCTCATTTTAAAAAAATGCGCATGTTTCTATCTCTTTCCAGTCCGGAGAAAAAAAATCGGAGGCCTTAGAACTTGAATGCACCTCGTATTATGATGCAAGAGCCATACATTGTCTCGCCACATTTATAGACCGTTTGCATCTCACAGTTGGCAACGGCCTTGCTGTCGGGCGTGGTCGGCACCTGGATGGGTTACCATCCACGACGCCATGCGCTGTTGCCATTTTTCGGGATGGACTCACCCTCGTGATGGCAATTGAGGAGCTACTCGACCGAATAGTAGCGGCTTCGGTCAAGAATACCGTCCTAACGACAGGGAGATCGGTGTGCTGTGCTGACCCCACGACCCTTCTATCCGCAACCTTATCGGAGGATGACGCGGCGGTCGGATGGTCCCGGTAGGCCACTCGTGGCCAGAAGATGGAGTGCTTTTTTTTTCCTTCTCACAGTTCTCGCAGGCGTCGCAACGTGTCCCGAGAGTGCCATCATTAACAAGTTGTGCCTGTGGCACGAATTCGTGATACTAACCGTTCAAAGGCAAAGAGAACTCTCAGCATCGCTTTGACACTTTTTTTTTTTAGGTGTTGGAGAACGTTTCTCGACACATTGTTAAAATTGTACCTTGGTCTCAACATCATAACCGTAGATCTACGTCTCATCATCAGTTATTATTCTATTAAGGAGCATTTCGTTCACATTTACGAGATCCACAACCTCTTCGCCGAGTCTGTGGCGAATGTCTTTCTCGTCTTGACTCGTGAGGCGTGGGACGAACTTGGCTTGAACACGATGTTTGCCGGCCGATGTGGCCGAGAGGTTCTAGGCGTTTCAGTCTGGAACCGCACGACCGTTACGGGCATGGACGTGTGGTGTCGTTAGGTTAGTTAGGTTTAAGTAGTTCTAAGTTCTAGGGAACTGATGACCTCAGATGTTAAGTCCCATAGTGCTCAGAGCCATTTGAACCATTTTTGAACACGGTGTTTTCCAAGATGCTGTGTCATAATATTATCATATGATCCAACTGAAATGTTGCATTCTTCGATTGGCACGAACAATTTCGTTGACGCTGCTGACGTGAGCGTCGTCGGTAGACGTGGAAGGGCGTCCTGAACGAGGATCACCTTTAACTTCCGTCCGGCCATTTTTAAACCGTGTGAACCATTCGTAACAGCGAGTACCGCTTAAGTACTCACCATTGAAGTCACGTCCCGTAGTGCTCAGAGCCATTCGAACAATTTTTTTGGTATTTTGTCACTAAAACCTGGGTTGTTTTGGTAACCAGCCTTCTGCAAACACAATTAGTTTATTTTTTATTTCTCTATTTTTATATTACCCATATTTGTCACTATGTACCTAGGAACGTATAAAGCAAAAGCCTGAGGGGTCGTGGAATTTCTCAATCTTTGCGCGATGGCTACGTATTTGTTGGAAATGAATAGCAGTAAAAAACCGAAAACTGTTTATTTCAGAAACCGGGTATTTCAAGCGACTTTAACAGTCAGGTTGAACTGTCGATGAAAATAACGGGTGTAACCGAAAACCGGGCGTTTCAGCAGATAACTGCCATCCCCAGACACCGTAGCGAGTGCAGCGCCTTCACAAAATGGCGACAAAACAAGACAAGAGTTTTCCGCCTCCTGACTGACATTCAGCAACAAAGCCGCCTTCCAGTTATCTGCAAAAACCGATCACCACATTGTGAGAGTGCAGGCAACGAAAATCCTCATGGAATTGTGGCTCATGAAGTAGATTCACTGAAGGTTAATGATTCCTGTACAGAATCACAGACGAAGCTGCATGGACCGTTTTTCTCTTACCTTGATGTGTTGCAGTTGGGATTGTTTCCACAAGTGACCGCTTCTTCCGAAAATTTCATCCTCCAACAAGAGGGACACAATGTAATTGTGGTATCGATGTTAGTCGCTACCTAAACGACAAACTTCCACGTCGCTGGATTTGGCGTTATGGTGAAGGTGATGTGGCCCTGTTTTCTTTCCTACCCTCCTCCCCCCCCCCCCCTCTCTCATCCCTCATTTCCAGGTCGCCTGACAAGAAGCCTTGTCTTTTTTTTCCTTTGGGGTATATTAAGGATCCAGGAACACTGGAACAACTCTGAGAACTCATCACCTTTGTTGCGATGACCACTGACAGAATGTTACTAGATAGTGTGTGTCCAAGGGGACATCCATGGAACATTTGCAGAGTGCAACACTAGACTTGCCGACCTTACGGTTCTATTAATGCATCAGTCATATTGGTGAAAGTGGTACTTAGGAGAATATGGAGCTGTGAAAACGAATTAATCATTTATAGCAGCCCTTATAAAAGAACTAGCTAAATGTAGAAAAATGTAACAACAGCCATCATGAGCAACACGCTTGATACTTTCGTCTTCTTTCGTTTTGCCGGCCGCGGTGGTCTAGTGGTTCTAGGCGCGCAGTCCGGAACCGCGGGACTGCTACGGTCGCAGGTTCGAATCCTGCCTCGGGCATGGATGTGTGTGATGTCCTTAGGTTAGTTAGGTTTAAGTAGTTCTAAGTTCTAGGGGACTGATGACCACAGAAGTTAAGTCCCATAGTGCTCAGAGCCATTTTCTTCTTTCGTTTCGCCCTCTTTGGGGTACGCTGGAGCAATCATTTCTTTGTGGGTTGTTCTTTTCTTAGGGCTCAGCATTTCTTCGTTCTTTCTGATCTTCTTTTCCTCTCTTCTTCCCAGATGAAGGGTTTAGACTTTTGTGTGGATTTGTCTTGGAACCTTATGTTTTCATCTTTAGTAATAAATTTAGCTGTTCGATCGATAAGTGAATTTTCTGAAATCTTTAATTCTACTAGGTCTTTCTCAGTTTCTTTAAACCAGTGGGATTTCGTTTTGCGGTTACGGAAAAAGTCAAAGATTTGTTTGTTTAATCTATTGGAATCCATTCTGTGAAGATGACCATAAACATTTACCCTCCTTTTCCGCATAGTATCTGAGAGTTTTTCAGTTTTCTTGCAGAGAGTTTCATTTTTGATGTAAATAATCTTATTGTCTTGAAATTTTGGTCCTATGATTTTTCTTAATATTTTTCTTTCCTTTAGCTCAAGTTTCTCCATTTGGCCTTTGAAATTCCTGTTTAGTGTTTCTGCTGCATACAGTGCTTCTGGCTTAACCACTGTCTTGTAATGTGTAATTTTGGACCCCTATGAAAAGGATTTTTTGTTGTATGTGTTTTTTGTTAGTTGGAAGGCCAATTCAAGTTTATTTTTTCTGGATTCCATTGCTTTGCTTTCCCCAGCATTCCAGCTAATCCATTCTCTGAGATATTTGAATTCTTTTACCATTTCAATCTTTTGTTCTTGAACTTTGAGGTATTTACATGAGTGCTTGATGTTCGTCAATATCTTAGTTTTTTCAAAGGAGACGTGAAGACCTGTTTTAGCTGCTTGTTCCTTTAGTTCAAGGATTTGCTCCCCTGCTTCTTCCATTGTTTCAGCAAACAGGGCCATGACAAACTGGCTATTGGCTTCTGTATCGGGTTCTTCGGCCGACGTTCATCTAATGATTTTACTGACGTTTCGGCAGTACGAGTGGCTGGCATTGTCCAAGCTTCACTCTCCACCAGCAGTGGAACCACCGGCAGTGGAGAGTGAAGCTTGGACAATGCCAGCCACTCGTACTGCCGAAACGTCAGTAAAATCATTAGATGAACGTCGGCCGAAGAACCCGATATAGAAGCCAATAGGCAGTTTGTCTATAAGTGGCCACAAACAGGGCCACATTATCTGCAAAAGCAATGCAATTTATTTTAAGGTTCTTCTTTTTGCAACCCAGTCTTATACCACTTTTAATGTGTGTGTTCCATTCTCTGACTACTTTCTCAAGCGCACAATTGAAGAGCAACGGTGAGAGCCCATCCCCCTGTCGCACTCCCGTTTTTATTTCAAAGGGTTCCGATAGTTCGCCCATAAATTTAACTTTCAAAATGTATTTTTAAGTGTCGCTTTTATAATATTAGTTGTTTTCTTACCCATACCGATTTCTTCAAGGACTGACAACAGAGATTCTCTATCAATCGAATCATATGCTTTTTTGAAATCAATGAAAGAGTTACGTATGTCTTTGCCCTTGATTTTTGGTATGCCATGATGGTTTTTGAGGTTTAGTATTTGTTCGGAAAACGATATACGCTTTCTAAAACCTCACAGGTATTCCCCGATCTGCGGGTCCAGCTGCGGCTCTGCCCTGGTCAAAAGTACTTTAGAAAGAATCTTGTATGTTATACCAAGCAGTGATATTCCTCTGTAATTGTTGGGGTCTGTCTTCAAACCTTTCTTGTGGATAGGGTGGATGAGAGCTGTTCTCCATTCTATGGGGATCTCTTCTTCTTTCAGATTTTACCGAAAACACAGTGAAGGTATGTAAATGCATTTTTGTCAGCTTTTTTCCATAGTTCGGCCACTATTTGGTTTTCTCCGGACGCTTCGTTGTCTTTAAGTTCTGAAATGACCTTCTGTATTTCTTCAGTCATCGGTGGTTCTGAATCTGGCTTCTCACGATTATTTGGGATGGATTCGAATTTTTCCAGGATGGGTTCACAATTCAAGAATTTCTCAAATTTGTATGTTGCAATTTTCCGCGTTATTGTAAGCGATGGTCCCATTTACATCTCTAAATTGGAAGGTGGGTGCTTTATATCTTGATAACTTTTGTTTGAAAGTTCTGTAAAAGCTTCTTGTGTTGTTTTTAGTAAATTCTTCATCAATTTGGAGGAGAGTTTTGTTGTTATGTGTCTTGTTAATCCGATTTATATTTTATGTACCAGTTTTCTAACTCTAATGAAATTCAATCTGCTTTCTTCTGTTTTCTGTGACTGCCAGTTTTTCCACGCCTGTTTTCTTGTTTCAATGAGGGCATCACATTCCAGCCACCACCAGGCATGTTTTATTACTTTTTATGTCAGGTGCTATCCGTTCGGCTGTAATAATGAGGTTTCCTCGATATCCTCCCAGCTTTGTGTCTGAATGGTTTCTGTCGCCTTAGTGAATTCATCTGATTTCAATATCTTTTCCGTGCTGTACTTCCGACCCTTAATTTGTTTCATGCTGCGTTTCCTGTTTGGGATGAGTTTGAACTTAATTTTAGAAGGGCAGTGGTCTGAATCCAAGTTTGCACCCCTGAGTACCCTAACATTCCTGATTTCTTTGCGAGAAATCTTCTTGGTTGCCACATGATCAAGTTGAAATTCCCCAGGGCTAGGATTTGGAGATATCCATGTCTTTTGTCTTCGCGGTAGTTTTTTGAAAGCTGTGGATTTAAGAAGTAAGTTGTGTGCTTGGCAAAGTTCAATAAGCCTCACACCTGTTTGTTCTCCTGTGTGCATGATATTCTCGAACACTTAAGACATAAATGGCGAAAACAGTCCATCTACGCACATCATAAAAACAGTGAAGAAAAAGTAACGTTGGGTGAACTCGTCTGGTATTAAAATAGTTATATGTTAATGTGACATATGTTAATGAATGTTCAAAAAGTACTTGTCAACAAGCATCTAAAGGAGAGCATAATAACATAAATATTCTATGAAGCCGTATACAGTCTAGGAAATCGACATATGTCACATGAAGTTACACGTCTGGAGTTGACGTTTACGTAGGGGAGATGCAATTTACAGTGAGGGTCTGTAGGGAGAAATTTATGAGATAAAAGATAAAGAAAAAATGCTGTAAAAGTAAAATGAAATACAGAACCAAATCGAGTTTAAAGGACTGACAGGGATGAATAACAGAAAAACTTGTAAAAATATTATTACGGAAAAAGAAAAGATAATAGACGACACTGAGACCACCATACGACGAACAAAAAGTCAGTGTACGAAAGCGCCGGTGGCAAAGAAACTGAAGTAGCAAAGGGTCTGCATACAAAGCCGATGTGAAATACCACACGCAGCCATGGGGAACTGAGCGTAGTGTGTTGTTTACAATTAATGGGCGTATCTTACTATTTAATTATATGTAACACCACTGCAATTAATTACATTATAATACATCAAAGCACTCTGCTTTTTACGCTTTTTTTTCGTTGAGAATATCGTTCTTATTGGGGTGCACATGGTTGTAAATTTCAGTTCCGTCCAGGATGCTCATATAGGACCTTTTCTACATTTTATGCACAACTGAGGTTAAAGGGAATATTAATGACAATGTGGGCCTCTTGAAATTGCAGGGGATAGGCCAAATAATGGGAAGACCTGTAATTGGAAACGGTTTGCCCGTAATACAGCTGCGATTCTTCTTGGAATACTGGCATATAATGATTGTATAGTCTCCAGTGGAATGTTATGCCACTCTTCGATCAGAACCTCTTATAACTCATGTAGTGACAAGGGAGGCGGAAATCTGCTCCGGAGTCAGCGCTCCAATACCGCCCACAAGGGTTCCATAATGTCCTGTGCTGGCCAGGGAAGACGCTGCAGTTCAGTTGCATGTTCCTCATACCACGACTGTACTGTCCTGGCTGTGTGAATGGGTGCATTATCGTCCTGAAATATGGCATCATTGTTGGGGAATAACATTTGAATCACGGGGTGCACCTGGTACCCTAAAATGTTCACATAGTCGTTGGATGTAACACGGTCTGTTGTTGTTGTTGTTGTGGTCTTCAGTCCTGAGACTGGTTTGATGCAGCTCTCCATGCTACTCTATCCTGTGCAAGCTTCTTCATCTCCCAGTACCTACTGCAACCTACATCCTTCTGAATCTGCTTAGTGTATTCATCTCTTGGTCTCCCTCTACGATTTTTACCCTCCAAGCTGCCCTCCAATACTAAACTGGTGATCCCTTGATGCCTCAGAACATGTCCTACCAACCGATCTCTTCTTCTGGTCACACGGTCTATATGAGCGTAATGATGAGACCAGCAGAATACCATGATATGGGTGCCCACGCAATCACACTTACATGCTTAACCGTTGGAATCAGGCAATCAGGATTGTAGGCTTCTTTTGGTCTTCCGCAGGTCTAAACGCGGCCCGATGTTGGAAAGAACGAAAACGTTGCCTCGTCGGATTATACGATGTGTTTCCACCGATCAGCCGTCCAGGATTTATGCTCCTGACACCATGTTGTAAGGGGTTCATTAGAGGTTCATTACTATTCGCTAGCGCACTTGAGCAGATGTAATTTCGATGGATTGCTCACGCGCTGCATGCGATATGGAATATCTGTGCTACAATAGAATCGCAAGTTAGAGCAGTGTCGGCAGTTAAAGTCGAGTTTAGTACCTCGCAGAGAGCAGTAGTGTTTTGTAGCTCGCACAGAGCAGTTGAGTTCTGGGGTTCGAACAGGGCAGTGCAGCGGTTGTGTTGTGTTGGGCCGCTCGTGCAAAACGATGGCGGTGCCTGAGCGAAGTGGTAAAAAAAAATTTTATATATATATATATATATATATATATATATTTTTTTTTTTTTTTTCTTTGTTGCCGCGCGCGTATGTTAGTTGCCACAACAGATTTAACCACAACTGTAATGTTAAAGTCCCATGTAATTCCTTGCAGAAATGTTTCAATAATAACTTCTGTTCTGAAGAAAAGTTTTGCCAGTCATTAGTCTGAGTTTAAAGATTTTACGAATTTTTCCTGTGCATACTTACGTTGATTAAGCAAAAGAAAAATCAGTTGTTTTCCTACAAATGAAAAGCTAGTGGCCAGCATTGGACTGGGCTGTGCGAAAAATTTTGTTATAGGAGCAGATATATGGATAGCGTAATCCGGCGACATCATTGTGAGGTAAAAATTTTTCAGTTTATTCAGGATGATTTCACAGGGCCCTGACGTAGCACTGCTGACGTCAAAACTTATTAATCTCGATATGCAGTCAGTCTTTAACGGAAGGTCACATTAGAACTTGAAATTTTATTATTGGAAGAAGATACACTAAGTGTAAATATTATAATAATTTTTCTCTTGGGAGATTACAATGTTTTACGCTTCTTTGCGTTGGTTTTCGCCACTAATGGTTTCCGTATAGGAGCTCGTGCACGAATATTCGCTTTATGGAGTTCTCCGTGAACAGTATCGATAGATAAGGCGTCTCGAAGATGGATGTTGGGCTCTGCAGTCACTTTAGCTGCCGTAGTTTTGTGTTGTTCTGACACAATCCGTATTAGCGTACGACGTTCTCTGTAATTTAGTTTTTATTTGCGCCCACTATTCCGTTTACATGATTATGTCTTTCCATGTTTTGCGTAAGCGGTCATGACCAGTTGCTCTTGAAACATTCGATAAGTTGGCTGTCTTGGTTACTGATGCTCCAGGTAATCGGGCCCCCACAATCTGCCCTCCTTGGAACTCTTTCACTGCAAATCGACCTCGGCCTCTAAATGCAAATACGAAGTGTGCACTACTCGTAAACAACCTGCACTGATGGCTAGTTCGTACTCAACACGTGCCTTACCTGTCAAACACAACCACCCTATTACTGCCACTGTTCACATTATTTTGCCTGTCCCCTGTAAGTACAGCGTGATTCGTCACTCCACATCACTCGTTTCCAGTCATCCACTGTGCTCTTTACTCCATCTCAAGCATTGCTGTGGCTTGTGAGGAGCTCCTCCACAAGGGAGGGATGTCTGTGGACCAGCCTCACAAACATACGTACAGGGCGACAATTATTGAACTATATGAAATGAAATCGTCGCAACTACTGAGCGGTTTGCCTTAGGACGCTCAAACTGCACAGTTGACCGCGGGGCATGATAGACATTAGTATCCTCATGCATGGTATTGTTTAGCGACAGAGACCACTTTCATTTGGATGGGTTCCTCAAGACTGGGGGACTGAGAACGCCGCATTTCGTGATCGAGAAGTCTGTTCAACCTCAACGTGTGACTGTGTGGTGTGCGATGTCCACCCACGGAATAATCGGTGCGATATTCCTTGATTGCACGGTGAATGCCGAACGCTACGTGAAGGTTTTGATTTCATCCCCATTATCCAAAGTGACCCTCACTTCGACAACATGTGGTTCGTGCAAGACGGAGCTCGACCCCGCCGAAGCAGGAGAGTGTTTGATGTCCTGGAGGAGTACTCTGGGGACCACATTCTGGCTCTGGGGTACCCAGAGGCCACTGGCATGGGCCTCGATTGGCCGCCATATTCTCCGGATCTGAACACACTTTTCGTGGGGCTGTATTGAAGACAAAGTGAAATAACCCCAAAACCATTGCTGAGCTGAAAACGGCTATTCAAGAGTGGGCCAGGTAGAGCTCCATGCTGATGCCGGAAGCGACCCAGCTGCCACTGAGCGCGTACTTCAGCTCCCAACGATGCCGCCACTGTCGCTACTCGCACATGTGGCTTCCTACACCTGTACCTGCATCTGTACTCCGAAAGACAGTGTGGCAGAGGATGCTTTCTGTGCCAATATCATGTCCCCCCTCTCCTGCGACTGGCGCGTGGGAACAATGCTTCCATACGAGCTCTAAGTTCTCTGGTTTTCTCGTTCTGGCCATTTCGCGAACCATACGTGGAGAAAGTAATACGTCGCCCGACTACTTGCGCAACGTATGACGCCGGAATTTCGACAGTAGACCGCTTCCTGATGCGTAACGCCTCTCACTACAGATATTCGGATTTAGGTTACGACATGTTCGGTATGCCCGCCATCACTGGCGATGACGTGGCGCAGACAAAGGGCGAAATCCTGCACGACACGCAGAAGTGTCGGAACATCCCTCCTGTCGATTACGTCTTATCGAACACCTCCGGAACGCTCTCGTGGCCACTAGGCAACCCACTGACGAAACTCTCGGTAAGGGTCCTAGACTAATGAACAACACCGAAGAATCAATCGTGCACGCGTTTTCCAAGGCACTTCTTTCATGGATGACATACATTTTCTTATCATTCCCCTACGAATCTCAGTGTCGCATCTGCTTTCCCTGTAATTTGCTTTATGTGATCACTTTGCTTTAGCCTGCTCCGGATGGTTACGTATTTTACGACATGATGTATATACATGATGACAGTTATTGAATTACATGAAATAAAATCTTCATAACTTCTGAACGGTTTGCGTTAGGATGTTCAAATTGCACGGTTGGGCGAGAGGCATGATGGGAATTAGTATGGGCTGTGTGGTTTAGCGACGAAACCCACTTTCATTTGGATATGTTCGTCAATAAGTAAAATCGGCGCATTTGGGGGACTGATAATCCGCATTTCGCGATCGAGAAGTGTCTTCACCCTCAACGGGTGACTCTCAGCAATAACAGAATAATCGGGGCGATATTCCTTGGTACGGTGACTACCGAGCGGTACATGAAGGTGTTGTTGGAAGATGATTTCATCCCCATTATCCGAAGTGACCCCGATTTTGACAAGATGTGATTCATGCAAGACGGAGATAGACCCCATCGAAGCAGGAAAGTGTCTGATGTCCTGGAGGAGCACTTTGGGGACCGCTTTCTGGCTCTGGAGTACCCAGAGGCCACTGGCATGCGCCTCGATTGGCCGCCATATTCTCCGCATCTCAACACATGCGACTCCGTTTTGTTCGGTATCTTAAAGGCAAGGTCTTCAGCAATAACCCCAAAACCACTGCTGAGCTGTAAACAGCCATTCAGGAGGTCATCGACAGCATCAATGTTCCCACACTTCAGCGGGTCAAACAGAATTTCGCTATTCGTCTGCGCCACGTCATCGCCAATGATGGCAGGCATATCGAACACGTCATAACCTAAATCTGAATATCTGTATTGATATTTACATGTTGAATATAGTGTGTACTCGTTGTAGTTTGTAACTAATTTACGTTTTTTTCATATAGTTCATTAATTGTCACCATGTATCTCCAAAAATATTACAGCTAAAACAGAAAAACTTGGGACTATTATGTACAACATGATGCTTGATATTCTCTGAAATTTTTGTTTGAAAATACGTATCGACGTACATTTTATAATGATTTGAGTTTTTAATTACCATTGTCTCCATGAGGTACCTTTCCTCGTAAACTAATCAAGCTATAAAACAGGAATTTCACAGTTTACATCTGCATAAGAGGTGTAAGTGAGTAGCCTTTGCTTCTGTGTGTGTGTGTGTGTGTGTGTGTGTGTGTGTGTGTGTGTGTGTGTGTGTGTGATCGTAAATACAAACCTAGGAATGTGAACTGACAACCTAAATATGCTACTGACCTCAAAGCCACATCACTTACATGAAATGGAAAAGAATCTTGTGTATGTGAAAGCCGATCTCATTCATAATCAAATAAATAAGCAAACGAATACTTTCACCCTCAGTACACTTGGCCAGTGCGAACTGCTTTTAAAAAACGTAGCTGTATAAAAATATACTGCAGTCTCGACCTGTATAAGAATGTAATCTGAAACATGAAAATTTCTGCACTGATGTATGGCCCTGACAAAATAAAGAAACTGACACAAAGGAAACGAAACAATCACGTATTATGAGTCTCACCTGCAAAATGAAGTACTGGTAAAAAACCGCAACACATCAAGACTCCACAACAACTAAAAACATACTGCTAAAAACTAACTACAGTGGATCCAGGGAAACAGGGTTCATAATCTTGACACAGAATGCCAATGAAACACATGACTCAAATTTAAGTACTAAAATTTCTATTAGGAAGGAACCTACCGAAGAAAACAACTATAGACTCTAGTACGACAATTCATTTAATCTAATAACTTCCATGGTACAGTAAATTAACTCAGAAGATCAATCAATAGATTAATTATCAAAAACTCGACTGTGACGAGGGTGCAGCGGACCAGCACTACAAGTCTACAAAAATAAAAATAAACTTTTTACTTCATCAAATAATACATTGTTCTCCACTTCAAAACTTTTTTCATGTCCGTGTACTATCCAACCACTGTTCTGAGTCATCACTCCTCCTCGTAATAAATCAGCAACTCAAATAATTCCAAAAGCGCGTCCATGCATTACACTGCACACTCGACGAATCCCTCCTGCTGGTAAACGTAGCCAACCACTACTGACTGTCAAAGATTCTACCACTCCACAGTGCTGCCATCGCATTGCCTAGCAACTATTTCTCTCACCACAGATCTTCAAATATACCATTTTCGTTTATAAATATTAACACATCCAATAACATCATCATAAAATAGCCATCTTACAGAGGCTAATACAACGTGTGGAACTGATTTTTGTTTAAGGTCACAGTTGCTTTGAAATTACACTACTGCCCATTAAAACTGCTACACCAAGAAGAAATGCAGATGATAAACGGGTATTCATTGGACAGATATATTGGGCTGACATGTGATTACATTTTCACGCAATTTGGGTACACAGATCCTGATAAATCAGTACCCAGAATAACCAACTCTGGCTTGGGCATTGAGTCAAACAGAGCTTGGATGGCTTGTACAGGTACAGCTGCCCATGCTGCTTGAACACGATACCACAGTTCATCAAGAGTAGTGACTGGAGTATTGTGACGAGCCAGTTGCTCGGCCACCATTGACCAGACTTTTCAGTTGGTGAGAGATCTGGAGAATGTGCTGGCCAGGGCGGCAGTCGAACATTTTCTGTATCCAGGAAGGCCCGTACACGACCTGCAACATGCGGTCGTGCATTATCCTGCTGAAATGTAGGGTTTCGCAAGGATCGAATGAAGGGTAGAGCCACGGGTAGTAACACATCTTATATGTAACGTGCACTGTTCAAAGTGCCGTCAATGCGAACAAGAGGTGACCGAGACGTGTAACCAATGGCACCCCATATCATCACGCCGGGTGATACGCATGTATGAAGATGACGAATACACGCTTCCAATGTGCGTTCACCGCGATGTCGCCAAACACGGATGCGACCATCATGATGCTCTAAACAGAACCTGGACTCATCCGAAAAAATGACGTTTTGCCATTCGTGCACCCAGGTTCGTCGTCGAGTACACCATCGCAGGCGCTCCTGTCTGTGATGCAGCGTCAAGGGTAACCGCAGCCATGGTCTCCGAGCTGATAGTCCATGCTGCTGCAAACGTCGTCGAACTGTTCGTGCAGATGGTTGTTGTCTTGCAAACATCCCCATCTGTTGACTCAGGGGTCGAGACGTGGCTGCACGATCCGTTACAGTCATGTGGGTAAGATGCCTGTCATCTCGACTGCTAATGATACGAGGCCGTTGGTATCCAGTACGGCATTCCGTATTACCGTCCTGAACCCACCGATTCCATATTCTGCTAACAGTCATTGGATCTCGACCGACGCGAGCAGCAATGTCGCGATACGATAAACCGCAATCGCGATAGGCTACAATCCGACCTTTATCAAAGTCGGAAACGTGATGGTACGCATTTCTCCTCCTTACACGAGGCATCGCAGCAACGTTTCAGCCGGCCGGTGTGGCCGAGCGTTTCTAGGCGCTACAGCCTGGAACCGCGCGACCGCTACGGTCGCAGGTTCGAATCCTGCCTCGGGCATGGATGTGTGTGATGTCCTTAGGTTAGTTAGGTTTAAGTAGTTCTAAGTTCTAGGGGACTGATGACCTTAGAAGTTAAGTCCCATAGTGCTCAGAGCCATTTGAACCATTTTTGAACAACGTTTCACCAGGCAACGCCGGTCAACTGCTGTTTGTTTATGTGAAATTGCTTGGAAACTTTCCTCATGTCAGCACGTTGTAGGTGTCACCACCGGCGCCAACCTTGTGTGAACGCTCTGAAACGCTAATCATTTGCATATCACAGCATCTTCTTCCTGTCGGTTAAATTTCGCGTCTGTAGCACGTCATCCTCGTGGTATAGCAATTTTAATGGCCAGTAGTGTATTCAGTTTTATAAAACTTCGTGGCAGATTAAAACTGTGTGCCGGGCCGAGACTCGAACTCGGGACCTTTGCCTTTCGCGGGCAAGTGCTCTACTAACTGAGCTACCCAACCACGACTCACGCCCCGTCCTCACAGCTTTACTTCTGCCAGTACCTCGTCTCCTACCTTCCAAACTTAACAGAAGCTCTTCTGCGAACCTTGCAGAACTAGCACTCCTGAAAGAATTTAATTACAAGTACGCAAATTTCTTTAAGCAGCCAGATAAATAGCACTCCATGTCGTGCATGAAGCAACTCTTAATTCAGGTATGGAAATCAGAGTAAGGGGGTAAGATCGACACCAAAGAATTTATCTTTCACGTAAATTATTTATTGTAACTAAATATTTGGTTGCATATCCTAACTACACTTGACTGGTGCCTGACTCGAGATATTTAAGCAAGAATTACATGAGAATGAAACAGAGCACAATTCAACTACAGCAAGAAGAAACACAGAAGACGTGGGTGGGAGACAATGATACTATCATCTCCTTTGCATTCAAACCATAAAAATATCTCAGTGAGATTTGCATTACGATTCTACGCATGCACTATTCTGGACAGAGGTTTAACCGATACACAAGGCTGTGCGATAATTATCCAACATACTAACTGCGTCTGCTGCTTGCAAACGGCCGAACTAGAGCACGTGGTGCATTCTGACTCAAACTGTTGTGCTGCTTTGTGGAAAGCGCACGAAAGAACAGATAATCCTTCAGAAATTGTAGCTCGTTAAACAAGCAAACTGGTAAAATAAAGCGTATTGCGGTGCCGTGGTTAACCAGAAGGGTCATTGATTACCAAACACGCGGCACAAAATCGACACACAAAGGCAAAAGCAACTTCCACAAAATATAAGATTAAAAATCATTAAAAAAATAACTTGCTTCACACGCTTCAGTTAAGCTGAAGTCCTTAAGTATTTCAACAGTTAAACATAACGAAGTCCTACCTCAGCCTGATTCCTATCACCTGAAACCCCCCTTAAGAGCTACGATCCGTAGTCACCAAGCGTTCACCGAAGATTGCCGCTTTCCCTTTCCAGATTACCTAGCTCCCCGTGCAGCGGAAGCTACCAGAGGGATAGCCCTCCGTCACCAACCTCACACACAGAAACAGCCCTCGACTAAGATGGGTAAACCTCTCTGTTCAGGTACTGTAAACCTGAGTTGGTCATCCTGTATTCTCCTTCGAAAGAGAAGCAACATCGTCTGCTCCCAGCAGACGATGACCAGCTCAGCGTTTCCCACAAAACAAAACCGAAACCCCACATTAAAACACACATATAATAATCAATAGGCCTTATTTGAGTGCTCAGTCTTTCTGGAAGGGTTCATGAATTGAGTTAAAATCGGGTAGTAAAATGAATAGGTTGTACCGAATTCGACAGCCGTCTTATGAAACAACTTTACAGGGACGTTTCAAGCGGTCCAGGGCCACCGTTTCGCTCTCTTCAGGGGGGGCACTAATATTTAGTCCGGTCAGCTTATGTTGTTCCCTCTCCTGTTGCGCACGGTCTCTCGTTTCACAACATTCCATACGCTTTTTATGTGTGACCAGCAGGTGGCCGTACGCGAGTGGGGAGGCAGTTTCCCCGGCCGGTTACTGTGCGTGACTGCCGACGTGGGCACGGCCGTGCGTGACCAGGTGACACGCATTCCTGCACGCGTGCTCGGCGGCCCACGCCCCGCAAGGACGGGCTCGCCGCGCCGCCATCTGTCCTGTCCCCTGCCCTCGAGGACTCTGTCAACAGAGGACCGCAGGCGTCAAAAGTGTGCGAGCTCTGGTCGTCGCTTGTGCGCACCAGAGGGAACAATCCGAAAAGTGTTGTCACAGCTGTTCCACTTTCACAACTGTTTCGGCGGTCAGTTTGGCTTTAGGAAACGCAAAATCACCAGAGGGGCAGTTGTGACGTTACACTTAATAATAGAAGCGAGACATGACAAATAATGTCAAGTGGTCCACGATGATTCTAATTCTCAGAAAAATACACGTAGGCTTTAGCGAACGGATGGTAGTATACAGTACTAGCGAATCGAGCGATAGTACGCAATTGCCAAATATGTGTGGGAACTGGATATACGTCCTGATCTCGTTCCTCTCTCTGTCGATCTCCTAATCCTCCATCTCTTTGTCCTCCTCAACCTCTTCCCTATCTCTTTGTCCATCTTCACCTCCTTCCCCCTCTCTCTGTCCATCTCCTCCTTCTCTATCTCTATCAATCTCCTTCTCCCCCCCCTTTCTGTTCCCTTCCTACTCTCTAGGCCTTCCCTCCTCCTCCTCCGCTTCGTTACCGAGCAAGTCCTCTTCCACTGTCTCTTTCTCTCTGTCCTTGAGCCTTGTTTACTGTTATTCCAAACGAATACTTGACTGGAAATTTAAGTTGCTTCAAGGAAATGAGTAAATCAGTTGGTATTCTTGGTGTGAAAGAAACGTCTCCAGATGCTGCATCTGCGGGAATAGTCGACAGCATTTCGCATAGTTTTATCTGGGAATGGGTGGGATTACAAAGTTTCGGACTATCCAGTTTTCGTAATAGTATTCTAATCGCAAGACAATAATCCATTAAAACTACTACCCAGTTTTCTTTTAAAAGAGCCTGGCGAGGGAGAAAACAAAGTAGCATATTCTTGTGTATACAATTGTTGTTTAAAATTATATACAAACAGGAGGAAGATATTTAGGAGAAACCATTTGACTGATGGTTAAATGGCCTTCTATTAGCGTTAAAATTAACCGTGAGAAACAAAACGAAACCGACAGTTTCACGACGGTGTCCAGCATTTTCTTTCTCGCAGTCCCTTTTGACACTCTACTTGTACATTATTGGTTGGAAAATTGATGGATGAGTTACACCTTCACCTGCACATGTTAGGCAATAAATTCTGCCTGACTCATGTAGTACTATCACCGTCAGAGGGTGGTACGGGACCACGAGTCCCACCGCCACACCTCCAAAGTGAATTGCAGTGACGCAGTCACTGCACAGTGGAAATTTACTGGCTCACCAAAACAGTTAGACCGCAATAGACCGGTGATGCTGTATTGTAACCTATCACCCCGGACTACAAGTCCATTTAAAAAAAAAAATTAAATAAAAAAAGATGGATGAGTTAGACCGCAACAGACCGGTGATGCTGTATTGTAACCTATCACCTCGGACTACAAGTCCATTTAAAAGAAAGATGGATGAAGCCCTTAGCGATATTGTTGCGAACAACATTTCTCCTAAACAGTTTTGCGAGTATCGTGTAAAATTGTGAAATGCACAGTTCTCATTAAACGTGTAAAAACTTGAAGTACGTCGCTCCATAGCCTATTTATATTTTTTTACATCGCGTAAAAATTTGTAGTGCAACGGTTAAAAAATTATGAAACACACAGTTCTCAGAATAACGTGTAAAAATTTGAAGTACTTCGGTCCATGGCTTTTTGAGATTTTTCGTACAACGGTAAATAATGTCCTTTTTTATAATAGTACTGATGCACAGAAACCAAGAGGGAACAAAAGTAATGCAGGAACGATGTGCTCGAATTAAAAATGTTGTAGGACACGGGTGTAGTCTTTCATCAATACCGTTCAAACCGTACATAGAAGAAGCTATGACAGAAATTTAAAAAATGGGTTTAAGAGTGGGATTAAAATTCATTAAAGGTGAGGAAGAATTGCAGCACCCGTTGAAGAGAATGAACAGTCCAATCAGCACAGAATACGGAGAGACAAAAAAGCAAAAATAGAGACGAAAGTGATTAGAAGTACCAGAAAGAACAATACCGATAAACTTAAAATCAACAGTTGTGACCAGAAGTAGACAAAGTGGAGGGATTCTGCTGCTGCATTGGAAACAAAACGGCACATTTAGGCCTCGAAAACGGCACATTATAGTCGAAGCAAGACAAAGAGGGTGTTCCTGGCTAAAAGAAGTGTGGCCCTAATTTGGGGAAGAAATTTCTCAGAATATACTGCACGTCTGGAGCACAGCATGGTACACTGAGCTGACACCAGAAGCCGTGGGGGACCTCCTAATAGCGTATCGGACCTCGTTTTACTCACAAGGGGAGGCCGCCAATTGTGAAATTCAGATTCGATTCATACTGCGCATAATAAAAGCTCATGGCCAGAGGTGTAATGTGGCAAAGCACCAAGATGCACTTCTCAGCCGTTGTCGAGAAATTCGACAGTTAAAAGAAACCGCTGCGGTGAAATACTCTCTACGATTTACAATTTTCTACAGCGTCGTGGCGCAGTGGTAAGCGCTCGGGTTCGTAATTCGAAGGTCGCCGGATCGAATCTCGCGCCCTGCAACCTTCTTTTTAGTATTTGTTTTATGTAATTCAAATGTGTGTACACACACACACACACACATATATATATATATATATATATATATATATATATATATATAAAATTCCCGGCAATCTGTTGCAACAGTTATGCATATAATAAGTTGTTGAAAGTCGTTTGTCGTGGAAGAACTGGCGGCTTCGAACATCATTATGTTTTCCGCGAACAAAGTTGTATTTCATAAATGTTATTAATTGTCCTCATAATGTTAACCACATATAGTTAACGGAAGACGTAGAAACGATATTCCGAAACGAATACGTATAGCGTAAGTCAAACGTTCGAATTACACTCCTAGAAATTGAAATAAGAACACCGTGAATTCATTGTCCCAGGAAGGGGAAACTTTATTGACACATTCCTGGGGTCAGATACATCACATGATCACACTGACAGAACCACAGGCACATAGACACAGGCAACACAGCATGCACAATGTCGGCACTAGTACAGTGTATATCCACCTTTCGCAGCAATGCAGGCTGCTATTCTCCCATGGAGACGATCGTAGAGATGCTGGATGTAGTCCTGTGGAACGGCTTGCCATGCCATCTCCACCTGGCGCCTCAGTTGGACCAGTGTTCGTGCTGGACGTGCAGACCGCGTGAGACGACGCTTCATCCAGTCCCAAACATGCTCAATGGGGGACAGATCCGGAGATCTTGCTGGCCAGGGTAGTTGACTCACACCTTCTAGAGCACGTTGGGTGGCACGGGATACATGCGGACGTGCATTGTCCTGTTGGAACAGCAAGTTCCCTTGCCGGTCTAGGAATGGTAGAACAATGGGTTCGATGACGGTTTGGATGTACCGTGCACTATTCAGTCTCCCCTCGACGATCACCAGTCGTGTATGGCCAGTGTAGGAGATCGCTCCCCACACCATGATGCCGGGTGTTGGCCCTGTGTGCCTCGGTCGTATGCAGTCCTGATTGTGGCGCTCACCTGCACGGCGCCAAACACGCATACGACCATCATTGGCACCAAGGCAGAAGCGACTCTCATCGCTGAAGACGACACGTCTCCATTCGTCCCTCCATTCACGCCTGTCGCGACACCACTGGAGGCGGGCTGCACGATGTAGGGGCGTGAGCGGAAGACGGCCTAACGGTGTGCGGGACCGTAGCCCAGCTTCATGGAGACGGTTGCGAATGGTCCTCGCCGATACCCCAGGAGCAACAGTGTCCCTAATTTGCTGGGAAGTGGCGGTGCGGTCCCCTACGGCACTGCGTAGGATCCTACGGTCTTGGCGTGCATCCGTGCGTCGCTGCGGTCCGGTCCCAGGTCGACGGGCACGTGCACCTTCCGCCGACCACTGGCGACAACATCGATGTACTGTGGAGACCTCACGCCCCACGTGTTGAGCAATTCGGCGGTACGTCCACCCGGCCCCCCGCATGCCCACTATACGCCCTCGCTCAAAGTCCGTCAACTGCACATACGGTTCACGTCCACGCTGTCGCGGCATGCTACCAGTGTTAAAGACTGCGATGGAGCTCCGTATGCCACGGCAAACTGGCTGACACTGACGGCGGCGGTGCACAAATGCTGCGCAGCTAGCGCCATTCGACGGCCAATACCGCGGTTCCTGGTGTGTCCGCTGTGCCGTGTGTGTGATCATTGCTTGTACAGCCCTCTCGCAGTGTCCGGAGCAAGTATGGTGGGTCTGACACACCGGTGTCAATGTGTTCTTTTTTCCATTTCCAGGAGTGTAGAATAGAGACCCCACGAACACAAATTTGCTGTGGCAGGTGTGAAATATAAACTCCGTTACTCGCTCGTTACACTTGAAGGACAGATGTTGAATGGGCCGAAACGAGCCGCCGCATAACAGCGTAGTTGCCTGCTAACTTCGAAAGAAGGTAGATGCGGTCCCTAGCGCAACTTATAACATCGTCGAAAATCGGTGCGTACGTGAGAGCTTTGGTACACCCTGTTAAACAAACGGAAACAAGGAGGCGGTACAATTGGAGAGCGATCCGCCTTCACCAACATGCATAAGCAATTCATTACTAGTATATATATATATATAAATATATATATGAATTACAAAAAACTAATATTAAAAAAATAGCGGGGCGCGAGATTCGATCCGGTGACCTTCGGATTACGAACCCGAGCGCTTACCGCTGCGTCACGACGCTGTAGAAAATTGTTTATCGTAGAGAGTATTTCACCGCAGCGTTTTCTTTTAACTGTCGATTTTCTCGACAACGGCTGAGAAGTGCATCTTGGTGCTTTGCCACATTACACCTCTGGCCATGAGCTTTTATTATGCGCAGTATGAATCGAATCTGAATTTCACAATTGGCGGCCTCCCCTTGTCAGCGTACTGCTGTATCTTGACGTGCCATGAACTCAACAAGTCGTTGGATGTCCCCTGAAGAAATACTGAGCCGCGTAGCTTCTATGGCCGCCCGCAACTGTGAAAGTGTTGCCGGTGCTGGATGTCGTGCACACGAGCTGACCTCTCGATCACGTCCCATAAAGGTTGGACGGGATTGATGTCGGGCGATCTGAGTGGCCAAACAATTCGCTCGAATTGTCCAGACTGTTCTTCAAATCAATCTCGAAAAATTGTGGCCCGGTGAGATGGTGCACCGCTATCCATAGAAATTACATCGTTGCTTGGGAACATGAAGTCCACGAATGACTGCAAATGGTCTCAAAGTAGCTAGACATAACCGTTTCCAGTCAATGGTCGGTTCATTTGGACCGAAGGACCCAGTACATTCCATTTAAGCTCGGCCCATACCATTGTGGAGGCACCACCAGCTTGCACAGTGCCTTGTTGACAGTTTCGGTCCGTGGTTTAATGGGGTCTGCGCCACACTCGAAGCCAACCATCAGCTCTTATCGACTGAAATGGGGACTCGTCTGACCACGCCACGGTTGTACAGTCGTCTAGGGTCCAACCTACGTGGTCACGAGCCCAGGAGAGGCGTTGCAGGCGATGTCGTGCTGTTAGCAAAGGCACTCGCGTCGGACATCCGCTACCACAGCCCACTAACGCCAAATTTCGCCGTACTGTCCTAACAGATCCGTTCGCCGTACGCCCCACGCTCATTTCTGCGCTTATTTTACTCAGTGTCGCTTGCCTATTAGCACTGACAACGCTACGCAAACGCCGCTGTTCTCGGTCGTGAAGTGAAAGCTTGAAATGTTGTCTTCTTGGCACAATCTTGACACTGATGAACTGGGAACACTGAATTCCCCAGCGATTTCCGAAATGAAAAGTCCCATGCGTCTAGCTTCAACAGGCCCCCACAACCGCTCGAGTGGTCGACTGTGAAGCGCGGACAAATTGAATAGCTGGCCGGCGGCCATTAGAGTGGTAAACTGACGCGCGGAGTTCGAATGTTTATACATCGCTTTTGGTTATAAAATGCCTTCCTTTGAGTTAGGTCACAAACATAATGCCTCATTTAAATGCTTTACTACAACATACTTTTTAATTTATGAACAAACAGCAACTAGTCACTGTTTATGAATTTATCTTACGTAGTACATGGAACCTGCCGTAGCTAAAAGTTATGTACTGGACCCCTAGCATTTTTCGTAGTTCATTTACGATAGATGTACGCAAAATGCATCAAAATACTCGAAGATTTGCCCAGTATATTAATAGATATTTTCTGATTCTACCTTGCTTTAGATTTTATGACGAGAAGTGCGTTTTATATGGCATAGTGCTTTGGCAACTCACGACCAAATTATCAAGTTTCAACCTAATCTAGACCATGAAAACACTACCGATCAGCCAAGTTTCTTCAAAATGAACAGAACATATAAAATGGTATTCTGTCGGTCGGAAATCTTGCCTCCTGACAGCGTGTAACCATTTTTGTAACAGCTGCGGTTTTGAGAAAGGAAACCTGCAAATAGATGCACAGACAATATGCTAATACCGTGTTACAAAAACATTTATTAAGCAAGTGCACTGACATACAAAACAACTTGAAATATTCACATATCTGTGAAATGTAATATTTTCTCGAATTTATTTGTACAATTAATCGCTGCACAACACTTCACCATTGTACTTCTTTTGATTGGAATGTACAGACAGTAGAATTACGAGTAACAAATACTGTATGTACGCCCCAACAAATATACAACGTTGAATCTGGGTCTTCATAAACAACAATACAACACAACACATCAGACTACAACCACTATAATGGCGTCCAGCCGAAGGTTCAAATTGTCCCGCGACTGCAGCGCCATCAGTGAGTCTAGTTATTTTTTACAAGGTCTTTGAGCTCCAACTAGCATTTCGCGCACAAACTCTACTATTTCCCGTCGTGCAGCCGTAATCACGTCGGAAATCTTTTCTACATGAATCACCTGAGTACAAATGGCAGCTCCTTCAATTCACTGGCGTTTTATAACTTATGTACGCTTTACTACCGAATCACTACAACTCTCATTGTCAGGCAGCAACTCCCATTCTCTCTCAGCATAGTGTTGTCCTAAAGTGCGCCGCGCGGGATTAGCCGAGCGGTCTCAGGCGCTGCAGTCATGGACTGTGCGGCTGGTCCCGGCGGAGGTTCGAGTCCTCCCTCGGGCATGGGTATGTGTGTTTGTCCTTAGGATAATGTAGATTAAGTAGTGTGCAAGCTTCGGGACTGATGACCTTAGCAGTTAAGTCCCATAAGATTTCACACACATTTCAACACATTTCTCCTAAAGTACATTTCAAATTAGAACAATTTACAAAATGTCTTCCGCAAGCATGGTAGTTAATAGGTCTGCTGCATCTTATCATTACGTTCATAATCTACTACGCGCTATCTTTTTTAATCATTTCCTGTTCTAACAATGTCCCGCGTTTGACAGCTCTGTTTCAAGTATTAATCTGGTATTTCTTTGAGAAACACAGCAACCTGCCACTTTATTATGTAGCTATTTTTATTTGTAGCTATACTCGTTTGGGGCTTTCCCCCAGCATCAGATGGCGTAATACTGTATATATCTTAATCTCCAAGTAGCACTTCGTTAGAAACATTGATTGAAATCTGGACGCTGGAGCTGCTCCAAATTTCAGTATTTACGAACATCGCTGCTTTTGTGCAACATGCAAAGAAAAACTCTTTCTCCCACGCTTATAAATACCGGAAATCGGAGCAACAACAAGTAGAATAGAAAGTCAACTGCACGTGCAATTTTCAGCCGACGTTTTTAACGATGTGCTGATTGAAGATGTAAATATATGATACGCCAACTGAAGGCGGACGAAAGTCCCAAACGCACACTGATTTCAATAAAAGTACATAGAAAACTGGTAGGTTTCTGTCTTTCTTAAAGTAGCATAATCCACAGCCGCAGAGCTCAGTAAGCAGTAAAATGAATAAGTTAATGATCTGGAATTGTGGATTAGTGGCCTCCAGTAATCGGAAGGCTGCCTCAACTTTCAGACGTATCCAAGAATACAGCTACACCAAGTTCAGCTTCTACTAACTGTTTCTTGTCTTTAACCGTCTCACGTGTTCCACTACATTCATATAGCGAGTTTGGAAACAAACAGCTGAAGTAAGACAAGAAGTCCGACGCTGCCACGGTCATGTTGGTTGGAGAAATTCCGTGCAGGTAAGACACTTCTTGTCTGAGAAAAGAGAAGGAAGAAAGCAGCCAAGATTTACATGGAGCTGATAGGGAAAAAGTGACATGCACGTCATGCTTGTGATAAAGACGGAAAGATATTTGCAGTAATGGGACAACGAAGGAACTGTAAGAGGCGTGTAACATTGTAACACTTATATCGATTAGGAGTAGGTTTATTTGAGTAACTGTGTATCTGCAATTTATCAAGTGTGCATTGTGTCTTGTTTCAACTCCTTGATGTATGGCAAGAAAATTGGAGTTTTGTAAAGTATATATGTGAAAAAAGTAAAAGAATATGTTGAAATTTTAAATTATTATAATATGAATATGTTTATGAAAGAAGTATGTTTGTTAAAAGCTGGTTCATTCTTAGGGCACTTGTATTTGTAACATGTAAACGCTGTAGGGAAGTCCCTCCGCGACGAAAGTGCCATGGGACGATGTAAAAGGTGGGTTTGGCGGTCAAACTGAGCGGCTCCTTTGTGTGAACGGCAGGCAGTGTGTGATTAGCCTTACCACGGTACACCTCGACTGTGCTAAGAGAGGCAACTGGAAGTTGCATTAGAAGGGATTTGCCTCGAATGTGGATCTGGCTATTATATGGTATTCACGGAATAATGGAATGGGTCTAATACGTAGAAAATCCGACGCCAAGAAGAGATTTTATAGAGCATTCGCACATCAAGAGCCTTGAGTTCAGTTAGTTGCCATTTCGCCTGCCACTAATCTTCGCCACTGCTTCATGGACTTCATACATTCAGTTACGTAATGTATATTGGCATGGAACAGTTAAAGTGTGTGTTGTTTCAATAATAATCACGTAAAACGTCTATTCGTGTTCGAAACCATAACATCAATCCTGATCACGAAATTACGCAGGGTCCTCACCTAAGTACTGCTAAAACCGAGTATATTGATTTAAATGAACAGCTCTGGCATTTATGTGTTTAAAAGTGATTTTTTGTTGAAAGTAAAAGGAGTAGCAAACGTTAAAGTAAAGGTAAGATTTGGATGCTTTGTTTATGGACTACTCCAAGTGAAATCGGTAGGAAGTTTAAGTACAAAAATTTAAAGATCAATCAATAGGAAAGTGAAAACCTTAATTATTTAAAAGCTATAACCATAAAAATGAAGTTGGATAGGCTTTTGCGAAAGTATCCTTAGTTTATAATACAATATAGTTTTGTACGATTCGACGCGACTGCTACGGTCGCAGGTTCGAATCCTGCCTCAGGCATGGATGTGTGTGATGTCCTTAGGTTAGTTAGGTTTAAGTAGTTCTAAGGCTAGCGGACTGATGATCTCAGATGTTAAGTCTCATAGTGATTTGAGCCATTTGACCTTTTTTTTTTTTGTAGTATTACAGTGCAAGATTGTGTAAATATTATTTCCAAGAATACCTGCTTCATAGGTGATTGAAGTAAAAGTGCATATAAATCTTTAATGAACCGATTTGCGGTAGTACTATTAGAAGTGAATTTATGCAAATTTTCAAAGATAGTGTAGTTTTGGTACCCATCATGAATGGTCCCTTTTCAAGTTAATTAAGCCCAGTGTTGCTTTTTATTAACTTGCAAAGTAATTTAAGTGAAAGATTAGCTTTAGAGATAGTTTTATTTTTGCAATGATCAGAGAACCTCGGCTAGTGAAACTATACCAGTTTATGGGTCCCCATCATATTGTCCTCCTATTAAAAAACATGACCTATCACTGTTAGTAAGGAAAATTACTATATGCAGAGGAGCTTAAACAGTGTATTTAAGATGTTGTTCATCTTTAATTGAGTTATTCATATCAGTCAAGATAGAAGCCCCTCATGTCCAACATTAGTTCTGCACTTCACGTTGTAATGTTTCCGTATTTTGATTAAGTAATACTATTGATTGTGGCGGTCATTAGTATGAGCTCGGTGCAGTTTTGTTCCCCATAATTTACTGGTGTGTGTGCTATTGATAACTGCTGGTTCACACAGTACAGAGTGCACTGTGTCAGTTTGTATCATGTTTGCTATTCAAAGGGAGATCTCATCAAAAGTAACTTCAATAACTAATGTCTAATTTTCTCAAATATATATTTCGAACTTAAAGTGCCTAATTAGGCTTGCGACCGTTCGTTTTTATTTCATTCACTTATAATTTTACCACTTCTTTTAACTTCCAAGGTTACGGCCCGTTTGGTTTTACTGTCAACTTCGCAAAATTCAAAATTATAGTCCGATACTCTTTTCCATTCGACACACGCACGGTCGAACTTTGAAATCCCCTCAGAGGGTAGCATTAGCGTGTTTCACGGTATGTTAGTGTTATGGGTACCTTTTCCCGTAACAGAACTAAAGGCTAAGTTATTAGGGAACAGTGTTATAACATTGAGTGGCGAGCAGGTAAAATGGAAGAGAAGTGACAGAATACATTGGGATAATGCTAGTATGGATATTATTTCATTCCTTATTCATTATTTACTTTAATTATCTGATTTCGGCGACCGACCATCATCAAGTGTTTCAAATGTCGAAGTTTCATCGACTGCTTACGGCCACTAGCACAGAACGGGAGCTTAAAGGAACCTCTCCACCACACGTAGAGCTGCGTCACGTGGTTATATGCGTTGAGCCAACACGAGCGCACAGTGTGCTAACTGTGGAGAGGCTGGTGTTGGCTCAACTCATCCAGCGGGTGACGCGGTTAGCTCGTTCTAACTTCACTTTTACACCCTCTCGCCAGTCAAACAGTCCTGTCATCGTGTCCTTTTTCTTTTCCGCCTCGTATTCGGTATAAGCAACACCACTTTCCCTTCATTTACCCTACTCAAAGTGGCGAAACACCTTACATCTTTTTGCCTCTGTGTATATCAAGCTGTGTATTGGGAAAAACTGGCGGAAGCTGACCTCGAAGAAAATCAATTCGTGGTCCAGACAAATGTAAGAAAACTCGAGCCAATACTGACCATACGACTTATCCTGAAAGATAGGTTCAAACCGACGTTTACAGTAGTTGTAAAATATTTTAACAGTGTTGTCTGGAATACTCTCTCTCGAGATCCTGAAGATACCTGGCATACAATACGGGGAGAGAAAGATCATTTACGACGTGTTGGGGAATCAGATCGCAAGTGAAACTTTCTGGAAGATGAAAACTGTGTGCCGGACCGAGACTCGAACTCCGCACCTTTGCCTTTCACGGGCAAGTGCTCTACCAACTGAGCTACCCGGGCACGACTCACGACGCCTCCTCACAGTTTTACTTCCCCCAGTACATCGTCTCCTACATTCCAAACAGAAGTTCTCCTGCGAAAATTTGCGGGAATATAACTTCTAGAAGAAACCAAGTACCGCCAGGAAGTTTCACATCAGCGCACTGTCCGCTGCAGAGGAAAAAATTCGTTCTACGCCTAGTCTGCGTTTGTAAGAGATGAAGGGCACGAAAGAAAACCTCAAGTGGAAGAGGCATTGAGACGAGTTGTAGCCTATCTCCCACTTTATTCAATCTGCACATTCAGAGGAACCCAAGAGAAATTCGGAAAAGGTATTAAGCTTAGCGGAGAAGAAACAAAAACTCAGATTCTACCGATCACGTTGTAGTTTTGTAAGAGACTCCAAAGGACTTGAAAGACAAGTCGAGAGAAATGGATAGTGTTATAAAGATAACATCAAGTAAAGTAAAACAAAAGTAATGGAATATAGTCGAATTAAATAAGACGATGCTGAGGCAATTAGATTAGGAGTTGATACATCAGAAATAATGGTCTTATAATTTGAGCAGAAAAAATGACTTATTTTGGCTGAAGTAGAGAGGATATAAAATGCAGACTGGCAATTCCGAGAAAAGCATTTCTGAAACGACGAACTTTATGATAAAACCCTGCGAGTTATACAGCCAGCTTTCTTCTTTGAAGACGTAATTCATGTGACACACCCTAGTGTCTGTCTTGTATGTTTTTCAAGGTAGCGGCTACAGTTTCATGCTAAGGTAAGCGATCTGACTAGACTACCCGTTTTTCTGTTAAGAGTTCGTAGCATTCGCATTGCCACTACACTCAGACGCTGGAATACCTCAAAGCTTTTCTGTCAAGCTCGTCTATCAGTTTCTGTGAGCACCCACACAACAGGGATTATCTCTGCCCACATCCTGTTCATGGTTTCTATACGAATTCTTGATCTACCAGGTGCTTCATCTTCCACCAAGTGAAACTGAGGTATTATGTTTGTGTACATACACTACTGGCCATTAAAACTGCTACACCACGAAGATAACGTGCTACACACACGAAATTTAACCGAAAGGAAGAAGATGCTGTGACATGGAAAGGATTAGCTTTTCAGAGCATTCACACAAGGTTGACGCCGGTGGCGACACCTACAACGTGCTGACATGAGGAAAGTTTCCAACCGATTTCTCATACACAAACAGCAGTTGACTGGGATTGCCTGGTGAAACGTTGTTGTGATGCCTCGTGTAAGGAGGAGAAATGCGCACCATCGCGTTTCTGGCTTTGATAAAGGTCGGATTGTAGCCTATCGCGATTGCGGTTTATCGTATCGCGACATTGCTGCTCGCGTTGGTCGAGATCCATTGACTGTTAGCAGAATATGGAATCGGTGGGTTCAGGAGGGTAATACGGAACGCCGTGCTGGATCCCAACGGCCTCGTATCACTAGCAGTCGAGATGACAGGCATCTTACCCGCATGGCTGTAACGGATCGTGCAGCCACGTCTCGATCCCTGAGTCAACAGGTGAGGACGTTTGCAAGACAACAACCGTCTGCACGGACAGACGGCGACGTTTCCAGCAGCATTGACTATCAGCTGGGAGACCATGGCTGCGTTTACCCTTGACCCTGCATCACAGACACGAGCGCCTGCGATGGTGTACTCAACGACGAACCTGCGTGCACGAATGGCAAAACGTCATTTTTTCGGATGAATCCAGGTTCTGTTTACAGCATCATGATGGTCGCTGCCGTGTTGGGTGACACTGCGGTGAACGCACATTGGAAGCGCGTATTCGTCATCGCCATACTGGCGTATCACCCGGCGTGACGGTATGGGGTGCCATTGCTTACTCGTCTTGGTCACCTCTTGTTAACATTGACGGCACTTTGAGCAGTGGACGTTACATTTCAGATGTGTTACGACCCGTGGCTCTACCCTTCATTCGATCCCTGCGAAACGCTACATTTCAGCAGGATAATGCACGACCTATGTTGCAGGTCCTGTACGGGCCTTTCTGGATACAGAAAATGTTCGACTGCTGCCCTGGCCAGCACATTCTCCAGATCTCTCACCAATTGAAAACGTCTGGTCAGTGGTAGCCGACCAACTGGCTCGTCACAATACGCCAATCACTACTCTTGATGAACTGTGGTATCGTGTTGAAGCTGCATGGGCAGCTGTACCTGTACACGCGATCGAAGCTCTGTTTGCTTCAATGCCCAGGCGTGTCAAGGCCGTTATTACAGCCAGAGGTGGTTGTTCTGGGTACTGACTTCTCAGGATCTATGCACCCTAATTGCGTTAAAATGTAATCACATGTCAGTTGTCCGCAGCTCGTGGTCGTGCGGTAGCGTTCTCGCTTCCCACGCCCGATTTCCCGGGTTCGATTCCCGGCGGGGTCAGGGATTTTCTCTGCCTCGTGATGACTGGGTGTTGTGTGATGTCCTTAGGTTAGTTAGGTTTAAGTAGTTCTAAGTTCTAGTGGACTGATGACCTCAGAAGTTAAGTCCCATAGTGCTCAGAGCCATTTGAACCATTTGAATAAACTTGTGTTTGAATTGTTTCGAATCCTGCGCTTGCGATTTGTTGAGTTCGTTTGCTTATAGCAGTGGTTCGACATAATTAGAAATGGAAAATTCTTGCCAAAGTAGTGCATCGTGATAAACGAGTAATATTATCTGCAGTTTTGACTTATGTAGAGCTTTAATGGCGTCAGGAATGAGTTGACGCCGATTATGCCGAAGAACGTTTTAACTTTTGGGCTTGAGTTGGCCAGAGGACTAGCATCTCGCCTGATTTGGGATGTTAACTCCCCGAAATTCGACGGGCCAGTTGCGCCACTCATGGCGGAGGATTCGTTACATCCCAGGGCAACTTTTTGATAACTGAAAGGGGTAGTCGACGAGATGTTAAAATGGGTTGGCTCTGAGCACTATGGGACTCAACTTCTGAGGTCATTAGTCCCCTAGAACTTAGAACTAGTTAAACCTAACCAACCTAAGGACATCACAAACATCCATGCCCGAGGCAGGATTCGAACCAGCGACCGTAGCGGTCTTGCGGTTCCAGACTGCAGCGCCTTTAACCGCACGGCCACTTCGGCCGGCGACGAGATGTTAAACACTAACCTTAGTTCAGCAGGTGCGACGCCATCACAGTAGAGGGTTTCTCATCTACTCCGACTCTGTCAGTGCCCCGCACTCTGCATAACTGTATCTGTTAGAGATAGAGAGAGAGAGAGAGAGAGAGAGAGAGAGAGAGAATTCAATCTGCCCGAGAAGCCATGCAGCACATCAAGACCGAGGCAAAGGCGTGGTATTCTGCTATGTTACCGGGTCACGTTGTGATGTGGGGAGGGGAAACGATGCTACAGCGAAAGCAGCCAGTGAGGTATCTGGAGGGGCCTTTGTGATTCAGTGCGTGGGCTGTCCCTGTAACGTAACTAGCCTACAGTTCCCTGTGTGCGAAGCCTATGACTAACTAGAGAATGTCAGTTTCAAAACCTATTATTTAATACGTTTCTGTTTACAGAGAGGACCGTTTTTAACTGCAATAGGAAATTTCTCTACATCAGTATTCGAAAACAACATTTAGTGGGCCAAGTCTTACTATAGGCATTTGTTTTACGCGAAGATTTTGGCGACGTACTACGGTACTATATAAGCGTTCTCTGACTGCTGCTGCTGTATAATAAACCTTGAAATGATCACACGCATTCTCATCCGTTTTGGATGGTGCACGACCCGACAGGTTCTTGTTAACAGTGTAGCTTCGAATGAAATGGGGCCTACTTAATTTCAAGTAAAAACCCTTTTGAAAATCCAGACGAAGCTCTTCATTCTGTTTCCACGTACACAGCAATAAGGCAAAGATCTAATACCGCTTCTTTTAGAGATGTTACCATTTAAGATACAGTCGCTTTAAACCGTGGGGGGGTACACTTTATACCGAACGAGAATAACATATAAAACATACGTAATTCTTTCTCTCCATTTTCTCAAAGTTATTATTCCCGGCGGGGTCAGGGATTTTCTCTGCCTCGTGATGACTAGGTGTTGTGTGCTGTTCTTAGGTTAGTTAGGTTTAAGTAGTTCGAAGTTCTAGGGGACTGATGACCATAGATCTTAAGTCCCATAGTGCTCAGAGCCATTTGAACCATTTGAACCATCAAAGTTATTTTTAGAGTTTTGTAGCCTGTGGTGTTTTCTTTCAGAAAGTATTCCTGTTCCCCCCGATCCCGCTTTTTTGTTTATATTTTTCTTTCATATCAATTTGTCTTTTCTTTTAGACTCAAGATGTAAACTATTAGCAAGTAGAGTGAATTCTATTACTAAAACTATATTCTGATTAGTTGCAGCTTTAAAAAAGTTACCATTCTTTTAGTTCTTAAAGCAATAAGTTCAACGAAGTCTATTAGCAATTTACTCGTCACATTCCGCTGAATTCAGGTCTCACTGTACAGCGTATCGTACTATAGCTCAGCCTACGTTAAACAAACAAATAAAAGATTGCCAGCGTCACTCTGACCCTGTTCGTTAGTGAAATTTTAGCAACTCTCAACGTCTTCAGGCGTTGGCTACTGTCTATACTACTACCGTCCCCAACGATTTAATACTCCAGAGTATGGTAACTCGATCTATCTACCCCATCAGGCGACTAAGAACGCCGTTTTACCATAGTTCAAATGGCTCTGAGCACTATGGGACTTAACTTCTGAGGTGATCAGTCCCCTAGAACTTGGAACTACTGAAACCTAACTAACCTAAGGACATCACACACATCCATGCCCGAGGCAGGATTCGAACCTGCGACCATAGCGGTCTTCCCCATAGTGGTAGGTTCCTTAAATTGGCCTACAACTACATCACACACTTAAGTGCCTGGCATAGGGTTCGTCGAACCGCCTTCAGTATAATTCTTCTGCTACTCCTGCCTCGAACAGAGATCGGAAAAAACGAACACCTGTATCTTTCCGTGAGAGCTCTTATATCCCTTATTTTGTTATAATAATCATTTCTGCCTATATAGGTCGGCGTCAACAAAATATTTTCACATTCTGAGGCGAAAAATGGTGATTGAAACTTCGTGAGAAGACTCCGCCGCAACGAGAAACACCTTTGTTTTAGTGGTGCCCATCCCAAATCCTGTATCATGTCCTTGACACACTCTCCCCTATTTCGCGATAATATAAAACGTGTTGCCCTTCTTTGAACTTTCTCGATGTACTCTGTTAGTCCCATCTGGCAAGGATCCCACACCGCGCAGCAGTACTCCAAAAGAGGACGAACAAGCGTGATGTAGGCAGTCTCTCTAGTAGACACGTTATATTTTCTAAGTGTTCTGCCAGTAAAACGCAATCTTTGTTTTGCCTTCCCCACAACATTTTCTGTGTGATATTTCCAATTTAATTTTTTGGTAACTGTAATTCCTAGGTACTTAATTCAATTTACGATCTCTAGATTTGACTGATTGGTCGTGAAACCGAAGGTCAACGGATTCCTTATTAGCACCCATGTGGATGACCTCACACTTTTCATTATTTAGAGTAAATTGCCAATTTTTGCAACATACATATATCTTTTGTAAATCGTTTTGCAAATTTTTTTGATCTCCTGATGACTTTACTAGTCGATGAACGACAGCGTCAGCTGCAAACAACCTGAGACAGCTGCTCAGATTGTCTCCTAAATCGTCCACAAAAAGAGGATCACAAATTCGCAATCTCACGTAATAGAATCCACAGAATTTGACTCAGTCCTTAAGTGTTAATAGCTTTCATCAGTTATGGTTCAGTATCTTGATTCAGCTATGATCGGGTTATGACGGAATGATCAACATCCCTTCCGGTAGTCTCATACATTCACACTCTGGAAACCTTCACCACTGACAACAGAACGGCGTTTTTAGTACCTGTAACAACAGTCCAGTTTTCGCGCGCAGCTGCCGCTGCATTTACGAGCGGCCAGCTGTGTGTCATAATATCAGGGGATAGATCTCCGCCGGCTCTTGCTAGTCAGTTTGTGCCATCGACCCGCCTTCTCATCCCCTTTAATACGTCTACAACACATTTTATTTGCAAGTTTAACGTGTGAACTAAAAGAAATAAGTAAAGATACACTCCTGGAAATGGAAAAAAGAACACATTGACACCGGTGTGTCAGACCCACCATACTTGCTCCGGACACTGCGAGAGGGCTGTACAAGCAATGATCACACGCACGGCACAGCTGACTCACCAGGAACCGCGGTGTTGGCCGTCGAATGGCGCTAGCTGCGCAGCATTTGTGCACCGCCGCCGTCAGTGTCAGCCAGTTTGCCGTGGCATACGGAGCTCCATCGCAGTCTTCAACACTGGTAGCATGCCGCGACAGCGTGGACGTGAACCGTATGTGCAGTTGACGGACTTTGAGCGAGGGCGTATAGTGGGCATGCGGGAGGCCGGGTGGACGTACCGCCGAATTGCTCAACACGTGGGGCGTGAGGTCTCCACAGTACATCGATGTTGTCGCCAGTGGTCGGCGGAAGGTGCACGTGCCCGTCGACCTGGGACCGGACCGCAGCGACGCACGGATGCACGCCAAGACCGTAGAATCCTACGCAGTGCCGTAGGGGACCGCACCGCCACTTCCCAGCAAATTAGGGACACTGTTGCTCCTGGGGTATCGGCGAGGACCATTCGCAACCGTCTCCATGAAGCTGGGCTACGGTCCCGCACACCGTTAGGCCGTTTTCCGCTCACGCCCCAACATCGTGCAGCCCGCCTCCAGTGGTGTCGCGACAGGCGTGAATGGAGGGACGAATGGAGACGTGTCGTCTTCAGCGATGAGAGTCGCTTCTGCCTTGGTGCCAATGATGGTCGTATGCGTG
Organism: Schistocerca cancellata; assembly: GCF_023864275.1. Lineage (NCBI taxonomy): Eukaryota > Metazoa > Arthropoda > Insecta > Orthoptera > Acrididae > Schistocerca > Schistocerca cancellata. The sequence goes on along the minus strand of NC_064635.1, from coordinate 11,383,440 downwards.
TTTGGCGCCGTGCAGGTGAGCGCCACAATCAGGACTGCATACGACTGAGGCACACAGGGCCAACACCCGGCATCATGGTGTGGGGAGCGATCTCCTACACTGGCCGTACACCACTGGTGATCGTCGAGGGGACACTGAATAGTGCACGGTACATCCAAACCGTCATCGAACCCATCGTTCTACCATTCCTAGACCGGCAAGGGAACTTGCTGTTCCAACAGGACAATGCACGTCCGCATGTATCCCGTGCCACCCAACGTGCTCTAGAAGGTGTAAGTCAACTACCCTGGCCAGCAAGATCTCCGGATCTGTCCCCCATTGAGCATGTTTGGGACTGGATGAAGCGTCGTCTCACGCGGTCTGCACGTCCAGCACGAACGCTGGTCCAACTGAGGCGCCAGGTGGAAATGGCATGGCAAGCCGTTCCACAGGACTACATCCAGCATCTCTACGATCGTCTCCATGGGAGAATAGCAGCCTGCATTGCTGCGAAAGGTGGATATACACTGTACTAGTGCCGACATTGTGCATGCTCTGTTACCTGTGTCTATGTGCCTGTGGTTCTGTCAGTGTGATCATGTGATGTATCTGACCCCAGGAATGTGTCAATAAAGTTTCCCCTTCCTGGGACAATGAATTCACGGTGTTCTTATTTCAATTTCCAGGAGTGTAAAATCAAGAGAATGGAAACTTGATAAACAACAAGCCGGAAGTCGAAAATATTTTGAATAATCATTTTTTAAATGTTGTAGACAAAATAGGATCTAAATGTTCATTAGAAGAAGCAAGGCAGTTAATGGAAGAGGCCTTACCCACACCATTTGATACAATTCAAATTCCACTCACCTCTCCTTCTGAAATTAGGAAGATGATAAACTCTCTCAAAAATAAAAGCTCACATGGAATTGATGGTATTTCCAGCAGGATAATAAAAGCTTGTTCCCAAGAAATAAGCGGGATTCTTAGCTACATATGTAATAGCTCTCTGAAGCAGGGTATTTTCCCAAATAGACTGAAGTATGCCATTGTTAAACCACTGCATAAAAAAGGGGATACATCTGATGTCAACAACTACCGCCCAATCTCTCTTCTGACTGCCTTATCCAAAATTCTTGAAAAAGTAATGTATTGTAGAGTAGCTTCACACCTTTGTAAAAATAAAGTTTTAACAAAATGTCAGTTTGGTTTCCAGAAGGGTTTTTCAACGGAAAATGCTATATACACTTTCACTAATGAAATATTAAATGCTCTGAGTAACCGGAAGTCGCCCATTGGAATTTTTGTGATCTATGAAAGGATTTTGATTGTGTAAATCATGGAACACTTCTAGATAAGCTCAAGTACTCTGGTATGAATGGGACAGTGCTCAAATGGTATAAATCATACCTAACTGGAAGAGTGCAGAAAGTTGAAATGAACAATTCACATAATATGCAAAAAAATGGTGATTTCTCAAACTGGGGAACAATCAAGAATGGGGTGCCGCAAGGTTCGGTCTTGGGTCCTCTGCTGTTCTTAATATACATTAGTGACTTGGCATTCTATATTCACGAAGATGCAAAGCTGGTGCTTTTTGCCGATGATACAAGTATGGCTATCACACCCAACAGTCAAGAATTAACTGGTGAAATTGTAAATGATGTTTTTCAGAAAATCCATAAGTGGTTCTCTGCAAATGGGCTCTCATTAAACTTTGACAAAACACAGTGTATACAGTTCCACATAGCAAATGGAATGACACCATTAATAAATATAGACTTCGATCAGAAATCGGTAGCTAAGGTAGAATATTCAAAATTTCTAGGTGTATGCATTGATGAGGGGTTGAACTGGAAAAAACACACTGTGGATCTGCTGAAACGTTTGAGTTAAGCTACTTATGCTATTAGGGTCATTGCAAATTTTGGCGATATACATCTGAGTAAATTAGCTTACCACGCCTATTTTCATTCTCTGCTTTGGTATGGCATCATGTTCTGGGGTAACTCATCATTGAGTAAAAGAGTGGTCATTGCACAAAAGCGAGTAATCAGAATAATTGCTGGAGCTCATCCAAGATAATCCTGCAGACACTTATTTAAAGAACTAGAAATCTTCACTGTAGCCTCACAATATATATATTCACTTACGAAATTTGCTATTAACAATCCGAACGAATTCAAAAGTAATAGCAGTGTACATGGCTACAACACCAGGAGAAAGGATGAGCTTCACTAAACAAGGTTAAATTTAACTTTGGCTCAGAAGGGGGTAAATTATGCTGCCACAAAAGTCTTTGGTCACTTACCTAATAGCATCAAAAGCCTGACAGATAGCCATATAGCATTTAAAAGGAAACTAAAAGAATTTCTTAATGGCAACTCCTTCTACTCATTTGATGAATTTTTTAATATAGTAAGTGGATAATTTCCCAACCCCCACAAAAAATAATAATAATAAAAAATTTTAAAAATTAAAAATATTGAGTGTCATGTAATATTTTGTGTAATGTAATATCTTGTATAGACAGCTTTTATTAACCTGACACGTTCCACATCATTACGAAGTGTCGTATTCATGATCTATGGAACAAGTACTAATCTAATCTAATAACGGCACAAAATATTGATCATTTGCTATGGGTGTGTAGTTAAGGACGTGCGACAGTCTGTCTTGTGACAAGGCTTACGCTACTTGGTCTGTCACACCCTGCACACTGCCGCCGCTCTCTCGGAGACAAGGGTGACGCACAAGTGGCGAGAAGAGTAGTTGGATGGTTGGATGGAGGTGGTAAATAGCAAAAACTGCCCTCAACCAAACCGACCAGCCAGCTGCGACGAACCTCATGTTCGGCACAGAGGTGTAAGGAAGAGATGCCCACCAGGTTATAACGTAACTCTATTCACTAACACCGAGTTTCCTCCTGCAACAACGTGAACAGACAATATATGAAGCTCGTGGAATATCTCTATAGCATGTTACAACCAGACGTTGTAACGTATCATATCTGCACAGCACCTGTTTTGTTTTGTTTTTTTTTTAAATTTTCGGTGGCTGTTTTGTACGCCATTCAGTCACTTGTTGACTAGTCTGATATGGCAGTTGAAGAAAGCAAAACGAAAGCTGAAGTATTAAATTTCCCGTTTAAGAAATTGTTCACGCAGAAGAATCGTACAAACATACCGCCGTTCGACCCTCGTACAGACTCCCGTACGGGCGACCTAGTAATAAGCATCCCTGCCATGTAGAAACAACTGAAACACTTCAACAAAATAAGTTTTACAAAGTTTTTTGAAACAGTGATATTAGTTGGTTCCCTTGTAACGAGTAACCTTTTTGTGAAAGTTTGTGACAGTATAATGAGTTAATTGAAACCTATGTACACTTTATTTAAGTATAGAAGCAGTGTTTAGTGTCATAGCCACTTTGGTTATACAAATCTTCACGGAAGAAAGAAGTTCGATGTCGAGGAAGAACAGGGCACAGCATACCTGGACCCTGAGGTAAATCACAAGAATTTCAAGGGTGAGTATCTACGCCAGGCTAGTAAGGGAGTGTTAAAGCGGCGGTGCCAGGTGTAGCTGCTTGGAGTGATAGATCTAAAACAGACGTTGCTCGAGCAGTCGAAACATCGCCGCACTAGCTAAATACAGCAGTCATCAGCTACCGATAAACACTCCAGTTTCATGGTAGGCGTCAGCTACAGTTTTGGCTACTTCTTTTGCAAACATTAAGTTAACTGCAGTGCATTACTATTTTATGTAAATTTCATGCAAATGAATAAAAGTAAAAATTGATAAACATCCCATTACACAACACAATACAGAATATCATTCTAACCTTACTGAATAAAGAAATACATGAACATACTGACAGAAAACTATACATCATCATCATCATCATCATCATTTAAGACTGATTATGCCTTTCAGCGTTCAGTCTGGAGCGTAGTCCCCCTTATAAAATTCCTCCATGATCCCCTATTCAGTGCTAACATTGGTGCCTCTTCTGATGTTAAGCCTATTACTTCAAAATCATTCTTAACCGAATCCAGGTTCCTTCTCCTTGGTCTCCCCCGACTCCTCCTACCCTCTACTGCTGAACCCATGAGTCTCTTGGGTAACCTTGCTTCTCCCATGCGTGTAGCATGACCCCACCATCTAAGCCTGTTCGCTCTGACTGCTACAGAGAAAACTATACACAAAAAAATATTTTAATCGGTTCATTTAACTTGTTGTACACTATTTCACTCCCATCTTGTGACCAGTCAATCCCATCTGAATTACAAACTTCACACACATGCACCAAAAAGAAGCTTGGTGTGTGACCAAAATAACCATCTATACAAGAATGTATCTGTATTTGTCAAATTCCAAATTACAATAAGTAAAATTACATCCGCAAAGTTCCTCAACCTTCCTCCATATCCTGTCATACTCATGTGCTGCACAGTAACCGCAACTGCTGTAACTCAGAGCACACCAGTCTTAAATTCTCCACTAGCTGCGCCTCACATCTGTTACTCCACAATTCTGATCCCCCAATACATCTGTCCCCTCAAAAATTCTTAAATCTAGGTTACCCAGAAATATTACCCCTTAAACAAACAAACAAACAAATTCCCATTTCAAAAATTACCCTTCCAAAATCCAGTTAAGCACACACATATACACTAAAGTGACCATCACAAAAAAATGAAACTAACACACACATGACAAAACAACTCCCAAAGTATTAACCTAACATGCAAATTTAACAAACATATTTAATACATGTCATCAAAATTATGTACCACTCGTTATATTGGCTGTTTGTGCAGCCAGGTCTCAGTTGCATTCCTGAGTTCCAATTGTCTCTGTGACTTGGAGCACGCCAACCTGTAGGCATTTGGGTGAAGACAGCTTACTACAGCAAAGGGTCCGTGGCACTGTTCAAAAAGCTTTTTGTTCTCACCATCTGTTTCCTCTGACTGTGCCTTTGTTTTTACTAGCATTAGGTCACCAAACTCCTACTTTGTTGGTCCTACATTTCCCCTGTAATGGCCCTCTTGCCATTGGCCCCACAGTTAATTTCTGTCTGTCCTGTTCAGACACAGTGGCACCTGGTGGCAAAATCACTGCCACAGCTACCATGTGGTGTGAACCCCATAGCACTACTTTTCATGCTGTTCATCACATCCTCAATTGAGATCACATATTCTCCCCAGGTGGTGTGTCTGTGACTGCAGTATGTCTGGCACGAACGTCCAAGCTTGCACATGTATCATTCATCTGAACGATATTCTCAGATCCTGATGTGCTTCACACCTGCCTGCTCCATTAAATTTCTCCATCCCTGCGAGATGACTTTGGCTTACATAGGTCCTTAAAGTAAGATTCCAATTTCTTTATCGTAGTTCTACTAGTGGTCTTTTTCATTCCACACAACTTTACATGGTTATAAAACACATCTGCAGCAAGCAAAATGTATTTCCACCCCCCCCCCCCCCTACTGGTTGGCAGGCCGAACACATCAGTCATAAGACGTTCCCTAACTTCAAATTAGCATCAGCTTTCTGTATCCATATTTATGTCCTTGCATATATTTCTATTTCCCCTTCTACACCCCCCATGTATATCATTCTGAACTCGTTCGTCTCTTCCCCTTCTTTATTAGTCCCATGATTTCCATCTGGCAAGCATGTGGGCACATCAGCAGTCCCATTATAAGTGCCCTTGAGATACTCCATCTGATTTTGAAATCTTGCAAGAATATTGCCCTCTGAATGAGCCTTTTATTCAGCACGTTACAGTCCTGTATTAATCTATGAGCCTTTTGATCTGTCATTGCAGCGGTCTCATGTTCTTCCAGATATATCCAAAAATTCAACAATCCCCGTACCACTGCCAGTAATTCCTTTCCCAATATGCCTTAGGTCCGCTTATGTTTTGTCAGCATCCTGCTGCCAAATAATACACTCCAGTGTTTGATCCTTCCCTCCACTAACTTTCTCTCAAACAGAGCAGCAGCTGTTCCAAAGACTGAGCTGTCTTTGGCAAGGTAATAGAGTAAACTACTGATACTCAAACTCTCCGTTATTTTATCAAAATCCCTATCACAGTGAGCTGTCCACGCCCACGGTGCATTTTTATAAAGCAAACGTGACATTTTGGTGAATTTAGACTTAAATCACCCACGAATTTCTGGTATAAACTCACCATTCGAAGGAATGACATTAATTGCTTATGATTCCTTCGCTGGGCATGCTCTGTTACTGCTTTTGTCTTTATTAGGTATGAATAGTAGCGGCTTCGGTCAAGAATACCATCTTACGACCGGGAGAGCGGTGTGCTGACCCCACGCCCCTCCTATCCGCATCCTCCACCGAGGATGACACGGCGGTCGGATGGTCCCGGTAGGCCACTCGTGGCCTGATGACGGAGTGCTTTTTTTCGTTAGGTATAAGACTTTCTGACAACAACACATGTTCTAAGAAATTTATTTCTGCCTTGACAAACTCACACTTTTTTTAACAACAGTCATACCACCATTTCGCAAAGCTGCAGACACATCCTACAACAAACGGTAGTGCTCCCTCCAAGTTGACGTGATTATCAGTATGTCGTCCACATATGTGGTCAGTCTTATCATCAGCTCATTTCCCAGCATGTAACTTAGAGCCCTCACAAATACACCAACAGATACGCAAAGTCCAAAAGGTACTATTTTGTACTAGTATGCCCTGCCTTTGAACAGAAAGGCGGTATATTTACTGCTTTCTGCTTTTAATAGGACCTGCCTAAATCTGGTGGACATACCCATAGTTGTTGACAATTTTACATTTTTGAAATCTATAATTACTTCATCCATATTTTCAGAATGGTCTGTTTCCCTTACAATTATTTTATTTGACCTTCTGGGCTCAAGAGTCAAATGCACAGATTTGTCCTTCTTGGCAACTACTATTGGGTTGCAGTATTCACTCTGCACTGTTCAACAGTTCCCCATTCCAACATAGTTCTATTCTAACTGCCTCTTTGTAAATGCTAATGGGTATGGCCTGATCTTAATGGGTCCATATCATTTCACCCTGAGTGACTATTCAAAGTCTGTCACATTCTCTGGTTATTCTGAGAATATAGCTCTGTCTCTGATTAACAAATGATATAATTCTGCCATCCCAATTTCAGAAATCCTGTTAGTATTTTTTTTTACTTTATTCCTTATCTCCTCCTCAACCACCACTTCAACAATTAAGCACAGTGCCACATGCAGACTAGCCACTAAATCATCACTGAGTGCAAATTTTCCCCTTTTCCTCGCCCAACACTTGGTCATTACAATCTATGTATGCCTCGTATTAGCTCAAAAAATCAGTCCTGAACACCAGATTTATACTCAAATTTGGGACCATCAGGAATACATGATTAAATAATACTCCGCCCAATAATTACATCTAATATCACCTGCTTTCTTATTGGCTTACTGTAATTCTATGTGGCATTTTAAATTCTCATCCCCATAACTGAAAAATCAAGTTTTCTGGTTCTTAATGTATTCATAAAAACTCTCTTCCTCCCTACATATAGAACTTCCATTGTGCACCAGAGCAGCTCAAAAACCCTTTCCACTTCAGTATTTATTAGCTGCACTTTTTCAGTAAACTCGTGCTTCAATTCAGTTTCAACTAAAAGTTCCTCCTCTATCTCATGTACACAGTCTTCAGTCATAGTACAAGTGTGGTATTCCCTAAAAGTTCTGTATCTTCATCCCCTGTAAATGTTACTTCAAAAGCCTCTCTAAATTTTGTACTTCCTACACTCAACCCCCCACCCCCACCCTCAGCTTCCTGGCAACCATATATTTCTCTTCCTCCCATGTCTGTGGTATTAACTGCTGCTGAAACTTTGAAGAGTTAGCCAAGCCATCAGCATCATACTCACACTCATCCTTCTTTATCCATTCATTATTTAAATCACTCTCACCTATAACCATTTTCTGTTCATCACCAGAGTAAGGAAGGTTTTAATTTCATTCTCATCCTGATCACTACAACTAATTAAATCATTACATTCTGTATCATCATTCCACACATTACCGTTTTCTATCACGAACACCCATTTTTGCCCCCCTAACTCAGAATATTTATCCCACTGAATATTTCTTTAATTTCAGTTTTATGCTCATGATTTTCTTTATTTAATTCCCTAATCTGCCTAGCATAATCTTTCTTATTTAGCTGCCAGTCCTCAGGTACCAAATTCTGAAACCACCTGGCCCTGGGTACCCAATCAATCAAAATCACTTTCCCTTTTACTCTTCCAAGCTTCCTTAAGTAAATGTGGATGCTCCACTTCTTCATTCACAACATTTCCGAGAATAATTATGTCACTGGATTCTGCAGTATTGCTCACAGCTTCCATCACAGCTTTATCCTCTGCAGCCCTATTCTGCACATCATAACCACTATCAATAAAAATATTTAATGCAGAGTCTCCAGCCTGCTCATCCCTATTATCATTCCCACTGCTAAAACATAAAGCATATACCTTCTTGCAGATCTCCAGCCATAATAACACTAGAAACAGGCTCTACTGCCTTCACATAATTAACATCACCTTCCACTGAAGTAGTCTCAGATTCACCAAATTCAATGTTTTCCATGTCTTCATTCACACATTCATTCTCTTCCTGACAGGACACATTCACTTTATCCAATTCCACAGCTGATACATTTTCATTACTTGACATGGCTGCCACCCTAGCACTATCTATTTCAGTATCTACTGCATAGTGATCCCTCTCATTTACATCCCTTGATTCCTCTCAACCTTTTTCTTTAAGCTCTCCTCTCATCATAGTGATTAAGCCAAGCCCAAAATAACTCCTTATGGCCAAGAATGGCCTCCATACCACATATCTTTTTCTCCCTTACTGCCTTACTTACATACTCATTTGAAACCCCCATTAGCTTTCCTACAGTTATTTTCCTGTTACCTAGTCCTATTTCTGTCTTGTGCTTTGTCCAAAATCAGACCCCAATTGGACGATATCCTATTTTAAAGAATTCTGTTCCTGTTGCCCTCTATTATTCATCTTCCCTCTCTGTCTTCCTGCACTGGCCATTGCTCATTCTGGTAGTTCTTCCTCCCTGGACCCTTATGGTTTTTATTTCCATCGTTGTACGTTCCTCTGTTTTCTCTCCAATTTTCATTTTGATTTCTAATCTCTATTTCTCTTTTCCCTCCAGTTTTCATTTTGATTTGTATGTTGTTGTTGTGATCTTCAGTCCTGAGACTGGTTTGATGCAGCTCTCCATGCTACTCTATCATGTGCAAGCTTCTTCATCTCCCAGTACCTACTGCAACCTACATCCTTCTGAATCTGCTTAGTGTATTCATCTCTTGGTCTCCCCCTACGATTTTTACCCTCCACGCTGCCCTCCAATACTAAATTGGTTATCCCTTGATGCCTCAGAACATGTCCTACCAACCGATCCCTTCTTCTAGTCAAGTTGTGCCACAAACTCCTCTTCTCCCCAATTCTATTCAATACCTCATCATTAGTTATGTGATCTACCCATCTAATCTTCAGCATTCTTCTGTAGCACCACATTTCGAAAGCTTCTATTCTCTTCTTGTCTAAACTATTCATCGTCCACGTTTCACTTCCATACATCGCTACATACAAATACTTTCAGAAATGACTTCCTGACACTTAAATCTATACTCGATGTTAACAAATTTCTCTTCTTCAGAAACGCTCTCCTTGCCACTGACAGTCTACATTTTATATCCTCTCTACTTCGACCATCATCAGTTATTTTGCTCCCCAAATAGCAAAATTCCTTTACTACTTTAAGAGTCTCATTTCCTAATCTAATTCCCAGAGCATCACCCGACATAATTCGACTACATTCCATTATCCTCGTTTTGATTTTGTTGATGTTCATCTTATATCCTCCTTTCAAGACACTGTCCATTCCGTTCAACTGTTCTTCCAAGTCCTTTGCTGTCTCTGACAGAATTACAATGTCATCGGCGAACCTCAAAGTTTTTATTTCTTCTCCATGGATTTTAATACCTACTCCGAATTTTTCTTTTGTTTCCTTTACTGCTTGCTCAATATACAGATTGAATAACGTCGGGGAGAGGCTACAACCCTGTCTTACTCCCTTCCCTTGATTTGTATGTCTATTTGAATTTTGGTCATTGTTACCCCAACTCATATTGTTCCTTTTCTCCCCATGCTTCCCATGACTATTTCTCGTATTACAACCCCCTGAACCTGTCTTATAGCTCATTGCATGATCCATCCTTTCAATGAAACCCAAAAAGTTTTCAATAGAATCAGTGGGTCTGATAATCTCCTGCTTAAAGCAGAGATTTCAGTTGACACACCCAATGGTCTGCCTACCAGTACTAACCTACTTAAAATGCTTCCTGGCAACATTCCCACATTGAACATTTACCACCCCTGCACACTGGTCCCCTTAGGAATTCATTCTGTAGCCTATTCTGCTTTGCTTGGCTCCAGTATCTATTTAAAAATATTTGTTCAAACGCTTGATATGGGGTGAACTGTTCAGCACACTGATTTGTCTGTGTCTGAGCAGAACCCTCCAACTATCTTTTAACAAAATTAATTCTACCATTATCATTCAGTTCCTGAATGAAACAGTCTTTGCCTGCTGGAAGAAAATCTACAGTGTGGTAGTTACTCTCCCCTGAAAAGGTTTCACCATTGAGTGTCTGCAACATAAGCCACCCCATATTCCCAGAATTACCACATAATTCTAAATTACTTATCCTTTAAATTTACCTTTTTAATTTCATTATTGTTAACAGCAACTACATTCTCCATTTCTTTACTCAGATATATTGCTGTGCCCTGCCAATTCACCTGTCTGTAAAGTTTTTCTTTCATCACGGATAGCCACAATTTCTCTATCCACCTCAACAAGAGCACAACTTGCCTCCTCATCCCTTGCATTCTTTACTGCCTGTGTGAACCAATCTCAACCAACAATTTAGCCTCAGCTGTATAAATTGTGGCAAACACATTACTTTCCACTGCCCCAAATTTTATCGTTAAATCCTCCACTTGGCTGGCTAATCACTCAATTTTACCACTCAGTTCAGTTTCTAAACTCCCCACAGAAATATCCATATTGCCCATACCTGTTTTCAGATTTCCCATCTCACTCATCAGTGACCTAAGCATGCCCATCATGGTTGTTTTCTCTACTTTCTTCTGTCTCTTTGAGCTTTGAAGCTCGTTTCCACTAGCTGTGGTTTCACAGTCACTAGGTGATTTTCTGATTTTTCCAATTTTGTGCTCCATCACTGTGGCTGGAGCAAAATTCGTAATTGCACCTCGTGGAAACACTTAATCTGTAAGCCGTCCGAAGTGGTCGTGCGGTTCTAGGCGCTGCAGTCTGGAACCGCGAGACCGCTACGGTTGCAGGTTCGAATCCTGCATCGGGCATGGAGGTGTGTGATGTCCTTAGGTTAGTTAGGTATAACTAGTTCTAAGTTCTAGGGGCTAATGACCTCAGAAGTTGAGTCCCATAGTGCTCAGAGCCATTTGAACTTAATCTGTAACTGCAACTCTGCTGCTGCTATTGGCGAATGCTGCACTACTATGCTGCTGTTGGGATGTGGTGTGGAGTGGCTTTTCCGTGGCTGAGTGAGTGGAAGCCACGACCTATGTGTGCAGCAGGAGGTCTCAGCATTTGGCACATCCTGCCACAACTGTTCGGCACTGGCGGTGATCATGGATGCTGGCGTGTAGCGATGTTTGATGAAACTGTTCTACTGTCGAGTCACTGTTTCGCATGATACAATCTTGCGCTGCCTTCTGGATCTGTTCACTCTGAACTATCACGGAAATGAGGCCACATATGTGACTGTCAGGTTGTATAGGAACGTGCATGTGGTGTGGTCGATGAAATAAAATTCAGTCTTTCACCTCAAAACACGGAAAATCAAAATTCTAAACTGTTCACAAGTTAAGTATCAGCACGACGACTGCTTGTACTATTGCATGGATGGATTCAGCCACACATTATACAGTACAAGAACTACTGTGGGCAGCTGTAAATGTGGCTGGACTTACTTATTTTGCGATAAGCCTTTATTTTGCACTGGACACATCAGTATTCATTAATTTTGGGATAAGCTTTTATTTTGCGCTGGACGCATCATTATTCATTAATTTTGGGATAAGCTTTTATTATGCACTGCACATGATAGTATTCATTAATTTTGGTGTAAGCATTTATTTGACACTGGACACATCAGTATTCATTAATTTTGGGATAAGCTTTTATTTTGCACTGGACACATCATTATTCATTAATTTTGGGGTAAGCTTTTACTTTGCACTGGCTATATCAGCATTCAATAATTTTGGGGTAAGCTTTTACTTTTCACTGGCAACAACAGTATTCATTAATTTTGGGATAAGTTTTTACTTTGCAGTGGACACATCAGTACTCATTACTTTTGGGATAAGCTTTTATTTTGCGCTGGACACATCAGTATTCATTAATTTTGTGACAAGCTTCTGTTTTGCACTGGACACATCATGATTTATTTATTTTGGGGTAGGCATTTATTTTGCACTGGACACATCAGTGTTCATTAATTTTGAGGTAAACTTTTATTTTGCACTGGATATGTCAGTACTCAATAATTTTTGGGTAAGCTTTTAGTTTCCACTATCCACATCAGTATTCATTAAGTTTGAGGTAAGGTTTCATTTTGCACTGGACACATCATCATTCATTAATTCTGGGATAAGCATTTATTTTGCACTGGACATATCAGTATTCATTAATTTAGGGGTAAGCTTTTAATTTGCACTGGGCAAGTCAGTAATCATTAATTTTGGGGCAAGCTTTTAATATGCACTGGACATGTCAGTATTCATTAATTTTGGGGTAATCTTTTATTTTGCACTACACACATCAGTATTTATTAATTTTTGGTAAGCTTTTATTTTACACTGAACACATCAGTATTTGTTAATTTTAGGGTAGGCTTCTATTTTGCACTGGACACGTTAGTAGTCAATAATTTTGGGGGAAGCTTTTATTTTGCACTGGGCACGTCAGTATTCGTTAATTTTGGGATCAGATTTTATTTTTCACTGGACACATCAGTAGTTATTAATTTTTGGTAAGCTTTTATTTTGCACTGGACATGTCAGTATTCATTAATTTTGGGGGTACGCTTTTATTTCGCATTGTACACGTCGGTATTCATTATTTTTGGGTAAGATTTTATTTTGCACTGGACATATCAGTATTTACTAATTTTGGGGTAAGCTTTTGCTTTGCAATGGACGTGAAATGCGACCTTGAGAAATGAGCAGGCATTGTGCTGCCAAATAGCCGGGTTTTCCCATACATGTGGTCACTTTAGCCACGTGTGGAAATCCAGAGACACCACCACCTGTGGATCGTGGTATGGAACTGGCCCTCCTCCTGCTCCTGTCAAGCTGGGCCAGAGTTAAGTGGAAGGCTTGCTGGTTAATGTGATTGGTGACAGAATGTAACTCATACCGCAGGACCAGTGTAGTCTTGCAATTGACTTGGGCATCCATGCATGTAGTGGAGCTCGTGCAAGGCACCATGAAGGCCAATTAGTACTGTACATTGGTTGCACACGACGTACCCCAATGTTTCCTGATGGCAGTGGCATTTGTCAGCAATATAATGCGCCATGTCACAAGGCCAGGAGTGTGATGGAGTGGTTCAACAAACACGGTGGTGAGTTCTAATTGATATGTTGGCCAGATCCGAACCCGATCGTCACATTTTTGATGTGATTGAACGTGGCGCCAGAGCTCAGTGCCTCTTCTCTGGAATCCTGTGCCAGCCTCTTCATCTCCGAACAACTACTGCGACCTACATTCTTCTGAATCTGCTTACTGTATTCTTCTCTTTGTTTGCCTCTACGATTTATACCCCGCACACTTCCCTCCAATGCTAAACTCGTGATTCCTTGATGTCTGAGAATGTGTCTTGTCAACCGGTCCCTTCTTTTTGTCAAGTTTTGCCACAAATATCATTTTTCCCCAATTCTGTTCAGTATCTCCTCTTTGGTTACGCGATCTACGCATCTAATCTCCAGCATTCTTCTGTAGCGTCACATTTCAAAAGCTTCTATCCTCTTCTAGTCTAAACTGTTTGTGGTGCATGTTGCACTTCCATATATGGCTATCCTGCACATAACTACTTTCAGAAAAGACTTGCTAACACTAAAATCTATATTTGATGTTAATAAATTTATGTTCTTCAGAAATGTCCCCCTTTTCATTGCCAGTCTACATTTTATATCCTCTGTACTTGGACTCTCATTAGCCACTTTGCTTCCCAAATAATAAAACTCATCTGCTACTTTACGTGTCTCGTTCCTAATCTAATTCTCTCACTATCACTTGAATTAATTTCCCTATATCCCATTATTTCTATTTTTCTTTTGTTGATGTTCATCTTATATCCTCCTTTCAAGACAATCTTCATTCCGTTCAACTGCTCCTCCACTTCCTTTGCTGCCTCTGACAGAATTACAGTGTCATCAGCAAAATTTTTTATTTATTTTTCCTGAGCTTTAAGTCCTCCTCCAAATTTTTCTTTCGTTTTCTTTACTGATTGTTCAGTGTTGAGGTCGAATAACAGGAATACATTGCAACGCTGTCTCACTCCCTTCCCAACCCCTGCTCCTCTTTCATGCCCGTCGACTCTCACAACTGCCGTGTCTGGTTTCTGTACAAATTCTAAATAGCCTTTCGCTCCCTGTATTTTACCCCTGCCACCTTTAGAATTTGAAAGAGAGTATTCCAATCAACACTGTCAAAAGCTCTCTGTAAGTCTGCAAATGCTAAACATAGCTTTATCTGTCGTTAACGTAACTTCTAAGATAAGTGGTATTGTCTAGTGTGTTCCAACATTTCTCCGGAATCAAAATTGATTTTCCCCGAGGTCGGCTTCTATCAGTTTTTCCATTCTTACGTAAGTGATTCGTATTGGTATCTTGCAACCATTAGACCATTCTACTCATTACTAGAATTTTTGGACATAGTTAGTGGGTAATTTCCCCAACACCCACCAAAAGAAAATTAAGTGTCATGTAATATTTTGTTTAACGTAATATCTTGTATACACACCTTTTATTAACCTGACACGTTCCACATCTTTACGAAGTATCGTTTTCGTGATCTATGGAACAAGTACTAATCTAATCTAATCTAATACACGACTTATTAAACTGACATTTCGTCTATACTGGTGTGAAATATGTGAAATTACAACTATGATTGTACAGTGTGCAGGGTCTTCGGATTCTGATAGCCTATTTTCTACTAAGGTCACGGTCAAGAAATACTGTCGTTGTTTTTACCTGGTTTGTGATTATGTGCTTTGCTAAATTAAATCTCATTAGTGGCGTTATTCAGGAACTGAACAACAAAAGTTTTCTGGACAATTGTTTTGTATTTTACATACAGAAGTATAGTGTATAAATAAATGTTAATAAGGTGAACGTTTTCTTAACTTTACCAGATACATTTGCATTTTAATAGCACACTGAGCTAATTGGGTAATAGTTCTTTAGAGATTATATCCAAATTATTTACTAAGCATTAACTGTAGAGTCAGTAGTCAGTAGTACAGTATAATATAGGCCAGGAAGGAAGGGACGTTGCAAAACGTCTTCAACCAAAATACGTGTTTAACCACCAATATTACGCTTTCCGTCATTTTATTACAACAAATTTTACCAGTAGCCACGCCTTTGCGATGGGTGTGTTGACCTTTTGAAACAGCATTTATTCACTGAACATGAAACAAATGGACTGTTGCTTTAATTCGTCCGCTGGAATGGCTACCCATCCTTTCTAATTACAGACCAACTACTGAAACTAGTTCACAGACTTTCTAAAAATAAGCTTATTTTGTTGACACCTTGATTACCACTGTGGTACAATACGTTAGTGGATTCGCTTCTAAATCAGTAAGTCGTCTCACTTTCGCGCCTATGAAGGCGTGTTAGGAAAGGTAGTTGGTAAAACTTTTTGAGTAAGTTTCCGAATTAAATCATGCCAACACTTTAATCTCTCCCTTATCCACAGCCCAGGCAGCATGAATGCAGAACTTTACACCTTCGTAAATGATGTAATATCAAGGTTAACGTAAGCTGGAGTAAATACAAAGCGTAACGTCCACTTCTCTAAACTTGACGTGAATGTCATCATTTTGAATTTCATGCTCGCCTACCGTGTTGTGAACCAACTTTCGCAAAAGTCGATCGACAGCCCTTTTCTTCTTCGACACCGCGTGTGCAGGAAGTCTCGTGAAGGGTAGGTTACCTCAGCTGTTGGGGAGATCAAGTCAGCGAGCTCAGGGTGAACGGCTGGGCCCCAGTTTTTTGTTAGGCTATCGACCACCCACGTGCAAAGGGCAGTTGCAGCATTCCTGTTCGGTTAATACTCGTTGCGCTAAGTGGCATCTCTAGTCAGGACCAAGACACTTCTCTTCAGTGACGAAGAGGCCAGTGTCAGTCAAGACACTACCACTCTCACTAATTTTTCACGATTCTGTCCATGGTTATACAGAGACCAGAGGACCCGTGAGAAACTTTCACACTTCTGTAGCTTTAAATAATGACAGTATTTGTAATAAGTGTAGTCGTTGCGATATGGGTAGTAGTAGGAATGAAGAGAAACATCTTTGAAAATGAACCGAACCATGTCAAATAAGACTCATGATTTTATGGTAATATATATAATATACACTAATGGCCATTAAAATTGCTACACCACGAAGATGACATGCTACAGACACGAAATTTAACCGACACGAAGAAGATGCTGTGATATGCAGATGATTAGCTTTTCAAGGAATTGGCCCACCCTTCCCAATCTATCTGGCTGGAAATGTTTCATTGATGAACCGACGAACAAGTGGTCCCCAATGTGGTGGTACACCATCTTGCTGGAAAATGATAGTTGGTTGTAAGTCAATCAATTGTGGTGCTACATATTCGGCCAGAAGGTCGAGGTAAACATTTGCAGTAATTGTTGACTCGTTGAAGAAAAATGGACCAATTATTCGGTTGCACATGATTACAACCAGACATTCACTTTTGGTCTATACCGATGAAGCTCCCTAGGCATAAGTGGGGGGGGGGGGGGTGTTTAAATCCCCAGATTCCCACATTGTTTTTGTTTAATGTCCCAGAAACGTGAAAAGTTGCCTCGTCACTGAAACAAACTCGCTTGAGGAATGCTCGCTCCATCCACCGAAAGGCGTTCCAGCATGTTGAGTGCCAACTGTGTCCGCTTTGGCTCGTCATTTGGCTCAGGTGTCTGTAAGAGTTGCACTTTGTAAGCGTACAACCGTAAGTTCTTGTGGAGGACCTTACCCACAGTCGAGCGTGGTAGCTGCAATTGTCTGGCAGCAGTGCAGATGGACTTCGTAGGTGAACGAGTGAAGGCGTTTAAAAAGCGACCGATGTTTTCCTCGGATGTTCTTGGTCGCCCGCTGCTCCGTTTATCCAACACTGTCCCTGCCTCCACAAATTTTTTGTGCCATGCACAGATTGAAGGGCGCGATGGTGGATCTCTTCCATACTTCGTTCTGAAGTGTCGTTGAGTCTGAACATCCGATTTTGTATCAGTAATCCAGGATACACATTGTGCCTTCACTTAAGGAGTCGCCATTTTATAGAGGTTCAGTTCGTTCCATCAACAGAGTATCTGAAACACAAAACTTTAGTATATGTAAAAACTTTAGTTAAAAGTGATTACAATAAAAGAAATTTTGTTAAAATATTTCAACAACTGCCGTTGTAATAAACTTTTGAAATTTTAAAGAGACTTTATGGACACCCTGTATGTGATAAGCAACCTCTTGCCCGTTTTGGCTCACTTTTCAAGAAACTGTTTCTGGCCTCCAGTAACGTAGCTTTCAGGTGCACTAAACTCATTACTAATTAACTGGTGACAAAGAAACAGTGATCCGGATATTTCAAGTGTTATAGTTAACTGTCTCATAACGATTTTTTTTGCAAACATTTTGGGGATTTTATCAGGGAAAACAACATATTTGTGTCGAAGAGAAATCTCGTACAAGATCCGTAATAGATTCCTCGTCCTACATGCAAATAAATACAGATAAAAAATATAAATGCTCCATTTTCGTGTAGTGTTTGAATAATTCAACCATTGTTTACGTCCAGTCAGATGTGGAGTAAATACGTGAAGGTAACGTCACACAGACCTGAAGGTAGCGTTATTGGACCATTATTTCCCCCAGTTTATTCAGATGACGTAGTGGATAACATCGGAAACTACACTAACCTTTCCTCGCACGGTGGTGTTGTACGTACGGAAGTCGTAAGGCTAGAAAATAGTAGCGAAATGCCGGAAGAAGTTTTGAGGACCAATGCTTGCCACAGGAATACCGGCAATTGACTCTCTCTGCACAAAGAAACCTAACATATTGTCGACAGATATGCGGAAAGGACAGTGTGAGCACGGAGCGATTTAAAGGGAAACGTCCACTTACGCTGATCATACGAAAGGCAGATACCAGATACTCATTGATTGGAAGAATCTTCAAGAACTATAGTCCACACACGAACATGGTAGACAAAGAACTTGAATGTTGCTCGTCATCCTTGGATACCGTACCAGATAGCACAATTGGCATGCACGTCTACTTTGATCATCTGCTTCATTTTACTTCTGAATTTCATTTTGAGGTTTTCAAAGTACATATATCTATACCAGTGGTCTCCAAACACTTTAGTCCGCGGGCCACATTGACTCCTCCACGAAGTCATAAGGCCCAAGATCTACCTAGTGGGGTTAAAGCACCCTAGCACTCCACGATCACCGTAGTGTAAGGCTAAAGGAAAGATGAAATCGCAAAAATCTAAGGTTGTTGGAATAGCTAGCACTGAAACGAACTACGATTTTTATTTAATTACATAATTTTGATTGGTGGACGTACCTGCCCGAAATTCTGGCGTATTTTGTTCTGGCGAGTTTCACCGACAAAAAAGTATGTCACTGCACATTCTTCACGAAAGCTTCCTGCAAAGTTAACGAAATTTCAAAATCATTGTTACAAACACTATTACTGCAAGACGTAACAGAGGTAGCATATGTCAACGCACTGTTATTTCAAGCGGCGCAACAATAAGTTTAGTGCCGGCCGCGGTGGTCTAGCGGTTCTGGCGCTGCAGTCCGGAACCGCGGGACTGCTACGGTCGCAGGTTCGAATCCTGCCTCGGGCATGGGTGTGTGTGATGTCCTTAGGTTAGTTAGGTTTAAGTAGTTCTAAGTTCTAGGGGACTTATGACCTAAGATGTTGAGTCCCATAGTGCTCAGAGCCAATAAGTTTAGTTATGTAGTCTTACAGCGAGTAGCAGAGCCAGAGCATATATCTGATAGTTCTGTTGCGTGATTGTGTCTATGTTGCGAGTGTCTCATGAGTTCTTTAGTATTTTATTAGCTGTACTAGTAGGTGAGTCGACGAAGTGTGGGACAATTCAAAGTTTGAATTCGAAGAGACAAGGAAAATCTGAAAATCGAAATACGTATAGCACGACTTGAGTATTTTTTCACTGTATTTTTTAGTGGAACGACAGTATAATTGTATTTAATTTAGTAATTAAAGTACCTTAAAAATAAATTCATTGCATTTTGTTTAGGCAGACTACTCCCTAGTTTTATTAGTATTAAATAGCACAATTTTATTTTCAGGTTAGAATCTTTTGTGAAGTTTTGTACAAATGTGGAAAAGAAACGAAAGGTTGACAGTGAATGTAGAATTTTTAAAGAGCAGTGGGGATGTCAATATTTCATGGTGGAGTCAAGCAACTAATCAATGTGTGTTATTTGCAATGAAGCAAGATCAGTCTTCAAAGAATACAATATAAAACGTCATTAAGAGAATAAGCACTCTCAGAATTACTCCAAGTTTACAGGATGCGAATGATTAGAAATGTATGAGTCGCTGAAACGCCAGCTAAAAACCCAGCAGTCGCTGTTTAAGAAAGTAAATGATGAACAACATACAGCAACTCGTGCTAGTTTTCGTGTTGCTCATTTAGTAGCGAAACAGTGCAAGCCATTAGCCTACGGTGTATTAATTAAGAACTGCATTATTACAACAGCAGAGGAAATGTGTCCAGAAAAAGTTAATTTATTTAAAAACATAAGTTTGTCGGCAAACACTGTGGCTCGAAGATTTGATGACATTGCACAAAATATATCAGCACAACTGCGTGACAAAAATCAAGACTTCGACTGGTTCTCTTTGCCGGCCGCGGTGGCCGTGCGGTTCTAGGCGCTCCAGTCCGGAGCCGCGCTGCTGCTGCGGTCGCAGGTTCGAATCCTGCCTCGGGCATGGGTGCGTGTGATGTCCTTAGGTTAGTTAGGTTTAAGTAGTTCTAAGTTCTAGGGGACTGATGACCACAGCAGTTGAGTTCCATAGTGCTCAGAGCCATTTGAACCATTTTGAACTGGTTCTCTTTGGCCGTGGATGAGTCAACATATGTATCAGATACTGCTGAAGTGCTACTTTTTATTCGAGGGACTGACAAAAATTATGAAGTGTATGAAGAGCTCCTTGATGTTCACAGTATTCACGGGACGACCACTGGCGAAGATATTTTTAAAGGAGTTGAAAGGGCAGTTCAGTAAAACAATCTTCATGTGGAAGAAATTAAAATGTATTACAACTGATGGTAGCAAAATCATGTGTAGGAAAAAGAAACGTGTTGTTGGGCTCCTTTCTAAGGCTGTAGAAAAAGACGGTGGCTCAAAACCATTGCCCGCATCTCGTGGTCCTGCGGTAGCGTTCTCGCTTCCCACGCCCGGGTTCCCGGGTTCGATTCCCGGCGGGGTCAGGGATTTTCTCTGCCTCGTGATGGCTGGGTGTTGTGTGCTGTCCTTAGGTTAGTTAGGTTTAAGTAGTTCTAAGTTCTAGGGGACTGATGACCATAGATGTTAAGTCCCATAGTGCTCAGAGCCAACCAACCATCAAAACCATTAGTAGTGCATTGTATTATTCACCAACAGTTTTTGTGTGGAAAACATTTAGATATGTCAGAAGTTTGAAAGCCAGTTATTTTATTTGTTAATTATATCAGATCCCATGCACTCAGTCATCGCCAGCTCCGCGAGTTTCTTGAAGATATTGAGGAAGGCGACTTGCCATATTATACTACAGTGCGCTGGCTTAGCTGCGGTGAACTTCTGACCCGTTTTTTTGAACTACGAACAGTAATTGAAATTTCTTTGAACGAAAGGAATCGCCCTCTGGCGGAGTTACGGAACGGTGAGTGGTTATGGAAGCTAGCATTTTATTCAGAGTTAACTAAATATATGAATGACCTTAATTTGAAATTTGAAGGTGAAAACCAATTTCTGCCTGATTTATACACGCATATTAAGTCCTTTCGACAAAAGATTGCTTTGTTTTCAATCTCAGTTGAACAAAGTATGGTTCAAATGGCTCTGAGCACTATGGGACTCAACTGCTGAGGTCATTAGTCCCCTAGAACTTAGAACTAGTTAAACCTAACTAACCTAAGGACATCACAAACATCCATGCCCGAGGCAGGATTCGAACCTGCGACCGTAGCGGTCTTGCGGTTCCAGACTGCAGCGCCTTTAACCGCACGGCCACTTCGGCCGGCGAACAAAGTATGCTTCACGCATTTTAATACATGCCAAACATTCAGTCAGCAAACTGTGATTCCGTTTCCTGTAACTTTCGTAATTGAAGCTTTGGGCGCTTTAAAAATTAATTTTGAATCACGTTTTTGAGATGTCGATGCAAATTCAAACGATATCAAGATATTTCAAAATCCCTTTGACGTCGATATAGAAGCGTTACCCGCAGAACATCAGTTTGAAATTATTGATTTCAACATTCAAAGTCAACATTACTGGAATTTTATAAGTGTCTTCCATCCACACAGTTTCCAAATTTACATAAATTTTGCCGTGAATTTTTTCCGCTTTTGGCACTACTTATTTGTGTGAAAAAACTTTCTTCAAAATGAAACATGCAAAAAGTATTTACAGATCAAACTTAAGTGATGAGCATTTGAAATCGCTGATGGTTATCTCTACCAGTAAACCTGATCCACAACTGGAGGTAATTATGAAAGGAAAGTTACAGCTACATAAAAGTCACTAATTATCACTAAGATGTTAAATTTCTTTACGTGAATACTCTAACACTGTGAGTTTTCAAGATATAAATTAATTACAGTTATTTTTATACATCAGTTACAACTAAAATATCCAATATCATTATGTACACCAGGTATTGTATTTTCTTTAAATTGCCTTTAAATAAAAAAATTTTATACGATTTACTTGCTTTGTGTATTTTACAACGCAATCAAAAGAAAGTGAAACCTCGCTTAAGAAGCATCTTCCATAATGATTGATTACTAAGGCTAGTCGCCGAAGTGGCGTCCATTTGAAAGACTTGCACCAGACGCGTGAGTAGAATAAAATGCAAAGAATTTTTTTACTTAAAATGTTTTCGCCAAACTAGTCTGTTCTTTTTTTTTTTTTTTCACTATCGCACGGAGAATTTTCTGTCTGTTTATTGTGGATAGCCACAAGTTTAACCATGACCTCCCGCTTTGTAAAGATGGAGCTCCGACAATGTCGCGGTGTATTGGTCACGATAGGTCTCGAAACTCAATTGTTGACGGTATAGGTAGCACCTCGAATATGTGGCGGGCCGGATACCAGGGATGTCCGGCCAGCTAACGCGGGCCGGTTTGCCAGCCCTCGCGGGCCGTAGTTTGGACACCCCTGGTCTATACCATGCTTTGAGATATACCAACCCACCGCCATTTACACATAACAGTAATACATAATCTTCCCCGGAATGAGAGGAGTTATGAAAGAGAAACGTTTTCAGTTTAGTTTTAAAATTTTCCACGCATTATTTGCAGGATAAACCTACATTTGTCCGTCGTGCTCGCTCACCGGCCATATCAACTCCGACCGATCAGTTGCGCGTCAATTCCCCACATTCCAATATACGAACGTACAACTCGCAAACATCCATAAAACTTGAAACTCCCTGGCAGATTAAAACTGTGTGCCGAACCGAGATTCGAACTCGGGACCTTTGCCTTTCGCGGGCAAGTGCTCTACCAACTGAGCTACCCAAGCACGACTCACGCCCCATCCTCACAGCTTTACTTCTGCCAGTACCTCGTCTCCTACCTTCCAAACTTTACAGAAGCTATCCTGCGAACCTTGCAGAACTAGCACTCCTGAAAGAAAGGATATTGCGGAGACATGGCTTATTAGCCACAGCCTGGGGGATGTTTCCAGAATGAGATTTCCACTCTGCAGCGGAGTGTGCGCTGATATGAAACTTCCTGGCAGATTAAAACCGTGTGCCGGACCGAGACTCGAACTCGGGACCTTTGCCTTTCGCGGGCAAGTGCTCTATCAACTGAGCTACCCAAGCACGACTCACGCCCCGTCCTCACAGCTTTACTTCTGCCAGTACCTCGTCTCCTACCTTCCAAACTTTACAGAAGCTCTCCTGCGAACCTTGCAGAACTAGCACTCCTGAAAGAAAGGATATTGCGGAGACATGGCTTAGCCACAGCCTGGTAGAGGACTTGCCCGCGAAAGGCAAAGGTCCCGAGTTCGAGTCTCGGTCCGGCACACAGTTTTAATCTGCCAGGAAGTTTCATATCAGCGCACACTCCGCAGCAGAGTGAAAATCTCATTCTGGATCCATAAAACGTGCAGAACAACCGTACAGGATACAGTACAACACCATAAGACGCCTTACGAATTATAGGGGTAGACGCAGATGTATAAATAGGCCGACATTCTGAAGGAAACTCCTGATACATGTTCGTCGGGAATAGTCGCAAAGATGTCACTTGTGAGAACAGGCATCGTTCCGACCACGAGGTATTAATGTCGGCATCGAGTAAGAACCCTGACGTCCATGCTGCTGAGAGCCCTAAATCCAACATCACCGCCGTCTCTCAATTTATTTCCTTCCATCCGTCTTGGGGCTACTGGGCCGCTGCTAGACTCGATATGGGTGGGGTGCTTGTCCTCGCACCTGGCACAGTACGTGATGGCAGAGAGCGGGCCCCACAAAGACGGGGCACCCTCTCCCCTGCATAAGCAGAAGGGTTCAACCCTCACCGACTCAAGAAGGGCTGACTCGCCCTTTGGGAGGGAAGTCCGGCTCAGGACCACCACCTGCGGACACCGGTATGGATTCACATGGGAAAGCAGTTTCCCGCTATTTTGCCGCCCCATTATCGTTTTGGTCGTTTAATAACCTAGTAACTCACTTGTAACACAATAGAGGTGTACTCTGAAAGAAATTTCAACCTACAGTTGTATCTCTTCAACAGTAATTGAAGTTTGACCGTGATCGTGTGTAAAAGGGGACGAATCGGACAGCAATTCGTCACCTGAAACGTTACGTATTGAGAGGAAGTAGCAGTTATTCTTGCGGGAATCGAACCAACAGTACTATAGTTCAAAAGTAAACCTGTGCTCATACATATCAAAGACAGTTGCCAGCCTAATTAAGCAAAAATAATTTCAAGTAACTATACTGTAAATAAGTAAAATAATTACTGAATTACATTTCACGTTACATCGAAATCTGTTGAGTAAATCGGACATGAAAACAACAGCACATTCTAGTATGTATTTTCACCACATTTCACGTTTTAATAGCTTTAAACCTTTTCATAAATACTTTGACAGAGGTCATAAGAAATAAATCTCTCGTAAACTTTACCAAGCAGTGAATAAAATACTTTTGACTATCCTAGTACAGCAGATCAGTAACGCATACAGGAGGAGGCCCCAGCAAGGAAACAACGGAACGTGTAATAATCATCTCAAGAATGAGATTTTCATTCTGCAGCGGAGTGTGCGCTGATATGAAAAGACGAGATACTGGCAGAAGTAAAGCTGTGAGGACGGGGCGGGAGTCGTGCTTGGGTAGCTCAGTTGGTAGAGCACTTGCCCGCGAAAGGCAAAGGTCCAGAGTTCGAGTCTCGGTCCGGCACACAGTTTTAATCTGCCAGGAAGTTTCAATCATCTCAAGCTGAATTTGTAATAAATCCGAAACCGGTCATGTTTTGATCAAAATAAACCATGTTAAACTATACTTGAGATTGGCTGCTGTTTCAATTATAAACCTTACAGTATTACCACCACGCTTCACAACACGTCCATTTTAGACAAAACAGCGTCGAGACCATTCATGATTAGAGCTACAATCTGGCCAAGTTAAGTGCCAACAAAATACTTCACACTAATGTACGCTGCCCGCTTTAAAGTGTGAATGATAATTATAATGACGATGTACCGCCCACCAGAAGGGAAATATAGATGCTTTGGACATGAGGTGGCTCCAGTGCTTCACTACTAAAAAACAGTAATAGTGATACAGTTACTAAGCTATACATCTAACTATTGTTGTCACTAAATATGTATACACTTTTTTTCGTTACACAGGACACGATGGGTAATGAGGACCTTGAATCTGTTATAGCTTGACTCAAGTTATTATTTTCAAGGGTACAAATGTTTCTAGAATAATTAATGGACCTTGTACAAACTTTAACTGTACACTTGCTAAACCACTAATTCAGCATAGGAGCCCCCAGAAACCCATCTACTGACTGCATTTTCGACTAACACCGCTAAAGTAACACAGTAACAGTCCGAACATAAACATAAACACAAAGAAAACCACTGTCACAAAGCTGTAATGGAAATAAGACATATGTAGGTCTTCAGCTGTTATGGTCTACACTGTAACCACTGTTTTACTTTGCAAAATTAAAGTGCTGTGCAATGATTTTAAATAATAATTTAAATTTACCACTTCAATTAAGCATTTTAAACGGGCATTCTTCGGACGTAAATTAACTTAATCACGTTGATAACACGTGGAATAGTTCACAAAAAACGTCAATTAATGCATTCTGAAAATTGCTACTCCACGAAATTTAGCAAAAATGTTTAAGAATATTGATTGTATGGTTCATCAGCTTTGAAAAACAATCGGAATATTTCAGCAACAGGAAAAAAACCATATCAAAGTAAATGAGTAAGGATAAATCAGGGTTCACGACACAAAACTGAATTACTTAACTTTTAGCAACTTCAGCAAACTTCTGGCATATGCAAGTAAATATTAAGTTAATATCTACTGTGTTTGAATATTGTTGCATTGGCACTCTTCTGTGGGATCAGAATGATGACATATCTTGAAATCATGGATCATGATGTAACACGCTCTGTAATATATCTTCCTGGCGTCGGAATGTCACGTTTCAGAACAAGTCAGTGCATGCTAAGACAAATAGTACCTCACATCCGAGGCATATGTGTTCCACTTTTACTGCAGTCCTTGCCTCCCTAAGCACTCGGGATGTTGGATACTTGGATGCTGCCCACAGACTACATCTCTGTCACAAAGAAATAAATAATACGTGTTTCAGTGTTTTTTTGGAAATTCAAGTCCGAAAAGGGTGAAATATGGCATGACTGATTCAATGATTCATCACTGCCCGGCCCAAACCACTGAGGACAGACACGTGAGATTTGGAGGTGGTATTGATCTTATACTGTAGGCATTGCTTAAGAAGGAATTTTTCAAAATTTGATCTGTAAGTGCGCGAAATTGGGGTTGAAAGGTCTTTCGAAAATATGTCGCTATTAAGGCAATTGGAGATGGTGTTGAGTTTATACGGTAGGCATCGTCGAACAAGGGATTTCTCGAAATTCCACCCTTAAGAGAATGAAACAGCGGAAGAAAGCTTTTTGAACAATATGTCGCTATTAAGGCAATTTTCAAGCTAGACTTAACAAAAATTGGTATTTGATTTTACACTATTTGCACAATGTGTTGATTGACACATGAGAAATGGGCGTAACAACATAAAAATTCAATTAAATAAAACTAAAAATTGTGCAGACCATACAGTCAAAGGGAACGAAGCAACGGACGCTAAGCTAGTAACAATATATTTTAGTGCGTATACACTAGAAACAACATAGTTTTAAAAAAGGACATTTCGATAGTAGACAATGAAAACGTCGTATCTCTATTTTGTCAAGTTTTGCAGGTGCAGCAAAAATATTTCATTAAAAAAATAATATAAGCTGATATACAAAGTTGCTACACGTATAACTGTGTAGTAGAAGCCTAGTTATTGGCAGATTAGGGTAATCCATGCACTTCCAAATCTCTCTCTAATTATGGAGCTAATGGTTACTAGAATCAGGAGTTTTCACAGACAGAGGTTTTCATTGCCTACCATCTGTAGGGAAGCAGCCTACTCACGCCGTATAAAATTCACATCAGTCTTTCCATTGTGTGCCAGCCAGTCTGCTGTAACTAGCTCTGACGTCATAAATGTTGCGCAATACTTTAAAAATCAAGTAAATAACCTGAAACGTTTCTAGCATGTCAGGAGTAATACTAAATCAATATGTGTTGAATATCAGTTCAATAACTTTAACCATTTTCGAAATTTGGACGTTTTTCTGTAAAAATCATTGGCGCAACAGAATAGAGCTAGAAACTTAAAAATTTATATTTGGATTCCTTTTTCATAATAATTTAGTAGAAACAGTATTCTGGATCTCATAAATTAAAATTTTAGTAGAAATTTATGATTTTCTGGTTTTTGTCTTAGAAATTAAGGAAGCAAGATAGATTAAGTAGGCGAATAAATAAGGCTAGGATGTTTAAATTTAAGTAGAAGCGAGATCCGCTATAATCATAAAGATGTGAGAAGTTTCAATTGAACAACTATAAAACTATAGCTATAGCGTATCTCCAAAGAGCAAGTTCAGAGCTCATCTACTGCATGTAGAATAATTAAATTAATTCTCTCGCCCAAAATATTTGACTTAGCCACGTCAAACTTTTATTATGATTACTTACCTGTGTGCTGATTGCACATTTAAATTGTGAGCTTCATCGGCCATCAGCAAAGGAAGCAATGATTTATTCGATGACTTAAAGTGGTGCATTACTAGCCCAGCGGCTAGTCGGGAGAGCAATTTTGATCATGCGTTCCCTTAGCCGTCCGCACCGCGGCTTTATATATAAGAACGCTGCGCGAGAGAATAGGCCCCATTTCTCTCCAGGCGCTGAATAGCGCACCACCTGTGCCAGGAGTCGCGTCGCGTAGGTATCGTTGCTATAAACAGCCTCTGATGCCGTAATAAGTTACTCGGAATACGAGTAACCATGAAATCGTTTTCGAGTGAAGTGTTAATTCTGGGATGACTTTAATGATCTATCCTCAGTTTGCGTATGTCGTATTTTCACGTGCCGCCGCGGGACAGACATTCTACCATTATTTAGCGTGGCGTTTGATGAACATTATCATCAAATTATGGCGAGCATTCACTTAAACATTTAATTTCAACAATTATAGTTGCATCAGTGCATTAGACTCTGAACTGCTCTGGTAGTTGGATTGTGTGGATTCCTTTTGGTCTGTGACTTTCAGAATATAGTGAACATTTTAGAGAGAATCTTTTTTTTTTATGAATCCCAGACAATCTCCTAATTTCTCAGAGCTATAAGCTGTAGCTATAAATGTATTTCTCAGATGAAGTGGGCACTAGGAATTCTAATTACAGGCTTCACGTTTTGTTAATCACTTTCTGGTTGCCAATATTGTAGTTAGAGAGCCAGTGTTGAGAACGTCAAAAGACTGCATAAATATTAGGAACATTTAACAACAATTAATTCCACCTGCCGCACCATATATGGTTAATCGGCCGGGAAAAACATCTTTTCTACTTTACATTCTACATTTAACAACAATTAATTCCACCCGGCGCCCCACATATGGTTAATCGGCCAGGAAATGCATCTTTTCTACTTAACATTCTATTTATATTAACAATAATTTCCACCCGCCGCCCCACACATCGATTTACAAAACTTACTTCTGGGAAGATAAGATTACAAAATAACTACCATTATTTTCATACGTTTTATATCAAAGAACATACATAACTCAGATATCACAGTAAGTATAGGAAACAAAGAGGTCGCATAAAAGTGTCGTAGTCGATACCAGTCATAGGTGATACAGTGTGTAAGGTAAATAATAGTAAATAGCAAATAACAGGTAGATGGGGAGAAAATGAACCACCAGTTCGCTCTGAAACAAAAACGGAGAATATACAGACATTTTCAAACTTGATGCAGGGGTCTGTATTAAATTTCTTTAAGTCCCACGTAGGCACAAACCAATAATCAGTCGGTTTACTCGTTGCAGTGTGTCGTTACCGCATCTCTTCATTCATTTCTCAAGTAACTGAATCTTTGAGGAGACGTCTCCAACCTTAGTAATCTTTAGCTATTCTTAATGTAATGCCAAGAGACAACCACCTTTGCTCGATCCTACAATCTACTTATTGCTCCTCTTCGTGGTATTCTGCCTTTAATTTTTCCTTTCAATATTGTCTACCATCGAAATGTCCTTTTTTAAAACTATGTTGTTTCGTAGTATATATGTACTAAAAATACTGTCACTAGCTTAGCGTCCAGTGCTTCACTCGCGTTGTCATTAGTTTGGTCCTTTCCATGTTTATCTCTAGATCATAATCTAAACCAATAATCTTTGGACGACAGATCACTAAGTTCCTGCAATGAGGGCAGTATCATCAGCGCACAAACAGACAGTGCGAAATGTCACGAGACTCGGCGATGTGGCGCAACGGTTAACCGCTGGTGTAGTGTTCGTAAGCACTGCGGTTCATATCCCCGATCAGTCATTCAGATTTAGGTTTTCCACAACAATGAAAATTTGGAATACCCTCACAGTTAGTCTGGTTAATTAAAAAGAAAACACACTGTCTTCTCATTGCAGACACCGGTATGGCAAAAGCAAACGCTGGACTGAAACCAGGAGACATCAGCTGACCTGTTGTTACTTAACCTCATCTTCTGAGAAGGCTGATATAGAATTTACTGAAACTGACACATAAGCAATCCAACTGCAAATTGTAAACGCTAAAACGTGTGACGTACCACTGACAACGAATTCAAAAAGAAAAGTTATCGAAATTGTCCAAAACTATTTCTTAATATTGCTAGTCGTAGTCATGTAGAATCGTCTTAATGGTGATGCTTTCGCCATTTGAGCGTTGTTTATTAGTGTCCCGTATCTCAGCCGGTGAAAAAGGAACTCTGCTTTACTGTCCATCTGTCTGTCCGACTCTTAAAAAGCCTCTCAGGAATGTGTAGAAGTGTCAAGTTGAAATGTATAGCACATATTAACGAGGGAAACTCCCCATCGCACCCCCCCTCCACCTCCCCTCAAATTTAGTGGTAAAATGGACCACTGGGTAGTCCGTCAAAAACTGAACACAGATCAAACATGAAAAGAGGAAGAAGCTGTATTGGACTTTGTAAAAGGGAGCAAAATAGAAACAGTGAAGGGCCGAAGCTCAAGTTATGCAACACAATGCGAATTCGAATAGCCACGGGGTCGTAGTTATAAGGTCACGATGTTGGAGTTTTTGCAAAGCCTTGTCGCCAGTTTTGCAAAGACCTCGTCGCTACTGCTGTGGAGGCCGAGCAGCCACTGTTGTTACGGTAGGCCGAGTTCGAGAGTTCGTGGAACGGCTTCTGGTGCAGTACGCCGCTAAGGCAATTCCTCCCTGCCACTATTACACAGCTGTGCTCCAGGGTCAGCTAACGGGATAGGAGAACGAAGGTTGTACAGCACTCCAACAAATTAGTAACAAAGCCACACAAATGTGTTAAAAAGGTTAACTTATCTTTGCGACTTGTTGAATAATCAAGTCACCAACAAAGCTTGTAATGTACCACAAAAAAAAGGACCTCAGTGGCTAAGTGCAGATAATCGTAGGTAAACTTGACAGTACGCACTGGAAGACCTGAGTCGAAACAAGGCCCCGCGAGTAGACAACATTCCATTAGAACTACTGACGGCCTTGGGAGAGCCGGTCCTTACAAAACTCTACCATCTGGTGAGCAAGATGTATGAGACAGGCGAAATTCCCTCAGACTTCAGGAATAATATAATAATTCAAATCCCAAATAAAGCAGGTGTTGACAGATGAGAAAATTACCGAACTATAAGTTTAATAAGTCACAGAAGCAAAATACTAACACGAATTCTTTGCAGATGAATGGAAAAACTGGTAGAAGTCGACGTCGGGGAAGATCAGTTTGGATTCCGTACAAATGTTGGAACACGTGAGGCAATACCGACCCAACTACTTATCTTAGTAGAACGATCATTTGTAGACTTAGAGAAAGCTTTTGACAATGTTGAATGGAATACTCTCAAATTCTGAAGGTGGCAGGGGTAAAATACAGGGAGCGAAAGGGTATTTACAATTTCTACAGAAACCAGATGGCAGTTATAAGAGTCGAGGGGCATGAAAGGGAAGCAGCGGTTGGAGAGGGAGTGAGACAGGGTTGTAGCCTCTCCCCGATTTATTCAATCTGTATATTGAGCAAGCAGTAAATGAAACAAAAGAAAAATTCGGAGTGGGTATTAAAATCCATGGAGAAGAAACAAAAACTTTGAGGTTCGCCGATGACATTGTAATTCTGTCAGAGACAGCGAAGTATTTGGAAGAGCAGTTGAACGGAATGGATAGTGACTTGAAAGGAGGGTATAAGATGAACATCAACAAAAGCAAAACGAGGATGCTGAGGGAATTAGATTAGGAAATGAGACACTTAAAGTAGTAAAGGAGTTTTGCTATTTGGGGAGCAAAATAACTGATGATGGTCGAAATAGAGAGGATATGAAATGTAGACTGGCAGAAGAGAAATTTGTTAACATCGACTATAGATTTAAGTGTCAGGAAGTCGTTTCTCAAAGTATTTGTATAGAGTGTAGCCATGTATGGAAGTGAAACATGGACGGTAAAGAAGAGAATAGAAGCTTTCGAAATGTGGTGCTACAGAAGAATGCTGAGGATTAGGTGGGTAGATCACATAACTAATGAGGAGGTATTGAATAGGATTGGGGAGAAGAGAAGTTTGTGCCACAACTTGCCCAGAAGAAGGGATCGGTCGGTAGGACATGTTCTGAGGCATCAAGGGATCACCAATTTAGTATTGGAGGGCAGCGTGGAGGGTAAAAATCGTAGAGGGAGACCAAGAGATGAATACACTAAGCAAATTCAGAAGGGTGTAGGTTGCAGTAGGTACTGGGAGATGAAGAAGCTTGCACAGGATAGAGTAGCATGGAGACCTGCATCAAACCAGTGTCAGGACTGAAGACCACAACAACAACAACAACGTAGCAAGTATAATTTACAACTACTGTCTGTTCCCTTATAAGGGTTCACTAAACGACGTTCCCTGGATAAGTCAGACCTGAACGATGATCTATAACTAAGTGGGTGAGAGCTGCTCTTCTGTCTCCCGGTCGTTGGCGGATTGTACTCGGCCGGCAGTTGGCCGAGGCGAAGTCGATATGTTCATCATCAGCGCCGCCCGTGGCGCTGTTGGAACTCGCGCAAGTGGAGAGTCTCCAAGGCACCGGTACCAGTTCGCATCTCTGCGCCTGCGGTGCTTCTAGCGTGGCTGCGTCTTGTTCGGACAACAACGCAGTGGTGCATTGCGGAAGATTCGTGTTCAAATCTCTCTCTTTTTTTCCTACAAATTTATGAACTTTCCGTTCGTTCATTGACGTGTCTGCTCTCCTTCTGTAGTCTTGGCACTTGTCACGCTATACATTTTACAGAATATGAGTCACGTGGTAACAAGATACACTACTGGCCATTAAAATTGCTACACCACGAAGATGACGTGCTACAGACGCGAAATTCAACCGACAGGAAGAAGATGCTGTGACACGCAAATGATTCGTTTTTCAGAGCATTCACACAAGATTGGCGCCGGTGGCGACACCTACAACGTGCTGACACGAGGAAAGTTTCCAACCGATTTCTCATACACAAACAGCAGTTGACCGGCGTTGCCTGGTGAAACGTTGTTGTGATGCCTCGTGGTATCGTGTTGAAGCTGCATGGGCAGCTGTACCTGTACGCGCTATCCAAGCTCTGTTTGACTCAACGCCCAGGCGTATCAAAGCCGTTATTACGGCCAGACGTGGTTGTCCCGGGTACTGATTTCTCAGAATCTATCCACCCAAATTGCGTGAAAATGTAATCACATGTCAGTTCTAGTATAATGTATTTGTCCAATGAATACCCGTGTATCATCCTCATTTCTTCTTGGTGTGGCAATTATAATGGCCAGTAGTATATTACCGTCACAAGCAAATTGCGATGAATAGTGAGCGGAGGAGAGATGCTGCATAGACCTCTTACAGAAATGAAACCAACAAATAAACAGGTGTCAGCTAAGTCACAACCAACGAATTCAAGAGTCAGAATGCAACGCAAACGTGGTAACATGCGGTACTTGCGTTGAACAAACAGGAGCTACGGACGGCTGGAGCCCATTCCTTACACCTCGCTAGTGCAACATCTGCAAGTCCCTTCCGTACACCTCGCTGTTGCAGACGATGTTACACCACGACACAGACACAGATTTCAATACAGCGAACAGATACGTCAGTGACCGGACGGAAAGGTCACAATTATGAGGAAAAAAATGTGCGCACGAGGGAGATTTGTACATGGACCTCCCCCTTCCCAGTTCAACACTGTGACCAGATAACCACGACTCAATGGCTATTCCAGTTCGCTCCATGTTACAACATCTTTGAGCTTGGAACGTTCACTGTTTCTGTTTTGTTTCTTTTGTCACAGTTCAGTAGACCTTCTTCGTTTTTTCACGTTTGATCTGTCTTCAGTTTTTGTCGAGCAACCCACTGGGCCATCTTACAACTAAATCTGAGGGAGCTGCGGTGGGGAGCTCCCTTTGTAAAGTCTACGATTCCTTCGCGATGTAAACAGTTTAATCCTCCACGCCAATGATCAAGAGAGACGGCTATTTAGGTCACATACTTTGGTACCACCAACAACTACGGAATGGCCACAGAAGAGGTCAGAGAAGCCATCAAAGATGCCATTAATAGCACCGAGAACAATAAAACTGCAGGCCCTGATAGACTTTATAGGGAATATTTAAAAGACACTCCCAAATACTAACGCCAATGTGAACTCTGTAAACGGCCTTCATTCCAGAACGATGGAGACAGTGAATAGTGCTCTACAAAAGGAAAGGAGACCCCCAGGGATCCTAGCAAATATGGAGGCATAGCCCTAGGAAACTCATCTTTCAGAGAACAGAAAGAATAAAGCAAACAATCGATGCGCACCTCCAAAAAAGCCAAGCGGGATTCAGAAAAGGAGGATCTACTCTAACTGCAGAAGAACTCCTGATAAAGAGCCCATGGGAAGCCCTTGAAGATAGAAAATTAATGACCAAAGAACTAAATTGAATCGTAAGTGAAAACATGATACGGGCACGAATCATAAGCGCAGTACTGCGATGGAACGGAATCTGCGTCTCTTATAACCTTTCCCTATCGGAGCCGCTACTCTAGTGAAGCAGTGTTCTTCAGGTAGACCCACTGAGTCCTCTGTTATTTATCCTTGCAGCTGAAGAAACTGTAAGAATATCCCAAGAGGAGTGGTTAATCTCATATGCATATGCAGACGATATTGTTATACGCGCAAAGGACATTGCAAAGTAGTAGTAGTAGTAGTTGTTGTTGTTGTTGTTGCTGTTGTTGTTGTGGCCTTCAGTCCAGAGACTGGCTTGATGCAGCTCTCCAAGCTACTCTATCCTGAGCAAGCTTCTTCATCTCCCAGTACTTACTGCAACCTACATCCTTCTGAATCTGCTTAGTGTATTCATCTCTTGGTCTCCCTCTACGATTTTTACCCCCTACGCTGCTCTCCAATACTAAATTGGTGATCCCTTGAAGCCTCAGAACATGTCCTACCAACCGATCCCTTCTTCTAGTCAAGTTGTGCCACAAATTTCTCTTCTCTCCAATTCTATTCAATACCTCCTCATTAGTTATGTGATCTACCCATCTAATCTTCAGCATTCTTGTGCAGCACCACATTTCGAAAGCTACTATTCTCTTCTTGGCCAAACTATTTATGGTCCATATTTCATTTCCATACATGGTTACTCTCCACACAAATACTTTCAGAAAGGAAAGGGCTTCCTGACACTCAAATCTATACTCGATGTTAACAAATTTCTCTTCTTCAAAAACGCTTTCCTTGCCATTGCCAGTCTACATTTTATATCCTCTCTACTTCGACCATCATCAGTTATTTGGTCCCCAAATAGCAAAACTCATTTACTACTTTAAGTGTCTCATTTCCTAATCTAATTCCCTCAGCATCATCCGATTTAATGCGACTACATTCCATTATCCTCGTTTCGCTTTTGTTGATGTCCATCTTATACCCTCCTTTCAAGCCACTGTCCATTCCGTTCAGCTGCTATTCCAAGTCCCTTGCTGTCTCTGACAGAATTACAATGTCATCGGCAAACCTCAAGGTTTTTATTTCTTCTCCATGGATTTTAATTCCTACTCCGAATTTTTATTTTATTTCCTTTACTGCTTGCTCAATATAGAGA
The DNA here is from genome assembly GCF_023864275.1 of Schistocerca cancellata. Lineage (NCBI taxonomy): Eukaryota > Metazoa > Arthropoda > Insecta > Orthoptera > Acrididae > Schistocerca > Schistocerca cancellata. The sequence goes on along the minus strand of NC_064635.1, from coordinate 11,347,841 downwards.
TTGAATAACATAGGGGATAGGCTACAATCCTGTCTCACTCCGTTCCCAACCACTACTTCCCTTTCATGTTCCTCGACTCTTACAACTGCCATCTGGTTTCTGTTCAAATTGTAAATAGCCTTTCGCTCCCTGTATTTTACCCTGCCACCTTCAGAATCTGAAAGATAGTGTTCCAGTCAACATCGTCAAAAGCTTTCTCTAAGTCTACAAATGCTAGAAACGTAGATTTGCCTTTCCTTGATATATCCTCTAAGATAGTTTGTAGGGTCAGTATTGCCTCACGTGTTCCAACATTTCTACGGAATCAAAACTGATCTTCCCCAAGGTCGGCTTCTACCAGTTTTTCCATTCGTTTGTAAATTCCACATTTGTCAACACCTGCTTTCTTTGGGATTGGAATTATTATATTATTCCTGAAGTTTGAGGGTATTTCGCCTGTCTCATACATCTTGCTCGCCAGATGGTAGGGTTTTGTCAGGGCTGACTCTCCCAAGGTTGTCAGTAGTTCTAATGGAATGTTGTCTGCTTCTGGGGCCTTGTTTCGACTTAGGTGTTTCAGTGCTCTGTCAGACTCTTCACGCAGTATCATATCTGCCATTTCACCTTCATCTACATCCGCTTCCATTTCCATGATATTGTCCTCAAGTACATCTCCCTTTTGTAGACACTTTCGGTATGGATGAACTGTCTGCATACAGAATTACGCTTTTACGGACCCCTCAGAGTGCGAATACTACATGCACCTGGCCAGTTTTTGCCATCTATGTATTCTATAGCAATTACGGCGTTGAAGCTATTGTGAAGTCAGTCGTTGTTAGGCTTTCGAAATAAGTTAAAAGTTCATGTCAAGAACACAACGTTCGTTTTTTTGATCGTACAGGGATCGCAATTTCTATGCCACTTACGTGATCAGATAGATGCAATATTTCTCAACTGTCAAAAACGATTAGACGTGAGTCTCCTGCATTACGCACCGCTCCATTTCAGATTCCTCGCTGTAAATATGTCATGCCTTACGATACTTTCCGAGGGCTGTCACGTGACTTTCGAAAACTATTTCATGCGAATTTAATTGTTCTACACGAATAATTTCCCAATATTTTCCATAAATTTTTACGGAGATCGAAAGACGTGCTTCGCACAGTGTTTTTCAAGCGTTGGGCAACGATTAATAGAAGAGAGAGACGCATAAAGTAATCTCTGTCTCAGAAAAATGTGACGGCGTCGCTGGATGTCTCTTAACTGAACACAAACTGGTTTCAATCAAGTTCCAACTACTCAGTAAACGAAACAAGAAATCTTGGCTCTGTTGCAACATATAGCTGTGTTTAATACAGATGCTCGTTATCAGGGGTCTTTTTGCTTATCGGTTGTATTTGCTAAGCCACTCCCGCGAAAGTGCCTTGACATCCAACTGCTTCAAGGTCCTCCTGATCGTTAACCAGTAATCGCCGATCATGCGTTTCGTTATCTTAACTGCGCCCACTTTAAAGTCCATTGCCGATGTGCATGCCATTCGACGGACGCACAACGCTTCGGAATCGTCCCCCTGGGTGGGAGAGCCGACCTAAATGAACCTGCCAGTGCTGTGTGTGTTCCTCCCCTTTCGAACTCGAGATACACCAAATATTTAACGTTTACTTGCAAGATCGCACGAATTTAAATATGTACATACGCAAAACCATGATTTTTGTGTGTATCAACATACTTTTTACTGTATTTTATCCATAACGAATACAAGTTAACTCCGTGACTGTTTCTTTATTGAGTGTACAATAATAACTGCTACCAATCACAGCACAAGGTGATTTTATTTAACACACGAGCGGTTTGAGGCTTGTGCCCATCTTCAGGTACATGTTCCCATACTCAGTGCTGGAGTTAACTTTTTAAATCAAAAATAAATAACGTGATGATGACTAAGTAGACCAAACGAAACATTCGGAAGTGGTTAAGTGACACGTGTTGCAAAATATTATAGTACTTACATAAAACTGATGTATCCATATCGTTTTCACATTACATTGATCACATCCATATTACGTCTTTGATGAAGTAGTGACATTTTAGACGTTGGTGTCTTTAGAGAGATGGTTCAAATGGCTCTGAGCACTATGGGACTCAACAGCTGAGGTCATCACTCCCCTAGAACTTAGAACTACTCAAACCTAACTAACCTAAGAACTTCACACACATCCATGCCCGAGGCAGGATTCGAACCTGCGACCGTAGTGGTAGCGCGGATCCAGACTGTAGCGGCCAGAACCGCTCGGCCACTCCGGTCGTCCTTTGGAGACACATGCACTTACAACATCCGACGTGTTTACGTTTGAAAAAGTTAAGTTATAGTCAAAGAACCTACTTTAAGGAAGTACAGAGATGTTAGACATACAGATACACAACAGATATTACCAATTATTAAATTGAAACTGTTACATGATTGTGGGACCACACTGTCATTTATAATATCTAGAATGGCTGCTGGTAAGTTATATAAGGTTAAGTAGGCATTTGAACTTTTTTTAAAATTGCTAGCTGTAAGGCCATGAAATTTATAGTTTTTGATATTTAGAATAATTCATTAAATATGTGTAGAAATGACTTGTTTGCAAGATCTCCTTGTTCATTGAGAATTAGGCGTCGCGATTTAGAGCTATGGGTGTCAATTTGGAGCTCTTCGAGAAGATTCATTTACTTTCCTTTGTTGACAGTGTGCAGTATTTGTAGGTTGCCTTCAATGGTTGTGGCTAAGCAGTCACGTTCTTGTCATCATGACATTACCTGCTTTTGATTTAGAGAGTGATCTCCGACATTGAGGAGAAAAGAAGTATCTGAATGTAAACCACCTGAAGTTGGGCACAAGCCCGAAACTCGTTGTGTATTAAATAAAATCACCTTCTCTCATGACTGGTACCGGTTATTATTCTATACTCCATACCTTTTACTGTGTCGCCTCCAAATCCCACTTTGGCATTTCGGTCCAAGGATTTTCGTCACAGGTTTTCCTTCCAGGTTTTCGGTGATTTTTGTTTGAGTGAGATGTGAAGCCAATTGCCCTCGCTTCAAATGAGTAAAGGACGTGTGCTTCTGTTTTAACTAGTGTGGTATAGTGTCCTACATAATGTGAATAAAAGTCCGTCGACTGTCTGTATTTCGTTTTTTTAAGTTTTTTTCATTTCTGATACGTGTTTCGGAGTAAAAGCTTCACCCGCCTGAGGCTTTTAGTCATGACCTGGTGAACTACTCCCTCCTGAGGGAGATTTTTTTTTATACAAAGGGAGAAACATATGACTGTTAGTGAAAAAAAATTACAGAGCTGTTAAATAGCTATACATCGCGAGAATCTGCATAACTGGTGGGTTTATGGCGAAATTCTTCGAAGTTATTTGGTTATTATTTGGCACATTCAGCATGCATCGTCAACATATTGAAATATTAAAAGATTAGCGGTAAATATCGCAGTTTTCCAACGATATTCTGTTCTATAAATATAATACGTTTAAGAAACAAGATTTCTATCAAAAAAATACTACGAGAAACTATGGGAATCATAATGGAAAGTGGTAAGGAGTGTTGTTTTACATTTTTTTTCTCAAGAACTGATTTTTGAATGATAGGAACAACTTACAGCTTACAATCGGTGGATTACTTTTACAGGCACAAAACCACACCTCATACTTAACGATAAACAGACAGCGAATACACGAAAATATTCAATTGTTTGAAGATACTTTTGCTGGCAATATCCCACTCATTTCATGCTCTTACTTCATCTTATAATCGTAAGTTCCTTGAAAAAGAAACTCGGCTGAAAATATCGTAGAAAATCTAAAACAAACATTATTATTGAAAAAAAAACAGTAAATAAAGTATCTACTTCTTTACATTATGACTTACATAATTTCTCATAGTAGTAAGAAAATTATAGTCTTTGAATGCAATCTTGTTTATCCAATGTATTATATCTACAGATTAGAACTACTTTAATCGAATGTCTTTGGCGACAGAGGGTGCTTACTTCCAATATTACCCTACTTCAATTTGTCAACGCCAATTTGTGTAATGGAAACCAAAAATCGTTGAGAAATTTCAGCATGGACCGCCAACGAAATAGGTTACGGGAATATGTAAGTATTTTATTACGCTATAGCTTTTTTTCCTAGACCTTATACATTTCTCCGTTTCATGGCAACACAACATCCCTCGCGTGCGACTGCTCCACCTGTTTAATGATGAAAACCATTGAATGAATATTGGAAAACATGATGATGCCTCTTTCACTCCGAAACACGTATCGGTTAAAAACCAACACAGCCGAAATAAAGATAGACGACTGCCTTTCATCCCAAAAGTAAATATGGTTCACTGTCTCTGTGCGCCAAAAGTGAAAAAGAAAATAAAATAAAAAATAGAAAAACACTCTTGCCTTTTGCAACAGAGATCTTTCTGTTACAACTACTCGTAAGAGGTTTTTATCTTCTTTATCGTTTTGCAATTGTTTCTTTTTCTGTTTCTGGTTCAGCTCTACCGGTTCAGTAATTTGAATATTTGAACCTGTACATCCGCGAGATGTTCCCGAAACAGTCGATTAAAAAACTAATTGTTAAAAGTCGATCTGGTTGCGTTCATATATTGCAACTTCTCGTATAATATATGGAGTCTGAATTTTGCAGCTATTTTATGCAGCAGGTTTTTTTTTCCTTCAGACTGAATTGTCTCTCGTCCGTCACTGGACACAACTGCACTGTCATCAGCGTTTGCCATGCAGTATAAGTGAATTTTGTCTTGAAGACATCTGCCAACAGTTACATCCTCAAGATTCATCTTGCCAGTGGAATCATCTTAGATACATGCAGATCATTCTTCCATCTCTGTTATTACCGTTATTATTATTATTATTATTAGTTACAAAATCATATGCATCGAAGGTTATTTCTTCTACACTGGAAATTACTTTCTGAGAAAACTTTATAGTTTACATACACCTTTGTTTCTGCATAGGAGTATCAGTTGCGACATTTCGCTGCCTCTGTCCTGATGATGTTGCACGGCGTTCCAGGCTTATGCTGAACCCGCTATAAGCGGGAAACTGGATCCAGTACTGGACAAGAAAAAAGGGGAGGTCGTTGGGATGAGCGCTTGTATGAGCGACAGATGTCCAGGAGACGAAACTTTTACCCACACTTTGTTCTGATCAGTGTACCTCACTGAGTCTAACTTTCTTCGACAACTGTGCAACATTTTATTTTTCTATTTAACATGACCAGATTAGGAACTTCATACTCCTTCTTAGATCGGACCATGATATTACAGAAGTTTTTTTGGATTGCAGTTTGATTAAATAATAATACATTTAACGTTATAGCTAATAATAAAAATTGTAATAATGGAGATAGATGGTTGATATACATGTAGCTAAGGTCGTTTTGACGAACAGCACAGGCTAATCTGATTTGATTTGATTTACTCAAGGAAACAAAACAACGATGGTCTTGACCCACTGTTACCGCACCGAAACTGAGTTTACTGGGCGTCTGCTCTTCCTGTGACTGTAAATCGAGCCAGCCAGTACTGATTTTGAGTTGTAGAAGACACTTTACTAGGTCTTTGTTAGACACAGTTTCTTCAGGAATGAATGATAGAAATATTCTGCGTCTTTTGGCCTCAAGTGATTCGCGTTGGAAGATTAAGAACATTTCTGTTTGATCCCCCACATCACATTGACTGCATTTAGGGCTTTTATTTTTCAATAATGATCGTATGTGGGTGTTTTCTGAAGTTCCAGGGGCTCATCATAAGTTTCATCTGCCTCCTGTTTAAGGCCAGGACTGGATTTATATTGTGTTCGATATGCCAGATGCCTTACAGTACTATATACATTCAGTATTGAAAACTTAATTAACATGCAGATGTGACAAAACATCATTCACTATAAATTTAGTTATACATATTACAGTACTTATAAACCTGTAGTGCATACATGTTGTAATCTGTCAAAAATTAACAATTAAATAGAAACACTTAAATTGCAAAGCCAATAAATGGCACAGTCTGTGAGTCTACGCAAATCCTCTAGTGAACCGTCCCGAAAATCATGAATTCCACACTCGATTGTGTGCTGTACCATCTGTATTTCACCGCAGTCACGGTGAGGATCGTCGACGTAGCCCCACTTGGCCATCAGCTCGTGGCTCCGTCCAACACCAGTCCTTATTCTGTTTGGTGCCACCCAGGTTCTTCGAGGCATGTTGAAGCCAGGAACACGATCAGCCGGGTTTTTCGAGAGGTGTCCGTTGTTGACATTTGCTTGTTTCCAAAGGTGTTTCCATTCTGCTATGGTGTCCCGATTGTTCTAGGGGTGGTTCCAGAAGGGATTTCTTGATTTTAATTGTATCGGGCCATGCAGATGAGCGTGTATTGGCCGTGTGGTGTCAGCAGCAATTTTTTGCATTCCTCTTTGGATTGCATGTTGTCTGTGGAGTGAGGAAGGTTCAGTGTTTGCCAGCACAGAGAGCCATGGTGTTGGGGTAGATCTCGCTGTTTCACTTAGGTGTCACTTAGGCGAACATCTACTTTATTTACGAGCGAACTGTTGGCCCATACAGGCGCACTGTATTACGCAACGCTGTAGACTAGAGCCAAAGGAGGAAGTGCGAAGTGTCACAGCATTACTTCTCCAGGTAGAGCCTGCAAGTTTCTGTATGATATTGACTCTGCCTCTGAGTTTTTGGTTGACATCTTGCAGGTGTTCTTCGAATTTTAGGCTGCGGTCCAGTTCAACACTCAGGTATTTTGGTGCTCTTTCATGACTTATATTCTGGCCTGTTATATTCAAGCGCAGCTTCCAAAAAATGTTCAAATGTGTGTGAAATCTTATGGGACTCAACTGCTAAGGTCATCAGTCCTAAGCTTACACACTACTTAACCCAAATTATCCTAAGGACAAACACACACACCCATGCCCGAGGGAGGACTCGAACCTCCGCCGGGACCACCCGCACAGTCCCTGACTGCAGCGCCTGAGACCGTTCGGCCAATCCCGAGCGGCGCGCAGCTTCCTGTCTGCTTGTTTGTTATTCGGGTGCATCCCTGTGTTTACTGTTTCTGATGCATTAAGGTTCAGATGCCAGGTCCTGTGGTAGTTACGAAGTTGCACCAAGTCAGGATTTAGGCCTGATTCCAATTGTTTGAATGACTCGCCATGCAAAGCAATAGACAGATCATCGGCATATGCGAACTTCCGTGATTTGAGTTCCGGCATATCAGAGATGTACAAATTAAACAGTGAAGGAACTAGCACAGAGCCTTGTGGCAGTCCATTATTGAGGATTCGGGCTTTGCTTGTTATTCCGTGTACTCTGTACTTCATTGTCGATAGAATATTATAAAAGAGCCTTAATGACTTCTTCTTACATTTGACTACTGTAGCAAGGTTATACAGTAATCCTTTAAGCCATAGTGTGTCGTATGCAGCTGGGAGATCTGTAAATCCTACACCGGTGTTTTTTTTTTGTTCTGAAAACCACGTTCAATATGCGTGGTTAGTGCCAGGACTTGAACGTAGCAGCTCCTCTTCGACCTGAAACCAGCTTACTCCACGGGTATTGCTGCATCTAGTAGTTGGGTCACTCACTTTAGGAGGATTTTCTCGAGAAGTTTGTACATCACACACAGCAGAGAGATAGGTCTGTAGCTCTTGGGATCTCTCTCGTCCTTTCCAGGCTTCAAGACGACTATTATCTTCAACTCCTTCCATTTGTTTGGGATGTTTCCAGTCTCAAGTATGGTGGAGAAAAATATGCAGAGCCGTGTGCGTGCTCTTGGACCTAGGTTCTTTAGAAGCTCCGGTAGGATTCCACCGGGTCCGGCCGCTTTCCTTGATTTGATATCATGTATTGCAGTTATAAACTCTTCTTCCGGGACAGTGCTCATAATGTCTGACTGCGCAGTTCTTCAGTGCTTCAGCCATGAGTTTCTCGAGGTCCTTCTTCTGTTGTGTAGGGACGTGGATCTTGGAGTTTTCAAGTGTAACTGAGCGTATTTTATCAGGGTAACTGCACTCTGTTCGGAGCTAGGATGTACAGCACCCCCAAATTTTGTGAGAAGGCCCCCAACTTTTACAGCAGGAATGGATAAAGTCAAGCTGCTCAACTAGCTCATGCCAGAGTTTCCTTTTTTCTTCTTCAAGAAGCTTGGTCAGTGAGCCTGCAGTCTGGAGATTTCCAGTGTTGTTGCATTCCTGAAGAAGAGATTCACGTTGTTTTGTAAAGCCTGGTACGTATTCTCTTCTAGCTCCACGTGGGATAATTTCTTGGGCTGCTCGCAGCAGCAGTAGTTTAGCAAACAGTTTATATTTTATCAGAATTGGAGGAATTCTGGTCACAGTTTGTTCCACGCTAGGTTGGGATTTGTCCCACTGTGCCTTACGAAGGTTCCAGCTGGGGATTGGTGGGCTGTCTATGACTGGTACCTGCAGACCAGTCTCCACAATGACTGGTGAGTGTTGGCTCTTCGGCAGGCGTGTCAAAACAGTTCGCTTTGCGTGCATTGAGATCCCGTTATTGCTGGTCGTCACGAAATAGAGATCTGGCAAAGTTGAAGTTTTCCACGCATTCGACGTAAATGTGGCCTTGTCCTTAGCATCGTATACGAGATGGATGTTGTTGACATCAGCCCAGTCTGCTAGCAGGAGACCTAGGCTACCACAGGAGTGGCATCCCCATCTGAAATGCTGACAATTGAAATCCCCAATTTACACTGCTGGGTGGCTTACACCAGGAAGAACAGGAGACGCCCAGTTTTTGGATGGAGGTTTGTACACGTTGACTATCGTTAAGTCGTATACTTTTATCCCTATGGTGAAGGCGGGGGCATGGGAAGCTCTGTAGTATTATTCAGTAGCTCATTTTTAATAAGTGTTGCGATTCGGTGCTTTTCATGGCCTTTGGAGGCAACTGTGGTAAATCCCTGCACTTTACGTTGGTAAGTTGAACTCTCATCGGTATGTGCCAGTACATCTACCTCATTGTCTTTCATAATTTTGGAGAGGATATCACCTTTAGCTGTGCTACAGCCTCCAATGTTGGCTTGTCATATTCTTAGAACATGCCTAATTTTTGGTTTTTTGATGGGCCACGTTCTGCTAGCCTTCGAGTAGCGCATCTGACAGGGCCGAGAGGTACGTGTACGCTCCGTGTTTCGCTCGTCTTCTTCTCATCACACCGAAACACTGGTAGGGGAGTGGGTCACGTCGAGACTGTCACCGTCCACTCCGCCAGGACTGGAGAACTTACCTTACAACATAGTTTCGGCAACATTAACCTGCCATGTCTTTTTGTTTTAGGATCTTTGTCCAATATTGTGCGTGCTGCCTAGTGATCCAGCTATGTAGTATTTGTTTTACAAACGACTTAGTTGTGGTTAAGACAGGTTCCTCGTGTCCAACGAATGGAGTTTGATCTGTGCCCTGACCATCGTATCAGCTCGTCCATCAACACCAATTGCTGAGCGGTCAGGGACGCACCTTGGTCGCTTTACCCTATCCTCGTAAGAAATTCATTGCATTCAGAAACGACCTTTGATGGTGTTTCAGGGCCTGGTAGAGATTTCAGAGCTGTTTTTCTGTCTGCACGGATGCAGATGTCACGATCTTCGTAGCAGGTTTTCCCAGCCCACAGTGGCAGCTGGTCAACGTACCTAGGCTTCTAGTGTACGAAAACTCTCTGTCAGCGGTAGCCTTTGTCCCTGAGTAACTGCTGACCGAAACAACAGACAATAAATAAGTTACCAAAGAAAGCTGAGCTTAGTGACGCTTTATATTCGCAGTGTTACTTATCTGTTGGAATAACCCTTTTGTGCGTACGATAAATTAACTTTGGTTTTGCTTCTCTGTGTTTAATTTTCGTGACTCCCAGATTTCTTTCATTCTTAGAGCGACAGTTTCTTTTCTTCCTGTGTCCACTTTCTCTCTTTTAGCAGACATCTCTCTTTCCTGAAATCCTGCTTTTTGTGTTGCTGCTCTACAAAGTATTCTGGTATCCATTACGTTCGTTTTAATTTCACTATTTTTCTTATCTTTGTCAGTTTTGGTGAGCCATGTGGGTTTCTAACTGTTTAGTAGGCAGAAGATCTGCTTGCTTAGTCTGTCAGTACCCATTCTGTATATGTGACCATGAAACTATAATCTCCTTTTCTTCGTTACGTCAGTTAGCCTCTCCATTTTCGAATAGAGCTCTCTATTTGATCTAAATCTCTGTTCAACATTACTATTACTTCTAGGTCGCAGTATTTTCCTTAGAATTATTCTTTTAATTTTTTCGTTTTTCAGGGTCCCCAAATCATGTTAGTTTAAGTGTTTCTGCTGTGTATAATGTTTCAAGCCTTGCCATTGATAATGTCTTAATTCTGTTTTCCAGAGCAAAGTTGTTTTGTGATACATGTTTCTCGTCATTTGGAATGCCCTTTGATTTTATGTATTCCATTTTCTATGGTTACTTTTACTTTTGCTTGCTTGTTAACCATTCTCCTACGTATTTAAAACAGTTTTGTTTTAGATATTGTGTTATGAATTTTAAGATTTGGAAGTGCATCACTGACATTTGTCATGAAGTGCGTTTTTCAAAATGATATTTTTAGTCGTACTTTGTCTGCTTGCTTCTGCTGCTCTGTGACATGTTTTTTGGCACTGTCCAATGAGCCGGCAATAAATAACAAGTCATCTTCAAAATCTAGAGGTATCTGTGGTGATTTCATTTGGGTTCATTTACAGCTGAACACTCTTGGTGTTGGTGGCTTTTCCCCAGTCTCTCAGTTCCTTCTTTAATCTGCAGTATCATTTATTAAAAACAATTTTCGGAAGATAAACATACGAATCAAATTGGCGTGACAAATGTCGGCGGTGATGCTCGATCTCTTACGGGAATGTGCCCTGCGCTGCCAAGTTTGAAACTGTAAGGTTCGCTCATCAAGCTGACCAGTGCGGAACTCGATGATGTTAACAAGTAACTCGGTATCAGAGGAGTTTTGCAGTCAAAAGCGATATAAATGTGAACAATGCTTGGGGCTGTCTGGTATTTGGAATCAAATCTTTGCATTCAACCAAATACCTACATGGGATCTTATGGAGAAGTCCTTTAATGATTACAGCCACTAGTGAATCATATTTCTGGTACTCTCATGTCCTGAAACGAGACACCTTTATCGAACCTATCAGCTACAGTAAAATTTTAGACAGTCGCTATGCCTCTTGCAAATTGCTGCAATGTCTGCAGCTTTGCACATGTGATCGTTCCAATTTAAGTCTGTGGAAATGGGAACATGTAGTTGTAGCTCCGCCAACAGTGTATGATGTGTGAGGTCAGTGCCAAAAAAACCTGCTCCTGCAACACGAGGTAGTATAAAAGATGGTACAGAAACTGGGGGAATGACGAGGATTTTTGCTACTGCACTATGGTGCGTCCCCAAACCATATAAAAGTTCTGCCGAAGCATTTCCGCGTCCCTCAGGGCCCATTCACATCTACCACCCCAACATGCTATCTTCGTTACTCTGCACCAACCAATAGAGAAAAATTACGAACTATAAAAGCTCCACTAACTTCATCCGATAGAGAACTCGATAAGATTTTTACTGCGTCTCTCTCCTCCCGTATATTGTAAACAAATACCGTCTGTGTGCTGGCGTCGAGCACATGTGACGATCCTATTAAATATAAAGGTATTGATCGACTTCGTGGACCAGTTTAAAGTTTCATGACCAGTACTGTAGGAGGATGACAGTAGCCCACAAACTATACTGTAAGTCGAAGAGACGCTCCCTGCGACCTTAAGTCATTGTTTGAAACATTCTTTTCTTCTGCTGTAACACGCTTTATACACTAAAATGTAGACTTTCACGGCCGGAAATATCATGTCCATTATAATTATCCGGGCTGTTATGCCGTGGTCGATTGATGAATTCTGCCAGCAAAAAACCAAATGTATGGTTCCGATACGTGGATGACACGTTTGTGCTGTGGAGACATGGTAGGGAGGAACTAAGCCGGTTCCATGACCATCTGAACAGTATAAACTCGAGAATTCAGTTTACAATGGAGGAGGAGGTAGACGGCAGGTTACATTTCCTCGCTGTGCTTGTTTTTAGAAACGAAAATGGTAGTTTGGGCCACTCAGTATACCGCAAATCCACGCACACGGACCGTTACTTGCACCGGGATTCGAACCACCACCCAAAACAGAAGCGGGGTGTTATCAAGACGTTAGCGGGCAGAGCTAGAAATATTTGTGAACCTGAGTTGCTCGACGCTGACATGGAACATCTCCACAATGCACTAATGAAGAACGGATATTCGTCCGCCGAAATAAAACGTGCGTTGAGGCACCCACGCAGAAATCATACTGACGCACAGGCTACTGCAAAATCTAAGGTTTTCCTGCCGTTTGTTAAAAATGTAACGGAAAGAATAGGGAAGATCTTGACGAAGCGGAATATTACCGTAATTTACAAGCCCACCAGGAAGATACAGGAATACCTTAAGCCTGCCAAGGACGCTCGCAAACCACTGGAAAAAGCTGGAGTGTATAGGATCCCATGCAGCTGTGGTGATGTTTATGTGGGAACTGTTTCTAAACGTTTGGAAGATCATAAAGGAAATTGCAGAAGAGAAGAAACGGAACGATCAGCTGTTGCGGAGCATGCTTTCCAGCCAGGCAACCACAATATTCGTTTCGAGGAGACGCAAGTACTAGCGGCCACGAGCGGATATTACGAAAGGCTCTACTGGGAGGCAATCGAAATCGCTAAACACCCTAATAATTTCAACCGTAAGGAGGAGGGCGTGAAATTAAACGGCATATGGATGCCGGTGTTAAAGAAGATGTGTACCACCCGTCCACTACTGGGTGATGGCAACGGCGATCGACGGCGACGGACAACGGCCAATTGCACTGACGTTTTCAAAACACGTGACGTCACGCCGCGGCGTGGGAGCGCGCGGACACGGAATTTAGCGGCAGTCAGTAGCGAGCCAGTGGGTGTGTTGGACCTTCCATAGAGCTACGGACCCCCTTGAAGATGTCTCCCGCAGTCGGAGACGAAACGTTGGGAATCGACACAGAATTCATCAACCGACCACGGCATAACAGCCCGGATAATTATAATGGACATGGCTTTATACACTGTCATACATTTCGTTTTTCTGCCACGACTTTGAGGTCTAAACTCTCATTAACACGTTCTGATCCACAATTTCTCACAGAAAACTAGACGTCGCACTGTATAAGTCATTGTGGCTGCTGCTGCCATAACACACCACATATACTGCATGATTTTAAATAAAAAACAGTTGCAACATAAGGAAACTGGAAGAGTTTGGCGGCGTTGTGGGGAGATTACAAAGTGCTGTCAGAAGCTGATTGACGACCTCTACATTTAAACTCGTCTGTCACGGTGTCGGAATAGCTGATGGCTCTGCATTCCATTCCGACTGATTCCTCGTATTGCAGTCATGTATGTGATCACTGTTTCGGTGATAGCCTTCCCCGGAAGGTGTTGCACCTCCACCAAAACTCTTTCTCCATCTCAAACAAGCGATGCCAGTCAATCATTTTGTGGTAATCAACAGTGTCCCAGTGGACAGATGGGATGAAGTAGACACCGTCGATGTACTGTAACAATAAGCATCAGAGTTGACAGTGTGAACAATTTTTTGCAATTTTACAGTAGTTTCAACACCGACCAATGATGCGACAGCATGTTTCCCAATTTCAGTACCATAGCTAAACTGCCACTTGTCTACTTTGCGAGTATTGTTGCAAATGTAGATAGCTGACTGTGCTGTACGTCCATTCATTGTTAATTCTCGAAAACATACATCGTAAAAGAATACCAGACAGCGCTCATTTCTAGCACCCCGAGCATTGTGCATAATTTACGATCTATCTCTTTGCGGCTGGGACTCACAGAGCAGATAAATGTGACGAATAGTGAAAGCAGGCGAAATGGCGCATATACCTCTCACAGAAATTAAAACAACAAGCAAAGGGGTGCGAACTATGCTACAGCAAAAGAATTCAAGAGTCAAAACTTCCAAAACGGAACGCAAGAGTAAGAACACGTAGCACTTGCGTAGAACAAATAGGAGATACATACGTTTGGAGTTCCCTTCCGTGCACCTCGCTGTTGCAAACGGTCGTTACACCACGGCACAGACATAAATTTGAATACAGCCAACAGACACGTCAGTGACTAGACGAGTAGTTCATAATTTTGTGAAAAAAAAGAGGCACGGCGGAGGTTTGAAACGGATCTCCCCTTCCGCAGTCCAACACTGTAACCACGACGCTGTGGCTAATTACGTTCGCCCGATGTTACACACCTGAAGCTTGCACTATTCACTGTTCGTATTTTACTTCTTTTTTGACACTTCAGTCCCCCCCCCCCGCCCCCCTCCTGTTTTCATGCTTGATCTACTTTCAGTTTTTGATGGTCTATCCACTGATCCATCATACTACTAAATCTGGGCGGGGAGGGGGGGGGGGGGGGTGCGTACGATGGGAAGTTCCCTTTTTCCCTTGTAAGTGTAATGTGTTGGTGCTAGAAGATTCTTTTCATGATACGAAGAACTGCTACACAGACTCTCGACGTAAGGGCGCATTTCTTTTTCGTTTGTAAGAAAATGAGACGCCTACAGCCGTCCTTATGGTCTTATTTATTGTGTAGCTACCAGTTTCGGCGCTCGAATGCGCCATCTTCAGGCCGTAGTTTACGCTGAAGGGTTTTTCGCGCTCTATATATACGCTACATCAGTGGCCAACATACAAACTAATGGTGTGGTGCATATGTAGTTGGAGTGATATGGGACTCCTGATACGTCCAGATACGACTGACAAGTGACACGTCGTAAGCGTCCTTTCTGATCACCTGCATCCATTCCTGTCCATTGTGCACTTCGACGGAGTTGGGCAATTCCAGCAGGACAATGCGACACTCTATATGTCTAGAATTGCTACAGAGTGGCTCCAGGAACACCGTTCTAAGGCCTACGTGGGGTTTCCTACCGTGGGGTTTCCTGCAAGGGTGCAGGAGGCAGCGAAGCTGTCCAGATTAACCGGTTCCCTAACGAGGTGTTTGAGAACTGAGCCTCCCCCACTGCTTGTCTACCCCAGTCGCTCACCCTCTGTGCAGGTGTTGTCCCCATTTCTCAGACAGTGCCGTCGTCGATCAGCATCAATAATTTCGCAAAGTTAACTTGACGATTCTGGAATTTCGTCATATATGTCATACAAAACTAATTATTTGTATTTGGCGGATCTCATTCACAAAAGTACGCTTTTAACGGTATTTCTGAAGGTCTAATACACAATCTGCTATTTATTAAATTTTTATCTCAACAAAACTGAAATTTTACTTGGTAATTTCTTACATAAAATGGTCACTCGTCCTGTGAAGCTTCCAGAATTTTTGGTGAGGAAGGTGGAGTGAGGACTCAGCCAGCTGGTTGCTCACTTTTCCGTCAGAGATTTTTAAACACGATCGGATTTCCCTTTATTGTGCTCCAGCAGGAGCATTTTTCAGCTGATTGTGTAGTTCATTTTATAAAGATGAAATTCCAACTAGATGAACTTTGATGGAGTCATCTATATTAAGCAACGAATTTTATTATCTGTACACATCAAGACCCCCCATGAACCATGGACCTTGCCGTTGGTGGGGAGGCTTGCGTGCCTCAGCGATACAGATGGCCGTACCGTAGGTGCAACCACAACGGAGGGGTATCTGTTGAGAGGCCAGACAAACATGTGGTTCCTGAAGAGGGGCAGCAGCCTTTTCAGTAGTTGCAAGGGCAACAGTCTGGATGATTGACTGATCTGGCCTTGTAACAATAACCAAAACGGCCTTGCTGTGCTGGTACTGCGAACGGCTGAAAGCAAGGGGAAACTACAGCCGTAATTTTTCCCGAGGACATGCAGCTCTACTGTATGATTAAATGACGATGGCGTCCTCTTGGGTAAAATATTCCGGAGGTAAAATAGTCCCCCATTCGGATCTCCGGGCGGGGTCTACTCAGGAGGACGTCGTTATCAGGAGAAAGAAAACTGGCGTTCTACGGATCGGAGCGTGGAATGTCAGATCCATTAATCGGGCAGGTAGGTTAGAAAATTTAAAAAGGGAAATGGATACGTTAAAGTTAGATATAGTGGGAATTAGTGAAGTTCGGTGGCAGGAGGAACAAGACTTTTGGTCAGGTGATTACAGGGTTATAAATACAAAATCAAATAGGGGTAATGCAGGAGTAGGTTTAATAATGAATAAAAAATAGGAGTGCGGGTTAGCTACTACAAACAGCATAGTGAACGCATTATTGTGGCCAAGATAGACACAAAGCCCATGCCTACTACAGTAGTACAAGTTTATATGCCAACTACCTCTGCAGATGATGAAGAAATAGATGAAATGTATGACGAGATAAAAGAAATTATTCAGGTAGTGAAGGGAGACGAAAATTTAATAGTCATGGGTGACTGGAATTCGTCAGTAGGAAAAGGGAGAGAAGGAAACATAGTAGGTGAATATGGATTGGGGGGAAGGAATGAAAGAGGAAGCCGCCTTGTAGAATTTTGCACAGAGCATAACTTAATAATAGCCAACACTTGGTTCAAGAATCATAAAAGAAGGTTGTATACCTGGAAGACTCCTGGAGATACTAAAAGGTATCAGATAGATTATATAATGGTACGACAGAGATTTAGGAACCAGGTTTTAAATTGTAAGACATTTCCTGGGGCAAATGTGGATTCTGACCACAATCTATTGGTTATGAACTGTAGATTATAACTGAAGAAATTGCAAAAAGGTGGGAATTTAAGGAGATGGGATCTGGATAAACTGACTAAACCAGAGGTTGTACGGAGTTTCAGGGAGAGCATAAGGGAACAATTGACAGAATGGGGGAAAGAAATACAGTAGAAGAAGAATGGGTAGCTCTGAGGGATGAAGTAGTGAAGGCAGCAGAGGATCAAGTAGGTAAAAAGACGAGGGCTAATAGAAATCCTTGGGTAACAGAAGAAATATTGAATTTAATTGATGAAAGGAGAAAATATAAAAATGCAGTAAATGAAGCAGGCAAAAAGGAATACAAACGTCTCAAAAATGATATCGACAGGAAGTGCAAAATGGCTAAGCAGGGATGGCTAGAGGACACATGTAAGGATGTAGAGGCTTGTCTCACTAGGGGTAAGATAGATACTGCCTACAGGAAAATTAAAGAGACCTTTGGAGAGAAGAGAACCACATTTATGAATATCAAGAGCTCAGATGGCAACCCAGTTCTAAGCAAAGAAGGGAAGGCAGAAAGGTGGAAGGAGTATATAAAGGGTTTATACAAGGGCGATGTACTTGAGGACAATATTATGGAAATGGAAGAGGATGTAGATGAAGACGAAATGGGAGATAAGATACTGCGTGGAGAGTTTGACAGAGCACTGAAAGACCTGAGTCGAAACAAGGCCCCGGGGGTAGACAACATTCCATTTGAACTACTGATGGCCTCGGGAGAGCCAGTCATGACAAAACTCTACCATCTGGTGAGCACGATGTATGAGACAGGCGAAATACCCTCAGACTTCCAGAAGAATATAATAATTCCAATCCCAAAGAAAGCAGGTGTTGACAGATGTGAAAATTACCGAACTATCAGTTTAATAAGTCACAGCTGCAAAATACTAACGCGAATTCTTTACAGACGAATGGAAAAACTGGTAGAAGCCGACCTCGGGGAAGATCAGTTTGGATTCCGTAGAAATACTGGAACACGTGAGGCAATACTGACCTTACGACTGATCTTAGAAGAAAGATTAAGGAAAGGCAAACCTACGTTTCTAGCATTTGTGGACTTAAAGAAAGCTTTTAACAATATTGACTGGAATACTCTCTTTCAAATTCTGAAGGTGGCAAGGGGAAAATACAGGGAGCGAAAGGCTATTTACAATTTGTACAGAAACCAGATGGCAGTTCTAAAAGTCGAGGGACATGAAAGGGAAGCAGTGGTTGGGAAGGGAGTAAGACAGGGTTGTAGCCTCTCCCCGATGTTATTCAATCTGTATATTGAGCAAGCAGTAAAGGAAACAAAAGAAAAATTCGGAGTAGGTATTAAAATTCATGGAGAAGAAGTAAAAACTTTGAGGTTCGCCGATGACATTGTAATTCTGTCAGAGACAGCAAAGGACTTGGAAGAGCAGTTGAACGGAATGGACAGTGTCTTGAAAGGAGGATATAAGATGAACATCAACAAAAGCAAAACGAGGATAATGGAATGTAGTCAAATTAAGTCGGGTGATGCTGAGGGAATTAGATTAGGAAATGAGACACTTAAAGTAGTAAAGGAGTTTTGCTATTTAGGGAGTAAAATAACCGATGATGGTCGAAGTAGAGAGGATATAAAATGTAGACTGGCAATGGCAAGGAAAGCGTTTCTCAAGAAGAGGAATTTGTTAACATCGGGTATAGATTTAAGTGTCAGGAAGTCGTTTCTGAAAGTTTTTGTATGGAGTGTAGCCATGTATGGAAGTGAAACATGGACGATAACTAGTTTGGACAAGAAGAGAATAGAAGCTTTCGAAATGTGGTGCTACAGAAGAATGCTGAAGATAAGGTGGGTAGATTACGTAACTAATGAGGAGGTATTGAATAGGATTGGGGAGAAGAGAAGTTTGTGGCACAACTTGACTAGAAGAAGGGATCGGTTGGTAGGACATGTTCTGAGGCATCAAGGGATCACAAATTTAGCATTGGAGGGCAGTGTGGAGGGTAAAAATCGTAGAGGGAGACCAAGAGATGAATACACTAAGCAGATTCAGAAGGATGTAGGTTGCAGTAGATACTGGGAGATGAAGAAGCTGCATCAAACCAGTCTCAGGACTGAAGACCACAACAAAAACAACACATCAAGAACAACACTCTGGTTATCGAGACTTTATACGCCACATATAACCATAGGGGAGTATTCTGTAATATCTTTCAGATGAACACGCCCATTGTCGCGTAAATCTTTATCTAATTACTAACTGTAAACCCGGCGTTGCCCGGATATTTATTCATCCCAGTTTTATGTCAGTTCATCCCCTCTTGCCTCATCTCTCGTCTCTCTATTCACCTCCTCCTTCCGCCCATCTGTCTCTCTTTCCATCTCCGCCATCTTGCCCCCTCTTTCACAACACTTCCTCCTCCTCTCCATACTCCTCTTCTTCTCCATCCATCTTCCCGTCTCTGTCCATCTCCTCCACCGCTTTTTCTAATAGTACATCAAATTCACAATAACACCCCTAATTTATGTATCTATTACAGTGTTCCGTTAGTCATTCATCACCTTCCCCCTTTCTCTGATTACCTGCTGCTCCCTCTCTATTTTAATCTGCTTCTCTCACTTCTCTGGATGCACTTCCTCCCCCTTCCACGCCTCTATCACGTTCTTCTCTCTCCGTATATCTCCTCCTCCGCTTCCGTCATGCCATCTCCTCTTTTCCCGTCTATGAAGAAATACGTATATCTGCCAACTTTCATGCTGATTTACGAGACGATGTTGAATTTATTTAAAGGAAGACCCCATCCGCCATCCAGCATACATTGGCTTGTGTAAATGCCTTCACCATGAAAACATACATACATGAGCCAACTCCCAAGCTGATAAGTCAAACGGTGTGTAATTCTGTTGTAAGGCACCCTCCGCCATACACCGTATGAAATTTCACGTAGACGGTGAGGTTCCGCTTGTTTTGAAGGTCAAATGTACAAAATTTCATGAACATCGGAGCAACACGGTGGCTTTTGTTGAAATCCGTAAGTAAAGTACCTTCCACCATGCACTGAACGAAGTTTTATGTAGACAGTGACCTTCCTCTTGGTTTGGGAAGTAGGAATTCATTTTTATACACCCCGCTCGCTCTATGCCGACTTAGTTGCGAAACATAAATGATAGATTCGAACAACAGAAACCATGTGATGATTTCTGTCGTATAAGGGGCAACATAGCTACTAAATAATAGTAACGAGATTACGAGAGCAGTCACTTTCAGTGCTACGTAAAATAATGTTACACCTTGTAAATTATCACGACACAAAATGAAGATGATAAGCAATGTGGAACTTCCTTCCGTTTGCGTTTGAAACTCTCGGAGAAATCCTGTGTGGTGAGGAGGGTGGGAGGGGGCAGCAAGGGGAGCCTCGATTTGTTTTGCCGGTCCGGGCTTCTGACAGGTTTAGAGCGCCACTGCTCGTAGGAAACCACACGGTAGCAAACGCCACGGTAGGAAACCCCACGACACCGTTCTAAGCTTAAACACATCCGCTGGCGACCAAACTCCCCAGACATGAACACTATTGAGCAAATCTGGGATGCTTTTGCAGCGTTCTATTCAGAAGAGACCTCCACCCTCTCGCACTCTTACGGATTTATGGACTGCCCTGTAGGATTCGTGGTGTCAATTCCCTCCAGCACTACTTCATACATTAGTCGAGTCCACGCCACGTCGCGTTGTGGCAATCTGAGTGCTTTCGGGGGCTCTACACGATATTAGACAGGTGTACCAGTTTTTTTGGCTCTTCAGTATATATTTCGCGATAACCCCCTCAGCACCAATTAAGGCCTGATGACGGCGCACTGAAGATCCGAAACTGGTAGCTACACATCAAATAAGATCATAAAGACGGCTGTAGGCGCTTAATTATCATACTGCAGTGACCGGCCGTGGTCCGCATGACCTATAGTCAAAAGCATGGACGTACGAAAACATTTCTCTTTCAGCCGGCACGCGCCAGCCACCCCCTTTAACAGGCGCGCCGAGCCGCTCTGCCACCCCAGAAACAGCGGAGTAAAGCCCCTCTCACACGGAGCAACGTTCGCCGCAAGTTTGCGAGATGGCGTGCATGCCTGCCGGCTTGCAGGGAAGGGAGCCGGCTATCTTCCATGCCGAAGCTCTCCCACGGTGCAAGATCGGCAGCATGTTGTATCGAACGAAGATGGCTGCTTCAGGTACAGATGTTCAGAGCAAACTGGCGTTATTAGCTGTTTTGGTGCTAAACACTGCAGAAATGC
This sequence comes from Schistocerca cancellata, assembly GCF_023864275.1. Taxonomy (NCBI): domain Eukaryota; kingdom Metazoa; phylum Arthropoda; class Insecta; order Orthoptera; family Acrididae; genus Schistocerca; species Schistocerca cancellata. Next base: position 11,326,753 of record NC_064635.1, on the reverse strand, counting down.
ATGCTAATGGGAGAAGAAAAAAGAAAGAATAGACGAAAAACTGGATTAAGAGGAGAAACGCTGGAAAAGGTGTGCTCTCCATGCTTCATAAAGAGTTGAGGTTAATTCGCATAACACCTACTTTACTGTTTGATTTTATAAATATACCAATAAAGACTGTTATATACGACTTTATTTTATAGGATAGAAGATCGTACATCCTTTGCAAATTTTATACGAATGGATGTATTGGTATTTGCAACTCTTTCGAGTGCCTCTGCACGCAAGCGTTTCTTATAATAGTTTGCGCTTTTCACTACGTACAGACACTGTTCTTCCCTATAAGTACATATCAATGCTTCAATCGCTTCCTTGGATCACTGCGGTGCATTTATTTTATAATTATAAGAACTTCCTACCGCACCTCACGACAGCATAAAAGCGACTATCAACAAAAGCTTCCCGCCCAAGCTTTCCGCGTCTGACGTCACAAACGAAACGCCTCATGATTGGCCAACGCAGGTAGCACGCAGGGAACCTTGCAAGAAAAATAGCACCGGACCTGTCCTGGAAATCTTGCAAGGTTCCCAGCAAGGTGGCCCGCTAGCAGACGACGGAGCCCGCAAGGTAGCCGCCGCGCGAGCCAGCAAGGAAACTTACAGCGAATCTTGCTCCGTGTGAGACGGGCTTAAGGCTCGTGGGAGGGCTGGCAGGTCTGCGTCACAGGAACACGAGAGTAAAGCGGCGAGCAGACGGCGCGGGACATCGGGAGCCGCGGGTTCGAGAATTAATCTGCGGAAGGGCTGGCGGCCCTCTCTGGGTTATGAGTGGAGGGAGGCGAGGGCTGGCGCCTGCCTCCCCGCGCACGGACGGCCCTTTGTTAAGCGGAAGGGCTAACACTGCGGAGGGGGGGGGAGGGGGAGGGAAGGGATGAAGGGCCACAGCAGAAGGGGTGGGAGAGGGGGCAGGGGGACGGTGACAGCGAGGCCCCCCCTGTGGTAAACACAGAAGGGCGAAACACGCCGACCAGGCCGTGTTTGCAACACTGTGTCAGCAACGGCTCGTATAAACAACGATGTCAAAAAAACGTAAAATATTCCCAGCTGACCGATAATGTTAACAGAACTGCAGGACAGAAAGATGACAGAAAACAGCAACAGTCACAGCACTGAAGGGTGACATAGACGCTATGAATGTGACTGCGAGACAGTGCTACGAATTCTTGTTGAGCGTATTTTCGTTCTGTCACTGCAACTGCAGAAAATGCGTGTTTTTTTTTCACCAGACGCTTTTCGCTTTAGTGAGGTAAAGCATCAGTGGTCTCTAATTCAGTTACTTACATTTGACCTAAGTCGAAACAAGGCCCCGGGAGTAAAGAACTACTGACAGCCTTGGGAGAGCCAGTCCTGACAAAACTTTACTATCTGGTGAGCAAGATGTATGAGACGGGCGAAATTCCCTCAGAGTTCAAGAAGAATATAATAATTCCAATCCCAAAGAAAGCAGGTGTTGACAGATGTGAAAATTACCGAACTATCAGTTTACTAAGTCACAGCTGCAAAATACTAACGCGAATTCTTTACAGACGAATGGAAAAACTGGTAGAACCCGACCTCGCGTAAGATCAGTTTGGATTCCGTAGAAATACTGGAACACGTGAGGCAATACTGACCTTACGCCATATCTTAGAAGAAAGATTAAGGAAAGGCAAACCTACGTTTCTAGCATTTGTAGACCTAGAGAAAGCTTTTGGCAATGTTGACTGGAATACTCCCTTTCAAATTCTGAAGGTGGCAGGGGTAAAATACAGGGAGCGAAAGGCTATTTACAATTTGTACAGAAACCAGATGGCAGTTATAAGAGTCGAGGGGCATGAAAGGGAAGCAGTGGTTGGGAAGGGAGTGAGACAAGGTTGTAGCCTCTCCCCGTGGTATTCAATCTGTATATTGAGCAAGCAGTAAAGGAAACAAAAGAAAAGTTCGGAGTAGGTATTAAAATCCATGGGGAAGAATTATAAACTTTTTGAGGTTCGCCGATGACATTGTAATTCTGTCAGAAACAGCAAAGGAGTTGGAAGAGCAGTTGAACGGAATGGACAGTGTCTTGAAAGGAGGATATAAGATGAACATCAACAAAAGCAAAACGAGGATAGTGGAATGTAGTCGAATTATGTCGGGTGATGCTGAGGGAATTAGATTAGGAAATGAGACACTTCAAGTAGTAAAGGAGTTTTGCTATTTGCGGAGCAAAATAACTGATGATGGTCGAAGTAGAGAGGATATAAAATGTAGACTGTCAATGGCAAGGAAAGCGTTTCTGAAGAAGAGAAATTTGTTAACATCGACTATAAATTTAAGTGTCAGGAAGTCGTTCCTGAAAGTATTTGTATGGAGTATAGCCATGTATGGAAGTGAAACATGGACGATAAATAGTTTAGACAAGAAGAGAATATAAGCTTTCGAAATGTGCTGCTACAGAAGAATGCTGAAGATTAGGTGGGTAGATCACATAACTAATGATGAGGTATTGAATAGAATTGGGGAGAAGAGGAGTTTGTGGCACAACTTGACTAGAAGAAGGGATCGGTTGGTAGGACATGTTTTGAGGCTTCAAGGGATCACCAATTTAGTACTGGAGCACAGCGTGGAGGGTAAAAATCGTACAGGGAGACCAAGAGATGAATACACTAAGCAGATTCAGAAGGATGTAGGTTGCAGTAGGTACTGGGAGATGAAGAAGGTTGCACAGGATAGAGTAGCATGGAGAGCTGCATCAAACCAGTCTCAGGACTGAAGACCACAACAACAACAACATTTTGATTTGCTTTAAGATCGAAAAATGAAAATAAGTTAATTATAGAGCGCTGATGGCACTTTACCTCAATAAAGCGAAACGTGTCTGATGAAAAAAACACGAGTATTTGTAGTTGCCACTTTTTGCAGCTAAGAGAGCCTTAATACGACGTGGCATGCTGTCGAAGCAGGTCTGTACTGTGTTTTGCATTCGTGGATGATGGTACCACACATGGATGATTTTCTCTGAGAGCTGTGCTTCTGTTGTGACGACGTCTTTTGCCACCTCCCTCATCAGTAGATCCCATACGTTTTCTATGGGGTTCATGTCGGGACTATTACCTGGTTACTGTAAGGGATATTTTGTTGCTTCAGAAAGGATTTAACTGACCAGGCTGTGTGACAGGGAGCTCCATCCCGCATAATTATAAGTGGTTCCCCCATTGGGGAACCATTCTCTGAGCTGCGGTATTAACCGTTTTTGCAGGACTTCCTTGTACTGGTCTTGCCTCATCGTAAAGACGTCTTGTACCCTTGCCACAGATGACAGACCAAGTCATCACCTTAGTTGATTGTTTTACGGCCTGAATAATGCATTCGGGATGAAATTTTTCTCCTGTTCGACGGCGCACATACTTAGATTTGTTGGTTAAAATTTCAAACGTGCTTTCATCGCTGAAGCAAACCTGAAAAATCAAGAAACATAATTGCTATACTATGAATAAATGTACATATAATATCGCAAACAGTAATTTTAAAGTTAAATTACACATCTCCAAAAGTTCACATCCTTATCACACCACTGTTTACACCACTTCAGACGCTTTGCTTTCATTGTGGCTGTTAACTTTGGTTTGACATTAGTCTCTTCCAGTCGAGATCTGATCTGTTTCGTTGTTTTCTAGGCAAATTCTTTTGAGAAATCTTTCTGAACTTGCAATGAAAATTGGTTTTCTTCCACATTTATTCTTCGTTCTGGGGCTCAGTTCTTCACCTGAATCAATGTTCTTCTTTATGCGCCTCACGCTTCTGACATTTCCAACCTTCGTGAAATTTCCCGATTGGAATACATTTTCGTATTAATATTAACGAGGGCTTTGATATCACCTTTTATGCATAATGAAATGTCCCCTCTTTCACCCATTTTTAAACGTCACAATTAGTATCATGCTGTTAAACGATCAATTGTGATGTCGATATTACGAAATTGATAAAGCGAACAAAGTATTACACCAGTTACACGCAAGAAGCCACTGAACAGGTCCTTTCGTGTACGCTGTACTCTGCACGTTGATACCTACAATAAGTCAACAATCCAATGTCACATAGCAACAATAGGTACAAAATTCAAGAATGTAATAAGTGTCCCGAATAACTGTCATAAATTTTCCGATTAATTGCATTAAATGTAGTACCTGACAGGTAATTATTACAAATAAAGTTTGAAATGTGCAGTGCATCTAATAATTTGGCCACGGACTGTACTACATGCCTTCGTGCTCGACAAACACCGCCTTGGTCAGCAACATCGCCGTCACAGCGTCTTACATTGTGGAGTATGTATCCCTCACAGGTCTTATTTTCAGTTAAAATTTGCAGTTATTCATAGTCATTTAATTATTCAGTTCACCCTACGTTATTACATCTAGTTATTCGCGTAGTGGTTGTAGGTCACTTTTTTTATCTCTTTTTGTTTTCAAATACGTATTTATGGAAATATGGTTCTGCTTAGGGGCAAAGAATCTCTGTAACGCTCATACGTGTTTTGATAAAGTTTCACTACCGTCAGGTAGGCACATTTGTCTGATGTATCTTAAAGTGTAACACGCGCCAAAAAGATCAACATTATATGTGGAAGCTTAGCTTCTTTTCCAGTTTAGTAATCTTCGAGACCAATATTATATGTGAATGCTGTGTATATTAATTTAAACCATTAACTTTTCTAATTTGTGTTTTCGCGCTCTTTAAGAGTGATCTTGCTATTGGCTCACTACATCACGTGTCCTATGCTGCCATCAGCTGGCGAGATCACGTGACAGGAACTATGACTGTCTTACAAAAGCGCACCGCAATCTCGATTTCAATGTTTCGGGAAGTAACATGCGGTGTTTGGTGGAATTCAAATTCATACCTTCGTAATACGAAAATATGCAGCGTACATGTTGCACATCAAAGGTCTTTCAAAACGTGTCTTCCCCCCCTCTGAGTTTCGTTTTCTAAAGTGCCGGGAAATTCTACTCCCGCATATAAAACCATAGGACTGATGAGTTTTACAGTGCCGAGGAAGAGTATAACACGGAAAAAGTGTATTTTCATCTGGGAAAAAGTGTATTTTTAACCGGGAAATCCGGGAAAAATCCGGGAATTTTTTTTTCCTTGTCCGCGTATACACCCTGTACGCACACTGTCGTTAAATATTCATCCGCTTGCCTGTATTGTGTAGTGGCAACTGGGGCCGCAGGATTACGCACCCACTAACTCTTTAACTCCCAAGTTACTTACGAACTACATCTAGAGGTGTAAAACAAGATGTACTTACGTTCTTTGATTTAGTGAGAAATGCATTACAGGTTAGTTTTGGTTGATGCACACCATCTAATCAGAAGTATCCAGACATCCTTATGTAATGCGGAACTAACCACTGGATGTCACGGGAGTTGGCTCCACCAGCATAAACGGCAGGTAAGGAGTGATGTGTTGTTAGCACAGAAGCAGTAGTAGCACGATGGGTCGATCAGAGGAACTCAGTGGCTTCGAATTCGGACTGGTCAGTGGCTGTCACCTGAGTGACAGCTCCATCAGAAACATTTCAAAACTTCTAAGGCTGCCCAGTCGACCGCTGGTGATGTGACTGTGAAGTGGAAACGCGAAGGAATAGTCGCAGTTAAACAAGTATTAGGCAGGCCTCATGTACTGGCAGTGAGCGTTGACCACTGTGGAAGGTGTCTGTAAAAAATCGCACGAAATCGGCGGAAGAAACCACTGGTAAGTTCCAAAGAGCTGCCAGCAGCCTGGCTAGCACAGTGACCGCGCATAGGAAGTTACAGTAAATGGGGTACAGTGGTCGAGCACACACTCGCGATATACACATTTCTCTAGGCAATGCTAAGTGACGCCTCAGGTTGTAACACCAATATGGTTATGCTAGGTAACCATGTGTATGTGGCTATGAAGTGGTTAGTCTTTACTAATGAAGGTAATTGATTTGTGAGAGGAAAATTAAAGTTCGTAATGTGTGTATTGTAAAAGCTAAAGGATGTTTAAAAATAGTGAAATATCATAATATATGTCTGTTCACAGAAGAGAATGCTTAGGGAACTTGTATTGCAAAGTGTAAAAGCTGTAGGGACCCCCCGTCCGCTACGGAAGTGGCTTGGCGCGCAGTAAAAGGTTGTTTTGGCGGTCGATCTGAGTAGCTACTTGGTGGGAACGCTACGCAGTCAGTGGCTAGCCGTTGTACGGTAATCATCGAGGATGCCAAATGAGGCATTTGGAATCCAATTAATATGGAAATTTGCCTCGAATGTGGATTCGGCTGTTGCATGGTGCTCTTGGTATTACGGAATGGCTCTAAAACGTGAAAATTCCATCGCCAAGAAGAAATTGCAAAGAGCATTCAACATCAAGAGTGTGAGACCAGTTAGCCGGCACGTTGCTTGATACCACTATTACACCAATGCTCAGCCAACTTAAGGAACACAGATACGTAACATAGCATGGACCAGTATATTTGCGTGAGTGTTTTTCAATAATAATTCAAGTGCTATAAACCTGTGTTAGAACCTTGAAGTTATCCTAATCATGAATGCAGGATCCCATCCTAAATGTGCAGAAACCGAGTATCCTGTTGCTAACAAAATAGTGATTTGGTTTCGTATTAAATGTGCAAAAGTTCAGTGCCAAAGGGTGTAAATGTTTGTGTCTAAAACACCTGCGTCTCAGGTGATGAAAAGGGCAGACAAATTGAACTTATATGAAACGTAATTTAGCTTTGATTGTTAAGATGAACTATTTTCTGAGGTTAATTGAACTTTGTGTTTGAGTAATTCGCTTTAAAGAAGGAAAATTATAAACTATTCCAAGTGAGGTTAGGAATCAATATTAGTGAATTGCACTTTAGTTCTGAAATAATCATAGAGTTTGCCTGGGCAGACAGTATCAGTTTATGGAAACTCACCATATTATTTGCTCATATTAGACAGATAATTGGGATATTTTGTTGTTACTAAAGAGATCTGATACATTACTGTAAACGGGAGTATAAAAAAGTGTGTATGCTGTAATTTCATTTGTGATAATTGTATATTAGTTAAGTCAGAGTTCTTTACATGCTCAACTTTAGCCTAGTGTTTACTGCAGTAACGTCTCTGTGCTGAGTTGATTAATGATAGCGACAGTAACTATTATTATCATGAATAGAGCACTATTTAGCTTCCTATGATTACTGATTTATGTAAATGATAACTACTGCAACCTACAACTTAGTTTGCCCTGTAGTAGTGTGTATCCAGCGCACTATTCGAAGGTAGTGTTAATGAAAGTCAGTTTAGCTACTCATATTCAATCTCCTTGAACATAATGTTTCAAATTATTATGCCTGATTAGGCTGGCGACCGTTTGTTATTTCATTTGTATGCACTTCTGTACTTTCATTACCACCCAAGTAAAGCCCGTTAAGTTTTCCATTGATTGCCACATATACGAAATTATTGTTCGATACCCTCTATCCATTAGGTGCAAACACAAAACTCCTCCCACAGGGTAACACAAGTCTGTGAGCATAGCGTTATACGTGGCGCAAACTTGCATAAGGTGATGTAAAAGCGAAGCCACTGGACAGTGGGTGACCTGAAGGACAGATCTGGAGTGATGAGGCGTGCTATACCATCTGTGTAAATGCAGTGCGAGGGTTCGGGTTTGGAGAATGGCTGCAGAACGTCACCTTGCCTCATGTTTAGCACCAACAGTGAAGTACATACAGTGTTAGGGTATGGAAGCATTTTACGTGGTTGTGGTGAGGTCCCCCAGTCGCGGTTATGAAAATGCTAAATCCAGAAAGATGTTGTTGTTGTTGTGGTCTTCAGTCCTGAGACTGGTTTGATGCAGCTCTCCATGCTACTCTATCCTGTGCAAGCTTCTTCATCTCCCAGTATCTACTGCAACCTACATCCTTCTGAATCTGCTTAGTGTATTCATCTCTTGGTCTCCCTCTACGATTTTTACCCTCCACACTGCCCTCCAATGCTAAATTTGTGATCCCTTGATGCCTCAAAACATGTCCTACCAACCGATCCCTTCTTCTAGTCAAGTTGTGCCACAAACTTCTCTTCTCCCCAATCCTATTCAATACCTCCTCATTAGTTACGTGATCTACCCACCTTATCTTCAGCATTCTTCTGTAGCACCACATTTCGAAAGCTTCTATTCTCTTCTTGTCCAAACTAGTTATCGTCCATGTTTCACTTCCATACATGGCTACACTCCATACAAATACTTTCAGAAACGACTTCCTGACACTTAAATCTATACTCGATGTTAACAAATTCCTCTTCTTGAGAAACGCTTTCCTTGCCATTGCCAGTCTACATTTTATATCCTCTCTACTTCGACCATCATCGGTTATTTTACTCCCTAAATAGCAAAACTCCTTTACTACTTTAAGTGTCTCATTTCCTAACCTAATTCCCTCAGCATCACCCGACTTAATTTGACTACATTCCATTATCCTCGTTTTGCTTTTGTTGATGTTCATCTTATATCCTCCTTTCAAGACACTGTCCATTCCGTTCAACTGCTCTTCCAAGTCCTTTGCTGTCTCCGACAGAATTACAATGTCATCGGCGAACCTCAAAGTTTTTACTTCTTCTCCATGAATTTTAATACCTACTCCGAATTTTTCTTTTGTTTCCTTTACTGCTTGCTCAATATACAGATTGAATAACATCGGGGAGAGGCTACAACCCTGTCTGACTCCTTTCCCAACCACTGCTTCCCTTTCATGCCCCTCGACTCTTATAACTGCCATCTGGTTTCTGTACAAACTGTAAATAGCCTTTCGCTCCCTATATTTTACCCCTGTCACCTTCAGAATTTGAAAGAGAGTATTCCAGTTAACATTGTCAAAAGCTTTCTCTAAGTCTACAAATGCTAGAAACGTAGGTTTGCCTTTTCTTAATCTTTCTTCTAAGATAAGTCGTAAGGTCAGTATTGCCTCACGTGTTCCAACATTTCTACGGAATCCAAACTGATCTTCCCCAAGGTCGGCTTCTACCAGTTTTTCCATTCGTCTGTAAAGAATTCGCGTTAGTATTTTGCAGCTGTGACTTATTAAACTGATAGTTCGGTAATTTTCACATCTGTCAGCACCTGCTTTCTTTGGGATTGGAATTATTATATTCTTCTTGAAGTCTGAGGGTATTTCGCCTGTCTCATACATCGTGCTCACCAGATGGTAGAGTTTTGTCATGACTGGCTCTCCCGAGGCCATCAGTAGTTCAAATGGAATGTTGTCTACTCCCGGGGCCTTGTTTCGACTCAGGTCTTTCAGTGCTCTGTCAAACTCTTCACGCAGTATCTTATCTCCCATTTCGTCTTCATCTACATCCTCTTCCATTTCCATAATATTGTCCTCAAGTACATCGCCCTTGTATAAACCCTCTATATACTCCTTCCACCTTTCTGCCTTCCCTTCTTTGCTTAGAACTGGGTTGCCATCTGAGCTCTTGATATTCATACAGGTGGTTCTCTTCTCTCCAAAGGTCTCTTTAATTTTCCTGTAGGCAGTATCTATCTTACCCCTAGTGAGACAAGCCTCTAAATCCTTACATTTGTCCTCTAGCCATCCCTGCTTAGCCATTTTGCACTTCCTGTCGATCTCATTTTTGAGACGTCTGTATTCCTTTTTGCCTGCTTCATTTACTGCATTTTTTGTATTTTCTCCTTTCATCAATTAAATTCAATATTTCTTCTGTTACCCAAGGATTTCTATTAGCCCTCGTCTTTTTACCTACTTGATCCTCTGCTGCCTTCACTACTTCATCCCTCAGAGCTACCCATTCTTCTTCTACTGTATTTCTTTCCCCCATTCCTGTCAATTGTTCCCTTATGCTCTCCCTGAAACTTTCTACAACCTCTGGTTCTTTCAGTTTATCCAGGTCCCATCTCCTTAAATTCCCACCTTTTTGCAGTTTCTTCAGTTTCAATCTGCAGTTCATAACCAATAGATTGTGGTCAGAATCCACATCTGCCCCAGGAAATGTCTTACAATTTAAAACCTGGTTCCTAAATCTCTGTCTTACCATTATATAATCTATCTGATACCTACTAGTATCTCCAGGATTCTTCCAGGTATACAACCTTCTTTTATGATTCTTGAACCAAGTGTTGGCTATGATTAAGTTATGCTCTGTGCAAAATTCTACAAGGCGGCTTCCTCTTTCATTCCTTCCCCCCAATCCATATTCACCTACTATGTTTCCTTCTCTCCCTTTTCCTACTGACGAATTCCAGTCACCCATGACTATTAAATTTTCGTCTCCTTTCACTACCTGAATAATTTCTTTTATCTCGTCATACATTTCATCTATTTCTTCATCATCTGCAGAGGTAGTTGGCATATAAACTTGTACTACTGTAGTAGGCATGGGCTTTGTGTCTATCTTGGCCACAATAATGCGTTCACTATGCTGTTTGTAGTAGCTAACCCGCACTCCTATTTTTTTATTCATTATTAAACCTACTCCTGCATTACCCCTATTTGATTTTGTATTTATAACCCTGTAATCACCTGACCAAAAGTCCTGTTCCTCCTGCCACCGAACTTCACTAATTCCCACTATATCTAACTCTAACCTATCCATTTCCCTTTTTAAATTTTCTAACCTACCTGCCCGATTAAGGGATCTGACATTCCACGCTCCGATCCGTAGAACGCCAGTTTTCTTTCTCCTGATAACGACGTCCTCCTGAGTAGTCCCCGCCCGGAGATCCGAATGGGGGACTATTTTACCTCCGGAATATTTTACCCAAGAGGACGCCATCATCATTTAATCATACAGTAGAGCTGCATGTCCTCGGGAAAAATTACGGCTGTAGTTTCCCCTTGCTTTCAGCCGTTCGCAGTACCAGCACAGCAAGGCCGTTTTGGTTAATGTTACAAGGCCAGATCAGTCAATCATCCAGACTGTTGCCCCTGCAACTACTGAAAAGGCTGCTGCCCCTCTTCAGGAACCACATGTTTGTCTGGCCTCTCAACAGATACCCCTCCGTTGTGGTTGCACCTACGGTACGGCCATCTGTATCGCTGAGGCACGCAAGCCTCCCCACCAGCGGCAAGGTCCACATTTTATGGGACTGCATACTCCGTACGGTATAGAAACAGTTTCGAGACAGTGATGGTTTTGTGTGGGCATGGCAACGCATCCTGTCATAAAGCAGTATCTGTGACGCAATGCTTTGTAGACAGTGGTGTTCCCGAAACAGACCTTCCTCACCTGAGTCGTAACCTGAATGCAACGGAAACCGTTTGGGGTGAGTTAGAACATTGTCTTCGCTACATACGCCAGACCTCCTCCTGGTTTCAGCTCTTGAGGAAAACTGGGCTTCACACATTCAGTCACCTCACTGAAAGTTTCCTCAGCAGAGTTCAAGACAGCGTAAAGGGGATGGGTGGGCACGCATCATACGAGGACTGGAAGTTAAATAGTGGCAACTATTTACTCACAACAGATACAAAAAGAGTTACATGTTTGCACCTGTTACTGTCCTTCAAAGTAGTCAGCAGCGTTGTGTAGAGCCCGTTGCCAGCGATGTGGAAGGCATAGTATACCGTCAGCAGAGCCTGTTCTGTTGATGGTGCGAATGGACCGGTCTAAAGTTATTGTGATTCTCGTGTACGACTACATTCCTCCACGGCAGACCGTCGGTGCACAGTATCACTGTTCGGTTTTGCAGCATCAGCTCGCAACCCACCAGTCATTATGCACGACAACACGGGGAAGCATACAGCTTAAGCTGTGGCTGCTCTGTTCGGTTGATGGGCTTGGGAAGTACTGTACCATCCACCATAGTCCCCGGACTTGTGACTTTGATTTGATTCCGAAGATGAAGGGACCATTTCGTGGCATTCGCTCCAGAGCTGTTACAGAGATTCTACAGGCAGTAGACCACTCCATTCGCACCATCAACAGAACAGGCTCTGCTAACGGTATACTACGCCTTCCACATCGCTGGCAACGGGTTGTACACAACGCTGCTGACTACTCTGAAGGACAGTAACAGGTGCAAACATGTAACTCTTTTGTATCGGTTGTGAATAAATAGTTGCCACTATTCGAGTTCCAACCCTATGTCCAGTAACTGGTGTGTGGATAATTTTGATCAATTAATGTACCATATTTCCGTGATGTAGGGCCTTCCTAAGTACTTGGTGGTTATAATTAAAGTGCAGCTACTCACAGAGGTCCAGTGAGGGTCGTAATTATGGTATGGCTTGTAAGTAGCCCGTTTGTATGTTGGCAGTGCTGTAGACTGTGTTATCTGCGCCCTCGGCAACGGTTTCTGTTGTTGGACGGACTGGCAGTTAGCGAATGGATTGGGAAGTGTATGGACATGATATTCTTAGTTGGGACTCTGTGTTGGTACGGCATGCATTGTGAAGAGAGATGAAACGACGCGTTTATAAAGAAATATGCAAGGAAATGTTTGAGGATGGATGCTGTAGATAATGTTTGGCTAGTCGAATTATTGACAGCTATAGAATTTTTTTGGAACTGGATGTCACATGAATAAGGTAAAATTTTCTAAATACATTGTTTGCTCTTCAACAAAATCTCTCTTGTGCTAACCATATGCCTCCTAGTATTTAGAGTCTATAGTAGTTAGAATCTTTTTATTTAGCTGGCTGTTGTTGCTACTTGCTGTAATTACTGTAGTTCGTGTTATGAAGATTTTCTGTGAGGTAAGTGACTTATGAAAAAGAATGCGGTTTCCACTATCGGGATTCGTGATTGGAATGAGTTTAGGCAATTAACACAGTTGGAAGTAGTTTCATATTTCAAATGTTCAAATGTGTGTGAAATCTTATGGGACTTAACTGGTAAGGTCATCAGTCCCTAAGCTTACAGACTTGTTCACCTAAATTATCCTAAGGACAAACACACACACACCCATGCCCGAGGGAGGACTCGAACCTCCGCCGGGAACACCCGCACAGTCCATGACTGCAGTGCCTCAGACCACTCGGCTACTTTCATATTTCTTTAATTTCATATCTTTTGGATTCGTATTATTGTTAGGATTTCTTGCAATTGAGGGCCAGTCTTTTGTGTTAATTATTGGATAGCAGTCAGATTGCGTTGGGCTTTTATATTGTGGGTAATAAATCAGTAGGTTAAGTTTGAGCTGTCTTTTTCAGGGAAAATTCTGTAGGTCAGTGTTTAATAAAAAAAATTACGAAAGAGTTTCAGGCTGCGAAACTTTGTAAATATGCTAATGTTTTTATGTGGAACCTATTTACACTGAAAAAAAAACTAGTTGCAATTTTGGCCACGAGGTGCCAATATGGCGCTGTACAGCATCTCATCGACTTCTCCAGTGCTCCTCTTCAATATATGTGTAAGCAGCGATTAAGAATGAAATCAGCGTTACGCCTTTCTGAGTTGTTTGACCTCTTCTGCTCACGTCCCATTCCTAATCCATTACATATGGAAACGTTTCCGTGTGTATTCCCTGCATTCACAGCTCCAGATTTGCACCTGGTGGCCAACAATGGAACCCATTAGAATACGTGCTAAGTTCAGCTGCTATATCGTAATTACAGCCATAATGGGCTCCCTCGAGTAGCTGCACTTTAACTGCAACCGCCCCGTACTTTATTTGAGACAGTGTTCGGACCCAGTGGCGGTCGATACGTGAGGAGTGAGTGGTGTGTATTTCCTTTCGAGTGTCTGTGTGTGTGTGTGTGTGTGCGTGTGTGCGTGCGTGCTGTGTTGGTGCCTTAAAGGGGCGCAGAGCTCTGGAGAACAGCGGAGAACGGCCTCGCAGAGAGGCATAAAGATTTTTTTCCCATTGTCCCGGACCCCTTCATTTGTGCCGCATCGGTAAGGGTGTGGGGGAGGCGGTCCGTCGGTGGGAGGAACTGACGGGGAGGGGGAGAAAGGTGGGGTGGGGGGGAAAAACTGAACGAGCCGTAGACCCGCACGCGCTCGCGTTTGCGAGGAACAGAAGAGAGGAAAAAAACAAAAAGTGTGTGCGCGTGAGGGGGTGCGGTGCGTCAGCTCGTGCGCAAAAACAAGAGGCGAAGAAGCCCTGGGCGCGTAACGCAGCGCGACACGCACCTCGCCGCCGCCGCCGCCGCCGCCGCCCATTCACTCGGGCGCCGCCTTGCTCTGCTTTACTCGTGTACGCGGCGAGATTTACTTGTCGCCGCGGGCAGCCGTGTCGTAGTGTGGGTAGGCGGGGGCGGACTCGTGCCTACCTGCGCCTCGGCTCGCTCGCTCCTTCCTGACGCGCCGCCACTGTGTGACGTCATCTCTGCTCGCGCCCGGACCACCACAACGGCGCGATATTTCCCCCTGCTGCCGCCGTTTCCATTCTGGATATGAGGCTGCTCTTACACGGTTCGCCAGCCACGTCTGTACTGAAGCAAGATAGGAGGAGTGGTGGGGTGGGACTATATAATTAAAAAAGATTTCTCCTTCTCAAATCGCCTCTTTTGTAAATCCCAACGATCTGTACAGTGGGACAGGGTGGTAGCCTCTCCCCGATGTTATTCAATCTGTATATTGAGCAAGCAGTAAAGGAAACGAAAGAAAAGTTCGGAGTAGGTATTAAAATCCATGCAGAAGAAATATAAACTTTGAGGTTCGCTGATGACATTGTCATTCTGCCAGAGACAGCAAAGGACTTGGGAAGAGCAGTTGAACGGAATGGACAGTGTCTTGAAAGGAGGGTATAAGATGAACATCAACAAAAGCAAATCGAGGATAATGGAATGTAGTCGAATTAAGTCGGGTTATGCTGAGGGAATTAGATTAGGAAATGAGACACTTACAGTAGTAAAGGAGTTTTGCTATTTGGGGAGCAAAATAACTGATTATGGTCGAAGTAGAGAGGATATAAAATATAGATTGTCAGTGGCAAGGAAAGCGTTTCTGAAGAAGAGAAATTTGTTAACATCGAGTATTGATTTAAGTGTCAGGAAGTCATTTCTGAAAGTATTTGTATGGACTGTTGCCATGTATGGAAGTGAAACATGGACGGTAAATAGTTTGGACAAGAAGAGAATAGAAGCTTTCGAAATGTGGTGCTACAGAAGAATGCTGAAGATTAGATGGATAGATCACATAAGTAATGAGGAGGTATTGAATAGAATTGGGGAGAAGAGGTGTTTGTGGCACAACTTGACCAGAAGAAGGGATCGGTTGGTAGGACATATTCTGAGGCATCAAGGGATCACCAATTTAGTACTGGAGGGCAGCGTCGAGGGTAAAAATCGTAGAGGGAGACCAAGAGATGAATACACTAAGCAGATTCAGAAGGATGTAGGCTGCAGCAGGTACTGGGAGATGAAGAAGCTTGCACATGATGGGGTAGCATGGAGAGCTGCATCAAACCAGTCTCAGGACTGAAGACCACAACAAGAAAAACAACGATCTGTACATCGTTTGTGCTTTCTCGTTGCTAATAATCGTCTGTAACATATACACTGAAGAGCCAAATAAACTGTTACACCTGCCCAATATAGTGTAGGGCCCCCGCGAGTACGCAGAAGTGCCGCAAGACGACGTCGCATGGGCTCGAGTAATATCTGAAGTACTGCTGGAGGGAAACGACACCATGAATTCTGCAGGACTGGCCAGAAATCCGTACGTGTACGAGTGGATGAAGATCTCTTCTGAACGGCATGTTGCAAGGCATTACAGATGTGCTCAGTAATGTTCAGCCGGCCGGTGTGGCTGAGCGGTTCTAGGATCTTCAGTCTGCAACCGCGCGACCGCTACGGTCGCTGGTTCGAATCCTGCCTCGGGTATGGATGTGTGTGATGTCCTTACGTCAGTTAGGTTTAAGTAGTTCTAAGTTCTAGGGGACTGATGACCTCAGATGTTAAGACCCATAGTGCTCAGAGCCATTTGAACCAATAATGTTCATCTCTGGGGAATTTGGTGGCCAGCGGAAGTACGTAAACACAGAAAAGTGGTCCTCGAGCCACTATGTATAAATTCTGGACGTGTGAGGTGTCGCATTGTCCTGCTGGAATTGTCCATGTCCGTCGGAATGCACGATGGATATGAATGGATGCACGTGATAAGACAGTATGCTTACGTACTTGTCACCTGTCAGAGTCGTATTTAGACGTATCAGGGATCCCATATCACTCCAACTGCACACGAACCACACCATTACAGAGCCTCCACCATCTTGAAGAGTCCCCTGCTGACATGCAGGATCCATGGATTCATGAGGTTCTTTCCTTCCCCGTACAAGTCCATCCACCCGATACGATTTGAAACGAGACTCCTGCGACTAGGCAACATACTTCACGTCTTCAACACCCCAATGTCGGTGTTGACGGGTCCAGGCGAGGCGTAAAGCTTTGTGTCATGCAGTCATCAAGGATACACGAGAGGGCCTTCGGCTCCGGAAGCCCATATCGATGACATTTCTTTGAATTGTTTGCAGCTGTCACTTTTGATGGCCCAGCATTGAAATCTGCAGCAATTTGCGGAAGGGTTGCGCTTCAGTCACGTTGAACGATTATCTTCAGCTCAAATGGTTCAAATGGCTCTGAGCACTATGGGACTTACCATCTGAGGTCATCAGTCCCCTAGAACTTAGAACTACTTAAACCTAACTAACCGAAGGACATCACACACATTCATGCCCGAGGCAGGATTTGAACCTGCGACCGTAGCAGTCGCGCGGTTCCAGACTGTAGCGCCTAGAACCGCTCGGCCACACCGGCAGGGTGGAAAAGTGTACTTAGGTGGTTTCTGCAATAAGCGATTCAAATGTGGCAGGCGCCAGATGTGAAGGTGTTGCGAAGTGCCCGCCGCACAGCACTGCGACCCTGCCTCGTGGTGGTCAGACGTGGTCTGTGGGAACACAGAGTGTGGCTGCCCTCGCGGTCCCACGCCATCCACCACGGCGCGCTGTCACATCCGAAAGCCCCACACATCTGGGTATTCCCTAGTGTGGCTGCTGCTAGACTCCAACCACCTGTACTGGATGACAGAATGTGGGAGGTGCACATATGAAGAGGTTACGAAATGCATGGTGCACTGTACTGTGGTCAGACATGGTCAGTGGGAACAATGACAACGAGAGTGAGGGTCCCGTACAATCGACCATCAGAGGGCTAACACAACTGAATGCCCCACTAGTTCCTAATTTGGCTGCTGCTAGACTCCGACCAATGGTGCTGGAGGGATTACGATGTGCTTGATGAAAAGTACTGCCATCTTCGCTCATGCCAGGCACTTAAATGTGATTTGCAGAGTATCGATGTAGATGTACATGGTGGTCAGACATGGGCGATGGGAACCTTGACAATGAATATGGCTGCCCTAATTGTCTCGTGGAATCCACCATCGCGGCACTGTAACATATGTATACCCCCCCAATTTTGAATGTTGCTCGATTCGACCGATCTACAATGACAACCCTTTCAACTCAGTCAGATATGGAAACACTGTCTGACACAAGTATGTGTCATCTCCATGTCTTTCACAGACATCACTCAACATCTGACGCTCTTCACGGGCCTTATATACTCTATCAAGCCTGCTAACAACACTAAAACATGAACACCACTGATCCACCCTTGGTGGGGGGGGGGGGGGGGTCGTCATCTACCTGTCACAGAGAACTGCAACTCTCATCATTTACATACCTGCTGATGGTGTGTATGAGTGCATAGTTACATTCACATCTCACAACGTCTTCTGTGTTCTTCACTTCTTTTTGTCAGGCAGTATAAATCAGATGAAATTAAAAGGTTGCAGAGACCTTCTCACAAAGTGTAGCTTGCTCTCCAGGTTTCGAGAGGGTGCGTTTCTGGATGGGGTATCGAATATATTGCTTCTCCCTACTTATACCTCCCGAGGAGATCACGAATGTAAAATTAGAGAGATTCGAGCGCGCACGGAGGCTTTCCGGCAATTGTTCTTCCCGCGAACCATACGCGACTGGAATAGGAAAGGGAGGTAACGACAGTGGCACGTAAAGTGCCCTCCGCCACACACCGTTGGGTGGCTTGTGGAGTATAAATGTAGATGTAAGGTAGCGCAGTGCTTAGCACACTGAACTCGCATTCGGGAGGCCGGCCTGTGTGGCCGAGCGGTTCTAGGCGCTTCATTCTGGAACCCAGCGACCGCTACGTTCGCAGGTTCTAATGCTGCCTCTAGCATGGATGTCTGTGATGTCCTTAGGTTAGTTAGCTTTAAGTAGTTCTAAGTTCTAGCGGACTGATGACCTCAGATGTCAATTCCCATAGTGTTCAGAGCCATTTGAACCATTTTTTCGCATTCGGGAGGACGACGGTTCAAAACCGCGTCCAATCATCCTGATTTAGGTTATCCGTGTTTTCCCTAAATCACTTAAGACAAATGGCTCGATGGTTCCTTTGGAAGGGTATGGCTGTCTTCCTTCCCCATTCTTCTCTAATACGAATGGGACCGATTACCCCACTGTTTGGTCCCCTCCCCCAAATCAGTCAACCGTGATCTTGTCATGTCTCCGATGTCTGTGATGTACTGGGTGATCACAAAGTCAGTATAAATTTGAAAACTTAATAAACCACGGAAAAATGTAGATATAGAGGTAAAAATTGCCACACATGCTTGGAATGACATGGAGTTTTATTAGAACCCAAAAAAAGGAAGTATTGGTAGACACGTGAAAGATCTCTTGCGCGCGTCGTTTAGTGATGATCGTGCGTTCAGCCGCGACTTTCGTCATGCTTGGCTTCCCAGTTCCCCAGACCTCAGTCCGTGCGATTATTGGCTTTGGGGTTAGCTGAAGTCGCAAGTGTATTGTGATCGACCTACATCTCTAGGGATGCTGAAAGACAACATCCGACGCCAATGCCTCACCATAACTCCGGACATGCTTTACGGTGCTGTTCACGACATAATTCCTCGAGTAAAGCTATTGTTGAGGAATGGTGGACATATTGAGCATTTCCTGTAAAGAACATCATCTTTGCTTTGTCTTACTTTGTTATGCTAATTATTGCTATCCTGATCAGATGAAGCGCCATCTTTCGGACATTTTTTGAACTTCTTTAGTTTTTTGGTTCTAATAAAACCCCTTGTCATTCCAAGCATGTGTGTCATTTTGTACCTCTCTATCTATATTATTTCGTGATTTATTCAGTTTTCAATTTTATACTGACTTTTTGATCACACAGTATATGTGCAGACTGAAGTGACGAATGAAAATATGTACCGAGGCTGGGATTCAAAGCCAGGTCTGCTGCTCACTAGGCAGATGCGCTAACCACTACTGGATTGAGGAGGGAGATCCCTGCCATTGTGCAAAGCCACTGTGCCAGGATGGCTTAGTGGTTAGAACATATGCCTACTGAGCAGGACACCAGTTTCCAACCCTGGCCTTGGTAGAAATTTTCATTTGTCGTTTCAGTCTGCATACCCACAGCATAAATTAGTTTCTCGAGCTATATCCACTATCACTTTGAGAGGTGGCAGGAGCCCCCTCTCATATTTCTATCTTACTCTGAGTAATTCGATTTTCCTCTCCAATTGCATGCGGTGAAAAGTTGCTATTCCTTCACATGCGGACTTCCCATGCAGCGACTCGTCACCCGGTGGTCCGGTGACAGGCGAGAACTGCTGATCTTGAAAGAGTTAAGCCGACGGGTGTGAGGGAGTTGAGTGGATGCTTTCCAGACGCCGACATTGTCATAAGAGCGGCGGCGACACGCCCACAGGGGTCTGAAGGAGCGGCTGGGCTAGAGATTCCGTTACTTCGCAGAAACTTAATGGAAACACTTTCTGGCGGGCTACCAGCGAGACGTGGGAATGACTTGTGTTCCCAGGCAGTCTTGTCGGGCAAATTGCCACGTTTTCTGCAAAATCGTAACTGTGATTGGCTTGCTCAGGGGATAGCTCCGTGACATAGCAAAATCGCCGCAGAAATTGGCGCCAAGAATCTCCATTGGTGGAAAGGTAGTGCTTCAGAATTGAGTGGAATTTTCCGCCGGTTTTCGAGTTGCTGATTGGAATGATTAACCACGGCCACTGTCGTGGGGGCGGGAATGTCCTGTGTTCGGTTTGTACGGATGCTCTTTGGAGAGTCGGCTCTCGCCTTTCGGTCGGAGTAGGTTACAAGACTGAGCTCTCGCTGCTCTGGACAGCCTGCCTTCCGTTGGCTGTCTAATATACTTTTCTTTAATTGAAACTGTTTGACGAAGTTGCTGAAGTTTCGACTTCAATGTAGCTTTCTGAGTACAGTTGGCAATTGAGTGTTCTGCGTACAAGCGGCCTATGTTGTCCGTCTTGAGCAGTTTTGGCTAAAGTTGACTGTATCGGAGTTACTGTGTGACTTCGCTTGTTAAAATCAATCACTGTACTGTCAGTGAGTGTGTGCCGAGCCTTCTTCGTCTCCCTCAGAGGCGCATTTGTATTGCTAGGAAGTCTTTAGTCTGGAACAACCAGACCAGGATAATTTGTTTCGGGCTATACTCGCGATATTATGACGACCACGGAGGGACGTCGAAGCAACGAGTCATCGCCTCCGGTACGCCAGATCGTGTCCTTGCAGTTAAGAAGACAGCTTGGTAATGTATGTCCGCAGCACCGGCAGATTAGTGAATTTGCTCTGTGATAATCAGAGCTCAGCAGAGCGCGCCTGTTCCCGTCTTTTCTAACTTTGTTCTGTCTTGGGTGTTCATGGTCTGAGTCCTCACCACTGTAGCAGCAATTAATGTTGGGTTGGCTGTGTGTTTCTCTTAAGATCTGAGTTGCAAGGAATTGGCTCCACATACTACGTCGTCATAAATGTCACAATCTAGTTTAGGGACGTCACCTTCACACCATTTATTTGAATATCCAATTTGAGCTTATTTGATGTATTGTAAATGTTTCATGTGTTTTGTTTATTATTTTGAGTTTAGTCATAATAAATCATATTGTTCTTTTGGACAAAACTGTCATTCTGTTAATCGGTAGAGCAACCCTTTCATTTCTCACTACGTTAATGAAACTTTCCTTTATTTAACTTAGTTATCAAATTAAATTATTGCAGGTGCCAAACTCTTTTCCACTCCACTTGCAGGGTCGATTACAGTCAGTTTGCGATTCTTTTTAATCCATGTGCAACAGCAAAAGTCGGAGTTAGAATAGGAGGGGGGGGCTTAGAGCATCATTTATATATGAAGATTCTAGAAGAATTTAGTGTTAAATACACTGTTAGCCTCGGCACCTCGCAACTTAAATGACTACACGTAATGGAGAGCTAGCAAGTGGGTTACCAGAATTTGTGACGCGCAGTACCGGGTGCAGTCGGAGCTGCCTTCGTGCCTGAGGATGAGACACCGGCTGAAACAGCACGCTGACTTCTCCCCCGTTTCGTCGCACCCTCGCGCCGCCCTCGCACACGACTGGATCACAGCGACAGTGACACGGTCCGCCCACATCACTACGCGGTCACTACGCCCGCCTGTTCGCGTCGCCCGCACTTGGCGGGTCATGTGAGCGGACACCCGGCCGTTGTCGACACGGAGCCACGCTCCCCTCGTCGGCGTTCGCGTCTCGCCGCCCGCCAACAGCGCAGTTAACTCGACCCACTCAGCCCCGTCCACCCCCACTCCACCCCAGCGATTAGTTCGGCCACGGATATTTTTAAAAACCGAGTGTCGATGGCGGGTGAATGTCGGGTTATAAAAGATGTATCGCGCCAGAGAAGGGTGGGAGGGGAGTGGACGCTTGAGTGAGGCAGCGGTCCCTCCCCTCCCCTTCGCCACTCACCGCAAACCGCCCCCCCCCCTCCCCTCTGCTTTCCTCGCCACTCGGCACGCTATTATTCCCCAACCCCTGCGCTGACGAGTCCCCACAGCTTTGTTGCGCGGCTGTCAATTGCTGTTATTATTTCAGAAGTCTGCGGCGCCTACACGGCCGGCACTGCGGGGTAACTGACCGACACGTCGGCCCGCCCACACCGCCGTTAAGCGGGGTTTCCACTCGATACAGCTCGACGGAAGACGGTATAATTGTCTCATTCTGAGAAGCGGGAAGGAACGTTTTTAACGTTCAAAGGCCAAGATCGTGTAAGTATTTCTTCATTTCACACAACAGGTTTCGACAGATTTTGCAGTTACCTTCAGGTCTGTAACAAAGTGCATATACATTGCATATATCTATTTAACGTGAGTTAAGGCGTAACATTTGAGATAAAAGTTTTATTCAATGACGTTTCGAGATTGCAGACGGACCGTGTTGACTTTCAGCCACAGTATTTCGGCTGGCAACCGCCCAGCCATCTTCAGGTGAGACTGCTAGTTTGCGGTATCAGCTTTATAGCAGAAGTTGGCGCGGAAACGCACGCGCATCGGCGGCCGTCAAAGGAGTGTCCTCTATCGAGACTCACCTGATACCGAAGACTATAGCAAAAAAACTATACGCAACAGAGCGACGACTATTGCGCAGCATCGCAAAACTACCACCTCGCACCCCAAGCAACGAAGTATACCAGATCACAGACATGACACCGCTCCAGACAAGGCTCGCCAAACTCAGAGCAAGATATGGATCCCATATCCTCCACCAAAGACCAGACATGGAAGACATACTGACAAACAAAGCACCAACGACACGACGACCAAAATTTAAATACATCTATCCAGCGCGTACAGTAGCTCAAAAAACCTCCAGAATATTCCCCGACCTAGCACCAACAATGACACAACTGACTCATCTTGAAACAACTCCACCTCACCTAGACGAAAGACCATAACAAAAGCCCATGACACGAAGTATAACGCACCAAAACCCACATGCAAAACACCGCAACGGCTCCACACCGCACAAAACACACAAACACACAAGTATCACACACAAAAACACTTCAACACACATAAAACACAACAAAAGAGAACAAGAACAATCATAGACTAAGGAAAATATTGTAATACCCAACTCCGAGTACTCTAGTAACAGGAAAGGAGAACCTGTAATGTAGAAGTAAGTGAAAACACAACATTACGAACACCACAACCCATAACACTCCTGCACAAGCAAGCAGGAAAAAAAAAACAATGTAAACCACTGCTCAATGAAACATCACCTATATATTTTTATTTCAATTATTTTCATTTATAATGTTACCAATCACTTATTTATATGTTAATGAACCAAAAAACAATATTATGTATAGCATGTATTAAAAAATATAAATTATGTACAATAAATAAAATAAAGATATAAACTCTGTATGATGAAGGGCACTAAGATAAGCCTTAAAACAGCCCGCCTTCTCCCCTCAGGAGAAGGAATGAAACGTGCTAAAAAAAAAAAGAAAAGACTGACCTGAAGGTGGCTGGAAGCTTGTCAGCCGAAACACTGTGGCAAGAAGTGAGCATCATCCGGCTGCAATCCCGAAACCTCATTGATTATTGAGTGCGCCGGGAAAACCTCAAGAATCTCATAAAAATTTAGTTTGCCTTTACAAAAAACGGAAATGGAACTGTGCATTTAAATGTTTAAAAAATGTTTTTGTTACGAAACGTCTTAAAGTTGAACCTCACGTCATGTTGTCATCTGGAGAAAAAACGGCACATTATAAAAGGGCTGTGATAAGTAAAATATTAAATACATGACGCTCCTTGTGCAAGTGACTATGCCAAACTAAAATTTTTATCTCAAATACTACGTCTTAACTCATGTTGTGAGACACGTTCCATGCATATTCGCTTTGTTACAGTCTGAAAGGTGACAGCGTCTTGTCGAAACCGGTTGTTTTAACTAAGGAAACAATTATCTGACATTGGCCTTAGAAGGTCCTTATTGCGGGGGTAGACCAGGGCAGAAATTTTGTTAGCCTAATTTTTTATTGGCTTAAAATGTTCCTTATAGAGTCTGTTTTTAAGATTCATTCACATAAAGTGAACAGTACCGTGCGTGAGCTTTCAGCGACGTCTGTTCTGTACTGCGCGACGCCATGTTCTAAGTGTCACACGATAAACATTTGCATTGACTGCTTCGCAAATTTCATGAAAGTCGTGTCTCACACAAAATACTATGCACATCTCTCTTCGAGTTGTCGAGATTTCCTTCGCATTAGTCTTTACTGGTGACGCAGTGTGCCTGCTATTCACTGATCGTCGATTCGATTGAAGTGTTTCATAAGCTGACCCGGACAGTATCTTAGTTCAGAAATCATCAGCATCCCTTTTGCAACGTATCGAAGAGTCACGTCCACTGCTCAGACGCTTTTTTTATTGTCTACATCTACGTCTACGTCATAACTCTGCTATTCACAATACGCCGGCCGGACTTTCCGAGCGGTTCTAGGCGCTACAGTCTGGAACCGCGCGACCTCTACGGTCGCAGGTTCGAATCCTGCCTCGGGCATGGATGTGTGTGATGTCCTTAGGTTAGTTAGGTTTAAGTAGTTCTAAGTTCTAGGGGACTGATGACCTCAGCAGTTAAGTCCCATAGTGCTCAGAGCCATTAGCCATATTCACAATAAAGTGCCTGGCAGAGGGTTCGATGAACCACCTTCATGCTGTCTCTCTACCGTTCCACTCTCGAACGGCACGCGGGAAAAACGAGCACTTAAATTTTTCTGTGCTAGCCCTGATTTCTCTTATTTTATCGTGATAATCATTTCTCCCTATGTAGGTGGGTGCCTACAGAACGTTTTAGCAATCGGAGGAGAAAACTGGTGATTGAAATTTCATGAGAACATCCCGTCGCAACGAAAAACGCCTTTCTTTCAATGATTACCACTCCAATTCACGTACCATGTCTGTGACGCTATCTCCCCTATTTCGCGATAATACAAAACGAGCTGCCCTTCTTTGTACTTTTTGGATGTCATCCGTCAGCCCCACCTGATGCGGATCCCACACCGCACAGCAGTACTCCAGAATAGGGCGGACAAGTGCAGTGTAAGCAGTCTCCTTTGTAGATCTGTTGCACCTTCTAAGTGTTCTGCCAATGAATCGCACTTTTTGATTTGCTCTACCCACAATATTATCTATGTGATCGTTCCAATTTAGGTTGTAACGACCGACCCGTCACTTATCTGGTTTTGGCGTGTGTTCACCCCAGCTACTTCACTAACAGATCAACAGAGAGTGCAAAACTGCCGCAATATCGGATAACGCAAAGAAAGTAATACGGCCCTGTGACTCCTGATTGAACTGCGGTGGCAGTGTTGACATTAATTGATTCAGAATTGATCCCTTTTAATTAAAAAGGAGTGCACAATGATGTTGTATTCAGCGATTGAACACCAGATGCAAATGTTGAACATAAAATTAATTAAGAAAGTGACTTGGGATTTCAACTACTTGATTGAAAACAGATGCAGTCGATTAGCAAAAATTTATTTTAACTCACGACCTTCAATCATCACATTACACGACTCTCCTAACAGGCAGTAGGAATAAATTGCGTTTACAGGGAGTAAAACGCGATAAATCAATATTAATTCCTATCGACTGACCAAGGCGTAAAGCGAAGTGCGAAAAGAATTCCACAATACACGGTCCATGAAACCCTCGTGGAAATTTTACTGACGTGATCCAGCAAATTAATCAATGGCCGGAGCGGGCGCAATATCACCGAATACAGCGGCTTCATTGTGTGGACGTCGGCCGACCTCGTGGTGCTGCAAGGCTGCGCTCGTCTATTCACTCCTAGCTATCTTGCTCAGTACATAGCTGAACCCAAACTTCCTATCTCCAAGCTCAATCGTGCCATTTGCTAAGTCCTAAACTGGAGAGATGCTCTCTCAGGGAAGCTGAGTAAAGAACGCCACGTCCGGACTCTAGGCAAGCTGGGAACGGAAGACCTCAATGGAGACTTCTCACAGTCCGCTCTTCACCTCGGTTTCCCCTCCAGCAAAATCACTTACGCCAATTGCAGTGCGCATCGCGTTTATTATGTGTCGCTTCCCAGCGCCGACCAATGCCTGCTCTGGGAAGTGAACAAATTCCCACACAATTTCCCTTCCTCTGAACTTCTGCTATTTAGTTCCTCCCAGGCCACCCATCAAGGTTAGCGTCTGCACAAAACACCAATTTTTCCGGAATTCTGACTCCCAGGAGAGTACTTCAAATTCCTCGGTCCTAAGTTCCCATCGAAGGTCGGCGTATTTCATTCTGTCGCTCTTCACCTGATTTACTTCAGCCTCTGCGGACTGTGAATTCAGCGTGAAGTTGCTATAATCACGAACACGCATATTTTGACCTCTGTTGACTGCTCCACCGTAGCTTTTCGCGGCTTTCTCGCATGTTTCACTGAAAACGGGACGACGGACATTTATCAACAGGCTTATCAGTTCTCTGTCTGCTTCCCGGTACACCAGCATGGAGTTGGGGTCAACCACCCCATCGCTGTCACTCATCTTAAGGCAGCCGGAGGCCGCGCCCCGTTACCGCTTTCTCAGAGCTCGAGCCGCCGAAGCTGCCTATTGTCGTTTCCCTTCGCCGCTCCCCAGCCACGTGCCACCGCCCGGCGGCGGCAACTCTGAACACTTCCCTAACTCTGAACACTTCCCTGGGACAAACTAGCCTCCAGTAAATCGACGCATTTCCTCAAAGTATTGATGTTGCGTGAATTACTTTAAAACCATCACCCAACATTAATTATTCCAATACGTCCATACTATACCCTCTACAAGATGCATTGTG
This sequence comes from Schistocerca cancellata, assembly GCF_023864275.1. Lineage (NCBI taxonomy): Eukaryota > Metazoa > Arthropoda > Insecta > Orthoptera > Acrididae > Schistocerca > Schistocerca cancellata. The sequence goes on along the minus strand of NC_064635.1, from coordinate 11,300,107 downwards.
CCTTGTCAGTCAGTTTCGTTCAGCCCTACTGTTCGCTCTATGTGAGTTCAGTGATCTTTAAGTGTGGCTGCAGGATACTGTGCATATTAGACCGCAGTCTCTGTAACAAAGTGAGATTGAATAACTGGTCTGTAGCATGGAAATCATGCGTTTTCGGACATAAGTTCATTAGACCTTTTTTGTTCCATATCCTCTCATCGATCAATCCCCAGAGTTTGTACACGGTGGAGAAAAATCACCCTGTATAAAGCTGCAACGCGTGGGACGGTGTTTAGACTTGAGCCACCACAACAGGTTTGGCGGATTTGCTACTGCGGTGACGGGAGTAGAGGGAGAGATAGGGCAATGACTGCAGCTCTCTCGCCGATCACCGGCAAGCCGCGAACTGTGGCGTAATTGGTGGCACGGTCGTGATTAGAATATTAAACAGTGGAGATTTTAGAAATTAATTTGAAAGCCCCCGAGGGGGATAATGCGCGGCTAGGGGTGGCTGTCCGCCTTGGCGGGGGGGGGCGGGGGGGGAGGGTGTCGTCGGGGACCTGGGTAGGGGCGAGTCGCGAAAAGCCGCCAGCCAGCCAGGGGTGGGACGAGTCTCCCCAGGAGCTGGGGTACCGGCAGGGCAGTGCAGGGGGAGGGGGCTGGCGGCGTGATTACGGCGCCCCCAGCTGAGGGTAGGGGAACCCTCGCGGCGGGGGCTGGCTGTGAGCGAGGCCTGCCCGATTGTCTCAGCGGGTCGATGCGGCGCAGTGAGGCGGTGGAGCCGGCGACCTGCCCACCAGCCATCCGGAAGAGAGGCGCACTCGACAACAGTCTCAAAATGGATCAAATGGCTCGAAGAACTTTGGGACTTAACATCTGAGGTCATCAGTCCCCTAGAACTTAGAACTACTTAAACCTAACTAACCTAAGGACATCACACACATCCGTGCCCGAGGCACGATTCGAACCTGCGACCGTAGCGGTCTCGCGGTTCCAGACTGAAGCGCCTAGAACCGCTCGGCCACATCGGCCGGCAGAACAATCTCAAATCCGAGCAGAAACAATTTACTGAATGAACCGTGATTTATTTTCAAAGAATATTCTTAAGAATTTATTTTATTTACTAGCGGCTCATCAAAAACGTTAACACATTTAATCACACTATGTAAGCATAGAAGTAGTTGCCAGGGAGTAACTGATGAAATCATAACCAAATTCCTGTTAACAAATAGGAATTTTATTCACTGTGATAGTGCCTAAAAGCAATTTTTTTAAGAAACAGATTTAAAATTATAATCGGAAAGCACCCTCTAAATATCAAAGTTACAATTTATTCAGAGGCAGAAAGAGACAAGTTTTGACTGTATGAGCTTTCGCGCAGAGAACCTTGCCGCTCCCTTTTGACACGGCTGTAGTTACCACCGCTCACAACAGCCTCTTGAAAGACTACACGGGTGCAAATCTGCAATACACCAGATAACTTTAAACTAAGAGTTTCAACAATTTACACAAGCACACAAACTATGCACCTCCCGTAGGAGGGATGAAAATGGTACAAAACACTAACAATTAAAATATTAACCTTTGCACCGAAAGTGCAACCTGATTTTAACTTCTAAGAAAAATCTTACAGGGTGGCAACTTTATATACTAAAATGATCATTTAAACAAAAGCCCATGAAATGCAATGTTATATAAAATTCTACAAGGTTGGCCAAACAATAGTTAAGATGCTCTACAGTACACAGATACCGCCTCTCTAGATCATAGGCAATATATCCAAGTTTCCAAAGATCAAAACATATTTCAGGTATTAGACCGATACAGTCCAAGCAATAAATTCGTTAACACACCAAATCCGACAAACATGACAGAGGCAGCTACTAACGTACGGTAGATTGATAGGCAGATTACCGAACAACCCGAACCGCAGGTTGCTCTAACCCGCCCCTGCTCAACAAGGAAAAAAACGGACCATCCAATTTATAAACAACCACCTTCCCGCGAGTGGGCAAACGGAGAAGAATGGTGGGACGACGTAACAGCAAAACGGCTGGCGACCTCACCAAGAAAACAAGTAAATGAAGCAACATATCACCAATCACTTAACTTCTAATAAACTGCGATTTCTCGAGAAGACCTGGCGCAGCACCCCCAAATCGCTCTCCCGAACCGTCCGCTGCCAGCCGCTCCAACGGACGCAAGAAGGCGCGCCGATCTCCGTGTCACGGCGTCGCAGCTCGCTCCGGCCAGACCGATGTCACGGGTTGACTCCTGTTACCCTCGTGTCCACCGCGAAGTCACTACCCCTCGGTATACTGCGCGGCCCACTGGACTCACGTGGCGACCTCACATGCGCCGACGCTCAAGGTGGACAAGTCATCTGTCTCAGTGCGCGACCGACCAACCGATCGATCGATCCAACCGCCAATGACCATTGCCTGAGCAGACTGAAGGCCTAACGCGCAGACTCAGATGCAGGAACTCAGCCCCGACCGGGCGACCACTGGCTGAGTTCTGTTACTGGTGGAGTGGAAAGACTCTCTGTAACTAACCTGTTACTACGGGTTATTACATTATTATTGGGAATGTAAATACTTATTGCTTGTGAAGTTAACTTGAGAAGATTAGGGTCGCCACCGCCTCTAACCATACAACTAATCGAAGGTTTGGTGGAGTCGGAAAATAAATTAATTTGATCACAGACCAAAAACTCCCAAAAATGCATACGTTGTGAGGTCGCTCATAGCGGATACGATGTAATTAATAGTATTGCCCGTGCACTGTTCACGACAATCAAACATTTAAAATGAAATAGGAAATGCATGAACACTGCATAAGATCAACTCCCAGTAACACACCTGAAAATAAGACTTAATCTAAAGAATTTGTTATGAAATACAAGGGGAGACTAATCACTGGACCTGTGCATAAGGAAACGCATTTGACGTGCTAACGGGAAAGCTACGAAGTGAGTGGCTTAGGTGCAAAAACGTAATCTCTGAACACAAGAGAAAATTGTAGATAAAATCATTTATTCTTAAGATAAGGGTGTGAGGCATGTACACGATTCCTGATAACACGTGGTTTGTGGAGACACAATTTCTAGGTATAGTGCCAAATTCCAACAATATCACATCACACAATCATGTTAACATTATCTAAAACAAACATGCGATCGGACAGTTAGTGATGCCGGCAGCCCAACAACTATAATGTTCTACCACGTGGTTGGCTCCCCACGGACGAAAGACACATAAAACAAGGAAAATTTACGAGAAGGCAAGGCTCTAAATATTTAGAAAGGTGAAAGCTTATGCAGGCACAGCTGAAGGCAAACAGACATTCATACAGAAGCGAGTGCTCACTTCTTATCGACACCTTTGTGTGGCGCTCTTCCGGCGGATCCAAGTCTGCTACAGAAATTGGCTAAAAGAAAAATCTGCCAAAGTTTTGCATTCCTTGCTGCGACAAGGCAAAGCAATCTTCCAGATTTGAAAAGAGAGACCAAAAGCTGACAGCTCTCCCCTCGCCAAGTAACAACGCGCCACGCGGTCAGTCTAACTCACCCTTCTTCGACTGGAGCACAGCTGTGGACGCTTCCCGTACCGGCGGCAGACTGCCTCCCTGTTTCCTCTCCAGCCTCCTCCACGCTGCGCGTGGACCGGAAAGCCCAAAGATGCCATTTCCGCCACCAACCTAACGCAGGTGGATTTCTCACAAGTAGCGCAAACCTCTTTGCCTACTTGACCACCACGAGAGTTGGCTATTCTGTACCAGTGCTTCTGAATCTGTACGACTATCGCAGACTTTCTGCAGCAGACTACGCCACCGTCTAGCAACGTGACACACAACCACATTCATTCAATCACGCCACTATGAGAGTAAAGAGAAAAGAGAAACAAGGAAAAGAAAGAGAAATACTTATGAAATTGGGCTACCGGACTAATGAAAGGTGGCTACAGGACCCTTTCATCTCATTTTCCCGGCATTAGAGGTTGATCCGAACGACAGACGGACACTAACTGCCTAACAAATGCGGACGAGAGACAGACTAGCAAGCTGGGGACGAGGGACTGACCGGCTCAGACTGACTCACTGGCGAGCTCATAGCGCCCCTTAAATGCACGTGAACAGGCAACCTTTCCCACCAGAGGGAGACACCAAAGCTGCGATTGGCACAGCGGCGCCACCGCCAGATACGGAGGGCGACTGCTTCACTCTACGCGCTCTTCAAAACAGCAATTTTTCCCACGGCTCACTGAACACACCGCAATGTGGACGGGACGGTCGACTGAGAACGCCATTCGTACATTCACTAGCCGCATATTACTTACCTTAATTAACAAAATATCGGCAGCTGTCAGTAGGGGTTCGACTGCGCAGATCACTTCCCTCTCCTACAGAAACAAGGGTTACATGGAACTCGTGGCTTTAAGGAGGGAAGAACGCCAAACGGGCCGACTTGAAGCAAGAGAGGCACCCCAGGACGTTTTGATTTCCACTGTCTATACTTTTACAAATAAATTCGTAAAACTTTGTCAGCGTGGCCAGGAAGGATTCAGGACTCACACTCATAGCAGTGGAAGTTCGAAAACATAACGAAGTAATTTTTTTTATATCTGAAATTTCATCATTTTTTTCTCTTACTAATGGCAGCATTTGTTGCTATACGTACACTTTTCTTCATAAGTAAGAGAGATTCTTCGATGAATTTTGCACAGCATACAAAGCATACTTAAAGGTGTATGAAACTCTAGAATTTTCCAAATCTATTAAAAACTGTGTAAAATTTGAGGTAATTAACTATAAAATTTGTGTTTTTTCTAAACATGAACTTTGAAATATAGCAGCTCATCCTTTTTTTCATAAATTTCATAAATTTTAGAGTTACATACACCTGTAAGTATGGTTTGTATGCTGTGCAAAATTCATCGAAGTATCTCTCTAACTTATGAAGAAAAGTGTACCCATAGCAACAAATGCAGCGATCAGTAAGTGAAAAAATGATGAAATTTCACATTTAAATAAAAAAAAGCTGATATGTTTTCGAAGTTCCACTGCAATGAGTGTAAATCCTGAATTTCACATGTAAAGAAAAAAAAGCTGATATGTTTTCGAAGTTCCACTGCAATGAGTGTGAATCCTGAATCCTTCGTGGTGATGCTGACAAAGTTTTATGAATTTATTTGTAAAAGTATAACCACTGGAAATTAAAAGGTCCTGTGATGCCTCTCCTGCTCCAAGTCGGCCCGTTTGACGTCCTACCGGCCGGCCGCTGTGACCGAGCGGTTCTAGGCGCTCAGTCCGGAGCCGTGCGACTCCTACGGTCGCAGGTTCGAATCCTGCCTTGGGCATGCATGTGTGTGCTGTCCTTAGGTTAGTTAGGTTTAAGTTGTTCTAAGTTCTAGGGGACTGATGACCATAGATGTTAAGTCCCATTGTGCTCTGAGCCGTTTGAACCATTTGACGTCCTACCCTTTCTTAAGGAGGGAAGAACGCCAAACCGGCCGACTTGGAGCAGGAGAGGCACCACAGGACATTTTAATTTCCACTGTCTATACGTTCACAAATAAATTCATAAAACTTCGTCAGCGTGGCCACGAAGGATTCAGGATTCACATTCATAGCAGTGGAACTTCGAAATCAAGACAAAATATTTTTTTTTTTACATGTGAAATTTCATCATTTTTTTCAGTTGCTATTGGCTGCATTTGTTGCTATACGTACACTTTTCAGCATAAGTAAGAGAGATTCTTCGATGAATTCTGCACAGCATACAAACCATACTTACAGGCGTATGAAACTCTAGAATTTATGAAATTTATGAAAAAATGAATGAGTTATTACATTTTAAACTACATGTTTAGAAAAAATTCAAATTTTATAGTTAATTACCTCAACTTTTACCACAGTTTTTGATAGATTTGGAAATTTCTAGAGTTTTAAATTAAGGAGTTTGTGTTTAATAAGCACACCAAGTTTGAAAGTAATAGGATATTTGTGACAACCGACCGCGTGGTGAAGAGATGCCGGGGCTGGACTTCAGTTAAGTAGTTTTAATTCGACATGGTACCACGGTACTATAGGTTCTAATTTTAATGTTGACTGTCCTTTACTGTGGCATGTTATAGTAATTTTATGCTTCTGAAGAAGGCTAGATTAATTTAGCCGAAACCTGGTGAAGACCACAAAATTTGCGCGACTGAGGCTGATCCTTCAAAATATTAGTCTTTCGCAGTTGCTGACGGGGCTGCAATATGCTAAAAATTCTTCGAAACGGAGGATCCTGACTGAAACCCAGGCACGGGTGCTACCTAGAGAGCAGGAGACCCAGGTTCGAATCCCTGCCTTCGTACAAATTTTCATTCGGTGCTTCCGTCTGTGTGTATGTGTCATAGATGCTTTTGACTTGAAAAGGTCTCTGGAAACATATTGTCTCACTAAACAGCTTTGTGCTAAGTGTGACAATATTTGATCTGAAATCGGTCTCGGCTACTATACTCTTTCCGCCATGAGACTAAACTTGATGTAAACAAACAAACGCGATGATTGGTCAGGAGCCGTAGCACACGTGCTCTGGTGCTGTTACGCTCTTGGAAGTAGGTCCCACTTATGTGTCAGATATCTTATTACTATGTTAAGTTAAACGAAACTTTAAGATATGCAAAAGTATTAACAACCATCAAGGTATTTCTCAGACACGCTTTACCTACGCAGTTTTTATTTCAATAATCGTGTACAGTCACAGCCCTTATACTGTAGTGCCCTGACTGTCGCGCTGTTAGTACGCAGTATGAAAATGGCTGAGGCTGCTTACTGTCCCGTAGTTAAACACGTTAAAAAATGCCGAGAAATAGCTTGTTATTAATGTTTTTCATACATTTACAAAAAATGGTTCAAATGGCTCTGAGCACTATGGGACTCAACATCTTAGGTCATAAGTCCCCTAGAACGTAGAACTACTTAAACCTACCTAACCTAAGGACATCACACACACCCATGCCCGAAGCAGGATTCGAACCTGCGACCGTAGCAGTCCCGCGGTTCCGGACTGCAGCGCCAGAACCTCTAGACCACCGCGGCCGGCATACATTTACAGAGATAATCGGCTTTGAAGGTCTCCGAGTGACTCTGTTACATACAGTTGACACAAAAACTCGCATTGTATGTATAGCGTAGTAATGGTAGCGTAGTAGACTGGTAGTTCAGTCCAGTTCATGGTTCTCTAGTGCAAGTCTCGCCTAAGTAATTTTTTTTTCTCGTTCAGTTCGAAATACGTACAACTCGTAATTGTAAAATTCATCATAATTTTTTATGAATAATGCACGTCTTCTTGTTTCTAATTACATATTTCTCGCGAAATTCCTGTATTGATTTCAAATATAAATTCTTAATTATCGATATTTTATGAAATACAAATGTTTCTTAAATTAAGAAAACATAAAAATTTAATTTTTAAGGAAAAAATGAAAAAGGAAATAATTTTTATTTGGACGATGTGCATTGTTTTATACCACAGATGTAGATAAGTGTCGTAGAAACATGGAAAACAATCATTTTCACAACATCGAGCAGACTATACAAATGCTGCATTTTTACACTTGCCGCTGTTCCATAACAATAGGAACCCAACGGAACTGATCTGGGGAAGAGTTAAGGGATTTGTCGCGAGAAATAGTAAGACTGTTAAGCTGCCAGACTTACTGGAACTAACGCACTCGGCTGTTTCACACGTCACTGCCGAACGCTGGCGGGATTCAGAACAGCAGGTCATCCAAGAAGAGGACAAAGTGCGGCGCCTGGTTGGCTTCGTGGGTTCTGTTGTTGGTCGACTCGTTACCGACGTAGCAGGTGACAGTTGCAGAACTGAAACGTATTTCTCGGATTGGGAGAAGGAAGGAGTTAAGAGATTACCTGACGACTTGATTGTAATTCATACCTTCATTGCCTTCAGTATTCAACAGTACGGTGAAATCCCTGCAGTACGCTTTTGCACCACACACAGCTCGCTCAGAAGGATTGCCCTGTGTTTTAGTTATGAAGTTTCATCACCCTTGTTTGTAATTAGAATACTACGTAAGGTGAGAAAGAGAACATTTTATGCTTTCCGGCTGGTTACTTAAGAAGCGCGTGGTAATGCTGGAGTTTTGCCGAATAGTATCTCATTCTGTTTAAAAATTAAATGACATGCGAAGCTATGTTGTTTCTTTGCTCGTCTGTTTTCAAGTCTGAACCGCAACGGCTGACACCATTGCTCGTTAGTTGGATCAACTGGTTGGCCAGTGCTGTCGCTCAGTCTGCGTGCGTGTGACCCAGCGTGGAACGTATCCTCGTCATCGTACTTGACTGTACTGCTCACAGCTTGGCTTCCGCTTCACGTGAAACGAAGTCCAATGAGATTCAAGCAAACGCGGAAGAATACAGGCGCAATGTTTACATCACGTTTATTCTTATGATGAACAGACTATAATCGCGCATTCGCAGTTACTGTATCTCGTAAACGGACCGCCCTCGTGTCAGTGTTTACTGGGGCGTTTTTCTATTGTATTATACTTTCAGGCGTTTCAGTGTCCGCTATTAATTGCGATACACCCTGTACAGGGAAAGGTGGGTAGGGGGCACTTTTGTTCCCGGCGTTATCTTAATGAAGGAGTGTATTTGTTTTAAAATCCTGGACGATTACCGCCGAAACGCAACAGACAATAACAGACCACCCACGCAACCCGTGGCGGCGCCGAACGCTGAAGGCTCTTAAGACCCCGCGATGCCTCCGTCCACTTCGCTTTGCTATCGCGCTGCGCTGCCCCCCCACCCGTTTGCGGCTTCATTTGAAAACAATCGAATGTCGGTGCAGCGTGAGTGTTGTCGTGATGGGGGGGAGGGGGGAATGGGGGGGGGCGAGTTGCAATTGTCCGCGCATGCGCGCTGGCCGCATACGCAGCAGCTGTGGTCGTTAACCTTATAACCCGATACCCTGGAGCCCTTTGTGTGCCGCGGCGATTAAATGGCTCCGGACACACACACACACACACACACACACACACACACAGAGACAGAGAGAGAGAGAGAGTCTGTTATTACGACCTGTTAACGAAGGCCCTGGCGACTCCACCCCCAGAACCGTTTACACAGAGCACACCTCACAGGGACTTCGGGCAGCCAGCGCCGCGTACAAATCGAGTGCTCTGAAACGAAATCCTACATTGTTCTGATAACTGAGATACCCCTACTGAGCTTGCGGAATCACGTGATACTAGTGAGGTTCCAATGCCAGTGATATGGGTAGTGTCGGGTCCACGGTAATAGCGGATCTTACTATGAAGCAAACAGCACCAACTCTTCCACTCCAGGAGCTCCGCAACACACGTCGGTGCGACTGTGCGATCTCAGGCAGCGCGTCTTAACAGGTCGTGAAACGATTGTGATGTTGATGATTTTGTTCTGAAAGCGGTGCTGATATTCAAGATAATAAAAGCGGGTTAAAAGCTGTGAGCTGTCTGGGAAGAACTGTTTTTTTAACACGTATCCGGTTTAGTTTACCAAATTGCCAACCACGCTAACATTATTTGTAATCTTTTAATAGTCATCTTACGACGATATATATATAAAAAGGCAATTTAAATAAAAAGAAATAAATCAGTTCATTTATTTTAACATTGATCATTGTTCCGTTAAAATTTCAGCACATTAAACTTGATTCATAACTAAACTGGTGCCTTATTTAGGATTGTGAAAATGTGAGTTTGTAATCTTACGGAACACATCAAATATGGAGCCAAGAGTGGGAGACTGCATACAGCACTGCATTCATAAAAGAACACACGAAGAACGTTGAAACATATGCAAGAGGAAATTAACCACAACCAACCGATTCAATTTTCACCCAAAGAAGTTACGTTCGGAGCGCCATCCTCTCCGTCATGAAATTGCCACACACTGGTATACTAAATTCGTACTAACTCTCTGTAAAATCTTCCCGAAAAGAACAGCTGAGGGCTACTTTGATGATTACACCACATGCTCCACGTGGTCAACTTGGTTTACACAAAGAGTCTAACTCCACAATAATTTTGATAATTAAAATAAATTAGATCGAAACGCAATTTACAAAAGAAAAACCTCGAACTGATTACTATCGTCTTACTATTAACCTGATGGGTGAAACAATTGTATAAGCACGTGGTACTGGTCTCACAAAGTACACCGCACGTGGGTTGAACATAAATAAAAGTTGCTATTTTGAAAAATATTGTCAAGACGAGACGTTATAATCTCACGCACATTCACATTTAAGATTGATGATCTTAGTTAGAGTTACTACTGGAAGATATTCTGAACTTCACACTCTAATTACACTGTGTTGCAATTTAAGATAACGTAAGATATTTTAGATCTAAACCTGAAATAAAGGTGATTAGATTTTCAGTTAGGCTGAACTTAAGAAATCCATTGGCTTACGGACTTAGCAGAGACGCGCTTAGCAGGAGATCTTACCACTTCAGACGCTCGCCGCGGACAGACTGGCGTGGGCCCCTACCGAGGGTGCTTCACAGATACAAGCGGAAGTGACTAGAGAGGCAGCTTCCTATACCAACATGACAAGGGATGGACAGGACCATACCAAGAATAGAAACCTCTTTGCTTTTAGAAAGTGTAGCTACCTGTTCCGATGTTGGTCCTACTGTTCTCTAGCAGACAGGCTTGTCTGCTACCATCAAGCATGCAACTAGAAACAAATTTGCTCATTCATCCTTTCACACAGAAGGGAAGGCTGGTTCAAATGGCTCTGAGCATTATGGGACTTAAATCTGAGGTCATCAGTCCCCTAGAATTTAGAACTACTTAAACCTAACTAAGCTAAGGACATCACACACATCCATGCCCGAGGCGGGATTCGAACCTGCGACCGTAGCGCAGAAGGGAAGGGGGTTGACAGTATCTTATCATATACAGTATATAAAAGAAAGCGAATGTAGGTTCCGTATGAGACTGTGTGACATGAACTACATATAAACTGTGTTTTAAAGTGTAGTAGTGTGACAGATCGTTCTTTTTTATGTGTAAAAGTAACACGTTCCACTGCTCAGTCTCCTCCCAGATAGAGTCAGAAACACCGCAGTAAATTTAGAAGTGGAATGTATGCCGTAAATGACAACAGATTTAAGAAATTAACAGGAAAGGAATCCAACAGATACCTTTCACGATCTTTGCACTGATACGTATAAACAGTTCGGCTTGCTGAAACTCATGTCTGATTGCCTCTGATGATGCCTGCAGCTTTAGTTGACGACACATTAGGTGCAGTCAGAAGCCTTGAACGGTACCTAATGCCCATAAAACAAAATTCAGCCCTATGTCCCGATCAGACCCGTGATAAATAACAGAACTACACCACATATCGTTTAGGCAGACGAATGCGCACTTTTCGAAAACATTAGTAACCTAATGCTCTAATTAACAATATGTTTAAGCCACAGCAACATAATAAGATGCAGGCCTCGCCAGCGAGCAGGGGAAATTATAAGTAAACGCTGATAAAACATGCAACATGATGTATCAACAACAAACCACACCAAAGAGTTCTCCATATCAAAGTCTCACAAAATTTTTGCCGATGTGCACAGGTCACATTTAGTAGGCAAACAAGAAGCTCAGGACAAGTCCAACATTGCAATGGTAACCGTTAGAAATGGGGCATGTGGCACTATTTTATCAGAATATATAGCCTGCACAAAAATTTAGATGTTACTCTAAGATCCCCGTGTTGGAGGTGACATGCTGTATTTATTTAGACTTGGGACTAATTTCTGGTGGCGGCCAAAGGGCACACATAACGTAAAACATGTAATGTACATATGTAACTGAAACAACAATTAAATCTGATTAACGTACTCTCAACCTACATAAAATTAGTATGGAGGGGAAAGTGGGGTAAAGTGGCCAGATTGGCAGAAGTGGCCATTGCTTATATTTTGTCTTGTACGGTGTTGCTGCCTGCCGAGAAGTAGGCACCATGATTGTTGTCAGTGAGTGTGACAGAGGAGGCTTGTTTCGTTCTGCTTTATTAAAAACGTTTCTGATATTCATTCGACTGATACACAGCAAGTGACTCACATTCTTCTTGTTGGTTCAGGTGTGCGTGGCGAAGATTGCATCTTTTCTCAGTAGTTCATATTTGATCTGTTTTCCCCCCTTAAGAGTTATTTACTTCCATGTATCGTACATAATACTACAGACTGATTTATAAATTCTTGTATAACGAAAGGTACCATCTGTCATTTTATCTCTTTGTGACTATTTGGAATTAATTAATTAATGATATTTACAAACATCTCTGTTACGTAAACAGTTGACTTAATACAAATAACCGATTGGAAATAGCCTTATCAGCCGCTTGGAATCGTTTTGCGTATTATAACATCAAGATGTCTCGAAACATGTCGGAAATTGGAGCAACAAACGTGGATCTCTGCAGGGTAGGAAATGCAATTGAGGCAGTGAAGAATCACAAAATGCCTTTTTCTACAGAACCGAAGCAGTTTGATTTTCAACGTAGAATACTGAAAAGGAGAGTTCTCGAATAAAAAAAGAGGCGTAGTACGTGGTAAAAGGATTATGGGATAGCTTAACGTGGTGTTCAATGTAAACGAAGGACAAGAAATCCTTAATTATATTTTTTAAATGGAAAACAAATTTTAAGGATCCATTGATCTACGGATATCAGCATAACAGTTGACAGAGCGGAACGAAAGACCAAATGGTTTTTATACTAAGAACATGTACTGATACGGAAAAGTGTCCACACATCAACAAAAGCAAGACGAGAATAATGAAACGTAGTCCAGTTAAATCAGATGATGCTGAGGATATTAGATGAGGAAACGAGACAAAGTAGTAGATGAGTTTTGCCATTTGGGAAACAAAATAACTGATGATGGCCGAAGTAGAGAGGATATAAAATGTAGACTGGCGATGGAAAGGAAAGCGCTTCTGATAGAGAGAAATTTGTTAACATTAAGTGTAGAGTTCTCAGGAAGTCTTTTCTTAAAGTATTTGGATGGAGTGTACCGATGTATGGAACTGAAATATGGACGATAAATAGTTTAGACAAGAAGATAATAGAAGCTTTCGAAATGTAGTGCTACAGAAGAATGCTGAAAAACGGCTCTGAGCGCTATGGGACTTAACATCTGTGGTCATCAGTCCCCTAGAACTTAGAACTACTTAAATCTAATTGACCTAAGGACATCACACACATCCATGCCCGAGGCAGGATTCGAACCTGCGACCGTAGCAGTAGTACGGTTCCCGACTGAAGCACCTAGAATCGCTCGGCCACAACGGTCGGCAAAGAATTGAGGAGAAAAGGAATTCGAGGCACAATCTGAAGGAGGGAGCGATTGGTAGGACATATTCTGAGGCATCAAGGAATGATCAATTTAGTACTGGAGGGACTCGTCTAGGGGTAAAAACCGTAGAGGGAGACCAACAGATGAACGCAGAAAGCAGATTCACAAGCATATAGGTTGCAGTAGTTACATGCACAGGGTAGAGTAGCATGGAGTGCTGTATCAAACGTCTTCGGACTGAAGTCCACAACAACATATGTATGTTTCTGAAAAATGCGTATAGTTCCTACACATAATTTTATTTTTCACTTTAAAATATTGTCGGTGATACGTTATAAAAGATATAGAGATTCAAAATGTGTAAGCGGGTCAGTTTGTATCAGCAACCATCGTTTGGTGAAAGTTCTGTTTCGCTTAGAGTTGCCACTTTACTTCAACTTCCCTATGTTGTTGTTGTTGTGGTCTTCAGTCCTGAGACTGGTTTGATACAGCTCTCCATGCTACTCTATCCTGTGCAAACTTCTTCATCTCGCAGTACCTACTGCAACCTACATCCTTCTGAATCTGCTTAGTGTATTCATCTCTTTCTCTCCATCTACGATTTTTACCCTCCACGCTGCCCTCCAATGATAAATATGTGATTCCTTGATGCCTCAGAACATGTCCTACCAACCGGTCCCTTCTTCTTGTCAAGTTGTGCCACAAATTTTTCTTCTCCCCAATTCTATTCAATACCTCCTCATTAGTTATGTGATCTACCCATGTAATCTTCAGCATTCTTCTGTAGCACCACATTTCGAAAGCTTTTATTCTCTTCTTGTCTTAACTATTTATCGTCCACGCTTCACTTCCATACATGGCTACACTCCATACAAATACTTTCAGTAACGACTTCCTGACACTGAAAGCTATACTCGATGTTAACAAATTTCTCTTCTTCAGAAACGCTTTCCTTTCCATTGGCAGTCTACATTTTATATCCTCTCTACTTCGACTATCATCAGTTATTTTGGTCCCCAAATAGCAAAACTCCTCTACTACTTTAAGTGTCTCGTTTCCTAATCTAATTCCTCAGCGTCACCTGACTTAATTCGACTACATTCCATTATCCTCGTTTTGCTTTTGTTGGTGTTCATCTTATATCCTCCTTTCAAGACACTGTCCATTCCGTTCAACTGCTCTTCCAAGTCCTTTGCTGTCTCTGACAGAAATACAATGTCATCGGCGAACCTCAAAATTTTTATTTCTTCTCCGTGGATTAACTTCCCTATACATTTCGTAAACAATAGAAGAAGAAAGAAACTGGCTAATGACGCCACACTGGGGCAAAAAATGTTCCCGTGTTGAACAAATCAAAAATCGTGTTTTTTGCGGAAAGGCGGACCCTCTGTAATTGACTGCCCATCATCAGGAGGGGCAAGTGCCGGCTTGTACTGTGGGTGATTTAACCACTGAACGTCTCCTAAAGGCGTGTGACGCGACAACAGAGCGCCGGTTATCGACTGCCGCCCTGGCAGACACGACTCGCCCTGTCGACGCCGCTGCGCCCCCCCCCCCTCCCCCCCCCCTCCACCACTCTTCATCCACCCCCACGCGCGCCTTTAACCCAGACTCCACAGGCGGGACTGCGCGGCGCGGCCAGAACAGTAATTAATCCTGCCTCTTTCGCCGGCGGGACAGCCCCCGCCGCTACCGGCAGAGCACGCACGCTCACGCAGGCACGCACACACGCACACACGCACTCGGCAGACAATAGGCCTGCGTAGCGGCGCAGCGCTGGGGGCTGCCATATGGGAGCGAGGCCCGCTCCCTGCTCCGTCACGCGGGGGGCTGCGGGAACGCCGAGGAGCGTGACACGGCACGCCGGCTGCACGCGGCCCGCTGTTTTGTCGGCTGCAGCTCCAATATCCTGTGCACTGCTTCACAACCACACTGGAAAGTTTGTCAAATGATCCGTCTAAAAGTCCCCACCGGCATGAAACAGATATTCCATTTTGTTATGCCACATTCTCGAATGGTGACAAAGTATTATTGGGACATCGTCCGCCCCGATAACTGAGTGGCCAGCGTGACGGATTGCCGTCCTAAGCGCGCGGGTTCGATTCCCGGCTGGGTCGCGGATTTTATCCGCTCAGGGACTCGGTGTTCTGCTGTGTTCATCATCATTTCATCCCCATCCGGCGCGCAATGTGGCGTCGAATGTACACTACTGCCCATTAAAATTGCTACACCACGAAGATGGCGTGCTACAGACGCGAAATTTAACCGACAGGAAGAAGATGGTGTGATACGCAAATGATAAGCTTTTCAGAGCATTCACACACGGCTGGCAACGGTGGCGACACCTACAACGTGCTGACATGAGGAAAGTTTCCAACCGATTTCTTATGCACAAACAGCAGTTGACCAGCATTGCCTGGTGAAACGTTCTTGTGATGCCTCGAGTAAGAAGGAGACATGCGTACCATCACGTTTCCGAGTTTGATGAAGGTCGGATTGTAGCCTATCGCGACTGCGGTTTATCGTATCGCGACAATGCTGCTCGCGTTGGTCGAGATCCAATGACTGTTAACAGAATATGGAATCGGTGGGTTCAGGAGGGTAATACGGAACGCCGTGCTGGATCCCAACGGCCTCGTATCTATCAGTTGAGATGACAGGCATCTTATCCGCATGGCTGTAACGGATCGTGCAGCCACGTCTCTATCCCTGAGTCAACAGATGGAGACGTTTGCGAGACAACAACCATCTGCACGAACAGTTCAGCGACGTTTGAAGCAGCATCCACTATCAGCTCGGAGACCGTGGCTGCGGTTATCGCTGACGCTGCACCACAGACAGGAGCGCCTGCGATGGCGTACTCGACGACGAACCTGGGTGCACGAATGGCAAAACGTCACTTTATAGGATGAATCCAGGTTCTGTTTGCAGCATCATGATGGTCGCACCCGTGTTTGGGGACATCGCGGTGAACGCACATTGGTAGCGTGTATTCGTCATCGCCATACTGGCGTATCACCCGACGTGACGGTATGGGGTGCCATTGCTTACACGTCTCGGTCACCTCTTGTTTGCATTGACGGCACTTTGAGCAGTGGACGTTCCATTACAGATGTGTTAAGACCCGTGGCTCTACCCTTCATTCGATCCCTGCGAAACCGTACATTTCAGCAGAATAATGCACGACTGCATGTTGCAGGTCCTGTACGGGCCTTTCTGGATACAGAAAATGTTCTACTGCTGCCCCGGCCAGCACATTCTCCAGATCTCTCACCAATTGAAAACGTCTGGTCAATGGCGGCCGAGCAGCTGGCTCGTCACAATAAGCCAGTCACTACTCTTGATGAGCTGTGGTATCGCATTGAAGCTGCATGGGCAGCTGAACCTGTACACCCCATCCAAGCTCTGTTTGACTCAATGTCCAGGCGTATCAAGGCGGTTATTACGGCCAGAGGTTGTTGTTCTGGGTACTGATTTGTCAGGATCTATGCACCAAAATTGCGTGAAAATGTAATCACATGTCAGTTCTAGTATAATATATTTGTGCAATGAATACCCGTTTATCATCTGCATTTCTTTTTGGTGTAGCTATTTTAATGGCCAGTAGTGTAATAACACCTGCACCAAGGCGGCCGGACCTGCCGCACAAGGGGCCTGCTGGCCAATGACGCCAAGGGCTCATTTCCATTTCCATTGGGACATCGAGATTAGAGATTAACAAGACATCTACTAAATACACGAGTCGCGTACAATGAGTAATGCAACATTTTTTTTCTGAAAGAAGTTGCTTTTATTCAGGTTTCCAATACACCATGTTCTTCCGCACTCTTTTGGCTACGGAACCCTATTAGTCAACATAATCTCCGTCCAGTGGCACGGTCTTACTCCACCTTACTGGCAGGTACCACCCATGCCTCATCACCTCTGACAATGTGCACCAAAAACTTGTCGCCATGAGCCTCGTATCGCGCAAGCAGTTCCGCACAGGTGGTCCTTCACTGCTCTTTATTGTCTCGTGTCAAGTGACGGGGAACCCAGCGGTCACACACCGTTCAGTACACAACAACTGGTGGATCAGTGTCTCAGCACTACCAAGGAGACGTCCAGTTGTGCAGCGACGTATTTGACTGTGATCAAGCGCCCACCTCGAGTGAGAGTGTCCGCACGTTCCTACACTGCGGGAGCCACAGCTGCCTGCGACCGGCCGGCACGCGGAATGTCGGAGAGGTTTGCGCGACCTCGTTGCGATGATAGACGCCTCGCCCAACGGCTCACCGTGCTTTTGTTCACCGCCAGGTCTTCGTAGACATTCTCCTTTTGTTCACTGCCAAGACTCCGTAATCATTCTCCAACAGCATATGACTATCGGTGATGCTCTGCTTTTCCGCCAAAATAAATTCAATGGCAGGTCTGTGTTTGGAACGCACCTCTGTTAAAGACGCTATTTTGAAGGCTACGTACAGCGCCGTCACTCATCGGAATTTTATGAAATTATAAAGGCTGAATCGGGAATATTCCACACTGTCCGACACCAAATTCTGCATCTGTTCAACGGAAATTGCCCGAGAAAACAAATCTGTTTCATTACACTGCGGTGACATAAGTCATTTGATACCTCTTAATATCGTGTCGAACCTCCTTTTACGCGCTGTAGCGCAGCAATTCGAGATGGCGCCGACTCAAGAAGTCGTTGGAAGTCCCCCTGCAGAAATACTGAGGCGTGCTGCCTTCATAATCGTTCATAACTCCGAAAGTTTCGCCGGTGCAGGACTTTGTGCACGAACTCACCTCTCTGCCACGTCCCATAAATGTTGGATGGGAATCACATCGGGCGATCTGGGCTGCCAAATCACTCGCTCGAGCTGACGAGAGTATCCTTCAAACCAGTCGAGAACAATTGTGGTCCTGTGCTACGACATCGCTGATTGGGAACGATAAGTCCATGAATGGATGGCTGCAGATAGTCTCCAAGTAGCCTAACATAAACATTTCCAGTCACTTCAGTTGGACCAGAGGACGCAGTCCAGTCCATTCCACGTAAACACAGCCCACGCCGTTATGGAGCCGCCACCAGCGTATACAGTGCCTTGTTGACAATTTGGGTCCGTGGCCACCTGGGGTTTGCCCCACACTCTAACCCTACCTTCAGCTCGCACCAACTGAATTCCGGACTCATCTGATCATTCGTCTAGGGTCCAAGCGATATGATCACCAGCCCAGCAGGTCCTGCTGTTAGCAGAGGCATTCGCGCCGGTCGTCTGCAGACATAGCCCATTATCGCCAAATTTCGCCGCACTGTCCTAACGGGTAACTTCCCACATTGATTTCTGTGGTTGGCCCACGCAATGTTCCTTGGGTATTAGCACAGACTTCTCTACGCAAAGACAGCTGCTCTAGGTCGTTAAGTGAAGTCCGTCAGCGACTCCGTTGCCAGTGGTGAGAGGTAATGCTGGAAATTTCGTATTCTCGGCACACTTTTGACACTGTAGGTCTCGTAATGTTGAATTCTTCAGCAATTTCCCAAACCGCATGTCCCACGTGTGTAGACCCAACTACAATCCCCCTTTCAAAGTCTGTTAATTCCCGTCGTGAGGCCATAAACACGTCGGAAACCTTATCACATGACTCACCTGAGTACAAAATGACAGCTCGGGTAATGTGCTGCGCTTACATGCCATGTGTGTGCGATGCTACAGCCATCCTTGTATGTGCATATCGCCAACCCAAGACATACATCACCTCAGTGTATATTCGTGTGTAACACTCATTTTCCATTCGTTTATGTTACGGAGTAAAGAAACCATCCTTCTAGATTTTAAATTATGCAACTGACTCTCTGTCTTTTTATTGTGTAGGACATTCGTTTTTTTTTTCAACTATAATGTCCAAATTTAACCTGCTGTTAATGTGGTCTTAGTATGAAAACTGGTTTGGTACACCTCTCCATGCTACTGTATCCTGTGCAAGCCTCTTCATCTCCGAGTAACTACTTCAACCTACATCCTTTAACATCTGCTTACTGTATTCATCTCTTGGTCACCCTCTATGATCTTTACCCCCCCCCCCCATTTCTCTGTAGTACTAAACTGGTGATTCCTTAATGTCTCAGGATGTGTCCTACCGACCGATCACTTCTTCTAGTCAGGTTGTGCCCATCTAATCATCAGCATTCTTCTGTAGCACCACATATCAAAAGCTTCTATTCTCTTCTAGTCTAAACTGTTTATCGTCCAGTTTGACTTTCATACTTGGTCACACTCCAGACAAATACCTTCAGAAAAGACTTCCTAAAAAAAATTGTTCAAATGGCTCTAAGCACTATGGGACTTAACATCTGAGGTCATCAGACCCCTGGACTTAGAACTACGTAAACCTAACTAACCTAAAGACATCACACACGTCCATGCCCGAGGCAGGATTCGAACCTGCGACCATAGCAACAGCGCGGTTCCGGACTGAAGCGCCTAGAACCTCACGGCCACAATGGCCGGCAGACTTCCTAACACTTCGATGATAACAGATTTCTCTTCTTCGGAAATGCTTTCCTTGCCATTGCCAGTACATTTCATATCCTCTCTACTTCGTTCATCATCAGGTATCCTGCTGCCCAAATAGCAAAACTCATCTACTACTTTAAGTGTCTCGTTACCTAATTCGATTCCCTTAGCATCGCCTGATTTAATTCGACTACATTCCATTATCCTTGTGTTGCTTTTGTTGATGTTCATCTTATATCCTCCTTTCAAGACACTGTCCATTCCGTTCAAATGCCTTTCCGAGTCCTTTGCTGTCCCTGACAGAATTACAGTGTCGTCGGCAAACCTCAAAGTTTTTATTTCTTCTCCCTGGACTCTAATTCCTACTCCAAATTTTTCTTTCTTTTCTTTTCCTGCTTCCTCAATGTACAGATTGAATAACATGAGGGATAGTCTACAACCCTCTCATTCGCTTCGTTCGTTTCGTAGCCACACACACGGGAATGACGATCTACTGTGATATTGAGTAGGACAGGTGAAAGCTTTGTCTTGAATAAAGGAGTGAACTAAGGTGACAGTTTCTCTACCGTCTTATCCAATACAGTGCCTCACAGCGTAGTAAATAACATCAACAAAAGAGGCAAGATCTTCATGAAAATTGTCTATATATGTGCATATGTTGACGACATTGGAAGAGCAAGAAGAAATGCCGATACCCTGAAAGAAATGTACCTGGGAATAGAAACAGAAGCATTAATATGGAATGTATTCGAATTAAATCAAGTGATGCTGACGGAAGTAGATTAGGAAATGAAGCACTCAAAGTAGTAAATGAGTTTTGCTGTTTGGGAAGCAGAATATATGATGACTGTCGAAATAGGGAGGATACAAAATGTAGCCTGGCAAAGAAAGCGTTTCTCAAGAAGAGAAATTTGTTAAAGTCGAGTATAGATTTAAGTATCAGGAAGTCCTTTCTGGAATATTTGAATGAAGTGCACCCATGTATGGAAGTGAAACATGGACGATAAATAGTTTAGACAAGAAGAGAATAAAGGCTTTCGAAATGTGGTGCTACGGAAGAATGCTGAAGATTAGATGGGTAGATCATATAACTAACGAGCAGGTACTGAATGGAACTGAAGAGAAGAGAAATTTGTGGTACAACGTGACTAGAAGAAGGGACCGGTTGATAGGACCCATTCTGAGGCATCAAGCGATAACTAATTTACTGAAACTTCCTGGCAGATCAAAACTGTCTGCCGGACCGAGACTCGAACTCGGGACCTTTCCCTTTCGCCGGCATGTGCTCTACCAACTGAGCTACCCAAGCACGACTCACGCCCCGTCCACTTGCCCGCGAAAGGCAAAGGTCCCGAGTTCGAGTCTCGGTCCGGCACCCAGTTTTCATATGCCAGGAAGTTTCATATCAGCGCATACTCCGCTGCAGAGTGAAAATTTCATTCTTCAACTAATTTACTACTGGAGACATGCGAGGGGGTAAAAGTCGTAGGGGGAGGTAGAGAGATGAATACTTTAAGGAGATTCAGAAGGATGTAGGTCGCAGTAGCTACTTGGAGATGAAGAGGCTTGCACAGAATAGAGTAACATGGAGAGCTGCATCAAACCAGTCTTCGGACTGAAGATCACAACAAGATATATTTAACAGTAGGGGTAGAAGTGTGCAGCCCTTCCTCACACCCTTTTCAATCGGAGCACTTCTCTCTCGGTACTCCTTTCTAGTGTTACAGGGCTCTATGTTGGTGTGCCTGTCGGAGAAGCCTTTAGCTGGAGCACGCTACCGTGCGCGATTCGCCACGGAGAGAACCGGTTCGCTTCCGCCTGCGTTTACGCGGAGCAGTCAGTCCGAGCCGCTGCCGCCGCCGCTGCCTGCGCTCCGAACAGACTGCCCGCATTCGCCAGAGAATCCGCTCAACCAGCGCCACGACGCGACGCCCAGTCTTAACAAGCGATGCGCCCCGCCTGTATAAAATACCGGCTGTGCACGTTCCCTCCCCCCCTCCCCCTCGCCCCCCCCCCCGCTCCCCCCGTCAGTTAATGCCGGACATTTGCCACACCGGACATCTGCCACACTTGCTGCTTCGCCAGGTAGCTCAGATAACAGGGTCGCCCTTCCTCGTACTTCTTCTGTCCGCTTTCAAACCCCCGTCTCCACATCTTACTCGATACAACAAGTACATAAGGTACCTCCTTCTTCGACATCTTAGCCAAATACAGAGCTTCTTTTCCGAAATCGAAATATTTATAACTTTTGGGAAGCGAAAGCAATTCCGACGATTATGTCAGTATGTAATCAGTTTTGCCAAGTATAAATATAAGATCCCTCTGACTGTACGGTAGCTTCCTTTTACCCTTACTGACTGCAACAGAAACAGTCCATCGCCATGAGAGCAACAAGAAAGGAACGATGTAAAGATAATGCGAATGTACGCTAATCATTTCTTTTGGATCACTGCATTTGTGCCTACTTTAATTACTACAACTGCATGCCCAAAAGACGATAAGGAAAGAAGAAATGGGTATGTGAATGTTTGAAAAGAAGAACGACATACTCCACACTAATTTACTCTCTAAAATCCGATATCTATTGCGGCGAAACATTAGTTAATAAAGCGTAGTGGGACAATGTTCAAGACATGACTGAAAGTACGTCCATAAACAGAGATAAGAACAGCTATCATTAATATATCATCTAAAGTCGACGTACATTTTTAAAATGTTAGAAATAAGGAAATGAAGTAATACAGAACGCTATGCTTGTAATGTACGTTGTTGTTCTACATTGTTTAGGTCTGGTATTTACAGGGTCACAGAGAAAGCATCCTAGGCTTTGGAGGGAAAAGCCGTAATTGTAATGATCACTACAACAGAAACAAAAAGCACAACTTAAGGAAACATAATGTAATGTTAATTTCAGCTCAAAAGCGACATTGAAGCAAATAATTACGGTGACTTAGTATGGACAGAGGTTATATTCGACAACCGGAATAAATTAATAACTGACTCCTTTTACCGACCCCAGGTCTCAGATGAAACAGTTGCTGAACAGTTCAAAGAAAACTCGAGTCTCATCGCAAATAGGTACCCTACTCATACAATTATTGTTGGCAGTGACTTCAATCTACCTTCCGTATGTTGACAAAAAAACATTTTCAGACCCTATTGTACAGAGAAAACAACTTCCGTAATTGTTCTAAATGCTTTTTTTCAAAATTATTTTGAACAGTTAGTTCACGAGGCCATTCATATTGTAAATGGTTACGAAAATACACTTGACCTCTTAGCCACAAATTATCCTGAGCATCACGACGGATACAGGGATTAGTGAAGACACAGTCGTAGCGAGGCTCAATTCCGTATCAAAGAAATTCATTAAAACTAAATGCGAAATATGTCTATTTATAAAAGTAACTGAAAATCCGGTTGACATCTTTCTAAGAGATCCTTCCAAACTATGTAACTGAAGACCATATGTGGCTTAAGTTCAAAGAAATAGTATTAACAGCATTCGAGAGATTCATACCAAATAAATTAATAACACACGGACCTGATCCCCCATGGTACACAAAACACGACAGAAAGCTAATGCAGGAGCACCGAAAAAGGCACGTATAATTTAGACGAACGAAAATCTCCAAGATTGGCGAAATTTTACTGAGGCTCGAAATTTGGTGCGGATTTCAATGCAAGATGCATTTAACAGTTTCCACAACGAAACTCTTTCTACTCCCCCCCCCCCCCCCCCCACTCCAATGAACCATGGGCCTTGCCGTTGGTGGGGAGGCTTGCGTGCCTCAACGATACAGATAGCCGTACCGTAGGTGCAACCACAACGGAGGGGTATCTGTTGAGAGGCCAGACAAACGTGTGGTTCCTGAAGAGGGGCAGCAGCCTTTTCAGTAGTTACAGGGGCAACAGTCTGGACGATTGACTGACCTGGCCTTGCAACATTAACCAAAATGGCCTTGCTGTTCTGGTACTGCGAACGGCTGAAAGCAAGGGGAAACTACGGCCGTAATTTTTTCCGAGGGCATGCAGCTTTACTGTATGGATAAATGATGACGGCGTCCTCTTGGGTAAAATATTCCGGAGGTAAAATAGTTCCCCATTCGGATCTCCGGGCGGGGACTACTCAAGAGGACGTTGTTATCGAGAGGAAGAAAACTGGTGTTCTACGGATCGGAGCGTGGAATGTCAGATCCCTTAATCGGGCAGGTAGGTTAGAAAATTTAAAAAGGGAAATGGATAGGTTAAAGTTAGATATAGTGGGAATTACTGAAGTTCGGTGGCAGGAGGAACAAGACTTCTGGTCAGGTGAATACAAGGTTATAAATACAAAATCAAATAGGGGTAATGCACGAGTGGGTTTAATAATGAATAAAAAAAATAGGTGTACGGGTAAGCTACTACAAACAGCATAGTGAACGCATTATTATGGCCAAGATAGACACGAAACCCACGCCTACTACAGTAGTACAAGTTTATATGCCAACTAGCTCTGCAGATGATGAAGAAATTGATGAAATGTATGATGAGATAAAAGAAATTATTCAGGTAGTGAAGGGAGACGAAAATTTAATAGTCATGGGTGGCTGGAATTCGTCAGTAGGAAAAGGGAGAGAAGGAAACATAGTAGGTGAATATAGACTGGGGCTAAGAAATGAAAGAGGAAGCCGCCTGGTAGAATTTTGCGCAGAGCATAACTTAATCATAGCCAATACTTGGTTTAAGAATCATCAAAGAAGGTTGTATACATGGAAGAACCCTGGAGATACTAAAAGGTATCAGATAGATTATATAATGGTAAGACAGAGATTTATACGGCCGATTCTGTCCGTCACTCTGGGAATGTATGGCAGAAAGGCCATATCTGGGGAATTTGGTGGCCAGCGGAAGTGTTTAAACTCAGAAGAGTTTTTTCTGGTTCCTTACTTCGCCGAGTGTTTGGCTCTGTTACACTTCTAATGTAATTTGTGGAGTACCTATTGCTCCTTAGAACAGTTTCCAGGTGTTGCATTTCTCGTATGAGGTGTTGAGGCTCACATATTCGTCCTGCTCTGCGCAAACACGGCGTAAAGACGATTTTCAAACCGACAAGGAAGATCAAAGAGTGTCTTAGATCGGCGAAGGAGAAAAGAGACCCACTTGCAATGTCGGGAATATACCGTATACCTTGCACATGCGGAAAAGCTCATGTCAGAATGACTGGACGATCCATTAACACCAGGATCAAAGAGCATAAGCGACATTGCAGGTTGGGGCAGGTGGAGAAATCGGCCGTGGCAGAGCACGCACTGAATGAGACCGACCACGTAATAAAATTCGCCGACACGGAAGTTCTGGCTGTAGAGAAAAACTATCCACACGCGCTTGTTCAGAGAAGCTGTAGAAATCCAAAAACACGCGAACAGTTTCAACAAGAAAGAGGAAAGCCTTAAGGTAAACGGATTCCGGCTTCCCGTACTGCAGCGATCGACCGTCGCAGGTAGCAAGAGGAGAAACGCACCGGAAATGACCGCGGAGAAGCCCTCGGACGTTGGCGCGCCAGGTACATATAGCCTGCGGCCGCGAGCTCGCCTCCAGTTCACCGCCGGCAATGGAGGGTGAAGCTCTGACAATGCCAGCCACTCGTGCTGGCGAAACGTCAGAAAAAATCATTAGATGAACGTCGGCCGAAGAACCCGAGACAGAAGCCAATAGGCAGTTTGTCACACCAGATTAACTTAAAGTAAAAGTTTTAACAATTCACACAAGGACACAAACTATGCACCCCGTAGGAGAGATGGAAATGGTAAAAAACACTAAAATTATAAGATTAACTTGATTTTAACTTCTAAGAAAAGTCTTACGGTGGAAGGGTGGCAACTTTATATAGTAAAATGACCATTTAAATAAAAGCCCATGAAATGCAATCTTACATAAAATTATACAAGGTTGGCCAAACATGCTCTACAGTACACATATACCGCCTCTCAAGATGATAGGCAAGATAAAAACATATTTCAGGAATTAGGCCGTTACACTTCAAGCAATAAATTCGACAACACACCGAATCCGACAAACATGACAGAGGCAGCTATTAACGTACGGCAGATTGATACGGAGATTACCGAACAACCCGAACCACAGGTTTCTCTAACCCGCCCCTACTCCACAAAGGAAAAAAAAAAAAACGGACCACCCAAGTTATAAATAACCACCTTTCCGCGGGTGGGCAAACGGAGAGACAGCCCAAGGATGACTGCACGACACAAAGCTTTACACCTCCCCTGAGTCCGTCAACACCGACATTGGACTGTTGATGACTGGAATCATGTTGACTGGTCCCACGAGTCTCGCTTCAAATTGTATCTAGCAGATGGACGTGTACGGTTATGGAGACAACCTCATGAATCGGTGGACCCTGCATGTCAGCACGGTAATGTTCAAGCTGGTGGAGGCTCTGTAATGGTGTGTGGCGTGTGCACTTGGAGTGATGTGGGACCCCTGATACGTCTAGATACGACTCTGACAGGTGACAATTACGTAAGCATACTGTTTGATCATCTGCATCCGTTCATGTCCATTGTACATTCCGACGGACTTGGGCAATTCCAGCAGGACAATGTGACCCCTCACATGCCTAGAAGTTATATAGAGTGGCTTGGGGAACACTCTTCTGAGTTTAAACACTTCCGCTGGCCACCAAATTCCGCAGACATGAACATTATTGAGCATATCTGGGACGTCTTGCAACGTGCTGTTTAGAAGAGATCTCCACCCCCTCGTACTCTTCCGGATTTATGGACAGCCCTGCAGGATTCATGGTGTCAGTTCCCTCCAGCACTACTTCAGACATTAGTGGAGTCCATGCCACGTCGTGTTGTGGCACCTCTGTGTGCTCGCGGGGCCCTGCACGATATTAGGCAGGTGTACCAGTTTTTCTGGTTCTTCAGTTTATGAGGTCAGAATTACAGCCTCGCTGCCACCTCCCGCTGTTGAATGATGCTGATAATTATGCATCGTGGATTAAATGCAACTCATTTACTTCTGGACACTCTTCTACTACCGCCCCGTTCTCATCCTCATGATCATAGCCCCAAACATTACTGTGGCTGTTGAAATCGCCAATCACAATCACACTCTTTTCATTAGAAAAATGGATGGTTTATTAACCATATATTCAGAATAACCAGGAATGGAAGTCAAAATCGGCGCTAGATGGCAGCAGGGTAAACATGGTGCCACCGTCTCATAGGTACTATGATAATAAATTACATAAAGTGACCAAGTTAAAAGTTCACATGGAAATAATACAGTGTAACGAGATATTTTAATAACATAATAAGGGAAACATTAAAAATGTGGCATATAGATAATATGTTCCAAGTATGTAGGTCACTGACCACTAATAGTTAGAATCGTATGATTTATTGTCAAGCAGTGTCCAGCCAACATTAACAATTTGCAGCCAACATTAACAATTTGCTATGGTAATACCTGAACATATAGTGGAACAAAACCATCACAATAAAGCTGACATTTTCAACACAACAGGCGTATGGATGCGCGAATAGCAGGGCATTAAAATAACGAAACGTTAATAGTATAGGTTTAAAATGTTATACTACAGAATTAAAACACAAAAGCAACAAATAAGTAGCCAATGAAATAGTATGTGGCCGATGGAGATAAGGGTGGGAAGCTGGGGGAAGAGGTGGTGGATAGAGATCCATGCAAATGAGGTAAGGTATTGAAAATAAGGGTGGGGGAAAGGGGGGAGAGGGGGCAGGAAGGGAGTGAGTAGAAGGGCGAGGGGTTGGTTGCAGGGAGTGAGCGTTGGGGAGCAGTGGAAGAGGGGACAAGAAGGAGAGACCATATTAAAATAGCAGTGTCAAATGTACCTTAAAGTACATAACCGTAAGACAGATTAATCGCCAGTGTGTAATTAATAACATAACTCACAAGGCACATCAGTGATTTTTCATCAGTAAAGTCATTCCTTCAACCTGCTGTATGGCTCTTTATGCGATGTAGTCAGCTAACTACAGATCTACGCTTACGTAGTTCTGAGTTTCTGTTCTAAACAAAAGTTCAATTCAGACGTTGTCCTAACATCCCCCTGTGTTACAAATGAAGTGCAGTATTAATATAGACTTGTGGATCATTGCTGTTTGCAGGCACATGGTACACACAATCTTAGAACAGCTAAACCACGTATTTAATATAAACAACAACAACATCATATTTCATTGTATTCCTAACGTACACAAAATTTGTACGTACATATTGTAAAAAAAATGGAAGAAGAAGCCCATTGAAGATTTCACAACGGTTATGAAACACTTTTCGCGACTAAACAAAGCCAAAAAGTTTTGTGTTCTGGCAAGAAGTCGAATCTTCTTTAATTCATTAAAAATAATGATGAAGATTAGATGTGTAGGTGGAGTAACTGATGAAGAGGTTTCTGTAGTTGCTGTTCTGGTCTTCATTCCGAAGATCGGTTTGATGCATCTCTCCGTACTACTGTATCTCGTAAAAACCTCTTAATCTCCGAATACCTACTGCATCCTACATCCACTACAACCTGTTTATTGTATCAACTCTTTATCTCTTTCTTCAGTTTTTATAGCCCACATTTCTCTCCATCACTCAGTTTCATTGTTCTTGATGCCTTAGGATATGCCTACCAGTCGATAATTTCTTTTAGTGAACTTGAGTTACGGAGTCGAATTGAGGAAAACAGAAAATCATGGCACAATTTGGCTTTCAGATGCGATCGATTGATATGACACACCTTAAGCCGTCAACGAATTGTCAATTTGGTAATGGAAGGTAGTATGGAGGGTAAACATTGTAGAGGGAGACTATCAGATGAATATAGCAAGCGCGTTCCAGTAGATGTAGTTGCGCTAGTTATTTGGAGATGATGAGGCTTGTGCGGGGTAGAGTAGCATGAAGAGCTGAATCAAACCAGTCTTCGGAATGAAGACAGCAGCAACATATTAACGTGCTGATTTGTCTCTCCACAAAAAGTGCCATGATTCTAATTGCAAATATACATTAAGTGAATTACTTTAACAACTCTGAAATATGTTTCTTTTTCTTTCCAGTACAAATTCTTCTCGATATGGACAACTAAAAGTCTTGAAGTTCCCATCCAGCTAGTATCCACCTGTGTGTTACATGTATATTGTAATTATGCAGAGATGAATATGTTGTATCTTTTTGAAATTGGGAGAGAAGCTATTTGCAGGAAACAGCTCAATAATACCTTAAGAACATTATTGAGTGCAAGTTGTATAGGTTAAATTCCGCCTTTTGCAAGTGTAATGAAAGTCTTCTTAAAAATAAACGCGTTTCACTTTATTCTAAAGAATCTTCAGTGATCGCTGTAATGATATAATTTTATTATAACTTACAATTAACCTGTTCTGCCAGGTGTTTTTGTGTTTAGCAGAATCACTCTGGTCTCTCGCTGTTTCGTGTGTTTTGTTTTGTTATTGCGGGAGTGTTCGTCTTATGTTTCTTTTGTTGTGGTGGGAGCGTATGTTATTCCTCTGTGCGTGTGTATGTGTGTATGTGTAAAGGGAGCTAACATGTTTTCACTACTGTATGTGCAAATTATTGCTTTAGTGGGATACAGTGGTTGATGATGTAGTTTGTGATTTGTCTTGTGTGTCTCTTCCTCTACAATATGTTTTTCTTTAAAACGTCTGGTTGCTGATGTTTGTCTGGTCATTTATTATGTGTTTCTTCTCTGTTATTACTTTTCGAATTTGGAAGTTGTGTTGTAGGTTTAGGAAATGTTTCTTGTTCCTGAATCTGCCTACTTTCACATCAAATAGCGAAATGACAGTGGTTGTTCACAACACAAAAAATGGTTCAAATAGCTCTGACCACTATGGGACTCAACATCTTAGGTCATAAGTCCCCTAGAACTTAGAACTACTTAAACCTAACTAACCTAAGGACATGACACACAGCCATACCCGAGGCAGGATTCGAACCTGCGACCGTAACAGTCGCGCGGTTCCGAACTGAAGCGCCTAGAACCGCTCGGCCACCGCGGCCGGCCTGTTCACAACACGAAAATGTGATTATCTTTAGTGTTGGTGAAAGCGCAATGTGCGAAAATATAAAACAAATATGTCGAAGAACAGAATAAAGGCGTGAAGAACAAAAAAAAAATCGTGAGCAGCGATAATAACTAATACCGTTTATAGTAGTAAGTTAAAGCATGACTCTAGCAAACAAAATTGTAAGATAAAAAGACATTTATTGTTACAGTGACTGCCGACGATGCTTTAGAATAATGTGAAACGCGTTTGATCTTAAGAAGACTTTCATCACAGATGCAAAAGTCGTTATCTATAAAACTGACAACATCTGCAACTGAGGAAAAAAGAGGCCGAAAAACAAAAGAAGACAAAGTGTATTATTTGGTATTCGTGTCTTGGCGCCTGTAGGTTTGGACTGATTACAGTTCTAGTGTCATCAGCACTGCAAAAAGAACTAATTGTGCTTGTTGTATGTCGGATGGGAGGTCGTTCACCTGTACGAGAGGCAACAGTGGACCTAAAATCAAGCCTTCTGGAATTCCGTAGTGATTTCTCCCCAGTCAGAAGCGAAGGACATGTGCAGTGTGTGCGGCAGGGCCGAACTGTTCCGAACAGAGCTACTTGTTGTGGCGCTGGGTTTCTGGGAGAGGGCCGCTTTTGTGAGAGAGGGAGAGCTGCCGCATGGGCCGGTGTGTTAAGGGTGAGGAGCGAGGGCTGAGGGCTGAGGGCCGGCGCGCAGGACAAGTGTCGCCCCTCTCCTCCCTCACCCCTCCTGAGGCCCGACCCACCCCATCTGGAGCAAATTGTCAGCAGCTGAGGGTGTCGGGGTAGCAGCCAAGGGAACAGCCGACCGAGGCGGCAAACGAGATTTCTGTTTGATTTTCCCCACGTCACACTACGTATTCATGGTTTGGCCCTACTGGACTATGCGGTGTACAACAAGGGGCATTTCCAAAGTTTTGTTTGCTTTGGCTTTTCTTTGTGGCCATGTTACTCTCTCCTCACAATCAGAATAGGCTCTGTCCCGTTCCTCATATGAACTTTTTCCGGTTTTCTTGGATTCTGCTGCGAGGCCAATTGTCGAATTATGACCACCAACTGTCGAATTATGATCATCTTGGGGTTGAAGGTCTTTTTTCCGTATTTGCTTTAACAATATGATGTGTTGGCAGAAGAGCCAACACCGTGTTGCTAGAGGAGGCCGAAATGCACGCGTTTAAGCTCACGCAAACTGGCGTGAGGTCTGGAACAATTAAAGGAGTTGAGTCTAATAAATAAAGTACGTAGTTGATGTAATACTTAACTTTAATCCATAATTGGAGAACATTGCTCTTGAGGATACATAAGTACAATCTCAATATAAACTGGTAATGGCGCCTTGCTAGGTCGTAGCAAATGACGTAGCTGAAGGTTATGCTAACTATCGTCCCGGCAAATGAGAGCGTATTTGTCAGTGTAGCATCGCTAGCAAAGTCTGCTGTACAACTGGGGCGAGTGCTAGCACGTCTCTCTAG
This sequence comes from Schistocerca cancellata, assembly GCF_023864275.1. Taxonomy (NCBI): domain Eukaryota; kingdom Metazoa; phylum Arthropoda; class Insecta; order Orthoptera; family Acrididae; genus Schistocerca; species Schistocerca cancellata. The sequence continues at coordinate 11,268,728 of NC_064635.1, read as the reverse complement.
ACCTGCCGTGTGGCGAGGCTCGGTCTGCAATCACTGACAGTGGCGACACGCGGGTCCGACGTATACTAGCGGACCGCGGCCGATTTAAAGGCTACCACCTAGCAAGTGTGGTGTCTGGCGGTGACACCACACAATACGTATGTTTTTGGATAGGGTCCGTCTTTAGCAAAACACCATTTTGTTTTTTAATCCAAACATGTTTCACTGCAGTTGCAGCATCTTCACTGGGCTTTAATTTCTCATCTGTTAAAGATAAAGAATATTCTTTACTGTTTCTATAGATGTAACTATTAGGTTTTAAATCGTAATTACAGATATTTGGAAAAACACATATATTATGGATTCATACCTTTTTACCACATGGTGTGGTTTTTCTGATGTGTGTTGTTTCTATAGTGACTGTTTTGTTCCACAGTTTGTCATCTGGAACCACTTACATCTTAAAGTAGATAAATTGTTTAAGCCAAAATTAAGATTTGAAATTGTTATTTCTATGCCTGAAATTAATTAATTCTATGTCTGTCTGTGTGTGTGTCTATTTACATAATGTTTCACTTACGCTTTCTTTCTCCTCATCTTCATCACTGACATACACTATATATTGAGTTGCCACTGTCACTGTTTCACTGTTTACCAGCTGTAAAAACAAACATGGCGGGCAGTGGAACAGTTGAAGGTGTAAAAACAACTGTTCCACTGTCAGCTATCTTGTTTTTACACCTTCAACTGTTCCACTGCCCGCCATGTTTGTTTTTACAGCTGGTAAACAGTGAAACGGTGACAGTGACAGTGGCAACTCTATATATAGTGTATGTCAGTGATGAAGATGAGGAGAAAGAAAGCGTAAGTGAAACATTATGTAAATAGACACACACACAGACAGACACACACACACATACAATTAATTAATTTCAGGCATAGAAATAACAATTTCAAATCGTAATTTTGGCTTAAACAATTTATCTATTTTAAGGTGTAAGTGGCTGCAGATGACAAACTGTGGAACAAAACAGTCACTATAGAAACACAACACATCAGAAAAACCACACCATATAAAAAGGTATTAATCCATAATATATGTGTTTTTTCAAATAACTGTAATTACGATTTAAAACCTAATAGTTACATGTATAGAAACAGTAAAGAATATTCTTTATCTTTAACAGATGAGAAATTAAAGCCCAGTGAAGATGCTGCAACTGCAGTGAAACATGTTTGGGTTAAAAAACAAAATTGTGTTTTGCTAAAGGCGGGACCCTACCTAAAAAGATACGTATTGTCGAATTATGAATTTTCTGCCTAGAGTTTTTTTGTATGCTATATCTAGTAATCTTATTCCTCATTCGTTTTGGTCTTTTGTACTGTATCAATCTTTTTTTTCGTATAGACCAACTAGGATCACGTAACAACTTCAGTTCCTTTTCTTCCCTTGTACGCCTTCATCTACTCCCCTTGTTGTCTTTTAATTTCTTCTGTCCATGTTGTTCCCGATTGCGTATTTCTTCTGCATCGAAGGCCTTTTCCATTTAATATATTATTCTTGAAATATTTCCGTCTGTTATTTCCGATTCTTTGATGACCTTTCTTTCTAGATCTTTCCTTATTTCTGTAATCCATGCTACTGTCGGTTTCTTCTTCCAGAAGTACAGGAATATTTGTTTCGTTAGCCTGTTCTCATTCCTTCTCTAGATGTGACCAAAAAAGATTAATCTTCTTTTAGCCATTACTTCCATTTCCTCTATATTTTTGTAGATCTCCTCATTACTTCTCATTTTTCAGGCATCTGTAGTTTGTATTGCACCCATTATTTTTCTAACTATCGGCCTTTCAAGTGCCTCTGTTCTGTCCAGTTATAGTTCAGTGTTACGCATTCACATCCGCATTCTTCTCGTACCACTGGTATAATGTTTTAATTCTGTTTTTCTAGATATGCATTTCTTGTCGTAAATATTCTTTGTCAAACCGTGTGTTCTCACCATTTTGTTAACTCTTACAGCCATTCTGTTGTACAGTTTCTCCAACATATCTGACTTTATTGACTCGCTCTACTTTTACCTACTTGTATTTCTACGAATTCTGGTGTATTTTTTATGTTTGTCATGAATTTTGTATTATTGTTTCAGTTTTTGGTTTACTGTGAGTTCCGTACAATTCCACACCCTGTCACAGGTACCCTGTTTGGTTTCATTCTGCCGCAGCCGTGTTACGTCCTCCTGAAACATGGCGGCAACTGCCATGGATTTATTTGAAATAGATCTATGTACCTGTTAAACAGAAGACAGGGAAATTCAGTTCACAAAAATTGTATAACTAAAAAAAATCACGATTTGCTGGATCTTGGAGACAGAGTAAGTTAGCATTTGGAAGAAAGTGAAAAATGTAAAACAAAAGTTCTGTATTGGCTGTTTACTTAAAAAATACAGAGTTATTAGGCAGATATCATTTGTATACTGATTATAAATTTTTAAAAGAGACATAAACTGTGACGATTTTATTTCTGATGATACTCGAGAATGTTCTATGACGAAAGCTGAAGAGCCTTGGCACTTTATTTTGGTTTTCTTCGTGTAGCCAGTGTTCTCGCACCTCGAACTATTTTTCAACTCCGTCATTTCTGGCTTGGTTCAAATGGCTCCGAGCACTATGGGACTTGACATCTGAGGTCATCAGTCCCCTATAACTTAGGTTTAAGTAGTTCTAACTAACCTAAGGACATCACACACATCCATGCCCGATGCAGGATTCAAACCTGCGACCGTAGCAGTCGCGCGGTTCCGGAATGACGCGCCTAGAACCGCTCGGCCACTTCGGCCGGCGTCATTTCTGGCAAATGGGCTACAGCAGCTGAGCGTCATTGTAACGGCAATAGTCTTCCCCTTTCAGGATTCTTGATAATTTTGTCCCTCTTGGCCACTTAACAAATGATCTACAAATTCTTAATGCGGTAAATCATGTGGTGAATAAAGCTATTTACAATTATCGGATCTATGAAGTGAAATATAGTTTTTCAGCACACGTTTTGGCCTTGGTGCAGACGATCTAAAACCTCATCATCCTGTCAATCAGGTCCGCGCCATCCATATTTTTATTGCAGCAGCCGTTCGCTGCTGAGCGGGGAACGTGAACGTATTTTACATATTGCTTCGTCCATCTTCTACACTGACCCATAGGCTGCTACCCAGTCTTGGTCGATGCAGTTGTGGCTGGCTTTTGGTCATACTATTTTACACTAGAAATTACGCTTCTCTCACTGTCACCTCAAGAGACACACGCCCTTGATTTTCAAGAATCTTACCTGCTGTCAGATGCACTGCTCTGGGTGTTCGCGACTTCCAGAAAATGCTAGTGTTTACAAAAGAAAATTATAGTAATATATCAGGTAGTGACATAGGGCAAAGCGAATCGAAACAGAACTACACTACCGGAGGGGATTTTTCTCCCGTCGTTACAACTACAAAAAATGCTTGTTTTTTTATCACCAGACGCGTTTCGCTTTATTGCTGTAAAGCATCATCAGTGGTCTGTAATTAAAGATACTTACATTTCGATTTCTTTTTAAGATCGAAAAACAGTTCGTTAACAATTTTGTGATGTTTACTTATGGAAATGTCTGCTTGGTTTTTGACCCATATCGGGAAAGACTGTCTGCTAGCATGTCTTTGCTTTCTTTCTACATTAGACAGTGATACTTGTGGTCATTTTCCACTCCTTTACAGAACTATGCATTTCTTACGTTTTACACAAGCACACTTTTCGTACACCACAGTTTACTGTTAATTTGTATACTTGTAAGTGTGTATTGTGTTTTTTTAGTGTTGTTAACTTTGCCAATAGTTTGTCTTCGTCCTACACTTTTTGTCTTTTTCTCTGTAGTTAATTACATGTGTGTTATTCTATTTAATTATGTTGCTGTGCGTTTGTACCGTGTAAGAGTAGTAACGGAATAGTGATGGAGCTGCTTTTTTTCGTGTTTAGGTAGGGGGAGGGGGGGGAGAAGAAAAGACGAAAACTCAAGTGGAGATAAGTGCATAGTAGTGTGATGGAGAGTGAGTTGGAAGAAAACGTGAGGAGCAAAAAGTGAAATGAAATTGGGGAGGGGGGAAGGGTAAAGCATGAAAAGGCCGTTTTCTTTTTCATGTGATTTCTTTAGTTATTTCCTATAGCGTCTGGTTTCCAACATTTATTTTTTATTTTGTATTAATGCTTTCTGTACGTGGAAGTTTTCTCGGAAAGGGAGGATGTGTCTGTCTTCACTGATTCTTGTGATGTTCGTATCTTTTTCAACAGTGCTTGGTCTGTGGTATTTCAGTTTTAGATGGACTGCAAATGCTGAATGGTTTGTACGGTATTTCAGTGCTCTGATTTGTTCTTTATATCTTGTGTCAAATGTCCCGCCAGTCATTCCAGTCTCTGCAGCTCAGCTGATAGGTATCAGTCTGGTTTTCATTTCAGTTTTGGGATGTGCTTTTGTATTGAGTTTTCTTGTTTGTTTTGTAAGCAGTGTTGATGCATAACACACATATGACTACAGAAAAAAAAAACAACAGAAAAATACAGGTCAGAGACAAAGTAGTGGCAGTGTTGATAACACTACAGAACTCAATGCAGACTTAGAAGGATACAAATAAATAGAAAACAGTGGTGTATGAAACCGTGCATAGGTAAGAGAAGCACCGGAAAATAGACCACAAGTGCCTAATGACGAGAAGAAAAAGACGTGCTAGCAGATGGCGTTTCCTGAAGTAGGTGACAAACGAAGCAGAAATTTGCGTAAGTAAAAAATTGTTAATGAACTGTGTTTCGATATATATACACACAGTCGTGTGACTAGAGCCTCCCGTCGGGTAGAACGTTCGCCAGGTGCAAGTCTTTCCATTTGACGCCACTTCGGTGACTTACGCGTCGATGGGGATAAAATGGTGATGATTCGGACAACACAACAACACCCATTCCCTGAGCGGGGAAAATCTCCGACCCAGCCTGGAATCGAACCCGGCTCCTTAGGATTGACAGTCTGTCGCGCTGACCACTCAGTCACTGGGGGCAGACAACAAATCAAATTGCAAATATCTTTAATTACAGACCACTGATGATGCTTCACGTCAATAAAGCGAATCTGCTGATAAAAAGACGCATTGTATGGTAGTTGTAACGACGGAATTAAGATGCCCTCAGGAATTTTAAAGCAAGCACGGACGATATGGCCACACCGTAGTAGCCTCGTCGCCACCGTCTTGCCGAAGAAAGGCGAATTAGAGTAGTCCTGTATAACCTAGGTATTGTAAACTACTAAGATAGTTCTAGCTTTGGACAAATTGTTCTTCTGCAAAATTTAGCCTTCTGTGTTGGTAATCCGGCGTAATCCACGATCCAACATTGTGACTGAACCGAAACATTTGGTTTTGATACATTTGCTGCTACGTGACTTGATTATTTGCTATTGATGTTAATTGCTTTAAATGAAACTTCTTTAATCTGTGGTTAATATTCTTTATGAGTGATCATCCTTAATAGTTAACATGTAATGTATGTCCGATTGTCCCATATGTCACCTACTGACTTCATTCAAAGACAGAAAAGGTGATCCTTGCTCACGTTTATGGGACTTTATTAACCGTTGATTTTTATCGTTTATGGTCTTAAATGTATGTTTGTTAAAAATGAATAATCTTAGATTCCTATTGTTTGTTAAGTAATTCTTAAGTTATATAGCAAATATTACGAGTGCAAAAATTTTCTGATTGTTACACTTGCCTGTTCTGTGGTCTGCACTGAAGGGTGTGACAATAAATTCAAAATCGAAAGTGAAGCATTGGGGCGAATTAATCCTTTCCCTTATCAATACCTTTAAAGATAACTGACTGTTTGTCATTTGTTACTGGAATTGGTTGGGAGATCAGTTTGATTGACCCCGCAGAAAGAGTACATCAGACGGCACTGAGGAAGCGTTCGGCGCCGACGGTAACACCCTCCGCTGTGGCCTCGGGGCTGACAGCGGTCGGGGGCGGCTGCGTCAGCGGTGACACGACGCTGGTTTCGCGAATGGGGAGGGCAGGAAAGGAAGAGCAGGGTTTAATTCCACCTTAACCACTGCTGGAGTCGCTTCTTTACGCAGACCTGTCAGCAGCTACGCAAAGGAAGTTAACATCCGCGACGCGAAGGCTCCTTTCGACAGGGGTCCGTTGGGATTTTGAACCGATCACTGGGTCACCGCCGGCTCGCACGAGAACGGGTTTCCTCGCACCCAGCTGGAGGAGTAGCCATTGTTGCGCCTGGAGCGCGCCCGCAGGTGGTAAAGGGGGGCGCGAGGGGCTGAGGGGTTCCCACCGCATTAGCCTGTCTGTACCCCTCACAGCGGGTGGTCACGAGACCCCTAGCACAGTCACTTAGGTGGCCTGGCCAGCAGTTTTTTAGGGACGGAAATTTTTACAGTTCAGAAACAGAACCATTTGCGAATCACGTCTTTGTTTGTGGCGTGTGAAGAGGATTCCAACAGCCGGTACTTCTGACTGGTCGCTCTGTTACAGCTGACACCAACATTCTATTTCTGACTGGTCGCTGTGTTACAGCTGACACCATCATTCTATTTCTGACTGGTCGCTGTGTTACAGCTGACACCAACATTCTAATCACCCCTCGTCTTCAGTACAGTGATGGCTTCTAAAAATGCAACACTGGGAAGAATACCAAGTAACGAAATTTTACCCTTATCGTACGTACCCAGTACAGCAGGACACACTGGCGACACAGCAGTACGTCAAGGACATCCTGCGTCCTCACGTGCGGCCCTCGTGGGACTGTATTGTGGCGCCACTTTTCGTGTGGCTCGTGTCTCTGTGAACTGACTCGCTGATGTTGGCAGCAAGATCCCCCACAGCTGTCCCCGATAGAACATCAACTGCGTCCCACTGCCTGTATTCACGCCATGATGAACCAATTACGTCAGCTGTGGTCCAGTTTGCCTCCAACCACCCTGTGACGCTCTTCCCAACCAGACCGGTGCACGCGTCCAGCACAGTGAGAGTCCAGCCTCATACTGACAAGTGGGCTGCTAATGCTGGACACTGAAGTGACATCGCATACCTTCTCAACCCGTGAAGTTTCATTTCGTTTCCTCCTCTTCCCATTCTGGGAGCTTCACTTTTTTTTTTTTTTTTCAGGCAGTCTCTTTTCAACTGATCTAGTATATGCATTCATTAATGGCGTTATCATACACTCCTGGAAATGGAAAAAAGAACACATTGACACCGGTGTGTCAGACCCACCATACTTGCTCCGGACACTGCGAGAGGGCTGTATAAGCAATGATCACACGCACGGCACAGCGGACACACCAGGAACCGCGGTGTTGGCCGTCGAATGGCGCTAGCTGCGCAGCATTTGTGCACCGCCGCCGTCAGTGTCAGCCAGTTTGCCGTGGCATACGGAGCTCCATCGCAGTCTTTAACACTGGTAGCAAGCCGCGACAGCGTGGACGTGAACCGTATGTGCAGTTGACGGACTTTGAGCGAGGGCGTATAGTGGGCATGCGGGAGGCCGGGTGGACGTACCGCCGAATTGCTCAACACGTGGGGCGTGAGGTCTCCACAGTACATCGATGTTGTCGCCAGTGGTCGGCGGAAGGTGCACGTGCCCGTCGACCTGGGACCGGACCGCAGCGACGCACGGATGCACGCCAAGACCGTAGGACCCTACGCAGTGCCGTAGGGGACCGCACCGCCACTTCCCAGCAAATTAGGGACACTGTTGCTCCTGGGGTATCGGCGAGGACCATTCGCAACCGTCTCCATGAAGCTGGGCTACGGTCCCGCACACCGTTAGGCCGTCTTCCGCTCACGCCCCAACATCGTGCAACCCGCCTCCAGTGGTGTCGCGACAGGCGTGAATGGAGGGACGAATGGGGACGTGTCGTCTTCAGCGATGAGAGTCGCTTCTGCCTTGGTGCCAATGATGGTCGTATGCGTGTTTGGCGCCGTGCAGGTGAGCGCCGCAATCAGGACTGCATACGACCGAGGCACACAGGGCCAACACCCGGCATCATGGTGTGGGGAGCGATCTCCTACACTGGCCGTACACCACTGGTGATCGTCGAGGGGACACTGAATAGTGCACGGTACATCCAAACCGTCATCGAACCCATCGTTCTACCATTCCTAGACCGGCAAGGGAACTTGCTGTTCCAACAGGACAATGCACGTCCGCATGTATCCCGTGCCACCCAACGTGCTCTAGAAGGTGTAAGTCAACTACTCTGGCCAGCAAGATCTCCGGATCTGTCCCCCATTGAGCATCTTTGGGACTGGATGAAGCGTCGTCTCACGCGGTCTGCACGTCCAGCACGAACGCTGGTCCAACTGAGGCGCCAGGTGGAAATGGCATGGCAAGCCGTTCCACAGGACTACATCCAGCATCTCTACGATCGTCTCCATGGGAGAATAGCAGCCTGCATTGCTGCGAAAGGTGGATATACACTGTACTAGTGCCGACATTGTGCATGCTATGTTGCCTGTGTCTATGTGCCTGTGGTTCTGTCAGTGTGATCATGTGATGTATCTGACCCCAGGAATGTGTCAATAAAGTTTCCCCTTCCTGGGACAATGAATTCACGGTGTTCTTATTTCAATTTCCAGGAGTGTATTTAGTTAGACGTCCCACAGTTCATCTGAACCATTCTTTTATCTAATGATTTGGAACAAGTCACTTTACAGGAAGTGTATACACGTTTCACGTTTCGTGTTAACTTTGATAAACACTTATTTTTCAGTCCCACTCATGTAACTACATTTAAATTAGTTCTTTTTTTATTTTTTAACAACCCACCTACTGCTTTACTAGAAAGGATTTGTCCAGGAGAAATGATTTTACGTTAGATTTCAAATTTGCTTTACTACCCGCCAGACATTTTTATGCTATTGGGAAAATGATCAAAAACGTTCCTTGCTGCATATTGAACTCCTTCCTGAGTCACTGACAGCTTTAATAATCTGTAATCAATGTCAGTTTTAGGGTTCCGTGCCTGAAACTGTAAAAACGGAATCCTTATATCGTACGATCACTTTGTTTTAGGTCTGTGTGCTTCCGTCTATTATGAAGCCTTTTTCTCGGAAACGAGTAGACGTGTCAAGTTCAGATTTATGTCAGATGTTAAGGCCTACGGTCCCTTGGAAGTCTAGGCACTTTGAAGTCACTCGACCTAAAACTTACGGCCGTTTATGTCACATAAAAATATCGTGTGACTAGGGCCCCCCGTCGGGTAGACCGTTCGCCTGGTGCAGGTCTTTCGATTTGACGCCACTTCGGCGACCTGCGCGTCGATGGGGATGAAATGATGATGATTAGGACAACACAACACCCAGTCCCTGAGTGGAGAAAATCTCCGACCTAGCCGGGAATCGAACCCGGGCCCTGAGGATAGACATTCTGTCACGCTGAACACTCAGCTACCGGGGCGGACAATGGAGTATCTTGATACTCGAAAACCCATCCTGTTTCACAGTGCAACTAATGTAAAAATCTGAAACTTGTTAAATTGTAATAATACTACACAAAAAATATTTTTCGCCCTTAGAATACAGATTGCATTCATGACCTGTCGACAGACAAACATTACTTCATGCAAAGATAAATTGTAAGTTGCAGTCACGTTTTAGTAAGTAAATACAAAAACGTTTTATTAAGTCTTCTCGCTCAACATATGCAAACTGAAGTCTCCTGCTCGCTTCCTTTTGTTTGTCCGGACTAGTCTCAGGAACTACTGTAGATTTTGGGGTTCCCGGGAACACCATGTTGCCAGTATCGATACTGATAATAGGCAAAAGTCGTTAACATTGTCGATTCGATGTACATAATTAAGTTCGTACGGAACGCTGAGTGCGCGGATCTGTCTCGAGCGTGGCCTCTTGCTTCCTAGTGTGACTTTTTTTTCCAGATTGTGGTCGATTATTTGTGACGAATTTCGTTCGCTATTATACGTACTCTGGTGGTGCAGTTAAAAAGCCCAACTCCTTGAAGAGGTGCATACATTGCGACTGCTGGTGAGCACCGCGTGAAGATCGCTTTTGTGTAATCAATACTTTGTTTCCAAGTGATGACTTACCCCCAAAAATTATTTCGTAAGACTTAACTGAGTGGAAACATGCAAGAAAAATATCTCAAGAGGTGGACTCCTCTGTTTCCAAGACTAGCAATTACACGAAGAGCAAAAGCACCTGAACTTAATTGTCTGAGCAGCTCTGTAATAGCCTCCCTTTCATCGACACGTGTATCTAAAGGTTTGGAGAAATCTAGCCTGTTTACTTACTCCTCTTGATGTTTACGTCGATTGTTGAAATACCTCTAAATTCAATTCTATACAAAATTCAGTTCTATGCAATGAGTAGCGTGTTTCCTCAAAACTTAGGGATAGTCGAATTTCAGAGAACACCTTAATAATACTTTGTCAAACATCATTAAAACTCTCTTCTGTTGCTTGCGCTTTAATGGGATTTATTTCAGTACTAGTTTCGGCTCAAAGAAGACCAATTCTGCTTGTCGCATGTTAAATGGAAGTTCTTCCAGATGTATAAGGAATAGGTGTGGAGTCAAAATTGGAACTTGCGGGACTCCGTTTCTGATTTCTCCCCTGTCACTAAAATTTTCTACCCTTCCAACATTGTTTGAATTATTCAGTGTAACTTTTTCCGTTCTGTTTGTTAAATATAATTTAAACGAGTTGTGTGTAAAGCCATCTGTTCCATGAAACTTAAGATTTTCTAAAAGTGCAAGATGATCTACACAATCAAACGGCTTGGAAAGGCCACAAAAAATAAGCTGGGGATGTTTGATTATTTAAGTCTTCTAACATTTGGTGAGCGAATGTATAAATAGCATTCTCGGCTGAGCAACACTTCTGGAATCCGAACTGTGATATGCTGAGTAAATTGTCTTCCTTGAGTGTGACTAATTGTGTGAGACTATTCTTGAAAACATTATTTTTTTTTTGAATAATTTGGAAAAGAGATGTCAATAAGGAAATTGGACGATAATTACCGAACTCTTTCCTGATATCTTTCTCATAAAGAGGTTTTATAGTTGCATATTTTAACGTGTCTGGAAAAATTTCGTGGCCTGGTCATGCATTACATTTGTCATTAATGATCTCCTTAAGTTAGAGCAACTTTCAAAATTCTGTTTGAAATTCCATCAACAACATACAAGCTTTTCGTTTTTAGAGTTTTTACAATTCTATTAATTTCTGTGAGGGGTGTTGGTGTTACTTCTAGCTGCTAAACGTTTTGTGGAATGACATTTTAAACATATATTTTTGGCTTCTTCAGCTGCACTATTTTATCCTAACTTCAAAAAAATGGCTCTGAGCACTATGGGACTCAACATCTTAGGTCATAAGTCCCCTAGAACTTAGAACTACTTAAACCTAACTAACCTAAGGACATCACACACACCCCATGCCCGAGGCAGGATTCGAACCTGCGACCGTACCAGTCCCGCGGTTCCGGACTGCAGCGCCAGAACCGCTAGACCACCGCGGCCGGCTATCCTAACTTCGCTGCTACATTTAGGGAGTGACTGTTACAAGTACTCACAATTTTTGCATTATCTGTCACAACACTGTCATTTCGTGTAATTGTTATGGTTTACTGTTCGCTGACTGGCTGTCCTATCTCCTATTTGACAATATCCCACATGCTAAAGGAACTTCCAGCATGCTGGAGTAGCTTGGATCAGCAACTTCTGTTAACCAACAGAACGAAAAACCAGTCCAAGTTGAAATTTCTTTTTTTAATTCAATGACTAGTTTCGGGCTGAGACACATTTTCAAATCAACGTGACAAAATCGAAAATGGGACTTCCGAAGATGTCAAAAAATCTGTATGCACTATAAATGAACATTACACATTTTTTAACATTTTTGGAAATGCCATTTTCGACATTGTTATGTCGATTTGAAAATGGGTCTCGGTCCGAAACTAGTCATTGAATGAAAAAAAATGCAACTTGGACTGGTTTTTCGTTCAATAAATATCCCACATAGTTTTAATCTGCGTTATTTATGTCTGTCAGCATGTGCATACTTCTTAACATTTTAATGACTTTCCTTAAAATAGCAGTCTTTTCTGCAGTATGCAAGTAACGTCGGATCTAGCCTGCTCGGTTAGCCGAGCGGTCTGACGCACGGCTTTCTGGAGCGGGAAGGAGCGCCTGGTCCCCGGCACGAATCCGCCCAGCGGACTTGTGTGGAGGTCCGGTGAGCCGGCCAGTCTGTGGATGGTTTTTAGGCGGTTTTCCATCTGCCTCGGCGAATGCGGGCTGGTTCCCCTTATTCCGCCTCAGCTACACATGTCGCCGATTGCTGCGCAAACAAGTTCTCCACGTACGCGTTCACCACCATTACTCTACCTACTTCCTCTTACATGAAATTTTAATTTCGTGCATTATCCATGGCTAACTTGCTTTTTTTTCTCATCGACTTTATGGATAACTATGAAGTGCATTCGCGATATTGCGAATACGATATACAGCAGTTGTTCGATTTACTGCTAACATGTGAAAATTTGTGCTGGATCGGGTTTCAACACGTATTCGGGCTTTACGCCAGCGGTGGCCTTAACCATTCTGGCTGTCCGTGCAAGACTCACGGCACGGCCAGACCCAAATTTCTGTATGTCCCAGTGCCTACATCCCACAGCGCTCGCATACAAATCGTATGGTTCCCACACAGGGAGAGAAATTCTTTTGCTCGTCAGACTGCTTTACTTTGGCATGAAATACAGTAGGGTAGTGTCTGTATATATCTTAAAGTACGAGGATTGGAACTTTAATAGTGGCAACTATTTATTTACAGCTCGTAAAAAATAGATACGTATTTCAAAGTTGTACTGGCCTTCAGAGTAGTCACCAGAATTGTGTATAACCCGTCGCCAGCGATGTGGAAGTCGTAGGATACTCTTAGCAGAGCCAGTTGTGTTGACAGTTCGAGCGGCGCGGTCTACTGCCCGAGGAATTTGTAGGAAGAATGAAATTTTCACTCTACAGCGGAGTGTGCGCTGATATGAAACTTCCTGGCAGATTAAAACTGTGTGCCAGACCGAGACTCGAACTCGGGACCTTTGCCATTCGCGGGAAAGTGCTCTACCAACTGAGCTACCCAAGCACGACTCACGACCCGTCCTCGCAGCTTTAATTCCGCCAATACCTCGTCTCCTACCTTCCAAACTCCGCAGAAGCTCTCCTGCGAACCCAGCAGTTCTTAAGCGAATGCCGTGAAGTCTTTTCTTCAGTTTAGAAATCGAGTTGAAGTTACGAGGGCTTAAGTCAGCGGAGTGCAGTAGGTGGTATAGCACTTAGCAACCCCATCAGTTCAATAAATCAGTAACAGCTTGCACTGTACGTGCTTGAGCATTTTCCTGAAAAATGATGGTCAGGTCCTGCAGAAAGCGTCATCACTTCTGCCTCTAAGCTGGTCGTAGGTTGTGTTCTAAAAATGAACAGTATAGAGACAAAAGTGATGACACTTTCTGCAAGACATGACCATGATATTGCAGGACAATGCTCAAGGACGTACAGTGCAAGCTGTTACTGGTTTATTTGACTGATGGGGCTGCTAAGTGCTGTACCACCTACTGCACTCCGCTGACTTAAGATCTGAAAGCCGGCCGGTGTGGCCGTGCGGTTCTAGGCGCTTCAGTCTGGAACCGCGTGACCGCTACGGTCGCAGGTTCGAACCCTGCCTCGGGCATGGATGTGTGTGATGTCCTTAGGTTAGTTAGGTTTAAGTAGTTCTAAGTTCTAGGGGGCTGATGACCACAGCAGTAAAGTCTCATAGTGCTCAGAGCCATTTGAACCAGTTTTGAACTATCAAAGTTCCAGCCCTCGTACATGTATAGTTCGATGTAATGTTCTTTGGGACACGCTACGTTTACATATTGACACAGTTTCACTGTGGAATAAACTGAATCTGTCATTAACATTTCTTTCTACGTATACCTCACCCCACAGCACCTCTCTGAGTGCCCTATGGCAGCTGTACGAAGTGCCAGCCCGCACTTGCGGTGACCGTGGGGCCGCCTCGCAGCTGGGGCAGGTCGGTCTCCTTCCGCCCCCCCCCCCCCCCTGCCAGGCCTACGTGACTCCGTGGCGGCCCGCTCGCTCAGCCGTCCACCTGGGCCACCCTTCCTCCCTTCCTTCCTGCCCTTCTTGCCACCCTCAGGGGCGGGTCTCTCCCGCAGTGTCCCCACCTGGTCACGCCACCCAGCGCCCTACAGGTATACTTACCTGCTGTTACAACAGCTTCGCGTAACCCAAACTCGCAGCGATCACTTTTACTTTACTTTTATCCAAATTTTTCAGCTTAAAACGTGACTGTATTCAAAACATTGGAGGTATGAATCAAACAACGCCCTCAGTCACAACTTTTTCGTGTTTCATTAACCTGCGGGTCCATCGTCAGGTTAATTTGTCTCGATACATGTTTCACTTCTTCTCCTGAATGAGTTGAAATGTTAGGCCGCTAGGGATTAGCCGAGCGGTCTAGGGCGCTACAGTCATGGACTGTGCGGCTGGTCCCAGAGGAGGTTCGAGTCCCCCCTCGGGGATGGGTGTGTGTGTTTCTTCATAGGATACTTTAGGTTAAGTAGTGTGTAAGCTTAGGGGACTGATGACCTTAGCAGTTAAGTCCCATAAGATTTCACACACATTTGAACATTTTTTAGTTGAAATGCATATTCCTGTCACGAAAAGGTTTAATGTTAGGTTATGAAATTCGTAAGTCGAACGCGGAAAATATGAGCAAAATAGTGGAAAATGAACAGTGCAAACTTACCACATAACACAAGGAAAGCATTTTTAACGCTTTAGTGCCGGCAAACATTCTTGTCTCCGTCGTTTTAGTACATCTCACTTCATTCAAGATGTACTGTACATTTGCACACACACACATATTTATAAACACTTCACAGATGTTTTTGAACATGGTGTTGTCTAAGATGAATTTATTCGTAGTGCTAAAGATATAACTATTAAACAATTGACAATTGCAAGAAATAACTTTAGAATAAGTCTTTAAAATTACTGAAAACACTATTTCTTGCGAAACCTGTTTGTTCATTTAACTTAGATTCTGGTTTTTTGATTTTGTGGAGGTATATCACCAGTTGTTCTAACAGACTTAAGGTCTTACTATTTGGTTCGTTATCTAGTACTACCATATTGTTTTCTAGACTGTTGATGACATCCTTCATTTGCAACATATGTTGTGCAATCACTGATTTTTCGAAATTCTTGAGCTTGAAAGCACTTACATGTTCTTGAAAACGGGTCTTCAAGTTTCTGCCTGTTTTCCCTACACAGTAGGCAGGACAACTGGGACATGATAATTTGTACATTCCGCTGTTATTGGATGTTTGTGTATTTCATTTTACATTATGGGTAAGTATGTTTCCTATTATTGGTTGAGAATGCAACTGTTACATTTGTTTTTCTGAAAAGGTTGGCCATTTTTTCTAATATGGTGCCCCAGAATGGGATACTGGCAAATATTTTCTCTTCTTTCACAGTGTGTCCATTCGTTGTCTTACTTTTGTGTATTTGTCTGCTTAAATTGTCAATTGTTTTGACTGTGTAGCCATTGCTTATGGCACTGCTCTTTATTCTATCTATCTCATTCTTCACAGTGTTTTCTTCTAAATCAAGGGACTGTACTCTCTGTAGCATGGATCTAAATGCAGCATGTTTCTGTGTGGTGGGATGGCATGATGAGTTGTCCAGCGTTATGTCTCTGTATGTGCGTTTTCTGCGTATGCTGAACTTGGGTTTTTGTTGGTGGTTGGTGATTTTAAGATCCAGGAAATTTATGCTTTTGTTGTCCTCATGTTCTATTGTGAATTTTATGTTTTTGTGGAAAGAATTGAATACTGCTAGTACTTCTTCGAGCTGATCTTTTGTTCCATCAAATGGCAGCAAGGTGTCATCAACATATCTCCAGTAATACTATTTTACTTTTGAGTCTACTGTCTTCATTAAAGAGCTTACTTTCCAGGTGATTGAGAAATATGTCTGCCAGAAAACTTGAAATGCTACTGCCCATGGGAAGACTCTCATTATGTTGGTAAACTTTCCCATTAAATGTCAAGTAATTGTGAGACAATATTAGCTCTAGCGTGTCCTTGACTTTTGATAGTTCTGCAATTGACAATTTTTTATGTTTTATTAAGTTTTCAAAGATTATGTCTATTGCCTTTTAGTCCCCACCAGGCACATTCCCGCACTAATATTCTGGATGGAGCGCGCTAACTGTAGGTGGCTACAAAAAGGCCACTGAATCCCGGTGGTCCTGGCGGAGGTTCGAGTCCTCCCTCGGGCATGGGTGTGTGTGTTTGTCCTTAGGATAATTTAGGTTAAGTAGTGTGTAAGCTTAGGGACTGATGACCTTAGCAGTCAAGTCCCATAAGATTTCACACACATTTGAACTTTTTTTTTTTAATCCCGGGACACGCTAGATTCAATTTAGTTGCGAATTTCCGTGACGTCACAATGACCGTGCTCACGCCCACTTCCTACCGTCGGGAGGTCTACAGACTTCCGTGCTCGTTTCGAGACCTGAGAAGTGGGCTGAAGCCATGTAAGATAGCTTTGAACTACGAGGGTAAGTCAATTATTATCCGCAAAGTAGTTATGAAATTTTATTGTAATCAAATAGGAAACTTACAAGAACATCCTTTTCCAACATAGTCGCCTTGCGTTTCAACGCACTTGGTCCATCGTTGTACAAGCTTCCTGATGCCCTCATAAAAGAAGTTTCTCGGTTGAGCTGCGAGCCAGAAATGCACCGCTTCTTTCACTGCTTGGTCCGAGGCAAATCGCCGGCCTCTTAATGCCTGATTGAGTGGACCTTCCAAGTGACAGTCAGAAAGGGCAACATCGGGACTGTATGGAGGATTATCCAGTACTTCAAATTTGAGTTTATGGAGCCTTTCAACGGTGTGGGCAGAAGTATGCGGACGGGCATTGTCGTGCAATAACACAACACCTTTCGACAGCAATCCTCGGCGTTTGCCAGGCAGTAAGCATGATCACTGTAACGTACACTCTTTACTGTTGTGCCCCTTTCCCCATAATGTTCCGGTACAGGACCTTGTGCGGCCCAAAAAAACCGCAAGCATCAGTTTTCCTGCGGACGGTTGGGTCTTGCACGGCGAATTTGGATGTTTCCATTCTATACTCTGCCGTTTACTCTCCGGCTCGAATTGATGGATCGATGTTCCGTCACCAGTAATGATCCCGTCTAAGAATTTGTCCCCTTTCTTACCATAGCGACCCAAATGTTTTTTTACAGATGTCCAAGCGCGTTTGTTTATGCAACTATGTGAGTTGTTTTGGGGCCCATCTTGCACAAACTTTATGAAACCCAAGTCTGTTGTGGATGATTTCTTTCGCAGAACCGTGACAAATTTGCAGACGATGTGCCACTTCGTGAATAGTTAATCGTCTGTCTAAGAGAATCATTTCATGTGAACGCTCAATGTTTTCTTCATTTGTGGTGGTAAACGGTCGTCCGGCTTCTTCATCGTGCGTAACACTTGTGCGACCATTTCGGAATTTTTCAATTCATTTGCAGACACTCCATTGTTCCGAAACACTGTTCCCGTACTGTACCTAAAGTCTTCGATGAATTTCGGCCCCTGAAACACCTTCCGACCACAAAAAACGGATCACTGAACGTTGCTCTTCGTTGGTGCGGAGCAACCATGATCAACAGTACGGCAGCGATAACGAAACTAACTTAGCAGCTTGAAAATTGCAAAGATATAATAACAAATAAACAAAGCATGTGTCATCAACGTAAAACGACAGTACTACCAAAATAAACAAAAATATAACTAAATTGCGGATAATAATTGACTTACCCTCGTGCTACGTATGCCCTATAAATGTAAGCTGCTTCAAATATCGAGGACCCCTCGAAACCGCGTCGCTCTTGATACGATTTGTTATAATTAAATATAAAGTAAAAACATAACAGCAGTTGAAGTCGTCACGGTGTTTGAATTTTAAAACCGAGATGGTAATTGCAACGTTCTACAGTGACATACCAGTTAGTGTGTAGGGGCACGAAAAGGAATTTAGCTGGTGCGTCGGTTTTTGCCCTGTTATGTTACATTTTTTCTCCTTCGCTTTTTTGAGAGATTCTGGGACCCTATGAATTTAAGGAAAGTATGTTCTGTAATGAAAGTTCCTGGCAGATTAAAACTGTTTGCCGGACCGAGACTCGAACTCGGAACCTTTGCCTTTCGCAGGAGAGCTTCTGTAAAGTTTGGAAGGTAGGAGACGAGGTACTGGCGGAAGTAAAGCTGTGAGGACGGGGCGTGAGTCGTGCTTGGGTAGCTCAGATGGTAGGGCACTTGCCCGGGAAAGCCAAAGGTCCCGAGTTCGACTCTCGGTCCGGCACACAGTTTTAATCTGCCAGGAAGTTTCATATCGGCGCACACTCCGCTGCAGAGTGAAAATCTCATTACGTATTGTAATACACTACTGGCCACTAAAATTGCTACAGCACGAAGATGACGTGCTACAGACGCGAAATTTAACCGACAGGAAGAAGATGCTCTGATATGCAAATAATTAGCTTTTCAGAGCATTCACACAAGGTTGGCGCCGGTGGCGACACCTACAACGTGCTGACATGAGGAAAGTTTCCAACCGATTTCTCATACACAAACAGCAGTGACTGGCGTTGCCTGGTGAACCGTTGTTGTGATGCCTCGTGTAAGGATGAGAAATGCGTACAATCACGTTTCCGACTGTGATAAAGGTCGGATTGTAGCCGATCGCGACTGCGTTTTATCGTATCGCGACATTGCTACTCGCGTTGGTCGAGATCCAATGACTGTTAGCAGAATATGGAATCGGTGGGTTCAGGAGGGTAATACGGAACGCCGTGCTGGATCCCAACGGCCTCGTATCACTAGCAATCGAGATGACAGGCATCTTATCCGCACGGCTGTAAGGGATCGTGCAGCCACGTCTCGATTCCTGAGTCAACAGATGGGGACGTTTGCAAGACAACAACCATCTACACGAACAGTTCGATAACGTTTGCAGCAGCACGGACTATAAGCTCGGAGACCATGGCCGCGGTTACCCTTGACGCTGCATCACAGACAGGAGCGCCTACGATGGTGTAGTCAACGACGAACCTGGGTGCACGAATGGCAAAACGTCATATTTTCGGATGAATCCAGGTTCTCTTTACGCTATCATAATGGTCGCATCCGTGTTTGGCGACATCGCGGTGGACGCACATAGGAAGCGTGTATTCGTCATCGCCATACTGGCGTATCACCCGGCGTGATGGTATGGAGTTCCATTGGTTACACGTCTCGGTCACCTCTTGTTCGCATTGACGGCACTTTGAACAGTGGACGTTACATTTCAGATGTGTTACGACCCGTGGCTCTACGCTTCATTCGATCCCTGCAAAAACCTACATTTCAGCAGGATAATGCACGACCGCATGTTGCAGGTCCTGTACGGGCCTTTCTGATACAGAAAATGTTCGACTGCTGCCCTGGCCAGCACATTCTCCACATCTCTCACCAATTGAAAACGTCTGGTGAATGGTGGCCGAGCAACTGGATCGTCACAATACGCCAGTCACTACTCTTGGTGAACTGTGGTATCGTGTTGAAGCTGCATCGGCAGCTGTACCTGTAGACGCCATCCAAGCTCTGTTTGACTCAATGCCCAGGCGTATTGTCGATCGAACACCCGTTGATCATCTGCATTTCTTCTTGGTGTAGCAATGTTAATGGCCAGTAGTGTAGTTGATGTTATATTAACATCACTGACGGAAAAATAATCGATAGAAGGATTTGTGCGACATAAACGGAAGTTCGTAGGTGTGTTCCTATATCTGACAGGCGACGGCTGTTCAAATTTGGCGCCAGTCGCGTAAGAGTGGCCCCAGTAGCGCCATTAAGAGGAGACAAATCAGGTTTGCTTTAAACACGCGCTGTAAGGGTCGCGAGCGATAGTTACCTTGGAAAATGTAGGTGTTGAATTTATGGTTGAGGATTCCTTTATGTTCCGATTTGATCCATTATAAATGGTTTATGGTGAGAATGACAGCATTATTAATAACTCAGTGTGTTTGAATGAGGTTGTGTAATGGGGCTACGAGAAGCGGGATGTTCCTTCCGCGATATTACAGAAAGACTCGCCAGGAATGTAGCCACTGTACTTGACTGGTGGCAGTGGTGGTGACGACAATGGGCGGTCGCAAGAAGGCCGGGCTGGGCACGGCTACGTGGCAACACCGAGAGGGAAGAGCGCCGTGTTCTGCGTACGGCGGTGGCGCATCGCAACGAATGCCGGACATTTGCCACGCCGGACATTTCCCGCACTTGCCCCTTCGCCAGGTAGCTTGAGTAGCGATCCCTCAGGTAAGGGACGCCCTTCCTCGTACTACTTCTGTCCGCTTTCAAATCCCCGTCTCCACGTCTTACTCGATACAACCAGTACGTAAGGGACCTTCTTCTTCGACATCTTGGCCAAATACAGAGCTTCTTTTCCGAAATAGAAATATTTATAACGTGTGGGAAACGAAAGCAATACCGACGATTACGTCAGTATGTAATCAGTTCTGCCAAGTATAAATATAAGATCCCTCTGACTGTACGGTTTACTGATTGCGATAGAAACAGTCCATCGCCATGGGAGCAACAAGAAAGGACCGATGTAACGAGAGTGCGAATCTACGCTAGTCATTTCTTTTTGACCACCGCATTTGTGCCTACTTTAATTACTGCAACTGCATACCAAAAAGACAAAAAGGAAAGAAGAAATGGGTATGTGAATGTTTGAAAAGAAGAACGACATACTCCATATCAATTTACTCTCTATATCCCTTACGGCGAAACATTAGTTAATAAAGTGTAGCGGGACAATTTTCAAAACATGACTGAAAATACGTTCACTAAATAGAGATCAGAACATATATGATTGACATGCCATCTAAAGTCGACGTACAGTTTTGAAATGTTTGAAATAAGGAAATGAAGTGTTACAGAATGATGTGCTTGTAACGTACGTTGTTGTTCTACATTGTTTAGCTCTGGTATTTACAGGGCCACAGAGAAAGCATCTTAGGTTTTGGAGGGAAAAGTCGTAATTGTTATGATCTGCCCTACAATAGAAACAAGAAGCACAACTTAAGGAAAATAATGTAATGTGTGTTTCAGCTCACAAGCAACAAATAAATGGCACTGAGCACTATGCGACTTAACTTCTGAGGTCATCAGTCGCCTAGAGCTTAGAACTAATTAAACCTAACTAACCTACGGACATCATACACATCCATGCCCGAGGCAGGATTCGAACCTGCAACCGTAGCGGTCGCTCGGTTCCAGACTGTAGCGCCTAGAACCGCACGGCCACTCCGGCCGGCTCACAAGCGACATTGAAGCAGATAGTTCCTGTGACTTAGTATGGACGGAGGTTATGTTCGACAAACGGAATAAGTCAATAACTGGCTCCTTTTACCAATCCGCGGGGTCAGATGAAGCTGTTGCCGAACAGTTCAAAGAAAACCTGAGTCTCATGACAAATAGGTACCCTAATCATACAATTATAGTTGGCAATGACTTCAATCGACCCTCCATATGTTGACAAAAATACATTTTCACACCCTTATCGTAGAAAAAAACGACTTTCGTAATTGTTCTAAATGCTTTTTTTATTATTATTTTGAAGAATTAGTTCACAAGGCAATTCAAATTGTAATGGTTGCGAAAACACACTTGACCTCTTAGCCACAAAGAATCCTGAGCATCACGATGGATACAGGGATTAGTGAACACACAGTCGTAGCTAGGCTCAATTCCGTAACAAAGAAATTCACCGAAACTAAACGCAAAATATATGTATTTATAAAAGCAACTAAAAATTCGGTTGACGTATTAAGGAGACAATCTCCAGTTCTTCCAAACTATGTAAGAGAAGACCACGTGTGGTTTAAGTTCAAAGAAATATTATCAACAGCACTCGAGAGATTCATACCAAATAAATTAATAAGAGACGGAACTGATCCCCCATGGTACACAAAACACACGACAGAAATCTGCTGCAGGAGCACCGAAAAAGGCACGTATAATTTAGACGAACGCAAAATCTCCAAGATTGGCGAAGTTTTACTGACGCTCGAAATTTGGTGCGGATTTCAATGCGAGATGCATTTAATAGTTTCCACAACGAAACTCTCTCTACACATGTGGCGGAAAATCCAAAGAAATTCTTGTCCTATGTTAAGAAAACCAGCGGAAAGGCTCAGTAAGCGATGAGGAGGAGGAGTAGGAGGAGGAGGGGGAGACAAGAGATTCTGATCCTATGTTAAGAAAACCAGTGTAAAAGGCTCAGTAAGCGATGAGGAGGAGGAGGGGAAGGGGGAGGCAAGGGACCCAACCCTTCGGAGCAGGGAAAATCGTGGCAAATGTCCGGCGTGGCAAATGTCTGGACACCCATCGTAACTGCATCTGAGGCGGACATTTTAGCAGCTGTGGGCACCACAGTGACACAACGAACTGTTTCAAATCGGTTACCTCAAGCACACTCAGAGCCGGAAGCCCTGCAGCGTGCATTCCACCGACTCCAAACCACCGCCATTTGCGACTCGAGTTGTGTCAAGCGAGAGCTCATTGCGGGGCATGGTGGACGTCTGTTCTGTTATGTGATGAGAACTGGTTCTCTCTCGGTGCCAGAAAATTGGTTCAAATGGCTCTGAGCACTATGGGACTTAACATCTATGGTCATCAGTCCCCTAGAACTTAGAACTACTTAAACCTAACTAACCTAAGGACGTCACACAACACCCAGCCATCACGAGGCAGAGAAAATCCCTGACCCCGCCGGGAATCGAACCCGGGAACCCGAGCGTGGGAAGCGAGAACGCTACCACACGACCACGAGCTGCGGACTCGGTGCCAGAGATGGAGGGAAGTGTGTTGGTTAGACAGGGCCCAGTTGAGGACCTGCAACCAACCTGTCTGCGTGCTACACACACAGGACCTAGACCTGGCTGCAGTTTTGATCTGGGCTGCGACTTCATATGATAGCAAGAGTACTCGAGCGGTCATCGCACGAACAGTGACTGCAAAATTGTACTGCTGTTTAGTGTTCTGACATGTTGTGCTGACATTCATGAACAGTATCGTCGAGGGTGGAGGGAGGGTATTCCAACAGGATAACGCTCGGCGACATACCGCTGTTGTGACCCAATATGCCCTACGGAGTGTCGACGTGTTGCCTTGTCCTGCTCGATCACCAGATCTGTCTCCAGTCGACTCCAGCGTATGGGACGCCATCGGGCGACAACTCCAGCCTCCTCCACAAACAGCTTCAACCCTTCCTGTATCGACCGACCAAGTGCGAGAGGCGTGCAACTCCATCCCACAAACTGACATACGGCACTTGTACGTCACAAGGCACGCACGCTTGCATTCAACAATCTGGCGGTTACACGGTTATTAATGTACCAGAGTTTCACACATTTTCCACGGCTTACCTCGCGCTGAGGTTAATCTCCATCTACGTGATTACCCTGCTACTCACAATAAAGTGCCTCGCATAGGGTTCAGTGAACGGGAAAAACGAGCACTTAAATTTTTCTGTGCAAGCCCTGAGTTCTCTTATTTTATCGTGATGATCATTTCTCCCTATGTAGGTGGGTGCCAGCAGAATGTTTTCCCAATCGGAGGAGAAAACTGGTGATCGAAATTTCATGAGAAGATCCCGTCGCAACGAAAGACGCCTTTGTTTTAATGATTGCCACTCCACGTATCATGTCTGTGGCACTATCTCCGCTATTTCGCGATAGTACAAAATGAGCCGCCCTTCTTTAAACTTTTTCGATGTCACCTGCCAGTCCCACCTGATGCGGATCCCACGCCGCACAGCAGTTCCCCGGAATAGGGCGGACAAACAGCTGTACCTTCTAAGTGTTCTGCCAGTGAATCGAGGATCTGTGATCTTGCAATTTTAATCACTTACATACGTTACCTAGCCAAATGTATTCTCGAAATTTCATTACTGATTTGCTGTTGCGATTTTCTTCCGTCATTGTATAAGAGCGCTCTTTCCCAGCAGCGAGATGAAACTGTCAATCATTTACAAATGAAGCATCAAACACGAAAACGGTAGTAAATTTTCAGAGTACGTTGATCATCTTGTAAAGCAAAGTACCTATTGTACCATCCAGAACAAAAACCTTAGCAAGTACTGGTACACCTGAAAAAGAATTCAAAATTAATCTCAGCCGGTTATGGAGTACAAACGAAAATTTACAAGCTAGTTATTTTAGGAGATTACGAAACAAGAACGTCAAATACGTATGCAGGCGTAATATATTTTGGTACTGGTACAGGAATGTACCAGCCACAGTTCTTTCTCGTCATTTCATTTACTTTCAAAAGTTCTAAGGAAGTAGTTCATATTTCTCGCAGTGAATAGTAATTATTCGCAGAAATTAGAGCATAGCGTACTTTTCACAAACAGCACAATTTTAACATAGGGGAAGCTTAATAAGGAAGTACTTTTGGTAATACATAATTACAGTATCTAAATAACGTTTATGAAGTTGGTGGGTTCTTTCCAAGAAAGAAAACGCAAAAATAGTTTCCAAAATTTCAGTGAATATATCAACTGAAGATATGAGTTTGCTTCTCTATTTCGTGAGCAAGAATGAATACCAGACTCACAACCATACTTCGTATTTGCGCTCATTTTGGGATTTCAGAGGACTGTTGCGGTAGTACTACATTTATTGTTCTGGTGTGCAAAGCACATATAACTTTCTACATGTAACAAGAAAAAAATAAGTTATGTCTTATCTCCTTAAATGAGTAAATGTATCAAATAAAACGAAGTCAGTAAAAAGGAAAAATCGAATAAGATGATGAAAGATGTGACTTATGTACTGGTACGCAGCCAGTAAATATGTTTCAGTTTTTAACACTACCGAGGTAGACACGATGACTCCGTATTTGCAGACCATTTCTGAAAAGAACATACCTTTGCTATCCACGCATTACTTTCATGCTTGGAAATAATTAGGTGTTGAAAGCAGCAACCAGTCACATTATTTCAGATCGGTATACTGCTGTTGCAAAAGCGTTGCCCAGGTGCTGGCATGTCTCAACATTACAATGGCGCGCCAGCCCTCCACAAACACAAAACTGATGTCCGTACCACGGCAGGCTCACTGCGCTCAGACTCAATACGAACGCGAAAGACGACCGACGTCCCCGACGGTCGACATCGCGCGTGTACACGTCATAGCGTACTGACGTAACAGGGAACTGTCACCGAGGTGAATCTAGCGTCTACCGTTTACTCCTGCACCCGAAATAATACTCCAGAGAAATATTTCGAAAAACACGGACTGAGAATAGCGTACAGAACAACAACTCTATACGAAAGAAGCTGATGACAAGCAGGTCTAAGACACACAAAGACAACAAGTCTTGAATCTATACACTCACATTTCAAGACTGCAACACAGTTTATAATTTTGCAGACAGGTAGGAATTTCAACGTTAGATACACTCGAACACATGAGGGAGCTTAAGAGTGTGAGGTGACGGAGCTAGCAGTGTATTTAACACTAAATTCTTCTAGAATCTTCATATGGAAATGATGCTCTAAGCCCCCCCCCCCCTTTTCTAACTCCGACTTTTGCTGTTGCACGCGGATTAAGAAGAAACGCGAACTGAATGTAATCGACCCTGCGAGTGGTGTAGAAAAGAGTTTGGCACCTGCAATAATTTAATTTGATAGAAATTAATTAGATAAAGGAAAGTTTCATTAACGTAGTGAGAAATCAAATGGTTGCTCTACCGATTAACACAATGAAAGTTCTGTCCAAAATAACAATATGATTTATTATGACTAACCTCAAAATAATAAACAAAACACATGAAACATTTACAATACATCAAATTGGCTCGAATTGGATACTCAGATAAATTCTGTGAAGGTGAAGTTGTCCATAAACCAGATTGTGACATTTATGACCAAGTGATATGTGGAGCCAATTCCTTGCAACTCAAATCTTAAGAGAAACACGCAGCCAACCCAACATTAATTGCTGCTACAGTAGTGTGAACTCAGACAATGAACATCCAAGACAGAACCACGTAAGAAAAGACGGGAACAGGCGCGCTCTGCTGAGCTCCGATTATCACAGAGCAAATTCCCTAATCTGCCGGAGCTGCGGACATACATTACCAAGCTGTCTTCTTAACTGCAAGCACACGATCTGGCGTACCGGAAGCGACGGCTGGTTACTTCAACGTCCCGTCGTGGTGATGATAATGTCGCGAGTATAGCCCGAAACAAATTATGCTGGTCTGGTTGTTCCAGACTAAAGCCTTGCTAGCAATACAAATGCCTCTGAGGGAGACGAAGGAGGCTCGCCACACCATCACTGACGGTACAGTGATTTATTTTAACAAGCGAAGTCACACAGTAGCCCCGATACAGTCAACTTTAGCCAAAACTGCTCAAGATGGACAACATAGGCCGCTTGTACGCAGAACGCTCAATTTCCAACAGTACTCAGAAACATACGTTGAAGTCGAAACTTCAGCAACTCCGTCAAACAGTTACAATTAAATGAAAGGCTGTCCAGAGTAGCGAGAGCTCAGTCTTGTAACCTACTCCGACCGAAAGGCGAGAGCTGACCCTCTCAAGAGCACCTGTACAAGCCGAACACAGAACATTCCCGCCCCAACGACAGTGGTCATAGTTAAACGTTCCAATCAGAAACTCGAAAACCGGCGGAAAATTCCACTCTATTGCTGACGCATTACTATTACACCAATGGAGATTTTCGGCGCCAATTTCTGCGCCGATTGTGCTATGTCATGGAGCTAGCCAATCACAATTATGATTTTGCAGAAAACGCGGGAAAGTGTTTTCACTAAGTTTCTGCAAAGTAACGGAATCTCTCTAGCCCAGCCGCTCCGTCAGGCCCCTGTGGGCGTGTCGCCGCCACTCTTATGGCAATGTCGGCGTCTGGAAAGCATCCACTCGACTCCCTCACACCCGTCGGCAGAACCTTTTCAAGATCAGCAGAACCCGCCTGCCACCGGACCACCCGGGTGACGAGAGACACTGCGTGGGAAGTCCGCATGTGAAGGAATAGCGACTTTTCACCGCATCCAATTAGAGAGGAAAATCGAATTACTCAGAGTAACATAGAAATATGAGAGGGGGCTCATGCCACCTCTCAAGAGTAACGGCAGTCATTCAACTTTTGCGGATCACCTTGCCGATATGAATCACAGACTGACGGACACAAACATCGCCCTAAGAATTCTTAACTGCAAAACAGCCCTCAGCAGAAACTATAACAGAAGAAAATAACCATACTGCAGTGGAACCCCGTTCTCAGTCGTGAAAGATCAGAAGATAATGGAACATAAAACACTTACACACCAAAGCCTACTGTCATTACAAAGTTCGAAATTCGCGCCTAGAACACCCAAAACAAGATAGCCCAACAGGTGAATATCCAATGTCAAACCATGTAGATGCATCATAAAGCGGGTTCAACAGAAAGGAAGTAGTATTCTGTATATATATAGGTCAACAGACGCTGTGAATATCTTCAGGGAAGTCATTGCCCTGTGTAGGCTGTTTTTAATTTGGAAATAAATCCTTTTCTCATGATTTTTCGCTATTAGCTAATTTCGTCTCCTTGGGAATTTTCAAGCTGTCTGGTAGTGAAACATGTCAAAAGTTATAGCCAGTTCGAGGATAGAAAAATAAAGTCAGAAATATAAGTAAAAACACATCTCCGTCATTGTCAAAAACTATAACTACATATCTTATTTTCCACGTATCAGATGGAGGCAGCTGCACCAAACGGTGTCTCTATCACAGATTGCTTATGAACGTGGTGGCAACGGGCACACCTTGCATATACATCACTAGTTAGGGCGATTCACATAAAAACATTAATTATATGAATTACGTTTGGTATTATTGTTAAATGACAATAAACGTACTTACACAGCTGTGAATTCCGGCTTTAAAATGATAAATGCAACCCTCAGTGCCTCGCACACAAACTAGAGGCATGCTGTCAATAAGTTTTTATAGGTACTGCGACTCGATACGATTCCATGCAGCCTTAACGACGTTCCAGAAATGTTCGTTGCCTGTTATGTGATCTTTCCAGATACGTCCGTCCACCTCGTCCCAGACCATTTCAGTAGGATTACAGTCAAGGCTTCGTGACGGCCACTCCACATCTTTCGGTACCTTCTGTTTTTCCTTTGGTGCAAGGTACTTCTTACAGACCGCTGACCGATGTTTTGGATCATTATCCCGTTGTAATGTGACGCCTTTCCTTAAGAAGCGCAATCCGCATGGCGTACAATACTGAAGTATGTGGTGGTAGTTCTTCTGGTCCATGCACTCTCCTATTTTCACAAAGTCGCCAACTCCATCCCCTGCAAAACACCCTCTACTGTGTTTAAGTAGAATGCACTGCTGGACAACCCTTTCTCCATCAGATCGACGAACAAATGTCCTCCACCTGATACCAAAACTCTTGAATTTTGTTTCATCTGTGAATAACACTTCCACTCTTCGTGTGCCCACTTACTATATTTCCTAACACATCCGAGTCACTTATCTTTATTTACGGCCTTCAGAAGCGGTTCCCTAACTGCCACACGTCTTTTCGAACCAGTCTTTTTTACTATTGCAACAGAAATGTTTTTCTGGTTCATTTCTACCAGTTCTGCGCGACTTTGTGCCGCTGTTTTGAACGTATTTCTCTTACTAGAAATGCTGATGAATTTTCATCACTTTAAGTTGCTTTACTAGATCTTCCTGGTCGTGGTAGGTCGTTATTGCTACTTGTCTTCTGCAAGTGAAGTTTTTATGGCGTTTCTCCTGCACAAGCCATACTGTTTCGCATTTTGGGCCATACGAGGTGCATTCAAGTTCTAAGGCCTCCGATTTTTTTTCTCCGGACTGGAAAGAGATAGAAACATGCGCATTGTTTTAAAATGAGGCCGCATTCATTGTCAATACGTCCCAGGGATGGCAGCACCGTACGGCAGATGGAATTTTACCGCCAGCGGCGAGAATGAGAACTGTTTTAAATACTTAAAATGGCGACGTTTTCCTTACTTGAACATCGTGCAATCATTCGTTTTCTGAATTTGCGTGGTGTGAAACCAAATGAAATTCATCGACAGTTGAAGGAGACATGTGGTGATGGAGTTATGGATGTGTCGAAAGTGCGTTCGTGGGTGCGAGAGTTTAATGAAGGCAGAACATCGTGTGACAACAAACCGAAACAACCTCGGGCTCGCACAAACCGGTCTGACGACACGATCGAGAAAGTGGAGAGAATTGTTTTGGGGGATCGCCGAATGACTGTTGAACAGATCGCCTCCAGAGTTGGCATTTCTGTGGGTTCTGTGCACACAATCCTGCATGACGACCTGAAAATGCGAAAAGTGTCATCCAGGTGGGTGCCACGAATGCTGACGGACGACCACACGGCTGCCCGTGTGGCATGTTGCCAAGCAATGTTGACGTGCAACGACAGCATGAATGGGACTTTCTTTTCGTCGGTTGTGACAATAGATGAGACGTGGATGCCATTTTTCAATCCAGAAACAAAGCGCCAGTCAGCTCAATGGAAGCACACAGATTCACCGCCACCAAAAAAATTTCTGGTAACCGCCAGTGCTGAAAAAATGATGGTGTCCATGTTCTGGGACAGCGAGGTCGTAATCCTTACCCATTGCGTTCCAAAGGGCACTACGGTAACAGGTGCATCCTACGAAAATGTTTTGAAGAACAAATTCCTTCCTGCACTACAACAAAAACGCCCGGGAAAAGCTGAGCGTGTGCTGTTTCACGAAGACAACGCACCCGCACATCGAGCTAACGTTACGCAACAGTTTCTTCGTGATAACAACTTTGAAGTGATTCCTCATGCTCCCTACTCACCTGACCTGGCTTTTTCCAACAATGAAAGACACTCTCCGTGGCCGCACATTCACCAGCCGTGCTGCTATTGCCTCAGCGATTTTCCAGTCAAAACAGACTCCTAAAGAAGCCTTCGCCGCTGCCATGGAATCATGGCGTCAGAGTTGTGAAAAATGTGTACGTCTGCAGGGCGATTACGTCGAGAAGTAACGCCAGTTTCATCGATTTAGGGTGAGTAGTTAATTAGAAAAAAAAATCGGAGGCCTTAGAACTTGAATGCACCTCGTACATTAACCTGCTCTCTGAGTGCTACAATTCGCATTGTTCCGCCTGTCATTGTGCCCACTAAAGACTACCTGCGACGAATTATTTAGCGGATAAGGGCTTTTATTTCTTACGTAGTTGGTGTTGTGATGGTGTGTCGGCACGGTGGAGGTACAAAACGTAGTCTAACCAGGAATTAGACGAACCTGCATCAGTACTGAAGTAATTAAAATCTTCTCCTATCAAATTTTATTTTTCAACAGCCGATTCAATTCGATAACAAGAAGGGGGCCCAGGGATAATGTAGGTCCTAGAATGTTGAAGTCCGATAGTATGAAAAAGTTTGCAATTTTGTGAAACAAACAAAGTATGTTCAAATGTGTGTGAATTCCTAAGGGACCAAACTGCTGAGGTCATCGGTCCCCAGACTTACACACTACTTAAACTAACTTATGCTGAGAACAACAAACAAACAAACAAACAAACACACACACACACACACATGCCCGAGGGAGGACTCGAACCTCCGGCGGGTGGGGCCGCGCAGTCCGTGACATGACGCCTCAAACCGCGCGGCCACTCCGCGTGGCACAAACAAAGTATCAGTCAATCGATATTCACACAGTTCATTAATCTCTTGTGACAACGGCTTCTTTCGTCCATATCTAGAAAAAAGGGTTCTTCCTTCAGGGTCCATGAGCACCAAAATGACTGCCTACAATTTGGTATCGCTATCTGAACTTCGTTAATAAAGGTTAGGTACTTTTGTTCACTTCAGATATGAACCGCAGTCAGAGACAGCATACACACTAAGAAGCGGAATATAGTTGCTAAAATATCACCTCGATATTTGTTACAGTGGGCTTGGAAGATAACAGCAAATATATTAGTCACAATTCGGTCGTGTAATTTCTTTAGCAAAGCCTAATTACCTTTAATAAGTCAATCCAGACCACTCACCATAACTCACATGCACTGAATTCAGAATTCTATTAAATAGTTCTTTGGTGCCTTAAGTAGCAATCCGCTCAGATGATAGCTTCATGAGCCTCTGCAATACAGAAAACTTGTTTCACTTTTCAGTAGGTGATTGCACACTGACCTGTTAAATAATAATTGAGTCTTTTCACTATTAACCGTCAGACACATTATTTTTCACTTCCGATGACATGCAATGCGTAACAATGTGTATCGTCATTAAACTTCCATCGAGCTTCTTTACGAATTCGTACGAGCCAAGGGAATTTCTATTGAAGTTGCTTATCGAATCTGCCTGCAGCTAAAAACCCTCAAAATTAAATTTCGTACCTCTCTTTCTTCTTAGGAATTCGCACATGAAATAAATCACCAAAAGACAGATATCTGGTAGAACATACCTAGACATCAGATACAATACTAGTTACAATTTCTTGATTTCTCGTTGAAACACCTTGCCTGGACTCGATCGTAGAGCATGAAACAAGGAATAGACATAGTATTTTTAGTACAACAATTCATCTATGATACAAGATTGTAACACCTATTTATACGTGCCTGGCGTAGCTCAACAGAACATATCAGTGTTTACCACGATTAACTGTAAACGCTACAAACTGCAGCACAATTTTCCACCCCTCCACGTTTGGAGCCATAACGAACTGCATGCTGGTAATTGTCATTTAGGCACTCAAGTCCAGTAACCATTTAGTAGGTATCGTACCACTGCTGGAAATACACTGCGGACACCACAGCACGACAGGGAAAAACAGGGCAATGTGGAATGAGCATTCATTCGTCACACAGGTAAACAAACACAGAAGTTCACGTTACTATTTTCTATGTACACTTTACTCTTCTGTAATACACTGTGTGTAGATGAAACCAAATACACAAAGTTGACATGTTAATCGATGTTGTACTATTCGTCTGCTTGCTCAACCATAGACTTGGTATTATACGGTTCCGCCTTAAAGCCAATAAATAGTCAGATTTTGGATGTTAAGTTCAATTTTTTATTAGGAAACACAAATAAAAAAATTAAGTATTTTAATGATTCTTTATTCTTTATGTTTTGTGGTGCATAGCTTCCACTCTTCAATTAATTACCTTGTGATACACGACATTTTTTGTTTTATTATCAGGCACAAGAACAAACAACGGAGATGGTCTTCCGACCCGTGAACTTGCAACATATAATTGACCATGTGAAAAACATGGACATTCCAGATTTAAACCACAAACTTTCAAGGACTGGCCTTGTGATTCGTTAATGGTCATGGTGAATGCAAGATGGTTCGGAAATTGAAGTCTTTTAAACTCAAACGGCACATCGGTTGGGACCCTCGGGCTCCTCGGAATGAGAACTCCCTCACTTTCGAACTTTCCTTTGAGTATGGTCGCGCAAATAACATTGTTCATCAATTTACTTACCACCAAACGCGTACCGTTGCACAGTTTTGGTTGGTTTATGTTTCGAAGCATGATTACTACGGAGCCAACTTTTAGGCGTAAATTGTGCGCTGGTAAGCCAGGCACATCCAAGGAGTTTAAAAATTCAATTGGAGAGTTGGTGGCTTCATCTTCGTTTCTTACACAGTCAACAGATCTGAATGAATGCATTTTAGCAATGATCTCATTCTGAAGTATGTAGTTTAGGTCATCTACATCTTTATTGTTAGCCGCTAAAATTGCTCGCTCACTCAACCATTCAATACTTTTGGAGTTAGTAATGATGTTTGGGAATATTTTGTTGATAAGTCCGTCTTTCGATGAGACAAAGTTATAGAAATTATGAGGAAATGAAATCAATCCGCTCGATTCTTCGACAGGTACTCGACAATTACCGACAGTCAGCAACTGCTCAGAGAAATCTTCAGCAGATGTATCATTAAGTAATGCAACTCTCATGTTTGCTGTCAGCTGAAGTTTCTTCACAGCGTGCGCCACAGATTCGACGATTTGAGAAAAGCATTTATTTCGTCTGCAGCCGTTCATCTTGGAAGTACTGGCAGTGTTTGGTGGAAATCGCCAGACATTAAAATCATTGCTCCTCCAAAACATCTCGAGTCGTTGCGTAGACCTTTCAATGTTCGGTTAAGTGCCTCTAATGCACGTTTATGCGCCATTGTGCATTCGTCCAAGATCTTGGATGCTGATAAAACTTTGGCCATTGCTGAGTTTTTTGTAATATTACGTGTTGGTTCTTCAGTAGCTTGAATATTTAACGGTAATTTTAGTGCTGAATGAGCCGTACGGCATCCGTCTAACAATGTGGCTGCTATTGCAGAAGAAGCAACTGCAACCGCAATGTTGGATCTCGCACGAACAGTGGCTAAAACTAATGACATGAGTAATGTCTTGGCAGTTCCACCAGGGGCATCCAGGAAATATAAAACACCATCTCCATTATTAATTGCCTTCGTCTTGGTCGCGGCATTCTTAATAATGATTCAAAGAAAATACAACTTACATCTTTCAATTTTTAATTAATGCTATATACTCATATTTAACCATAGACCAATAATTCAAGAACAGTCTTAATCGCATTTATTATTGTTATAATACCGCCAACCGGTTTCAACCCGACGTAGGGGTCATCTTCTGGGCGTTTACACTGTGAAATTATAGATGTCCGTCAGAAAGGCTCTATTATACAGCAGCTAAAGTTACGTAAATTGAAAATATGTTACCCATTGGTCTACTGCTGGTGGTGTCACTCCTGTCTACAGAACGGCAGGAAACTATGCGAGACCAACTTTTTTTTTTTTTTACTTTATTGTTATTTAAAGCCAATACAACAGGCAGGCTGTCAGCAGCACACTACGCTGCTCTTCAGCCATAGAAAATACAAGGAGCAAAAACAGTGAGAAGACACATAAGTGACAGAACGGTGGGCAATAAAACAGGAGACACGTAGAGACAAACACGGAGCCGTTCACACTCGTCGATAATCCACACTGCTAACTGATGAGACGACGCACAAACACTGAAGATGACGATGGCACTGGTGAACGAGGGAGTGTGACGGTGAACACTGAGGACGACGGCACACACGAAACACTGATGGCGGTGATCTCCGACGCGCGAATGTCCACTTAGCGTGTGCGAGTCCGGGGACCTGCCAAGAGGGGAACAGGGGTGAGGTGGGGGAGAGGGGAGAAAAAGGATGCCAATGGCGGAGGAGACGGGGGCAGGAGGAGAGGGACAGGGGAGTGGAGGCCCGGGGGAGGAGGGGGGAGAAAAGGAGGAGGGAGGGAAAAAGGGAGAGAAGGGAGGGAGGGTGCCCAGAGGAGCAAGCACAGGAGGAGGGCAGGAGGATCAAAGTTGGTAGGAGGGGTAGATGGAGGGGAGGAGGGCATCATCAGGGAGGGGGAGCTGGCGGAAGCCACCTTGGGAGAGGGTAAGGAGGGTGGAGAGATGGAGACCGGGTGGGACGTGCGAATACAGGCGCGGCAGCGGGCGGGGGTGGGAGAGGATCGGGGAGACGAGTGGGTGAGGAGGATCGAGTTTGCGGGAGGTGTACAGGATCCGTATCCTTTCAAGGAAAAGGAGGAGGTGGGGGAAGGGGATGAGATTGTACAGGATCCGCGTGGGGGAGGGGAGACGGATGCCATAGGCGAGGCGGAGAGCATGACGTTCAAGGATTTGGAGGGATTTATAAAAGGTAGGGGGGGGGGCGGAGATCCAAGCCGGATGGGCATAACAAAGGATAGGGCGGATGAGGGACTTATAGGTGTGGAGGATGGTGGAGGGGTCCAGACCCCACGTACGGCCAGAGAGGAGCTTGAGGAGACTGAGGCAGGAGCGTGCCTTGGCTTGGATTGTCCGGAGGTGGGGAGTCCAGGAGAGGCGACGGTCGAGGGTGACGCCAAGGTACTTAAGGGTGGGGGTGAGGGCGATAGGACGGCCATAGATTGTGAGATAGAAATCAAGGAGGCGGAAAGAAGGGGTGGTTTTGCCTACAATGATCGCCTGGGTTTTGGGCGAGACCAACCCTTCGTATGGGCTTAAATAGCATACTGAGATCACGTGAATAGACGGCAACTCCACCAGCGGCGATCAACGGCATTTAATACAGTTTGTTATATGTAATTACTAGTCACCTTGGTTTAAAACAAATTTAAGTGACAGTAAATAACAGAAAACGGAACCATTCCATTTAAAAAGAGTTACAATTGTAGTGTTAATTTTAAAATAGTAATGATAAATGTTTCATAGTCAACTCGTAAAATTCGTAAAGGCATATTACATTATGTGTCATAATATAAAGTAAAACAACCTGTGACACACAAAAAGTGGTGTCGTCTTGTATTACAATATACATTTACGTAGAAAACATTTGAGTCAGTTTACTAAAACGGTTAATATGGAAGGACTACAACGCCCTCTACTCCTTGTGGTGAGGACGCCTTTGCCATGGATTACGAAGCGTATATCAGGCGCCCTCTAGTCTGTCTAGCGAGGACGCCGTCATCATGGTAGCAGCTGGTGTGTTCATATGGTGTTATCTTTGCCCCGGCCACGGCGTCCGTTGCCGTGGTAGCAGTATGTCATGGCTCTTCATCTAGGACGGCGTCCTCACTAGACAGATCTTTTTTTTTTCTTTATTGTGATTTCATTCCCCTGCCCCATATGGGCAGGGGAGGGCTGTCAGCGGCACAATCCGCCGCTCTTCAGCCGCCACTAGACAGACTAGACGGCGCCTGATATACGCTTCGTAATCCATGGCAACAGCGTCCTCACCACAAGGAGTAGAGGGCGTTGTAGTCCTTCCATATTAACCGTTTTAGTAAGTTGACTCAAATGTTTTCTATGTAAATGTATATTGTAATACAAGACGACACCACTTTTTGTGTGTCACAGATTGTTTTACTTTATATTATGACACATAATGTAATATGCTTTTACGAATTTTACGAGTTGACTATGAAACACTTATCATTATTATTTTAAAATTAACACTACAATTGTAACTCTTTTTAAATGGAATGGTTCCGTTTTCTGTTATTTACTGTCACTTAAATTTGTTTTAAACCAAGGTGACTAGTAATTACATATAACAAACTGTATTAAATGCCGTTGATCGCCGCTGGGGGTGTTGCCGTCTATTCACGTGATCTCAGCACGCTATTTAAGCCCATACGAAGGTTTAGTCTCGTATAATTTCCTGCCGTTATGTAGACAGGAGTGACACCACCAGCAGTAGACCAATGGGTAACATACTTTAAATTTACGTAACTTTAGCTGTTGTATAATAGAGCCTTTCTGACGGATATCTATAATTTCACAGTGTAACCGCCCAGAAGATGACCCCTACGTCGGGTTGAAACCGGTTGGCGGCATTATAACAAGAATAAATGCGATTAAGACTGTTCTTGAATTATTGATTAATCATACTAATCGCTGCTTCTCTCCACAACCATGTTGGCCAAAAATTTAACCATAGGCGTTTAGCTGTCATTTGCGTTTTGTTATTCCATGTCAGCTGCGTTTCTGTTATACTACGTTTTATAGCGGTCAAACGGGATAAAAAGTATCCTATGTCCGTCTCCTGATTCTAAGCTACCTCTCCACCAATTTTCAGCCAAATCGGTCCAGCAGTTCTTGAGTTATAAATAGTGTAAATAACACGACTTTCTTTTGTACGTATATACAGATGTAGAGGGCATTAGATGACAGTTTTTAGGTTTATTGGAGTAAATGAGCAGTGGTGCAGGTGCAGGTGTAGGCGGCGGCTGAGCGGGCCAGGGCGCGCTGCACCGTGGGCAGATGTTTGCGGGCAGCCGCGGCGAACACGCGGGTAAACAGCGGCGAGGCGTGCCCAGAGTGTAAACAAACAGCACCGAGCTACTTGCTACCTGCTGCCTGCTGCAGTAGCGGCCGCAGACCAGCTGGAGTGCAGGCCAAATACGTGATCAAAAGTACCCGGAGCCTGTCAGTGGACACTAATACAGGTCGTGTCTACCCCTAATCGTCGTCTCTGACCTCCGCTGGAAGACTCTTGATGGGGATGGGGGAGGCGGGGAGGGGGGGGGGTTCTGTGTCTGTGTGTGTGTGGGGGGGGGGGGGGGGAATGGCAGCCGATTCAATGCCCGAAACCAGGGAAGGCAGCGATGTTGGACTCCGTGGTCAGCAGCGAAGTCGGCGTTCTGACTCATCCCCGAAGGTGTCACTCTGGGTTCACGTAAGGTTTCTGGGCAGGAACGTGACTGTCCAAAAGCTATCGCGACACAGATGCTGCTTTATGGCAGGGTTAGAGTTGTGCCGTACCAAAACTACGGTTCAGTCTGTTTTGGCACAATACGTAAATGATGTAGTAAATGGAAGGATTACCGCTAGTATTTGTAGCACTGGCAGGGAACGAAACATAAATGAATGCGTGACAGAGAAATTGGAGCCGACTACTTCTCTTTGGCTTTTGTTTGTCTGTTTTGCAGACAACTGGAACGGCACATCGTTTAGTGTCTGTCCATTGTGTACTCTATATCCTTACAAATCAACAAAGACAAAACGAGGATAGTGGAATGTACTCGAATTAAATCAAGTGATACTGAGGGAATTAGATTAGGAAATGAGACCTTAAAAGTATTAGATGAGTTTTGGTATTTGGAAAGCAAAATAACTGATGATGGTCGAATTAGGGAGGATACAAAATGTAGACTGGTAATAGCAAGAAAACCGTTTCCGAAAAAGAAAAGTGTGTTGATATCAAGTACAGATTTAAATGTCAGAAAGTCCATTCAAATGGTCCAAATGGCTCTGAGCACTATGCGACTTAACTGCTGAGGTCATCAGTCCCCTAGAACTTAGAACTACTTAAACCTAACTAACCTAAGGACATCACACACATCCATGCCGGTGGCAGGATTCGAACCTGCGACCGTAGCGGTCGTGCGGTTACAAACTGTAGCGCCTCGAACCGCTCGGCCACCCAGGCCGGCAAAGTCCGTTCCGAAAGTATTTGTATTGAGTGTAGCCATGTATGGAAGTGAAACATGGACGATAAACAGTTCAGACAATCAGAGAATAGAGCCTTTGACATGTGGTGCTGCAGACGTATGCTGAGGATTAGATGGGTAGATCACGTAACTAATGAAGAGGTACTGAATAGAATTTTGGAAAATAAAAATTTGTGGTACAACCTGAACAGAAGAAGGCATCAGTTGGTAGGACACATTCTGAAGCATCAAGGGATGACCAGTTTAGTACTGGAGGGAAGCGTGGGGAGAGGGGCTGGGGGCAAAAATCGTAGAGGGAGACCAAGAGATGAATACAGTAAGCAGATTCAGAAGGATGTAGGTTGCAGTAGTTACTCGGAGATGAAGAGGCTTGCACAGGATACAGTAGCATGGAGAGCTGCCTCAAACCAGTCTTTGGACTGAAGACAACAACAAGTCCAACATATCCTTACAAAAGATAAATTGTATTTTATAAGTAATAAAAATTACGTGATCGCGTAACTTCTGCGATTTTATGTAACCAAGGCAGTTATTTGTAATGCAGGTACGGTTTACATGCACAGACATGAAAAATATAAAATTATTGTGTACTCAAGAGGACGTTCTTCATCATGACCAAAGGCAAGAGATTCCTGTTATTATTGAGAAGTGCGGAAGTTGTTTATGAATAACACGAACATGTTTTATATAAGCCCGATGAAATACTGAAGAAGTGAAGAGATGTTTCATGTGTTTTTATTATGTATTTTTTTAAAAATTTTACCTGGTTATTGAGGAAATTGCGACTTCTTGCTCTGTATGATAAATATGTATGGTTTTTTATTTTTACTGCAACATCCGTCTGTTTCACATCGCAAATCAACAATTTTCGGATAAAACTTGAATGAAATGTTGACAATTTAAATTTTGCTATAAATATTGTTTACTCTTAAGTAAGAAACAGGTGGATAGCTATGTAGAACAAAAATGTTCCGTAGCGTACGTGGTCCTTTATATATCCTCACTCAGTTTCTGTGGGAATCTGGTAAGACACTGGTCGCACATGTAGACAAAGCGATCGAAATACGGCAACACCCGATAGGTGTACAGGTAACGCGGTTACGATCTTGACAGATCGAAGGGACTAGGAAATCTGCCGTAGTCTCAGTTTACTTGTGACAGGTGATAATAGCCTACTGTAGTTTTACGATTCTAGACAGGCTGCACTGTCAATCCGATATAAACAATCAATCACTGACTCTGATCTCTTCCTCCGCTGTATGCAGTACATAATGCTATGTAGTGAGTTCATATCCATCTTCATTTAACGCTTTATTAAGTGCAACGAGCGGACGAG
This sequence comes from Schistocerca cancellata, assembly GCF_023864275.1. Classification (NCBI taxonomy): domain Eukaryota; kingdom Metazoa; phylum Arthropoda; class Insecta; order Orthoptera; family Acrididae; genus Schistocerca; species Schistocerca cancellata. Next base: position 11,229,191 of record NC_064635.1, on the reverse strand, counting down.
ACCCTGACAACGAACACCCATACCTTAACACCACCTCCCCCGTGCTTCACTGTTGCCGCTACACACGATGGAAAAAACTTTCTCCAGGCATTCCCCAAACCCAAGCTCTTCCATCGATTTGGGCAGTTTTAGAACGCTTGAACTGTCCCTCGTTGATTCTTCACTCGGGCGTCATCCTTCTGACAAAAACATTCTGCGGTTACTCCTTCTCTACTGATAACGCATTCCTCCCTGCCTCCTTTCGTACTGGCGGACGAAAGGAAGCAAGATTAGTGTTTAAAGTCCCGTCGACGTCGAGGTTATTAGAGACAGAGCACAAGCAGGGATTATTTTAACGGTAGGGGAAGGAAATCTGCCATGCCCTTTTCAAGGAAACAACCCGGCATTTGCCTCAAGCGATTTAGGGGCATCACGGACAACCTAAAGCTGGTTCGGCGGACGGGGATCTTCTATTTACGAGGTGCATTCAAGTTCTAAGGCCTCCGATCTTTTTTCTCCGGACTGGAAAGAGATATAAACATGCGCATTGTTTTAAAATGAGGCCGCGTTCATTGTCAATACGTCCCAGAGATGGCAGCACCGTACGGCAGATGGAATTCTACCGCCAGCAGCGAGAATGAGAACTGTTTTAAATACTTAAAATGGCGACGTTTTCCTTACTGGAACAGCGTGCAATCATTCGTTTTCTGAATATGCGTGGTGTGAAACCAATTGAAATTCATCGACAGTTGAAGGAAACATGTGGTGATGGAGTTATGGATGTGTCGAAAGTGCGTTTGTGGGTGCGACAGTTTAATGAAGGCAGAACATCGTGTGACAACAAACCGAAACAACCTCGGGCTCGCACAAGCCGGTCTGACGACATGATCGAGAAAGTGGAGACAATTGTTTTGGAGGATCGCCGAATGACTGTTGAACAGATCGCCTCCAGAGTTGGCATTTCTGTGGGTTCTGTGCACACAATCTTGCATGACGACCTGAAAATGCGAAAAGTGTCATCCAGGTGGGTGCCACGAATGCTGACGGACGACCACATGGCTGCCCGTGTGGCATGTTGCCAAGCAATGTTGACGCGCAACGACAGCATGATGGGACTTTCTTTTCGTCGGTCGTGACAATGGATGAGACGTGGATGCCATTTTTCAATCCAGAAACAAAGCGCCAGTCAGCTCAATGGAAGCACACAGATTCACCGCCACCAAAAAAATTTCGGGTACCGCCAGTGCTGAAAAAATGATGGTGTCCATGTTCTGGGACAGCGAGGGCGTAATCCTTACCCATTGCGTTCCAAAGGGCATTACGGTAACAGGTGCATCCTACGAAAATGTTTTGAAGAACAAATTCCTTCCTGCACTGCAACAAAAACGTCCGGGAAGGGCTGCGCGTCTGCTGCTTCACCAAGCCAACGCACCCGCACATCGAGCTAACGTTACGCAACAGTTTCTTCGTGATAACAACTTTGAAGTCATTCCTCATGCTCCCTACTCACCTGACCTGGCTCCTAGCCTCCTTCCAACAATGAAAGACACTCTCCGTGGCCGCACATTCACCAGCCGTGCTGCTATTGCCTCAGCGATTTTCCAGTGGTCAAAACAGACTCCTAAAGAAGCCTTCGCCGCTGCCATGGAATCATGGCGTCAGCGTTGTGAAAAATGTGTACGTCTGCAGGGCGATTACGTCGAGAAGTAACGCCAGTTTCATCGATTTCGGGTGAGTAGTTAATTAGAAAAAAAATTGGGGGCCTTAGAACTTGAATGCAACTCGTAATAAAATTTCAGCCAAATAGCCATATACAGTTACTTTGGTTAACATTTTACATTTACATTTTACATATTTATTTATCGATTTCACTATTTTACTGCACAGTCCTATGTGATATCGTTCACAGGCTTCGTTACACAATTCACACACACATGTTGTGGTTGGGTCGTGATAAGTTTTGTTTTTGCAGATTAGATGATGAAAGCCGTGAATAGAAAGTCTAGTAACGACATGTCGCTGTTCGAAGTTTGGTACTGTCCATGAGCGGTTCGTCATTGCTTCGGTGCCATAAAACTCCGGCCATATTTTTTCTCGTTTGTCCTCCATGAACTTCAGTTGCTTCCTGGAAGCCCTGGTGTGTGGCATCATATATCGAAGTCTGATGTCTTCAATTAGGAATGTCTATCTCGCTAGCAGGTACACTGGTCTAGATCTTGTTGTCGTTGAGAGACCTAGTGCTCTTTTTAGATAGGTCGATTTTACCTTTTCTAGTGTTTCTAGATTTTTTTCTGTCAGGTGGTCCCATATAACCTCCATCCCATAGGCCAGGATTGGCAAGATTTTTGTGTTGAATAATTTCGTGGCTGTTTCTAGACTGAGTAGGCGAATGTTTTTGATGTCCTGTATTGCTATTATTGCTTGGGCTGTACGTTCTGTTGTATGTTTTGTGAAGCATTTGGCTCTTGGTTGCAATGTCACTCCTAGGTATTTAAAGTCCAGATTTTAATTTTTTTATTTTTTTATTTTTTTTTTTTTGGGGGGGGGGGGGGGGCGGAATCTTAACCGTCGTCTTCCCGAATGCGAGTCCAGTATGCTGACCGCTGCGCCACACGGTGACCCAGCTGCCCCTAGTGCTGCCGTTTTATGCAACCCACCATTTTATTCTGGCCTTCATAAAACAAGTGCGAGATTTTCGTATTCTCTCGCTCGCTACACGCAAACTATTAGTCCTACAGAAAAAAGAAACAGCACATTTATGTAGGTAATTTAATGTGGTTAAATTTTGTGCTGGGATACATTTTCAAAAAAATGGTTCAAATGGCTCTCAGCACTATGCGACTTGACTTCTGAGGTCATCAGTCCCCTAGAACTTAGAACTACTTAAACCTCACTAACCTAAGGACATCACAGACATCCACGCCCGAGGCAGGATTCGAACCAGCGACCGTAGCGGTCGCGGGGTTCCAGACTGCAGCGCCTAGAACCGCTCGGCCACTCCGGCCGGCATAAATTTCGTTAGCGCCCATAGTATTCGAGTTGTTCGAGAGAAACTTACAAAAGTGACCTGTTAATGCACCCCCGCTCCCACACTTTTGCCCCCACCAGTCACTATTTCTACTATGTTGTTCATGGCACTTCACTTGCGACTGCAGGAATTATTTCCCACGTTCTACTTTCTTTGCACTTCATTGACTGGCGTTATTACGACCAACTTAGTCGAGCACTTAAAACTGTAAAACTGGCGTTTGTGTAAACATTACGTAACAACTCTGTCAATTTAACTGCATAAAATAAACAATTATATCGTTGTGTTAGTCAGGCCTTCTGACTACGGAACTGCTGCAACTGTAAGGGTTAAGTTTGAATCGAACTCTCAACGTAATTAGTTTTACCGTAACGTTTCCAAAAGTCGTTTTTCGTTCATTACTCTCCCAGGTACGTTTAAATTAATAATGTTAGCGAAGTAGCCGCTGGTGGAGAAATAGCCTAATCAATAGAGACCAAAAACGGTCGAATATCGGGAATATTTCGTGTAGTCGAAAATTTTTGTACGTGGTAGGTGAGATTGCGTCGAACAACGTACCAGAGATCGTGACTGCTGAAGGATGAGTGTGGGGTGGAGATGCATTTGAAGCTGATTTTTCTACGATCTTGTTGAAGAGCTCGAAAACTATGTCCTCCGGCGAAAACGAATCCCAGTACACAATTCAAATGCATTAAATTTCCTGCAAAAGGTCCTGCTCATTTTTTATGTAGGAGTAAGGGTATGCACGTAGCGAGCGGGATAATATGAAAATCTGGCGTGTGGTTAATGAAGGTGAGCTATAACATTCCGGGTTGCACAAAACTCCGAAGTACAAAGGGGTGTCCAAATACTTTCAATGAGATAGTGCGCAAAGAAGGGTTTAAACAGTAGTTCTTTCCAGCGCTCCAGACATTAGTCAAGCGGGAAGGAGACGTAATGTGAGGTACAAAGGGAAGTACCCTCTGCCATCCACTCCACTGTGGATTGTGCAGATGAGATGTAGATGTGGCCGTACATGAGGTGTCATGCACACCCACTCAGACACACGTGCGTAGACAAGCCTGAGGTTCGTTTGGACAACGAACTGTCTCAGTTGATGCACGCTACTGTACAGGTGGTATGGCCTCCCTCTGCCGGGATGGCCGAGCGGTTCTAGGCGCTACAGTCTGGAACCGCGCGACCTCTACGGTCGCAGGTTCGAATCCTGCCTCGGGCATGGATGTGTTTGATGTCTTTAGGTTAGTTAGGTTTAAGTACTTCTAACTTCTAGGGGACAGATGACCTCAGAAGGTAAGTCCCATAGCGCTCAGAGCCATTCGAACCATTTATAATATTTATTTTATTTGACGGATACCCTCTTCTCCTCATAATCCTCCACATTTTCCCTCTATCTGCATTATCAAATGTCTTAATGAAATCAATAAATGCTAAATATGTTTCCTATTGCATTCTATCTGTTTTTCGATTATTTGTTTAATTGTAAATTCATCTGATGTCGACCTGCTCCTCCTAAGTCCCTTGTCTTATTCCCCTAATAGAGTAAAAAATTTACCGTCTTGTTTACTGTTTTTGCACGAAACATTTCAATACTTCAGAATGTCCGCATCAACAAATACCGTACAAGCTGTATTACCGAGTGACGTGCTAGAGCGTTAAGAGTCACTGGGAGCTTTTAAGGACCCACAAGAGAGAGTGTAAGTGAAGTATGGTTTCTTCCACCCGAGGCGAAACAGCACACAGGATTGCGTGAGGAGGAGCCCATACAAAAGACGGGGGCCGGCTCTGCCGCACCCTCCCCCTTATACAGAGGGGGTTGCACCTTCACTGCCTCCGAAGGGTGAGCCTTTCTGTGGATGGGGTGTCCAGCTGCGAGGCCAGTCATTATTCGTACGGACTCACGGCGTGGGAACGCGGATTTACATGACGTCTGGGTGGTTGAAGGAGCAGGAAACGTGTGAGGCCAAGCGGTGTACCACACGGGTCGATACTGCCACCTGCGCTCTTTAACCTCTACCAATAGGACACGACTGAACTCCTAGCAGATGCCGAAGATCTGGACAGTGCGGCACTGGAATCACCCATTAAAGAATCGGAAAACGTACTACGAACGGACTTTACAATCCTCTCAGTAGACTCGCACTAAGTTTCGCTCAGTCGGTGTGCTCGGTGATGCGCCTGGGTAACTGTGAAGTCAGCAGAGAACTTTGAATCGAGGACCACACAGTTCGACTGCGACTAATCTGGATAGCAGGCCCTTGCAGGAGCATGGTGCGGAAGAGTCGCGCCCGATGTCAAACAGAACTGTGTATTCCAAATGACAAATAGATTACGTAAAAAAACTGTTGACACTCAAACTTTTATGTTATTATTTTAACAATAATAATTGTGATTTACTGAAGTAAGACTTTTTTCCTCTCATTTAGGACCATTAGAGACAATATCAAGGAACTAAAAGACATTTATGGAAGCCTTTTTCGCGGGCCAGTAGCACTTCACTGTGCCTCTGGCCACCTGCCTCTTCCGCATCACTTTTCTTTTCCTGCCCACCGTAGCAGCCCTTTTAGAGTGGCCGATCAGTGATCTGTACATTGATCGGTTTGATGTAATTTTCCAACCCTCTTTTCAGGCTCCAAATCTTCTCGACACATGACTATCTTTCCTGACTCCCTCTTGATATTCATTCATACTTGCTCAACAGGCGTGGCTTGCAGTGCTTTGGAGACTACTTTGTAACTCTGACGTACGATAAAAGCGCCACGATAATTATTGACGTCAGTTCAATCACTCTTTTTGTACAGAGGGTGGATGAGTGCTGGTTTCAATTCAGCAAGTATTATTATTATTATTATTATTATTATTATTATTATTATTATTTCTTTCCTTTCTCAGACATTATGTCTGGTTAAAAATGGAAAGTGACGCGAACCTTAATCAAACGTGACTTCCTTTTAACTGTACGGTATATGTTACATTGCATTTAGGAACTTTCGGGTAATTGAACATGGTATTATTATTATTATTATTATTATTATTATTATTATTATTGCTGTTATTATTGTTATTTATATTTAGTCTTAGTGGGACGCGAAATCTCCGACATGAAGCATATTCAGAGATTTATTCTGGCTTTCTGTGCCCACATTACTGGGCTCCCTGTCCCACGAAAAAAATGCGGTTTTTAGCTAAATAACGCGAAGCGGTGATTTTCACTAGATCGCGAAGTCTGTAATTTCTCCCCAAGGCTGAGAGTATTGTATAATTTCAACTGACAGTTCATTTCCCATATAACTAACTTCGATGTGATGATGAAAGTAGCACCGAAAGTAGCAAAAATAACACGGAATTTGACAGAAAACACAGAATTTGTCAAAAGAACACCGAATTTGACAAAAACATCGAATTTGCCAAAACACACAACACAGAATTTCTCAAAATAAACGAGAATGTACTTGGCAAAAAATAACACTGCTTTTGACAGAAACATAACAACCAATATGGGAAAAATATAACTCCGAGTTTGTAAAAAATCGCACCGAATTTTGCAAAAAAAACACCGAATATACAAAAAAATAATACCAATTCTGGCTAAAAAGATATCTACGAATCTGCAAAAAAAAGCATTGGCTGGCAAAAATAATCCGAATCTGACAAAAAAATGAATTAGTCAAAAAGTAACTCATTTGGCAAAAATTTACAGCGAATTTTACAAGAAAACAACACGAAATTAGGCAAGTAAATAACATAGAATTCGGGAAAAAGCGAATTTGGTAAAAAAATAAAACCAGATTTGGCAAAAAATATCATTGAATTTGCCAAAAATTAATAATGAACGTGGTAAAAAAAGCCAATTAGGAAAGAAAAAAAACACCGAAAGACCGTATTTGGGAAAAGAATAACACTGCAATTGGCAAAAAGCTAACACATTTGAAAAAAAAACACTGCATTTGGTGGAAACATAACATCGCATTTGGTAAAATATTTGCGCCGAATTTTGCATAAAATAACACCGAATGTCGCAAAAAACAGCGAATTTTGCAAACAAATAATTTGGATAAAAAGTAACATCGAACTTGCCCAAAAAGCATCGAATATTTCGAAAAAAACATCGAATTATCGAAAAGACACCGAATTTGGCATAAAAGTACACCAAATTTGCCCAAAAATACACCGAATTTGGCATACAAATATAACAAATTGAGTAAGAAGTAGCACCAATTTGGCACACAATAACAACGATTTCGTAAGCAGTATTAAGTGATTTACAAAAATAACAATGAATCTGCCAAAAAATAGCATTTTTTTTGTAAATAGTAACACCGGATGCGGTGAAAAATAACACCGAATTTGACCATTAAACAACAATTTTTTTGTCTTGTCCCTAGTTGTTCCTACTTCGTACAGGTCTTCTTTTATTGCACCGACTCATTTTATTGTTCCAGTATTAGCTGTACTGCGACTTTCGTAGAATTTCACACCTTGCCCAGTTAACCTTGTTGGTTCCATTCTTTTTAAATGTGTCGCTATAACTTTCATATCCGAGTAAAGGTTGATTCGCTTTTGAATATATATTTCCTTTATTGAATAAGATTCCTATACCACACCAAAGTATTTTATTAAACAGAAGTGTAGCCCAAGAAATTACATACAACTAATGTTGCTACTAAGCTCAGATGCTAATACCGTAACTAATGCTGTGCCCTGTTTAATTTTCAGGTGAGCAACGCTTGTTGAAAGTGAACTGAGCCGTTGACTACATCGCAGCTTTCCTGGAGGGCGTGGATTTCTTCTTCGGTACGGTACGTGCCTGACCACAATAAATATGCTGTGACGGTAAAAGACGGTCGTGGGTTGCACAGTGCTCTTTGTTGGCTCAAAGCCGACGCGTTTCACCCAGGTAGGGCGTCATCATGCGAGCTACGCGATGCTGGTCATCAGTGAAAGCAGATCAGGGTATGAGCAGGCACGTAAACTGTAAACGTGGCTCCAGATCAAAGTGTCGGTGGCCGATCGGCGCTCACACAGTGAATACACAGTAGTACTGGTGAGGATGCCCTGTGCGGATGAAACGGTTGTTTTTGAGCCAATAAATACTGTGGTACCTAGGCCTTTCTTTTAATGTTATTCACAATACAAGATTGCTGTACCACCGCGCCACACTGGTTTGGAATAAAGTGTGTCGGAGATTCTACTTGCAAGAGAGAAAGAGAGAGGAGGGCGTAGCACGAGTGCCACATGAATCTGGTGTCAAAAAGCGAAATTTATATTCGCCATTCGTCGAGAGCAGAGTTGGGAAAGTAACTAAGTTACAGGAAAAGATTAGTTGCAGTTATAGTTACTATACATGTACAGCATCAGTTACTGCTATCATTACACTTACTTCCTTAACTTCAAAAAAATTATAACTCGTCTGTAAATCTATCTAAAAGGAAACAACCATTAACTTCGACCAATAATTAAATACATTTTCTATAGCCTCTTCTGTCTGAGTGCATCCCACTTGAACTACATGTTCATTTTCAACAAAAAGTGTTTTTGAAATGTTTCATCCCCCAATTTTCCCCTCATTGGCCTCAGCGCAGTAGCCCCTATGCTGAAAACTCCCTCTGTAGATCCCCTAGTCGATATCTCTGTATTATATTTGATAGAAGGGGGTCTCGATTGTGGGGAAACCTACTGAGATTTGTATGTCTGTTGAAGAATTTAGTAAAAATTGTCCAAGATCATGCTGAGCACATGAGGTAAGCGCATTTTGTCTCTCAAAGTAGCAAAAAAATCCTCCTCGCCCTCCACTACTTGTGCTTCTCTGCTGGCAGTGTGCCACACAGCTGTTGTTTGCAGTATGGTGTCCAAAACCTCCGCTACATTCGTTTTGAATCTTGGAGGAAGCATACAGATAGGATTAGAGCTTTATTTTGAAATGCATGTCCAAACCTCTTCTGCAATCCTAGAAGAACAGTGTCAGCTTAGTGGACAGCTTCAGCTTCAGCTTTTACTGGGAGAAGAACGCACGAACATGTTTGTTCACCCTGTAGCAAACCTTGTAGCGATGGACTCGTCTCTTCATGATACCCTCTCAGGATAGTAAGTTATTCAGGAGTTAGTCTTGGCAATGAGCAAAAATCCTTCCAATTGTTAATTTTTTTTTCATTGGCACTGTCTATCAGTTTGCAGATCGGTTGGACTGGCTCATAGATTGAGTTGCATGTAGTAATTACAGAAGTTAACACACCGACACCACAAGTATCTTTGATATTAGATGCAACTTGTATTAACTCATTCTGTTCGTCCAAAACCTTTGAGCAGTTTGTCATGGAGTTCCTTCAAATCTTTTCTGAATGTTGTATGTTGTTGTTGTGGTCTTCAGTCCTGAGACTGGTTTGATGCAGCTCTCCATGCTACTCTATCCTGTGCAAGCTTCTTCATCTCCCAGTACCTATTGCAACCTACATCCTTCTGAACCTGCTTAGTGTATTCATCTCTTGGTTTCCCTCTACGATTTTTACCCTCCACGCTGCCCTCCAGTAGTAAATTGGTGATCCCTTGATGCCTCAGAACATGTCCAACCAACCGATCCCTTCTTCTAGTCAAGTTGTGCCACAAACTTCTCTTCTCCCCAGTCCTATTCAGTACCTCCTCATTAGTTATATGATCTACCCATCTACTGACGGCCTTGGGAGTGCCAGTCCTGACAAAACTCTACCATCTGGTGAGCAAGATGTATGAGACAGGCGAAATACCCTCAGACTTCAAGAAGAATATAATAATTCCAATCCCAAAGACTGACAGATGTGAAAATTACCGAACAATCAGTTTAATAAGTCACGGATGCAAAATACTAACGCGAATTCTTCACAGACGAATAGAAAAACTGATAGAAGCCGACCTCGGGGAAGATCATTTTGGATTCCGTACAAATATTGGAACACGTGAGGCAATACTGACCCTATGACTTATCTTAGAAGAAAGATTAAGGAAAGGCAAACCTACGTTTCTAGCACTTGTAGACTTGGAGAAAGCTTTTGACAATGTTGACTGGAATACTCTCTTTCAAATTCTGAAGGTGGCAGGGGTAAAATACAAGGAGACTGGCAATGGCAAGAAATCGTTTCTGAAGAAGAGAAATTTGTTAACATCGAGTATTGATTTAAGTGTCAGGAACTCGTTTCTGAAAGTATTTGTATGGAGTGTAACCATGTACGGAAGTGAAACACGGAAGATAAGTAGTTTGGACAAGAAGAGAATAGAAGCTTTCGAAATGTGGTGTTACAGAAGAATTTTGTATATTCTAGCACAAAAAAACGACTCTCCACGAAGGAATTATCGAAATGGGACGTAAATCGTTAGAGGTGACGTACGTGTATAGACAAACAAATGAATACAATTTCAACAACATTTGATGATTTATTCAGGAGAGAGAGCTTCACAAATTGAGGAAGTCAATAAAGCATTTGTCCAGCTCTGGCCCTTATGCAGGCAGTTACTGGGCGCGGCACTGATCGATGCAGTTGGTGGATGTCCTCCCGAGGGACACAGTGGCAAATTCTGTCCAACTGGCCTGTTAGATAGTCAGAATCCCGAGCTGGTTAGAGAGAGATCCGGCGACCGTACTGGCCAAGGTAGGTTTTGGTAAACACAAAGACAAGCAGCAGAAACTCTCACCGTGCCCGGCCGGGCACTATCTTGCTGAAATGTAAGCCCATGGATGGTTTGCCATGAAGGGCAACAAAATGGGCCGTAGAATACCGTCAACGTACCGCTGTGCTATGACCAAGCGATGTCTGACGACGCTCCAGACAATGGCGGCGTACCAACACGGCTGTCTCCTGCTGCGCGGCCGGACAGCCAGGAGTGATAGTTTGGGCTGCGATTTCTTTTCACGGCAGAAGCCCTTTGGTTGCCATCGGCGGCACCCATACAGCACAGCGGTAAGTCGACGATATTCTACGCCCAGGTTTGTTGTCCTGCCGTCGTCAGCTCACATTTCAGCAAGGTGATTCGCGCCCGCACACGGCAAGAGTTTAACAGGGTGCAGCACATTTCGTATGTCTCTGCACACGTGTCTCAAATGCCTGCAATTCAGACTGTACGTGGTCGTCGTCAGAAATAATCATTGCTCTAATGTACTAATATGTTCAGGACCACCTTCTTGCTTACAGGGGTGCTGAAAATTATCGGCGTTAAAGTATCGATCAGTATGCAGAATGAGATTTTCACTCTGCAGCGGAGTGTGCGCTGATATGAAACTTCCTGGCAGATTAAAACTGTGTGCCCGACCGAGACTCGAACTCGGGACCTTTGCCTTTCGCGGGCAAGTGCTCTACCAACTGAGCTACCGAAGCACGACTCACGTCCGGTACTCACAGCTTTACTTCTGCCAGTACCTCGTCTCCTACCTTCCAAACTTTACAGAAGCTCTCCTGCGAAACTTGCAGAACTAGCACTCCTGAAAGAAAGGATAGGTACTGGCAGAAGTAAAGCTGTGAGTACCGGACGTGAGTCGTGCTTCGGTAGCTCAGTTGGTAGAGCACTTGCCCCCGAAAGGCAAAGGTCCCGAGTTCGAGTCTCGGTCGGGCACACAGTTTTAATCTGCCAGGAAGTTTCATATCGATCAGTATGAGTCAGTTTCCTCTACGCTGAATGCCCAAATCGGCCTCCTGCCTTCCTCTCAACTTAAACATCCGAGACAAACTGCTGCAGTGCATTTTCACCGTGAGGCAGTATCAGGGAGGTATCATCACCATCCATCACCTCATAGTATTCGTCGCAGTACAAGATGTACGTCATCGTTAGAACATGGCGCAACAACCTGATTGCTTGCGGAAGCCGCTGGGCCAAAAGATCCAGCGTGTCTTGTACTGCCACCCTCGTAAAATGTGACACGACTCTCAGACTAACAATTAAGTCGTTTCGGCCTATTTTCATTTTCCGGAGTGTCTCTTTTAATGTCTGCGAGTTTAAGACGGGGCGTTCAGAAAGTGCAGTTTTGGTGCTAATAACCCTCCCACATGTTTTGCCAGTCTGCAGCTGGGCGAGCTAGCTAGTTGCACTAACAGTGGGCCTCAGAGGGGCAAAGCCCTGACCGGGGGATTGGGGGGGGGTGAGAGTAACGCCTCTAGCGAAGCTTATTTCGTTACAACATTAAACTTTCTACAAATTAGACTTGGCCACTGTTTCTATGTTTCGATACAGTGTATCGATACGTGGAACTGTTTCAGTGTTTCGGAACGGCTGTGGTTCACTGTTTCGAAAGAGTGGCGTTTCATTCCGCCCCTGTCTCGGATAACCGGACCAGATTCGATCTCAAGCCAGACACAGAAACTGTATCGTTGTTTCAAAATAAAGCTGTTTCAGTCCACCTGTGCTTGGAACGGACTAAATGTTTCATTCCGCTCTGTGTCGGACGAGATGCGGGCTCGGCACAGGCACTGAAAGACAACATACCACTTCATGAAACACTTTTAAGAGTGTCGAAATCTTTTTGACAAGCAATAGCATGAAGCTTAAGTAATCCGAAAATAAAGCTTCGTTTCTAGCTGACTGTCCTATTCCGTAATGGCGTAACATCTGCTTTATAAACACTAACCAAACAATAAAACAACGCATAGTATTCAGATTCAAAATAATAAATATGTCAAAATCATTCAGTTTAATTACGTTTTTCTTAAACCAACGCTTCTCTGTTCATGTACAGTAATCATATTTAGAAACGCAAGTAAGCCCACAACATTTTGAATAAAAACAAGGCGTAGAGTGACCGTTATTAGACATATACATAAATTTGATGTAGGTATAATTGCAAGCAATCTGTTTGACTTATCACTGATAGTGTAATGGTGAACGGGAAGGGCTGGGAAGCATGGTGAATTTATAGTAACGGTTCGAAACACCTTGAAAGACAAAATTTATTTTGTTATTTATTCGAATTATTTGGCGTTATTTGTGAGTCTGTAGTCACTGTGCCTATTACCCACAATGATTCCCTTTGTGTGCATGGAAATTAGCAGGATGGGTATATTACCCATACTAAGGGAATGTGGGAATCCCAGTAGCATATACGTTGTTTCTGCAGTTTGCTCCCACCTCCAGTTCCGTTCGTGGTGGTTCTTCTGTCTTAAGCTATGGCTGTCCTCAGCCAATTGAAAAGTATGAAACACGATACGAAAGCAGTGCATTTGCTGCATGAAATACGAAACTGCCAAGATGCCTAAGTGACAGTTTCATACTTTCTGCGACATAATTAGCGCTCTCGCACCTCACTTGTGTTTCTATGGACATACTTATAAGGGGCTTTCGAAGGTCTGTTTGAGGAAGCGAGGCACGTATCCAGTATTAACTCGTCCACCTCGACTTCCTGTACTTTTTTTTTTTTTTCAATGGACTTGTAGTCCGGGGTGATATGTTACAATACAGCATCACCGGTCTATTGCGGTCTAACTGTTGGTGAGGCAGTAAATTTCCACAGGGCAGTGACTGCGTCACTGCAATTCACTTTGGAGGTGTGGCGGTGGGACTTGTAGTCCCGTACCACCCTCTGACGGTGATAGTACTACATGAGTCAGGCAGAAATTTTGCCTAACATGGGCAGGTGAAGGTGTGACGTATTCCCGTACCGTGGCGATGTGATGACTTCCTGTACACCACTGTGGTACGTCTTATCGTCTACACCAAGTATAGCTGCTGCGAGAAACAGCGACCGCAAGGAGGTCCACTTTTGTTCGGCGTTATCGACGACCGCAGTGTCGTTAACGCACAGTAGCCGTTGGTGGTCGCCGGACAGAAGACGATCGCCCAGCAGCGCCGGAGCTTTAAACTCGGACCGAGCCTGCGCACGTGATGGCGGGCAGTAAACACCGCCAGATAAGGCCCTTATCTGAAGGCCACCTGTAGCAGCGGCAGCCCCTCACGCCACACTTCTCTTTGTCCCGTCTGCGCGCGTCCCCAACACTGCTGCTACCCAACCGCCAAACCACCACACACATTCTCGGTATTTTTCAGTGTGAGCTTGATTGTTTCACCCATAATGTTGAAACGGTACGGTAGTTTCGCTGCTCGCTCGCACCGCCGCCAATTTTATTGCACGACGCGGCCGGCCGCGGTTGCAACAGAACCCATGTGGACGGGTGGAAAGAAATGTGTCAAGCTTCATAATACATATTTATATATGTCGCGTATTATACATTTATTGTACGTGAATGAGAATCTGCGGGACTGCTACGGTCGCAGGTTCGAATCCTGCCTCGGGCATGGGTGTGTGTTATGTCCTTAGGTTAGTTAGGTTTAAGTAGTTCTAAGTTCTAGGAGACTTATGACCTAAGATGTTGAGTCCCATAGTGCTCAGAGCCATTTGAACCATTTTTTGAGAATCTGCACATGAACTTTTCTAATCCTCTTCAACACCTTTCCGTAAAGCGTGGCCAAATCTTAGTTGGGAAGTAGTTCTGTAGTACAGTAGTGCCAACCTTACTCCTGGGCAGGGGATCAGAGAGACACATCACAGGCAGGTAAATGTCAAAGACGTTCCAGTGTCACAAGATTTGGGGTGGAGAGGTTGGTCACGGCCAAGTGGTTCCGCCACCCCCTCCACCGGGGCCCAGGAAGACCTCCGGGTGCCCGCCATATCCTGGGAGTGTTACAGAAGACGGGTAAGTGAGCAGACGTGCCCTCAGTGCGTCTGTCTCAGTGTTCACGCATGGAAGAGAGGTATTTGAATATTTGTACTAATTCTTTTATTTCCAGCTTCGGATTGTGTAAGGAAATGAATGTTGTCGTTTAATTTCGGAAATTTGACGCCTGTGTTAATGTATCTGGTCCCTAGTTTGTCCGTCATCCTCCTCACATAGTGGATGTCCTATGTAAAATATTGGGAGATTTTGGTGGTATACATTTGGCCAACGCAATTCCGTCTTGCGTGCAGATTAGTATACAAGTTGTAAAATTGAAATATCTTTAAACTGGATCAATCGCTGTAAGGTCGAGTGATAATGTTTAAAATAAATAAATATTCAATTGTCATCAATCTTTAGCATACCCTAAAAATCACAAAAGAGTCAAAAGAAATTCATTTAAAATAAAAGATATAGAATGCAGGGAGCCACACATGAGCGTGTGAGCCCTCCAGCCCCTTGCCTAGTATCGTACAGAAAGGGCACGCTCTCTGGGTAGCGCTCTCAAGCTCCCCTCCACAGTTATCCGTTGCGCAATTTTCATTCAGGGCTTGACGACATCAACTTCCATCTGGCGTCTCTAGGCAAGGTGGTTTGACGGTAATCTTTTAATGTGTAGCGTTACCAACGTGTATTTCTGCGTCTTAAGTTTCATGGATGTTCATCTACACAAAACTCCTTCAGCTAATTCTATTTTCGTTGTGGTCGTCAATCCAAAGACTCGTTTGATGCAGCTCTCCAAGCTACTCCATCCCGTCCCAGCGTCTCCGAATGACTACTGCAACCGACACCCATTATTGTATTCATCTCTCGGTTCACATGGCTCCGAGCACTATGGGACTCAACTTCTGAGGTCATCAGTCCCCTAGAACTTAGAACTACTTCAACCTAACTAACCTGAGGACATCACACATATCCATGCCCGAGGCATGATTCGAACCTGCGACGTCGCAGTCGTGCGGTTCCGAACTGAAGCGCCTAGAACCGCTTGGCCACCGCGGCCGGCTGTATATCTCTCTGTACACCGTATGTTTTTACGTTGTTGTTTGTGTAACACTGAGGTGTCAAGTTTCACAAACGAAGTACTTGACAGTACAGGTGTGTAAGTTTTTTAGTTTCATCATTTTTACCGTACTTGTAGTAACTAAAACTTGCTTTAACCTGAGAACCACACATTGATCAGTGGTGAATTTCGAAATTAATGTACATATCACTTGCTGAGGGATGTTAAAATTTGCTCCTTTTGTCAGAAAAAAAGCAGAGTTTACACTTCGTAACATCCAAATGAAGAATCCTGAAACAGTGGTTTGTCAAACGAAGAACTTAGGTAATTTAGGTGAAAAGCTTATAAAAAAACACATTCTTGGTACAAATATAAACGTGTAACTTCTTCACTTACTTTCTTGCAAAGGCGATACTAATCCTGATTTCACCACCTACCGATGACTCTTAAAAAATTACGTCATCCCATCGCAAAAGTCTGCAGTTACTCGCATATCCCGATATGTAAGAAAATTCCGCTTGTCTACCTATGGAAAAATACTGTTCTCTCTGTTTGACAAAATCTCGTTTCAATATCTCAAACTTTTTCTGAGATATGAGGATTGCTGTCAGTACTTCATTCCAGCTTTATTGACAACACGCACAAACGCAAATGAGCCTGATACGTAACATGTTTTCCCGAGATAAACGGAGACCACCTCCGAAGTCTAAAGGAAACGTGAACATGTTCGCTGAATTTCGTACGCAGCGATGTATTATGCACCAAACACAAATTCATAGCGGCCCCTATTTTTCATTGCAAAATTTTCTAATTTTACGCAGTGTGTTACTTACATGCAAAGTATCACATTAGCTGTGACCACTAGCGAAATGATAGACACTTCATCAGGGAGCTAACAAATAAAGCTATAAGTGTCGTGAAAGTTCTAGAAGACTGATCACCTCCGCTGTTAAGTCCCATAGTGCTCAGAGCCATTTGAACGATTTTGACCAAACTGAAAAATTTATACAACTATATCGCGAAATATTTTTTTTTTATGAAGACTGACACGTGAACATTACACAGAAATGTAAAAAATATGGCGTACACATAGATGGTTTGAAAAATTTCGAGACAGTATTCCAACTCTGGAGGACAGTGTTACCAAAACTGAAAGCATTGCCAAACGAGGGGTTATCTCAATAACAGGCAAGCAGACACAGTTTCCTGATGTGAGCAGAAATCGGACGTAATATATCGTAAGCAACACCAACCTATTTTGTTTTTAGATTGAGAAAGCAAGCCCAGATTATAATAATGTTTCATTGCAGCCAGCTGATGATGCTTTATTTCAATAAAAAGAAACGCATTTGGTGGCAAAAATATGCATTCTCTTCTATTTGCAAAGACAGATTTATTTACCTTCATTACTTTCTGAAATAACGTCAGAAAGGTGTAAGTCTCTTTAAAGAAGCGTAATTTAGAAGATGCAGTACCTGCTTTCCACACAAAACGATACATCTGGGTACTTGGAAGTCTGCAGCCAATGGAGTGTTTTAGTGACTGCACGCCACTCCACGTCAGTTACGGATGTTCGGAGCTGCAGAAGACCAAACTGTGATTCAGACAACTTTGTGATAAAATCAGTCTTGAGAGAGAAATTGCCACTAACAAATGGCAACCGAATAGGAAAGATGATGAAATGGAATACAGACAAACTGAACATCCCTGATGAAGTAAAAAAATAACACTAAGCAGAAAGTTGACCAATGAAGAGACCGCATTAGGAGTACACGAAAGGGGGAACAGGATTAAAAAAGCCATTAAGGATGCTGCAGAGGAAATAACAGGCACAAGAAGGGATAGAAGAACTCGGGAATGGTTTGATGAAGATTGCAGGTTAGCAATAGAGGAAAAGAAGAGGGCAAGAACAAAAGTGCTACAGAGAGAAACCAGAAATAATGTGGAACAATATAGAGAATTAAGGAGAAGAGCTAAAAGACTCTGCAAGAGAAAGAAAAGAGAGTGGAATAAGAAGAAATTCCAAGAACTAGAAGAATTAAAGGAACAGAGTGAAATATGAAAGTCCTATCATGCTACAGGCAAAATGAAGAATAGATTCCAACCAAAAACAATGGCCTTTTCCAGTAAAGATGGGAAAATGATAAGGGAGAAAGAACAGATAGTGGGAACATGGGCAGAGTATTTCAAAGATACACTAAGCACCAGCCTAGAGCCGGCCAGAGTGGCCGAGCGGTTCTAGGCGCTACAGTCTGGAACCGCGCGACCGCTACGGTCGCAGGTTCGAATCCTGCCTCGGGCGTGGATGTGTGTGATGTCCTTAGGTTTAAGTAGTTCTAAGTTCTAGGGGACTAATGACCTCAGATGTTAAGTCTTATAGTGTTCAGAGCCATTTGAACCAAACCAGCCTAGAAGATGAAGAGACAGCCGCACAGGAGCAAAGAATGGAGCTGGAAGTAGATAATGAAACCAATGAGGCAAGAAAGCCAACACTACAAGAGGTCCCCCAGGCTGTGTAAAAGTCAAAAAACAATCGAGCCCCTGGAAAAGACAGCATAATCGCTGAATTATTAAAAATTGCTGGTGAGGCTGTAATAAAGGAACTGCACACATTAATATGAGATATATGGGAAACAGAAACTATGCCACATAATTGGAAAATGGAATAATAATCCTCATTTATAAGAAAGGGGACAGAACAGCATGTGAAAACTATAGAGGTACAACACTCCTAAGCACAGCTTAGAAGATCTTCACAAGTATATTAAATGAAAGGATACAGAATTGTGCAGAAGGCATACTAGGGCAATATCAGTACGGCTTTCGACCAGACGAACAACTGATCAAATATTTATGATAAGACAAATGATGGAAAAGTTCTATGAATATGATATAGATCTGCATTTCCTATTCATCGACTTCAAACAAGCCTTTGACAGCATAAATCGGCAATAACTATGTAGAGTACTGAAAGACGTTCGTATATGTGCTAAACTAATAAGACAATGACAGAGACAAGAGCCACAGTAAAGATCCTTAGCAGAACAATTGAAAGCAAGGTGATAGTCTCTCGCACAACCTTCATGGAACATCGTTTCTGGATGAAAATGCCCTCCGACCATGGTTTGACTAGTTTTTCGCCTCAAAACCACGTGACTTGTGCAGTCGCTGAATAGAACAGTTACGCAAGCGTTAGCAGACTGTTGTAAATAGTTCTGACATTGCCCTCACAGTTCATGTTCCTAGGCGTTCGGATAGATTGTATGCTGTTGTGGAAAGCCCATGTTCAGGATCTTGTTCAGAAACTAAATGCTGCTTTATTTACCATTAGAACACTATCTGAAATAAGTGATAGTTAACACGAAAAGTAGTCTACTTCGCATATTTTCATACGCTTATGTCGTATGGTATTATTTTTTGGGATAATTCTTCTGATCCAAAAAGGCTATTTTTGGCTAAAAACGGGCTGTTCGAGCTATGTGTGGTGTAAGTCCGAGAACCTCTTGTCGACCCCTATTCAATAGTCCGGCAATTCTGACATTGCCCTCACAGTATATATTTTCTTTAATGTCGTTTGTTGTTAGCAATATTAGCTTATTCCCAAGAGTTAGCAGCTTTCACTTAGTTAATACTAGGCAGAAATCAAATCTGCATGTGGAATGCGCTACATTGACTCTTGTGCAGACAGAAGTGCAGTGTTCTGCTGCATCCATTTTCAATAAGCTACCACAAGAACTCAAAAATCTTAGCAGTAGCCCAAACGCTTTTAAGTCTAAACTGAAGAGTTTCCTCATGGCTCACTCCTTCTATTCTGTCGAGGAGCTCCTGGAAGAGCTAAAAAAATTAAGGAAATTCCAATGTTACATTGTTGATTTTCTTTATTTAAGCTTACGACTTGTCGCCTGAATATATTTTTTATATTTCATTTTATCTGTTTCTACTATCGTGTTATAATTTCATGTATTGACTCGTTCCACGACCATGGAGACTTCTCCTTAATTTGGTCCCACGGAACAACAAATAAATAATCAAAATATCCACGAGTGTGCTGCCGGTCTATAGTGTCCTACGGGCACAATATTTCGGCGATCATACATGTCGCCATCATCAGGTGAACTGACGGACTGAGCTCCTGTGAACGTGCCGGCACGGAGATCCGTACGCTATGGCTGCTCAGGGGGAACTGTGTTCGGTCGCGGCGGCGGCCGATTTAAATACCCTCCGCCCGCGGCGCGCTCCCTCCGCTGTCCGCGCCACGGTCGCGCGGTGGAACAGATTGCGACGGCGTCTGAGATGACGTCGGTGTGATGGCTCTGTCCGCCGTAGTCGTCACAACTATACGTTTGCTCGATTTACTCTCGATTAACCCAATCGCTGGTTCCCAAGCCTTGCTAAGATTATAGCCTCAGTCACGGTTTATGGGGTCATCATAGGTGCGAATTTCGATGGGCTCTCTAACAACGCTGTCCCAGTATCTCGACGTCTGTACCAGAATCATCGTGCGTTCATACTCCATGGCGTGATTTTCCGACAAACAATGTTCAGCGACCGCCGACTTGCTCGGATACATCAGTCGAGTGTGCCTCTGGTGTTCACGGCATCGATCATCGACGGTACGCATCGTCTGACCAATATACGACTTGCCACATTGACACGGAATCTGGTACGCGCCGGCCTTCCTCAAACCGAGGTCATCTTTGGCGCTCCCCACCAGTGCACGAGTTTTATTCGGAGGACAAAACACAGTTGCGACCCGGTGTTTCTTCAAAATGCGGGCGATTTTCCCCGAGAGTGCGCCTATATATGGAATAAACGCAGTGCCTACCTCCTCCCTCGTGATTTCATCCATCTCCACAGGTTGTGCTGCAGTGGTTGGGCGGAGAGCACGTTGAATCTTCCACTCTGAGTACCCATTTTTTCGAAATACAGTTCTCAGGTGTTCCAATTCCTGGGGTAGACTCTCTGCGTCAGAGATAGTGCGCGCCCTATGTACTAGAGTTTTAAGTACCCCGTTCCTCTGTGAAGGGTGGTGGCAGCTGTCTGCGTGCAAATAAAGATCAGTGTGCGTTGTCTTCCGATACACCCCATGACCTAAGGTGCCGTCAGCCCTTCTCTTGACCAAGACGTCAAGGAAAGGTAATTTACCCTCCGTTTCAGTCTCCATAGTGAATTTGATGTTGGGGTGTATGGAGTTTAGATGTGTAAGGAAGTCAAGGAGTTTATCCATACCATGTGGCCAGGTGACGAAGGTGTCGTCCACGTAACGGAAAAAGCAAGTAGGTTTCCATCCGGATGACGACAGGGCTTGCTCCTCGAAGTTCTCCATGTACAATAAATAAATAAATAAATAAACAGGCGTGTGGCCAATCCCCTAAATACGTACGGAGTAGATGAACTTTAGAAATCGGTCACGCACTTAGTTAATCCCTGTAACACACACAGAAGGTGTGAGAAAATGCTGACGGTTCGGTTATCTTACCCGGTTCGCATTCCGGCCAGTGTACGTAGACGTAATTCCAGGCTCGCCGACACTTGAGGCCGGGCGCCCAGTCCCACACTGCGGAGCGCAGCCTCTCGCCTCTTTTTGCCGTCGTGTCGCCGCCTCCGCGCCAGCAATCTGGGTCAGGACGAGTCGGGGTATTCCAAACAGCGCGTCGTGGCAGACGGCTCTGGCGGCATACGACCAGCGTGGCGTTTGACACCGAGTGCAGCGGGCGATTTTAATAACGTGAAAGCGTGCTCTTTATTGCCTGAAATTTGCGCCGTATTATTATCTAGTGAAGAGACAGTGAGTGATTACAGAAGCAATACGTGCGCCCTCGTCTCATACCACGAGGCCGACCATAGAACGAAAACTAACCAGCGGAAAAATGTTCATAGCGGAGCGCAGAAAAGGCGACTATGCTCCTCTTCATTAACAGACACTGACTGAGACGTGGGGTATGAGCTGCCAATTTCTACCTTTCTCAGTCCTTTCAAAAATTTTCCCAGAAGTTCCGCACGGGAACAAATTTGCGCTTTTCTTAACATGCAACTGTCGTTAGACTTCCACACGCTGCCCTAACTGTAACTCGCTCACAAGCACTAATCTGTCGCCGTAACTCTCTCAGATCCATCTACTTCCAATTGACCAATTTCACTCACTCACCCCACCTCATTGTCTTCACCTGTTTGTGGCTCCCCAACTGTCACTGTCTCCTTCGTTCTGTCCTCCTCCTCCTCCTCCTACTCCTACTCCTACTCCTCCTACTACTACTTCCGCTCCCACTGTCACTCTCTCTTTCTACATCTACATCCATGCTCCGCAAGCCACCTGACGGTGTGTGGCGGAGGGTACCTTGAGTACCTCTATCGGTTCTCCCTTCTATTCCAATCTCGTATTGTTCTTGGAAAGAAGGATTGTTGGTGTGCCTCTGTGTGGGCTCTAATCTCTCTCATTTTATCCTCATGGTCTCTTCGCAAGATATATGTAGGAGGGAGCAATATACTGCTTGACTCCTCGGTGAAGGTATGTTCTCGAAACTTCAACAAAAGCCCGTACCGAGCTACTCAGCGTCTCTCCTGCAGAGTCTTCCACTGGAGTTTATCTATCATCTCCGTAACGCTTTCGCGATTACTACATGATTCTGTAACGAAGCGCGCTGCTCTCTGTTGGATCTTCTCTATCTCTTCTATCAATCCTATCTGGTACGGATCCCACACCGGAGAGCAATATTCAAGCAGTGGGCGAACAAGTGTACTGTAACCTAGCTCCTTTGTTTTAGGATTGCATTTCCTTAGGATTCTTCCAGTGAATCACAGTCTGGCATCTGCTTTACCGACGACCAACTTTATATGATCATTCCATTATAAATCACTCCTAATGCGTACTCCCACATAATTTATGGAATTAACTGCTTCCAGTTGCTGACCTGCTATATTGTAGCTAAATGATAAGGGATCTTTCTTTCTGTATATTCGCAGCACATTACACTTGTCTACATTGAGATTCAATTGCCATTCCCTGCACCATGCGTCAATTCGCTGCAGATCCTCCTGCATTTCAGTACAACTTTCCATTGTTACAACCTCTCGATATACCACAGCATCATCCCAAAAAAGCCTCAGTGACCTTCCGATGTTATCCACAAGGTCATTTATGTATATTGGGAATAGCAACGGTCCTACGACACTCCCCTGCGGCACCACTGAAATCACTCTTACTTCTGAAGACTTCTCTCCATTGAGAATGACATGCTGCGTTCTGTTATCTAGGAACTCTTCAATCCAATCACACAATTGGTCTGATAGTCCATATGCTCTTACTTTGTTCATTAAAAGACTATGGGGAACTGTATCGAACGCCTTGCGGAAGTCAAGAAACACGGCATCTACCTGTGAACCCGTGTCTATGGCTCTCTGAGTCTCTTGGACGAATAGCGCGACCTGGGTTTCACACGACCGTCTTTTTCGAAACCCATGCTGATTCCTACACAGTAGATTTCTAGTCTCCATAAAAGTCATTATACTCGAACATAATACAGTTTTCCTAGCCACAGTCGCCTATGTTCTGTGCTACTGCTATTGTCTTCTCTCGCTGTCTCTTACTGCCGCTGTCTCATTCATTCCTTCACTGTCTACTACACCCCAATGCCATTGTGTCTCTCTCTTTCTCTCACACTGCCATTGTCTCCTTCGCTCTTTCTACACCACAACAGCGCAGCATATACATATTCGCAAGGCACTGTAGAAAAGAATCGCGGTGTAAACACAGCATCGTGCGTCGCTGTTCACATTTTAGGGACGTCGGTTGTGCCTGGAGAAAAATATCTGTGGACCAAGTGTGCCAGACGCAAACTTTGAGAAGGTGAGGTGAGGGAGAGGGGGGGGGGGGGGTGAGTTTGGAGCGGCAGTCAACAGAATATCAACGGACCTCGCAAGCGACGAACTCGGAATTCCGCAGGCAACTATGTGGAACATTTCGCAACGGCGGTTACATTTCAGACTCTACAGCCTGCTGCTAGAGCAACAGTTAAAACCGGAAGATTACGGCCGACGCCTCACAATGCAGGAAGGAGTTGAGGATAAACATTTCGCCTCCAATATGATGATCAGCGAAGAAGCGGCCTTCCATTTATCTGGAAAGATGAGCCGCCACGGTGTGGGAGTGGGGGGGGGGGCTGAAAGTCCTCGTGAAACTGTGGCGCATGCACGAATTTCGCCGAAGGCTATGTTTTCTGCGTAGTGCCACAGACGTAGCTGTAGGGGGCGTTCTTCTTCTGTGAGAAGACTGTGACGGGTACCTCTCACCTCGATATGTTGCAGTCGCGGCTGTTTCCACAGCTGATTGCTGATTCCGAGAATTTCATCCTCCAACAACACGAGACAACCCCTCGCTGTAGTACCGATGTTGACTGCAACCTGAACGACGAATTGGATTGGGCCTATTGGTGAAGATGAAGTGGCTCTGTTCCGTCGGCGCTGCAGATCGCCTCACCTAACGCTTTGTGATTTTTTTTTCCCACAGGATTCTGCTACATAGCATGTGGAACGAATTTGACTGCCGCTTGGACGTTTATCGTTTGCCAGTACGGGCGCTCATAGGACATGTTCAGAATGTAAAATTCATATCTGGTGGATTTACGGTTCTATTCATGCAGCAATCACGTTCGTACACGAAATACTTTGGAACATACAGAGTAGCCGACCGGAGTGGCCGTGCGGTTCTACGCGCTACAGTCTGGAACCGAGCGACCGCTACGGTCACAGGTTTGAATCCTGCCTCGGGCATGGATGTGTGTGATGTCCTTAGGTTAGTTAGGTTTAATTAGTTCTAAGTTCTAGGCGACTGATGACCTCAGCTGAAGTCGCATAGTGCTCAGAGCCATTTGAACCATTTTGAACATATAGAGTTTTGCAAACGAATGAATTATTTAGAGTAACCTAGTATTACAGACTACTGATGGTATCTATTATTGAGAGGCACCCACATGCCTTGCTCATACTGTGGCATCAAGCAGTCAGGCCTGCAAGATGAGTGGTCTGACAAGCGAGTGGATTTATTCTTATTTATCGCAAAACATCAATGACTGATTATGAGCTCCAGTACTCACAATTAAGCTACAAATTATTCTCATGGTTGAATATTACGCAACGGAAACGGATAACGCACACCTGACTATTAGTAATTTACACAACTCTGATTGTTCACTACGCACTGCCAATACCACATTTTCTTTCTTGCTCAACGGCTTTGTTCAACACGTGGCCATCGCACTGAATGTGAATGGCGCACACATTATAAATTCTGGGTATCATGACAACATACAATTCGAAGGAAAGGCCACCAATCTTTTTCTTTTCACTATCTTATTTATTCCGATAAATTCTATTATGGTTCAAAGATAACTTAAACACACCATTACATTTTATACAACAATTACACATGAGAAACTGCGCCCAGTGGGCATGGCTTCACATTGGTGACTCTCTATCTTATGGTCTCGTAATTATCTAACGCTACAGTGCACTTCCTGGATAGGATGGTGGATCTTTTGCTATATCTCACACTTCGACTCTCACAGCCATCATCACGAAATTTTACTCCAGACGGAGTGGTACAAAAAGGAACATGCATAACTCACTGACTCTGAACCTATCTTGCTGCTCTCCCATGCAAACCACACATACTTAAATTACACGAAATACATCACACTGGCAACATACAATACAACACAAAGAATAGTCACAACGTTAGAATCACATCACGTTCAGCTTCCCCACTTCAATTAGAATTCATCCCAGTTTCACACGACACTGCCCCACTTCGTAACTTTTCTTTCCTATTATGAACGCTGGAGGATACATGCATGTCTTCCTGTGCAATACAAGCCAAGTGGCGTTGCTGGATAGACGGCTGACTCACCTTGCTTCACTCTCAGAGTATTAGAGTTTGAATCCAGCGTCACACGGTAACATAACACGCAAAGTAATATTAAGAACATATTCGTCACACACGCGAGTCCTCAACTGATACCATGGACGAGTACTTCTCTTTATCCTTTGTCTCACACACAGATTGAGACTCACACAGTACTCATCACGTGGAAGTACTCGTCTCTAATTTCAAGTCCTGCACGCGCCATTTCTTAAATATTTCCAACTTATAGCACACGCCAGTAATTCAGCTTAACTTTAACACTCGTAAGTATTTCAACTTTTCCCCTAGGACGCAGCTACATAACATGTGGAACGAATCTGACTGCCGCTTGGGCGTGTATCGTTTGACAATAGGGGCGCTCATAGGACATGTTTAGTATGTAAAATTCAGATATGGTGGTTTTACGGTTCTATTCATGCCGCAAACATGTTCGTACACGTATTACTTTGCAAAATACAGAGTTTTGCAAACGAATGAATCATTTGCAGTAACCTAGTATTAGAGAGTACTCATGATACCTATTATGTATAGGTGTAACATGTTTGGCACACACAAACAAAACATTCAGCCATAAAAGAAGGGCCAGCCGGGGTGGCCGAGCGGCTCTAGGCGCTACAGTCTGGGACCGCGTGACCACTACGGTCGCAGGTTCGAGTCCTGCCTCGGGCATGGATGTGTGTGATGTCTTTAGGTTAGTTAGGTTTAAGTAGTTCTAAGTTCTAGGGGACTGATGACCTCAGATGTTAAGTCCGATAGTGCTCAGAGCCATTTGAACCATTTTGAACCATAAAAGAAGGAATTTTTGTTTACCTGCTTGGTAAACAGCATTGAAGCACTAACATGAGGAGTAATGCCTCCAAACGTGTGCAGTACCTCAGTAACTCAATGCTTTGACTGAAGCACTTTCAGAATATACGCAAGTGCGTTTGTTGTTAGAGCAGCATGAGTCAGCCCGCTGTGCAAGTGCTCTACGGAA
Organism: Schistocerca cancellata; assembly: GCF_023864275.1. Lineage (NCBI taxonomy): Eukaryota > Metazoa > Arthropoda > Insecta > Orthoptera > Acrididae > Schistocerca > Schistocerca cancellata. The sequence continues at coordinate 11,202,623 of NC_064635.1, read as the reverse complement.
GAGGCGTGGAGAATGGCTGAAGTGTCAACCAACGCGGAGGAGAGTGACTTTAACCAACTGAGTGCCAGCATCGTTCTCACCTCCCCCACCCCCTCCCCTCTTTATTTGCAGTGCCCTACATATGTGCGCGGTGAGTCTACCTCTGACTGGCTTACGGCACCAGCCGGGATGCGAAAGCGCTAACCCGCACTTTGGCAAGCGATTAGGGTACCGAGCGACTGGAAAAAGAAACGCAGGTCATTCTCGTTTTCAAGAAGGGTTCTAGGACTGGTACAGTTCATTATAGGTCAGTACCGCTGTCGTCAGTCTGTCGTAGTATTGTGGAACATGTTTTATGCTCACGTATTATGGCGTTTTGGCGTTTTTGGAGAACGAAAATCTCGCCTACAACATGGACTCCGCAAACAGAGAACTTTGCATAACTCAGCTCGCTCTGTTCCTCCATGTGAACCAAAGCGCTGTAGGCAACGGCCCCCACGTTGATGCCGTGTTCGTTGACTTCAGCTAGGCTTTTCGTAACGCACTGCCGGTTAGCGAAAACAACCGCGAGTTTACCGAGTATCGGACCAGGTTTGCAGACTGAATTAGAGACCCTCCCAGGAAAAACTCAACACGTCGTTCTTAACGGAACAAAATCGACAGATGTAAAGGTAATTTCCGGAGTACCCCAAGGAAATGTCGTAGGACCGCTACTGCTTATAATATAGATATATTATCTACCAGAAGGTGTCGGAAGCTCCATTAAGCTATTCGCAGAAGATGCGGTGGTCTAACAGAAAGTAGCAACGCCAGAAAACAGGATCGATTTGCAGTGTGACATATTGCCCTTACGTAGGAAAAGAAATCCACTACCGTACAACTATACCATCGATCTCAAATTGCTGAAAACATTATCTACCATAAAGCAGCTAAGAGTAACCCTCCGGAGTGACCCTCAGTGGAATGACCACATAAAACAAATAGCAGGAAAAGCAGATGCCGGACGGAGATTCGTAGGAAGAACCTTAAAGAAATTTAACTCATCCAAGAAGGAGTGGCTTTCAAAACACTCGTTCGATCGATTCTTGAGTACTGCTCATCGCTCTGGGACCCCTACCAAATAGCACAATAGTAGATATATGGTTCAAATGGCTCTGAGCACTATGGGTCTTAACGTCTGAGGTCATCAGTCCCCTAGAACTTAGAACTACTTAAACCTATGTGAGACCTTAACTTTTCCCGGCGAATCGAATGTTCAAATAACTTACGGCTTCGCTGCCGGGTGACGTCGTCGAACACAGCCGATATTTCGACAGGAGCACACCCTGCCATTCTCAAGGCACAAATGCAAGGAAGAAAAAATGTACAAGCAAATTTAATACCTCGGTTGACAGAGGAGAAACAAGGAAGACACCACACACAGGACAAGTGTCAACACAACCAAAGATAACCAACGTCAGAAATATCGATAGTTACTATTAATCAACAGGTGAGGTAGCACTAATTCTGTCCCTCTGTTTTTTGATGAGAGACAGAGTCGGATTCCAAGCAGCATTTACACAAAATCCACCATCTCTGTTAATAAGGTTGCTTGATAGTCTGATTTTAACAGCTTCCTTAATAACACTATCCCAATAGCTGGACGTCCAAGCCAGAATCTCCGTGTTGTTGTATTCCATAGGATGACCGGTGTCAAGGCAATGTTCTGCAATAGCGGATTTGCTCGCCTGTTGTAAGCGTGTGTGACGCTTATGTTCAATACACCGGTCTTCCACAGTCCTGATTGTCTGACCAATATATGACATGCCACAACTGCAAGGAATACGATAGACCCGAGCCTTACGCAAACCAAGATCATCTTAAAGACCACTTTAAAGGCTGCGTGTACCACTGCTACCAATAAACCAAAAGCGGCTGCAGTGGAGGCGTTCCAACGTGTCTCACAACAAATTGCACATTTTTTCAACCGAAATCGGCAGAGGAAAAAGAGTGTTGCTGTACTTACTGAACACCCGTCGTAGATGTACATTTAGATTAGGGTGCGTACACTTCTAACTTCAGAAAGTCGGCGAGTTTAGGAGATGAGCTCCACCCCTGCCGGCACACAGGCTGGCTCCTACACCCGCGAGGGCTGCTGCCTGACTTCCACGATTTGGAGAGCTTCCAGCCGCTGAACGAAAAACTGTCTCAACATCGGTGCGTCTCAACCAGTGATCCCCAGGAACAGAGTGCAGGCATTTGCACTGGCCAGTTCCTGCTCCCATTAACAGCATTTCTCTGCAGAGTGCTGTTTTCTACTGGCACCTTTCGATCGTTCATTTACACATCGTGGCAAAGCGACTGGCCCTTAGACCATCGTAGTTGGCTCTGACAAGAACCTGTGTAGGAGGACTGCAGTGATTCTGATCGATCATTTCCAGATTGGACAATAGTCCTTCTCCTGGACACTAGCACCCACAGATTGCTCTTACGCAGCAATCAATGTTCTGTTATAAAGACGACAGGAAAACTGAGTAACACCTAGTCACATGGGCAATGTGAGTTCCTACCGCTCTCCGATGGGGAGGAATAATTATTCATGGAACTGTCTCGATGTTTTCTTTTCATTTACTGGTATTTATCCGTCTTCAGAGAGATTTGATGCAGCACTCCTCGGGGCTGCTCCCGTCGGAGGTTCGAATCCTCCCTCGGGCATGGGAGTGTGTGTTGTCTTTAGCGAAAGTTAGTTTAAGTAGTGTGTAAGCTTAGGGACCGATGACTTCAGCAGTTTGGTCCTATAGGACTTACCACAAATTTCCATTTCCAGCACTCCTCCTCTCCCCCCCCCCCACCCCCCACCCACCCCCCACGAATTCCTCCCTTGTACCAAACATTTCGTCTGAGAGTAGCAGGTACAGGGGTTGGACCAAAATATCGAAACATCGCATACAGAACACATTACCGTGACTAAAGTGTTGTAGGAAAAGTATTGGCATACAGAGTAGGCTCCAGTAACTTCGGCATGGATACAATACAGGTCCTGTGTGGTTTTCAAGGGAATGTTATACAACTCTTGCTGCAAAGTAATGGAAAGTTAAGTTAATAATGACAGCGATCGTGTACCCTTCGCTGCTAAGTAGATCACAAAGGCACAGTGGTATCCAGAGGAGATGCGATGATTCATCTTCGTGCTCACAAAACCAGTCCTGGCTGATGCGAGCCTTGTGGTCAGGGGCACTGTCGTCTTGAAGCGCAGTATCATCGTTGGGGAACAAATACTGTACCATGGGATGGACCTAATCAACCAAAATTGTCACATAACCCTTGGCAGTAATGCGATCTCGCACAGTAACCAAGGGTCCCATGCAGTACCACGATATGGCAGCCCAAATCATTACCGAACCCCCATCTTGTTTCACTCTTCGGACGTAAACTCGGCCAGAAGTTGGAAAGAGACTCAACCGACGAAATGACTTTCTTCCACTGCTCCACAGTCCAGGTTTTATGGCTTCGGCACCACGTTTCCGTGTTATGGGCATTAGCATCACTGATCAGCGGTTTTGCATTCCAGCTAACGCTGAAATTCCATGCTTCTGCAACTCCGTTCGCGCTGATTTGTCGCTTACAGGCCTCTAGAGTACGTCATTCAGCTCCGCAGTGACTTTTACAACACACGTCGTGTTAGTTGTAACACCCCACCCGTCACTTATCTGGTTTTCGTGTGTGTTCACCCCAGGTAATTGACTAACAGATCAACAGAGAGTGCAAAACTGCCGCAATGTCGGATAACGCAAAGAAAGTAATAAGGCCCTGTGACTCCTGATTGAACTGCGGTGGCAGTGTTGACATTAATTGACCACTTTTTAATTAAAAGAGGTGCACATTGATGTTATATTCAGCTATTGAACACCAGATGCAAATGTTGAACATAAAATTAATTAAGAAAGTGACTTGGGATTTCAACTACTTGATTGAAAACAGACGCAGTCGATTAGCACAGATTTATTTTAACTCACGACCTTCAATGATCACATTACATGACTCTCCTAACAGGCAGTGGTAATAAATTGCGTTTGCGTGGAGTAAAGCGCGATAAATCAAAAGTAATTCCTATCGACTGACCCAGGCGTAACGCGAAGTGCGAGAAGAATTCTACAATACACGGCCCATGAAACCCTGGACGAAACTGCCGACGTGATCCAGCAAATTAATCAGTGGCTGGAGCGGGCGCAATGTCACGGAATTCAGCGTGGCGGAGCGGCGTCGTTGTGCGGACGTCGGCCGACCTCGTGGTGCTGCCCTCGTCTATTCGCTCCTAGCTATCTTGCTCAGTACATAGCTGAACCCAAACTTCCTATCTCCAAGCTCAATCGTTCCATTTGCTAAGCCCTAAACTGCAGAGATGCTCACTCTTTCTCAGGCAAGCTGAGTCAAGATCGCCACGTCTGCACTCTAGGCAAGCTGGGAACGGAAGACCTCTACGGAGACTTCTCCCAGTCCACTCTTCACCTCGTTTTCCCCTCCAGCAAAATCACTTACGCGAATTGCAGCGCAAGTCGCGTTAATTATGCGTCGCTTCCCAGTGCCGACGAATGCCTGCTCTGGGAAGTGAACAAATTCCCACAAAATTTCCCTTCCTCTCAACTTCTGATATTTAGCTCCTCCCAGGCCACCCATCAAGGTAGCGTCTGCACAAACACCAATTTTTCCGGAATTCTGACTTCCAGGAGAGTACTTCAGATTCCTCGGTCCTACGTTCCATCGGAGGCCGGCGTATTTCATTCTGTCGCTCTCCACCTGATTTACTTCAGACTCTGCAGACTGTGAATTCAGCGTGAAGTTGCTATAGTCAAAACACACATATTTTGACCTCTGTTGACTGCTCCACCGTAGCTTTGCGTGGCTTTCTCGCATGTTTCACTGAAAACGGGACGACGGACATTTATCAACAGGCGTACAAGTTCTCTACTAGCTTCTAGTAAATCGACGCGTTTCCACAAAGTTTTCATGTCGTGTGAATTACTTTAAAACCATCACCCAACATTAATTATTCCAATACGTCCATACTATACCCTCTACAAAGTGCATTGTCCCTTGTCAGTCATTTTTGTTCAGCCCTACTGTTCACTCAGCGAGAGTTAGGTGATCTTTAATGACTTCATGTAAGGGGCATAGTTCTTGCCATCTTACATAGTTTTCGTCATAATCATCTCCAATGACCGCCTCGTCGCCGTCACCATAGACACTCTTTCCTCTGCGTTGTGACGTGTGTTTTTCAGTGTGGTATAAGTATCCGATGCAGTCCCTCTCAAAGCACAAACACTTCGTCTACCTTGGTTTCGGAACAACAGCCAACAACTCGAATCCACTAAGCTTCGACATAATACGATCACAACTACAGAGAACCCTGTTCTGACCACTAGTTACACTTGGTAGCGTATTGAGGGCGGCGCAGCGAGTCCGTCAGTGGTCAAACACGTCAGTGCAGCCTGCAGTTCGGCTAGCACTTGTATTCATGTTGAAGCACGCATTTTTCGGGGTCAATCTATTTCTTTTTCTCCAAACCACTGTATCCGTTGGGCATATTCCAATGTCTGTTTTGCCTGGCAGTTTCTACCCTATACGGCTCCCTGTACTCCCTGACGTCTGAACACGTGTACTATCGTCATGTCCCTTAATATTTCCCACAAGTTCCTCTCCTCATCCCTTACCTTATCAATCGAACTGTTTTTCAACACATTTCTACAGCACCAAGTTTCAAACGCTTCGACTTCCGGCAGCCCACGATTAACTTCCAGACGGTGCGCTGCTTCCAAATGTGCATTTTCAGAATTTTTTCCCCCCAAACTGAAGTCAATGGTTGATACTAGCAGTAACACGAGCACGACGCACGGAAATATCTCGTTGCCTCCACATTCATCCTGGGCAAAAAGAATACAGCGCCATCTTGAAAAGCTGGCCGATGCGACCGAGCGGTTCTAGGCGCTTCAGTCCGGAACCGCGCTGCTGCTACGGTCGCAGGTTCGAATCCTGCCTCGGGCATGGCTGTGTGCGATGTCCTTAGGTTAGTTAGGTTTAAGTAGTTCCAAGTTCTAGGGGACTGATGACCTCAGATGTTAAGTCCCACAGTGCTCAGAGCCACTTCAACCACCTTGAAAAACAGTCACCTGTAGCTGCCAGTATCATGCTGTGCCAAGATACCACAAGTGCCCCACTCAGCTGACGGTGCTTGTTTCATTCTGGTAGTGCGACCTACGATAAATGCAGGCGCGTGTGCGACGTCAGCAATGTTGTGTTACTCCCCGCCGACACAAACGCATTAATACTGCGGCTCGTGTACACTGTAAGTAGGCAGTTTAGGTTTTTATGTTGGTAACGCCATGTAGCGGTCGATATGAAAATCACTGACTTGTGCTGTGTGCAGTCTATGGCTGGTTGGCATTGTTGTAATATTAGCTATTGTAGTGTTGGGCAGCTGGATGTGAACAGCGCGTAGTGTTGCGCAGTTGGAGGTGAGCCGCCAGCAGTGGTGGATGTGGGGTGAGAGATGGAGTTTTGAGAGCGGATGATCTGGACGTGTGTCCATCAGAGACAGCAAATTTGTAAGACTGCATGTCATGAACTGAGATATATATATATATGTGTGTGTGTGTGTGTGTGTGTGTATGTATATATATGTATATTAAAGTGAACACTATTAAACTAAATACATTCTTTGTTATCTATGAAAATCTTTCATTTGCTAACTATGCCTATCAGTAGTTAGTGCCTTCAGTAGTTAGAATCTTTTATTTAGCTGGCAGTATTGGCGCTCGCTGTATTGCAGTAGTTCGAGTAACTAAGATTTTTGTGAGGTAAGTGATTCGTGAAAGGTATAGGTTATTGTTAGTCAGGGCTATTCTTTTGTAGGGATTTTTGAAAGTCAGATTGCGTTGCGCTATAAATATTGTGTGTCAGTTTAGTGTTGATCAGAATAAGTAAAGAGAGAAATGTCTGAGTACGTAGAGTTTCGCTCAGCTGTTTGAAAATCAAACAATGTAAGAGGTTTATCAGCACAGTCATTCATAAATTTTTCAATGGGGACGTTTCAACACTGTAAAGCTTGTCAAAGATTTTGTCGAATGTGTTACACCAAACTACTTCATTCGAGTTATTACATACTCGTAAAATTGTTCATCATTGCCGTCTGGGAATATATGCCGAACAGTTAATCGACTGTACAACATATGTTGGTGGCGAGCGCATTACGTTAGAAGACAGAAAAATGGAAACGATTGTGGGTGAAACCGTGTTTGGCGAGAAGCTCGAAATGTTTTCCGAATTTTCTTCGTCAGCTGCAGTGTGAGGACATAAAGAGCAACGAAAATTGCTTGAGAATGGACGAACAAACATTTCAGTTTGCCCTCATCAAACTGACCTCTCATATTTACAAATACGGTGCTCATTGAAGAAACACCTTTTATTAATTTCATTAATCAAAAATCGTTCAAATGGTTCTGAGCACTATGGGAGGTCATCAGTCCCCTAGAACTTAGAACTACTTAAACCTAACTAACCTAACGACATCACACACATTCATGCCCGAGGCAGGATTCGAACCTGCGACCGTAGCGGTCGCGCGGTTCCACACTGTAGCGCCTAGAGCCGCTCGCCCACTCCGGCCGGCTCATTGATCATAATCAGTGTTTTTGGAAAGCCTGCAACTGTCATTCAAGACTGAAATAATAAAACACTGCACTAGTTACGTATTTTTTCACGCTTAATATGACACGTTTCGAGAATTTATTCTCATTACGAAGAGGAAATATTTACATGGGTATTGAAGGTGTTTTTACCTGTATTGTTCTGCCTCTCTTGCCCTTTCTGTGGTTTACTGCAATCAGACTGATTTCTTCTGTCCCACTTTTCGAAACCTCACTTAAAATACTAAGTAAATGTATGCTTGAACATGAGAATAAATTCTCGCGAAGCGTTGTGCGATTCGTGAAAAAAGTACGAAACTGGTGCTGTGTTTCACTATTAAAATAATGAAAGCAATTTCTAGTAAAAGATCGTCTCATTGTCAGATTAAGTTTTTTATAAACCGGAGAAAGCTATTCCCGCTTGTAATATAGATCTCGATTCCCACAGTGTACCATTTTACGTATTACTTCGGAAACGTGTGAACTAATATATAATTCACCTAAGGAGGAATTTGTGAAGGTTAAGCCGGTATTTGTAGTACAAATCAATACGTTTATTTTACTTATGCTCACTCTGAACAAACTTGGCTTTTCAGATCTCCATCTCCTTCCACATCCTTCCTTTCTTTATGTAAGCTTAATATCATGCATAGTGTAGCCATCTCGAATGGAGCTGACTGCTGCAGCTATTTCTTTGTAAGAGTCCAACGACTTATTCGGCTTTTGTAGTTAGCGTGCTCTGTGTTAAGAAGAGTTTCATATTCTTCATAATTTGCTATGATCACTGCGGCGGTAGTCACGCACTTAATATAATACGTCATTTTATAGCTTAAATGCGCTAAACCAAGCAAAGCGACACGTATGCAACGGCTCGTTCCAATTGCTATCAAATATCTTTGCTACAAGCTTCCCTACTACATAGTCAAACGTAGACCATATGATTTGACGAAGGAGCTTTGAGAAGTATTTATCGCTGGCCACAAACACTACGCTGCTGACGTCACACATGCATGCGCTCAGGTCTGTATTTATCTTAGTCCATGTTCTAATGGGTAGTGACGTAATTCGTACGGGCACCAGACAAGACCCACGTCAGAAGTACGAGGTATCTTATAAATCAAATTAAGTTTAATGTAATTTTAAATTATGCTGACGGTCTCGTAGACAGATAATACAATGCATCCTAATAATATTTGTAGTCCCCCACAAATTGCCGATTCTCTTCCCATGCAATTCGTGTTTATAATACCACGTGTTTCAAAATGAATAGTGGAGTTTTAAGGCTTTCTAGCATTTATTAGAGTCAACACACGTTTATAAATAATGAAGAGCAAGTCAAATGAAAAAATTTTTTGCATACCGTTTCAAATGGGCACCTATGTGTCGCGCTAGTAACAAAGATGGCGAGTAGTGAACAGAAAGCTTTTTGTTTTCCGCAGTTGGCAAGGACTGAATCTGTAGTTGCAGCGCAGAACGCGTTCCAATGTAACCCTCCAAGTGACAGTAAAATCCGTAGGTGGAATCATCAATCTGAACACATGGGCTGTCTTTGCAAAGCGAAGAGCACGAGACGACCGAGGGTAGTTGAGGAATGTGCTGAACGAATGGGAGAGTCAGTCAGGAAGGCTAGTCGTGAATTAGCAGTTCCAGCGACTTTTAAGCAGATGCTCACATTTACGTCCTTATCGTTTGCCGTTGTTACGAGCTCCGTCAGCCTACTGAGAAGTGATAACAGGATGTCGGGATCTGGGAGTGGATGCCACTTAGCCCACAGAAGCAAACACAGTTAGTTATCTTTATTTCACACAATATTTGGCCTGTACACGTCAGCAGTAAGTACACTTGATAATTGATCGCAACAACAGCTTATATATATATATACACGTCGGTTTGTTTCTCGTTACATACAAAATGATTTTAAAGCGGAATTTTACGTGCCCATTCGATAGCGAAGGCCCACTTTAGTGCGATATTCGTTTATCGATGTATGTTAACAGAGACAGTAAAACACGAGGAATAATAATCAATATTCCATCAGCGACAGCATCCCTCTGGCCCGCCAAGCATGCAGCGCTACTCAGGCATTGCCATTTAATAAACAACGACGCTTTTAAGTAGAGGACTCCATCCCAGCAATGCAAGAAACCACATAAGTAACGCCGGCCTACAAACAGGCACGCGCGGCGAGGACTCAAAAGGCTGCACCTTAAGTTTCTACAAGGCGTTCACTGAACATTCAGCCACTCACTCCTCGAAACAGTGCGCGCCACAACAACAAAATACAACTATATAAAACAGAGGGACTCTTACCAGAAACACTCTTTGAAAACACTGGACACACAAAAACCACATTACCAGAACACTCTGCAAAACATGAGGCAAGGTTGTGCCATACACTAGGTGCCACGCAATTTTGTTTACTCACGACAAACACTTTGCGCTTTTAAAAAAACATGACCATTAACTAAACACAACAGTTATTCGGTGCACTGATGATAAACGCTTCACACATTAGACAACAACAATTCTTTGCCTTTTCAAACACATGACCATCAGTTTAAAAAACTTAATTAGCACACCGAGAAGCTTACTGCACAGACCTTGCCCTTTAATCAGGCTTCCCAAGTAACGGTTAAGTTAGGAAAAGCACACAGTTTGTTATTCAGTGCCCCAGTGACAAGAGCTGCATGATTGCTTTGCTAAGAGAACAACTCTAGTGAGTGTATGTCGTAAGATAACTACCTTTAAAAGTCAGGATAAGAAATCAGTAGCAGCGGCTTCTAATCATTGTTTAGCACAGTTTTAACTTAAGGCGAGGACAGAACGATGTCAGCATCCTTTAACATGACAGATCACTATCACATGCAATCAGTAACCAGACAGCACAGTGTCAAGGAATCAAGAGGACGACAAGATTGCAGAAAGATGATCACCATTCTCAAAACTGACGTCCTTTTTTACAGGATGTTGCGACAAACTTCGAGGGGCTGTAGAGGGTTTCTTGGGGAACAAATCAGGGATGGGAACCTGTGTCTGGAAACGTCATCTGGAGACGCCACAGAGCTTCGAAGTTATAGGCGTCGGCACCTGCAACTAGGCCACCCGTTCGGCAGCAAACGTGGCTATAGGATGCGTTCCACAGTTGGAACGTCTCGCAATGTTGTCTGGTGTTCAGCCATTGCGACTGATTGCCAGTGGAGAAGGTGGAGCTGGATGATGCATAGGTATGCCTGGTCTCATGTGAATTCCGTTGCCTCAGTGGATGACAGCTTCAGACACAGGTTGAAAGGTGGCTACACTGAGCCACAGCGCCAGAGATCGCGCCAGAGAGTATTGTTCTGCCGCCTCCACTGGCAGTGATTATCGAGAAGTAGCGGCAGGCAGTTCTTGTCGAGAAGCGGTGCTAGGCGGTTCTTGTTCAGATGTAGTGGAGAGTTCTTGCCAAGACGTTGTTGTGGACACTTCTTGTTCAGATGTAGTGGAGAGTTGTTGAATGTGGTAGTAGGGAGTGTTTGTTCCATGTTTTATGCAGTTATTTGATGGGAGAGATAGCAGATGTTATTATAATGGAGATATTGTAATGATCTAAGATATATATGAAGGTAACAAATTCCCTGTTTTTTCTTTTTAATATTTCTGTATCTCAAATAATGCATCATTACAGGTTCAGTCAACAAAGCATCTGGCTTGTGTTCTTGTATTAGAGTGTAATTCTGCTTTCCTTACGCAATTATAGTATTTCTAATTTTCTTTTATCACGTCAGTATAATTGGTACTTGAAATTTCTTGTCTTGTTGAAGAAGAACCGTGCCAGATGTACGTTGAGTCACACTTCCACACACAGAACAGTTACACTTGTGCTTTGTTGGCTTCGTAGATTTTATAGTTGCTGGGGACTTAATTAATTAATTGTGTTAACGGAAATTTCATTTCATTCCTTGTTGTTGTTCCATGCAGTCAGATTGCGTACAAAAACTAGTCAGGGCCAGCCGTTTACAAGACACAGCGTAATCGGACATACAGCGACAGAAAATTTTTTCAAGTTTGATCATAATTAAGCCCCCATGCAAGGTTTCCACTTTCAGTTTATTTTCCTCCTGGAATCTTCCAAAATCTCTAACGTTTTTCGGTACACAGCAGAAAAATAAGCTGCACTTTGAAATGCCCCCTCTCCCTCTCTCCTAATTGCCACTGTTGTCTACAATAACCAATGTCTTTTACAAAAAATTTGAGAGGAGCGAAGCCTACAATAAACTTTCTCGTTTACATAGCTTTTCCTGTAGAGTTGGCTCCAGTTCTTCTTGTCTAGGGGTCTGATTCTTGAACCTGAAAATCTAACATTTTAGGTCCTCATGGTTGAATTGATCTAAATAAATTTGAAGATGGTTGTTGGAGAATTTTTGTTGTTATGTTAGTACATTTTGACACAATTTAGTATATGATACAGTTTTTTTTTAATTTTCGCATTAACAAAGCCGAAATCACAGTGTCGCCCAAAATACGTCCAATCACATCAGAAGCATGCTTACTAGTATTTCATTTTGCAGGAATAAACATGTTCCAAAGCGTGTACAGTTTTTCTTGACAAAATAATTTATATTAATTTCGATTATTATTTCATAAATGACTCCAGAAATAAAAATAGTAAACAGTACTAGATAGCATAATTAATAACAAAAATTATAAGTGTGACAATAAATTGTTATTTCAAATGTCTCTAAAAAATAATTTCAACTGTACATTCAGAGCTAGTACTTATCGATTATAACATCGAAAATAAACTAATTTACTTTCATAAATTTTAGCTTGAAGATGATGATGATATGATGAGAACAACACAAACATCCAGTCCCCAGGCAGAGAAAATCACCAATCCGGCAGGGAATTGAACCCGGGATCCGGTGATCCAGAGGCAGCAACGATAGCCACTTCTTTTTTCCATTAGACCGCGAGCTGCCGACATAAATTTCAGCTTGAAATATAACCTATAGTGTATAAATTATATGAAAGTTTTCAGAAAAGCAGCCGAGATAATATTGATCTGTACAAAATTCGAAAGATAATACTGGTATCGAGAATTACTGTGGAGGGAAAGTAATGCTAGAGGAGGATATCCCATTACAACTTGTAATTTAAATACGGCTGTGCGCCGAAGGCTACAAATCTAATGTCTCAAAATTCAGTCCTCTATTGGTCCAAATATTATTTCTCTTCACTTTCCGTTTCACTCAGCTCTGACAATTTTCGTTAAATGTGAAAAAATGTCGACTGCACCGCGGTTCGAAGTCCAGGTTACAGTGTTGGTCCGCATACTGTAACTGTCTGGCTAAGGCGGCTCAGAGGTCCTAACAAGGCAAGCCAAGGTCGTAGCTCGTTCAACAGGACTGTGGCTAGCAAAGTGCTGTGCTGTAGAAATCGACCTTGGGGCTGAAGACATCCTTACGTCTATTTTTACAGTAAAATAAGTCTGTGTTTAACAAGACCGACAAACGTTCTCATGATTTGCTTACACTTCCCTAGAGCCAGTTTAAAGGCGCCGCACGGCGATCAGACGCAGCCAACTGTGCTGAAGTACCGTGAGCTCGTTTCGTCGAAGGAAGAACAACTCGAGAGTACGGTTCGGCACACCGCCGGCGCCTCTGCGTGGGGAAACAGTATAAAGAAGTGTAGACCGCTCGCGGCGCCTGCAGCAGCTTAAGGCCGCACAGGCGTAATCGCCAACGCAAACACAAACACAAGCCGCGGTGTTTACAGCCACACGGCTGCCGTTACGTCACGTCAAATACGACGCAGACGCTCGGATCTGAGTAAAGAGGTCGTCAACCTCAAGGCCAGTGTCACACACACATACACACACACACACACACACACACACACACACACGGCTCCTCGCAAAGCATGCGTACGTGGCGAGCTGTCATAGGGCTCATACCTCTTGCAATAGTTTAGTAGATGGCCGTAACTGCACAGTCCCTAGTCTCTCCGAAAACTTGACACCAGACAGCCTGACTCACGCCATTTGCTGACCTAGCCCACTAGCTTGTCCTTGGGCTCTTGTTGATAGCCGGCCGCTTTGACCGAGCGGTTCTAGGCGCTTCAGTGCGGAACCGCGCTGCTGCTAAGGTCGCAGGTTCGAATCCTGTCTCGGGCATGGATGCGTGTGATGTCCAAATGGCTCTCAGCACTATGGGACTTAACTTCTGAGGTCATCAGTCCCCTAGAACTTAGAACTACTTAAACCTAACTAACCTAAGGATATCACACACATCCATGCCCGAGACAGGGTTCGAACCTGCCACCGTAGCAGCAGCGCGGTTCCGGACTGAAGCGCCTAGAACCCTTCGGCCACCCCGGCCGGCTGTGTGTGATGTCATTCGGTTAGTTAGGTTCAAGTAGTTCTAAGTCTATGGAACTGATGACCTTAGATGTTAAGTCCCATAGTGCTGAGAGCCATTTGTTGTGGACACCAGAACTTGTCTCCGGTCTTTCTGCAATCCTTCTAAATAAGCCGCGATCGGGGCCTAGTATCTTGTAATGGAACCGTGTTACTTTCACATTCATGTAACGTGTTACCGTTATTGGAAATTACTTTTAGTCGTGAATTTTGATTAGTATTATGAGGAAGAAATGTTACGAAACAACTGTAAAAGTAAATTGTGATTAGCAGCTGCACTTTGATTTCAGTGTTAAATACAGGGCGATTCGGCTACCCTACCGGTAGGTTTTATGCAACCCGCAGTGCATTCAAAAACCACATACGAAATTTTCATGTTCTCTCGCTCGCTACCTGCAAATTGGTAATCCTGCACAAAAAATGAGCAGGACCTTTCTTGTAGGAAATTTAATGCAGTTAAATCTTGTGATACATTTTCGATGAAAGGCACGGTTTTCGAGTTATTATGAAAAACTCGTTTAAGGTCACTTTTGTACGTTTTTCTTGAATAATCCGGAAACTATGCACTATAGCGAAAATTTATTCTCGTACAAAACTTAACTACATTAAATTCCGTACAAAAAGATCCTATTCATTTTTTCTGCAGGACTAATAGTTTGCGCATGGCAGCCGAGAGAATATGAAATTGAAATGTTCAATGTGTGTAAAATCTTATGGGACTTAACTGCTAAGGTCATCAGTCCCTAAGCTTACACACTACTTAACCTAAATTATATTCAGGACAAACACACACGCCCATGCCCGAGGGAGGACTCGAACCTCCGCTGGGACCAGCCGCACATCCATGACTGCAGCGCCTAAGACAGCTCGGCTAATCCCTCGCGGCGTTGTGAGTTGCGTAAAATCCATGGGTAGGGGCAGATGAATCATGCTGAGTTTAAGAATTTAAAACAATCGTATTTATAAAATCTGAGTTCTTCCTAACGATCTTATATGTTATTATTACGAAAACCGCAGTATTCAAAGCCAAACTTCTTCCCTTGTCGTACTGTTTTGTGAGCGCCTTTTCTATGAGGGACGTTACTTCAAGAGTACAATAGGCTGACCCAGTGGACAGCGTCGAAATAGGTTGAAAGGTGTGCCTTGTCGTTTTTAGTTTTGTGAACGCTTTTTATGTGGAAGAAAGACAGCCTGAAATGTAGGAGGTATCAAGCTAGCAGTGATTAAGGTCATATAGTGATGCACTCTGCGGGACAGTAAGTATTTTGTGTCAACTTTGTTAGAGTTCAAATGGCTCTCAGCACTATGGGACTCAACATCTGAGGTCATCAGTCCCCTAGAACTTCGAACTACTTAAACCTAACTAACCTAAGGACATCACACACATCCACGCCCGTGGTAGGATTCGAACCTGCGACCGTAGCGGTCTCGCGGTTCCAGAGTGTAGCGCCTAGAACCGCACGGCCACTGCGGCCGGCGACCAAAGGTAGACATTATGCCCTTTTTTGTCTGATGTGAGACACGAAGAATCTGCGGAGGTGTTCTGCGCATGCTCAACTGCACTGCTTGTGACAAGGCGAGCAACGGATAATTTACTTCATTATTCTTGTATATTATTTGCGTCAACAACATCGTTTAGTTTAGTATGTCGACATTAATTACTATAAATTTACCATCTTATTTCAAGCACCTGGCATTAATTTGCCGAAATCCTATCTTAAAAATGCAGTTACTTTTGCTCTTTGTATAATTGCTAATCTTGTAAACAAACATATCACCTTCCTGACATGTTTTGCATATTTCGACTCAATACTCTCTTACTCGTCATTAGAAAGGCAGTAGCGATTGCACAACAGCGAGCAATAAGAATAATTTGTGGTGTTCACCCATGAATGTCGTGTAGGTACCTCTTCAAGCAGCTCGGCATTTGAACTGCGCCGTAACAGTACATACGAAATTCATCATAAGTAATCCATCACAATTTGAGACGAACAGTGATCTATACACCTACAACACTGGAGGGGAAAAATTGCCTTTATTACCCACCGTTAAAGCTGTCAGTGTCTGATCATTTGTCCAAAATCATAAACTGTCTAGAAGGGCCGGCCGGGGTGGCCGAGCGGTTCTAGGCGCTACAGTCTGGAACCGCGTGGCCGCTACGGTCGCAGGTTCGAATCCTGCCTCGGGCATGAATGTGTGTGATGTAATTAGGTTAGTTAGGTTTAAGTTGTTCTAAGTTCTAGGGGACTGATGACCACAGCTGTAAAGTCCCATAGTGCTCAGAGCCATTTGAACCATTGTCTAGAAGGTAGTGAAGTAAGTTTAAATCTGATTTAAAATGATTTCTCATGGACAACTCCTTCTATTCCATTGACGAATTTCTACTTAAAGACTGCTAGCCTGTAAAAAAATAAAATAATTTTATTTATTTAAGTGTAGTTGCATGTGTACGACCAGAAGTAACCATATGTACATATCCTGTGAACTGACTCGTTCCACATCATTTCGACCAAAGGATTGTTCAAGTGATCTACGGAACATGTAAGTAACCTGCCGCTTCAGCTCTGCGCCCGAGTTCGTCATCTGTAATGGTTGGTGAAGGATGGCGTGCCGTCTCTCTTCAACTCATGGCCAGACGTTTTCGGTGACTGAGGGATCACGAAAGCAGTCGAACGCCCTCTGCATGGAGGTAGATCAGGACAGCAAGGGCAACATGCGGTCTTGGTCAGCTTATTCAAACATTATGTCGTGGAGACCACCGATACAGGACATAAAACGTAAAAAATGAAACGGCTACTCTCAGATCACCTGAGGTGATCGTTTTCGGTACTCAATGGCACCCCACACCACCATTCCAGTTATTCAGCCCGTACGTCGATGAGAAATACAACCTCTGTAGGTTTCCTTGGCATCTCCACATATGGTTACAGCCATTATGATGACTCGTGCGAAACACCCATGTCCACTACTGTCACTGGGGGCGCAGGATCCACGCCAGCCGTAACCAGGTGCGCTCAGCAGGTAGTGGGGTCCTTGCCTCTGGAATCAGTCTCACCACCAGGGGGTAGTCACCCCAAGGCCTCCCAGAGTCCTTGGAGTGGTATTTTGAGGTCTCAGGTTTCAGTTTATGTCAGATCATTTAGTAAACATGCCCTTTAACGTGACTACAGTTATAGTTAGTAGAATGGGAAGGAAAATGGTACCTCACTAAGGTTTTTGTCGTTGTTGTCTTCAGTCCAAAGACTGGTTTCATGCAGCTATACATCCTACCGTATCCTGTGTAAGCCTCTTCACGTCCAGGTAACTACTGCAACCTACATGCTTCTGAATCTGCTCAGTGTATTCATCTCCGATTCCCCTCTACGATTTTTACCCTCCATGCTTCTCTCCAGCGTGATCCCTTGATGCCTCAGAAGGTGTCCTACCAACCGACCCCTTCTTCTACTCAAGTTGTGCCACAAATTCCTCTTCTCCCCAATTCTATTTAATACCTCCTCATTAGTTACGCGATCGACCCATCTAATCTTCAGTATTCATCTGTAGCACCACATTTCAAAATCTTCTTTTCTCTTCTTGTCTACACTGTTAATCGTCCATGTTTCACTTCCATAGATGGCTACTCTCTATACAAATAATTTCACAAAGGACTTCCTGACACTCAAGTCTGTACTCGATATTAACAAATTTCTTTTCTTCAGAAACGCTTTCCTTGCCACCGCCAGTCTACGTTTCATATCCTCTCTATTTCGACCATCATCAGTTATTTTGCTTCCCGAATAGCAAAACTCGTCTACTACTTTGAGTGTCTCGTTTCCTAATCTAATACACTCAGCATCACCTGATTTAATACGATTACATTCCATTATCCTCGTTTTCCTTTTGTTGATGTTCATCTTATATCCTCCTTTCAAGACACTGTCCATTCCGTTCAGCAACTGCTCTTCCACGCGCGCTGCTGTCTCTGACAAATTACAATGCCATCGCGAAACCTCAAAATGTTTATTTCTTCTCCCTGAGTTTTAATTCCTTCTCCAAATTTTTCTCTCGTTTCCTTTACTGCTTGTCCAATATACATATTGAATAACATCGGGGCTAGGCTACTACCCTGTCTCACTCCGTACCAAATCACTGCTCCCCTTTCATACCCCTCGACTCTTGTAATTGGCATCTCGTTTCTGTACAAACTGTAAATAGCCTTTCGCTCCTTCTATTTTACCCCTGCCACCTTCAGAGTTTGAGAGTATTCCAGTGAACACTGGCAAAATCTTTCTCTAAGTGTACCAAGTCTACAAATCCTAGAAACGTAGGTTTGCCTTTCCTCATTCTTTCTAGTAGCGTTAGTATTGCTTCCCGTGTTCGTACATTTCTACGGAATCGAAACTGATCTCCCCAGAGATCGGCTTGTACCAGTTCTCTCATTCGTGTTGGAATTTGCAACCATGTCTTATTACATTGATAGTTCGATAACGTTCAGAGTGAAGACGACTACAACATCAAGACATACCTAGTTATAAAATTCAGAGGCAGAAAATAGTCGGTGACCTAAAGAGGAAAACTGCAGAAGATATATGTGAGAGACCTTTGAAACTAGTAGATAGTCACCAGAAAGGAGAACACACGCAAAGAAAAACCGTAGTAGATATCGATTGCCTACGTAACTCGATTTACAAAGCCAGCCGTAAAATCCTGCTGAAATTACCTACTAGTATTCGGGAATTTCATATTGATCTGAACACATTAAGTGTGAAAACTGTATATGGGGTGCGTTTGTTCTGGCATAATGATGCTGAGAAGAACATGGTGATATTCTGCGAAGCTGAAAACTCAGAATAGTTGGTGTGACACAACATATGTTAAAAATTTCGTGTAACCAGGGTCTCCCGGCGGGTAGACCGTTCGCCTGGTGCAAGTCTTTCGATTTGACGCCACTTTGGCGACTTGCGCGTCGATGGGAATGAAATGATGATGATTAGGACAACACGACACCCAGTCCCTGAGCGGAGAAAATCTCCGACCCAGCGGGGAATCGAACCCGGGCCCTTAGGATTGACATTCTGTCGCGCTGAACACTCAGCTACCGGGGGCGGACACAACATATGTTAAATTAGTAAAAGAAGCAGTCTCGATCGCACAGTCATTTACTAAAAAGATGACCGATTTCGAGCTCTAGTAGCAGGCCATCTTCAGGTAATGCACCGTCCGGCTGACAAAGATGATGCTTGCAACCGCTGTGCTGGCCGCAGTCCAAATCGCAGTTTCCTCCTCCTTAGGAGACGCACATCACGACCTTCGCACAAACGGCCGATACTCAAATGCGATATCTGGATGAATGAGAAGTTCGCTACGTAATTTTTCCTTATACACAGACTGTAGGCGGCTGTACTGCTACCTTTACTGCGTGGCTGATATGAGGCGCTAATCGCGTGCGTGCCTGAGCTTGCGTCACACGTCACGCCTGTGTGGATTCCTCGTGATGTTGCACTCCTAGTGGCCAGCAGTGTCTAACGACAGCAGTAAATGCTGCTTCTATATGCACTGCACAGTAAACATCTTAGCGGCGATATGTACTTTAACACGCTTTTATAGCTCTCTTTCTTGTCTGTTGTAACTAACCTGTTTCTACGGGCTATTACGTTAAGATTAGGGTCGCCACCGACTCTAACCATACAACTAACCAAAGGTTTGGCCGAGTCGGAAAATAGATTAATTTGATCACAGACCAAAAACTCATAAAATGCATACGTTGTCATATCGCTCATAGGAGATGCGATGTAATTAATAGTATTGCCCGTGCACTGTTCACGAGAATCCAATATTTAAAATAAAATAGAAAATACATTAACACTGTGCATACAATCAGGTCCCAGCAACACACTTGAAAATAAGACTTAATCTAAAGCATCTGTTTTAAAATAAAACGGGAAACTAATCACTGGACCAATGCGTAAGGAAACGCGTTGGATGTGCTAACGGGAAAGCTACGAGGTGAGTGGCTTAGGTGCAGAAACGTAACCTCGGAATGCAAGAGAAAATTGTGGATAAAATCATTTATTTCTAAGATGTGGATGTGAGGCATGTACACAATTCCTGATAACATTAATTCCTAAAACATTAAAGAAAAGCATCGATACATTCACCGTTATAATGTACACCTCAAATCATTGGTGTGAATCATTCATGGTAGCAGTTACTTCTGTAAAATATCTGGGAGTATGCGTGCGGAACGATTTGAAGTGGAATGATCATATAAAATTAATTGTTGGTAGGGCGGGTACCAGGTTGAGATTCATTGGGAGAGTCCTTAGAAAATGTAGTCCATCAACAAAGGAGGTGGCTTACAAAACACTCGTTCGACCTATACTTGAGTATTGCGCATCAGTGTGGGATCCGTACCAGATCGGGTTGACGGAGGAGATAGAGAAGATCCAAAGAAGAGCGGCGCGTTTCGTCACAGGGTTATTTGGTAACCGTGATAGCGTTACGGAGATGTTTAACAAACTCAAGTGGCAGACTCTGCAAGAGAGGCGCTCTGCATCGCGGTGTAGCTTGCTCGCCAGGTTTCGAGAGGGTGCGTTTCTGGATGAGGTATCGAATATATTGCTTCCCCCTACTTATACCTCCCGAGGAGATCACGAATGTAAAATTAGAGAGATTAGAGCGCGCACAGAGGCTTTCAGACAGTCGTTCTTCCCGCGAACCATACGCGACTGGAACAGGAAAGGGAGATAATGACAGTGGCACGTAAAGTGCCCTCCGCCACACACCGTTGGGTGGCTTGCGGAGTATAAATGTAGATGTAGATGTAGATGTCATACAACTGCTGTTGCCTGATAACTGATAGCAATAACTCGTGAAACGGTACACGTTTCGCAGTACGTCCGCGTGACCACGTGGTTTGTGGAGACGCAATTTCTAGGTATCGTGGCCAAGTTATAACAATATCATATCACACAATCATGAACAGTTAACATTCTTTAAAACAAACATAAGACCGGACAGTTGGCGATGACGGTAGCCCAACAAACTAATGTTCAACCACGTGTTTGGCTCCCCACGGACGAAAGATACATAAAGCAAGGAAAATTTACGAGAAGGCAAAGCTATTGATATTTAGGAAAATAAAAGCTGAAGGCAAACAGACATTCATACAGAAGCGAGGGCTCACTTCTTATTAACACCTTTGTGTGGCGCTCTTCCGGCGGATCCAAGTCTGCTACAGAAATTTACTAAAAGAAAAATGTGCCGACGTTTTGCATTCCTCGCTGCGACAAGGCAAAGCAATCTTTCAGAGCTGAAAAGCGAGACCAAAAGCTAACAGCTCTCCTCTAGCCCAGTAACGACGCGCCACGCGGTCAGTCTAACTCACCCTTCTTCGACTGGAGCACAGCTGTGGACGCTTCCCGTACCGGCGGCAGACTGCCTCCCTTTTTCCTCTCCAGCCTCCTCCACGCTCCGCGTGGACCGGAAAACCCAAGGATGCCATTTCCGCCACCAACCTAACGCAGGTGGATTTCTCACAAGTAGCGCAAACCTCTTTGCCTACTTGACCACTAAGAGAGTTGGCTATTCTGTACAACTGCTGCTGACTCTGTATCACTATCGCAGACTTTCTTCAGCAGACTACGCCACCGTCTAGCAACGTGACACACAACCACATCCATTCAATCGCACCATTATGAGAGTTATGAGGAAAGAGAAACAAGGAAAAGAAGGAGAAATACTAGTGAAAATGGGCTACCGGACTAATGAAAGGTGGCTACAGGACCCTTTCAATGTCTGGAGTACTGCTGCAGGGGACTGACACCACGAATCCTGCAGGGCTGTCCATAAATCCGTAAAAGTACGAGAGGGTGGAGATCTCTTCGGAACAGCACATTGCAAGGCATCCCAGATATGCTCAATAGTATTCATGACTGCGTAGTCTGGTGGCCAGCGGAAGTGTTTCCACTCAGAAGAGGTTCCTGCAGCCACTCTGTAGCAATTCTGGACGTATGGGGCGTCGCATTGTCCTGCTGAAATTGACTAAGTCAGTCGGAATGCGCAATATTAATGACTGTATGCAAGGTGATCAGACAGAATGCATAGGTACGTGTGACGTGTCAGAGGCGTATGAAGACGTATAAGGGGTCCCATATCACTCCAACTGCACACGCCTCACACCATTACAGAGGCTCCAGCAGCTTGAACACTCCACAGTTGACATGCAGGGTTCACGGATTCATGAGGTTGTCTCCCTACCCGTACACGTCCATCCGCTCGATACAATTCGAAACGAGACTCGTTTGACCAGGCAACATGTTTTGGATCATCAACACTCCAATGTCGGTGTTGATGGGCCCAGGCGAGGTGTAAAGCTTTGTGTCGTGCAGTCATCAAGGGTACACGAGTGGCCATTTAGCTCCGAAAGCCCATATCGATGATGCTTCGTTGAATGGTTCGCTTGCTGACACTTGTTAATCGCCCAGCATTGAAATCTGCAACAATCTGTGGAAGGGTTGCACTTCTGTCGCGTTGAACGATTCTCTTCAGTCGTCGTTGGTCCCATTCTTGCAGGATCTTTTTCCTGCCGCAGCGATGTCGGAGATTTGACGTTTTGCCAGATTCCCGATATTCACGGTACACTCGTGAAATGGTCGTACGGGAAAATCTCCAATTCATCGCTACCTCGGAGATGCTGTGTCCCATGGCTCGTGCGCCAACTATAGCACCACGTTCAAACTCACTTATATATTGATAACCTGCCACTGTAGCAGCAGTCACCGATCTAACAACTTCTGTAGACACTTGTCTTGAATAGGCGTTGCCGACGGCAGCACCGTATTCTGCCTGTTTACATATCTCTCTCTATTTGAATACGCATGTCCATAACAGTTTCTTTGCCGCTTCAGTGTATATGTTAATGCGATCTTTCGAGAGCCATCGATCGCAACAACATCGCGGCTTCACTGCTGCAGACCTCTGATTCTTTTGTGAATTAGAAAAGTATATTGTAAAACTTAAGTAATTAGAAAACTGTTGTGCATATGGAATGCAGCATGTTTTTTACTCTTGGTCAAGTCCACACGCACTTTTATTACGTGCCACCCGTGGTTCACACACTCTATTAAGAATCATGTCTCACCTTTTGCAGTGTGTGGATGGGCATCATGAATTCCACTGACTTCAATGTGATTATTGTCCCTGAATAAAAGTGTCACTTCGTATCATTGTGTACAAATGATTCAAATGGCTCTGAGCACTATGGGACTTGACATCTGAGGTCATCAGTCGCCTAGAACGTAGAACTACTTAAACCTAACTAACCTAAGGACAGCACGCACATCCATGCCCGAGGCAGGATTCGAACCTGCGACCGTAGCGGTCACGCGGTTCCAGACTGCAGCGCCCGCAACCGCACGGCCACATCGGCCGGCTCATTGTGTACATATTTCAGTTTCTTTCTGTAGTATACTGTAGCAGTTCTTCCTATGTGTGGTCCACAAAAATTGTGTTATTTGGCAATGAAGCATCATCGGAAAGCTAATTTTCCACTTAGAGTTGCCACACCAGGGTATATTACCAAATGGCTAACCCGATTCACAGTGGACAACCCCAGTTGCAGGTTGCCTCTCTGCCGGCTCCTAGGGCAACAAGAATTATATTTATAGTATTTCACCTAATCACAGAACGAATTTAAAGCTTTAAAATGTTGTCATAATCTACTCATTAAAAAATATAACCATACATTAAAGATTTAACACAGAAAGACAATATTATAAAGTAGCAGACATCAGTGTAAAGTATCAATATTTGTAGGAAAATTAACATTGTCGGTCCGAACAGTTGCGCACACACTACATGCAATAGATCGAGTATACTGACAAATGCAGTCAAATGGTATAGCATTTAATGACAGTAGTACAGTTCATAACAAGACATGAACGGTTGACACAGCCACACGGAAAAAAGTTACATGTGATAAAGCAAAAACCAATGTGTACAAGGAAATGGGACCCTGTAACCGTCAAATCGCCAAAAAGTTGAGCCTTTAGAGTGCAGTGATTGATAATTTCTTTAGATTTCGCGCACAATGTGGATGGAGAGGGAAATGTGGCTGGAGTAGAAATTATCTGAGGCATCGGATCAGTTATGTTTGCCCGAAGCAAAGGCCACAAACCGTTATTTTCCTCAACTTGTTGCTGATTTACAGTTACCAGCAACTGCCAGACGCGTAAAAGAAATTTTGTTACAAAACAAAGATGATGTATTCAAGAAACGACTGCAGAAGCCTCCTCTAACACCCAAATATAAGCAGGTTAGATTGGAGCTTGATCAAAAACAGATGCCACGGACGTCACAACAGGAAAAGTGAGTTTCAGGGCTGAGAAGCAGTTTAATTTAGATGGGCCTGGTAGATTTCAGTATGATTGTCATGATCTGAGAACAGAGCAGCAGGTAAGAATGGGGAGAAGTTTTCGTGGTGAAGTGTTGTGATGTGGGCAGCCTTCTACGCGAAAGGTAAAGCACGTAACTGCGTAGCAGCGAGGAGAGCTCCGCCTACCATCCTAAGGGAGCCATGGGTCTGATGATGGTTCTGTAGAAAGAACCGAAACCGGTTACCTGTATCATTAAAACATACATGAGTGATCAAGACTGAACTTTAGTCAAAAGATAGAGATAGGTCTGCCGCTGCATCGAATATATGGCCATTTTTAAGACCGGCGGGAATTTGAAATCAAACACACGATATTTTTGTATTAATTTCGAGTACAAGACGCACTTTAATTTTGGAGCCAATTTAGCGGAGAAAAAAGTGCGTCTTGTAATCCTGATGTTATTTTGTAGCTACATTTCTCCGCATATGTGTTTACTGTCTGCTTTATGTACTGCGAATAGAGTTAGTACCATAGAACTAATAAATTTGAACTTCATACAAGAGACGGCCGTTTTCCACGTACGTCACTGTTTATGACGTCGTATCTCCCGAATTATCATGTGTAGGCGGTTCGTACCTCTGACAGTGAGGGGTATGTGTACCAAGCTTCAAATACGTCCAGTGGTTTACGAGGAGATGTTGGAAAAAAAAGAGCGCACACACACACACACACACACACACACACACACACACACACATTTAGCTTATATGACATGTATGGATACATCCTTATTTTGGTTCCTCTTGGAAGGAAAAAAAAAACCATCGGATAACAGTAATTTGTTGTGTGAATATAGCGCTCTAGTTACCGCAGTGATCCTCGCTATTACAGTTTCTCATCGTTTAAGCCGTATAGTACTACTGCCCCTCCTCCCCTCCCGCCCCCCTCCCACCACTGGGGTCAGTGAAGCCCTGCACGGAAGCCGAGATATGTGGGTTCGAAACCCGGCCAGACCGCGGATTTTTCAGTCTTCGTTTTCGTGTTACTGGTTCTGATTCCATGTTAATAAACTGTAAGACCCCCTTTCCCCGGCTGGCGTCCGGTAGGAAGACTTGGTTCAGGCCACTGATCCACAGCAATTACGTAGATGTAGATGTACCTCTCCTACTTCTATCGCCAATGGCTGGATCTAAATCTACATGGACCATCCATCCTCTTGTAACTCCCACTCCGTCTGCTAGCTGTGTGTGGACTTAGATTCAAAGAGAGCAGAAATGAAAGAATAAGCCTTGTGAAATTTTTGAAAAAAAAAAAACTATTGTGAGAAACCACGTCTTCACCACCTACAGGCATTGGAATAAATCAATGGTGATGGCTGAAAATTTGCGACAGGCTAGGACTCGATCCTGGACTCTCTGCTTGTATAGAGCAGTTGCCTGAACTACCTCAGCCATCCGGACACGCCTCTCGTCCAACCCCAAATTCGTGAGAAGTTCTAGAGAAGCGGACCATCCGTGTTCGAGTCCCAGTCTGATACAAATTTCCAGTCATTATCATTGATTTATTCCAATGCCTTCAGGTGGCCGAAGTCCTGATTCCTCGTAATACAGTTTCTTTACGGCCACTGTAACACCAGTGGTGCCTGTTGTGTCGGACATGTCCTCAAGGTGTGGTCGACCCTGGCCGCTCAAGGTCGTCTCGCTCTTGGACTCTGCCGTGCTGACGTCATCCAGTGTGTGACCACGCACCGATCCCTGTAGACCTCAACCTCAACTCTCAGCTCGAGAGAGTTCATAAAAACAGCAAAAAGGAAAAGTGTGCTGGCGCCGCTGAGAGAAGATAAGTTCTTCAGGACGAGCCGCAGTTAACTGTCAAAACTCTGAGATCGTTACTCTCACTGCGTTATCCGCTCCCGACGCAAGACGAGACGACGACGAAATCGAAGCGTCACACGCACTAAACTGAGCCATAAACAAATAATGGAGTGCCTCTCACCCACCCACCCACCCGCCCACCCACACACACACACACACACAAACACGCTATCTCAACATCTCACCGCTACTACCACGACCCCTAAAAAACTGCCGCCGCTTCGGATGGTGGTTTATTTATTTGCTCGGCTGGAATCCGACATCTCGCAGCTACACACACACACACACACACACACACACACACACACACGCGCGCCCGCGCGCGCCCTCTTCTCCCCACACAGAGTGACGCGCTGGTCGTAACGGAGCCACTTAAAGCCCAGAACTGTCGACCAACTCTGCTTTTAAGGCGCGGCGTCCGGGAGACTGTGATTTTTATTTTATGGCCCGTGAACTGACCCCTGCGGAACTCACCGCCGGCCGTGTAATGTCGGGCCAATCCTGTCGAGCCTTCCGAGCGTGACGTGGGCGCCCAGTCAGCCGCGCACAAGGGCTTATCACACTCGTGATGTGGTTGTCAGCGCCGGCCGCTGTGGCCGAGCGCTTGTAGGCTCTTCAGTCTGGAACCGCGCGACCGCTACTGTCGCAGGTTCGAATCCTGCCTCGGGCATGGATGTGTGTGATGTCCTTAGGTTATGTATCGTCTCTTAGCAAAAGACATATTATGTAACAAAGAGAAAGCATTGTGTGTCATGCTTTGTTCTTGTATAGAATTATGTACTGTTCTTTTTTTTAGATAATATCTGTGTCGGCGAGTACTGAAACCGCCACAGACGATACTTATTAAATATCAAACAAAGATCAGAACATGTGACTACTATAAAACGTACAGAACGAACATTAATTTCTCTGTCGTCTTCTTGGAGTTACGTGAGTAGGAAGAGCCTGTGACGTTTCATATTGTACGCTTGCGTAGCATTCTTTTGTCAAGATTGTGAGAGGGACGCCATTAGACATAGCATTGGAAAGGTGTGTAATAACTAGATTTGTTTAAATGTTTTGAATAGAGTTAGTTAGTGAAACCTTGCATTATGATTTGTAATAAGCTTGCCTGGTATTTTATCCCATCCCTTTAAGACATTTTCAGTTATTTAAATATTATTCGTGGTGCAGAGCTGCGCTACGAACGAACGAGCCGTTGCCGCGGCGCATTCAAACTGCATTAAATGAAATCCATCATACCGCAAAGAAGCGGGCAGGTAATAGTGAACTAAAATTGTTTCTTTCAGCTTCGGAATTGCAGAGCAGAGCAGCAGATTTTACGATGTGTTTTACAGGTTGACGCGGGCTGCTGACAATATATTATTAACAGCGCAAAAAGATAATTTACCTTCATAACATAAAAGAAATCTTGCTGTGCGTAGTTCTGGTCTGGCCAATCTTATAGTAAAAACATCTTTTTCTATGACAATAGTCTCATGTTCTCGTGTTAGTCGTGGTACTTATTGGTGTTTTACTGTGAACAAAAATCCACTACAAAATTTTGATGTTGAACGATCATTGCGTACTGTAACATCAGCATTGATAACGAAGTAATTTTCATTAACCTTTTCAATAAGTATAAAGCAAGGAAGATATGTTGAACTTTATAGCGAGTTACAGTAACGAAAAAATGTTCCTTTAATAGAAAGCCAGATCCAGAATAATAACAACATAATATATTTTGTTTTGCTGAAAATTAATGATCCAAAGAAAGTCACAGCACAGCATCACTAAAAGGTATTTCGGGGCTCTTTTCGTAGCAACATATTTTATCTCATATATTAGTTGTTACGCGAGTAATAGTAAAACAAAGCAAATAGTAAAGAGCCAGCGAAAGTTAGTTACGTTTAAGTAGTTCTGTCTATGCGACTGATGACCTCAGATGTTGTCCCACAGCGCTCAGAGCCACTTGAACCATTTGATTGTCAGCGAAGAGTTCCTGTTCACTGGGACGTGGTGTGACAAAATTTCCCTACAGACAGCACTGCAGCAGACGGCCTAATACAACACATTGCATCGAGAGAATAGAAAGATCTCAGAACAAGATTAAAACTAAACTGTCGACTGTGAAACAGGTAGAAGGATGGAATGTCAGTATACTACATCTCTCTTGTGTCAAAGTGAATCTATTAGTGATCTAGCAGAGCTGTGCAAAATATACAATAATCTTTCTTGGCAGACTCTGTGTTGTGCATCACTGGAGGAGTATCCACAGAAACTGCTAATTTTTTCTTCTGCGTGTGAGGCACTAGCAGGGCATAAGGATAGGATGAGGCCATAGGTGTTTTCTTTCACGTAACAAGCCCATGTGGAGCACGCAAAATTTTTTCAGAAGTTTGAACACTGGCGGATGAGGAAACAAGCTCGACAACAGTTTACTTTGTATCTAGAAAATAAGAAATAGGTAGTCGTGCAGTGTACACAAACAGGGAAGAAGTCTGAATCTGGCTGCAGGTCACGTAAAGTAGGAGTTGCAACAGCTGTCTGTACTTGCTCCATTGCTTTTCATGATACGTATCGAAGATATGGCAGTAACCATTGTTGTCAACCTGTGAAACCTGATGATCACTGATAGCGCAGTCTTTTTTCTGCTTTCATTTCCAACTGTCTAACTAATTAGCAGCCGTAAGTGAATAAGATCAATCGACGTACCAGGTTCGAATCCTGCCTCGGGCATGGATGTGTGTGATGTCCTTAGATTAGTTAGGTTTAAGTAGTTGTAAGTTCTAGGGGACTGATGACCACAGATGTTAAGTCCCATAGTGCTCAGAGCAATTTGAACCAATCGACGTAGAAAATTCGCGCCCTTGCCGGTGCTATGGTTGTCTCCCTGTTCACCCAATCCCCATGGTTATTCCTTACGAATCTTAACCTACACCTATATCTACATCACCATTATGCAGTTCACACTTCATTCTTTTGCAGAGGATCCGTAGAATAATTTTCGGGCTATCTTTCGATCGTTCGACTCTAGACGAGTGTCTGGGTAAAATGAACACTTAAATCTTTCCGCGCAGGTTCTGATTTCTCCTATTTTATCACAATGCCCATTTCTAGTTTCTCCCTATGTAACTGCGAGTCAGAAAAATATTTTGCGATTTGAAGGAGAAAGTGGAGTGAAATTTCGAGGAAAGATCTCGTCGCAGAGAAAGACGCCTTTGTTTTAATGATTGTCATCCGAATTCGCTTATGGCACCCGTCGTGACTAAAGGAGCAAGAGGCCCTTTCTACCACTAACACTGCTAAACCGAATAATTAAGAAGCCGACCCCTTCGAGCTACGGGATAAAGGCCAGGAAGAACAACTGCTTTCCTGGACACGTGGTCTGTCTATGCTACTGAATAAGCGGCTCTTTTTCACTCGATTGCATAGGATGACCACGTCTCCAACAAGATCTCATAATAATCTCTAAGAAATGAAAACGACGCACCACGCAGAAATTATCGAGTCGCACGGAAATCGGTAAATGTGATGTACATGTACGGCAAACAAATGTTACAGTTTCAAAGAAATTGGATGGTTTATTTAAGAGAAAAAACTTCACAAATTGAGCTACTCATTAATTCGTTGGTCCACCTTCGGCTCTTATGCAACAAGTTATTTGGCTTGGCATTGATTGATAAGAGCTGTCGCATGTCCTGCTGAGGGATAAAGATCCAAATATTATCCAGTTGGCTCGTTAGATCACGAAAATCCCGAGCTGGTAGGAGGGCCCTGCCCGTGATGCTCCAAGCCATCTGAACCGCTCAAAGATCCGGCGACCTTGCTCGTCAAGCTGAGTTTTGGCAAGCACGAAGACGAGCTGGAGAAACCCTCGTCCAGTGCTGGCGGGCTTTATCCTGGAGAAATTTAACCCCAGGATGGTTTGCCATTATGGGCAACAAAACGGTGCGTAGAATATTGTCGACGTACCGCTGTCCTGTAACAGTGTCTCGGATGAGAACCAAACAGATGGCAGCCCAAACCTTCACTCCCTGTTGTCAGGCCGTATGACAGGCTACGCTCAGGTTGGTGGTGTCCCACCACTGTCTTCGGTCTGAACTCTCATTGACTGAACTGTCTTCACTGATGACTTCGAACTGAGCCCCAAACACCAGCGAAGACAGACGTCCCAGACCGCTGTGGCATATATACAGGGTGTTACTGAAAGGTACGGCCAAACTTTCAGCAAACATTACTCAAACACAAATAAAGAAAAGATGTTATGTGCACATGTGTCCGGAAACGCTTACTTTCCATGTTAGAGCTCATTTTAGTTTCGTCAGTATGTACTATACTTCCTCGATTCACCGCCAGTTGGCCCAATTGAAGGAAGGTAATGTTGACTTCGGTGCTTCTGTTGACATGCGACTCATTGCTCTACAGTACTAGCATCAAGCACATCAGTAAGTAGCATCGACAGGTTAGTGTTCATCACGAACGTGGTTTTGCAGTCAGTGCAATGTTTATAAATGCGGAGTTGGCAGATACCCATTTGATGTATGGATTATCAAGGGGCAATAGCCGTGGCGAGGTACGTTTGTATCGAGACAGATTTCCAGAACGAAGATGTCCCGACAGGAAGACGTTCGACGCAATTGATCGGCGTCTTAGGGAGCACGGAACATTCCAGCCTACGACTCGCGACTGGGGAAGACCTAGAACGACAAGGACACCTGCAATGGACGAGGCAATTCTTCATGCAGTTGATGATAACCCTAATGGCAGCGTCAGAGAAGTTGCTGCTGTACAAGGTAACGTTGACCACGTCACTGTATGGAGAGTGCTACGGGAGAACCAGTTGTTTCCGTACCATGTACAGCGTGTGCAGGTACTATCAGCAGCTGACTGGCCTCCACGGGTACACTTCTGCGAATGATTCATCCCACAATGTGTCAATCCTCATTTCAGTGCAAATGTTCTCTTTACGGATGAGGCTTCATTCCGACGTGATCAAATTGTAAACTTTCACAATCAACATGTGTGGGCTGACGAGAATCCGCACGCAGTTGTACAATCACGTCATCAACACAGATTTTCTGTGAACGTTTGGGCATCCATTGTTGGTGATGTCTCGATTGGGCCACATGTTCTTCCAGCTACGCTCAATGGAGCACGTTATCATGATTTCATACGGGATACTCTACCTGTACTGCTAGAACATGTGTCTTTACAAGTACGACACAACATGTGGTTCATGCACGATGGAGCTCCTGCACATTTCATTCGAAGTGTTCGTACGCTTCTCAACAACAGATTCGGTGACCGATGGATTGGTAGAGGCGGACCAGTTCCATGGCCACGACGCTCTCCTGACCTCAACCCTCTTGACTTTCATTTATGGGGGCATTTGAAAGCTCTCGTCTACGCAACCCTGGTACCAAATGTAGAGACTCTTCGTGCTCGTATTGTGGACGGCTGTGATACAATACGCCATTCTCCAGCGCTGCATCAGCGCGTCAGGGATTCCACGCGACGGAGGGTGGATGCATGTATCCTCGCTAACTGAGGACATTTTGAACATTTCCTGTAACAAAGTGTTTGAAGTCACGCTGGTACGTTCTGTTGCTGTGTGTTTCCATTCCATGAATAATGTGATTTGAAGAGAAGTAATAAAATGAGCTCTAACATGGAAAGTAAGCGTTTCCGGACACACGTCCACATAACATATTTTCTTTCTTTGTGTGTGAGGAATGTTTGCTGAAAGTTTGGCCGTACCTTTTTGTGACACCCTGCGTATACCACCCTGACCGCGGCCCGCCATACGGCCGTATATCTAGGAGTGCTGGCCCGCCGTGCTATTACATTTGATAACAGGACGCTTTCGATCACCTTCCGCCGCACCATTACAGCACAGCCATATGTCAACGATGTTCCACGCCCCTTTTTGTTGCCCTCGCTGCTCTTACATTTCAGGAAGCCGCCGACGCCCGCCCGCACACGGTGAGAGTTTCTGCCGCTCGTCTTCGCGCTTGCCAAACCCTGCCTTGGCCAGCAAGCTCTCCGCACCACTGACCAGTTCAGATCGTTTGGAGCGTCATGACCAGGGCCATCCAACCCGCTCGGGATTCTGATGATCTGAGGCGCCACCTGCTGAGAATGTGGCGCGACATCCCTCACGAGGGCATCCGACCACTCTGTCAGTCAACGGCTTGCATTCATTCTAGTTTTACTTTAGTCCTGTCATGTCATGTCATGTTCCGTAGATCATTTTCACGATTATTTTATCGATATGATGTGGAACAAGTCAGATTACCAGATACACACATACACACACACGCACACACACACACACACACACATGAAAACTGCTAATATTAATTTTACTGAAATTTTTATTTCTGCACATGCAACTACATTTAGAGCTAAAAATGTGTTCTTTTCTTTAACAGTTCTGAAACAGAAACTCGTCCATGGAATAGAAGGGGTTGCCCAAAAGAAATGATTTTAAGCTAGATTCAAAACTTAATCTGCTACCTGCCAGACACTGTATGTTGTTGGGCAAACGATCAAAGATTTTTGTTGCTAAATAATGTACTCCTTTTTGAGCACCTGACAGTTTCAATAACTGATAGGAAAGGTCATTTTTCCCTCTAGTGTTGTACATGTGAACATCACTGTTCTTCGCGAATTCTGATGGATTATTTATAACGAATTTCATTAGCGAATATATGTACTCTGATGGTGCAGTTACAATACCCAACATGACGTCCTTGGGTGAACACCACTAATTATTCTCACTGCTCTCTTTTGTGCAATTAATGGTTCAAATGGCTCTGAGCAATATGGGACTTAGCCATCAGTCCCCTAGAACTTAGAACTACTTAAACCCAACTAACCTAAGGACATCACACACGTCCATGCCCGAGGCAGGATTCCAACCTGCGACCGTAGCAGTCGTGCGGTTCCGGGCTGAGCGCCCGGAAACGCTAGACCACCGCGGCCGGCTTCGTGCACTCCTGGAAATTGAAATAAGAACACCGTGAATTCATTGTCCCAGGAAGGGGAAACTTTATTGACACATTCCTGGGGTCAGATACATCACATGATCACACTGACAGAACCACAGGCACATAGACACAGGCAACAGAGCATGCACAATGTCGGCACTAGTACAGTGTATATCCACCTTTCGCAGCAATGCAGGCTGCTATTCTCCCATGGAGACGATCGTAGAGATGCTGGATGTAGTCCTGCGGAACGGCTTGCCATGCCATTTCCACCTGGCGCCTCAGTTGGACCAGCGTTCGTGCTGGACGTGCAGACCGCGTGAGACGATGCTTCATCCAGTCCCAAACATGCTCAATGGGGGACAGATCCGGAGATCTTGCTGGCCAGGGTAGTTGACTTACACCTTCTAGAGCACGTTGGGTGGCACGGGATACATGCGGACGTGCATTGTCCTGTTGGAACAGCAAGTTCCCTTGCCGGTCTAGGAATGGTAGAACGATGGGTTCGATGACGGTTTGGATGTACCGTGCACTATTCAGTGTCCCCTCGACGATCACCAGTGGTATACGGCCAGTGTAGGAGATCGCTCCCCACACCATGATGCCGGGTGTTGGGCCTGTGTGCCTCGGTCGTATGCAGTCCCGATTGTGGCGCTCACCTGCACGGCGCCAAACACGCATACGACCATCATTGGCACCAAGACAGAAGCGACTCTCATCGCTGAAGACGACACGTCTCCATTCGTCCCTCCATTCACGCCTGTCGCGACACCACTGGAGGCGGGCTGCATGATGTTGGGGCGTGAGCGGAAGACGGCCTAACGGTGTGCGGGACCGTAGCCCAGCTTCATGGAGACGGTTGCGAATGGTCCTCGCCGATACCCCAGGAGCAACAGTGTCCCTAACTTGCTGGGAAGTGGCGGTGCGGTGCGGTCCCCTACGGCACTGCGTAGGATCCTACGGTCTTGGCGTGCATCCGTGCGTCGCTGCTGTCCGGTCCCAGGTCGACGGGCACGTGCACCTTCCGCCGACCACTGGCGACAACATCGATGTACTGTGGAGACCTCACGCCCCACGTGTTGAGCAATTCGGCGGTACGTCCACCCGGCCTCCCGCATGCCCACTATACGCCCTCGCTCAAAGTCCGTCAACTGCACATACGGTTCACGTCCACACTGTCGCGGCATGCTACCAGTGTTAAAGACTGCGATGGAGCTCCGTATGCCACGGCAAACTGGCTGACACTGACGGCGGCGGTGCACAAATGCTGCGCAGCTAGCGCCATTCGACGGCCAACACCGCGGTTCCTGGTGTGTCCGCTGTGCCGTGCGTGTGATCATTGCTTGTACAGCCCTCTCGCAGTGTCCGGAGCAAGTATGGTGGGTCTGACACACCGGTGTCAATGTGTTTTTTTTCCATTTCCAGGAGTGTATTTTGCGTTTACTGGAGCGATCATATAACGCTGATTGATTGTTAATGCCAAGCTTACTGTGATCGGCGCGTCATTAACATCTGTGTTACGACTATAAATTACGATTTTGCGCTCTCTGTTGTTCTAGCGCTTTTCTGTTAGCCTCTCGAACTATCACATTCTATCTTGTCAGTCATTTTAGCTCTAGTGAGCTCTAGTTCTTAATATAGTAATTATTATTTTTGTCTTATGACGTATTATTCTTCGCAATTACCGCGACATTATTATTTCCCACAATGATTTGCTCTGCTGATGAGCAATCTAATTTCTAATTAAAGTTTATTAACAATAACTAATTTTTGCCGTAAGTTCGCACATTCAATTGTTTTTTCTTTGCAGAAAATGTCTGCCATGAAACTTGAAAATGTACGAAATAATTTTTCTAAATAATAACCTCAAATGCTATAAAAAAAGGGTTTTCACAAAATTATTTAGTAGTTATATTTCCAGAGTCTCAGATATTCTATATTTCATCATTAGACGACCCCACTTCTGGACACTAATACGAAAAAATACTTTTCTTTGCTAAGTTTTACCCTGCTCTTTAAAAGCTAGCCATCATACACACCAAAATGATATATTTACCGCTGAATGACTTCTTCCAGAACTTTGCTACAGATACTACAAAAGGTAAATCTCATGTTGCTAACTTAACCTATAAAAGTTACTATTTACTGTCAATAGAAGTCATCTCAATTATAAATTATTCTCTCTGTTTAACAAGATTTAACATTCTTTGAAGTAATATAAATAGAAAGTTATATTTTATCCTCCTACTGTAAGAACATGGTCCTCACCATCGAAATCTTTGCACAAGGCCCCTAGGTTTTCTATAACCTGGCTAAGCTTTGCACTAGGTTTCATAATGCTTGTGTCCTGGTACTCGACTCCTAGCCTATCCTGTACCAGCTGGCCTACACCTCTCCCGTGACTGCTACCTAGCAGCAGAACTCTTTTCTTTCTGCCTGACTTTACCCCCGACCTAGCATTACAATTGTTACTACGAGTCCGCTGCACCCTACTTTGCTCGAAAACTGTTTGAGGCTCTTCTAATTCAGGTATCATTTCAAACATTGCTCACTGGAATCTCAAAAGTGATTTCTGGGGTTTTCTCCTTTATGACTACGACTTGTTACCTGTTCCCAGCTCCCATTGTCCCTTTCCCCCTTCAACCTGTCTAATTCAACGTACACCGTTTCTAGTTCAGCCTGAAGGGCACAAATCTTTTTTCCCCTGTTCCATTATTTTCTTGTTACGCCTACGTAATCTACAACTCCATTGGCGAGCCTCATCTGGCACTATAACAGCTTCCCCACTACGATCACTCCAGTGAAACACCAACCCACAATCCTGACATTTCACTCCCGTACCCACTAATCTACGACAACATCCACATGTCACACATGACGGCAGATTAAACAATACAAATTACACTACAAACAATCAACACAAATACAAATTACACTACAAACAATTCCACTACACCAATTAATAATTAGTAGAAAGTAACTTAGCTTCCGGTGAGACGAGCAGAGAACTTCTGGACGCCAGGCGAATGTAGCAGCAGGAGAATGAGGCCACACAGGTGGACCAACGAGTTACTGACTTCCACAATTTATGACGTTCTTTGTCTAGATTAAATCATCCAATTTCTCTGAAATTGTAAAAATTTTTTCCTATGCATGTTCATGTCTACAGAATTCCGTCCCGTTCGAATAATTCCTTCGTGTTGCGTCGTTTTTACTTTATTTGTTTTGTTTTATTGTGTCTGAGAGTGGATATATTAAGCATGGTATTCTCAAGCATCGTAAAATAACTTACTTAATAACAAAAAAAATTTAAAATGACAAGAATTACATGACTTTTCAGTTTGGTACAGAGCAGGCATCATGAAAGAAGGAGAAGCAGGATTTAAAAGTCAAACCAAATAGAACAAGTGCAGTATTCTTATGAAAGAGGGCATATAAAGAAGGCATACGGAACATCATTACGTCGCCATTTGGAGACGCCGTATTTCCGGCAGCAGGACGTTGATGCTGCTGGTGGTCAGCATGGCGGCATTGCAATGTCCGTGCATCACAACAAACTTCAGATTGTGGTTAGGAATACAACGATTCACGGTGATCTACAAACTAAAACGGTTTGGCAGGAGATCCGCTCCATATTTGATACGGTATGAGTGGCCAGTACATACATAAACGTCCTAAATTGTCACAGTTACCACGTTGGTACGGAAATAATTATGTATGTTGTCCAGTACTTATGTATTCCTTGTAAACCTACCATTATTAAAAGTTCCATTATAACGTAGTCCTTGTAGCACAAAATCCGAATCCATGTTTATATACTCATCTGTACTTTGTCATGTTGTGGGGCTTTCAGTGCCTGTATAGAAAACGCTTTGCCCCATTATTGTTCTGCTACCTATACGCGGAAGCGATGCAACAAGTTTGTATGAAAAGCCAGTGTGCAGAATCGCCGTTTGCTCGGCGCTTGTAGCTCGGTTCCTATTTGAGCTAGGGACATGGGGTGAAAAGCTTTTGGTTTTGCCCAGACCATCGGCCATTTGAATAGCCTCTCGAACACCTGTCTCACTGCAGTTATGTTGCAGCATATTAAGCAGGATTTGAAAGACCAATCCGAGCTGGTGCCCAGGCAAATTGTGCGAATCGATTAATTCATTTTGCAAAAGATTTTAATTGCCCTGAAATTAACCCTCAGCTAATGGCACCGTTCGTATTAACGAGCGAAAAGTGGCATCCTCGTTCGGATTTTGCCTGCAGAATTAGTCTCCCTTAGATAATTTGGACTGCAGCGGGATATGGTTCAAATTTGGTCCATCCATGTATCGGATCTTGGTCTAAGATAAATTTAATCATGTGAAAAAATCTGCCGGCCGTAGTGGCCGAGCGGTTCTAAGCGCTACAGTCTGGAACCGCGCGACCGATACGCTCGCAGTTTCGAATCCTGCCTCGGGCATGGATGTGTGTGATGTCCTTCGGTTAGTTAAGTTTAAGTAGTTCTAAGTTCTAGGGGACTGATGACCTCAGAAGTCAAGTCCCATAGTGCTCAGAGCCATTTGAACCATTTTATTTTATTAAATCTTGCTTCGTTTGGATTTTACGTGTGGAAAATCCGTTTTTCTGAGCGGTTTTTGAAGTGCGTCACTCCCGTACTTTAAATTTGCACGAATCGATTCAATCTTTGCACGACTATATATAAATGGATAAAGTCAAAACGAATTATTCCATACAGTAACCATTATCCATTGTCGAGATACGATTTCTCGAAGTCAAGCTAAATGTAACAGGTAAACTGAATCCATGGTAACGGTTTAAAATGAATCAGATAAATAAAAAATACATTCTTACGATAAAACTGAAAACTCATTTTGAAAAATCTACCTTCATTCGGATTTTAGATGCGAACGTTTTCTGAGAGTTTTCTTACGCGCGCCACGTCTGTGTTTCAGACCTGTGCCGATCTGTTCAAATTTTGCAGGAAGGTAGATAAATGCATGTAATTAATGAGAGTTTTGCTGTTTTGCGGAAAGCTTTATCCGTTGCCGCGATATAGTGGTCTAAAGTTGCACATAAAATGCAGGTAAAATTCGGTTATATGAGAATCGCACGTGCTGAGACGGTTGAAAGTTATACAGATAATCATAAAAGGTATTTTCTTACGGTAACATTAAGAAGCGTTTCGGCTTTTACGTGCCGAAAATAACGGGTCTGCACATGAAACTGTATTTCGCAGAAATGCGTTGCATTTTAAGCGCTGCATTTGTATACACTTTTATTACAGCTGATTATCGTTTCGTCGTTTATACGTTAAAGATTTTATTCAACAGTGACTTAAAATGGTGGAAAAATCTTTGAACGTGCAAAACAATACCTGTACCAAACCAGATTTACGTCTTGTGCCGTACAGAACGATATACAATTAGATCGACCATTTAAAGCTTAATCGATGACCACGCAGAAAATTAAACTAACCCGAAAATTGTTATACAAATAATTGTTAGGAAGATCACCTTATTTTTAAGCAATACAAAATGCTTTTACTGCGTTTTATTCGGAAACTGCTACACTATGTCGTAGAAAATTTATTTTCGGTCAAAACATGCTTAAATTCTTTTAGTTTCGTAGAGCTTTGAAACGTTGGTAGCGTTTTGTCGTGCATGCATTATTTCGCAGCTCTTCTCTTTACTTCAGCCAATGCTACTTATACTTAATTCCTACTGATTCTTGCAACATTTCACGCCACGATTATTGAGTTTTTGTAGGGGCTGCTTCTTAGTTTACAATTTTTATTATTGCATGGGATTCATGTCGCATGGGGTGGATAACATTCACTCACATTGTCCAGAGTGTTCTTCAAACCAACGGTGAACAATGGTGGCCCGCTGATAAGGCACATTGTCATCCGTGAAAATTCCATTGTTATTTGGTAGCATGTAGTCTATGAATGACTGCAAGTAGTTGAATGTAACAGTTTCCTGTCAATGATCGGTTCAGTTGGAACAGAGGACCTGTCCATCACATTTAAGCACAGCCCACCGCATTATGGACCCAGAAACAGCTTGCACAGTGCCTTGTTACCAGCTTGAGTCCATGGCTTCGTGAGATCTACTACTAAAATCGGGACTCACCTGACCAGGCCCCGGTTTCCAGTCGTCTAAGGACGAACTGATATGGTCACCAGCCCAGGAGAGGCGCTGCAGGGGATGTCGTGAGTATTGGAACAACAGGTTTTTGCTACAAACTACCGTTATCCAAGATGGCAGCCGTGACATCATTCAAGATGGCGGATTTTGGCGGGAAGTTTGAATTTTGGTGGGAAAGTGCCACTCCTTCCTCGCCCAGAAAAATAGCGGAAAGTTCAAATTCCAACATAATAATGCCTCACACGCCATTTAACTCTACCCAGCAAAGAAAATGGCGGGAAAAAAGGACTTGTCTTTATTATGTAACCAATTTCAAGCATGTGTGTTCTCCACTGTGTCTGGGATCCAACTGACTTAGTTCATATCGTTGCCACCAGAGAGCGCCACTGCGGCGTCATCCAAGATGGTGGATTTTGGCGGGAAGATACGACACTTGGGCTGCCTCCACTAACCTAATCCCCCTCCCCCCCAGAAAATGGCGGGAATTTCAAATTTCAGAACTGTAATGGGGAGAAAAACGCACTTGTCTTTATTATTTAACCACTTTCAAGCATGTGTGTTCGGCTCTGAGTCTGAACTGCAACTGACTTAGTTCATATCCGTGCGTTCAGAGGTCGCCACCGTGACGTAGCGCGAGAGAGAAAGCTGACGATCTGGAGTCACCTCCTGACGTCACAGGCCCGCGAGCGGACGAGCGCCCCCTCCATACACGCTCTGGACATGGTATTTCGTAAATATTCTGACACCCACATCGCGCATCTAGCGTATGAATTACCCAAGTACTTAATTCCATTTCAATTTTAATGTACCACTTCGATATTGAATGAACAAATGACAACATTCACATTTTTGCATTATGGGCGCTGTGGTCCTTCATGACGTACCAACCCCCACCCCTAGAATGCTGCTCTCCTATTCGATACAGCACTAGTCACTTGACTCTATGTAAGAAAATTGTGGGAAAGAAAGGACCCTTGTACTAACCTCAGCCACCCGACCGCCAAGTTAGAATTCTAGCAGTAAAGAAACGTCACTTCTGTTTTCGCTGCCAACGTAAGAACATTGTTGCAAACGAAGCTCCCCAGGCCGCCGCCTCTTCCTAGGGGTTGCTGGTAAAAGGACTCAGCCCACACTAGCGTGATGAAGGGAGAAAGGAATGTACTTTATTTATTTGGACGCAATTTGTTTAAGGGATGGGGCATATTTATCACAGAACACACGCTCTGACATGCCCCACATTATACAGACCTGCAAACTACCCCTACATAGCTCATGTATAAAGCTCTACACACATGCTTGCTAATTGTAAACTGTCAAAAATAACGCACTGCACAGCCTACAGACATGCGGACCACTTGTAAATAATGTAATACATTTACGTCCAGATAGTCAAACAACTCTTAACTTGTCAAAATAATAATCCATCCAAAAGACTCTCCTTGCTAATCTTCAACTGTCTAAATCATACACCAGTCTTTATTTAAACGATTAGAGGCAGCACCAAGTGTATTTGCCCAACTGACTTAGTTCATATCGATGCCACTAGAGGACTCTG
Source organism: Schistocerca cancellata (assembly GCF_023864275.1). Classification (NCBI taxonomy): domain Eukaryota; kingdom Metazoa; phylum Arthropoda; class Insecta; order Orthoptera; family Acrididae; genus Schistocerca; species Schistocerca cancellata. The sequence continues at coordinate 11,161,697 of NC_064635.1, read as the reverse complement.
TAGTGACGTCAGGTTATGACACAAGTACCGTAATCTTAGATGGCGCTACCTAGTGGGTTCACGACTGGCTCCAGACCCCACCTGGTTTAGTACATCTCGTCGCCGCCGGAGGACGCCACCGTGACACCAATTGATCACGCAAGTACAGTTATCCGTGATGGCGGGAAACAGTATGTTCTCCACTATGTTCTCCACTAGGTCTAGTACTCTGTACCACCAGCAGAGGACGCTGTCGTCCGTTTCCTGACGTAAACCGAGATGGTTAGGGAAGATGGTGGCAAAACGACTCAGCCTGCTGGGGAGAGTAAGGATTGACAGCACTCTATTTATTTTGAAACAACTTATTTAACGATAGAGTATATCTGTCACAAAACACCCACCCAGATGTGCCTGGGGCCATGTCGCACAGCCCACGGACACGCAACCAAATCGTAATTTCATCACACAATAGCAAACTGCTCCTAAATAATGCAGTACACATATCTGCAAACACGCTCGGTACTCGTAAACTGTCCAAATAACGCATAGCACAGACTACGGGGCCGCTCGCAAAATAATGCAATCAACGCGCGAAAGCACCCTCCGCCACACCCTGTCCACAGGACCACGAAGTGACGCGTTCGTTAGCTGTCAGCTCTGGTCCCGCGGGCATCAGGCGACCACATCCCTTTCATACATCATTTCACAGAAACTCCTGTCCCAGTACGTGTTCACCCAGACACAGCTCCTAGCGCGACCGGCCACGGACGCGCGCTCCGTCGCACACGCCAGCCGCCGCCACCGAACACCGGCGAAAGTTGCGTCCCTCTATACAGTCACCGTTATACAGTCGTAGCATTCCAAAGCGCGTTCACGCCAGTCTCCTATTCGAGGCGTCCCCAGGCGCCACTTGCCTTTACCATTGAAGGCAGAACAGCACAGAGTGTGTTGATACACGCGTTCAACCGCACGTACCCGCCCCAGCTTAAATGACACATCGCCATCTAAAACATTCTCAATGTTATTATTACCTCACATGGGTTTGTGAAAAAAAAAAATATCAGCCAAGTCCAGCTCTCCGTAATTTTATAGTGTCCCAGAAATAGTTGACGCTCGCTTTCTTGTTGTCTCAGCTCCTGTGCGCCAAAATTCCTGCCCTAACAGAACCTGTTTACCAAAATATCGCCGAATCCAGCCTCCCTCCCGGATATAACGTGATAGCCTTCCTGCTCTCAACAACCGCTCCTATATCCCGCCACAATCAATCGAGCATTATTATTCGCTCTTATCGAATTTTCCCATCGAATTACTGATACCTCCGATATCGAAGCACTGTCCGCCTTTTTTCCTCCTGCGGACGAGACTTTCAGCGGTTATTCTACACTGATCACCATATTGCACCGACATCTAAGCCTCGCAAAGTGCCATACATACCGTCAGATACGGAAAGACTCTTACTCAATTACACTGCTCTCCCACTGAGGACAGGAGCTTGAATATTGAGCTACGACAGCTACACTGCAGAATGAACTCCAAGTTATATATTTCAAGGGAAGATTGTCACATACATTAACGCACATAAACGTGTACTACCGTGCACTAACGTGTACTAACGCGCACTCGTTTGCCCTCGGCACAATCGCGTTACTGTTTCTGCTCCGAACCTGCTTCCCTGCTTGCTCGCTTTTCTACACACATCTCCAGACTCTGGGATTACAAGAACACACATATTTTCGCCATAATATTACACCATTTTCGCGGTACTTCTCAAGCATTAGGCAGCATTCTACCGATCGCTAGCGCAACATAAGTCCAAAGACATAGACTGGAAATTATTTATCTACAAACCCCAAACTTTGGCGAGGTGCAGCGTGCTGTAAACCACTGAGTAACTAGAAACAAATACAGGAAACTGATATTTCCACTCTCGAATACCGATGTTGGTGATGTAACAGATTCCAAATCATCCGTATAATTTACAAATGGCTCTGAGCACTATGGGACTTCACATCTGTGGTCATCAGTCCCCTAGAACTTAGAACTACTTAAACCTAACTAACCTAAGGACATCACACACATCCATGCCCGAGGCAGGATTCGAACCTGCGACCGTAGCAGTCGCGCGGTTCCAGACTGAGCGCCTAGAACCGCTAGACCACCGCAGCCGGCTATAATTTATCAGCCAACTAAGGTCTTTCCCATGTCTAGAAAACAGTCAAACGTGTGTCCAACACACCACAATCGATCTTCTTACAAATAAAATAAAGGCGTGAAATGTATAGAAGCAGTCAACCAAACAATTTACATAGGAGGCAATAATGTTCCACCACAAACGCACCATCATCTCAGATTTCCACTTGATGACGAAAGCCGCCCAACACATACTATATACTATGTATTAGTTCGCTATTCGCTCCTCTAGAGGAGGGCAAAGTTAGATACAGTCCCACAGGCCTATGCATTCGGACGGCTACTGCCGTTAACGGGAAACGTGAATCATTCCGACCACAGACCATGCATACACGGAATCACTCTAGAAAACCGCTCCCATATATGTTTTATCATTATACTTACAATTAAATCTTACGATCGCGGTCTCAATTCAGCGGCATTCCACAACGGGCAAAGTATCGAAAATACACCCTGCTGTCGGCAGTGGCTCTGGAAATAAAAATATCACTACCATTCTTATGACTTGATATACTCTTCCTTTTCCTATCACAGTACTCCAAGTCAAATCCATATCCTCCCTACAACATCACCCTCCCTACAACAGCACATAGACATTTCCTTTACACAAACACATATACTTTATAAACCCGATAATCAAATGCGAGCATATAACACACCCAGCACCAATACTAAGTATAATATTACCTCGTCAGTAAGTGGAAGCATACGATACCAAATAATACCGACCGAAAATCTACGACAGGTGTCCATATGTCTGACGTTCTTCCTGCGAGTCATACCATCGTGTAATAGACGTACTCGAGCAGATGTTAAAGAAAAAAATCCCGATCCCAACAACTACTGCATGTTACTCTCACAAGCGCTCTTGGTTCTACAGGTGCACCCAAGTATCCGTGTTAAAACCTATACCCGCTTTACGAATCGAGCCGGCCGGAGTGGCCGAGCGGTCCTAGGCGCTACAGTCTGGAACAGGGCGACCGCTACGGTCTCAGGTTCGAATCCTGCCTCGGGCATGGGTGTGTGTGATGTCCTTAGGTTAGTTGGGTTTAAGTAGTTCTAAGTTCTAGGGGACTGATGACCTCAGAAGTTAAGTCCCATAGTGCTCAGAGCCATTTGAATTTACGAATCGAGGTACGACATTACCTCTGAATGAGGTGGTGTTTTCTGGACATACACGGTGATGGTGATCGTAGAAATGTATGTATTAACAGCCAACTATGCAACCTCGTTATAAAATCTGTGTATTTTGAAAGTCATTTGGCTAAGGAACGCGGTATGTGACCGGTATTTGCAACTCCCTCACGCTGCTAGATATTTATCCAGTATGTCTAACGTATTCTGTCTCTATACCATGTCAGAGGTTCCGTTAAATGTCCACTGAGTTAAAGGCGACGACTGATTGAGAAGGATTATAAACAGTAATAAATCGTATGCTTATTGAAGTCGTAGAAATGTACACTAGCTTTTCACACCTCCAGTGTTACGCTATCCGCCAGAAATGATGTCTATGATTTGGAATCAGGTCCTCCCATTCAGCCAGATACCTGCGCCGGATCACAGCTACAGGCGAATCACATTTCTCGCGCTCTCATATCTCGAAACGAGTCACCTTTCTCGTACCTATCTGCACAGTAAAAATCCGACATGGTCTTAGTCAGTCCCTATACATCTTGCAACTGATTCCATTTCTACAGCTTTGCTTATGTGATCATTCCATTTTAAGTCGAAACCGAGCAGAAGTCGGACAAATCCTTATCCACCACCTTCTGCAACCCGTCTAGAAACAGAGCGAACTGAGTTAGTACGACAGGATTCGGCGGAAATGCGCGCATTGTGGAGCGTTCCCAAACTACATACAAATACTAGAGATCCACGTCCATTCAAATCTATCAGCCCAACATGCTATCATCGTTATTCTCTAGCCCCCCAACAGAGAAAAATTAACAACTATAGAAGCTCAAATAACTTCATCCGATACAGAACTCACATAGACGCCATTACTCGCGCGGTGGGGGTCCAGCGCGAGGACAGAGAGAGAGAGAGAGAGAGAGAGAGAGAGAGAGAGACATTTCGCAATGCTTCCCAGAATAGCACAGCGTGCAGCCCTCCTAGCATACCTAACGGCATACTTCGACCCTCGCTGAATTTATCAGTCAAACTGCTGCTGCTGCTGCTACTGCTCCCTGCGTGTAACGAACCTATTACTGACCTATTGATACACTACAGAGGGTAGTTTTAAAGTTTCATCACCTCAACTCTACGAGAATGATCGTATCCCACATACTATATATTGTAAATCGCAAGAAACTCCCCCTGTGGTCTCGTTTAGTTGTTTGGAACACTGTTTTCTAACACGCTGTGTACACTGCCAAACATTTCGTTTGTCTTCCACGACCTCGAGGCCTGCGCCAGGTTCTAAACCGACATTACGAAGTTCTGATCCACGGGCTTTCGCAGGAAACTAGACGTTGCACGATGTAAATCATATTCTTACAGAGGATAGCATAACATGCCACACATCAGATTATTTTAAATAAAAGACAGCTACAACATAAGTAAACCGGAAGAGTTTGCTCGCATTGTGTAGAGTCTCCACATTACAGTCCGAAGGTGATTCACGAGCTCTACATTCAGACTCATCTCCCACACTGACAGAATAGCTGATAACTCTACGTTCCATTTCGACTGATTCATCACATTGCATTCATGTAAGCGATCACCGTTTCGGTGCTACCCAGGCCAGAAGGTATATAGCCCAGCCGCCAGAACTCTCCCTCCAACTCAAACAAGCATTCTCAATCATTATTTCGTAACCAACAGCATGTCAGTGGACAGATGGGGTGGAAAATACACCACCGATACACTCTAATATTAAGCATTTTAGTTGATAGTGTGAACAATTTTAACACTTTTACACTAATTTCAACACCGACCAATGATGTGACAGCATGGCCCCCAATTTCAGCATCACAGCTAAACCGCCCCTTTTACATCACTTTGCGAGTATGATTGCGAATGTGGGTAGATTACTGGGCAGTACGTTCATTCATTGTTAATTCTCGAACACATACATCAGACAACGCTCTACATATTTGTAACACATGGAGCATAGTACTTAGTTTACGCTGATGGTAGTCACAGGGCATCCAAACGCACAATATTTGTCGAGATGAGCCCATGTCGAGGAGGTTAGTACTCATTATCAATGTATATTAACATATTTGAAAGTGTCGTCATGTAATAGCAGACAGTTAAGAACAAAAAAATGCATGATTTTTATGCATCGAGCTCCAGATGGATGGAGTTCGACGCATTTTCACCTGAATCAACCAAGCTATCAATTTTAAAGTATTATCCCAGAGTCTAGGAGGTTATAGGTAAGAGCGAACATAAACACACGCACTCCTAAGGCTACAAAGTACTGCACTTAAAACGGGCTACAGTGTTAGAACGCTTGCTCTTCCGACCTATCGCCCGTAAGGAATGTAGCACTGTTAATATTCCAATGTAATAAATATGCTTCAAGCGCATGACATACATCCTCCTTCCAGGTTTCTCTACGATAAACTATGTTATCGAACAGTAAAATGAAATAACTACTCCCTTAAAACATTGGCTCTGTGTGATACGAGCACAATATGGCTTTCCAGAGATGATGATGATGATGAGCGTTTGGCGTCATTGGCCGGGAGGCCCCTCGCGGGGCAGGTCCGGCCGCCTTGGCGCAGGTCTTATTACATTCGGCGCCACATTGGGCGACCTGCACGCCGGATGGGGATGAAATGATGATGAACACAACACAACACCCAGTCCCTGAGCGGAGAAAATCTCCGACCCAGCCGGGAATCGAACCCGGGCCCGGAGGACGGCAATCCGTCACGCTGACCACTCAGCTACTGGGGCGGACTTTCCAGAGATGTATAGTGTCCACTGTTCACTTCCGATTATGGTTCATACAGGTAAGGAAAGGGGGTTATTGTACTTTCAACTACCTAGTTTCAACTACTTTTCAAGATCATCCCACTACCCACTTTCCACAATCAAAATATATGCCCATGGATCAGAGTATATAGGAAATGTCTTAGGAATTTTGGTAGATTAGCGAATAAGACAAACAAATATTCTAGTACCAAATCTTTATTAACTTTTGCATATACATTTACCTACAGAAAACAACTCTTTCCTTATTTTTGGTAGGTGTAGCTTTAATAATGTCCAGTTTAATTTTTAAATTATAACTTAAATCCACATCTGAATCATCGATTTCTTTCTCCAGCCAGTAATTTGACAAATACAGAGAAGGTACGTTTTCGAACTCCAGTATATATCTAATTTTTTTTCTGTAAACTACTTCTTTTAAGGCTTTAATAATTAGTTCTGTTCCTTCCGGCAGTTCTTCTAGACGAGAGCATTCGGGGACTTTAATTTCTCCTTTTATTTCCTGCATGATACTGTTGTTATAACACTCCACATCCTCCTGGGTATAAGCTGCAAGTTCTTCTGCTGCACATTCTTGCGGTATTTAGGTATAGAACTTTAAGTTTACAATTGTAGCAAACGAAGAGCCATTAAAGGTTGTTATTCCGTTGGTATTAAGCTCTGCAAACGGCTGTTCTGTTGCTAAGTGTATGGCATCGAGCCCACCACATTTCGCTATAATGTATCCCTTTTTAAGCAGCTCTAAGGAGGAATGGAGTTTGATAAACACACTTTTCGTGCGTCCCTTAATATAGTAGACTTTCTCGATCCCACTGATTTCGGCCAGGACACCAACACACGGCCACCTACCACTGCTCTTTACAGTAAACGCTATTATCTTGTATTCCCCCTTCGTAGTCAGATTTTTCCATACAGAATGTTTAAATCCGTACGTAAACCTGGCCTGCACATCGAACAATAGCTTCTTCCTTTTCAAATTGCAGCTTATAGTCCTCCTTTTTAGCAGTTGTCTTCCCCATTTACTCCAGTTTCCTTTTCTTTACTTCGAGGTCCTCCATTTCCAGTTTTCGTTTCCGTACACTTAATGCATTACCTGCACTTACAGGAGTAATTTCTTTAATGGGAAACGGTTTAAGCCTGTTTGATAAATTGGTCCTCTTTCTTAAGACTTGACGTATAACATTATTTGTAGTAACCAGTCCCAATGCGGCGATATCTATATCAGTATGCGTAATATTGTATTGTCTTAGTTGGAGTCAGAGTTAAGAACCTCCACGTAGTTTACAGGCAGATAGTTAAAACTGTATGCAGACAGAGCATAACTTATAAGCTTTTATCGGTGCTGAGAGTCAAGCAGACTTACCTGCACACCAGTCAATTTTCGGGGGTTCTTATTACCCCAGTAGACAAATTGTAGAACGTTGGTAAACACCACAGAGCAACGTTTCTGTAAATTATTAGTTAGCTGACACCACATGGATGCAATTGGCACAGAGTAAAGTGGAGCGCATTGTAAATACTGCTTGCTGCTGTCTAATACACTTAAACAGCTTTGCACTGCGTCGATCACACGGTCCATTCTGTAGTTGTATGTTGTGGCCTCCAGCATGGTAATGCCATGCTCCTTAACCAAAGAAGACGTAAAAGTTTCCCGTAGTCGCGTGTCTGGACACTTAATAAAATCTATAAGATGGTTACCTATAACTTTCTATAACTTTATTTACTCCCGGACTTGTCATTTGACATATAAATTTGTTATATACCTTTACCCTACAATTGGAGCTCATCCACGTCAAACAGTCTATTCCAGCTGTTTTATCGTTGTCCACAATCATATTGCTGCGTTCCTGACGCTCTCCTTCCACGCAGAAGTCGGGGGTTGATGTTAGGTAGTCGCAGATCTCCATTTTATTAAAAATTCCGGCCAAGTCTTGCGTTATGTCTAAATCCAAAAGGTAATAATCGTCTGCAAGTAGCTGCTGCAATATCCCGGACAACTCCTCCATTAGAACATCCAATTTAACGTCCGCTAATTCCACTTTATATGCTATAGCCACAGGATTTTTATATTCCTTGTATATCGTCTCCAGTGCTTCCTTGCCGATTTTGTCCAGTACTTCTCTTGCCGTCACACTGTCGCTTCCATGTAGGAGAAATGGTAGCTTCGCCTTGATACCATGTCTCGCGGTGACGAACTTGGAGAATTTACTACGTAGATAACAGTTAAATGAGCCACACACCTCCTTATTTAACCTTACAGATCGTCCCTTCTCCAACTGCTCCTGACAATCCTCTTGAGCACAGATTTTAAGTACCATAATGTTATCGCAAAAGGGCTCTGTAATAGGAGTAAGCACATTTTAATTCTTCTTGCTAAGGAGCGTACCATTTTCGTTGTAATTTGTGTTACCAACGTCAGTAACAAGATTGTCCAGGTTCTCCAGTAGTAACCATAAACCGAAGCGTTCGTCAGTTGGTCTCGTCCTCCTCCCTAATACTTGAGGCATGTTAAGCACTTCAGAGGAATCCATGTTGACACTTTCAACTACCACAGAAGACTGATTAGATGCGGCCAACGTGCATACTTTTATACTCTACAAATCCGGGATAAGTGCACTTCCGGTCACGTGATTTCCGGTCATACGCTCAGCTTAGATCCTAGCCCATTTGCACTATTTTGTGCGCAAGATGTCCGTGGGAGGGAAGGCGACTGCCCCCCGCGAGTACCACCCTATCCTGCACCACACAACACCGCTACCACGCCCGGATACTACGATACACTAGTCCGGGCTACGTGGGGTTTCCTACCGTGGGGTTTCGTACAAGGGTGCAGCAGGTAGCGAGGCAGCCCAGAGCAACCGGTTCCGTAACGAGGTGTTTGCGAACTGAGCCTCCCCCACTGCTTGTCTGCCCCAGTCGCTCACCCCCAGTGCAGGTGTTGTCACCGTCTCTCAGACAGTGTCGTCGTCGATCAGCATCAATAATTTCGCAAAGTCAACTTGCTGAGTTTCGTCATATATGTCATATGAAACTAATTATTTGTATCTGACGGATCTCATTCACAAAAGTACGCTTTTAACGGTATTTCTAAAGTTCTAATACACAATCTGCTATTTATTAATTTTTATCTCAACAAATCTGAAATTTTACTTGGTAAAGTTCTTAGATAACATGGTCACTCATCCTGTGAAGCTCCCAGAATTTTTGGTGAGGAAGGCGGAATGAGGACCCAGACAGCTGGTTGCCCACTTTTCTGTCAGAGACTTTTAAACACGATCATATTTGCCTTTATTGTGCTCCAACAGGAGCATTTTTCAGCTGATTATTGTGTAGTTCATTTTATAAAGATGAAATTCCAACTAGATGAACTTTGATGGAGTCATCTACATTAAGCAACGAATTTTATCATCTGTAGCGACATCAAGAACAACTCTCTAGTCATCGACACTTTATACGCCGCATCTAACCATAGGGAAATATTGTGTAATTTCTTTCAGATGAACACGCCCATTGTCGTGTAAATCTTTATCTAATTACTAACTGTAAGGCCGTGCGGTTCTAGGGGCTACAGTCTGGAACCGAGCGACCGTTACGGTAGCAGGTCCGAATCCTGGCTCGGGCATGGATGTGTGTGATGTCCTTAGGTTACTTAGGTTAAGTAGTTATAGGGGATTGATGACCTCAGATGTTGAGTCCCATAGTGCTCAGAGCCATTTGAACCATTTTTTTGAATACATTCGAACAACAGAAATCAAGTAATGATTTCTGTCGTACAAGGGGCAAAATATCTGTTAAATAATGGTAACGAGATTACGAGAGCAGTCACTTTCAATGTTACGTAAAATAACGTTATACCTTGTGAATTATCACGACACAAAATGAAGATGCTACAGTCTGGAACCGCGCGACCACTACGGTCGCAGGTTCGAACTCCGCCTCGGGCATGGATGTGTGTGATGTCCTTAGGTTAGTTAGGTTTAAGTAGTTCTAAGTTCTAGGGGACTGATGACCTCAGATGTTAAGTCCCATAGTGCTTAGAGCCAAAATGAAGATGATAAGCAATGTGGGACTTCCTTCCGTTTGCGTCTGAAACTCTCGGAGAAATCCTGTATGGTGAGGAGGGTGGGAGGGGGCAGCAAGGGGAGCCTCGATTTGTTTTGCCGGCCCGGGCCTCTGACAGGCTTAGAGCGCCACTGCACGTAGGAAACCCCACGACACCCTAGTCCGTCCAGCTACTGTGCTGCACCATCCCTCCGAAACCATGTCCGGGGACAGTGTTATACTCTACTGTACGAACACTGTGCTGTACCAGCCCGTCCGAAACCGGATTCAGGTGCAGCCCCAGATTCTAATGCATGGATATTGCGCTACACTTTCCCGGGCGAAAACGTGTCCTTGTACTCGCTGGCTGGCTCATTTCCGAGGATTTTTTACTCTCAGAAGCGTACCATTGTATGAGTATAAGATTTCCTCGCAAACTTTCCGCGCTGGACGACAGAAGACTAAAATGTCGTTGGTCGGCGTTCGGAAGAGTCTGTAGAGAGGGAGAATATTCCGTGGTTTCGAGAATACGACTCGCGATGTGAGTTACGAGGGAGAGGAGCCGAGCTTTGCTGGGAATCCAGCGGTGAAGAGAGAGGGAGGTCTTCCGTTTTGAGCGCCCATGTTTGACGGTAGCTCAGTGTCAGCTTTTGTTGGTACGGACGGACTTGCTGTCTTTGCTCTCAGCAGATTTTATGGTTAGAACGGTTAGGCACTGTACTGTTGTGAGCTTATACGAATCTGAACATCGCCTCCGGGTAGGGAGTCGTCTTTGAGTACGCAGCGTTCAGTGATTGAGAGCACTTCCTCTGTCCATACTCACGTTTGAGATGTTATCTGAAGTCCGTCCTTGTGGCTGGGAGTTCGTCTTTCTTGTCTGTAGATCACAGACAGGAGACGACAGTGTTAGAGTATACTAGTCAGAGGACCGCCTTCTGCCGTCCTAGCGTTTAAAAAGAGTTTATTTTTGGCTGGAGTTCTTCCGTCGTCGCAGACGAGTACGAGAAACATCACTCCGACACACCGAACGCAGTACATACGGTGATATTGCTAACTGCCTCGGTTTATTAGGGCTATAAAGCTAAAAGCTGTGATCACGTAAATTTTATTTCCACTGAGGTTGCACACCACTGTAGACCATCTTTGAAAGTAGTGGTTTGGGTTGTTTTGGGGACGAGACCAGACAGCGAGGTCATCGGTCTCATCGGATTAGGGAACGACGGGGAAGGAAGTCGACCGAGCCCTACCAAAGGAACCATCCCGGCATTTGCATGGAGCGATTTAGGGAAATCACGGAAAACCTAAATCAGAATGGCCGGACGCTGGATTGAACCGTCGTCCTCCCGAATGCGAGTCCAGTGTGCTAACCACTGCGCCACCTCGGTCGGTTTTGAAAGTAGCGTCTTCTATCGTTTGGTACGTAGATGATGTCAGTCGTCTCGCGTTATTTGTCTTAGATCGCGCAGCCATAAATAGGGGCAGATTTGGGCAACTGATCAATACTATTAGTTAGGAAATTCATTTGTATCTCTTTATGTCCATTGGACATTGATGTATAAATAGTTGTAATAAAAACTGGTCTTAATCTACAATAAATATATAAGCGGAAATAGCATTTACAGTTTTACAATTACTAGTTCCCTTAATCATCCATTTATTTTTATGTTGTAATTTATACGTTAAAGAGCAAGGAGGAGGAGGTATCATCATTAAGAGATCCTAAGATCTGCTTCAGGGGGTAGTCAGACAGGGCGCACATTCATTTCACACCTGCCAGCAGTAGCATCTTGGAAGGAGAATGCCGCTGGCGACTTTATTGTCCGTGATGGAGGTAATGCCCGAAATTTGGTATTCTAGACACACTCTTGGCACTGTGGATCTCGGAATATTGAATTCCCTAACGATTTCTGAAATGGAAGGTCCCATGCATCCAGTAGCATTCCGCGTTCAGTGTGCGGTAATTCCTGCCGTGCGGCCATAATCAGCCGCTAAAGTTTTCACATGAACAAGCTGAGTACAAGTCAGAACTCCGCCAATCCACTGCCCTTTTATGCCCCGAGTACGTGATACTACCGCCATTAATATACAGGGTGGTCCGTTGATCGTGACCGGGCCAAATATCTCACGAAATAAATAAGCATCAAACGAAAAAACTACAAATAAAGAAGCTTGTCTAGCTTGAAGGGGGAAACCAGATGGCGCTAAGGTTGGCCCGCTAGATGGCGCTGCCATAGGTCAAACAGATATCAACTGCGTCTTTTAAAATAGGAACCCCCATTTTTATTACATATTCGTGTAGTACGTAAGGAAATGTGAATGCTTTAGTTGGACCACTTCTTTCGCTTTGTGATAGATGGCGCTGTAATAGTCACAAACGTATAAGTACGTGGTATCTCCGTTGCTCCGTGATACATTACCCGTGTTAAAATGCATCGTTTACCAATTGCGGAAAAGGTTGATATCCTGAGAACGCATGGTGTTACAACGTGATTACCTGTAAATACCACATTAATGCAATAAATGCTCGTGTTCGCACATGCATTGACATTGCGCTGCCGGCCGCGGTGGTCTAGCGGTTCTAGGCGCTCAGTCCGGAACCGCGCGACTGCTACGGTCGCAGGTTCGAATCCTGCCTCGGGCATGGATGTGTGTGATGTCCTTAGGTTAGTTAGGTTTAAGTAGTTCTAAGTTCTAGGGGACTGATGACCACAGATGTTAAGTCCCATAGTGCCCGGAGCCATTTGAACCATTTGACAACGCGCTGACGCATGTTGTCAGGCGTTGTCGGTGGATCACGATAGCAAATATCCTTCAACTTTCCCCACAGAAAGAAATCCGGGGACGTCAGACCCAGTGAACGTGCGCGTCATGGTATGGTGCTTCGACGACCAATCCACCTGTCATGAAATATCCTGTTCAATACCGCTTCAACCGCACGCGAGCTATGTGCCGGACATTCGTCATATTGGAAGTACATCGCCATTCTCTCATGCAGTGAAACATCTTGTAGTAACATCGGTAGAACATTACGTAGGATATCAGCATTCATTGCACAATGTAGATTGCCATTGATAAAATGGGGGCCAATTATCCTTCCTCCCATAATGCCGCACCATACATTAACCCGCCAAGGTCGCTGATGTTCCACTTGTCGCAGCCATCGTGGATTTTCCGTTGCCCAATAGCGCATATCATGCCGGTTTACGTTACCGCTGTTGGTGAGTGACGCTTCGTCGCTAAATAGAACGCGTGCAAAAAATCTGTCATCGTCCCGTAATTTCTGTGCCCAGTGTCAGAACTGTACTCGACGTTCAAAGTCGTCACTATGCAATTTCTTGTGCATAGAAATATGGTACGGGCTCAGTCGATATTGATGTAGCATTCTGAACACCGACGTTTTTGAGATTCCCGATTCTCGCACAATTTGTCTGCTACTCATGTGCGGATTATGCACGACAGTAGCTAAAACATGTACTTGGGCATCATCATTTTTTGTAGGTCGTGGTTGACGTTTCACATGTGGCTGAACACTTCCTGTTTCCTTAAATAACGTAACTATCCGGCGAACGGTCCGGAAACTTGGATGATGTCGTCCAGGATACCGAGCAGCATAGACAGCACACGCCCGTTGGACATTTTGATGACAATAGCCATACATCAACATGATATCGACCTTTCCCGCAATTTGTAAAACGGTCCATTTTAACACGGGTGCCGGCCACGATGGTCGAGCGGTTATAGGCGCTTCAGTCCGGAACCGTGCGACTGCTACGGTCGCAGGTTCGAATCCTGCCTCGGGCATGGATGTGTGTGACGTCCTTAGGTTAGTTAGGTTTAAGTAGTTCTAAGTTCTAGGGGACTGATGACCTTAGATGTTAAGTCCCATAGTGCTCAGAGCATTTAACACGGGTAATGTATCACGAAGCAAATACCGTCCGCACTGGCGGAATGTTACGTGATACCACGTACTTATACATTTGTGACTATTACAGCGCCATCTATCACAAAGCGAAAAAAGTGGTCCAAATAAAACATTCATATTTCTTTACGTACTACACGAATATGTAATAAAAAATGGGAGTTCCTATTCAAAATATCGCAGTTTATATCCGTTTGACCTATGGAAGCGCCATCTAGCGGGCCAACCATAGTGCCATCTGGTTTCCCCCTTCAAGCTAGACAAGCTTCTTTATTTGTAGTTTTTTCGTTTGATGCTTATTTCGTGAGATATTTGGCCCGGTCACGATCAATGGACCACCCTGTATACCGAACGAGGTGGCGCAGTGGTTAGCACACTCGACTAGCATTCGGCAGGACAAACATTCAAACGCACGTCCGGAAATCCTGATTTAAGTTTTCCGTGATTTCCCTAAATCGCTTCAGCTTCAGCGACGGTTCCTTTGAAAGGGGACGGCCGACATCCTTCCACATCCTCTCGTAATCCGATGAGACCGATCACGTCGCTGTTTGGAACCCCTCCACGAAATCGACCAACCACCATGTGTATTCGTGTACACCGCTACGCCATTACTTTCGCCACCTCAGTGTACACCTGCCGCGGTGGCTCTGACCAGGGCCCGTGGTCAGTGTACCGCCGGCAGGAATGCCTCGGCGCACAGGAAAAAACCCAGCGGCCTGCGGCTGCGTGGGTGGTACCCCCCCCCCCTCCCCATGCCACTGGACACGTCACACGGGCACCTGCGCAGGCCGACGTCACGGGAAGGAAGAAGTTAGCCGCGGTGGCCTTCCAGCCGCGGCGGCGCGTTTAGCGGGACCCCGCCAAGGCCGCGCCGGTGGCCGCTGTCCAGTGTCGCTCGGCCGTCCAGCTCGCCGACATGGCAGCCGCCTCCGCCTCCGCCTCCACCTCCACCCACGCACAGTGGCTGGCGCCGCCCTGGCAGCCCCTGCTGCTGGAGCCTCCAGCTGCACCAGGTAAACAGCCGCCTGCTGCCTGCTAAAGGGCCGCCGCCTCCACAACATTTCTGCACACAAGCGACGTATCATTACGTGCCCTCCCCGCTTGCCCGCCCCCCTTTCCTCCATTCATTAATTGCCTACCTTGGGCTTTTACTTATGCACTGAAGACCCAAAGAAACTGGTACACCTGCCTAATATCGTGTATAGTCTGTCAAGAGCGAGCAGCGCTTTTGGTGGGGGAAGTGGCCTTTCCCGGAAGAACCCTGCCACAGGCCTACAGGGGCACCCAAAATCTGTTGCCCGTTACCTGTCTAGTGGCGTATATCGGCGTGCAGTGATACACGTCGTTTCTGTTCGTATGATCTTAGTTGCCAGTATCAGTGAGTAAACTTTGTATACTTACTGATGTACTTCCATTTCTGGAAGTGATGCATATTCGTCTAGCATTGCAATAAAATGTGCAGAATACGAAGAAGTGGAGGTATTTAGGGCCAACGAGCGTTCGATCGTCTCTAATGTTATTGCAACGTGTATTAAAGGGGCGACCCAAAAAGAACTGTTGGCTAATATTACCAGTCCCAATTAAAGGGCTGCAATCTATGCAAACGTCAGCCTGACCCAATAGGACACATAAGTAAGGAACGGAAAAATAAGCCGCATGGTTTGCTGGAATCGCCACGAAGGAAAACTAATAATTTTGGGAGGAAACCTATCGGTATAGACAGTTTCAAAATCACGTAAAACCTTAGATGCTTATGGAACACTAAATCTGTATCCCGGTCACTATTCCGTCTGAGTCTAAGACATATTGCTTAAAACATGTGCGCAATAGCTATTCTAAACACTGCTGAAATTTCCTTCGAAACATAACCACCGATTCTGGACTTCTAAGCAAAAAAGCTTGACATTCGAGGTGAGTTGACATATTCATTTTTATTTTTTGGTAAGAACTTTATTTGTTAATCAACAGCAATGTTATCCTCTTCAAAATATTCCCGAATACATACTATACCAGTGCTTTTTCCAGTTCCCGAAACACTTTATGAGCTGTTTCTTCGGGATAGTTTATAGGTCTCTTAACTGTGCATTTTTAATCTCATCCATGCTTGAAAAATCGCTGTCCTTTAAGGCCTGCTCTGAAATGTTTATACCACTTGTCTGCCCTTGGTTTACTCATAACAGGCTCACCAAAAGCAATATTTACCATTTCTAAAAACTTCATACACTTTATTCCATTCTTATAACAAAATTTAATACAGATTCTCTAATTTATTTTTATACAAAACAAATAATCGTGGATGCTACCAAAACACATGTAACTTTTCTGACAGCTGACAACAGAGCAAATACCCAACATGCATAACATTGTGCACATACTTTTGAGGCACGTTTACAAAGGCAGTGACAAGAAAGTGGTGCAAATCGGACTAATACAACACACAAAATTATAAATTTCTGCTCACTTTTTAAACACTCTTCGTCTTGCAAGAATTGTTAAGTTTCAACGCAGTCCTTCAAAGAAAACTTCTACCTTTTAGTAGAGACACAAAATGAGAACAAGCCTTAAATTGTACAAACTGATTGCATTATATGGGGTCCGTCTTACGAATAGCAATAGAGGAACATACATTCAAATGAATTGGCATTTGGTTCTATGTTTTAGTAGAATCCTGACTTCCGTTCTTATGTTAATAATATTTACTCTATAAAGTTGTGTTTTGGAGGAAGAAGCCATCGTTTTTTGTATTCCTTATGCTCTTAATGCATTTTTCTAAAAATAAACGCAACCGAGACGTATCTATCTCTACACGGCGCCGCCACAGATTTAAAGCGCGCGCCGCGGCAGGGCCGGTACTACAGTGTGTTGTGAAACAGCCTGTGGAAGCGCCTCGTGACGTAGCTGGGTTGGCAGAGTGGGGACTCGCTCGCTCTTCAGTTTACCGACAGCCGCGACTAGTGCCGAAATACGATGCGGCACGGACTCGACTAATTTCTGAAGCAGCGCTGCTACAAACTGACACCATGAATCCTGCAGGGCTGTCCATAAATCCGTTAGAGTACGAGGAAGTGGAGATTTCTTCTGAACAGCACGTTACAAGACATCCCAGATATGCTCTATATCTGCATCTGCATCTGTAGTAATTAGCGGAAGACTTGCACTTCTGTCACGTCGAATGATTCTCTTCAGTCGTCGGTGGTCCCGTTGTTTCGGTGTCGGAGATTTGATGTTTTACCGGATTCTTGACATTCACGGTACCCACGACTCCCACACTACTGCAGACAAACAATATATATATATATATATATATATATATATCCCAGATATGCTCAATATCTGCATCTGCATCTGTAGTAATTAGCGGAAGACTTGCACTTCTGTCACGTCGAATGATTCTCTTCAGTCGTCGGTGGTCCCGTTGTTGCGGTGTCGGAGATTTGATGTTTTACCGGATTCTTGACATTCACGGTACCCACGACTCCCACACTACTGCAGACAAACAATATATATCTGATGATGAATCGCTAAGCGGTTCGAAAACGGTAGGGGAACAATAAAAAAAGGTTGAAGAATGAAGCAATATGAGACTCCAATTCACCTCGGAGATGCTGTGTCCCATCGCTCATGCGTCAGCTATAGCACCACGTTCAAACTCACTTAAATCTTGGTAACCTGGCACTGTAGCAGCAGTAACCGAGCCGGCCGCGGTGGTCGTGCAGTTCTAGGCGCTGCAGTGCGGAACCGCGGGACTGCTACGGTCGCAGGTTCGAATCCTGCCTCGGGCATGGATGTGTGTGATGTCCTTAGGTTAGTTAGGTTTAATTAGTTCTAAGTTCTAGGGGACTTATGACTTAAGATGTTAAGTCCCATAGTTCTCAGAACCATTTGAACAATTTTTTGAGCAGTAACCGATCTAACAACTGCCTCAGATACTTGTTGTCTTAAATAGGCGTTGCCGACCGCAGCGCCGTGTTCTGCCGAAGGTGGAGTTAAATTTTTTCACTACTATTTACTTTTTAAGAGTTCTAAATTGCTGGAAGAATACTCGCAGATAGGTCTGAAGAGAATCGCGTGGTCGCTGCATGAGTTCGTCATGTTTTAGCTTGTCTCTTGGAACAGAGTTCCGGAGCATCGCTACACGAAGACCACAAGCATTCCTTCATTCCAATGATCCTGCTATCTTTGTTCCATAACAGAAATGTCCTGGTCGAATCTTCCTCCGGGTTCATCACTGACAGCTCCACAGGAGGGAAAAAGTCTAGATGGGAGTTGATAAAACGGATTTTATTGGACATGTTGCATCCAAGATACATAAGAATTAACTATTTTTGAGCCCAAAACGTTTTCATTGTTGGCGAGTCTCATTAAAGATAGAAAAAAATTGCGCTTTTCACTGGAAAGAGGAATGTTCCAAGTTTTCTGTCCGAGACACCATACCACATACTTAACACGAACACCACGTGTTACTCCAGAAACATCGAGAAGAAAGACCGCTTCATTCCACACACAAATCAACAGGTCCCTGTTTATTGACTCGACAGCCTCAACAATCGCACTTCTCACCTCTTCAAGGTTAGCTGCAATAGGTGGGACAATGACTGTCTTTGATGCACCCCGCCCCCCCCTCCATACAGAAAAAATTCGCAGGATGTGAGGTTTCGTGACCTGGAAGGCCGCAAGGAGTGAACAAGATCCTGTTGTCCAACTCTTCCAGTCGAACGTTCGGGGATAGTGGTGTTAAGGTAGCACCGCTCCTCAAGGTGAAATTGACACAGGGAGCCACATGCTTAAAAATGATCTCATTGAAATCTTCGTGGAGTTAAGTAAACAATCAATTTTGCAGAGTGCGCAGGTATGACATTGCTGTCACCGTTTCCTCCACAAAAAGGAAAGGTCCATAAACTTCGTGAACAGAAGCGGCACAAAACTCTGAGTTTCGGTGAGTCTCTTTCCTGTTGGACGATGACGCCAGGGTTTTGCGGCCCCGAAACTCTTACCTTATGGCGGTTTACTTTACGCGATAAATGAGACGTCGATTTCTCCTAAAAGATGAGTCTTTAAGAACAAGTGTCATATCCTGAAGAAGTGATGTGCAAAATTCATACCTTCTGTTGCTTGAGGAAGCTGAATTTACTGACCTGCCGTCTAGCGAACTGCCGAGGGCTCCCTCCGTGTGAACGCATCTCGGATACGCTTGACTGGAGCACTGTACAGCACAAGCTGAACAATCCGCCATTTTGAATTCCACGTTGAAGGAGCTCGTTTAGGCTCTACGGCACACTTACACTTTTCAGTACATTCCTTGAGAAGATGATATTAAAGCGTAGTAATTGTATGGGCTTACATTTGACTGTAAGATCAAAGCAAATTGAAGTAGGAGATTAGGCCAGTATTTCGAGATATGATACATTCACTTACGTTCCATGTAAATCATACGTTGCTGTTCTAAACATTATCGGCTCTCTAGTTACCCGCCCACTCTCTAAGTATTAGGAATAAAACGACTTAAAAAAAAATTAACTATGACTCATGCCACAGAACCCCGGAAAGTTTTGGTACCTCCTTCCAGGGGACTGCATCCCTAGCTGCGCGTCAACCAGCAGTGCCCGAACGTCGCTGCATCTGGCATCCCACACGTGGCTTAAGTGCAACAGGTGACGACAGCCCTAAAAATCGGGACCTCCTGCGAAAATCGAGACATCTGGCCACTTTATACACGAGTCGAGCAGCAGTACCAGCAGCGGTTTACGCAGTACGCTTACCGTAGGTGCAGCTCATATATTACCGAGAGACAGGTTGTTTTGTCAGGGCTGGGGCTGCAGACGAGGATTCCCCACCAGGCAGACGCCGCGGCCCGCCCAGTTGTTTGAGTTCGACCGCGGGGGGCGACAACACAGGCGCCGCCGCAGGCCGTGACGTCATCACAGCTGGCAGGTAGTCCCCGCTCTACCTGGAAGGCGGCGGCGGCGGCGGCGCCTTTGTGTGCGCGAGCAGGGGGGCCACAACACCGCCGGTTCTGCACGTCCTCATCAAGACGTACGGGCCCACTTTTGTCCACAACACCGTCAGAAAGCTGGCAGCAAATTTTCAAACCTTTCCTTAGTAAGAGGAAAACGCATGGCCGGTTCGACAACATTCTCTCACGTAAGCGACGTATTATTTATCTTCCCCATCCCCCTCCATTCACCATCTCCTCAACACCATATTTATCTTTCCTCGAACTCTCGGTAAGACTAAAAATAAATCTGAACGTTGCGGTCGTGGAAATGGATTGTTTCTTCTTTTAAAATAAATGTTATATAGACTATAATGTTACTTATAATCCGTCTTGATTGAATTTTTTTTTTATTCATGTGACCGGTTCCGGTTCATTCAGATGTGACGCAGCATGTGAAAGTTGCTGGATGTGGACGGGTTACTCTTGTAAATGAAATATCAGATCTGAAAATGGTTCTGGATGAACCGAAACCGGTCATATGAATAAAAAATTTGCAATCAAGACGGATTATAAGTAACATTATAAAATCACCGATTGCTGTTATCATAAATGGTTCAAATGGCTCTGAGCACTATGGGACTTATGAGGTCATCAGTCCCCTAGACTTAGAGCCACTTAAACCTAACTAACGTAAGGACATCACACACATCCATGCCCGGGAGAGGATTCGAACCTGCGACCGTAGCAGCAGCGCGGTTCCGGACTGACGCCCCTGGAACCGCTCGGCCACCGCGGCCGGCGATTGCTGTTATCCCATCAGACATTATGTCTGTTTTTGCAATGTTATATAAACATTCATCTGTAACAGAAATAAATTTTTGAATCTTATTCTTGAGCTAGGTACCAATGTATTCAGTTCCATTTATGGTCCTTCCAAAACGTTAAAAAGTCTTTAGTAAATTCAGGAAGAAGTAAGCCTATTGTGTTCTCCAACTTTGATTAAAAACATGCTACCTAACAAACTGAGAGGAAAGTGTGAAATTATAATTTTTTTTTTAGTTTAACAATGGAACCCTGTAATTCAACATTCTTTTACTTTCTATAGCGAGAATGGCATAGAAATATAAAAAAAGCGTCAATTTTATACTGAGGTGTTACACATAAGATACCCTTTAGCTATGTAAGTTGTGTCGGACGTGAAAAAATCTCACCAGAAGTATTCAAATTTTAGAAAATTTTGCGAAGAACTTGGTTCAAAATTGATAAAAATTTGATACAAAGAACTGATAAGAAAAGCAAAAATTTGTATGTGATACGAAAGAGAAATCTATTATTAAAGGTTTCTTGAAGTTATTGCAACCAGTCACATATTGTTTCATTCTTCAACCTTTTTTATTGTTCCCCTACCGTTTTCGAACCGCCTAGCGATTCATCATCAGATGGTACATATATATATTGTTTGTCTGCAGTAGTGTGGGAGTCGTGTAGCTGTGGCAAGATGTATAGACGAAACATGTAAGGACTGAGTGTGGCGAGAATTATTCACATTATGAGGTCGGTTTTTTCTGCGTTGCTTACAGTTATTAGTACCCGTTGATTGGTTGTTGGTGCACACAGCATTTTGGGAAAGATAATGAATGTTTTCCAGTGACGTTTACTGCACTGCACTTTACCACCTAGCCACAATCGACATGTTCCACAGTGCACTGGAAAACACTGACCCTGGTTTGGCAGTTTGTGCAGATGCCAGTGTGCGATACACGCTGTGTCCCAGGTTCTCGCCACTCTTCGTAACCAACACTCCTAGAGAGGGTAGCTGTTGGTCCTTTCCCACCTCCATGGTAAATTTTTATGTTGGCGTGGCGACTGCTCGGATGTCTTAGGAAGTCACCGAGGTGTTCCTCAGCACGGCTCCACATGACGCAGGTGTCATCAACGTACCCGAACCGTACCTTAGATTTACGGGTTTCTGGGTCCATCGCCTATGTTTCGCAACGTTCCATGAACAAATTGAATTTTTGATGACCAATCAAACGATTCTGTTTATATACCTTCGGAAGCGACGTTTCTACTTTTAGTCTCCTTGGTTTTGAATACACGTTGTTTGGCTTCTGATGCCAACGAAAAACTCTTTAAAATAAAAAAAGTGTGAAATGTATTGACGCTTATTTAGATGTGAGTAGTATTTAACAGCTATTACACTATAGCCCATCAAGGAAACCGCCTATCCTAGTGAAGGAAACGACTTCCACTGATTGGGCCAATGAAACATGTTTTTATTTTTGAACTATTTCATTAAGAGTGGAAATTTATGACTTCTGTGCCTGCTATAGTAATTTACAAAAGGTAATGCTTAAGCTATAGTGAAAATAAAACATTTATTACGGTATCCGAAGCTGTTATTACACATTTTCTTTAGGTGGACCATCGATAGCAACCTACCCCTACACATATTTCTGGCATCCGAGTGACTAATAACATTGTTGCTCAGTTGTAGTAAATAAGAAGTGTTGGGTTAAGCGGAACAGTGCGATACCAGAGCGTGAGACAGTCGTTCGCGCCGCTGCCGCGTCTCGGCAGTGACGTCACGCAGGAACGCCAGAACGCAGTGGCCCAGCCGCCTAAAGCACTCGATATACCGAGCTGAACAGTCCGCCATTTTGAATCCCAAAGCGAGGACAGTGTTTTAATGTATACTTCGCGTGGCGTCGGAATGTGAGTCTGCAAATTTTGCTAAATTTTATTGTTCCACAGCGTCCAATGGTTCGGTGCGGAGTTCCTGGTAGATCGAACAACTGGTCGCTGTAAGTTTTATCAGTTTCCTTCAGATACAGATCGGCATAAAAGGACTCTTGCTAATTCGAGGTCGCATGACCAATATCGAGCAACCACCCGTGTAATGTAAATAAAAAAGCTTCTTTTCTTCGTTTTAGAAATACACGTGCTCACAGAGCGGTGGTAATGAAACTGTATACGTAAGAAGTGTGTCCGTTTCAATCTTTAATCAATCTTCAATCAATGTTTACATAACACGACGTAACGGTGCAAATTTAAAGTAAGCTAGTATTCTTGATTTGCGTTACAATAACAGTATAAAACCACAAGTTATCCCAAGGAGCTGTTAATTTTAGAGAGAGAGTAAATTAATAATTCTTACCCAAACAGATTGTCATTTTCACTTTTTGAATAACTTACGACAGATTTCTTTTAAAGCTTTTGAAATAGTGAATAGTACTGGGATCAGTAATACACTTTGAGATCCCATGCAATTCCCTCTTGTGCTGGCATGAAATTTTTATGCCTGTTGTGTTCCATTATAACATTATTCCGTAATTGTTTACGAATGCAGCTCTTAGTTACCATCAATTTAAGTGGATATACCATACATAAACCAGAAAATACGATGCTGGTAACGCAGTTTAACTGTATTTGGTAAATGTTTAAAACAGCAATGTATACATTATACGGGACGTAAGAGAATTTATCGTATTTCAAACTCCTCGTATAATCATGTACTTTCATTTGCTTGCCCCCTAAAGTCTAATGTAAGTCAATACGTTTACTACGCTGTAATACACTGAACAGGCAAAGAAGCTGACACACCTGCCTAATATCGTGTAGGCCTGTAGGGTGTCCGCGACCACGCAGAGGTGCCGCAACATGCCATGGCGTGGACTCGACTAATGTCTGGAGTAGTGCAGGAGGGAACTGACACCACGAATCCTGCAGGGCTGTCCATAAATCCGTAAGAGTACGAGGCGGTGGGGATTTTTTTCTGAACAGCACGTTGCAAGGCATCCCAGATGTGCTCTGAGGAGTTTGGCTTCCGGCGGAAGTGTTTAATCTCAGAAGGGTGTCCCTGGAGCCTCTCTGTAGTAATTCTGGGCGTGTACAGTGTCGCATTGTCTTGCTGGAATTGCCCAAGTCTGAATGCACAATGGACATGAATGGATGCAGGTGATCAGATAGGTTGCTTACGTACGTGTCACGTATCTAGACGTATGACGGGTCCCATATCACTCCAACTGCACACGCCCCACACCGTTTCACAGCTTCCACCAGCTTGAACAGTCCCCTGCTGACATGCAGGGTCCACGGTTTCAAATGGTTCAAATGGCTCTGAGCACTATGGGACTTAACTTCTGAGGTCATCAGTCCCCTAGAACTTAGAATTGCTTAAACCTAACTAACCTAAGGACATCACACACATCCATGCCCGAGGCAGGATTCGAACCTGCGGCCGTAGCGGTAGCGCGGTTCCAGACTGAAGCGCCTAGAACCGCTGGGCCTCACCGGCCGGCAGCAGAGACCACGTTCAAACTGACTTACATCTTTACAGCCTGCCACTGTAGCAGCAGTAACCGATCTACACTCCTGGAAATTGAAATAAGAACACCGTGAATTCATTGTCCCAGGAAGGGGAAACTTTATTGACACATTCCTGGGGTCAGATACATCACATGATCACACTGACAGAACCACAGGCACATAGACACAGGCAACAGAGCATGCACAATGTCGGCACTAGTACAGTGTATATCCACCTTTCGCAGCAATGCAGGCTGCTATTCTCCCATGGAGACGATCGTAGAGATGCTGGATGTAGTCCTGTGGAACGGCTTGCCATGCCATTTCCACCTGGCGCCTCAGTTGGACCAGCGTTCGTGCTGGACGTGCAGACCGCGTGAGACGACGCTTCATCCAGTCCCAAACATGCTCAATGGGGGACAGATCCGGAGATCTTGCTGGCCAGGGTAGTTGACTTACACCTTCTAGAGCACGTTGGGTGGCACGGGATACATGCGGACGTGCATTGTCCTGTTGGAACAGCAAGTTCCCTTGCCGGTCTAGGAATGGTAGAACGATGGGTTCGATGACGGTTTGGATGTACCGTGCACTATTCAGTGTCCCATCGACGATCACCAGTGGTGTACGGCCAGTGTAGGAGATCGCTCCCCACACCGTGATGCCGGGTGTTGGCCCTGTGTGCCTCGGTCGTATGCAGTCCTGATTGTGGCGCTCACCTGCACGGCGCCAAACACGCATACGACCATCATTGGCACCGAGGCAGAAGCGACTCTCATCGCTGAAGACGACACGTCTCCATTCGTCCCTCCATTCACGCCTGTCGCGACACCACTGGAGGCGGGCTGCACGATGTTGGGGCGTGAGCGGAAGACGGCCTAACGGTGTACGGGACCGTAGCCCAGCTTCATGGAGACGGTTGCGAATGGTCCTCGCCGATACCCCAGGAGCAACAGTGTCCCTAATTTGCTGGGAAGTGGCGGTGCGGTCCCCTACGGCACTGCGTAGGATCCTACGGTCTTGGCGTGCATCCGTGCGTCGCTGCGGTCCGGTCCCAGGTCGACGGGCACGAGCAACCTTCCGCCGACCACTGGCGACAACATCGATGTACTGTGGAGACCTCACGCCCCACGTGTTGAGCAATTCGGCGGTACGTCCACCCGGCCTCCCGCATGCCCACTATACGCCCTCGCTCAAAGTCCGTCAGCTGCACATACGGATCACGTCAACGCTGTCGCGGCATGCTACCAGTGTTAAAGACTGCGATGGAGCTCCGTATGCCACGGCAAACTGGCTGACACTGACGGCGGCGGTGCACAAATGCTGCGCAGCTAGCGCCATTCGACGGCCAACACCGCGGTTCCTGGTGTGTCCGCTGTGCCGTGCGTGTGATCATTGCTTGTACAGCCCTCTCGCAGTGTCCGGAGCAAGTATGGTGGGTCTGACACACCGGTGTCAATGTGTTCTTTTTTCCATTCCAGGAGTGTAGCAACTGCGCCAGACACTTGTTGCCTTACATAGCCGTTGCCGACTGAAGCGCTGTAATCTGCCTATACCAGTTTCTTTGGCGCTTCAGTGTATTATTAACGCAAGGAATGTGCATTTCGTGGCCTTAAGAGCGTGTTAAGAAGTGTAAAGCCTGTCTCACACGGAGCAAGTTTCGCTGCAAGTTTCCCTGCTGGCTCGCGCGGCGGCTACCTTGCGGGCTCCGTCGTCTGCTAGCGGGCTGCCTTGCTGGCAACCTTGCAAGATTTCCAGGATACGTCCGGTGCTATTTTTCTTGTAAGGGTCCCTGCGTACTACCTGCGTTGGCCAATCATGAGACGTTTCGTTTGTGACGTCAGACGCGGAAAGCTTGGACGGGAAGACTTTGTTGATAGTCGCTTTTCTGCGGTTGTGAGGTGCGGTAAGAAGTTCTCATAATTATTAAATGACGGCACCGCAGCGGTCCAAGGAAGCTATTGAAGCACTGATATGTACTTATAGGGAAGAACAGTGTCTGTACGTCGTGAATTGCGCAAACTATTATAATAAATACTTGCATGCAGAAGCACTCGAAAGAGTTGCCAGTGCCGTGTGTCTTGTTCGACCATATACGACGAGCAAGGACTGCTATAGCAAAATACACAATTTACTTACTAAATTTGAAGTGGAGTATGCCAAAGTAAAATCATCGAAAAGCAGTTCTTCAAATACCAATACATCCGTTCGTATAAAATTTGCAAAGGATGTACGATCTTCTATCGTATAAAATAAAGTCGTATATAACAGTCATTACTCGTATAGTGTGGTGGCGTCTGTACTCTAGTGGAGCGGCCTACCAAAGGTGTCTGTACCCCATGTCAGGGGCGGCCTGGAAATTATATCGCCAATCCGTTCTGAAGCAAGCGTGGCGATTATGCTTCTCACCTTCGAGTTATGTTGTGTGACATTAATGTTAAATTTTCCGGAGTAATAGCCCCACAGTCGGATCTCCGGGTGGGAGCAACTTTGATGTCCCAAACACCAAGTGGTGCTGAGAAGAAGATACAGACTCTTCACGTCTGTACATATAATTGTCGCTCTCTAATAGGCAACGACAGACTAGAAGAGATCGAGAAAGAGCTTACAAAAATCAACTGGAGTATTGTTGGTTTAAGCGAAGTTCGCCGAAAAGGGGAAGACTGTCTCCGTTTGCGCTCTGGCAACTTGTTTTACTTTTGTGGCGACCCAGAAGGAAAACTCAATGGAGTTGGGTTCTTAATCAACAAGAATATTGCTGATAGAGTATCTGTCTTAGAAGGAACTTCCAGCAGGACAGCTCGAATGGTCCTGAAGGTGTCGAATAGGTATAAAATACAGATTGTTCAGGTGTACGCTCCCACCTCAAGTCACCCTGACGAAGAAATTGAATCCTTTTATGAAAGTCTGGATAACACCTGTAAAAAAGGTAGCGATTGTCACTTCCAGATGGTCATTGGCGATTTCAATGCAAAAGTTGGCACCAAGAAACAAGGCGACACAGTGGTGGGCAACTATGGGATTGATGACCGAAACGATAGAGGTGAGAGATTAGTCCAGTTCGCTGAGTACACCAGTATGTCCATCATGAATACGTTCTTTAAGAAGCACCCTGACCGAAAATGGACTTGGAGGAGCCCAAATTTCAGTGTCAAAAATGAGATAGACTTTATTCTGTCAAATATTCCGCAGATTGTAAAAGACGTATCAGTGCTAAATCAGTTCAACACTGGCAGTGATCACCGTCTTGTGAGAGCAAGGGTCGAACTCAACGTAAGAAATGAAAGGAGTAAACTTATGAAAGGGAAGAGAAGGGTAATCAACCTCAAAAACCTGGAAGAACATTCCTCTAAATTCCAAGAAGTCCTCCAAAGCAAGTTCCACGTAACTAAAGATTGTGATTTGGCGGAAATGATTGTTTCAAGTGCACAAGAAGTCGGTGGCCTATGCCAAAAAAATAAACAACCAAAGAAATTCAGTGCCAAAACTGAAACCCTTTTACAACAGAGGAGAGAAATGAAGATCCAAACCGATCGTGACATGGTGGCGTATTCCGAACTATGTAAGGCAGTGCGAAGAGAAATGAAAACTGACATACAGAAATTCACTGAAGACACCTTACGAGCAAGCTTGGAGAACAAGACAAGTTTAAAGTCAGCCAAACGCAAACTCACAATTGGTAAAAAGCAGATTATCGCACTCGATGGAAATGACAGTCGAATCACTGAAAAGGAGGCGGTTTTGAAGTTCATCAGAGACTTTTATAGCAATTTGTATAGCAATCCAGGGGAAAATTTGAGTGTATCTAATTTAAATAATATATCTAGTGTTCCAGATATACTCCCATCGGAAGTCAAGTGTGCTCTAGATAGCATGAAGAAGGGAACAGTGCCGGGTGATGATGAGCTCAGCATTGACATCCTCAAACTGGCAGGAGAGGTAACAATAAATCACTTGGCAAAAGTATTTACTTCCTGCCTGCACTGTGCTTCAATCCCACAATCGTGGAACAAGGCTAAGATTATTTTGATACACAAGAAAGGAAGTATTCACAATATTAAAAACTACCGTCCTATCAGCTTGCTCTCAATTTTGTACAAAATTTTTACAAAGATCTTGTTAAACCGAATTAGTTCCACCCTAGACTCAGCCCAACCTATAGAACAAGCTGGATTCCGAAACAATTTTAGCACTATTGACCACATTCTGACCGTTAGTGAAGTGATAAGCAGAGCGAATGAATACCAACTGCCTCTCTGCATTGCCTTTGTTGACTTTGAAAAGGCATTTGACTCCGTTAGCCATGTAGCTGTCCTCCAAGCTTTGAGTGAGCAAGGAGTGGGAGCAGCATACATTGAAGTGCTCAGGAAAATCTACGAGAATTCTTCAGCTTATGTTAACATCGGCGAATCAACTCAAGAATTCCGCATCATGAGGGGTGTCAAGCAAGGCGATCCCATCTCCCCAAAACTGTTCTCTGCTGTATTGGAAATGGCTATGTCAAAGCTGAGCTGGGAAGGTAAGGGAATTAGAATTAATGGAAGAAGGCTTACCAACTTGAGATTTGCTGATGATATTGCCTTACTGGCCAAAGACTTCGCAGAGCTCCAAAACTTAGTTACAGATCTTGCATCGGAATGTCAGATGGTTGGCTTGAACATGAACCTTTCCAAAACAAAAGTAATATCCAACAAATGGGTCCCAGCTGGAGATGTGAAAGTCAAGGACAGTCTACTAGAAGAGGTCAGTGAATATGTCTACCTTGGCCAGATTATAAATATGAAGGGAGACATAAGACCAGAAATCTATCGACGCATCAAGCTTGGTTGGCAAGCATTTGGGAAGAATTCAGAAGTATTCAGATCAAAAATGCCAGTAAATCTGAAGAAAGCAGTATTTGATCAATGCATTCTTCCTGTGATGACGTACGGATGCGAGACATGGACACTGAACTCATTCACAAAAGGGAAACTTAGGACAGCACAGAGAGCTATGGAGAGATCAATGCTGGGCTATACAAGAAAGGACAGGAAAAGGGCAGATGACATCCGGTCTGTGACGAAGGTTAATGACATCTTAGAGAGAGTAGGTTCCTTGAAATGGCAGTGGGCTGGCCACGTCGCAAGAAGAAAAGACAACAGATGGACGAAGCTAGTACTGGAGTGGAGTCCGAGAGAGCACCGGAGGCCTAGAGGAAGGCCACCAGACAGATGGGACAAAGACATCAAGAAGATCGCTGGTAACACCTGGCAGAGAACTGCCCAAGACCGTCCCACTTGGAGAAGACTTCTGAAAGCCTACCTGAATCCACGACTCGAAGAGGCCACATCATTTAATGATTGAATTGGCTGATGATGATGATGATGACTCGTATAGTTATAATGTCAAACAGTAATGCAAGCCGGCAGGCATGCACGCCAACTTGCAGCGAAACTTGCTCCGTGTGAGACGGGCTGAAGTGTTGCGTAGAGTTTAAACCATGGAGGTAGAATAAGGGGAGATGGCGCTACAGACACGCTGTACGTTGTTTTGAAGCCAGTGGGCGGGGCCTGCCGCCATCTTGGATCCCCAAAACATAAGCAGACGAGTGTTTACAATTCCTTCTCGTTCGTTATTTCTGTCGTGTGCACGCAATATTTATTTTATATAGTAAATGTTACACTGTTTTCGTGAACATCACAGCTTAAGGAACGCAACTTCAAACGTTTTTCTGGTCTTAAATGCGTATTCGATACAGTAATATGACACCAAAATATGAAGCTTCTGGTCTCAGTACTGTAATTCCTTTTTGTTTATACACTTCGAATAACCGAGAAGAGAAGTACGTGCTATAAAAAACGTGCTTTCCTAATCCATTTCTATTCACTTTCATTGTGTCTGTGTCGATAATTGATAATACCGGAACTCCAAAAGCAATGATTGTTAGTTTAGAGGCACCGATTTGTATTCGTTGCATTTTCAAATCAAATGCAAATTTTAAATGTTCATGTTTGCAAGAAACTTGCCTTATTTCCTTTGGTGTCCCATAGATGCATGCAGCGATGATATAAACAAGCCAGCTGTCATGTCAACAAAGTAAAAGGTTCGTTAAATTACGAAGGAAAAGAACGGAATTTAGGATTGCAGGCCCATTGTAGTTTACACATCTACTTTGTTTTTAAATTGTGCCTACCAAGTGACATTCAGTGTGGCAAATAACAGCAATTTACAGGGTGACACGACAACACAGTAATTAATGTAATGATGTAAATAGCCTGGACATAGATAGGGAACTTTGCTTTAACAAATATGTAACCCTTTAAGTACTCATAATTGAACCACTGTAACATGTGTTCCATAGATTTTACCGAAGATTTAATTAACTACATGAAGTTACACAATTTTTATATTAAATTACCGCGTTTTAAAACATTAGTCGCCATTTCCAGGATATTTCTTGCCAGGACTTTTCAGTTAGTTGGGAATAACCAAACAATGAAAACCAAGTGTATTGTTCACCTCCAGAGAGTTCTTCGCATTGGACTGATAGGAAATCTAAAAGTCAAATCACAGAAATAAAACCATACTGTAGAACTTCACAGTGCATCAGAATGTCAAGTATATATACGAAAACAGCGCTTAAATAAGTCCACTTACGAATGAAATGGGGTTTGTTTAAACTTTAGGCTACAATCAGAACGATTAGTACACCAGTAAGCGACGCAACCCGGCATTTTTTATCAAAACACTCACGACTACATGGAATCAAACTACCGGAAACGAATGTTTTGGGGTAGCTAACATGGCGGATATTGACTTAGGTCGGCTTCAAGTTTGTGACGTCATGACAACTCCTCTTATTTTTACCTCCATGTTGTAAACGGACGCCTTCAACTTGGGATTCAAAATGGTGGATTGTTCAGCTTGTACTGCACAGTGCTGTAGCCCAACCTTCTACGTAGTAACCACGAGCCGCGCGTGCGAAACGGGCTTTTGTTGCCGTGTTGATTACGATCCGGACCGCGAGTGGAGTCTGTCAGCGCCGTAGTGCAGCAGAAAGCGGTGCCAGCTCGCGCCGTTTCCAGGAAGGCGGCGTTTCGGCAGGAGGACGAGCCTGCTCAGTGCTGAGTGGGGGCGTTCCCGCCACGCAGAGGGTCCGGGCGGCCCTCCGACCCTCCTGCTGGGAACGGCGTGGGTGGCCCCGGGTGCAGGCGAGGCGGAACCAGCCTCACTGGACCTCAGCACCGGCCGGCAGCGGCCGTCACCGGGGAGGGACGCGTCAGCGACGCTACGCGGTGGCGGGTTACCAGCGGGACTCGATAGGGCCCACAACTGGTCAGGGAAACTCCCCATTTCGCCTGTCATTAGTGAGTTCTTTACTCTGCTCACAAAAAGACATCACTCTGGATCTAAAACGTGAACTTTGCATCAGAGGAATTCGATGAAGGGGCCAGCTCAGTCCTGGACAAACCTCTCAATTGCGCAACAGTACCATCTGACTGGTTAGATGCGACCAGCCAAGAATTTCTTTTCTGTGCAACCCCTCCATCTCAGAGTACCACGTGCAACATACGTCCTAAGTTGTTTCCTGGAAGTACTGCAACCTATGTCTTCCTCTGCAGTTTTCACCTTCTATATCTCCCCTATAGCACCATGAAAAGTTAATGCCTGACGTCTTAACAAATGTCCTCTCGTCAGTGTTTTCCATGTGTTTCTTTCCTCTCCGATTCTGAGCACAACCTCCTTATCACCTACCTTACCAGTCCACTGCTTGTCAACATTAATCTGTAACACCACATCTGAAATACTTCGAGTTTCTTCTGTTCCAGTTTCCCTACAGTCCATTTTTCACTACCATACAATGCAGTGCTCTACATCTACATACATACTCCGCAAGCCACCTGAAGTGTGTGGCGGAGGGTACCTTGAGTACCCCTATCGGTTCTCCCTTCTCTTCCAGTCTCGTATTGTTCGTGGAAAGAAGGATTGTCGGTATGCCTCTGTGTGGGCTCTAATCTCTCTGATTTTATCCTCATGGTCTCTTCGCGAGATATACGTAGGAGGGAGCAATATACTGCTTGACTCTTCGGTGAAGGTATGATCTCGAAACTTTAACAAAAGCCCGTACCGAGCTACTGAGCGTCTCTCCTGCAGAGTCTTCCACTGGAGTTTATCTATCATCTCCGTAACGCTTTCGCGATTACTAAATGATCCTGTAACGAAGCGCGCTGCTCTCCGTTGGATCTTCTCTATCTCTTCTATCAACCCTATCTGGTACGGATCCCACACTGCTGAGCAGTATTCAAGCAGTGGGCGAACAAGCGTACTGTAACCTACTTCCTTTGTTTTCGGATTGCATTTCCTTAGGATTCTTCCAGTGGATCTCAGTCTAGCATCTGCTTTTCCGACGATCAGCTTTATATGATCATTCCATTTTAAATCACTCCTAATGCCTACTCCCAGATAATTTATGGAATTAACTGCTTCCAGCTGCTGACCTGCTATATTGTAGCTAAATGATAAGGGATCTTCATTTCTATGCATTGGCAGCACATTACACTTGACTAAATTTAGATTCAGTTGCCATTCCCTGCACCATGCGTCAAGTCGCTGAAGATCCTCCTGCATTTCAGTGCAATTTTCCATTGTTACAACCTCTCGATATACTAGAGCATCATCTGCAAAAAGCCTCAGTGAACTTTCGATGTCATCCACAAGGTATATTGTGAATAGCAACGGTCCTACGACACTCCCCTGCGGCACACCTCAAATCACTCTTACTTCGGAAGACTCCTCTCCATTGAGAATGACATGCTGCGTTCTGTTATCTAGGAACTCTTCAATCCAATCACACAATTGGTCTGATAGTCCATATGCTCTTAATTTGTTGATTCAATGACTGTGGGGAACTGTATCGAACGCCTTGCGGAAGTCAAGAAACACGGCATCTACCTGTGAACCCGTGTCTATGGCCCTCTGAGTCTCGTGGACGAATAGAGCGAGCTGTGTTTCACATGACCGTCTTTTTCGAAACCCATGGTGATTCCCACCGAGTAGATTTCTAGTCTCCAGAAAAGTCATTATACTCGAACACAATACGTGTTCCAAAATTCTACAACTGATCGACGTTAGAGATGTAGGTCTATAGTTCTGCACATCTGTTCGACGTCCCTTCTTGAAAACGGGGATGACCTGTGCCCTTTTCCAATCCTTTGGAACGCTACGCTCTTCTAGAGACCTACGGTACACCGCTGCAAGAAGGGGGGCAAGTTCCTTCGCGTACTCTGTGTAAAATTGAACTGGTATCCCATCAGGTCCAGAGGCCTTTCCTCTTTTGAGCGATTTTAATTGTTTCTCTATCCCTCTGTCGTCTATTTCGATATCTACCATTTTGTCATCTGTGCGACAATCTAGAGAAGGAACTACAGTGCAGTCTTCCTCTGTGACACAGCTTTGGAAAAAGACATTTAGTATTTCTGCCTTTAGTCTGTCATCCTCTGTTTCAGTACCATTTTGGTCACAGAGTGTCTGGACATTTTGTTTTGATCCACCTACTGCTTTGACATAAGACCAAAATTTCTTAGGATTTGCTTCCAAGTCAGTACATAGAACTTTACTTTCGAATTCATTGAACGCCTCTCGCATAGCCCTCCTCACACTAAATTTCGCTTCGCGTAATTTTTGTTTGTCTGCAAGGCTTTGTCTGTGTTTATGTTTGCTGTGTAGTTCCCTCGAAACGCACATTCTCAGAACGCTCAAATTAAGGCCGCCTTTGTTTGGACGAGCACACTTCTCTTGGTCAGGAATGCCCTTTTTTCCAGGGCTAGTCTGCTTTTGGCCAGCCGCCTTGCCTCAGTGGTACCACCAGTTCCCGTTAGATCACCCAAGTTAAGCGCTATGAGGCGGGGCTAGCACTCGGTGGGGTGACCATCCGGTCTGCCGAGCGCTGTTGCCAAGCGGGGTGCACTCAGCCCCTGCGAGGCGAACTGAGGAGCTGCTCGATTGGGAAGTAGCGGCTCCGGTCTCGTGAACCAACATACGGCGCCGGCCGAAGTGACCGAGCGGTTCTAGGCGCTACAGCGCGACGGTTCGATTCCTGCCTCGGCGATGGATGTATGTCATGTCCTTAGGTTAGTTAGGTTTAAGTAGTTCTAAGTTCTAGGGGACTGATGACCTGAGAAGTTAAGTCCCATAGTGCTCAGACCCATTTGAACCAACAGAACATACGGCCGGGAGAGCGGTGTGCTGACCACATGTGCCTCGATATCCGCATCCAGCGACGCCTGTGGTTCTGAGGATGACACGGCGGCCGGTCGGTACCGTTGGTCCTTGCAAAGCCTGTTCGGACGGAGAGAGAGAGAGAGAGAGAGAGAGAGAGAGAGAGAGTGTGAGTGAGTCTGCTTTTGATGTCCTCCCTGCGC
This sequence comes from Schistocerca cancellata, assembly GCF_023864275.1. Lineage (NCBI taxonomy): Eukaryota > Metazoa > Arthropoda > Insecta > Orthoptera > Acrididae > Schistocerca > Schistocerca cancellata. The sequence continues at coordinate 11,126,986 of NC_064635.1, read as the reverse complement.
CGTCTGTTACCGATTACTTTGTTGCCGAGGTAAGATAATTCATTAACTTCGTCACTCCCATTCCGATGTTAAGTTTCTCGCTGTTCTCGTTTCTGCTACTTCTCACCTCTTTCGTTTCTCTTCGATTTACTCTCAATCCATATTCAATACTGATTAGTCTGTTCATTCCGTGCAGTAGATGCTGTAACTCTTATTCATTTTCACTGATTATAGCAATGCCATCAGCGAATCTTGTCATTCACTTCCTCTCTGAATTTTAATCACACTCTTGACACCTTGTTTTACTTCCGTTATTGCTCCTTCGATCTACTGGCTGAAGAGTAGGGGCAGAAGACTCCTGTTAGTGGATGTCAACACTGGGGGTTCACAGTTACCATTTATGGCTGCTTGAACTCTGCTAGGGACGCTTTAGACCGATTACCGTAGCAGTCTGGTCCCTTTAATCCCACAACCCACTTTCAGTAAGGTGTGCCAATGTCTGAGCAGGAACTGCTCCCCACTGTTCCTCGAGACCCGAAACCGTGAAACTATGAAAAGCAGACGCTGGGGACTGCAGCCAAGTCGACGCAACAATTCATCCCAAAAGACGTTCCACTGGCTTCAGCTCCAGACTCTGAGCAGGCCAGTCCACTACAGTAACGTTTTTATCCACAAACCAGTGCTGCTTTCTGACAGGGCGCCTTCTCATGCTGATACGATCTTCTCCGAACTGTTCCTCTACTGTATGCAGAAGACAGTGCTGAAAAATCTGTTCATATCTCTCCGCATGTAGAGTTTCGTTAAGGGCAATAAGGGAGCCACGCCCTAACCGAGAAAAGTACGCCCACACCGGAACCCTTCACTGCTGGCGCTACACGTGCTGGCGGGTAACGTTCTCCAGGCCAAACCCGAATTCATCGGCCGGACTGGCAGGACGTACAGCGTCACTCGTTACTCCGAATCACTCATTTCGAGACATCCACTGTCCAGTGGTTTTGCTTCTTAAAGCGCCTCCAGCGCCGATAGCACTGACTGGAGAAATGCGTGGCTTACTAAGAGCTGCTCGGCCACTGTCCTGTCCCCTATTCTCTTTCTCACAGCCACTGTGCAAGCTGCACCGCTGGTACCACTCTGCAAGTCGCGAGCGATTCCTTCCGCCCTTTTCATGCTAGTCTGTAAAAGCACCCTCCGCAATGCTCCGCGACCGCTGTCCACCACTACACGAGGTCTGCCTGGTATTTTGGCCGTGGCTGTTCCTCCGCGTTTCAGCTTCACAGTCAGCTGTCTACTTGGCCAGTTTGTAGCACGGCTGCAATGTCCCTGACGGATTTGTTGCTCAGGTGACATGCAGTGACTAGTCCACTTTCGAAATCACTGAGCTCTCGACACCGACCCACTCTGCTGTCAGCGCTTCTCTGCTGACAGTACACTACCCTCCGTCTGACTGGACTCGCATTCGGGAGGACGACAGTCAAAGCCCGCGTCTTGCCGTGCTGATTTAGGTTTTCCGTGATTTTCCTAAACGGCTTCAGCCAAATGCCGGGATGTTGCTGTGAAAGAGCACGGCCGATTTCCTTCCCCAGGCCTTTCCTAACCCGCTGGGACCGATGACCTCGCTCTTTGGTTTCCCCCACCACAAAGTCAATCGACCAACTCTCGTCCTCTTCGTATACCGGCGGGTGCGCCTCCCGAGACATCCTGTCGTCCATTCCCCCATTACACAGAGGAGTCAGGGTAATTCTGATCAGATACTGTATTACTGGATTAATCAGTCACTTATAGGCTACGTCGAGATAGTAGACCTCCATCTGCAAGCTTCTGCGCGTTCAAGCTCTTCAGCATTTCCTTGACGTCCTCCCGTGGCTCAGACAAACACCCGCACGTTATATTCACGAGCTGTCCTTTCTTTGTACGCCTCCAAAATGTCGCATTTGGTTCGGATTCCACACAACTCAGCAGTATTCTAGGAGGGATCGCACGAGTGATTTGTAAGCAGTCTCCTTTGCTGACTGACTGCATGTGCCCAGTATTCTGCGAATGAACCAATGTTTACCGCCTGTTTTATGTATGTCCCAGTCCACGCGAGCGTTCCATTTCGTACCTCCGCAAATTGTTATATCCAAGTATTTTTAGGAGTTGAATAATTTCAGCTGTGACTCATTCATATTCTACTACTTGCGTTTTACACAATTTTACTTTTTTGAACATTTAAAACACTTTGCCAGTCTATGCACCGTTATAAAAGTCTTAACAATGTGTGATTGAGTATTTTTGTACCTCATTTGAAATAGTATTTCAGTTCAGGTCATTGCATCATTTGAGAAAAAATATTAGTCTACATCCATGTCAAATTCGTTAAATGAAACTATTTTTCTATAAGAATAAAAAATAACATTACTGACTGTATATCACTATTGGCTACTGTCGCCTGTTTTGTCAGCATCAAGTTAGGACTACAAAATCCTAACATCCGCAATATAATAAAAATTATTGTGTTCTTTCTGACATGATATTTTTATAATGTATTTGTAGTCTCTGTATGCACGTTTCTGTTTTCTGAATCCCTAAAAGTATACAATTCCAAGCTATTAAGGTGTAGCTCGGTTCTAGTGGCCATCTTGTTCACCTGCAAATGAAAGTAGTCTGAAACTCCCAACAACACTATCGTAAAAAATAGATTTCTTATGTCAAACAAAAGTTTCCCATGGAGATAGGCCTGTGAGCTGCGTCCTGAGAAGAAATAAAAGAAATACATTTCTGAAATTTACAGTAGCCATTCTGAGTAGCAAACTAACTGTAGCTAAACGCTGCATGGACAGAAAAAAAGTAAAATAAAATGAAATAGAAAAATAATTTAAAGAACCCTCACAGATTAAATTGAAAACAATATTACAAGAGAAGCACTTAATACATACCGTATCAATGAGAAATAGAATGTCAGACCGGAAGGCCTTAATGTCAACCCTCCTCTCGGCCTCCCTCAGATTAACCGTTTCCTGAGATAATCGATCTTTCGTTTTTTTTTATTACTGTTGTTTCCAGTAATAAATGTCGGCTTCGGACAATGATTGATGAAGTCGAAAGTTTCTTATATCTCCTCCCGTTTTTAACCTTATTAAGCAAATGGAGCATTGTACTTCATTGTTACCACACTTCGTAAAATACTTCCAAACTAGGAACGGTGCCATTCCACAATACAACCGATGCCCAGGGACGAGAACGAGAAACTACCGTACAGACCTAATATGGACAAGTCTTGGTCGCTGCACGTGCAGGCGTATCGTCTAAGAGGCTACGCCACCCGTCAACACGAACAGTGCTGATCCGATACTAATTTCTGGCTGTTGCCATTGTTATAAAATCTGCACTGATCGTTTTCCACGTATTCTCGACTAACACAACACACTAACGTGACAGAAGTCACTGGGATACCGCGTCGGAACTTGTTTTTCCCGGAGTAGTCCAGCAATTCGACGTGGCGCGGACTCAGCAACTGGTCGGAAGTCCCCTGCAGAAACGCTGGGCCATGTTGCCTCTATAGCCGACCACAATTTCGAAAGTGTCGCCGGTGCAGGAGTTTGTGTACGGACTGACCTCTCTCTCGATTACGTCCCACAAATGTCCGATGGTATTCACGTCGTTGGATCTATGTGCCAAATCATTCGCTAGAATTGTCCAGAATGTTCTTGAGACCACCAATCGCAGACAATTGTAGCCCGGTGACTTAGTGCATTGTCGTCCATAAAAATTCCATAGTTGTTTGGGAACGTATACTCTATGAATGGCTGCAAATTGTCTCCAGGTAGCCGAACATGAGCATTTCTAGTCAATAAGCGGTTCATTTGGACCACAGGACCCAGTACATTTCACGAGAACACAGCCCACTGCACCAGCTTGCACAGTGCGTTGACAACAATCTGGTTTCGTGAGGTCTGCACCACACTCGGACCCTACTATTACTATTTACCAGCTGCAATCCGGGCTCATATGACCAGGCCACGGTTTTCCAATAGTTTAGAATCCAACCGATACGGTCACGAGCCCAGAGAGGCGCTGCAGGCGATGTCGTGATGTTAGCGGAGGCACTCGCGTCGGTCGTCTGCTGCCACAGCCCAGTAACGCCAGATTTCGCCGCGCTGTCGAAACGGATACGTTCGTCGTACGTTCCGCTGTGATTTCTGTGGTTATTTCACGCAGTGTCGCTTGTCTGGTACGAAGGACAACTCTACGCAGACGGCGCTGCTCTCTGTCGTTAAGTGAAGGCCGTCGGCCACTGCGTTGTTCGTGGTGAGAGGTGATGCCTGAAATTCGGTATTCCGGGTTCACTCTTCACACCTTGTACCTCGGAACACTGAATCCCCTAACGATTTCCAAATAAAATGCCCGATGTGTCTAGCTGCAACTACCATTCCGCGTTCAGAGTCTGTCAATTCCCATCGTACGGCCATAATCAAGTCGGAAACCTTTTCAACTTGAAACACCTGGGTAGAAATGACAGCCCAGTCAATGCACTGCCATTTTATACCCTGTGGTAGGCGATACTACCGCCATCTGTATCTATCGCTGTCCCACGATGTCACTTCATTGTATTTCAAAGCAGTGGAAACTTTACGAATAAACATTACTAGTTTTTTTTTAAAAAAAGTTTTATTTGTTGTTGTTATGGTCTTCAGTCCTGAGACTGGTTTGATGCAGCTCTCCATGCTACTCTATCCTGTGCAAGCTTCTTCATCTCCCAGTACCTACTGCAACCTACATCCTTCTGAATCTGTTCAGTGTATTCATCTCTTGGTCTCCCTCTACGATTTTTACCCTCCACGCTGCCCTCCAATACTAAATTGGTGATCCCTTGATGCCTCAGAACATGTCCTACCAACCGATCCCTTCTTCTGGTCAAGTTGTGCCACAAACTCCTCTTCTCCCCAATCCTATTCAATACTTCCTCATTAGTTATGTGATCTACCCATCTAATCTTCAGCATTCTTCTGTAGCACCACATTTCAAAAGCTTCTATTCTCTTCTTGTCCAAACTAGTTATCGTCCATTTTTCACTTCCATACATGGCTACACTCCATACAAATACTTTCAGAAACGACTTCCTCACACTTAAATCTATACTCGATGTTAACAAATTTCTCTTCTTCAGAAACGCTTTCCTTGCCATTGCCAGTCTACATTTTATATCGTCTCTACTTCGACCATCATCAGTTATTTTGCTCCCCAAATAGCAAAACTCCTTTACTACCTAAAGTGTCTCATTTCCTAATCTAATTCCCTCAGCATCACCCGACTTAATTCGACTACATTCCATTATCCTCGTTTTGCTTTTGTTGGTGTTCATCTTATACCCTCCTTTCAAGACACTGTCCAATCCGTTCAACTGCTCTCCCAAGTCGTTTGCTGTCTCTGACAGAATTACAATGTCATCGGCGAACCTCAAAGTTTTTATTTCTCCTCCATGGATTTTAATACCTACTTCCAACTTTTCTTTTGTTTCCTTTACTGCTTGCTCAATATACAGATTGAATAACATTCGGGAGAGGCTACAACCCTGTCTTACTCCCTTCCCAACAACTGCTTCCCTTTCATGTCCCTCGACTCTTATAACTGCCATCTGGTTTCTGTACAAATTGTGAATAGCCTTTCGCTCCCTGTGTTTTACCCCTGCCACCTTTAGAATTTGAAAGAGAGTATTCCAGTCAACATTGTCAAAAGCTTTCTCTAAGTCTACAAATGCTAGAAACGTAGGTTTGCCTTTCCTTAATCTTTCTTCTAAGATAAGTCGTAAGGTCAGTATTGCCTCACGTGTTCCAACATTTCTACGGAATCCAAACTGATCTTCCCCGAGGTCGGCTTCTACCAGTTTTTCCATTCGTCTGTAAAGAATTCGTGTTAGTATTTTGCAGCTGTGGCTTATTAAACTGATTGTTCGGTAATTTTCACATCTGTCAACATCTGCTTTCTTTGGGATTGGAATTATTATATTCTTCTTGAAGTCTGAGGGTATTTCGCCTGTTTCATACATCTTGCTTACCAGATGGTAGAGATTTGTCAGGACTGGCTCTCCGAAGGCCGTCAGTAGTTCCAACGGAATCTTGTCTACTCCGGGGGCCTCGTTTTGACTCAGGTCTTTCAGTGCTCTGTCAAACTCTTCACGCAGTATCTTATCTCCCATTTCATCTTCATCTACATCCTCTTCCATTTCCATAATATTGTCCTCAAGTACATCGCCCTTGTATAGACCCTCTGTATACTCCTACCACCTTTCTGCTTTCCCTTCTTTGCTTAGAACTGGGTTTCCATCTGAGCTCTTGATGTTCATACAAGTGGTTCTCTTATTTTCTTTTATTTAAGAACTGAATATTTTTGTACTGCTGCAATGCTAGATTGATGTGGCCATTATTCTACCTGTTTGTTAGCAAAAAAATGATCAAAGTTGTTACAGTCCAGAGCAAACAAATTCCGGTTATTCAGAACCCCAATACCGGTATATGCTCTAACCGGTTATTCTTTCTCATCCCTGTCGTTAATCCGCCGAGCCGATTCGATCCCGGGCCGGCGCATCTCCCCAGATCCCAGAATCGGAGTGCTAACGCATGCGGCTATCCGGGCTGGCAAGAACAGGAATTAAATTATCTTACTTTAACTGGTACAGCATCATATCGCATCCTTGCAAGGAAAGTGACACAAGCCAAAAGCAGCAATTTTTAGTTTTTGTCGGTGAAAATGGGTGTGGAGTGTCCCAACGTGTACGTATCTATCTGGCAGTCTGTCCTCTCCACTTCAGGACAGTTGTGTCGATTCTCTTGCACACTTCTTCATGGTTCGCCAAAGGCAAAAACAGCGTCGTTTCAGCGTTGGTACTCGCAGGGGTGCATCGCTCATTCAGGAAGAGCAGCACATTGTGAATGGTGGGACTTTTCATGAATAAGGCAAGTTAAATGCAATTTTTAATATCATTGAATTTTGTAATGCCTTTGTTTATAAAGAGTCTGTATCTTGCATCACGATATCCTTCCTTCGGACGTTTGTTTGTCGATTACAGCTGTTGTAAATATTACGAAATTTCGTGCACTGCAACGTACAACGAAAAAAAAAATGGACATTTCTGCTATTAAGAAAGTTAATATTGAATTCCTTTTCTTGGTGAAAAGTATTCCTACCTTATATAAGCCCATTTATGATCCAATGTTTTCCTAAAGTGTGTTCCGTAAATTTTACCTAGTTCCTGTTCCTTATTAAATTGTATTAATTTTCATGAATTACAGTTTTGAATTTTGTATTTTTTCTAATACAACAATTTGAAATTGTTTTTCATTTTTGAATGTCGTCTCATGTTAGAGTAAGTAAGAAAAATATAATTTGGGGGTGAAATGTGGCAAACGTTTAACATAAAGGACCATAAGAAAAAAAAACAAAAAAGAAACGTATTAGAAAATTAACAAATGTAACACAACTTAAATAATTAATTAATAAATGCCTGATAAAAAATTCGCATTGTACAAGAACAGTACTAAATGTCCATATTACCACTGTAAAGAGTATAATGCCTTTAGTAGCAAAATTACTTAACTTTAAATTTCAAGGACGTTCATTCCATTTCAGTATAAATTTTTTACAGAATTCTTTACGCCGATTTATCTCAAATAGCGCATTTTTTAGTAGTGCCACTGTTCTAGCCAGGGTGCAATGTGTTGTACAAAAGGAAACGAAAACAGCCCGCTCAACGTCACAGATCCAGGTGATGAATTTTCATCATACATACTTACGGCTTGTCGCTGTACCTTGGTCGCAAATGTGGTGACTCAGTCAGTGCAACTGGGACTGCCAAAGCTGCAGAATTTTACGGTGAGGCGTGTTTACGTATGGTCAACCTTCGATCTGGAGGCCTGTTCCCCAGTAGAGCGTCCGGCGCGTTACACACGGAAAGTTTTGCGCTTTTCATTCTCGCGACTACGCTGTGCGCCTGGGCAGCGGCATGCTGCTTACGCTAATACGTGCACGTCGGAAGCAAAACAGAACAGAAATGCGGCACAAACAGGGGGAAAACTGCAGGGAGAGAGGGTCGGCACAGGCGTCTCGGCGTGCGAGCCGCTTTGAGACCAACTGGGCCCGCGGCCTGCGCGCAACGCGGCGTTTTAATTTTTACGGCAGCTTTAATTGCTCGGCAGCATCGCGTCCGACGCAGGCGCGCCTGAAAATGCCCGCGGGCCCGCGGCCGAAACGCAGTCCACGCACGGCCGCGCTGGCCTGTGGTCGCCAGCACTGGACACCGCTACTGTTGCCTAAACCTGCTGGAACGCGACGCTGGATTACAGCAGTCGCACTCATTACCCACCGTAAAAATATGCACATTCTTGTGTTTCTATCTGTGGGTCTAGCGAAACACTCCGATGTCTAACAAAAGGTACAAATTACACTACTGTCCAAAATTACGCAAGAAACGGATATTTTGTAAGGCAGCGTTTATTTTGCCACAAAACAGTGTAAGCAGGTGATACCAAAGAGGAAACAATGTAAAGAATACAGAACGTAACCAAATGCAACATGCATAACGGTAGGCAAAAATGTTCTTCGATTTTTCCTATTTAACGGATTTGCAGACACATTCCGACAACTGGTTAACGTGTTCAGTACCACCTGTGGCACCAATACAGACCTGAGGCGGCATGCTGTGAACTATGTCATGAGTCTCATGTTGAGGCAGTAACACCCATTCTTCCTCCAGCGCTGCTCGCAAGTCTTAGAGAGTGGTTGGTGGATGCTGACGTGATGGAACCCCTGCCCCCTAGTGCATCCCAGACGTGATGTAGGGGATTTAAATCGGGAGAGCGAGCAGGCTAGGACATGCGTGCAAATTATTCCGTTTCCGAGAAAACATCAACCACCCGTGCTATACGAGATCGACCATTATCGTCCATCAGTTCGTACCAACAGGACCTCGCAACAACCGCACATACGGTCCCAAGAGCGCGTCACGACACCTGACAGCGGTCAAACTTTGCCGATTCACCCGTACAATTTCATGAATAGGTGTTAGAGTGGTCAACATAATCCCTGTCCACACCACGCGGGATTCTGCTCAATATCAGTCTCTTTCCACAATGTTTGGCTCCGGAAATCGTGTTCCACGTTCCCTCCAGATGCGAATCCATCGAGAATCACCGTCAATTGGTTCAATTGGCTCTGAGCACTATGGGACTTAACATCTGAGGTCATCAGCCCCCTAGAACTTAAACCGAACTAAGCTAAGGACATCACACACATCCACGCCCGAGGCAGGATTCGAACCTGCGACCACAGCGGTCGCGCGGTTCCGGACTGTAGCGCCTAGAACCGCTCGGCCACTCCGGGAGAATCACCCTCCAAACCAAAGCAAGACTCATCTGTGAAGACTAACATTGGCCCACTGTTTGGCCACCCAGGTGGCATGTTCATGACTCCACTCTAAGACTTCTGTGAAGACGCGTCAGAGGTGGACGTACAGCACGTCTCCAAAAACGAAGGCCACTCTGCCAAAGCCTTCTGCATGCCGTGTGCCTCGATATAACACGGCCAGTGGATGCTGCGACCTCACATGCCAGTTGCCGTGCAGTATCAAGACGGCAATGTCGTACCAGATAAGGTCGTCTCTTCTAAAGTCACACGTGGTCGGCCCTGCCCTGGTCTTCGAGATACAGTTTCGGTCTCTATACACTGTCTCCAGATCAGAGAAATAACAGATCGATTCACGCTAAGCCATCGGGGCAAATCGGTCTGCGGCTGCCCTGCTTCCTTTCTTCCTCTGTCTCTCCACCGCAGGGAGCCTGGTAGGCGTCATCTCTCTGCCATACTGCACCGTCTGTGACTGTGTACACAGAGATTGTGGATGTGGGACTACCCGGGAAACAGTATTCCATCTGATAGGTGTCGTGACGTCATCGTTGGCACGGTTGTTCTTTGCCGGAATGACTTCTGTCGTCCAGAACACGATCGTACAGAGAGTTGGTTTACAATTCGTACCATTATATCGTGAATTAGACAGAGGACGGGGAAACAGCGCTTTGTTACCTTAATTTTGGACACCAGTGTGTATCACAGAAGGGTGTAGGATGGTTCAAATGGCTCTGAGTACTATGGGACTTAACATCTGAGGTCATCAGTCCCCTTGAACTTAGAACTACTTAAACCTAACTAACCTAAGGACATCACACACATCCATGCCTGAGGCAGGATTCGAACCTGCGACAGTAGCAGTCGCGCGGTTCCGGACTGAAGCGCCTAGAACCGCTCGGCCACACAGGCCGGCAAGGGTGTAGGAAAGAGACGTCCACTATCACCCAAACGCGTCCGGACACTCCTATACGACGCGGGATTGATCATTAGATGTCACGAAAGACGTGCCCGTCAATAGACAAGGAGGTGAGTTATCAGCTTAGAAGCAGTAACAGCAGAATGGGTCCGTCAGAAGAGGTCAGCGACTCCGAACGTGATCTGGTGATTGGACGAGACCTGAGTCACAAATACATCGGAGACGTTTCAAACCTTCTGAAGCTGCTCACATGACCGACAGTGAGCGTCGAGCACTGCGGAATGTGGTTGTAAAAAAATAAAATAAAAAAATACGCACGAAATCAGCGGAAGGATCCACTCGTGAGTTCCAAAGTGCTGCCAGCAAACCGGTTAGTACAATGACCGGTACTAGGAAGATGAAAAGAATCGAGTACAATACCTAGAAGTCAAGTAGTTGAGTAGTGAGCTGAGCTACCCAAGCACGACTCACGCCCCGTCCTCACAGCTTTACTTCTGCCAGTACCTCGTCTCCTACCTTCCAAACTTGCTTGGGTAGCTCAGTTGGTAGAGCACTTGCCCGCGAAAGGCAAAGGTCCAGAGTTCGAGTCTCGGCCCGGCACACAGTTTTAATCTACCAGGAAGTTTCATATCAGCGCACACTCCGCTGCAGAGTGAAAATCTCATTCTGGGAACTAATATGTTGCCCCATTGTTTTACATGTACATAGATACTCCGCAAGCCACTGTACAGTTCGTGGCGGAGGGTACCGTGTACCACTACTACCGTGTACCACTCGCAAATACAGCGAGGGAAAAACTACCGTCTGTAAGCCTCCGTATGACCCCTCATTTCTCGTATGTTATCTTCATGGTCCCTACGCGCAATGTATGTTGACGGCAGTACAATCGTTCGGCAGTGAGCTTCTGATTCCGGTTCTCTAAATTTTCCCAATAGTGTTTCTCGAAAAGAACGTCATGTTCTTTCCAGGGATTCCCATTTGGTTTCCCAAAACATGTCAGTAACACTTACCTGTTGTTCGAACCTACGGGTAACAAATCTAGCAGCCGGCCTCTGAATTGCTTCGATGTCTTTCTTCAGTCCGACCTTGTACAGATCCTAAACCCTCGAGCAGTACTTAAGAATAGGTCGCACGGGCGTCCTTTATGCTGTCTCCTTTACAGGTGAACCACTCTTCTGTACCACAGTCCACATGCTCGTTCCACCTTATACCGATTCGCAGCGTTGCGCCAAAGTACTTAAACGACGTGACAGTGACAAGCAGGACATTCACTGGTAATGCTGTACCCGAACATTTCAGGTTTATTCTTCCTACTCATCTGCATTAACTTACATTTTTCTACACCAACTGGAAATTTTGTCTAAGTCGTCTTGTATTTTCCTACAGTCACTTCTTGGAACATAAGCTCGCGAAACTGTAACCTTTCCGTGATATAGAACGCCTCTCTTGTAGCGTCTGACACTGCATTCTTCTTCTTCTTCTTCTTCTTCTTCTTCTTATTCTCCTCCTCCTCCTTTCTCTTTTTTTCGTAGCATTTCCGTAACGATCCCATGACGAAACGCGCCCCTCGTCGACGGATCTTCTGTTACTCCTAGAAGGTCTTAATCTGACGAAAAATACTCGAGAAACGGTCCAACGAGTGTAGTGAGTGCAGTGGCCCACACTGCAAGACAGCGCACGTTTGTTGGTGTGTCAACCTGTACATTGCTTCCTCGTACGTAAATCTCGCGAAAAGACCGAGAATGTAGACTTCCAGATTCGAGCTCACACGAAGGCTTACTACCAATTGTCGTTCCATTCATGAATGGAACGGGAAAAAGATGAAGTGGCAGTGGTGCACAAAGTACCCTCCGCCACACACCGTAATGTAGCTTGTGGAGTATAGATGCAGAAAGTACGCTCCGTACCTGCCGGTTGTGGCGTCACGCATCTAGTGCGTGAAGTGGTCGGCAGAGCAAGGAGCGGGCATGCCGTTTTCTGGAGGCCGTGACGGCCACATCAGTTGTACACGGTAGTAAGGTGTGCGTTCGCTATAAGTGGAATCGTCCAAAGATCTCTGGATCGCGGTGTCACACCAAAGCCGGTTACGTGCATTGACACCACAGACTTTAGCCATCTCTCGCTGCAATCCACAATGACGAACGGGAGGGGCTGAAGAAATCACGCCCCCACCCCCCCTCCCTTCCTCTCTCTCTCTCTCTCTCTCTCTCTCTCTATCAATCTATCTATCTCTGCATGGCAGCGTCCTCGCACGGAGGTCAATATAGAGCTGAGCACAGAAGCGCTCTGTCCAATTCGTGTCATCATCTGAATCAGTCAACATCATGAAATAGGACTACTGAGTTACTCAAGTCTTAGATGTAAATGTACCTTTATAAATGTTGAACACTATAGTTCAAAACAGTTTGTTAATTAATCCATCAAGTGATGCTTTAATAGTCAATGAGAGTTGTAAATTATCAAGGACTTCTGTGGCAGAGGACTGTGTCAACTTAAGCAAATCTTTTTGTCATTCATGTAATAAAAAAGATGGCTCTGAGCACTATGGGACTTAGCATCTGAGGTCATCAGTCCCCTAGAACTTAGAACTACTTAAACCTAACTAATCTAACGACATCACACACATCCATGCCCGAGGCAGGATTCGAACCTGCGACCGTAGCGGTCGCGCGGTTCCAGACCGAAGGGCCTAGAACCGCTTGGCCACACCGGCCGGTATTCATATAATAAAGTGAACTAAAATATCATATGTTGTACTTCCAATGAGCCATCTCCCAAAGCAATCAGTGAACCCTAGTTATGGCCAGGCAGTTGTAGTTTCACCTGGTCATAACAGCAACTCAACCTTCATTTCAACTTATCACGAAACATGTTCAGGTACTCAAGGAGTTGGCGTTTTTGGCCCACGCCACCTCATAATCGTTCACGCCACCTCTATTAGACTATACAGTATTGCTGCTTTAGTTATTCTATTATTAGACGTACGTTGGACATAGTGTCTCAAACTCTGTGTGTATCTGTCAGTTATAGCTGTAATGGGTTCTATATCTCGTTCTTTTATGGTCCAATAACGAATACTCTGCTACGAAGTGAAGGAACTTCATTGGTAGTAAATCAATTCATCGGAAGTGATCAAATGTTAAAGTGCAATATTTGCTGTCTTACAGCAGCAAGGTCGAGGCTATTATTCTGTAAAGTTTACGTAATGTTTTTTTCGTACGTGACCTTTCGATGCGCTTTGTACGGTTTCAAAGATATGTCTCAATGTGTCCAATTTTAGCTCTACATCATCTGACTCGGGCAGTTTAAAACTGCACCCTGGATATTTCAGCTCTCTTACTTGTTCAGTTATTTGTCCGTCCATAACAGTTTCAGATTTTATAGGTTCCAACCCTTGAAATGGCATCACTTTTGTTTAATCTGTAGATACTCTCATTCCGGCAACTTGACGCAACTTACGTACTGCAATCTGAACCTTACCTTCAGATTCTCTTCTTATTCGCTGATGATCAGCAAGTTGTAGAGTCATGTAGATAAAATTCTCGCTTTTTAATGTGCCGTTTAACATAATCAAGTATTTATGAATGATGCCCTGAATATACACGTTGTATAGGGTAGGGAAACTGTGGGCAGTCTCGCCTGGCTTCTTGATTAATGCTGCCAGATTCTGTCCCAATCCTTACGGTTCGCGTCCTTATTTTCTTTTCTTGTTTTTGTATATTTATTTCCACTATTTATTTTCTTATTAGAAATATTTAACGACTGTTTTGACTGTGTTAGAAAATTCTAATCACATACAGGAATTCATTTCCCCCCTCGCTCCATGCATCACCGGAATGTATCCATACATATTACAAAAGGTGTGTGTGTGTGTGTGTGTGTGTGTGTGTTTGGTGTTCCACATCTCCCCTTAAACCACTCGACCGATTTCAGCTTGGTGCTCATATACCTTACTGTTAAGGGACAATCGCTGTGAGGGTAAGAACCCCCTACCTATCAAAGGGGAAAGGATAAAGGGTGGAGTGGTGAGAGAGAAACATAGACCGCGACGTATGAATTCCCAGACTTTCTTCATCCTGTGTTTGAGAATAAGAACACTTAACGACATGCAAATAACTGTGCACATTTCAAACCTATACGAAATTTCTTCCTGCTGGTAACCCCCACAAAATTATGAAACGAAAAAAGTTTATCACTTACCACTTTTCCGCTGTTCAACCAAAGCACCGCATCAGGCATTACGTTATAATCTATGACATCTTTACTACTAACTGTATTCGCGACACATTAGGCACATTTACCACTGAATGTAACTGCAAAATATATCATTTTACGACACGTTATTCAGGAAATATGACGTCGTGAACAATGAGACGCGTGAATAACTGCCGCATCATCCACGACGTTTAAATTTATTACCTCTTTGCTACTTAACTTTATTCGCAATAAATTTCGCACACAGTATCCACATATGCCGCGGAATGTACCTACAGAATTACATGATTGTACGACACATATTTCAGGGGACATGACGCCATAAACATTACGCACAAGGCCAGACTCTGCGCCGTACGGGCGCGGACGCTGAGTTGTAAATAAACACCTGGGCAACACGGGTTTCTCTGCTAGTACTAGCTACTACGTAAAGAAGGTCGTTGTTTAGCGTTGTTACCAAGACTCTCGAAAAGATCTTGACCGATTTGCTATGTGATCCGTTTGAAATGTCAGAAACGTAAAATGCAGGATGTCCCACTCAAACCTCCCTCATTTCAAAGACCCAGGAGAGAAAAACTACAGCAGATACGACATTGAAACATGCATCACATTGTAGAGCATCTCAAAGAATTTATATTCACGCGTCACAAGTGCCAACTATCATCGCCAGAGTGCAGCATGGTCGCATGAAATGGCTACCCTACAGCAGCGAACGCAAGCAGTAGTGTGGTTTGCAGGAACAAAATCGCCGATTACTGTGCAAAGAAATTGTCGTCGTGTGTACGAATGTGATCCACCTGATTTGAAAACAATTAGGGAATGGTACAGGAAGTTTCTGGCAACAGGAAATGTTCTGAAACATTCTGGCGGTGCACGTTACGGAGTTTCAGAAGAGACAGTGGAAGACATCAGACAAACGTTTCTCAGAAGGCCACGTAAGTGAATCCGTCAAGCATCTAGGCAGCTTGATGCACCTCGATCAACATTGTATCGTGTAGTTCACCAGCGTCTTCGTATGCGTGCTCACAAAGTTCAAATTCTGCAACATCTGATATCGACCGACAAACCACGCCGACAACAATTTGCTGCGGATATGCTGCAGTGTATTGATGTGGATGCCATCTTCCTGGAAAGATGTTTATTCTCGGATGAGGCAACCTTTCATCTATCAGGAAGGCTTAATAGGCATAACATTCGGATTTGGGGTTCGCGAAGTCCGCACGTTGTCATCGAACATGTTCGTGATAGCTCTGAACTAAACGTCTGGTGTGGGGCAATGCACGACAGGGTTGTTGGACCGTTCTTCTTTGCGGAACAAACAGTGAATGGGTCAGTGTATCGGGACATATTGGAGCTGTTTGTTTAATCTCAGATACAAGACTTGCAACTCAACATCATTTTTCAACAAGATGGAACTCCGCCGCATTGGCCAACGGCTGTTCGCAAGTTCCTGGATAGGAAATTCCCCAGTCGTTGGATAGGACTCGGGGGACCCATTGCCTGGCCAACACATTCACCTGATATTACGCCGCTTGATTTCTTCGTGTGGGGATTCGTGAAGGACCGCGTGTATGCGACCAATGTGGACGATGTTCCTACGTTGCGACATCGCATCAGTGATGCGCTTGCAACAATAAGAGGAAATGTTACAAAGAACTTGGCAAGAAATTGAATATAGACTCGATATTCTTCGTGCTACAAATGGTTCACACTGCTGATAAATAAATAAATTCCTTGAGATGCTCTACAATGTGGTGCATTTTTCACTGTCGTATCTGCTGTGTCCCCCCCCCCCCCCTTCCTGTGTCTTTGAAATCAGGGAGGTTTGAGTGGGGCCCACTGTACTATCTACAAGAAACTAAGTGAATATATCGATTGTTAACGGTATATACATGTGCAGGAGAGCCTGGAGTTTGTGTCACACCCCGTTAGCACTCAATATGTCCGCCATTGCGGATGCGGCATATACCGTACCTGGCATCCATGTTGAGGCATGCAGCGTTTCTGGAGTGCTTTGGTGGAAGGCCGCTGTAATCTGTCTCCATAGGTCAGCCAGATTATGTGGTGTTGGTGCACAAAGTGCTGTCGCAGCACCGCGCAAAAAAAACCTGTAGGCTTTAGGTCAGGGCTATTAGAAAGCTATAAGATAGGTCCGGCAAGGCCGCATCAGCGGTCGTCGAATATCTGCTTTAATTACGGTATTTCAGAGCCTGTGTTGTTCAGAAATACGAACCAAATTTCCTTCGGACATGCAACTGCAATATCTTATTTATTCGCTGACTCCGGACATGCCACCTTCAATTAAAATGTCTCGCCTCAACGGGAATATACAGTACATATGAATGTACGAGTACTGGTTGTCGACAAATGGCTGACGAAACATTGTAGTTTGGCTCTGGCTGTGAGTCGTGCACAGATAGCCTAATCATAAGACGACAGCCCCCACACACTGGAAATCCAGGATCGAGTCCCATTCTGGCCCAAATTTTCGCTGTCGTCATTCCGTTATACATCTGATAGTTGTCCATATTCTCAAAAACGAATACGTTTCATGTATCTGGTTTAATTGTTCGAGCACTATGAGGCCACCTTGCAGTGCACCGCCATTTCGTTAACAGATAATACTGTCCAATATCCCATCTTGCTGTAACTGAACGAGCACATACTAGTCGCTCATGTCAAGGTAATCGGTAGCAGAAAAGTCTCCTCCGTAAAAAAGAATGGGTGGAAAACCTTTTGGTGGGTCACCCCGCACTAGACACTCTCACTTCAGGGCTGGCTCTTTCGAGTTCGTATGAGACTGCGAATTCTCGTTTCCCCACATGATGCAGTTATGTGCGCTGACTCGGCTAGTCACATGAAATGTGCCTTTGTCCGTGAAAATCCATCGTTTTAACCACTTGTCGTCCGCTTCCTGCCGCTCACACACCGCCTCAACAGACTGGAGTTGAGCGGCGTCATTCAGCTGTCAGCGCTTGCGTGCGCTGAATACACACGTCAAGGTACTGTGTGACAACCCTCCGACATGTTGTGTACGGTGTAATCGGCTCTGCTGACAAGCGGCGCAGTGGCTTGTGGACTCTTGAGTCACGCCTTGTAAAATATCTGCCGCCTCCTCCGCGTTTCTACCACGCTCCTTCCGCCTCTGTGAGGCATCTATAGTCCATTTTTTAAGAATGCGATGGACATACTTAACATTGAGGTGACGTCCAATGTTCACTGAGTCTCTACGATACCATACGACAGACGGTGAGCGCGTACTTGTGGCATAACGACCTTCTCCAGTTCACCATCGGGACACACCTTGTACGCTAACTTGTACCACGTGCTGGCAAAGTGTTTCTAACATCCAATGTTTGTGCTGAGAACTACGTGCCCATCTATCGTTACTGGTCATTGTTAATGTGATACTCACGTACGTGGAAGTAACACGCAGCGTGAAATTCGAAATGTTTGCAACGATTTTGCGGTTGGTGAATATTACATAATATGTTGGTGTGTATGAAACTTCGCTAACATATTGAATTTTCCTTTAGACTTGTGCGGAGACTTCACTGGTCACCAATCTCGAGAAAATTGATCTGACGTAACGCACTCATTTGCGCTCGCGAGTGGCAGCAGCAAAGCCAGAGCGAAATAGCCACAACATTCCTCAAGTTCAATAAATGATTTGAGATATCGAAATGAGATTTCGTCAAATGATAGAATACAAAGAGGAGTATTTTGCCATATGATTATTATGCAAAACTACATTATTGCACAATTACGAACTTTTTCGAGAAAAGAATGTAATTTTTAAGAGCCATCGACAGCTGGTGAAACGAGAAATGCTGTGGGTTTTGGAACTACGCAAGTGAAGACATACCACATTTATTTTTGCACCAAGAATATGCCTTTTCATAATCTACTGATCTTGCTTTTCCTCAGTTCCTTACTCAACAAACTACTGTTTCAGAATTCTCTCGCAGTTGCGTCTGCACAACACGTTAGTGAAGCGACACTGCACAAACTTTGCTGTGTTGCAGCAAAAGAAGCAAATTTTAACTTGGCAACAAGAGGAATGTGTAAGTTTTACTCTAAACTTGCCACTAATCTATATCTACATCCATACTCCGCATGCCACCTGACTGCGTGGCGGAGGGTAGCTTAAGTACCTCTATCGGTTCTCCCTTCCATTCCCGTCTCGCATCGTTCGTGGAAAGAAGGATTGTAGGTATGCCTCTGTGTGGGCTCTAATCTCTCTGATTTTATCCTCATGGTCTCTTCGCGAGATATACGTAGGAGGGAGCAATATACTGCTTGACTCCTCGGTGAATGTATGTTCTCGAAATTTTAACAGAAGCCCGTACCGAGCTACTGGGCGTCTCTCCTGCAGCTTATCTATCATCTCCGTAACGCTTTCGCGATTATTAAATGATCCTGTAACGAAGCGCGCTGCTCTCCGTTGGATCTTCTCTATCTCGTCTGTCAACCCTATCTGGTACGGATCCCACACTGCTGAGCAGTATTCAAGCAGTGGACGAACGATCGTACTGTAACCTACTTCCTTTGTTTTCGGATTGCATTTCCTTAGGATTCTTCCAATGAATCTCAGTCTGGCATCTGCTTTACCGACGATCAACTTCATATGATCAATTCATTTTAAATCACTCCTAACGCGTACTCCCAGATAATTTATGGAATTAACTGCTTCCAGTTACTGACTTGCTATATTGTAGCTAAATGATAAGGGATCTTTCTTTCTATGTATTCGCAGCACATTGCACTTGTCCACATTAAGATTCAATTGCCATTCCCTAATGTCGCTTTTCTGAAAGCTACAAATTGTTAACATGCCAGACAATAATAAATAGCTCGTTTAGTTGCATTTTCAGTGGAATACTTTTTAGATATTAACAAAAGCAGAGGTTACAGTGGGTCTTTTTGTGTGGGCATGGACGAGCTCCAATTAATATTTACAAAAAGTGTGGGTGTAGGCTTCGGTTTAGAACGGCACTTCCCCTACAGCGCTCGGCATTTCCCCTGCAGCGTCTGCCCATAACCCCCACCACTACTGCTCCTTCCACACGTGCTGTGAAGACTACACATCTACCGGTCACCTCATTCTGATTCGGTAGGACGACGGTTCGAACCTGAGTCCGGCCGTCCTGATTTTGGTTTTCTGCGGATTTCCCTAAATCGCTTCAGGTAAATGCAGGGCTGGTTCCTTTGGAAGGGCACGCCCGATTTCCTTCCCTAATCCGCTGGGACCGATGACCTCACTGTTTGGTCCTCATTCCAAATCAAGCAACGAACCATATTCTGTGCGGACACTACCAAATGGTCTTTGCCACACAGTGTGCAGTGTGTTGCTAAACATGTAAGTCGACGCGGATATAAGACGGAAAAAGTGTGCTTTGCTGAGATAAATAATTTGAAGACACTTAATTGTGAAGCATATGCGAACAAAGTGGTGAATTTCAGCAAACCCCAAAATATAATTTGGTATGGCACAAATACGCACCACGACTGCCCACTAACCGTTTTCAAAAGTTCAGCTCCCTTGTCGAGTGGATTCCGTTCAGTAAAAAGAAAAAAAAAAAAGACATACACTTCGCTGACCGCGATTCGTTTGGCACACCTCACCTGTACGCAAATTAACGCTGCTGCTAGCAAGCCCTGCGAAGGTGTGACCCCCCCCCCCCTCTCTCTCTCTCTCTCTCTCTCTCTCTCTCTCTCTCTCTCACACACACACACACACACACACACACACACACGTATACATAAACAAGAAGCTGACTGGAATGCAACTGCTGTGTTCCACCTCACTGCATACGTCAAAGCGTGTGACTACTTACAAAGGACCAGGATTGCTCTTACATCACAATCTGCTGATGCGTGAGAGGTTGTCAAACGTTGTAGGGAGGGGCAGAGAAACCGTGGAAAGTGGTGTGAGGTACAAATCGGCCAAGACGTTTCAGTACTTCTACAACACAACCACGTCGAGGAGACGAAAATACTGCGATGGCGAAGCGGCACCTCACGCGCTATCCGCTGAGCATCTGCTGCCTACTTTATTGCCGCGTCTGGCGCCTCACTTGTTTCTCGCAAACACACGCGAGCCACACACCCCAGTAAAGGACAGCCGTAGCCGACACGGCCCCTCCCAGGCAGCGGGACCACCCCTCCTTGCTGCATGTCACTGTTTACTTTTATTTACGTACTTGTGCCACGCGTGCGGTAACTCGTTTGTATCACTTGATCACAGCACAGCCTTGATCCGTTACCCTACATCGTAAGAGCATTATACACATGAAAAACTTTCTCCAACTCAGTTTAATACGATGGTAATGACTACGTTCCAGCACCTTTGTGCTGCCGTCAGTGGATACTCTTCATTCAGCTCTGGAAAATGTGATAATGTTTTCAGTAATAATTATTCTAGCGAAATTAATAAACAGTTTTTGTTATTTTCATTACCTTAATTTAAAAAAATGGTTCAAATGGCTCTGAGCACTATGGGACTTATCTGCTGTGGTCATCAGTCCCCTAGAACTTAGAACTACTTAAACCGAACTAATCTAAGGACATCACACACATCCATGCCCGAGGCAGGATTCGAACCTGCGACTGCGGCGGTCGCGCGGTTCCAGACTGTAGCGCCTATAACCGCATGGCCACTCCGGCCGGCTACCTTAATTTATGTACATTATTGGGTTACATAGGAGCTTTGTAATGTCGATGCATTAAGTTGTTCTGAAAGCGGTGCTGATATTCAAGACAATAGAAGCGGGTTAACAGCTGTGAGGTATCTGGGAAAGTTAACCTTGCATTACTGAGCAACTGTTTCACCAGGTATCCAGTCTAGCTTACCAAAATCCCAACCAGACTAACATTAATTATAATCTTTTAACAGTCACCGTACGACAACCGGTGATTGGTATATATATATATATATATATATATATATATATTTCGTAAACCACATCAAATACTGACGAATAGATTCCACAGACCGAACGTGAGGAGAGGGGCTAGTGTAATTGGTTAATACAAACCATAAAAAAAATGCACGGAAGTATGTTTTTCAACACAAACCTACGTTTTTTTAAAAATGGAACACCGTTAGTTTTGTTAGCACATCTGAACATATAAACAAATACGTAATCAGTGCCGTTTCTTGCATTGTAAAATGTTAATTACATCCGGAGATATTGTAACCTAAAGTTGACGCTTGAGTACCACTCCTCCGCTGTTCGATCGTGTGTATCGGAGAGCACCGAATTACGTAGGGATCCAAAGGGAACGGTGATGGACCTTAGGTACAGAAGAGACTGGAACAGCACATTACGTCCACATGCTAACACCTTTTTATTGGTCTTTTTCACTGACGCACATGTACATTACCGTGAGGGGTGAGGTACACGTACACACGTGGTTTCCGTTTTCAATTACGGAGTGGAATAGAGTGTGTACGGACATGTCAGGCCAACAGATGTTCAATGTGGTGGCCATCATTTGCTGCACACAATTGCAATCTCTGGCGTAATGAATGTCGTACACGCCGCAGTACATCTGGTGTAATGTCGCCGCAGGCTGCCACAATACGTTGTTTCATATCCTCTGGGATTGTAGGCACATCACGGTACACATTCTCCTTTAACGTACCCCACAGAAAGAAGTCCAGAGGTATAAGATCAGGAGAACGGGCTGGCCAATTTATGGGTCCTATGAAATGCCCGTTGAACATCCTGTCAAGGGTCAGCCTAGTGTTAATTGCGGAATGTGCAGGTGCACCGTCATACTGATACCACATACGTCGACGCGTTTCCAGTGGGACATTTTCGAGCAACGTTGGCAGATCATTCTGTAGAAACGCGATGTATGTTAAAGCTGTTTGGGCCCCTGCAATGAAGTGAGGACCAATGAGGTGGTCGCCAATGATTCCGCACCATACATTTACAGTCCACGGTCGCTGTCGCTCTACCTGTCTGAGCCAGCGAGGATTGTCCACGGACCAGTAATGCATGTTCCGTAGATTCACTGCCCCGTGGTTTGTGAAACCCGCTTCATCGGTAAACGGGTAGAACTGCAACGCATTCTCTCTTAATGACCACTGACAGAAATGCACTCCATGATTAAAGTCATGTAATTGCTAATGTAGCGACACATGAAACGGGTGTAAGCGGTGACGATGCAGTATGCGCATGACACTACTTTGACTCAGTCCACCGGCTCTCGCAATGTCCCGTGTACTCGTGTGGGTTCATGGCAACAGCAGCTAACACACCACCTGCACCCGCTTCTCCTGTGACGGGCCTGTTACGGACCCGTTTGCGTGCTACGACCATACCTGTTGCATGCAGTTGGTGGTAGATGTTTCGCAATGTGCGGCACGTTGGATGCTCTCTGACAGGGTACCGTTCTGCATACACCCTGCAGGCTTCAGCTGCATTTCGTCGACTCTCGCCATAGATGAGTATCATCTCCGCCTTTTCAGAGTTCGAATACACCATGGTCACAGTTCCTACAACACTACACTATCACAGACGTCTGGTAACACGGTGTACTACAGTTGGTCTGCGTGCGGAGACGAATGCAGAATAACAATAGCAGCAAGCGCTACATGCGGACACTGCGACAGCTAGACCAAACCACAACAGTGCACTACAGCCACACTCGTAAACACGGTCGTCATCGTAAACATGTCCCTGCAGATGCTGCTCGCCGACCGTGGCCCGTGGTTGTTACAACACGCAACTGAACGTCGGAGGTTTCAAGCGTCAACTTTAGGTTAAAATATCTCCGGATGTAATTAACATTTTACAATGCAACAAACGGCACTGATTACTTATTTGTTTATATGTTCAGATGTGCTAACAAAACTAACGGGGTTCCACATAAAAAAACGTAGGTTTGTGTTAAAAAACATACTTCCGTGCATTTTTGTATGGTTTGTATTAAACAATTACACTAGCCCCTCTCCTCACGTTCGGTCTGTGGAATCGATTCGTCAGTATTTGATGTGGTTTACGAAATACATCCAGCGGTAACGTTAGGTGACTCACCCTGTATAAAGAGAATTTAAATAAAAAGAAATAAATCAGTTTATATTTGGACATTTATTTTAACATTGATCATTGTTCCGTTAAAATTTCAGCATATTAAACTTGAGTCATAACTAAGCTGGTGCCTTATTTAGGACTGTGAAAATGTGAGTTTGTAATCTTATGGAACACATCAAATAGGGAGCCAAGATTCGGAGACTACATACAACACTGCATTCATAAAATAACACACGAGGAACGTTGAAACATATGCAAGAGGAAATTAACCACAACCAACCGATTCAATTTTCACCCAAAGAAGTTACGTTCGTAGCGCAATCCTGTCCGTCATCAAATTACCACACACTGGTATACTAAATTCATACTGTCTCTCTGTGAAATCTTCCCGAAAAGAATAGCTCAGGGCTACTTTGATGCTTACACCACATGCTTCACGTGGTCAACTTGGTTTACACACAGAGTGTAACTCCACAATAATTTTGATAATTAAAATAAATTACATCGATACGCAATTTACAAAAGAAAAACCTCGAACTGGTTACTATCGTCTTACTATTAACCTGATGGGTCAAACAATTGTATAAGCACGTGGTACTGGTCTCACAAAGTACACCCCACGTGGGTTGAACATAAAGAAAAGTTGCTATATTGAAAAATATTGTCAAGACGAGATGTTATAATCTCACGCACATTCGCATTTAAGATTGATGATCTTAGTAACAGTTACGGATCATCAACACGTGGTTCCAGTTTACTCACAAAGTAGTGACAAAGCAACTACTGGAAGATATTCTGAACTTCACACTCAAATTACACTGGGTTGCAATTTAAGATAAGATATTTTAGAACTAAACCTGAAATAAAGGTGATTAAATTTTCAGTTAGGCTGAACTTGAGATATCCATTGTCCTACAGACTTAGCGAGACGCGCTTAGCCGGAGATCTTACCACTTCTGACGCTCGCCGCGGACAGACTGGCGTGGGCCCCTACCAATGGGTGGCTCACAGATACAAACGGAAGTGACCAGAGAGGCAGCTTCCTATACCAACACGACAAGGGACGGACAGGACCATACTAACACCTACTGTTCTCTAGCAGACAGGCTTGTCTCCTACCATCCAGCATGCAACTAGAAACATATTTGCTCATTCATCCTTTCACACAGAAGGGAAGGGGGATGACAGTATCTTATCATATACAGTATATAAAAGAAAGCACATGTAGGGTTCGTATGAGACTGTGTGACATGAATTACATATAAAGTGTGTTTTAAAGTGTAGTAGTGTGACAGATCGTTCTTGATTATGTGTAAAAGTAACACGTTCCACTGCTCAGTCTCCTCCCAGATAGAGTCAAAAACACCACAGTAAATTTAGAAGTGGAATGTATGCCGTAAATGACAACAGATTTAAGAAATTAACATGAAAGTAATCCACCAGAGACCTTTCAGCTTGTGCACTCTATTGGATGTTAGTAGCTTGTCAGCTGCAATCAAATTATGTAACTGAGCTGTTTACTCGCCGCCGGCCGCGGTGGTCTAGCGGTTCTAGGCGCTCAGTCCGGAACCGCGCGACTGCTACGGTCGCAGGTTCGAATCCTGCCTCGGGCATGGATGTGTGTGATGTCCTTAGGTTAGTTAGGTTTAAGTAGTTCTTAAGTTCTAGGGGACTGATGACCACAGATGTTAAGTCCCATAGTGCTCAGAGACATTTTTTTGTTTACTCGCCAAACAAATTCACAATCTGTAAACCTAATTTTGTTTTGCCGATATATTTTGCGATTACTTAGTGCTAGTTTCGAAATACCCGTTGTCAGCCATCTTCCCATCTCTTTTTTAACTGCACACACAAACACCTTACATATCTTGCGGAACTACACTCGCAAAGAACACTTTTCCACCCAATCATGTAGAAAAATTTAGGAAAATGATAACGACAAACACTATTTTAGGCCTACTTTTGTTAGAATAATTATTAACTGAAAGACGTTTACATTTTACAGAATTAATTAAAGGGTACACCCTGACGTTGCACAAAGGTGCTGAAACATATTTGGTTGTCTGTAGAAAAAAGTTGCTTGCATAACAGGCGGATTTGATAGCAATGTTGTGTGCAAATGCGGCTGCTGGAAGAGGTGTAAAACCAAGCGATGAATAATACTGTCTCCCCGGCCACTGTTTTTCTTTCATCTTGTTGCTGACCAACTAGGATCACGCAGCAACTTCACATCTTCTCCTCTCCTTGTTATTTCGTAATTTCGCAGTACTATTTCATCTGCTTCCCCCGTTTCTGTTCATCTGTTTATGTTCTTGCTGATTTCTTATTTCTCTGATTTGAAAGCCCTCTAAATACAGTATTTTATTCTTAAAAACGTTTCGCTCTAGCATTTTTAATTTTTCATCTTCCTTCTTTGTACTTCTTTTCGTATTTCCGGAATCAACGCTATTGCTGACGTCTCGTTTCAAAAAAAAAAAAAAAAAAAAACAGGAATACCTGTTTCGTCAGCGTGTCTTTATCCATTCGGTGCATATGTTCAAAGAAGATGAATTTTCGCTTTGCAAGTATTTCTGATATTTTCTATATATTCTCGTAGAGAGAGAGAAAGTAGCTGTTGTTGTGCTCTCCAGTCCAGTGACTGGTTTGATGCAGCTCTCCATGCTACTCTATGCTGTGCAAGCTTCTTCATCTCATAGTACCTACTGCAACCTACATCCTTCTGAATCTGTTTAGTGTATTCATCTCTTGGTCACCCTCTACGATTTTTACTTCCCACGCTTCCTTCCAGTACTAAATTGGTGATCCCTTGATGCCTCAGGATGTGTCCTATTAAGCTAGCCCTTCTGCTAGTCAAGTTGTGCCACAAATTTCTTTTCTCCACAATTCCGTTTAGTACGTGCTCGTTAGTTATGTGCTCTAACCATCTAATATTCAGCATTATTCTTTTGAATTTTATTCTTGCTTTCCTTCACAGCTTGCTCAATGTGCAGATTGAATAGGATCGGCAACAGGCTACAAACGTGGCTCACTCTCTTCTCAACCACTGCTTCGCTTTCACGCTCCTCGGCTTTTCTAACTATCGTCTGGTTTCTGGTCACGTTGTATACGACTTTGCGCTCCCCGTATTTTACGCCTGTTAACTTCAGAATTTCAAAGACAATTTCAAAAGTTTTGTGTAAATCTGAAATACTATAAACATAGGTTAAGGAAAGGCCAACCTATCTTGTAAGCCAAGCTGTAGGGTCGGTAACGCCTCGCATGTTCCAAAATTTCTCCGGAACCTAAACTGATCTTCCCCGATGTCGGATTCTGCCAATTTTTCCGTTCTTCTGTAAATGGTCCGTGTGAATATTTTCTAACCGTTTCTTACTAAAGTGATAGATCGGTAATAATCGCAGTTGCCAGAACCTGCTTCTTTTTTTTTTTTTTTTTTTTTTTTTTGAAATCGTACTAATTAGATTCTTCTTGAAGTCTTACGGTATTTCGCCTGTGTCATACATCTTGCTTGCCGCGTGGAATATTTCCGTCATGGTTGGCTCTTATAAGGATTTCGGCAATCCTGAAGAAATGTCACCTGCGCCAGGTGTTTTGTTTCGAGTTAAGTCTTTCAGTGCTCTGTCAAATTCTTTTCGTAGTATCGTACGTCCCGTCTCACTTTCGTCTACGTTCTCTTCGCTTTCTATAATATTGCGTCCCAGTTCATTTCCGTCGTATAGCGCCTCTATAATGAAGGTAGAGGTAAACACAGTGAACGTGACTGATTGAGAAATAAAAGGAAAACGAAAGTTAAACGGGTAAAAACGAGACCATTAGCTTCACTGTTTGGCACAGGAAGAGTTGGCCGTGCACATTAATTTCTGGGGGATCGCTATGGAGGTGACAGAACGAAGTGGTTCGGTTTGTTCGAGACGTGGAAAGTTGCAGCAGCGAAGGAGTTTCCAAATGGTTTGGTGTAACGCACGGCACAGCGGGGTGACTGGATAAGTGTGATCTGTTACTGATTTTTTGTGAATATAGTTTTAACGTTTAGCTTTCAAAAAAAATACAAAAGAGATATAATAAGCAAAATAATAAATTTCGTAGGTAGCGAATTACGTATTATATCCGGTTTTATAGAGCGCCAGGCTCCCTACAAATTACTGTAAATGCAATAGCGTACTATTACTCAGCTCCAGTTCACTGATCTGAAATTATTACTATCACAGAAAATAGACAAGTTTTAATAAAATTATTTCAATGGATTCCTTCAAATAATCTCACTGAATATTTTTACATAATTTCTTCCGTTCCGGCTATTAGACATTGCGCTGTGAAAAAATATTTTTAGCCCTCCAGCAGGCGCGTCAACTTTCATGACGCCGCTAGTCGCGATGTATCTCGTGGATACATGCGACGATTTTTTTGGTTTTTTGTTTGTTTACAGGTTCTTTTTCTTTTGTTTTCGTTTTAAATTGCAGTTACCTTTATTGTTACAGATTTTACAAATACAGAAGTGAACATCAGGCTCATTACACTTTCAAATTAACTGAAATATTTGACATTTTGTAATGGAGAAGTACATGAAATTCTTTTAAAAATTATTTTATTATAGATACAAATAAATTACTGAACTAATCAAAGCATGTCTCTTTTTACTGACTGCCCTCTACAGAAAGACATTGTTCACAAATTATTTTTGCGTGCTCTCGCAAACAAAGATGTGTACCGCATTTTTCACATGTATACTTGCTGAGTAAAGTCTTTTTGTCTCCCTGTAGCATGACTGGCACCTCTTTTTCTTTTCTTGTTTTCTGATTCCAAGGATTGTTCAGCGTTTTCTTGCTCTTTTCCTTTAGGTTTGTACTTCACTAGCATTGACTTTATATCATCAGGTAGAGTTATAATAAGAGCTCTTCTTTCGAGATGATCTTGCAGTAGAGTCAGAGCCAAAGTTTTGAGGTACTCGCGCCGATTTGAGTATTTATTCTAGTTGCCCAAGAAAATTACTCTTGAGTTGATGCCTGCAATGTTCAACAGGTGGAAAAAAATCACCACAGGCCATCATCTTGTTGACCTAGCTACATTGTAGGTTGCACAGAGTTTGTCAACCACATCAACTCCAGATTTGGTGTCATTATAGTGTAGAATAATTACTGGTTTTATCTCTAAACCTTCTGAAACCTCACTTGACGATACATGCATACTCGAAAGGAGGACTACAGTCGTCCCTCTTTTCGAGACATACGACACAAGGGTTTCATTCTTGCTGTAGCCAAATACGCTATCATATTGCTGTCTACTTTTTGGTGCTACGAAATTCGATGGCAGTTCCTTCTTGTTTTTTTCTAATTGTGCCTACAAACGACAGTCTCCTTTTATGTAGTTCTCTTACTAACTCCAAACTAGTGAACCAGTTATCTGCTGTAATGTTTCTACCCGTCCCATATATTGGTTCGGCAAGTCTCAGAACTACTTCTTTGGCAGAGTTGTTATTCTGAAAGGGTCCTTCTGGTTGTAATCCACAATGTATTTCCATGTTGCAAGTATAATAAAGCTTGGCATCACATAGGCAGAAAATTTTGATGCCATATTTAGATGGTTTGGATGGTATGAACTGGCCAAATCCAACCCGGCCTCGAAATGCTGGTAGCTGCTCATCAACTATGACGTTCTGACCGAGGGAGTAATGTGTCTTGCAGTTATTCAAACACATGGTGAACATTTCCCTCACGGCTGGTAATTTGTCTGTCTTGCGCCGTTCTTGTCTTGTGGCTCCATCATCAAAACGATCACATCTTATTACGAACAGGAAACGTTTTTCGGACGTAGTCATTCTAAAAATATTCAGACCAAGGTCATCTGCTGTCCAGAAGTCGTGAACATTCTGTCGCCCACCACGGAACACACCAGCAAGGTATAACAAGCCCAAAAAGGCTTTTATTTCGATTGCATCTTTGTCCTTGCCGTCACTCTCGCGAGTAAAGTCCTTTTAGATCAGCTATACGCCTGTTAGTGTTGACCACAATTAGATCTAGGATATCATTACTGATGAATAGGCTCCAGCAGTCAATTTCAGTTACCATTTTCTTTGCGCCTCCAACTAGCCCAGGCAGTTTGGTTAGTATATTATGAGGCCGTGTTTGTGTTGCTTTCCAAGGCACTTTCCTCCATTTAGTTCCATCCGTACCTAAAATTAAAAAAATAAGTTCATTACACCATTTTAGATATTGTTATTATTACATCTGAAAGCATATTTATTGTCTTTTCTACTCACCAAAATAGTAATGTTCATCAGTTTCCTGCGCTTCATTACTTTCCTCTTCATCAAATTCATGATCTTTGTCTGAGTGTACAAGTCGTGTTTCGAGTATATCTTCGGTTTCTGAATCAGTTTCTGCAAGATCATCTTCATTTTCAATGGATACCTCGTCGTCGAGAAGAAGGCGATGTACTACTTCCAAATCCTTAGGATTTTCTAGATCATATCGTTTACTCATTTTGAAAGAGAGTACACGTAGCTACAACGAAACGTTGCTTCACTTAGAAGACAACAACGCAACTGTCGACTTGCGTACGCTGCAAACAATGCGATAGCTGCAGTCATTAGCGGCGACAAAGCGTTACCCGAGTAGGCGGGCTGTATCTGAGAGATACAGGCAGTACACTTTCCCACACCTGACTCATTTATGACCTTGTCAGTATCGGGGTAAGACTGAAACTCCTGTAAACCAATAAGAAAGGTATGACACAAGATGTCATGGGCCAGCAAACAGTTACCACTGTTCATTGCGGTAATATTACAGAAAAAGTAGGTCATGTATCTCACAGATACATGCGCGACTGTCGGAGGGTTTAAATGTACCGCGTAATGGCGGCTAATTGTTAACAGTCAGAGATCACTGTTACTCGCTCCGCAGCAGCTGGTAACATGCTAAATAATTTTCATTAAATGTTGTTTTCATAAGATAAATGTGGCGTAGGTTCTTGAAATAACACACGGAGATCACTTTATACTAATATATTCTTATTAGGACACAGTTAACACCATTAAATATTTGCAATTACGTTACGACAGAAACAAATGCTAGCGCAGCACAACAGCTTGCGTACCTTACACCAGAACGAACAGAACAAAACAGACTAGACAGAAGAATGAGCATTGCATTGTGTTTTATACTCTTACAAAGGTAATAATACTTCTACTAATTACTTACACATTATAATCTCATACAATAAAAATGTCTTTTCTACATCTATCGATCTATATTGTATACTTTTACAGTTAGTGCTATTACCTTTCGCAGATAAATCAATGTTTGCAGTTCATTTTGAGTCACATACAGCCATTTTTATTTATGTTTCACCTCGATAATGGCGAATATTGCAAAAGGGACGACAGATACTGAGTCCCCAGTGCGAGGGACGCGGGTGTACGCGTGCTGCGGAAGCCATGCCGTCCATCAGCCGGCACGGTAGCTCAGCGTGTTCGGTCAGAGTGGTACGTGCCCTCTGTAATAAAAAAAAAACTGAGTTAATCTATCATCAACGAATTTAAGCGGATGTCTTACGACGTCCGCCCCGATCAGATACTACGAACGAAAACGAACAAAATGAGATCACAAAAAAATATCCTCCCAGATAGTCAGAAACACCGCAGTAAATTTAGAAGTGGAGTGTATGCCGTAAATGACAACAGTTTTAAAAAATTAACTTGAAAGGAATCCAACAGAGAGCTTTCAATGTGTGTACTTAATGTCAAATACTTAACATATTAACTGATTTGTAACGTACTGAGACGTTTGAAGCTGTTGTATACGTGGTAGTCGGATTCTTTAGAGAATCAGTGGTAAGGATTGACTGGTTGAGAGCTACTTAATTTCTCGTATGAAACTGTAATTAATTAAGACTCTTAGTTTTAGTCTCAGCTTGACAGACTGCAGACCTAAACAAGATGGAAATGGAAGGTCGTGCCCGACCCTTTCTTGTCGTCCTTCTGCGCTCTGGGAAGCGCGGTGTCGGCCTTTAAAAAGCCCCTCTTACGAAGTACGCCGCTTGTGTAACGGAGTGAGGGGGAGGAGAGGCCGGGCGAGGTTGTGACGTCACGTCACGTAAGGACGCGTCCTCCGCGCAGATCTTGGCCCTGCAGCCGCGCCTCACCTGCTGCACGGCCGCCTCCTTGTGACGTCACCAGCCGCGCCGTTTACGAAACGTCTCGCCTGATCTCGGGAAGCGGCTTACCGCGTTTCGTAAAGGAGGCCCGCCCCCACAGACGGAGCTCGGGTCCAAGCCGTCTGGCACGCACTCCTCAGCCGCCGCCGCCGCCTGCGCCTGTTGCCCAACTGCCCTGTCTCCATCAACTGACCTCTTGCAGAGTCGATCTCTGTAACCACTACGTTTGAGTTTCAGTAGGCATAACCCTCAGGGTTTGGATGATTAAGATGGAGTGGCTCGAAGACCTCCTAAGTAATAGGTGCCCGCACACGGTCCTGAAGAGCGACTGTTCACCGGAGGGGAGGGTATCTTCGGGAGTGCCGAGGGAAGTGTAATAATAATAATAATAATATAATAAATATATACACATGGCTAAGAAAAGGCAATATATACAGTGAGACGGAAGGATTCATGATTGCAATACAGGATCAAACAATAAACACCAGATATTACAGCAAGCATATTATTAAAGATCCCAATACCACAACAGATAAATGCAGACTTTGCAAACAACAAATAGAAACAGTAGATCACATCACAAGCGGATGTACAATACTAGCAAATACAGAATACACCAGAAGACATGACAATGTAGCAAAAATAATACATCAAAAACTTGCCATACAACATAAACTAGTAAAACGACACGTCCCCACATACAAGTATGCACCACAAAATATACTGGAGAATGATGAATACAAATTGTACTGGAACAGAACCATTATAACAGATAAAACACAACCACATAACAAACCTGATATCATACTCACCAATAACAAGAAGAAATTAACACAACCAATCGAAATATCCGTACCCAATACAACAAATATACAAAAGAAAACAGGAGAAAAAATTGAAAAATACATCCAACTAGCTGAGGAAGTCAAGGATATGTGGCATCAGGATAAAGTTGACATTATACCGATTATACTATCAACTACAGGAGTCATACCGCACAATATCCACCAGTACATCAACGCAATACAGCTACATCCAAACATATATATATATACAACTACAGAAATCCGTAATTATTGATACATGTTCAATAACCCGAAAGTTCCTAAATGCAATGTAACATATACCGTACAGTTAAAAGGAAGTCACGCTTGATCAAGGTCCGCGTCACTTTTATTTTTGACCAGACATAACGTCTGAGAAAAGAAAGAATAATAATAATAATAATAATAATAATAATACCACTGTTGCTCTCTAGACCCACAGACGATCCGCCGGATAGTGTGAGCAACAACACCAGCGCGCATGCTGATGATGCCGAGGAGTACGGGAAAGCGTCGGCGTCGAGTGACCGTAGCAGGATACGGGATGACATGGACAGAACCTCTCTCTGGTGTGACGAGTGGCACCTTGCTCTCAATGTGGGGAAAAACCTAAGCAAATGCGAATGAAGAGGAAAATAACCCTGTAATATCCGAATACAGCTACATCCATTAAACATCTAGGCGTAATGTTTCAAACCGACGTGAAATGGAACGTGCACCTGAAGTCCGTACCAGGGCAGGGAAATAGTCGACTTTGGTTTAGTGGAAGAATTTTGGGAATGTGTAGCTCGTCTTCAGTAAACCAATCCGGAGGAGAGCTTACAGTTAACATGTCACAGTTACGGTTCCTACACTAAGAATGATATTTATACAGGCACTCACCAAAAAGTACACGCTTTAAATAATAAATAATGTGTCGTCAGCTGGTATTTTTATGGTCTTTCCAAGGCGTTTGATTGCGTAGATAATATTGCTCTCTTGGAAAAAACTCACATTTTATGCAACTGATGGCTTTATGCAGAGCTGGTCTAAATCATACTTAACAAGCAGAACGCAAAGGATCCTGCTGAATAATTCAGACAATGTCGGAAAGGTAGAAAATTTTACTGACTGCGGTGGGGTGGGGGTGGGGGGGGGGGGGGGGTGAATCACAACAAAATGCATGCCACAGGGTTCAATTTTGGGTCCAGTCCCAGTCCTTACACAGGGTGGTCTATTGATTGTGACCGGGCCAAATATCTCACGAAATAAGCGTCAAACGAAAAAACTACAAAGAACGAAATTTTTGTAGCTTGAAGGGGGAAACCAGATGGCGCTATGGCTGGCCCGCCATCTATCACAAAGCGAAAAAAGTGGTCCAATTAAAACATTCATATTTCTTTACGTACTACACGAATACGTAATACAAATGGGGGTTCTCTATTTAAAAAAAAAAAAACGCAGTTGATATACGTTTGACCTATGGCAGCGACATCTAGCGCGCCAACCGTAGCGCCATCTGGTTTCCCCCTTAAAGCTACAAAAGTTTCGTTCTTTCTAGTTTTTTCGTTTGACGCTTATTTCGTGAGATATTTGACCCGGTCACGATCAATGAACCACCCTGTATATGTGTAATGACCTTCCAATTAAGATTCATCAAGCAAATTGGTACTTTTTGGGGACAACACTAGTGTTACAATAAATCGAATTCCAGAGAAACTAAAAGAAAAGTTAGGAAGTGATAGTTTCCAAAGAATTATTAAGTGCGTCTCTCACAATGCACTCTCCGTAAATTTTGAACAAAATACCCTACATTCTGTTCTCTACAACAAATAGAGTCATGCAGCACATGAACAAGAGTCAGTAATAAATTTTTGGTCGTTGATATTGATGAAAACTTGAAATGGAAGAAGCATATAACTGAGCTGTTTCTACTTTTGCTCTTCTTCTTCTTCTTCTTCTTCTTCTTCTGCTTTTACGGCCTCATTGGACCACTTCAGTCAATCATTTCTGGTCCTCTTCTTTGGTATTTTCCCCTTCCGAGTGGCCCAGTATCTCTTCATTCGTTCCGATGCTTTTCGTCGTTCCTCATCTGCAAATACCCTTTTCATTGTATGTCGTTTGTCAATTTTTGGTTTAAATCTTATTTCTGTGTCCCTCAACTTCTTTAAATTTGGCGTTTTGTTCTGCAAATCATCCAGAGTTATTTCCAGTTCTTCCATATCCTCTCTTATTTCCTTAAGCCATCCTCCTTGTTGTTTCAAATTCCAGAGTTTCTCAATAATTTTCCTTGATAATCTGGTTTCTGGTGTCCTCAGAATGTGACCACAAAAAGAGATCCTTTTCTTTCGTATAGTATCGGTGATGGGCTCCAGTTCTCTGTATACCACTTCATTTGGAACTATCCGCCATTGCCCAGCTTTTTGATATTTCTTATTTATGCATGTTCTAGCAATTCTTCTCTCTACTTTTAAAATTTTGTCAATTCTGTTTTTCTGGGTGACTTCAAAAAGAGTTTCACTTCCGTATGTAACCTCTGGTTGAACCACCGTCTTGTAATGTTTTAATTTTGTTTTAATTGATAGACATTTTTTATTGTACATAGACCATGTTAGTTTTTGAGCTTTTATCATTTTATTAGTTCTTGCTCGCCATGCAGGTTTCTCGTCCAATTTATGTGTTATAATTTCACCCAGGTATTTAAATTGTTTCACTATTTTAATTTCCCTATTGTTCACTGTGATGTGATCTATTACAAGTGGATCCGTTACCATTATTTCAGTCTTTTCAAATGATATCTGGAGTCCTAATTTTTGTGCTATATTTTGTAAGCTTGTTATTTGTTTCGTGGCTTCCTGAATATTATTAGCTAATAATGCTAGGTCATCAGCAAATCCCAAGCAATTTAGGTTTATTTTATCTTTCTTAGTTCCAATTTTAATATTCATAGGATTTTCCTTGTACCATTCTCTCATTACATATTCAAGAGCACAATTGAATAGCAATGGTGATAAACAATCTCCCTGTCTCAACCCTGTTTTAATCGTAAATGGTTCAGATATTTCTCCTCTAAATTTTACTTTGGATTGGGTGTTTGTTAAGGTTAACTGTATCATTTTTATAAATTTAGGATGCTCTTCATATAATATCTAATTTTGAATCAACCTGCTGGCACGTTTCGCATATTGCAACCGAATAGTGTCTTATGGAATAATTTTCTAGGGTAACTCATCGCTTAGAAAGGAAGTATTGCTTGCAGAAAAGCGAGCAGTAAGAATAACGTGTTGTCTTCACCCAAGGAGCTCGCATCTTATCTGCGCCGCTACAGTACACACATTCTCTAATGAAATTCGTCATAAATAATGCATCACAATTTGAGAAGAACAGTGATATCCGTACCTGCAACACTATAGGGGAAACATGACCTTTTTAAAGCTGTGATGGCTCAGACAGAAACAGGGTGCATGGTAAGACATGGAGAATCATGAGGTCGTCCAAGCACATCTGATGACGACGTCATTGAGCGAGTGAAACAACATTTATGCCACTCACAAATTGTAGACCTACTAGGAGGATCTTTAGCGTACTTGGTACGGAAATTACGCTGAACTGTTGTCGCCGATTTCGATTCTTCAAACCAAAACACACACAGCTAGCACGCCCGGGTCCAGTGAAGGCAGCCATCTTTAACGCAACTGCCGTTAGCGCTCCTTACGGTGCGATGCGGCACTAGCGAACTACTCGAAACAAAACTTTATGTATTTCCTTACAAATTGAGACTACAATCGCCTCTGTAGGTCCTATGAATTAATTTATATGAATTTTGAGAGTTGAAAAGTCCTTTTTGAAACACCCTACAGTGATTGAAAAGTAAAGGTGAAGGACTGCATTCATAACTTACATATATTTTAACCCAAACACTTCGCTCTTAATCTCACATTATTAGATTTCTATCTTGTTTTTGTACACATTGTATACAACCGGTTTTTCCAGTTTTGCTGAGGATTTCAAATATTTACGACCAATTCTAACAATGCCACCACTTGCAAAGTAGGTTAGAAATCAAATTAATAATGTTGCTCACGCAGCTTATGATCGCTTTATTGGGCAAAAAGTTGTTGACTATCGATGGTATCGTCAGAATGGAAATAATGAAGTCACTGTAAAAAAGTCATTAATTTTTGCACTTATCTTGAATGGATTCCCACGTAGATTTCGTCGAATTTTTTATGGCTCATCTTGTTGATTCTAGGGTGATTCCACTTCGATTGCTAGAAGGTCCAGATCTGTATTTTAACAATATTTGAAGACCTAACAAATGCGTTTTTCAGGAAATTCTTAATGATCAAACAATCCCAGATCAGAACAATGGTATGGTAGAAATAATTTTTGACTTGGTGTTCACGATCCACATTTTTATTAAACTTCGTGTAAATTCACATATACTACTTCTTAATTGTCACATCATCAAGAAAACAGTTTTGTATCAATCTTCATATATTTAATTTCCACTTTAACCAAACACAAGACTTGACTGTTCTTTTACAAAGCGAAATAACAACTCAACTTCTGCAAAGTGAAACAAAGACTGCTCTGTGCGCATTCGCGCCAAAACGGTTACAAGTAAGTCTAAGATGATGACAGTCTCACAGAAATGAATGCACACAAGAACCATATCACTCTAATATATCGATACATCGGCGTACCTATACATTAATAAAACCAAACGTGAATATTGTCACAAAAATATGTCTGTTACTTCGCAGAAAATGTGTACGATATCACTGGTATCGAGAACTGCGGTTGGAGTGGCGTAATGGTCACGTAAATAAAGAACCATTACACAATGTAACTGTCGAATGCTTTTTCAAGGTCGACAAATCCTGCCAACGTGTACTGCCATTTCTCCAGTCTTGTTCCCAGACCCAGAAGTTTTTGTAAGTCGGGATGTTCGTGCAGTAAAACGTGCGCCGGACTCTGGAGAGACGCTGGAGTGCCCCGGGATAGCGGTACTCGTTCCAGACGCCTCTGTGCCCACTTTCTCCTGCGGGTAATTAGAAACGCACAACCGTAGCCTGCAATCTGCGCGGCTCCCGGAAGGAGCGAGCCGGGACGAGTCCTTCAATTACGAGCGGAGACTCATTCGCGACGAATGGGGGGACACGAAGCAGGCTGCCTTCGAGAAGGTTCCCCGACTGCACGGCAGCCTGCGGGACACCAGCAAAGCACGCCAGCCGCCGAACTCGTGCGAGAGAAATTGCCTGCTCTCTCGGCCTCACACGGGGCCTGCCAAATAGGCCAACAGCTGGTGTCTGCTCCTGAACCACCAGACCCTCCAATCGTAGGTTATAATCCAATTACATGTGAGCGTAGCAAACACAGGCGGTCGACCAGGTTTTGTCGTCCAATCGTCTGTGAATCGGAGGTAACAGCACAGCGGTTCAAACAATGTTGGAAGCAGAGAAAAATTTGAGTGATTTGGGAGAAATCACTGAGGCAGTCCCACAGGGTTTAATCTTGGGTCCACTCCTACCCTTTCACACCGTGTGCCAGGAGGAATGGTCCATCTTCAGATATATGCCAAGAACGATCGTTCGAAGCAAACAAACCTAGTACAAAGGTCTCTAAAATGCGTAACTTAAGAGCTATCAGCACTTCATCATCTTCGATGCTCCGAAACAAGTCTCTTCTACTGCAACCTCTTTGCTTGCCGTATTTGGGAGGAGGTAGTATAGGCCAAAATAAGAAAAATGTGTCCAGTAAACTTGTACACCTTAAGAGCTGTGAGTACTTTCTCAGTAGAAGAGACCCGTTTCAACCACAGCGAAACCGTGCAAGGTGACGCAGTGTTTAGCACGCTGTACTCGCATTCGGGAGAACAGCGGTTGAAACCTGCGTCCGGCCATCCAAATTTAGGTTTTCTGTGATTTCTCTCAATCGCTCCACGCAAATGCCGGGATGGCTCCCCTGAAAGGGCACGGCCGATTTCCTTCCTCATGCTTGACATTATCCGAGCTTTTACTCCGTCTCTAATGACCTCGAAGTCGACGAGACATAAAACTGAATCTTCTCTCCTTCCTCCCTTCAGTAGCGGTGATGAACAAGTGCCCACAGAGCTTCAGGTCTGCACTCTTAGAACCCAGGCGTGCTCCTTGATTTAACCAACGTACTTTTCAGTACATATATTTGTCTCCGTACGCTCTGTTCATTTCCAATGAAAAAATGTTGCATCTGAAAATGCGTGTGACTTCAGAAATTTTTCTATTCGTACCATCAATTCTTCATGCGCTACATGACTGCAGGTTTAGCAGAAAGTACTTCTTGATGTACATAACACTGAATCCTGTCTGTCGATTGCTGTCATTTTTTTGTCCTTTCACTGTCAACTAAATCTTTAAATTCTTTCTGCACAGTATAGTAGTATCGTTTCACAACACATTTTCAGTACTCGTGAGTGTTCTCTTCTGTCATGTTGTTGTTGTTGTTGTTGTTGTTGTCTTCAGTCCTGAGACTGGTTTGATGCAGCTCTCCATGCTACTCTATCCTGTACAAGTTTCTTCATCTCCCAGTACTTACTGCAAGCTACATCCTTCTGAATCTGCTTGGTGTATTCATCTCTTGGTCTCCCTCTACGATTTTTACCCTCCACGCTGCCCTCCAATACTAAATTGATGATCCCTTGATGCCTCAGAACATGCCCTACCAATCGGTCCCTTCTTCTTGTCAAGATGTGCCACAAACTCCTCTTCTCCCGAATCCTATTCAGTACCTTCTCTTTAGTTATGTGTTCTTCCCATCTAATCTTCTGCATTCTTCTGTAGCACGACATTTCGAAAGCTTCTATTCTCTTCTTGTCCAAACTATTTATCGTCCACGTTTCACTTCCATACATGGCTACACTCCATACAAATACTTTTAGAAATGACTTCCTGACACTTAAATCTATACTCGATGTTAACAAATTTCTCTTCTTCAGAAACGCTTTCCTTGCCATAGCCTGTCTACATTTTATATCCTCTCTACTTCGACCGTCATCAGTTATTTTCCTCCCCACTTAGCAAACCTCATTTACTACTTTAAGTATCTCATTTCCTAATGTAATTACCTCAGCATCACCAGACTTAATTCGACTACATTCCATTACCCTCGTTTTGCTTTTGTTGATTTTCATCTTATACCCTCCTTTCAAGACACTGTCCATTCCGTTCAACTGCTCTTCCAAGTCCTTTGCTGTCTCTGACAGAATTACAATGTCATCGGCGAACCTCAAAGTTTTTATTTCTTCTCCATGGATTTTAATACCTACTCCGAATTTTTCTTTTGTTTTCTTTACTGCTTGCTCAATATACAGACTGAATAGCATCGGGGAGAGGCTACAACCCTGTCTCACTCCCTTCCCTTTCATGCCCCTCGACTCTTATAACTGCCATATGGTTTCTGTACAAATTGTAAATAGCCTTTCGCTCGCTGTATTTTACCCCTGCCACCTTTCGAATTTGAAAGAGAGTATTCCAGTCAACATTCTGTTATACCCATTCATTTTAAAGGATTGCGTCGATAGATCACTGGACTTCCTGTTTTCGCAGCAAACAGCTCCCGGACGAGTGAACGTCCTCAATACCACGAACAAATAGTGACGGGGCAAAAACTATGACCTCACGATTCTGCGGAAATCGAGAGACTCGTGCCGACCGAAAAACTCCGCACTGCGGTGCCGAATGAAACGTGGCGAGAAAAGCACGCGTGAAGTCCGCCACGCCGTGGCCGGCGCTGCCTTAGTCCCGGCAGTCAGTCAGAGCGCTGTCCGCGCCGGCTTACCGCCTTTATCAGCAGCTGTGGCCGGCGGTCTGCCCTGCACAGTGGCCGGCTGGAGCGGCGCGGGTCTCCGCTGCCTGAAACCCGACACGACAGGATACAGGACCGCGGACGCGCCCAGCGAGCACTGGCCAGACTCCCTGCCTTCCAGTTACGGCTGTACGATGTCGGCTGAACGTCGATACTCATTTACATTTCGTCATCGACCTCAAACGTCGATTGAGGATGCCAGTCCACACCAAACCGTCGATGATTTTAACGTCGATCCCTAATGATGAATTTATACACAAAGTTCCCAGGAGACCTGCCGAGATGTCAGTGTAACTTCGTACACCGAGCCTTGTCTCCAAAGGGTGCCGGGTCACCTTACAGAAGGCGCGAGTTATTACCTCAGTCCAGAGAGAAAGTAGCCTGCTCTCCTTGCCATGTTCCGACAACTGCTCGGCTACAGACGGAAAGTGTTTCCAGGCAGGTAAGCAGACAGGCAGGACAGAAAATGACTAGCAGTGGTCCAGTGTACCTTCGGCCATGCTCCGTAAGGTGAACTGGTGAGTATCTATGTACATGAAGATAAAAGTTTTTTTGACAGGGTGACTATTTCATAAAACTGCATCACAATTTTTGTACCCAAAACTTCAGAAAAATATTTATTTTTTAGCCTTCCGTACCTCAATCAGAAAAAACAGAACCCTTATACGGCCATTTTGCTGTCCGTCTGTCTGATACACTACTGGCCATTAAAATTGCTACATCACGAAGATGACGTGATACAGACGCGAAATTTAAACGACAGGAAGAAGATTCTGTGATATCAAAATGATTAGCTTTTCAGAGCATTCACACAAAGTTGGCGCCGGTGGCGACACCTACAACCTGATGACATGAGGAAAGTTTCCAACCGGTTTCTCATACACAAACAGCAGTTGACCAGCGTTGCCTGGTGAAACGTTGTTGTGCTGCCTCGTGTAAGGGGGAGAAATGCGTACCATCACGTTTCCGATTTTGATAAAGGTCGGATTGGAGCCTATCGCGTTTGCGGTTTATCGTATCGCCACATTGCTGCTCGCGTTGGTCGAGATCCAGTGACTGTTAGCAGAATATGGAATCGGTGGGCTCAGGAGGGTAATACGGAACGCCGTGCTGGATCCCAACGGCCTCGTATCACTAGCAGTCGAGATGACAGGCATCTTATCCGCATGGCTGTAACGGATCGTGCAGCCGCGTCTCGATCCCTGAGTCAACAGATGGGGACGTTTGCAAGACAACAACCATCTGCACGAACAGTTTGACGACATTTGGAGCAGCATGGACTATCAGCTCGGAGACCGTGGCTCCGGTTACCCTTGACGCTGCATCACAGACAGGAGCGCCTGCGATGGTGTACTCAACGACGAACCTGGGTGCACCAATGGCGAAACGTCATTTTTTCGGATGAATCGAGGTTCTGTTTACACCATCATAATGGTCGCATCCGTGTTTGGCGATATCGCGGTGAACGCACATTGGAACCGTGTATTCGTCATCGCCATACTGGCGTTTCACCCGGCCTGATGGTATGGGGTGCCATTGGTTATACGTCCCGGTCACCTCTTGTTAGCATTCACGGCACTTTGAACAGTGGACGTTACATTTCAGATGTGTTACGACCCGTGGCTCTACCCTTCATTCGATCCCTGAGAAACCCTAGAATTCAGCAGGATAATGCACCACCGCATGTTGCAGGTCCTGTACGGGTCTTTCTGGATACAGAAAATATTCGACTGCTGCCCTGGTCAGCACATTCTCCAGATCTCTCACCAATTGAAAACGTCTGGTGAATGGTGGCCGAGCAACTGGCTCCTCACAATACGCCAGTCACTACTCTTGGTGAACTGTGGTATCGTGTTGAGACTGCATGGGCAGCTGTACCTGTACACGCCATCCAAGCTCTGTTTGACTCAATGCCCAGGCGTATCAAAGCCTATCATTACGGCCAGAGGTGGTTGTTCTGGGTACTCATTTCTCAGGATCTATGGACCCAAATTGCTGAAAATATAATCACATGTCAGTTCTAGTATAATATATTTGTCCAATGAATACCCGTTTACCATCGGCATTTCTTACTGGTGTAGCAATTGTAATGGCCAGTAGTGTATATCATGCTGGAGAAGGGAAATGAAAATCAGAATGGATTCATGATATGGAACTATACTCATGGCTAAGACCTCGTTAGCTAATTTCCATGTCTAGCTCTGAGTATGTTCCTGTGCAATTCTGCTATTTATTCTTTAGAATTTATTTTGCTAGTATCGACGACGACCTGGTGACTGACGAAACACGGGTAGGATCTCCTTACTATTAGGGACACGTTCCCTCCTCGGTTGCGGACGAATCGGTATTTATACTGCTAGTGAAGGTCGCCTGCTTGGCCCGCAGCCTGTTAGCGAGCTTCCAGCACGTTTCCTCTGGCGCTTCTGTGTGCTCCGCGCAGTGCCCGCCTCCCTTCATTTGTGTGCAGAAGCCCTGCTTGTCTCCCGGCGCCGGTACGTCGGCACCTTCAACATGCTTGCTCGGGCGATGTCGCAACTCTGCGGCTGTCTCTCGCTGCCCGCCCCCAGCTGCGTTCTTGCAACACTTTCTGAACTGTACACTAGCAGCATTGGGGTTCCTGACGTCGGACACGCCAATCTCGTGTACTTAAGCGGTAAGACGTGCAGTTCTCTGCGGCAGGTGGAACGGCCACCAGACTGCGTTAGTGTCGCTGGTATTACCAGGCCTAGCAGTGCGTATAAGGGGCGTGGAAAGCGACAGGTGTCCAGTGATCGAAGGACACGTAGATGCCCGCACTTCTAGCAGACAGCGTTACCTGCAGGTGACAGGAGTTCGGAAAGGGCCTCACTGTGTGTCTGTATTGGTCGGCTGGTCGAATCGTGCAATACCCAGATTTGTGGAACGCTCGAATGTGGTGGCCCTATGGTGGAGCAATGGGAACGTGAGGGCACTCCACAGGTCCAAGTCGGAGCCAGTGTCTTACTTCATCAGTAACCTCCTCATCATCCACGAAGTGCTTCCCGCGGAGTGCACACTTCGCTGGGCCAAACAGATGGAAGGTGAGAGCTCCATGTTGTAGGGTGGATGAGGAAGAGTAGTCCAATGAAGTTTTGTCAGCTCCTCTCGGTTGCGCTGTCTTCTGTGAGGCCCTGTATTGTCGTCAACAAAGAGAAGTTGGACTGTATTTTTTGTGGCGACAAACACGCTGAAGTGCAACACCGCACGAGTCAGAGCTCTGTGCGGCCGGCCGGCACGCGGGACGTGGGTCCGGTGTGGTCGTGACCAACACCTCGCCCAACGACTCGCCGTGCTTTTGTTCACTGCCTTGTTTCCGTAGACACTCTGCAAACGCCTATGAATATCTCCGACGCTCTGGTTTCCCGCCAAAAGAAACTCAACGATAACTCTCTGCTTGGAACGCCCCTCCGTCACAGACGCCATTTTGAAGGCTAGGTACAGCACCTCCAACTGTCGGAAGTTCACGACACTATAGGGGCTGAAGAGGGAGTATTTCACGATGTCCCACGACGAATTACGCATTTTATTCAACCAAAATTGACCGAGAAAAAACAGTCTTCTATCACTTTCAGTCGCTTGCCGCAGACTGATTTGACAGTAGCGGACCGAGGCACGTGGGTTTCCCGGCACGTGAGGCAGGCGAGGGCGTGTACCGGCTGCTTCTTATCTCTCGCGGGCGTGGAGCCTCCTATCAGTTGTGTGTGATGTAACTATAATCACCTATCCACCTTAATGCATAAGAAATGCGTCGCATGTACTTCTGTCATCGCAAAATACCCGAAACACAGCTCTGACCAACATCAGAAGTTCTGTCAATGGATTTCGGTTTCATCATGTAGAGGAAGCTTCCCCAGTATCGGACACGAAGGCTCTCTCTAAATTATAATATTTCTTTCTTAAGGTTTTACTGCAACGTTCACCACACTAAAAACGCGAAATGTTATTTAATACAGTTACGAAACACATTGTGGTAAGTTGATTTTTTAATATATATATATATATATATAT
Source organism: Schistocerca cancellata (assembly GCF_023864275.1). NCBI lineage: Eukaryota > Metazoa > Arthropoda > Insecta > Orthoptera > Acrididae > Schistocerca > Schistocerca cancellata. The sequence continues at coordinate 11,082,635 of NC_064635.1, read as the reverse complement.
ATATATATATATATTGCATCCTTTGTAGTTTGCGCGTTTAAATTCCCTCAGGATTGTATCGGACGTAAGATTGTAACGTGTATAAAAGTATTTTTGTTACAAAGTGTTTTAAATGAACCTTAAACGGTCATAACTTATGGACATTAAGGTAAGTACAAGTTACACTTCATAGTAATAACTGTGTCACAACGTGGAAACTTAACGTTATTCTGACTTTTTGCTTATTTGAGTTAGTACATTAAAGTTTGGAACAGCAAGGGCCTAAGATCAAAATATTACTTTCGTCTTAGGTGAAACATTTATCACACGTATAGAAAAGACAGTCCCCCTGGGTATGGCCACTATTCTACTGCCGTAACCCTACAAATCAGTTTCTGATCCAGTCTTCTTAGAAGGTTTCACTGATTTCCATCATTGTTTCGTGTCCATCACCGAATGTTCTTTGAATAAAGTTCTCTCTTTAAACAGGTTTCATGGCCAACTTATTGTTTTCCTGTATAACAGCTTTTAATCTCTCACTTAATGTACTTCTTGGAACTGAAGATTTCTGTCTCGCTTCACTGTCAGTGATTCCAAAAAAATGGTTCAAATGGCTCTGAGGACTATGGGACTTAACTTCTGAGGTCATTAGTCTCCTAGAACTTAGAACTACTTAAACCTAACTAATCTAAGGACATCACACACACCCATGCCCAAGGCAGGATTCGAACCTGCGACCGTAGCGGTCACGTAGTTCCAGACTAAAGCGCCTAGAACCGCTCGGCCACCACGGTCGGCAGTCATTCCAAGCAGTATGATTTTTGCTACGTCTTCCTTAATGATAGTGTCATCGCATTTTTTTTGTGTTATGTGTTTTATGCTGTAAAACTCAAACTTACCGCTGTCTCAGTTTAACATTCGCATTTTTATTACTCCTGCTAGACATTGCCACGGCAATACATACAGTAATACCAGTATATAACTTGTTCCTGCCCTGAAACACTTCAGTGGACATGGAGATAAAAGCACCCCAGCAAGAACAGTGACACAGCTTAAAAATGTAATATCTGAGAAAACTCGACTTAAGAGTCCATACATATTATACAAACTTGTGTGTGTGTGTGTGTGTGTGTGTGTGTGTGTGTGTGTGTGTGCTCCGCATATCCTTCTGAATCAGTCGACCGATTTCGAGGAAACTTGGAGCACACATACCTTAGTGTCAGGTGACAGTAGGTGTGGGGGTAAGAACCACCTCCCTACCAAAGCGGTGGGGATGGTGTTGTGAGAAAGAAGGGCAGCCCGCGACGTGTGATTCTCCGGACTTTACTCATCCTGTATTTGAGAAAAAGAGCACGTAACGACGTGCAACGAACTGTGCACATAACTTCAAATCTTCAAGAAATTTTTTCTCTCTGACAACTCCTACAAAATGATGAAAGGAAAGTTTATCGTTTACTTCTTTTCCGCTGTTCACGCAGTAAAACTACCGCATCATGTGTTACGTCATAATCTGCTACTTCTTTACTACTAACTGTATCCACGACAAATTCTGAAGATGGTGTGCACGTACAGCCCTCAATATAACTGCACGACACGCAGTTGAGGTGATGCGACCTCGCACACTGTGACATGCGTGAGTAACTGCCGCATTAATTACTTCTTTGCTACTAACTCTATTCGCAACATATTTGGCAGACAGTACCCCACATATGCCACTGTATGTGCCTACAGTATTGTACGACACACAGTTCAGTAGATATGACGTCATGGACATTAAGCACGAGTCCAGACGGTGCGTGTTCGCAGAGCTGTAAATAAACATGTGAGCAATGGCGGCTTTCTGGCCTAGTTAATTCTATAAAACGTATACCGAAATACTACAGGCTTCCTTTAAATTTCAAATAAGTGTTGTCGGCAGGAAATTCCACTCTAATTTTCGTGCTCGTTGCGGAAATTCTCGCGTATTTTTCGGTATCATAAATTAAAGACGCCGTTTTTCAACTTGTGTCACTTTTCTTGCCGTGGTGTGACATTTTTAATAGGAGACGGGCTACTGACTTACAGCGTGAGTCACTTTGAAGGCGCGCCGCCCTGTTAGATGCCCCAAAACATCGGCAGACTACTGTTTACAACTCCTCCTCATCCTTCTTCTTCTTCTTCTTCTTCTTCTTCTTCTTCTTGATTTCTGTCGTGTGCACCCAACACTGCAGATCTGTTATTGCTTTCGTGAAGAACCCAGTGTCAGGAACTCATTTTCACACTTTCTCCTCGCCTTAAATGCACGTTTGAGCCAGTAATACGACTCGTTTGGACTCGTCTTTAATACAGTTTTTTTGATGTTGTTGAGCAACAGTCATACAATAATTTTTAAATGAACACGTCATCATTTGGCTGTATCGTTGTTTGTTGAATTACGACCCAGGTTTCGGCATTTTATAGCATTTTCAAGTGATGGAGGCAACACAGTCAAATGACGCTGTGTTCATTTAAGAAATAAATTTCTCTTTGTTATACGTGATGTGAGAAGGCTGCTTCCATAGTGAACCGTTTTCCTTAATAAGGACTGACGGAATTGATGTCTGTTCTATGTCCTCTTCGCGAAAACGATGGCAGAAGTTTTGCTGTGTTTGATCGGTTTCCACTCTTTCCTTCTCATGGAGTCCAGCGTGAGAGCTTTTCGAGTTGGACCGATGGGAAATCTGAAATCTACAGCAAATGTAAGCAGTGCAGTAAAAATTCATGCATATGACAGAAACTTTATATGAGAGGTGTCCAGTGTCCAACCAGTACGAAACACAGGGGGACCGCAAGCGACGCAAATCAGGTATCAATGTGACGTAAGAAGTGAGCATCTGTCACGCGATCTCTGTATTTTCAGTGTGAAAGTTCCGCCACACGATGGTATCCTCGCAATGGTCCACCTGGTCCACAGAAGTTTTGCTTTTTTATACTTAGCAGTTACTGTTAAGTACGTTATGGGCGACCCAAAAATATTCTTCTTTGAATATGGTCCACGTAGGCTAAAAGATTGGACACCCCTGCTTTAGACTATAATCAGCATGACTAGTGCACCCGTAAATGAGGCAAAGTGGCAATTTTTGATCAATACACTTCCACCATAAGTTAGTGTTTGGGGCAACTAATATGGCGGCCGGCCGTTGTGGCGGAGCGCTTCTAGGCGCTTCAGTCTGGAACCGCGCGACCGCTACGGTCGCAGGATCGAATCCTGCCTCGGGCAAGGATGTGTGTGATGTCCTTAGGTTAGTTAGGTTTAAGTAGTTCTAGGGGAGTGATGACCGCAGGTGTTAAGTCCCATAGTCCTCAGAGCCATTTGAACCAACTAATATGGCGGACGTCGGCTTCCAATCTGTAATGTTATCGTAACTCCCCGTATTTTACCTCCATAGCAGTGTCGCCGCAACAGGTAGACTCTAGAAACAGTCTTGAACGGTAGAATCCCCAGACCGATACTATCCGAGCTTACCTTTTCCTTGTATCACAATGCAATTTAGACCTTATTCCCACGATTATCTACGCGAACAGATCATCACCGACCGTGACTGACTGTCAATATACATTGTGTATCAAAAAGAACCATCCGGTTCAAAAAATCATAACTATTATGTTATTTGAGATATGTCCGTCGACAATGTACTATTGTAAAGAGCTAACTCTCGAGTTCTACATGGTTCCCGCTAGGTAGCAGCAGTGTGCGCCCACTTCATTTCTAGTAAAAATAGTGTTAGGACAACATAGAGCGTTTTGTGTCCTACGTTTGGCACTGTGCGGGTTAGTAATAACTGTTCAGCGTGACTTTGATATTAAGTATGGCGTGGATCCTCCTACAGCACAGACCATTAGACGATGGCATGAACAATTCCGAGAAACAGGTTGTTTGCGTAAAGGCAAATGGTCGGGTCGTTCCCGAATGTCTGACACAGGCGTCGAACGCATCCGCCACAGTTTCACAAGGAGTCCGCAGAAATCCGTTTGTCGTGCAGCTCGCACTCCATTTACATGGAAAGGTGGATCGTCGTAATGTGAGAATATGGGGTACGGAACACCCACATGAAGTTGTACATGAGAGGGACTGTCCATAATTTAATATGTTTTGTGCAGTTTCACGGGAAAAGGCGTATGGTCCATTTTTATTTGCCGAGAACACTGTTACAGGAAGCAGATATCTCGATTTGCTTGAGAACTCCCTTTTCTCACAGTTGGAGACTGATTCGAACGATTTCATTTACCAGCAGGATAAGCCACCGGCACAGTGGAAGTGCGGAAATTTTTATATCAAAGGATTACTGGACGATGGATCGGTCGCACTGCACCAAATGATTCAGCCTTACATTACTGGCCTCCAAGGTCACCAGACCTGACTGACTGTTTGTTGTGGGGGTTTAGAAAAGACTGAGGCATCGCATAACAGCACTGTGGAAGGTGTAACGCAAGACACGCTCGCTGTAGTGTGGGAGCAATTTGAATTCCGCACTAACATACGCTGTGCATCTCAAGAGGGCATATTAAACAAGTATGAAAAGGTCAGAAAACATAATTCATGTATATATTTATTAGTTTCAGAAATACAGACGTGCGAAATCGGATGATTCTTTTTGATACACCTGTACTTTGCACAAGCTGCCTAAAGCGGCTTTTGATACCAGTGTACATGACTTTACTAGCTCCATAACGGCGAAAGCTGTCGTTCTTGATGGCATTTACAGAACACCGGGCGAGAATGAATGAACAAGTGTTTACTGCGTTTTAATCTTCGACGTTCCGCAGAAAATGCAGCCTGGAAGACTTATTAAACGGAATATCGCTGGCGTAACGTAAATAAGTGCACTGCAGTCAAGGCAAAGCTTTCGTATCTACAAAGCTAAGCAGCAAAATTCCGATTCGAGGAGACAGCTACTTAAGCCGTTCCCTGCAGATAGCCTTTACGTTACGTAAAGCGCCGGTGGGTAACAGTAGCTGGCGTGCTGGCGGCTCATTTGTCGCACAGTTTGCGAAAGAACTCGCTGTACAGGTTACCGTCATACTAGAGCTGGACGCACTTTTTGCGGAGACGGTCTTGCACGAAATTATACTGTTTACGTTTCCCAGGGGCAGGACGTAACCTACACTAGCCTGTTGTTGGGAAACGACCTCGTCAGAAGAGCATGCGGACAAGAAATAAGTCTGCGTCCCTGGATGTCTGTTGCTTACCTCAAGTTTTGACAGAATGACGTTCACCGAACACTTCGGAGTAGCTCCATACTTACCAATCAAATACAATCGTTTGTTCGACAAAAAAAATCCGTAACTAAAGGCTGGAAAGTTAGACAGGTCACAGCAGTACACAAGAAAGGAAATATAGACTTATAATTCAGCGAATTATTGCTACCACTAACAACGGTTTGCAGTAGAATTTTCGAATATTACGGTGTTCGAACAGCTTGAAATACCTCGAAGGGAACGATTTATTGACAAATAGCCAATACGGATTCACTAAATATGCTTCTTGTGGAAAAACAACTAGCTCCTTGAAACTTCCTGGCAGATTAAAACTGTGTGCCGGACCGAGACTCGAACTCGGGACCTTTGCCTTTCGCGGGCAAGTGCTCTACCACCGAGCTACCCAAGCACGACCCACGCCCCGTCCTCACAGCTTTACTTCTGCCAATACCTCGTCTGCTACCTTCCAAACTTTACAGAAGCTCTCCTGCGAACCTTTCTTTCAGGAGTGCTAGTTCTGCAGGTTCGGGAGAGCTTCTGTAAAGTTTGAAAGGTAGGAGACGAGGTACTGGCAGAAGTATAGCTGTGAGGACGGGGCGTGAGTCGTGCTTGGGTAGCTCGGTGGTGGTAGAGTACTTGCCCGCGAAAGGCAAAGGTCCCGAGTTCGAGTCTCGGTCGGGCACACAGTTTTAATCTGCCAGGAAGTTTAACATCAGCGCACATTCCGCTGCAGAGTGAAAATCTCATTCTCAAACTAGCTCCTTATTCTCACGAAGTAATGAGTGCTACTGACATGGGATCTCAAATCGGTTCCATATTTCCAGAAGGCATTTGACACTGTTTTTCACAAGTCATTTCGAGTTGCGTCGCTATGGAGTATCGTCTCAGTTGTGTGACTGGATCCGTAATCTCCACTCAGAAAGGGTACCGTTCGTATTAACTGACGAAAACGTACGTAGGGAATCTGAAGTGAGATCTCGGTTTCCGCAAGGAAGCGTTGCAAGCTCTCTTCTGTTTCTGATGTAATCCTGCCTCGGCCATGGATGTGTGAGATGTCCTTAGGTTTAAGTAGTTCTAAGTTGTAGGGGACTGATGACCTCAGATGTTAAGTCCCATAGTGCTCAGAGCCATTTCAACCATTTTTTTTCTTTTGGAAACGATGTAGGAGCGCTTTTACATTGATTGCAGAGGGATGCTGTCATTTACCATCTAGTAAAGTCATCAGAAGACCGAAAGTATTGCGATAAGATATCTGCATGTTGCGAAAAGTGGCGATTGACCCTGTAGCATGAAAAGTGTGAGGTCTCCCACATAAATAGTAAAGAGATTACTTTGAATTTCCGTAAATCGCACAAATTTATGGCCTTTCGATTCGACTAAAGACCTACGTGCTACCATGGTCGGTTTCAGGCAAATCGCCAAATACTGCTCCAACCCGTAAAAGTTTCTCGCCGTATCCCTCTGTACCTTCAGCTTTTAGCGCGCAGAAATTAAAAAAAAAAACTCTTTCTGCGTGTCAAGATAGATAGTAATTTTTTCATAATGTGGGACCAAAGCCATAATATACTTCTTTAAAGTCAGTATCGCCATTAGACTCTTGTTCATTTACAGTGTTACGTTTACACTTACACTATCATGATTTCGGCTTCAAAGTGCCATATGGCATACTGTCGTATTAAAATCAAAATCAAGACGGAGCTTCGGTACTCAACAGGAAACTTAAACTACTGCTACTTCTTCAGAACATAACAGGCGAATGCCTAAATAGTGCCTGTATTGTCTGTGGTTTTTTGATCCACGTATTTCTTTCTTGGTCTGCCGACAGATCACTCCCCTTCCGGTCGATAGTTCAGTTCCAATTTACGCAGTCTATTTTCATTCATTCTTGTGACATTATCTCTTTATCTATTTTCATAGACCTTTTCTGATAGTTGTATTCCTTATCGTGTACACAGTTTGTAGCCAACTGCATGTCTTAAAAACCTCATTTCCGTAAATCCGATTCTTCGATCGTTTCCAGCCGTTATTTTCCAAGTGTTGGTATTGCAATTTTTGGTTTGTATAACTTCTACAGGGATTGTTCCGTCACTTTGTTATTCAGTGTTTTGTATATGGTCCTGCTAATGTAAGTGAATCTTTCAACATTTTCCGGTACGCCTTTTCGTTTGTGAAGAAGATTGTATTTCCCAAGAAGCGCAGTTCATTCACTCCCTCTGTGTTCTGGTCGTTTATTACAATACAATTTTGTTTTAATATCTAAAATGTCGGTAAAACAAACCTGAAAGAATAAGAGATATAAAACAAAACAGTAGAAAAATATGGCTAGGTAATCCCATTACTATAGCAGGATGAGTTAGGCACTGTGCATAATATGCTTCAAATGGCTCTGAGCACTATGGGACTTAACATCTTAGGTCATCAGTTCCGTAGAACTTAGAACTACTTAAACTTAACTAACATAAGGACATCACACACATCCATGCCCGAGGCAGGATTCGAACCTGCGACGTAGCGGTCGCGCGGCTCCAGACTGTAGCGCCTAGAACCGCTCGGCCACTCCGGCCGTCACTTTGCATAATACATCAGGCCTGACTGGACTGGTTAGCTAGCTACTTTCATGTTCCATGGATCATTTCTACGATTAATTTTAATGAAGTGGAACGAGGGACTTTACATTCACACAACGCATTCATCTGAAAATACAGGTACATGCAGACCGTTCACAATGTTTGGTTTTTGTAAATACAGATGTAGAGTAGAGTATCGTACCTGACGCGTTTTACATATTACATAAAGAGAAATTCCTCTGCTGAATAGAAGCAGATGACAAAGAGAAACGTTTTTAGTGTGTTTTCCAATTTAACTTCGCTGTCTGTGAGACATTTAATACCATTCGGTAACTGGTCATAAATTTTGGTAGCAGCATTGTTTACTTCTTCCTCACCTAAAGTAAACCTTAATGTGGAGTAATTAATATTTTTCTTCTTCTGATATTCCACTTACATATATCATCGTTCGTTTTCAGCTACATTGCGTTATTTACAACAAATAATATACCGTGAAGCATAAGTCAAAGTGCCTACCACCTGAAAGAGATGTCTACAAGATGATGTGGGTGAGCACCATTTATTATTCAGGACACACGACACACACACACACACACACACACACACACACACACACACACACATGGCAATTAAGGACATTATCTGCCAGTGGGCCTTGATGAATACCAATGGGGAAACTTGAGAACTTGTGCCAGACGAGAATTCGAACCCGGGCCTCCTACTTACTAGGCACTGCTCTCACCACTACGCAATCCGGGCACAGTGGCCAATGCAACTGCGCAGACTACCCTAGCACGCCTCCCGCCAGACCCAAATTCTCAATTATCCACACACTATATTGATGTATCCAGAATGAGAGTTTCACTCTGCAGCGGAATGTGCGCTGATATGAAACATCCCGGCAGATTAAAACTGTGTGCCCGACCGAGACTCGAACTCGGGACCTTTGTCTTCCGCGGGCAAGTGCTGTACCATCTGAGCTACCCAAGCACGACTCACGCCCCGTCCTCACAGCTTTATTTTTGCCAGTACCTCGTCTCCTGCCTTCCAAACTTTACAGAAGCTCTCCTGCGAACCGAGTTCTATTGATGTAGTTTCCCTTGTCGACTATCCTCGCTGCTCGCGGCATTTCGGCAATTCCCGTGAGAGTTGGAGCATGATGTGCATCCGCACTGAAGTGACAGTTGACCATCGTCGCCTTAACTACTTATAATTCTATACACTGATGAGCCAAAACATTATGAGTCCCTGCTTAATACCTTGTTTGTCCGTTTTTGGAACGAAATAAATCACCAATTTCACGTGTCAAAGAGCCAACAGTTTGTTGCTAGGTTTGCGGAGGTACGTGGCATTAGACGCCTACACACGGGTCATGTAATTCGCGTAAAAAACGGAGCGCTCATTCGCATAAAAGGTGATGGCGCGATAGCGAACCAGATGGCGTCCGTAGGATTTACATCAGCCGGATTTGGCCGCACAGAAGCATGAAAACGAATTCATCCTAATGCTTCTCAAGTGACTGTAGCACGGTTCGGTTCTGGCTCCGAGACGGAGAAAGTGATACCGCTGAAAGATGACGTAGTCTCCGGGGAAGACATCAAGCATGAAGTGATGCAGCTGTCACCGTGTATCCGATACTACCACAGATACCACGCAGGCGCGGGAGTTGTCTCCCATAGCACAATATCTACATCTACATCTACATCCATACTCCGCAATCCACCTGACGGTGTGTGGCGGAGGGTACCTTCAGTACCTCTATCGGTTCTCCCTTCTATTCCAGTCTCGTATTGTTCGTGGAAAGAAGGAATGTCGGTATGCCTCTGTGTGGGCTCTAATCTCTCTGATTTTATCCTCATGGTCTCTTCGCGACATATACGTAGGAGGGAGCAATATACTGCTTGACTCCTCGTTGCAGGTATGTTCTCGAAACTTTGACAAAAGCCCATACCGAGCTACTGAGCGTCTCTCCTGCAGAGTCTTCCACTGGAGTTTATCTATCATCTCCGTAACGCTTTCGCGATTACTAAATGATCCTGTAACGAAGCGCGCTGCTCTCCGTTGGATCTTCTCTATGTCTTGTATCAACCCTATCTGGTACGGCTCCCACACTGCTGAGCAGTATTCAAGCAGTGGGCGAACAAGCGTACTGTAACCTACTTCCTTTGTTTTCGGATTGCATTTCCTTAGGATTCTTCCAATGAATCTCAGTCTGGCATCTGCTTTACCGACGATCAACATTATATGATCATTCCATTTTAAATCACTCCTAATGCGTACTCCCAGATAATTTATGGTATTAACTGCTTCCAGTTGCTGACCTGCTATTTTGTAGCTAAATGATAAAGGATCTATCTTTCTGTGTATTCGCAGCACATTACACTTGTCTACATTGAGATTCAATTGCCATTCCCTGCACCATGCGTCAATTCGCTGCAGATCCTCCTGCATTTCAGTACAATTTTCCATTGTTACAACCTCTCGGTACACCACAGCATCATCTGCAAAAAGCCTCAGTGAACTTCCGATGTCATCCACCAGGTCATTTATGTATATTGTGAATAGCAACGGTCCTATGACACTCCCCTGCGGCATACCTGAAATCACTCTTACTTCGGAAGACTTGTCTCCATTGAGAATGACATGCTGCGTCCTGTTATCTAGGAACTCCTCAATCCAATCACACAATTGGTCTGATAGTCCATATGCTCTTACTTTGTTCATTAAACGACTGTGGGGAACTGTATCGAACGCCTTGCGGAAGTCAAGAAACACGGCATCTACCTGTGAACCCGTGTCTATGGCCCTCAGAGTCTCGTGGACGAATAGCGCGAGCTGGGTTTCACATGACCGTCTTTTTCGAAACCCATGCTGATTCCTACAGAGTAGGTTTCTAGTCTCCAGAAGAGTCATTATACTCGAACACTACTGCCCCCACCTGCCAGTGTGGATAGCGCGCTGCACGTGTCGAGCCCCCGTTCACATCGATGACGGCGTTTGTGGAGACGACCATCGATCTGGTGTACCAAAAAATGATTCATCCGCCAAAGTGCCACATTTCCATAGCTCCAATCCGGCTGATCCTGTGGCCACTGCAATCGTAACTGACGATGCCGTTGGGTAAACACGTGGAAACGCCTGCTGCGGGCCTCCACGTTGCACGGTGTACGACGAACGCTGTGCTCCGGAACACTTGCGGGCGCACCAGCACTGTGCCCATTCGCCAGAGCTGCTATAGATCGCCGTCTGTCCCACTCCAGAGAGCAGGTAAGCCTCCTAACCCCACTGTCTGTCAAGATTCGTGGACGTCGAATCGTTTAGCGCCTGGTGGTAGTTTCACTATCGTCTTACCTCTTTCCGTAGTTGCTCACGACAGTAGCACGCGACCATTCCACCAGCTTCGCCGTTTTCACTATGCTCGTTCACATGTTCTGCGTAATAATAATCCGCCCTTTATATTTTGACTAAAGTTCAGTCTTGATCACTCATGTATGTTTTAATGATTTAGGTAACCGGTTTCGGTTCTTTCTACAGAACCATCATCAGACCCATGGCTCCCTTAGGATGGTAGGCGGAGCTCTCCTCGCTGCTATGCAGTCAACTGATGTTGAGCGAGGAGAGCTCCGCCTACCATCCTAAGGGAGCCATGGGTCTGATGATGGTTCTGTAGAAAGAACCGAAACCGGTTACCTAAATCATTAAAACATACATGAGTGATCAAGACTGAACTTTAGTCAAAATATAACAATTGATTGATCACTGCTTTCCAAAAATGTTTACCAAAATCTGCCCTTTGTCAAAGTCGCTTACCTCAATGGATTTCCCCCCTTGCAGCCCATATCCTCTCTAGGGGTGATCCCCGGTCCGTGTTTGCTCCGCGTACATACTTTTGTTACTGCGTCACGTGCACACATCATCATCATCAAACGTCGCCGTGGACACTCTCGAGTTTTACATGGTTCCCGCTAGGTAGCAGCAGTGTGCACCGACTTCAGTTCTAGTAAAAACGATGTCGGGACAACGGTAAGCGTTTTGTGTTCTACGTTTGGCGCAGTGCGGGTCTGAAATAACTGTTCAGCGTGAACTTCGTACTAGGTGTGGTATGGATCCTCCTACAGCACAGAGCATCAGACGATTGCATGAACAGTCCGAGAAACAGGTTGTTTGTGTAAAGGCGAATCGCCGGGCCGTCCCCGAGTTGTCCGACACAGACAGAACACTCGTTACAGGTATGCTTGAGAATTTTCTTTTCCGACAAATGGAGACTGATTCGAACGACTTCATTTACCAACAGGATGGGGCACCGCCACACTGGCATCTGGAAGTGCAGCAATTTTTAAATCATAGGGTTACCGAATGATGGATCGGTCGCACTGGAGTAAATGATTCAGCCTTAGATTACTGGCCTTGAAGGTCACCCGACCTGACTGTATGTGATTATTTCTTGTGGGGGTTTATAAAAGACTGTTTATGTGCCTCCGTTACCAACAACAGTGAATGACCTGAGACATCGGAGAACAGCTTACGTGGAAGCTGTAACTGAAGACATGCTCGCTGCAGTGTGGGGAACAATTTGAATACCTCATTGAGATATGTCGTGCATGTCAAGGGGGGGCACACTGAATACCTTTGAAAAGGTGTGGATAAAAACGTTTTCCGTTTGCCGTTCATCAAAATGCAAAATTCACTGGATATGTTTATTAGTTCCAGAAATATAAACGTGCCTAATCCGATGTGGTATATATATTCTGAGGTGTGGGGTTCATCTGTTATTCTGCGACAGATTAGTCTGAGATGTACCCTTTACCCTGTGGCTTCTGCAAGATGCAATTTCCACCCCCACACTACTACAGAAGTCAGACAGACGCTCCTAACGTTCTAAAGAGAAATGCCTGAAAAACTTTCAGCAATAAATATCTTCTGGAGTCGTCCGCTGTAAGGAAATGACGAATTCACAAAATTTCTTATGTAACTAGTGGGATACTTGGGTACTGGAGTAGTGCTAGTTAGTGTAGGAAAAACATGAAACTAACGAAAATTAATATTTATTTTGCAAAAATTCTGAGAAATCACAATGGCACTTTTAATTATGAATTGAACAAGTTATATCCTGGTTCTTTTCGGAATGTGAAGTTACCTCTCAAGGATAGGATTCGCTAATGAAATTTCTATACAAAGTTTAAGATTGTTATTGACTTGGCAGAATGGCTGAGAGGCGCACCTACACAACTTGAATAATTATCCGTTAGAATGTTGCTAGGTACGGTCGAGGCTGTCGTGTGTGAAATGCAGTGAAGTGTACTGTTGTGGAGGAAATATGGGGCTCACAAGAGCTGTAGCGCACAATACCGTAAGCTGCGATGACTGCTGTCTGCGCCACTTGCTGCTCACAAATAAGATAACTCTCGTTCTATCTGGATTGAACTTCGCCAATCAAACTCTCCCTATGCCTTGATGAAGTCAAGGATTCCTATTCGCCCCTAGTCTAACTATTGGCGTAGTACACCGGTCAGATAACCAGCCCACCACAATGCCACTAAAATATTCGCTCGCAGGCGTTTAACTATAACTCCGTCCATTCACAACACACAATAAGTGTGTCAGCCAACACAGTGAACAATGCTTAATCGCACGGACTCAGTATAGAGTCGCCCTTTGATTCGTTCTCGACAGAGGTGCTCTCCCAGTGAAGTACTGAGGAGAGACTTGTTCCTCGCTCCAAGAGCGACAATGGAACAGCCCCTCTCCACGCCAGACGTGAAGAGGAATATCTTTCGGTCTCTTCCATTATTCCTTCAGCTCAAGGCGTCAGAAATATCGTCTGCCAATCAGCATTGCTCTTCTAAAATGGGAGAATGACGTTTCGTTCAAGGCGACCAATCCGGAAACCTATAGCATTGGCGTTTGCTGTCTTCCTGTGAAAATCTCTGAAACTGCATGCTATGTGTAAAGAATGCGTAGGCTGGCCGCTCCCACACAATGTAGCGGAATTTGCTTTTAAGCCAAACACGGGGTTGTTCCCCCCTTTCCACTCGGGCCCACGCTGTCCGCTACAGGCGGTCACCGGCCGACATGGGCTGGGTCGTCCTCTGAAGGGCCTGGGGTCCCGCTGTGCAGCCTCTCTCCCGAACTAAAAGCTGCTGTGACCGTCGTGTCTGGAATGTATGTGTGCACTCAGCTTTGAGTATTTGAACCACGGTGCGCTCACTTGTCAATTGCATATCGTTAACATGAATTCATACAACATTGACTTTATCTTATCGACTTTGGGTTCGAATGAAGCGTCTTGATGTGCGGAACATGATTGTGAGGTCGGAATATGTAAGCAATGAAGGTCAGGAGATCACGCCGTCTTTATATATATATATATATATATATATATATATATATATATATATATATATATATATATATATATATACCACATGTTATTGTTACAGCACGATTTGAACAATTTATTTTAGCATATATTTAGAATGCACCGCCAGTTGTTTATCTTTTGAAACAATTCGTATGAAGTGGTAGAAGAACGAAAATTGGTATTTGCATAAATAACAATAGCAAATTTGGAAAGCCTTTATTTTTAGGAATACATTCTCTTCATGTCTCCTTTAAATGAGATACGTTATTTGTCTTTACAAATGTTTGCAAACCAAATCAAGGTTAGTGTATTACTGAAAAGGCTGTGAGAGTGTATTACGGAAATCACCCCCACCTCGAGAGGAAACATAAGTCTGCCGCAACTGTCAGTCTGTTGTCTCGCACAGAGTGAAACCACTAAAGCCCGGCGGATGAGTTAAACATTCATATGGCTGATGCGGACGCAGAGATCAGTTTCATTCGACTAAAGAAAATAAGTGAGTGAAAAAAAACTCGGACTGGTGAAGCGTTTGTAAAAAAACTAGCCCCTTGCCCCGTTACTGCCTGGTGAAGCGTAGCGTCTGAGGAAAGGATGGGTAGAGTCTAGTTCAGACGCATCACTGGCAGCGGCAGGCAGCGCAGGGGCGCTGTACACGCGAGCTGGCCCGCTGTGCTGTGCTGTGCTGTGCTGTGCTGTGGAGATAAGAGGCAGGGCGCCGAGGTGATAACGCGCACTGGCCGATAGCGCAGTCGCCCGACCGAAGATAAAGGCGGCCCGCGCTTCCTTTGTGTCGCCAGACAGACACACACAGTCACCGAAGACTGCCTCTGGCCGTGTCACAGCACAGATGCTGCATCTGCTCCTATACAGCACTGTACAAACTGGAATCCGTGCCTTTGCACACAACTGGTCTGAATCACATTTAACAAATAGAGTGTTTGAATCATTCAGCAAACTTTTCGCAATGTTCAGAGGACAGACAATTTTACTGACTCTGAAGAATCACGAAGGGAGTCCCACAGTGCTCCATTCTGGGTCCTCTCCTAATCCTCATACGCAGTGATTCACGAAGACATGAAAATATTTTAATATGCTATTCTATAAGTAAAGCAGATCGCAGTTATAAGAGTTGAGGGACATGAAAGGGAAGCAGTGGTTGGGAAGGGAGTGAGACAGAATTGTAGCCTCTCCCCGATGTTATTCAATTGGTATATTGAGCAAGCAGTAAAGGAAACAAAAGAAAAGTTGGAAGTAGGTATTAAAATCCATGGAGGAGAAATAAAAACTTTGAGGTTCGGCGATGACATTGTAATTCTGTCAGAGACAGCAAAGGACTTGGAAGACCAGTTGAACGGAATGGACAGTGTCTTGAAAGGAGGGTATAAGATGAACATCAACAAAAGCAAAACGAGGGTAATGGAATGTAGTCGAATTAAGTCGGGTGATGCTGAGGGAATTAGATTAGGAAATGAGACACTTAAAGTAGTAAAGGAGTTTTGCTATTTGGGGAGCAAAATAACTGATGATGGTCGAAGTAGAGAGGACATAAAATGTACACTGGCAATGGCAAGGAAAGCGTTTACGAAGAAGAAAAATTTGTTAACATCGAGTATAGATTTAAGTGTCAGGAAGTCGTTTCTGAAAGTATTTTTATGGAGTGCAGCCATGTATGCAAGTGAAACGTGGACGATAAATAGTTTGGACAAGAAGAGAATAGAAGCTTTCGAAATGTGGTGCTACAGAAGAATGCTGAAGATTAGATGGGTAGACCACATAACTAATGAGGAGGTATTGAATAGAATTGGGGAGAAGAGGAGTTTGTGGCACAACTTGTCCTACCAACCGATCCCTTCTTCTAGTCATGTTCTGAGCCATCAAGGGATCACCAATTTAGTACTGGAGGGCAGTGTGGAGGGTAAAAATCGTAGAGGGAGACCAAGAGATGAATACATTAAGCAGATTCAGAAGGATGTAGGTTGCAGTAGGTACTGGGAGATGAAGAAGCTTGCACAGGATAGAGTAGCATGGAGAGCTACATCAAACCAGTCTCAGTTCTGAGGACCACAACAACATTCCATAAGTTAAACTAAAAAAAAAGTTCATACACGCATAGGTCCGCAAATGTTTAGTTACGGAGTTACGGCTAATAAAAGATTTTGCCTGAAACTTAGAGACTTCGCTAATATGAAGCCATCGCAGAACTGTACGCGGTTGAAGTACAGCACGATTTCCATTTATTTAGTGGTCTGGTGAATCTAATAAAACATGTCCCAGACGTGTATCTGCAGTAGTTTTCCAGAACATCCAGAGAGGCAAAGAAGTAATTTTGTAAATTTTTTTTATTTATAAACTACTTGGCCCAAAGTGTTTTTTTTAAAGTCCAGACAATTGCACAAAGTTTTCAACAGAAGTCGTACAGAATTTAATTTTCGAAAACTGATGGTAATAACGTTAACCGAAGATGTATAAATGTGTCAGATAATGTGCTTCTATTAATAGCATAGCACACGTGAAACCATTTTAAACCGAAAAAAACAAAGCTCAGTGTTAGGGAGTTGTACAGCGTACATCCAATTTCACAATACATTCACAATAAATGTTTGCTTCGGACCATACGTGCTCGTTATGTAGACTGTTTATACTATCTCGGGTAAACTGTAACCCATGAGTAAATAAAATGTATTTGTGTAACTGCCGATTAGCATTCAACCAGTTGCACAACTCCAAGCGAAGGGCAGGATCTCCCGGATGTAAGCGAGGCACTTTTTGTTAATGGTAACGTCTTCACGTATCGAGCCCTCGTACTGATTTTGAACGCTAGGTAGAGAACCTGTCTCCATAACATTAGAAACACACCGCTAATTGTTCGTACATTCGGAATCCTCCGAGTAGGATAACGTACGCGATATTCGTTAACTGCAGCCGTAGCATTACCATCACAATTGCCATAAATAAACACCATATCGGCGTATTCCTGTATCGTAAATTTGAAAGGCATCCCTATTTCATAAATAATCTACAAACTACAACAGTTACTATGTGCTTTCACTTAAATACACTGCTGTTCTTATGTCCTTTCACTGAACAATACATATAAATACTGAACAATATATATAAATGACCTAGTAGATAGTGTCGGAAGTTCCATGCGGCTTTTCGCAAATGATGGTGTAGTATACAGAGAAGTTGCAGCATTAGAAAATTGGAGCGAAATGCAGGAAGATCTGAAGCAGATAGGCACTTGGTGCAGGGAGTGGCAACTGACCCTTAACATAGACAAATGTAATGTATTGCGAATACATAGAAAGAAGGATCCTTTATTGTATGATTATATGATAGCGGAACAAACACTGGTAGCAGTTACTTCTGTAAAATATCTGGGAGTATACGTGCGGAACGATCTGAAGTGGAATGATCATATAAAATTAATTGTTGGTAAGGCGGGTACCAGGTTGAGATTCATTGGGAGAGTCCTTAGAAAATGTAGTCCATCAACAAAGGAGGTGGCTTACAAAACACTCGTTCGACCTATACTTGAGTATTGCTCATCAGTGTGGGATCCGTACCAGATCGGGTTGACGGAGGAGATAGAGAAGATCCAAAGAAGAGCGGCGCGTTTCGTCACAGGGTTATTTGGTAACCGTGATAGCGTTACGGAGATGTTTAACAAACTCAAGTGGCAGACTCTGCAAGAGAGGCGCTCTGCATCGCGGTGTAGCTTGCTCGCCAGGTTTCGAGAGGGTGCGTTTCTGGATGAGGTATCGAATATATTGCTTCCCCCTACTTATACCTCCCGAGGAGATCACGAATGTAAAATTAGAGAGATTAGAGCGCGCACAGAGGCTTTCAGACAGTCGTTCTTCCCGCGAACCATACGCGACTGGAACAGGAAAGGGAGATAATGACAGTGGCACGTAAAGTGCCCTCCGCCACACACCGTTGGGTGGCTTGCGGAGTATAAATGTAGATGTAGATGTAGAAAACTAACTCGTTTCAACGTTAGGAAATGACTGAGACAACTTACTAACGGTTGCGAACAATGACAAACGTTTCTACATTCTTAATGGAAAGTAAACAAAATTACTTATATAATAATCTTTACTTCTCTGGATGTTCTTGAAAACTACTGCAGATACACGTCTGGGACATGTTTTATTAGATTCACCAGATCAGTAACAACAAAATAAATGGAAATCGTGCTTTACTTTAACCTCGTACAGTTTTGCGATGGATTAATATTAGCGAAGTTGCTAAATTTCAGGCAAAATTCTTTATTTGCCGTAACTAAACATTTGCGGACCTATGTTTATATGAACTTTCCTATAATCGCTAGTCTTTCAAACAAGCCTACTAACACACTCCGCATATTTCCACTCAATAATATCTTGGGGAATAATTTTTAAGGTTTGTCATCACTTAGAAAGAAACTACTGATTGCAGAAAAGCGAACAGGACGCCCAGATGTCATGAAGGTACACATTCAAGGAGCTAGGCATTTCAACTGCGCCGTCACAGTAAATATATTTGCTACTGAAATTAGTCACAAGGAATCCATCACAACTCGAGAAGATTATTGATATCCATACCTGCAACACTAGATGAGAACATGATGCTAATTACCCATTATAAATGTTGTCATCGGCTCAAGAAGGAGTTATCTAGGTAGCAATAAAAATTTTTGCTTATTTGTCCAGTACCTTAAATGTCTGACAGACGGCAAAACAAACTTCAGATATAACCCGAAATCACAGCTCGTGGACGATTCTCCTATTCCAGGGCGAATTTTTATTTAAAAACTGGTAGCCCGTAAAAAAAACTAGCTTTTAAGTACAAAAAAGTAGAACTAAAATATATGTTCATTAATGTTTAGTGTCAACATTCTTACGTGTCATGTAAACTGATTCATTTCATTATCATTTCCATGAAAGAAGAATTCAGATGATATATGGAACGTCTAACTGACTCAAATATCTGTGTGAAGCATGTGGCGGAGGGTACTGTGCAGTGTGCGGTAGCCACAGAAGAAAAGGAAATTGAGGATCTGATAGGTATGGATTTAGCTAACACAAATGAACCTAAGAGACAGTTCTGACGTTGCGCTTTATAATCGAAGTCTTAAGAAGAATCGAGCCACATTCACAGGATTTGTCGACTATGAAAATGCTCTGGGAAACGGAAATTAGTTTGAGATATTCGAAATTCTCAACAAATTACATGTATCCTATATGGAAAGACGGCTAATGCACAATATGTACAAGAAACAACATAGAACAATAAGAATAGAAGAACAAGAACAAAATGCACGGATCAGAAAGGGTGGAAGACAGAGACGTAGTCTTTCGTCCCTACTGTTCAACCAGTAGTATATGCAATAAGAAATGGCGCAAGTAAAAAAAAAAAAGGGTCGACGTGTCGAACTGAAATTCAGAGTAGGAGAGTGCGAGTCCCTTATGACATTGGTGTCCTCAGTGGAAGTGAAGAAGGATTACAGGATCTTTTGAATGCAATGAATAGTCTAATGAATATGTGATATGGATTGAGAGTAAACCGAAGAGAAAACAATTCGTAGTAACAGAAACGAGATTAGCGATAAACTTAAGATAAAAACTGGGGAGCAGGAAGTGATGGAATTGTACTGCAGTGGAAGCAAATGCACAGGTAACAGAAGAAGCAAGGATGGCACCAAAGTTTGACCAGCGTTGGCAACGAGAGCATTACTGGGAACCCGTACTGGCCCGCATAAAAGCGGAACTGTGTGCTCAGAAATCGGCCCCACGTAGCATTAGGCTGGTGCTGACCTTCGCGACTTCACAAACACCGGCAGTTTTACACATTATGGAAACTGTAGCTATACTGTTCTTCCGTTAGTTCGAAATGGACCATCAACATCGCTAGTGGCTGCAAACTTACCGTTCTACATGAGGTAACATTTTACCGTTTCATTCATTCAGGTGGTGCCTTTACCGTAATCACAGTTCCTTTATTTTGTACAACAGAATTGACACAGTTTTTTCTTAGCTAAAGACTAAAATTTAATCTTAGCCAATGACTCGAGACGTCCAAAGGAAATTATCAACAGACTTCGGGATTCGACAAGAACAACGCATTTCGGGATGAGAGTGGTGAAACCAATGCCGCCAGCGAAGTTAACGGCGACGTAATTAAATACTTTGATTACAAGGCTGCTATTTCTCTGTAATTTACCAACATTACAATACAAAATATTTGCTTAATGGTGATTGTTCTGTAAACAGGTTTTGTAAATGTGTATTGCGGCATAGATTTTTCTGCACTGAGACTCTGTCCCTTTTTTCCACTCCTCTAAATGAAGGGTGAACTTAATTTGCAAGAGTTGCACGGAAGGATAATTAATTGGGTCGCTGATATCGACAGTGACGTGTTGGGACGTGCATGTCAAGAGATTGACCATCGGACTGTCATCTGCCGCGTCATAAGTGATGCTAATTCTTCGCCGCCTTTATCTTCGCTAGCGGTACTGGTTTCATCACTCACCCGCCAAAGTACGTCGTCCTTGTCGAACCCCGGAGTCCGTTGACGATTTCCTTTCGACGTTACCAGTCGTCGCTGAAGACTAGATTTTATACTTTAGTTACGGAAGACCTGTGCCTGTCTTGCCGTACAAAAGAAAGGAACTGCGATGGTGGCAACAGGCACTAGATAAACAATCGACGGTTACGTTGCTGCCTCCTATACAGCTATAAGCTTGCAACCACTAGCGATTTTGTTGCTCCGCTCTTCTATGTACCTTTTCAAAGTCCTTAGTCACTCATATCTGGGAAGCACAACATACAGCACAGTAACAGTCTGGCAGAGGACGGACAAGTCTAGTGGAGGCAGTCTCTTTACCCTGCCAATGCTCTGCCACAAAAAAAGTCTTTGAGTCACTATCTTCACAACATTTTCTGTGTGACGGGCCCATCTTAAGTTGTTCGTAATTGTAAACCATAGGTATTTAGCTGAATCGACAAGTTATTAATTGATGTTTTCTTTGTAGTATAACCGAAATTTAACTGATTTTTTATAGTACTCATGCGGAGAACTTCAGACTGCACAGTCTCTTATGTAGACCAGTCATTGCCAACCTTTCTGAGAGTGTAGTTAGACATCAGCTAGTCCCCCCGCCCTTCCATTACCATAAACTTTAGCGCATAATTAAATTTTAAAATGAAAAATATTTTTCTTTGAACACTATTATTTTTAAAATGACGAAACATAAATGATGTGTAGCTATTGCGTGTGTTTCAGTAAGTGGCCAACTAATACGTCGATGACACAGATGGCGCTGCTTATTTCTAACAACTTTTTTCTATAGAATGATGGAAGCATCGGAAAAGAATGCTAACTGTCCATTTTGAGTGTAGATACTTATCACAAAACATGCTTCCGCTGCACCACTACTGTAGCTAGTGACACTCTCTTAACCCACATGTTGCACTCGTACTTAAATTCAGCCAAGTTACAACGTTTATACTATAGTTACTGCTCGTAATTCTCTTGATTGCTGTACTCTTTACTTCTTAACTGCCAAAATTTGGAAGGCGATGGGATGACAATAGTTTGTGAATGACGAATAATAATAATAATACGTAGTTCCTACACTCTTTACATAGTTACTGTTGTGTTGTCTGTCAACTAGTTCGATTATCTGTTACGAAGTGAATAACGAAGCCATTCTGAAACTGCGGAGAAGGCATTTTCATGAGATATTTGAGCGTATGTGATGTATATGACTCTGCCAGATATGCATGGTGCACGGTACAAAGCAGGTGTGTAGCGGGTACCTATGTGAGAAAGACGTTCATACTTTCGTTCCACTAGCTGTAACCTCCACCACATTGTATCAGACGTTAATGACAGTACCAGCCCGCATCTCGTGGTCGTGCGGTAGCGTTCTCGCTTCCCACGCCCGGGTTCCCGGGTTCGATTCCCGGCGGGGTCAGGGATTTTCTCTGCCTCGTGATGGCTGGGTGTTGTGTGCTGTCCTTAGGTTAGTTAGGTTTAAGTAGTTCTAAGTCCTAGGGGACTGATGACCATAGATGTTAAGTCCCATAGTGCTCAGAGCCATTTGAACCATTTTTTGACAGTACCAAAACAATTTCTTGTTATTGGTAACTTATGTAATCAGTATAATAGTCTTACGAAATAGTGATAACAGTATTCATCCTTTACAATTAAATTAATTTCGTGGTCGAAACACAGTCGAACACGTTTGTTTTCAACCGTCCCAAAATTTCATTTTACTCTTAATTACCCCGAGGTGGGGAACTACTAGTGTAGAGCAGGCGCTTCCAAACATACCGTTAACATATTGAGAATCCTCGTATGAGGAGCGTTCAGTAAGTGACGCAACACACTTACTTTTTATGGAAGCAATTTGGTTTTATATACGATTCCAATACACTATATTTTTCCTCGCATTTTTGGCAATAAATCCCTATCTTTCAGCATAAACTCTGTTTTCAGTAACCTTACGCCACTTTATCGGGAGGACCTGGATGCTCCCATGGTATCGCTCCACTGATCAACGTCGGCTGCAACTCCTTGCTGCACCAGTAACCTCCCCACCATCCACGTACTGCTTCCCGTGGAGTGTATCCTTCATTGGGCCAAACAGATGGAACTCGGAAGGCGCGAGGTCCAGGCTGTAGGGGCGGATGAGGAAGTATAGTCGTATGAAGTTTTGTGAGCTCCTCTCGGGGGCGCAAACTTCTGTGAGGCCCTGTGTTGTCATGGAGGAGGAAAAGTTTGTTTGCACTTTTCAGACGATGAACACGCTGAAGTCCAACACTGCAAGTGTGTGCGGTCAGCCGGCGCGCGGGAGATGGGGCAGGTTTGCGCGACCTTGTTGCGATGATGACAGACGCCTCGCCCAATGACTCACCGTGCTTTTGTTTACTGACCAGTGGCCAGCTGGGGACCGGCGAATGGAAGCGACAATAGGCAGCTTAGGGCGGCTCAAGCTCTGAGAAAGCGGTAACGGGGCGCGGCCTCCAGCTGCCTTCAGATGAGTGACAGTGAGTGGGTGGTCGACCCCATACTGGTGTACCGGGAAGCAGACAGAGAACATGTACGCCTGTTGATAAATGTCCATCGTCCTGTTTTCAGTGAAACATGCGAGAAAGCCACGCAAAGCTACGGTGGAGCGGTCAACAGAGGCCAAAATATGCGTGTTCGTGACTACAGCAACTACACGCTGAATTCACGGTCCGCAGAGTCTGAAGTAAATCAGGTGAAGAGCGACAGAATGAAATACGCCGGCCTCTGATGTGAACGTAGGACCGAGGAATTTCAAGTACTCTCCTGGGAGTCAGAATTCCGGAAAAATTGGTGTTTTGTGCAGACGCTAACCTTCATGGATGACCTGGGAGGAGCTAAATAGCAGAAGTTGAGAGGAAGGGAAATTTTGTGGGAATTTGTTCACTTCCCAGAGCAGGCATTGGTCGGCACTGGGAAGCGACGTATAATTAACGCGACTTGCGCTGCAATTGGCGTAAGTGTTTTTGCTGGAGGGGAAACCGAGGCGAAGAGCGGACTGGGAGAAGTCTCCCTAGAGGTTTTCCGTTCCCAGCTTGCCTAGAGTG
Source organism: Schistocerca cancellata (assembly GCF_023864275.1). Classification (NCBI taxonomy): domain Eukaryota; kingdom Metazoa; phylum Arthropoda; class Insecta; order Orthoptera; family Acrididae; genus Schistocerca; species Schistocerca cancellata. The sequence continues at coordinate 11,058,909 of NC_064635.1, read as the reverse complement.
CGGACGAGGCGTTCTTTACTCAGCTTGCCTGGGAAAGAGTGAGCATCTCTGCAGTTTAGGACTTAGCAAATGGAACGATTGAGCTTGGAGATAGGAAGTTTGGGTTCAGCTATGTACTGAGCAAGATAGCTAGGAGTGAATAGACGAGCGCAGCCTTGCAGCACCACGAGGTCGGCCGACGTCCACACAACGACGCCGCTCCGCCACGCTGTATTCGGTGATATTGCGCCCGCTCCGGCCACTGATTAATTTGTTGCATCACGTCGGCAAAGTTTCCATGAGGGTTTCATGGGCCGTGTATTGTAGAATTCTTCTCGCACTTCGCGTTACGCCTGGGTCAGTCGATAGGAATTACTTTTGAATTATCGCGCTTTACTCCACGCATACGCAATTTATTACCACTGCCTGTTAGGAGAGTGATGTAATGTGATGATTGAAGGGCGGGAGTTAAAATAATTCTGTGCTAATCGACTGCATCTGTTTTCAATCAAGTAGCTGACATCCCAAGTCAATTTCTTAATTAATTTTATGTTCAACATTTGCATCTGGTGTTCAATAGCTGGATATAACATCAATGTGCACCTCTTTTAATTAAAAAGTGGTCAATTAATGTCAACACTGCCACCGCAGTTCAATCAGGAGTCACAGGGCCTTATTACTTTTTTTGCGTTATCCGATATTGCGGCAGTTTTGCACTGTCTGTTGATCTGTTAGTCAATTAGCTGGGGTGCACACACGCCAAAACCAGATAAGTGACGGGTGGGGTGTTACACCAGGTCTCCGCAGACATTCTGCAAATGGCTCTAAGCACTATGGAACTTAACATCTGAGGTCATCAGTCCCCAAACATTCTGCAAGCGCCTGTGAATATGTACGATGCTCTGGTTTTCCGTCAAAAGAAACCCAATGGCAGCTCTCTGCCTGCGACGCACTTCCGTTATGGAAACCATTTTGGAGGTTACGTATAGTGTCGCCACCTATTATAACTTCATAAAACTATAGGGGCTGAATCGCGAATATTCCACGATGTTCGACAACAAATGCCGCATTTTTTCAACAAAAATGTCTTGTATTATTTATTAAACGCGGCTCGTAGTTTGGTGGAACACCTTGTGTATTCTGAAGGTAATAAAACAATACTAGTGTTCCGTTTGGGAGACCAGGGTTCTGGACAGACACGCGCCGGCGCCAAACATCCATAGCAACCTGACCGTAGAAGTTTTTCGAACTGTCCGCTTGCAACAGCTGAGCTTCTTCAAGTACGTTGGACGGCTCCTTAATCCGATATACAAGATTGATGCAACGTCAGATATCGGAGATAAATACAGCGAACAGATGTCAGTCGGCAGATGGATGTAGAAACCACATGGAGACTGGTGATAACGGGAAGCGGGTAGACTGCCTGTACCAAGGTCACCAGCGGTCGCTGTGTACTGGTTCAGCAGGCATGATGCGTGTCCTTTCGTGACTGGGAAGGAACGTAGACACGAAAAATATGACCTCTTGTTTATCTTCTGTGCTTTTTTAAATATCACTTTTTTTAAAAAGGCTTTATCCTTTCACTGAACACCCACTGTGTATTTAGGGAGCGAGGTACATCAGATGAGCCACAACTTTTAAACCGCCAGTCCGCATCACTCGCTACCAATATTGCCATAACGTTCACATCATCCGCAGCTAACAACTGGCGAATCCATTATCATAGTATGACCTCGCTCGATAATGGAAGCGACGAAAACACGAAATTTCTCGTTCAATAGCCATATGCTCCTTCGGAGAGCATTTCGTAACTTCTTAAACTGTGTTTTTTTCTTATTATGTAAACGGCTTCTGCGTAACTTTTGTAACCCACAACTGCTGTTTAGTCTGTAAGAAGGATAATGTGCCTTCGACACGCAGGGTTATATTACGCTCTTTATTACTACGTTACAACACTGTAATAATTTCTTCTCTCTTAAAGACCATACTCTGAATTCGGTTTTTGTAAACTGCATCTTTCTACACTTTGGAGTGAATGGTATACGGTACTCGGCTTTGTATCAGTGCTACTGACTGTTCATGATCCAGTAGAATATGGAGCATGACATAAATGACTGCTTAAATGCATCTGTGCGTGTTGTAGGCCTGCTAGGGGCGTTCAATAACTAATGCAATGCATTTTTTTTCTCGGACACTTTTGGTTGAAAAAGTGGAGAATTTGTTGCGGGACATCGTGGATTATTCCCACTTCAGCCGCTACAGTTCCATCAAGTTCCGATCGGTGGAGGCGCTATACATAGCTTCAAAATGGCGTCAGTAACGCAGCTGTGTTCCAACCAGAGAGCTGTCATTTAGTTTCTTTTGGAGGGTAATCATACCGTTGCAGATATTCATAGGCGCTCGCAGAAAGTCTACGGAGACCTGGCTGTGAACAAAAGCACGGTGAGTCACATAATGGTACTAATTCATCCCCCCCCCCCCCCATGGAAACAAAGTCGGTCAGAACACCGTTGTAGAAGCAAAGAAACCAAGCATGACAAATGTGAAAGGAAACAAAACACACAAGATTGGCGAAGTTTTGTAGGAGACCGAAATTTAGCGCGAACTTCAATGCGAGATGCTTTTAAGTTTCCACAACGAAACTCTGTCTCCAAATCTGGCAGCAAACCCAGTGAGATTCTGAAGTATACGAGCCGCAAGCCGCGATCTGTGCCTTCACTGGCGATGATACTGGTGACAGTGCCGCTAAAGCAGACTTACTGGACACGGTTTCCAGAAATTCCTTCACCAAATAAGACGAAGTAAATATTCCAGAATTATAAACGAGAGCAACTGTCAACATGAATAAGTTAAAAGTAGATATCCTCGGAGTAGCGAAGCAGCTTAAGTCACTTACCCAAAGGCAAGGCCTCCAGTCCACGTTGTATACCAGTTACGCTCCTTTCAGAGAATGCTGCTACAATAACTTCGTACTTAACAACAACATAGAACGGCTCACATACCGAGAGATCCGTACCCAAACACTGGAAAGTTGCCACACTTCACCAACAGTCAAGAAAAGCAGTAGGAGTAATCCACTACATTACCAACATCCGTTTGTCGTAGGATTGTGGAACATATACTGTATTCGAACATCATGAATTACCCCGAAGGAAACGATTTATGGACAAATAGTCAGCAAGGATTCAGAAAATATCCTTCTTGTGAAACACAACTGGTTCTTTATTTTGACGAAGTAATGACTGCTATCGACTGGGGATGTCAAATTGATTCCATATATCTAGATTTCCAGAAGGCTTTCGGCATCGTTCCTCACAAGCGTCTCCTAACCAAACTGCGTGCCTACGGAGTATCGCCTCAGTTGTGAGACTGGATTCGTGAGTACCTGTCAGAAAGGTCACAGTTCGTAGCAACTGACGGAAAGTCATCGAGCAAAACAGAAGTAATATGTGGCGTTGGGCAAAGTGGAGTTATAGTCCCTCTGCTGTTACCGAGCGAGGTGGCGCAGTGGTTAGACACTGGACTCGCATTCGGTTCAATCCCGCGTCCGGCCATCCTGATTTAGGTTTTCCGTGATTTCCCTAAATCATTCCAGGCAAATGCCGGGATGGTTCCTCTGAAAGGGCACGGCCGACTTCCTTCCCTAATCCGATGAGACCGATGACCACGCTCTCTGGTCTCCTTCCCCAACCAACCAACACTCTGCTGATCGCGATCTACATAAGCGACACAGGAGGCAATCTAGGCACCCCTTTTCGTCTGCCTCAAGATGATGCAGTCATTTACTGTTTTGTAATGTCATTACATGATCAAAATGATTTACACAAGATATATGTATGGTGGAAAAAGTGGTTATTGACTATAAGCATTTCAAAGTATCAAGTCATCCACATGAGCGCTAAAAGAGATCCGCTAAATTTCGGTTACGCATTAAAGAGCTAGATCAGAAATGTAAGGACTGTGGTATGAAGATTAGCATCTCCAAAACAAAAGTAATGTCAGTGGGAAAGAAATATAAACGGATTGAGTGCCAAATAGGAGGAACAAAGTTAGAACAGGTGGACGGTTTCAAGTACTTAGGATGCATATTCTCACAGGATGGCAACATAGTGAAAGAACTGGAAGCGAGGTGTAGCAAAGCTAATGCAGTGAGCGCTCAGCTACGATCTACTCTCTTCTGCAAGAAGGAAGTCAGTACCAAGACTAAGTTATCTGTGCACCGTTCAATCTTTCGACCAACTTTGTTGTATGGGAGCGAAAGGTGGGTGGATTCAGGTTACCTTATCAACAAGGTTGAGGTTACGGATATGAAAGTAGCTAGGATGATTGCACGTACTAGTAGATGGGAACAATGGCAGGAGGGTGTGCACAATGAGGAAATCAAAGAAAAACTGGGTATGAACTCTATAGATATAGCAGTCAGGGCGAACAGCCTTAGATGGTGGGGTCATGTTACACGCATGGGAGAAGCAAGGTTACCCAAGAGACTCATGGATTCAGCAGTAGAGGGTAGGAGGAGTCGGGGCAGACCGAGGAGAAGGTACCTGGATTCGGTTAAGAATAGAAGAGGCACCAATGTTAGCGCTGAATAGGGGATCATGGAGGAACTGTATAAGGGGGGCTATGCTCCAGACTGGACGCTGAAAGGTATAATCAGTCTTAAATGATGATGATGATGATGAATAAACGACGCAAATCTAAAGGTTGTAAATTCAACTAAATACCTTGTATTTCCAAGTCCGAATAACTTAACTTGGGTTGGGTTGTTTGGGGAAGGAGACCAGACAGCGAGGTCATCGGTCTCACCGGATTAGGGAAGGAAGTCGGCCGTGCCCTTTCAAAGGAACCATCCCGGCATTGGCCTGAAGCAATGTAGGGAAATCAGGAAAAACCTAAATCAGGATGCCCGGACGCGAGATTGAACCGTCGTCCTCCCGAATGCGAGTCCAGTGTCTAACCTCTGCGCCACCTCGCTCTGTCATAAATTGGAACGATCATAGAGATAATGTTGTGGGTAAGGCAAAGCAACGACTCCTATTTATTGGCACAGCACTTATAAGATGCAACAGATAGAGAGACAGTGTCACATATAACAAGCGAGTTTGGGTGTCAAGCAATGAAACAGAAGTGTTTGTCGTTGTGGCAAGATGTTTTCACAAAATTACAATGACCGACTTCCTCCTCCGGACACCAAAATATTTTGTTGATTCTCACTTACATAGGGATAAATGAACATAGTGATAAATAAGAGAAATCAGTGCTCACTTAGAACGATAAGAGTTCATTTTCATCCTAGCCGACAGTGGAACGTTCGAGAAATAGAGTGAACCCCCCTGCTGCCAAACTCTTTAGTGTAGTCTGTGTGGTAATCACGTTGATGTGGGTTTGCTGACTCTGATGTCGCCAACCTGCACCTCAGAAGCTACGTAACTTATCGACGTCAGTACAGACGCCGCCGGGGCCCAAACAGCCCGGCCGAGTTACGAAGGGCCGGCGGCGCTGTGTTTACCGCTCGTTCCCTCACACACAAAACACGGCGGGCAGGCGTTGTGTGTGGGGGTGTCGCCTGCAGCAGCCGGGCCCGTGACCCGGTGTGTTGGCAGCCCTGCTCTGCGATAACCCGCCGCGGCCATGGCGCCCGGGGGAATTCCCCGTCTCCATAAACGCGGCGAAAGTCCGCCGTAAAGCAGGCGCTGCCCTGTCTCACATCGCTCCACCACATAATGGTGGCTACACCCACAACGGACCGGTGTAGGTCAGTAATTGGCACGTCAGCTATGCCACTCGCTACCCTGCACGTGTCGTAAATCTTCACTCCGTCTACACTCAGCGGTTTGAGCCACTGACTGAAATGAGATCTGTACCTGCTAGTGCCACATTCACAGATACTAAAATTTCGTAAACAAATTTAACGCGTTCGGGCTGCCAGAACTCGGCCTGTAGGATTTCGAGCCAGAACTCGACATGAGTTCTCCACTGACTACGAAATTCGTAATGCGTTCTCCACTGACTGCGAATGTTAAGGCCGACCAGGAAGACATCTTAATACAAGATAGCCTTCCATATTCCCGATAAATTCTGTTCGGGGCAGTCTCTAGGCTCTATCGACCCCTAGGCTGAACCTGTGGTGATCGGTCTATAATGCGAAATTTTGTGATCAGAAACCCCTAAAAAATAAAAGTTTCGACCAATTTTTGAATTATTAGACTGTAACACAGCATTTATTCAATTGAATAAAATTTTACTATATAGGTTGTGTTGTGTACATAATTCCGCATAGTCAGCGCGTACACAACTTTCCCACTAGAGCGCGCCCCGCTAAGCACAACAGCGCAGGTGCAGCGCTCGTCCGTCTCCGCACAACGAGATGGCGCTGCCTTAGAGACGGGCCAAATTCTGCTTCTGCCAATCCGCATATTAATATGTAATGCAGCCAGTGACCGGGTTGTTCTAATCAGAATTGACAGCAGACCAACACCAACAACGATAGTTCAGGTATACATGCCAACGTTGCAAACTGAAGATGAACAGATAGAGAAAGTGTATGAGGATATTGAAAGGATAATGCAGTATGTAAAGGGGGACGAAAATCTAATAGTCATGGGCGACTGGAATGCAGTTGTAGGGGAAGGAGTAGAAGAAAAGGTTACAGGAGAATATGGGCTTGGGACTAGGAATGAAAGAGGAGAAAGACTAATTGAGTTCTGTAACAAGTTTCAGCGAGTAATAGCGAAGACCCTGTTCAGGAATCACAAGAGGAGGAGGTATACTTGGAAAAGGCCGGGAGATACAGGATGATTTCAATTAGATTACATCATGGTCAGACAGAGATTCCGAAATCAGATACTGGATTGTAAGGCGTACCCAGGAGCAGATATAGACTCAGATCACAATATAGTAGTGATGAAGAGTAGGCTGAAGTTCAAGACATTAGTCAGGAAGAATCAATACGCAAAGAAGTGGGATACAGAAGTACTAAGGAATGACGAGATACGTTTGAAGTTCTCTAACGCTATAGATACAGCAATAAGGAATAGCGCAGTAGGCAGTACAGTTGAAGAGGAATGGACATCTATAAAGGGCCATCACAGAAGTTGGGAAGGAAAACATAGGTACAAAGAAGGTAGCTGCGAAGAAACCATGGGTAACAGAAGAAATACTTCAGTTGATTGACGAAAGGAGGAAGTACAAACATGTTCCGGGAAAATTAGGAATACAGAAATACAAGTCGCTGAGGAATGAAATAAACAGGAAGTGCAGGGAAGTTAAGACGAAATGGCTGCAGGAAAAATGTGAAGACATCGAAAAAGATATGATTGTCGGAAGGACAAACTCAGCATACAGGAAAGTCAAAACAACCTTTGGTGACATTAAAAGCAACAGTGGTAACATTAAGAGTGCAACGGGAATTCCACTGTTAAATGCAGAGGAGAGAACAGATAGATGGAAAGAATATATTGAAAGCCTCTATGAGGGCGAAGATTTGTCTGATGTGATAGAAGAAGAAACAGGAGTCGATTTAGAAGAGATAGGGGATCCAGTATTAGAATCGGAATTTAAAAGAGCTTTGGAGGACTTACGGTCAAATAAGGCAGAAGGGATAGATAACATTCCATCAGAATTTCTAATACACTCCTGGAAATGGAAAAAAGAACACATTGACACCGGTGTGCCAGACCCACCATACTTGCTCCGGACACTGCGAGAGGGCTGTACAAGCAATGATCACACGCACGGCACAGCGGACACACCAGGAACCGCGGTGTTGGCCGTCGAATGGCGCTAGCTGCGCAGCATTTGTGCACCGCCGCCGTCAGTGACAGCCAGTTTGCCGTGGCATACGGAGCTCCATCGCAGTCTTTAACACTGGTAGCATGCCGCGACAGCGTGGACGTGAACCGTTTGTGCAGTTGACGGACTTTGAGCGAGGGCGTATAGTGGGCATGCGGGAGGCCGGGTGGACGTACCGCCGAATTGCTCAACACGTGGGGCGTGAGGTCTCCACAGTACATCGATGTTGTCGCCAGTGGTCGGCTGAAGGTGCACGTGCCCGTCGACCTGGGACCGGACCGCAGCGACGCACGGATGCACGCCAAGACCGTAGGATCCTACGCAGTGCCGTAGGGGACCGCACCGCCACTTCCCAGCAAATTAGGGACACTGTTGCTCCTGGGGTATCGGCGAGGACCATTCGCAACCGTCTCCATGAAGCTGGGCTACGGTCCCGCACACCGTTAGGCCGTCTTCCGCTCACGCCGCAACATCGTGCAGCCCGCCTCCAGTGGTGTCGCGACAGGCGTGAATGGAGGGACGAATGGAGACGTGTCGTCTTCAGCTTCTGCCTTGGTGCCAATGATGGTCGTATGCGTGTTTGGCGCCGTGCAGGTGAGCGCCACAATCAGGACTGCATACGACCGAGGCACACAGGGCCAACACCCGGCATCATGGTGTGGGGAGCGATCTCCTACACTGGCCGTACACCACTGGTGATCGTCGAGGGGACACTGAATAGTGCACGGTACATCCAAACCGTCATCGAACCCATCGTTCTACCATTCCTAGACCGGCAAGGGAACTTGCTGTTCCAACAGGACAATGCACGTCCGCATGTATCCCGTGCCACCCAACGTGCTCTAGAAGGTGTAAGTCAACTACCCTGGCCAGCAAGATCTCCGGATCTGTCCCCCATTGAGCATGTTTGGGACTGGATGAAGCGTCGTCTCACGCGGTCTGCACGTCCAGCACGAACGCTGGTCCAACTGAGGCGCCAGGTGGAAATGGCATGGCAAGCCGTTCCACAGGACTACATCCAGCATCTCTACGATCGTCTCCATGGGAGAATAGCAGCCTGCATTGCTGCGAAAGGTGGATATACACTGTACTAGTGCCGACATTGTGCATGCTCTGTTGCCTGTGTCTATGTGCCTGTGGTTCTGTCAGTGTGATCATGTGATGTATCTGACCCCAGGAATGTGTCAATAAAGTTTCCCCTTCCTGGGACAATGAATTCACGGTGTTCTTATTTCAATTTCCAGGAGTGTATCATTGGGGGAAGTGGCAACAAAACGACTATTCACGTTGGTGTGTAGAATATACGAGTCTGGCGATATACCATCTGACTTTCGGAAAAGCATCGTCCACACAATTCCGAAGACGGCAAAAGCTGACAAGTGCGAGAATTATCGCACAATCAGCTTAACAGCTCATGCATCGAAGCTGCTTACAAGAATAATATACAGAAGAATGGAAAAGAAAATTGAGAATGCGCTAGGTGACCATCAGTTTGGCTTTAGGAAAAGTAAAGGGACGAGAGAGGCAATTCTGACGTTACGGCTAATAATGGAAGCAAGGCTAAAGAAAAATCAAGACACTTTCACTTTCATAGGATTTGTCGACCTGAAAAAAGCGTTCGACAATATAAAATGGTGCAAGCTGTTCGAGATTCTGAAAAAAGTAGGGGTAAGCTATAGGGAGAGACGGGTCATATACAATATGTACAACAACCAAGAGGGAATAATAAGACTGGACGATTAAGAAGGGTGTAAGACAAGGCTGTAGCCTTTCTCCCCTACTCTTCAATCTGTACATCGAGGAAGCAATGATGGAAATAAAAGAAAGGTTCAGGAGTGGAATTAAAATACAAGGTGAAAGGATATCAATGATACGATTCGCTGATGACATTGCTATACTGAGTGAAAGTGAAGAAGAATTAAATGATCGGCTGAACGGAATGAACAGTCTAATGGGTACACAGTATGGTTTGAGAGTAAATCGGAGAAAGACGAAGGTACTGAGAAGTAGTAGAAATGAGAACAGAGAGAAACTTAACATCAGGATTGATGGTCACGAAGTCAATGAAGTTAAGCAATTCTGCTACCTAGGCAGAAAAATAACCAATGACGGACGGAGCAAGGAGGACATCAAAAGCAGACTCGCTATGGCAAAAAAGGCATTTCTGGCCAAGAGAAGTCTACTAATATCAAATACCGGCCTTAATTTGAGGAAGAAATTTCTGAGGATGTACGTCTGGAGTACAGCATTGTATGGTAGTGAAACATGGACTGTGGGAAAACCGGAACAGAAGAGAATCGAAGCATTTGAGATGTGGTGCCATAGACGAATGTTGAAAATTAGGTGGACTGATAAGGTAAGAAATGAGGAGGTTCTACGCAAAATCGGAGAGGAAAGGAATATGTGGAAAACACTGATAAGGAGAAGGGACTGGATGATAGGACATCTGCTAAGACATGAGGGAATGACTTCCATGGTACTAGAGGGAGCTGTAGAGGGCAAAAACTGTTGAGGAAGACAGAGATTGGAATACGTCAAGCAAATAATTGAGGACGTAGGTTGCAAGTGATACTCCTGAGATGAAGAGGTCAGCACAGAGAAGGAATTCGTGGCGGGCCGCATCAAACCAGTCAGTAGACTGATGAAACAAAACAGACCTCCGAGCAGTGGTTAGACACTGGACTCGCATTCGGGAGGACGACGGTCAATCCCGCGTCCGGCCATCCTGATTTAGGTCTTCCGTGATTTCCCAAATCAGGCAAATGCCGGGATGGTTCCTTTGAAAGGGCACAGCCGACTTCCTTCCCCATCCTTCCCTAATCCGATGAGACCGATGACCTCGCTGTCTGGTCTCCTTCCCCAAACAACCCAACCCCAGACCTCCGATTAGTCAGTCTGCATTTGTCTGCACCAGTCTATAGTCAAGTTTCAGTCTGCACCTAAGAAGATTATCATATTCCTGTACATAGCCATGAAGATAAATGTATAGACACTTTGACAAGTATCAGAGATATGTGAGAATAAGATTAACGTACCAAGACCAAAGGAACTTCAGAATCAAGTTCTGTTTAAAGTTGGTCACCGTCAATCTGCTACTCTAAGCGCGCAAGTGGCATTTCTATCGTCTGACCTAAGGCAGTAGATAAACATGCCACGAAAAGACCACGAGATATATTGCTGACACTCGCCTACTTCGTTAGAGCGACAAGTCAAATAATCAGATGGTGTGTGTACCGAATGTCTTACAGTACGCACACCACAGTTTGTGATTTAAGAAACTGATAAAAATATTATTTTCTTTGTTTTTTGTGGTGAATGTTTTCTGTGATCCGTGCTGCACAGCTTCAATTTACAGAACAGAGTGACGGAACCAGCAAAAGTTGCAGTGATGTGTGTTTAATCACGCTCGGTGAAGCCACAGTCAACAAGTCACGGATACCATTACATCAGATTAAAATCAAACTGCTTGACAAAAGCACAGTGTGTCCCACATAAAACTGGCACGCCCAAGACCCAAGCAACGATGCACTAACTAAAAACGAATAGATAGTAGTAACGTTAAAAAACGTGTAGTTACTTGTTTGTAAGAGGTGGTGGCCATGGGCAACCACGCATCGCTAACTTCATGTGACGACTTTACGAGCAAGATGGTGTAATCCTGCAGCTGTAATATGGTTAGTTTCTGTAGTAATACTTCGTTCAAGATAGCCTGTTGTGTAAAGATTGTCAGCATACACCTTGGCGTTTAGTGTGCACCATAAATAAAAACGTCACAGCGTTAAATCCAGGGACCTTGGGGCCAGATGCATCTACTGACAAGCCTGTCTTCAGGGGACATGTTTGTGATGTCGGCCATACTTTGGTTACATGTCTGACCCATGACTCTAAGCACTATGGGACTTAACAGCTGAGGTCGTCAGTCCCCTAGAACAAAAATGTTCAAACGTGTGTGAAATCTTACGGGACGTAACTGCTAATGTCACCAGTCCCAAAGCTTACACACTACTTAACCTTAATTATCCTAAGGACAAACATACACACCCATGCCCGAGGGAGGACTCGAACCAGCCGCACAGTCCATGACTGCCCCGCCTTAGACCGCTCGGCTACCTCTAGTACTTAGAACTACTTAAACCTAACCAACCTAAGGACACCACACACATCCATGCCCCGAGGCAGGATTCGAACCTGCGACCGCCACCACGGCCGGCGACCCGTTGCTCCAACTTGTTGGAATAATATGTACTGCTTCTTTGAATCCGTTAATTGTGCATAAAAGGAGTGAAGGATCTCTAGAAACTTGGCACTGTTTATAGTGTAATTGAAAAATATGGGGCCAATAATGAGCATGCTGGAGAATGTACACCAAATACCTATCTTCTCTGAATGGAGAGATTCTTGGTGTCCTGTGACCAATCTCAGCAATTCTTGGAGTGTGCATGACTTGACAAATGAAACGAGGCCTCGTCTGACATGAATCAAAGCAAAGGGTCCAAGCAACCGCTACCAACTGATGTTAACAGCTTATTACAACAATGAACTCTTCTTTGCTGATCCTCAAACTTCAACTTTTGCACCAAACGCACAGGACAGGATTTTAATTTCTTATCCTTGATGACGCAATGTACGGGATACACCAATACATTTCTTTACTGACTTACGGGATTTCTCGTAATTTCCATGCGGATTCCGTCTATAGTTTCAGATGTCCTGACTTTTGATCGCCTATTCTTTTGCACATCATAAAAGGATCCTATAGCCCTCCATTTCTTGTACAAATCGTGAGTAGTGCTGTTCGTGGGAAGTTTACTACCAGGATCCTTCTCTTGAAACATTTGTTTACATCCCATATGCAGCCTGCCTTTATGTAACACTCTACAACATCAATACGCTGTTCTGATGCAAATTAGCCCGTTTCTGTAACAACTCAACAACACGAGCTTCTCGCAACAACTGACACACTGCTGCATTCAACTTTCCGATGAAATGCAGTGTGGCCAACTTTCGAGATAATGTTGCCCTTCACAAGCAATTCGAATAGAGATTATTAAACGGTACGGGAGGCGTACCAGTTTTATCCAGGAAGCGCGGTACATAATTACTATCACTTGCGGCATTTGACTTTTATACACAGTCTGATCAAAAGTATCCGGACACCAAGTAGTGGAGGGTCAGGGATTTTCACCTGCCTCGAGATGACTGGGTGTTTCTGTTGTCCTCATGATTCATGATGATGAAATTGGGCTGAGCAAAGGTTGGGAATTTGTATGGGCGCTGATTACCGCGAAGTTGAGAGCCTCACAAATCAAACACCACCACCGCCACCACCTATTTGTGGACATTTATATGAGGTGCAGCCATCCTTCGCCTTTATGACGGCTCGAACTCTGCTGGGGACAGTTTCAACGGGGGTGTCAGAATGCTTGTGAAGGGATGGCAATCCCTTCTTCCTCAACAGCCGAAACCAGAGAAGGTAGTCATATCAGACGCTGCTGTCTGCAGCGAAGACTACGTTCTGACTCATCCCAAAGATGTTTTATCGGATTCAGGTCTGGACTCTGAGAAGCCTAATCCATTCCAGGAATATTATCGTCCACGAGCCGTTGCCCTCACGGGTGCTGCTTTGTGGACAGAACGCATTGTCGTGCTGGTCATCGTTCCAAACTGTTCCTCGACTGTATAAAGCTGTAAAATGTGTTCATGTCCCACATTTTGCGTTTTCTTAAGCACAATACGGCGAACCCATCCTAAGCACGGAAAGCACCCGTATCCCCTAACACCACCTCCTCTGTACTACACTCGAAGGGCTGGTAACGTTTGTGTACACCCCACCCATTGCTTGCCGAATTTTGCGTGTGACAAACAACTTACAGATAAATTGGGAGTAGAACTGTACACAGAACTGGATAACGCTAGATTTAAATGTGGCTCTGTCACCCCTAATTAATCTGCGGTGGAAGTGTTGACGATAAATCACACTTAGTTTTTTTCTTCCAAACATGAGCGATCACGAACACTTAGGGTGTTCAATGATATCAGACACATACAGAAAAATAAAAAATAAGCATAAGGGTGAATTCAGGATCAACTCCTGAAAGTAAGGGCTCTACTGAATCACAATAATTTTATTATAACTTCAGATCAATGCTGAATAAAACACAATGAACAATTTACAAATTATCCTCCTAACTGGCATTGGCAGTCTATCTATATCCGGATCCCGCTCCAGCTACTGCCGGGTCTGGCTGCTGACGAGTCCTCTCCATTTGGCTCGGTCCTCCCACCACTTTTCTTCCTCCACTTGCCGCCAGGTCACACCTCTCCTTTCTACAGATATTCTCACTCCCATTTTCCACCGTGTTCTTGGGCGCCCTCTAGGTCTTTCCCCATCCATCTTTAGTTCTTCCATAATTTTGGGGAGTCTCTGCCCTTGCATCCTCTTAACATGTCCATACCATCTCTTTCTTTCAATTTCTTCTTCCACACTTTTTTGTTTGAGGTCCTTTCTAATCTCTACATTCCTTACTCTGTCCATTCTTGTTTTTCCCTTAACTGCTCTGAGAAATTTCATTTCCCCTGCTTGCAGTCTGCTCCAGTCCCTTTCTGTCATTGTCCATGTTTCTCCATCATAGATGACAATAGGGATGTAATAATTCTTATGCATAAGGAGTTTTGCTCTTTCTGAAACTTTATTATTCCAAATCAGATGTTTTATTGTTTGGTAGAAATTGCCTCCCTTCTGTAACCTCCTATTAATTTCGTTAGTTATTCTTCCATCCCTAGATATTTCACTCCCTAAATAAGTGAAACTTTCTCCATTCAAGGTAATACTTCCGTTGATTCCTTTCTCCCTTACAAATACCATTGCTTCACTCTTATCTTTATTCATTTTTAATCCATACCTTTTCATTATTTCCTTCCACGCATCAAGCTGTAACTGTACATCTACCTCTTTATCACCCCATATTACCATATCATCTGCAAAAATCATCTTTTTGTCTTTTTCTTTTACTATATCTTTAACTGCCTATTCATTTCCTCCATCACAACATTAAAAAGCGCAGGAGATAGAATACTTCCTTGCTTAAGACCTTGTCTTATTTCGAAGTATTCAGAGTTCCCCAATGGTGTTCTAATTCTACAATTGTGGCCTCTGTACATTGTCATTATAACATTAATGTATCTATCTTCTTCATTTCTTCCCAGAGTCTTTCCCTGTCAACTGAGTCATATGCCTTTTCTATGTCTATAAAAACCATTATCACCTTTTTGTTATACTCCCAACTTTTTTCCATCAGTTGACGGATGGAAAATATCAGGTCGATCGTGCTCCTTCCTTTCCTAAACCCATGCTGTTCTTCACTCAGATCCTTTTCTATCTTTTCACTTATTCGATTTAGTAAAATTCTTTCAAAAATCTTGGCTGTATGACTCATGAGGGTTATTCCTCTGTAGTTTTTACAAAGTCTTTTATTGCCTTTCTTGAAGATGGGAACAATGTCTCCTGTTCTCCAGTCGTCAGGTATTTTACTATTTCTCCACACGCTTGATAGTACTCTATACAGCCACTGCATTCCCACTGGACCTGCTGCTCTTATCATGTCCACTGATACTTCATCAGGTCCTGGGGCTTTCCCCCCATTCATCTTCTTCGCAGCTTTTTCCATTTCTTCCCGTGTAATTTGTCCTAATTCTGCTTCCCAACTTCTCTCAATTTCTTCATTATTTGTTGTTTCCTCGTGTACCTGCTCCTCAGCGTTTAACAGCTTCTTAAAATGTTCTTTCCAGAGATCTTTTATATTCCCTGGATCTTCAGTAATGGTACCGTCCTCTGTTTCCATCTTCACTGGTACTTCAGAAGCCTTCCTTTTATTTTTCATCATTTTATAGAACATTTTCTTACTGCTGTTCACATCTTCAAGTTTTTTGTAAACTCTTCCCATGCCTTTTTCTTTGCTGTTTCCACTATTTCTTTGCACTTCTTCTTTTCCTCTATATATCTTTTATGGTCTTCATCATTTTTAGTTTTCCACCATTTTCTCCATGCTCCATTTTTTCTTCTAACTGCTTGGATTGTGGTATCATCCCACCAACTTGTCTGTCTTATTTTTTCCTTTCCAGATGTTCTGCCACATACTTTTTGTGCTGCTTCGACTAAAGTGTCTTTGAATAAACTCCATTCTTTTTCTACATCGCAGAAAACTTCTTTTGGAAATTTTTGTGTTATTAATTCCCTGTACTTCTCAGCACATTCACTCTCCTTCAATTTCCAATCCCGTATCCTCATCACTTTCTTTTGTTTTCTATTTTTCACACACTGATTCATTTTCCATTGTCCCACCAGTAATCTATGGTCTCCATCTGCACTCACACTTGGAATTACCTTCACATTTGTTACTTTCTCTCCCCATTCCCTATCTACTAGAATATATTCAATTACACTCTTCGTTCTTCCATCCCAACTGTATCTGGTGATAACATGACTTTCTCTCTTCATAAACTAGCTGTTTGCTATTTTCATTCCATTCCTCTGGCACAAATCCAGAAGTCTTTCCCCTTCTTCATTTCTGCCTCCATATCCAAAACATCCCAATACTTGCTCAAATCCCTTTCTGTCTTTGCCTACCTGTGCATTAAAATCTCCCATCACTATATTAGCACTCTCTATATGGTTTTCTAACACATTTTCAAAGTCCATCTTCTCTTCTTCGCTACATCCCACTTGAGGTGCATAAATCTGGATTACCTTTTTCTTTTTGGAATCTTAGGTTTAAGATTATGATCCTGTCTGATATATATCTCACATTTTCAATACAGCTTTGTACATTCTTATTCACCATCACTGCCACACCATTTCTTCCATACCTGTTATTCCCACTCCAGTACAGTTTTCCTCCTCCTCTCAAATTCTTCTCACCTTTTCCCTTCCACTTTGTTTCGCTTAATCCCAATATATCTAACTTCCTCTCTGATAGTACATCTGTCATTTCTTCCATTTTTCCATTGATGGTTAATATATTAAAGGTGCCAATATTTAGGTTATTTTTTAGTCCAGTTCAAATGGCTCTGAGCACTATGGGACTTAACATCTATGGTCATCAGTTTTTAGTCCAGTTGGTTTCATCTTCTTGTACTGATGAATATCATCAGGTCTCCCATCATTTGCACCAGGCACTGGCAGTAACTATGTTAAAATCGGTCTAAAACGCGATGTCTTATAATATATATACGAAGAACCACTACACTCTAAAGTACCATGGAAACAGCAATTGCAATTGATCCAACTATTTAACGTTACTCCTAACACAGGCCGGAGCGGGAGCCATCTCACCGTAACGTTCCTGTTGCAGCGGCGGTCTCCGACGGCGACGGCGCGGCCGTGCGGTCGGCGTGTGGCGTCTCGGAAAGTACAATCCTACAGTATTCGAACACCAGACTGCTGTCCGTAAACTTCTCTAATTGCAATAATATTCCCGGCAGCAAAGAGCTGGCGCGGCTAACGTCCTCTCAGAACGAAAGACCACGATGGGAGGCGACTTGGCTAACGTGCTTTCAGTACGAGAGCCCAGAACGGAAGACCTCTACCGAGAGTCCAGCAAGATCGCTCTTCACCTCTGTTTTCGTCCCCTCAACTTTTACCGAGCGAATCACATCACTAGAAGCTCTCAAAATAGCCATTTTGCCAGTGCCGAACAATGTACAGCCTGGGAATAGAACTCTTTTCCACAATTATTTTATTTTTACAAAATTTCACAAGCAAACTCCGCTCTCGCCGACTGGGAAGAACCACAGCTGTGGGCAATAACACGTTTACTAGAAGTTTTCTCCCAAGAGACCACTCGAGATTTTCCCAGCAAGATTCCCCGTCGTAACGAACACAGATTCTTGCATTGAGAGTTTGTTATTCGGAATTCCTGGCCTGCCCCACTTGAGTTACTCAAAGGCGTAAAATTAGTGGGACATAGGGGAGAGCACGCACAGGAAAGCCCGTCCAGCTATCCACTGCTCTGTTTTGGTAAACACTTGAACACCTGCAGCCGCGCGTCGCTCTTAATTTGGCGGCCGCTGTGGCCTCTCTAAACGAATTACAGAACTTCCCCAGTTCACCATTCATACCGTCAGGCTGTGGCCTTCGGCGGCTAGCCGGGGACGTCGCCG
This sequence comes from Schistocerca cancellata, assembly GCF_023864275.1. Classification (NCBI taxonomy): domain Eukaryota; kingdom Metazoa; phylum Arthropoda; class Insecta; order Orthoptera; family Acrididae; genus Schistocerca; species Schistocerca cancellata. Next base: position 11,040,981 of record NC_064635.1, on the reverse strand, counting down.
AGCTCTGTCTCGCGTACTGCCTTTCCGCAGAAATCTTATAATTACAAAATCGCGGAATTGTCGCGTGCCGATGCGTTTCCACATAGATTTCCCACACCGTAATTTAGAGTATTACTCCAAGAAAACCTAAAGTGTCACGTTAAATACACTCATGTAAGGTGCAAGGCAGTTGCCACCTTACACGTTCTTCGTGTCTTTGTGAAATCCAAACTGTTGTGTCTAGACAAGACAGCCTAGACACAATGAGAGGAAGCCGAAAGGCACGCACTTAAACTCACGCAGGCTGGCGTGAGGTCTGAAACAGGATACGTAATGAATGCTATAAAGAAAAGTACGTAGCTGCTGGAATACTTAACTTTAATCCACATTTGCAGAACATCGTTCTTGATGATACATTAATAGAATCTCAATATAAACTGAATACGGTGCCTTGCTAGGTCGTAGCAAAAGTAGGTGAAGGCTATGCTAACTATCGTCTCGGTCAATGAGAGCGTAATTCTCAGTGAACCATGGCTAGCAACGTCGGCTGTACAACTGGGGCGAGTGCTAGTACGTCTCTCTAGACCTGCCGTGTGGCGGCACTCGGTCTGCAATTACTGACAGTGGCGACACGCGGGTCCGTCGTATACTAGCGGACCGCGGCCGATTTAAAGGCTACCACCTAGCAAGTGTGGTGTCTGGCGGTGACACCACACAAACAATGCCCTCAGACTGCGAAAGGAGTAGCGTGGTCCATCACTCGAAATCACTCGTTTGCAGTCATTCGCTGGACCGTGGCGCCGCCGTAGATACCGTCTGAAGCGTGGCTTACGAGCTACGGTGACGTAAATGTGGGGTTGTTACAGTCGGGCTGTGTGCGCGGCCAGGTGGGGAGCGCACAGCGGTTAGCTATCGGCCCCACGGCGAGCCTAATCAGGCGGCAAACGGCTGAGATAGGCGGGGGTCGGCCTGCCTGAGCTGCTGATAAGCAGACACACACACACACACACACACACACACACACACACACACACACACACACACACACACACACGCCGCTCCCCAGCAACACCGCCGGTGGGGCTCTGTACGCGGCTGTCCCGACTCGAGGAAAAGTCATTGTCGCCCGGTGACATGGCGCACTGTCCTCCATAAGTTCCCCTCATTGTTTGCGAACATAAAGCCCCCGCATGGCTGCTGCAAACGGTCGCCCAGTAGCCGAACGTAACCCCTTCCACTGAGTGATCGGTTCGTTTGGACCAGAGGACCCAGTCCAGAGCAGTGCGCAGACACCGCCACCTTGCACAGTGCCTTGCTGATCAACCCCCGTCCTTCGACTTCGTGGGGGTCTGCGTCACACTCGAACCCTACAATCAGCTCTTACCAACTGAAACCGGGACTCGTCTGACCAGCTGACGGTTTTTACAGTCCGATACGGTCACGAGCCCAGGAGAGGCGGTGCAGGAGGTGTCGTGTGTGCTCCCAGCAAAGGCAATCGCGTCGGTCGTCTGCCGCCAAAGCCCATTAACGCCAACGTTGGTTTATTTATTTATTTATTTATTTATTTATTGTTCCGTGGGACCAAATTAAGAGACGTTTCCATGGTCATGGAACCAGTAAATACATGAAATTATAACACGATAGTAGAAAAAGATAAAATGAAATATAAAAAAAAACATATTCAGGCGACAAGTCGTAAGTTTAAATAAACAATGTAACACTGGAATTTGCTTAATTCTTCAGCTCTTCCAGGAGCTCCTCGACAGAATAGAAGGAGTGAGCCATGAGGAAACACTTCAGTTTAGACTTAAAAGCGTTTCGGCTACCGCTAAGATTTTTTGAGTTCTTGTGGTAGTTTATTGAAAATGGATGCAGCAGAATACTGCACTCCTTTCTGTATAAGAGTCAAGGAAGTGCATTCCATATACAGATTTGATTTCTGCCTAGTATTAAGTGAGTGAAAGCTGCTAACTCTTGCGAATAAGCTAATATTGCTAACAACAAACGACATTAAAGAAAATATATATTGTGAGGGCAATATCAGAATTCCCAGACTATTGAACAGGGGTCGACAAGAGGTTCTCGAACTTACACCACATACAGCTCGTTTTTGAGCCAAAAATACCCTTTTTGAGTCAGAAGAATTACCCCAAAAAATAATACCATAGGACATAAGCGTAATAAAATATGCGAAGCAGACTACACAGCACATCGATTTCTGCGGTAATTCCACGCAGACTTGCCTGTTTGTTAACCCTGACAACTCTACAGAAACGCCGCTGCTCTCGGTCGTTAAGTGTACGCCGTCGGCCACTCCGTTGTCCGTGGTGAGAGGTTTCGCCGGAAACGCGGCATTCTCGGCACACTATTGACTCTGCGGATCTTGCCGACGATCTCCGAAATTTAAAAATTCCATGCGGGAAGCTCCAACCACTATTTTGCATTCAACCTCTGTTAATTCCCGTCGTGCAGCCACAATCATGTCGGTAACTTTTCAGCATGAACCACCTGAGAACAAATGACAACCCCTCCACTGTACTGCCCTTTTACAGCTCGTGTACGCGATACTACTGCCATCTGTATATGCGGATATCGCCACCCCATGACCTTTGTCACCTACGTGTGTGAACAGGGTGTTCGGAAATTGCCGTAACAGGACTTTTAGGACTTACACAGGGAATTTCTGAACCGGAACCCATGTCCTGAAACGTACCGTTTCCGTGCTAAAACCACTTGAGAATATACTGGTAACGCCGTCAGTTTTACAAGTAATTTAGTAAGTGTGACCCAATACATCACTTGTTTTACCATTTCACTCATTACTCACCGAACAAACAGAAAGGAAACTTAATCACTTTTCACAAACATCGTTGTTTACAGTTAAACCGTTTCTGTCTTTTTTCAAAGGAGGGTTAGCATTCTGATCCACTAAAAGTAAGATCCGATGTTGCGTCCACCAAGTTCGGTGCACACATTGTTCCTACAAATGATTTTGTCGCAACCATTGATAATATTAATGTACACTACTCGCCATTAAAATTGCTACACCACGAACCTGACGTGCTACAGACGCGAAATTTAACCGACAAGAAGAAGAGGGTAATACGGAACGCCGTGCTGGATCCCAACGGCCTCGTATCGCTAGCAGTGGACATGACAGGCATCTTATCCGCATGGCTGTAACGGATCGTGCAGTCACGTCTCGATCACTGAGTCAACAGATGGGGACGTTTGCAAGACAACAACCACCTGCACGAGCAGTTCGACGACGTTTGCAGCAGCATGGACTATCAGCTCGGAGACCGTGGCTGAGGTTACCCTCGACGCTGCATCACAGACAGGAGCGCTTGAGATGATGTACTCAACGACGAACCTGGCTGCGCGAATGGCAAAACGTCATTTCTTCGGATGAATCTAGGTTCTGTTTACAGCATCATGATGGTCGCATCCGTGTTTGGCGACATCGCGGTGGACGCACATTGGAAGCGTGTATTCGTCATCGCCATACTGGCGTATCACCCGGCGTGATGGTATGGGGTGCCATTGCTTACACGTCTCGGTCACCTCTTGTTCGCACTGACGGCACTTTGAACAGTGGACGTTACATTTCAGATGTGTGGCTCTATCCTTCATTCGATCCCTGCGAAACGCTACATTTCAGCAGGATGTGGCAGGTCCTGTATGGGCCTTTCTGGATACAGAAAATGTTCGGCTGCTGCCCTGGCTAGCACATTCTCCACATCTCTCACCAATTGAAAACGTCTGGTCAATGGTGGCCGAGCAACTGGCTCGTCACAATACGCCAGTCACCACTCTTGATGAACTGTGGTACCGTGTTGAAGCTGCATGGGCAGCTGTACCTGTACACGCCATCCAAGCTCTGTTTGACTCAATGCCCAGGCGTATCATGGCCGTTATTACGGCCAGAGGTGGTTGTTCTGGGTACTGATTTCTCAGGATCTATGCACCCAAACTGCGTGAAAATGTAATCACATGTCAGTTGTAGCATAATATATTTGTCCAATGAATACCCGTTTATCATCTGCATTTCTTCTTGGTGTAGCAATTTTTATGGCCAGTAGTGTGTGTACGACCTGCTTCCAGCTTCCAGTTAACAAGTCGTGGCAATAAATTGAACTGAAATTGTTTCTTCCCTCGATATACAGAAAGTGTCACGTATTAAATTGTTCCTCTCGACTGTCATACAATACTGCTGTACATTATAAACAATTATTGTTTGCGCTATATATAGAGGCTATACAAGGGAAACAAGCGACAACGATTTATAGGAAGATAACAGGAAATAGATGAAGCCAGAAAGGGGGATATGATACTTGGAGAAGAATTGAACAGTCCGCTGAAAGTCTTACGTCGAAAGAAAGTCCTACAAAATACGACACTCTTTCAGAATTATTCAGATGTTTGTGAGAGCCAGCCGTGGCCTTCCTACAAAATGCAAGGCGAGGAAGACAACTCTAAGTGTTCCAAATGAACTTTCTAATGACTTCCTTAAGTACGCACGATTTTCGTTTCTCACGTGAAATCCTCCTTGTATTAGCCACCTGTGGTCACCAACTGAAAAACGGCACGCAGGCAGTCCACAACAGTAAGGATACAGTTGAAAAATAAAAATGAAACTCACTCGCACCAACATACGCGTATGAAACACCGTAAATATCGTAATCGAAAGACAGTTCTGAGCACTGTTAAATTCCGCGAAGATTATTATTTTGGAACTGACGGAAAGAAAGATATAAACTTAGTTAAGTATCTATGTGAATGATATAAAAACGTGCAATTTTCATTTAAAAGTTATTAAAATATTCTTAAAAATTGCCTACAATATCACGGATCGTCCTAATGTTGTGACAATTCTTAACACATTACGTACATACTTGTGATAGAGCAAAAGTTTGGTGACATCTTGAAAGTTGTTAGTTGCCCTCATAAGTTACTAATTTGCGTTCATTCCGAAAGGCATCGCTACATTTGTCGTTGTTTATGCCTGAAGAGGGCATCTTCAACAACGTGCGTTATTTTTTTAATGACACCATGCCTTTGCCATTCACCGTAACGTTTACTTTGTCAGTTGTCGACTGCAATTCGGCACTTTGAGCATTGTCTATGACATAACTACAACTGCCAAACTTTTCACGGCATGTAACATTGGACACATTATATATAACACAGGTGTCAGAGACCACTTAAACAAGACAGGATCGTTTTCTCATGGTTTGGTTTGGTAAACGCGGAATCGTCAAGACCATGCTGAACTGATATTCCTATTTATACATTCAGTCACCAAATAACACAAAAAAAATTTTGTTATCTTTCCAAAGTATTTGATTGTGGAGGTCATGCAACACTCTTATAACAACTACGTTTTATGGAACTGGTGGTTTTGCAGTCAAATTGTTTCAATCGTACTTAACGAACAAAATGCAAAAAGTTGTAATGAATAGTTCCAAAAACGATGGAAAGAGAGAAGTTTTTATTGATTGGGGAGAAATAACAAAAGGAGTCCCATGGGGGTTTCATCTTGGATCCACTCCTGTTCCTTAAACAAGTGAATCAACAAGCAGCATTGAGTCTTTTTGGAGACGATACTAATGTCATGATAAATCCCGTTAGAGAGAAAGCCAGGAAGGATCTAGTAAATGATGTTTTTCAAAGAAGTATTAAGTGGATTTCTAAAAATGGAATTACCCTTAATTTTGATGATGATGTTTGATTTGTGGGGCGCTCAACCTACGCAGTTATCAGCGCCCGTACAAATTTCCAACCTTTACTCAGTCCAGTCTCGCGACTTTCATTAATGATGAGGACAACACAAACACCCAGTCCCCGGGCGGAGAAAATCCCCAACCAGGGACCCCGTGATCCAGAGGCACCTTAATGAGAAAACACACTACATTCAGTTCCGTACAGTAAATACAGGTGTGCCAATCACTGACGTAGGACACTAACAGGACTCAGTAAACAGGTAAGAATGCTCCAATTTTTTTAGTGTACATACTCATGAAAAATCGAACTGGAAGAAACATCCTACTAATCCTCTCAAACAATTAAGTTCGGCTGTTTTTGGCCTTTGTAAATTTCTGATCTTGGGAACAGACGAATCAACCAACTGACATATTTTGCATATTTCCACTCAAAAATGCCTTATGTAATAGAGTGGTGAACCAGGTCAATGGTTTTGTCCAGATACGCCACATCCAGGCGAACGCACGCAGGCCGGTGGCAGCGGTATTATGTTATGGGGGTCATTCAGCTGGGTTTTCGTGGGACCTGCGGTAGTAATCAAACGCACCGCGGCAGCTGTGGACTGCGTCAGCATTGTTAGGGACCACCTCTAACCGCTGATGCTCAACAGCGAGGGCATCTTCCACCAGGATAACTGTCCGTGTCGCAAGGCCAGAATCGTGCTGCAATGGTTCGAGGAGCATGATGGTGACTCAAGTTGATGTCTTTGCCATCAAATGCAGCTTATCTGAATCCGGTGAAACCCAACTAAAAAATGGTTCAAATGGCTCTGAGCACTATGGGACTCAACTTCTGAGGTCATTAGTCCCCTAGAACTTAGAACTAGTTTAACTAACCTAAGGACATCACACACATCCACGGCCGAGACAGGATGCAAACCTGCGACCGTAGCCGTCTCGCGGTTCCAGACTGCAGCGCCTAGAACCGCTCGGCCACTTCGGCCGGCGAAACCCAACTGGGACGCTGCCAGTCGCCAGCTCCGCGCCTGCAAACCGACCGATCGCCTCAAAATTTCTGGAAGTGTGTGACCTGTGCGTGGGCATCTGGAGCCGGAAACCTGTCGAGTGCTTGTCGAATCAATGACACGAAAAAACCACTGCCGATCTGTGCTCCAGAAGTGGACCAACAGGCTTTTAAGTAGATGGTCACAATGTTTTCGCTCGACAGTGTATATTGGCCAGCAACATTCGCCATAAATACAATAATTCGTCAAAACTTGAGAAGAATGGTGTTGTCCCTACGTGCATTAGAGGGTAAAATTACCTTTATCACTCTATTTAAAGCTGTTTACTGAATAATATGAAGTATCAGGCAGGTAGCAAGGCAAGTTTTAGATCTAGCCTGGAATCATCTCTCCTGGTCAAATCCTTCTATTCTATGGACGAATTTTTATTTAAAAACAAAAACGGTAGTTGCATGATTAGGACTGACAAACTGTGTCGATTAGTGTTACCACTACTCATGTATACATATCCTGTAAACTGACTCGCTTCTCATAATTTCTATAAACCAATCGTTAAACTGTTTTCTGTAAGTTACTTACTACTACTACTACTTCTTCTTCTTCTTCTTCTTCTTCTTCTTCTTGAAACTTTTATTCTTATGCAGGTCGTTCACAGAGCGTCTTACATCTTGTTGGTGGTCTTTCAGTCTACTGTCCATTCTAGAGCTCTTCTCGGAAGTTTTTCTGGCCCCATTCTTTAATGTGGCCAAACCATTTAAGCCTCTTACCGCCCGCAGTTTCTTTTATGGGCCTGATCTGCAGGGTGCTTCATCCTGCCCCATTCCTTATGCTGTCTCTCCTCATCTTACCGAGGATCCCTCGCATAAAGCCAATCTCCGTTGCTTGTGTTCTGCTCAGAACGTTCTTTGTCCAACATTCTGATCCATAGGTTAAAACTAGCAGATAATATGACTCGTATATCACGACCTTTGGGCTCACACGTATTCTGTAATTGCGCAATAATAAAATTCTGAACCATTTTTTTTATTATCCTCGATGTTTCCTTTCTTGGTTAATTTGCTCCGTGTTTACTCGAAAGCTTGTACTTCTTTAATAACTCTTCCACTGCAAGTTATATCGTTGATTTTTCCTGATTTTCTTTTTGGTAATTGCTGGAGAGTTGGACCACTGCGTGACACGGACCAGTGGCATAGTTCACAAATGCGCCCGATAATTGCGAGGGGGCTCTTTTGTGAACAAACGTGGTGCAGGGGTGTTGCTGTCATTTCCGTGTTAGTTACAGAGAAAAATCACATTCCCTGTTATGGTAAGCCGACAAGTTTTATCGTGCAGTTACATAATTTTAGTATTAATGCTTAGTTTGCACAATATTGATGGCGTCTCTTCATTGCGACGTTGACAAATGTGTAGGCATGAAAGTAACCTAAAATGGCCACCGAGTTCGCTACGTAGAGACAGAAGTCGGGATGGACCATCTCTCCCAGACTATCGGACAATCGGAAGAGGTGGACCACTTGTTTTAATGTGAGACAGCTAGAGCAGAACTAAATTTAATTTGAAGGTATGTGCAGTAATGCGACTTAAGCATAGTCCGAGACTGCGGCCACCTTATCTGTCGGAAGGTATGTCTCTGTCAGCGAATGGAATCTTACACAGGGGCCAACCAACCGCTTCAAGAGGCCTACCGATTTCAAGCAGAACAAACGAGCAGAGTTATCGGTACAATCAAATTCCTTCAATGATTCAGGTTCGGGCTCCATCCCCATCTACACTTAAAACTTCCAACATTACTACCTCAAAACTGTCTACTCGTATGCCAACGCAGACAATGATTTTGGAAGATACATCACTTGTTCCTTCTATTGATAAAGTCACGAACTTAAGGAGGAAAGCAGCAACTCCATCCAAATGGCTAAACTCTGCTAAAGATGAATTTTATCCATAGTGGATGCTGTTGAAGTCCGTGACTGTTCCTTTATAGGGTATAGAAAAATTTTCTCTAGCGGAAATTTTTCTCCACTCTTCTGAAGATATTGAAACTGTTACGAAAACGAGGGGTAAGGTGAGAAATGAAGTAAAAAAGAGGCAGAATAAGATCACCAACGGGGAATTCTACTGAAGAGAAAAACACACTGAAGAAGCTAAAAAGGAGAAATACTGCAACTAGCTCAGCGTGTTCATCAGATGCGGACATTGTAGGAGAATGTGAGAATAACTTTGATGAGCGGAATGAAGATGAGTGTGTTGGGTGTGGTGTAATCTGTTACTAAACTAATAAAAATTACGACTAGATTCAGTGCGTTTGGCCACGTGGATGTTGTTGGCCAAGTGAATATTGTTCAACATTTGGGAATAAGTGTAGTTACTGTGGCGACAGAAAAAAAGGCTGATGCTTGAACAAAACCAACAACTCATTACAAAAACCAATATTCAATCAAGATTTATAATAGCTGCCGAGAATTCTTCCGGGTTATATGGCAATAGTCCATGGAACTTTCCTGTCTCTGACGTTTCGTCCAAGGCTACGTCGGACATCTTCGGAGGTGCTCCTCGTTGTGCTGAGTCTTGCCTACTGACGAGTCGGACGTCGAAGAGCGGCCTAAATACCGTGCAAAGTGGGCGTGGTCTGGATTTCACGTGACGGCAGAGATAAATCTTCTCAAGGATAAAATATAACTATCGATCATAGTACGTCAAAGATAAAAACTTCTCATCGATTCTGTAGCGCTACTGTCCATATATCGCTGAGTTTCATAGCTTCTTCTTTTATGTTAACATCATCCCCATGTTTATTTATTTCGATGGCTTCTCTATGTAGCCTTGGATAAAAGATCGTCATAGTACATAAAACTTCAGTTTCCGAAAACTTCACTACGTGATCACCCGACTGCAAAGCATGTTCCGCCATGGCTTGTCTGTTTTCGCTAGTGGGCAAAGACATTTATGTTCCTTCAACCGTGTATTCACACTTCTCTTTGTAGTTCGAATGTAGACCCTACCACTTGCAGACAGAGGGGGCGTTTATCCTTGACGGAACGAAGTGCTTGGCCTATTTTGTTACTTGATCTGAAAATCGGTCGAACGTTATGTTTCCTTAAAATCTTGCCGATTTGATCCGTTACTTTTTCGATGAAGGGCAGAGAAACCGTGTTCTTCCGTCACTGTGCCCTATCGTTGTCGTTAGGCCTCCTGTTATTCGGACGTAAATCTCTATTTATTTCCTTACTAGAGTGCCCATTCTTCTCAAAAGCCTGCTTTAGATGTTTTAGCTCGGCGTCCAGGTATTCCAGCGCACAAATCCTTTTAGCTCTGTCCACTAGACTTTTAATTACACCTCTTTTCTGTTGTGGATGATCACTGGAATCCTTACGCAAGTATCTGTCGGTATGCGTAACCTTCCGAAAGACTTTCTTTCAAGCTGCCATCAGTCTGTCTCAAAACGAAGACATCCAAGAAGGGCATTGTCTTTCTCCATTTGCATGGAAAACTGAATTTTAGGATTTATACTATTTAAATAACAAAAGAAATCGTCTAGAGCTTTTTTTCCATGCGACCAAACCACAACTAGGAGCACCTCAGAAGATGTCCAACGTAGCCTTGGACGAAACGTCAGGGATAGAAGAATTCCATGGACAACAGGTAAACAACAAGGAAGAATTCTCGGCAGCTGAAACATCCGGTCGTGAAAGCCTTCATTGTAAGATTTATAATAAACTGATAAAATTGTACTGGACTAGAATATTTAATAGCACACTTCTGTATTCATTACATCATATAACAAAAATATAAAATTTTAATTGACTGTTTCTTCATGTAAACCCATATTTATATGTGTGTGGCACTCACCTGAAGATGGCCAGAAGTCTCTGCGCCGAAATATCGTGGCAGGACGTTACTGATATCCGGCAGTTCTCCCGTGTTGTTATGGAACATATGGAACAATCAGTACGCCGGTAAAGCTTTAAACATATATTTATATAGTCCATCTCACTCATACGCATTTTCATTTCATTACATCTCTTTTATTTTAAGTGCCAGTGCCTCAACGGTATACTGTACTTATGGTCATGTAACACACACGATCAGAAGTCCAAAATCTTGGGAAACACACATATTTTATGCTGAAGAAAAAATGTGGGCCTTTTTCCCTGAGTTACCCCACTTCACTTTCTGTTAAGCTTATTTCAGTGCTTGCTTCTTCAGTTACTGTCTACCAGGTATTTAGTTGTTCTTCTAATTTCTACTCATTTTCTTCCCACATCATCTGCTGCCTTTCTACACGATTTCCCTGGGCTTCTCCGTACAGCAACTCGTACCGCTTCAATATTATTCCCACGAAGTAATGGCCGCTATCGACAGGGGATCTCAAGTTGATTCCGTATTTCTAGATTTCCGGAAAGCTTTTGACACCGTTCCTCACAAGCGACTTCTAATCAAGCTGCGGGCCTATGGGGTATCGTCTCAGTTGTGCGACTGGGTTCGTGATTTCCTGTCAGGTAGGTCGCAGTTCGTAGTAATAGACGGCAAATCATCGAGTAAAACTGAAATGATATCAGGTGTTCCCCAGGGAAGCGTCCTGGGACCTCTGCTGTTCCTCATCTATATAAATGACCTGGGTGACAACCTGAGCAGTTCTCTTAGGTTGTTCGCAGATGATGCTGTAATTTACCGTCTAGTAAGGTCATCAGAAGACCAGTATCAGTTGCAAAGCGATTTAGAAAAGATTGCTGTATGGTGTGGCAGGTGGCAGTTGACGCTAAATAACGAAAAGTGTGAGGTGATCCACATGAGTTCCAAAAGAAATCCGTTGGAATTCGATTACTCGATAAATAGTACAATTCTCAAGGCTGTCAATTCAACAAGTACCTGAGTGTTAAAATTACGAACAACTTCAGTTGGAAAGACCACATAGATAATATTGTGGAGAAGGCGAGCCAAAGGTTGCGTTTCATTGGCAGGACACTTAGAAGATGCAACAAGTCGACTAAAGAGACAGCTTACACTACACTCGTTTGTCCTCTGTTAGAATATTGCTGCGCGTTGTGAGATCCTTACCAGGTGGGATTGACGGAGGACATCGAAAGGGTGCAAAAAAGGGCAGCCTGTTTTCTAGTATCACGTAATAGGGGAGAGAGTGTGGCAGATATGATACGCGAGTTGGGATGGAAGTCATTAAAGCAAAGACGTTTTTCGTCGCGGCGAGATCTATTTACGAAATTTCAGTCCCCAACTTTTCTCTTCCGAATGCGAAAATATTTTGTTGAGCCCAACCTACATAGGTAGGAATGATCGTCAAAATAAAATAAGAGAAATCAGAGCTCGAACAGAAAGGTTTAGGTGTTCGTTTTTCCCGCGCGCTGTTCGGGAGTGGAATGATAGAGAGATAGTATGATTGTGGTTCGATGAACCCTCTGCCAAGCACTTAAATGTGAATTGCAGAGTAATCATGTAGATGTAGATGCAGATTCTCCGGCGAACAAACAGGCTTAGGCCGGCGTCGCTCGCTTCCAATGCTGTTCCTTCCTGTACAAATTTATCGAACACCCTGTGGATGGTCTTCTCGCAAGGCACCCATCGTGTGTTAAACTATTGTCGAAAACTCCTCGAGTCACAACAAGGCTTTTCGTTTCATGAAAAAGTAACACAATTGCCGATCGTTGCTGTGTCGCCAGTCTTCCATTGTCAGCCATTACTGCTTACTAGTCTCCTAGCGGCAGTATCGTGAATTGCACGTCATTTCGTAACTCATTTGTTTTTCCAAGCTCTGCTGCTACTGCAGTAGCGGTATATCTAGTGTGCGTCGTAAATTGTGAACGAAACAATTGGTAACACATTTCGTGCGCCACCCTGTATCTGGGGATGGCATTTTGGACATCAACCTCACCTTCAAAATGAGAAATGCTGAGTTATTTGACGTCAGCTGAAGGAGGCCATACAGAGTAAGACCACAGGTGGCTGGAGTGCCCTCGCTATGGCAGGCAGGCGGCGTGGGCGCGGACACACCGCGCCGGCGCTCTGCTGGAGGCGCGCCCGGCGACAGCTGCTGCCCAGGCGGCAAGTTCAAGGGCGCCGCTGCCGTCACACAGGTGGCCGACACACGTTCTGCCTCTGACGCACCGGTACTCGGCAACATACAGGAGAGCGCGTGGCGGAGCGTACGACAAAAGCTCACAAATTTTACCACTTTCAGCATTCTTCTCACTGTACTGAAAGTCATGTCTTCTTATAGTTCCGTACCACAATCGGTAAAAACGGAACCTGTTGTCTGTCCGTCCGATTCTTAAAACTCTCTTTCTCAGAAACGCGTTGACGTGTCATGTTGATATTTATCTCACATGTTATCACGAGAAAAAAAACTGCCGTTCTACGGATCGGAGCGTGGATTGTCAGACCCCTTAAACCGTCAGGTAAGTTAGAACATTTAAAAAGGGAAATGGATAGGTTAAAGTTAGATACAGTGGGAATTAGTGAAGTTCGGTGGCAGGAGGAACAAGACTTCTGGTCAGGTGAATACAGGGCTATAAACACAAAATCAAATAGGGGTAATGCAGGAATAGGTTTAATAATGATTAGGTAAATAGGAGTGCGGGTAAGCTACTACAAACAGCAAAGTCAACGCATTATTCTGGCCAAGATAGACACGAAGCCCACGCCTACTACAGTAGTAAAAGTTTATATGCCAACTAGCTCTGCAGATGATGAAGAAATTGATGAAATGTATGATGAGAAAAAAGAAATTATTCGGGTAGTGAAGGGAGACGAAAATTTAATAGTCATGGGTGACTGGAATTCGACAGTAGGAAAAAGGAGAGAGGGAAACGTAGTAGGTGAATATGGATTGGGGGTAAGAAATGAAAGAGGAAGCCGCCTGGTAGAATTTTGCACAGAGCATAACTTAATCATAGCTAACACTTGGTTCACGAACCATGAAAGAAGGTTGTATACATGCAAGAATCCTCGAGATACTAGAAGGTATCAGATAGATTATATAATAGTAAGACAGAGATTTAGGAACCAGGTTTTAAACTGTAAGACATTTCCAGGGGCAGATGTGGACTCTGACCACAATCTATTGGTTATGAACTGTAGATTAAAACTGAAGAAACTGCAAAAAGGTGGGAATTTAAGGAGATGGGGCCTGGATAAACTGAAAGAACCAGAGGTTGTACAGAGTTTCAGGGAGAGCATGGGGGAAAGAAATACAGTAGAAGAAGAATGCGTAGCTCTGAGGGATGAAGTAGTGAAGGCAGCAGAGAATCAGGTAGGTAAAAAGACGAGGGCTAGTAGAAATCCTTGGGTAACGGACGAAATATTGAATTTAATTGATGAAAGGAGAAAATATAAAAATGCAGTAAATGAAGGAGGCAAATAGGAATACAAACGTCTCAAAAATGATATCGACAGGAAGTGCAAAATGGCTAAGCAGGGATGGCTAGAGGACAAATGTAAGGATGTAGAGGCATCTCTCACTAGGGGTAACATAGATACTGCCTACAGGAAAATTAAAGAGACCTTTGGAGAAAAGAGAACCACTTGTATGAATATCAAGAGCTCAGATTGAAACCCAGTTCGAAGCAAAGAAGGGAAAGCAGAAAGGTGAAAGGAGTATATAGAGGGTCTATACAAGGGCGATGTACTTTAGGACACTATTATGGAAATGGAAGAGGAGGTAGATGAAGATGAAATGGGAGATATGATACTGCATGATGAGTTTGACAGAGCACTGAAAGACCTGAGTCGAAACAAGGCCCCTGGAGTAGACAACATTCCATTAGAACTACTGATGGCCTTGGGAGAGCCAGTCCTGACACTGAGGATTCAAGCGTTCGTAGGGTAAACGGCGTACGAAGTGACTGCGTTTACTTCCAAATAATTCGAGCTTCGATCATCAGTGAATATGATTCTTTCCCAGTCCCCTGCTGTCCAACGTTTTGTGTCGTAACCCACTTAACAAGAACAAAAGGCTTAACAGGAAGCAACAATGGTTTCCTTCTTGGCACACAACGCCGGAGGCTGTTTTCTGCCAGGCGCCGTCCCACTGACTCGCTCACTGGTGTGTCCTTACTTGTATGTAGTTCGCAGTTATGAATCAGTTCGTTTACTGGTAACTACGAAATACTTTTCCTGACGTTCCGACAGTTTCCTGAACGAGTAAGATCGTCATAGAAGCCTATACCTCTATGCCATTCTATGGTCTTGACAAGTCCATTGATGGAAATCTTCGATTTTTTTTTTTTTTCATGTTTGTCTGCGCTGTTGCCTTCTTGGTGTTAAGTGATTATCTTTACCAGCGAATCATAAGGAATCTGGCACTTAGGGGCCATTTTCAATTACTTTCGCTGCGTACAGTACCTTCTTTCGTGCCATGTCCTGCCTTCATACAAACAGAACTGTAAACAACGCCCTTTTATACAGCCGTGCCGGCTGCTTGCGCCACTTGCCTTGTTTAGTGTAACTGCTCGGACAGGTAAAGTCACTTCATATATACTGAGCGATACCAACATGTACCATTATGTACAGGGTTATTACAAATGATTGAAGCGATTTCACAGCTCTACAATAACTTTATTATTTGAGATATTTTCACAATGCTTTGCATACACATACAAAAACTCAAAAAGTTTTTTAGGCATTCACAAATGTTCGATATGTGCCCCTTTAGTGATTCGGCAGACATCAAGCGGATAATCAAGTTCCTCCCACACTCGGCGCAGCATGTCCCCATCAATGAGTTCGAAAGCATCGTTGATGCGAGCTCGCAGTTCTGCCACGTTTCTTGGTACAGGAGGTTTAAACACTGAATCTTCCACATAACCCCACAGAAAGAAAGCGCATGGGGTTAAGTCGGGAGAGCGTGGAGGCCATGACATGAATTGCTGATCATGATCTCCACCACGACCGATCCATCGGTTTTCCAATCCCCTGTCTAAGAAATGCCGAACATCATGATGGAAGTGCAGTGGAGCACCATCCTGTTGAAAGATGAAGTCTGCGCTGTCGGTCTCCAGTAGCGGCATGAGCCAATTTTCCAGGATGTCCAGATACACGTGTCCTGTAACGTTTTTTTCGCAGAAGAAAAAGGGGGCGTAAACTTTAAACCGTGAGATTGCACAAAACACGGTAACTTTTGGTGAATTGCGAATTTGCTGCACGAATGCGTGAGGATTCTCTACCGCCCAGATTCGGACATTGTGTCTGTTCACTTCACCATTAAGAAAAAATGTTGCTTCATCACTGAAAACAAGTTTCGCACTGAACGCATCCTCTTCCATGAGCTGTTGCAAACGCGCCGAAAATTCAAAGCGTTTGACTTCGTCATCGGGTCTCAGGGCTTGTAGCAATTGTAAACGGTAAGGCTTCTGCTTTAGCCTTTTCCGTAAGATTTTCCAAACCGTCGGCTGTGGTACGTTTAGCTCCCTGCTTGCTTTATTCGTCGACTTCCGTGGGCTACGCGTGAAACTTGCCCGCACGCGTTCAACCGTTTCTTCGCTCACTGCAGGCCGACCCGTTGATTTCCGCTTACAGAGGCATCCAGAAGCTTTAAACTGCGCATACCATTGCCGAATGGAGTTAGCAGTTGGTGGATCTTTGTTGAACTTCGTCCTGAAGTGTCGTTGCACTGTTATGACCAACTGATGTGAGTGCATTTCAAGCACGACATACGCTTTCTCGGCTCCTGTCGCCATTTTGTCTCACTGCGCTCTCGAGCGCTCTGGCGGCAGAAACCTGAAGTGCGGCTTCAGCCGAACAAAACTTTGAGTTTTTCTACGTATCTGTAGTGTGTCGTGACCATATGTCAATGAATGGAGCTACAGTGAATTTATGAAATCGCTTCAATCATTTGTAATAGCCCTGTACGTATGTGTACAAAACTGGAAGTAGTCTTATTTGAGCATACTCTGCTGTATTAAAAAGCTGTGGGCAGCCAAAATAAGTCGTCTCCAAGTAGGGGTAAGGGCAGCGTAACTCTTATCAGCGGGACACAACTTGGACAGGCCGATCACTGAACACATCACGAACGGTCGGTGGCAACTGTATGGACAATCTAACGAAACGGGGATCTTGCACCACGATTTCTGCAAAGAGGACGGGTTATAAAAGCGCAAGAGAATGCTGTAGCAGTTGCTAGTTTCTGGACAGAGACTGTTCGATTTCAATTTTGTACGTGCGTATACGAAGAAATTCCTTCTATTTCGTTAGCTGAAATTGTAAGTTTCTAGAATCGTATTGTAAGTAGGCTGTTTAGGTTTTTACGTAGGTAACGCCACGTAGCGCTCTGTATGAAAATCACTGACTGTGCTGTGTGCAGTCTGTGGCTGGTTTGCATTGTTGGAATATTTGCTATTGTAGTGTTGGGCAGTTGGATGTGAAGAGCGCGTAGCGTTGCGCAGTTGGAGGTGAGCCGCCAGCAGTGGTGGATGTGGAGAGAGAGAGAGAGAGAGAGAGAGAGAGAGAGAGAGAGAGAGAGATGGCAGAATTTTGAGAACGGACGATCTGGCCGTGTGTCCGTCAGAAAAAGGAAATTTGTAAGACTGGATGTCATGAACTGCTATATATATTATGACTTTTGAACACTATTAAGGTAAATTCATTGTTTGTTCTCTATCAAAATCTTTCATTTGCTAACTATGCCTGTCAGTAGTTAGTGCCTTCAGTAGTTAGAATCTTTTACTTAGCTGGCAGTAGTGGCGCTCGCTGTACTGCAGCAGTTTGTGTAACGAAGATGTTTGGGAGGTAAGTGATTCATGAAAGGTGTAGGTTATTGTTAGTCAGGGCCATTCTTTTGTAGGGATTATTTAAAGTCCGGTTGCGTTGCGCTAAAAATATTGTGTGTCAGTTTAGTGTTGATCAGAATAGGTAAAGAGAGAAATGTCTGAGTACGTACAGTTTTGCTCAGATGTTTGAAAATCAAATAACGTAAGGGGTTTATCAGCACAGTTGCTCAGTAATTTTTGAAAGGGTATGTTTCATAGTATGCTAGTGACTGTCCGCTATGCGCTTTGAAGGTGGTCTGAAAGACACCCAGTGCTGTAATCTGGTTGTCAAATTTGAACAATAACCTCTGTATAATCACTGAGAACGTGTGTGTTTTGTTCTGCCATACGATAATAATACTTTTGAATCACAAGGTAAGGTAATTATGCTGCAAGGCCGCACGAGGAATTCCAAAAGCGAAACGCACGTAATCGTTAAAGGCTGTTTTCACTCTCTGCCTTAATCGTACGCAGTGATAAGGCAACGTTTCGTCAGCTGTGGGTTGCACGAAGAGCATCTGTCCCCTTATCTGTTGCGCTTCTAGTAACGATTTCATCACGTCTGTATTTTACGGGAGGTGCCGTGACGGTATGTGGTACATAGTGAAGTTATGTAAAACCGCCGTGTTTTATTGCGCTTTAGCAATTTCAAGAACTAGTTGTGACGCCACAGAATTTAATATTGCAACGTAGTAGAAAGCGAAGCGAAATCAGCGCGTAGTTTCTAAAACACGCGTAGGCCCACAATCTTTCCATTTGCAGTGGAGTCTGTGCTGTTTTGAAACTTTTGAGCACATTAAAACTGTGTCTAAAGTTGGGCCTCTGATTCCGAACTTTGGCTTCCGCTGACAATGAATGATGTTACCGGATGAGCTGTCCGCGCACCAGTCATGGGTATGGGTATGGGTATGGGTATGGGTATGGGTGGTGGTCGAAATTCAGCTGCGGGGTAGGGCCGCGAGCCGCGCCGGGCTGGCTCAGCAGGTAAGGGCAAGGTTACGCTCGTGTCCTGCCATGTGGAAACCGCTCAGCATGCAGTACCGCTCTTCCTGTGTATTCAGTGAAGCGGTACACATAAAGAGAGTTCTTGTGCTCATCTATATATACCAATACGGAACAAAAAATGGTCCAATGAACTTCTGTCCGGAAATTCGTGTTTTCCATGCTACAGACCATTTATTCAATAACGCATTGTTACAGAGACTGCGTCCTAATACGCGCCGTACGATGCAGTTACAGTACCTGTTGAAAATGGTTTCCATGTGCCCAACACAAGCGTGTACGCGCCGTAGCATGTTCTGCCTCACACGTTCACATCGGCCAGGCAGCAGCACGAATACGCTGCTCTAGTGTCTCCACATCTGGAATGGGCTCTGCATACACGGTACTTTTTGAGATGGACCTATAGCCAGAAATCACGCGGGTCGAGATCCAGTGAACGAGCAGGCCATACAATTGCACCCACTGGTCCGATCCATCGACCTGGGAAGACACGATTGAGATGCGTCCGGACGTTGATGGGGAAGTGGGCTGGAGCACCGTCATGAAGCAGCCACGTAACCCTTCGAATCATCAGTAGCACTTCTTCCAGCAGGGGAGGCAAAGTCACCGGCGGGAAACGCTGACAGTTCCGGCCTGTTCGGCGACGTGGCTCGAAGACTGCTCCCAAAACACGGTCGCCAATTATCTCGGCCCACCCATTCAGGCTGCACCGGTGCTGTCACCATCCCATGGGGATTCTGCATATCATCCCACAAGCGGCTGTTATGAAAGTTGGAGATACCACTCCGCGTAAAAGTGGTCTGAATTGTGAATAGAATAGATCACAAAAATCTAGAAATCGTGGCTGCCTGGTGACGAAAGCAGTGACAAAACTGCTCCAGATGTGGAAAGACTGTTGCTAGTAAGCCCTGCACACTATGTAAGTGATAAGGGTAGTAACACTTGTCATGGAGAACGTTTCACGCGGTCGTCTGGCTTACCCTGTACTGGCGAGCCAACTGCCTGGTACTGACACAGCGGTTGCCTTCCAAACTTTTCCTCCAACTCTCGTGTCCGAACATTTCGGGTACGCCCTTCATGATTTCCTGCTTCCTGAAACGACCTTGTCTCAGACATACAGCGAAACACTGTTGCAAACATTGAATGCTGTGGTTGTTGTCGGTGGGAATAGGTCTCGTCATACAACCTTACTGCCCGCCGCCCGTTGCCATTTGCCTTTCCACAAGTAAACACCACGTCGGCGAGCTCTAGATTCGAATACGGAACGGTTGTGCACAACGCTGTGTCACATCCACAGCAAGAGGTGAGTCAGCGAGAGCCGTGAATCGGACACAACATCAGCAATTACTATGGCAGGAGAGGGCGCTAGGGCATGACGTATGAGGAACATCACCACCCTCCAGGAGGAAACCATGCATACTGTGACTGTATGTTACAGCGTGTATTAGACTGTAGTCTCTGTAACAAAATATGATCGAATAAATGGTGTCTAGCATAGAAACCATGCATTTCTGGATGTAAGTTCATTACACTCTTTTTGTTCTGTACCCTCTCATCAATAAATCCATATAGTTTGTACATGGTGGAAAACAATCGCTCTGTATATACACTATGTTATCAAAACTATCCGGACACCTGGCCAAAATGACTTACAAGTTCGTGGCGCCCTCAAGATGTGTGCATCAAAGAGCGCAGGTGGACGATCTCACGGAAGGAGAGGATATTCGGCGACCGGACGGGCATGCCCGTTCCCCCCGACTTAAATCCCACGAGATACATTGGGCAGACTATTACAGCACGTCCACATGCACCAACGATCGTCCGGCACTTGTCAGCCGTACTGGCAGAGGACTGGAATGCCCCACCAGCTGGAACTCCTCAGCAACCTCGTGGTCAGTATGGGAGCACCTTGCAGAACATCGAGATCACACACTCCATTAAGAACCATGTCTCGCCTTTTGTAATTTACAGGGAACCATCACAAATCGCGGTTACCTTGTGTCTGTATAAAACTGTCATATCCGTCCGTCTAATTGCGTATACCTTTCACGTACTTTCTGCACAACTCTGTCGCAGTTCCTTTGCACTCAAGGGCTAAAGAATCTGGTACACCTGCCTAATATCGTGTAGGACCCCCGCGAGCAAACAGAAGTGCCGCAACACGACGTGGCATGGACTCGACTAATGTCTGAAGTAGTGCTGGAGGAAACTGACACCACCAATCCTGCAGGGCTGTCCATAAATCCGTAAGAGTACGAGGGGGTGGAGATCTCATCTGAACTGCACGTTGCAAGGCATCCAAACTATGCTCAATAATGTTCATGTCTGGGGGTTTAGTAGCCAGCGGAAGTGTTTAAACTCAAAAGAGTGTTCCTGGAGCAGTTCTAGACGTGTGGGGTATCGCATTGTCCTGCTGGAATTGTCCCACTCCGCGAGAATGCACAATGGACATGAATGGGCGCAGATGATCACACAGGATGTTTAGCTACTTGTCACCTGCCACACTCGTACCTAGACATGTCAGAGGTCCCATATCACTACACACGCTCCAGACCAGTACAGATCCTCCATTAGCTTGAACAGTCCTCTGCTGACACGAAGCGTCCATGGATTCAAGAAGTTGTCACCATACCCGTACACGGCCATCCGCTCGATACAATGTGAAGCGAGACTCGTCCGACCAGGCAACATGATTCCAGTCCTCAACAGTCCAAAGTCGGTGTTGACGGGCCGAGGCGAAGTGTAAAGCTTTGTGGCGTGCAGCTATCAAGGGTACACGAGTGAGCTTTCGGCTCCGAAACCCCTTCTCGATGATGTTTCGTTGAATGGCTCGCAATCTGACACTTGTTGATGACCCATCATTGAAATGTGCAGCAATTTGCGGAAGGGCCCCACTTCCATTACGCTGAACGATTCTGTTCAGTCTTCGTTCGTCCCATTCTGGTAGGATCAGAGATTTTACCCTATTCCTCATATTCACGGTACACTCGGTCGTACAGGAAGGTCCTCAGTTTGTCGCTACCTCGGAGACGCTGTGTCCCATCGCCTCGCTCAAACTCACTTAAATATTGATAACCTGCCATTGTAGCAGCAGTAACTGATCTAACAACTGCGCCAGACACTTGTGTTATATAGGCGTTGCCGACTGCAGCGCCGTATTCTGCCTGTTTACATATCTCTGTATTTGAATACGGATGCTTGTACCAGTCTTTGGCGCTTCAGCGTATAAAACGTATGGTGCAGTTTTCATCGAGATATGTTACTTGGCAGTCACACAAAACGCGAAGGCTACTTTCGTCATGTTTCGCACACCAGTGTACTTACACGAAGACAATTCCGCTCAAGACGTCTACGACAAATCTACTAATGAGATACTATCTGCTTCTCTCTGGCGCTGTCGTCATAGAGATTTGCTATTTCGTTGACGTTCGCGCTCCCGTGGTCCAGTAATCATTTTCGGAGCGTGCTATCGCGCGGTGACCACACTTGGGATTTGATGAGCGATAAAAGGCGACCGCTACTCCACTACTCCAAGTAGAGCAGTTTGTCTGCGATAAGGACGAGCACATAGGCAGCCTCTTCTCGTCTCTGATTAAAACTCCGATAAAGTGAATCTCTTTCTCTCAGCCTCCCGTAACAAAGTTGATTGTGCCTTTGTTTCCCATCGGAAGAAAGAAACAACTGACACATGTGCAAATTATCGCACAGTAAGAGTACGAAACGTGCGGAAATTTCTCTCATAAGATTTATATCTCGCAGAATGGAAGAGAAAATTGAAAGCCAATAACAGGAGAGATGCAGTTTCGTTGCAGTAGAAGTAGGGTTACATCAACTATAGCACTATAGAACTATAACAGAGCTCAGGTATGGGAAAAGCAAGGAAACATATATTTCATTCGTATCTTCTGGAAAAGGCGTTTGATAACGCACAACGAGGTAAAATATTGTGTTTTTATTCTTAGACTACAGGGATAGAAGAGTAATCGGTAACCTTTACGTACAGCAGGCAGCCATCAGCCAGTAGCGACGAAACAACGCAAGAGGCAGGCCTGGTTGCTCACTGTCACCATCAATATTTGATGTCTGCATCGAATAGGCAATGAGACAGTTAAAGAACGTACGGGTTTGTTTGCCACGGACAGAAAATCAGTGTGACGCTGTTCCCTCATGACACAGCACTAGTTGCGGAAAGCGAACAGGTTTTGGCTTCGGCTGAAAAATAACATTTCCGGGCGATGGCTGTAAGATGTACACGAACGTAAAGAAAACTATGGCAATAACATGTGCAGAAAGTAAAATTTGGACAAGATCCTGCAGTACTCGTATATGTGACAGAATTTTGATTTCTTGGTGGTGGACTATGTACAGACTCTATATGCAGCCAAGACATATTATCAGCACCGCACAAGGCAGAATTGTCAGGCCTTTGTGGCCGAGCGGTTCTAGGCGCTTCAGTCGGAACCACGCGGCTGCTGCGGTCGCAGGTTCGAATCCCGCCTCGGGAATGGAGGTGTGTAATGTACTTAGGTTAGTTAGGTTTAACTAGTTCTAAGTCTAGGGGACTGATAACATCTGAGGGCAAGTCCCATAGTGCTTAGAGACATTTGAACCACACTTTTAAGGCAGAGTGGTGCGCTGTTAAAAGAAGCAGCTGCCACCATCTAAATATATACTTCTCGATAGCAGAAAAAAAACTCATGAGAAGTTATGTTCGAAGCACCACTTTGTATGGTTGGGAAACGTGAATGATTATGATTACAGGAATCAAATGACTGTGGAGCCTCTGACATATTATTTTACACGAAAGTGCCAAACGACAGTTGTACTGAATGAAGATCTATTGCAACGTCTCAACAAGAACATAACGAATCTTCTAGATGGAATAGTTACTCTGCGAGGTTCCGGGGCTAGCAGCGTATTTAACACTAAATCCTTCTCGAATCTTCATATGGAAATGATGCTCTAAGCCGCCCTTTTCTAACTCCGACTTTTGCTGTTGCACATGGATTAAGAAGAAACGCGAACTGACTGTAATCGACCCTGCAAGTGGAGTAGAAAAGAGTTTGGCACATGCAATCATTTAATTGGATAGAAATTACTTAGGTAAAGGAAAATTTCATTAACGTAGTGAAAAATGAAAGGGTTGCTCTACCGATTAACAGAATGAAAGTTCTGTACAAAATAACAATTTGATTAATTACGACTAAACTCAAAATAACAAAAAAACACATGAAACATTTACAATACCTCAAATTGGATACTCAAATAAATGCTGTGAAGGTAAAGTTGTCCATAAACTAGATTGTGACATTTATGACCAAGTGGTATGTGGAGCCAATTCTTTGCAACTCAAATCTTAAGAGAGACACACAGCTAATCCAACATTAATTGCTGCTACAGTAGTGAGAACTCAGACAATGAACATCCAAGACAGAACCACGTAAGAAAAGGCGGGAACATGCGCCCTCTGCTGAGCTCTGATTATCACAGAGCAAAATTCCTTGATTTGCCTGTGCTGCCGACGTACATTACCAAGCTGTCTTCTTAACTGCAAGGACACGATCTGGCATACAGGAGACGATGGCTGGTTGCTTCGACGTCCCGTCGTGGTGATGATAATGTCGCGAGTATAGCCCGAAACAAATTATCCTGGTCTGGTTGTTCCAGACTAAAGAATCCTGGTCTGGTTGTTCCAGACTAAAGACTTCCTAGCAATACAAATGCGCCTCTGAGGGAGACAAAGAAGGCTCGCCACGCAATCACTGACGGTACAGTGATTGATTTTAACAAGCGAAGTCAGACTGTAAATCCGATACAGTCAACTGTAGCCAAAACTGCTCAAGACGGACATAGGCCACTTGTACGCAGAACGCTCAATTGCCAACTGTACTCGGAAAGCTACGTTGAAGTCGAAACTTCAGCAACTTCGTCAAACACTTACAATTTAATGAAAGTATATTGACAGCCAACAGAAGGCAGGCTGTCCAGAGCAGCGAGAGCTCAGTCTTATAACCTACCCCGACCGAAAGGCGAGAGCCGACTCTCTTCAAGAGCACCCGTACAAGCCGAACACAGAACATTCCCGCCCCCACGACAGTGGTCGTGGTTAAACGTTCCAATCAGCAACTCGAAAACCGGCGGAAAATTCCAATCTATTGCCGAAGCACTACTATTCCAAATATGGAGATACTTGGCGCCAATTTCTGCGCCGATTTTGCTACGTCACGGAGCTATCTGCTGAGCAAGCCAATCACAGTTATGATTTTGCATAAAACGCGGGAATTTGACAGCCAAGAGTGCCTGGGAACACAAGTCATTCCCACGCCTCGCTGACAGCCCGCCAGAAAGTGGTTTCACTAAGTTTCTGCGAAGTAACGGAATCTCCAGTCCAGCCGCTCCGTCAGGCCCCTGTGGGCGTGTCGCCCCCACTCTTATGACAATGTCGGCGTCTGGACAGCATCCACTCGACTCCCTCACACCCGTCGGCTTAACCCTTTCAAGTTCAACAGAACCCACCTGTCACCGGACCACCCGGGTGATGAGAGACGCTGCGTGGGAAGTCCGCGTGTGAAGGAATAGCGACTTTTCACCGCATGCAATTAGAGAGGAAAATCTAATTACTCAGAGTAAGATAGAAATATGAGAGGGGGCTCATGCCACCACCGAAGTCACATGTGTAACACGTAATGTAAGTATTTCACTCTGTTTATCTGTAACTGTTTTGATTTGTGTTATCTAAATACTGTCCTCGTACCAACACAACTGCAGCTTGCAAAGTTCACTTGCGACTGTTATCTCTGCTTCTAAATACTTTATTCTGTAATTTAGTAAACCTCATCCCAAAGATGGCAACGTGGCACACTGTGTTATCTCGCATCTTTGTACTTGCAGATCAGATGAATTCGCAGTTGCGAGTATTGACTACCATCGGCTGTAGAATGGAATGGCGACAATGAAAATTTTTGCCAGACTGGGGCTCGAACCCGGATTTCCCTCTTATCGGTATAGCCAAATGGTAAGGAGGCCGCTCGCGATAAGCGGGAAATCCGGGTTCGAACCCCGGTTCCGGCAAAAATTTTCATCGTCGCCATTCCATTCTACAGCAGATGGTAGTCAATATTCGCAATTGCGAATTCATCTGATGTGTTTCATAACGGTTATGGCTGCCGCAGTGCATCGTCATCAGAGTAACACAGGCACTGCAATATCGTCTTTTGATTTAGGTTCACACTGAATGTAAGTGAACCTAACTATTCCGTGCGCGTGTGCGCTCGCGAGCTTGGGGGAGGGAGAGAGACAGATAGCTGCTACGTTATCGGAATGAGTTTGTCGCGGATACTACGAGGCAATGCGATGCGAGTAAAACATTTAGATCTTTACTGAAAGACCTCCATCTGATGATGATCCTGCAGTGGTTCGGAAACTGGTTAATGGCCCAACAAATCCTGTATAATTCAAAAAGCAACTTGTTGCATATGACCTATATAAACAGCCAGTTCATTGGTACTGTCGCAGAACTATTTTGCAGTGATATAAGAAACGTCTGACTGCGAAATGCTGTTCCCTCACCACAATTTAGTGTAGTCATGGTTACGAAAAATTGTCAGAGATATGCATAAAGCCCTGTGGAAGTGCATAAGGGTTTTCATTCTCTACAGTGAGGCCTCGGAAATGTGACCTGTTAGGTACTGAGGCTCCACCCGCGTGCGCCGAGCGCGTCTTGAGCGAGGCGAGCTCCCAGCCCACCACCGTTACTCGCCGCCTGGCTGGCTCCTCAGCAGCCGTGCGGAATGCGTGAACACCAGGGGCGCACGACAGCCGCCGTGTCACCACTTTGGCCGCTACTGTAGCCTATACAGTCAGAAGGCGTGGCGTGTCGCAACTTGAGGCAGCACTGCTTTCCGGCGCTAGTGGTCCCGAGCCGGAAAGTACGTCGTTCTGTAGCGTGATTTGTTGCTTTCTGGAAACGTACATTCTTCTGTACGCAGATCCTCCAACATATTCTACTCACTGTACGTTCTCTTCACAGTAGCACCTTAAATTGTCTCTCTAATAATGATACACTGAAGGTAATAGATTTTACGGATTATGACAAAGCTCTTCCATCTGGCTTGCGAGGTATAAAAGACGAGCGAAATAAGCTCAGACGAAGAATGTAGTACTTCTGTTTCCAAAGACAGTGTGGTGTTTTTCACACCTATCAGTTTAATAAGTCATGGCTGAAAAATACAATTTTTTTTACAGAAGAATAGAAGAAACTCGTAGAAGCCGACCTAGGGGGAGCAGAATTTGGACTCGCGAGTAACACGCGAGCCAGTGCTCACCTTACGACTTATGTTAGAAGATTGGCTGAGGAAAGACTAACCTACTTCCATAGCATTTGTAGACTTAGAGCAAACTTTGACAACATTGACTGGAATAGTTTCGAGCAGCAAAGGAAACGAAAGAAAAAATTGGAGCGGGAATTAGAGTCCATCGAGAAGAAGTAAAAACTTTCTGGTTTGCCGACGACATTGTAATTCTGTCAGAGACAGCAAAGGACTTGGAAGAGCAGTTGAACGGAATGGACAGTGTCTTGAAAGGAGGGTATAAGGTGAACATCAACAAAAGCAAAACGAGGATAATGGAATGTAGTCGAATTAAATGACATGATGCGGAGGGAATTAGTAAACGAGACACTTAAAGGAGTAGATGAGTTCTGCTGTTTGGGAAGCAAAATAACAGATGATGGCTGAAGTAGATAGGATGTAAAATGTAGACTGGCGATGTCAAGAAAAGCGTTCCTTAAGAAGATACATTTGTTAATATATGGTGTACATTTAAGTGTTAGAAAGTCTTTTTCTGAAAGTATTTATATGGAAGTACGATATGCACGATAAATAAGAAGTTGGTTCAAAATGGTTCAAATGGCTCTGAGCACTATGGGACTCAACTGCTGTGGTCATAAGTCCCCTAGAACTTAGAACTACTTAAACCTAACTAACCTAAGGACAGCACACAACACCCAGCCATCACGAGGCAGAGAAAATCCCTGACCCCGCCGGGAATCGAACCCGGGAACCCGGGCGTGGGAAGCGAGAACGCTACCGCACGACCACGAGATGCGGGCTAAATAAGAAGTGAATAGAATCTTTTGAAATGTGATGCTATAGAAGAACGCTGAAGATTCGGCGGGTAGATGACATAACTAATGAGAAGGTACTGAATATAATCGATGAGAAAACAAATTTTTTGGGACAACCTGACTACAAATTTGGGGGTAGGGGTGGGGCGGGAGTTAAAAAAAAAAGAGCGAGACTATGAGATGAATAAGATAAGCAAATTCAGAAGTACCTAAGGTGCAGAAGATATTCGAAGACGAAGAGGCTTGCACAGGATAGAGAAACATGGAGAGCTGTATCAAACCAGTCTTCGGACTGAAGACGACAGCAACTACTTAACGATAGGTAGGCCTCTATAAAAACCATAGTTAGTTACGAATAATTTCGGATAAAGGTAAGTATAAGTGGCAGCAAATGTAAACGAGACATATGCAAAAAGTAAGTAATTGTTTTTTCGAAAATAATCGCCATAGCTGTTACTGTCAGTATGTTAAGACCAGCCAGTGAGTGAGTGCGTTCAAGGCGACATGTCTGCTGTTCCTACGGAGCCATGATTGTACCCAGACGCGCGCCGTTTCGTCCCAAGTAAATCGACGGCTACGCATGTCTCTCTTCCACGCTCCAAAAATCTGGAAATCGCATGCGAAGGAGTGCGGACGGCTTCCCAGCGTACTTGAAGCAACAGCGACAACGTGTGGGCGGAAAATACTGTGCAACACAATGATGCCGTCCGTCAGCATCCCTGGGCATTTGGACTAAGCTGCAAAATCCCTTACAGTCATGCGCTCTCTCCAAGCTATTTCCATAGTTTTTTCAGTCCTGACGAAAGACATTCGTGGCCTCGAGTTGCTTCTGACAAGGCGGTGCGCGCATGGGTAAAATCACGGTTACGTAGGCAACCGCAAATGTTTCTCCATAAAAGCACTCACCGCCTTGTCTTACAGTATGATGAATCATTTAACAATTCTGCCCATTACTTTCGAAATATTTTACAGTTCACTTACTTTTTTTCCTGTCCGTCCAATTTTCATTTCGCTCCTCCCTTACGATAAAAGAAGAACAAAAACTAGCTGTAGATGTAAAAGCAAACTTACAAAATATACCCCCCCCCCCCCCCCGCAAGCCAAGATAGGTGTTCGCCGGAGGGTACTTGTCTACCTGCCACTGTCAGTTCCCCCATTTCCTGCTGCAGTCTTTTTTTGTTTTATCTTCATGGTCTTTCCGCGAGATCTCCATAGGAAGACGCAGTATATCGGTCGACTCTTCTAGGATCGCAAACTCTCGGAATTTCAATAGTGAACCGGACTGTGAGCCTCTGCCACTGGGGTTGGTTCAACATCTTCTTCCGCTGTATCTGTCTCGCATCTACATCACCTGCGATTACCTTTATGTGGCCGTTCCACTGTAAATCCCTCCGTACGGATACTCCTGGATATTTAGTGTATGTGGCTGCTTCCAGCGAATCCGCAACGGCGCAACGGCGCAATCACACAACAATGCGTCTCTGTGTCTACTTACGAGCATTACGTTACACGGGTTTGTGTCGATCTTCCGCAGGTCTAACCGCATATCGCTACCATTTTCTAGCATCGCAACTGATCTGTATAAAACAGAATCATCTGCCTAAGCCCTCATGACGAACTGCCAATAGTAATGGTGGTTTGACACACTTTGCAGGTTAATTCCGCCGCCAGACAGAGGTAAACACAACACGTCCTCCCCGCAGTCCAGCCGGCCATACCTCGGCCTGTGTAAACACAGGCACAGCAGGAAGTGGCGGACTGCCGGAGCCACACACGGCCGGCGTCCTCGGTGGTCTAGCGGTTACAGTCTGGAACGTTCCAGCGCCTCGGCTGGGGCTATTCGCCCCAGCCGGGCCGGGGTTCTATCCCCGGCCGGCGCTGGAATTTTCAGACTCCCTCGCCCTAGCCTCCACCTCTCCCCTGGCATGTGGAGCATGCCGGGAACCCCCGTGGGGTCCGGGCTTCGGATACCACGTGGACCACACCAGCAAACTACAAAACATAGCCCCATTATTAAATGTTTAATTTTTTTTCTTTTTCTTAAAATATGTTATTGTTTTTGTACTTTTGAACTCCAGTTGAAGCTTTGAAATATTGTGCATTTCGTTTTGACAGCAACATATTTCGAGGAAAAATAAATTATTAAAAAAATGGCTCTAAACCCTATGGGAGTTAACATCAGAGGTCATCAGTCTCCTAGACTTAGAACTACTTAAACCTAAGGACATCCATGCCCGAGGCACGATTCGAAACTGCGACCGTAGTGGTCGCGCGGTTACGGACTGAAGTGCCTAGAACCGCTCGGTCACAACGGCCGGCTGTTATAAAATTACCTAGAACACTTCACATGTATTTTCAGCATACTCGTCTCTTAAAATAACTCAGTCTCAAAACGAACTGCACTTTGTAATATCTCCACGATTACTAGAGTGTAAAACTTTCAAAAAATGAAAATGGCTTATTATTAAGGTGTTTAGTGTGTTCGTTGCAAAAGTAACAAAAAAATACCACATTAGAGACTTTTTACAGTTGATACTGAATATAACAAAAATGTATGTTTTCATCGATTTTTCTACGTCTTGTTTCATATACTGTACAGCATAAATATCCAAAAACGAATGCAGAGTACTTTTTTTCTTAAATTATCTCTGTCGTAAAAGGAAATGCATGATATCACACAAGGTAAAAATTAAAACAAGGTCTCTTGATAAGTGAACAGCTTGTTCCTGTCAGTGTGTTGAATGATACGACAAAAATATCTTTCGATCCTTTTTTCCTATGATTACCAGCCGGCCACAGTGGCGGAGCGGTTCTAGGCGCTTCAGTCGGGAAGCGCGCGATCGCTACGGTCGCAAGTTCGAAACCTGCCTCGGGCATGGATGTGTGTGATGTCCTTAGGTTAGGTAGGTTTAAGTAGTTCTAAGTTCTATGGCACTGATGACCTCAGATGTTAAGTCCCATAGTGCTCAGAGCCATTTGAACCATATGATTACCACCCAGTATTCAAAATACACAATTTACTGAGCGATTTTAGTAACTGAGCCATATATATTCCATATAGCTACTATTTTGCTGACATTGCTTGCGCTGGTTAATATATATCGTAACGACTATGACACAAAAATTTCCATCTTAATGGAACAGACTGCCACAAGCTTGACCAAATATGGTTAATGGTTCGAGTATATCTGCAAGCCGTTTGCTAATCTACAATGAGTCGAACTGAAAAATATTCCGAAAAGGTATTACTGTCCTACTACTGACGTTTCATTGCGGAAAAATTATTCACCGTATTCTTGTTATTTAAAATTCTTGAAACCACAATACATTGCAGTTATTTTGATACTGATTAATGTAAAGAAAAACCTCCCTACAGTGCAGATTAAAATGAACAATATACTTGGAATGAATACAAACGAGAGAGATTGCTTCTAACAAATGTTCTTATCACACTTCCATTTTAAATACTTAAAAGCGTGTATGAAATTGTATTTATTAATATGAATGTACGTGGGCAGAATGTTGAATGTGCGTTAAAACCAGTAGAGGTACAATTCGCATTAAATCACGTGAGAACAGAATTAATTTGTAGCTTGCAAAATACATAAAAATGTGTTAACTGATAAACAGAGCACTGATGATGCAGTCTGCTTTGTAATAGTCGTATAAATTAACAAAATTCGCTCTATTTTCGCAACCATATTGCTGTTCGCCACTCCTCTGGTAGAGGTCTCTGCTTGTCCCTCATCTAGTCAGCTGGCTGTAGTACAGGCGTTCCCTGCCAGAGGTCGCTAGTTCTGCTGGTGTAGTTTGCTGCCACGCTTCTCAACGTCTGAGCAAGTGACATGGCGTCAAAACCGTCAGACTAGACGAGAAACATAATAGTCCCGATACCAAAGGAGGCAGGTGCCAACGGGTGTGAACATTACTGGGCGGCTAGTAAAAGATGTCATCGTTGCAAAATACAGACACGAATTATCTGTATAAGAACTGATAGATAGCAGCCGACATGGGGGAAGATTAGTTTGGATGGAACACGCGACGCAGTGCACACAGCGTACGAATTATAAGACAGGCTGAAGAAAGACAAAATGAAATTTGTAGTAGTTTTAGATGTAACAACACTTTTTGCAAAATTGGTCAGAACACACATTTGATTTTAAGATGTTAACAGGGATAAAACATTGGACGCGAAAGGTGCTTGAACAGGAACCACACAGCAGTTATAAGAGTTGAAAGGAAAAAAAAAAAAGACAAAAGTCTAGGCAGTAACAGAGAAGCGACTGAGACAGGGTTGTAGCCTGTTCGCCATGTTAGCAAATATGCGAAAACCACGGGAAATTTGGAAATGGTTTTCACTCTGCAGCGAACTGCGGACCGACTTGAAACTTCGTAGCAGATTAAAACTGTGTTCACCGCGGGCCGTTCGTACACCATTTGCCTGCAAAGGGCGAAGATTCGAGTTTACTTCCAGCACATAATTTTAATCTGGCGGTAACTGTCAAAAGCTTTATTCGCCGGTGGCTTTGTAATTCTATATGACATGGCAAGGGAGTTGCAAGATTAGCTCACGTGAATCGGTAAGTTTTGAAACGAGGTAATAAAGGCAAATGGATTAAAATGAAACGGAGGTTATGGAGGGCAGTCTATTTAAGTCTACGATTACCGATGGTATTAAATTACGAAATTAGACACTAAAATAAGGCCTCCTAGATTAATTTTGCTCTCTGAGTAACGAAATAACTGAGAGTGGGCGAAGTAGAAACGATATGAAATAATGGGCCAATTGCAGAAACGTTAAAAAAAATAAGTCCTGGAAAATCAGACCCCGTACTAAACGGGATAAGCGACAGGGGATAGAAGAAAAAACAACATAATTGAGTTGTGTGATGGTTTCAACATCTCTTTTTCCAGCCGGTCTCGTCTTCGCGGGGTCGGCACGTTTTTCTGTTATTCTGGATTTGGAAGTGTTAGCGGGAGACACTACCCGTCCCCCCCCCCCCCTCCTCCCCCCTCACGGGAATTGTGAACCCCATGTGTGTGCGTCAAGTATTATCCCGCGTGATAGTGGCGGAACGTTTACGAAATGTTGGCGATTAGTGTGACTGTGTGGCGGGACATGGGTAGCAGTCCCGTTGTATTGACATAGCGGGATGTGGGAAATCGGCTGAAAACGAATCCGCCGGCTGAACTGAGTCCGTGGCTGGCGGGCCTCCCGGAATCCCGGAAGCGGCGTGTTAGTGCGCGCACATATGAGTCACTAATAATTTCAGCCTGGCGGTAAAAATCAAGAATGGGTACACCAAAACGTTTGTATGAAAATTTTTGACGGCAGGAAAGGAACTACGCTAGAAGGGAATAACAATTATATGTTACATCTGTGTGATTCCGTTACTTCCTCGACAGTCAAAGCTGTTGTCCTTTCGGCAACAATGATGGGTACTGTCCAAAGCTCGGATTTTCGTAGAGAATTAACGACGCACGTGGACCGAGCTAAGAACAAATGACAAAAGTAGCATAAACTTACAGCTGATAAGCTTGTATAGATGAAGCACTGTTTGCAGAAGATCGATCCGTTTTTCCGCATATTATGCTCCTTTGCAGGCAACGAACGTGACGCAGAAATTAAGGAGATAACAGCGAAAGTACAGGATACAATTAAAGAGCTGAAAAATGGCGAAGCACCAGGACCTGGAGCTGTGGAAGGCCGGGCCAAACGCACAGCTCGCACAGCAGAAATTAAGGAGATAAAAACGAGAGCACAGAATACACTTAAACAGCTGAAAAATGGCGAAGCACCAGGACATGGAGCTGTGGAAGGCCGGGCCAAACGTTTTATTCGAACATCTCGCACAGCTATTTAACCTCTGTCTTAGTGGAGAGGGAATCCTCGTCGAGTTTAAGAGTTTAAAGAAAGGTTCGTCACAAATCTGTTTAAAAGAAGAAGCAAGGATGACTGCGCAAATTATCGAGACATCGCAGTTCTGTTCTATATCCAGACTATATGATATGATACTTGAAACTAAAACAGAGAGAGAAATTGAGGAAACAGATGAACAGATTGGCTTCCGAGCAGGAAGCTGTTGTATCGATAATATCTGCAGCATTAGACAGGGACTGACAAGAGAATGGCACATAATTTGGAGACACACATTGTCTTCTTAGACTTGCAGAAGGCCTCTGACAGTTTACCATCTTCTAGGGTGTAGGAAGCAGTGAATAACCGAAACATTCATAAATGTTACGTACAAGCCGTTAGAGAGCTGTTTTCACATAATACTTGTCGTGTTGAAGTTGGGCAGTTTCTACCACAGAAACTTATGATTAGCAGAGGAGTAAGACAAGTATACTGCTTCGCGCCTGCGTTCTTTAAAATATTTTTGCACGAAGCACTGAAAAACTGGAAAAGAAAGTGCAGAAACATGGGAATCAGAGTAGGTGACGACATCCCGTTCTCCATAAATTTCGCCGACGATCAGGTCATGCTCGCCGAGGGAGAGGAGGATGTGTCTTACATGTTAAGAAAGCTTAAAGAAGAATATCAGCAGAGGGGAATGAAAATTAATCTTACAAAGAATGAGAATGAATAGATGCTAATCGGAGGTACAGGAAGAGATATCGTAATGGGTGATGGATCTAGAGTAAAGTGTAGTCGATCATAAAAATATTTAGCGACGATCATTTCGGATAAAGGTGGAAGTAACGAGGAAATAAGGGAGAGAAAAAGAAAAGGTGGCGATTAAGCAATTACACTACTTTATTTTCAATGAAACTGCGTCAAAAAGTTTGAAAAGGAGGATATACGAAACTACAGTTGAAAGCATTTCTGTGTATGGTGCTGGACTGTGGGTTTCCAGGATCGACGGGAAGAAATTAAAGGTAATGGAAAAGGAGTTTTGGAGACGAAGTTGTGGAGGTACAAGAAGAGAGAAAATAAGAAATGAAGTGCTACGAGAACAGATGGGAGTCACAAAGGATGTTGTAGACACTAGTGAAAATAAACGGCTCGCACGGTGTGGACATCTCAGAAGAATCCCAGAGGAAAGATGACTTTCTAAAATATGTCCACTACACAGAGAAAGGGGAAGACCACGGCTACAACGATGGAGCGAGGAGTGCGGTGCAGGACAGAATCACGCAAAAAGAGGACTGCCAACAGCGAAGCAGATGGGAACTTGGTAAGCCAGAGACGCCACGTGGTGTAGAACATTCGCAAGAAGAGGAGGAGGAGGAGGAGGAGGAGGAGGAGGAGGAGAAGAGGTCGCTGAACACTTAATGCAACAAATCTGTCGCGATTCGTGGTCACACAGGAGGTAGTTGGGGTACGTTTTCCGACTGTTTTGGTGTAAGAGATTCGGTCGTGTCCGGTAGCTCATTATAGAGAAATACTATTTAGTTTGACTTTTTACCTACATTTATGTCTGTACCTGTGCTCTCCTGAAAACACATGCACAACACAGCAAATGTCGGCCGATCTGCGCCGTGGGTATTGCTTGTACCCATTGTTGTTAACCGTAGTGCAGACTTCACTCTTCGCCCTGAATCTCGCACTCAGGACTGCCCAATCCTGTGTCGAGTTTGTTTTCTCCGGCAGTGTTGGTTGCGCGTTAACAGTACTGCGGACAGTTTTAGTGGTGAAAAGGTGCCCGATACGCATCTGGTGTGTGGGTTCACTGAATGAAGTGGAAGAGTGGCACAACCACGCTGCGCTCAGCTGTTGCCCGCAACCACAACAACCAAATCACAGTCTTTTTGCGTCTGTCGGAGAGTTGTTGCATTACTTTGTGTTGTGCGGCTGTCTGTTGCATATTACAGGCTTATTAGCTGCTGTGAACGTATTTTATTATTCGGATTATTTACTTATTTGGCGTTATGACATCATTGCTGTTGCATCCAATATATTAAAAGGAGGGAAAACACATAATAGAAATGAAAGAAATGAGCGTTTGGCGTCATTGGCCTGGAGGCTGCTTACGGGGCAGGTCCGGCCGCCTCGGTGCAGGTCGGCGACCTGCGCGCCGGATGGGGATGAAATGATGATAAAGACAACACCCTTTATATGGTAATATGAGACGTAATCATCTTGTGGTGCAGTTCTTCTTGTTGTCTCCATGCTTGCTAAGAAAATGGGATGAGAAGTTCCGCCTTATGCAAGACACCTTTTTTCTTTTGTTTCACCCATACATGTTTCAGCACTTTTGTGCTATCATCAGTGGGTTCTATTTTTATTTCTAACTTACAATATGTTATTGTCCTCTTGTTTTGGTAGCTGTTATGCCACACAACGTACAACATGTCATAGTTTTGAAGTTGTGGTACGTCTTCTTGTGTTGTTGGCGAAGTAAATAGGCTTACTTCTTTGCCTGTGTTCGCGTGGCAATGCAATATGAGTCGTAGTTATCCACTGAAATCACATGGGTCTCCATTTTACCACGGGGCTATGCTGTCAGCTTCAACAAGGTGACGAATACACTGACTCGGTCCTCCGCCGTCGCAGTTTTGTGTTGGAATTTTCCACACTTGTACAGACAAATGGGTTACCAAACAGAATCCCGATGCAGTTCCAGGTGACGGATGTACTGGTTGCGTCAGAACGTCGTATTCATTTCGTAGAGAAAAACAATCCACTGAACAGCTATAAATATGATTAACTTCTCATGGTTGGGATTCACAGTGATATAATATTTCTTAAAAGACATCGTAGTCGCCGTTGACTGTATCAAATATTTATTATTACGGCTGCGATTTCGGCCTTGGGGCCATTTTCAAGTAACACTGCAAAAGTTACATTCTCTCAGAATATAAGACTATCTGACATGAGGACGTGTCGTCGTCAAAATGCAGCCTTTTGAATGCGAGAGTCCGACAAGATGCGATGAGTACGACACTTATTACATCGTAATTCAGCACATATTTAACAACATTTTACGATTTAATAAGTGTCGTACTCATCGGAGCTTGTCGGACTCTCGCATTCAAAAGGCTGCATTTTGACGACGACACGTCCTCATGTCAGATAGTCTTATATTCTGAGAGAATGTAACATTTGCAGTGTTACTTGAAAATGGCCCCAAGGCCGAAATCGCAGTCGTAATAATAAATATTTCATACAGTCAACGACGACTATGATGTCTTTTAATAGCTGTAAATATGTTCTCTTTCCCCATCTTCAACTGCAGACCGATGTAAGAGAGTTAGTTTGAATTCTCAATGCTCTATGAAGCGCCAGCTATATGTATGGTGTACGGTCATAGAGACGACCCACACAGTATTTAGAATGGAAATAAACTTTCCCAAATCGGTCTGCAGTTTCATTTAGTACTGAGAATGGAAATAAACGATCCCAAATCGGTCTATAGTTAAAGTACGGAAAGAGAAGATATTTATAGCTTTTCGGTGGATTCGTTTTCTCTCCACCAAAATACCCAGAAAATATCGCCGATCAAACTCCGAATTTTTTGCCGATTGAGTTGGACCTGACACTGTACTTTACATACTGAGGTGACCACAGTCATGGGATAGCAACACGCACATATACAGATGGCGGTAGTATCGCGTACGCAATGTGTAAAAGGCGGAGCGGAGCTGTCATTCGTATCTGATGATTCAAGTGAAAACTGTAGTACTTGATTATGGCCGCACGGCTGGTAGTTGGAGCCAGACGGACGGGACATTTCAGTTCGGAAATCGTTTAGGAATTCAATATTCCGAGATGCACAGGGCCAAGCGAGTGCTGAGGATACCAAATTTCGGACATTGCCTCTCATCACGGACAACGAAGTCGCTGACGGCCTTCACTTAAAGGCCGAGGGCAGCAGCGTTTGCGGACTTGTCACTCCTAACAGACCAGCAACACTGCGTGAAATAACGTAGAAGTTGAAATGGTTCAAATGGCTCTGAGCACTATGGGACTTAACATCTATGGTCATAAGTCCCCTAGAACTTAGAACTACTTAAACCTAACTAACCTAAGGGCATCACACAACACCCAGCCATCACGAGGCAGAGAAAATCCCTGACACCGCCGGGAATCGAACCCGGGAACCCGGGCGTGGGAAGCGAGAACGCTACCGCACGACCACGAGATGCCGGCGTAGAAGTCAATGTGGGACGTACCACGAACGTATCCGTTAGAACGGCGCGGCGAAATCTGGCGTTCATGGGCTGTGGCAGCAGACGACCGACGCGAGTGCCTTTGCTAACAACAGGACATCGCCTGCAGCGCCTCTCCTGGGCTCGTGACAGTATCAGTCGGACCCCCGACGGCTGGAAGACCGTAGCCCGTTCAGTTAACTGTCGATTTCAGTTGTTGAGAGGTGATGGAAGCCACGAAGTCACGGATCCAAGTTGTCAACCAGGCGCTGTGCAAGGTTTGTTGGCTCCATAATCATGTCGGCTGTGTAAACATGGAACAGACTCGGTCCTCTGGTCCAACCGAACCGATCATTGGCTGCAGATGGTCATCTTCAGTTGCTTGAAGATGATAATGAGCGGGAGGCCACTCGCGGGGCGACTTGCGAGTGAATGAGGGTGAAATGACGACGAAAGACACACAGCACACAGTCATCTCGAGGCACAGAAAATCCCCCAACCCGCCGGGAATCGAACCCGGGCGTGGGAAGCGAGAACGCTACCGCACGACCACGAGCCGCGGACTGCATGAAGATCATTTCCAGCCATTCGTATGTTCACGTTCCCAAACAACGATCGAATTTTCATGGATGACAAAGCGTTGGGTCACCGGGTCACAGATGTTCGCAACAGGTTTCCAGAACATTCTCGAAAGTTCTAGCGGATGGCCTGGCCACCCCTCTAATATTTATGCGACGTAACCGAGAGATCGCTTCGTGCACAAAATTCTGCACCGGCAGTTTTCTCTGTCACGGACGGCTATAGAGGCAGCACGGTTCAGTATTTCTGTAGCGGACTTCCAACGACTTATTGAGTCCACGACACTCGGGTTGCTGCACCACGCCGGGCAGAAGCAGGTCCGACACGATATTAGGAGGAATCGCATCACTTTTGTCACCCAAGTGTATCTCTGCCAGAGTTCCATCCACAACCATCAAGAGACTTTTCCGCCAATGTATGACCCCTGCGTCCAGCTGGGGCGGGTAGTGTCTGCGCTGCTTTGAACTGCATTTACATGACTACTCTCAAGTTCTCATTGAAATGCTTGGCAGATGGTTCAAATAACTACGTTCAAATTTGTTTATCGACCTCTATATTCTGGAACAGCAGGTGGAGAAAAATGAACATGTAAATCGTCCCAAGCAAACTATAATTTCTTCTTATTTCGTTACTATGGTCATTTCACCGTCTCTAAGTAATAGTCGCATTCGACAAGTTGGTGATTGAAAGTTCCGCCTCTGTTTACTGGCCACCCCAACTCGTATATCATGTCTGTGATACCCTCCCCCTATTTCCCAATAATACAACACGTTCTTTCCTTATATCAACTTGCTGAATGCATATTACAAGTCTTTTCAATGCTGTAACGGTACTTTCAGATAACGAAAGGTAAACGAGGCAACAGGAGTGTAGTCGACTTTAATCGGGTGATCCTGAGGGAATTAGATTAGGAAATAAGACACTTAAAGTAGTAAAGGAGTTTTGCTATTTGGGGAGCAAAATAACTGATGATGGTCGAAGTAGAGAGGATATAAAATGTAGACTGGCAATGGCAAGGAAAGCGTTTCTGAAGAAGAGAAATTTGTTAACATCGAGTATAGATTTAAGTGTCAGGAAGTCACTTCTGAAAGTATTTGTATGGAGTGTAGCCATGTATGGAAGTGAAACATGGACGGTAAATACTTTGGACAAGAAGAGAATAGAAGCTTTCGAAATGTGGTGCTACAGATGAATGCTGAAGATTAGATGGGTAGATCACATAACTAATGAGGAAGTATTGAATAGGATTGGGGAGAAGAGAAGTTTGTGGCACAACTTGACTAGAAGAAGGGACCGGTTGGTAGGGCATATTCTGAGACATCAAGGGATCACCAATTTAGTATTGGAGGGCAGCGTGGAGGGTAAAAATCGTAGAGGGAGACCAAGAGATGAATCACTAAACAGAGTAAGAAGGATATAGGTTGCAGTAGATACTGGGAGATGAAGAAGCTTGCATAGGATAGAGTAGCATGGAGAGCTGCATCAAACCAATCTCTGGACTGAAGATCACAACAATCATTACTGAATAACGAACCGCCTCAGAACACGGATCCCTCATGCCAAAATAGTCGGAAAATATCCCTCTAGAAGCTGTGAAATTTTTTGGCTGGAATTCAGGTTGTCCTTGTATCAGTTTGTGTTGAGAAATAAAACGATAGTCCTCGACTGCAGTATCGGGAGTGGTAGAGACAGCTCGCCGCCGTACGTCAGCCACATAGGTTAGACTCCTGAGGAGCCCTAACTGCAGGACAGTGTGGACCGAGTCGAGGTTTTTCGTCGGACGGCAGGCAACTCCGGCGTTCGTCAGAGCGGCCGGCGAACAATGGGGCTGCGGGCCGTGTTGATCTGCTCGGCACACAAACAGCTGATACGGGCCGCCTCACGTCTGCTGACGTCACCAAACACCGTCACCGCACAGTGTGGCAAGGCGCGACGGCGTAGCCGGCTGCACCGTGGAACTGCCTGTGTAAAGTGGTCAGTGCAAGAGGCTTCGAGACTGGTGTGATACCCGAAAACAGAGAACAGCTGAGGGCGTGGGTTTAATGCTTCAGGTGTTGTACACAGTCTCCCCCCTACCTATGTGCACCGCACCGAACGTTATACAAGCAAATGAAACTGCCAGGACGATGTCGCTTCAAATCGGCACCCGGGCGCCCTGATTTAGGTTTTCCGCGGTTTCCCTAAATCGCTTCAAGGCAAATGCCGGGATGGTTGCTTTGAAAGGGCACGCCCGACTTTCTTCGCTAATCCGATAGGATCGATGACCTCGCTGTTTGGTCCCTCCTCGGGGAAGTTGTTCGACTCGCGCCTCACGTTGGCTCTTGCGTGTCGGTTATGTCGTCAAAGCGTTGACATCGTGTCACTTTCTCCACTGTGTCATTTTCTGGTAAGTTTGTACTCGTTCCCCGTGATGATTTTTTACAGAAAAGAATTGTCCGCGTGAAAGCATACATTCCACTTCTAAATTTACTGTGGTGTATCTGACTATCTGTGAGGAGACTGAGCAGTGGAACGCGTTACTTTTACACGTAATCAAGAACGATCTGTCACACTATTACACTTCAAAACACAGTTTATATGTAATTCATGTCACACAGTCTCATACAGAACTTACATCCGCTTTCTTTTATATACTGTATATGATAAGATACTGTCAACCCCCTTCCCTTCTGTGTGAGAGGATGAATGAGCAAATGTATTTCTAGTTGCATGCCTCAGGGTAGCAGACAAGCCTGTCTGTTAGAGAACAGTAGGACCAACGTCGGAAGAGGTAGCTACGCTTTCTAAAAGCAAAGAAGTTTCTATTATTGGTATGGTCCTGTCCGTCCCTTGTCATGTTGGTATAGGAAGCTGCCTCTCTGGTCACTTCCGTTTGTATCTGTTAAGCACGCTCGGTAGGGGCCCACGCCAGTCTGTCCGCGGCGAGCGTCTGAAGTGGTAAGATCTCTGGCTAAGCGCGTCTTTGCGAAGTCCGTAGGACAATGGAGTTCTTAAGTTCAGCTTAACTGAAAATTTAATCACCTTTATTTCAGGTTTAGCTCTAAAATATCTTATGTTATCTTAAATTACAACGCAGTGTAATTCGAGTGTGAAGTTCAGAATATCTTTCAGTAGTTGCCTTGTCACTACTTTGTGAGTAAGGTGGAACCACGTGTGGATGATCAGTAACTCTAAGTTCATCAATCTTAAATGCGAATGTGCGTGAGATTATAACGTCTCGTCTTGACAATATTTCTCAATATAGCAACTTTTCTTGATGTTCAACCCATGTGGGGTGTACTTTGTGAGACCAGTACCATGTGCTTATACAATTGTTTAACCCATCAGGTTAATAGTACGGCGATAGCAACCAGTTCGAGGTTTTTCTTTTGTAATTTGTGTTTCGATGTAATTTATTTTAATTATCAAAATTGTTGTGGAGTTACACTCTTTGTTTGTGTAAACCAAGTTGACCACGTGAAGCATGTGGTGTAATCATCAAAGTAGCCCTCAGCTATTCTTTTCGGGAAGATTTCACAGAGAGTTAGTATGAATTTAGTATACCAGTGTGTGGATTGCGCTACGAACGTAACTTCTTTGGGTGAAAATTGAATCGGTTGGTTGTGGTCAATTTCCTTTTGCATATGTTTCAACGTTCTTCGTGTGTTATTTTATGAATGCAGTGTTGTATGCAGTCTCCCATTCTTGGCTCCATATTTGATGTGTTCCGTAAGATTACAAACTCACATTTTCATAATCCTAAATAAGGCACCAGTTTAGTTATGAATCAAGTGTAATATGCTGAAATTTTAACGGAACAATGATGAATGTTCAAATAAATGTCCAAATATAAACTGATTTATTTGGACATTTATTTGAACATTCATCATTGTTCCGTTAAAATTTCAGCATATTACACTTGATTCATAACTAAACTGGTGCCTTATTTATATATATATATATATATATATATATATATATATATATATATAAAGAGAATTTAAATAAAAAGAAATAAATCAGTTTATATATATATATATATATATATATATATATATATATATATATATATATATATATATATCTCACCGGTTGTCGTAAGATGACTATTAAAAGATTATAATTAATGTTAGTCTGGTTGGGAATTTGGTAATCTAGACTGGATAACTGGTGAAACATTTGCTCAGTAATGCAAGGTTAACTTCCCCAGATAGCTCACAGCTTTTAACCCGCTTTTGTCGCCTTGAATATCGGCACCGCTTTTAGAACAGCTTAATGCATCAACATTACACGCGATTTTTACTTTACTCAAGTATTGCGGCAGGGCTCCAAGCGTCGTTCTTTTTGTTCGGGAATCAAAGTACGCGGGGCAAATTTTGCACACATGTCTCTCCAAAACATTCTGGAGAATACCTAGAACACTTGATTTTGACACGTTTCTCAGCGGGCACTTGTGAAACAATAGCGTTGACACTCTACATCCGCTCGTCCACTGCTCAACATGTGACTGATCGGATGCACGTCTGTTGTTTACACTTCTTAGTTCAAGCTGCCGCTGTAGTTAGTGCGCTGCCCTTGCTTGTACGTCACAAATAACGTCAGTCCCGAAGCGTTTAGGATGGACGCTATACACCTCAATCCCATTACGGAAAACGCGGAAAACTCAAATCTGAATGCCCGACGGATATTACAACCGCCATGTACCCGAATTCGTATCTAGCGTCTTATTAGGGCAGAACTTTTATTTTCCCTTTACCTGCCGGCCGCTGTGGCCGAGCGGCTCTAGGCGCTGCAGTCCGGAAGCGCGCTGCTGCCACGGTCGAGCCGGCCGAAGTGGCCGTGCGGTTAAAGGCGCTGCAGTCTGGAACCGCAAGACCGCTACGGTCGCAGGTTCGAATCCTGCCTCGGGCATGGATGTTTGTGATGTCCTTAGGTTAGTTAGGTTTAACTAGTTCTAAGTTCTAGGGGACTAATGACCTCAGCAGTTGAGTCCCATAGTGCTCAGAGCCATTTGAACCATTTTGCTACGGTCGCAGGTTCGAATCCTGCCTCGTGCACGGATGTGTGTGATGTCTTTAGGTTAGTTAGGTTTCAGTAGTTCTAAGTCTAGGGGACTGATGACCTCTGATGTTAACTCCCATAGGGTTTAGAGCCATTTTTTGATCCCTTTATCTGAAGGACACATCTTTCCTCCCCTACAGCTACGGAAACAAATCGAAGTAAGTGATACAATCTGGAAGTACTGTCTACTTCACACTGGTTTGCAAAGCAGACATTGTACATGCACAAGTGATACATCACCGTAACCACGATTTCACGGAACAGTTTTGGAGTTTCTTTAATTTTACCAATTGTACATTATACTCGCAGCTCGCAGCTAACTTCACTTCAAACAGATGCGTCTGCCCACGTGGCATTGTTTCCTATCCTCGGTTAGTTGTCCTATGGTGTTCCGCTTTTTCTCGGTGTTTAATGTTTCTCGCAAGTATGTCTAAGACATGTACTTGCCGCTATTGTTCAGTGTTCTTTCAAGTCGGATGTCGTCATGATCGCCGTGCAGGTTCAACAGTTTTCCCTGAAAGTGCTTCACAACCTAGGAACCGTGGACCCTACACACTATCTGACCAGATGTGTCCGGGCACCTGCCAGTGGATATCAATACAGTCTGTGCTCACCCTTCGCCTCGATGAGGGCTTGAACTCTGCTCGGGCTCAGTATGTTAGTGGAGGCAGTGAAGTCCATTATTCGACAAGAGCCGAAACCAGGGAAGAAAGCCATGTTGGATACTGGGCCCTGGAACGATGTCGGCGTTCTAACTCATCGCAAAGGTGTTCCACTGGGTTCAGGTCGGAACTAAGGGCAACACAGTCCCCCCCACGCATAGATCACACAAGGTGGCATGCAACTTCGAGTCATTCACCAAAATCAAATGCTCCCATCGGAATGTCACAGGGTACAATGTGATTCGCGAGTCCAAATCACTAGCTTCCAGTCATCCACTCTTTACACCATACGTGGCTTATGAGCAGCTGCTCGACCATTGTGGAGCATCCTTCTCAACTCCCCACGCAGAGTCATTGTGCTGGCTGCACTGTCGGTAGCATTCCTTTATTTAGTGCGATTGTTTCACGACCACGCTCCGCAGTGCTCGACTGTTCCTTTCGCTCAGTACATGATGTCTGGCAGGTCTCGGTTCATCCGAGGCCGTTCCTTCGCGTTTGCACTTC
Source organism: Schistocerca cancellata (assembly GCF_023864275.1). Taxonomy (NCBI): domain Eukaryota; kingdom Metazoa; phylum Arthropoda; class Insecta; order Orthoptera; family Acrididae; genus Schistocerca; species Schistocerca cancellata. The sequence goes on along the minus strand of NC_064635.1, from coordinate 10,996,518 downwards.
ACCAACAGTCGATTTGGGCATCTTCAGAAGGGTTGAAATGTGCCGTATGGACTTGTTAGTCACGTGACATGCGCTGACTAGAACCCTTTAGAAGACACTGAGTCCCCCTGAGCTACTCATTTTGCTGTTAATGCTCTGTTGGCTATATACCGCTCGCCCTCCTCCCTCCATGTATGCTGGCAGGTCCGTGTCCCGCGCTCTATTCTGCGATACGTAGGAGTGTCCGGATACTTTTGATCAGGCAGTCTCTGTGTAATCGCTGATGACGACGCCCAAGTTTCTCGACGAGTCTTGATGATACACTGAAGAGCCAGAGACACTGGTATAGGCAAGCGTATTCGAATACAGAGATATGTGAACACGCAGAATACGGCGCTGCGGTCCGCAACGCCCATATAAGGTAAGTACCTCGCGCAGTTCTTAGACCGATTACTGCAGCTACAATAACAGCTTATCAAGATTTAAGTGAGTTTGAACGTGGTGTTTTAGTTGGCGCGCGAGCGATGGGACACACCAGCTCCGAGGTAGCATTGAAGTCGTGAATTTCCCGTATGACCATTTCACGAGTGTACTGTGAATATCACAAATCCGGTAAAACATCAAATATCTGACGTCGCTGCGACCAGAAAAAGATCCTGCAAGAGCGGGACCAACGACGACTGAAGAGAATCGTTCGCAGTGACAGAAGTGCAAACCTTCCGCAAATTGCTGCAGATTTCAGTGCTGGGTCATCAAGAAGTGTCAGCTTGCGAAACATTCCACGAGACATCACAGATTGGGCTTTTGCAGCCGAAGGCCCACTCGTGTGCCCTTGATGACTGCACGACACAAAGCTTTACGCCTCGCCTGGGCCCGTCGACACCGACACTGGACTGTCGATGATTGGAAACATGTTGCCTGGTCGGACGAGTCTCGTCTGAAATTATATCGAGAGGATGGAAGTGTTCGGGTATATAGACAACCTCACGAATCCACGGACCCTGCATGTCCCCAGGGGACTTTTAGAGCTAGTGGAGGATCTGTAATGTTGTGGGGCATACGCAGTTGGAGTGATATAGTACCCCTGATACGTCTAGATAAGACTTTGAGAGGTGACACATAAGTAAGCATCCTGTCTCACCACCTGCATACATTCGTGTCCATTGTGCATTCCAGGAGGACAATGCGACACCCCACACGTCCAGAATTTGCTACAGAGTGGCTCCAGGAATACCTTCCGCTGGCCACCAAACTCTCCAGACATGAACAATACTGAGCGTATGTGGGACGTCTCGTGACGTGCTGTTCAGGAGGGACCTGCACCCCCTCGGCGTCTTGCGGATTTACGGACAGCCCTGCAGGGTGCGTGATGTCAGTTCCCTCCAGCACTACTTCAGACATCAGTCTGTGTGCTCGCGGCGTCCCTACACTGAATTCGGCAGGTGTACCAGTTTCTTTGTCTCTTTGGTGTAATAACGACGCTAGCACGGCGGCAGATGTAGCAATGCTGCGGTCAGTTGCCGGCGGTCTGCAGACGTGGGCCCTCGCTTCCGTGACGGGCGGCAGCAGTTGGGGGCTTCCCTCTGGCGCCTCGCTGGAGCACTTGTGCCGCTTCGTCCGCCTTCTAGCCTCGGTTCGCCAGCTATCGATCATCGGCGGCCGATGTTCGCAGCCAGAGGAGAGGATCTGCTGTCGAGACACCGTCGCCAAGAAGCCCCATCTCGTTCTAACCGTACAACTAATTCGGAATACATTGTTGTTGTTGTTGTGGTCTTCAGTCCAGAGACTGGTTTGATGCAGCTCCCCATGCTACTCTATCCTGTGCAAGCTGCTTCATCTCCCAGTACCTACTGCGACCTACATCCTTCTGAATCTGTTTAGTGTATTCACCACTCGGTCTCCCTCTACGATTTTTACTCTCCGCGCTGCCCTCCAGGACTAAATTCGTGATCCCTTGATGCCTCAGAGCATGTCCTACCAACCGATCCCTTCTTCTAGTCAAGTTGCGCCACAAACTCCTCTTCTCCCCAATTCTATTCAATACCTCCTCATTAGTTATGTGATCTACCCATCTAATCTTCAGCATTCATCTGTAGCACCACACTTCGAAAGCTTCTATTCTCTTCTTGTCTAAACTATTTATCGTCCATGTTTCACTTCCATACGTGGCTACACTCCATACATATACTTTCAGAAACGACTGCCTGACACTTATATCAATACTCGATGTTAACAAATTTCTCTTCTTGAGAAACGCTTTCCTTGCCATTGCCAGTCTACATTTTATATCCTCTCTATTTCGACCATCATCAGTTATTTTGCTCCCTAAATAGCAAACCTCCTTTACTACTTTGTGTCATTTCCTAATCTAATACCCTCAGCATCACCCGACTTAATTCGACTACATTCCTTTATCCTCGTTTTGCTTTTGTTGATGTTCGTCTTATACCCTCCTTTTAAGACACTGTCCATTCTGTTCAACTGCTCTTCCAAGTCCTTTGCTGTCTCTGACAGAATTACAATGTCTTCGGTGAACCTCAAATTTTTTTTTTCTTCTCCATGGATTTTAGTGCCTACTTCGAAATTTTCTTTTGTTTCCTTTAGTGCTTGCTCAATATACAGATTGAATAACATCAGGGATAGGCTACAACCCTGTCTGACTCCCTTCCCAGCCTCTGCTTTCCTTTCATGCCCCTCGACTCTTATAACTGCCATCTGCTTTCTGTAGAAATTGTAAATAGCCTTTCGCTCCCTGTATTGTACCCCTGCCACCTTCAGAATTTGAAAGAGAGTATTCCAGTCAACATTGTCAAAAGCTTTCTCTAAGTCTACAAATGCTAGAAACGGTGGTTTGCCTTTCCTTAATCTTTCTTCTAAGGTAAGTCGTAGGGTCAGTATTGCCTCACGTATTCCAACATTTCTACGGAATCCAAACTGATCTTCCCCGAGGTCGGCTTCTACCAGTTTTTCCATTCGTCTGTAAAGAATTCGCGTTAGTATTTTGCAGCTGTGACTTATTAAACTGATAGTTCGGTAATTTTCACATCTGTCAACACCTACTTTCTTTGGGATTGGAATAATTATATTCTTCTTGAAGTCTGAGGGAATTTCGCCTGTCTCATACATCTGTCCCACCCGATGGTAGAGTTTTGTCAGGACTGGATCTCCCAAGGCTGTCAGTACTTCTAATGGAATGTTTTCTACTCCCGGGGCCTTGTTTCGACTCAGATCTTTCAGTGTCTGTCAAACTCTTCACGCAGTATCATATCTCCCATTTCATCTTCATCTTCATCCTCTCCCATTTCCATAATATTGACCTCAAATACATCGCTAATCCGTACATCAAATGGGCATCTGCCAACTCCGCATTTGTAAACATGGTACTGACTGCAAAACCACGTTCGTGATGAACACTAACCTGTTGATGCTACGTACTGATGTGCTTGATGCAAGTAGTGTAGAGGAATGAGTCGCATGTCAACACCAGCACCGAAGTCAACATTACCTTCCTTCAATTGGGCCAACTGGCGGTGAATCGAGGAAGTACAGTACATACTGACGAAACTAAAATGAGTTCGAACATTGGAAATTAAGTGTTTCCGAACACATGTCCACATAGCATCTTTTCTTTATTTGTGTGTGAGGAATGTTTCCTGAAAGTTTGGCCGTACCTTTTTGTAACAGCCTGTATACATGAGGCAATATCTTACAAGCCGTTTAGTAGCAGTAATTTAGTTGGATGATGTATTGCAAATGTGATGTGTGTTTCCGTATGCAATATGTAATACAGTGCTCAGTTGCGGATATTAAAAATTAATTATTACAGGCACATGTGGTATGAGTTGACCGATTCCAGTTGCGACTCGTGGGTGAAGGAGGGCGGAATGCCTGAGTGTAATGAAAGGAGAACTGCACTGAGGAGCCAAAGAAACTGGTACACCTTCCTCATATCGTGTAGGGCTCCCGCGAGCACGCAGAAGTGGCGCAACACGACGTGGCATGGACTCCACTAGTGTCTGAAGTAGTGCTGGAGGGAAATGACACCACGAATCCTGTAGGGCTGTTAATAAATCCGTAAGAGTACGAGGCGGTGGAGATCTCTTCTGAACAGCACGTCGAAAGGCACCCCAGATATTTTTAATAATGTTCATATCTGGAGAGTTTGGTGGCCAGCGGAAGTGTTTAAACTCGGAAGGTATTCCTGGAGCCACTCTGTAGCAAATTCTGGACGTGTGGGGTGTCGCATAGTCCCGCTGGAATTGCCCAAGTCCGTCGGAATGCACAATGGACATGAACGGATGCAGGTGATCAGACGGGATGCTTACGTACGTGTCACCTGTCAGAGACGTATCGTGACGTATCAGGCGGCCAATATCACTCCAACTGCACACGCCCCACACCATTACAGAGCCTACACCGGCTTGAACAGCCGTACTTATCGTCTGTCAGTTACAAAAGAAACTAGCGGTAAAATATTGGTTTGTATGGAAAGAGTCACACGTCATTTTGACTCCTTTTTACAGTTTACATTCGTCGTATTCCATAGATTGCGCGAGAGTGATCACTGTGACGTGGACAGAACAGACGCACGTTTCACGATTTTGTCGCGGAGGTAAAACGAGAGGGGAGGTGGCATTACGTCACAAACCTGAGGCCGACGTCCGCCGTATTAGCTAGCCCAAGGCATTAGCTTCACCGCATTCATATCCCCGTGGTTCACCGCGATGTCACTATCCCGTGACGTCACTCTGTGTCATACTAGTAGACCAAATGCGCATCCAAGAAGAGAAAAAGGTTCGAAATAGCCATCCTCACACTATGGTATTCATCTAACATATATAATTTTTAGTATTTAACACAGTTGTTGCGCGCACACGACAGAAATAATGAACAAGAAGCACTAGTAGTCTGCTAATGTTTTGGGCTACTTAAAATGGCGCCACTTTGGCTTACAGAGTAAGTCTGTAGCGCCATCTCCCTTTCGTGTTTACGACCATGATATTGATGTACAGAAGAGTGAAAGGAGTCGATATTATCAAACAGTGTTCGAGTCCCCCGCTAGAGGTGTTCCCGCATCTCGTTACACTATTGTCGCACTTCTGCCTTGCTATAGGCTACTGCATTGCCCACAAACAGCCTCAACGAAGGTCCAACGCTACCCACTACACTGTGGACGCAACTGAACAAACTGCAAGCAGCTGGTTTATCCATTATTCCCCATCTACATGTTATATGTATACAAAAGGTTACAGATAAACAGAGCGAATGTGATAGACAAAGAGGACCGCCGAAATCAGTATGTATGTACATTAACTGAGCTTTTGTTTGTTTCTTATACTCCCACGTCTCCACAAACAAAAGCTTACACTCAAGCGCGCTGATATACAGGGTTTATCGACAATTTGTCATGACAACATTGGGGCCTCCAATCTTATCTAGGAGCCACATACTGACCGCCCGCGCACAGTTCTCTGTTTGTCTGTGTGACTCTCGAGCCAGTTAAAGAAAGGAAAATGATCGTAGAGAGTACGCATTCAAGTCAGTAACAAAATCACCTGATGAAACAAGGCGACATTACAGAAAATGCACTGAAGTGCTGTCTGTATCGATACTAAATGCCAGAATGCAATGTACACAAAACATTGTTTGCTTTGTATTTTTATTTTATTTTATTTTTCTTCTTTTCAGTTATAAGATCAGCACATTCCATTGCCTCCCACACAGCCATCCGTCAAAAACCAAACTTTAGTTCGCACTGTCCATTGGCATCTAAGAATGTGACGCCGGCAGCCATCTGAAAACCGAAGTAAGACAGTACCCAGGGGACGACCATCCCTAGAACACAGCAGTTAGATGACCTGAAGATGTGCGCTGCAAAGTCGGTCGAAACGTCGGCATTTTAGTTGGTTTACTGTTTCATAACGACGCGGTCTACTACACAATATGATTTCATTCTAATTTTTAACAAAAATGAATACAACACTTCCATCTACAAAGATTTGAACATCAATATAATTTGTTCGTTTTCTTGTAGTACACGAGAAATTCTTGTTTCAGGAAAAAAACTTAAACCTTTTTCCAATTGTTGCAATTCTACAGCTGAATTTTTCTAATTTACACCTGAAACCAGTTCGAACAACGTATAAACATAGCATACAGAAAGTGTTCCGCAAAAAGGACTCGAAAACATTTTTTTTTCATAGAAACCAGTGGTCTTCTGGATATAAAACGTACACTGCTAGAGTCGCCTTTTTATCACCACCACCACCACCACCAGCGTCGTCGTCGTCGTCGTCGTCGCCGCCGTCGTCGTCGTCATTACTTTTTATCTGATTTGGCCTGCTAAGGAAGTGAAGTAAGGAACCACATGAATTAACTAATGTCTTCTTTTTTTCCTCCTTTCTCTCTTCCCACTAGTTCGTTGTTCTTTTCCTAAGTTTTCTCTACTCTCTTCTGTCCATGTCCTTTCCTTTGTTTCCTCCTGGAATCCCTTGAACCTTTAGTTTTGCTCCGAACTTTCCTCCCATTTCTTCCTCCGTCACTTCCGTTTTCGTCAGGGCTGGTTTAATTTTTTTGATCCACGTCGTCGATGTTTCTTGGTTTTTATAAAAGAAAGTTAAAAATTCCTTTGTTGTTCTGTGTTTATTTAGTCTGTTTTGGTTTCGATAGAATATTGCTCTTCTCTTCCTCATCGTGCCTAATACTCGTTCTATTTTTTCACAAACTTCTTTATTATTTCTCAGTTTCCATTTCCCATTGCAATACGTTGCATTATAGAAGCAGATTTCTTGTTATACAGGTATTTTGTTACTTGAAAAACCACCTCCATTTTCCCTGTCGTTGCTACGTTAACTACCTTGTCCTATGTATATGTTTGTAGTATTTCACTTAGATATTTAAAATTTTTTATGATTACTAATTTCTGATTTAATGAAAACAATGTGAATGATATTTCGCAGCCTCGTGGAATACTTTCATAACACCGGGAAAACCTGAAGATACGTCATTTTAAGAACTAAAGCAATTTTTTTACTTGTTTTCTATGTGTGTGATATTGTGCTGCAAACTGTCTGCTTTTATACTTGTCTCTAATATTTAAACGAATTCTAGAGTGCTTGGAGAAAATTATGCAGAAAAAATAAAATACACATCTCGCTAAGAAATGGTTCCAAATGCCACTGACAAGGGAACTCTTGTAAGTATGCTGATAAAACGCGTTACTCGCCTTACTTAAATTCAGGGTCCAGCTACCTTGTTTACGTACTTTCGTTTCTATCAATATGTGTAATACATTTTTAAATCTGCAATTAGCACATCGTTAAAAACGTTGACTATAATTCGTGTATTGCAGTTACTCTGTGCGAAACGACAATTTCGTGTAACTATCACAGCTGGCGAGTTGTAGGTCTACAATACGTTACTCGCTAAACGCACTCGTCATCTGTTCTGCCCCTGGCTGTTCCCAATTTCCGTGGCACAAAAACAGTGCAGCGTCTGCCATGTTTGTTAGTCTACAATCAACGCTTTACTTACAAGTTTTGAAGGTACTGCTGAAGTCAGTGCATACATTAAATATTTTAAATTTAACCTTCCGAATGACTAAAACTTAAAATGGCTTAGTACACAATGTACTGTGCAACAGGAACTGGTTAACTTGAACTACATTCAGTATTACAGAACATGTTATATAAAGGAGTTAATTTCTTCTATTTTACTCACAGTTAATAAATTTGACTCACTGGAATGACATTAAGAATGAATAAGTGAAGAAAAATTGACTTACATCATGCGAAGTTACTATACACGTTAGATATGACAACAGAAATTTATTGCTAATATTAGGTTTTTTTCAGGCCTGTGTTTAGCGTTTGGTTGTGTCAGTCAGTTATGGAAGTTTATAAGAAACATTTCGATGGGTAAATCCTTTTCGTTATTTAGAAAGTCATATTTGGGATGCACGTTTGTGAGAACAGAATTCAATTTGTGCATTATTTTATCTTTGTTGGCCAGATGAAGTATTTGTAGGTTGTATGGTATGTCTTCTGTCACCAATTGAAGATGGGGTAAAGGCAGAACGGCATACTGGCATAACTAAAAATATAAATCTTCTTGTTGTGATTGGAAGATGCTGTCTATGTTTATCTGTGTTTGCGAATTAATGTTGGTCTTTGTTTGGTGAGAGCGGCGCCAGTAGCGAAGTACCTCTGTAGGAGTATTGCGACGTAAGTAGTTGTTCATATCGCGTTTTATTGTAACGTCCTATGAGAGCTGGTGAGAGCGTAGTAATAAATAAAAAGAAAAAAAGGATGCTGTAAACAGCATATACAACCACAGTAGAGTACGAAAACACACCACAGATGCTAAAGTGGACGAAAAACTTAATTATAGTGACATACACAATCGCGACCCACAAGAGGGTATTCTCAAGAATAATCCAGTTCTTTACGACTACTTTGCAAGATGACACCGTGTCACAGCGTTAAGTATAAAAGGAAGCCGAAATGTAGAAATTCGTTTTCACAAATAATGAATTTCCAGGTAAGCAGTAGAAACAAATTAAACGAAATGTACACATTATAGTTTTCAGGTCTGAAATAGAAAAACAATCATGACGTTTGTACGATACTGTAAAATCGAAATCCACAGAAAATGAAACACAGGTGTCGAAACATATCTGGGTACATAGAAAAAGGAATAGATAGTATTTTATATCATCATCATCAGTTATCTGCTATATTAGCAGGTCCTTTGCTTCTCCATTTTCTGCGATCCATTGCTTCCTTCTTAAGGCTGCTGTATGCTGTACCGTCCATCATGTCATCTAATATCTGGAATCTCTTCCTTCCTCGCTTCCTTTCCCCTTCTACATAACCTTCTAAAACAGTTTTTTTCTTTCTTAATATATGCCCAATCCAATTTCTTTTTCTTCTCTTTATTACATCTATTCACTGTCTCTTCTCTCCCACTCTTCTCAGTACCTCTTCATTTTTTACTCTGTCCATCCAACTTATTCTTTCCATCTTCTGCCATGTCCAGATCTCAAAAGCCTCCAGCCTTTCTCTGTCTTTTTTCCTCATAGTCCATGTTTCAGCGCCATATAGAACACTCCATACAAGACATTTTATCAGTCTCTTTCTGAGTTCTCTGTCCAGACCGTTGCAGAAAATTCTTCTTTTCTTATAAAACGCCTCTTTTGCCATTGCTATCCTTGTTTGCACCTGTTTTAGTGTTTCTCCATTCAGCATAATTTTTATTTCCTTATTTCCTCCTAGTGCCAATACTTTTGTTTTATTTGTGTTTATTTTGTATAACGTCGCTATATTTGTATAAAAAATGTAATGCTCGGCCAAAGAGCACACCAGTCAACTTTACTCAACGATTAGAATGCGTAGAAAACGGAACGCGCAGAGCACAGTAGTTTCGCGGGAGCGTTTAATGCGCGTATTCGCTGGCGGTGGTTTCCAGGAACGCCGGGAGCTATTAGGAGGACGGAACAGATGCGGCTGCGAGCTGCACTTGCTTCGGGGAACGGGGAGCGGAAAGCCCGGTAGCGGCCGGGAAGTCCTGTCCCTGGTTTACCGCGGCGCGCCGCTGCTCGCTTGTCGTGTGACGTATTACTCGCGGGGAGCCCCTCTTCACCCTCCCGCCGCCGCTCTTCTTCCGCCACCCCCCCCTCCCCCCCCCCATCCGACCGCTGCGCGACAGGCGTTGAATGCCGCTGACACCTCGGCGGCCGGCGGCGGTTATCAGCTGTTTCGCCAGCGGCGCAGCCAGGAAACCTCGCCGCGTCAAAAAGCCCTTATAGAGAAGACGCCGCGGGGAGGGGGACAGCGGGCAGAGAGTGAGGAAGGGGCCGAAGAGTGAGACGGAGCGGCGGAGGAAATGAGGGAATGACAAGGAGGGTAGAGAGAGAGAGAGAGAGAGAGAGAGAGAGAGGGAGAGAGAGAGAGAGAGAGAGAGAGAGAGGAGTCTGGCGCCGCAGTTGCGGCGATCTGCCGCCAGAGGCGCTCGATGCCTGTCACTCGGTTTTCGCGTCGGCGGCCGTCGGATGCTGATGCTCGGCTGTTGGCGGCGGGGCGGTGGAGGGGGAAAGCGGTGGGGGCGACGAGTGGAGGGGCGAGCGAGGGGGAGGGACGGGCGCTCGCCCTCTGAGAGGAGTCAGTCAGTCGCTGCCCGCCGAGGCGGAAGGACGTGTCCGTGCGTGTGTGTGTTGTGTCCACTGTGTGTGTGCGCGGAGCAGCGTCTGGCGTGCGCGGAGCCGACTGCGAGACGCGGCACGTAGGACGAGTCGCCAGCAGCTCGTTATCTCCGTCTCGCGGGCGAGCAAGGACTTCGCCAGCCGCGCCGTGTGGCCCCTGTCCGGAGCAGGAAGGGGACCCCTGCCGCTATCACCGTATATCGGTGCGACGTCAGTGTGTGTGTGTGTGTGTGTGCGCGCGCGCTCGCCTTTATCGCCACAAGTGCTGGCGCCCCGGCCGCGCTTCAGTGAACGCGACAGCAACGTGGCTGGCTGGTATTGTGCGCGACCGACGTGCAAAGTGCATCACAGCTGGAAGTGAACAGTGAAAGACAAGTGCTAACAAGTGAAGTTACAGTGGTCGTCGAACAAAAAAAAAAAAAAAGGACAGTGTAGTGTCGACTGTGTTGGAATTTCCCGAGCTCGCTGGCGAGCAATCCACAGTGCGATAAAAAAAAATTACACTGACCGGTGTGTTGTACAGTCTCGTATCCCCCGTGACGACAGATGCTGGGCGAGACAAGTGGGTGACAAATAACGGTTCCGTTTGCCGTTGCTTCTGGGAACTTTGTACCCACACACACGTACCGCCTGGGATATACATACGTACACAGTCATCGCTCTCCTCGCAGCGAGCCTCCACGAAAAAGGTGAGTGCGCGTGTAGTGTTTTTTTTCACAGTAGTGTCGAGTTAGTGCCGAAACAGAGTGCTGTGGGTGTGCTGAAACGCTTGCGGGAGAGCAATGCGACCTTTTATTTTTTCCACCGCTAGTCTCCATTCTGCCGCGGCCGAACGGGCGACCTCATTTTCGGAGCCCAGCGGCCGTTCGCCTCTCATGTCCGTGCGTGCGTGCGTGCGTGCGCGCACACGCAGCGGAAATCTGTGCGGGCGATCCTCGGCGCCAGTTCGCCCGCACTTAATTTCCCTGCTGTCAGCCGCGCGACGCGCGAAGCTGCTCTTATTTTCTGACGCCATTGTTTGTCACGGTCGCCAACTCGGCACGCCGGCGAGCCAGCTAGCTCTAGCTATTAGCTATTAGCTATCGCGCCGAGCGGACCGCAAAACCAGTTACGCACGACCTCTTCCTCTTTTCTCCGCCCTCTCCTTCTCTTTTGTTCCCTCCCCCTTTTAATTATATTGCTTCTGGTCGACCGCTCTTTCTCCGCGCCCGCGCGAGACCATCTGTCTGGCGGCGATTCGCCGTAACGATCTCTCCCTAATAGACGACAAAGCGGCAGTAAACGGAGGAGAGCGCTACGCGGCTCGCCCGCTTTCAAACTAATCTCATTCTTCTACTGCTCGCCGCTCCGCAGGAAAACCCATCACTTACCTAACATTGCTCGCTCGATTCTTCCCCCCTCCCGTTACTTATTAATTGGCGTCCAATTATCGAGTCAATTCCGCAGTCATACCTGGGCATAGCTCCGGTGACGCGTAGCATATTCCGGCAGTTAAGCTACTCGATTACATTTCACTGCAGCCATTTAACGTTTTGTGACGAGAGGGGACACACAGTGATTTCCCCCCGCCCCCCCCCCCCTTCATCACTCGGCCCGTCGGAAGTTCCCCCGTTCGGCCGTGACAACTCGATTGCGGAATGCATAGAACGGTTTCTTTGTTCGTCGCACGTCTGTCGCAAGCCCAATTAGTGCGAACCGATAGCCGTGAAAATTTCGCCGCATCCTTGCGCAAATGTTTCCACCTGTAAGCTAACACTTCACTGAGGAAAAAGTAAGAGATTGATGGTATTCGTGCCCACAGATCGCTGCGATGATAATGTGTGCGCTAAGGCTGAAAGAGTGTAAAGGAAATTCGTTCTGGATAGACAATGAGACTGTCTTAAAAAAAAAAAAAAAAAAAAAAAAAAAAAAAAAAAAAAAAAAAAAAAAACTTTCCTCGAGGCACAATGCTTTTACGATGAAGCACTTGCAAATATGTTAACAACCGAATTATACGCAGTTAACACGTCGTACAGCAGATAAAAGTAACGCGTTTTGTTTCACGTTGACGTCGGAAACATCTACGGTGGCGGGGAGTATTCGTTACCAGTACTGGCGAATTTCAGCCCTATTGCCAGTTTGCATCAGTCTCAGTCGTCTGGTTCTCGAGATGCTTGTGTGCGCTGACAGCACAGTTTTCTTCGAGTACAGCAGGTTCCGCAAGTTCACGCAACAAGGTTTCACGACAACTACTTCGCCTTTGGCTACACTGAAGTTCCCCTGGAATTTGTGTCACACTTCTCGTATTAGTCATGTCGACCCGTTACGTCCCCAGCAGCACGCCTTTGAAATCGTTCGGTCTCTTACGTCACGTTTAACTGAGGACTCGAAACGTCGCAACAGTGCACTAGCCACTAGCGTCTTCTACCGCGTTTCTCCCTTACTGTACTCTCCCGATTGTTCTAAGAAGTCTTATGTCAGCCAGTCGTCGTCCACGCTGCAGATTGTTCGTGATCATCCAATTCCATGTCGTATAACCCGTAAACATTTGAACGGTATGATGTGGTCGACACGTTCTCCACTAATCTTGTGATCGCTTACTTTCGGTTTCTCTGTTACGGGTATTATTCCCAGCGACAGGAGTCAGCCAAGAAACACGTGTGAAAGTGGCGAAGTCGGAACTGTTGGTGCAAAATCTCAGCGCCGCAACTCGCCAATACAAATTCTGACGCTGGGCAGTGGTCAGACGAAAACAGCGAACTACGTGTTGCTATAAATTGTATAGCATTCAGATTCCGTGAGCAAGATTTGTAGAGCCAAACACTTGTGTTTTCGACGATATTCAATGGGTAATTGAAATCTTGCCGTTTACACAGCCTCTTCTACACCGAACTTGAAAACTGTTGAAAGCGAATAGATTTCCAATTCTTATTAACACGAGCGAAATGGAAAGGAACCACAGCATATGGAACAGTAGCACCCTCCGCCACGTACTTCTCTGTGATTCACAGAGAACAGGTGTGAACGACAGCTCTGTTTACCGCCATGCATCAGACCACTGTAGACATAAAATCCTGCCTTCGCACAGGTAGAAATTTAAACGTCCGCCTCTTAACACGGTGCCTTCCATCGCCGGCGATCCGTCTCCTCTACGTGAAAGCGATTACAGCCGCTGGTGTAACAGTAGGCACTCCCTTGCTTATACCTACCTGCTTGGCTCTTTTTTTAACCCCCCCCCCCCTGTTGTGTTTCATTTGACGGGAACAATGTCAGCGAACGACAAAAAAAGCTACTGCGCCCGTCGTGACAAGTTTTTAGCTAATTGTTCCTCCCCCGCCGGCAGCGGTGGTCGTGTGCCACAGTTCCGACGCCCACTCGCATAACTAAGTGGGAGGCGCGCCCACAGTTTAAATTAATTCTGAACGGAAACACTCGCCATTATTCCACCGTGTGTGTGTGTGTGTGTGTGTGTGTGTGTGTGTGTGAGCGCGCGCGCACTTCTGCACTTCTGCCCCCCTTCCCCTCCCCCCCCCCCCCCCGGACAGTTCATTCACCGGTGAGAGGAGAAAATTAAGCGACCTAAACAGAGCGAAATACGACAAAGCTTCACGTCTCGTACCCTCCCTTTCCCTTTCTTCCGTTCTTTCATTTTTTTTTAAACATGTGCTTCGCGCAGTTGGCCATTCTGTGTAGCCACTTTGGAGAAGCGCGAGGGTGCGCACAAAACCACTAATCGAACATTCAGGCGCGCGTTAAGTGCTAATTAATTGAGGACGGCGAAGTCGATTAGTGGTGGCGCTAATTCTGCACCTCCCACCCCTCACCCTCCCTCTCCGCTCACGGGTTTTTCAATTTCCTCTCTCTCTCTCTCTCTCTCTCTCTCTCTCTCTCTCTCTCTCTCTCACCCCTCCCTCCCTCTCCCCCCTCTCTCAACCCCCTCCCCCCTATCTGATAAGGCAGACCGAACCTCTAATGAACTGTTCGGTATTGTAGCGGCGGCAGAAAAAAAAAGAATAAGGAAGGAAAAAAGGAAAGGAAATCGTTTCACTCCCCCAACAGCGGATTACGTGGCGCGTGTAAAGTGGGCTGTCACTGCGCTAGTCCGATTACATCGTTACGCCTGCACTGAGGTTTTCATTTTTGAGACCGGAAAGCTGATACAGTCATCACCTTCCGATAGAAAACCGCCACACCGTATGTTTATAGAGCGTAACCGCTAAAAAGAGACTACACTCACTGTACATTACTCTCGAATAACAAACAAGGTACGGGGTAAGAAGACAAACATCTGTCAAAGTAAAACAACTGTATTGAAATGCACGCTAATTGAATCAGGCGATGCTGAGAAAATTAGATGAAAAAAATGAGTTCTGTTATTTGGGTCGCAAAAACGTGACGTTGACCGAATTAGAACTGCACTATATTTTCTCAAAAACCTTAGATTATTTCCAAGCCATTCCTTCTGCTTCCCTGTTAATCATTTTGTCTCATTTCGTTTCTTAGTGCTGCCTCTAAAGAATTGATTGACGCAATGTGGTCTTCTGATCTCATAATGCGATACTATCGGCTTCTTTTTTTCTCTCGGCTGTAGGGCACTGTTATCCGTTTATTCATATTCACGATGAGATGCCAGTCATCGCTCCAAGTAAACACTTTGTCCTGATCTTTATACATTTCCTCAAGACCGTCCAGTGACGGTAATTACTCATATCCCGTAGCACTTTTGGCAAACATTCGTATAATGCTCCTAATCCAGTACGCAGATGCAGATAACGTTGTTTGTGTGTACTGAGAATATTAAACGTCCAGATTAACTTCCTTCGGTCGCACACGATTTTACCCTCGTTTCTGCCACACTCTCGCCATCCAGTTTAACGTTGTTGCTCTGGTCTTCAGTTCCAGGACTGGTTTTATGGAGCTCTCCATCCACACTGCTCTATCCTGTCTAATATCTATGAGAATCTTCATCTATTTTAACCAAATTATTGTTGTCAAGCGTTGGTCTACCAGGCAAATATCCCTAGAAAAAAAACTTCCTAGCACTTAAATTTACGTTCGATTATACATTTCTCTTCCTCAGAAACGTTTTTATTGTTGTAGACAATCCATACTTTGCATCTTTGCTTCGGCAGTTATTTA
Source organism: Schistocerca cancellata (assembly GCF_023864275.1). NCBI lineage: Eukaryota > Metazoa > Arthropoda > Insecta > Orthoptera > Acrididae > Schistocerca > Schistocerca cancellata. The sequence continues at coordinate 10,981,223 of NC_064635.1, read as the reverse complement.
GTTGCCAAATAGTAAAATTCATCTACTACCCTCAGAGGTGCCTCATTTTCTAAACTAATTCCTCTCAGCATCGTCTGCCTTGATTCTACTGCATTCCATTATCCTTCTTTTACTGTTGTTCGCAACAGTCTTATAACTCTTTTCAAGACGCTATTCATCCGCTCAAGTGGTTTTCCCCGTCCTTTGCTGGCTCTGTTTTATCACGTTCTCACGCAAAATTTAAGTCCTGTATGGACCTGGGCCATGCTACATTGCTCAACATGTACGACTTTCTCATTTAAAGTTACTTTTTTCCAATTCTTTACTATTACATGGAAAGGAGCGTCATAAAGTCACGCAATGTTCCGTTGTGTTCCCTGAATTCGAGATACTGATCCAGTACCCGAGAAAGTGAGTTTCGAACCTCCGTCGGATTACCCAGATTTACGTATCCAGATAATAAGCGTGCACATAAACACTTTTGTTCGGAGAATACAGGCCCGCACACGCCCTCGTTAGCAATCCGACGGGGGCAGATCTTGATAATGTCGGATTAGCGTATAATTCGCGGAGCACTTCCTGAGATGAAGATGTGTAAGTAAACGACCACCTTTGCGAAGTGTGAGCTACAGCGGACGACTCGCTTAAAAAGGCGAAGTTTTTGTCGCCAGTAGGTGTGTGGTTTCTTTTATTATTTTCCGTGTCGAAGATTAGCGGACCATTTAGACACGGAATTGCAGGCTTCTTACTGCGCGTTGCGCGGCTTGCATAACTATCGGGCGTCAGATCTTAACTTGGTTTCTTCCCCTCATTAGACCGCAAGAGGCGCCTGCGTTCTCTCTGCCTGCCTCCTTCCCTCCCCCTTCTTTCTCCTCCCTCCCCCACCACACACACACACACACACACACGTGCGCGAGTTTACGCTCGGCAGATCGACTCCTGCCCGCCCTCGGCGGGATTAATAGCAGTTCATTAGTCGCTCTAATAGGCGCAGTTAAATTCCCATTCGTTTTTAACGACCGACACGGCTCAAAAGGTGGCCGCCCGTCATATTCTTGTTCTGCGCTGAAACAGCCACGGCGACGAGAGTGAAATGGGCCCGCAGACGTCTCTGTCATCGGGTGCAGCTCCTTCCTCAGGGATTGGTTCTTTTTCAGAGCGCAGCGTCTCGCTGTGCCGAAGTGAAAGGAAAGACGTTCTCGCTGTTCATTTTAAAAGTGGCACTTTCCTTACGGAATGTTATGCAGATACTTCTGAACACGCGACGCAACGCTGACCCTACCATTTATCTTCCTAAGACAGATTATACAAAGGCTAACCTCCGTTTGAAGCATTTTTTAGATTTGGAGAAACCTTTTGAATTTCTTGACTGGAATACACTCGTTTGAATTCCGAAGGCAGCTGGGGTAAAATAAGGCTGTTTACTACTTTTGTGGACATCGGGCTGCACTTGCAAGATCCAAAGACCGTGAAATACGGGCTATAGCAGAGAATATTTGTCCCAGGTATTATTCAGTGTGTACATTGAGCAAGCAGTAAAGGACACCAAGGAGGAATTTGGAGACAGAATTAAAGTTCAGGTAGAAGAAGTAACAACTTTGAGTTTTGCCACGGACAAAAAGATTTGAAAAGCAGTTCTTTACTGAGCACTCAAAGAACCCGCATCCAGAAAATGACCAACGGTTTTTTTTTTTTTTTGCAGTAATTGAAGACTTTCCTTTTTAGAATGACGCACGTATTTTTGTATTCAGCTCAATTTTAAGTATTTTTATTTTATTTTCTAAGAATATGCTGACACAAGTTTGTCCTGATATGTTTTTCATTCATTTACGCTTTCCAGTAATTTCGTAGATAGTTTGTCTGTGGATCATGTTTCAGTAGTTGGCCAGCATGGTATAAATGGCAACTGTTTAAGCTTCAGAATGACACAACTTTGTTTTTTCTTTGTGACTTGCATTGTTAGTTCATTTTAGTCAGGGTTTGATTCACTAATCGCCTGTTTAAAAAAATTAAATAAAAAAAACTCCAGAGAGTTAGGTAAATAGTTTGTAGTGCTAATGCGGGCAGTGCTAATACCAGTAACGAGCAACTAAGACATTCAGGTCAAAGAAGCTTCTATGAGCTGAGGGCGAGAATTCCGATGCAAGCAAATCTGATCGTTTGCTATGTCCTCTCGATCGTGAAGACATGTCATCAATACATCAGTGTCTAGCAGATACTGAAAACTGACTTTATACTATCGTCGATACATGTTGGTAGACTGTGGGCATGTTGCGACCCCTAGTGGCCATTGCATTTCCACCAAGTCTGTGGTCCCTTAGGACACAAGCAGTGTAAAAATATATTACACTATATACTATAGAGCACACGGTGCTGTTGCCACGCACAAAAAAAGAAAAAAAAAAGGCTCTAAGCACTATGGGAGTTAACATCTGAGGTCATCAGTCCCCTAGACTTAGAACTACTTAAACCTAACTAAACTATGGACAGAACACACATCCATGACCGAGCCAGGATTCGAACCTGCGACCGTAGTAGCAGCGCGGTTCCGGAATAAAGCGCATAGAACCGCTCGGCCACAGCGGCCGGCTCCACACACACGTAAGGAAATAATATTGAGTGTCGAGTGCAGTGCATAATACATGATCATTGTCGCATCACTCACATAATGAGAGGAAGAAGAGGGACAGAAGAGTTTGTAGAGACGAGCTGGGCAAAAGAGGAAAGCCGCCGACCAGTTATCTATTGGCTTGGAAAAATCATTCCTCCATTCCGGGATTTCATTAAACTGCTACTGAAACTTCAAACTCCATTTCCCACAAATGTGCTGTATCGCCATATATGGAGCATTTTCAAGTGAATTATTATAGCTAAAGACCTAAGATTTTCACTGTTTCATTATAGCCTTTCGTCTAAATGCCACAAAATAATTCCGTGCCAACAGTACTTAAGAAAAAAACTTGTTTTAATTTTGCCAATCCATAAAAACACTGTTACGTGAAGACTAATCACCTACGTGCTGAAATCCCAAAGGTACAGAACGTACCCACCTTGCTAGTCTCCAGAAATTAACTATGTAGTTCAAATGCTGTAACAGAAAAATTCCTTAAATTTAACATTCCTAATATTGGACAGCCTGGGATCCTTAACTTCTTTTAGACAATACTTGACGAAATAGTGCCAAATATTTGTACGTGACAGAATCTGCTTAATCCTATAGTGAAATGATACAACCCTTTTACGTTTCGTCACGAACACAACTGCCGGAATATTACAGCAAATTTTCTTGCCCCGTAGGGAGCTGCCAGCACAAATTATTGAAACTTGTTCCAGAAAGTTCACTTTCTTCAATGTGTTGTTAGCTGGTGAGTCACTGTGTCAGACACATTACCAGAGTCATTAACATAGTTCCTCTGCTTACTGGTTTTACCAAGTCCGTGTTCTGTGCAAATGTCAAACGTCTATTGGAAAGTGAGGTTTGTGACCGCGCCTCAATGTTTATGACGTCACATGTCCTAACCACGTGTCGTGCAGTGTACTTTGCAGGTACATTCATTGGTATGCAAGCTATGTTGACAATAAATTACAAACGTCGTGCCTAATGCTCACGTTTGACAGCATGAACAGTGGAAATGTCTTCTTTTTTTTTGTCTTGGAGGGGAGAAAAAGTTTCGTATTGAAATTATGTGTAAAGTTTATTATAAGTCGCAAAGTGCTCCGATTCTGAAATAGTGGACGAATAACGTCCGTGTATTGGCGCACCGACAGTTTCATGTTCGATGGATCATTCGCTCGATAAATCTTAATGATGTGGAACGAGTCATTTTACATTCTCATTTGTAAATATGGCTACATGCTGAACATTTATAAGTTTATTATTATTATTATTATTATTATTATATAAAGATGTGACTTAGTAATTCCTACAAGCCATTTTTTGGACTTACAGTAACAAATTATTCTACGGAATTGCAGTAGTTGTCAAGGAGAAACATTTTCAATTTGTTTTCCTGTCTGTCAGAGATTTTACTACTGGGTAAGTAATCAAAAATTTTAGTTGCTTAATCGCGCACCCCTTTTTGGACTAAAGGCAACCTTAATGTGGAGTGATGAAAGTCGTTTTTCCTCCTGGTATTGTAATTATGTACATCATTGTTCCTTTTCAACCGCAGTGGATTATTTACAACAAACTTCATAAGGGGGGGGTAAATATACTATGGAGCAGTAGTCAGAATGCCTAAAACACAGATGCCTGTAAGATGATCCTGAGTGAGCACCACATGTCATCCTTCCAGCACGCTTTTGAGCAATTTAGACTTTATGAAAGAACATTATTCCATATGACACTACTGAATGAAAATGCCAACTTCCTGATTTGCCTCTCCCAAAGTTTTGCAATGATTGTAAGTGCAAATGTAGCTGGACTAAGCTGTTTTAGAAGTTCCAAAATGTGCTTTTTCCAGATTAAATTCTCATCAGTATGGACATTAAGAATTTTGAAATGTACGCCCTATTCATTATTTCCTCGCCATTTGTTACACTAGTCACTCGTGAAGTACCCCTAAATATGCAGAAATGAACGTGTTGCGTCTTCTTAAAACTGAGAGTGAGTCCACTCGCATAAAACCAGTCACAAAAACTTTTAAGAACCTTGTTTACCATTTCTTCTGTTGGTTTATGTACACTGTCTAGAGGTAAACATAAAGTTTCTAACTGTGACACTTGTCTTACTGTGTTAAAGGTGAACATAAGAGCAATGTTCTTAATGAATAGATCGTCACAGCTTTCTAAATTCCAACTGTATGAAATATTGTAAATGAAATTTCTCACACCGGAGCCGTTAGATAGGCAACCAGCAACAGGGAATGCGCCGAATTGGCCGTCCAGTACGTGTAATACAGGTGCCTGTGGCGAGGCGCTCATTGCCTTTACAGCTGGCATTCATTACTCTTTCTTGTTGAACAGCTCCCAGTTTTAGTTTCGTCGTTTTTTCCCCCTCCTGACGTGCGCGCTTTCCTCCGGCTTTCTTTTTCGCTCCTGTTTTCCTGTATCTCTTTTGTCCACGATTGTCAGTAACGCCTCCTCACGAACCTCCTTCGCCGTCCTTGTCCCCACTGAGGAAGAGGAAGAAGAAGCGAGACTGCAGAAAGAAAGGATGGGGCGAGCTACTGGAGTGGAAAGGAGGGAGGGGAGAGAGAGAGAGAGAGAGAGAGAGAGAGAATGCAAGCGGCTGTCGCAAGTGAGCTGAACACTCAGCAAAGGCAGGGTGGGGGGAGCGACCGTGAAAATTCTGCTCTGTAGAATGACGTGCGCGGCGCACGCACGAATGCAAGAGCGTTTGCAGTCCCACGCAGGCTACTGCGTGAATGCCTAGCGTACAGGTACTCTCAACCGCGTGTGTAAGTCATTCCGTTTGATGGCACTTGGTGTGTGTTTCGATTTTGTAGCGCGCTTTTAATAGAGATGTTTCTCAACAACACTCGCGGTAAGGAAAAAGGTTTGCTGGAGGGGGGGGGGGGGGGGGCGGCACGAGAGCACAACCTGCTCTGTGTGCAGTCACAGAACCGTCCCTCCGGTAATTGCGTTGGTAATAATAGCCATTGCAGCGATAAACAATGTCGGCAACATTCTCCAGTACAGGAGTAGTAGTTGTCGTTTTCGACACGAATACAACTATTCGCTGATTGGTCGAACTTCCTTGCGCGACAAAATGTCAGATTTGAACCGCTAATAACTACCAGTCTAAAATGAGTAAACAATGGATGAGCCCACGACGGGTACATCCTATCTGTATGTGATTTTCGTGGAGTATTTGTTTTTCTGTGACGTCATCGTACCAATGTAGGAATACGCACGTGAGTGTCACGATTTAGTTTTGTGTGCAGTTACAAACTGGCGTAGCGTGGCCACGCGTTTAGCTAGGAAACTGATCCTATTGTTATTGTGAAGAGCGTGCGCTGCATTACCCGAACACAAAGTGAGACAATAAAAATAGCCGGTGGAGTGTTACTCTGAAAATTGCGGAATAATGAGAGCTATCGTCTCAAATGTCTCGTAAACGTCTCCGCAATTATAGAAAACGCGAGTCGGAGGGAAGATCGCGTCGAAAAGAATCCCAAAAAAAAAAAAAAGAAAGAAAGCGAGAGCTATGGCAGGAGCGGAGTCGAAATAAAAAAGAAAAAATAGTTGCAAAGGGATTACGTAGTCGGCAAGCAGTGGAAAGTGGCAGTCCTTACTGTATAGTGATTTGCTGTAACCACTTTAGTCCAGAGTTAAATTACATATCAATACGAAACAGCAGTTATGATTTTATTTGACGTCTACTGCACAGACCCGAACTGTGCATATAGAAATTTTAATATTTTAATTTTATTATTATTCTTTCTTCCTGTCGCAGCTGCCATCTCCGGACCACGCATGTTTTGGCCAGTTTTCAACTTTTTCTTTCCTCGTAAACCAAGGTGCCGCTGGAGTTTACTGTCTGCTCCAGTGTTACCCGCTCATCTTGCGAGTCTTTTTCTATCTCAATGAAGTACGTCTTGCTGAGAAAGTAGCGAAGACCCGACTGCTCAGCCCTGCAGGAAGACAGAGTTCATGGTCGTTGCTGTCATCTGCTGAATTCTCTGTTTTCTTTGACTAGGATATTTCCTGAAGATACATCATCTCCTATATCTAATTCTTCGACCAGCCCTTTTCTATTCATAGCAAGGCATCTGGCAGCATATAGTACCTCCAGCGTGTAGTTATGTCGTGTGCTGGTGTTAACAGCTGCTGCTTTCTTCTAGTAGGCAAATCCGTTCAGTTGGTATGCTGTACCCGCTTTTCCGATGCGTGATGCAGCTGCTCCGTTATCTGAGGTTTTTGTCTCTGCCCACTCCGAGACTTTTAAACTTCTCCCATGTCCAGTGCCTTGGGTGCTGACTTGATCTACGTAATATCTCTGTTTTCTCGAGTGATATCTGGAGTCAATCTTCGCTCACTGTGTCTTCAGGTGATTTATTTACTGCAGTTCAGATTTCGGCACTAATGAACCATATACTCGAACAAGCATTTTCAGAAATTTAGAGGTTCGTGCCCAACATTTCTCAGAATGGGCTCCTTTTTTCTCTGGTCACATCATCTTGTTTCATTCTCCGGTATCTTTGCCACCCAAACTGCCTAAAAATATTCCTACCTGTTATACCAAGTTGTGTTATTCCTGCTTCTCGACGTCTTTTTTTTACTACACCGGTCCATTTTATTGCTTCAATTTTACCTTCGAAAAAATTATTCACTTTCGTAGAATTATGCAACCTGACTAATTAGTCTGTTTGCTTCCATTCTTTTTATACGCCCATAAAATTTTAGTCCGTATATTTTTTTCGTATTGCAATAAATTTGGCATACTTTTTCCAATTCCCTTATTAGATATTAATAATCTCTAGATTTCTCCTTCACAGTTATTCAGAACTAAATTTTTCCTGGTTACTTTTTGTTTCCTCTCTTAGATTTTTTCAATGTTTCTCTTTCATTTTAAAATAAGCGATTCACAGTCACACCGACCATGACATTCTGCTTTGAGAACTTCGCTGTAACGTCTCTGTTCTGAGATCCGCGCGCGCGCGTTTGTGTGTGCGTGTGTGTGTGTGTGTGTGTGTGTGTGTGTGTGTGTGTGTGTGTTTTCTGTTGATTTATGTAATGTACAGACTTTTTAAATTCTTTGTGTCTATCTTTTCATATAGATGACTACAAAACTGTAATCACCGATTCCTGATAGTATTTGTAATTAGTTAGCATCCAATTTTCAACATTCTTCTCTAATGCCATACTTAAAATGGTCCTATTCTCTTCACGTCTTAACTGTTTCAGTGCCATCTGAGACAAACGCCAGATAAATATCTTAAAAAAATCCACAGTTAAATTACATGTTAACAATTTCCTAATTTTCAGACAATCTTTTGTTGCTGCTCCCAGTCTGTATTTTATATCCTCTCTACTTCGGACATTATCAGTGACTTTGCTGCCCAAATAGTAAAACTCATCTATACCTTTAGTATCTTATTTCCTAATCTAATGCCCTCACAGCATCGCCTGATTTACTGTAACTATATTCCACTATCCACGTTTTACTTTTGTTGGTCATCATATAATCGCTTTCCAAGATGCTACCCTTGTCCCTTACATAATTGAAATGTCTTCTGTATAGTTTTCATTTCTTCCCCCCTGACCTTTTAATTCAGTTCCCAAATTTCGGCATGTTGCAGTTTACTACTTGCTGAATGTACTATTTAAAAACAACCGGGATAGGCTAAAACCCTGTTTCACTAGCTGCTAGCCTGTGGCTTCCAGTTCATGCCCTTCGGTTTTTATCACTGCTGTGTGGTTTCTGTACAAGTTGTAGATATCATTTAACTTCTGTATTTTATCCCGGCTGTGTTCAGGATTTCATGTACGAATGCTATAAGCGTAGGTTTGGATTGTTTCACCTGTCGGAGGGTCAGTATCGCGTCGCGTTTCCCTACATTTCTCCAGAATCCAAATTGATCTTACACGAGATCGGCTTCTGCCAGTTTTTCCACTCTTCTGCACAAAATTCGTGCTAGTGTTTTGCAGTCCAAGGTTTTCCTAAACTAATCCGTCCGTTCGCAGCACCTGGTGGGCCTTTCGATACCGGCCGAGCGCCGTGTCGTACTCTGCCAGTGGCTTCACAGGATGCGGTAGGGACTGGGGTGAGGGCAGCACGCCGCTCTGTCAGTCTTGCTGAGCTGGAGACGCCACGAATCGCTCCTCGACTGCCGTCACCGGGCTGAGTTCCAGACCTCCCACTCGGGGGAAGTCTCTGGCAGGAGGCGTGCGCCACACGCTGGTGGTTTGGCAATGTTCTCACCTGCCTGCACCTGCCTTCTGATACTGGAATCAATACATCACTCTCCAGATAGCAGCGGAGACGTCACAAGCGACTGTCAACTGTATCACACGTTTACGTCACCGACTGCCCCAAACCTGGCTCGGTAGCACGTCTGATCCTGCGATTACAGGCACAGTAGCCTGCGAGCTGCCCGCCTGTTGAAGAGGCTCCGTACGGCTCGGCTGAGGCAGCTGTTGGCCGCGGTCCAAACGGCGGCGTCCTTCGCAGCTTCACAGACTCGTGGCACACACTCTTAACTCCGCACTACAGCGTCGCACGCAACATCTGATAAAACCCCGAAGCCGTCGCGTAACCCATCTCGAGGACACTTTTCGGTATCCAGGAGTCTCAGTCATTGCACACGCAGTTCCAGTTATCGTGGACACCTGTAGGACCAATTGTTGAGCTGTGATGCGCCAGTCCGTGGGAACATTGCCGTCGACACCGGGGCCGTCGCCGTAACAATACTTTTATCCCACTGCGACACGAGTGGGTCAACGCCTTCGTGGAGAAATACGGTTGCTTAAGGTTCAAATGGCTCTGAGCACTATGGGACTTAACATCTGTGGTCATCAGTCCCTAGAACTTAGAACCACTTAAACATAACTAACTTAAGGACATCACACACATCAATGTCCGAGGCAGGATTCTCACCTGCGACCATAGCGGTCGCGCGGTTCCAGACTGTAGCGCCTAGAACCGCTCGGCCACCCCGGCCGGCGGTTACTTAAGGAATCGTGATTGTATCCATGCGTGCATATCTTCGTCCTAACCGGATTGACGGCCACCAATGTCTTCCTTTTGGGCTCCACAAAAAGGAAATCGTACGGAGATAGTATGGACGATGTGTATGGGGTTCACAGCAGCGTGGCCGAAACAACCTTGTCGGTGTAATATATCGCGCCTTATTAAAAAAAAAAAAAAAAAAAAAAAAAAAGGTGAATGTATTTGATGAATAAAATGACAAAAAAACGTTACGCTTTAATTTCCCTAAACTTCTTTATGTTTCATATGAGGTTCATAGAAGTCGGATATATACAACACTGTTAAGAGAAGTATGTAACAGTACATGTAGTATAAGTTGATTACAGTTTGTTTAAAGTGGCTGTCTCCATAAGAGCGGGACGACTACTATTCCCTTCGACTGCAGATTAAATAGGAGAACATGAGCTGTCTTATTTTCAGGCTAAATGTGATTTCTGCATGTACGCCTGCTGATGGCCTAGAAAACATTTATCCGTAGCTGAAAACCGTAAATGAAATTGTACTACGTCGTTGTATTAACATACGCCGTTGACTGCGTCCTTGTGTGCCTGAAATCATTTCAAATTGCGGGCACATGCGCCTACACATTTTACTTCTCTTGATTAATGGCGCCACTTTCTTTCGGATGTGTGTGCGCCGTGGCCAGACTTACGTGAATTTAGAGAACGCTGCAACAATGGCGGCCACTAATTAACAGACATACGCTACACTGAAAATGGCGTAACTCGGAGGAAATCTGATTTACACACACATGAACATCAAATAAAATCCGCTATTTCACGTGAGCGAACAGTCATTATATTCTGAGATAACGAACAGACTTTATCACATGACAGACCTCATGAGCACAAAAATTTACGTCTCATACTCTTACTGAACCAGTTTTTATCTTACACAATTAGTGATAACACTGAACGTTGTATTTTATTTGATATCGTTGCATCTCAGACACGACTAATACCTTAGTTTATTGGATTTTGTGCTTTTGTCACTTCGTGTCTTTTCACACTCAAGAAAATATTTATTCAGCACTTTTGGCATTTCCAGGCACCAATACAGCGGGAATTATTCTGCAACAGAATAAAGCCGTCTGTCAACATTCCTGGTCGGTTGGACTTCAATGCTTGCATGGTTCTATAGGCAACCAGTAACATTTTTCCAAGGAGGCATCGGCCGTCTTGTCGCACAGTGGCACACGTGTATCAACTGTTACGGCGATTGCCCTTGAAATAATTAGTTTACTTACTTTTTTTCATCTCTGTCATTTTCACTTGACAGCCCGTTACGAAAGGCTGAAAAAGAGTAGGGCGTAACTAATTGATCGATCCTCGTAACTGAAGTGCAGTGGAAGCATCTCAGTCATTAGGGGGTGCCTTGCGGTTCTCTGCCACTGTGAACATTTCTTCCCCCTCGCGGAGGTGGAAGTTGACACTGCCCGTTGTCAGAGCAGTTTACTCGGGGTTAATACGCGAGTGTGGCGCGTGCGTGGCGCCCGTTTGAGGCATCAGCGACGGCTCAGAAGACACGGCCGGCAGCCGGAGATGCCGGAGTAACCCAGTTACTTATTGCAGTGGGGCGTGCGCCGCGCGCGCTTGTTATCTGGCGGGCCGTTATACCGGCTGGCTGCCTGGCCCGGCCCGCTCCCCCTCCCCCCTTCTCCACCTACCACTGCCGGGCCAGCTCTCCTCCCCTCCACTCTACCCTCCTCCCTCTGCCCCCCCCCCCCCCGCCGGTGTGCCCTGCGTGGAGCCACCGCACACAACCCGCGCGTCCGACGTATCGAGCGATCGATGCGATAACGCGAGCGGGCACTAAACCGGTTATCACCCGAGTAGATTGTTTGTCGTCCGCCCCCTCACTCTCTCTCTTCTCTCTCTCTCCCTCTCTCGCGCGCGCGTTCTGCCGTGTCCTTTACAACACCGTGTGTGTGTGTGTGTGTGTGTGTGTGTGTGTGTGTGTGGCAGCAACCGAGCGCGGCGGAGGAGCAAGCCGGTGCAAGTCTACCTGGCGCTTCCGAGTCGAGATGACCGTCGATTAGTCTGGAAGTGCCTCGCGTCCTGCCCCCATTTATACTATAAGCACTGGTCTACAGAGAAGTCGATATCTCGCGTCGGCTGAAGCCCCAACGTTTTATTTCCGGTAGCCCCGCCTGTTAATGTGGCTTTTGACGTATTCACACAGTCGCGGGTTCGACGCCTACCATTGTCTGTCTCTTGTCCGGCCTACAGAGGAAGGGACACTAGGTGCCTGTTTAATGTTGCGTCAACGTCGACATCATCGTCATTACGGCCATACCGATCAAGTTCCCACCAAGGGCGCCGGCATACAGACGGCAAATACCAATCCCAAAAAAATGGTTCAAATGTTTCTGTGCACTATGGGACTTAACTCCTGAGGCCACCAGTCCCCTAGAACTTAGAACTACTTAAACCTACCTAAGGACACCACAAACATCCATGCCCGAGGCAGGATTCGAACCTGCGATCGTAGCGGTCGCGCAGTTCCAGACTGTAGCGCCTAGAACCGCTCGGCCACTCCGGCCGGCGAGAAGGAATGCAGACTGTTTCCAAAATGAATTATCACTTCGCAGCCCTGATTTGAAAGTTGCTGGTAGATTAAAACAGCGCGGGCGTTAGTACAGTATTTGCTCGCTAAAGGGAGAGGTTCGAGTCCTCGTACGACACACAGCTTTAATCAGAGAACACTTCTCTGCAAAGTTACAGACGTATTCAGTGTTTACCTGATATCTGCATCACCCGAAGATGTGTAATGTTTTCCGAAGCGACCTGAGTGCATCACTGGACCTGATAAGCAGTCACTGATTCCCTGTATTTATTTCTTTTCCTTCCTTGTCAACGTATCGTCAAAACGGAATACCTCCATGGGTAATGTAGCGATACTGTGAGGTGAAATAGGTTAGGCTTTTTTTTTTTTTTTTAAATAAAGGACAGCAGTGGTTGTTCATTTCATGACTGACATGTTTCTACTTCACGAAGTATCGCGTTAAATTCCACTAGACGCTGGTAACAGCGCAAAGGATCCATTTTATAAGCGAGGAAGAAGGTGTTGATGATTCTGCTCTTTCCTCCGCCTGTTGCAGATGTTCTTTATACAGATTCTTGGACTGCAGCAGTGGCAAGAAAGAAATTAAAGCAGGAATGAAACGGCTAGCTGCGGACATTTTTACAGAGCAGCTACCCCTAGGTACTACAAATGTTTACTCTACTACGGCTCATTTCGATAAAGCGCCACAGTGCTTGTCTCCGCTGCAATACCGTCTGACTGACAGTTGCAGAGGAACAACCACACAGCGTGATTCTCTCTCTCTCTCTCTCTCTCTCTCTCTCTCTCTCTCCCCCCCCCCCATTTTTTTTAAATTTAACAGATGTATGCAGATGGGCGCTTTACATTGCGCGTTTCGTACAAATAACGAAAATATCAAATTTACTGCGTATTGCTAGCGAGCACATGGTCGAGTGATCGGGTGTCACAGCTGGTATTAAAAACGTGGCCACGATAATCAAATGTAAACATTGTGAAATAAAAGCTTAAAAAACCAAAAGTATACGTGTTTGTTCTGTATCACACATGATATTCCGACTTTATTATTTGCGTACCCCGTATTACCGCAGCATATGAAATACAAAAATCTATCGAGCCAGGCCGCAGCGCCCCGAATATTGCTCATTGAGTGTTTAGAGCAACCTACATCGCACAGTTGCTGCCGCTATTACTGGCCCACGATGACTGTAAACAACTGAATTTATCTGTAGTCTAAAATAGGCATTTTCGTTCCTCTTGGATAATTATACGGATCAAGTGGATTAGGCTTCTCTTTGTTGGCCTACGCTCACTTCACATTGTACTATACTACAAGCTGACTACCCGGTATCGTTTACTTCACTCTTTCCACATCAGTAGCCCACCACTAAACGTGGTACGGGGTGTCTTACGTCAACAGTGCATCTTTTCCATATAGAATTTCATATGTACCAATTTATATCAAAGCATTCCAGGTGGTACTCTAGATTCCAGTGCTTGAGACAAGTCAAGTGTTTTTCACATTTGTGAAAGTTACTGCATCAATATATATGACGTCACACTCCCAGCAGCTACTTTCGCATACTACGAAGTATAAAGTGTCCGTAAATGCCTTCCATCTCTCGAATGAGCCTCCTTTCGCTCGTCTAACGTGACAGTGAAGAAGTTTTGAAACGTCGCAAAGCGACTGGCTGTCGTCTTAACGCCCACCATCCGCCAGGCTAGAGCAGCCGCGGCTGGAAACCAACGACCAAAAGTGGTTCAAATGGCTCTGAGCACTATGGGACTTAACATCTCAGGTCATCAGTCCCCTGGAACTTAGAACTACGTAAACCTAACTAACCTAAGGACATCACACACATCCATGCTCGATCCGGCCGGCAACTAGCGTCCAAAACGGATCGGAAATTTACTTGCGCTTTCTAGAACTTCAAGTTTAAACCCAAGTACTGCAACGTCTAGCGATATGAAGCCATATTCCTTCAGTACACCGAAGCTAACATTCTTTAGTTTGTCGATTGCCTCCATCGATAATATGCTCTTCCCTGTACGCAGCCCTTACCCCACTACCACGAGGCACCCTTCTTTCCTACCAAAGCTTGTGCACTGGACCTGAATTTCTTTTCTTCATGACTCGTTAAGTGAGATAATATTACTTTCATACACGTGTGTATACGCTTTGAACCTGCTACTGTCACTGATAAACAAAGTAAGAGCCTACGGAATATCAGACCAGCTGTGTGGCTGGATTGAAGAGTTTTTAGCAAACAGAACACAGCATGTTGTTATCAACGGAGAGACGTCTACAGACGTTAAAGTAACCTCTGGCGTGCCACAGGGGAGTGTTATGGGACCATTGCTTTTCACAATATATATAAATGACCTAGTAGATAGTGTCGGAAGTTCCATGCGGCTTTTCGCGGATGATGCTGTAGTATACAGAGAAGTTGCAGCATTAGAAAATTGTAGCGAAATGCAGGAAAATCTGCAGCGGATAGGCACTTGGTGCAGGGAGTGGCAACTGACCCTTAACATAGACAAATGTAATGTATTGCGAATACATAGAAAGAAGGATCCTTTATTCTATGATTATATGATAGCGGAACAAACACTGGTAGCAGTTACTTCTGTAAAATATCTGGGAGTATGCGTGCGGAACGATTTGAAGTGGAATGATCATATAAAATTAATTGTTGGTCAGGCGGGTACCAGGTTGAGATTCATTGGGAGAGTCCTTAGAAAATGTAGTCCATCAACAAAGGATGTGGCTTACAAAACACTCGTTCGACCTATACTTGAGTATTGCTCATCAGTGTGGGATCCGTACCTGATCGGGTTGACGGAGGAGATAGAGAAGATCCAAAGAAGAGCGGCGCGTTTCGTCATAGGCTTCTTTGGTAACCGTGATAGCGTTACGGAGATGTTTAACAAACTCAAGTGGCAGACTCTGCAAGAGAGGCGCTCTGCATCGCGGTGTAGCTTGCTCGCCAGGTTTCGAGAGGGTGCGTTTCTCGATGAGGTATCGAATATATTGCTTCCCCCTACTTATACCTCCCGAGGAGATCACGAATGTAAAATTAGAGAGATTAGAGCGCGCACAGAGGCTTTCAGGCAGTCGTTCTTCCCGCGAACCATACGCGACTGGAACAGGAAAGGGAGGTAATGACAGTGGCACGTAAAGTGCCCTCCGCCACACACCGTTGGGTGGCTTGCGGAGTATAAGTGTAGATGTAGATGTAGATATATTAGTATTATAGCAGTAAACGAAGGCTCCTCAAGAGGTGCATCTGCGGGGGAAACAGAAAAAGCAACGAGTGGTACTAGTACAGGATACCCTCCGCCACGCGCCGCACTCTCGCTTGAGAAGTGCGTACACAGACGCAGATATAAACACAGCAAATGAGAACACTAAGCTGCATTCCGTATTTGATCACAAGTCGGGCGCTTCCCAAGAGTCTAGGAATATGTGATTTCGTCTTCTTCTCCCTGCACTTTATACCGTATCTTCACGGCACCGGTAATGGTTACTGTACTTGACGATGCTGGTGGTAGATGGTGGCCGCCAAATTTCTGCGTCTAGTGGTATCTCGTGTGAAACTGTGCAAAGATTTTATAAGTGCTGACGAATCGTACAGCTGAGATGGGACATGTGTACCCTACAGCAGTCGTCGCCAAGCTAGGGGAAATTTCCCCCCTGAAAGGGGGGAGGGGTAAAATGAAATCTTCAGAGGGGCAAAAACAAAAGGCTTCAATTGTGTTTCCGTCACAGAACTAAATTATTTTTTGAAGACCATTACTTTTAATACTATGTCATAAGACTGTAATACCGATCACATAGGAAACCAATAATCACTTTTTTTTCTCAAATTCTAACACTAATGCATGACACAATTTGGTGCAGGCTGCAGCTTGCAAAACGAATACATGATCATCATCTTCCTGACGAAGTGCACCCACTACAAACATACTTCGTACTTTCTGCCGTGAACCTGTGGCACTAAAACTGACGCATGTACATCACATACACTTAAATATCTCATGAAAATGCCTTCTGAGCTGTACCTAGTTCCCGCAATGCACCAGAAAAAGCTTTATTACTCGCTTCGCAACAGACAAAAGAACTAAGTGAGAACACAGCAGTAACCACGCAATGACTACCACCATGCTGTTAAGTCCTACACACTATTATTGTCATTATAATTAATGGCTGTGATGCACAAACCACTGACAGCCTGAAGTCTTTCAATTTCTGCCATTTCAGAAATAAGAAGACTAGCGATCACACGATGTACGAACGTTAAAGTGCAGTACACACATTTAGCTCGGTTTATTTTAAATGCGATGCAGTGTGTGGGTGAAGCAAGTGTGGCTAGAAGTGGAGTGGCGCAGAGGATGTTTCGCTACAAGTATGCACGCCCTCAGTGCTTCCTTTTCTGAGGAGGAGTTGTAGGTGGCACTCACGACGCACTGAGAATTGCTTCATCAGTCTATAAAAAAATTATTGTTATAAAGAACGAGTACCAGTCGTCTCAGTCAGTGACTTAATAGAAACAAGAAATCGCCTGTCATTTTAGACTTAAGTCACGCAGCAAAATTGCTACTTGGCAGTGGGCTGGGGGTAGCGGTGAGGAGAGGGGGTATTCGCTCTGACTGCACTCAGGGGTAATGGTTTCAGGAAGGTTGGCAGCCACTGACTACGAAGGACGTGGAAGACCGCCTAAAAACCAGAACCAGGCCGGCCGGCACACCGCCTGTCGTCGTTAATCCGCCCGGCAGAGTCGACCTGGGGACGGCGCGCCTCCCCTGATCCCAGAAAGGGCGTGCTAATGCGCGCGGCTCTCCGGGTGGGTCACAGTGGCTACTTGCTCCTAAGTACTGATACAAAAACGTTATTTCAGACTAAAAGAATAGCCGACGCAAGTGAATGATATCTTTTAAGAAAGTGGTCATATTGTAATTTTGGCTATTTTTTAAGTAAGAATGGTACAAAATTGGTGTATGTGTAGAACTCGACTCCGATGTAAGAGTGGTCCCGAAAGTCCTCAAAGCAAGCAAAGCTCCGTGTTTTGGCACTGACGGGATTATCGCGACCGACCGACCGCCGTGTCATCCTTTGCCCAATGGCGTCATTTGTCACGGTGAGGTGAGGTGAGCACACGGCCCTCGCTCCCCCGGCCCTCGTCGGCAGCTGTGGTGACCTGAAGCCGCTACTCGACTCGGTTCTAGCTCTCCCGTCGAGGAAAATTCCCGGGCAGCACCGGGAATCCAACCCGGGTCCTCCGCACGGTAGGCAGACACTGTGACCAATGAGCTACGAACGCCGGACTGAAGGTCCTCATCTGACCGATAAAATATATTAAGATAGTCGTTTTTATAAAATGCATTTTAGCCATCAGCTGTTTATTTGTCCCATCAGTCATATGCCAGTTTCGGCTATTAACGATAATCCAGGATGTCCATGAACATCATCATTTAGTTAAAACAAAACGAGACTAGATGTTTCTGAATATACACGCTGTCTGACACGTCTTATTGCATAAAGGGTGTTGCTGTAAGTGAAGTACCACCGGAAATTCGATGCTGCAGTTTAGATTAACATTATTGCTTTTAGTACGTAACCAGGTGTATAAAGTTCCATTTTTATCTTGCGACTGGTTTTATTGTAGCTTTCAGTACTGATCTTCTCTGTTTTTGTTTACATTCCGTCAAAGATGTTGGTAAAGATATTCTGTTCTTTGACTTTACCACTCTTGTAAAAGTATGTTGGTATGTTAGCTACGCAGTGCAGATGTACTATCTTTGACATAACTGGACTGCTAAGGCTTTTTTTTCAGTAATTGTCTTGTTTTTCCTGTTATGTCTGTCCATGAGATATGACTGTCACTATTTTAACACAAGTTATGTCAGCCGTTTGTACAATTTCACTGGATAATTTTGATATTGTTCACCATTAAAGGAATATGGGACACTTCTAAGTAATCCCTTGTACACTGTAAGTATACAAGTGGAATTCTGCACCAATATTTTTGGTTATTAACAGTTATCCTGGATCATGGTTAATAATCGAAACCGGTATATGAATAATGGGACAAATCTACATCTTCATCCATACTCCGCAAGCCACCTGACGGTGTGTGGCGGAGGGTACACCTTGAGTACCTCTATCGGTTCTCCCTTCTATTCCAGTCTAGTACTGTTCGTGGAAAGAAATATTATCTGTATGCTTCTGTGTGGGCTCTAATCTCTCTGATTTTATCCTCATGGCCTCTTCGCGAGATTTACGTAGGAGGGAGCAATATACTGCTTGACTCCTCCGTGAAGGTATGTTCTCGAAACTTCAATAAAAGCCCGTACCGAGCTACTGAGCGTCTCTCCTGCAGAGTCATGCACTGGAGTTTATCATTTCCGTAACGCTTTCGCGATTACTAAATGATCCTGTAACGAAGCGCGCTGCTCTCCGTTGGATCTTCTCTCTCTCTTCTATCAACCCTATCTGGTAGGGATGCCACACTGCTGAGCAGTATTCAAGCAGTGGGCGAACAAGCGTACTGTAACCTAGTTCCTTTGTTTTCGGATTGCATTTCCTTTGGATTCTTCCAATGAATCTCAGTCTGGCATCTGCTTTACCGACTATTAATTTTATATGGTCATTCCATTTTAAATCACTCCTAATGCGTACTCCCAGATAATTTATGGAATTAACTGCTTCCAGTTGCTGACCTGCTATATTGTAGCTAAATGATAAGCGATCTTTCTTTCTATGTATTCGCAGCACATTACACTTGTCTACATTGAGATTCCCTGCACCATGCGTCAATTCGCTGCAGATCCTCCTGCATTTCAGTACAATTTTCCATTGTTACAACCTCTCGATACACCACAGCATCATCTGCAAAAAGCCTCAGTGAACTTCCGATGCCATCCACAAGGTCATTTATGTATATTGTGAATAGCAACGGTCCTACGACACTCCCCTGCGACACACCCGAAATCACTCTTACTTCGGAAGACTTCTCTCCATTGAGAATGACATGCTGCGTTCTGTTATCTAGGAACTCTTCAATCCAATCACACAATTGGTCTGACAGTCCATATGCTCATACTTTGCTCATTAAACGACTGTGGGGAACTGTATTGAACGCCTTGCGGAAGTCAAGAAACACTGCATCTACCTGGGGAACTGTGTCTACGGCCGTCTGAATCTCGTGGACGAACAGCGCCAGCTGGGTTTCACACGATCGTCTTTTTCGAAACCCGTGCTGATTCCTACAGAGTAGATTTCTAGTTTCCGGAAAAGTCACACTCGAACATAATACGTGTTCCGAAATTCTACAACTGATAGAAGTTATAGGTCTACAGTTCTGCACATCTGTTCGACGTCCCTTCTTGAAAACGGAGATGACCTATGCCCTTTTCGAATCTTTTGGAACGCTACGCTCTTCTAGAGACCTACGGTACACCGCTGCAAATAAACAGTTAATAATCAAAATGCATTTTATATGATACTTTACGGTGTCGAATTCACGTTACGGAAACGTTACGTATTTAGAAATGATGGTGATACGACGGCCAGGGGCTGCATGCTGCTGGCGCCGTGCCTGGGATTCGAGTGAAAGAGGAAGCGATGGCGCGGTTGGCTATTAGGGGGAGGGCGGGGGCGCACGCAGCTGCCGCGGCTGCGCTGCGTGATTTACGGCAGGAAGAGCGCCGGCGGGCCTGTTGATCTGCCGGGGGGGGGGGGGGGGGGGGCGCGAGGAGGGGAAATAACCACTGCCTGCAGGCGAGGGGGCCAGTACGTTCCGCACCACTTTCTGCAGCAAACACGCTGAAATCACCACATAATCGGAAATAGACACCAAAATATTTACACTACTGACCATTAATATTGCTACACCGAGAAGAAATGCAGATGATAAACGGGTATTCATTGGACAAATATATTCTACTAGAACTGACATGTGATTACATTTTCACGCAATTAGGGTGCACAGATCCTGAGAAATCAGTACCCAGAACAAACACCTCTGGCCGTAATAACAGCCTTGATACGCCTGGGCATTGAGTCAAACAGAGCTTGGATGGCGCGTACAGGTACAGCTGCCCATGCAGTCTCAACACGATACCACTGTTCATCAAGAGTAGTGACTGGCGTATTGTGACGAGCCAGTTGCTCGGCTACCATTGACCAGATGTTTTCACTTGGTGAGAGATCTGGAGGATGTGCTGGCCAGGGCAGCAGTCGAACATTTTCTGCATCCAGAAAGGTCCGTACAGGACCGGCAACATGCGGTCATGCATTATCCTGCTGAAATGTAGGGTTTCGAAGGGATGGAATGAAGGGTAGAGCCACGGGTCGTACCACATCTGAAATGTAACGTCCACTGTTCAAAGTGCCGTCAATGTGAACAAGAGGTGACCGAGACGTGTAACCAATGGCACCTCATACCATCACGCCGGGTGATACGCCAGTATGGCGATGACGAATACAGGCTTCCAATGTCCGTTCACCGCGATGTCGCCAAACACGGATGCAACCTTCATGATGCTGTAAACAGAACCTGGATTCATCTGAAAAAATGACGTTTTGCCATTCGTGCATCCAGGTTCGTCGTTGAGTACACCATCGCAGGCGCTCCTGTCTGTGATACAGCGTCAAGGATAACCGCAGCCCTGGTCTCCGAGCTGATAGTCCATGCTGCTGCAAACGTCGTCGAACTGTTCGTGCAGATTGTTGTTGTCTTGCAAACGTCCACATCTGTTGACTCAGCGATCGAGACGTGGCTGCACGATCCGTTACAGCCATGCGGATAAGATGCCTGTCATCTCGACTGCTAGTGATACGAGGCCGTTGGGATCCAGCACGGCGTTCCGTATTACCATCCTGAACCCACCGATTCCATATTCTGCTAACAGTCATTGCATCTCCACCAACAAGGGGGAGCACAACAACGTTTCACCAGGCGACGCCGGTCAGCTGCTGTTTGTGTATGAGAAATCGGTTGGAAACTTACCTCGTGTCAGCAGGTTGTAGGCGCCAACCTTGTGTGAATACTCTGAAAAGCTAATTATCTGCGTATCACAGCATCGTCTTCCTGTCGGTTAAATTTCGGGTCTGTAACACGTCGTCTTCGTGGTGTAGCAATTTGAATGGCCAGTAGTGTATTTATCCTTCATTTTCTAATCAGACGAAAATGTTAAATAACATCAAATATTGCAGAACATACTCGGACTACATCCGTAACCACGTCGCAAACTGTTTCATTGCCGGCTGCAGTAGGCGGGTGTTCCTTCGGTGCGCATCTTGTGAACGGTGTGTTTGACGTACTACATTTCGCGCAAGGAATCTGACACACACCCGCCTTACGAAGCAATAAATCATCCTTCACAGAACCGAGTAAGGCTGCTACGACGCGTGTTTTCTGAAGTAAGTACCGTTTTGAAATTTAAAAAAAGGCGTGCTAAGATATATCAATTTTATTTTTAGACGAAAGCCTGTACCTAATTTACTGTTCTACATAATTTCCGTCAATACTGAGGCACTGGTCATAACGTTGCACCAATTTTTGAATACCCTCGTCATAGAAGTCTGCCGCCTGACTTGTTAACCACTGTTTTGACTTCGTCATCGTCTTGAAGACGCTGACCGCCCAGGTGTTTCTTCAAGTGCAGGAACAGATGGTAGTCACTGGGCGCAAGATCGGGGCTGTACAGAGGATGATCTAGTTTCCCATCGCAAAGATGTGATGAGTTCTTTGGTCTGATTCGCCACATGCGGACGGGCATTGTCTTGCAGCAAAACGATGCCCTTGCTCAGCTCCCATGGACTGTTGCTTTGATTCTGGTGTGACGTAGGCCACCCATGTTTCATCGCCCGTAACAATTTGGCTTAAGAAATCATCACCGTCGTTGTGGTACCGCTCAAGGAAAGTCAATGCACTGTCTAAACGTTTGGTTTTGTGCACATCCGTCAACATTTTCGGTACCCAATGTGCGCACAATTTTCGGTAATTCAAGTGCTCGGTTACAATGCGATACAAAAGACTACGAGAAACATTAGGAAAGTCATCCCGCAAGGAGGAAATCTTAAAGCGACTTTTTTCTCTCATCTTATTGTGCACTTCCTGCACCAGACATTCATTAACGACCGAAGGAAGCCCGCTCCGTTGTTCATCATGCACATTTGTGCGGCTATCTTTAAATGCTCTCGCCCGTTTTCTTACCATTCCACTTACTCATAATGTTTTCTCCGTAAACTGCACAGATCTCACGATGAATATCGATTGCTTTTAGGCCTTATAAGAGCCCGTACTTCACAGTCGGCGGGACTCACGATTATCGGAGGCATCTTAAACACTCAGTACACAACGTAAACAAGGAAGAATCAGACTGTAATGGCGCCAGTGCGTAGATTAAGGTACAGGCTTTCATGAAAAAATAACATTATTGAGATATCTTAGCACGTCTTTTTTTAATTTCAAAACGCTACTTACTTAAGAAAACACGCCTCGTATTTTCGTAGCAAGCCGGGAGACCACTTTAAGACGGTGTTTCTGGTATGGTATTTCTCATGCTCTGGATGCTAGAGATTGCTACCTTCTAGCACTAAAATGTAGTGGAAATGAAATGAGCGTTTGGCGTTATTGGCCGGGAGACCCCTTCCGTGGCACGCCCGGCCGCCTAATTACATTCGACACCACACTGGGTGACCTGCGCGCCGGATGGGGATGAAATGATGAAGGCGGCACAACAGCCAGTCCCTGAGCGGAGAAAAACCCCGACGCAGCCGGGAATCGAACCCGGACCCGCGGGACGGCAATCCGTCAGGCTGACCACTCACTCAGCTATCGGGGCGGACAGTAAAATTTAATAATCGATCATAATCCATGTCTCGCTCATGGGAACATCGGGCGGTACGACCGAAGGTAACAAACTGATACGATTTGCGCCGACCGTCGTCGGACGTCTGGACTTTCGGGCGTCGAACACGGATCGCTCGCGTGGTGGCGGACTCGTCTGAACAGATGGGCGCGACTCTGGCCCCAGCCGTAACTAGTGCGAGTAATGGCGCGTACAGGCAAAGGAACGGGCAGATTCAAGAGCGGGTGGGTGTACCACAGTAGAGCGGAGCACGAATGTGAACAGCGTTTGCGCTATACGACTGTGAAACGATCAACTCGCGCGAGTTGGTCAGAACTTAATCGGGACTCTCTCATTTGCCTCTGTGTCTGCAAACAGTAGCGGCACAGCAGGAAGCGGGGGGATGAGTAACACCACGTTCGGGGAACGACCGCTGCTCTGCCCCGCACACAAAGATACCGGCCGGTGACTCAGCAGGGGGGCGCCGCGCCCGCCGCTTGAAGACCTGTTGCCGAGGCGAGCGCTGTGTGTGTGTGTGTGTGTGTGTGTGTGTGTGTCAGCTGGCCGCCTGCATATTCAGGACGGCCACAATGGAACAATGCATTCCGTCGCCAGGTCACGCCGGTTCGGTTTCCAGGCGCCTTTCTGTGTTCCACACACTGCCTTCGTTACAAGGAACAGCACTTGTCATTAGACGGGAAATTATTTTCGAGACGTATTCGCCTCGCTAACTTATCTTCTCCCTAGAACCGCGCCCAGGCACGCAAGAGGACTGCACGAATCCCAATTTTCTGGTAGGCTGGCCGTCTCCACATAAACGACGTAGCGAAATATTGAGCAGCCAGGGAGCTAATACAGTTGATTGTCCTCGGAGTTCTCCTATTATAATATCAAAATTTCTCTCGCCTTCTGTACGCACAGTTTTCGCATCCTGCGAGAACTGAACGCAAACTGAATTCTCCAAAAACATTAACGCCACATGGTTGGATGCAGTGATACTCCCAAATAATCTGATAATTTATACGACTTCTTAATAACATATTCTTTTACTTTCGTTTTGAATATCTAGCAGTTCCTAATTTCCAGTGTGTCGGAAATCGGTTTAAGACTTTGTCCACGGTAACGTGAAACTCTATTCTGAATCTTAGAGAGGAATAAAAAGTTGATATGAACTTCTTTGTTCTTCTAGCACTGTGCCAATTAATTTCAAAGTCTGTATTAACATTATTATTACTATTTCTTTCCTTTCTCAGACCTTATGTCTGGTTAAAAATGGAAAGTGACGCGGACCTTGATCAAGAGTGACTTCCTTTTAACTGTACGGTGTATGTTACATTGCATTTAGGAACTTTCGGGTAATTGAACATGTATCAATAATTACAGATTTCTGTAGTTGTATATATACGTTTGGATGTAGCTGTATTGCGTTGATGTACTGGTAGATATTGTGTGGTATGACTCCTGTAGTTGACAGTATAATTGGTATAATGTCAACTTTATCCTGATGCCACATGTCCTTGATTTCCTCAGCCAGTTGGATGTATTTATCAATTTTTTTTCCTGTTTTCTTCTGTATATTTGTTGTATTGGGTATGGGTATTTCGTTTAGTTGTGTTAGTTTCTTCTTTTTATTGGTGAGTATGATGTCAGGTTTGTTATGTGGTGTTGTTTTATCTGTTATAATGGTTCTGTTCCAGTATAATTTGTATTCATCATTCTTCAGTACATTTTGTGGTGCATACTTGTATGTGGGAACGTGTTGTTTTATTAGTTTATGTTGTATGTCAAGTTGTTGATGTATTATTTTCGCTACATTGTCATGTCTTCTGGGGTATTCTGTATTTGCTAGTATTGCATTATTATTATTATTAACCACGAGTATCGTTAGGGAGTAAATGTATTAGCACGTAAGTGTAAGAATCCGGAGTTTACCCACGACAGTTTTCCAGAATATTCGATTAAAGGCCTACTGTGTACTTCATCTGCAGTATAAATGAGGTTTTTTTCCATTTTAGATGTATTTCTCTCGTAGAGCAGAAATTGAAACTAAGTCTGCTAGCAATACCGTCAACACAACGAGCTGAAACTGCGACGGCCACGTAAAAGTAATCACGAGGCAAGGCAGACGCCAGACAGAGTGATTGCAAGAATTCTCGGGTAAATCTAGTCCACCCACGAAGGAGATAGCTTACAAAACCCTCGCTCGTAGTCCGGAATCTGTACAAGACGGAATCTGTATAGAAAACAGAGAATATCCAAAAAAAAAAGTGCGATTTGTTTCGGCAAGGGATCGTTTGATCGGCGCGTCAGTGATACGGAGATTCTCAACAAACTTCTTTGCCAAACGGAGAAGTGTACTGTTAAAATTCTGAGAGCGCACTTTCCTAGATTATGATGATGATGATGATGATGATGATGAGGTCCCATACTCCGAGGAGCGTAGGGGACGATGAGAGAGACTCACATCGCCGTACTAGGCAAGGTCCTAGTGGAGGTGGTTTGCCATTGCCTTCCTCCGACCGTAATGGGGATGAATGATGATGATGATGATGATGATGATGATGATGAAGACTACACAATAACACAGTCATCTCGAGGCAGGAAAGATCCTTGACCCCGCCAGGAAATGAACCCGGGACCCAGCGCGCGCGGGAAGCGAGAACGCTACCGCAAGACCACGAGCTGTGGACACTTTCCCAGACCAATACATTGCTTTCTCCTACGAATATCTCGCGAGAAAAACACTAAAGTAAAATGAGAGGGATTCGAGCTCACACACGATGCTCGACTGGAGCAACAAAGGGACGAAGAGCAAGTACCCTCCGCCACACGCTCTAAGATGACTTCCGTGACATACCTGCAGGCCCTGTGGTTGTTTGTGTACTACCTGATTTGCACACCGTTAGTACTCGAGCAGTGTTTGCAGTAGAAGCTGTACTTGTGCCTATGTGCGTATTTCCGTTTGAGATTTGGTACACACCCACAGTTTATGGTATTTTATATGGCAAACACGCTTATTTTTATGGACCGCCGTATGTACTCTCACGTGGTATGCTTCTAGCTGCCTGGTGGATGGATGTAACACTTGGAAATATAACCGCAACGAATAAATAAATGAAACAATTTTTGACAGCTATAAGCGGAACGGCCCGCGATTACTAATTACTTGAAGGCTTAGGATGCTTCAGAATACTGGAAAAGGACGGCAGTGGAGTGACAGTGGTACACGAAGTACCCTCCGCCAGGCGCCGCGAGGTGTCTCGCGGCCCACAGATGTAGGCGGCGCGCCCGCAGGCAGCTTTCTCTGACACGGTGACCCCCACTGCACTGTACTGGAGACCTCTATCCCGCTCGCTGTGTGGAAGCCGTTCTGCCGAGCGCGCCTGACTTGCTGTCTGCGTGACGCGCCAAGGCTGCGGGCCCGCGCACTTGTCAGCGCCGGCTGCGTGCGTGACGTAACAGCCGGCCGGGGGAACCACGGCTGTGACGTCTTCCACACACCGTCAGGTCACCTCCGCGTTCCGCGAAGCCGCCGGAGTCCCGCGTCTGCTGCCGACAACAGTGGGGACTTCCGTAGCGCACGGAGGCGCCTCCACAGGTGCAGGAAACTTTTCGCGTGTCACGGATTACCAGCAATGAGTCATCGATGACATACAAAAGGGGTGGGGGTGCGGGAGAGGGGGCCGTTCACGAAATTGACATTTTCTGTCAATTTTAGACCTATTTTTTATTTATTAGGCATGGACAATATGTTCCCCAAGTTTCGGTGATGAAATCGCACCCGAAGTGCCTGATGAGTAATTAAACGTGTGACGCGACCTTCCTGCCACGCCCACTTTTCAAAGCAACACTTCAATAGTAGCTCACTCAGTATTCAGAGGATTCCTTTCGAAAAAAACTTGCACAGGTTACATCCGCAAGGCTGTGCTGTGTACTCTTTGGTTTCGTAGATAATCTGCGACTTTGTTCCGTATCTTAGAAACAACAACACATCAGGCAGATTAAAACTGGGTGCCGGACAGAGTCTCGAACTCGGGAACTTTGCCTTTCGCGGGCAAGTGTTCTACCGGCTGACCTACCGAAGTACGAGTCACGACCCGTCGTCAGAACTTCAGTTTTTGCTGTGAGTCGTCATTGGGTAGCTCAGCCGGTAGAACACTTGTCCGCGAAAGGCAAAGATCTCGTCGCCACTGATTCCACATGAATCCCTATGCAGCTGATATCATCCCCCCCCCCCCTGCCGCACCTTCCACATACTGGTTAGCATCACTGTCTCTAGATCGCATCGTTCCGAGTTCCATTCCCGGCGAACTCGCAGATTTTCTCCGTTCGGGATCTCTGTGTTGTCATCCTTTCAGCTCTTCATCACAGAGACGCGCACGTCGCCGAACTAGCATCAAATAGAAAGACTTGCTCGCGGCACCCGAACAACCGCAGACGCAGAGTGCAGGCCAGTGATGCAACGCGTGCATTTCACTGTAAAACTACCGTAGACTACAACAAGCAAGCGTAGACTACGGCAGTTTTGCTACTGGCGTTGGTCAGTTAATGGCGTGCCCACATTACCTCTTTGTAAGCTGTGTTGAATTCCTATCGGGCGCTCCCTCATAACGATCGATTTCTTTACTTGCGCGACCAGCGTCTTACCAGATTTCCCGAAAAATTGGAACATCTAGAAACTGAGTGAAGAAACACAAAGGGCCGCGTAACATTCTTGTCCTACACAGCTATCCTCCTCTCTGTCTGTTAGAAATAAAGTGTTTTTTTTTAGCAAAGCTGAAACTGTAAATGTTTAATTTAGGTTTCATCCGAAAAGTGTTGATTTGCAACGTAATACAGAGGGATGTCGTAAAAATACAGAAAACAATAGAGATTTACCTTATAGCGCTAGAAATCGCAGTTTGCTAAACAAAAAAAGATAAAATACAAAAAAAAAACGTGAAACAAAAAATATATCGATCATCGTTTCAGTAGTTGGTCGCGCGTATATAAAACATTTTTTCTGTTATTCATAAACAACTTTCCCATTTATCAATAGTAAGAGAAAACTCTACCATTTGATAATAATGAACAACATTCTACTGAGTAAAAATGTGTGTGAAATCTTATAGGACTTAACTGCTATGGTCATCAGTCCCTAAGCTTACACATTACTTAACCTAAATTATCCTAAGGACAAACACACACACCCATGCCCGAAGGAGGACTCGAACCTCCACCGGGACCAGCCGCACAGTCCATGACTGTAGCGCCCTAGGCCGCTCGGCTAATCCCGCGCGGCATTCTACTGAGTACAAAATAACAATAATTATACATAATTTTTCCCTGTTGGTGCACGTAAGCTGTACTTGCATCAAAAGCAATTGCTTCGATTAAATAAAAGTCCAAAAGTTACGGGATCGACTTCTTTTTATTAGTTATAAAATGCAATTTATATTCTGTAAGGATATAAAATACACAACAGGCTAACACTGAATCATGTGCGGTTCTAATTATGTGCGAAACAAACAGCCAAATCCTCTTATGTTTCTTTCTCTACCATCGCTACCTGTAGTACGTGTAGTACCTGTAATCCTGCCATTTACTACGTAGTTTATGTACTGTAGCAAAAGTTTTGGTAGAGCGCAACTCTAATCATAATATCTTTTCAACACACTACCCAACCCATCTATCTGCTCCTGCGACCAGTTTCGTTTCTTCTCCCTGAATTTTAATCCCCTCTCCAAATTTCTCCTCGGTTTCGCTCGTGAGCTTGTTCAGTATACAGAGTGAGTAACACCCTGTCTAGGCAGCAACCCTGCCTCACCCTCTCGTAACTCCTTCGAGTCTTGTAACTGCAGTCCGCTTTTTGTAGAGTCCGCTTTTGTCGCCGAGCAGTTCTAGGTGCTTCAGTCCCGAACTGCGCTGCTGCTACGGTCGCAGGTTCGAATTCTGCCTCGGGCATCGATGAGTGTGATGTCCTTAGGTTAGTTAGGTTTAAGTAGTTCTAAGTTCTAGGGGACTGATGACGTCAGATGTTAAGGCCCATGGTGCTCAGAGCCAATAATCCTCGGCACCTTCTATTTTATCACCGCCTCCTTGAAAATGTCGAAGAATGTATTTCAGTCTTTTGCGTTACTGACATGCAAATGTAGGAGAGGTGCGAGACGAGTGGAATTCCTCCGGTCGCATTCCCAGCTGTGCAGATCAGACACGCGCGTGCGTGCCGTGTTTACGTATCGCGCGGCCGGTGTTTACGGCCGAGTGCTCGCCTGACGAGCGAAGGGGACCGCCTGCTGCCTGCTAGAAATCGGGTCACGTGGTCCGCCGCCGCTACCCGACTTTCTCTTTTACACAACGCGCCGCGCCGCGCGGCCGAAGAAAGGGAACTCGGGCGAGCGGGCGCTCTCAACACGCCCACGCCCGCCCCCACAGTGTTTAACACGTGCTCGTAGCTTCCAGGGCTGCAGCGCAAAATGTAGCTCCCCTATTGGGGCTGGGGAGGACACGTCCTCACGCGTCACGTGTCCGTGACGCGCCTTGTATAGAAGTGCAAGTAACATGCTTCTGCATCACACCTAATACAAACCACGCGTTGTGCATCCTAAAACACGTACATAAAATTACACCGATGAGACTTTTTCGCTAAGTTACAGCCCGGAAATATTTCTGACCTACTCGAGACATTTCTAGGGTTCCGTGCTTCAGATTGCAAAAACGGGAGGGACCCTTATAGAATTGCTTTGTTGTCCATTCGACTGTTAGGAACCCTTTTTTTTCAAATGTGTTTGAAATTTTATGGGACTTAACTGCTATGGTCATCAGTCCCTAGGCTTACACACTACTTAACCTAAATTATCCTAAGGACAAACACACACACACCCATGCCCGAGGGAGGACTTGAACCTCCGCCGGGACCAGCCGTACAGTCCATGACTGCAGCGCCTGAGACCGCTCGGCTAATCCCGCAAGGCTAACAACCCTCTCTCTCGGCAAAGTGAAGAGGTATCAAGTTGAAGTTTATGTTATATACTAATGGCCCCTCGATGGTGTAACAAAAGTTAAGTTTCGACGTCAATGCAATCAAAAAATACTGCTATTTATGTCATATAGTAGAGACGCTGAGTCGCAACAAAAAGAATGTCACAAATAAGCTTTCGGCTAACAGGGCCTTAGTTGACATCTCCGCTATACGGTGACTAGCGACTTTCCTTTTCATAATACTGTTACATTCCACCCTGGATTTTCTATAGTTTGAAATTTGTGTAACATATTTTGATATTCGAGAACTCACTCATCAGAACTTAAAGCGTACTTCCCCGTTATCCTAGAACCATGAAATTCGGCAAGAACCAAGGTTCCACAGTACTCACGAATCAAAAGATCGGAAATTTATTTAACTGTAATTCTAATAAAACATACTTTGCATTCATCGTGTGTCAAAAGCATAACAGACGAACATTACCGCATACAAAAATAAATTGTAAGTTACAGTCATGTTTTAGTAAGTAAATAAACAATGTTTTATTAAATATTCTCTCCCTGCACACGTAAACTTAAGCCCCTTGCTCGCTTTTTTTTTTTTTTTTTTTTTTTTTTTTTTTTTTTTTTTTTTTTTTGCATATCCGGGCTGGTCTGACGAACTACTGTAGAGATTTTGATACGGCCTTGGAATTCCCGGGACGAGTATCTTGCCAGTATCGATATCGATAGCAGGTAGAAATCTGTCCCCAAGATTCGATGAACTATACATAGGTAATTAATTTTCCACGGAACCATCGCTGTCCGAGCCCCATTCACATTTGGCCAGTTTTATGAAGTTTATAGTTGTCGAATTATGATAACTAATTCGGTTTTTTTAAATACCGTATACTATGCTTCTGGTGGATTGGAAAGATCCTTCGAGCAGTACTCCAATTATGTAACATGTGTGAAATGTGATCAAATGCCGGCCGCGGTGGTCTAGCGGTTCTAGGCGCTACAGTCGGGAACCGCGCGACTGCTACGGTCGCAGGTTCGAATCCTGCCTCGGACATGGATGTGTGTGATGTCCTTAGGTTAGTTAGGTTTAAGTAGTTCTAAGTTCTACGGGACTGATGGCCTCAGAAGTTAAGTCTCATAGTGCTCTGAGCCATTTGAACAATTTGTGATCAAATAGTAATATTAAAACAGCGGTCACAAAACTATCTCGTGGAGCTCTTCAGACTTCACACAATATATACAGAGTTTTCCTGGAATAATGGTCACTATTCAGGGATATGACAGAAACGGTCATTCGAAGCTAACACATGTAGCAAACAAGGGTCCAAAACTGCATACCTCAACAGCTATGGGCAGTTCTTCGGTAGAAGATACGTGTTTCCCAGCAGCCAAGAGCGGCAAGTGGTCGTAGAGCCCATGTTTAGTGGACTTCTCTCCTTCGAATTGTCGTTTGTGGGCCGGCCGGTGTGGCCGAGCGGTTCTAGGCGCTACAGTCTGGAACCGCGTGACCGCTACGGTCGCAGGTTCGAATCCTGCCTCGGGCATGGATGTGTGTGATGTCTTTAGGTTAATTAGGTTTAAGTAGATCTAAGTTCTAGGGGACTGATGACCTCAGCAGTTGAGTCCCATAGTGCTCAGAGCCATTTGAACCATTTTGTCGTTTGTGTTTTATCCATCAATACTACCTACTCCTCTTAGAATTCCCTGTAGATATAAAAGATACATTCACGAATGTTTGTATGGTCCGTGTAAGCCTGTTACATTCTAATGTGTGCATAAGGCGTTTTCGTGATGTTGCACATTTTCAGTTATTATCCTACATGTGTACTGTCAGTGGATGTTTTACGTTACCACAGCGGCTAACATTTTTGAGATAATCAGTGAAACAATATTATCCACAGTGTTCATTCTTCATTGGAAAAAGAATTTCACTGCATATAATCTGTAAAATTGGCTGTAACTAGGGAATGGATTCACAACTGCCTGTTCGTTTACAGGTACGGCACGGAAAAAAACCAGCTGTAAATATGGTTATAAACGACTGCTGTATTGATTTTATACTTCATTACGAAGGATATGTTACTGTGAACTGAACCTACGGTCGTTTATATCAGAAGATTAAAATGACAAGTGCTTCCTGAAGACAAAAACCAGCTCTGAAGTCGAGCGTCTCAAAGATCATCGCTAAACATTCGTAACATTATTCACTTGTTCGCCGATATCTCCAGCGTAGCGACTCAGAAGCGTAAAAATGTTACTCATACTTACCAGAGAAACTATTGTGAACACATAAGGAGCGATCAAAAAGTTCCCGGTCGGAGGCCTGTGCAGTCCAGAGCCGTACAGTCCAGAGCCGGTAAGCCAATCAGGCAAAATCGCCGTGAGCACTGAGGGAATCGTACCACTGACGCACCAGGCTGAAGATGCACATTTGGTAAAACAGCTGCGTGAAGAAGTCCGTGACTCTCTCATCCCTGTCCGACAGCAATGAAAAGGCGACCCTTCAAAGATTTTTTTTTCTTTTTTTAGGGAAAGAAAGTCTTGATAATAGCTTTGGGGGGAGATCGGGACTTAAGCTCAGATGCCCCAGTGTCTCGCTTTTGAGTTGGCGCAGCTTCTGCTGGACACCCAGATGGAGTGGCGTCTTGCGTCAAATCGTGACTAGCAGGGAACTTGGCCCACCATTAGGCTACAATCCGACCTTATCAAAGTCGGAAACGTGATGGTACGCATTTCTCCTCCTTACACGAGGCATCACAACGTTTCACCAGACAACGGCGGTCAACTGCTGTTTGTGTACGAGAAATCGGTTGGAAACTTTCCTCATGTCAGCACGTTGTAGGTGTCGCCACCGGCGCCAATCTTGTGTGAATGCTCTGAAAAGCTAATCATTTGCATATCACAGCATCTTCTTCCTGTCGGTTAAATTTCGCGTCTGTAGCACGTCATCTTCGTGATGTAGCAATTTTAATGGGCAGTAGTGTATATATAATTTTTTTTTCATAGTACCTACTCAGAATAGAGTACGGTGGTAGCGTAATGGCTCCACAGTCTTTTACGAATACAGCGAAAGCGGTTTTGCGCTTTCCTTCAAACGATTACGATTTACAGCCGGCGAGCATTTCCGTCACACTTTCTTACGTGTAAAGGTCAAGCGTAGGTAACTGGCCACGACATCGACATTATATGAGTGGTAGTGAAGACAGTCTCACACCTCTGCGTTTATTCGCAGGAGTCGCACCATCTCGGTGCCGTATTTCGTTACTGACATTCCGTTCCGGTGGCGACAGGAACGGGCGGCCGCCTGGACAGACACTTTGCTGCTCCGCTCGTCCGCGCTCCGTGCGCTGCGTTCCGTGTAGCGCCGCAAGCCGCCCGACTGGTTTCCCTTCCAAGGCCGATCCGTGCCGGCCGCCAGTATCCGGTATCCTAGCCCGGTATATCCCGTCCTAAGCTACCCCGCGCGCACGGCGCCGACGCGGGAGTCACTGGGCATTAAGGAAGTATACGACACTTTAACGGAAAAGGCAAGTACTTCCACACTCATCTTACCAGCCGGCCCACCAACTACTCCTACAGGCGAAACCAGAGGAGGGAAATGCCTTCCGTGCACCGCGGAAAACATCGTACAGGGTGACCCGCGGTAAACGTACGTTTGTAGATTGGCTAGTACTCCGCAGCCAGACACGGCGCATACGCCAACTATTTCGGGACTGCCCGTCAGTTCTGCAGTACGGGAACAGCGGACGATAGGGTATCGCTCGTTCGCGTACGAGGCGTTTGCTCTAAGTGTCGAGTCTGTCGTCGCAGCACGGAGAAAATTCCGTCGCCATTTCAATCGTACAGCTCTACGCGTTGCAGCACGACCGTACGATGGGTGACAGCTTTCAGAAGCGGGAAACTGTCTTACGAAGAAGGCGCCAGGTTCAGACGACGGCCGGAAACATCGTCTTTGTAGGAGAGGCAGTTGTGGGGGCTCCAAGACCATACATAGTAAACAAACACGCCTTACGCGGATGAGCTGTGAGTCTGAGAGAACAATTTTTCCCTCGCCTATAAAATCCCATCCGTATAAAATGCCGGTGATTCAGCAGATCAAAAGTAGGTGACTTCCAGTGGCGACAAGACTTTGCAATTCTGTTTTTATTTTATTACGGAATTAAAAGTCAAAACTCTGCGTCCTCATGTTGTGTGTGTGTCCCCGTCACGACAGTGAGACGGAAACTACTTACACCTATTCGCTCTGCACAGGAGTAATTCCGGGCCAGGTCAATTCTGGGGCAACGCCTTTCAAACTGTAATTATTTCCTTTGAAGGTCGCCAGGAGCGCAGGGGTACATTCCTGGAAGGTAGCTGGAAGTTAAGCCAGCCGGCAGTGGCAACCTAAGAGATCTGGAGATAACTCGCTGGTAAGACAGACACAGCTTTGTGGAGGAACGGCCGCTCAGCGCTCGCCTACCCTGGGAGCGCGTTTTCAAAGAGGACCCGCCTCGTTCACTCAGCCTCAGTTGTCGCCGCCCTGGGGCGGTCAGCCGAGGCGTCAGGCTGGCCCATCACGGGACACCCCGTGGGCAGCCGACGCCTCAGCACGGCCAGACATTACGCCATCCTGCTACACTGTTCAAATGGCTCTCAGCACTATGGGAGGTCATCAGTCCCCCAGAACTTAGAACTACTCAAACCCAACTAACCTAAGGACGTCACACACATCCACGCCCGAGGCAGGATTCGAACTTGCGACCGTAGCAGCAGCGCGGATCCGGACTGAAGAGCCTAGAACTGCTCGGTCGCAGCGGCCGGTTGCTACACTGTTACTAGAATGAGATTTTCACTCTGCAGCGGAGTGGGCGCTGATATCGAGCTCCTTAGCAGATTAAAGCTGTGTGGTGGACCGAGACTCGAACTCGGGACTTTTGCCTTTCGCGGCCAAGTGCTCTACCGACTGAGCTACCCTAGCACGACTCATCACCCGTCCTCACAGCTTCAATTCTCCCAGCACCTACACTGTGGCTCCGCATGGCTACCATTTCTTCCTCTCTTGCTCATCTCAGCCCTATAAGGTCTTCACTGGTCGCCTTTTTGTTGCTTTTGTTTCAACTGATCCTCTGTAAAACTGATATTCAACAATGTTGTTCTTGTTGTAGTCTTTAGTCCTGACACTGGTTTGATGCAGCTCTCCATGCTACCCTATCCTGTGCAAGCTTCTTCATCTCCCAGTACCTACTGCAGCCTACATCCCTCTGAATCTGCTTAGTGTATTCATATCTTGGTCTCCCTCTACGATTTTTACCCTCCACGCTGCCCTCCAGTACTAAATTGGTGATCCCTTGATGCCTCAGAGCATGTCCTACCAACCGATCCCTTCTTCTAGTCAAGTTGTGCCACAAACTTCTCTTCTCCCCAATTCCATTCAATACCTCCTCATTAGTTATGTGATCTACCCATCTAATCTTCAGTATTCTTCTGTAGCACCACATTTATAAAGCTTCTATTCTCTTCTTGTCTAATTTATCGTCCATGTTTCGCTTCCATACATGGCTACACTCCATACAAATACTTTCAGAAACGACTTCCTGACACTGAAATCTATACTCGATGTTAACAAATTTCTCTTCTTCAGAAACGCTTTCCTTGCCATTGCCAGTCTACATTATATATCCTCTCTGCTTCGACCATCATCAGTTATTTTGCTCCCCAAATAGCAAAACTCCTGTACTACTTTAAGTGTCTCCTTTCCTAATCTAATACCCTCAGCATCTCCCGCCTTAATACGACTACATTTCAGTACCCTCGTTTTGCTTTTGTTGATGTTAATCTTATATCCTCCTTTCAAGACACTGTCCATTCCGTTCAACTGCTCTTCCAAGCCCTTTGCTGTCTCTGACAGAATTACAACGTCATCGGCGAACCTCAAAGTTTTTATTTCTTCTCCATGGATTTTAATACCTACTCCGAATTTTTCTTTCGTTTCCTTCACTGCTTGCTCAATATACAGAATGAATAGCATCGGGGAGAGGCTACAACCCTGTCTCACTCCCTTCCCAACCACTGCTTCCCTTTCATGCCCCTCGACTCTTATAACTGCCATCTGGTTTCTGTACAAATTGTAAATAGCCTTTCGCTCCCTGTATTTTACCCCTGTCACCTTTAGAATCTGAAAGAGTATTCCAGTCAACATTGTCAAAAGCTTTCTCTAAGTCTACAAATTCAACAATAGCGCACTCTTTTCTCCAGATTCCAGTGCTCAAGATTCGTTTTCTATTGTCTTGTAAGTCAGGAATGCAGTTTGGAATCGAATTTGGTCTGTTCCCATTGTTACTACTATGGTACTGCCCTTCCTGTTCACGTACATTCCCACGATTAACTTCGATTAAGTGGTTCTTTGATTCACACCTCCAAACAGGATGTAGTCGGTCGCCCCCGAGGCCAACCAGTACGGCGTCGCCTTCATTCGATTCCACTGTTTGAGGCCGGCCAGGCGGCCGAGCGATTCTAGGCGCTACAGTCTGGAACCGCACGACCGCTACGGTCGCAGGTTCGAATCCTGCCTCGGGCATGGATGTGTGTGATGTCCTTAGGTTAGTTAGGTTTAATTAGTTATAAGTTCTAGGCGACTGATGACCTTAGAAGTTAAGTCCCATAGTGCTCAGAGCCATTTGAACCATTTTCGGAAGTCCCACATTCCTTATCATCTTTATTTTGTGTCGTGATAATTTACAAGGTATAACGTTGTTTTACGTAACACTGAAAGTGACTGCTCTCGTAATCTCATTACTATTATTTAGTAGCTATGTTGCCCCTTATACGACAGAAATCATTACATGATTTCTGTTGTTCGAATCTATCATTTATGTTTCGCAACTAAGTCGGCATAGAGCGAGCGGGGTGTATAAAAATGAATTCCTATTTCCCAAACCAAGAGGAAGGTCACTGTCTACATAAAACTACGTTCAGTGCATGGTAGAGGGTACTTTACTTACGGATTTCAACAAAAGCCACAGTGTCGCTCCGATCTTCATGAAATTTTGTACATTTGATCTTCCAAACAAGGGGAACCTCACCGTCTACGTGAAATTTCATACGGTGTATGGCGGAGGGTGCCTTACAACAGAATTACACACCGTTTGACTGATCAGCTTGGGAGTTGGCTCATGTAAGTATGTTTTCGTGGTGAAGGCATTTATAAATGCAAACGATGCTGGATGGCGGAGGGTTGGCCTACCTTTAAATAAATTCAACATCGTTTCGTCAGTCAGCATGAAAGTTGGCAGATATACGTATTTTTTCATAGACAGGGAAAGCGGAGATGGCATGACGGAGGCAGAGGAGGAGATATACGGAGAGAGGAGGACGTGATGGGGGCGGGGAGGGGGGAGGAGGTGCATCCAGAGAAGTCAGAGAAGCAAATGAAAAGAGAGAGGCAGCAGCAGGTAAACAGACAAAGGGGGAAGGTGGTGAATAACTAATGGAACACTGTAATAATCACATAAATTAGGGGTGTTATTGTGAATTTGATGTGCTATGAGAAAAAGCGCAGGAGGAGATGGACAGAGACGGGAAGATGGATGGAGAAGGAGAGGAGGATGGAGAGGAGGAGTAAGTGTTGTGAGAGAGTGGAGCAGATGGAGTGTACACTGCATAGAACAGAAGCCGTATAGAAAAACGCACGGAACGAAAGCTATCGACGGCACTGTCTGAGAGACGGTGACAACACCTGCACTGGGGGTGAGCGACTGGGGCAGACAAGCAGTGGGGGAGGCTCAGTTCGCGAACACCTCGTTAGGGAACCGGTTGCTCTGGACAGCCTCGCTACCTGCTGCACCCTTGTACGAAACCCCACGGTAGGAAACACCACGTAGCCCATTTCCCTGGATGCCTCGTTCCCCTTTCCACTGACGTGTCGCGGTCGCCTAGTTCACCACACTTGCGAGTCTTGACGTGTCGGCGTCAACAAACCCCAGAGTTGAACAGACTCGAAAGCTGCCATTAAGGAGGAGGTGGATCTGTCTGACGGACGCCCGTTACGAATAACTTCTGGCCAGAGGGTTAAGAGTTGTGTTCGAGACAACAGCTGCCAGTGGCGTGACGCAGCTTTTCGTAACTTGCCGTGTAGCGTAAATGAAACAGAAGATGTTAGTGTTTTATTTAGTCTGTAAATGAAAGGCCTTCTTCCTTAACCCTTTCGTGAGTCGTGGGAACCATGCTTCCCACTACAATGAACTCGCTGCTACCACCTAGTGAACAGTATGGGGTACTACTTCCGATCGGAAGTTCCCGCCGTTTTTGCTCCACCTTCGAGCAGAGGCACTGTATAGCTGAGTGTTGCTTTGTAGAGGAGCCTTTCAGTGCTGTTTGCGTGACATTTTGTGATTTTTTTCCTCAAAGCTATAGTATAAGGTAAATACTTTTGATTTACCCAAATTTATGAAGGAGCACGTAAAACTGGAACGAGGAGAATTCCACTTTGAAACAAAAGGAGCCATTTCTGCAGTAAAATGGATGGATAATCGCCCAGTCACTTTCCTGTCCTCTGTTCATGACCCATGAGAAACAGCCACAGTGAAAGGGAAAAACAAGGATGGTACTAGTACAGAGATTTCTTGTCCTGAAGTTGTGGCAGAATTCAAGAAAATAATGGATGGTGTCAACAAGTTTGATCAATTACGGGGAAGGTATGCCATTGGCAGACGTTCTGTAAAATGGTGGCACACAAAATTTTATTTCCTGGTGGACGTTGCTGCAGTCAACAGTTTTATCTTGTGGAAAATAAGTAAAAGAGAACGTGGACAGCATGATCAGCTCACATACAGGATCCATCCAGCCAGTCGATTCACCGCTGGCTTCTCATCCCAAAAAAAGCGTGGGAAAAAAGGGGTGAAGTACCTGAAGATATTCGTCATGTGGCTGTAGGGGAGCATCAACCCATTTTAGGAGAAACCTACTGGACGTGCCGTCATTGTAGTACCAAATCTGCGGAAAAGAGCACCCGCTGTGTTTGTACATATTGTCAAATACCACTTTGCATAGACCCACGTTTCAGAAAATTTCACGGCAAGTAATTGTGAACAATCATTGTAACAAGAGAAGTAAATTTATAAAATAAATATGACATATATTGAAAAAGTAACTCCAAGGAAGGGCAGTGGGAAGAATACTTCCCACCTTGTTGTGTCACCTTACTTTCACAGTTGGAGCAAATTTGATATTCTGTATGATAATGATACCTATCTGTTAACTACTATCTGATCTCCATTCATTAAAAAAAACTGCTCAGTAATTTTGCCCACGAAAGGGTTAAAAACAAACATACGACCGTCCACTTCTGAACTGACCATCTGCGCGTACTGTAGACTGCCGGACTGACGTGTGATCTCGAGGTGGGAGGTGGGAGGTGCCACGCTACGCCGCCATCGCCGCTTTTTTCCCGCTTCCTGCTCTTCGCTCCGCTGCCGCGACTTTTTCCTCATTGCGGACAGCCACGCAGCGGCTCAACGAGAACCGACCTTCCGCGTAGTCTAGCCGACTGATTACTTCCACTACACGGCCCTCCAGTTTCCTTTGACTACGATAGTACTTGCGACTCCAATAAGACGCACGGCGACAAGAGGCTGAAGTCTCACCCTTGTTCTTTTCTTTCTCCCGTTTGAAGGAGAAGCGCTTTACGGGGAACTCGGTAGTAAAATCCTTCTGTTGCCTGCCTAATAGGGAATTTACTTCGCCAGTTTACATTTGCAAATCCCAGCGTCATCGTGACGCCTTCAGCTGTTACGCAAACTGCCTTTATCGCTATGTCAGCGTACGTCTTTGGGACTTCTGGAGCGTTCACATTCACAATATCTGAAATTGTGGTGCAACGCACACAGAATTACAGAAGAATATACACGGCACGAAACTTCCTGGCAGATTAAAACTGTGTGCCGGACCGAGACTCGAACTCGGGACCTAGTTCTGCAAGGTTCGCAGGACAGCTTCTTTGCAGTTTTTGGAAAGTAGAAGACGAGGTACTGGCGGAAGTAAAGCTGTGAGGACGGGGCGTGAGTCGTGCTCGGGTAGCTCAGGGTAGAGCACTTTGCCCGCGGAAGGCAAAGATCCCGAGTTCGAGTCTCGGTCCGGCACACAGTTTTCATCCGCCAGGAAGTTTCATATCAGCGCTCTCTCCGCTGCAGACTGAAATTCTCATTCTGGGAATACACGCGGTGTTTCAAAGTCTTTTGGGTAGTGGAGTATGCCACGGGGAGTAGCTCTGGTCAGAGGCAGCGAGTCCGCTCACGCTTATCGGAGTTGGAACAGGCCTCAGCTTGCACTGGTGATGTGGTCGTGGCCCTGAGAGGCGGCAAGTCGCTGCCACTCTCCGGCCTGTTACCCGTCAGCCAGTCAACTGGCCAAAATTAAAGTTCATCTTGCTTTTCTAAATGGTTTTCTGCGCTTGGAAACAAGTGTCTCAGGTACTTTTTTTTTTTTAATCACTCTGCCAATTTAGTAGTGTTGGTAGTAGACCGCACACCCGGTTAAAAGACCCTGCTAGTTGGATGAAATCGCGTCGTCCCATGGCCGGCGACTACTAAACGACGCCATACTCGCTTGCAAGCGTCAGCGAACATTTTCTCACGAACAAAAGTTGTACCTCTGATGTTTGATGCAAAGACTCTGATACACCCTGTATCTAGATTTATGTTGAAACTTGCGTTGTTGTTGCACTACTAAGGCTGTTTTAATGCAGCTCTCCATGCTACTCTATCCTGTGCAAGCCCACTCACCTCCGAGTAACTACTGGGTTGGGTTGTTTGGGGAAGGAGACCAGGCAGCGAGGTCAACTGTCTCATCGGATTAGGGAAGGACGGGGAAGGAAGTCGGCCGTGTCCTTTCAGAGGAACCATCCCGGCGCTTGCCTGGAGAGATTTAGAGAAATCACGGGAAACCTAAATCAGGATGGCCGGACGCGGGATTGAACCGTCGTCCTCCCGAATGCGAGTCCAGTGTAGTAACTACTGCTTGGTTGCTTTGGGAGAGGGGACCAAACAGCGAAGTCATCGGTCCCATTGGGTTAGCGAAGGATGGGGAAGTCGGCTGTGTCCTTTCAAAGGAACCATCCCAGCATTTGCCTGGAGTGATTTAGCGAAATCACGGAAAACCTAAATCAGGATGGCCGGAAGTGGGTTCGAACGATCGTCCTCCCGAATGCGAGTCCAGTGTGGTAACCACTGCGCCACTTCGCTCGATGAACACCTACTCTAGTCTATACCCAACTGAACCCGCTTACTGTACACAAGCCTCGATTTTCGTCTACAATTTTAACAACCCCCCACTTACACATACGAACGCACTTTCCTTAATTACCAAACTGCCGATTCCTTGATGGCTCATAACCTGCCGTATCAAGTGGTCCCTTCTTGTAGTCACTGTGCATCACAAATTTCTTTTAACCGCAGTTCGCCCGAGTACCTCGTTATTAGTTATTCGATTTACCGATATAATCTCCAAAATTATTTTGTAGCACCAGATTTCAAAAGCCTCTATTCCCTTCTGTTCGGAACTGCCTATCATACACGTTTCATTTATGTGCAGGGCTACACCACACACAAAGAAGTCGGCACAAAAATTTCCTAAAAATTACAGAAGAACACATGTACAGTTTTTGTTAATACTTCTCTAATTCTGTATACGGTCTACCACAACTTTGCAGACTAGTGAGGAACACACTACAGCCCAGATTAACATTGCATTGTATGTTCCTTACGTAGCAACTGAAGAAACGACCAAGGCGTTGTGGCTTCTGAACGTATACTCCCAAAGCCGAAACGCTACTGGTAAGACCGTAGCAGGATTTTACCATCAAGAGTCTCGGTTACGCCAAGAACAGCTAGTAAGGCTACAGTGAGAGAAGTTATCTGTTCAACTCTGAAGTCCAGACACATGCAGTGGGTCAAGATGACAGCTGGCTCCGTTACTGTTGTTGAGATAAGGTACTGTGTAATGAAATGCGTAAGTAGTTACACGATAGAACTTCATGAACAGTTGATGTTCCTCAGGCATACCGAATCTTACTTTTATCTACAATAACGATGCAGACTGAAGCAATGAATTAAAATTTGCAGCAGTGTCTGGATTCGAACCCAGATCTCTTGCTTACCAGGCGGATGTGCTGTCCATTTCACCACAGTGGCTCTCTCGTTCTCACAGCTGCACAGTCCACCACATCACATCTTCCACCCGATACAAGGTCCAATTCACACCTCAGCCCTTTGCAACTCGCTGTGGTAGCTGGAGTGCCAGTGTGGTGAAATGGATAGCACATTGCCTCCGAAGGACGAGACCTGTGTTCGAATCCAGACACTGCTACAAATTTTAATTCATTGCTTCAGCCTACAACATCACAGTAGATAAAGGTGAGAGAAAGTCTCAGTGACATCAAGTTTGTATAATTAATATATCAACAACGGCCGTGTTTACAGGCAGGATTTACCCCACTTAGCTCATTGCTAAGGTGCTATTCCAATATCGGGGAGCCTCGGCAATAGTGATACGGGTTTACAACGGGAATAGCTGAGGCGTGAATGGGAATTTGTATCTGGGAGGGAGCTGTGATAGCTGGAGTGCCAGTGTGGCGCAACGGTCAGCGCATCTGCCTGATAAACAGAAGACCTGGGTTTGAATCCCGGCACTGGTACGTATTTTAATCCATTGCTTCAGCCTAAAAATAATTGTGGTAAGTTCTATGGGACCAAACAGCTGAGGTCATCGACACTGCTTAATATAACTTCAACTAACTTACGACAAAACACACACACACACACACACACATCCGACAGAGGCAGCCGCGCGAACCGTGGCAAGACGCCCGAGACCGCCCGGTTACCCCGCGCGGCACTTCAGCCTACATCATTTTCGTACAGGAGAGGTTCGTTGAGCACAGAAAGAGAAGAGACGAAGCCCCTGTGTAGCCACGGTGTTAAGGGTAGCATTCA
This sequence comes from Schistocerca cancellata, assembly GCF_023864275.1. Taxonomy (NCBI): domain Eukaryota; kingdom Metazoa; phylum Arthropoda; class Insecta; order Orthoptera; family Acrididae; genus Schistocerca; species Schistocerca cancellata. Next base: position 10,938,269 of record NC_064635.1, on the reverse strand, counting down.
TCTGACGCTAGGTGAGGAAAGCCCTACGTCATAGTGACGTAGCCACGCGTCGTCAACAGTTTCACGAGTTGTCCTATCGACTGTTGTGTGCATTCTGTATACATCGACTGTTGTGCGCGTCTTGAATCTGCACTGTTCTTTGTTCTTAGTTGATTTACAATATGAAGGCAAAATTAAATGGAACTAGATGGTTTAATATTTCCAGCAACATTCGGAATTACTTCCAACTTCAGTTTCTCAGTTTAACGTTTCTGCCCACGTGAATTATGTACAATGCATTGCGTTTTATAAAAATACGGAACACTTTAATTTCTCCCTATTTCACGTTTTTATCCACATGATTTACGCACAATTAATCGGACTAAAAAAATGCCTAGACACTCTCGTTATAGTTATGATTCCTTCATTCAGATATTCGTAATGTTCATGAAACACAGAGTAACATCCCACATTCTTTGGATTGCAGCTTAATAATTAATTATTTCACGTTTCTATCCACACGATTTATGCACGATTCATCGGATTGAAAAAAAATTGACTAAACGCTTTTTACTTTTGTTATGGTTCCTTCGTTCAGACATTCATTATGTTCCTGAAACACATAATACCATCCCAAATTGTTGTGATTACAGCTTAATAATTAATTCAACTGGAATGAGCGTAACAGATAACTCCTGTCACTTCATTTGTACACATGTATTTACATTTAGGTTTGGCGTTCTCGGTACAACCGCAAAGATCGATATACGCACTCGTGTAGTCGATTTAGGTTATTTACGTCACTATGACGTAGGGTTCTCCTCACCTAGCGTGAGATGAATGCTACCCCGGTGTTGACACCTGCTTACGTGGACAGACGCAGTACTGGCAATCGGCACAGGAATATCGACCGTAGAGGTACACTTTCCACCTGTTCGTGACGAGTGTGCTTCTAATATTGTTCCGGTGGAGGATTTAGGCGTGCGACGGAGACGCGTGGGTGGGGGAAAGTGTGGTCGGAGCGAGAGGGGAGGGGGTGGGTTGAGGAACGGAAGCGGAAGCGGTGATTAGGCGTGCGCTGTTTAGCTGAGGCAGGTGACCGCTAGCCGCGCACCGCGGTCACAGTGGGCCAGATAGAGCTCCGTGCTGATGCCGGAAGCGACCCAGCTGCCACTGAGCGCGCACTTCACCTCCCAACGATGCCGCTACTCGCACATATGGCTATCTACACCTGTATCTGCATCTGTACTCCGAAAGACAGTGTGGCAGAGGATGCTTTCTGTGCCAATATTATGTCCCCCCTCTCATGCGACTCGCGCGTGGGAACAATGCTTCCCTACGAGCTCTAAGTTCTCTGGTTTTCTCGTTGTGGTCATTTTCCGAGACGTACGTGGAGAAAGTAATACGTCGCCCGACTACATGCGCAACGTAGGACGCCGGAATTTCGACAGTAGACCGCTTCCTGATGCGTAACGCCTCTCACTACAGATATTCGGATTTAGGTTACGACATGTTCGGTATGCCCGCCATCACTGGCGATGACGTGGCGCAGACAAAGGGCGAAATCCTGCACGACACGCAGAAGTGTCGGAACATCCGTCCTGTCGATTACGTCTTATTGAACACCTCCGGAACGCTCTCGTGGCCACTGGGCAACCCACTGACGAAACTCTCTGTAAGGATCCTGGACTAATGAACAACAGCGAAGAATCAATCGTGCACGAGTTTTCCAAGGCACTTCTTTCATGGATGACATACATTTTCTTATCATTCCCCCTACGAATCTCAGTGTGGCATCTGCTTTCCCTGTAATTTGCTTTATGTGAACACTTCGCTTTAGCCTGCTCCGGATGGTTACGTATTTTACGACATGATGTATATACATGATGACAGTTACTGAATTACATGAAATAAAATCTTCATAACTTCTGAACGGTTTGCGTTAGGATGTTCAAATTGCACGGTTGGGCGAGAGGCATGATGGGAATTAGTATGGGCTGTGTGGTTTAGCGACGAAACCCACTTTCATTTGGATAGGCTCGCCAATAAGCAAAATCGGCGCATTTGGGGGACTGATAATCCGCATTTCGCGATCGAGAAGTGTCTTCACCCTCAACGGCTGACTGTCAGCGATAACAGAATAATCGGGGCGATATTCCTTGGTACCGTGACTACCGAGCGGTACATGAAGGTGTTGTTGGAAGGTGATTTCATCTCCATTATCCAAAGTGACCCCGATTTTGACAAGATGTGATTCATGCAAGACGGTGCTCGACCCCATCGAATCAGGAGAGTGTTTCATGTCCTTAAGGAGTACTTTGGGGAACGCATTCTGGCTCTGGGGGACCCAGAGGCCACTGGCATGGGCCTAGATTGGCCGCCACATTCTGCGGATCTCAACACATGCGATACCTTTTTGTGGGGCTATATTAAAGACAAGGTCTACAGCAATAACCCCAAAACCACTGCTGAGCTGAAAGCAGCTATTCAGGGGGTCATCGACAGCATCGATGTTCCGACACTTCACTTCAGCGCGTCATCCAGAATTTCGCTATACGTCTGCGCCACGTCATCGCCAATGATGGCAAGCATGCCGAACATGTCAAAACCTAAATACGAACATCTCCAGTGACATTTACATGTCGAATAAGGTGTGCGCACTCTGTTGTTTGTAATTAATTTACTTTGTTCATGTAGTTGAATCATTGTTACCATGTATGCAGACTAAAGTGACGAATGAAAATTTGTACCAGCATTGCAGAGGCCCGTGCCGTTCGGTGTCTAGGTACTATTACAATACAGTTCGAGAGCATCTGCGAAGCTGTCCGAGTTTAGGGGGAAAACCAAGTGGGCCGAGGCGTGAATGGGAATTTGGATAGAGGAGGGAAGCGTGATGTGGTAGCCCATACAGTTGTACAAAGCCACTATCCCAGCGTAGCATAGCGGTTAGCTCATCTGCCAAGTGAACAGAAGACGCAGGTTCGAATCCTGGCCTTTGTACAAATTTCATTCGTTGCTTCAGTCTGCATACATACATTGTAGATGTCTGTGCCGTAAAAGGCCTCTGGAAACAAGTAGTTTCACCTCACTGTTTTACGAGACTTTAATATTTCTAGTGATTTGTCGCCAGTAGTGGTACTGGACCTCTTCGCTTATTTACACGCGATGCGTCACATCAGTTTACGTCCAGGGTAAGTGCCGGTACCTGAACCTTCCGTCGATCGTCTGCAGTCTTCTTGCAGTTCGTTACAGACTCCCGGAGTTGCAGCCTTGCCGTCGCGAGGTGACTAGTGGAGACTCCGTAATTATCCAGTAGATGATTAACACAAACTGTGAGCAAAGTAATGGAAGCTCCTGACAGTGCGAAATACAGCGGTCCGAACTTTAATTTTTGTTGCGTCGGAGAAGTTATACATAGATCATCAAGGAAAGGTTAACTATTGTGGCCGTGTACTAATTACCAATCCCGCATTCTTGTTTCTCCCTTCTGAGTAGCTACCAGCTTTTATCCTGTGAAATTTGTTATGTAATATCCTGGATTACGGTTAATATTTAAAAAGAAGTACTGCAAATGCTTGCAGGCTCCTGATTGTCTCAGAACGCTGGTTTCGTTTCGTTTATCGTCACTCTGCAAAATTTCCCGTGGAATTAATTGAGTATTTAACCAAATAACGTTTCGGGAAAATACCACTCCTCATCATGCGTGCGCAATATTTAAGGTTAAATAATCCCTCCGACGCGTTACATTAGTTTCCACTGAATTCTTTAATTAGCATTTTGTTCCTTTACTGTACTTCCAATTCTTACCTTCCTACCACTTTGAACAATGACAAATTTCTATATAAATCGTTTCGCTTAAGATTCTACCACCCCCTGCACACGATTTTCGGTTGCTACACTCTCTCACACACTCGAAGTGAAGACAGATTACCACCAAAACGACAGCCGCGCTAAGCTCGAAAAACCCGCATTGTCATCGCCATACTACAATGCCCAGCGAATGTCAGTTCTTCCTAAAAATTTGGCTCCTTTACAAATCGCACCGCGTTCTTAATTGATGTCCCATACACTAAGAACGTAGAGACCGACCCTGACCACAGTTTAATACACCGCCGTCTGTCATACTCATTTTCACCAAATCGCCGCTACTACCGAAACGTAATTTGTGAATTCTGACTCGAAAATAACGTATTCGCTATTTGATCAAACTTTCATGTGAGACAAAATGTCGTCGGATTTGAATCGCTGATAACTACGGGACTAATAATGCGTCAACAGTGGTTGTGCCCACAGCTGACAGATCATGTCTGCACGTGTTTGTCGCGCAGCACTTGTTTTACCTGTGATGTCATCGTACCATATGGTTGGTTGTTAGGAAGTAGCTTTGAGGACGAACGCCATAAACTGGTATAACGTGGACACGCGTTTAACTAGGCCATTGATTCGGGTGTCATCGTGAAGAGCTTGTGGAGCACTAGTTGGAGCCAAAGTACGACAATAAAATATTTGCCGGAATATAAGTGAAAATAGGTACCAAACTGCGAATTACAAAGTAATGAAAGATGTCTCATGCTCGCATCGAAAGGAATCCTAAAAAACATAAAAAATCCACTGGCGAACGAATTTCAGAGTTACGGCAGCGTCGAGAAGGAAATGAAAAAACGGTTCACAACAAACTAAGTAGTCGGCGCATCGAACACACAGTGGCCCACGACAATCCAAACTTGCAATTTCTCTGTACTGTAACCGTTATATTGTACCAGAGAGGCTGATGACTAAATTATCTAATAATACGAAACACTTATGATGATTTTGTCCCGATTACATAAAATCTACGGCATATAGCCGAACTGCGCAGACTATTTTATTTTATTATTTATTTATTTATTTATTTTTTGCGGAATGCATATTCAATACAGAAACTGGAGTAAGGTTTTGCAGTGTACACGCATCTGCATATTTCACTCGATATGTTTCGCACATGATATTTTCGTGAGAGATTTCGCTGATACGAGCGACTTGACAGAAAGGCGTTTCTTCCGATGCTCTCTCTCTCTCTCTCTCTCTCTCTCTCTCTCTTTGCGTACAGCCGAGTGCGGTTAGTCTGAATGGCGCATTGTTCATCAGCGCAAGCGCACGATCGCTCCAACAGGAAGGATAAAGGGTGGGAGGAGAACAAAAGAGCATCACCTGCATCCACTGGTCTGGCAGCAGTTCCCCGGCCCGCCGCTGGAGGCGCCACCTACGGGCGTCGCCGCGTGACGTCAGCAGGCCACCACGTCACTGATAGAGGGCAGAGCGCCGGTTCAGCTGCCGATAGCGCACCTAGCGCTTAGCGCAGCCTAGGCCGCGCCGATCGGAAAATACCCGGCCGGCGGCTGCGGCGTTGGGAAACACTTCCATGTCGCGCCGGGCCGCTTTCTAATCGGCCGACCGCGCTCCGTTTTTGCGTCCCTGAGAGAGTGGCTGCTGCCCGCCGCCGAAACATTCCGCAATAGCGCGACATCTGCCCCGCCGGCTGCCAATTACGCGTCACCCAGCCCTGCGTTTTGTTTTCTGCCGGTCCGACTGTAACGGCGAGGAGGGCGCAGTTTTGACAGCAACGATGCGACAAGATGAAGTTCAGTGTATTGCGTTCATACTGGAAGCGAGACTCAGCAAAAGGCCACCGATACGCTGTTTCCTAACGATGCTGTCGTGTCAGCGTTGAGTGACTAGGAGGATACGAGATCCCCCCCTAGCCAGCCAGTGTTCTGCGTGTGGTGAGTGGATGATCGCCTAGAAACTGGCTCGAATGGATAATAAGATTAGCCTCTTAAGCACAGTGCGCGGGAGTCGATACCTACCCCATTCATCGTACGACGGCTGGGTCGCGGAACTCGGTATCGTATTGTCTGGGGACTGCAGCCGGCGCCAAATCCGTTGCGTGAGGTTGGCCCGACTGCGGCCGCCGTTAAGGAGAGCTTTGCGCTGCGATGATCTCTCCCCCCTCTCGCGGGGGTGGGAGAGAGGCCTGGGGGGGTCCCACAGCGCACGCCTGCGCGCCGGGTTGCCTAATCAATCAGCTGTCAGGGACCGCACCCTCATTAGGGTTGCGCGCTGTGGCCACAGAGCGGATCCCCCCACCCCACTAGACAATGTTTTGCCTGACCAGCGTTCACCAGTTGCTGCCCCCGCAGTTGCGCACTCCCTGACAGCAGTGGTCTACGGCTGCTTCGGTCTGGCGTCGTATTGTTGTTCTGCGACTTGGTAGCGATAACGAACACGAAACGTTGAAGGTCGAGTCGCTCACTACCCATTTGTCTGTCATACGTGTCTCACGTAATGCGAGCACTCGACGCCATAGGCTATTTCCTGCCTGCGGCGACCAAAGTTTCTGTGCAGCTGCTAGTTATCTTTCTCGTTGTTAGCGATTTGCACAAGTACACAGCGGAAACGACGTAGCCTTCCGGTTGCAAGTTTCGACCAGCGGGACACATTACTTCACTCTCCTTGAGCAGGTAATGCTCGACACACTGCTGCACGGTCATCACCGATGCCACAATACCCAGCGGTGTCACAAGTAATAGACTGATGTGTAAAAGCTCATATGATTTTAGCATCTGTGGTTGTAGGAACGCGATATATCTCCAATATTAGACAGTCATCTCGTGTTAGTCTGCTGTGAAGTTGCCTAAAAATGAACTTGGATAGAAACCAAAATCATGATGAACGCACGGACACTGGAGAGAAATACACGTATTGGAAGGACAGAACTGCGGATGATCACGGATATGTCTATGTGGATCAACCTGTAAATATGAAAGGAGATTTAACACTATAAATATTTCCACGTATTAATTTGGGCTGACAGGCTTACACAAGATATTCTTCAGTTTCCAAGTCTAAGACGTCGGCTGGGCCGAAGAAAACATCTTTTGACCTACGTATACTACCAGTAATAACCTACGGCTGTCAGACATTGCCATGACTCGAGTTCGTTGTGAGAGAACTCGTAATAGCTCAAAGACAAGTGTAAAGTTCAATGTTGGTTTACACAAAGAAAAACAGAAAGAAGGCAGGAGGTGACAACACAGGTCTGTGACATAATGGAAAGAGTAATTACAATGGGAGCGGGCTGGTCTTGTCGCTCGAAGAAAGGATGGCATCTGGTGGAAACAAATACTAGACTAGAGCCCACTTTACCAAAACAGATCTAGGGAAAGATCACCAGACAGCAGCGCAGAGACTTACGAAGACAGCTGGATTCAGCTGGCAACGGGAAGTTCGAGATCACCGTAAACGGAGGAAGCTGCTGCGGCACGGCGTTGCACACCGACTGAAAGAGGCGACATCGCAAGTGAGCCAAAATGACTGATGATAATGATTTTGACAACGATAAGTAGGGTGGATAACATGATACTGGCACGGATAATATTAGAAGACCGACGCGAAGCTGCACCTTCTTAACTGGTAGAGAGGAACCGTTGCACCATCCCGTTGCTGTCACGAGTCCGTGCAGGGGCGTCTCCCGTATGCTGTGTCCCGAGCACTTCGCCGTGTCACGACGTCTGAGTGATAGGAGCAGAGGCGTTCAGTGACCAATTGAATGCGATACAAAATGGTGCTCGCGATAAAAACAGCGCGTGTTCGATGTGGAGTCTTACGTGAAGTGCAGTTCGTGCAGAAATGTGTACGGGTGTTTTTGACCGATAGTTTGAAGAGTGGAGGTGTTCTGGAAAAACATCCAGCAAACCCTGGAGTGCAAAAGTTAGCGGAAAAATGGCACAGAACGGGTCCTAGAATGAATGAGAAACTTTCCAACACCAGAAAACATTACGGTAAATAATTTCCTCCCTCCTCCCTCCTCCCCCCCACTCTCTCTCTCTCTCTCTCTCTCTCTCTCTCTCTCTCTCTCTCTCTCTCTGTGTGTGTGTGTGTGTGTGTGTGTGTGTGTGTGTGTGTGTGTGTGAAAGAGAGAGAGAGAGAGAGAGAGAGAGAGAGAGAGCTATATGTGGAAGGATGGCTACAGCTGGTGGTCGTGAACGACAAAAAAGGGACGGCCAGCCTGCGTGCGTAGGAATGCGTGGCAGATGCGTGCCCGGTACGCAGCACAGCACGCGCTCTCCGGCTTCCGTTCTCTTCACCGCTCGTCCTCCTCTTCCCTTCCTTCGCCCTCCCTTTCCCTTCCCTTCCCTTCCCACTGGACGCCACCCCTCCTCTAACCAGAAAGGACACTGCCATTCGTATAGCGCCAGACGCACGGAACGCATACGGCAGTGGAAAGCTGAATTAGGTATTTTCAGTTCTGGCGAGAATATGAAGAACACACAATAACGCCAAAAACCGAGTGGTAGCAAATCAGGAAAATTGCTACAAGACGACAGTCTCTTGTTACAATAGTGCTTAAATTATGATACGGCTCTACACTGCAGTCTGTTTCAATCTCTTTTCTAAACTATTTATGTCAAATGTCACTTCCATAGTCTAGTTAATACATTGCTATTTTCTTCCGTCACTGTAACAGTAACTTCTTATTATTATTATTAGTCCTTGTAGTATTCCTATTACAATAGCTACTAATTAGGATTGTTTTGACCAAACTGCGTTAGATAAAGGCAAATTTGGTTTCAAATCATCCTTTGACTTCAATGGAATTCGATAGCAGGAAAAAAAGGAGAAGGAAAAAAACAGGTGAAATGGACAGAGGGAATCAAAGAGGAAGCCGTCTGGTAGAGTTCTGCAGAGAGCGTAATTTTAATCATCGCTAACACTTAGCTTAAGAATCATGAAACAAGGTCGTAACGCGAAAGAGACCTGGAGATGCCGGAATGTTTCAGACTGATTATATGGCAGTAAGACAGAAATTTCTGAACCAGATTTTAAGTTGTAAGAGATTTTTAGGGTCACATGTGGACTCTGACCCCCAATTTATGAGTTATGAATGTAGATGAAAAGAAAACAAATTGCAAAAAGGTAGAGAATTAACAAGATAGGCCCTAAAAAGCTTGAAAGAACCAGAGGTTGTCGAGAGACTTTCTACAGGGGGGGGGGGGGGGGGGGGAAGGAATATAGTAGAAGATGAATGAGTAGGTTTGAGAGATGGAATATTGAAGACAACAGATCAAATAGGTATAAAGGTAAGGCCTTGTAGAAATGTCTTGGATAACACAGGAGATATTGAATTTAATCGAGGAAATGAGAAAATATAAAAATGCAGTAACTGAAGCAGGAAAAAGCGAATACACACGTCTAGAAAGTGAGATCCACAGGAAGTGCGAAATGACTAAGCAGGAATGGCTAGAGGACAAATGTAAGGACGTAGAAGCGTGTATAACTGGGGCAACGATACGTTTGGAGAAATGAGAAGGAGCTGGATGAATATCAAGTGCTCAGATGAAAAACCAGTCCTAAGCAAGGAAGGAAAGGCAGAAAGTTGGAAGGAATACGTAGAGGGCCAACACACGGGAGTTGAACTCGAAGGGAATATTACAGAAACGGAAGGCGACGTAGTTGAAGATAAAACAAGAGATATGATACTGCGAGAAGAATTTGATTGAGCTGTGAAAGACGTAATTCGAAACAAGGCATTCCGTCAGAACTACTGACAGCTTCGGGAACGACAACCATGTCAAACCTCTTCCATCTGGTGTGCAAGATGTCTGAGACAGGCGAAATAACCTGGGCCGTCAGGAAGAATGTACCAAAATTCCAAAGAGAAAAGGTGCTGGCAGTTGTCAACATATCGATCTATCTGTTTAATAAATCATGACTGTAAAATACTAACACGAAATACTCACAAAAGAATGGAAAAAATGGTGGAAGCCGACCTCGAGATAGATCAGTTTGGATTCCGGAGAAATGTGTACAGACGCGAGGCAATATTGATCGTACTACTGATCTTAGAAGGTAAGTCAAGGAAAGGCAAACGTAAGATTATAGTATTTGTAGACTGAGAGAAAGCTTTTGACAATATTATAATACTCTCTTTGAAGTTCTGAAGTTAACAGGGGTAAAATACAAGGAGCAAAAGGGTATTTGCAACTTGCACAGAAACCAGATAACGGTTGTAGGAGTCGAGGGGGCATGAAAAGGCAGCAGTGGTTGAGAAGGTAGCGAGACAGAGTTGTAGCCTATCCCCTATGTTATTCAATCTGTATATTGAGCAAGCAGTAAAGCAAACAAAAGGAAGATTAGAAGGAATTAAAGTTTAGGGAGAGGAAATAAAAACTGAGGCTTGCCGATAACATCGTAATTATGTCAGAGACAGCAAAGGACTTGGAAGAACAGTCGAACGGGGTGTATGGTGTCTTCAAAGGAGGTTATAAGATGAACAACAACAAAAGGAAAACAAGGATAATGGAATGCAGTCGAATTAAATCGGGTGTTGCTGAGGTAATTAGGTTCGGAAACAAGAGACTTAAAGTAGTATACGAGTTTTGTCGTTGATGATGGCTGGAGTAGAGGTGATATAAAATGTAGAATGGCAATGGTAAAAAAAGAATTTCTGGTGAAGAGGAATCTTTAACATCGAATGTAGATATAAGTCTTTTGTAAAGGTATTTGTGTGGAGTGTATCCTCGCGTGGGAGAGAAAGACGTGGACGGTGAACAGCGAGGCGGCGCAGTAGTCAGACCACTGGACTCCCATTCGGAAGGACTACGGTTCAAATCTGCGTGGGGCAGTACTCATTTAGGTTTTCCGCGATTTGCGCAGATCGCTCCGGGCAAGTGCCAATGCGGTTCCCTCTGAAACGGCACGGCCCATTTTCGTCCCCATCCTCGAAACACCCCGACTTTCTGTTCCGTCTCCAACGATTTCGATCTCCTCGGGACGTTGAACCCTAGTCTTCGTTCCTCGTGTTAAACTTTTAACGTAAGATTATAGCAATTAATAAGTAGGCTGTGAGAGCATTTCAAACTTTTAATTTCGCTCAATAGTTACGCTGAATATTGAGTATTGAGTATTGGCCCTGTGAGGCGTAAGACTGGCAATCTGCAATTAGTAGTCGGATCCGGGTTAGCAGTTTGGTAACAGAGGTGGCGACGTGTGCAGGGTGTGTGAGGCGGCGTGAAATGCAGAAGAAGCCCCACGGCAGAGGGTGCCTTCCTGCCTGCTGCACACAATGACGCAGCTGCCCTCTGCCAGATAAGATTACAGCTCGCTGCCTGTGGCTGCGAGTGCGTGCGCCGGTGTCGGTAAGTGTGCCCCCCCCCTCTCCCCCCCCCCCGTCTCTCTCTCTCTCTCTCTCTCTCTCTCTCTCTCTCTCTCTCTCTCTCTCTCTCTCAAAGAGTTAGGGGGGGTGGCGGAAGCGGGGAGCAGCTCAGGCTGGCGGAGCGGAAGCCCGAGAGGAGGAGGTAGCCGCCAGCCGCCGTGTTAACAACCGCACGCACCCACGCACGCATACAGAAGGCCCCACTGTTGGCTCCGCTCGATTACGGAATTAGGAGCGCCGGTCGTCGCTCCGGAGCACAACCCGGCCGCAGGCCGGCGTTCTGGGACCATGTTACCTGATGTGGCACGCGGCAGGGCGAACGGGCGGCCAGGTGCTTCGCGGCGAGTTACACTTTGCAGCACATTTCCGTAGCATACCGTGACAATCTTAATCTTTGCAGTCAATGTTTTCAGGTCATTAGCCTTGCAGACAGATTACCGGAATGCCTCGGATACAATTCCGCACTGTAGTTCAGTGGACTACATACCAGCTTACTGGCAAGGGGACCGTGCCTAATAGTGATCACCGATACCGTCCCAGTTTATATTATTTGCGCGGCTCTGCCAGAAGTGCAAGTGGCAGAAGAGGAAGCTCCGGAAGGCTAAGCGTTTAGAGGAAATAGCATTATTGGTGCGGGTGTAGCGCGCTATGACCGATTATGTTAGCGCAGTTTGCAGCCAGAAGATGGCGCAGCGGAAGGTGTGCGGACCGGTGATCGCAGTGGGCTGGTATCGGATCTCTCTACGGAACACCTTTTATTTCACTTTTTACGTTACTTTCATTTAAAATAAACCGAAATAATGCGCAGTATGTTGTCTATCAATATTTTCTTGGAAAGCATGAAAAAGTTTAACGAAATTTGAGATCGCCAATAAATTTCTAAGAAAGGATTGTAAGGCGTACAAAACAACTTGGTATATGAAATTAGATACTTTTATTATTTTACGGCTGATCATTTACACGTGCCATGTGATATTCATCGTAAAAACAGGGGAAGAAGTAATTTTGTCGGCATCTTGCACACGGAACCTACTCTTCGCGTACATCTGCCGAGGGGTTATCGAAGGTCAAAATGTAACCAGCGGTACACCAAGTCCTGTACACTTTAAGTACAATCCCTTCTCGGAAACTTATTTGCAGAGTCCTCGTGGATGCTGTAAGTACAGTACTTTCGTGGGAATTTATTTGCAATACCAAATTGTACACTGCGTTCCTTATCAGGTCTTTTAGGAAGATATCAATAAAGACAACATACTGAGCATTATGTCGGTTCATTTTCAGACTAAGCAAGAAGCAATTGGAAATAAAAAGTAAAAACAAAAAAGTTTTCACTTGGGTACTCGAAACGACGACCCTCGCATTACCGTTTCGCAGAGTCCGCTAGCTGCAAACAGGCTAACAACGCTGCCTCACATCTCGGCCGACCGGCGCCAAAAATGCTAATTTTTTCTAAGTTCTCGGCCATCTGTACCGCACGGTTCTGTCACTTTGATTTCTGGCCAGTTCCTGCACATGCAGTAATGTTGGACAAAACCGGCGATAGCGAGTAGCAGCGGTACGTTGGTGAGCATAGGACCAAAGTTATCTGTATAGATTCGCGTAGTTTCTTGCACGTGGAAAGCGATCCTTCGTTTTTAATGGTACAAAATCGATGTACACTATCTGCTCGGAAGTAACATAACAATGATGATGATAAATGCCCCGTTTACTTTCGCAGTAAAACTCGGACCTCGGTGTGTTATTTTGCCAGAGTTTTCAGGCTAGAGTCTCCAAGTGATGGGGCTCTGAGGTCGCCGTGAGAGCGACAGTCGCCTGCCCACTGCCTCCTCCCCCCCCCCCCCCCCATCCTCCCCCATGTATGGCTTCGGCGGAGACACGCAAGACGGAGCGCGCGCGGGTTTCGTAAGCCCGGCGGCCGAAGCTCTGTCCAATCTGACGGGGATGCGCCGCGGGCTTCAGCGCGTGTTCGACACGTGTTGCCAGCAGAGTCCGCCCTGCTATGGTCAGTGACCTGCTAGTCGGGACCAGTAGTGACAGGTGCGGATCGCAGCCCGGAGACTGTGCGGAAGAAACAGGGAGGGAGGTACGCTGGGAGCAGACGTCAGGCGCGCCGGGATCGTAAGGTGTGGACGTGAACGTGCGAAAATCTTGTGCGACGAGTGTTCCGCAGATTGTAGGTATTTGGTGAAGGGCACCTTGTTGTGGATCGTGAACTGCGCGTCAAGAGGTAGTGGTGGTATAATTATTAATTTGGCCGGATAGCTGGGGGCGCTAGCGGCCGCTTTCCAAGTGTCGGGGAGGCACGCCGTGTCCCGGATCGAATCCGTCCGGCCGAATAATGACGAAAGTTGGTGTACATGTACATGAAAATCATTTAAAGTGACTAAGAGTGGGATGTTGCACGGGACACAGACAAATATTTTAGTCAAACGAGACAATTTCCTGTGGGCGTTATTTAATCCGGTAGGGGGCGTACTCACTCGACTCGTAGTGACCAAATTGTTGTTGTCGCGGTTCCTGTTGCACCGGCAGAGGGCATACGTCACTTACACCACGTAGCTGTTTCGCACTCAAATTTAGTTGAACGTCCTGACCCAGGACAGTACTTGTTTACTACTGGAGCGATACAGTTGGAGTGAGTACGCAGATGTGGCTGGTGCTTAGTACATAGCGATGGTCTTCCCCATCCACAGTCCACGTGACTGGAGGGAGTTTAATCCACCTGACTCATTTACTCGCGCGCGCCACTTGTGGTCCTGCGTGAATGTGCGAACAGGTGTTGTCGGTAAGTGGGCCGTATCTCCGACAGTCATAACTGCAGTCTCCTCTGGACTGCTGGAGGACGTGCCACTCGCTACACCACAGCGAATGTGGTTCCAGCGTGATGGCGGGCCGACACATTTGAGTCGTCCTGTGCGTCGATTCTGGAACCGACAGTTGCCAGAGGTGGTCCTGTACCGTGGCCTACTCTGGACTTTCTTAGTGTGGGGGAAGAGAGCGCAAGCTCGTTTACAAAACCGCTGTTGAATCGTAAGAGTATCTGGTTGCTCGAATAGCAGCAGCAGGAAAAGCTAGGGACACTCCTGCAGTCGTCCACTGTCTTAGACGGAACGTGCCCCGCCGGTGTCACCTTTGTTTACAAGTGACTGGAGGCATTTTTGAACCTCTACTGCAACTGAAGTAATTGTGTTAATATTGTCGCGTATCGGTAATAAAGAATTAAAAATTATTTTGGTTATTTTTGTCTACTGTAAGACTATGTCCTCATAAAATAGTGCTTCACAGGAAAAGGTATTATAAAAAGCGATTTCAATGTCCCGTGCAACCCTCCGGAGTTTGTTGCTTTAAATAATTTTTATTACGTACTCATATTACTTACTATTTTTCACGTATAATAACATATGTTCTGGAACGAGGTTTCAAAACGCGTACGGCAGACGTGATCTTCCCCCCCCCCCCCCTCTCCTCTTCCGTCGCCCTCAACTTCCCGCAAATATGGGGGCCTTGGTCGTCTCTCTGCTGCAGAGCAATTGGCGCTCGGGGATTTTGGCAGACTGACGTGTTTAAAAGGTGCACTACCAGAAGGTCATAACCGTGCACTGTCACAATTACGGGACAAACTTTCGCATGTGATCGTTTGCTGTCGCTGATATCTCGCAGCTGTGTGTTTTTCTTTTTTTTTTTTCCTGCTTAAAATATGAGGTCAAGTTGACGATGTTTCCTTGTATGACCGATAATATCCGCAAGACAAGTGACCCGTTTGGACCTAAGTGTCGAGCGAGGTTAGATAGCCGTGTCATGCGGGTCATCGCCGCGACTCAACTCAAATGCGAGACAGATAATTGTGACTCACGCCAGCGCGCGCCCACACACACACACACACACACACACACACACACACACACACACACACACACAGCCGGAGTGGCCGAGCGGTTCTAGGCGCTACAATATGGAACCGCGCGACCGCTACGGTCGCAGGTTCGAATCCTGCCTCGGGCGTGGATGTGTGTGATGTCTTTAGGTTAGTTAGGTTAAAGTAGTTCTAAGTTCTAGGTGACTGATGACCTCAGAAGTTAAGTCCCGTAGTGCTCAGAGCCAGCCACACACACACACACACACACACACACACACACACACACACACACACACACACACACACACAAGCACCCCGCCGCTGTGTGGTGGTGATGCTGTGGCGCTCGGCAAAGTGTCGAGTCTATGCCACGTCGTTCGTGCTCGATATTAGGCAGGTGTACCAGTTTCTTTGGCTCTTCAGTGTCTGTTTTTCGTCTACAACGACTCGAGTAGCGAAAGTTTAATTATAACCACCGTGTACTTTTATCGACGTTGAAAGGGCTACAATTCGTTACACCAGGTGGAAATTTTGCTCGAGCCTTTCTGCGGTTGCTTATGATCGTCCGACGACCAGCCCTCCCGGTGGACAAGACCACAACCGAGTAGAGGAGCTGGTCCTGTACGACGCGGCCTCTGTTTACACGGCCACCGTCGCACTGCGAGGCTCTCCGTTACACGCGGCAGCCACGGCGCAGCCCCGGGCCCTGCGGCCGTTGCCACTCTCCGCGGTCCCGTTACAGCAGAAGGACGCAGGCTCGCCGCAAGGATAACGCCTCGCCGAAAGTGGACGCCCCAAGGTCGCGGCGCACTCCCACGGCCAGCGCTTAAACTGTCCGGCTCCCGCTGTTTAAAGGCCCAAAGCGGCGGGCATCAGGACTCCGTGCACTAGGCCTGCGATGGCGTCACTCACGAACGATTCGGTTTCCTATTCGTTTTCCCCGCCTTATGCCACATCTTCACGGGATCGGCAGTTCGATTTCAGCAATTTTTGTGGTAGCACCTTTTCGGAATGGTTGCCAATTGTTTAACAGTGGGTCGAGGGGAAGAGGGGGGGGGGGGGGAGTCGCGGGTGCCAGCCCGGTATTCACCTACTCAGATGTGGGAAACCGCAAAAAAACACCGGCCTCCGTCAATCCGCCGGGGCCAGTACACATCCCCTATTCCCGGAAGTGGCACGCTAAAGTTCGCCGCTGCCCGGCCCAGTCGCGAAAGATTCCGACAATCACCGTTACAAACTACGTAACACACCCTCAATAAAGATCTGAAAGCAATGGAAATGCTCCATGAAATGAGGCGTACACGTCCACAACGGCGTAACAAGACTGGGAGAGCTGGTACTGACAGACACTGGAATTTATTTGTCTACCGTATGACATACATTGCAAGTTTTGCGTCACAACAACAGCTATACATATACAGAGTTTAATGCAGGCATTGCTACGTGTGGCACGTTAACGTGTACCCACTTCAACGTGTCAGTTGCGTCGAACAGTCTTCCCACAAGCGCGTCACAAACCGTACGATCTGATGTTTTCTGCCCGGTCCTAACTGCGCCACTAGGTGGACTACGCCTGTCAGCATAGACTAACCGTCTAGCGCCTCCACCCACCTGAGGTGCTGCCCAGGGAGAAAAGAGCGTTAATGGATTGCTCTTGCCACGTGTACTAACCAACCTAAAAACATACTACTTGCAACAGCTGTAATTACTAGTTTGCAAATGAAGTCAATACTGTTCCATAAAAACACGGGAGAACTGCCGGATATCAGTAACTTCCTGCCACGATATTTCGGCGCAGAGTCTTCTGGCCATCTTCAGGTGAATGCCACTGTAGTAGTACTGTAAATACTGATGCAATACTCTTCATCACACTGACCTCACTCGTCGACAAAAATACCGGCACTTATACGCATTACAGCTTGTACAAAGACTATTAAACTACTACATACAACACTTAAACACAACTCCGCAGCATAACACATCATCAGTCTGAAAAGATCAGTGAATGGTCTAATAAAAGTTACGAAAAAAAAAATTATCGTACCTTTACTGCCCTTCAAAGTAATCACCATTACCTTCAACACACACACCGGTTGTAAAGCGGTTGAAAATCACCAGACGCTTCTTGTGGAATCGCTCGAAGCACCGTGATCACGCGTCGTTGTGTATCTGCATAATTACTGAAGAACAAACCTAGTGCTAGCGATACGACCGAGAGATTAAACTACAGTCAATGGCGCAGTGTTGATCGTCTTCACCGCCTCCCAAAGAAAGTCGGCTAGCAAAATCCAGTACTAAGACAACGCTGACCGGCTTTTCCGAGAGCAAGATTTGCCCCGTCACGAATTTTTCCCCGGCGATGGTGGGTAAGACGACAGTCGCTCGTTCTCTGGATCGCACTGGTAGCACCAGGTCTGACCTCTTGTAATGATGCGGTCATCCAGCGAGGCGTGATCACGGTGTTTCGAGCGATTCCACAAAAAACTTCTGTCGACATTTTCAGCCGCTTTACGACCGATGCCAGAAATGTGTTGTAGCTAACGCTGATTACTTTGAAGGGCAGTACAGGTATTCTGTTTATAATTACTCTTTCTTGTATTTCGCGATTCACCGGAGTTTTGAGACGCTCCATGTATAACACAGATGACACCAGTCAAAGGCGAATATGAGGGTTTGTTTTATACGGTTCAGCACTCCGCTCGTCAGCGTCAGCAATCTTGCAAAGGACTCTGGTAGGCACGCGCAGGTCACGCTGATGTAAGGCGCGCAACTGTCCGCGCTCACAAGGTCGTGGTGCAGATTTGCCCCACTTGCGGAGGGTGTCCGTACATCTCCCACATTCGCAAGGGATTCAAAATCGTCCGAATTGCCCGAGGCTTGTCATATCCAGGGGGTTTCCTTCAGGATGCAGGGAAGTTTCAGGCATTGTGAGGGACAGTTTTGTTGGCAGCAGTCTCCCAGGCTGTGATAAAGAGTGGGGTGTCTCGGTCTCAACTTTTTTCGCTCCACAAAAAATACCCTCATCCACTGCTGCAATGTCGGGGTTATCAACAATCACCTGGTTTCCATGTTACACCGCACTTTCCGTCTGATAACAGGAGGTGGAATGTGGCTGAAGATAGGTAAAATGTGCGTGGTAGTATTCGTTTTTAGCCACTAACAGTGCACAAGGATTGGTGAAGTAGCACGTCTGTCTTGTTCACAGAAAGGGCATTAAGCCAGACAGACGCAGACACCAATGCGAGTGTCTGCTGTCGATGCCCAGCTAGTGCCCCAGACCTTATGAACGGCCTTTTTGGTTTTTGAGCTTACCAGATGTTCGCGCAAATGGTCTTTAAAAGAAAGTATGCTTATTTAAGTTAAAATGAACGGTCGATATCGCAATAATAGTTGTATATTAACCGGTTTCGGCTTATCTGTAAGCCATCTTCAGAACTTTCGACCCTGCAAGGGTAGGAACACCTAAGTTTTATACTGTACTATTACATCGCCGGCTGGGGTGGCCGAGCGGTTCTAGGCGCTACAGCCTGGAACCGCACGACCGCTACGGTCGCAGGTTCGAGTCCTGCCTCTGGCGTGGGTGCGTGTGGTGTCCTTAGGTTGGTTACGTTTAAGTAGTTCTAAGTTCTAGGGGACTGATGACCTCAGAAGTTAAGTCCCATAGTGCTCAGAGCCATTTTTTTGTACTATTACATATGACCTTAAAATAAGATACAGAAAAGCTTTAGTAAAAATTACACACAGTACTATTGTATATGGCGTTAAAAAAAACACAAACAGATATTATAGCGATCACGACTGTTCAGGTCGCTTCTCTCCACAGACTATGTTGTCAAAATTTATGAAGAAAATATCCTGCCTATGGCGAGAAGAGCAGAGAGAGACAGAGAGACAGAGAGAGAGAGAGAGAGAGAGAGAGACCAGAAGAAAACGATGCGACGTAAGTGGCCGTGTACGACTGATCGATGACGCGGAGACGTACACTGACTGTCCTATGACTGTTTGTAGCTGTCTCTAAGAGAGTGGCACTTGAAGAAAGCGATGCCACACACATTTCAGCTCCACAGGCGAGGGTCACAGCTGTCCGCCCCCCCCCCCCTCCTCCTCCCACGTGGAGGCGACAGTACGGTGGCTGGGACTCCCGCACATGCGTGCTGACGGGCGCTTTGCGTGGGCGACGGGACGGCGGGGAATGAGGTGGGGGGGGGGGGGCGATCCTACAGAAAGGATGCGCGTGCGAGAGAACGGCTGCGGGACGGCGGGGGGGGGGGGGGAGGTAGATGGCAGAGGGGGCTTCAGACGGGGCGCAGCAACAGCAGCTGCCACCTGGCCGCGGTTCGGCCGTAGTTGAATTTAATAACGGCGTCCGGTCAGGTCAGACCAGACGCGGCCCAGCACCTGTTGTTCCGGACGGTGGGCGGCGAATCTCGCTCCGGTTCCTGCTTACGCTCCTCTCGGCGTCTCAGAAATTTCCACTGTTTTCGCCGCGTCCGGTTTATCAGTCCGCGACCCGGCGACAACCCGGAGCAGGGGGCAAAAAATGCCGTCGGGAAATCACGGACGGAATAGGAGGGCTATGAGCGAGTCGACTTTTCTGAATTTCCTTCTGTACTTTCTCAACTTTGCGGCATTTGTTCTATAGATCTTGTTTACTGTTTATTTACCGTTCGCGATTCCGGAGAAATATCTAAGGTCACCCGACTACGCAGAATTAAATCGTAAATAAAGGTTCCCTTGGGGTCCGCAAATCAGTAGGTAGGAAGGTTCGGCTACGAGGCCAGGCAGCCATCATCCCCATTGTGCGCTGAGCGCACACCTGAAGGAGCGAGAAACGTGCAGGAAGGAAAACGACTAGGAACGTAAACAACAGGATCACACCAACTGTGTAACTTGTAAGGTTCATAATGTCTTTTTCTTCTTTTTCTTGTGCCCTTGCCCACATTGCTGCAGAGTCGGCATGGTTATTAAAGAATTTTTCATGTTTAGCTTAACACTTTCTCGTGAGCCGTGGGAAACATGCTTACAATGAACTCGCTGCTGCCACCTCGTGAACAGTATGGGGTACTACTCCCAATGGGAACTTCCTGCCGTTTTTGCTGTACCTTCGCGCAGAGGCACTGTGTAGCTAAGTGTTGCTCTGTAGAGGAGCCTTTCAGTGCTGTTTGCGTGACATCTTGTGATTTTTTTTCCTCAAAGCATAGCATAAGGTAAATACTTTTGATTTACCCAAATTTATGAAGTAGCACGTAAAACTGGAACGAGGAGAATCCAGTTCGAAACAAAAGGAGCCATTTCTGCAGTAAAATGGCTGGATAACCGTCCAGTCACTTTCCTGTCCTCAATTCATGACCCATGAGAAACAGCCACAGTGAAAAGGAAAAACAAGGATGGTACTAGTACAGAGATTTCTTGTCCTGAAGTTGTGGCAGAATACAACAAAATAATGGGTGGTGTCGATAAGTTTGATCAATTACGAGAAAGGTATGCCATTGGCAGACGTTCTGTAAAATGGTGGCACAGAATATTTTATTTCCTGGTGGACGTTGCTGCAGTCAACAGTGTTATCCTGTGGAAAATAAGTAAAAGAGAAAGTGGACAGCATGATCAGCTCACATATAGGATCCATACAGCCAGTCGATTCACCGCTGGCTTCTCATCCCAATAAAAGGCGTGGACAAAAACCTGTCTTTCTGGCAAAAAAGGGGTAAAGTACCTGAAGATTTTCGTCATGTGGCTGTAGGGGAGCATCAACCCATTTTAGGAGAAACCTACTGGACGTGCCGTCATTGTAGTACCAAAGCTGCGGAAAAGAGCACTCGCTGTGTTTGTACATATCGTCAAATACCACTTTGCATAGACCTATGTTTCAGAAAATTTCATGGCAAGCAATTGTGAGCAATCATTGTTACAAGAGAAGGAAATTTATCAAATAAATATGACATATATTGAAAAATTTGTTTTTGTCATTTAACTCCAGGGAAGGGCAATGGGAAGAATACTTCCCACCTTGTGTGACCTCAATTTCACAATTGGAGCAAATTTGATATTCTCTATGATAAATATACTAATCTGTTAACTACTATCTGTTCTCCATTCATTAAAGAAAACTGCTCAATAATTTTGTCCACTAAAGGGTTAAGGGGTGGGCAGAAGGCCTCCCTGTCACCTCCCCCCTCTTCCCGCCGCCCCAGGAAAGGAGAACGTGCACTCCGACAGCCTTGGAGTAGTGTCACTCGTGTGGAAGTGTTTCACAGACGCGGCCACCGAGCGGGCCGGAAGATCGCAGCCGTCGACGCCTTCTGTGGCTCGCTAATGCAGCCGCACTTAACTGCGCGTCGATTTTAATTTAGACGTGACCAGCGGTCCCGACTTTGCTTGTAGCTGCGGGCTGCATTAGGATTGCAGTCTGCTCGAGCCACCACCTGCTCCCCCAACCAGACCAGCCGCTTGTGTTGGGTGGTGGATGGGGGAAGGGGGGGAGAGAGAGGAGGTGAAACTGCCTATTGACTGGTTGCTCTGCTGCGGAGGCCATGTAGGGTGGGCAGAGAGGGGGGGGGGGGGGGAGAAGCGGGTACCCGGTAGCCCTAGCCCTCAGTGCGCGGGAATCGGGGGGGGGGGGGGGGGAGGGGCAGCCAACAGCTCGACTTAGCCTCCAACACGCGTGCCTAACATACGCGCCTTGCGTGTTAATGCGATGTCCGTGTTGCGATTATGTTGGATCCGCGCCATGCCTGGTTGCTTCATTTAGCAGACTTCTCTGCGTAACAACACACCTCTATACACACACACACACTGTATCATAAAAAGTACCCGACTGCCTACTAGTGGGCATTAATACGGGGAGCGTCCAGCCTTAGCCTAAACTGTGCTGGAGCCACTTTCAATGAGGGGTGTGCCTGTGGAGTAATGGCAGCCCATTCTTCCTCAATGGCACAAACCACAGAAGGTAACGATGTTGGACGCCGGAGTCAGCAGCGAATTCGACGTCCTAACTCATCCGAATTCTGTCAGAGACAGCAAAGGACTTGGAAGAACAGTTGAACGGAATGGACACTGTCTTGAAAGGAGTGTATAAGATGAACATCAACAAAAGCAAAACGAGGATAATTGAATGTAGTCGAATAAAATCGGGTGATGCTGCAGGAATTAGACTAGGAATTGAGACGCTTAAAGTAGCAAAGGAGTTTTGCTATTTCGGGAGCAAAATAACTGATGATGGTCGAAGTAGAGAGGATATAAAATGTAGACTGGCAATGGGAAGGAAAGCATTTCTGAAGAAGAGAAACTTGTTAACATCGAGTATAGATTTAAGTGTCAGGAAGTCGTTTCTGAAAGTATTTGTATGGAGTGTAGCCATGTATGGAAGTGAAACATGGACGATAAATAGTTTGGAGAAGAAGATAATAGAAGCGTTCGAAAAGTGGTGCTACAGAAGAATGCTGTAGATTAGATTGGTAGATCACATAACTAATGAGGAGGTATTGAACAGAATTGGGGAGGAGTTTGTGGCACAACTTGACAAAGAGGAGGGACCGGTTAGTAGGACATGTTCTGAGGCATCAAGGGATCACAAATTTAGCATTGGAGGGCAACGTGGAGGGTAAAAATCGCAGAGGGAGACCAAGAGATGAATACACTAAGCAGATTGAGATGGATGTAGGCTGCAGTAGGTACTGGGAGATGAAGAAGCTTGCACAGGATAGAGTAGCATGGAGATCTGCATCAAACCAGTCTCAGGACTGAATACCACAACAACAACAACTCATCCGAGAGCTGTTCCACTGGCTTCTGACTCTCGGAAGGCCAGTTCATTTCACGAATGTTATTGTTCGCAAATCATTGCCCCATATCAGCCGCTTTAAGGACAGGTTGCATTTCCATGCTGATACACCACTCTTCGTTACCGATGCGTTCCTAAATTGTAGGCACTACACAATAATGCAAAATGTGTTAGTACCCTTCTGCACTTAATGTTCCTTAAGCGCAATAGGGAGACCGTTGTCCAGACACGAAAAATTCTCGCATACCGTAAAACTGGCTCCTCCACACTTCGCTGCTATCAATAGACACGGTGTCACGTTCGTAACACCCAAACGTTCGTACCTCCCAAACCCTTGCATCGGATTGCCACAGGATACAGCGTGGTTCGTCACTCCAAATCATTCGTCTCCAGCCATCCACCGTCTTTACATCGCCTCGAGCCTCACTTGCCGCTGACTTCGGAAATGCGTGGCTCATCAGCAGTTGCTCGGCCACTGTACCGCATTCTTTTTAGGGTTTCGACCCGCCATCACTGAGCTAGCTGCGCTGCCGCAAGCAGTAATGGAAGTCACGGAGCGATTCCTTCCACTGATTACGCCGACTTTCTTTACAACTACAACGAAATGTGATATACCCACTCAGGAAAGCTGTCGTTAATGCCACTCTCACACAAAACCTGTTACTGCACCAAAATGTCGTCTTTTCTCATATGGTGCAAGCAATAAAAATGAAAGCATAAGTAGCCATTCCGAGTCACTGAAAGTAAAATACGCAGTGCGAGGCGACGGAGCTAATAGTTTTCGTACACCTGAGAAAATAGGTAAGTATTACATTTGTACAGTATTGCGTATGGTTACGAGGGTAAAATGTATTTTTGCACTCTTATAACCCTACTGCAATGTTTTCGTTCAGTGTTCTTATAAATATATATTTATTACTAATGTCATAACAGTAATGAGTAAGGTAGCTGTGCATAACATTTTTTGCGTCAGTGTGCAAAACTGTTTCATAATGACAGTTTTCGTATGTTCACCGCGCACCATTAAATTGACAATTCTTCATTTCCTACACAGGTTGTTTCGTAACGGCCAGATCGACAGAGTGATGACAAATAAGTGTTTGTATATTAGCATCTCGTGCTGTTGTATGAAAGTGCCTTCGCTAATCATGTCATACTGTCCGAATTCCCCAGTCTGTGTATCCGTTGGCCCTGTGATTCATTCTGACGTTTCGCTACGAAATGGACGCAGGAGTATGAATACTTGTTACAGTTTGTGCAAGTTCTCGCGGCTGAAGGGACGAAATGACAGAGTTAATAACAGTATGTATGACGTTACAATGAGCATTTATGTAACGCGCTTATGTTAGCACAATCGTGTGACTGTGTGGGTACAGATGTTCCTTCTGCTTACGTAACTATTGTCCGGAACGTGCGTGCGTGTGTGTGTGTGTGTGCGTGTGTGTGTGTGTGTGTGTGTGTGTGTGTGTGTGTGATGACTTTCTGAACAGGGGAATGTATTCGGCTACTAAGTACGAAAAGGATAAAAAAAAAAGGCAGAAGTGACAACGTCTTCAGTGCTAATTCAAGGACATACGAGACTTGTGCACACACGTGCCCACAGATTCTGTAACTGGATACCGGACCGTCCTAACGTTCGCACGCTATCACATTTCTAGTGCGGGGAAAGTGCATTTATAAGCCATTACTTCTGGATATTTTTTGTGACGCCGTCCTCGGTCAAATCAATTATAGTCAATACGAAAGTGTAAATATGTTCGGAAAGTTTTTGCACAATTTAACTAAAGTAGGAGCGAATGTAATAGAAGCATTCAGTCGTCGCTAGGCACAGGAAGAAGAGCGATAGCTTTGCTAGTCTTACATAAAATCGTGTGACCAGCTGGGAAAACACACACACACACACACACACACACACACACACACACACACACCTGTGCACCAACGTTGTACGGAAAGCTAGCAAGTTCTCGTTCTTTTTTGTGCGCCCTTCGACAACCCATATGAAACTGGAACGCAGGTTTCGCGAAACACTGTTGCACAAATTTAGAGAACCTGTGTTCTGCCACTGTCCTGTATCTCGCGTACGGATCATGAAAATGCGTACAGAGGCAGACAGACATTGTACCGTCGCTCAACAGGCGAGGGACAGAAAATCAACACTGAATGCACGTACCCTCCGCCATGCGCTGCACCGTGACTAGCGAAATATAAATGTACGAGTAGATGTAAAAAAAGCAGGCGGGAGGGAATGATACAGGGTGGCGCACGAAATGTGTTACCATTTTGTTTTTGAATATAAACTTTATTGTCAATACAATCTGAAAGGAACATATACTACATTGAAGAGCCGTCCACGGAGATTTGTTCTAACTCAGCACATGCTCAATATGTCCACCATTTCGTTTCCTAACTTCCTTCAAACGAACACTGAAGTTAGTGATTACCCTACGGCACATGTCTTCCATAATTTCATTGCAAGCTTCAAGAATAAGTCTGCTGAGCTCCATTAAATCACGTGGACGTTTCGGAAAAATGTTTTCCTTTAGGTACTCCCAAAGAAAAAAGTCACACGGATTGAGATCTGGACTATTGGGGGGCCAGTTTTGTCCGTCACTGAAGCGACCTGGAAACCTGAGTGAAATGATCCGCATGTCGAAATGCTCGAGTAGAAACTCCAACACAGTGTTTGCAGTATGTGGCCTTGCTCAATCTTGCATTAACCACTGCGTGTTGAAGGGCAAGGCAGTAGCAAGAAGCTGTGGAATGAAGCTATTGCGAAGCATGCTCAAATAACGCTCGCTGGTCACAGTTTCTTCAAAGAAAAAGGGTCCAGTAAGTCCTTGACTGGAAATTGCTGCCCACGCTGTAATCCTCGGAGCATAATGTTGTCATTCATGAAGCACTTGTGGGTTTTCAAAAAAAATGGTTCAAATGGCTGTGAGCACTATGGGACTTAACATCTGTGGTCATCTGTCCCCTAGAACTTAGAACTACTTAAACCTAACTAACCTAAGGACAGCACACACATCCATGCCCGAGGCAGGATTCGAACCTGCGACCGTAGCGGTCGCGCGGTTCCAGACTTCAGCGCCTAGAACCGCACGGCCACACCGGCCGGCTGTGGGATTTCAGTGGCCCAAAAGCGTACATTTTGTTTGTTAACCACACCGTCTAAATGAAAATGCGCCTCGTCTGAAAACCAAACGTTGTTGAGAGTTTCTTCCCTATCCTCCGCCCACTGAGCAAACAGTAGTCTCTGCTGCTTGTGTTCTTCAGTGAGCCTCTGTGCACAGGTCATCTTGTATGGGTACATATGGAGGTCACTTTTAAGAACGCGTTGAACGGAGCGTATGGATATTCCCAGTTGCACTGCTGCCTTTCTACACGATTTCCCGGGACTTCTGTGTACAGCAACTCGTACCGCTTCAATTGTCTCCGGCGAACAAACAGGCTTAGGCCGGGGTCGCTTCGCTTCCAATACTGTTCCTTCCTGTACAAATTTATCGTACAACCTGTGGATGGTCTTCTTGCAAGGGACCCGTCGTGTGTTAAACTGTTGTCGAAAACGGCTCTGAGTCACAAGGCTTTTCGTTTCATCAAAAAGTAACACAATTGCCGATCGTTGCTGTGCCGTCAGTCTTCCATTGTCATCCATTGCTGCTTACTAGGCTCCTAGTGGCAGTATCGTGAATTACACGTCATTTCGTAACTCTGCTGGTATTTCCAAGCTCTGCTGGTACTGCTGTAGAGATCCCAGCGGGATATCTAATGTGCGTCGTAAATTGTGAAAGAAACAATCGGTAACACATTTCGTGCGCCACCCTGTACTACCACCAGTCACGGTAACGTGTCCTTTCGACGCCTGCATTTAACCACAGAGGGCTAGAGCTGAAGCCGTGATCACCGTAGAAGCTCCCAGAGGGGGTCGCCATCTTCAGTCGCCTCGTAGCCGAGTCCCCCGCAGCCCTCTGCTTCGGTTCGCCACGAATGCCGGCGCTGTACTCATCAGTAGGGCAGAGCGCGCCTCACATACGTCGCGGCGAAGCACGTCGTTTGTTCGCGTCGACTCCCCAGCACTTGCTCGTAGCTTGCGTCACGCAAATCCTACTCGGCTAGAATCCCAAATAAGTTGAGAATATGTGGAATAAAGGGGTGAGTGTCTGTACAGAGAAGTGTGCGAGCAGCGGGTGGATAGTGGATGGCGCGGGAGATGCGAACGGGTGCTCGCCGACCGCCGCTTGGCATGGCAACAAAGACAGCCGAGGCCCCCGGCTTGTTTACAAACAGACACCACGAAAACAAAGCGCGCCGCCGATAGCGGGGTGTCCGGCCTTGCCCCCAGAGTCACACACACACACACACACACACACACACACACACACGGTTTGGTGCGGCTACGCAGCTGAGCGGCTCGGAGTGCGTCATGCACGCCGCGGTACCGCGTTCAAGCCCCACTGCTTCCGAAGCGTTTTTCGCCACAAGGGACTTCACAGATGAGTCCTTTTCGATTTTCTTAATAATTATACAATGAAACACCCAAGTAACTGGTATAGGCATGCGCGTTGAAATACAGAGATACGTAAACAGGCAGAATACGGCGCTGCGGTCAGCAGCGCCTATGTAAGACAAGTGTCTCGCTCAGTTGTTAAATCGGCTACTGCTGCTGCAATGCCAGGTTATCAAGATCTGAGTTTGAACGTGGTTCTATAGTCGCCGCACCAGCGATGGAACACATCTCCGAGGTAGGGATGAAGCGGGGATTTTCCGGTACGACCATTTCACGAATGTACTATGAGTATCGGAAATCCGGTGAGACATCAAATCTCCGACATTGCTGCAGCCTGAAAAAGATCTCGCAAGAACGGAATCAACGACGACTGAAGAGAATCGTTGAACGACACAGAAATGCAACCCCCCCCCCCCCCTCCCCTCGCAAATTGCTGCAGATTTCAATGTTGGGCCATCAACAAATGTCAGCAAATCATTCAACGAAACATCATCGATATGGGTTTCATAGTCAAAGGCCCACTCGTGTATTCTTGATGACTGCAAGAAACAAAGCTTTACGCCTCGCCTGGGCCCGTCGACACCGACATTGGACTGTTGCTGACTGCAAACTTGTTGCCCGGTCGGACGAGCCTCGTTTCAAATTGTATCGAGCGGATGGACGCGTATGGATATGAGACAACCTCATAAATCCATGGACTCTGCATGTCAGCAGGGGCTGTTCAAGCTGATGGAGGCCCTGAAATGGTGTGTGTGTGTGTGGGGGGGGGGGGGGGGGGTGTAGTTGGAGTGATATGGGAAGCCTGATACGTCTAGATACGATTCTGACAGGTGACACGTACGTAAGCATCCTGTCTGAGAACCTGCATCCAGTCATGTCCGTTGTGCATCCGACGTACTTCGGAATTCCAGCAGGACAATGCGACACCCCACACGTTCAGAATTTGCTACAGACTGGCTCCAGGAACATTCTGAGTTTAAACACATTCGCAGGCCACCAAACTCCCCTTACATAAACATTATTGAGCAGATCTGGGATGGCTTGCAACCTGCTGTGCAGAAGAGATCTCCACCCCGTCGTACTCCCTACGGATTTATGGACAGCCCTGCCGGATTCGTGGTGTCAGTTCCCTCCAGCACTGCTTCAGACATTAGTCCAGTTCATGCCACGTCGTGTTGCGGCATATCTGCGTGCGCGCGGGGACCCTACACGAGATTAAACAGGTCCAGTGTAGAATCCGAGGGTTACTATCCAGACACCAATTTCCCGAAACAACATGACTCACTTCTGAAAATAAGTGTTATGAAAACTCCTGTCAAGATTAGACTTTCAAGAATTGTTGCCTTAATAACTTATTCGTCGGTAGCTAAGTGCGTAGCATGATAGACCTGTAATCGTAAAATTCCTTGTTCGAACATAACATTTTTTACTTTGCGTTTTATTTAAATTCCATATTTATTCACAAATGGAGAGTTAACTAACGATCAACGAATCGTTTTTTCTTTAAAAATAACATTTCATTTTTAATTCCTGTAGTATAAAAATGACATAAAAAGCGATACAGACAGGTGGAATGAGTCTTTGTTAAATTCTGGTTCCCACCCAACAGAACAGCGACCACAGAATGGGCCACAACAACGGGGTATATTAGCTCGTGGAGAAGATGATTGATAGGATTCGGAAAAGAAGGACTGCCTTTTAGGGCCACGTGCTACGAAAAAGACCAGAAAAGATTTCTAAAAAAATGTTAATCTGATTTCATGACAAGATAACGAAAGAGGCATGGTTTACAGAAGTCGATAAAGATCTATGAGATGTGTAAATTTCTCATCGAGATAATCCACGAGTGTGGTCCGCTTAAGGAATCATTACGAACACACAAGGTTTCCAGAAAAATCTGAAGCTGAGCATCGGATGGCGTGTACAAAAGAGAGAAAGAAAACCCCGGAAATGAATGCACCAGCACTGGATGGCAATTATAGCTGGGATACTGTTCATTCTCAAGATATAACCAAAGTAATTTCTTTTATATTTGACGTGTCGCATTTCAGTACGAAATTTTAACTTATTGTGAATACTTACGTTTACATGAGTGCTAACTAGAAACCGAGATATGTTGGTGTTAGTAAAAATTATTATTCAATATTTGTTAATGACCATTTCCATTTATCAGTAAGTATGGAATTTACGTAAAAAACGCTACTGTTGACATTCGAAATAGTTACTGAACCATTACAATCCTGTTACGCTATATATTCACCTACTGCCGAATACGTTAATAAGCGAAAAATGTTTGTACTTTACAGCTCTCGAAAATCTTCCAGTTCCAAAGGCTTTTTAAGAATTGCTTCGTACTACATTAGGGAATTGAGGTGTCAGTGGAATTTCTGGAGTCACAACTGAGGAATTACTAGGATCAGGAACTGTGCCCCCATTTTCTCCTCCTAGTCTTCTTCTTGCATACGTTTCGTCTATTCTCTCGTCATCTTTCACGGTCTGTTCCCCTTCTCCCAACTTTCGTACCTTTTCTTTCCTTCTCCTCTTCGCGTGCATTTCCATCATCATCTCCTCCTTCATTATCTCCTCCTCGCCCTTCTCCTCATTATCACTTCTTATTCGTCGTCTACTTATAGCTCTCCTTTCCATTTCACCTTCCCCTTTTACTATTTTTTTCTTTACTTCATTCTTCACCTAACACCCCTTTACCCATTCAATCTTCCGTCCACGCTCCCCTGTTTTCTTTCACACCCGAGTCGTTCCCCTTCTACCTGCCGCTGCCTGCCCGTCCTCTTTCCATTTTGTGTACCTCGACGTAAGATCAAATTTTCACATTTAATTCGGTGATTATAATGCGTAACTGCGGAACGGGCAGGACGTCAGGCCACCTCTCCAGCTTTGCCAGATAATAAAACGGGCGCTATTAAATTAAGAGCCCTGCCCCGCGTGTCGGCTAAAAGTTTCCGCTAGGGACTGTCCCGCGTCTCATTATAATTAAAAGCTACTCTGCTCGCCGCACACAGAGTCCTTTCCTACGCAGCGGCTCCCGTTACTGGCACGCTGTTCACAAAACCAATTTCAGAATTGAGTCTAATGTCGTTGTTCTGGACACGGCGGCGGCAAGTTTCCAGCAGGCTGCGCTTTGACACCAACCCACAATGTCATCTGAAGAGGCTAGTCTTTGGGAGATATCCAGCACACTCCTGCAAGTCAGATGTAGCTGGCTCGCAATGATCGTAGGACAGAAGCAAGCAGTCTAGATCGTTTGTTGTTAGTGTGTTCAAATGTTAAACACCGATAACGGAATCTACGTGGCGCATTAGCCCAACTGGAGATTAAGTTGCCTACAGCACTGCAAAGACTTGCTATCTCCCTTGATTCTTTCCCTATTATTTGTATGTGTGTGAGGTATGTAATTATATAAACAATAGGTTTGTGTAAGACAGACCAAATTTCGTCACAGAAACCCACGTTTCTTCATTACCAGTGTGCTATATGCAAATCAATGAGAACATGAAAAAGTGTCAAATTTACTTGAAGTTATCTAAGACTGTGTGACAATAGATACATTTATCAAAAGAAAAAATATTAAACAGATGACAGGTGAGTTTTTTCTGTCATTAAAAATTTACTTACATCTGCTAAATTGCGATTTAAATTATATTAAATATTGACTTTCATGAATATCTCTAATTTATGATCAAATAACTGATTATGGAGTTTATACTGCGTAGGAACTGTTTAAATTAAACAGATATATACTAGTTATAAACTTGGATCTCACTTCTCTTCTTTGGTATTTATACCATCATAAATACTTTTAAATCAATTATTTTGCCTTAAAATAGGTTCATATAATTTTTATAAAGTTATTAATCAAAACAGAGTTAATTAAACAAAACCTGTAATAATGTTTTGTATTAAGGTTGACGAATTGAACTATTTATTTTAAACAGAATGGTACATTTCAAACACCAAATAAATTAAATACAAGAACCGTTGGCCCTCAAACACCATAATTTTAACAATAGTTATATACTGCATTATGATTACTGCATTAAGTTATCTGTATTAAAAATAATCCCAAGTTTCAAAAGGAAATAAATGAAGTGCCTAATTGCATTCACATCAACCTGAGAAGCTGGAATTTTACCTAATACTGCCCTTTGTTTTATTTTCAGGTGAGCAATCCTGCTGTCGCGACCACAGCTTACTTTGGGGACTTCGGTTTTCTACATCGGTATGTACCTGAGCAGAGCAAATTCCTTGTGGCCGGGTCTTTCCCTAGAAGCAAGCAAGCCAGAGGAGCGCGTAACACGAACAGTCGAGATACCTGTTGTCAGTTCACGATTTTTATGCCCACCATTCATCAGAGCATCGCAGCTGTGGAGCAGGAGGAGATATTGTTAATGAAGTCCAGTTGTTCAGACACATTCAAGACGGGCTTTTTCCATTATTTATGTGTGTTTCGTTTGTCACAAGTGTAGTAGTATGTCATTTTGTTTGTTGTTCAGCCCAAAAACTTACTTGGCGCAGTTCAATTCTTTTGTCCCACATTTCTCTCTATTACAAAACTGACGACTGCCTGATGCCTAATGCTGTACCTTATCAGCTGATACTGTTTATAGTGAAGTTGTGCAGTAAAGCTCGTTTCTCCCCAGTTCGATGTGTTATCGCTTCACTAGTTAATCAAGCAGTCTAATCTTCAGAATTCTTCTGTAGCACAGTGACTCAGACAGCTTCTGTTTTCTTACCCTCAACATTACATGCCTATACAAGGCTACACTCGAGATAAACGCTTCCAGAAAAGACATTCCAATAGTTAAATTTACTTTATATGTCAACAAGTTTCTCTTTCTCAGAAACGCTTACCTTGAAAATTGTACGTCTGCATTTTACATTCGTTTCCACTCTCTCATCGTCAGTTTCGTGTTGCCTCAGTAGTAAAATTGTTCAACTATTTTTAGCGTCACATTTCCTAATGTAACTCTTCCAGCATCGCCTGATTCAGATCTACTGCTCATCTTATAACCTTTTTAGAAAAAAGTGATCTATTCTGCTCATCCGATTTTCCAAGCAATTTGCTGACTACAGTGTCGTCGGCAAACCTCGAGGTTTTTATTGCTTGCCCTTTAACTATAATTACCCACCCAAACTTATGCTTGGTTTTCTTCACAGCCTGCTCGAAGTACAATTGATCATCATCAGCAATAGCCGGCAACCGTCTCCCGCTCCGTTCTTAAACACTGCCTTCTTTCCCTGTCGTTCGATTTTTATAACTGCTGTCTGGTTTCTGTACAAGTTGTAAATAACTTTTGGATCGCTGTAGAGTTTCAAATAGTGTGTTCCAGCCAACACTGAAAAGCTTTTTCGAACTCCGCTAATGCTAAAAATTTGAGGTCTCTCTTCATGCCAACAATGGTAATCAACCTGGTCTCTACCATCCACTAGTGGGCGTCCTGCTTTCATGGTGAGCGGTACGCAAGAGGGATTTTAAAATCATTTTCATTACGTATTCATGAAATTATGACATGAAGTATTTGATACGTAATTATTATATTGTAAGCTTCATAATTTTTATAGAGTAAAGTTACTTTCTACTTTATAAATTATTATCACTGAGCGGTCGATGGCCAGTTAGAAAATTTTACCACTGACAAAAGATACAGAAGTGAGAGGTAAGTAATCTGTGTGGACAGTATGGCCTCGCGTGTCGCTTCAATCACCGGGAACCCACACTGATCTTCCTGCAGCTCCGTTTGTAACAGTGTTTGTAGTACAGAAGTAGGCTGTCTGCTACCACATCGCACGGCCATTTTTTCTCGATCAAAACCGAGTCGGTTTTATCGCTGAAAGTATCGGTTTTCTGTTATACCGGTTATTCCCCTCTCCAGTCTAACCTGACTCTTAAAACCGCTTAAAACAAGTATTTTCTGAAATAATAGCGACAAAAAACCGAAAATCGGTTATTTCAACAATAAAAGTACACAGAGAACAAATGTTTAAAAACGCTAACAATTCCTCCCTGTTTTACATTATACATTTCAAGACACACAGAATCAAAGACTCGAAAAAATTGGTAAGTAAAAGAAAACTTAGTCCGCCCACCATTTACTGCCTCTCTCGAAAAATGAGGGATTGAATAACACAAAATATTCTCCATTATTCTCCTATAGATTGTAAATTTTTAAATCCGTACTCAAAAAACGTGTTGTAACTGGGAGTCATAGCAGCATTTGGGAATTACCCAGAGTCACTGTCGTTCGTCACCAAGGACTACAAGCAGATACAGGCGTCTTATGCACACACACGCGAGATCAGCTATTTTGTAACTTTATTACGAACTGTGAATGAACTGTTCAGTTATTAATTTATTGCTTTCACATAACTTCCTTTCGCTGTTACTAGTTCTTAGAAATGACAGAAAAATAATAAGCTTTTTGTGAAATTTGTAGTGTTGTTTTCGTTTATTTCGAAAGTAAAATCAAATGTATATTTTTACATTTCAACGGGAATTCGAATACAATTGACTTTTTACTGGCAAAATCAAAAATGCTCTTTCAGCAAATTCAAATAAACAAGTTGCAAAATAGGCAAAAACTAACATTTATCAGGAACAAATGCATGGAAATAACTGAAATTTCTTTAATGAATCAATGCACTGCCCAATATTTATTCTGCAGTATGTTAATAATACTCGTCCTGTGGTGTGTTGATCTGTAAGTTCACTCACGTCACCAGAAACAATATTATTTAGAACCGGTACCAATCTTTCAGAAGCCACAGAACTTGCTCCTAAACTCGCTTTAAAAAAAATTATTTAAAAAGTAAAATATTTTAGTACCACTGTTATGGCACACTGATGTACTGGTTTTATAACCGGATATCAGTAAAAAAAATGAAAATACCTGTTACAACCGATATCAAAACATACCGAAAAATATCGGTTATTCAGAACTAAAACACCGGCATCGGTTTAACCGGTCGGTTTTTCCCACTTCTGTACCAAAGGTGCAGCCGCGAACAGTCAGTGTGGGCTACACCTCGATCGCGGGTCAGAGATGTAAGATGTGGGAGGCCGCCCAGCTCTTCGACCACAGATACTAGTAGACGCCTTGCTGTGCAGGAGGTACAGGGCTGGTGTGGCTCCAACATAAACCACGTGACTGTTGGCAAAACGTGGCGGGATTTCAAATCAGCGGTCTGCCATCCTGTGTTTGTATCGTATTTTACCCACATTTCTCAATTGGCTGCCAAATGCTTCCAATAAAAATTACTTTTTTATTTGCGAAAAATTATGTCAGAACTACATTTGACCTGGATTTGTTCACAGTACAATTTATAAAATCTAACAAGTACATCTAACGCTCCTCTGGTGGGCAGCGGGACGAAATTACTATAAAATATCAATTAAAGTAAAATGTTTAAATTCTTTTAAACTTACACATTGGATTCGCCGCGTTTTGAGCTCTAGTCACTTATAAAAGAAAATGTGATATGGGAATTATGTCAACTATCAAAATTGTCGACTTTAGGAGCAGGTCCATTTTAGAGTATCAATTTTAGATGCACTTCACTTCAAAGGTTCAGTTCCTACTATTTTTACAAAAGTTTAAACTACCAGTACAAAAAAATGATATTTTAGGTGAAAGTTGAGACTTTGAAGTTTCCGAAAATAATTTTGGAGCCTACATTTATTTAACAGTATTAGAAGGTAGAAAAAAATTATCTTCATGTGTCGACTATAGGTGCTCTTACCCCATTATAATCTCACTTGTATATACAAAAAGGCGCGTATGTGCAGATGGCTTAAAGTTCTTCCGTTTCAGGGCCTGTATACAAAGCTGCCTTCTGTGTTCGTCCTTAGGGAACCTTTGAGTAGGAACGAGAAACAGTTGTACTTACTTCTGTAACCGAATTATCACAGACAATTTCCAGAATGTAATATGAGTCTGACTTTACAGGCATCACTTTCAACACTTTAATTTACGTGATACTCTATTTCAAGTGTAGAAAACACATAAAAGTCACGTCAGCAGATTGAAATAAACGCATCTCCACTATCATAGAAGCACTTACACGTGAAATGTAATGCCATTTCCCCCGACAAAACGCTGAGTACAGCCATAAGCGCAACACGAAACAACCATGTTTTGCCAACATTCACGTGACTAGCCCAGAGATTTTGGAGCCACGAATTACATTTATGGTCGAAGGTCCAGCTAGACAGACGTAACATCAACACAGGAAAAAGAAATGTGCAGCGGGGAGGGGGGGGGGGTGCGCTTTGCTGCGGTGAGGGGGCGGCCAGCTGTCTGGTGAGTCCCGACCGAGGGGGGGGGGGACCCATTGTGGCACACCCACGCACACGTCGAACGAGAAGAGAGGAAACCAGAGGCACAAACGCACACCTGCCACAGCAGTGGGGGGGAAGCTGTGCTCTGCACGACACGCGATACATTCACGAACGCTCCTGGAAAGTTAAAGGCCACATTTCGGCGGCTAGTTCAGTAGGCCGTATTTTTTAATCGTCAATTTAGAAAAGAAATTAATGGTCGGGGAGGTTTGCCGATGATATTGTTAATTCTGTCAGAGACAGCAAAGGACTTGGAAGAGATATTTGACTTGGATGGAAAGGATCTTTTAAGGAGGAGGGCGTAAGATGGACAGGAAGAAAAGCAAAACACGGGTAATGGAATATAGTGGAATGAAGTGAGCAGATGCTGAGGAAATTACGTTACCAAGTGAGCAGTAGATGAGTTTTGTTATTTGAGGGGGAAAAATAATTGGTGACGGCCGAAGTAGAGAGGATATACACTAAAGAGCCAAAGAAACTGGTACACACGCCCGCGAGCACGCTGAAGTGCTGCAACACGACGTGGCATGGACTCGACTAATGTCTGAAGTAGAGCTGGAGAGAATTGACACCAAGAATGGCGCAGGGTTGTAAGGGTACAAAGGGGTGGAGATCTCTTCTGAACAGCAAGTTGCAAGGCATCCCAGACATGCTCAATAATGTTCATTTCTGGGGAGTTGGGTGTTCAGCGGAAGTGTTTAAACTCAGAAGAGTGTTCCTGGAGCCACTCTGTAGCAAGTCTGGACGTGAGGGGTGTCGCATTGTCCTGCTGGAATTACCCCACTCTGTCGTAATGCACAATGGACATGAATGGATGCAGCTGATCAGACAGGATGCTTACGTACGTGTCACCTGCCAGAGTCGTATCTAGACGTATCAGGGGTCCCATATCACCCCAAATGCACAAGCCCCACAGAGTTACAGACTCTCCACCAGGCTGAACAGTCCCCTGCTGACATGCAGGGTCCATGATTCATGAGGTTGTCTCCTACACGTCCGTCCGCTCGATACAAGTCAAAGCAGAAGTTCGTGAAAGAAAATTTGGTTTTATGAAGGGTGTGAGGCAGGATTGTAGCTTGTATTACTGGTGTTCAACTTGTACGTCGAAGGAGGGATGCAAAAAGTGAAAAAATGCTTCTAATGGCTCTAAGCACTATGGGACTTAACAGCTGAGGTC
Organism: Schistocerca cancellata; assembly: GCF_023864275.1. NCBI lineage: Eukaryota > Metazoa > Arthropoda > Insecta > Orthoptera > Acrididae > Schistocerca > Schistocerca cancellata. Next base: position 10,901,423 of record NC_064635.1, on the reverse strand, counting down.
ATCATTCCCCTAGAGCTAGAACTACTTAAACCTAACTAACCTAAGGACATCACACACATCCATGCCCGAGGCAGAATTCGAACCTGCGACTGTAGCAGCAGCGCGGTTCCGGACTGAAGCGCCTATAACCGCTCGGCCACAGTGGCCGGCAAAAAGTGATGGGAAATTTCGGTACAGGAAAGTAGTTGAAGGGGAGCACTAGCAACACTCAGCTTCGCAGACAAAGTAACCGTTCTAGAGGAAATATAGAAACCTTAGGAGCACCCTTGGGAAGAAACTGCAGCAAAATTAGCACAGAATATGGAGTAAGGATAAACAAAGCAAAGATGATGGTGTGAGTACACTTGAGAGGACAAAAACAACTTGCATAACATGCAATTTGAGAACAACACGGTAGTACAAGAAGTAACAGTTCTCTCTACGAGGTAGGATTACAGTGGATGGATGGTTACAATGGATGGTATCTCAAGTAGACTGACTTAGAGGAATAAAACAATTCCCATGAAGGGGATCTATCGGTGTCTCGGTTTGATTGGTAAATAAGAAGAAATTCGTGAAAACTTGTATCTGGAGCGCGTTACCGCGTGAAAGCGACACGTGGAATTATGGAATCAATAAAAGAAAACGGAGACATTAGAAAAAATAAAATAAAAGCTGGGTTGCGAATCAGCTCTGTGCCATGGCCAGCATCCGAAACGCCAGCTTCATAGGTAAAACTGAGGGAACTCATAGCGTTGCCGTATTGAGACTTGATGCTACAAGAGAATAACAGCACAAACGCGTATAATGGAATTTAACACGCCTGTGCAACCTCTACCGTTTCATCTCCTTTTCCTGGAGCGTACGTCGCGACTTGGTGCTGTATGTAACGGAGCGAGCGTGGAAAACACGAGAGAGAAAGAGAAGGTGCGGAGGCTTTTGGTGGCAGATGCGGACGGCTGGCGAAGCGCGAGGTAGGAAGAGAGCGATGGAATGGGTGGGGTGGGGTGGGGGAGACGAAGAAGGGGAGGCGGCAGCGACAAAGCAGACTGCAGGCCGCGCAAGTTGCGGGAGTTTAAAGCACCGGACAACCGACCCGAAACTTCTCGCACGGGCCGGCGATACTGCAGCCACTCCAGGCGTCGATATCTCGCTCGCCAAGAGTCGATACGGTGCGAGAGTTACTTGCTGGGCTGCATCTGCAGAGACAATACGCACGATTCGATGTGCACTGTCCTCTGCCGTTAGTCCCAGAGACTTTGAGGGTCACCCTTCTCCACAACTAGACGTCTGCGCGGATATAATAATCATTATCATTGTTCAGCTCCCTTGTTTGGATGATCTGCGAAAACTGGGAGGAGATCCAGGAACAGCTGGATGCTTGGGAACAAAATGTGAGATAGTAAGGAATGAAATTTAAAGTGCGAGATCCCGGTTACAGCTAGAAAGATAGATCAACAAACCGAATAAGGATTGCAGGTGAACGACTGAAGAAGGTGGAAAGTGTCAAGTACTTGAGAAGCGCGACAGAGAAAATGGAAAAAATGAGGAAGATATTAATGAACGTGGCAGACAGGCAGAACCATTCCTGTTAAGTATTAAGTATTAGTTTGGAAAAATGACGTCCCACAAAAAAACAAAGAAGTAATTATATAAAAGTTACTACATCCCAATAGTGACCTGTGATCTGAAACACGGTCAGTGAAGGAAAGATACGTAAGCACCTTACAGGCGTGTGAAATGAAGTTCCTCAGAAGTAGTATGCGAATTAGAAGGGGAGAGAGGATGAGTAGCGTTAACACTCGTCTTAAGAAACAAAAAGGCAATTGTCCGTCTGGGCAACCTCCATAAATCGCCAGTAGCAGATTATGGCTTCAAGCAATCACCAAATTCGTTTCTCCGACACTATAGTTTTATCGAGATCCAGTCACGACCATGCTAGAGTGTACAGAGAGGCTATAGAAATTCAGAAACACAAAATGAATTTCACCAATCAAGAAGAAGGGTTGAGAACAGACAAGTTGTGAGGCTTAGTGCTAAATAAAACAAACAGCGCCAACTTTTCCCCGCTGCAAGCTCCAGAACACGTCGGTGCGACTGCGCGATCTGAGGCAGTGGTCTTATGACGTCACAACCCGATCTAGAGTTCCTATATAAGAAGCTGAATCGTCCGCCATGTTTTCCCCAACTCTGAAGATTAGGCAATGTTTACCTTGTGGGTGATTGACCGATTCACGCAAGTTTTTACGATATTTCTTATAAAATATCTTATATTGGATGTATGGAGTGTACCAAACTGTAATTAATGTGCGTAGACATACTTAGAATGTCCTTTAAAATTGAAATGTAATATCAAACGACTGAAGAAATGTAAGCTCAGAACTTCAGTGGTAGTTTGTAAATGTGTTGCTTGTTAAGATGTGGTCAAAACTTGATTCTCTGAAGGTTAGGTTACTTGCGCAGGTTCCCTCAGGATGATCATCGTCCTACCATACCGATATAAGAAATGGGTTTAAATATAATTCAGTTTGTGTATGTATGTTTATGACAGTTACTTATAAATACATCACAATAAATATTCCTGTCTACTTTGGCAATTGCGAAAATGTGCCAGGTATCAAAAAAATTTGAGACGAACTGCTTCAGTTTAGTTTTCAACTGGGAGCACAAACGCAATTGTACACAGTTGGTTCACGCTTACAACTGTTTTTATTAACACGTATCTACGACACACAACTGAGCGGGAGGTCCTGGTTCCCAGTTGTCTTTGCGGCAATTTATGGCCCATATTTTTCTTCGTTCGGGGTCACCTGGAAATCTATAAGCATTCGCAAACCATTTTTTGCAATGGATAGAGCGTTTCTCAGGTGAGTAGCTACCCATATTTATGACGAATTATTCAGTGCATTTGATTAGAAATGGCCACTCGCATCGTGACTCATATGTAAACAAGTGTGAATATCCTGTACTTCGGGGAAAACATGGCGGACACTTCAGCTCAGGTTACAGGAGTCTTAAGCCGACGGCCGGCCACGGTGGCCGTGCGGTTCTGGCGCTGCAGTCCGGAACCGCGAGGCTGCTACGGTCGCAGGTTCGAATCCTGCCTCGGGCATGGGTGTGTGTGATGTCCTTAGGTTAGTTAGGTTTAAGTAGTTCTAAGTTCTAGGGGACTTATGACTTAAGATGTTCAGTCCCATAGTGCTCAGAGCCATTTGAACCATTTTTGAACCATTCTTAAGCCGACTGTTGCGTGGATACGTGTAAACAGTTCGGCTTGCTGAGCTCGTTTAACTGCTATCTGGGTCTTTTGTAGGCTTTGGTGATGTCTCTAGCACTGTGAGACGAAACGTAGGCAGAGAATTATGCCTCGGACAATAGCCTAAGGCCCGAAAAAAAAAGACCGAGGACAGAAAAATTAATTTGTCGCGCATTCCCCTCGCAGCAGTGTTTGATCGCGGCCCACGCCGCGCCGTGTAGAGCTGAGCAATTTGTAGCGGGGCGCGCCGTCGCGGTTCGTCTATTTCGGTCGCGGCGGACCCAGCAGGAATGCCGAGCTGGAGTTTGGGCGCGTCGCAGCGTGTCTGCCACTTGTCACCGCGGCACCCACTGTCCGTCAGTGCTGCCAACCGAGAGGAACACACGAGTTCCGCCGGGGATCTCATTATCTGGAGGTGCAGGCGGGGCACCTGCTTCCCCAACCATTGGGGTCTGGAGTGCAGCGTGTTCACTGATTACAGAAACCTCGTGCAGTTCTAGAATGGAAATATAATTATGCAGTGCTCAAAGTGCGCAGCTAAGTTTTATAGCCTTTATTTGTACTACAAGCCAACTTCGGCTGAATTAACATCGTGTTGTCTGAAAGTAAATGGTACCTTATTCCTAATTTTACAGCTAATTACTAAATGGATTTTATTATTACGCACTTTTTCATACGTCTGATGGTTTTGACATCCATGCGGTATCGGTGGCTGTGCCACTGTCTACTTGCTTGTTAACTACGTTCCTTTCGTGGTATTGGACTAATAATGGTTGGTTATCACCTCATTACTTTATGTCGTTCTCAGCTTATATTTTCGTATCAGTGTTTTCGTGACAGTTTATTTGACAGCTAATCCAATGATGGTCACTAAAATACTGATATGAAAATATAAACTGACTTTACATAAAGTTTAGCACACTGGACTCGCATTCGGCAGGATGGCGCTTCAATCTCGCGTCCGGTCATCCTGATTTAGGTTTTCCGTTATTTCCCTAAATCGCTTCAGGTAAATGCCGGGATGGTTCCTTTGAAAGGCACGGCCGACTTCCTTCCCCATCCTTCCCTAATGATGCGACCTATGACCTCGCTGTTTGGTCCCTTCGCTCGAATCAACCAACCAACTACATAATTTAATAAATCAGGTAAGATGATAACCAACCATTATTTGTCCAATACCACCAAAGAAACGTAGTTAACAAGCAGACAGACAGTGACAGCACCACCGATATCGCATCTATGTCAAAATCATCGGACGCATGTAAAAATGTATAATAATTAAATCCATCTAATAATTACCAAAATTTAGAAATAATGTACCATAATTATGTACCATTTAGTTACAGATAACGTGGTCATAATTCAGCCGAAGTAGGCCTTTAGTAAAAAGTAAAGGCAATCACACTTACTATCTTACTTGGAATTATAATCAGAGAATGTCCTTAGGAGACACATGCAACGCAGCGGGCCCAAAAGAATATAAGTTGTAGAACTGATTTCCCGTGAGTCCGCTGTCTCGTTTAGGCAGTTGTATTACGTGGCTGACTGCAGGTATACACTACTACGGCTTTAGCAACTGCTGTACAATTTATGTCTGTAGAGTCTTGGCGCCGTTAGATGCCTTCTCTTTCCCCCCTCGCCCCCCCCCCCCCCCCCCCCATGGATAAATTTTTAGTGACGCCAATATCCGGAGCATCCGCACTGAAGCAAGTCAGTAGGTAAGGACTATCAACAACTGCTGTGTCCGTTGTCCACACCTACAATGCATCGACATTAGCACACCGGACAAAAAATTACTGGCCTCCAGGACACATCTTGTTCATTTCCTCTAGTACCGCTCCTGGAGAAAATGAAGCAAAACAAACTAAGCGGCGACTAACGGACATGTTTTTCTGTATCTCAGGCTTGACAGTTGTCAATGTGAGGTATACGAGACACTGCATTTATTTTACTTTACTGAGTTTAGAGAACGCTATGAGCTCTTCATTTAATGTATACATCGAAAGCCTATACAATATAAACATTTTTAGCGAGAATTCACTCTCCTGAAGTCACATTCTTCGACAAGTTGTATGAGAATTACTTTGTTTTACTTTTGGATACCTTAGGATTTTTCACTTGGAAAGTTATGTCGATAAATAGTTTAGACAAGAAGAGAATAGAAGCTTTTGAAATGTGGTGCTACAGAAGAATGCTGAAGATTAGATGGTTAGATCACATAACTAATGAGGAGGTACTGAACAGAACTGGGGAGAAGAGGGGTTTGTGGCCCAACTTGACTAGAAGAAGGGATCGGTTGGTAGGACATGTTCTGAGGCATCAAGGGATCACCAATTTAGTATTGGAGGGCAGCGTGGAGGGTAAAAATCATAGAGGGAGACCAAGAGATGAATACACTAAGCAGATTCAGAAGGATGTAGGTTGCAGTAAATACTTGGAGATGAAGAAGCTTGCACAGGATAGAGTAGCATGGAGAGCTGCATCAAACCAGTATCAGGACTGAAGACAACAACAACAAGTTATGTCTGCAGGGATCCAATTTAAGAATTCTGCATCACAATAGGGGATCATTTGGATGCATATACAGGGAGGGAAGGTCCGAGTGACAATGAGTTTCACTTCTAATCTCTTGGTTGTGAATATCATTTACCATTTGTTGATCACCTTATCGGCACAGAAGTGTAAGTATCCAAAGATCATTGAAGAAGCTACTGAAAAACACTCTGTAATAGACCTTATACATTGCTTGTATTGTAATGTCCTGTAAAATAAAAAGTGTTGATCTTTACTGCGCGGCAGCAGAACAGTATCGAGTGAAAGTGTGGCAAGTACTGTAGCAGTGCCACCTGCAGGTCTGCACAGTGAGGGAGATTTCTGAACTGAAAGCAAGCAGAACTGGATGTTCTCTTACTTAGTCACGCGTCGGTTCCAAGTCACTTTGTAATTCATTCAGAGTGTTTCATTTACTGTCTGCCGACTGATCTCTACTTCTGGCACGGTCAGTACTTTTATTTTTCTGGGCGTGCATAATGTGGATTTTTTGTATTATTATGCGCTCAGCTGTTCGCTGAGAGCCAGTTGTTTGTCTCATATGCATGTTTTGGGGGTCCTTCATTAACAGACCTGTAGAATCTCTAAAGGTAACAATTTTCGAACACACTTCCAATATCTTAGGTAAACCACTTAGGGGCTGTGGACAAGAATTTGGAAAGTGACTGTTGTGCTGTGTCGACTGTAAACTAATACATCTCTCGACGGCTGGTCCATCACGGGCAGCCCCAGACACTGCTTCCACTGCTCGGAGAAGCACGAGCGGCAGAAGAGCGAAAATGAGACATTGTGTGCCCACGGCTCGGAGCGCAAGTGTGGTGCGGCTTCCGCCCCCCCCCCCCCTCTCCCACGCGAATGTGCCGAGAGTCTGTAGAGGTACAGGGAGAGAGCAGCCAACCGGACGATACGGCGGCCATTTTTCTGCCAAACTGTGGGAGGGACTTTTGAATGGCCAGTAGTGCAGTAGTTGAGTACACACTCACCGAATCAAAAGCACAAGACAATATCGCGAAATCATTCGTTAAATGCCTTTGTTATAATAATTTTGACACAGCCAATTTACAGGTCTGTTTTCAAATTTAACTATGTATATTGCAAGTTGTTTTATATGTAGTAAAAAGCAAAAACGACTTACTTCGCACAGATAAGAGTACTTGGTCGGTTTCCACGTGGCTCCTGTTTGATTTATGTCAGCCCTGTTGACTGCGGCTGTCCACTGCTGTCGTCTTCCTTCATTGCGTTGAAATGCTAACATGCGAAATCCACCTTCGCCTCTATTGGAACAACCAAATGCGGCACAACCTGGCATCGTTTACGAACGTCTGCAGAACGAATTACAGATGTCAAAAACAATACTGTACAATTACTAACGTCTCTACTTCAAACATGTAGGCCTACCGAGTTCAACACAAAACGCTTCATTATATCAACTCGTGTTTAAGATCGCAAACGCTAATTACGTACTGAAAACGATATACAACTAAATCGAACCTGCATGCGTGACGCATAACAAGCCTCTCAATAATTCAAATACCTTTTAATCGTTTCCAAAAGTCCTCTGAATTTCAATTCAACTCAAAAGCACGGCGAACGTAGGAAGCGCAAGAGACGTTTGGCAGAAAAATGGCACCAAAGCTAGTCAACCAATCACGGGCAACTTCACCTGCGGCCACTCTCTATGTATACAGGCTCTCCAGGTAGAGGCAACGTGTTGGCGCACGCCAGAGTTCCCTCAGCCTTTGCGCACCGACTGTGAACTCCGCTTCCCACACTGCTACACCGTATTCAGCGCGACCAGAACGCTGCCTTAATGGGGTGACTAATATTTCGTCCGACGGGCTTACATTATCGCTCCTTTCGCCAGCCACTCCAGCAACCGTCCCCGTGCAACGGCCGGCTCTCCCGTTAAAACCTGGACAGGCTCGCTGCCGAGGCGCGTCAAGTATTTAGCAGGGCTCCGGCGCTCGCGATTGATTCCAGCACGCCGCCTTAACTGCGCGATTACCGCGTCTCGTGCAACGCCGCGGACATTATACACGCGTTTTCGCTCTCCTCCGCGAGTCTGAAAGTCGAGAATCGGCCGGGATCCGGTTCCAGCGGCCAGACCACAAGCCTGGAGCGCATTCAGAGTGGCTGCTTACGCGCTCGCCGGCCAGTTAGGCAACGCGCGCTCGCCTTACCTGTTGCTGGCCGCGCACCACGGGGGACCTGTCTCACTCGTCCTTTGTCAGCGGCTGCGCCCCATCTCTTGACCCTCCTTACTGCTTTCCAGACTCGCTCTCCCCCCTCCGCAGTTTTGACCCGCTACACTCCCCTCCACTAAGCCGGGTTCACATAAGCAACTAATTAGACACCGCGGTTTGTGGTTTTCGGTAGCGCCACAGTACGCTGCCTTTCACACAGGTCGCACACAAATTCTACGCAGTTGCACAACTTTCAAAAAAAAAAAAAATAAATAAATAAATAACTAAATACACATGGCGTCAACTGAAAACATACGGGCCGGCGGTGTCCGAGCGGTTCTACGCGCTTCAGTCCGGAACCACGCTGCTGCTACGGTCGCAGATGCGAATCCTGCCTCGGGCATGGATGTGTGTGATGTCCTTAAGTTTAAGTAGTTCCAAGTTCTAGGGGACTGATGACCTCAGGTGTTAAATCCCATCGTGCTCAGAGCCATTTTGAAAACATACGGCCGATTACTAATGTTATACTGCACTTCAGGTTATGGCATTAGAGGTGTGACAAGACTTAATTATAAAGAAGGCGAAACCCAAATGTTATACCCGAAAATATATTTCGCTGAGGAGTAAATCAGGGGCACCAACATAAAGGGTGATCAAAAAGTCAGTATAAATTTGAAAACTGAATAAAACACGGAATAATGTAGTTAGACAGGTACAAATTGACACACATGCTTGGAATCACACGGGATTTTATTAGAACCAAAAAAAAAAAAAATACGAAATGACCGACAGATGTCGCTTCATCTGATCAGAATAGCAATAATTAGCATAACAAAGTAAGACAAAGCAAAGATGATGTTCTTTATAGGAAATGCTCAATATGTCCACCATCATTCCTCAACAACAGCTGTAGTCGAGGAATAACGTTGTGAACAGCACTGTAAAGCATGTCCGCAGTTATGGTGAGGCATTGGCGTCGGATGTTGTCTTTCAGCATCCCTAGAGATGTCGGTGGATCACGATATACTTGGGACTTCAGGTAACCCCAAAGCCAATAATCGCACGGACTGAGGTCTGGGGACCTGGGTGGCCAAGCATGACGAAAGTGGCTGCTGAGCACACGAACATCACCAGACGACGCCTGCAAGAGATCTTTGACGCGTCTAGCAATATGGGGTGGAGCCGCGAGAACCGTGACAAGGCGCCTCGGACCGCGCGGCAGTGAAACTCTCCATCTACATCTACGTGATTCCTCTGCTATTGACAATAAAGTGCCTGGCAGAGGGTTCAATGAACCACCTTCAAGCTGTCTCTCTACCGTTCCACTCTCGAACGGCGCGAGGGAAAAACGAGCACTTAATTTTTTCTAGGCGAGCCCCGTTTTCTCTTATTTTGTCGTGATGATCATTTCTCCCTCTGTAAGTGGGTGCCAAAAGAATGTTTTCGCAATCGTAGGAGAAAACTGGTAATTGAAATTTCATGAAAAGATCCCGTCGCAACGAAAAACGCCTTTGTTTTAATGATTGCCACCCCAATTCACATGTTATGTCTGTGGCACTATCTACCCTACTTTGCGATAATGCAAAACGAGCTGCACTTCTTTGTCCTTTTTCGATGTCATCCGTCAGTCGCACTTCATGTGGATCCCACACCGCACAGCAGTACTCCAGAATAGGGCAGACAATCGTTCTGTAAGCAGTCTCTTTAGTAGACCTGTTGCACCTTTTAAGTGTTCCGCCGATGAATCGCTGTCTTTGGTTTGCTCTACCAACAATATTATCTATCCGATCGTTCCAATGTAGGTAAAAATGTAATGTCGTGGGGCTAGGGTCTCCCGTCGGGTAGACCGTTCGCCTGGTGCAGGTCTTTCGAGTTGACGCCACTCCGGCGACTTGCGTGTAGATGGGGATGAAATGATGATGATTAGGACAACACAACACCCAGTCCCTGAGCGGAGAAAATCTCCGACCCAGCCGGGAATCGAACCTGGGCCCTTAGGATTGACAGTCTGTCACGCTGACCACTCAGCTACCGGGGGCGCACCCAATGTAGGTTACTTGTAATTGTAATCCTTAAGTATTTAGTTGAATTTACAAACCTCAGATTTCTGTGACTTACTGCGTAATCGAAATTTAGCGGGTGTCTTTTAGTACTCATGTTTATTCAGGGTCAATAACCGATTTTCGCGCCATTCAGATACCTTCTCTAAATAGTTTTGCAATTTGTTTTGGTCATCTGATGACTTTGCAAGACGGTAAATGACCGCGTCATCTGCAAACAATCTAAGACGGCTACTCAGATTGTGTCCTATGTCTAACCAGATTTCGCGGCGTTCATGAAATAAGATATAAACCCCTTTGACTGCGTGTTCTACTCTTACATTAGAAGGATCCACACTTGTCAGCCGCACGACAACACACCACAGCCGCAGCAGCTGAGGGCAGCAACAATGTCCATTTCACGCCTTAGCTGGTGTCCACGTGTAGTCTCGACTTCGCCCACTGATGTATGTTTCTACAGGTTTGTGTTACTACTCTAGCCATTCCTGCTTCGTTTGTTTTGGCTTTTGGCCTGAAGGCTATACAACCACGGTACTGACGTGAAGCGAAAAAATGTCCCTGAAAAACTTTACCGAAGCGTACCTGGATGGAGAGAACTAACGAGAGGTGACGGGTGGACTGTCGGGTCCTTGACTGTGGCAGCGTGGCCTCGCCAGGTGCCAGAGGCTGGCAGTCCACACTCACTCTGCTACAGCCTCCCGTTGCGTGTGGAACGGTGCGAGCTGGAAGTGGGGGTGGGGGTGGGTTCGTCCCAACTTCCTGGTCGCGCCTTTGGCGGACAGCGGCCTGTGGCGACCTTGAGCCGAGCTGTTCCCCCCCGCCCCCCTTCCCACCAGTTGAGTCTGCTCAGCGGAGCGGCGCAACCGACCAGTGAATTACAGTTATTTCTCACCTTACGCAACCTTCCTTCCTCGTCTCTGCGTGGGCGGCTGGCGGAGGAAAGGAGGGAGTTTGCGACTCGGAATGCCGTCGAAACCTACCTAGCCTATCTGAAGTACGGCAGTCCTCGCTGGACAGCGAGCGGTCTGGGCTCTGCCTCCAGCCCACCTTTCCAGTATCCAGACGGCTGGCTCTGCCGGACAATAATCGACGACTGGAAATGCCAGACTTTCTAACAAACCGCGTTTCCAGTACTGTTGTGTTCTCTGTGCTCTGTTGTATGTCGCTAGACTTTTTCCGGATTGTGGAGAAAATGTTTCCGCCACCCATTACTGGGTGGCGCACGGCCTTTGTGTCAAACAGTGCTTCCCGCTCGAGTTCCAAGTGCCCTGAGTAAAAGTCCTCTCCATTTACAGTGGAACGGTTTGAAGAGGCATCACACAACGTTTTGATGAATAAGCGCTCTTTTAGGCCTGCGACAGAGATTTTGCTATTATACAGAAGTGAACACAGGTAAGAAAGGCCTTTGTTTCGGAAGACAGACACAATATTTTTGCGTCAGCTATGTCTATGGACCATTCCATGCAGTTACAGTTCGTACATCTGACTTCTTTGGATTTAAAGCTGCTTCTGGAACACTGTTGCAGTACAGCAGTGTTAGCCTTCCAAATGCAGTGCCATCAAAGTGTGTCGTAAACATTCATCTCAAATAGCTATTAAAAATTGTTACGCTGAAGCAGAAGAATGGAAATTTGCTAAGCTATTAAAAAGACGAAATACCTATGGCGTATTTCACCTCCAAGACCAGCCGTGTTTATCAGTTACAGAACAGGAAAATCTGTTGACGGTGCTTGATAGCACAGGGACTTCTACAGTCAACACTGCAACACCTCATCTCAAGAAAGGAATTGTGTATGGAACGGAAATCAATACTACGACAGGTTCTTTTTGTCACGCTCTTGTAAAAAATTTGAAAGTTATGACAAATTGTTCTTGTTGACTACAGTTCTATCTCTGAAAACATTTCTGCTCTGTATCTGTGCTTGATCATCAGACACAAAATACACTGTCTCAATATTAATGGCACAAAAAAAAAGCTTTCTTATCGGCACTTACGACCAGTGCCGACATTCCCACTTTATGTCCAGGCCAGGTGAGCTGCCATTCTTCTATCCTATCTGTGATTCTTTCTTGTGTCTGGGCTATTTCCCTAATTGTTGTGTTTCTTATGTCATCTCGTTCTGATATTCTACACGATCTTCCGAGCTAGGCCATTTCTACAATTCCCAATTTGCTTTCATTTCTTACCATAATTTTCCAGCACTCACGTCCGTAGCTCTCGTTATAAGCTCTCCAACACTTCTACAGAGCATGTTCTTTACTTTCCAACTTATCTTAGACGAAGGGTTTAGCGGTTGGATTGCTGCTTTGCCATCGGCTACTGGTTGCTCCGTTTCCCAATTACTTGTCCCGTCTTCCGATACGATGCTACCCAAAAACGGCCTTGTGTGACTACCTTCCGTTTGTCAGTTTGCTACATTTTCTCCACTGCATAATTATTCAGTCTTTTGAAAATTTCCATTCAATCTCTATTTATAATATTAGGGGGACCGGTAGCAATCTCTTTTTACATTACATTCAAAGAAATAAATCAGTTTTTTTTAATTTTATGTGAGTGATTAATCACCCTCGTTATCAACAATCTTTTTCCACCTAGTGAGCAAATTTTCAAAGCTCGATTGATAAAAATCAGTTGGTTTTTGGGCAAAATATCTAAAGATGGACATTTTAGACATCCACGTTTTCAAATTTTTTGCCACTTTGAAAATTAAGTCGCATGTGGTGAATCGGTTAGATTTGTTTGTCTTTACCAATTGGGTTCAAACGGGGTCACAAATGTTTGTGGCAGCAACTGTTGTCTTACTACCTGTATGAAAGCCAAGAGCCGTACTATGCTGGTTATGTACTTCATCTGGCTGCCCATTTCAGCATAAATGTTCTTCACTCCGACGACTGGTTCGATGCAGCTCTGCAAGCTGCTATATCCTGTGCAAGACTCTTCGTCTCCGAATAACTACTGCAACTTAGATCCTTCAGAATCTGCTTACTGTATTCATCTCTCTGTCTCCCTCTACGATATTTACCCCCTTCCCCACTCCTCTCTAATACTAAATTAGTGATCTTCCACGTCTCAGAATGCCCTGTCAAGTGATCCCTTCTTCTAGTAAGGTTGTGCCACAAATTTCTTTTCTCCTCAATTCTATGCAGTAATTAGTCTCGTGATTTATCGATTTAATCTTCAGTTTTCTTCTGTAGCACCACAATTCAAAAGCATCTATTCGCTTCTTGCCTAGACTGTCAGTGTCCTTGTTTCACTTCCGTACTTAGCTACTCCATACAAAAACTTTCAGAGAGGACTTCCAAACACCACAAATTACTTGCCGGTCCCCCTAGTATTACCTACAGTATCTTCTGATTTGCCTCATCCAGTGCCACCAGCTACGAGACCAGATACACCTGGACAGCACACAGTGGGTCAGGCCTACAGTAGCTGCTGTGGCAGAGCCCCCCGTGCTGCTCTCTGCCGGGGCCCCCGGGCGTCAGCTCCTCACGCCGCCACGTGTTTGTTTATCCGCGGGGAAGCCCCGGCCTTCTGGTTCGTGTCAGGCGACGCGCTGCTGGCAGCTCTTATAGCGGCAGCGGCGACCCGAACAGCCGCCTCTGTTCTCAGACCAGCCGGCTACCGCCCGTCTGTGACACTCCTCCCTGTCTCTGGCGCACAGATAAGGGTCGGCCAGTTACTGCCCGCCTCAGCCGTGGCGGGCGACACATCGCTGCACCGACAAAGAGGGGAAGAACATCGTGGTGCGCGACGAAACCGATAACTGCTGCAAACCACACGTTGAACTAAACTTTTACATTCCTTTTATTGGCCGTCGTTGGTTTGGTTGGTTTGCTTTTGTATTCATACTTCTTCCATCTCGCTGTACGAGAGCAAGTCAGTGACTAAAGACGGTTTTATTTCATTCTCCTCTCCTCAGCTTCACGGCGATGCCTCAGTATTACGCCTTAACCTCAGTATTGTTCTTGTACGTTAGCTGATTAGCGTCGTTGAATATCATTGCTGTACACACCCAACAATTCTAGAGCAATTTATTGTGTGTGCCCATTGCGCGTATGCAACAAGGAAGAAGTGATACGGGAGCGATTTGTTTTCGAGCTGGGTGGCGTAGGTAGCCAGGGGAATACGTGGTAGATGGATTTTCTTCTCGTATCCCAAGAGATAGGAAAATACAGGGACCACAACACAATCGAAGATGCAGTAGTAGGAAACATGCATGTGTACAGCCAGATACCACAGTGTGTGGTGGAGTTTAGAAAATACCTTTATGCACCACTGGTTATCAAGTAGATGATAATTATCATCATCATAATGACATCATGATCATCATCATCAACTGGTACAGAGTGAGGTGTCACTGTGGTTACAACATTAGTCACATCCAGGAACAGTGGTTCAAGAACCTGTTTCCCTATCTATATTTAGATTTGCAATTATTTGACTAGGCAGCTTATGACAACTGCCTGACTGCTTCCTTTGAAACGACACAGCCTATTTCTGTTTCCAATTATCCTTTATTCTAGCTTATGCTACAAACGTAATAACCTCATCCCCATTGGGACATTAAACTCCAATCTCTTTCTTCCAACTCACCTATCTAGAATGACATCAGCATTTTAATCGGAAACCCCTTCGTGTAGACATGTACTACTCTGCGTTTCTTGCAGAACCACTTTGTTACTGACACATTCAGCCACCTATCTCTACTGGTTAAGGATAGAACCTGAGATGAGAGAAGGAATTAAAATTGGTAGATGGCTTAGACAAGGCTGTTGTCTTCTGTGTACTCTATTTAGATGTTTTATGTACTTGAAAAGAGCTGCCAAGATCGGTGTGACAACTGGAGGAAGGACAATCAAATTTATAAAATTTGATGTTAAATGAACTGAATCCCAGGTATGAGGAATATGGAATGACGATGACAACCAATACTATTATGATAATCATTTTTACAAAGCAGTCCAAAAATAAATGTGAAAATTTGTCATAAGTTAGTGAAACAGCTTGTTAACTTCAGGTAAGTAAAATGTGAAAGAAACATTAAGTATCATATAATCAACAAATAAAGACAAGTCTAACTATTGCAATACCTCGCATTAACCTCGCGGCGAGCAGCTTCAGCGGCATAGGTTGGGCAGCCTGTGGAGACAAACGACATTCGCGCAGGCGTGCCACCGTGCCGCTTTTTACGTAACGCGGCCCGCTGCTGGGAGCGGCCTGCGCGGTCAGTTGGCAACAGTGGCGCGGCGGCAGGGCGGCCAGCCAAGCGGCTAGAAAGTGTCACGGCCACTTTCGCTGGGCTCGGCCCCGAGAAATATTTGAAAGTTGGCCGCCGCCGCTTCTGCTGCCCGAGACAGACCGGCTAGCCGCTCCACCTCGCAAGGGGGCCCTCCTCGCTCCCATCACTTCCATTTACATTCCCTATACGTAGTTTAGACAAGAAGAGAATAGACGCTTTCGAAATGGGGTGCTACAGAAGAATGCTGAAGATTAGGTGGGTAGATCACATAACTAATGAGGTGGTGTTGAATAGGATTGGGGAGAAGAGAAGTTTGTGGCACAACTTGACTAGAAGAAGGGGTCGGTTGGTAGGACATGTTCTGAGGCATCAAGGCATCACCAATTTAGTATTGGAGGGCAGCGTAGAGGGTAAAAATCGTAGAGGGAGACCAAGAGATGAATACACTAAGCAGATTCAGAAGGATGTAGGTTGCAGTAGGTACTGGGAGATGAAGAAGCTTGCACAGGATAGCGTAGCATGGGGAGCTGCATCAAACCAGTCTCTGGACTGAAGACCACAACAACAACAACGTATTACTCTGAATTACTGCCAAAATTCACTTCTTTGCGATACGAAACGAATACCTTCGTCCAAAGACTGATCGCTGGAGAACACCACAACTAGTTTCATTAAAGAAGCGAATCATTCTAAGCTATATATGCAGAGAAATCCAACGTTGCTCACGATGCGAATCGAAAACGCATCTTTTGACTAAAAATATTTGTAATAACGAATAGAGATATGAAATGGATCGACACACACAGATTTGTTTCCTGCAAAAGCAAATCACAGGTGTCGCCTCACTGATGGTATACTGAAAACTTTAAGTTTCCCTACAAAGGAGGTAGCATAACAAATACTAGTACCGCTCATAACTGAATACTCCTATCAGGCTGTACTGTCGTGTCACACGAACGTAAGGCCGCTACCACCACTCACAGGCTTTTTGTAGTGGCCAGAGAGATTAACTGCAATGTTGAACAGTCGCAAAGTCATACACTGAAAATAAGAGACACCGTACATATCTCTGTAACCTGCTTAAAAACCTTCGTGACCCGTTTTCCTGGGCGGAAACGAGGAATGTCGCTGAGCGTCCTACCTACTCACCCACCCTGTAGAGTTCGCGCAGGCAGGATGAGACCACAAACACCAGCTCACACGACGCACACCCGTCGATGAAACGGTATCTAATCTCAATAAACGGTGCAGTGGGAAGTACACTCTGCCACGCACTTCACGGTGGTTCGCAGTGTACAGTGGAAGAGACGCGTTTTTGCGCCTGGCTCGGCGCCCAGCGACGTAAGCTATCCGGGTCACGGCAGGCGCCGGGACGGTTGCGTTTCGACCCTGTGACACGTCGTCAGGACCTCCCGCATTCCGACCCCGCCTCAGCGCGTGTCGGCCACGTCCTCTGCTCGGATGCTGCTTCACATGTTACGCGGGGCCGTGGAGCCATCTCTAAGTTAGCTATCAGCCACACAGCACTGGTAATAAACTCGATGTATTGTGAAATCTGACATAAATCACGTTTCGTAGAACGCGAGTTCTTTTATACGTCACCGCAAGCTGTGTAAGAATGCGTGCAACTCACCTCATATGCCGTGATGCTCTTTTTGTTGCAACGTTGCATTCATAATGTTACTGTTCGCGTTAGTTTAGCCTTGTTTGGTTTTTCTTGTTAACAGATTACCCAGTTCTGTAGCCTGCAGTGGAAACCAGTCAATTTATGACTAAAATGGCGGTTTTCATCCGCACAAATAAAAGAAAAAAGAATAATGGTAACTAATAGTTCGCCACAATGGCATAGGTAAGGAAACAGATGAACACAAACTAATACGTTTGCAGAAATCGTCACCGAAGCTAAGAACGTTGTAATTGCTATTATAAAGCTTCAGGTTACAACCCTTAAGCCAGATAACCTTAGTCACTACTAAAATGTACTAATTTCCAATAACAAAGCAGTTGATTTGTTCAAACGCTGATCCCTAGCGAAGAGCACTACTTGCTTCCAGTAAAGGAACGAATCACTCTTAACAATGATGCTACAGAAGTCCTGCCGGCAAAACCATGTAAAGGGAGCAATAAATTCTAATAAGGGAGCAACTTAATGGTAGAGACGATAGAAAACAGCGGTCGGAGAACTGAAAGTTGCAGAAGTGCTGTACTAATTTACGCCAAGGTAGCATATCATTTGCGACAACTGTGGTAATGCATGTTCTGACGGAAAAGTTCCGTGTAAGGCCACTTGTAATTTCAATTAAGAGGGTAACTCATTAATAGTAGCAATAACGAAAGGACTAAGGGCAGCAGTCATTTACGTTAATGCAGCAATTTAGAGTAAACGCAACTGAACACAAGAGTGTCCTGCGGAGGTGCTATAAAAATTTCTAAATTTCCCCCAATGGAGAAAACCATTGACAGTCCAATGAAAAAATTCTTCCAATAATGGAGCAAATTATTGATTGTAATAGTAACAAAGTTTCTGTGGGCTCCAATAATTTATGCTAACGGATGAAGTTAGTGGTAGATATAATGAAAACAACAGTACAGGGATTAGATGTTGCAAAGGTGTGCACTAATTTCCACTAAGGTAGCAAATCATTGAGAACAACATTGAGAAAGAGTGTTTCTACGAAAGATCTCTTTCGAAGACAGCTCGTAATTTCCACTAGGTAAGAGAGAAAGATACCGAAAGCAAACAATAACAGAGTGTGAGGAGACCAATAATTTATCCTAAAGAAGGAAGTTATTGATAAATTTAACAGAAACCAACGGTGCGAGAATTAAATCTCACATAGGTGCGTACTGATTCTAAGTAGCCAATCATTGACAATAAGGGTGAAAATGAATGGTGCAACCAACGAGTCCTGTGGAAAACCTCTTCAGTTCCTGCCAGCTACACGAGGAAGTCATCGATAGTACGTTCGCCGCCGGTAGCTGAGTGGTCAGAGCGACGGAATGTCTTACCAACGGGACCGGGTTCGATTCCCGGTTGGGTCGGAAATTTTCTCTGCTCAGGGACTGGGTGTTGTCCTTTTCACCATCATCTCATTCCCATCGACACGCAAGTCGCCGAAGTGGCGTCAAATCGAAAGATTTGCACCTGGCAAACGATCTCCCGTCAGGAGGCCCTAGCTACTTGTTGATAGTATCATATCACCAATAGAGTGTGTAACGACAGCAATAATTTACTCTTAAGGGAGCAAGTTAGTTAACAGGCGTAATAGAACACAGTAACGCGTGAATTAAATCTTGCGGCAGTGTACTAATTTGCCCTAAGAGAGCAAATCATTGACAACAGCAGTCAGAAAGAACGGACCGACGAACGACCCCTGTGGAAGACCGCTTGTAATTTCGGCTAACAGAGGGACTCGCCGGTAGCAATAACAACAGAGGTCCGCGGACAGAGCCTTGGGGGACGGCAGCCGCGGCCTGTCAGATGCACGGCCCGCTCTCCCCCTCCCTCCCCCACTCCCCCTGTTTGCGTAACGCACCGCTACGCGGCGGGCCTCGCCTCTCCCTTCTCCCTCCCCTAACGGCCGGCTCCCCCTGCTTCCCCCCCCCCCCTGCTAGCCAGCCAGGCGGGCGCCACTAGAATCGAGCCAGCAGGCACGTCCGCCACCCAATTTACTGCGCGCCGCGTAAAAGTAGGGGGCGGGAGCGGCGAGGACCGCGCTGTGTGTATATATGTACCGGCAGGTTAACAGCCGCGCCGACAAATACCCAACACCAATCCGCGTGTTTGCCGTCCGCGCAACGGAGCTTCCCAGCCGATTAAAACTGAGCGCCACCGAGTGAGGTTGACCACTGGAAACTGTCAGTATACAGCAGAGACCAGTAATTTTCAATTACTCCTATATCGTCTATAAGTACTCTTCGCCGGCCAGCTTAAACTAGACGTGAGAGTTCTTCACTCCCAGAGAGTTATTGCGAGTGATACGTGTCGTGTAAACAGTGCCACGAGTCCACTCGACGGCAGTGTCCGAGGGTGTGGCAAGATCTCAGATAGTGGCTCTCTGCGAGTTTAGACAACAAACTACATCTCTGGAGAGCTGCTCTCCCTAGCCCTCAGACAAGAAAAACTGTATTGGCATCGCCGGAAGAGCTGAAAGTGCCGAGCGGCCATATTGCGTCCCAGATTTGTGCCATATTTCACGGTTTGTACTCCACGACATCGTGGTAATATATTTTGACGAACTCATGAACATATTAAATGAAAGTACACACAAAACGGCACGTTTTCAGCCGTAATGTGTGTGCGTCGCAATTTTCTGAGCGAAGAAATCGCCCGTTTTACCTCCCAAGCGAATAGCACGAGCAATTAGCCTATTTAGAAAGTTCTAGACGTAAACAGTGCTACGCAGCAAACAACACATAAAAACATCATAGCCGTATTATGCAGAATTAACAAACGAAAATAAAATAACTGGCACTGACGAGACTCGATCCCGCGCAATACGAATGCAGGACTAGGGGCGCACTGTGACCAAGTCAGTAATGTTTCGGCGAAAAAAAGTAACGAAGAAAGTTGACTCTGGACGAAGTTGTGCATTTAATAAGCCTATAGATTGAAGGTCAGAATTATGGAATGTACAGTTACTGGACCAGAGGTACTCAGACAGGAAGAAAAGTTTGTTGGCTGAAATGGCTATACTTTTTAACAGCTCCAAAGAATACATTTACCAGAACAGCCACTATTCAAGTGATCGGGCAAAGTAATTTTATAACATACACTAATTAACGCAGAGGAACAGTACTTTTGAAAGTAATCGTTTTGGAACCCGGAAAATTGCCATTTAACTTCAACAAACACAGCTCTATCTATAATTTTATACGACATGGTATTTATTGATTATTACACTGGGTGTAATAACCCAGGAATTTACGAGTGGTTCCGTTAGTCAATACAACTAAAAATTTCTAAATGAATGTATGTTTAGAAATGCTTCATTTATATACTTGGCTTTTGAACGTCCATTGACATGAAGATGAAATTGGTAATAATGTTATTTTTTCGCTACTGTTACTTTACCAGAAAGGGAGTACACGTACCTGATGCTACAAATATTAGTTTCACAAGCAGTCTTTCTTTGACACTAATGGATTTAAGCATAACAGTACGTAGATTGGCAGTGATTCTTCCGTCTCCATCGCTTGCATACTCGCAAAATTTCAATGTTGTTGTGAATTTTCTCTCATGAGCTCTACAATGAAATTCATGCGTGCTACAAAATCGCCGCATCGCATAATCCTCTCTCTTCTCCAACACGACCACCGACGTTTACGTTCTTTCTTTGCCAGTGCAGTTGTAAGGTGAAGCTCTCTTCCATCGCAACCTCTTCCCTCGCACACACAACTACGACAGAAACATCTCGCGCAGAGTGATCTCTCAGCTCTCACAGAAACTCTCACCATGTCGTGTAAACACTTCCGACATCTGATGGCTCTGAGCACTATGGGACTTGACATCTGAGGTCATCAGTCCCCTAGAACTTAGAACTACTGAAATCTAACTAACCTAAGAACATGACACACACCCATGCCCGAGGCAGGATTCGAACCTGCGACCGTAGCAGCCGCGTGGTTCCGGACCGAAGCGCCTAGAACCGCTCGGTTATAGCGGACGGCCTCAGACATCTGATCTCGCAAGGCTCTCAGACACTTGTAGAAAGTACTCTGAAGGGAAAATTCACCTCAAGTGTAAACAAATTTGCGAGTACAGTCTGAGAGTACCAAACTATGTGCAGCTAGCAGCTACATTTCCTCAAGCTGTACGTGTGGTCGTTCCGCTTGCAATCGCTCCCCACGCACCGTTCCTAGGTACGTAGCGGATGTGGCTGCTCATGGCGATAAATCCGCTGAACGGCTGAGAGTGACGGAAGTCCGCATCCGGCGCAGAATGCGCTTCACCGATTCCCTCCGCTGTGTAGCGAGGGTCTGCCTCCACTTGGACTTGAGGGGAACCTATTTGTGTTTTGCAGCTGAAATTCTGGAAATGTCGAGCCGTGTGGCGTCTTCAAATGATGTTCTTGTCCCCGTGCAGGAACACCACACAGGTCTTCGATCCGATATTCCTGAGCTGAGGCTAAAAGGTTTCGGGCGAGCTGATTAAGTTCCATCTATGCTAGTGAATGAAAATTCAAAGTTTTTTTTGGAATGGCTTATCAATAACGCTTTCATCAAATAAAGCCATAAAAGTATCGCAAAACTTGTAATAATACGTACGCCTTCAAAATGAAACGTCAACTACTTCTGATACAACATGTTCAGAAAAGCCATATCCAGGGATATGGCGGTTGCCGTCATTCTAAGCAAAAAAGTCCAGAAACATGGTCTGTAAGATGTATATCTTAACGCCTACGAGAATATCTTCTGTCAAACAAATCTCTTGTACTGCATGTTCTTTGCTTTCCTTGTTTTGGTACTAGGTAGTATGGACCAAAACATGAAAAAACTGTATAGTAAACACGAACTCTAAAATGCATACCTAAGAAGCTACGAGCACTTGTTCAGCAGAAGTGGTGCGTCTCACAGGAGCAAAGATGCGGATCAAGTGCTCACAGATCTTCAGGTGCGCATTCTAGATCCCGTGTTTACTGGACATTTTTTTCCTTGGTTTGGTCCTTTCTAACTACTCCCAAAATACGGAAAGCAAAGAGCTTGCAGTGGAAGAGATGTGATTCACAGTAGCAAAGATGAACAAGTTCTCCCTGCTCTTAAGGTACGCATTTTAGAGCCCATGTTTACCAGAGAATTCCGCTCCGAATAATCGTTCCGCCGACATCCCTATATTGACTGTTCCTCATGAGGCACGCCATATATATTACACTTTTAATTCCGGTACATTATATACATCGTAGAAATGGCAGTCAGAAATGAAGTTACACACCCGCGCCCTCTTGTTCTGTGTTGGTAGCAGAGTCTTGCCAGCCCCATGTTGACTACCATGCTCACGGCTCTCTCGTCTAGTGGGCAGCCCGGATTACTTCGCTAACCCTGCCGAAGATACACCAGTTGATTCCTGTGCATCTCGTTATTCTAATGTTATTAAAAGCGGCGAGTGAAATGATTACTGAGAGAGGATCACCTATGATGCTCAATGGAATAAGTGTCACAACCCAACAAAGATTAATAGTTGAAAATGTGAGATATTGCGCGCGTGTGCGATATTAATCGCTCGAGCTTTTGTCGTGGCCGTTAATCAGATTATACGACTACTAAATCGACGCAATGTCTCGCGGAATTGGTACCCGCTGTACCTTCTCTCGTGTGCACCTCACTTCGCTTTATTATGTCTTATTTCAGCGGGTGCATTTTCCGATCACTGCCAAGTGAAGCTCGGAGCTGAATAATACTGCCCCACTGCGAGAAATATTAAATGCTTCTGGAGGTCATCCTGATTTCGCTACAGATTTCTAGCGTCGCGGCTTGTCTGGTTTACAATAGCATGATGAACTCTTCCTTATGTTCTAAGAGTGTGGTACAAATACTAGCGGTAATTGGTGGCCGCTCAACACTTTGTACACACTACACGTGCAGTTGCAAGAAGACCACGAGTTTCATCGTGCCCCATCGGGTTGGGGAAGGATGTGGGCCGTGCCCTTTGAAAGAAACTATCCCGGAATTTGCCGGGAGCGATTTAGGGAAATCACGGAAAACCTAACTCAGGATGGGGGGGTTTGAATCGCCCCCCCCCCCCCCCCCCCGAATGCGAGTCCAGTGTGCTAGGCACTGCGCCCAGGGAAGACGCATCCGGAATGCCGACACAGCGCCACTGCCGGCTCGCCTCTGTCGCTCCCCACGCCCGTAGGCAGGTGGGAGCTGTGCACTGCTGGTAATAGATATTAGGAGATCGAGACCCTTCGCCGGTAGTACGTCGGCGGTGTTTCAGTACAGCCATCCGGCTGGAAACTGGAGCTTCTCACCATTCCCACGGTGGTGGTGGAGGATTTGAGAGCCCAGTGGTGGGTGTGGGCTGCAGGCAAACACAGGCGCGTTCTGTGAGGCAGCGTGCAGTACGCAGGTGTGGCCGGCGGCGGCGGCGGCGGCGGCGGCGGCTGAGACAGGCAGGCGAGCTGCAGACCTCGGCTCGGCTCGGCTCGGCCCGCCATTGTGTGCCGAGTGGGAGCCCCACACGGCCCTGCGTGCAGCCTCGTAGGTAGGCGGCTGGCGCGCGCTGTTTGTTTGTCTTCCAGCGGCGCCGCGCCCCCGACATGTGCGCCACACACACACACACACACACACACACACACACACACACACACACACACACACGTGTGTGTACCTTCAGACTGTCAGACACTTCTTTAACGACGCGTAAGACGAGAGCCATCCACAAGGCCCTCATCGGCGCCCGCGCGTATTAATACTTTGTGAACCACTTTTAACGCCGGATCTCACGCGGTAGACTCGCACCTGGCCTGAAGTTTCGTCTGCTGATGTCTGACGTCATAATATATATTTCGTAGACACACACAAAAGTAGGGTTCTGCTCGTATAGTGAAGCAGCCTGCTGGACTGGGAGATGGGCCAGGGGGCGGGTTAACGACCGCGAGCTGGTACCTGCCACCCCGCGTGCGGTTTTTAGGCGTTTTTCCACAGTCCTTCAGGCAAATAATGGGATGCTTACTGTTGTCAACTGTGCACTCCGAACATGCTGTTGAATGCGCCTAGGCTTGAGTCGTATGGTGACACTGGAAAAACTCCACCGACAACACTCTCGTCGCTACGACAGAAGCTCGAGATCTCACATCCAATGCCACTGTCATTTCTCCACCACAAAAAATGCGATCCGCAAACATCTAAAATACGAACACACACAGAGGAGAGTTTGCAGTAGCCATAGAGAAATGGCGCACGACACTTCCATTCCTTTATGTTGCCTTGGCGACTTCGTAGCCAGGAAAGGCATTCGGACACAAAGTTAAATACTGAAATAAAATTTAGCAAAGCCTGGAAAAAGTGGACCTCGTAAAAGACGAGATAAACGCTATCGGGGGGAAAAAAGTCTAATCAAAGTGCAACGCAACGATACCTATATTTTTGTGTAACACAGGATGTCGTTCGGTAAGTATCAACTTTCTGCAACAATTACTGAAACGAATTTTGCGGATTTTTCTTGCAGGAGTTCTGCCACATTGGGAAGTGGAATCAGATCCAGTTACAAGTTGCCCCCAACTGCTCCGTACTGTTAAATGTTGCTCATACAGTTCGTTTACTGTATACACGTTTATCCGCCACAACACTGAGTCGTTTTAAGGTACTGCTGTTTTGCAGGTAATAAGCTTTTCGCCTTGTACTTGTGACTATATTTAAGAGAAATTTTGATAGACTACAGATGTTATACAGAACAATTATGTGCATATACTGCAAATAGACGAAAATTGTATTCCAGCATTCAGTCACAAAGTAATTACTATTTCGGGTACCCAAACCGCCACAGTTTTTTTTCCGCGACTATTGATTAGTGATAATATCCGCCAATATTCGGATCCGAGCATTCCTTCAGCTGTAACTAACCGCAGCACCGGTCAAGAATGTGTTGGTCCCCTCCCCCAAATCAATCAACCAACCAACCAACCAACCAGACGGTGCTAGTCGCGCCATTCCGTGCAGAACCAACTCCGCATCTTTCGTCCCTACTGACAGCTTCTCAAGAATCCGTATTTCTGTCGATTCCTTTAAAACCAACTCCGTCCAAACACACTTCGGAAGGCCCTCCGGTACAGACCGACAGCCGTGTCATCCTCCGCGGGTGGCGTCACTGGAGGCGGATACGGAGGGCCATGCTCTCCAGCCGCTGTCAGTTTTCGTGACCGGAGCCGCGACTTCTCAGTCGTGTAGCTCCTCAACTGCCACTCACAAGGGCTTACCAACATCGCTCGCCAGACGCGGACGGTCACCCATCCACGTGCTAGCCAACTTCGATGACCTAGCGGGAACCGGTGTTACCAGTATGGCAAGGCCGTAGTTTCCTTTATAATGCTGTCCCAATACCTAGTTGAAGAGCGAACGGCAAAAAATACCAACTTAAATGAATATTTCGTCCATAAAGAACGGCGTTACGAGGGCTGCAACTGTCTGTAAATCCAAATAAAGTCATCTGCGTCAATCATTTCTTCATTTGACCTCGATGTTTTCCGATGGTAAACACCATGAACTTCAACTGGAGAGTTGTTTGTTTTCATAGCTCGTGTTGGTGAAGAGCGCCGCGAGGGATAAGCCGAGCGGTGTAGGGCGCTGCAGTCATGGACTGTGCGGCTGATCCCGGCGGAGGTTCAAGTCCTCCGTGGAGCATGGGTGTGTGTGTCTGTCCTTAGGATAATTTAGGTTAAATAGTGTGTAAGCTTTGGGACTAGAGTCGTAAAACGTCGGAATTTTCCGTGTCCTCCCCTGTACATTATTGTTTACATTGTCACTTCGAAGATGATGTACATATCACATATATGCTTGCTTACATTGGATACAAATATAAAAGATTAAATGGTTATGTACATAAATGTTTTTTCTTTACTGAAAACAGGCAGTTGTATGGAGACTTTTTACGACTGTAAAAGCACCCCCCCCCGCCCCCCCCCCCCCGTATGTAAAATGAATGTTTTTTAACCTCATAAGGCCCTTTTCGAAAATAAACACTTTTTATCAACAGCAGAAACGCAACGTAACCTGTACCATCCTCGGACGGCTACTATGAAAAGACGTCTGTGCCCTCCACAAAAAAAAAAAAAGTTCAAATGCCTGTGAAATCTTGTGGGACTTAACTGCTAAGGTCATCAGTCTCTAAGCTTACACACCACTTAACCTAAATTATACTAAGGACAAACACACACACACACCATGCGCGAGGGAGGACTCGAACCTTCGCCGGGACCAGCCGCACTACCATTTTTTCCATGGAAGTCACTGTTAGTTAATACGAATTTCAGAGGACGTTGAACTCCCGAGTAGACTGTACGCACCACCGTCATTATACTGTAGGTCGCCTCTCGTCATTATCTTGCGGCCAGTACCGATTGCGTGTAAACACGTTGTACGCAGTGGTAATAACTGCAGCACCAATATGGTGCCCTGAGGAAATCATGTTGTACGCGATGTATTATCTCTCGTTCTCGCTCCCACGGAGCCGTCCCTTTCTGTTCCTGCCTCTGTTCTGCTTCCCTCGTCCTCTTGTTACTCCCAGCCACCTCGGTCGCTCTCCCAGTGGCTGCTACATGTGAGGCAAACACACGCACGATAGCAGCAGGTCCCGTGCTGGCCGGACGCACCTCATTAGCCGCCACCGCCGCCGCCGCGTGTTGCGAAACGAGGAAGGAAAAAAACACGTCTCCCTACACGGCACACGGAACCACCACTGCCGTGGTGCATTCCGTCACAGAGCACGCAGGGACAGGTTTCGTCGTCGCCTTCCTTTCCCCTTTATTCACCACCAGGCCGTGTTTGTGCTACTTCTCCACTTTCCCCCTTCTTCCCATCTGATTCGCCTCACATCTCCAAACCATTCTAACCTACTCTTCTCAGTTCTGTCATTCAACATTTCAACGCGAATTTCCTTCCTGACATCTCCGTTTCTCCCTCCACCCCTCCTCGTTTTCCGTAACATTTCTCTTAGGAATTACATTTCACCGGCCTGGGTTCCACTCTCCTCTCTCCTTGTCTCTGTCCAGATTTCCGATGCGTACGTCAGCGTGCGTCTAGAGCAAGTCCGGTAGACCACTTCCTTTACGCCTCATTGGCACCTCCCTTCCCCAGGTTAACGGCCTCCCACGCTGGTTAAATGCGTTCCTTTATTGTACCCGTTAGGTAACCTCCATCTCCAGCCTTGCATTCTACATTACCTCACTTGCTAAATATGTCAAGTTAGCCACAATTTAAATTTCCTGCTGTTTAATATTAATTTGTCCTTTCTCTTCCCTATCTCCTCTACTTACTACTATAGTGTTAATTTTCTCCACACTGCATTTCATGCCTTGTTCCCCAATTTCTTCATTTAATATATCTATTCGTTCCTGCACATGAATTTATAAGACAGAAAGTCCACCACTTGCATCTTGAGATTCAAGCTCTGTTTGCATTCAAAGAGATATGTTTGGGAAAAGAATTGTGTTGTACGAACCACATTTTTTTATCGATACATCACGATTTCATGATCGTCGATGGATTCATATTTTCTGAGTAGCACACACATTGATCACACAGAACATAATGACCAACTACCTAAAAGCCGGTACGTCTACTTTTGGCACGGATGCGCCGTGGCGTGGAAGCAATGAGGCCACGGTAGGTCTCTAGAGGCAGTTGGCACCGCAGCTGCACACACAAATCGCCGAATTCCCGTAGATTCCGGGCAGGCGGTCAACGAGCTCTGACGTTACATTTGGTCACATCACACATGTGGCGAACTAGAGTGGTTGCGGGGGGAGGGGGACGGGGGGCAGCACATCAGTGGGAACTCGCCACTCCTCCCCCTGTGACATGGCACATTATCTTGTTGAAAAATGCCACTCCCGCAGGGAAACATGATCTTCATGAAGGGATGTATGTGGTCTGCAACCAGTGTACGATAGTACTTGGTAGTCACGGTGCCTTTCACGACCTCTACTGGAACCACGGACCCCCACACGAATGTTCCCCAGAGCATAATGGAGTTGCCGAAAGTTCGTCTCCGTCCCGCAATACATTACAGGAGGCGTCCCCTGAAAGACGACGAATTCGCGCCCTCCCATCCGCATGATGAGAAGGTATCGGCACTCATCAGACCGTGCAACGCTCTGCCACTGCAACAACGTCCAGAGCCGATGGTCACGTGCCCATTTCAGTCGTAGTTGCCGACCTCGTGGTGTTAACACAGGCACACGTGTGGGTCATAGGCTGTGGAGGCCCGTCGTTAGCAGTGTTCGATGGACTTACGCCCTGGCCAGCTACAGTTCGCCACATGTCCTGTTTTGCCAGTCTGCCCATCTTACAGTGTCAGAAGTCTGTAATGAGGGGCTGACCGCCCAATGCACACACCGTCTGGACGTGGTTTCGCCCCTTGCTGGAGACACTCACCACAGCACTCCTGGAACACCCGACAAGTCATGCAGCTTTTCGATATGCCTCCGGACCATCACAATCTGCCCTCGTTCGAGCTCAGATAGGTGGCGCGCCTTCCCCATTCTACACACGGACACCAAGCTCACCGGTACTACGTGCACCGCGCGTGTGTCTGACTGGCAGTCATTCCACCCCAGGTGACGCTGCTGTCGCCTGGACAAGTTTATATCGACAGTAGGTCGACGGCCACAGTGTTCTGGCTGATCAGTGTATGTATCACACAACGACGAAGAATTGTGTACGGCGTGGTATGGCGTAGCAGTGGTAACCGATATGCCAGCAGCAGCCGACAGTTTCGTAACCTGTTACGCAAAGCAATTGGAAGTGCACGGCAGAGGGTACCTGCCACTGTACCGAATGTTAGGATGCATCCAAGTGATCCGATCGGAACCGATGTTACCGCTGCTACCGGGCCCTCGGTAATACAAATCTGCATCTCCGTCTGGGCTCCGCCAGCCATCTGACTGCGTGTGGTGGAGTGCATTTCGCGTACTAGTTAACACCTGTCCGTTTTCCTAATCCAGTTGCGGGAAGAACTTTTGCTGGTAACCCTCCAGTGTGGGCTCGAATCACTAATGTTATCTCTATGGTCTCTTCACGAGATACGAAGAGCAGGAAGCAATATGTTGGTTGACTCTTGTAAGAACGTACGCTCTGGGTATTTTACCAGTAAACCACACCGTCATGCAGAACGCCACACTTGTAACGACTGCAGAGGGCGCGCTCTACCACTACGACTCACTTCCGTTCCTGTTCCACTCGCAAACAGAGCGCGGGAAAAACGACTATCTATATGCCTCCGTATGAGCCCTGAGTTCTAGTATCTTACTTCGTGGTCGTTAAGCGCAATGTATGTTGGAGGCAGCAGAATCGTTCAGGAGTCAGTTTGAAATGTCAGGTCTCTCAATTTTCACAACAGTGTTCCTCGAAAAGAAAGGGAACTCGAGGGATTCCCATTTGAGTTGCCCAAGCATCTCAGTAACACTTGCGTGTTGTTCGGACCTACCGCTAACACACCTAGCAGCCTGCCTCTGATTTGCTTCCATGTCTTCCTTCAATCCGACCTGGTACAGATCCCAAAAACTCGGGTAGTAAACAATAGGTCGCACCAGGGTCCTACATGCTGTCTCTTTTATAGGTGAACCACTATTTCCTAAAATTCTCCCAGTAGACCCAAGTCGAACACTCACCTTCCACACCACAGTTCTCGCAGGCTAATTCCATTAAAAAAAAAAAAAAAAAAAAAAAAAAAAAAAAAAAAAAAAAAAGGCTCTGAGCACTATGGGACTGAACATCTGACGTCATCAGTCCCCTAGAACTACTTAAACCTAACCAACCTAAGGACATCACACACATCCATCCCCGAGGCAGGATTCGAACCTGCGACCGTACGTTCCATTTCATTTCGCTTTTTCAACGCTACGCTCACATATTTAAACGGCGTCACTTGTTAAGCAGGACACGAACAATACTGCATCCTACCATTACAGGTATGATCTTCCAATTGACCCGCATTAACTTACATTTTTCTACCTTTAGAGCTAGCTGCCATTTATCACACCAACTAGAAATTTTGCCTGAGTCGTCCTGTGTCTTCCTACGGTCACTCAACTTCGATGCCTTATCGTGCACCACAGCGTGATCAGAAAACAACCAAACAACCGGAGATTGCTGCCCATCCTGTCTGCGAAATCGTTTATGTAGACAGAGAACAACAGCTGTAGCTCTCCCATCACACTTCCCTGGGCTCCCGTCACGATAGCCTTGTCTCTGATGAACAGTCGTGACAACATACTGGGGTCTATCACTTCGGACGTTTCGAGCCACTCACGTATCTGTGAACTTTCTGCATATGCTCGTACCTTCGATATTCGGTAACAGCCTGCTGTGGGGCACCGAGTCAAATGCTTTCCGGAAGTCTAGAAATATGGAAACTGCCTGTTGTCCTTCATCCATAGTCCGCAGTGTGGCATGTGAGAAAAGAGCAAGCGGAGTTTCCCACGGGCCACGATTTCTAAACCCGTACTGATTCTGGGACATAAGCTTCTCAGTCTCAAGAAAGTTTATTATATTGGAACTGAGAATATGTTCGAGGATTCTGTAACAAAACGAAGTTAGGAACACTGGTCCGCCCTTGCGCCAGAGCGTCAGATATCAGCGGCCAAAACACTTGGAGCAGAGCCGTTTCGGCGGCCGTGTGGCCGCACCTCCTCGGGAGACGCGCGCAGCTGGCGGGTCGCGTGTTTTCGCTCACGCTCGGGCGAGCATTTGGGACAGGCAGCCAGCCCAGCAGGAAGCGGCCGGAGAGAGAGAGATTTCTGTTTCGCCACCGCAGCAGCCCGCCTACGCTTCAGGTGTGCGCCGTGGCCGAACGAGTGCTCAACAATACGAGTGACTAACCGCAAGTCTTTTTTAATGGGCACTACAGTCCTATTTCGTGACTGGACTGAAGACAGCGCAGCTTGTCCTGTCAACGGAGACAAGTCTTCAGACGTACAAGTAACTTCGCGGATACTCCAAGGAACTGTTCTAGGACCATTGCTTTCCACTTTATACATATATTATACAAAGTGATCTAAGGGATAACATCAGAAGTTCCGTGAGGCTGTTCGCGGGTGATGCTGTTGTACACAAACAAGTCGCAACTCTAGAAAATTATAGCGAAATGCTGGAGGATCTGCAAGGGATCTACGCGTGGTGCAATTGACCCTCGATGACGACAGATGCGACGTATTGCGCAAAAATAGGCAGGAAGTCCCATTAGCATTACAGAGCGATCATGCCTGCAGTTAAATTCGTAAGATATGGAGCACTACGCGGACGGAGCGATCTGAAGCGGAACGACCGCACAAAATTAATCACAAGTAAGGCAGATGCCAGACGTAGATCATTGGAAGAATACTCAGGATACCGAGCGAGGTGGCGCAGTGGTTAGCACACTGGACCCGCTTTCGGGAGGACGACTGTTCAATCCCGTGTCCGGCCATCCTGATTTCGGTTTTCCGTGATTTCCCTAAATCGCTCCAGCCAAATGCCGGGGTGGTTCCTCTGAAAGGGCACGGCCGACCTCCTTCCCCGTCCTTCCCTGATCCGACGAGACCGATGACCTCGCTGTCTGGTCTCTTCCCACAAACAACCCAATCCAATACTCAGGATATGTAGTAAGTAGCTTACAAGGCGCTCGTTCGACCGATAGTTGAATACTGCTCGTCGGTGTGGGATCCGTACCAGATACGACTGATGAGGAAATAAAGAAGATCGAAAAAACAGCAGCGCGTTTCGTTACATGTCCATTTAGTAAGAGCGATAGCTCAGTTGTATCGTACTTATTTGGTGTCTTCTTTCTTCGTTGATACAGTTTTTAGGCCTAAAATAGGAAACAAACACGAATCCTGTATAATACTTTTTACAGAGAGACGATATAAAATGTAGACTGGCAATGGCAAGGAAAGCGTTTCAGAAGAAGAGAAATTTGTTAACATGGAGTATAGATTTAAGTGTCAGGAAGTCGTTTCTGAAAGTATTTGTATGGAGTGTAGCCATGTGGGGAAGTGAAACATGGACGATAAATAGTTTGGACAAGAAGAGAATACAAGCTTCGGAAATGTGGTGCTACAGAAGAATGCTGAAGATTACATGGGTAGATCATATAACTAATGAGGAAATATTGAATAGAATTGGGAAGAAGAGGAGCTTGTGGCACAACTTGACTAGAAGAAGGGATCGGTTGGTAGGACATGTTCTGAGACATCAAGGGATGACCAATTTAGTATTGGAGGGCAGCGTGGAGGGTAAAAATCGTAGAGGGAGACCAAGAGATAAATACACTAAGGAGATTCAGAAGGATGTAGGTTTAAGTAAGTACTGGGAGATGATAAAGCTTGCACAGGATAGAGTAACATAGAGAGCTGCATCAAACCAGTCTCAGGACTGAAGACAGCAACAACAACAACACTTTTTACAGAAATAAACCAAGACCCATACCCATTGAAGATTACACATTGGTCTCTGAATATGTTTCTGTGAAGTTTTAAAAACAGAGATTTAATTCGCAAACATGGAGGAATAAAGAACAGGAACTTCCGACTTCGACAAGATCATTATCTTGCGTTTTTTGATAAAACAAACTAAATCCGTGACTATCTGTTAAAAACAGCAGTAGCGATGCGAATGTTTTAACACGTCTAAAACAACGGGAAGCAAGACGACACCATCAGATATCGCGACAAGCTGTAAAAGTTAGAGTAAGTACAAAACTACCCGCACAAATTAACTTGTAGCGAGATATGAGATGGAGTAATAGCCAAGAAACCATTGAATGTGGCACGCAGAAAGTACTGGAACGTTTGTGAGGTGAAGTGCATTGTGTGAGGAGGAATTTCTCTCAAATTTTTCTTCGCAAGCACCAAATATGAGGACAGAGATAACACAGAAAAGATGATTTTTCATTTATTGCCTTTGGCCGGCTCTTAAATAATGACTTGCAGACCAGAATGCAGCTGCGCAGAACCGCCCGTACCAAAAGAGACGGCGCGTCACGCCGCGACTCTTCCAGTCCTGCGAGCTACTCTCGCCCTGTGTCTCTCACTTCGTTTGCTGAATACGCGACACGTTGTACCGCCACGCTGAGCAACCTCCCTAGAGGCAGAGGCATCACCAGAGAAGAGAGAGAGTGTATGGAGAGTGGGAGGGCGGGGGGGGGGGGGGGGCGGCAGCGGTCTTCCCAGGAGGCCTATCGATTTCAGCCGGGGTGGAAAAGAGCGGCGAGCATGAATAAAACACAGCCGGCGCCGGTCATCGATCCCGGCGATTACAGTCCAAAGACGGCAGGCGGTGTGGCGACCGGCGCTTCGTTGTCTCGCTTGACGGAGGCAAACAAACAGTCGGCGTTCCCGATGAGGACAAACGCCGTGAACCGTTTTTAAACCTGCAGTAAGTGCGGCAACACAGTTGCGGTAAAGATGGGCACGAACACACACACACACACACACACACACACACACACACACACACACACACACATATATATATATATATATATCTCAAAACTACCCTCTGATGAGATCATGAACTCACCTCATCAGATATAGCCAGTTAGTCTGTTACCTATGCGCGTATGTTCAAGATCTACTTCCACACGTGAAGCATCGGAAAAGAAGAGAATGCAAGCATCCGAAGTGTTGCGTCGCGCAGTGACACTGGAAAATTTGGCGGAATGATGTTTTAAGACATCAAGGAGTTACTCCGATAGTACTAGACGACAAACACTGTAATGGTGAGACAAATATTGGGAGGTAACCAAGAAATAATCGATGACGTAGGTTACAATTGCAGCTCCGAAATGTCCGGACAGAAGAGAAAACTGTTGCAGTCCACATCAAATCAGTCACGAGACTCATGACCCAAAACGAAAACGCGTATATTACTGACGCTGGTGGTCAGCACATTACAAACATCTTTGGTAACGAAAAGGCTAACATTTTTTGATTTCGATGTAAAACGTTTTTTTCCTTCTGCTGCCTTTATCACAGTTGATTTTACACAGTATCTACGTGGAAAATATACAGCTTCATTTTCAGACACCATGATAAAAAAGAGCGACCAGCGACTAGCTAGCTAGTTACACGTTGCATAGATGATATGAACAAATCTTTCATCTAAATGACGTGGAACAAGTCAGTTTATCAGATATGTATGTATGATTAGTGTGAACATTTATGAAAATTTACTGTTTTAGTCCTACTCAAGCAACTACACTTAAAAAAATACGTTCTCTTTATTTCTCTTTGACAGGTTACCAGCCCTTAAACAAAAATTTGTCCGTGGAATAGAAGGAGTTGTACAGGAGAAACGATTTTAGGCTAGATTTCAAAAGTGCTTTGCTCCCTGTGGGACTTCTCGTACTATTCGACATATGATCAAAAATTTTTCTTCCTGCATACTGAACTCGTTTCTGAGCGCATGATAGGTTTAATAATGGGTAATAAAGAGTACTTTGTTCAAAAAAAAAATGGTTCAAATGGCTGTGAGCACTGTGGGACTTAACCTCTTAGGTCATCCGTCCCCTAGAACTTAGAACTACTTAAACCTAACTAACCTAAGGACATGACACACATCCATGCCCGAGGCAGGATTCGAACCTGCGACCATAGCAGTCCCGCGGTTCCGGACTGAAGCGCCTAGAACCACACGGCCACCGCGGCCGGCAGTACTTTGTTCTCTAGTGTTGTCGGTATGTACATCATTACTCCTCTCGAATTGTGATATGCCTCTTGTCTGACAGCGTCGATGAAACGGTCCTCTTCGACGTTCCTCGAGGGACCTGAGCAACGAATAAGGCTATCTGAGAAATTTAAACTAATCAGGGCTTACGAGACAGGGGCTTTTGACTGTCCCATTTGACAGGCGCATTTGACTTTACATCACGGTAACAGGTGAATTTGGTTCCGTACTTTTTTCTGTTTGGTCTGAATTCCCCCCAGGGTGTCGGGGAAAGGAGGAAGAAGGAAGGCTCGGGGCAGAGCAGGGAAGGAGCACCGCGGGCAACCAATCTCCTGGAGGGATGTCGGCGGCCGCCTGCTGCTCCAGCCAGATGATATATGTACACGCACGCACGCACGCACGCACGCACACGCCGCAGGCTCACGCACGCAAACAAACGGCGCCGCCGCCTCCACACCGCTGGATTTTTCTTTATTTCGGCAGCCGCCCTGGCAGATGCCACCGGCGCAACAATGTCCTCCCGCGCAACCACCCCTTGTTCCCCGCATCCCTCCCCCACCCGCGGGCAGACTGCAGCAGTCTCTCCCCCTGTCCTCCTCTCCTACTCCTGCCCCCATTCTTCGATCCCTTCCGCGCTCTCCTCCTCTCCCTTAGGCTCCAGCTCCAGCTCCAGAGCACCGACTGGCGACCCAGGCCCATTCATCAGCGCCCGCCACCCCTACACCACGAGGCGACCCCCACGTCGAAGTGGCTCACCCCAGTCCGCCCTGCACCGCACTATACACAATGCCGTATCTCCAATACGATCGTATCTGACACCCGAGTGAAATGGAAGGTTAGTCTTCAGTGTATCGTCAATAACGTGGTCATTACAGAGGCGCAGCTGACTTACAGAGACTGAGGCTCTTAACTGTTTGAACTATAATTATCAACAGTCGCAGCCCTCATTATTGTGTCCTTTATAGCCCGAATACACTCAAAGAAAAGAAAAAAAAGTAACAACGAACAACGAAGGAATTATCCGAGTGTTGTTGTTGTTGTTGTTGTTGTCTTCAGTCCTGAGGCTGGTTTGATGCAGCTCTCCATGCTACTCTATCCTGTGCAAGCTTCTTCATCTCCCACTACTTACTGCAACCTACATCCTTCTGAATCTGTTTAGTGTATTCATCTCTTGGTCTCCCTCTATGATTTTTACCCTCCACGCTGCCATCCAATACTAAATTGGTGATCCCTTGATGCCTCAGAACATGTCCTACCAACCGATCCCTTCTTCTAGTCAAGTTGTGCCACAAACTTCTCTTCTCCCCAATCCTATTCAACACCTCCTCATTAGTTATGTGATCTACCCACCTAATCTTCAGCATTCTTCTGTAGCACCACATTTCGAAAGCTTCTGTTCTCTTCGTGTCTAAACTATTTATCGTCCATCTTTCACTTCCATACATGGCTACACTCCATACAAATACTTTCAGAAACGACTTTCTGACACTTAAATCTATACTCGATGTTAACAAATTTTTCTTCTTCGTAAACGCTTTCCTTGCCATTGCTAGTGTACATTTTATGTCCTCCCTACTTCGACCATGATCAGTTATTTTGCTCCCCAAATAGCAAAATTCCTTTACTACTTTAAGTGTCTCATTTCCTAATCTAATTACCTCAGCATCACCCGACTTGACTACATTCCATTATTCTCGTTTTGCTGTTGTTGATGTTCATCTTATATCCTCCTTTCAAGACACTATCCATTCCGTTCAACTGCTCTTCCAAGTACTTTGCTGTCTCTGACAGAATTACAATGTCAAGTATCCTATATAAAGACAAAAATATGAAGTTTTAAAGTTAGCAAATTTGTAAGTAGTCTATTCAGTGTGTACCACTCCTCCTCCAATTCGCCTCGCATCCTCATTTGACATCCTGTATAAGATGTGTGTTACATGTAAAAGTAACAATTGCTTACAGACTTGGTAAGCACCAGAAGAGGTTCAATTCCACGAAAGCGAGCACAGCTAGTGTCCTCGCTCGGGCTGACCAACACGTGGCCGTAGCCAGATGTACGTCGGCAGGTAGCAGCTTTCTTGTCTGTCCCCTGCAGATTCCTCGCCTCTCTGCACTTTTCCACCCAGCCTAGTCACATTCTCCGCAGCAAAATGGTTCAAATGGCTCTGATCACTATGGGACTTAACTTCTGAGTTCATCAGTCCCCTAGAACTTAGAACTACTTTAAGCCTAACTAACGTAAGGACATCACACACGTCCATGCTCGAGGCAGGATTTGAACCTGCGACTGTAGCGGTCGCGCGGTTGCAGACTGAAGCGCCTAGAACCGCTCGGCCACACCGGCCGGCCTCTCTGCAGCACAGATGAGGGCTCGGAGCGGCGGTCGCAGTAGTGTAGGGCCCAGAACGCGCCCTGGAGAACACCGCATCCCGGACGCCTTCCCCGCGGCGCTAGCAGCAGTATGGGCCCCAGAACGCGCCCCCGAGGAACACCGCATCCCGGACACCTTCCCCGCTGCGCTAGCAGCAGTATGGGCCCCAGAACGCGCCCTTGCGGAACGCCGGCCTACGTGACGACCTTCGCGGTGGGTGGCTGCGCAATTCGGGCATTGCTCAAGGAATGCGGCCGGCGCGCCCAAGGACGTGAGCCGCCCTGCCTGTATAGGATACTGTGCCCAGCCGGTCCTCACTTTCACTCTCCTTTCGCCAGCCGGTGACACACATATCGGGCGCAGTCTGTGCAGATACGCACTGCCGTAACGCCCACGTCCGAAGTCATTCTGCAATATTTCAGCGTACCTCTAACAGTTTTCTTCTTCCATTCCCCCTTCTTCCCTTCGTGCTTGGAACATTTCCTGTTCCAAAGAGTTGTAGTCTCGAGGTTTTAAAAACCACCTAGAAAAAAATCAAGCTGCGATCGTGAACCTTTGCGGTGATTAGAGCCCTTGTAAAGTCGAATTTTCTTAATCCTGTAAAGAACGATATTATTTACACTACGCCTTTATATTTGTTGGCAACAGTATTCTTCCGTATTTCGCCGACTTGGTTGTAGAAAACTGTATTTCGCCTGTACAATGTACGGCCCACCTCCAAAATCAGATCATCAACATTCTTAAATGCCAACCACGTACTGGTTCCTTCATCCGGGGAAAGAGGAAGAAGTGACTGCTGCAATGTCACGAGAATACGGGACGTGAGACAAACTTTGACAGCCCGAGGACTGTACTCTGGCGCAGTATCAGCTGGGCCGTTGTCATGGTGCAAAAACACGCGGACGTACAGTTCCCCGCATCACTACATTTTGGCAGCGCCTTGTAACACCATCAAGAGCTTTGTAGTATGCTCCGGTTACCCCCCCCCCTCCTACCTTTCCCCGCAGGATATTCTGTTAGCGCCACACCACTCCTGAAGAACCTTTTGTGGTGATAGTTGCGTCTTCGCCTTTCCTGTTTTGTTTCGCGTCGAGACGTCAGTAAGTCTCGCCAAGTGCAAAATACGTTCTGCGGTATTTCAGCGACGTGCTAAGAAAGGCTGAACCAATTATAGGCAAGAGTGCTCTCTACGTCACAAGCAGAACTTGAAGAGACGCGATATTCTGTTTGTCGCTTTCAGTTGAAGCCCAGCTGTTGGGCGTTCCCTGTTTCTAAACAACTGCACATTGAAGATCTCTCGAAAACTTGTCATTGTTACGATTTATTGTAATACGATGATGGGAAACCTCATATAGGTGGTTGAAGAATTCGCGTGTTTATTTTCGTCTTGTAACTCGCGTATTACGAAAGTAGGCCGTTTTAAGAGAACAGCATATTCACGATTAATCGAAAACGCTTCGTTATTTGTAGAATTTGTTATAATTAAATGTCAGCCTTTAAAGGCTTCAGAAAATCGTTACATAAAACAGAAAGTCATTTGTTGTTCAACTTCAGCGTAACTTCTTTGCTAGAGGCGCTGAGTTACGAAACAATGTTTACCGCTACATGAAATGTATTCCTAATTGCAAAACTGTCAGCTGTGTAATGGAAGGACAATGAAAATTTATACCGGACCGCGAGTGGAACACGGATTAGCCGCTTAATGCGAGCGGTCGCTTAACATTGGGGTTTCCTAGCGCGACTCACGACCAGACCCAAATTTCGCTAAGGTGTCAACCATGTGTCTGCAAGCTGCACTTGTACATCCATTACGCATATTCCCGTACAGCGGAGGCGTTTTAATTTAAAGTCGCTTTCCCGGTGTCCGCGGATAAATGCCATCTGCAGCGCCTGTGTTGTTCAGAAGTACGAGGCGTGCGAACTTTGCAGCCTAATTGGAGATAACACAGGCACCGCAATGTCGTATTTACCCGCCGTACGGGAATATACATGATGGATGTAAGCGTGCGGCTTGTACAGATGCCTGGCGACATTTGGAAGTTTCCACTAGCTGTGAAGCGCGCCCGAATAGCCTAACGATACGGCGACCGCTCGCCATATGCGGGAAAGTCCGGTTCGAGTGGCAGTCCGGCACAAATTGTCATTGCACTATATAGCTCACGGTTGTCCGTATTCGCAAATGCGAATAAACTGCTGGTAGTTCATAACGGCTGCAGTCGCGACATGCTCGCGTGTCCGACGGATGTGCGCATCGTTCTTCTGAACAATACAGGCACAGCAATATCGTACAGTGTGTAAACTTTTAGATGGCAGACCTCTCCCTCGTCCTGAATCGGTAGAAGTCGGTAAACGTCGGGAGGCTTCCGTAGGCGCGCAGTTTCGACTGCTGCCAACATTACGGCTCCTCTCCCCCCGCCAGCCAATGCTTGCTTCCTCCTCCCCCCGCACTCCCCTCACAACCCTGCCCTCTTACAGTTAACACACTGTAATTTCGCGCTTTTTGAAAGGTTGTGGGACTTTCATTTTAAATTAACAGAAATATTTTCTGCAATATTGCATATTACAGCAAGCTCTCTCTCTCTCTCTCTCTCTCTCTCTCTCTCTCTCTTTCTGAAGTGAATTTGCCCGATTTTGTTGAGTTTTATAAACTTACGTCACTGCTCGTGGAGAGCGCTAAGCCACAAACTGCGTTAACCAGCACGTCCCGTGCGAAGGGGGAGGGGAGGTGGGGAGGAGGGAGGGTTTCCCGTCCGCGTGCACGTCCACGTCAGCTGTCTCGCGCCGTGTGATGGCGCTCTTACGTCAGCAGTGGAGGGTCAGACGATCGCCTGGCACCAGCTGTGCAGCGGTCTGTATTCTGGCAGGTGACCTTACCATGTGTTGCGAAGCAAACACGCAAGCCGCCGATGCACCGTCTTACCTAAAGGTCTCCAACGGGCTGGGAGGCGACTAGGCCTTTTTTGCTTTTAATTCGCGAGTGCCTTCTGCCACGACCCACAACGCACCCCACCCGCCGTTGACCCCGCCGTGCGCTTCCCCGCGCCGGCGGTGGGCAATGTTATACACGGGCCGCGGAACGGAAGCCGTCGCTTGCTCTATGGCAGTCACTGCCGTAATCAAGCCCCGCCGGCCCGTGTGTGTGTGTGTGTGGTGGCGCCCCCGGCGGCGGTTCGCGTGACTATCGGGCAATAAAACTCCCTAAGTTGGCCAGCCGGCAGCTTGCCTGCCTGCCTGCGGCCATTTGCCTAATGGAAGCCAAGCGTCGGATCACTCTGCTTAATTAAGTGCTACGCCATCCGTCTCCCCGGCTCCCCACCACTCCTCTTCAGCGCTACGCACCGACGCGCAAGTGCGCACTCGCTACGTACCGGAATTCACCAAGTTCTATCATATCGGGCGCCACGACCACACATTTATTCGAACATGATTCAACCTCTCACAGCCATTTATTACATACCATTAGCTCATTTCAGCGATGTGCCGCGTTGAAAGTGCTGACTCACATCCTTGTAATTTTACACAGTAACCCCACGTAAGTGTACGCAATGTACCTCTTTTATATAAACGTAACTCAGGTGCTGTGCTCCAGCGGTAAATCACGTGCCATGAAACCCAGAGGTCACGGGTTCGAATCCCGGCAGAAACTAACCACCCTTACCCTTGGTCTTGGCCTCGTTTATCTTTAATCTAAAAAAAAAAATTGATTGACCATTCGTATCGTATAACGCAGATGTTAACGCACAGGTGTCAAAACTTTTAAAATGTAGAACCGTATCAAAAGTCTAATAGTACTAGTAGTAGTAGTAGTAGTAGTAGTAGATGCTTTTATTGAAGTCGAAAACAGATTCGCACAACTCGTTTCGCTAGTTTTGGGTTGCATCTTCTGTTGTATAACTGTACATAAATTTTTATACATTAATAGTTTTATAATGGGGAAATGAAGTTATCCAAGATATTTTCAAAGTATTGAGTGAATAGATTTAAAATAGATAATATTATGCATCTGGTAAGGAAACAAGGTGTGGATCACATACGCTCCACAATGAAACGGGCCTATTCGTATACAGTGACTGCAATCTATAATTTCATATGAAAAGATGCTTCCTTACAATGTTATGTCATGTAGCATAGGGACTTGTTATATGTCGCGGATTAACGGTTGGCGTTGCTAGGCAAAGCTTTTACCCTTATTCAGCTGGTAAAAACTGAAAACGATGATGAATGTCAAGTCCATAAAAGCGGAGGAATAGAATGAGCAATCAGAAACTGATCCTTGACTAAGAAAGAGCGATTCTTTATCCCTTTCCTTCGCTTAATACAATCCACTTTTTCAGAGAGGAAACTAAAGAATAATTTGGAAAGGGACTTAAAGTTGAGAAAGAAGAAATAAAAATTTTACAGTTTGCCAATGAGAAAGATTCAGAGACCACGAAGGACTTTAAGTGTATTGACGAGACGTTGTAAGACAAACGTCAATAAAAGTAAAACTAAGCTTCTGCAGTGTAGCTGAATTAATTCGGGTGACAGTGAAGGAATCAGATCACGAAATGAGACACTCAAAGTCGTAGACTATTGAGCAAAATGCAGACTGGCAATACTACACTATGAACCCTCTGTGGCTTGTAGAGTACATGTGTGAGAAATGTATCGATGGTTAATGTGTTCATTAGAAGAAGTGAGAGGGCTAGTGGGGAGGGAGCGACCGAGGAAGAAAACAGCGAGAGGTAGGAGCTTTATCGCCAACAGGGAGGATACGAACAGGGAGAGCGCGGAGACGGTGCAAACAAGCGGTGCGAGGGAAGGGGGGCCGCGGCTAGGGGAGATAGCGCTGTTGTGTTGGCAGCCCTTCATCACCACTAGCTGTGGCAGCAGCGCGGGGTGGGGAAGTACCGGCAGCAGTACGGGCGGCCCTGCGACCGTAAAATCCCCAGCGGTGCTAAATATTGGGGAAGGGGATCTGATGGCGTGCCGCCGCCTGGCCCCTCCCTACTGCATCGCGCGCCCAGTTACGACCGCAGGTCGCGACACAACTCCCTTCTACAGATTGCTTCAAATTTAGACCCGCTCTCATTTACCAGTGTGCACTTCCCTCCATCCTTGTCTCTCTCTCTCTCTCTCTCTCTCTCTCTCTCTCTCTCTCTCTCTCTCTCATGGCCACTCGGGACGTCAAACCCAAATTTCGCTTTCCTTTGGTTGAAGGCTTACATTGACTTTGGAGGGTATACGTAATACAGAGAGCGCGCGTCGTAGAAAACATTTTG
The DNA here is from genome assembly GCF_023864275.1 of Schistocerca cancellata. Taxonomy (NCBI): domain Eukaryota; kingdom Metazoa; phylum Arthropoda; class Insecta; order Orthoptera; family Acrididae; genus Schistocerca; species Schistocerca cancellata. The sequence continues at coordinate 10,859,167 of NC_064635.1, read as the reverse complement.
TTTGAGATCGGAAATACCTTTCACATTTACAACGTATGTTGAAAGTGGTCGCCATGCGGTCTATGGAATTTTACGCTCGTGAAATCACATTCAAACTCAGGGCTGTAGAATGAAATGTTTTAACTATTCCATTGTATATTTTCGCTCAGTTTGTCTGCCGTTTCTTGGTAATTTTAGTGCACTTTTAGTGTTAATGACCCTGCAGATAAAAAAGCACGAACAGGCTAGACGCTAGACCTTCGCCTACGGTGGGTTCTGCCTCGAATACCCGGTAGCGGTCGGCGAAGAATCTGGCACGTTCCTTCATCTTGCTGGAAACAGCGGGTCCGCCTTTCATGTTGACTGAAAGTACGAGTGCTCGAAAATTTCAAGATAAACGGCTGCATTGACAGTGGTATCGAAGAACATGGAGCCATCATGGAGCCAGAATCCACGTATGGAATCACCATCGCTTTGATCGAGCAGGGGAGTTTAGTGAACAGTGAAAGGGATTTCGGTGGAGTGGTGGTGATTATTCGGACTATTCACATGGCCCGAAAGCAGAAACCCATCATCATCACTCGTACGACGCTGTGACCCGTCAAGATCTCCACCCACGAGATTTTTAAGCAACCACTCGCAATATTTCACCGTCTTCTCTTCAACAGATGGAACACATGAAACGCGGCAAGGTTTCTGGTGTAGGGACTGTCCGTTGCGAAAACCGTCTGACTTTTTTTCTGTCTTGCAGTAATTTTCTGCTAACTGTTTGCAACTGTGAAGTACGAAGAGCGAGAAAATAATAACCTGCTTAAATGCCCCCACGCACACTGCAATTAGTTCTGTATTATCGACGCATCCTTAAGAAGCCTCCACTCCTGTGAATTGATTCGAATTTCCTGCGGCAAATTTATGTAGCATCGCCAACATTCATACCACCAACAGCTTCCTTGTGAACCCAGTATAGAAGGTGTTTATAAACTGACGTCCATAAACATTACAAAAAGACGTCCATAAACATTACAAAAAGTCAATATGCGCTTGTATCCGAAAATGCTTCGTTACATAAATTTATTGGCACTTTTACATGCGACACCCTTTTAGCAACGTTCATTTACAAACACTGCTCGAAACGAGCTGCTGCTAATTCCACGCATCGTCTGGGCCTGCATACTTTGCGACACTATCTCGAGGACTGCTGAAGCGCGTCGTATTTGGTCAAATCCGTTCTGGATACGCTGGCTGAGGACGTCGACATTTGGTGCAGGAGTAGGACACATCGAGGATTTTAAACGTCCCCGTACGCAGAAATCCACTTCATTTGAATCTGGTGATCGGGCAAGCCGCGCAGAGGAATTTTTTCCCGTAATTTTCCTCGTCGACTGGACTAAGAGATTTGTTAGTCTCATCAAACCTTTAAATGGCAGCAGCGTCGTGGAAAGGAAATACGGACCAACAAGATAACGAATTATCGCACTCCCGGACGCTGAATCTAAAAAAAAAAGATAATCAGAGAATCTAAAAACAAATGTCATGACCATGTGTAAAGAAGCGCGTGAGAGAAAATGAAACTCTGAGCTGCGTCGCTTAATGGTCACTACAGATGATTGCCTGCGTCACTCGATAACCAAGGATTTTCGGAGCCGTGTTGATGAGGCCCTTTTGCAATGCTTTTGTGTGGGGAACACGTCCCCACATCTATCGAGGCCCTGTATAGGTGAAGATCGCAGCCATCCGTTACAAGGCAGTCTCGACGTTGTAGATGGCCGCCACACGCCAGTAGCAGATACGACACAGACCGCAGCAGGGCGCAGGCGGTGCCGCCACCCTTCTCTGTTACTTCTCTGCCTTCTCCTCCCTCCCTCCCTCCCCCTCTACCTGAAGCGAGCCCGTAGCGGCCGTTTCCGCCTCCTTTACGGTCGGCATCCAGCGCGCTTTCTCGTCAATCTTTGATGCCGGCAGCCGTAGGGCGCCCCGTGTAGGGCTCCCTCAAGGGCCGACCCTTGTGACAGCCGTGTGTGTACACTCCTCAAGTTTGCCCTAAGGTTGCTACATTTTGTAGGCCCCGGCCCTCACGTCAGCGTGTATCGCGATACCGACGCCCGTCGATACAACGGCAGCTCCGGAACCACGACGTTCCACCACCCTCAGTTTCTCGTAGAGCTGCCACGTCTCTCGAAACGGATATGCCCTTTCCCTAAAAGGTACCCCGCGCAGATTTTGTGCCACTTCTCACCCAACGCAATGAGCGACGATATCTTTCACCGAATTCTCAGCACACTCGAAGGTACTCTATCAGTAATGTTTAGGATAGCTGCTGCAGAATGGTCAGCACCACAACACTCAACAACAATTCGATCTACCAAGTGTAGAGCTCGGGCACGTTCGGTCTTCAGCTACTTGCCTTTACATTTTTATGTCACGCTTCCGCCTAGGATCTTTCTTATCTCTTGGAATCTAGTAGAGATCTTCCTTAGTCCACCTACTGATATATATACCGCCCGCTTGCAGTAATGTCACAATAATTGTTTTTCCATCTATTTTTTTCCCTTCTGTTTACCCTATTGAGTCTCAACATTTATTTCCCCATTGCTTGCCGACGAACCCTGCAATTTTGAATGATTTTCGCATTAAAGGTACTTGCGTCGCCACGATAAATCAAAAGTGGTAATAAACATTGCTTACACCGCTTCTAAGCTTTCCTTTTCACTCACGTTGGACATTTTTTAAACCCCTGTTTAGTTCACCAAAAGCACTATAATCCAATTTTAATATACTGTTACAGTACTTCCCTTTTCTCTCTGTCGAATCGTCGTAAAGCGTCCTAAGTATTAAAAAACCTGATGAGCTATTCTATGACTTCTTCGTCAATTTGTACTATTTTCTTTCCAGTCATTTTCAAAGATATTGTATTAAGTCCAGTTAGCCCGCCCGGTTAGCCGAGCGGTCTGACGCACGGCTTTCCAGAGCGGGAAGGAGCGCCTGGTCCCCGGCACGAATCCGCCCGGCGGACTTGTGTCTAGGTCCGGTGAGCCGGCCAGTCTGTGGACGGTTTTTAGGCGGTTTTCCATCTGCCTCGGCGAATGCGGGCTGGTTCCCCTTATTCCGTCTCAGCTGCACTATGTCGGCGATTGCTGCGCAAACAAGTTCTCCACGTACGCGTACACCACCATTACTCTACCACGCAGTCATAGGGGTTACACTCATCTGGTTGGACGTTCCCTGGGGGGGGGGGGGGGGGGCACCGGGGGCCGAACCACACAATAACCCTGGGTTCGGTGTAGGGCGGCGGAGGGGTGAAGTGGACCACTGCGGCTGCGGCGGGGACGGCGCCTCTCCGTCGTTTGTAGGTCCCCGGTTAACATACAATACAATACAAATCCAATTATTTGTTGAAGTTAAAACTTCTTCCCACAGGGAAAACTACTACAGAATCGGTCAAATGAAGAAGGTTCAAATAATGAGGCGTGACACTGTCTCTTTGAAGATAACGACGATGTAAAGTTTGACAATATGTAAATACCAGAAAACAGTCTCTGCTCCCGAGTATTTGTTTTATTCAATGACCATGATTATAAGAGTCAAACTTCTCACTGATTAAACCAAATACTTGCGATCATATACTCAAATGACTCTGAGCACTATGGGACTCAACATCTGAGGTCATCAGTCGCCTAGAACTTAGAACTACTTAAACCTAACTAACCTAAGGACAGCACACACAGCCATGCCCGAGGCAGGATTCGAACCTGCGACCGTAGCGGTCGCGCGGTTCCAGACTGAAACGCCTAGAAGCGCTCGGAAAGCGATCATATAGTGTTGTGGATCTTACATAGCGGTTCAATGAAGTTACTTTAACACGCTTCCCTCTCCGTTTTCCAGTTTAACAGTTCCCTTGTCGGCCACGTAAACCTTGCCGTTCGTTGGAACGGCAGCCATTTGTAATGGTTATTCAGTATTTATTAAGAAGCTCGGCCAACAATGAGGACCGATCGAGCCTGTCAGTGTAGTTGATTTCGCACTTAAAAGCGGAAGAAATTGTGCCCCATTAAATGATTCGATTTGAATGATCTGCCGAAATTTTCGCGTCCTGTCAGCTGACAGGAGTGGCACTCAGAGTGTTTAGGGTGCATCTTTCTCTACGGGCTGCCGAGAACAATTCTAGCGATATGCTAATTTCTTGGCTTTCTCGCCGCCCTGCTGCGTAAAGGCAGCTGTCGGCGAGCGCTGTCTTGGAGTGCCCGGTAGAGATGGAAAAACTCGTTCATCCTTGGAAACTAGGTCACTGCTGATCGTTGTTTTTTGGGAACCGTTCATTTTTACTCGTTCACCCTTCATTTGTGCTTGGTATATGTTTCTTATGAAAAACTGAAAACTAGTAGTGTCGGTGACTGAAGGATGGAGGGCACCAAGAGGGGACACTTGCCTCCCCCCTGGAGTACAGAGTTTTTATTCATTACAGAATTCTTACACACTTCTAGAAGTAATTTCTGTGATTGTGCAGAACCTGTCGTTTAGCCAACCGTAGCCTTGTGTGGCTGACGCACGGAAAACCGGCCCCGAGTACAGACTGCTCGCCAATTACGGACGATGTGTTGCCCGTTACGAGCAGATTCAACGAACAGACAAACACATAATAATTAGGCAGTGAAGAAATAACAAGCTAATGCAAGCAACAATGGCGAAACAGTCGATGACGATGTGTAGAGAGCTGGAGAACATGAAAATCTCACGCGAGGCTCATGGGCTATAGCTCGTGTAGTCCTGTAAACCTGTTGGTGGCTGTTTCCCAACTTAATAGACCACAAGTGTCTTATATAAAATTCTTCGTTTCGACTTCCACTACATAGCTATGCTACGTTGTAAACAATAGTCGTTTACACCCTATATATACTTCACGTTGTCTCTGAGTTCGTAGGCGAAGTAGAGACTTCATGGAAGCATAAAATAAAATGTGGTTTTCTCATACTTGCATCACTCGCTTAGTAAAAATTAGGTTTTTATGTTGCATTATTAAAGTTAATGCAGCTATAATAATAACAATTAAGTTCGAAGTAATAAAGTTTTTGGTCTGAAAGCTGCTTCTGAACAAATGTTTTTGAGGTAATCAGTAAATACGATTTTGTGGCAATCTGTGTCTTTTGCAATGGAGACGCACCGCTTTTGCTACTGAGCCAAAATGACCCACAAGCCACTTTTTTTTCCAAAGAACCAAACTAGCAGGTAATGCAAATTGGAAACAACCAAACTTAAAAATAATTAGAGTCTTCCTAAATGTAATGTTCTGTATATGAAAGATACACGAAAATCGTTTTATATGAATTTTCTTACACTAAAAATTAAGCAAATTATTGAAAGTTAGTTGCTAAATCAAGTCGATGAAACCAAAAGATATATGAATAACAAAAAAAAAAAACCTGCCTTGTTATAAGTATGTCTTCTGCTGTTCATCAATATAATGAAGTGAGTTGATATGCCCCTTTGTTACCTGAAAAGACGTAGCTATCACATACAACGTGATTTTTATGTAATTTACGTAACTATAAAATACTTTTTGATTACCGGTCGTCGACGATGAATAGCCAGACCCAAGTGGAAGAACAGTTTGGAACACACGTAAAATGGGCGAGCGCAGTGAACGAAACGAACAACTGGATACTGAACTAACTAGGAGCAGTCGACAGTGGAACTGAGACAGGTGGTCATGCGAAGAACGACGAGTGCGGCCGAGGGAGACCGAGACTGAGGCGAGCACGCGACCGAGGCTGGAACGAGGACTGCCCAAGTGACCGCCGCGACAGAAGTGAACTATGAACCGATCGTTCCTTGGAATTCGTTCCTCGGTCCTTTCGTTCATGTTGGTGAACCGTTCGTTTGCACCCGTTCGTTCGCGAACTACCCATCTCTACCGTCCAGCGGACCAGTCCCTAGAGATCACGCCGTAGACGAGTCTCGGCGTGTTGGCCCGGCCTGCTGAGCCCTCGCTGCGAGCGCACAAAGCAGACAGGCCCCCGTGTTTCCCGGAAGGCGTCGGGTGTAAACACGTTACGTGCCGCTGCCACACTGCGAGCGCGCTTCACCGAATCCGACCGCGGTTACTTTGTCTGCGTGTGCTAATCGTCTTCAGTTCACTGTCTCTCTGGCTGCAGGTGTCAGCTATAGACCCAAACGCTGGTGCTGCTAGACACAGGACATCGCCAGATGGCGCAGGTGCAGCGATAGGGATGCACAGTAATGAGGCTTCGAGTGCGGCTGTAAACCACCCCCCCCCCCCCCCCGGGTCAAGGTGATTGTCCCAACGTGATAGAAGCCTTTCTAGAGCTTCTGTATCTACATATCTCGACCAGAACAACAAAGTGATTGGCAGTTGCACATGGCAAGGGAGGTGGGAATGTTGTCGGTTGCCCGTTCCACACTGTTTCGCCAAAAAGTTATGCATTTAAATATTTGACGTGTATTTCCCCAACGTCAGCTTCTGAAAGACTGTTCTCAAAAATAAGATACGCTCTCTGTAAATACTGCAAGCACTGAAGGGGAAACTTCCGTGAAAAATGTTATTGCTCAGCGTGAATACAAAAATTTGTGGGAAGCGTAGTGTTAATTATTTGATGTTTGTTTGCATGGCCATCTTTCGCAGCTGCTGTAAATATCAGTTGCTACTCATTATCTGTCTCGAGCTTACTGCAATTTAATCAAAGAAAATTACAGCAGACGCGTTTCGCTTTCATTTATAAAGCATCTTCCGTAGTTATTCTGGAAATTGCATACATACGTTTTGTTCATTTCTGGTTCTTTTAGGTTAAAAACAACGTTTCGTTTATATAGTTGTGATTATATTCTGCTTCTTCCCTCCTTGCTAGCAGCGGTTGACACCGCTTTTGCAATTCTGCAGTATTTCTTGCGCTGCATTACTTACACTTCACTTTTGTCAGCTGAATTGCTGTGCGTGTTTCTCATTCTGGACGAATGCCCGAAGTCTTTCGATGTCAAGCGCTGATAGCAAGGAGGGAAAAAGAATAATATGAACATCGCAAGTGACTTGCACAACAACTTTATAAACAAAACGCTGTTTTAACCTAAAACAACCAGAAAAATACAAAAGGTATGTATCCAATTTGTAGAATAACCGCGAGAGATGTTTTATAAATAAAAGCGAATCGCGTCTGGCGTAATTCTCTTTAATTAAAAACTGCAAAAAGCTCAAGACAGATAACCAATAGTAACTGATATTAGATGTATTTATTTGTTGCTTTTTACGCCATTCTATAACTCAATCATTTGCAACCCCTGTTGTGTCGTCGATTACTATCGGCCATCGATGTTTGGTAGATAACGAAATCGAAATCGGCATCGATGGTTTGCCTTATGATGACCTAAAAAGCTTCGCCACTTTCTGTGGCCACAGAACGCTACGTACTTGCTAAATCAAGGGCTACTGCCAGTCCGCGCTCAACAGGGGGTGGGCTATGAATCACGTACCTGTTACAAACCACAAGCGATTGAGAAGTCACAGATTTCGCAATAATAAATTACCGGTACCTCGCTATCATTTCAGTGACAGCCAAAAGTGACAAGTGACAACTGAAAGCAGCATTGTAACATTTAGTCCCCTGTGGCATCTGTTGACCGACGTTCGTACCTCGTTCTAGGAACCCTGTGTCTCACGATATCAACTTACATCTTGAATCTTCACGATTGTCTCCTGCATGAGCACGGACAACTATTGGAGCGACTAATCACAGTGGGAACTGCGCCTGGAAACCCACGAGGATTATTTAATTTTTCTACAATCACCGATTAATTGCAGAGTTATTCGCAGTGTGCAACGGCTTATATTTCCGGTAAGTTTGTAATAAACACTCTCACTTAAGCTTGCTTTGGTAATAGTTATTCAGCGGAAGTCCTTCCATTTTTTGTGGTCAATGTACAATATATGTAATTTCAAAATGAAATATAGGTTTTCTGAATTTACTTTGCATGGCGAGAGGTGCCTTAGACATGCCACGAAAGTAAACATTATGCTACGCTACAGACTAATGTGTTACCACAACCTTTACTTGGCATTCATATTCGTTGGTTCAGCCAACACACAACCGAATTATCACCTTCCAACCTAACCTAAACCTCGGGCTATGCTATAGACCAATTCATCATAACTAAAATTTCACAAGAGGGGGCAATACCACATTCTTGTCTTTTTCTCGCGGAGGCAGTCTAAAGGAACAGTGTCAACTTCTCCCGTTCTGCTGTTAATGATATTCTGCCTTATCTCTATGTCGGGTCACTGAAAATGTAGTTGATACAGCTGTAAAAATAACAAAGCGGTTAGAATCCATATTATTACAAACGAAGTCCTACTGCACTGTGTCGAAGTTTACGTTATGATTCTCAACTTCACACTAATATTTTCACACTTCTCTCATTACAACAACATTTGAAGTCAAAGAACAATCAAGTGTGAACCGTGCTACATACTTTTAGTTGGGATGAAATTTGCGCTAGAGTGTCCTCTTCTCACGCAAATTTTGTTTGTCAGGTAATAAGTAAGAATTCTGTATTTGCTAATATTAACATAATCACCTCGCGGAACTTTTTGTCACCTGGTTTACTGGAAACACTAACCTTAGGTTCTGACGATTAGTCGGCTTTACGGGAGAGAACATACCACTTCCGTTGCGCGCGCACACACACACACACACACACACACAGTCAGAGAGAGAGAGAGAGAGAGAGAGAGAGAGAGAGAGTTCTCCTGGCCAGAAATACCAGTTAGCAGATATACCTGTTAAGTGTTATTTGTTACTAATCACAGCGTAACAGCGAGGGTGATGCACAACACAAAGAACATTTTAACGTTGGTGGAGTGTGTATGTGTGTGTGTGTGGGGGGGGGAGAGGGGGAGAGGGGGAGACAGCACAAATCACAACTAAACATACCTGTTAGCGAAATTCGCACTCTCAGACATCACCATCATCGCGAAGTCACAATTTAGGTCCTCCTTACAGCTAGGTGTTTGTGAGCAGGTGTTACGAACCTCCAAAAGAACAGAGCGGCGGGATCAAAGCGGCCGGAAGGGCAGGGGACATTTAGGTGAGGGTGAGGGTGGGGGCGGCGCAGGTGTGTGATTACGGAGGGGCGCTGCTTTCTGCTGCGTGCAGGGCCATGTGACCCGCATCGCGGAAGCCGCGCTGTCGCCGCAGAATAATGGCAGGAAGTGGGCCGTGCGTGTGTGTGTGTGTGGGGGGGGGGGGGGGGGGGCAGGCTAGTAGGACCTCACGGGCGCTGGCTGCACGGTGGAAGCTCCTCTTCACGAGCGGACACACGCTGACACGATTCAAGAAGGCTCTAACGTCCCGTCGACGGCTAAGTGGTTAGAGACTGAACGCGGAAGAAAATCGATCTCGTCCGTCCCAGCGAAATCATTCCGGCATGTAGGACAACCGTGGGTAACCTGAATCAAGACGTCCGTAATTGCCGCATCGCTGGCAGATACCGTCAACGAAGAGGCTTCTTTCGATTGTGAAAGTTCCGCTTGATACAAAAGTTAATGTGTCGTATATCACCGGATAGTCTTCCTTCAGAACAACAAGAAGTGTGCCAGGATATTCAGTACAACGAACAGCTTGAGAGATCAGTCAAGTGGAACGGATAGAGTCTGAAACAATAGGTTATAACGTGAACATCAACGAAACTAAAACTATCATGCAGTTCTGAAGGAATTACGATGACACACTAAAAGCAGCAGATGAGTTTCGATACTTAAAAAACAAATGCCGTCCGAACAGGCCTTTAAGGCCCAACGGTACCGACCGGCCGTCGTGTCATCCTCAGCCCTTAGCCGACACTGGGAGGGGATACGGAGGGGCACGTGGCCAGCACACCGCTCTCCCGGCCGTATGCCAGTTTACGAGACAGGCGCCGCTGCTTCTCAGTCAAGTAGCTCCTCAGTTTGTCACACAAGGGGTGGGTGCACCCCGCTTGCCAACAGCGCTCGGCAGACCGGACGGTCACCCATTCACGTGCTAGCCCAGCCCGACAGCGCTTAACTTTGGTGATCTGACGGCAACCGTTGTTACTACGGCGGCGAGGCCGTTGTCGAGTTTCGATATTTGCGCAGCAAAATAACTCACGATGGTCGAAGTGGGGAGCATATAAAATGCAGACTGAGAACTACAAGGAAAACATTTCCGAAAAATAGAAATATGCTAATATCTAACACACATTTAAGTGCCAAGACATCATCTCTGAAAGTATTTGCCCGGAGTGATGCAGTTATCTACAACGAAGCACAGAAAGTTGCACAAATATTCAACAACATCTTGAAAGAAATGTGACAACTTGCTTTGAATAGTCGGGAAGGTAAGATCGTGCACTACACAAACTGAAAAAAGAGATGTATTATCCTATCATTAGAGCAGTGTTCGATTTGTGCTTTTACCAGTGGGGGGGATGTCTTAGGGGGTTAGTATAATTATACATGTTACTAGCTTGGACCGTGGCGTTACCCATGGTTAAACAGTTATTTATAAATAGATGTTAAAGCCGAAACTCACTATTCACGCGTAAGTACTATCAGAAAAGCCATCCCTTGTTATACCTTTAAAAGTACGTTATAGGTAAAGCTTTATTTACAAAATCATCTACATACAGGTATACGAGGGGAATTCAAAAAGTAAAGGGACATTTGTGAAAAGCTGTACTTATTCTGATGATAGAAAACTGAAACATGCGTTATTTTTCTACGTAACCTCGCTGGACTTTAATGCAGTTTTCCCGACGTTTCACGAGTTTTTTTTTTTTTTTTATTTCATCAGAAAATACGTTTATCGGTTGCACCGCACCGCATCGCAGCAATAGCGTCTTCATCACTTTCAAATCTTCTTCCCTGTAGTGCTTCCGTTAAGGGTCCAAACATGTGAAAATCGCTTGGAGCTAGGTCTGGACTGTATGGTGGATGTTCCAGCACCTCGAATCTCAACTCCTTTATTGCGCCGGCTGTCCGTTTGGCAGAATGTGGGCGAGCGTTATCTTGCTGCAGGATGACACCTCTTCACAGTTTTCCACGACGTTTGGATCTGATCGCAGGTTTCAGTTTCGTACGCAACACATGACGTCCACCATACAATACAGACCTGGCTCTAAAGCCTCGTTTTCGCTGGGGCGACGTCTTGTCGTTTTGTTCTAAATGTTTCGAAATGCTTACCTACTACATAACACTTCTTCAAAATTAATAAGCAAACATATTAATAGTATTAATAGTAAGAGTGTATTAAAAACTTTCAGTGTTCGGCTCCAGAAATTTAAATTATATGTAAAGTTTTACTCCAGTGCGTGGAAATAAACATCCCAGGTTGGGATGCATAAACTAAAACCAGAGGAGGGGATGGTCTGATGCAGAGGGGGGGGGGGGGGGAAGTCCCCCATCCCCCCCTGCAAATCGCACACTGCATTAGAGCATCAAAGTCCACGCCCTTCGGTGAGTAGTCAGCTCCTCTGAATGCCAAGTACGGCCCGGATTGGAGATTATCTCCGCTTGGGGGTGACCTACTGTCATTATCGTTTCACCAACACGCAACTCGTCCAATGAGGCGTCAACAGACCTACTAAAGAGACTGGCTGCACTACGCTTGTCCGACCTCTTTTACAGTACTGGTGCGTGGTGTGGGATCCGTACCAGACACAATTAACGGAGTACATCGTGAAAGTTCAAACAAGGGCAGCACGTTTCGTATTTTCGCGAAATAGGGGAGAGAGAGAGTGTCACTGAAATGATACAGGATATGAAGTGGACGTCATTAAAACAAAGGCGTTTCACGTTGCGGCGTAATCTACTCACGAAATTTCAATAGGGTTGCACTGGATTACGCAAAAGAAAAAGCAAAACGATTATTTTGTATAAAAAACTGAACATCGTAGATAGCAACAGTTGTCAATTATCATAATACCGTAAGAGAAGTTTCACGTGTATTGTTCAGAAGTAACCATAAAAATAATGTTCCTTGCAAATCTGGTATTACTCTTCTACACCTGTGGAAGCAGTGAACTAAATCTGTCTCGGCGCAGCGGAATTCACGGAATAAGTGTAACTCAGTCATTTGTAAGAAATAAATAAATAAAACTCTGCCAGTATAACTTCTGAAGCTGTTTATTAGTTTAACCTTGCCAAAATTAAAACAGTTTAGTTAGTCGCATGTTTCATGATCGATCGTAATGACGCAGAATGAGTCATTTTACGTTCGCATCGCAGGTTAATTGCTACATATGGCTACATTCCGAACATTAATACTTTTTTTTTAATACAAAAAGAAAAAGTATTCAAAGATGTGAGTATTTTCTACTCTCTTCGTTTTACACATTTTAGTAAATAATGACTAATCGCATTAATATTTAGAATTTCGAAAATTTTGGGGTAATTTTACTGCTGCTACTGCTACATGTGTAATACCAATACAACAAGTCGGTCAACTGTGCTTGATTGCAGCTATAAAGGAGACATTTTGCCCTCCGTCGCATGACAGAGGTTGCTTTCAATCCCCGACACGGCAGAGATAGGGGGGAGGTGGGCAGTCTATGTACTATGTATTAAGATTGAGCGCTAGATAAGGCCTGGGACAGTGCTGCCAACCGCGGGTTACAGGCGCGGGCAGCAGGGTTTTTGCGCATGCTCCTCACGAGTGCGCTGGCCGCCGGCTCTGAATAAAACACGCCCCGCCACACACCGCAGCGAGAAAGCGCCAATGGAAAGCGTCCGCCAGCCCTTCGCGCATTCGCAACGCGCGCCGCGCAGCCGGAAGCGGCCAGCCCTGCACCCAACACCGCTTTTGTGACTCCGAACATCTGCATACACACTCCACAAGCCAAGCCACCGTGAAGTGCTTGATGGTGGGTACCTTGTACCACTGCCATTCACTCGCTTTCCTGTTACACTCGCAAATGGAGCTATGGAAAAATGATTGTTTAGCGGACGTCTTTTAAGAACGTCAGCACAAAATGGGGGTGGGGGCGGGGGGTCCGGGAAAATCTCACCAAATCTCTTTGAAAGGGGAGAGGTCAAAGAAAATCTCACGTAAACATTTTAGTTCAGAGAACATACATTATTATGGCGGATAACATTTCTTGTGTAATTAATCTCGACCGTAGGCAATATTAAAGTGCCTACCAACCGCTGCGGCTCCTCTAAACTGAACCCGGATGCTTTACACGTGTCCAGGGTCGTGATTTTCCGATTTGAAACAAATGCCGCACAGGTGTTGTGCTTCATTTGGGAAGTTCTCTGCCACGTCTGTCGAAATCACTGCGAGTCAGTGATACGCATACAAAGCTGATGTTATTGTGTCCAACACGAATTTGTATCAGAACTTTTACAGTGCGTATGTTAAGCGACGGGCCGAGAAGTGGAAACACAACTGGGAACAAGAAGTTAATCGTTTGTGGAAGGAAACTACGCGTAAGTTCACAGACAAGAATTCTTTTAGTTATCATATAAATCGTGAGACTGATAAGCAACATAATCATACGGTTCAAAATAAGGTACGAACACAGTTGTCTTTTATCTGTAAAGAGAGCAAACGTTCACTGAAATATGACGTACATAATATACCAATACAACGTTAGTTTTTTTAGGGGTCCGTCAAAATGGTTAATATTATTTGCATGCAGCCTCTCTGTCCGTCTGTCTCTGTGTGGCTGTTCATCATTTTTTGTTTTCTTGTTTTTTTTTTTAACCGACTGAGATGGCGCAGTGGTTAGCACACTGGAGTCGCATTCGGGAGGACGACGGTTCAATCCAGCGTCCGGCCATCCTGATTTAGGTTTTCCGTGATTTCCCTAAATCGCTCCAGGCAAATGCCGAGATGGTTCCTTTGGTAGGGCACGGTCGACTTCCTTCCTCGTCATTCCCTAATCTGATGAGACCGATGACCTCGCTGTTTGGTCTCTTCTCCCAAATAACCCCAACTACGTTTTGGCGTGCTTAAAGTTTTTTTAAATCGCGTATTGAAAACATTGTTTAATACATTTTGTAAATAAAACTTGTTTTTATTGAAGTGTTTTAATCAATGTTTAAAAGAAATAATTCATTTTTACCCGACTACGGCGTAAAGGTCACGTGAGGGGGACGAAAGGGTGGGGTGGGGGGTTAGGGGATCTCACCGCATCTCACCAAGGGGGGGGGGGGGGAATCCAAATTTGGAAGATAACACCTCACGTAAATAATGGACGTCCTCCCTACATGCTTCTGTTAAATTGTCTTCGCGACACTCAACGCGAGATGTATGTCGGTGGCAGTACGATACTTCAGCAGTCCGTCGTATAATACCGGTTCTCCAAGATTTGCCAATATTTTATCGCAGAAAGTACGTCTTCTTCCCTACGGGGACTGGTTCACTTGAGTTGACGAAGCATTTCCGCGATATTCGTGTGTTGAGTGAACCTACCAGTCTTCTTTTAATCCGACCTACTGGGAATCCCAAACACTCGCGCACAGCTCAAAACAGATCGCCCAAGTGTTCTGTAGGCGCTCTCCTTTACAAACGATCCACGCTTCCCTTAAAGTTTCCCTTCCCTAGTACCCACCTCCTCACATTTTATGTCGCTTTGCAACGTTACGCCTATATATTTAATCGACGCGTTGGTATTCGAACATTAGACGTTTGATGGCGAGCTGCTATTCACCACACTAAATAGAAATTCTGTCCAAGTCACGCTGTACCCTCCTACATTCATTCCGTGAGAGACTTTCCCGCACACTACAACATCATCAGCGAACAGACGCAAATTGCTGTCCGTCCTATTAGTCAGATCGTTTAAATATAGACAGATCAAGAGCGGTCCTCTCACACTTTTCTGGGGCACTCCAGATCTTCGGCCACGATGAAAACTCACCACCCAGGACGAAGTACTGGGTTCTATTACTTACGAAGTCTTCGAGCCATTCACATAGCTGAGAACAATGTTTATGTTTTTAATGTTGTGTAAAAATTGAAATGGCTGTGTGATAACAGCTTATAATAAAGTACCGTAAAAACTGTAACCATGCACTATTCATATTCTTTATTAAGAAAAAAATTGGACACACCGATTTCGAAACGAAGGGGCATCCTCGGAGTGCTGTTCACGTTTAAAATTACATATATCATACGAAGTCTATGCGATGTTGGCGAAGTTTCGTTTTTCGCCTCAACGAAAGATTAGCCTACACCGTAAGCACTGCATAAGGTATATACAATCTTAAAAGTGAACAGCCGACTGAAGATGAAAACTTTGTTCGTAAGAAACAGTGTTAGCAACAGTAGCTGTTGCTGCTTCTACTACACTATAAGAATTAACCTGTATTTATGCTTCTCCTCTGGCTGATAGATGCCAATTATCTCTAGTCTAGAAGCCGCTATGCAGTCCCCATACACCGAAGAAGGCGTTGTAGGCCTGCCATAGAGAGATGTTATAAACATATACTTGTACCTTTTTCGTGAAAAACAGGCTTTTACACTATCTTAAAATGCAAACTTGTGAATACAATATCCTTAACTTACAAATGCGAATGGATTTCAAGCTTTTCCGGCGAGTGTATATCTACAAGATGAATCCGAAGTCCAATGGCGAAATTTCGGAGGCTGTTACGATAGATGCTGCGGGAACGTATCTCTCTACGTTCTCTATTTCTACGTATTGTTTCCCACAACTGCTTGCATTAAACGAGTGATTCAAATTATGACTCATTAATCCTGAAGCCAAATGAGGCGCCAGTACTACCCAACATTTAATAATTCAAGAGCGATTTTAATTTTTGCAGACTATGATAAGTTTTTAAAGAAAGTTTTCACTTTGAAGTGCATTTTAAATCCATATCACGCCGCAAATGCCATAGTTTCTTCGTGAAATCTGTTTTCGATGAGACAAGACTTTAAAGCACCACCAAGATTCCAAAAACATGTTAACATATGTTTAATAACGGTCAGGCAGTTTTAGATACTAGGAAAAACCATAACACATAGTACTTGCATCTGGAGTTGCCTATTACAAACTTACTCATGCATATAGTCATTTAAAACTAATTACTCACTTTCTTCATGAAGCAACGAACAGTTGCAGAACACAGACATTACACTGCGCAGCGCAGTTCGTGTACCTGGGCCAAGGAGGGTCGAAGATACTCGATTTGCCCTCTCGCTAAGAGAAGTGGAATATCTGTGATACTCCATGTATGGTCTTCGCTCTGAAGGCGAATGTTCATTGCGTCGTGGTGACTTGTGACATTATTGTGAGGGAAGATATAGGAGATTGTTTTCGCTTTGTTGCGGCAAGTGATACAAGAAGCAATGTCTTTCCTATACTGCTACATGGTGAAGAAGTCGCGCAGAACTTGTAAGTACTCCTAATCTCGCATTTTCCTTTTCGTTAAAAGAAAGCAGTTGTCCCTGGTGCTGAATTCGCGCGTTTTATATGTCAAAACATTGCGAAAGTGCAGGTTAGAATGGGATATATAGCTGAAATGTGACTTTTGCAAGTTCCATTAAGCAAATAAAAATAACGAGTCGCAACAGGAAAAGATTTTTGTATTTTAAAACGGTAAGAACTATGTACGTTTCACCAAATCATCAAATTTTTGTAACGTAATGTAAAATGTACTCCAATCTCGATTCCGTCAGAGAAAGTTTTCGTAATTTCTTCAGTTACAAATGCTGTTGGTGTAGTTTTGAAATTGTTTTCTAATTATTATTGTGATAATTAGTAGATTTTATTGAAGTTTTAAATAAAATATTTGGTAAGGGTAAAAAAATACATGCATCAAAATGTAAGACGTCTGTTTTGTGAAGTTTGTCCCGTATTTGCGATAACACGTTCCATAAAACTTTTTGATTGTGTGAAGTATTTTTTTTTGCGATAACACATTCCATAAAACTTTTTGATTGTGTGAAGTATTTTTTTCGTGTTGTACTACGATAAGGTATAAAAATATGGGGAAGTGGAACGTCGGTGGGAAGAAAATAACCTTTTTATTTGTCATTACATTTTGTATTCGGTTCCGTAATATCCTAAACGTTTGAGGTGAATAAGATACTTCAGTTCGGAACCGCGCTGCTGCTGCGGTCGCAGGTTCGAATCCTGCCTCGGGCATGGATGTGTGTGATGTCCTTAGGTTAGTTGGGTTTAAATAGTTCTAAGTTCTAGGAGACTGATGACCTCAGATGTTAAGTCCCATAGTGCTCAGAGCCATTTGAACCACTTTTTTTGGAATAAAACATGAAACACACAGGATTTACAATAATGCAGCATAACATCTCTTGTTGGCATACTGAAGGTGTTACCGAGGCACCGCATAGTGAGTGCTCTTTGCAGCATTTCGTGGCGTTCCACATCAAGTAATTTTGTACAGGAAATTCTGGGCCGCGGTGGTCGAGAAAAAGTTTAAAACTGGCCATAGAGAACTGCTTCTTAGTACCTGTCTGGACATGTATATACGTGCAGATAATTGTAATGAAGTATTTTATTTGTTTGAACGCATGCCTAATCATTGTATGACCCGAGCTTTCTGTAACTCTGTAATAATCACAAATCCTTGAACGTTGTTTGCAAACAGAGCAGCAATTAGGTCTACGCCAACGACGAAGGGTGTGTTGCAGACGTGTGTTTTCGTACAACTCACCCTCCCCTCGCCCCGTCTGTTGTAAATTACAAAACCATAGTGTTGCGTTGAAGGTAACTTTTAAGAGTGTAATATTGATGCAGGTATCTAGAGCCATTTATCAGGCATTTCCTCATTTTTGGAACACTGTGTGCTCAGTGATAAAGTTTGCTTAATACTAATCTAAAACACTACCTACTATATAAGGGTGAAGTCATTCTTTCAGTGTTGCAAGTACCAATAAATAAGAGCACTTACAAAAACCCTTTAACTAATAAATCAAACAGTAACATTTTATTGTATACAAAAATTTAATGAGCTTTAGGAATAAATCCAGTGCGCAAGTTTCTGAAGATTTTTTTTCCTTTCATTTGTACATGCAATCTTTTTGTTAAGATGGGCCGAGCACGTTCACTATTAATTCTGACCTTTAAGGAATCTGGGTAAAATATTCTTATTGCCACCAAGAGCGTTTATCTCCTTATCTGATAGTGTCTGGAAAAATGAAAACTCATCCTAATTTGATAGCTTACAAAAATTAGTTCTTAAGATGGGAAATAAACATTTAGATACACGGTAAATAAGGTGTAATAACAATATAACTATGTAGTAAGTGTAAACAAACAAATTACAAAAAACGCTATACTTGTATTATAAAATTTTTTTACATTATTTCACATGTCAAAGTTTTAACCAAGTTATATTGTACAAAAAACAATTAAGATAATTTGTGCTTACCTTTCTGTTTCTCAGTCATTATTTGACTCGCTTTTGGGGAAAAATAAATAAATGCATGCGCAAGGAACATCTAGCTGATATGCACAGCTCGTTCATTACAGTTTTGTGCTAGTGAGCGTATATTCTTTGTTCCCACCGAAGTACCAGGTCAGAAATCCTGTGTGAAAGCGGTTCAGCTAAGTGTTGAGCCGTTTCTAGTAGCGGCTTTTGGGTTTTGTTTTGCAGTTAGAGCCACTGCCCTTCGATCGCCGTAGGCCGCATCAAAGACTTTGGTGTTTGTAAAAGCAGGGGAGTTCCAAGGACGCTGGTTCAGGAAGTAATTCCTGTTCCTTTGATATCAACCTATCACTTATTTCCTTATCATCGCACACTTCGAAACACTTTGACTGCATGCAGCTGCTGCCAACCTATACGACGTAAACAGCAATTGTGTTAGACTCAGTCAAGGGAGGGGCGGATCGGAACTGGAAACTGAAGGGAGGAAGTAAACTAAGCAATGTTTTCGGTCGTTCGATGAGACGCGGTTCGCACGGTTTGCAGGAGTTCAGAACTAAAGAAGAGTAGGCCCTAGGAGCGGTCTTTAGCGAGACATCCCATCCGTGGTCATTGGAACTGCTGACAGCTAGAAACAAATTTTTAATGCCAGTATATGTGATATTATGTGAAGAGAAACGCGCTGCCTGCCAGTAACAGGGAACTGTTTTCCTGAGCACTTGCCGTGTAATTCACTAAGGCTAGTTTAGAATTTCGTAAAAAGAAATCGAATGTGCGGGGTAATATAAAGAAATTGCCCACGCGATTTGTGGCCGTCTGAGGCAGAATCTGGCAGTGAGCCGGGTGTTTACGTAGTCGGGTGTGTGGGAAACCGCCTAAAACCCAGATCCAGGGTCACCGGCCCCCGCCGTTCATTCGCCGGACGGATTCGATGCGGGGCCAGCAATTCTCCCCGTGTCCGGGAAGCGGGCGCTTTGAACACGCTCGGCAATCCGGGGCGGGTTCTCGCGCCGAAGTAACATACGTTGTCAACGTTCGCGGTTTTGGTTGTGCATTTGAAGCCGTCGCAGCTCCTTCAGTGCGCGAGGTGTCGCAATATTGCTGTCAGTCTTTAGATTAGTAATTTATAATGTCAGAAGCCATGATCGTTTGATGTGAAATAGTTTATTTCGTGACCAGTTTCAACACTAAATAGCTGTCATCCTCAGGTTCTAAGAGCTCCCAGAAATATAATTTAACACCAGTGTTGTCGACATAGTGACAACATGCTCCAATTATAATAATGCAGCTCCACACTAGTTTGTTAAGGTCGGTAAATAAATTATCCATAGCGGCAATACGGAGTACAGGAGCATTCAGTCGACGCATCACCCTGACTGATGGATCTGTTTCTGCTTGTGCGCTCCTTAATGGTGCCGTGCGTATTTTATTTAGCGAACTTTATGTATTTGACAAACCAGTGTGGAGCAGCATTATTATAATTGGAACATATTGTCACTGTGTCGAGGAGACTCATGTGTAATTATATTTCTGAGAGATCTGAAGACGACAGCTAGTTACTGTCTAATCTTGTTAGTAAACAAAGTATTTAACATCAGGCGACCTTCGGTTCTTCGGTACTACACGGTGCCTTAGTTAACAAGTAGCCCGCCTCTAATTCGATTGTGAATGCAGTATTTAGACTTTGGAAATAAACAGCTACAACAATGGACAGTTTTATGCAATAATCGATTGTTGTCGTTCTGTCAGCATTTCAGTTTATTTCAACGGTGAAATGAGGCGTTTCTCTGTGCAGTCTGCAAAATGACTTTCTCGATAGACGAAAGAATTGTCATTGTGGAAGCATATGTGAATAGAGGTTCGATTGAAGAAACTCGTGAAACTTCTGGGATTGATTTTCCGAATAGAGAACCAACAGCATAGGGAATCTAAAATTTGGCGCACCTGCGGATCTATACAAAATGTAAAACGACAAAAAATTCCTTCAGATCGCACAGCAGAAGTCATTGCAGACATTCGCCGTAGAATTATTCAGAGCCCAATGAAGCCTACACGTAAAATCTTCCAATGTAATTAGGAGTTGCCAGTCTTTAATTTGAAGCAATATCTTCCTGCGGTTGTGCAGCAATTACGGGAGAATGACGAACGTGTAGATTACTGCACGTGGTTTTTGAATAACATCAACAATGGTTTGGTAGACCCATTCCAGTACATCATGAATGATCAAGCCTGGTTTATTCTTCCCGTTCACGTGAATTCACAAAACACGAGGGCAATGGAGAACCCAGCACTGTATCAGCAACGACTCCACGATGAAAAAGTTTGCGTCTGGTGCGGTGTAACAGGAAAACGCATCGTTGGACCGATATTTTTAACACTACCCTCAACATCGTTGCATATATGGAAATTTTTGATACATTTTGTGCTCGACTCACTGAATATGAAAGACAATACTGCTTCTTTCTGCAAGATCGGGCAACATGTCACACGTCTAGGGTATCCCTGGAACGAGTCCATCATGGCTTCACTGAGGAGCGAAACGTCAGCAAATATTTGTGGCCACCACGTTCGCCGTATCTAACAATACGTGATTTTTTTCCCTGTGGGGTCATTTGAATAGCAAGGTCAATGAAACAATTCCGCACAGAATACAAGAACTGAAAGACATCAGCCGTGAAGTTTCCGCGATCGACATCCAAACATTACGCCGGGTGTATCTGAATATGCGTAGAAGTGCACAGCTGTGTATTGGTGGTGCAGGGTGTTACTTTAGCACCGTCTTTGAATGTATTTTTCATTGCAAATGAATGTTAAGCCCATTTCACCCCTTCGTTTCTGTAATTTCACTGCATTTGCTTTATACTTACACGGAATACTTTTATCTGCACCATCCCGTATTATAAATTACAACATTACATCGCCCCAACATCATGTGTAATTTATATTTTCGAGTGGTGTTAGTTTCTATCGTGACTGCATCCAGTTTTTTAATCGATGATGTTGGCGAGTAATAGGAGGTTCAGATATGCTTCTCCATATATCCCAATATAATAATACCAACGATGTGGATATTTCTTGAGCTAAGAGTAAACTAATGTTGGAATAAGTTTTTCGTTTCATTAAGTAGCCTCTACTCAACACAGCGCGATTCCTCTTTTTCTCACGTCACAGAAGCAAAGACGGCAAAACGAAGAAATTCTCTTCACTCTAGCTCCCCATAGTCGAAGCATGCTTGTTCAAGCGTGCTCGCAGCTTGTGGAGGCGAAGGCTATTTGTGCTCTCTTGCACACACAACACCTGAATCTTGCGTGATGGTAACCTGCGTGGCGACCTAAATGCGGACATCGGAATTCTGCAACCGGCCGGTCTCGCCCGCCGGCGCAACAAATGAACGCGTGGCTTTGGCTGTTGCCACAGCACCTGGCCACGTTCCCTTCCGCACGCGCGCGTCACACAAGGTCAACAGCCCAGCCGCAGCGCTTGTTTTTGTCGTCCGTCCGCGCTCCCTCCCCCGCGGAGGGGGGGGGGGGCAGGTGTGCTGCACAGCCCACCCTCATGGCGATCAGCGGTTAAACCACCGGCGACGTTTTCTAGCGAGGTAGCGCTCTACTGTGCAAGTCTACTACGCCGCATCAGTGAAGTCAGAGAATCGTCCTAATTTCTGAAGGGCCTATGTTAGGGCGTACAAACCTCACGGTTGGCCATGGGGCGTGACGGGAATTCGTATGCGCATTATAGATTGGTTTAGCGACGAAGCCCACTTTCATTTGGATGGGTTCGCCAGTAAGCAAAATTGGCGCATTTGGGGGACAGAAAACCCGCATTTCGCGATCGACAAGTCTCTTCACCCTCAAAAGGTGACTGTGTGCTGTGCAGTGTCCAGTCACCGAATAATCGGTGCGATATTCCTCGATGGCGCGGTGACTACCGTACGGTACGCGAAGGTTTTGGAAGACGATTTAGTCCCCATTATCCATAGTTACCCGGATTTCTACAAGATGTGGTTCATGCGAGACGGTGCTCGACCTGATGGGTCAAATGGCTCTGAGCACTATGGGACTCAACATCTTAGGTCATAAGTCCCCTAGAACTTAGAACTACTTAAACCTAACTAACCTAAGGACATCACACACACCCATGCCCGAGGCAGGATTCGAACCTGCGACCGTAGCAGTCCCGCGGTTCCGGACTGCAGCGCCAGAACCGCACGGCCACCGCGGCCGGCGCTCGACCTGATGGAAGCAGGAGAGTGTTTGATGTCGTGGAGGAGCGCTTTCTGGCTCTTGAGGTACACAGAGGCCACTGGCATGGGCCTCGATTGGCAGGCGTACCAAACTTGTCATAACCTAAATCCGAATATCTGTAGTGACGTTTACATGTTGGACAAAGTAGTTTGTAACCAATTTCCTTTTTTTTTCATAACTGTCATCCTGTAGGTAATTGGTAATTCGAATGTCGACAAACCGGAATGGTCCGATTTTTTTATTATTATAGAAATTGATACTGTCGAGATATTAGTCCTAGGGATTCCAAGACTTTCCAGAATGTTCGATTTCAAACTTGAAGTTGGATAACAAATGACGAAAGAAAATTTTTTCGTGTTTCACGTTTGTACATCGTTAGGGGACAGTAGACTTCAATATCTGGCATAAATATCAACTTTATACGTCTACTCGTTCCTGAGAAAAAGGGTGAATTCTACACATCTACATATCCTCCCCCCCCCCCCCCCCCCCAAATAATCGTGGTGGAGAGTTTACCGTTGGGAAACTAGTGTAGTGCTGTGGACCGCTATAGACTTCACAGATCCACTGCAGAACAGACAGTGAGTAGGACGGGGAAACGGTCGCCGAGCTAGTATCAACCGACCAATTTGCGGCTATTTACAGGAGCTGGGCATATCAGACACGGTATTGGGGCTGGCGGTGGAAGCAGTGTCGGGTGGTCGGCGCCGATGGAGAGAATGGTGGCGAGGAGGGGACGGAAGCAAAGAAGCAAGTGGGGGGGGGGGGGGGGGGGGAAGGCCCAACGGAATTGATTGCGGGCCCGGGCAGTGCCGGCAGATTGTAGTGCCCCCTTATTTATTGGCCACGCCGTAATAACCGCCGCACGCACCTCCCCCCTCCCCCCGCCAGGCAGCGCACGCGCACGCACACGCACGCTCTCTCGCGACCGCCCCCTCCCCCCGCCGCGACATGCGAGTGTGATTTGTCGTAGCTTCGCTCTGGTGGCCAGTAGTGGGCCTGCTTCTGGCTCGATGCCACCGCGCTCGGCTTCTCTAACTCCTGTTCCTCCACTGCTCTGCTCTGCTGTCGTTTCATTCAAATCCTTCTTCCAGCGCAAGTCCCGAGATGCGAGGGGAAAAAAAGTATAGGTTTTTAAGTCTCCTTTCGTATTTACAAGTTTATCCAGATAGACGTATTCTGTGACGCTTTGCAGTTGTATACTTCTATTTCCTGCCGGGGTCGATTCATTCATCACGCCATCGGTTTTGCCCTGTTCATTTCTTCTAATTGTGACTTTGGTCTTGTGTTCTCGACATTCGTCCCACCGAGCGAGGTGGCGCAGTCGTTAGCACACTCGGGAGGACGAATTTCCAAAACAGCGTCCGGCCATCCTGATTTAGGTTTTCCGCGATTTCCCTAAATCGCATCAGGCAAATGCCGGGATGGTTTCTTTGTAAGAGCACGGCCGACTTTCTTCCCCATCCTTCCCTAATCCGATGGGACCGATGACCTCGCTGTTTAGTCTCCTCCAACCATTTCTGTTCCACTAAACAAGAAACATATTCGCATTTGAGAATACGAACAACCATCAGCTCTATAAGGGAATGAAGACAATGAATATTTTTAGTCGGACCAGGTCTCGAACCCCGATTTCCCTCTTTACGCGAGTGGTGGCCTTAAACCGCTTCGGCTATTGTGGACGGCTCAAAGCCAGACCCAGACTTCCGTATGCCGTCATTCCTGTGTCACAACCTGTACGCGTACACATACACACATTAAAAAAGTTTTGCATCACCCCGGCTCCCAGAACTCCTGAAGACGGACGTTGACTGTGGATATTGTATCACAAACACACTTCATTTGACTGTTCAGAGATGTCACTAAACCCACCCAAAGATGTAAACAACCACGCACGAGCAGCGCCTATTAGACGGAGGGGATCCGACAGCCGATCAGTTCCAGTCATTCCACCAGGAAGGAGGTACACGGCTCGTGTTGTCTGTGGTTCAACCATGCCTAGACGGTAAATACCGCGGTTCGATCGTGTCCGCATTGTTACTTCGTGCCAGGAAGTGTCCAGGCGTGTCTGAGTGAGCTAAAGCGATGTTGTTGGGACGTGGAGAAGATAGAAACTGTCAATGACTTGCCTCGCTCAGGCTGCCCAAGGGCTACTCCTGCAAAGGGCTTCAACTGCATTGGATGACCGCTATCTACGGATTATGGCTCGGAGGGACCCTGACAGCAACGCCACGATGTTGGATGATGCTTTTCGTGCAGCCACACGACGTCGTGTTAGACTGTGCGCTATAGGCTGCATGATGCGCAACTTGGCTCCAGACGTCGATGGCGAGGTCCACCTTTGCAACTACATCATACAGCGCGGTACAGATGGGCCCAACAACATGCCGAATGGACTGCTCAGGGTGAACCGTTCAGGCTGAACGCTTTAGACACACTGTCCAGCGAGTGCAGCAAGGTGGAGGTTCCCTGCTGTTTTCGGGTGGCATTATGTGGGGCCGATGTACGCCGCTGGTGGTCATGGAAGGCGCCGTAACGGCTGTACGATACGTGAATGCCTCCTCCGACCGATAGAGCAACCATATCGGAGCATATTGGCGAGGCACTCGTCTTCACGGACAATTGTTTATGGACGACGTGACGCATCAACCACTCTGAGGGATCTACTCCGAATCGCCGTTGAGGAGTGGTACAATCTGGACCAACAGTGCCTTGACGAACATGTGGATAGTATACAGTCAAGCATCAATGCAAGAGGACGTGCAACCTGATATTAGGCGTATCGCTCTGTACAGCAATCTGGACCACCACCTCTGAAGGTCTCGCTGTATGGTGGTACAACATGCAATGTGTGGTTTTCATGAGCAGTAGAAAGGGCGGAAATGATGTTTATGCTTATCTCTATTCCAATATTCTGTACAGTTTCCGGAACTTTCGGAACCGAGAAACTTTTTTTTTTAATGTGTGTATTATGTAATGAATTATGGATACGATAGAAGCATATATACATATACACGGACCGAATGTTGCTACCTCCTTCAGTCACGAAACTGATACGAATGTTGCTTTCCTTGTAATGACAAGACTGGACCTATAGATTACGACTTCTCTTGGCTTTTACAAACTGCGGCAGGAGTAGTCAGTATTCAGGGATGTGGTAGGAACGATCATTCGAAGGAAAACGATACAGTAAACATTTACTTCAAAATTCATACCTTCAGAGCTACCAATACTTGTTTAGTAGAAATGTGTTTCACAGTAGCGTAGATGAACAACTGCTTATAGTTCTTAAGGTATGCACTTTAGAGCCCATGTTTATCAAACGTCTTTCTTGTTTTGGTCCGTACTACCATCTGTCAAAATAGGGAAGCAAAGAGATTTGGTTCACAACACCAAAGATCAAGAAGCGCTCTCGCACTTCATAAGGTATGCATTTTAAAGCCCGTGTTTATTAGACATTTTGCTTATGAAGATAGTTATCATATCCTTGAATACTGACCATTCCTCCTGTGACACCGTGTATAAAATTTCCAAGCTATTAGGAAAGATAAAAAGAAAACATTTTATGTTACAACAGTGTCACAGGTGCACAGTTTCTCTGCTAGGAGTCCATTTACGTTTCGTCGCCAGTGATGTTGAGAGATGGTATTCAAATTGCCGTGTAAGAGGGAGCTACAGTTAGAGTGGAAAGGGTCAAAATTAAGTGCTGTTTGTCGTGGAAGTTGTCGAGAAGAGGTTGCCGCTTTTTGTAATGGCAGAGACACGTCATCTTTCCGCCTCGTGTTTCTGTTGGCTTCTGTGCGTTCTCCCGACCTCGAAAGAGACTACCAGTGTGTGTGTGTGTGTGTGTGTGTGTGTGTGTGTGTGTGTGTGTGTGTGTGTAGAGGGGGGGGGGGGGAAGGTGGAGGAGCGAAAAGGTTCACGCAAGCAGGGCGGCAAACTCGCGTCGGACGGGCCAAGTCCCTAATCGGAACATTAATTTCATGACCCTCGCTTCAGGGGATGTAGCCGGGGTAGACTGCTGGATGGAGAGAGAGGAGGGGGAGGGGGGGCGGCGCCGGCGTCTGGCGTCCCCCCGCGGCTGCGCCCTGGATCCTGCATTATTCATGCCGCTGCGCCGCTGGAGAACTGGAAGCTGTGCCCTGCCAGCCGGGAGCTCCCCGGAGTGTATCTACATCGACACTTCGTGACTTACACTACGCCGCAGCGTCTGCGCCCGGCTCCCATCTTCACACTAGAAACACGTGCCGAGCAACCGATCTAATTCTGTGGTGGAACGAGGTGCACCGACAAGTTTACAATTTCCAGAATGAATCTCTCTCTATTTTGTAGCGGAGTGTGCGCTGATGCAAAACTTACTGGCAGATTAAAACTTTGTGTCCTACAGGGACTCGAACCAGGGACCATTTCCTTTCGTGGGCGAGTGCCTAACTGAACTAGCTAACCGAGCCCTTACAATTTAACGTCCGCCAGTACCTCCTACCCGTAGAGAATGTATATCTGCTGCACCTGTTCTCACCATCAAACTGGAGTACGCACGCGATTTTGGGACGATGCTGCTTTTCTATTATTTGCGGTAACAGCTAAGCTTAAAGATTTTTATTAAATAAATTTTTGAAACTAAAAACTTGGAAGATTATGAAGTATTCGCCTTGTTTCTGCACTTTCGAGTTTTAGTAACAGCTATTTGTAGTACTGTCGTTGCTACGGATGTAAAGTGGAATATGTGGAAGGAGGATCAGTACTTTTCATATATATATATATATATATGTGCTTTCTTCAAATGCTGATTCAATTTACACACGACAGCCAGTAATTTCCTCCAGTTTACGCAGCTTCTCAAACCCTTTTTTGTATAAGTAATTCTGCGCGAGACAGTTTTTTGTTGAATCTCATTGTAACGTGATCAGAACAGACATTCAACAATATGACTAAGTGTTGCTGGCTGTTACTTCTTATTCCTGTTACTGAAAAAAACGTAAATGAAGTGAAATCCGAGCTTAGATGCCGTGATGAAACGTTGCTCTTATACCATTTTTTGGACATTTTCATTTACACAGTCAATGTTGTATGGTGCTTGCCGCACTGATAAGACGCCGCTTCCGGGATTCGAGGAGGGGTTTCACCTCCGGGTGGTATCCACCAGATGTATGAACAACAAGGCCGGAGGGCCACACTGAAGTTTTTACCTCGTTTCACACAACTGATTACATGAATACCGGGCTGGTACCCACTTTCCTCTCAGTTACAGGGATTAGAGACATCTGACCGCCTTCTGCCACAAACGATACCAAACCCAGAGTAAGATACTGACCCCGTGAAAGGATACGACAAGCAAGTAGAAAATAATAGTAATTAGCTTACATCAGAGTGTATTACATTGCTTTTGTGTAACTTCCAACAAAATGCAATTCAAAGAAATCTAGGAACAAGTCATCCAAAAATTTGAGAAGGTTTTTGATGTAAGACTCTCGCAACTTTGACAGCGTCGTAATTTAAGCGATTCGAAACCCGAAGTGTGCACTCACCATCAATATCTGACCAAGCACTGCAGTTGTGTACACCAGTCTGCAGACTGTGGCTGTGTGAGCGTGTAAATTAGGGAAATGCTATTTCTTCTGGTTGTTTCCACCTGTGTTCAGGAAATCAATTTTTCTTATTTGTTTCCCCTACTGGAAAATACTCGAGAACTGCCAAATGTGATGAACTGTAATCATTCCACTATCGTGCGACATTTGCACGGAATGCGTAAGGTTCAAAAATCGCGTGAATGGGTTCCATCTGCTCTGTGCCAAAGTCACACAAATCGGCGGGTGGCCGTATGGACAACTCTGCTTCCTCGCTATCAGTTGGCTCGAGTGTTCCTGTCACGTGTCGTCACAAGTGACGAGAAATTAGTGTCTTTATGATAACATAACGGAGAGCACGGAATGGTTGAGCTCAAACGAAGCAGCAGCTCCCCATGCAAGGACCTGCATGCGTCCAGAAAAACTAATGTTATGCATCGTGTGTATTATGAATTGCTTCCCTGGGGTGTAAGCATCACATGGCATTTATTGTCAACAGCTGAGATGTCTTGCAGATGATAATGACGGCCCGCGTTCTGCTAGACTGACAAAGCACACTATACAGGAGAGTGTTGGGGGAAGTCATTCTGCAGCCACCTTATTTCGCCTGATCTTGCGCCGTCAGATTTTCACGTTTTCCACTCTCTGTCAAACAACCTTCAAGGAACTTCCTTTCTGGTTGAAAATGCGCTCTACACAGCCCCAACAAGTTTTTTTCAAACAGACATAATTTGTACAGTTGCTGAATCGAGAAGTTAGCCCAGCGTTGGCAGGTTGTTGTGAATAGTGAAGGAGAATATATTATTCGTGACTAAGGTCATTGTTACATTTATCTGTTGCGTTTAGCAGACTTATGGAAAAAAACTCTAGCAGCTTAGGAACCAACCACAGTTCCGATTCTTTAAAGAATCGGGGGTTTAATTGAAAATAGACTGATTCACGGGGAAAGTTTGTGGATATAATTTATTACAACAGCAGAAAGTCATCCAGGCGTAGATACTTAGTGCCGTTCGTGCAAAGCCGGGGCGTGTCGCTGGCACGAAAATGAATGTTTTTAGTTTGAGAATAAATGTGAAAAGGAGTAAACGAAATTGGTGAGACGAATGTGTGTCGTGCTTCCAGGTGCCACGGGCACGGCGAGAGCGAGTGGTGTCCAGCCCCTACGCCTCCAGCAGCAGCCGCCCCCAGCCTCCGCCCCCAGCAGCTGCCACGGCTGCGCAGCCAACATGAAAGTGAGTCACCTCTTCAACTTGCACTCTCCTCCACTTCTTGCACTGTCGTTCAGGCCCCTCTGGGCCGGGCACATTAGCTTTTCTGTAGTTTCCCCGTATACACAAACCTGGCCCATTTTCTTCCTCACATTTGTCATATTCAAAGTTTTTCGTCTTTTCTTCATCTAACCACAGTCGCCCTACACCTTTTTTTATGGTTACTGCAACTTTCCTCCGTTCATTCCATGCACATCTCTAATAAACGGTTATTCCTTCTCTTCCCCTTGCCTCCTTCCAAAATATACGCTACTGCTTCCCATTCCAGAACAAATCTAATTTACTTTTTTCCCTCTTCATCATTTTGTGTGTGTGTGTGTGTGTGTGTGTGTGTGTGTGTGTGTGTGTGTGTGCACAGGCACATGTGTGCACTCTTTTTGTTCATAATTGTTCTAAATATTTCATGAGCTTCTTCCTCTCATTCTGTGTTTTCATTTCCTCTCAAATTGTGCTTCCCGCATTTCCACTAGTGTGATGCATTTTTCCTGTCACTGTCACCTACTACACGTGTTTCTTATCTTACTGTTGCGATACCGTAACTTCTCATTTTTTTGCTGCCTTTTTCACCTTATATATTTTTCAGTTATCAGCCATTATCACTTATTATCTTCACATCATTTGTTTTCAAGTGATACTTTTTGCCGAGGCTTTTTGTACCATGGCATTCATTTTGCATTCTCATCACTGTCGTGTTTCATATTTCACCGTCTTAAAGCTCCCATCTTTTCCTAAGTGTCATAGTTCTCCTCCATACCTTCCATTCTTTGTTTTTATAAGCAGTAACTTAACAGGAAAATTACATGTTTTGGAGATTATTGCCATTGCTGCACTAATTTCTTCTTCTTCTCCTCCTCCTCCTCCTCCTCCTCCTCCTCCTCCTCCTCCTCCCCCCCCCCTCTCTCTCTCTCCCTCTGTCTCTTTTTTATGCCAAAATTTTTAGATTTAAGCTCTTTCTGTCGTTGTAACAGATTTGCATGTGGAGTTGTATCATTCATAAAAACCAATAGAAAAACTAAGTATTGACAATTTTTGCGTAATTTGCTTATATTTTGATGTATCGCCATTAGGTAGCCCTGTAATTGTTCTTAATGTTATGCAGACAGACAGTGCCTATGGGTGACAATATTGCTACACTCGCAAAAAGTATAGTATTGTAATCAAAGCATTTGTGTGCAGTTTTGTGTATTATTGCAAATGAGCATTTGCTTTAAGACAACACACCGCTGCATTCAGAAAGACAGGAGTTCAGTTTCATCTTTGGCAGTCATGATTTCTTAATGAAAATTTTTGGATGATTCCTTTAAAATGAACATGGATAATTTTCCCCACCCTTGCCCAATGTGAGCCAAAGTTTCATTTCCAATGACATCACCAGTGACAGGATATTGAGCTTTACTCTCCCTTCCTTCCTGCATCTGTATACTTACTGGTGATGACCAATCAAGCCTGTGGAATGTACAGGTCTACTACGGCCTAAAGCCAGCAGTGTTGATGTAAAGAACTGTATCTCACTGGTGAATCATCAAAGGTTTTTGTTTATAAATTCATCATTTTCCACTCTGTCCCGCCTGTCTAGTTGTGGTTGCGATGTTTAAAGCTTTTCCGGCGTACTGATTGCTCCATAAAAACACGGGAGAACTGCCGGATATCAGTGGCAGGACGTTACTGATATCCGGCAGTTCTCCCGTGTTTTTATAGTTTTGGTTGTTTTGGTCACAGACTTCAACATTGATTTAAGGCAATTTTCCCTTCCCTGGAGTTTGCTAGTTATCTTTTTCAGCACAATCGGTGCATTGTACATTACCAGTAATCTGTATTATATAATTTCGTTTGGAACTTCCACTGTCATTCTTTTCTTTCAAAATCTCTTCGACTACATTTGTGAACATGTTCACATGGAGTCACATTGCAGTGCATGCCAAGCTGCCCCCCCCCCTCTCTCTCTCTCTCTCTCTCTCTCTCTCTCTCTCTCTTCTCTCTCTCTCTTCTCTCTCTCTCAAATTGATGTGTAGCCTATTGTTTCCATTCCTTATTCATAGCTTTTAATTAATCTCTGTGGATGTTAGCAGCAGTTCATTTTTTATGAGAAGCCTCTCTGCTTGTGCAGTGCACTACAGAAACTTGAAGACATTTTCCTTAATCACAAGTTTCACTTGTGTGACAGCAAACTTAGATCTCCTCTTCATGAGCCTTTTATCCTGGCCCAAAATTAATCCTCCCAGCAAGCCTCTCCCCCCTTCCCACATTTCCAGTAGAGTGCCCTACCTCACGGTGCACCATCGTCATTGCAGGTGAACCAGACTCCCGACGACCAGCTGCCGCTCATGTTCGGCAGCAGTGGAACGCGCTTCGGCTCCAAGTCGCGGCCGACCATGATCTCCGCCAAGTACCGGCTCAAGGAGGAGCGCCGTAAGGTGCTCAAGATATCTATCGGCAAGCTCAAGAAGATAGAGGACCCCGAGAGCTCGCTGAGGCGTTCTGTGCTCATCAACAACACAGTCAAGCGGTTACAGAAGGAGGCGCGCGAAGAGAAGATGATGAAGCAGCAGGTACGTTTTTTCTCTCTTCGGCAATAACACTCGTCTCCCTCCCGCAGCTCTGTCCAGTGACAGTACTTTGAACTCTCCAATACTACACAGGGCAATACAAAACTGTGCGTCTCTTGCTGCTACTTTTACGAATATTGCATTGCTCTGATAGATACTAAACCAGATGATGCCAAAGACAAGTAGAGTATCGAAAGGAATTATGCACAATGAACACCTAAAAATATGAGTGGTTAAATTATGCAGGTTGTAACTACTGCTGCACACTGTCACATTAAATTAAACCTGAAAACTTCTGCTATGATAAATGAAGAAATTTTATCGCACACAAAGTTGTCAGCGTGCAAGTTTAAAATGTGTACCAAATCAAATACAAATGTCGTGTTACGACAGGCGATATTCTCGACTGTGTTGTGAGTGTTGTCGAAAGTTGTTTAGTGTTAACATATGCACACCCAAAGAATGCTTGACAATGAAACAAATATTACCATAAAGTCATCACCAGTGTAAACAATTCAGAATTTCAAATTCTTGCTAAAGAACTGTGTCAGCTTCTACTTTTCCATTTTTTCCTTGAGAGCTTTTGACAAATGAAGTGGTAGCAATTTTGTGTATTGTACAGCAAAGACCATCCACACACAGCATACTAGTAGCGTAGAAATTGAGTGTACAGATTGAATTTTAACAATGTGTGACCAATATAAGTTTTGACTAACTTAAGTATGTCCGTTTGATGGATTTATATCACACACTTTAAAATGGCTACACAGCTGAACATATACAGTAGTGAAAAATGACAAAAAAAGATTGTTCCGATCTACACTACAACAGCCAGTGTGGCCAGTTATTGTCATTCGAGATGAGGAACTTTGGCTCGATGTAGTCAGATGAAAGAATTGACAAAAT
Organism: Schistocerca cancellata; assembly: GCF_023864275.1. Lineage (NCBI taxonomy): Eukaryota > Metazoa > Arthropoda > Insecta > Orthoptera > Acrididae > Schistocerca > Schistocerca cancellata. The sequence goes on along the minus strand of NC_064635.1, from coordinate 10,826,302 downwards.
GTTTAGGCAAGCAGCTAACGACAGTGTGGTGTGCCTGTTTCAGGTGCTGTACAACACTACCAGTAGCTGTTTCCTGGACGATCCAGATCCAGTCACGGCTTCAGTGCCGACAGCAACTACTACGACAACTCCCCACGCTGACGGAAGCTTCTGTCGTGTCACCTCTGACAACCGGTGTCGTGGACCCACTGTAACCCCAGCTTCCCCCGCAGCCGTCGGCAGTGTGACTACCGTACCGTCCCCGAGCGGTGTCGATCCGTCTTCGGCCTCTATCACTTCCGTCGGCAGCGTATCTGGTACCTCGGCAACGGTGCCGACTGACAGCCGGAAGAGGCCACTCCTGGAGGACGACTGCTGTGACGTACTCAGCCAGTTCTACATGCCACCCACACCACGCATGCTCACCTCTATCGACGACGAGGACGAAGACGACGACGTCGTGGTCAATGTGTGGTGGACGTCGAGCCACCGTCGGCAGACCCCGCGGCTACGGGCTACCAGGACGTCAGCCGCACCTACCGGTGACCCCACTTCGAGCTCCGCCACCTCTCCGGTCAACTCCCGGGAGCTGTGCAGTCCCGCACCGGCAAAGAGGCCCAAGTTCGAGGTGGCCATCGAGGTGCCGGACCCGGCCACTGCAGAACTGGAAAGGCGACTCTTTCGTGCGGGGGGTGACGACTTGCGGAACAGCACGTGCTGCTGGTCCGCGACCACCGGCGTCCCCAGGGTACCCGCGCCGCACGCCGACGATCTGCGGCTCAGGTTTGCCGACAGCTCCAGGTCCGCGTCCTCTGGCAACTGCACCGAGTCCTCGGCAGCAGAACAGCAGCAACAGCAACAGCAACAGCAGCAGCAACCGCAGCAGTACTCTTGTGGGCACGCGTCCATTTTCGGAGAGATCCAGTCTGTCGTCTTCCACAGCTTGATCGCCTCACTCGAGTCATAACGGCGAAACTCTGGTGACGTGGAATTCGGTAGCAGCCCGAGTGACTGTCGTAGAGAACTGCTCTGACAGTTGCTGTGTTGTATTGGACTCCTTTGAAACTGCACCTACTCCACAGAAAAGAAAATTCGATGTGCCGTTTGAAAAGGCCACGTGCACGTAAGTGGAGCAGGGTCGTTTGGCAAGCTAGAAAGTGTCTTTCGAACAGATACGACTGTCGACAACTGTGGAAAGCCGATACTCGAGGCAGCGTGTGAGACCGAACTCTCGTGTACAGCGCTGAGCTATGTGATGCGGAGTTTGGTTAGTCTCCTTCCTGTAGTGAATTTCCTACACTGTAACATTATTTGTCACAAATATTGTGGGGTGGATTGAACGAGAGAGAAAAACACGTCCACATAAATAGCCTGGTGGTTAGGTATTGACTTCCAAGTGGTTAACATTTGGATCTTGTCGATACTGTGCTCCAAAAAAATGAGAGAAAAACTAGCGGCCCTTGTCTAGATCTTCTGTGAAATCACCACTGTCACACCATTCCCAATTTTATTTTATCCTTTTGACATATTGGGGTTAGATAAAAAAAAATGCTGTGGTGGGCACAGAATGTTAAAGGCAACTAAGTCATAGCAGTTTAGTTAATGAAGGAAAGACTTCTTTATAGAACATTTAAAGGAAATTGGTTTGGGGCGTTCTTGAGACATTTTGTGGACGAAACAGGCTGTGTAATGTACATAAATGATATATATAAAAAAATATATATATATATTTAAATTGTTCCACAGTTCTAAGAACTATGTCTAAACAGCCTGACTGTGCTGCTAGAAAGGCAGACTTTTTTTTTTAGAAATCATCGTGTCATATGTCAGTGTTCATAAAGAGTGAGGAAGAAAGTATGTTTGAGGGGCCGAATACGTTGTGTGTGTGTGTGTGTGTGTGTGTGTGTGTGTGTGTGTGTGTGTGTGAGAGAGAGAGAGAGAGAGAGAGAGAGAGAGAGGGGGGGGGGGGGGGATAAATGCATTTCATCTAAAAAAAAATGAGATATATGGATTTAATAAGGCTCAGTATCTACATATTAACTTGCACTTGATTTACTGTGCTCACTGTAGTGTCTTTCTACGATAGATTTTCCGGATACTGTTTCATCTGTTGGAAAATCTTCTGATAAATGGTAGGAGCACATTTTATCATAGCTTTCCTTTTTCACACAGTCTGTCAAATCATAAATTGTCTTTCTCTATGGAGTTCCAGAAGCGCGCACTGTAGGCAATGGGGAGCAATTGGTCATTACTTGCACATCGCTGTTTTACTCCCTCGATGAACACAGTAATATTCTTTTTTTTTTTAAATCTCTGTCGAATGATGCAGGCACTACCATGATCGTGCACTTTAATATTATTATTATTTTTGTTGGTATCTACTGGCACTAGGAAATCAAAATTTCTGTGGCATTGTGTGTATTATTAAGATAACAAAAAAGCTTCCCTGGGCTCCTTTAGTGAAGTGGCTGTATCTTTCATGTAGAATGAGAACATGCAGTTTGTCTGCAGGCTGTAGCTAATATTTCTCCTACGAAGTTATCTGCTCATATAAAGACTGTATGAAGAAAAATAAAAAAATCAACTATTTATTTTCAAAAACCGAGCTTTTCGTAGATCGCTATTTGTGCTATGTAAAACTGTGGTTTATTGAAAGTACTAGTTCTGAAACTAGCACTTAATCCTTCTTATCTGAACGAGCTATTTTTTACTACCATTATAGATCAATATATATATCATAAACATACTAACATCTCGGTATTATTTTGGGTATGCGATGCTCACAGCTGCCAGAGTGTTAACTATTGTTGGTGATGCTAAATGTTGTAATGTGTTCCACTGAGAATTGTTATTAGATATTTTGCCGTATCTACTAGGAGTGTTGATGGAAATGTCCCACGTAACATTCTATTCGTACATATTTGGCATTTAGTGTACCCGATAAAATTGCAGTTGATGCGTCATTTGTATTAAGTGCTATTGACCTGCAGTCTTTGTGACTTCCATATTGTTTCCATAATATTACAAATTGTGTCACTGTAGCATGGTTCTGTTAAACATATTGTGTTGGTCTTATTATCAGTAGGTGTTCAAAAATATAATGAGTGTATAAAATTTATTTTGAGGATTTCTTTGTTTTATTTAATTTTTTGTCTAGAAAAATAAGAAACTTAATGTAGATTCAGGGAACTGCTGAGTACAATGTACAGAAAGGCTTCTTAGACACCCCAAACTATATATCTCAATCAAGGAACAGATCGATCCACTAAGTAATAATCAGTGTTCATTTTGTGGGTTCACACAGAAGACCAATATGTCAGGGACCATTGGAATATTTTTGAAATCATTATCATGAAATTTAGATATATCTAGTATATTTGGTATCGGATGCTTAAAATGATCTGCTACATAACAGTTTCAGAGTTTTATAATTATCGCCCAAAATATGTATTTGTGGAACACTTCCTTCAACACTTCTCTCCATTGAGATCTCGACTTAGCTATTTGACACAGTATTTCTTGTGGGATGCCAAAACAAATAATACTGACATGTAAAAACCTGTATATGTAACATTTTTGTCAAAGTGTGTCTGTGATATTCTATAAGCATCTTTAATTCTATTATGTCAGTCTGGGTGATGTCTTGTACTTGGCAGTCAATGTAAGAGACATGCCAGTCATAACCACAGCACAGTTGCAGATAAGCTCATCACAAAGTTTAATTGTTACCATTATTGTTTTGAAACTTCAGTGTAAAGAAAGGAATACACTGAATTAGTACTTCTACCACTGCTGTCAAAGCAGTAACGTAGTATCCGTTCTCAAACTGCAGAATTTTTGTGCTTTTCAACTGAACAAAGCTGTGATAAATACAATTATTTTTACCGCAGTTATTTAATTCAAATAATTTACAGTAGATACTGACTAGACACCAGGTTTTTTGTTTAGATGAATATTGTCTGATCCCATCACCCAGGTCTGTGTCCTTTTTTTTGTACAGTGAATGCAAGTGAATTATGATGGAAAAACCTATACTTTGAACAGCTTCATATATTTAAAACTGACACATCATTACTTTGCAACATCAGCAGCAACAATCTGTTGCAGCCACATGTGACTTTGCAGATATTTTTATTTATTTTTGCAAAAGGCTGATTTAAATGGTTCTACTGCAATACCAACACTAAAGCATCATCATTATGTGAACATTTTCTTCTTATTGCCTATATTTCTCTCTAATAAGTGTCAATTTCCAGTATTTAAAGCTTTGTAAAATTAGGCATTGAAATTAGCTGTGAAGCAGTAGCAATTGCTGAGGGACAAAGAGGTCAAACCAGGAACAAGGCAAAACATGGCATCACCATGAAATGAGTGCATCATCTAAGCAAAATGCCTCATTTCCTGTTGCAGCAGGTCACTTATGCATGTCTCTGCTCACAACTTTATCTCGGCTTTAGACATTTCAACAGTTTATGAACAACTAAAAATATTCCAAGTGCCTTTTTTGATAAAGATATACATATATAAATGTGAAGTATGTACACTGGTGTGTACATATATATCTATACAAATATATACATATATAAAGTGTTTTGGGGAACAAAACTTAAGGCGAATAATTCATTGGGTTGCATCCTCTTTGTCTTTCACTGCACTATCATTGAAAATCAAATGTGTACGCTTTTGTAGAATTCATAGAAACGCCGTGCATTTTGTAATAACAGTGTGAAAACGAATATCTAAACGTGTAAGATTTGTGTAGAAAATTTTCCCATTGTTACAATTCAGTGTTGTGATAGAAAGGTTCAATTTTTGTGGCAGCTATATTTTTTAGTTGAAAGCTTTTTCAGATAGATATGACAGATTTATATAAATTTATGTACCCATGATGCCTACATCATAATTTTTTACTTCATTGATTTTATAAGCAATGAGAAAATTTACAGATACATCAGCCTAAAATTATTTTAACTGACATTCTGAACAACAAACATTTACAAAGAACAACACTGTAAGTAACCATCTACTCAAATATTCCTGGAATTCTGTGTGATGGACTGATTGATAGCGGTGGATTAGGTGGAAGTTACCATTTCATTTACTTTTCAAACAAAACAGCACACAAAACTTTATTCAAATAAATTCCTTCATAATATTTCCATCACAACACCAAAATATGCAGTTAAGTGAAAATTTGTATCATTCAATGTTTCCAAAAGGAAAAAATTCTCACATCTGAGTTTGTTAATCATCATATGACAATAGATTCTTTCACACATTCACGAGGATATTGTCTTATTTGTAGACCTTAACTGGTCATGACTTGGCTTGAATTTTGGTTTAAGATTATTCAGAATGACTCCATACCCGATTGCAAATGGTTTCATTCTTGTATATTTTTTCCTGTTACTTCTTAATTTCATGTACTCAGTCTTAGTTGTGCCTGTACATTTTTGCAAATATTGTAAAAAGCATGAGCAAGTCTTATGTAAAAAAAAAACAAGATTCAGTTTGTGTATGATTCATTTAGGTGAACTGTTTTATGTATAGAGTGATGTATTTCGATCTTAAGGTAGTTGTTTCAGTTATTGTCATACGTGATAATAGTCCTGTGAAACAAGGTTGGCATTGTTTCGATCACTTATAACCCATTTTCTTTCTGTCGGTTGTGAAAATTACATGTATTTGTTCATATGCTATGACTTTTTAAGTTCTTATTTAAAACACTAAATATCTGTCTTTGAAAAGTGGGTAAATATATGTTTTTGCACAACGAGCTTAACAAAAAATGGACATTCTGAAGAATACTCCATCAAACAGGGCATTCAAAACGAAACCATCAATGAAAGTAACAAACTTATTAACAATGAAACAGGAACTTAGATGCTCTTGTGGCTTCTCAGAAATTACACAGAAACAGAAATATTTTGTCTGCAATGTGCAATTATCTATTGTCTGCAGAATAAAATGGTACAATGAATATAGAACATTAACAAAAACTATATATATATCTATGTCTCTGTAAGAGCATTTTGAAATGACATTGGACTTCACAGAAATGATTCAACCGTGTTCTCCATCGAACTACAGCAAATTTGTATGACAAAGTTCAAAAGAGTTGTTTTATTGTTATTGTTATTGGGATCTGTTATGCAAATTTTATGTTTACAGTGTATAAAATTTGTGTTATAATTTCATCAAAATTATTAATGCAGCAGGCACAAATATCTGATCAGTACAGTTCAGATTTTACTGGGAGTAGAAAGAGAGAACCCTAACTTTTTGATTGGAAAACTACATGATCCCTGAATAATATGTGCTTAATACTTTCAATATGTTTTTTTATTTGTAACATACATAACATACAGATATATATATATATACACACACAAACACACATAAATATATATACCTATAGATATGTACCAAAATATGAGGTTACCGACGAAGAATATTCGTCACGAATAAAGTACCTGAAAAAAAAAAGCCTGTTTTTGTCCTGTATGAGTCACCAGCCCATCGCAGATCCTTTCTTCCTTGAGTTATGAGTCAACTAATGATATTGTGACTACACTATGAAATACCAAAGCTGTTGCAACAAGAAGTACAACAGATTCTCACACGAGTGTGTGGCACTACAAAGGCAAGATGTCCCTAAAAACACACACACACACACACACACACACACCCTTTGAATGACAGGAAATGCACTGCTCACTGATGTAGATTTCAGGTGAATTGATTCAAAGTAATGAAGGCAAAGTATTAAGATCCAAGCACATTTGGAAATTTTCAAACTGATATCCCTCGCCATCCGCATAGCGGATAACACTGAGCAATTAAGACTTAAAACAGCATGATGGATTTCGCTTGTAATTTGTAGATATATGTTTTGCTATGTTTGACAAATTATTACTTTACATGGCCTATTTTTCATGTTACAAGCTCATTTTCTAGTGTTACATCTGGTGTACTACAAAACATTCTACAACTGCCAAAAAAAAAAGTGATAATTCAAAAAACATCAGAATCGTACAGCATACAAGGAAAAAATAAAATAATTATGTGGAACATTGATGATGTAATATGTATTAGAATACAGGTTCCATTTCTCACTACATAATATTGACAACTGGTTATCTGTTGTGTCGGTGCATAAGTTCATACCATTTTTCCGTAAGTTCAATAAATACAACATATACACACAACAGACTTCAGTCATCAGCTGCAGAAATCGCACAGTGTCGAGACGAAGAACTCGTCGAGTCTCGTCTGGAGATTGCATTTTCATCTCGGAAGGAAGTTCCTCGAAGGTTGTTTGCTCCGATCTGATGGCGTGAGATCAGGTTAATAAGGTGGGTGCAGAATGACTTCCCAAACCAGTTCCTGTATAGTGTTTTTTATCACAATACGTAAACTCGAATAGCCACAATGAAGTACAAATCAAAAAATGGCAATCGGTAAGTAAACCCATAGGAACCGGAATATCAACATGCAAAACAGGAATGTTATGAACCTATGTAACAACCTAATACATTATTAAATGACCAACCCAGTTCATGGTAATGGGCTCATTTGCATGTTGTCTGTCAAAGGGCTTCCAGGGGAAACAAATTTTATATTAAATGTGTCATATCACAGGCGAATTTAAAAAGCTATTATTATCTACTTAACAAGGGGAATATTTTATGTTAATGGCTGGACACAGTAAGACAAATGTTCCACTTAGAAGCTCAGTTTACGTCTTGAGGCAGCACAGCTCACGGCAGACCATATTCATCCACTGTTTGATAATGAGAGCGCTTTGAGACTTCTGACAAACTATACACATAATTTCAAATCATTACGAAACTTTCACTCGTTGACACCTCCCACAAAGTAATGGGAATAAAGAAGTTGCTACATTTTCCCAGTTGGTGTAGTGAAACTAAAGCATCCTGTATGGCGTTTTAATTTATTATTACTATCTCTGTACGGAACACACAAAACTTTCTCACTGTACGACGCACAGTTCGTCGACATATGGGTGTGTGGAATACTAGCTTCTGCTTAAAACGGAGAGAAAATTACCCAGACTACAGTCATCCATAATAGCGACTTCCAACAAACTTTACACGTAACTTCAAACCTTCCCTAAACTTTTTCTTGCTTAAGTGTATTAAGAGGCTGTAAAGCAGTGTTTTTCAACCTGTGGGTCGCAACCCCCAGGGGGTGGGGAGGGGGGGGGGGGGCGAAGTCTTGCTCAGGGGGTCGCGGTCGAAGGAGAAAGCAGTTGCAGCATCGTTGGTAAAAACTTTTCCATTTCATGCTCGCTCAGAGCGAAGCGTGAAGACAATCACTTCCGTACTTGCTGGCGTACTCTGACAACTAACTGTAGTGCCCGAAAACGCGTGACTATGCCCCCGCTGAGCCCTTCTCACCTCCGCGGCAAAGAATATAATTATATCTCTGCCCGCAGGGCACTGAGACCTCTTTTCACATTGCACTTGATCTCTCGATCAGTACAGTATCAATAGAAAGAAAATTAAATACTCTGACATACTTTTATTATCGTTCTGGGGGGTCGCCATAATATTTTTACTAGGAAAGGGGTCGCGTATTCGAAAAAGTTGAAAAACACTGCTGTAAAGAATCGGTGGTTTATTACTGGGTATTTACTACACAAAAGAGAGTCGAGGTTGTTTCAGTATTTATAGATGTTGAGGCACAAATCGTGTAGTTGAACAGCACATATGGGATAGGAGATGATCAACGTGATTTTCGCTTTATCTATTGTGGCAGTACGAAGAAGTGGCGAGGAGGGAGAATCGGTTTGATCGTTTAAATGGCAATTCTGTGGGAGATCTCTCGATGATTATTTTCAGTATCTCCAGCGGAAACACGTGGAAGAGGAAATCGGAAGCGCGCAGCACAACGCTCTCACAGAACATTAAAAAACTGTTTGGCTATCGTGAAATTCTAAAAAAAAAAGCTATGGACTAGTAAAGAAGTCTGTGAAAGTCGCTTACCGGAAGGAACTGCCGATACGGACAGGTGTGTAATATCGATACACAAACCGCATATGGAATAATAACAATTTTATTGACGGGAGTACACACGAAACATCTGGACATAACCACTAAACAGTCAGTCAGAAGCCATTTAGTCGCCCTCGCTGGTCAGCATTGTTGTATGCCACCGTAGTGCGTAACACGCGAGGGAGAGACCAGAGAGTATAAACGTATGTGGAGTGAGCATTCGGATGCGCAGAACGAGAGTTCTGTCCGCATCATCTGTAGCTCAAGTCACGTGAGTTTGATGCGGCACATTTCAGCCAGTAAGGCGCTTGGCGTATTTTGAGTGTTACTACTTCGATAGATCGCTTTCAGAAGGTTGAAACTTTGTATACGGCGCTTTACAGACGTCTTAGCGACTTGGTACCAGGAACTGAAGTCGACTTAGAGATGCGAAGAGCAATGCCACTGCGGTGTTTCGCCCATCAGAGCTTTATTTACGTTCTTCCGGTAACGTGACAGCAAGTGACACCTAGTATCAAACGTAGGCCTTAGAGGACCAAATTTCTGAGAATGTGTGTTTGGAGCACAACGCTGTATGATAGTGAAACAGACTGTGGGAAAACCATAACAGAAGAGAATCGGAGCATTTGAGATGTGGTTACAGGAATGTTGCAGATTAGGAGGACCGATGAGGTAAAGAATGAAGAGGTTCGTCACAAAATTGGCGAATAAAGGTATGTATGGAAAACACTGACAATAAGAAGGGACAGGACGATATGACCTGTGTTATGACGTCAGGGATTAACTTCCACGGTACTTGGGTACTTGAGGGAGTTGTAAAGCATAAAAACTATAGAGCAGGGCTTCCCAACCGCCGGCTCTTTCTAGGGGGTCCGCGGCCACCCTTCACCAAATCGTGTAAAATAATGTGTACAATAAGTGAATACAAATGTGAAAATCAAATTCATGACTTTTTTTTTGTGTGGAAAACATCCGCAAGCAGCCTTTGCGGTTCCTAAGTGAGGACGTATACACAGTTTAGTGCCGGAGAATTCGCAACAATACGGGGGTCGTTAGTGCGGCGGCTCAAGGCGCTAGATGCGCTGAAACCTTTTACGCATGCGCGGAGCGAGCGTTGTCGACCTATCGCAGCGCTCGCTTGCACGTATGCGGCCCCAGGCATCATTAAATGTTAAACTTCCCTTGCGAGTGCACTACCTGTTTCATAAGTCGATTTTTGACCAGTTTATTACTTCTAACATGGATCGGTGGCTGAAGCCAGGATCATTGAAGAAGGCTGCAGTTTCTCCATCGCCTTCACAACAAGGGAAGTTTCCAGTTGAAATGAATGAGGAGGGAGGATGACCAAAGGAAGACTTTACATACATTTGAACATTTTTCTTCAGATTTCACGAAAAATCACACACACACACACACACACACACACACACACACACACACACACACACACACACACACACACGACTGTTACGAAATATGCATGCTCCTTACACAACAGTAACCAAACAATGGAAGTGAACAGACTATAAGCGACAGCTTGTCAACAGCAAACAGTTTGGACGTGACGTTGATTGCTCTTGAAGGAAGACAGCTCCATGGTGTGAAATTTCAATTACCAAGTAATTTTAATCAAGCTATAGTGTGTTGAACAAAGGGAGTAAATCCACTATTAAGTGTCTGGATACAGTGGAAATTCAAATTGGATCGTTAATTTCAAGTTGTTTTCATTCATTTCTAAACCAAAGAGTATCGATACTTCAGGGGGGAGGGGGGGGGGGTCATTGGGAACATGGCACCTGCATTAAGAAGCTCTCAGTTCCCATGAGTTTCGCTCTGAAATTTGAAGTTGCAGTGCTCTTGAATGACTAGGGGTCCGCCATGGATTTTCGACTGAAGAAGGGGTCCGCCAGCTGAAAAGGTTGGGAAGCCCTGCTGTAGAGACAGACAGAGATTGGAGTACATCCAGCCAAATAATTGAGGACCTAGGTTGGAAGTGCTACTCCGAAACTAGCACATGAGAGGAATTAGTGGCGGGCTGAATCAGACCACTCAGAACACTGATGACAAAAAAAACTTTTTAATCTTTCCAACGCAGCAGTTAATATAAAAACAGCTTTAAAGGCTACAGAGAGGAGCCTGCTTCTGATTGGTTTACACAAACACAGGTTGTAGAAGGCTGTCTAGAAGCGAGAGAACTAGCGGTGTTTGTTACTAGTTCCTCGTGAGTAGTGGAGATGCAAAAACGTCGTCAGCGATAGGTTTGAGTGTAGTGATGTACAATCTTCGTGAGATACTGCATATCCATTACCTCGTTTGATTGGCATTGTGCCTCCCTATCAAGTCAACTCGTGGCACAGTTATTTTAACGCTACCACTGCCGTACTGGACCACTACGGTGATCAGCCAGAACAGTATGGCCATCGACCTACTGCCGACATAAACCCGTTCAGGAGACAGCAGCGTCACCTGGCGAGGCGTAACTGCCGGTCAGAGACACGGCGTGGAAGATGCGTGGGTGGCCGGCACGCCTCGTTACGTCGTAGGCTGGGCAGGCTGGTGAAACAGGACAGCTGACCGGCTGACGTCACACTTTAATGCTGGGCAAAGTACAAGTACAGGGTGTGGTAGATAAGTAATGAGACTCAGTCTAGAAAAACAAATTTATTGATCCAATTTCTACAAAACGTTAATATTCTTCAAAGTACTCGCCTTGGGCGTCGACACAACATTGCCAGCGCGTTTTCCAAGCTTCATAGGCCCCACTGTAGTCCGTTTGAGTTATCCCAGTTAGTGCCTTCGTGACAGCACGTTGGATGTTCGGAATATCGTCGAAACGATGACCCTTCAGGCATCTTTTGACCTTCGGAAATAGGAAGAAATCAGGAGGAATCAAGTCAGGGCTGTATGGTGGCTGTGGCAAAACTTCAACTCCAATTCGGGTCAAGTAGGAGGTCACGAGGAACGCTGTGTGCGCCGGAGCGTTGTCATGGTGGAGACGCCAGCGTTGAGCAAGGTCCTGTCGCTTCCGTTTGACGGCTCTGTGCAATCGCTGAAGGACTTCTTTGTAGAATTCGGCATTGACAGTCTTCCCCTGAGGGACAAACTCTTTGTGAATTAACCCCCGCTTGCCGAAAATCACAATCAGCATTGTCTCGATGCGAGACTTTGACATTCTCGCTTTCTTCGGCCGCGGGGATGCCGGTGTGTGCCACTCCAAGCTCTGGGCTTTCGTCTCCGGGTCGTACTGGAATGTCCACGATTCGTCGCCTGTTACTACGTTGTCTAAAAAGTGTGGATTATTTTCCAAATCATTGAACATCTCAAGGCAAACGTCCACTCGTCGTTGCTTTTGTTCGGCGGTGAGCACTCGGGGAACCAATTTTGCGCAAACTTTCCTCATCATCAAATCTTGCATAACAATTTGGTGAACCGTAAATTTATTCACTGAGACCTCATCGGTGATGATTTTGAGACTTAAACGACAGTCAGAGTCCAGGAGATCTTTCACTTTGGCCACCGTTTCATCCACACGACTCGTTGAAGGGCGTCCAGATCGTTCCATGTCTTCAACGGATTCCCTCCCGTTTTTAAATTCATTAAACCGCCGGAACACTTGAGCTCTCGATAGGGAGTCTTCTTTGTAGGCCTCCGTAATCATAGCAAAAGTTTCCGAAGCAGTTTTGCCCAAGCGAAAGCAAAATTTGATTGCATACCGCTGTTTTATCGAGCGATCCATCTTCAGCGTTTTCACAAGTGTCACGGGCACACAAACAACGTAATACGCGAAGCTCGACCCTCACTGCACCAGAGCTCCGACGCGACTGCGAACCGGTTCTATTGTTAGCTCAGATCCCCCACCACGTGACGTACAGGTGGAGACCGCCCTGCGAGCGACTGGGGCGCCGCGCGGCGGCCACTCTCATTACTTATCTACCACACCCTGTATGTCTGACCACACAGTGCACCGAACACTCCCAACGGTGGGCCTGCACAGCAGTGTGTGTGTGTGTGTGTGTGTGTGTGTGTGTGTGCCAGCGTTAACACCACGACATCGGCAACTGCGACTGAAATGGGCAACTGACCGTCGGCAGTGGACGTTCGCGCAGTGCCAAAGGATTGCACGGTCTGATGAATACCGACACCTCCATCATACCGAAGGGAGGGCGCAAATCCGTCGTCTTCCAGGGGAACAGCTCCTTGACACCTGTACTGCAGGACCGAGACAAGCTCGCGGCGGCTTCATCGTGCTCTGGAGAACATTCAAGTGGGCATCCACGAGTCCAGTGGAGCTCGTGGAAGGCACGATGATATCCAAGGGGTATCGTACGCCGGTTGCTGACCACATACACCCCTTCATAACTATCACGTTTTCCGATGACAGTGCCATTTTTCAACAAGATAATGCGCCATGTCACAAGGTCAGGAGTGTGGTGGAGTGGTTCGAGCAACGCAGCTGAGAGATGACGAACTTTCGGATAAATGGATTATCATGCGGGGAATCGTTTCGAGTACTGACTCCTTCGGCAGCCTACAAGCTGTCGATCCATGCTACCCTCGCCATCCTTTGGTAGCGTCCATCCAGAGTCCATCTATGCCTGGACCAGTCCCGTCGTTCATTGGTGTTTGTGTGGACACCAGGACACGTCGGCATCCCAGGCAACGAACTTACCGAGAGGCTGGCCAAACAGGCTACGTGGAAACCGCTTCTGGAGATGATCTCTGAACCTGACCTGTGTTCTGACTTACACCGTAGGGTTTTTCGGATTTGCGAGATGGAATGGCATGACAGTGCACACAACAAACTGTGTGTCATTAAGGAGACTACGAATGTGCGGAAGTCTTCCATGAGGACCTCTCGCAGGGAATCAGCTGTCCTCTGCCGGCTCCTCATTGGCCACGCTTGGGCGACCCACGGTTGCCTCCTGCGCCGTGAAGACCCGCCTGAGTGTCGCTTGACAGTGGCCCATATCCTGGTGCACTGTCTCACTTTGACTGCCCAGCGTGGATGATACGTTTGTTAACTGGCGGAAGGGCAGGGAGGAACTGGATCGTTTTCACAAACAACTGAACAGGATCAATCCGAAGATTCAGTTTACCATGGAGGAGACGGCATCCGAAAGACTAAATCGTCTCGATGTGTTAGTTTTTTCAAGAAAGGAGATGGTAGCTTGGGCTACACGGTTTACCGAAAACCCACGATCAACAGATCGTTACCAGCACTGAGATTCGAACCACCACAAACCAAAAGTAGCGAGGCATCACAAAAACGTTGGAGGATAGAGCAAGGAAGTTCTGGAAACCAGAGCTGCTTGACACAGAATTAAAACTTCTCACCAATGCATTGCTCAAGAGTAATTCATTCGCTGAGATAAAAAGAGTGTTAAGAACACCGCGTAGAAATCATAGCGTTGTTCAAGCACCTGCGGAATCGCAAGTTTTCCTGCCAGTCATTAGGAACAGTACTGACCGCATACGAAAAATCTTGAGAAAGCGGAACATCACGGTAATCTAAAATCCATACGGGCGATATAAACTGAAGCGTCATAGAAACTGGTACAGGCATGCGTATTCAAATACAAAGATATGTAAACAGGCAGAATACGGCGCTGCGGTCGGCAACGACTATATAAGACAAGTGTCTGGCGCAGTCGTTAGATCGGCTACTTCTGCTACAATGGCAAGTTATCAAGATTCAGTTGAGGTTCATCGTGGTGTTATAGTCCACGCACTAGCAATGGGACACAGCATTTCCCAGGTAGCGATGAAGTGGGGATTTTTTCCAGCGACGAAATCTTGAGTTACTGGACTCGTTGCCGTACGACCATTTCATTAGTGTACCGTTCTATTCGATAGAGGGCATCATCAACCGCTTAACAAATGGTTCAAATGGCTCTGAGCACTATGGGACTTAACATCTGAGGTCATCAGTCCCCTAGAACTTAGAACTACTTAAACCTAACTAACCTAAGGACACCACACACATCCATGCCCGAGGCAGGATTCGAACCTGCTACCGTAGCGGTCGCGCGGTTCCAGACTGAAGCGCCTAGAACCGCACGGCCACACCGGCCGGCAAAGATGAGTTTAATATGACACTTGTAAGTATAGGGAATCCTTAGAAGATTAGTGTTCAAGTACGGAGAGGGAAGCATGATCCGCAACAAAAACAAAACCAAAGTGGGTGTCGCCGAAGCAGAAGTTCGTGAAGTTAAGATGGTTTTATGAAGGGTGTGAGGCAGGATTGTAGCTTGTATTATGGCTTTCAATTGTACGTCGAAGGAGGGATGCAAAAATTGAAAAAATGATTTAAGTGGCTCTAAGCACTATGGGACTTAACATCTGAGGTCATCAGTTCCCTAGACTTAGAACTACTTACACCTAACTAACCTAAGGACATCAGACATCCATGCCCGCGGCAGGATTCGAACCTGCGGCCGTAGCAGCAGCGCGGTTTCGGACTGAAGCGCCTAGAACCGCTCGGCCACCACGGCCGGCCAACCGCGTAACAGTTCTAAGAACTTAGCCAGTGGGGTCTTTACTCAGTTTCCTGTATGTTTACGGATCTGGTAAGTTGTTAATCTTGCTATAAGGGTCGGTCACATTCAAAACAACCTTTGCATTTTCTTTGTCAGTGGGGAAAACGATAACGCCGTCGTTCTCATTCAGGCATTTTATGGCATTCCTCTCAGCCACAGTTAAATTACTTCCCGGAGGCTCTGCGCGAGACAACACTCTCACAGCTTCTATACCGATTTCTTCAGCCGTAACCGCGCCCACACTACAGATGCCTGCTTCTACATTGGCTTTATTTCTTCCGTAGGCAAAATTGCCACTCGTGGCATGCACAGATCACTTCCATTTACATTCCCCATACGTAGTTTAGACAAGAAGAGAATAGACGCTTTCGAAATGTGGTGTTACAGCAGAATGCTGAAGATTAGATGGGTAGATCACATAACTAATGAGGAGGTGTTGAATAGGATTGGGGAGAAGAGAAATTTGTGGCACAACTTGACTAGAAGAAGGGATCGGTTGGCAGAGCATATTCTGAGGGATCAAGGGATCACCAATTTAGTCTTGGAGGGCAGTACGGAGGGTAAAAATCGTAGAGGGAGACCAAGAGATGAATACATTAAACAGATTCAGAAGGATGTAGGTTGCAGTAGGTACTAGGAGATGAAGAATCTTGCACAGGATTGAGTAGTATGGAGAGCTGCATCAAACTAGTCTCTGGACTGAAGACCACAACCACAACAACAACATAAAAATTATATGTCGCCCTGGCCATTTCTAATTGCATTGTTGATGCGACGCCATTGCTGTTAAAAAGTTATAAAAATTTCTTCATAGCCATTTAATTCTGAAAATATTGAAAGGATTTAATACCAGTAAATGTAAAACGGCGTCTCATAATTTCCATTTCATTCTTAGGCCAGAGGTACAGTTTTGTTGAAAGGAATTATTCTAATTGTGTATGCTGCCATTGCACATTGGCAGCTATACTGAAGCATCAAGCCTTACAGAAAAAAATAATTGTGTGAATATTGTATTAAATTTGCTTATCACATAACATTAAAGAAAGATAATTTTTTTATCCATCATGAGTAAGACAAATGTCTTCATGTTGGAATACGCATGATATTTCTGGCCATAGCACCCTGAGAAAATTTAGCTGAGAGTTTCAATGAATGTAAGAGAGATTTTCTGCAATCAAACATTTTCATTCCAAATTAATGGAACATCTTTCTCTCTTTTCAGAAAAGTAAGTTACGCGACTCTTGTCACATTTCTTGTGAAATGGTTTACCAACTACATGTTTTAAACTGTGTGGAAAAATTCCCTGTGCCAATCATAGATTGCATGTATCACTAATATGAACAACTTTTTAGACTTCGTCTTACAATACCATCAATCCCACAAGAGGTTTTGTTTTTTAAAATTTTTGTAATATTTATTTCACTGAAAGGTATTTGTGCTACTTCCAGTTGTTTAAAGTACTGTGGAGTGACATTTTTAATGTATTATCTTAATTCTTCAGTTTAACCATTTAATTATGTCTTTGCTGCTACATTTATGTAGTGATTGTTAAACTTGTGTATTATTAGTCACAACACCATGATTTAGTTTAATTGTTTAGAAATGTTGTACACTGACTGTCCTTTCTCCCATTTGACAATGTCCCATATAGTTTTAATCTTATTATCTGCATTACTTATTTCTGTCAGGACATGTAGACCTCTTGACATTTTAATGACTTTCCTCAAGAAACTAAAACATTTTTTGTAGCAGGCAACTGATTTCTTGACCCTGAATTACTCAGGCCATTACATAAGCTTCCCTTTTCCTTTCACGCATGATTTTAATTCCCTTAGTTATTCACGGCTTACTTGTTTTTTTAATGTTTTTTTTTCTGAAATTTTTTTAGGAAAGCAACTTTCAAATATCGACACAACTATCGACACAAATTTCCTATGGAATAAATTGAATTTGACAGTTGCATCTCTTTCTATGTGCATCTCATCCTATATCATCTCTTTTAGCTTATTCTTAAAACATTGCATCCTGTTCTTGTTAAAAAGCCTCGTTGCTTTCTATGAACCTGTCTCTGCCTTGTACTGCGCCATAATGTTTATTTTCATTAATTGTACATCATGATCTGATAGTCCATTAACAATTGAGTGTGCATTAACTGTTTCAGCCTAAGGACTGTCGGAAATACGGAAGCGTCCGATCCAACCCGTCGGCTTTGACCCATGACGTCACAAATATGGCGGAAACGACCATAAACGACAATTCCAATATGGCGGATATAAAAACGTTGCATACGTATCACAAAGACGAAAACACATAGAAAAACAACACACACAAAGGTTTCACAAGAACAATCTGCTAACATTGATAGCAAACAAAGATAATAATAAACAAGTGGTACTCAAGGCCAGGCAGGGGGGGGGGGGGGGCTGCGCCCCTCCTGACCCCCCCCCCCCCGCCAAAAAAAAACTCCCAACCTAACCTCGTATTCAGGGCTACGCTACAGATCAATGTGTAGGTCAATCAAAAGATAAAAAAAAGAAACAAATAAAAAAAAGAAGAAAACAATATTGATTCATCATACATAACGAGTAGCGACAAAACATATAGACCATAAAGATTGAACAATCTAATGGCAAACTGATAAAAGCCTCATAGACGACGTTAAAACAAAAAGTACAGTAAAAAGGTAAACTATATATTACAGGCCCTAAAACTCCTACTAAGGTAACGTCAACGAGGCAACATCTACAAACACGCCACACTCACAAACCAAACTCCGCGCCGTAATGACGTCACACACCACAACACCCTTACGTCACGGGTCAAAGCCGACGCGTGAGATCGGATGTTTCTGTTGACCCATATCGCCATCAAAATGTCTACACAAGAGCCCTATGTTCTCTGTCACCCGGTTAAGGTTTCACAATGTTTGCGACCTGTAATTCAGGGCCTAGCTTTTCCAGTAGCAATTGGCCTACACCTCCCGTGACTGTCCCTCGTAACAAGACTTTTCTGCCGACCTAGCCTTTAAGCCGTTCCTACGAGTCTGTTGGACTCCATTTAGCTCTAAAGGTGGTTGTGGCTGTCCCTTAGTCCAGGTAACAAGTCAAATTGATTGCTATCAGGGACCTCTGTTCTGGGGTATTTTTTGTCCTTTTGCTTATTACTTGTCTTTTTCTCCCAGCTGCCATTGTCTCCCCCCACCTCACCCCTTGAACCTATCTAATTCAAAATATGACATTTCTAATTCTGCATGGAGGGCTCAAATCTTTTGCCCCTGTTCCACGATTTCCTTTTCTCGACTACGTAATTTACAACTCCATGGAAGAACTTCATCTGACACTTTTTGAGCTTACCCGCCGCATTCTCCCCTATGAAACACCGACCCACAGTCGTGACGTGTTTCTCCCATACCAGTTAACCTACGGCAACTTCCACATTTGTCACACATGACACTACTCTTACAGTAAAGTAAAAAGCACTACAACACACCTACACTGTAATGAAGTAATAATCAGCAAAACTTACCCTTCGTTGAGTTGTGCAGCTAGCTTCCCGCCTCAGACAGAAGACGAAGAACAACACGATCGAAGTTCGTTGAACGTAGGTAGTACCAGACGCGAAATGAGTGAAAACTAGAAAAGCAAATATGTTCTAACAACACTCTTAAACCGACCGTATCAGGAAATTATTTAAATCACTGTAATTGATACAGGACAACACTTAACGATTACACGGCGCGCAGAAGTTAACACTTAATTATAAACACATCGCCGAATTTCACTTAATATACGTTGTAAACCATGGAAGACACGAAACGTTATCAGAACTCTAGGAAGTACGATATTTATAACAACACTTTACAATACGACACAGTACAGAAATTAAGGCGAGCACTGCACTGCATCCAAAACAACCTGTAACGCTGCGCCACTGCTGTTGTTTACTTCGTAGTGTGACCGTCTGCAGCGCCTGTCAACTGTCAACTCACTGCCATAGGTAGGATTTACTTCGCGTACATTACCCATGAATCCTTTCACTCGGCCCTCCAAAGAAGCGGTTCTGTCTGTACAAACACTACGTATTCCTCCGAATCAAATGTTCATTAGTCACACGAAATATTTCTTCACCCGTTCCTCGTTAGAGCAGCTCTTTGCAAGAAAATAAATTAGTTGCAATTACATCCCACTAACATACCCTCCAAAGGAAATAAGTTGTGCATGACTGCCAATATCACTGAATTCACCGATCTGAAGTGATGACATACGACTGCTCTCTATTTCCTCCTTCAAAATGTCTTCGATGTCACTGAATGTGTCACCAACTCAG
Organism: Schistocerca cancellata; assembly: GCF_023864275.1. Classification (NCBI taxonomy): domain Eukaryota; kingdom Metazoa; phylum Arthropoda; class Insecta; order Orthoptera; family Acrididae; genus Schistocerca; species Schistocerca cancellata. Next base: position 10,806,443 of record NC_064635.1, on the reverse strand, counting down.
TGGCTGAATGTGTCGGCAGGGAGAGGAATGTTTGAAAATTAAGTAGCAGCTTCTGAACCAAGGACTATTTTTATCATTTCTTTACACGCAGGCATTCACAACGTTTCTGCGATTGTGTGTGGTGTAATGACACATTCCTATGCAGAGACATACAATATCTTAAAAGCTGCGCCAAAGATAAATTGAGAGGCATGTATATTATAATCTTTGTAAAGTTCACATTGTATTCTCTTTTGTTTCATACTCCAAGGAGCTAAGGGACACTTTCGATTGTTGCCTCGTGGAGGATGGACGTGATTTTTGGACTGTGAGAAAGGCAGCCATGTAGTTAGTAATTATGGTTTGTGCGACGAGCAGAGCAAGTCTTATTGTCTTGTGAATAAAAAATAGTGAGAAATATCGAAGTGTTACGAAAATTATTTAAAGCAACGTAGCATTGTATTCTCTGGTTTCCACCGTCTTCGTGAAGTGAACCGATGCCGACTTAGGAAGATACACACGGTCAACAAAGAGAAGAACTTCGATGGCGACTGATGAATTAATATTGTGGCAGAAGGACTAATTCTACGTCTAAGGTGAGAACTCTGATTAAATCAACAATGACGTAGAATTCAAATTGTAATTAATCGGAATGGTAAATTATATTACAGGCATATTTCACGCAGCACTGTATTTGTCCGCATTCAAGCCGGTCAATACAATCCGTAGAAAAGCCTTTCAAAAATTATAAAGTTAAAAAACACAATTAAATCAAATGTTTTTTTATTTATTTCGCCACACTGGCGACCGTGACAGGACAGTGCTGGTGGAACAAAGAGTAAGTACTTGATTGTTGTGCTACAAATGTACTTGTACTAATTACTGTTTCTCTGTTACATGACGCACATGGAAAATGACGAATAAGGTGAAACAATATTAACTGTATTAACGGATGGCAGAATAACCAGAAGGAACAAGGACAAGGATTTACAAAACTAACGTAATCGTGAGTGACGCAGCTCAGCCGGAATTAAGGTAGGAAAGCGCAAACGCATGCAGTGGCTGCACCTTGGCTTAGCTCCACTTAAAGCAGAACCTTTTCCTTTCCATATTAAAATCCTGGTAGTGTTTGTGGCAACACACAATTACACTTTGATAATTACTTTTTTATGTTCAACAATCGCAGAATTAGAGGACGTAGTGCGACATCTTGTAAATTTCCGACGCGCAACAAATAACAATCGCGAGATATTTTTATTAATTCAACTGCGAGAGAATTTAAAGATTTAGATTAACAGTAAAGTACAGATAAAAATAATATCTCCACAATGGAATCGGAGAACTTTAATTTGACAAATGTTCATGGACACGTCACCGATTCTGACAATAGTGACGTAAATGATGACGCAATTAGTTTTTCAGCACAACATAATGTAGAAGTAAATACGATTCAATTGCACTCCACAGGGATTAACAATAATGAACCACTTGCAAATGAAACCTTGTGCACAGTCGATGAAGCATCGATTACCAGATCCAAAAAAGCTTGATGCCATAAAATATTTCCCCTCACCACAAACACGGAAACAATTGAAAGCTTTTCTGGGGCTCACGTCATTTTTTCGAAAATTCGTGCCCAAACAGTTACTGAATAGTGATTCCCTACTCAACCTTTTAAGGAAAAACCACACATGGTTGTGGACAGAAAAATGTGAGGAAGATTTCGAAAAAATCAAACAGGCACTCATAAACGCACCCATTCTGAAGCATCCTAACATGAACTACAACTTTTGTTTGAGCACGGACGCCTCATGTCAGGGATTAGGCTCGTGTCTGTTCCAATTAGTAGATGATAATGGAAAACAAAAAGTAAACATAATTAGTTTTGCCAGTAGAACGTTAACGGAATGTGAAAGAGCCTATTCGGCAACTGAACTTGAAGCGTTAGCTGTAGTGTGGGCTTTCCGCAAGTTCCAGTACTATCTCTGGGGAAGGCATACACGAGTGTTTTGTGACCATCAAGCATTATCGTTTTTACTCACATGCAAATTGTTGCACAAACGGATTGCACGTTGGTGTTTATTCCTCCAGGAATTTGATTTCGAGATAGTTTATATCAAGGGTGAACAGAATGTAATTGCCGACGCATTATCGCGCTTGCCACAAGGTTTGAGCGAGTTCAATGAATTGATCGAACAGACTTCTGATTTTAGAGTTTTTCTGATGCATGATGGCACATTTCAACCATATTACAGAAAGATGTGTAAGGACATGAGCAAACTACAAAAGGAAGACAATAGATGGAGACAAGTTATACAAAAACTGCAGGCAGATGACAATAGTACACTGAAACAATATTACACAATGTCAAACGATGTTCTTTTCTACAGGCGCAATCCACAATCCAACACCTGGTGTGTCTGCATCCCGGAAGAATACATTGACAATTTAATCAGACACACACATAGAGTATGGGGACACTATGGGGTATCAAAATGTACAACGAAAATATCAACGCATTGTTACTTCCCGAACCTCAGACGCAGGATTGAACAAATAATAAAAAAGTGTACAATATGTCAGAAGGTTAAACATCTTAATAGATCTTGTTTGGACGTATTACACCCTATCATTCCAACTAGACCAAGAGAACTAGTTTCCGTGGACGCAGCAGGACCATATCCACGAGCTAGGGGAGGAGTTAGATATGTGATCGCATTTTATGATGTCTTCACAAAGTACTTAAAAATGTATGCTATAAAAGCAGTACTGTCGGGATCAATAATCAAACGCATGATAGAAGACTACATACCACTAGTGGGAAAACCGAAAATTATATTAACTGATAATGCAACAAACTTCACTAGTAATAAATGGAAAACATTTCTCGAATCTCAAAACATAAAACATATATTGGTATCTAAATTTCACCCAGAATCGAGCCCAATTGAGAGAAATTTTAAAGAATTTAATCGCTTTATAAGAACTTATATACCAAATAAACAGACAAAGTGGGTGGAATACATAGCCCCTTTTCAGCATATTGTAAATAATTTAATTCATACTTCAACAGGCTTTACACCCACAGAGTTAATGTTTCAAGGCACAGAACTTGACGAATGGGCTAAACCTTTACCTAAATTAGCCACAAAGGAAATAACACTAGACGAAAAGGTACGTCAAGCATTACTACAGATGGAAGAACAAGCAGAAATAAGGAAAAAACAATTCAACAAAAAGATAAGAAAGGTTACAGAATTTAACATTGGACAGGAGGTACTATTACGTACCCACCCAAAATCCTCTAAAATTAAGGCATTAAACAAAAAGTGGCAGTTGTTGTACGATGGCCCTTTCATTATAATAGACAAACCCCACCCAGGATGTTATCTGTTAGGTAACACACGAACGGGCAAGGTGAAAGGGTTATACCCCCACAAGGATATCAAGGAATTTTTTCATTAAAGGTTATATGTTATTTTAGCAAAATTAAAATTATACAACCTTGGATCACATAGTAAAATTGCTGTCATTAACCTAAGAAACTTGCGAACACGAAAACAAAAGACTGTCAGTTTGTGGAAAACATGCATTAAACTAGAAAACATAACTGAAATTTCAGTTAAACATCGAAACTAGTAATCAACTGGGGGCATATGCCAGCTAAAAAACGCATAGTCAACTACACCTAATGAAACATGTGTTACTGGGAGTCTTTAACACTATAAAATAAACCATACGGTACTTTTGTAGTCTAACTCAGTTATTTAAGAGAGAGGAACGAAGACAAATTAACGCGAAGGCCAGGGTTTGTTCGCTTGAGACGAGCAACAAGCCACGCGTCGAAGTTGCAATTCAACGCTCAGCTGATGTGCACGCGATAGCTGCATGTCAAGACAAGGTCATTGGCCGCGCTGTAGGCAGCGAGCCGGGGAGAAATCTTCCCCCTTCCCTGCCCGATCAGCTGAGTGTATACAAAGCGCGAAGGCGCATGCGCGGTCGAGTCCAGGCGTCACGTGACTCTATTATACGATGGCGGCTATCACGAATAATGTTCACCAACAATGCAGAGTTTTCCCCGCGCCTGCAGTCCAGTCATGGTACATAAGCGCGGATGCGCGGAACGTTTAAAAGTTTTGAGACCACGCTTACTATGAGACACAGTGATGAAAGCCATTCAAAAACAAGAAAGAAAATGGTTCCCAAGTCTTGTAAATAGTAGCTTAGAAAATTTAATTATAACCTGGTACTACGTAATAAAAGTGAACATACAAGTACATACTGGTCATGGACGGTATTGTAATATTATATTATACTGAGTAAAAATCTTAGCTTGTACGGAAGGAGAAGGAAAATAGAAAAAAAAAATAATGCAGATATATAACCGGAAGAAAGGCTATGTACACGAGAACAAAACACAATTACATATAGGGAAAAAGCAGCAAAGAGGAAAGAAAAGAGATAACGCATACATTTACATTACACAGTAGCGAGCGATTTTCAGAATGAACAACAAGGTAAACGTGTGAATTTTTGTGACTAAGGAAGAGAATGACACAAGCTTTAAAATAGGAAAATAATAAACAGATCTATGCAGCGTGAGTAATGAACTGAATCGCTCTCAAAGCAAATACCTAGGATTTGAAACACATTAACGTTAGGAAACACCTAAAGCACTCAGCAAACAACTTTGTAGAATATATAAGCTATACACAAGGTTATATGTACGAAGGCTAAAGTGTAAAGGAGGAAAATATGGAATGATTAATGGACCGTAAGGCAGTTATGTATGTAGGAAGAAATATTTAGTTGTAAGTATTATTAGTATGAAGGGACGATGCTCAGCACACCCTGAACTATTTTGGAATATTGAAGGAATGGTGCAGGGTACCGAAAAAGGGCCCCACCAGCAATGTGTAGATTAAGTGGTAGATATTTTTTGTGTGTAGAAACGTATATATGAATGTGTGAAAGGCGAAAGAAGCTCTGTACATGTACGGAACTTAAACAACGTAGAAGTGTATAAGGAAAATTAAACTCTAAGACAACTTCGTATAAACAGGTATACCTAACGTTAAGAACCCACTTAATTAAAACCGTAAGACTCTACGAGTTCACGAGAAAATGCGAAAAACCTGATACAAAGTGCAACATTAGCGATTCTTCACTCATGTATGCAGAAGGAAGGTATGGATTACTTTACACACTTGAAACATGAAATGATAAATCACGTTAAAATTATATCTTACATACATATAACGATTTACAGTCACAAAGAATGAAAATGATATCGCCGCTGTACGAGAAACAGGTAAGTAGTGTGATCGACGACCTGTAAGCAAAGGAATCGTCTATAAAATAAACTGTGAAAAAAAAAGAACGTCATACAGAATTTCATGCTGCACTGAAGCTATGCAAGTCTGATTATTCGTGTACATAGATTTTCATGACAACCGATGCATTAAAATGTCTGTATTTTTTTTCTCCCATGATAACACAAGACGCCTATAAGCGTACTTAAATTGAAAATGATACACGCACACAAGGGCGTGCTGCTATTATGAAACACTGTACATATTAATAGTTGCTACACCCTGAACTTCAAGATTGTATGTTTATATGTCTATGTTAATGTAGGAAATTTTATTAGAGGTAACGATTTACAAGCACACCAGAACGTGCTTAAGCACAAAACACTGTACATATTAGGGTTACGCTGCATATAAATGATTATTTCGTGCATTTTCATATTTTATAGGTAAAAACCGTAGCATACACGTAGTCGTTGCCACTACCCTAAGTAGAAGGTAGAAAATTCCCTCCCCGAGCTGTAGTGGGGCGGCTACAGGTGTATTCTCTGCATGCTGATGCAGGTCGTTGCGTATGAAGAATACGTAACGAAGGTAAACCTTAACTTACACTCGAGTTCAAGAAGGAAAACAAAGGACTTGTTCCTTCTAACTGATTAATGGAAAAAGGTGTGTGTGTGTCAGTAAAATCCAAGACGAAGAAGCCACTATGAGTGGTCAAAAATTTTTTTTCAAATTTCGTCGATAGTTTTTTCCTGTAATTAATGTAACCAATGTATTGTATGTGTTTTATGTTATTCCATTGTATGTGATGTACTTTGTATTTCATACCAAGTCCCGTGACTTACAAATTTGTGAATATTTATGTACATTGACCAGAAGTATTGAGGGGAATGAATCTCGGTACAATAGGTAAAAGGGGTTAATACGAAGAAAAAAGTGTAGTGAAAAGAAAGTTTCGATCGCAATACTCGCGGTTAAAGTGGTGTGTGTAGAAATTGAAATTGTGCAAAGTAGTGCTACGTTGCAAGTGTCAGCGAGCCTAAACAAGGGACATCGAAAAATTGAAGCTAGTATCGTCAAACGACCCATGGCGTCACAATAGGAAAGGACAATGCCAAACAAGTTTGACATGGTACGCTTCTTACCTGGAGCGGCATCGACGGTATCGTCCTCCACCTCGCACATAGTGTGGTGTGTTCTTCGGGGCACATATTCCAATGTACCTCGTCGTATCCAGTCTAAGTACTGGAAGGAACTACAAAAAGCACACGCATACTGAGGTTCGGAAGTCTTGACGGTACCCTCACGTCGGTGTATATTCAGTGCACTGGCGCGCGCATTCAACCAACGTCGCCCGCTAACGGACGACCAAACAATCAGGCGCGCGTATCACCCGCCCATATTCAACACTGCGGCTAGCGAACAAACCTCGTCGCCCCAGAATAAATACAGAAAGGAATACAAGGACTTAATTTTCACCTCTGATGAGGAAGGAAACATTTGTAAATAACGTTGTATTCATTGTATATTTTATTGTACAAACTTTACCACATGATGTTTTCTCAGTGTTAACCAAAACTTTGTATATTAGGATTAAGGTTTGTAAATATTAGCATAAGTATACCAAAAACTGACACACACTCAGTAATACCAAAGAATTCACAGTGCCATGAAAATGAGACAATAAAAATGAAGGTTGTAAATAAAAGACCCCCAAACCTATCAATTGCAAGGGCGACTACTGTATCCTGTCAATCAAATAAAATTTTCTAGTGACAGTATACAGTAGGGGGGCAGTTGTAATGACACATTCCTATGCAGAGACATACAATATCTTAAAAGCTGCGCCAAAGATAAATTGAGAGGCATGTATATTATAATCTTTGTAAAGTTCACATTGTATTCTCTTTTGTTTCATACTCCAAGGAGCTAAGGGACACTTTCGATTGTTGCCTCGTGGAGGATGGACGTGATTTTTGGACTGTGAGAAAGGCAGCCATGTAGTTAGTAATTATGGTTTGTGCGACGAGCAGAGCAAGTCTTATTGTCTTGTGAATAAAAAATAGTGAGAAATATCGAAGTGTTACGAAAATTATTTAAAGCAACGTAGCATTGTATTCTCTGGTTTCCACCGTCTTCGTGAAGTGAACCGATGCCGACTTAGGAAGATACACACGGTCAACAAAGAGAAGAACTTCGATGGCGACTGATGAATTAATATTGTGGCAGAAGGACTAATTCTACGTCTAAGGTGAGAACTCTGATTAAATCAACAATGACGTAGAATTCAAATTGTAATTAATCGGAATGGTAAATTATATTACAGGCATATTTCACGCAGCACTGTATTTGTCCGCATTCAAGCCGGTCAATACAATCCGTAGAAAAGCCTTTCAAAAATTATAAAGTTAAAAAACACAATTAAATCAAATGTTTTTTTATTTATTTCGCCACAGTGGGTTTCTGGCCTTTAGAATGAGTTCAGTTACCTTGTAAGACGTCTGCATTTTCAGACCTTACATAAGCTTCATACGTACGATACACAATAAAATCCCAGAAAATATCTCAATATTGTCAACAGGAAGTAATTATGGCAATCTCATGTACCGAATAACAAAACAATATCTACCCTTATAACGACAGGGCTATCCAGACCAGCCCAAGTGGCTAAAGGCGTTGGGAAAACCCAATTAACATTAACAAAAGAAGGCCCAGCTGCAGCACAGAAAGAAATAAGGCGAGTACAGTATAATACCTGTTAGAATAAACACAGCCGAGGCCGTGGGTAAATGGCGATACAACATTAACGAGGCTAGCGGAGACCCGGGCAAGAAAAATAAGAATTCACCTATAACGAGGAAGCAGTTGGCCGATGCCATACTGTGTGACATAGTTCTAGCGGTGGGGAGAGAAAGGTCATATAAAAGCATTTTGAGAATTAAACTAACACAAGAGAGATCTCGTCTTGCGGCGGGCCACACACACACGTGTGGTAAAATTAGGGAAGACTTTGAGACTCAAACTTTACGTCTGCGAAGTGAGGGCGGTACGCTTCACGTATCGTAGCGACATACGTAAAGCGACAGTTCATGTTACTGCGGGAATTTTTGCGGGTTGAGGTTTGTGCACGTGGCTCCATCCCATAGTGAGTGGCAATTGCCATTAATTTCAACTGGGGAACATTTTACATTCTACGGAATGGAGGGAAGTTAAGACTGACTGAATTCAGGCAAGGCCAGAGTAGGAAATTAGCGTTCAGATCCAGCACGGAGACAATGTACCAACGCGCTTTAGGCGAGATTAAATGTTGAGTCGAGATTTTGCTCACTGCAACCTGTGTATATTTGGCGAGATTAAATGTTGAGTCGAGATTTTGCTCACTGCAACCTGTGTACGCTTTGAATATAGAAATTCAAGAGTTAATTACTCTCATACCCTCCATGGAGTACATGAGAGTTTTGATTAGTTCAAAAGATAAAGTTCAGTCTCCACTAACTTAGCCCACTTCTCAGTTACGACAACGTAGATGTAAATATCACTGATAAAAGTTTAATTGTTTCATTTTTCATAATATTTCATATATAGAGATAAACTTTTAATAATCACATATTCAATGTCTAAATGTTAATCAATTTGTTGAGAGTTTAAAGTAATTAAACCTTCTTGTTGTTTATGACGTGAACCTTGAAAGCTTTGATAAATTAAAGTGTAGAATTAGAAAGGGAGAGGTCGTGTTATCATTTTAGGATAAATTCCAAACCTGTCATATATATTAACTTGTGTATTCTTGTAATGTCACACTGGAATTTTAATTAATTTGAGACAGGGCCAAAATTTATAGCTATGAGGAATGCCTGTTTACCACCCTGGGTTTGAGATGACAGTTAAGATACATTATCCATTGGCACGTAAGATACGTTATCCACTTGCATAAAAACCGTGAGACACGTCAGCCATCTTACAACGTTATAGCTAACTTCTTGTACTTTATGCTGAAGACGAACCGATGCAGTCATGAGCTCCACCTGTATTTTATTTTGCTCCGACAACCGATGAAAATGATTCCACACTTTTCCTAACGGAGAAGAATGTTTTATTGACAAACGTCGTTTCAGTTTATTGTGAACAGTAGCACTGTTACATTACACACAACACGCGCGGGAACTGAACATGTTCCGTCATGGCACCAAAAAATCTCACAAGACAAAAAAAAGACACATCACGAAGGAATTATCCGACTGGGATGAAAATTGGGGGATGTGATGTACAGGTACCAAGGACGTAGCCAAAAGAGGGGGGGCGGGGGGGGGCGGCGAAGGTCTCTAGTCACCCCCCTCCCCCAAAAATCATCTAAATGAAATTACACACGACCTAGTTGCAGTGTAGTGAGAAAGAGATATGGACTATCGATAGTCAATAAGGCCAAAGATAGATTTAAACCGTCGATATACAGGGTGTTACAAAAAAGTACGTCCAAACTTTCAGGAAACATTCCTCACACACAAAGAAAGAAAATATGTTATGTGGACATGTGTCCGGAAATGCTTACTTTGCATGTTAGAGCTCATTTTATTACTTCTCTTCAAATCACATTAATCATGGAATGGAAACACACAGCAACAGAACGTACCAGCATGACTTCAAACACTTTGCTACAGGAAATGTTCAAAATGTCCTCCGCTAGCGAGGATACATGCATCCACCCTCCGTCCCATGGAATCCCTGATGCGCTGATGCAGCCCTGGAGAATGGCGTATTGTATCACAGCCGTCCAAAGTACGAGCACGAAGAGTCTCTACATTTCGTACCAGGGTTGCGTAGACAAGAGCTTTCAAATGGCCCCATAAATGAAAGTCAAGAGGGTTGAGGTCAGGAGAGCGTGGAGGCCATGGAATTGGTCCGCCTCTACCAATCCATCGGTCACCGAATCTGTTGTTGAGAAGCGTACGAACACTTCGACTGAAATGTGCAGCTCCATCGTGCACGAACCACATGTTGTGTCGTACTTGTAAAGGCACGTGTTCTAGCAGCAGACGTAGATTATCCTGTGTGAAATTATGTTAACGTGCTCCATTGAGCGTAGGTGGAAGAACATGGGGCCCAATCAAGACATCACCAACAATTCCTGCCCAAACGTTCACAGAAAATCTGTGTTGATTACGCGATTGCACAATTGCGTGCGGATTCTCGTCAGCCCACACATGTTGATTGTGAAAATTTACAATTTGATCTTGTTGGAATGAAGCCTCATCCGTAAAGAGAACATTTGCACTGAAATGAGGATTGACACATTGTTGGATGAACCATTCGCAGAAGTGTACCCGTGGAGGCCAATCAGCTGCTGATAGTGCCTGCACACGCTGTACATGGTACGGAAACAACTGGTTCTCCCGTAACACTCTCCATACAGTGACGTGTACAGCAGCAACTTCTCTGACGCTGACATTAGGGTTATCGTCAACTGCACGAAGAATTGCCTCGTCCATTGTAGGTGTCCTCGTCGTTCTAGGTCTTCCCCAGTCGCGAGTCATAGGCTGGAATGTTCCGTGCTCCCTAAGACGCCGATCTATTGCTTCGAACGTCTTCCTGTCGGCACACCTTCGTTCTGGAAATCTGTCTCGATACAAACGTACCGCGCCACGGCTATTGCCCCGTGCTAATCCATGCATCAAATGGGCAGCTGCCAACTCCGCATTTGTAAACATTGTACTGACTGCAAAACCACGTTCGTGATGAACACTAACCTGCTGATGCTACGTACTGATGTGCTTGATGCTAGTACTGTAGAGCAATGAGTCGCATGTCAACACAAGCACCGAAGTCAACATTACCTTCCTTCAATTGGGCCAACTGGCGGTGAATCGAGGAAGTACGGTATATACTGTCGAAACTAAAATGAGCTCTAACATGGAAATTAAGCGTTTCCGGACACATGTCCACATAACATCTTTTCTTTATTTGTGTGTGAAGAATGTTTCCTGAAAGTTTGGCCGTACCTTTTTGTAACACCCTGTGTCCATAGCACCATCGGTTGTCACCCATTCTGATTTTGGACAAGACATTATTTGCCTAGCTTAAGCTCAGTTTAGTTAACCAGATCAGTTCTTACTTGCAGTTGAATTTCATGTAAGTTCTACCATTTTTTGTGCTGTGTACTGTTGTGACGTGACACTTCCTAATTATGGATAGGTTTGTAACAAGAAAGAAGAAGAAAACCGATTTTGATTTGCCCACTAGCGTTATGGTAAGTTAAAAATATGTTATCACTCATGTACTATCCTATTACCTGTTATAGCAGTTTAATATTAGTACTAGAGTCTTTCTTTGGAAGGTGGTGGAACTTCGGGGTTGCAATATTTCAGTACTTCACGATGCAGCGGAGAGGTGATTATCACTAGAATTAAGATTAAATTAAAATCATTGCATAAATATAGATTTGGAGTCGCCTGTGTCGCCCAAACGCGCGTTGATCAGCATAAATATTGTCCCAAGGTCCGCAGCTCGTGGTAGTGCGGTAGTGTTCTCGCTTCCCACGCCCGGGTTCCCGGGTTCGATTCCCGGCGGGGTCAGGGATTTTCTCTGCCTCGTGATGACTGGGTGTTGTGTGATATCCTTAGGTTAGTTAGGTTTAAGTAGTTCTAAGTTCTAGGGGACTGATGACCACAGATGTTAAGTCCTATGGTGCTCAGAGCCAAATATCGTCCAAACTACGATGGGTCGCATTTCTTTAAAATGAGGGTTTTGACTAGTTCAAAAGATAAAGTTCATTCCCCACCAACTTAGCCCATTGCTCAGATACGTCATTTCCTTAACATTATGTCACTAGTAGTAAAAATGGCAAAATATCTCCCAATATGATCACCGGGGCGATATTCTGTTAGGAAAACCATTTCCGATACGGAACGATGGGGAGGAGTTTGTTGAAAGCATAGGGAATATCTGACGACAACACTATCAATAGTTAGTTCATTTCTAAAGGTTGAATTCGTTCTGTGCGACTGTGCTCTCTATATCTGCCCCCCCCCTCCCCCTCGCCCCGTCTCACCCCTTTCGACGAAAATCTATTTACGCTCTTGCAATACTGCTTCAACTGAAGACAGCAATTCCGTGCACAATTAAATCTTAAAACATGCATACATTAAAGAACCAATCGTTCGCAATTAAAGGAAAACCATACAATATCAGAATTCCATCTTTTGTTGTGATACGTTTTATTTTATTTTCAAACAATGTGCAACAACCAGTTTTTCGAATTCTCCAGCGACTTGATTCGGGAAGCGAGGTGGTTCGAATCCATCCGCTGGCGATATTGAAAATGTTTTTTTGTGGTTTCCCATTTTCAGTTTAGGCAAATGCTGAGATTGGTCCCTTACTACAGGCAATAGCCAATTCCTTCCCAATTCCTTTCTTTCTTGACAGATTCCAATTCCACTGAAGACGCAACCTCCCTGCTTAAATGAAAAGAGGTGCAGCGAAGGTGAGCCAAACGTCTCTTTGTAGACTCCAGACACTAAAAGACATGAGATAAACAAATAATAATCCCCATTCTCCTTATTTAAGTTCACCGATTTGTCTCCCAGGAAAAAAATATCTTTCTACGTTGCAAGAAGTGACAGGTCCATAATTACATGAGGAAATTTGAGAAAGTGTAAATCTGAATAATTCCTGATCCTTTACATTTTCGCCGCCAAAAATTGCTCTAGCTTCCCTGTCGAACAGGGATGTCTTCATTATTTCAAAACCCTGTCGGTAATAATCGTGGTGTCGCGAAAAATTCTCGCTAATCCATTCCTGATCACTTACTCAGCTCAAATCCAGACTGAAAGGAGAAGAGTTTCAAATGACCTGGGGGGGGGGGGGGTGAAGGGAGACTGGGAAACCACTAAGGAGCAGTTACGCTCCAACGTACATCTCTCCTAAGTGCCGGGACTACAGTTCTTCTTGGTGAGTAGTCAGAGAGCATTGTCGAAATAAATTGTTTATCGCCCTTTATGGAAATTTCAAGGCCTTCTTTAACAAGTCAGAGCCCCTCCCCCTCCTTGACAAAATCCTGGTTACGTCCTTGCTGGTACAGTTAGAAAATGATGACAATTTCAGAAAAAATTGGATGAACTATTTAACACAAAGACACAATTTGAGCATGTCAATAACGCGTTGGTCCACCTCTGGCCTTTACGCAAGCAGCTATTCGCCTTGGCATTGATTGATTCTCAACCGGGGAGAGATGCGGCGGAGACAGCGTTCGGCAAGCAGGAAGACAAGCAGCAGAAACTCTCGCAGTTTACGGGCGAGCTGAAATGTAAGCGCAGGTGGCTTGCCACGAAGGCCGACGAAGCGGGGTGTAGGATATAGTCTACGTATCGCTGTGATGTAATGGTGCCGCAAATGACAACCAAAGGTGTCGTGTTACGGAAAGAAATGGCATCCCAGACAATCGCTACCGGATGTCTGGCCGTATGGCAGGCGACAATCAGGTCGGTATCCCACTGCTGTCCAGCGCATCTATACATACACGTCTTTGTTGGTCATCGGGGCTCAATTCGAAGCGTGACTCATCACTGAAGTCAGTTCTACTCTAGTCAATGTGATTCCGGGCCGAACCCGAGTCTGAAGACACTCTGTCTGGACAGCAGTGCCATACCGACCTGGCAATCAGAAAAGAAGGTCCGGGCGCCATTTCTTTTCACAGCAGGGGGCCTTTTGTTGTCATCCGCGTCGCCCTTACAGTACAGCAGTACGTGGAGGATATTCTGCGTCTCGTTTAGTTTCCCTTCCTGGGAAGCCATCCTGGGCTTACATTTCAGCAAGATAATGGCCGCCCGCATGCGGCCACAGTTTCTACTGTTTGTCTCCGTGCTAGCCAAACCCTACCTTGGCCAATATAGTCTCTAGATTTCTCCTTAATTGAGAACGTTTGGAGCATTAAGGCAGGTCCCTCCAACCAGCTCGGGGTTTTGACGATCTAACGCGGCACTTGGGCAGAATGTGGCACGATTTCCTTCAAAGGGACAAAAAATTGTTCAAATGTGTGTGAAATCTTATGGGACTTAACTGCTAAGGTCATCAGTCCCTAAGCTTACACACTACTTACCCTAAGTTATCCTAAGGACGAACACACACACACACCCATGCCCGAGGGAGGACTCTAAACTCCGCGGGGACCAGCGGCACAGTCTATGACTGCAGCGCCTTGGAGCGCTCGGCTAATCCCGCGCGGCTCAAAAGGACATCCAACAAAACAATCAATCAATACCAAGCCGAACAACTGCTTGCATAAGGGGCAAAGATGGATCAACGCGTTATTGACTTGGTAAATATATGAATAAATCATCTAAATTTTTCTGAAATTGTAATAATCCGTTTGCCTGTGCATGTACATCATCTACCGATTTCCGTCCGATTCGGGTAATTCCTTCGTGTTATGCCGTTTTATTGTTTTGTCTTAGAACGCATTTAATCACCACTATATGTTCTTTGAACTGCTTTTTTTCCGGCTCGACGGTTTCACTACTTGCATTCGACGTCGGACCACTCATAGTGAACTTATTCACATAAAAGTTGAATAACACTGTTACCGAAAATAGCAATAGCAGTATTCGCGCTGCTGCAGAGCATAGCTGTGATAAAACTGAAACGAAATATTCAAACGATGGGAAGTCTAGTATGGAATAACAACAATATTGTTGAACTGAAATACAGTAATGTTGCCTGACAACGCGTGAGTTCTTTGGCAGCGAATGAAAAGAGCTACGTAGTTTAAGAAGAAGCTACAAACTCAAATATCAAAATGAAATTTTAGGAAGAAGCATGTACAGCAAGCCGTACGCGAAAGATGCAGTGTTACGAAGTACTCTCACCGGAGTGGCGTACCGGTGTAGTGGTGCAATTTACTACTGTAACAGTATTGAGTAAATTACGTATATTTAATTTCTACGAAAATATATCATTTATCAACATATATTAAACAGACAATAAACGAGTACCTTATTACTTAAACTGGAAGGAAATAAGTTATATTTTAATTTCTTTATAAACATAAAAAATCACGATAGGCCTAAAATCGAAATCTCTTAATTTCTTACAATAAATTACATAATTGTTTGCATCACAGTCTTCACTTCATGGTGGCACACTGCCCCATGCTGTGGCTAAGCCATTTCATCGGAACATGGTTTCTTCCAGAAGTGCTAATCCCAGATGTTGAGTTGGAGAGCTTCACTCACGCTTGGAAAATAGATGAGGGGTATTAACAGAGCTGAACATGTGAGGTCAAATCAGAGACAGTGGAAATGTCAGACGCCCTAAGCGCCAAATCTCACTTGTGCCTTAAGAATAAAAAGCAATGTATGTATTTGTGTACGTAACTTATTCGTATCCAAAAACCTGAGGTGTTCGGATACCACAGAATTATGGTGCAAAAAATGAGACAAAATAGAATATAAATAATTTGTCAAGAGTGTTCTGGGTGTCATATCAGGGAAGTGGCTATTTCTAAGCATCAATAAGAAAGTTTTTGTTTGAAGGGCCGTTAATACTGAGGCACTGTCTTCTAACTGCGATAATACGAGTACAGAATTAACTGGTAGAACTGTAGTCAACAAAACCATCTTCTCGTAGCTTTTAAATTTTTAAAAGAGAATAACAAAATTAAATCCAAGAAAATAGGTCTTCCAGAACTGACTTC
The DNA here is from genome assembly GCF_023864275.1 of Schistocerca cancellata. NCBI lineage: Eukaryota > Metazoa > Arthropoda > Insecta > Orthoptera > Acrididae > Schistocerca > Schistocerca cancellata. Next base: position 10,790,468 of record NC_064635.1, on the reverse strand, counting down.
TGTTTATTTCGCAATTCCAGTCTTGGGATCAGATGTTGCAAAGTGTGCTGTAGAAACTACTTCAACTGTTGAGTAAGAGTGGCTTTCCACAACATTTTCCAGACATACATTTTGTTCGTTAACTTTTCCAGCTTTTTTGTACTAGTTTTGAAATCCGAATTATCCTCTTCCGTTGCAGTGGTGACTTGTATGCACTCTGCTTACCACACGAACGGTACATTAACTAAACGTAGGAGAGGTTGACGAATTACAGTTCCAGATGTAGAGCTCTGCTGGCTTACGCCACCTAGTAACCAATGTTTTAAACGCTTTCTCCACGATTCGGAGAAAGTCCAGCGAATGTGCCAGAGTACTGGATGTTTTCATCCTTCAAATGAGGAGCCGTGCCTGGATAGCTCAACCTGGAGATAATTTCTGCTTTATGCGAAGCAAGGTTTATTTTTTATTTCACACACACGTTATCCTGCGTTTCATAAGCTATTTCCATTGTTTTTAGGGTTCCATACCTCAGTCTATTATAAATGGTACCATTATAGGATTGCTTTATTGTCTGTCCGTTCGACTGTTAAGAACCCTGTTCGAATGTATGTGACACACTAAAGTATATGGTCTCTTGTTGGTGTAAAAAGTTTAAGTTTCGAATTCAGTGCAGTCAAAAGATAACGACATTTATACCTAGGTTTGCCATCCGTCCTGGTACATCGGGACCATCACCATTATAGACCTTCTCGTGCCGACATCTCGACAAGACCAAATTGTGTCCCGATCTTCCAAAATTCCGTTACGAGCGTTGCACAAGGACTGAAGTAACCCCATCTGTTAGCGCAACACGTAAATGCAGCCTCAGTTATTTTGATTTATGTCAGCAAGTTTATGTTGACAAGGTCGTATCACAGATGGTGTTTCATGCTGCGTATCCTGTATCGACGGTGCAAGTACCCTCTAGGTCTAGCGCCCATCATTCGATACAATACCAGGCTTCTCCAGCAGTACAGGTCTGGAGCTACACTATGTGATCAAAACTATCCGGACACCCTAAAAAAAAGACGTTTTTCATACTAGATGCATTGTGTTACCATCTACTGTCAGGTACTCCATATCAGCGACCTCAGTAGCCATTAGACAATCTGGGAGAGCAGAATGGGACGCTCCGCGGAACTCACGGAGTTTGAACGTTGTCAGGTGATTGGGTGTCACTTGTGTCATACGTCTGTACGCGAGACTTCCAGCTTCCAAAACATCCGTAGGTCCACTGTTTACGATGTGATAGCGAAGTGAAAAGGTGAAGGGACACGCACAGCACAAAAGTTTACATGCTGACCTTGTCTGTAGACTAACATAGACCGCCGACAGTTGAAGACGGTCCTAATGTGTAATAGGCAGACATCTATCCAGACCATCACACAGGAATTCCAAACTGCATCAGGATCTACTGGAAGTACTATGACAGTCAGGCCGGAGATGAGAAAAGTTGGATCTACTGGTCGAGCGGCTGCTCATAAGTGACACATCACACCGGTAAATGCCAAACGACGCCTCGCTTGCTGTAAGGAGCGTAAACATTGGACGATTGTACAGTGGAAAAATGTTGTGTGGAGTGACGAATCACGGTACACAATGTGGCGATCCCATGGCAGGGTGTGGGTATGCCGAATGGCAGGTGAACGTCATCTGCCAGCGTGTGTAGTGCCAATAGTAAAATTCGGGGAATGTGGTGTTATCGTGTGGTCGTGTTTTTCATGTAGGGGGCTTGCACCCCTGTTGTTTTACGTGGCACTATCACAGTACCTTCTTGCCTCCCACTGTTGAAGAGCAATTCGGGGATGGCGATTGCATCTTTCGACGCAATCGAGTACCTGTTCATAATGCAAGGTCTGTGGTGGAGTGGTTACACGACAATAACATCCCTGTAATGGACTGGCCGGAAGAGTCCTGACCTGAATCCTGTAAAACACTTTTGGGCTGTTTTGGAACGCCGACTTCGTGCCAGGTATCACCGACCGACATCGATACCTCTCCTCAGTGCAGCACTCCGTGAAGAATGGGCTGCCATTCCCCAAGAAACCTTCCAGAACCTGGTGGAACGTAGACCTGCGAGAGTGGAAGCTGGCATCAAGGCTAAGGGTGGACCAATACCATCCTGAATTCCAGCATTACCGATGGAGGGTGCCACGAACTTGTAAGTCATTTTCAGCCAGGTGTCCTGATACTTTTGATCACACAGTATATTTAAGCAGCACCACGCTGAAGAATCCGGCGGTTCCCAAATGAATAGCGCTCTGATAAGATGATTCTTTGCAAACTTAATACGAAGAACGAGTGCAAGTTAATAATGTCTCCGCTATATCCCTTCTTTCAGGAGTGCTAGTTCCGCAAGGTTCGCAGGAGAGCTTCTGTAAAGTTTGGAACGTAGGAGACGAGGTACTGGCAGAAGTAAAGCTGTGAGGACGGGGCGTGAGTCGTGCTTGGGTAGCTCAGTTGGTAGAGCACTTGCCCGCGAAAGGGAAAGGTCCAGAGTTCGAGTCTCGGTCCGGCACACAGTTTTAATCTGCCAGGAAGTTTCAATGTCTGAAGTGTTTACAGCTGGTATATAGGGCGTGAAGTGTATAGTGCCGTGTACTTCGATGACTAAAGCGTTATCGTCGACTGTTTACTGTCTAATAAACTTATCACTGATTACGAAAATGCCTGAGGATAGAAAGAGAAACTGTCACTTTTCGGATGAGTAAACAAAAGAGTGGTCTTTTGTCAAGAACGGACCTTTGAATCAGGAACGGTTGTGTGAGATTTGTGGGTGTAAGGCAGATGTGAGGCATCACATTTCTACGACGAATCATACAAATAGATTCGCGGCAGCATTGACACCTACATTCATGATCAAAGAAGGTACCCAGAAAGAAATGCTCGTTGCCGCTGCAGAAGTAACAGCAGCTTATAAAGTTTTCAAGCATCATCAATCCTTGAGTTCTCTTGACTGTACCGCAAAACAATGCCGCAGTGTGTCCTCACTCCCAAGTCGCCGCAAAGCAGTCTACAGCCAGGATCAAAGCTACAGGATTGTTAAAAATATTCGCGCACCACACTCCCTGTCCGAATGCATAACGCAACTGCAAGACGTTTCAAACACAAGCCTGAAAAGATGTTTCCTTTAGTTGTTAAATACTTAACCGAAACTGACGGAGTCCAACAGAAGCTGTTGAAGTTTGATTCGCTGAATAACATCGAAGACAATTGCAAAGTTTTAACACCGCTGCAGATTCCATTAGGTTAATCGCGTTTTGTGGAGACAATACCAATACAAACTTCGAAGAGCTCCATCGACGAGGCCAGCGCAATGTGTTTCCCCAAATTAGAGAGGTACTAGGAAAAAATGTAGAAGGAATTGGATGCCCTGCCCATATTCTCCGCAATACTGTTTCAAGCGCTGCTGGAGTCTTAACCGTCGACATTGAAATAACTGTCATGAAAATATTTAATTATTTTTCAGTATGCACGGTAAGGACAGAGAAGCTGAAAGAGTTCTGCCTCACTCTTAAACAGGATGGCTGCCGTTAATGGCCGCGGTTGAGAGAATTGTTAAGCTTTGCATTCCATTAAAACAACTTTTTGTTGCCGAAGACAGGCCGCCTAAAATAATTTCAGCGTTTTTCTGTAGTCCGATCAATGAAGTTTACTTCGTGTTTCTGCAATCAAACTTGGCTCTGTTTCGAAAAAAATGTAAAAAGTGTGGAGAAGAAGAAAGTCTTGGTAACTGAAATAAGAAATATATTAATCGTTACTCAAACATGTCTGAATGAAAGGAAGACTACCATTTTTATTGGCATGCAAACCAAGATGAATTTGGACGAGTCGAAGTATAAATTTGAGGAACAGAAAAAGACTTTCTGTACCACAGCATTTAATTAGAGAAATGAGCCATTTCTTTCAATAAATATCAAGTATTTGATTGGATGACGCTATCTGAATCCCCAGAATGGGTGATGATTGGAAACTCTATTATATACCTAACTAAAAATGGTGTGAAAATTTCACGTGAGAACTGTTTCCAGGAATATATGTATCTGAAGTTTTTTTATAGAAACTGAGCGTGACTCGTAAGAATGGAAGTCTAAACACGCCGTGGAAGAAAGGTGGATTTAGTTCCTTAAGGAAACTAGAAACTCTAAACGCAAATGCCAACTACTAAAATTATGCGAGTATTTGTTTTCCGTTCCGGCACACAACGCCACTGTGGAAAGAGTATTTTCGGTGGTGTCGGTCCAGTGGACTGATGAAAGAAATCGACTGCCTCCAGGGACTGTGGAATCAGGCTTACAGTTTAACCATAAGCTAAATAGAAGGAATACAAACGTCTCAAAAATGAGATCGACAAGAAGTGCAAAATGGCTAAGCAGGGATGGCTAGAGGACAAATGTAAGGATGTAGAGGCTTATCTCACGAGGTGTAAGATAGATACAGCCTACAGGAAAATTAAAGAGACCTTTGGAGAAATGAGAGCCACTTGTATGAATGTCAAGAGCTCAGATGGAAACCCAGTTCTAAGCAAAGAAGGGAAAGCAGAAAGGTGGAAGGAGTATATAGAGGGTCTATACAAGGGCTATGTACTTGAGGATGTAGATAAAGATGAAATGGGAGATATGATACTGCGTGAAGAGTTTCACAGAGCACTGAAAGACCTAAGTCGAAACAAGGACCCGGGAGTAGACGACATTCCGTTAGAACTACTGACAGCCTTGGGAGAGCCAGGCTTAACAAAACTCTACCATCTGGTGAGCAAGATGTATGAGACAGGCGAAATACCCTCAGACTTCAAGAAGAATATAATAATTCCAATCCCAGCAGGCGTTAACAGATGTGAAAATTACCGAAATATCAGTTTGATAAGTCACGGCAGCAAAATACTAACGAGAATTCTTTACAGACGAATGGAAAAACTGGTAGAAGCCGACCTCGGGGAAAATCAAATTGGATTCCGTAGAAATGTTGGAGCGCGTGAGGCAATACCGACCATACGACTTATCTTAGAAGATAGATTAAGGAAAGGCAAACCTAAGTTTCCAGCATTTTTAGACTTAGAGAAAGCTTTCGACAATGTTGACTGGAATACGCTCTTTCAAATTCTAAAGGTGGCAGGGGTAAAATACAGGGAGCGAAAGGCTATTGACAATTTGTACAGAAACCAGATGGCAGTTATAAGAGTCGAGGAGCATGAAAGGGAAGCAGTGGTTGGGAAGGGAGTGAGACAGGGTTGTAGCCTCTCCCCGATGTTATTCAATCTGTATATTGAGCAAGCAGTAAAGGAAACAAAAGAAAAATTCGGAGTAGGTATTATAATCCATGGAGAAGAAATAAAAACTTTGAGGTTCGCCGATGACATTGTAATTCTGTCAGAGACAGCAAAGGACTTGGGAGAGCAGTTGAACGGAATGGACAGTGTCTTGAAAGGAGGATATAAGATGGACATCAACAAAAGCAAAACGAGAATAATTGAATGTAGTCGAATTAAATCGGGTGATGCTGCAGGAATTACATTAGGAAATGAGACACTTGAAGTAGTAAAGGAGTTTTGCCATTTGGGGAGCAGGATAACTGATGATTGTCGAAGTAGAGAGGATATAAAATGTAGACTGGCAATGGCAAGGAAAGCGTTCCTGAAGAGGAGAAATTTGTTAACATCGGGTATAGATTTAAGTGCCAGAAAGTCGTTTCTGAAAGTATTTGTATGGAGTGTAGCCACGTATGGAAGTGAAACATGGACGATAAATAGTTTGGACAAGAAGAGAATAGAAGCTTTCGAAATGTGGCGCTACAGAAGAATGCTGAAGATTAGGTGGGTAGACCACGTAACTAACGAGGAGGTCTTGAACAGAATTGTGGAGAAGAGAAATTTGTGGCACAACTTGACTAGAAGAAGGCATCGGTTGGTAGGACATGTTCTGAGGCATCAAGGGATCACCTATTTAGTATTGGAAGGCAGCGTGGAGGGTAAAAATCGTAAGAGACCAAGAGATGAATACACTAAGCAGATTCAGAAGGATGTAGGTTGCAGTAAGTACTGGGAGATGAAGAAGCTTGCACAGGATAGAGGAGCATGGAGAGCTGCATCAAACCAGTCTCTGGACTGAAGACCACAACAACAAAAACAACTTTCATGGTGTTTTATAAATACGTTGAAGGGAAGAAAACTTACTGAAAAAGATGAAATCATCCGGAAAGTATGTTCTACCAATTACTTCTGCCGCAAAAAATTCCTTGTAATTGTGCTCCAAAGAAAAAGCGACTACACTAAACTTTTTACTTTTTTTTGTACATTCCCATCTCGAAGTGTCCCGACGAGTTCCCAACTGTATATGGCAAACCTATTTATGTAACATATTTTGATATTCGCAAAGTCAGTCAACAAACGTTGACCCAGAATTCTGAAATTCGGGAAGTAGTAAGATTTTCCAGTAAAAATTGTAATTTGTAATTATATCACATGAAAAAATGTTTTTTTGGTCATTTGTTATCCGAGCCTCTATCTCCGTCTGTTTAGACCCCTTCTTCTCACGAACGGCTAGACGTATGTCTTACCAGCGTCGATATCGATAACAGAAAAAAATCGTCCAGATTGTCGATTCTCAAGATGGAATGAGCTGTCTGTATACGTAATTATGTTTGTTCGGAACCCTCGGTACAAAAGTCCTACTCGCACTGTTACCGTTTTCTTTTTCACCATTGCGCCTCACGCAACGCTATCAATTGTTTGCCGCTCGTGACGCCATACTTCACAACGCTTTAGTTATCTGAATATTACACACTTAACAACAACACGTGCACTGAAGGTGGAAACTGTGTTTTTGTGGTGAAGTAAAATAAAAGTGTGTGTAACAGTTAAGCAGCAGTAGTGAACATAGGAAATGAGTTAACACTTCCAACAAAATGACACATGAAGATCGTGGCTTCGCGAAGCTGTGGTAAGCTGTGTAAAGTTTACTACAACCGATCTCGGCCGAAGTGTGTAATTGGTAGCGTTATGTAAGGCAGGATGATTAACAAAAATTGAAGAAAGGCCTATCAAACGTTTGTGAATTGATTTCTCTGAAAATGAAAAATAAAGCAGAGCACAGAGACATTTGAAGCATCTCTCAATATGCTCGACATCATGTACGGCAAGGGAAGTGCCGAATGACAATTTAAAGTTGAATTAGTTTATCCATTTTGGTTGGAGAACACGGCAGTTGTTTTTGTAAATTACATTGCAGGAAATGATTCAACCAGTCACAAGTTTTCTTGAAATGATTTTATTATACCATCACGAATTGCGGGCGTGAGCCTAACGTCAGATGGTAGCGTTGACTTCTTTGCAAGTTTTACATAATTTTTTGCCTAAACACGTCCTAAAATCTAATAAAGTTTTTGTGATTACATAGTTTTACACTTATATATGCTCTATACATTGTACTTACTTCCTCAAAAGCCCTCCTTTGCTTATTATAAGACAGAGGTTTGATTTTCTTTTACAATCCATACTGTCAATGAACTAAACTAAAAAAAGATGGCGGATACATTTGTTTACATCAGCGATCTACGATATATTAAAGTTAGTCGAGGGACTAACTCAGTCACGAATTCAGTATAGAATCTAACAGCACTGGAGCTTTCTTCAATTTTAATGATTTCAGCTGTTTCTCGACAACAATGACACTAATACTCATTTCACTCATCTTTTCAGTGGTACAAGGATTAAATTGGGGCAGTTCTCTTGGGTTTTTCCTTTGTAAAGGAGCGTTTAAGAAAGGAGTTAAGCATTTCAGCTTTTGGTTTGGTACTCAATTTCAGTTTCTGTGTCATTCTCTAGGGACTAGAAACTAACCTTGGTGCCAATAACAGCCTTTACGTACGATCAGAATATCTTTGGGTTCTGTGAAAGATCACTCGGCGACATTCTGCTACGGTAGTCACTGAAGGCTTCACGGCTTGACGGCGAAACGCGTTTCTCTCTCTCTCTCTTTCTCTAGCCGTGCGCTTTGTTTCACACCTATTATGCTGTAATCTCTGTTTCCTTAGAAGTTTCTTTACAGTGACTCTATACACAGAGGTTCCCTTCCACTACAAACTGTTCTACTGGGTACAAATCTATCCAGTGCATGGTCAACCATTCTTTTAAACTTGAGGAAGCGTTCCTCTACAGCTGTGATGAAAGTTTCAAGTACCTCACTGGAATATGACACTACTGACTTTTTATCTAGTTACTGAAAATATATATCTTTCCGATTGTTTTAGCTGCGCTTTGTTCTTTGGTAATCACTGTTGCCACAACCACATCATGGTCCCAGATACCAGTTCCAATGTGGTCTTCCTCAAAGAGTTCAGTTATATTTGTTGCCATTAGATCCAATTCCATCATGAGTGGGTTTGGGGTTTTCTAAGTATCTCTTCTAGACAGTTTTCAGAGAAGGCTTTTAAGTCAAGTTCCACGGGATGTCTTATCGCGCCCACCACTAAAAGAACTGTAATTTTCCCAATTAATTGTTGGATGACTAAAAATCTCCACCCATGATTACAATATGATTGGTGAACTTACTTACAAGAGGAATGAGGTTATCTCTATAGCCGGCCGCGGTGGTCTAGCGGTTCTAGGTTTTAGATTAGATTAGATTAGATTAATACTAGTTCCATGGATCATGAATACGATATTTCGTAATGATGTGGAACGAGTCAAATTTTCCAATACATGACATAATTAAGTTAATTTAACAACATACTTAAGTTAATATAACAACTTTTTCATTTTTTGTGTTTTTTTATTTTTATTTTTTATTTTTTTTAAATTTATATCTAAAAATTCCTCTATGGAGTAGAAGGAGTTGTCATTCAGAAATTCTTTTAATTTCTTCTTAAATACTTGTTGGTTATCTGTCAGACTTTTGATACTATTTGGTAAGTGACCAAAGACTTTAGTGCCAGTATAATTCACCCCTTTCTGTGCCAAAGTTAGATTTAATCTTGAATAGTGAAGATCATCCTTTCTCCTAGTATTGTAGTTATGCACACTGCTATTACTTTTGAATTCGGTTTGGTTGTTAATAACAAATTTCATAAGAGAGTATATATACTGAGAAGTTACTGTGAATATCCCTAAATCCTTAAATAAATGTCTGCAGGACGATCTTGGGTGGACTCCAGCTCAGTCCGGAACCACGCAATTGCTACGGTCGCAGGTTCGAATCCTGCCTCGGACATGGATGTGTGTGATGTCCTTAGGTTAGTTACGTTTGAGTAGTTCTAAGTTCTAGGGGACTGATGACCACAGATGTTAAGTCCCATAGTGCTCAGAGCCATTTTTTATCCCTATAGTTTTCAGTTATGTCAAGAGATGAGTCTTGTGACTGATAGAAGGATCCAGTTATCATTTTATGTCCCCCCCCCCCCCCATCTGTAGGTACTATTATTTGAGCTTCACGGCCTTTCGTGACTGGTTCAAACTATGGCACTTTATTGCGAATTCTTCAGCAGTTTACCATTAGGATTTCAATTGTCTCACTTGTGGGAGGCATTTCTTTCGATCTTACACTGATACTTTCGACCTTACACTGATACTTCTGGGTTTCCTACAGCTATTGTTATCTGAATTCGATGGAGAGTCACCTAATCTAGAAAATAAAAAACTTTTGTGCACCCAACATAGTCAGCAACCTGAGTAGCAGTCTCTGATGTGTAGCGCACACCTGACGCATTTAGGGTAACTCTACAGTTCTCAACCCTATAGTGCAAGTCTAGGAAGTCGCAGACTAGCTTGTCACAGAACTTTCAAAGTCTCTGGTTCAGTCCTTCCATTCAGTGCTTCCATTTGACTCAGAATCAGAGGGCCACGACCAGTCCTGAGGACAATGCTGCAAACTTAGAGCTTCATTGAAAGTGAATGCACAAGGCTGGTCTTCTCGACCTTCTCTGCCTGTCGCTCGATTGGTCCAAGAACGTCTTCAGAGCCCAGACAACAGGTAACATTTGTTCCAACGTGTGCCACAATATGCAGTTGGTTGCACGCTGTTCCCTCTTGGCCGCTGGAATAGCCTAATCAACAATGTTGAATGAGGCCCAAAGGCACACACCCTGAGTGCACCTGGTGTCTTTTTGTGTCCCTTGCTGCTACGTCCCTAGAGGTTACCACCATTCGCTGTACGTTTGAACTGCCAACAACGAATAGACCCCTATCCTTTTGCGTTTGCCTCCTCCTGAAACCAAAAAAAAAAAAAACAGGTTTCTCCAAAATGGGTGAAGTGAGTCCCACCTCAAACTTGCTGCTTACAACCTCACGGGTCCACATCAAGTGCTCCCTGGTCCCCGTCCAGCCTGTGCTGGATGCTTAGATCTACCACCGACACGCCAATTGCAGTCAAGTGGATGAGTAACGACAGATCCCGTGCTTGCTGCAGAGGAGACAGGATTCACGGCAGGGGACAGTACTCGAGGTATCACAGCTACACGACTCTCAACTCTCCAACACACCGATTCACAGCAGCTGCCAATCGCTTCACAGTAGTCAGGGTGATTTCCAACTGCTTAGTAACGTCAACCAACTCACCCCGTGTTCTACAACAGCATTAATTGTGGCTGATGCAGTTTATTATAAGATAGTGAACAAAGAGCTTTAAATTAAACCTCTTGATTATCTTTTAACCTGTTGCGCTAAAAAGTTGCCAATTACCTGTAATAATTGAAGCAAATACACAAAACGCAACACAAAAACCTGTGGTAAAAACTACTAGTTTCCTAAAACGTTTTCACGTTAATTATAGTTGTTAGCAAACCCGAAAACAGAGTTAATTTACTGTTGAAGCAGATAATATATAGCACTACTCCTCTTAAAGGGGAATCTAGATGTAACAGCATGTTAGCTACCAAATCTGCTACAGTAACTAAATCACAAACGCCGATCTGCTACAAATAGCTAGTAGACTGTGCAAAGGACAATGGTACCTTCCGAAAATTCTCAAAAACGCGCTTTTAAATGGCGTTGATACATGATAAAGTTCAGGGCTGATGTATTCTTTAGCGCTGTTTTGCTATTCTCAAAATAACCTATTTTTCACGAAATTGTACAATGAAATTAGAGAACGATTGTTTTGAGCGAGGATAGGCCTACTGTTCTTAAACATTTTAAAAGAGCGCGGTTAATTTTAAGCCTACAATTGACGATAACAGTACGGGTTTATCGCGGTACTCGCAAATGTTCGAAATTTCACAATTTATCACAATACAAACGGGTATTGGTACAATCAATGGACGATTACGCAGAAACGACGCGAACAATAAAATATGCGCATCTAGAACTTTAAACCGGCACACGATCCTGTACATGCAGTCTCACACAAAGGAAAATTCCTATGTCGGCTTTTATATATAAATAAACATGCGTATTGCCCAAATTTTTCACTCAGCTGATTCTGTGCACACTATTACGCTGGCATGCCGAAGATCAAAGTCACTAAAATGTACAGGGCCAACATCGCACGTCTTCTGATTGTTGCTGCTAACAATGCTTATTGCGAATGTTGTATGTTTGTAATTCTTCTAACAAATTCATCTGTACTTCTTTTTCTGATTTAATGTAATATTTCTAAGTATCCTTCGATGCTTATGTCTGATTTCGTGTTGGGCCAAGGGAGCAGTGGTAATTGACTTATTTAAGTTGTTCAACCTGAGAAAATCCCTGTGTTCATAGAATTGTACATTGAAACTCCTACCAGTATGGCCAAAGTATAATGTGGGGCACACAGAACGATTTAATTTATCAATGCGAGACCTATGGTGTTCTTCAGTTTTTAAATTAAAGTTCTAAATAATTTTGGGTTTCGTTTTATTGTTTGTGGAAAAACTAATTCTATTGTGAAGTTTAGTGATTGAGTCAGATCTAACCATTATTGTAGGCTATTAGTTTGATTCTTTTTAGTTCTTTTAGTTTATCTTCAGTATCCAAAGGGATTTTTTTCCATTCTGTTGAACATTGTCCTGTAATATGCCATTTTTTGTTCCTTGGGGTAACAATATGAGCTGTCGTTGTGACTTATGCTGTAGTGTGTCTTCTGTATATGTTAAATTCATTTTTTCAGTTGTATTTACTCTTTTCTATGCCAAGAAATTTATGCCATTATCAGTTTCATGTTCAACAGTAAATTTTATGTTTTGGTGGAGTTTCTTAAGCTCTTTTGCAAATTGATCAATTTCTTATGTTGTTCCATCAAATGAGATGTGTCATCCACATATTTTTTGTGATATATCATTTTTTCTTTATTGCCAAATTGGCACTGAAAAAGGATGAGTCTAAAAGGTTTATGTAAATGTTGGCTATCAAGGAAGCTAGGCAACTGCACATTGTAAGAGCATCTTCCTGTTCATAAAATTTGTTACTAAAGCTGAAGTAGTTGTGTGATGGCATTAAGGTTAGAAGTTCAACGAACTCATAACTTTCAGGTAGAGCGATATTTTTAAGCAAGTTAATTTTAATTACTGAAACTGTTTCTTTTACTGGTATACTTGTACAGAAGTTAACTATACTGAAGGATGCGATTCTGGCTGTGTTTGGTATGGGAATGTCTTTGATGTTTCCTGAAAGCTCAAAAATTATCTTCAAATGTAAAGGCATTGGTGAGGATCTCATTAAGTATTTTCTACTGATTTTGTAGAAAGGACTCTTATACGAGTTCACAATCAGACATATAGGACCTTGTTCTTTGTGAATCTTTGGTTGCAATCTAAATTTGGAGCTGAAGGATTAATTATTGTGCATTCAGATTTCTCAAATGAGATTGGTAGATAGTTGCTCTCTTTGAAGACTTCTTAATTTTAGCCTGTAATTTTAGGGTTGGATTGGAATGAATTTCTTTTATTTTGTAGTTTCTGAATAAATGTAGTGTCTTCTTTATGTAACCATCTTCATACACTATTACTGCAGAGCTTCCTTTGTCTGCTGTAACTCCAAGTGCTTTATTCTCCTCGAGTTTACTATTAATTTTTCTGAGATCATTTGACTCTTATATAAATTTGCATTGCGCTTTGTTTGTGTCCATAGTTCTTCGATTAATTCTTTTATTTTATTACCTATTCCATTTTTATCACAGTTATTTATTTCTGCCACAGGAAATTTTAGTTTTAAAAATTACTTGTTAAATGGTATTTTTCTTTTCTTTAGGTGCAATGTTATGTTTTAGGCTCTTGTTTTGCAGTTTTGTTCAGAATCAGGGACATAACAGTTGTGGAATTCACAATTCTATCAACGAAACAATCTTCAGCAGATGCTGGGTTATTGTATAATTTTTTGCTTTAAATTAGGGTTGATAATTTCCTTTTATGCCTTTGTTATATAATATGATGTTCTGTTATAATGAAAATGCTAGTTTCGTCTAGAGTACATATGAAACATGAGCAAACAGTAGGTTACTTACTTCTAAATGAAGTGCATATATCCGCCCATTATGAAGTTCTTTTGTTTGTACTGAGCTCTTATTTCAACTATGTAACCAATGCAGTTCACACTTTACCTTTGCAAGTTGTGATTGATGTTCAGCTAGGAACTTTTGTAAAATACTAAAGCAAGTATCATTTTCATTAGCTGAAGCTACCACTTTCTGAACCCAGGCAGAGTTATCTTTACCAAGTGGGATGATAACGACATGATTTTATTCATTTTGCTTAGAACACACCGCAACTTTATTCCTAAGTTACACTGTAGGGAATTCTGCAATTAGCCAGAAGTTCTCTTGAAGTGATTTTCTTATATCATTCCTAGCTTTGGGCCTAAGCCAATCGTCGGATGGCAGCATGGAATTCACATTTGTGTCCTAAAATATAACAAAATTTTTGTGGTTAAACAGTTTTATATATGCTCTATACATTTTACTTACTTCCTGAAAATCCTCCTTTACATATCATAGGACAGATCTTTGATTTTCTTTTACAGTCCATATTGATAAAGGGACTGAACTAAAAACAAGATGGTGGATACATTTGTTTATGTCGGCTGCTGGTATGGTTGGTTGGTTGGTTGGAGAAGGGACCAAACTACGAGGTCATCAGTCCCTCTGACCTTAGATTGACTAAAATCGATAAAATCCCACATTAAAAGAGGGAACTACAATATCCATAAAATGATAAACTGTTGACAGGGAAGGAAGGAAAAGAAGAAAAGGTGAGGGAAAGAAAGTGACTAATGACAGGGGTGCGAAGGAAGAAGCACAGGAGACTTGAGAGATGCTCAAGACATAACAGACCCCATAAGGAAAAGAGTGGGAATGTAGAGGGCCAAGTGAACCACCAAGCCCAGCTGAAGCCGATACAGTTGGGGCGAAGGGGGGAGCAATAGGGCCTGCCATCTCCTCCACTCGCTGATAAGTTGGAAGGTCCCTCCCTTAAATAAAGCGATAAAAACCCCCATCACGAATAAAAAGTAAAATGAGATCCGCCAGTGAGGCACTGTCAGACAACACCAGGAGTAGCGAGTCTGGAAAGCTAAAAGTCCGTCGCAGGGTGGCTAAGTTAGGACAGTCCAATAAGATGTGAGCCACAGTCAACATTGATCCACAACGGCAGAGAGGGAGGTCCTCACGATGGAGGAGATAACCCTGAGTCAACCAAGTATGGCCGATGCGGAGCCAGCAAAGGACGACAGAGTCCTTATGAGAGGCCCAGAAGGAGGACCACCACGTAGAATCCTTAATCGCCCTGAGCTTTTTCGGTGAAGAAAGCGTGTGACATTCTGCATCCCAAAGGCCCAAAACCTGACGCAGTAATGCCGAGTGAAGGTCTATTTCCGGAATGCCAATAGCAAGAGATGGCCTGGTAGTAGCTAACTTAGCCAGTCAATTGGCAAGTTCATTGCCAGGAATCCCAACATGGCCTGGTGTCCAAATGAAAACCACCAAGCATCCACATTGAGCAAGGAGAGAAAGACATTCCTGGATAGCAATGACCAACAGGTGGAGAGGGAAGCACTGGCCGATAGTGTGCAAACTGCTCAGTGAGTAACTAGAGATAGTGAAGGATAGTTCTGACCAGGAGAGGATATGATCCAGTGTGCACAAGATGGCTACCAATTCTGCATTAAAAACACTACAGCCATCGGGCAACGAACGAAGTTCTGTGCATCGCGCATAGGTGTAAGCAAAACCAGGGAGCTGTCAGTATAAATCACTTCTGAACCCTGGAATGAACTGAGGAGAAAGTAGAATTGGTGGCGAAGAGCCATTGGAGGGACAATATCCTTTGAATGGATTGAGAGATCGAGACAGAGCTGTGGCTGAGAGACGCATCAAAGAGGGGTATGTGCATGAGCAGAGAAGAGAAGAGGTAAAGGGAATTGCTGGACTTCAGAAAAGAGCGACTGAATGCAGACAGCCATGATAAGCCCACATCGTGGCCGCTGCTGCGGCAGGGTAATCTCCGTCTCTTGATAAAGGAGACCATAATTAGGGTGCTTTGGCGTGCAGCGAAATTCAGAATGCATAAGATATCAGCTGTTGTTGGCACAAAACTCTCAGTGGTGGAATCCCTGCCTCTGCAAGAAGGCTAAGTACGGAGCTATTCCGGAATGCACCAGTCGCAAATCAGACCCCACAGTGGTGAATGGGGTCTAGGATCTGCACCGTCAAAGGCGACGCAGAACCATAAACAGGACTTCCATAGCGTAAACGAGACTGGACCAATGCTTGATACAGTCGCAGGAGAACAGAGCGGTCTCTACCCCAGGTGGTATTGCACAGACACCTATGAACATTAAGATGGGACCAGCATGTCCTCTTCAGCTGGCAAAGATGAGGGAGCCATGTCAACCGGGCATCGAAGACAGACCCAAGAAGCGATGGGTGTCCACTACCCCGAGGGGCTGGCTGTTGAGAGACAGTTCAGATGGGGATGGACTGTACAGTGATGGCAGAAATGCATGACACATGTCTTAGCCGCCGAAAACTGAAAGCCATAGGAGAGAGCCCATGAGTGCGCCTGGCAGATTGCCCCTGTAGATGGCATTCCGCAGTGCCAAATACAGAGGTAGTGAGGTAGATACAAAAATCGTCAGCATACAAAGAGGGGGGCACTGTCGGCTCAACAGCTGTCACCAGACCATTAATGCTATGAGAAACAGAGTGACATTCAGCACAGAACCCTGTGGAACCCCATTTTCTTGCTGATGGGGAGTGCTGTAGGAGCAGCCAACTTGGACCTGAAAAGAGCGAAGGAAGGAAGTTAGGGATAAAAATGGGCAGAGCGCCACGAAGGCCCCATTTGTGAAGGGTGGCGAAGATGTGGTGGCGCCACGTGTCATAGGCTTTATGCAGATCAAAGAAGACTGCAAGGAGGTGTTGCCATTGGGCAAAAGCCGACCAGATAGCAGACTCCAGGTGCACCAAGCTATCCACCGTAGAGCGGCCACAGCGAAAACCACTTTGAGTCGATGACAAAAGGTCGCAGGATTCAAACATCCAAAACAGCCGCTGACTCACTATGCATTCCAAGGAGCTTGCAGAGGGTGTTAGTAAGGTTAATTGAAGAGGCGGCTTCCCTGGCTTCAACACCAGAACAACAATGCTTTCCCACTACTGAGTAGGAAAGGCTCCCTCACTCCACAGATGGTTAAAGAGGGTCAGTATATGATAGTGGCCATTGAAGGAGCGTTTGGTTATGTATCCGATCCGGTCCAGGAGCCATGTCAGGTTGAAGTGTGAGGGCGCTGGCAAATTCCCACTCATTGAATGGCGCATTATATGGCTCCAAGCAGCGAGAAACAAAAAACAAAGGCAGTCGTTCTGAGCGCTCTTTCAGGAAAAGGAATGTAGTCAGATACTGAGCCAATGCTGAAGCTTGAGCAAAGTGTTGAGCGAAATTTCCTGCTACAAAGTCTGGATTGGTAAGGTCAACAGCATGCACAGAAATTCCTGCAACCCCAGTGGGAGGAGGGTGGCCAAAAATTCGCCTGAGTTTCGCCCAGACTTGTGAAGAGGGAGTGTGTGGTCCTATGGCAGCTACATATCGTTCCCAGCAAATCCGTTTCTGAAGTTTGATTAGGTAGCGGGCCCAAGCACGGAGTCGTTTAAAGACCACACAAGAGTAGTAGAAGGGTGCTGCTTGAAGTGCTGAAGAGCACAGTGGCGGTCTTTTATGGCTGCAGCAATTTCAGGAGTCCACCAAGGGACCATATTCCAGCACATGGAACCTGAGGAAGAAGGGATTGCTGAAACAGCTGCTGAAAGGATGGCAGCAGTCAAAGTCTGAGTAGATTCATCAACACTGTCGTGTGGCAATACAGTGGGGATGGGAGCAGAGGAGAAGGCACCCCAATCAGCCTTAGATATGGCTCACCTGGGAGGGTGACGGAGTGAGAGACACTGAAGGAAGGTCAAAACAATCGGATAATGGTCACTGTCAAATAAGTCATCGTGGACTCCCCACTGAGTGGAGGGAAGGAGGCCGGGACTACAGATGGAGAGATCAATGGTAGTGAAAGTGTCGTGCACCACACTAAAGTGTGTGGGAGTGCCTGTGTTTAGTAAACAGAGGTCAAGCCCTGCCAGAACAGCTTCAACTGTCCTGCCAAGGGCAGTAGTTGTATGACTACCCCAAAGAGGGTTGTGGGCATTGAAGTCCCCTGGTAGCAGGAAGGGAGAAGGGAGTTGTTGAAGAAGGGTGGTGAGGGCATGAGATGTGGGCGGCCTCTCAGGTGGGAGGTAGAGATTACAGATTGTGATTCGAGTGGCCAGATGGACCCTGACAGCAATGGTTTCCTGAGTGGTATGGAGGGGAACCCATTTACTAACAATTTCCTTGCGGATCAAGGTGCAAACACCACCAGAAGCCCACAAAGGATCAATTCGGATTCGACAGAAAGCGTGGAACCCTTGAAGGGCGGGTGAGTAAGAATTGACAAAATGGCTCTCCTTGAGCGCAATACAAGCGACAGAGAGAAGAGGCTGCAATTCTGGAAGGTGGCGCAAATACCCATTACAATTCTACTGGAGGATTCTCAAGCCAGAGTCCAAAGGGGAAGCGAAGGGACCAGAGTTGGTCACGCCGCCAGTTGCCTTCCATCACCGATAAGGATGGGGTAATATCTATGTAGGTGGGGTCATACTCTGTTGGTTCATTGACTGGAGGAGAGGAAGGTTGCACCTCAGGGGGTACCAGAGGGACCTTGCCCTTGTTCTTGCGTTCCTGCTTCTTTTCTTGGGAAGGACGAGAACGGTAGACTCCAGCAAGGGCAGGCACGAAAGAACACTGGGCAATCTTGGCACCCACCAGCCACAGATCACGCTGCCGATGTGGGGCTGTAGATAGCCTTTCAGAGGGGTGCCGGGAAGAGGAGTCCCAGGACGGAGCTCCAGTACCAGTGGCCGCTGAAGGTGGGGAGCACTAGTCTGGTGGGGGAGAGGGAGCAGCACTCTAATGGGTGGATATGGGTACTGAGGGGGAGTGGGAGAGGGAGGAGGAGGCTGAAGGCATGGGGCAAATGGGGTGGGTCTGGGAAGAGGCGGGGGTAGGAGGGAGAATGGACGTAACAGGAGCAAAAGTAGAAGACATGAGATGGAGCCGGTCATACTTTCCATGAGCCTCAGTGTAGGTGAGCCGATCTATGGTTTTGTACTCTTGAATCCTCCTTTCTTTCACAAACACCAGGCGTACAGGCGAGTGTGGAGAATGCTGTCCATGACAATTTACACACATTGGCGGGGGAGCACAGGCACTCCCCTTCATGGAGGGGCGCCCACAGTCACTGCAGAGGGGATCAGTGGTGCAACGGGAAGACATGTGTCCAAACTGGAAGCATTTAAAGCATCTCATCGGAGATGGAATGTAAGGTTTTACATCACACCGATACACCATTACCTTGACCTTCTCTGGGCGGATATCCCCCTCAAAGGCCAGGATAAAGACGCCCATAGTGGTGTGATTATTTGGAGGGCCTCGCTGAACATGGCAGATAAAACAAACCCCTCGCCACTCGAGGTTAGCATGGAGCTCCTCGTCAGTTTGCAGAAGAAGATCTCGGTGGAAATTAATGTCGTGTAACGAGTTCAAAGATTGGTGGGGCCTGATGGAGACTGGGACGTCACCGAGATCGTCACAAGCACGCAGAGCGTCAGATGGGCAGCAGAAGATGTCTTTATGAGCAAAGAACCGGACCGCATTTTACTCATGGATTCCACTTCGCCACACTTACCTTCAGTTGTCTCCACGAAAAACAAAGGCCTGGTCATGGTATAACTTCCACTCTTCCCAGGGGGTCGCCAGGGAGGGGAAGGCCAAAGGAAGGCCAAAGGATCAGAAGAAGCAGAGGCATGTCTTGTATCACTCTTAGAGATGGCCACAGAATGGCCAGGATGTTGAAGCTTTTTCTGCTTCATGTGCAAGGCGTCTGCCCTAGCACCGCCCACTCCGACCAGGGGCTCGCCCCGCAGGTGCCACGCAGCCACAGCAAGAGCCATCTGACACGGCAGCCATTGCCGGGAGTTCTGATGCCCCAAAGTGATGAGCACTGACTCCTTGGCATACACGAGACATTAACAGCTCAGGTACTAGCAGTGTGATCCCTGTGTTGTCAGGGGTATCAGCCAAGTGGGACTGGCTACTGTGCTGGTGACCTAGCAGGAGGGGGGCCAGAGTGCAAAGGGAAAGGGGAGGGAAGGGGGAGAGGAACCTGCCCCATGGTAGGGAGTTCATCCCCAATTGGCTCACACTGAACGGAAAATTTTGAGAATGGAAGCCAAACCCAAAGGGGACCAAAAACGCCGAAAATGAGATGGAAACAGCAAACTAAACAATTGCACAGAGACCAAAACAAAGCCAGGAGGATAGCCAGGCCAACATAAAGAAGTCCACTAAAGGGCAGGGACAAAGGAGTAAGGATAGGGAGGGAGAGGAACAGGGATGGTAATGCAGCCTGGAAAGGAAAGGAGACTGCAATAGTTCGGGGTCCCGTGCGCGCCACACACGTACCCACAAAAGGACTGTGGGCCCCCTGGGGGGCTGCTGATATGTCTGTGCATCAGTGTGGTTCCAAGTTAGTAGCGAAAGTTGACTTATTTAAGTTTTTGAGCCTGAGAACGTCCATTTGTTGATGAAATCTTATGTTGAAACTCTCATCAGTTTGGCCTAATATGGCAACGCAGACATAAGCATCGAAGAACACTTAGAAATATTACGTTTTGACGAAAGAGGAGTGCAGATGAATTTGTTACAGGAATTACACACATGCAACCACATTCACAGTAAATCTCAATGCACACTGAATGGTCAAATAATTAAAATACCAAATGTACCTCCAAAGTTTCATACAACTCCTATAATTTGAAGCGATAGAAACAATAATTGACACAGAGAAAATTCTTGGTTGACCATTAGCAGATCTATCAAACCTAAATTATTAAATGTCTAACTACACAAAATTGTCTGTTCTGTGTAGAATTACTTTGAAGTAACTCCAGAAGTCCAACATATCTGGACATGTATCATGTTCTTTAGCACATCAGATCAACAGCTGATGCAAACAAATGTATCCGCCACCTTGTTTTTAGTTCAGTTCATTGGTCAGTATGGATTGTAAAAGAAAATCAATCTTCTGTCCTATAATATGTAAAGGAGGGCTTTTCAGGAAGTACAGGGTTATTACAAATGATTGAAGCGATTTCACAGCTCTACAATAACTTTATTATTTGAGATATTTTCACAATGCTTTGCACACACATACAAAAACTCAAAACGTTATTTTAGGCATTCACAAATGTTCGATATGTACCCCTTTAGTGATTCGGCAGACATCAAGCCGATAATCAAGTTCCTCCCACACTCGGCGCAGCTTGTCCCCATCAATGAGTTCGAAAGCATCGTTGATGCGAGCTCGCAGTCCTGGCACGTTTCTTTGTAGAGGAGGTTTAAACACTGAATCTTTCACATAACCACACAGAAAGAAATCGCATGGGGATAAGTCGAGAGAGCGTGGAGGCCATGACATGAACTGCTGATCATGATCTCCACCACGACCGATCCATCGGTTTTCCAATCTCCTGTTTAAGAAATGCCGAACATCATGATGGAAGTGCGGTGGAGCACCATCCTGTTGAAAGATGAAGTCGGCGCTGTCGGTCCCCAGTTGTGGCATGAGCCAATCTTCCAGCATGTCCAGATACACGTGTCCTGTAACGTTTTTTTCGCAGGGGCCGTAAACTTTAAACCGTGAGATTGCACAAAACACGTTAACTTTTGGTGAATTGCGAATTTGCTGCACGAATGCGTGAGGATTCTCTACCGCCCAGATTCGCACATTGTGTCTGTTCACTTCACCATTAAGAAAAAATGTTGCTTCATCACTGAAAACAAGTTTCGCACTGAACGCATCCTCTTCCATGAGCTGTTGCAACCGCGCCGAAAATTCAAAGCGTTTGACTTTGTCATCAGGTGTCAGGGCTTGTAACAATTGTAAACGGTAAGGCCTTTAGACTTTTCCGTAAGATTTTCCAAATCGTCGGCTGTGGTACGTTTATTCGTCGACTTCCGCGGGCTACGCGTGAAACTTGCCCGCACGCGTTCAACCGTTTCTTCGCTCACTGCAGGCCGACCCATTGATTTCTCCTTACAGAGGCATCCAGAAGCTTTAAACTGCGCATACCATCGCCGAATGGAGTTAGCAGTTGGTGGATTTTTGTTGAACTTCGTCCTGAAGTGTCGTTGCACTGTTATGACTGACTGATGTGAGTGCATTTCAAGCACGACATACGCTTTCTCGGCTCCTGTCGCCATTTTGTCTCACTGCGCTCTCGAGCGCTCTGGCGGCAGAAATCTGAAGTGCGGCTTTAGTCGAACAAAACTTTTTTCTACGTATCTGTAGTGTGTCGTGACCATATGTCAATGAATGGAGCTACAGTGAATTTATGAAATCGCTTCAGTCATTTGTAATAGCCCTGTAAGTGCAATATACAGAGCATATGAAAGTGTAAAACTACTTAATCACAAATATTTTGTTATGTTTTAGGATCCAAACGTTAAATTTTTTGTATACTGTGCATCACGAAAATTGTTATGTTTTAGGACACAAATGTAAAATTTGCAAAGAAGTCAATACTACCTTCTGACGATTTGCTCAGACCTGAAACTAGTGATATTGTAATAAAATCATTTCAAGAAAACTTGTGGCTGGTTGCAGTATTTCCTACAGTGTAATTGAAATTGAATGTTTAACTCATGGGCGTCACCGATCAATAGGCTATTTCTTTACATTTCCAATAGAAATCAAGCAAACTTAGTTTGAAAAACTATTTTAATCTTAATTTTTTGAGACTTAGTTGACAAAAACCACTGTTGAATGAATACATCCAAGCTTAACTCATTACACATGTTGAAAACTCCTGTGTTTGCACGATTTACTAACATGCCAGTGAATCAGATCCACTCATATTATTCACTAAAGAGACAATATTCCAAGTTTTAATGAACTGTGTTGATAGAGTGCGTGTGATGGAGGAGTATGGTAGATAAGCACGAATCTGTTTCGTTTTTCTTTTAGTTCGTAGGAGCGGTGGCAAGGTGGCAGACGGGTAACAATCGAATTCCGCGAAAATCACAGTCCGGTGTTGTTGAATAATAAAGTTAGTCAGTGCACGTACCAAGAGGAATTACTATGAAGAGAGTTCAAGACAGTTCATCAATATTGTCTTTTTTGAAAGGCCAAGGAATAATGGTAAGTGTATATTTATTACAAAATATATTCCAGTTTGGAACACGAGAAATGTATTTGGATCACTACAAAATGAATTTTGTAAGGTTATTTTACCTTACACTCTTTACGACGCATTTAATAATCGTTCTGACTCTAACTACTTGCATTTTTATTCCCAGCTTTCATAGTTTTACACTCGGTATATCAAAATATGTTTTAATTCGGACTTAAATTGGCACTCTTTAGTGGTTTCAAGTGCATTGTAATAGAGGATCTGAGGCATCTAAAATGCTCCAGAAAGTGGTTTTAGGTCTTAATTTTTTTCAAGGTGATCTATTTAGAGACCGTTTGTGATCTATATCCTACAACAAACAAGCAACAACCACACAATAGACAACATATAAGGCACATAAGGTGAAGAAACCACAAACAGCAAGAAAACATGGCGCACCCTGACATTTGACAATAAAATAACACAGAATAGGAAACATCGCGAAGAAGCAAGATATAATTGTGGCATATAAAACAAACAACACTGCAGAAAAGATTCAAAAATCACGGTTAAATTCAGAAAATCAGATTTACACCAGCTAACCTGCAAGGACTTGGTTATATATACACCGTACAGACAAGCAGAAATTTGAGGATAAAATTCTGAGAACACTGAAGAGGGCTGAAAAGCGGCAGCACGCAATTCACATTTGCCGACCACCTCATCAGAAATAGCCACCATCCCAGTGACACAGAAACAGACCTCCAAAACCTAAAACACAGTGACAAAAGTAAACAAACGAGAGTCGGGAGCACATTTGTGCTGCGAAACGTGAGTCCGAGCCACTGCAACCTAACAGGACGCAGTATTACAAACGAGCGTGAGAAACGTGAGTAAACACTGACAACATACGAAACAATCCATCAGTAACAAACTGCACGAAATAGTTCGCCATATCTAAGGTTCACAAAACTTTGATAAATGTCCACAGTTTCAGCTGAACTACACAAAACACGTCTGGTACACAAAAACAAACTTGTCACTGTTATGGAGTGGCAAAATTCTATACTTGTAAGGCCAAAAACGGGTGTATGCCACGAATTTTACCACAACATACATTTTAGAGATCGAATGATAAACAAGAAGATTTCCTAACATTCACGGTGAATGATGACAGCCAAAACAGTTGCAGGATAAAGATTTATTAAAAATTCTTGACCAAGGTTTCGGTATATATAAATATACCTTCATCAGAAGTAAAAAATCTAAAATTACATCCTGCAACGGAGATTAATAAAACAATTGTGCCAAAAGGCGTCGACAGTAGTTAAGACATCATCTCCATTTGTACAACATGATTTTGGACACAGGGTCGATGCACAGTTTAGCTCAGTACTTCGCCTATGAACTATGGAGATGATGTCTTTGTAAGTAGGCTGTTTATGTTTTCTTATTGGCAACGTTACGTAGCGCTCTGTATGAAAATCACTGGCTGTGCTGTGTGCAGTCTGTGGCTAGTTTGCATTGTTGTCTGCCATTGTAGTGTTGGGCAGCGGCAGCTGGATGTGAACAGCGCGTAGCGTTGCGCAGTTGGAGGTGAGCCGCCAGCAGTGGTGGATGTGGGGAGAGAGATGGCGGAGTTTTGTAATTTGTCATGAACTGCTATATATATTATGACTATTAAGGTAAATACATTGTTTGTTCTCTATTAATATCTTTCATTTGCTAACTATCCCTATCAGTAGTTAGTGCCTTCCGTAGTTTGAATCTTTTATTTAGCTGGCAGTAGTGGCGCTCGCTGTATTGCAGTAGTTCGAGTAATGACGATTTTGTGAGGTAAGTGATTTCTGAAAGGTATAGTTTAATGTTACTCAGGGCCATTCTTTTGCAGGGATCTTTGATAGTCAGATTGCGTTGCGCTAAAAATATTGTGTGTCAGTTTAAGCACAGTCTTGTACAATTGTTCAAAGGGGACGTTTCATATGTCGACCCTTAGCCGAGGATACCTCACTGGAATCTTCTGATTTTTTCTTGTAGTTTGTGTAATTAGTGTAGATTTTGTTTATTGCTAGCGCGTAATTGTAGAGAGAATCTCCTTTGTAGTTGCAGCCTTTCATTGTTGTACAGTAAAACAGTTGTGACATGCATGTAGATTTGCACCAAGTATTTCGCAGTTGCAATTAACTAGATATTATTTTCAGTACTATGTTAATGTGGTCTCTTATTTTTGCTCTTCAAATTGTGCTTTTCTGTGTTGTCATGTGAAATATTGTGACAATAATGGCGTGTGAAAAACGTAATACTGAGAAATGACAGTGAAGACGAAAGCAGTGTTCAAAGTAGTAATTTGGTAACTGTGCATAGGGAAATGGAGCGGGCGTCAAATAATGGTGTAGACAGTGAAACAGGTAGTGAACAGGGAAGCATTATCGATCGATCGGTCGGCAACAGCTCGCCTCAGGAATCGGGAATGACAGAACACAATATTGCAAATACTGTAGACTCAGGTTTTGGGTTCTCATCGTTTTCTCAAATGATTCAAGACACATTTTCCGCTTGGCAAAATGTGAATGTTGCCGGTGCAAATTCACTGCCGAAAAGCACTGAGGAACATGTTTCAGACACCAGTGCATTGTTATTACAATTAATGCAACAAATGGGACAAAAGCTTCAAAAGTTAGACACAATGGGACAAAATCTTCAAAAGTTAGACACAATGGAACAACAGCAGAGACAAACACAGCAACAGTTAGACACAATGGAACAAAATCTTCAAAAGTTAGACAACAATGCAAACTAGCCACAGACTGCACACAGCACAGCCAGTGATTTTCATACAGAGCGCTACGTAACGTTGCCAATAAGAAAACATAAACATCCTACTTACATCTTAACTACTGACGACGCCTTTTGGCACAATTGTTTTATTAATCTCCATTGCAGGAGGTAATTTTAGATTTTTTTACTTCTGATGGAGGTATATTTATATATACCGAAACCTTGGTCAAGAATTTTAATAAATCTTTATCTTGCAACTGTTTTGGCTGTCATCATTCACCGTGAAGAATTTGAACACTTGCTGTTTCAGCCATGTTTAAAATCTTGACATTTCCTAACATCCCTCATGTTTACAGATGAGACAGTGTACTAATTAAAACCAGAGGATGATTTTGGTTTGCAGCCACAGGGCGGACACACTGCAAACTAGAACGTAAACTGCACATACAATTTAAATGAAAATAAAACCTGATGTTTCATATTTCTTAACCTAAAAATAACCTGTACGTATTTATTTGAGGAAAATAATAACAAACCCTTTGAGAATTCCACAACGGTAGCAAAACACGTTTGGGTGATAAAACATTATTTGTGTACTTGAAAAAAAAAGGCGGATCCATTCTTAATTTATTGTTATTTTTCTGCAAGCACGGCAACTGAGGTTAAAAGCCATGCCACTGATTGCGCGACCCTCCCGCCAGAGGTTCGAGTCCTCCCTCGGGCATGGTGTTGTTAGCATAGGTCAGTTCAATTATTGTTTAAGTCTAGGGACCGATGACCTCAGCAGTCTGGTCCCTTAGGAATTCACACACATCTGAACATCTGAGTTTAAAACCTCAGTATGATAGCTGCACAATCCGTTAAGTTGCCTGTGTGGGCACTGCCCGCGAAAGTCAAGGTTCCGAATTCGTTTCCCGGTCCTCCGTAAGGTTTTTCTCTGACTAAATTTCGAACGAAAGACAGTCAAACAAGCTATTAAGCCGTTGGTCATAATGCTTTGGCTCACGAGCGCATGTGCGTCGTACGACCTGCTCGGCTGCTGTATGTCCTTCATTTTCAGTACGTACTGTCACAGTCAGCGTGTTGGACGGA
The DNA here is from genome assembly GCF_023864275.1 of Schistocerca cancellata. NCBI lineage: Eukaryota > Metazoa > Arthropoda > Insecta > Orthoptera > Acrididae > Schistocerca > Schistocerca cancellata. Next base: position 10,763,925 of record NC_064635.1, on the reverse strand, counting down.
CTGCCAGTAGCACTGTGGAAATCAGAAGTGATTCCTTCCGCTGATTTAGTGCGATTTCTCACAGCCTCCCTCCACAACGCTCGACGGCCGCTGTCGTTTCTGCTTGATTTAGCTGCGGTCTTTTCCTACACGTTTCCATTAAGACCGCGAGCATGAAAGAATAGTTAGGCAGCAACTAGCAGTATTTCTCGCAGCAGAAGATGACGTCGGTGACAATGCACCTACCTTCTCCCCGGAAGAGGTAGCCAAAACCATCAAATCACTGCCCACCAAGAAAGCCCCAGGCCACGATCTCCTCACCAATGAACTGCTTAAAAACCTGCCCCAGCTAGCGATAGAAAAGCTTACAGAAACCTTTAACGAGATCACACGATCACAAAACTTCCCCAAAGAGTGGAAACATGCCGAAGTGGTCGCTATCGCTAAGCCAGGAAAAGACCCCATCTTCCCCCAGAACCACCGACCCATAAGCTTACTGCCCACGCTCAGTAAGCTATACGAGCGCCTCCTACTGGTTCGCATAGAACAACATATACGCAGAGAAAGAATGCTCCCCCAATTCCAGTTTGGATTCCGCAACAAGCACTCAGCACCGCAACAATTAATGAGAGTGGTCGACGCCGCCACAGAAGCCTTTAACCGGAAAGGCTACTGTGGCCTCGTGCTACTAGACGTAGCCAAGGCGTTCGACAGTGTGTGGCACACCGGACTATTGTACAAATTGTACACATTAGGGTTCCCTGGCCATATCGTTAAGCTACTGGGTAGCTACCTATCCAACAGATCCTTTAGCGTCAAAGTAGACGACGCTAAGTCCACCAAGCGTAGCATACGCGCAGGTGTCCCACAGGGGTCGGTGCTAGACCCAGTACTGTACAATCTGTACTCTGCCGACACACCGACCGCCCCACAGACACACACTGCGCAATATGCTGATGACACAGCTTTCTTCGCGAGCAGCAGTAACAGAAGAATCGTCACGAACAGACTGCAAAACTTGCTCGACAAAACAGAAACTTGGGCCGAGAAATGGCGAATCACCATAAACGGCGACAAAACACAGGCAATAATGCTAACACAGAGAAAGGGAAAGCGCTCCCTCCCACACTGCAGGCGCCAAAACGTCACATTGCGACTCCACAGGAGAGACATCCCAAGGCTACAGCAAAATACTTAGGGGTAACCCTCGAAGTAACCCTCGACCAGCGCCTCACCTGGAGGCACCATATCGAGGACCTCCGCAGGAAAGCCAGTGCTCGAATGAACACCCTCTACCCCCTCCTAAACATGACCAGCAGTCTCGCTGCAACCACAGGAGTGAGACTCTACTGCACACTCATCCGCCCCATTCTCGAGTACGCCTGCCCTGTCTGGGGCTATGCAGCAAATACTCACATAGTGAGGCTGCAAAGGATCCAGAATAGGGCACTAAAACGCGCTACATGTCCCAACGAGATTTCCGACAGCCGACACACACGAGGCTACGGAAATGAAGTATCTTAAAGAAAGATTCCGTGAGCTCGCGGCCGCGTTCTACGAAACCGCAAGCAAATCGGAAAACCCCCTCATAAAAGAACTTGGAAACTACCCCCAAGTGCAGGAAAGATACAAACGACCGAAAGCAATCCTGCAATAACCGCAGAGTTGAGAAAACCAAACAGCATAAAACGTCCGGAAAAACCACATAGTTAGGAGCATTCAACAAATGTTAACCCAAACCCATACCCGTTCATCTGAAGGAAATGTCCAAGGACAACACCCTTCTCCCTCAACATCCTACACGAAGGAAGTTATATGCTACAGCGAGCCATTTCAGAATCCCATCAGCAACACTCGACACGGGCGGCTTGGGATCCCTGACGGACTTGTTACTCAGAAGACATCCAGTGACTAGTCCACGCTCCAAGTCCCTGATTCCTACTGACCGACCCATCTTACGGTATCTCTGCCGACAACACAGTACTTCCAGCCTCTGCAGATTTCTAACGGACAATTCCGCGTTACATAGGGGTTTCCGAATACTCCTGACCCGGTAATGTATGCCAGCAATTTCCACAAAAATAGAGAGGGGAAAACACTGTTAACTTCCTAATAAATTGCAACAGATACACGTTTTCTCAATAAACTGAAACGTCGGTGGTGTGACCATAAATTCGCGGCTCCCCCCCCCCCCCCACCCCCACCCCCTGCCCCGTCGGAGGTTCGAGTCCTCCCTCGGGGATAGGTGTGTGTGTTGTCCATAGCGTAAGTTACTTTAAGTAGTGTGTAAGCTTAGAGACCGATGACCTATCTCACCACAAATTTGCATATTTCGTTTTTTGGCCATAAAACGTGTGAGTGATGTAGAAAGGCGTATCAGCAATGATTGGTTTTCACAGTCCGTTCTTGCTCATATAGCATTCTACTAGACGAAAACAGTATTCGTTATTTAATTACTGGTCCAACTATGGCGCGTCTAGGCGCGCTTTTGAGTGACAACGGAAGTTTATCAGCGTCATTCCGCTGTTTTCAGGAACTGCTCTCTGCGCCCGAACTACGCATGGCGGATACTGCGTTTTCGGTGGTATCGGCTTGTTCACCTCCAGTTTAACGTGACTATCAAAACCACCTGAAATTACCGGTATCTGAAATAACCGATTTTCCGTTTTTTGTTGCTGTTTGTTACAGAAATGACTGTAGACATTGAACAAAGATTGAAACATTCTAAGACTCCCTCAGACTTTTGCCTCATACAATTCAAAATACATAGAATCAAAATATCAAATGAAATATGTAAATAAAACAAAACTTGCTCCGTCACCGGTCGTTGCTTCTCTAGAAAGTGATAAAGCGTTAAATACTACGAAAAATTCACCAATATTCTCCTGCTGCTTCTAATTTTTTAAATCTGTTCAAAAATCATAATCGATCATCATACTTCTTTTTGGGGGCAACACGAATAATTAGTGCTTAAGGGTGAAAACTGAGGTTGTAGAACCCTATTGTTTGTGTTAATTTGTCTGTTTGCAAAGGCTACAGTCAAATGAAGGTATATTATGTAGACACAGGTAACAGATGATTTCTATTTTTATCACAAACTATCAATGAACTGGTAAGTTTTTATTACTGTTGTCGTGACTTACTTTCTCTGTATCGTTTCACAAACTGACAGACAGACAATTAGCTTTGTGCTAAATTGCAGCATTCACTTTATTTAATTATTTCGAATGAAAAAACCGTTTCCTAGTTGTGTGTATATAAATATACTTTTAACATTAATTGGCATACAACTGATTTTTTAATGGCAAAACAAAAACGCTCTTTGACAAAGTTCAAATGAACAATTTAGAACGTAGGCCAAACTTAATATTCACCAGGTACAATAGTTAATATTTCTTACTTAACCCTGGATCTACGATATTTTCGAACCGGTACAAATACTTGATTGACTTCCTCGATCTAACAAACAATTTTGTTATCACTAAATCTGTAACTTTTCTGCCATTGTCAAAACTTAGGTCATCGGTTAAGTGCACTAACCCTGCCAGAAACACTGGTTTAGTTGTCCCGCGTTTGTCATCTGATTATGCGCTATTAAGTCTTCGCACAGAGCGTTTTCCGCACTATCCCGGGAACACAACTTATGCAGCTGTTAACCGGGCACTGTCAAACTGGCCCTTTATAGTGTACCGATCTGGCAAAAACATTGTCAAAATTTCATTTTCTTGGATACGCTGAGAAGATTAATACGTAATCTTTCTTATCTGTTATTCCTGTTAATCGTTTAATTCCACTCTCGGAGTCTGAGACTGTGAATTTCGCTAATAATTATAAGAACGCCTACCCAATCAACCGCATAAACGAACTGCGATTGGCATTCACCCGTTCGGATTTATTCGGATCATCTCGTATAACCTCGTCCCCTTTTCCCCTTTTGTCTGCGACAAAGTTTTTTATTTCCCCTGGCAGAGACATCACACACACTATGCATACATTCAAAAAATCGACTTATGATTCGTTCAGAAATCAGCTTAGAATATGTTAAAAAGCAACAGCGATGCGTTTCAAAATCATATGAGTAAGCGATAGACCAACGTGCGCTAGATGCTAGGCGCTTTCTGAAACAAGTTTTTTTTTTTCGTCAAGAATACGAATTTGGCGCCCCTTGAAATTGCTGCCCGGGGCAGGTATCCTGGTCTGCCCACCCCCTAGATCTGGGTCTGTTCTTACTGTAAACATGGCAAATAACAAGAGCTGCAACTCGAAAAGATGAATAGTAAACATTTCATTAATGACTTAATTCACTAACCAATGTTCATTGGCTAGTCTGTTAATAAAGGAAATTGATTCATTTCATCAGAAACAATACGATTCAAAGATGATGTCAATCTTTCAGGAACCACAGAACTTCATATGTATCACGTTTTCAAAAAGGAAATTATTTAACAATCAAAAATTTTAGCATCACTGCTATGGCAAATTGATATATCGATTATATACCCTGTTATCAGCAAAAAATAAAAATAACATTTATGAAGGGACCAAACAAATACCGAAAAATACTTGTTATCTATAAATAAACTACCGGTATCGGTTTTAAGCGATCGGTTTTTCACATCTCTAGGCACTCGAAGTTGTAGCGCATATTACAGAATGTCTTTACGAAACCAAAACTGTGTTCCAATAACGGGATCATCGAAGATGCTTCGTCGTCATATTCTTAATTGAAACAATATGCTTACGTTCGTGTAGTTGTGTGAGTCGTTCAGAATGGCCACGGCAAATGAAGATTTTACGTTTTACTCCACTGAATTGCCTCGAGAACCGGAGGAATTGCGGAAAAAGACTATCGTAACAAATTAACGACAGGGAATTGTTTGGAGCTGCTGCCGTATAAATTAGAGGCAGTCGCTGCAGCAGCCACAAGCTATCATACGGGATGAGTCACTAACCATTGCCACCAAGAATAACTAGGAAAGTATGATTGGAACTGAAAAGTTTGTGGGACTAAAGTTGCATGGGACAACGAGGTCCATAATATGACGTGGGTTTTTTGTTGCTAGGTGGGAGTCGCTTCAGAGATATGAAGGTCAACTTTGTTTATTTTTTAAATGGGATGCTATAGATTGGTACTTATTTTCTGATAGCGGCTATCGAGACGAATCCAATGATGTGTAACAGTAAGGTCTTTGAAGGTCAACGAAGGTCAAAAAGGCGGCATGAACGTCCATTTAGAGAAGTGATAACCATTGGTATCAATGCAGTGCTGCAATCTTCTTATCATGGATTGAGTGGTATTCCTTATCACTTCGGCCCTTATCGAAGCACATGCTGTGACAATTCTCTCGCGTATATCGTGCAAATAGTAAATATTCGCTGAATACGGCATATCCATCTAACATGCCGTTGACATGTAAACACCATTCGACGGTTTCGCAATACAACACTGATAGGAACGATAAGTCTATAATCGTCAAACCAAGCGAATGTGAATGATGCATTCCTTCGAAGAACAAGTCGATATGCTTCTCATTTACGGAGAATCCCAGCAAAATTCAGAGAAAGTTAGACACACGCTGAAAGATATCCTCGACGTAGTCACCCTACACGTCGTACTTTTAAATGTGTATATGTATATATAAATTGAGAACAACTGGACCTTAACGCATCAGAAACATAGGCTATCCGGCAAAGTAAAATTACTAACGAGGAAACGGAAATTGGTACTCTTGCCACTGTGGTTCGAGATCCTTTTATTAGTTCGCGTCAAATCGCAAGGGAATCTGGCATCAGCCAGAGTAGTGTTGTTCGTGTCTTGCATCACCATAAATATCATCCTTACCATTTCAGTCTCCACCAAGAATTAACTGGTACGGATTGTATGCGTCGCATTGAATTCTGCCGATGGGCTTAACCTCAGATTCAAAGGGATGACACATTTATTAATTTGATTTACTAACGAGGCTACATTCACGAACCAGGGAAATGTTAATTTGCATAACACGCATTATTGGACAACTGAAAATCCATGTTGGCAGAGGCAAGTTGCTCACCAAGAACCGTGGTCGGTGAATGTATGGTGTGGGGTTCTGGAGGACAAAATTATAGGTCCCTGTTTCATCGAAGGAAATCTTAATGGTAGGAAGTACACCACATTCCTGCAAGAAACATTAGGAGTGTTAGTGGAAGAAATATCTTTAGGAACAAGGAACAAAATGTGGTAACAACACGATGGGTGTCCAGCACATTTTTCGCTGATGGCTAGAAATAAGTTGTAGAGACAATTCCCAAATCGTTGGATTGGATGCGAAGGAGATGCGTCGTGGACGACTCGTTCGCCAGACTTGACGCCTCTGTATTTTTTCTTGTGGGGATTCCTAAACGACATTGTTTATAAAGACGTTCCAACTACACCAGAAGATACGCAAGAGAGAATTGTCAGAGCATGTGCTTCGATAAGCGCCGAAGTGATAAGGAATACCACTCAGCCCATGATAAGATGATCGCAGCGCTGCATTGATAACAATGGTAATCACTTCGAACACCTTCTGAAAATGGACGTTCATGCCACTTTTTGGTCTTCGTTGACCTTCAAAGACCTTACTGTTACACATATTGGATTCGTCTTGATAGCCGCTTTCAGTAAAAAAGTATCAAACTATAGCATCCCATAAAAAAAAAGTTGACCTTCGTATCTCTGACGCGACCTCACCTAGCAACAAAAAGCAACGTCATATTATGGCCCCCGTTATCCCATGCAACTTTTATCACACAAACTTTTCAGCTCTTATCATAGTTTCAGAATTATTCTTGGTGGCAATGGTTAGTGACTCACCCCGTATAATAAATTAGATAATTTGCTAACAGTTCGCAAGAAATAACGCAGAAAGGTGTCGATTCTTATGTGCCAGGAAGTGACAGTGCCTGTGTATTCATGGAGAGGATGGAAGTTACATTGTATTGATCTTTTGCTTCCTTCATTTTAGAATTTGTTGAAAAACAGTTTACATGAGAGTCGAAAACGATGTCCTACGGCAATGTGAAGTGAACGTCCGAAAAACAATTCCAATGCAAATACTTTAATCAAACGATGAGAGCTGAAAAAATTAGTATGAGTGAAAAGATTGATATTAAACGGTATGGTAACTTTATATTGAAGCCAAAAGTGTCACGTGTCATATCAGGCGCAACTTGATAACTGAAATATTAGGTTATGATGACCAAAGATCTGAAGCAATCAATTAGATATAAAAATGAGAATTCAACATAATTTTATCTCCAGTGTCTAAAATGTACTCTACTTTTTTTTTTAAGAAAAAGAAATTGCACTTCCTAAATAGCAGTTACGATTCGTTATGTGATAGTGTGTAACACTATATAACACTATACGTATAAAGAGACAGGGAAGTCCTTGCACTAACTTTGGCCATTTGCTGAAACAATTATTTAGGATAGTTTTGTTCTTTGAATTTCTGGTGCAAATTAATTCGAATCTACAGCGGCGATTAATAATCAATAATTGCCCTCAGTGAGTTACGATGCAAGAAGAATTAAAATTTCTGGGAAAAGAAAGGGCAGAATAGCAGATGTTTCAAATTAACAGCACTACTTAATCACTTTATTGCTCTGAAGTAGGACTAGTTCACTAGCGAGAGGCTTTTGTTCGCAGCCGTTTCATTCTGGTGTTCAGTGCAAAAATGGCTCGGCGCATATTTTAACTCTTGTGCTCGGCGGAAGAAAAAAACGTTAAAGAAGCGAAGCGAGCCTTTTTTTCAGTTAACGTTTTTCATTCCATTACAGCGGCGATAAGCACCGTCTCTCCACGGACGCTCGTTTTAAATCAGCCGGATCTGGGTGGATTATTAAAGCGCTCATATCTGTCCGTTACACGCAATAAGGATCTCCGGCACGGGCGGTGCGGAGTCCCCGCCATCTGGCGGCAAATTTTACAACTGGCCGCCGATATTCTGCAGCGCGCTACGTGGCGGCAGAGCCCTCCGCCGGCGTTACTCGTAACTAATTGCAGCTCTTCGGCGAGACCGTGGCGTGAGTAATTCAATTAGCCTTTGTATTAATTAGGGGGAACGATATTGTGTGTTAATTTTGAGGAGTTGGAGCGCTTGTTCTCGACAAGTGGGCTGACGCGACGTAGAAGCTTTCTGGGTAAACGGGCTCGCTGTCGGGGTAAATAGGCAGCAAAAGGGGAGCCGATTTTGAGAGGCGTTTCTCTGTATTTCTAAACAATGGCCGACGCAAGCACACACAGCCGTGGACGAGAGATGGCCTCATTAAGTGAAATGCTGCCTCTCGCTTTGGCAATTACGACTGTGCACAACCGACATCCTAAGTATGTAGGATTACAGGCATGATTTGTCACTTAATGACGTTGTAACATTCGAGTTCGTCGTTCTAAAGACAACGCGTTTCTACATATACATTTGAACCTTATTGTTGGCGGTATGGTTTACTAAATCAAAGCGAAATAAAATAAACGGACAAGGTCCAGTAGTTGATAGTTATTGTAACAGAATTTCCTTGAAATGGAAAAACGCACTTTCTAGATCTCGGCATGTTAATAAGTATCAATGAAAGCACGATGGTTTTTTATACGATTTCTTAAAATGAACTGAAAAATGAAGACATTATGGCCTAATTAAAATTACTTGACAGTTGATACCTCACGAGTTGGAGTTGGTTTCTTCCAATAAGAGCTCTCAACGTCACGCCAGAACCGTACACCGTTGCCAAACAGGGTCATTCCATGTCAAGTCACCCAGGCCTTGACATCAACCAAGTCAGATTTTGATGAAACTTGGTACAATTACTTCTTTTATCATCCTGAAAGCACTTGTAAAATTTTTTTGCTCTATCTCTTATAGTTTTTTTTATAAATTTTTAAAGTTTTTAGATTTGGCGTTGTTTCAGCAGTCGGAAATCGTAACTTAAACGTGTCCTCACAACTAAAAAAATTTGTATATTAAAGAATACTCAAGATATCAGTATGAAATTTTGGAATAGGTTTGTGTATTACATCTAAATGTTAAAAAAATTACCATAAAGATATATTAAAATCTTCCAAATGAAAAAAATTTACAAGTTTATTTTTTTTTTTTTAGCTAACGGATGTTTAGTTTTACAAAAACTGCAATATCTAGAGTCTCAGAACTGATAGAAACCTCAAATTTGTTTTAAAATACTCTTAATTGTACAGGCTATTAGATAAAAGAAAAATTATGTTGGCTTTTTAACCTGTTTAATATTTATATAATTTTTAAAATAATATTAATTATATTTTAAAAATAAAAAGTACCAACTGACTTAGACACCGAAAATAAGTTTTTGTCTTCTTGGAGTAACAATGTACGCTTGGATTTTGTTTTGTTACTCCTGTGTTTTGAAGTAAAAAATTATTACAGTGTTAAATAGTGCTTGGATAGTATTTTATTAAGTTTATTCGAACTTTCAGTAAGTACTGTTACTTAGTTTACAGAGATTCTGTTCCAATATCCTATAAAAGTAACCAGAACAATAATCAGACCAAAAGGGAAATCAGTATGTCAGATACTCAAACCTGTAGCGTAGGGTTATTTAAAAAATTTGACTGTTTCCAAATAACCTACACACCTTCAAAAAAGTTACAACTGGTATCTGAATTGAGTGAGGAAGAAAAAGATTTGATCCACTTACGATCTGGAATTAATCTGTGTGAATTTAAGAATATATGTTAACACCACAGCTACTACTTTTTAAATGTTTTCAAAAAGTTTCAAACAACATGTGTAGACACACTAAAAAAACACAAAAAACCCATCAAAAAATCGTTGAGAAGTGTAGGCTTGCATCTTTCTAAACAATTACTGACAAAAAATATTAGCATAAATCCTGGACAAAAGCTTTGCTCAACATGGCGTAACTTTTGTGAGGAAAAATTAAGAGTTGAAGTCTATGAAAGTGAAACAGATGATGAAGTCATGATTGAATTAGAATCATTGGAATCCAGAAATGAATCCCTCGTACAAACAAACATTGCTCTTGATAATTTAGGTTTAACACCGATAAAGCTTCATGGCTTGTCAGAACAAAGTAAAGGGTCTTATTTTAAAAGGAAGGTTAGCAGTATTGAAAAGACTGCAAAAAAGGCGGTTTCAAAAGCATTAAAATATGATGCACTGAGTTCTGATGATGACGAAGAAGATACAAGTGCGGTTGAGAAAGCAAAGGATTTTGATGTAATGATTTCTCTTATGAAAGAGAAGATTTCATCTGTTGGGAGGTCTAGAAAAATCCATATTCCGACCTTGGCTCCAGATTCTTGGAGTCGAAATAAAGTGATGAAAAAATTTAATGTAAGTGAGTACATGGTGCGACAAGCTAGAAAGCTAAAATCTGAAAAGGGTATTTTGGAAACTCTTGGTCCAAAAAAAGGTAAAACTCTTTCTGAAAGTACAGTAAGACTTGTAACAGATTTTTATGAAAAGGATGAAAGTTGCAGAGTGCTACCTGGAACAAAAGACAAAGTAAGTGTTCAAAAAAATGTGTACATGCAAAAAAGACTCATTTTGTGTAACTTGAGAGAACTCTATTATTCTTTCAAATGGGAGAATCCCGAGGTAGAAGTAGGATTTTCAAAATTTTGTTTCTTGAGACCTAAATGGTGTATCCTTGCTGGTGCTGCAGGCACACACACTGTATGTGTATGCAGTATCCACCAGAATGTTAAACTATTACTGGATGCTGTAAAAATTGAAGAATCTTATAAAGACCTAATTAAGATGCTTGTGTGCAACATGGAAAACCAAAACTGCATGCTACATCATTGCGACAGCTGTCCTGCAAATATTGCACTAATTGAGTACTTAACTGAAAAACTAAGTGAAGATTATGATTTAGAAAAAGAAATTGTAATCAGTCAGTGGGTTAACACAGACGGCAGAAATGATCAGTCTATCCGTGTTGAAGACTACATTTCTTTATTGGTTAGGTCATTGGAAAAGCTCAACCCGCACTCGTTTATAGCAAAATCCCAATCAGCAGCCTTTAAAAGATTGAAAGAAGACCCACCACCCAAAACAGCAACTATTGTGATGGATTTCAGTGAAAATTATTCCTTTGTTATACAAAATGAGATCCAAAGTTACCACTGGAATAGCGGTGGTTATACTCTACACCCAGTTGGAGTTTTTCTAAGAAATGAGGAAAACAATGTTCTTGTTTCCAACCACTGTTTTATTAGTGATGTCCAAGAACATGACACTGGTTTTGTTAACTTTGTACAAAATGAAATTACAAAGTGGCTGTCATTACATCATACTGACATTGACTCAGTTCACTACTTTACAGATGGTTGTGCTGGGCAGTACAAAAATAGAAACAGTTTTAAAAATTTGACTGAACACTTGAGAGACTTTAATTTGAAGGCCCAACACTCTTTTTTTGCAACAAGTCATAGGAAGTCAATTTGTGATGGCCTAGGAGGAACTATTAAAAGAATTTTAAGGAAAGCCAGTCTACAGCTTTCAGACGAAGAACAAATAATGACAGCAATCGATGTGTACAAGTTTTGTGAAAAAAATATTGAAAACATTCATTTTCACTTTATTGACAAAAAAGAAGCTGATTTGCTACGGTTAAAACTAGAAAAACGTTATTCAGCAACCCGAACCATTCCTGCAACAAGAAGTTTTCTTAACTTCAAACCACTTCCAACAAACAACCTTGAAATTAGAAGGACTACAGATAGTGTAAAACCCTCCTTAGTCTTTTCTTTCCATTCTTCTTCTGATTGGGGTTCGTGTTGAACCATCCATAAATAGCTATGTGGCTGCAAATTATGATTCTAACTGGTACTTTGGACTGGTAAAAACAATATTCAATGATGAAGAAGATGCAGAAATTCTATTTCTACATCCTTCAGGGCCAGCTGCATCATTTTATTGGCCTGAAAGAGAAGATTCTTGCATAGTGCTTTTGGAGCACATAGTCTGTGTAGTAGACGCACCTCAATCAAGCGGCACTGGGAGAATGTATTACTTCAAAAAAGATTGTATCAAAAGAACTGAAAGCTCTTGGATGAAGTGGAAAAACAGTTTGAATCAACATTAATGTTTATTAAAAAGACAAAATTACTCAAAAAATTTAATGTTTCAAGCAATCAGTTGGGTTATACATAAGTGTCGTAAGTACACTATCTTTGTACATAATTCTAATGTAATCTACTATAATTAATAAACATGTTAAAAAGCCATCATTATTTTTGTTTTATCAAGTAGCCTGTATGTTTAAGAGTAAATTAAAATAAATTTGAGCATTCTATCTGGTCTGAGAGTCTAGATATTGCAATTCTTATAAAACAAAACATCCGTTAAAAAAAAGAAAAATACATATATATTTTTTTCATAGAAAATATTAATATATTTTAATAGTATCAAATGGTTCAAATGGCTCTGAGCACTATGGGACTTAGGTCATCAGTCCCCTAGAACTTGGAACTACTTAAACCTAACTAACCTAAGGACATCACACACATCCATGCCCGAGGCAGGATTCGAACCTGCGACCGTAGCAGTCCCGCAGTTCCGGCCTGCAGCGCCTAGAACCGCACGGCCACCGCGGCCGGCTTTAATAGTATCATTTTTATCTTCAAATATGTATAATAAATAAACTTGCTGCAAACATTCATGATGTTATCTAAAAGAGTTTTTAAGAGAAGCAATTTTAAAGTTTTGAATACAAATTAAATTTAACATTTTCGAAGGTTCGGAAAACGCAAAACACAAAAACTTCAAAAATTTATAAAAAAAACTATAAGAGATACAGTAAAAAAAATTTGCAGGTGTTGTCAGGATGGTATTAGAACCATTTGAGCCAAATTTCATGAAAATCTAAGGAGGTGGGTGTAAAATTTATTTTTTATTGGGTGATTTGATATGGAATGACCCAACAGGCACAACGTTTGGTCAGTTCACTTCCAATTATTTGTTGCGTTCTTTTTTGATGTGTCTGGATTCCGAATCATTTGTGTGGCGCTTTTATTACGTATGTAGGAACAGTTGCTAACCACACCAACACGATGCTAATGCAATGCACAAGTTTCATACAGAGCACGAACCAAATACAGCTGGATACTTCAGTGTCACTTATGCAGATATCATACAGAGATCGGCTTACATAAGATAAGCTTTGCACGGCATTGCATGATGCGGAATTATTTAGGTTGCAATTAATCTGTGTGACTGGATCACCAGAATCATAAATATACGAGGGTTGGAACTTTAATAGTGGCAACTATTTATTTACAGCTCGTACAAAATAGATACGATTTCAAAGTTTTACTGACCTTCAAAGTAGTCACTATCATTGTGTATAACCCATTGCCAGCGATGTGCAAGTCGTTGGATACTCTTAGCAGAGCCAGTTGTGTTGACAGTTCTGGCGGCACGATTTATTGCCCTACGAATTTGTAGCAGTTCTGAAGCGAGTGCCGTGAAGTGTTTCCCTCAGTTTAGAAATCGAGTTGAACTCACGAGGGCTTAAGTCAGGGGAATGCAGTAGGTGGTATAGCACTTAGCATCCCCATCAACTTCCTGGCAGATTAAAACTGTGTGCCGGACCGAGACTCGAACTCGGGACCTTTGCCTTTCGCGGGCAAGTGCTCTACCAGCTGAGCTACCTAAGCACGACTCACGCCCCGTCTTCACAGCTTTACTTCTGCCAGTATCTCGTCTCCTACCTTCCAAACTTTACAGAAGCTCTCCTGCGATCCCTGCAGAACTAGCACTCCTGAAAGAAAGGATACTGCGGAGACTAGCCACAGCCTGGTGGATGTTCCCAGAATGAGATTTTCACTCTGCAGCGGAGTGTGCGCTCAGCGCACACTCCGCTGCAGAGTGAAAATCTCATCCTGAAATCAATAACAGCTTGCACCGTACGTGCTTGAACATTGTCCTGCAAAATGATGGCCAGGTCCTTCAGGAAGTGCCATCACGTCTATCTCTAAGCTGGACGTTGGTTGTGTTCCAAAAATGAACAGCATAGAGACAGCAGTGATGACACTTTCTGCACGACCTGACCATCATTTTGCAGGACAATGCTCAAGCACGTACAGAGCAAGCTGTTATTGATTTGTTTGACTGATGGGGCTGCTAAGTGCTATACCACCTTCTGCACTCCCCTGACTTACGCGCTAGTGAGTTCAACTCGATTTCTGAACTGAAGGAAACACTTCACGGCATTCGTTTCAGAACTGCTAATAATTCGTCGGGCATCAGACCGAGCCGCTCGAACTGTCAACACAACTGGCAGAGCTAAGAGTATCCTACGACTTCCACATCGCTGGCAACGGGTTATACACAATGCTGGTGACTACTTTGAAAGTCAGTAAAACTTTGAAACACGTATCTATTTTGTACGAGCTGTAAATAAATAGTTGCCACTGTTAAAGTTCCAACCCTCGTATGTATTTCATAGAATGGTGTGGCGTAGCGTAATGGTTAATATGTTAACCCCAACTGTCGATGGTTGCAGTTAAAATCTTGTCAAATGTAGCATCATTTTCTTTTATTTATAAATCTAACCAAAAGAGTTTATTATTTTTATACAGATAATTGATTTAACTGAAATTTTTTATTTCTAATCTTTGCTGCGACATTTTTCATCATGGTATTGGCTTTGTTACTCGATCTTATGTTTATTTCTATCCTTTTTTTTCGTTTGGAATCTGCCTGTGTCGCCTATAATCTGGAACCAAGTGCCAACCAGGACTGCTCATCGGCTGGTAAAGTGGCTGTTCGTATAGCCGGTGTGAGGATAGTTTCAGATAAACTATAGCGGGAAATTACTGTTTGTTTTCAGCGCTAAAACTGGAAATTTTTTTCTGTCTTGAATTTGCTCGTAAAGATTAGGTTTAGTCGCCGTGAACGAAGCGATTGTGATTTTAATTCTTCCGTGGACTGTTGACTGCCGTTTTCTCGCATATATTGCACATCACGAGATTGTGGTTAGCTTGGAACATGCGTTTAAATTCAGGGCTACAAACCGTTCCGTCTGCCGCAGTTTAGTAACTGGTCGCTTAAAATCGGGCAGTCGACGGAGTATCTCGCATTTCCGAAATATCTCGCTGCAGTCACTTCTTAGGCTGCTCAGCGTTACTCGTTAACAGCATTTGTGAAACGACCTGCCGAGTGTTTCAGCTATAACCGAGCAGTAGCCGGCAGCCGATGTGGCAACTTTGTAGCGGCAAGCTACAGACGCCAGGTATCAAGCAATTTTAATCGGACTATAGTTTATTTCCACTGACCGATATTCTTCTTTCTTGTGCCTTTGTCCCTCATCTAGGCGGGGTCGCCGTGGTTACGACAGGAGGTGGCATTGTTTCTCCCCTTCCGACCCGCCCTATCATGGAGGCAGTAAATGTACTCAGTTGTCTGGGTGTAGCATTACCCATGTGAAAATTGCGAAGAGATTGTTAATTGTGTAACTGAGATGGAGCTCGGGTACCAGCCCAGTATTCACCTTGCGGGATGTGGAAAACCACCTAAAAACTACATCCAAGCTGGCCGGAACACCGGCGCCCGGCGCCGGTCTGCCAGGCGGATTCGATACGTGGCCGGCGTACCTGCCCGAATCCCCGAATGGCGTGCTAACACGTGCGGCTACGCGAGTGTGTTATCTGCATTCGCTAACTACTGAATAATTTCTTGGGGCCACTTAAAATATTTCCAGAATACTGAAGTATGCTGTTAAAAATCTGCTGTTAGTTACAAAACTTTCTGAAGACACTTATCCAACTAAAATTCAGTTTTCGACACGAAAATGCTTAACAAGAACAATCTTAACACTAGAACACAAAAGAAAAATCGCTTAGCAACAAATAAATTGAAAAAAAATGGTAGGATGTCTTGTGAAACGAGCTGTCTAAAAATAAGATATAAATAGATTAGAAACACATCTGACGCGCCCTCAAATAATGCTCGAACAGGTGTACAGCAGCCACTGAAGTTGAGCGCTGTCGGGCTGGGCTAGAACTTGGATGGGGGACCGTATGACCTGCCGAGTGCTGTTGGCAAGCGGGATACACTCAGCCCCTGTGAGGCAAACTGAGGAGCTACCTGATTAACAAGCAGTGGCTCCAGTCTCGGAAACTGACATACGGCCAGGAGAGTGTTGTGCCCCTCCATATCCGCATCCGCTGACGCCTGTGGGTGAGGATGACACGGCGGCTGGTCGGAACCGTTGGGGCTTCATGGCCTGTTCGGGCGGACTTTAGTTAGTTTAGCGCACAGCAGGTGAGCTTTAAATTCTCAATTGGTACTTCGTTTGCATCACACGATTTCCAGCGTCATTTCACAGTCACATCAAATGTTTTTTCCAATCTATTTTATTTCTTATTTTTATACAAATAATTTAAAAAACTATTGCCCGTTTCTTTTTTTCAATTGTTTTTAGTTTCAAATTTGTTTCGCAACCATTGTAAGCAGGCTGTTTAGGTTTTTACGTTGGTAACGCCACGTAGCGCTCTGTATGAAAATCACTGGCTGTGTTGTGTGCAGTCTGTGCCTGGTTTGCATTGTTGAAATATTCGCTATTGTAGTGTTGGACAGTTGGATGTGAACAACGCGTAGCGTTGCTCAGTTGGAGGTGAGCTGCCAGCAGTGGTGGATGTAGGCAGTGAGATGGCGGAGTTTTGAGAGCGGATGATCTGGACGTGTGTCCGTCAGAGACAGTAAATTTGTAAGACTGGATGTCATGAACTGATGTATATATTATGACTTTTGAACACTATTAAGGTAAATAAATTGTTTGTTCTCTATCGAAGTCTTTCATTTGCTAACTATGCCTATCAGTAGTTAGTGACTTCAGTAGTTTGAATCTTTTATTTAGCTGGCAGTATTGGCGCTCACTGTATTGCAGTAGTTCGAGTAACTAAGATTTTTGTGAGGTAAGTGATTCGTGAAAGGTATAGGTTATTGTTAGTCAGGGCCATTCTTTTGTAGAGATTATTGAAAGTCAGATTGCGTTGCGCTAAAAATATTGTGTGTCAGTTTAGTGATGATCAGAATAAGTAAAGAGAGAAATGTCTGGGTACGTTCAGTTTTGCTCAGCTGTTTGAAAATCAAATATCGTAAGGGGTTTACTAGCACAGTAATTCATTAACTTTTCTAAGGGGACGTTTCACCATGATGTATAATACTTCAGCGGTCTTCTATTGTTATTATTATTATTATTATTATTATTATTATTATTATCCTCATTATTATTGTTATGTTTGTGTAAATCAAGAGAAAGCAGAGAAGTTTCAGTTTATTCAATGATTTGGTTTTTTTTTTTTTTTTTTTTTGTCACTTCATTTGTGTAGCTAGCAGCACCTGACTGTGATATATTTCAGCTTTCCTGGTAAATTTGTACATTTCACACTCTTAGTTTGGCTACGAAAATTCGAAAAAAGTCTATTGCGTTATTTCTTTAGAGTCTGGGTTTTGCGCTACTGACACATGCCCAAAACTCGTTTAACACAATACATTG
Source organism: Schistocerca cancellata (assembly GCF_023864275.1). Taxonomy (NCBI): domain Eukaryota; kingdom Metazoa; phylum Arthropoda; class Insecta; order Orthoptera; family Acrididae; genus Schistocerca; species Schistocerca cancellata. The sequence continues at coordinate 10,746,426 of NC_064635.1, read as the reverse complement.
CTTGACACCAAACATTGCCTGACACAGAACATTGCTTAACAGGAAATAACAAAACGGTCCCTGTACAGTACCATAAAAAAGGACGTTTAAAATAAGTAGCGATATTTGACAGTTGTGTACGGAGCTCGTGCAGCCAAGCGCAGTCGCCATTGTGTGCTGGGCCTACTCGGCGCGGAACGTGGCAGCCAAGATTGCCTGCGTGTACAGAAAGCCCGCCGATCTGCGAGCTTTCTCAAACGATTATCTAATAAACTCTGATTGTCGTACATCTTACAGTTTCATTCGTCAGATTCGTGATGGAATCCCTATCATTTCGTTAGTTATTGTGATATTTCTATAGTAGGTAACTACAGCAAGAAATTGTTAAAATAGGTTTCGCTATGAATTTGTGTTTTGTGCGTGTTAGGTTCCATGTTGCTGCGTATTAAATGTAAACAATATATTGAATTATTCTTTAAATTTGTAAGATTGGACAATCTCGAGAAAATGGAATGTATGAACAGCGCTCCGTGACGAACTCGTGCGTCGGTGGAAAAAAAAAAGAAAAAAGCAGAATGAAATCTTCATAAATTCTTCGTGTTTTATAAATGGTTTCATTTATCGAAACATCTTGGCAAACGACACTGCGCAATAGGACAGTGTTTTGATGTATGGTTAATATGCGAAACTTCCATATCTACAGCGATACTCAGGCGACTACAGACTTTTTAGTGAAATAGTGTAATTACAGAGGGCCACCGATAGCTGGTGGAACTAGAATTGCTGTGGATTTTGCTACAATGTAAGTGAAGAAGTTACATGTTTATTTTTGCACCGAAAAATAAACTATCGACTTGACTTGTATTCAGTTGCTAGTTTAATAATACACTATTTCTGGATTCTGTCGCAATTTCAACCGCATTAGAAAGTGAGATGAATATTTCTAATTCTGCTGGGGTGTTTTGACAAAGGAAGCAGATTTTAACATGGCAACAAGAGGAGTTACGTACTAGTCGAAACTCGTCACAGTCCATCATGAATCAATGTCTACTCAACTAACTTCTTAGTATGGGTGCTAATTCAAGACCAGTCCTGTCCTGTATCATTTGCAGTGGCTTCTTTCGTCAGCATTTCAAACTCAGTGGGCGTCACTTCTTGTTGCTACATTACTTTTTACTTAGGACCCTTGTACTCTAGCGGATTTAAATAAGCACGATACGGAGGAAGCCTGATTAAGCTATGCCCTTTACCATTAGCCAGTTCGTCGACCTGGTAGCGTCGAGTTTTCGCTTATACAGCACTACAAGTTCCATTAACACTTCGCCTTAAGTATTCTAGGTTCAACTCTGTCTCGTGGAACATCTCTTTGTAACTAGAGCGAAACATCTGCTTTCCTCCGCTGCATTGTTGGAAATTTATGCAACACAACAGAGTGGTATGGCGTTTTGTCCATTATTATTTTCGAACTCCGAGGAAACAAAGGCACCAAAATCATTTACACCTTCGATGGAGAGCGTTGTTCGAGATGGTCTCCAGGGATGGGTCTCTCCGAGAAAACAGGCACCAAAGCATTGCGACAAACAGCGAGTTGACATCAGGCAGCTCCACAACAAACTCGCGACCGCCTTACGAGGTAGACCCCCCCTTGCCGCTGCTGGCCGAACACGCGTGTTTTCCTCTTTCGTCCACGCAAGCAAGTCCTTGCTCCTCGTAGCGAGTCCAACACCAGCTGACACGAGCGCGAAAACACCCGTGAGATCACAACAGGGGCAAAGATCCTAGTACAGCCGGCCGGTGTGGCCGAGCGGTTCTAGGCGCATCAGTCTGAAACCGCGCGACCGCTACAGTCGCAGGTTCGAATCCTGCCTAGGGCATGGACGTGTGTGCTGTCCTTAGGTTTAAGTAGTTCTAGGTTCTAGGGGACTGATGACCTCAGATGTTAAGTCCCACAGTGCTCAGAGCCATTTTGATCCTAGTACAGCCGGGTAATCGATAGTGTCTCGCCAAAGGGCTGGTGTGGCAGAAAAGGTGCACCACGGCTCAATGATGTCTTAGGAAAAATTCACAAAAGAAATAGAAGATAATTTTAAGGGTGACAAGAAGATATTAGGTAACAGAAGGGAGCAAAAATACTTCAAAAGTCATCGACCAGGAAGGGAAAACCCATACGGGAGGAAGAAGTAGTTTTGAATGTGTGCAAAGATTACTTCAAAATCCATGTGAAGGACAGGATGAAATAGACACAATGAAACAGAAGGAGACGAAAGAAATAACATCACCGCAGATGAAACAGAAAGAGACGATCTGCACAGGTTACACGCAGAGAAAGCTGTGGTACAAAAGAGAAAATGTCAAATGGTGTAGATGACATCAGTAATGGAAATGATCGGAGCGGCAGAACCTGTCGGAATTCTGTGGCTGTGTAGAACAATGAGGATTTTACGCCCGTATAGAAAGATCCATAATGATTGGAAAAGGGGATGATTATTGTATCTATTTTTAAGAAGAGTAAAAATGGCGCTCAGTGAGAACTACCGAGAAATAGCGCTAATGTGGATTTTATGAAAAAATAGTTCCAAATACCACGAGGCACAAGGTAGAACCACAATTAAGAGAAGAACAGCGAGTATTTCGAGCTGGAAGGTCAACTATAGATGCCATATTTACAGGCAGACACGTTACAGAAAAGAAATGGGAATTTGGGGAAAATATCGTAGATGCATTCATAGATATAAAATGAGGGTCATCACACTGTTAGAAAGGAATAACGGTGGCAGTATGGCAAGGTCTGGATAGATTGGAACTGTCAAAAGAAATGCAATTCAGAATGAGAAACATGTATAACAAATTCCCGACTTGTGTTATAAAGATGGCAAGAAATCAGAATGTAGGACATGGACAAGGAAACATTTAAGCAGAATAGAAGCAACAGAGATAGTTTCTACGAGGAATCGTTGTTAAGACGAGAAAGAATAGGATGGTGAATGAAATAGTACGAAACACCCTGCAGATCACACCCTAAAAGAGACGGTGTAGAGTAATAGGCTTAAATATTTGGCCACGTTAAAAAGAGTGGGACCAAAACGACTTTCAAGAAGAGCCCCAGAATGGGCAGAATGTGGAAGGAGACCAACTGGAAGACCACGAACAAGATGGAGAGAACACGTGAAGGATGGTGTCAAGCTAAGAAGACTGCAGTGCGAGCAAAGCTTAACGACAGGCTGTGGGAGGAAAGAGAAACTTGGACAGGCCCTATGAACGACCTGCACAAGCACAAATGTTTAGGAACAGGAAGAAGAAGAAGAAGACGACGAAACATTTACAAACGCGAAAGTAAGTGAAACGTGACAGACCTAAGAATCGTCAGGTATCGAAATGTAGACCCTTGAGCCCATAGTCTGACACTTCATTTTTTTTTTACTCTTTATTTAGCTGCATACCACTTACTGAAAAACATTGTTAAGAACCTTTTATCTCCAACACTAAAAGTGAACGCTAAAGAAGAGAGAAACTAAGAACAGTTTGAGAGGTGGCATGAGCCCCCTCTCATTTTCTATCTTACGATTTTCCTCTCTAATTGCATGCAGTGAAAAGTCACTATTCCATCACACGCGGACTTCCCACGCAGCGTCTCTCGTCACCCGGGTGGTCCGGTGACAGGTGGGCTCTGCTGATCTGGAAAGGGTTAAGCCGACAGGTGTGAGGAAGTCGAGTGAATGCTTTGCAGACGCCGACATTGTCAAAAGACATGCCCGGAGGGGTCTGAAGTAGCGGCTGGGCTAGAGGTTCCGTTACTTCGCAGAAACTTAGCGAAAACACTTTCTGGCGGGCTACCAGCGAGGCATGGGAATGACTTGTGTACCCAGGCAATTGTGGCGAGAAAATTCCCGCGCTTTCTGCAAAATAGTAACTGTGATTGGCTTGCTCAGGGCATAGCTCCGTGACGTAGCAAAATCAGCGCAGAAATTGGCGCCAAGAATCTCCATTGGTGGAATGGTAGTGCTCCGGCAATAGAGTGGAATTTTCCGCCGGTTTTCGAGTTGCTGATTGGAACGTTTAACCACGGCCACTGTCGTGGGGGTGGGAATGTTGTGTGTTCGGCCTGTACGGGTGCTCGGGGTAGTCGGCTCTCGCCTTTCGGTCGAGGACGTCGAAGCAACCAGCCATCGCCTCCGGTACGCCAAATCGTGTTCTTGCAGTTAAGAAGACAGATTAGTAAGGTATGTCCGCAGCACCAGCAGACAGGGATTTTCCTAGGTGATAATCAGAGCTCAGCAGAGCGCGCCTGTTCGTCTTTTTCTAACTTTGTTCTGTCTTGGGTAGCAGCAATTAATGTTGGGTTGGCTATGTGTTTTCTCTTAAGATTTGAGTTGCAAGGAATTGGCTCCACATACCACTTCGTCATAATCCTCACAATCTAGTTTAGGGACAACTTCACATTCACAGCGTTTGTTTGAGTGTCCAATTTGAGCCAATTTGATGTATTGTAAATGTTTCATGTGTTTTTGTTTATTACTTTGTGTTTAGTCTTAATAAATCATATTGTTATTTTGGACAGAACTTTCATTCTGTTAATCGGTAGAGCAACCCTATCATTCCTCACTATGTTAATGAAACCTTCGTTTATTTAACTTATTTATCAAATTAAATTATTGCAGGTGCCAAACTCTCTTCTACTCCACTGGCAGGGTTGATTAGAGTCAGTTCGTGTATTTTTTTTAAATCCTTGTGCAACAGCAAAAGTCGGAGTTAGAATAGGGGGGGCTTAGAGCATCATTTACGTATGTCGATTCTAGAAGAATTTAGTGTTAAATACACTGCTAGCCCCGGCACCTCGCTTAAAATGGCGACCCTTAGCCTCGGATCTTTCCTGAGAATCACTGATTAACAAACAGTATTCTTGGTACGAACATTCAAATTTTTTTCTCTACTTTTTTATGATTAATACCCTAGTTCTTTTTCTTGTAGTTCCGTGATTAGTTTTAAGTAGCGGCGCATTATTTTTTTTGTTTTCAGCGTATATATTTGTTTGTTTGTTCATTGTTTTATGTGTTTCTTTGATGTGGTGTCCGCACCACATCACATTTTGTCGTGTTTGTGTGCAGTTTCTGTACCACAACAAATCGTGCATGTAATTACAGCGTTGTTGAAATTTTATGTCTATGTGGAAAAATATACGGAGTAGATTATTTTTATTGTGCATCGTAGATAAATTAGTTTTTCATGAATGATCATGGGAAGTAAGGCACGACTATTATCCAGCGAAGCTAAAACAAAAGAGGATACATAATGGATAAGGGGCAATTTACTGACGGGGATAGGTTCGGAGATGAGATGTGTACATTTTTAGCAGGACAGGACGCCAGGGTCATTGATGAGGAAGGTGATTTGGACGTGATCTCAGAGCAGCGTTGCGGCCGTGATTATGATAGTGGAGGATGGAACAGAGACAGGCACACAGGTCGAGACGGTAGCAGAAGTTTGTAGTCAAACGAACGAGAGCAGACAGGGGCCAACTTGGTCACGTCATAGCTCTAGCGCCCAGGTGTCCAGAGTTACATCGCCCATGTGTGACGAGGATCAAAAAGATGACATTAACCCAATACTGAGCTTCCTACGATCAATGAAAGAAGAGGCTGACGAACAACGTAAGAAGGAGAAGGTAGAAGCGGACGAACAGCGTAAGGAGGACACTGAGACTATAATTTCGCATATAGAAGCAATTCGTGGGGAATTACTAACAATAAAGAAAGAATGTGGAGAAGCAAAACAAATGTCAATGGTAGCACAAAAAGTAGCAGGCCTAGCCAAAACGGCAGCAACAGGGGCAATGAAAATCGCAAAAGTAACTTCTCTACTCGCAGGACGCTTGCGACGTGCAACACAAGCTCACTCAAAATCCCTAGCGTTCTTAAAAACCCAAGGTAATATCGCGGTTACGAACATCGCGAAACGAATGAAAGAAGTAGAGAGTCGGATAGCAAAACTAGAGCAAAACGGGCACACGAGCACTGCGCGTTCGGATACCTATGATGGAGTACACAGAATTGTGTCTCCGAGGAAAAGCTCGCCGTGCTCTAGCCCAATGACCGAGTGCGGAACTAACAATGCACAGGGAGAAACAGCGAGTAATAGCTCCTATAATTGTAGCCCACTTAGGAGAGTGAATTCTGAGTGCCACTGTGATACAGAGGTAGCAAGTCACAGTTATCAGCAAGATAGATCAGGACACTCAGCAGACGTGCAAGTATCGGAAACGAGTGACAACACCAGTGCGAGGATCAGACAGGATTTTGATCACAATCACTTCCTGTCGATACTAAAATTCCAGAAGTTCAAAGATAATGGAGGGTCGATGCATCCGAAGAGCTGGGTGATGCAGTTTACAAATTCATTACCGTCGTCATGGCCAACCCAGGCAAAATTAGAATTCATGTGTGGACACATCGAAGGCCAAGCCGCGGAAAAGATGCGGGGTGTGGCAGCGACGTGTCGGACTTATCAGGAATTTGTTGGTGCATTCCTGCGGACCTACTGGTCAAAGGAAACGCAAGACAGGATTAAAGAGGAAATATTTTGTCCTGAACTGGAAGTGTCCGGGCATAGGAGCGCAACCAAATTTTTTGATGATTTACTCAAGAAGAATCAGTTTTTAGATAGTCCATATAGCAACGGAGAAATCATTAAATTTTGTTTTTCCAAATTGCCAGTTAGGCATCAACAGACACTTGTCGGGAAGTGTGGATCTGACATAGAAGCATTCAAGAGTCTATTGCGCGAACTCGAAGTAGTCTTTGATAAACAAGACGCAAAGGACAGGAAGAAGGCACAAAATAACAAATACCACGGGCCAGGAAGGGAAGACGACAACAGATCGCATAATCGCACTGGTCAGTTAGGAAACCAGGGTTACGGAAGTCAAGGTTACGCTATTCAAGGTTATGGAAACCAAAGACACGGAAACCAGAACGTCAAGGAGCAGGGTCAATCTAGACAAGGAATCTGGGATAGGAGGAATAACGAACGGCAAAGCGACCATAATTGGAGAGAGCAAAACCGAGGACAACATTGGAATCAGGAGATTGAAACTAGACCCGCAAATCCTAATGCACGTCAGAGGAGGGGGAGCTTAACAAGGGATTGACGCCAGACTAGTGCGAACACAGGCCGCCGGAATTTCGCACGTAATCTCGGACCTGGCCAACTACGGATGATACATTACGAAGATTTATCAGAAATCCTGCTCGAGGAACATAAAGCAACTCGTCGACAAGATCGGCAGCCTCTTATCACAGTAGCAATAGCTGAAAAGAGTATGAATGCGATAATAGATAGTGGAAGCTACATAACAGCAATATCTGAGGCAGCATACAAGAGGTGCTCTCAGGAGATGGACTGGCCTGTCCTATCGGTTAAGAAAACCAAAATAAAAGGGGCATTAGCGGGTAAATGTACGGAGGTCACCCAACAAACAAGACTGGAATTCTCCTGCCAAGGACACAAAATAGAGTCTAACTTCTAGATCGTGCCAAATCTGGCGATCGACATGATAATAGGAACGGACTTCCTAAATGAACATGAAGCGATAGTTGATCTAGGACGAGGTGAAGTGGTTTTGAGGAAAGGGAATCCCGTCCACATTAAGTTCGACGACCAGCTGATCCCAGCTCAACTACCGTCTAACAGTGTACGGATAAACTATGCGTCACTGAAAGACAGAAAGGAAGAACAGGTCGACGTTGCGGGTAGGGGAGAGGACACGGATGAGAATGAAGTCGGAATAATGGGAGAAATAAAGGAGAAAATAGGAGAAAAAGTGGAAGCAATAAAGAATATAAGGTGCGACCACCGCAAAGAACTTCATAAATTACCAGTAGAACATGCGGAGGTCTTCCTTCCCAAGACAGGATCAATAAAGAACTTCCAATATGAATTTCGTGTACGTCCGCACAACCAGTTCCGTGTGCCACCCTATCCAATCCCCTTGGCATATCGACAGAAAGTAGCAGCTGAAATTACGCGAATGCTGAGTGAAGGAATAATAGAACCTACGGCTTCAGCCTATAATAACCCGTTAAGAGTAGTCGAGAAGGCAGATGGTAGTATTCGTTTAGTCTTGGACTCGCGACAAATTAATACCATAATAGAACCCGAAACAGACAGACCGGAACGATTAGAGGAACTCTTACAAAACTTCCATGGAATATCAATCTTCTCATCAGTTGATCTAAAATCGAGTTTCTGGCAGATCGAGCTCCATCCAAATTGCAGACAGTACACAGCCTTTTTAGCATTTGGAAGATGTTACCGGTTTCGTCGTCTACCATTTGGTTTGAACGTTTCATCTGCCGCATTCATTCGGGGGCTGGACGGCATACTAAGCGATAATTTGAAACGTCATGTCACCAGCTATGTGGACGATTTGCTGATCGCGGAGAAATCTTGGGGAGAGCACAATGCGGTCCTCGGTGAACTCCTTGCGACATTCAAGGAATACGGAGTGACTATCAATATCGAAAAATCGAATTTTGGGACGTCCTCGGTCAAATTTCTGGGACATATCATCACGGGTGAGGGCATTGCGCCAAATCCCGAAAAGATCGAAGCGATTAAAAAGTTTCCCATTCCTACGACAAAGAAGCAGTTAAGGGGGTTCTTGGGGATCATAAATTTTTACAACCGCTTTATACATGTCAAAACTCAGAGCAGTCCTAGGTTGCATCAACTTACAGGAAAGAAGATTCCTTGGGAATGGGATGAGGCGGCCGAATCCGAATGGAAAGCATTAAAATTCGCATTATTACAAGCACCCATTCTATCACACCCTAATTTAGCAGAAGAGCTTTGCATAGTAACGGACAGTTCATACTCAGGTCTGGGTGTCATGGTGTTCCAAGACTATGTACATGAAGGAAACAGGGTGTGGAAGACAATTGCGTTTGGTAGCAGAGTACTAGGCAAGAGTGGGAGGAATTACTCAGTAACCGAGTTAGAGGCGCTGGCTATTGTATTGGCGTTTGAAAAATTCAGATACCTTCTGTTTGGTCGCAAGACGAGGGTCTACACAGACCACAAGGCACTCGAGTTCTTGATGACTGCAAAGCTTAATCACAGGCGGCTCATTAGGTGGGCATCATATCTGCAGCAGTACAACTTTTCGATAGAATATATCCCCGGCAGTCAGAACATTATTGCAGACGCCTTATCACGGTCACCGATCGGGTTTGAGCACAACATTGAAGAAGATCTGGAGGAAAATCACTACTGCCTTTTCTATATGCAGAAAGTACCCTTTGAAAATTTTATTACCTGTAGTATGCAGGACATCAAGAAGGAGCAAGACAAGGACCCTGCCCTAGTGTTATTGAAACAGAAATGGATAGACAGAAGACACGCCACCATCAGGCAGTTCTACCTCTTGCGGAAAGGCATAATTTTCCACCGAAATTATGCAAATGACACTGAATGGGGGGTATGCATCCCTGAACACCTAATAAACAAGTTTATATGGCATACTCACCTCAGCTATGGACACTTCGGACCACGCAAGTGCAATCTCAAGCTAAGGACCATGTGTTACTTTCGAAACATGGAGCGTCGAATTCGGAGGGTACTGTCGGTGTGTAAAGACTGCCAAAAGGCTAAGCACACCACTGTGAACATGCAGACACCATTATACCCAATCGTACCGACCAAATTAAGACAATTAGCAGCAACAGATTTGATGGGACCTTTGCCAAGAACAAGAAGAGGATATACTTACGTATTAGTGTTTGTTGAACTAACGTCCAAATACGTTACCTTTACGCCACTGAAGAGGGCGACAGGACGAACTGTATCACGAGCCCTAATCCGGGATTTCCTACAACAGGTTGGTCATGTGAGTAAAATTATTTCTGGTAACGGGCCACAGTTTAAGTCAAAAACAAGGAAGGAGACGTTGCGTCGATGTAAAATTGATCCCATTTTTATATCTTCACACCATCCGAGCTCGAATGCTGCAGAACGGGTTATTAAAGAACTCGGAAACTTGTGCCGGTTGTACTGTAACAAACAGCACACGACATGGGACGTATTCCTTAAAGACTTCCAGGATGTGATCAATGAGGCACCCATGGGATAACAAAATTAGCATCCATTACAGTACTGAAAAACCGGATTCCTAAGGACTTGATAACCGAGGTCGTAAACTTCCCACCAAGGGCGCGAACGCAGCACCAAGCCATAGTGGATTCGGCTCTCAAGAGGATACGGGCTGCAGCAGAGGTCAGGAAGAGACGTGCCGACAGGGGAGCTCGTCTACGACACTTCCAAATTGGACAAAAGGTGCTCGTTAAGTCTTCCCGACTTTCGAACAAACAAAAAATGAAATGCCAAAAATTCTACTCTGTTTACAACGGCCCGTACCGTATAAGGAGAGCAGCTCACCACAATGCTTATGAATTGGAGACGCTGAAAGAAAAGAAGTCCATAGGACTCCACCACATCTCTCACATAAAGGTTCAAATGGCTCTGAGCACTATGGGACTCAACTGCTGTGGTCATAAGTCCCCTAGAACTTAGAACTACTTAAACCTAACTAACCTAAGGACAGCACACAACACCCAGCCATCACGAGGCAGAGAAAATCCCTGACCCCGCCGGGAATCGAACCCGGGAACCCGGGCGTGGGAAGCGAGAACGCTACCGCACGACCACGAGATGCGGGCCCTCACATAAAGGAGTTCGTGGAATAGTAGTAGTGTAAGTGGTGTACATAGTAGAATGGGCAAATACATGAACCTTGCTATAGTAGTAGTGTAAGTGGTGTACATAGTAGAATAGGCAAAGATATGAACCTTTCTTCGGGGAACAATAATCGTTGCATTAATAGATTAAGATTGTTAAAGTATTAACACGCTGCGTTTTCTCGCATAAGAATTTACTGCTGTTAACTTTTTCTGTCTATGTTCGGGATCTCCTCTGTCGTTGCGATAAGAGGCACTACCTTTCCATGAGCAATGTTTTTGTCCTTTCCTATCTGGTGTCCATGTTAAGGGATAAAGATGAGTGACGAGATGTCGCACAAACGGGCGCATACAAGAACGTGCTCTTAGAAGCGTTCTGAGAAGTCGTGATACGCTCCATAGCGACCACAACCTGTTCGTGAGACGTTCATACCAATGCTTGCAGGCACGCGTCAGTGCACTGCAAGATTGTGGTATATTGCGTGATTTCGAGGATGAATATGGGCAGTATAGTTTTTTGCAGAGCTGCGCCAGCATCGTTGTCTTGCAAGACGGGGTGAACCTGTGAGCGTTTGACTCCAATGGTGCCCTAGACGAGAGAAATGCGGGCATAAAGCCTACCATGCCAATGTGCTGGTTGAGGATTTAGCGTGCTGCTCGTGAATGTCACAGATGAATAACCAGGGACTTATACTTGGATATTCGGGACGTACTGTGTACCTGGCGTGTGTTGGGCGACTGAATCCTCAACAGGAACCAGTCCTGGCTTGGTAATATTACATTGCATCTGGAAAGGCGTGCTTTGATCGCGAAAACCGCATCACATAGAGAAGGAAGTTGCAACTATAAATTTATTGTCGTGTATAGCCATGGCTAACCCAGTCTCTGTAGTTTCAGTGAGGCGTAATGAAAACTCGGAGATCATGTCGTACGGCGCGCACATCACTGTCGGGAATAGCGGCGAGCAGCGAGACATCTCAACGTAACAGGTATTATGTAAGAGTATTGTATAAGGTAAACAAACAAAAAAAAAGGCACGATATACTAGGATAAGTGAAACCGTAGGATTTAACAATAACTAGATTAATATTGTGGGGGTTTTCTACCACAAGTGTTTGGCGCGCGCCTGTTGGGATGTTATTTTTCAGGTCATCAAATCACAGACCCAAGATGGAGGGACGACCGGCGAGCGAACGTAGAATAGTTGCTTGTGCTTTATAAGCTCAGTGAAACTTCGACCTGCATAATAACATACACTCCTGGAAATGGAAAAAAGAACGCATTGACACCGGTGTGTCAGACCCACCATACTTGCTCCGGACACTGCGAGAGGGCTGTACAAGCAACGATCACACGCCCGGCACAGCGGACACACCAGGAACCGCGGTGTTGGCCGTCGAATGGCGCTAGCTGCGCAGCATTTGTGCACCGCCGCCGTCAGTGTCAGCCAGTTTGCCGTGGCATACGGAGCTCCATCGCAGTCTTTAACACTGGTAGCATGCCACGACAGCGTGGACGTGAACCGTATGTGCAGTTGACGGACTTTGAGCGAGGGCGTATAGTGGGCATGCGGGAGGCCGGGTGGACGTACCGCCGAATTGCTCAACACGTGGGGCGTGAGGTCTCCACAGTACATCGATGTTGTCGCCAGTGGTCGGCGGAAGGTGCACGTGCCCGTCGACCTGGGACCGGACCGCAGCGACGCACGGATGCACGCCAAGACCGTAGGATCCTACGCAGTGCCGTAGGGGACCGCACCGCCACTTCCCAGCAAATTAGGGACACTGTTCCTCCTGGGGTATCGGCGAGGACCATTCGCAACCGTCTCCATGAAGCTGGGCTACGGTCCCGCACACCGTTAGGCCGTCTTCCGCTCACGCCCCAACATCGTGCAGCCCGCCTCCAGTGGTGTCGCGACAGGCGTGAATGGAGGGACGAATGGAGACGTGTCGTCTTCAGCGATGAGAGTCGCTTCTGCCTTGGTGCCAATGATGGTCGTATGCGTGTTTGGCGCCGTGCAGGTGAGCGCCACAATCAGGACTGCATACAACCGAGGCACACAGGGCCAACACCCGGCATCATGGTGTGGGGAGCGATCTCCTACACTGGCCGTACACCACTGGTGATCGTCGAGGGGACACTGAATAGTGCACGGTACATCCAAACCGTCATCGAACCCATCGTTCTACCATTCCTAGACCGGCAAGGGAACTTGCTGTTCCAACAGGACAATGCACGTCCGCATGTATCCCGTGCCACCCAACGTGCTCTAGAAGGTGTAAGTCAACTACCCTGACCAGCAAGATCTCCGGATCTGTCCCCCATTGAGCATGTTTGGGACTGGATGAAGCGTCGTCTCGCGCGGTCTGCACGTCCAGCACGAACGCTGGTCCAACTGAGGCGCCAGGTGGAAATGGCATGGCAAGCCGTTCCACAGGACTACATCCAGCATCTCTACGATCGTCTCCATGGGAGAATAGCAGCCTGCATTGCTGCGAAAGGTGGATATACACTGTACTAGTGCCGACATTGTGCATGCTCTGTTGCCTGTGTCTATGTGCCTGTGGTTCTGTCAGTGTGATCATGTGATGTATCTGACCCCAGGAATGTGTCAATAAAGTTTCCCCTTCCTGGGACAATGAATTCACGGTGTTCTTATTTCAATTTCCAGGAGTGTAATTTATTCAAAAGACGTAGAATGTAGATCGTTGGCAAATGGTAGTTAATTCTTGAGCATGTCTACTGTCGATCTATATAATTAATAGTAATATTAGTGCGGGCCTGCACATTTAGCTGTTCATCCAGTGTAGCGTCACACACCATGTACAGTAGTGAGACCGGTCTCTACACAAATATCAAGATAAATTATTTCCATGTCTAAATTTGATACACCAAGATTTTGTTATAATGATAGCCATAGATTAATAACTATAAAAGTAAAATAAGAGTGTCTGAAATGACAGACCATCAATGTGTCATTATGTAAATTTATTATAACATAGAAGGTCATGGGAAAAAGTTAGGCATAAGATTTTTGTCAGAACTGTGCAGATGACGGGTATCGTGGCAATGCAGAGGCCAGCCAGCGCAAAAACAAGAGGTCTTCGGCTACCTGCAAGAAGGCGAGCGTCCAGTCCTGCAAGCTGACAGTCACCGGGCCGTATACCTGAGGGATTAGGCGGGATCTTCGCCAGGCCACAAGCGAAAGTGAGGCTGGCCGTTGACACTGCCATGCGACCCACACACGACAGCTTGCTAGCTCTCCGGATGCGGCAGCCGTTTGGAGGGATTCCCTGCGGCAGACCACGTTGTCGTGAGTACACGAAGAAGATCACATATCGTGTCAGAACCTGCACCTCATGTGCCTCAGGACAGAAAGGGACGCTATATACTCACCTGTTTGAGTTTTTACAACTCACTAGCATTGGCCGATCTGCATACAAAAAGCAGTATCGTGCCACACTAACAAATGTATGGTCTCATTTCTAACTTCTCCTCTCTATTAGAGAGCAGTTTTAGCAATCTTCGCTCCTAGTTCGATCCTGTATGGATGACCTCAAAACACTTGTGGAGTCACTCCACGTGCCATCATCCCTCGTCGAACTGCAATATTGGGAAACGTAAAGTATTGTCCAGCGAGAGAAGAGACCTAGACTAGTGATGTATCCCAACAAGTAGACCTCAGAGACAATTAATCGATGTGAGGAGAGCCTATCACTGTGTCTTCCTACCGTACTGCCGTGATCATATGCGTGGGTCTTGGTGCAATCTCAACAGAGTACTGCAGATGCTCCAGCACACCCTATTGCCGTTGCAACAACGTAGCAACAACACCCGACGTTTAGCCCTATGTGATGTCAGTACTGTGGAATTTGTGAAGTGCTTCGAATATTTCTAACAATGTGATTTAGTGCCTCATTCTCAGCACAGTCGTGAACTTTGTGCAATGTGCACGCACAACTTGATGCCCCATGAACCTTGTTTTTTCTTAAATTTCTTTCTCTAGTGTTGTTTTTGTAATGTATGTTATACCTTGTATGTGTTTGTGTTTTACACTGTAATTCTTATTACAAATTACTGTATTGTTCTCCACACCATGTTTTTTTTGTATTTTGTATTTATTGTTGTGTGTATGCAAACAGTGTGCCTGAAGTCCCCACAAACTGAAGCGGATACCACCACTCATTGTGAATGGACCATCAGTTCAGGGAACATTTTGTAAAGGTTATTCTTACTGCAGGGAGACAGAATGAATCGGAGGTTGTAATTAGATTCTGAAAGCTCACAAAGAGATTGTTAACTTAAATAGTATCATGTGTGAGTGAGTTCAGGTTAGTTTAATGATTCAAATTGTTGTAACATCTTGGGCATTTAATTGTGGAGCACTCCAACTCTGATTGTAAAGAATAAATTGCTCCATATTTGGCTCACATGCCGGGGCCATATTTAGAGAGTGATTGTCTGTGTGAATCGGTGTTTGGAAGGGGCTCCCTGGGTATGGATGTGTGATGTGAGTGTTAGTGTTCCATATTAAGAAGGTGAAGTTGGCTACATCATAAATAATCCTCCCTCTATGAGCTGCATTTTTCAGTTGCAGTGATTTTCTTTATAGAGTGCGGCATGTGCAGCCAGTTTGCGAGATTGTTCTTGGGCGATTGACTCACTACCTTCCTCCTAAGTGAGCCAACAGCTCACCAATTACAATCTAAAATGGCGTAGGAGCTATGAGAGGTGGCATGAGCCCCCTCTCATTTTCTATCTTACGATTTTCCTCTCTAATTGCATGCAGTGAAAAGTCGCTATTCCTTCACACGCGGACTTCCCACGCAGCGTCTCTCGTCACCCGGGTGGTCCAGTGACAGGCGAGCTCTGCTGATCTGGAAAGGTTCCGTTACTTCGCAGAAACTTAGCGAAAACACTTTCTGGCGGGCTACCAGCGAGGCGTGGGTAGGACTTGTGTACCCAGGCAGTTGTGGCGGGAAAATTCCCGCGCTTTCTGCAAAATAGTAACTGTGATTGGCTTGCTCAGGGCATAGCTCCGTGACGTAGCAAAATCAGCGCAGAAATTGGCGCCAAGAATCTCCATTGGTGGAATGGTAGTGCTCCGGCATTAGAGTGGAATTTTCCGCCGGTTTTCGAGTTGCTGATTGGAACGTTTAACCACGGCCACTGTCGTGGGGGTGGGAATGTTGTGTGTTCGGCCTGTACGGGTGCTCGGGGTAGTCGGCTCTCGCCTTTCGGTCGAGGACGTCGAAGCAACCAGCCATCGCCTCCGGTACGCCAAATCGTGTTCTTGCAGTTAAGAAGACAGATTAGTAAGGTATGTCCGCAGCACCAGCAGACAGGGATTTTCCTAGGTGATAATCAGAGCTCAGCAGAGCGCGCCTGTTCGTCTTTTTCTAACTTTGTTCTGTCTTGGGTAGCAGCAATTAATGTTGGGTTGGCTATGTGTTTTCTCTTAAGATTTGAGTTGCAAGGAATTGGCTCCACATACCACTTCGTCATAATCCTCACAATCTAGTTTAGGGACAACTTCACATTCACAGCGTTTGTTTGAGTATCCAATTTGAGCCAATTTGATGTATTGTAAATGTTTCATGTGTTTTTGTTTATTATTTTGTGTTTAGTCTTAATAAATCATATTGTTACTTTGGACAGAACTTTCATTCTGTTAATCGGTAGAGCAACCCCATCATTCCTCACTATGTTAATGAAACCTTCGTTTATTTAACTTATTTATCAAATTAAATTATTGCAGGTGCCAAACTCTCTTCTACTCCACTGGCAGGGTTGATTAGAGTCAGTTCGCGTATTTTTTTTAATCCTTGTGCAACAGCAAAAGTCGGAGTTAGAATAGGGGGGGCTTAGAGCAAAATTTACATATGTCGATTCTAGAAGAATTTAGTGTTAAATACACTGCTAGCCCCGGCACCTCGCAAGTTCACAATTATGTTCCATTGTACAATACAAATAACAACGCCACACATTTTAGTTTTCGTACAGCTAGGTTGGATACGCCCACATAAGGCACGCGATCTCCACACGATGTGCTTACTTCAACGATTTCTTAGCCACTGGTGCCCCCAATACTTATCTTCTCACATTAAACACCTATCATCATTCCACAACCGCAATACCAGATCGGATACATCTAGCATCTTGGCTGTACCTTTACATAACACAAAATCTTTCTCTGTGTCATTCTCCATCTCAGCCATACGACTATGGAACGCGCTCCCCTGTGATCTGCGTCTTATCCAGAACCACTTAACATTCAAGAGGGAACTCAAGACTTACATATTAGGGACGGTATAGCCACCATTGTCGTACCCCTCTCATCTTTTTCTTTCTCCTCTCCATCATAGCTTCGAATTTTACCATTCTATTTCTCCTCCTCTAACTTATCTACCTTTTCTATATCTCTTTCACCCCATTCTATCGTCTTATGTCTCTGCTTGATGAGAATAACTCACAAGCTGCAAGAATATAACGAGAAAATTCCCAACTAGCAATAGGACTGACATTCATAAAAGAAAAAATATGTTCACTTTCCTATACATAGTCATTACTATTATTATTATTCTTGATTATTGTAATTACTTTTTGATTGTTATAATTATCATTGTAGTACTTTTATAATCTCTAATTTTTTCTGTAACATTAATACTGTATAACATGTTATATGTCCTTAATGTTCTGTAGAAACTGAAATTTGTTGAATCTGAGTATGCCTGGTTAGGTGTAAGAGAGGGCCTGAAGGCCCTAATCTTGCCAGGTAAAATAAATGCATAAATAAATAAATAAATATCGCAGTGTAATCATAAAATCAACAAGTATTTGTAATGAGTTAGATAATAAAAAGAATCAAAGACGTTTGATTTTTCTGGTGAGCTTTGTTTGTGGAGAAACGAAACTGTCACATTCACCGGGTGAGGTGAACCTGAATATAAATTTTCGTGAAGTGGGTGACAAATTTTCCGTTACCACTTCTCCCAAATTAAAATAAAAACATGAAAAATAAATATTTATAACACATTCTTCCTTTTTGTAGTGTATTTAACTGCACGGTCGCATTTCGTTTTTGTTAGCCTTCAAGAACCAAAAAAGAATTTTTCGATCAAAGACATATTGATCGGCTTCGAAAGCAATCAGCCCGGCGCTGTTGATCCAAAACGAAAGCTGAAACTGCAGTCAATTCGAAAACTGGAAGCACTAGAGTCCGTTATAAATTACGTGATAGCAGCCACTTCACGGGCTGGAGCTGGTTTCCTCCAATGAGAGCGCTCAGTGTCACGGCCGAACGGTTCGCCTTTGCCGGACTGCCACCACGAATGGTCAGCTGGCGCTGTCTGATGGCATCCGAAAGAACAAGGGCAGACCCAGGATCCGGGATGTAAGCACATCAGAAAAGAAAGCCGGGCAAGGAATTGCGTTTAAATGACAATCGCGACAACTCGTGTGCAATGCGCGGGAATACTTTGAGAGTGAGGCAGAAAATCCTCCCTCCTTACCGGTTTCCACAGCAGTCGCGGTTAAGGTTAGCGAAACGACCGTACTTCGTGTTAGTAAAGAGAAATATGCGAACGAAAGAAGCGAAGCGGGGTCCTCTTGTCTTCATACGCCGGGCGAGAAAAGTGTGCAGAAACGCGTAAGAAATTTGGATGCTTTCGCACAAGACGCGATCCGGGGTCACATACGCAATTATCATCATGAAAGAGATTGGCCTACATTAGATAAGCTTCCAACAACATTGTGTGGGACCGAACTTTCTGAAGGTAGTAGATCGTCGTTACGACTGGTTCTGCAGAGTTTCGGCGTTAAATACAGAAATATTTCAGGCTGTTACAACGTTGATGGAACGAGAAGACAGCCACACGGCGATGCAGATTTATGCGTGAAGTGAAATTATTGGTTTCGAAGACATTGTTTGGAACGATGAAACGCGGGTGAAAGTTTGGAATGACGACAAAGGAGAAGGTATGACACTCCGCACTGAAGAAAGTACCTACCACGGCTTTATTCCCAGCAGTCTACTGTTACTCAGATCCAAGAAAACATCAGAGTACCACGAGGAAATGAACCATGAAACATGTTTAAATTGGTTCGAAAATACGTTTTTACCATATTTAGAAAATCCGTCAATAATTATTATCGACAATGCCTCACACCATCCAGTTTTAAAGGATAATACTCCAACCCCGTCCTCTCGAAAAGAAGACATTATTCAGTGGTTACGACAAAACAAAGTTATGCGGATGATTGGTTGAAGACGTTGAAGATAGTAGAATTATTAGAGCTAATGTCAGTTCACAAGCCACAGTTTCCTACCTATCTTATCGACGAGGCAGCTTATAAATATAGACTACAACCTTATCACTACCACTTTAACGCTACTGAACTTAGTTGAGCACAAGTGAAAGGATATGTTTCTCGCGAAAATAAAATAATTACTGTGAGTGATATTGAGTAATTGACTACTCAGGGCCTGGAAAATGTCACCGAAATGGACTGGAGGATTGCTGTGATCCATACGAAGAGTGGAATAATATTCATTTTGAAGATAGTGTTACGGAAGTTCTTATTACTTCTATACACATATCCTCTTTGGAAAGTTCCACATGAGTGGTAGCCACCCTCTTCTGAAGAGCGCAGCTGCCTTGTACCTAGGAATCGGTGAAGGTATGGGTATGTACACAAAAAAGTTTCCCTACTATTAAACAGAGTACTTTATTTCTCTGTGCCGTGCCCGTGTGGCCTATAACGTGTAACGTGTCATCTCCTGAAGCCAAAACGAGGATAGTTCCATGTAACCAATGGAAGCGAGAAATTACAGTTTGCTTTTGGCACTGATTTCTCCCTTGAGTATGGTCGCAGATGCTACCCTTAATCGCTGTGAACAAAGCGAGCGTGATGAATAACTCTGCCCCAAGTTGTTCACCGCCACTTCCTCGGATACATTGTGTATCAACAGGTTGTGGTTATGTCAGCAATTCAGTCACTCAGCTGCAGGCAGAGCATCTCGATTTCCCATCATACCTCAAAACGGCCATGCTAACATTGCTTCGCATTACGCGTAAGAAAAGGGGCCCCTCACACGTTCAATAATACTGTGCCTGAGGGCACGAATTGACGTATTGTCAACACCAAAAATATTGACGAGCAGTACTGAAGGCTCCAAAAAACATTCTCAAGGGGTACTGAGCAAGTGGCTCGAGCATTGACAGTCTGACATTATTCGCCACTCAGGTGTCGGCAGAGCTTCATGAACTATCCACACAGCACTAATGTGCACTCTTCATGTTACAAGTTCATTTTTGAGAATGCCATCTCTCAGATTCAATTTTTGTAGTAGTCTTTTAACAGAAAACTGCTTTAAAAGG
This sequence comes from Schistocerca cancellata, assembly GCF_023864275.1. Taxonomy (NCBI): domain Eukaryota; kingdom Metazoa; phylum Arthropoda; class Insecta; order Orthoptera; family Acrididae; genus Schistocerca; species Schistocerca cancellata. The sequence continues at coordinate 10,726,340 of NC_064635.1, read as the reverse complement.
AAAATGCAGTAGTGGTATTTATCACTTTACAGCAATCAGTAGAGCATTCTCCACGGCATTGTTTTCTTCTTTAATATGGAAACACAGTAACCCTCGACATGTACTGTATATGCAATGGCTACGAAATACTTATCAACATCATCATATTATTTACGTTAATTACCTGAAAGTTGTAACCTCCCCACAAAAATTTACAAGAAAATATTATATAGAAATGGGAGCCAAGTGAAACCTTCCCACAAGAATGTTGACCGGACAATAATTTGAATGTTAACAAGAATACAACCTAACGTAATCTCCCAGCAAATAAGTTTACTGACAATGACAATTAAACAAAAATTCGCAATCTGACCCAAGTATAAGCTCCTCACAAAAATAATGAAAAACAATTCAGTGCTAATGAAATATCAGTGATAATGATAATTCAATTAAACCGAAATATCGGTCTTTGGCCCTGTACAAAAATCAGAATTAAATTCTTACCTCATTGTAACTGCTAGTCACATTTCTGCTCTTATTCTTGCGCACAGCTTGGAGGAACTGCATTGCAAATAATAATATTCCTTTTTTTTTTTTTTTTTTTAATTTAACTGAGACTTTTGTTTAAGGGAAGTGGAACTTCAATTAAATAAATTTTTTTTTGTAAAATTGCTTTTGAAATCAAAATTATTATTGGGGCACTTGTTGGAAATTAATTACAATAAATAAACTTTACATTATCTGATGATTACCTTAATTAACAATATACCTCATTCAGCATCTTGACCAGTGTTGCCCACAGACTGCTCTGCATGACGACTACTAGCGTACTCCACGACGACTACCACTGAACTGCTCTCAACGACTACTCACAGAGTACTGCTCTACATGACGACTACAACCGAACTGTTCTCAACGACTCCTGACTGAGTACTGCCCTCAACTAGACAGAGCTACAGACTCGCAACGACTGACCGACAGACTGAGAACCGCTCGCAACACTCGCGCGGTCAAGCGCATACTCTCTGGTCACAGATGCTACAATGCCTCGCCATCGCTGCTATGTTACATACGTGTTTCATAACCCTCCACTGGGGGGGCAAAAATTTGGCAGCGATGGTGAGTCATTTGGACTTGCCAAGCGCGGCAAAATTTTTCTTTAATTAACAAACTTCTACAACTTACAGAATATTTAGATGTAGTACATGAATTAAATGTTGTGCACACGCACTAAGTACAAAATATATCAGACAAAGACAAAATGTGAGTACAAAACATAGTAGCAAATCAGAAAAATGTATATACAAATTATTTGACAGATAACAAAGTGCACAGGCACTGAAAAAATTCTTTAGCATATTCAGAACAAATAAACAGACTGGCAAAAAAATATTATGTTGACAAGTGACATGAGTGCACATGCACTGCAGTTGAGAACATATCAGTAAATGATGAAATGTATATACAATTAGTAACAAATGACATAAGTGCATACGCATTGAAGTATTGAATATACAGAATAGTACAAATCATATTGAAAAATGAGAAAAGTGCACAGGCACTGGAGTTTAGTAGAAAACATATTAATACACAACATAAGTGCACATGCACTGTAGTTCAGAACATATCATTAAAATAAAATACTAAAAAATTGTATATACAATATAAAAGACAAGAGTGCACATACTGTACTTGAGAACAAATCGAAAAAATGTCTTAGGTATTTTTGCAATAAATAAACATAATGGCAAAAATCATATCGACAAGTGACATAACTGTACTCGCACTGGAGTTCAGCGAATCAAAAAAATTGTATAGACATGAACATAAATAATGTTAGCAAAATATTATTTTCACTATGTGACAAGAATTAGGATAGGAAAGGGAAGGATTGCATCATGGTTGTAGCACTTCAGATTGCACACAGCTGTTCTGAAAGTCCATATCTTTCCACAGAAGTACAACACCAAGTGACACAATTTGCAGTTCTTTTCCCATCAGAATTCATCAGTGTAGCCAAGACACTGAACTCTCGTAGTAATATTTCATGTTCTCATTTTGGCAGTACATTAGGTACACCAAACAGTGGAACCATAATAACGTCTTCATCGCTCATGGTGGTGGACAGCATGTCGTGTCAACACCACGCTTTTACAAGACACACCAACGTAGAAGTAGTGCAAACCCAAAGGTAGTGCTCCATGATCACTAGGATAGACAGGACAAATGGACATTGCAGTAATTCAGGGTAGTTGGCTCATGAGGTGAAGGACATTAAGTCACATAATATTGACAATTACAGTTTTCATTTGGGGCATTCATAGCCCAGTGTTGAACATTTCTGTACCATGAATGTAGTATTACAGAAAAATGTTCACAAAATTAAATTATTGGCATCATGGGTAATCGTATTACAATAAACAGTGGCAGTCCTTGGACGGTTACAAAGCATATTTAGTATGACAGAATAATGTTAATTATTGGCACTCAGTGGCCAGCAAGTATTGAATATTACAAAACATTACACTCATCATTGGCACTCAGTGGCCAGCAATTACTGAATAGTACAAAACATTACACTCATCATTGGCACTCAGTGGCCCAGCAAATATTGAATAGTATAAAACATTACACTCATCATTGGCACTCAGTGGCCCAGCAAATATTGAATAGTATAAAACATTGTTCCTCATTCAGTATTATTCAGATCATTAAGAAGTAATAACAATTCATTGAGTGACATTCAGATCATTACGAAGTCATTATTAAAAATCAGCTAATTACAGTCATAGCATTAATAATCATGGGCATTATAAGTAGTCTCATTACAATAAACAGAGGCAGTTATTAGCCAGTTATAAAGTATTATTTTATATATATATATATTTTGTATCATTACGAAGTCATTACTGAAGTGACATACTATTCAGAGTTGATCAGTATTATTCAGAACTTTCTCAAACTGGTAACACTATTTGGGACTGGTAATACATTTTTTGTTAGCAATGCATTGCGTTTGGTAATTGTAAGAGAAAGCAAGAAGAGAAAAAAAGAGAGAAAAAAAAATTGGTAATGGGTTGTTCCTGTAAATCAAAAATGTGTAACGTCATTCGTCATGAGTCAGCTGTAGCAAGATTGTGAAACAAGGCAGTATATGTGATCACATTTATAAATAATAGATACAAATGGGTAAAAAAAAAAAAAATAAATGCAAGTACTAGAACAGGTATAATAAGTAACAGGTTTAGTATGCATCATGAAAAACTTCTCCTGGAAAAAATACAAAATGGATTATTGACCTGAAAGAAGAAACGCACACTATGCTGAAAAGTAGTGAACTTCGAATTAACAGGTAGTGAAATGTGTATAAAATGTGTTCCGTAGCTGTCCTTTCCAAAACTTTCCGTCATCCTACTATGCAATATAACACCTGCTGTCAAAACAAACTGCAACAAATACTTAAATAACTATGTAGCATAAATACATAACTTCAACATTATCCTCATCTATAAAGAAAAAACTTCATTATTCATAACAGCATTATCCATATTATCATAACTTCATTATTATCATCACCTGTAAAGAAAAACTTCATTATTCATAACAGCATATCCTTCATCATTATTCATCAGTATTCATTATCATCTGCAAAAAATCACTTCATTACTCATTATACAACTATTCCTTATCTCTAGCATATTTCATCACTAAAACTAAGACGTGTAGTTCTGTCTGACAGCCTGCATCAATCACCTTGTATTCTGAAAGAAAAAATTAGTTAAGACTGCCATTCTACGATGAGTATAGTATATTCTTGTTAATGCCTGTTAATCCTGATCCATTTACTCTTCCTCATAAAGTTATTGCATCTTCTATCGTTTATTCCGTAGGTGAAATTCCAATTTCTGTTGAATTTATTTCTTACACGCATCATTTCTTTCTGAAATTGATGAATAGAGAATAACGTCTTGCATTTAAATCATATACCCACTAAGTAATTACTGATTAACGGTAATATAATTAAGCATACAGCATAACATGACAGAAAACGTAATATGTCGAAAGCACAAACAGTGTTCAAAGGCAAAAATGTACACGGAATATCACAATGCAGCAGCAAAAAAAAGAAAAACGTAAAATAGTCACGATGTTGAGACATCATAGGGCAAAAAATGTCAAAGTCAACGGGTGTGTTATACCTTAACTATTTCACAGTGCATATAGACAAAACTGGAATACAATCGTACATAAAAAAGTGGAAAATGTGCATGGTCTGATGTGTAACGACAAGAAAAGCGACCTGCTAACCTTACCTTGCCGGGCACTTGCCAAGAAAAACTACGATAATCATCAGTAAGTATTCATGTGAATATAATTGCGTAAGTGGTCATAAATAAAAAAAAAAATAGGAAATGGCATTATAGCTTGTTAAATCATAAAGTGATTTCATTCAATAAACGGTTTAATGTTTGAGATATGGTGGTTGCCTTTCGATTTTCTGGTTCTCAAAGTTTCGACGTGTACAACATTGGGGTGAGGGATGCAGCGAATCCGATATGGACCTGCGTATAGAAGTTCAAATTTACTGCACTTACCTTTTAATTTGCTGGATAAATAGTGTGTACGTACTAATATTTTCTGTCCAACGTGAAAGTCGCGGCGTGTACAAACCTGTTTTTGCTGTCTTCTCCGGCGCTCTGCGGCACGTTTGATGTTGTTCAGCGCAATGTCAATTATTTCGTGGTGTCGTAAGCGACGAGATGTAGGGAAATTTATTAATTCTTTAATTTTGTTTGGTGGTTCAACGTTTTTCAGTATAACAGACGGAGATAGCATAGTGGATTCATTTGGAATGGAATTAATTACATCTTGGAATGAGAGTATGTGTGTATCCCAATCAATATGTCTTTTGTGGCAGTATATTCGGCACAGCTTACCAATTTCTTTCATTAATCTTTCACAGGGGTTCGAAGAAGCGTGGTACTTGGATATATAGATCGGAGAAATGTTTCTGGCTCGTAACATGCGTGTCCATATGCTACTTCGAAATTGAGATCCATTGTCAGAAATTACTTTCATCACATGCCCTACATGAAATAGAAAATGTTTTACAAATGCTTTCGAAACAGTTTTAGCAGTAGCTTTGCGTAACGGAGTGAAGGTAACAAATTTTGAAGTGAGCTCAACAGCGACAAAGATGTAGCAAAAACCTCTGTTAGTTCTCGGAATCGGACCAAAAATATCTACTGCGGCCATGTGTCTTAATTTAACAGGTACAATGGGATATAAAGGAGGAATATGTGAAGTGGTGTCTGATTTAGCTTTCTGGCAAATTTTACAAGACGCTAAAACTCGTCGTATACGTTTCTCCATGTTGTTAAAATAACAGTTCTGTCTCAGTATAAGAAAACATTTTCGTGCTCCGTAATGTGCGTAACTTAAATGAGTGTACCAAATTAATTTGTTAACCAGTTCGTCAGGAATACATAATAACCAATTGTTGCTGTCAAGGTGAGAGCGGCGAAATAAAATGTCATTGCGTACAGTGTAATGGTTTCTAATCGTAACATTATTCTTATCTTGCCAAAGGTGTTTAATTTCTTTCCACACATTGTCTTTCTTTTGTTCTTGTGCTATGTCCTGTAATGACGATGAAATAAAATTTTCAAATGCAACTTGCTGAATGTACATGACACTGAAATTTGTTTTGCAGAAGTTGGTTGCTACGTCTTGCTGATTGTTGCCGAGAGAACGCGATAGTGCGTCTGCTATAACATTTTGCGTACCGGGAATGTGAACAATTGTGAAATTAAATTCCTGTAAATAAAGCTTCCATCTGCTTAATCTGTCGTGAGTGAATTTAGCCGAAAGTAAAAATTGTATCGCTCTGTGGTCTGTGTAAACTGTGGTATGTCTGCCATAAAGAAAGTGCCGAAATCTCGTAAAAGCCCATACAACACATAATGTTTCCAGTTCTGTAACGGAATAATTTCGTTCAGCGGGTGACAAAATGCGGCTTGCAAATGCGATGTTTTTAATTACTGTAGAACCATCTTCTTCAATTTCCTGGAAAATGTGTACGCCTAAAGCGGTGTTAGAACTGTCTGTAGCAATGGAAAAATTTCTGGTAAGATCTGGGTGCGATAAAAGTGGTGCATTCAACAAAGCGTGTTTCCAATAACATTCTCATGAACAAAATTCTGCGTGTCAAAAGCATTGCTTACATTATTGGAATATGCAACCTGTACTGTATTTAATCATATTCTATCTGACGTGTTATTGAATGTACTCTGAAAATTGTGCTAATTAATTTTACGTATGTCGTGATAGTCATTTCCATACGGCGCATTGCGATAGAGATTGAAATACTGTTTTTTCTGTACGTAGTTATTTCCTCGTGGCTATGCATTACTATTTGTTGTAGCTGGGACTATACGTGCACGCGGCGAAACATTAAAGCTTGGTTGACCTTGTAGACTGCATTGTTGGTTAGGTATGCTAAGCGGCTGACTTTCATGCTGTTGTGGTGAAAAACGTCTATTGTTACAAAATGTGTTTACTGTTACTGATAATTTTACACGTACTGATGATTAAAATTTTTCCGGATGTCAAAATTACGCTGGTAATTCTGGAGTGCCTAATGAAAATTGTCACTTTCGGTATATACTTGTCTTATCTGGTTTTCTTATTACTACGTTTCTTAATTCTAGATAGAGCAATAGTTAAAGAGCGGTTTTGATAGATATAAAGGATAGTAGAAGAGAAGGCAGCAGTGCAGAAAACTAAAGATGAAACAGCACTACTACAGCTCGGGGCCCTATGCTCGCTACGGCACATATTCATTAAAGCGTAATGAATCCCCTGAGGTTAATTACGCACTGCAAATACTTTTCAGCTTTTGCCTTACAGGCAATGCCGTTAAAAATTCAGAAACAAATTGCTGTATCCATGCTAATTCAAGTTTCTGCATTATAGGCAATGCTGTTGTAAATACAAAAATAAATTGTCGCATCTGGTTCAAAGCTAGCTTCTGCATTACAGGCAATAGCGGTGAAAGCATAAAAACAAATTGTCGTATACAGCTCAAAGCGTGTACCTGTGTTCTGTCATTATTAAATTCTTTACATTTTCTGGCGGATAAAAATTGCTCGTAATCTACGTTCTCGTCATTGAATTTGAAAACACGTTCGGGTTTGTGTGTGAATCTGTTTGTCTGTGTCATTACGGATTTCAAGTTGCGTAGCTTTTCAGATTTTAAGTCGCGTAGCTTTTCGGATTTTAATTCGCGTAATCTCTGTAAATTGTTCACATTATACGCGTTGCGCGAGTCTGACAAATGTTCGCAACGTGGCGGATTCTGTGACGTATTGGTGACTGAAATAGTTTTTAATTCTGTTACTTTAACATCTTCGTCAATTTGGTTGATCTGTCGTGCAAATTTCTCGTTAACTTCCGTATTCGGAGTGTGTGAAACTTCCACTGACTCTAAATTAATTTCGTCGCGAATCTGTACTGCGTTTTTAGGGCATTGTTCAGTGACTGCATTAATTTTGTGTATCTGTGTTGCGTTTACTGAACATTGTTCAGTGACTGCATTAATTTCATGTATCTGTGTTTCGTTCGCTGAACATTGTTCAGTGACTGCATTAATCTTGTCTTTACGTGATTCTGTTGTGTCTACACGTGTGCTACTTAATTCTTGTGCAACAGTGCCAACTTCTTCATTACTGTTATTAGCACAAGTCTTAGTATCCACACGTAATTGTCCTCTATTATCATAATTTTGCGCGGCAATGGCATCAATCTGTTTATTAATCTGTTCATTCCGTTCACTAAGTTGTTTGATTTTTTTATTAATGTCGTCTTGATCTTCATTCGATTGTTTGTTTCTTTCATCAATTAATTCACGTTGTTTGCGCTCGTTTCTCAGTATTTCAGTCATTAGTTGTACTACTGCCACAATTTGATCCAATGTAACTTTCTTTACGCTATTATCTGTGCTGTTTGATTGCGTACCTACAATTGTAACGTTTTGTGTGACCATTTGGTCATTCTGTAATTTACAAAAACGTTTCTCACTCGAGTCCGTCGTATTTTCGGTACACTGACCACTTTCATTCGAAAAATTTGTCTGTACATTACTTGGATTTTCTAAATCGGGTGTGTTAAGCTCGGCAGCGCTCATTACAGTAGTGCGCCCCGCGTCATCAATTGTCGTCAATTCAACAGAAGACACAATCGAGTTCGTTCGTTCATCATTAAGACAAAAGTCATCATTAATGGTTGGAACGCATTGACTGTCAGTGAACGCAGGATTGTCATCATTACACTGCGTGTCACAATTACTATCGGACACGTTGTTTAACTCGGTAAATTCATCCATAATACCTCGCGATACACTATTCATAGTCTTTCGCGGCATTTTTACAGTAGTCACAATTATTCACAAAATAATAAGCACAAATGCAAAAGGGCAACAAACAAATACAACAGAGCAACGAATTGCCGTTGACCTGTAGAAAGAAAGTCACAAGATTAGTAAAAGCGTAGCGCCAAATCCTAATTATACTTAAGCAAATAAGAGCAGATATCTGACTGTTTTTCAAAAGACTCTCAACGAAATACGATCCTGGCAGGGTCGCCAAGTGTAACCTCCCCACAAAAATTTACAAGAAAATATTATATAGAAATGGGAGCCAAGTGAAACCTTCCCACAAGAATGTTGACCGGACAATAATTTGAATGTTAACAAGAATACAACCTAACGTAATCTCCCAGCAAATAAGTTTACTGACAATGACAATTAAACAAAAATTCGCAATCTGACCCAAGTATAAGCTCCTCACAAAAATAATGAAAAACAATTCAGTGCTAATGAAATATCAGTGATAATGATAATTCAATTAAACCGAAATATCGGTCTTTGGCCCTGTACAAAAATCAGAATTAAATTCTTACCTCATTGTAACTGCTAGTCACATTTCTGCTCTTATTCTTGCGCACAGCTTGGAGGAACTGCATTGCAAATAATAATATTCCTTTTTTTTTTTTTTTTTTTAATTTAACTGAGACTTTTGTTTAAGGGAAGTGGAACTTCAATTAAATAAATTTTTTTTTGTAAAATTGCTTTTGAAATCAAAATTATTATTGGGGCACTTGTTGGAAATTAATTACAATAAATAAACTTTACATTATCTGATGATTACCTTAATTAACAATATACCTCATTCAGCATCTTGACCAGTGTTGCCCACAGACTGCTCTGCATGACGACTACTAGCGTACTCCACGACGACTACCACTGAACTGCTCTCAACGACTACTCACAGAGTACTGCTCTACATGACGACTACAACCGAACTGTTCTCAACGACTCCTGACTGAGTACTGCCCTCAACTAGACAGAGCTACAGACTCGCAACGACTGACCGACAGACAGAGAACCGCTCGCAACACTCGCGCGGTCAAGCGCATACTCTCTGGTCACAGATGCTACAATGCCTCGCCATCGCTGCTATGTTACATACGTGTTTCAAAGTGTCATTGCAGTACACATATAATTACTTCACACGTTTCAATAACATTTTTGCTAGTTGTGTTTGATGATATTACAGTACTGTATTAAACTTCAACCATTCGAATGACCTGCCCGTTGCCAGAAATCTCAGTTACACGTAATCTCGTCGACTGCGATTGCCGCTCGTTTGACGAATTTTGCTTTTCTATTTTATGTCATATCGATATTAATAATTTGTCGCAAGATAAAGGACTCATACGAAAATGGTTTGACTACTTTTGTTTCCGTGGCTAAGATGTTAGTCAGTTAATTAACATACGACAAGTAGCTTCCTTTTCCATCATTCTGGGACGTACTGCCCATTTTCGTTTTTTACTATTGTTTACCAGTGACAGCTAAAACACTTGTGGCACAATTTCTTTTGGGTGTTAACATTTTAACTTTGTAAAATGATAGAAGCAACAAAATTCAGAATGCCACCATCGCTTTAGCAGAGCATTATATTCAGGTTGTGGCAACGTAATCTGCCGAAACCAGTAATCTGAATAAACGCCCTACTAAAGAGATCGTGGCAGTTTAAAGTTTGTTACTTTATCTTCATATCGATATAGATCGCAGCAGAATGGAATAATGTCAAGTATATATAACCTTGGAAATCGAGTTGCCCACTGACAATGTTATTGATGGCGTGAGGGTAGCTGTAATATTTGAAATATATGAAAAACTAATATTGTCAATAAATATTGAAGTGTGCGGGCCCGTTAACAGCACTCGTGTAACAGAGCTGCAGCCGATGTGGTAATACTGTCGTTGCCAGTGGCACACGTCAAGTATCAACTAATTTTAAACCGGCTATAGGACTGCTAAGACAAAGTAAACTTTAATTCCAGACGAAAGCACCCTAAGCAACACCAAAATTGGCTTCCTTCCGTGAGGGAAATGTTCCTGACTCCAATGGAACATCGATGTTCTCTCAGTACCACAGTCGATACAGACGTAGTTAGATGACTGTACTCCCACCACAAAAATTAGACTAATGCCGGGTAGGAGAAGAACACGGCATTCAAGAACAGAGCACGCAACAGTTCAATATTCCAGCAAATGGTTCTACGAAAGAAACTATTCGTGCGCATGCGAGAGAGGGCTCTTTCAGTGGCTCAAGGTACGCCTCTCTGTACCAGCGTGGCCACCGAAGGACGACGACGACAACTGAGCTCATACTGCATACGTGATAGGTGAGAACTCAGGCTACAAAGTACACGGTTTAAAACTTCGCATAGTAAAAAGCGCTCTGAAAAGTAACGCCTCCGAATTTTTTATAGGAAAAGAAGCTGTAACGGTATTAACAACATTCAACGTCTTTATTCTTCAAGTCTACGCAGGGTACGATGGGGCTTTCTGAATCATGGAGCTTTTTGGACAGAAACAAGAAAATATCCTGTAACATCTACTTTCGACCCATTTTGTATCTGTATCGATATTTCTATGTCAGTTTGTAGTGTTGCTTATGTAGAGTGTAGTATCTATCATGGAAATTCTTTGACTGTGTTTACATATTTCAGTTATGCGAACTTTTGGACAATGTTGTCTAAACTGTGCTTACGGATTTAAATAACTATTGAAATGATTGTTATAAAATGTACTGTAAATGACTTGTTCCATAGTTTGGGAACGTAGGGTTGAATGTAAAAGACGTGGAGAAGCCCCGCAGCTACAGAAGTAGCCTGGCGGAGTGGAAAACGTGTGGTTGGCACGGAAGTGGCAACTCGTCCCTTGCGACGGGTTAAGGAGTCTGGGCTGAGCAGTAGATATGGGCAAACTGAAACACGTAACTGTTTCGAAACAAATGAAACAGTACAATGTAATGTTTCGATACGCTGTTTCGAAACAGTGAAACACTTTGTGTTTTGTAATCTAATAAACCTACACATTTTATCATTTTGAATGTCTACCGTATAAGTATGTCCATATAAACACAAATGAGGAGCGAGAGCGCTAATCATATTGCAGAAAGTATGAAACTATCGCTTAGGCGTATAGGCATTTCGTATTTCCTGCAGCAAATGCACTGCTTTCGTGTCGTGTAACTTTCATACTTTTCAATTGGCTGAGGACAGCCATAGCTGAAGACACAACAACCACCACGAACAGAACTGGAGGTGGGAGCAAACTGCAGAAACTACGGACGTGCTACTGGGATTCCCACATTCCGTTAGTACGGGTAATATATCCATCCTGCTAATTTCCATGCACTCAAAGGGAATCATTGTGGATAAGAGGCACATTGACTATAGACTCACAGATAATTCGAATAAATAACAAAATATAACAGAAAAAAATTTTGGTTTTCAAGGTGTTTCGAACCGTTACTATAAATTCACCATGCTCCCCAGCCTTTCCCGTTCACCATTACAGTATAAGTGATATGTCAAACAGATTGCTTGCAATTATACCTACGTCAGATTTATGTATGTGTCTAATAACTGTCACTCTACGCCTTCTTTATTCAAAATGTTGTAGGTTTACTTGTGTTTCTTAATATGATTACTGTACATGAACAGAGAAGCGTATGTTATAAAAAAAAGTATAATTTAACTGAATGATTTTCACATATTTATTATTTTGAATGTGAATACTATGCGTTGTTTTATTGTTCGGTTAGTGTTTATAAAGCAGATGTTACGCCATTTCGGAATAGGACAGTCAGCTAGAAACGAAGCTTTATTTTCGGATATCTTAAGCTTCATGCTATTGCCTGTCAAAAAGATTTCGACACTCTTGAAAGTGTTTCATGAAGTGGTATGTTGTGTTTCAGTACCTGTGCCGGCCCGAATCTCGTCCGACACAGAGCGGAATGAAACATCACTGTTTCGATACAATTAGTCCGTTCCAAGCACAGGTGGACTGAAACAGCCTTATTTTGAAACAACGATACAGTTTCTTTGTCTGGCTCGAGATCGAATCTGGTCTGGTTATCCGAGACAGGGGCGGAATGAAACACCAGTGTTTCGAAACAGTGACCCACAGTCGTTCCGAAACACTGAAACAGTTCCACGTATCGATACACTGTATCGAAACATAGAAACAGTGGCCAAGTCTAGTAAGGAGTGTGGGCTGAGCAGTGCTGTGGTTAACACCTCGCAAGCAGTAGCGGATCATTGTGGCTCATATTCTTGGGAGTTTTGAGGCCAGGAGAGCTTAAGAGCAGTATTTATGGGCCTCGGATGCTGCATTTGGTGACACTACTATCATGGCATGGTTTTTGGCCCTGTAAAAGTATAAATCCGACGCCAAGAAGATCTGTAACAGGGCGAGGTCACCAGTACTGCTGTGGCTGCATCGTTGCCAGGTTAACAGCCACTGCAAATTACGTCACCAGTACGACCAGCCTTCCACTAAATTAGTTATATTTGGCACTCTGTAAACAGACCAGGTATTTGTGAAATTTGGTTGATTTTAATAATTATCGTGGTGTTGCTAAAAGCTCTTATCTTACACCCGTGATTATCCTAAATCACATAACAAGAGAGGAATCCTACCCTAGTGAATTTAATTCCGAGCGTCCTAATTTATAATGGAAGGACTTATTCGGCAGGTGTAAAAATAGTTGTAATTGCCTTGTAATGTGCGAAGTTATAGTATTTAAAGTTCACTTTTACAGTCTGAGAAATGCTCCACTTCCAGTGTAATTTTTAATTAATTTGCAGTCTTTTTTTTTAATAATTTTCATTGCTTGAAAATCTGCCTGAAAATAGTAAAGCTGATCTGGAATGACAAAGATTATTAAGTGTTGCATTTATGCACTTTAATCAGAATTACAGAGTTTTATCAGTGTTCATTTCATGACAAAGTGTTTGAACTTGAATTTAATGTTGTGTTGGCATTTGCACAGCCAAATGTATTTTGAGTAGGTTAAAAGACTGCTTATCAAAGCACATTTGTTATTTGAAGAGTTGTTCTGCTTTACTTAATAATTATTCATAAGAATACTTGCCATTTCTCATACATACTTGTTAGTTTTGTTAATGAGGACGGTTCTTCATGCCATGAAAGTTTAAGGTCACTCATGTATTAGGCTAGTTAGTTAATGAAGCAAAGCAAAGGTTCCTTCAGAGCCAGTGTAGTTAGATAGAATAATTCAAAGGCTTCAAACCGAGTTTAAGAAAGAAATATTTACAGTGTTAGCTATTCTAATGCAAGTTGGTTGATGCACAGGCATAGAGACCCTGTAATAAGCAATGATGTTACAGAATATGCTCATTAACAGAACCCCTGATTTAAATCAGAATCATTTCTTGCTCGCCCCTGTTTAGTATTCCTACTAGTTTCGTGAGTATTGGTGACTAGTTTCATAAACTGCTACATCTAGTTCCTTTAAGGTACGTATTGTTGAGAGGCACATGTTACGGTTTGCTATATCATTGGCCATTTGTTTGCCAGACTTCCAAGTTAGTAGTACATTTATCTGCAAGGTTAGGTTACTGTGTTGTAGTGGGAACAGATACAAAGGAAGCATTTAGTGTGCGTGCCAAGGAAGGTTAGGTTAGCCTTCTGCTTCATCATTTTGCTTGACACAAGAATGCCTAATTAGGCTGGCGACCGGTTTTACTATGTAATGTTACGACTTGCTTTTGTGCTGGGAGAACGTCTGTTTCTGACCCACCTGTTTACTGTTGGTTAAACTCTGCTGGAGTGTTTCGGAAAAGAATCCCAGTTTGATTGTTCTGTTCCCATTAGGCTACCTCACGGTCGCAGCTTTCTCAAAAATTCCTCACAGAGGTTTAACGTTAGCATCGATTGCCGTTTAAATTGGTCGGTGTCACCATTTCAATTTTAGCCCTCAGCCCGCGTGCGCAGTTCGGGCGCTATTACGTCATAGGATCGTTGGTTGCTAGAGAAGTGGGGCACAAGCGTCAACAAGCTTTTTCCAAATATTTTTAATCCAGACAGCAATCATCCAGAATGAAATAGAAGAGGTAAGACAGTATCGCTTATAACAATCCGTCTTGAAATATTAAGTCTGCTCAGAATAAGCTATACTGTTGATATACATTAATACTAGTTATAAATCCCTACGCTACCAGTTGTATAGGATCCACCATACTGGTCAACATAACAACTGTTATAAATCTGAGCAACTGCTTACATTTGAAAAAAATAAGGGAATGGGACTATGTGAATCCGTCCGTCTTTCTGAATCGGAAAGGAATACGAATTATTTCTTCTTTAATAAAGTAATCATTTGGCCTAATTATACATAATAATCCCTCAGCTCCATTGCAAAATTTGTTCTTGGTAAAATATTCGACGTCGCAAGGAGACATAGAGCTTAGACAGGAATTGCTGTAGAGGTTTTAAGTTCACGAGAATTTTCCACTTCAATCCGAACAAAATACCATCACACAACTTCCACTCTTCGTCCACATTCCCGAATGATGAGCTCTATGATCATCAACATCAACATCATCATCATCATCATCAACATCAACATCATCATCATCATCATCATCTGTTTTGCCAACGCCAACGAAAACTACCTGTACCATCCCACGTCGTCAGTTTATCTCAATCGTACAAAGGAAAGAGAAAACTGCATTCTGAAAACTCCCAAAGAAAGAAGGTCAAGGGTTGCAGAAATGCGGCAGAAATTCAAGAGATACCTTCTAATCCAGAAGAGAATTCATCTTCATAACCGCCTGAAGTCGCGTCAGACGAGGGAAACGTACCTTTGATTTCTACAACATCAAATATAATGACCCGAGATCTATGAAGAAAGAGCAATGGATGAGGTGTGGTAAGTGCATGGTATGGTTTCACAACTTTTGGGTCGACGTTGCCGGTAACCAATTCCGACATAGTAAATGCATGTAACATCATCTGGAACAGTTAAAATGTTTCTTCCGTACTGTATATAACTGCATGTATGACAGTTTACAATGATTGACTTAACCCCATTTACGATTCACCCAGCCCCGCATATTTCTTATTTTTCCGTTGTTTCAACATTTTACATTTTGCTGTTTACAGCGAAGCAGAATATATCGTGAAGCGATGTACCTTTACGATACAAAACACAAACTGTGATATATTCACCATTACAAATTAATACGTAAAGTAAAAAGCTGAAATGATTCATTTAGTCCCACCTTACCCTATTTATTTCCCAACAGAGTCACCCTGGCGACGAACACATTTCTCACAACGAGAGGCCAGTTTTTTGGTACCGTCGCCGTAGAATGTTTGACTTTGTTGACGAAGGCACTACCTCACCGCTTCATCACTATCGAAGTGAAGTCCTCGAAGGAGGTGTTTAGGTTTTGAAAACAGATGAAAATCGAATGGGGCCCAGTAGGGTGTGTATAGAGGATGACCGATGCCAGTGAACTCAAGGTGTCTGATTGTTGCAAATGCCTCCGTTCTCGTGTGTGGTGCGGCGCTGTCATGCCACGTGTGGACCAACTGTCGAATTCGAAACTCGATTACAGCACACGGTTTCTCACGTACCGACACAGTCACGTGACACAGCGTCATGTTACACGCTACAATACGGAGCCCTCTAGTGGCGAGATGTGTAGACTTGAGAAAGTTTCCACATAAAAATTTCGGAGGGATTCCTTATGACCACGCTCTCATATGTATGGTCCAAGTTCCGTCGATCTATATTTCTTTGCACTGACTCATCATGCAGAAGCTACTTTTGCCCTTAAGTTCTGCTCCCAGCGTAGTTACCAGTTTTTGAAGTACACTATTAAGAACAATTTTTTTTCTGATACAAAAATTACCCACTGAAGAAGAATAACCAAAGAACTGTTCATAATTACATTCCATTAAACCAGAACAAACAACGGACACAGAAATTTCAATTCTCATACAGAAAGATACACTGTTGTAATGATAAATCCAAGAAGTATTTATAGTAACTAAAGCAATAATAATTATTTAAATAAAAAGCTTTTTCATATAATACGTTTTTAAAACTGAGTAAAACGTATAAAATAATGTCTCCTGGCCCCATATAGATTCCTACAGGTGATCCTGAAAATTTATGTCTGCGGATTTTTTACAGCTATCAAAATTCTTTCACAATTTAAAACTAAAAACGTGGCGCGCATGTAACACACAACTGATTCATGAATAGTCGTGTTGCATGCGCCCCCCCCCCCCCCCCCCCATAGATTCGTTTCAAATTCTGCAATTACTTTCATGGTTATTTAAAAAAATCACGAGCACAAATTTTCAGGACTATCCGTATGATGTTGGGAATCTTTATGTGGGCAGGAGAAATTATTTTACACTTTTTAGTCCACTTTAAAAACGTGCCATGTTGTCTTTTAATTAAAATTTGTTATTTAAGTTTCTCCATCTGACTCAACCAATGTATTGCTTCTTCCTACCATCATCTCGCGAAAAGACATGAAACGTAAAAGTTGGAGAGATTCGAGCTCACACGGTGGCTTACCGACAACCATTTACATCACGAAACTTTCGCAAATGTAACAGGAAAAGAGGCAAATAGCGGTGGTACCCAGTGTACCCTTCCCCCGTCGGAGGTTCGAGTCCTTCCTCGGACATTGGTGTGTGTGTTGTCCTTAGCGTAAGTTAGTTTAACTTAGATTAAATAGCGTGTAAGCCTAGGGACCGATGATCTCAGCAGTTTGGTTCCATAGGAACTTACCACAAATTTCCAGTTTTTCCAGTGTACCCTCCGCCACACTCCAGACACGTAAGCAGGTTAATGTTGCATTGTCATCCAGTTCTGAGCTGCGTTGAAAGTTTCAAGCGTTTAGCTCATCGGGAAGGTAGTTTAAAAACAATTGCAAAATTTATACCGAACAAACAGACAAGAAAGCGATCAAATAATAACGTGGTAAAAAACAAACTCAAAGGCAAATGGTTTCGCTGGGAAAACTGGAGTATACCATTTTACCAGGTGAGGTGAGTTGATAAAATCCTTAAAATATTCTTTAAGTGGGTCACAAATTTTTCGTTGCCCTCCTTCCAAATTAAGACGAAAACACAACAGAATATATTTAGACAGAAGGCTATTCTTTAATTGCATTCTCACGTTTGAGTGTTTCAATCGCCTTAAGGGGGGTAGGACGTCAAACGGGCCGACTTCGAGCATGAGAGGCACCACAGAACGTTTTATTTTCTACTGTCTATACTTCTACAAATAAATTCATAAAACTTTGTCAGCATGACCAGGAAGGATTCTGGATTCACACTCATAGCTGTGGAAGTTCAAAAACATAACAAAATACTTTTTTTTACATGTGAAATTTCATCATTTTTTCGCTTACTATTGGCTGCATTTGTTGCTATAGGTACATTTTTCTTCACAAGTAAGAGAGATTCTTTGAAGAATTTTGCACAGCATACAAACCATACTTACAGGTGTATGAAACTCTAGAATTTTCCAAATCTATTAAAAACTGTGGTAAAAATTGAGATAATTAACTAAAAAATTTGATTTTTTTCCCATAAAGTTTAAAACGTAACAGCTCATTCACTTTTTCATAAATTAAATAGATTATAGAGTTTCAGACACCTGTAAGTATGGTTTGTATGCTGCGCAAAATTCATCGAACAGTCTCTCTTACTTATGAAGAAAAGTGTACCTATAGCAACAAATGCAGCCAATAGTAAGTGAAAAAATGATGAAATTTCACATGTAAAAAAACTTATTTTGTTATGTTTTTGAACTTCGGATGCTACGAGTGTGAATCCTGAATCCTTCCTGGTCATGCTGACAAAGTTTTATGAATTTACTTGTAAAAGTATAGACAGTGGAAATTAAAATGTCCTCTGGTGCCTTCCCTGCTCCAAGTCAGCCCGTTTGACGTCCTACCCCCCCACCCCCCCCTTAAAGAGTAGAGAGTATTATAAGTGATAAATTTAATAGAATTTAATATATCGCCCTTTGAATTTTGTTTCGAGCTTCCAGTGCTGGTCTGTTAGGTTCACTGAAATGTCTTGTATATTAGGGTTTGAGGTACCAGTTACATAATACAGGGTTACTCGTAAGTGCCCCCAGCGTTTCAGGAGACAACTGTGCAGAAACTGCAAGGCACACGGAAAACAGACATAAATCTGTGGACAGAGCATCTCTACCAGTCTAACATTACGAACACACTTTGTGACGCTGCAAAACCCTTCTCATACACGTTCCAAAGCGTCATGGTCGAACTCAGCTACTGCGTTAAAAGTCCTTCCCTTAACTGTTCCACGTAAAGTGACAGCGGATGCAGGAACACATGTTCTTTGACGTAACGCCATAACTTCTGTTTGCTGGAGGATCCTTGAACATATTCTCACTTCGAATATAGTAAACTTTCTTGAGACTGAGAAGCTTATGTCCAGAAACCAGCACGGTTTTGGAAAGCCTCGCGCGTACGAAACACAGCTTGCCCTTTTCCCATACGATATACTGCGAAATATGCATGAAGGGCAACAGGCAGATTCCATGTTTCTACAATTCCGGAAATAATTTGACACGGTGCCCCATGGCACGCTGTTAACCAAGGTACGAGCATACGGAATAAGTTCACTGGTATGTGAGTGGCTCTGAGAGTTCTTAAAAAATAGAACCCAGTATGCTGGCCTGGAAGGCGAGTGTGTCCATCAGAGAAAACGGTATCGTCAGGAGTGCGCCAGGGAAGTGTGACAGGGCCGCAGTTGTTCTCTATATAGGTCTACGTTGTAAGTAGGCTGTTTAGGTTTTTATGTTGGTAACGGCCGGCCGCGGTGGTCTCGCGGTTCTAGGCGCTCAGTCGCAGGTTCGAATCCTGCCTCGGGCAGGGATGTGTGTGATGTCCTTAGGTTAGTTAGGTTTAAGTAGTTCTAAGTTCTAGGGGACTTATGACCACAGATGGGAAATACAGAAGCGTCCGATCTTACCTGTCGGCTTTGACCCATGACGTCACAAATACCGCGGAAACGACTATAAACAATTCCAATATGGCGGATATAAAAACATCGCATACGTATTGTAAACACTGAAATACACAAGTTTCACAAAAAGCCTAATGACTGTAACGGGACAAGCGTGGGAAATTAGGGGTTTTTGGGTGCGGAGAAACTAAATATACAGAAATGTAGCCACCGACCGCCATTCAAAACCACGCAAAACAACGAAATAAATCAACATCACAAACCTGACCAAATACCAAAAAACACATTCCTATCCATAATCGGACACTTCCCTTAACCTATATAGCTCAACAGAACCTACCGATCACATCCCCCAATAGAAAACTAAGAAACGAAAGCTTCCCTTACACCTACATACATCGGCACTTATGCAGTTTAGCAGGTACGGAAAAAATTTTTCATTTTTTTTCAAAATTTGATCATCATGTGTCGTTATGCGGTGGGGGGAGTCTGCAGTGCCCCCCCATCCCCCCACAGGCTTCATTAGTGTCAAATCAATATTTTCGAATCATAGGCGGCCGCTGCCGCGGCCGCATTCCAAAAAAAAACTCCCAACCTAACCTCAAGTGGGCTACGCTACAGATCAATATGTTCATCAAATTGCT
Organism: Schistocerca cancellata; assembly: GCF_023864275.1. Taxonomy (NCBI): domain Eukaryota; kingdom Metazoa; phylum Arthropoda; class Insecta; order Orthoptera; family Acrididae; genus Schistocerca; species Schistocerca cancellata. Next base: position 10,706,309 of record NC_064635.1, on the reverse strand, counting down.
TCATATTACGTATACATGTTCATTAGTGTCAAATCAATATTTTCGAATCATAGGCGGCCGCTGCCGCGGCCGCATTCCAAAAAAAAAACTCCCAACCTAACCTCAAGTGGGCTACGCTACAGATCAATATGTTCATCAAATTGCTTCATATTACGTATACATGTTCATTAGTGTCAAATCAATATTTTCGAATCATAGGCGGCCGCTGCCGCGGCCGCATTCAAAAAAAAAACTCCCAACCTAACCTCGTATTCAGGGCTACGCTACAGATCAATGTGTAGGTCCCTTACGTCACGGGTCAAAGCCGACGCGTGAGATCGGATGTTTCCAACCTATACCCAATACACAAAACATACATAAATAACCAAAAAAAAAAACGGAACTTACCTCAAAAAAGTTCCAGCTCCAGAAACTAGATTGGCCACCACAATCACACACAAATGCACACACGCACGCACGCACACACACACACACACACACACACACATACAGAAACACACACACACACACCAACGAAAAAATACTGAACTAAAATAAAAACCCAACCCACCCAAACGTCAACCCCCTCCCCCACAACTCCAAAATACAACACACAAACACTATACAACAAAATAAACCACCCACCCACCTACCCAGCCCACCCTAACTAACCACTTTCGGTCTATACATTTTACCCACAGCCCTTAAAAAAACCCGAAGAATGCAATAGCCCTCTGGGACACTCTTCCGCCAACAGTACTCATCTAAATGAGACTGAAGGTTGGAAGAGCGCCTCTTCCCCCTCCCAAGAACTGACTTAACCGCTCCCCACATCCCCTCAATTGTGTTAGTGCAAGCCCCAGTATCATAATTCTTAAACTCTAGACTGTGGTTCACTACTAAATGATTAAATCCCCTCTCACCCAACCCCCTATATGAAGAAAACGCATCTGAAACTACTGTGGACCCCGGCTCTACATACTCCTCAATTAACCCCACTAATTCAGGCTTCGACCTCCCCTCCACAACCCTAAAAACACATTCAGTACCCCCACCCCCCTGAACAACAGCCCCCCACACCCAAAGACCAGCCACAGACTTCCCCCTCCCATACTTCCTTTTACCAAACTGCGACTCATCCACCTCCACAACCACCCCATGCCCACCCAACTTACCCCTGTACTTAATAAATTCGGAACACACCTCACGACAAAAGGAATACCAGTCTAAAACAGTCCTCTCACTCACACCAGTCTCAAACGCGCAAAAACTCTGCCCGCAACTATAACAAAAATAATACGTAATAAGCACAATCTCACGCATGGCCAATCTAGACTTCTCGAACCAGGTACCACGCCTTACAGAACGCCATACGCCATCTTTCCGGCAACACCACATGTATCCGTCCCTGGTCCGAGAGTCCGGAACTTTAACCAATTTCATAGGTTCACGGCACACACCGCACTTCACGACCTCGGCAATTAAGCCAAATAGCTGAAGAAATTTAATCAGCTCTAAAGCTGTCTCCCCCATCATCGCCCTCAACCGAACACTGTTAAGGCGGTCTTTCATATCCATTCCTGAACAAAAAACCACAACCAAATACACTCAATAACAAACTCACCCGACGTACAGCAATGAGCATTAAATTAACCATTAACTCACTAATAGAAATTCCGCTTCAAATCCAACACCTGAGCAACAGAAAACTGACCCCACCACACGAAACAAACGAAACAAACGAAAACCATGAACACACCACCAGAGAGCACGACAAACAAAAACAAGACATCTACAAACACGCCACAATCGCAAATCAAACTCCGCGCCGTAATGACGTCACACACCACAACACGCTTACGTCACGGGTCAAAGCCGACGGGTAAGATCGGACGCTTCTGTTGACCCCACAGATGTTAAGCCCCATAGTGCTCACAGCCATTTGAATCATTTGTTGGTAACGCCATGTAGCGCTCTGTATGAAAATCAGTGTTTTGTGTGCAGTCTGTGGCTGGTTTGCATTGTTGAAATATTTGCTATTGTAGTGTTGGGCAGTTGGATGTGAACAGCGCGTAGCGTTGCTCAGTTGGGGGTGAGCCGCCAGCAGTGGTGGATGTGGGGAGAGAGATGGCAGAATTTTGAGAGCGGACGATCTCGACGGGTGTCCATCAGAAAGAACAAATTTGTAATATTGGATATCATGAACTGACATATATGACGACTTTTGAACTTTTAAGGTAAATACATTGTTTGTTCTCTATCAAAATCTTTCATTTGCTAACTATGCGTATTAGTAGTTTGTCCCTTCAGTAGTTAGAATCTTTTATTTAGCTGGCAGTATTGGCGCATGCTGTACTGCAGTAGTTAGAGTAACGAAGATTTTTGTGAAGTAAGTGATTCATGAAAGGTATAGGTTATTGTTAGTCAGGGCCATTCTTTTGTAGGGGTTATTGAAAGTGAGATTGAGTTGCGCTGAAAAAATATTCTTTGTCAGTTAGTGATGAACAGAATAAGTAAAGAGAGATATGTCCGACTAAGTTCAGTTTTGCTCAGCTGTTTGAAAATCAAATAATGTAGAGGTTTTCCAGCACTGTCATTTATAAAAAAATTTCTAGAGGGATGTTTCAACGTTAATGATTTGGGGGACAGAGTGGACAAAAATGTGCGGTTGTTTGCTGATGATGCCATTGTGTACTGTACAGTTCGAAGTTGAGTGTAGAAAGATACAAAACGACTTAGACCAAATTTCCAGATGGTGTGATAAATGACAGCTAGCCTTAAATGCAGAAAAATGCAAGCTAATGCGGTTGAGCAGGAAGAACAAACCTGTAATGTTCGGATACAGTAATACTAGTGCCCTGCTTCACACAGTAAAGTCGTTTAGATATCTGGGCATTACGTTTTCAAAGCGATGTGAGGTGGAACAAGCATGTTGAGAACTGTGGCAGGGACGGCAAATGGTCGACTTCGATTCATTGGGAGAATTTTAGGAAAGAGTGGTTCACCTGTAAAGGACACTGCATACAGGACTCTGGTGCGACCTTTTCTTGAGTACTATTCGAGTGTTTGGCATCTGTCCCAGGTCGGATTGAAGGAAGACATGGAAACAATTTCAGAGGTGGGCTGCTAAATCTGTTACCCGTATGTTCGAACAACTGGTGTAATTAATAGACTATTTCTGTTGATCTGGATTTACCTCCTGTCCCCAGCTCTTAAGCAAATTACTTATATACACATTAAATACACTCCTGGAAATGGAAAAAAGAACACATTGACACCGGTGTGTCAGACCCACCATACTTGCTCCGGACACTGCGAGAGGGCTGTACAAGCAATGATCACACGCACGGCACAGCGGACACACCAGGAACCGCGGTGTTGGCCGTCGAATGGCGCTAGCTGCGCAGCATTTGTGCACCGCCGCCGTCAGTGTCAGCCAGTTTGCCGTGGCATACGCAGCTCCATCGCAGTCTTTAACACTGGTAGCATGCCGCGACAGCGTGGACGTGAACCGTATGTGCAGTTGACGGACTTTGAGCGAGGGCGTATAGTGGGCATGCGGGAGGCCGGGTGGACGTACCGCCGAATTGCTCAACACGTGGGGCGTGAGGTCTCCACAGTACATCGATGTTGTCGCCAGTGGTCGGCGGAAGGTGCACGTGCCCGTCGACCTGGGACCGGACCGCAGCGACGCACGGATGCACGCCAAGACCGTAGGATCCTACGCAGTGCCGTAGGGGACCGCACCGTCACTTCCCAGCAAATTAGGGACACTGTTCCTCCTGGGGTATCGGCGAGGACCATTCGCAACCGTCTCCATGAAGCTGGGCTACGGTCCCGCACACCGTTAGGCCGTCTTCCGCTCACGCCCCAACATCGTGCAGCCCGCCTCCGGTGGTGTCGCGACAGGCGTGAATGGAGGGACGAATGGAGACGTGTCGTCTTCAGCGATGAGAGTCGCTTCTGCCTTGGTGCCAATGATGGTCGTATGCGTGTTTGGCGCCGTGCAGGTGAGCGCCACAATCAGGACTGCATACGACCGAGGCACACAGGGCCAACACCCGGCATCATGGTGTGGGAAGCGATCTCCTACACTGGCCGTACACCACTGGTGATCGTCGAGGGGACACTGAATAGTGCACGGTACATCCAAACCGTCATCGAACCCATCGTTCTACCATTCCTAGACCGGCAAGGGAACTTGCTGTTCCAACAGGACAATGCACGTCCGCATGTATCCCGTGCCACCCAACGTGCTCTAGAAGGTGTAAGTCAACTACCCTGGCCAGCAAGATCTCCGGATCTGTCCCCCATTGAGCATGTTTGGGACTGGATGAAGCGTCGTCTCACGCGGTCTGCACGTCCAGCACGAACGCTGGTCCAACTGAGGCGCCAGGTGGAAATGGCATGGCAAGCCGTTCCACAGGACTACATCCAGCATCTCTACGATCGTCTCCACGGGAGAATAGCAGCCTGCATTGCTGCGAAAGGTGGATATACACTGTACTAGTGCCGACATTGTGCATGCTCTGTTGCCTGTGTCTATGTGCCTGTGGTTCTGTCAGTGTGATCATGTGATGTATCTGACCCCAGGAATGTGTCAATAAAGTTTCACCTTCCTGGGACAATGAATTCACGGTGTTCTTATTTCAATTTCCAGGAGTGTATGATTGGTGACAGGCAACAGCCCTGATTGAGTCCCTTGTTGATCATGATTTTTTCAGCTGTATTATTATTACCAACTTTTATTCTAATTTTTATGTCCATGTACGGGCTTTTTATTGCCTCAATAACACGTCTAAGATATCCTAAACAAATGTAGCGTATTGCACATAAATAGGGAGGGACAGCCACCATTGTGTGGCAAGAGGACTGATGAACAATTCGCTGGAAGCAGTAGACGTGCGGAGCGAGTGCATTTAGCCAGTCACAAGGAGAGGAGGGCGTCAGGCTAAGGTTCACTGGAAGGCAGCAAGGGTAGCCCGACCCGAAAGGAGGTAGCCAAGCGGACTCCTTCAGTGTGTACTAACAAGGGAAGACGACGCTGGGATCACAGATCTAATTCAAACTTTGGTACACTACTGTGACAATTTGGAGAAAATCTCAAGAAGTATTACGCCTCCATTGTGTACGGGATGCAACAGTGCGCTAGGTACTCAGTGCCAGAATTCGTGGCGGTGAAGCGGTTAGCATGCGATCTTCATAGGACGAATGTGTATGAGGCGAGTGTTCTGCTCCCTCTCACAATTTTCAACCTATATTTTTTTCATCACTGGTCATATTTAATTTATATGACATTTGAGAGGTAACATAATTTGAAAAACCACGCATATTTGCATGAAGTTTTAGTGAATTCATGTTATTTAACTACTTACTATTTTTAATTAAATTTAATTATTAGAACAAACCTTTATAACTATCGACAAGTAAATTCGTAGAGTTTTCCTGAGAGTATATGCCTGTCGTGTTCGATCGACTGAGAGGGGTTGTGGGACCAAACAGCCAGGTCATCAGTCCCGCGATTACAAAGTTAGTCACAGAAGGAAGAGGGTCCGCTAAAAGTGGATGGATCCAGACAGGGGAGTCAAATTATATAAAAAAAATGAACATTAAACACACACAGTAAAAGTCATAAAAGGTGAGACCAAATCTAAAAACTGGAAAAAAGGGGATAGTCATGGGGTCACAGACCGAGAAGTCTGGAAAAGAAGTGCCAACCACAACCAACCTGCCCCTGCTCCAAGACTGAAGTAGAACCTCACATCTGGAAATAAAAATCAATTTCAAGGAGGAAATTGCTACTAGTTGAACCATTTGTGGATCGTCTGCTAATATTAAATCTAAGGAATCGGGAAGGCTATACTTAACATTAAGCGCCGTAAGAAGGGTACATTCCACCAATACGTGGGATATTGTCAGTCTGGTTCCACTATGACATTGTGGGGGTGGGTCATTACCTAGGAGGAATCAATGGAGGAGCCGGGTATGACCTATGCATAAATGGTATAAAACAGTGTACTCCTTTCGAAAGGAGCAGAAGGAAGAGCACCAAACTGCAGTAGACGCCTCGACTGAGTGGAGTTTATATGAGCAGTAGCACTCCAGATGGTATTCCACTTTTGGGCAAAGAGAAATCTGACGTAGATCTGCGTATCCGCAGCTGGAATCATGAAAGGAAATGGAGGGTAAGTATCTAATTCTCTAGCCAAACGGTCAGCCAGTTCATTTCCTAGAATGCCCACATGACTTGGGAACCAGAGAAAGACAACTGGACAGGTGACACCCTCAAGGGCAGAGAGAAGGTCATGGATAGCAGAGACCAAAGGGTGACGAGAGTAGCATCGGTCGATAGTCTGCAGCCTGCTCATTGAGTCTGAAAAAATTAAAACACTGTGGAGGGAGGGCTGAGAAACAAAAAGAACGGCCCTGTGAATGGCTTGAAGCTCTGCTGTGAACACACTACATGATCCTGGCAATAAATGGTGTTCGAAGCAAGTAGGAGACGTGAAAGCGTATCCCACCTTATTGATTGTCTTAGAACCATCAGTGTAAACGATGGTGGCACCCTGGAGCTCTGCAAGGATGGCACATACAAGACACTAGAAAACCATAGGAGTGACAGAGGCCTCAGGATCCTGGAATAGATCGGTCCTAATTCATGGTCTAGGCACCATCCAAGGGGGGGGGGGGAGGTGGGAGGAAAGACACGGGCTGCAGTCCAGTGAGTGGAGATGGAGATCCTGAGAGAGGGAAGTGAGACGCATGCCAACCTGCAATCCCACCTGTGGGCAGGTGTTAGGGGGGAGACATTCCTCGTTGGCAAAGAGCACTGGGTACACAGGACGGTCAGGGACTTGGCAAATGGCGATTGCATAAGAAACAAGGAGTTGGCTCCATCGTGTGTGTAGAGGGGAATCCCCACTTCTGTGAGGAGACTGCCAACAGGACTAGTGCGAAAGTCACCAATAGCCAGATACACCCCACAATGATGGACAGGATCAAGCAGTTTCAAAGTGAAAGGATTTGCTGAGTCATGAGCCTGACTACCATAATCTAGTCTGGACAAGACCAGAGCACGATAAAGACTGAGAAGAGTGGAACGATCTGCACCCCAAGATGGGCCAGGAGATGGAGAATGTTAAGCTTCTGCATACATGTAGTCTGTAAGTGGCGAATGTGGGGCAGCCATTTCAGTTTATTATCAAAAAGAAGGCCCAAGAAACGGGACTGTGCTACAACATTGAGGAGCTGGTCACTTAAAGTTTTGGATTGGGGTGTACCGTAGGTCGAGGACAAAAATACGTAATCCGCGCTTTGGAGGGAGAAAACTGGAAGCCATTGGAGGTGGCCCATGCAGACGGCTGTCGGATGGCACCTTGGAGCTGGCGCTCAGCAGATGCTGAGTGAGAGCTGCACTAGATGCCAACAAAATCGTCGGCATATAACGCAGGGGTAACCAGAGGCCCAAAAGAGGTCACAAGCCCATTAATGGCAATGAGAAAGAGTGTGACACTTAGCACAGAGTTCTGTGGGATACTGTTCTCCTGAGGGCCCTGAGTGAAATTCCAACTCGAACCTGGAAGAGCCAGTAAGATAAAAAGTCACACACAAGAATTAGAAGGGGATCATGGAAGCCCCAGTAATGGAGAGTAACTGAAATTTGATGGCCCCAAGCCATGTCATACGCCTTGTGTAGGTCAAAGAAGACTGCAACAAGGTGCCGGCAGTGAGTAAAAGCATGTTGGATGGCTGATTCCAATCTGAGTAAATGGTCAGTTGGAGAGTATCCTGCCCAGAAGCCACAGTGATATGGGGGACAAAAGGTCCCAAGATTCGAGTACCCAACATCATCTGAAGCTGACCATCCTCTTGAGCAGTTTACAAAGTACATTTAGGCTAATTGCGTGGTAGCTGTTAAGAGACATTAAGTTCTTCCCGGGGTTAAGGATGGGGATAACTATACTGTCTCTCCATTGTGATGGAAAATCACCCGCGAGCCAAATACGGTTGAACATATTGAGGAGATGTTTCCTCTGGGGTATGTCCAAACGTCGGATCATCTGGTTGTCAATGGAATCCGCGCCTGGGGCCGTGTCTCAGGAAGAGGTAAGAACCGGCAAGAAATCCCATTCAGTGAAGGGTGCATTATACGGCTCAGTATGGTGTGGGATGAACCAGAGGAGGGTCTCTTCAATAAAATTCTTCAGGGTTAACGTAAGGCCCTGATGAAGGCTAGCTGCAACGCTGGCCGAAACGTTGGCGCATTTTAAATTATGACGATGCGGTCTGATACCCTGAAGAATTTTATTGGAGTGTGTCACGAGGTGTTCCATGAGCACCAAAGGATCAGTGCACATAACACCTTGGAGGTTAAGACCCTGGACAGCTGACTGTTGCTGATGGCCCAGAAAGCTACAGAGCTTGGACCAAAACTGTGATGAAGAGGCAAACATTCCCAGGGAGGAAACATAGTGCTCCCAGCATCCGTTTTTTACTCCACTAAATAAGGTAATGAGCCTTAACATGGAGACGCTTAAGAGTGAGGTTAGTCTGTGAAGGGTGTCGCTTAAATCGCTGCAGCACTGGACAGCGACGGTGACATCCTTGGCCCACCACAGTACCAGTCGATGACGAGGGGGACCTGTGGATAAGGGGACAGCAGTGCCAGCAGCATGAAGAATAGCAGCAGAGATGTCTTGCACTACTACATCAGGCAGCAGGGGAACGATAGAATCACTGGAAAGTCGTCACTGTCACAAAGTGATGACCCACGTGAGGAAGCCACAAGAGCAGAGGAGAAGATCGTGAGATCGATAGCAGAGAAGGTGCCATGAGCAGCACTGAAGTCGGCAGGGGAACCATCATTGAGGAGACACAAACAGAGGTCAGTGATAAGTTGGTCAATTAGGATACCCCTACCCATTGAAGTGACATTCCACACAGTGGATGGTGGGCATTGAAGTTCCCAAGGAGAAGAAATGGGAGCCGGAGTTGTTGGATTAAGGTAGACAGTGCAACATAAAGAAGTGGCCTATCTGGAGGGAGGTAGACATTGTACGAGGGGTAAATGGTGATTGCCAGAGTCATGTGCACTCGAACTACTATCACTTCCAAGTTGGTACATAGTAAGATCCAGTCACTAATGACATCAGTGCAAACCAAAGTGCAGACCCCCCAGATGCTACCCCGCGGCTGGCACAGTTCCGACAGAACGTCTGACAACGATGGAATGTTGGAGAGTGGGCACCACGGAAATGCGTTTCTTGAAGAACAAGACAGAATGCAGAATAGGAGGAGACAAGGCGGTGGATTTACGGTAGGTGGCGATAGTATCCGTTGCAGTTCCACTGGATGATCGTGTGGCAAGAGTCCAAGTCAGACATAAAGAAGCCGAGAGAAGGTTATGTCACTCTGTCAGTAATCGTCACTGACAAGGATGGGGTGACATCCATAAATAAAATGTCAGACTCAGGTTGCAAGGGGGGAGATGGCACATCTGGGGAACTGGGGGTGCCTTGTCTTGGGATTTACGTTTCTTCTTCTTCTCTTTCAGAGGTGGAGAAGCCAAGGACACAGAGGGAGTACAGGTGTCTGCAAGATCTGAAACCGAAAGAAAGCGAGCGACTTTGTAGCACACAGATGGTGTGTCTCATGGTCGAGTCGTGGTAGAAGTCTTCCAGCGTGATAGAGACCAGGGAGAGGGGTCCAAGGAGGGAGCCCGATCACTGTCAGGTGCTGAAAAAGGGGGGAACTACTTCAGCTGGGGCTGGGAAGTGGCTCTCGGAGGTCGTGGGAACTGCAGGGGAGGGGGAGGGGAGATGGGAGAATGGGACATGTCTGGGGTAAGGAAGAGTTATGTGGATAAAATTAAGTAAAAGAGGCAAAAGTTGAAGATTGTGACACTGGATGGAGTCTATCATACCTCTGGCGAGACCCAGCATAAGACAGGTGATCAAGGGACTTGTATTATTGAATCTTTTTTTCTCTCTTGTAAGACCGAGCGAGGGGTGGTGGTGGTCAGCACAACTGACACACACAGGTGGCGGAACACAGGGACTTTCCTCGCAGTTGGTGTCTACAGTCACCACAAAGACGGTCCGATGTACAGTGGGAAGACATATGTCCAAAATGCAAGCACCGGAAACACCGAGTAGGTGGAGGGACGTACGGCTTCACGTCACATCTTAAGCACATAACCTTGACCTCCTCTGGGAGGGTATCCCCATCGAAAGCCAGAATGAAGGTGCCGGTATCAGTGCAGTTGTCTTGGCGACCCTTCTGCACACATCGAACAAAATGAATGCCATGCTTCTCCAGATTAGCCCAGAGTTTCTCATCAGTTTGCAGGACGAGGTCCCTATGAAAAATCACTCCCTGGACCATATTCAGAGATTGGTGAGGAGTAATAAGACACTGGGACATTGCCAAGACAATCATAGGCACGAAGAGCTGCGGATTGGATGGCAGAAGAAGCTTTGATCAACAGGGAGCCCAGCTGCATCTTACTAAGAGACTCCACTTCACCAAACTTGTCCTTGACATTTTCCGAGAGATTGTTTTTTTTTTCTTGGTCATTTGTTAAAACAGCATTTACAACTACAAAATCACAAAAATTAAATGCAAGTCTCAACTCATGATTATTAAAGTAAATGTGGCTAAGAACTGTCCTGTAATTTAGGCTTAGAACCCATACAATATTTTACTAGCTAATTTCCAAACAATACTTCTATTTGTTCAAGATACCATAAAAGCATTTAATTACAAGAAAAAATTTTCAAACATCAGGCACCACATGCTCGCTAGCTCTAGTCTGAAAGTATTGTTTTTCTTTTTAAATTTTCTTCCTACTGTCATGTGTACATGTATGTTATGGTGAAAATTCATATATGAAACCCCTAAAAAGAGAAAGTGTATCGACGTTTTACACAACGAAGGTCTGAACAACACTGATATTGCAAAAAAGAATAAAACGTTCAAGGTCGGCTGTAAGTGGAAGTAAGTGGAAGTCTGCTGATGGTCAAAGGAAATGTGGAAAATATGCCATGAAATGGGCACCCACACATTTCTTCGTCCCAGGAGGACAGACTAGTTGGTCGAGTAAGCCAGATAAACAGGAATGCTAATTCTGTTGAACTGGCAAAAACGTGGCAAAAGGCAATGGGAGTTGATTCCAGCTTATCAGTTGTCAGGAAAGGAATCTGTTCAATCGGAGTGAAGGCCAGAGTTGCCAAGAAGAAGCCATTTGTAACTGCTGCAGTGATACAAAATAGGCCGACATAGGCCAGGCTGCACGTAAGCTGGACAAAAGAACGGTTGAGAATTGTGCTATTGTGCTATTTTCAGAGGAAAGCCGATTTATCATGATGAGTGACAGACCACAGCTGGTTCGGCGTGAACCGAGTGAAGGGGTGGATACTGACTCCCTTGTGCAAACCATGCTCCATCAGCAATGTTGTGGGGAGCAATGACATACCAGGGTGCTGGAAGACTGTACTTTGTTCAGGGAACAATAAATGGTGATCAATCGGGTTGTGATTCGGCATCCTCTGACATTCACTCTACGTGATGCTTTCCTGGATTTGTAGCGGATTTTCCAACAGGGTCTGGTTCCAAGCCACACAAAATAAGCGAGTTTGGTTATTTTATATTTGTGATGCAACTTCCAAAGTTACTGCTTTTACACACAGTTCAAATTCACCATATCACATTCATTCTGTCATGACTGAATAGGGCATCAGAGAACTTTTGTGGCCAGGAAATTCACCAGACCTAAATCCAACTGAGAAGTTGTGGCATCTGGTTGGCAAAAGGGTTCAGAGGAAGAAGTCTGCAACAAAACAGGAGCTGTTGGAGGTGACAAAGTATGACATCGTGAAATTGACATCAGTACCGCGACTCTTGAAATTTTCCCGGCGCATCGAATATTCCACAAGATTTCGGGATTGCAGCCGGATCTCATCGACTTCTTTCCACGATATTTCGGCTGACAACCTTACAGCCATCTTCAGGCGAGTGTTTGACACTGGAGATTGCTAGTGCAAGTCGCTCTATTTATACGTAAAAGAGCCGCAGGCGCAAGTTACCGTAGCATGCGCGCGACCTGTCGATTCCAAGGCCCTCCACAATATTACTGCATCTATGGAGCGCCGCAGGCGCGCATGCGCAAGTTACCGTAGCATGCGCGCCACCTGTCGATTCCAAGGCCCTCTACAATATTACTGCATCTATGGAGCGCCAACGAATGCGTGAAAAAAGTAAAACATGCACGCAGACGTGTCAAAAACAATAAAATGCAAAATTTCAATATTAAAATTAAAATCACTTGTCGCTCGACATGTCAGAAGCCATAAAAAGTTTTCTTTTGGTTGAAATTAAAGAAATCAACGGGTCCCAGGCCTTATTCAATAAAAAGCCGCCTTCACGATTAATGAGATTTTCCGCTAAACGTATTTCCACGGATTCCTTCACAACTGAATCCCAGAAGGATCTCGATGGGGCCAAGATTTTCGTGGCCGAATAATCCATAGTATGTCCTGTGGAAATACAATGTTCGGCTATGGCCGACTTACTAGGCTGTAAAAGGCGAGTGTGGCGCTCATGTTTAACGCAGCGGTCGTGTACTGTGCGTGTGGTTTGACCAATGTAGGCTTTCCCACACTCACAAGGTACTTTATAAATTCCAGCCTTCCGTAATCCCAGATCATCCTTGGCTGAGCCCAGAAGAGCACGAGTCTTTGTAGGTGGCCGGAAGATTGCTTTCACACGATGTTTCTTTAAAATTCTGCCTACTTTCGATGAAATGTTCCCGACATATGGGAGAAATGCTCTGGACTTAAACACCTCCTTATCCTCTTGATCTTGTGGGTGGTCACGTTTTTTCCTCCTTAAAGCAGTACTGACCTGATGTGCAGAATATCCATTATGTTGAAATACCGATTTCAAGTGCTCTAATTCGTCTGCAAGGCTGTCTTTATCAGACGCGACATGTGCCCTATGCACCAACGTTCGAAGAACACCCATAGTTTGTGCCGGGTGATGACAGCTTGACGCCTGCAGGTACAGATCCGTATGTGTGGGTTTTCGATAGACAGAATGCCCCAATGACACATCCACCCTGCGTTTAACCATGACGTCCAGAAATGGTAGGCAACCATCCTTTTCAACTTCCATCGTAAACTGAATGTTTGTGTGGATGGAATTCTGATGTTGTAAAAACCGTGAAAGCTCTTCTTCACCGTGAGGCCACACTACAAAGGTATCGTCCACGTACCGCCAGAAGACTGTTGGTTTCAACATCACCGAATCGAGAGCCCTCTCCTCAAAGTCTTCCATGGGCAGTCCTCTGTCCCCTCTGGTAGCAAACTTTTATACGGAAGACTTTGAGGAGAGGGCTCTCGATTCGGTGATGTTGAAACCAACAGTCTTCTGGCGGTACGTGGACGATACCTTTGTAGTGTGGCCTCACGGTGAAGAAGAGCTTTCACGGTTTTTACAACATCAGAATTCCATCCACACAAACATTCAGTTTACGATGGAAGTTGAAAAGGATGGTTGCCTACCATTTCTGGACGTCATGGTTAAACGCAGGGTGGATGTGTCATTGGGGCATTCTGTCTATCGAAAACCCACACATACGGATCTGTACCTGCAGGCGTCAAGCTGTCATCACCCGGCACAAACTATGGGTGTTCTTCGAACGTTGGTGCATAGGGCACATGTCGCGTCTGATAAAGACAGCCTTGCAGACGAATTAGAGCACTTGAAATCGGTATTTCAACATAATGGATATTCTGCACATCAGGTCAGTACTGCTTTAAGGAGGAAAAAACGTGACCACCCACAAGATCAAGAGGATAAGGAGGTGTTTAAGTCCAGAGCATTTCTCCCATATGTCGGGAACATTTCATCGAAAGTAGGCAGAATTTTAAAGAAACATCGTGTGAAAGCAATCTTCCGGCCACCTACAAAGACTCGTGCTCTTCTGGGCTCAGCCAAGGATGATCTGGGATTACGGAAGGCTGGAATTTATAAAGTACCTTGTGAGTGTGGGAAAGCCTACATTGGTCAAACCACACGCACAGTACACGACCGCTGCGTTAAACATGAGCGCCACACTCGCCTTTTACAGCCTAGTAAGTCGGCCATAGCCGAACATTGTATTTCCACAGGACATACTATGGATTATTCGGCCACGAAAATCTTGGCCCCATCGAGATCCTTCTGGGATTCAGTTGTGAAGGAATCCGTGGAAATACGTTTAGCGGAAAATCTCATTAATAGTGATGGCGGCTTTTTATTGAATAAGGCCTGGGACCCGTTGATTTCTTTAATTTCAACCAAAAGAAAACTTTTTATGGCTTCTGACATGTCGAGCGACAAGTAATTTTAATTTTAATATTGAAATTTTGCATTTATTGTTTTTGACACGTCTGCGTGCATGTTTTACTTTTTTCACGCATTCGTTGGCGCTCCATAGATGCAGTAATATTGTGGAGGGCCTTGGAATCGACAGGTCGCGCGCATGCTACGGTAACTTGCGCCTGCGGCTCTTTTACGTATAAATAGAGCGACTTGCACTAGCAATCTCCAGTGTCAAACACTCGCCTGTAGATGGCTGTAAGGTTGTCAGCCGAAATATCGTGGAAAGAAGTCGATGATATCCGGCTGCAAACCCGAAATCTTGTGGGACATCAGTACCATTAGAAAATTGATCGACTCCATGCCTGGCAGAGTGAAGGCTCCTGTGATGGCCAATTGGTTCAACAAAATACTAAGATAATTCAAAGTATGACTATTGAGTAATGCTGTAATGATACACATTATTTTATACTATGACCACATTAAATGGAAATTTGATCCAAATATTTAATTTTGATTTCATCATTTACATATAGAAATGTACGTACAGAAATTTCCTTGAATTAAAATATTAGAAACAATCTTGTTCTTAAGTTCTGTACCGAAATTCTCAAAATTCTACAGAGACGTGTAATACTTTAGAACAGCAGTGAACATAGGTCTCGACGTTTTATTGCAACACGAACACAAGACATGATCAACATCAGTAGACTTCCTCCACACTGAAATTTTATTGCTTTATTAAATTGTGAAGTATATTTATTTAATTGAAAGGTTGTCGGCTCCTTTCCAAAGTTCGTTTCAGAACTTAAGCATTCTTTTTAAATATTTGCTTCTAAAAGTAGTTTCAATGTTTCATCCTGCTACAGTAATTGCGGACATATCTAAGGCGCAATGTTAGTGTGGTCATCAGCCACTGAAGATTTAAGCAAATTTGGTCTTTAACAATTTTTTAAAAAATTGCAAAAGCATTCCAGACTCAGACAATCGCTGCGCCCTTTACCATTGTGGCCCAACCATCTGTAACATTTGTGGTAGTAGACCAAACTCGATTGATTGATTAAAAATGCGTATAACGTGTCTTTTGTAGCTGTTGGACTTCCTCTTCACTTCTTTCAGAATGATTGATGTAAAGGATCTGGCTTATTTGAGGTCGGAGTATGAATTAAGGGAACTGAAGATAGAGCCAAAGGGAATCGTTCATGAGTTGGCTGAGCAAATGCGTCTGAAGTCATCTGTCCGCGCGAAAGGCAATGGACTCCAATGAGGTGAGTTGGGCTGCCGCCATTACCATTACGACAATTGAAGTGGTGGTAGAAATGGTGAGGAACCGGATTAGTACTCCTATCCAGCTGCTTAGATTGCAGGTGCTTCAGTCAGTACCTGGGTAGGTTGAATGAGCTGGCAGTTGTGGACAGGAGCAGATGAAGCAGTTGCTTTCCAATAG
This sequence comes from Schistocerca cancellata, assembly GCF_023864275.1. NCBI lineage: Eukaryota > Metazoa > Arthropoda > Insecta > Orthoptera > Acrididae > Schistocerca > Schistocerca cancellata. The sequence continues at coordinate 10,690,525 of NC_064635.1, read as the reverse complement.
TATTATTCAGGATGGTAGTGCAAGCGGAAATCGTTGAGGAAGTCAATCAGATCGTGCTAACAACACCAAGGGGGCAATATTTTCGGTAAGTTGCCAAATGCATTGTAAGATGTTTAAAGTGTGTTCTAAGTTGTCATTACTCAGTCGTCCATATAGTTGAATGTCTGACCATTACGATGGAATTTCAGAATAAAACACAAGCATTGGAAAATGAGTGCTCTAGAAGTAGGCTACTTAGATTAATTGCGGTGTTTTTGAGAAAGGCAACTTAAAGTAGGAAGTATTACGGGCATTACGGCGTAACAGGAAATGCTGCAAAATGTTCAATTTCTGTATCTTTGACAGAAATTAATGGGTGTCATTAGGAAAGGGACATAAATTAAGGTTTTTGGGCATCATCCAATTGCGAACTAATTGCATGTTGCGTCCCACAAGGTTGCATCTCTGAGTCCTTGCTTTTTTTTGTTCATATTAATGACCTTTCATCAGTAACCAAATGCCAAGTTTGTTTTGTTTGTAGATGATACAAACATTGCAATAAACAGCAAATCAAGCGTAGTCTTAAAAAGATTGGTTAATAATATCTTCATGGACATTAATAAATGGTTTCTAGCCAATTGTTTGTCATTGAACATTGAAAAAACATACTACATGCAGTTCAGAACTTCTAAGAGGTGTCCCACCAGTATAAGCCTAAAATATAAACAGATACAACAAGTGGACAGTGTTAAATTCTTGAGATCACAGCTTGATAATAAATTCAAGTGGGAGGAGCACACCACATATCTCAACAAAACTCTGTTTGCAATGCGAATGTTGTAATGTAGAAAAAATACAAAAGTCAAAAAGCTGACATACTATGCTTACTTTCATTCCATAATTTCATATGGGATTATTTTTGGGGGTAATTAATCAAGCCAAGCTAAAGTTCTCCAAGTCCAAAAAAAGTGTAGTAAGAATGATTTGAAGTGTGTATTCGAGAACATCATGCAGAGGACATTTTGGGGAACTAGGGATATTAACTACTGCTTCTCAATATATTTATTCCTTAATTAAATTTGTCATTAAAATATCTCCTTTTTTAAACCAACAGCTCTGTTCATTGAATCTGTCCTAGAAATGAGAATAATCTTCACAAAGATTTAAAGTAACTTACTTTGGTCCATAAACGTGTCCACTATTCAGGAACACACATTTTGAATAACTTGTCAGCAACCATAAAAAGTTTAACTACCACTAAAGTCAGTTGAAGAGGAGTCTAAATCATTTATTGATGGACAACTCGTCGTATTCCATTGATGATTTTTTAAATAGAAACAACTTTTGTGTGTGTGTGTGTGTGTGTGTGTGTGTGTGTGTGTGTGTGTGTAGAATGAAAAGTACATCTAATCTAATTATTATGAAAGAATTCTATATGGTAGCAATTTCAGTGTAGAATCTGTGAATTAGTCCCACCAAGGGCCACGCAAGAAGTGATGTACAATGAATATTGCTGTCTGCACTTCGTGGTCTACTGGCTAGCATTGCTGCCTCTGGATCACGAGGTCCCAGGTTCGATTCCGGCCAGGTCAGGAATTTTCTCCGCCTGGGGACTGGGTGTTTGTGTCATCATCATCTCATAATCATTTGGGTAGTGGCGAGACTGGAAATGGAAAGATTGGAACTTGTGCAGGTGCTGATGACCATGATGTTGAGCACACCGCAATCCATCATCAACAATAATATTGCCGCCAACTGTGTACTAGAGAGAGAGTGAGAATATGTAGGGTGAATTAAGCAAAGTATGGTAGCATCTGAGTTGGCACACATTGATAAGCAAATCGTGAGGCATATAGGTGGGCAGAACACAGAAAATAGACAAAAGGCGACATTTTATCATAGTACTGGGACGTTTGCTCAGCTGAACAAAGTAATGAGGCAAATATAGGCTCAGTAGGGGTAACATAACATAAAAGCAGTTGCAGTGGATAGTAGACAGATAGGAGGGAAATGGGAAGGGCATCTATATTGCAGTAGACTGCAGCAAAGCAGACCATACTTACTTAAACGGAATGGAATGACATCAAAGGTGGCATTTAGGAAGTGTGGTAGGCACGGTCCTAAAAGTTAGGACTGCATAAAGAAAGGTCAGGTGCAAGAGTTTTGACAATTAGTACAAGGAGACAATAAATTAATATGGGCGATAAAGGCTAGTGGGATGATAGTTGCCATCCGTGTGTGCTGCGATTAATAATGAACCGATATATGCTCTATGTGACTTGGGGAGTATATTTCGGCTACTGACTACCAATGGATGGTGGCAAATTGTTGGCATTCCAGATAGGTCGACTGGCGAGCGCGTGTTACGTACCGTACAGCTGCGTGCAACCTGTAGACCCTTACAAAAGGTTATAACCATTCATTCATTTATAAACTTTTATCATTATGGACTAACATTATTATAAACCTGTGTGATTTTAACATGTATGATTATTAATCTGTATAACAGTATTAATTCGTAACTATACGTTTAGCCTGTGTATCTGCCTGTGGCATCGTAACTCCCAAACGAAAAGTCCAATTTTAAGTGTTTTTTTTTCTTTTTTTAATTTGAAAGCTGGTTTTATCAGGATGGTTCTTAGCTGTGTTCCATGAGAGTCTGTTCAGCCATTTAAATTTTATCAGCTAAATCAAGGAAAAAGGTTTTCCGCCATGCTACGTGATACATAATAGCTAAAACAACTTATGTAGTACCAGATAGTAAAGCTCAAAAATATCTAAATAAAAGACCTCGAGAACATATGCTTATCTTTTACGGTTGACCAACAACGATGACTTTAGCGTCTTGTAGTAGCCCATTTCAGCACCTACAAAGCAGGAAAATGGTGATTGCGGCTCAACTGTAAACGATAAACGTACGCTCTATCAGACTATTGTTCTTTTTGAGGTCTACAATTCAGTGCTAAATCAAAAGATCTTGCCCCAATAGTTTAGGCTGCCTGTTGCAAGAGAACGTAATGGCAGCCCACTTTATTTCGACTTGACTTTGAATTATCACCACTGTTTATTACTTATATTACCTAAATTAGCTAAATATGTACTGAAACTTAGTCAATGAATATATGTGTGAATTAAGAAAAACTCGTAAATCGCATAAGTGAACAAAGTACCAAAGAAAAGAAAAGTGTCGGAATAATTTCAGGTTGAAACTCGCAAGCACACGTGCGATAGATACTGCATTGCTAAAATCTTGCAACTGCAGTAACGTTTATGAAAATACGTTTTGTCAGAATGCGCAGATTTCGGCGAGGCAAGATCTCTCGTTGCTATTTGTGATTCTTCCCAGAAAGTATTTGTGTGAATGTCTACTAGAAAAATAGATGTTTAAAAAGCATGGAATAAAAGGAAATTTAAAAAAGACGCAAAAAGTAACATGTATTGCCCCTTTACGTATAATGTAAGTCTTAGTATTTTGATCCAAGCGTCGTCCCGTCGGGTGCCGCTAAGAAAAATAGAATAAGCTACATATAAAATTGATAAAATTTGAAATTTAAGTACAAGTCAGCTACCTAGGCAACGTAGGTAAATATGAAAAGAACATCTAATCGTTGAGCCTGAGTCTTAATTTACTTCGAAGAATTCGCAATATAGACAATGTCTGCCCGTTCGCGGTTTGATAAAGCGTGAGTCGTACACTATCATCAAACCACTGCAGGACAGTCGTCCTCTAAAGACAGATTAATGCCTGAAACAAAGTTCGTACATAATTGTGTAAAAACATGACATAAAATAAATAGGTAACACTATTTTTAAGAATGTTTGGCCAGTTAAAGACAGACTGGTTTTCATATTTTATACAATAATTACCTAATTATTACTTCACTAGCTATTTTGAGGTGTGAATGCGGGACACGCAGGACTGCAAGAGAGAACACCAAACAGAAGTGGCTCATACGCAGCAATAACGAAAGTATGCTGTCTTAGAAAGGATAGCTGTTGTTACCTTCTTGTGTTTGTATATATTTATTTACTTGGAGGTCTCCCCGATGTGACGACTCTTGAATGAAAATATTGCTACTTATATTACAGGGGCAATCCATATTTTTTACTTGTGAGACACTGGTGTCAGGTCTTTTTCAAGCTTTTAATTTGTTTTATTTATAAACAGCTAGACAGCTGGTCGCGCTCCAGTCAGTGCACCGTCACAGGTCCATTAGAATCCAGCGTCATTTAATGTCAATCCACAGAACTAAAATACAATACCGGCTCTTACATATTGAACAGTTCAGTATTAGACAACTGCATAAACAATCTCCATGAACCCACTATCACAGTTATCGTTTCAACTTTAATCCTTGTAGCCACTGCCTTTGCCTAAAACCAGCGTATTAATAACTGTTTCAACAAGTGGACCTGAACTAGTTGCTTATATAGTACCATTTTCATTACACAATAGCATTTAGCATATATGTTATGGCCAGTTATCTAGTCTAAAATAAAGCTACACAATGACAGTAACAAGAAATGTATGCACCATCTAACATTTTAGCGCTAAAAAATGATGATAATATTGCCGAGCGACAATACCTATAGCAAATATTCCATCAACACAACAGCTACATTTCACTTCATGCGTCTGCCCTCCACATAAACATTACGTGCAAGACACTGCGTTTCCCAAACACACCGTGCGAGCCGCTAAGGGCTTTGTCCAGCTTCGCCTCCCGTGATCAAACAGCGGCGCTCCAAACCTGCGCCCTTTTCTACAGCGTCCGTCGACAAAACGGTTGCATCCCCTCTCACGCACCAATTTATCGGCCTGTAGGCCGGCCGAGCAACCAACCAACCAACCAACCAGGCAGCCGACCAGCCAACCAACTTGGTGTCAACCTACACACTTCCCGACCGACTGCACTCAACGATTTCAGCGCCGCCCTACTGTTGAGATTTGTTTATCTGAAGTTCATTGTCCACAATGAAATTTTCACTCTGCAGCGGAGTGTGCGCTGATATGAAACTTCCTGGCAGATTAAAACTGTGTGCCGGACCGAGACTCGAACTCGGGACCTTTGTCTTTTGCGGACAAGTACTCTACCAACTAGCTACCCAAGCACAACTCACGACCCGTCCTCACAGCTTTAATTCCGCCAGTACCTCGTCTCCTACCTCCCAAACTTTGCAAAAGCTCTCCTGCATACCTTGCAGAACTAGTTCTCCTGGAAGAACGGACTTCTGCCAGAGGGATTATCTGAAAGATGCTCCGATTACAAATGTAAGCCGAACTAAATGCATGCATTGTGCAGTACATTCAGAACCTGACTCATAAGACACTCAGATGTGTTCTGGAACGTGCTATTCCTCGATTACAGTTTGTGGCAAAAACGGTGGTGGTTGGGCTTAGCTTATTAACAGTGCCACAACTGTTGAATGTCAAACTTGTGCGGTCTTGCACATTCCACACTGCAGTTCATTTAATGTGCAACACACACACACACACACACACACTATAGGCCCCATATTGTAATTCAGATCAGAAATCAGATCAGTGTCCTCACTGTTTGGTCCTCTCCCCCGAATCAACCAACCATCAGAAATCAGGTTAGCAAAGTGTAAGGCAAATGACAATTACAACAATAATCATTAAGCTGCTTGGAATGTTGTAAAGACTGAATTGGTGAGAAGTGATGACACTAATTTTAATACCACACCAGATGAATTCAATGCATATTTTGTTAATGCCTGAAGCGTAAGTTCATCTTTTGCAACTGAATCAAATAACGAATGTGAACAGGACCTAAAAGATGCTATATTCTGGACACATTTCTTGTACATGTGGATGAAAGAAGTTCTATTAAGTGATACCATGAAATCAACTGCAAAATTAAGTAGCTCAAAAGCAGAAGACATTTATGGTTTATCTAATTTTGCAATAAAAAATAGGAGAATAATAGCATACCCACTCTGTTTACTTGTAAATTGGATATTTACTAGTGGTTGTTTCACAGCATGTTTAAAAATGACAGTGGTCACACCACTACACAATAAAGGAGATAAGTCATGTCCAAGTAATTATCAACCAATTTCTCTAATACCCATTCTATCAAAAGTAGTAGAGCACTGCATGGAACTCCAAATCCATAAGCATCTATGTGCCAACAACATTATGTGTGATTCTCAATTTCGATTCAGATCTGGCTTATCAACTGTGAAATCAGTGGAAAATAATATTTCTTTCACTTTGTCTGCATTCAAATACAAACTTTCTGTAAATGCCATGCTTGTAGACCTGAGTGAATCTTTTGAATCTGTCAGACAAAGATTTCTATTAAAAAAGGTCTACTCTTATGGTTTTAAAGGCCTCTGGTTACATTTTATCTGAGTGAGAGAAGACTAATTGTACATATTAACAAAAACAGATGAGACACACTTTGTGTAACAAGACGTGTCCCACAAGGTTCCATGCTTGAACCCTTGGTTTTAATAATTTAAATAAATTATTTGTTCAATATGATGCCATGTAAGTTCACAGTATATGCAGGTAACACCACCTTTGTGTTGCATTTGATAGTACCTTGGAAACACTCAAGCAGAAAACTGCATAACAGCTCAGAATATCCAGTAATTGGTTCAGAGCAAATGAATTACAAATCAACCACTCTTAAATTGTAATCATTCTTTTCTGTCTATGTAATAACGGCAGTGGCGGCGGTGGTGGCGGCAGCAGCAGCAGCAGCACCACCACCACCACCACCACCACCACCACCTCCACCACCAACAACAACAACAACAACTGTAGTGCCTTAGTTAAGATTCTTGGCATTTATCTTGATCCAAAATTAACTTATGAAACTCTCACTAATAATGTATGCAAAAAGTTAGCCTGAGTCACCTATGTGCTAAGTAAGGTGTAAAGACTAACTACTATTGAACTTCTATTATCTATTATGCCTTTTTCACTGCCACCTCACATATGCAGTGGAGTCAGGGAGCAACTCCCCTGGAGCAAAAAAGAATTTTTATTTGGCAGAAAAATGGCATTAGGTGGCAGAAAAGGGGAATTAGGTGCGTTGCTGGAGTAAGAATGCTTTAAAGGACTCAAATTATTGACAGTTGCATCACTGATTATTCTCAGCTGCTTGATGCATATCAAGGGAAACCAAGACAGCCATAAACTGTGAGACTCTATTCAAACCATGACACACATCAAAGGCAAATGATGAACATTTTATTTACTGGACTTAAAAAAAAAAGTTACGTATGCATGGGGAACCATTATTTAACATGTTAACACCTACAGAACACTGTATATCACTGAATGTCTTCAGAATTATTACAGAAAAGTAGACTTGAACAAAAAGCCTTCTGTACGATAGAAGAATTTAAAATACATAATACACATGATGTAATCTACTAAAGTTGCTGTATTATATGACCACTGTATTACCTGAGCTTTTCCGAAAATGTTTTTGTGTCGTACTGTTGTTTTATTTTCATAATGCATTTATATGTGATGATTAACGTATATCAAGCATATCTCACTCATAGTTGTTAAAATGTCTTTTTTTCAGCATATGTATTGTGTTACACATACTGTTTCTGCTTCTGTCATTGCGCATGACGCATTTATATTTAATGATTACTGAATATGTCCACCATAAACTATATGTATTTCTTAAACATGTTAAAAATATATGACTTCTTATGTAACTATACAATGTATGTAAAATAATGACATCAATTGCATGGAAAAGATGGATGAATTACATTACATTACATTTTTACAATAAATCAAATCAAATTATCTGTAATTTGTAGCTGAATCAATTTATGCCACATGCTTGCAGTGTCATATAGTTGGAAACTTTTTGTTCAATTATTTTTGTTTCTATAATGTTTTCCCTATTTGATAATATTCTGTTCAAATTTGATGTCATTCTGAGCAACAGTTTGTTGTTTACAGAGTTTTGAAACTGGAATTTCAGTTACATTCACCCTGTGCATTACAGTAGGAAGAATGTGTGACTAAATCTGTACATAACTTTAAGATATAAAGGGTGCAAAATCCAGTGCTCAGAGCTGCCACGTCTGGCAGCTGCGACGGCTCTAATCCAAACAGGTGTGGAGTCAAACTGAGCTCGGATGACAGGTACAGGTAAGTAATTTCAGGCTGCTTCATCTCTGTGAGAGAGTTCATCAATCATTGTGGGTGACAAGTGGCACGCCAGTCTCGGGCAACCTGCAACCGGACGTTTCCGGCAGCCGAGAGACACATACAGTACGACAGACGGGACGACGGTCGAGCACCCTCTGTGTCGAGGTACGTCGGTGTGCCACGGCCGGCACTTTGTCTAGCGTAGTCCTGTCGAAAGGTGACATTGCGAGGAGCTCAAAGGTACGGCACGGCGACCAGTCTGAATACGTCAGAAATGTAATGCCTCGCTTCCAAATTAGCAGCTATGTGAAGGAGAGGTAATGGGGTCGCATATGAAATGGTACCCTGTACAATCACACCAGGCGATGTTCGTCCTCCACAGGTCCTCCTCACAGCGACACGGCCACCGTGATCCTGTACGCAGAAGTGGCACTCGTCTGAAAAGATTTGGTGCCACTCCGACACTGTCGTCGGGGCGCCACTGGCATAAGTGGAAGCCATGACGGTGCCCACTGAGGAGCTACAGGCATTGTCACACTGCCCTGTTCAACAGATTGAAGAAGATGGACCTCCCCAGTTACTATATAACAGCCTCCTGCATTATTACAAAGACGAGCAGATGAAACTCGAATGTCCCAGAATGAAAAGTGTGAAAAACATCATGAGGCTTCCTACAGCACTCTGATTCTGGTCCTGAGTTCTGGGATGTTCCCATACAGCCAATACTGAAAAAGTTTCACAATATGACAAACACTAGAGGCTGCACTGCCTATGCAGAAGATCAAATAATTACAGTGTCTGCTGGCAGATGGGCTAAATTAGAGGAAAATAGTAGCAAAGTTCTCAAAACACTTAGCAACTGGTGCGTACAAAATAAATAGATGATAGCAGTACACAAAACAGTTTATATGTTACTAGAAGGGACATTATGTGGTTAAGAAACCTCAGAATCAGGATAAATAACCAGCCTGCCCATAAACATCGACAAAAATCGAAACTTCCGTGCACATGAAAAAAATTGCTTGTCAGAATGACACTAAAATCCTGGACAAATTGGCATCAGATAGCCAAAGAAACTTTTGACTGTCTCTAACTGCAAAAGAATGTACCACATTGCAATCGTAATTTCTGTTGTAGGCTGCAGGTCAAACATTTGGGCTCACAGAGCATTCACAGAGAAGTGTACCACTGTTGCTGACAGGCACCATTGGACTTAGCCAGTAGAGAGAGAGAGGTGCAAACTTTGGCTCAAAGAGTGTAAACATGGTGAGATAAAGAAGATACTAGGCACAAGACCGACACTGTAAAGGGAAATAAAAGTGTGCATTTAAAGAAAATTGCGAGAAGTAAGGGACACGTCAGGGGCAGGGCAGATACTGGGAGGGGAACCTACCAGTTCCTTCCTAACATAAAACAAAGATCTATAATGTCATACGTCTCCCCGACCATGTAAATAATACATTACCTGTCAGGACATGATCCGTATCCCAACAGCTTACTGAAAATGTGCCAATGCACCGTAGACATTTGTGAATGTGGAGCAATCCACATCCCAGAAGATGTAGTGTGGGTGTCTGCTAATTGACAACCTATTATAGACCAAAATTACACACATTCAACTACAACAATCTTCCAGAAGCAGCAAGAAGATGAGACTCCAGCAGGAATAGCAGGAATTTCCTGAGAACCTGAAAGCCATCCCCTGGTCTATAAACCTTACGTAGTATGACAGCACAACCCTTGTGAATCCAAAGTTGTGCCTCAGAATGCCAGGGGCTAACAATCCTGACAAAATGAGGAAATCAAGTTGTGCTTTTACTATCAAGTACAATAGCCCAGTACTACGTAGTGTAATGTTGAATTGTGTAGTATAGTCTAGAACTAAGAATTATAAAGTACAAAACCTGTAATGTGCAATTGGGTATAGTACAGTAGAGTAGCAATATGTGCATGAGCATGTACCTTATTTGCGTCTCAGATGACAAAAGGGTAGTATGCAGATTTTTTATGCAGATATTTTATGTAGGTATTTCTTTTTTCCTTAAATGCCATAATGCTGTCCTGTACTAATATATTTGAAATTTTATACTAATATACTGTGCTCTATATTCATATATACCTACCCATGGGCAGCATTTGAGTTGTTCTCATATCTAGACTAGCGAACCTAGCAATGCTACACCATTGCTAAATATGTGTAGAAATTGTATACAAGTCCTAATCTCCTTCTCCCCCCCCCCCCCTCTCTCTCTCTCTCTCTCTCTGTCTGTATCCTCCTCCCCACCCCCCTCTCCCAGTCGTTGGCTCTGAGCACTATGGGACTTAACATCTGAGGTCATCAGTCCCCTAGAACTTAGAACTACTTAAACCTAACTAACCTAAGGACATCACACACATCCATGCCCGAGGCAGGATTCGAACCTGCGACCGTAGCGGTTGTGCGCCTTCAACTGCTTGGCCACAATGGCCGGCTCTCCCAATCTTTCTCCATCTCCTACTTCTGCTCTCTCTGTCCATTTGCTCCCCCTTCCCCCTCTCTCCACCTCCTCTTCCAGTATCTCTACCCTCAAGTCTTGTTTATTGTTACTGCAAACGAAACCTCTATTGGGAAATGAAATCACTTAAAATGAATGTGTTGGGATCATTAACACAAGAGGTACTGTACAGGAGAGACCTGTCCAGCTGCTGGGTCTGTGAAGATAGCACCTTCAGTAATAGTATTTCTCATAGTTTTAATCTGTGAATGGGTAGGATTGTAAAGTTTCATAAGTTTCAGATTCTGTAGTAGTATTCTAATCATAAGTCAATAAGCAATAAATACAACATTCCTCTTTCCTCTTAAAACTGTCTGTGATGAGGAAAGCAAAAGACATAAAACTGACTCTGACAAGGAAGCAAAAGAGCACACTGTTGTGTATATTATTAGCCTCTCCGCATCTACATCTACATTTATACTCTGAAATCACTATAAAATTCGTGGCAGAACTATTTTTGTTTAAAACTATACATAAGGAGAAAGAACATATGTGGAAGAAGCAATTTGTTTAATGGTATAAATGCCCTGATATCTAAGTTAAAACTGACTGTAAGATAGAAACAAAACTACACATTTTCCACAGCTCAGCATTTTCTTCTTGCAGTCAATTTTAACAGAATAACTGTACAGTTATTTAAAAAATATATATAGGTTACATCTGTCTGCATGTTTGAACAGTATCGGTGACAATTCGAAAAGAAACGGTCAATAAGTTTTCAAGATTTTTGATAGTAAAATTTCTCCTTCATACATTAATATATATATTTGTATATTTTTTATATTAAAAAGCTACAGACAGCATCTGTCCTGATATTTGTTACAGCATTGTGTACCAATTTGAGATGAATTAGTCAAGAACTTTTTGTGATTTTTGCTGACATTTCCCCATTGTGTATTATATATTTTTTTATTCACCATATATATAAAAATGTGTAGCACATACCTGTATGAATATTTATGAGATATTATGAAAATAGTTTAAGTAAATTGGTCAAGAACTTTCAAGGTTTTTGCCAAAAACCTTTTTTAGCAAAAATCTTACGAAGTTCTTGACCCTGCTTCAAATTTTTATATGATACTTGAATAAACGTTTTGACAGACATAGGCTACATATCTTTCAAATATAAATGGTATACAAACATATATTACTATTTAAAAACCAATTGTCTTGTTTAAATTTGCTACCAAAAAGTTTTTGATTGACTTGCTTCTCAAATTTTTACACAATGCTCTAATAAACTTTTGGATGGACATAGGCTATACATTACTGTGTGTCTGCCTGAACATTTATTGGAGTATCATGCAAAAATTTGAAGTAAATTGACCGAGAACTGTTTGTGATTTTTGGTAACAATGTTAAATTACAACTTGTCTTTATACAGAAGTAGAGATATAGATAAGAGACTAAAAGAAAACAAAAAGTAAATAAATAAAATAAAAATGTCCGTGTGGATACTTGTCTGGCTGCAAACAAGCCCACGTTCAATTTCAAGGTACGCAACGAGGCTGTGTGAGCCTGTATGGCCAAGTACACACTATGTCTGTCCTGTTGGGTGCTAATTGCATGGGACCACTGATATCTTGCATGGAGGTGAGTATGGCTCTCCTGATGCCCATGCTTTCATATTCACAAACCAGTCATGGGTCAATGCAATCAGCAGGATTATGGAATGGTAAAATCCAGTCACGATATGCTACAATCCTGCTACATTCAAAACACTTTCTACACTACTGGCCATTAAAATTGCTACACCAAGAAGAAATGCAGATGATAAATGGGTATTCATTGGACAAATATATTATACTAGAACTGAGGTGTGATTACATTTTCACGCAATTTGGTGCATAGATCGTGAGAAATCAGTACCCAGAACAACCACTTCTGGCTGTAATAACGGCCTTGATACGCCTGGGCATTGAGTCAAACAGAGCTTGGATGGCGTGTACAGGTACAGCTGCCCATGCAGCTTGAACACAATACCACAGTTCATCAAGAGTAGCGACTGGCGTATTGTGATGAGCCAGTTGCTCAGCCACCATTGACCAGACGTTTTCAATTGGTGAGAGATATGGAGAATGTGCTGACCAGGGCAGTAGTCGAACATTTTCTGTATCCAGAAAGGCCTGTACAGGACCTGCAACATGTGGTCATGCATTATCCTGCTGAAATGTAGGGTTTTGCAGTAACACATCTGAAATGTAACGTCCACTGTTCAAAGTGCCGTCAATTCGAACAGGAGGTGACCGAGACGTGTAACCAATGGCACCCCATACCATCACACTGGGTGATACACCAGTATGGCGACGATGAATACACACTTCCAATGTGCGTTCACCATGATGTTGCCAAGCGCAGATGCGACCATCATGATGCTGTAAACAGAACATGGATTCATCCGAAAAAATGACGTTTTGCCATTTGTGCAACCAGGTTCGTCGTTGAGTGGACCATCGCAGGCGCTCCTGTCTGTGATGCAGCTATGGTCTCCAAGCTGATAGTCCATGCTGCTGCAAACGTCATCGGACTGTTTGTGCAGATGGTTGTTGTCTTGCAAACGTCCCCATCTGTTGACTCAGGGATCGAGACGTGGCTGCACGATCCGTTACAGCCATGCGGATAAGATGCCTGTCATCTTGACTGCTAGTGACACGAGGCCATTGGAATCCAGCACGGCGTTCCATATTACCCTTCTGAACCCACCGATTCCATATTCCGCTAACAGTCATTGAATCTCGACCAATGTGAGCAGCAGTGTAGCGATACAAAAACCGCAATCGCGATAGGCTACAATCCGACCTTTATCAAATAGGCTACAATCCAACCCTTATCAAAGTCGGAAACGTGATGGTACGCATTTCTCCTCCTTACATGAGGCATCACAACAACGTTTCACCAGGCAACGCCGGTCAAACGCTGTTTGTGTGTGAGAAATCGGTTGGAAACTTTCCTCATGTCGGCATTTTGTAGGTGTCGCCACCAGCGCCAACCTTGTGTGAATGCTCTGAAAAGCTAATCATTTGCGTATCACAGCATCTTCTTCCTGTTGGTTCAATTTCACATCTGTAACACGTCATCTTCGTGGTGTAGTAATTTTAATGGCTAGTAGTGTAGTAGTTGTAGGCATCTCTCCACTTTATGTCCCTAGAAACTGTTACTCTGTAATGAGGTAGATCATGAAACACTATGGTGAAATGGTGTATACCAGGACTGGAATGAAATTTCCACTCTGCAGTGGAGTTTTGCTGATATGAAGCGTTCTGGCTGATTAAAACTGTGTGCTGGACCGAGCTCGAACTTTGGACCTTTTCATTTCACAGGAAAGTTCTCTACTGACTGACCTATCCAAGCACAACTCATCCTCACAGCTTTAATTCACCTGCACCTCATCTCTTACCTTCCACCTTCACAGAACTCTCCTGCAAAATTTGCAAGGCAAGCACTTCTGGAAGAAACAATATTGCAGAGACAGGGCTTGGGCACAGCCAGGGGAATGTTCCCAGAATGAAATTTGCACTCTACAGTGGAGTGTGTGCTGATAAGAAACTCTGTGGCAGATTAAAACTGTGTGCCAGTTCAAGACTTGAACTGAGGACCTTCACATTTCAAGAGCAAGTGCTCTGCTGACTGAGCTACCCGAGCACGACTCATGACCCATCCTCACATCTTCTTCCTTCTAAGTGTACTAGTCTTGCAAGTTTCTCAGCAGAACTTCTGTGAAATTTGGAAGGTAGGAGATGAGGTACTGGCGGAAGTAAAGCTATGAGGATGAGTCCTGAGTCCTGCTTGTTTTGGTACTAGGACTGATTAATATTTCTGTCCATAGGTTGTGAATAGGACAAATGTTTCATAGTTTCTTTTAACTTCACCAATCTTCATCTTACCAGAAAATGAGTTTACAAATGTTATTACACTCATAAAAGTGGACTCACTTTAACAGCATTTTCAAACTGTATGTTTTGAAAAGAACTGTTATAAAATGTTAATCACCTAAACAAGAATGTGTGAAAATGTTAGTATTAAAAATGACAATGTAATTAAAATGTTAATTAGAATTAATCTGGTTTAATTGTTCCAGAAAGGTATTTCATTAATTTATATACTAAAAATGTGTCTCTACTGGGATGCTGTTTGCATAAAACAGATTACTAACCTTTGTAAAGCTGTATTTTGTATCTGAACTCTTGCAGAACTGTAAATGTTAACTGAAAGTCTGTTTTCTCAGTCATTTTAATAATGGCATAAAAATGAAACTAATGTAAAGGGTAAATAACTGGAAGTCTAAGACTGTGCACTCCTGTTTGCACTTTTGAAATAAGTGCCAGTCAGAACTGATGAAGTATTGTGAAAAAAACCAGTCTTCAGTAGTTACTGGAGTCCATGAATGAGATACTACACCTATGAACACCCAGTTTATGTTACCTGTAGCAATGTAAGTATGATAATCACATCAGCAACAAAGGAATCAGAAGTTAAGTAACAACATCAAAACTATCCGCAACAGTTTATATCAGCATCTGTAAAAAGCTTCATGAGTTACTGTGAAGCAAATTACAAGTTCGTTTTAACATCAAGTTATCATATCATTTGTGCTGCGCTGTTACAATGCCCAGGTATTTGTATTAGTTGACTTCTTCAAATTATGGCTCACTGGTACGGCCATCATTGTTGTTGTTGTTGTTGTGGTCTTCAGTCCTGAGACTGGTCTGATGCAGCTCTCCATGCTACTCTATCCTGTACAAGTTTCTTCATCTCCCAGTACCTACTGCAGCCTACGCCCTTCTGAATCTGCTTAGTGTATTCATCTCTTGGTCTCTCTCTACGATTTTTACCCTCCATGCTGCCCTCCAATACTAAATTGGTCATCCCTTGATGCCTCAGAACATGTCCTACCAACCGAGCCCTTCTTCTAGTCAAGTTGTGCCACAAGCTCCTCTTCTCCCCAATTCTATTCAATACCTCGTCATTAGTTTTGTGATCTACCCATCTAATATTCAGCATTCTTTTGTAGCACCACATTTTGAAAGCTTCTATTCTCTTCTTGTCCAAACTATTTATCGTCCACGTTTCACTTCCATACATGGCTACACTCCATACAAATACTTTCAGAAACGACTTCCTGATACTTAAATCTATACTCAATGTTAACAAATTCCTCTTCTTGAGAAACGCTTTCCTTGCCATTGCCAGTCTACATTTTATATCCTCTCTACTTCGACCATCATCAGTTATTTTGCTCCCCAAATAGCAAAACTCCTTTACTACTTTAAGTGTCTCATTTCCTAATCTAATTCCCTCAGCATCACCCAACTTAATTCGACTACATTCCATTATCCTTATTTTGCTTTTGTTGATGTTCATCTTATACCCTCCTTTCAAGACACTGTCCATTCCGTTCAACTGCTCTTCAAGTCCTTTGCTGTCTCTGATAGAATTACAATGTCATTGGCGAACCTCAAAGTTTTTATTTCTTCTCCATGGATTTTAATACCTACCCCGAACTTTTCTTTTGTTTCCTTTATTGCTTGCTCATTATACTGATTGAATAACATCGGGGATAGGTTGCAGCCCTATCTCACTCCCTTCCCAACCACTGCTTCTCTTTCATACCCCTTGACTCTTATAACTGCCATCTGCTTTCTGTACAAATTGTAAATAGCCTTTCGCTCCCTGTATTTTACCCCTGCCACCTTCAGAATTTGAAAGATAGTATTCCAATCAACATTGTCAAAAGATTTTTCTAAGTCTACAGATGCTAGAAACAAAAGGTTTGCCTTTCCTTAATCTTTCTTCTAAGATAAGTCGTAGGGTCAGTATTGCCTCACGTGTTCCAACATTTCTATGGAATCCAAACTGATCTTCCCCGAGGTCGGCTTCTATCAGTTTTTCCATTCGTCTGTAAAGATTTCATGTTAGTATTTTGCAGCTGTGACTTATTAAACTGATAGTTCAGTAATTTTCGCATCTGTCAACACCTGCTTTCTGTCATCATAGGATATTACAATTTTGTAAAGTTCAAAATTTTACATTTTTCAGCATTTAAAGCAAGTTACTAGTTTTAGCACAACTCTGAAATCTTATCAGGCTCTGCTTGAATGTTCATGCAGCTTTTTTCAGAATGCTTCAAATGGTTCAAATGGCTCTGAGCACTATGGGACTTAACATCTGAGGTCATCAGTCCCCTAGAACTTAGAACTACTTAAACCTAACTAACCTAAGGACATCACACACCTCCATGCCCGAGGCAGTATTCGAACCTGCAACCATAGCAGTCGCACGGTTCCGGACTAAAGCGCCGAGAACCGCTCGGCTACCACGGCCGGGCAGAATACTTCATTACAGAAAAATGCATCAACTGGTTTTGGAGGTTTCTTGAGGTGTCTGCCAGGATATTAATATACAAGTACAATATGGACAGCAAATGCCTCGACACACTTCCCTTGTACATGCCTGAAGTTTCTTCTACATCTGTCATGACTCTCCATCCAAGATAGCATGCTGTGTCCTCCCTACCAACAAATCTTCGATTCAGTCTCAAACTTCAGTGAAAGTAATCCATGCCTGAAACTGTAACGTAATTGGATAGATGAAAAATCTACTCACCATGTGGTGGCAGGGTAAAACACTTATAAACTATATGGAAACATGCAAGCTTTCAGAGCCAGTGGCACCTTCTTCTGGCAGATGTGTTGAATGGAAAGGAAGTAGGGAAAAGAATGGTGAAGTTTAGGTAATTGAGAGAGTTATGGAAAAGGCACTCAAAACGCCCGGTCAGGGGAAACTTATTGGATGGGATGAGAAGGTAAGACTGATTGTTGGTACCAGCACTAGACAAGTTTTGAAAACCTAAGGAACCAAATGTTGAAGATAGGGCAATAAGTAGACCTCGGATTTTAGGTAAAAACCCATTTTGTTCCTAATTAAATAAAGGCAATAAAAGTTGTACGTACATGAATTACAGCAACTTATTATTGAAAAAGATAGTTTTTAGCACCTAAAAATACCTAATTTCAGGTTAGTACCTGATTGTACCTAAATTTTAAAAACCCAGTTAAAATTTTTTTTAATGACTAACATTCTCTCGTGGTCTTCCAAGCTGAGAATTATGCAAATATTTTATCGAAAATTGTAATTCTATAGCACCGAAAATACCTAATTTCATGTTAGAACCTGACTGTATCTAATTTTTGAAAATCCAGTCCATAAAATTTGTATGACTAAAACTACTCTTCTGGTCTCCCCTGCTACTTAGAAAACATAAATTGGATGATAACTGGTTTCGTCTGCATGTGTGAGTGCCAATCGTGAGTCAGACAATGACAGTATATGCCAGGCTGTTCCAGCCCGCCCTGCTCTGCAGAGCGTTGTCACTCACTGCGAACCGTAAAAGGGGCTGGCAGGGCACGGAGGAGCCTCGTGATCTGCCTCCGGCACCTTCCTGCCCTGCCAGAACAGCCTGTTTAGAGCACCTGCACTGTCTTCATTCAGTCAGTCATCATGCTGCTCGGATATGGTGAAATATTTAACAGTGACAGTGTATTTGTGGAAAGTCAAGCATGCCAAAAGTAGCCAGCTACAAATCATCTCTGATTTGTCAGTGGTTTTCCTGTTTTCTCTACAGACAGAAGAGTTATTCACTACAATGTGTGCAACAAAGATGTAAGTAAAATGTTAACCTTTTATCTGCTATTCCTACTCAGAGAACAGTGATGCCACTGTTTTCCCGAGTTAACTAGGACCAGACACATGCGAATGCAAAAATATTGTTTATAAACCCTAAAAGGAGGTTAATTTTGCTAAGTAGATTTCATATGTAAATTCTTCCACAAACTATTGCTCATTTCTTTTTGTTTTTAGGTACGTTCTGAACAGAGGTTGCATTTAAGTCAGCATGTTGCAGGGATTAAACACCAGGCAAATTTTAAAAAAATAAACTGGAAACAAACATTTGTAACTAAACCAAATGCAACAAATGAAAACAAATTTCATCTTGACTTGTGTTGAGTCATTGTTGCAGCAAACATACCATTCAATGCAGTTGAAAACACCCAGTTCAAAAGTTTTCTAGAGAAATACTGTCACGGAAGCGTTCCATCAGAATCCACACTGAGAAAGAACTATTTAGATACTCTATATGAAAAAACATTGAGCAGGATAAGAAAAGATACAGGCAATTCATATATTTGGATCTCTGTCGATGAAACAACTGACAGACGAGGCTGATACGCGGCTAATTTGATTGTTGTATAGTTAGATGCTGACACTCGTTCTGTATCTCATCTGATCTGCAGCAAGGAGCTAAAAAAGACTAACCAGGAAACAATTGCTCACTTTGTTAATAAAGCCCTCAGATTTCTTTTCCCCCGACAGTCTTGATGAAAATAAAGTACTTGCAATCTCCACTGACATAGCTGCATACATGATTGCTGCTGTTAGATTTTGAAAGTATTTTACCCATCACTGCTCCATATCACACGTCTTGCCCAGGCCATGAATCAAGTAGCTGAGATGATATGTCTCTAATTTCCATATGTAAATAAGATAGTTTCAACCATCAAAAATATTTTTATTAAAGCACCTACAAGAATCCAGTTATTTCAAAAGGAACTTCCCATCATACCACTTCCACCAGATCCCATAATTACTCGCTGGTGAATGTGGCTAGAGGCCATGGAATATTACAGTGAGTATTTGGAAGACATTAAGGACATTGTTCTTAAATTGCATGAGAAGGCAGTGAGCGTTATGTCAGGTAAAGGACCCAAAAATTTCCAATGACATTGCATACGTAAACTCTCATTATGCATTTTTGGTCCCTATTATTTAAGCTCTAGAGTGTTCAGGGTAACCAGTCCACATACAACTGTGATTGATAGAAGAAGTAACAGAAAAAATCAACTTGGTCCCAGGTTCTACTTGTATGGAAGTTAGTGAGAAACTAAAGGCAGCGCTTTTTTTTTTAAAAAAAAAAAACCAGGACTGACCACCCTCTGCACAGTAGCTGACATCTTATCAAGTAAATCAACAGAACATGGGTGTGTGGTCCCATTACACTTAATACCCTCATTTAAATATCCTCTGGTGACATCTGTTGATGTGGAATGATCATTCTCGGCATGTAAGATGCTATTAACAGACAAGAGATGCAGTTTCTCGACAGAAAATCTGGAGAAAGTGTTAGTTATTTATTGTGACTGTAATTATGGACATGGACAATAATATAATGTAGATTTTTGCCAATCTATTTATCTTTCTAGACAGTAAAATATCAGATTTTGGTCACCTATTTTCTGATTTTTATAACCTATTTTTGTAAGTGATAGAATCTATTTGAGGTATCTAATTTAAGATTTTTAGAACTTAAAAGTTCGAGGTCTAGTGATAAGCAAGACAGAGGACATTGAAAAAACATCATGCAAGAATCAATGAGTGAAAGCTAAGTGCATTATACATGAAAAAAGTTGAGGGAGTATGGGGAAAAAAATAAAAGGGAGTCAAGAAAAGGAACAGTTACCGAGATGAATTGCTGAATAACAGAAAATAATGTAGATTTGAGCCTGGTGGGTGTCAAGAACCAGACACATCTTGTAACATCAGTTACCCTGTGGGGCTTTGAGAAAATGGGGTCAGAATAGAGAATCCAGATGACACATGTGGTGAAACAGGCATCGGGCTCATGACTGTCATGTTGTAGAGCATGCACTGCAACAGAATACTGTGAGTTGCCAGTGTAAATCCTCTACCTACACTCATTCGTCCTGACTGATAACATGGCACTAGGCATACCAAAGTATAAGGCTGAACAGTGTTTATCATATAGATGGTACATGATGTGTCATTTCACAGGTAGCTCTGCCTTTGATAGTAGACATTCTGCCAGTTACAAGGCTGCTATATGCGGTAGTAGGAGGGTGCATAGGACAAGTCTTACAGTAGGGACAGTCACATGGCTACGAGGGTCACTCCGAAAGAAATGTGCACTATTTTTGTAAAAATACAGTTTTCATTCTGCATGTGTGAAAGTTTTACAGTGTGTAGATACATCCTTCCCACTTGTTTTCAAACTTAGTTCAACCTGTTCCCGTGAGTGGCGCCATCACAGCATGTATTCAAGATGGCTGCTACACTTGACATACGTCAGAAGCAACATGCTGTCACAGAATTCCTGTGCTGCGAAAACGAGATAGTGGGAAACATACACAAGAGGTTGAAAAAAGTGTATGGAGATGCTGCTGTTGATCGCAGTACATTTAGTTGGTGGGCAAGCAGGTTGCGTGATGAAAGCGGGCACAGCAATATTGAGGATTGTCCTTGCAGCAGCAGGCCTCGTACTGCACACACTCCAGACAACGTGCACAGAGTTAACGAATTGGAGACTGCTGACAGATGCATCACAGTGAACAAATTTTCGTGCTACGTTGGGATAGGGGAAGGAAGCGTTTGCAGAATACTGAAAGTGTTGGCGTTAAAAAAGGTTTGTGCCAGGTGGGTTCCCAGGATGTTGACAGTGGCTCACAAAGAAACAAGAAAAACAGTATGCAGTGAACTTTTGGAACAGTACGAGAATGGTGGAGATGAATTTCTTGCAACAGTTGTGACAGGTGATGAAACATGGCTCCATCATTTTTCACCAGAGATGAAGAGGCAATCATTGGAGTGGCATCATGCAAATTCACCCAAGAAAAAAAAATTCAAAACCACACCTTGTGCTGGAAAAGTTATGGCTACGGTGTTTTTCGATTCCGAAGGACTCTTACTTGTGGACATAATGCCAAGTGAAACCACCATAAATTCTGATGCATATGTGACGACACTGAAGAAACTTCAGTCTCGACTGAGTCGTGTTTGACCACATCGGCAATAGCAGGATGTTTTGCTGTTGCACGACAATGCGCAGCCACACGTCAGTCAAAAAACCATGGAAGCGATCACGAAACTCAGATGGACAACACTGAAACACCCGTCTTACAGTCCTGACCTGGCTCCATGTGACTATCATCTCTTTGGGAAACTGAAAGACTCTCTTCGTGGGATAATGTTTGAAGATGATGACTCCCTTGTGCAAGCTGCCAAACAGTGGCTCCAACAGGTTGGTTCAGAATTTTACTGTGTGGGCATACAGGCGCTGGTTCCAAGATGGCATAAGGCAGTTGAGAGGGATGGAAATTATGTGGAGAAATGAAAATATTGTTCCTAAAGGATGTATCTACACATTGTAAAACTTTCAAACATGTAGAATAAAAGATGGAGTGACCCTCGTAGAAGCCAAGCTGCAGGGTAGGGATATGGGTGCAGAAGGAATGTAGGGTCTGACGAGGATATTGTGGAGTTTTGGGAGAGCCTTGAAAAGCTATTCTATGTGTGGCAGGCAAAATGTCAGACAGAATGGACCTCATTTCACGGCGTGATTTTAGGAAGTGATAGCCTTGTCCAAGTAGCTGATTAATACATTCAAGACCAGTATAATATGGAGACTCCCCTGATACATTTGCAGCAAGTGTCAGAGTCTCTATACAACAGCTTTCTACAGATGTCCAGTCCAGTAAAACAAAATTAAAACTGCTTTTTCAAAATTACAGACTGCTTTTAAAGTTATAAGTACAGTGGTAGTAGGCATGGGGCTGCACATACTTTTATTGAAAAGGTGATGATTTAATTCACTTAATCTTGCATTAAAAGTAATTTTCTCAAGCCACCTGTGACCACAGATGGGTTGTGTTTTACGTCTTTTCATGTAGTTGTGACTTGACCCACTGCGAGCCTCCAGATCACCTTTGTAGTCCAAAATTGTGGACTGGATAATTCCCATCTACCTGTATCAAGGCCATCTCACATTTCCATGTGTTTTGAAGAATATATCTGCTTTTCTTTTAGCTGTCTGACTGTTACTGGTTTGTAGTCTCCTCTTGTTTTCTAAATTTATCACTCAATTACAACTAGTAATTGAAATCCATGTGATACATGAATAAGAACTCGATGCCTATGGTTCAGAGAGCAGCAGACATTAAGGTGAGGTTCTTTTAATCTGTTGGTAAGGAAGATGGTAATTGGCAGAACTATTAATTTATTCGTTTAATTTCAGTCTCTCTGAAGCCAAACAATCTTCACCAGAGTACTACTGAGTGGTAAGATACGTATTCCTAAGCTGCTTTATGAAGGGATCAACAGTATCAGGGTTGGATGTGAGAGCCCAGGAAATCTACTTTTTAGCTAGGCTGGTGTGATAATTACATATGGTGAAGGCTGAGGTGAAAATGCTGGTGTATTGCTATAAGGAGTCTGTGTCAGAACAAATATGTTTGCCTCAAATGCAAACGCTGAATGGGAAGGAAATTCTGACATGAAAAGGATGGCAACAATCAGAATATAAGTACTCTAGTTTGTTTGTAGGTTTAATGTGAACGGAAGTGTGCAGTTGAACATCAGTGAGGATGAGGTCAGTATCAAGGAAACTGGCATGAGATTTGGAATAGGATTATATGAATTTTATATTGGGAGAATGTATTTAAGATTCCAAAAATTACAACAGGTCAGCCTCACATCTACATCTACAAACATACTCCACGAGTCACTGTACGGCTCACGTTGGAGGGTACCGTGTACCACTACTAGCTATTTCCGTTCCTGTTCCACTCACAAGCAGAGCAAGGGAAAAGTAACCTGCTATTAGCCACCATATGAGCCCTAATTTCTTGTATCTTATCTTTGTGGTCCTTAAGCAATATGTATGTTGATGGCAGCAGAATCGTTCTGCAGTCAGCTTCAAATGCAGGTTCTCTAAATTTTCTCTATAGTGTTCCTCAAAAAGAATGTTGCCTTCCCTCCAGGGATTCGCATTTGAGTTCCCAAAGAATCTGCATAATATTTGTGTGTTGTTTGAACCCACCAGTAAGAAATCTAGCAGCCTACCTCTGAATCGCTTTGGTGTCTTCCGACCTGATGTGGATCCCAAACAATCGAGCAGTGCTCAAGCATTGGTTAGTTGGTTGATTTCAGTGAGAATGGACCAAACAGTGAGGTCATTGGTCTCATTGTTTTATGGAAGGAAGGGGAAGGAAGTCAGCTAAGCCCTTTCAAAGGAACCATCCCGGAATTTTCCTGAAATGATTTAGAGAAATCGAGGAAAACATAAATCAGGGTGGCCGGACACTGTTGTCAACCCGAATGCAAGTCCAGTGTGCTAACCACTGCGCCAGCTCACTCAGTAATAGGTTATAGTGTCCAAAATGTGTCTTATTTACAGATGAACCACATTTTTCCCAAAATTCTCCCAATAAACTGAAGTTGACCAGTTGTCTTCCCTACTACAGTCCTCACATGCTTGTTCCATTTCATATTGATTTGCAGCCTTACTATATTTAAATAATGTGACTGTGACAAGCAGCACACAACTTTTGCTGTACTCATATATTACAGGTTGTTTTTCCTACTCATCTGCATTAACTTATACTTTTCTACATTTAGATTTTAGTGCCATTCATTACAACAACTAGAAATTTTGTCTTAGCCACCCTTATCCTCCTACAGTAGTTGTTGTATGCTTCGTGCACAGATATTTTCACAGATGCAAGAATATCTTCTAACCTGTCCTGTCAACACTGGTGCAGTCTCTTTTGAACCAAGAGTGCAACAGCCTTTGCTTCCTCAGCATTTTCCGAATTTTATTGTTAAACCACTGTGTCTTTTTTGTCCCTAATCCTCTTACTAGGCACATAGTTCTCCAGACCATGATTTACAGTCCATTTAAAGTTTGCACATAATTCCTCTATGTCCATCTCACTGTAACTAAATGATGACAATTCACTTTCTATGCGAGATGCTATCACCTGCTTATCTGCTTTTTCTATCAGAAACACTCTCCTAGTCTTCTTGACTGGTTTATCAACTTTTGTAATCATAGTTACTATGATGATATCATGATCACTAATCCCCATCTCAATCTGATGCCATCAATAAGGTCCAGCCTGTTGGTAGCTACACGGTCTAAGTTGTTTCCATAGTGTGTGGGCTGCTGAAATAGCTGCTAAACACAATTTTCAAAAGCAATTTTCAGGGCTCTGTGTGTGTCCCCTGCAATGAATATGTAGTCGTCCCAGCCTATACTCACTAGGCTAAAGTCATCTCTGACTAGTATTGCACGATCTGGGTGTCTATGCACTACTGACCACAGACTTTTGTTGAATGATTCTGTAACCATTACAGGGGAATAAAGTGGCCCGTAAAAACATCCAACAGTTAACTTTGCTCCCCCTAGATCTGTTATACATGATCAGATAACTTCCTCATTGTGCTCAACTTCGACCTCAATGGAGACAACATTTTTGTCAGCTGCAACAAACACCCCATCTACCGTGGCATCTAATCTGTCTTTCCGATCCCATGTCCGTATGACAAAGATGTCATCAGTGCATTTAAACCAAGCTGTGGGCTGAAGGCTTATGGATGACTGGAAAGCTCCTTCCAACTGACCGATGATAATGTTCACATAGAAAGAAGACATCCTGTTTCCCATGATCTATTTGCATGTCTGCCCCTTAAAGGTAAAGTAGTTGTTCATGAGTATAAAGTTGATTAAGGTGAGCAGGAAGGTGTTACAAATTTGCAATCAGGTGGGCACTGGCTGAGGTGATGTCCAGCAGCTGACAGACCACGTACATGGGGGATGTCGGTACAGAGAGAGGTGGCATTAATGGCGGCAAGCGAAGTGTGTCGTGGGTGTGGAACAGGCACACATTGCAGATAATATAAGAAATGGGTGGTGTATTTAATATAGAAGGAAGTCTTTGTATTAATGGTTGCAAGTGTCGGTCAACCACGGCAGAGATATATTCGGTGCGTGCATTGAAGCAGCAACTATGGGACAGTCAGGGTGACTGGGTTTGCAGGCCTCAGGAAGAAGGTAAAAGATAGGAGTGTGTGGTTTAGGTGTGGTAAGGAGTTCTAATGACTGAGATGTTAGTCCTTGTGAGGGGCCAAAGTTTTTAAGAAGGGACTTGGGCCAGTTTGTACCACAGGCGTGAGATGTCAATGGTAGGTGTTGTATGCAGAAGTATCAGAAAGCTGGCATGGACACTTGCTTATATACTCATGTTGGTCGAGTACCACAGCAGTTAGTCCATTGTCCATTGGGAGGATAATGATAGAGTCATCAGTTTGCAGGGAACAAAGCACCTGGCATTTGCAGAGGACAGGTTATCATGATGTTGTTGGAACCTGAGAAAGGGCAGTTAAACAATGCTGGATTTCTTGCTTATTACAGTTTTAAGTCCTCAGGTTTTCAAATCTCATCCAGTGCAGGCACCAACAATCAATCCTTCCTTCTCATCCCATCCAGTAAGTCTCCCCTAACCTGGGGTTGTAGATGGCTTTTCTGTAACTCTCCCCATTTCCTAAACCTTGCCAGTCCTTTTAAATCATTCCTCCTCTTTTTCCCTTCAACTCATTTTCCAGAGGAAGGACCCAATGGCTCCGAAAGCTTGTGCATTTCTATCTCTCTCAGACATGTTTTCTCCTGCTGCCGCTTGATGAGTAGATATTTTATCTGTCCAATTATATTACATTTTCAGTCACAAATTTCAACTGATATCCTTTCATAAATAAGCATTGGTGTGTTACCGAGTCTCATACTTTTCAGATATCAAGAAATACTGAATCCACCTCGTTGCATTGAACTGTGACTTTCAGGATGTTGCATCAGGAAATTTCAAGTTGAATTTCATAGGAATAATGTTTTCTGAAACTCTTCTGGTTGACAAAGAGGAGGTCTTTCTGTTTGAAATACCTTACATCTGAGCTCAGAATATGTTATAAGATACTAAAATAGAGAGGTGGCAAGGACATTCAACAGTAGTTTCATGGATTACCTAAGCTGTCCTTGCAGATAGGAGTAGCCTGTGCTTCCTTCCAACTACTGGGAACAGTTTTCTATTTGAGGGGTCTACACTATACTATGATTAAAATAAGGGATACCTCAGTTGCATATTGGACCAATGAAACAAAAAGTCTCTAAACAACATTATAACAGGTTATGCAAGTTGGATATATTCATACAACCCATAAATTAAGTGACAAATAAACTGTGCTGATGTTCCATGATGACCTGAAAGCAACAAATCTGGTTTGTTCACAAAGAACTTGTAAAAAAATGATTGCTTCTGTGTTTTCTATTTTTTATTTTATTTTATTTTTTTGCTTGCACCTGACATGTCATGACCACTACTTTACAGTTTCGAATAACTGTTAATCTCACATGGTATACATCACTTCATTTGCCATAAGTCATCAATGAAATAGGAAAGACAACTGAAAAAGACTGCATCATACTTTATGCTATGACTTACTATGTCAAACTATTCATTGTGTTCCATGGACTCTATAAACAAGGAGAACCTACAAGGGATATAGAATGACAAAGCATTTATTAAAGAAGACAAGAACATCACAGAAACTTAATACCCAGTGCCCCCACACCCTCCACTCAATAATTTTCTCCG
Source organism: Schistocerca cancellata (assembly GCF_023864275.1). Lineage (NCBI taxonomy): Eukaryota > Metazoa > Arthropoda > Insecta > Orthoptera > Acrididae > Schistocerca > Schistocerca cancellata. The sequence continues at coordinate 10,663,367 of NC_064635.1, read as the reverse complement.
TCTTATCAGCCCCCCCCCCCCTCCCCTCTCCCCCAGCTGATGTTTCCACATCACCTTCATCACATGCCACTTCCCAAAGGCTCCAGCACCGTGTATCACACACCTAGCCTGTGCACCTGCTACCCTCTTTCTCTCATTCCTAGCCAATAAATGTTCTGCCACCCTCTAAGCTGCTAGCCACCACCCCCAACCCCTCTTCTGCATTACACATACTACTCAGCCCACGCAACACAACCCCGACCCCATCAGTCCACCTGCTGAACTGCAATCCCTGCACTGTGTGTCCAGCTGGCACGATGCAGAGTTCAGGAGGAGGAGGAGGAGGAGGAGGAGGAGGAGGAGGAGGAGGGGAGGGGGAGGAGATTAGTGTTTAACATCCTGTTGACAATGAGGTCATTAGAAACGGGGCAGAAGCTCAGATTAGGGACAGCTGGGGAAGGAAATTGGCTGTGCCCTGCCAAAGGAACCATCCCGGCATTTGGCTGAAGCTACTAGTATATAGGGAAATCACGGAAAATCTTACTCAGGATGGCTGGACGTGGGTTTGAACAGTCATCATCCTGAATGCGAGTCCAGTGTGCTAACCACTGCGCCACCTCGCTCGGTGCTGGGTAGAGTTCACCTTCCACCTGAGAGCTGCCTGGTAAGGTTTAAAGTGAAACCCTTATTAATACGCTAGTGTCATAACTGAACATTACAGTTTTTAACTGCTCTTTGAAGTCACTGGATGATCACTTTTGTAAGTGAGACCAGTACCAATCCACGTGGCACCCCTCACGTTGTGTACCACAGTTCTGAGGATAGTTTCATGCCTTTGCAACAAAGGCCTCCATCCATGCAAAACCAATTTCATTAATCCCATAACACTTAAGTTTTTTGCTTCACAGAATCAAAGGCTTTGGCAAGGTCACATTATGTTCCAACAGCATAATGTTTGTTAGTTCTGTCGCGACTTGACTTGTGAGGTCTTGTACTGCTTTCTCTGTGCAGAACCATTTATGAAATTCAAACAATGGAGGCAGTTAACCCATTCTGCTCAGTTAAACAAGTCAGTTTTATATCATTCAGCATGTTTTGAAATAATTCTACAATAGCCAAAATTACATACGTATGTAATTATAGATGGTTTACTGATCTCTCTTTTATAAATGGGTGTTAATACAGCATATTTGTCTGATTGGTTACAAAGATAACTTAAGGTTAATCCTGTCAGGATAGCACAAGATTTTAATGTTTTTTTTCCCTTTCTTACAGCATCACTATCTTTCTAGATACGACATCACTACTTTTTAGAAACTTGATAACTTATGTAATCTACACAGGGGTTTTACTTTTTTAAACTGATTTGTGCATAGATTGTACACACAAATAAATCTAATGCATCCACATTTGGTCAGTTATAAGTGAATCCATTGCTTGCTGGTACTGTGAGGGGGTAAACATTGAATTTGGTGATCAATAATTTGAAAGTGTCACCGTGGCTGCCAGAGAATTTTCTGGGTGCTTAATTTTATTTGGATTACCGTTTTTGTTCCTTTCACATTTAATAATGTTCCAAATGGTTTTTTCCATATTCTTGGAGTGTTATTTTTTTAACACATTGCATATGTTTTTGTGCTTTAATAATGTAATATTTTACAGTAATTATGGTAAGAGTGTTTTAGCTATTGACTACAGGAATTCGGTAGAGCTTCTTGTCCCTAGCACAAGGAGTTCTCTTATCCTTACATCTATTCAATTTTTACTTGTTTGTTATGATACCAAAATACACTCCTGGAAATTGAAATAAGAACACCGTGAATTCATTGTCCCAGGAAGGGGAAACTTTATTGACACATTCCTGGGGTCAGATACATCACATGATCACACCGACAGAACCACAGGCACATAGACACAGGCAACAGAGCATGCACAATGTCGGCACTAGTACAGTGTATATCCACCTTTCGCAGCAATGCAGGCTGCTGTTCTCCCATGGAGACGATCGTAGAGATGCTGGATGTAGTCCTGTGGAACGGCTTGCCATGCCATTTCCACCTGGCGCCTCAGTTGGACCAGCGTTCGTGCTGGACGTGCAGATCGCGTGAGACGACGCTTCATCCAGTCCCAAACATGCTCAATGGGGGACAGATCCGGAGATCTTGCTGGCCAGGGTAGTTGACTTACACCTTCTAGAGCACGTTGGGTGGCACGGGATACATGCGGACGTGCATTGTCCTGTTGGAACAGCAAGTTCCCTTGCCGGTCTAGGAATGGTAGAACGATGGGTTCGATGACGGTTTGGATGTACCGTGCACTATTCAGTGTCCCCTCGACGATCACCAGTGGTGTACGGCCAGTGTAGGAGATCGCTGCCCACACCATGATGCCGGGTGTTGGCCCTGTGTGCCTCGGTCGTATGCAGTCCTGATTGTGGCGCTCACCTGCACGGCACCAAACACGCATACGACCATCACTGGCACCAAGGCAGAAGCGACTCTCATCGCTGAAGACGACACGTCTCCATTCGTCCCTCCATTCACGTCTGTCGCGACACCACTGGAGGCGGGCTGCACGATGTTGGGGCGTGAGCGGAAGACAGCCTAACGGTGTGCGGGACCGTAGCCCAGCTTCATGGAGACAGTTGCGAATGGTCCTCGCCGATACCTCAGGAGCAACAGTGTCCATAATTTGCTGGGAAGTGGCGGTGCGGTCCCCTACGGCACTGCGTAGGATCCTACGGTCTTGGCGTGCATCCGTGCGTCGCTGCGGTCCGGTCCCAGGTCGACAGGCACGTGCACCTTCCGCCGACCACTGGCGACAACATCGATGTACTGTGGAGACCTCACGCCCCACGTGTTGAGCAATTCGGCGGTCCACCCGGCCTCCCGCATGCCCACTATACGCCCTCGCTCAAAGTCCGTCAACTGCACATACGGTTCACGTCCACGCTGTCGCGGCATGCTAGCAGTGTTAAAGACTGCGATGGAGCTCCGTATGCCACGGCAAACTGGCTGACACTGACGGCGGCGATGCACAAATGCTGCGCAGCTAGCGCCATTCGACGGCCAACACCGCGGTTCCTGGTGTGTCCGCTGTGCCGTGCGTGTGATCATTGCTTGTACAGCCCTCTCGCAGTGTCCGGAGCAAGTATGGTGGGTCTGACACACTGGTGTCAATGTGTTCTTTTTTCCATTTCCAGGAGTGTAAGATTTAAAATGTTATAGAAGTATTTTTAAGACTAAATTTTCCATTTACAATGCCTCCTTTGTATATTTCTCTTCAATATTCTGTATGTAGTTTCTCTTAAAACACCACAATTGATCAGATCACTGTTTGTCATACAACACTTTGTTGTGTGATCTGTACCTAAGTCATCAGTGTGTTTTATTGTTAACATTGCTTATGATGCTGTGATACAACAATTTTGTTGTAGGGTCTGTAACAAAGCAATCAGTATATTTTACTGTTAACATTTGACCACAATGGTCAAATACACCAATGAGTGAGTGTTTTACAGCTAAATCAGTGGAGGTTATTGGGTCTTAAAACAAATTTCCAGTGGCTTTTGCAATATACCTTCAATCCTCATATAGAATTTTGCTGGGACAGATAACCCATTCCTGGACAACAACAACTCTAGGTGCCCCCAGTCAACACCATCTGACAGAAAAGCGACATCAAAATATTATATATTAAAACTCACAACTGCTTTATGAGGATTAAGATAATTCCTGTTGGTGGCCTGTAAACTGATGGTCCCAAAAACAGGTGTGCTTACTGGTCTGCTACAGAGGTACAGCATTCAAAAAGCTGTTCAACTCAATGTTCATCAACTTGAAGGACCTGAGATTTACCGTAACTTCACTTTTTGCATCTATATCCATTCCATCTTTTTTCTTAGTTCCATCTCTTTCTTCTTTTTACTGGCACTATTCTGCATCTTTGTGCCAGCACTGTATTCCGGATCTGGCAGTGCTAGCGGTAGAGGGTTGCTGGATGCCCTTCTTCACTCCTGAGATGAAGTTTGCATACCCTGTCTGTGTGCGGCTAGTGTTAACCTTGTATGAAAATATTTTCAAAATGTTTGTGACTTGTTTAAGTGAAGCAGGACTCAGGTACCAGCCCTGTTCTCACATAGTCAGATGTGGGGAAACTGCCTAAAAAGAAATAACGCCTCCAGGATGGCTGGCACACAGGCCCTCACCATTAACCTGCCAGACGGATTCATCTGGGAGCGGCATGCCTCTCAAAATCTCAGAAGCAATGTGCTAATGCTCGTTGCTATCTGGCCAGGTCACTGACATTACATCTGTCCTTTCAGATTACTTTTAAGATATGAGATATTCATCTTTTTTACTAATGGGGTTTCTGACGTTTTGAGGGAGAACACTAAATGCATTTTTTAAAAATATCCATGGCTTTATCCAAGTTGCAGTATTTTGTTTTGCTAATAGCTGTTTCAACTATAACTATATTTATTCTGCAGCTCTGTCTCACATGAATTTGCATTAAAAAGGCCTAGTGAACACAACGGAATGGATGCTGCTTCCTTCAGGCTGGATACTTCTGGAAATTAGTCACGCAATCATCCTCTCACGAGAAGCTGCAGATGAAAACTATGGATATCGTATATGGTGCAACAGCGTAAAGGATGACACATTAGTCATACTCATATGTTAATGTCTCTCCCCCCCCCCCCCCCCCCCCCCCTCCCCAATTTATTTTCCTAGTTCTGCACTGGATTTCACAGAAAACTTCAATCAGGAGATCATATACTACCCAAAGAGTGATATGCATCCTAAATATGCATGTGTCATCCTAAATTGTAAACTAAGATTACAATGAAATTTGTTACCTGCACCCCCAACTACTGTTACATGATCTTTTAAAAAATGTCTTCTCCTAAGTAAGTAATTAACAGGTGACATTGCTGAAACCTGCACTTGACTTAAAAGTGCTCTGGTATTTCGTGATACACATTTTCCAAGGAGTTCTGTTTCAGTTCTGACAATCTCCAATCCCCCCCCCCATTACTACAAAGTAATAAGACATTTTTTGTCTTTTTAAAACCATTGGACATTAGTGACTGGAGGTAGCAGTGGCCATGTGCATGTGAGTTACACATGTGTGCATGTTTTATTTACATCTAAGGATATGTGATTGGAGGCTTTCCCGGTGTATGTGTTGTTTCCAGGGCTCTTGGGTGTCCAGCTGGATGCGATCGTTGAAGTCCCACGATATTTCGGCGAATAACCTTTCCGCCATCATCATATGGTTCTGATGGATTGGTCGGTCTGCTCATTGTCAGTGTTATTTATGTCCAAACAGTTGAAGACCACTGCAAAGAACACCAACGCCACACACGCCTAGGCCAGCCCACCAAATCGGCACTGGCAGAACACTGCTTGGAAACTGGACACAACGCGAAATACGAAGAAACCAAGATTCTGGCCCCTACCAGTTGCTACTGGGACAGCATCTTCAAGGAGGCCATTGAAATTCATGTAACGGACAATCTCATGAACTGAGACACAGGTTTTCAACTAAGCAAGGCATGGAAACCATTACTTAACTCCATCAAGGAGTCACACCACAAGCGGACACAAGACACTTCTCCGACGTCCGCAGAGGACACTCCATGGGATTCTGCATCTTCCACCACCCAGCGTGATGCCGGGGTGGGCACGGACCTGGGTCGGCACCCGCAAACGGATTGTCGGTGGCTGCAATCAAAGAATCGGCGCTCGCAAATGAAATGTCAGCGGCCGCAATTGGATGGTTGGTGCAGGGAATCGAAGCCCGACTGACGGACATAAATAACACTGACAATGAGCAGACAGACCATTCCATCAGAACCATCTGATGATGGCGGAAAGGTTATTCACTGAAATATTGTGGGACTTCAACAATCACATCCAGCTGGACACCCGAGAGCCCTGGAAACAACTACATCTAAGGATTTCGTCAAATAGCTGATAGTATCCAGCATTCTTTTTTTTCTGTGTTCCTGTCTGTCACTCGACGCTTTCTCTATGGTGTCAGTAGCAATTTACGCATATCATATTGCTGTTAATCCGTCCCAGATTTTCCACTGTTCAATGCGTTGCTACGACTTACCTCAACAGTATAATGGCTGCGAACCTACAGAACTTCTGTTTCTAAGACCAGACTGGCCTTAGCACTCAGTGATAACTGGGGCCACGTCTGTCTCAGTTATGCGCGTGTTTTGTCTACATTACAACTTAATAGATTACATTCAGCTACAAGTTTTCCGAAACTAGTAATTGCACAAGTTTACTGATCATTTAATAAACATAAACACTAAAGATATAACTTTAGCATACAGGGTTGTTGTAACTTATTTCCTTGTGGTAAAAACTATTATCTCCTATGTACAGTATGCCATTGTTGTTATAGCTGTGTATGCATTAAAATAGTACATATTAAGAATGAAGTTATGAAATATATTTTTTTGTGGTGGTGGTGGGAGGGGGAAGGGGGGTGGCAGGGCCATAGTGAGAGGGGTGACAAAGTAGATTGTCAAGGGTGCAAGCACAAATGGGATACAAAAACTGATCAAAAAAAGGTTAGTTTAAGAATTAACTGGGAGAGGTATGCGAGTTCTCCTATCAACTGCCATCTGATGCATATGAGAAGAAGTCTTTCCCTCAGTCGACAAGCATAAATGCATGCCGTTGCCACAGGCTCAACCTCGCTGCCATGCCAGCTGCGGCCACTGCCTAATAAAAGATAACAGCCTTACTCAGCAGGTCGGCCGTTCTTGCTACTCAGGAACACGTATACATCTGAACTCATTCCTGCCTGACCGTTTGACTCATTTGGCTCCTGTCCTGTCACGTTGTTACTGCAAAAAACCTGTGCCACTGCTTCCAGAATGATACAAATGTAAAACGATACAAAACTTACAGGACCAACAAAGCATTTAAATGATTAGTATAACAGAGAGTATGCACATGTACGCTATTAACACCCGTGTGTCATTTTGCCCGACTAACATCGTAAAGAAACGACTACTGCCCAAGAGACAGATCTATTGCTAACATGATTTATGTGGTAACAGTGAACTTGGTTCACACAACTGGCACCTAGGCAGCTCACTCATGTTCGACATTAGTGCGGTAGGATCTCAAAGTTTGGTGAGTGAATGTTGAAAATGTTGAATCAAATATGTTATTGGACCAAAGCCTCCGATCTCTGCCAACTGAGATCTTACATGAGATGCATCGGAGGAGGAAGTGAACAAAAATGTAAATGCAGTCTGCTTGTTCCGTAAGCCAGTACTTTTGTTGCTCAGAAGTGTCAACTGGTGCAATCTGCTGTAGAAATAAAAAATAATAATTCAAGAATAAGTCTCCTATAGCTAATTAGTTATACCATTATTATAGGAGTTGTTAATCATTGTGCCTACAGATGGCTGTACCCTGTTCATCTAAAAAGGTGAGTTGAAACTTCGTGCAAGCAAATGTCTGCACTGCCATTAGTCATTGGCTGCACTGCTCAAGCATTTGGTATCTGGCAGGCTATACTTTGTGAATGAAACTCTGACTCACACTAAAGCACAAAAGCTATAAGCTTCTTTGCAACTCACTACCCCGAATGTTTAACACTCATAGTTCTCGCATTTTTCAATAACACTTCATGTCTATTAAATATACCTACAGAATAATAAAATCTACTAAAACTGCATAGAAAACATTGTAGATAGTGTTAAAGGAAAGGGGAGAGGGTGCAGCTTTCGCAGTTCTGTCAGGACTGCTGGATCAACTTTACAGCACTGTTTAATGCAGCTGAAGACAACAGCTGGATGGGCAGCAAAAGGAACAAACACAAGAGTAAAAATTGACTGCAGTGTTTTCCATAAACCAAATAGGAGTACCAGAACTAAGCTTTTGACATGTCCAAAAAGGAATGTTTACAACGAGAGTGTATTACCAGATATGACTTACAACAGGAGACTGAACTTCAAATGTGAAAACCATTCAAAAACTGAGGGTAATTCAGCAAGTCACAGATGAAAGCTGGACATTAGCAGGAGATTAGTGCAAACCAAATGGATCAGAGGACAGGCAGAAGTGGAAGATGTGATTACAACTGTAATGAAAATAAAATGGAGGTGAATGGGACATGTAGCCCAGGGGATTAGTGGTGAATGGACCAAGCAGGTTCTTTGCTGGATTACAAGAGAAAAGACAACATGAAGAGGGTGACCTAATGGAATGGGGTAGAAGGCCAAATGTCAGCTTCAAAATCAGTAACTTGAACTAAGTACTATTAGCAAGTTTACAGCCATTTTTCTGACAAGTCCTTGTAAATACACATCTCACTATGTGGCAGCAACAGTTAAACTTCAAAAGTTCAGTGGAAAACATTTTCTTGAGTATAAGAAGGAAATGATTAATAGTGACAATGATTATTTAGCCCCATAAAAAAGATAAGTGAACTGGGGTGTGCCCACGTTATTAACTGGAGATCTTCTATGAAACTGCCAGTGCCATACATATGTTTCTGCAGTTTGCATAAACCATAACAACTATGAGCATCAGTTAACTATTCCAACTATAATCTCTGAATACAAAATAATTTGTATTCGAGCATTTGGTGGGACTTGTGGTGTCTCTGGTGCAGAGCACCCTATCTTTGTGACTTTGCATCTTTGGACTGCTTTGTTCCAATATTAACTTTCGGCACGTAACATGTTCAGCTGCCATATTTGTTATATACAAGTGATTAATAAATGTGTATTGAATACTTAGTGTTAGTTATATCTCAACTAATCCTATGTGATAACCACAGTGGTGACCTCAACACCATTGTCATCTCATCACGAGTTATTTTATGCTTGTTTTCATCATTTACAAACTTTGTGTGCCAGCCCACATTGTTTCTGCCACAATGCATCTACCAGTGTCTTTCGGTGGACGTGTAACGGGCGCCATTAACTACGCCACTTCCAACCATGAGTGGAAAAGTGTACCTACTTTAAATTTGGTTAAAAGTGAATAACTCTTTACTCCCGGCCACGCCGGTGACCGACTAACCTTACCCGGCTCAACGTGGCCACCACCTAGCCTGGCAGCACAACGGCAGCCACAATATGGACAGTGCCTGCTGCCTAGTCACAACAAGGGTGACCTTCCAGTTAAAGACATTGTGGTTTACCCTTCACATACATCGTTGCCTTTGGAATGGCTCAATGTGCCGACAAAGTTCCAGAACTGGGTGTCACAGCACCCTGCCCCCTTCCCCCACCCCCCGCAAGCCATCTCAGTGATACCGGTCGCCTCAATCACGCCGGTTTCCGTGACTGTCGCACCGTGGTTGCACCATGACCGCCTTCTGCTTGCCTTTGTAACGGCGCTGGTCATTCCACTCATGCCGGTTACTGGTTCAGACACTCCTTGGCCCCACTGCGACCGCCCCCCACTTGCTCTTGCAACGGTACGGGCTGTTACACCTGTGTCGTGTTCTTGGTTGGGCTTGCAGATTGGACACACCGTGACAACTTATACACCCGCTCACTCCGCACCATGTGATGCATGTGGCCACCACTCCACACAGACCTTGGGCGACGCGTCGGTCACCGTTATTGCAATTCCGACGTTGGAGGTGTACTGCTCTGCACCTCCCGGTGCTTCCTCAACGTGTGTTACCTGGCAGGTTCCCTAAGCTACCTGCATTACAAAAAGACAATCTAAAAACTTAGTTCACATTAGTGGACCACCTACTAAACATCCACAGCATTTTGGATGATGACGTCTGTTTTGTCTGCCCGATGAGCCACCTACACGCACATACGGATCTCATCAGCGACTTGCTTCTCTCAGCGCATGTCTCACACAAATATTTGGTAGCCACAGCATTGCTTATCAAACACCTTTCCTGCCCCCCGGTGGATGCTGTTCATCACATTATTCCCGAGGAGCATCTCGACGACCGTACCCCTTCGCAGCTTTGGCGGCACCTACGTGCATTAATCGACGATCGAGCTTTACGTGACGCCACACTTTGGATGTTGTGGATGGTCAAAACGCCTTTGGAGCTGCAACTTCATATACTGTCTCACATCACTGACCCACTCAAGGTTCGGTTACACATGGTGGATCAGGCTTACGCTATCATTCGTCATCGCCACTGCCTGTCACAAACATCGTAATCATCATCCTCAGCTGGCACACCTGCGCCTACAGTTCTGCACCCCATGGGCTGATGCCAGCGCGCCCGCCTTGGTGCCTCAGCTGCCTGTCAGGAGCTGCCACCTGTCAGCCTGCAGGATGTCCTGCCAGCGGGCTCCAGACAGTCACCGACCTTGCCCGAGCAACAATCCGATCAGTTACTGGCTCCAAAGCAGTTAGCTGCAACACCCTCCTGTATCACACTGCCACGCCAACTGCCCTACCCACTGTGCTGGTTCCACACTACTTACGGGGATTCTGCCTGCAACTGCCACGCACCTTGTGCCTACCCAAACTAGACCGGTGGGCACGTTTAGGGGCCATGTACTTTCACGGTGCCTATGGTCTGACACTGCACCACCTGCTTCAGCAACGCGATGCTTCTATGCCACAGACATACCAACAGGAATCCATTTTCTCATCGACACAGGTGCCGACGTTAGTATAATCCTGGCCAAGCACGCTGTTGGTGCATTATCCCCTTCTACCCTCGCATTGCTCACTGCCAGTCTTTCTGATATTGCGGTCCATGGCTTCATCAAGATGTCGCTTCACCTATCACCGGTTCACACCTTCCCTCGGACCTTCCACGCTGCCGATGTGGATGAACCTGTGTTCGGGGTAGATTTTCTACACCATTACGAACTTTCACCAGACCTGCAGGCCGTCACACTCCGCCAAACGTCTGGCTCTACAGTTCTGTGCTAACACGAGTTCAGCACTACTTTGCTCTGCACCTTTTCGGCTACACTTTCCACGTGTGCATCCCTGGTTGAGCGCATAACAACACGGCTCTCTGATCTGTCGCATGTGTGCTCACAAATCGACGAACTCCACACCCAGAACAAGGCCTTACGCACCCGTATCGCCTCTGCCTCCACCAAATTGTCACATGCACGGCATACCATACATTGTCTATCTGCAGCCCCACAGCAAGGCGGACCATCATACATCTCTACGCATCTTCTCAGCAATCTGCTCCTGTTTGGAGCTTTCCACTGCCTGCTGTTTTTTTCACACCACCATGGACAAATCTACAAGATGCATCTGCATGCGCCCTTCCAGATCCTTGGCACCGTTTCACTCCTTTCATCACCAACTACATCCGGTGCCCTGTCTACACCATCCAGTTCACCCAGGTCAGTGAACCGATGTTGCCTGCGGACTTGCCGACCCTCCTACTCGAGTATCAGCCATCAGTAATGGCACTTGTCATAGGATTCGCACCACCAATGGTCCGCCTGTTCATTATTATGTCCAGGTGCCGTAACACTTCCAAACTTCTGCACGCTAAAGAGATCGTTAATGATCTGTAGGCTTTGGACATCCTTCACCCCTCCGATAGCAACTGGTCTTCACCTATTCACCTTGTTGCCAAAAAGGATGGCACATTATGCATGTGCGGGGACTAAAGGTCCCTTAATGCTCGCACCATTATCAATAACTACCCCATTCCACATATCCAGGATTTCATGCAATTACTTCACAGTCTCCCATAAGTCCAACCCCTCGTCCAAGTCGTGGGAGATGGGCAACGGCACAAAGTAGGGGACTGCCTATAGGGGTGATGTACAGCGGGGACTTCGTGTGCCCCAGGACCACTATGGTAGCTGAGAAGGCCCTATGGGAACCCTGAAACGTGATGGCTAACGGGGCTCTGGTGAAGCTGCGATAGGCCTAGCAAGCCAGTAGTGGATAAATCAACTGCTTTTAAAAAGGGAACATGCCTCGGATCACGGAACGGATCTAAAGGAAACCGACCAAACAATGGAAAAGGATTACGAGAAGGTTTACGACTGGGCACCCTAAACGTAAGGACTCTAATTGGGAAGTTAGAAGAAATTGTAGAAATGATGGAAAGGAGGAAATTGGACATCTTGGGACTTGCTGAGACTAGGTGGAGAGGAGTTGGTGAAAAACCACTAAGTAAAGGATGTAAACTGTACTGGATAGGGAATGAGAGGGGAAGAAATGGAGTGGCAATAGTGGTTAGAGAGGGTCTGCAGGAGGAGGTGGAAGGTATCAATGATCGAATGATAAAAGCCAGAGTACGGGTGAAAGGAAAAAGCATTGAAATCATCCAAGCATATTCCCCACAGGTGGGGTGTACAAAAAAGGAGAAGGAGGAATTTGAAGATGACATGCAAAAGCAGCTAAATGGAGGAAATCAGATTATAATAGGGGACCTCAATGCACATGTTGGCACAGACAGGAAAGGATTCGAGGAGATAATGGGACCAGAGGGCTGGGGGAACCGAAATAGAGAAGGAAAATTGTTGCTGGAATTCTGCAAGAGGAATGGGCTGGCGATCGCAAATTCCTGGTACAAGAAGAGAAGTAGTCACAAAATAACTTGGTACAGTGGGGACTGGTCCCAAACTTCAGTAGTAGACTATATACTAGTGGATAGGCAGATGATGAGCAGCCTCACAGATGTTAAGGTCATTCCATCTGAGGCCTTAGACAGTGACCATCGGCTGTTGGTAGCCACCCTGAGAGAGAAAAAAGATAGGAGGGCAACAGAAATACAGGAGAAAAGGTTGAAGACATGGATGCTGAAAGAGGATGAACGGAGGACCCAGTGCCAGACACTGATCAGAAAGAAGCTGCCAAAGGAAGATCAGAGAACAGTGGAAGAAGAATGGGGAGATTTTAAGAAGGCTCTAGTTCAGGCAGCTGAGACTGTGTGCGGAAGAACTAGCACAAAGAGGAGAAGTAGGGAAACCCCATGGTGGAACAACATATGTAAAGAGGCAGTACTTCGAAAAAACAAAGCCTTCAGAGAATGGTTCCAGACCCGAACAGAGGAAGCTAGGGTAAAGTATAAGGAAAGCAAGAAAGCGGCACAGACCATAGTAAGGGCGGAGCAGAAGAAGTGGTTGGAAAAATGGACAAGAATGTTAGAAGAGGACAGTGAAGGGAACAAAAAAGTACTTTACACCATGGTAAGAAATAAGAGGAACGACAGAAGTGAGTGCCTGAGGATCATGGATAATAATGGAAGAGTTGTGGAGGAAATGCATGAGCTCAAAAAGATTTGGAAGGAGTACTTTGAAGATCTGTTGAATGCCGCCAAGCGGGTAACTAACAGCGATGGAGAGCCTAAGGCAGCAGACGATTATAATAGTGGGGAAATTGATGATCTAACTTGGAATGAAGTGGAAGAAGCCATAAAGAGGATGAAAGGGGGCAAGGCACCAGGTTGGGACGAAGTAACAGAGGATATGATACGAGCAGCAGGAGAAGTAGGAACCCAGTGGCTATACAGAGTGCTGAGGGTGGTGTGGAAGGAGAACAGAATTCCTGAGGATTAGAAGAAAGGAATTATAGTCCCAATCTTCAAGAAAGGGGATAAAAGGAGATGTGAGAACTACAGAGGAATCACCCTGCTATGCCACTGTGGAAAAATCTATGAAAAGACCCTGGAGAAGAGAATAAGAAGCAGTATTGAAAGTAGACTGCAAGAGGAGCAGTACGGTTTCAGACCGGGAAGATCAACAACGGACCTCATATTTGCGGTAAGGCAACTGCAGGAGAGGCACTATGAGTATGGGAAGGACTTAATCATGGCCTTTTTGGATATTGAGAAGGAGTATGACAGTATCTGTAGGGACAAGCTCTGGGATGTGCTGAAAGCAAAAGGGATAGATGAAGAGATAACACAAAAAGTCAGAAAAATGTATGAGGGAAGTGAGAGTTGTGTGAAAGTGGGGAGGGAACGTACTGCATGGTTCAAGCTGGAAAATGGGCTGCGACAGGGAAGTGCACTTTCGCCTTTATTGTTTATTATTGTTATGGATGAAATCCTACAGCAAGTATCAGATGCAATTGGAGACAATAAAATGAAAGCAGTGCTTTTTGCCGATGACCTGATGTTATGGGGAAATTGCGAGAAGGAAGTGCAAGAGCAGTTAGATGCATGGGAGGCAACGGCAGCACAATATGGAATGCATTTCTCTGCAAAGAAAAGTGAAATAATCGTCACAACAAGGAAGAAGAATAGGCCAAATGTGGATATAACTTGTGGAGGGGAAAAACTACAAGTGGTAGAGAACTTCAAGTACAGGGTTATTACAAATGATTGAAGCGATTTCACAGCTCTACAATAACTTTATTATTTGAGATATTTTCACAATGCTTTGCACACATATACAAAAACTCAAAAAGTTTTTTTAGGCATTCACAAATGTCCGATATGTGCCCCTTTAGTGATTCGGCAGACATCAAGCCGATAATCAAGTTCCTCCCACACTCGGCGCAGCATGTCCCCATCAATGAGTTCGAAAGCATTGTTGATGCGAGTTCGCAGTTCTGGCACGTTTCTTGGTAGAGGAGGTTTAAACACTGAATCTTTCACATCACTATGCATGAAACTTGCCCGCACGCGTTCAACCGTTTCTTCGCTCACTGCAGGCTGACCCGTTGATTTCCCCTTACAGAGGCATCCAGAAGCTTTAAACTGCACTTACCATCACCGAATGGAGTTAGCAGTTGGTGGATCTTTGTTGAACTTCGTCCTGAAGTGTCATTGCACTGTTATGACTGACTGATGTGAGTGCATTTCAAGCACGACATACGTTTTCTCGGCTCCTGTCGCCATTTTGTCTCACTGCGCTCTCGAGCGCTCTGGCGGCAGAAACCTGAAGTGCGGCTTCAGCCGAACAAAACTTTATGAGTTTTTCTACGTATCTGTAGTGTGTCATGACCATATGTCAATGAATGGAGCTACAGTGAATTTATGAAATCGCTTCAATCATTTGTAATAGCCCTGTACCTGGGAAGCGTGATTGAAAGTAAGGGGGGAAACGCAATGGAAATAAATGAAAGGTGCAGAAAAGCAGGGCAGTTCTACAAATGCATTAGGGGGCTTATTTGGAGCAAGGAGGTGCCACAGAAATCCAAGGGAATTATATACCGAACCTACTTTGTCCCCATATTGGCATACGGAAGTGAGACATGGGTAATGCACGAAAGCGACAAAAGTAGAATACAGGCTAGTGAAATGAAGTTCCAGAGGAGCAGGTTGGGTGTAACAAGACGAGACAGATTGCGAAATGTGTATGTGAGGGAAAGACTAAAGGAGGAACCAGTACAGGACAGGATAGAAAAATCAAGACTGCAGTGGTATGGACACATGAAGAGAATGGATGAGGGAAGAATTCCAAAGAGGATGTTTGATCTGCAACTGGACGGGAAGAGGCCCAGAGGAAGACCAAGGGATAGATGGGTGAAGGGAGTGAAGGAATGTGTGATGAGAAGAGGACAGAACTGGACGAAGGTGGAAGAGGGGGAATGGTGGAAAGACAGAACACGATGGAGAGGCATGTGTTCCCGACAGACTCAGCCAGTGGCTGGAAACTGTCCAATATGATGATGATGATGACTTCACAGTGCTACCTTTTTCTCCATTGTTCAAAGGCATATCATCAGATTCCTATGCATCCACTGGCTATTCCGAAGACAGCCATCATCACAGCCTTTGGCCTATTTGAATACTGTTACATGCCTTATGGATTGAAAAATGCTGTGTAGACACGGCAGCAGTTCATTGTTTCCATATTGCTTCCTCTGCCATTTGCCTATGCTTACTTCGATGATATCTTTTCCTCCTCCACTGAGGAGCATAAAGTTCTCCTCAATGCAGTCCATTCAGCCCTCGCTGCCAACAGCCTGGTAATCAGCCACAATAAATCTCAACTGTGTTCCAGATCCGTTACATTACTTGGCCATTCTGTCTCTGCCGACGGCCGCAGATCGACGAGTTCTCGTGTCTAAATCATATTTAGCCTTCCTTTCCCCGAGGATTGTGATCAGCTCCATTGTTTTCTGGGTATGGCAAACTTTTACCGCTGCCATATTCCTCAAGCTGCCTCCATCCAAATGGTCCTCACTGATGCTCTCTCCAGCAATAACACCACTGGAAAACAGAAGTTGGAGTGGACCAAACCGATGCTCAATGCTTTTGGTAACCTTAAAACTGCCCTCGCCAAAGCCGTCACACTCACCCATCCTGACCCTGAGGCCCATGTCTCGATCACAACTGATGCCAGTGACTCAGCTATGTGGCTGTTTTACAACAGCACACCGCTCACTCCACCCAATCCCTCTGCTTCTTTTCCAAGAAAGTGACCAAGAGCCAGTGCAAGTGGTCGGCTTTCGACCGTGTGCTCCTCACCGTGTACGAGGTGATTAAACATTTCTGTAGTGGCCTCAAGGGGCGACCCTTCACGATCTATACAGATCACAAACCACTCGTGGATGCTATTCATAATCCGGCTAAGGACCTTCCGCCAAGGCGTTTCCACCGTATGGACTACATCTGTCGGCACTTTCCCGACGCGTGCTATTTGGCAGACTATCTTTCCCACATCTGCATGCTAACCGCACCACTGAATCTGGAGGAGCTCGCCCATCTACAAGCCGATGACGCTGGCATACAGCGAATAATATCAGACGATGACTCACCGCTTTCTGTTTAGCCCCATATACTACCTGGTTCGACGATCCCTGTCCTTTGTAATGGCTCTATGGGCACACACTGCCTGCTGGTCCCTGTCACCCTTCGGTATAGGGTCTTTACTGCCCTGCACGACTTAGCTCACCATGGGAGGCAAGCCATGACGTGGCTGGTTGCAGAGTGCTTCGTCTGGCCATGTGTGAAGCACAACTGTCGTGCTTGGAGCTCTGCGTGTGTCCCGTGCCAGAACAGCAAAGTCGGCAGGCACGCTCAACCTCCATTGAGCAAGTTTGACATTCCAAGGAGGCGTTTCCGGCATATCCATATTGACGTCATTGGTCCCCCCTTCCAAGGGTTACAGATACATCTTATCAATCACTGACCACATGACCCACTGGATTGAGGCGGTCACACTTATTGACATAACAGCCAAGACTGTTGCCCACTCCACCTTGACGTGCGTTGCTTGCTTTGGCTGACCAGGGACGCCAGTTTGAGTCCGCTCCTTTGCATGCATCTGTGAACTCTGGTGCGACGCCAAATTTCATACCACAGCCTACCACCCGCAGGCAAACGACCTGGCCAAGCAGTGGCATCGCACACTCAAAGCTGCCCTAATGTGCCATGGAGGCCTATGGTCAGAAGCCTTCTGTGGGATCTGCTAGGTATTTGTTCAGCCAATAAAGAAGATCATAATGCATCACTCACCGAGGTTCTATACAGTGAGCCTTTTCTTCTCCCCGCTGAGTTCATCAAGGATTCACCTTCAGCCTCTTCCTCTCCCCGCACTGGTCGAGCGAGTATGCACTTATGTCACACACCTCTGTACCCCTTGCCCTGCCCCCACACCACCCCGCCTGTGTTTGTCCACAAGGACCTAGCTACGTGCGACTTTGTCATGCTGTGGGACGACACTGTGTGAGCAACCCAGCAGCTTCCTTATTCGGGCCCTCACTGCATGCTGTGTCGCGGTACGGACACGTTCGTCATACACCTCCATGGACAGCCACAGACAGTGTCTGTTACTCACCTGAAACCGGCATCGTCACTCACCGATCTACCTCCCAATGCAGCCGACCTGCCTTCGGCCGATTTGTCTCCGCGTGTGCAGCCATTGGAACCACAGCACTGCTGCACCGCCAACATTGACACCCCCACTTGTTGCGTTGGCTGCCGCGTTGGCACAAAGATTGCGAATTCCTGCAATGTGGCTTCCCTCCGCCATGCTCCGTAATTCCGGGGGAGGGCTCTGTGGTGTCTCTAGTTCAGAGTGCCCTATCTTCATGACTTTGCTTCTTTGTTCCAGTGTTAACTTTCAGAATGTAACATGCTCAACTGCCGTATTTGTTGTATACAAGTGATTAATAAGTGTGTATTGAATACTTAGTTGTGTTATCTCTCAACTAATCCTACATGATAACCACAGACTCAATCTGTGGTAAGGCTGGCTGTGCTGCTACATTTATCATCAATCTCCTGTATGAAATTTCTTGGCAGGTTAACCGGTCACATGCCATTGTCCCTTTTTTGGGGTACAAATATTTTATTTATTTCTATGCAAGCAATGAGGTTTTAGCTCTGATTATTGTATCTGAAAGATGGACTTACTGCTAACATACCTGGAAACTGAAACAATTTTTCTCCAATTACTTTGTTTTAGGAAAGGAATCAATTTGTCTATTTGCTATCTTCACACTTAGCTACACTGTATGTTTGCTGGTGGTTCCTATACTACTGTAGTAGTTGTACAGTACAACAATGATTTCTGATTTAGTTGTCTGGGTGTATTTGTTATGAATGTACAGATGTCCATGTAAGATTCAGTAGCCTATATTTCAGATGTCCAGAAGCATCCCAATAATGGGACAATGGCATGTTACATTATCAATCTTTTGTTGATGTAACCTATTATTGTACACACATCTTACATACAAAAATTACTATTTACATTCTTTAGATCTGCTTTCTTTATATTGTATGAAATTTTCCCACCATTTAAATTTTCCCTCATTCACATTTTATGATTCCAACAGGATAATAACATGACACATGGACTTACAGTTTAAGAAATTTTAGCGGAACTGGAGAACGATGAAGTGAGAGAAGATAAAGCTGGTGACTCAGAATTGGTGATTATTCCACACGATACAGATGAATAACAAATAAAGAGGACATTTGATAAAAATGCACTGACCAATGATTGTATTGTACAACATGTAGCAGGTACTTTAGAACATACAAGAAGCAAGGATGAAGGTAATGTTACCGATTTAACTCCAGGAGCCAAGAGAATAAAAACATTAGGGAATGGAGTGGAAAGTGGTGAACTACCCACAAAATGTATAAATGTAAGTGGTATAAATGCAAACCAATGTACACAAACACTAATGAACAAGATAAGGGAAATGAAAATGTCGTTGCAGAATGTCTATTAAACAAGACAGCACCCCATGTGTTTGAGGAATTTTTTTCCTGGGGAATTGTTGATTATTATTACTGAAAAAAGCGAAACCTATGCTTTCAAACATAACATAAATTTTCTTCTAACCAAAGAAGAACTAAAATCCTTTACTGGCATAATACTTCTGAGTGTGTATCAAAAGCTTCTCTATGATAGTATGTAGTAGGAACACACTCCACATGTTGGTGTTCCTTTAGCCTTCAACTGCATGCCATGAAATAGGTTTTTGGAAATAAGATGATCTATCCATCTGAATGACAACTCCAAAATAGACAGATGTAACAAGATGTACAATCTGAGGTTGTACTTTGAAATACTGAAAAAGGAATTTGGTACATTTAGTCTACTTAGTTCAAAGCTCTCTCTTGATGAAATAGTGGTACATTATTATGGCAAACATTCTGCTAAGATATTTCTGGGGGGGGGGGGGGGGAAGCCTGTCATATTTGGATATAAAATATGGTGTCTTACAAGATTCAGTGGCTTTCTTTATGATTTTTCGCCATACAATGGCAAGACTTACAATAAACAGAAGCCTTTGGGTGCAAGGGTAATAAAGGAACTAATCAGCATGATTCCAGAATTAGGGTATCCAAATCACAAGCTTTTCTTTGACAACTTTTTCACTAATGTTGAGTCTGTCATCACTCTGGGAAAAAGGAAAATGAAAGCTACTGGAACAATAAGAGAGATGTGAGCTAATGCACGTCCCTTTGTTGACACAAGAAAAACAGCAAAAGAAAATGAATGAGGATTCTATGACTACATGTTTGACAAAGAGAACTATATCCAGGAAACCACTTCACTGGGCCAAGTAAAACACAGAAGAAATTTGTGTACCACAATAGAAATAAATAAAAAATAAAACCTGATAAAAATGTGCGATAGGTGCAATGTTGGTGTGCATGACACGTGTTTTGCTTCATCTCATACTGAACAGACAATCAATATCATTACAGTGCTTTTACTTTTTTTCTCATTTCTTACAGTTTTATGCATTGACAATATTGCTGAGCATTTTGATAGCTCTTTTTTCCAATGTCACAAAAATGGAACAGTCTGCAATTTTTTTTTTTCTAATACATTGGAATTTTATTTTAAACCAGTATTTCTTTCATTTGTCATACCAAGTATATTACTATAACAAGGCTTCAAAAAGTAAACTAACAAAATTTGGCAAGTAATGGGTTAAAACTGTGTGCCAGACTGGGTTGTGAAAGTGGGACCTATGTACTTCGTGGTCTGGAGCTCTCCTGTCTGAGCCATCCAAGCATGACCTGTCTCTCAGCTTTTTTTCTGCCAGTACCTCTTCTGCTACCTTTAAACTACTGAAAGTGCTTCCAAGCAGAGACACAGTTTTAACCTGCTGAGAAGTTTCAAACCAACCCACACTCTGCTGTAGAGTTGGCTGTGGTTATATCACATCTCCGCAATATCCTTTCTTCCAGGAGTGCTAGTCATGCGAGATTGCAAGAGAACTCCTTTGGAAGGCAAGAGGTGAAGTACTAGCAAACGTGAACTGTCGCCAAAAGTCATAAATTGTGCTTGGCTTGCTCAGTTGGTAGAGCACTTGCCCACAAAAGGCAAGGGTCCCAGGTTTCTGTCCCATCTGGTGATAGTTGCTGTCGTGGTCTTCAGTCCGAAGACTGGTTTGATGCAGCTCTCCGTGCTACTGTAACCCATGCAAGCCTCTTCCTCTGAATGACTACTGCAACCTATATCCATCTCTTTTTTCCCCCATACTTCTCTCCAGTACCAAGTCAGTAATCTCTTGACGTCTCAGAATGTGTTCTACCAACCGGTACCTTCTCTTAGTCAAGCTGTGCCACAAATTACTTTTCTCCTCAGTTATATTCAGTACCTCTTCATTAGTTATGCTATATACCCACCTAATTTTCAGCATTCTTCTGCAGAACAATTGGAAAACTTCTATTTTCTTCTAGTCTAAACTGTTTTTGTCAATGATACACTTCCATACATGGCTACACAACAGCAAATACCTTCGGAAAAGATTTTCGAACACTTAAATTTACATTTGATGTTAACAAATTCTTCTTCCTCGGAAACACTTTTCTTGCCATTGCCCCTCTTCATTTCATGTCCTTTCTACTTTGGCCATTATTAGTTATTTGTTTCTTAATCTAATTCCCTCAGCATCAATTGATTTAATTCAACTACATTTGACTATCCTTGTTTTGCTGTTGCTGATGTTCAGTTTATATTCTTCTTTAAAGACACCTTCCACTCCATTCTACTGCTCTTCGAAGTCCTTTGCTGTCTCCGACAGAATACAGTGTCATTGGCAAACTTCAAGGTTTTTATATTTTCTCCCTGAACTTTAGTTCTTTCTGAACAAATTTTTCTTTTGTTTCCTTTACTGCTTGCTCAATGTATAGATTGAATAACACTGGGGATAGGCCACAACTCTCTCTCTCTCTCTCTCTCTCTTCCCAACCATTGCTTCCCTTTCATGGCCCTTGACTCTTATAACTGCTGTCGGGTTACTGTACAAGTAGTAAACTGCCTTTTGCTCCTTAAATTTTACCCATGCTACCTTCAGAATTTAAAAGGGAGTATTCCAGTCAACATTGTCAAAAGCTTTCTCTACGTCTACAGACACTATAAACTTAGGTTTGCCTTTCCTTAACTATTCTTCCTAAATAAACTGTAGAGTCAGTATTGTCTTGCAAGTTCCTACATTTTTCAGGAATCCAAACTGATCTTACTCAAAGTCAGCTTCTTTGAATTGAATTGAATTTTATTTGATCCTGTAAGATTACATTGTGTACAGTAAATGTACGTGTAATATAGGACATGTCAAAGTATTAACATTCTTTATCACTTATTTTTCTACACCTTTAGCTTACATTTTTACATCACTGATAATGAGTAACAATATATACAAATTTAATGGCATAAGTATTCTGCAACACTGTAAAACTCTTTTTCAATGTGAGAGTCTTTAAGTTTCTTTGGAAAGTCATTGTGAAGTACACTATCTTGCAGGGTTTTGGGCAGACTTCTTAGTAGTCTGATACCAGAGTACTGAGGTCCTTTTTCTAGCCCTGCCAGTCGGTGGGGTATGCTCCGTACTTCATTCTTCTTTCTTGTATTGTGGGTGTGTACACTAGCATTTGTAATCTAGTCCTCACTGCCTTTTGTGATGTACATTATTGTTTTGTATATATACAACGATGAAAAAGTTAAGATATCTAAATTCTTGAAACAGTTTCTACCAGTTCTTCCATTATTTTTTAAAGAATGTGTGTTAATATTTTGCCAACAAATTTTTAAAATGACAGTTTGGTAATTTTCACACCTGTCAGCAACTGCTTTCTTTGGAACTGGAATTATTATATTCTTCCTGAAGTCTGAGGATATTTCACTTGTTTCATACATCTTGTACACCATATGGAAAAGTTTTGTCATGAGTGCCTCTCCCACAGGTATCACCACTTCTGATGGAATGTTGTCTACTCCTGGGGCCTTGTTTCGATATAGGTCTTTCAGTGCTCTGTCAAATTCTTCTCGCAGTATTGTACCTCTCATCTCCAGCTATGTCCTCTTACCATTCTATAATACTGCCTTCAAGTTCATCTCTCTTGCGTAGCCCTTTATACACTCCTCCTGGTTTTTAGCTTTCCCTTTTTTGCTTAGTACTGGTTTTCCATCTGAACTTTTGATATTCATTCTTTTCTCCAAAGGCCTCTTTAATTTTCCTGTAGGTGGTATCTATCTTTCCCTTAGTGATATATGCTTCTAAATCTTTACATTCATTCTCTAGTGATTCCAGCTTGTTCAGTCTGCATTTCCTATCAATCTCATTTTTTTAGACATTTGAATTTCCTTTTGCCTGCTTCATTTTTATAATTCCTCTTTTCATCAATAACATTCAGTACCTCGAATCAAATTCATTATCCATGGATGGAATGTAACTATACCAGCGATGAAAGCTGCTACTCACCATATAGCAGAGATGCTGAGTTGCGACAGGCACAACAAAAAGATTCACACATTATAGCTTTCGGCCATAAAAGCCTGTGTCAGCAGTAGACACACATAAACACACGCACTCACACAAACACAACTTACACACATGTCTGCAGTCTCAGAGAACTGAAACCACACTGCAAGCAGCAGCACCAGTGCATGATGGGAGTGGCAACTGGGTGGGGGTAAGGAGGAGGCTGGGGCGGGGAGGGGGAGGGATAGTATGGTGGGAGTGGCGGGCAGTGAAGTGTTGCAGTTTAGACGGAGGGCAGGAGAGAAGGTGCGGAGGGGGAAGGGGGTAAGTAGCGGAAATGAGAGAAATAAAAAGAAATTAAAAGACTGGGTGTGGCGGTGAAATGACGGCTGTGTAGTGCTGGAATGGGAACAGGAAGGGGCTGAATGGGTGAGGACAATGACTAACGAAGGTTGAGGCCAGGAGGATTACGGGAACGTAGGATGTATTGCAGGGAAAGTTCCCACCTGCGCAATTCAGAAAAGCTGGTGTTAGTGGGAAGTATCCGTATGGCACAGGCTGTGAAGCAGTCATTGAGATGAGGGATATCATGTTTGGCACCGTGTTCAGCTGGGTTCAGGGTGGTCCACTTTTTTTTTTTTTTTTGCCGCAGTTTGTCGGTGGCCATTCATACGGACAGACAGCCTGTTGGTTATCATAGCTACATAGAATGCAGCACAGTGGTTGCAGTTTAGCTTGTAAATCACATAACTGGTTTCACAGGTATCCCTGCCTTTGATGGGATAGGTGATGTTAGTGACGGGACTGGAGTAGTTGGTGGTGGGAGGATGTATGGGACAAGTCTTGCATTAAGATCTATTACAGGGATATGAGCCATGAGGTAAGGGATTGGGAGCAGGGGTTGTGTAAGGATGGACAAGTATATTGTGTAGATTCGGTGGATGGCAGAATACCTAGGTAGGAGGGGTGGGAAGGATAGTGGGTAGGACATTTCTCATTTCAGGGCATGGTGAGAGGTAATCGAAACCCTGGCGGAGAATGTTATTGTATTGATAATGGTATTGTTACATTCCATCCTGGAGTTTGCGTCGTTCAATATCCAAGGATTTTTACTAGGCCTTGTCGTGTTTCCTATTTGATCCTCAGTTGCCTTCACTATTTTCTCTTTCTTAGCTACCCATTTATCTTCTATTGTATTCCTTTCCCCAGTTTCAGTCAATTGTGCCTATGGCTCCCTTTGAAACACTCAACCACCTCTGGTTCTTTCAACTTTTCCAGGCCCCACCGCCTTCATTTCCTACCTTTTGGCAATTTCTTCCATTTTAATTGACACTTCATAACCAATTAATCGTGGGCAGAGTCCAAATCTGCCCCTGGAAATGTCTTACAATTTAAAATCTGATTCCGAAATCTCCCTCTCTCTATCACATAATCAGTCTGAAACCTTCTGGTGTCTCCAGGTCTCTTCCTCACATACAACCTTCTTCGGTGGTTTTTAAACCAAATGTTAGCTATAATTAAATTATGCTCTATGCAAAATTCTACCAAGTGACTTCCTCTGTCATTCCTTTTCCTCAGTCCATATTCGCCTACTATTTTTCCTTCTCTTTGTTTTGCCGATATTGAATTCCAGTTCCCCATCACAGTTAAAATTTGTTTCCCTTACCCAGCTCAATAACTTCTTTTATCCCAACGCACATTTCTTTGATCTCTTCAACATCTGCGAAGCTAGTTGGCATAGAAATTTGTACTCGTGGAGGGTGTGGGCTTAACGCCTATCTTGGTTACAATAATGTGTTTACTATTCTGCACATAGTAGCTTCGCCGCATTCCTATTTACTTATTCATTATTGGACCTACTCTTGCATTATCCCTGGTGATGATGTATTTATAACCCTTTACTCATCTGGCACGAAGTTATGTTACTGTACTTCACTAGTCCCCCACTATATCTAACTTGAACCTATTTATTTTCCTTTTTAAATTTTCTAACTTTACTGCCTGGCTAAGGACTCTAACATTACACACTCCAACCTGCAGAACACCTTTTTTTCCCTCCTGATGACGAAATCTGATGGATAATGTTACAAGGCCAGATCAGTCATCCAGACTCTCACTCCTTCAACTACTGAAAATGCCGCTGCCGCTCCACTCCTCTTCAGGAACCACACTTATGCTTACTTACGTGCAAATGCTAAAAAAATCTTATAATATATATAAATATTTGTAAATCTGGTAATGAAAAAAATTATCATCATAGTGGTACAGTGAAACAGGTCTTAGCATCATATTATGGGCTGTTGTAGACTGTGATCTACCCCACAGCTCATTAATTTCAATACACCCTGCTATTTCAGATTTACAACACAAATCAAATGTTATTTCTCACAAAATATAATTATAAATATATATAATACAATCACAATCAATATATTTTACTTTCATCAAAGTATTCTCCTTTGGATTTAATAACTGCCTCACAAACTTGAGGCATGCACTCAATCAGTTTTTGTAGGTATCGGGAATCTATAGGATTCCACACATCCTTAACAATATTCCAGAGATATTCCTTGCTGGATATATTACCTTTCATGATACATCTATCCACTTTATCTCAGACTATTTCAATGAGATTACAATTGGAGCTTTGGGGCATCCATACTATATCTTTCAATACTTTCTGTTTTTCCTTTGATGCAATGTAGTTCGTACAGTATGCTGACCGATGTTTTGGGTCATTATCCTGTTGTAAGGTGAACCCTTTCTCTATTAAGCGCAATCCACTTGGTATTGCATGATACTGAAATATGCTGTGGTATTGCTTCTGATCCACGCATCCTTCTATTTTCACAACGCTGCCAATTCTACCTCCGGCAAAACATCCCCAAACCTTAATAGAACCTCCACTGTGTTTAACTGTAGGAAGAACACACTGCTGGGCTACCCTTTCCCCTACAAATATTCTCCTTCTGATTCCAAAAATTACGAACTTTGATTCATCGGTAAATAACACCTTCATCCACTCTTACAATGTTTTCTAGCCCATTCAAGTCTCTTTTGTTTATTTACGGGCCTTAGGAGGGGTTTTCTTGCTGTGATACATCCTTTCAAGCCGGCTTCAGTCAGTCTCCTTTTTACTGTAGCAACAGGTATTGTTTTCGTGTTCATTTCTACCAATTGTGCACAAATTTGGGGCACTGTTTCAAATCTATTTCTATTAATGGTAATTCTAATATATGTATCATCACTTTTAGTTGTTTCACAAGGTCACCCTGGCAGTGGTATGTCCTTATTGCTACCTGTAGCAATGTAGATGTCATTTATTGGGTGTATTGAAATTAATGAGCGGTAGTGTATGTAAGTACAACATTAAGGGGAAACAAAGGAAACTTTGGAAAAACAATTATATTGACCTATCTTTTATAATAAAAAAAAAAACCATTTCTTTTATAGAGTAAGTGGATTTAAAGTGAAGATCGTTGATAAACATCAAAATCCAAACCAAGTAAAAAAAAATATACAGGGGTTTGACAAAAAATTTGGAAAACAACAAGAAATGCAGGCTCGAACACAAATGCAAATGTTAGCTAAGCCTGCAGGTTGCACTGTTGTATTTGACCACAAACGGCACCTGTGCATGCCCTCTCAATACATTGCAAGTGTCAGTCACGATTAGAACAGTGTTCTGTGTATTTGTGAGTGCATTATGTCAGAGACATGTGACTCTGAATGTGGACAAATTGCTGGTGTGTGTATGGTGGCTGCTTCTGTAACAAAGGCAGCCGCAGTGTTTCGTGCTTCAATAGGCACCATCCAAACGATACAGAACACACGGAAAGTGGAAAAACATAACTGCTAAGTCATAATGTGGATACAACTGTGTGTTGAGTGATTGTGATAAACAGTCATTGTAGAGACTACCATGAAAAATGAGAGAATGTCCGCCGCGAAAGTCAATGCAGAACCGAATGTTGCATTCGCGAACCCCCTCAGTAGCTGCCGAAACAACTTGAAGGGAGCTCCATAAGCACAGAATTGCAGGAATTCCGAAACCACACATCAGTGGTGCAAATGCCTGCAACACGAAAATGTGGGCTGAAGCCTTACAACCTGGGCTGTGGAGTAACGGAATGTCATTTGGTCGGACGAGTCTTGTCTGACACTGTTCCCAACTTGTGGCTGAGTTTATGTCCCAAGAGTGAAACATGGCAGGGGTTGTTATGATTTGACAGCCATGGGTCTCATGGTTACTGTGCAAGGTTGCATTACTGGTAAGGATTAAGTCATCATTTTGGCTTATCAGGGGACAATGTTTGTCCCCAATGGTGATGGTGTGTTTCAAGACCACAGGGACTCTGCTCACAACATTCGCATCTTACAGGACTGGTTTTGTGAGCACGAGGATGAATCGTCGCATCTCCCTCGACCACCACAGTCACCAGATCTCAATGCTACTGAACATTTGTGGTCTATTTTGGAGAGATGGGTGTGTGATTTGGTATCCATCTTCACCATTGTTACCGAAAGTTCACACTATTTGGATGAAGAGTAGTGTGAGATTCTCTTGAAGAACATACAGGACCTGCATTTATCCATTATGAGATGATTGAAAGCTGCTATGTATGCCCAGCTTTTCTGCGCCATATTAGGCATGTTAATGTGTAGTGTCTTTGGTGCTTCCACATTTTTGTCTAGCTCTGTAGGTGCCTTTACAGAACATGTAAATAATTCAGTCTGGCTTGTTACCAAATGAGAGGGGGATTTAGTATCTAGTATGATCACATATGCCAGTAGAAGGCATGGATATTCCAGTCCACATGGGCACACTGCTGACACCAGTACACAAAGAACTAAGTTCCATTTTCAGTCAAAATGCCACAGTAAAGTACGACACTGGAAAAATAAGTCCATCCTAAATGAACATTGCTGTCTGTATCTGCTGTGTTGCTGAGGCCACATTTGATCAGCACATTTACAGCACGATAAAGCAAAGATAGCACACCAACTAGCAACTGATGACTTCTTAGCCATCCTTAATTCAGTTCTGTTCAACAAATGAGTTGTACCAACAACTGATGTTGCACATGAGCAGGAGTCAGTACCGTATTTACTTGAATCTAAGCCGCACTCGATTCTAAGCCGCACCTGAAAAATGAGACTCGAACTCAAGGAAAAAAAAATTTCCCGAATTTATGCCGCACCTGAAAAATGAAACTCGAAATCAAGGAAAAAAAAAAAAATTCCCGAATTTAAGCAATTTGAGACTCAAAATTCAAGGGGAGAGAAAAGTTTTAGGCTGCACCTCCAAATCGAAACAAAGTTGGTCCATTGTAATATGAGACACAATGTAGGTCGAATGAATGACAATACAGCTACAGTTGTTTGGTACGAGTAATAAGTTTAGCAGTTAAGCTTTACCAGGTAGCCACTGCTATGTGTCAGGCACTCCGTCTGTATTTATACGGGTACCCTTCCTTTTCCATGTGCTTCGTCTGGGTTGAATTGATTGCTTAATTTTCTTTCATCTGATAAGTGCCGTTGTCTTTGTTATAGGTGTTTACGTCACTCTAAGCTGAAGATGCATTACTGTACTGTGTCATGCATTGCTTGTTGCATTCTGATAATGAAAAGAGAGAGAGAGAGAGAGAGAGGGAGAGGGAGAGGGAGAGAGAAAGAGGAATCGTATCATTAGCGAAACAATGGCAAGAGACTGCTATTTGTTGTTACTTACAATGCTGCTTTCTTTGATAATGATCAACAAGAATCAAATAATAGACTGCGAATGATTGAAGATGTTCTGAACGAGAGTTTAATGAAAATTTTTCTCCGTTTGAAAATCTTTGCAGACGCCTCTTTAGTACATTACATTCTGCACAGAAATTAGAGTCATCTTAGATTTAAAAATCTAGTCAATTGCCGTGCTTCATTTCTGACTGTATCACTATTATGCATAAGAATAATACGA
Organism: Schistocerca cancellata; assembly: GCF_023864275.1. NCBI lineage: Eukaryota > Metazoa > Arthropoda > Insecta > Orthoptera > Acrididae > Schistocerca > Schistocerca cancellata. The sequence goes on along the minus strand of NC_064635.1, from coordinate 10,634,345 downwards.
ATATAAACATGACATGATATGTATATTCTTCCGCGTTTGCTGTTGCCTCATTCTAGTTTCATAGTTTAATAGGCAGTCAGAATTTAAATGAGATTGCAGCAAACACGAAAGAATACATGGCAAAATGTTTATATTCGTATTATTCTTATGGTCAAGAGAATACTGCATGTTATTCACAATTCATAAAAGTTCCTATTAGCAACCATCTTTTCTCGCAGGTAGGAAAAAATTCAGAACGTAGAGTTGGCCATATTGAAACGCTGCAACATTCGAAGATGAACAATATGGAATTTGTATTTACTTTGATGGATAATGTATGAAAATGCAGTGGTCGAAACTCGGGGCGGAGGAAAAAAACTCGTCTTCCACTTTTTTTTTTTTTTAATTTATTTACTGACGCAGAGGTTTTGGCGCCAGTATTCATCTTTGTGCCTGCAAAGCATGCCTGTGTAGCGCTACATATATTCGACGGCAGAAGTTAGTTGTGGCGGCACCTACCAACGTTTTTCAGAACTTCCACTTACTTTGTGCTCGATTCTAAGCCGCAGGTGGTTTTTTGGATTACAAAAACCGGAAAAAAAGTGCGGCTTGGATTCGAGTAAATACGGTAAATAGTGTAAAAGGCTCCAAATTTTTGGGTGTACATACTGATGAAAACTTGCATTGGAAGAACAATCAAGTTTAGCTACTGTATGCAATTGCTAACCTCCAGACATACTTTGCATATTTCCACTAAATAACATCTTATGGAATAATCTTCTTGGGTACTGATTGCACAAAAGCAAGCAATAAGACTAATGTGTGACGTTCACCCACATGTCATGTTGGCACCTCTTCAAGGAACTAGGCATTTTAACTGGGCTGTCCCAATACATATATTTGCAAATGAAATTCATCATAAATAATCCAAAACAATTTGAGAAGAACAATGGTGTACATACCTTACAAAACTAGAGGGGAAATGATCTTTATTACCCATTATTAATGCTGTCAGTGGCTCTGAAAGGAGTTCAATATGCAGTAACAAAAGCTTTTGATCATTTGCCCAGTAACATAACATGTGTGACAGATAGCAAAGCACATTTTAAATCTAATTTAAAATCATTTTTCCTGGATAACTCCTATTTTAAAACACTGGTTTCCAGAAAAAAAAATTAAGTATAGTCGCATGAGTAGGAGTAAAAATAATAATGCGTTCATTAATGTTAACACAAATCATGTATACATATCCTGTAAACTGACTCATTCCACATGATTTCGATTTAAAGAAAACATTCAAATGATCTATGGAACATGTAACTAACTAGTGAAAGAATCACAATAAACCAAAGTTCAGTTACAGGTGATCACTTGGAATGGAACACCTCCACCCCTACGCGCACGCACAGAGAGAGAGAGAGAGAGAGAGAGAGAGAGAGAGAGAGAGAGAGAGAGAGAGATATGCATGCTTGTTGTGAAAAATGCAATCTACAGGAAGACCTTCAATAATATCATTCTTTCCTGTCTGTTTTCTTTTTAATTTAGAAGACCACATACATTGTGTTTCATCAAATGAGTTCAAGCTTAACATCATTCACCAACATAGGTCACTCTTGTGTTTTAAGGACTTAAACAGTTTTGTTACTACTTCCTGTACAGTCAAAGTCTACACGGTATGCATTTATGAACATGCTCGGCACAAGGAGAGGTAACAGCTGTGTGCTTTCAAACAGTTTCAGATACTGAATCCACTCACATGGATCATATAGCTTCACTATCATTCCACATCTTTTCATGTCTGGCTACCTCTGATTACAAACAACAATGTGCTTAATGACAGTTTCAAAACAAGATGGCAGTTTTGTCTATGTTTACAATAATTACTTTGAATAATTGCTGTGTTGCTGAGGCCACATTTGATCAGCACATTTACAGCACGATAAAGCAAAGATAGCACACCAACTAGCAACTGATGACTTCTTTGCCATCCTTAATTCAGTTCTGTTCAACAAATGAGTTGTACCAACAACTGATGTTGCACATGAGCAGGAGTCAGTACCGTATTTACTTGAATCTAAGCCGCACTCGATTCTAAGCCGCACCTGAAAAATGAGACTCGAAATCAAGGAAAAAACATTTCCCGAATTTATGCCGCACCTGAAAAATGAAACTCGAAATCAAGGAAAAAAAAAATTTCCCGAATTTAAGCAATTTGAGACTCAAAATTCAAGGGGAGAGAAAAGTTTTAGGCTGCACCTCCAAATCGAAACAAAGTTGGTCCATTGTAATATGAGACACAATGTAGGTCGAATGAATGACAATACAGCTACAGTTGTTTGGTACGAGTAATAAGTTTAGCAGTTAAGCTTTACCAGGTAGCCACTGCTATGTGTCAGGCACTCCGTCTGTATTTATACGGGTACCCTTCCTTTTCCATGTGCTTCGTCTGGGTTGAATTGATTGCTTAATTTTCTTTCATCTGATAAGTGCCGTTGTCTTTGATATAGGTGTTTACGTCACTCTAAGCTGAAGATGCATTACTGTACTGTGTCATGCATTGCTTGTTGCATTCTGATAATGAAAAGAGAGAGAGAGAGAGAGGGAGAGGGAGAGGGAGAGGGAGAGAGAAAGAGGAATCGTATCATTAGCGAAACAATGGCAAGAGACTGCTATTTGTTGTTACTTACAATGCTGCTTTCTTTGATAATGATCAACAAGAATCAAATAATAGACTGCGAATGATTGAAGATGTTCTGAACGAGAGTTTAATGAAAATTTTTCTCCGTTTGAAAATCTTTGCAGACGCCTCTTTAGTAAATTACATTCTGCACAGAAATTAGAGTCATCTTAGATTTAAAAATCTAGTCAATTGCCGTGCTTCATTTCTGACTGTATCACTATTATGCATAAGAATAATACGAATATAAACATGACATGATATGTATATTCTTCCGCGTTTGCTGTTGCCTCATTCTAGTTTCATAGTTTAATAGGCAGTCAGAATTTAAATGAGATTGCAGCAAACACGAAAGAATACATGGCAAAATGTTTATATTCGTATTATTCTTATGGTCAAGAGAATACTGCATGTTATTCACAATTCATAAAAGTTCCTATTAGCAACCATCTTTTCTCGCAGGTAGGAAAAAATTCAGAACGTAGAGTTGGCCATATTGAAACGCTGCAACATTCGAAGATGAACAATATGGAATTTGTATTTACTTTGATGGATAATGTATGAAAATGCAGTGGTCGAAACTCGGGGCGGAGGAAAAAAACTCGTCTTCCACCTTTTTTTTTTTTAATTTATTTACTGACGCAGAGGTTTTGGCGCCAGTATTCATCTTTGTGCCTGCAAAGCATGCCTGTGTAGCGCTACATATATTCGACGGCAGAAGTTAGTTGTGGCGGCACCTACCAACGTTTTTCAGAACTTCCACTTACTTTGTGCTCGATTCTAAGCCGCAGGTGGTTTTTTGGATTACAAAAACCGGAAAAAAAGTGCGGCTTGGATTCGAGTAAATACGGTAAATAGTGTAAAAGGCTCCAAATTTTTGGGTGTACATACTGATGAAAACTTGCATTGGAAGAACAATCAAGTTTAGCTACTGTATACAATTGCTAACCTCCAGACATACTTTGCATATTTCCACTAAATAACATCTTATGGAATAATCTTCTTGGGTACTGATTGCGCAAAAGCAAGCAATAAGACTAATGTGTGACGTTCACCCACATGTCATGTTGGCACCTCTTCAAGGAACTAGGCATTTTAACTGGGCTGTCCCAATACATATATTTGCAAATGAAATTCATCATAAATAATCCAAAACAATTTGAGAAGAACAATGGTGTACATACCTTACAAAACTAGAGGGAAAATGATCTTTATTACCCATTATTAATGCTGTCAGTGGCTCTGAAAGGAGTTCAATATGCAGTAACAAAAGCTTTTGATCATTTGCCCAGTAACATAACATGTGTGACAGATAGCAAAGCACATTTTAAATCTAATTTAAAATCATTTTTCCTGGATAACTCCTATTTTTACTTAAACACTGGTTTCCAGAAAAAAAAATTAAGTATAGTCGCATGAGTAGGAGTAAAAATAATAATGCGTTCATTAATGTTAACACAAATCATGTATACATATCCTGTAAACTGACTCATTCCACATGATTTCGATTTAAAGAAAACATTCAAATGATCTATGGAACATGTAACTAACTAGTGAAAGAATCACAATAAACCAAAGTTCAGTTACAGGTGATCACTTGGAATGGAACACCTCCACCCCTACGCGCACGCACAGAGAGAGAGAGAGAGAGAGAGAGAGAGATATGCATGCTTGTTGTGAAAAATGCAATCTACAGGAAGACCTTCAATAATATCATTCTTTCCTGTCTGTTTTCTTTTTAATTTAGAAGACCACATACATTGTGTTTCATCAAATGAGTTCAAGCTTAACATCATTCACCAACATAGGTCACTCTTGTGTTTTAAGGACTTAAACAGTTTTGTTACTACTTCCTGTACAGTCAAAGTCTACACGGTATGCATTTATGAACATGCTCGGCACAAGGAGAGGTAACAGCTGTGTGCTTTCAAACAGTTTCAGATACTGAATCCACTCACATGGATCATATAGCTTCACTATCATTCCACATCTTTTCATGTCTGGCTACCTCTGATTACAAACAACAATGTGCTTAATGACAGTTTCAAAACAAGATGGCAGTTTTGTCTATGTTTACAATAATTACTTTGAATAATTATAACTATGGACAACAGTAGTCCAATATAAATTACAATGACGCTTAAGAGAATCAATCACCTATCTATGAACATTCAGCAATTAATGTTTAATAATGAATATGTATGACCTGCAGTATGTCATTCAAGTTGGAAAAAATGGAGAACATTGTTTTTCCAAGGACTTGCTATGTAGCATAAATCATCAAATAATACGCAGTACTTTAATTGGGGTCTCCAACACTGATCAACAGTTCTTGAAAGTCTGAAAATGAAGACAAATATATATGATAAAATCTATACACTAAAGTATCCCCAAATTGAAATCAGCATCTCATACACCATCCTTCAAAACAGTTCCAAGACTTACAGTATTCTTCATTTGTATGTGATGTTCATGTAGTAACTATGGTGGGCTAAAACTAACAGCTGTAAACAACAGATGTGTATTTGACCATTCAGATGTGGGCAGGGAGTGTTAAGTAGTGGGACGTGCAGACAATGTCTTTCAATGCCATTGTGTCGCAAACTGCAATGGAGCAAGATCTCTAAATTAAGTGATCAAGACATTCTTCAAAATCTTTTGAAAAACACCTTGACTCCTGAACAGAAATGACATGTAAATACCTGCCCTGACTTGATTGAAATGTCTGCTTGTGTCTGTGTATGTGCAGATGGATATGTGTGTGTGTGTGTGTGTGTGTGTGTATGTGTGTGTGTGCGCGCGCGAGTGTATACCTGTCCTTTTTTCCCCCTAAGGTAAGTCTTTCCGCTCCCGGGATTGGAATGACTCCTTACCCTCTCCCTTAAAACCCACATCCTTTCGTCTTTCCCTCTCCTTCCCTCTTTCCTGATGAAGCAACAGTTTGTTGCAAAAGCTTGAATTTTGTGTGTATGTTTGTGTGTCTATCGACCTGCCAGCGCTTTTGTTTGGTAAGTCTCATCATCTTTGTTTTTAGATATATTTTTCCCACGTGGAATGTTTCCCTCTATTATATATACTGTCCCAATGTGTGAGTGTGAGTGTGTGTGTGTGTGTGTGTGTGTGTGTGTTTGTGTGTGTGTGTGTGTGTGTGTGTGTGTGTGTGTGTGTGTGAAGAAGAACAAAACTTTTAAGATGGTGGTTCAGTGTGCAACTTTTTGTTAATTTTCTAATTGATTACTCAACAGTTCCTAGCACTGTTAGTGGTTGCTTTTGCTCATTCCACTATTTAATATGTGAACCCTTCAACTAACATGATACTTCCTGGCATATTAGAACTGTTGCTGAAACGGGATTCGAACCCAGCTCCTTGGTCCAACACACAGTTTTAATCTTCCAGAAAGTTCATAAAACCAGCACATGCTCTGCTGCAGAGTAGATGACTCATCCTAGAAACAACCGAAGACATAATTTAGAAAGAAATCTACTTACCATACAGTAGCAGACACACAAAAATTCCAAATATGATAAATAAAGATAAATTTTAGAAATACATGCTTGTGTTGATTGTTGAGTCTTTTTATATACTTTGGTGTCTCTATTTTAGATTCTGTCCTGACTGACTCTTGCTTTAATTAAGAAAAGCCCATTTTCTTCAACACTTTTCTCTCATTTTCCAGAGGATGGAATTTCACTTCATACAACTACTGATTTTAGCATCTATCCACTATGATGGAGCAGCTACCTCGTAAATAATGTTTTTTCTTTGGTTTTTTTTATTGCAGCTTTTTGTGAAACTGCTTATGCTTCTGAAATGTCTTCTATTTTGGAAACACAGAATGCAGATTTGACATTAAGATAATTTATCTTGCAATAAGCTATTTAAACTCATTATATACAGTGTTCACATTGATGGAATGTTACAATTAGACCACATTTCATATTTACAATGGACACAATGAGATGTTTGTTGAAATTTTTTCACCAAAATGAATATTTACATAAGATACAGTCTGCATACGGACTTTGGAATTGTCCTGTGTTGTAAGACAGAGTAACAGCCATCTGCCAAACTGCTAGAAGTTGCACATACGCACACACACAACAAAAGACTAAAATATTACATGGCAGTAGCATCCAACTTTGAAACAGAAAAATGCTCTCAGCACTGTTTAAATCTTTAAGGATTACAACTTTACACTTATACTTTAGCCACTGAAACAAAAATTTCAGTTTACATGTTATCACTTCAACAGTTCATCAATTCAGCTACAGGTTTATTTTAATACTGTTCTACAAAACTTCCTTCTAACCATTTTACCTACTCTTCCACCTTCAAAGATCCCCGAGTAAAGTCAAAGAACAGGTATCACTTTAATGTCAGTATTGAATATATAAGTGGACACACGGAATGGATAAATGAAAGCAACCGGTCAATTTAGCTGTCTGCTAACGGGACATTAAATATATTTTACATTGTTTTGTACCCATATTACTGATGTCAACATATGAAAGCCTAAAGCCTAATGACAAAGAACTTTTTCTTTTACATTAAAATGTAAGATACAGTAGCAAATATTTACACAGATAAGAAATGCACCTAAAACCACCACATGGTACCTAACACTTAGAACAGGATATCTTCATCTCCTTCATCCAGTAGGCTCGGAGTGTAGGTGACATCCTGGCCCGCCTTCAGTAACGCCTGTTTCTGTGCTTCTGCTTTAGCTTCAGCCTTGGCTCTGGCAATGCGTTTCTTGTCTTGAATCTTCTTCAACCTACAACATTAAACAGTCATTGGAACACAAGGAAAAATACTTAACATAAACCCATTAAAAATATATACACTGCACAGGTTTTGGCTATAATTAGTACAAAAATTTATTTTGAGTAATTAGTTCTCTCATTCATCCATACATCTACATCTATACTCTGCATATCACATTTAAGTGCCTGGCAGAGGGTTCATCGAACCACCTTCACAATTCTCTATTATTCCAATCTTGTATAGCGCGTGGAAAGAACGAACACCTATATCCTTCCATACGAGTTGTGAGTTCCCTTATTTTATTGTGGTGATTGTTTCTCCCTATGTACATCAGTATCAACAAAATATTTTCGCATTCGGAGGACAAAGTTGGTGATTGGATTTTGTGAGAAGAGTCCGTCGCAACCAAAAACACCTTTCTTTTAATGATGTCCAGCCCAAATTCTGTATCATTTCTGTGACACTCTCTCCCATATTTTGCGATAATACAAAATGTGCTGCCTTTCTTTGAACTTTTTCGATGTACTCTGTCAGTCCTATCTGGTAAGGATCCCACACTGCACAGCAGTATTCTAAAAGAGGACGGACAAGTGTAGTGTAGGCAGTCGCCTTAGTAGGTCTGTTACATTTCCTAAGTATCCTGCCAATAAAATGCAGTCTTCTATGTGTTCCTTCCAATTTAAGTTGTTCGTAATTGTAATACCTAGGTATTTAGTTGAATTTACGGCTTTTAGATTAGACTGATTTATTGTGTAACTGAAGTTAACAAATTCCTTTTAGCACTCATGTGGATGACCTCACACTTTTTGTTATTTTGGGTCAACTACCAATTTTTGCACCATTTAGATATCTTTCTAAATCGTTTTGCAATTTGTTTTGATCTTCTGATGACTTTATTAGTTGATAAATGACAGTGTCATCTGCAAACAACCTAAGACGGCTGCTCAGATTGCCTCCCAAATTGTTTATATACATAAGGAACAACAAAGGGCCTATAAAACTACCTTGGGGAATGCCAGAAATACTTCTGTTTTACTCGATGACTTTCTGTCAATTACTATGAACTGTGACCTCTCTGACGGGAAATCACATATCCAGTCACGTAACTGAGATGATATTCCATAATGTGCATCTTCATATTTTCGCAGCGCAAATACTGATCCATAAAATTTCAGGCGTGCAGCCGCATATATTTGACTACTTCTAATATTTTGGCTGAATACCGTCCAGCTATCTTCAGATGCGGCTACACATCTGAAATTTATGTGGCTGCACACGTGAAATTTTCTGGATCGATATTCCATAAACACGCACTTTCACTACAAGCCGCTTGTGTGGTACAGTGTCAAAAGCCTTCTGGAAATCTAGAAATACAGAATCGATCTGAAATCCCTTGTCAATAGCACTCAACACTTCACGTGAATAAAGAGCTAGTTGTGTTTCACAGGAATGATGTTTTCTAAACTCATGTTGACACTGTGTCAATAGACAGTTTTCTTCGAGGCAATTCATAATGTTTGAACACAAAATATATGTTCCAAAATCTTGCTGCATATCAACATTAACAATATGGCCCTGTAATTTAGTAGATTATTCCTACTACCTTTCTTGAATATTGGTGTGACCTGTGCAGTTTTTGGGTACGGTTCTTTCGTCGAGCAAACGGTTGTATATGATTGTTAAGCACGGAGCTAATGCATCAGCGTACTCCAAAAGGAACCTAATTGGTATACAGTCTGGACCAAAAGACTTGCTTTTATTAAGTGATTTAAGTTGCTTCACTACTCCGAGGATATTTACTTCTACGTTACTCATGTTGGCAGCTGTTCTTGGTTCGAATTCTGGAATATTTACTTTGTCTTCTTTTGTGAAGGCATTTCGGAAGGCTGTGTTTAGTAACTCTGCTTTGGCAGTACTGTCTTAGATAGTATCTCCATTGCTATAGTGCCGAGAAGGCATTGATTGTTTCTTGCCACTAACATACTTCACATACGACCAGAATCTCTTTGGATTTTCTGCCAGGTTTCGAGACAAAGTTTTATTGTGGAACTGTTACAGGCATCTCGCGTTGAAGTCCACACAAAATTTTGAGCTTCTGTAAAAGATCACCAATCTTGGGAATTTTGCATCTTTTTAAATTTGGCCTGTTTGTGTTTCTGCAACAGTGTTCTAACCAGTTTTGTGTAACAAGGAGGATCAGCTCTGTCATTTGTTAATTTATTTGGTATAAATCTCTCAATTGCTACTGACAATATTTCTTTCAATTCAAGCCACATGTGGTCTACATTTATATTATTAATTTGGAATTTGTAGAGATTGTGTCTCAGGAAAGCGTTAAGTGAATTTTTATCTGCTTTTTTGAATAGGTATATTTTTCACTTATTTTTGGAGGATTTGGGGGTTACAATATTCAATCTCACTATGACAACCCTGTGTTCACTAATCCCTGTATCAGTTTTGATGCTTGTTATTAACTCAGAATTATTTGTTGCTAAAAGGTCAAGTGTGTTTTCACAACCGTTTACTATTCGTGTGGACTCATGAACTAACTACTCGAATTAATTTTCAGAGAATGCGTTTAGTGTGATTTCAGACGATATTTTGTGTGTACCTCCGGAATTAAACATGTATTTTCGCCAACATATCGAAGGTAAATTTAAGTCACCACCAACTATTAATGTATGAGTCGGGTACGTGTTTGAAATCAAACTCAAGTTTTCTTTGAAACTTTCAGCAACTGTATCAACTGAATTTGGAGGTCGGTAAAAGGATCCAATTATTATTTTATACCGGTTGCCAACAATAACCTCTGCCCATACTAATTCTCAAGAAGTATTTACTTCAATTTTACAACAAGTTAAACTACTTCTGACCGCAACAAACATGCCACCGCCAACCGTGTTTGGCCTATCCTTTCGGAACACCGTTAGGTTCTTTGCAAAAATATCAGCTGAGCTTATATCCGGCTTCAGCCAGCTTTCAGTGCCTATAACGATTTGAGCATCAGTGGTTTCTATTAGCGCTTGGAGCTCTGGTACTTTCCCAACACAGCTATGACAATTTACAACTGTTATACCAATGGTTCCTGTATCTATGTTCTTCCTGTGTTCGGCCTGCACCCTTTGTGACTGAAGCCCTTCTTGTGTTTTCCCGAGACCCTCTAACCTAAAAAACCACCCAGTCCATGCCACACAGGCCCTGCTACCCATGTAGCTGCCTCCTGCGTATAGTGGACACCCGACTTATTCAGCGGAACACAAAATCCAACCACCCTTTGGCACAAGTCGAGGAATCTGCGGCCTACAAGGTTGCAGAACCGTCTGAGCCTCTGATTCAGACCCTCCACTCGGCTCTGTACCAGAGCTCCGCAATCGGTCCTGTCGACTATGCTGCAAATGGTCAGCTCTGCTTTCATCCTGCAAGCAAGACTGGCAGCCTTTACCACTTTTGTTAGCCACTCAAAACCAGAGAGAATCTCTTCTGATCCAAAGTGACTCACATCACTGGTATGACGTGAGCAACCACCTGCAGTTGGCTGCACTCTGTGCTCTTCATGGCATCCAGGAGGACACTTTCCACACCTGGAATGACTCCATCCAGTATGCACACGGAGTGCACATTGATTTTGCACAAATAACAAAAAAGAAGCACCCATTGCAGACAGCACTCTGTCTCATTCAACTCTCTGAAGTTATACTATCTAGGGAACACGATGAATGGAGGTACTGCTTCTGCTTAGACTGGCTAACTTAACTTTGAAGCAACTTCAATACACTGAAAAAACATGATGGGTCTTCAGTAATAAAACAGGCAATGTTTAGCTACTTCTTGCAGAGTGGTATATACACAACACTCCTGACATCAATAAAAGAACAACAGTTAACTACATCTGAAACAATAGGCAACCCATGTACAATGAACACTGCTACTTGCCATGTAGCTATCAAGTGACTATGACCATGAAACTAGCTAATCGTAACTTGTAGGAGACATGGCTATTAAGGTATGTTTCAGTTTTCATGGAGATTATTATGCGTGTAATTGTGTAAATGACATTTCCTGTGAATTCATTGTTACTGTTCATAATAAAATATATCATTAAGAAACGGCTGGGAACTGAGTGTGACAATCCCAGTAAGTTTTAAGAGACATCTGAAAGATAGGCAACTGTATCACATACAATTCTCTTATTGCCTACATTTCACTTTCGCTGTAGTGCCTCCTAAACATGATTCTAGAAGAGAAAAGAATGGAGAAAACACATTAAAAAAAAAAAAAAAATTACAACTTTATTCTTAAGTTAGCACCATCAGAGGCACTGATCTGAGCTACTCAAATAACTTGCCCATGTGTCCACTCTGTTATAACTTGTTATTTACCTGGGCATCCATGTACTGTTACATTATACATGTTTGATGATGTCTATTTCTGGTATCAACACATTTTTTTGTTCCTTAGAAATAACGCAATGTAATCAAATGTGAGATTCAGACATTTACAATGAAAATAATTATTTCTATATGTAAATACTTGCTCCCAAACAAAATTAAGTTTTTCCAGGAATCTTTGATAATTTCAGTTTACAGACAAATGCACCATTTACAGAGAATACAATAATTTGCTTACCGGTAAAACTCCTCTCTCTCCAATTCATCCAGTTCAGATATTATATAGGCAAGTGTACGTTCAATGCGTGGAATAATTACTGAAAGATTAATAATTATCATTAGTGGATTAACACATCAAAGAATACACCAAAATAGAATAAATAAATAATGCTAGTCCCTATTTAAGTCAATGTTTTTGTCTACGATGAACAACAAAATAAGTTGTTTTATTAACCAAAGCATTCAGAGGACACGAACTACATGCAGAAATTGCTGAGAAAGTTCAATTATTTAAAAAAAAATTTGAACATCTACATACATATTCTCCATAGCACTGTTAAGTGCATGGCAGAGGGTACTTCCAATTGTAACACTGAGCAGCACTTCTTTCTGTTCCATTTGCTAATGAGGTACAGGATGAACAATTAGATAAATTACTCTGGGTATGCTATAATTGGCCTAATTGAGTCTTTGTAGTCCCTATGTGAGCAATACATAATTTGGGGGTGGTGGTATTGTTGCATATTCCTCACTTAACGCTGGTACTTCATAAGTAGACTTCTGCAGTAAAGTAAGACTCTATCTTTAAGTGTCTGCCTGTTCAGTGATTCAGGGATCAAACAAATATGTGACCTTATGCACTGTCTTCTTTTGTATATAGTCTATATTCCATGATAGCCCTACTGGTAACAGTCCCATATAGTTGAAGATACACTGCATTAATTTTTTTTAATCTAATTTGTAAGCTGATTGCATTTTCCTAGTATCCTACCAGTGAGTCAAAGTCTGCCAAATCATTTACTTAGGACTGAATCTATGTCATCATTCCATTTCATATCCCTAAAAACTGTTACACCCAGATATGTGAGTGAGTTAACTGATACCAGTTTTGACTTAGTGATATTCTACGAAGGCTGTTCAAAAAGTAAGGTGACTTTTCAAATCGCGTGGGCAATGTACTTTCGATTATCAATCTTTTTTCTTTTTTATTGGTACACATGTCCCATGTTATTCAATCTGTATATTGAGCAAGCAGTAAAGGAAACAAAAGAAAATTTCGGAGTAGGTATTAAAATCCATGGAGAAGAAATAAAAACTTTGAGGTTCGCCGATGACATTGTAATTCTGTCAGAGACAGCAAAGGACTTGGAAGAGCAGTTGAACGGAATGGATGGTATCTTGAAGGGAGGATATAAGATGAACATCAACAAGAGCAAAACGAGGATAATGGAATGTAGTGGAATTAAGTCGGGTGATGCTGAGGGAATTAGATTAGGAAATGAGACACTTAAAGTAGTAAAGGAGTTTTGCTATTTGGGGAGCAAAATAACTGATGATGGTCGAAGTAGAGAGGATATAAAATGTAGACTGGCAATGGCAAGGAAAGCGTTTCTGAAGAAGAGAAATTTGTTAACATCGAGTATAGATTTAAGTGTCACGAAGTCATTTCTGAAAGTATTTGTATGGAGTGTAGCCATGTATGGAAGTGAAACATGGACGGTAAATAGTTTGGACAAGAAGAGAATAGAAGCTTTCGAAATGTGGTGCTACAGAAGAATGCTGAAGATTAGATGGGTAGCTCACGTAACTAATGAGGAGGTACTGAATAGAATAGGGGAGAAGAGAAGTTTGTGGCACAACTTGACCAGAAGAAGGGATCGGTTGGTAGGACATGTTGTGAGGCATCAAGGGATCACCAATTTAGTACTGGAGGGCAGCGTGGAGGGTAAAAATCGTAGGGGGAGACCAAGAGATGAATACACTAAACAGATTCTGAAAGATGTAGGTTGCAGTAGGTACTGGGAGATGAAGAAGCTTGCACAGGATAGAGTAGCATGGAGAGCTGCATCAAACCAGTCTCAGGACTGAAGACCACAACAACAACAACATGTCCCAAACATATGTTAACAGTTTCAGGTGTACAGCATACCTTGTTTGATTTTGACAGATAGTAAGGTTAGATCCGTTTCAGTGTGCTTAGCGATTTTTGATTATTATAAAAAATGGAGCAAAGAATTTGCATCAGATTGTTGTGAAAAATCGAATCAAGTGCTCTAAAACACTTGAAATTTTGACAGAGGCATACCGTGAGTCTGCTCTAAAAAAAATTAAATAAATAAATAAATAAATAAATAAAAGTTTACAAGTGGTACAAGCTCTTCCAAGATGGCTGAGAAGATGCCAATCACGAACCTCCCTCTCGACACCCCAGCACACCAACAACAGATGATAACGTCGAAGCTGTGAACAAAAATTGTTTTGGAAAATTGTCAATTTGCCGTAAGAGAAGTTGCTAAGGAATCTGGCATATTGGTCGGTTGGTGTCATGCAATTTTTTTTGTGGACATTTTGGGCATGAGATGTGTGTCAGCGAAGTTTGTTCCAACACATCTTAATTTTGGCCAGAATAACCATTGCATGAGCATCACTCAGGAGCTCTTGAATGATGTCAATGATGATCCTGATTTGCTCAAAAGGGTCATAAGTGGTGACGAAACGTGGGTTTATGGTTATGATGTTGAAACGAAAGCCCAGTCATCCCAGAGAACCAAGATCAAAAAAAGCATGCCAAGTTTGATCAAATGTCAAAGTTTTGTTCACTCCCCCCCCCCCCCCCCCCCCCCCAATTACCGTGGTGTAGTGTATCATAAATTTTTGCCTCAAGGTTGTATGGTCAATAAGGAGCGTAATTTTTGATGTTCTGCACCATTTATGAGAAGCAATACACAAAAAATGTCCAGAATTGTGGAAAAACAATTCATGGCTTTCATATTACCTGCTCATTTATCATTGCTTGTTAGAGATTTTTTGGCCAAAAACAACACAACAATCATGCCACAGCCACCATATTCACCAAATTTGGCCCCCTGTGACCTTTTCCTATTCCTGAAACTGAAGAGAACTATGAAAGAACGAAGATTTTCAACAATTAAGGAAATAAAAACTGCATCACTGGAAGAACTCATGGCTGTACCAAAAATTGCTTATGAGAAGTGCTTCAAGGACTGAAGAAGCATTGGCACAAGTGTATTGGATTACTTTGAAGGGGACAACAGGAATACTGATGAATTAATAAATATTTTTTCATAAAAATATAAAGTCACCTTACTTTTTGAACACACCTCGTAGTTATAAAATAATACATTTCTCATGTTCATTCTTGATATTTAAAATAAGTTTTCAATGTTTGTGCAACTTTGAAATCTTACCAACATTTGATTGAAAATTTTCAGATATACTTCAGTATGTATAACTGCAACTGCAAGATGTCTGAGGTTATTATTAATGTTTTATGCCAGACCACAGATGTATGAAATGAACAACAAGTGCCTCAACACAGTTTTCTAGGGCAAGTCTGAAGTCCTTTCATATCTGTCAAATGATTCTCCATCCAAAATAACATGCGGCATTCACTGTAGCAAGAAATCCTTAACCCAGTCACAAAATTCATTCGATACTCCATATGACTGTACTTTAGATAATAAGTGTTGTTGTGGTACTGAGTGCTGTGGGACATGCACTTCAGAGGCTGCCAATTACTGCTGACTTGGCACACTATAGGACACACAGCCTACACCTGAGAAGGGGTGGGTGGATTTGGGCTCACGCAAGGCCAAATTCCTCTGATAATGCACAGAAGTCAGATATGTTGTACACCTTCTTGAGGAATGCTCCTTTAATGCTGCAAGACAGTTCAGTAAATGGGGAGTGCATATCAGAAGAATCAGTAAAATTATTTCACCAAAATATTAAGGAAATTAGAGGTCAAGCAGATGAACTGCTAATAGATATTGACTCTGACATGATTTGTATCTCTGATGATCATTTATATAGAAAAAAATATACTGATGCATTCTTTGGAGGGGTACACCTTATTTCAAGATGAGGAGTTTGTAGCAGAAGGGAGGAGTGGCCATTTATGGCAATGTAATGTTTCATTCAAAAGAGTTGATGTATCAAAACTTTGTGAGTACCAAATATTTGGAGAGTGTACAGCAAGGAAGTCTAAATTTTCAGGGAAAAATCATTTAGATGTAGGCCTCTACAGATCTGCCAGTTCAGAGTCAGAGTTGGTGTTGTGCTAGGCTCAGTTCTTAATTAAGATGTGTGAAGTTAATTGGCGTGGGAATTTCTGCATAAACTTTGTGGCTGCTTCTCCATAGGAAAGGACATTAACGAATTTATTTGAATCTTACAAAATGGTACACACAGTATGGTTTCCAACTGCAGTTCAGGTAAACAGTAGCACAATTATAGACAGTAACTTAACAGATATAGCATCATACTCCAAATCAGTAAATAAATTATTTAGAGACGATTGTAGAGATTTACAGCCAATATTGGAGGGTAAAGGCAAGAAGTCTACAATAAAGAGAAATTAAATGACAAACAGAACATATTTCTGCTAAACCTTTAGCACTTTCTCTGAGAACCTTTTTCCACTAAAAATTGCAGGTGGAGAAGCAGCTGTATTAAGCAACCATTTTGGATAACTAATGACAGTAAAATGCCGCACAGGAGGAAATGGGAGCAGCATCATAATAGACAGGACAGTCACAGCCCAGCTACAGAATTTTATTTCACTGTAGACTGTGTGCTGAAGAATGTCATCAAAAGGCTAAAATAAATCATTACTTCAAGAGAATAGATAGCTCTCCGAACAAAATTAAAACTATATGGCCAATTGTGAAAGAGGCGTGTGGGCGGAATGTGGATGCTCAACATATTACACCTCTCCTGTGAGAATGAAACTGTTCAGTTAAAGCAAAATTTTATTCGTACAGATAATTATGCAGCATTCTAAAAATTTGGTGTTCCTGGACAATTATATCACATGCAGCTACAGCAAATAAGTGAGGATGAAACAATCAATTATTAAATCACTAAATTGATATGATTAACTTTTAAGTAGGATAATGAAGATTAATGTACTCAGCCCCTTACAATGTCCCCCAGGAATTCAAATACCTTTTAGTGAAACTGATTTACAAATGGGAGAAAGAGGTACCAAATTTAGGTAGTTGCTGGACAGTTTCTTTGCTATCAGTGATTTCAAAAGCTTTTGAGAAAGCAATGTATAAGGAAGTACTGGAACATCTCAGTACACACATTTTGTGCGAGGCTCACAGTGCGAGTGCACGAAAGGAGTATCCTCAGAAAATGGTATTATTCTTTTGTGTTAGAGGCACTAACAGGCATAAACAATATGCTGAGGACATTCGATATTTTCTTTTATTTAACAGATGTATCTGATTGTGTGGACCTTCAAACACTTTTGAATAAGGTGGAACATTATGGGATTAAGGAACTAGTTCAACAGTTCATTTCATATCTGAAGGTTCTATTCTTGTGTCCACAAACAGGGAAGAGATGATCTGAAACTACTGGGCTCGTGTGAATCTGTGGGATGAAATGGCAAGAGGTGGGGGTGAGGGCGCTGATGTGGGTCTATTGGTTTTCTTGATATACATCAATGATCTGTCACTAAACATGACAGGTGATTCAAATTTACTTATTTATTTATTTTTCTTTTTGCAAATGATCAATGTGTAATTGTTAAAGATGAGATGTAATTTAAATGATGTACCCAATAGGATAGTTAGTAATAGCAGCATGTGGCTTTCAGAGACCAGATTAACGCTTAATCGTAACAAAACATGATGAATACAGTTTATGATCCTGAACTCTTGTAGAACCCTAGTTTTACTGTCTAAAGATTGTCAGATAGTCAGTGAAGTTGACTGTTAAATTCTCAGGGCTGAAGGGTGGATGAGAGACTTTCCCGAAAAAATCACATTCGTGATCTTATGGAGAAACTGAATGTTGCTATCTCACTGTAAGAATGATCTCCATTGTTTCTGACAATGAAATTCAAAGGTTTGTTTGTATTGCTTACGTTCACTCTGTTACCCTGTACGGTGTTACACACCACCGGGGAAAAAATTGCAACACCGAGAAATCGTCAACGCAGAGCGATGAAATTTTGGGAACCATTTGTCTAGCTAACATATGTAAGTGAGTAACACTGCGAGATATGTCACTGCAAATGTGAAATTTTGGTACATTAATAACCAGTGTAGCCACCAGAATGTTGAATGCAAACACGCATGTACATGTGTTGTACAAGTGCCAGATGTCAGTTTACAGGTAGGAGTTCCACGCATATTCGACTCGGTCAGTCAATAGAGGGATGATTACGGTGGTTGTGACGGCACTGGAGCTGTATACGAAACTGAACCCCAGATCGTAACTTCAGGTGTAAGTCCAGTTTGTCTAGCAGGCAGACGGGTGGGTTGCAGGCTCTCAACTGGCCGCCTCCTAACTAACACACGCCCGTCACTGGCACCGAGGCAGAAACAGCTGTCATCAGGAAATACAACTGACCTCTGCCTTGCCCCCCAATGAGCACTCGCTTAAGCAGTGGTTTGGGGTCAGTGGAATGCATGCCACAGGGCGTCTGGCTCGCAACTGATCTCGAGGTAATCGATTTGTAACACATCTTTGTGTCACTGTGACGCCAACTTCTTCTCAAATTGCTGTTGCAGATCAGTACAATGCACCAGAGCCATGTGCCGAACACAGTGGTCTTCCCTCGGTAGTGCCACGTGGCCGTCCCGAGCTCCGTCTTCTCGTGCCCGTATCTCCCCGTGATCATTGCTGCCAGCAATCGTGTACAGTGGCTACATTCCTGCCAAGTCTTCTGCAATATCGCAGAAGGGACGTGCAGCTGCTCGTAGCCCTATTACACGACCTCATTCAAACACAGTGAGGTGTCAGTAATGGCATCTTTGTCACCTTAAAGGCATTTCTGACAAACTTCATTTCACCACGTCCACTTCAGAGGTAACTAATGCTCATGGCTGTTACAGCATGCACTTAAATCCTCATAGTGGTGCTTCTAGTGCCACCCTTACGTGACTAGATGTGAAATTTGAAAATATATCATCTTTCAGATGTAGAAACGTGCTTACCGAGCTTTGTTTACATCTCACAACTCCTTGGTGTTGCAAATTTTTATCCATCTGTGTATTTTAGTGCAACTTTGTGTACTCAACAAGAATATTTTCAGGTTCTTAGTCCATAAATGGACAATAGGAGTAATCTGTGGTGTCAGTTCACAAACTTCATGTAGGCAGTTTTTGAGGTACATATGCCGCATCAGGTGATTAATTGCAGACTTTACTGATCGACTCAGAAGAAACTGCAATAGCCAACCTTTATGGAAAGATAACTTGGACATGGACAACAGTGCCTTAAGCAATATAGAGAGACATGTGGACTATTCAGCAGGTTTCTTTTTCAATAGGCTTCTGGCAGGACTGAGAAAACTGAGTGATAAAACTCCCGTTCTTCAAATCTAAGTTGGAAGCTGTACCTGTGGCACACAACTCCTATTATGAACAAAAGTTACTCATAGTAACTGAGAACATTTTCTGTAATGCCTTATTTATTCTATGGCCTCTCAGTTTCTTTCTTTCTTTAAAAAAAAAAAATACTTTATCCATTCTTTTGCTTACATGCTGACTCATTCCATGACCAAGTAGCTTTGGATTGAGCAGTCCAGAGAGCCTGAAGCAAACGGCTGGGTCAGTTGTCAAAATACTGTGCATAAAATGGAAACAAGAACTCGACAGAACACCAGGAAACTCACTATTACACAGTATTATTGTTCAGTCACAGTCATTCAGTTTTTTCCTCATATTGTGAAAAAGTGGTTCATGGTGTGGGTTCCTGTAGTCATGTCCTAGTTCATGAACCACGGGCAACGTATGAGTGGCCAAGTAAGTGGTCCCGACAGTCGGGATACCAGTTACTTTGGAATAAGGCTGGGCATCTCGGACATATTCTGAGTCGTGGTCACCTTTGTGCTCATACGGCAAAGACTACCAAATCCACCGGTTAGTCCCTCAGCCGTTAGGGGTAAAACCCAATGGGACTCGGGGCAAGTAAGGCTAGCAACCTGCTTCCCTGGTACTTTAAATATGATGCTGGCAATAATCAGAGCAAAATGCCTCGGACCTTTGGAGGTGACGGAGTCCCACCTCTAACTGACAAACCAGGGACTCCTAAGATACGACTTGGCAAACAAATGGTAATGAGATGGGAAGCTATTAATATCAATGGGGGCTACTCTGGGAAGAAGGTAGAGCTGGCAGAGGCTGCAAGTAAGATGAGGCTGGACGTTTTAGCTGTTAGTGACATTCGGGTAAGGGGTGAGAAAGAAGAGGAAGTGGGAGAATACAAGGTCTACCTGTCAGGAGTCAAAGCAGGAATAGCACAATGGGGTGTAGGGCTTTACATCAGGAAAGAAATGGAACCCAGCGTAGTTGCAATAAGGTATGTAAACGAGCGACTGATGTGGATAGATTTGACAGTGTCTAGCAAGAAACTTAGGATTGTGTCAGTATATTCGCATTGTGAAGGGACAGATCAAGATAAGATGGATAGTTTTTATGAGGCACTCAGTGATGTAGTTGTTAGAGTAAAGGACAAGGACAGTGTTCTGCTCATGGGTGATTTTAACGCCAGGATTGGAAATCGAACAGAAGGGTATGAAAAGGTTATGGGTAAATTTGGAGAGGATATGGAGGCCAACAGGAACGGGAAACAACTCTTGGATTTCTGTGCCAGTATGGGCTTAGTAATCACAAACTCCTTTTTTAAACATAAGAACATTCACCGGTATACGTGGGAAGGCAGGGGAACCAGATCTGTCATTGACTATATAATAACAGATCAGGAATTCAGGAAGGCTGTGAGGGACACACGTGTATTCAGGGGATTCTTTGATGACACTGATCATTATTTAATCTGCAGTGAAATTGGGATTGTGAGGCCGAAAGTGCAGGAGGTCAGGTCCATATGTAGGAGGATAAGAGTGGAGAAACTTCAGGATAAGGAAATCAGGCACAAGTACATAACAGTGATCTCAGAAAGGTACCAGTTAGTTGAATTTAGTCAATTACAGTCATTGGAAAAGGAATGGTCAAGGTACAGGGACACAGTACTAGAAGTGGCTAAAGAATGTCTTGGAACAGTAGTGTGTAAAAGTAGGATGAAGCAAACAGCTTGGTGGAATGATACAGTCAAGGCAGCCTGTAAAAGGAAAAAGAAGGCGTATCAAAAATGGCTACATGCCAGAACCCAGGTAGACAGAGAAAGTTATGTTGAAGAAAGAAAGAAAGCCAAACAGATAATTGCAGCATCCAAGAAGAAATTGTGGGAAGACTTTGGAAACAGGTTGGAGACTATGGGTCAAGCTGCTGGAAAACCATTCTGGAGTGTAATTAGCAGTCTTCGAAAGGGAGGTAAGAAGGAAATGACAAGTATTTTGGACAGGTCAGGAAAACTGCTGGTGAATCCTGTGGATGCCTTGGGCAGATGGAGGGAAGATTTTGAAGAGTTGCTCAATGTAGGTGAAAATGCGATCAGTAATGTTTCAGATTTTGAGGTGGAATGGGATAGGAATGATGATGGAAATAGCATCACATTTGAGGAAGTGGAAAAAATGGTCAATAGATTGCAGTGCAATAAAGTGGCTGGGGTGGATGAAATTAAGTCGGAACTCATCAAATACAGTGGAATGTCAGGTCTTAAATGGCTACACAGGATAATTGAAATGGCCTGGGAGTCGGGACAGGTTCCATCTGACTGGACAAAAGCAGTAATCACACCAATCTTTAAACATGGAAACACAAAAGATTGTAACAACTACAGAGGTATCTCTTTAATCAGCGTTGTGGGTAAAATCTTCTCAGGTATTGTTGAAAGGAAAGTGCGAGTATTAGTTGAGGACCAATTGGATGAAAATCAGTGTGGGTTTAGGCCTCTTAGAGGTTGTCAGGACCAGATCTTTAGCTTACGGCAAATAATGGAGAAGTGTTATGAGTGGAACAGGGAATTGTATCTATGCTTTATAGATCTAGAAAAGGCATATGACCGGGTTCCTAGGAGGAAGTTATTGTCTGTTCTACAAGATTATGGAATAGGAGGCAAACTTTTGCAAGCAACTAAAGGTCTTTACATGGATAGTCAGGCAGCAGTTAGAGTTGACGGTAAATTGAGTTCATGGTTCAGAGTAGTTTCAGGGGTAAGACAAGGCTGCAACCTGTCTCCATTGTTGTTCATATTATTTATGGATCATATGTTGAAAACAATAGACTGGCTGGGTGAGATTAAGATATGTGAACACAAAATAAGCAGTCTTGCATATGCGGATGACTTAGTTGTGATGGCAGATTCAATTGAAAGTTTGCAAAGTAATATTTCAGAGCTAGATCAGAAATGTAAGGACTATGGTATGAAGATTAGCATCTCCAAAACGAAAGTAATGTCAGTGGGAAAGAAATATAAACGGATTGAGTGCCAAATAGGAGGAACAAAGTTAGAACAGGTGGACGGTTTCAAGTACTTAGGATGCATATTCTCACAGGACGGCAACATAGTGAAAGAACTGGAAGCGAGGTGTAGCAAAGCTAATGCAGTGAGCGCTCAGCTACGATCTACTCTCTTCTGCAAGAAGGAAGTCAGTACCAAGACTAAGTTATCTGTGCACCGTTCAATCTTTCGACCAACTTTGTTGTATGGGAGCGAAAGCTGGGTGGATTCAGGTTACCTTATCAACAAGGTTGAGGTTACGGATATGAAAGTAGCTAGGATGATTGCAGGTACTAGTAGATGGGAACAATGGCAGGAGGGTGTCCGCAATGAGGAAATCAAAGAAAAACTGGGAATGAACTCTATAGATGTAGCAGTCAGGGCGAACAGGCTTAGATGGTGGGGTCATGTTACACGCATGGGAGAAGCAAGGTTACCCAAGAGACTCATGGATTCAGCAGTAGAGGGTAGGAGAAGTCGGGGCAGACCGAGGAGAAGGTACCTGGATTCGGTTAAGAATGATTTTGAAGTAATAGGTATAACATCAGAAGAGGCACCAATGTTAGCACTGAATAGGGGATCATGGAGGAACTGTATAAGGGGGGCTATGCTCCAGACTGAACGCTGAAAGGCATAATCAGTCTTAAATGATGATGATGATGATGATGATTGTGAAAAACTGATATTAAATTTTAGGAGTATGTACAATTATATGCAGTCATCAATTTATAAACAAATTTGAACTATGTAATAGGAAACCCCACCAAATAGCTGGCACTCAGTCCTTCCTTGCTGATACTCTCCTGGTGGAGCAATGGGTGGATGGGAGCTTCCTTTCCCATACAATAGAATAAAATCAGTCACAAAAATATGTCTCTGTGAAATACATGTGAGAGAGTACCTCCCATATCACCATGTATAAGGCTTTCTTCTGTTCCAGTCACATATGGAGCACAGCATGGATGACTGCGTAAATGCCTACTTGACATTCACAGCACTATAGACAACAGCACTCAGGTTGATGGCACATTCCTTGACTTCAGAAAGGCATCTGATACAATCCTGTACTGTCATTTAGAGAGAGACAGAGAAAAAGAGAGAGAGAGAGAGAGAGAGAGAGAGAGAGAGAGAGAGAGAGAGAGAGAGAGAGAGAGAGAGAGAGTTTACCAACTATTGGGCCTCACTTTCGACTGGATTCAAGCCTTCCTTTCAGACAGAACTTAACACATCTTAACCGAATAAAATTGACAAATGTAAAGGTAATTTTTGAAGTACCCCAAGGAAGTTCGACAGGACTGTTAGTGTACACATTATATGCAAATGATCTAGTGGATCCATCAGAAGCTCTTTAAGACAATTCACCTACAATATCATTGTCTATCAGAAAGCAGCAATACCAGGAGACAATACATATTTGCAAAATAACCTGCAAAGAATTGGTGAATGGTGTAGGCTCTGACGGTTGACCGTGAACATAAATAAATGTAACATACTGTGCATACATATGGGAAGAAATCCATTAGTATACAACTACACTATTTATGACAAATTGCTGGAAACAGTATATACCATAGAATATCTAGGAGTGACTATCCAGATCAAACTTAAGTGGAATGACCACATGAAACATATTTTGGGAAAAGCAGATGCCAGACAGATTCATAGGAAGACTCTTAAGGAAATGTAACTCATCCATGAAAGAAGTGGCTTACAAGGCACTTCAACTGATTCTTGAGTACTGTTCTTCAATGTGGAATTATTACCATGCAGGGCGGATACAAGACTTAGACAAGATCCAATGAAGAGCAGCATGTTTCATCATGAGATCATTTAGTTGGCAGAAGTGTGTTACAGAGATGCTTAACAAAATTCAGTGGCTGATGTTACAAGAGAAGCATTATGCATCATGGAGAGGTTTACTATTGAAATTCTGAGAGTACTATCTAGGAAGAATCAGATAACATACACTATGTGATCAAAAGTATCTGGACACTCCCAGAAACATATGTTTTTCATATTAGGTGCATTAAGCTGCCACCTACTGCCAGGTACTCCATATCAGTGACCTCAGTAGTCATTAAACATCGTGAGAGAGCAGAATGGGGCGCTCCGCGGATTTCACGGACTTCGAACGTAGTCTGGTGATTGACTGTCGCTTGTGTCATACGTCTGTACGTGAGTTTTCCACACTCCCAAACATCCCTAGGTCCACTATTCCCAATGTGACAGTGAAGTGGAAACATGAAGGGACACATACACAGCACAAAAGCGTACTTGCTGACCATGTATGTTGACTTACAGAGACTGCCAACAGTTGAAGAGGGTCGTAATATGTAGTAGGCAGATATCTATCCAGACCAGCACACAGGAATTCCAAACTGCATCAGGAGCCACTGCAAGTACTATGACAGGTGGGTGGGAGGTGAGAAAACTTGGATTTCATGATCGAGCAGCTATTCATAAGCCATACATCGTGCCGGTAAATGCCAAACGACACCTCGCTTGATGTAATTAGTGTAAACTTTGGATGATTGAACAGTGGAAAAAAACATTGTGTGGGAGTGACGAATCATGGTACACAATGTGGAAATCCGATGGCACTTTGTTGTTTTCTGTGGCACTATCACAGCACAGGGCTGCACTGATGTTTTAAGCACCTTCTTGCTTCCCACTGTTTAAGAGCAATTCAAGGAGGGCAATTGCATCTTTCAACACGATCGAGCACCCGTGCATAATGCACGACCTGTGGTGAAGTGGCTGCATGACAATAACATCCCTGTAATGGACTAGCCTGCACAGAGTCCTGACCTGAATCCTATAGATCACCTTTGGGATGTTTTGGAACACTGAATTTTTGCCAGGCCTCACCAACCGGTATCAACACCCTTCCTCAGTGCAGCACTCCATGAAGAACAGGCTGCCATTCCCCACGAAATCTTCCAGCACATGATTGAATGTATGCACGCGAGAGTGGAAGCTGTCATCAAGGCCGTGGGTGGGCGAACACCATATTGAATTCCAGCATTACCAATGGAGAACGCCACGAACCTGTAAGTCATTTTCAGCCAGGTGTCTGGACACTTTTGATCCCATAGTGTATTACTTCCTCCAACGTATATCTCACAAAATGACCACAATGAGAAAATTCAAAAAATTAGAGCTAATATGGAGGTCTACGAACAATCATTCTTCCTGCGCAACATCTGTGAACGGAACAGGGAAGTGGGGATCAGATACTGGTACCCGAAGTACCCTCCACCGTACACAATTAGGTTGCTTGGTACCTTGTAACTAACCTGATCTTTTCTTTGTGATCCCTACAGGAATAATACATACCAGCATGAAGAATATATCTGGATTCTTCACTTAATGCTTGCTGTTGCAATTTTGTAAGCAGGCTTTCACAGGATTAATTTGTGCCATCTTCACGAGTTTGCCAAGTCACGATTTTCAGTATTTCTGTGATGCTCTCCCACAGTAAGGAAGGACCTCGAGATGAATGTTTAGTAATTAGTTGACGATGAGATGGTAGACACAGAGCACATATTCGGATTGGGGAAGCATGTGGAAGGCAGTTGCCTGTGCCCTTTCAAAGGAATCAGCCCATTGTTTGCTTTAATCAATGTAGAGAAATCACAGAAACATAACTCTAGGTGGATGGACTGATGTATTCCCAAATACGAGTCCAGTGTCTTACCACTATGACACATTGCTCATTCTCGTGTGGAGCAGCAAACTAGTGCATTCAGGCTGTGCTTCTTTATTTACATTCAATATTTTCAGTCATTCATAACTCATACGGTTCGATCATTCTTCAGCAATATTCTAGGATGAGTCGCACAGGTGTTTTGTAAAGCAATATCCTTTGTAGTCTGACAATATTTTCACAGTACCCTACAAATGGCCCGAAGTCTGCTACCAGCTTCACCTATGATGATTGAACCTATGTTATTATTCACATAATACCACGTACAAAAATCCTGGTAAAACCCAAAACTGACAGCAATGAGGTTTTTGGAGTAATTCTAGGTGTGTATTGAAAACATATGCTTATGGAAAATGGAGATGGTCTATTTGTCACACTGCTCAAGAAACTCAAATCTACCAAGACAGAAACTGAAGCAGCGCACTAGGTCGAGTGAGCAACATTCAATATCACTGCCGAGACTTAACTGGAAACTTTAGAGAAAACACCAGGGTAGAAATGTTACTCAGTCACAGTCTCTTCATCGGAGGATACTTCAATCATCAACAATTGACTGGGATAATTACAGTTTTGTAAATAGTGGATATGAAAAGACATCCTGCAAAACAATAGTAACTACTTTCTCTGGAAACTGCTTATAACTGATAGTTTGGATGCTCACTAGTTATTGAAGTATAGAGTTAGTGGGAGCAAAGGAATCTAACCTCTTTCAGGATGTGCACACTGAAATTTTTATCAGTGATGATGAAGCAGTTGTAACTACGATGATTACCAAAGCATAAAGGGCAAATAAAACAAGCAAAAGATTTCTGTTCAGTAAAGTAGATAAAGAGGCAGCAGCACCATATGTCAAGAAAGAAATTCTATTCTTTAGCTCTGGGAGTGAGCATACAGAGGAACTGCAGGTCAGGTTTAAAAAAAATTATTGAGCAAGAGCTGGATTGATATGTAGCCAATACAACAGTTCAAGTTGGGAGGGACCCTCCATATGGAATACACTCTTTGTAAAGAACCTTCTAAATAAACAGTGTCTTCTGAAGAACAGATGTAAAAGCTTAAGGTTACACACAAAAGGATGCTGAATGAAACCCATTTGTGTGTCACAAGCAGAAAGCAGGAAGCCTTCAATGATCTTATCAAAAGTCCTCTCACAAAACCAAAAGCACTTCTGACCATACACAAAGGCTGTCAGTGGAAACACATTTAGTGTCTGGACACTCAGGGATGACACAGGAAATGAAACTGTGGGTAGCAAATCGAAAATAGAAATGCTGAATTCAGTTTTCAAATATTTCTTTACATGGGAATATCCAAAAATATACTGCCTTAGTTCAGTTCTCACAACACTACAATAATGAGTCGAACCGATATTAGTGTCAATGGCACTGAGAAACAGCTCAAGTTGCTAAAATTGGAAAGGGACTGATGGACCAATGGGATCCACATCAGACTAGATAAAAGAGGAATTTTCCATACTAGTCATAGGTTTTGACCAGTGACAGGAAACATGTCACAAATGTCATAAACAACATGGCGAATATAACGTCATTTCAGTGGCGATGTTTTCAAACTGATTAAGATAAAGATCAGTCTGTCACCAAAACCAGATTTTTGCTTTCACATTTGTTGACTTAGCCAACTAACGACAAAACTATGAAAATACACACCAAAAGCTGACGTCACAGTAGGCATTAACATTACGTCACTGGTGAAAGCTGACGTCTACTATCAGATATTCCTCTTTACCAGCCAGATTCTGTGCAGAATTTGCAAATGAATTTTAACTGAATTAGCTGTCTCGTAGATGTAGTTGTAGGAAATATGCAACAGCCCTCAGCAGTTAGGAGGCCTGAATCAGTTGCAAAGTTTATCAGAAAGAAGGTGGTTTTGTTGCTAGGTAGTTCACACAGTGGAGGTGTGGGCCAGCAGTTGCAGGAAGTACCTGGTCACCAGCATTGTGAAGCCTAATGCAGGGCTGGCTTAGGTGACTGACAGCATAGGGGAGCTATGAAGGAATTTTACGAGAGGATCGGGTAGTGATTGTGGATGGGGCAGGGAATAGTATTCGTATGGACAGGGGATATGATGTAGGTGGTGACTTGGTAAAGATAGCTACTCAAACTGATCGCACTACTGTGCATTTCATGCAGCTGTTTCAGCATCATGGTCGGCTTCATCCTACTGCAGCTGTTAGGCATATTAACATAGGGCTGGAGAAGGCACTGGTGGCAGAGGGCATGGGTCACATTGCAGTGGTGTCAGTTCAGTCTATCAGTAGATCGGGTTTCACGAGGCATGGCCTGCACTTCAATAGGTTTGGGAAGGGGAGGCTGGCCCACAGTGTAGTGGGTGGTGGGGGGACCACTCATGGAAAAACCCCTTACAAGGGAACCTCCCCATCACACCCCCCTCAGATTTAGTTATAAGTTGGCACAGTGGATAGGCCTTGAAAAACTGAACACAGATCAATCGAGAAAACAGGAAGAAGTTGTGTGGAACTATGAAAAAAATAAGTAAAATATACAAACTGAGTAGTCCATGCGCAAGATAAGCAACATCAAGGATAGTGTGAGCTCAGGAGCGCCGTGGTCCCGTGGTTAGCGTGAGCAACTACGGAACGAGAGGTCCTTGGTTCAAGTATTCCCTCGAGTGAGAAGTTTACTTTTTTTTTTATTTTCGCAAAGTTGTGATCTGTCCGTTCGTTCATTGGCGTCTCTGTTCACTGTAATAAGTTTAGTGTCTGTGTTTTAAAAAAAAAAGTAAACTTCTCACTCGAGGGAATACTTGAACCCAGGACCTCTCATCCCGCAGCTGCTCACGCTAACCACGGGACTATGGCGCTCCTGCGCCCACGCTCTCCTGAATGTTGCCTATCTTGCACATGGACTACTCAGTTTGTATATTTTGCTAATTTTTTTCATAGTTCCACACAACTTCTTCCTGTTTTCTCGATTGATCTGTGTTCAGTTTTTCAAGGCCTATCCACTGTGCCAACTTATAACTAAATCTGAGGGGGGTGCGATGGGGAGGTTCCCTTGTTAGTAGTTGGTGATAGAGCTGCAACTATGTGAGACTGAAGTCAGCTGATAGGTATACCCATTTAAAGGAAGTCCCTCTAACTAAGGAATCATGTTGAGAGGAGGTCAGGTATCCAAGTAAGGAAGGAAATAGTATATTTCATCAAAATAGAAGAGGTATTAAAGACAAAGTTAGTGAACTGCTTATACATGTTGACTCTGACATTATTGGTATATCAGAGCACCACTTGAATAATTTGACAATTCAGAGGCTTCCCTTACCAGGATACAGATTAGCTGGCTGTTTTTCAAGAAGTTCCTTAGGGAGTGGGGGAGTGGCTATGTACGTAAAAAACAGTATTCCATTTGAATCCACAGACGTATCATGGCACTGCACTGAACAGATATTTGAATGCTGTGCAGGGGCAGTTGAAATTAGTGAAACTAAACTTCTAATTGTTGTCATTTATAGGTACCCTGACTCTAATTTCAGGTCATTTATGCTCAAGCTAGAGAAGGTTAATGGTTCATTTTATGTTGTTGTTGTGGTCTTCAGTCCTGAGACTGGTTTGATGCAGCTCTCCATGCTACCCTATCCTGTGCAAGCTTCTTCATCTCCCAGTACTTACTGCAACCCACATCCTTCTGAATCTGCTTAGTGTATTCATCTCTTGGTCTCTCTCTACGATTTTTACCCTCCACGCTGCCCTCCAATGCTAAATTTGTGATCCCTTGATGCCTCAGAACATGTCCTACTAACCGGTCCCTTCTTTTTGTCAGGTTGTGCCACATACTCCTCTTCTCCCCAATTCTATTCAATACCTCATCATTAGTTATGTGATCTACCCATCTAATCTTCAGCATTCTTCTGTAGCACCACATTTCGAAAGTCCAAACTATTTATCATCCATGTTTCACTTCTGTACATGGCTACACTCCATACAAATACTTTCAGAAACAACTTTCTGACACTTAAATCAATACTCGATGTTAACAAATTTCTCTTCTTCAGAAACGCTTTCCTTGCCATTGCCAGTCTACATTTTATATCCTCTCTACTTCGACCATCATCAGTTATTTTGCTCCCCAAATAACAAAACACCTTTACTACTTTAAGTGCCTCATTTCCTAATCTAATTCCCTCAGCATCACCCGACTTAATTCGACTACATTCCATTATCCTCGTTTTGCTTTTGTTGATGTTCATCTTATATCCTCCTTTCAAGACACTGTCCATTCTGTTCAACTGCTCTTCCAAGTCCTTTGCTGTCTCTGACAGAATTACAATGTCATCGGCAAACCTCAAAGTTTTTATTTCTTCTCCATGGATTTTAATACCTACTCCAAATTTTTCATTTGTTTCCTTCACTGCTTGTTCAATATACAGATTGAATAACATCTGGGAGAGGCTACAACCCTGTCTCACTCCCTTCCCAACCACTTCTTCCCTTTCATGCCCCTTGACTCTTATAACTGCCATCTGGTTTCTGTACAAATTGTAAAAAGCCTTTCGCTCCCTGTATTTTACCCCTGCCATCTTTAGAATTTGAAAGAGAGTATTCCTGTCAACATTGTCAAAAGCTTTCGCTAAGTCTACAAATGCTAGAAACATAGGTTTGACTTTCCTTAATCTTTCTTCTAAGGTAAGTCGTAAGGTCAGTATTACCTCCCATGTTCCAATATTTCTACGGAATCCAAACTGATCTTCCCCAAGGTCGGCTTCTACTAGTTTTTCCATTCGTCTGTAAAGAATTCGTGTTAGTATTTTGCATCTGTGACTTATTAAACTGATAGATCGGTAATTTTCACATCTGTCAACACCTGCTTTCTTTGGGATTGGAATTATTATATTCTTCTTGAAGTCTGTGGGTATTTCGCCTGTTTCATACATCTTGCTCACCAGATGGTAGAGTTTTGTCAGGACTGACTCTCCCAAGGCCGTCAGTAGTTCCAATGGAATGTTGTCTACTCCGGGGGCCTTGTTTCGGCTCAGGTATTTCAGTGCTCTGTCAAACTCTTCACGCAGTATCATATCTCCCATTTCATCTTCATCTACATCCTCTTCCATTTCCATAATATTGTCCTCAAGTACATCGCCCTTGTATAGACCCTCTATATACTCCTTCCACCTTTCTGCTTTCCCTTCTTTGCTTAGAACTGGGTTTCCATCTAAGCTCTTGATGTTCATACAAGTGGTTTTCTTATCTCCAAAGGTCTCTTTAAGTTTCCTGTAGGCAGTATCTATCTTACCCCTAGTGAGATAAGCCTCTACATCCTTACATTTGTCCTCTAGCCATCCCTGCTTAGCGATTTTGCACTTCCTGTCGATCTCATTTTTGAGACGTTTGTATTCCTTTTTGCCTGCTTCATTTACTGCATTTTTATATTTTCTCCTTTCATCAATTAAATTCAATATTTCTCCTGTTACCCAAGGAGTTCTACTAGCCCTCGTCTTTTTACCTGCTTGATCCTCTGCTGCCTTCACTACTTCATCCCTCAGAGCTACCCATTCTTCTTCTACTGTCCTTTCCCCCATTCCTGTCAATTGTTCCCTTACGCTCTCCCTGAAACTCTGTACATCCTCTGGTTCTTTCAGTTTATCCAGGTCCCATCTCCTTAAATTCCCACCTTTTTGCAGTTTCTTCAGTTTTAATCTACAGTTCATAACCAATAGATTGTGGTCAGAGTCCACATCTGCCCCTGGAAATGTCTTACAATTTAAAACCTGGTTCCTAAATCTATGCCTTATCATTATATAATCTATCTGATACCTTCTAGTATCTCCAGGATTCTTCCATGTATACAACCTTCTTTCATGATTCTTGAACCAAGTGTTAGCTATGATTAAGTTATGCTCTGTGCTCAACTCTACCAGGCGGCTTCCTCTTTCATTTCGTAGTCCCAATCCATATTCACCTACTATGTTTCCTTCTCTCCCTTTTCCTACTCTCGAATTCCAGTCACCCATGACTATTAAATTTTCGTCTCCCTTCACTACCTGAATAATTTCTTTTATCTCATCATACATTTCTTCAATTTCTTCATCATCTGCAGAGCTAGTTGGTATATAAACTTGTACTACTGTAGTATTCATGGGCTTCGTGTCTATCTTGGCCACAATAATGCGTTCACTATGCTGTTTGTAGTAGCTTACCCGCAATCCTATTTTTTTATTCATTATTAAACCTACTCCTGCATTACCCCTATTTGATTTTGTGTTTATAACCCTGTATTCACCTGACCAAAAGCCTTGTTCCTCCTGCCACCGAACTTCACTAATTCCCACTATATCTAACTTTAACCTGTCCATTTCCCTTTTTAAATTTTCTAATCTACCTGCCCGATTAAGGGATCTGACATTCCACGCTCCGATCAGTAGAATGCCAGTTTTTTTTTTCCTGATAAAAACGTCCTCTTGAGTAGTCCCCGCCCTGAGATCTGAATGGGGGACTATTTTACCTCCGGAATATTTTACCCAAGAGGACGCCATCATTATTTATCCATACAGTAAAGCTGCATGCCCTCGGGAAAAATTATGGCCGTAGTTTCCCCTTGCTTTCAGCCGTTCGCAGTACCAGCACAGCAAGGCCGTTTTGGTTAATGTTGCAAGGCCAGGTCAGTCAATCATCCAGACTGTTGCCCCTGCAACTACTGAAAAGGCTGCTGCCCCTCTTCAGGAGCCACACGTTTGTCTGGCTTCTCAACAGATACCCCTCCGTTGTGGTTGCACATACGGTACGGCCATCTGTATCGCTGAGGCACGCAAGCCTCCCCAGCAACGGCAAGGTCCATGGTTCATGGGGAAGGGGTTGATTTTATAGGAAGTACCAAAAATTAGTTATATGTGGTGACTTCAATATTGCATATGATTGTGCAAGAAGAAGGATGTTGCTAGATCTCTTAAACTCATATGAACTGATGCAGACTGTGTTTTTTCCAACTAGGGTGCAGGTGAACAGTAGCACAGCCACAGATAGTATTTTTATTCATTTTTCATTACTAGATGTGCATTCTGTTAGAAAAAGAAAGGGTGAATGGCTTTTCAGACCATGATGCACAAATTGTAACACTAAAAAGCTTTTGTACTCATACAAATGTCACATACAATGTGCATTCAAAAAGTTTTGCACAGTCGTCTCTAATTTTTTTTTTTTTTTTTTTTTTTTTTTTTTTGCAGGAGGAGAATGAAATTTGTGAACATACTTGAAACATTTAGCTATAAGTTGGTATATAGAAGTATTTTCTTTTATTTACAGGTGAGGCATAATAGACCATGAAGTACATGTCAAGTTGTGACAACTGTCGATGATGGAGATCCTCTCTGATGATTCTGCCATGTCAATTTACAGGAAGTTGCTCCCTGTTTATGGGGAGGACACAGTGAATCACAGCAGTATTCAGAGGTGGTTGCAGAGGTTTAAAGAAGGTGATTTCTCTCTACTGAACAATCCACGATGCGGTAGACCATTGACGGCAGTGAGTGATGTGAATAAGGAGACCATTGATCAAATCATCCAAAATGACAGATGTGTAACAACACAACAGCTTGCTGAAATGACTCGTTTGTCATTGGGTAGTGTGGTATCACTGGTACAGTCACTAGGGTACAGGAAAATCTGTGCAAGTTGGGTGCCCAGATTATTGACAAGAAAAATGAAAACGATGAGGAAGAATGTGTGTGAGCGTCTACTGAAGAATGGAAACAGTGTTTTGACTGTGTAATTGTTCAGGATGAAACATGGTTGCTGTGTCCGAACCTGAGAGCAAAACCCAATCCATGGAGTGGCGTCATCTGGGTTCCCCTCAGAAGAAGAAACCAAGACTTTCATGAACAGCAGGCTGAAAGGTGATGGCCTCCTC
Source organism: Schistocerca cancellata (assembly GCF_023864275.1). Taxonomy (NCBI): domain Eukaryota; kingdom Metazoa; phylum Arthropoda; class Insecta; order Orthoptera; family Acrididae; genus Schistocerca; species Schistocerca cancellata. The sequence goes on along the minus strand of NC_064635.1, from coordinate 10,600,357 downwards.
TTTCTGGGATCAGCGTGGTGTCATTTTCATTGACTTTTTGGAACCTGGCTCCACAGTTAACCAGGATCATTACTGTTTGTCATTGGACAATCTGTGACGTGTTATCAAGACCCACACACCACAGCTTCAGGATGAGCTCATCAGACTACACCATGACAATGCCAAACCCCATACAGCCCTTATGATGCAGGAGAAAATCAGCAAAATGGGTTAGAAAATTGCTCCTCATCCTCCCTAGTCTGGACTTGGCTCCATCCTATTTTTACCTCTTTGGTTGTCTGAAGGCCCCCCCTGCATGGTAAAACATTTGATAGTGAGAAAGACCTTATTTCCTGTTTCAAGCGATGGTGTAAAAGTCAATCCCCAGAATTTTATCAAAGTGCATTTACATCATGGAAAGAACCTTGGGTGAGATGTGTCACAGCTGATGGAGGCTACAGTGAGTAGGCTCAATGTATAACTACATGTTTCAAGTATGTTCACAATAAAATTCATTCTCCTGCTGCAAAACATAAAAAAAATTAGAAACGACTGCGCAAAACTTTAACACCATTTATATAATTACAAACTATGTAGGAAAGCTAATCTAAGTTTATTTTAGCCTCATTAAGGAACAAGAGTGGCAGGATGTTTATAGTTGCGATAACATAGATGACAAATATAATATTTTACTTAGCACATTCTTATGCTCTTTGAGAGTTGCTTTCCAGTAGAACATTCTACATGGGGTATTGGCAGTAAAAGGCAGCCAGGGTGGCTGACTAGTGGCATAAGGATATCATGTAGAACAAAGCAGGAATTATATCACAATGTTAGAAGTAGCCACAATGAAGCTACAGCAGCCCATTACAAACAGTATTGTAAGGTGCTCAAAAACGTTGTTAGGAAGGCAAAGAGTATGTGGTACGCAAATAGAATAGGTATTTCACAGGATAAAGTTAAAACCATATGGTCAGTTGTGAAGGAAGTGTCAGGTCAGCAGCACAAGGTCGATGATATAAGTAAGTTCGTACTAAAAATATTTGTTACTGATCAATCAGATATTTAACAATCAAACAATCATTTTTTGAACATTGCTGGAGAATTAAATAAAAATGTAGTTTCTACAGGGAATCATATAACTCTCTTGGCAAATGCCTTTCCAAGATTGATGTCTGAAATACTCCTCTAGAACACAGGCAATGTGGAGATTGAGTCAATAATTAAATCACTGAAGACTAAGGAGTCTCTTGGCTATGATGAAGTGTCTAGGAGAATTTTAAAGTACTGTGCTACACATGTTGGCCCTGTACTTAGCCATATTTATAATTTTTCCTTTAAGAATAGTCAGTTTCGTGGATGATTAAAGTACTCAGTAGTAAAGCTGCTCAATAAAAAAGGAGAAAGGGATAATTTTAGACCTATTTCTCTGCCATAAGTGTTTGCTAAAGTTATTGAAAACGTTGTGTATGCAAGGGTAATTGATAATTTTATATCACAATTTGCTATCAAATGTACAGTTTGGCTTTAGAAGCCGTTTAACAACTGAAAATGCTATATTATCTTCTCTCTGTGAAGTACTAGATGGGTTAAACAAAAGGTTTCGAACACTAGGAATATTTTTTGATTTAACTAAGGTGTTTGTTTGTATTGATCACAAAATATTGCTCCAGAAGTTGGACCATTGTGGAATTCGGGGAGTAACTAACAACTGGTTCACCTCTTACTTTAACAACAGACAGCGAAAGGTCATTATTCACAGTGTTGCAAATGGCTGTGATGTGGGGTCTGAGTGAGGTACAGTCAAAGAGTCAAAAGGGGGGGGGGGGGGGGGGCACAGGGATCAGTGTCGAGGCCACTCCTGTTCCTTATTTATATAAATGACATTTCTGTTTGCTGATGACATTAGCTTGGTAGTAAAGGATGTTGTGCACAACACTGGCTCCGTTTCAAATAGTGCAGTTCATGATATAAGTTCATGGCTTGCAGAAAATAAACTAATGCTAAATCGCAAAGAGACTCAGTTTTTACAGTTTCTAACACACAGTTCAAGAAAATCTGGTGTTTTAATTTCACAGAATAGTCATATGAGTAGTGTAACTGAACAGTTCAAAATTTTAGGTGTTCACAGATAGTAAACCGTAGTAGAAAGCCCACATTCAAGATCTTGTTCGAAGACTTAATGCTGCCATTTTTACTATTCAAACGTTATCTGAAGTAAGTGACTGTTTGACATGAAAATTAGTCTACTTTGGTTATTTTGATTCGCTTATGTGATATGGTATTATATTTTGGGGTAACTCTTCCCATTCTAAAAGGATTTTTTGGCGGGCAATAAATGGTGCAAGTTCATGAACCGCTTGACATTAGTCTGGGTATTCTGACATTGCCCTTTCAATATGTATATTCTTTACTGTCGTTTCTTGTTAACAATATCAGCTTATTCCCAAGTAGCAGCAGCTTTCACTCAGTTAGTACTCGGCAGAAATCCAATCTGCATCAGGATCGCACTTCATTAACTACTGTGCAGAAAGGTGTGCTGTATACTGCCTCATCCATTTTCAATAAGCTGCCGCACGAATTCAAAAATCTTACGAGCCATCCATGTGCTTCCAAATTGTAACCGAAGAGTTTCCTCATGGGTCAATCCTTCTAGTCTGCTGAGGAAGTCCTTGAAAAATTAAGCTGATTCTTACGTTGTACTGTTGATTGCGTTTACTTAAACTTATGGCTTGACTTTTTTTGGGTTCATAAAAATTTTATTTTATCTGTTATCATTTTTATGTTGTAATTTCATGTACTGACACATACCATGACCTTGGAGATTCTCTCCTCAATTTGGTTCCACGAAACTACACGTGTAAATAAAATAAAATAAACTATATGAGGGGCGTTTGAAAAGGTCCGTGCAAAAATACTAACTACTTACGAGTTTGGGGTAAACCTTTTTTATTTTTTGACATATTCTCCTTTCAGACTTATACAATTTGTCCAATGCTGTTCTAATTTGTTGATCCCTTCCGAACAATAGGAATTGTCCAGGTCTGCAAAATAGCTATTAGCTGCTGTAATCACCTCCTCATTTGAATAAAATCTTAGCCCCGCCAGCCATTTCTTCAAATTGGGGAACAAATAGTAGGCCGAGAGAGACAAGTCTGGAGAATAGGGGGGGTGGGGGGCGCGATGTGAAATGATGAGTTGTAATCCTATTTCGAATAATTTTGCAACCACAACTGGTGAGATGTGTGCAGGTGCATTGTCATGATGGCAAAGGACATTTTTGTGGTCCAATCGCCGGTGTTTTTCTTGCAGCTCGGTTTTCAAATGGTCCAATAACGATGAATAATATGCACCTGTAATAGTTTTACCCTTTTCCAGCTAGTCAAGGAGGCTTATCACATGCAAATCCCAAAGACAGTCACCATAACCTTTCTGACCAAAGGAATGGTCTTCGCCTTTTTTGGTGCAGATTCTCCCTTGGTAACCCATTATTTAGATTGTTGTTTGGTCTCAGGAGTACAGTAATGTATCCATGTTTCATCCACGTGATGAAATGACGCTTAAAGTCCTGCAGATTCTTACTGAACAGCTGCAAACCATCCTTGCAACAGTTCACATGACTCCGGTTTTGGTCAAGCGTGAGCAATCGCAGAACCCATCTTGCAGATAGCTTTCTCATGTCAAAATGTTAATGCAAAATATTATGTACCTGTTCATTGGAGATACCAACAGCACTAGCAATCTCATGCACCGTAACTCTTCTGCCATCTATCACCATATCATGGATTTTATCACCGATTTCTGGAATTGTAACCTCCACAGGGCGTCCAGAACATTCAGCATCACTTGTGCTCATACGACCACTCCAAAAATTTTGTAACCACTGATAAACTGTTATAATCGAAGGTGCAGAGTTACCATAATGTTTATCAAGCTTCTCTTTAGTCTCCTGAGGCATTCTGCCTTCCATAAAATAATGTTTAAGCACCACACGAAATTCTTTTTCGTCAATTTTTGGACAATCACTCGACTTCCTCGATTCACAAGAATGCCAAATAAAAAGAAGTAGACCAATATTGCTGAGACTTGGTGTGCGTTCTTTCCAAAGATGCTACTAACTAAACATGACCTCGATACGTGCCGGTGGTGCCATCTCTCGGACTTTGCACGGACTTTTCAAATGCCCCTCGTAAATCTCATTGCCAAAAAACTGAATACAGCACAGGTTACAACAGCCTACAAGGACAGCAGAACTGATCACCAAAACTATTGTGCAGTATCATTGACATTCTTCTGTTGCAGAACTTTAGAATGTATTCTGAGTTCAAACACAATGAGGTACCTCAAACAGAATTACTTCCCCCAGACCAACAGCATAGATTCCAAAAACATCATAGGAAATCCAGCTTGTGCTTCTCTTTTCGTCCCTAACAAATTATCTTTCACACTCTCCTCTGTACCCTCTCAGTCACTGAGAACAAATCTGTAGACAACTAAAGTGTTCATACCATTCCATTTAGCTCATACAATAGTCCCCTCACTAACATATATTGATTACGTCACTTACCATGCTCAATAGCATTAACTCTTCTATTAGTTATTTTGATGACCTCATCAAGAGTAACGAAAGATGTCTGCAGTGAAGCTAATTCAACCAACAGCTTCACTGCACTCTGGTAGTTCTTTTTGAGTTTGGCAAGTTGCTGACCACCCCTTGCCAGACCTGCCAGTTCGTAAGTGTCTGTACCATCTTGATAACTTTCAAATACAGGTAACATAACACCTGCAACAAAATTAAGTATGGTGTAACTATGTACAAGACTTATCTACTATGAAGCTTATCCTAAACAATTTTCTACCACTGATGAATTCATTATTTTCTACAGAGAGTAACAAAAAGGCATGGCCAAACCTTCAGGTAACATTCCTCACATGCCAAGAAAGAAAACATTTTATATGGCCATTGGTCCAGAAGCAGCTCAGTTTATGCAATTCTTCAACACATTAATCACGGACAAATTCTGCTCTGTCCTTGTTCTTCTGGGCCTTCCCCAGTGGTGAGTAGTTGGGTTAAACATTCCATTCAGCCATGATCAATTGCTTCAAAAGTTCTCCTGTTGAGGCATCATCACTCTGGGAATCTATCCCAATCAAAATGTTGAGTGGCATGACTATTACCATCTGCTAATCTGTTCAACAAATGAGCATCTGCCATCTCAGAATTTAAGTACACTTCCATTACACTGTACTGGAAACTAAATCAATCATGAACTCTAAAACAATTTACGGTACATGTCTGCACAGTCTGTGGTGACTACTAAACACTTGATGCTACATGCTTGATGCTGGTACAGAAATGTATTTTGTCACATGTCAGCTAAAATAATGAATTGAGTTACATGTCAACATTACCTTCATTCAACTGTGACAACAAACACTGACAGTGAACCTTACTGTACATTCTAATTAAAAGTAACCAAGAGAGCACTTTGAACATGCCATGTAAGAAAACTTTTCATGTAATGTGGTACATTCTCTCTGTGTGCGTTTTCCACGATTAATGTGATTACGAAGAAAAGTAGAAAATGAAACATAACATGGAAATAAAGTGTTCCAGGGCACATGTCCGTATAATAATTTCTTCCTCTAAGTGTGTGAAATATTTTCTGTCTGTCTGACCACACTTTTTTGTTACACCTGGATCCAAAAGAAATATTGCAACATCAGTTCAAACTGTATTCAAATACAAGATCTGTTTCCAATAATATCTGAAAAGAAATAGGATTAAAATTAGCCATGATCATATTTTGAAACGTGTAATCAACTGTTGACATATTATGGCGTCACCAGGTAACCCATAATCTGGTACGTGTGTAATTTACACATTACCTCAATCCCACAACTCTTGGAAACCACCTTTTCTTTCATTTATTTGTCATGTTATTTACACTGATGGTATTCTTTGTCTCTTCGAACAATCTGAAAATGGTCCGAACTATAGCTACAACATTAAAAAAACTGTCCTACCTGCAACATTGTCCTTCTTTGTGCGAATCTTTACTTGGGCCCTATTTACGTTCTGCAGGACAACTTGGTTGAAATCTCCCGTAGTAAATTTTGCTTCAGCTAATGAAAAGGCAGCTTCTTTCATCACTTCTCCCATCAGCGTCTTAGTCTAAAAATAAATCAACATAAAACATCGGAGCAGTACATATAAAAATTACAACTTTCGTAATTATTTGTGGTATAAGCAGAACACATTACCTCAATAATTTTCCCCAGAATCTGCCGAAATCGCATCTGCAAAGCATCTGCCTTTTTCTTCAGTAAACTGTGGCCTTTCTGTGCCCCTTTTAGTCTAGCTTTCATTAACATCTGCGCTCTGTAAAATTCGAATTATTATAAAGGCCGTCTATTTGCTACTCATTTAGAAGATTTGAAACTGTTAAAGAACACTCTAATGGTAACCCAATTCTATAAAGGGACACTCCCCCCATGTGGAAACTAATTTTTCCGACACATTTTGAATGAATAGCCCAAAGTTCTTTACAGTGTAGCTACAAAATCTATTAACAAAAATTTTGCCTGTATACATACCCTCGCGAGGGAAATATTGGAATTCTATCTTTTCCAGACATTTTTGCTTCTCGACACAAACCAACTATCTTCGAAGTCAGCTGACAGCAGCAGAGAATTTAGAAGGGAAGGCATTACTTTCGATTTGTGCATATCTTCGATGTTCAAAACTTTGAATCCACAGACAGTCTGTTGTTTCTCGAAAAACAATTTGCCGTATCACCGTGTGTTGTGGACGACGAATTGTAGTTTTGTTATCGTTTGAGGAAAAAGAAGAACATAATCAACATGAGCTCTATAGGAACGGGTGTAAGTAGCTACATTCAAAGTACGGAATGATTTTCTTGTGAAAGCTTTTTACGGGTACTTTACGCTGAAATACTGACAATTGGTTTGATCTCAACTAGTTCCAAATTTTTGGTGGGAATAGATATTCACTCTGCACTTACGTTAAAACGGAGTGTCAGTTCAGCGTTAATTATTTAACATTATTTCAAAAATAGTTGTTAACCATTTCTCCAGAAACTCCAATTTACAGAAGGCGTAATGCAACATTGTGTGGAAAATGTCACCAAACCACTGTGTTTACAATTGTTATGTATTTTGTTGCAACCGTACACATCGTCTTTCGATATTTTGTTTCAGTATGATCTCTCCGCATCGCAGTTCTCGCCAGATGGTCGTGTTTTTCAGGTGGAATATGCACAGAAAGCAGTGGATAACAGTGGGTAAGAAACTGTTGCACGCACATTGTTTCGTCGTACCAATATTAAAGTCAATTAATGTTTTTGAATATTTTCACAGTACTGTAATAGGCCTGAGGGGAAAAGATGGCGTTGTATTTGCCGTCGAAAAACTTGTCACTTCAAAATTGTATGAGCCAGGTGCAAACCAAAGAATATTCAATATCGACAAACATGTTGGAATGGTAAGTAAAAAATTGGTAAAATAGAAGAACTAGTATGTAATTTAGAATGAGATTTTCACTCTGCAGCGGAGTGTGCGCTGATATGAAACTTCCTGGCAGACTAAAATTGTGTGCCAGACCGAGACTCGAACTCGGGACCTTTGCCTTTCACGGGCAAGTGCTCTACCAAGTTTGGAAGGTAGGAGACGAGGTACTGGCAGAAGTAAAGCTGTGAGGACGGGGCGTGAGTTTTGCTTTTGTAGCTCAGTTGGTAGAGCACTTGCCCGCGAAAGGCAAAGGTCCCGAGTTCGAGTCTCGGTCCAGCACACAGTTTTAATCTGCCAGGAAGTTTCAGTATGTAATTTACTTGCCATTATATGATAAGGGTGTTGCAACTGTTGTGAGGGCTCACTTGGTAAAGCTGTCGTATCTTCAGATGCATGAATGCTGCATTTTTACTTGTGTGTCAAATAGTTGGCTCTAATAGCCATGCCAGTGTTGAAAATATAGTTTAAAACTTGATCCCTGTTAAATTGCAATGGAAAAAACGTTATTAAGGACACAGTCATAGGAGTTAGTGTCATTTTTGATGTACATAAGATGGCCATACAACAGTAACTGCCTTGAAATTTCTGTTTCCGTATTGAAAGTCTTCACAGAAATACAGTGTTTGTTATAAAGTAATGTATGACAAAGGTAGCATTCATATGATGAAAAGACCTTCTTGGGCTCAAAAGACTTTTATAAAAGGTGCGCTTCATCATATAAAGAGTTAAGGCTAGACACACAGTTTAGTATATTAATTTAGTATGATAGAAATTTTAGAGACTGCTATGGCAGGAGAGAAAAGTTTGACTAGAAGTAGCTTTACTAATATATTAAATTATTGATCTAAGGCAGTGCATAAACTTTTATTCCTGTTGATGGCATGGCTACATACTAATGTTGCAGTGAAACTAATGTTGTGCATGAAAATATGGTGTAATGAAGGGGGAGGGGGTGATTTGGGATGGAGTGGAAGTGGGAAGAGGAGAGGCAAGAAGGAAATTTTGGATTGAACTAGAAGAGGACAATGCATGGCAGAAGTACAAAATTAGAGTAGGCAGTCTCGCCCAATTTTTGATACTGTTGCTTTGAAACAAACTAAATGATTTTTCTGATATTTCCAGGCTGTGGCTGGTTTGATATCAGATGCACGCCAGATTGTGGAGACTGCCCGGACAGAAGCAGCCAATTACCGCGCCCAGTATGGAGATGGAATCCCACTGCGTCACTTAGTGGACAGGGTTGCGGGCTACATGCACGCTTACACTTTGTACAGTGCTGTGCGTCCATTCGGATGTAGTGTTGTTCTTAGCAGCTACGAACCTGTTGATGGGCCTGCTATGTTCATGATTGATCCTTCAGGAGTTTCCTATGTGAGTAAGAAATATGCACACACTCTCTCTCTCTCTCTCTCTCTCTCTCTCTCTCTCTCGCACACACACACACACACACACACACACACACACACACACACACACACACACACACACTTGCGCATTTCCACTTGCATAAGCAGTATTGTGCAGAGCAGAGAGAGTGTGTGTGTGTGTGTGTGTGTGTGTGTGTGTGTGTGTGTGTGTGTGTGTGTGTGTGTGTGCGCTACTCAAGCATAAGACGAGATTTTTTCTGAAATTTGTCATTTGAAAAATACAGGATTGTCTTAATATTTCCAGATTTAACTACTGTTCCTGAAGTTAGCATTTTTACTTTGTGTAATAGCTTAATACAGTGGTCATCTTACATATACGGATCCTTTGGCAGTTCAGGTCATGCACATGTATAATTTGTAGGAACTGGAATGGTGAGAGAGTGGACAGTGGCACTAGCTCGGTGGAGCACTAGGGCAAATGTCAGGAGGGAAGTGGCTAGCAGGCAGCAAATTTTGTTGTGTTGCTAACCATGGGAATGTATATCATATATCCTGCGGCTTCATCCAGTGCGCATGACAGCTTCTTATGCCGCAACTGTCACTCCTGCTACAGTTCCATCCGCTCCAGTCAGCTCTCAGAGTCGAAGTCCCACACCTGCCCCCTTGATGGTGGGGGGCACTAAACCCACTGTTGCTCCTGCTCCATCTACTTCAGGAGCAACACCCCCCCCCACCCATCGGGGACATCAGTTCCCCCTTCCCCGCCGGAGAAGTGTAAGACTTCTTCGGCTACTCTCGTAAGGAAGGGGTCCCTTGAGGACCTCCCTTCCCAAGTTCCGACCGGTACCAAGGCCGAAAGCCGCAAGTGGCTTAAACAACCGCCAGTCCCTGGTCGTCAGGACACACGGTCGTCGTCTGTCCCTGAGACTGACCCAGTGACGCCCTCCCAGCCTGAACCACCACAGGCACAGCGCGAGAAGCAGAAGAAGAAGAAACTCCCCAAGGCTAGCGACATTGCGGTGGCACCCATTCCACCACTTCCTACAAGCTCTGCGTCTGAGGACGAGGTGGAGATTCTGGCGTCCACTGAGGACATGGATCTCGCCAGTCCCTCGGATGCAATAGATAGCTGTTGTCCAGGTGGTGACTCAGTAGCAGCAGGGGCCCCGGAGGCGTAATCTGCCTCCCCAGTCCCTTCACGCCTTTCCCATCCATGGCTAATACCATCCTCCAGTGGAACTGCAGCGGTTTCTTCCACCATCTAACTGAGCTCCGCCAACTTCTCAGCCGTCATCCTTTCCTTTGCATTGCTCTGCAGGAAACTTGGTTTCCAGCAATGCGAACCCCCGCCCTCCGTGGCTATCGGGGTTATTTTAAGAACCGGGCAGCTTATGCACGGGTGTCTGGTGGCGTCTGCATATATGTCCTTAACTCTCTTCACAGCGAGTTTGTACCTCTACATACAGCTTTAGAGGCTGTCGCTGTTCGGGTGTGGACGCCACAGGCTATTACCGTCTGCATTATTTACCTTCCACCTGATGGTGCTGTCGCGCAGCATGTCCTGGCTGCTCTGATAGCCCAACTGCCGCCACCTTTTTTGCTGCTGGGCGATTTCAATGCCCACAACCCTCTATGGGGTGGGACTGTTTCCGATGACCGCGGTCGGGCCGTGGAGCATGTGTTGGCTCAGCTCGACCTTAGCCTCTTGAACACCGGTGCTCCCACGCATTTCAGTGTGGCCCATGGCTCGTTCTCGGCCATCGATCTCTCTATTTGCAGCCCTGGACTTGTCCCATCCCTCCACTGGAGAGTGCATCCTGACCTGTGTGGTAGTGACCATTTTCCCATCTATTTGTCACTGCCCCAGTGTCATTCTTCTGGGCGCCTGCCCCGCTGGGCTCTCCACAGGGCTGACTGGCCGGCTTTTACTTCCGCTGCAACCATTGAGTCTCCCCCACAGGGTGACATTGACGAGGTGGTCCGTGTTTTAACCACGTCCATCATTTCAGCGGCCGAAGCTTCCATCCCCCGTTCTTCTGGCCTCCCTCGGAGGAAGGCTGTCCCCTGGTGGTCGCCGGAGATTGCTGAGGCTATTCGCGACCGTAGGCGGGCTCTTCAGCGTCATAGGCGGCACCCGTCTCTGGAGACCCTCATCGCCTTTAAGAGGCTCCGTGCCTTCGCCCGTCGTCTTATTGCACGGCGTAAGCAGGAGTGCTGGGAGAGATACGTCTCATCCCTGGGCTCCCGTGTCTCCCCCTCGCTCGTGTGGTCCCGGATCCAGCGGATTTATGGATCCCAGACCCCTACGGGTGTCCCTGGGATCTCCCTGGCCAGCGCTGTCTGCACGGACGCTGCCGCCATTGCTGAACACCTTGCTGCGCACTTCGCTAAGAGCTCTGCGGCTGCAACTTATCCCCCCACCTTTCGCTCTCTCAAGGAGTGTGCTGAGCAGACGCCGTTATCGTTCCGCACGTGTCGTTCTGAAGAATACAATGCTCCTTTCAGCGAGAGGGAATTCCTCGCTGCCCTCGCCGATTGCCCTGATACAGCACCAGGCCCAGACTGCATCCACACACAGATGCTGAAGCATCTCTCCAGGGACTGCCAGAGACACATCCTCACCATCTTTAACCGCATTTGGAACGAGGGCGTGTTCCCGTCGCAATGGCGAGAGGGTGTTATTGTCCCCATCTTGAAGCCCGGTGCGGACCCACAGGCGGTGGACAGCTATCGTCCCATTACCCTCACCAACGTTTTGTGCAAATTGCTCGAACGTATGGTGGGGCGGCGTTTGTGTTGGGTCCTTGAGTCGCGCGGTCTCCTCGCTCCATCCCAGGGAGGCTTCCGTTGGGGCCGGTCTGCCACGGACAATTTGGTGCGGCTGGAATCTGCTATTCGTACGGCCTTTGCCCGACGTCAGCATCTCGTTGCTGTATTTTTCGATCTGCGGAAGGCGTATGACACCACATGGAGGCATCACAGCCTCGCCACGTTGTATGAGTGGGGTCTTCGTGGTCGGCTCCCGGCTTTTATTCAAACTTTTTTAATCCGGCTCTCTTTCCGGGTGCAAGTTGGTGCCGCCTCTAGTTCATCTTATATACAGGAAAATGGGGTCCCGCAGGGCTCGGTGTTGAGCGTCTCCTTATTTCTAGTGGCCATTAATGGTCTGGCTGCAGCCGTGGGGTCATCGGTGTCTCCTTCTTTGTATGCCGATGACTTCTGCATCTCATTTAGCTCCACGACTACGGGAGTCGCCGAACGCAGGCTGCAAGTCGCCGTTCGCAAGGCAGCATCATGGACTCTGACTCGTGGCTTTCAGTTCTCTGCAGCCAAGACTCGAGTTATGCACTTCTGCAGGCGTCGGACGGTCCACTCTCATCCTGAACTTTACCTCGACGGCCACCTGCTTGAAGTGGTGGACACTTGCCGCTTCTTGGGACTCATGTTTGATGCCCGGCTCACATGGGTTCCTCATGTTACTCAGCTGAAGCAAAAATGCTGGCGGCACCTCAACGCCCTCCGCTGCCTTAGCCACACGTCTTGGGGTGCAGATCGCTGCACGCTGCTGCGATTGTGCAGAGCCCTTGTGCAGTCCCGGCTTGATTATGGGAGCCCGGCCTATGGGTCTGCATCACCCTCAGTGTTGAAGTTGTTAGACCCCATACACCACTGTGGGGTTCGGCTTGCAACTGGCGCTTTTCGTACCAGCCCCGTGGATAGTCTACTGGTGGAGGCCGGGGTTCCCCCGCTGCGGATTCACCGCCATCGACTGCTCGCCGACTATGCTGTCCACGTGCATTGCTCGCCAGGCCATCCCAATCGTCGCCTGCTTTTCCCTGCCATGGTCCTCCATCTGCCCGAACGGCGACCTAGGTCTGGGCTTTCCGTAGCTGTCCGTGTCCAGTCCCTGCTGTCAGAACTGGGGTCGTTCCCTCTTCTGCCTCCCTTCCGGGTCCGTACACCTACGCCTCCCTGGTGTTTGTCCCGGCCGTCCGTCCGTCTGGATTTGGCACAGGGACCTAAGGACTCGGTTCCGCCTGTGGCCCTCCGTCGCCGTTTTCTTGCGCTCCTCGAATCATTTCCGGGCTGTGAGCCTGTCTACACTGATGGTTCCCTGGTTGATGGTCGCACTGCCTACGCTTTTGCTCACGCTGCCCATGTTGAGCAACGCTCCTTGCCGGCTGGCTGCAGTATTTTTACTGCAGAGCTGGTGGCCATCTTGCGCGCTCTTGAGCATATGCGTTTCTGCTCAGGTAGGTCCGTCGTCATCTGCAGTGACTCCCTGAGCAGCCTTCAGGCCATCGACCGCTGCTATCCCTCTTCTCCTCTGGTGTCCTCTATTCAGGAGTCTGTTTCCGCCATTGCCCGCTCTGGTTGTTCGGTGGTCTTGGTTTGGACGCCAGGTCACGTTGGCATCCCGGGGAACGAACGTGTTGACAGGCTGGCCAAAGGGGCGATCGACGCCCCAGCTTTGGAGATCGGCCTCACAGCTCGCAACCTGCAGCTGGTGTTGCGCCGTAAGGTGCTTGGGGTGTGGTCTGTTGAGTGGCATGGCATGACAGCCCAGAATAAACTGTGGGCTGTCAAGGAGACGACCGATGTGTGGCGCTCCTCCCTGCGGTCTTCTCGCAGGGACTCTGTCATCCTGTGTTGGCTCCGCATCGGCCATACATACCTGACGCACGGCCATCTTTTGCGTCAGGAGGATCCCCCCCTGTGTCGGTGTGGGTCCCGGCTGACGGTCGCCCACGTTTTATTGGAGTGTCCCCGACTGCGCACCCTTCGGCAGTCTTTTAATCTCCCGGGCACCTTGCCTTTGATTTTATGCGACGATGCCTCCATGGCTGACAGTGTTTTACATTTTATCCGTGCTAATCCTTTTTATGGTTCCATTTATAGTGGTCCTGCACCTTTCCCTTTGTGTGTCTCTTGTCCTCGAGTCTCTCATATTTGGTTGCAGCTTTTAGTGTGTCGTCGGTTGGTTGACTCTTTCCCTTTTTTGTTGTCGTGGTCAGTCAACCAGTCTCCGGCCATCTTCTTTTCTTCTGTTTCTTTCTGTCTGGTGTTCATCTGTCCTCTTCGTGTCTGTCGTATTCGTTACCGCATTTGTGTTCTTTTAGGGCCTGGGGGGGAGTATCTTTCCCCTAGGGGTTTTATCTGCTCCGCGCCTTAATGTCTCGCCTGTTTTTGGAATGGGGGACTGATGACCTTAGCTGTTTAGTCCCCCTTAAACATCCTAACAACCACCACCTATTCTGGCTTTGTGAATATCTGCCATGCCTAGATGCAGTTCACATGAATCCAGTTGTAGTTGGAACTGAAATGACTTCAAAATTGGACAAATACTCAACAGTATCATACGTTTCTACAAGAAACTAGAGAACACTTGAAACACTACACAACAAATGCAACTTGAGCTTCAACAGCAGCATTAAAGTTCCTACTGCTCTACAGAACTGTTGATTTTCAAGGTTGGCTACAGTGCGAATCCAAAGTGGCACGATTTCTGCTGGTTCAACTGTAAGCAGCTGAGAGGACAACATGGTGTTGTCATTGACTTTGATCATGTTGTCAGTGCTGTAAGAACAATAAACTTTAGCAAATGATAATAGATGCAAATAACAGCTGTAAAACGTGGGTCTGAGGGCTTGAGGTTCATAATTAGTTCATGAAGACAATACAACGATAATTTCAACTTAACTCTGATTCATAAGGGCCACAGACAGTTGTGAAGCAGGAAGAAAATTAAGGTGACAATATCCATTATAGAAAATGAGCATACGGAAATGGTCTTCACTTCATCATACACAGCTTTGTTCCGTTAACAAGTATTATGCATCAACTTCTCTGGCCAGAAGTTATTGGCATAAATTCTCTAGTTACTATTTCTCTTTACAAAAATATCCTACATGATAAATAGTTTGCGTATAGGGTATTAACAGACATTTTTAAACATAAATTGTAAATGTAAATATAAATTTGTAGTTCTGAAACTAGGATCTGTGGAATATATCACATGAAATACATACTTTCCTCATTTCTTCCAACAACTCATAGTGTTGAGATCTTCTCTGCATCTGAATGTCATAACCAGAGGTGAGGTTAGTGTAACTGCATCAGTGATAATCTAATAAAACTTGCACATTTTTATTCATTAAGTGCTATCTGATGCACATATGTATAAAGTGCACCAGCTGCAAATAACAGTGTCTTGCACCATTCCATTGTTTTACACCTGTTCCTTCATCATTGCTTCAGCTAACACAGTAATAAGTTGTGTTGTTATATGTCAGCCTGGGCAGCAGTAAATAAAGGAAGCAGCGAGATAAGTGAGAAAAAACTCTACAGTCCGTGCAAGAAAATGACCCGATTCAAAGCTGGCAGGACAATCCCACAATGAGGCAGTTGTCTAAGAGATAATTAGGAATCAAATAAGCATTTGACAGGGATCTGATGCAACTGCGCTGGTTAATGCTCCAAGAGGGTGATTACTGTGGGGTAACACTTATATGCAGCAGCAGAGTGATACAATGAAAGTTTATTTTATTATTGCTTAACTAAACAGTGATTTAGCTCACATAAACCAAGATTATACTATGATTTTGCTCAGACATGTTTTTACCTGGGTAACATAGAGAGAGCTACTTTACATGTGTACAAAGTACACTGCATGCCTGCTTGAGGTTTAATTTTAGTGGAGCAGGTGCTGTACACAATTAGTGTAACAAAATACACTGAACGTACTCTAAGTAAACATTAAAATTATTATCTGTAATATTTATTTAATATGAAACTACTCTAACAAAGTGCTCATTTAGACCTTAGATAGGAATACTATATTTACCCAACTATAAGATGTTTCTCCCCAAATTCTTCATTCAAAAAATACAAAGTTGTCTTACATTCCCAGATTAATCCAGTGCCGCAGAGGTAAGTATTTTTTGTGTTGTGTAATAGATTAGTATAGTGGTTGTCTTAAATTTTCAGATGAAACTTTGGCAGTTGAGGTCACTTGCAGATTTATTCTGGAGAATACTCGAGGGCTGGAGGGGGAGCAGTGACTCCAAATTGGCTGAGAACTAGGACAATGTGGGGAAGAGAGTGGTGAGCTTTTAGTTTCATTGTGGTTGCAACTGTGGGAATATATGCTGGATACCTGGTCCTTTTAAGAACATTTACCACTTTTAAATTGCAGTTTACCTGAAACCATGTGTAGTTGGAAATGAATTGATTTTAAAATTGGACAAATACTCAAAAGTAGTATACATTTCTGTAGGAGACGCTAAAAGTCTAGACAGAGGCCAGTGGAATACTTATGTGTTTGACGCAGTTGTCAATGCTTGCCGTGGTGTGTGATGGAAATGAAAAGGGGTGTGTCAAGTGCTGTTTCTATGCAGTAGCCAGACAACATGTTTGAAAGCAAGAGACAAAGGAATATTGTCGCGTTCTCACATCAGTATAGATGGAAAATCTGCTATGTATTTGCGAAAAAAAGGAACAGCTGCGTTCTCAGGTCCTACCTTAACTTCCACCTCAGAAATCGTGACATTTTTTAAAGGAACAATCAAATATTTGCATCAACTGAGATGAAAAGTTTCATGGCTGCTTGTATGTAGAAACAAATTGCCCCTTTATGCAGCTCTCATTCGTTAGGCAAAGCTGTTGTCCCAGATTTTGGTATTGCTGGTGCTGGTGGTGGTGGTGGTTAAAAAATAGCGATACCACAGATGATTGATTTAGATAATAAGCAAATAAAGACGTGAAGCTAAAAAATAATGTAAACCATTTATTTTTGTTTATTGTGTTTCTCCTTGTATTATCAGAATGTAGACAATCAGTAAATTGCATAAGTTTAGAATAGGTATAATGCTAATTTTTTAATGCAGATACTTTGTATCATTAATATAGCTTGCAGTTTTGATTAATCTGAATATGAATATGTTAAAAATAAATTTTTCCAAAGTAGGCTCTTAATAAAAGGCACACCTTACATTCAGGCTTGTCTTATTGTTTATTGTTAAACTTGGGTAAATATGGTATGTTTGAGGCTTGGAAGTAATTTTTTAGAGACTGAAGTATTTTATATAGGAGCTGCTGTTTTTAACTGCTCTTTTCTCCAATTTCCTCCAGTTTGGAAGGTTTCTATTTATTCCATATTAAAACAATGTAACGTATTTCAGGGCTACTATGGCTGTGCTGTTGGTAAAGCAAAACAGGCTGCAAAAACAGAGATCGAAAAGCTGAAGTTGAGTTCCATCAGTATCAAGGATCTGGTGAAGGATGCTGCAAAAATGTAAGTGGTGGAGTTCTCTACTCACTTGTGACAATACATGAACTGAATAAGTGAGTCTGCCCTGCAGCTCTTTCATATTTTTAAATATAGATGAATTTCTAATAGAGTTTTCCCTCTGTTGTATGGAACTTATTGCAGCTCTCCCATGTCAGAGTTTACACTTGCCGTTGTTTTTGAAGTTGCCTGTTTTTGTTCTCTTGGATGCTTTAAAGTTTGTACGAAAACGCTGGTTTTACCATTTGCATGTACCACCAGGGAGCTCGCTGCTCTTTGGTGGGTTCGTGCTTGGCTACCATGGGGCTCCAACCTTTGCAGCTTCTTTTCCCTTCCGTGCTACATGTCTGTCCTCTTGCTATTCTTTTTCCCTCTCTTGCAGAACATGTCTGGGATTTTCAGTGGCTGACATCAAAACAGTCTCACCATTTTTTACCATTCCTTTTTTTCTTTCTTTGCTCACCTTCTCTTATACTTCCCCCGCTTCAGTGTTTGGGGTTCCTCTTTTTGTTCTTCCTCCCTGTGCGCTTCTGAAGGCCAGCCCACGCATCCGACGCATAACCGGTGACTGGTTACCGCGTACTTCCCAGACACAGGTAGAGTTCACATGTACCCCCTGATACAGGGAGGGTGATTGCCGGAGCTCCTACCTTCCCAAATTGCCGATTGGTCTCTCTGTCAGGTATTCAGGAGGTGTGACCTTAGATGTGAACAATCACCTAAGGCAGGTGAGCCCCCAACTCTGAGGGGGGGGGGGGGGGGCAGTTGGATGGAGCGCGCCATCAGAGACACTGGCAATCGTGGGTGACTTTCTCGCAGTGAACCAGTCATCATCGTCGCAGTCCATGCCTCACATGTGGTGTAAATGGAATTAAGCTCCCAATTCAAAGACCCTCCCAGCTGCACCACAGTTCCTTGTGGTTTCACATACTGAAGCCAGTCTGTCATTTGCAACAGTAAATACAGTTCTTATTCAGAAAGGAGTTGATGCAATTGCCGGGCCTGGTCAAATCCTACTCTCGATTATTCAGTGGCACTTTGCTTTTGGAGACTACTTCTGATTCTCAAGCACAGCAACTGCTTGCCACTTCATTTCTCCACGACTAGCCTGTTCATCTTGAGGCCCATAGAACTCTGAATTTTTCCATGGTGCTATTTACACTAGGCTTCTCAATGGTCTGACTGAGGCAGAAATCCAAACGTACTTCTCTGATCAAGGTGTCATTGCCATCCATCGGGTGATGAAAAAGGTAGATGTGTCCTTAGTGCCCACACATACTCTTTTTCTCACCTTTGATAGAGTGGTGCTTCTGTCCAAGATCAAAGCAGGCTGCGGAGTTCCCACAGTCTGACCAATGCGCTGCTACTGTTGTCATCGTTTCAGCCACTCTTGAATGTCTTGTTGACACCTGGCCAAATGTGTAACCTTTGGTAGAGATGCATACAAGGGCGATTGCTGCCACCTCCTCCCCGCTGTATCGACTGCAACGGTGACTGTGCCGCCCCCTCTCAAAATTGTACCATGTATCCCAATGAGTGGGCTGTTCAAGATATCCGGGTAAAGGAAAAACTGCCTTACCCTGTCACTCGCAAGTTATTTGCTAGCCCCAAACCCTGCATTCTAGCATCCGGCATTTACAGTACTGATCTCGCTCTGTGAAAGAGCATGGCCACGGCAACACGCGGCCTCAGATTCAACACTGCGGTTTTGAAATCACCCAATGTCATGGTAGCATCGCTGTCTCCTCGTCCAGCTGTACAACAGGCTGCCAGACATTTGCCTCCTGGGGTAAAGTCGCCTGCTACACAGCCGGCAGGCCGAAAAGGCAGAAGGAATATTCCCATGAAGACTTCCTACCTCCCTCCAACCAACAAACATCTGAATCTTCCTCTGCCAACCTGAAAGGCTCGAAGAAGTCAAACAAAGGCAAACGGTCTTCTCCTTTGCCGTTTCGGAGATCCTTTTTGACGGTGTCACCACGTAATACCCTCACCCGGCCGACCTGTGTGTCTCCGTTGCACTCTGCCAACTGTTTTTGTGCTCTGCGCTCTGCAGACACAGACAGAGAGAGGGAGAGAGAGAGAGATTGATTGCCAACGCCTCTGTAGATCTCGTGGAGTAGGATCCTCCGGCCTCTGTACCTGTAGAAGAGTGTCTTTGAATGGCTTGCACTCAATGGCCGCCGAGATGACATCCTTTCATTTTTGCCCTCCTCCCCTTTTCTCATTATGACTCTCCTTCAATGGAACATTCGAGACCTTTGGTCAAACGAAGATGATTTATGATTGCAGTTAGAATTATAGCGTCTGCTTGTTCTGTGCCTCCAGCAAACAAAATTGCACATTCACAACTGCTTTGAGCTCTTGCATTTCTTCCTGGCCTGTTTTGACCTTCCCTTTTGAGAATGGCATTCCATCTGTTGGGGGAGTCATGCTGCTCATACGGGATGATGTTTATATTCAACACATCTCTCCAACTACCCACCTTCAGGCTGTTGCAGCTCACCTTTTCCTTCCTCACATGACCTTTTCCATTTGTACCGTTTATATCCTTCCATCATTCACTGTCACCAGGACAGACATCCTCTAGCTTATTGGGCAGCTACACCACTCCTTTCTGTTGCTTGGTGACTTTAATGTGCACCATCTCCTTTGGGGTTCTCCCAGAACCTGTCCGAAAAGTGTCCTCTTGGCTGACCTCAATCAACTTAACCACCTCTGCCTCAACACAGGGGCACCCATGTTCCGTTCAGACTCCTCGCATCTATTCCCATTTTCGTCTACTCTTTTGCGCTGTCCCACTTGCCCATCATCTCGAGTGGTCCATTCTCTCTGACACATACTCGAGCGACCATTTCCCACACGCTATCCGTTTGCTGACTCCTACCCTGAGTACGTGCACACCCAAACAGCAGCTTACTGAGGCCGACTGGAGGCTCTACTCTTCCCTGGTGACCTTCGACAGACATTTCCCAAGTTGTGATGACTAAGTACAATACCTTTCAAATGTTACACTTACCGCTGCAGAATAATCCATTCATCGCACTTCCTCTTTACCACACTGTGTCTCAGTCCCTTGGTGGACTGAGGTGTGCTGCAATGTAATTTGCACGCGCGGAGATGTGCTCTCCGCTCTTTTGACCGTCATCCTGCTATGGCAAACTGCATTCATTATAAACAGTTGCATGCACAGTGTCATTGCATTCTTCAGGATAGCGAAAAGCTAGCTGGATTTCATTCACTAGTTACTTTAACAGCTCTGCTCCTGCTTCCGTTACGTGGGCCAACCTCCGACTGCCCTCTGGGACCGAGATCTGTTCCCAAATTTCCACCCTGGCAGTGGCAGATGGTGTCATCTGGACCCTATTGCTATCTCCAACACTTTGGGCCCCCATTTTGCAGAGATTTGGAGCTCGCCTCACTATCACCCTGCCTTTCTCCATCGCAAACAAGCAGAGGAGTCTTGGGTGATACCATTCTCTTCTGAGAATCAAGAGTGCTACAATGCCGGCTTTACTATGAGGGAGCTAGATCATGCTTTCACTTCATCTCGATCCTCTGCCCCTGGGACAGACAGTGTTAACATTCAAATGTTGCAGCATCTTTCTCTTGTGGACAAGCACTTCCTGCTTCATACATACAACCGCATCTGGGCAGAGTGCATGTTTTCCAGTCTCTGGTGTGAAGTCACTGTTACACCCATACCTAAGCCTGGTTACCACTCCATTTCTCTCACCAGCTGTGTTTGCAAGTTGATGGAACATATGATTCATGTTTACTAACAACTGCACGGTGTGGATTTCCAGTACGCCTTTCTGCAGTTGACAATCTCGTCACTTTGTTCACCGAGGACATGAATGGTTTTCTGCGGAAATCCCAGACTATGGCCGTGTTTTTCGATATGGAGAAAGACTAAGACACCTGGTAGAGGACTGATATCCTCCGCACTTGCTACATGTGGGGTCTCCCGTGGCCACATGCCTTGTTTCCTTCAGGAATTTGTAAAAGACCAAGTTTTCAGGGAAAGTGTGGGCTCTGCCTTGTCGGACACCTTTATCCAGGATAACAGTTTGCCTAAGGCTTTCGTCCTCCACGTCATCCTCTTTGCTATCGCCATTAACCCTATAATGGCCTGTCTCCTGTTGGGCATCTCAGGCTCCCGTTCTGTTGACGATTTTGCCATCTGTTGCAGTTCTCCACAGACCTGTCTCACTGAACGGCGTCTCCAGTGATGTCTCAGCCGTCTTCACTCGTGGAGAATCGACAGTGGCTTTCATTTGTCCACTGATAAAAACTGTTTGTATGAGTTTCTGGTGGCACAATTGGTTTCTTCCACCATCTTTACAACTTGGGCCTGTTGCTCTTCCGTTCATTGAAACTACAAAATTACTGGGGTTCGTGCTCGATAGGAAACTTTCTTGGTCTTCCCATGTGTCTTACCTGGCAGCCTACTGTATGCAATCCCTCTTGTCCTGTGTGTCCTCAGTGGAACTTCCTGGGGAGCAGGTGGAATCCCCTCCTCCATTTGTACCGGTCCCTTGTCTATTCGAAACTAGACTATGAGTGTTTTGTTTATGCATTTGCACGTCCGTCTCACTTATGCTGTCTCATTACTATCCACCATTGTGGCATCCATTTGACCACAGGCCCTTTTACTCTAGCCTGGTTGAGAGTCTGTATGCATGAGCTGCCAAACTATCGCTGTCATACTGCCGTGACTTTCTCCTCAGCAGATATGTATGCCGTTTGTCTGCCATGCATGGCCACCCATCCTACGCTTCCTTCTTCAATGACCCCTTTGATTACCAGTATGGGCTGCGTCCCTCCTGGGGTTCACTTTCGGCTCCTTCTCCAGCAGCTTAACTTTACGCTACGTGCTACTTTCCCAGTGGGTGTGAACCCATGTTCACCTTAGCCTTCATTCGCTTTCTAAGAACACTACTCCACCGTCACTGTATCACTTTGTTTCACGACCTTCCCACGGAACTTTGCGATAGTACCTTTGTGTACACTGATGGCTCTTGGCTGACCGTGGCATTGTGTGTGCCTTTGTCATTGACACCAACGTTTTTCAGTATCGGCTTCAGGAACACTGCTCAGTATTTACAGCAGAGCTCTTCGCCCTCTATCAGACAAAGCAGTACATCTGGCAACAGAGGCTTTTCAATTGTGTCATCTGTTCTGACTCCGTGCCCTTCAAAGCCTCTATGTGCTACACACCGTCCATCCCTTAGTGCAACAGGTCCAGGAAAACTGTAACTTGCTCACTTCTGATGGAGCCACTGTGATGTTTATGTGGGTTCCTGGTCATGTCAACCTGACAGGAAACGAGGTCTTTGACGCTGTTGCCAAGACTGCAGTCCTCGTATCTCAGCTCACTGGTTCTTACATTCTCTTCGTTGATATCTGTGTTGCTGTCTGTCAGCAAGTGTTGTCACTTTGGCATCATCACTTGTCCTCCCGTCATGGGAACAAGCTCCGCATTATTAAGCCTCTTCCAACAGCTTGGACGACCGCCACCTGGCCCTCTCGCCGTGAGATCATTTTAGCTAAGTTGCGTACTGGGCACTGTCTTTTTAGCCATTGCCTGTACAGTTCCAATAAACTGAGAGCCATTGCCTGTACAGTTGTAATGAACTGAGAGTGATTTCAGAATTCAGGACTACAACTTTCCAGCCCTTTTCATAATTCCTGGTGGAGTTGAAACTGATGTAAAGTCGTGGTACAGCAGAAATAAGTGGCCTCACATAATAAGAAAAATTAATTTGTGTAGGCTATATGAAAATTAAATAGATGACATGTAAGTTTTATTGCAAAAACAGTGCACAAGTCAGTGTGGCACATAGACAGTGGAACTGTCACACTCAATAACAATGGATGACATACTACAGAATGTTTTGCATACATGTCAGATTTTATGATTTGGAAACATCCACATAATTATTCTAATTATTAATTGTGTGCCATCATAACTTGAACTGACGTATTTGGTCCTAAATTTTGCACTCCAGTCCAGACCCACTTCCATAAAGAAAATGTTGTACATACTAAAATCATGTTGTGTTGGCATTTAGCAAACTCCTACGGACACTGTTTGCCAAACACACTATTGTCACAAATTCAGAGCTATTTTCATAAGGCATTTCAGGTATAAACACTTAACTATGGCCAGCTGTCAGTTTCGGACCTGTGTGTTTTTCTGCTCAAATTATTTGCAAATCTAGACCCATACATTCACTCTAACTTATTTTGTATATTTGTGACACTTATGCATTTACCACTTCACCAAACAAAAAAATAATTGATAGGGAATCTTTTCTGATGAAGGGCACAGACCACTTTGACCTCCCTACCTAAGAACAGTTACCTACAACTCGGTCAACACACTCTTAAGTAACATTCAGTAATTTTTCAAACGGATAAATACCGGAAGTCATTAAAGTGAAACTACAAAAGGCTTGGAATTATTGTAATTGTAAAATGAACATTATCTTTTTGAGATTAATATGCCATATTGGGTTTATGAAAGTGTAATACTTTATCCAAATCTGGATTAATGTTGGAGTTTAACCACAGTGCTACAGTACCTTTATTTTGTTACAGAATCTACCTTGTCCATGATGAGCTGAAGGACAAGCAGTTTGAACTTGAATTGAGCTGGGTAGGAAATGTAACCAAAGGTCTGCACGAGCGTGTGCCCGCACCTGTCTTCGCAGAAGCAGAGAAGGCAGCCAAAGCTGCGATGGAGGACGACTCTGACTCAGACACGATAGACACGTGATTGCCTTCTGCGAAGACTCATTTTGTGCCTGTCCAACTTTAATGTGCTCATTCATTATTTTAATAGTTTCTGGAATAAAATGCTGGAAGCCTCATTCTATTTTTGGTTATTTACTATGTAAACCTCTAGCTCCCTAACAAGTTTTCCCACACTTTTTTCCTTCCTTTTCTTGTATCTTAATTAACAATGTTCCTTTGTTGGCTCCTTTATTTATAAGTTGGATGTGACAGGTGTGTTAGAGTATTGCTAACTACTTTGTTGTCGTACGAGAAAAACATAATGGAGGCAAGTCTTAGAACAGTTCATTGATGCCAGACTAATCATCTAATCATTTCCACTGAAAAGTTTAATCCACAAAAATGTGGATTTAAATATTATGGTGCACCATTATACTGTAACATAAGTAGATACCTAATATGGGTCTGTCATAATAGAAGTGATGGATTTAGCTCTTTCTGTTTGATGTAATGAAGAAGAAACTCTAGATACACTGGTCCACATTCACATTATGGGCTTGGAGCTTAGTAAAAGTTCTAAAAATCTGAATTGCCCAGTTTTAATGGGTTAGACTTCAGTCCTAAATGTAATGTATTTTTAAACCAATTTCCAACCATCTTTTAGTACACAATTCCTAGTAGAAAACTGGAGAACATGGCACCAATGTAGCATTAATGAAACCAAGACAAAGCTGTAAGAAAAGGTAACTACATGAAACGCATGTGAATTCCCACAGAAAGTAGAAAGAGCAACCATCCGCTGTTAAACTAGCTTAAAAGTCATATTTTTACATGCAGTAAGAATCCATTTATTTTTTCATCCGGCCATGGGCGCATTGTGACACTGTGCACACAAGCTAGAACACTAATATTATGAAAAGGATAGATTAACGAAGTAAGGAAAAGATAGCTTGCTACTTACTGTAAAGGTGACTCATTAAGTTGCAGACAGGCATGATTTAAGACACACATTATCTTCTGGCCACAGCCTTCATCAGAAAAACCAGGAAACAGATGTACATGCATTCACACAACACACACACACGCCAGCCATCTCCGGCAGATTGGACCAGAATGCAAGTGTCGTGGAATGGAAGCAGCAATCTGGAGGGGGCAGGAAAGGGGAAGAAAAGGGACAGCAGTATTTTTGAGATGAGCTCTGTCTTGTGGACTGTGCAGGACTAGACTGCCAACATATGCAGCACACGGAGGCTGTGGAGTGGGGAGGGGGCAAACCGGACTTGGGAGGCCAGGGAAGTCTCCTCTACGTGTCCCATGAAGTGGTTGGCGTAGGAAGGCGCCATTCAGGCGCCCACGGCTGTGCTGCAGATTTGTTTGTATACCTTTGCTTCAAAGGAGAAGTAGTTATGGGTTAGGATGAAGTTGGTAATGTGTATGAGGAATGGGGTAGTGGATTTGGATTCTAAAGGACGTTGGGAAAGGTAGTGTTCAATAGCGGTAAGACCTTGAGCAAGAGGGATGTTGATGTATAGACTGTTGGCGTCAGCAGTGACGAGTGGGGATCCAGAAGATAAAGGGGTGGAGGTTGTAGAGAGTAGGCAAAAAAGTGGTTGGTATCTTTGGCGTGGGAGGCTAGATTACGAACAACTGGTTGGAGGTGTTGGTCAATGATGATAGATTGGTACTCACCATATATAGGAGGCATTGAGTAACAGATAACCACTACAAAGAGACTGCTACACATTTTAGCCTTGGCCAAAAGGCCTTCATCCGGATTAGCAAACACACACACACACACACACACACACACACACACACACACACACACACACACACACACTTATACAAGCACAACTCACGCACATGACCACTGTCTCTGGCCAGACTGAGTTGTAACTGCGTCTGATGGCAGCAGCAGCCCAGTGGTGCGGGTGTGGAGTAAGCATGGGCCAAACCGGGGTTGGGGGAAGGTGTAATGCCACTTCTGGGGAGCATGTGGGTCAGGGTGGTGCTTCAGGGTGCAGCCAGGAGGTTGGGGAGGGGAGTGGAGGAGGAGAAAAGGACTAATGGATGTGTTCGTAGAATAGAAAGTTGTGTTTTGTTGGGGTGGGAGCAGGGAAGGGGATAGATGGATGAAGAACAGGGACTAGCAAAGATTGAGGCAAGAGGGATTACAGGAACGTAGGATGTATAGCAGGGAGAGTTCACACCTGTGCATTTAAGAAAATCTGGTGTTGGTAGGAAGAATCTAGATGATGCGCGCTGTGAACAAGTGATTGAAGTGAAGTATGTCGTGTTGGGCAGTATGTTCTATAACTGGGTGGTCCAGCTGTCTCTTGACCACAATTTGCCTGTGACCATTTGCGTGGACAGACAGCTTGCTAGTCATCATGCCCATGTAGAAAGCAGTACAGTAGTTGGAGTTAAGTTTCTAAATCACATGACTACTTTCACAGATAGCCCTGCCATTGATGTGGTACAAGGTGCCTATGACCAAGTTTGATGGCAGTGGAAGGCCCTATGGGATAGCGGTCGTGTGTGCAAGTTTGTGTGAGGGCGCGCGCGGTCGTGCGCCTGTGTGTGTGTGTGTGTGTGTGTGTGTGTGTGTGTGTGTGTGTGTGTTTTCTACTTCAGAAGAAATTTTCTTTCTGCACCTAACAGTGATGCACAACATTGCTGTTGGGTATTTGTATATAGAACATTTTGATTATATGAAATTTGGTCAAATTTTGACCATATATGAGCAGGATAGCACAGTTTTAGTCTGGCAGGAAGTTTGAATATTGAGACTTGTTAACTATGTAGTAGAATGACATTATTGCTAATGTAAATGTAGACAGCTGCCTCTTAAACTTATTTCACTATTAATCCAGCATGTTTTTAGGATATAATTCTCCTTCTGAAAAGTAACTTTAAAGAGTAAATAATGTTACAAGGAAAAAAAAAATCTTGAAAGCTTATTTTAATACAGCTGATGCACCCAGCCACGTAAGTAACAAACAATTTTCACACAGTCTTAGTCTGTATATGTAATGTGTCTGGACAGTTTGGTAGAGCATGTAATTATTGCAAAACCTCGCAGAGCTATGCTCTCAGTAGTTCCGCCAGAGGTCCGAGGTGTCCTGTACCTTGGAGCACGGAATCAACATGATCACTCTGCATGCTGATCACATTCCAGTAGAGCCCTCTGGTCTCCGGTCATGATTGCCATTTGAGAGCCAACCAATCAGTGCCATCATTATCATTGTGTAAGTCTAGTTTCCTGGGCACTGTCATTGAGCCTCTTCCACTTCCTTCTGTCCATATATAACCCGTCATGGAAAGCGTAATCCATTGTCCTTCATATGGCAGTAAGATCGTCTTGATGGTATCCATTCCATGGGTTTGGCGTCTTCTTGCAGGATGTTTTCCAGTCACCTATCTTTCCAAATTTATTTGGGCTGCTCTTGTTGGCTTCAACCTTAGTACATGGCTATATCACTGTAAAAGGGATGTCTTGTCTTAATTCCGGCTTCCTTCCTCATTCCTTAACTTCTCCGTCTTGGACTTCAATATGGTGAATCTAAGGAATTTTGTTTCTGATGCCTGGAGTCTTGATGACTTTATTTGCAAAGGTACATGCTTTGACACCATAGATCAGTATTGGTATGAAGTAGCTATTAAACATCACTAATTTTGCTTTTTCTGGAATAATTTTATCCCATAAAATGGTCATTCCATGCCAAGTGGTCTAATTTTGTAAAAAGTTCCTAAGTGACTATCACAGATATTAATGAAATTTTGTGTGAGCACTCATACATGTTCCCAGTGAATATTGCCAAATTTTTACTTTCACCAGTGTAATACTTACAGAGATAATAGTTATTTGTTGGACTCTGCAATATTTTTTGAAAGAAACAGAGCTGTTCCATTTTGTACAACTTTTTTGCACTCTCTTACAAGGACTATACAAAAAATTATCATGAATGATATGAATTTAGATAATTTGAAGTGAATGTGGCCAAAGAAATAGCTACTTGAAAAAGAATGTGAAATTAAGCTTTTTGTATCTCTTGAAGTAATTGTGGTATAAATCTGAAACTGTGCATGTAATAACTTACCAACACAAGGTCATAGAATATAAATTTGAGTTCTCTTACAAATTTCCAGTAGTTTACAAATTGGGGCCAAAAATTGACTAATGTGAAAATGCCAAAAATGGGCACTTTCAGCCCTCTCTTGTGTAAAAATAATTTTCTGCAAATAATTGTAAAAACTAAGATTTGGTTTTGTAATGCGAGCACATAGGGCCCCATGTAGATTCAGGAGATCTGAAAGAACATAAAGAATCTAATAATCATAGTGTTCTCATTTTTTATATGTCTAGTAATTTGAGATAATCACTTTAGCTTCTAAGCATGGCAGTCTGAAATCAGGAATTTAAAGAATCACTATGAAAAGTGTCCTAGACCAGAAGCGTAGCTTCTGCAGTTGCTAGCTGTTTCATACTACACGGCAATGGACTCATACTAATGGGGGACAAGGCCAAAAGCAGGGAATCAATAATGAAGTAGAAACAAAAGCTTGGAGTCGGTTCTGCCATCATTACATAGCTAAAGTTTGCATCTCAAGGATATTTAATTTGATCTAGCAGTTAATAGAAAGAACAAGCTTGTGACAGCCAATTAATAGGTAGATTATTATGCCTACAGATCTGTTTCAATTCTGCACTAAGTTCATTAATGGCATTAAATTTGCTTTCATCATCAAAGGAGAAATTGTACAAACAGAAGTGTCAGAAGAAGAAAATAGGTGTACTCTAGCAGGAACTACAGAAAATCGTTTTTTGCCTGCTGATGGAACAACAGTTCAGGTCACCAGAATTTGATATGACGCATCACCTTTTCTGGCCAAAATAGAAACATTTACAGGAACTATGAATGTGATTCTCTTAGCAGAGAGGATAATGTACACTAGAAATTACTTAACTAAAGTTTTGCCTGAAGCAATTGAAAATCAGCTTGCCATACAAGGACTTTAGTTGTGTGTAAATTATAAAATATAGTTATGGAGGACTATAGTCTAAGAGTATCATGTAGGACTTTACAAATTTTAAATCTTCCTTGATTAATAGCAAACTCTGTAAGATGTATACAAGTAAGTTAGCAATATGAAGCTTGATAATGATTCATATACTGAGAAAGGTACCAACAAAATGGAGTCAGCTTGGGAGGTAATAAATAAAAATATAGGTAGGCACAAAAGAAAAGATAGCAGCTTTGTCATTAAAAGTGGCAGTAAAACTGTTAAGGACCCACTTCAGATTGCCAACATATTTAACAAACATTTCACAAATAAAGCCATAAATTTAATTAAAACTAAATGCAATTCCAATAGCAAGGTAAAAATCCCCATGAATGACATGACAATGTTACTTTATCCAGTAACTGAATCAGAGGTACTAAATGCTATAAATAAGTTAAAAAATAAAATGTCATGTGGGTGTGATGGGATTCCTGACAAAGTCATTAAACAAAGTGCAAGAAACCTAGCCTCACATCTCACTGAAATTGTAAATGAATCTTTTAAGACAGGGGTGTTTCCATCAAAACTTAAAATGTCAACTATAAAGCCACTTTACAAGAACGGTGGTAAATATGATGATAGTAACTTTAGGCCTTTATCAATGTTGTCAGGTTTCTCAAAAATAATAGAAAGGATAATGTATCATAGACTATACAAATTTCTTATTGAGAATAGAATATTGGTTAATGCGCAAAATGGTTTCTCTAAAAGTAAATCAACCGAAACAGCCATCTTCAATTTTTTGCAACTTGTTCTACATTCCATAAATAGAAAGGAATTAAATTGTGGATTGTTTTTAGACTTATCAAAGGCCTTTGATGTCATCAACCTTAAGTTACTGCTTAGGAAGTTATACGCCTATGGGATACGTGGAGTTGCCCACAAATGGTTTGAATCATATCTGTTGGACAGGTATCAGAAGGTGGAGGGAGATAAGCCATGCAGATAGGACATATTCATCAAGATTCGAGAGAGTTTTGTACGGAGTACCCCAGGGATCTGTATTAGGGCCATTACTGTTTTTAATATTTATCAATGACCTACCAAGTCAACTATCTGAAGAAGAGGCAGTACTGTTTGCTGAGGATACAAGTTTGTTTGTTAAAGCAAATAGTGAAGCTGACTTAGAGGAAAAAGTCACATTAGCAACAGACGAAGCACACAGATGGTTTAATGAAGACAGACTCACTGTGAATGCCAAAAAAAAAAACAACGTGGATCAACTTCAGACATATTACAAATAAAATAAAAACTAACCTTACAGTAGAACTGGGTAAGTGTAAGACTGAACAAGCATCATACACTAAATTCTTAGGAGTATGGTTTGATGAACACTTAAGATGGGAAAAGCATGTAATATCATTGAACAAAAAATTAAGTCAAACATGTTATATACTTAGAATGCTTAAAAGCTCATGTAATATTAAAACAGTGTTATGTATTTATTTCTCATTCATGCACAGTTTATTAAGATACGGTGTACAGTTTTGGGGGAACAACAGTCTAACAAAACATTCATTTAGACTACAAAAGAAGGCAGTCAGAATAATAAAAGGTGTAGGATATAGAGACTCTTGTAGGCATGCTTTCAAAGAATTAAAAATCATGACACAACCATCCTTATACATATATGAAAGCATGTGTTTCTTACAAGAGCACGAGGAATTTTCTACATTAAACAGAGAATTTCACAACTATGAAACGGGAATAGGAATGAGAAATTCATAAAACAGCTATGTATCACAAAAGTGTACTATACCAACCGAAAATCCTCTACAGTGCTCTCACCAAAGAACTAAAAAAATACCAAAACTGCACATATTTAAAAGAGAATTAAAAAATATGTTACTGAGCAATAGTTTTTACAGTATTGAAGAGCTTATGAATCATTGACAATAAAAGCGCAATTAATATTTCCCTGACATAATAAATATGTGTAATTGCTCACATTTAAATATTTGCTGTTTCTATGAAAGTGTGAAAGAGTGTTAATGTAAGAATGGAAATAATCTTTGATGTGAGAATCACTAGCTTTTTTTTGCATGTTGTTATCCTACTTGTATATTTTTATGTTAATGTTTTATAGTTCTATTAAAATTGTAATGTCTATGTGACAAGTAAATTCAATTATAAATTTTCATGTACATGTATTTTAAATTGTAATGTTTGTTGACAAGTCCTATGTCATTTTGATGATGTACTACAAGGACGCTAATAAATTGAATTGAATTGAATATGGTGACCCTCTACACGTGAATACTATTTAATTGTATTTTGCAACGTATGACAATAATCCGGAAGTACTGTCTGTAATATGTTTTGTGATCATATCCTATCATAAATCGAAGTATAAAAAATTAAAAACAATGTTTTAGCTCTTTTCCAAATAATAATTATGAATCCTGGTATAGTTATTTTCACTGATGGCCGGAAATGCAACTCCCGTTTTACCTAGTAGTGTTGTTTACTTTTCTGCCCTGTGTTAAAGTGTTAACAGCTGACGAAAATAATCCGTGAAGTTTCCTTACGTTAGGAATGTGGAGTGTACTCAACGACAGTGATATGACTTTATAAATGACAGAGCACTGCAATCAGTCTCCTTTTCTTTCTGGCTTTATTAGAGCTAATCTAGATTTCGGCTGTAGCCTATCCAGTATCGTGGCTCGGAACTAGCCGAAATCTAGATTTAGCTTTAAAGAAGGGACGACCGATTGCTGCCTCATTTTAAAAATAATCCGTTTAAAATCTGGCTAATAATCTGCTCTCTTCAGTGGCTTTCTTTTTTTTTCTTTCTTTCTTAAACTCAGCTGCTTAAAACTCAACTTTGACATAGAGGAACGTGGAGTGCAGCGTAAGGGATGATGTTTCTGAACTCGATTTTCCAAACAATGTCCAAAGTAATTGGGAAACATAACTACGCGAATGATACATAGCCGCTTGATTTGGCCACGAGGCTGGCTAGAAGTATTTGTGTATTTTAAATTAGATTTTGTGACAAATAAAAGAGTCAGAAAATGGAATCTGTGCCGAAAGACGGACGTTTGTAGCTGATCATATCCAAATACAAAGATTCAACAATTTGTGGTTGCACAGTCGGAATGCAAAAAACCCATCGTCATTTCCGCATATACGAGTATTGTAATTTTGCTGATACTACTACTGCTCGCTAATTAACATAAATGTACACCAACTAATGTGTAAAATGTTGACGTCTGCGTAGCTATTGTTTGTCGACAGATTGAACAGCGAAAGAACATCGCTGGCGGGTCGTCGTGATGTACGGTGGAGGTGGAGTATTGTGCGTTGGCAAGAGAGGAAAATGAACAGTGTTTATTAAGCTGAACTTGCACATTCTTTAAGGGGATGAAAACTAATAGGAGGTAACGAGGTGCTTGAAGATGTGTTGAAGGAATTAGATGTAACTGGTACTGAGAAAGGCATCTAGTGTGCTACTGCGAAATAACAATACGAATTCCAACAGAGAAAAACTGTGGCGTCGATTTGTGCAAGCAAAAACTGTTATGCTCATAGTAATAAACAGACTCTCACAACATAATTCGGTACCTATAAGTCCAAGGGGCTTATAGATGCAATGGCGACGAATGGCGAAAGCAGTCATCTTGACAGCCAGCTAGACCGGCTAAGTATAGGATCCGAGGAAAGCATTACACGTTCACACATCGATGGAGAGCTAAGTAAGGAGGATGAGGAAGCCTTGGAGAAATGGGGATTCCAATTGAAAGATCTATATCGGCTTGCCCTTAGGTTTTATAAAGGTAAGAATGTCATCTTTTAAAAAAGAAAATATAGTATAGCATTTCCATTGCTGAAGGAAAATAGTTTAAAACTTGACATTGAAAGTACCATCTGTCCTGTAAACAAGGTGCTGATGTTTAAGTATTTCTACCAGTAAGTCTAGTGATCGTTATTGGTTTTTCTGAAAGCAGGTGTTCCAGCCCCAAACAATATTATATTTATAGTTTGTCCCATTCTATAGGCCTAATGCATTCTAGATTTGAATAAAGTTTCCTTTGATGTGTACTTGGTTTTATCACTTGACACAAGGAAAAACAGGAATGACATCTTTTCATATTTGTATTCTTTCTTTCAATAAAATTCTATGATATGATAAAGGCCACATTAATAACATAAAAAAAATAACTCTATTTAGAAACCAACATTTACATCTACATGAATAGTCTGCAAACAGCTAAAGTGCATGGCAGAGGGGTACTGACCCTGCTACCACATGTTAGGCTTTCTTCCCATTCCAGTCATATGTAGATTATATTTAAATTTCTCCATGTATGCTGTAAAACGTCAGGTGTAATGTTTGCAAGTACAGTGAATAATTGCTGCCTTAATCATATTTCATTTTGAAATACATTTGCAGTCGTAGTTAATCTCTGATGTCATTAGTCAAAGCAGATGGGTAGAATCAAAAGCCATGGGTTTTCCTAACCTTTTTTCAAGTTTTTGACTCTCCAGTTCTAAACAGGTTAAAGTTTGAAGTCTGGGCTGCTAATGTGTAGTTTCTGATCAATTCACACTTTATGATTAAACAATACTGTGTGCAGTAGCACTTTCAGTGTGTGTTTTCATACTATTTTTCAGAACTTCTGTTGAATTTGTACCAGTTAGGAACACCATTGAACATGTAAGAAAAAAACTTTTATTTTCATCTACAGAAAACAGCTGTGTATTACTTTCATTTGGCAAATGAAAGTAATACACAGCTGTTATACACATACCAGTTGTCATGTGCCTTTACAGTAGTACCACAATCGCAGTCAGTTGACCAACAGTTAGGATTATTTTGTTACATAGTATTGTTGGGGATAGTCAAACAGATCTCGACCATGATTCTGTAAGAGAATAATGCAACATTGTATCCAACACTACTCTGAACACTGCCACTGAACTCCCTCATTGTGTAGGCTCATGAGAAACGATGGATAGTTAATACATGATATTGGTAACTATGATTTAGAACAACTCGGTTGCAAGGTTTGAAGTGGAGGTCTTGGAATTTTTCATGGACACAATTGTAATCAGAGTTGAAAAATCATTTTAAAATTCCTAGCACCTGGAGTCAAGTGCTACTCCATGTATTTGTAGTTCCACATCTAGTGTGACTTTAATTTTAAAGTACTCATCAATTCCCACTGAATATGGTGCTTGAAGGTAATTTTAAAGTACTCATCAATTCCCACTGAATATGGTGCTTGAAGGTAACACTGACCTAAAGCAACCCACTAAATCAGAAACTGGTGAACATTGCATTGAAACCAACCACAAAATGAAACACAAATGTACAAAAATTCTGCACAACACATACCACTATTGGGACTGTGTATACAAGGAGGGGGTCAACAGAAACCTCCGATCTTACTCGTCGGCTTTGACCCGTGACGTAAGCGTGTTGTGGTGTGTGACGTCATTATGGCGCGGAGTTTGGTTTGTGATTGTGGCGTGTTTGTAGATGTCGTGTTGGTGTTTGTTGTGCCCTCTGGTGGTGTGTTCATGGTTTTCGTTTGTTTGGTGTGTTGGGGCCGGTTTGCTGTTGCTCAGTGGTGAGTGCTGTGTTCGTGGTTTTGAAGCGGAATTTGTATTAGTGAGTTAACGGTTTTGTGTGATGGTTAATGTAATGATAATTGCTGTACGTCGGGTGAGTTTGTTATTGAGTGTATTCGGTTGTGGTTTTTTGTTCAGGAATGGATATGAAAGACCGCATGAATAGTGCTCGGTTGAGGGTGATGATGGGTGAGACACCGTTAGAGCTGATCAAATTTCTACAGCTATGTTTGTTTGCTATGGTTTGTGGTGTTTTTTGATTTTTGTATTGGTGGATGGGATCGGGAGATTCTGTTGAGCTATATAGGTCAAGGGAAGTGTTCGATCCTAATTTATGGGATCGGGAGCTGTTGTAGATGTATGTAGGTTTAAGGGAAGTGTTTGTTTGCTATGGTTTGTGGTGTTTTTTGAGTTTTGTATGGGGGGATGTGATCGGGAGGTTCTGTTGAGCTATATAGGTCAAGGGAAGTGTTCGATCCCAATTTATGGGATCGGGAGTTACTGTAGATCTATATAGGTCAAGGGAAGTGTCTGATTCCGGATAAGAATGTGTTTTTTGGTATTTGGTCAGTTTTGTGATGTCGATTTTTTTCGTCGTTTTGCGTGGTTTTGTATGGCGGTCGGTGGCTACATTTGTGTATATTTAGTTTCTCCCCACCCAAAAACCCCCAATTTCCCACGCTTGTCCCGTTAGAGTCATTAGGCTTTTTGTGAAACCTGTGTATTTCAGTGTTTATGATACGTATGCGATGTTTTTATATCCGCCATATTGGAATTGTCGTTTATGGTCGTTTCCGCCATATTTGTGACGTCATGGGTCAAAGCCGACGGGTAAGATCGGACTCTTCTGTATTTCCCAAGGAGGCTATTAAAATCTGGTTACGTGGGAACCTAATCAACAACAACAATGTATTTCAACTTAGTCAAGTGTGGGCTCCAGCACTGAAAATTCTCCAAACACAGTGAAAGCGGAACACTGCGCACGCCAAAGGTGGAGTGCAGACTGAGGACCGCACTCGAACCGTGAGCGCGAGCTACCACCACTACTGTAGCATCACATAGTGTGGTCCATACATGGGTTCAGTGGAGGGGGAGACTATATATATGACCCACTGGTCCAGGATGTCAATGAGCAGGGGTAACCTGATGATGATGGCATGTTATGCCATCAAAAAAATCTTTCAACAATGGTCAATCAATCTCTTTGCAAGCCTGAGAGACTATCAAGCTGATAAACTTTGATGAGATCGCTGCAAACGTGGTACTGTTTGTAACTGGTTGCTTCTTTGTATTTTGTGAATAATTGCAGTAATTCCTTAAAATTATTTTTAAATGATAAAATGTTGCCATTGCAATCAACATATTATTTTAGGTGCTACAATTATATGTTGGACATTACTCAACATATATGTGGTCTGATTTATACTTAATAAAAAGAATGTAGAAAATGTAGGGTAAAAGTGCATTTACAGTGTACCACAGCTTTCCCACTACATGCTGCTGTTTGTAGTTGTCAACACGATGAATTGTGGGAAGTTAACTAAACAAATCTCGAGTTGGTTGTTGGTAGCCAATCAGAGTGCTTGTTCATAATTTCCTGTGTTTCGTAAATAAAATTAGCTGAGTATTAACAACATTGTCAAAATTTTCTGTGAAATCGGAAATAAGACGTAAAAGGAGCGTATTGTGATAACGAACATGTGTTTCTGGCTATATTACACATCAATCTATCATGGCACCTCTATTTTCATGTTGAGATTTGTTGGCTACGTCAACTTGTAACCAAATTGTCACATTCCATTGTAACCAAGGCCTTGGGCTTTGCTACTTGTTAGTTGGTCAGCACATTAAATTTTCTTCCATTCACATTCACTCTTAACAAAATTGTCACATTTGAACCTAATCTAGGCCCCGGGCTGTGCCACACGTTACTATGTCAGCATATCTAATTTCTTTTACATTCGCATGTGTAGGCTTTGCAAAATTGCAACCAAATTGCCACACTCCAATGTAACCTAGGCCTCGGGCTACACTACAGTTGATTCAGTCAGCAAATCCAGTTTTCTTCCCATTCTGCATATCAGAAACAAATTTTCTTATTCTTTGGAAAGAAGTAATTAAACTCAGCTATTCTCAGATATGTGAACTGATTGGCTACGACTGACGAAAACAAATTGCCAACAACAGCAAGTGGCGGAAGAGCCTGGTTCACTGAAGAGCACTTCAGTCAGGGTTAGTGTCGGTTTCTATGTCCTGTTACTTAACTAGTAACCAAACCAGGGAGTCATTGCATCAACTACACACAGATAAATTACAATGAGTATTCCACAAGACTAAGTCTTAGGCCACTACTATTCTTGCTGTGTGATGCCATTTCATTTGGGTCATTTAAACCTACTGGTACTGGAGGGAGGTCAGTCTATCCTGTGAGATAATGATGCTGTGGCATGTGATGTTGGACATGCACAAAGAGGAAGAGAACCAAACATTGACAATTACCTTTTTTGTGTTTGTGTGTTATTTTGTATAATGTAGATTTGACAGATTAATCCGTAGTGTAGTCTGAGGTATAGATTAGGATGAAAGGTGACAGTTTGGTAGTGAATGCAAAATTTTAGCTGTTGTGATTAAGGTGATCAGTAGCATAGCTCGAGTCTTAGGTTAGGTTGAAAGGCAACAATGTGGATACGAAGTAGCAAGGTAGTATCAAAGCTTCTGCTTATTCTTTTATTTACACTAGTAGGCAGAGTTAGTCCTTTTTGCTGGGTGCACCAGTAATTAATGCCAAGTGCAAAGGCATCAGCAGAGAAAATAGTGAACATTTTTGTAGAGCATGCTAAATGGTATAGCACAAATTGGCTAGCATTAATATTTGGGGCAGGTTCTTTTTGGGGTAGGGGAGAGGGGAGGGTAGACAGTTTATCCACTTGTGTACTGTCAAGAGTGCTCCATCCCAGTTAATTTACTGAACCAGCAATGAATAATAAATTGAGTAGGCTACATATTTTGAAGGTTTTTGGGTTAACTTGAACTGTAAGTGTGCAGTAGAGTTGCTAAAATGTTTTGATACATCTACTTCTAGCATAAAACTAATTTGTTCATGTTTGCTTACTTGGTGGAAGGTGCCCAAGAGCTCATTAAATTTGACTGTTAATAATATCTGTTGATGCTAACTCAAATTTTGTTTCATCTACAGCTATACTCTGCAAGCCACCTTATGGTGTGTGGCAGATGGTACATCTGGTACCTGTGAATCCCACACACTTGAGCAGTATTCTAGAACCGATTGTACGAGTGATTTGTAAGCAATCTTCTTTGTAGACTGATTGCACTTCCCCAGTGTTCCACCAGTAAACAAAGTCTCCCACCTGCTTTACCCATGACTGAGCCTATGTGATAATTCTGCCCCAGGGTATGAGGGCATGCCCTCGTCTCACACACTTTCATGCATATGCACCAGTCTGTGTGGATTGGGAACTTCTTGCGCCCTGGCTGCTGCTCCTGGCACTGCCACAGATGTCTCTTCAGTCACAGCGTCATTGCCATTAACTTTTCCACCCATTCCTGTTTTGTTCATGAAGGGTTGATGGGAAATATGATAGCTTATTTTCTCAAAGTGATCATTTCGCAAGATGTGTGTTAGGAAATATGATGTTCGTCAACTTCTCTTGTACATAGAGGATCTGAGAATGTCAGCAGTAACCTCCGTGACGCACAGAGCCTTCCTTGTACTGTCTGCCACTGGAGTTTGTTGAACATATCACTAACACTCCCACGCATGCTCTACAGTCCTTTGAAGAAGCGTTCCATGCTTCATTGGACCTTCTCTTAGTTAAATCTTTTAATACTGCTTATCCTGTGAAGAAACACTCCACACTTCGTGAGACCTTCTCTTAGTTAAATCTTTTAATACTGCTTGGTAGGCATCCCAGGCTGATGAATATTATTCAAGAATATGTCGAAAAAGAATTTTGTAAACCACTTCTTTTGTTTATGAATTTTACTATGAGCCTCAGTTTGCTATATACACTAATGCTCATAAATTAAGGAAAATGCTGACACATGGTGAAACAACACTCTGGTAGGCAGTTTGAGGTTTTAAATCACCTCAGGCTATGACTATGTGGCGCATTTGACTTGCGGTCATCGCACGGTGGCACTCGCAGCGGTCCACATATCCAGAGGTGTGTTGGTGCATGTCAGAGTACGGTGCAGCGAGTAAGTGTGCAGACTTTTTCAGACATGCTAATGGCGACTGTGTGTTGGAAATGGCTCAAAGAACACACGTTGATGTGTGTAGCACGGGCCCTCCGTGTGCCACAAAGTGTGATCTCACAATTATGGCAATGATTCCATCAGACAGGAAACGTGTCCAGGCGCTACAGTACGGGACGTCCACAGTTTATAACACCACAAGAAGACTGATATCTCACCATCAGTGCCCGCAGGCGGTAACGAAGTACTGCAGGTAGCCTTGTTCGGGACCTTACTGCAGCCACTGGAACAGTAGTCTCCAGACACACAGTATACAGACGACTGACCGGACATGGTTATTCACCTGGAGACCTGCAAAGTGCATTCCACTGACCTCTGGCCACAGGAGAGCTCGTGAAGCCTGGTGTACTGTGTTAGTACATGGTCATTGGAACAGTGGTCCCAGGTTATGTTCACGGACGAGTCGGGTATAGTCTGAACAGTGATTCTCGCCAGATTTTCATCTGGCGTGAACCAGGAACCAGATCAGATGTCCTTGAAAGAGACCTGTATGGAGGTCGTGGTTTGATGGTGTGGTGTGGGATTATGATTGGTACACGTACGCACCTGCATGTCTTTGACAGAGGAACTGTAACAGGCCACGTGTATTAGGACGTCATTTTGCACCAGTATGTCCGCATTTTCAGGGGTGCAGTGGGTCCCACCTTCCTCCTGATGGATGATAACACATGGCCCCACTGAGCTGCCATCGTGGATGAGTACCTTGAAATGGAAGATATCAGGCGAATGAAATGGCCTGCCTGTTCTCCAGACCTAAACCCCCATGAGCATGTCGAGGATGCTCTCAGTCGACATATCGCTTCACGTCTTCAACCTCCTACGACTCTTCAGGAGCTCCGACAGGCACTGGTGCAAGAGTGGGAGGTTATACCCCAGGAGCTGCTCGACCACCTGATCCAGAGTATGCCAACCCATTGTGCGGCCTGTGCACGTGGTGATCATATCCCATATTGATGTCGGGGTACATGCACAGGAAACAGTGGCATTTTATAACACGTGTTTCGGGATAGTTTTCTGAACCTATCACCAGTACCATGGACTTACAGATCTGTATTGTGTGTGTTCCCTACGGGTCTATGCTATTAGTGCCAGTTTTGTGTAGTGCCACGTTGTGTGGCACCACATTCTGCAATTATCCTTAATTTATGAACATGAGTGTACATTACCTGCTATTTTTTTTATTGGTCATTCCACTTTAGGTCGCTGTGGACAGCTATTCTGAGAGGTATTTTACAGTTGTGATGGTATCCAGTGATTTCTCACCAATGGTGTAATTGAGCAGTAATGGATATCTCCACCTATTTACTCTCAATCTTACGTTTTTTTACCTTTAGGGTAAACTGCCAGTCCCTGCACCAAGCTTTCGATCCTCTGCAGGTCCTCTTGCAGTTCACTACAGGCTTTGCAACCTTCCTGTAGACAACAGCATCATGGAGCTTCCAACATTATCCACTTGATCAGCAATATAAGTTGTAAATATTAGTACCTCTATAACACTCCTTTATGTTACCCCCAAAATTACCTTTTCTTTTATCAATTTTGGTCCACTGAAAATGTTGTGTTACATTGTGTTGTGTTGTAACTTCAAGGAAAGCTCTATCCAATCTCATATATTATCCATTATTCACTAACTTGAAGTTTGTTCTCTGTAAGGCAGTGCAGAAGTGTATTGGATTCCTCCCAAAAACCAGGGAACATGACGTCAAATGTAGCTATATTGGCTCTACTAGTTTCAGCTATTTAGTAATTTTCAGTAGCTCATAATACTTCACAGTGTCCTATGGCTGTGTCAAAATGTGTTATGACTGAGAAGGTATCTCTTCAAGCCCCTGATAGAAGACTCTACAGAGATCTTCTGTTCTTCGACAAGAGTTGTTCAGGAAGTCGGCAGTTCGTTTTTGTCTCACATGACCAACTTGCAATAACCTCCTGTTTTTATCAGTCTCCCCGATGTGTGGTGTGTCATCTTTGCTATTATTCAACATCTATTAACACAGCAGCCCTGTTCTTTTGATAAATATAACAGTACTAATGGACAAGTAGCCTGGCATTGTCTCCCCTGCTGCCCACTGCGAGGCAGAATGCTGCCTGGTGGCACTGTGGACATGTGATCCGGGAAGGAAAGCATGTAAATGGAGCAGAGATGAATGAGGATCGTTCTAGCAATAAGGGCTGCAAGTGGGTAAATCCACTGACATGAGCAACTTCGACAAAGTGCAGATTGTCATTGCCTGGCACCTGGGAGCTAGCATCTCAGAACTGGTTATGCTGGTTAGCTATTGAGG
This sequence comes from Schistocerca cancellata, assembly GCF_023864275.1. Classification (NCBI taxonomy): domain Eukaryota; kingdom Metazoa; phylum Arthropoda; class Insecta; order Orthoptera; family Acrididae; genus Schistocerca; species Schistocerca cancellata. The sequence continues at coordinate 10,559,258 of NC_064635.1, read as the reverse complement.
TTCTACAATCATGAGCATCTAGTGAAAATACTCGAAGGATAGTGCCATCAGTATTTGACAAGGTGTCGGATGACCATGTCTCATTTCAGAATGTGGGGTTGGAGGCTTGCCTGCTCTGTGAGCTAGGATAGGCATCTATCTGTGTCAGAGCTGACAGAGTATAGTGTTTATTTTTTCCCTTTTTCCCAATATCTCTTTACAGCCTTTCAGTAGTGTCCCTGCTTCTCTATGACTGATCCCAACATCTTGGAAGCTCTGTTATTCCATCCAAGACACCACTTCTGTTCATCTGTCAAATGTCTCGGATAATGGTGGCAGATAGCTCTTCCAGAGAAAGACGAAGGTGTCCACGCTTAGGTTTTTTCAACTTTGGCAACAAGTTGAAGCCTGGTGGACTCTTGTCTGGACCGCAAGGAGGATGCGGCAACACTTGCCATCTGTATTATTTGCTCAGTTTTTGGGCTACAACATTGCTGATATGTGGATGAGCATTGCTATGGACAATGAGTGGCACAGCCTCCAACAGCTGAGATCGGATTTTGAGCATTTTTCTACGCAGAGTTTGTTTGAAGTTACGATAACACACTGCTGTGTCACTTGTTCCACGTGGGACTTTATCCGTTACGATGATTCCTTGGTAATCGTAAGCAAAAATCATCATTTGCTTGAGCTTTGATTGTGTGGGTCGAAATTTTTTTGAATGTGGAGAATCTGAAGTTCTCCACATTGGACCTTGATTTCAACTTCAGTTCAAAGTCCGTTATCTACATTTCACCAAGAGTGACAATTCGACACAAGAATCCTTGAGCTTCACGGTTGAATCGTTGTTTGAGCAAGGGTGCAGCGTTAAGGTGTTTTTGTGCTGTTCCTCAGCAGTTAAACAGTGTGCGGCCCTTGTTGCAGAAATGTTTCTCTTTTTCAAATTGTTTGTCAGAAAATGGAATACTGATGCTGGGGGAATTCCCATGACTTGAGAGAGTTCCTCAGAAGTTGCATTACCATCTTCTTCAAGAGAATTTTTTCCACAAATTTCACATGTCGTTCATCTGTTCCATGTCTTGGATTATCGTGTATTGCCATACTACCATCACAAAAATGATTAACACAATGTGAAACTACTATGGTCAATTGTGAACTCACCACAAACTTCACTTAACATGCTATGGATTGCTGTTGGGTTTTGCCGTGTAAAGTTTTGATCTTGATGTACAACCTCTGACCTTCAACAGTCACAATACCCGACACCCCTGAAGGGTCCATTTCTATGTCATGCCAATTTTATGTTAAGAATACACAGAAAAATAGTCAAAAACATGTGCTTCTTCCTTAAGCTTCCAATCCACAGGAATACCAACCTGTGCATTATTAATGAAATGTCACTCATATATCAGATTATTGTGTCAGACTGATCTTAAGTGTAGGACTTGGTTATTTTGGAAGGTGATAATTTGGTTGCTAATTGGGGAATCCAATGAATGTGTCACAGGTGGTAGACTTTTCTGTGCACAGCCCGAAATATGAGGAGGTACCCAAAAAAAACTGGAATTGGTTTTTAAAAGCTGTATAGCTTCAAATTGTCTACGAAACAACCTTGTCCCCTTTGACGTATGCTCCATTACAACTAATAAATTTTTCCCACCCGTGCTTGCACTGTTTGAAACAATTTTTGTAGTCATCTGTAGAAATGGCGGACAGCTCCTTGCCCCCCATCCCCAGTTTGACTTCTTCAGTGTTGTCAAATCTGTGCCCTTTCGTGCCCCTTTTCATGCGTGGAAATAAGAAAAAGTCGCACGGAGCCAGGTCAGGCAGCAGAACCATTTTATTTTTAGCCAGAAACTGTCTGACAGAGCTGGTTGTGTGTGCCGAGACGTTGTCATGGTGGAAGAACCAGTCTCCTGTGTGCCCAAATCTTCCGTTAAAATGCGCTGAACTCAGCTCCAAGATAACCCACTGATCTCTATCAGTTGTCTGTTGATGGTCTGTGAGCACAGGCTCTTGGAATGTTTTCCAATATTTTCGTCGATTCAGACAATTAATGGACATCCAGAACGAGGTTCGTCGTCATTCGACATGTTGCCATTTTTAAATCGAGCAAACCAATCATACACTTGAGTTTTTCCCATAGCATCATCTTAGTAATCTGTTTTCAATATTAAAACAGTTTCAGCAGTATTTTTACTGAGTAGAAAACAAAATTTCACAGCTGTGCATTGTTCACTTAAACTTTCCATCATAAAAATGAAACCAGAACAAAATAGTGCCAGCAAAACCTGTCACTGCAGATGAACAGAACAAGCCAGGTTGACAACATGGCTGGCACTGAACTGGCAAGGAGTTGCTCTATACAGGCCTATTGGCAGAAATGCGTGCTACACAAGCTCTGCCCACGGCAATGTTACTTTAGTCTTTTTTTGTGTACCCCCTTGTATTGATTAGGTTGAAAGGTCATAGTTTGGCTGTGAGTTGATGAGGTCAATAATTTGTTGTAACAAATTTATTTTGTACGTAACTCTTGACAAGAATGTATTAGATCAAATGCCAACAAATAAACTTTGACTTCTTTGAGGTATGTATATTGGGTTGGTATCACTGATTGTGAGATAGTCATTGCAACAATGATTACCAGAGTAGAAATGGCAATTGAAACAAGTATAGCTATGTCTACGTTCAGTGAATTATGTAAAGAGTCAGTAGTGGCATATCTCAGGGAGGAAGCTGAAAATTTATCTCTGGGTAGGAGATGTGGAGCAGGGCCAGGCATGACGTGCCAAACAGCTCACGATCTGGGTGTGCAGGCCAAGGCTCGGCCTATCTTGCCTTTGCTCGATCCTTCACAGAAGTACTCGGTACAGAGTGATGTTCAATTTTTTGTGGTATGAAGGATATTTAGAGCTCCCCTGGCTGTATGCACAAAAAGAGGCAGTCTAGTGATCTGTCATCACAAGCCTTGAAAACTGAATGGGAATGACAGAAGAGAGGGACGGACTTCTCAATATCTATTACATGTGTAATTGACAGGTACTGCAAATTTGCTATGAAACAGTATTAAAGTACCATGCAGAAAGAATTTGAAGATTTAGTTAGCAGTGAAAGAGCAAAAAATCGCAACAATCACTAGACAAGATTCATTGTTCCATACATCAAGAAGCACTTTACACTAACTTTCAGAGATGGAGCACACGCGGAAATTGGTGGTATAAATGGTAAAATTTCTGAAGTCACATGCGTTATTTCAGTGTCAGTTGCAACAATTTTGGATAGATGCATTTGAAAAGAAAATTGCATAGTGGAAGTGACAAATTCTGCCATAAAACACTGTCCATTTCTCTAAGTGTGGTGGCATTAAAGAAGACACAAGACTTTAAGAGTTCATTGTGGCTGTGAGAGAATTAAGAAGGATAGTTTCCTAAATATTTTGAGGATACTACCAATCTTACATCTGTTTTTGAGACCACTTGCCATTTCATTTGAAAGCGTCCCTATGCGTGTGCAGATGTTACTGATTGATGTGCAGTGTAATTCCCATTTTAAAGACAAATCCGTTTATGTTAAAATTGTCCAGGATGTTCACATTGTTTTCTTCAAGTAGAGTTTCCACATTTCCATTATGAGGTTACAAAAATGTTTCAGTATTTCAATTATGAAACTAAATAAGACACAATTGCTTGACAACCTGAGTGCGAAAATCTGTGGAATTGTTCACTTCTGTCCGTATCTGACACTTTATACCAGAAAAAAATTATATTATGTTTTTAGTGCGCCAAAAATAATTAAATAATACTGAAAATTTGTTTTGTTTGTAATCTATGCTGTTGAGAAATGTGAAATATAAAACAAAGTCGTTCGCTGTGTGACTGCATTGACATTTAAATGCGACATGTTTGCAGTTTTTCCCTCCTCGTGCTCAGACGTTGTGCCGTGGTGGCAGGGGAAATGTGCAAGTAGGCTGAGTGCTAAGGCACTCGTGCCAGGGCTCGACTCTGAGCTGAATTCTTGTCCGCCCCTGATACGAGGAACTGTGTAGAAGAATAGTTGACCAAGTAATAGATACGTACGTACCTAGAACAACAATTAACGATAGGAGGAACCTTCCATGGTGCACACTACAGAGTCAGGATCAAAAAACTTTCAAAGAAATGGCAGCTACTGCACAATAGATCTAAAATGAAGCAAAGGGTTTTAGACATAGAGATGCTAAATGAAACACGTCAAGAGCGTAATGCATGAAGCCGTCAGTGACTTACATATCAGAATCTTATTGAAAGATCTCTCACAAAACATAAAGAAATTCTGGTCGTATGTTTAAGTCTGCTAGTAGTGGCAACAAAGTTAGAGTTCAGACTCTCATGGATGACAAAAGAACTGAAATTGAGGAAGCAAAAGCAAAAACAAAAACACTGTATGCTGTACTTAGTTCACAGATGTTCATTTTCGAAGGAGGGTCCAGAACTATTACTTAAGTTTCATTTGTGAACCACTTCAAAAATAAGTGTAATGATTTCAGTGGCACTGAGAAATAACTGTCATTGCTGGACTGGAATCCAGGGCCTGATGGAGTCCCTGCCAGCAGCTATTTAGAATTTGTGGCCCAGTTACCCTTTATTTAAACATAATAAACCATAGATCACTCAAAACTAACTGACCAGCAACAGAAACTTTCCGCAATATAATCCTCCTGTGACACTAATATCCATCTGCTGTGTAATTTTATAACTTAAAAGTTATCATGAACAGAATTAACTGTTATTTGGAAACCAGCATGGGCTCTATGTAATCTATTTTGCAAAAACACAACTTGTAGTATTCTCATTTGACATCCTGAAATCTGTGGATTGAGGCAATCAGATGCACTATTTCTCGAGTTTTGAAAAACATTTCACTCAGTACTACATGAATCCTTATTAATGTAAGTATGTTCATGCTGAGTAACAAATGAAATTTGTTACTAGTTTGATGATTTCTTGGTAGGAAAGACTCAGCATGATATCTTTGACGGAAAGTCATCACCAGATGTGGAAATAACTTCAGGTGTGCCATGATGAGGTATGTTGGGACCCTTGCTGTTCTTGTTTATATATTAACAACCTGTCAGACAGTATTAATGGTAACCAGGCCTTTTGCAGTGGATGAATAATGATGTGGGGTCCTGTCTTAGGAAAGCTACACTAACATTCAGTCAGACCTTAATAAGATTTCAGAGTGGTGCAAAGTTCGACTGCAAAGTTCGACAATTTGCTTTAAATGTTTAGAGATGCGAAATTGTGAATAGCACAAAATACAAAAAATGGAGTATCGTACAACAAGATTGATAAGCTACAGTTGGAACCAGTCAACTCATGCGAATACCTATGTGTAACAATGTATGTGAATATGATGTTGAATAATTGTATAGTGACCGTTGTAGGTGAAGCAGATGGATGACTTCGTTAGCAAGATACTGTCAAAATTCAATCAGTTTACGAACAAGGTTATTTACAAAACACTTGTGTGACCCATCCTAGAATATTGCTTAAGGCTCATACGTGTAGGACTAATAGGTGATATTGAATGTGCACAAAGCAGGACAGCATAAATGATAATATGCATATATGACCCACAGAGAGCTTCACAGAAATGCTGAAAACCATGAATTGGAAGACACTTAAACTAATGTCAGTTATCCTCTAAAATCTATTTCCAATGTTTCAAGAACCAATATTGAGTGAAATGTGTAGGCATATACGACAGCTCCCTCAAATGTCACTGTTGTAATTTCCAGGAAGACAAAATTGGACTAATAACAGTTCGTACAGAGGTTTTTAAACAGTCATTCTTACTGTACTCCATACGTGAATGGAACAGGTAGAAACCCTTTTACATTGTACCATGGGAAGTACCCTCTGCCGTGCACTATACAGTGGTTTGTAAACTATAGATGTAAACGTAGAATTATGAATATGTCCCCAATTAATATCCATTTTTCCCCCTTTGTTTTTTGTTATGTTTGAAGGTGATACTTACAAGACGTGTTCACGAAATGTATTTGTAGTTGCGAATAGGGGCAACTGTCAGCTGTATAATGGAATGGTGACAATGAAAATTTCCGTCGGACCGGGACCTGAACACGGATTTCTCGCTTATTGCGAGTGGTCGCTTTACTAGGTTATCGGAGCATGACACATGGCCAGACCCAGACTTCCATATCGTCAACCATGTGTTTACAACCTGTACTTGTACATTATTATGTATACTCCTCTACAGGGGAGATAATTTAATTGGAAGCCATTTGCTCGGTGTGGTGGATAAATAATATTGTAGTACCTGAGTTGTTCAGAAGTATGGTGCAAAGTTCCTTCAGACATGCATCCATGTCTGAAGGAATAGGCACTGCTGTGACTACAGCCATTATGAAATATGAAATGTATTCACAGTTGCAAATATGGATAACCCTCATTTGTTTGAGTTCCGGTCCAGCACAAAGTTTTCTTGTCATACCGTTATACATCTTAGAGTTGTCCATGTTCACAACTGCGAATACGTTTCATGTGTTTCATAACAGCTGTAGTCACCTCAGTGCCTGTTCTTTTGGATGTAGGTGCATGTCCGAAGGAACTTTGCATCATACTTCCAAACAACACAGGCACTGCAATATCATAACATGTGTCCAGCCAAAATACACATATACTCCCGGAGTCTGGAGTCATCCGTAGTTAAAATATGTGGGACTGTATGTTGACATTCCAGAGTGTCTCCTCACGATGCATCAGTTGGAATGAAATGTACATCTAATTTAATGTAACCTAATCTTTCACAGTCACAATGTTTTTCAAATCTCTTGCGCCATCCTCTTTAACTTAGAATAACGTTTGCACCCTATGTCCAGAATTATTTGTTGGGTGTGTTCCAATCTCTGTCTCCCCCTGCAGTTTTTACTTTCTATAGCTCCATCTAGTACTGTGTAAGTTATTCCGTGATGTCTTAACACACGGCCTGTCATACTGTCTCCTCTTCTTGTCAATGTTTTTCGTATATTTCTTTCTCCTCCAATTCTGTGGAGAATCTCCTTGGTCTTTATCTTAGTGGTCCACTTAATTTTCAACATTCTTCTGTAGCACCACATATCAGACGCTTCAGTTCTCTTCTTTACAGGTTTTCCCGGAGTTCAGGATTTATTATCATACAATGCTGTGCTCCAGATATACATTCTCAGAAATTTCATCCTCAAATTGAAACCTATGTGTGACACTAGTGAACTTTCCTGTGCTGGGAATGCCCTCTTTGCCTGTACTCATCTGCTTTTTATGTCATCCTACCTTCGTCTGTCGTATTATATTGCTTCAAAGGTAGCAGAATTCCTTCACCTCGTCATGTATTATTGTGCTTCTGAGGTAACAGAACTGCTTCACTTCAGCTACTTTGTGATTTCCAAATTTCTCACAGTTCTCGTTTTGTCTTTCTTTGGTTTACTCTCAGCCCATGTCCTGTACTCATTAGACTGATCATTCCATTGAAAAGGCCCTGGAAATCACTTTCACTAAGGATAGCAGTGCCCTCTGTTAATTGTATCATTGATATCCTTTCACCCTGATTTTTAATCTCTCTCATGAAGCTTGTCTTTTATTTTCATCATTACTTCTTTGATGTCCAGATTGAACAGTAGGGGCGAAAGACTGCGTCCCTGTGTTACAACCTTTTTAATTTGGTTGCTTCATTCTTAGCCCCCTATTCTTATTTTTTCCCTCTTAATTCATTTATGTATTGCATATTGCCCATATTTCCCTGTAGCTTACTCCTATTTTTCTCAGAATTTTGAACATCCTGAACCATTTTGTATTGTTGAACCCTTTTTCTAAGTCAGCTGATCCCATGAACATGTCTTGTTTTTTCTTAAGTCTTGCTTCCATTATCAGCTGCAACATCAGAACTTCCTCTCTGATAATTTCACCTTTCATAAAGCCAAACTGATTGTCACCTAACTGCTCCCCATTTTTATTTTCCATTCTTCTGTCTGTTATTCTTGGCAGCATCTTGCATGCATGGGGTGTTAAGTTGATTGTGCAGTAGTTCTGACACTTATCTTTTCTTACTTTCTTTGTGATTGTGTGGATGATTTTTTTTTTTTTCTTTTTTTTTAAAGTCTGATGCTATGTCTCAGGGCTTACAAATTCAACACATCAGTTCGAATAGTCATTTGGTTGCCACTTCCCCCATTGATTTTAGAAATTCCGATAGACTGTTATCTATCCCTTCTGCCTTATTTGATCACAAGCCTTCCAAAGCTCTGTTAAATTCTCTCTAATACTGGGTCCCTTTTGTCTTCCTTTCTTCATCTGTCATGTTGTCAGAGTAGACTTTCCCCTCACCTATTCTCTCTGTCATCTGCTTTTAACAGGGGTATTCCCATTGCACTGTTAATGTTGATGCCCTTGCTGTGAATTTCAGCAAAGGTTGTTTTGACTTTTGTGTTTGTTGAAAATGGTCCTTCAGATGACCATTTCTTTTGTGGTTTCTTTACATTTTTCCTGCAGCTGTTTTGCCTTAGCTTCCCTGCACTCCTTGTTTATTTAATTCTTTAGTGACCTATACTGATGTATTCCTGTATTTCTGTTAATATTTTTGTACTGCCTCCTTTTTGGATCAGTTGAAGTATTTCGTCTGTTACCATTGTTTCTCCGCATCTTTGTTGTACCTATGATTGTATAACTTCTGTGATTGCCCTTTTTAGAGGTGTACATTCCTTTTCAATTGAACTGCCTATTGTGGTATTTATTATTGCAGCATCTACAGCCGTAGAGAACTTCAAACACATCTCATCATTCCTCGTTACTTCAGTATGCACTTCTTTCCACATTGACTCTTCTGGGCAAATCTCTTAAACTTTGGTCTACTCTTTATCATTACTAAATTGTGATCTAAGTCTCTCTCAGCTCCTTGGGGTGCCTTATAATCTAATATCTGATTTTGAAATTTTTGTCTGCCCATCATGAGATCCAGCTGGAATCTTCCTGTGTTCGTGGATCCTTATTAAATACACCTCACCCTCTTGGGATTACTGAATGGAGTTTTTGCTATTAATAACTGAAGTCTATTGCAAAACTCAATTAGTCTTTCTCCTCTCTCATTCTCACTACCAACTCTCCCATAACTCTGTCTTCTATTCCTTTTCCTGGTACCAAATTCCAATCCCTCATGATTATTAGATTATCATCTCCTATTACATACCAAATTACGTGTTCAGTATCCTTGTACTTTATCTCTCTCTTAATCTTCGTCTTATGACACCAGCATGTGTGCTTGAAATACTAATGTTGGCCAAGGTTCCTTGCTGATTCTGATGTGAACAAACCTGAACTGTTGCCAATAATTCATTCTCTCTGCTATCTTTGTATTCATAATGAATCATACTCCAGTTATACCATTTTCTGCTGCTGCTGCTACTACCCTATATTCGTCTGACCAGAAATCATTATCTTCCTTTCCCTTTCACTTCACTGGTCCCCACTACATGTAAGTTGAGCCTTTCCATTTCTCTTTTCAGACTTTTTAGCCTCCCTACCACATTCAGGTTCCAAACAGTCACCATACAGCTCTTAGATGCTACCTTTTTGTTTGTTAGTCTCTTCTTTTCCCCCATTGTTATCTCTCCCTAAGCAGTCCCTTGCCAGAGATCTGATGGGGCAAGTAATCCAGAATCTTTCACCAAAGCAGAGATCATCATCTTACAGATCACATATCTCATGGATACACATTGTGTGCGTCCTGAATGCAGCATTTTCTATTGCCTTCTGCATCCTCAGGCTGTTGATCATTGCTGATTCTATCCGCTTGTAGGGGCAGTTTCCTATTCCATGGTGGTTAGCACACTGGACATGCATTCGGGATAACAACGGATCGAACCCACATCCGGCCATCTTGATTTAGGTTTGCTGTGATTTTCCTAAATCACTTCAGGCAAATGCCTGGATGGTTCTTTTGAAAGGGCACACCCAACTTTCTTCCCCATTCCTTCCTAATCTAATGGGACCGATGACCTCGCTGTTTGGTCCCCTCCTCCAAATCGACCAACCAACTAGCCACCCAACCATTCCAAAGGTAAGAGTCAGCCTTGAAGTTCTTCCCACTCCTCCACACACTCTGACAAAACTGATGCAGAACGGGGTGTGTGCTTATGCTGGAAATCTTCGGCCGTACTGATTTATAACGTCAGAGATCAAAGCTGACTGCTATCGTATTCTTCACTAGTTCCACCTTCATTCATGTCCTTCCATATACATTCACCATCACACTTAAGACAAATAATCGGTTGTCAGATTGTAGTACAGATGCACATTTCATATAACAGTTCTTATTTCATTCAAATGACTGTTAGTGTTCGAGTAGCCATATTGTGCGTCTATTAATGTTTCCATTTAACAGTGAAAAATATCAGTGCAATGTTTTCCATTTGATCATTCATGTTTTTATTTTCAGAGAAAGAGGGCAAGGCAGTTCAGTTATCATACGAAGCAAAATGTGGTTTAGTAGCATTGACATGCCAAGCGAGGCATGGGCGTTACAACCCAGGAACTCTCCCACCTCTAGGTGTGCTGGATGTTATTGGCAGGGATCGCAGGTAATGTAAATCATGAATGGAATGAAAATAGTGAAATGAAATAAGGCAGCTGCTTGTGTCGAGTAGGCAATGGCCACTTAAACAAGACTGGGAAAAAAAATAATAACCGCTTGCACACATTATATAAAATTAATAGCAAAAAGAAAATCTACCAGACTTGATTTATGTACTGGTACTCAACACAAAATGCACATTATTTTGGTTTGGACTCCATAAACAAACTAGGTTGTTAGTTACAGTTTTCAGAACCAGTAAAACGTTTTTCTACAATTGGCACTTCATATCTCAATTTGAACATCACACCTATCGCTCCATGTGTTGTACCTTTTTCAAATATGCTTCCCCTTCCACAGTATTCATGTTTTTTTTTCCCTTTGGGCAACCCTTCTCAACTACTGCTTCCCTTTCATGTCTGAGTCTTCTCTGCAGTCCTGTTTCTGTAAAAGTTATAGATAACATTGTTTCAAAGCTGTATTGGAATCAACAAATGCTAATAATTTAAGTTTACCATTCTTCAACATATCTTTTAAGATATGTCAAAGAGTCAGTATTGTCTCACATGTTCCTACCTTTTTCTGAAGCCCAAACTGATCTTCCCCAAGGTCAGCTTCTGTAAATAATTTGTGTAAGTATTTTGCAACCATGATTTAAGCTGTCAATACTTGCCCTTTTAGGAAATTGAATTATTACATTCTTTTTGAAGTATTGAGGGTAGTTCGCCCATTTCATGTACATCTTGCACACCAGGTGGAATAGTTTTGTCGTGGTTGGCTCTCCCAAGTATCTCCAAAGATTTTTTTATATAGATTTGTGTATGTGGGATATACTTTTGCCATAGCCTTGCATTGTTTTTATAGCTTTGTATTTCTCCTCTACCCATTTCTTCTTGGGCCCTTTCTGTCAATACCATTGTATGCCCTTTTACCTCTTTAATTTGTGGAATTTTTAATTTCTCGTTTCATCAAATAAATTCAGTATCTTGTTTGTTTTTTCCTTTTTGCCCTCTGCTATCTTCCTTGTTTTATGTCTCATAGCTACTCATTTGTCTTCTATTGTACTTCTTTCCCCTGTTACAGTCCAACATGGCCTTATGTTTCCTTTTAAACTCTAAACAACCTGTGGTACATTCAGTTTATCTAGATTCTTTTTCCTTGAATTCCAGCCTGTGTGCTATTTTGTCAGTTTTAATATGCTGTTCGTAACCAATAAATTATGGTCAAAGTCTACATTTTTGACAGAAAGTGTATTTTGGCTTAAAACTTGTTTTTTTAAGTTTCTCATAATGTTATATAACCTGCCTGAAACTTCCGGTGTCTCCACACCTCTACCACATATACAACCTTCTTTCATGTTCTTAAACCAAGTGTTAGTAATGATTAAATTGTACTGTGTACAAAATTTTACGAGGTAACTTGCTGTTTCATTGCTTTCCTCATGTTCTCTTAGTGTTTCACCTTGTTTTCCTTTTCTTACTCTGTAATCTTAGTGACCCAGTACAATCAAGTTTTCACTCTGCAGCAGAGTGTGCGCTGATATGAAACTTCCTGGCAGATTAAAACTGTGTGCTGGACCGAGACTCGAACTCGGGGCCTTTGCCTTTCGCGGGCAAGTGCTCTACCAACTGAGCTACCCAAGCACAACTCACGCCCCGTCCACACAGCTTTACTGCGAGTTCGAGTCTCGGTCTGGCACACAGTTTTAATCTGCCAGGAAGTTTCAAATTTTCACCTGACTTAAACCTTTAACTGCTCTGGACATGTTAATGCATGTGTCTTTGTACCTGTCCGTGTGTGCTCTGAACGTGTTTACACACGTCACCAGTCCTTCTACCTAGCACTCGGAATGTGTCTACGGGTTCACACATTCAGAGTACCAGATAGAAGGACTGGTGGCACGCGTAAACACATACAGAACACACAGGGACAGGTACAAAAGCGCACGAACATGTCCAGAGCAGTTAAAGGGTTAATGAACTGTTATCGAATCAAAGTAAGATGATCCCTGACAGCTGGTAGCACTGTTGCCAGCTTTCAGCTGTGAAGTGCAAATGATTGTAGGTGAAAACTGTAGATGTGTATCGAACTCTGGTAACACTCAGGTGTTGCCATAGAGACATTTACAAAATTGCTTAATGTGACTGGTTGCAGTAGTGGCACCAAGCTGCGTCTCCCAGCCCACTGCAACTGTCGTGGATCTCTTTAAATGACTTGTCTGTAAATAATTTATTTTGTCCCATCAGACATTTCTTAAATCTCCAACATGATTGGTACTGTAGCCTGCTCACTTAATTAAGGGGGTCTAACATTCCTTGGTCTACCTTAGAATGCCAAATTTCCTTTTCTCCAGACAGCATCCTCCTGAAAGCAATCTACATCAGGAAATCTGACTGGAGAAAAATTTCGTTTTTGGAATATTTTACCCAAGATGATGCAGTCATCATTAAGCTATACAGTACAGCTACATGCCGTCATGAAATGTAATAACTGTAGTTTCCCTCTTGCTTTCTGCTTTTCACAGCTGTTGAATTGCCTTGTTTCTGTTATTTTATAACTTTCCAAGTTTTTTTTATTTTTTTTTTTTTATTTTATTGTTCCACCACTGTACTGGGTATAGATACTGAGAAAGTATTGATAATAGATCAATCTCAACAGTGCGAAGCCGTCTGTAAAAACATGGTTCTGCACATTCTGTGGAAAATATTAGAGAAATCCACAAGAACAACTAGTATGTGAAGGAAAGACTGTAAATTAGTATCTTATTTGTTCAGTCCCATCACAATTTGTATCAGCTTGGAAGATTTTCCACTATTCAGGATCATCTAAGGCTATACATTACACGAATAAAGCATAATTTTTTAAGCTGAGGGTCATTAGATTGAGATGTGCATGTGTCATGGGTAAACATCTCAATCTAATGGTAGATTATGAAAATGTGCACATTTAACACACTCTTATTTAAGTATGGATTAATTTCCACAAAAACTATTCACCATAGACATTTCAAATGACAACATGTAAGTAATGAATAATCTTAATCTCTTAGTTTTAGCACTATAATTTATGTTTGTGGCATACGATGTTTTTGTCGAATGACGTAATGCAATTTTGGGGATATGTGTTTTGGTGTTCAGGACTGCTGACATTTTCAAGCCTTAAAGTATAGGCAGTAGCAGCTATCTTTGGCAGTACATTTATTAATGTATATTCAAAGATTTTTAATATTTATATGTTTGATCTGTGTGTTTTGGACATCTGGCAAGTGTTTTAATATGCAGGTGAATGTTGTGCTACCTGTAACAGCTTCTTCTGTAATGTAGAGGAATTCATGAATAGAAACAAGCAGCTAGTTGGAAATGTGTGAATGTGCAGCATGTGGCCTTATTTATAAGTGTATATTTTTAGTTGTTTCTATTACCTGTTGTTCAGTACACACATTACCCTTCATAATATTTATCATGAATATGATCTGTGGAATGTGGAACTGACTAAATAAATACTATAATATTTACAGTATAGGAAAAGATAGATTCCTACTTACTGCAAAGAAGAAACGGCAAGTCACAGATAGGCATGATTAAGACATTCACATGTAGCTTTCGGCCACAGCCTTCATCAGTAAAGAGAGAGGCGCACGCACACACACACACACACACACACACACACACACACACACACACGGACGAGAGCGCGCGCGCGCACACACACACACACACACACACACACACACACACACACATACACACACACACACACACACAAAAGCAAGCACAGCTCATGTGCACACAACTGCCAACTCCAGCATCTTGTGCCTGTTTGCAACTTGACATGTCTTCTTTACTATAAGTAGCAGTCTATCTTTTCCTACATTGTTGATATTCCTACCTGGAGTTTCCATAGTTCGATACTATAATATTTAACTAGAGCATATGTGGTAATGTAGCCAGTTAGAATTTATGGCACTATGGGAATAACATTTTCACTTTATCAGGTTGGCGTGGCAGCAGTTGGGTACCATGTCTCCTGAGGAGGCAATGTGTAACTTTGTGGAGAGGCTAGACAATCTGTGTCCATCCTTCGCTCCATTTATTGAAGCTCATAAACGAGATGTTGAAGAGAAGGAGAGGCTAGCGTAAGTAATTTATGGAATATGTAGTTAAAGTTTACACGTTACTTTACTTTTTGCTACTGTGTTGTCTTTCATTGTGCTCTGTTTTGTTTAACCAAACACATCAAAAACCTGCAGAAAACGGAAAGGCATGGGGAAATATTAATTTAGCATGCAATTTTTTTGTATGTCATTGCCCTAGGATGGGCTGTGTCATGTGTCAGTGGTAAATCTTGGGAAACATCATTTCTTCTTTAATCCTTTATGTGGCACATCTTTTAAAATTTAAACAGTTTTGTGTAAATGGGGCTTCCTAGATTTAATGAAGTATTTATTGTATGTACATTTATTTTAAAAGAATATAAGATATTGCTCATAGGCAGTTAAGCTCTTCTAGTGCCTAAAATATTACTTTATTTTTTGTAAATCCGTTGCACGAATATCTTCCCTCCTTTTGTGATTTTGAAAGGGGAAAAAAAGGAAAAACACCCATTTGTCATCAGGCAGCCCATACTTCTGATGCAACAAGCGTTTTATGTGTAAAGTGATGAGAAAGTGCAATACTACAGAGAGAGATGCCGGCAACTGTGGGTAGCAAATGGATGATTGGGAACAGCAGTGACACAGCTGATATGCACCACGACTCGTGGTTACAGGAAGCAGTGAGGCTTGGAAGTGACACCATCAGTAACAGTGTTTAAATGGACCCTTTCTTATTCCTAAAATATGTTTCACACTTTGAAGAAATTGAATATAAAATGTTATATTAGGTGAAAAAAAAAACAGGCAAATAAATGCATGTATTTTTTCCGAATGCAGCTACAGGACTGCTTTGTCAGCTATGCAGACATTGTTCAAGGAAACCACCTCCCATAATTTTTAAATATAATTTCATTTTTATTGTGACACTCTCAGGAACCACTGACAATTTTCTGTGTTGTCCAGACTATCGGTGCTTGCACTGCCATATTTTCTGAGGTGCCAAAACTTACAGATTACAGATATGCCTGGTATGAGCTGAAATGTCACTATACAAATTATCAGTTTTGGAAAGAGAAATGTTTGAGTTGTAACGGAGATGTCTGTGATTGATAAAATTCTTTCTAAGACGATTTATTGTCCAGCACAACTGCATAAAATTTCCTCTGGTAATTACTGGTTTCAGCAGTCATAATTTTATGGTGATAAGAGGGAGCAATATTTCATTCACAAGCACATGGAGATTGACAGTGTGGTTTTATCAACGTACTTGTTATTGAACTGCTGCTTTTCTTAAGACACACTGACTGAAATTGGCAGCTGTAATTTGAAATTTTGTGTGATTGTGCCAGACAATAAACCATTTTAAAAAGAATCCAGTTTACCACAGACCAATTATTCTGTTCCAAATTGAACCAATTATCATGCTGATACTTCATTCTGGCAGTGAGGAGTGCAGGTGACAGTTGCGTTCACATTTCCACTTTGATCGCTCCTACTGAGCTTCTGTTTGAGTTAGCTTGTCTCAGTGTTATGGATGGTGGAATTTCCACAAAAATTCATGTATTCAGAGGGAAAAAGTAAAAAAACTGACAGGTTTGCAGATCCTTAATAAAGCAGAGGGGCGTTTTTCCTCACAACTGGAAGAATATCAAGTAGGCATTAGGAAGGGACCTTTTTGTGCTGAGCAGCTCATCAACCCTAAATTTGTACTTTTGTATCTGAAGTTCAGGAATGAGATGTTTGTTGTTTGAAATCCACTATTCCAAGTGTTGGAAAAAATGAACATACACAGCAAAACAAGAAGAATCATCCAACGACCTGGACTGAAGCCATTGGTAAAGTGAAAATTGGAGGGAAGTTTAAAGCTGCCTTCGAGATTAGGATAGGTTTTGTGCAGAGACAGGCAATCGAGGTTCGTTTTCAACTGTGTGCAGGAAAAATGCATTGATGAGTGGTTCAAGGAACTGTGTAAGAAATGGGTCAATGGTGGTGACAGAATGGGTTGTGGAAACAGACCTGAGAATTGATTGCTGTGGGTGACGCTCCAGATCTCTTTGAAGAAATTGGAATTCATAACTAATTTCAAGACGGTGTTTGCGGGGCTAAATATAGAAGAGGGAAAAATCAGATGGACAAAAAAAGTACCTGAGAGTGTGGATAGATGCGAACACTGCTGAAAGAGAACCCTTCACATCTAGGATCAGCAAGATGGAAATGATATATCAGCTAATTAGAGGTGTTTGCAATAAATGAATTATGCCATTCAATGTCAAGCTTAGGTGTTGTTGCAATATTATGAGAAGGAAAGTTGCTACTCACCATATAGCGGAGATGATGAGTCGCAGATAGGCACAATAAAGAGATTTTCACACTTGAAGCTTTCAGCCAATTGCCTTTGTCAACAATAAATACACATGCGCGCGCGTGCGCACACATGACTGCAGTCCCAGGCAGCTGTTGTTCGTTCATTCAGCAAGAGGCTTTGTGTGCAACAGAATGTCTCGTTGTGAATAGGAGATGTCTGGGTGAGAAATTGGAATCTTAAGATGTTAAAGGAGACCTTAGGTCCTGAAAAAGAGAATGACTGGTACAGAAGACAGTATTTTAGCAAGCTTTACTTGCATGTGGAAAAAGGGGACAGACATGGAGCAGTAAAGGATTGCTTTCTTTGTAAGAACTACACAATAAGCCCTAATACACGGACTAAACAGAATTTTACCTGTTTTCGGAACAAAAAAGTCTTTCATTTTTGAAGTTCAACAGGATCTTAAACCTTGAAGCATCACAAAGACAGTTAGGAATGTGACCTTTTCAAAAAGAAACTGGAACACACCAGTGTTTGAGGTTGAAAATTGGCATGACATAGGCTATAGAAAGAAGAGAGGCTCATAGAGTTGGTTGTAGGTTGTAGATCAAGGAAAGGGCCAGCTGAAATAATGTGGCCCACTGCAAACTGACACAAAAGAAGAAGAAATATTGGCAAGTTGCTAAGGAGTAAACTGAGGAAAAGTCTGAGCTTGACTGTGGTATAATTGAACCCAGAGGGTTGAAAGAAGAATATAAGGTAAAGGGAAGCGGAAATTGGGCCAAACGTAGACCATAAGGATCTGTTACTGGCCATTCATAATGTTCGTGGGTGCAAGCAGACTACGGCATATGCAGAATTTTGAGGTTAATAATCACTAGTAAGATCCTAATATTTCTTGACACAGGATGCAGCCCGCTCGAATGATGTTTAAATAAGATAAGGTGATGCTTGCTGTAAGTGGATGTAGCCTCCTTATCTGTTGTTTTTTCTTCCCCTGTTGTGTTGGTACAAAGACCACTCAAGCTGTGTACTCTAAAAAGCACAAGCATTTTTGTCTCAGTTGAAGAGTCAGAAGAGTCACGCCAGTGAAGTCACATTGGCTTTTTTAGATGTGAAAATTAGTTAGCTGAAGTATAACTCATACAAAGTTCATTAACTACCAGAACTTAATAAAATTCTGAAATGAGTGATTAGCAAGAAAATCTGGTAAGCATTGTTAAATAGGTGTGTAATATAGTATCTGTACTCTTGATGTTTAATGAATGGTTCAAGGTATCAAAATCTATGTTTTATCCAAATTATGGTATAAAGTGAGATCAATATTTTGTTGTACAGTCAAATATTTATAACTTTTTGTATCTATCAGGATATTGAAGTAAAAATAACTTTATGGACATGGAACCCAATACCCTTTATAATGACAGTCGAGAGTGCTCAAAAATGACACTTTGTTTGTTAGTGTTGCAGGTAGATTTTCCACAAAAAGTGATGAGATGCTAAGTATGCAAGAACCTCATTTATCTGGTACTCATTAGTCCAGATTTCTGGTTTACCGGGATTCATGTTTTTTTTATGTGAAAGTATGGGTTGTACATTGGTACAGTAATGTATATGTACAGTTCTTACGGTGGTGCCTCAGGTTGCATAGAGATTGGCACTCCCATTGCTTACAGCAGAATACAGAACAAAAGAACATCAGTGGTACAGCTTCGTAACTGTGTAGAACTGTTTCCTACACAGTTACGAAGCTGTACCGCTGTTGTTCTTTTGTTGTGTATTTTTAGCGCACATCATTGAAATGGTTTCAGTGTGAAAGAAAGTCCGTTTTTCAAAGGGCAGAGATTGGAAGCACTAAACTAGACAAAGAAAAATTGTGGAAAAACATAGCTGCAGAATGTGGTGTAGGGACAGTGACTGTCTCGGACTGGAACTGCAAAGAAATTGAAGGCTTGTGCTTCAAAATGATGACTAAATACAGTTTGCAGGACTGATGTGCAATAAGGAAAGCAAGAAATGAACACTGGATGAAGCATTATTTGTTTGGTTCTGTGAGAAAAGAGTGCTTGGTGCTCAGATGTCCTGCCATGCGCTGCAGGAAAAAGTGTTAAAATTAAATGACGAACTAAACGACAACGATCCTAACTTCTTAGTTAGCCAAGGTCAGTTGGAAAGATGGAATGCTCTTCATGGCATATTCTAGCTTTCAGTGACAGGTGAAAGTGTTTTTGGATGGAACAGTGCTGCAGAAAACTTCAAAAACTAATTTGAAGAAGTTATGTCCTCTGAAAACGTCAGCCAGAAACAAATCCATCCGAGCTGATGTTAGGGAAACATCTATTGTTTTCGTGCTGCCGTTAGGGAAACATCTATTGTTTTCGTGCTTTTCTTGAACACCACACAAGTTTGTCACAAAAGAAATTTGCACACTACTTCAGTAAATAAATGTGAGTAGACTACAGTAACTATAAAGATGAATATCAAAAAGGGGGTTTCTTGTTCGTGCCAAAATAAAGGATTTGTATATTGTAGTGCCTATAAGAGCTTCACATTTAGTAGAATATTTTCATATTATCCTAATTTTTCAGTAATCCGGATTAAATATGGCCCACTCAGTCCAGATAAATGAGGTTTTCAGTGTGAAAGTTGAGACTGCCGGAAAAGCCCTGTTTCACCTTGTTTGCCTAACAGTGCAGAAACTGCAAGGTTTGCTGCTATCAAAGATCGTATTTAGCACATTAGTCACCTTTTGTGAACATTTTCTCACAACTGTTAAAGGCTGGTTTACATGGGAGCAAATGGAAATGGACATAAGCGAATGGGCTTTCATTGGTAATTCGCCAGTGTTCGCTACCATTACACTGAAAGGATCGGATGAAATTAGAAGAGAGCGAGTGTCACGTGACAACCTTACAACATCCGCAGTCTTGTTTTTTGTCACTTATAATTATCACATGTGTTCCAGTTGATAACATCACCACTTATAACCACAGCACAAAGCTTTGATATTCAGATTGGATTAGTTTTGAATGGTGAGTGCATTGTTTTTGATGAAGTAAACAAATTAGGTAAGGAGAAGAAGAATGTAGGTGCCTGAACTTGTACGCAAGCATTAAGATAGCACACCTGCAGCTCCTGCCTTCCTTAGCATTGTTCTAAAACTTCAGACTTGTATCAGACGGTGCTTCTCACTGGCTTTTCACTAGAACTTAGGAGAAAATTTGAAAACGGCACACTAATTACTGACGATCAACTTAACTTGTAGAAAGGCTGACGTTTACACTGTGGTTATTAGAAAGTGCTTTGGATTTCAGTAGCTGTTGTACATTCACTTCAACTACATATAATGAAGATAAATGTCAATAAAGTATGATTAATAAAATGTGAAATATTCATTCAATCTATTAAGTAGGTTATTTAATAAAATCTGCTGTATAGTTCGTTAGAAAGGAGGTAGTGTAATTATGGGAAATCATCTTTATTTATTCTGATTAGAAACCTTTAAAATAACTGTGATCATCCGGCATGCAGTTACTTCTACCAGTGTAAGGAACCTGATTGATCAGGTCTTCATACAATTTTAATTTTAGTGAACATAATGGATGCATATTTGTACCTGTTAACTTTCAAGGAAGTTCATTGTGCTGTTCAGTTTTAATAAAAAGAAATACAAAGCTCCTGCTGATAAATTACGTTTCCACCTGAAGGAAGGATCAAATGAATTTATCACCTTTGTCAGATCTCCAGTTGGACCTTTGAGTGCTTCAGCAATTTTCTGTACCCTGATTTAAATTACTTTGTCATTGACATTTCAAGGCGTCGAGTGGTAGGGGCCAGCCAATTGTAGTTGTTTCTCCAGCAACATGTGCTCTGCCGTGTTGCTCGTTTTTTGGGTGCATGCAGCGCCCTGTGGAGCATGGCTGGCTGCTCACTGGCAATACTGCAATCTGTCAGTCACAAAGGAGTTTAGTTGGAGTATACCAATTGTATTAGTTTCACTTTGGCATTTGTGCTGTGGATCTCTCAGACCCCACAAGCACCTATGTTATGTACACTCTTCTCTCACGAACATTGCATTCTCTTCAGACCACTGTGTCACTCGTGCAGCTCTCTCCAAAAACACAAGTCTGTGGTAAGGATAGAAGCTGAAGTAATGAATTAAATTTTGTGCCTAGGCTGGGACTTGAGAGCTTACTAGGCACACATGTAATCCGCAAAATCACCCTGGCATTGTGGCTAACACATCTGGATGGATTACCCTCATCCAGTGCCCTCCCTAACACAAATTTCACACCCCAGCCCATCGTGATTTCCCCCTTCTGAAATCGTCAATACTATAGAGGCTCTCCAACGTTGGAATGGCACCTCAGCTTTTTGTGTAACAGGAAATCCTGCCTGTACCTCAGGTAAATATGATCTAGTGATCTGAAGGAATTAGCTCAAATTTTAATTCATTACTTCAGCTTTTATCCTTACTGAAGATAAAATTGAGACTCAATACGTCTCTAGCAAAATGTAATTCCATCAGACCAAAAAACAAAAGTAGTTTGTAAATGCGACAACAGACAAATTCTCTTTATACTGCTAGTGCCGAAGCAGAGAAATCGTGAACTTTCACAGTTACCTAAAAAAACCGACAACTGGAGGAACACGGGGGAGTACCAGCCGATGTGAACCGAACATGGCCAAGTGCCGTTGTCTTGCTCTCACTTACTGTTGCACCAGACAGAATTCTTGTTCAGTGATGCCTGTTCGCCGGTGTGTGCTCCAGTGTAAACTGGGCATAGTGAGAAATGTATAACTGTACTCCTGTTGTGCAGATGCACTGAAATGTCACTCACTGGGAAACAGTGTAAAAAAAAAAAAATGAATAAATACATAGCCAGTTGCTCACATTTTCCTATTTATCACCATTCGAAAATGTAATTGACATATATCGAGCTATTTGTGAAATACTTAATGGTGCCCACCATCTTGTATAGCTGTAGAGTGTTTTCATTCTCTGTTTTTTCTTTGAACTGTAATGTTTGCATTATTTAGAACAGTGTAGTGAATTGTGAAGTTCTTCTGGAAGACTGCTTCACAATACTTGCCCGTTAAGATTTTTGTACAAACTCCCCTTCTTTTCCCGTGTATAATATGTTGCTTCCATGCATCTGTCCAGCCGAGAAGAGGAGGAGAGGCAAAGAGAGGAGGATGAAAGGAGAAGGTTAGAGGAGGCGGCTCGCCAGCAGGAGGAGGAGGAGAGGGCCAAGCAGGAGCTGCAGAGGTGAGTCACTGCCACGCCACGCGTCTGCTCCTTATAGAAGCTAGTGTAGCTCATTCGTCTCTCATCCCATTGTTTATGTGTACAGTGACCTATTTCTTATTGCCACAACACCTATTGACCAAACTGTTAAGTTGTCCTGTCTCTAACAGTCTGTTAATCTTTCTTTTTTCCATGAAGTTGTCACCACAGGTGTGCCGCAAGAGTCGTCGGGCACAGATTACTCGATGTTTTGGCAGGTATTTGCAATCTCGTTTTTGCAATTTGTAGAAGGTGTCGGGTCAGACAAATACTGCTCAATGTGTGTGTTGTTCAGTGCTCAGTGTCAGCAGATAATGACGGATTGGGAAATGGTCAAAAGATGCGGGAATGGTAAGTGACTTGAGTCCACCCTCAGCCAAAGAATTTCACAAATTTTTTTAACACGAACAGTTTACATAAGGCACTTGAGGGTAACGTGAGCGCATTTAATTGTTCGGTTAAGCTCTTGTGAAATAGCTGTTAAATTGTGGCGAGTTGCCAACAAGTACTTTAAGGCTATAAATATTGAAGTAGTTTAAAGGTGTCAGTAAGATAACTTCAACAAAGTTATTTGAAACTGCAAGTGAATAGTCAACATAGTTTGAGACACCTACAAAATACATCAAAATTTTACTTAAAAGCATAAATAAACAATATAATAATTAAGGTTGCAGATCACCATTCATTATAATTAACAAATGATGCACTTTGAATAACAAGATTAAATCATTAAAACACAGTTTCTTTACAGTACCAAAATTCAGGCCAGTGACAGATGAGCATTGTCAAAACCTCATTCTGTAAAACTTCGTTCAGCAGCTTGTATGTACATACGGCACAGGTCCCGACTAGCTGACCCCCCCCCCCCCCCCCCCCCGGTAGATGTACTGTAAACTGTAGGCTTTAGAGCTCATTAACTTCCATTGTACAATGATAATGACTGCCACAACAGTCACACAGTGAGTGTACCTCGGTGAGTACCTTTGTGGCAGAATGAAAATCTACATGGAAATGTGCCAAACTGGCAGTGCAGATGCCATAAAGGTAATGACACTTTATATAGGTATCTCCCCATCATGCAACCTCATCGAAACAAGAAAACCTGCTACTTTTCCAGGTTAACACTTGTAACTGTCCTGAGCAATCTTGGCGTGTTCCACTGCCAGCAGATTGCCCGTGCCCTCTACTGCTTGAGGCCCTCTTTCCGTGCTACACTCTCGTGTCGGCTCAATACTGGTATTTCCGGAAGTCACATCCTCTTGCAGCATCACTAGTTTGCCAAAATATCTATACAAATGTATCAGATTGTTTTTTGGTACAAAAAACATGTTTTGAAAGTGCCTTTTCCAATAGAGTGGTCCCAAATTAGTCTAGTATGATATTTGTTTTCTGGAAATGTCTTAGCAGTGACAGCAAAACAGGGAGAGTAACCGATACTGCAGCAGCAACTGAGTAACGCTGTTCGTGGCAGTACAAAACATACGGCGAGGGGCAGATCAGTGCACGAGGTGAGAAGCAGAGAGTTGGGGAAGACAGTTGTGGCAAATAAATGTTTGACATTTTTTGGTGGCTGAAGTACTGACTACATTAGATACTGATAGAGAACAAGCCAATAACTGTAGTACTAATACAGTGTGGAATAGTTTTACTTAGTGTAAAAGTTTGCAGAACAACGTAATTTTTCATTTTTCACATTCCTATGTGATGAAATCAGCTGAGTTTTCACAGGCTTCGGAACTCAGGGAGATGGAGAAAATGACATTCTGCTCCAGTGTCCTCCAGCACTTGTCCTGTTGATGAATGTTTGTTTCTAACATTTTCCTCAGCCAACATGCCACATTTCGTGTGTGTATCGACCATTTGTAATCAGTACTTTCCTCCAGTGTATTGATTTACTTTAATTTACAAAAATTAATTACAAATCATAAAATGTATTGTTCATTGTTGCAATTGTTCTCCCTTCAAAAAATTCAAGCTACACTTTCATTTGGAAAAATCCCTCGACTCTCACTGAAAGTTCAGGTATGCTGTAGGTGCAAGTGATCAAACATAAGATAATCTCAAGATGGGTAAAATTTCATCCTTGTTGTAACAAAATGCACACTTCAACACATCTACATCTTGTCAACACTGCTCATCAGCTGAGTCCGATTCAAGTCTTATGCCCAGCGCACGCACGTAACAAATAACAGTGACTATTCATAAAACTTTGTCAGCAGGCAAAGATAATTTTAATGCTAGATAAAGTTTAACCAGCTGTAACTGCACAACTGTTGATACTTCGTGGGTCAGTATGCAGTCACACTAGAGAACAGATTTAAAAATGCCAAAAAACTGTAAATAATATGATGCGTGAGGATATAGGAGCTTCACACGGTGCCACGCTGCCTTTTTGTTACTATTGAGTAGCAGTGCTATTCAAATGCTGATGGAGTTTGGGTTACTCTTTGTGTTTTGCTATCCTTATTAACACACATCATTAAAAAGACTATTGAACTAGACTTACCGTATTTACTCGAATCTAAGCCGCACTCGAATCTAAGCCGCACCTGAAAAATGAGACTCGAAATAAAGGAAAAAAAAGTTTCCCGAATCTAAGCCGCACCTGAAATTTGAGACTCGAAATTCAAGGGGAGAGAAAAGTTGTAGGCCGCACCTCCAAATCGAAACAAAGTTGGTCCATTGTAATATGAGACACAATTTAGGCCGAATGAATGACGATACAGCTACAGTAGTTTGGTTCGAGTCGTAAGCTTAGCAGTTAAGCTTTACCACGTAGCTGTTGCTATGCGTCAGGCGCTCCGTCTGTATTTATACGGGTGCCCTTCCTTTTTCACGTGCTTCGTCTGGTTTGAATCGATTGCTTATTTTGCTTTGATCTGATAAGTGCCGTTTTCTTTGTTATAGGCGTTTGCGTCAATCTTAAGCTGAAAATGCATTACTGCACTGTGTCATGCATTGTTTGTCGCATTCTGATAGTGCGTGTTTACGGCCTGTCGCGGCTCGCGGCATGGCTTGCTTTTGTGCACGCTACCGCCGCGTACAATTTAAAAAAAAAAAAAAAAAAAAGAGAGGAATCGTCTCATTAGCGAAACAATGGCAAGAGACTGCTATTTGTTGTTACTTACACTGCTGCTTTCTTTGATAATGATGTATGATAGAACATGTTCTGAACGAGAGTTGGGCGGAAATTTTTCTCAGTTTGAAAAGCTTTGCGGCCGCTTCTTTATTACATCAAATTCTGCACAGAAATTAGAGTCATCTTAGATTTAAAAATCTAGTCACTTGCCGTGCTTCATTTTTGACTGTATCACTATTAGGCATAAGAATAATACGAATATAAACATGACACGATACGTACATTCTTCCGCGTTTGCTGTTGTCTCACTCTACTCTAGTTTCGTAGTTTATTTGGCAGACAGGATTTAAATGAGATAGCAGCAAACAGGAAAGAATACATGGCAAAATGTTTATATTCGTATTATTCTTATGGTGAAGAGAATACTGTATGTGATTCAAATTTCATCAGGTTCCTATTAGCAACCATCTCTTCTCACAGATAGGAAAAAATTCAGAACGTAGAGTTGGCCATATTGACAAACATCCCAAACAGTCTTGCCAGTCAGATTTTCGTAGTACACTGAAATTGTGCTACATTCGAAGATGAACAATACGGTATTTGTATTTACTTCTTTGGATAATGTATGAAAATGCAGTGGTCGAAACTCGCGGCGGAGAAAAAAAGCTCGTCTTCAACTTTTTTTTTAAATTTATTTACTGACACAGAGGTTTTGGCGCCAGTATTTATCTTTGTGCTTACAAAGCATGCATGCGTAGCGCTACATATATTCGACGGCAGAAGTTAGTTGTGGCGGCATGTACCAACATTTTTCATAACTTCCGCTTGCTTTGCACTCGATTCTAAGCCGCAGGCGGTTTTTTGGATTACGAAAACCGGAAAAAAAGTGCGGCTTAGATTCGAGTAAATACGGTAGTTCAAACAGGAATATGAAGTTCCACATTTAGAAAAAAAGTTTGTAACAAGAAACAAATAGATAGTTGATTTCTGTTGACTCTGTGTCATGTAAAGTACATGATGGGCAGGATTTGTTTGCACTGACTCCAACTGTGCATAGCAAAAATGAAACTGCAAATATCTGTGGTGAAACATCAGAGAAAATGCTCCTGATGATCCTGAGGAGACATGCTCAGTGTGTGTGTGTGGGGGGGGGGGGGGGGGGGGGGGGGCAAAAGTGAACAGTAAGATTATTGTGTGAAGTAGATGACCACACATACTTTGGGATGCATTTGTAGAGACCTTGAAGTTGTAAATCACTTCCCCTTACATTTACTCCTTCATGGTGGTTTGCTATTAACAGAATAGTTGCATTGTTGTTTACACAACTCCAAAGAAAGACAGAAAAAATCATTTCCATATAGACTTTGCATTCTTGAGAGATTGGACTCCCACCTGATATAAAGCATGAAATTGGGAATCCACATATAGAAAATTAACACATCTTATTACCTGCGACTCTTGCAGATGATCTTATTAAACAATGGAAAATCAAGAATGAAATAATGACAATATTATGAAAAGAACAGATTGCTACTCACCATACAGTGAAGATACTGAGTTGCAGACAGGTGCAACAAAAAGACTACTTAACACATAAGCTTTCGGCCAGAAGGCCTCCTTCTGAAATGGACATCATACATAGACACATTCATGCAGACACAGCTCATACACACA
This sequence comes from Schistocerca cancellata, assembly GCF_023864275.1. Lineage (NCBI taxonomy): Eukaryota > Metazoa > Arthropoda > Insecta > Orthoptera > Acrididae > Schistocerca > Schistocerca cancellata. Next base: position 10,532,236 of record NC_064635.1, on the reverse strand, counting down.
TGACCACTGTCTCTGGCTGCTGGGGCCAGATTGTGAGCATCACTTTGTGTTGCGCCTGTCTGTGACTCGTCTCTGCTGTGCCTGTCCTCTTTTTAGGTGATCTGATTATACAGATTTAATGTCAGAGGATGGGCTTGATGAGAAATGAGTGTGTTCATTAACTGAGGAAACATTAGGTATTTGCAAAGTAGGAGCTTGCCAACAGCTTTTAGCATGAGGCTTTCACATACTGTAGTGGAACGTGGTTGATCCATTTGTGTAAGAAAAAAGTATTTCCTTCATGCTGCTGCTACTTGCATCCAGTTCCAAAGCACTGTAGAATCGTTTTAAAAATTTAAAAATAAAAAATGTAAAAAGAATCTCTTGTCTCTTAATTAGAATGGTAAACATGTCATCTCATAGAAATGTTTGTTCCACTGACAAACGTGAAATAGTAAAAGTACTCTTGAAAAATGGCAAAGGATGCTTGCTTATGCATACATGAATATTCACAGATGCACAATCATGAACTTCAATCAGACACATTAAAAAACACGTGAACATCAGAACAGTAACCTTTTTTTAACTGCTGAGGTCAGTGACCAGACCCCTCTATTTTTGGTTTAAGTGAAAACAGGAAGCTCTTATGAGAGTTATTTCAACACTTATTGACTGTGCCATTATCATTCTTATCACACTGTTAATTTTATTTATTAATGTTTACAGACATCTGAACTAAAGATTGCATTTAATTCCGCTGTTATCTATGACGACACAGTGTTACCTACTTGACATCAGTTTGCAAAACTTCTTTTCAATTATTGTAAATGACTGTCATTGTATTCAGAAATGTTTCTTGTTTGTAACACTTTGGAAAGATTTTGTTGATTTTCTATTTCATCTTTATTTTAGTATTTATCTATATTTTCTGTATATTGAGGTTTACAGTGTGCATAAAATCAAACAGCATCGCTTTTCCTTTATTTGACTGTAATTATTTAACAGAAGTTTGTGTATCTCACACTGCTAGCTGCTTCCAGCCTTTGCGGCTGTTTCCAGTTGAACAATAATTACAGATAAATCAGAAAAATGCACATACTTTCCAAATTAAACTTCAGTCTGTACACAAAATATGTTTCAGCTGCCTACACATCTTCTGAATGTGATTCAAGGGGAAATACAACTTTCCCTACTCATTCATTTACACGCAGATGTTGATGAGGCAAACATTTTAACATGTTGTTACCAACATGTGCGTGGTTTCCTTCACTGTTTGTTCAGTTTAGATATCGAATGATGTGAAGGCTAGGCTGCCACCTTGTCCTGCTCTCTTCAGAAATACTGACTCCCCTACATCTTCTTCAGCAGGTTTGTATTGGTTGATATAACCAAAAAAAATAATGTGATAGTGTAAGACAAAATCTTCCATACAAAAATGATTGAATGTAGTACATTTTTCTCAAAAGGAACAGTTCAGCTTTCTTCAAATGTCCCTTTCGTTTTTCCATGTTGTTGTTGCTTTTTTTTTTTTTTAAAAAAACCACTTGTGGTACAAGTAGCTGTGTACTGCTATTTGAGTGATAGCACTCCTTGCATCACAACTTTGACCCATCCCCTTACACCTAGTGGTTTCCTGCAGCATTCTTGTGTTTGCTTGCAGCTGCCTGACTGTGGTTCAGCAGTTCTCTCTCTCTCTCTCTCTCTCTCTCTCTCTCTCTCTCTCTCCTCTCTGACTCTGTGTTTCGTAAGTGTATTTTTTGTGAACTTTTAACATTATCTGTGAAAGTAAAGTGTCTAGTAATAAAATGACCTGTGAATTTTGAGTTAGTAGGTTTAATTTATGAACTAGGAGTTCTATGTTTTGGATATTTCTGTAGGTATTTTACTTTTAGTGGATGGTTCAGTTCACGGTTTCAGTACTTTCACGAAAAAAATCCAAATCAAATCTCAGAAGCCATTTCTAGTTAGTTTGTGTGGAAGGGAAGTCCAAAAAGAATTGTGACGATGATTGCCAATATTAATAATTAATGGCAATAAATAATAATCCATTTTTAATTTGCTAATATATTTTAATGTTGGAATGCGAACAAACAGCAATTTGTTCCACCATCTTTTGTTCATTGTGAACCAGTTTTTGGTTTGAACAAGAAATTGTTCTACCAAGAAGTGACGGAAGAATCCATAACTATATCATCTATTTGCTTGTATTAACTTTACAATCTTAGACAGTGTTATTTTTTGTACATTCACATCGATAATGTAACACAAATGCAGGGTGTTTCGAAAAGGACTTTACAACTTTGAAAATTAATATAAATTAATTCATAGTAACTACAGAGGTGATTGTAGTGTTAATTTGTAGGGAAATAAATAAAGTTTTGCCTCACTTAGTTTTCTAGTGCTGAACCGCAACGTAACGAGCGCTAGTGGCAGTTTAGTTAAAGGTGGCTGCCTTCACTGGACCTGAGTGTCCTAGCTGTGTGTTTTGATTTGAAGAATCGAAGTCAGCGACAACAGTTCTGAGTAATTTCTGTACCAAGTATGCTGAAGGTCCTCCTAATCGGACTACATTGCAACATGTTCGTGATTGCCCTAAACTGAACATTTTTTGTGCATTAAGCAAGAACAAAGTGTACGGCCCGTTTTTTCCACGAGAGAACCACCAACAGGATAATGTACCTGTATAAGTTACAACAATTTTTGATACCACAGATTGATGAGGATGGCCAAGCACAGAATGTTTACTTCATGCAAGATGGTTCACCACCCCACTACCTGGCTGATGTCCAGGATTTTCTCAGTGACCACTTTCCATGTCAATGGATTGGCCACGATGTGCGAATTGCATGGTCCCCATGTTCCCCAGATGTGACTCCACTTTTTTTGGTGGGGGGTTCATCAAGGATATCGTATTTGTACCCCCTGTGTCGGCTTCTCTACCTGAACATAGAGCAAGAATTTATGCCACCACTGAGCAAGCTACACCTACAATTCAACCGTGAGTTTGGGAAGAAATTACTTCCGATGGGATGTGTGCAGGATAACCAACGGAAACCACATACAACATTTTTAGTTCAAGGTAAAGAAAACTTGATATGTTTCCCCACAAAGTAACACTAAACCCAGCTCTATACCTTCTTTAAATAAAGTTACATGAATTTTTAATGTTTTAAACTCCTTTTTGAAAAACCCTATATATTAGATAAAAATAACAACATTGTAGGAACAGACAGATTGCTACTTACTGTAAAGAAGACATGTTAAATTGCAGACAAGCACAATTAAGACACTTGCATTCTGGCCTGAGATGCTGCTGTTAGCAGTATAGTGTGCATGAGGTTTGCTTGCTTGTGTGTGTTAGTGGTGTCTGTTTCTCTCTTGCTGATGAAGGCTGTGGTCAAAAGCTTTATGTAAGCATCTTCTGATTGTGCCTCCCTGTAACTTAACGTATCATCGTTACTGTGAGTAGCAATCTGGCTTTTCCTACATTGTTGATATTCCTACCTGGAGTTTTCATTGTTTAATTGATAAGAATAACACATTAGACACTATAGTTTAGAATCTTTTACTAAATATTCACCACCAATAATATACTAGATCTTCTCAGAAAAATATTTGGACCAATTCACAGAGATGGCATATGGATGAAGCGACCTACCAAAGAGCTGTACCAGCACACTGACAGACTAACAGACGCGATCAGAAAACGCAGATTAACTTTGTATGGGCACATACAGAGAATGGACAACAACCGACTTACAAAGAAAATTTTTGATGTAGTAAACAGCTCAAGCAAGAAAACAAATTGGTATCATGAAATAGACGAAGACTTAAGGCAGATAGGGATCAACAGGCAAATGATAGGAGACAGGAAATTCTTCAGAAACAAAGTTAGGAGTGCAAAATTTATTGTAAAGGAGAGAAAGAAGACAGGAACATTATGGACAGAGCAAAGGAAACAGGAGCACAGCCAAAGGATGAAGAGATTTTGGGAAGAGAAGAGGAAGAAAGGGAAGAAGTGAAAATTGTGTCATCATGTGATTTTCGAGTTCAAACACTGTCCATAAGGGCAACAATGGAATGAATGAATGAATGAATACTAGATCTACACACACACACACACACACACACACACACACACACACACACACACACAAACTAGTACCTCAGTCACGGAGTTCAGAAATATGTGTTTGAGTATAAACCACTTTTAATTGATAAGGATTTCTGTGCATTCGCTTTACATCACTTGACAAAGTGGCGAAGAAATTTCTGTAGCTACTTTATTACTCACAATCTTTTGATAATCATCTCTCATTTATTTAATGCAACAATGAATGTTGCTAAGTCATTATGCTACTCACTACATTGTCTTTTGAGAACATGTGTTTTAATAGCATATACTGAGTGTCCAGAATAAATCATACTTGATGATATGATCCCTTCTGGACTTACTTGTACTAGCAAAGATCGTAAGCGCTCTCTTGTGGAGCCTGAATACTCTAACCATGCAGGCTGCAGCTGCCCCATACCAAATTTCATTCCTGTATTGTGACAGTGAGTGGATTAATCGGTAGTAATCAATCAGGATACTCCTTTAACCCAACAAAAGTACTCATGAGGAGAACAAATTGATTTGTCATTGAGTAAAGTACTAGTCAAAGAAAATGGTTTGATTTACTACAGCATCTTGGTAATGTTGTTGCTGCTCATCAGTATTTCTGCAGTGCAGTGTGTACATTGCTGTCCACCATCGCTGAGAACCATAAAGATTTTTGTTCCGTGTGTGTGGCTCATTGTGTATTCGTGACAGTGTGCCAGCAGTTTGGTGGGTGTGACTTGACTACATGTGATGCTCTCTTAGCCTTGCTTGTCTGTATTTGGCTTCTGATTAGTTTAGAGGCTTTTATAAGCTGTTATCGTCAGTGGAAATTAAGAGATGATACAGAAGTCAGGTATGATGATCTCATTTATTTTTGTGACGAATATATTCTTAAAATGGTGTGTGCCTGAGAATCCTATTACTGTGAAGTAATTACCAATTTCTTGTGCTGTAATCATATTAATTTTGAAAACTTGTTCAGAGTGCTGAAGTTTGACATCCTGCATTAAGCTGTGTCATTGTTTACATAATGGAATTTTGTTTTTGTGGTGATTGTGTACCACTCTTATGAAACACTTTACTACCACCTAACATTTGTGACCTCATACTGGAGCTCATTACATTACAGGTGTAAAATCTTTGGTGGCAAGTTATCATTATTAACTTTTGCCCAGCAGCAGCAATACTAAGAAAGATTATTGCGCATGTAACTGCGCAATGAATATGGGTGGGATATAATGGAGTGATAACAACTGGGACTTATTTTTTGTTGACAATGGGGGTATTGCATATGCCAGATGCTCACTTGCAAAGAATGTTCATGTAATAAAAGGAGGTGAAATTTTCGACTTTTGTTGTATCAGTTGTATTTGTTCCCAACTCGGTTCAGCCTTCTATCCTATTCTCAAATGATTTTGTGGTTCTGTGCAAAATTGATTATATGATATTATGTCCATGAATAGAAATGTAATGAGGTGACTGTAAATACATTTTCAATAAATTTACCTGCAACAGAAAACTATGCATTATGTATTTAAAAGACAGCATCTTTAAATTTGTGTCTTCAGTTTGTTTTGGTTAATGATATTGTCAAAGAATTAGCAATATTAGAAAATTTAGCCAAAATAAATAATTTCAAGCCATAAATAATTAAAGAAAAGTGTAGACAGAAACTGAAAGTTAAGCAAAAATAAAGTGCAAATCAAATTACTCCAGAAAAAGAGGAAACCAAATGAAAAAAAAAAAAACTGAATTTGTAGTTATGCCCTATTATGGATTCATTTGTAATAAAATAGGCAAATCTTTTAAAAATACAAATATCAAATAGGGTTCTGTACTGAAAACAGTATTACTGATGTTATAAGATACACAGCCAGTACAACAGAGACGCATTTGTAAGACAGGGATCTACAAAATTGGTTGTGACGATAGTGACAAAGTGTACATTGGGCAAGCTGGTAGAAACTTTCGGATACGTTATGAAGACCCCATGAAATCTATTGATAACAGCAAAAAGTCTTTGCGCATCTCTTAAACAATGAATCCAAACCCGTTAATGAAAAGCTCCAAATTTTGCATTATGCTAAAAAATGGAAGTAAACAAATATTTCAACTCGAAATCTAAATTTTCAGTCATTTTAAAATTCAGTCCTATAGACTTCGTAATGAGCAAACAGATCTTCAGAACAAAAAATTCCTCGGTAACTTCAGTCGCATTCTTCTAATGACCTGTCAGAAATCTTCTACAGTATACAGTAAAATGACACTTAAAATTCAGTGTCACCTTACTGTATATTTTAATACTTACTTTTATTTTGTTTTCCATACTGTTTTATTTCTTATTATTTTTTAACTTTCTGCAATCATGCACACAAATATATAGCCATAGTATTTGAAATTATTCAGTTTATTTTGGCCTTAGCTACCTTTACTCTTTGATCAATATAATACCTTCGTAAATGTCAAGCTCTCTATCCAGTACACAACATTTCTGAATCAAAATGAACAGAAAACAAAAATTTGGAAACACTGTCATTTCAGTATGTAAGGCATAGTTTTCTGTTGCAAGGTCATTTATTTAAAATATTTTTCCATTCACATCATTACATTTCTGTTTGTGCAGGTAAATATATTCTATTTTTTTACAGTATCACAAAATCACTTGAGAACAACCTAGAAGGCTGAAACTAATTTGGAACAAATAAAATGAATACAGTAAAAGTGGAAATTGCCACTTTATTTAATAAATTCATTGCTGCGGTACCTACTGTGGAAAAAAAAATTCATGTAGTTGGTGGATTGTGACACTGCTGCTTGATTGAACAATTTCATATTTCTCAGTGACAATACAAAGTGTGGATTATTTATGTTTCTTGAGAACTAGTTTCCTGCTTACAAGGCCATCACTAGACAATACATATCATCATTGTATATATCAGCAAGCTACTGAACAACTTTGGGGAAGATATTACTTATGAGAGATGTACTACAGAGCTCATAGAATAAAAAAGTGATCTTTGACATGGGAGAAAGCTTGAATCAATATGTTGGCGAACTTTCTGAAGTTCTTGTAAACATTTTCAAATTGTACAAATTCATATTTTCATTTTAGACTAGCAGTAGTGTACACGAGATTATATTCAGGTGTAAATATACTGTCAAGTCTTTGACACCAAGTGGCATATATCAGAAAATCAGGAAGCTCTTGGGAAAATTATGTGTTGGTCAGGCAGGCAGAGCTGTGGCGGTTTGGTAGCTTGAACGTGAGAGAAATTGCTGATTACATTAGACAAGTGTTTTCAAACAGAGACCATCCATTTGATGTACATTGTGACATTTTTCATATAGTAAAGGACTGAAGAAACGTGTCATTGCTGGTGGAAATGCAAGGAAGAAGTAACCATTGTGACACAGAAAGCTACCTCAGTTTAAAATGAACTGTTTCCTTTAATTTATGAGTATGTGAGAGAACTAGGTAATTGCACATAAACCCGTTTTAGATGCTAACAATTTGTTTTTGTTTGAAACCTGTACTTAATATCAGAATCATAATATTAATTGTTACAACCTATAACACTTCTGCTCATTCCATATAACCTTGTCTGCAGTTGTAGCAATCATTGTCACCCAGCAGTTGCCCAAGAAGCCAAAAACTGGTTTTTAAATGAAGAAATAAATAATAGTTACACGGCATCAAAAAGTGTTTTTTCTTATTACAAATTTTCATATGAGGGTAATCCCAAAAGTAAGGTCTCCTATTTTTTTATAAGTACATAGACCTGTGTATTTCTATAATGGTTTACATCAGTTTACAGCTTGAACATTTAGCTATTTTTCTACATAATCACCATTTCTGTCGATGCATTTTTGTAGACGCTGTGGTAGTTTTTGTATGCCCATGTCATACCAGCTTGCCGCCATGCTGTTCAGAAAGTTATGAACCTCTTCTTTCACCTCATCATCGGAGCTGAATCACTGGGACTACAATTAACGCTGACAGGTACTGTGAGACTCTGAAAAAACTCAAACGGGCAATTCAGAACCGGAGAAGAGGAAAGTTGAGTAAGGGCGTACACATTCTCCATGACAACACTCGCCGACACATCGCTCGGCAAACCATTGCTCTCCTGCAACAGTTTCAGTGGAACATAATAACCCACCCACCCTATAATCCTGACTTGGCGCAGTGACTATCACCTGTTCCCTAAGTTAAAAGAATGTTTGGCCGGAAAGCAATTCAGCTCTGACGACGAGGTGAAAGAAGAGGTTCATAACTTTCTGAACAGCATGGTGGTGAGCTGGCATGACATGGGCATACAAAAACTGCCACAGCGTCCACAAAAGTGCACCGACAGAAATGGTGATTATGTTGAAAAATAGCTAAATGTTCAAGCTGTAAACTGATGTAAACCATTGTAGAAATAAACAGGTCTATGTACTTATAAAAAAACAGGAGACCTTACTTTTGGGATTACCCTCGTAAATAGATCTAATGGGGACAAGGAAGGATGTTGCACAAAGGTGAGACAAGTTAATAGTAGGTTCAGATTCTGTTACAATTAAATCATCAGTAATTTTAGGCTTGTCAAGGAATAGCAACAGTTGATTATAGCTTGAATAAAATAACTTTATGAGTGACAGATAACAGTGATGGGGCCATTGTTGCAGATGTTCTACTAGCCACACATAACAAAGCTCAGTTTGTACCTATAAAACTGATGAAACAGTGAGCACATAATGTGCAAGGAAGAAAAGCAATTGGCTGGGATCTGGTTCCTAATATTTGTCTTGGTGACACTTCAGTCATAAAGTTTTTTAAATCAAAGTTTATTGAAACTGATCCTACAAGCAGACGAAATGAGAATATATTTTTGATATTAATACTTGCAAGTTCTTGAGTTGTATTATGTTCAAAATATTGCTTAATTAAATAGATTTACACTTTGTTTTTCATTATTTTAGTTCTGATCCAAGAATGGCTGCTGAATATTCCTGTCACTTGACCAGGTGTGATATCAGTACATTTGGAATTGGTATATGGTAACAGCAGTGACTGATTATCAAAACTGATTTTAAAACAGTCTGTGCCAGTTTATTTGTAACATTAATGGTAGAAAATTTTTTGAGTGAGAACTAACATATGGAAAACAAAGAGATTAAAGTATGTTTTAATAAGCAATGTCTTGCACATAATATGATTACAGAATATGCACCAATCATCACTCTTCTTAAGTATTCCATGATGCTTACTGCAGTATTGGTGGTTTTCAAACTAGGTTCTCATCATGTTGATATTAAAGAATAATGGTTTTGATGGCTCCTCACAATTTAGAAGCTCTTCAAAATATTTGCTAGCAACTTGCAGTTGGCTATGTTGTTTGTAACCAGTCTCTTTGTGGAAGCTTTGAGGTGAAGCTTCATTGGTTTTAACACTTTCACCTCTTCTCTAAAGATTTTGCAAAAGTGCCAAGTTCTGTTCTTTTTTAAATCAATATCGTGGTCCTCTAATATTTACTTGTTGTCTCGGTTTCACTAGCATGATTTTGGAAGTGTCTCTTCCAATTTTTGTGAAAGTGCTCAAATCTACTTCTATTTTATGATAATTCAGTTATATTGTACAGTTATTTACTTGTTTAATAAGTCTGATATTTACAGACCAAGATAAGCTTACAACTGTCATGACAACTCTTAGCCAAAAGTTTTTAAGTTTTTCATAAACTCACTTGTCTAGCACAGCATTCCTTTTGGCAACACTAGAGCATTTCTCTTCTCGGAAAGTTACATATTTTTTTACGATTGTATGCTAGGGTTTTCTCATGTCTGTTTATGATGTGAAGGTGTTGAAGATGCATTTCCTCCACCATTTATATCCGGCCATAAAACAAAACTCTGTGTTTGCACATTGTTTCTGTAATTTTTTCATTCAGCATGTATTTCATGTTTCAATTTTTTATGTTGATTCCATTTATAAGATTTTGGATCTGGTATAATTTGTAAGCTTGTTCTCCCTTTTTGGTCTAATTCTGCTTATAAATGTCTCACTGAGAGGATAAGGCTATTTGATAAACACAGACATTTTGCTTTATGATGAGAGTTGTAATGATGAATTTTGGTGTTACAGAAAAGCAGTTTTTGTTGTAAATGTGTCATGTGGTGTGGAATGCTATTTAAGTTTTCCTGTTTTTCCAGCTCTTGCTTTCAAAGGTTTTGATGTATACTGTTTGCTGTAATCTATTATTATTGTTCTTCTTCTTCTTCTTCTTCTTCTTCTTCTTCTTATTATTATTATTATTATTATTATTATTGTAGTAGTGGTTGTTATGTCTTACATTGTTAGAATTCAGTGAACTCCTCATTTTAATGTTCAGAAGAGTTAGTGTCTTTGTTTTCTCATCAAAAGTGCCATGTCTCAAAATAAATGGTACAGCCAGAAATGTTCAAATCTGTGGCTAAATCTGTGGACGTATTCTAAGCTGTCGTATTCTGTTCAAAATGATGTGAAAATACGTGACACTCGGTCACCTTGCACAGTAGGTAATGTTTTTGGGATCTAGCACACAGACTCAGTACAGATAGCAGGTGCAACCTTCCCAGTGCTCTTCTGTTGTAAAGTGGCGTACCTTAGGATGCTTTTAATGAATGTGAGTGTGTGTGGGCTGCCAAATTGCCCTGGTAGCTGTTATCTGTGTCCCCACAACGGCTTATCTTGTATCAGTGACACTACTGGCAAACACCAGCTGTTTGATCAGAAAGCAAGTTTACACACCAGTCGGTAACCATGGCACAGGTAGAGGTATCACTGTAATACTTTTCAAATATTTTATTGCTGCACATTTATGGTAAATCTTGTCATGTTAATACAGTAATATTTTTTACTGGCAAAATACTTTGTTTCTGTGGGCAGACTGCTGTTTTATTATTTCTGCCCACAGCAGCCTATTGTGTATACTGTCACACATTTTGACCAATTCAGATGTGATTCCCCCCCCCCCCCCCTCCACTCTCTCTCTCTCTCTCTCTCTCTCTCTCTCTCTCTCTCTCTCTCTCTCTCTCTCTCACACACACACACACACACACACACACACACACACACACACACACACACACACACTCGTGTGTGCTCTCATTTAACCAGTCACAATCTTTAATCTTTTACTGACGAGAATAGTTCCTTACGTCTCTCTATGTTAATTTGTCAGTATTCAAGTTTTTTTTCCTTCAAAATACATGTATGTACAAGTTTGTCATTGGTGTCTACCTTTTTGGTGTAAAATTTAACTTATGCACACAATTTCTGCGAAAACTGTCTGTCGTAATCTAATAGTTATCATCCAGTTTTTCTTTTTCAGATGAAGACCCATTATTTAGTATCTCTCTGTCATAAATATAAATACAGATTCAACAATCATTGTCATATGTTTCTCTCCTTTGTTGTGCATTTGGGATGCATTATGATATGAAGTGAGACACTTCATCAGTTGCAAGTTTGAAGAAAAGAAATGAAAAATAGTTTGAATGAGGATGAGGTTTTTGGTTTTGCAGAGTTTGGATTTTGAAACACCCACTCTGAGAAATAGCTGCCCCTCTTGTTATTTCATCAACAAATGTGTATTGAAAAGTGAAGAAAATGAAATATGAAATTCATCTTCTACTAACTTCATGTGTGGTGAATTAGCAGATTTGGTTGTAGAGATGTTCTGTTGTAGCAGTGTGAGTCCATTTGCATGACAGTGTGCATAAGATTGTCAGTCTTCTTTTTGTGACTTAGAATGTATAATGAAAAACCGTCTTTCTCTCGCTCTCCTCCTCCAATTGCTTCCAGTGATAATATTTTCCAAAAACTGACACAGGAAATGATGATACTTGATACTTTTATTGTGCATGATATGCAATTTTGAAATGTAATTAAGAGTATTAACTATGTGTACATTAAATGCATTTCAGTAAGAATTGAGTTAACTTCCCCCCTAAGATTCCTCATTTGGTTTTTTTTTTTTTTTTTTTTTTTCCTGAAAGACTCTCTACATACTGTGCACTTAACATATTTGTGTAACTGGTAATATTTCCCACAAATTAGATGAAATAAGGAAAAAGATCCTTTTCTAATTTCAGCAAAATAAAAGATACGATCTTCAGAAACTAACTATTTATTAAGTCGTGGCGTGACAGTGCATTTACAGTACGGTTTAGAGAACATACACAAGACTGCCAACTGGAGCTGTTAAACAGTTATTAAATAAGCATTGGTCCACCAGGGGCTGCTTAGAATTGGCTGCAGGTGATAGAGGTGCCGGACCTGTGTTTGCGGCCTCTTGTGGGGGCCCGGAGCACTACTAAAATGTGCGCAATTATTGACACATGCCAGGGTAGTGGTGGCGAAGGTGTAGTAAAATGCGATTTACTATGGTCCTATACTTTATATGTTGGATTTCAGTGTTATGATACAGAGTAGTTTTCATCTGATAGTTTGGAAATTAATAATTCTGTAAAGGACTAAAATGTTTCAAAAATGATATGGCCAAGTTTTGTTTTGCTCCTATTCACAAGAGACCCCCATGACTGTTTGTGATTATCACTTCAAAGGATGACAGATCTGTCAAGTGAGCTGTTTATTTAACCATAATTAATCTTGGGTGTAAGCATGTCTTCAGTGGCACACACAGACAACAAATTTTTGTCACTAGCTGAAGGTTGGCTTAGGTCTTAAACTCCTCACAGTTAAAAAATTAATTTAGCCAACTTGTGGCTGATATTTGTATGTTGCATTTGGTGGTGTATAATTCTGGGAAGACTCAGAACTGTAGGCCCCTTCATTTGGATAGAAGACAGAAAGAATCGGACTTAAAGGCACGAAGATAACAGAAAAGTGGAAAGTGGCTATGCTACAATATCTAAGTTCTGGAACAAGGGGAATACCACAAAACATGTGATAAAAGAAAATCAAATTTGTGTTGTACCTGACAGTGTAAGCCTGAACAGTGATAGTGAAAAATTTCTTCCTCAACAGGCTTATTTTTATATATATATATATATATATATATATATATATATATATATATATATATATAAAAAATAGAGGGAAACATTCCACGTGGGAAAAATATATTTAAAAAGAAAGATGATGAGACTTACCAAACAAAAGCACTGGCAGGTCGATAGACACACAAACATACACACAAAATTCTAGCTTTCGCAACAAACTGTTGCCTCATCAGGAAAGAGGGAAGGAGATGGAAAGACAAAAGCATGTGGGTTTTAAGGGAGAGGGTAAGGAGTCGTTCCAGTCCCGGGAGCGGAAAGACTTACCTTAGGGGGAAAAAAGGACGGGTATACACTCGCGCACACACACACATATCCATCCACACATATACAGACACAAGCAGACATATTTAAAGACAAAGAGTTTGGGCAGAGATGTCAGTTGAGGCAGAAGTGCAGAGGCAAAGATGTTGTTGAATGACAGGTGAGGTATGAGTGGCGGCAACTTGAAATTAGCGGAGATTGAGGCCTGGTGGATAACGGGAAGAGAGGATATATTGAAGAGCAAGTTCCCATCTCCGGAGTTCGGATAGGCTGGTGTTAGTGGGAAGTATCCAGATAACCCGGACGGTGTAACACTGCGCCAAGATGTGCTGGCCGTGCACCAAGGTATGTTTAGCCACAGGGTGATCCTCATTACCAACAAACACTGTCTGCCTGTGTCCATTCATGCGAATGGACAGTTTGTTGCTGGTCATTCTCACATAGAATGCATCACAGTGTAGGCAGGTCAGTTGGTAGAGCACGTGGGTGCTTTCACACGTGGCTCTGCCTTTGATTGTGTACACCTTCCGGGTTACAGGACTGGAGTAGGTGGTGGTGGGAGGGTGCATGGGACAGGTTTTACACCGGGGGCGGTTACAAGGGTAGGAGCCAGAGGGAAGGGAAGGTGGTTTGGGGATTTCATAGGGATGAACTAAGAGGTTACGAAGGTTAGGTGGACGGCGGAAAGACACTCTTGGTGGAGTGGGGAGGATTTCATGAAGGATGGATCTCATTTCAGGGCAGGATTTGAGGAAGTCGTATCCCTGCTGGAGAGGCACATTCAGAATCTGATCCAGTCCCGGAAAGTATCCTGTCACAAGTGGGGCACTTTTGTGGTTCTTCTGTGGGAGGTTCTGGGTTTGAGAGGATGAGGAAGTGGCTCTGGTTATTTGCTTCTGTACCATGTCGGGAGGGTAGTTGCGGGATGCGAAAGCTGTTGTCAGGTTGTTGGTGTAATGCTTCAGGGATTCCGGACTGGAGCAGATTCGTTTGCCACGAAGACCTAGGCTGTAGGGAAGGGACCGTTTGATGTGGAATGGGTGGCAGCTGTCGTAATGGAGGTACTGTTGCTTGTTGGTGGGTTTGATGTGGACGGACGTGTGAAGCTGGCCATTGGACAGGTGAAGGTCAACATCAAGGAAAGTGGCATGGGATTTGGAGTAGGACCAGGTGAATCTGATGGAACCAAAGGAGTTGAGGTTGGAGAGGAAATTCTGGAGTTCTTCTTCACTGTGAGTCCAGATCATGAAGATGTCATCAATAAATCTGTACCAAACTTTGGGTTGGCAGGCCTGGGTAACCAAGAAGGCTTCCTCTAAGCGACCCATGAATAGGTTGGCGTACGAGAGGGCCATCCTGGTACCCATGGCTGTTCCCTTTAATTGTTGGTATGTCTGGTCTTCAAAAGTGAAGAAGTTATGGGTCAGGATGAAGCTGGCTAAGGTAATGAGGAAAGAGGTTTTAGGTAGGGTGGCAGGTGATCGGCGTGAAAGGAAGTGCTCCATCGCAGCGAGGCCCTGGACGTGCGGGATATTTGTGTATAAGGAAGTGGCATCAGTGGTTACAAGGATGGTTTCTGGGGGGTAACGGGTTGGGTAAGGATTCCAGGCGTTCGAGAAAGTGGTTGGTGTCTTTGATGAAGGATGGGAGACTGCATGTAATGGGTTGAAGGTGTTGATCTACGTAGGCAGAGATACGTTCTGTGGGGGCTTGGTAACCAGCTACAATGGTGCGGCCGGGATGATTGGGTTTGTGAATTTTAGGAAGATGGTAGAAGGTAGGGGTGCGGGGTGTCGGTGGGGTCAGGAGGTTGATGGAGTCAGGTGAAAGGTTTTGTAGGGGGCCTAAGGTTCTGAGGATTCCTTGAAGCTCTGCCTGGACATCAGGAATGGGATTACCTTGGCAAACTTTGTATGTGGTGTTGTGTGAAAGCTGACGCAGTCCCTCAGCCACATACTCCCGACGATCAAGTACCACAGTCGTGGAACCCTTGTCCGCCGGAAGAATGACGATGGACCGGTCAGCCTTCAGATCACGGATAGCCTGGGCTTCAGCAGTGGTGATGTTGGGAGTAGGATTAAGGTTTTTTAAGAAGGATTGAGAGGCAAGGCTGGATGTCAGAAATTCCTGGAAGGTTTGGAGAGGGTGATTTTGAGGAAGAGGAGGTGGGTCCCGCTGTGACGGAAGACGGAACTGTTCCAGGCAGGGTTCAATTTGGATAGTGTCTTGGGGAGTTGGATCATTAGGGGTAGGATTAGGATCATTTTTCTTCGTGGCAAAGTGATACTTCCAGCACGACTGTGGTACTTGATCGTCGGGAGTATGTGGCTGAGGGACTGCATCAGCTTTCAGACAACACCACATACAAAGTTTGCCAAGGTAATCCCATTCCTGATGTCCAGGCAGAGCTTCAAGGAATCCTCAGAACCTTAGGCCCCCTACAAAACCTTTCACCTGACTCCATCAACCTCCTGACCCCACCGACACACCGCACCCCTACCTTCTACCTTCTTCCTAAAATTCACAAACCCAATCATCCCGGCCGCACCATTGTAGCTGGTTACCAAGCCCCCACAGAACGTATCTCTGCCTACGTAGATCAACACCTTCAACCCATTACATGCAGTCTCCCATCCTTCATCAAAGACACCAACCACTTTCTCGAACGCCTGGAATCCTTACCCAATCCGTAACCCCCAGAAACCATCCTTGTAACCATTGATGCCACTTCCTTATACACAAATATCCCGCACGTCCAGGGCCTCGCTGCGATGGAGCACTTCCTTTCACGCCGATCACCTGCCACCCTACCTAAAACCTCTTTCCTCATCACCTTAGCCAGCTTCATCCTGACCCACAACTTCTTCACTTTTGAAGACCAGACATACCAACAATTAAAGGGAACAGCCATGGGAACCAGGATGGCCCCCTCGTACGCCAACCTATTCATGGGTCGCTTTGAGGAAGCCTTCTTGGTTACCCAGGCCTGCCAACCCAAAGTTTGGTACAGATTTATTGATGACATCTTCATGATCTGCACTCACAGTGAAGAAGAACTCCAGAATTTCCTCTCCAACCTCAACTCCTTTGGTTCCATCAGATTCACCTGGTCCTACTCCAAATCCCATGCCACTTTCCTTGATGTTGACCTTCACCTGTCCAATGGCCAGCTTCACACGTCCGTCCACATCAAACCCACCAACAAGCAACAGTACCTCCATTACGACAGCTGCCACCCATTCCACATCAAACGGTCCCTTCCCTACAGCCTAGGTCTTCGTGGCAAACGAATCTGCTCCAGTCCAGAATCCCTGAAGCATTACACCAACAACCTGACAACAGCTTTCGCATCCCGCAACTATCCTCCCGACCTGGTACAGAAGCAAATAACCAGAGCCACTTCCTCATCCTCTCAAACCCAGAACCTCCCACAGAAGAACCACAAAAGTGCCCCACTTGTGACAGGATACTTTCCGGGACTGGATCAGATTCTGAATGTGGCTCTCCAGCAGGGATACGACTTCCTCAAATCCTGCCCTGAAATGAGATCCATCCTTCATGAAATCCTCCCCACTCCACCAAGAGTGTCTTTCCGCTGTCCACCTAACCTTTGTAACTTCTTAGTTCATCCCTATGAAATCCCCAAACCACCTTCCCTTCCCTCTGGCTCCTACCCTTGTAACCGCCCCCGGTGTAAAACCTGTCCCATGCACCCTCCCACCACCACCTACTCCAGTCCTGTAACCCGGAAGGTGTACACAATCAAAGGCAGAGCCACGTGTGAAAGCACCCACGTGCTCTACCAACTGACCTGCCTACACTGTGATGCATTCTATGTGAGAATGACCAGCAACAAACTGTCCATTCGCATGAATGGGCACAGGCAGACAGTGTTTGTTGGTAATGAGGATCACCCTGTGGCTAAACATGCCTTAGTGCACGGCCAGCACATCTTGGCGCAGTGTTACACCGCCCGGGTTATCTGGATACTTCCCACTAACACCTGCCTATCCGAACTCCAGAGATGGGAACTTGCTCTTCAATATATCCTCTCTTCCCGTTATCCAGCAGGCCTCAATCTCCGCTAATTTCAAGTTGCCGCCACTCATACCTCACCTGTCATTCAACAACATCTTTGCCTCTGCACTTCTGCCTCGACTGACATCTCTGCCCAAACTCTTTGTCTTTAAATATGTCTGCTTGTGTCTGTATATGTGTGGATGGATATGTGTGTGTGTGTGTGTGTGTGTGTGTGTGTGTGTGTGTGTGTGTGTGCGAGTGTATACCCGTCCTTTTTTTTTTCCCCATAAGGTAAGTCTTTCCGCTCCCGGGACTGGAATGACTCCTTACCCTCTCCCTTAAAACCCACATCCTTTTGTCTTTCCCTCTCCTTCCCTCTTTCCTGATGAGGCAACAGTTTGTTGCGAAAGCTTGAATTTTGTGTGTATGTTTGTGTTCATTTGTGTGTCTTCCTATCCTTATCAACTCATACTTTTGTATACTGTGCGTCCATATTTTGAGCTGTTTATTTCCATTTCAGTATTATGACAAATCCTTTGTAATTGTGACATTATCCCTGGGTGAATAAATTAAATCAAATGTGTCTATAAAATTTGCTTTTGTGCTCCTTCCATTTTTGGTACCCTTAGTCATTGTTTCATATAGTCCCCCTTCTTATGGCAGATTTATTTCATTATTTGCTGTTTCTAGACCTGCTTCATTCAGAATTTAATCTGCATGTTCAAATATTTCTGTAGCTTCACATTTCAAAAGTTGTCTTAAGAAAAAGTGTAGAAACTATTTCTGATATATTAATGTGCTGTTTACAAAGCATATTAATAGTTGACATAATATTTATCGCCTGCTTCCAAAAAACGACAGTTTTGGATTCTCACAGTTGCTGTGTCTACACTTCTTGTTTTTGGTGCATGCAATAAATTTTTCGTTTTAAAAATTACGTAACAAATTGTATGTTTAGCTGCTTCGAAGAATTTTTCATTTTGGTAATGATGCTGTTTTTACACTGAGGATTTAGGATGATGTCTGGGATTAATAGAAAATGTGGTTTACTATAACAATATTCACTATATGCTGAAAATGATAAACCGTAAAGTTCCAGACAAAAGTTCACCCAAGCAATGCTACTATCAGATCTTGTACTATCAGAGCTGTTCAGAGTCTATTGCGCGGATCCTGTTATCCCTACATAACGAAACTGTTCCATAATTGTTATCGATGTAAATGTTCAAAGTGAATACTCGCCAAAATTTGATGTTAATACTCATCAAACACCACACTAGTAACGATAGAAGGTCTGTCCTGCGGCGACACATGAAAATACAACATACGCAAACTGAGAATAAATCACTGGAGTCGTTCCGCAATTAACACTTTACCCCAATGTGAACTCATTGTTATGTGCATACTGAGTTAAGTAATACAGCATCCAAAGCTGTTCCTTGCAACTGCACAGACGCGACGCAGCTTCCGACATGGAGTGTGCCCTGATACGAATCTAGAAGAGAACTATGGCCTGAATGCAGCTCACAGTGCTCTTATTTATATAGCCTTGGTGTGGACTGCCGAAAGTGCAGCCGACAAAATTTGCCATCCTGACTAGCAGCTGGGGCTAGTAGAGCACCACTTCAAGTTACTAAATAATTAATTGCTTCTTTCGCTGAAGGCCGATGAAGCTCTCAATTTAATTGTGCAATCAGCACACAGGTAAGTATCTATAATAAAATTCTGCTGTGGCTAGGTTAAATACTTTTGGCGATAGAATTATTTTAGTTGTACTGCACGCAGTAGATGAGCTCTGCACTTGACCTTTGGAGAGATGCTACAGCTGTAGTTTTATGGCTACCTTTTGGAAACTTCTCACATATAGCTACCTTACGGGAACTTCTCACATCTTTGTTATTAATCTCCATTCTTCTTAAATCTACGCATCCTATCTTTATCTAATCACTTACTTAATCTATCTTGCTTCCGTAGTTTTAAGACACAAAAGCAGAAAATTATGAGTTTCAACCAAAATATTTCTTTGTGAGATCCATCATGCTGTTTCCATTAAATTACAATGAAAAAGGAATCCAAATATAAATTTTGAAGTCTCTAGCTCCTTCCTGTTGCACCGATGATTGTTACATAAAACGTCCAAATTTTGAAAACTCTTAAAGTTACTAAACTGAAACTTAACACATTATCATTTTAGCATCACTCCTGACATGCTATTAACTTTACAGATTATGTACTTTACTTTTAAAGTATTGTGCAACATTCGTGACGTCATAGCTACTAGTTCCAGCGGACTAGGCTGGCACACAATGGAAAGCATATGAATGCTATATGGCGTAAGTAGGCTGCTTCCCTACATACTGTTTACAAAACTTCTTCAAAATTTGGATGTGTAGTGCTTAAGATTTGACAGTTCTAGAAATTAATGTGGGAAATTTGTTGCAGATACTTATTTGCACACTTGCTTGTTATTTTGATCCTCAGTTTGATGCAGCTCTCCATGTCAATCCATACCGTGCAAGTCTCTTCGTATCTGTATAACAGACTACATCAGTTTGTATGAGCTTACTGTGTTTATACATTAGTCTCCTTGTACAGTTTTTACTCCCACCACTCCAGAAATCCCCTTCCCCACATACAATCACTTACCTGCGTTACCAAAATGGCGATTTGTCGATGCTTCAGGACATGTCCTATCAACCAATTCCTTCTGTTTGTCTGATTGTGCCATGCATTTCTTGTCTTCCCGATTTCGATTCGGAAGCTGTTCACCTACCTAATCTTAAGTGTTCCTTGGTAGCGTGGCATCTCCTAAGCTTGTGTTCTCTTCGTGTCTAAATGGTTCATCATCCGTGTCTAACTCGTGTACAAGTTTACACTACTGACAAATACATTTGGAGAAAGCTTCCAAACACTTACATGTATATTCAATGTTATCATATTTCTCTTATACAGGAAGGCTTTCCTTACTTGTTACAGACGTCAAATCCAGGAAGCTCTGAACCAGCAGACATTCCACCAGTTCAAAGCATATGCTGAGCAGCAGTATCCTGGAAACCCGGAACAGGTGAGCTGGTTTGATGTGTAATGTCTGACAGAAGCAAGGACCATTGCACTATACTTACTGTCATAGACTGACGCCAATATTTCTTTTCTTCAGGTGTTACTGCTTTGTTACTTGCCTCATTCCAAGAATTGTTCCCTGGTAGAAGCTGTTCCTCAATACAGCAGGTTCCACTAACTTTTTCTGTGACTGCTTTATTTTGTTCTAAGGTCTGAACATGTTGCAAGGTTCATTCTATATGTGTACATAAGAGTGTGTATTCATCAGTTTCATATTAGTACACAAATGTAAAAAAGGTCTGAACTCTAAGGATTTATAGAAGATTATATGTTTCGATAAACGTACCTTCGTGGTCTTTTAAGGTTTCGAGTGGAAGGGGTCAGGTGTCAGCAAACTGCTTTTCAGTTCTGGGCTTATTCTAACCTCTGTTTTGTATGTATATGGGATAGAGAGGGGACCCCCAAAATATGAAGTGATCTTTGCATTATCTTTGAAGTCGCTATAGAAAATATGTTTAAGGGGAAAAGAACTGAGCTATAAGTATTTCTAAAGTTAAACAGTGGAAAACTCGGGATGGAATAATGAAGGATAGCAAAGATGTTAAGTTGCAGATAGGCACAACAAAGTACATAAGTGCCTATGTCCGTATCGGATCCACCAACCACCAGCAATACCTCTACTTAGCAGCTGCCACCCATTCCACACCAAGAAGTCCCTTGCATACAGCCTAGTCCCCCTTCGGCATCACATCTGTAATGGCGAGCAGTCGCTCTCGAAAAACACCGAGGGTCTCGCTGAGGCATTCACAGATCGTAATTATTCTCCCAAGCTTGTACGGAATCAGATTACCATGGCTTATCCTGCCAGTCACCCCACACCTTCCGAAGTCCCGCAGTCTGGCCACAGAGGAGCATTGCCTTAATGACTAGGTACCACCCAGGACCAGAACAATTGAATCACATTCTCCACCAGGGTTTCGACTACCGCTTGTTGTGCCCTGAAATGAGGAATGTTCTACCCACTGCCCTTCCTAACCCTCCCACAGTGGTATCCTGCTGCCCACTGAACCTACACAATATCCTCGTCCATCCCTGCATGACTCCTCTTCCCAAACCCCAACCCCTTGCCTCACTGCTCATCCCTGTAATAGACCTCGAAGTGAGACCTGTCCCATACATCCTTCCACGGCCTCGTACGCCAGTCCAGTCAGAAGCATCACGTATACCGTCAGAGGCAGGGCTACCAGTGAAACCGGTCGTGTGATTTACGAGCCAAGCTGCAACCTGTGTGCTGTGTTCTATGTGGCCGTGACAACAGACAAGCTGGCCGTTCGCACGAACGGCCATAGACAGACTGTGACTGAGAAATGGCTGGACCACCCAGTTGCTGAGCATGCTGTCCAACACAGCATTCTTCATTTTAATGACTGCTTCACGTCCTGTGCACCACACCAGCATTTCTGGAATGCACAGGTTGAAACTCTCCCTGCAGTATAAACCTCCCGGTCTCAACCTTCGTCAGTCATTATCCTTTACCCACCTATGCCCTTCCCCGTTCCCACTACAGCACTATGCAGCCCTCTGTTCCACCGACACACCCACAGTCATTTTAATTCTCTCCTTTCCCGCTGTCCCTCTCCCCACACACCCCTTGCCTTCTGTCTAACCCCCTGAGTGCACCTAGCTGCCCTATCCTCTCTCCACCTTGTCCATGTGTGTTCCCCCAAGCAGCACTTGACTGTCCCCCACCGCTACCCTGCTACAGCTACCCCTACTCCTCCCTCTCCCCATCTCAGCGTCGTCCTTATCCCCACCACCCAGATTACTTCTACTATCATGCTCTGCTGTTTGCGGTCTGGACTCTCCAGCCAGAGACTATGGCCACGTGTGTGAACTGCAGTTGTGTTTGTGAGCGCGCTCCTTTGTGTGTGTTTGTTTGTTGTCTAATTCCGATGAAGGTCTTTTTGGCCGAAACCTTACGTGTTTGACAATGTTTTTGTTGGCCCCCTCTGTGACTCAACATCGCCACTATGTGGTGAGTAGCAATTTATCCTTTCCGTAACATTCCTGAAGTTAGTATTTTTGCGAATGCTTTACTTTATGTATAAAAAATTAAAGACTATAATTTAAAGATTTATTCTTTTCTTATTTAAGCAGTGTGTATCGTGCAATTATAAGGAAATTCTTTGACTAAAAAAATTTATTCTTTAGCATCATGTAGCCTCGTCTCAAAACTTGGTAATTAACTTATCTCATCTTTATTGTCGGTAAGTGTTATGATGGTTCAGAATTAAGAACTCTACTGCATTTCAGTCAGAAAGTTTGCAGTGAAAAATGTAATTGCTGGATTTTTTACATTTGCTGCACAAAATGTAGCCAACATATGCAAATTGTTTTTAAATCTTGGAGGAGAGTCATGTCCCAGTCCGAACTGGAGTTAATATATTTTATATACCACTACAAGCTGTACTTGTTACACTGTCAGTCCTGTTTGACCACGTACATCAAATTCAATACAAAATTGAGTTGTAATTGCGACATATTCTATTCTCTGAGGTGCCGGACAGGTACCGGACTATCTTTCCCGTACAGGCCGCAGTAGCTCAGTAGAATCCAAATCCACGGAAGTTATGTCGTGATTTGCAGCAAGCAGTGCTGGTGAGGCAGCTGCAGGAGCAGCACTACCACCAGTACATGCAGCAGCTCTACATCCAGCAGCAGCAGCAGCAGCAGCAGCAGGGGAGGGCCGTGCCCGGCGCCATGGATGGCGACACAGACGAGCAGGCCAGGCTGCTCCAGCACCTCGGCTCCAACGGCACGCTGTCACCCCGGGGCGAGGACAGTGACGACGAGGACGAAAATGGAGGTGCGCCACAAATTCTGCTAGCCTCGTTTTTCGCTAAGTAGGGCATCTTGGCACTTTTCTTCGCATAACGGCAAAATAAAAATTTCTGTTATTTTTAGGCGATGATGGCTTTTTAATATTTTTGATAACTCGTAATTTGGCTCGATAGTAGAAGTCAGTGACAGGGGACCTTCTGAAGGTGCTCTCTTTGGTTACAGAGCATTCCAGAGATGTTCTCTATGGTTACAGAGGATGTTTGAAGTGACTTCTATAATCAGTGACACTGTTTTTAAAATACGAGAGAATGCCACTTCAGCTTGGCTTCATGCTTCACCCTGTTAACATATTTTTATATTTATATAATTATTTTGTACTTAATCATCAGGAAGGTGATATGGATTTTCTTAATTACGCTTATACAGGTATACAGTAATATTTTACATTAAAAATTACACATTAGATTTGGATTTTAGATTAAAATACACAAGTTCGATTTTTGAATACCATGTTGTTGCTGCTGCTGCTTTTTATGTTGTTATCTTCAGCCCAAAGACTGATTTGATGCAGCATTCCATACTAGTGTGTCCCGTGAAAGTCTCTTCAGCTCTATACAACTACTGCAACCTACATTTATTTGAAACTGTTTACTGAATTCATCCCTTGGTCTCCCTCTGCAGTTTTACTTCCCGCACTTCCCTCCATTACCAAATTGATGATTTCTACATGCCTCAGTACTTGCTCTATCAACCAGTTCCTGTTACTTAAGATTTTCAGAGAGTGCATTTCAATCAGTGTTGCAAATATATTCTGTAAACCTACAAATGCTATTAATATAGATTTACTTATATTAAATCTATCTTTTGAGATAAATTGTAGGATCGGTACCACCTCACGTGTTCCTACATTTCGCCAAAACCCGAACTAAAAGTTCTCTGAAGTAATTGCAACCATTCACCAAACTGATCTTCCTGAAGGTCATTTGCTACCAGTTTTTCCATTCTTCTATAAATAATTTGTGACAATGTTTGGAATTTGTGGCTTACTAAACTGGTGGTTCAGTCAGCAACACCCTTCTTTGAAATTGGTATTATTGCATCTTCTTTAGGTCCGATGGTATTTCGCCTGTGTCAAATATCTTGCACACTCAGTGGAATACTTTTGTCATGTTTGACTCTCCTGAGGATCTCAATAATTCAGAGGAAATGCCTGCTCTGGTGTATGACTTCCATGTAGAGCTTTCAGTACTCTGTCAAGTTCTGTCCTATCTCCCATCTTATTTTCTCCTACCTCATCTTTTCTTTCTATAATATTGTCCTCCAGTTTCTGTCCCTAATATGAACACACTACAAATTCATTACATCTTTCAGATTTCCATCTCTGCTTAGTGCGAGCTTGTCGTCTGTGCTCTTGACATTCGTACTCCTTCTTCTCGTTTCCCCAAAAGTGTTTACTATTTCTGTAGGCAACACCTGCCTTACCCCTAGTTATTCATACTTCTGCAGCATTCCGTTTGTCTTCTAGTTATTCCTGCTAAGCTATTTTGCACTTTCTGTGAATCTCACGTTTTGGTGTGTGTTTGTGTTGCCTTTAGCCTGCTTCATTTGCTGTATTTTTGTATTTTCTCTCTTCATCAGTAAAATTCAGTATTTCTTGCATTGTTGAAAGATCACTACTGGGCCAGGTCTTTCTGCTTGTTTAATCTGGTGCCACAAATATTTCATCTACAGTAGATACCCACTCATCTTCTGCTGTATTCCTTCCTGCTGTTTCACTCGATCCTTGCCTATTACTCCTCTTGAAATTCTGAACAGCCTCTGCTTCTTTTAATTTATCCAGATCCATCCTTCTTTATTTCCTACTTTTCTCCAGTTTCCTCAGTTTTAACCTGTTGTTCATAACCAATAAATTACAGCCAGAGTCCACATCTGTCCCCTACTAATGTCTAAATTGTTGTTTCAGAATCTCCATTACACTATTATACAATCTATCTGAAAACATATTACCTTCTTTCATGATTCTTAGGCCAAGTAGCGCAATGGTTAAATTATGCTCTGTGCAAAACTCTATCAAGCAGCTTCCCCTTTCCCCTGTCCTTGTTCTCCTGCTATTTTTCCTTATCTTCCTTTTCCTGTTATCAAATTCCAGCCCTTATCGCAATTAAATTTTCTTATCCCTGAACGATCTGTATAATTTCCTGTATAGCACCATACATTGTTCCAATCTCATCATCTGCAGAGTTAGTTGGCATATAAATTTGTTCTACTGTGGTGGGTGTTGGCTTTGTATGTACCTGGGGTGCGGTAAAGTGTTTATTGTGCTGTGTATTGTAGCTCAGATGCATTCCTATTTTCTTATTGGTTAATGGACATGCTCTTGTACTCAAGTTGATTTACTGTTTATAATTGTCTATTCATCCTCCCACAAACAATGTTGTTCGTGCTACCACAATTCACTAATTCATACTATATCCAACATCAGACTATACATTTCCCTTTTAAAATGCTCTAAGCTATCTACTCAACTAAGGCACCGAACATTCCACACTGTGACCCTTAAAATACACACACCAGTCACTCCCAATGAAGAAATGCTCCTAAACAGTCACCACTTGGAGATCCAAATAGTGAACTATTTTACCTCTGGAATATTTATCATAAGAGGATGGCATCACTGTTTAATCATATGGTAGAGCTGTATATCCTTGGGAAAAATAATGACTGCAATTTCCCCTTGCTTTCAGCTGTTTACAATACCAGCACACCAAGGCTGTTTTGCCTAATATTGCAAGGCCAGATCAGTCAATCATCCAGATGGTTGCACTTCGTACTACAGAAAGGGCTCCTGCCCTTCTTCAGGAACAATATGTTTGTCTGACCTCTCAATAGACACCCGTCCTTTGTGGTAGGAGGTGTTGAATCACGGACAGACACTATGACAAGACTACTAAACATTTGAGCTTTCGAAAAAAAAAAAAAAAAAATCTTCCTTGGAAATGAGAAAAAACCTGAATTTTTCACACTGTGCTTCATTCAGTGTACAAATATTGATGCCTTATTCTGGTGCTGAAAGGTCATTATAGCTTGTTTGAAATCACGTTACAAGTCTTTGTGATATTAAGATGCAAACAATTAGTTATGAACCACTCTCAGACCTGTTCAACTACCATTTGAGCTGTGTCTGCTAGAGATGTTGAGAGGTTCCTGAACTCAGAATTGTTCAGGCCCTTCAAAAAGTGTGCTAATGTGTAATGTGTAGACTTGTACAAATATCATTTAAATGGTTTAACAAAAAATTATGTAGCTTGTCTCTCTTGGAATGATATGAACAGATTTAGTGATTAATGAAAAGTGTTTAAATTTCAGGTGGTCTGCCAACTCCGTCAGCTGCTTCGATGTGGACTCGAAAGGACATACGCGAATTCAAGGAAGCTATCCGAAGGGAGTCGGGAGATGCCATCATAAAGGTTGGCCACGGAGAAACAGTAACGGTGAGATCATCGTACACGTGTGCATCAGTTCAATGTTGTGTGCTGCTGCTTCTCAACTAAGTCCTAACTTTTCTGTAACCAGTACAAACCAGTCCATGAGGCAGGAGTAATTGTTACGAAATTGAAAATAATTCCTTAATTGAGAGTGCCTTGAGTGCGTCACCAGATTCCTGTTCTGGGACTCTCACAACATTGATTTTGCCTGGAGGGCTAGAAGCCATTTTTCAGGTTCTTCACAAGCTCCAGTGCTGTTCTGTTATTTTTATTTCCTGTCTCACAAATAACAGACGTGTGTGTGTGTGTGTGTGTGTGTGTGTGTGTGTGTGTGTGTGTCAGACTGGCATGATACTTAAAAAAGATCTATTATTCATCTTGTTTGCACTAGTTTTTTTAAAATGATTGGTTTCAGTTCAACTTGAACTTTCCTCAGATCTGTAGACGACAGAATGTACCCCAGAATGTACCTGATTGTATTGGTTAGAAGGGTAACCTGTGCAACTTCAGCAAAAAAATGTACATGCCCTGTTACATAATAAAGTAATGGTTTAGTAGAATCCACATTATTAATATAACTCACAAGGCTACTGCCAACAGGTGGATTATTATTATTATTATTATTATTATTATTATTATTATTATTATTATTATTATCCGGTCATTCTTCTGAGTGGTTTGATGCAGCCCACCACAAATTCCTCTCCTGTGCCAACCTCTTCATCTCAGAGTAGCAGTTGCAACCTACGTCCTCAATTATTTGCTGAATGTATTCTGGTCTCTGTCTTCATCTATAGTTTTTACCGTCTACAGCTCCCTCTAGTACCACGGGAGTTATTCCTTATGTCTCAACAGATGTCCTATCACCTTGTCCCTTCTTCTTGTCAGTGTATTCCACATATTCCTTTTCTCTGCAATCCTGCTCAGAACCTCCTCATTCCTTACTTTATCAGTCCACATAATTTTCAACATTTGTCTGTAGCACCACATCTAAAATGCTTTGAATCTCTTCTGTTCTGGTTTTCCCATAGTCCATGTTTCACTACCGAATGTACATTCTCAGAAATTACTTCCTCCAATTAAGGCCTATGTTTGATACTAGTAGACTTCTCTTGTCCAGGAATGCCCTTTCTGCTAGTGCTGGACTGCTTTTGATGTCCTCCTTGCTCCATTCGTCATTCGGTTATTTTGCTACCTAGGTAGTAGAATTCCTTAACATCATTTACTTCATGACCATCAATCCTGACGTTAAGTTTCTCATTGTTCTCATTTCTCCTACTTCTCATTACTTTACTCTTTCTTTGATTTACTCTCAATCCGTATTATGTACTCATTAGACTGTTCAATCCATCCAGCAGATCATGTAATTTTTCTTCACTTTCTCTGCAGATAGCAATATCGTCAACAATTCGTATAATTGATGTCCTTTCACCTTGTATTTAAATTCCACTCCTGAACCCTTCTTTTCTGTCCATCATTGCTTCTTCGACTTATAGATTGAACAGTAGGGGTGAAAGACTACATCCCTGTCCTACACCCTTTTTAATCCGACCACTCCGTTCTTCACTTTCCAGTCTTATTTTCCCTCCAGGCTCCTGTACATGTTGTACATTACCTATCCCTCCCACTAGCTTAACGAACCTTAGAATTTTTAACATCTTGCACCATTTGACATTATTAAACGCTTTTTCCAGGTCAACAAATCTTACGAATGTGTCTTGATTTTTCTTTTCTTTTGCTTCCATTGTCAACTGCAACATCAGAATTGCCTCTCTGGTGGATTTATCTTTCCTAAAGCCAAACTAATCATCATCTAACATATTCTCAATTTTCATTTCCATTCTTCTGTATATTATTCTTCTCAGCAACTTGGATGCATGAGCTGTTAAGCTGATTGTACGATAATTCTCTCACTTGTCAGCTCTTACAGTTTTTGGAATTGTGTGGATAATATTTTTCCGAAAGTCAGATGGTATATTGCTAGACTCATAGATTCTACACACATATGTGAATAGTCATTTTGTTGCCACTTCCACCAATGATTTTAGAAGTTCTGATAGAATGTTACCTATTCCTTCTGCCTTATTTGATCTTAAGTCCTCCAAAGCTCTCTTAAATTATGATCCTGATAGTGGATCCCCTCTCTCTTCTAAATCTACTTCTATCTCTTCTTTTATCATATCAGACAAATCTTTCCCTCATAGAGGCCTTCCGTGTAATCTTTCCACCTATCTGCTCCCCCCTCTGCATTTAACAGTGGAATACCAATTGCCCTCTTAACACTTTGCTGTCCAAACATCTCGTACAAATTGATTCGCTTGGCACCGGCAGCGCTAATTCAGATTACTTGTCTGGTCACCGGCCATTCTTGACATTATTTGGAGATTATAAATTGTTAAGTTTTACTAATCTCATCATTAGTTCTCATAAGTTCACAGTCCTGTTCCCCTACTTTCATGAAATTTCAGAGGTATACATATGTAAATAAGTACAAAATTTGTTTGTTTCATATATTTGTTTATTTGCATTGTCTTTGGTACTTAGTATTTCACTTTCATATGATATGCAGCAAAACAGTCTCCAAGATGTAACGCAACTCCACAAGACTTGCACATTAAGTTGTTTGTTGTCCTTTTTTTGTTTTTGGAAGATACATCGAAGTTCCTTTTTTCGTTTATTCGTTTCAGAAATAAGTCTTAGTTGGTGTTGCTTTATGTAACCAGAAAGTCTGTCAACTGGATCGTGATGAGACGTATGTGATGTAGTGGCAACCTCCCAAGTTTTGCTCAGAAGCAGGTACATGGTCTTTTATTCGCGAAACAGACATTTTCAGTAAAAAAATCGTGAAATTGGAGACTCTTGTATTCTGTATTGAAATATTGCCATGTACGGAATGCACTAAATAATATGCAATTAAAGAGGTACATGCAAACCTTTTTTGACCATTTTATAGTTTTTCTGTATATAGGGTAATAACTCAAATATTTTCGAAGCTCTCCATACCTTTGCATTGATGACAAGCTTCAAACACATTGACTTTTTGTGCATTATATTTTTTCAGAAATCGTCTATTTTGCCCTATCATTCCACAAACTTAAATTTTCTTTTCAAGTAACTTCTCTTCAGGTTCTACACTGTTACAATAATTATCCATGTAGAGGCGATGCCACTTACCGTAAGAAGGTGTCAGTAGTTCTATCTTCTGTTTTTGCTAAAGGCAGTCCAGCGCCAGGATATATCTTGAATGAGGAAGTGTATCCCGTACTTGAATCACATAGCATCTGAATGATTATGCCATATTTTATTATTTTCAATGGATTGTAAACTTTAAAATGGTATCATTACTTCATCCATTGAGATGTTTGACTTAGACTAAAAGTTTCTTTAAACTTTTTTGAAGAATAAGCAATTACGAATTGCACTTTGAAAAGCCAATCGGCATTATCCAGTTTATTGTTATTGTTGGAAAAATGTAATAAAGATAGCAAGCCCAAACCATTTTCTAAGTTCGGGTCCCATAACATCGACAAATTTGGCATTTTTTAAATCCAGTTTCCTTCTATTGTGATTTTGACTGTAGTACTTGTTGTTTTCATTGCTAATATATTCAAATAGATCGATCCGAACATATAATTCTACGATATCTTTGATGCTGTGTGTATCTTTGGGAAATACGTTTGGACCCGGAGATCCTTCAAATTTATTATTGGTCCTCGGTAAATAAAAGTTTGACCAATGTGCACTGTCTTCTTCGTCTGATCCATCCGAATCAGTTGGCAACCGTAGTGTTCGCTGAATTCTTCTTGGATGTATTTCACTATCTTCTGACGTTTCTGCTTCACTTTTGTTTTTTTGATGTGCATTGTGTTCTTCCAAATTGGCCAAATCGTCAGGAACATCAGACAAGACGTTCACGCACTCATAGTCATACTTATAAAAACAAAATTGTTGATGTGTGTAACTTCCTGTCACCTAAACAAAACACCAACAGAATGCAAAAGATACTAAAGTGCTGTCGCTGGCCACTGCGCGATACTATGTTCACGCCACTGTGGTTTCGCCAGCAACAGAGCGATACTGTGCACATGACACCACTGTGGTGTCGCCAGACGACATAGTGTTAATGTTACCACCCTTGCTTTTAATTTCGCTGAAGGTTGCTTTGACTTTTCTGTATGCTGAGTCGGTCCTTCCGACAGTCATTTCTTTTTCGATTTCTTCACACTCGTGCACCCCCTTTGACAAGGCTGTTAGCAGAATGAGGGTAACTTCTTATGCCGGAAGTCTTCGGCTGCCAGTGCTGATTTTCTATTATAAATTTAAGTGGTGGTGGGGTTCAAATCGAGGACTGAGGATGTTTTGATTACTAATTAAAGCCCATACCCCTAGACTGTGCATGCAGAGGGGTATCTGGGTGTGAACAAAATGATATAACTTGGACACACAACACAACCAAGAATGTTACTACATCTTTATTAGACTGTGGCATGTATGCCAACCACCATAACATACACTGAACACAATAAGATAAGGCAAATGGATGTAACCAGTAATAACATACACTGAACACAATAAGATAAGGCAAATGGATGCAAGCAGCAATAAGATGATAACTGAGGCTTGCTGGGCTCTATCGGATATCCGCAGTATTCCTCTTTCGTGGCACACTCTCACGGATTACAACACGCTGCTAATGTGCGTGGCTTTTAAATGTGAACACATTACTTCATTCCACTTCTCTTGGGGAACAGCTCGGATTTGCGAGATGTCCACGGTGTCTTCCTCTGCAAGGCACGTTAACGACCGAGAGCCGTTGAGAGACAGCATCAGTGGGAAGCAGCAAATATGCATTGGAGAGGTTAATCTTGGAAAAATACTGACCACCGGTGACCTTAGCAAAAAGTTCGTCAGGGCGTGGCAAGAGGTACGTGTCAGTGATAGAAGAGCACTGACAGGAACTTTGAAATCGCTGCAAAGGCATAACCATCCCGATGGGCTCTCGACAGTCGCTGAGGGTGGTAGCCCATTCACGGGATGCGATGAGTTGGATCACCCCAGAGGTGAGGTGGTCGAGCCCCACCTTGACGTGATCACAGAGTGCCGTCGGTACTGGGCGAGCCCGAAAGAAAGGCCGAAGGTTTCACGGTTACATGGGCTGTGGAATTACTAGCACCACGCAAATCCACAAAAAACAGGGCGGAAAATTCAGAGCATAAAGAGCTGAGTTGTGTATAAGGCACTTGATCATGGACGAGATTAACTTCATCGAAAACAGTAAGCCCAAAAAGCTTACAGCCATCCATTTCAAAAAAATTTTGGTGTGTGCACTGTTCACGATCAGAAAAGTGAACAGATGAACCACATGCTTATATATGACTGGGGCCGAGAAACTGCCTAATATCTGAATGCTTTGTTTACTGTAGGTGACTAATGTACGTGACAGTGGCACCAAAGGGAGAGAACCCAAGCCTATGTACGTTTGCGAATTGATTAATGACATGGCCGCACCAGTGTTGACTTACATGTGCAAAACCTTCTACTAAACCTTGACCTCAATAAAAAGCTTACTAATAGCAACGGAGATTGCCAATAGACAATTGACATCCGTGTCAGCGTCTGCAGTAGGCTGTTGGAATTTTGCATTACAAGCAGGAGCAATGTGGCGAGTTTTGTTACACTGGTGGCAAATGGCCCACCGCTTAGGACAATCCGGCATATTGTGAGTTACAAAACACGACGGACAAGAGGGAAGCGTGGAGCAGTCACGTTGTTGTCATTACTGGGCTTGCTGTGCTGCTGCTGCTGCGGCCATGGCTGGCATACTGAGGTGGGCCATCCGCCAAGATGTTTTTCTCACATGTGGATTTTCACCACCATATTGTCCCATTGTGAACCGTCCCACAAACGGTGGGGGGGGGGGGGAGGGGGGGGTTGAACTTCTGCAACCTCACACCATGATATAATTTGAGTACCTGCAGCCCTCAAAACCTCAAATGATTGTGCAATAGTGCAAATGTCGAAGAGGGAGGGGTTTTCATATTGAAGGCCCTGCTCATGAACCTCACGATCAGGGGCCAAACGAATGATTGCATCACGGGCCGTTTGGTCGGAATATGACTCCTTATTTTCATTACTGATAAAGTGACAATGATGGTTTCAACAGTGAAGCTCAGCTGCCCATGTCTTATAGGAAGCTTCCAGTTTCTTGCGACACCGATAGAAAACAACTCGAGTGGCAATGACGAGTGTCCGTTTACAGTAGTACTTCGAAAGAAGGTCGCACGTGTTATCGAAAGAGAATGAAGACCGATCCTGTAGGGGGTCCAGCTGGCAAAGGAGTTTATACGTGCAACGCGATAAAACTATGAATGGGGGTGATTCGTGCCCATCTGCTGTGCAAGCAAGCATGATGGACATCACTGTTTTTCACCCCCTGATGTAAGAACACTTATGTCTTTCTTTCCTTTGGTGTCAACCGTATAATTTGACGGCATGTCAAAATGTATGGGTGTTGGTCAGCATTTCCTATCTGACCAAGAAGTTATTGCTTTTCTCTGTGCCACCTAATAATGAAGCGCTGAAATTCCACAAGTTTTTCTTAATAATTTTTCGGCAGCTTCTGTGCAGCTGAAATTCGCCTTCGAAGTGAAAAATCCCAGTGCTTCATAAACAGATCAATCCAGCTCCGACTAGCCTTAAAATTTTCAATTTTTTGCTGTCTAGCTATTTCATGTGCCTTAATTTTTAAAATTTCGGCGTTCACAGGCAGCAATTTCTGACACTGTTCCTTAACAAATTCATTTAAAATCACTTCTAGTGCGTGATATCGGCCACACTTTGGCCCACCAAATGCTTTCCTGCTACTTGAACATTCAAATAATTTCTCTGTCAGCAGTCGCCATCGCATGACGTTACTCTCATCAATCCCGTATCGCAGACCTGCAGCACGATTAGAACTTTTTTCCGCAAAAGAAATAACTCCCCTCTTGAATTTGGCACTATAATGAAAGCGCTTCATTATGGTTCACTAACACCAACAAGCACTTTACAAAATTCCACGAAGCAATAGGTGCCGCTACTTGAAATCTTAATGAGCCCCAGCTTATCAACTCGTGCAACAGTCCTAAAGCCTTGTGCATTGTTGGTATTTTAGTGTAACAAAATTTATTTTTGTTGCTACGAATATTGGAAAGGCTGCTACATATGAAGATGAACAATACGGAATTTCTATGTACTTTGTTGGATAATGTATGAAAAAGTGGTGGTCGAAACTCGGGGCGAGAAAAAAGCTCGTCTTCTACCATTTCTTTTAATTTATTTACTGACGCATAGGTTTTGGCGCCAGTATTTATCTTTGTGCCTGCAAAGCATACCTGTCTAGCACTACATATATTCAGTGGAAGAAGTTAGTTGTGGCGGCACCTACCAACATTTTTCAGAACTTCCACTTACTTTGCACTCGATTCTAAGCCGCATGCAATTTTTTGGATTACAAAAATCGGAAAAAAAGTGCAGCTCAGATTCGAGTAAATACGGTAATTGTTTTGCAGATATGTGAAGTAAGTGGGCATTAACAGTTTTTTGTTTGTAAATGATTTTGTTGATGTGTTCTCTTTGTAGGTACGAGTTCCAACACATGAAGATGGCACATGCCTCTTTTGGGAGTTTGCAACAGACAACTACGATATTGGTTTCGGAGTATATTTTGAATGGGCGAAACCGACCACCAGTCAAGTTTCTGTTCACATCGCAGAGAGCGAAGAAGAAGATGAAGAGGAATTTGACGACGACGAGGACAATGACGGTATGAATTACATTTGGGACATATGCTGTATACAAATACATCCGCAAAGTGTCTCTGCAGTGGCAAGCTCCGCGTGTCTTGCCTCGAGGGTTGCGTAAGGTTGGCAAAACATTCATTTCACTGTATAAGCTAGGGGCCGGGATTCACCGCTAGTGGCCACTGTTATGTTGGGAGATGGGAGTCAACATTATTACAGTGAAAAAAAAATCATATTAATCACAATTAAACACTTTATACTCACCAAAATCACTGTAGGTGCTGGAAATGTTTTCCTCGTTTTTGAAGGCATAGTTAAATATGTTTACATTTGTTTGCAAACACCTTTACCAATGTTCCACGTGTCATCTAATACAGATAATCAGTTGTTGCAGTCTTCAGTTCATCTAATATCTTTGGGTTATTTTTATAATAGAGGGAAA
The DNA here is from genome assembly GCF_023864275.1 of Schistocerca cancellata. NCBI lineage: Eukaryota > Metazoa > Arthropoda > Insecta > Orthoptera > Acrididae > Schistocerca > Schistocerca cancellata. The sequence continues at coordinate 10,497,223 of NC_064635.1, read as the reverse complement.
CATTCCACGTGGGAAAAATATAATTAAAAAGAAAGATGATGAGACTTACCAAACAAAAGCGCTGGCAGGTCGATAGACACACAAACAAACACAAACATACACACAAAAATCTAGCTTTCGCAACCAACGGTTGCCTCGTCAGGAAAGAGGGAAGGAGAAGGGAAGACAAAAGGATATGGGTTTTAAGGGAGAGGGTAAGGAGTCATTCCAATCCCGGGAGCGGAAAGACTTACCTTAGGGGGAAAAAAGGACAGGTATACACTCGCACACACACACATATCCATCCGCATATACACAGACACAAGCTTGTGTCTGTGTATATGCGGATGGATATGTGTGTGTGTGCGAGTGTATACCTGTCCTTTTTTCCCCCTAAGGTAAGTCTTTCCGCTCCCGGGATTGGAATGACTCCTTACCCTCTCCCTTAAAACCCATATCCTTTTGTCTTCCCTTCTCCTTCCCTCTTTCCTGACGAGGCAACCGTTGGTTGCGAAAGCTAGATTTTTGTGTGTATGTTTGTGTTTGTTTGTGTGTCTATCGACCTGCCAGCGCTTTCTTTGGGTTATTTTGATACACGAATGTTGCAGCCACACCCGAAAGGGAATGGTCGGGCAGAGACAGATCCGGTGAGTGCAGGGGCCAGAGACCTTTCATAATTACTCTGCCTCCACAGATGTCATTTAAAAGTCGTACGGACTGGTGTGCCGTATGAGTAGTGGTGTTGTCTTGTTGGAAAAATAAATAATTGAAGTCATTTTCATTTAGCAGGGGAATAAATCGTTAAATTATCTGGGATTAGTAGACATTGAAAGTTAACGTTAATATCGAAAAAGATCAGCCTATGATTCATGTTCACATTATTTCTCCCACATTCTTATTTTCTCTGTGTGCAATGGCATTCTCATAAGGCGTGTGGATTTTCTGATGACCAAATTTGTGAATTTTGGAATTAATGTCGCGACACAGGTGGAACCAAACCTTTTCAGTGAAAAAGGTTCAAACTAAAACATTAACTGTATGTCAGTTAACAAATCACTGAAACCATTAACAGTATAGTATTACGTGGTCTATACAATGTAATTGTTGCACAGCAGTATTTTTTAAGGATACATCCCCAGGTTTTTGGTTGCGGCCTTACGTGCTATCATACGAGACACTCTCCTCACTGATTTTGTTGGACTCCGCAGCATGATGTCCAAAGTGTCATCAAGCTTATGATAGTCAAAGTGTCATCAAGCTTCCGTTCTATGGGCTTCCCAGTTCGTGCTGCATCTTGAACTACATGTGCTGTGTGGAATTGGCAAGTTAAATCCTGTACAGAGTCATGATGTGGGCACCTTGCAGCAGGAAAGCGTAAACTAAATTGCCGCCTCACATGGCCTGAAGAATTTCCTTCTGCACAGAAAACCTCTTCCACTAAAAATGCTCCCTCTGCAACATTTATTTATTTATTTATTTGTTCTTGGTAATTACAGCCTATTATCTGAAAAGCTAAAATAGGCCATACAAATCACATTTCCTTGGATAGTAATAAATTACATATTAACTATTTATTTCTGACAATTTTTAAAATACTGCAACTACTTCTATAAAACTACAATAAGACCCTTAACCAGTTACCCAACTGCTGATACTCTCTGCAATCGTAAGCATTCTCCCAACACACAGTTTATGCAAGAAGTGGACGATAACACGACTAAAAGCTGCAACACACATGCAACACTGCTGTCCCCCGCCCTACCACTGCAGATCCACGGAACACGTGCAGGCGAGACTTGAATGTGCTGACAATTTTACACATCCTGCAAGGGGAGACACGTGAGGCTCACTGCCGCAGAGAGACTTTGCCGACGCACGGTAAATTATATTAGAATATTGGCAGAGAGCTGAAATTCAGCAATGCCCTTTTGTTTTTGCAAATTTTTGAGGTACTAAAAGTTTCCTGTAGTTTATGTTGGGATAAGTTTTCTTGTAAGGCTTTTGGTATAGTTAAGATGGAATTTGATTCTTTTATACATGAAACAGGTCTCTCCAAAAATTAATCTGCCCTCCAACTAATGTTCAATTCGTACAGATGATGCTCAAAGGGGCTCAGGAATAGTCTCGAAGCAGTAGCCATCTGATTGTCATTGACATGTCATGCAGTTTGTGTGTTGTTGTGTTTTTTTTAAGATTATATATTTATTTACACGCCAAGTCCCTTAGGATCAAATTGAGGACCAAATCTCCAAGGTCACGGAAAGTGTCAGTACATGAAATTACGACATAAAAGTAATGACAGATAAAAATAAAATGTTTATGGACCCGAAAGACTCAATCTGTAAGTCTAAATTAACATAATCGACAACACAACAAGAATCAGCTTAATTTTTCAAGGAACTCCTCGACAGAATAGGAGGAGTGACCCATTAGGAAACTCTTTAGTTTCAATTTGAAAGTGCATGGATTACTGCTAAGATTTTTGAATTCTTGTGGTAGTTTATTGAAAATGCATGCAGCAGCATACTGCACACCTTTTTGCACAAGAGTTAAGGAAGTCCGATGCAAATGCAGGTTTGATTTCTGCCGAGTATTAGCTGAGTAAAAGCTGCTTATTCTTGGGAATAAGCAAATATTGTTAACAAGGAATGACAGTAAGGAATATATATATTGAGAGGCCAGTGTCAAAATACCCAGAATAGTGAACAAGGGTCAACATGAGTTTCGTGAACTTTCACCACTTATTACCCAAACTGCCCATTTTTGAGCCAAAAATATCCTTTTAGAATGGGAAGAGCTACCTCAGAATATAATACCATATGACATAAGCAAATGAAAATAAGCAAAGTAGACTAATGTTCGTGTCGAACGATCACTCACTTCACATACCGTTCGATTAGTAAAAATGGCAGCATTAAGTCTTTGAACAAGATCCGGAACGTGGGCTTTCCACGACAGTGTACTATCTATCTTAACACCTAGAAATATGAATTGTTCAGTTCCACTAATCATATGCCCATTCTGTGAAATTAAAACATCAGGTTTTGGTGAATTGTGTGTTACAAACTGTAAAAACTGAGTCTTACTGTGATATAGCGTTAGTTTGTTTTCTACAGGTCATGAATTTAGGTCATGAACTGCACTATTTGAAACTGAGCCCGTGTTGCACACAGCATCCTTTACTCAGCAAACAGAAATATTTTAGAGTTACCCGTAATACTAGAGGGCATATCATTTATGTAAATAGGGAACAGGAGTGGCCCTAACACTGATCCCTGGGGCACCCTCCACTTGACTGTACCCCACATTACAGCCATTCTCAACATTGTGAATAATGACCATTTGCTGCTGTTGCTAAAGTAAGAGGTGAACCAATTGTGAGCTACTCCCAGTATTCCGTAATGGTCCAACTTCTGGAGCAATGTTTTGTGATCAACACAATCAAATGACTTAGTTAAATCAAAAAATATGCCAAGCATTCAAAACCTTTTGTTTAATCCATCCAGTAGAGATAAGAGAATACAGCATTTTCAGTTGTTAATCGACTTCTAAAGCCGAACTGTACATTTGATAGCAAATCGTGTGATACAAAATGATCAATTATCCTTACATACACAGCCTTTTCAATAACTTTAACAAACACTGATGGCGTAGAAATAGGTCCAAAGTTATCTACAATATCCGTTTATCCCATTTTATAAAGCGGCTTTACTACTGAGTACTTGAATCGTTCAGGAAACTGACCATTCCTAAAGGAAAAACAACAATTCTGGCTAAATACAGGGCTAACATGTGCAGCACACATAACCATGAGACTCCTTAGTCTTCTGTGATTTAATTATTGACTCAATCTCCACCTTGTCTGTATCACAGAGGAATATTTCAGATATCAACCTCGGAAAGGCATTTGCTAAGAAAGTTATATGATTCCCTGTAGAAATTAAATTTGTGTTTAATTCACCAGCAATGCTCAAAAAATGATTGTTAAATACTGTACATACTTCGGATTTATCAGTAACAGAAATATTTTTACTGCGAACTGAGTTCCTTCACAACTGACTATATGGTTTTAATTTTATCCTGTGAACTAGCTATTCTATTTGCATACCATATACTCTTTGCCTACCTAATTACATATTTAAACACCTTACAATACTGTTTGCAATGGGCTACTGTAGCTTGTTGTGCCTACTTCTAACATTTTGATGTAATTCCCACTTTGTTCTACAAGATATCCTTATCCAACTAGTCAGCCACCCGGGCTGCCTATTGCTGCTAGTACACTATTTAGAACATTCTAATGGAAAGCAACTCTCAAAGAGCATGAGAAATGTGTTAAGGAAGGCATTACATTTATCATCTGTTATCGGCACTATAAACATCCTCCCACTCTTGTTCGTTTGCTAGGTTTAAAAAACACTCTATTGCTGTTGGATCAACTTTCCTCCATAGTTTGTAATTATATGTGACATTTTTTGAGTAAAAAAGCCTTTTAGTTTTAAAATTTGTACATTATGGTCTGAAAGGCCATTCACCTTTTCACTAACAGAATGCCCATCTAGTAATGAAGAATGAATAAAAATGTTGTCTATGGCTGTGCTGTTATTCCCCTGCACCCTAGTTAGAAAAAACACAGTCTGCATCAGATCATACGAATTCGGAGATCTACCAACATTCTTTTTCTTGCACCATCATATACAAAATTTATATTGAAGCCACCACATATAACTAATTTCTGCTACTTCCCACAAAGTGAATCAAGAACCTTGTCTACCTTGAGCAGAAATGATCTGAAATCAGGGTTAGGGGGTGTATAAACAACAACAGTTAGTAGTTTCACTAAATTTAACTGCTCTGCACAAGATTCAAATGTCTGTTCAGTGCAGTGTCATGATAGTCTATGGACTCAAATGGAATACTGTTTTTTACATGCATAGGCACTCCCCCACCCCACACGGAACTCTTTGAAAAACAGCCAGCTAATCTGTATCCTCGTAAAGGATGCCTCTGAATTGTCAAAATATTTATGTGGTGCTCTGATATACCAGTAATATCAGAGTCAACTTCTTTAAGCAGTTCACTAACATTATCTCTAATACCTCTTACATTTTGATGAAATATGCTAATTCCTTCTCTACTTGGAAACATTATATCCTCATAAGGTGAGACCTTATTTAGAGGAACTTGTGATTCTAACTATTCATAGAATCATAGAATGAATATACTTGCAAATGCTTTGAAAATTCTACATAGGATACCAAAATGTCAAACCGCGAACCTTTTGGAAGAAATAGATATCAGAATGCCATCCTAAGTGAACAGATGTACCTCAGATGTAAAAATCATCTTGAAAACTTTATTGATGTAATAGAAAAAGGAAAGGGATGAACAAAACACAAAAAATAGAAAAAAGACAACATTAAGATCACACATCTATGTGATGCACAATATCCCTTCCAAAAACATCTCTGACTGCCTAAGCGATAATTTACTTCATAACATAAAGCATAATTGGAATGATCTTTGATTTTACACTAAATTTCTATAGAAATTAAATATATGACCTATTTACCAACATAGTACATAAAAGAGCTTTATGTTCCAAGATAGTTCACGGATGTCACTCCATGTAGAAGTAAGTGCAATACAAGTTTAAATCTCACAGTACTGTTGCATAGGAACCTGATAATGGCATACAAGCCAAAATCAAGTTTGTCATGAACTTACACAATCAATAAGAAATACACAATTTGCAGCTAATTTTGTCACAAAGTATGAACAAGGTGCCATATTATGGCATTATGCAACCAGTGTGCCCAGCAGAGAAGGTTGTATTACTTTGTCTGTGCTAAAATTGTCTCTTCTGGCTCTTCGACTTTTAGTCTGACCCTCTAGTTGTCTTCTCGGAGGCATGGCTTCCATAGTTACCATATAATAAGGGAAGCTGCAGCTATTCAAAATGAAGAAATTGAAAATTAGGAAGTTACTTGAAATTTTGTGGTAATTGCAGCAAATAAACACAAAGGTAGTTCCATTTTGTCTAAGAGAAAGTAAGCTAAAAAACGATGTCAGTAAACATTGTCATGTACAGTCTGTGTTGCCCTGAGAGGCTTCGTTACTATGATGATTTGTTTTGCACCTCTGAGAACATCAACCACCTAGCAGTTGTGGCCTTCTGTGCCAGATATGCTTGTGTTACTGCAACTGAACCATACGCAAATTTAAATGTGAATGTCTGTAGAATGCAATTCCACAAGATGTTATTTTTCTGTGTCATTTCTACCGTAGGACCTGACTGGTATGCATGCTAGAAGTTGGTGGCAGTGTAAGAGACAGAGTAAAATGTTTCTCATGTGTGTATGTCTACTTCTTTTCACGTTTCTTAATGCCCATGTACACACAGGATTTTTTTTCAGTGCACGCCTGTGGTGTAGTACCTTTCAATTTATATATGTTTCATTGTTCTCCTTGTATAATTAATGTTAAAAATTGATACTTCAATTTTTGATGTTAACGTATTAATATTATTATATGTATACTATATAAGAAAAATTTGGAGTAGGTATTAAAATCCATGGAGAAGAAATAAAAACTTCGAGGTTCGCCGATGACATTGTAATTCTGTCAGAGAGAGCAAAGGACTTGAAAGAGCAGTTGAACGGAATGGACAGTGTCTTGAAAGGAGGATATAAGATGAACATCAACAAAAGCAAAACGAGGATAATGGAATGTAGTCTAAGTCGGGTGATGCTGAGGGAATTAGATTAGGAAATGAGACACTTAAAGTAGTAAAGGAGTTTTGCTATTTGGGGAGCAAAATAACTGATGGTGGCCGAAGTAGAGAGGATATAAAATGTAGACTGGCAATGGCAAGGAAAGCGTTTCTGAAAGAGAAATTTGTTAACATCGAGTATTGATTGAAGTGTCAGGAAGTTGTTTCTGAAAGTATTTGTATGGAGTGTAGCCATGTATGGATGATAAATAGTTTAGACAAGAAGAGAATAGACGCTTTTGAAATGTGGTGCTACAGAAGAATGCTGAAGATTAGATGGGTAGATCACATAACTAATAAGGAGGTATTGAATAGGATTGTGGAGAAGAGAAGTTAGTGGCACAACTTGACTAGAAGAAGGGAACGGTTGGTAGGACATGTTCTGAGGCATCAAGGGGTCACCAATTTAGTATTGGAGGGCAGAGTGGAGGGTAAAAATCGTAGAGGGAGACCAAGAGATGAATACACTAAGCAGATTCAGAAGTATGTAGGTTGCAGTAGGTACTGCGAGATGAAGAAGCTTGCACAGGATAGGGTAGCATGGAGAGCTGCATCAAAGCAGTCTCAGGACTGAAGACCACAACAACAACAACAAACATGTATCCTGAGTTGATAAAAGACATGGGCTAGCCATATGCAAGTATACAGGTGGTGATAGTATTGTGTACACAAGGTATAAAAGGGCAGTGCACTGGTGGAGCTGTCATTTGTACTCAAGTGAGTCATGTGAAAAGATTTCTGATGTGGTTTGTGGCCACCCAATGGGAATTAAGACTTTGAATGTGGAATGATAGTTGAAGCTAGATGCCTCGGACATTCTATTTCAGAAATCATTTGGGAATTCAGTATTCAGAGGTGCACAGAGTGTGCCGAGAATACCAAATTTCAGACATTGTATCTCACCGCGGACAACACAGTGCCCAACGGTCTTCACTTAACGACTGAGAGCAGCGGCATTTGCGTAGAGTTGTCAGTGCTAACAGATAAGCAACACTGCATGACATAACTTCAGAACTCAATATGGGACATATGATGAACTAATCTGGTAGGACACTGGCAAAACTTGGTGTTAATGGGCTATGGGAACATACATTTGATGAGAGTGTCTTTACTAACAGCACATTGCGTGCAGTGCCTCTCCTGTGCTCGTGCTCATGTTGGTTGGACCCTAGATGGCTGGAAAACTGTGGCGTGGTCATATGAGTCCCAGTTTCAGTTGATACCAGCTGAGGATAGGCCTAAGGTCTCACCACAGTTGTAACATCAGTTCCCTTCAGATCACCGAAGTTAAGCACTTTTGGGCTCGGCTAGCACTCGGATGGATGACCGTCTGGTCTGCCGAGTGCTGTTGGCAAGCAGGGTGCACTCAGCTCCTGTGAGACAAATTTAGGGACTACCTGATTGAGAAGTACCAGCTCCAGTCTTGAAAACTGACCGTGACTGGGAGAGCAGTGTGCTGACCTCACGCCTTTCCGTATCCGCATCCAGTGACACCTGAAGACGGTATGGCGGTCGGTCAGTAGTGTTGGGCCTTCCGTGACCTGTTTGGATGGAGTTCAGTTCGAGAGCTAATGGCAGCGTTCAAGTGTAGTACACACCTACAAAGCTGTGGACCCTAGTTGTTAACAACACACTGTGCAAGCTGATGGTGTCTCCATAATGGTGTAGGCTGTGTCTGCACGAATGGATTGGGTCCTCTGGCCCAACAGAACTGATCTTAGACTGGAAATGGTTATGTTCAGCTACTTGGAGACCATTTGCAGCCATTTGCAAAGAAGTTGTTCCCAAACAACATTGGAATTCTCGTGGATGAGAATGAGCCGTGTTGGAAGGCCACAGTTGTTCGTGATTGGTTTGAAGAACATTCTCGAAAATTCGAGTGAATGATTTGGTCACCAAGATCACTAAATGTGAATCCCATCAAACTTTTACAGGACAAATCGAGAGGTCAGTTCGTGCACAAAATCCTGCACTGGCAATACTTTCATAATTGTGGATGGCTATAGACGCAGTACGGTTCAGTATTTTTGCAGGGGCCTGCCAACAGCTCGTCGAGCCCACGCGTGGCGAGTTGCTGCACTACGGTGGCAGCAGCAGGTCCGACATGATATTCCGTTATGTTTGTCACCTCAGTGTATATCAGGAGAAAAACAGCTACTGCACTTTCAATAAAGCCGCTTTTCTTTCTCCTGTACTGCTCAGCAGCTGTTGTTATCTCTGATACTTCAAACAGAGGAGTTATATAAAGGCATACAGACCTCACTCAGCTGCCTGTATACAAGAAAAGTTAGGTTCTACATAATATAAATATTACATTTCTGAGTCGAATTATTCTGTTAAATTGCGAAAGGAGTGAGTAATGAGGTATTCTTTTACTCTGTTTTTGAATGTTTGGGATTTTTCAATTTTCTGCTTGATACCCATTGGCAACCTGTTATTAGACCAGAATATAAAACTCTGTTTCGAGTCCTAGAGAGGGATTCATAGGTTATACGGAAATCACTTCTGCATCTAGTAATGTTCTTGTGAACTGCTGAATTCTTACGAAGTAGATGAAAATGATATCACTGTAAATGTTTAAACATGGACTGGAATACATCAATGCTGTAATTATGTGCTTCATTTTAGCCCCCAAAAATCGGAAAATATCAGAAACACTGCATTTGTGACTTTGTAGGCTTTCCAAGTATAATAAGTCTTGTAAGTCTCTTAGAGTGTGCTGCCAGATCCTAAAATCAACTCGATTCAATATTTTAGCTATCAAACTGGTCGCTGTCTTCAGGAGAATGCTGCTTCTGCTGATGAGTCTCAGTGGACCTCAGCAGCAGCTTTCTTCTGAAGATGGCAACTAGTTGGATCGCCAAAATATCTATTAGTCGATTTTAGGACCTGGCTGCAAACCCGAAGAGACTTTTAAGTACTGCTTTTGCTTTTCCTAAAAAAGAAAAAGTTATATTTTTGATGTGTGTGTTCACAAACAGTGAATTAAATATCAAGATGGAGAAAGAAATATCAGGATGGAGAAACAATAAGTTCTTGAGCTATTAAATTAAGAACATTATATTAACTAAAATAGCTTCACGAATTAATATCAAATGATGAAATTCATATTTCCTTCAAAAGCCAAGCCGAGCCAAGCTCACTAACAATTATATAATGTGGTTATTAATTCTGTTGTGTAAACCTGATATATTTTTGTAATAAAAGTTAATTGGAATAGAAACAACTCAACAACAATTATTTGAATGATCATCTGCACTTTTTTTGTTGGCAAACGGGGTGCAACTGAGGAGCTACTCGATTGAGAAGTAGCAGCTACTGTCTCGTAAACTGACATATGGCTGGGAGAGCATCCACTGATGGCTGTGGGCTCAGGATGACATGGCAGCCGGTTGATACCCTTGGTCCTTCGTGGCCTGTTCGGGAGGAGTTTTTTTGGTCACAATGATTAATCATCCAAGGTCACTTTACAGCTTCTTACAGTAGGCATCCTCAGGATACAATCAGCTAGCACATCTTAGATTTCTGGGTTTAGATAATTGTAAATACTGAACAGTAGTTTCGTTTAGACAAAGAAAACCCTCTTTGAACGTCTTATATTGATGGTCCTTTTCAAGAATGCAAACAACTTGCCACCAAGTTTGAGATCTGCACTATTGGTTAAGGCAATTGGAACCAATTCAGCTTCAAAGACAATCAAATATTCTGAAGAAGTATGCTTTTTAAATACAATTTGCTTAAACGATTTCCCATTTAAGAAGGACAGCTCCCTATGGGAGAATAGGTATGGAATTGTAGTAAATTCCTAGATTCAGCATTTGAAGCTGGTTTTTGAAACTTTATAAGTAGGCTTTTGAGGGGTAGCTTGTGCTTATCTTGCAGCATTCACAAGTATAGTGTCTTCAGCATCTCTGGGACACTCTCCTAGAGGTGCTCAAGAAACTGAAGTGCGGATACTCGAACATAGACATAAGCTGTCCCAAGAAAGCCTGCTTCGAAAGCTTTAAGACCGAGCTGTAATTGACACATCTAAGAATACACTACAGACCCCTACATATCGCTCCTGTAGGAACTGCAAGGGCGAGATTAGATTAATTACAAGGCACATAGAGGCATTTAAACTGTCATTTTTCCCTCACACTCTACGTGAATGGTTTGGGAAGAAGCCATTATAATTGGTGACAGTAGGAAGTACCTGCCACCATGCACTTAACAGTGCTTTTCCAAATACGGATGTAGGTCTGGGGGTGTAGATGTAGATATTTAAAAATAAAATTGGAAAAATCTGGAACATCGAGGTCCAAAAGTTAACAAAAATTGGTTGTTTTTATATTGACTAACCCAGCACAGTTGTAAGTATCTGCACACCACCTCATTTCACCTGTCGTTCACGAGCAGACCTCGGACTGGGCGAGGACGTCGAGCGAGGGGGCGGTGTCGCGAGCCTGCGGGCGGCAGCGACCGACACGAGCCGCCCGCCACTGTCGGTGATCGTGCCGGTGTTCCGGCGCGAGTGCCAGCTGGAGGTGTATGCTGGCAGTCACGTGTACCCGGGCCAGGGCGTCTACCTGCTCAAGTTCGACAATTCGTACAGCCTATGGCGCTCCAAGACTCTCTACTACCGCGTCTACTACACGCGGTGAGTGTCCGGCGGGGGATGTGCGGGCCGCTTGTGGTGGCGGTCGAGCACTGTTCTCCTTTCTTATTTTGATTTGTCGTGAAGTTGAATGCTGCGAGTAAATGTTATTTGAAACACGAGTGCAGATATCTGCTGTTTGCTAAATTTTCTGATTTAACATTTCTCTGAATGTGCAATAAATTAGGCAGTGAAGCGTTGAAATGTGTGTCGCAGTAGTATCTTGTGAGAGACTTTGATCTGTACAAGGCACGTAGTGGTTCTCTGTTATCTGATATGTTTACTGCCTAAATATGTTCATTTCAGGGAACAATAATTTCGGTCCTGTAGTTTTTAACCCGTTTGTTTTGCAGGAAACCACTATACCCATTCTCGTCTGCCTTAGTGATCTCTTGTGCTCAAAATGTAGTATACTTAACTTTTAAACTATCATTTTTGTTTCATATGTGCTTAAATTTGTGCATGTCGATCAAACTGAGATGTAAAATTCTTTCCTAGCAATTTTAACACGCGAATTCCTTTGTAAATGTGGGCATGTGTAAGTTGATACAAAAGTTGCAGAATGTGTACAAGTAGATTCAATATGTAAATGGAAAAATTGGTGGTGTCATTCAGAAAGATTGGAATATTTGTGTATGGATTTGCTATGAATTCTGTGTATGAATGCTTTAATATTATTATTATTATTATTATTATTATTATTATTATTATAAATATGATAATGGAAAGTCTCAAGTGAAACAACACCTTTTGTCCTTCCATTGTTGTTGTTATTATATTTTATTATTGTATATTATTCTAGCCCCGGTGATATTTATAGTATACCCACAGCCTGCCAATAACAGGTAGATTGTCATCTATGCTGTGCTATAATCTGTCAAGCAGGAATAATATATGTATACATTTCTGTTATTTTTTCACCTGTCTGAATTGACTTGCTCTGCCTCTCGTACAATGTCACATACTTTTTGTATGTTTTGTCTGGTTACGTGTGTGGACAGTTGATTATACATGCAGTCCTCCTTGAACCAAAATTCAAAACTCATCATGGGTTACGGAGAACTATATTACATTTTTCTTGTAGCAGTTAAGCGTTGTATTTGATTTGGAAGTGGCCCTACGAAAAGACCCATCTTCTATGTCAATGTAGACGAATAACTAGGCACTGTGAACTGAAGCTGCAGTCAGTTTCTTCTTCTTCTTCCTCCTCCTCTTCTTCACTTCATGTATTAGGCAAATTGCCTGGTGCTGTACTCCATGCCTTGTATTGCCTTCCTGCATTCCTTCTTCCAATGCATTAGTAATTCAGAGACTTTACCTGGAATGTTTCCCCACCCAAAGAGTCTACATGTTCAATCCATTTTATTTTATTTTTTGGTGTTAGTTTATCTATTCCTAAATCTTTCTTTATACCCTCATTTCATTTACCATTGTCTTTTGTACATCCTTCCTCTTGTCCTACAAACCTGATTTATTGACCTGGCATTCAACTTTCTTGGTGTATTGTTGTTGTCACCCATACCCGTCTTCCCCCTTCCCTGTCAGTGTCTTTTAGAATTAGGTTACTGAGGAAAATTTGACGTCTGTTAAAACAGTGCCTCTCTTCACAGTTGACCTGATGACAAATGAAAAAAGTGTGTTCGGAAGCTTTTGCACCTGGAGTCAAATTCCATAAAATTCTTCTGGTTTGTAGACTGTGTCATGTCATAAAATGTACCAATATTTTGGCCACTGTAGCAAGCAGCCTTCATCAGGGCATATAATATGTGTTATACATGACGCCATCTACAACCCAGGAAATTCCAGAAACTGAGGAAAGTGTTAAGCAACACAAGAATGATGTGCAGCTGTTTGGACCATTCCAGCAATAGCAGTGGCATCTAATAGCAATCTATCATTCTGTTATAACCTGTTATTGCTGATTGCTTTGATCATGTTCACAAATATGCGTGTGGCAATCTTAATACTTGAACTTCCAGGTTACACCTATAACAGCCACATTGTTTCTTATGTGCAGCAATATGTGAATACAATGTCTGAATTTATTGGTGGAATTGAGAAACTTTGTAACAGGAGTGAGATTTTCATTGGTAAATGTCATAAGTTGATGTTTGGGATACCACAATATGTTTTGTTACAGATTGATTGCTTATCTCTCATTCTTGGGTCTTATTTTTGTGCTTGTTTAAAAGTTGAGAGACATGTCACAGAAGTATTGTCTGTTGGTAGTTTTGTAAATATTTGCAACTAATGTCTATTTTGTTATTTTTGGTGCTATACTCTGAATTAATAACACTTTTTTCCTATGGATAGAATTGGGTGAGAGGCTGTTCTAAAGTGTCACATATATTAATTTTACTGAGAAAAAAAATAGTGTAAGTGTTATACAGACATTTAATATCATACTTCTATACACTGGTATCTACTGATGTGTAGTAGCATATATTTTTTGCTGACAGTATGAAAGGTTATGCTCTATGTATAATACTACCATGCTCTTTCACTACAAATTCTTATAATCATCAGATGGCTGTACTGTTAAAAAGTTGTGAGTACTCACTTAAATTTGTGGTATGCCCACATTAGTGTGTGTATAGGTCAGTGGTATTGTAGTGTCTTAAATAGATCTTTTTTCCCCAATAATAGGTCATAAGGTGTCCTCATCACAAGTGCTCTCAGATATGTCTTACGTTCTCAAGTATTTGTTCCAGATGCTAATATTTAAAGCTTTACCATATTTATTTGAATTTACTTTTAATTTGAACTTTGTCCCTGTAACACACACTTTTATATCTCAAGTTTAAGTAGGGAAAAAGGAAATCCTCAGTTAAAATGCTCCAATTTTTCTTGTCTAAGTGGAAAGTGACATTTCTGTTGAAACAGTTTGTTTTTAAGAGGAAATAAACTTCTTAAGAAAATGATGTATACTTGTGTAGTCAACATTTGGTCAGATATTTAGAAGATACTTAAGATCACCTGTCAATCGATCAGAATACTATACACTTAAAAACATTTTTGGTTTGACCAAGGAAATGAAAACTAAGAGATTTTTTATTTTTCAAAGTAGTCCCCTTCGAGACAATAGTCCAGTTGCTTTCCAACTTCATAATGTTCCCTAAAAAGTGATAAAATTGAGAGCAGTCTCAATGCCAACAAGTTCTCTTATCTTCACCTGGATGTTGCTAATTGGAGCATTATGAATTTTTGTCACAATATACTCAAACATACCATGAAAAGCATGTATTGTTACTCACCATATAGCAGAGTGTTGAGCAGCAGACAGGCACAACAAAAATACTACTGAACGTGTAAACTTTTAACCCCAGCACCCAGAGACAGTCATCGTGTGTGTGTGAGCTGTGTTTGCGTTTATGTGTATGTTGTCTATTTCAGAAGGTCTTCTGGCCGAAAGCTTACATATTTGGTAGTCTTTTTGTTGTGCCTGTCTGCGACTCAACATTTCGGCTATGTGGTGAGTAGCAATAACTAAAACTTCACTGTGTGTATTCTAATGACCCTTATTTTTTCAAGATCATAATAATTTGGTCACATTCGTGCTGTCTGAGAACTTCAAGAGAGTACCCCTCCTAATGTCACACTTGTCAGAGGCAAGGATCTTAATGTGGGAAATTGATCACCATTTTTAAAAGTATTAAGTATTGATCAACACAGTTGGAAAGAGCATTCCCAAATTGATTTGAAGCTTACTTTACATTTCTCATATACTTCCGTAGCTCCCTGAACTTTAATGTGCATCAAAAACAGATTATTGTGAAGGAAATATAGATTTAATTTTTTTCCAACATTTTTAAGTTTTCTGTACTTTCGTTGCTGATTTTATTGTGCAACACATGCAAGTTGCAAAGTTGGAGCCTCAAATTATTCCCTATTGTTTTTATTGGCAGTGCTTTCATATGAATAAAACCACATTAAATTTGTGCTCAATCCTCTCAGCATGACCACATGGGTCAGACACCTTTACTCCTACAGTCCTGGAGTCTGACTTAGTTACCCAATGTCTTTTAGTAAGGCAAGGTGTAAATTCTTTTAGGGAAGAAATATCAGCCAGAAGAGAGAGACAGAGAGAAGAAAAAAAAGAATTGACAGCCAAGCTCACCCATTTTTACTTTTGTAGTCACAGAATGTTATACCGAGTAAACCATGACATTGTGCTCCATTTTGCAACCATCCACTTCCACTTGAATAAGAACACATCTAAAACCTTCAGCCATGCATTAAACGGTTGAAATTTTTTTAACACTCACCTAAGAAAGTCTGTTGCCATTTGTCAGTTGCCGCAGCAGAGGGGGGGATAAAAGCGACATTCAGAAAATGTTGATGGCATGTGCTCTCTCACACTAGTTGTACGGTGCACCTGAGTATCAGACATGCTTAAATCTTTAAAAATGAAGGTTTGTTCTGCAGATATCTGATTTGCATAATTTTCATTTATGACCAGAAATGAAAATGTCAGGGTTTCCATTGAGATACCCAAGTGTTGTGCAGATGCTCAGAATGGATGAAATATGCACTTTTGATTCTCACAGTGTGTGTTGCTTGCTACAACCATTGGACAGTATTGTACAAATTATATGTTTGTGTTACTGGTGCTCAGTTTTACATTTTTCTTTTTAATGAGTGATGTTGATGCTTTATAATGTATAAAATGTGCCTTTGTGTCTCTTGAGTTTTGAATTCCAGGAATTGCATGAAGAAATATTGGCCATACATTCTAAGAACCAAAAGTTAGGAGATAATCCTTAAGTTTTTGCTCCCATCATATCAAACAACTATCGATGCCTGTGCAATCCCTAGCTTGTTTGAAGCAGATATGAAGCAGAAAAGTGTGGCCACTGCTCCACTGTGATTATTGAATCAATTTATAATCTGCCCCTCAGTCAATATGTGAATTTGTGAATAATGTAATTATTAGGTGAAAGTACCCTGTAGATTTAGCAAAATTATTATGAATGTGTCTGAATACAGCTCTTGCTACATGTACAAGCTTATTTAGTGATGTTTTCATTGAGATTATTGGAGCACACACTTCTCTCTGTGAAACCATTGCTGATATGTGAGAGACTGATATTGTGGCTGCTCATTCTTTAGTGCTGTAGTTTTTGGCACATACATTTTTCTGAAAGCACCTCATATTGTGTTGAGTAGAGTATGTTGCTCATTACATTATCATGCCAAAAGAAAGTATTAATAGTATCAGTTGTTTCTTCTGTGTGATCCATGTTGTTTTCTAATAGACTGGATTAGCACCTTGTATACAACCTCGCCATATTTATATGTTTATTATAATGAACAACAAATAATAAATCTGTGTCGAGTAATTTAATCTGATGTAAGGGGACTCTCCGTGCACTTGCATTTTATTCATTAGAACATATTTAGATTTTTTGTAAAAATATATTTTTGTTCATATCTGTTACAATGTGTGTTCTGTGTGTGTGTGTGCTTTATTAGAGGAAATAAATATATACTTGTTGAAATAATAAAATGTTTGAAAAGGCTGAGATTGTACTCAAATCTCTTTCTTTGCACCTATCAAACTCTCCTGACTATATCAGCAGGCTTCTTTCCTTTCTGTGGAGGAAGAAATATTGAACAGGTACTGATAGTTATTTCATCTCAGCACATTCCATCATTCATTCACGTTTTGTGAGTCCTATTATGCAGGAAAGCATTGAGATTTGCAACAAGTCAACAGAAGAGCAGCTGTTTGGAACTGTAGCTCTATGTGTTATTAATGGTAAACTGTTACTATATTGCTGTCCAGTCATTCACCGAGTTGCATAGATCCCATAAGGAATAATGTGGAAAAAGTAAAGGCACACATTAACGAAGGATGAAGCAAATCATAGAAACTTAATAGCTGTACACAGTAACAGTGCAAAGAGAATACTAATTGTTCTTATCAGATAAATGTAACCTTGTAAATTAACAGTAAAGAAGCTTCCTCAAATTTATTAAATAGCTCTTGTGTTTATCCTATTACCAGCTAAATATTTACTAGATCACATTGGTATTTTATTAAAAGAAAAACCTACACGTGTAACAACAGAACATTTACAGTACGCCACTACTTGTAATGCAGCTCCACAGTGGGCTCTTCACTGACAGGAGTTTTCGGTCCTTGAATCTAGATGATAGAAAGACTGGCTAAGTAAGTATGCATTTTACTTCTCTTCAATCTGCAGAGATTCCATTTCTTGCTTTTGTTATATAGTGGGAGCTTGTTGAACACTTTCACATCAGAGTACATAAACGAAGAGACAAAATCTGGATCTGTGTATAAGTCACAGTTCGTATCAAACTGCTTTTGGTTATCTGCAGCAAGAACCATCAAGAAGTTAATGTACTGGAAGTGAGTGCAAGAATCCCTCTATTCTTAAATATGCCTCTGCAGGTTTGCAGTTATCTACTTCACACACTTTTCTTGCTACTCATTTCTGTCAAATAAATTCTTGCTGTCTAGATGCATTACCTGCACCTTCGTAAGATAACAGGAATAAAAGATACGCAGAATTAGTAAACTTCCTTGTCTTTAGCTGAACACGGTGAGACATATTTCTAACAGCAATATGTGCTGAACTGATTCTTGAGGGTATTTTTGATCTGTCGTTGCAACTACGAAAATGTGTGATTTTTTTTTCACCAGACGTGTTTCGCTTTATTGAGGTAAAGCATTGTCAGTGGTCTGTAATTAATTTATTTACATTTTGATTTGCTTTTAGATCGAAAAGTAGTTAGTTAAGAATAGGTTGATGTACTTAAGGTGATTTATCGCCTAATTTCTCACTTATATGACTACAAAGTCTTTCGCGACGGAGTCCTTGCATAAAAAGTTCTCGGTTTACTTGCCGCGTAAAATTTGGATAAAATCCCAAGCTTTCGATGACTATCTTCGTCAGGGTTTACCCCTGATGAAGATGATGGAGGTCTTCGTCAGGGTTTACCCCTGATGAAGATGACGGAGGTCGTCATCGAAAGCTTGGGATTTTATCCAAATTTGACGCGGCAAGTAAACCGAGAACTTTTTATGCAATTTCTCACTTACATTGGGAAATGCCATCTACTAGCACATCATTGTTTTTCTGTGTTAGACACTGATAATTAGACCAAAATTAACACAGAAAACCAACGATGTGCTAGTAGACGGCATTTCCCGATGTAAGCGAGAAATAAGCTGAAAAATCACCTTAAGTACAAATCAACCTATTCTTAATGAACTGTTTTTCAATCTAAAAGCAAATCAGAATGTAAATAACTTAATTACAGACCACTGATGTACTTTACCTCAATAAAGTGAAACGCGTCCGGTGAAAAAATAACACAGTTTTGTAGTTGCAATGACAGAACAAAAATACCCTCAAGAATTATAAAGCAACTATGGACACTATGGCCAAGTAAATGAAGAATTTTATACTGAACTGAGCTTCTTGATTACATTCTTTGTTATTTACACACAGTCATTCAGTGTGTGATCATTAATGTTTACTTCTAGCACTAGGAGTTTTTCATTTTTGCTTGTTTGAAATAATGTAAAGTAAATCATTTAAAAAGGATGCCATTAATGATGCAGCAGTTTAGCCTGCCAAGTAGATTTGTTGCCCCACACTCTCTTTAGTGAGATCATAGAATGTATCAACAGGATAATTTTTCTTGTTATCTCTGGCAGGACTGTGTTTTTGAAGTCTTATATTGTTTTTCTGTGAATAATCTTTTGTGTAAGCCAAACTGGGATGTAGCAACAAGTTTTGCTCAGATAAATGAGTCAGATTTTTATCATTGGCACCTTCTCAAAAAAAGGGGATGGTGGGGTGAAATGAATCGGAATCTGTAACTAGAGGCTATGTCCTAAATGTAACACAAAAGTAATTGAAAGTTATTGCTTTCAGAAAACTCTTCTGTTTACTCAATTATGTAAAAAGGTGGCTGTTTCTCTCCTACTGCCAGCATAATATCAACTTACCAACACATTTAGTTACAGAG
This sequence comes from Schistocerca cancellata, assembly GCF_023864275.1. Taxonomy (NCBI): domain Eukaryota; kingdom Metazoa; phylum Arthropoda; class Insecta; order Orthoptera; family Acrididae; genus Schistocerca; species Schistocerca cancellata. Next base: position 10,477,835 of record NC_064635.1, on the reverse strand, counting down.
CAATAGTCAGTTACTGATTAGATTAGATTTACTTTCATTCCAATTGATCTATAGTGAGGAGGTTCTCCAGGATGTAGAACATGTCAGAAAAACGACAATACATGACAAATATTTACAACTAAAACAAATAAGCTAATGTACCATTCCACAGGTCCCAAGTGGAATGATCATCATTTTTTAATGAACACTATATGAAAGAGTCATTCTATAAATACTAATGCACTTAATTTAAAATAAAAAAGTTTTTTATTTATTTATAAGGTAATAAACGTGTAATACAACTACTATAATACAATGAACATGTTACTGCACTGAAATCGTGCAGAAGTTATATTAGTTGGTTTTACTGAGAAATTCATCAATGGAGTAGAAGGAGTTGGCCACCAATAAATCCTTTAGGCTTCTCTTAAACTGAATGTCATTGGTGGGTTTCATGGCTGCTGGCAAGTTATTGAAAATGTGTGTTCCTGAATAATGCACACCTTTTTGCACAAGACTAAGTGACTTTAAATCCTTGTGAAGATTATTCTTATTTCTAGTACTGATTCCATGAATTGAGCTGTTGGTTTGAAAAAGTGATATATTTTTAATGACAAATTTCATTAAGGAATAAATATATTGGGAAGCAGTAGTTAGTATCCCTAGTTCCCTAAACAGGCTTCTGCAGGATGTTCTTGAGTTCACACCACATATAATTCTTACTGCACGTTTTTGTGCCCGGAAAACTTTAGCTTGGCTTGATGAATTACCCCAAAAAATAATCCCATATGACATTGTGGAATGAAAGTAAACATAGTATGCCAGCTTTTTCATTTTTATATCCCCCGTGTCTGACACAATTCGCATTGCAAATAGAGATTTGTTAAGACGCTTCAGCAGTTCTGTGTTGTGCTCCTCCCAGTTGAATTTATTATCAAGCTGTAATCCCAAGAATTTAACACTGTCCACTTCTTCTATCTTCTTGTCATCGTATGTTAGACATATACTCTTGGGACACCCCTTACAAGTTCTGAACTGCATGTAGTGTGTTTTTTCAAAGTTTAGTGACAAAGAATTGGCTAGGAACCAGTGATTAATGTCCACAAATATTTTATTGGCTGATCTTTCTAAGACTACACTTGATTTGCTATTTATTGCAATGTTTGTATCATCAGCAAACAAAACAAACTTGGCATCTGGTAATGTTACTGATGAAAGGTCATTGATATACACAAGAAAAAGTAAGGGCCCCAAAATGGAACCTTGTGAGACCCCACATGTAATTAGTTCCCAGTTGGATGATACCTGATAGCTTGATACTTGTCTCTTTCCCAATAACACCCTTTTGTTTCCTGACAGAGATATAAGATTTGAACCATTTTGCAGCATTTCCTGTTACACTATAATATTCTAGTTTACTTAAAAGGATATTGTGATTTACACAGTCAAATGCCTTTGACAGATCACAAAATATACCAGTTGCCTGCAATTTTTTGTCTAATGAATTAAGTACATTTTCACTGTAAGTGTAGATAGCCTTCTCGATATCAGAACCTTTTAGAAATCCAAACTGTGACTTTGACAGTATGTTGTTTGAGATAAGATGGTTATAAAGCCGATTGTACATTACTTTTTCTAAAATTTTTGAGAATGCTGGCAACAGTGAAATTGGATGGAAATTTGATGCTGTTTCTGTATCTCCCTTCTTAAACAGTGGCTTAACTTAAGCATATTTCAACCGTTCAGGAAATATTCCACTGATAAATGACTGGTTACACAGATAGCTTAATATGTTACTTAGCTGAGAATCACATTCTTTAATTAACTTTATTGATATTTCATCATATCCACTAGATGTTTTTGATTTTGAAGATTTTATGATGGACATTATTTCTGCTGTGGTAGCGAGGGTCAAATTCATATTATGGAAGTTACTTCAAATGTCTGGTCTGAGGTATTCCATAGCAGCATCTACTGAACCTGACAAACCCATCTTTTCAGTAACAGTTATAAAATGTTTGTTAAAAAGTTCTGCAACTCTATTACACACATGTCACCAATGTATCATTTACTCTTAATGCTATTTGTTCCTCTTCATGTCTGGTTCTACCGGTCTCCTCCTTCACTATATCCCATATTGTTTTTATTTTGTTATCTGATATATCTTTTCCTTGTAATATATTTGCTTTGATGTCCATATTACAGTCTTTAATATTTTGCAGTATTTCTTGTAATGTACTATAGCATCAACATCGGAACTGTTTCGGACTGACAGATACAGTTTTCTTTTTGTTTTGCAAGATACCCCTATTCCTTGAGTAATCCATGGCTTCTTTGTAGACTTTGCTCTAACCTTGGTTAGTTTTGGGAGAAAACAGTGTTCGATTAAGGTAAGCACTTTATTAGCAAAAGTGTTATATTTTTCATTCGTGCCATGAGCACTGTAAATATCAGTCCAGTGAATGTCTCTGAGGAGTGTCCTAAAATAATCAATTTTTGGTCTATTGATTACCCTCTTGAGCTCAGATTTAACAGATTTTATATCCTGTTCAGTATTAACATTTAACAGAAGGGACTGCATGTCATGGTCTGAGAGGCCATTGACTATTGGTTTTGTAATATAATTTTGTTCATTGGACTTTTCTATAAAAATATTATCAATGGCTGTTTGTGAGCAATTGGCTACCCTAGTGGGGAACTTTACAGTGGGAATTAAGTTGAATGATAGTGTTACTAACTCAAATAAATTCTTATTGGGAGAGTCTTTAAGGAAATCTACATTGAAATCACCAGCAACCACTATTTCTTTGTTTTTGGTTTTTAAATGAGTCACTGCAGCTTCAAGGTGGTTTACGAACAGATTAAAGTTACCTGCAGGTGCTCAATATACACTTACTGTTATGAAGGATTTACTGTGAAATTTTTGTACTTCTGTTGCACATGCTTCCATATGCTGTTCTAGGCAAAATTTATGAGAACGGAGACCTGTTCAATCAACATTGCTACTTCTCACACAGCTTACAGGAGTGGTCCACTCCTTGATTTCAGATAGGTAATTTGTAGAAGTGTCTTATAAAACATGTTTTTAAGTTTCTTTTGAAGGATTGCACCAAAGTACACAACCCATCTCCAATCCCTGGACCAGGAGGCAAAGTTTGGTAAGAAAGCATTTGAATCTGTCCGAAGAGACTTGTGCAGAGTGTGAGGTTATCTACCACATCCCCACAAGCCCTGAGCTCCAGTTTTGTGAGTAAAAAGTTTACATAGGTGTCCAGTGTGTTGTTCTGGGACACTGTAATGCACCTGTTACCTGTATCACAGAAGAACTGTGTTCGCGGGAAACCTGTAGTGTGTTCTCTCTTCCGACAGTGCGCCACTCCTGCTGTGCAATGATTTTAGTGTGGGACGATACATGTTAGCTCATCTACTAAAGTCCTTGTGTAAACAATCCATTCTGCTACTTTGTAATATAACTGCGAAAAGTAGTTCCTTTTTTCTGTGAAAGACAGATATATTTTGCATTTAGCGCATTGCACAGATATGAAGCCCATACTATTGAACAATTTCACTTTTTCCGGCTTTCTCAAAAATATTTAAAACGGTTGTGTTCAAGTGTCTCCTTAAGCATCTGACTATAAATAATATATTGTCCAAGTCACAGTTTGGATTTCGTAAGGGTTCTGATACAAAGAAAGCTATTTACACTTACATTAAGTATGTATTCAATTCATTAGATAACAACTTAGAGGCCGCTGGCATTTTCTGTGACCTGTGAAAAGCCTATGACTGTGTGAACCACACCATTCTCTTAAGTAAATTAGAATGTTATGGTGTGACTGGCAGTGCTGCGAAATGGTTTGAGTCTTCTGTAACAGGAAACAAAGGGTGTCATTGCGAAATACCTGTGCAGTAAGCTGTCAGTCTTCATCTGATCGGAAATTAATTAGATGTAGTGTTCCTCAAGGTTCCATCTTGGGTCTGTTGCTTTTTCTTGTGTACATTAATGACCTCTCGTCTGTTACATTGCCAGATGCTCAGTTTGTTTTGTTTGCGGATGATACAAACATTGCAATAAGTAGCAAGTCAAGTACAGATTTAGAAATAGCTGCTAATCAAATTTCCACTGACATTAATAAATCCTTTGAAGCTAATCCACTGTCATTAAACTTTGAAAAGACCCACTGTATGCAGTTCAGAACCTGTACGAGATTTCCTTCCAGCATGTGTATAACATATGAAGACACATGAGATTGAAGAGGCTGACGGTGTTAAATTTCTGGGATTACAACTCGAAGGGCGTACCACAGAATTGCTTAAGCACTTAAACAAGTCTGTGTTTACAATGAGAATGATGTCAGATGTAGGAGATATAAATATAAAAAAAGCGCATACTTTGCTTATTTTCATTCTATTATGTCATACAGGATCATATTCTGGGATAACTCATCAAACCGAGCAAAAATTTTTAGTGTGCAAAAGTGTGTGATAAGAATCATTTGTGGTGTAAATTCAAGAACATCATGTAGAAACCTGTTCAAGGAACTTTGTATTTTAACCACTGCTTCTCAGTATATTTATTCCTTAATGAAATTTGTTGCAAGTAATATGTCTGTATTTCCAACCAATAGCCCAATACATAATATCAATACTAGGAATAAAAACAATCTACATAAAGACCTAAAATCACCTACCTTGATCCAAGAAGGGGTCCAATATTCAGCATTGATAGGCAACTCCTCCTACTCTATAGATGAAAATCTTAAGAGAGGCTGTTAGCCCACCTTAAGTATAAATGTCTGTCTGATTTCAGTTTCAACAGCACTTGGTCACAACAGTCAAGATTAAGTGTTTTTTGTATGATAAATTTATTAATAGTGCATAACAATGTTTCATTCTGACAGCGTGTTAATTCTGTAAATATTAGCTGTTCCAGTTTACTGCATTGTATTCACATATTTTGACGATCTCCTGACAAATGATGAGGGTACTTAGTATTATACTCAAATGGTTTATGTTTTTTTGTTATACTTACTGACATGTTCCACATCTACAAGAATCATCTCTTTTTCTGGGTGTATGGAACAAAAATTGAATCAAATCTAATCTATACATGCAGGCAAAACACAACTGAAATGACTTTTCTGAGTTTTATTCATCATCTTAGGTAGATTCATGGCATACAACATCCCTGGGGTTGGTGATGCTTCAGGCTGTGGTTTACTGGGCTGTTTCCTTATTGGAAGCACACCATCTTCACCGTCAAATTCCTTATCTTCTTAACACTCTTCTTCCTTTTGCATTGTCTTGTGAATGTAGAAATCGAGGTCATTACCAGGTGTAGACCCAGTGCTACATTCGAGGAAAAAAATTGCCATATTTTGAGAGGAAAAAAATGATATTTATTTTGTAGTGTGTGTTATGTTAGCATATTGCAGCTACCGTAAATACATTCTACAGTAGTTCAAAATTACTACAAACAAGCAGAAATTATCTTTAGTTCTTGAAGCTGTGCTAACACTGCGATAAAAAGCTACCGGGAGCTTACAGAAATGAAAGCACGAGATGTAAAGTACATGCTACAGTCAGGCACAGTATGTTGGAGTTAAAAACAAATAAAAGTTGGATATAGTACGTGTGCCACATGAGGAATGTTGAGGATATATAGTAGTCTTATTGCTCACTTTCACCCAACACTTTGTTCACTTTATCCGTATCCCCCAGAAGATAATTAAAAAAGGCAGCATGGGGTACTGGTAGCACTTTTGTCTTACAGTTTACACAGTGATACATACATCCGAGTGAAGAATATTGTGAACTGAGCTGTTTGACCACTGTAGCCAAGTTTTGACCTTACTTTAGCTTGGTATTGAGCTTGAACCCAAAGGAATTTTAAAAACTGTTTTTTTTGTACATTTTATGACTGTGGGTATCTCTTTCTGGTAACAGGTAATTTTTGTTCATCTGAAATTGCTTGTTTGAGGGATCTGTGAGGTTAAGACAAACTGTGTACTGTAAGCCATGTGTACACTTGTTCACACACCATCCTTGCAGTCTCTAGTGTGATTCAGTTTGTCTCCTTGGTTAACATACTCTGGTTAACAATGGTTATAGTTACTGAAGAGTCCTTGAAGTAATGGAAAGGCTACTCCTGCAGATAAAGGAGGATATGCTGAGTGCTGAATCTTGGGAGCCACAGCCCCTTCCAAATTTTTGTGCAGTTCTATGCTCTTTATGGCACAATCGTGGTGTCTTTGTTTGTACTATAATTACTGTCCTTGGCAAAACACACAAAACTTGGGAACACACACATTTCTCACATTTGTCGTGCACGTACGCAACAATGTTTATAGGTTATGAACAACTGTTGAAGAAAGGATGAATTGAGTTTAATGTCCCATTCATGACAAACCCACTAGGAACACAACCTTGAACTGGGGAAGGATATGGTGTAAAATCAGCTCTGGCATCTCAGAAGATCTTTCTTGGCTTTCACCTTAAGCAATTTTGGGAATAAATGTACAACCCAAATATGGTCATATGAGGATTTTAATCACCATCCTCCTGAATATTTGACCAGTATTTTACCATTGTGTCACCATGCTTGGTGCAGCTGTTGAAATAATCTTCAAAAATATGGCTTACTTCTTGGAAGAGTTGTGAAGGAGACCACGGTATTCAATTATATATTGGCAGTGGCCTACATCCTGTAAATATTTAAAGAACTCCATGCTCACTAAGATATGCTGACAAAAAATTTTAATTTTCTGGCTGTTTCAGTTGCACAGGTCATCTCAAGATATAGAATGTCAAGCCAGCATACTTTACAGACAATACTATGACGTCAAAAGTAATTTTTTTTTGTTAAAATTAGTCTTAACTTCTGGGGAAAGGTCATGTGACATCACAGCTGTGATAGTCTTACGATATTGACCCACTGACCAACTGGTCTTTTTTTATTAATTGATGATGTGGGTACCTGCTTATATAGTGTAACATGCAGCATGTTAGCTTGTGAAAATAAGATGAGCACCAGGCCCAGATTGAATCTGCATGGCTGATTAATGACTGTGGACTGGTTCAGCAGCCAGCCTCAGTATCGTTTTGCACACTTGTTTTGTCTAATGTTGGGCTAGTCCATAAATTCTGCATTAGAGAATACAATTTACAAACAATTAAAATACCCTAATGCAGACAGATGGTGCACAAGACTTTTCCGTCTCTTACGTTGACTGTAGTATCAGGAAGGGCATCCCCCCACAAAGTCAAATAATGAAATAAAACTTCACAATCTCCTTACTAGATGGAATAAATACCAGGGAAAATAAAGAATGCAGTTGGTGTGGGTATCCTTTTCTTTTTTATTGTTGTCAGTATTTGCTCCTTTCGGTATCTTGCCTAAATAAATGCCAATGAATGAAATGCAGTGCAGAGTGGGTATTAAGAAATGTACTCTGTAGGTAAGTCAAATAAGAGACTAAATAGGAAAACAATGGAATGGTTATCGAAATTAAAAGTATATTCATATATGAAGGTGATATTTCCATTACCCAGTACAATCTGGCAAGCATCTTTCGTACTGAAACTTCTTGTCTAACCAAAAGTGTCCTGAACTGGTATTTGTACCTAGGACTTGCCTTTTGCCAGTGACACCCTTCAGTGACTCGAGCGTCCTTTGTGCTACTTGTGACCTGCCTTCACAGCTTTATTTCTGCTAGTGCTTCTCTCCTACCTTCCGAAGGTCACTGCAGCTCTGCTATATATTTAGTGGGACAAGTACTTCTGGAAGTGCAGACTGGAGGATGCTGTGGGAGCTTGCAAGAGAATCTTAGGAATAAATACAATGTTGAAACTTACTGGTGGATTAAAATTCTCTGCTGGACTGGGATTTGAACCTGGGCTCTTTGCTTTTTTGGGGATTTGCATGTAAAAGTCAAAAAGTCTCGGTTTGGAGTCCCAGCTGGGCAAACAGGTTTAATCTGGCAGGCGGTGCACACCCGACTACAGAGCAAAATCCATAATGGAAGCAATCCCCAAATCTGTGGCTAAGCTATTTCTCTGCAGCAGCCCGTCTTGCAGGATTGCTAGTTTCACAAAGTAGGCAAGGGGGAGTGTACTGTCAGAACTACAAATGAGAACATGAGTTGCACCTGGGTAGCTCATTTTTTTAAGAGCATGGCTTGCAAAAGACAAGGTTCTGGGTTTCAAGTCCCAGTCTGGTACACAGTTTTATTGCAGCAATAAGTTTCATAACAGCATACAAGGCGATGCAGAACAGTAGGTCCATTCTGGAATGGAGGAGACTGTCGAAAAATGGTTCTTAGTTAACACATAACCATCAGACATTTGTCATTCACAATGCAAGTGTCACACTTGGCATTTCACAGCAATGCCCGTGGTTTGTTGTTCCCCAATTCCTGGCAAGTGGTACATCCTGCAATGTAAATTTAATGGCCTGGAACAGGGGCTCAGAATCTGAAGATGGACTGTCTGACACTATGATCTTACTTTAGGAGGGTGGATACTGTTCTGTGGACAATGACACATGGATAGGGGTTTCCATAGTGCCCTTAAGAACAGTTGTGTTAGGGAATGTGGAATTTTGATTAGATTTGTGGCTACTCAGAATGTCCCCAAAAACTCTCTTCAACTCCGGTACAAATTTGACGAAACCGTTGTCCTTTGTCGTCGGGGGCCTGTATTGCCAGGCCGGTACTGGGGATGTGTGCTGTTTGGCAGCTGCTTCCTGCTCCGATGCTGCTTCCTCCAGAATGGATCGAATCTTATCCTCTAACTGTGGCAGGACTGCTACAAAGTGTTTTGTGCTGTCTGTCGGTGTCCGACGTACTGGTGATAGCGCTGGATGGCTTGTCGTACTGAGTATCTTGGCCTCACTGTCCTCCAAGATGCTGCCGAGTGCCTCCTCGAGAGTCGGAACAATGTGTTCCAAGTCCTCTTTGGTTTCAGTTGGTAGCCCCTTCAGAGTTTGTGATGGTCGCCTGCTATCTGTTGTTGTAGGCTGTACTGGTTGTGGTGCTGCATTGCTGGTTGTGCCAGATATTTTGCTCTCAATATTCTTCAAGATGCTGCTCAGAGTCTCCTCAAGAGTCAGAAGAATGTGCTTCAAGTCCTTTTCGGTGTGACTCGGAGGTACCCTCGGAGTTTTCAGCAGAGGCATGTGGACAGTACTCGGTGGTTGCAGCTCTGCCGATTCGTGCTTAGTGAGGACACCTTTTAGAGCCTCTTTTAGTTGTGGGAGGAAGTCTTGGAATTTGGCTGTGTTGCTAGTCGAGTCCACAGGCGGTTTCCGTGACACGAGGTCGACACTGGGAGGCTGCCTCGGTCGCTGCGTTGTCGATTGTCTTTGGACTTCGGATTCGTTCAGAATGCTTTTGAGCACCTCCGCCAGCTGCAGAACAAAAACAGGATGTAGTAAATTTTTCAGGAATGATAGTGATGAAGTCGTTCTTGATTGCAAAATAGAAGATAATATATTAGTGGGTACCGGTTTCAATCTATACAGATCATCTTCAGACTGTAAGGAATCTCCAAAAATTTAACATAAATTTTCTTAGAAGGAAATCGGGAACCATTAAACACACAAACAATACAGAAAAGGCAATATAAATGACAATAAAATCAAAATATTTATACCCTTTAGTAACCCGTGGAGGCACTGAGTGGACTGAACTGGTTGCTAGAGTTATAAAGATGAAGCTTCACCTACCATCTAGTGCATGATCGCAGAAGTCTCCAGTCAGGAGAAACTTGATGGTAACGTAACGTACACTACCCTCCATATGTTTGGAAACACGTGTTATGTACTACAGCAGAGCAAGATGGGAGTGATCTATTTGAGTTGCTGGTTAGAACATAGAATAGTATGCTCAAGCAGCGATTGATAATGCTGCAGTTTTGTACCTACACATACATATTGATGTTGCTCAGAGTACATAAAATTGACTTCACTTGTTCTCTTAAACATGCCATATAACACCAGCAGATGGCAGGATTTCGTAAAATACGTTATTTATATATCTGTTCAGTTGTAGTTCTGTTTGTATGAAGATGCCATGAAAGAAGGTAACTGAAAATGGACCCAAAGTGCCAAATTCCGTATGACTCATGGGTAAAGATCAGATTTTTGCACCAAGACAGCAACTGTGTCTGACAAATATCAAAGAAATTGAAGATTTCCTGCAGCAGATTTCTCAAGACCGTACACTGGCATAGAGATGCAGGCTCCTACAATGATCGTCCTCATTTAGGAGCACCCAGGAAAATGTCATAATGCCAGGAAAAGTATTTGATAGTGAACAGTAAACATAGACTGCAGAATGAAACACAACGTGGGATACACCAGTGAGTGAATCAAGAGTGGGATGGCGCCTGGCAGAAAACAAACTCCAGGGTTATGTAGCAGCAGCAAACCCATTGTCGCACCATGTTAACAAGAACAGAAGGCTTCTTGGGGCTATGACACAGCATTTGACAGCAGGGGATTGGGAAAGAATCTTATTCACTGATGAATCCAATTTCGAAATATTTGGAAGTAAATGCCGGCAATTAGTGCACTGTTTACCCAATGAATGCTTGAATTGTCAGTGTGTAATTCTAACTTTGAAGCATGGAGGAGGTGCTGTGATGGTATAGGGGATCATTTCAAAGAAATAAAGTTGAAGATTTGGTGAAAGTAGATACAAAAATTAACCAAAAGGATTATCTTGCCATTTTCCAGTGACGTGCCAAGACATCTGATTTGCATCTGATAGGGAAAGAGTTTGTCTTGCAGCAAGATAATGATCCAAAAACCTGGATTTCCCTCTAAAAAACTTTGTTATATTTTCAGAGGTGTGATTTAGTGTGAAGGTGTTGTGTATAGATTGAAACTGGTTACCACTAATCAAATTATCTTCTATTTTATTATCAAGACTGATTTTTCATTATTTTATTTATATAACTCTTATCCAAATATGTTAACAAAAATCGTTTCAGGAGTGAATTCTAATGAAATTTTATTTTGATAATCGAGTTGTTAAAACAGGGAAATGGCTGTAACATCACACAGTTCTAGATTTTCATTGCTAATATACATCAGTGCTACAAGTTCCATTAGCCTCAGCACGAGTAGGGAGAATATCAGAATTGAAATAGAAATGAGGTAGAGGAACTTTTTGTGTCCTTAAACTCAGACAAAAATAATGAATACATCTAAACGCATGTAAGTGAAGTACTTAGCACGTACCTCCCAAGAGATTGATGCATCTGTCCTTACCCAGCTCTTGCAGTCCAGCAAATCCTCTTCAGTCCATGTGTTACTCATTCTCTTGTCTCTGTGTCCTGACCACATCATCTTTTGTGGAAGTAGTGTATATAGCTTTTCATAGTATTTATGTTGGACGTGTTTCATTCAAATGACTACACTGGGAATGTGTGTTAAAGGTATATGCGCAAAGGATTCATTTTGCTGATGACACTACTGTTTGCATGTTGTGCAGGAGAATTTAACAAGTGGAAGAAAATAATAAAGTGATTTAGAACATCTAATGAACTCGTCAAATAGATAATAGCAAAAATGAACAGTGAAGTTAGTTTTAATTCTTAGCAGAAAAGGGAACCATGAATGCTACTCACACAAAAACACTAGGAATGCAGAAATCTCGAGAAAGCAAGCAAATTCATGGTTTGCTCTTTCTAGATATGGAAAAGGCTTTTGGCCAAGCACCATAAACAGTAACATGGCAAGCTCTCTGTAAACATCATGACCTGGAGTACCATACATGACTTATTATGGACATGCACAGCAGTGTCCAAACTTGTGTCATACGTCTTGTGGTTGGGTGGGGGGTGGGGGGGTGTCCATCAGAAAGGATCTCTAGTCCCTTATTCTTTAGTGTTGTAATGAATTTTCTATCTGCAAGGACATTTATAACTACCACTGTGTAATCTCGGAGCTAATGATGTAACCATTATATTTGATAACATACAGGAAATAGAAGAGAACCTCGAAGACTGGAGGAAGCCACTTGGGGGGGGGGGATTGAAAAACAGAATAAAAGAAAAAACGGTCAAATGTTTTATGAAATGATTTATCTAAAATTAAGGAATAAAATACGTTAGAGAAACATATATCACACCTTCGAATGATACTTGAAATTATGTACAGAATGTATTTTTTTAAATTTTTTCATAAACTTGGGATGGCTACTGACTTTTAGCTTTAAGGAACAAATACAAAAAAAGAATTAAATTGAAAAGGACTCATTTTATTAAATGTTATTGATAATATCAAGTGGAGACACCCATGCTGCAGTTCCACAGCACCTACACACAAGCCAGCACTACTCAGTGGTGTCCTTATGTCACTAACGAGCATTTTTGGAGATTCTTCATTTGCAGATGGCATATCAAAATGTATTTTAGAATAATAGGATGTTATCCCCCAAGGAAATGGACAAAAACTCATAGCTCAGACATTTTATGGTTCAAATGTCATGAAAAGCCAAAACAGCAGGAGTTCGAGCAAAAGCAAAAGCAGTTTGTAATATGCACATTTGGTTCACTGTTACGCACACCAACTTAATAATGAGAAATGCAGTATTATACGAAACCCAAAAACGTGTTTCTCTAACATTCTGGTTACTCTGGTATACTTCTGAAGATCACCGCGATGTGTTTCCACTCTCAAGAAGCATATGAACATCAGCATTCCCCGCGCATCTTCTACAAGGTGAAACTTCGACATGCAGAGCACAAATAGGGTTCATGAAAATCCTCGACCTTGAAAAAAGAGCCTTACTAATATTCAGTAGACATCAAATGCAGATAAAACCATTGCAGAACAATAGGAATTTTAAAATAGGCCTACCTGGATGATGACAGTTTCAAGTTATGGTTAGTGCTTTTTCATAAGATTATGCCTCATTGTGAAATAATTTACAACTAAATGCAATCTTGAGAAATTAGTCTGTGTAAAGTTAACGAATATATCACAATATTCAGAATTGCTACTTTAGAATTAAGAAGCTCGAAGAACTGTGAAAATCCTCATAAGCCACTCACGGTAGAATGTAAGGACCTGTGTGATTGAATACGTGTTAGCATAATGGACAGAGATTCTTCCACTAAACACAATGTAGTTGCTAAATTGTTCAATGAGAAATGCTTTGCTAGCTTTGAGACTGAGTGCCCTATACAAGAGAGAGACCTAACCAGTGAAGTGTACCTCATGACTGACAAAGGAGTGCATGAAACTGAATTAAAAGTATATTGTACGTCTGATATTCGTGAATATTGCAAAGTAACTGAAGTGCTCAAACTTATAGCAAACAAACAAAAAAAAAAGGGAAATCTACACAATTTTCCTTAGTAAATTACAAAACTGCTAAAAATCCTCTGGACAGCTCCCAGAACTACAACTAAGGCAAATTCTGCTTCCCATCACTGAAAAGTATAAAAACGTTTCTAAAAAGCACTATGAGTTCACGAAATATAAATGCGGTTGCAGTGCTTTCAATAGAGAAAAATTTCCTCAGATGTCATCCAGAGATCACTGAGAAAATTATCAATCTTCTTGTGCTAACTAAAACAAGAAGAACTGATTTCCTTTGTAAATGAACAGATCAAGCTTGAACTGCAAAAAATTGGGTTAAAGTAAGTTCAGGATATTTGACTTTGTTCTTTTAGGATTTTATCAACATTCTGAATAAATGTGAAATCCAGGACTGAATGTAACAATATTATGAAAAGGATAGTTGCTACTCACCTTATAGCAGAGATGCTGAGTCGCAGACAGCCACAACAAAAAGACTGTCTCTAAATAAGCTTTCAGTCAACAAGGTCTTTGTCAAAAATAGATCTCTCTCTCTCTCTCTGGGGTGGGGAGGGGGAGGGATAGCAGGCTAGGGGTGGGGGTTGGTGAAGTGCTGCTGGGGAGTGTGCAGGGATGAGGTGGAGAGTGGGTAGGGCAGCTAGGTGCAGTCAGGAGGTTCGACAGAACACAAGGGAGAGAGAGAGGGGGGGAGGGGAGGGGGCAGTAGTGGAAAAGGAGAGAAGTAAAAAGACTGGGTGCATTGATTGAATAGAGGGCTGTGTAATGCTGGAATGGAAACAGGACGAGTGAGGACAATTTATTTCCCTTCACACAATTTTTAAATCAAGCCTCAAAATTTTCTGGAGCAGCACCCTTGTTGATTTTAGCTATGGGTCCGCCACTCCGAGGAGTGAAATTTTACCAGACAAATGTCCTCCAGTACTCCTTAAAATTCTAAGTTAAATATTGAACTTTCAATTCTCAATCATCACCTTATTTGCTGTACAAGATTTCATGCATCAAAAGGCACGTTATTTGTGTCTCTAATCTGTTTTATTTCTTCCTCAAAATATTTGACGTCTTCAGTTTTATTTTATTTTCGAGTTTTGTTCAGAAAGCATGAAATATATAAATATTGATTGGCGTTCTATTATTATTAAGAGAATATAATGAAGAGAAAGTGGAAGAATTTCAGTTTATGCTGCAATTGGATAATTTTTCAGCACTTTAGCTATTTCAGTTTTCCCTCAAATCAATAATTAAGTTTTTCTTTATTATGCTGATTACTTTCAAACTTTTTGTGCAAAAATAGACCTCACTCTTCCCAGTTTCATAGGCCATATGTCCATTTCCCAATCTTCATTTTGCTGTGAAAATTCAAACAGAAATCCATTGTGTAATTTCTAGTGAGCTGTGTTTTTACTCCGCTCAAACATTTGCAAAACATAATAACTTGAGTGTAAGGAGTGAAATAAGAAAAGTTTTGACAATAGATCAACTAGGTTCATTTTTATTGAAAAATGGTCCTTTATTAATAAATAACTTCACTCCATCAAATGGGACAAGTTGACTGGTTTTGGACTTTAAATCTAAATATTTATAAAACCAATAAAATTAATATATTGGTTTTTCTTTCAGAGCATGTGTATTGAGCTGTAGTAATAAAACATATGGTCTTTATCACTGTTTGCTGTATCAAATTAAAAAAAATTAAAATACTAATTGCATCTGTGAACTTCAGCAACACTGTAATTTGACTGATAATCTGTTATGTAATAATTGTTTGTGACTAGGGTGACTTTTATTGAGGCACTGAGAACAATAAGGACCCAAATCACAGAAACAAAGTTTTGGGAAAAACAGATGTTTTTGAAAATTAAATTTTGTAGACAACCCAGAAGTCTCATAGGCCTGAAATTTTTTTTAACAGACTTATCAACTACTCCGTATGAAAAAAATAATGTGACTACTTTGTTATGAAATATTAATTAATATTTAAGAATATATTTGTTATTAATGTTAATTAGCAAATTTTCCAGATATAGGCTACTGACAACTGTATCTTTTGACAATTCGTAAGTTTTTAATTAATTAATGTGAAACTAAAATCAAAACATAAAGAACAGACAGAAAAACACTACACACACATTATTATGACCTATTCCAACCTTCATGGTCCTCGCTATCATAAGATTAATTAAGCACAAGCTGTGCTTGAGGTTCAGATAAAATTGCCGATATACCTCTACTTATGAAGCATTACTCTTGCTTACATGATGTTGATGCTAAATTATGTTGTCAACCATAAATAACAATTGAACAGCGCAGAGCAACAACATTTTGCTTTGTGCTTTGGGCCATATGGAAATGAATATCTGAGAAATTGTCGAGACAGCTTTTTGTGGGTGTTAAATATACACAGTGTGGGATTACAGATATAGACAAAGCAGGTTCACTATAAGATCAACAAATGCATGTTACAATCTTAAAATGAATGAAGGTCCTTATGGTTCTCAGCACCTCAATTGTTCGGAAACTTATCAATAATTGAAAAATAAATCTGACATGATGACAAATTGTAATACTAATTTCAGAGTAACATACAAAGAAAGGTTAAGAACAAGAAAATATTATCACAAATTTGCTTTGTGAACATACACAAATAGTGTTCACTGTACATTAAACCACAACGTGTTAACTTCAAAATAAAATAATCTTCCCTTCTACCAATCATTGGGTTTGGGAATTTTTTTAAATCTCAAACCATTTCAACTTTTCTGTCAGCTTAACCCCATCTGGCAGTAGCTATCTGGTTCACAGTGTGTGCCAGTGTCACTCTAACATTTCATAACTGTGCCCACTGTTTGTTTGGCTCAAATTCTGGGTGTTGAGCACATCCTGCAAGATAGGTTTACCTGCCTGGAAGAGAAGCTCCTTATCTGAAGACGAGCCGATTGCACTGTGGAACATATGTTAAGTTATTTTGGGAGAACAGTTGCTGTTCTGTGGGTCCTGACACAGAAATGATAGGCGTTTTCGTAGTGCTCGTAGCTTCAGCTGTGTATGGGAATGTGGCATTATGATTGGATTTATGGTTATGCAAAATATCCCTGAACACTCACTCCTACTCTGGCAGGAAGTTATCAAAACTGTAATCCTTTTTTTTCGGTGGTCTGTGTTGCCAGACAAATGGTGGAGAAGTGTGCTGTTGGGCAGTTGCTTCCTGCTCCAACAGAGTTTTCTCCAGAGTGGGCCGGACTACTGAAAAGTGTTGTCTTTTGTCTGTTGTTGTCGGATATAATGGTGGTAACACTGGCCGGCTTGTCGTGGTAGGTACTTTGACAACACTGTCCTTCAAGATGGTGCCAAGTGCCTCCTCAAGAACCGGAAGAACGTGTTTCAAGTCCTCTTCGGCACTAGTCAGTGGCCCCTCTGTTGTCTGCAGCAGTCGTTTAGTGTCAGTTGTTGCCTGATGTGCTGATGGTACCACCGACTGATTGGTTGTGATAGCTATTCCAGCCCCACTGTCCTTCAGGATGCTGCCAACTGCCTCCTCAAGAGCTAGAAGAATGTGCTCGAAGTCCTCATCGGCATCAGTCGGTGGCACCTTTGTCATTTGCAGCGGTTGCTTGCTGTCTGTCATTGTTGGACGTGCTGGTGGTATCACTGACAGACTGGTTGTGGTAGGTACCTTAACGTCGCTGTCTTTCAAGATGCTGCCGAGTGCCTCCTCGAGAGTCGGAAGAATGTGTTTCAAATCCTCATCGGCATCAGTCGGTGGCACCTTCGTTGTTTGCAGCGGTCGATTGCTGTCTGTCATTGTTGGACGTGCTGGTGGTATCACTGACTGACCGGCTGTGGTAGGTACTTTAGCCTCACTGTCCTTCAAAATGCCACCGAGTACCTCTTCGAGAGATGGAAGAATGTGTTTCAAGTCCTCTGCAACATCAGTCGGTGGCACATCCGTCGTGTACGGCGGTTGCTTGCTGCCCGTCATTGTCGGATGTACTGGTGGCAGTACTGGCCGGATGGTCGAGGTAAGTACCTCGGCCTCACTGTCTTCCAAAATACAGCCAAGGGTCTCCTCGAGAGTCGGAAGAATGTGTTTCAAGTCCTCTTCGGTGTCATTCACATGCACCTTTGCAGTTTGCAGCGGAGGCAGGTGGACGGTAGCATTGAGTTGCGGCTCTCGTGGTTTGAGCTTGAGGACACTCTTCAGGTCGTCTTCTAGTTGTGGGCGGAACTCGTGGATTTTGGGTGGTTTGCCAGTTGATGTGACGTCAACTCTGGGAGGCTGCCTCGGTCGCAGCGTCGTCGATTTTCCTTGGACTGCGGACTCGCTCAGAATGCTTTTGAGCAGCTCTGCCAGCTGCAGAATAAAAAGAGGATGTAGGAAAATTTTCAGGAGTGAATTTTGGCTGAATTTGATTTTAATAAAACATGTCACATAATTTTAGATTTTCATTGTTAGTACACATCAGTGCTACAGGTTCTATTAGACTCCAGCAGGATAGTGAGAAACACAGAATTGAAAAAAATGGTTCAAATGACTGTAAGCACTATGGGAATTAACATCTGAGGTCATCAGTCCCCTAGACTTAGAACTACTTAAACCTAACTAACCTAAGGACGTAACACACATCCATGCCCGAGGCAGGATTTGAAACTGCGACCGTAGCAGCAGTGTGGTTCCAGACTGAAGCGCCTTGAACGCAGAATTGAAAGAGAAATCAGGATGGATTATCAGATTAGTCATTCTCAGCAGTCCTAGAGGAACCTCTCGTGTCCTTAAACTGAGAAAAAAATAATGACCATATCTTAGTCATCATTACTGAACCACTTACCACATACCTCCCTGTCATCCTGGTCTGTACTCAGCTCTCGCAATCCAGCAAACAACTTCTTCAGTGCATGTACCAATCATTCTCTTGACAGTTATGTCCTGATCACCTCACTCTTTCTGGAAGTACTGTATTGAGCTTTTAATAGCATTTATGTTGCATCGATGCATTGGAATGTTTGTTAATGGAACGTATGTGCACCACTTTCCTGACGATAGTGTACTGTTTGCGTTTCGTGCAGAGGAGTTAAACAATGAATGGAAGAACGTAATAAATCAATATGTACAATGTCTAATGAACACACCGAAAAGATTATAGCAGAAATGAATGATGTAGTCAGTTTGAATTCACAGGAGGAAAGGAAACCACTGATGCTATTCGTGCAGTAAGACAAGAATTTAAAAGCCTCGAGAAAACAAGCAAAATGTTTGGTCACACTTTATAGATCTAGAAAAGGCATAAGAACAATCATATGGCGAGTTCTACGTGCTATGGAAGATTCACTAGCAAAAGCTCCAAATGTGTGTATCAATGAAATTTTTTGCGAAATGTAACAAGGATTAGTTGTTAAAACATTTGAATAATTTTATTTAAAAAAAATCTCCATTTAGCACCAATACCTTTTTGCTTTCGGTGGAAATAGTCCTTAAAGAAATCATGCCACTCTTTCTGATGCACTTCAGAAACCTGGTTTTCACAATGTTTCACTGGTTCATCTGATTATGAAAAAGTTTTTCCAGGAATTTTGTTTTTAATTTTGGGGAACACCAATAATCACAAGGTGCTACACTATTTGATCAAAAGTACCCGGACACCCCAAAAATATACGTTTTCATATTAGGTGCATTGTGCTGCCACCTACTGCCAGGTAGCTCCATATCAGCGACCTCAGTAATCATTAGACATCGTCAGAGAGCAGAAAGGGGCACTCTGTGGAACTCACGGACTTCGAACGTTGTCAGTTGATTGGGTGTCACTTGCATCATACTTCTGTACACGACATATCCACACTCCCAAACATCCCTAGGTCCACTGTTTCCAATGCGGTAGTGAAGGTACACGTTCAGCACAAAAGCCTACAGGCCGACCTCGTCTGCTGACTGACAGAGAACGCCGACAGTTGAAGAGGGTCGTAATGGGTAATAGGCAGATATCTATCCAGACCATCAAACAGGAATTCCAAGCTGCGTCAGGATCCACTGTAGGTACTATGACAGCAGGAGGTGAGAAAACATGGATTTCATGGTCGAGCGGCTGCTCATAAGCCACACATCACGCCGATAAATGCCAAACGACGCCTCGCTTTATGTAAGGAGTGTAAACATTGTACAATCGAACAGTGGAAAAACGTTGTGTGGGGTGACGAATCACGGCACACAATGTGGCGATTCGATGGCAGGGTGTGGGTATGGCGAATGCCCGGTGAATGTCACTGCCAGTGTGTGTAGTGTCAACAGTAATATTCGGAGGCGGTGGTGTTATGGTGTGGTCGTGTTTTTCATGGTGGGGGCTTGCATCCATTGTTGTTTCGCGTGGTACACTCACAGCACAGGCCTACATTGATGGTTTAAGCACCTTTTTGTTCCCACTGTTGACGAGCAGTTTGGGGATGGCGGTAGCATCTTTCAACACGATTGAGCATCTGTTCATAACGCACGGCCTGTGGCGGAGTGGTTACACGACAATACCATCCCTGTAATGGACTGGCCTGCACAGAGTACTGACCTTAATCCTATAGAACACCTTTGGGATGTTTTGGAACGCCGACGTCATGCCAGGCCTCACCGATAGCAGCGGATAGGCACTTGGTGCAGGGAGTGGCAACTGACCCTTAACATAGACAAATGTAATGTATTGCGAATACATAGAAACAACGATCCTTTATTGTATGATTATATGATAGCGGAACAAACGCTGGTAGCAGTTACTTCTGTAAAATATCTGGGAGTATGCGTGCGGAACGATTTGAAGTGGAATGATCATATAAAATTAATTGTTGGTAAGGCGGGTACCAGGTTGAGATTCATTGGGAGAGTCCTTAGAAAATTTAGTCCATCAACAAAGGAGGTGGCTTACAAAACACTCGTTCGGCCTATACTTGAGTATTGCTCATCAGTGTGGGATCCGTACCAGATCGGGTTGACGGGGGAGATGGAGAAGATCCAAAGAAGAGCGGCGCGTTTCGTCACAGGG
This sequence comes from Schistocerca cancellata, assembly GCF_023864275.1. Taxonomy (NCBI): domain Eukaryota; kingdom Metazoa; phylum Arthropoda; class Insecta; order Orthoptera; family Acrididae; genus Schistocerca; species Schistocerca cancellata. The sequence goes on along the minus strand of NC_064635.1, from coordinate 10,457,513 downwards.
TTATTTGGTAAGCGTGATAGCGTTACGGAGATGTTTAGCAAACTCAAGTGCCAGACTCTGCAAGAGAGGCGCTCTGCATCGCGGTGTGTCTTGCTCGCCAGGTTTCGAGAGGGTGCGTTTCTGGATGAGGTATCGAATATATTGCTTCCCCCTACTTATACCTCCCGAGGAGATCACGAATGTAAAATTAGAGAGATTCGAGCGCGCACGGAGGCTTTCAGACAGTCGTTCTTACCGCGAACCATACGCGACTGGAACAGAAAAGGGAGGTAATGACAGTGACACGTAAAGTGCCCTCCGCCACACACCGTTGGGTGGCTTGCGGAGTATAAATGTAGATGTAGATGTAGACCGACATCGATTCCTCTCCTCAGTGCAGAATCGATTCCTCTCCTCAGTGCAGAACTCCATGAAGAATGGGCTGCCATTTCCCAAGAAACTTTCCAGCACCTGATTGAACGTGTGAGAGTGTTCAAAAATTTTCATATGTGTGTGAAATCTTATGGGACTTAACTGCTAAGGTCATCAGTCCCTAAGCTTACACACTACTTAACCTAAATTATCCTAAGGACAAACACACACAGCCATGCCCAAGGGAGGACTCGAACCTCTGCCGGGACCAGCTGCACAGGCCATGATTGCAGCGCCCGAGACCGCTCGGCTAATCCCGCGCGGCCTGTGAGAGTGGAAGCTGTCATCAAGTCTAAGGGTAGACCAACACCATACAGAATTCCAGCATTAACCTATGGAGGGCGCCACAAACTTGTAAGTCATTTTCGGCCAGGTGTCGACATACTTTTGATCACATAGTGTAGGTCAGGGCTTTATGGTAGAAGGACCATGGTGCTGACCTTTAGGGCATCTAGATACTCAGCTGTCGGTTTTGCTGTATGGCACGATGCGTTGCTGTTATGGGAAGTTGTTTTTCGTCGTACCCATATTGCAAAAACTTTTTTCAAAAATTAGTGGTAAACCGACATGTGTGCACCAATCAGCAGCAATTGTACATCTGTCTTCAAATGCTGTAGTAGTATTTTAGAGAAAAAACTAGCATCCATCTTCTTGCTAGTACTGCAGATTAGTCACACATTTTTGTAACCTTAGGATCTCTTTGAAAGACCATTTGAGCTTATTGACTTTTCTCTTTAGGATGATAACAGTAACTAACATTCGTCATAGTAGCGATATTCCAAACCAAATTTTTAATCCGCTTTTTCTCCAGGGTTTTTCAGCACCAATCAGTGCGTCGTTGTTTTTCATTAGGAATAGGTTTACATGGAATCATCGACAACAAATTTTACTCGCATCTAATAGTTGATGTAAAATGGTCTGGATCTGACTCATACCAGTGCTCAATGTCGCCCGAATAAATTTGTGACATGTCCGTCGATCTCAGTCAATCATAGCTCGAACAGCGGCAATATTTTCATCAGTAATAGCAGTTCTTGGGTGTTCTTCATGAAATTCACCACTAAGAAAAATCTGTCTCTTTTGAGTCTCTGTACCAATTCTAAATTTTGCCTCAGATAGGGCTTCTTTGGCAAATGCATTTTTAATCCGGTATTCACATTGGTTAGGCGTTAAAATCTCAAAAAGTCAGCCCAGAAATGTTCTCTAGCCAGATTCATTTTCCGGTGCACACAAAACTTTTTCAGTGATGATGACTAATGAACTATTAGAGCAAATCGAACAAACTACACGGCAATCATCTCGCAAAAACTTAGAAAGCAGCTGCCTAATATAAACAAATGAAATATTGAAACACCAAAAATACAAATCATTACCATGCCTAAACCGTTGGCATTCAAAACAGCTTCCAGTCGATTCAGGATGGATCAATGTAGGTCCGGCGTGGTTTTCGAGGGAATCTTACACCGTACTTCCTGCAAAAATAGCCTGCTTTGAAAAATTCAGTCTCTGTGCGCTGTGGAATAAATGTGTATTCATTATATTAACATCTTCAATTGTTTTTGTTGTTCGAGTTTTAATCAGCTGCAATACACAGCTTACAATTCGTTTACTTGTACACAAATAGAGGAAATATAGGGTAGGCTATCCATGAGGTTCCGCCATCATTTAAAAAATCATTACTTGGAAACTAAACTGACGGAAAGAATCCAAGAAGAAGATGTACGACACGAATGAGGGTTGGTAGGCGTGTTTCTACATTTGAAAGATGATGTCTATCGAAATTTCGCACCAGCCGCATAAGAATGGCGCCAGTAGTGCCACCATGAGGAAATGAATCAGGTTTACTTTAAATACATGCTGTAACGGTCGTGAGGGGTAGTTAGTTACCTCTGAGATTGGGCATGGTGAGCTGATGTTAGTCAAGAATGCCTCTAAGGCGACAAAGACGCCATTATCAACACCTCACTGACAAGGGGGAGGCCTCAGACACGGCCAACCGATTCGGCTCAAATTTGGCAGGTCGCTTGTGTACAAGCTGAAGCGAAGGAATCTAAGATATTTTGTGTCAACACCTCAGCAATTTTGAGAAAATCACCCGTAAAGTTTATGACGAGCAATCGACTCAAAATTGGAGGGATCGATAGATAATTGTAAATAGAGCATTAATTCATCATCAGGTATGGGGTCTGAAAGCGCATACTTTACTTTTGCTTCAAGGGGTATAGCGCCATAGTTCAATCGTTTAGTAACCGGTTCATAATACTCATCGGGAACAGATGAAGCACATATTCCCAGTGACGTGGAGATTTCCAAAGTGTTATGACCATTTTGCGATTCACCAGTCGGGATATCTTCCACTGAATCACCTGCTTCGTCTTCATGGTATAGTACTTCAGTATCAACAACAGTCATTTCGTTCGTCAGCTCCAAAACTCGCTCGACGATAGCCGCTCTTATCAATCTGTAACGTCGAGAAACAGAACCATCTGCTTCCGGTAGTGCATTGATAATGCATCTGTCTTGCAACACTTTACAAACCAAAACACAGCGTTGATAACTTCCCGCTTGCCATCGTCTGTGACAGGCTCCCAACTATATAATACAGCGCTAGTCGAAGGGTGTACATCCTCCATTATTCAGATTATGCACCTGAAAGATACGACACAACAAACGAAAACTAGTTACTACGGCATAAACAGACAAGTTAATTACTACCTACAACATACAGTACTCCTCATAAGTCATTTGAGATATCGGAAAATGCAAACGAAAAGAAAAACATCCGCTAGGTTTCTTCGAACCCGGGTTTTCCGATTCCCAGCCAGTTACCTTGGCCGTTGCGCTATCGGCGCTGTCGGTGAAAATCGTTTACCACGTAGGTACAGAAGCGGCAGTTGTAAATGTTTCGATTTCTGGAAACACTGTATTCATTCACAAAACGTATTTCATTCGGTGCATTAACGATGGAAAAGTCTCTACATGTATCCGCGAGGTTCGCGGCAGCCTAATGACGGAAAACAACTACTTCCGTTTGACTTCTATAAGGTTCGTCATGGACACCTTCACTCTTCCAGGTTCACAACTATGATATGACGAAGAGGCAACCGGGACAACATAACACTCCCCGCGTGCATTCTGTCCCGTGCCTCGCTGTAAACAAGCGCCGCACGGATGGCTGTCTGTGATCCTTCGTGAGGAATTCGCAACACTCTTATTCGGAGTTGTTTTCATGTGACAAGGCTTAAAAGTTTAATACTTTACTAACTCACGGCGTTAAGGAAACTAGTTTGCATGCCTTATTATTATCATTCCTTATTGATTTACTTACTTTATTAACCCTCCTATCCCTATCATTTGAGATATCGAAAAATGCAAACGAAAAGAATAACATCCGCTAGGTTTCTTCGATCCCGGGTTTTCCGAATCCCAGCCAGTTACCTTGGGCGTTGCGCTATCGGCGCTGTCGGTGAAAATCGTTTACCACGTAGGTACAGAAGCGGCAGTTGTAAATGTTTCTTCGATTTCTGGAAAAGTTTGCGTTTGCGGACCTCATACATGATGATCAAAAATGCTGTATTTACAATTATCTATCGATCCCTCCAATTTTGAGTCGATTGCTCGTCATAACCTTTAGGAGTGATTTTCTCAAAATTGTGGGGGTGTTGACCCAAAATTTCTTAAGAGTCCTCCGTTTTAGGTTGTACACAAGCGACCTGCCAAATTTGAGCCGAATCGGTTGGCCGTGTCTGAGGCCTTCCCCTTGTGAGTTTGAACGAGGTCGTGTAATAGGGCTAGAAGAAGTTGGATGTTCCTTCTGCGACATTGCAGAAAGACGTAGCAGGAATGTAGGCACTGTACGTGATTGCTGGCAGCAGTGATTACGGGCTCCGGACGGCCACGTGGCACTGCCTGCCTCTGGCGAATTCGAGCTGTTGGCACCACATCGACACAACCAACTGTTACAAATTGGTTACTTCAAGGACAGCTCCGAGCCAAACGCCCTGTAGCGTGCATCCCACTGACCCCGAAGCACCACCATTTGCGATTTCAGTAGTATGAAGCGAGAGCTGTTTGGAGAGCAGGGTGGAGGTCTATTGTGTTTGCTGATGAAAGCCAGTTCTGTATCGGAGCCAATGATGGCCGTGTGTTGGCTAGAAGAGGGCCAGTTAAGCGGCCTGCAACTTGCTTGACACACTGGAGCCACACCTGGAGTTATGGTCTGGCGTAGGATTTCGTACAACAGCAGGACCACTCTCGTGGTTATCCCATGCACCCTGACTGCAAATTTGTACGTCCATCTCGCGATTCGACCTGTTGTGTTGCCACCCACGAACAGCATTCCAGGGGATGTTTTCCAGTAGGATAACGCTCACCCACATTACGCTGTTGTAGCCATGTTTCCTTGGCCTGCTCGATCACCAGAACCTGTCTCCAGTCCAGCATATACGGGATATCATCAGACTACAACTCCAGCGTCATCCACAAAATTAACCGTCCCTGTGACAATCGACCGAGTGAAACAGGCGTGGAACACCGTCCCACAAAGTGACATCCGGCGCCTGTGCAACACAACACATGCACGTTCGCATGCTTGCATCCAACCTTTTGGCGGTTTACCCCGGTTATTAATGTACCAGCATTTCACATTTGCAATGGCTTATCTCGCACTTAACTTTGATCTTCCAAAGTTAATCACTAACATATGTTACCTAGACAAGTATTCTCATTACTCTGCATTAATTACACTCCTGGAAATGGAAAAAAGAACACACTGACACCGGTGTGTCAGACCCAGCATACTTGCTCCGGACACTGCGAGAGGGCTGTACAAGCAATGATCACACGCACGGCACAGCGGACACACCAGGAACCGCGGTGTTGGCCGTCGAATGGCGCTAGCTGCGCAGCATTTGTGCACCGCCGCCGTCAGTGTCAGCCAGTTTGCCGTGGCATACGGAGCTCCATCGCAGTCTTTAACACTGGTAGCATGCCGCGACAGCGTGGACGTGAACCGTATGTGCAGTTGACGGACTTTGAGCGAGGGCGTATAGTGGGCATGCGGGAGGCCGGGTGGACGTACCGCCGAATTGCTCAACACGTGGCGCGTGAGGTCTCCACAGTACATCGATGTTGTCGCCAGTGGTCGGCGGAAGGTGCACGTGCCCGTCGACCTGGAACCGGACCGCAGCGACGCACGGATGCACGCCAAGACCGTAGGATCCTACGCAGTGCCGTAGGGGACCGCACCGCCACTTCCCAGCAAATTAGGGACACTGTTGCTCCTGGGGTATCGGCGAGGACCATTCGCAACCGTCTCCATGAAGCTGGGCTACGGTCCCGCACACCGTTAGGCCGTCTTCCGCTCACGCCCCAACATCGTGCAGTCCGCCTCCAGTGGTGTCGCGACAGGCGTGAATGGAGGGACGAATGGAGACGTGTCGTCTTCAGCGATGAGAGTCGCTTCTGCCTTGGTGCCAATGATGGTCGTATGCGTGTTTGGCGCCGTCCAGGTGAGCGCCACAATCAGGACTGCATAGACCGAGGCACACAGGGCCAACACCCGGCATCATGGTCTGGGGAGCGATCTCCTACACTGGCCGTACACCACTGGTGATCGTCGAGGGGACACTGAATAGTGCACGGTACATCCAAACCGTCATCGAACCCATCGTTCTACCATTCGTAGACCGGCAAGGGAACTTGCTCTTCCAACAGGACAATGCACGTCCGCATGTATCCCGTGCCACCCAACGTGCTCTAGAAGGTGTAAGTCAACTACCCTGGCCAGCAAGATCTCCGGATCTGTCCCTCATTGAGCATGTTTGGGACTGGATGAAGCGTCGTCTCACGCGGTCTGCACGTCCAGCACGAACGCTGGTCCAACTGAGGCGCCAGGTGGAAATGGCATGGCAAGCCGTTCCACAGGACTACATCCAGCATCTCTACGATCGTCTCCATGGGAGAATAGCAGCCTGCATTGCTGCGAAAGGTGGATATACACTGTACTAGTGCCGACATTGTGCATGCTCTGTTGCCTGTGTCTATGTGCCTGTGGTTCTGTCAGCGTGATCATGTGATGTATCTGACCCCAGGAATGTGTCAATAAAGTTTCCCCTTCCTGGGACAATGAATTCACGGTGTTCTTATTTCAATTTCCAGGAGTGTGTTTTTTGCTGTTGCAATTTTTTCCACCAGTTTATTAGAGATAGGCCAACGGCCCTGCCGCAGTGGTAACACCGGTTCCCATCACATCACCGAAGTTAAGCGCTGTCGGGCTCCGCTAGCACTTGGATGGGTGACCATCAGGTCTGCCGAGAGCTGTTGGCAAGCGTGGTGCACTCAGCCCTTGTGAGGCAAACTGAGGAGCTACTTGACTGGGAGGTAGTGGCTCCAGTCTCGGAAGCTGACATACGGCTGGGACAGCGGTGTGCTGACCACATGCCCCTCCATATCCGCATCGGGTGACGCCTGTGGGCTGTGGATGACACGGCGGCCGGTCGGTACCGTTGGGCCTTCACGGCCTGTTCGGGCGGAGTTTAGTTTATTGGAGACAGAGAATGTGGGTCTGTTGGAAAAAGTTTGGCAACTCTCAAACTTTTTTTTTCCTTTGTCCTTTCCTGACGATGTGACTTGGAATGCGCTAAAATGATGACAAATCAGGAGAAGGCGCAGTGTATGACAACGGTGCTGTGAAAGTATCGACGACAGTGTGGGAGGGCACCACCAGCAAAACCAAGTGCAGTGAGATGGTTAAAAAAAGACAGGCACTGTCAATACTTTCTTCGAAGTGGACGTCCCCTTGTGTCTCAATAATGTGTTGACAGGGCGAAGCTGCATTCCAGTGCAACTCCCCAAGTCAATTCATCGTACTTCGCGCGAATTGCAGGAAGCAGGAATAACTCTCCATAAAATGCTACACAAGCGGTTACGCCCTTTTGCGTACAAAAGTGCAATTGGTCGAAGCGTTACAGCCACACGATCGTCCTCTGCACTACGCATTCACGCGTTCCATGCTGGCTTCCATAAGGCTGACAGTGAGATGAAGCAACAGCGTTTCACATATGTGGACGCCAAAACATTAGCATTTCGAGCTCCAAAAACCCACAGAACACGCGTGAACACATCCGTGGTAGCCTGAACGGGACATAACGCGAAATGTTCACCTGTACAATGTAGAACTGTTCCTGCTACCACAGATCAAAGAGGTGCAGCCATCCATCATCTACCAGCATGACGATGCAGCGCGACATTGGAGTTTGGGCCTGCAGAATGTGCTGAACGACATGTTTCTTTCCTGACGAGAACACGACAAGTGCCATCACCCGATTTCCCAGAAACTTCGCTCAGTCGAAGAGGGCTCAAAATAAGCGAACACCTGCTACAGGTTATCCGTAGGTATTCGACCGGTTCTGAGAAAACGACGGTTAAAGTTTTCTAGATACTTTACATGCCTATCAGTGAGCAAAGCGGTGGCAGAGTGGCTTGATTCGCAGATTTATACTTCTGCGCCCCGCGTTCGAAACTCGATAATTATTTTTAATTTTGTTTTTCATTTATCTACTCATATGTCCGGTGAATGAGGTAAAAAAATAAATGAATGGAAAAATTATTTGAAGTTATTTTCCGGTGGAATTCCTCTGGTGTAACGTGATTCATAATCAACTGCAAGCGCCAGTTACCAGTAAAGTGATCCGTTATGCGTGGTTGGTCGCGAAATTGTTGCCAACGCACGAAGTCTTAAGCAATGTTTACGACGATTTGTTCCCGAGTGAGATTCATACGAAGAAATGTCACTGTGGCAAACCTGTGTTCACGCAATGCTCGCGGTGTTCGGAATTTCTATGTTTCGAATGTCTGTTCGACTGGTATCATGCAAGGGAACGCACCAAATCTTCCTGGAGAATAAACATTAGTATAAACTATAAGAATTAAGAATTGATATAAGAATGAAATATAAGAATATGAGAATTTAAGAAGATTGTAACCCCAGAAAATATCATATAAACACATACACTAAGGAGGACTAACGTCTGAAGTAGTGATGCAGGCAACTGACACCATGAATCCTGCAGCGTTGTCCATAAATCCGTAAGAGTACGAGGAGGTGGAAATCTCTTTTGAACAACACACTGAAACAGTTTGGTGCCCAGCAGAAGAGTGTTCCTGGATCCATTCTGTAGCAACTCTGGACGTGTGGGGTGTCGCATTGTGTGTCTAGAGATATCAGGGCTCTCATATCACTCTAACTGCACACGCCCCACACCATTACATAGCCTGAACAGTCCTCTGCTGATGTGCAGGGTCCATGGATTCATAAGGTTGTCTCCATACCTCTACACGTCCATCAGCTCGATACAATCAGAAAGGAGACTCGTCCGACCATGCAACATGTTTCCACTCAACAATAGTCCAAGGTCGGTGTTGACGCGCCAGGCGAGGCGTAAAGCTTTGTGTCGTGGAGTCATCAAGGGTAGACGAGTGGGCCTTCGGCTCCGAAAGCACATATCTATGACGTTTCGTTCAATGGTTCGCACGCTGACACTTGTTGATGGCCCAGCATTGCAGTAGTTTGTGGAAGGGTTGCACTTCTGTCACGTTCTCTTCATTGGTTGTTGGTCCCGTCCTTGCAGGATCTTTTTCCGGCCGCAGCTGAGTCGCAGATTTGATGTTTTGCCGGATTCCTGATATTTACGGTACACTCGTGAAATGGTCGTACGGGAAAATCCCCACTTCATCGCTACCTCGGAGATGCTGTGTCCCATCGCTCGAGTGCCAACTATAGCACTGTAACAACAACGACGCTGTACTATTGTACATATAAGTAATCTTTTTCTTCTGATTTTTCGATAAACTTGTGTAATTAATGTTCTGATTTCATTTCTTTTTTGTTTCATGCCATTGTGTTAAGAAAAATGTAAACAAGTTTCAATGTGAATATTAATGTTTATGTCAAATGTCAAGCAATATTGTAATAGAATTGAATGTAACAAATGTTGAAACTGTTGTAAGATGTTTAAAATTGTAATTGTGCGTATGGTCCATACGTAGGCAATGTGTTAGGATATGTAGAATGCAAAACCTCGGGTGAATACCCTGCCTGTAAGGGAGCGGTAAAAGGTGGATGGAAGGCGAGCGCGGGAAAATGCGCACGGGCACTGCACGGCACAACGGGCTCAGCAGTAGTAGTTGGAATTTGGCATTGGTCTGAGCAACACCTTCTGGAGCGAGGAGGCTCTCCTGGAAGACGTAGTTTCATTGAGCCTCGGGTATGCCGTTCCAACGCCCACACAGCATGGCAAAAATTCCATAGGCACTAAATGGAAAATTATTGCGACGCTAAGAACAATTAAAGTGCCGATACATCAAGAGCCATAGCTGTGGTTGTATGTGTGCTCTGTGCCTCGCCATCTCGCCGCTTGCCAACCGCCGCATCCATACAAGCAGGTTGAAACTTTTAGTACCGTATGCGTATGGACCATAGAGTGAACTGTTCAATAATAACCTAAATTTTACCAGAACTTTCCCCTCATTTAATTATCCTCACAACTAACCTAGACAGGGTCCTTTCCAAATGTTGTGCAATCCGAGTGTCCCGAAATGAAAAATTAAATTTTGTGCTAATAATAATTACTTGCAGACCTAGCTATGTTAGAATGGTGTTTAAAGAACTGTTTTGTTAATGAACTAGTAAATGAATAACGAAGGTCTAACGAAGTTGAAAGATAAGTTTAATATTGATATAGTAATGAAGTTTAATTATTTAGAGACAGATATAAAGGTATTTAAATGAGCAGTAAATAAGATGAAAAGAGTAGTAACTTATATACTGGAAATCTTGAACGCATAATAATTGAATTCTGAAGTGTTCGACATTGGTTTGATCAGCAAAAGTTAAAGTCAATATATAAGCCAAAATTTATCAGTGTTTTATCTTTATCAAAATTGACATTTTGTGTGTGGCTCGAAAGTGCTATTTCTAGGGTAAGCTATGCCCGATTTTAATCAGATCAATAGACAGTACGAAGTTTTGTAGTATACATTATAGTGTAGTGTTATGTATTCATGGTTTTTCCATATCAGTACAGAACGTGAAACTATCAGTTCAATAGATTTTCTGGTTCTAAAATTTTACTATATTATGCAGTGTTACTACGTGTTGTTTTGCATGAATATACACCAACTTGTACAGGGAAGAAACTCAGTTAATGCCTAATTAGGCTGGCGACCGTATTATTATCAAATTGGTAGCATCTTCAGTGTTGCTTTTGGTCCATCTTGACGTGTAATTGCATTTTGAACTTACTTGACAGATCATTGTTATTACAGAGTGGGTGTAAGTCTGATTTGCCACCGTTCAGGTACACGCGGTCGATATCTATACAAAAATCCTTTCTCATAAGGTGAACCCCGCTCACTTACCATAGCACAGGCTTTAACGAGTATAGTGTGCCCCACGCGCACGTTACAGCACCACGTTCAATTCAAACTCACTTAAATCTTCATAACCTGCCATTGTAGCAGCAGTAACCGATCTAACAACTGCGGCAGACACTTGTCTTATATAGGCGTATCCGACCGCAGCGCCGTATTCTGCCTGTTTACATATCTCTGTATTTGAATACGCATGCCTATACAACTTTCTTTGGAGCTTCTGTGTATTATAAAACACAGTTGCAATTTCACAATTAATATAACGCCTTGTATCCCCTAACTTATTCGTGTACCATCCTTCTATGGGCATTGGTAGATAAATGAATAAAATAAAATAAAAACAATTGTCGGGTTTTGAACATGGGACGCAGAAGTGAGAGAACGAGACACTAGCCACTATTTAAACAGTTGCGTTCAACGTGTTGCGCGCTAAAAGCGATCAAAATTATGTCGGAAACTTTTGACGCTCGTTTTCCCAGAAACGGTCAAATGTCTGCGGATAAGCCGAGATATGTGTTCGCTTATTTTAGCTCCTCTTCCACTGAGCGAAGTTTCTGCGAACTCGGGTAGTGTTACTCGCTTCTCCTGGCGAGAGGGGCACGGATCGTGATCGTCTTATCGCGCGGACCGCACGCTCTTCCAATGTCGAACACTTAGGTTTCTTTTTGTGGTGTTACGTCAAGGACCGCGGGTACACGACACAGCCGATGACGTTGCCACATTTCGTGCAGGAATCAGTGAAGCAGTCGCAACTCTTGATGCTGCAGTGCTGACCTCTACATGGGCAGAACTCAACTATCGCCTTGATGTTCCAAGAGCGACGAGTGGGGTTCACGTCGAAATAGTGGCAGAATAGAAAAAAACTCTCAGATTGACTTGCTAAACGTTTTTCAACAAATTACGATGCTTTTACGCAAATACTTTCCAACGTAACGGTTTCTCTAAACGATACTGGGGCTTTATGGGCACCCCTATATAGATTAAGATTGATATACCACGTTTACTAGATTTATCCATTCTTTGCTGACAAGAACAGCATCAGAAACTCATTTGGATTACATTGCAGATCACACGACTTTGTGCTACTCACCCTTGAAATGTTTAATTGTTCCTGCTCCCTCGTATTTTGATTTACATCCATAGCAGTAGAAATTATTCGCCAGTGCTGTTACCAATGAGTAAATAGTAAAAGTAGGACAAATACGTGCATTTTTAAAGTTTACACAAAATGTAAACAACAGTGTTACGGTGCTCGCTTATTTCCAAGTCCGTGTCGATCTTAGTGCTGAGTTTTCACTCAGACGGCGCTTTGGCGTTAGGCGGTTGTTTCCGTGTGTGATCGCTGGCCGGAGCATAGCTGGAGGCGTGTAAGGAAGGAAGAGGTGGCTGCCTTGGCGTGGAGACACTTCGGCTCGGCTGGGGTTGTTTGCGTCTGGACGCCGAGTGGGGCCCGATGGGATGACCGGACCGTGATTTCACGGTTAATAGTGTAGACAGCGGCGTGGTGTGCCGTTTAACTTGATTCGCAAGGGGAGCAAAATCTCGCCTGTTGTAGTTTGTCGAGCCTGAGTTTGAAATACCTTCTAAGTACGGCGGGATGTCATTTCGTCCTCCTGTCTCTCCGTCGCTGGGATTGCTATCCTCATTTACAGTCCCAAGGATGTATATCGATGGGGTACGCTGCTCTCCGTACTCTACTAGACGCTGGTGATGGAAGTGCGTTGTTCAGCGGCACGTTAGTCTGGGTGCTTTATGTCTGATCTTCAAGTGTATAGTCTTCGAGTGGCACTCCTTAGAGTTTCCGTTGCGCAGATAGATTGGAGTTTATTTTGTCTTGTGGCGCTTCCGCTTTCCGTTAACGAAGGTTAAGCTCGATTCGGCACTCCGTACGACGCTTGGCACCTCAGCAGGCGGGTCGGAGCCACTTTGCAACTAAATGGAAGCCTTTGGACTGAGAGGTCTTGTGTTTTGCATATTGTTCATAAATTGTTGTTTAGGTATTAAGTTGGCTGAAATTTCTTATCAATTTCCCGGCATTTGGTCTGTTGCCTGGCCCGAGCTAGGTCTCGTTATTTTAAAAGCCAGTCATTGCTTTGGCTCAGTACGATTTTGGTTTACTGCCTGGTGGTTCTGGTAGTACGCCGGGTCGCTGTGGTTGTGTTGCATTTAGTGTGGGGCTGTGTGCTCGGAGCCGTGGAGTACCATTTGTGTGAACTGCTTCACTGGGGAGTACTGATCGGGCCATTCTTGGTCCTCTGATGTATGAAATAATTTTATTATTATTTTAAAGTAACATTATCACTTAAATGATTTAATTCTTGTTGTGTTAATTGCAACTTGGGTACTGAAAAATTTAGTAGTGTAATTATGGAAGAGTTAATAGTGGCACATGCCCCTTTACCTGTTTCATAATCTGTTAACTACCGAAAGACCTTAAGCTCATAGTCGTATGATGTGATTTTATTAAATTATTGTATTTTTATGTCATGTTATTGTTTTTTTTTTTAATTTGCTGATCACTGGTGTACTGTTCCAAGTATAAAAATGTTTCAGGTAGCTATTACTTGGGTGGAACACGCGGAACCGCAACGGAGAGAGTAGCTGCGTGCCTTATGTGTCCGGTGTTGGCGCGGCCTGCTGTCCGTTGCTTGTTTTGGTGCTCCTGAGTTAAGTATTGTGTTGCCTCCTCCCTTGCGGCCCCGTCGTGTTCTTCTCATAAACATTTCCTTCAAGGCATTTTAGTTAATTTTATGCTAGTATTTTTTTATTTCTTACATTGGTGAAATTGTGCGGCCTTCATTATTCACACTGTGTCAGAGAGGAGTTGATGTGCCATTGTAATTTCTTAAACTCCATTGTGTGTGCCCTTCGTGATACATATTTTTGGTCATAATAGATCTGAGTATGGCAATTATAATGTCTCATATATCATGATGTGTGTGTGTAATATTGCAATAAATGGATGATTGTTATTTCTGTTTTTGGCGCCATTCATGTCTCCTTTCTTGTCCCTATTGGTACGCTATCCTTGTACTTGTGTAGGTAATCCGCATCAAACAGCATTAAACCAAAATTCAGACGATATTTCCTGTGTGCTGTAGGTGACGTGCGCAATGCCAATATGCTAAAGAAGCTTGCAACAAATCCATTGATCTTTCCGCAGTGTGTTGGTTTTATCTGATTAAGAAAAAAACGATGACTGTTTGTTTTATTTTCTATTTTGAGTCCGTCGCAATTTTCGATGAGCTGCATTCTCGTCTGCAGAAACACCTATTACTGAAAGGTTCTTACATGAGAAATTGTGACCACGCAGTTAGAGGCGCCATGTCACTGATTGCGCGGCCCCTCCAGCCGGAGGTACGAGTCCTCCCTCGGGCATGGATGTGTGTGTGTGGGTTGTTCTTAGCGTCAGTCAGTTTAAGTTAGTTCCAGCCGGAGGTACGAGTCCTCCCTCGGGCATGAGTGTGTGTGTGTTGTTTGTTCTTAGCGTCAGTCAGTTGAAGTTAGTTTATGTAGTGTGTAACACTAGGAACCGATTACCTCAGCGGTTTGGTCCCTCAGGAATTCGCACACATTGGAACATTTGAGAAATTGTGTTTAGCCTTTTGAAATCCAGGTGATTACAATGAAGTGAGTAATGATATTTTCAAAACTTTAGCAATATTGTAAAGTAGAGCACTTACGAAGAAAAATCGGATGCTTTCCTGTACAATAGCGTTGCAAGATGCTGCAGAAGCAATGTATATGGAGTCGTAATCTGATGACGTGTTTGACGATCTGGCATGAATTTTGGTTTTTGACAGTCTGCATCAAAGTCACTACTCGCTTTTGGACACCGATATCATCTTATGGAAAGTTTTTATACAGAACTCGGTGACAAACCGGTCATTGTTCGGGTATTCATTTTGCCAATTTTCTGTTAGCAACGAAAACAGGAAATGAACTGTATAGCGTAATACTGAAAAAATTCATTTCCATGATTGGTGAAAACACTTTGAAATTATTAAGAACACTCGGTCTGAGATGATTCCGTGCAGTTTCTGCACGCTGGGAGCAGCTGCTTCGCGCGTGTACAACTGTATTTTGCACAAAAATCTCTATGACAACGCCTCTTCATGGCTCTGTAGAGGGCTATTGTTTTCGCCTACTTCCGTGCGTGCTTTGCAGTTTAAAGCTATCAAAATGGCTGCCAGGTGTAAGGAATTTCCTTACGTTGACTGGACTGTAGGGATGTCTTGGTAGTAAAAAATAAATTTACTAAAACTAAACGCGTCATGCGACGTTTTCCACGCACCTCAGTGCTTATGACGTCATATCTCTTGAACTATGCATCGCACCATGATGCATTTGTGTAGGTACATTGAGCAGAATATGTGTATACTGTCCTTAAAATATGTTGTGAATAGAGTTGTTAGCAAAGACGTAATAAATTTAAACCCCATGCGGCAGTTTTTCACGTAACTCAGTGTTAATGACATCATATGTGATGAACTATGAGTTGTACCATTTGGTAGGTGCATTTAGCGCTGTATGTGGATACCGTCTGCGGAATTTATTGTGAATGGTGTAGCCGTCACTGCCAAATGTAGATGTTGGCCTGCGGTGGAGGAATGTTGGACGTGGATGGATACTGTCAGGATGTGCCGCATTAAAACTTGGCCGTGATCTTCAAGAGTTTTATTATTCCCAGCTACAGCGCCGCATTCCTCTCTGTCTGTGCCACAGGGTCCCGCGATGCTGAGGACGCCACTTCGCTGTCTGCTAAACAGCTCGGTGCAGAAGGGCTGGCTACCTCAGCGACCCGTGCAACATACTGCGGCGTGCCGGCCGTGTACAGCCGTGGTATTTTGACGACGTCAGGATGCGCCAGCAGCTGACTTAGTGGCCTTCACTTCAGGATGCCTCCGGCTTTGTTGGGAGCCAACAAGACTGCCTGCTGTAGCGAGCCGTCGAGTGGCCCGCCGCTGGCTGGCTGCGGACCCCGAGTTGGCCCCAGAGGGTCGAACCAGCGACCCGCCGTGGACTGTAACGCTGGTGCCCCACCTGCTGCTGTGTGTGGCCGGTGGTGTGACATGCCCCACCGTCCAGGAGAGCTGCCACACTTGATTTCGCCTCGTTAGAAAACCGGCACCTATTTATACGTGGCTGCACGCCTCTGTTTTGCTAATGTGCCACTCTGAGTCATGTACTCATATAACACCTAGGTTGGGCCAGTGGGCCCCTTCTGCCTGTAACTTGTGCCATGCAAACCACTGCGTTTAGTCTTTTCAGCAGTTCTACGGCCCTGTGGCCTCCACTCTACTTCGCAACCGCTGGTAAGCGTAACTTACTGTCAATAGGTCCACGCCTGGCTGCAACATGTTCTATCAGAAATGCTGCAACTTGTTCTATCAGAAATACTTCACCAAATCTTTTTCCTATCTCAACGGTGGTGCTGCTACAATAGAGTTAATAGCAGAAACGTAATAAAGTTAGACGTCATGTTTGACGCGGCAGTTTTTCAAGCATCTCATTGTTTATATCGTGATATCTCCTGAACTAAGCTACTTAGGTGGTTCTTACCCCCTACCCTCCCTGCCCGCGACCCATCCCAGGGATTCTTGCCTGACAGTAAGGAATATACAGGGTGAAAAGTATTTAAATCGACAGACTCTGGGAGGTTGTAGGGGACATCAAAACAAATATTTTTCTCTTAAGTCATTTCTTCCTATGAGGAGTATATAAACCGGTAGAGGAAGATTGCTCTGGCGGCAAATTAATTAAACCAACAAACACTTTTCAATTCTTTTTACGACCAAGAGACAACAACTAGGTAGCAGATATGCCCCAGTTAAACAGTCCCCAACTACACCGATCCGCACATTAACGAAGAACCGCACTTGATGAGCGCTAGTAACTGTGGCTTGTGGGTTATCCTCACTCCAAACATGCGAACTGTGCATGTTGAAGACTCCACCACGCCCGAACGTTGCTTCATCGGTAAACAACACAGAGGATGGAAATGTAGGATGCATTTCACACTGTTCCAGGTACCACTGCGAAAACTGTGCTCTGGGTGGATAATCAACTGGTTCCAGGTTGTGGACACGTTGTAAGTGAAATGGACGTAACAGTTGATCTCGAAGGACTATTCTAACATTCGTCTGATTCGTCCCCATGTTACGTGCAATTTCACGAGTGCTGACTGAAGGATTCCGCTCCACATGCTGCAAGAGAGCTTCCTCAAATTGCAGCGTTCTTACCGTGCGATGGCGTCCTTGTCCAGGTAATCTGCTAAATGACCCGGTGTCACGCAGACGTTGGTACACAGCAGCAAAGGTCGTATGATGCGGGATACGGCGATTAGGATATTGTTGTTGATAAACCTGCTGTGTAGCTCGTCCGTTGTGGTGCGCTAGGTAGTACGTGCCAACCATGTCAGTGTACTCACTCCAGGTGTATCGCTCCATTAGTAAACAGAGACAATGCACTACTACACTGGTGGACAGCAGTTGCCTACAACTGAAGAGCGTAATACGCCCTCTAACAACAGAAGATCGTAATACGGCCTCTAACAACTGAAGAGCGTAATACGGCCTCAACAGGTTCAAATAATCCTCATAGGAAAAAATGACATTAGGGAAAAATATTTGTTTTGATTTCCCCTAAAAGGTCCCAGAGTTTGTCGGTTTAAATACTTTTCACCCTGTATGTAGCGATTTGGTTGTTTAGGAGGAGGTGTGAAACACACATACATTTTTATAATACATACGGATTTAGTACTTCTGCAAAATGGCATGCAAGGATTATCGCCCGGTCCTTCTAGAGAGGTTCTCGGTTTTGGCCTCACCTTCCGCAGGCCCGATTTGTGAGAGGCTGCAGCTCAAGCCCAGTCCCGGCAGACATCTTGCCGAGTCCTCGCCCAGTGGTCGAGCAGCTCCAGTTAGCAGCAATCGAGGACAGTCATAGTGCAGTCGCAAATTTCTCTACAAAGGCAGTTCACCGTAACTGGCCATAAGACTTGTCTTTAGAAGGAGGTGATGAAAAGTCTTGCGATAGCGATCTATACAGATGGCGGTAGTACGGCGCGCACTAGATATAAGAGAGCTGTGCATCGCTGGAGCTGCCATTTGTAATAAACTGATTCGCGTGAAATGGTTTCCGACGTGATTATGTCCGGACAACGGGAATTAAGACTTTGAACGCGGAGTGGTAGTTGGAACTAGACGCAAGGGACAATACATTTGGGAAATCGCTAGGGAATTCAGTATTCCGAGATCCAGTGTCAAGAGTGTGACGAGGATACCAAATTACAGGCGTTACCTCTGACAGGGACAACGCAGTGGCCGACGGCGTTCGCTCAACTGCCTAGAGTAGCGACGTTTTTGTAGAGTTGTCAGTGCTAACAGACAAGCAACACTGCGTGAAAGAAAGGGCAGAAATCGATGTGGGACGTACGACGAACGTATCCGTTAGGACACTGCGGCGAAATTTGGCGTTAATGGGCTGTGGCGACAGAGGAGCGACGCGAATGCGTTTGGCACCGGCTCAGCATCCCCTGCAGCCTCTCTGCTGGGCTCTTACCTCGTCAGACGGACCCCGGGCGACTGGACAACCGTGGCCTGGCCGGATGAGTCCAGATTGCGCCTGCAGCACATCTCCTGGGCTCGTGACCGTATCGGCTGGACCCTAGACGACTGGGGAACCGTCACCTGGTCGCATGAGTCCCGATTCCAGTTGGTAAGAGCTGATGGTATGGTTCGGCTGTGGCGCAGTGCTCATGAAGCCTTCCGGTTGCCAACAAGTCACTGTACAAGCCGTCGCGGCTCTATAATGGTGTGGGCCGTGTTTACATGGAATGGACTGCGTTCTCTCGTCCAACTGAACTGATCATTGACCAGAAATGATTACATTGGACTACTCCGAGGCTGTCTGCAGCGATTCATGGACTTCATGTTTTCAAACAACGATTGAATTCTTCTGGATGACAATACGCATTGTCACCGGGCCACAATTATGCACGATTGTTTTGAAGAGCATTGCGAGCAATTGGAGCGAATGATTGGCCATCCAGACATGAATCCCACCGAAAATTTATGCGACTTAATCCCATCGAACATTTATGCGGCATAATCGAGAGGCCAGCTGATGCACAATATCCTGTCAACACTGTCGCATTTATAGGAGAGGTTTAGAGGCAGTATGGCTCAGTATTTCCGCAGCAGACTTCCCAACGACTTCCTGAGTCCATGCCACGAGTTACTGCACTATGTCGGGCAAAAGCACGACCGACACGATATTAGGAGGTGTCGCATGACTTTTGTCCCTCCATGTATTTATGTATACTGAACTGTTGAAATGTTTAACTTAGGTCTACTTTCCCAAGGACTTCAATATGGATTTCGACAAGGACGCTCTGTACCAATGTTGAGTATTATACAAGACTTCTCTCAGCGATTGTATTCTCTCATTCTTTTGATTTCTGCCTCAGAACCCACGCACCATTCCGACGGGACATTGAACTTTTGGCGAGGAGACTTACTTCGCCACTCCACGATTTACGTAAATTCGAAGCGTTTTTTTAAGCTGCCCGACGGAGGATGTATCTCGACAGCGCCGCGCGGGGTAGCCGCGCTGTCTAGGGCGTCTTGTCACGGTTCGCGCGGCTCCCCCCGTCTGAGGTTCGAGTCCTCCCTCGGGCACGTGTGTGTATGTCGTTCATAGTGTGGGTTAGTTTAAGTTAAATTAAGTAGTGTGTAAGCTCGGGGACCGATGACCTCAGCAATTTGGTCCCATAAGACCTTACCACAAATTTCCAAAATTACCTCGAGACCCCTTACTACCTTCTTCAACAGTGTGACCTTGTATTTCGGCGGTTGTTCAGAGATGTTTTCCGAGTACCTTGGTGCGGGAGACGCATGGTCTTCTCCGGTGACTTGCTAAAGAGTAATTGCACTTCGTTTGTTTTCCTCTATTATCTTTGTATCTGTGTCGCATCGGAAATATCTGTACAGCGGTGCAAATGTCGACAGTGTGCGCTCGATGTCTTGCCCGGGAACAAACTTGTTCCGTTCGGTCGCGTTACTTGATGTCGCCGACGGCAATTTATTTATTTTTTATTTATTTATTTATTGTTCCGTGGGACCAAATTAAGGAGAAGTCTCCATGGTCATGGAACGAGTCAATACATGGAATTATAACACGATAGCAGAAACAGATAAAATGAAATATAAAAAACATAGTCAGGGGATAAGTCTTGAGTTTAAATAAAGAAAATGAACAATGTAACACTGGAATTTGCTTACTTTTTCAGTTCTTCCAGGAGCACCTCGACAGAATAGGAGTGAGCCATGAGGAAACTTTTCAGTTTAGACTTAAGAGCGTTTGGGCTACTGCTAAGATTTTTGAGTTCTTGTGGTAGCTCATTGAAAATGGATGCAGCAAAATACTGCACTCCTTCCTGCACAAGAGTCAAGGAAGTGCATTCCACATGCAGATTTGATTTCTGCCTAGTATTAACTGAGTGAAAGCTGCTAACTCTTGGGAATAAGCTAATATTGCTAACAACAAACGACATGAAAGAAAATATATACTGTGAGGGCAATGTCAGAATTCCCAGACTATTGAATAGGGGTCGACAACAGGTTCTCGAACTTACACCACATATAGCTCGAACAGCCCGTTTTTAGCCAAAAATAGCCTTTTTAGATCAGAAGAATTACCCCAAAAAATAATACCATACGACATAAGCGAATGAAAATATGCGAAGTAGACTACTTTTCGTGTTGAACTGTCACTTATTTCAGATACTGTTCTAATGGTGAATAAAGCAGCATTTAGTTTCTGAACAAGATCCGGAACATGGGCTTTCCACAACAGCTTACTATCTATCCGAACGCCTAGGAACTTGAACTGTTCCGTCTCGCTTATAATATGCTCATTCTGTCTGATCAAAATACCGGTTCTTGTTGAATTGTGAGCTAGAAACTGTAAGAACTGAGTCTTACTGTGCTTTAGCACAGCAATGCCCACCTCGTATCCTTTCACCTGTAGGGAGTACTGCTCGCTTCTGTTTTTCCGGCAGTTTCAGTCCTACGTTAACAACAGTACGCAGCAGTGTGGACAGCTTTACCGACGTGCACCCCGTGCGTGGTTTCACCGAACGCAATGGCAGACTGGAATACAGAGCTGTTCTTCCCGCAGCGGCAACAGCCACGTCACAGCACTGCGGCATCTGTCCGGCCGCTCCCTTCCTTACTCTGAGCTGTGTGTGCTGTACGTTCTGGCGAGTGCTTATTACAGGATTTCCCGCTGCTCAGAACGTATTTTCATAGAAACAAAGGTGACTGTTGCAAGAAACGGAGTAAACCGGTCATTACATTGTTACTCTGCAATCAGCCAGCGGGGGGTGCCTGACAACAATATCCGTGAACAGCATCCGAAAATTCGTCGCTCAAGTTCTCGTTCACCCTGTATTTCACTTGCAGCATAACAAAATGCGTTCACCCATTTGATAGTTTCTTGCACAAGTTTAAAGTGCAGCCATCCGGCATACTCGGCTAGTGCGCCCCTTAGCTGTTCTTGTCTGTTGATGCGCCTATTGTGGCTCTCAGCTAGCGCATGTTCTGCTTTACTGACGACCGACTCAGTTCACACTCCGTCTTGGCGATCAGCGTTATCCCATCAGCACTGTACTGTAATACATTGAAGAGCCAAACAGCACCTGCCTAATATCGCGTAGGGGACCCGCGAGCACGCAGAAGTGCCGCTTCACGACGTGGCGTGGACTCGACTAAAGTCTGAAGTAGAGCTCGAGGGAACGGACACCATCAATCCCGCCGCGCTGTCCATAAATCAGTAAGAGTACGAGGGGTTGTAGATCTCTTCCGGCCAGCACGTTGCAAAGCATCCCAGATACGCTCAATAATGTTCAAGTCTGGCGAGTTCGGTGGCCATCGGAAGTGTTTAAACTTAGAAGAGTGCTCCTGGAGCCACTCTGCAGCAATTCTGGACGTGTGGGGTGTCGCACAGGCCTGCTGGAGTCGCCCACGTCCGTCGGAATGCGCAATGGACACGAATGGATGCAGCTGATCAAATGGTTCAAATGGCTCTGAGCACTGTGGGACTCAACATCTGAGGTCATCAGTCCCCTAGAACTTAGAACTACTTAAACGTAACTAACCTAAGGACATCATACACATCCATGCCCGACGCAGGATTCGAACCTCCGACCGTAGCAGCCGCGCGGTTCCGGACTGAAGCGCCTAGAACCGCTCGTCCACCGCAGCCGGCGCAGCTGATCAGACAGGATGCGTACGTACGTGTCACCTGTCAGAGTCGTATCTAGACGTATCAGGGGTCCCACGTCACTCCAACTGCACACGCCTCACACCATTACAGAGCCTCCACCAGTATGCAGGGTCCACGGATTCATGAGGTTGCCTCCATACCCGTACACGTCTATGCGCTCGATGCAATTTCAAGCGAGACTCGTCCGACCAGGCAACACGTTTCCAGTCATCAACTGTCCAATGTCGGCGTTAACGGGCTCGGGCTTAGCGTCGTGCAGTTATCAACGAGGCGGCCGCCGTGGCCGAGCGGTTCTAGGCGCTTCAGTTCGGAACCGTGATGCTGATACAGTCGCAGGTGCGCATCCTGCTTCGGGCATGGATGTGTGTGATGTCCTTAGCTTGGTTAGGTTTAAGTAGTTCTAAGTTCTAGGGACCTCATGACCTCAGACCTTAAGTCCCGTAGTGCTAACAGCCATTTGAACCATTTTTTGCTGCCTTCTTTGGCGAGAGTATTGGAAAGTTGGTACAACGCCACAACACATGTCTTACGTTGGAGCGGCGACTATGTAGAGAAGTAGCTGGAAAAGTGTAGCTAACTATTGCAAAGAAAACATTTTTTACTTTCACTGTTGTTTCAATTTCGCCACCGATCGGACCTTAATAAACAAATAGCACTCGTAATTGTTATGTCTGAAAGCATGTCATTGTTAAGACGATTCCCCAAAAAATATTACACTTGCAAAATTCGTATCATCATCTCTTATTCATCATGTTTGGCTCTTACTCACGAAAGACCTTTACGTTTTACGATTTTTACTAAATCTAAAATTGGAACACGTGAGGCAATACTGACACTACGACTTATCTTAGAAGAAAGATTAAGGAAAGGCAAACCTACGTTTCTAGCATTTGTAGACTTAGAGAAAGCTTTTGACAATGTTGATTGGTACACTCTCTTTCAAATTCTAAAGGTAGCAGGGGTAAAATACAGGGAGCGAAAGGCTATTTACAATTTGTACAGAAACCAGATGGCAGTTATAAGAGTCGAGGGGCATGAAAGGGAAGCAGTGGTTGGGAAGGGAGTGAGACAGGGTTGTAGCATCTCCCTAATGTTATTCAATCTGTATATTGAGCAAGCAGTAAAGGAAACAAAAGAAAAATTCGCAGTAGCTATTAAAATCCATGGACAAGAAATAAAAACTTTGAGGTTCGCGGATGACATTGTAATTCTGTCAGAGACAGCAAAGGACTTGGAAGAGCAGTTGAACGGGATGGACAGTGTCTTGAAAGGAGGATATAAGATGAACATCAACAAAAGCAAAATGAGGATAATGGAATGTAGTCGAATTAAATCGGGTGATGCTGAGGGAATTAGATTGGGAAATGAGACACTTAAAGTAGTTACGGAGTTTTGCTATTTGGGGAGCAAAATAACTGATGATGGTCGAAGTAGAGAAGATATAAAATGTAGACTGGCAATGGCAAGGAAAGCGTTTCTGAAGAAGAGAAATTTGTTAACATCGAGTATAGATTTAAGTGTCAGGAAGTCGTTTCTGAAAGTATTTGTATGGAGTGTAGCCATGTATGGAAGTGAAACATGGACGATAAATAGTTTGGACAAGAATAGAATAGAAGCTTCCGAAATGTGGTGCTACAGAAGAATGCTGAAGATTAGATGGGTAGATCACATAACTAATGAGGAGGTATTGAATAGAATTGGGGAGAAGAGGAGTTTGTGGCACAACTTGACGAGAAGAAGGGATCGGTTGGTAGGACATGTTCTGAGGCATCAAGGGATCACAAATTTAGCATTGGAGGGCAGCGTGGAGGGTAAAAATCGTAGAGGGAGACCAAGAGATGAATACACGAAGCAGATTCAGAAGGACGTAGGTTGCAGTAGGTACTGGGAGATGAAGAAACTTGCACAGGATAGGGGAGCATGGAGGGCTGCATCAAACCAGTCTCAGGACTGAAGACCACAACAACAACAACAACAACAACAACAACTAAATCTAGTACGGATTCTGAAACAGCATTAACAAAAGGAGCAGAGTATATTGCAAAACATTAACTATGATGAGGAAAACGGAAGTAGACTTGCTTCGCCTGGCTTATCCCTTGAATTGAAATTAAAAAAAAGGAAATCCACATGTGATGTAAAGGCTGGTTAACGGTACGGAAATTTAGCGGCCACGTTAACTTACTCGCCTACTGCTGACAAATTTGTATTTCACGTTAACAACTGACTCGTTACATGTCCATCCAGATTTGCCTCTCAGCTTTGTCCTACGGAAGTAGACGTGTTAAATAAAAAAATAATAATATTCCTCTTTTTCAGAAAAGCTATTCTTGCCATTAATATTTTATATTTTGCATCATATTTGCCTCTACCATCGTCAGTTATTTTGCTACAGGGTCTCATTTCCAAATATAACTCTCTGAACATGGCCTGATTTGATTATGCTACATTCCATTAGCCTTTTTTTCATGTTGTTTATGTTCATCTTATAACACCTTTTCAATACGCTACACATTCCATTAAACTGCTCTTCCAAGTCCTTTGCCGTCTCTAACAGAATGACGAAGCCATTGGCAAACATCAAAAATTTCACTTCATCTGCTTGATCTCTGATGGCCTTTTCAAATTTCTGTTTGGTTTCGATTACTCCTTGCTTAACGTACAGAGTGAACAATGCAGGGACAAGGATCCAAACCATTCTCACGTCCTTCTCAACTACTGCCTCATATTGTCTGAGTCTTTATAGCTTCAGTTTGACTTCTGCACAAGCTGTCGATAACCTCAATTTACAGGTATTTTATCGCTGACAACTTCGAAACTCAGAGAGTGTATTCAAGTAAACTTGGTCAAAAGTTTTTTCTACATGTACAAATCCCATAAGCATAGGTTTATGGTTTTTTGGTTTATATCTTTCGATATGTTATAGGATCAGCCCTAGTTCGTCTAAGCCAACTAGTGGACGAGCTGGTAGTGAGGCAGATAGAATCCAATTTGGGAATATTTGAGAGAGGACTTCTATTTCCAACATTTGTCTCACAACCGTTATTTCTGAAGCGGTGGGCCCCAGGCAGGGTATTAGGGTTTCGTGCATGTTTGGATATGTGTTTTTGTGTGTCAAAGAGTAAAGCCAGTTACTATTCAACATTAGGAGCAATTCATTGTGTGTTACAGCAAATCTTCAGAACCCAAACTGATCCCACCCCACACCAGTTTCTTCAAGCTCATCGATTCTTTATTTTATAATATTCCTGTCAGTAGTTCGCTAACGTGACTAATTAAACTGATGGTTTGATAATACTCACATCTGTTAGCAGCTGCTGTTTTTAGTATTGGATTTATTACAAATCATAACAATTACGAGCTGGATTAGTGAATAGAAGATTGAGCCTGTAATCATACACCATTGAGTTACAATTGGAACCGCCTTATTGCAATGTCTGCTCACCTGCGACGAGATGTCTGCATCGCCTTCAGGCTGGTCGGACACTGCTACAGCAACAGGAGCAGTTACCTCTCCAGAAATGGTGGTTGGTGGCGGCAGGGTCGTCTTCAGCTTGTTGAGTTCGAATGCAACGAGCTGATCTTCGTCCAGCAGGGGCTTGTATACCATTGGTGGTTCTGTGTTCCCCAGCTGCTGGGCCAACCCAGGAGAGGTGTGCAGCAGTGCACTGTTGGTGGGTGCCTGCTCTGGTGTGAACCTGGACTGCTCTGCTCCTCCAACTCCTGGACTGCTGGCCCTGACATTTTGTAGGTGGGAGCTTCCAGGCCTGGTCTTCCAAAGTGGGTGATTCACTTGTGGGTCGTCACCTGAAGGATCTGCGCCAACTGCACTGTCAAAGTGTATACGGTCGTCCCTGTTGCCAATCGTTCCACCCGTGCCGGGACTGGTCAGCACCCCGACGAGGAGAAGCAAGCAAGTTTGCACTCGGGGATGCATTGCAGCAGCGGGCACTCCTGGAAACCAAACACATCGTAATGAGATGGCATCGAATGGTCCAGATTACATGACAGCAGCCAATTCCAACTCTCGGACTGATTCTAGGTACACAGTAACGATTGTCAAAGTTTTCACACAGAAAGAATAGATCGAATTAATGTAAAATCCTTGGAGATATAGAAAGCAGCAAGCGTTCAGATAACATCAATCACGCGAAAGTCACCTCACGTGCTTCTCACGTGATATCTTCCATGCCATGGGGGGGGGGGGGAGGGTGGGGGGGGGGGATTTCTGGAGGTAATGAACTTCTTCCAAAAAAAACTGTAGAAGCATTTATATTTTTGCATACACTATAAACTACGAAGGAATTATGCGAATTGAACGGAAATCTATGGACCTGAAGCACAAGTCTACAAACAAATGATTACAGTTTCATAAAAAATGGGATTTTATCCAAGAGAGAGAACCTCAGAAACAGTGCAAGTCAATAACACGTTGGTCAACCTCTGGCCTTTATGCAAGAAGTGATTTGGCTTGCCACTGATTGACAGAGTTGTCGGGTGTCCTCCTGAACGATGTTGTACCAAATTCTGCCCAACTTTTTAGACTTTTTAGACAATTTAGATTGTCAAAATCTCGAGATGATTTTAGTGTCCTGCCGATAGTGCTCAGAACGTTCTCATTTCGGGAGAGATCACGCGACCTTGTTGGCCAAGGTAGGGTTTGGCGAGCACGCAGACAAGCAGTAGAAAGTGTCGCTGTGTGTGCGCGGGCATTATCTTGCTGAAATGTAAACCCAGAATGGCTTTCCATGAAGGGCAACAAAACTAGGCGTAGAATATCGTCGACGTACCACTGCGGTGGAACGGTGCCGCGGATAATAACCAAAGAGTTCCTACTCTGAGATTAAAAGGAGCTGCAGACCATCAGTGCTGACTGTCGGGCGACAGTCAGTCTGATATCCCACCACTGTCTGGCGCGTCTTCTGGCTGGACTCTCACTGAATGGAGTAGAATTGCATTCGGTGATGAGTCCTACAGCTAATTCATCCATGATGACTACTGAAGACGTGTCTGGAGACGCTCTGTTGGGATACCAGCTTAACTGTCACCCTCCATATGGCTTGACAACAAGCACTGATGGTCTAGGGTGCCAGGACCCCTTTGGTTGACATCTGCGACACCACTACAGCACAGTGGTACGTCGACGATATTCTACGCCCTGTTACGTTGCTCTTCATGGCAGCCACCCCAGGTTTACATTTCAGCAAGATAATGCCAAACCCTGCCTTGGCCAAAAAGGTTACTGAATCTCTCACCAGTTGAGAAAGTTTGAGGTATTTAGAGCAAGGCCCTCCATCTAGCTCGACATTTTGACGATCTTAACACACAAATTGGACAGAATTTGGCATGATATCCCTCAGGAGACATCCAACAACTCTCGTCAATCAATGCCAAACCAAATAACTTGTTGCGTAAGGGCCAAAGGTGGACCAACGCGTTATTGACTTGCTCAGTTTGTGAAACTCGTTCTCTTGAATAAGTCATCCAGTTTTTCTGAAATTTTAATCACTTGTTTGTCATGTACATCACATCTACCGATTTCAATCCCAGTCAGATAATTCCTGCGTGGTTCGTCGTTTTTTGTCTTCGAAGGTATATCAGTTTCCAGATTTCACAACTGACTTCCGGAGGATGAAGTAGCATGATAACTAAGCATTTCGAAAACTGCGTTGAATTCTAAATCTTAGAAGTCGTATTTGACACGATACACTGCACAGCTGCTTGCTCTCGTGAATGGGGTTCTGCCCCTACGGGTAGTATTCTACCCACGTAGAGGCGAACACGTTGCATTCACGGGCCGACTGTCCCTACTATCAATAACAAACTCGACACGGGTTGTAAGTCCGCAGGTAAGACAGAAAACCACAAAAGTTGAGTAAAGCAACGCAGAAGTGTAAACGCCGTCCAGTAAAAAAAGCGGTATGAGACGACGGCTGACTTGCTGGACGTAGGCAGAAACTACTGGGAGAAACATCATTCCTCTCATTAGCAGGCTCATACAGCTGTGGTCTGCAGATGCGTGTTCACCGTTGCAGTGATTAGTGAAATGATGATAATTATGAGTAAAGACTTCCATTTTATATTGTGTAAGTTATGACAGTCTCAAAGTCTTCAGAGTTGTAATAACAAAAAAATTAACTTCATAACGAATGTACTGCTCAATTTTTCGCACGTACGCTTTTCCAAGGTTGTTGGTCTATGCACGAGAGTGCACGGTTCTAACATGTCCCAAATAGTTGCTTGCGAAAATACGATTTTTCAGTGGGTTATCTCTCGCGTTTTATTCATCACGAAGATAAGGTGTCAAGTGTTCTGGATAGTCCTTGACCTAGCGACTATTCGTATACTTATCGGAAGAACGGGCATACTGCGACTATTATACAGTACACAGTCAAAAATTAAACATTACGCATTTCCTCAAGCCAAGGTAAACTGAACGAACTGGTTGATTCTTTTGCATTAGTTGTGGTGTAGTGTGGGCCGCAGGTGGCTTATAAAAGCACGACTTGTTCATGGGCGGTTCCTGAGAGAATCTCGAAAAGTACCAATAGCGGAGATGACCACTTCTATAATTTATGTTCGCGACAGACCTTCGAAATTTTTACCATATGTTCTGAAGATGATCTCGAGGACCTTCGAAACTTTTTTCGCTATCATTATCTGTTACCGAGATCCAGTGGTTTAAATTTACAGTACTTACGCAGGTAAAACATGCGCTTTACCTCCAGAATCAAGCGTAAATCTAGGTTTGGCTGAGTTAGTGAGCACATGGCAACGTTTCTGGGATAATTGCAAGGGTTCTCAAGTCACCAAACGATCGCCATTTTTTCACCAATAGAACTTTATGAGGCGCTGTCTCTGTTTAATGGGCACTTCACACATATACCGGCTGTCTTGACGTCGATATTACTCGATGGTGCCACCTGGTGGCTTAACTATCTTTCAAAACATTATTTTGTCATACGAAATTCTTTGTTCTTGCTGCATTCTTTGTCGAACGTAAAGTAGTGTAAAATGAAGTTCCGTTGGACGGGATACGATTTTGTTTTAACCTTATGTTATGAGTAATTATTTGTTGCTTATATGTGTCAAAGTATGTCAATTTGTCGAAATACACACATCAAAAAGAGTTTTGAATCAGCCCGGTTCCCAGAACTTCTGAAGATGGACGTTGTCAGTGGATATTGTATCACAGACACAGTCCCTCTGACTGTTCAGAGATGTCACTAAACTCTCCCAGAGATGTAAACAACCATGCATGAGCAGCGCCTCTAAGACAGAGGGAGTCCGACAGCCGATCAGTTCCAGTCATTCCACAGCTCGTGTTGTCTGTACTTCAACCACGCCTAGATGGTCAATACCGCAGTTCGATCGCGTCCGCGTTGTTACTTTGTTCCAGGAAGAGTTCTCAACAAGGGAAGTGTCCAGGCATCTCGGAGTGAAACAAAACTGTGTTGCTCGGACATGGAGCAGATGCAGAGAGACCGGAACTGTCGATGACATGCCTCGCTCAGGCCGCACAACGGCTACTACTGCAATGGATGACCGCTACCTACGGATTATAGCTCGGAGGAACCCTGATATCAACGCCACCATGTTGAATAATGATTTTCGTGCAGCCACAGGAAATCGTGTTACGACTCATATCATGCGCAACAGACTGCATGATGCGCAACTTCACTCCAGACGTCCATGGCAAGGTCCATCTTTGCAACCCCGACACCGTGCAGCGTGGTACAGATGGGTTCAGCAACATGCCGAATCGACCACTCAGGACTGGCATCACGTTCTCTTCACTGATGAGTGTCGCATATGCCTTCAACCGGACCATCGTCGGAGACGTGTTTGGTGGCAACCCGGTCAGGCTGAACGCCTGAGACACACTGTCCAGTGAGTGCAGCAAGGTGGAGGTTCCCTGATGTTTTGGGGCTGCATTATGTGGGTCTGACGTACGCCGCTGGTGGTCATGGAAGGCGCCGTAACGGCTGTACGATACGTGAATGCCATCCTCCAACCAATAGTACAACCATATTGGCAGCATGTTGGTGAGGCATTCGTCTTCAAGGACGTGCACATCTTGTGACTTCCTTCCGGATAACTACATCAGTCGACTAGAGTGGCCAGCATGTTCTCCTAGCATTGAAAAGGGCTGTTTATGGACGACGTGACCCACCAACCACTCTGAGGGATCCACGCCGAACCGCCGTTGAGGAGTGGGACAATCTGAACCAACAGTGCCTTGATGAACTTGTGGACAGTATGCCACGATGAATACGGCATGCATCAATGCAAGAGGACGTGCTACTGCGTATTAGAGGTACCGGTGTGAACAGCAATGTGTACAACATGCAGTGTGTAGTTTTCATGAGCAATAAAAAGGGCAGGAATGATGTTTATGTTGATCTTTATCCCAATTTTCTGTACAGGTTCCGGAACTCTCGGAACCGAGGTGACGCAAAACTTTACTGACTTCATTTGGGATTCGTCTTATATAAGCAGCACACCCCGCTGTAACAGTGAGAAGAAGAGAACCAGCTGAAGAATGCTGCTGTCGCGGCACAAAACAGGCTAATATGCTCCTCTGTAAAAGATTTTGGTAGGAAAAGGGGAACCACAGTCTCAATCCTCATTCCACCATCTCCGCCGAAAATTGTGGCCAGCAAACTGTTCGCACTCTTTTAGTGCAGAGCATTCTAAATCTTTTCCCGCCGGAAAATGTAGTGCACTGTAATCATTCCACCAACGTGCGACATCTGCAAGCAGTGGGGAAGGTTCAAAAATCGGATGTATGGGTACCGCATGTTATGAGCCAAAATCACAAAAATCAGTGGGAGCCCAAATGTGCACCTCTGCTTGCTCGTCATTAACTGGCTCATGAACAACATTGACCATTCGTGTCCTCTATCGTTACTGGTGACGAAAAATGGTGTTTTTATCCTAACGTAAGGGAAAGAAAGGAATGGTTGAGCATAAACGAAGCAGCAACTCCAAACACAAAGACCTGCTCTCACCCATTAAAAATAATGCTATGCAGCTAGTGGTTCAGCGTATTACGAACAGCTTCCCCGAGGTGTAGCCATCACTGCTGACATTTACTGTGAACAACCGAGCCGCCTTGCAGATGCAATCGAAGAACAACGGCCAGGAAGACTGAGTGAGGTGATGCTCCTCTGCGATAACTAGAGTTGCCAGAATTTGTTCCTAGCAAACTGGGACGTTTCTCTAAAATTAACTAAAAACGGCCATAATTTGTGAATCATAAACCAGGATATTTCGGGACACTTTTCTTAAACTAAAAAAGTGAAATATTTGTGCAAATTACTGCTGTATTCAATTGATTTAGTAAAATAAATAAATAAATGAACACTTTATACTGTGATTAATTTAATAAAATCCAAGGGAGGGCATTCAAATGGTAAGAACATTTTACAATACGAGGTGCTATCCAAAATTTTCGGGACTGGTGCTGCCATCTGTTGAAAGCCTTACCTTTGGACTAATGGTCACCATCAGCCTCGAAGTAGTTCCCATCCGCGCGTACACACCGGTCCCATCGCTTCTGCCACTGATCAAACGTTTTCTGTAACTCCTTTTCTTTGAGTGTGTTTATCACTGCTAGCGATTCTTCTCGAATCCTCTCTAGAGTGTCGAACCGAGGGCCTTTCAACTTAAGTTTCAGTTCTGGGAATAGCGCGAAGTCTGAAGATGGCAAATCTGGCGAGTAGAGTGGCTGGGGTACAGCCGCCATGATGTTTTTTTGCCAAAAAGGTCCGGGTGAGCAACGATGTGCGACAGGGCGCGTTGTCGTGATGCGGCAGCCAGTTCCCTTGACGCCAAAGTTCGGGCTGTTGTCACTGCACGTTTTCACGGAACCGTCGCAAGACATCGTATTAGTACGCGGAATTCACTGTTTGGTTGGATGAGACGAATTCTTTGTGCACGGTTCCCTTGGTATCTAAGAAAAGATGATCATGCTCTTCGGGCTTTCAAATAGAAAATGAATGAAATGAGGTGGCCCCCGACTACGTACCCTCCGACTCAGCGTTGAAATATTAAAAGTTTTGGCTGGTTTCGTCGTCTTAGGGGCTGGGATAGGTAGTTGCCACATTACAAGCCAAATACTGCTGAGTCTACAGTATACAATAGGAATACACACTTGAATCGAATGGTCGAGGGTTCCTATCACTTGGCAATTGCGAATTAATATAGAAATTTATAAATGAAAGATTGTAATTAATTAAAATCTGCAGGTACTATTTTACCGACTTTAAATGATGAGTACGATAGCAGAAGTTCTTATGAGAATGCCATATATTTCTGCAAAACACTTATTGGTGTCTATGGTCCAGCAATTAAATAAAATATAAGTTGAATAACAGCGAAACAATAGATTCCTACTGCACGTAATTAGCTATGAACGACAACAAAGCTCACGAGATATTCTCTTGTAAACACACACTACGTCTTCACTGTAGAAGCGACGGAAATCTCACAACTGCACTAGTCGGCACTCCGAAGTATTTCTTTCTGCCGCGACCACACGCTAACCGCTCCACACTCAAGTCTTTCCCTCGACCGTGCGTCCGTCGGACCGTTCTGTCGAGGACTCTCCCCGTGTCCTGTGTGACAGTCCATTGCGCTGCACTGTTCTGAACTCCCCCGTGTCCTCTCTCGAAAACGATGCTCCTCCCCAACCTCCATATGTCTCTCTTAGTAATGATCGCTGTGATTGGCTAGAGCGCTCCCTCCATGTCTGCAAGTCAACGTATCCACACAAACGTAATGAAACACATTCGAAATACTGGATTTACAGTTAAATAACTTGAAATTAAATAAATATTCCTACGGCTGGACCATATCTTTCGTGTAACTGTGGAGTACTTATGGCCTAATGTGATTAGTAGTAATCGGCCACTTTGACCTCCAATAACTCATGTACTATTCAAGTTACATGCCTGTAATTCATACCAATTTAGTTTTACACTAATAGCTTTCTAAAGACATGGCGATCGACAAAATCAGATGAAGCGTTAAGATTTTGGAAATTCGTTGCTGGGTGTTACTTGTATAATTTACAGTCAGATACTAAACTTTAAACTAATAAAGATACTGAAAATCTGATAACACCATCAGAAACATTGTGCAAATAATGGTAGTGTACATGTTTCTTTTTGAGGTATCATGATTCATCTGGCTACTATTAATTGTTATACGAACTGTGAAATGTCTGCCATGATGGTTTCACAAAGTCCGCCATCTTCGGCACTCCCAGCGTGTCTCCTTCATCCGCACAGTGTCACTAAGGAATTCCCAGCCACGTGCTCGGCCTGGATCACGTGATGGGGCTTCCCCTCTTGTCTGGCTAACGTTTGGCACCACGTGTTTGCTGCCAGGCCCCGGTTTGCCGAGCAGCCCGTGCGGCCGCATCAACTCCGAACTTAGAATATTTCCCGGGCGCCATAACGCGCCCGTTACCTCACACTCTTCACTTTAGTCTTCACTCGTCACGCTTTTTTGGGTCTTGGAGAGCCCGGGCTCTTCCACTGGGACGATTGTTGCTTTGTCTCTGGGTGATAACCATAAATCCAGCTCTCGTCGCTGGTGATAACCCATGACAAGAAGGTTGGATCATCAGATGCGGTCCGTGCACACTTCAACACGCTGTGCCTTCTGTCTGACAGTCAAGAGCCTCGGCACAAATTTTGTGGCGACACAATGCGTGCCCAATTCATCAGTCAACATTCGTTGACATGTCCCTTAACCAATTCCCACTTCATCTGCAAGGTCTTGAATGGTTCGAAGTCGATCCGCATGAACCAATTGTTGAAGTTTGGCAACAATGTTTGGCATTGTGCGGCTAACGGGCCTTCTAATGTGAGCATCATCTTCGACGGCCCTGAATCGAGCATGGCACTCAAACACACGCTTACGACTCATGCTCAGTCCCCCAAATACTTGTTGAATCACTGCAAGAGTCTCCGTAACACTTTTCCCGAGATTCGCGCATAAGTTGATACACACGCGCTGTTCTGTTCGCGGAACCATCGTAAAATCGCCACACACCAAACGCAGAGTATTACAGAAATCACTATACACACGCAACACGTCCTCCCAGCTGAAAGCCACTCCGCACACTAATTCATGTGATAAGCAGCTCTCGCCACCTAGCGGTGCAAAGAGCTGCTACTCCTACTTTCCAGATGGCAGCACCAGTCCCGAAAATTATGGATTCCATCTCGTATTAGTACTGGTAACACAAGTATTATTTATTTTGAAATATTAATACGTGATACAGAATTGTCTATTGA
Source organism: Schistocerca cancellata (assembly GCF_023864275.1). Lineage (NCBI taxonomy): Eukaryota > Metazoa > Arthropoda > Insecta > Orthoptera > Acrididae > Schistocerca > Schistocerca cancellata. The sequence goes on along the minus strand of NC_064635.1, from coordinate 10,423,074 downwards.
AACACTGTATGTTGAAGTGCAAAGTTCACATAATTTGTTATTTTATGCCTCCTATTTATCTGAAGTCTGAGCTTTGGAGAGAAGATCTTTCCACTGTATGATGTATGCATAAAACGTAGATAATTAACAACACATTTAATTATTGCTTCGACCGTTGGTACTTGTAATCTGTTTGATTCCTCAGTGCACTGCACACTTACGAGATAATACTCGTTCCACGCTTGCATTATGCCCTGGAACACTGAAGACGAATTCACACAGATTCAGCAACTAAGAATACTGCTGTGCGCATCCAGTCTGTCGATAGAAGTAGGTCCATTTCTCCTGACACGATTTACTCCCTCAGTTATCACCATTTTTGTTGATTTCTGATTCAGTGAACTGCATGAGTATAGAAAACTGATCAAACAATAATTGTGCGGCTGGTCCCGGCGGAGATTCGAGTCCTCCCTCGGGCATGGGTGTGTGTGTTTGTCCTTAGGATAATTTAGCTTAAGTAGTGTGTAAGCTTAGGGACTGATGTCCTTAGCAGTTAAGTACCATAAGATTTCATACACATTTGAACATTCTTCAAACAATAAACTATCATCTACTGACAATCCTCTTACCTCGCACAAATGTTATTGTCCTTGTCACGTTGCTCCACTCAGGTCCTGCGTCCAGCAACATCCATTTAAAAATGGAAAACTCATTGAGATTTGTTGACCATTTTTCTACATAAGCTATACACGTTTCATTAAACTGTTCTACATCAACATGAAATTTTTGAATTTCACTAGTTAATGCAACCTCGCTGTTCTCCAAGAGAGGTGTCACATTGAGTGGAATAAAACTTTCTTCTTTACGACGTTCTGTGATTCTGCTAGTATTTTCCAAAATGTCAGCTGCTTCCATAATACTGTTGTCAGCTTTCTGAAGTTTAAGTATTTGTCTCTGAAACACGCTCAACTGACTATGCACGAACCACAGACATGCTTCCGTTAACGGATTCTCGAAGAGGGTTGTCAGAAATTTAGGTGCCTTTTCTTCTAAGAGGAAGAATGATTGAAGAGTGACATACAACGTCAGTATTCTCTCTACAGTTAGAATCAAAGACAACCACCTTGTTTTTGTATGTGACAACAATGCATGATACTCGATGTCCACAAACTCACAAAACTCCTTTAGACGCTCCGTTCGTACTGTGTATATGGAAAAGTAATTCAAAAGTTTAATTATAAAGGTTTCTACGTCAATACCCGTCACGTCATCGGCTGTCTTGGCAGCACTCTGTAGTATGTCAGCAGGGTAGCCAACGTCTCAAAGAGATTCGTTTATTTCTGTTTTGAGTCTAGCGAATACATTATTTCTACCTGCCCATCGCACTCCTCCAAAACTAGTGTTAGCATTGTCACCGCAAAATGCAATACACTTACACTTATCAGTTTTATTTTCTTCTAATGCAGTAACGCAGTACATACTTATTGAAGAGGCGGTTTCATTTGGCAGCGAAACTAATTTAAGCAATTTCACTTGAATGCCATTCTGGGATGTAAGATACTGAACAATTAATGGAAATATTTTTTCAGCCTTGTGATTACTCGCATCTGTAGCTGTAGAATAACAGCGGACCAGTGAAAAGTCGTCGCATATTTGTTTGACAGTGTCAGGCGCCCAAACTGCTTTCAAAAGTGCTGTTGTTTTGGTTCTGCCCAACGTGACACTCTTCGCTGTGACAGAATCGTTAAAAAGATTGGAGCTTAGCCTAGAAATACAGTCTAACGATTTCAAAGACAGACGATGTTTAACGGTATGATAATTCCGGTGCTGCTACTGATTGGCTCTGTTTTTATGACATTGAAATATAAATGTTCTGCAATATCTGCCCTTCCTCCATGTGAAATGGAAACATACGACTTACATATTCCACATAGTAGAAGAATTGTTAGCTTTGAGGAATGAAGTAGTGAAGGCAGCAGAGGATCAACTAGGTAAAACGACGAGGGCTAGTAGAAATCCTTGGGTGACAGAAGAAATATTGAATTTAATTGATGAAAGAAGAAAATATAAAAATGCAGTAAATGAAGCAGGCAAAAAGGAATACAAACGTCTCAAAAATGAGATCGACAGGAAGTGCAAAATGGCTAAGCAGATATGGCTAGTGGACAAATGTAAGGATGTATAGAGGCTTAATCTTTCTAGGGGTAAGATAGATACTGCCTACAGAAAAATTAAAGAGACCTTTGGAGAAAAGAGAACCACTTGTATGAATGTCAAGAGCTCAGATGGAGACCCAGTTCTAAGCAAAGAAGGGAGCAGAAAGGTGGAAGGAGTATATAGTGTGTCTATACAAGGGCGATGTACTTGAGGACAATATTATGGAAATGGAAGAGGATGTAGATGAAGATTAAATGGGAGATATGATACAGCGTGAAGAGTTTGACAGGGCACTGAAAGATCTAAGTCGAAACAAGGCCCCGGGAGTAGACAACATTCCATTACAGCTACTGACAGCCTTGGGAGAGCCAGTCCTGACAAAACTCTACCATCTGGTGAGCAAAATGTATGAGACAGGCGAAATTCCCTCAAACGTCAAGAAGAATATAATAATTCCAATCCCAAAGAAAGCAGGTGTTGACAGATGTGAAAATTACCGAACTATCAGTTTAATAAGTCACGGCTGCAAAATACTTACGCGAATTCTTTACAGACGAATGGAAAAACTGGTAGAAGCCGACCTCGGGGAAGATCAGTTTGGATTCCGTAGAAATATGGGAACACGTGAGGCAATACTGACACTACGATTTATCTTAGAAGAAAGATTAAGGAAAGGCAAACCTACGTTTATAGCATTTCCAGACTTAGAGAAAGCTTTTGACAACGTTGACTGGAATACTCTCTTTCAAATTCTGAAGGTGGCAGGGGTACAATACAGGGAGCGAAAGGCTATTTACAATTTGTACAGATACCAGTTGTAAGAGTCGAGGGGCACGAAAGGGAAGCAGTGGTTGGGAAGGGAGTGGGACAGGGTTGTAGCCTCTCCCCGATGTTATTCAATCTGTGTATTGAGCAAGCAGTAAAGGAAACAAAAGAAAATTTCGGAGTAGGTATTAAAATCCATCGAGATGAAATAAAAACTTTGAGATTCGCCGATGACGTTGTAATTCTGTCAAACACAGCAAAGAACTTGGTAGGGCAATTGAACAGAATGGACAGTGTCTTGAAACGAGGGTATAAGATGAACATCAACAAAAGCAAAACGAGGATAATGGAATGTAGTCGAATTAAGTCGGGTGATGCTGAGGGAATTAGATTAGGAAATGAGACACTTAAAGTAGTAAAGGAGTTTTGCTATTTGGGGAAAAAAGTAACTGATGATGGTCGAAGTAGAGAGGATATAAATTGTAGAGTGGCAATGGCAAGGAAAGCGTTTCTGAAGAAGAGAAATTTGTTAACATCGAGTACAGATTTAAGTGTCAGGAAGTCGTTTCTGAAAGTATTTGTATGGATTGTAGCCATGTATGGAAGTGAAACATGGACGGTAAATAGTTTGGACAAGAAGAGAATAGAAGCTTCCGAAATGTGGTGCTACAGAAGAATGCTGAAGATTAGATGGGTAGATCACATAACTAATGAGGAGGTATTGAATAGAATTGGGGAGAAGAGGAGTTTGTGGCACAACTTGACAAGAAGAAGGGACTGGTTGGTAGGATATGTTCTGAGGCATAAAGGGATCGGAAATTTAGCATTGGAGGGCAGCGTGGAGGGTAAAAATCGTAGAGGGAGACCAAGAGATGAATACACTAAGCAGATTCAGAAGGATGTAGGCTGCAGTAGGTACTGGGAGATGAAGAAGCTTGCACAGGATGGAGTCGCACGGAGAGTTGCATCAAACCAGTCTCAGGACTAAAGACCACAACAACTACATTCTACATTCCACTTCATAATCATGTCTTCCTCGTTTGATGAAAGACCATTCTTCTGAATATTTGTCTTGAAAGGAACGCTTTCGCTTTGGAATTTGGAGCTCACGTCACACACGCATATATGAACTAAGCACAATAAACCTCGGACAGAGAACAACGTAGCTGCAATGTCTTAACTCCAACTGTATCCCAAGACAAGAGTTAACAATAGAAAGAAGCGTTACGCGGAATAAAGAACCTTGATAGACGCTAGCAGCTGCAACAATGAAACAAAAAACATTATTCTGCTTCACAGTGACAGTTAAAACACAAATCCACGCCAGCATTTGGGAATAAATAGACGATACGAGAGTATATATTTGACATCACAAAACCGGGACTAAACCGGCATCTCGAAAGCAGTTTTCGGGACGCTCGTTTTTTTAATCCCAAACCAGGACTGACCTAGAAAACCGGGGCGTCTGGCAACTCTAGCGATAACGTCCACCCACATTCTGCTAGAGCGAAAAAAAAACACCCTATACAGCAGTCGTTACGCATCGAACTTATTCACCTGATATTGTGCTCTCAGATTTTCAGTTTCTCCCCTCTCTACCAAACAGCCTTCAAGGAAATTTCTTTCCAGATGAAAATGCGCTCCGAACATGGCTCGACGAGTTCTTCGCCTCAAAACCACCTGACTTCTACAGTAAGGAATCGAAAAGTTACGCCAGCGTTGGCAGACTGTTGTAAATACTGAAGGAGAATGTATTAGTAATGACTAAGGTCTCTAGTCTGTGTCTGTTGTGTTTATTAAACGTTACGAACTTACGTACCAATCCAGTACGTAAAGATGTGGTTTATAAAACCGAATTACGTCCAATACACTCTTCAGACACTCGAATTACACTCACTATTACGTCAGTGACCCTTTATTTCCGGTGTTCTAAAAGTACTGAACGACCAGGTGCGCGTAATCTTCAACAGAGTTGTTAAACTGAAGAGAGCCAAAGAAACTGGTACACCTGCCTAATATCGTGTAGAACCCCTGCGTGCACGCAGACGTGCCGCAACACGACGTGGCATGGACTTGACTAATGTCTGGAGAAGTGCTGGAGGTAACTGACACTATGAATCCTGCAGGGCTGTCCATAAATCCGTAAGAATAGGGACTGACGATCTCTTCTGAACAGCTCGTTGCAAGGCATCCAAGTCATGCTCAATAATGTTCATGTGTGGGGAGTTTGACGGCCAGCGGAATGGTTTAAACTCAGAAAGGTGTTCCTGGAGCCACACTGTAGCAATTCTAGACGAATCGGGTGTCACATTCTCCTCCTGGATTTGCCCAAATCCTGCGGAATGCACAATGGCCATGAATGGATGCAGGTGATGAGACGGAATGCTTACGTACCAATCATCTGTCAGAGTCGTATCTAGATGTATCAGGGGTCCCACATAACACCAAATGCACACGCCCCACACCATTACAGAGCCTCCACCAGCAGGGTCATTGAACTCCTGAGGTTGTGTCCATACTCGTGTACGTCCATCCGTTCGATACAATTTGAAACAAGACTCGTCCGACTAGGCAACATGTTTCCAGTCATCAACAAACAGTCCAGTGTCGTTGTTGACGGACCCAGGCGAGGCGTAAAGCTTTGCGTCGCGCAGTCATCAAGGGAACACGAGTGGGCTTTCGGCTCCTAAAGCCCATATCGGTGATGTTTCGTTGAATGGTTCGCACGCTGACACTTGTTGATGGCCCAGCATTGAAATGTGCAGCAATTTGCGGAAGAGTTGTGCTTCTGTGACGTTCAGCGAATCTCACCAGTCGTCGTTGGTTCCGTTCTTGCAGGATCTTTTTTCTGGCCGCAGCAATGTCTGAGATTTGATGTTTTACCGGATTCCTGATATTCACGGCACACACGTAAAATGATCGCACGGGAAAATCGCCACTTCATGAATAACTCGGATAGGCTGTGTCCCATTGCTCGTACGCCGACTATAACACCACGTACAAACTCACTCAAATGTTGATAACCTGCCATTGCAGCAGCAGTAAACAATATAACAACTGTCCCAGATACTTGTTGTCTTATATGGGCGTTGCCGACCGCAGCGCCGTATTCTGCGTGTTTACATACACTCCTGGAAATAGAAATAAGAACATCGTGAATTCATTGTCCCAGGAAGGGGAAACTTTATTGACACATTCCTGTAGTCAGATACATCACATGATCACACTGACAGAACCACAGGCACATAGACACAGGCAACAGAGCATGCACAATGTCGGCATGCACATGCGGACGTGCATTGTCCTGTTGGAACAGCAAGTTCCCTTGCCGGTCTAGGAATGGTAGAACGATGGGTTCGATGACGGTTTGGATGTACCGTGCACTATTCAGTGTCCCCTCGACGATCACCAGTGGTGTACGGCCAGTGTAGGAGATCGCTCCCCACACCATGATGCCGGGTGTTGGCCCTGTGTGCCTCGGTCGTATGCAGTCCTGATTATGGCGCTCACCTGCACGGCGCCAAACACGCATACGACCATCATTGGCACCAAGGCAGAAGCGACTCTCATCGCTGAAGACGACACGTCTCCATTCGTCCCTCCATTCACGCCTGTCGCGACACCACTGGAGGCGGGCTGCACGATGTTGGGGCGTGAGCGGAAGACGGCCTAACGGTGTGCGGGACCGTAGCCCAGCTTCATGGAGACGGTTGCGAATGGTCCTCGCCGATACCCCAGGAGCAACAGTGTCCCTAATTTGCTGGGAAGTGGCGGTGCGGTCCCCTACGGCACTGCGTAGGATCCTACGGTCTTGGCGTGCATCCGTGCGTCGCTGCGGTCCGGTCCCAGGTCGACGGGCACGTGCACCTTCCGCCGACCACTGGCGACAACATCGATGTACTGTGGAGACCTCACGCCCCACGTGTTGAGCAATTCGGCGGTACGTCCACCCGGCCTCCCGCATGCCCACTATACGCACTCGCTCAAAGTCCGTCAACTGCACATCCGGTTCACGTCCACGCTGTCGCGGCATGCTACCAGTGTTAAAGACTGCGATGGAGCTCCGTATGCCACGGCAAACTGGCTGACACTGACGGCGGCGGTGCACAAATGCTGCACAGCTAGCGCCATTCGACGGCCAACACCGCGGTTCCTGGTGTGTCCGCTGTGCCGTACGTGTGATCATTGCTTGTACAGCCCTCTCGCAGTGTCCGGAGCAAGTATGGTGGGTCTGACACACCGGTGTGAATGTGTTCTTTTTTCTATTTCCAGGAGTGTATCTCTGTATTTGAAAAAGGCGTGCCTATACCAGTTTCTTTGGCGCTTCAGTTATATCCATTCAAAACCTGCGGTCTCTCTCACAGAGTAAATTTACTCTATGGTCTCTCTGCGCCCCTCCCCGCCCCACCACGCAACAGCTGCGTGTACACCGCTGCCCTGGCACGTGCTGCACGTTAACGGTTGCCGTGGTTTCCGGGTAGCCTCGGGGCGGGACAAGGTTCGCCGAACGTGTGACGTCTGCGCATCTCTCCTCCGCCTTCCCAGTGTGCCAACTTCCGCTGATAAGAGCACTCGGGAAGCAGTCGCGGTCTCGGCTTCGCTGCTCTTCCTTCCTTGCCCGCCACAAACAGCGCAGCACTACATCTCACACATCTGTGTCTGCTTATGTACCCCGCAAGCCGTCTTACGGTGCGCGGCAGAGGGTACTTGGTGCACCATTGTCATTCACGCTGGAAGCACGATTGCCGGTCAAGCCCTGTGGGAACTCGAATCTCCCTAACCGACACCTTCGCGAGATACGATAAGGAGAAAGCAAATAGTCGTCAACTCTTCTAGGAAACTGCGCTGTCGCTACCTTGACAGGAAATCACACCGTGGTGCAGAACCGCTCTCCTGTAGCGTGGGCCACAGAAGTTGACCGAGCTTTAGCTCTTAGTAAATGAACATGTAATGAGACGTGCTGCTCTTCTTTGGATCTTATTTGCCTCCTCTCTCAACCCTACCCGGTACAGATCCCAGACTGCCGAGCCATGTTCAAGTATTGGTCGACAAATGTTTTGTAAGCTACCTCCTTTGTGAGTGGACTACACATCCTGAGGTTGCGTCTAGTGGATCGCAATCTGATATCTGCCGTACCTGCAACTAGTTTTGTGCGATCGTTCTACTTTAAACAGCTCCCAACGTATACACTCATAGATACCGGATGACCAAAAAGTCAGTATAAATTTGAAAACTTAATAAACCACTTAATAATGTAGATAGAGAGATAAAAATTGACACACATGCTTGGAATGACATGGGGTTTTATTACAACAAAAAAAAACAACGTTCACAAAATGTCCGACAGATGGCGCTGGACAGCAAAACGTCAGTGACTGCGAATGACAATCGTTTATAAAAGGAGCTGTAATGAGAGAGAGAATCAGATGCGCCACCAGTCGCAGCATGTTGACGTTACCTGAAAAGGCGCTTTCAGTGAAGCTGTATTATCATAATGGGGAATCGCCATAGGAAGGGGATTCGAACGGGTAAATCTTCGTTGACAAATGCAGCTGTGGCGAGAATGATTTCGAAGTTCGAGGCCACGGGTTGTTTAGACGATAGACCCCGTAGTGGCCGACCGAGCACAAGGCGTAATGCTGCTCGGACAGTTCAGGAAGAAGTGGAGACTATAGCGGGTTCGTCTATGCACGGGGAAGTCAGCGCTCGTGCAGTCGCACGTCGCACCGGCATTCCATACACTACTGTTTGGTTGGCACTTAGGCCTACCCTCCGATGCTATCCGTACAAAATCCATCGGCATCGTGAACTGTTACCTGGCGATTTAGTGAAGCGGTGTGGGCGTTTCAAAAGATGGCGGAAGATGACGATTGGTTGAGTGACGAGTTGTGGACCGACGAAGCTCATTTCACGCTCCGAGGGTCTGTCAACGCCCACAACTGCAGAATTTGGCCTACCGAAAATCCTAGAACTGTCGTGGAAACTCCACTGCACCACGTAAAGTCACGGTATGGGTTGGATTTACCACATCTACCGTTATCGGGCCTTTTTTTGTTCGAGGGAATGCGTGACTCTGGTTTTGTAACTGTTACCGTGATGGGTGAGAGGTACGCCGATATGTTACAGAATCGCATCATCCCCAGCCTGGCGGATAAACACCTGCTGGAACGTACGATGTTTATGTAGGATGGCGCTCCACCCCATATTGCTAGACGCGTGAAAGATCTCTTGCGCGCGTCGTTTGGTGATGATCGTGTGCTCAGCCGCCACTTTCGTCATGCTTGACCTCCCAGGTCCCCAGACTTCAGTCCGTGCGATTATTGGCTTTGGGGTTACCTGAAGTCGCAAGTGTATCGTGATCGACCGACACATCTAGGGATGCTGAAAGACAACATCCGACGCCAATGCCTCACCGTAACTCCGGACATGCTTTACAGTGCTGTTCACAACATTATTGACCACACCTATTGTTGAGGAATGATCGTGGACGTATTGAGCATTTCCTGTAAAGAACATCATCTTTGCTTTGTCCTACTTTGTTTTGCTACTTATTGCTATTCTGATCAGATGAAGCGCCATCTGTCGGACATTTTTTGAACTTTTGTATTTTTTTTTTGTTCTAATAAAACCCCATGTCATTCGAAGCATGTGTGTCAATTTCTACCTTTCTACCTCCATTACTCCGTGATTTATTCAGTTTTCAAATTTATACTGACTTTTTGGTCACCCGATATTATGGACGTGATTGGTTCCACTTATTGCTCTGAAACTGTGTAATGGTAAAGTAATGGGTCTTTCTGTCTGTGCATTCACAATTCTGTACAGTCATTTATGCTCGCCATTTGTCGTCACTCCTAGCACCAAACATCCATCCTCTCCAGGTCTACGTGTATTTCGCTACAATTTTTGTAGCGTCTCGACTTCAGCATCATCTTCGAAAAGCCTCACGGAACTTCTGCCTTTATCCACTAGTTCATTTATGTATTAGGCTGGTGTATAATATCGTAGTGTTTTTCCATAAGATGAAAAAAAAAAACAACTCAACAGATCCACACAATAGTGACTTTAGGCATCAAAAATATATTCTCCTTAACTATTTACGACAGTCTGCCAACGCTGGGTTAAGTTTTCGGTTCTGCGACTGCACAAATCACGTGCTTCTACGACGAAGAACTAGTCGGGCCAAGTTCAGAGTGCTTTTTCATCTGGAATGGAAGTTCCTTGAAAGTTGTTCGTTAGAGAGCGAAAAAATTAGAGGACGCATGATCAGGTGAATAAGGCGGGTGCGGAATGACTTCCCAACACAACTCCTGCGTAGTGTTTCTTGTCAGTCTAGCAGAACACGCGCGGGCGTGATCTTGGAGTTGCAGTTTTCCTGCTTGTTGTTCTTAGACTGCGTCTGCAAAGCGTCTCAGTTGTTGACCATTCCCTTAGTTTTCTTGTATTGGCATAAAAACACCGTTTCTCTGTCACTAGTAACTACAGAGGATACAAATGGTCGTTGTTTTTCTCGTGCCAGTTGATGACGAGCAGAGATGCACATTTGGCCACCGGCTGATCTTTGTGATTTTGGCTTAGAGTATGCGCTCCCCAAATACCCGATTTTTAAAGCTTCCTCACTGCATGCAAACGTCGCACGATGGTGGAAAGGTCACAATTCATCACATTTACCAGTTCTCGAGTACACTGACATGGAGCATTGTGGATTAACGCGTTTAAACGATCTTCATCAAACTCCGAAGGTCTTGCGGAACGTGGGGAGTCGCTAAGGTCGAAACGATCCTCCTCAAAACGAGAAAACAATCTTCTTGCTGTGCTCTCTCCAATGGCACTACCTCCTGACACGACGCAAATGTATCTGGTTGGCCCTGGTGTTGTCACCCTTCTACTGATCTCAAACAGAAGAATTTGCCGGAAATGTTCAAATTTCTTCTCTAGGCACTCAATTTTCTAGCGTCTAGCGTCGTAGCTTCAGGTAACCCCAAACGACAAAATGACACTATGTAAACACAAACATCAATAATGAACTGTTGTTGTTGTGGTCTTCAGTCCTGAGACTGGTTTATGCACCTCTCCATTCTACTCTATCCTGTGCAAGCTTCTTCCTCTCCCAGTAGCTACTGCAGTCTACATCCTTCTGAATCTGCTTAGTGTATTCATCTCTTGGTCTCCCTCTACGATTTTTACCCTCCACGCTGCCCTCCAATACTAAATTGGTCATCCCTTGATGCCTCAGAACATGTCCTACCAACCGATCCCTTCTTCTAGTCAAGTTGTGCCACAAGCTCCTCTTCTCCCCAATTCTATTCAATACCTCCTCATTAGTTATGTGATCTACCCATCTAATCTTCAGCATTCTTCTGTAGCACCACATTTCGAAAGCTTCTATTCTCTTCCTGTCCAAACTATTTATCGTCCATGTTTCACTTCCATATATGGCTACACTCCATGAAAATACTTTCACAAACGACCTCCTGACACTTAAATCAATACTCGATGTTAACAAATTTCTCTTCTTCACAAACGCTTTCCTTGCCATAGCCAGTTTACATTTCATATTCTCTCTACTTCGGGCATCATCAGTTACATTCCTCCCCAAATAGCAAAACTCCTTTACTACTTTAAGTGTCTCATTTCCTAATCTAATTCCGTCACCATCACCCGACTTAATTAGACTACATTCCATTATCATCGTTTTGCTTTTGTTGATGTTCATCTTATACCCTCCTTTCAAGACTCTGTCCATTCCGTTCAACTGCTCTTCCAAATCCTTTGCTGTCTCTGACAGAATAACAATGTCATCGGCGAACCTCAAAGTTTTTATTTCTTCTCCGTGCATTTTAATGCCTACTCCGAACTTTTCTTTTGTTTCCTTTACTGCTTGCTCAATGTACAGATTGAATAGCATCGGGGAGGGGCTACAACCCTGTCTCACTCCCTTCCCAACCACTGCTGCGCTTTCATGTCCCTCGACTCTTATAACTGTCATCTGGTTTCTGTACAAATTGTAAATAGCCTTTCGCTCCCTGTATTTTACCCCTGCCACCTTCAGATTTTGAAAGAGAGCATTCCAGTCAACATTGTCAAAAGCTTTCTCTAAGTCTACAAATGCCAGAAACGTAGGTTTCCCTTTCCTTAATATTTCTTCTAAGATAAGTCGTAAGGTCAGTATTGCCTCACATGTTCCAGTATTTCTACGGAATCCAAACTGATCTTCCCCGAGGTCGGCTTCTACTAGTTTTTCCATTCGTCTGTAAAGAATTCGTGTTAGTATTTTGCAGCTGTGGCTTATTAAACTGATAGTTCGGTAATTTTCACATGTGCCAGCACTTGCTTTCTTTGGGATTGGAATTATTATATTCTTCTTGAAGTCTGAAGGTATTTTGCCTGTCTCATACATCTTGCTCACCAGATGGTAGAGTTTTGTCAGTACTGGCTCTCCCAAGGCTGTCAGTAGTTCTAATGGAATGTTTTCTACTCCCGGGGCCTTGTTTCGACTCAGGTCTTTCAGTGCTCTGTCAAACTCTTCATGCAGTATCGTATCTCCCATTTCATCTTCATCTACAATCTCTTCCATTTCCATAATATTGTACTCAAGTACATCGCCCTTGTATAGACCCTCTATATACTCCTTCCACCTTTCTGCTTTCCCCTCTTTGCTTAGAACTGGGTTTCCATCTGAGCTCTTGATATTCATGCAAGTGGCTCTCTTTTCTATAAAGGTCTCTTCAATTTTCCTGTAGACAGTATCTGTCTTACCCCTCGTGATATAAGCCTCTACATCCTTACATTTGTCCTCTAGCCATCCCTGCTTAGCCATTTTGCACTTCCTGTCGATCTCATTTTTGAGACGTTTGTAATTCCTTTTTGCCTGCTTCATTTACTGCATTTTTATATTTTCTCCTTTCATCAATTAAATTCAGTATCTCTTCTGTCACCCAAGGATTTATACTAGCCCTCATCTTTCTACCTACTTGATCCTCTGCTGCCTTAACTATTTCGTCTCTCAAAGCTACCCATTCTTCTTCTACTGTATTTCTTTCCCCCATTCCTGTCAATTGTTCCCTTATGCTCTCCCTGAAACTCTGTACAACCTTTGGTTTAGTCAGTTTATACAGGTCCCATCTCCTTAAATTGCCACCTTTTTGCAGTTTCTTCAGTTTTAATCTACAGTTCATAACCAATAGATTGTGGTCAGAGTTCACATCTGCCGCTGGAAATGTCTTAAAATTTAAAACCTGGTTCCTAAATCTCTGTCTTACCATTATATAATCTATCTGAAACCTTCTAGTATCTCCAGGGTTCTTCCATGTATACAACCTTATTTTATGATTCTTGAACCAAGTGTTAGCTATGATTAAGTTATGCTCTGTGCAAAATTCTACCAGGCGGCTTCCTCTTTCATTCCTTACCCCCATTCCATATTCACCTACTACGTTTCCTTTTCCTACTGTCGAATTCCAGTCACCAATGACTATTAAATTTTCGTCTCCCTTTACTATCTGAATAATTTCTTTTATCTCATCATACATTTCATCAATCTAGTCATCTGCTGAGCTAATCGGCATATAAACTTGTACTACTGTGGTAGGCGTGGGCTTCGTATCTATCTTTGCTACAATAATACGTTCACTATGCTGTTTGTAGTAGCTTAGCGGTATTCCTATTTTTTTATTCATTATTAAACCTACTCTTGCATTACCCCTATTTGATTTTGTATTTATAACCCTGTATTCACCTGACCAAAAGTCTTGTTCCTCCTGCCACCGAACTTCACTAATTCCCACTATATCTAACTTTAACCTATTCGTTTCCCTTTTTAAAGTTTCTAACCTACCTGCCCGATTAAGGGATCTGACATTCCACGCTCAGATCCGTAGAATGCCAGTTTTCTTTCTCCTGATAACGACGTCCTCTTGAGTAGTCACCGCCCGGAGATCCGAATGGGGGACTATTTTACCTTCGGAATATTTTACCCAAGAGGACGCCATCATCATTTAACCATACAGTCAAGCTGCATGCCCTCGTGAAAATTTACGGCTGTAGTTTCACCCTTGCTTTCAGCCGTTCTCAGTACCAGTACAGCAAGGTCGCTTTGGTTTAGTGTTACAAGGCCAGATCAGTCAATCACCCAGACTGTTGCCCTTGCAACTACTGAAAAGGCTGCTGCCCCTCTTCAGGAACCACTCGTTTGTCTGACCTCTCAACAGATACCCCTCCGTTGTGGTTGCACCTACGGTACGGCTATCTGTATCGTTGAGGCACGCAAGCCTCCCCACCCACGTCAAGGTCCATGGTCCATGGTTCATGGGGGGGGGGGGGGGGGGAGGGTATTCGGACATTAGGAAGTTGTTTTAAAATCTACTTAAAGATCTCTCGATCTGCGTGAACACCCATGTTTCCTTCCGGTGCTTCCACACGTCAGTGTTCTCATTAGATTATATTACTGTTTTTCAGGTTGAGAGCCTACTGAAGATACGCTTTGCGATGCCTTGTATATCTTTCTTCTCGAGCAATGTTTCCCTCATAAACTTTCCTGTAGTTTGAGTGGCTGCTCTTTTGCAATTGTCGAAACTTATTTTTATGCACGTAATTTGTTTTAATGTGGGACAGTTAGCAGGTGTGAAGTTGTATAGTTGCTACGAATACATTCTGGGTTCAGTATGAGACAGTCACTGTTGGCAACTGATTCCATTAGAGTGGCGGAAGCTGAACAGTGGGTCTTTGAGGTAACTTAAGAGGGAAGAGGAAAGAAAAGAAGGAAGAGAGAAGATGAGGAAAATGTAAACCAGGAAGATTATGTAGCTGGAGTGCATTAGGAACAACAGAGACGAGTTATAGATCAAATATAACTTTGAATTGAGTTTCCCGAGAATTAAGTTTTCTGACTTTTATTTTATGCACAAAAAATATATTTCAGCCAAAGATCTGAGAGTTTTTTGGGGTTTTTCAGGGTACCATTTGCAGGAAGGTGCAGTACATGCGCTGTTTTACTATCAACAGAGAGGAAAATACATTCTGATTAATTAAAAAAAATAACTGTAGTTTTATCAGATGTAAAAATTTCTATAAGAAAAACCCGTGGCTGAAATAAGATGATCGTAGTCGACTTTTTAGATACACAAGTTGTTAATGTGTACTTAAAGTTTCAAACACCTAAGCCAGTGTGTAGATTCCAAGTGTGGACAGGCATATAAAATGTAATTTAGGTTGTTGACAAAACACTTGTAATGACGTCAACGTCAGAGCTAATGTAATTAATTGTATATGAAAAGGCTCAGCAAGAAACAATCCTATTGTCCTTCAATTTTCACCCTCCTAAGCGTTCGCGTTTTTTAGTTACAGCTGCGTAAATTTTATGAAAATTATTTTAGTTGAATCAACTGTGGGTTCTTGGTGAAACATTGTAAATTAACTAAACAGAAACTGTTTTCTGTATTGTTTCACAAATTTTATTATGGTCACTGCACAACTTAGGTTTCCAGTTATAAACCCATTTTCAAGCACAGTACTGATTCCAAAGATGATAATGCAAAGACAAACATGATGATAAGGCAAACATAGTCATCTCAACAGCTTAATGTATCAATCCTTGGTTTAACGCAAAATTACTTCAAAGACCATTTTTGACAAATTACATATGGAATACACAATTCAGCAATTACACTACCATGACTAAACATACCTAGGAATAAAGTTATGCATCAACCAAGAACTTTTTATCTACTGATGGAGTGAGGCCCAAAATTTTACTTCTATCCCGGAGTTGTGATATCATCTAAACGAGGTGATTAATTAAATTGGTTTTGATCGTTTAATAATAAGTGTGCGGTTGTACCAATCTGTTTTTTAATTTCTAAAATTTCTAACTGGCTGAGTTGATCCCCCTTTTCCTCTGTGTGTAATACTTGTAGATCTATTATGTGTTTGCGGTATTTGTTAAGGCAGTGTTCCACAAAGGCTGAATCAGGTTTCTTCAGTCTCTGGCTTCTATGGTGTTCCTTAAGCCTCGTGCAGATTGACCTCCCCGTCTGTCCAATGATCTTATGAACCCAACTTTTTGTGATGGCTCGTTGTTTGCCGTTTGCATTGAACAAGCAACTACCTATGAAACGTCCCCTTAGAAAAATTATACATGACTGTCCTTAAACTGACACACAATATTTTTAGCGCAATGCAGTCTGACTTTCAAAAATCCCTACAAAAGAATGGCCCTGACTAACATTAACCTATACCTTTCACAAATCACTTACCTCACAAAAACGGAGTTTTGAAATTTGTAAGACTGGATGTCATGAACTGCTATATACTTTACCACTATTAAGGTAAATACATTGTTTATTATCTATCAAAATCTTTCATTTGCTAACTATGCCTATCAGTAGTTAGTGCCTTCTGTAGTTTGAATCTTTTATTTAGCTGGCAGTAGTGGCGCTCGCTGTATTGCAGTAGTTCGAGTAACGAAGATTTTTGTGAGGTAAGTGATTTGTGAATGGTATAGGTTAATGTTAGTCAGGGCCATTCTTTTGTAGGGATTTTTGAAAGTCAGATTCCGTTGCGCTAAAAATATTGTGTGTCAGTTTAAGCACAGTCATGTATAATTTTTCTAAGAGGACGTTTCACCTCATGTCTGAGGGGCATAGAAAACCACAGAGAAACCCTTTGCCTTCAAAATGTTACTTATCCTGTTGGACGTTTTCTCTATAAAAGGTAATCTGAACAATTTCTTTTCCAGTTTTTCTGTGTTTTTCATTGGGGACAGTAGGAACCTGCGTATGCTTCTTCATCTTTTTACCTAGAATTTTGTCAATGATGTTGGGGTCAAATTCATTATTTGTCGCTATTGTTTTTATTGTATTAAGTTCCTTGTCAAAGTCTTTATGTTTGCATTATCATCTCTGGAATTAGTACTGTACTTGAAAATACATTTATAATCCGAAATCTAGGCTGTGCAGTAACCATAAGAAAATTTCTGAAACAAGGGAAAAACAGTGTTTGTTTAGTTAATTTATGAAATTGGTACTATTTTTCCTGGCTTTCACAGGCGAATTACCGCAAAATGTTGAAGGGCTGTAGATTACTTTTTGCTCATTTCTTATCCAGGTAGAATTGTAAGTTTACTCAGGAATTCAGATGAAACTGTAGGGCGAAGTTCGTCACTGACACGGATGAAATGTGTGTACAAGTATGTGTAGAAATGTGTATGAAGTACATGTGAAATACACCGAAGCTCCAAAGAAACTGGTATAGGCATCCGTATTCAAATACAGAGATGTGTAAACAGGCCGAATACTGCGCTTATGTCGGCAACGCCTACAGAAGACAAGTTCAGGTGGTTTAGATGGATCTAAGCACTATGGGACTTAACATCTGAGGTCATCAATCCCCTAGACTTAGAACTACTTAAACCTAACTAACCTAAGGACATCACACATATCCATGCCCGAGGCAGGATTCGAACCTGCGACCGCAGCAGCAGCGCGGTTCCGGAGTGAAGCGCCTAGAATCGCTCGGTCATAGCAGTCGGCAGACGACAAGTGTGTGGCGCAGCTCTCAGATCGGTTACTGCTGCTACAACGGCAAGTTATCAAGATTCAAGTGAGTTTGAACGTGGTGTTACAGTCGGTGCACGAGCGATGGGACACAGCATTTACGAGGTATCAATCATGTGGGGATTTTCCCTTACGACCATTTCACGAGTGTACCGTGAATATCAGGTATTCGGTAAAGCATCAAATCTCCGATTCGCTGCGGCCGGAAAAAGATCCTGCAATAATGTGACCAATGACGACTGAAGAGAATCGTTCTGCATGACAGAAGGGCAACGTTTCCGCAAATTGCTACAGATTTCAATGCTGGGCTTTCAACAAGTGTCTCCGTGCGAACCACTCAACGAAACGTCATCGATATTGCCTTTCGGAGCCGAAGACCCACCCGTGTACCCTTGATGACTGCACGACACAGAGCCTTACCCCTCGCCTTTGTCGACATTGGACTGTTGATGAACGGGAACATGTTAACTGATCGGACGAGACTCTTTCAAATTGGATCAAGCGGACGGACGTGTACGGCTATGGAGTCAACCTCGTGGATCAATGGACCCTGCATGTCAGCAGGGGGCTGTTGAAGCTGGTGGAGGCTCTGTAATGGTGCGGGACGTGTGCAGTTGGAGTGATATGGGAACCCTGACACGTCTAGATTCGACTCTGACAGGTGACACGTACGTAAGCATCGCATCTGATCACCTGCATTATTTCATGTCCATTGTGCATTCCGACGGTCTAGGGCAATTCCAGCAGAACAATGCGACACCCCACACGTCCAGAGTTGCTACAGAGTGGCTCCAGAATACTCTTCTGAGTTTAAACACTTCCGCTAGCCATCAAACTCCCCAAACATGAATATTATTGAGAATATCTGGGATGCCTTGCAACGTGCTGTTCAGAAGCGATTTCCGCCCCCTCGCACTCCTACGGATTTATGGTCAGACCTACAGGATTCATTGTGTCAGTTCCGTCCACCACTACTTCAGACATTCGTGGAGTCCATGACACGCTGTGTTTCGGCACTTCTGCGTGGTCGCGACGACCGTACACCATATCAGGCAGGTGTATCAGTTTCTTTGGCTCTTCAGTGCATATGAATGTGGCCGAAGTCGCGGGTGAAGAGTTAGTAGCTGTTAAGTCTCGTGTTTCCTTCGTCAGGCCGAGAAAAATTCCGAGAGCCACACTATGTGCTGTAACGGAACTGAGCCGTAGTAGAGTTAGCTTTGAAAAGCGCCATTTTCTGGCGGTGGCGCCGTTGTCGCAATTGAAGGCTTCGGTGTCTCCCTCTAGCGGGAAAGGGGAAAAGTGGGCTGTTCGCGTGGGTTTAAGGAGTGGCTGTACGGGCTCTCGTGGGGAGTTGGCAGTCGGGGCATCGAGAAGTGACTTCTCTGCCGGTGCTAGAGGGACAGCGCGCAGACCGCGGCATCGGCGTAAGCGGCGCCAGCAGCGGCTCCGTGGTATGGGGCGTTAACTGCTCGTCGCGACAGGAATCTTCCTGAGCGTGGGTCCGCTAGGGGCCTAAGCTGCAGTTCAGCCGTACGCTGAGGACCGGCGAGGAGGTTCTGAAAATCGGCGCGTTCCTTCCTGCGTCCGTTGAAACGGCTGGCAGCGGGCGGCTCGGCAGAGCATTTGGAGGTGCTGCGTTGGTTCAGTCCTGGGAGCCGTAACGCATCAGAAGGTGAGTATTGATTGTTAACAGATCTTATGAAGTTTAATTGAATTCAGTTTACTTATTCTTGTTAATTATACCAGCCGTATTTTTGGGGGGTTTCCCGCCATTCATTCTCGTCTGCCCACCCGTGGGAAGGTGGTAATATTAGAAAGGGTGGTCCGTTTGTCACCTTTTGAGGACGAAAAGGGGGAAGGGGGGGGGGGTAAATCTGTTATTCGGATTGCTTCTTTCCCCTCCCAGCTTACCTACGGGTTTATTCGACTGTTAGCCTCTGCTGTTGTTGTTGTTGTGGTCTTCAGTCCTGAGACTGGTGTGATGCAGCTCTCCATGCTACTCTATCCTGTGCAAGCTTCTTCATCTCCCAGTACCTACTGCAACCTACATCCTTGTGAATCTGCTTAGTGTATTGATCTCTTGGTCTCCCTCTACCATTTTTACCCTCCACGCTGCCCTCCAATGCTAAATTTGTGATCCCTCGATGCCTCAGAACATGTCCTGACAACCGATCCCTTCTTCTATGCTATGCCTGTGAAAGTCTAAGGCACCAATGGCTGTACTGTTTGAAATGCAAGGCACTAAGACCTGATCCATTCTCTCGCCTGCCATAACTAGTATTACTAGACTCACGTGTAAAAGGTACTCTAAGGTACTCTAAGGTACTCTAAGAAAGAAGAAAAATTCCTTTTGCCTCGTGGCAATGAATGGAGTGAAATTCACCTGTAATTTAGCTGAGCTTGAAATATTATACAGCGTCGCGTTGTATACGTTAAATTGCTTGCCTGTACTTGCCTTTTACTGGCGTGAATTTTTTTTATAATAATTTAATAATATGAAAGCCGTTTCCTATCGTAAATTGTGACTTATTTGTTAAATGATTGTTGTTTTTTTTTTAAATATCATAAAGTCTTGCACCAAATTTGAATTAAGTGTATTACTGAAAATTGTGTGTAATTTCACCAGTTATTCCTTGGCACCTGTTTCCACTTTACATTTTGTGTATTGATTGAGATTAGTAACTTTTGGTGAACCAGTAGTAATTTTACGGTTCCGGAACCAGCAGCTGGTCCGGTCCGACCTGGGACTGGCGCTGAGCTGTGACGTGACTCCATGAAGTGGGAACCGGACGCTGCAGGTGGGTGTTTCCTGTGGAGGAGAAGGAGCAACTGGTTTTGTCAGCACCGCGCCGTCGCGCGCCGTTTCCGACGGGAAAAACTCTTTAGCGGCCTGCAGCCAGCACCGCAATGCTTACGTAACCTTGAGAGCGGACACGGCCGTATACCACCCACCGGTCCCGCACCTGAAGTGTGCTGCGGTCGGATAAATCCCCAGCTCATCTCAGCGGTGGCCAGTGCGTGCGCACTCCGCGTTTCCTTCTTTCATTTGTTCCTTGCGTGACTCGTACGGTGAGAACGTCCTCGCCTCGTACAGTGCTTTCGACACCGGGGTGCAGCAGCACACGGGCACTGTCCTGTACTGGAAGTGGTGTGTGCGTCACTCCCTTTGCCCTTTGAGCTGATTGACCCAGCCAGCTGTAGGGGGGGGGGGGGCACGGTGTAGCCCTTTCCCACTCCTAACGTTTTACCCACCCTCTTTTCCACAGGTATGCAGGGATTAGAACTGCAGTTTCAAAACGCTGTAGAAAGAGTACCAACGATCAGAATGACGTCAGCATACACTGAAGAGCCACAGAAACTGGCACGCCTGCCTAATATCGTTTGGGTCCCCCGTGAGCACGCGGAAGTGCCGCAACGCGACGTGGCATTGACTCGACTAACGTCTGACGTAGTGCTGGAGGGAACAGCTATCATGAATCCTGTAGGGCTGTCCGTAGTTCCGTAAGAGCATGGGGGGCGGAGATGTCTTCTGAGCAGTACGTACAGGTTGGGCCAAAATTCCACGTACCCTCTAGTATCGAATGATAATTGATGTGATTTGTTTTAACGCAATACTAACTTACGTATTATCTGTCCAGTACATCGATATGTTCCCCTATGCCAGCCGGGGTGGCCGAGCGGTTCTAGGCGCTACAGTCTGGATCCGCGCGACCGCTACGGTTCAAATCCTGCCTCGGGCATGGGTGTGTGTGATGTCCTTAGGTTAGTTAGGTTTAAGTAGTTCTAAGTTCTAGGGGACTGATGACCTCAGAAGTTAAGTCCCATAGTGCTCAGAGCCATTTGAACCATTTGTTCCCCTATCATGCTGTAAACACACTTCCATACGACTCCACTTCTTCTTGGCGTATTTTTGATCATGTAAGGCGTCACAGTGGGAAGTGCATCCTCAACAGCAGTGCGCAGGGCTTCGTTCGTAGCGTAACGACGTGACCAGTACACGCGCCTTTACGACTGACTCCCCACACCGAATTGCCAAGTGTTAGCCTCACTTCATGGTGGCCGTTTTCAAGGGAGCTGTCGTTGCTGACGAACCATGACCCTTCCACCGTCCTGCAGAGCGTCTATTTAGTAACTCGCGCAGTGTAAGAGGGTCCGGGGGCAACCGTATTCGTCCTGTGGGTCCCCTTTCCTCAAGCTGAGGTATTAACCACATTCTCAAAATTTGTAAAAAAAATTGCTAGATGACTATCAGTTTGCCTTTAGCAAAGCTGAAGTACCTGAGACGCAATACTGACGTTGGGATTGCTAATGGAAGCAATACTAAATAGAAATCAAGACACGTTAGTAGGATTTGTCGACCTCGAAAAAGCGTTCGACAATATAAAATGGTGCAAGTTGTTCGAAATTCTGAGAAAAGTAGGGGTAAGCTGTAGGGAAAGACGGGTACAAGAGCCAAGAGGGAATAATAGTAGCGTACGATCAAGAACGAAGTGCTCGCATTGAAAAGAGTGTAAGACAGGGATGTAGTCTTTCGCCTCTGCTGCTCAATCCGTACATCGAAGAAGCAATAATGGAAATAAAAGAAAGGTTCAAGAGCGGAATTAAAATTCAAGGTCAAAGGATATCAATGATACGATTCGCTGATAACATTGCTATCGTGAGTGAAAGTGAAGAATTACGGGATCAAATGAGTCGAATGAGTACATAATATGGATTGAGAGTAAATCGAAGAAATGGAAAGTAATGAGAAGTAGCATAAGTAAGAACAGTGAGAAAGTCAACATCTGTATTGCTGGTTACGAAGTAGATGAATTTAAGGAATTCTGCTACCTAGGCAGCAAAACAATCAATGACGGGTGGAACAAGCAGACCAGCACTGGCAGAAAGGGCGTTCCTGGACAAGAGAAGTCTGCTGGTATCAGACAAGGCTTTAATTTCAGGAAGAAGTTTCTGAGAACGTACGTTTGGAACACAGCATTGTATGGTAGTGAAACATGGATTGTGGGAAAACCGGAAGATAATCGAGGCATTTGAGAGGTGGTGTTGCAGACGAATGTTGAAAATTAGTTGGACTGATAAGGTAAGGGATGAGGAGGTTCGGCGCAGAATCGGAGAGGAAAGAAATATTTGGAAAACATTCACAAGGAGAAGGGACAGAATGATAGGACATCAGGGAATAAATTCCATGGTACTAGACGGAGCTGTAGAGGGCAAAAACTGTAGAGGAAGACAGAAATTGGAATACAGTCAGCAAGTAATTGAAGACGTAGGTTGCAAGGGCTACTCTCAGATGAAGAGGTTGGCACAGGAGAGAAATTTGTGGCGGGACGCATCAAACCAGTCAGAAGACTGATGATCCAAATAAATAGATAAATGCTCTGTTCATAGTCCCATCAAAAACAGTACTGTCCAACCAGAGGTTGTGTCAACGCTGCCCATATCATTCCGTGAGGCGGGTTCCTTCCTAACTCGATTATATATTGAGGATTCTCTTTGACCTAAACGACAATAAATGTCAGATTCATCTGAGAACATAACCTTGGCTCGCCTAACTGCATTTCGAAATCGAGTTAACAAAGTACGACATGCTAAAACGCCCCCATTCTGGTCTGTATCCTAAAACTCGTTTACAAACGTCGGTCGAAAATGTCGGAGCTTAAGTTCTTTTTTCATGTGATCCGGCACTGTTATCCTCCGTGTAGCGAAGCACGCTTACGTGTCGACATCATAAGAGAGAGTGCGGCACATATTTCTGCTTTTTCCCACTCCGTGGCCTGCAACAGCAAAGGCACGTCTTTCCGAATCCAGAAGTGTTGCCTTTCGCGGTCGAGCGTTACTAAATCTTTCCTGGAAATGTTCCACAATCTGTCTCATTGCCTGCCCTGTGTGTTGTCGTTCGTGCACTGAAACACTTGTCACTAAGCGCGAAAATAGCGTAACTGTGACCGATCATGTCTATCATGGCTCCAAATTAAACTCCTGCGACTACGAAAACATGTAGACATGAATTCCAACAATTGATTCCAAGACCCCATAAGAAGTAAGATAGCTACAATTCTGCTAAACGTGTTTAACCTCATGTAGAACCGTGGTGCAACCTGTTCTTGAGTAATGCTCAAGCGTTTGGGATCCGTAGCAGGTCGGATTGATGGAAGGCATCGAAACTGGCAGATTCGTTACCGGCAGGTTCGACCAGCATGCAAGTGTTGCCGATGTGCTTCTGGAGCTCCAATGGGAATCCCTGCAGAGAAGGCGACGTTATTTTCGAGGAATCCTATTGACAAAATTTAGAGAACCGGTTTTTAAAGCTGAGCGCAGAACGATTCTACTTCGCCAAAGTACATTACGCGTAAGGACCACGAAGAAAAGATAGGAGAGATTAGGGCTCATACAGAGGCGTACAGACAGTCGGTTTTCCCTCGCTCTGTTTGCGAGTGGAACAGGAAAGGAAATGACAAGTAATGGTTTAGGGTACCCTCCGCCACGCACCGTACGGTGGCTTGCGGAGTATATGTGTGGATGCAGATGTAGATGTGGAAGGCGTGCGGGAACTTCTAGCCCACCCTGTACATTACATGCGCCATATGCTCATCCCCAGGTATGGACCATATTTTATTTTGTATTTATTTTAAAGTACCGGTATGGTTTGTCAAACAGAAGAAAGTTCAGGATGGAATACCAACACGGAAAGGACAGATTGCTGCTCATTAGATAGAGGAGGTGCTGAATCACAGACGATGTGGAACTTCCTGCCACATTAAAACTGTGTGTCGGATCGGCACTCGAACGTCGGACTTAAGTTTGGAAGGTAGGAGATGAGGTACTAGCGCAAGTAAAGCTGCGAGAACGGGTAGAGATCTTGCCTGCAAAAGGCAACGAAAGGCTACGAATCCCAGTCCGGCACACAGTTTTAATCTGCCAAGAACTTTCAGTGCTAGAGATGTTCCAGTTCTTAAGTTTCAATGCTAGAGATGTTCCAGTTCTTCAGAACTGGAAAACACACACAAATGCGTAAAAGCACAACTCTCTCTCTCTCTCTCTCTCTCTCTCTCACACACACACACACACACACACACACACAAATGGCCACCGTCACCAAGCAGTAGGGCCTTAGCGCATTGAGACAGTGGCGATGCGTACGTGAGTTGTGCTTGTACGAATTTGTGTAACGTAAGTAGTAATCTTTCCATTCCGTATTGTTTGAAGAAGAGATACGATTTTTAAATTTCTTGTTTGCAAGTTGGTTTTAATGTTTTCCAGTGGAGTTTCTGAAGATTCGGTCCTAAGCAAAAATTTGTGCAATTGCGTCCGACAGAACGTAAAATAAATTACGATAGCTTTAGACTAAAAAATTTTGGCGTTACATTTATTGCTATTTTGTCGAAAACCGACATTCTGAGCTCGTGGCTGTGTACAAAATACAGATTGACTCTTACAGAGAAGACAACAGCAACCAGCCACTTTTTACAATGCTATTTATTTATTTAAATCCGTTACCGGTTTCGAACCGAGAGATTCATCTTCAAACGGCTAGTTTACGTTAAGATACATTTTACATTAGTTTTCATATTTTGCTTTCCCAAATGATGCAATTTCGTTTTTATGGTGGTGTCGTACAACCAAAACAAGATATGAGACAATGCCTTTTCAACTGTGATTGTTGCTCAGAACGATTTTAAATGATGTAAACGAATTATTCTAGTGGAGATGTTTTGGTGACGTAAGGAAGCGGAGATCTCCACTAGAATACTTTGTTTACATAATTTAAAATCGTTCTGAGCAACAATCACAGTTGAAAAGGCATTGTCTCATATCTTGTTTTGGTTGTAGGACACCGCCATAAAAACGAAATTGCATCATTTGGGAAAGCAAAAAGTGAAAGCTAATGTAAAATGTATCTTAACGTGAACTATCCGGTAGCAGCGCTGTTGAAATAAATAAATAGCATTGTAAAAAGTGGGTGATTGACGTTGTCTTCTCTGTAAGAGTCAACCTGTATTATGTTACATTTACTGTTCGAGCATCTGCTGTCCTGTCCATCAGTACACAACGTAAGTGCCCTCGGCTCCTCTAGCTGTCGGGCAAGTTGGACAGTTCGAACAGAGGATTAGCTGAGCTTGTCTCGACGTTCGGTGGGCGCAAATTCCACTGGGCGCAGTTGACGAGACACCCTTCCAGTGCCGCGTATCGCCGCCTCCAACCTGACAATGGCCCAAATTTAAAGCGGAATAGAGGCTACAAGTTTCTTCATGTGTACCTAAGCCACCCCTGAGCTACCAAAATGCGGTGACCCTGGCTGGTACGCTTCACCAGCCGTTCCAAATTGTCACCCACATTCTGGGTGGGATTTAGATCGGTTGATTTCGCAGGCCAGTCGAGTTGCAGACAGGGTGCCCGAGAATTCGTCAAACCGGCAACGTACGCTTGCAGGCTGGTGAACGCGGCTGTCATCATTCTGGAGGACGGGACTCCCCAGAGCAAACTCACCTTGGAGACAAAGAAGCAACAGCAACACTCAGACACCGAAAATACTGGAAGAAACAGATCGGTCCACATTCGGGGTAAGCTAAATGAGAAGGCCAAAGTCTCAGTACGAAAAATATAAACTGCATTCGCAGTTACGAGTATGGACAACCGTCAGAATGGAATGACAACAATGGAAGTTTGTGCTGGACCGGGACTCGAACCCGCATTTCCTGCTACCACTAGGCTACCCGAGCACGACTCACCGCCACACCCAGATTCCCGTATGTAGTCAGCCATGTTTCTTCACCCTGTATTATGTATATTCCAATACAGAGGAGACGTTTTAGTTGTCCCTTTGTTTCAGAAACCACTGTAACAATGGACGTCAGACTTTTATAGAACATTAAGTGTTGATTGTTAGTGTGTTAGATTGAGATCATTACATTTCGGTCAGAGTTTTGTATAATATTTATACTTTTTCCAAAGTAGTTTTAATTATACCAAACATTTTTGTATTTTAGTTCGGTAGGCTCAGTATATGTACTCGTATGTTGTAACTTTCTGAGAGAGCACTGAAAGACCTAAGTAGAAACAAGGCCATGGGAGAACATTCCGTTGCAACTACTGATAGCCTTGGGCCAAACTCTTCCATCTGTTGAACAAGATGTATGAGACAAGCGAAATACGCCCACACTTCAAGAAGAATATAATAATCCCGACTCCAAATAAAGCAGCTGCTGACAGGTGCGAAAATTACTGAACTATCAGTTTAATGAGTCATGGCTGCAAAATACTAACACGAATTATTTACAGAAGAATGGAAAAGCTAGTAGAAGCCGACTTCGGGGAAGATCTGTTTGAATTCCGTAGGAATGTAGGAACACGCGAGGAAATACTGATCTTATGACTTATCTTAGAAGCTAGGTTAACGAAAGGAAAACCTACGTTTATAGCATTTGTAGACGTAGCCGCGCGGGATTAGCCGAGCGGTCTAGGGCGCTACAATCATGGACTGTGCGGCTGGTCCCGGCGGAGGTTCCAGTCCTGCCTCGGGCATGGGTGTGTGTGTTTGTAATTAGGATAATTTAGGTTAAGTGGTGTCTAAGCTTAGGAACTCATGACCTTAGCAGTTAAGTCCCATAAGATTTCACACACATTTGAACATTATTTGAAGACGTAGAGAAGGCTTTTGACAAAGTTGACTGGAATACTCTCTTTCAAATTCTGAAGGTGGCAGGGGTAAAATACAGGAAGCGAAAGGCTATTTACAATTTGTACAGAAACCAGATGGCAGTTCTAAGAGTCGAGGGGCACGAAACGGAAGCAGTGGTTGGGAAGGGAGTGAGACGGGGTTGTCCCCGATGTTAGTCAATCTGTATATTGAACCAGTAGTAAAATTGGAGTAGGAATTAAAATACAGGGAGAACAAACAAAAACCTTGAGGTTTGCCGATGGCATTGTAATTCTGTCAGAGACAGCAAAGGACTTGGAAGAACAGTTGAACAGAATGGACAGTGTCTTGAAAGGAGGATATAAGATGAACATCAACAAAAGAAAAACGAGGATAATGGAAAGTAGTCGATTTAAATCAGGTGATACTCATCGAGTTAGTGTAGGAAATGAGACACAAAGTAGTAGATGAGTTTTGCTATTTGGGCAGCAAAATAATTGGGGATGCCCGAAGTAGAGAGAATATAAACTGTCGACTGGCAATAGCAAGGAAATGATTTTTGAAGAAGAAAAATTTGTTAACATCGAGTATAGATTTGAAGTGTCGGGAAATATTTTCTGGTATAGTGTAATAGCCATGTATGGATATGAAACATAGATGATAAACACTTTAGACAAGGAGAGAACAGAAGCTTTTGAAATGTGGTGCTACAGAAGAATGCTGAAGATTAGATGGGTAGATCACATAACTAATGAGGAGGTATTGAATAGGACTGGGGAGAAGAGGAGTTTGTGGCACAACTTGACTAGAAGAAGGCATCGGTTGGCAGGACATGTTCTGAGGCATCAGGGGATCACCAATTTAGTATTGGAGGAAATCGTGGAGAGTAAAAATCATAGAGGGAGACCAAGAAATGAATACACTACGCAGATTCAGAAGGATGCAGGTTGCAGTAGGTACTGGGAGATGAAGAAGCTTGCACAGGATAGTGTAGAATGGAGAGCTGCATCAAACCAGTCTCAGGACTGAAGACCACAGAAACAACAACAACTCTCTGAAAGTATGAATATTCTACTCTAAGTGATTCCTCAGATTCAGAAAAATGGAACTGACAATGTAAGTTTTGAGAAACATGTTTCATTTTGTTACTCACTCACAAACATCACACTCTGTATCATCTTGATCATTTTCTATGGATCTCTTTCTTTTCTCCCTTGATGACTTCTTAGTGGCCATTTCTGCTGCATACACTGCTGCTGGTTCATCCCTTGAAGCTCTCTGATGCAGGTTACTCAAGGATTAATTCCCATGCCAGTGTTGCCACCACTAAAAGCAATAACAACATGACCCCCACCCATTTTATTGTCTTCCTTTCAGTAAATACAGTTTTGGTACGCGAGTTCATATAATTGCTGAAGAACTCATTTGGGTTCTGAGTCTGCCCATGTAGACACTTCTTCAATAACGGAATGCGTAAAGTGCCCGTAAACGGGCATTACGTCTTCCATGGCTGCTGCTGGGATCGAGTGTTCGACTACTGGGAGTTGCGATAATTAGACCGTAAATCTGGTCCGGAAGGACAAGGTTGGCGTATTGGCTTACGATCTGTTGACAGTTTGTTGGCGAAGGTATGTAGCCCATTTCTCCTTGCTTCAATCTGAACAAATTATCAGTGTTATTTCTAATGGCCATTCCATAGTATTGTTATAGTTCATCACTAACTTCGTCTGTCAGCCTTTTCCGTTATCGTTTTACCATCTGAAAAATTCCTGTTTCTGAAACTTGGTTTCATCCTCATGGTGGCAGCCCTCTTCTGGACATAACCGACACATTCCAGTTTTGTGAAAATATTGTCACCGTAAGGCTCAGCTGCTACTGCACTGTTGTCTGCTTTTGAGACCCCATCAGCTAAGAACATAAAGTGACGAACACACGTTTTATTCGCGGATCGTCTGAAGTTTTCAGTAGCTGCAGAGACATCCATTCCACCGGTTGTTCGTTTACGGTTTCTGTCGCAGGTATGTTCTGCTTCGTTCCCTGACTTACATTCATAGCGATCTTTCGTCAGAATCTCGAAGTCCATTACCATTCCAGTATTCACACTTAGTTAACACTTCTACATACAACATGTGTATATACACTCCTGGAAATGGAAAACAGAACACATTGACACCGGTGTGTCAGACCCACCATACTTGCTCCGGACACTGCGAGAGGGCTATACAAGCAATGATCACACGCACGGCACAGCGGACACACCAGGAACCGCGGTGTTGGCCGTCGAATGGCGCTAGCTGCGCAGCATTTGTGCACCGCCGCCGTCAGTGTCAGCCAGTTTGCCGTGGCATACGGAGCTCCATCGCAGTCTTTAACACTGGTAGCATGCCGCGACAGCGTGGACGTGAACCGTATGTGCAGTTGACGGACTTTGAGCGAGGGCGTATAGTGGGCATGCGGGAGGCCGGGTGGACGTACCGCCGCATTGCTCAACACGTGGGGCGTGAGGTCTCCACAGTACATCGATGTTGTCGCCAATGGTCGGCGGAAGGTGCACGTGCCCGTCGACCTGGGACCGGACCGCAGCGACGCACGGATGCACGCCAAGACCGTAGGATCCTACGCAGTGCCGTAGGGGACCGCACCGCCACTTCCCAGCAAATTAGGGACACTGTTGCTCCTGGGGTATCGGCGAGGACCATTCGCAACCGTCTCCATGAAGCTGGGCTAAGGTCCCGCACACCTTTAGGCCGTCTTCCTCTCACGCCCCAACATTGTGCAGCCCGCCTCCAGTGGTGTCGCGACAAGCGTGAATGGAGGGACGAATGGAGACGTGTCGTCTTCAGCGATGAGAGTCGCTTCTACCTTGGTGCCAATGATGGTCGTATGCGTGTTTGGCGCCGTGCAGGTGAGCGCCACAATGACTGCATACGACCGAGGCACACAGGGCCAACACCCGGCATCATGGTGTGGGGAGCGATCTCCTACACTGGCCGTACACCACTGGTGATCGTCGAGGGGACACTGAATAGTGCACGGTACATCCAAACCGTCATCGAACCCATCGTTCTACCATTCCTAGACCGGCAAGGGAACTTGCTGTTCCAACAGAACAATGCACGTCCGCATGTATCCCGTGCCACCCAACGTGCTCTAGAAGGTGTAAGTCAACTACCCTGGCCAGCAAGATCTCCGGATCTGTCCCCCATTGAGCATGTTTGGGACTGGATGAAGCGTCGTCTCACGCGGTCTGCACTGAGGCACCAGGTGGAAATGGCATGGCAAGCCGTTCCACAGGACTACATCCAGCATCTCTACGATCGTCTCCATGGGAGAATAGCAGCCTGCATTGCTGCGAAAGGTGGATATACACTGTACTAGTGCCGACATTGTGCATGCTCTGTTGCCTGTGTCTATGTGCCTGTGGTTCTGTCAGTGTGATCATGTGATGTATCTGACCCCAGGAATGTGTCAATAAAGTTTCCCCTTCCTGGGACAATGAATTCACGGTGTTCTTATTTCAATTTCCAGGAGTGTATTACGAAAGGGTATGATATTATTTTCGACAGTACTACCAATAGAAACAACGTAATTTCGCCTTTGTAATAGGGCAATCCACTGTCTTCTATACAAAAACTTAACGAATTTATTTGATCCTGAAGCAATGCACGTAAAATTTTTAACATTTTAAACAGGCGCAGACGATATTTTTTTAAAAGAAAAAAATGTTTACAAGGTGTGTTTATAAGTGATTTATGTACCATATTAATTAGAAAATTGCAAATTTTGTGATGAGATTAAGTTCAAATCAATCGGTTTTCCTTTCCAACTACCGTTAAGACAAAATTCCAAATCAGCTGTGGCAGAGCATCAACAATAATGTAACCAAGTTCTAGATTTTAAGAACACACACGTGATAGACAGAGAAACTGATATTTATGAAACGAACGTCCGTGAAAGAGTGAAAATATCAAATAATAACTGCAATTTCAATAGAGAAGAAATCTACAGAGTTGCGTCTTCAAGGTTGTTACTCACTATGACGGAAGTAAACATCCAGCCACAGCGAGCGAGGATTATAAACAGCGACCAGGAAGCAACCGTGGTGGCACAACAACAACAGCAAAAACATTTTGGATTCCCCCCTCCCCCCCTGTTACAGCATTTGACGATGCCACTATGGCTCCAGTATATTAGTATATGTTTTTATAAAACAGATCTGAAGATGGTCATTATAGTCTGATGATAAAAAATCTGTGACCATAGAAGTAAAGGAAATTTGTCCAGTAGAGTACTTCTCATTGGTCTGGAATTGTGAAATTTGTCAATAAGAATGGCTTCACAGTACAAGGAAACGAAAACAAATCTGAAAATTGTTAATTCATAATTATATCACCTGACAAAAATATTTCTTTTATCGTTTGTTATCCGACTTCAGACTTGATTCTTAAACATTCTCGAAAGTCTTGGAATCCGAGGGACCGATTATGTCGACAACAGGCAAGGATTGTCGAGATCATAGATGGCGGTATAATGAAGGTTATCTTCTACGTCGATGAAATCAAAATATACGACCATTTACGTCACGTATTTTGATGCTCGCAAACTTACTCGTTGAAACGTATTAGCGGTCTAGAATCAGAAAATTTGGCAAGAAGATCAGAGCACAAAAAAGGGAAAAAAATCAGGAAATTGCGTAATTTATTATTTTGTCACGTGACAAAAAATATTTCTTTTATCCGTATTTACCCGACTACCAACTTGAAATTTAAACATTCTCGAAAGTCTTGGGAACCCGGGGACCGATGTCTTGCCAATCTCAGTATTGACAACAGGGAAACATCGTCGAGGTCCTCATTCCCGGGTTGTATGAAATGTCTGTGTACATAATTATGTTTGTACGGAGCCTTCAGTGTGAGAGTACTATTCGCACCTGGACAACAATTGTTCTTTTTTCATCTAACTAGGGGCAAGATAGATACTGCCTACAGGAAATTCAAGAGACCTTTGGCGACAAGAGAGCTACTTGTATGAATATCAAGAGCTCAGATGGAAACCCAGTTCTAAGCAAAGAAGGGAAAGCAGGAAGGTGGAAGGAGTATATAGAGGGTCTATACAAGGACGATGTACTTGAGGACAATATTATGGAAATGGAAGAAGATGTAGATGATGATGAAATGGGAGATACGATACTGCGTGAAGAGTTTGACAGAGCACTGAAAGACCTGAGTCGAAACAAGGCCCCGAGAGTAGACAACATTCCATTAGAACTATTGACGGCCTTGGGAGAGCCAGTCCTGACAAAACTCTACCATCTGGTGAGCAAGATGTATGAGACAGGTGAAAAACCCCCAGACTTCAAGTAGAATATAATAATTCTAATCCCAAAGAAAGCAAGTGCTGGCACATGTGAAAATTACCGAACTATCGGTTTAATAAGTCACAGCTGCAAAATACTAACGCGAATTCTTTACAGACGAATGGAAAAACTTGTAGAAGCCGACCTCGGGGAATATCAATTTGGATTCCGTAGAAATGTTGGAACACGTGAGGCAAAACTGACCTTGCGACTTATCGTAGAAGAAAGATTAAGGAAAGGCAAACCTACGTTTCCTGCATTTGTAGACTTAGAGAAAGCTTTTGACAATGTTGACTGGAATACTCTCTTTCAAATTCTAAAGGTGGCAGGGGTAAAATACAGGGAGCGAATGGCTATTTACAATTTGTACAGAAACCAGATGGCAGTTATAAGAGTGGAGGGGCAAGAAAGGGAAGCAGTGGTTGGGAAGGGAGTGAGACAGGGTTGTAGCCTCTCCCCGATGTTATTTAATCTGTATATTGAGCAAGCAGTAAAGGAAACAAAAGAAAAGTTCGCAGTAGGTATTAAAATGCACGGCGAAGAAATAAAAACTTTGAGGTTCGCCGACGACATTGTAATTCTGGCAGAGACAGCAAAGGACTTGGAACAGCAGTTGAACGGAATGGACAGTGTCTTGAAAGGAGGATATAAGATGAACATCAACAAAAGCAAAACGAGGATAATGGAATGTAGTCGAATTAAGTCGGATGATGCTGAGGGAATTAGATTAGGAAATGAGACACTTAAAGTAGTAAAGGAGTTTTGCTATTTGGGGAGCTAAATAACTGATGATGGTCGAAGTAGGGAGGATATAAAATGTAGACTGGCAATGGCAAGGAAAGCGTTTCTGAAGAAGAGAAATTTGTTAACATCGAATATAGATTTAAGTGTCAGGAAGTCGTTTCTGAAAGTATTTGTATGGAGTGTAGCCATGTATGGAAGTGAAACATGGACGATAAATAGTTTGGACGAGAAGAGAATAGAAGCTTTCGAAATGTGGTGCTACAGGAGAATGCTGAAGATTGGATGGGTAGATCACATAACTAATGAGGAGGTATGGAACAGAATTGGACAGGAGTTGTGGCACAACTTGACTAGAAGAAGGGACCGGTTGGTAGGACATGTTCTGAGACCTCGAGGGATCACGAATTTAGCATTGGAGGGCAGCGGGGAGGGTAAAAGTAGTAGAGGGAGACCAAGAGATGAATACACTAAGCAGATTCAGAAAGATGTAGGTTGCAGTACGTACTGGGAGATGAAGCAGCTTGCACAGGATAGAGTAGCATGGAGAGCTGCATCAAATCAGTCTCAGGACTGAAGACCACTACAACAACATCCTCGAACAGAGTTTCCATAGTTACGAAGCTCATTAGACAGTGAGGTAAATGAAAACATAACTCCGCTAAACACGCGAAGCGAACACAGATACAAACGACGCCAGCCCTCTTGTCAAATCTGACGTCAAGCGAAATTTTTCTCAAACACGCTCCGCGTTTGACAAGCGCGCCGAACAGCGGTCCAGTAATGGAGAGCGCGGCGGACCCACGCACCTGTGTCGCGTCACTGCAGTCCCGCCGCGGCTGCTGTGCTGTGCGCTCGCGGCCGCCGCATCCTCGGTCACCCGCCGACTGCCGGCTCCCGCGGCTGCAGCGCGCCTGCCCGCCTCTCCCCCCACCACCGCGGGCGGCAGCCCTCTGACGCACGGCCGGGGCCTCGAGGCGTTGACCAAGGCAGCGGTGCTTCACCGGCCCCTCTCACTTCTCGGACTAACCGCTCGCCACTGCGTCACTGAAAACCCGCAACGCATCGGAGTCGCCAACCGACTTCGGAAGAGCAGACAGCTCTTCTCAAGTACTGGAATCTAGGCAAGTCTTCCACGAGGAATAGTAAATACACTGAAGAGCGAAACAAACCGGCACACCTCCGTAATATCGCGAGCACGCAGCAATTCCGCAACACGACGTGGCGTGGACTCGACCAATGTCTGACGCAGTGCTGGAGGGAACTGACACCGTCAATGCTTCAGTGCTGTCCATAGCTCCGTAAGAGTACGAATCGGTGGAGATCTCTTCTGGACAGCACGTTGCAAGGCATCCCAGATATGCTCAACAATGTTCATGTCTGGGGAGTTTGGTGGTCAGCGGAAGTGTTTAAACTCATAATACTGTTACTGGAGCCACGCTGTAGCAATTCTGGACGTGTGGAGTGTCGCATTGTGAAAGGTGGCTACACTGAGTCAGAGCGCCAGAGATTGCGCCAAAGATTATTATTCCGCCGCCTCCACTGCGGCAGTAGTAGTAGTTCAGAGGTTGCCGTGGACAGTGCTTGCTGAGAGGATGTCGAGGTCAGTAGTAGTTCAGAGGATGTCGAGTGCAGTTGTTGTTCTGTTGGGCGAGAGAGTAGATGCTGTTCGGATGGTGTAATGTATAGATGTAAGATGTTGCAATGATCACAGTGTATTTTTCGACATTATATATTGAGGTAAAAAAAAATTATTTCACATTTCTTTAATGACAATTTCGCTTGGTCACAGGTTCAGTCAACAAAGCATCTGGCTCGTGTTCATGTGTTAGACTTGTAATTCTGGTTTCTATGTGCAATTATAGTATTTCTGGTTTTTCAATTAGTTCATTGTAAATGGTGTTTAAAATATCTTGTCGTATTGAGGAAGAACCGTGTCAGATACATGTACGTTGAATCACACTACCACACACAGAACAGTTACACTTGTGCTTTGCTGTTTCGCAGCTTTTATAGTTGCAGGGGACTTAATTAATCAATTGTGTTAACGGAAATTTCTTGTCATTCTTTATTGTTATTTTATGCAGTCAGATTGCGTACTAATACTACTCAGGGCCAACCGGTTACGAGACTTCGTAACCGGACAGACAGCTACTAAAATTGTTGCATTTTTAATTAAGCCCCCATGCAGTTGTCCTGCTGGAATTCTCCAAGTCCGTCGGAATGCACAGTGGACACGAATGGATGCAGGTGATCAGACAGCATGCTTACCTACGTGTCACCTGTCAGAGTCGTATGTAGACGCATCAGGGGTCCCATATCACTCCAACTGCACACGCCCCGCATTATTACAGAGCCTCCGTCATCTTGAACAGTCCCCTGCTGATAAGTAGGGTCCACAGATTCCTGAGGTTGTCTCAATACCCGTACACATCCATCCGCTCGATACAGTTTGAAACGAGACTCGCCCTACCAGGGAAAATACCGGGTGATCAAAAAGTCAGTATAAATTTAAAAAATGAATAAATCACGGAATAATGTAGATAGAGAGGTACAAATTGACACACATGCTTGGAATGACATGGGGTCTTATTAGAACCAAAAAAAATACAGAAGTTCAAAAATGTCCGACAGATGACGCTTCATCTGATCGGAATGGCAATAATTAACATAACAAAGTAAGACAAATCAAATGTGATGTTCTTTACAGGAAATGCTCAATATGTCCACCATCATTCCTCAACAATAGCTGTACTCGAGGAATTATGTTGTGAACAGCACTGTAAAACATGTCCGGAGTTATGGTGAGGCATTGGCGTCGGATGTTGTCTTTCAGCATCCCTAGAGATGTCTGTCGATCACGATACACTTGCGACTTCAGGTAACCCCAAAGTCAATAATCGCACGGACTGAGGTCTGGGGACCTGGGAGGCCAAGCATGACGAAAGTGGCGGCCCAGCACACGACCATCACCAAACGACGCGCGCAAGAGATCTTTCACGCGTCTAGCAATATGGGGTCGAGCGCCATCCTGCATAAACATCGTACGTTCCAGCAGGTGTTTATCAGCCAGGCTGGGGATGATGCGATTCTGTAACATATCGGCGTACCTCTCACCCGTCACGGTAGCAGTTACTGACGTTTTGCTGTCCAGCGCCATCTGTCGGACATTTTGTGAACTTTGTTTTTTTTTTTTTGTTCTAATAAAACCCCATGTCATTCCCAGCATGTGTGTGAATTTTTACCCCTCTATCTACATTATTCCGTGGTTTATTAAGTTTTCAAATTTATACTGACTTTTTGATCACCCGGTATTTCCAATCAGCAGTCCAATGTCGGTGTTGCCGGGCCCAGGTGAGGCGTAATGCTTTGTGGCGTGCAATCATGAAGGGTATACGAGTGGTCCTTCGGCTCCGAAAGCCCACATCGATTATGTTTCGTTGAACGGTTCACACGCTGACATTTGTTGATGGCCCATCATTGAAATCTGCAGCAATTTGCGGAAGGGTTGCACTTCTGTCGCGTTGAACGATCCTTAGTCGTCGTTGGTCCCGTTCTTGCAGGATCTTTCTCCGGCCGCAGCGATGTCGCAGATTTGATGTCTTGCCGAACTCCTAACATTCACGGTACACTCGTGAAATGGTCGTGCGGGAAAATCCGCACTTCATCGCTACCTCGGAGATGCTGTGTGCCGACTATAACACCACGTGTGTGACAGTACGTGTGTCATATTATAGGAATCTCTTACCGACGCACCTAATTTGTACGCTTGGTGAGTGAGTGAGATATACCTCCTTGCCCGATCTAGGTGTTCGTATGAATTTGAATGTGATCACTCCCAAGGAAATGATGAAAACATAATAGTTTGTCATAAGCTGCAGCAAATGAGCGCAACAGTTTCACAGCCACACAGTTTCTCTGTGCTCTTTCAGAACATATGTTTTCAACGTTTTTGAAGTTGCGTTCCGTTTTGGAAGTCTTGACTCTTGGGTTTCTTTCTTGTAACATAGTTCTCACCCGTTTATTTGTTGTTTCCATTTCTGTTAGAGGCCTATGTGGTATCTCGCCTTCTCTCGCAAATTCATCACATTTACTTGCGACGGTAACGTATTCTTACCACACTTATGTTCTATAACCAGTTTATTCTACGACAACTGCCAAGGCTACAAAAAGAAAACAAGCATCTCAATGACCGGACCGACAGTTCATAACGTTGTGAAAAAAATATGAATAAATGGCGCGAGGGAGTTCTGAACACGACTCGCCCGCACCGTAACCACTTACTCACGTCGCCATGGCTGTTTCAGGCTGCTCTGTATTGCACTTATTGCTTTTAGACAGTTCACTGTTTCTATTTTGCTTCGTTTTTCACACTCCAGTACAGCTTCTTCCTGTTTTTATGCTTGATTTCAGTTTTTGACGAGTTATCCAGTGGGCGATCTTACCACTAAATCGGTGTGGAGGGGGGGGGGGGGGAGGGGAAGGGGGTGCCATGTGATAGGGAGTTTCCCGTGTAGTAAGAGAATAATGTACTTGGGGATTTACACGTGGGATGGATGAAGCTGAAGGTAGCTCACAACTTAAAATACTGGGACCATGCTTACAAAAGAACAGAAAAACAGGCAGAAGCCGTCGGGATGTACTAGCCCTACGAGTTATCTTAGAAGATACGTTAAGAAAAGACAACACTATGTTTATAGGCCATTTATATTATAGCCCTTTTAGATTTTAGATGTCGGCTGGAATACACTCGTTGAAATTCTGACGCTACAGGGGCAAATACAGGGTTCGGTGGTTATATACACTCCTGGGAATTGAAATAAGAACACCGTGAATTCATTGTCCCAGGAAGGGGAAACTTTATTGACACATTCCTGGGGTCAGATACATCACATGATCACACTGACAGAACCACAGGCACATAGACACAGGCAACAGAGCATGCACAATGTCGGCACTAGTACAGTGTATATCCACCTTTCGCAGCAATGCAGGCTGCTATTCTCCCATGCAGACGATCGTAGAGATGCTGGATGTAGTCCTGTGGAACGGCTTGCCATGCCATTTCCACCTGGCGCCTCAGTTGGACCAGCGTTCGTGCTGGATGTGCAGACCGCGTGAGACGACGCTTCATCCAGTCCCAAACATGCTCAATGGGGGACAGATCCGGAGATCTTGCTGGCCAGGGTAGTTGACTTACACCTTCTAGAGCACGTTGGGTGGCACGGGATACATGCGGACGTGCATTGTCCTGTTGGAACAGCAAGTTCCCTTGCCGGTCTAGGAATGGTAGAACGATGGGTTCGATGACGGTTTGGATGTACCGTGCACTATTCAGTGTCCCCTCGACGATCACCAGTGGTGTACGGCCAGTGTAGGAGATCGCTCCCTACACCATGATGCCGGGTGTTGGCCCTGTGTGCCTCGGTCGTATGCAGTCCTGATTGTGGCGCTCACCTGCACGGCGCCAAACACGCATACGACCATTATTGGCACCAAGGCAGAAGCGACTCTCATCGCTGAAGACGACACGTCTCCATGCGTCCCTCCATTCACGCCTGTCGCGACACCACTGGAGGCGGGCTGCACGATGTTGGGGCGTGAGCGGAAGACGGCCTAACGGTGTGCGGGACCGTAGCCCAGCGTCATGGAGACGGTTGCGAATGGTCCTCGCCGATACCCCAGGAGCAACAGTGTCCCTAATTTGCTGGGAAGTGGCGGTGCGGTCCCCTACGGCACTGCGTAGGATCCTACGGTCTTGGCGTGCATCCGTGCGTCGCTGTGGTCCGGTCCCAGGTCGACGGGCACGTGCACCTTCCGCCGACCACTGGCGACAACATCGATGTACTGTGGAGACCTCACGCCCCACGTGTTGAGCAATTCGGCGGTACGTCCACCCGGCCTCCCGCATGCCCACTATACGCCCTCGCTCAAAGTCCGTCAACTGCACATACGGTTCACGTCCACGCTGTCGCCGCATGCTACCAGTGTTAAAGACTGCGATGGAGCTCCGTATGCCACGGCAAACTGGCTGACACTGACGGCGGCGGTGCACAAATGCTGCGCAGCTAGCGCCATTCGACGGCCAACACCGCGGTTCCTGGTGTGTCCGCTGTGCCGTGCGTGTGATCATTGCTTGTACAGCCCTCTCGCAGTGTCCGGAGCAAGTATGGTGGGTCTGACACACCGGTATCAATGTGTTCTATTTTCCATTTCCAGGAGTGTACATCCTGTTCAGAATCCAGACGGCAGTTGTAAGAGTCTAAGGGCATGAAAGGAAAGCAGCGGTTGAGAAGGGAGTGAGACAGGGTTGTAGCCAGTCACCGATTTCATTCAATCTGTACAGTGAGCAAGTAATAAAGGAAGCCAAAGAAGTGTTAGGGGAAGTATTAAAGTTCAGGGAGAAGAAATAAAATCCTTGAGGTCTCCCGATGATATTGTTGTCCTGAAAGGAGGATATAAGATGAACATCAAGGAAAGCGAGACGAAGATTATCGAATGTAGTCCAATGGAAACAGGTGATGCTCAGGGAAAAACATTACGAAATGAGAGACTAAATGTAGTAGGTGGGTTTCGGGCATCAAAATGAGTTATCTTGGCCGAAGTAGAGAATATGGAAAACTGGATAAGAAAAATGCTTAAACACCGAATATAAATTTAACTGTTAGAATTTATTTTATGAATTTTTGATTTCTAAAAGCATTTGACTCAGTACCGCACCTACGCTTACTGTCAAAAGTACGGTCATATGAGGTATCAAGTGAAATTTGTGACTGGACTGAGAACTTTTTGGTAGGGAGGACACAGCTTGTTATCTTGGACTGAGAGTCATCGTCAGATGTAGAAGTAACTGCAGGTGTGCCACAGGGAAGTGTGTTGCGTCCGTTGCTGTTCGTGTTGTATATTAATGATCTTGCACACTATATTAATTGTAAAACCACGATTTTCGCACATGATGTATTTATCTATAACGAAGTACTATCTGAGAAAAGCTGCATAAATATTCAGTCAGATCTTGATAAGATTTCAACATGGTGCAGAGATTGGAAACTTACTCGATATGCTGAGAAATGTAAAATTGTGCACTTCACAAAACGAAAAAACATAGTATCTTATGACTATAATATCAATGAGTCACTGTTTGAATCGGCCAACTAGTACAAATACCTGGGTGTAACATTTTATAGGGATATGAAATACAGTGATCACATAGATTCAGTCGTGGGTAAAGCGGGTGGTAGACTTCGGTTTGTTGGTAGAATACTGGGGAAGTACCATCTGTCTACAAAAGAGATTGCTTACAAATCACTAGTGTGACCCATCCTAGCATATTGCTCGAATGTGTGGGACCCGTTCCAGAAAGGACTAACAGGGGATACTGAAGGCATACAGAAAAAAGCAGCACGAATGGTGACAGGTTTGTTTAATCCATGCCAGAGTGTCACAGAGATACTGAAGGAACTTAAAAGGCAGTCTCTTGAAGGCAAACGTAAACTATCCCGAGAAAGTCTGTTAGCAAAGTTTTAAGAACCGGGTTTAAATGATTACTCTAGATATATACTACAACCCACTACGTATGGCTCGCACAGGGATCTTGAGGATAAGATTAGAATAATGACTGCTCGGGCAGAGGCATTCTAACAGTCATTCTTCACATGCTCCATACGTGAATGGAACAATCCCTAATAACTGGTACACAGGGACGTACCCTCTGCCATGCACCTGACGGTGGTTTGCAGAATATAGATGAAGATGTAGATGTGTTTATGTGGAGTGTAGCCTTGTGTGGAAGTGAAGCGCGGATGATATGATTATGCAAACGACGCGAGACAGAAACAACTGTTGGAATGTGGTGCTACGGAAGAGTACTGGAGATGGATGGCTCAACCAATGAGAAGGTAGCGAACAGACTACAGTAAGCAGGTTCAAATGTACGTAGGTTGCAGTAGTTACAGCGGAATGAAGAAGCCGGCACACAACAGAGTTGCATGGAGATTTGCATCAGAGAGGCCTTCGGACTGAGGAACGCAACAACGGTGACTGTTCTCAGCTCATCGTTCTGAAGTGCGTGGCTGAGGGTGCTTGTCGTGGCAAGCTGTGCAGGTGTTGAGACGCAGCGCCATATCTTTTTCCGGGTGCTGCAGCCGTCTCAACGTTCCAGGCTGCCTTTCCTACAACACCGCCCTGATTACAGTGTGTAGCTGGCTGGGGTTTGCCTACGTCATCCACATCATACTCGGCAAGCCACCTAATGTCTGTAGGTGTGTGAACTCGCGCTACCTGCTTCCTTCTGAGTGCAGCATCTACACCCCTACTCTGAAAGCCGCTGTCAAGTGCATGGCAGAGGGTACGTAACTTTGTACCTAGATTGCATTTGTCGCGAATCTCTCGCCCAGCACAGGCTCCCAAGCGATTGCAAAAAGAGCGTAGGTGACTCATGTGTATATGAAGCACAAAACAACGGACCCTCAAACTTACAGACCGATGTCCCTAACATCGGTTTGCTGCAGAGCCTCGAAAATACACTCCTGGAAATTGAAATAAGAACACCGTGAATTCATTGTCCCAGGAAGGAGAAAATTTATTGACACATTCCTGGGATCAGATACATCACATGATCACACTGACAGAACCACAGGCACATAGACACAGGCAACAGAGCATGCACAATGTCGGCACTAGTACAGTGTATATCCACCTTTCGCAGCAATGCAGGCTGCTATTCTCCCATGCAGACGATCGTAGAGATGCTGGATGTAGTCCTGTGGAACGGCTTGCCATGCCATTTCCACCTGGCGCCTCAGTTGGACCAGCGTTCGTGCTGGACTTGCAGACCGCGTGAGACGACACTTCATCCAGTCCCAAACATGCTCAATGGGGGACAGATCCGGAGATCTTGCTGGCCAGGGTAGTTGACTTACACCTTCTAGAGCACGTTGGGTGGCACGGGATACATGCGGACGTGCATTGTCCTGTTGGAACAGCAAGTTCCCTTGCCGGTCTAGGAATGGTAGAACGATGGGTTCGATGACGGTTTGGATGTACCGTGCACTATTCAGTGTCCCCTCGACGATCACCAGTGGTGTACGGCCAGTGTAGGAGATCGCTCCCTACACCATGATGCCGGGTGTTGGCCCTGTGTGCCTCGGTCGTATGCAGTCCTGATTGTGGCGCTCACCTGCACGGCGCCAAACACGCATACGACCATCATTGGCACCAAGGCAGAAGCGACTCTCATCGCTGAAGACGACACGTCTCCATTCGTCCCTCCATTCACGCCTGTCGCGACACCACTGGAGGCGGGCTGCACGATGTTGGGGCGTGAGCGGAAGACGGCCTAACGGTGTGCGGGACCGTAGCCCAGCTTCATGGAGACGGTTGCGAATGGTCCTCGCCGATACCCCAGGAGCAACAGTGTCCCTAATTTGCTGGGAAGTGGCGGTGCGGTCCCGTACGGCACTGCGTACGATCCTACGGTCTTGGCGTGCATCCGTGCGTCGCTGCGGTCCGGTCCCAGGTCGACGGGCACGTGCACCTTCCGCCGACCACTGGCGACAACATCGATGTACTGTGGAGACCTCACGCCCCACGTGTTGAGCAATTCGGCGGTACGTCCACCCGGCCTCCCGCATGCCCACTATACGCCCTCGCTCAAAGTCCGTCAGCTGCACATACGGTTCACGTCCACGCTGTCGCCGCATGCTACCAGTGTTAAAGACTGCGATGGAGCTCCGTATGCCACGGCAAACTGGCTGACACTGACGGCGGCGGTGCACAAATGCTGCGCAGCTAGCGCCATTCGACGGCCAACACCGCGGTTCCTGGTGTGTCCGCTGTGCCGTGCGTGTGATCATTGCTTGTACAGCCCTCCCGCAGTGTCCGGAGCAAGTATGGTGGGTCTGACACACCGGTGTCAATGTGCTCTTTTTTCCATTTCTAGGAGTGTGTTTTCATTTCGAATATAATAAACTTTCTTAAGATCGAGAAGCTCATGTTCACGACTGAGCGTGCTTTTAGAAAGCATTACTTGCCATTTTCTCATGCGATACACCGCGAACTGTGGAGGAAGTAACAGGCAGACTGCGTATTTCTAGATTTCCAGAAAGCATTTGACATGGTGCTCCATCGCAGGTTGTTAACGAAGATACGAGCTTATGGAATGGCTTCCAAGGAATGTGAGTGGCTCGAGGACTTTTTAAATAATGGAACCCAGTATGTTACCCTCCACGTCAATTGTTCATCAGAGGCAAGGGTATCGCCAGTAGCGCCCCAGAGAAGTGTGACAGGACCGCCATTATTTTCTGTATACAGAAACGATCTCGTGGACGGAAAGGGTAGCTGATGATATTGCGGCGTACGGGAAGATATCGAAGATAAGTTGAGTGTAGGTCAACACAAGATGACCTAGACAAAATTTCTACTTGCTATGATGAATGGTATCTACCTTTAAATGTTGAAAAATGTAAGTTAAAGCGGATGATTAGGAAAACCAAACCCGTAATATACTGATAAATCGACAGTAGTGTCACGTCGTTTAAATATCCGGGAGTAACGCTGCAAAGACATATGAAATGGGACGACCATGTAAGGATTGTCGTAGGGAAGGCGAATGATCGACTGCGGTTTATCGGGAAAATTTTGGGACAGTGTGGCTCATACAGGGTGACAATTATTGAATTGTATGGAAACTTACTTACTTACTTACTTACTTACTCACTCACTGGTCATACCGGACTCGAGAGTCCATTACCGCAGCAACGTATTTTCGCCACCTGTCCCTGTCTTGGGCTATTTCCTTCCATTCACCTTCAATACCTAGGCTCCTCAAATCAGCCTTCACATTGTCCTCCCATCTACGCCTCTGTCTCCCCA
The DNA here is from genome assembly GCF_023864275.1 of Schistocerca cancellata. Classification (NCBI taxonomy): domain Eukaryota; kingdom Metazoa; phylum Arthropoda; class Insecta; order Orthoptera; family Acrididae; genus Schistocerca; species Schistocerca cancellata. The sequence goes on along the minus strand of NC_064635.1, from coordinate 10,379,015 downwards.
CAGGACGTTTTCCTTCTAGGTGCCCTACCAGTACTCTGCGCGCTGCCCTGCCCTCATCCATTCGAGCTACGTGACCCGCCCATCGCAGCCTACGTGATTTAATAATACTTATTATGTCAGGGCTTGAATAGAGTTCCTGAACCTCTTCGTTATGCAGTTTTCGCCACTCTCCGCTAATGTCATCCCTTCTTGCTCCGAAAATTTTCCTCAAAATTTAGTTTCCAAATACTCGAAACGGCTTTTCATTTTGCACAGTGAGAGACAAAGTCTCACACCCATACAGCATAACTGGTAGAATAATAGTTTTGTATATTCTAATCTTTAAATTCCTAGATCATATCCGTGATGAAAGCTATCTATTCAGTGAGAAGTAGCACGCATTTCCCGCCCGTAATCTCTTCTCCAGTTCGGATTCAATCTCATTTCTCGAAGTGATGTCCACGCCTAGATACTTAAATGTGTTCACTTTTTCAAACTGCATGTCTCCAACTCTTAACATTTCCTGATCTACTGCTGTTGGCATTCTAGTAGTAACCAGGTATTTAGTTTTGTCTTCACTTATCCTTAGACCTACACCTTCACTAGCCTTGATTAACGCATTCGCATTTGCTGTTACAGATTCTTTCCTATCGCTAATGATGTTTAGATCATCTGCATACACTAATATCTTAATATTTACATTTAACTCCACACCCTCTGAATTATCTGCTGCCATTCGTACAACATATTCTAGGACTAAATTAAAAAATAGCGGAGACAGGGCATCTCCCTGCTTCAGTCCGTTCTTTATTACAAATTCTTCTGACTCCAATTTCCCCACGCGTACTCTACCTTTTGTGTTTTTCAAACTCGCTTCTATAAGTCTAACATACTTCTTTGGTATTCCAACTTCCAAAAGAATTCTGTACAATTTTGACTGCAATACTGAATCGTATGCTTTTGTAAAATCTATGAGAAGATTATGAACTGGTTTATTGTATTCCCATTTCTTTTCCAAAATTTGACGCAGGGTGAATATTTGGTCTATAGCTGATGTGTTCCGCCGAAAGCCGACTTGGTAATCCCCCTCAATTTCATCTGCATGTGGTGTAAGCATGCTTAGCAGAATACTCGAGAAAATTTTGGAACATACTGGTAATAGCGATATCCCTCTATAATTACTACAACCCATTTTGTCACCTTTCTTATAAATTGGGATCAGAATCGACTCCTGCCACTCTTCAGGTATCATCTCTGAGTTCCATAGTTTAGTTATCACTTTGTGAACTACTTCCACCAATTTCTGTCCCCCATTTTTCACTAATTCTGCAGTTATGCAATCTGATCCTGGTGCTTTAAGGTTTTTAAATTTGTTGATTGCATCTCTTACTTCCTTTAACGTTGGCTCAGGTATCTGGGGTTCTGCTGTATGTATTTCGTACGCCTGCACATTTCCTGCTTCCTGGTGTACCTTTAATAGATGCTCAAAATACGCCCTCCATTTTCTTAATATAGCACTGGGGTCTGTCAGTATTCCCCCAGCATCCCCTCGGAGTGCATTTGTCCTAGCCTTGTATGGGAAAATAACGTAAATTGAAGTCCGTCGTAAGACGGGTCACTTTGGATAATGGGCATCAAATCATCTTCCCAAACCTTCAGATACCGTTCGGTAGCCACCGTGCCATCAAGGAATAGCGCACCGATTATTCCGTGACTGGACATTGCACACCACACACTCAGCCGTTCAGGATGAAGAGACTTCTCGATCGCGAAATGCCTACTCTTAGTTCCCCAAACGCGCCAGTTTTGCTTATTGACGATCCCATGCAAATGAAAGTGGACTTCGTCGCTAAACCAAACCATACAGCGCATACTAATTCCTAACATGCCCCCCGACCAACCGTGCAGTTTGAACGTCCTAGCGCAAACCTTTCAGAACTTATGACGGTTTTGCTTCATATAGTTCACCAACTGTCGGCCTGTACGTGACGAAGACCGCATGTACGACGCTGGTGCGACCTGTTCTTGACTACTGCGCCAGTGTTTGCGATTCGACCCAAGTCGTATTAAAGGAAGACATCGAAGCACTTCAGAGGCGTGCTGCTACATTTGTCACCTGTAAATTCGAACAACACGCAAGTGTTACGCAGATGCTTCGGGAACTTAAATGGGAATCCCTGAACGGAATGCGAAGTTCTTTTCGAGGAACACTACTGGGAAAATTTTGAGAACTGGAGTTTGAAGCTGACTGCAGAACGATTCTACTGCCGTAATATATATTTCGGGCCACGAAGAGAAGGTACGAGAAACTCGGTCTCATACGGATGCATATAGATAGCCGCTTTACCATCGCTCTGAAAGTGGAACAGGAAAGGAAATGTCTAATAGTGGTACAGGGTGCAAGGTGGCTTGCTGGGTCTGTATGTAGAAGTAGATGCAGATGCATTTGTGCTTTTCCCAGCCCTATTGACTGTGGGATCATAGGGAGAATGACTACTTAACGCGTTGGTGACCGGTCTCGGAGATCTCCGTCATTCTGCGATCATGACGGCTGCGAAATCTGCACTTACAGGGTTATTACAAATGATTGAAGCGATTTCACAGCTCTACAATAACTTTATTATTTGAGATATTTTCACAATGCTTTGCACACACATACAAAAACTCAAAAAGTTTTTTTAGGCATTCACAAATGTTCGATATGTGCCCCTTTAGTGATTCGGCAGACATCAAGCCGATAATCAAGTTCCACCCACACTCGGCGCAGCATGTCCCCATCAATGAGTTCGAAAGCATCGTTGATGCGAGCTCGCAGTTCTGGCATGTTTCTTGGTAGAGGAGGTTTAAACACAGAATCTTTCACATAATCCCACAGAAAGAAATCGCATGGGGTTAAGTCGGGAGAGCGTGGAGGCCATGACATGAATTGCTGATCATGATCTCCACCACGACCGATCCATCGGTTTTCCAATCTCCTGTTTAAGAAATGCCGAACATCATGATGGAAGTGCGGTGGAGCACCATCCTGTTGAAAGATGAAGTCGGCGCTGTCGGTATCCAGTTGTGGCATGAGCCAATTTTCCAGCATGTCCAGATATACGTGTCCTGTAACGTTTTTTTCGCAGAAGAAAAAGGGTCCGTAAACTTTAAACCGTGAGATTGCACAAAACACGTTAACTTTTGGTGAATTGCAAATTTGCTGCACGAATGCGTGAGGATTCTCTACCGCCTAGATTCGCACATTGTGTCTGTTCACTTCACCATTAAGAAAAAATGTTGCTTCATCACTGAAAACAAGTTTCGCACTGAACGCATCCTCTTCCATGAGCTGTTGCAATCGCGCCGAAAATTCAAAGCGTTTGACTTTGTCATCGGGTGTCAGGGCTTGTAGCAATTGTTAACGGTAAGGCTTCTGCTTTAGCCTTTTCCGTAAGATTTTCCAAACCGTCGGCTGTGGTACGTTTAGCTCCCTGCTTGCTTTATTCGTCGACTTCCGCGGGCTACGCGTGAAACTTGCCCGCACGCGTTCAACCGTTTCTTCGCTCACTGCAGGCCGACCCGCTAATTTCCCCTTACAGAGGCATCCAGAAGCTTTAAACTGCGCATACCATCGCCGAATGGAGTTAGCAATTGGTGGATCTTTGTTGAACTTCGTCCTGAAGTGTCATTGCCTTGTTATGACTGACTGATGTGAGTGCATTTCAAACACGACATACGCTTTCTCGGCTCTTGTCGCCATTTTGTCTCACTGCGCTCTCGAGCGCTCTGGCGGCACAAAACTTTATGAGTTTTTCTACGTATCTGTAGTGTGTCGTGACCATATGTCAATGAATGGAGCTACAGTGAATTTATGAAATCGCTTCAATCATTTGTAATAGCCCTGTATATGCTAGCCAGGAGTCAACTCAGAGATGGCTCGATATTGGCAAAGTGCTTTATGCGGCGATGAAATGTTTCATGATTTATATGCAGATTCATTATCGAATGTACCAAGCGATATAGACAATGACAAGAGAGACAGTACTAGTGATGGTGCAAGTAAGTTTGGGCCCTCTACGTCAACTAAAGGGCGGAAACAGCCACGTGTGTCTGTGAGTGTCTGTGATGCTAGTAGTGATACTGAGGTAGACGTTTGTTAACGTGAAGTAGATACAAGCAATGGCGATACTAAAGACAATTCAGTCACACATTTGGAACCTTTTCAACGTCAGCCAGGCCTTACATCTGTTCCCGATGATCCATGCTGTATTTCATAGGTTGTAGCTCGCTTTTTTTGGTAAGGAATTATTTGGTATTTCCGTAACAATCTAACCTGTAGTGCAATCACAGTTTACACAAGTATAAAAAATCAGCCAAGACATTAAAGTGGACTGACATTTAAGTTTTTAAAATTGGACGATTTTTAGCGATCATACTTGCGATAGGACAACTTAGAAAGGGCAGTATCCGGAGCACTGGAGCACAGCCTCGTAGACTGAAAAATCCATCGTCAGAAAGCTGATGAGTCGCAATCGACGAGAACTAGTATGGAATGCTTGGCACTTTAACGATAGTTCACTACAGGATGACCCAGCAGATAGGCTCTTTAAGGTCCTACCGGAGCTCCAGATTTTTGTGGATCGTTTTCAGACCATGTATAAACCAACAAAACAGATATCAATTGATGAGGTCACGATAAGAAGGGGCCGCCTAACATGTGGAACCTACAACCCTGGAAAGCCGGTGAAATATGGCCTGCTTGTACGAATGGTATGTGAGACCACAACAGCTACATAAGTAACATGGAAATATTTAGTGTGAAAGGGAAAAGACTATACATCTGGCATCATGTCCATCGGAAAAAAAATACTATAAAAGTCTGACAGCTGCATATAACCTGCTAGCACGGAAGACTATATGATCAGTAGGGACAATAGGGGCCAATAGGAGACGGCTGTAGAAAAGTCTCAAGAAAGGGAAAAGCTTGTACTGGCAAAAGGGAGACGTCGTTTTACGAGGTTGCAAGGACAAACAGGTGGTGCGAATGGTTAGCACTGTACGTCCAGCTACGATAAAGAGTGCAGAAAGCAAGAGAGGTGTTCTGAAGAAGCTTGACTATATCCTTCAGTACAATACATACATGAAGGGTGGGGACAGAGCAGACCAGTATTTGTTGTTGAGTCGGGGTAAAAAATTGCTGTTTTGAAGAGCGCGCCGCAGCGCGTTGTGTGAAGCAGTCGCGCTCTGTTTCTGGCGGTGGCGCCGCTGTGGCAATCGCAGCTTTGGTGTCTCCCTCTGATGGGAAAGCGGAAAGGTTGCCTGTTCACGTGCATTTAAGGGGCGCTATGAGCTCGGCAGTTGGTCAGTCGGGTGAGACTAGGTCAGTCTCGCGTCACCAGTTGCTGGTCTGTCTCTCGTTTGCATTTGTGCGGCAGTTAGTGGCTGTCTGTCGTCGGAGTGCTAGTGTGTCTGTCGTTTGGATCGAACGTTAAAGCCATAAGATGAGAGTCTTGCCACTCCGCCAGTAACAGAGCTAGTGGTCGCCCGGTCGCGGTTAAGTTCCTGCATCTGAGTCTGCGCGTTAGGCCGCCAGTCCGCTCGAGTTGCTCGGGCAACGGCCATTGGCGGTTGGATGGGTCGGTTGGTCGGTCGCGCACTGAGACACGAGATGACTTGTCCGCCTTGAGCGTCGGCGCATGTGAGGTCCCCGAGTGAGTACAGTAGGCAGCGCCTTATAGAAAGGGGTAGTGGCTTCGCGGTTCACACGAGAGCAACCGTAGCGAAACCACGACATAGGGCTGGCCGGGGCGAGCTGCGACGCCGTGAGACGGGAGATCGGCGCGCCTTCCTGCGTCCGTTGAAGCGGCTGGAGCGGACGGTTCGGGAGAGCGTTGGGGGTGCTGAGCCAGGTCTTCGCCAGAAATCGCAGGTTATTAGAAGTTAAGTGATTGGAGATATGTTGTTTCATTTACTTGTTAAATTCTACTTGTTTTCTTGGTGAGGTCACCAGCTGCTTTGTTTTGGGATCGTCCCACCATTCTTCTCCGTTTGCCCACCCGCGGTAAGTTGGTTATTTGTGAATTGGGTGGTCCGTTTTTCCCTTGTGGAATTGGGGAGGTTTAGAGCAATTCGGATTGTTTAGTACCCCCCCCCCCCCCCCCCGTCAATCTGCCATATGTTAATAGCTGCCTCTGTCATGTTTGTCGGATTAGGTGTTAAAGAATTTATTGCTTCAAGGCCGAATTCTTGAAATACGTTTTTATCTTGCCTATCATCTTGCGAGGTGGTATATGCGTAATGTAGAGCATGTTGTACATTTTATGTAAGTCTGCATTTTATGGGTTTTATTTAAATAGTCATTTTAGGTTATAAGGTTGCCACCCTTCCACAGTAAGAGTCGTTAAAATGAAAAATTGCACTTTCGGTGGCAAATAATTTGAGTGTTGTATCATTTCCATCCCTCTTACGGGGTGCATAGTTTACGTGTTTGTGTGAATTGTTAAAAAAATTTTAGTTTAAAGTAATCTGGCGTGCTGTAGATTTGCACCAGTGTACTCTTTCAGAGGTTGTTGTGAGCGGTCGTGACTACGGCCGTGTTGAAAGGGAGCAGGCAAGCTTCTCAGCCCGAAGGCTCATACTGTTAATATTGTTCTTTCTGCCTCTAAATAAAATTGTAACTTGATATTTCGAGGGTGCTTTTCTGCTTATAATTTTAAATCTGTTTTTAAAAAAGCTTTTAGAAATAAAATTCACATTTGTTAAAAGTAATTTCATTTTCCGTCAGTTACTTCCTGGCAACTACTTCCACGCTCACCTCGTGTGATTAAATGTGTTAATGGTCTTGATGAATCGCTAGTAAATAAAGTAAATTCTTCAAGAAAAGATTTTGAAAGTCAATTCACGGTTCAGTCGTACTACTCAATCGTGAGAAAGACTCAAATGGAGCAAGAAGGTAGTCCTCTGGTTGACCAACTGTGCCCTATTCGATGCCTTCATAGTGTACAGAACACAGAACCCTGAAAAGAAGATGAAGTACAAGTCAGTCCTGTTGGAGACAACCAGATACTGGGTATCAACGCAGCAGCCAGGAGTGAATGATCTAGTGGATACTGGAGGAGAAGACGAAGACCCCAGGAAAATTCCCACATTTCGAACACTTAAACTGGACCATCCTCAGAGACTATCAGGGGATATGTGGAAACACAAACTGGAGGAAACTGTCCGATTGGGGACCAAGAAATACTCTTCCAAGCTCTACAAAGTTAGCAGCGCACGCAAGTTGAGGAAGGAAACCTGCAACATCTGCTCGTTCTGCAAGACACCTCTTCACAAGAGTGCTTCGAGAAGTACCACACACTAAAGAACTACTAGACTGTGAATAGCAATTCCATTTTTCAACGTAATATGATCAATAGAATAGTAATTACACTCTAAAATCATCCGTTTCACAGACTGGGTGACTAAGACATCTGACTGGGGAATTATAATGGTTACAAGTACGTGAAATTAACAATTAAATCAAATTAATTAGATTAAAAAACAGCCGACCAGTTGCAAAGGATAAAGTAATCTTTACCTAGGTTTCGATAGATTTAAATCTATCTTCTTCAGAAGGCGGCAGTATTACATTAACATGGAGTGATATGTCATTGCCATTTTTACAAACATCTCCATAGCTCCATTAGTCCAAATAAAATATAGCCCTGAGAATAGGGCTATATATTATATTTTATTTGGACTAATGGAGCTATGGTGATGTTTGTAAAAATGGCAATGACATATCACTCCATGTTAATGTAATACGGCCGCCTTCTGAAGAAGATAGATTTAAATCTATCGAAACCTAGGTAAAGATTACTTTATCCTTTGCAACTGGTCGGCTGTTTTTTAATCTAATTACTTGGAACCGTTGCTGTTGCGCAGCTATGTTTAAAATAATTAAATCAAAGTTATAGTTTATAAAATTGGTAATTTTCTACACACATTAAAAATTGTTTCATAATGCGGCGAAACGGTTTCTATTCAAATACTAACAGAGTAAAATAAAAACACGCGAAGTTGATGAAATGTGAACTGGTTTACGGGTGGATGCAAAAAGCAATTAGCAGAAAAAATGCTGCTATAATTATGTAGACAACTGACGATAAAGAAAGGAGATTAGAGGACCTGCAAGACAGGTATGTTGTGCGGGCTGCGTGCAAGTCAGGCGCGACACATATCTGGTCACTGTGCTAAGCTGGTACAAAAATGATTCTTAATGTGTTATACGCCTCTGCATGCGTTGCAATTGGTCTGCACAATTCGTACCGGAGCGATACGTAGGGGGCTGTAGTATATCCGTACGTTGCTCGCTCAGTGCTTATACTGGAAACTTTCGTAGTAGACTTTCAGATGACAGTTTGCGTCTGTGTTCAAGCGTTCTTAATCATCTTCGTAACAAACCTTTGACCATTCGCACTTCTTTGTGTACGTTCAGTGGTACTGTTAGTTCTATTCACAATGTGCCGGACAAACTTGGGAAATATTCTTGGATGAGTCGCACGAGTACCTTATCGGCAGTATCGATTGTAGACTGACTGCATTTTTCCAGTACCCCGCCAACAAACCGCATTCTGTCGCCTGCTTTACCTACGACTTAGCCTATGTGATCATTCCGTTTCATATTACAGCAAAATGTTACTCCCAGGTATTTGTATGAGTCGACTGATTCCATCTCAGACTCATTGATATTGTAGTCATAGGACACTGCGGTTATTTTTTTTTCATTTTATGAAGTGCACAAGTTAACGTTTCTGAACATTAAAAGTATGTAACCCGTTCTTGCACCACCTTGAACTCCTCTCAAGATATGACCGAATATTGGTGAAGCTTTGTTCAGACAGCATCTCGTTACATTTAACGGCATCACATAAGTACGTATGAGGTAAGTATTACTACTGTTGGCCATGTCATTAATATACAGGTTGATTCATAGTAACGTTTCAAAACATCCGAACCGACGTAGATGACGCTGGAACAAGTAATTTAACACAAGAGACGGGGGCCCGCAGATGTCGGTAGATACCCCAAAAGTGGATGAGGAATGTTGAACATGTGACGTCACCAGATGACGTAGCTCACCGCACTTAGAGCAACTGGGCCTAACGGTCTGCCACAGCTGGTCGTCCCATCACTAGTCAAGTGGTGAAGCCGGCGCGGCTCCGGGCCCACGCGAGCGACTTCAGCGCGTGGGGACTGGGGTTCGAGTTTTGATTCCACCAGGCAGTACTTTTTTTCTTGTATCAGACAATTATGTGTTTACACTGAGATAAGATTTATTATTCTACTTACCAGTCTGGTAGTCTCCGCTGGTTTACAGCAAAGTACAGTACAACAAGACTTACCTTATTGCGTCCCAAGTGAAATGAGTATAAGCTTTCGAACTGCGTTGTTACCATTAAATGACCTAAGTTTTCTTTAGTAAATAATGTCTATAAAAAAAGAAGGGTCAAAAGGAAATAAACACAAAATAAGAACAGCTTTTCCTCGGTTACACCGAGGAAAATAATATTGTAACTTCTATGACGCGTCGCATTTCCTGAGATCACATTTACAAAAGGTGTTCGAAATCCGCACCGTCTCCGATTACAAGTATTACATCGCTCAGTCATCCCTTCTCGCTCAAGCCCAGCCGCAGCACGAGCAAGTGCGTCATCTGCTGTTGTGCACATGTTCAAAATTTCTTGTGCACTTTTGGGTTATTTCCCGACTATTGCGGCCCCATGTATCTTGCTACTAAATTACTTCTCTGAGAGACCTCTTCGTCGCTCCGGGGGATTTTAAACGTTAATAAAGATCACCCTGCAAACACGATTAGCAAAGGTGCCGACACACTTCCTCTGGAGACACCCGAGGTACTTCTTCATCTGTCAATATATCTTCACCCAAGATAACTTGCCGTGTCCTCCCTACGGACAAATCCTCAATCCTCACACAAATTTACTCTGAATACTTTTAATGATAAGCATTAGTGTGCGGCTGAGTCAGTTGATTATGGTATATCAAGAAATGCTACATCCACCTCAATGCCTTCATCCATGGCTTTCAGTACATCACATGAGAAAAGCAACAATTGGATTTCGCAAGACCAGCCTTTCCGGAATCATCCATATTGCTTGGCATGGAGGAAGCTGTTCTGCTCCAGATACTTCATTACGCCTGAGCGCAGAAAATGTCTTGCGATTCTGCGAGGGCTATTCGAAAAATAAGGTGCGATCGACAGCGGAATGGAAACCACAGTGAAATCCTGATTAAGCTCTCCGTAGATATGTTGGACGATGCTTCTAGTATGGCTGTCGACCACGTCACGTCACTTTTTTCAGTTATGAGCGGACAGCGAACACGTAAACATGCCTAGAACAATAGTGTCTCCCGCCAAGTACAGTACGTGTTCCTGTGAGAGACTTCGCCTGATGTCATACAGCCCACACAACGTTACTGTCACGTGTTTCCTCCTTGATGACAGTTCTTGGTCGCACTCTGCAGGGGCAGTGCGATCTGCTGTCGATGTTTTGTAGTTCTCTTTATGTGTGTGATGTGTCCTGCCTGTTGTCACCGGTATATTTTTTTCTTCATTGCAAGCGAACTACGTTTTATCTACATACTAGCGTGTATTGCGTGAGCCATATTACAATGTGTGTGGCAGAAGGTACAAGGTGACAATCATTGAACAATATCAGTCGTAATAAAGCACTCCGTCATCAGGCCACGAGTGGCCTACTGGGACCATCCGACCGCCGTGTCATCCTCAGTGGAGGATGCGGATAGGAGGGGCATGGGATCAGCACACCGCTCTCCCGGTCGTTACGATGGTATTCTTGCCCGAAGCCGCTACTGTTCGGTCGTGTAGCTCCTCAATTGGCATCACAAGGCTGAGTGCACCCCGAAAAATGGCGTCAGCGCATGTTGGCCTGGATGGTGATCCAAGTGCCGACCACGCCCGACAGCACTTAACTTCGGTGATCTCACGGGAACCGGTGTAGCCACTGCGGCAAAGCCGTTGCCTATCAGTCGTAATAATTTAACTTCAAATTAATGCAGAGAGAAGTTAAAGCGTTCTGCATCACGGTGTGGTCTACTGTTAAAGTTGAGAGAACGTACGTCCGTAGAAGAGTCAACCAATATATTGCCTCCTCCTAAGTACGTCTCGTGAAAAGACCGTGAAGGTAAACACAGGGAGATTTGAACCCACACCGTGGCTTACAAACACTGGCTCTTCCCGTGAATCATTCGAGACCGGAACGGGAGAGAAGGGGAGGGACGGGGGAGTGGAAGTCACGGTGGAAGACAAAGACACAAAATACCCTCGCCGCTCACCGCAAGATGGCTTGCGGAGTATAGCTGAGGATCTAGAGCAATGAGGTGCGGAGTATAGCTGAGGATCTAGAGCAATGAGGTGCTGAACAGTTGCAGCATGTTTAGGGGTCCTCGATCGTAAGATGTAGAACCTTGTGAGCCAAAAGGAAGTGCATACCTTATTCGGACTAGAGCCGGGTTGGTTTCTTAGGCTTTGGGCCGAGAGGTGATGCTGTACAAACGTAAGTTTCTCGTTTATAAACTTCGTAAAGCAGCTAGGAAGGAAACACGCCGTAGACAGCCGGTTGCCGGGACAAAAGAGTGTTTGCGGTTTTGGACGGCGCTCGTGCGCTGCGGTCAGCAGTCAGCGGTCAACACGTGACTGCCCGCCCACGATACCAACTCGCGATGTTAGACAGGGGCTCAGAGAAAGGATGGTGCGGTCATCGCTGAAACGATATGTTTTCGGTTATATCGTTTCTTTTAAATTTCAGTTTAACCTGACTGTTAAAACCCCTCAAAATGATCGGTTCTGCAATAACCGGTTTTCGTTCTTTTTATTCTTATTATTTCATCTAATAAACGTAGAAATCGGACGAAGATTAAAGAATTTAAAGATTGAAAATATTGACCCTCACAGTTTCAAGATACGTATAAACAATATATTAAATTGAATAGGCAAATACCGGGTGATCAAAAAGTTAGTATAAATTTGAAAACTGAATACATGCTTGGAATGACATGGGGTTTTATTAGAACCAAAAAAATACAAAATGTCCGGCAGATGGCGCTTGATCTGAATAGCAATAATTAGCATAACAAAGTAAGACAAAGCAAAGACGATGTTCTTTACAGGAAATGCTCAATATGTCCACCATCATTCCTCAACAATAGCTGTAGTCGAGGAATAATGTTGTGAACCGCACTGTAAAGCATGTCCGGAGTTATGGTGAGGCATTGGCGTCGGATGTTGTCTTTCAGCATCCCTAGAGATGTCGGTCGATCACGATACACTTGCGACTTCAGGTAACCCCAAAGCCAATAAAAGCATGGACTGAGGTCTGGGGACCTGGGAGGCCAAGCATGGCGAAAGTGGCGGCTGAGCACACGATCATCACCAAACGACGCGCGCAAGAGATCTTTCACGCTTCTAGCAATAGGGGGTGGAGCGCATGGTTCTAATAAAACCCCATGTCATTCCAAGCATGTGTGTCAATTTTTACCTCTCTGTCTACATTATTCCGTAGTTTATTAAGTTTTCAAATTTATACTGACTTTTTGATCACCCGGTACACTGGTGTCCAAAATTAAAGCAACAAACCGCTATTTCCCCGTGCTGTGTCTAATTGATGACACAATCATACAAACCGTCAACAAATGTGCGTATTATCGTGTTCTGCGGGAAAATCTGAACAATGGGACGGACAGACACGGGTTCCGTTGTTACATACTGAGGTGCAGGACCCTAAAAGACATTAGTAGCCACTAAATTACAAACACATGACAGAAATTGTAATACAAACACGATAAACATCTGATTCTGCTGCATTTAAACGCGTCAGAACAACATAAAATAACGTAAGCCAAAACATGTCATGCATGCTTCAAACGGTTATACACAGGATTTTTCCATAAGAGCGTGCAAGAATTTAACAGGACTTAGAGGATGCTCCATTGAACGATTTGAGGTAAGGAACCTGAGGTCACAGAAGCAAACTTAGGGAGATAATAGGAATAAAATCACATTACTGTGTACTCTGTTATATACATTAGTTCCAGTTAACTGCAGATACCTTCATTGATACAATGAATGTACCATTTGTACTGTACCTTACAAAATGTGCTGAAACTGACAGCCATCAACAGTAACGAAAGTATGACATCGGCGAGGAAGATTCTGATGCACCCTTCAAATATCCGTGGTGTGTTCTGAATCACATCGCAGACAGCTACAATTCTGAAACTACTCCCACCTCCGTGTTCACTGGGGCCTCACACACAAGTGACTTTAGATATCCCCGTAGGAAATAATCAGGGGATGCAGGTCAGGTGACCTCGCAGGCCATGGAACAGGACCTCCTCTTCCAATCCAGCGACCAGGAGATACACCACTGGGATGCTTGCGAGCATCCACACTGAAGTGAGGGGGTGCACCTGACACACCCTGCTAAACCCGCAGGACAGGACAGGTAGTTTAAGTTGTGGAAAGGGGCCAAAATAAGCGGCTGTCGGTTACACTCGAATATACAACCTTTTATTTGATCAAATATTACAAGAGCCAAGAGAAATTAAAAAAAAACACACACACAGCTTTAGTTTTGGAACTTAATTAGCGGCTGAATGCGCCGTAGAACCTCATGCCTTAAGGGCAAGACCACTTTAATTTAAAAGCGGCTGAAAGCCAATAACTTAAAGCTCAACCAAAATCAGAAATTTGAAAGGCAAAGCCTTATATTAAAACAGTTCCTTAATTAGGCTGAAGGCCCAAAGAATCTGACAATTTAAGAGCAGACAATTAAAATTCAAAATCGGCTGAAGGCCCAACGCTACTACTCAATAACATTAATTATAAAAATGCCAAAGGCTTTATATAAAACAGTTCTTAAATTACACTGAAGGCCTTAAGGGCAAAATAACCTTAATCTAAAAATCGGCTAGAAGCCATACAAGTACAAACAACAAGAACAAACAAGATAAGGCAGTACACCCAAGGTCGCTCAGAAGTTCTAAGGGTCGGCCTGGAATTCAAACACTAACGCTCGCTTAGGTGAGACAGGCAGTCGGCCCAACCATTCTCCGTTCGACAACAACCCAACCGACAGACAGTCATCAGACCCACCGACAAGATAACCTCCGCTTCACCCAACCAGCACACAACAGGGAGTTCAATGGAACAATGTAGAAGGTATTGGCGCCCACAACCAATTATACATTGCGTTGTCAAACTACACACCGTGCTGGACAGCGACAACACGATGAGGAAAATACACTGCCTGAATTTACGCCAACGGCCAGGGCAGGTAAGGCCGGTATTACACTATCAAATTTCTTTGTCAAATATCTTTGTCGAAATTCTTTGTTAAAGATACGAGGGCTGTTCAGAAAGTAAGCTCCGATTGATCGCGACATGGAAACGACTATGATAATCCGATAAAGCTTTGCACAGATGTGTTGGGCAGTGTCTCTAGTACGACCCTAGATAGCATCACGTCACTCCTCTCATTTCTGAGCTCACAGTGATCGCGTAAAGTTGTCTAGAGAGTAGTGTCTCCCGCCAAGTACGAGGACCTGGTGAGAAATTTCGCCTGAAGCTATACAGCCAACATTACATAACCGTCGTGCGGTTTCTTCTACAAGGCAATATTCTCAGCCGCATTCTGAAGCAATGAAGATGCTCCTGCATCGTTTTCAATTGGAAATGTTTGACTACCCACAATACAGCCCGTAATTGACTCCCCCTGCGTTTCATTTCTGCTCACATGAACCGCTGGCTATGAATACAACATTTTGGCACAGAAAACGAGCTGTAGGCCAGCGTAGAGAATTGGCGGAAAGCACTGGCGGCTGTCTTTTATGATGAGGGTATTGGAAAGTTCGTACAACGCTACGACAAATGTCTTAGTCAGAACGGCAACTAGGTAGAGAAGTAGCTGGATGGTGTAGCTAACTGTTAAAAATAAAACATTTCTAATTTTCACTGTGGTTCCCATTTCGCGATCAATCGGAGCTTACTTTCTGAACAGCCCTCGTATTTGATGGTGTAGTAGGAACTTTGTCAAATGTCGTCCAATATTTGATCAAATCTAGGGCCTCGCTGTAGATTTGATCAAAGAAATAGGTTGTCTTCTGTTCACTGCAATGTGACATGTTACCACATGGAGCGCTAGCATCGCTGCAGCATTCTGTCGTCTTTGGTGTTTTTATAAACATTGCCGGTAAATACAATTGGTGTGTGCCGACAACTACAAAATTATTAGAGATGTATGAAGCTGATGAGGCGCTTTACAACGTGAGGCACCCTGAATACAAAAACAGATTAAGAAGATTGGAGACCTAACCTAACCTAACCCTCTCCTGTAGCAAGGAATCAGTTACAGTGAGCCTGTCTTCTGCAGATACAGCAGTTCTTAAGTGAATATTGCTTTGTGATATGAGGATACACTTTACTGAGCACATACAGAAATGTATGCTCATCCATTCTTAAGTAACTGATGTACGACTTGACGTCTTCCACTGTAAGCTCACGTAACAAGTTATGTTGAATGCTTTTATCGTGTCGTCGTAAAACCCACGGCTTCACCCAGATTAGATTAGGTTTTTCGTTCCATAGATCCCTACTGAGGAGATCCTCGTGGATGTGGAACATGTCAATTTTTTTAAGCTGAAATAACAATACTGATAGTATGAATAAATACATCATTTGTTTCTATTAAAAAATTCGTCAATGGAGAGGAAGGAATTGGCCACTAGTAAGTATTTCAGGCTCCTTTTAAACTGATCTTTATTTGTAACTAAATTTTTTATGATTGCTGGCAAACTATTGAAGATGAGTGTTCCTGAGTAGTGGATCCCGTTTTGAACTAAAGTCCTTGTGCAGATCATTTTTGTTCCTGGTGTGGTATGTATGAACTGAGTTGTTTGTAGGAAAAATAGATATATTATTTAGGACAAATTTCATTAAGGAGTAAATATACTGAGAGGCAGTAGTTAGTATACCCAGTTCTTTGAAGAGGTTTCTAGAAGCAGGACGTCCATGAATTTACTCCACAAATAATACGTATTACACGCTTTGGACTGTGAAAACTTTTGTTTGACTTGAAGATTTATCCCAAAATATTATACTATATGACATTATGGAATGAAAGTAGGCAAAGGATGCAAGCTTTTTCATTTTTATGTTGCCTAACACTCGAATTGCAAATACAGATTTGTTAAGGCGTTTCTGCAGTTCTGAGGTGTGCTCCTCCCAACTGAACTTATTATAAAGTTGTAATCCCAGGAATTTAAGACTGTTAACCTCGTATGTATGGTTCCTTTTTTTCCCCCAATTCTTTTCCGCATGTGCACACAATGCAATTGCGGTACGTGCAACTGCTGCGGTTAATAACAAGTTGTTGTCAGCCATCTTGAACTTTGACTAAAAATTTGATGACAGTGTAGTACCCCTTCTAGCGCTACGTCAAAGATCTTTGTCAAATATATTTGACGGAATATTTGAACACATCTTTGATCAAATCTTTGACAAAGAAATTTGATAGTGTAATACTGGCCTAACCGGATCGTTAATGGCCACAAGGCAGAAGATTCCGCTGGTGCACTTCAGTTCAAATAACCAAGTACAGCTAAACTCCAACGGAGGGAGGCTAAAATTTGCCAACTTGAAAACACACGTTGTTGGTCGCGGGAATATCCCAACAGCCGACAACGAGCTCCAAATGACACAATGTGAACAGTCGTGACTTGTTGGTAGATTAAGTCAAAACTCAACTTCCGACGTCCAGGATCGGTGAGCCACGAACCTCGTAGCAATGGGAACAGCGCCACACACTCTGACACCGCATAGAGGCCGCCAGCAGCCCCGGCCAGACATGCGCCACGGAGACTTCCTCGCTGCTCCACGCCAACCGACCAACTGCCCGCACACATCCCAGCCGCAGACTATAAGCGCCAGGCCAAAGATAGTACAAGGTGCGAATACCGATGCACACCGCTGCTGCCACCCGCGGAAAGAGAGGATAAGAGCATAATCGCAATAACCGCGGGAGACTAAACACAGAACAGCAACCAAGGTTTAATCCAACGCATAGCATGAGCCAGCCACTGCTCAGCAGCATCATGTTATATCCACATCCTCTCTCGAACAGTAAGGGGTATGTTCTCCAACGACTCAGGTATAATTCTTTGCATGAACCTCAAGTAAACAAAACGTGCATCATGATTTCCTTGTAATCAGGCTCGTCCTCCTTGTTTCCTAGCAGAAAATAAAGTATGTACATGTAAATAAACAGCACAGTACGCATAAACTTGTACGCATGTTAGTTGTAAATGAGCTGGAAAACAGTAAGGCTGCACAAAGCTGTAGACAAGTTTACGTCCATATGTCCTTACATGGCTTGGTTCGAATCCTGCCTCGGGCATGGATGTGTGTGATGTCCTTAGGTTAGTTAGGTTTAAGTAGTTCTAAGTTCTAGAGGACTGATGACCACAGCTGTTAAGTCCCATAGTGCTCAGAGCCATTTGAACCATTCCTTACATGGCTTCTCTGACCCCAAGTACCCTAACTTAAACTGTTCGGTGGAACACTCTCTGTGTCGTGTTAAATTTTTGCACACTCTTACGAAACACCTTGTACAGAGAGTAAAGCTATCCCAGAGAGCAATTAAAAGAAGGTTCATTTAAAGCACAGTTCTTTCAGTTATTTTCAATGTTATGTAAGTAAGCAAAAAATTTTTATTTAATCGCTTGAAAAATGTCTTTGTCTGCTGACAGTTTAAGCTGATAAGATTTTAATGAAATTTTCAAGAAATGAAGAGAACATGTGTCTAGGCCTGTTTCTCATATTTCAATTTTTATACCGATTATAACCATAAGGAATAAAAATGTAATACAAAGGCAACGGTTATGAAGTAAGAGAAAAGAAGCAAACTAAAGCCGAATTTCAATAAAATAAAATATATTGAAGTAGCATAATATGTAATCGGAAGTTTGCAAAGTGCAGCGGTCGTTGCTATGTGGCATCAGCTACTCGAAGTTCCGTGTTACTTTTGTTGGCTGCAGTTATTGTTGAGGTGTTCATCGAGATACTCGTAGGTGTTTTCGAAGTTTATTCTATCTTCTTCCCTTATAACACTAATTCTAGAGCCATCAAAGCATATTCATTCTTAGAACTATTTTTGTAATAAATTTTTATTTCTTGAACATTTCGTTAAATTCAGAGCAGCCTTAAACAGTCAAAAGACAAACAGATTTTTCATATGGTCCAGTAAAAGAATTTTGCTCTCTTACATTCAGTTGAGAGTACCTGGAAGATCTGCGTTTTAAATGACTGTACTTGATGCATGCACCAACGACCTATACGATAGCTTTACATCCCATATACATTCGGTTGAAGCATGCACAGCAGTTTTTTGTCTTACGTTATTTTGTGTGGTTTATTACGATCAGAGTGTGAAATTCATCTGTCGTAGCACAAAAAAGGCGAATATGGCAAATCTAGGGATGCAAATGATAGGGACTAGCTTCGCGAATTATCTCGCACCTACAAAGACACTTATATTCGTGCTTTTTTACTTCCAATTCATGTAAAATAAAGCATCGTGTCAAGTAAAGTAACATGATACATGACGTCGCATCGTGTAACATGACATACACCATTATACCACCCAGCATGGCATTTGTCATGTTGTACGTGTCATTGAAGTTTGGGATGCGTGCATCCCCACTCTGTGTTACTTCCTATTATAGATGTACCCCCACTCTCCGATTGTTGCTATCGTACACGCATCCCACTCTCTAGCAGCAGACAAATTTGTGTCTACTGATCTTACAGCCCTCACCATACAGGTAACAGGGGTTCGGGTTGTGGCAGCAGTGGTCCCCTCGGGGAAAAACTCAACCCCCCGTCCCCTCCAAAGGACTAAGAAAATTATTTTAGCATCCCCTCAGGAACAAATTCAAAGCCATAAATTTCTTCCCCACAGAAAAATGTTTTTAGCTATTACATGTATGCTCTTCAGCCATATGATATCATATATTGCTGGCGAATCTTCTGCATTTTGGGCACAGTATCATGGACTGTAGTCTATAAATTGCAAGATGCAGGTGTGCCAACGCCATTCAGCTAAGATAGCTCATTGTGCTGGGAGAGTAGTTTACTCGTAAAAACAGCTCGAATATGTGAAGATGTTTTGATTTAAATGTTTTCGAAGCTGCCAGATAAGCCGAAAAGTGGTGAGGTGACAAAAGTAGTGGGATAGCGATGTGTTCATACACAGACTGCAGTAGTATCGCGCACAAAAGGCATGAAAGGTCAGCGCAATGGAGAAGCTGTCATGTGTATTCAGTCGATTCATTTCAAAAAGTGTCTGGCGTTGTCTTTAAAACGGCATGGTAGCTGGTCGGAGTTCGTTAGGCAGTTCAATATTGCGAGATCTGCAGTGTCAAGAGTGTGCTGAGAATACCGAATTTCAGGCGGTTCCCTGCCTACGGTGTTGGGCGACAATGCCCCAACAGTAGATTTAGTTTTCCGTTTCATTCGTGAGGTTTCCTTTTTTGTCGTATCATCTAAGGGTGGGCGTCTAGCCCTCTCTCGAGGCTTCCAACTTCCGTCCGATTTAACTCATTCTTTCTTTGCATTTTGTTTTCCTTGTTATTCCTCTTTTCCCTTTGTGTTCATCTCGCGTTGTCTTTTTTGGCTGGACAATTCAGTGTGTTGCAAAATGGTTCAAATGGCTCTGAGCACTATTCGACTTAACATCTGAGATCATCAGAACCCTAAAACTTAGAACTACTTAAACCTAACTAACCTAAGGACATCGCACACATCCATACCCGAGGCAGGATTCGAACCTGCGATCGTAGCGGTCACGCGGTTCCGGACTGCAGCGCCTAGAACCGCTCGGCCACAAGGGCCGGCTCTCATACACAAACAGCAGTTGACCGGCGTTGCCTGGTGAAACGTTGTTGTGATGGCTCGTGTAAGGAGGAGAAATGCCTACCATCACGTTTCCGACTTTGATAAAGGTCGGTTTATAGCCTATCGCGATTGCGGTTTATCGTATCGCGACACTGCTGCTCGCGTTGGTCGAGAGCCAATAACTGTTAGCCGAATATGGAATCGGTGGGTTCAGGAGGGTAATACGGAACGCCGTGCTGGATCCCAACGGCCTCGTATCACTAGCAATCGAAATGACAGGCATCTTATCCACATGGCTGTAACAGGTCGTGCAGCCACGTCTCGATCCCTGAGTCAACAGTTGGGGTCGTTTGCAAGACAACAACCATCTGCACGAACAGTTCGACGACGTTTATAGCAGCATGGACTATCAGCTCCGAGACCATTGGCTGCGGTTACCCTTGACGCTGCATCACAGACAGGAGCGCCTGCGAAGGTGTACTCAACGACGAACCTGGGTGCAAGAATGGCAAAACGTCATTTTTTCGGATGAATCCAGGTTTTGTTTACAGCATCATGATGGTCGGATCCGTGTTTGGCGACATCGCGGTGAACGCATATTGGAAGCGTGTATTCGTCATCGCCATACTGGCGTATCACCCGGCGTGATGGTATGGGGTGCCATTGGTTACACGTCTCGGACACCTCTTGTTCGCATTGACGGCACTTTGAACAGTGGACGTTACATTTCAGTTGTGTTACGACCCGTGGATCTACCCCTCATTCGATCCCTGCGAAACCCTACATTTCAGCAGGATAATGCACGACCGCATGTTGCAGGTCTTGTACGGGCCCTTCTGGATACAGAAAATGTTCGACTGCTGACCTGGCCAGCACATTCTCCAGATCTCTCACCAATTGGAAACGTCTGGTAAATGGTGGCCGAGCAACTGGCTTGTCACAATACGCCAGTCACTATTCTTGATGAACTGTGGTATCGTGTTGAAGCTGCATGGGCACCTGTACCTGTAGACGCCATCCAAGCTCTGTTTGATTCAATGCCCAGGCGTATCAAGGCCGTTATTACGGTCAGAGGTGGTTGTTCTGGGTACTGATTTCTCAGGATGTATGCACCCAAATTGCGTGAGAATGTAATCACAGGCCAGTTCTAGTATAATATATTTCTCCAATGAATACCCGTTTATCATCTGCATTTCTTCTTGGTGTATCAGTTTTAATCGCCAGTAGTGTAGGTTCCTCCCACCTAGTTGGACGGCTAAAGTAGACTTCTATTGTGGTACCTGCGTCCGTCGGTTTTTTTGAACACTTGAGGTAAATACACTCCTGGAAATGGAAAAAAGAACACATTGACACCGGTGTGTCAGACCCACCATACTTGCTCCGGACACTGCGACAGGGCTGTACAAGCAATGATCACACGCACGGCACAGCGGACACACCAGGAACCGCGGTGTTGGCCGTCGAATGGCGCTAGCTGCGCAGCATTTGTGCACCGCCGCCGTCAGTGTCAGCCAGTTTGCCGTGGCATACGGAGCTCCATCGCAGTCTTTAACACTGGTAGCATGCCGCGACGGCGTGGACGTGAACCGTATGTGCAGTTGACGGACTTTGAGCGAGGGCGTATAGTGGGCATGCGGGAGGCCGGGTGGACGTACCGCCGAATTGCTCAACACGTGGGGCGTGAGGTCTCCACAGTACATCGATGTTGTCGCCAGTGGTCGGCGGAAGGTGCACGTGCCTGTCGAACTGGGACCGGACCGCAGCGACGCACGGATGCACGCCAAGACCGTAGGATCCTACGCAGTGCCGTAGGGGACCGCACCGCCACTTCCCAGCAAATTAGGGACACTGTTGCTCCTGGGGTATCGGCGAGGACCATTCGCAACCGTCTCCATGAAGCTGGGCTACGGTCCCGCACACCGTTAGGCCGTCTTCCGCTCACGCCCCAACATCGTGCAGCCCGCCTGCAGTGGTGTCGCGACAGGCGTGAATGGAGGGACGAATGGAGACGTGTCGTCTTCAGCGATGAGAGTCGCTTCTGCCTTGGTGCCAATGATGGTCGTATGCGTGTTTGGCGCCGTGCAGGTGAGCGCCACAATCAGGACTGCATACGACCGAGGCACACAGGTCCAACAACCGGCATCATGGTGTGGGGAGCGATCTCCTACACTGGCCGTACACCACTGGTGATCGTCGAGGGGACACTGAATAGTGCACGGTACATCCAAACCGTCATCGAACCCATCGTTCTACCATTCCTAGACCGGCAAGGGAACTTGCTGTTCCAACAGGACAATGCACGTCCGCATGTATTCCGTGCCACCCAACGTGCTCTAGAAGGTGTAAGTCAACTACCCTGGCCAGCAAGATCTCCGGATCTGTCCCCCATTGAGCATGTTTGGGACTGGATGAAGCGTCGTCTCACGCGGTCTGCACGTCCAGCACGAACGCTGGTCCAACTGAGGCGCCAGGTGGAAATGGCATGGCAAGCCGTTCCACAGGACTACATCCAGCATCTCTACGATCGTCTCCATGGGAGAATAGCAGCCTGCATTGCTGCGAAAGGTGGATATACACTGTACTAGTGCCGACATTGTGCATGCTCTGTTGCCTGTGTCTATGTGCCTGTGGTTCTGTCAGTGTGATCATGTGATGTATCTGACCCCAGGAATGTGTCAATAAAGTTTCCCCTTCCTGGGACAATGAATTCACGGTGTTCTTATTTCAATTTCCAGGAGTGTAGTTACAATCGTTTTTGGTCACTGTTGGGTCGAGAAAATCTATGATTTCCTCTTTTTCGAGCTCTACCGTAAATTTAATCTTTGTTTGAACTGTACACTTTTTTTCGGCTGTACAGAGAACGTCGTATTTATGACCTTTGGAGATCAGTATGACATTGTCGAAATGTCTCTTATAGTAAATAGCTGTCTCTCCAGTAGCGTGTCGCCTCGACACAACTGCGCCAGTGTTGTGTGCGAAACAATTCCGCAAATAAATAATCCAAGTACCATACCTGTATTCCTTGTAACACTCAAACATAGCACAGGACCCTGGTGGGACTGAACGCAAATGTCACGTCCTGGAACAGGTAACTTCCGAGAACTGAGTCTGCTGGCTGAGGCGTTACGTGTATTTACAGGAGCTGATCAGCCTCCCAGTGTTGGTACGAAGTCAGGTGGTCTGTTGCACCGCTCTAAGCCACCAGGCCCAGTGCTCGGTAACATTAACGCACGTATTCCACTGTCCGACGTATCAGAAAGATTTTCGAATATAAGTTTGGGCCCAGTCGTGCCCACACCAGGGTCAGTTACCTAATACTGATACATTTACCCTTCTCCACTATCCGTAGGGTATTTCAATTACACGTATACACAGGGTGGCGCACGAAATGTGTTACCAATTGTTTCTTTCACAATTTACGACGCACGTTAGATATCCCGCTGGGTTTTCTACAGCAGTACCAGCAGAGCTTGGAAAAACAAATGAGTTACGAAATGACGTGTAATTCACGATACTGCCACTAGGAGACTAGTAAGGAGCAATGGCTGACAATGGAAGACTGACGACACAGCAACGATCGGCAATTGTGTTACTTTTTCATGAAGCGAAAAGCCTTGTTGTGACTCAGAGGCGTTTTGGACAACAGTTTAATACACGATGTGTCCCTTGCAAGAAGACCATCCACAGGATTTAAGATAAATTTGTACAGGAAGGAACAGTATCAGAAACGAAGCGTCCTCGGCGTAAGCCTGTTCGTTCGCCGGAGAATATTGAAGCGGTACGAATTGCTGTACAGAGAAGTCCCGGGAAATTGTGTAGAAAGGCAGCAGTGCAACTGGGAGTATGCAGACGCTCCGTTCGACGCATTCTTAAAAGTGACCTCCGTATGTACCCATACAAGATGACCTGTGCACAGAAGCTCTCTGAAGAACACAAGCAGCAGAGACTACTGTTTGCTCAGTGGGCGGAGGATAGGGAAGAAACTCTCAACAACGTTTGGTTTTCAGACGAAGCGCATTTTCATTTAGACGGTGTGGTCAACAAACAAAATGTACACTTTTGCGCCACTGAAAACCCACAAGTGCTTCACGAACGACAACATTATGCTCCAAGGTTTACAGCGTGGGCAGCAATTTCCAGCCACGGACTTACTGGACACTTTTTCTTTGAAGAAACTGTGAACAGCGAGCGTTATTCGAGCACGCTTCACAATAGCTTCATTCCACAGCTTCTTGCTACTGCCTTGCCCTTCAACACGCAGTGGTTCATGCAAGATGGAGCAAGGCCACATACTGCAAACACTGTGTTGGAGTTTTTACACGAGCATTTCGACATGCGGATCATTTCACTCAGGTTTCCAGGTCGCTTCAATGACGGACAAAATTGGCCCCCCAATAGTCCAGACCTCAATCCGTGTGACTTTTTTCTTTGGGGGTACCTAAAGGAAAAAATTTTCCCGAAACGTCCACGTCATTTAATGGAGCTCAGAAGACTTATTCTTCAACCTTGCAGTGAAATTACGGAAGACATGTGCCGTAGGGTAATCACTAACTTCAATGTTCGTTTGTAGGAAGTTAGGAAACGAAATGGTGGACATATTGAGCATGTGCTGAGTTAGAACAAATCTCCGTGGACGGTTCTTCAATGTAGTATATGTTCCTTTCAGATTGTATTGACAATAAACTTTATATTCAAAAACAAAATGGTAACACATTTCATGCGCCACCTTGTATTTGATACACATTCTGTACGACATTTGCACTGAGTTCAGTGACGTGCCTTGTAACGAGGATGGCTGTCTGCTGTACAAAACACCAAACAAAAAGTGAAGAAAAGAATATACACAAAGTCGACTTCAGATCTCAAGACGTCATAATCGAAAAATGTAGGTCTTAAAATTTTTTTCTTGTTTTTGAAAAGAGGAAAATAATCTTGCAACTCAACTTCATGTCGATCTGTTACTTTTTCGTTTTTGTATTTGGGAAAAAATGCAGTACCTGTAACGTGTCGGTTACCGGTCTTGTGAGGGGAACCACAGCTTAAGGGCGAGGCGAAAGAAAACCGGCTGCCTTTGTCGACTACACTTGGCTTCCCCATGACGTCAGCGGAAGGCTTCTGGCATTTAAGCGGTTAATAATGAGTCCCGTGACAATGGAAGGCGAAGAGGGAAGTGAGTACGTAATTCAAAGATCTTCTCTCTCTCTCTCTCTCCTCTCCTCTCCTACTATTCAACCTACGTATCGAAAAAAGCAATGAAAGGTACAAAAGAAAGTTTTAGAAACGGGATTAAACTTCCGGGTGAAGCGCTATCAGTAATAAGATTAATGGATGAAAGTGCTCATCCTCACTCAAAGTGGAAAGCACTGTAGGAGCTATATTGTCTTCTTGTCTGAGCTGTTTACCGTCCACGTTTGACTTCCATACGTGGCTACATTCCAGACAAGTACCTTCAGAAAAGACTTCCTAACACTTAAATCTGTACTCGATGTTTACAATTTTCTCCTCTTCAGAGACGCTTTTCTTCTCATTGGAAGTCTACATTTTATATTCTCTCTGCTTCGCCAATCATCACTTATTTCACTGCCCAAATAGCAAAATCCTTATACCCTTTTTTATGTTCACCTTATCTTCTGTTCTGAGGTATCAAGGGATCACATATTTAGCATTGGAGGGCAGAGTGGAGGGTTAAAATCGTAGAGGGAGACCAAGAGATGAATACACTAAGCAGATTCAGAAGGATGTGGGTTGCAGTAAGTACTTGGAGATGAAGAAGCTTGCACAGGATAGAGTAGCATGGAGAGCTGCATCAAACCAGTCTCAGGACTGAAGACCACAACAACAACATCTTCTCCTTTCAAGACACAGTCCATTTCCTTCAACTGCTCTTCCGAGTCCTTTGTTGTTGTCATCAGCAAACCTCAAAGTTTTTATTTCTCCTCCCTAAACGAGACTGAATAACATCGGGGATAGGCTAAAGTCCTGTATAACTCCCTTCTCAACCACTGCTTCACTGTCATGCCCCTCGACTCTTATAACTGCCGTCTGGCTTCTGTATTGTAAACAACCTTCGCTCCCTATATTTTACCCCTGCTACCTTCAGAATTCAGTGTATTCCAGTCAACATTGTCGAAAGCTTTCACTAAGTCTAGAAATGCTATAAAATTAGGTTTGTCTTTCATTAACTTATGTTATAAGTGATGTCGCAGGGTCACATGTCCCTACACTTCTCCAGAACCCCACCTAATTTTCCCCAAGGTCGTCTCCAACTAGTTTTTTTACATTCTTCTGTAAATAATTCGTGTTAGTACTTTGCCACCATGACTTATTAAACTGATAGCTCGGTAGGATTCGTACCTGTCAGCATCTGCTTTTCTGGAAGCTGGTGTTTTTACACTGTTCTTGAAGGCTGACGGTATTTCGCCTGTCTCATAAATCCTGCATACCAGACGAAAAATTTTAATATGGGTGCCTCTCCCAGAGCCGTCACCAGTTCTGGCGGAATGCCGTCTACTTTGCTGGCCTTGTTTCGACTTAGGTGTTTCAAAGCCCTGCCAAATTCTTTTCAACTCCAGTAATCTCCACTCTAACTAATTTCAATCTATCCATGTCCATTTCTAAATTTTCTAACTTATCTATCCGACGAAGGCACCGAACATTCCACGCTTTGACCGTAGAACGCCAGTATTGTTCTTTGACCGTAGAATGCCAGTGTTGTTTCTCCTGATAACGACATCCTCTTAAGGAGCCCGGAGAAGCGAATGAGGACTATTTTACCTCCGGAATATTTTACCCAAGAGGACGTCATAAACATTTAACCATACAGGAGAGCTGCATGCGATCAGGAAGAATGATAGCTATAGTTTCGCCTTGCTTTTTGCCGTTCACAGTACCAGCACAGCAAGGCCATGTTGGTTAATGTTGCGAGGCCTGATTGGTCAATCATCCAGACTGTTGCCCCTGCAACTAGTGAAAAGGCTGCTGCCCGTCTTCAGGAACCACACGTTTGTCCGGCCTCTCAACAGATACCTCTACAGTATGGCTGTCTGTATCTTTGAGGCACATAAACCAACCCACCGACGGCAGGGTCAAGGGTTCGGGATTGTGTGGAGGGGGGGGGGGGAGGGGGGGGAGATGCTCAAGTTGACTGATACGATAAGAAGCAGTGCAGACTAAAAACTGTAGGGTATGACACGGATTGGAAAATATCCAACAAAAATTCATTACGAGAATAAATTGTCACTCAGAAGTGGACTGTGAGTTCCACAAGCTGCGACATTGTCGCGAGTAAAACAGTGACCCGTATATACAATACGTTTCCTTTAATTTGCGTCTATGGTCACAAACTTTTTGTTAACAGAGTACCGGTTTCGGTCGATAATGACCATCATCAGATCTGTTTTATAAAGACAAAGTACATGACAATCATCAGATCTGTTTTATAAAAACAAAGTACATTAGGACTTTGTTTTTATAAAACAGACCTGATGATGGTCATTGTAGACCGAAACAGGTAATCTGTTTACAAAAAGTTTGTGACCATAGACGTAAATTAAAGGAAACGGACTGTGAGTTGATTTGAAAAATCCTGGCAGATTGAAACCCTATACCGAACTGGGATTTGAACCTGGAACCAGGGCTTTCGCGGACCATTGCTCTACCGACATTTCTTTCTGTCTTCTCTGTTTAGCCTACCAAACACTAGCAAAGAGCCCTCCCCAGGACCAAATTACTAAAAAACCAGGAACCTTCTGTCTTTGTTAGTCAAGTAAACACAGAACGAATTAGCCGAGCTAAAAGTCATTGTTAGTCAAAATTTTCTTTAATTAATACTAGTTACGTGCTTTTAATCCAGGAAACCCATGCGTCGGAGGAAGACGATCTTCGTGAAAGAGGAAAGATATACCGCTATCAGCATATTGGCGCAGCTTACCACAACGTTTACGGTGTTGCTTCTTACTTAATTTCAGCAAATACAGCTGATGAAAAGGGTAACGTTTTAATAAATCTCGAAGAGCTCACCATCCATTATACACTCCTGGAAATGGAAAAAAGAACACATTGACACCGGTGTGTCAGACCCACCATACTTGCTCCGGACACTGCGAGAGGGCTGTACAAGCAATGATCACACGCACGGCACAGCGGACACACCAGGAACCGCGGTGTTGGCCGTCGAATGGCGCTAGCTGCGCAGCATTTGTGCACCGCCGCCGTCAGTGTCAACCAGTTTGCCGTGGCATACGGAGCTCCATCGCAGTCTTTAACACTGGTAGCATGCGGCGACAGCGTGGACGTGAACCGTATGTGCAGTTGACGGACTTTGAGCGAGGGCGTATAGTGGGCATGCGGGAGGCCGGGTGGACGTACCGCCGAATCGCTCAACACGTGGGGCGTGAGGTCTCCACAGTACATCGATGTTGTCGCCAGTGGTCGGCGGAAGGTGCACGTGCCCGTCGACCTGGGACCGGACCACAGCGACGCACGGATGCACGCCAAGACCGTAGGATCCTACGCAGTGCCGTAGGGGACCGCACCGCCACTTTCCAGCAAATTAGGGACACTGTTGCTCCTGGGGTATCGGCGAGGACCATTCGCAACCGTCTCCATGAAGCTGGGCTACGGTCCCGCACACCGTTAGGCCGTCTTCCGCTCACGCCCCAACATCGTGCAGCCCGCCTCCAGTGGTGTCGCGACAGGCGTGAATGGAGGGACGAATGGAGACGTGTCGTCTTCAGCGATGAGAGTCGCTTCTGCCTTGGTGCCAATGACGGTCGTATGCGTGTTTGGCGCCGTGCAGGTGAGCGCCACAATCAGGACTGCATACGACCGAGGTACACAGGGCCAACACCCGGCATCATGGTATGGGGAGCGATCTCCTACACTGGCCGTATACCACTGGTGATCGTCGAGGGGACACTGAATAGTGCACGGTACATCCAAACCGTCATCGAACCCATCGTTCTACCATTCCTAGACCGGCAAGGGAACTTGCTGTTCCAACAGGACAATGCACGTCCGCATGTATCCCGTGCCACCCAACGTGCTCTAGAAGGTGTAAGTCAACTACCCTGGCCAGCAAGATCTCCGGATCTGTCCCCCATTGAGCATGTTTGGGACTGGATGAAGCGTCGTCTCACGCGGTCTGCACGTCCAGTTCCACAGGACTACATCTAGCATCTCTACGATCGTCTCCATGGGAGAATAGCAGCCTGCATTGCTGCGAAAGGTGGATATACACTGTACTAGTGTCGACATTGTGCATGCTCTGTTGCCTGTGTCTATGTGCCTGTGGTTCTGTCAGTGTGATCATGTGATGTATCTGACCCCAGCAATGTGTCAATAAAGTTTCCCCTTCCTGGGACAATGAATTCACGGTGTTCTTATTTCAATTTCCAGGAGTGTACAAGGTGCGTTCAAAAGGAAACGAGCGGGAGTCTGGAATGCACAAACCGGTGACAGGAGGGTAATATCGTGGCGGGCGTAACGAGCTGTGGTTCCGACCAGAGCGTCCAAGTTCAGAGCCCGTCGCTTGAAGGCACGTGTGCACGTCACGTGACTATAAAGAGCTCGTAGCGAGATGCATCAATCGTCTAACGTTGCCAGTCGCATTGCAAAAAGTGACACGGAGGCGTCAACAGAAGAGCCAAGAGGTGTCGCTCGTTTTCTGACAGCGGAAGGAGCAGCAGGAACGGACATTCATCGACGAATGTCA
The DNA here is from genome assembly GCF_023864275.1 of Schistocerca cancellata. Classification (NCBI taxonomy): domain Eukaryota; kingdom Metazoa; phylum Arthropoda; class Insecta; order Orthoptera; family Acrididae; genus Schistocerca; species Schistocerca cancellata. The sequence goes on along the minus strand of NC_064635.1, from coordinate 10,349,376 downwards.
CAAGCGTACGGCGAACACTGCAAGGGTCAAGGCGTGGCACAAGCGCATCAGGGAAGGAAGGGTGTCGTAAGCCGATGATGCGCGGTCTGGAGCACCGCACTGCATTACCGGTGGCGTGGTCCAGCTGGTGGATGCACTCAGTACCCAGGACCGCCGAGTGACAGTGAAAGCCAAAGCCGCCGTGGTCGGACTGAGCGTCGGGAGTGCTCACACCATCATGAAGGAACGACTGCACAAAGTGTGTGCCCAAAGGGTGCCCCACAGTCTTCAACCACACCAGGAAGCATGTCGAGTGGTCCACTGTCTTGCACATCTGCAGCGCTATGCTCGCGAAGGGAATGCGTTCCTGGTACGAGTGGTGACTGGAGATGAGTCACGGCGTCATCACTTCGAACCAGAATCAAAACGAAAAAGTCTCCAGTGGAAGCATCCAGGGTCACCACCACCAAAAAAAAAAAAGAACCAAGGCCATCCACACGAGAGCAGGAAACGTTATGCTGACGTTCTTCTTTGACCAAGTTGACCTCATTCCGATTCACTTCCTGTAGCACAGGACAACGGTGAATGCACAGCGTTACTTGCAAACCTTGACCACTCATCGCCAAGCGATCAAATCGAAACGACCAGGCGGTCCGACCCTTGGGGTCATTCTGCTCCACGACAATGGAAAGCCTCATACGGCCGACACGGTCGCGGTACTCTTACAGAAATTCAAATGCGAGGTTCTCGGCCACCCTCCATACAGTCCGGACCTCTCTCCCTGTGATTACGCCATTTTTTGTGTACTTAAAGAGGCTCTGAGGGGCAAACGATTCACCTCGGACAAGCGACGTCCAGCTGTACGTGCGGAACTGGTTAACATCGCAGCCCCGGAAATTTTATGAGACAGCCATTCACCGTCTTGGGTCACAATGGGACAAGTGTCTCAACAGCCACTTCTAACATACAGGTACTGGTATCTGTAATTATACCTCCGGCTCGTTTCTTCTTGAACGCCCCTTATATCTACAAACCCCCTGATTTAAAGAGGTCGCCAGATGTTCTACCAAGTACTGTCCATCCATCAATATACTGGGTGATCAAAAAGTCAGTATAAATTTTAAAACTGAATAAATCACGGAATAATGTAGGCAGAGAGGTACAAATTGACACACATGCTTGGAATGACATAGGGTTTTATTAGAACCAAAAAAATACATACGTTCAAAAAATGTCCGACAGAAGGCGCTTCATCTGATCAGAATAGCAATAATTAGCATAACAAAGTAAGACAAAGCAAAGATGATATTCTTTACAGGAAATGCTCAATATGTCCTCAACAATAGCTGTAGTCGAGGAATAATGTTGTGAACAACACTGTAAAGCATGTCTGGAGTTATGGTGAGGCATTGGCATCGGATGTTGTCTTTCAGCATCCCTAGAGATGTCGGTCGATCACGATACACTTGCGACTTCACGTAACCTTAAAGCCAATAATCGCACGGACTGAGGTCTGGGGACCTGGGAGGCTAAGCATGACGGAAGTGGCGGCTCAGCGAGCACACGATCATCACCAAACTACGCGAGTAAGAGATCTTTCACGTGTCTAGCAATACTTCGTTTTTTTTTGTTCTAATTAAACCCCATGTCATTCCAAGCATGTGTGTCAATTTTTACCTCTCTGTCTACATTATTCCGTGGTTTATTAAGTTTTCAAATTTATACTGACTTTTTGATCACCTGGTATGCTGGTGATTTTAACACCTTCTGTTGACTGGCCTGAAGATAAAAAGCTCTTCCTAGTTTTTGACGCCAAAGACTTGGATACATTTAGAACAGCTACATGGCAGAGATGCTGTAAGCCTGCCATCTGCTTTGTCTCCCTTGGTCGTGAAGACCAACCAGTTTCTGCATCAAGAAAAATCTTGCCATACTTCCCACAGAACCTACACAGGCATGTTATTCTCAATATTGGCTTATACGTTGCACTGGTTAAGGCATTACCACGATCTAAACGGAACTTTAGAACTACAAAGAGCGCCAGCCGCTTAGTTGGAGCTGTTCTTGCATCTGCTGAAAACATGTTGCCGGTGGATATAGGAGAGGATATATCCCAGGGTGGGATGTCGGATGTGAACACGTATATGAACAATTTGACAGATGTGGAGACAGTGACATTGCAGATGAACTTCTTCACAGTCTTGATAATGCAAGGAAAGTGCGCTGGTGTGAGACGGTAGAAAACTCGAATTTCAGGAATTCAAATAAGAAGGCTTGGTTCTTGCTCCGTAGATTGGGTGTCTCCTTTAATACATATGGTCAGAAGCCTGGTATTTCAGCTAATCATACTGAGAACGTCCACATCGTCCAGCGTCAAAAAAGAGCTAGTAGATCTAAACGCTCAATCTCCAAGCGATCCAAAATTCTCTTCTCCATTCACCCTAGACGAAATAGAGGTAGCCTTAGCAGAGGTTAAAAGTGGCGAGGCCTCGGGGTCTGATGTTATACACCCAAAATTTTTATGCCAAACACTGACTGACTCGATTCTTCTCTGTTATTTTGAAGACAGGAGCACTTCCGAAGGAACTGAAAAATACAAAAATTGTGAAAATCTTAAAACCTAACAAATCACCGGATGTCACCCAGACCTTTCGGCCAGTTTTCCTGCTTAGTTGGTCATATAAGCTCTTCGAGAGACTTATTTACAATACAATTAGTGGGTATATTTTAGGATACATTCCAAAAGAACAAGCGGGGTTTAGGCCTTACCGAAGCTGCAACAACCATGTGCTAGTACTGACAGTGTTTCTCCAGGAGGAACTAAAAACATCTGTGGCCTTTATCGACCTTACAGCAGCATATGAACCATCTGGAGGGAAGGGATGGTTTACAAATTACTGAAAATAATTAAACGCCGAACAACAGCATTAGAAGTAATCGATACTTTCAGGTTTGCTTGAGTGAAAAAAGATGCTCAATAGGGAAATTAAGTAATGGCCTGCCGCAGGGCTCAGTTCCTGGTCCTCTCCTGTTGAGCCTCTACATTTCTGACCTTCCGAAAACATCTTCAAGGAAATTCTGCTATCCAGACGATATCGTTGTGGCTTGTCAATCAAAAGAACTTAGTCAGTCAAAGTGAACACTAGCGAAGGGCTTAGCGGCCCTCACCTCGTACACTGAAGAGGCAAGGAAACTGGTACTCCTGCCTAATATTGTGTAGGGCCCCCTCGAACAGACAGAAGTGCCGCAACAGGACGTAGCATGGACTCGACAAATGTCTGAAGTAGTGTTGGAGGGAACTGACACCATTAATCCTGGAGGCCTGTCCATTAATCGGTAAGAGTACGAGGGGGGTGGAAATCTCTTCTGAACAGCACGTTGCAGGGCATCCCACATACGCTCAATGATGTTCATGTGTGGGGAGTTGTGTGGCCAGTGAAAGTGTTTAAACTCAGAAGACTGTTCCTGGAGCCGCTCTGCAACAGTTCTGGACGTGCGGGGTGCCGCATTGTCCTGCTGGAATTGCCCAAGTCCGTCCGAATCCACAATGAAAATGAATGGATGCAGGTGATCAGACAGGATTGTTACGTACGTGTCACCTGTCAGAGTCGTATCTACACGTATCAGGGGTGCCATTTCACTCCAACTGCACCGCTGACATGCAGGGTACATGGATTCATGAGGTTGTCTCCATACCCGTACACGTCCATCCGCTTGATACAATTTGAAACGAGACCCGTCAGACCAGGCAACATGTTTCCAGTCATCGACAGTCCAACGTCGGTGTCGACGGGCCCAGGCGAGGGGTAAAACTTTGTGTCATGGAGTCAGCAATGGTACACGAGTGGGCCTCAGGTTCCGAAAGCCCATATCGATTCTGTTTCGTTGAATGGTTCGCAGACTGACACTTGTTGACGGCCCAGCATTGAAATCTGCAGCAACTTGCGAAGGGTTGCACTTTTGTCACGTTGAACGATTCTCTGCAGTCGTCATTGGTCCCAATCTTGCAGGATCTTTTTCTGGCCGCAGCGATGTCGGGGATTTGATGTTTACCGGATTCCTGATATTCACGGTACACTAGTGAAATGGTCGTACTGGAAAAAACCCACTTCATCGCGACCTGGGAGATGCCGTGCCCTATCGCTCGTGCCCATACTCATTCAAATCTTGATAACCTGCCACTGTAGCAACAGTAACCGATCTAACAACTGCGCCAGACACTTGTCTTATCAAATTAAATGGAAACCGCACTGGATGTGGTCTTTGCTCTGACGCACTCTATAAATGAGTTATTATGGTTTCTCCGAGTTGTGTCTGTGGTACATTGAAACAATCTTTCATACATATGAGACAGGGTTGCGTCCTAAGATGCTATGTTGTTGTTGTTGTGGTCTTCAGTCCTGAGACTGGTTTGATGCAGCTCTCCATGCTACTCTATCCTGTGCAAGCTTCTTCATCTCCCAGTACCTACTGCAGCCTACATCCTTCTGAATCTGCTTAGTGTATTCATCTCTTGGTCTCCCCCTACGATTTTTACCCTCCACGCTGCCCTCCACTACTAAATTGGTGATCCCTTGATGCCTCAGAACATGTCCTACCAACCGATCCCTTCTTCTGGTCAAGTTGTGCCACAAACTTCTCTTCTCCCCAATCCTATTCAGTACTTCCTCATTAGTTATGTGATCTACCCATCTTCAGCATTCTTCTGTAGCACCACATTTCGAAAGCTTCTATTCTCTTCTTGTCCAAACTATTTACCGTCCATGTTTCACTTCCATACACGGCTACACTCCATACAAATACTTTCAGAAATGACTTCCTCACACTTAAATCTATAATCGATGTTAACAAATTTCTCTTCTTCAGAAACGCTTTTCTTGCCATTGCCAGTCTACATTTTATATCCTCTCTACTTCGACCATCATCAGTTATTTTGCTCCCCAAATAGCAACACTCCTTTACTACTTTAAGTGTCTCATTTCCTAATCTAATTCCCTCAGCATCACCCGACTTAATTCGACTACATTCCATTATCCTTGTTTTGCTTTTGTTGATGTTCATCTTATATCCTCCTTTCAAGACACTGTCCATTGCATTCAACTGTTCTTCCAAGTCCTTTGATGTCTCTGACAGAATTACAATGTCATCGGCGAACCTCAAAGTTTTTATTTCTTCTCCATGGATTTTAATACCTACTCCGAATTTTTCTTTTGTTTCCTTTACTGCTTGCTCAATATACAGATTAAATAACATCGGGGAGAGGCTACAACCCTGTCTTACTCCCTTCCCAACCACTGCTTCCCTTTCATGTCCCTCGACTCTTATAACTGCCATCTGGTTTCTGTACAAATTGTAAATAGCCTTTCGCTCCCTGTATTTTACCCCTGCCACCTTTAGAGTTTGAAAGAGAGTATTCCAGTCAAGATTGTCAAAAGCTTTCTCTAAGTCTAGAAATGCTAGAAACGTAGGTTTGCCTTTCCTTAATCTTTTTTCTAAGATAAGTCGTAAGGTCAGTATTGCCTCACGTGTTCCAGTATTTCTACGGAATCCAAACTGATCTTCCCCGAGGTCGACTTCTACTAGTTTTTCCATTTGTCAGTAAAGAATTCGTGTTAGTATTTTGCGACTGTGGCTTATTAAACTGATTGTTCGGTAATTTTCACATCTGTCAACACCTGCTTTCTTTGGGATTGGAATTATTATATTCTCCTTGAAGTCTGAGGGTATTTCGCCTGTTTCATACATCTTGCTCACCAGATGGTAGAGTTTTGTCAGGACTGGCTCTCCCAAGGCCGTCAGTAGTTCCAATGGAATGTTGTCTACTCCGGGGGCCTTGTTTCGACTTAGGTCTTTCAGTGCTCTGTCAAACTCTTCACGCAGTATCGTATCTCCCATTTCATCTTTATCTACATCCTCTTCCATTTCCATAATATTGTCCTCAAGTACATCGCCCTTGTATAGACCCTCTATATACTCCTTCCACCTTTCTGCTTTCCCTTCTTTGCTTAGAACTGGGTTTCCATCTGAGCTCTTGATGTTCATACAAGTGGTTCTCTTATCTCCAAAAGTCTCTCTAATTTTCCTGTAGGCAGTATCTATCTTACCCCTAGTGAGATAAGCCTCTACATCCTTACATTTGTCCTCTAGCCATCCCTGCTTAGCCATTTTGCACTTCCTGTCGATCTCATTTTTGAGACGTTTGTATTCCTTTTTGCCTGCTTCACTAACTGCATTTTTATATATTCTCCTTTCATCAATTAAATTCAATATTTCTTCTGTTACCCAAGGATTTCTACTAGCCCTCGTCTTTTTACCTACTTGGTCCTCTGCTGCCTTCACTACTTCATTCCTCAAAGCTACCCATTCTTCTTCTACTGTGTTTCTTTCCCCATTCCTGTCAATTGTTCCCTTATGTTCTCCCTGAAACTCTGTACAACCTCTGGTTCTTTCAGTTTATCCAGGTCCCATCTCCTTAAATTCCCTCCTTGCTATAAGGGCACATAAATCGATTTTATGAATTCCTATGACGCAGCTTTGGAATGCATTGGAAACTTAGATACTAATATTTAGCCGATTTATTTTTGTTTTATGCAATGTCATTCGTTACGTATTCTAAATGTACTGCATGTGTGTGCCATAGGAATGATGGTGACGATGTTTCGGTCTGTTTCTTCGTCGTTTTTTCGACGGTCATCCTGAGTGGATATCGCATGACCTCTTTAAATTCAATCAATGAGAACTTCACTGAGTATCCAAGCACGACCCACGACCTGCCCTCGCAGCTTCATTGACAAGGATCCCAAGTTCGTGTCCCGCTCAGCCACACAGCTTTAATCTCCCAGGAAGTTTCACATAAATTTGCTCATTTCCAATCAGTGTGTCCTCAATAGTCACGCGATATGGCCAGCTAATCTCCACCATTATTCTCTAGCACCACATTTCATAAGCTTCTATTCTCTTCCTGTCTGAAGTGTTTGTCGTCCATGTGTCAATCCCACACAACACTACACTCCGGGCGAATACCTTATCAACGACCTCCTAACACTTAAATCTATATTCGATGTCAACATATTTCTTTCACAGAAATGAAGTTTTTGCTATTGCCTCTCAGCGTTTTATCCCTTCTCTACTTTAGTGTCTCATTTCCTGATCTAATTCCCTTCTTACCGCCTGATTTAATTTTCTATTGCATTACCTTTACCTTGTTTAACTTTTCTTCATGTTGTTCATGTAACAGCTTTGCAAGACAGTATTCATTCCGTTCAACTGAACTTCCAACTCCTTTGCCACCTCTGACAAAATAACAATGTCGTTGACAGTTGTCAAAATGTTTAGTTGGTCTCCCTGAAGTTTAATTCGCTTTCTAAATTTCTTTTGGGTTGCTTAACTGCATGCTCAATGTGCTGATTCGGTAACTTGGGGGACAGCCTACAACCTCGTGTAATATCACACGCACCTCCACCATCAGTGGGAGTAATAGATTCCCTAGTATTTTATTAACTATTATTATTTTCATGTCGGTTGAATACAATTAACTATCGTTGACAGTTGTGTTCATTCAATACACTATCTGCGTAATTTTTAATCCGCAGGAATTATTGTCGCTGGCTTTCTCTGATGAAACAAACGATAAATATTCGATAGCGCACTTCTTCATCTTTTGTTAACGAGATGTCAGCAAGCTTATACTCCGGGGACAATATATGACAACCGATAACGATAAACCACTGTTTATAAACGAAAAAGAACAGTAACCAACGCCGCGCGGGATTAGCCGAGCGGTCTCAGGCGCTGCAGTCCTGGATTGTGCGGCTGGTCCCGGTGGAGGTTCGAGTCCACCCTCGGGCATGGGTGTGTGTAGTTGTCCTTAGGATAATTTAGGTTAAGTAGTGTGTAAGCTTAGGGACTGATGACCTTAGCAGCTAAGTCCCATAAGATTTCACACACACAGACAGTAACCAACGGGTGAGTTCAAAAACGTCGTCTCAGCTAAATTATTCATGACCGAATTATCATCTATTTTATGTTTAAGACTCCATCCGCCTATTATCGGCGATATAACGTATTTTTAGAAGGAAATTTTGTTCTCATACGAAATATGTTATACCGGCGCAGCCCCTTCTCCACTGCGGCTTCCGTTTCACGCCCTTCGACTCTTGTAACTGCCATCTGGTTTCTGTACAACTTGTAAGTAACCTTCCGCTCCACCTAGTTCATCCCTGGTACCTTCAAAATTTCGAAGAGTGTAGTCCAGTCAACATTGTTCAAAACTTTCTCTAAATCTACAAATGCTATAAACGTAGGATTGTCTTTATTTCACCTATCTTCAAAGATAAATCGTAGGGTCAGTATTGCCTCGCGTGTTCCTACATTTCTCCGGAGCCCAAACCTAACTTCTCCAACATCGGTTTCTACCAGTCTTTCCATTCTTCTGTAAAGAATTCGTTATAGCATTTTGGAATCATGACTTATTAAGTTGATAGTTCGATTATATTCACACCTGTCAGCACCTGCTTTTTTGGGAATTGAAATTATTACATTCTTCTTGAAGTCTGAGGGTATTTCGCCTGTGTCATACATCTTGCATACCACATGGACGTGTTTTGTCATGGCTGCCCCCTCAAAGCTGTCAGTAGTTCTGACGGAATGCCGTCTACTTTGGGGTCCTTGTTTCGACTTAGGTCTTTCAGTGCTTTGTTAAATATTTTTCGCAATATCGCATCTCCCATTACATGTATAACAATTTTCTTTCTTTCATGTTTCCTTTACTTATTTATTTTTTGAATCAACACCCTTCTGACTGTTTTGATTCGCCCGCCACGAATTCTTCTCCGGTGCAGAACTTTTCATCTCAGAGGGACACTTGCAACCTATGTCCTCCATTATTTGCCGGTTGTATTCCAATCTCTGCCTTCCTCTACAGTTTTTATCCATGTCTTAACAGATATCCTATCATCCTGTCCCTTCTCTTTGTCAGTGTTTTCCACATATTCGTTTCGTCGCTGATTCTGCAGAGAATCTCCTCATTCCTTACCTTATCAGTCCACCTAATCTTCAACATTCTTCTGTAGCACAGCATCTTAAATGCTTCGATTCTCTTCCGTTCCGGTTTTCCCACACTCCATGACTGGGCATCATAAAATGCTGTGCTTCAAATGTATGTTCACAGAAACTTCTTCCTCTTATGAAGGCATGTGTTTGATAGTGGTAAATTCTCTTGGGCACGGATAACCCTTCTGCCTGTGCTAAAGTGCTTTATGTATCATCCACGGTTCGTCCGTCATGGGTTATTTTGTTTCCAAGGTATCAGAATTCCGTAACTTCGTCTACCTCATGGTCACTAACTTTGATGTTAAATTTCTGCTACTTCTCATTATGTTCGTCTTTCTTCACTTTACTCTCAGTTCATATTCTGTACTCATATGACTGCTGTTGCAATTCAACAAATGCTGTAATCCTCCTTCACATTCACTGACGACAGCAGTGTCATCAGAAAATCTTATCGTCGATATCCTTTCACCCCGAATTTTAATCCTACTCTTGAGCCTTCCTTTTATTTCCGTCATTAGTTCTTAAATCTGTAGATTGAACAACAAAACCATACCCTGTTGTAATTCATTTCCAGTGAGCTGGTAGACCAGCTAGCATAGAAAGGTTCTTCAGCAGAACAGACGAAACATCCAGCACTGCCGTCCTGCTCTGTAAGGAAACTAATAAACGAAAATTAGCGAAGAGATCGCACGGAGTACACTGCCGCTCATTAATTTCAATACACCCTGGTATTTTAGATTCACAACAGAAATCAAGCGTTATTTCTCATAAAATATAATGATATTAACTTCCACATACATAATAAAATCATAATCGTTGTATTTTACTTTCATCAAAGTATCCTCCTTTGGATTTAATGACTGTCTCACAAACTCGAGGCATGCGGTCAATCAGTTTTTGTAAGTATTGTGAATCTATATGATTCCTCACATTCTTAACAATGTTCCAGAGATGTTCCTTGCTGGTTATATTAACTTCCCTGACACGTCTGTCCACTTCATCCCAGACCATTTCAATGGGATTACAATCGGGCTTTGAGACGGCCATACCATATTATTCAGCACTTTCTGTTTTTCCTTTGATGCAATGTAGTTCGTACAGTATGGCGACCGATTTTTTGGGTCATTATCCTATTTTAAGGTGAACCCTTTCCCTATTAAGCTCAATCCACTTCGTATTGCACGATACTGAAGCATGCTTCTGCTTCTGATCCATACATCCTTCTATTTTCACAATGACGCCAACTCTATCTCCGGCAAAAATCCCCAAACCATACTAGAACCTCCACCATGTTTAACTGTAGGTAGAACACATTACAGGACTACCTTTTCCCGTACAAATCGGCGAACAAATATTCTTCTTCTGATCAATTATTCAAAATGACAGTCACAATCGCATTATTTATTTCGCCGCCAACCGGTTTCAACCCTCGATGGAGTCATCTTCAGGGCAATTTACACTGTAAAGCTATAATATTAGTAAGTAATCATGTACGTAATCTACAAGCAATTAGTCAAATTTACATAAATAAACAGATTTTTATACCCATTTGGTCGCTCGCAGTGTAAATTGCCCTGAAGATGACCCCCATCGAGGGTTGAAACCGGTTGGCGGCGAAATAAATAATGCGATTGTGACTGTCATTTTGAGTAATTGATTATAAGTAAACCAATCGCTGTTATCTCCACACAACTATGTTGTCTAAAAATTCTCATTCTGGTTCCAAAAATCTCGAACTTCGATTCATCGGTGAATAACACAATCGTCAACTCTTCCGGTGTCCAATTACGATGTTTTCTAGCCCATTCAAGTCTCTTATGTTTATTTATGGGCCTTAGAAGGATTTTTCTCGCTGTGACACATCCTTTCAAGCCGGCTTCCTTTTTACTGTTGCAACAGATATTGTTGTGTTCATTTCTATCAATTCTGCACGAATTTGGGGCGCTGTTTTGAATCTATGTCTCATACTGGTAATTCTGATATATTCATCGTGACTTTTAGTTGTTTTACAAGGTCGTCCTGATCGTGGTATGTCCTTATTGCTACCTGTTGTCTTCTGGCGGTGAAGGGTGTATTGCACTCCCCTATAGGCACACTTTCTTTCAAATTATAAAGGTGGCAGGGGTAAAATACAGGGAGCGAAAGGCTATTTACAATTTGTACAGAAACCAGATGGCAGTTATAAGAGTCGAGGGACACGAAAGGGAAGCAGTGGTTGGGAAGGGAGTGAGACAGGGCTGCAGCCTCTCCCCGATGCTATTCAATCTGTATATTGAGCAAGCAGTAAAGGAAACAAAAGAAAAATTCGGAGTAGGTATTAAAAACCATGGAGAAGAAAGAAAAACTTTGAGGTTCGCCGACGACATTGTAATTCTGTCAGAGACAGCAAAGGACTTGGAAGAGCAGTTGAACGGAATGGATAGTGTCTTGAAAGGAGGATATAAGATGAACATCAACAAAAGCAAAACGAGGATAATGGAAAGTAGTCGAATTAAGTCGGGTGATGCTGAGGCAATTAGATTAAGAAATGAGACACTTAAAGTAGTAAAGGAGTTTTGCTATTTAGGGAGCAAAATAACTGATGATGGTCGAAGTAGAGAGGATATAAAATGTAGACTGGCAATGGCAAGGAAAGCGTTTCTGAAGAAGAAAAATTTGTTAACATCGAGTGTAGGTTTAAGTGTCGGGACGTCGTTTCTCAAAGTATTTGTATGGAGTGCAGCCATGTTTGGAAGTTTAGAGAAGAAGAGAATGGAAGCTTTTGAAAGGTGGTGCTACAGAAGAATGCTGAAGATTAGATGGGTAGATCATATAACTAATGAGGAGGTATTGAATAGGATTGAGGAGAAGAGAAGTCTGTGGCACAACTTGACCAGAAGAAGGGATCGGTTGGTAGGACATGTTCTGAGGCATCAAGGGATCACCAATTTAGTATTGGAGGGCAGCGTGGTGGGTAAAAATCGTAGAGGGAGACCAAGAGATGAATACACTAAGCAGATTCAGAAGGATGTATGCTGCATTACGTACTGGGAGATGAAGAAGCTTGCACAGGATAGAGTAGCATGGAGAGCTGCATCAAACCAGTCTCAGGACTGAAGACCACAACAACAACAACAACAATAGGCACAATACACCGTTTCGCCATTTGGCCAACAGATAAACCAGCTTGGCTAAGTGTACAACTGCAGCACGTTTTTCTATGGATATCTCAACTCGTGGAGGGATACTAGCGATCTACACACTTCCGTGTCGCAAAGGAAGTGACGTGCAGGAACCACATGTTATGTACCGTAGCAATGCTTGCCGTTCGCTGCGCATGTCACATCACTAGAGCGTACAACACAGGTGCATCAAATTCAGCGTCTGACGGCAAATAGGTAAACAAACATATGAGGTAGGTACATAACGTTTATGTGCACAACATTGTTTGTTGGGTGCTATTGTATCTCGATGACGACAAACAAAAATCCTGACATGTGTACAACTGTTGTACTATTCCTTTGCTTCGTCAACCTTACCCACGGTATTAAACTTTAACTGCAGAGAACTAGACGTCAGTTATTGGGTGTGTTGAAATTAATGAGCGGTAGTGTATCTTACACAGCAAAGTGAAAATAAGAAGTGGCAAGATTTGTTACACCACAGAGAAGTTACCACAGAAAGCTCACAAAACAAAACGGTAGCACCACTACAACTAACCAACTACACGCCATGACTGCCTTGCAGAACATTTATATGAAATTGCTGTGTATCCTCCGTCCAAATGATGTAATTGTTTTTTTATAGAGAAAACACTTTTATGTGGAGTCACCGCACGTTAACTTGTGTAAAATTATAACACAGGGAAAGCTCTTCAACTGGGACTTCGTATTATGTATTTGTTGAATTATAGCCTGTTATCTATAATCTAAAAACAGACTGCGTTCATTCTTACTCATGTTATTACCAGCAACAGCCAGTTTTGTTTTTGTATACAGCGGCAACTTACGACATAAGGTGCATCTTCACAGAAATGTACTGGGAAACCCGGAAACAAATCGTTACGTAACGACGTCGGCAGCACAAAACAAAAGTAAACGAACAGAAATAAGAAATTATTGTCATTCGCCGTCGCCTTTTCACCGTGCTGATGCTACAGCTAGGCTGAGTTTGAGTTTCTCGGCATCAGTCGAGCATTACACACTGAGGTGGCAAGTCATGGAATACCACTAAATACCGTGTCCAACATTCTCACGCCCTCGACGAGGCACGGACTCGACAAGTGGTTGCAAGTCCCCTGCAGAAATATTGAATCATGCTGCCTCTATAGCCGCCCACAATTGCGAAAGTGCCGGAGTGGCAGGATTTTGTGAACGAATTGAACTGTCGATTATGTCCCATAAATGTTAAATGGGATTCATGTCGGGCGATCTCAGTGTCCAGATCATTCTCTCGAACTGTCCAGAACATTCTTCAAACCAATCGCAAACAATAATCCGTAAAAATTCCATCGTTGTTTCGGAGGACGAAGTTGATGAATGGCTGCAAAACGTCTCCAAGTAGCCAAACATAAATATTTCCAGTCGATGATCAGTTCAGTTGGACAGCCCACACCATTACGGAGCCACCACCTTCTTCTTCTTGCGTTACGGCGTCTGTAGGACCACGGGTAGCCCATTCGTGGACTGCATTCTCCTCTTCTTCTCCCAAAACCTCTTCATTCTTTCTCTTCTTCTCTCCCGCTCTTCTTCCGAGATCTTCTGTTTCCGTTTCTCCTGTCGGCTCCACTGGTGACACACTAATCTTTTCCCGTATTCCTCTCTGTCATTGATCTCCGGCGAATTGGTCGGTGTATATTTGTTCTTCCAATTTTCCTTTTCCTCGACCTTGATCCCCAATTCCAACCAGTCCTTCCGAAGTTCAACAACCCACTTGGTTCCTGTCTTTCCCCTTGTCCTCCCTGTTGTTTCCCACACTCTCTTCGTCATTCTGTCCATATTCATCCTAACTACATGCCCAACAAACCCTTGCCCTTTTGAGTCTGATTTCCCCGGATATTCTTCTCATGTTCCGGTACAATTCTTCTCTAGGTTTTCGCATCCACCTCTCTCCACCTCTTTTGGGACCTAGTATTTTTCTCAGTATTTTTCTCTCTTCTTTCTCTAGTTGTTCTGCTCCATTTCTCCCTAGTGTCATCGTCTCAGCAGCATATAATACTGCATTCCTCACCTTTGCCTTGTAGTGGCTTATCTTTGCACTTATGGATATATTCCTTTTATTGTATATCTCTCTCGTCATGCAGAAGGTTGACCTCATCTTCTTTATCTTCTCCGTTTTCGTTTTTTTTAGCTCATGGAGCCACCACCTGCTTGTACAGTATCTTGTTGACAGCTTGGGTCCATGGCTTCGTAAAGGTCTGCACCATACTCGGACCCTATCATCAGCTCTTACCAACTGAAATCGGGACTCGTCTAACCAGGCCAATCGATGTGGTCACGAGCCTAGGAGAGGCGCTGCAGGCGATGTCTTGCTCCCAACAAAGGCACTCGCGTCGGTCGTCTGCTGCCACAGCCCATTGACGCAGAACATCGCCAGACTGGCCTAACGGGTACGTTCTCCGTACATCCCAAATTGATTTCACGGCGTTGCTTGTCTGGTAGCACTGACAACTCTACGCAAACGCCGCTGCTCTCCATTGTTAAGTGAAGGCAGTCGGCCACTGCGTTGTCCGTGGTGAGAAGTAACGCCTGACATTCCGTATTCTCGGCATACACTTCACACTGTCGATCTCGGAATATTGGATTTCCCTAACGATTTCCGAAATGGAATGTGACATGCGCCTAGCTCCAACTGCTATTCTGCGTTCAAACTCTGTCAATTCCCGCCCTGAGTCCTAAGGCACGTAGGACAAATTTTCGCAGAATCACTTGATTACATGTGACAGCTCCGCCAATTCACCGCCCTTTTATACCTCGCCATACTACCGCCATCTGTACATGTGGATATCGCTGTTGCACGACTTTTGTCACCTCAGTGTGTATAGTTGTCCTGTACATAGTTCTGCGTAGTCACCGCGTACACAACTTTCCCACTAGAGCGCGCCCCGCTAAGCACAACAGCGCAGGCGCAGCGCTCGTCCGTCTCCGCACTACGAGATGGCGCTGTCTTAGAGACGGACCAAATTCTGCTTCCGCCGATCCGCGTATTAATATGTAACGCAGCCAATGAGATTGCTGCTAACATAGAACCTTTTCTCCTCGCGGATCACACTCTGGCAGTGATACATGAACATGCGAGGAATTATATCGAGTGTACAGACCTCCGATTGGTCAGTCTGTATTTGTTTGCAACAGTCTGTACCAGTTCTACATTTGCCTGTACCAGTCTATAGTCAAGTTTCAGTCTGCGCCTAATAACATTACCATATTCCTGTACATAGCCATGAAGATAAATGTTTAGACACTTTTGTCAAGTATCAGAGACATATGTGACAATAAGATTAACGCACCAATACCAAAGGAACTTCAGATGGTCAATTGCAAATAGGATCCAGCACCAAGTTCAGTAATTTTTATATTTTATTATTATTTTAATAAATGTGTGCGAAAATTAATCAAGTTCTGTTTAAAGTTGGTCACTGTCAATCTGCTACTCTAAGCGTGCAAGTGGCATTTCTATCGTCTGACCTAACGGCAGAAGATAAACACGCCACGATAAGACCACGAGACATACTGCTGACACTCGCCTACTTCGTTAGAGCGACAAGTCAAATAATCTGATGGTGTGTGTACCGAAGGTCTTACACTACGCACACCACAGTAGTACTGGAGAGATTTCTTCCGCGATCCCCGCCTCTTGCTCCGCGTAATCGCAGGAAATGGACAGACGTTCAGCAGGTGAGTGGCTCGCCCATCCCCCCTCCTCCCCCCCCCCCCCACTTGCACGCGGTCTTTTGTCAGCGGCGTTGTCCCGACACAGTAGACGACGAGGCAAAAACAATTGCCGATCGCCTCCTAACGGAACACTCCGCCCAACCGTGTCCCCTTTGGCAGTTGTAGAAGCTGGCATTTGTAACGAGGGAATAGTTAGTAGGGACACGCAATGCAGACGGAGAATGTAAATTACTGGACTGTATCTAAAAAAATATCGCCATCGTCTCGTAAACAAAAACTAGGCGCAGGCTGAGTGTTGTTTTTGTTGTTGTTGTCGTCTCGCGTCCGAAGACTGGTCTGATACAGCTCTCTACACCACTCTATCCTGTGCGAGCGTCTTCGTCTCTGTATTACAGCTGCAATCTACATTCATCTGAACTTGATTACTGTAGTCAAGTGTTTTTACCCACCAACAATTTATCATATCTTAATGCCTCAGTATGTACCCTGTAAAACCGGTTCCTTCTTTTAGTCATTTTGTGCCACAAATTTCTTTTCCACCCAATTCGAAGCAGTACCTCGTCATTAACCACATTACCTACCCACGTTTCCGAAGCTTCTGTTCTGTTATTGCCTATACTGCTGTCTTACGCTTAGTTCAGTTGTTATTTTTTCGTTACGAATGTATGAAGAGCAGTACGTCTTTCTTAGAGAGCACCCTGTATTTTTTATTCGGTGACCCACTTCCTCTCGTCGAAAAGTGCGCGGAAACGTATCACAGTGCACCACTAATGCAAATATGACTTTATTAAAACGTAACACTAAATTGAATCGAACAATAAATTGACTTGAACATCGAACATGTTGTTGTTGTTGTTGTGGTCTTCAGTCCTGAGACTGGTTTGATGCAGCTCTCCATGCTACTCTATCCTGTGCAGGCTTCTTCATCTCCCAGTACCTACTGCAACCTACATCCTTCTGAATCTGCTTAGTGTATTCATCTCTTGGTCTCCCTCTACGATTTTTACCCTCCACGCTGCCCTCCAATACTAAATTGGTGGTCCCTTGATGCCTCAGAACATGTCCTACCAACCGATCCCTTCTTCTGGTCAAGTTGTGCCACAAACTTCTTTTCTCCCCAATCCTATTCAATACTTCCTCATTAGTTATGTGATCTACCCATCTAATCTTCGGCATTCTTCTGTAGCACCACATTTCGAAAGCTTCTATTCTCTTCTTGTCCAAACTAGTTATCGTCCATGTTTCACTTCCATACATGGCTACACTCCATACAAATACTTTCAGAAACGACTTCCCGACACTTAAATCTATACTCGATGTTAACAAATTTCTCTTCTTCAGAAACGCTTTCCTTGCCATTGCCAGTCTACATTTTATATCCTCTCTACTTCGACCATCATCGGTTATTTTGCTCCCCAAATAGCACAACTCCTTTACTACTTTAAGTGTCTCATTTCCTAATCTAATTCCCTCGGCATCACCCGACTTAATTCGACTACATTCCATTATCCTCGTTTTGCTTTTGTTGATGTTCATCTTATATCCTCCTTTCAAGACACTGTCCATTCCATTCAACTGCTCTTCCAAGTCCTTTGCTGTCTCTGACAGAATTACAATGTCATCGGCGAACCTCAAAGTTTTTATTTCTTCTCCATGGATTTTAATACCTACTCCGAATTTTTCTTTAGTTTCCTTTACTGCTTGCTCAATATACAGATTGAATAACATCGGGGAGAGGCTGAAGCCCTGTCTTACTCCCTTCCCAACCACTGCTTCCCTTTCGTGTCCCTCGACTCTTATAACTGCCATCTGGTTTCTGTACAAATTGTAAATAGCCTTTCGCTCCCTGTATTTTACCCCTGCCACCTTTAGAATTTGAAAGAGTATTCCAGTCAACATTGTCAAAAGCTTTCTCTAAGTCTAGAAATGCTAGAAACGTAGGTTTGCCTTTCCTTAATCTTTCTTCTAAGATAAGTCGTAAGGTCAGTATTGCCTCCCGTGTTCCAGTGTTTCTACGGAATCCAAACTGACCTTCCCCGAGGTCGGCTTCTACTAGTTTTTCCATTCGTCAAATACAAAATACTAACACGAATTCTTTACAGACGAATGGAAAGACGAATGGAAAAACATCGAACATGTCATTACCTAAATCCGAACATCTATGGTTACGTTTAGATGTTGATAAAGTGTGTGCACGCCGTAGTTGGACATTAATATGGAGTGTGTCCACCCTCCACCTTTACGACAGTTTGATCTCTGCTGCAGACGTTTTCAGTAAGATGTCTGATTGTCTGTTGAGGAAAGGCAATCCATCCTCCCTCAGCAGCCGACACCGGAGGAGCTAGCAACGTCTGACGCCGTCGTCTGGAGCAAAGTCGACGGTCCGACTTGTCTGAAACGAATTCCATTGGGTTTAGGTCGGGAACATGGGCAGCCCAGTCCATTTCGAGGATGTTATTGTCCACAAGTCACAGGTGTTGTGACAGAGTGGACTGTCACGCTGATACGATCAGTCATCGCCTCTGAACGGCTCCTCTACTGTACACACTACACAGTGCCGTTGAACGCCTCCGTACCCTCCTGCATTTAGCCTTTCCTTAAGCACACCAAAGAGACCGCACCAAAATACAAAAAAAAAAAACACCCTTCAGAGTATGTTGATGCATTAGCTCTATACTTAACAATCATATACAACCGTTCGCTCGACGAAAGATCCGTACCCAAAGACTGGAAAGTTGCATAGGTCACACCAACATTCAAGAAAGGTAGTAGGAGTAATCCACTAAATTACAGTTAACATCGATACGCAGCAAAATTTTGGAACATGTATTGTGCTCGACCATTATGAATTACCTCGAAGAAAACGGTCTATTGACACACAGTCAACATGGGTTTAGAAACATCGTTCTCGTGAAACCCAACTAGCTCTTTACTGACATGAAGTGTTGAATACTATTGACAAGGGATTTCAGATCGATTATGTATTTCTGGATTTCCGGAAGGCTTTTGACACTGTACCATACAAGCGGCTTGTAGTGAAGTTGCGTGCTTATGGAGTATCGTCTCAGTTATGCGACTGGTTTCGTGATTTCCTGTCAGAGAGGTCACAGTTTGTAGTAATTGATGGAAAGTCATCGAGTAAAACAGAAGTGATTTCTGGCGTTCCCCAAGGAAGTATTATAGGCCATTTGCTGTTCCTTATCTGTATAAACTATTTGGGAGACAATCGCTGCAGCCGTCTTCGGTTGTTTGCAGATGACGCTGCCGTTTATCGATTAATAAAGGCATCAGAAGATCAAAAGAAATTCCAAAACGATTTAGAAAAGATACCTGAATGGTGCTAAAATTGGCAATTGACCCTAAATAACGAAAAGTGCGAGGTCATCCACATGAGTGCTAAAAGGAACTCGTTAAACTTTGGTTACACTATAAATGAGTCTAATCTAAAAGCCGTAAAGTCAACTAAATACCCAGGAGTTACAATTACGAACAACTTAAATTGGAAGGAACAAATAGGAAATGTATTGGGGAGGGCTAACTAGAGACTGCGTTTTATTGGCAGGACACTTAGAAAATGTAACAGAAAGGAGACTGCCTACACTACGCTTGTCCATCCTGGCATCCTTCGCAGATAGGATTGACGGAGTACATCCAAAAAGCCCAAAGAAGGGCAGCACGTTTTGTATTATCGCGAAATATGGGAGAGAATGTCACTTCAAACGGTTCAAATGGCTCTGGCCCTAGAACTTAGAACTACTTAAACCAAACTAACCTAAGGACATCACACACATCCATACCCGAGGCAGGATTCGAACCTGCGACCGTAGCAGTCGCGCGGTTCCGGACTGAAGCGCCTAGAACCGCGCGGCCACCACGGCCGGCAGTGTGTCACTGAAATGATACAGGATCTGGGGTGGGCATCGTTAAAACAAAGGCGTTTTTCGTTGCGGGGGAAACATCTCACGAAATTCCAATCACCAACTTTCTCCTCCGAATGCGAAAATATTTTGTTGACGCTTATCTACATAGGGAGGAACGATCACCACGATAAAATAAGGGAAATCAGAGCTCGTACGGAAAGATATAGGTGTTCATTCTTTCCGCGCGCTATACGAGATTGGAATAATAGAGAATTGTGAAGGTGGCTCGATGAACCCTCTGCCAGGCCCTTAAATGTGATTTACAGAGTATCCATGTAGATGTAGATGTACCATTACAAGACTACCTTCTTGCCCCACGGTTCGTACTGCTTATGATCACAGATACCGTTCTCCAGGAACTTCTCAAATCCACGTCTTCCATCGGACTGTGATTGTCGTACCGCGTGATTCATCACTCGTTTCGAGCCATTCATTCCTACGAGTGTCGTGGTTTCCTGTAGATCTACTTTTACTTAATTAACGTGTATAAGTAGGCAGTTTAGGCACACGGATACAATGATGGCAGTGAGACCTGTTTCTTCTACTTTGACGCAGTCGTACTGCGGTGTTCATGTTGACCGTCTTGGTGGGTGAGATGGGAATGAATGACTACAAGTTAATGACTGAGACTTACGCTAAGTCTATAGTATATCCGTGGTTGTGCATTGCACTTAGACCTAATTTTTATGGTTCTCTACGGAAATTTAGTACACTGGTGGATATGAGGTCCATACTGTTTACGTGTTTGTATGTTTTTGCGATCACTCTTTCTGGTTTAGTACTGAGATGAGAGTGACTGGTGACATTTAGGATAATTGCTGGCTATATACTAACAGAACGTGAACGAGTATATATACTTGAAGGATCTGAACTAGTTCTTAACATTCCTTGTTGTGAAGCTGGTGTACTGGCACCGTTTCCTAGTCTTAGCAGACCGGACCACCTGGTGCTTGGCTTTCTGTGGATCCCTGTCCCAAGTGCCCGGATCTGCGGATTGACTGAACGCATGGGTATGTAGTAAACCGCGAGACAGAACAACGAGAGAGTGTCTCATTTCCTAATCTAATTCCCTCAGCATCACCCGACTTAATTTGACCACATTCCATTAACCTTGTTTTGCTTTTGTTCATGTTCATCTTATATCCCCCTTTCAAGACACTGTCCATTCCATTCAACTGCTCTTCCAAGTCCTTTGCTGTCTCTGACAGAATTACAATGTCATCGGCGAACCTCAAAGTTTTTATTTCTTCTCCATGGATTTTAATACCTACTCCGAATTTTTCTTTTGTTTCCTTTTGTTTCAGTATTACTTGGTAAAAACTTTCTAATAGGTCGCATAAATGTTTCTTTATTTACAGGCGACAGGTTCAGGCAAACTTCAGTCTGTCGAAAACCGTTGTTTCTAAGTAAAGAAATATTTATGCGATCTTGGCTTTAGGAAGTTTTTACCTAGTCAAAAAGACCGCTCCTTCTAATTTCTCAGCATGAGAGAATTCAGTTTTCAGTACTACAACATGAGGCTGCCAGATGATGACCTCTGTATCTCGGAAAAGGATAAAGATATGAAAAAAAAATTCAAGCTTGTACAAGATCGGGATCTTAGGAATAAATCGCAAAAATCACAGTCATTTGTTGTTCAGAGCCGTCTTTTAATCTGCGGCTGGGATTTAGTACACAAAAACAAATTTTTAGGGTGTTTCCGATAACAGATAACGACTTTTGAAAGCAGGGAAATGTCTCTTGTAGATAAATGCCTAGAGAATATACCGCCAAAACTTAGCAATTTGCTGCGGTTAATTATTATTTAGATTTCGCCTCATATCGGAACAGGGTAACATCAACATAAATTCAAATGGAAGAGATATAAAATGGTAAGTCACAGGTAGCAGATATGTTTAGCAATCATTTCCAAATGTAGTAGAAAATATGTATCCCCAAATCGATGCTAACTTTAACCACCTACATTCTTCCATTACATCATCTGCATTTTAGAAATTGTATTGCAGTAATTAGTGTGTAATTCTTTCACACAAGTCCCTACGTTCACTAACATAAGAATAACAGAAGTTAAACAACAGCATCAACGAAAAGAACCTCAGAGATATGGAGCAAATCGAGGTATAAATCCCCCCCCCCCCCCCCCGTAAGATGAACATCATAATCCCTATTTCAAACGAGACAGATGCTACGGTTCATCAGGTGTTGCCTGGTGATGGGTTAGTAAGACGAAAACTGGTTGATAACATATGATACTAGTGCAAGAATAAAAACACAATTCGTTTGTCGCTTACCGTTAAATGTGCAATTATTTTACAGAGAAACGATTTATTTATTTAATCGTATGGTGATTTTATACAATAAACAGTTGATATAATACAGATGATTTTATACAATATACATATGATATTAGACAATATTAAACCTTAACGTCCGTGTTTTTCAACCAGTTAATTAAGCTGGGTGTGAGAGTGAACACGTCATCGGGAATTCCAGGGTGTAAATGAAGTGGACAGCGTTGGATTAAATGTTCAGCTGTCTGCTCTTCTTGATTACGTTCACACATTGGTGAACTGATCCAGCCCCATTTGTACCTGAAGTAGCTACAGCAACCATGTCCAGTCCTTAACCTGTTGAGGCGGCACCAAAGGTTAGAGGAACAATAAAAGAATTCATTAACATAGGCAAGAAAGCATTTGGCGTTTATTTTCTGTGTGCTCGTACGGACGGAGAGTTATTTACAATTGCCGTTGGCTGGAAGGTGAACAATCGCGTACAAATACACAAGTCCCATTTGTGAAACCCTGCGTGGCCTCTGGAGAGAGCTGCCCTGCGCCCGTTCTGCCGCCAGAGCGGTCGTGTCGTGGTGTGGCTGCCATCGTCTGCCCGCCTCGCAGTTCACTGCGCCTGCTGCCTCAGAACTCGCCGCAGCAGCTTCCCGGAGGGATTCTTGGGAATGGCGTCCACAAACTCCACGCCTCCCGCCAGCCTCTTGTACTCCACCACCTGCAACAGCACACGGGAACTTTAAAAATCATACCCGCCGACGTATTTCAGAGTTTGGTCAGTGATACCTGCGTAGGGTGTCCGGTAAGTAACGTAACACATTTTATCTGAAAGCAGGTTGGCTTTAATCAAGATTCCAGTACACCATGTTATTGCACAGTCTTTAGCCCACAACACCACATTTTCCAACATTGTCTCCGCTCAGTGCGACGGCCTTACGCCACCTGACTGGGATGGCCTGTATGCCCGCACGGTACACCTCCACTGGTCGACGTCGGGGCCGACGTGTCGCTGCATCAGTAGCCTCCCCACCGTACAGGCACCTCTTCCCGAGGAGTGCATCCTCGATTGGACCAAACAGATGGAATTTGCGGGATCCGGGCTGAAGGGTGGACGAGGGAGAACCGTCCAATGAAGTTTTCTGAGCTCCTCTGGGGCCCGCAGACTTGTGTGAGGCTTCGCATTGTCATGGAGAAGAAGTTCGTTTGCATTTTTGTGGTGCACAATGCTTAAGGAAGTGTTATGTAACTGCAAATCTTTTTTTTTTCTGTCACAGTCAATAAAATTCTTCTGAGTTTGAAGCCGCATTGTCATCTGTAAAATTCTGACGTTTCGGCGAATTTTATTGACTGTGACAACGGCAGTGAAAGCCTACGTTTACACTTTTATTTCGTGTCTCGTGTTCACTGAGTGAATATCGGAGTTCCTTCTGAACTAGCCAGTATTGTCAGTAACAAATCGCGGGACGAGGTATGTGTGCAGGGAAGGTAGAGATAGAATTCCGAGATACCTGAACAGATATGACACAGTAAGATATAGTGGAATGGAAATAAGCAGAGTGAAAAAGTCTTCGACCTGCGGTGTCAGAGACGGTGGAGCAGCATTCAGTTTCGATCCAAAAGCTCCCGATATACAGGGTGTTACAAAAAGGTACGGCCAAACTTTCAGGAAACATTCCTCACAAACAAAGAAAGAAAATATGTTATATGGACATGTGTCCGGAAACGCTTACTTTTCATGTTAGAGCTCATTTTATTACTTCTCTTCAAATCACATTAATCATGGAATGGAAACACACAGCAACAGAACGTACCAGCGTGACTTAAAACTACAGGAAATGTTCGAAATGTCCTCCCTTAGCGACGATACATGCATCCACCCTCCGTCGCATGGAATCCCTCACGCGCTGATGCAGCCCTGGAGAATGGCGTATTGTATCACAGCCGTCCACAATACGAGCACGAAGAGTCTCCACATTTGGTACCGGGCTTGCGTAGACAAGAGCTTTCAAATGCCCCCATAAATGAAAGTCAAGACGGTTGAGGTCAGGAGAGCGTGGAGACCATGGAATTGGTCCGCCTCTATAAATCCATCGGTCACCGAATCTGTTGTTGAGAAGCGTACGAACACTTCGACTGAAATGTGCAGGAGCTCCATCGTGCATGAACCACATGTTGTGTCGTGCTTGTAAAGGCACATGTTCTAGCAGCACAGGTAGAGTATCCCGTATGAAATCGTGATAACGTGCTCCATTGAGCGTAGGTGGAAGAACGTGGGGCCCAATCGAGACATCACCAACAATTGCCTGCCCAAACGTTCACAGAAAATCTGTGTTGATGACGTGATTGCACAACTGCGTGCGGATTCTCGTCAGCCCACACATGTTGATTCTGAAAATTTACAATTTGATCACGTTGGAATGAAGCCTCATCCGTAAAGAGAACGTTTGCACTGAAATGAGGATTGACACATTGTTGGATGAACCATTCGCAGAAGTGTACCCGTGGAGGCCAATCAGCGGCTGATAGTGCCTGCACACGCTGTACATGGTACGGAAACAACTGGTTCTCCCGTAGCACTCTCCATACAGTGACGTGGTCAATGTTACCTTGTACAGCAGCAACTTCTCTGACGCTGACAATAGGGTTATCTTCAACTACACGAAGAATTGCCTCGTCCATCGCAGATGTCCTCGTCGTTCTAGGTCTTCCCCAGTTACGAGTCATAGGCTGGAATGTTCCGTGCTCCCTAAGACGCCGATCAATTGCTTTGAACGTCTTCCTGTCGGGACACCTTCGTTCTGGAAACCTGTCTCGATACAAACGTTACGCGCCACGGCTATTGCCCCGTGCTAATCCATACATCAAATGGGCATCTTCCAACCCCGCATTTGTAAACATTGCACTGACTGCAAAACCACGTTCGTGATGAACACTAACTTGTTGATGCTACATACTGATGTGCTTGATGCTAGTACTGTAGAGCAATGAGTCGCGTGTCAACACAAGCACCGAAGTCAACATTACCTTCTTTCAATTGGGCCAACTGGCGGTGAATCGAGGAAGTACAGTACATACTGACGAAACTAAAATGAGCTCTAACATGGAAATTAAGCGTTTCCGGACACATGTCCACATAACATCTTTTCTTTATTTGTGTGTGAGGAAAGTTTCCTGAAAGTTTCGCCGTACCTTTTTGTAACACCCTGTATATTAATTAAAACTATTACATTTTACCTAGATGTCATTTTGCACCATGACCTCCACAATAGTTCCTTTGGGGACGCGTATAGAGACCTCAATGTTCCTGCCATTTCTGAAATGCAATGCGGACGTCTTTCTTCGTCTGGGTCTTTAGTGATTTCTGTGGTTTCACTTGAGTCTCCTTCACTGCCTGAAATATTTGGTCATTCACCTTGGGGAAGAGTAACATGGAGTTAAGGTCGTGAGTGCGGTCTGTGGGTAAGTCGGAGAGGAACGACTTATCTTCGTTCAATAAAATTCTTCTGGGTCTGTGACCGAATTTTCAGTGTGTTTCCGACGTTTCAGCCACTATTGCAAGTGGCCTTCCTCAGGTTGTCTTTCTGCTAACTGCTGAACGAGAAAAGTTTGGTTCTTATTTACTGGCGAAAGAGACTGATGTCGAACTCTGATAGTCTGTTGAGGGTGGGAAGGACAGGTGTTGGAAGTCATTTATTGGCGTTATCGTCGTTTTCATTCAGTGGTGGAAACTGACGTTCGTGATTGGTGTTTGCTTTATTGCTTGCCACTGGTAGAAATGGGTGAATGGGAAACGGGTGGAAGTTGTGACGTAGCGCTGTTTACTTGCTGCCCAGAGCCGTCTGGGTACCTAAGGCCCCTAATGTCTCCCGCGCTTCGTATGAACTGCCATATGCAGCGCTGGTTCCCTTGAAAGGGCACAGTCGATTTCCTTCCCCATCCTTGACACAACGCGAGTCTGTGCTCCGTCTCTAATGATCTCGACGTCGACAGGACGTTAAACGCAGTCTTCCGTCCTTCCTCTGACCTGCCGTTCCGTATCGCTCTTGCTGTTGGCAGCCAACACGCCAGAAGTCTGTACCCGTCCTCTTTATTGACGTTGGCGCGTAGCTTGTTTCTATCGCCTCTCTAATCTTCCTCCTCAAGGTAAGAAGCTGTTTCTCCAGTGCGCGGGCTCCTAGAAATACTATCTGTTTGTCGTACTCATGCTGGTATTGTGCCACTGCTGACTTGCTGTGTTCTCTTAGTAGGATGTATTTTTCATGTTCAGATGCCCATATGCTGATGGGTTGCCTGCGTACACTAGTCCATACTCGCAGCCGGTTTCGTAAACTCCAGCGCCATGTAGCTTGTCGATTGCATCTTGTTGTGCCAAGCGACCCGCCTACACGAACAGGGAGGACAGATACTGACTTCTGGTGTCTTGGCTGACTCAGTTGGGGCTTCATACACTGCATTCATCAAATTATCCCACAAGAAAGCGTCCAGTGGGTTGAGGTCGGGTGACGGAGGTGGTGACAGATACTGACTTCTGGTGTCTTTGCTGACTCAGTTGGGGCTTCATACACTGCATTCATCAAATTATCCCACAAGAAAGCGTCCAGTGGGTTGAGGTCGGGTGACGGAGGTGGTGACAGATACTGACTTCTGGTGTCTTTGCTGACTCAGTTGGGGCTTCATACACTGCATTCATCAAATTATCCCACAAGAAAGCGTCCAGTGGGTTGAGGTCGGGGGACGGAGGTGGTCAAGTTAAGGGCCACCTCAGCTAATCCAGCAATCCCCAATCATCTGTCCGATTCATGATGATAGACTGAAATGTGTGAGTGCCCCATGTGCTGGATCCACATATTCGACGGACTGCAAGTGCCACCTGTTCCAGTAAATCCGGCAGCACTTGTCATTACGCAGCTATCGCCTGTAAGCCGAGGATGGAGCATGTATGGGCCAAACACGTAATCATGTATCTCGCTAGCCCAAGACTTTTCTTGACGACCTTGTTCTTGGGTGGCGTGGAGGTTCTCTTCCGTCCAAGTACGTCAACTGCGAGCGTTTAACACAGCATCATGGATGAGGGGCGCCTCATCTATGAACGAAACATGCGCAGTGTAATAAGGCTTTGTATCCCAGTCCTGCCAACACCATTGCCAGAACTCTATATGTGGAGCAAAATCCTGGGCCGTCAGCGCCTGAGCATTCTGAAAATGGAGTGGATGCCTTCTCTCCTCGTGCATCACACTCCAAACAGCTATGTGTTTGCTTTGCAGTGTGTCTTCCACAGCGCAACTGCTTGTCGACGGGTACGTATTGAAACTGTCTAATATATTCTCTTCAAATCGTAGCGTGTGTACACCTTCTTGCGACCTCCACCATTTGGACGTCATTCTTACGTTAAAAGCCTAGGTGCGTGGGAACGGAAAAGTTTAGTTGAAACTGTGCGGTCCTGACGTAGCCAAAACGAAAAGAACAATACCAACGCAATACCCCCAATAAAGGAGTTTACGTCGATAAAAGTAGTTTTTACAGGGAATTTTTAATTAGGCCCCTGCAAAGCGTTGCTTCGCTCAAGCTGAATCATGCTTACAGCATTACACTGCAGTCATGACGTTAGTGCCTCGAGTAAAGGCTATATCTACAGCGACATTCATAAGCACCTCCAGAGTTTCAGAAGCCGACCAACAAACACTACAAGACATACAGACATTAGGCACATAATGGTGCATAGCGCATCTCTCCAAGTTTTTAGTACACTTTATAGGTATGTGCACTCAGCCTCGTGATTCCAATTGAGGAGCTACTCGACCGAATAGTAGCGGCTTCGGTCAAGAATACCATCAAAACGACCGGGAGAGCGGTGTGCTGACCACACGCCCTGCCTATCCGAATCCTCCTCTGAGGATGACACGGCGGTCGGATGGTCCTGATGGGCCACTTGTGGCCTGTAGACGGAGTGGTTTTTTTTATGTATGTATTGAACTGCGGACCTAGAAAAGTCGGAGAGGTATCGTCCCTGCGGTAGCCCTCAGTAATTCACAACCCCACAATAAGCTACAGCAGTCTACTCACTCCACCGCCGCCCCACACCGAACCCAGGGTTATTGTGCGGTTCGGACCCCAGCCCCCCCCCCCCCCCCAATTCCCGCGAACGTCTCAGTCCAGACGAGTGTAACCCCAATGTCTGCATGGTAGAGTAATTATGGTGTATGCGTATGTGGAGACAGTGTTTGCACATCGATAGCCGACTCGCTGAGGTAGATGGAAAACCGCCTTAATAGCCATCCACAGGCTGGCCTGTACACTGGACCTCGACACTAATCCGCCGGGCGGATTCGTGCCGCGGACCGGTACTCCGTCCCACTCGGGAAGCAGTGCGTTCGGCCCCACGGCTAGCCGGGCTGGCCACGTTATAGAGACTCATATGCGTACTGTTTGTCATGCGGCAAACCTCAATACGATAGTAAAACTAATGCCACACTCGTTCCAACACGTTATGGTCAAAATCAGTCCCTACATCAATTATCCTTTCTTGCAACTCTTTTAAATTAACTAGCAGTGCAGGCCGAAACACACGATCTTTGACGTAACCTCATGAGGAGATATCACATAGAGTTATGAGTAAGTCAGCTGACTGTGTAAGCCAGTGAACAAGACACGAACGTCTCATACAAAATGTGGTGCAGCACTGTCTTGTTACAAAATGAAGTCTCCACTGTCTTTCTTTAACTCTGGCATAAGACATTGCCGTAGCATGTTCGGGTACACAAAAGCAGTCACAGTTTTCTCTGCAAAGAAACATGGTCCATTAATACTTGAAGAGAACGTGGCACAAAATAGAGACTTCAAAAACGGTTTCGCATCACCTCGGTTCCGAGACTTTTGGAACCTGTACAGAAAACTGGAATAGAGATCAACACAAACATCATTTTCGCTATTTTTATTGCTCATCAAAACCACACATTGCATGTTGCACTACCATACAGCCAGACCTTCAGAGGTGGTGGTCCAGATTGCTGTACACACCATTACCTGTAATACCCGGTAGCACGTCCTCTTGCTTTGATGCGTGCCTGTATTCGTCGTGGCATACTACCCACAAGTTCATCAAGGCATTGTTGGCCCAGATTGTCCAACTCCTCAAAGTCGATTCGGCGTAGATCCCTCAGAGTGGCTGGTGAGTCACGTCGTCCATAAACAGCACTTTTCAGTCTATCCCAGGCATGTGTGGAAAACAAGCTGGCCACTCTAGTCAAGCGGTGTCATTATCCTGAAGGAAGTCATTCACAAGGCGTGCACGATGGGGGCGCGAATTATTATCCACGAAGAGGAATGTCTCACCAATATGCTGCCGATATGATTGCATTATCGGTCGGAAGATGGCATTCACTTATTGTACAGCCGTTACGGCGCATTTCATGACCACCAGCGGCGTACGCCCCACATAATGCCACCCCAAAACATCAGGGAACCTTTACCTTGCTGTACTCGCTGGACAGTGTGTTTAAGGCGTTCAGCCTGACCGGGTTGCCTCCAGACACGTCTCCGACGATTGTCCGGTTGAAGGCATGTGCGACTCTCATCGGTGAAGAGAACGTGACGCCAATCTTGAGCGGTCCATTCGGCACGGTGTTGGGCCCATGTGTACCGCGCTGCACGGTGTTGTGGTTGCAAAGATGGACCTCGCCTTGGAGGTCGGGAATGAATTTGCGCATCATGCAGCCTATTGCGGCACAGTTTGAGTCGTAACACGACGTCCTGTGGCTGCACGGAAAGCATTATTCAAATCTTGCCGTTACTGTCAGGTTTCCTCCGAGCCATAATCCGTAGGTAGAAGTCATCCAATGCATTAGAAACCCTTAGGTGGCCGAGCGAGGCATGTTATCGACAGTTCGTATCTCTCTGTATCTCCTACATATCAGAACATCTCTTTGGTTCACTCTGAGACGCCTGGACACTTGCCTTGTTGAGAGCCCTTCCTGGCACGAAGTAACAATGCAGACGCGATCGAACCGCGGTATTGACGTTCTAGGCGTGGTTCCTGGTGGAATGATTGGAACTGATCGGCTGTCGGACCACCTCCGTCTAATAGACGCTGCTCATGCACACTTGTTTCCATCTTTGGGCGGGTTGAGAGACATCTAAAAAAAATGGTTAAAATGGCTCTGAGCACTACGGGACTTAACATCTATGGTCATCAGTCCCCTAGAACTCAGAACTACTTAAACCTAACTAATCTAGGGACATCACACAACACCCAGTCATCACGAGGCAGAGAAAATCTGTGACCCCGGCGGGAATCGAATCCGGCAACCCGGGCGTGGGAAGCGAGAACGCTACCGCACGACCACGAGCTGCGGACTGAGAGACATCTCTCAACAGTCAAACGGACTGTGTCTTTGATACAATATCCACAGTCAACGTCTATCTGGTAACAGGGGTAATGCAAAACATTTTTTGATGTGTCTGTTCACTGTAGATGATTCACGATTGTGTTCCACAGTCTCGTGTGAATATTCTGCTCCTCAAAGACACGCTACGACGATTCACCTATTTCTATCATATGAATAGAGACTTTGCGTCTGAAAATCAACCTCTGTGAAAAACAGTTTTCTTCCAGTTTGCAATTCATTGCAAAAGTAACACTGGAGCTTATTCTTCCGAATAGTCAGTGCCTGTAACAGCAGCAGCCGGTACCGTTGTACGCTCAGGCTAGAATGTGCCAAGCGGGAGGAGGTAGTTCTATGAAATGAAATGGTGCCACAGACCATCTCTCCTGGTTGTCAGGCTATACGGCAGGTGACAGTCGGGTTGGTAACTCGCTCCTGTCCAAGGTACCTGCACTTCTCTGCTCGCACGTGTCGTCGAATTCTTCAAGGATCCTGACGAACGTTTCCCGGACATGCTCCGTCATTCCTGCTGACCGTCCCACTTGGCTTCTTTTCTTTGCTCCACTTGAGCAGCCAGTCCCGCAGAATGTGTCGTATCATCCGCGGAGTGTTCTGCCTGTGGAGCTTCGGCCTGGTATTTGGTACGAAATCGTGGCTGAACCGTCACTTCTCGTGCGCACACGACTCCACTACCTGCCACGTTGTGTCACGCCTGCCCCCTGCAGCTACAGTGTGGTGCGTGTTACAAATCGAAACTTGGAGAGTTGCCACGTGCACTGGGTTGCGTCTGTGCCCTGCACGCCCGGCAGATTTCCCACGATCGTGCTCTGAAACCCTGGAGGTACTCACGGACAACCCTGTACCACACTGAGAGACGCTTTGGAGACTGGGAGGTGCCTACCTTGCCCTCGACGAACTGCAGCACGTGCTCCGGCCTGAGGCTGCCCTGCGCGCCCTTCCTGGGCACGACGAACGCCTTGGGCGCCTCTCCGAACCTGTCGTGCCGGACGCCGACCACCGCCGCCTCCTCTATGGAGGGGTGGCTGCGCAGGATCTCCTCCAGTTCCGCGGGGGCGACCTGCAGGCACGCCAACTGTGCAGGTACGCGCCGCCAGTAATGCAGAGTACTACATCTAAATGCGAACATTTTAGGTTAGGCTTTACCGTGACTGTTATCGATATCACACGAAACGACAAGTTTTCTGTACACAATCACTGTTTATTTATATCCACGAGGCGTTTCAGATATAAACCTCCATCATCAGGTGGATTAGATTAGATTGCATTTACTTTCATTCCAGTCGATATGTGGTGAGGAGGTCCTCTACGATGTAGAACATGTCAGAAAAACAACAATACAGGACAAATATTTAAAACTCAAACAAATAACCATTCCACAGGTCCCAAGTGGAATGATCGTCATTTTTTAATGAATGCTATATGAAAGAGTCATTTTACAAATACTATTGCACTGAATTTAAAATAAAAAAGTTTTATTTATTTACTTATAAGGTAACAAACGTGCAATACAACTACTACAGGGCTATTACAAATGATTGAAGCGATTTCATAAATTCACTGTAGCTCCATTCATTGACATTTGGTCACGACACACTACAGATACGCAGAAAAACTCATAAAGTTTTGTTCGGCTGAAGCCGCACTTCAGGTTTCTGCCGCCAGAGCGCTCGAGAGCGCAGTGAGACAAAATGGCGACAGGAGCCAAGAAAGCGTATGTCGTGCTTGAAATGCACTCACATCAGTCATAACAGTGCAACGATACTTCAGGACGAAGTTCAACAAAGATCCACCAACTGCTAACTCCATTCGGCGATGGTATGCGCAGTTTAAAGCTTCTGGATGCCTCTGTAAGGGGAAATCAACGGGTCGGCCTGCAGTGAGCGAAGAAACGGTTGAACCCGTGCGGGCAAGTTTCACGCGTAGTCCGCGGAAGTCGACGAATAAAGCAAGCAGGGAGCTAAACGTACGACAGCTGACGGTTTGGAAAATCTTACGGAAAAGTCTAAAGCAGAAGTCTTGCCGTTTACAATTGCTACAAGCCCTGACACCCGATGACAAAGTCGAACGCTTTGAATTTTCGGCGCGATTGCAGCAGCTCATGGAAGAGGATGCGTTCAGTGCGAAACTTGTTTTCAGTGATGAAGCAACATTTTTTCTTAATCGTGAAGTGAACAGACACAATGTGCGAATCTGGGCGGTAGAGAATCCTCACGCATTCGTGCAGCAAATTCGCAATTCACCAAAAGTTAACGTGTTTTGCGCAATCTCACGGTTTAAAGTTTACGGCCCCTTTTTCTTCTGCGAAAAAAACGTTACAGGACACATGTATCTGGACATGCTGGAAAATTGGCTCATGCCACAACTGGAGACCGACAGCGCAGACTTTATCTTTCAACAGGATGGTGCTCCACCGCACTTCCATCATGATGTTCGGCATTTCTTAAACAGGAGATTGGAAAACCGATGGATCGGTCGTGGTGGAGATCATGATCAGCAATTCATGTCATGGCCTCCACGCTCTCCCGACTTAACCCCATGCGATTTCTGTCTGTGGGGTTATGTGAAAGATTCAGTGTTTAAACCTCCTCTACCAAGAAACGTGCCAGAACTGCGAGCTCGCATCAACGATGCTTCCGAACTCATTGATGGGGACATGCTGCGCCGAGTGTGGCAGGAACTTGATTATCGGCTTGATGTCTGCTGAATCTCTAAAGGGGCACATATCGAACATTTGTGAATGCCTAAAAAAACTTTTTGAGTTTTTGTATGTGTGTGCAAAGCATTGTGAAAATATCTCAAATAATAAAGTTATTGTAGAGCTGTGAAATCGCTTCAATCATTTGTAATAACCCTGTATAATACTTATTTACAATGAACACATTACTGCACTGAAATGGTGCAGAATTTAGATTTTACTTACACACACACACGCACGCACACACACACACACACACACACACACACACACACACACACTTATTTACAATGAACACGTTATTGCACTCAAAATGTGCAGAAGTTATATTCTACTTATATATTTACACACACAAATCAGTTGGTTCTACTGAGAAATTCATGAATGGAGTAGATGGTGTTGGCCACCAATAAATCCTTTAGGCTTGCCTTAAAATGAATTTCATTGGTTGTTAAGCTTTTTATGGCTGCTGGCAAGTTATTGAAAATGTGTGTTCCTGAACAGTGCACACCTTTTCGTACAAGACTAAGTGACTTTAAATCCTTGTCAAGATTATTCTTATTTCTAGTATTTATTCCATGAATTGACCTGTTGGTCTGAAAAAGTGATATATTTTTAATGACATATTTCATTAAGGAATAAATATATTGGGAAGCAGTAGTTAGTATCCCTAGTTCCCTAAACAGGCTTCTGCAGGATGTTCTTGAGTTCACACCACATATAACTCTTACTGTACGTTTTTGTGCCCGGAAAACTTTAGCTTGGCTTGATGAATTACCCCAAAAAATAATCCTATATGACATTATGCAATGAAAGTAAGCATAGTATGCCAGCTTTTTCATTTTTATATCACCTATGTTTCACACAATTCGCATTGCAAATAGAGATTTGTTAAGGTTCAAAAATGGTTCAAATGGCTCTGAGCACTATGGGACTTAACCTCTGAGGTCATGAGTCGCCTTGAACTTAGAACTAATTAAACCTAACTAACCTAAGGACATCACACACATCCATGCGCGAGGCAGGATTCGAACCTGCGACCGTAGCGGTCGCTCGGTTCCAGACTGTAGCACCTAGAACTGCACGGCAACTCCGGCCGGCCATTTGTTAAGGTGCTTCAGCAGTTCTGTGGTGTGCTTTTCCCAGTTGAATTTATTATCAAGCTGTAATCCCCAGAATTTAACACTGTCCATTTCTTCTATCTGCTTGCCATCGTATGTCAGGCTTATACTCGTGGGACACCCCTTACAAGTTCTGAACTGCATGTAGTGTATTTCTTCAAAGTTTAGTGACAAGGAATTGGTTAGGAACCAGTGATTAATGGCCACAAAAATTTTATTAACTGATCTTTCTAAGACTACACTTGATTTGATATTTATTGCAATGGTTGTATCATAGGCAATACGACGTGTGTGTGTTGTAATATCTCTTCTCTAGTATTATCTACAGCAAGTTAGCACCATATGCAGAGGAGATTCTGGGAGAGTATTAATGTGGATTTCGGTCTAATAGGTCAACAACAGACCAGATATTTGTGTTGAGGTAAATACATCAAAAGGCATATAAGTACAACATTGAGCTTCATAGCCTCTATGTAGACTACAAGCAAATCTTTGAAAGTCTAGATAGAGCAGAAATGCTGAATGGTTTGCTGCTGCTTGGTATACCACCGAAGTATGACTCACTTATTCAAGCAACATAGGCTGATTCCAAGGCTGCAGTCCGCGTGGATGGAGAACTGAGCAATTGGTTTAACATTAGTAAAGGTGTCACAGAAGGGGACGCACTCTCTACAATGCTTTTCAATCTGACTCTTGAAGCAGCCATGTGGAAACTTCAGATATCTGGTTGCATACGACCAAGGTCAACTCAGAAATGCACTTGTGCTGGTGATGTAACAGTTATTAATAGAAGAAGGGTATCACTAGAGAGGACAATATGCGAGCTGAAAGAAGCCACAGAACCTAGACGCCTTTCTGTAAAGACAAAGCACATGAATTCCACCAGGAAGGAAAATAATAAATTGGATAGACCGTCAGAAGACGGTTTCAATTTTGAACATATGCAGAACTTTGACTATTTGGGCTCCAATATTAACAGCACAATTTCCATGTCAACTGGAACAAAATGGTGCATCCTAAGTGATAACAGATGCTTCCACACGTTTAAGTAATTGTTGGCCTCTAGATAATTAAACAGGCAGCCGAGGCTGCAACTATACAGGCTCATGATCAGGCCAGTTTCTAACCTACAGATGCGAAACATGAACGCTAACGAGTGTTGATGAGCAGCAGCTCAGAATATTTGAACATAGGGTGCGGCGCAAGATATATGGAGCAGATGAGAATAATAATGGTTTCTGGAGATCTAGGACGAATGTTGAGCTGGACCCCCCTCTTACAAGGAACTGACATTGTAAGAATTATAAAAAGTAGAATAGCTTGGCTTCGACATGTCCTCAGGATGGATACTGGAAGAACAAGTAAAAATATCTTTGAATGGAGGCCATCCGGAAGAAGACAGAGATGAAGGCCACGAAAGCGGTGGAGAGATGATTTGCAAGAAGATATAAAATCTCTGAGAGTCCGAGGATGGCGGAGAACCGCCCTGAGACGGCAGAGTGGAGGAAAATTGTTGCTGAGGCTAAAACCCTCAAAGGGTTGTAATGCTGTGAGAAGAAGATGGCTTAAGGGTAACCTGTGGCACTGTCTAGTGGACAAACAAAACACTATTTCAGAACGTGGCTCTGTGGCGGTCTTTGACTAAAAACTAAAAGTAAATGTAGATGTGCAAATAAAACAACAAAAACGGAATACCTTCAATGGTCACAGGCTCCTTTCTCTGTCGTAATACTGTACATCACATTACAAACTGTCACACTTTGTAAACAAAGATGGTGTCTGGAAACTGCTACGTGCAAAGAACATATAGCAAAACAGAAACACTATTTAAAAATACAGAGAACATCTAGCAAAACAGCACCATTAGTTCAGAGTATATCTTAAAGCGTTATGGATATGTTTGGTTGAGTTGATAAAAATATACGTTGGAGTAATATATATATATATATATTAAATTTCGTACTCCTTTATGTAATCATATCACATGTTGAAAGTCTTAAGTGCAATAATTATGTTGCCAACAGCAGCAAAATTACAGACAAATAACAGTATTGGCTGGGACTCAGAGATAAAGGATGGAAGGAGTGAGAAAAGGAGAGAAAAGTTTTCGATGTGCTAGAGCTGTGGGTTTGTTAAACTTATATTTGCTTTGTTATGTGTTATAACTATGTAAATGTTGGAGTAATACTCCGTTACCGAATTAAGGAGGTATAAAAAGATATACTCTTAATAATAGTACTAAATATTAACAGGTCATGTAATATTAGGCTGACATGGTGTTCAAACTGTTGGTTTTATTTGCGTGAGTCTATTGAGTTTTCTAAGTTAGGCAGGTCAGCTGTTCATCCGGAAAATATCAAAGAAAACGTACAAATAACTAAATTGGTTCATGGTAAATAGAGAGAGAGAGAGAGAGAGACAGAGAGAGAGAGAGAGGTACAAACGGTGAAAGGGCTGACTGAATGAGAGCAAAGTTTTCCAGAGCTGTAGGTTGTTAACGTTATATCCGGTGCAGGTTATAACTAAGTAAAGGTAGGAGTAAAACACTGATGATGCTTTAAGATACACTCTAAATACAAAAAAACGACGCACCAAAGGGACTGAAGGGACGGAAATCGGTGGATGTCATGTACATGTGCAAATAAATGATTACCATTTCAGAAGAATTGGATGACTTATTCAAGTGAGAGAGCTTCGGCTGGAACCTCGTTGACTGAAGTAGAATTGTCCTCAGTGATGGGTTCCACTTCGAACTGAGCCCCGATGATCATCGAAGACATGTCTGGATGCGTCCCGGACAGCAGTGGGTTGCCGATTCGACAGTCACACTCTGTACAGCCTGACGAACAGAAGTGATGCTCTCTGGTGCCATTCCATCTCATAGAGTGCCAGTACGTCGACGATATTCTATGTCCCATTTTGTTGCCCTTCATGGAAAGCCATCCTGGGCTTACATTTCAGCAAGATAATGCCGGCCCGCCCATGGCGAGAGTTTCTGCTTCGTGTTTGCCAGATGATAGCTTGGCCAGCAAGATGGCCGGATCGCTCCCCAGTTGCGAGCGTTTCAAACTTCATGGGAAGGCCCTCCCACCAGATCGGGATTTTGACGATCTGACGCGCCAATTGGACAGAATTTGACACGAAATCCCTCAGGAGTACGTCCAACAACTCTGTCAATCAGTGCCAAACCAATTAACTGCTTCCATATGGGCCAGAGGTGGACCAACACGTTACTGACTTGCTTAATTTGTGAAGCTCTTTTCACTTGAATAAATCATCCCGTCCCATTCGGATAATTCTTCTTTGTGCGTCATTTTTTGTGTTAGTACACTATATATTCTCAAGCTGACAGATGACACAAACTGTTGGTGTGTTGGTATATTTGTGAATGAGGTCTTTCGATTGTTCATTTGGAAAATGTCACAGTAACAGAACTAATTTCATGGTAAATATGAAAGGAAGGTTGAGGTGACGTGTGTGTGTGTGTGTGTGTGTATGTGTGTGTGTGTGTGTGTGTGTGTGTGTGCAACGAAAATTTAATAATGTACGCCGCTGTTAAAAGCAGAGATAATGCTACTGTAACTGTTGTCATTTTTGTCCTTTAAGATGGAATCAGGTTGTTTTCTGTGGTGTTTGTATATTCGGTGTGTTTCGAGGATGTCTAGTTTTTTTGCTTTAGGTTGGTTATGTAGGATGTTGATACTTGTGTTGTTAGCATGGTGTTTTGTTTCATGCAGCTGAGTGGCTATTGCTGATGCGTGGTACTTTTTGTTTTTCAGTGCTGCCACGTGCTCTTTGAAGCTAATGTCAAATCTTCTACCTGTCTGGGCCAAACATTAAATTTTGTACACACCCGTATGGCGAAGCGGATTTCTTGAGTTCGTGTTATTAAGTAACTTTTCCTCAATCTTATTGTCGGTGATAAAATATATGTTTATGCCTTTTCGTTTGAAGGCATTGACAGTGTGTTATGAAATATTACCGAGAAGTGGGACTGTATGGAAGATCTTATTTTCTATTTGTTTTTTTGTGCTGTGATTATTTTGCCATTACTGAGTGTTTTAGATATGGAGATGTTATAGTCATTTTCAATGGCTGTTTTATTGTTTCAATTTCTTGTTAACTTATTTTCAGAGAGAGGTGGCTGGATTGCCCTGCTAATCATACAGTGGAATGTTGCCATCTTGCAGCCTGTGGGGTCACAAGAGGAGCTGTGAATGGTAGTGTGCTGTGGTGAGCTTCTGATAAATTCTGTATTTTAATAGTAGGATTTAAGAAGCTTGTGCTGTTACCTGCTTGATGTTCAACTGTCAACTTAGTTTTCATGGGAGCTCTTGAACAATCGGTTCCATTCATTGATACCATCTTTTGTACCATTGATTAAAATGACAGTATCATCTACATATCAATAATAGTAGATGACGTTTTGGAGAGGCGATGGTTGGTTTCAGATCTTTGTTTTGTAAATTGTTTATAAATATTGAGTTAACAATCCAGAAAGGTTTGATACCGTTGCTAGAGTATCTGTTTGTAGAGTTCATTGTTGAATTTGAAATAGTTGTGTGAGAGTGAGGATTCCAATGTGAGTGGAAGGAATTTTTTTATGTTTGTATAGGTTGGCATAAATATCGGTGATTTGGGATCTGTTGGTATAGAGGAATAAAGGTACCGTATGTCAAATTAGGCAAATGTGGCTTCATCAGGAACTTTTTATGTTTTTGACATGGTTGTGTAAATTCTGCTATGTTTCTAAGTGTTCTATTACTATTGAATGTGAGTGTCTCTTTATGACTTTTGAAGAGCTTTTTGCTGAGTTTGAATGTCAGTTCTTACAATTATAGCATCAAGACACAATTGAATTACAGATATTGGCTGTGAGCGGCCATTGATTTAAATCAGTGGGGAAAGGTCAAAATTTATGCTGCACCGGGATTTCAACATGGGACTCCTGCTTACCAGGCAGATGCGCTGACCACTGCCCCATCTGGACACAGCAGTCATTGCAGTTGCACAGACTACCCTAGCACGCCTCCTGTCAGACCCAAATTCTCAACTTAGACCACGCACTATTAACGTAGTGCCTCTTGCGCATTATCCTCATTGCTCGCGGCATTTCGCCGATCACCGAGCCTGGTGTGCATCTGCTCTGAAGAAATCATTGACCGTCTTCTCCTGAACTGTACATACGTGGTGTCTGTTCTTTTAGTCATGTCTGAAAGATCAACCACCACACACAGACACACACACACACACACACACACACATATATATATATATATATATATATATATATATATATATATATATATATATATATATACTGCAAGAGGTATGCGATGTATGCGCTGCCTGCAACAGGCAAGACATAGGAGAGTCTAACCAGAGAGCTGTATGTAGTTAGTTGTTGCTTGTCGCTAGTCGACAGTAGTCTGCGTGAGTTGGCAGTAGTCGACAGTAGTTTGTGTGAGTCGGCAGTAGTCGGCGCGTGTCTGCGCGTGTCGGCAGTCTGCTCTGGTCGGGACTCTGGAGGATGAGTATTATTGTAGAAGGTAAAGAAGCAGCCTTGCGCATATCTAGTAATGTATGTTAACTGTCATCCAATTTCTTTCAAAAAATGCCCCAATAATAATTTTAAATATCTCATATGTCACTTGAATGAGGAAAAATGTTTTGTAATACTCAATACTTGCTGGCCAATGAATGCCACTGTTTCTTATATTTTAAATTTGTATTATGTCACTTTTATGCTATATATATGAATACTAGTAGCTTGATGCTACACTCATTAGCTCCTGTTTTGATTGATGACTTCTGATGGTTTGTAACTGGTCAATGAGTGCCAATGTTCTCTGTAAACAGATAACTTATGAACATTATTCTGTAATACTTCATACATGGTACAGAAATGTTCAGTAACTGGGCGATGAGTGCCACTAATTAATCAACTCAGTTGATAGACTAGTAATTATCAATGATGACTGGCATAAGACTTAATGTCCTTCACCTTCTGACCTAATTACCAGAAATTACTGCAATATCCGTTTGTCCTGTCTATCCTCATGCTCATGGAGCACTATATTTGGTTTTTGCACTAATTCTACGTTGGTGTACCTTACAAGAATGTGGTTTTGACACGACATGCTGTCCACCACCTTGAGCGATGGAGATGTTATTATGATCCCACTGTTTGGTGTACCTAACGTACTACCAAAATGATAACATTGAATATTACTACGACATTTCAGTGTCTTTTCTACACTGATTAATACTTCTGGGAAAAGAACTTCAGATTGTCTCACTTGGTGTTGGACTTTCAGTGCAGCCGCGTGCAACCTAATGTGCTACAACCATGATGCAATCCTTCCCTTTCCTATCCTAGTTCTTGTAAAATAGTAAAAAAAAAACTACAGTGCGTGTGCACTTTATGTCATTTGTTAATATGATTTGTACTCATTGCCTATACATTTTGTAATTTCCTGATATGTGCTGTAATACAGTGCGTGTGCACTTTATGTCATTTGTTAATATGATTTGTACTCATTGCCTATACATTTTGTGATTTCCTGATATGTTCTGTACTACAGTGCATGTGCACTTTTGCCATTTGTTAATATGTTTTGTACTCATTGTGTATACATTTTGTCATTGCTTGACATGTTCTGTACTCAGTGCATGTGCACTATATTTTATTTCATGTTCTGCACTCATATATATGTATATATTCTGTGATTGTAAACTTAGTTAATTAAGAAAAATTTGTTGCTCATGGCAAGTCCAATTGACTCACCATTGCTGCCAAATTTTTGCCCCCCCCCCCCCCCCCAGTGGAGGGTTATGTAAGAGGTATGCGATGTATGCCTGCCTGCAACAGGCAAGACATAGTAGAGTCTCTGACCAGAGAGCAGTATGTAGTCAGTAGTCGACAGTAGTCTGCGTGAGTCGGCAGTAGTCGGCGCGTGTCTGCGCGTGTCGACAGTCTGCTCTGGTCGGGACTCTGGAGGATGAGTATTATTGTAGAAGGTAAAGAAGCAGCCTTGCGCATATCTAGTAATGTATGTTAACTGTCATCCATTTTCTTTCAAAAAATGCCCCAATAATAATTTTTATAATATAAAGTAATTTTTTTTTAAAAAAAAGCATTCATTTCAATTTAAAAATTTTATCCAATGAATAATTAATTCCTTTCACGAGTCACAAAGCATAGGCCAGCATTGCACGGGGCTGTGCCGAAAATTTTTTAGGTAAGAGCAGATATATTTGCAGTTTTTATTGAGGTAAGAATTTTTGCTTTTTTTATTCAGAATACAGGGCCGTGGCGCAGCGCTGCTGTCGTCATAAAATTTACCAGGTTACTGAATTTTCCTTTTTTTTATTATTTTTGGGTTTAGAAAATTTTCTGTTTCGAACTTAACATTAAATGAGAATACAATTTTGTGGGAACATTAAATGTGAATGCATTTCTGCACAGAGGTTATAAATGGGAGCTAATTTTGTTCCGAGGTTACAATAGTTAAAATTCATTTAATTAAAAATTTTTGTGGGGAGGTTACACTTGGTTCATTTTCATTTATATATTTTGTGGGGAGGTTTCACTATATATATATCAGAGATCCAAGCAGCTCTGAGATCTTTTATCAGCCCCAAAACAAGATCAAGGATTGTTGCAGGTTGCAACAAAGCCCTTGTGAGGAAGTCCAAAGTTTTCTCTATGTATACTACTTTGAATGTATTGGCAGTTGCGAATTCCTTATGTATGTTGTTCTGGTGTGTGTGTGTGTGTGTGTGTGTGTGTGTGTGTGTGTGTGTGTGTGTTATGGGGAGAACAACACACACACACACACACACACACACACACACACACACACACACACACACACACACAGATATATATATATATATATATATAGGTTATGAACAGAAAAGCATACATAAGGAAATCGCAATTGCAAATACATTCAAAGTAGTATACATAGAGTAAACTTGGGACTTCCTCCAAGTCAGCCAGCCCAACATTCATAGTAAACAGAGAGGTCTCAAAATTCTTAAAGAAACATATACATTCAATAGCAATATAACACCAAGAAACATAACTGAATAAAGGGTAAATGGAAACAGAAAACTTGTTGTTGCATTCATAATGTAACAGTTTGACTGAAAGCTACCAAACTGGTACTCCTGCGCGACATCTTGATTAAAATTTCATTCTTATACGAGCTTATTTTCAGTACAGAAAAAGCCATTCCTACAGGTAAAGAATGGTGTGAGTACACGACGAACAGCAGGTGTACGTAACGCTACTGAAACTTTCCTCAGGGCATGATCGCAACAGATCATGCCCATCTTTCGGATTTTGAGAAAGGTCCAGCCACTGCAGTGACAGGGATAACAGCATGATTCCGACAGATCGCGCAGGCAGTCGGTTGTTGGGCAATAACTGCGGAACGAGCGGTGACGGGGCTGACTCAAGCCGACACTGTGCCGAAACAGAGTGGGCGCGGGTCCTTCCAGAAGTGCTGCGCCAGGAGAAGGGCCTAGAGTTGTTCGACTCGCTCTGACGGATAGGCAGACGGCAGCAGCTGAAATACAGGCAGGTTGTCAGCACGAACTGTAGGCAACACATTACTGGTTGAGTTGTGGAGCTGCCATGAATCGTTCACTGCTGACATCACACCTCAGACGACTGCGTGGTGTGGAGACTGAGTCAACAGGGACATCGAGTGGAATTCTTTGGCGTTCAGCAATGAGTTTCGCTTCCCTCTGTCGCAGTCAGATCCACTCCAACGTGTCGCAGACCACTCGCCCCACACCTCTGCAACTCCTGGAATCGTGGTGTGGGGATCTATTGAAGAAGACAATGTGTGTGATTCGGTAATTGTTAATTGGAGGCTGAGAGCTCGCCAGTATGTGGCAAGAATGGAAAATCTTGTTATCATTTCCTTCATAACAAACGTACAAATGGTATTCCGAACAGGATTCCCTGAGACCTCTCAAGGCAGTTTACACCATGGACTCCTTAGGAATGCTCGAATAGTTGACTGGTTTGCTCGGTCCCATAATATATCACCCGTAGAGCATGTTTAAGATGTGATGGGAAGCCGTATACTTTCGTACCAATCCTCATCCAGCAATCTTCGTTAAGTGATGCAGCATATATCTTAGGAATTCCAAGAAATTTCTACATACGTTTTGAGGACGATCTCTTGCAAGCGTTAATGAACACATAAGTAGGGTATATACCACTACAATAAAAACTATGATAATTTATGAGGCCTCAGTGTGGTGGAACAAAGTAGGACACTGCTGAGATGGAGACCATGCTGGACATGCAGTGGACTCTCATTCAGGAGGACAGCAGATCAAACTTGCATCTGGCCATCCCGATTTAGATTTTCTGTGATTTCCCTAAATTGCTACAGGCAAATGCTGGGATGGTTCCTTTGAAAGAGTACGGCCGACATCCTTCCCTAATCTGATGGGACTGACGACCCCGCTGTTTGATCCCCTTGCCCAAAGCAACCCACCAACCAGCATGCCCCCATTACACATTGGGCTAAAATGGAGGCAACCGTGGGACCATACAGGCTAAAAACTGGAAATAATTGGATACCCATAGATTATCCAGAATCCCACACAATATAGGAAATGAGCTGTCGGGGGAAATGCTGGGTGACTATACAATAACTTCCCGCTACTTCTATCAAAAGAATTGGTGGTAACAATTGGATGAACAACGACACCATGCTAGGACATGATCTGGTTTACTGAGAAGCTGGAAACAGACGAAGGCGCTGGGGCCGGAATATTCGAGGTACAGCCT
The DNA here is from genome assembly GCF_023864275.1 of Schistocerca cancellata. Lineage (NCBI taxonomy): Eukaryota > Metazoa > Arthropoda > Insecta > Orthoptera > Acrididae > Schistocerca > Schistocerca cancellata. The sequence continues at coordinate 10,305,234 of NC_064635.1, read as the reverse complement.
ACACTAGAGAGTGCAGTTTCTCTAAAGAAGCTGGCCGCGATATTCGATGCGAAAACATCCGCTACCAGGGTGTGCAAGGAGGGGAATGTATGTAGGTGGGACAAGGATAGTAGCATCTCCATTTATTCACAGATCCAAGCAGCTCTGAACTCTTTATCAGCCCCAAAACAAAATCAAGGATCGTTGCAGGTTGCAAAAAAATGGCTCTGAGCACTAAGGGACTTAACTTCTGAGGTCATCAGTCCCCTAGGACTTAGAACTACTTAAACCTAACTAACCTAAGGACAGCACATACATCCATGCCCGAGGCAGGATTCGAACCTGCGACCGTAGCGGTCGCACGGTTCCAGACTGTAGCGCCTAGAACCGCTCGGCCACCCCGGCCGGCCGCAGGTTGCAACAAAGCCCTTTTGAGAGTAAGGCAAAGCAAGAGGGTAAACGTGCTGTGGGTGGCTGGTCACTCAGGAATTAGTGGCGATGCTCAAACTGATAGGCTCGCCAGGACAGGCGCGACGACTGCATTTATTAGATTGGAACACGTCCTAACCATTACTAAACCGATGGTTGAATCAAAGCTGGGTCAGAAGGCAGCACATACAATAGTGAACTATGATCCCAAAACAAAAACATTCGAAGCTAATGCTGTGAAGGCATATATTAATATAAGTTCGGTAACCCTATGCGTGAAAAGGTGGCAGAAGAAACTTATGGTAGGACTAGTGACTTTAAGAAACACCTGCAAACCGTGGGTATAGGGACAAAGCCCCTAAGTGTGGGCTGTGTGGTGAAGATGATGAAGCTACACCACACCTAATGTTCCAATAGAAAGTATCGGAGATTAAAAGACAGAGTATTCGAGGATCATCAAGTTCTGAAGAAATTTTGTCTAATAAAGAACTAGTAAAGGACCTCCTACCACTTTTTAAGCGTATTCGTTCGCAAAGCTAGAATCGCAGGGAGTTAAACAGCGCAATAAGCTGTGTTTTGTTGCGATCAGTAGTGATCTATCACCACTGTTGTTTTTGTTTCCCTGTTCAAATCAAATCAAATGAAATCAGTCCATGAGTACATTCGTACCTCTAGGATTCGTACCTTATACTGGTGCTCAAAATGGACATAATCGTTTCATATCCGTTATGATAGGGATATCTCGGCAAAGTTTGACACATATCGGAGTGGTACTTCGTGGTGCAACACTTGCCACTGCCGCCACTGTTTTACTACACTGGTGGTGTCACATTCGAGAGAGCTATACGTACCGAAAAGCCCTTGACTTTGATGAGTTCCTTCAGCCTGTCCACGATGAAGAAGTTGGAGTCTGCGTCGTAGTAGCCGATGTCTCCTGTGTGTATCCAGCCGTCACCTCTGATGGTCTCCGCTGTCGCTTTGGGGTTATTGTAGTACCCTAGCATCACCTGTCGCATTTGTAGGCACATAATCATTCGGATTTCAAAAAATTAGCATAAGTTATGGTTGCAAAATGAGCATACGAATTATTGACACAAGAGTGGAAAAAGTAGGAGAAACTGATATCAGTGAAGATCAGTCTGGCCATAGGCAAAATGTGAGAACACGCAAGGCAATACTTGCCACAGAAGACGGACTGAGCCACTGCAAATCTATATTTGCAGCATTCATAGATTTGGAAAAAGCTTTTGATACTGTTGACTGACCTATACTTTTTCGAGTCACAAAGGTAGATTGACTAAAATACAGGGAGCGAAAGGGTGAAAGGTTTTTGTGTGAGAAGTGGCAGTTTTCTCTGGGATATTGACCACAGATAATACTTTTTCTGAGTGCATGTATGAAGGAGGTTCTCTGGATTCCAAAGATTATGTAGTTGTTAAGTAGGCAGTCCACAGGAGACAGGGCACTACGCTGTCAGGCGTACTTGGAAGCAGATGTGTGATCTGATGGGGAGGTCTAATTTAGGAATTCTGTCACTGTAATTTCGAGGATGTTTATAAAGGTAATTTTCCATATGCAGTAGCTTTGCAGAAAATGGGACATCGGATTTAGGGAACATTTTCAGTTTTGATTTATAAATTTTCGTAATTCGCATTGTTTGACTTTTAAGGTGCCTTTGTTTCATTATCTAGTAAATGCATGGCTTCAGGTAAGGAACACATCACTCTTTACCTCTTTTCGTTTTCAATTGCTGAATATAAATTTTATTTTAAGAATTAAATTTTGTGAGAGTTTTGTAGAAGAGCTAACTTTGTAAACTTACTACTTTTTCCAAACTATAACAATTTGCTGGTAACAATGTCCAATGATGTAGGTATGTATGTTCACATTTTCTAATTTAGTTAACGAATATATTCGACATTAAGCTTCCACATCCCACTTGCTATCTAAGTGTTCCAGAAATTTCTGTTGCGCTCTTGGCTCTTCAGTCAGCATTAGGATGCACTCCAGATCTGATCCCAGTGTCGACCATGCTCTCGCATCTTCCGCATTTTTTAATGTTATTTGTATCAAACTGACTGTTAATTATTTTACAGCATATGTCAATAAATGCACGGTAATCGTATCCCGAAATGTTATTTAAAGTGGATTAGCCCTCATAAAACAGATCACAGCCACACAGCTGGACCATTTGCATTTCCGAACGATTCCAATATGCTATGAGATTTGCTATAAGGGACTACATCTGTGAGAACATTGCACAGAACATGTGGGAGGAAGTTTTATGCGCCGATTCACTGAGATAACCGAGAGTTATCTTAAAACATGTAGTTTCCAGTGAATAATATCGACCAGTCATATTGCAAGATGTCTGTAACACCTAATACAAACTCGTATCTAGACCAAGAAATATTTGTGGAGGTTTAGTACCACGAGAGGATCTTGAAGGTTTGCAAGATGTTTATATATGATTAGTGTTAACATTAACGAACAGGTTATTTTTTGGTCCTACTCATGCCCTCATGCAACTAGACGTAAAAACTAGTTCCTTTTAAGTAAACATTAACGGTTTAGATGGGTGGTATCAGCATTGCAGCGATGTTGTTGACCTTGTAGAATTCACAGCAGCTGTTATTTTGTGAGATAGACTTACTTTGCTGGCGTGATTCTCAGTAATTCATTAGCAAATGTCAATTTTTTTCTCTTTTATGTTCCTATATGAGTGGATCTCGTTCCACGCAATTCCAAGTTCGATACATTGTCTAGAAAGTGTATGCTCTACCTTCCATTTAGGAATCTGTAGATCAAGAAATAAAATAAGAAAGAAAGTTGTGCGCTGTTGAAGCTACCTAGTAAGCATGAAAAAATAATAATAAACCAAATAGTGACTATCTTTTTTGTTTTTTAAATAGTTTGTACTGAAGTTGCTTGTAGATAAGAGTAACTGTTATTAAAATATATATTTTGTGTTGAGTTCTTCGGATAAAGGTATGTGGTGCTTGACAATGAAACTAAAGTCCTTAATCTACAGACTACACTAACAACTAATGTCAATAAAGAGTCACCCCAAAAGTGCTACTATAAAATCCAAATGACTGAAAACAAAATGTTTGTAGTAAAATAAGTAATTATTATAACATTTTTCTTTGTCTTGATGAAATGTAAATTCTTTGATTAAAAACAAAAAATAGAAATGTGGTGCAAATTATGAGTAACAGCTGTTCTCCCATACAAGATAAATAGCATTGAATTAGCAACTAAATGCAAATGTTATCAATTTAATCAGTACTGAAACCAAGAGATAATTAACATTGCAAGTACAGGACATTTCAAAATGAATATAGCGATGAAAACCGACTATGGCTATTTAATGCATAGCGATCCATCGGTAAGAATTACAGAGAATGTGAAAGCAAGTCCAAAATTTAATTGAATATTACCTTGACTCACCGAAAGGTAATGATTTCTGTTCTGATGTCAGCACAAAAATTATACTGTCCCTTTTTCTTCACTAAGCTCAGTGTTTCAACAAAAATTTACTGAAAATGTTTGATTAATGGCCAACGCCACAGCCTGGCAAAGAATTCAAGGATTAATTCTTCAGCAAGATGGAGCACCACTATGTGGGGATATGGAGGTTTGCACATTTTCAACCAACATCTTCGAAACCACTAGATCGGTTATACCAAACATGATACTGTGTTCTGTTCGCTGTACTTGACACAAACCGATCTTTCTTTAGAGAAAGAGAGAACGTAAGAGAAAGTTAAAAAAAGTACTTGCTTTAAACGTGCTGTATATCACCTCCTTGGTCCGATGGACAACATCTAAGCGATAATCCGTTTTACACCATACATTCTTAAGCATATGTGGAGTCACCGAATCGAGCACATTAGAAATGTGTTTTCAGTTTTAGAATTGTTTTTGGTGGAGGAGGCACATACACAGGGCTTTTCACATAAGCTGATAAAAATAAATCCATGGGCTTCATGTACGGAGAATACAGCATCGTCATTTCCACGAAGACCGATAGAATAGTTTAAAGATGTTGATTTAAAAAATTGCGAACCTGTGTACTCCAAAGTGGAGGGTGCTCCATCTTGCTGAAAGATGTAATCCGTGGAATCCGTATCAACATGTTGCATCAGTCATTGCTCAAGTATGTTACTGAACGACATGACTGACTAAACAAGAGGGACTGTACAATTTCTGTGCTGACATCTCACAGAGCACATTAAGTTTCTGTGAGTCACGCTGACGTTCTGTTACACACGAAAACTTTTCTGTGCCCCCTACTCGAATGTTGTCACTTCTATGGAAGGATGTCTCACCACTAAAAATGAGACATGCAGCAAATGCTATTTCCTTCACAATTTCCAACATTTTCGTATCGTAATAGACATAAACTAGCCCAATAGAACTTACAAAGTTTCAAGATTCGGCTTTATCCCATTCCTGCCTTGTGGGAATTTGATGAATTCATGCACTGGCATCCAGCTGGAACGTCTATGTACCTCTGCTGTAGGGCAGGAAATTCCTTGGTTATGGTAGTTCAGTATCTCTGCCACGTAGGAGGGAAAAAAATTCGACAGTCTGTCGTATCGTTGTGTTGCTCCATATCTCTGGAGTGAGCATTCAGATGCGCAGAATTTATTTTGTGTTGTCTACATACATTCCCACCGTCGATAGTGTAGGTTTATGTGTAAAGCATCCTGTAAATTTTGAATGTCATCATATCGCTAGTACAGACAGATTCCCCTCGTAAGTGCTGTGGATTTGGTATAGGCGTCTTGCAGACACTATAATACTTTGCACTCGATAGCTGAAATAAAGTGGGCTCTTATCTTTGAAGAACAAAATGAACGGGCATCACCTAACAGCACCGTCAGGTTAGCATGCTTTTACACTGTGGCCAAAACAAATTTCGTAACGCATGTTAAAGTGCTGAGAAGTGAAACGACGTTTCATAATATCGACACTTATTTAGTGGAAAAAATATATCCATACAAAAATCTCAAATAATAGCTACAAAGAAAACAATGGAACATGTTTATCTTTACCATTATCTGTTTTTCTTACATAAGTAATAACGTCATAAACAACTGTATTTTTCTCCTTCATTAAAGCTGATCTTTTGACTTAAAACGCTATTAAAAGGAAATTGCTTGGTTAGTTATGTTCTTAATTGTTACATGCATTGTGGAAGTCAGCTCAATTTTTTTATTATAGAACCTAAGTAATTTTTCGCTTTCAGATATCTGATCTTGCACTTCGTGTCGAAAACAAGTATAATAATAAATTGAAGATAAAGACGACACAAAAGCACAAAATCTAGTACGGTAATATGAGAGAGCTGCGAAAATAGGTTAACTTACGTTGTTGGAAGACGACGATACCGTCAAAACTTTCTACCTGAGATGTGATGTGATAGTCCGTAATGGCCTTTGTGAATGCCGCCATTTGAAATGCACTGTGAAATATTTTTACGTGACACGAATTAACGTGACGTGACAGCCAATGTGAATTGGTCATCAACAACATAGTCTTGAGATCACGTGACAAGTCCAGCTTAATGTCGATAACATGCGCAGAATGCATTGCTCACTCCAGAGATATTTCTGATCTGTGGTGTTCATTTCGTTATAAGAGTTTACGCACATACTGAACCTGCTAAATGTGAAAAACAATATTGTGAGTGTTTTGAAGATTGTAATCTGGTTTCGTATCGTTTCGGTTAATGTATACTGGTATTACTATTGCAGTAAGTAAATAACACGATCAGACACGATAATTGCAGCATGACAGAACTCAGCGTTGCCACTTTTACATACACATAAATTAAAACAATTAAATGTATTACAGTGCACTACTCTGTTTTTAGTTGCTACGGTAATATTCTCTCAAATATTAAATCTTTTGGTACTGTTTTTCACAGTTCGGGCAGGAAAAGGTTAAATGATGACTCTAGGAGTATATTGTACTACACCTCCCCCTCCCTCCTATGTATCGCTCCCGTAGGGATCGTGGGGATAGACTGATAAAAAAAAATAGCGCACCCAGAGGTCTTTAAGCAATCATTCTTCCTCTGCCTTGTAAGTGAATGGAACGGAAAAAGCCCTAAAGGGATGTGCCCTCCGCCGTGCACAGTGATTTGCAGAGTATAGATGTAGATGCAGAAATTCATACGTTCGCCGTAACCTTCTTGTTTCAGTTGCTATAAAATTTGAGTTATTTAGAGTTGGATTCTAGGTTTCGTTTTGAGAAGACGCCAAACCGCTGTGTGGCATTTGTAGCTCCATACTGGCTTCGTCGGTCGATTTCCGTGGATTACTTTCAAAGGAAGGCGAATTCTTTCAACTTCTGTGCTCGTACACGTGGCCTTCCCACAAACATCCTGTCTCTTCAAACTGCTGGTGCCATCTGCGAATGTTGTTGGCATTTGGAGGTGGTCGACCATAACGCAGACGAAATCTTCCTCTTCATTATGATGACAGAACGACAATTGTTAAATTCTAACACGCAGAATGCCATTTGTATGGGAGCCACCTTTTTTTCTATATGATACGCAACTTTCTATTTACGCATCACCACGTATACGCGAGCTTCAGTTTCACTGCGCTTGCGGAATGATCTTTATTTTGAACGTTTTTTAGACTCTCTGTAATTCTTATCGATGTTTCGCTACGCATCAAATTTTTCTAGCCGTTTGTAATCGCCATATTCATTTTGAATTGCCTTGTTTTACTCTTTTACTTCATAAACACGTTTCACGCCTGTTTTATAAACTCTACATTGTTATTGACAACTTAGCTCGAATCATTTTATAGGGTATTCTGTTTCATGTCTGTAACATACCTGTGGCCCCTTCACAACAATTTCTCCAGGTTGGTTGGGTCCGAGAACTTCGGAGGTGTCAGTACTTACGACTTTGATCAAAGTGTTTGGTACTGGTTTGCCTACTGTGGTATAGCTCTCGACGTCTCTGTCCGGCAGAATCGTGGTCGGTGAAGTTTCCGTCATACCGTAAGCTGTTAAAAATGAGGGATTGCGTGAGCCTCACTTACACAGTAAAACCATTTCGTGAAATATTATTGAAAGTTCACAACTCTAATGAAAACACACACACACATACACACACACAGACAGACAGACAGACACAAACATACACACACAGGCAGACAGAGAGACAGACACACACACACACACACACACACACACACACACACACACACACACACGTACACGCGTGCGTGCAGTTAAACATTGAATAAACCCTAATTATGTCGATATAGATCCTTAAATTAGGCAACTGAAAGAATAACTGTCAACAGAATAAACGAGCTGTCTGTTTTTACAAAATAAATAAATAAAAGAAAATCGGACTTATATTGGGCTATTAAAGTGGTCGGGAAACTTCAAAGTCAATTTTCTCGAGAATTTTTGAGAGCTGCATCGAACTGCTTTCGGATATTAGTATTTGAGTTCTGAACTTCACGTATAATAAATATAAAAAATTACAAAAATCCGATTGGTGTCCTGTCTGGTTGTGAACCCTGCTAGCAGGAGTCATTCGCTCCGACTGATCGCTTCGTAGATCGCACATGTATGGGCAAATCGCAGAGATCGGTCAATGATCGTTGATTGTATTGAAATCTCAGGCATGCGATTCCTGCTTGCAGTATGGCTGCCTGGCTGGTTAGCAATGGTATGTAGCTACGTCTGCGCCTTGTTTCTCTAGATGTTTCCACTGGTACACTTACCATATGTAAAAGGCGTCAGTGAACGGTTAGGCAATGTCGTCTGCCGACGAGATTTCAAACCTATTTTTCGAAGCAGTCACAGGATCCACGAAACGATAGGTTCAAACAGGGAGATCTGTCAGCTTACGAGTAGCAGAAAACGAACGCTATGTACGATTACAACAACATAATAAATCGGCGATAGCGGAACACCACCGTGACTGTGGACAACCTATCAGGTTCCAGGAAGCCCCAGTACTGGAGAAAAAATCGTGGATGCGAGAAAGCAAAATACGGGGGGCGATCGAAATTATTAAGCAGCCTGACAACATCAACAGAGAAGATGGCTACAAACTCCAGGCTTCCTGGCTGCCGGCCATCCCAGTCCAACGGCCAGAAGCTGCACGGGACCCGGGCGTATCTGCACAAACAGCTGTAGAGCAACTGCCAGTCCACTTCCGCTCACACCCGGGGGAAAACGTGCCGACCAGCAGCCGAACACTGATTGGCGGACAGCTACCAATCGTTGACGGCATGGACGTCCACGAATAGCCTCTTTCCTTCCATCTTCCCTTACGTCATGACTAGCCAATCATATTAGAGGGCCAATTAAAAGCTTTACAACAGTGACGTCAGACATCGATAGCCTGTAATAATTAGAAGCGCCTATCCCCATGCAAAACCAGTCGTGCCCTGAGGAAGGTCGTTGCAATTCAGCCGAAACGTCGGTTTTGTTAGTTTTTAGCAACGACGCGGCATAGTACCTAGAAGAATTTTAATCACTGTGACATCGGCCGCGTAAGCCTACGTTCTTATATCAGGTTTATTGCACTCCATCCGTGGATGTACACGACCTAATAGCTCGCGTGCATGCCGCTTCGGCAATGGTGGACGCAGGTATGTTGCTTATATCCGGCAAAGAATGATCCAGCGAGTGGCGAAGTGTTCGGAATTGTAAGGTGGTCGCTTTGAACATCTTATCTAATATGAAAGTTGCTCGTACGTGCTTGTATCAGCTCTGTGAAGATAAGCGTGTACGTCAAGTGTACAGTGTGCATACAGTGTGCATAGCATAATGTTCAGTCTAGTGTAGCCGACATATTGTGTTTCTTGTACCTCACTGGATACAGACGATTTTACTGTATCCACTATTATTTTCTATTGGCTTCGCTAGTCTCATGGAGGAAAGAGAAGTGGTTGTTTACGTTTGTAAGACGTTTATGTTATCTTTTAATGTTTAAATGAAGGTAATGGCAACAGAAATAAATACACAAGATGCCGCATTTTTCGGGACTGGTTACAATTTGATGCTTTAACTGAAAAAAAAAAGTTTGGCGTGAACGCGACTCGAATATCGGCGAGCCTGCATGTCCGTCACCCAAGGCACTGCCTTGTCTCACGGAGATAATGGGGCAACTCCAAGGCATCGCATAATTCATGCTACCTGTTCATAGCCACGCTGAAGCGCAGTTACAGTGTTACCTAGGCCTCGTTTTTTGAATAATATTTCTATTAAACCTTCTGACGACACTAGGTTTTGCTAGACACACTTTCGACTCGAATTGGGATGAGGGATCGCATGCCGACCGCCCAGTGCGGAATTTTTTTTTCCAGCCTGCGTGTTCTGTAATATAATCTAGGGTTCCTAAGAAGAGTTTTTCGAAACGAGCTTAATAAATTAAAATTTCCGTTTTTATAAACTTATTTTTTTGCAAGTGTTTTTGAGGGAATGGAGATAAACAGCGATTGCTGCTGAACAAAGCAATTCATTTTCCGTAATAAAACTTCTCGACGCAGCGGCGCAATAATGGTTGGAGCTGCTTGGCAAACGAGTGACCGACTGCATCAGTAAGGCGTGCAACGGATCGCTGCGATCCGCCGCTCGTGTATGGGGACCCAAAGCACATACAGCAGCTTCGCTGCACACATAACCACGGGAGTTCCATATCGGTATGAACATGGTGTTTCTACGAGGGTGAGTCAAATGAAAACCTTAAATTAGTAGTAAAAACTCGAAATTCCGCGCCGTTATCCTGTAAGTTGGTAAGCGTGCTACAAACAGCTTGCAGAATTGCCTGTAGGTGGCAGCATAGTGCAGATGCACACATACCGTCGCAGCATCAGTATAAAGATGGCCGCCCAACTTGCGACTTGCACCAGGGAAGAACAGCGTTCTGTTATTCGGTTTTTGCGTAGTGGAGGTGTGAAACCTATTGAAATTCATCGACGAATGAAGGTTCAGTACGGTGATGCATGTTTGTCACAGCAGCAAGTCTACGAATGGAGCAGGAAGTTCGCAAATGGTGTGACTTCAGTGGAAGATGCTCCTCGTCCAGGTCAGGCACAACGAGTTGTGACTCCACAGAACATTGCAGCAGTTGAAGCCGTAGTGAAGGAAAACCTACTGAATGACATTGCAGCATGTCTACAGATTAGTCATGGGTCAGCATTGTGCACGATGTGCTCCAGGTTCACAAAGTGTCTGCAAGTTGGGTGTCACGGCAGCTGACTCCTGAAATGAGACAACGACGTGCTGATGCTTGTGAAGAGCTTCTTCGGCGCTCTGAACGAGAAGGTGATGGCTTCCTTGCAAAAATCGTTACTGGGGACGAAACCTGGGTTCCCTTCCACCAACCGGAAACAAAGAGAGTGACCAAGGAACGGCGCCATTCCTCATCACCAAAACCAAAGAAGTTTCGAAGGTTATGCTGACTCTCTTTTGGGACGAAAAAGGCGTCATTTTGGAGCATTACATGCCTAGAGGGACCACTGTCACCAGTGCATCATACACAGATCTCCTAAAAAATCATCTGCGGCCAGCAACCAAAGCAAAGCGTTGTGGATGGCTGTCAGCAGGTGTCCTTTTGCAACATGATAATGCAAAGCCCCACACACTGCCCATACAACAGTTGCAACAATCACAGACCTGAATTTGAAAGTCTTCCTCATCCACCATACTTACGAGACATTGCCCCAAGTGATTTCCATATGTCTGGACCACTCAAAGACGCAATGGGAGGAAAGAAGTTCCGTTCTGATGAAGAGGTACGCCATGCGGTGCATGAGTGGTTGCGCGGACTACCAAAATAATTTTTTTATAAAGGAATTTATGCACTTTGTAAGCGCTGGAGGACTTGCATTGATCTGTATGCCCGACCGAGACTCGAACTCGGGACCTTTGCCTTTCGCGGGCAAGTGCTCTACCATCTGAGCTACCGAAGCACGACTCACGCCCAGTCTCACAGCTTTATCTGCCAGGAAGTTTCATATCAGCGCACACTCCGCTGCAGAGTGAAAATCTCATTCTGGAAACATCCCCCAGGCTGTGGCTAAGCCATGTCTCCGCAATATCCTTTCTTTCAGGAGTGCTAGTTCTGCATGATTCGCAGGAGAGCTTCTGTAAAGTTTGGAAGGTAGGAGACGAGATACTGGCAGAACTAAAGCTGTGAGACCGGGCGTGAGTCGTGCTTGGGTAGCTCAGTTGATAGAGTACTTGCCGCGAAAGGCAAAGGTCCCGAGTTCGAGTCTCGGGGTGGCATACAGGTTTATTCAGCCAAGAAATTTCATATGAGCGCACACTCCGCTGCAGAGTGAAAATCTCATTCTAATGCCACAACTGTTCATTGCCGAGCTCTAGCAGTCATGGATATCAAACAGTACGGATGGTGTAGTGTGTTAATTCAAACCATAGCCGTTGTACTGCCATTCATCCGCCATTAATAGCCGACCCTATGTACGTTAAGACGCCTACAACGCTGTCTATTAATAAAATTTTCGTTTGTTCCGTGACGTTTCTCCTGGGTCAACAATATACTGTTTAAATTTGACGTCATTCTAAGCAGTGGTTCACTGTGCACGGTGTTTAAGGAGAGCCTATATATTGACATTGCGGTCACGGACACGGAAAACTTTTATTGAGAATGACAACGACCGCGGAAGCCTACTCTTACAGTTGTCTGCGTTGTTAGAAAAAATGTAGTGGTCGAAAGTTTCTGTTACGTTACATCAGAACCAGATTTAATGACCTTGAATTTTAGGTTACAGTGTGCATAGTAGTTTTCGTCTGAAGTATTTGATACGGGAGAGGAGTGGTCGAAATCGATAATGGATGTATAGAGGGAGGGGCGAGTTCAGTAGAACTACACTCATCAGGCAGAACATTACGACCGCCGACCTGTCATCGGTATAAACCCGTCCAGGCAACGGCAGCGTCGCCTGGCGAGGAATCACTGCCAACCAGACACACGCTCTGTTAATGTAGTAGCACTGAGGGTAGAAGGGGGAAGGCGTGTGATACATCTGAGTTTTAGCAAGGGCAGATTGTGATGGCCTGGGTGTTTGACACGAGTATTTCTGAAACTGCACGACTTGCCGGGTGTTCGAGAAGAGCTGTGTTGTGTCTCTTCAACACGTGGCGAAACCGAGAGGAAACCACATCCAGACGCTGTAGCGTTGGGTGGTCGCCCACCATGAAGGATGTCAGACATCGTAGGCTGAGCAGATTGCTGAAACAGGTTAGGCGGCGAACTGTGGCGGCACTAACATCAGACATTAGTGCAGGGCGGAATACAAGTGTGTCTGAACACGGAGTGCACCGAACATTGATGTTGGGCCTCCGTAGCCGATGACCCACGCTTGTGCCGATGTTAACACCACGACATCGGCAACTACGAGTGAAACTACAATGAAATGACAACCCTTAGCTGCTTATAGGCGTTGACATACGTCAACGGGAACAGATGAAAATGTGTGCCCCGACCGGGACTCGAACCCGGGATCTCCTGCTTACGTGGCAGACGCTCTATCCATCTGAGCCACCGAGGACACAGAGGACTGCAGGGACTTATCTCTGGCACGCCTCCCGCGACACCCACATTCTCAACGTATTGTCCCGCACTACATTTGTAGTGCCTGTTACGACGTTTGTAGTGCATGTCAACGCCTATAAGCAGCTAAGGGTTGTCATTTCATTGTAATTTCATTCTAACGAACTGCTTGGTCACTGATGGTATCTGTTCTTTCGGACATATACTTAGTATATATGTAACTACGAGTGAAATGCGGTCGCGATCATCGGCGCTGCACGTTGGCGCAGTGGCAGAGCGCTGCATGGTCTGATGAGTCCCCATACCTTCTTCAAGGTGCCAATGGGAGGGCGCGAATTGTTCGTTTTAAAGGGGAATACACAAGCTGGCGACGGATCCATTTTGTCCTGGGGAACATTCACGTGGGCATCAATGGGTCCAGTGGAGCTCGTGCGAGGCACCATGACGGTCAAGGGGTATCAGTTGGTTGACCACGTACACTCCTTCATGACGGTCATGTATGCGGACAGCAGTGGAATTTTTCAACAAGATAATGCACCGTGTAACAAGACCAGGAATGTGATGGGGTGACTCGACGAACATAGTGGCGAGTTCCAATTGATGTGCTGCTCACACAAATAGCTACATATGAACCCGATCGAGCACGTCTGGGATGTGATTGGACGTGGCATCAGAGCTCATTGATCCCCTACCAGGAATTTACGGGGATTGGGTGACTTTTGTGTGCATACGTGGTGCCAGATCCGTCCAGCGACCTACCAGGGCCTCACTGCTTCCAAGCCTCGACGCGTCGCCGCTGTTATCCGTGGCCGAGGTGGACACACCTAATGTTCTAATGTTCTGGCTGGTCAGTGTGTATGACCTGTGGGTCACAAATGAAGTTGATGTGCGAGTAACTTGTGAAGCTGCCTACGCGCAGACGTGGTGTACCGGTGTCCTAGAGTAGCTTGTGGCTCACTTTGGAAGAACTTGAGACTGGCGGGCGCCCTCTCGAAGAACCGGGCGATGTCCTTCTCCCCCACTGGGGCGGCGGACGAGACGGCGCGACGCACGGTCTGCAGGTGGCTCTTCTTGACGGACGGGTGGCCGGCCAGGAACAGCACCATGGGAGGCACCAGGTACAGCAGCGTCGCCTGCGGAACACACCGAGGCGGTGGGCGACGTATCACCTGACTACCTGACACAAGTCACAGCGGCCGGAAAGCAGCAGTTTTCACAATAACGCCTTTGGCAGCAACGAAAAGTGGCATACACTCCGCTGGAATTTTTTCGCGCAAAGACCTCGTTGGTTAAGTTTAATGCTAATTAACTAGGAAACTGCCCGAGGTTTCCAGTTTTTGTCTTAACAGTTATTTCTTAGCGCAGCTACCCTGCAACACTCATTCAAGTTTTACAGACCGTTTCTGACGACCCTGTAAAACTACGCTACTGGCTATTAAAATTGCTACCACAACAAGAAATGCAGATGATCAACTGGTATTCATTGGACAAATATACTATACTAGAACTGACATGTGATCACATTTTCACGCAATTTGGGTGCATAGATCCTGAGAAATCAGTACCCAGAACAACCACCTCTGGCCGTAATAACGGCCTTGATACGCCTGGGCATTGAATCAAACAGAGCTTGGATGGCGTGTACAGGTACAGCTGCCCATGCAGTCTCAACACGATACCACAGTTCATCAAGAGTAGTGACTGGCGTATTGTGACGAGCCAGTTGCTCGGCCACCATTGACCAGACGTTTTCAATTGGTGAGACATCTGGAGAATGTGCTGGCCAGAGCAGCAGTCGAACATTTTCTGTATCCAGAAGGACCCGTACGGGACCTGCAACATGCGGTCGTGCATTATCCTGCTGAAATGTTGGGTTTCGCAGGGACCGAATGAAGCGTAGAGCCATGGGTCCTAACACATCTGAAATGTAACGACCACTGTTCAAAGTGCCGTCAATGCGAACAAGAGGTCACCGAGACGTGTAACCAATGGCACCCCATACCATCACGCCGGGTGATACGCCAGTATGGCGATGACGAATACAAGTTTCCAATGTGCGTTCACCGCGATGTCGCCAAACATGGATGCGACTATCATGATGCTGTAAACAGAACCTGGCTTCATCCGAAAAAATGACGTTTTGCCAGTTTCGTCGTTGAGTACACCATCGCAGGCGCTCCTGTCTGTGATGCAGTGTCAAGGGTAACCGCACCCATTGTCTCAGAGCTGATAGTACGTGCTGCTGCAAACGTCGTCGAACTGTTCGAGTTGATGGTTGTTGACTTGCGAACGTCCCCATCTGTTGACTCAGGGATCGAGACGTGGCTGCACGATCCGTTACAGCCATGCGGATAAGATGGCTGTCATCTCGACTGCTAGTGATACGATGCCGTTGGGATCGAGCACGGCGTTCCGTTTTACCCTCCTGAACCCAACGATTCCATATTCCGCTAACAGTCATTGGACCTCGACCAACGCGAGCAGCAATGTTGCGATACGATAAACCGCACTCGCGATAGGCTACAATCCGACCTTTATCAAAGTCGGAAACATGATGGTACGCATTTCTCCTCCTTATACGAGGCATCACAACAACGTTTCACCAGGCAACGTCGGTCAACTGCTGTTTGTGTATGAGAAATGGTTGGAAACTTTCCTCCCGTCAGCACGTTGTAGGTGTCGCCACCGGCGCCAACCTTGCGTGAATGCTCTGAAAAGCTAATCATTTGCATATCACAGCATGTTCTTCCTGTCGGTTAAATTTCGTGTCTGTAGCACGTCATCTCCGTGGTGTAGCAATTTTAATAGCCAGTAGTGTATATTGTGAATAGGAACGGTCCTACGACACTCCCCTGCGGCACGCCTGAAGTCACTCTTACTTCGGAAGACTTCTCTCCATTGAGAATGACATGCTGCGTTCTGTTACGTAGGAACTCTTCGATACAATCACACACTATAATGGCGACGTCATGACCGCTTTACACGACTTTCACCCGCTACCTTTTTTTTTCTTTCTCTCTTCTACAAATTAATGTGAGTAGCACTTATAATATCTGAACAAATGTATCAGAATGGGCGAACGGCTATTAGTGGACATAAATGTGACGTGTTCACACGCTTCGCCTTTATGAAGGCTCGATCTCTGCTGGGGACACCTTCGGCGAGGTGTCTAAATGTCCGTGGAGGGATGGCAGCCCATTTTTGGTGAAGATCAGAAACCGGAGGATGTAGTGAAGTTGGGCACTGGGGTCTGGAGCCAAGTCGACGTTCTGACTCATCCCAGAGATGTTCCCTTGGGTCCAGATTGGGACTCTGGGCAGGCCAGTCTATTTCAGAGGTGTTATTGTCCACAGATAATTGCCTCAGAAACGCTTCTCTATGACAGGTTTAATTGTCGTACTGATACAAACATTCATCATCTCCAGGATGTTCCTCTTCTTTATGCAGTACCTAACGCCGTAACATGTGTTCGTGTCCTTGCGCGTTTTGGGTTTCCTTAAGCGCAGTAAGAAGATCACACCCTAACCACGAAAAACGCCTCCCAAAATTATAACGCCTCCTCCTCCGTGCTTCACTGTTGGCACTACACATGATGGCAGGTGACGTTCCCCAGGCATTCGACAAACCCAAACCCTTCCATTGGTTTGCCGCAGGGCATATCGCGTTTCATCGCTCCAAATCACTCGTTTCCCGCCATCCACTGTCCAGCAGTGCCGCTCTCTACATCACCTCAAGTGTCGGTTAGTACCGACTACAGAAATATGTGGCTCAAGAGGAACTGCTCGACCGTTCTACCCCATTCCATTGTGACCCTGTCATCAATGGCTGTAAATGATCTCCAAGTGGCTGCCCATATCCACTTCTTGCCAATGAACGGTTCAGTTGGACGTGAGTATCCAGTCTGTTACATGTAAACACATTCCACACCATTATGGAACCACCATCATCTTGCACAGTGCCTTGTTGACGACTTGTCTCCATCCCCTCGTGGTGTCTGCGCCACACTAGAACCCCACCACCAGCTCTTACCAAATGGCTCAAATGGCTCTGAGCACTATGGGACTTAACTACTGTGGTCATCAGTCCCCTAGAACTTAGAACTACTTAAACCTAACTAACCTAAGGACACCACACACATCCATGCCTGAGGCAGGATTCGAACCTGCGACCGTAGCAGTCGCGCGGTCTTACCAACTGAAATCGGGACTCGTCTGACGAGGCCACCGTTTCCCAGAGTCCAGCCGATTTGCTAACGAGCCCAGGAGAGGTGGCTGCAGGCGATGTAGCGATGTCAGCAAAGGCACTCGCGTCGATCTTCTGCTGCCATAGCCCACTGACGCCAAATTTCGCCGCGCTGTGCTAATGGGTACGTTCGACGTACGTCCCACATTGATCTCTGCGGTTATTTTATGCAGTTGCTTGTCTCTTAGCACTGGAAACTCTACGCAAACGCCGCTGCTCTCGCTCGTTAAGTGAAAGCCGTCGGCTACTGCGTTGTCCGTAGTGAGGGGTCAGGCCTGAAATTTGGGATCCTCGGTACACACTTGACACTATGGATCTCGGAATATCGAATTCCCTAACGATTTCCGAAATGGAATATCCTATAGGTCTAGCTCCAACTACCATTCCGCATTCAAAATCTGTTAATTCCAATCGTGCAGCAACAGTCACATCGGAAACCTTTTCACATCAATCATCTGAGTGCAAATGGCATCTCTGCCAATGCACTGACCTTTTATACCTTGTGCACACGATATAACAGCCATCTCTGTACACAAAGTAAATGTTATTGATATAGAGAAAGAAAAGCAACGGAGCAAGGATTGAACCCTGGGGGTAGTTCTCAGATAAAATATTTCCATGATGAGTTCTTTGATCAATAAACAGCTCGTTTACGTCAATTTTTCAGGTAACTGTCAAAGCACAGTATAGCACTGTTTGAAAAAATTCAGCTGTTTCATTTTTTAATTAGCATTCCGAAATCAACAGAATAAAAGTACTTATTGAAATTAAGCAATCTGAAAATGATGTATCCACAACTGTCCATCAAATGTATATCAAGTCGTCACTGAGTTTAATAATGCATTTGGTGCACTATGGCGTTTTTAAAAACTGAATTTCCATTTACGTATTATGGATGTCATAAGTACATGAATAATTTTGTCCCATGCAGCTGTGGCCTGTGAAACACTTAACTGCCAGGCTGATAAAGCTATACTCACCTTTAGAAAATTTTGACAAAAGAATCTCTGATTACACACTGACGTGACAAAAGTTATGGGACAGCGATATGTATATATATAGATGGCGGTGCGATCGCATACACAACGTATAAAAGGACACTGCACTGGTGGTACTGTCATTAACACGAATTGGTAGCTGCATCTACAAGCATGGGCCATTTCGGAAATAGTTAGGGCATCCAACATTCCGAGATCCACAGTGTCAACAGTGTGCCCAAATTTCAAATTTCAGGCATTTCCTCTCACCACGGACAATGCATTTGACGACCGATAGTAGCGGCCTTTGCGTAGAGTTGTCAGTGCTGACAGACAAGCAACACTACGTTAAATAACAACAGAAATCAATGTGGGACGTATGACGAACGTATCGGTTAAGACGGTGCGGCGAAATTTGGCGTTAACGGTGTATGACAGCAGACTACCGGCGCGAGTGTCTTTGCTAAAAGCTGTATAGGTTGAATCCTAGACGACTAGAAAACAGTGGCCTCGTCAGATGAGCTCCGTTTTCAGTTGGTAGGGTTCGAGTGTGGCACAGGCTCCATGAAGCCATGGGCCCAAGATGTCAAGGAAGGTGGTGGCGCCTCCATATTGGTGCCGTCGGTGTTCACATGGAATGGATTCGTCCCTGATTATGTCCGGCTACTTGGAGACCATTTGCAAACATTCATGGACTTCCTGTTCCCAAACAGCTTCGCAATTTTATGGATAACAATGCACCATGTCACTGGGCCAGAACTGTTTGTAGTTGGTTTGAAGAACTTCTGAAACTATTCGAGGGATTGATTTGGCCACCCAGACCTCCCAACATCAATCGTATTGAACCTTCTTGGGACATAATCGAGAGGTCAGTTCGTGCACAAAATCCTGGAACGGAAACAGTTTGAGAGTTACGAACGGTTAGAGACGCAGTATGGCCCAGTATTTTTGCAGGGGACTTCCAACGAAGTGATGAGTCCATGCCATGTTGGGCTGCGGCACTACGCCAGGCAACACGACATTAGGAGGTGTCCTGTGACTTTTGTCACCTCAGTGTAAGGCATTAGTGACTGTGAACGAGAGAACCAGGCCAACTTTTTCACTCTTTCATGTTCAAAGTGATTCCTTAGGGTTTAGTTTACGACCCAGGTTTT
Organism: Schistocerca cancellata; assembly: GCF_023864275.1. Classification (NCBI taxonomy): domain Eukaryota; kingdom Metazoa; phylum Arthropoda; class Insecta; order Orthoptera; family Acrididae; genus Schistocerca; species Schistocerca cancellata. The sequence continues at coordinate 10,285,888 of NC_064635.1, read as the reverse complement.
GTATCTATCAAGATAATTAATTAGGGTTTAGTTTATGACCCAGGTTTTGTATCTATCAAGACACTAAATAAAGCTCATCTTCATGTTCTTTGGGCCACTTAGATACTGGTAGGTATTTTCAGCATATAAATCGCATACAAAACATTGCGACGCATAGAAAATTATGAAAAGCACTGGACAATGGACTGAACCGTGCAGGCATTTCTAAGAAGTAGGATTCCGAGACTTCTCTAATCGCTATAACAGATGGTGCTGGTGTCAGAACGACACGACTCACCTTGTGCTTGGCCAAAACGTCGAGGAAGAGAGCGGGCTCGAACTTGGGCATGCACACCATGGTGGCTCCGGCACACACCTTCTGCAGCATGATGAGCGCCAGGGCGTACAGGTGGTACATCGGCAGCACGACCGGCACCACATTTCCCGGCTCGCACACCCCACCTGCAAAGTGGTGGTGAGTCACTGGTGGGAAAGCCACAACTAATGCAGACTCTAAAGAACGCACTTTCTCTGACATTCGAACTGCGAGGTGCATTCAAGTTCTAAGGCCTCCGATTTTTTTTCTCCGGACTGGAAAGAGATAGAAACATGCACATTGTTTTAAAATGAGGCCGCGTTCATTGTCAATACGTCCCAGAGATGGCAGCACCGTACGGCAGATGGAATTTTACAGCCAGCGACGAGAATGAGAACTGTTTTAAATACTTAAAATGGCGACGTTTTCCTTACTTGAACAGCATGCAATCATTCGTTATCTGAATTTGCGTGGTGTGAAACCAATTGAAATTCATTGACAGTTGAAGGAGACATGTGGTGATGGAGTTATGGATGTGTCGAAAGTGCGTTCGTGGGTGCGACAGTTTAATGAAGGCAGAACATCGTGTGACAACAAACCAAAACAACCTCGGGCTCGCACAAGCCGGTCTGACGACGTGATTGAGAAAGTGGAGAGAATTGTTTTGTAGGATCGCCGAATGACTGTTGACCAGATCGCTTCCAGAGTTGGCATTTCTGTGGGTTCTGTGCACACAATCCTGAATGACGACCTGAAAATGCGAAAAGTGTCATCCAGGTGGGTGCCACGAATGCTGACGGACGACCACATGGCTGCCCGTGTGGCATGTTGCCAAGCAATGTTGACGCGCAACGACAGCATGAATGGGACTTTCTTTTCGTCGGTTGTGACAATGGATGAGACGTGGATGCCATTTTCCAATCCAGAAACAAAGCGCCAGTCAGCTCAATGGAAGCGCACAGATTCACCGCCACCAAAAAAATTTCGGGTAACCGCCAGTGTGGAAAAAATGATGGTGTCCATGTTCTGGGACAGCGAGGGCGTAATCCTTACCCATTGCGTTCTAAAGGGCACTACGGTAACAGGTGTAGCCTACGAAAATGTTTTGAGGAACAAATTCCTTCCTGCACTGCAACAAAAACGTCTGGGAAGGGCTGCGCGTGTGCTGTTTCACCAAGACAACGCACCTGCACATCGAGCTAACGTGATAACAACTTTGAAGTGATTCTTCATGCTCCCTACTCACCTGACCTGGCTCCCAGTGACTTTCGGCTTTTTCCAACAATGAAAGACACTCTCCGTGGCCGCACAATCACCAGCTGTGCTGATATTGCCTCAGCGATTTTCCAGTGGTCAAAACAGACTCCTAAAGAAGCCTTCGCCGCTGCAATGGAATCATGCCGTCAGCGTTGTGAAAAATGTGCACGTCTGCAGGGCGATTACGTCGAGAAGTAACGCCAGTTTCATCGATTTCGGGTGAGTAGTTAATTAGAAAGAAAATCGGAGGCCTTAGAACTTGAATGCACCTCGTACCCTACTGGCCATTAAAATTGCTACACCAATAAGAAATAGAGATGATAAACGGGTATTCATTGGACAAATATATTATACTAGAACTGACATGTGATTACATTTTCACGCAATTTGGGTGCATAGATCCTGAGAAATCAGTACCCAGAACAACCACCCCAGGCCGTAATAACGGCCTTGATAAACCTGGGCATTGACTCAAACAGAGCTTGGATGGCGTGTACAGGTACAGCTGCCCATGCAGCTTCAACACGATACCACAGTTCATCAAGAGTAGTGACTGGCATATTGCGACGAGCCAGTTGCTCGGCCTCCATTGACCGGACGTTTTCAATTGGTGAGAGATACAGAGAATGTGCTGGCCAGGGCAGCAGTCGAACATTTTCTGTATCCACAAAGGCCCGTACAGGACCTGCAACATGCGGTCGTGCATTATCCTGCTGAAATGTAAGGTTTCGCAACGATCGAATGAAGGGTAGAGCCACGGGTCGTAACACATCTGAAATGTAGCGTCCACTGTTCAAAGTGCCTTCAATGCGAACAAGGGGTGACCGAGACGTGTAAGCAATGCCACCCCATACCATCACGCCGGGTGATACGCCACTATGGCGATGACGAATACACGCTTCCAATCTGCGTTCACCGCGATGTCGTCAAACACGCATGCGACCATCATGATGCTGTAAATAGTACCTGGATTCATCCGAAAAAATGACGTTTTGCCATTCGTGCACGCAGGTTCGTCGTTGAGTACACCATCGCAGGCGCTCCTGTCTGTGATGCAGCGTCAAGGGTAACCGCAGCCACGGTCTCCGAGCTGATAGTCCATGCTGCTGCAAACGTCGTCGAACTGTTCGTGCAGATGGTTATTGTCTTGCAAACGTCCCCATCTGTTGACTCAGGGATCGAGACGTGGCTGCACGATCCGTAACAGCCATGCGGATAAGATGCCTGTCATCTCGACTGCTAGTGATACGAGGCCGTTGGGATCCAGCACGGAGTTCCGTATTACCCTCCTGAACCCACCATTTCCATATTTTGCTAACAGTCATTCCATCTCGACCAATGCGAGCAGCTATCTCGCGTTGCGATAAACCGCAATCGCGATAGGCTACAATCCGACCTTTATCAAAGTCGGAAACGTGATGGTACGCATTTCCCCTCCTTACACGAGGCATCACAACAACGTTTCACCAGGCAACGCCGGTTAACTGCTGTTTGTGTATGAGAAAACTGTTGGAAACTTTCCTCATGTCAGAACGTTGTAGGTGTCGCCACCGTCGCCAACCTTGTGTGAATGCTGTGAAAAGCTAATCATTTGCATGTCACAGCATCTTCTTCCTGTCGGTTAAATTTCGCGTCTGTAGCACGTCATCTTCGTGGTGTAGCAATTTTAATGGCCATTAGTGTATTTTGCTTGGCATGCTGTAGCCGGTGAGACTCAGCTTCTTTCCTGTTTGAGAACATAACGAGGTGTGTGAGAAAAGTAATGAGACTGACAACATTCTGAACGGTCTTGCAAGGGTGTGTTGTTCTACCTGTGTAGACTGAAGTGTTCATCTCTTCCAGGTGCTTAGTCCGAGTTTCAGATACATAAAGCCATCGTGTGATTTTTGAGAGCGCCATCAGTGAAGTTGTTTTTGTCGTGCGGTATGAAACTGGAACAGCAGAATTTAGAGCGACTTCATGCCATCAAGGTTTGTGTTAAACTTGGGGAATCCTCGACTGTGGAAAGTTGCCCTATGGGGAACATTGTTTATCATATACACTGACACGTCAGAGAAACTGGAATAGGCGTGCATATTCAAGTACAGAGCTTTGTAAATAGGCAAAATGCGGCGCTGCGGTCAGCAACGCCTATACAAGACAACAAGTGTCTGGCGCAGCTGTTAGATCGGTTACTGCTGCTACAGCGGCAGGTTATCAAGATTTAAGTCAGTCTGAGCGTGGTGTAATAATTGGAACACGAGCGATGAGACACATCATCTCCGAGGCAGCGATGAAGCAGGGATTTTCCCATACCACCATTTCACTAGTGTGCCGTGAATATCAGGAATTTGATAAGACATCAAATCTCCGACATCGTTGCTGCCGGAAAAAGATCCTGCCAGAACGGGACCAACGACGACTGAAGAGATCGTTCAATGTGACAGATGTGCAACCCTTCCGCTCCAGATTTCAATGCTGAGCCATTAACAAGTGTCAGCATGCGAAACATTCAACGAAACATCATCGATATGGGCTTTCGGAGAAGGTCCAAGGTGTCTGTTGATGACTGCATGACAGAAAGCTTTACGCCTCTCCTGGCCCTGACTGTTGATGACTGGAAACATGTTTCTTGGTCGGACGAGTCTCGTTTCACATTGCATTGAGTTGATGGATGAGTACGGGTATGGAGACAACCTCATGAATCCATGGACGCTGCATGTCAGTGGGGGGCTGTTCAAGCTGGTGGAGACTCTATAATGGTGTGGGGCGTGTGCAGTTGGAGTGATATGGGAGCCCTGATACGTCTAGATACGACTCTGACAGGTGACATGTACATAAGTATCCTGTCTGATCGCCTGCATCGATTCATTTCCAGTGTGCATTCCGACAGGCTTGGGCAATTCCAGCAGGACAATGCGACGTCACACGTCCAGAATTGCTCCAGGTACACCCTTCTAGGTCCGCTGGCCACCAAGCTGCCCAGACATGAACATTATTGAGCATGTCCTGGATTCCTCGCAACGTGCTGCTCAGAAGAGATCTCTACCCCCTCGTACTCTTACGGATTTATGGCCAGCCCTGCAGGATTCATGGCCCAGTTCACTCCAGCACTACTTCACGCATTAGTCGAGACCACGCCACGTCGTGTTGCTGCAGTTGTGCGTGGTCGCGGGGGCCCTATACGGTACCAGCTTCTTTGACTCTTCAGTGTATGTTGGCCACAACGTGTTGGTACATGCAGCATCTGTTTGGTTATGAGTTACATTCTTTCACACGGCTTATGAAGCCTTGCCACCATGGCACCTCTTTCTGCACGTGTCGCAAGTACATCTAGCCGCTGAGGCTGGAGCAGCGGTAGCACTGCGAAGCTTTTTCTGCCTCAGTGTGTCTAACAAGCCTTTTGGCTGTAGAAATCTCTACAAGCACCACCCCACGTGATAATCTCTCAGGATCCGTACGGTAGACGTGACCCAGCCGGCGGAGTCGTCTCTGCTTCAAGGCAGCTGAAATGCTGTTGCAGTTAGTTTTAGGCAGTACTGCCCGTTATCAGAAGCACGAGTTTTTTGCTGGGACAAGTCATTTTTGGAAGTGGGAGAATACGTAAACGATGAACCTCGCTCAGGGAGACCTTCAACTTCAAAAACCGACGAAAATGTCGAACGTGAGCTTGCTGTTGTTGAGGTTGTTCCCCCAGGGCAAAGTGTCAATCAAGTGTTTCACAAGGCTCAGGAAAACGCTGGCTCCAGTGAGACACGGCATTGCGTCAGGACAACGCCCCATGTCACACGGACAGTTCCGGCACGGAATTTTTGGCCCCACAAGGCATTCCTCTTTACCCACAGCCCCCCTCACTCCCCCCCTCCCCCCGTTTGGAGCTACGTCGCTATAGTTCTGTCTGGTAATTACGTTTCTATAATTAACACAGCTATGAAAAGAGGCTATATGTCGCTTCCTGAAGCCTTTTCTCAAATTATTTGGACGAAAATAAAATTATGATGTTAAACCGTTCAGGAAATATCTGAGGTGAGTAGCTTAGATGAATCACGCTATTTAGGAATTAGGTTACACAAACAAAGGCGACCTACTGTCCCACACCTCATACTGCCTCAGCAGTTAAGTATCTAAAAACGTCATATCGAGGTGTGATATGTGGCAAATTAGCTGGGCTGATCAAAAACACAAACGTACGAGTAAGTTCAGCACCTCTAACGAACTAAGTAAACGGCTTGTACACAACATAAAGGCCGTATGAACAAATCTGGTTACAACTGCCATCTACGTAATCACCTGCATACGGAGCACAACATTTTATGGAGGGCGTTCAATAAGTAATGCAACAATTTTTTTTTCTGAAAGCAGTTTGGTTTTATTGTCGATTCCAACACGTCATATTATTCCCCACTCTTTTGGCTACAAAAGCCTGTTTTTTCAAAGTAATCTCCATTCAATGCGACCTCACCTTACTGGCAGGACCTGTATGCTTGCACAGTATCAGTCTAGTGCATGACGTCGGAGCCAGTATCTGGCTGCGTCAGTAACCTCCCCGCCATCCACGTAGTGCTTCCCTCAGAGTGTATCCTTTATTGGGCCAAACAGATGGATGTCGGAGGGCACGAGACCCGGGCTGTCTGGTGGACGAGGAAGAACAGTCCACTGAAGTTCTGTGAACTTGTCTCGAGTGTGCAGCCTAGTGTGAGACCTTCCGTTGTCGTCTGAGGGCGTGGCTTTGAGTTTTTTCTTCGGGGGAGAGGTATAGTCTGTCTGTAAACTGAAGAGCGAGCAACGCTTTTGGTGGGGGAAGTGGCCTTTCCCGGAAGACCCCTGCCACCGGTCTACAGGGGCACCCAAAATCTGTTGCCCGTTACCGGTTCTAGCGGCGTAGATCGGCGTGCGGTGATATTCGTCGTTTCTGTTCGTGGGATCTTAGTTGCCAGTGTCAGTCAGTTAACTCTGTATACTTACTGGCATGCTTCGATATCCGGAGGCGATGGATAATCGTCTAGCATTTTAAGAAAATGTGTAGAATACGAAGAAGAGGAGGTATTTGCAAAGTAACGAGCGTTCTATCGTCTCTAATGTTATTACAGCGTGTATTAAAGAGGCGACCCAAAAAGAACTGTTGGGTAATATTACCAGTCACAATCAAAGGACTGCAATTTGTGCAAACGTCAGCCTCGTGCAATAGGACACATAAGGAAGAAAGCCGCATGGTTTACTGGAATCGCCACGAAGGAAAACTAATAATTATGGGAGAAAACCCATCGTTATACACAATTTCAAAACTATGCAAAAACCTTTGATGCTTATGGAACACTTAATCTCTATCTCGGTCACTATTCAACTGATTCTAAGACAAATTGCTTAAAACGTGTGCCCAATAGCTATTCCAAACACTGCTGAAACTTTCTTCAAAACATGTACACCGATTCTGGACTTCTAAGCAAAAAGCTTGACCTACGAGGTGCATTCACATTTTAATTTTTATTTTTTGGTAACAACTTTATTTGTTGATCTACAGCAATGTTATCCTCTTCAAAATATTCCTCATCAAATACTGTACACTTATGCCAGTGCTTTTTCCAATTCCCGAAACACTTTATGAACTGTTTCTTTGGGATAGTTTATAGGTCTCTTAACTGTGCATTTTTAATCTCATCCACGCTTGTAAAACCGCTGTCCTTTAAGGCCTGCTTTGAAATGTTTGTACCACTTGTATGCCCTTGGTTTACTCATAACAGGTTCACCAAAAGCAATATTTAACATATCTAAAAATTTCATACACTTTATTCCATTCTTATAACAAAATTTAATGCAGGTTCTCTACTCTATTTTTATACAAAACAAATATTCGTTGATGCTACCACAACACATGTAACCTTTCTGACAGCTGACAACAGAGTAAATACCCAATACGCATAACATTGTACATATACTTTTGAGACATACTTACGAAGACAGTGATAAAAAAAGTAGTGCAAATCGGACTAATACAACACACAAAATTATAAATTTCTGCCTACTTTTTAAACTCTCTTCGTGTTGCAAGATTGGTTAAGTTTCAATGCATTTGGTTCGGGTTTTATTGTTTGGGGGAGGAGACCAGACAGCGAGGTTATTGGTCTCATCGGATTAGGGAAGGACGGGGAAGGAAGTCAGCCGTTCCTTTTCACAGGAACCATCCCAGAATTTGCCTGGAGCGATTTAGGGAAATCACGGGAAACCTAAATCAGGATGGCCGGACGCGGGATTGAACCGTCGTCCTTCCGAATGCGAGTTCAGTGTACTAGCCACTGCGCCACCTCGCTCCGTTTCAATGTAGTCCTTCAAAGAAAACTTTTACCTTTTAGTACAAACACAAAGTAGGAACAAGCCTTAAATTCTAAATATTGATTGCATTATATGGGGTTCGTTTTACGAACAGCAATAGAGGAACATACATTCACATGAACAGCCATTTGGTCCTATGTTTGTAGTTGAATCCTGACTTCTGTTCTTATGTTAATATTATTTACTCTATAATGTTGTGTTTCGAAAGAAGCTATCGTTTTTTGCATCCCTTATGGTCTTAATGCATTTGTCTAAAAATAAATGCAGCCGAGACGTATCTGTACACGGCGTCGCCACAGATTTAAAGCGCGCGCCGCTGCAGGGTCGGTACCAAGGTTACTAAATAAAAAGGTTTGGGTAGTAAGCGCTCTGCTCTGCCATTGGCTGGCCTAGTGACGTCAGCGTGGAAGCAAGCGCTCACAAGCAGACGACACGGCATGTGCGTTTACGTCAAGTTTTGGCGGAAGATTTTGTTTATACCAGAATTGAGATGTCTAAACTGCTTTTCTGCTGCTAAAATATTACAGTTAAAACTGATGAGTTATATTCTTTCGCAGTTTATGCCTCACACATCGGCAAAATATCAGATCACAACCACATTGACACACACTTGAAATTCGAAACCTTGGCTCAAATAAATCAGAAACTATACATTTAATCGCATTGAAATGAATTTACTTAAGAGCTCGAAGTTGCACACACTTGTTTGTAAGAACAGCATTCCTTCTTTCTAAAGTCGCTATAGTATTCATCAAAGTAACTTTATCTGTGATTGAAAAAAAAACTGTCATCTGTAGATGCGCTCTTATTATCATTATTCTTATTTGGTGACAGCTTTTCCAGAGTTTCCAGAGATCTCTTATGTAGTTCTCGTTTCTTATACCGTTTGGTTCTGTCTTCTGTTGCGGGTGACACATTGACAGTCGCACTACTGCACGGCAAATTGCACGAAGGAACTGCATCTGGCTTGAGCATTCTTTTTCGGGGCAAATTAAGCAATTCAAACTGTAAATCCCTTAAGTAATCTGTTTCTGCGAAATGGTGAGAACATATTCGTGCATGCGCAACATTTACACTGTCTTTCCTACAACATTTAGACAATCATAGTTTTTGTAATGTTTCATTACGCGGGAAACTGTGATACATTACGTCAGTTCCCTTTGTGCTCCGGTTGTAGGAAAAACAGCCCATAACAGGACAGCGTGGCATTGTAAAAATTAATTTTCTGACTCACTTGTAGATTCTCCAATAAGAATTTCACAGAACGAACCATAAATTATAGAGCTGGCGAACACAATGTTGATCCCGCTGTCCACTATCGCTAACTATTTCAATTCCAAATCAAATATCAATTACAGCAAAAACCGTTAACACTCCCGAATTCCGAATGTTTCCGCTGGTGACTGAGTACCTCAGAAGAAAGAACTCAATCAAAATACTCCTTCAAACACAAAACAACACGAGAAAACCAGTCACACACAATTCGAACTGTGTACTGTTTGGCACAGCTGCTTCCACCGTGACGTCATGCGCACAACTGAGAAAACACGTTGCTTTCTGCGCATCGCTTTCTGCGCCCCCCCTGGTCGGTACATGTTGTGAAACAGCGTGTAGAAGCGCTTTGTGACGTAGCTGGGCTGACAGAGTGGGGACTCGCTCGCTCGCTCTTCCGTTTACCGACAGACTATAGTGTAGCGCCATCCACGATTTGCATTTCCTTTCCAATTCAATCCATATTTCATTACCTGTGACGATGTTCGAAAAAAAAAAAAATTGTCGCCATCAGCCGCGTAAAGCTCAAGCAATTCCGCAAAGGTGGTCCTTCTTTGTTTTCTATTGTCTTCTGTTAGGCGACAAGGAACCCAGTCGGCGCACACCTGTGGGTTCCCCAGCCGACTGTAGGAGTGTGTCAGCACCGCCAACAGAGATGTTCAGTTGAGCAGCGCGGCGTTTGATTGTGATCCGTCCTTCACCTCGAGTGAGAGTGTCGGCACGTTCCAACACCGCAGGAGTCACAGCTGTGTTTGTGCGGCCGGGCGGCACGCGGGAGACGGGACAGGTTTGGGCGACTTTGTTGCGGTGATGACTGGCGCCTCGCCCAACGACTCACCGTGCTTTTGTTCACTGCCAGGTCCCCGTAGACATTCTTCAATCAAGCACGTATGAATAGCTGCGGTGCTCTGGTTTTCCGCAAAAAGAAACTCAATCTCTGCTACCAACGCACTTTCGTTACAGACTCCCGAATGCGTACAGCGTCGCCACTTATGGGAACTTCGTCAAACTCTTGGGGCAGAAACGGGAATATTTCCCGATGTCCCACAACAAATTCCGAATTTTTTTCAATATGGTTCAGATGGTTCAAATGGCTCTAAGCACTATGGGACTTAACATCTGAGGTCATCAGTCCCCTAGACTTACGAGGGAACCTCCCCATCGCACCCCCCTCAGATTTAGTTGTAAGTTGGCACAGTGGATAGGCCTTGAAAAACTGAACACAGATCTATCGAGAAAACAGGAAGAAGTTGTGTTGAACTATGAAAAAAAATAAGCAAAATATACAAACTTAGTAGTCCATGCGCAAGATAGGCAACATCAAGGATGGCCCGAGCACAGGAGCGCCGTGGTCCCGTGGTTAGCTTGAGCGGCTGCGGAACGAGAGGTCCTTGGTTCAAGTCTTCCCTCGAGTGAAAAGTTTACTTTTATTGTTTTCGCAAAGTTATGATCTGTCCGTTCGTTCATTGATGTCTCTGTTCACTGTAATAAGTTTAGTGTCTGTGTTTTGCGACCGCACCGCAAAACCGTGCGATTAGTAGACGAAAGGACGTGCCTCTCCAATGGGAACCGAAAACATTTGATCGCAAGGTCATAGGTCAACCCATTCCTCCACAGGAAAACACGTCTGATATAATCTATACGACACTGGTGACGGCATGTCCGTCACATGACAGAAATATGTTGTCGACCCACCTAACTTGTACACTTGGCGAATGGGTAAAAAGCTTCTTCTACCTTGTCCGATTTAGGTTTTCTTGTGGATGTGATAACCACTCCCAAAAAAGTGTTTTTCGATGTTTGTTTAGGTGTAGCGTCCCCATACTACGGCGCAGTTACCTCGCATCGGGCAGACGGACGGACAGATAATAATTGTCTGAAAATAAAAAATTACATTTTTCACTCGAGGGAAGACTTGAACCAAGGACCTCTCATTCCGCAGCTGCTCACGCTAACCACGGGACCACGGCGCTGCAGACCTCACATTGTCCGAGATATTGCCTATCTTGCGCATGGACTACTCAGTTTGTATATTTTGCTTATTTTTTTCATAGTTCCACACAACTTCTTCCTGTTTTCTCAATTGATCTGTGTTCAGTTTTTCAAGGCCTATCCACTGTGCCAACTTATAACTAAATCTGAGGGGTGTGCGATGGGGAGGTTCCCTTGTTAGAACTACTTAAACCTAACTAACCTAAGGACATGACACGCATCCATGATCGAGGCAGGATTCGAACCTGCGCCTAGAACGGGTCGGCCACAGCGGCCGGCGCATTTTTTCAACCGAAACTGGACGATAAGAAAGTGTGTTGCATTAGTTACTGAATGCTCCTCGTGTCTAGACCAGACTAACAGAAATATCAAGCCTACATTGTATGAGAAATAGCAAGACTTCATTTAAACGGCACAAGGATTATTACATGCTGCAAAAATATAGCAAATCAACCGTAGCACATTAAAAACAGGCCACTCAATGGAAATTGAAATCAATCTGGAAATGCTGCCCAAAATCGGAAAAAGTAAACAGATGGCTATTATGGAGGAAATGGAAATATTCATTGATTATACAGTAAATGAAAGTACCGTCCTAACTAAATAACGGAATTTCAGAGCTCAATATTTATTAGTACCTCTAAACCTTGTTTAAACCAACAGACGTGAAAACAAATGATTACCTGGCTATTATAAATGTGAAGATCGACACCGACAGAACTGTTAATCGATATCCTGCCTAAAACCTGCATTCCGCCATACTGGAGCAATACTGTAAATATTTATGTGGACTTACAAACCGTATTCTGCAACTAATTATAAAAAAGGACACTGCGACTAGTGTTCAATACTGATAACGTCGTGGTGCATTTCTGCAATATGGCACGTCACGAAATGCGTGACAAATGCAGATTTAGAACGCAAAAATCGTAACTGTGTGTGTGTGTGTGTGTGTGTGTGTGTGGTACATGATAACTTTTGTTTTATGGCCACTAACCAGTGGTTCAAACCTTATTTCTGCGCCGAAAATTTCGAGGCCTAACGGTTAAATGATAATGACGTCACTTGGGTAAAATATTCCGGAGGTAAAATAGTCCCTCATTCGGATCTCCGGGCGGGGACTACTCAGGAGGACGTCGTTAACAGGAGAAAGAAAATTGACGTTCTACGGGTCGGAGCGTGGAATGTTAGATCCCTTAATCGGAAAGAAGGTTAGAAAATTTAAAAAGGGAAATGGATAGGTTAAAGTTAGATATAGTGGGAATTAGCGAAGTTCGGTGGCAGGAGGAACAAGACTTGTGGTCAGGTGAATACAGGGTTATAAAAACAAATAGGGGTAATGCAGGAGTAGGTTTAATAATGAATTAAAAAAATAGGAATGCGGGTAAGCAACTACAAACAGCATAGTGAACGCATTATTGTGGCCAAGATAGATACTGTAATTGACACTGACAATCGCGTAACGCGAAAACAGGAACAGAACAACTACAGGTCACATCCGTCGCAATTCCACGATGAAAGAAATAATAACTGGACACGACAAGGCTATTCTCACAACACAAATCGTGACCAAAACAGGCACCACCCGTATGACAACCGTTGGCAGAGTAGTAATAATTACAGGGAAAGATCACCTCTCCGCGGTAATGACTATCACAGAGACAATCAGAGAAACAGACAATATGGGAACCAAAACAATTATTATCAAGGGAGACAGAATAACTTTAGACGCAACGGTTCAGCGCGCAGTTACGACTCAGGGAGAAATTCTCCACCACGTGACCGACAAGAAAGAAACTATGGAATCTAACGACATGACAACAGACGATATGAAACTTCCTGGCAGATTAAAACTGTGTGCCCGACCGAGACTCGAACTTGGGACCTTTGCCTTTCGCGGGCAAGTGCTCTACCAACTGAGCTACCGAAGCACGACTCATGCCCGGTACTCACAGCTTTACTTCTGCCAGTACCTCGTCTCCTACCTTCCAAACTTTGGTAGAGCACTTGCCCGCGAAAGGCAAAGGTCCCGAGTTCGAGTCTCGGTCGGGCACACAGTTTTAATCTGCCAGGAAGTTTCATATCAGCGCACACTCCGCTGCAGAGTGAAAATCTCATTCTGGAAACACCCCCCAGGCTGTGGCTAAGCCATGTCTCCGCAATATCCTTTCTTTCAGGACTGCTAGTTCTGCAAGGTTCGCAGGAGAGCTTCTGTAAAGTTTGGAAGGTAGGAGACGAGGTACTGACAGAAGTAAAGCTGTGAGTACCGGGTGTGAGTCGTGCTTCGGTAGCTCAGTTGGTAGAGCACTTGCCCGCGAAAGGCAAAGGTCCCGAGTTCGAGTCTCGGTCGGGCACACAGTTTTAATCTGCCAGGAAGTTTCATATCAGCGCACACTCCGCTGCAGAGTGACAATCTCATTCTGGACAGACGATATGATCGTAATGACAGACCTGAACTGCATCAGAACTGGCGGGATTCTCGTCACGGTGAATTTGTAGAAGGTAGGTCTCCAAATCCCAGTAACCGCGCGCCAACAAAGAAACAGACAATGACTCGCACCGCAGGCAGCCACCTGCACCCGCTGGCTCAGGGAAAAATAACATTGACGCTAACCTTGAGCAAAATTCCAGTATTCTTTACGGATGAATACCGCATGATAATTGCATTCAAGTTGAAATTCTGCGTACTAGGAAGAGTAAAGGTTTACACCACATTTCACATGTAAAACCGTTTATTGAAAGACAATCTGCTTTTTAACTTTGTCTTTGCCATAAAACGTTTCACTTCACGTTACTAGTATGCATTGTCACACTTAGAAACTGTTACCATGCAACAATGTTTAAAGTTAAATATCCAGTCAAGAACCAAGAGAACTTATTCAAACAGAAATTACGAATGCAATGTTATTGCGAACAGACGACACAGTGTTATTGTGTGTGTACATTCTTGCTTGTTAGTTGCACGATTACGTAACGACTATAAGGCTCACATACTTAGAACATTTACCAGTATTGCTAATGAGATTTTAATGCAACATTCTGGTGTACTTGAAAATACATTCTGAATTAAAGTACTTTCTGGGAGATACCAGATGACACAGTGGTTAGTTAATGTGACAGCTACACGATTATATCACGACATTACTAATGTGTGACACAATTTACATTGTTGCTTTTGCGGAGTATCTGTTTTCATGGACTTCTGCAGAACTTAGCTTTCAGAGGACGATAACTACGACACTTCCACAGAGATTATCTTACAACAAGACGCACAGTTTAGCGCTACAGTACACGTATTTGAGTGATTAATTTTGTACTTAAAACATTTATTTTTAAAGATATTTGAAGTACAATGGTACAAAGGTTTTCCGTGATACATTTCATTCCATTGCTGTAATCTGTAACACCTGAGGGTATAATTACATTAATCCTCAGGGGGGTACACGCTTACTTTGTGTACCATGTGTTTGGCAAGCACAAGGAGCCCTAGCTAATATGGTATTTGCTTATACAACTTTACAAATCGGTACCATATTTCTTTAACACATAATTACATAGCTATCTGATCATTTAACTGAGAGATAAACATTTTTTTTACTACATCAGTGACAGATGTTTACGTAATTACACAGTTGGATAACTTCACACTTATGAAATTGTATTTTGTCTGTACTTTGTGAAATGCTCATATTTTTCGGAACCATTGTGATATTATGAGAGCTTTGAATGATATATTTGGTATGGGATCATGATTTTTAAAGTACGTTTGAGGTAGATGACACTATTGAAATGAGCAGAGAATTTTTTTTAGGTTTTGAAATTATTGGAGGAAGCTACGACGATGTTGAGATTTGACTGAGGTGTTATGATGTTATTTTTACGACGACAGTGTGTATTATGCTGTTGAGGTATGTTTATGATCAATAAGCCGATGTTATATGAGGAATTTGATTATGCTACATATTTATTAAGATGAAATATTGAAGAAGTGTCAACGAATAAGGTAAGGAGTAATGAATAGTGGTTAGGGACTCTGACTTGTGAAAAAGGATGTTGGAAACCGAGAATCGTACTTTAAGAGTTATGAAATGTGTGTAAATGCGTGAATGTATCACAATGCCAGCGAAAATTTTTTGGACACTGTTATATTCATAAGATTTTGTTTCTACACATTTGACACGCAAATTCTTGACCTGTGAAATATTTTTATATGAGACTGTCACTGTAGCGGAAACTGCTGTCATAAATATTTCAGTAAGAAAGGTAAGTGACCACCTGCATGTAATGCGTTTTGGGCGCCCAGCTGAGAGGTAGTCGTCTGACAAAAGAAAGCCATTAGTGTGTGCGCCTTTCAGAGACAGAGATGGAGAAAAAAAAAAGAGACCATTAACCTCGCTATTGACATTCCTTTGTAGAAAGCATTGCAAATATTACACGCTCATTACTTGAAAATATATGATTACTCATACTTTGTGCTAATTACTGAAATGCTTATGAATTGATGGGAAATATTCGTACATCTGCACACCTGATTATGACAAGTGTCTTTCTACGAGAGTTGAGAGCTACTGACTTATGAAATGCCACATAGCTATTGAATGACGTTTTTATGCTTTGGTTTGCGTAATTGCTTATTTCATTTGATACCTGTTTTCCAGCTGTGTTGCAGCATTAGTTTTATAAAATAAACTTAGATGCATTTGCTAATGTGAACACTTTCTGTCAACAGATCTATTAAATAATTATTTTATGATCCACATTCTTCGAAAAAGGAGCTCTTGGAATGGAGAGAACAATAAGAAGGGACTAGTAACAGTAACTGCACACATAATTTTCTTTTCAAGTGCATGGTAATATTTTTTTACAATAAGTTGTTGTGGTGCACCACTTTAATTACATAGACATTAAGATGTGAATAGACATTTCCCTTTTCTGCATTGTTGTTTTTATTGTAATATTTTTTCTGCTTGAGCTATGTCATGTTTAGGTATAAGTTACTGCTGTTTGCCAGGCATAGTGTTACTGAATTTGACTTTGTGTTACTCTTCTAAGCTAGTTTTACTACTGTTTTATTTTTCTTGTTTGCTGCACAGTGCCTTATATTAGTTGTAATATTGCAATTGCTTTGCCTATTTAAATTTTTTGTCATTGATGTTTGTGTTAATTGTTTTGTGCTGCTGCATTGCCTCGTCCCTTAGTTTAGCATCTGAGCTCAGTAGATTTAAGTTAGCTTAAGAAGGGGTAGACTATATAAGAAACTAACTATGATGAATTGGAAGAAATGCATTGAGAAGTTATACGAAAAAAGTACAGAAAACAGGTTTAGGTAGGATTTTCTTGGAAATAAATGATGAGGTAAGAAATGTGTGAACATATAAATACAGAAAGCATGCTTAGATAGAATTTTTTTGGTGGAAACAAAGGATGAAATAAGAGGAAAGATATATGGAATGAAGTTTTGGGTTGGACTGCAGTACCAAATGTTACACTGAAAACGAACCCTGTCCTTTCCTTCCGTGTTATTCCACTATGTGTTTGTGTACCATTGTGTATTTGTTTTCTTCCTGTCTCTGTGTAGTTTCACAGAATTTTTTCTTGTTTTAATATTAAGCTACATTCACTATGATGAGGAATACGGTTCTCCTCAAATATAATTTGCATTAATAATATGTTATTTACCTTGTCAATATGCTTAGACATTATTTATTCTGTTTTGTTTTAATGCTCATGTGTAAAGTTGATGTTTCAATAATTATTCTGATCTTTTATGTATTTACTTATGTCATAATTCCTGTAACACTGATGTATAAGTTTATTTCTATTCTGTTGTAAAGCCTGTAGTACAAATGTTATCTGTATTGTTATGTTCTTTAATGATGTATTTTGTACCTTTGTAACTGTATTCTTATGTTATAAAATTGTAATTGATACCAGTTCATCATATTATTAACTTGTTAGTTACATTTCACTGCACACGTTTCTGTTGGTCATAGTATATGGACAATATGTGAGAAGTAGGGACTGTTAGTGTTTGCACGTGTGTTAATAATTCAGCAAGGGACTGGATAACAGCATTGCTCGTTCTAAGGACAATTCCAAAAAACTTTGTGAGTGCACAAGTGGTGATTATGGACTTGCTATATTCTCTGCAAGACTTTTCGATGGTAATTGTGCACCCGCACAGTCACAACAGATGGCTGCTGGCCATCTCTACCAGGACTACAGTGGGCCTGTCCACACTTTCTACGAGGACTGCAGAGGGTCTGCACCTCTGGTGGCCCACCAATACCGTAATCTCTACCAGGACTACAGTGGGTCTACTCTGTGATGACCTACCTACCAATCTTCTTCAAAACGTCGAATGACTCTGCTGTGGGTATGCTCTGTTGTGGCCCATTACCTGTCAGCATGTCAAGAGTCAGCAGTGTCTTTCCGTTGGAAGGACAACACTACTTCTTCAAGACTGCATGGAAATCCACTACTTCCGTGTGCGTTGTCTTTTACTGCTCAGACTTTGAAAAACAAAAAAAAAACACTGAAATTTTACTGTGATGAACAATCTGGACTGTCTTTATGGACTGTGAGAAAATTTTAGCT
This sequence comes from Schistocerca cancellata, assembly GCF_023864275.1. Classification (NCBI taxonomy): domain Eukaryota; kingdom Metazoa; phylum Arthropoda; class Insecta; order Orthoptera; family Acrididae; genus Schistocerca; species Schistocerca cancellata. The sequence continues at coordinate 10,268,166 of NC_064635.1, read as the reverse complement.
TTTGACCAACATTGTATCAATAAGTGTGTGCATTTGATATCTTTGTTATTGTAATTATAAAAAAAATTATCAAATCATTATTGGCCACTGTCCAAAAACAATTTTTAAAATTTTTTTGGGGAGCATGGGGGCTATGTAAGTAGGCTGTTTATGTTTTCTTTATGTAAGTAGGCTGTTTATATTTTCTTATTGGCAACGTTACGTAGCGCTCTATATGAAAATCACTGGCTGTGCTGTGTGCTGTCTGTGGCCAGTTTGCATTGTTGTCTGCCATTGTAGTGTTGGGCAGCGGCAGCTGTATGTGAACAGCGTGTAGCGTTGCGCAGTTGGAGGTCAGCCGCCAGCAGTGGTGGATGTGGGAAATGAGATGGCGGATTTTTGAGTACAGAATGGATATTATGAACTGCTATGTATATTATGCTTTTTCAACACTATTAAGGTAAATACATTGTTTGTTCTCTACAAAAATCTTTCATTTGCTAACTATGCCTATCAGTAGTTAGTGCCTTCAGTAGTTTGAATCTTTTATTTAGCTGGCAGTAGTGGCGCTCGCTGTATTGCAGTAGTTCCAGTAACGAAGATTTTTGTGAGGTAAGTGATTTGTGAAAGGTATAGGTTAATGTTAGTCAGGGCCATTCTTTTGTATGGATTTTTGAAAGTCAGATTGCGTTGCGCTAAATAATATTGTGTGTCAGGTTAAGCACAGTCGTGTATAAATTGTTCTAAGGGGACGTTACAATACGAAACCCACGCCTACCACAGTAGTACAAGTTTATATGCCGACTAGCTCTGCAGATCATGAAGAAATTGATGAAATTATATTATTCAGATAGTGAAGGCATGGAGGACTGGAATTCGATTGTAGGAAAAGGAAGAAAAAGATACGTAGTAGGTGAATATGGAATGAGGGTAAGGAATGAAAGAGGAAGCTGCCTGGTAGAATTTTGCACACAGCATAACTTAATCATAGCTAACACTTGGTTCAAGAATAATGCAAGAAGGTTGTATACGTGAAAGAAGCCTTGAGATACTAGAAGGTTTCAGATAGGTTATATAATGGTAAGACAGAGATTTAGGAACCAGGTTTTAAATTGTAAGATATTTCCAGGGCAGATGTGGACTCTGACCACAATCTATGGGTTATGAACTGTAGATTAAAACTGAAGAAACTGCAAAAGATGGAATTTAAGGAGATGGGACCTGGATAAACTGAAAGAACCAGAGGTTGTAGAGAGTTTCAGGGAGAGCATTAGCGAACGATTGACAAGAATGGGGAAAAGAAATACAGTAGGAGAAGAATGAGTAGCTTTGAGAGATGAAATAGTGAAGGTAGCAGAGGAATAAGTAGTAAAACAACGAGGGCTAATAGAAATCCTTGGGTAACAGAAGAGATTTTGAATTTAATAGATGAAAGGAGAAAATACAAAAATGCAGTACGTGAAGCAGGCAAAACGGAATACAAACGTCTAAAAAATGAGATCGACAGGAAGTGCAAAATGGCTAAGCAGGGATGGCTAGAGGACAAATGTATAGATGTAGAGGTGTTCATCACTAGGAGTAAGATAGATACTGCCTACAGGAAAATTAAAGAGACCTTTGGAGAAAAGAAAACCACTTACATGAATATCAAGAGTTCTAAGCAAAGAAGGGAAAGTAGAAAGGTGGAAGGATTATATACAGGGTATATACAAGGGCGATGTTCTTGAGGACAATATTATGGAAATGGAAGAGGATGTAGACGAAGATGAAATGGGAGATATGATACTGCGTGAAGGGTTTGACAGAGCACTGGAAGACCTAAGTCGAAACAAGGCCCCAGGAGTAGACAACATTCCATTAGAACTACTGACAGCCTTGGGAGAGCCAGTCCTGACAAAACTGTACCATCTGGTGAGCAAGATGTATGAGACAGGCGAAATACCCTCAGTCTTCAAGAAGAATATAGTAATTCCAATCCCAAAGAAAGCAGGTGTTGACAGATGTGAAAATTACCGAGCTATCAGTTTAATAAGCCACGGCTGCAAAATACTAACGCGAATTCTTTACAGACGAATGGAAAAACTGGTCGAAGCCGAGCTCGGGAAAGATCAGTTCGGATTCCGTAGAAATGTTGGAACACATGAGGCAATACTGATCCTACGACTTATCTTAGAAGATAGATTAAGGAAAGGCAAACCTACGTTTGAAGCATTTTGGAATTTTGACTGCACATTTGACTAGAGTGAAGCGTGAGTGTTCTGTCATATCACAGGTTTATTGTGAGACACCTGTTGTTGTTGTTGTTGTCTTCAGTCCTGAGACTGGTTTGATGCAGCTCTCCATGCTACTCTATCCTGTGCAAGCTTCTTCATTTCCCAGTACCTACTGCAACCTACATCCTTCTGAATCTGCTTAGTGTATTCATCTCTTGGTCTCCCCCTACGATTTTTACCCTCCACGCTGCCTTCCAATACTAAATTGGTGATCCCTTGATGCCTCAGAACATGTCCTACCAACCGATCCCTTCTTCTGGTCAAGTTGTGCCACAAACTTCTCTTCTCCCCAATTCTATTCAATACTTCCTCATTAGCTATGTGATCTACCCATCTAATCTTCAGCATTCTTCTGTAGCACCACATTTCAAAAGCTTCTATTCTCTTCTTGTCCAATCTATTTAGCGTCCATGTTTCACTTCCATACATGGCTACACTCCATACAAATACTTTCAGAAATGACTTCCTGACACTTAAATCTATACTCGATGTTAACAAATTTCCCTTCTTCAGAAACGCTTTCCTTGCCATTGCCAGTCTACATTTTATATCCTCTCTACTTCGACCATCATCAGTTATTTTGCTCCCCAAATAGCAAAACTCCTTTACTACTTTAAGTGTCTCATTTCCTAATCTAATACCCTCAGCATCACCCGACTTAATTCGACTACATTCCATTATCCTCGTTTTGCTTTTGTTGATGTTCATCTTATATCCTCCCTTCAAGACACCATCCATTCCGTTCAACTGCTCTTCCAAGTCTTTTGCTGTCTCTGACAGACTTACAATGTCATCGGCGAACCTCAAAGTTTTTATTTCTTCTCCATGGATTTTAATACCTACTCCAAATTTTTCCTTTGTTTCCTTTACTCCTTGCTCAATATACAGATTGAATAACATTGGGGAGAGGCTACAACCCTGTCTCACTCCCTTCCCAACCGCTGCTTCCCTCTCATGCCCCTCGACTCTTATAACTGCCATCTGGTTTCTGTACAAATTGTAAATAGCCTTTCGCTCCCTGTATTTTACCCCTGCCACCTTTAGAATTTGAAAGAGAGTATTCCAGTCAACATTGTCAAAAGCTTTCTGTAAGTCTACAAATGTTAGAAACGTAGGTTTGCCTTTCCTTAATCTTTACTGATTATACTGACCTTACGACTTATCTTAGAAGTGAGACACCTAGGAAGCTCTATATACATACATACATTAATCCTGGTTCCATAGATCATGAATACGACATTTCGTAATGATGTGGAACGTGTCACTTAACATAAGTTTTCTTTACACAAAATAACTAATTAATTCATTTTTTTACAGTTACTACTTCATATCTAAGAATTCATCTATTGAGTAGAAGGAGATCCTTCAGAAATTCTTTTAATTTGCTTTTAAATCTTGGTTGGCTATCTGCCAGACTTTTAATACTATTTGGCAAATGACCAAAGATTTTGTGGCAGCATAATTCACCCCTTTCTGAGCCAAACTGATATTTAATCCAGAATAGTGAATATCATCCTTTCTTCTAGTGTTGTAGCTATGCACTTGGCTGTTATTGTTGAATTGGGATGGGTATTAATGACAAATTTCATAAGTGAATATTTGTATTGGGAAGGTACTGTGAATATCCCGAGTTCCTTAAATAAATGTCTGCAAGGTGATCTGGGTGGGCTCCAGCTATTATTCTGATTACACACTTTTGTGCAATGAATACTTTCTCTCTTAATGACGAATTGTCCCAAAATATGATGCCATATGAAAGCAGTGCATGAAAATAGGCATAGTAGGCTAATTTACTGATATGTTTATCGCCAAAATTTGCAATAACCCTAATAGCATAAGTAGCTGAACCTAACTGTTTCAGCAGGCCATCGATGTGATTTTTCCAATTCAATTTCTCATCAATGCACACACCCAGAAATTTTGAGTATTCTACCTTAGCAACAGACTTCCATTCATAGTCCATATTTATCGATGGTGTTATGCCATTTACTGTACAGAATTGTATAAATTGTGTTTTCTCAAAATTTAGTGAGAGTCCATTTGCAGAGAACCACTTAATAATTTTCTGAAAGACTTTATTTGCAATTTCTTTGGCTGATTATTTCTCCTTGGGTGTGATTACTATACTTGTATCATCAGCAAAAAGAACTAACTGTGCATCTTCATGAATATAGAGTGGCAAGTCATTAATATGTATTAAGAACAATAAGGGACCCAAGACTGAACCCTGTGGGACTCTGTTCTTGATACATCCCCAATTATAGGACTCTGCTGGTTTTTGTAGAGTACCTGTACTGTTAATTTCAACCTTCTGCATTCTTCCAGTTAAGTATGAATTAAACCATTTGTGCACTGTCCCACTCATACCACAATACTTAAGCTCATCTAGAAGAATTTCATTATTCACACAATCAAAAGCCTTTTAGAGATCACAAAATATCCCAATGGGTGATGTTCGGTTAATCATTGAATTTAATATATGATCAGTGAAAGCATATATAGCATTTTCCATTAAAAAGCCTTTCTGAAAACCATATTGACATTTTGTTAGTACTACTTCATTTTTAGAAATATGTGATGCTCTGAAAGTCAATTCAAAACAAAAGGGCGCAGAACGATTATGCAAGGAATCATTGTGCCTCATGACGATGCCCGACCCTGTTACTGCGAATAGAGTGAAAGAAAAAACTCAAAACGTTTTGGCTGGGAGATTTTGCAGCTTTGACCCTATAGCCCTGACCAAGCATCTCTCTCCCCCATTGAAGGCCTGGCTTCACGACCGACTATAATCTCAAGGGAGCTGTCAACAACTGGTTGAAGCATCAGGCGCCGCCATTCTTTGATGAAGGGACTTTTTTTATTATTTTACACATTTAGTTGTGTAGGGTGAAATTGAGGAGCAAATCACTCTGATCGTGGAACGAGTCAGTACATGGAATTAACGTCAGAAAAAATAAGAAATAAAATAGATTGTACATGAATTCTGTGCAGATGACAAACTGCTCAATATAGAGGGTGTTCATTTTAACTGAAGACATTGAAATGTCTCGAAAACTACACATCGGATAAAAAAAAAACTATAATTCCAATTTGTTTGTCTCGGAGGGGGACATCTGACACCACACTCGGCCCACCACCCAACCCCGTGCATGGTTGGCGGGGAGCAACTTAGAAATCTTCAGTGGCAACCTCCATTTTTAATTGCAGATTAAAATTCTATGGCAAAATCTACGTATTGTTTGTCTGAAGCATTTTCATCGTTTCACTGCAGATGGCGCTGTAATCGGAGGAACAGAAATGAGTACACGATCGTAATTTACGACATGCAACTTAATGGCCCTTGAATGTCCAATGGCACATGGGACCCCACCTCTATGCTGCGAGGGTAGGACGGACAAGTATTTCATAACTTCTAATTGGAAACAGCATTCGCAATGTTGTATTCCTCCAACATATCGAACAGGGGACTACTCGACACGCCACCGTGGCCGTGAAGTGAACTACGACGTATCATAACAGGCAGTACAGTGCGACTGAAGCAAACGTATCGCGCAGATGTAGAACATACAGCAGCTCTGAACATTACAATACTTGCGCTGTGTTTATTGCCTTTCTTGGGTGTGATTACTATCCGTGTATCATCAGCAAAAAGAACTAACTTTGCATCTTCATCAATATGGAGTGGCAAGTCGTTAATATGTATTAATAACAATAAGGGACCCAAGACTGAACCCTGTGGGACACCATTCTTGATACATCCACAGTTAGAGGACTCTGTTGCCACCACAGAACTAAAAACTGAAATGAACCTGACTTACAGAGAATGTAGGAGAAGTGTTGAGGCTACTGTGGCCTTGTATGCCGAGCGTTTTCGAGAGAAAGCTCGCTGTCAATCGTTCTTTTACAAGGTTGTGAACGCCTTTATACTTGATGGCAGTGTACAGGCCGAAGCAAGCGCGTTGCAGGAGAAGCCAATGAAACAGCTGTACTAGCGGCAGTGCACCACATCTCACGGATAAGCGCCTGCTATTACACCACGATTCCGGTAGGTCTGTGGTTAGTATTGTCACAATACTGCAGTGTCATAAGCATTATCCATACCAGGTGTCATTGCATCAAGACATTCATGGCACCGATTTCCATAAATGTGTAGTGTTTTGTCAAATGTCACGTCAACAAATGCAAAAGAGCCTCACCTTCTTTGCCGAGATACTGTTTTCCGATGAGTCTACATTCAGAAACCGTGGTAGCCTTAGCCAGAATACCTCGCATTACTGGACCGTAGACAGTCGCCAGCTGGCTACGGCAAGTTGACCATCAACGTCTTTGGTCCTTTAACGAATGGCGTGCCGTCATGAGGAACAGACTCATTGATCCGTATTTTATCGACGGCACGTTGAATGGACGTAAATTTTGAACGTTTTTGGAACAGGAACTACTGGTCATCTGCAGGATGCTGCGTTGGACGTTCGACAACATGTGTGGTTTCAGCATGACGGTTGCCCAGTGCATTATGCAATTGAAGCACGGGAGGTATTAGACCGTGTTTACGCTGGTTGATGGATCGGCAGAGGTGTCCCCATCAATTGGCCCGCTTGGTAGCCGGATTTGAGGTCGCCAGATTTCTTTCTGTGGTTCAAAATGGTTGAAATGGCTCTGAGCATTACGGGGCTTAACAGCTGAGGTCATCAGTCCCCTAGAACTTAGAACTACTTAAACCTAACTAACCTAACGACATCACACACATCCATGCCAGAGGCAGGATTCGAACCTGCGACCGTAGCGGTGACGCGATTCCAGACTGAAGCGCCTAGAACCGCTCGACCACCACGGTCGGCTTTCTTTCTGTGGGGATATTTAAAAGATAAGGTGTACCAGCACTTGCCAACAAGCCTTCAAGACATGGTCGACCGCATCAGAAACACCTATGCTGACTTTCCCGGAGATATGCTTCTGCGCTGTGTACGGCCATTTGAAAAGCGGATCACTGTGTGCACTGAAGCTGCCGGTACTACGTGAGAACACCTACTCTAATTGGAGGAGTAGAGTGGACGGCCACAGTGGCGCGTGCAGTAGTCCCCTGTTTGATATGTTGGAGGAATACAACGTTGCGAAGTGAGTTTCCAATTACAATCTATGAAATACTGGCTTGTCCTACTATGGCAGCATGGAGCTAGGGTCCCACGTGCCATTGGACATTCGAGGACCATAGAGTAGCATGTCGTAAATCACGATTGCATACCATCTGTGGCGAAACAAAGAAAATGCTTCAGACAAAACGTACGTAGTTTTTGTAATCTGCAATAGAAAACGGGGGTTCCCACTGAAGTTACCACCTGTCCCCCATGCACATGCTGAGGGGAGAGGGTCAAGTGTGTTATCATACGATGCCCTTCTCCAAGACAAACAAATTGGAATTATAACTTCTTTTGGCCCAATGTGTAGTTTTTGACATATTTCAGTGTCTTCACTTAAAATGAAAACTCTGTATATTAGCACAATCAACAATATAGCACCCGAATGTCCTTCTATTTGTTTCCAGGAACTCACAGATAGAACACTAGGTGTGATCCGTGAGGAAATTCTTCAGTTTAGAAGCCTGGCCAAACGCATTTGCATTGTTAGACACCAAGCAGTTCACCGCTGACAATAATGCACGCGTTAACGTAGATTTATGTTCTGCATTAGGAATACCATGGCGCCTACGCACTTATCCAAAAAAGAAAAAGTGGAGATGCCACTTGTTCAATTCAAATGGCTCTGAGCACTATGGGACTCAACTTCTGAGGTTTCTAGTCCCCTAGAACTTAGAACTAGTTAAACCTAACTAACCTAAGGACAACACACACATCCATGCCCGAGGCAGGAAGGCAGGATTCGAACCTGCGACCGTAGTGGTCTCACGGTTCCAGACTGCAGCGCCTAGAACCGCACGGCCACTTCGGCCGGCACTTGTACAGTTGCGGACGGGAATTGCCTTTCCTTTTCGTGGCGTTTTAAGGCCAAGCGAAGGGCTATTATGAATGGAAAAATATTTATTGGACCGTCATTACAGCGCCAGCCACAAAGACGATACCATGCGCTTCTTTTCTGACGAACGAACTGAACTGAAGGCGGCCATTAGGGATTAAAACTGAGTTACGTGTTAAACAGAGTGGTGACAGAATCTGTTATAGTTGACATGGCAAATTATATGAATTCTTTAAGTCTCTTAATGCAAGGGGAACATCATTTGGTAACAAATGTGGCAGACATTCTTCGTGTAAAATTCTTTTTATCAATCTTTTTGAAATCCCAAGCGTAGCGCTTCCCTCAATGGCAACTATTACACGTTTGATGTTTTCAGGTGTGCGCACAGTTTTTGGTCTGCCAGTTTTCTTTTTTCTCGTTGACGCCACCTCCTCAAAGTTCCCAACCCACTTTTTAATAGCACATGCAGATGGCACCGACCGATTTCGATTAATGTTGAAGTGGTAGCGGAATGCATGACGTGCTAACAGGTATGAACTACCGTTCTGATAAAATGCTCTGACAGTGTACGTACGATGCCATATGGGGTCGAACGCTCCATTATGACTAAAGTAACTGACGCTGTTGTTGTTGTGGTCTTCAGCCGTGAGACTGGTTTGATGCAGCTCTCCATGTAACTCTATCCTGTGCAAGCTTCTTCATCTCCCAGTACTTACTGCAACCTACATCCTTCTGAATCTGCTTAGTGAATTCGTCTCTTGGTCTCCCTTTACGATTTTTACCCTCCACTCTGCCTTCCAATGCTAAATTTGTGATCCCTTGATGCCTCAGAACATGTCCTTCCAACTGGTCCCTTCTTGTTGCAAAGTTGTGCCACAAACTCGTCCCCAATTCTGTTCAATACCTCCTCGTTAGTTATGTGATCTACCCATCTAATCTTCTACATCTACATCTACATTTATACTCCGCAAGCCGCCCAACGGTGTGTGGCGGAGGGCACTTTCCGTGCCAAAGTCATTACCTCCCTTTTCTGTTCCAGTCGCGTATGATTCGCGGGAAGAACGACTGTCTGAAAGCCTCCGTTCGCGCTCGAATCTCTCTAATTTTACATTCGTGATCTCCTCGGGAGGTATAAGTAGGGGGAAGCAATATATTCGATACCTCATCCAGAAACGCACCCTCTCGAATCCTGGCGAGCAAGCTACACCGCGATGCAGAGCGCCTCTCTTGCAGAGTCTGCCACTTGAGTTTGCTAAACATCTCCGTAACGCTATCACGGTTACCAAATAACCCTGTGACGAAACGCGCCGCTCTTCTTTGGATCTTCTCTATCTCCTCCGTCAACCCGATCTGGTACGGATCCCACACTGATGAGCAATGCTCAAGTATAGGTCGAACGAGTTCATCATTCTTCTGTAGCACCACATTTCGAAAGCTTCTATTCTCTTCTTGTCTAAACTATTTATCGTCCATGTTTCAGTTCCATACATGGCTACACTCCATACAAATACTTTCAGAAACGACTTCCTGACACTTAAATCTATACTCGATGTTAACAAATTTCTGTCCTTCAGAAACGCTTTCCTTCCCATTGCCAGTCTACATTTTATATCCTCTCTACTTCGACCATCATCAGTTATTTTGCTCCCCAAATAGCAAAACTCCTTTACTACTTTGTCTCATTTCCTATTCTAATTCCCTCAGCATCACCCGACGTAATTCGACTACATTCCATTATCCTCGTTTTGCTTTTGTTGATGTTCATCTTATATCCTCCTTTCAAGACACTGTCCATTCCGTTCAACTGCTCTTCCAAGTCCTTTGCTGTCTCTGATAACTGACGCTATCCCCTCCAAATCTCTCCGACGCAGCTTGATTCGCGCGCTTTATAAAATCGCTCGATATTATGCCTCACCGTGTATTGTAATGAGCGGAATGTAAACACTGTTATGAAAAATTTGATGCAAACTGATGGTGGACTCACTGGCGTCGACGTCGAGCACCTGCACGCGGGGGTACGCCGTCTGCTGCACGTTGGCGACCAGGTTGCGGTTGGACAGCATGACGCCCTTGGGCAGCCCCGTGGTGCCGCTGGAGTAGGGCAGCAGGAAGAGGTGGTCAGGGCCCGTGTGCTCCGGCCTCAGGGCTCCGTCCAGGTTGGCGTCCCCCACCAGCTGGCAGAAGTCCACCGCCCCCTCTGGAGTGGCTCCTGATGTAGGCTGGGTGCTGGAGTAGGCCACCCCCACGGTGACCAGCAACTTTGGCGGTTCCAGGCGCGCCTCCTGGAAGGCGCTGGACAGCGACGGAGTGAGCTCGGGGGTCGTCACTGCCGCAGAGGGTCGGCAGTCCCGTAGTTGTCGGCTCATCTCCCCTGTGGAGCCCCGTCATTAGGTCAGCACGCATGCTGAGACATGTGCGAGCGTGTACAACTGGCAGCAATTACGTGAAAACAGCTCGTGTGATTTGGGAGAGCGAGGACTGCATCTACGTGCTGAAGCTGTGTGAACGGCTATGACTCCACACAATTGCCTTCATACGAGGCTCTAATCAGATGTGGGTCCAGGGTTTGGATTTGAGGGGGGGTCACAGTTTGTTGCCATCTCTCCCCTGGTCCACGTATAACTTTACATCATTCCCAACTTTTAACGTCGCCCAGACGCCTATGACTGTAACAGTAACAAAAAACATGTAAATGTTTCTAATATGATACTAACAATTTATTTACATCAGTGGGTATGGAAAGCCCAAGCCAGTGGGATAGATGGGGTTCCAGGTGGTGATGGAGGCTATAGACATTTCTGGGAATGTAAAGCACAGTTGCAAGTGGTGATGGAGAGTGGAGGTCTTACTGGAGGTCAAGGTGGAGTTGCAGGTGGTGAGGCAGACTAGAGCACATGCTGATGGTGTAGGTGAAGTAGAGGGGATAAACGAGAGTAGAGCTCTTATGGTGATGTAGGCACGGATGCTAGTGGTGATGGAGAGTAGAACCCATACTGGTGCTGTAGGTGGAGTTGCAGATGGTATGGGAAGTAGAGCCCTCACAGGTGCTGCAGGCACAGTTCTACATCTACATCTACATCTCGTACATAGATCATGCTTAAGTGCCTGCCAGAGGGTTCATTGAATCACCTTCACAATAATTCTCTATTATTCCACTCCCGAACAGCGTCCAGAGAAAACGAACACCTATATCTTTCTGAGCGAGCTCTGATTCCCTTGATCGTTTCTCCCTATGTAGATCGGCGTCAGCAAAATATTTTCGCATTCGGAGGAGAAAGTTGATGATAGAAATTTTCTGAGAAGATCCCCCTGCAACGAGAAACTCCTTTGTTTTAATGATGTCCACACCAAGTCCTGTATCATTTCTGTGATGTTCTCTGCCGTATTTCTGGATAATGCAAAACATGCTGCTCATCTTTGAACTTTCTCGATGTACTCTGTTAATCCTATCTGGTAAGGGTCCCACATCGCGCAGCAATACTCCAAAAGAGGGCGGACATGCGAAATGTACATCTGTTGCATCTTCTAAGTGTTCAGCCAATAAGACACAGTCTTTGGTTCGACTTCCTCACAACATTTTTTATGTGTTCTTTCCAACTGAAGTTGTTCAGAATTGTAATTTTTAGGTATTTGGTTGAATTTACGGCGTTTAGATTCGATTGATTTATAGTGCAACTGAAGTTTAACGGATTCCTTTTAGCACTCATGTGGATGACCTCACACTTATTGAGTGTCAATTGCCAATTTTCGCACCATATGGATGTCTTTTCAAAATCATTTTGCAGTTTGTTTTGATCTTCTGATGACTTTACCAGACGATAAACGACAGCCATATTTGCAAACAGTCTAAGACGGCTGCTCAGATTGTCTCCTAAATCGTTTATATAGATAAGGAAGAGCAGAGCCTTATAACACTACCTTGGAGAACGGCAGAAATGACTTCCGTTTTACTCAATTTTCCGATAGTTACTGCGAACTGTGACCTCTCTGACAACGAATCACCAATCCAATCGCGTAACTGTGACGATATTCCATAAGCACACAATTTGATTAGAAGTAGCTTGTGAGGTACTGTCAAAAGACTTCTGGAAATCAAAAAATACGGAATCGATTTGAAATTCCCTGTCAATAGCACTCAGCACTTCGTGTGAGTAAACGGTTTTCACAAGAACGATGTTTCCTATACACGTGTTGACTGTGTGTCAATAGACCGTTCTCTTCGAGGTAATCCACAATGTTCGAATACAATATATGTTCCAAAAACCTGCTGCATATCGACGTTAATGATATGGGCCTGTAATTTAGTGGGTTACTCCTACCACCTTTCTTGAATATTAGTCCGACCTGTGCAACTTTTCAGACTTTGGGTACAGATCTTTGTTCGATCGAGGGGTAGTGTATGATTATTAATTACGGAGCTATTGCGTCAGCACACTCTGAAAGGAACCTAAGTGGTGTACAGTCTGCCCCGGAAGACTTGCATCTATTAAGTGATTTAAGTTGTTTCACTTCTCCGAGGGTATCCACTTCTAATTCAGTTCTCGATTCGAATTCTGGAATCGGAAGGTTGTGTTTATTAACTCTACTTTAGCAGCACTGTCATCGATAGTATTTCCATTGCAGTCGTACAGAGAAGGCATTGATTACGTCTGGTTCAAAATGGCTCTGAGCACTATGCGACTTAACTTCTGAGGTCATCAGTCGCCTAGAACTTAGAACTAATTAAACCTAACTAACCTAAGGATATCACACACATCCATGCCCGAGGCAGGATTCGAACCTGCGACCGTAGCGGTCGCTCGGTTCCAGACTGTAGCGCCTAGAACCGCACGGCCACTCCGGCCGGCGGATTACGTCTCGCCGCTAGCGTACTTTACATACGACCAGAATATCTTTGGATTTTCTGCGAGGTTTCGAGCCAAACTTTCATTGTGGAAACTATTATAAGCATGGAAGTCCACGCTGAATTCCGAGCTTCTGTAAAAGATCGCCAATCTTGGGTATTTTGCCTTTATTTAAATTTAGCATCTATTTTTGTTGTTTCTGCAACAGTGTTCTGACATGTTTTGTGCAGCAAAGGGGTCAGCTCCGTCGTTTGTTAATTTATTTAATATAAACTGAGAACTGTGTCTATTAAATATTAAATTAACACACAGAAATTCAAAAACTAAACTATCAGTGCACACAGATGAAACTATACAGTGTGTTACAAAAAGGTAAAACAAAAAGGTCCGGAAACGCTTAATTTCCATGTTAGAGCTCATTTTAGTTTCGTCAGTATCTACCGTACTTCCTCGATTCACCGCCATGATTTCATACGGGATACTCTACCTGTGCTGCTAGAACATGTGCCTTTACAAGTACGACACAACATGTGGTTCATGCACGATGGAGCTCCTGCACATTTCAGTCGAAGTGTTCGTACGCTTCACAACAACAGATTCGGTGAACGATGGATTGGTAGAGGCGGACCAATTCCATAGCCTCCACGCTCTCCTTACCTCAACCCTCTTGACTTTCATTTATGGGGGCATTTGAAAGCTCTTGTCTACGCAACCCCGGTACCAAATGTAAAGACTCTTCGTGCTCGTATTGTGTACGGCTGTGATACAATACGCCATTCTCCAGGGCTGCATCAGCGCATCAGGGATTCCATGCGACGGAGGGTGGATGCATGTATCCGCGCTAACGGAGGACATTTTGAACATTTCCTGTAACAAAGTGTTTGAAGTCACGCTGGTACGTTCTGTTGCTGTGTGTTTCCATGCCATGATTAGTGTGATTTGAAGAGAAGTAATAAAATGAGCTCTAACATGGAAAGTAAGCGTTTCCGGACACATGTCCACATAACATATTTTCTTTCTTTGTGTGTGAGGAATGTTTCCTGAAAGTTTGGCCGTACCTTTTTGTAACACACTGTATAATTCGCTGCTGGTTAGGAACTCGTAATATATCACAAAATCGGTTACTTCCCTGTTGCTGCTTGTCTCAGCCGGCTGCTGCTGCCTGACCGATGGTGATGAAGAGTAGAGGCTTTATTGGAAATGCAGGTGGAGTTGCAGGTGGTGGTGGAGAGTAGAGCCCTTACTGGTGTTGTGGTTAGAGCAGCAGAGTCCTTACTGGTGGAACCGAGCGAGGTGGCGCAGTGGTTAGACACTGGACTCGCATTCGGGAGGACGACGGTTCAATCCCGCGTCCGGCCATCCTGATTTAGGTTTTCCGTGATTTCCCTAAATCGCTCCAGGCAAATGCCGGGATGGTTCCTTTCAAAGGGTACGGCCGACTTCCTTCCCCGTCCTTCCCTAATCCGATGAGACCGATGACCTCGCTGTCTGGTCTCCTTCCCCGAAACAACCGACCAACCTTACTGGTGGTGCAGTTGATGATGGAGAGTGGAGCCTTTGCTATGGTATGGATAGAGCTTCAGGTGAAGATGGAGAGTGCAGTACTTTTAGAGGGAGTAGGCTTGATTGCATATTGTGATGGAGGGTTGAGCCCTTACAGGAGGAGGAAGTTGTGAAGTTGTAGGTGGAAATGGAGACTAGAATGGTTCAAATGGCTCTAAGCACTATGGGACTACTTATATGAGGTCTAGTCTGCATTCGTGATGACTGGGTGTTGTGTGATGTCCTTAGGTTTGTTGGGTTTAAGTAGTTCTAAGTTCTAGGGGACTGATGACCTCAGATGTTAAGTAGTACAGACAGGATTGCAGGTAACGACATAGAGCCCTTACCTGTTGTGTAGGGTTAGTTGCATATCTTACTGGTCATGTAGGCTGGGTAGCAGGCTGCAGAGCCTCTAGTGGTAGTGTAGGCTCGTTACACACGGTGATGAAGACTGAAGTCCTTACCAGTGGTGTAGGCAGGGTTGCACGTGGCGATGGAGACGCCCGCCTCATTGGCACCGAGGACGATGGCCAGGAATTCGGGGCAGTTAGGGAGCAGCACGAAAAGCACGTGGCCCGGGCCCAGGCCAGCCTTCTGGAGGGCTGCCGCGAACCTCCGGGAGGCCGTTCTCAGCTGGGCGTACGTGTAGCGGCGACCAGTCACTGCGCACTCCTGTGTACACACAGGATTGACAAAAGCAAACGAGTTCGACCACAGGCTGCCAGAAGGAAATTTCATATAGCAAGATAGGGCTACAAATTTAGCGTAGTCTGCAGCGTAAATCAAAAATTACCCATCACATGGAAATTATGTGTGCATCCCATCAAAACCTATTTGCCAATTTAGCCAAATATAGAGTTTTCTCCTCGCTTGTCTGTTTCTCTCGTGAAGCACAGAAACCTTGAGAAGTACCTCCAACAATGCCTCCACTTTATTCTCTTGTTGTTGTTGTGGTCTTCGGTCCTGAGACTGGTTTGATGCAGCTCTCCATGCTACTCTATCCTGTGCAAGCTTCTTCATCCCCAAGTACCTACTGCAACCTACATCCTTTTGAATATGCTTGGTGTGTTCATCTCTTGGTCTCCCCCTATGATTTTTACCCTCCACGCTGCCCTCCAATACTAAATTGGTGATCCTTTGATGCCTCAGAACATGTCCTACCAACCGACCCCTTCTTCTAGTCAAGTTGTGTCACAAACTTCTCTTCTCCCCAATCCTATTCAATACCTCCTCATTAGTTATGTGATCTACCCATCTAATCTTCGGCATTCTTCTGTAGCACCACATTTCGAAAGCTTCTATTCTCTTCTTGTCTAAACTATTTATTGTCCATGTTTCACTTCCATACATGGCTACACTCCATACAAATACTTTCAGAAACGACTTCCTGACACTTAAATCTATGCTCGATGTTAACAAATTTCTCTTCTTCAGAAACGCTTTTCTTGCCATTGCCAGTCCATATTTTATATCCTCTCTACTTCGACCATCATCAGTTATTTTGCTCCCCAAATAACAAAACACCTTTACTACTTTAAGTGTCTCATTTCCTAATCTAATTCCCTCAGCATCACCCGACTTAATTCGACTACATTCCATTATCCTCGTTTTGCTTCTGTTGATGTCCATCTTATATCCTCCTTTCAAGACACTATCCATTCCGTTCAACTGCTCTTCCAGGTCCTTTGCTGTCTCTGACAAAATTACAATGTCATCGGCAAACCACAAAGTTTTTACGCTATTTTGTCGAAAGTCGACATGTTGAGAAACATGGCTGTTGTCCTAAGATTTATAATTTATAAAAAACAGCTACCAGCCACATGTATGGTTTAAAAGGTTTATTTATCTTCAGACCATGACCGGTTTCGGATTTTTCTTTACAAATCGATCTTCAGATGGCAGTTACAAGCATTCTAAATTGGACCTAGTTTTGCAGCAAACGAATAACAATAACAAAACTAGGTCCAATTTAGAATGCTTGTAACTGCCATCTGAAGATGGATTTGTAAAGAAAAATCCGAAACCGGTCATGGTCTGAAGATAAATAAACCTTTTAAACCATACATGTGGCTGGTAACTGTTTTTTATAAATTATAAACAAAGTTTTTATTTCTTCTCCATGAATTTTAATACCTACTCCGAATTTTTCTTTTGTTTTCTTCACTGCTTCCTCAATATACAGATTGAATAACATCGGGGATAGGCTGAAATCCTGTCTCGCTCCCTTCCCTTATTCTCTTAATCTTTTTTAAATAGATTATTGCTTCATGATTTACCCCTTCTGGCATAAATGTAAAGGTATTGCGAATAATCTCACATATTATGTAATTTCCCTGTACCTAAGGTGTGCAAAAGGTGCAGTGGCATGCCATATAGTAAAGAGACAGAGTAAACAGGTCGGCAGGTAACAACAAAGCAATAGACTCGCCCAGTGCTCAGAACGAGAATGGGTTCTGCGCACGAGCCAAATTACTTGGCAGGTGCTCTAACAGTGCGCAGAGATGTGCCCGAGTTGTTTTCTGCCACGGCCTGTCTGGTAATACAGGTATTGTGCCAGCCAGCACCGAGCAGAGGTGGGCTTACCATGGCGACCCTGTCAGGATATCGGTCGAGGTGCCTCCAGGCGTACTCGTAGAACGGCACGTCGGGGATGTCGACGTCTGGGTAGGGCGACCTCAGGACGCCGGGGGCGGCAGTGGTGGGGGTAGCCAGGCTCCTGGAGACCAAGAGGGCAGCCGTGGGCGACGCCCTCCTCCTCACAGGCGGAGTGTACACCAGGAAGCGGCACAGTCCACGGGCCAGCATGGCGGCCGACATGTCCTGCAGCGAGACACGACTCTGGTCACTCACTCAGTCACTGATTCACCCGTGTCATTCAGCCATTCGTACATCGATATCCATAAATCTCATCATAATGGAGTGCCTTTAGGGGCATGGATCGAACCAAGTTGTACGGGGTGTTTCAGATAAGGGTTTTCACTGTAATCTGAAAATAATAAGTGAGAGGAAAATTTATTTAGATAGCTGGAAGTAAGAAACGTCACTCTTTCTGTGGAGTTATGACTGTACTTTACTTTCCATAGCGTTACAGCAACAAGTTATAATTTTCTAACAGAACTGTACAGTTTCCTACAATGTAGTAGAAGTATTTATCCAGATATGTTGAAATCAATTTAAATTGAATTTCTGTCAGTTGTGATTAGCGAGCTAATTCGCAGTTCTGCAATGGCACTGTGCTGTTCTACTGCTGAATATGCTTCTCCAGTCTGGTACAGGTCGTCTCATACCAGACAAGTAGACATTGCTCCCAACGAAACCTGCAGGTCGATCACAGGTTGCTTAAGACCTACCCCAACTGATAAGCCCTACTGCCTGGCTGGAATAGCGCCACAATGGATACGCAGAACAGTGGCTGCCAACAAGGAGAGACTGAAAGTGGAACAGGACAGTGCCCATCCACTGCACGGACATAATCCACCACAGCAGGCGACTGAGATCTCGAAAGAGCTTCCTGAGAACATCCGAGAAGCTCACCATTTCACCAGAGAAGGCAAGACTGGAGTTCTGGAAGAAGTCGACGCCTCACTCGCAGACGCCAGAAGCTGAAGAACTACCACCTGGACACAACGAGAGCTTGCTGGTGTGGAAATCTTTAAAAACAGATTACGATCAGGAGTTGGACGATCCAGAGACAACCTGAATAGAGGGGGCTTCATAACAGAAGATACGTCCTGTGATTGTGGACAAGAAGAAACCACAAGCCACATGCTCCAGTGCCTTTTGTGGCCTACATCCTGCACGAAGACTGATCTCCTGCACGCCACTCCAAGAGTCTTGGAGGTTGCAAAGTACTGGGCACATGTAATATAAATACAATTTGTGTGTATATATTTATTGATGTGTACGGCAACTGTAAATTTGTGTGCTTCTGATTCGAGAATAAATAAATTAGCGAGCTAGAAACATTAGAAGTTTCAATGGTGGATGCATCATGGTGTACATGATTCGATGTATTCCAATGCATATTTTGGTGGCACAGCATTCATTTAAGTGAGGTGTCCAAACGAGAGCCCATTTCTCTGTACGTGGCACTCACTGCGCCTTCTAAACGACCTGCAGACGAGGCGTAACGATGTCACTGGTGTCTCAGAGCGACGAGCTCCCGTGATAGAATGGAAGGTACTTGCAGTGTGAGGTTAAGTCAGGACTCCTGATCCAGAAGAGAATGTGTTACGCACTGTTGGTGACAATTGTATCACCGGTAGTTGGTGCGTTGCATTATCTCTGAATACAAACCAAACAAGTGTTTTGGGCATTTTGCAGGGACAAAAGTTATACCCTTGTCACATATAGAGAGTTCATTCTCTGCCGGCAGTGTACTTCTGATGCGTATTCGAGATTGCAAATGTGCAGGAGTCTGATTTTTCGCTGCTTTCGTGTTTATTACAGACGAGACCATTTTTAAAGGGAGTGCTTGATGGACAGAAGGAATGGATGTTTCTGGGATGGGAAAACCAACAAGCAGTGGTGTGTCGATCCTGTCAGTACAACTTTGCTGTGAATATCTGGAGCGGTACTGTAAGTAATTACTTGATTGTCCTTACGTTCTTCTCAATAAATCGAACAGAGCTGTGTGCAAAACTTTCAGAATGTCCTCCCACAGTTACTACAAGACGTGCTGCCGAAAAATGAATATCACAGACTCTTTCACTGTTCCGGAAATATTTTCACAGAAATAAACGTAATCGGGGTGACAAACCTAATTATCCATGTTTATGTATACGCTACACGATTATTCGTAAGTACCTCCAGGGTTTCGGAAGACCACTGAGCGAATACTACGAGACATACTGAAAATTAAACGTATTAGTGGACAGACCACCCCTCCAAGTTTTGATTCGTAACACGTGCCGTGGTACAGTCGCAGGAAGGCCGGTCTGGTACTGCATTCAGTGTCTCATTTCCTAATCTAATTTCCACATCTTCGCCTGATTTAATTCGGCTATATTCCACTATCCTCTTGTTTTATTTTCGTTGACGTTCAACTTATAACACCTTTTAAAGACACTGTCAGTTCCGTTTAGCTGCTCTTCTAACAAGGAACTCCTTGAGTGCGATATCGTAAATTCAATCCTAAGTAAGTCTCATTAGTATTGTGTTAGCAATTGCGTCAGGAAAAATATCAGCTGCTAATGGCTCACTATGTGCATCAGGAGGGCGACAGAAAATGAGTCTCCGAGAGGTGCAGAGATCAACCTTTTATCGGATGTACGTATTACACTTCTAAAATGGACACCGTCGACATTCAAGAAATGTTGAAAACGAACCATTAACTTGCACCGTGAACACCGAATGAAGAATGGCACGCCACAATGATCACAAAGGTTCGCACCATCGAGATCGAAGACGAACTCCTTGCGAGCCACAAACCGAGCAGGGCGTTCAGCTAGGTACCCGCTCTTAAAGAATCCTTACAGAATCGTATCGGTGTAACGGGGCGAGGAGATCTGATAGAATGTGATGGCACGCGAGCGAATGCCCAACAGTCTGTCGCGGACATTACTGTGAAACTAGCTGTCCTTTAAGGCGCAACTGCAGATAGTGCGATGATATGTTTTATAGGCACAGAAAAAACAAACATTCAGAAACTAAGTTGGTTCATTGGTTACAGATGGTACCAACTGCAATGTCACACCTTTTCAGGAGGGATAGTTTGCTCTAAAGGAGTATGACTTTTATACGCAGACCAGGAACCAAGCAAAAGCAAGTTATTTCGACCAAATAGTGTCCAAAAGCGGTGCACATACCATAGTTGTAGTTCTACCGCATCCCGTTTCCCAGTATTGCTTGCTTTGACGTAAATATTCCCCACTGCCCTTGCAAGATAACGCATACGAGAAAGAATCGTAGGGGGCAAAGCACGTCCAACTTCTCGCAGCACAATAAATAACTGTCCATTCAATTTACCAAACAGATTAATAGTTGGCATAGTTGAATACGAATGCGGTAAGGCATTGATGTTAATTCACCTTGACACAACTCTCTAAGTACTTCTACAGGGTTATTACAAATGATTGAAGCGATTTCACAGCTCTACAATAACTTTATTATTTGAGATATTTTCACAATGCTTTGCACACACATACAAAAACTCAAAAAGTATTTTTAGGCATTCGCAAATGTTCGATATGTGCCCCTTTAGTGATTCGGCAGACATCAAGCCGATAATCAAGTTCCTCCCACACTCGGCGCAGCATGTCCCCATCAATGAGTTCGAAAGCATCGTTGATGCGAGCTCGCAGTTCTGGCACGTTTCTTGGTAGAGGAGGTTTAAACACTGAATCTTTCACATAACCCCACAGAAAGAAATCGCATCTGGTTAAGTCGGGAGAGCGTGGAGGCCACGACATGAATTGCTGATCATGATCTCCACCACGATCGATCCATCGGTTTTCCAATCTCCTGTTTAAGAAATGCCGAAAATCAAGATGGAAGTGCGGTGGAGCACAATCGTGTTGAAAGATGAAGTCGGCGCTATCGGTCTCCAGTTGTGCCATGAGCCAATTTTCCGCGGGCTACGCGTGAAACTTGCCCGCACGCGTCCAACCGTTTCTTCGCTCACTGCAGGCCGACCCTTTGAATAGAGATGGGGCCCCTCCACGCCCGCACCAACGTGGTGACCAAACCAAAAGTTCTACTGTCACCTCCGTAAACATGTTAGTTATCTAGTGGGTGGATCACAGGATGCTGGGCTGTGATGTTGTCCGTGCGTCTGGGTAAGGCTACGCATTAACACGGTCCATCAGGTGATAGATAGTGGACGAAACGCGAGTGAGGGTAGCGATTTGAAGAGCAGAGGGAAAAAAGTGCCATGGCTCGTGCCGTGGGAAAAAAACCTCTGCGACAGTGGGATGGGTAGTAAGAGCAGTAGTGGCTTACTAGCTGCGATAGTTCATGCAAGGTTGGATTTGTTAGTATAGGTATCATGCATCATTACCGTGGCAGGCGATGGCGATGTGTCCCAGTTGCTGCGGTTGCTACTTTCCTGGAACAATCAATATCGTTATACAGTAGTGGGAGATCGGCCATAGATCATCTCACTGTGTGGGGGATGTGTGGAGCTTGTTTGCGTGCAGTGTACGGTACGGCTTCCCTGTATGGTGCCAGTTATTCGGCAGTGTATTTCAGCTGGATATCCAGTAAATGCGTCTGATTAACAGGGGCTCGCCTGTGCCGTTATGTTTGCTTAAGCTTGGCCATATATGTTATGTCCTTGCAAGTATGTCTTTTGGTCTTTTATGTTTCCATCTATGGTTGTGGTCGTAGTTCCCCAGATTCAGAATAAACGGGTTCTGCGAATGTCTGGAGTTTCTGTATAGTCTTGTGGTGAGTTTGTGGATTACCTCCGTGAGAGTCTCAAGTCGGTATTCCCGGTGAAGGTCCGCGATGCGTGTGTATCGTGGAGCATTGCTTATGATTTTGAGTACCTTGTTTTGTATGAGCTGCAGACGGCGCAGGCGTGTAGGCGCAGCGTATCCCCAGATGGGAGCTGCGTACGTCATCAGGGGTCGGATAAGTGTCATGTACATGGACCTCGACACCCTTCTGTTCAGTGTGCTACGCCTGTTGAGCATAGGATAAAGCTGTTTGAGCCTCGCGCTAGCTCGGTTGGTCATGTGTTGTATGTGGTCCCCCCAGAGTAATTTCCGGTCCAGCCAGACACCGAGGTATTTGACTTTCTCGCGGAAACGTATTGGGCGTGCATGTAGAGTTATTGGTCTGCAGTAGCGGTGTTTGCGCAGTTGCTTCGGTCTTCTCGTGAACAGAACGGCTTCGCACTTGTCGACGTTTACTCTAACACGCCATTTCTCCAACCAAGGCTCAGCCACTCTGAGTGGTTTCCAATCTTGCGCAAGGATGGCTGTGTCATCCGCGTAGATTGCCATCATTGTGTTGTGTGTGGTTGGGAGATCGTTTATGTAGAGGTTAAACAGTAGGGGCCCTAGGATGCTTCCCTGGGGTACTCCCGCGTGTATACCATGTCGTGTTGACTGTTTTCCCTGCACGTCAGTGTTGAAACTCCTGTCTGTGAGGTATGAGTGTATTAGACGCAGCAGCCCGTCGGGGAATCCCGCGTCGCTGAGTTTGCGGATGAGGCCGTTGTGCCATAGACGGTCGAAAGCCTTTTCGATGTCCAGGAACACTGCCCCTGTAGCTTTGTTTATGTTGAAGCCATGTGTTATGTGTTCAACGACCCGTAGGAGTTGTTGTGTTGTGGAGTGGTGATTTCTGAAGCCGAATTGCTCCGGTCTCAGGATGTCATTTGTTATGCAGTGCCTAGTGATGCGTTTGAGAATCACCTTCTCAACAATCTTACTGAGCGAGCTCAGAAGGCTGATGGGTCGGTAATTTTGTGGGAGGCTGTGGTCTTTCCCCGGCTTCCTGAACATCAGGACCTTGGCCGTCTTCCAAAAGGCGGGGAAGTGTTGGTGTTTTAGTATGGCATTCGTTATGTGTGTTAGGTATTCAGTTGCTTTATCCGTGAACTCCTGGAGGACACGGTTTTGAATGCCATCATGACCAGGGGCTTTCCTAGCAGCGGAATGCATTATGGCCCAGGAGACTTCGGCTGTGCTAGCATGTCGAATGTCGTCGCGCGATGGTTGGGCTAGAATGCGTGTAACCTCTTGGTCAGTAGCAAGTGTGAACGCTGGATCTGATGGTACCAGGTTCGGTGTGAATGACGCTGCGAGTGTTCGGGCCATTAGTTCTGCTTTCTCTTCCGCTGAGTATGCAGGTCCGTCGGGCCCTTGAAGTGTTGGCGTGTATATTTTCTCCCTGGTGAAGTGTCGGGCTAGTTGCCACACGCCAGGTCGTGTGGTGTCCAGCCCTTCGAGTGTGTGGTTCCACTGTTGTGTTCTATGTGTTTGTATTTTATCGTGTATGATGCCCTGTAGTCTGTTAATGTGCCGTTTGAAGTACGGACGCCTGGTGCGCTGCCATTGTCTCCTGAGGCGATTCCTCATCGAGATTAGGCCCAGGATTTCCTGGGGCAGGGCCGCACTATGTTGTTGTGAGGTGCGATCAGGTATGGTGCCTGCCATTGCGTCCTGGACGGCGTTAGTGAGGGTTTCTACTGCCTCGTCGATTTGTGCTGTTTCATTAATTTCGTGTATAGGTGGGATGTGGCTATCGAGCGTTTGCTTGAACCTTGTCCAATCCGCACGCCCGTAGTCCAACATCTTACGTTGTTCCATGTGCTGCAGTGTTTCCTCAATGTATAGTATTACAGGTTGGTGGTTTGAGGGCAGATCGTTTTCAACGGAAACGTTGAGTGTCGATGTAATGCCCTTGATGAGGGCCATGTCTATCACGTCTGGCCTGTGTCCCCTCTGATAGGGAATGTGCGTCGGTTCAGTCGGCGCTAGTATGATGTAGTTTCTGCCAAGTGAGTGTTCGTACAGTTTTTTGCCGTTGGGATTTCGTATGCGTGAATTCCATTCTGGGTGTTTTGCGTTCAGATCTCCAGCGACTATTACTCGCGGTGAAATGTTGAGTAGTGTGCTGATATCGCGTGTTGAAATGCCTACAGGGCTGTTGTATACCGATATCAGTGTGGTGTAGGCTCCGTTGAACTTGACTCTGACGGCCGTAGCCTCGATTTTTTCCAGTTCGGGGAGCTCTATGTTTGTGTGCTCGATGTCTTTGTGTATGACGATTGCAGTTCCACCTGCCACGGCGCCGCCCGGTCGGTCGGTACGATAGACACAGTAGCCAGGAAAGTTTAATTGTTTGTGCGGTTTGAGTTTAGTCTCGCTCAGTAGCGCGACAAGGATTCCCTTGCGCTCCATGAACGCGGCAAATTCTGCCCTTTTGTTGTGGATCGAGTCTGCATTCCAGAACAGGATCCGTGATAGTGTGTGTGTGTCTGCGTTATGGGCCGGGTGTGGCGTATTATTCATGTAAGAGTGTGAAAGAGTGTTGTGATGGCAGTGTGTATGACAGCCCAGTATTGCCCGGGTTCGGCGCTCATGAGCTGGGTGATAAGTGTAGTGACGGCCATCAGCACCTTGGTAAGGATTTCAATGGTCGTGTGTCGGGGGAATAGTGTTTCCAGTATTCCCCCAGGTGATGTGTTGGTGTTAGGTGTGGCAGCCTGAGGTGCTGTTGTGGTGTTAGCGGCCGCTTGTGCAGGTATTGGTGTGTTGTTTGGGGCGGCATTTGTGTTTCGTGGTAGAGGTTGTGGCGCCTGAGTTACTCCTGTGGTGAGGGGGATGGTAGTGTGAGTTACAGTCTCGGTGTCTTGTTGACTGTTTTCCTGTGTGTTGCTGTTCTGTTGTTGCTGCGTGGCCTGTTGTGGTGATTTCGTGTTCCCCGCTCTGTGTTTGCGTGTACGTTTATTCCGCCTCTGGGCTTGGGGTTCGGGGGGTTCTTGTGTGGATGTGTTTTCTTGTATATGGTGCGTTTCTTCGCAGCTCGTGATTTCCGGGAGTGGGGTCGTGTTGTTTGGGGGCATAGGTGTTGGTACCGATGCTTGTTGGGTTTCAGGTGTTGTCTGTGGCTGTTGTGTGGCTGTTGCAGCGGTTGTTTCTCGTGTGTGTGTAGGGCGCTGAGGTTCCGCAGCCTGTGCCGTTCCGCCAGGGCGTGTAACCGTGGCAAACGTTACGCCGTTCCTTACTGGGTTCGGCGCTGGCCTTGGGCGTGGTATGTCGTACAGTACCCTACTTCTGTCTTGTTTTCGCTTCAGCGCCTGTTTGTATGAGTTGCACTGTCTGAAGTTTGCCGCATGGGGCCCACCGCAGTTGGCACAACGTCGCTGGTTTGGCTGTGTTTGTGTGCAGGTGTTGGATCTGTGGTTGCCAGCGCATCCGCGGCAGCGAGTTGCCAGGCCGCAGCGGAGGGCCGAGTGGCCGAACCGCTGGCAGTTGTTGCATTGTTGGGGGACGTTGGGTGGTTCGTAGAGTTCTACACGCACGTCCATCCGCAGAAAGCTCTTTATCTGCAGGATGGCGCGGGAATCAGCCGTGTCGGCTAACTCGACCATGTAGTGTGGTAACGGTGCGTGTGTACGGAACCCTGTCATCCGGGAGGCACTTTTACAGTCAAATCCCAAATAACAGAGGGCCGCATGTACTGTCTCGTTGGGGGTGCTGGGATCCACTCCCTTGATCACGTACTGCTGGGTTCTCTCGTCCAGCGTCCTGTACGTATAGTGTTCGATCTTCCGATCTTTGAGGAAGGTCAGGAGATCTTTATATTCTGTGTCTGTGGCAACGTACAGTGAGGCCCTATCCCCCGAGTACTTTGCATGTAATGTGCTGTTTATGTGCCTTTCCGCGAATGCAGTGTTAAGAGCACTAAGGTTCCCATAGTTTTGTATAACAACTGGGGGGAAACCAGTCTTGTGTTGTGTGGGCACTGTTGTGGCTTTGTGTGTTTGTTGATTTCCCGTTACAGAAGCATCCAGAAGCTTTAAACTGCGCATACCATCGCCGAATGGAGTTAGCAGTTGGTGGATCTGTGTCGAACTTCGTCCCGAAGTGTCGTTGCACTGTTATGACTGACTGATGTGAGTGCATTTCAAGCACGACATACGCTTCATCGGCTCCTGTCGCCATTTTGTCTCACTGCGCTCTCGAGCGCTCTGGCGGCAGAAACCTGAAGTGCGGCTTCAGCCGAACAAAACTTTATGAGTTTTTCTACGTATCTGTAGTGTGTCGTGACCATATGTCAATGAATGGAGCTGCAGTGAATTTATGAAATCGCTTCAATCGTTTGTAATAGCCCTGTAATTTTCAGGGTTGCTTTCATGTGCATTTACTCTTCAAATTCCGATTGTTCGAAGTCCCGATCAGGCTATGAAGGCCCAACGGTACCGACCGGCCGCCGTGTCATCCTCAGCGCACAGGCGTCACTGGATGCGGATATGGAGGGTCACGTGGTCACCGCACTGCTCTCCTGGACGTATGTCAGTTTCCGAGACCGGAGCCGCTACTTCTCGGTCAAGTAGTTCCTCAGTTTGCCTCACAAGGGCTGAGTGCGCCCCCCTTGCCAACAGCTCTCGGCGGACCGGATGGTCACCCATCCTAGCACTAGCCCAGCCCGACAGCGCTTAACTTCGATGATCTGACGGGAAGCGGTGTTACCACTGCGGCAAGGCCGTTGGCCACTACCATACACATCCTGTAAATTAAATCGAGCAGTTTCAAACTTGCAAACACCAGTTTTTGTAGCAAGTGAGCTTTGTCCTCCCTCGAATATCCATAGTTTTTCTTATACTCTATACGGTCATAGGGCTGCATACTTGTTCGAAATCGGTTCATAATTGTTTTTTTTAGTATGCCACGGACGATCTTCTTGTACGTAATTACGTTTAGTACTAGCTCCTTGGACAACGATTGCCCTTTACTGCGTTTCACTGGAGACGGGATTTGTGACCCCCTGTCCGACAAGGATGATGAACCACATGGCTAGACAAGTGTTCCAATGTCACTTTCACTTTTAAGCACGTATCGTCATCACTGTACACCTCATGCACATTGTGCTCAGAGTCGAGCGTATACGACACCACACACTACTGGGCATTAAAACTGCTACACCACGAAGATGATGTGCTACAGACGCGAAATTGTACCGACAGGAAGAAAATGCTGCGATATGCAAATGATTAGCTTTCCAGAGCATTCACACAAGTTTGGCACCGGTGGCGACACCTACAACATGCTGACATGAGAAAAGTTTCCAACCGATGTCTCATACACAAACTGAAGTTGACCGGCGTTGCCTGGTGAAACGTTGTTGTGATGCCTCGGGTAAGGAGGAGAAATACGTACCATCACGTTTCCGACTTTGATTAAGGTAGCCTATCGCGATTTCGGTTTATCATATGGCGACATTGCTGCTGGCGTCGGTCGAGATCCAATGACTGTTAGAAGAATATGGAATCGGTGGGTTCAGGAGCGTAATACGGAACACCGTGCTGGATCCCAACGGCCTCGTATCACTGGCAGTCGAGATGACTGGCATCTTATCCGTATGGCTGTAACGGATCGTGCAGCCACGTCTCGATCGCTGAGTCAACAGATGGGGACGTTTGCAAAACAACAACCATCTGCACGAACAGTTCGACGACGTTTGCAGCAGCACGGACAATCAGCTCGGAGACCATGGCTGCGGTTACCCTTGATGCTGCATCACAGACAGGAGCGCCTGCGATGGTGTACCCAACGACGAACCTGGGTGCACAAATGGCAAAACGTCATTTTTTCGGATGAATCCAGGTTCTGTTTACAGCATCATGATGATCGCATCCGTGTTTGGCGACCTCGCGGTGAACGCAGATTGGAAGCGTGTATTCGTCATCGCCATACTGGCGTATCACCCGGCGTGATGGTATGGGGTGGCATTGCTTACATGTCTCGGTACCCCTTGTTCGCATTGACGGCACTTTGAACAGTGGACGCTACATTTCAGATGACCAGTGGCTCTACCCTTCATTTGATCCCTGCAAAATCCTACATTTCAGCAGGATAATGGACGACCCCATGTTGCAGGTCCTGTACGGGTCTTCCTGGATACAGAAAATGTTCGACTGCTGTCCTGGCCAGCACATTCTCCAGATGTCTCGCCAATTGAAATGTCTGGTCAATGGTGGCCGAGCAACTGGCTCGTCACAACACGCCAGTCACTACTTTTGATGTGCTGTGGTATCGTGTTGAAGCTGCATGGGCAGCTGTACCTGTACACGTCATCCAAGCTCTGACCCAATGCCCAGGCGTATCAAGGCAGTTATTACGGCCAGAGGTGGTTGTTCTGGGTACTGATTTCTCAGGATCTATGCAACCAAATTGCGTGAAAATGTAATCACATGTCAGATCTAGTATAATATACACTCCTGGAAATGGAAAAAAGAACACATTGACACCGGTGTGTCAGATCCACCATACTTACTCCGGACACTGCGAGAGGGCTGTACAAGCAATGATCACACGCACGGCACAGCGGACACACCAGGAACCGCGGTGTTGACCGTCGAATGGCGCTAGCTGCGCAGCATTTGTGCACCGCCGCCGTCAGTGTCAGCCAGTTTGCCGTGGCATACGGAGCTCCATCGCAGTCTTTAACACTGGTAGCATGCCGCGACAGCGTGGACGTGAACCGTATGTGCAGTTGACGGACTTTGAGCGAGGGCGTATAGTGGGCATGCGGGAGGCCGGGTGGACGTACCGCCGAATTGCTCAACACGTGGGGCGTGAGGTCTCCACAGTACATCGATGTTGTCGCCAGTGGTCGGCGGAAGGTGCACGTGCCCGTCGACCTGGGACCGGACCGCAGCGACGCACGGATGCACGCCAAGACCGTAGGATCCTACGCAGTGCCGTAGGGGACCGCACCGCCACTTCCCAGCAAATTAGGGACACTGTTGCTCCTGGGGTATCGGTGAGGACCATTCGCAACCGTCTCCATGAAGCTGGGCTACGGTCCCGCACACCGTTAGGCCGTCTTCCGCTCACGCCCCAACATCGTGCAGCCCGCCTCCAGTGGTGTCGCGACAGGCGTGAATGGAGGGACGAATGGAGACGTGTCGTCTTCAGCGATGAGAGTCGCTTCTGCCTTGGTGCCAATGATGGTCGTATGCGTGTTTGGCGCCGTGCAGGTGAGCGCCACAATCAGGACTGCATACGACCGAGGCACACAGGGCCAACACCCGGCATCATGGTGTGGGGAGCGATCTCCTACACTGGCCGTACACCACTGGTGATCGTCGAGGGGACACTGAATAGTGCACGGTACATCCAAACCGTCATCGAACCCATCGTTCTACCATTCCTAGACCGGCAAGGGAACTTGCTGTTCCAACAGGACAATGCACGTCCGCATGTATCCCGTGCCACCCAACGTGCTCTAGAAGGTGTAAGTCAACTACCCTGGCCAGCAAGATCTCCGGATCTGTCCCCCATTGAGCATGTTTGGGACTGGATGAAGCGTCGTCTCACGCGGTCTGCGCGTCCAGCACGAACGCTGGTCCAACTGAGGCGCCAGGTGGAAATGGCATGGCAAGCCGTTCCACAGGACTACATCCAGCATCTCTACGATCGTCTCCATGGGAGAATAGCAGCCTGCATTGCTGCGAAAGGTGGATATACACTGTACTAGTGCCGACATTGTGCATGCTCTGTTGCCTGTGTCTATGTGCCTGTGGTTCTGTCAGTGTGATCATGTGATGTATCTGCCCCCAGGAATGTGTCAATAAAGTTTCCCATTCCTGGGACAATGAATTCACGGTGTTCTTATTTCAATTTCCAGGAGTGTATTTGTCCAATGAATACCCGTTGATCATCTGCATATCTTCTTGGTGTAGCAATTTTAATCGCCAAGAGTGTATATTCCACTGACTCATCTAGCAGAAACGCTAATATTTCACCTGCCACTTCTTTCTCGCTCAGCGAAATTCCTCGGATTCCGTTCTGACGAAATGTCAACTTCGGCAACTGCTGCTGAAGCTATAGCGCAAAGTCTGCTTCCTGTCAGCATCACCAGCACTGTGGCACTGCCGTGAGCTGCTCGTCGACTAAGCAGTCCCACAACGCTCTCCAGCCTCGTGCTCTGAACACCCTTGGATACCTCCAATCGCGCCCACGTTGCCGTTAGCAGCCAATATTTTGGTTGCATGGTAGACAAAAATGGCTCTGAGCACTATGGGTCTTAACTTCTGAGGTCATCAGTCCCCTAGAACTAGTTAAACCTAACTAACCTAAGGACATCACACACATCCATGCCCGAGGCAGGATTAGAACCTGTGACCGTAGTGGTCGCGCGGTTGCAGACTGTAGCGCCGAGAACCGCTCGGCCACCTCGGCCGGCTATGGTAGACAATTGTGGGGCATCGAATGCTGTAAACATCATTGGCATTTTGCGATCTCACACTCGAGGGGTTCCTTCTAAATCCCTGACTGTAGCTGAGAAAATTATAATGTCACTGGCAAACTTGAAACTTCAATACGCGAACCAAATTTCTCCTTGAGTTTCTTTACTGCTTGCTCAATGTAGAGATTGAATAACACCGGGTGTAGGCAACAACCCTGACTCACTCCCCTCTCAACTTTGGCTTCGCTTTAATATCCTACAACTCTTACACTGAAGCGCCAAAGAAACTGGTATAGTAATGTGTATTGCCGGCCGGTGTGGCCATGCGGTTCTAGGCGCTTCAGTCTGGAATCGCGGGACCGCTACGGTCGCAGGTTCGAATCCTGCCTCGGGCATGGATGTGTGTGATGTCCTTAGGTTAGTTAGGTTTAAGTAGTTCTAAGTTCTAGGGGACTGATAACCACATATGTTAAGTCCCACAGTAGAAAAAAAATAGAGAGAAAAAAAACCATGCATATTCAAATACGAAGACATATGAACAGGCAGGATACGGCACTGCGGTCGGCAACGCCTGTATAAAACAAAAAGTGTCTGGCGCAGTTGTTAGATCGGTTACTGCTGCTACAATGGCGGGTTATCAAGATTTAAGTGAGTTTGAACGCGGTGCTATAGTTGGCGCACGAGCCATGGGACACAGCATCTCTGAGGTAGCGATGAAGTGGGTATTTTCCTGTACGACTATTTCACGAGTGTACCGTGAATACCAGGAATCCGGTAAAACATCAATCCTCCGACATCGCTGCAGCCGCAAAAATATCGTGCAAGAAGAGGACCAATGACGATGGAAGAGAATCGTTCAACGTGGCAGAAGTGCAAATCTTCCGCAAATTGCTGCAGATTTCAGTACTGAGCCATTAACAAGTGTCACCGTGCGAACCAGTCAACGAAACTCATCGATATGGGCTTTCAGAGCCGGGTCAACACCGACATTGGACTGTTGATGACTGGAAACATGTTGCCTGGTCGGACGAGCCTCGTTTCAAATTGCATCGAATAGATGGACGTGTACGGGTATGGAGACAATCTCATAAATCGATGGACCCTGTATGTCAGCAGGGGACAGTTCAAGCTAGTGTAGGCTCTGTAATGGTGTGGGGCGTGTGCAGCTGGAGTGATATGGGACCCGTGATACGTCTAGATACGACTCTGACAGGTGACACGTACGTAAGCATCCTATCTGATGACCTGCGTCCATTCATGTCCATTGTGCCTTCCGACGAACTTGGGCAATTCCAGTAGGACAATGCGACAATCCAGACTTCCAGAATTTCTACAGAGTGGCTCCAGGAACACTCTTCTGAGTTTAAACACTTCCTCTGGCCACCAAACTCCCCAGACATGAACATTATTGATCACATCTGTGATGCCTTGCAATGTGCTGTTCAGAAGAGACCTCCACCCCCTCGTACTCTTCCGGATTTTCGGAGAGTCCTGCCGGATTCGTGGTGTCAATTCCCTCCAGCACTGCTTTATACATTAGTCGGGTCCACGCCATGCCATGCTCTTGGGAGCCCTACACGATCTTAGACAGGTGTACCAGTCTCATTGGCTCTTCAGAGTATAACTGCATTCTGGTTTCTGTAAACGTCGTAAATAACCTTTGTTCGTCGTATTTTACCACAGCTGCCTTCATAATTCCAGTCAACATTTTCGAAATCTGTCCCTAAATTCTACAAGTGCTGGAAATGTAGGTTTGCTTTGCTTCAACCTGTCTTGTAAGGGGGGAGCAAGAGGAGCATACGTCTCTTGATGTGGTCTGGGATACGGACTTTTTATTTATTACAGGATTCTCTCGAATTTCTTGCAATGATTGTCAGTGAAGCTGCTAAACTGTAAATTAACACTGCCGTACATGATGGGAAATACTGTGACCTTAGCGATGGCTACGAGTCTTGTGTTGTTTTTTTTTTTCGTATTCACGCCGTTAACGAGGAATTATGCTGATTCTTTGACGTTCTCGCTGTTTCGGCGTTAAGAGCGTGTGGACCTTTATAGAACATCGCTAAAATAGTGCCCTCAATCTTTTCTCTGTCCCATCTCCACACAGCCCTCTGGCAGCTGCCAGAAGGAACCGGTCCAGCATGCTGACGTGGTAGCAGTATACCCGCGCCCATCACGTGTCCTCTAGAACGCCCCCCGTCTTGCTGCAGAATGGATTACCAACAGTAGTCGACCGATTGTCTGTAGAGGAGAAGACCCATAGTGGCTTACAAATTCTACTTTCAGTTTTACACTGCAGGATTACTGCAGTAGACTCTAATGAGCACAGCTGTCTCTAAGTTATCTGTGAGTCCAAATGCTTCAGTCGAAGTAGAAAATATCATTTTATGCCTACAATGGCCGGAAAAAAGTGTGAAATTTCAAAGTCACAAAGGTGTCCACTCCAGCAGATGGAACCTTCTCAACTGCATGAAATGTAACACAGCACCACTTGCAGTCGTAGACCTGCGAATTGGGCAGTCGGGTTGGCGTGGTTGCTGAATAACGTGATCAAGTGGGAAGATAGGGATTGACTTGGTTCAGTCCTGGGCTGTTAAAAGTGGATTCTACCGGCTCATTTGAGAGTGATCGTAGAAGACTTCTCATGTTCCTCTGGCAGGTGAAGTGGTTTCTTCTGTATAAACTGATTAATTTTCCAGATCATATCATAAAGTCTGGGACAAAAGGATCAACTCCGAAGGTGATAAAAGAGGGAGAGTGCAATTATTCTCATTTGTAACTGAAACTGTTGTGAATGCTGATTAATTTACTTTAAATGAAGTGGTATTCATTTACTTTAGTAGAATCAATAAAAATGAGCTTCAGGCGAAAAATTCGTTGTTGGCTAACGACGCTTTTGGTGACGAATGACCGTTTATGTAGTTAATGTCCATATAAAAGAAACTAATTTCTAAAAAGTTAACCCCATTTTGCATTGAGATGTAGGTTTGATTTTTAAGAATAATAAAATGACTAAGGATAAGCACATATAGTGCTCGATCATTGCTTCACCAAACTCATCGCTTCCAGCTTAATATAAATGGCTAGAATTTACTTGAATTGTTTAATTGAAACAAGAGAACTTAGAGGATTGTCGTTTTGCAAAAGAAAGAAGATATTATTTTTCCAAGACTTTGCCTTTTCATGAGTTGAACAGTTGTTTGCTATTCCTTGAATAGAACTACATCATTTCACAAACACTTTAACTGAGGTAAATGTTACATAGAAGCCCACAGGTAGGAATAGCATGCCCCTTCGGGACTTTTCAATCAGATTCAGAAGTTCACCCTTGTGTCTTTATCAAAAGACATTTTTATTGCTCACAGACGCTAGGATACACTTTACGTATTCAAGCCAATTTTCAAAACACAGTTCCTTTAGAATGAGATTTTCACTCTGCAGCGGAGTGTGCGCTGATATGAAACTTCCTGGCAGATTAAAACTGTGTGCCCGACCGAGACTCGAACTCGGGAAGGTAGGAGACGAGGTACTGGCAGAAGTAAAGCTGTGAGTACCGGACGTGAGTCGTGCTTCGGTAGCTCAGTTGGTAGAGCACTTGCCCGCGAAAGGCATAGGTCCCGAGTTCGAGTCTCGGTCGGGCACACAGTTTTAATCTGCCAGGAAGTTTCATATCAGCGCACACTCCGCTGCAGAGTGAAAATCTCATTCTGGTAACATCCCCCAGGCTATGGCTAAGCCATGTCTCCGCAATATCCTTTCTTTCAGGAGTGCTAGTTCTGCAAGGTTCGCAGGAGAGCTTCTGTAAAGTTTGGAAGGTAGGAGACGAGGTACTGGCAGAAGTAAAGCTGTGAGTACCGGACGTGAGTCGTGCTTCGGTAGCTCAGTTGGTAGAGCACTTCCCCACAGTTTCTTTAATTTGAGTTATGCTAGACAACATCAAAAAATAGAAAGTGTGTAAGTGATGAAATAAATCCATTAACTTCGTCAGATGTGCTTTGTAAGCAAAGGAAGTGTTGTGGATGACGTTAACTCTAACAAGCCTTCTTCTAAAAGTTTACAATGTGTTCCTCCACTTCGAAGAGTATTAATGTCTCTTATTTTTGTTGTATGCAACAGCGTTTTTTAAATTATTCTCACTTTTCACAGTTTCAGATTTTTAATTTTAGTTTCAGGTCGCACTATGTGACCACAAATAACATTTTTATAAATGTCTTCAAGCATTAGTTCATAGCCCTTTGGATACACTAGATTTAATAGCACGAGGATGCAATTTTAAATCGTTGAATCAAGATGGTGCTGTTATGATCATATTGAAAACACAGAAAAATGTACTTTGCATGTACAAATGAACATGCTTACTGTTTGGTTATGGAAGGTATCGATTTTAAAAATACTAACTGGATAACTATCAACTGTTTGAGATACAGTAAGTTTTGTGTAATTATTGATAAATTTAGTTCCTGGGCATGACATGATTTCAAAACTCATCGAATTGGCCACATAAGAAATTACAATATCAGAAGTTGGTTGGAAAAATTTCTGCGGCGCCCATGCTGGTAAGACAAGTCATAGGGTGCTGTAGCTTATTGCAGAGATTCTCAAATTTTTTCCATCGCGTCCCCCTTCTGAAACATAGGCGGCCACAAGAGGTATTTAGAGGAATGTTCCTGGAGCCACTCAGTACAAAATTCTTCATGTGTGGGGTTCGCATTACCCTGCTGGAATTGACCAAGTCCGTCGGAATGCACATGGACATGAATGGATGCAGGTGAACAGACAGGATGCTTACGTACGTGTCACATGTCAGAGTCGTATCTAGAAGTACCAGGTGTCCCATATCACTCCAACAACACACACCCCGCCCCATTACATAGCCTCCAACAGCTTCTACATTCCCCTGCTGACGTACAGGCTCCAGGTATTCATGAGGTTGTCTCCATACCCGTACACGTCCATCAGCTCAATACAATTTGAAACGAGACTCGTCCGACCAGGCAACATGTTTCCAGTCATCAACAGGCGAGGCGAAAACTTTGTGTCGTGCAGTCGTCAAGAATACACGAGTGGGCCTTTGGCTCTGAAAGCCCACACCGATGAGTTTCGTTGAAAAGTTCACACGCTGACACTTCTTGACGGCCCAGCATTGAAATCTGCAGCAATCTGCGGAAGGGTTGCACTTCTGTCTGAACGATTCTCTTCAGTCGTCGTTGGTCCCGTTCTTGGAGGATCTTTTTGCCCACAGCTATGTCGGAGATTTGATGTTTTACCGGATTCCTGATATTCACGGTACACACGGGAAATGGTCGTACGGGAAAATCCCCGCTTCATCACTTCCTCGAAGATGCTGTGTCCCATCGCTCGTGCGCCGACTATAATACCTCATTCAATCTTATTTCAATCTTGATAACCTGCCATTGTAGCAGCAGTAACCGATCTAACAACTGCCTCAGACACTTTTTTGTTTTATACAGGCGTTGCCGACCGCAGCGCCGTATTCTGCCTGTTTACATATCCTTGTATTTGAATACACATGCCTATACAAGTTTATTTGGCGGTTCAATGTATTACTCGCGACTTTTAATAGAAATGAGAATCAGACGCTAGCAATTTGTTTCTGAGAAGTCTTTTTCTTATATAATACAAAAAAAAATCTTTCAAAGAAAGCCAGCGCCCTCCTTTATTACCCACTGCCCCCCTCCCCCCCTCTCTCCCCCAGGACGTCTGCCCTAGTGGGTTGAAGGTGATGAAGTGGGGAGTGGGGAGAGCCTCACAGAACCAGGCTAGAGTCACCCACCACGCTCGCCAGCATTGCACTGTAGAGTAGAGGTGGGTCGAACTCGTTCATTCCCGTGAACTACTTCATTCATTTCACTCTTTGCCGTGAAGCGTTCAAATGAAGTAGTTCATTCGCGAAGTACGGAAGCCTGGCGAAGTTGCCCAGTTCGCCGCTCAGCCGCTGCTACGCTCGCTTCGCCTCGCTCGTACAATGAAGCTTCGTAATACTTCATAATTTTACCAACAGATGGCCGAACTATGCAGTAACGTGCACGCAACGTTTTACGCTCTTACAGCGTCTGGATTATCTTAAATACAGCGTGGTCGAAGGGGACAAAGGGCGTTTCTGTTTGTGTCCAAGTGTCTGAACAATTTTATCTTGGACTTTACGCCCGTGAACGGCACCTTGTATTTTAAAAAGTGTTTGGCTCCGTTTATATGTCCACCATCTTTTTTCTCTAATTGTCTTCATTTCTATCTTTTGTGTTTCTCTGCGGCCAAAGAGCGGCGTAGTATGCTGCTGCAGGCCTGCCTGTATACAGGTTTCAAAATAACAATAAAGAAAAAAAAAGGGGGACAAAGGAAAGATATACAGAGAAGGCTGTCACATATAAAGAAGATACTACATTTAATCTTGCTCGACATTTTCTCATGAAGCGCCCAAAAAAGTCTTTATCTGCCAAATGAAACATTATTTGTTGTATTCATGAACTGAAAAATAGGGCTACCAACGAAATGCAGTCCAATTTTATGTTCCTTTTAAAATTTAATCCAAAATAGAATGAGTATGTTTAACACTGTCACAAAGTCTATATACCTACGTTAAGTAATTATTCAGAAGTTTTCCTGTAGATTTTATTTTTGTTGACAATAATAACCCACTAGATTCAAAACGTAAACTGTCACCTGTAGCCACTGGTACGATTTCAGGTAAAATCCCTCTTTCAGTGTTATTAACAAACCTTTTATTTTCATGTTTGCTGTGCGTGCTCACACAGATAGCCACTTCGTTTCTATCTTTAATATTCATTTGTCTTCAAGCGCTGCCAACGGTAGGCTACCCGTAGACGCGAAGTTTAACTGCACAAATAGTCACGGGTAATGATGTAAGCACTGCAGGTAGCAGCTGACGCTGCCTTCCCCTCACCCCTCACCTCCATCACCCGTCCTAAACCTATCGTTCCCCACTAACACCGCGTGATTCGTCGACAGGCAGGACAGGGAGGACTGAAGTGATGGGAGGAGGAGTGACGTGGGTGAGGGAGAGGGGAAGAGAGTGAGCGAACTAGAAAAAAGTGTGGAGTGTGCTATCTGTGAAGAGTTTGAAGTACCAGTTCATTGAAATTGAATGGTTAGTTCACACTTCACAGGAGTGAAGCGTTCATTTGAACGACTCATTCACGAGCTCCCCATCACTACTGTAGAGCCAGCGTGCGTCCCGTGCGAGGGGAACCAGCTGACTGTCGAGTGCGCAGAGCTGAGGAGTACCCCAGCCGAGGGCGTGTTGAGCGGCCACCACCCCATCTGGCGGTGTGCCTTACTCGTCGGCGGCGATGATCAGGTGTGGCCACGCCTACTAAGAGGCCGACGACGAACGTGCCGGAGCCTCAGATTACCTTTAGAGCTGTCTAGTTGCAGCCGTCTGAGCGGCTCGCGTTATCTCTGTGTGTTGTTTCTCGGATGGTGCATTTTAATTGCTCGCGTATCTGGCTTTTTATCTCCATAGAGATTACACTTGCGTTATCTGCGGCACGTGCGCTGTTGCTATCTTCTCCGGAGTGTTTTGGTGCTTCGCTGTTACCCGCTGATCAGTATTTCATAACATTAGGTTCTCTAGCACCTGACCACTACGGACGTTACCAGGTGGTACCCAGAAAAAAAAAACCGGAATTATTTTTTAAAGGCTATACAGGGTGATCCATTCATCGTACGCGGCTCACGAAATAAACGTCAAACGAAAAAACTACAAAGAACGAAACTTGTCTAGCTTGAAGGGGGAAACCAGATGGCGCTATGGTTGGCCCGCCAGATGCCATAGGTCAAACGGATATCAACTGCATCTTTTAAATAGGAATCCCCATTTTTTATTACATATTCGTGTAGTACGTAAAGAAATATGAATGTTTTAGTTGGTCCACTTGTTTCGCTTTGTGATAGATGGCGTTGTAATAGTCACAAACAGATGGCTCACAATTTTAGACGAACAGTTGGTCACAGGTAGGTTTTTTAAATTAAAATACAGAACGTAGGTACGTCTGAACATTTTATTTCGGTTGTTCCAATGTGATACATGTAACTTTGTGAACTTATCATTTCTGAGAATGCATGCTGTTACAGCGTGATTGCCTGTAAATACGACATTAATGCAATAAGTGCTCAAAATGATGACCGTCAACCTCAATGCATTTGGCAATAAGTGTGACGACATTCCTCTCAACAGCGAGTAGTTCGCCTTCCGTAATGTTCGCACATGCATTGACAATGCGCTGACGCATGTTGTCAGGCGTTGTCGGTGGATCGCGATAGCAAATATCCTTCAACTTTCCCCACAAAAAAGAAATCCGGGGACGTCAGATTCGGTGAACGTGCGGGCCATGCTATGGTGCTTCGACGACCAATCCACCTGTCATGAAATATGCTATTCAATACCGAGCTATGTGCCGCACATCCATCATGTTGGAAGTACATCGCCATTCTGTCATGCAGTGAAACATCTTGTAGTAACATCGGTAGAACATTACTTAGGAAATCAGCATACGTTGCACCATTTAGACTGCCATCGATAAAATTGGGGACAATTATCCTCTCATAATGCCGCACCATACATTAACCCGCCAAGGTCGCTCGTGTTCCACTTGTCATCGTGGATTTTCCATTGCCCAATAGCGCATATTATGCCGGTTTACGTTACCAAATTGGTGAATGACGCTTCGTCGCTAAGTAGAACAATTGCAAAGTCATCGCCATGCAATTCCTGGTGCATAGAAATATGGAACGAATGGAATCAATATTGATGTAGCATTCTCAACACCGACGTTTTTGTGATTCCCGATTCTCGCTTAGTTTGTCTGCTACTGATGTGCGGATTAGCTGCGACAGCAGTTAAAACACCTACTTGGGCATCATCATTTGTTGTAGATCGTGGTTGACGTTTCACACATGGCTAAACACTTCCTGTTTCATTAAATAACGTAACTATACGGCGAACGGTCCGGACACTTGGATGATGTTGTCCAGGACACCGAGCAACATACACAGCACACATCCGTTGGGCATTTTGATCACAATAGCCATACATCAACACGATATCGACATTTTCCGCAATTGGTAAACGGTCTATTTTAACACGGGTAATGTATCACGAAGCAAATACCGTCCGCACTGGCGGAATGTTACGTGATACCACGTACTTATACGTTTGTGACTATTACAGTGCCATCTGTCACAAAGTGAAAAAAGTGGTCCAACTAAAAAATTCATATTTCTTTACGCATTACACGAATATATAATAAAAAATGGGGGTTCCTTTTGGAAAAAAACGCAGTTGATATCCGTTTGACCTATGGCAGCGGCATCTAGCGGGCCAACCATACCGCCATCTAGTTGCCCCCTTCAAGCTAGACGAGTTTCGTTCTTTGTAGTTTTTTCGCCCGATCACTATCAACGGACCACCCTGTATATTTTCAAACTGTTTACAAAACAACCTTATGCCCTTCAAAATACTCTCCATTGCAACTAATACATTTGCCCCACCAGTGCTTTCACTGTTGGAAACATTTTTTTAGTCGTCTTTAGAAATATCTGACAGTCCCTCCATTGTTTTTCTCTTGACTTCGTCCACGTTGGCAAATCTGTGTCCTTTCACGCCCCTTTTCATACATGGAAATAAGAAAAAGTCGCACCGAGTCAGGTAGGCGAGCAAAGTGCGTGGGGCAGCGGAACCGTGCCACTTTTAGCCAAAAACTGTCCAACAGAGAGGTCTGTGAATGCAGGTGCGTTGTCATGGGGGGGGGGGGGGGAGGGGGGGGGGGAGAACTAGTCTTCTGTCTGCCACAAATCGGGTCTTTTTTGACGGCCGCTATTGCGCAATCTTCTTAAAACTTCTTAAAACGGTCTGTGAGCGCAAGCTCTCGAATTTTTTCAATATTTACGTCGATTCGGGCAGTTGATGGACGTCGAGAACGATGTTTGTCATCTATCGGCTGGTCGCCATTTTTAAATCGAGCTATCTCCTCGACAACACAGGCGGCACTGAACTGGCAATGAGTTGCGCTGTACGCGCCTAGCGGCAGAAATGCGTACTACACAAGCTCCGTCCACGGCAATGTTATTCCGGTTTTCCTTTTTGGGTAACCACTCGCATTCCGGAAGCTATTTTGTTGATTACACACCATGATTATGATGCCTCCATCGTAAAAGAAATCTATTCTTGTCATAACTAAGGTCAGACAAAATTTTAAGCGCTTCACTGCG
Organism: Schistocerca cancellata; assembly: GCF_023864275.1. NCBI lineage: Eukaryota > Metazoa > Arthropoda > Insecta > Orthoptera > Acrididae > Schistocerca > Schistocerca cancellata. The sequence goes on along the minus strand of NC_064635.1, from coordinate 10,227,443 downwards.
TTCTATATTTATGGCTTTCTGGACAAGTACGATTGCCGTGGGTTTTGCATATATGAAAGTCGATTTACAGATTCTGTAGAAAAACGTACAGTGATATTAACAATTTTTTTTCAAAAAACTAGATTTTAACTCCTTTGGAAAACGAATTTGTTTCTAATTTTGCATAGCGCTCATCCCAGAACAGAAGATATCCAGTTAACCTCATCTGCAATAGAAGTAGTTCATTTTTCGGTGAATTGTAAAGCTTTTAAATGTACAGGCTTCTTACAGGGATGTTGTTACTGTTGTATTATTTTTGTCTGTATTTTACCAAAATTTTTATCCAGTACTGGCAGGATTTCATTTCATACATATGACTGATGAATACCCCACTGTTACACGAAATAATTAATTTCTTACTGTGTTTGTCTGCACGGCCATTGTCCGCAGCAGCTGTTAGGTATCATTACTATTAATTTTTCCAACTAAAACTTATTGCAATTTAAGCACTTTTTCACAGACGTGTTCCGATTTTATTTATGAAGCATCTTCAGTGGTCAGTGTGAAAATATGCAAAACGTTACACACACATAAAAAAAAAAGTTTTGCATCACCTCGGTGCCTGAATCTCTACAGAAAATTGGAATAGAGATCAAGATAAATATCATTTCCGCCCTTTTTATTGCTCATGAAAACCACACATTGCGTGTCGTACCACCATACAGCGAGACATTCAGAGGTGGTGGTCCAGACTGCTGTACACACTGGTAGCTCTAATACCCAGTAGCACGTCCTCTCGCATTGATGCATGCCTGTATTCGTCGTGACATACTATCCACAAGTCGATCAAGGCACTCCCACTCGTCAACGGCGATTCGGCGTAGATCCCTCAAAGTGGTTGGTGGGTCACGTCGTCCATAAACAGCCTAGCTGCACTCGCTGGACAGTGTGTCTAAGGCGTTCAGCCTGACCGGGTTGCCTCGAAACACGTCTCCGAAGATTCTCTGGTTGAAGACGTATGCGACACTCATCGGTGAAGAGAACGTGATGCCAATCCTGAGGAGTCCATTCGGCATGTTGTTGGGCCCATCTGTGCCGCGCTGCATGGTGTCGTGGTTGCAAAGATCGACCTCGCCATGGACGTCGGGAGTGAACTTGCTCATCATGCAGCCCACTGCGCACAGTTTGAGTCGTAACACGACGTCCTGTGGCTGCGCGAAAGGCATTAATTCAACTTGGTAGCGTTGTTGTCAGGGATCCTCCGAGCCATAATCCGTAGGTAGCGCTCGTCGACTGCCGTAGCAGCCCTTGGGCAGCCTGAGCGAGGTATGTCATCGACAGTTCCTGTCTGTCTGTATCTCCTCCGTGCCCGAACAACATCGCTTTGGTTCACTCTGAGGCACCTTGTTGAGAGCCCTTCCTGGCACAAAGTAACAATACAGACGCGATCGAACCGCGGTATTGACCGTCTAGGCATGGTTGAACTATAGACAACAATAGCCGTGTACCTCCTTCCTGGTGGAATGACGGGAACTGATCGGCTGTCGGACCCCCTCCGTCTAATAGGCGCTGCTCATGCATGGTTATTTACATCTTTGGGCGGGTTTAGTGACATCTCTGAACAGTCAAAGGGACTGTGTCTGTGATTCAGTATCCACAGTCAACGTCTATCTTCAAGAGTTCTGGGAACAGAGGCGATGCAATTTTTTTTTTGATGAAATACTATTTTTAATCTACAAACACAAAAATTTAGAGCACTGAGGTGACAGAAGTCATGGGATAGCGATACAGACATATACAGATGGCGGTAATATCTCGTAGACAAGGTATGAAATGACACTTCACTGGCGGGGCCGTCATTTATACACAGGTGATTCATGTGAATAGGTATCCGGCTTCATTATGGCCAGACGACGGCAATTAACACACTTTGAGGAAGGAATGGTTGTTGGTGCTAGATACACGGCACATTCCATTTCGGAAATCGTTAGAGAATTCAATATTGCAAGATCCACAGCGTCAAGACTGTGCCGATAATACAAAATTTCAGGCGTTATCTCTCACCATGGACAATGCAGTGGCCGACAGCCTTCGCTTAAGGAAAGAGAGCAGCGGCGTTTGCATAGAGTTGTCAGTGCTTACAGACAAGCAACACTGTGTGAAATAACAGCAGAAATCAACGTGATACGTACGAGCAACGTATCCGTTTTGATAGCGAGGCGATGTTTAGCGTTATTTCAAGTAAACACCAAGGAATTGCAATTACCGACAACTTAAATTGGAATTAACAAAGTAAACCAAAAACTCCATTTTATTGGTACAACACTAAGAAGATGCAATGAGTCTACTAAAAAGAGTGCCTATACTACGCTTCTCCGTCCTTTTCTGCAGTCCTACTGCACAGTGTGGGATCTGTATCAGGCAGAGTTGACGACGAACGTCGAAAAACGTCAGAAAAGAGCAGCTAGTATTGCACTGTCGTGAAACGGGGCTGATAGTGTCACGGGTGTGATACGAGACTTGTGGAGCCAGTCAGTAGAACAAAGGCATTTTTCGTTGCGGCGAGATGTTTTTCGAAATTTAAATCGCCAATTTTCCCCTCCGGAAGCGAAAATATTTTGTTGACAGCAACCCACATAGGGAGAAATCATCATCGCTGTAAAATAAGAGAAGTCAGAGCTCTGACGAAAAGATTTCGTACTGATGTTTCCCAACCGCCATGCTGCCTCTGTAGAAGTCCATAATTGCGGAATAGTTGCCATCGCAGGATGTTTTTCACGAACTGACCTCTCGATTATGTCCCATAAATGTTCGGTGAGATTCTGGTCGGGCGATCTGGGTTGCCAAATGACTGTCCAGAATGTTCTTCAAATCAATCACGACGACATGGCGCATCGTCATCCATAAAAATCTCGTCGTTGGGTGGAACATGAAGTCCATGAACGGCTGAAAATGGTTTCCAAGTACCCGAATATTTCCAGTCAATGATCAGCTCAGTTGGACCAGCGGATCCAGTCCAGTCGATTTAAGCACATCCCACACCATTATGGAGCCACCACCAGCTTACACAGTGCCTTGTTGACGAGTCGGGTCCATGGCTTCGTGGGGTCTGCCCCACACTCGAACCTTATCCGAATATAATCATTTCCAGTGAATGATCAGCTCAGTTGGACCAGCGGATCCAGTCCAGTCCTTTTAAGCACATCCCACACCATTATGGAGCCACCACCAGCTTACACAGTGCCTTGTTGACGAGTCGGGTCCATGGCTTTGTGGGGTCTGCCCCACAGTCGAACCTTATCCGAATATAATCATTTCCAGTGAATGATCAGCTCAGTTGGACCAGCGGATCCAGTCCAGTCCACTTAAGCACATCCCACACCATTATGGAACCACCACCAGCTTACACTGTGCCTTGTTGACGAGTCGGGTCCATGGCTTCGTGGGGTCTGCCCCACAGTCGAACCTTATACGAATATAATCATTTCCAGTGAATGATCAGCTCAGTTGGACCAGCGGATCCAGTCCAGTCCATTTCAGCACATCCCACACCATTATGGAGCCACCACCAGCTTACACTGTGCCTTGTTGACGAGTCGGGTCCATGGCTTCGTGGGGTCTGCCCCACACTCGAACCTTATCCGAATATAATCATTTCCAGTGAATGATCAGCTCAGTTGGACCAGCGGATCCAGTCCAGTCGATTTAAGCACATCCCACACCATTATGGAGCCACCACCAGCTTACACAGTGCCTTGTTGACGAATCGAGTCCATGGCTTTGTGGGGTCTGCCCCACAGTCGAACCTTATCCGAATATATTCATTTCCAGTGAATGATCAGCTCAGTTGGACCAGCGGATCCAGTCCAGTCCATTTAAGCACATCCCACACCATTATGGAGCCACCACCAGCTTACACTGTGCCTTGTTGACGAGTCGGGTCCATGGCTTCGTGGGGTCTGCCCCACACTCGAACCTTATCCGAATATAATCATTTCCAGTGAATGATCAGCTCAGTTGGACCAGCGGATCCAGTCCAGTCCTTTTAAGCACATCCCACACCATTATGGAGCCACCACCAGCTTACACAGTGCCTTGTTGACGAATCGAGTCCATGGCTTTGTGGGGTCTGCCCCACAGTCGAACCTTATCCGAATATAATCATTTTCAGTGAATGATCAGCTCAGTTGGACCAGCGGATCCAGTCCAGTCCATTTAAGCACATCCCACACCATTATGGAGCCACCACCAGCTTACACAGTGCCTTGTTGACGAGTCGGGTCCATGGCTTCGTGGGGTCTGCCCCACACTCGAACCTTATCCGAATATAATCATTTCCAGTGAATGATCAGCTCAGTTGGACCAGCGGATCCAGTCCAGTCCATTTAAGCACATCCCACACCATTATGGAGCCACCACCAGCTTACACAGTGCCTTGTTGACGAGTCGGGTCCATGGCTTCGTGGGGTCTGCCCCACACTCGAACCTTATCCGAATATAATCATTTCCAGTGAATGATCAGCACAGTTGGACCAGCGGATCCAGTCCAGTCCTTTTAAGCACATCCCACACCATTATGGAGCCACCACCAGCTTACACTGTGCCTTGTTGACGAGTCGGGTCCATGGCTTCGTGGGGTCTGCCCCACACTCGAACCTTATCCGAATATAATCATTTCCAGTGAATGATCAGCTCAGTTGGACCAGCGGATCCAGTCCAGTCGATTTAAGCACATCCCACACCATTATGGAGCCACCACCAGCTTACACAGTGCCTTGTTGACGAATCGAGTCCATGGCTTTGTGGGGTCTGCCCCACAGTCGAACCTTATCCGAATATAATCATTTCCAGTGAATGATCAGCTCAGTTGGACCAGCGGATCCAGTCCAGTCCATTTAAGCACATCCCACACCATTATGGAGCCACCACCAGCTTACACTGTGCCTTGTTGACGAGTCGGGTCCATGGCTTCGTGGGGTCTGCCCCACAGTCGAACCTTATCCGAATATAATCATTTCCAGTGAATGATCAGCTCAATTGGACCAGCGGATCCAGTCCAGTCCATTTCAGCACATCCCACACCATTATGGAGCCACCACCAGCTTACACTGTGCCTTGTTGACGAGTCGGGTCCTTGTCTTTGTGGGGTCTGCCCCACAGTCGAACCTTATCCGAATATAATCATTTCCAGTGAATGATCAGCTCAGTTGGACCAGCGGATCCAGTCCAGTCCATTTAAGCACATCCCACACCATTATGGAGCCACCACCAGCTTACACTGTGCCTTGTTGACGAGTCGGGTCCATGGCTTCGTGGGGTCTGCCCCACAATCGAACCTTATCCGAATATAATCATTTCCAGTGAATGATCAGCTCAGTTGGACCAGCGGATCCAGTCCAGTCCACTTAAGCACATCCCACACCATTATGGAGCCACCACCAGCTTACACTGTGCCTTGTTGACGAGTCGGGTCCATGGCTTTGTGGGGTCTGCCCCACACTCGAACCTTATCCGAATATAATCATTTCCAGTGAATGATCAGCTCAGTTGGACCAGCGGATCCAGTCCAGTCCATTTAAGCACATCCCACACCATTATGGAGCCACCACCAGCTTACACTGTGCCTTGTTGACGAGTCGGGTTCATGGCTTTGTAGGGTCTGCCCCACACTCGAACCTTATCCGAATATAATCATTTCCAGTGAATGATCAGCTCAGTTGGACCAGCGGATCCAGTCCAGTCCATTTAAGCACATCCCACACCATTATGGAGCCACCACCAGCTTACACTGTGCCTTGTTGACGAGTCGGGTCCATGGCTTTGTGGGGTCTGCCCCACAGTTGAACCTTATCCGAATATAATCATTTCCAGTGAATGATCAGCTCAGTTGGACCAGCGGATCCAGTCCAGTCCATTTAAGCACATCCCACACCATTATGGAGCCACCACCAGCTTACACTGTGCCTTGTTGACGAGTCGGGTCCATGGCTTTGTGGGGTCTGCCCCACACTCGAACCTTATCCGAATATAATCATTTCCAGTGAATGATCAGCTCAGTTGGACCAGCGGATCCAGTCCAGTCCATTTAAGCACATCCCACACCATTATGGAGCCACCACCAGCTTACACTGTGCCTTGTTGACGAGTCGGGTCCATGGCTTTGTGGGGTCTGCCCCACAGTCGAACCTTATCCGAATATAATCATTTCCAGTGAATGATCAGCTCAGTTGGACCAGCGGATCCAGTCCAGTCGATTTAAGCACATCCCACACCATTATGGAGCCACCACCAGCTTACACTGTGCCTTGTTGACGAGTCGGGTCCATGGCTTTGTGGGGTCTGCCCCACAGTCGAACCTTATCCGAATATAATCATTTCCAGTGAATGATCAGCTCAGTTGGACCAGCGGATCCAGTCCAGTCCATTTCAGCACATCCCACACCATTAGGGAGCCACCACCAGCTTACACTGTGCCTTGTTGACGAGTCGGGTCCATGGCTTTGTGGGGTCTGCCCCACAGTCGAACCTTATCCGAATATAATCATTTCCAGTGAATGATCAGCTCAGTTGGACCAGCGGATCCAGTCCAGTCCATTTCAGCACATCCCACACCATTATGGAGCCACCACCAGCTTACACTGTGCCTTGTTGACGAGTCGAGTCCATGGCTTCGTGGGGTCTGCCCCACACTCGAACCTTATCCGAATATAATCGTTTCCAGTGAATGATCAGCTCAGTTGGACCAGAGGATCCAGTCCAGTCCATTTAAGCACATCCCACACCATTATGGAGCCACCACCAGCTTACACTGTGCCTTGTTGACGAGTCGGGTCCATGGCTTTGTGGGGTCTGCCCCACAGTCGAACCTTATCCGAATATAATCATTTCCAGTGAATGATCAGCTCAGTTGGACCAGCGGATCCAGTCCAGTCCATTTAAGCACATCCCACACCATTATGGAGCCACCACCAGCTTACACTGTGCCTTGTTGACGAGTCGGGTCCATGGCTTTGTGGGGTCTGCCCCACAGTCGAACCTTATCCGAATATAATCATTTCCAGTGAATGATCAGCTCAGTTGGACCAGCGGATCCAGTCCAGTCCATTTCAGCACATCCCACACCATTATGGAGCCACCACCCGCTTACACTGTGCCTTGTTGACGAGTCGGGTCCATGGCTTTGTGGGGTCTGCCCCACAGTCGAACCTTATCCGAATATAATCATTTCCAGTGAATGATCAGCTCAGTTGGACCAGCGGATCCAGTCCAGTCCATTTCAGCACATCCCACACCATTATGGAGCCACCACCAGCTTACACTGTGCCTTGTTGACGAGTCGGGTCCATGGCTTCGTGGGGTCTGCCCCACAGTCGAACCTTATCCGAATATAATCGTTTCCAGTGAATGATCAGCTCAGTTGGACCAGCGGATCCAGTCCAGTCCATTTCAGCACATCCCACACCATTATGGAGCCACCACCAGCTTACACTGTGCCTTGTTGACGAGTCGGGTCCATGGCTTTGTGGGGTCTGCCCCACAGTCGAACCTTATCCGAATATAATCATTTCCAGTGAATGATCAGCTCAGTTGGACCAGCGGATCCAGTCCAGTCCATTTAAGCACATCCCACACCATTATGGAGCCACCACCAGCTTACACTGTGCCTTGTTGACGAGTCGGGTCCATGGCTTCGTGGGGTCTGCCCCACAGTCGAACCTTATCCGAATATAATCATTTCCAGTGAATGATCAGCTCAGTTGGACCAGCGGATCCAGTCCAGTCCATTTAAGCACATCCCACACCATTATGGAGCCACCACCAGCTTACACAGTGCCTTGTTGACGAGTCGGGTCCATGGCTTTGTGGGGTCTGCCCCACAGTCGAACCTTATCCGAATATAATCATTTCCAGTGAATGATCAGCTCAGTTGGACCAGCGGATCCAGTCCAGTCCATTTAAGCACATCCGACACCATTATGGAGCCACCACCAGCTTACACTGTGCCTTGTTGACGAGTCGGGTCCATGGCTTCGTGGGGTCTGCCCCACACTCGAACCTTACCAGCAGCTCTTGCCGACGGAAACTGGGACACATCTGACCAGCGCATGGTTTTCCAGTAGTTTAGGATATAACTGACACGGTCACGAGCAGAGGAGAGGCGCCGTAGCAACACCGACTCAAAGGAAGGCCTCGGCACTTGTTCGTGACGTCACGTCAGCTAGGCACGGCGAACGCCAGGTCTGTTGCAGGCATACTCAAAATGGTGGTGTCTCCCTCTCTGACACAGGCAAATGTGAAACTATTGGCGTTAGTTGACCAACACACATTGTTCTCAGAGATTTCTGCAATCAATTAATTGTGTAATTCATTACACTTCTTAACAAATAGTCTACTCCTGAACTTAAATTTCCACCTGTTTTAAGGACTGACATACAAAAACAACTTCATGGTCCTGCAGCAACAGAAATAGTGCTTCTTTACCTTATTTGTAAATCTGAAGAAGTTACGTTTGTACTGGGTTGCTTTTACGAGAAACTGTGAACATATTGGTGCTCTTCTTTAGGTATCTTGGTTAACTATGGGGTGAGGAGTACTGAATGTTAATGAAATATCTTGCGATTGTACACGTTGGGGGAGGGGGTGGGGGACAGAAGAAGAGGCGAAAGAGAGATACTTGTTTTATCAAACAAAATTTCTTTATCTTATAAATATTATTATAAGAGGGGAATATTTATCTTTTCTAATGTGCATGTTTAAAAAAGTTTAAGCTCAGCAGTATTTTCGATGTATGAAGCGATTTTGTTTCCTGTTTAGAATTTCTTTCGTTGAAAACGACTGTAATCTAATGACTGGCAACAGTTGGACATTTAGACATGTAAATTAGTTCACATTTCCATTGACGATGTCAAACAAAAATAAATAAGTAAATAAAAGAAACGAGTTAATTATAAGGGGGTTGGGGTAAGTTTCGATAACAAAATGGATCAAGTAAATATAGTTACTTGAATGTAAAATTTTCGAAGCTTGCAATGGGGCTAAGCATCTTCTCATATTGATCTAGGTTTGTTTCAACAGGATTCAGTAATACAGAACTATGACCTTCATTTGTAGTTTTACGATAGTAAGAAAATCTTTCTTCTAAATAAAATTGCAGAATCCAAAACAATACCAAACATTTTGTCCAAAAATAAGAGACTTATAGTGATAAGCACGCCCGGGCGTTTCTGCCTGCAACAGACCTGGCGTTCGCCGCACCTAGCTGACGTGACGTCACCAACAAGCGCCGAGGCCTTCCTCTGAGTCGGTGTTGGCCGTACTGTGAGCGAAGGCACTCGCATCTGTCGTCTGTTGCCATTGCCCATTAACTCCATATTTTGCCGCACTGTCCTACAGGATACATTGGTAGTCGTCTCACATTGGCTTCTGCGGTTATTTCGGGCAGCTTCGCCGTGTGTTACCAGTGACAACTCTACGCGAACGACGCTGCTCTCGGTCGTTAAGTGAATGCCGTCGACACTGCGTTGTCCGTGGTGGGAGATAACACTTGAAATTTGGTGTTCTCGGCAGTTTCTTGACACTCTGGATCTCAGGTACTGAATCCACAAACGATTTCGGAATGGTATGTCCCGTGCGTCCAGCTGCAACTACCGTTCCCCGTGCAAAATCTGTTACACCACTGGCCATTAAAATTGCTACATCACGAAAACGACGTGCTACAGACGCGAAATTTAACCGACAGGAAGAAGATGCTGTGATATACAAATCATTAGCTTTTCAGAACATTCACACAAGGCTGGCGCCAGTGACGACACCTACAACGTGCTGACATGAGAAAAGTTTCCAACCGATTTCTCATACACAAACAGCAGTTGACTGGCGTTGCCTGGTGAAACGTTGTTGTGTTGCCTCGTGTAAGGAGGAGAAATACGTACCATCACGTTTCCGACTTTGATAAAGGTCGGATTGTAGCCTATCGCGATTGCGGTTTATCGCATCGCGACATTGCTGCTCGCGTTGGTCGAGATCCAATGACTGTTAGAAGAATATGGAATCGCTGGGTTCAGGAGGGTAATACGGAACGCCGTGCTGGATCCCAACGGCGTCGGATCACTAGCAGTCGAGATGACAGGCATCTTATCCGCATGGCTGTAAAGGATCGTGCAGCCACGTCTCGATCCCCGAGTCAACAGATGGGGACGTTTGCAAGACAACAACCATCTGCATGAACAGTTCGACGATGTTTGCAGCAGCATGGACCATCAGCTCGGATACCATGCTGCGGTTACCCTTGAGGCTGCATCACAGACAGGAGCGCCTGCGATGGTGTACTCAACGACGAACCTGGGTGCACGAATGGCAAAACGCCATTTTTCGGATGAATCCAGGTTCTGTTTACAGCATCATGATGGTCGCATCCGTGTTTCGCGACATCGCGGTGAACGTACATTGGAAGCATGTATTCGTCATCGCCATATTGGCGCATACCCGGCGTGATAGTATGGGGTGCCATTGGTTACACGTCTCGGTCATCTCTTGTTCGCATCGACGGCACTTTGAACACTGGACGTTACAATTCAGATGTGTTACGACCCGTGGCTCTACTCTTCGTTCAATCCCTGCGAAATCCTACATTACAGCAGGATAATGCACGACCGCATGTTGCGGGTCCTGTACGGGCCTTTCTGGATACAGAAAATGTTCGACTGCTGCCCTGGCCAGCAGATCTCTCACCAATTGAAAACGTCTGGTCAATGGTGGCCGAGCAACTGGCTCGTCACAATACGCCAGTCACTACTCTTGTTGAACAGTGGTATCGTGTTGAAGCTGGATGGGCAGCTGTACCTGTACACGCCATCCAAGCTCTGTTTGACTCAATGCCCAGGCGTATCAAGGCCGTTATTACGGCCAGAGGTGATTGTTCTGGGTACTGATTTTTCAGGATCTATGCACCCAAATTGCGTGAAAATGCAATCACATGTCAGTTCTAGTATAATATATTTGTCCAATGAATACCCGTTTATCATCTGCATTTCTTCTTGGTGTAACAATTTTAATGGCCAGTAATGTAATTCCCGTCGTGCAGTCGTAATCGCGTCGGAAACCTTTTCACACGAATCGCCCGAGTACAAATCACAGCTCCTCCAATGCACTGCCCTTTTACACGTTACGTACGCGATACTACGCCTTTTGTCGCCTCAGTGTATTTGTTCGTGTCTGCCTTACGGCCTTTTCTAAGCAGTGCGTGCATCGAAGCACATTTCCAGTCCTGTGGGACCGTTCCACCCTCCCGGATTTTTGTGATCACGCGCGTGTATTACAGAGGTGTCGGGTTCGGATTCTGTATGTTTTTCTCTTTGCCTGACTCGGCACGCCCAGCTTCTGAAGCGCCGCCACTGGGAGAGGCCGAGCCTTTTATCTGCCGGTCCGTCTTACGCAAGACGGGTCACGACCGAGGCTGCTGTATTTTTGCGGTAACAAACTGACAAAACGGGCGGCGTGAGCCGCCGCTCAGATTACTGCCTCTGTGCTCACAAAGTGCCGGGTTCCAATCCGTGTACAGGCGACCCGAGGTGGATCCCGCCTTGTACCCTGGTCCGTGCTCTGTGATCTGCCGTAAAACGCGTGGGGAAAGCTACCTTTTGTTCTGCCACATAAGGTGCAAAATGAAGATTACACGGGCGCTAGTGAAGCCGACATGGCTTCGCAATGTTCTTTTCCGTACATAAAAGGCAATATCCTGATTGACTGACTCACCGGCTGATCATAGCCACTGTGCGGCTGGTCCCGGCGGAGGTTCGAGTCCTCTCTAGGGCGTGGGTGTGTGTGTGTTTGTTAAAAAAAAAAAAGTTCAAATATGTGTGAAATCTTATGGGACTTAACTGCTAAGGTCATCAGCCCCTAAGCTTACACACAACTTACCTTAAATTATCCTAAGGACAAACACACACACCCATGTCCGAGGGAGGACTCGAACCTACGCAGGGACCAGCCGCACAGTCCATGACTGCAGCGCCTCAGACCGCTCGGCTAGTACCGCGCGGCGTGTGTTTGTCCTTAGGATAATTTAGGTTAAGTAGTGTGTAAGCTTAGGGACTGATGACCACAGCAGTTAAGTCCCATAAGATTTCACACATATTTGAACTTTTTTTTTTTTTTTTGTCATCGCCCAGCCGCTAAGGATAGATGCTTGAAATTTGGAGAAGGCGTAGATCTTATACAGGAGGTGTCGTTTAAGACGCTATTTCTCGGAATTCCAATCCTTAGGGTGTGAAACAGGGAATGAAGGATTTTTAAGAAAAGTTCGCTACTGAGATAATTTTAAAGCTAGACCTACGAAAATTGGTATTTGGTTTCTCGGTCAGAAATAAAGAAATACGTATTTCAGAATTTTTGGAAGTTTAACGTTATGGGAGTGAAATGGCGGGTGGAAGCTCCTTTTTAATAAATCATTATTATAGAACTACTAGTGTGTTTTTAAAGCTACATCTGTGAACAATGGTATTTGACTTATCTTCATATGTATGTATATTATTATTATTATTATTATTATTATTGGTGTTTTGTCCTTAAAGAGCGCAGTTGGACTAAACTACATGGCCAGTTCCTTTTGCTGCCTACCTTGCTGCCCAAACTTCCCTCATTCGCCCGCTGTCTTTCTGTTTCCGGTCCCCTGTCCATGCTTCTTTTCGGCTTCGTGTTTTCGGCTTCATCTTGATTGCCTTTTTGGTTGCCCATATTTCTTTCATCTTCCGGCTGTGATCTTGCTTGCTTTCTTCGGTCCATTTTACACCTGTTCGTTTGTACAGTGTATCACATGTAGTTTACTTTTCTTAATGATGTTTCTGAATTTTATTCTGTCGTTTATTGTGTCTGCTGTTATGTTGAGTTGGTTCAGGTCGTTTTTTACCTCTGCCATCCATTTGTTGTTTCTAGTGCTTACCCAGTCAAAGATCTGTTTGGTCAGTCTGTGTGATGGCATTCTGTACAGGTGTCCATACAATTATAGTCTGCGTTTTCTAATCTTTTCCGTCATTGTCCCCGTATGTTTGTATAGTTCCTCTGTAGGTTTCTTGATCCATATTCCATTGTTGTTAGTTGCGCCAGATATTTTCCTAAGTATTTTCCGTTCTACTTTTTCTAGTTGCCTGATACGTGTAAGTCCTAGGATTAGTGTGGTCTCTGCTGCATATAGTGCCTCGGGGAGCACCACCGTGTCGTAGTGGCGTAATCTGGCTTTTTGTGAGATAGACTTCTTGTTGTAATGATTCCACACTACTTTGTATGCCTTGTCCAGTTTAGTTTTTCTTTCTTCGTTTGAGTCTCTGTTATGTCGGCTCATTTGCAGTGTTTCACCGAGGTATTTAAAGTTTGCCGTTTTGTAAATCGTGCCGTACTTTGTGTTCAGAAACGAGAGTTTCTTTGTGCTCATAAACTGTCTTTTCGTAAGAGATCTGTAGTCCAGTTTTGGAAGCGATTTCGTGTAGTTTTTCAATAGCGATTTTGTTTAATTTATATCTTTCGTGACAAACGCCAAATCGTCTGCAAAAGCCAGGAATTTAATCTGTAGGTTTCCTAAGGTTGTGGCGTTCTTTTATTACCTTATCTAACACTAGATTGAAAAGGAGAGGTGAGAGGCCATCGCCTTGTCGGACACCTGTGCGAATTTCAAAGGGCTCTGATAGTTCCCCACAGAACTTTACTTTGGAGGTCGTGTTGGTCAAAGTTTGCTCTATGATAGCCCGTGTTTTGTTGTCTACATTGTATTCTGCGAGAATTTTGAAGAGAGATTTCCGGTCGATAGAGTCGTACGCCTTTTTGAAGTCGACAAAGGTAATGATCAGGTTCTGTTTGTGTTGTAAAATCATTTTCAAGTTTCAAATTTGTTCCGCTCAAGACCGCCCTTTACGGAAGCCTGCTTGGTATTCCCCAATCAAGTGGTCGGTCTGGCATTCTAGTCTGTTCAGTAAAGCTTTAGAGAGGATCTTGTATGTGACCCGTAGTAGGGATATTCCTCTGTAGTTGTTCGGGCCAGTCTTGTCACCTTTCTTGTTTGGTGGGTGTATCAGGGCAGTTTTCCAGTCGTCAGGAATTTTCTGTGTTTTGTAACTTCCAGATTTCCGCGATGATGACGTCTTCTCCTGGTGCTCTACGATTCTTGAGTGACTTGATTATTCTTCTTCTGGAGTTGGAGGTTTACTATCTGGATTGTAAGTGCCCGTTTCTGTCATCATTTCTTCCATAGGGGGGTCCGTGTTGAGACGTTTTCCAAAGTACTTTGCCAGAATGTCGCAATTGTTTTAGGTACTGATTTCTAGGGTTCCATCCGGTCTTCTGAAGCACAAGTTGGTCGGTTGATATCCAGTCATATGACGCTGGATTGAACCGTCGTCCTCCCGAATGCAAGTCCAGTGTGCTAAAATACATGTGACATTTCGGTGGGAGTGTTGCGACACACACACACATACACACACACACACACACACACACACACACACACACACACACACACACACGTGTGTATCTGTTTGTGTATCGTTACACTCCCACCGAAATGTCATATTCATTTTAGCACACTGGGATTTCATTCGGGAGGACGACGGTTCAAACCAGAGTCCGACCATCCTCATTTAGGTTTTCTGTGATTTACCTAAATCGCTCCAGGCAAATTCCGGGATGGTTCCTTTGAAAATGTACGGCCGACTTCCTTCCCAATTCTTCCCTAATCCGATGGGACTCATGACCTCGCTGTTTGGTCCCTTCCCCAAATATATTATATAAATGGGAAAATTAATGATCCACTTGGAGAAAAGAAAGCAGCTGTATGAATATCAAGAGTTCAGATGGAAAACCAGCACTAAGCAAAGAAGGGAAAGCTGAAAGGTGCAAGGAGTATATAAAGGACCTGAACTTAAGGGAAATATTATAGTAATGGAAGATGTAACATCCACGTGATAAATTTTTGGCTACAGTGCGACGAGAGGAAATTATGAGTGTAACAGTTATAAACATTATCTATTCGGCATATGAAAAAATAGTGAATTAATTACTTATATAATATTCTATGATGTAATTAGACATATCGATGTGTATCATACAAAGTCAATGATAATTGTAAATTCCTTTTATGATCTGCGTTTGTCTTCCTTTGTTTTTTTTACCTTTTGTTGGTTGGCTTTTGTAGGTTCAGCACGCAAGACGCATATCAAACTGAGGTCTGTTAAGAAATTGTAATTATTTGTTAATTATTACTTGAAAATAGAGTTCATTATTATTATAAACATGAGTGAATAATTATTTGTAACTGTAATTCCTCTCTCAGTAAGCATTATCTGTGTTAATCATTTATTTCCGCTGCAACGAGCGCAGCCATTGATGATAGCGATTTGTATCGCGTTTTTGTCTGTGTTTTCCTTAGAAACAAATCAAATGTTTGCTTGATGAGGTCTAAATACTGCACAATATGAAAGCATAGTTTATAGCGTTTAATAAACATTTTAAATATTTACTTATTTGCTCTAACAATAGAAAGTCTCTATCAATTGTCTGCCGCCATCTCAACAATTATCACAGCGGCAAATTCAAATTACGCAACTCTGCAGACATAAATGCTGAACGTCATACAAATGTGTAAAAATAAATGTGCACCAGTGGTCCCGAACTCATTTTAATGAAAATAATTCGAATCAGATTGGTTCTTTAAAAACAGTGCTCAAAGCACGATAGTTATAACAAACTTTTCTAGCTGATGTATGGAGCCGAAATTAATTACGCACAAGTTGCGAACAATATTGTTTCAGGTAACATACGTCAGTGTTGTGCGCGGCTGACATTCTGTGGTTTTAATGATCATTTTGCTGAAGATAACTGTTTCCATCATAATCCATAGTTGTATAGAATCTGTTGTATGAACTGTGATTTAGTGACAACACTTTAACACGACGTTAACTTGAAGTTCTTTAGCAACTTGATCAAATCTTTAGCCGGGAGAAAAATTATTTAGTAATTACTCAACGTAATAAAATAAGATTATCATTTCCATTTACGAATTAGTTAAATACCAAACCACTGAATAACACAGCAAACGCCACAAAGAGGACGTAGATATGAAAGTGAGAAGGGAGATATGATACTGCGTCAACAATTTGGCAGAGCACGGAAAGACCTAAGCCGAAACAAGGCCCCACGAGTAAACGACTTTTCGTCAGAAATACTGATAGCACTGGGATAGCCAGTCAGGACAGAACTCTTCCGTGTGGTGAGCAAGATGAATGAGACCAGCAAAATACCCTCAGAGTCGAGAAAAATATAATAATTCCAATTACAAAGAAAGCAGGTGCTCATAGGTGTGAATATTATCGAGTTATAAGTTTAATAAGTTATGACTGCAAAATAGTAACACGAATTCTTTACAGAACAACGGAAAGACTGGTAGAAGCGGACCTCGGGGATGATAAGTTTGGATTCTGAAACGAAGCAGGGACATCCGAGGGAATACTGACCCTACCATTTATCTTAGAAGATAGGTTAAGGAAAGCTAAACCTACGTTTATTGCTTATACAGAACGACACGGCAGTTACAAGAGTCGAGGGGCATGAAAAAGAAGCAGTTGTTGAGAAGGGAGTGAGACAGGGTTGTAGCCTATTCCCGACGTTGTTCTATCTGTACACTGAACAAGCAAGAAAGGATACCAAAGAAAAATTTGGAGTAAGAATTAAAGTTCAGGGAGGAGAAATAAAAACTCTTAGCATCTGCCGATGACATTGCCATTGTGTCAGAGACACCAAAGGACTTGGAAGAGCAGTTCAGTGGGATAAACACTGTCTTGAAAGGAGGATATCAGATGAGCATCAAGAAAAGCGAAACAAGGATAATGGAATCTAGTATAATTAAGTCAGGTGATGCTGAGAGAATTAGATTAGGAAACGAGACAAAGTAGTAGATAAGTTTTGTTATTTGGTGCAGCAAAATAACTGCTGATGGCCTAAGTAGAGAGGATATAAATTGTAGACTGGTAATGACAAGGAAAGCGTTTCTAAAGAAGAGAAATTTGTTACCATCGAATACAGATTTAAGTGTCAGGAAATATTTTCTGAAATTGTTTGTATGGAATGTAGCCAAGTATGGAATTGAAACATGGACGACAAACATTTTGGACAAGAAGAGAATAGGGGCTTTTGAAATGTTGTGCTACAGAAGAATGCTGAAGATTAGATGGGTAGATCATGTAACTAATTAGGAGGTACCAAAGAGAATAGAAGAGAAAAGAAATCTGTGCCATGACTTGACTAGAGAGGGGATTGGTTGACAGGACAAGTTCTGAGACATCAAGAGTTCACCAGTTTAGTATTGGAGGGAAGTGGGCGGCTGAAGTGGACGATTCGAGTGACTGTTTTGGCCAGCCAGATGGCCTGAGTCCCATGGAACATTTATGGCACGTAATCGAGAGGTCAGATCGTGCAGAACAATCTGCAGCACCAAAATCGCAGTTACGGACGGCTATAGGGGATTCTCTATAGTCCTGCAAGGGACTTGCAACGACTTGTCGAATCCATGCAAGGTCGAGCTGCTGCACTAGGCAGTTATTTCAGCTTCTACGGGTTGAACATTTGTGTTGCTATCTGTATCAGTAAACCGCTATACCGGAAACCGATACCAGTTGCCGGTTGCCTACATAACACCTTCCAAGGGCAGCAAAAATTACACTACTGGCCATTAAAATTGCTACACCAAGAAGAAATGCAGATGATAAAAGGGTATTCATTGGACAAATATATTATACTAGAGCTGACATGTGATTACATTTTCATGCAATTTGGGTGCATAGATGCCGAGAAATCAGTACCCAGAACAACCATCTCTGGCCGTAATAACGGCCTTGATACGCCTGGGAATTGAGTCAAATAGAGCTTGGATGGCGTGTACAGGTACAGCTGCCCATCCAGCTTCAACACGATACCACTGTTCAACAAGAGTAGTGACTGGCGTATTGTCACGAGCCAGTCGCTCGGCCACCATTGACCAGACGGTCGTGCATTATCCTGCTGAAATGTAGGGTTTCGCAGGGATCGAATGAAGGGTAGAGCCACGGGTGGTAACACATCTGAAATGCATCGGCCACTGTTCAAAGTGCCGTCAATGCGAACAAGAGGTCACCGAGACGTGTAACCAGTGGCACTCAATACCATCACGCCGAGTGATACGCCAGTATGGCGATGAATAATACACGCTTCCAATGTGCGTTCACCGCGATGTCGCCAAAGACGTATGCGACCATCATGATGCTGTAAACAGAACCTGGATTCATCCGAAAAAATGACGTTTTGCCATTTGTGCACCCAGGTTCGTCGTTGGGTACACCGTCGCAGGCGCTGCTGTCTGTGACGCAGTGTCAAGGGTAACCGCAGCCATGGTCTCCGAGCCGATAGTCCATGCTGCTGCAAACATCGTCGAACTGTTCATGCAGATGGCTGTCGTCTTGCAAACGTCCCCATCTGTTGACTCAGTGATCGAGACGTGGCTGCACGATCCGTTACAGGCATACGGATAAGATGCCTGTCATCTCGACTGCCAGTGATACGAGGCCGTTGGGATCCAGCACGGCGTTCCGTATTACCCTCCTGAACCCACCGATTCCATATTCTTTTAACAGTCATTGGATCTCGACCAACGCGAGCAGCAATGTCGCGATACGATAAACCGCAATCGCGATAGGCTACAATCCGACCTTTATCAGTGTTGGAAACGAGATGGTACGCATTTCTCCTCGTTACACGAGGCATCACAACAACGTTTCACCAGGCAACGCCGGTCGACTGCTGTTTGTGTATGAGAAATCGATTGGAAACTTTCCTCATGTCAGCACGTTGTAGGTGTTGCCACCGGCGCCAACCTTGTGTGAATACTCTGAAAAGCTAATCATTTGCATATCACAGCATCTTCTTCGCGTCGGTTAAATTTCGCGTCTGTAGCACGTCATCTTCGTGGTGTGGCAATTTTAATGGCCAGTAGTGTATATTTCCAGTATTTCGCGTAATTATAGACCGATTTTAAAAATTTAAAGAGCTGTCGTAATCTAGTCACTAGGAGGTAAAATCGGATATTAAAAATTTAGCCAAATAATATACGTGTTACAGTTAAACATTGTGTGTTCGTCTTGAGGCAGCCTAAGTGAAGTCGCTTATATTCCCGGACTTGATTAATCCAGTATTTGACAATAAGCGCATTTAGCAATTTCCAACGAACTTCACGTATAACTTCAGTCATTTAAGAAAATATTTCACACCGACATACCCCCCTCCTCTTCCTCCAGAAAATATGGAAACGAAAGTTCTTAGAGGGAGGCCGAGAGATGAATACAGTAAGCAGATTCAGAAGTTGTAGTAACTATTCGACGACGAAGAGGCTTGCAGAGGACACAGTGTCATGGAGAGCTGCATAAAACCAGTCTTCCAACTGAAGACAAAAACAGCAGAAACGACAACAGCATATATATATATATATATATATATATATATATATATATATATATATATATATATATATATATATATACAGTGGTATTTTCTGAGTATTTTGGTATAAGACAGCCGAGTTGTCAGATTGCTCGTTACAGAGTAATAACGTAATTACGATTCATTCACTTTGCTGCCCCAATTACCTTAGGGTTCTTTGAAAATACCTTCACAACAGTCAAAAGATCTGTAATACGAATTCCGCAAAATATACAACACACGACAGCTGTATGACGCTTGTTGCTGCTCTCGCACTGCATTCAGTGAACCCACAAACGACGTGCAAATCGGCCAGCTGATGAGCAGTAACTTTGTCCACACTGCTGTGTGTCACTCTTTCCGGACAATTAACGTTGGTACAGAACCGAGCAGTTCTGAACGCGAGCCTGAGGGCGAACAGTATTGTGAGCTTCACTGTTCTCAACAGGCAACGGCCTTGCCGCAGTGGATACACCGGTTCCGGTGAGGTCACCGGAGTTAAGCGCTGTCGAGCGTGGTCGGCACTTGGATGGGTGACCATCCGGGCTGCCATACGCTGTTGCCATTTTTCGTGGTGCACTCAGCCTCGTGCAGCCAATTGATGAGCTACTCGACCGAATAGTAGCGGCTTCGGTCAAGAATACCATCATAACGACCGGGAGAGCGGTGTGCTGACCCCACGCCCCTGCTATCTGCATCCCCCTCTGAGGATGACACGGCGGTCGGATGGTTCCGGTAGGCTAATCGTGGCCTGAAGGGCGGATGCAAAAAGTTTGTTTCGAGACAAGAGGCACAACGCATACCATTGATGTGTGTACCGCTGTTGCAGGCATTTTCAGTGCAATATACAGTGACAAAAGTCATGAGATGGCGATTGGCACATACACAGATGGCGGTAGTATCGCGTACACAAGGTGTACAAGGGCAGTACAATGGCGGAGGTGATTCACGTGAAAAGATCACCAATGTGGTTACGGCCGCATGATGAAAATTAACAGAATTTGAATGCAGAATGGTAGTTGGAACTAGATGCATGGGACAATCCATTTTGGAAATCGTTAGGGAATTCGATAATCCGAGACACGCAGCGTCAAAAGTGTGACGAGAATACCACATTTGAGACGTCAGCTCTTACTGCGCATAACGCAGTCGTTGTCGGCCTCCACTTAACGACCGAGAGCAGCAACGCTTGCGTAGCGTTGTCAGTGCTAACAGACAAGCAACGCTGCTTGAAATAACTGCAGAAATCAATGTGGGACGTACGAGGAACGTATACTTGGTGAGGCGAAATTTCACATCAGTGGGCTGTGGCAGCAGACGAGCTAAGCGAGTAGCTTTGCTAACAGCACAACATCGCCTGCAGCGCCTCTCCTGGACTCGTGACCATTTCGGTTGGACCCCAGACGACTGGAAAACGGTGGCCTGGTCAGATGGGCCCCGCTTTCAGTTGGTAACAGCTGATTGTAGGGATCGAGTGTGGCGTAGACCCCACAGAGCCACGGACCCGGGTTGTCAACAAGCCACTGCGCAAGCTGGTGGTGGCTCCATAATGGTGTGGGCTGTGTTTACATGGAATAGGCTTGGTCATCTTGTTCATCTGAAGCGGTCATTGACTGGAAATTGTTACAGTCGGCTACTTGTAGACCATTTACAGCCATTCGTGGACCTCATGTTTCCAAACAACTATGAATTTTTTTTATGGGTGATGGTACGCTGTGTCATTGGGCCACACTTGTTCGTGATTGATTTCAAGAACATTCTGGACAATTAGAGCAAACCATTTGGCCACCAAGATCAGCTGACCAGAATCCTATGGAACATTTACGGGACGTAAGCGAGAGGTGAGTTGGTCCACATGATCCTGTACCAGTAACACCTTCGCAGGTATGCACGGCTATTGAGAAAGCATGGCTCAGTGTTTCTGCAGGGACTTCCAACGACTTCAGTCCATGCGACATAGAGTTGCTGCAAAACTCTGGGCAAAATGACGGCCAACATGATATTAGCAGGTATCGCATGACTGTTGTAACCTCAGTGTAAATACAAAAATCAAGGGGGACGAGGAAATCAAACGAAACGTAGTTAGACTGTATCGAGCCAGCGAAGACCACGAGTGGCTCAATGCGAAACTCTCAGAAAATACCCCCGGTCGCCCTCCGCAGTATTGTCTGTGCAACGAGGTCCGCTCTGCTGAGGAAAGAGACAGACTTACGCGACTCGTCTGTGCTTGTGGACTGGCTTCGAACCCGCGACCCGGCAGTGAGCGGCGAGGCAGTGGCAGCTGTCAGGAGCCTTCCCCGCTGCCGCCGGCTGCTGGCACGCGCACGTCCGCCAACAGACTGTGGACCATCTGGTAAACACTGTGAGAGCCGCTACACGCTTTATCACGTCCAAGGCCAAGGGCGATATCTCTTCGCAGTCACAAACAAACTTCTCGTGACTCTACAGAATCTTCTCTCTCTCCTTCCCTCCCCCTCTCTTCCCTCCATCTCTCTCTCTCTCTCCCTTTCTCTCTCTCTCTCTCTCTCTCTCTCTCTCTCCCCCCTAGCATTATCTCGTCGTACGGGCACAGCTGTCGTTCCCTTATATTTTAAGCAGGATGAGTAGAGATGATCGTTCTTGCAGAAACTACGTCATCTAAAAGTAAAGAGTACCACGAAAGCGGCCATTCTCCTTTTTTTTTTTTTTTTTTTTTTTTTTTTTGAGTAATCGCGTTCGTACACAACTGGCCATTAACATTGCTACACCACGAAGATGACGTGCTACAAACGCGAAATTTAACCGACAGGAAGAAGATGCTGTGATATGCAAATGATTAGCTTTTCAGAACATTCTCACAAGGTTGGCGCCGGTGACGACACCTACAACGTGCTGACATGAGGAAAGTTTCCAACCGAAAAAAATGGTTCAAATAGCTATGAGTACTATGGGACTTAACTTCTGACGTCATCAGTCCCCTAGAACTTAGAACTACTTAAACCTAACTAACCTAATGACATCACACACATCCATGCCCGAGGCAGGATTCGATCCTGCGACCGTAGCGGTCGCGCGGTTCCAGACTGCAGCGCCTAGAACCCCTCGACCACTCCGGCCGGCTTTACAGCCGATTTCACATACACAAACAGCAGTTGACCGCCGTTGCCTGGTGAAACGTTGATGCGATGCCTCGTGTAAGGAGGAGAAATGCGTACCATCACGTTTCCGACTTTGATAAAGGTCGGATTGTAGCCTATCGCGATTGCGATTTATCGTATTGCGACATTCCTGCTCGCGTTGGTTGAGATCCAATGACTGTTAGCATAATATGGAATCGGTGGGTTCAGGAGGGTAATACGGAACGCCGTGCTCGATCCCAACGGCCTCGTATCACTAGCAGCCGAAATGACAGGCATCTTATTCGCATGGCTGTAACGGATCGAGCAGCCACGTCTCGATCCCCGAGTCAACAGATGGGGACGTTTGCAAAACAACAACCATCTCCTCGAACAGCTCGACGACGTTTGCAGGAGCATGGACTATCAGGTCGGAGACCATGGCTGCGGTTACCCTTGATGCTGCATCACAGACAGGAGCGCCTGCGATGGTGTACTCAACGACGAACCTGGGTGGAGAAATAGCAAAACGTCATTTTTTCGGATGAATCCAGGTTCTGTTTACAGCATCATGATGGTCGCGTCCGTGTCTGGCGACATCGCGGTGAACGCACATTGGAAGCGTGTATTCGTCATCGCCATACTGACGTATCACCCGGCGTGATAGTATGGGGTCCCATTATTTACACGTCTCGGTGACCTCTTGTTCGCATTGACGGCACTTTGAACAGTGGACGTCACATTTCGGATGTGCTACGACCCGTGGCTCTATCCTTCATTCGATCCCTGCGAAACCCTACATTTCAGCAGGATAATGCGCGATCGCACGTTGCAGGTCCTGTACGGCCCTATCTGGATACAGAAAATGTTCGACTGCTGCCCTGGCCAGCACATTCTCCGGATCTCTCACCAACTGAAAACGTCTGGTCAATGGTGGCCGAGCAACTGGCTCGTCACAATACGCCAGTCACTACTCTTGTTGAACAGTGGTATCGTGTTGAAGCTGGATGGGCAGTTGTACCTATACACGCCATCCAAGCTCTGTTTGACTCAGTGCCCGGGCGTATCATGGCCGTTATTACGGCCAGAGATGGTTGTTCTGGGTACTGATTTCTCAGGATCTATGCACCCAAATTGCGTGAAAATGTAATCACATGTCAGCTCTAGTATAATATATTTGTCCAATGAATACCCGTTTATCATCTGCATTTGTTCTTCCTGTAGCATTTTTAATGGCCAATAGTGTATTTTAAGCAGGATGGGTATAGACGATCGTTCTTGCAACAACTACGTCACCTAAAAGTAAAGAGCCCCACGATAACGGCCATTCTACTTCTTTTTTTGAGTAATCGCACTTATAATAAACTGCCTCTTAAATTTTTACAAGCTACCAAAATATCAAATGGCTCTGAGCACTATGCGACTTAACTGCTGAGGTCATCAGTCGCCTAGAACTTAGAACTGATTAAACCTAACCTAACCTAAGGACATCACACACATCCATGCCCGAGGCAGGATTCGAACCTGCGACCGTAGCGCTCACGCGGTTCCAAACGGAAGCGCCTAGAACCGCAAGGCCACACCGGCCGGCCCCAAAATATCTTTGTAGTCATAACGCAGCAGGCAGCTATGTCAACAGTCGTTTCATGTCAGTATACACCCAGAAGCCAAAGTCTTGCGATAGCTCCTAATAACGGGTCGAACCTCCTCTTGGCCGGCGTAGTACAGCATGGACTCAAGCCGTTAAGTCCCCTGCAGAAACACTGCGTCATGCTACCTCAACAGCCGACCATAATTGCGAAAGTTTGGCGGTGCAGGATTTTGCGTCGCAGTTTTGTTACACCAAAGATTTTAAATTAGGATTATTTCAGGTGTAAATCCGGTGTAAAATTATCTAACTAAGATAAAGTATGTGGCACGTTACTGGTAACTAATGAACTACACAAATATTACAACAGTTGTTCATAAAGGAAAATAAATTAAACAATGAACTTCGGTGACATGTTTCCAATGTGTGGCTAAAAAAATAATCTTTTTTAAACAGGTCTTAAATTACAGACAGATAAGATGTACTTGTGAGATTAAGCAGCTAAGTAAAGCAACAGTGTTACAAAGAAATCTTTAACACAGCAAGAGAAATTATAGTAACGAAAACAAAGGAAATCGGAGCATGTGAGTAAGAAGGGTAATTTATATCCACCATCCCAAGCGTATAACTGTTCCCTTACTTGCCACTTCTAACAGCATTACTGCTCATAATCCCAACCAGCCCATGTACATCATTACTCTTCCTCACGTGTCCCACTTTCCTTTATTTCCTTTACTACAATTTCTCTTATTGTGTTAAACATTTTGCTTTGTATAACCACAGCTGCTTCACTTACCTGCTTAATCTCACTGGTGTATGTTATCTGTTTGTAACTTAGGACACGCTAAAGGCAAGATTATTTTGTTCAGCCACACATTTGGAACATGTCACCAAAGTTCATTGTTCAATTTATTGTCTTCTATGAACAAATGTTGTAATTTGTGTGTAGCTCATTAGTTACCAGTAATGTGTCACATATTTTACATAGGTTAAACAATTTACATCGCATTTATACCTGAAATAATCACTCTTGTTTTATTCCTAAACCTAACATTAACATTTTCGTCATTGGTAACGAAGATATTCTGTAGATGCACTAGTTTATAATCTTCGATCCAACAACATTTCTGTGCACCACATGCTTATCTTTGTACCTCATGATAGCATAAAAGCCGAAAGCCGATTTGTTAAGTAAATAATAAATATCGTAGAATATTACACCAGTATTGTGTGTGTTTCCATTCGTAATTGATAAAATACTCTACCAGAATCGACGGAACAGTCAACCAATGTAAATAAATTCTGCAAATCACGAGAAAATTTCCGAAAAAATATCGTCCACTCAGTCCCGAAGATAGCAAGGGGAGATATGAAATATCGCACAATCGAGTTAACAGCTCATGCATCCATGTTGCGATGCTCCGGAGTGGGCAGTCACTTAGTATTAAATACTCAGTATAATAATTTCATTGTTGTTTATTAATGATTTATGGAAGAAATAAGATTTGAAGTAAAATTAAGAAAATGCTACAAATATTATTACGAAATTTTGTTGAAGAATCTTTCTACAGTTATTACATCGATCTGCAATAAGGTAATCAATATGCATGTATTTATGCGTTTTTGCTGTAGAATGAATTTGAATAAGACCAGCTTTATACGTAAACCCAAGTTTTTTATTGTATTTTTTGTAAAGATCATTTATTGCGTAAATGTAATTTTTATGATATGGCTTAACAATTTGCAAGTCAGTTTCACAATACAGTAAGATTTTGAAGTCAAAAATCTTACATTTTGGCTTCTGCAACTGTAGTTAGTTTAGTAGTGCTGAGAGCAGAACAAAGCGTTATCTGAGCTGACATCAATACGAGGTAAGAACATTATTTCACACAGCTTATGGATTTTCGCACAGGGACCACTTTTGTACTTATTCAGATTTACATGGCAGTAGCAAGATCGAATAGATCTGAGTGCACTTACATCTAATTTGTCATTATCGCACACAAGTTTTAATCGGTTTGGGTGTACTGGTATTGCTTTCTTGCTAGTAGACAGATTGTTTACAAGAGGGTCAGATATACGTAATCAGATACACCATCAGCACACCACTTAATATAACTGTTTTTTGTTAGACGTATATATCACACCTTATTTTAGACATAAACACTACAAGTATTGTCCAGTTTTTGTATGTGTGTTTATGATAAGACTTATAAATACATGAAAGATGTTCCTCTCCACATTGTCCATTGCGAAAATATCTCAGGAGTTGAAAAACCTTGCAGAACTAGCACTCCTGGAAGAAAGGATATAACAACGCACACTCCGCTGCAGAGAGAAAATCTCATTCTGGAAACATCCCCCAGGCTGTGGCTAAGCCATGTCTCCGCAATATCCTTTCTTTCAGGAGTGCTAGTTCTGCAAGGTTCGCAGGAGAGCTTCTGTAAAGTTTGGAAGGTAGGAGATGAGATACTGGCAGAAGTAAAGCTGTGAGGATGGGGCGTGAGTCGTCCTTGGGTAGCTCAGTTGGTAGAGCACTTGTCCGTGAAAGCCAAAGGTCCCGAGTTCGAGTCTCGGTCCGGCACACAGTTTTAATCTGCCAGGAAGTTTCATAACAGCGCACACTCCGCTGCAGAGTGAAAACCTCATTCTGGCGCCAGGACAATGCTTGGCAACCAGAAGCTGTGACTACGTCCAACTGTTGCTGGTTTTTGGTACATGCATGGTGATGTGTGCTTGTGTGCACAGTCCCCAAATCTTCTGTGATATCAGCAGACTGGTTGCTGTTCTTGTCCGAATATCGAGGAGGGGAATGACTTCGAGACCTCTTTTGGTACCAGTTTCTGTCACTGCTGCTGTCACACCAAGATAGCAACTCGTCAATTCACTTGGTGAGGGTCTCGAACTTAGCTGCCAGATTGTCGTAATCTGCCCATGTGACCATTTTGATACTAGACTATGAGACATCACAGCCAGTGCATCAGTTGGGACAGAGAACATCGTTGATGAACTGGATTACTTGACATTGCCGGCATGTTGTCACACGTAGCAACTGATGAGCCAATCGGAGCAGGAACTATACAGTCCACCACCCAACTGGCCAAGTCAGCCACCGCATCCAAAAGCACCTCTGTCTGCAATGCTATGATGGCTTTCGTCTGTGGCAGCAAGTGTCTGCTCTACAAAGTGTGCAGCTGGTTGTCTGGCTCTGTTCCAGTGTCCACATTCCTGTGCGAATGCCATAAATATTGGGAAGATTTTCAATCTCCTTTGTCCTTGTGGCTTAATGCTTGCTAGAGCCATTCATCTTGTGATGTGGAAACACAATGTATCAATTCTGATTTTAGCTTTTATAACATGTCGACTCTCGGCGGTGTGGTGATCACGTCTTCCATTTCAGTGGTGTAACAATTCTCCAGCTGACTTACAACCAACGCAAATTTGGTGGCGTCTGCCATAATACCAGCAGAGAGGAAAGCAGCTTCCACTTACGGTACCATAGTGCCGGGCCGTGTGGCCAGAATAGGGATAAGCGCTCTGAAACTGACGGAATCGTCGCCTCCAATGAATCCATCATACCAGATGCGATCCATTTGTTTATTGAGTTCCCCTAAGGAGTTAAGCTCTTCACAAGGAAGTGGTAAGCTCATGGGTAAGACACACCATCCTAGAATCGATAAATGTATCTGAACTAAAACTATTTCTTGTCACTAAGGAAAAGAACAACACAAGAACGTATATAAAAAATAATAAAATCTCTATGACGGCTCGGAATAATTCACCGACAATACCGGCGCCTCTGGCTGCTGACACAGAAAGCCGATTGACAACTGTGCGGTAATGATACTTCTACATACGCTTTAAGTTCACGCGCACACGACACAACTTGACACTGCATTACACTA
Source organism: Schistocerca cancellata (assembly GCF_023864275.1). Classification (NCBI taxonomy): domain Eukaryota; kingdom Metazoa; phylum Arthropoda; class Insecta; order Orthoptera; family Acrididae; genus Schistocerca; species Schistocerca cancellata. The sequence goes on along the minus strand of NC_064635.1, from coordinate 10,199,385 downwards.
CGCTGCGAGAGGACCGAAGTCCGGCCGTTGAAAGACAGTTAACAAGTTCTGCTGAGATAAACGTCAGTACTGTATTATAGACCACTTTCTCAAAGATTTACAGTATAAAGGGAACTGAAGGAATAAAATGAGTCTAATTAGAGGTGGTTTTCTTATCTACAGTTATATAAATAGGTGTATGCAGCATATTTAAGTCATATTAGCAAAATCAATACCGACATCAATATTTTCTTTAGAAATTAATTAAAATTTATAACCAAGTAGACGACGGTTTGTTTCTGAATTTTTTGATAGATGCGATGACAGTATACTACGAGAGGTTTTAAAAATTCCTTCTGTTATGACTAATATAGCAGTTTAAGTGCAAATGTTCAATTTCTCAGCGCATTTAGGGAGATCCTGTAAATACTTGTCAAATACGTGGTTAAATGTGTTATCTGCAAAAAATTTACCTCAACTGCGCTACTCTTTTAACCTAAATGACATCGTTCAAAACTTATACAGTGACACAACTATCGGTAGGCCGTGATACGAGTTCCGTATGTTAGATGACCACAGATGTTATCTAAACGCCGTCGATTTCCACAAGATAACAGCGCCCAAATCAATGTCGACAAAGATGCTCAAGGGCAGAAAAAACTTCTTTCTGTTATTGTTTGTAATGTGTTGGAACACTGACACGAGTGCTTGTATTTGGCTGTTCTATTCCATACATGTTGCACCGTAATATTCTGACATTTGACATCTAAAGATTTTTTAAACCATGAGAGATTTATCAGTTGCCAAAACACAGGAATTAGGCATTTAACGTTCTGCTGATTTGGTTTTTGTCATGCATTTAACAATAATCATTACTCGATCACAATTAGCAGAGCACCTAGCGAAAGGAATGATTTTTAAAACGCTGTGTTGCAGATGAACATCTGGTTGGTTATAAGGACGGACAGGATTGCAATAATTGTTTACACTATAATAAGCTTATCTGCTGCACATTATGGACTGGTGAGTATTGTGCCTACGAAAGAACTTTTCCGCGTATCAGCTAGTCTGTGCTATCATCCATGTCATATAGAAGTGTCATCTCTTGGAGTCTATAGGCATTGGTAAAGTAAACAAATTTGGTATGGATGGGTTTGTTTTTTCGTAGATGACGAGTACTGTAGTGTACGGGATATTGTTGTAAGGCCTGTGAATTGTCACCGTTTCTGTTCTGGATCAGCATGCCAGATCTTTTGAATTTATCTACGACGTGTACAAACATGTCATTGAATCATACGTGACTCAAACTTAATGACGAAACGCCTAAAAATGTACGTAGTATCAATTGATTAGAAATGGTAGACCTCACTCACGCTGTTAAAAGCCGGTTGTAATGTCATAACAGACTAATTTTAATATTAATGTTTATTTGAGCGTAGCTTCGGTTATTTGTCTTGAACTTGATTTAAAAATCATTGTTTGGACCACAACAGTTTAAGTCTAGAATAGTTATTAATTTGTTTTCTAATAAAGACACATCCCTTCTGTGACATCTGGGGAAATATCACAGTGATGCGTAGAAAATAAGATAATTACTGTTTTATTATTTTTGTCTGAAGTAAAGCAATTCAAATGATGAACTTCAGTTGGAGCATTTATGTGGAGAAATTTTGCATTCACTATTGCCATGCAGAAAGTAACAAATAGAAAAAAGTTTTGTAAAAATCTGAAGCAGTGGGTGTCACGTTTGGATGATCTTACTTAGAATTTTTTTTTTTCCATCACAACACAAAGTATTGTGATTTTACATTTATTTGTGTGTCCATTCATAGAAACCCATTAATAATTTTATTACAATATGCACTATCTTGGGAATTATTTAAGACCAATTGTAAGTTCCCACCAGGTTAAGTATTTTTCAACGTATCTGTATTTTTTCTGGGGAAATAAGGAAGCGTCCGATCCCGCCCGTCTGCTTTGACCCATGACGTCACAAATATGACGGAAACGACCTTAAACCACGATTACAATATGGTGCATATAAAGTCGGTACGTACACATTATGAGGACCAAAATACATCGAAAAACAAACACACACAGTTTCCACAAAAAGCTTAATGACACTAACGGGACAAGTGCGGGAAATGGGGTGTTTTTGGGTGGGGGCAAACTAAATATAAACAAATTTAGACATCCGCCCCCATATAAAACCACACTAAACGACGAAAAAAACCGACATCACAAACCTCTCCAAATACCACTAAACACAATATCGTCTGAAATCGGACATTTAGCCTACTCAACAGCAGCTCCTAATCCCATAAATTAGGATCAATCACTTCCCTTGGCCTATATAGCTCAAAAACATCTCCCGATACCAATATTATAATACACAGCCACACAATGGGATCGAACACTTCCCTTGACCTGCGCACTGTTAATTTTATCCGTCATATCCATTCCTGAACAAAAACAACAACCGATTAATTTTACTAAAATTACCACACGATGTACAGCGAACAACACTAAACCTTCATACAAAATCGTTAACTCACGGAAACGAATTTCACTACAAACACAGCCGACACTCGAACAATTCTGGATAACGAGCAAAGCAAACTGAGCCCATTACACCACACAAACGAAAACCCTGAACATACCACCAGAGAGCACAACAAACCACAACACGACGACATTTACAAACACGCCACACTCACAAACCAAATACTGCGCCGTCACGACTTCACACACGACAGCACCCTTACGTCACGGGTCAAAGCTGACGCGTGGGATCAGACGCTTCTGTCGACCCTTTTTCTGGAAATCGGAAAGTGACACACATTAAATTTTTTTGTATTGTTATTTGTAACTTTATTGCTTAAACAATTACATGTCTGTTAAGTGTGTTTTTCTGTTAACTAAGGAAAAAATTCCAAATCAAAAGCTTCATAAACACCTGAGTTATGGGCGTTTGTGTAGATAAGTGCCATTTTGCATTAACGCTCCTATAAAGCCCAGTTATCAGAATATCACTACATTTAAAATTCAATATAAAAAATGTTTTAGTCTGTAAACAAAAATATTTGGCACAAGTTCTTATGTTATAAGAATAAGCAAATGTGCAAAGTTTCATCATATACTCTTAGAAGTGATATCCCATATTCCCATCACACCTCTCGTTTAGTCAGTTGCAGCATTATTTGCTGATAGTAGTACAATAATACTATGGCTTTAGCAATAGCTGTATAACTTATGTTCGACAAATTTAGTCTTGCTGCCTCCTGATAACATGCCAGTGCAAAGGCAGCCACAGAAATTTATCCGGAGGGGGGGGGGGGTTCTAAATTAGCCATTTCTGATATAAATGAGCCAGTTTCAAGACATGTCATGATAGAACAAATTTTATAGCTGACACTGAAGCCTATTACATCCATCAGAACCGATGGTTATCCACTCGCTTCTAAAAGTACGATAATTCTGTAATGAATAACAACTCGTTACACTAGGTTCCAGGAGGAAACATATGTAGCAGTGTAGATAACTAAATCCTAAATGCTCTTTTGTTAAGATGTGTCTAAAAAATTTCACACAACCTTCCAGTTCGTACCACTGTTTCTCAACCTAAGGGAAAATATGCACATAGCTCAAAAATCAAGTTTCCAACTTTAATTTCTTGCATTTTTGAGGGATAATATTTGCGACAACTTCCTATAACATGGAATGTGACAGTAGGTTAAAGAATAAAACAGTTCTCTGTAAAAAATGGCTACAATGTGACCATTCATATAACATCATGATTTTTTTTTATACGTCTTAAATCTCCAACTAAATTTTAAAAAGTAAATCAGATGATACCTGTTTAAATATTCATCCACAGAGTTGGAGCAGCTGATCAGCAGAAATGGTGTCAATCGTATTTAAGACTTTCATAACCAGTCTGACTCGCTGATTCACACGGGAAGTGCTAACCTTTTTTTATAGCTGCACACTTATTTCTGTGCAAGAGTTGGGCTATGATGTTGATAATGGATGCTGTATTTGTCCCTCATATTATAGAATGTCTAATCTTTTTAAATAGTTGCATACCTGAAGTTCAGGAAAGGACATTTTACATTAAGCTCGCAGCAGGTTTCTGTACAAAGAGTACCTTGTGTCTGTGCTTGGAATTGTTGCAGAAAATTATTCCATATGATATCAGTCAATGAGAGAATGTGAAGTAAATTAATCTTATAATGCTTTCATCTATAAAATAAACAATTACACAAAGGAAATGTTGATGTCAAAGTCTTGAGAAGATCTATAAAATGTTGTTTACAAGCCAAGTATTGATCAGTATGCACACTCAGGAATATTGTCCATTACTTAGCAACGTCACACTCCACCAATAGATCATTGACGTAATTAACTTAGCACACATACAACTCTTAACAACGATCAAATGTTCGTTGTCACTAACAACATGATAAAAATTGCAAAATAAAAACCGACAATGAACGGGATCCCCCCAGGAATAGAGGAGCTATGGGATGGGAATGTTCTTGTTACTAATCCCTTCAATTATGTTAGAAGTTTGCAAATATGAGACCAAAGTGCAAAAATGGGCTTTTGATTAAAGGCATAAATGTTACCAGGAAATGTGCAATGTATACGAAAACTCGAGTTTGTCATATTACATTTTTTGCTTCTCCACCCCGTAACGAAACTGTCACCTTCCATCCTAATCTAGACCTCGGACTACACTAGGCCCATGTCTGTTCTACAAACTTTCTTCAAAAGGTAACCCAAAACACATTTTCCCTAAATGGATTGACAGCTTTACTACATCTACCCGAGTATCATGCACAACACGATCTGGGTCACCAACCACAAGAAATAAACAGCGTTGACCGATTATAAACAAACCAAATGACCGGCCTCTACAAGTGAAACATACACTTAATTCTGTGCCATACGACATGTACGTAACATGTGAAGTCATACTTCATGGCTTTCATTGTTCACTAGGCTCGAATTCTGAACAATCCGGTTTACGTATTTCCTTTCCATTGTGAATCAAATTTCACCCTATGATATTCAGCCTTGCAAATGCTTGAATATTCGCTAATAGCAGATTTAGCAGTTCAAGACAAATAACCGAAGCTCCGCTCAAATAAAAAAGCTGATAAAAGATTTTTGTGGAAAGTCTGATTTTTTTTTAAAGAAGAGGAGGTAAGTATGCCTTGTTTTGATAGGTATTGAATGTTCATTTAACATACCTCACATCATTGATCATTGTTCAGAAGATCGTTCAAATCAGATTATGTAAACTGACAATCTATAGTAAGGCTGCCTCATGAAAGAACAGAGCCAAAAGCTTTAAATGTAAATGAAAGATTTTCATTAAATGGGTTAACTTTATTTAGGGTGTCAAATTAGCGTCTTTAAACAACAATTGATTCTAGCCACACTAATGTTAATTTAAAATGTGCAGTTGTTATTTGTGCGTCATCCGCTAATTGAAGACTAGCTCTTCTCAATATACATTTTATAATTGCTCCCAAACCACTGCACATACCGTATTTACTCGAATCTAAGCCGCACTTTTTTTCCGGTTTTTGTAATCCAAAAAACCGCCTGCGGCTTAGAATCGAGTGCAAAGCAAGCGGAAGTTCTGAAAAATGTTGGTAGGTGCCGCCACAACTAACTTCTGCCGTCGAATATATGTAGCGCTACAAGGGGATGCTTTGTAGGCACAGAGATAAATACTGGCGCCAAAATCTCTGCGTCAGTAAATAAACTAAAAAAAAAAAGGTGGAAGACGAGCATTTTTCTCCGCCCCGAGTTTCGACCACTGCATTTTCGTACATTATCCAACGAAGTAAATACAAATTCCGTATTGTTCATCTTCGAATGTAGCAGAATTACAATGTACTACGAAAATCCGACTGGCAAGACTGTTTGGGATGTTTGTCAATATGGCCAACTCTACGTGTTGAATTTTTTACTACCTGTGAGAAGAGGTGGTTGCTAATAGGAACCTGACGAAATGTGAATCACATGCAGTACTCTCTTCACCATAAGAATAATATGAATGTAAACATTATGCCACGTATTCTTTCGTGTTTGCTGCTATTTCATTTAAATCCTATCTGCCTAATAAACTAAGAAACTAGAGTGAGGCAATAGCAAACGCGGAAGAATATACGTATCGTGTCATGTTTACATTCGTATTTTTCTTATGCCTAATAGTGATACAGTCAGAAATTAAGCACGGCAACTGATTAGATTTTTAAATCTAAGATGACTAATTCCTGTGCAGAATTTGACGTACTAGAGAAGCGGCCGCAAAGATTTTCAAACGGAGAAAAATTTTCACCTAACTCTCGTTCAGAACATATTCTATCATATGCAGTCTATTATTTGGTTCTTGTTGATCATTATCAAAGAAAGCAGTGTAAGTAACAACAAATAGCAGTCTCTTGCCACTGTTTCGCTAGTGAGACGATTCCTCTCTTTTCTTTTTTTTTAATTGTAAGCGGCGGTAGCGCGCACAAAAGCAAGCCATGCATGACACAGTACAGTAATGCATTTTCAGCTCTGAGTGACGTTAACACCCATAACAAAGAAAACGGCACTTATCAGATCAAAGCAAAATAAGCAATCGATTCAAACCAGACGAAGCACGTGAAAAGGAAGGGTACCCGCATAAATACGGACGGAGCGCCTGACGTATAGCAATGGCTACCTGGTAAAACTTAACCGTTAAGCTTACGACTCGAACCAAACTCCTGTAGCTGTATCGTCATTCATTCGACCTAAATTGTGTCTCGTATTACAATGGACCAACTTTGTTTTGATTTGGAGGTGCGGCCTAAAACTTTTCTCTCCCCTTGAATTTCGAGTCTCGAATTTCAGGTGCGGCTTAGATTCGGGAAAATTTTTTTCCTCGATTTCGAGTCTCATTTTTCGGGTGCGGCTTAGATTCGAGTACGTCTTAGATTCGAGTAAATACGGTAGATTTACCGTGGCTAGTAGCAAACAAGGAATGCTCAGCATCAATAGAAGGATTGTTTTTTGCTCACACAAATTTTTAAAGCTTTTTCTATTCTTATATTGAGCAGCCCGTCCATCAGTGAAATAATGCACTTTCTTCACTTCGGGCTAATGCTCTGCCAGCCACTTACCCACTTCTTTATGGACAGCATTTACAAATCCTACATCATGTTCCATATCATCACTTACAAAGCAGTAGTTCACTATTGCCAATTCACTTTCTTCATTTACCACATAAACACAGACGTGATGGATTGTACAGCTGCTTCTTGTCCAGTAGTAATGCTGAATTTTATTCTGAATTACAAAACTGCAGTTGTCAGCAGAGTCCACGAACAGAATTGCTTTTGCCAGGGTTAGATTTTCTTTCAATTTTTTCAATCAGTTTGACTGACAGATACAAATGAGAGTGGATTAAGTGCCTGTAATTTTGTTACCAACCAGTCTTTGTATTACGCAACAGTTGTAGACCTTTACCAATTCTGCCTGATGATCTATTTTTATCCATTGGCTGAATTCAATTTCATCGTCAGCATCTTTGTAAGCTAATTTTTGGTTAATAATTCTGACAGTTTGTCATCACTGGGACAGTTATCACAGTGATTAAGCATGCGGTCGTAGTTTTCAGAGTCGCATACAAGAAATTTTATAAGTTCTTCGTATGTTTCTTCTTATTCCACATCCAACAGCAGTTTTACATTTTGGTACAAACACACACACACACACTCTCTCTCTCTCTCTTTCTCTCTCTCTCTCTCTCTCTCTCTCTCTCTCTCTTTCTCTCTGTTTGAATGAGTGCCTGTAGCACTGGCTAAAATGCACCACTTCGGTCTTAGTGAGCAGAATTTAGAAAGACCAGTGTTAATGTTTGAGTTCTCCCATTTAAAACAAGAGTACAGTTCTCTTAAGTTGAAAGGATGAGTCTTGTTTTGCATATACACATTCTTTGGAATCCTACCTTTTTTTGCTCCTCGTAACATTCGAGTATATTCATCATTTTGTTAGAAATCCTTACCACTTCATCAGCAATAACTTCCTCCCTTTTTGGTTTAGGAACTGATAAAACACCCATTTCTGTTTTCAGCTTCCTTGCTTGTTGAACCACATACTCACTATCATTGAATTCTAACATTATGTTTTCTTTTGGCCAAGAGGGTGGAGCTAAAGTTAAAATCTGAAATTTTGCAGGTACTCGTACACTAGCTACCTTTTCTTTCATTAACAATATCATGGCCATCAAAATGTTTGGCTATCTTAACAATTTCATCATCAAATGTTTCTTCTCTGTGGTCAGGATCTTCAATGCCCGGCACACTTTTCTTTCCAAACATTCTTCACTTTTTCTAGCTTCTTTTTGCCAAATGAAGCCTTGCTGTGATTTGGAATGTAGTGGAGTCTTAAGAGAGAGCACTCCAAATCGTGTAAAGTTTTATTTGCATCCTCAATACTTTGATTTACTGATTTGTGGACTGTCACTTCCAGGTCATCTGCATCACTTTCATTTCTATCACTGACATCAGTTTTCTGTTCACAAATCTTACAACATGTTGTGCACAGTTTTTGGCCTGGTTTTACATAGATTCTTTTAGCGCTTACTGTTTTAGACAAAGACAAGCAAACTGACCTCAGAGCATTTTTTTTTTAAGACCACAACAAGTTCTTTGATGACTTTCAAACACTTTTAAGTAATAGTATTTGTGATGTCTACATATAGTAGCACTTTCTTGATCTTGTGGAATGCTTATATGGGTCACAGCAATATCAAATCTCACTGGTATTCACACAGCTCTTCTATTTTTTGTGGAGTTTTTAGTAAGATATAGGTTGTCAAATGACATGGTGTTTTTAGTAATTTTCCTACAGTGCATGAATTCACATTCTCCATTGCAATTAACAGAGTGCTAATTCACTTGAAACATACTTTATACAAGTGAAACAATAGTGCTGCACCACAAACAGGTATGACCTATCTATCTCTCTGGAGGACGAAGAGCAGCTGAGGTCAAACAGACTAATTGCCGCATGCCATTTATTCTCAACAATAAATTTCAGTAATTGTTGCATTGTTTTCATGCCTATAAAGGTTGCAAATGATCTACTGCTGTCTTAAGAACACTTTTTTTTTTATCTCTGTGAGCAGGTGATTGACTGGACACACAAATCATATATATTATAGTCTTTGAAAAATTACTGATTTAGTCAAATGAATGGAAATAAATTTTCACACTTAGAATTAAATTTCTTGTCTAGAATGAGCTATACTTAAATATACTAATTTGATACCCTTGCATCTGAGGCAGTGAGTGGTTGAACTTACTTAAAATGACCTTTTTTGATCACAGCCAAAAAGTACTTTGATTTCAGATGTGCGTATCAATTAGCAGAATACTGTTAAAATTTTTATTTTATTAGAAAGATTACAATCTAGAGGATTATTTAAGACCAAAATCAGGTTCCCAGTAGGTTGGAGAAATGTGATATAAGTATTTTTCCATATCCTCACAGTTTTTCTGAAATCGAAAATTGACCTACATTAATATCTTTCAAAACTTTTCTTTGTTACTTTACTGCTTCAATAACTGGGTTTCTGTTAACTATATGCCTTACCTAACTTCTGAAAAAAAATTCAGAGAAAAAGCTTCATAAACACCTGAGTTATAGGCATTTATGTAGATAAATACTATTTTGCATTGACGTTCTTGCAGAGCCCTGTTATCAGAATATCACTACATTTAAAATTCGATACAAAATAAAGTTGTAGCATGAGACCAAAAAATTTTGCAGAAGTTTGTATGTTATAAGTATAAGCAAATGTGCAAGTTCTGTGAAAATCTGAGAGTTACAAATCCGTGAATTATTGCGTGTTTTGACGTGGAATGACCCTGCCCCTGCTGGCCAGTGCGGTCGAGCAGTTCTAAGCGCTTCAGTCTGGAACCGCGCGACCATTACGGTCGCAGGTTCGAATCCTGCCTCGGGCATGGATGTGTGTGGTGTCCTTAGGTTAGTTAGTTCTAAGTTCTAAGGGACTGATGACCTCAGATGTTAAGTCCCATAGTGCTCAGAGCCATTTGAACCATTTTTGAACCCTGCCCCTCCCACTTGCAGATGCGTACGGTACCATTACGTTCGAGATCACAATATTTCTCAATGCATACTAGACTACTGCAATGCCACGAGACTGGTGACAGTATGTACTGGTGAGACCCTTGCAGAATAATGCTTGTGCAATCAACCCCTTCAGACAATGAATCTCAGGGTGGCTTGAAACTAATTCATGGAAAAATAAATATTTCAAGACAGTAAATAGTGATTGGTGACTTTACCTGCTGGGATCTGCGTATACTAAAAGCTCACAGTGTTCAACAACATTCAGACTGGACAAGGTACTGCTTCACTGAAAGAGTAAATTGGTAGCAATGACTCTTTCCCTAGATACGCAAGTGTCTTTCAGCAGATAATGCTCGTTGTCTCCTTTTCTGGTAAAAGTCATTTGTGGGACCCCCCCCCCCTACATATTACAATGTGGCCTGGCTGTACTGGACCTAGACCTTGTTGTTGATGTTTTGATTTATAGAGTGTGTTCTCTAAGTGGATGTTACTGAGTTGTAAAAATTTCACTGGACTGTGCGGAATAGTTCCAAAGTTATTAAGACCTGAAGTTGGACCTGAAGATAGATTGCCAGATGCGGGTTGCAATTTCCGGGTCACGCCACCTTCTTTCATAAGCCGTAATTCTGGAACTAATTGGCAGGGGAACTTAAAATTTTGTACATGAGTGTTCCACACTTGGTAGCATTGGTGTGCTAAATTTCAGCCAAATCTGAGACTGTCAGCTGGAACATTTTCTCATGTTGGTTGAATTGACATGGAATGACCCAATTTCGAGGACAGATTTTTTTGTTTTGTTTTTACACACTTATTAAGTTCAAAGAAGGATAATACTCACTCTTTGTTATCAAGGCTTTAAAAAAAATAAAAAATAAAAAAAATGGATGAGTGGGTACCGTTCAAATACATTTGTCTGGGTGTTCATCGGTAAGTCTGTGTCTGTACAAGTTTTTTATAACTTTCTGATATACACACGAAAAACAACATGCACAACCTCAGTGTGTATGCAATCAATTATGAGGCTAACAGTAAGTATCCTTGACTGATAATGGCAGCTGCACAGGGGAAACAAGCTGTTGTTGCCATGAGTGTGGTCTGAGGTCAGTGAAACAGTCCACATTAGCTGTCCTGGGCATTGCAGCAATCTACCGGTAATGTCCCCACAAGCTACTAGTAGCTTGCAGTCGACAGTTTGGCGATCACTATTATAGAGGGTCTATGCAAGGGCAAGATGTATGAGATAGGCGAAATACCCTCAGATTTCAAGAAGAATATAATAATTCCGATCCCAAAGAAAGCAAGTGTTGACAGATGTGAAAATTACCGAACTATCATTTTAATAAGTCACAGCTGCAAAATACTAATGCAAATTCTTTACAAACGAATGGAAAAACTGGTAGAAGCCGACCTCGGGGAAGATCAGTTAGGATTCCGTAGAAATGTTGGAACACTTGAGGCAATACTGACCCTATGACTTATCTTAGAAGAAAGATTAAGGAAAGGCAAACCTATGTTTCTAGCACTTGTAGACTTAGAGAAAGCTTTTGACAATGTTGACTGGAATACTCTCTTTCAAATTCTGAAGGTGGAAGGGGTAAAATACAGGGAGCGAAAGGCTATTTACAATTTGTACAGAAACCAGATGGCAGTTATAAGAGTCGAGGGACGCAGTGGTTGGGAAGGGAGTGAGACAGGGTTGTAGCCTCTCCCCGATGTTATTCAATCTGTATATTGAGCAAGCAGTAAAGGAAACAAAAGAAAAATTCGGAGTAGGTATTAAAATCCATGGAGAAGAAATAAAAACTTTGAGGTTCGCCGATGACATTGTAATTCTGTCAGAGACAGCAAAGGACTTGGAAGAGCAGTTGAACGGAATGGAACGCGTCTTGAAAGGAGGATATAAGATAATCATCAACAAAAGCAAAACGAGGATAATGGAATGTAGTCGAATTAAGTCGGGTGATGCTGAGGGTATTAGATTAGGAAATGAGACACTTAAAGTAGTAAAGGAGTTTTGCTATTTGGGGAGCAAAATAACTGATGATGGTCGAAGTAGAGAGGATATAAAATGTAGACTGGCAATGGCAAGGAAAGCGTTTCTGAAGAAGAGAAATTTGTTAACATCGAGTATAGATTTAAGTGTCAGGAAGTCGTTTCTGAAAGTATTTGTATGGAGTGTAGCCATGTATGGAAGTGAAATAGTTTGGACAAGAAGAGAGTAGAAGCTTTCGAAATGTGGTGCTACAGAAGAATGCTGAAGATTAGATGGGTAGATCACATAACTAATGAGGAGGTATTGAATAGAATTGGGGAGAAGAGGAGATTGTGGCACAACTATACAAGAAGAAGGGACTGGTTGGTAGGACATGTTCTGAGGCATCAAGGGATCACCAATTTAGTATTGGAGGGCAGCACGGAGGGTAAAAATCGTAGAGGGAGACCAAGAGATGAATACACTAAGCAGATTTGGAAGGATGTAGGCTTCAGTAAGTACTGAGAGATGAAGAAGCTTGCACAGGATAGGGTAGCATGGAGAACTGCTTCAAACCAGTCTCAGAACTGAAGACCACAACAACAACACATTTTAGGCCAATGCAGCCAATGTGGAAAAATTGTTTATTCTACAGAAGTGTGCAGTAAGAATATTATTTGAAGTTGACAACTAAACATTTTTCAGGCATCCTTTCAGGGACCTAGGGATTCTTACACTTACATGCAAATACATATACTCATTAATGATATTTGTGGTTAGCAACAAAAGCGAATTTAGGAGCAATTCTAAAATTCAGAAAAGCCATATTAGAAGTAGAAATAATTTGCATTTAGGTTATGCATCCCTCTCTAGGGTTCAGAATGGAGGTCTATACTCTGGTGCAAAAGTCTTTTAACAGGTTGCCAGTAGACATCAGACTGGAAACTGAAAATCCTCAGATAGATCTCATTAGCCGGTACTGCAGTTTATCAGAATACTTGGACTTGGGGATGCAAATTCCACTTAACTAATGTTTCTATTAAACAGTGCTTGACTTTGGCGGATACAGACAGCTAGTTGTGGTCAGTATAAAGTCATAAGTGCTTTGTTTGAAGTGTATGATAAAAAACAACAGATGAGAAGGGTAAGAGGGGTAGTAGTTGCTTTTCTTACAGCAGGTATTTTTCTTCTGCTTTACGTATGCATATATAATTAATCTAGAAGATTTTGAGTAGGTTAGCACTAATCATAATTTGTTGTTTGCAGCCAGCAGTTTTTACCTCTCTCATTCCACATCCAAAAGGCTCTCCTCCATGATGGGTTTCACAGAACATGGTAATTGAATGAATGAATAAAACAGTTTCCAACAGCATACTATTCATGTAAATGATTCGGGCTATAAAGCGGGCATTATAAGTCATATTTTCCATGTTGTGTTAAGACATAATTCTCTGCTCCCCATTAAACTTAATTTTTAGGCACCAGTGTTCACTTTCAACATTGTATAAGAGTTACTGCATGGGTGACTAAGAATGACATCTCCACATGGTTGTAAGTGTTATTGTGTGATTTAAGCTAAGTAGCTGTTGAGACAGAAAACTCTGATGCAACAGTTAGCCATAAGAACTGATTCACTTTAAATTGTATCTTGTGTCATTCAGGACAGTATATTGATCATGAAAGTGTATTCTTTCTGAGGATCCAAAAATAAAAGTGTGTCAGTCTAAAAAAAAAAAAAAAGGACATATTAGGAAGATGCTGCTTCAAAAAGTAAGCAAAAAGTTTCAATAAATTGAGAGAATGAATTTTATTAATCTGGTCTTGTAAGAAATGAGAGTAAGATAGTTGTGGAGAAGGGTTCCATAGTGTTCTGTACCTGGCCAGTTGCTTGGCTTGATATGCATTAGTTATCTGTAACTGGACATGACAACTGATTCAGATAAAAACTGCTATGAAACAAGTGCAGACCTCTCAGAAAGTGACATATTGTTATCACTGTGTGATCAGATAACCTCCAAAAGTGGCCTTTTAAATGTATAGAAAAAGATGTGTATAAGTCTGACTTAGCCACTACAAATGTAGGCTATCTGCATGAACTAGATTCTGTTTCCTGGAGCATAAGAAAATTCTTTGCTCTCACTGACACTGAACCTAAAAAATTTGTTTACTTTTCTTATGCTGTTGTCAAGCCAGGCCACAGTTACAGGAAAATAAGCGGCCGTGTTTACATTAGCTCTCTTATTGATGATATCTTTTGAAAGCTTCACAGCTAACTGAGTATTTCTTCTTGTCTGACTCCATTTCTTTATTTGGTGAGTAGTGATACATACTCTCACATAGATGTGTAACCATCAGTTCTTAAAGTGTTTATTTTTGCTAAACTGCCAAAAGTATTTGAAATCAAATTGATAAAATTAAAACTCGCGTACAGGTAGGCTGCAAAACATGTTTATGTGTAAAAATTGTTAGAAAATGTATGTTTGTGAACTCCACAGATAATTTATATATCCATAGAATCTTGTCCACTTTTATTACAGCAGTTTTCATACAGTGATCTCTGCCTTTAGATGTATGTGTACTGTAGTGGACTAAGTATATGTATAGACATAAGAAAGTTCCTTGTCTCGAAAGGCTGTCAAGAACTATTGTGCTGTCCTTGAACACTCCCACCCCAGTACCATCCTGCTAGATTATATTGCCTTCCACAGATCCACAAGGAAAGGGGTCCACTTATCTGATAGGCTGGATTATGTCACGATGACACTTGCAGAGGTGGCACGCTCTATGTCCATAGATTTTGCTTGTGCTCTCTATCTAGCGCTGCTTGTCCAGTGTACACTTCTGTGCATAATTAAGTGCATAGCTGGTGTCTCTATTGAAGTTGTTTTCACAGAATATAATTTCAGCTGCTTCTCTGATCACAGAGTCCTAGTAGTTCAAAACATGAGCAAGTATTCTCATTTGTTCAAACAAAATCTTGTGTTTGCTTACCTGGCTGTGCTGTGCCACCACTGATTTGTCCAAATGCCGGTATTTAAGGTGATGTTGATGCTTGACACCAAGATTGGCAACCGTCCATTTAGACAGGCCCACATAGCTCTTGGCGCACTTGCAAGGAATTTGTAACATAACTGTGATATTTGTATTGCTTTGTTAAACCTTACACATAACATTATTCTAGATTACGACACTATTTTAAATTTTTAAATACAGTAAATAATTGTATAATATTTTTGACGCCTGTGAAGGCCATTAGGTAGACAACATGCAAGTTGGACCTGGTAACCATACCCTATTTTAGCAGCTTAGTGATGTAGATGACTCTGTAATATCAATAAAAAGTCCAGAAGAATTGTATTTTCATTTCTCCGGTCAGTAATTGAAAAGAGAGCTTCATGGACGTATTTTTCCAAAAACCAAACTACTGTGCCATTACAGGGAGTTATTTTCAAGAAAGGACATACCATTTTTTCTGTTATTTTGGATATAGTTAGGATGAGGGTTACAGATTGATAGTTGCTGACCTCGTGCATGTTCCCTATCTTGGAGGTTTTGAGTGGTTGAGGGAAAATGTCGGTAATCATGTAGCTGCTGAGTATATTGTATATAATGATTGTCTATTTCATTAGCAACGTGTTGTATTTTGTAGGTAGGTAAACCACCAAGGCCAGATGAGAGGGGATTTCTCATATTCGTAATAATTAAAGAGAACCTTCTTCAGTATTACAGGCACAAGAAAATATGATTTCTCAGGTACTGTACACTTTAGAAGGCAAGTTTTTGTTGATGCTAGGTATCCCACAAAAATGTTTATTAAATGTATCACAAATGAGTTTGGTGTCTGTTACTTATTAACCATTACATTGAAGAGATTCTGGTGTTTCCTGTTTGATATCAGTTTGTAAAACTTTTCTGACAATATCCTATATAGTTTTGCATTTGCTCTTTGAATAATTTAGAATAATTTATGTAGGCTTTATTTGCTAGTCCTTTGTCTTATGTATTATTGTACAAATGACTTTCTTGTTCAGTTTGAAATAACTGTGGAAATTTGGATCTTCTGTAGTTATGTTTTGTTCACAGTGTGTCCTCTTAGTCATACATCATATTCTTATACTTTTTATGATCCAGCCATTTTGAATGTCCCTGGCTGAATGTTGTACCTTCACTCATTTTAATGGGAAGGCAATGTTGGAATAATAACACATGATGTCAGTTTTCTTGCTGACATCATCTTCCTTGTAAACAATATTCCAGGTTTGAGATTGAAGTACATTTTTAAACTTGCCGATACTGGTAAGGTCTTTGCTGTGCGTTCTATAGATGTAAGCAGATGACATCTTGTCCTTTGTTTGTCATAAACTAAGCCATAACAGGATACCCTGATGGTCACAGTGTCCATTGGACCAATTGAGGACATTCATAATTGGGAAAGAATTGTTGCAATTCCAGATAACTCTATTGCGATTTTAATTGCATACATATGTGTACACTGCATTCAAGAATTCAGTAATGAGAAAATCAATAACAGAATAATTGCCACAAGTGAAGAATAAAACAATGTCAGTGATATTACTGCTAAGTGTAGGCACTTTACATCTTGCACACTTCTACACGTTGATGCACAACCACTACATTCACTGCCCTCTCCCAGTGCCAACAATATTTGCAATTGCATGTGCAAGCATGAAAGAAATTTCGTGTTTGGCTACTTGCAACTTCTCTGGTGTCAAGCATCACAGTCAAGTGTGGTCAGAGGCCTCGGTGTCGTTAGGATATAATAAAGTGCCGAATAGCATAGGTATTTGTCGGGTTATCTCTGGGAACTGTTTAAGAAGTTATACATAAGAAGAGTCACCAGTGTGGTATTGTCCACACAATGTACACACTCCAGACTAGCCAGACTGGGAGTGCTGTCCAGGGGACGATGATGTCGGAGATCCGGTAGCAGGACCTAAAATGACAGAAAATCAGCTCTGGGTATAAGGTGTGTCACATGTGCTGCAATAAACTGCTATTCAAACTTAACAGCGCATACCTAGGTTCAGTGGTCACGATCGTGTTAGGCGGCCATATGTCTCTATCGTAGATCCGTTGACAGTCAAGATGACAGTCATCACTACTACGATGACACAGTTGAGTGGATGGGTATGCAGACACATATGCACCTGTGTCTGCCGAGAACTGGAGCTTTGTATAGAGGTCATTGACAAACAGTTGACAGCTGCTGTTCGGTAAGCCAGTCACAGTCGTTATGACTTCTACGGTGTTTTTAATTTCACATGGAGGACTGCATTTCTGCAGTTGAGAACAAAACCGCCTGTGGTACCAGCAAAGTTTTGTTGACGAAGGCAATTGGCTGCGAGGGAGTGTGGTCTCCTAAATCCTCTGTTTACCGAAACTTCTCAAGATGCTTTGCTTCAGATTGTGAAAGGCAAGTGACCAGGGCATTCTTAAGTCAGCGCCTGGTGGTAAGGTCAAAATATCTTGTCCCTCAAAAGCCATATCTTGATTTAGTGCAGCCACAACATAGCTACATCTGCTTACATCAGCTGTGATGTTATCGAGCACAAATTGTCTCTTGAGCTGCATGAACTGTAGAACTGAATTCTGTTGCCAAAAAGGTGGTATGTAAATGTGACTCAGTTAATTGAAACAGGTACATCAACATACAGTGTCTGGTTTGACGTTGCTGTCACTCAGTACATGGATGGTGTACACACAGCTGGCATGAAAGACTGGTGCTTGACATTAAAAACAAGTAAACATTGTAGTATGTGGGTGGCACATGGTGCAGGCGGTGCAGTTTGTTTACACTCGAGGTTTGGTATGCAACATTACGCATATTGCATCAATTGATATTTGTTGTCAACTGAGATTATGTCACTTGGTGCCTAAGATCACTTTGGGGCTCACCAAAAATGTTGCAGTTTGAGTTAACCTAACCATATTGGAACATTTAATTGAAAATGTGTGTGTACACCTCAATCTGAGAATTCAGTGATGAGAAAATAAAAAACAGATTAATTATCAAAAGGCAATGAATTAAACAATGTCAGCAATTTTATTGCTAAGTATAAACGCTTGATGTCTGGCACATACTGACGGACAACCTCTACAGAATCTTGGTCCAGGAATTTTAATTACTTTCTTTTATGTAATGATAATGATAATAATATTTACTTGCAGAGGCAACGGAAAAAGCATTCGAAGTTCAGAAGAACGCGAAATCCCAAAGATTGGCTAAAATTTACAGACGCGCAAAATTTGGCACGGATTTTTGCAAGATGCCTTTAATAGGGTCCACAACGAAACATTGTCTTGAAATTTGGTAGAAAATCGGAAGAAATTCTGGTCGTATGTAAAGTACACAAGCGTCAAGACGCAGTCAATACCTTCACTGCGCAGTGCCGATGGTACTGTTACCGACAACTGTGCCCCTAAAGTGGAGTTATTGAACGCAGTTTTCCGAAAGACGAATGGAATACTCCAGAATTTGAAACACGAACAGCCGCTAGCATGAGTTTCTTAGAAGTGGATACCTTAGGGGTTGCAAAGCAACTCAAATTTCTTGATACGGGCAAGTCTTCAGGTCCAGATTGTATACCGATTAGGTTCCTTTCAGATTACACTGATACAATAGCTCCCTACTTAGCAATCATATACAACCGCTCACTCACCGATAGATCTGTACCTATAGATTGGAAAATTGCACAGGTCGCACCAGTGTTTAAGAAGGGTAGTAGGAGTAATCCATTGAACTACAGACCTATATCACTGACGCCAGTTTGCAGTAGGGCTTTGGAGCATATACTGTATTCAAACATTATGAATCACCTCGAAGGGAATGATCTGTTGATACGTAATCAGCATGGTTTCAGAAAACATCGTTCTTGTGCAACGCAGCTAGCTCTTTATTCACACGAAGTAATGGCCGCTATCGACAAGGGATCTCAAGTTGATTCCGTATTTCTAGATTTCTGGAAAGCTTTTGACACCATTCCTCTCAAGCGACTTTTAATCAAGCTGCGGGCCTGTGGGGTATCGTCTTAGTTGTGCGACTGGATTCGTGATTTCCTGTCAGGAAGCTCGCATTTTGTAGTAATAGACGTCAAATCATCGAGTAAAACTGAAGTGATATCAGGTGTTCCCCAGGGAAGTGTCCTGGGACCTCTGCTGTTCCTGATCTATGTAAATGACCTGGGTGACAATCTGAGCAGTTCTCTTAGGTTGTTCGCAGATGATGCTGTAATTTAGCGTCTAGTAAGGTCATCCGAAGACCAGTATCAGTTGCAAAGCGATTTAGAAAAGATTGCTGTATGGTGTGGCAGGTGGCAGTTGACGCTAAATAACGAAAAGTGTGAGGTGATCCACATGAGTTCCAAAAGAAATCCGTTGGAATTCGATTACTCGATAAATAGCACAATTCTCAAGGCTGTCAATTCAACTAAGTACCTGGGTGTTAAAATTACGAACAACTTCAGTTGGAAAGACCACATAGATAATATTGTGGGGAAGGCGAGCCAAAGGTTGCGTTTCATTGGCAGGACACTTAGAAGATGCAACAAGTCCACTAAAGAGACAGCTTACACTACACTCGTTTGTCCTCTGTTAGAATATTGCTGCGCGGTGTGGGATCCTTACCAGGTGGGATTGACGGAGGACATTGAAAGGGTGCAAAAAAGGGCAGCTTGTTTTGAATTATCACGTAATAGGGGAGAGAGTGTGGCAGATATGATACGCGAGTTAGGATGGAAGTCATTAAAGCAAAGACATTTTCGTCACGGCGAGATCTATTTACGAAATTTCAGTCACCAACTTTCTCTTCCGAACGCGAAAATATTTTGTTGAGCCCCAGCTACATAGGTAGGAATGATCATCAAAATAAAATAAGAGAAATCAGAGCTCGAACAGGAAGGTTTAGGTGTTCGTTTTTCCCGCGCACTGTTCGGTAGTGGAGTGGTAGAGAGAGAGTATGATTGTGGTTCGTTGAACCCTCTGCCAAGCACTTAAATGTGAATTGCAGAGTAATCATGTAGATGTAGATAAAAACTTTACAGTCTTAGACATTGACAGTTTAGTACATTTACAAAGATATCGTGCCATACACATAACGGATGTATACAGCAGATTTATACATTATATAAGCATTTGCCACTGTTAGTATGCTGAGGTATACAAAACTAGAATTGTTTGTAATGGAGCCCAGAAATCTTTCATTGAGTATAAATATTTTTTACTTAAGACCTGTTTTAATTTTTCTTTAAAAAGATTTTCATGGAGCTGCTTTATATTATTTGGAAAACTAGTACAGAATTATCTTCCAGCTTCAAGTGGACTGTGATATATAGCTTTTTTATTAGTATCCTATGGTAATCACTTCTGGTTCATGTATGGTAATTATGGGTGTCTATTCATTACACTCGGTCCATCACTCTCTTTTACTTGTGAATGCCTGTATTAATTACATTCACTTCATCACACTCTTTTACATATAAAGTACCTACAATGAATACACAATCAATAAATTATAATTTTTGAAGTAGGCCCTACAGGACTGGCAGTCTGTTATATTGGCAGTCATCCTAACTGCTCTCTTTTGAAGCTTGAATATTCTGTCTATGTAGAGTGTGGATGCCCAACCCCAAATTTCAAGTCTTGTATTGCAAATACAAGTGAATTAATCCAAAATACACTTGTTTAAGAACAGGAGAATTTATTATATTTGAGAGATGTTTCAGTAAGTATATGCTCTTCCCATTTAAGATGTTTGTCAATCACAATGCCTAAAGACACATTTATCAGATGTTCCAACTGTAGATTATGATTAAGTATGAGATTGGTTTTAATTCAACAAGAATGTAATTACAACAGTCCTGTAAGTTTACTCATTGTCAGAGGTTCTGTGATCAATTCAGAGTTCTCTTTATTGCTTTATAAGGGCTAGCTGATCAGTACAGCCCCAGTTAATAAATAGCATATCACCAGCGTAATTAACTGGGTTTGAGTTTTGTGGCCACGTTGTGTCATTAATATATACAGTAAATGAAAGTGGCCCAAGAATACTTCCCTGAGGAACTCCACGGCTGAGAGTTTTGTATGCTGGCTTTACAATTAGGATTTTACTTTCATTCTTATAATGCAGTTTACTACACTATAAAGGAGATGCAGTTGTAAGAAGTTAAGTGCTGCTCCTCTTATACTGTAACTTTCTAATTTGGGTAATGGAATTGCATGAGTCGCAGAATGAAAGGCCTTAGACAAATCTATAAACCCCAGTGACTTTGTTTCCTTTATCCAGTCTGTTTAGCAGTTCATGGACAAAGATTGCAACTGCTGTTATTGTGGAATTCCCATTTTGGAACCCACATATGATGGACACTGCCTAAATGAAAGGTTGCCCCAAAATCAAATCCCAGATGCACTGATGAATGAAATTGCACAAAATATGTCATTCTGTACCTGCGAAGTTGCCAATTTTTCTTGTGGTGCATGTATCCGAATATTTTGATAGCCCTATTTTTTTCCAGTGATACACAAACTCAAGACATTTTCATCCATCACAGCATAGAGCCTTTGGGTATATGGAATGAGTGAAGATTAGTATTAGCCTAACTATCACAGTTCTATTTTATGATATTTATGTGTAAATAGGTTAAATGTAACATAGTAAAATAAGCAGGAAACGTGCTATATTGAAATGAAACCGTCTCTTCCTCAATTATATTACATTACTGCTGCATACTACTGTGTGTTTAACATTTACATGAGCACAGAGGTGTGTATTGGAGAATACAAGGTGGAGTCTACAATGCAGTTTACAACACCTAAAGAAGGTTACTGGATTGGTCATCAAAATGCCTTACAGAAAAATGGAATCATGCTAAGAGAAACTCAGATGACAGTTACTTATGTGACGTAAGAGTAAAGATATCTCTACAAGAATGATGACACTTGTCTTGCAACTAACAGAAACATTCAGTAGCTGTACACAAGAAATCCAGTATGCTATAAGGGCAACGAAGGAGGAAACTTCTTAATTTTCTTTTGGATGTATATGGATATCCAGTTGATTTTTTAATGACTTATCATAACTTGTTGAATGCTTTTTGTATCAAATACTTAAAGAGCTTGCTCTCTCACCCTAAACAAAGATGCAAAGTCTACATGGAAATTATTGTTACAATATCTTGTATTATGTTAGTGTAAATCATCCATTTGCTAACACGTCATGTTCCGTAAAGTCTGTTGTGAAGAAGATGCTTCACGAACTTGGGATGAGTCAAGTTGTGTGTTCACTGGCAGAAGCAGAGGTTAGCTTTTCAGGTAAACATAAAAGTAAAAAAGTTAACTGGTATGCAAAAGAATTGGCACAAATTAGAGAAATGTGCTCATACTGTACCAAATACATAAGAGTGATGATAATTGAGGTACTGAGCAGAGGAATATGGTTTGCAATGCTTATTTGAAAAGTAAAAAGTACTACAAAGTTAAGCTCTTATAAGCCAAAAAAGCAGCTTGGAAAGGTACATAGAAGGAACTCCAGATAAGTGTAAGGCATGTTATAAATTATATCTAAAAACAAAGATGATGTGACTTACCAAACGAAAGCCCTGGCACGTCGATAAACACACAAACAAACACAAACATACACACAAAATTCTAGCTTTCGCAACCAACAGTTGCCTCGTCAGGAAGGAGAGGGAAAGACGAAAGGGTTTGGGTTTTAAGGGAGAGGGTAAGGAGTCATTCCAATCCCGGGAGTGGAAAGACTTACCTTAGGGGGAAAAAAGGACGGGTATACACTCGCACACACGCACATATCCATCCACACATATACAGACACAAGCAGACATATACAGAGGCAAAGAGTTTGGGCAGAGATGTCAGTCGAGGCGGAAGTGCAGAGGCAAAGATGTTGTTGAATGACAGGTGAGGTATGAGTGGCGGCAACTTGAAATTAGCGGAGATTGAGGCCTGGTGGATAACGGGAAGAGAGGATATATTGAAGAGCAAGTTCCCATCTCTGGAGTCCGGATAGGTTGGTGTTAGTGGGAAGTATCCAGATAACCCGGACGGAAGATAACCCGGACGGTGTAACACTGTGCCAAGATGTGTTGGCCGTGCACCAAGGCATGTTTAGCCACAGGGTGATCCTCATTACCAACAAACACTGTCTGCCTGTGTCCATTCATGCGAATGGACAGTTTGTTGCTGGTCATTCCCACATAGAATGAGCTATCCAACCTCAACTCCTTTGGTTCCATCAGATTCACCTGGTCCTACTCCAAATCCCATGTCACTTTCCTTGATGTTGACCTCCACCTGTCCAATGGCCAGCTTCACACGTCCGTCCACATCAAACCCACCAACAAGCAACAGTACCTCCATTATGACAGCTGCCACCCATTCCACATCAAATGGTCCCTTCCCTACAGCCTAGGTCTTCGTGGCAAACGAATCTGCTCCAGTCCGGAATACCTGAACCATTACACCAACAACCTGACAACAGCTTTCGCATCCCGCAACTACACTCCTGACCTGGTACAGAAGTAAATAACCAGAGCCACTTCCTCATCCTCTCAAACCCAGAACCTCCCACAGAAGAACCCCAAAAGTGCCCCACTTGTGACAGGATACTTTCCGGGACTGGATCAGACTCTGAATGTGGCTCTCCAGCAGGGATATGACATCCTCAAATCCTGCCCTGAAATGAGATCCATCCTTCATTAAATCCTCCCCACTCCACCAAGAGTGTCTTTCCGCCGTCCACCTAACCTTCGTAACCTCTTAGTTCATCCCTATGAAATCCCCAAACCACCTTCCCTACCCTCTGGCTCCTACCCTTGTAACCGCCCCCCGTGTAAAACCTGTCCCATGCATCCTCCCACCACCACCTACTCCAGTCCTGTAACCCGGAGGGTGTACACGATCAAAGGCAGAGCCACGTGTGAAAGCACCCATGTGATCTACCAACTGACCTGCCTACACTGTGACGCATTCTATGTGGGAATGACCAGCAACAAACTGTCCATTCGCATGAATGGACACAGGCAGGCAGTGTTTGCTGGTAATGAGGATCACCCTGTGGCTAAACATGCCTTGGTGCACGGCCAACACATCTTGGCACAGTGTTACACCGTCCGAGTTATCTGGATACTTCCCACTAACACCAACCTATCCGAACTCCGGAGATGGGAACTTGCTCTTCAATATATCCTCTCTTCCCGTTATCCACCAGGCCTCAATCTCCGCTAATTTCAAGTTGCCGCCACTCATACCTCACCTGTCATTCAACAACATCTTTGCCTCTGCACTTCCGCCTCGACTGACATCTCTGCCCAAACTCTTTGCCTCTGTACATGTCTGCTTGTGTCTGTATATGTGTGTGTGTGTGTGTGTGTGTGTGTGTGTGTGTGTGTGTGTGTGTGTGCGCGCCCCCTCGAGTGTATACCCGTCCTTTTTTTCCCCCTAAGGTAAGTCTTTCCACTTCCGGGATTGGAATGACTCCTTACCCTCTCCCTTAAAACCCAAATCCTTTTGTCTTTCCCTCCTCTTTCCTGACGAGGCAACCGTTGGTTGCGAAAGCTAGAATTTTGTTTGTATGTTTGTGTTCGTTTGTGTGTCTATCGACGTGCCAGCGCTTTCGTTTGGTAAGTCACATCATCTTTGTTTTTAGATATATTTTTTCCCACGTGGAATGTTTCCCTCTATTATATGCATGTTGTAAATTATTAGGCAAGATCATTCATCCAGCCAGATGTGTCAAACTTTGTTTGATCCAGGAGAACTGAATGCCTGTTTCACAGAACAGTCAAAAAACTTGAGACAAAAAGAAGGCTTCAGACACGTATGTGGGGATGTGCTAGTTGCTCAGCTGTCTGAAGGATTTGTCTTTCATTGGAATGTGGTCACACACAATGGTGTGTGTAAAAAGTTTCTAAATTCACTAATTCCAACAGTATGGACTACTGCTTGCTGTCTGTATTATTAAAAGAACATTTTAGTTGATAAGTAGGCCACTAAGTTGTATTTTTAATAATGTTTATAAAATATGAAGTTTTCAGAAGATCACTGAAAATTTCAAAAGTTGCCCCAGTATTCAAATTATGTTCAGTGCTTGTGATGTATGCTACATGTAGGAGAGTACATACAGTTTACACCAGAGAGGACAGTCTATAATTTGGTTACGGACATGCACTCTGTTTTAGGTGAAAACACACAGTGTCCCACATCTGAATTGTGGTTTATCTCTTCAACTTTTTTAACAGAATGTTGTGATGAATGCTTAACCGCTTCTGCAAGGTAACCAAGCAACCCTGCTGTTTGGATGTCTTTCAGCTTTTGCACTTCCCTTTATACCAATGTTTAATAGTTTGATTGTTCTATTATGAACTACACTGACTTAAATTAACAGAGATAGGAAGCTATTAAATAGGTTTACTAATGGATCGCAGCTAACGGTTCAAGACCTAATCTCACAAGTACTAATATTACACGAGTTCAAACAAGCAATAATAACCTGTCATGACTAGAAATAGACATTAATGGTTGAATGAAACATACTATATAAAATTTTTTGGGGTCTAGATGGTTAACAAGGGAAAGTGGATTCAAAACATGAATAAACAAAGCAAGAAGGTCAGTTGACTCTGTTATGCCCTTAGAAACATCTCTCATCGTGTTGACCTGAAAACGAATGATGAATTAGTTTGGATATTAGTTTTATTCCTGTTGTCATATGCAATTATCTGCTGGGGCAGTGAACCTACATTAAAAAAAATGTTTGTTCAGCAGAAGAGAGCATACAGAATACTGTGTAGACAACTGTACACCTCACAGAATCTTTTTTAAGAATGTCTGAATTCTTACAGTCATTTTTCAACACATTTACTCCACAGCGAGTTTTGTTACTGACAGTGAATCTCAGTTTAAGCAGAGCTGCAAGCTACACACAAACAGTACAAGACACGAAAATAATTTATACATAGACCTTACCTTCTTGTGAAGGGTTCTTCGTATTCTGGTGGGAAGGCATTGGAACTCTGCTTTATATAGACATGAGAATTCAGTTGTCCTGTTAGCTATGTGACAGGTACTAACATGCTATGATTGGACTCAGTTTTACAGATGTAGCTAACTATTTTCTCATGACCATGTAAATATTAAGGTGCAGCTACTCAGTATCACTGAGGAAACAGCAGCTTTTTCCAAAGTAATCACTTTATTTCTATTAACTTGATTGAATTTTGCTGCCATAAACACTTAAATGACAGCTCACTTCTAGAAGCACACAGATTAACTTTCTACAATTTCCTTGTATATTGTAAATGTGTACCATGACTTGTTCCATGTCCCAGAAGGTTTTTCTTCCCGAAGGGACTGAACGAATGAGTGAATACGCAGTGACCTTCATCCATGTAACAACTGCTGCTACTGCTACTACTGCTATTACTACTGCTGCTACTGCTACTGTGTCCTACATGTTGTACATGGAGCATAGGAAAAAGCTTAACACTGTGATCACACCCTAAGGGTCACAGTTAATCTGAACTGATTTTTATTGTTACCAACAAATGCCATTAGAAAGAAAATGTAATGGAAAGCAAATGTAAGTGTACCAAAGTCCTTGAACACCACTCTGCAAAATGTGCAATCATCGACTTTACATAACATTCTCCCTGGTCAGTTTTGATGAACAAACATTGTTTTAATTTAGGTGCACTGCTACTGGAGCTAACAGCTTGCTGTTCATTAATTCTTGTTGTGACACTACCCAAGATGAGGGTGGTATATTTTCGACAGTGTGAAACTGGAGACGCTATGTTTTCCCGAAGCTTGTGCTAAATGAATCGATAATTTGCACACGATGCAATATTTTAGTATTTACTCTGGTCACAACTCATTGCTCATTAGGATAACTACTAGTAACGTCTGTACTGTTGACAGATATTGCACGTGACCAGTTGAAGAGAGCCCCATTTCAGTGTGTCGCAGTGGAAGGGACGTCCATAGCTGAAGATGTTGGACAACACTGCAATGATGATAGCCGCAGGTGGCATTACAGGTAAGTTTTCATACGGGCTCTTCAATTTCTGCGCAGAGGCGATGAGTCGGCACCGTACCAAGAGTGTGGTCACAGTTCTGACCAGGGCACCTGTTTTTGAATTCACTGTGCTACACTACTGGCCATTACAGATTCAGCATTCTGGATATGACACGCAACAGATGTCAAATTATCAGAAAGTGTTCTGCTTCCTCAGATTTGCAGTGAGATGAGTTCGCAAGTAGACAGTGTGACGAGGTCTCAAATTGTGACGGACTGTCAGCAAAGCACCCATTGTTGCAACTTTCTTTGACACTGTAATTGGCTGTCCCCTCAGTTCGAACAATACAAAGATATCAAAATGATGAAATTTAAGTTTTAAAGCGACATTTCTTCAATTGCACTTCAATTGCACATGTAAGTGCGATGAGTCAGTGCGGAAAGACAGCACTGAAGAATTTGAAAGCTGGTTGTTGCATGACTTGGAAGAAGAAGAAGAAGAAGAAGAAGACTTTTAAAGTAAAGTCTAACTTTAAGAGTGGTGGATTTGTATTTATTCTTGAAATCAATAATTTAGAAAAGTTAACATCTTTCATACGTGTGGTTTTGATCACATTTAGTTCACAGGATAAAATTACACTTCATCAGCATGAAGCCATATCTCAGTCCTAATGTCCGGTGTCTGTTCACAACCATGACTCTACAAAGACACTCTCTAAGCAAAGTAACACAAAGATATCACATCTCGCTGGTGCAAAGAATCAAATATGGAAGTTTACTACAGGCTCGAGTTAACATTTTTTGAGAGGTCACCTCCAGTTTGTATTGATGGTTTTTTGGACCTATTTCTAAAGTGTAGGCTGGTGCCTCATCTTCGAGGTCTCTGTGACATTATTGTTCGACGAGATGAAGTGAGACTGTACGAATTGCCTTTGCTATGTCGATCTACATTCTCTGGATCTCTCACGCAATGAAAACTTCTGGCTGAGGGACTGATACTCACTAGTCACTGTGATTGATGAACTCGGGCATGGGGCTCAATTGGACACTCTGTCCAACCAGGTTAAGGCCGTAGTTACTGTCAGAGGTTACAGCTCTATGTAATGAATTTTGCACTGCTGTACAATTCAAAATCACATACTATATATGCACATTAAGTACAACTGTATTATTTACTAATATATTTGGTGTTGGAGTTCTAAAGGCAAGCTGTGTACTGAAAATATATGTGTAAACATTGTTACAAGGTAAGACAACAACAAGAGAGTGACACTCAGTAGCTGACAGGGAAATAGCTTACTCATTTATCACCACAGCTTAGGTTCTTAGCTGCTGCTTCTTCTTTTTACCTGCGTGTAATGAACTAGGTTACTTGCTGTCCAGGGTTCATCTTCTGTGTGGTCTTCCCTCATTCCTTTCAGCTGATTGTGAAATTGCCTCACTTGTCGATGTCATCTTTTGTTATCAATTTGCACCAAATGATTCTCACATTTATGTCTATGTTACTGTATTTTATTCTTTAGAATTCTCACTTATCTTTTTATTTTTCCTTTTTTGCTAGTGTAGTAAATAACACAGTACAATAATTATGCTCTGAAAATAGGCGCACTAACCAAAAAATTACTCACCTTCAGGAATCATCAGGCCCTTGCCTTTAACTCTCATAATGGGCTTAAATCAGCGTGGAGGCCGCAAGTTTCTTCAGGTGTACTGTATCCAGCTGATGACACTCACTGATCGTCAGATCCTGTAGAGTTACCAAATTACGGGGATTTTGACTGCAGCATGTAGTGCTCATTTTCACTGGAAATGATTTCTTTAACTGAGATTTAATATTGTTTTTCTGTTATCTTTTCACTCCTCGACAGTCGCCTTGTATGCAGCTATTATGGACTTTGTCTCTTCCGTGCGTAATTATCACTGTAAGGACATTTAATACTGCATTTCTTACATTGTTTTGTCTATAAATGTAAATGAATTGACTGGATAACATGTAACTTTTGTCAAATCTTAACATCTGAGACGTATAAGTCTGTTCAAAGAATGAATGAATATGAGTGACATTTCATTTGCCTGATCAGTCTTAACTATTGTAAAAAATATTTATATTCTGTGAGGATTTCACACCTCTCTGAAGTAGAGCGATGATGCTGGGAGCTTCTGTATTCACATCTGCACAAGTGCTTCCCTTCACGAAGGTGCTGCAGTCACCGCCCCATCTGGAAGACACACGTCATCCCTCGGCATGGTTCCACGTGTCCAAATGAAATAAAAAATCTGCACAATATTTGTGCTCTTCTCTACTATAACTTGTTTTACTGCTTTCATTCCCAAGTATCACTTCTCCATAAGAATGCTTATGGAACACATCACTCCTCTGGGGTTGTATGTAACACCAGACACATTATACACCTGCTGCTCCAAATAATGCAAGAAATTTCCTTTGAGATTAAGATTTGAGGATTTTGAGCAGGGGTAGTCAACCCTTTTTTTATCTACTGCTCACTTTTATACCTTTGTTGGTAATAAAATTTTCTAACAACTTATAAAGTAGGAAATAACTTTATAAAATGTATAAAACAGAGCTATAGTAAGTTACAGATTATAATGTTGGGTTGGTGCAGAAGTTTCTAACCTTTTTGCGTAAGTTTAATAAACACATAGCACACACAATAGAGACTATGGTTGTCAGTAATATATTCTTCTTCACTATTTACAATAATCTACAACGCTGGGGTAACTTTTTGATTCCACAACTGGAAGTTGTGTGGTTTTGTGGTGAAGAACCTGTTGAGGCATGTTAAGCACTTATTTTCATCCAGAAATGAAGTTCCTTGAAGAATGTTTGATGGAGAATGGAAAAGGTGAAAATCTGAGGGTGCCACATCAGGTGAACAAGGTGTGTGCAGGATGACTTCACAACCCAACTCCTGTATAGTGATCTTTTGTGGTTGCGTGCAGGTCATTGTATCAGGAGTTGCTGCTGTTTTTTGGGCTCAACCATTCTTTTCTTTTCCTGATGTTAGCATAAAGGCACTATTTCTTATCACCAGTAATGATACAGAATAGGAATGGTCAATCAGGGTGTATACGGCCCGGGACATCCGGGAGATCCGGGAAAAACCCGGGAATTTTTTCATCCGGGACAAATCCGGGAAGAACCCGGGAATTTTTTAGAATTCCGGGATTTTTCATTGTTTTAGACTTCAGTTAGTTTTGTAGGTTTGACGTGTAAGATCAGATACGCTGACAAAGAACTTTAGTCCACTACTGCTGAATAATACTGCAGCAATGAAACATAAATCAGAGAATAACACCAAAATAAAAGTTTAGTTGGATAGAAAATGGGTAATTTACACAATGCACAGACCAGTTTGCCGACACCGAAAAGTGTCAAAGGCTTTAGGTCGAAGATTATGCAGTACGTCCGTAACAACTAACGTGCATTCGATGTGAGTGACGTCACAACTCTTTAAATTTCTAACAATCACCAGAAAATATTACGAATAGTGGCTTGAGATGCATTACTTTCAAAGTAAATTTCCATGCAAGATGATTTATGTTACGTGTGGGAATGTGCAGTGAATTTCTTAAATCACAGGGCTTTATAACTTTCATTCAAAACGTAACACTTTGAGGATCAGCTATTTGAAAAATGTCGGGCCCAGAAGATAAGTCATTTATGCCACTATTTAAAATTTTACTGGCACATTTGTATTTGATATGACTTAACAAGTAACACACGCTAAAAAAAGACCGAGCTTCAGGTTAGTTTTCATGTTTAATGTTGTTCTTTCATAGATAAAAAATTATGCAATCGATGCCAAAAAGTGTAATTGACCTTCAAAAAAATGTGCATAATGCATTACTGAGCAATGTCACAAGTCTCTTCATGCCAGAACACTTCGACTTTTCAACGCAACTGATAATCATTTTGGAACGATTTTAATTGCCAAATTAGAGCCTGTTAGTAGGCCTACGGACTTCCTATCATTGTAGGACTAATAACAGTGGAAGCCAATAGACGGTGCAATTCTCATTCGTACATACACATCTGCTTACGAGTTAACGGGTGTAGAAACGCACTTAGCTGAGTTGAGCGAGCTCGGCGTAACTTCGTAACGTACGCGCCGCGGCCTGTCTTTCTCGTAGGCCTCGTGCTCTGAATAACTGCCGTCATTCGCTAGCGAGGTCACGTGACATGAGCTATGACTGGCTGACAAAAGTGCATCGCTCAACGCAATCTCTATTTTAGAGTTTCGGAAGCTACCGTGCTGTAATTTGTGGAATTTGTGTAAATACTTTCGGAATACGAAAATAATTGTCCCGCATCAAACAACTTTCCAAACGCATTGTTTTTCCAGGATTTCGTTTCCTAAAGTGGTGGGACGTCCTCCGCCGGTATAAGACCTTTACGATTCAAAGGACTGATACGTTTTATAGCTCCGAGGGAAAGTATACTGTTACTTAACCCGGATGTATTTTCACCCGCTTTATACGCAATTTCATCCGGGAGAAATTGTGTTTTTAACCGGGAAATCCGGGAAAAATCCGGGAATTTTTTTTTCTCGTCCACGTAGACACCCTGTCAATTGATGATGAACAAGCCGAGATGCACAAATGGCGACATTATGATTTTTGTGATTTTTGCTTAGAGTGTGTGGTACCCCTACACCCTATTTTTGAAACTTCCACATTCCGTGCAAATGCCGTACGATGGTGGAATGATCACAGTTTATCACATTTGCCAGTTCTCGGTTACACTGATGTGGATCATTGTGGATTAATGTGTTTAAATGAGCTTCACGATACCCCAAAGGCCTTCTTGTTACTGGAGAGACACTAATGTTAAAATGATGCTCCTTAAACCGAGAAAACCATTTTCTTGCCATGCTGTGTCCAGTGGTGTTATCACAGCACTGCAGCGACAATGGAGGTCAGCGCCACCTGCATTTTCAGTGTTTCTGTGTGATATTGTATGTTTGTGTGTGGTTTCTGTCTTCTTTAGAAAGGTGCATTGACTTGTGTGTTATAGTGGGGGTAACGAAGGAGCGAGGGTCCAACTGGTCCATGTGAGTAAAGGATGACAAGACATTCGAAAATAAACTAAGATTGTTGTATCGAACATACTGAAGTTTTTTTTCCCCGATATGGCTGACACTAAAGAAGCCAGGAATAATATAAATTTTGCACAAATTTATAAACTGACAGTAAAACCTCGTATTTCCGAATCGACTGTATTCTGTGTAAACAATGCAGTGACATCAGAAGAGTCTCCAGATGTGACTTCAGTAAAACGTGGGTTTCACAAAACCGTACAAACAAATATCTTTCACTCTACTGCAATGGAAATAGTGGGCTGAAAATATGTACAGTTACTTTTGTAAGGCAATTTGGGTGCTGGGTGGCACTGCTGTAAGATGGTGAGATGATCCTAAAGTGTCTATTTTGATGACAGCCCCTATAGTTCACTTGTGCCTGCATTTACTGACAGCAGCAATTCCTGTCAGTTCAAAACCGGTTGTCACTGATGAGATGTGACATTCTTTTTTGTTCCCTGTCAGTTAGGATCTTTTTGTGCCCACTGTTCTGATGGTCCCAGTACATGACTGGGAGTGATAGACCATTCCTCATACAAGGGTAGTTTGAACAGTTCTCTGAACGGAATAGAAAGGAACGACTTACCTCAGTGAAATATTTTTATTTTGCAATCTAGGCTTCCCGTAAACTATTGCACTCGATCCGATGATGTTCCTATGCCTCGATCCAATCTCAAATATTAGATTCTCCAGCTCTGCAAAATATCCATCATCTTCAGCTGTCAGTTTTTTATTCAAAGAGAATCTCTGTCCACTGAGGTAAATTTTAGCTTGAGGAAGAGATGGAAGCCTGATGCAGCCAAATCAGGCAAAAAAGGTGGTTGTGGCAACAATTCGTGTCTTAGTTCACATATTTTTACCGTGGCTGTGATACTCATGTGTGGTTGCATTGTCACTATGAAAGATGACTTTCTCTGTTACCAAATTCAGTCTCTTTTTGTGCATCTTTCACTGTATTCAGTCGGTGAGATTGATGTAGTATTGTTCTATAATTATTTGACAAGTGAGAAAATAATGTATTTGGTGAATGCCTTTCACATTCCAGAAAACTGATGCCTTGACATTTGTGGCCAACTGTATTGCCTTTGCTTTTCTTGCTGACAATTAATTGTCATAATTCCACTGTTTTGAATGGTATAACAGTGGACACATGTTTCACGTGCAGTTACTAACCAGTGCAGAAAATCTTATCAGTTGCTCTGAGAACAAGTGAAACATTGTTTGGACATTTCCATTCTGATCCATTTTTGAGCCTGCACTCTTAAAGAGTCATGGCATCTGTCTGGCAGTTATTTTTCTCGTGTCCGATTTCACCGTTAAAATGTAACAAGTGCATTCAGGTGACATCCCTGCATCTTTGGCAATTCCTTGCATTTTCAGTCAGTTATCCTCTGTGACCATTTTATGCAATTTTGCAGAAATATTAGGGGTAGTGGCACCACAGGATCACCATCCGACTCGTCCCTCCATTCTGCAGCAGTCAAATGAGGAGGAGGAGAGTCCCCCATTGTGTTCTGGAAATCAGCACAAATTTCCTTCATTTTCGTACTTTCTTTATGAACTACATAATCGCTCCTTGAATTTCGGATTTTTGCCATCTTCAGAAATCACTACACAGGACGCCCACACCGTAGATCTCTTATCGAGAGCACTAGTGTGGCACATGTTTATTTGTAAATTACAAAATATTATTACTGGGGTACACTGTCACCCTACCATCGACATCCGGTGGTGATTCTGCAATTTTCAAACCACCCCTGTCGATGTGTCGAACAGCCTGCATTGATACCGACAGATCGAACCACTCGATTCACATTGTAATGACAGGCACATCCAAACACTATGGCTCCTTCCTGCCATTCTGTCATGTCCTCAAAATGCCAGTGCTGGAGGGCAAGATGACTGTCTGGTGCCAGTCTTACACCGTCTACGGTGCTCCTTAGCGACCAGTGTGTACTTTTAAGCCGTGAACAATTTTTTTCTGATGTGCTTATATCTTACATAAGACTATTGATGCATTTTATATCTGCTTTATATATTTAGTACGTTCCAATTCATAAGCTTCCGCTTGGAACTGATTCGCAACACAAATAATTTCATATAATACAAGTAATTTCACTGAGGTCTTCATATACCAAAATTACCCTCCCAACCTTCTTCAGAAACAGATCTCCTATGCCTTGTCTCTCCAGTGACCACGACCTCCCACTGTGCGGCCACAAAGGAGCACTTGTCCTGTGGCTCGGTACCGTCCGTGACTCGGGCAACTGAATCGAATCTCCACCAGAATTTTGACTACCTCTCCTTGTGCCCAAAGGAGTGTCCTACCCACTATTGTTCCCACTATCTGCCCCACCCCTCCCATATCAGTATTCCAGCACCAACCAGACTGCACGGTACCCATCTCTGTCCCTACTACCGAGTGAGGTGGCACAGTGGTTAGCACACTGGACTCGCGTTTGGGAGGACGACGGGTCAATCCCGCGTTCGGCTGTCCCGATTTAGGTTTTCCACGATTTCCGTAAATCGCTTCAGGCAAGTGCCGCAATGGTTCCTTTGGCAGGGCACGGCCGACTTACTTCCCCGTCCTTTCCTTAATCTGATGAAACCGATGACCTCGTTGTTTGGTTTCTTCCCCTAAATCGACCAACCATTCTGTCCCTACTGCACCCCTGCCCCCAATTCCTTGTCCCATGGCTCGTATCCTTGCATGAAATAGTTGTCGATGTAAAACCTGTCTCGTACCTCCTCCCACCAGCACCTACTCTATTCCAGTCCTGTCATAGGCATCTCCTATTCCAGTAAAGTCAGGGCTACCTGTGAAGGCAGCCATGTGATTTACAAACTAAGCTGCAACCATTGTACCGTGTGGTATGACAAATAAGTAGATGTCTGTTGGCGCAAATGATCACTCACAAACAGGCAGTGAGAGACAGCTGGACCGTTCAAGTTGCTGAATGTGCTGCACAACATGATGTACTTCACTTTGACAATTGCTTCATAGCCTGTGCCACCTGGATCCTTCCTGCCGACACCAGCTTTTCTGAATTGTCCTGGTGGGAGCCCGCCCAAAACCTGTCCATCGTTCCTGCAACCTCCCTGGCTTCAACCTTCACTATTCTCTGTTCTCCACCTACCTATCCCCTTCCCAGCTCCCACACCAGCACTGCACATGCCTCCATTCCGCCAATGCACGCACTATTCTCTTCCCCTTCTCCACTTCCCTCCTCTGGCTTTTCTGCTCCCCCTTCCCTCCTCTCCCTCCACCTATCACAGTGTCCCAACTCTGCACCTAGCACAGCCCTATCCTGTCCCCACCACATCCCTTTACATTCTCACTGGCAGGACTGCTGCTCATGTCAGATGTTCCAGTCTGCAGTCAGGCCACAGCAGCCAGAGACAGTGACCGTGTGTGTGTGTGTGTGTGTGTGTGTGTGTGTGTGTGTGTGTGTGTGTGTGTGTGTGTGTGTGTGTCTGTGTGTGTGTATGTGTCTGTGTGTGTGTGTTCTTTCTTTTTCTGAAGAAGGCCTTGTGGCCGAAAGCTGAAATGTGTAGTAGTTTTCTCAGTGTGCCTGTCTGTAACTCAATGCCTCATCTATGTGGCAAGTAGCAAACTGTGATTTTCATAATATTGTTGTAATTTCGTTTAATACATGACATCTTCATAAAATTCTTTGGAGGAATATAAACATTTCTTCTGACAAAAAATATTTTAATTTTGTGCTCAAATTTCTCCCTTATGTATGTTAAGAAAATTTAGGAGAATTTTAAATGAAGTCAAACCTCCAATAAATGGCTCTGCTCTATAATTTTTAGTATTGTTGAAAGCAGTTCTTTTGTCATAGTGCTGTTATCCTGTCCACCAATGCATTTATTTCTTCATTTTGTTGGACCACAAAAGGTATAAGCATTTTTTTAAAAAGAATAAGGA
Organism: Schistocerca cancellata; assembly: GCF_023864275.1. Classification (NCBI taxonomy): domain Eukaryota; kingdom Metazoa; phylum Arthropoda; class Insecta; order Orthoptera; family Acrididae; genus Schistocerca; species Schistocerca cancellata. The sequence continues at coordinate 10,163,218 of NC_064635.1, read as the reverse complement.
TATACTATTATGTATTTATGTTATGCAAAAATTTCATGCCTAACTCATGTATGAGTCTTATTGCCATGTTCTGTAAGACCAATTTTCAGTTTAAATGTATGTTCACAACACAGCCCTATAATACAGTCCCATAGTTAAGAATAGCAAAAATTGTCCCAAAATATAAATTTGTAATATTTGGCTCAGAACTACCTTTGACTGCTGAGTGAGAAGCTGCAGGCTTCTACCAAGTTTTTCCATATTCAGAATAATTGTGGCTTAATTGCTGAAGATCATCATCCTTGTATGCACCAATAAATATACAGTTAAGGGTTTTTGTTGCCAATATAGTGTCCGATCCTGCTCAAACTAGACCTGTAAGTATGTAAATATCTTTATATGTGAATTATATTATTTTTGTTGTTCTTGAATTATAATGTCACAGTATGTCCAGTGTGGTTCATGGTGTGGGTTCCTGTAGTCATGTCCTAGTTCATGAACCACGGGCAACGTATGAGTGGCCAAGTAAGTGGTCCCGACAGTCGGGATACCAGTTACTTTGGAATAAGGCTGGGCATCTCGGACATATTCTGAGTCGTGGTCACCTTTGTGCTCATACGGCAAAGACTACCAAATCCACCAGTTAGCCCCTCAGCCGTTAGGGGTAAAACCCAATGGGACTCGGGGCAAGTAAGGCTAGCAACCTGCTTCCCTGGTACTTTAAATATGATGCTGGCAACAATCAGAGCAAAATGCCTCAGACCTTTGGAAGTGACGGAGTCCCACCTCTAACTGACAAACCAGGGACTCCTAAGATACGACTTGGCAAACAAATGGTAATGAGATGGGGAGCTATTAATATCAATGGGGGCTACTCTGGGAAGAAGGTAGAGCTGGCAGAGGCTGCAAGTAAGATGGGGCTGGACGTTTTAGCTGTTAGTGACATTCGGGTAAGTGGTGAGAAAGAAGAGGAAGTGGGAGAATACAAGGTCTACCTGTCAGGAGTCAAAGCAGGAATAGCACAATGGGGTGTAGGGCTTTACATCAGGAAAGAAATGGAACCCAGCGTAGTTGCAATAAGGTATGTAAACTAACGACTGATGTGGATAGATTTGACAGTGTCTAGCAAGAAAATTAGGATTGTGTCAGTATATTCGCATTGTGAAGGGACAGATCAAGATAAGATGGATAGTTTTTATGAGGCACTCAGTGATGTAGTTGTTAGAGTAAAGGACAAGGACAGTGTTCTGCTCATGGGTGATTTTAACGCCAGGATTGGAAATCGAACAGAAGGGTATGAAAAGGTTATGGGTAAATTTGGAGAGGATATGGAGGCCAACAGGAATGGGAAACAACTCTTGGATTTCTGTGCCAGTATGGGCTTAGTAATCACAAACTCCTTTTTTAAACATAAGAAAATTCACCGGTATACTTGGGAAGACAGGGGAACCAGATCTGTCATTGACTATATAATAACAGATCAGGAATTCAGGAAGGCTGTGAGGGACACACGTGTATTCAGGGGATTCTTTGATGACACTGATCATTATTTAATCTGCAGTGAAATTGGGATTGTGAGGCCGAAAGTGCAGGAGGTCAGATCCATATGTAGGAGGATAAGAGTGGAGAAACTTCAGGATAAGGAAATCAGGCACAAGTACATAACAGCGATCTCAGAAAGGTACCAGTTAGTTGAATGTAGTCAATTACAGTCATTGGAAAAGGAATGGACAAGGTACAGGGACACAGTACTAGAAGTGGCTAAAGAATGTCTTGGAACAGTAGTGTGTAAAAGTAGGATGAAGCAAACAGCTTGGTGGAATGATACAGTCAAGGCAGCCTGTAAAAGGAAAAAGAAGGCGTATCAAAAATGGCTACATACCAGAACCCAGGTAGACAGACAAAGTTATGTTGAAGAAAGAAACAAAGCCAAACAGATAATTGCAGCATCCAAGAAGAAATCATGGGAAGACTTTGGAAACAGGTTGGAGACTATGGGTCAAGCTGCTGGAAAACCATTCTGGAGTGTAATTAGCAGTCTTCGAAAGGGAGGTAAGAAGGAAATGACAAGTATTTTGGACAGGTCAGGAAAACTGCTGGTGAATCCTGTGGATGCCTTGGGCAGATGGAGGGAATATTTTGAAGAGTTGCTCAATGTAGGTGAAAATGCGATCAGTAATGTTTCAGATTTCGAGGTAGGATGGGATAGGAATAATGATGAAAATAGGATCACATTTGAGGAAGTGGAAAAAATGGTCAATAGATTGCAGTGCAATAAAGCGGCTGGGGCGGATGAAATTAAGTCGGAACTCATCAAATACAGTGGAATGTCAGTTCTTAAATGGCTACACAGGATAATTGAAATGGCCTGGGAGTTGGGACAGGTTCCATCAGACTGGACAAAAGCAGTAATCACACCAATCTTTAAACATGGAAACAGAAAAGATTGTAACAACTACAGAGGTATCTCTTTAATCAGCGTTGTGGGTAAAATCTTCTCAGGTATTGTTGAAAGGAAAGTGCGAGTATTAGTTGAGGACCAATTGGATGAAAATCAGTGTGGGTTTAGGCCTCTTAGAGGTTGTCAGGACCAGATCTTTAGCTTACGGCAAATAATGGAGAAGTGTTATGAGTGGAACAGGGAATTGTATCTATGCTTTATAGATCTAGAAAAGGCATATGACCAGGTTCCTAGGAGGAAGTTATTGTCTGTTCTACAAGATTATGGAATAGGAGGCAAACTTTTGCAAGCAATTAAAGGTCTTTACATGGATAGTCAGGCAGCAGTTAGAGTTGACGGTAAATTGAGTTCATGGTTCAGAGTAGTTTCAGGGGTAAGACAAGGCTGCAACCTGTCTCCACTGTTGTTCATATTATTTATGGATCATATGTTGAAAACGATAGACTGGCTGGGTGAGATTAAGATATGTGAACACAAAATAAGTAGTCTTGCATATGCGGATGACTTAGTTGTGATGGCAGATTCGATTGAAAGTTTGCAAAGTAATATTTCAGAGCTAGATCAGAAATGTAAGGACAATGGTATGAAGATTAGCATCTCCAAAACGAAAGTAATGTCAGTGGGAAAGAAATATAAACGGATTGAGTGCCAAATAGGAGGAACAAAGTTAGAACAGGTGGACGGTTTCAAGTACTTAGGATGCATATTCTCACAGGATGGCAACATAGTGAAAGAACTGGAAGCGAGGTGTAGCAAAGCTGATGCAGTGAGCACTCAGCTACGATCTACTCTCTTCTGCAAGAAGGAAGTCAGTACCAAGACTAAGTTATCTGTGCACCGTTCAATCTTTCGACCAACTTTGTTGTATGGGAGCGAAAGCTGGGTGGATTCAGGTTACCTTATCAAGAAAGTTGAGGTTACGGATATGAAAGTAGCTAGGATGATTGCAGGTACTAGTAGATGGGAACAATGGCAGGAGGGTGTCCACAATGAGGAAATCAAAGAAAAACTGGGAATGAACTCTATAGATGTAGCAGTCAGGGCGAACAGGCTTAGATGGTGGGGTCATGTTACACGCATGGGAGAAGCAAGGTTACCCAAGAGACTCATGGATTCAGCAGTAGAGTGTAGGAGGAGTCAGGGCAGACCGAGGAGAAGGTACCTGGATTCGGTTAAGAATGATTTTGAAGTAATAGGTTTAACATCAGAAGAGGCACCAATGCTAGCACTGAATAGGGGATCATGGAGGAACTGTATAAGGGGGGCTATGCTCCAGACTGAATGCTGAAAGGCATAATCAGTCTTAAATGATGATGATGATGATGATGATGATGATGATGAGTATGTCCAATATCCTTGTAAAAGCAATCTATGAATGAATAATACTACTGCTACAACTACTACTACTGTACATTGATTTGTCCAGAACAACCAAGTAAATATCATGACCTTGTTAATTATTGAAAGTATTTCAAGTCCATCTCAAACAACTAAAAATGTGTACTTTTGTCACCAGATGTCTTTCTTTTCATTGATATAAAATATCATCTGTTGTCTCTAATGAAATGGATGGCTTGATTTCTAGATAATTCATTATGTAAGACGTTGCTCATAGTATTTTATGTCTGATTTTCGTTCACATCAGGCAGTATCAACGCACTCCTAGGAGAAACAACGTCACCAGTGCATCACATCGACATGTCCAAAAATCATCTTCAGTCTGCAATGTGGACATATGTCTACAGCAGTCATTTTGCAACGTAACGATGCTCGACTTAGTACTGCTTGTGCAACAGTTGCATCTATCACTGATCCACATGTCAGTACTTTTACACACTACACACTCCCCCCCCCCCCCCCACACACACACACACACCCATCCCCCACCCTAATGCTCACTTTATGTTGCCTGCAACTCATAACCAAAAGGGTGAACCACAGAAAGAAGAGATGAGAGGGAAGAAAATTTGTTCCAATGAAGAGTTGCACCAGGTGACACACGAGGTGTTTGAGCATACAGACACTAGAATTTTTTCCCAGGGGAATCTTCTGACTTCCTGTAAAATAGAGGAGGTATCTTGAATGTCAGGGAGACAGTCTCAAAAAGTTATGCACATATGTTCCATTTTTGTTCAGTAAATCACACACAAAGGAAAAGAGTGTCATTTATTTCTACAGAAAGTAATACTGGTCAGAAACCAAAAGAAAAGTTTTTACTTATATATACAGAAACCAGTACTCATTGAGACATGGATGGACTGTTTCACTTGTGACAGGTAATGTGTAGTGTTTGGTGGTGTAGGCAGGATTCAGAAGAGATGGCACGTTGTATTGCCACAAAACATGTGGGCAGGTGCATATCCTCGAGCAGTTGTGGAAACGAGGCATCGATATCACTAGTATCGATGCATCTGTGGGAATTGTTTCTGACAGACGCGTAGGACCAAATAGATTAACAGGTGCAGTGTATCATCATTTTCTGCACAATGCATTACCGGTGCTATTGGAGAACAGTACCCTTGCAGAAAGACAGCAACTGGGGCACCAGCCCCACTTCTTACACGTTGTTTGCAGTTTTTCACAGCTGAGGAGGTCCGGTAGCATGGTCATCGCCTCTCTGCCCCCTCCCCTTCTCGCCACTGCCCCTTAGTAAAGCTGTATCATTTTATACAGACAACAGTCTTCGAAATTGTGCTCAAAGCTGTTAACGAGCTAAGTATTTACATTTTGAATGTTTGGCTGTGTTGTTTTATAATGTTTTCCAGAAATTGCCATCAGACCATTTTACATATTGTATACAAAAATTGCATTTTATGAACGAGATTCTATCTTCCTGGATTTACCACTATTGATATGACTGAATATAAGTCTTCAGAAGACTTGGGTAATGAACTTTTCTACTGCAGTTCATTATATTACTTCAAATGTTGTCTGTGATAATTAATATACAGTAAAACTGGGCAGCTTTGTGGCATTTTTAGCACTTTTTAACATAACATTACACAGATATGTATTGCAACGTTTAATTTCCTCGTATATGGAATGTCATAACATTTAACCTTTAAGTTCAATAGCAGTGAAGTTCTGATATACGATAATGTATTTCAAACATCGAAGATTAAATGTCACAAAGTTTTTCTCCAGCTCTGCATAACTTTGTGACGTGAAGTTTGAGATGAGGGAAGTGGGGTTAAATTCATCAGTCTCGAAGATGGCCTGCTTTAGGTTCTTTTAGCTTTGTTACCTATTTGTGCCATTTTATGAGTTTTGTTTTACCCACACACAGTAAAATGTTCATCATTTCTGAATTTGGCTAGATTTCTTCTTATAACGTTCTTAAAATCGAAACAATTTTAGACTTATCATCATTGATACAAAATAAAAATGAAAAAAAAGACTAAACTGAATTAAGCAATATAATTAAACAAAACCCTCACACATGTATTTATGCATCTGTTCAGTGGAACCAGCTCACAACATTTACATTTGACAAAGTGCCCTCTAAGCGAGGTAGTTATTTCAAATTCTTAGACACTTAACAAGTTCAGCAGCATGAAAAATAAAAAAAGGCCACAATACGAGGTGCATTCAAGTTCTAAGGCCTCCGATTTTTTTTTGTAGTTAACTACTCACCCGAAATCGATGAAACTGGCATTACTTCTCGACGTAATCGCCCTGCAGACGTACACATTTTTCACAACGCTGATGCCATGATTCCATGGCAGTGGCAAAGGCTTCTTTAGGAGTCTGTTTTGACCACTGGAAAATCGCTGAGGCAATAGCAGCACGGCTGGTGAATGTGCGGCCACGGAGAGTGTCTTTCATTGCTGGAAAAAGCCAAAAGTCACTAGGAGCCAGGTCAGGTGAGTAGGGAGCATGAAGAATCACTTCAAAGTTGTTATCACGAAGAAACTGTTGCGTAACGTTAGCTCGCTGTGCGGGTGCGTTGTCTTGGTGAAACAGCACATGCGCAGCCCTTCCCGAACGTTTTTGTTGCAATGCAGGAAGGAATTTGTTCTTCAAAACATTTTCGTAGGATGCACCTGTTACCGTAGTGCCCTTTGGAACGCAATGGGTAAGGATTACGCCCTCGCTGTCTCAGAACATGGACACCATCATTTTTTCAGCATTGGCGGTTACCCGAAATTTTTTTGGTGGCGGTGAATCTGTGTGCTTCCATTGAGCTGACTGGCGCATTGTTTCTGGATTGAAAAATGGCATCCACGTCTCATCCATTGTCACAACCGACGAAAAGAAAGTCCCATTCATGCTGTCGTTGCGCGTCAACATTGCTTGGCAACATGCCACATGGGCAGCCATGTGGTCGGATGTCAGCATTCGTGGCACCCACCTGGATGACACTTTTCGCATTTTCAGTTCGTCATGCAGGATTGTGTGCACAGAACCCACAGAAATGCCAACTCTGGAGGTGATCTGTTCAACAGTCATTCGGCGATCCCCCAAAACAGTTCTCTCCACTTTCTCGATCATGTCGTCAGACTGGCTTGTGCTAGCCCGAGGTTGTTTCAGTTTGTTGTCACACGATGTTCTGCCTTCATTAAACTGTCGCACCCACGAACGCACTTTCGACACATCCATAACTCCATCACCACATGTCTCCTTCAACTGTCGATGAATTTCAATTGGTTTCACACCACGCAAATTCAGAAAACAAATGATTGCACGCTGTTCAAGTAAGGAAAACGTCGCCATTTTAAGTATTTAAAACAGTTCTCATTCTCGCTGCTGGCGGTAAAATTCCATCTGCCGTACGGTGCTGCCATCTCTGGGACGTATTGACAATGAACGCGGCGTCATTTTAAAACAATGTGCATGTTTCTATCTCTTTCCAGTCCGGAGAAAAAAAATTGGAGGCCTTAGAACTTGAATGCACCTCGTACTTTAAATACAATATTCTGAGCACCTCTGTTATATTTAGAAACAAAGTTATAATGTAAGATAAAACTGTCCTTTTTAGTGAACTATTCACAAACATCCCTAATTTCTTTAATGAGACTTGTTTTCTATAATTTTCACACTTCTTTCTGGAGGTGTGTGTGCTGTCGCAAAGTTACCCCTATAATCTGCAGAAATAACTTTTTTTGCTTTCCAATGGCTGTAGAAAAAAATTTTATAAAATTCAGCTCGTACACAATGGTTCGCACATATCACTTATTTATACCAACTCACCTTCAGTTAGTAGCTTGCGTCACTAATAGCAGCATTGTGGAGAAACGCACTGCAGCAAAGGTTAATGTTGAAAACACACTGTGGCAGAAGTATTTGTCGAATGTTGACCCGATTTATAGTATACAAGAAAAAAAAGCTGGAACAATGTTAATAAACATTTTTGGAACAGTGATTAAATTTTTTTTAATTTTTTTGTTTTTAAAATTCAGTCTTAATCACACCAGGTATGTTACAACATACGTGATATCACAGCAGCTGAGAAGTGTGCTCCACCTACCATCTTCGAAGGATGCCATTTGTTCTGACGTTGGTCATGTGATAAGACCGAAACCGGTCACCTATGTCCTTGTAACAAATGTGGTGTGATTAAGACTGAATTATAAAAACAAAAAATTTTAGAAAGCTGGAACACACTGTCATCGCAAAGTAATACCTTGCTCACAATACTGCCCAGTTTTATGGTATTATGACAGGAAAAAACATAATTGTTAACATACAACGACTTAATAAAAATGAGGGCATATCACGTGCTTCAGTAGAAGCCTGTATCAGCTACTCCTATATGAAAATCTAGGGCTGTTATATTACACCTACCCAAGTGAAAGTGAGGCACTTCCTAGCTTTAGGAAATATAGCACCTGCCATGGGGGATAGTGTGGGGAGGGTTAAAAAGAAACTGCAAGTCTGTCATTTTTTATGTATATAGTTTACCCGTTTGTCATGTTTACTTTGCTCAAGATTTTACACGGTCACATTACTCTTACCTGGACGTGCACAATGTTACAGCATTTATGGAAGTATGCGTTATGCACCCCCTTGACGTGGTGAAGACGTGTTTGCAGCTGCAGCACTCACCGGTGGCCGGATCCACGCCCATGGGCGTAGCCCAGTACTACTACACTGGCGTTGTCAACTGTGTTCGGACTGTCTACCGCCAGGAGAGCTTCCTCTCGCTGTGGAAGGGAGTCGTCCCTCCCGTACTCATTGAGACTCCGAGGAGAGCAATGAATGTGAGTCACTCAATTTGCTTCTGAGGTAATCTCTTCACAGTATAGTCACTTTACTGTAGTTTTATATAAGTATTCCCCTTATTTTGTATGTTTTATTTCAACCAAAATTGTTGTTAATAATAACTACTTAACTGACCTTCAGAAAAACATTAGGTCCCACCCTTTCAAATCAACCCCACACAAGAATGAGTAATGGCTGGTGTGTGGTGCATGTTTCAAATAAGGAAGTTCCCACATCACACCCTGTATAACCAGTTCATAAATATACAGCAAGGGAACATTTAGTATAATGAGGAGATTATTTTTAAGTTAGGTGGCACGATATTCTTTGCTTTGCATTGTGCAATTTCTAATGATATTTGAAGCATTAATGGTTGGGACATATTGTTCAAACCACCTCAAAATATAGTTCTGGGTATATTATTATTGCTTATATTCATGCTGGTTGCATTGTATAATATCATCAGTGCAAATGCCAGGCTGTTTCATATATTTGCAGGGTCTGAATGTGTGAGCTCCATGACATGTTTATGTCCCATACCGAGCGAGGTGGCGCAGTGGTTAGCACACTGGACTCGCATTCGGGAGGACGACGGTTCAATCCCGTCTCCAGCCATCCTGATTTAGGTTTTCCGTGATTTCCCTAAATCGTTTCAGGCAAATGCCGGGATGGTTCCTTTGAAAGGGCACGGCCGATTTCCTTCCCCATCCTTCCCTAACCCGATCTTGCGCTCCGTCTCTAATGACCTCGTTGTCGACGGGACGTTAAACACTAACCACCACCACCACCCACCATGTTTATGTCCAGTTGCATTCCTAGCAATATCCTGGAAATCCTGGTTTTTGTAATGGATTCGAACATCATTTAACTTTCTTTGTTTTGTTTGAAACTGCATTAACTGATTTTTTCCTGTTTTAATTTTAAACCATCCAGGTTAAATCAGTTGTCTAATTTTTTGTCGTATTTATGGCAGTTTGAGGAATTTAGTTAGCACTGGTAGTTTCAATGGTACAGATGTATCACTGAAAAGAGAACTGAGTGACAGTCATTATTAAGCAGTAGATCATTTAAGTAAAATGCAAAAAAATGGAGCCTTAGGTTGAATTTTGGGGATTTCCTGTGAAATAGTTTTTCCAATCCGAAGCATAATTGCCTCAATCTGATGTTATAACAACTCTTTTATTTCAACTAATAATGACAGAAATCTAAGGAGGCAAGTGTTAGATTTCTAGATATGTGCAAGGACATCTAATTTTGGCAGGGTACATGCAGATACTAGTTAAAAATGTGTAGCAGGCTGGCTATGTCATGGCAGTTAAAGGGCATAGCACACAAATACTGCAGAGCAACTTCAGTATGTCAAGCAGAGACTTGGAATCATATGGGGCACTAGTATACAGACAGCCTATCCATCTCATGTATCCCTTTGTTTTTAAATGTTGTAGATATTGTTCAGTGACACATGTGTTGTTTTCCCAAATTTCAAATCTTTTATTTACTACTGACATAGTGTATTGCGTATCACTAATCTGAACTAATTATCTCATATTACAGTTTCTTCTCTTTGAAAACTATGAGCAGCATCTCTTGTTTGGGGCTGAAACAGCAAAACCATTGGTAAGTATAATGTGTTGTAGATTGATCTTGTTTTATACTACTTTTATTAACAATGTGTGTATAAAAGAAATGTGGATCTGTAAATAATGGAAGGAGTAAAAAATAAGACTATTTCTTGTATTTTAGTTGTAGACCAGTCCGACTCACCATGTTGTTGAGACAGACTAAGCTACAAGTACAGTAAATGAGATCGAAAGCATTGCAAACCTTTCCCTCAGAGCTAGAACCTGGTCGAGGCAGCTCATAAAACTGTTGGGTATATTGACAACATCCTCAGATGTCGTATGAACTTTGTTGTCAACAATCAAACACAGTTCGAAAATAACAGTAATATTCATAAATATAATACTAGAAAGAGTAATGGCGTACACTATCCTTCCCTCAGCCTTAAGGTAGTGCAGAAATAAATTAATTGAGCTATAAAAATACTTGACCCCCCTATCCATTTGATGTAAAGAATTCGACAGATAATAAAATGAACTTCAAATACAAACTGAAATTGTGTATGCTTGACAAATACAAATTGAAATTGTGTTTGCTTGATACGTACAAACTGAAGTTATGTATGCTGGACAACTACTTCTACTCCATGGAAGAACTTCTCAATGAGTAATAATATGGTGTATGAATCTATTGTGGGGGAGGGGGGGGGGAGGTGGTACCAATAATACAGGATGTTTCAAAAAGAATGACATGATTTTGAATGGCAGTAAATATAAAATATTGGGATGTGCCAGAAAGGAAGAGTGTGTTGGAATGGGCATGGTCTAGAGCAGGCTAATCCGAGAATTGCGCGCGCCTGCGCCCCGCGGTCCCCAGGCAGTGTAGTTCAGCATCCCGGCCACGACCGTGTGTCGCTAGTGTCGGCAAAGGAGAGAGAGAGAGAGAGAGAGAGAGAGAGAGAGAGAGAGCTGCGGAGTAAGTGAGACCGCACAGCACTGCTCTGCGGTGGACTGTCCCGCAGTCAGATCCAACGCAAACAAGATAACAGAGGAAGTGCACCTCTGTAAAAGAGGCCGATGAGCGGTAAAACGAGAAAACCATTTACTGTTTAGGTAACAACTAGTGTTCGTGTGGTAGAACTACTACTCAAAGCTTTAGACAACAATATCCAAAACAAGAATCGAAGAACATCTTAGTTGTATTCTGGCCCACAAGTTCATTCTATTAGTACTGCACATGCACACTCGTCATATGTACAATAGGCGTCTTCTGAAAAATGTCAGTTTCTTAAATGAACTAGAGTCATAAATATTCTATTTTGGAAATAATTTTCTGTAAGGGATATAGAGTCTAATTCTTACTGTTAGCAGTTACAAGTAAATATTTTTTGTTATACTTCGGGCTACATCTTTTTGTATCCCTTTTCAGAGTTTAGAAATCGGATCCTTAGTTTCTGTTTTGTACATAATAATTTTAAACGACTAAGTTTGAAAACTTATTAAAATAGAATCAAGCCTTTAAAGCTCTTTAATTCCTACAGTCAACATTGTTAAAGAAGAAGACTAACATTTTACACTTTTTTCTTTTTGAGGAAACGGTTTTGCCTACGTTTGGTTCAATATTCCCTGAGACTGATAACCTCAAAGAATTATTCAAATTTTTATTGCCAAGTAATGAACGGTTCTTAGTTTTAGCAAGCTTTAAAAGAGAGCAAAAGCGCTCACAGATATACGTGGAACCAAACATTGAGAGAACTTTGGCAGCGTGCTTGTGCAAAAGAGGATATTTCTCTCGTGGAAGACAGCTGTAAAAGTCATCCAAAGTTTTACATATGAGAAAGCGGTCCTTCAGGCGGATATCGCACTGCAGGTCAATCAGCTCTAGTTGACGCTCTTGTGAAACTTTTTTTTTTTTAATCTTACGGGACTTAAATGCTAAGGTCGTCAGTCCCTAAGCTTACACACTACTTAACCTAAATTATCCTAAGGACGAACACACACACACACCCATGCCCGAGGGAGGACTCGAACCTCCGCCCGGATCAGCTGCACAGTCCATAACTGCAGCGCCTTAGACCGCTCAGCTAAGCACTTGTCAGCCGTCCTATGCCGAAGGGAAAACTGGCGAACAAATATATCTGAGGCCTATTGAAGCTCACTTATCCCCAAAAATCTGTTTTCAAACCATTCTTGTAATTCGCAACTGATTTCAACATAATCTGAAAAATCTGCATCTTCTTTAAAGCTATGTAGTGCAGGAAAGGGTCCACAATTCTTCTTGTGCAATTGTTTTTCCCAAAAAAATAAGTTTTTTTTTTAATGCTGGAATCGTCTGCACTAAATCAACAACATAGTGATTTTCGCATTGGAGTGAAATGTTCAAAGAATTTAAATGACCAGTAAGGTCACTCAAAAAAGCCAAATTCGCCACCCACTTAAGATCACAAAGTAATTCTTCTGGACGTTCTTTCATTTCCAAAAAGGTATTTATTTCACCCCTCAAGGAGAAAAACTGATGAAGCACCTTTCCCCTGCTCAGCCATCTTACTTCGGCGTGGTAGGGGATGTCTAGGTATTCCGCTTCGATATCAGCCAGAAATTCGTTTAATTGGCGATGTGAGTCCTTGTGATCGAAGATAATTAACCGTTCGAAGAAATGTGTCCATAACATGTTTTTATGTTGACAATCTTTGCACAAAGTGCCTCCTGGTGTATCAGACAATGGACTGCCGCGAATAAGGACCACCCAACTGTCATATCCCTCGTAGCGCAGGGGCTCCATCCGTTGTTATACTGGTCAGGTGTTCCCATTTTAAGCCCATTGACTCTAACACGTTTTCCATGGCTAGAAAAATATCCAAGTATGTGGTTGTGTCTTTTAATGGTATAAGATCGAGAAATTCTTCGGTGAGACGCAGATTGTCGCCAACACCTCGAATGAATATGACGAGCTGAGATATGTCCGCAACGTCCGCGGACTCGTCAAGAGCAATAGAAAGTGAAATAAAGTTTGCCGCTGTCTCCATTAATTGCTGCTCCATATCTGAGACCTTATCTTCTACTGTGTGAGCACGAAGCACGCGTACAGTGGCATGGCGAGGCTCGGCAGGCGGTCCGCGCGGCCAGCTAAGTGACACGGCTCGGCCACTGCGACAACAAACGAATTCGCCCGGAGTGCTAGCGCCCCAGGAGCACAGTTTGGACGAGCCTGGTCTAGAGTTTCAGAAAATAAGCGTTAGATGTCAGTCAATGTGTTGTCTCAGTTAGCAGTGAGTCAGAAGTGAGATGACATCTGCTCAACAGAAAGTGTTTTGTGTGCTGCAGTTTGCAAAGACTGAGTCATTGATTTTGGTCCAGAGTGCTTTTCATTCATGTTTTAGCATTGATCTACTTGTCCCAAAAACATTTGTCATTAGTATTGCCAATTTGAAGAGACAGTGTGCTTGTATGAAGGTAGGAGTCTAGGTCGATCTCGCACTCGGTGGAAAGAATTCGGCAAATGTTTAAGCGAGGTCCAAAAGTCTGCTTGCCACAGAGGCAGAGAACTGACAATGCCTCATACGACTGGGAAATGTTAAGACATCATTTGGTCTATAAACCATACAGACTACAGTTAGTGCATAATATTTGGGTTGATGATGAAAGGAAATAGATTGACTTCAGTAGCGCTCTGCTCAGGGTTTATACGACCCGGGAGATCCGGAAAAAACCCGGGAACTTTTTCATCTGGGAGAAATCCGGGAATTTTTATTGTTTTAGTTTTCAGTTAAAATTTTGTAACTTTGACTGGTAAGAACCAATACTCTACCAAAGAATATTACTGTATCTCGCTACTGAATAATAATATTGAAGCAATAAAACATCGAGAGAGAAAAAATGAAAATAAAACTTAAGTTGCAAAGGAAATGCGCCATATACAACTACAGAACTCAGTGCTCATACAATCGTCTGCCAGCAGCAAATTGTGTCAAAGGCTTTAGGAAGACTATGCAGTGCTTCACAACAATGAATTGCTTCCAATGAGCGTGACGTCACAACTGCAGTAGCATTTGAGTAGTTGCGAGCGAGCTCTTGCGCATGTACTGTATAAGCAATAGCAGCAAGCAGCCAATACTACTCAGAAAAAATTTTACTGGCACATCTAAGCTGCCAGATTCACGCATGGTCAACAGGCCTGGCTCTAGGGGTCGGGGGACGAACTGGGGTATTTACCCTGGGCAGCAATTTCAGGGGAGGGGGGAGGGCAAATTCATACTCTTGAGGAAAAAGACCATTTTTCACAAAACACCTAGCATCCAGCGCACGTTGGTCTGTCGATTATTCGTATGATTTTGAAACACATCCCTGTTGGTTTTTGAACATTTTTGAACAAATTCTAAGATGATCCTGAATGAATCGTAAGTTTTTTTTTGAATGTGTTCGTAGTGTACATGACATCTCTGCTATGGGAATCCCTGTGGCATCTAGAGATAAACTATCCTGCAGACAAAAGGGGACGGGGCTATACGAGTTGAGCGGAATAAAACCAAACGGGTGAAAGCCAATGTGGTTGACTGGGTTTGAGAATAATCAGCATTGGTATAATTACTAACAAAATCCATAGATTCAGACTACCAGAGTGGAAATAAACGATTAACATGAGTAACAGGCAAGAAATATCACGTATTATCTTCTTGGTGTATCTAAGAAAATGAAATTTTGACAGAAAATATTTGGCCAGACCCCTACTCTAGTAAAGGCCATTTGTACAGTCCCCAGCTAGCAGATGCTAAAGTTCTATTGTGGGAGTAGCACAGAAAACATGTTGTATGAACACGTAATAACACCTAACCGAAGAATAAATGCGGGATAACTAAACCGGTGATTGTAACAGGGTTAGTGAATGTAACCGGAGAATACAGTTTTGACACTGGCGGGAATAGTTACAGAATTAGTGATGAGAAGATTGTTTGTTAGAAAGAGGATGGAGGAGAAACTGGGGCATCACATAAATTATGGAATAATATGACGATTCCAAATTTATATAAAAATTTCTTACTGCTGCTTATTGATCTCATTCTTCAGAAACTAGAGCATGTGAATGAAATGTGAAACTATTTCCTAATATAAAACTTTTTGCTTGTAGTAAGCCTAATAGGCATCTGATATTGGTACTTCATGAATTGAGTTGCGTTATAAAAGTGACCATTTGTGCCAAAACAGTCTCGTTTATTTGGTGTGTGTTACAATTGCTGCAATATTAGCAGGCTCATTTCGTTTTATTTAGCAGACAATGAGAAAATACATGTAATCAGATCGTGAAACCACATCAGTCTTGGATACTATTGCTTTAACAGCTTTTTCAATATTTAATAGATCCTTTCCCAGAAAGGAAAGCGCGCCATGTAAAGCTATAGCAAGATTAGAGAGAAAAAAATGCTATGAATTAAGGATGGAAGAAATGTTACTATCCTGTTTGTCTCTTGTGTTTACTGGTTTTATGTATCTTATATGTAATTTGATGTCTCACAAAGCAGCAAGTTATTAGATAGTAGGTAAATAAAGAGTGCAAATTTTCTGAAGAGTTCTTGTTCTCCAGGTTCCAATTAATCCCATCCGCTATTAATTGCGAGTTGGGAGCAACAGAGGCACCACAGGGCATTTAATTTCCACTGTCCTGAATGTAGTTTGATGGCACCCATTACAAAATGTTACACATTTGAGTTCCACAGAGTGAAATACAGTGACGTGCGATAGAAGACTGCTGTGTGAAGAGGCGTGGCACTGCACTTTGACACACTTTAGGCCAAATAACATGTCTTACATTTCCTCTAACGTATATGTCTGATGTATCAGACTCTACAGAAAGATGTGTGCTACAAAATAAACATATTTTTGGAAAGTCGATTTTTGGCGACCTACCTCAAACGCTCGAGGAAAGGGGGGTGCCACTATCTAGTATTGCCCCGGTTCAGAAATGTCGTAAATCCGGGACTGATCAACAAAGCAGTCGGAGCTGCAGTGCGGAGGTGAGTAGTCTCCACGTGATCTGTGTTTACGTTTAGTGATTCTGTTGTTTCCTCTTCGTTTATTGCTGTCATGTCAAATGAAAATGAAACGGATTTCTATGGCCGGGAGCTATCAAGTGAATTAAAATACATTCACGTAATTACCCAAGGCTAAAATAAGTTATTAGTTTCAGATTTTATTTTATGTCCACCTTTGACAGTCAAGCATTAATCGCCTCGCAGAACAATGAAGTTATATTTGTCGGTTTGCTAAAGAAATTTGGCTTTCATTAATCTTTTCCGCTGAGGCAGTCCATTTATTTGAAACGACATGTTTAATCCACACAATTGGCTAGTTTCGACTGTTCGCTGGATTTCAAGTGCACGTTTTCATCTTCTAGCACGTATCGCATTATGCCATTATAAGGAACCAAACATGAGATATACGATACTGGTACTCCAAGAAAATTCACATCCGACTCTGGACATACGAATGTGCACTTTAAGCCGAATTATGCATTTTTGTATGGTTCACGAATTTCCGATGCTCTCGGAGTATCCTCTGATGTCTTGTTTCTTTAATGACATAATGTAAGATCTTCTAATGTTTTACACATACGAACATACAGGCTTCCTGCGTCGTCATAGCTGCGCAAGTGCAGTGACGCCTATTATATGGCACTCTCTGGCAACTGCTGAAACAAGTCTATTTCTAACAGGTTGTGGGAAAATATTGCGAGTGGTGGTTTGAGAAGCGTTACTTTCAAAGTAAATTTCCTTTTACACAAGATGAACTATGTGTGAGAATGTACGATGGATTTTTTAAATCACAGAGAGTTTGACTCTCATTTAAAAATCAACTCTTTGGGGACGACCATTTAGAATCATTTCGAGCCCAGAGGATAAGACATTTATGTAGTCATTAAAAATTTTACTGGCACATTTGTGTGTTGTATCTTTAAGTGTAATACGCACAAAAAAGATCAACATTATATGTGAAAGCTTAGCTTCTCTTGCAGCTTATTAATCTTAGAGACGAATATTATATGTGAAACTTTACTTTTCTTGAAGCAACACTATTTATATTAATTTAAAGCATTAACTTTTCCTATTTGTGTGTTCTCGCTACTTAACAGTGATGTTGCTATTGGCCGACTACATCATGTGCCCTATGCTCTGAACAGCCGCTGCCTTAGGCTGGCGAGATCACGTGACATGAGCTATGACTGGTTTACAAAAGCGCAATGCAATCTCGATTTCAATGCTTGGGAAAGTAACGTGCGGTGTTTGGTGGAATTTGAATTTACACTTTCGAAATACGAAAATATGCTGTGTACATGTTGCTGCCAATCAGACATGTTGCTGCACATGAGACGTCTTTCCAAAATGTGTTTTTTTTCCCTGAGTTTCATTTTCTAAAGTGTTGGGAAATTCTAGGCTGGTGTATGACCCATAACCATTCAAACGACTGATAAGTTTTACAGTTCTGAGGAAAAGTATACTGTCACTTAACATGGAAAAAGTGTATTTTTAACCGTGAAATCCGGGAATTTTTTTTCCTTGTCCATGTATACACCCGTCTGCTAAAGGACACGAAAGACGATACATTTTTACCATGGTTAATTTTCAGTGATGAAGCAACATTTCATTTTAGCAGTAAAATAAATCAACGTAACGTGCGCATATGGGGCTCCAGAACCCTCATGACTCTGTTGAGTATGAAAGAGAGAGACTCAGCTGAAGTGAACATTTTTTGTGCCTTCTTCTTATGAGGAAAACACTATGACTGCAGTGAGCTGTCCTCAAATGCTGCAGAATTGGCTTTTTCCAAAATTTCTAGAGGGCTCCAATGACTTCATTTTCCACCAGGATCGAACTCCACCACACTGCGAAAACAGTGTATGTCAGTTTCTCATTGACATTGTGTCTCAATGCTGGATAGGGTGCACGGGGACCCAGAGACGCTGTTCTACATTTGTGGTCTCAGAGATCGCCAGACATGACCCCTGAGATTTTTTTCTTATAGGGATATGTGAAGGAAGGTATGATGATCCCTCCTTTATGTCAGGGCATAGTAGAAGTGAAGAATAGAATATTAGTTGCCACAGCTTCTGTAAAAGCAGATGCATTGTGATGAATTTAGCTGTTGTCTAGATGCAGTTTGTGCTCCTGCTGTGGGGCACAAAGAGCATTTGTAATAGCATAGCTAAAACTTTAAGATTTTGTGATTATTTTGGAATTGGAGTTCTGAAGTCAGGTCATTCTTTTTTTAACACTCTGTAGACTACATAACGAGAATTGTCCACTCCAAAGAAAATAACTAGATTTAATCGACTGGTTTCTAATGTCTTTTTTTTGCATATTTATCTACAAAGGTATAAAGTTGCACAACGGTATATGGTGAACAAAAGTAATAAATGTTTTCAAATGTGACATGTTTCAGACTTATTTTACAGCAGGGTTGTGTGTCGGTGTGACCGAAGCGATTGTGATGAATCCATTCGAGCGTGTGAAAGTGACCCTGATGGCAGACAGGTCGCCTGTGGAGAAGGCGCCCAGCACGTGGGACGTCCTAAAGAAGATCGTCAGCAACAAGGTAGCCAACGCACACAGCTTTCTTAAGCCGTATCGGTCCAGTCTGAGAGCTGCTGCTAGTCTGGCCCAGCCTCTTCAGTTGTGCTTTGGGAGTAATTACATTTTATTTGGCAATGTTTTGAGAACTTTTTAGCAGAGTGAGTTTGCATCAGTTTTCAATAATGATTTTTGTGTGTGGTCGACATTCTCAAAGTGAGCGATATGTGTAGTCTGAATCGAGGCTGCAAAAAAAGAATCTATAATCACACAGAATAACAAACTAAAGTTATCAACATTTGACTGAGAATATTAAGGATATTTTGTTGAACAGTTCGCCTCTTAATGCAAACTGGGAATATAAAGCAATGAATGCAGTCGTGACTAAAAGAGGGACCGGTGCTGTTTAAGTAGTCATGACAGACGAGGACTTTTGCTTCCAAAGATAATGTAATCACTTATAGGACTCCCCAAAACTGGCAGTAAAGAAGTGCCTCGAGTATTTGCTTGTATCGAGCTAATGTCTCATCTACAGCACTGTGGCACTGGGGAAGCATTAAGAAAGAGCAGTGGTGTTCTTTGCTGCAGACTTTCACACACACTAGTCTCTTGTGTATAAAAGAAGACCATAACAGAAATAGCCTAGGGCAATCTATTCATAAACATAATACTTGCCAAACATTAAAAGTAGATATACTTATAACCAGCCTTAAAAAATGCAGTACAACTATGAATGTCTATGTATAAAGCATTTTAAGAAATTACCGTCACAGGCACATCAGGTCTCTCTGCTAGAAGTGGCTGAAAGAAAAGGCTTTTTATACACTTGAATTTCAAAAATGTGTGAAAGCTGATTTTAATTACCATGTAATTTGTAAGACTGATTGTAGCATCATTCAATGATTATGTAGTTGTTCTTGTGTAGTGTTCTTTTATTTATATATATCCATTTGTTTGTGATACATTTCAGTTTATACTATTTACCAGCTGATCAAAATGGCAGTATAAATTTAAAAACTGAATAAATCATGGAATAATGTAGATAGAGAGCTACAAATTGACACAAATGCTTGGAATGACATGGGGTTTTATTAGAACCAAAAAAATACAAAAGTTCAAAAAATGTCCAACAGTTGGCGCTTCATCTGATCAGAATAGCAATAATTAGCATAACAAAGTAAGACAAGCCAAAGATGATGATCTTTACAGGAAATGATCAATATGTCCACCATCATTCCTCAACAATAGCTGCAGTCAGGGAATAATGTTGTGAACAGCACTGTAAAGCATGTCCGGAGTTATGGTGAGGCATTGGCTTCGCATGTTGCCTTTCAGCATCCCTAGAGATGTCGGTCAATCACGATACATTTGTGACTTCAGGTAACCCCAAAGCCAATAATAGCATGGACTGAGGTCTGGATACCTGGGAGGCCAAGCATGACGAAAGTGGTGGCTGAGCACACGATCATCACCAAACGACGCTTGCAAGAGATCTTTCACGTGTCTAGCAATATGGGGTGGAGCGCCATCCTGCATAAACATCGTACGTTCCAGCAGGTGTTTATCAGCCAGGCTGGGGATCACATTTCCTCAAAGAAAAAAGGCCCAATAATGGTAGATGTGGTAAATCCAACCCATACAGTCACTTTCTTGTCGTGCAGTGGAGTTTCCACGACAGTTCTAGGATTTTCGGTAGCCCAAATTCCGCAGTTGTTTGTGTTGACAGACCCTCGGAGCATGAAATGAGCTTCGTCGGTCCACAACACGTTACTCAACCAATCGTCATCTTCCGCCATCTTTTGAAACGCCCACACCGCAAATGCACTCCGCTTCACTAAATCGCCAGGTAACAGTTCATGATGCCGATGGATTTTGTACAGATAGCATCGGAGGGTACGCCTCAGTGCCAAACAAAAAGTAGTGTATGGAATGCTGGTGCGACGTGCAACTACAAGAGCACTGACTTCCCCGTGCATAGACGAACCCGCTACAGTCTCCATTTGTTACTGAACTGTCTTAGCGGCATTACGCCTTGTGCTCGGTTGGCCACTATGGGGTCTAATGTCTAAACAACCTGTGGCTTCAAACTTCGAAGTCATTCTCGCCACAGCTGCATTTGTCAACAGACCTTTACCCGTTCGAATCCCCTTCATATGGCGATAGGATTGTAACGCTGAACTAGCACATTCCCCATTCTGATAATACAACTTCACTAAAAGCGCCTTTTCAGGTAACGTCAACATCATACTGCGACTGCTGGCGTATCTGATTCTCTCTCTCATTACAGCTCCTTTTATACACGATTGTCATGCGCAGTCACTGACATTTTGCTGTCCAGTGCCATCTGTCGAACAATTTGTGAACTTTTCTTTTTTTTTTTTTTCTTTTTTTTTTTTTTCCCCCTAATTTCCCCTAATAAAACTCCATGTGATTCCAAGCATGTGTGTCAATTTTTACCTCTCTTGTAAGTTCAATGCATACATGTTACTCACCAGATGGTAGAGTTTTGTCAGGGCTGGCTCTACCCAGGCTATCTGTAGCTCTAATGGCATGTTGTCTACTCCCGGGGCCTTTTTTTGACTCAGGTCTTTCAGTGCTCTGTCAAACTCTTCACGCAGTATCGTATCTCCCATTTCATTTTCATCTACATGCTCTTCCTTTTCCATAATATTGTCCTCAAGAACATCGCCCCTGTATAGACACTCTAAATACTCCTTCCACCTTTATGCTTTCCCTTCTGTGCTTAGAACTTGGTTTCCATCTGAGCTCTTGATATTCATGCAAGTTGTTCTCTTTCCTCCAAAGTTCTCTTTAATTTTCCTGTAGGCAGTATGTGTCTTACCCCTCGTGAGATAAGCCTTACATTCTTCCTCTAGCCATCCCTGCTTAGCCATTTTGCACTTAATCTCATTTTTGAGACGTTTGTATTCCTTTTTGCCTGCTTCACTTGCTGCATTTTTGTATTTTCTCCTTTCATCAGTTAAATTCAGTATCTCTTGTGTTACCCAAGGATTTCTACTAGCCCTCTTCTTTTTACCTACTTAATCCGCTGATGCCTTAACTATTTCATTCCTCCAAGTTACCCATTCTACTTCTACTGTATTTCTTTCCCCCATTCCTGTCAATTGTTCCCTTATGCTCTCCCTGAAACTCTGTACAACCTCTGGGTCTTTTAGTTTATCCAGGTCCCATCTCCTTAAATTCCCACCTTTTTGCAGTTTCTTCAGTTTCAATCTACAGTTCATAACCAATAGATTGTGGTCAGAGTCCACATCTGCCCCTGGAAATGTCTGACAATTTAAAATCTGGTTCCTAAATCTCTGTCTTACCATTATATAACCTATCTGAAACCTTTTATTATCTCCAAGGTTCTTCCATGTATACAACCTTCTTTTATGATTCTTGAACCAAGTGTTAGCTATGATTAAGTTATGCTCTGTGCAAAATTCTACCAGGTGGCTTCCTCTTTCATTCCTTACTCCCATTCCATATTCACCTACTACGTTTCCTTCTCTTCCTTTTCCTACCATCAGGTTCCAGTCACCCATGACTATTAAATTTTCGTCTCCCTTCACTACCTGAATAATTTCTTTTATCTCATCATACATTTCATCAATTTCTTCATCATCTGCAGAGCTAGTTGGCAAATAAACTTGTACTAGTGTAGTAGGCATGGGCTTCGTGTCTATCTTGGCTACAATAATGCGTTCACTATGCTGTTTGTAGTAGCTTACCCGTACTCCTATTTTTTTATTCGTTGTTAAACTTACTTCTGTAATACCCCTATTTGATTTTGTATTTATAACCCTGTATTCACCTGACCACAAATCTTGTTCCTCCTGCCACTGAACTTCACTAATTCCCACTATATCTTACTTTAACCTATCCATTTCCCTTTTTAAATTTTCTAACCTACCCGCCCAATTTTTTATTTTTTATATTTTTGTACAAATCATTGATGTGCAAAAAGAGATACACTGTTTTCTGAATGTCCTAGCAAATGTGAGATTTGGCACTTAGAACTTTTTACACTTCCACTTTTCAACTAAGAAAAGAAGTAAAAACTTTGAGGTTTGCCAGTGACATTGTAATTCTGTAACAGATAGCAAAGGACTTGAAGGGAATGGACAGTGTCTTGAAAGGTGGGTATAATATGAACATCAACAAAAGCAAAACATGGCTAATGGAATGTAGTAAAATTAAATCGGGATGCTGAGGGAATTAGATAAGAAAATGAGACACTAAAAGTAGTAGAAGAGTTTTGCTATTTGGGCTGAGTAAGAAGTGATGGTAGCAGAAGTAGAGAGGATATAAAATACAGACTGGCAATGACAAGAAAAGCATTTCTTAAGAAGGGAAATTTGTTAACATTGAATAAAGATTTAAGTGTTAGGAAGTATTTTCTGAAAGTATTTGCTTGGAGTGTAGCCATTGATGGAAATGAAACATGGATGATAAACAGTTTAGACAAGAAGAGCATAGAAGCTATTGACTTGTGGTGCTACCGAAGAATGCTGAAGATTAGGTGGGTAGATTGCATAACTGATGAGGAGGTACTTGATAGGATTGGGGAAAAAAGAAATGTGTGCCACGACCTGACTAGAATAAGGGGTTGGTTGATAGGACACATTCTGAAACATCAAGAGATCACCAACTTAGTATTAGAGGGAAATGGGAGGAGGGGAGGGGAGATCATAGGAGGAGGCCAAGAGATGAATACAGTAAGCAGATTCAGAAGGATGTATGTTGCAGTATTTATTCGGAGATGATGAGGCTTGCACAGGATAAAGTAACATGGAGAACTGCATCAAATCAGTCTTCAGACTAAAGATCAGAACAACAATAATGTGCTAGAAGTGCAGATATGAACACACAAAATATTCATTGGCTCTTCTACTTTCTAATTAGAATTGTAATTAGTTGCCCACAGTTGTGCCTTGGCAGTCAGAGACAGGGATTGTGTGTGTGTGTGTGTGTGTGTGTGTGTGTGTGTGTGTGTGTGTGTGTGTCTTTTTGGCCATTGACCAAAACCTTACTTGTTTAGCAGTCATTTTGTTGTGCCTGTCTTTGACTCGACATTTCCAATATATGGAGAAGCAATCTATTATTTTCATAACATTTTCGTTATTCCTTCCTCAAATTTCCATTGTCTAATTAGAAGAGTATTGTTTTAGGAGTGAAGTGAGATTTTGATATGTGTTGACAGAATACTAAATAACTTGGAGAGCTGTTATGTTTGAGAGAATCATTATACTCTAAACACAATATTTTGAGTGTTTAAATATCCGTTAAGCAGTGGCAGAACACACACATAAAAAACTCTTGTGATTGGCAAGTTTTCGGAACCAGTGGCTCCTTCTTCAGGCATAAGGGTTGAAGGGGAAGGAATAAGGATGAAGGAAAAGGACTGGAAATGTATAGGGAAAGGGGTAGATTTTGGGAAAGTCACCCAGAACTGTGAGTCAGGGGAGACTTACCATATGGGATGAGAAGGAAAGACTGATTGTTGGGGACTGTATCGGGTGAGACTTGAAAACCTGAGACCTTAAAGATGGAAGCCAGGGTAATATGCAAGACACAGATTACTACTAAAACTTTGTGCACGAGTTAATAAGAGTGTGAAGCTAAGTGCATTGTACGTAACAGAGGTTGGAGGGTTCAGTGGAAAATAGACAGGAAAGACAATGAAAGATGTAGGAAATTAAAACGGAGTGAAGCAAAGAGTAGTTACAGTACGAAAAGCTGAGATGGAAGAAATTAAATTAAGGTCACGGGGGTGGCGAGAACCAAGGACATGTTGTAGTGCTAGTACCCACCTGCGGAGTTCTGAGAAACTGGTGTCTGAGGGAAGAATCCAGGTGGCACGCGTGGTGAAACAGGTGCTGATGTCATGAATGTCATGTCATAGAGCATGCTTTGCAACAGGATACTGTGAGTTCCCTGTATACACCATGTGCCTATGCCCATTCATCCTAATTAATAGTTTGATGGTAGTCATGCAGATATAGAAGGCTGAACAGTGTTTACATAACAACTGGTATATGACGTGTCATTTCGTAGGTGGCTCTCCCTTTGAAAGTATATGTTTCACCAGTTACAGGACTGTTATAAGTGGTGGTAGGAGGTTGCATAGGGCAGGTCTTGCAGTGGGGTGGTCACAGAGGTAGGAGCCATTGGGTAGGGGGATGGGTGCAGAAGGCGCATAGGGTCTAACAAGAATATTGCAGAGATTGGGAGGGCGACGGAAAACTATTCTAGGTTCAGACAAAATGGGTCTCATTTCAGGCCATGATTTTAGGAAATAATGGCCCTGTCGAAGTAGCTGATTAACACATTCCAGACCAGGATAATACTGAGTCATCAATGGTGTGCTCCGAAGCTGTTTTGCAGAGGGGTCGGCAGCACTAGGATTGGATGCGACAGCTTAGGAAATCTGCTTTTGTAACTAGGCTGGCAGAGTAATTACGTGCAGTGAAGGCTGAGGTGAGAATGGTGGTATATTGCTGTAAAGAGTCTGCATCCGAGCAAATATGTTTGCCTCGGATGCCAAAGCTGTATGGGAGGGAATGTTTGACATGGAAAGGATGGCAACTTTCAAAATGTAAGTACTGTTGTTTATTGGTAGGTTTTCATGTGGAAGGAAGTTGGTAGTTGGCCTTGTGAGGACGAGATTAACATCAAGGAAAGTGGCGTGGGATTCGGAATACGACTATGTGAAACTTAATTGGGAGAAGGTATTCAGGGATTCCAGGAATTCTAGCAGGTCAGCCACACCATGAGTCTATATGGTAAAGATGTCATCTATGTATCTAAATCAACCCGGGGGCTGAAGACATGGATCCCAGAAAGCCCTTTCCAAGCGACCCATGAAAAGGTTGGCATATGAAGGAGCCATCCTGGTTCCCATGGCCATACCCCTGATCTGTTTGTATGTCTGCCCCTAGAAGGTGAAGTATTTGTTGGTAAGTACAAAGTTGATTAAGGTGAGTAGCAAGGATGTCAAAAGTTTAGAATCAGGTGGGCACTGACTGAGGAAATGTTCAGCAGCAGACAGACCATGTATGTGGGGGATGTTGGTATAGAGGGAAGTGGCATCAATGGTGACATGCAAGGTGGGAGTGGGATGGGTACGGATTTTAGTCGATCTAGGAAATGGTTAGTATCTTTGATGTAGGAGGGGAGTTTTTGTACTATGGGTTGCAGGTGTTGATTGACTAAGGCAGGTGGTGGGTGGTTTGAAGCCAGCAACTGTAAGAGGGCCAGGATGATTGGGGTTGTCCTCTGCAGAACTCCAGGCTCTATGTTCCCTAAAAGCTGATGACTCCATCATTATCCTCCCAGCAGTCAGAGGGTCTACCACTGTGGTACTTGACCAAAAGGGGTATGTTAGTGAACATGTACCCCAGCTGTCTGACAACTCTACATACAACGTCTGCCATCAAGATCTCATACCTGTGATGAAACTAACCTGCAGTCCCTCCTTAAAACATCAGGCCTCTCACAAGGACTAACACCTCAATCGATGAAACTTTTCACCCCACCTAAACCATGCGTCCCCATCTTTTACCTTTTTCCAAAGATCCACAAACCCAATCATCCTGGCCGTCCTATAGTTGCTGGCTTCAAACCACCCACCAAACGTATATTTGCCTTAATTGATCAACACCTGCCACCCATAGTACAAAAACTCCCTCCTATATCAGATACCAACCATTTCCTAAATCGTCTGAAATCCATGCCCGTCCCGCTCCCACCACACACTTTGCTTGTCACCACTGATGCCACCTCCCTCTATACCAACATCCCCCATGTACATGTTCTGTTTGCTGCTGAACATTTCCTCAGGCAGTGCCCAACTGATTCCAAACCTATGAGATCCTTCCTACTCACCTTAATCGAATTTATACTAATGAACAACTACTTCATCTTTGAGGGTCAAACATACAAACAGACTAGGGGTACGGCCATCGGAACCAAGATGGCTCCTTCCTATGCCAGACTTTTCGTGGGTCGCTTGGAAGGGGCTTCCCTGGGGTGCATAAGTCATCAGCCCCTGGTTTGGTTTAGGTACATTGATGACATCTGTTGATCTTGTCCTCACTGAAGGCCAGCTACACACTTCCATCCACATTAAATCTGCCAACAAACAACAGTACTTACATTTTGACAGTTGCCATCCTTTCCATGTTGAACATTCTCTCCCATACAACCTTGGCATCTGAGGCAAACATACACAACTGGCCATTAAAATTGCTACACCAAGAAGATATGCAGATGATAAACGGGTATTCATTGGACAAATATATTATACTGGAACTGACATGTGATTACATTTTCACACAATTTGTGTGCATAGATCCTGAGAAATCAGTACCCCGAACAACTACCACTGGCCATAATGACGGCCTTGATATGCCTGGGCATTGAGTCAAAGAGAGATTGGATGGCGTGTACAGGTACAGCTGCCCATGCAGCTTCAATACGATACCACAGTTCATCAATAGTAGTGACTGGTGTATTGTGATGAGCCAGTTGCTCGGCCACCATTGACCAGTTGTTTTCAGTTGGTGAGAGATCTGGAGAATGTGCTGGCCAGGGCAGCAGTCGAACATTTTCTGTATCCAGAAAGGTCCGTTCAGGGCCTGTAACATGCAGTCGTGCATTATCCTGCTGAAATGTAGGGTTTCACAGGGATCGAATGGAGGGTAGAGCCACGGGTCATAACACATCTGAAATGTAACGTCCTCTGTTCAAAGTGCCGTCAATGCGAACAAGAGGTGACCGAGACATGTAACCAATGGCACCCCATACCATCATGCACCATCATGCCGGGTGATACGCCAGTATGCCGATGATGAATACATGCTTCCAATGTGCATTCACCGCGATGTCACCAAACACGGATGTGACCATCGTTATGCTGTAAACAGAACCTGGATTCATCTGAAAAAATAACGTTTTGCCATTTGTGCACCCAAGTTTATCGTTGAGTACACCATCGCAGGCGCTCCTGTCTGTGATGCAGCGTCAAGGGTAACCGCAGCCATGGTATTCGAGCTGATAGTCCATGCTGCTGCAAAAGTCATCAAACTGTTCATGCAGATGCTTGTTGTCTTGCAAACGTCCCCATCTGTTGACTCAGGGATTGAGACGTGGCTGCACAATCCGTTACAGCAATGTGGATAAGATGCCTGTCGTCTCGACTGCTAGTGATACGAGGCCTTTGGGATTCAGCACGGCATTCTGTACTACCCTCCTGAACCCACCGATTCCATATTCTGCTAACAGTCATTGGATCTCGACCAAAGTGGGCAGCAGTGTCGCTCACGATATGATAAACCGCAATCGTGATAGGCTACAATCCTACGTTTATCAAAGTCGGAAACGTGATGGTATGCATTTCTCCTCCTTACAAGAGGCATCACAACAACGTTTCACCAGGCAACGCCGTTCAATTGCTGTTTGTGTATGAGAAATATGTTGAAAACTTTCCTCATGTCAGCACGTTGAAGGTGTCGCCACCGGTGCCAACCTTGTGTGAATGCTCTGAAAAGCTAATCATTTGCATATCACAGCATCTTCTTCCTGTCAGTTAAATTTTGTGTCTGTAGCAATTTTAATGGCCAGTAGTGTATTTGCTCGGATGCAGACTCTTTACAGCAATATATCACCATTCTCACCTCAGCCTGCACTGCATGCAATTATCCCACTATCCTAGTTAAAAAAGCAGATTTCCCAGGCAGTTGCATCCATTCCTGGTACTGCTGATCCCTCCACAAAACAGCTTTGGAGCACACCATTGGTGATTCAGTATTATCCTGGTCTGGAATGTGTTAATCAGCTACTGCAACAGGTCCATGGTTTCCTAAAATCATGGCCTGAAATGAGACCCTTTTTGTCTGAACCTAGAATAGTTTTCCGTCGCCCTCCCAATCTCTGCAATATTCTTGTTAGACCCTATGCTCCTTCTGCACCCATCTCCCTACCCTATGGCTCCTACCCCTGTCACCACCCTGCTGCAAGACTTGCCCTATGCATCCTCTTATCACCACCTATAATAGACTTGTAACTGGCAAAACATATACCATGAATGGGGGAGCCACCTGCAAAACGACACATCATGTACTGGCTACTATGTAAAGACTTTTCAGCCTTCTACATCAGCACGACTACCACAAAATTATCAATTAGGATGAATGGGCATAGGCACAGGGTATATACTGGGAACTCACAATATCCTTTTGCAAAGCATACTCTATGACACGACATTCGTGACATTAGCACCTGTTTCACCACGCGTGCCATCTGGATTCTTCCCTCAGACACCAGTTTCTCTGAACTCCACAGGTTGGAACTAGCACTACAACATGTCCTTGGTTCTCGTCACCCACGTGGCCTTAATTAAGGTTAATTTCTTCTGTCCCATGTTTTCTTCATTGCAACTACTCTTTGCTTCACTCCGTTTTAATTTCTCACGTCTTTATCAATTCAAGACATGAAGTCTGTAAATGAGTCCGCAATCATTTTATTTTTGGCACTTTAGTTTTCACAAGTCTATCTTGTTCACACAGATTTCTTTACACTTTATTACTGGTTTTGGCTTACCGCCATCTTAAGATCTGTTGTAAATATAAATGTTGTGTAAGTGACCAGGTTCAATTAGTTAAGACTAAATCTATACAAGTATTAGTGATGCATGAAATATAAAAATATAATATGTGTATAGCAGTCATACATACCGTTGAAATATTCTGATAAAAATCATCGTCAAGTTAAACATGTGAGTACATGGTAAATGCTGATAATACTCACATTGCGTCAGGTACTTAATACAAGAACCTAATGCCAGCAGAGGGCACTTTAGCTAGAGTACATAGTAAAACAGTGTCACCAGTATAAAGATTAAAATGCATTATGCACTGTCTTCAGTTAAAAAATTTTCCTTTGGCTAAATGAGCATCTGACATTAAAAAAAATTTGCTGATATACTATGTGTGAAATTGGACTCATACTTGAAATCCATAAAAAGCACAAATAATATACAATACAGCCCTTAGCCTGGGTGGGTAACATACAACCTTTCATGAATGCCAGTATAAAAATAAAAAATCACAACGTCTTCAATCCTAAGAGATCAGATAACAGTGACCCTAATCATAATACAATTAATAAAGTAGTGCCCCTTAATTAAAAATAGAAAATCTATAATCAATATTATATTAGAGTGCGGCGTCAATGGCGAATATGTCATGGCTTCTCTGCATGACTTCCTTGTTTTCCTGTGGCTGAGCGAACAGAGGATGGCCCTGTCTCCTCGTTGCCGGCGGCCGGCAGACGCCAATCTGCTGGGGTGCTCCACGCTATTCAAACTAGTAGGTCTCTGAATTTATCAAAGTGAGTATTCAGGTTAAACTCATTCTGTTCATTCAGCAGTAATTCCGGTTGTTGTTTTCTGTGCACATAAGTCTCTATTTCTTCGAGCAGGTTCTTAACTGTCCCTTTGACGCCCTATGCAACACTTTCATATTACTGTCTATATATCCTACTGAATGTCTTGCTCTGTCTATATGTGTACCGAAAGCGCTCTTATTTTGACTATATGTATGTCCTCCAAAACGATTGGAAATTTCTTCCTGTCTGACCGATGTAAAATCTATCACAGTACTGGCAGCAAATCTTACAAACACCAGATCCCATATATTTATTGCTGTAGTTGCCAACTTTGTGCCATTGCTTACAACCAATTGTACCTTTTGCCTGAAGCTCAATTTTTATTTTTGTTTTTCCTGAAGGCCTGCGCAATTCTGTCGAAAAATGCGCCATAGTATGACATAACCACAAACATCTTTCATTGTCTTTCCTATCTATTTTTCACCGCCCCCTCTCACCTATGTTATGTACAATTCACTTATCTTCTCACTCTTATAAACTTGTGCACAATGTTTTAGTAGTAATCTCTGTCTTGCATAATACCCTGTCTTCCATCTTTAAGGTGTCAGGTTTTCAAATCTCATCCTATACAGTCCCCAACAATCAGTCTTTCCTTCTGATCTTGTTCGGTAAATCTCCCCTGACCCACAGTTCTGGGTGACTTTCCCAAAATCTAGCCTTTTTCCTAGACTAACAGTATAGGAAAAAGGCTAGATAATATAATCCATCTTGATTGCAAAATTTTTTTTATTCATATGACCGGTTTCTATGAATAAAAAAATTTTGCAATCAAGACGGATTATAAGTAACATAATACAATCACTGAATGCTGCTATCCCATCAGACATTATGTCTGTTTTTGCAAAATTTTTCTTACACCTCTCCAGTCCTTTTCCTTCATCCTTATTCCTTCCCCTTCAACCGTTCTGCCCAAAGAAGGAGCCACTGGCTCCAAAAGCTTGCCAATCACAACAGTCTTTTATGTGTGTGTTCTGCCACTGCTTGGTGAGTATAGTGAGTAGATTTTTATGTAATCAATATAATAATTGTATCAATAATTGATCGTTTTTGTGTTATAAATATTCATTAAGCACTCTCACATTCTTTTCAGGGTTATGGTGTGGAAGGCCTCAACAGGGGAATGTCTGCTACTATAATAAGTCATGGGATTTTCAATATGGTGTATTTCGGTGTCTTTAAATCGCTCAAGAGCCGTCTTCGACCATTTTCTGTAAGTTCTGTGTTTCCACATTCTCAGAAATCCTATGTGTATGAAAATATTTGTATAAATTTCCAAACTATTCATTAAAAGTTCATATAGTTAATAAAGTGAAAAGCCGAGCACATATTTGGTGTGAATGTGGTGAAAAATATTTATACAGTCTACATAAAATTGTAGGTAAAATTTTAGATGCTCAGCACTATGCAGCTTTCATATTCTTGATAAATGATCCATTTGTAAAAACACCTATACACTTTATATAGATTATTTTTATTCTATTGGAATTTGGAAGAAGACTATCATCAGGGATCCTAAACTGACAACAACCACATCCAAATCGCCATAATGTTTGTGCCAAGCAACTGTCAGTATTATTCTGCCAGGGGGTAAGACTTGAGAAATATAACTATTTAAATGTGTGGTAACTTGTTAAAACCACTATTTAGAACTAGCAGCTCTTGCTAGCTTTAGTAGAGGTCAACTGTACTGAATCCTTGCAGTCTGGTGTTCTGTGATCTACACTGATACAATTCTCGTATTGGAAAAGAAGCACATGTAATAATAGTAGGAGGTGCAGGTAACATTCTGGACTGTAACCTCAATTAGACATCAGGCACATTGCTGAGAATGCTGTGCACTAAAGTGTGTGAAGTGTGCCACTCTTTGAGAGATATGGTAAACCCTGGAAGAAGGGTGGTGGTGGGGGGATTACGTAGTGCTCAAATAAAAAGGCATGAAACATTGCAACAACCAAACAAGTTGAAATTTGCATATGCCTCTTTGGGAAAATGTAGTGAGACATCTAGGTGTACAAATTTAGTGCCCGCCATGGTTGTGTGCACACACACAGGCTCGTGACTTTGGTGAGAAGCAGGCAGTTGTATTCTGTCCATCTGATGCGGCAGTGCGTGTGAGGACATTGTGGTGTTCACATTGCAAAATTCAGCGATTGAGGAGCAGTGAGGCAATATCAGATTGATCACTGCGAAAGGGGTTAAACGAGCCGATATTCATCGCATGATGTCATATTTGCAGGAGACTGTGTGTCTGACAAGTCAGTGATAATCTTTAGTGGCCATTTTCTTCAAGGTCAGGTGTGTTTGAGTGACAGGCCAGGCAAACACGGTAATTACGGCCAAACTCATCGACAAGGTGAACAACTTGATGAGAAGTGATTGGCCTGTCTCGATGCGAATGGTGGTTGTGATGATGGGGAACAGTGTGGACGATTGTGCATGACAGGTTGGGTTACCGGAAGGTGTGTGCACAGTAGGTTCCGAAGAAGTGCAACAGACCGCAAGAGGAGCTCCATATGGAGCACTGGAACACCTGTTCTGCTATCGTGAGGACCCGCTTTCCTGGAGCAGATAGTTGTCAGTGACAAGAGCTGTTGCCATCACTTCGAGCCATAGAGAAATCGGGACAGTATGCAGTCAAAGCATATGTCGTCACTTCCTACTAAAAAATTCAAAGCTGTGCCCTGACCAGGCAGGCGATGCTCACAGTCTTCTGTGACGTCAAAGGTCCGGTACTCATTGAATTCTTCGAGCACGGGAAGAGCCGTTAATAGTGGCGTGTACTGTGAGACACTCCACAGCCTATGCAAATCCGTTGACACCAAAAGGTCTGGGCTGCTCGCAGAGGGAATGATCCTGTTCCACGATAACACATGTCCACACATCTCCGAGGTCACACAAAGTGTAATGGCCAATTTTGAGTGGGAGCACTTGAGCATCCATCCTACAGCCCAAATGTGGTTTGCAGAGTGTATGTAAAGGGTGACAATCATTGAACAATATGAAAACAGAACGTAAATTAGTTACAAATTGTGGCATGCACACATGTTAGTAACACGTAAACGTCACTACAGGTATTCGGATTTTGGTTATGACACGTTCCATACACCTGCCATCATTGGTGGTGATGTGGCGCAGACGAATAACGAAATTGCACACTACCCGCTGAAGTGTCGGAACATCAGTGCTGTCAATGACCTCCTGAATGGCTGTTTTCAGTTCAGCAATGGTTTTGGGGCTATTGCTGTAAACCTTGGTTTTGATATAGCCCCACAAAAGGAAGTCACAAGTGTTCAGATCCAGAGAATGTGGCGGTCAATCGAGGCCCATGCCAGTGGCCTCTGGGTACCTCTGAGCCAGAATGCAGTCCCGAAAGTGCTCCTCCAGGACATCACACACTCTCCTGCTTCAGTGGGGTCGGCCTCCGTCTTGCGTGAACCACATCTTGTCAAAATCGAGGTCACTTTGAATAATGGCGATGAAATCATCTTCCAAAACCTTCACATATCATTCGGTAGTCACTGCGCCATCAAAGAATATCACACCAATTGTACCGTGACCGGGCACTGTACACCACACCATCACCCACTGAGGGTGAAGAGACTTCTCGATTACGAAATGTGGATTCTCAGTCCCCCAAGAGCACCAATTTTGATTACTGACAATCCCATCCAAATTAAAATGCACTTTGTCGCTAAACTAATCCATATAGTACATACTAATTCCCATCGTGCCCCGCAGCCAACCGTGCAGTTTGAACATCGTAATGCAAACCATTCAGTAGTTACGACGATTTTATTTCATATAGTTCAATGATTGTCAACCTGTAGATGAAGATGCAGACGTGTCATCCTGTGCCTTTCACGTGCTTCCATATGTTTGGTCCACTAAAAGAACATCTTGAAGGGAAGTACTTTGACTCGGACAATGAACTGAAGGACACAGTGGAGAACTGGCTCCCATCACAGCTGCAGAAATTCTGGGAACAGGGAATCCTTCAGCTGTTGAAACAGTGTGCGATAGTTGTGTTCGGGCCTCTGGAGATTACTTTTTGAATAAAGGCTTCAATTACATCCACAGTTTTGTTTTGTACCTTTTCTTTTTTAACACCCCTCATAAATTGACACATATACAATGCAACTGAGTGTTGGACGCTGAATTGGCGACACTCGTGTGTAAACGTACCTCTTTCCTGAGTGATTTTCCAAGCTCTGCATCATATCACTTAAAGAGCACATTCTCAGCATTGTGCTTGATGTCATCCTCTGATGTCTAATCAGGCTTGTGGTCCAAATTGTTACCTGGACCTCCCTCTGTTGTTACATGACCTTCTTTTACAAGATGAGAGCTGTGACAGTGCAGAGCACAGAGCACCAGAATGTGACAATTTAATACAATTTATCTCTACTGAAGGTTCTACGTGATGGTTTTAAACAACAGAGTACACCAAACCTTTTTAGAGTAAATTCATCTGAAAGAGGGAGCTGCAGAATAAGTATAGTTACAGCTGAAACAGCTACTATGACAACAAAACCAAAGACATTTCAGAACGAGCCCCTCATACCCAATGAGAAGGATGGTGGAATTTTGGCAGACTTGTTCGTATATAATAGCATCACATGGAAAACACTGAAACTGAACATAAAATAACATTTTATTTTAAATCTTGTTTCCTTTTACAGTCTAAACACTTGTAGAACATCCCTGACACACAATAACTACATTATAATTACTATTTAAGGACTCAGGTGTGTGTCATGTGAAAAACACATTATAATGAAAACGTACTTGATGTATGTATTTAATGTAAGTTACTCTCTGCTGCAGGATGAAATGCTGTACCTGTACCACATAATGGGCATTGGCTTTGCAGCTGGTACGCTGGCATCCATAGCCAGTAATCCATTTGATGTTGCAAAGACTCGAATACAGGGCCCTCAGCCAGAACCCGGTGTCAGAAAATACCGGTCCCCCCTTGCTACTGTGGCAACCATTTACAGAGAAGAGAGGTTTGTCTTACAAACTATATTATTTATTTAGAGTAAGTATGAATTGTTGAGCAGTTTTGAGGCTATATTTTCCCTAAAGCTGGACGTAAGTTTGAGGAAGGTTCCCCATGTGCAATGTTTCATGCATCCAACATGTATGATCTTCACAAAGAAACTCCAAATAGATTAATGCCTGAGGTAATGTGTTTTTTGAATGTTGTGTAAGTGTAGGGATGCATATACAAAATGTTTAAAAAAGTATTCCGTGTTTTGAGAGGAGGTAGTATGGATCAAAACAGGAGAAAAGTCCAGTAAACGTGGGCTCTGAAATGCCTACTGTAAGAACTATGAGTACTTGCTCACCTTCGCTACTGTGGAAAACATATCTTCTACTGCAATCTATTTGCTGTTACGAGTGATCTACGGAATGCTGTAAACAAATGAGAACATATTGTTAAGTTACTGTCAAAGGGCAGAGGTTCTGATGTAACCTACTACCTTCTATTTGCCAGATCACAACAGAAGATCATGTGTGCCTTTTTCTGTGTGGAATAATAGGCTTCCATTATACTGGTAAGTGCATAACTAAAACTGTAATGCAAAATTAAACGATGGAAACTCCAGATTGGGATATCGACAGTATAAGTAAAAGATAGATTACTACTCACCATAA
Organism: Schistocerca cancellata; assembly: GCF_023864275.1. NCBI lineage: Eukaryota > Metazoa > Arthropoda > Insecta > Orthoptera > Acrididae > Schistocerca > Schistocerca cancellata. The sequence goes on along the minus strand of NC_064635.1, from coordinate 10,127,351 downwards.
AGATGACATGTTGAGTTGCAGACAGGCACATTGAAAAGACAATTACACATTAGCTTCCATCAGAAAAGGAAATGCAGGCACATTCATTCACATAAGCAAGCACATCTCGTGCACACGTGACCGCCATTCCAGTCCGAGCTGCTGCCTCGATGTGTGATCCATATGGTGAGTAGCCATCTGCCTAATTTCTTTATACTGTAATGTAAAAGCATTTCACAAACTTACCAAAACACATACTGGTTCCATTATAGCTAATGTACGTGCTTCATTTAATCAGACAGTGAATTTGGTTAACAGCAGTAACACTAAGAGATGTTTACTGCATGCTGTATCCTCATTTGTTTACTGCATTCCATAGGTTGTTTGTAATCCTCTATAAACAAATTGTTGATAATAGGTGATAACAAGTTTCGAATCACAACTCTGTCTGTATGCTTGTAGAACTGGTCATTGAAAAAACAGTAAGTGTAAGTCAATATGTGTCAAAATAGGTTCATTAATTCAGCACTAAACCTAACCTCAATCAGCCATAACAAATCAAATAGACGAACACAAATGAAGAGAGAAATCACATCAAAATTTACTATAATATCAGTCAGTCAAACACATTTCATCTAATTGATGTAAGAAATCTGCCAGATTCTTAATGTGGTGCTCACATGGTCCTACTATAGGGCTCAGCGTAGTAGCAAGGTGTTCTACTACACGGAATAGCAGGGTGTTTTGCTCCACGGTGTGTCAGAGTACCAATGTTACTCCACAAGGAACGTGTTTCACTTTGTCTGATAGTGAGTAACATTGGTGCTCTGACGTATTGTGTAGCAACATCCTTGCCTTGGGTCCCTTCCAGTGCTCACCTCTTCCATCTCTTTCCCTCTTCTGTCACTTTCTGTTTTGCGTACATCTGCTTTATTAATTTTCTAATCTTTCGTGTCTGTACCATCGTCTTTAAAATTCTCCGCTGTATCACCGGTTGACTCTACTGAACGCCTTCTTGCAGTCAATATAACAATTACACACCTCTGTGTTCATTTCTATCATTCTTTCTCCAATCACTGTCAGGGAGCCTATAGCATCTCCTTTTCCTTTACCCTTTCTTAACCTGTACTGGTCTTCCACAGTATGTTCTTCAGTTTTCTTTCGATCCTCCTCAAAAGGACTTTCATTACAGCCATCGTAATCTTAAGTAGATCTTGGGGCCAGATTCATGTCCATAAATTCTGCTTACTACATCAGTGAATCTGGCTACTGAGTTTAGATCCATGCATTTCATTGCCTCAGATGGTATTCTGTCACAGCCCAATGTTTTCTTTTCACGGAGCTCTTGCCTTGTTTTCTCCAGTTCCCATCTTTCTCTCTTCACCTTCCAGAACCAGTTTCTGTTATCTACCTGTGCACCGTATGATTTTTTCACATAATCCATCCAAACTTACTTCTCTTCTGTACATACTGTATTGTTCACATATTTATTTAACAGCCCTTGTTTGCTTGTTTTCCACACTTCTCTATTCATTAAAGATTTCACTGTTCTGTGCATTTCTTCCAGCTTGCCTTTGTTTTCCAATTATTCTAATTCTTCTCACTGGTGTCCCCACCTATTCCTCTCTAGCCTGGCCAGTTGACCTTCTTTGTTCATAGTTCAGTTTTCTCTACTGTCTTGTCCCTTCTCCCAAACTGTCAGTTTTCAGTTTCCAACTCATCCATTTTATCCTTTATATTGCCAGTCATCCACGCTTTCTTATTTCTTGTTCTTTTCACTTCTCTGTTTTCTGTTCGTGTTCTTTCCAACATTGTATTTCTAATGGTATCCCACACTTCAGTGGCTTCTGTACTTTGCCTTATATGTTGTGATTTATTTTTGACATAGTTACAGCTCTCTTTCTTATGGTAGGCACCATCTGGATCCTTCCTATCGACACCAGCTTTTCCCCTTCCTTTCTCCTACCCCAACACAGCACAGCCTTCTGTTTTACCACCGCATCCACAAGTCCTTTTCCCTTTCTCTTCTTCTCCCTTTTCTGTTGCCCCGAACCTCCAGCTGGACCTAGCAGCTATATCCTGCCCCCACCATGCCCCTGCAAGCTTCAGCAGGCAGCACTTCACCTTCCCCCACTCCACTCTGCTATCCCCCCTCCCTCCCTATTTGCCCCATGCTGCCTCTGAACCCCCACCAAGCACAGTTACAACATAGTCTGGCCACAGCAGCCAGAGACAGTGGTCATGCATGTCAGAGTTGTGCTTGTGTGAATGTGTATTGTTTTCTACTTCAGAAGACAGCCTTTTGGCTGAAAGCTAAAATGTATAGCAGTCTTTTCATTGTGCCTGTCTGCAACTAAACATCTCCTCTATATGGCAATTAGTAATCTATCCTTTTCGTGATATTATTTTTATTCCATCCTCACCTTTCCATTGTTAATGTCCTTCTGTCATTCTCGTCTTTCACTTAGCTTAACTCCTCTTCCCTTATTTTGTTTAGCAAATTAAATCTTCCCCTACTCTGTATGCTCTCATGATACTGTGTGTAGTATGCAGTGACACTTGTGACAGATTTTTTACTGGAACATTTCCATTCCTTTCTGTATCGTTTCACTCGGGGTCAGGTAACACTGTGAACTGAGATTCCAAAATTACATCATTTGTGGTACATCAGGTATGGAAAAAAAACACTGGAATTAATTAATTACAACTTATGGTCAGTTTATTTACTCACAGCACATACCATGGTGATGTCTTGACAATCCTCCTAACCCAATAAAAGCTTGCCTGCTATTTTCTTTGTAATATAGAATGCTCATGTTCTATTGCAGTATTCATACCTGCCACACATTACTACAGTGTTCAGCAATATGTATAGTGTAGACTGTATTCAACCAGAAACACTGTCTGATTGCCCTGTCAGCTTTCGATTCCCACTTGGCAGGAATTAACAACTTCTTGGTTTTGTTTAATTACATATAATTGATAATTTGAATAATAAAACAAAAAATTGTATAATATTAATATAAAGTCAATCAAACTTACTTTTAAGACTAATAATTCCAAGTGCAACATAATTTGTATAATGGTATTTCAACGCATTATTGTGGCCAAGATAGATACAAAGCCCACACATACTACAGTAGTACAAGTTTATATGCCAACTAGCTCTGCAGATGACAAAGAAATTGAAGAAATGTATGATGAAATAAAAGAAATTATTCAGATAGTGAAGGGAGTCGAAAATTTAATAGTCATGGGTGACTGGAATTCGAGTGTAGGAAAAGGGAGAGAAGGAAACGTAGTAGGTGAATATGGATTGGGGCTAAGAAATGAAAGAGGAAGCCGCCTGGTAGAATTTTGCACAGAGCACAATTTAATCATAGCTAACACTTGGTTTAAGAATCATGATAGAAGGTTGTATACATGGAAGAACCCTGGAGATACTAAAAGGTATCAGATAGATTATATAATGGTAAGACAGAGATTTAGGAACCAGGTTTTAAATTGTAAGACATTTCCAGGGGCAGATGTGGACTCTGACCACAATCTATTGGTTATGACCTGTAGATTAAAACTGAAGAAACTGCAAAAAGGTGGGAATTTAAGGAGATGGGACCTTGATAAACTGAAAGAGCCAGAGGTTGTACAGAGTTTCAGGGAGAGCATAATGGAACAATTGACAGGAATGGGGAAGAAGAAGAAGAAGAAGAAGAATGGGTAGCTTTGAGGGATGAAGTAGTGAAGGCAGCAGAGGATCAAGTAGGTAAAAAGACGAGGGCTGGTAGAAATCCTTGGGTAACAGAAGAAATATTGAATTTAATTGATGAAAGGAATGCAGTAAATGAAGCAGGCAAAAAGGAATACAAACGTCTCAAAAATGAGATCGACAGGAAGTGCAAAATGGCTAAGCAGGGATGGCTAGAGGACAAATGTAAGGATGTAGATGCTTATCTCACTAGGGGTGAACCACTTGTATGAACATCAAGAGCTCAGATGGAAACCCAGTTCTAAGCAAAGAAGGGAAAGCAGAAAGGTGGAAGGAGTATATAGAGGGTCTATACAAGGGCGATGCACTTGAAGACAATATTATGGAAATGGAAGAGGATGTAGATGAAGATGAAATGGGAGATACGATACTGCGTGAAGAGTTTGACAGAGCACTGAAAGACCTGAGTCGAAACAAGGCCCCCGGAGTAGACAACATTCCATTGGAACTACTGACGGCCTTGGGAGAGCCAGTCCTGACAAAACTCTACCATCTGGTGAGCAAGATGTATGAAACAGGCGAAATGCCCTCCGACTTCAAGAAGAATATAATAATTCCAATCCCAAAGAAAGCAGGTGTTGACAGATGTGAAAATTATCGAACTATCAGTTTAATAAGCCACAGCTGCAAAATACTAATACGAATTCTTTACAGACGAATGGAAAAACTAGTAGAAGCCGACCTCGGGGAAGATCAGTTTGGATTCCGTAGAAATACTGGAACACGTGAGGCAATACTGACCCTATGACTTATCTTAGAAGAAAGATTAAGGAAAGGCAAACCTACGTATCTAGCATTTGTAGACTTAGAGAAAGCTTTTGACAATGTTGACTGGAATATTCTCTTTCAAATTCTAAAGGTGGCAGGGGTAAAATACAGGGAGCGAAAGGCTATTTACAATTTCTACAGAAACCAGATGGCAGTTCTAAGCGTCGAGGGGCACGAAAGGGAATCAGTGGTTGGGGAGGGAGTGAGACAGGGTTGTAGCCTCTCCCCGATGTTATTCAATCTGTATATTGAGCAAGCAGTAAAGTAAACAAAAGAAAAATTTGGAATAGGTATTAAAATCCATGGAGAAGAAATAAAAACTTTGAGGTTCGCCGATGACATTGTAATTCTGTCAGAGACAGCAAAGGACTTGGAAGAGCATTTGATCGGAATGGAACGTGTCTTGAAAGGAGGATATAAGATAATCATCAACAAAAGCAAAACGAGGATAATGGAACGTAGTCGAATTAAGTCGGGTGATGCTGAGCGTATTTGATTAGGAAATGAGACACTTAAAGTAGTAAAGGAGTTTTGCTATTTGGGGAGCAAAATAACTGATGATGGTCGAAGTAGAGAGGATATAAAATGTAGACTGGCAATGGCAAGGAAAGCGTTTCTGAAGAAGAGAAATTTGTTAACATCGAGTATAGATTTAAGTGTCAGGAAGTCATTTCTGAAAGTATTTGTATGGAGTGTAGCCATGTATGGAAGTGAAACATGGACAGTAAATAGTTTGGACAAGAAGAGAATAGAAGCTTTCGAAATGTGGTGCTACAGAAGAATGCTGAAGATTAGATGGGTAGATCACATAACTAATGAGGAAGTATTGAATAGGATTGGGGAGAAGAGAAGTTTGTGGCACAACTTGACCAGAAGAAGGGATCGGTTGCTAGGAGATGTTCTCAGGCATCAAGGGATCACCAATTTAGTATTGGAGGGCAACGTGGAGGGTAAAAATCGTAGGGGGAGACCAAGAGATGAATACACTAAGCAGATTCAGAAGGATGTAGGTTGCTGTAGGTACTGGGAGATGAAGAAGCTTGCACAGGATAGAGTAGCATGGAGAGCTGCATCAAACCAGTCTCAGGACTGAAGACCACAACAACAACACATTTCTCTAGAAAACAAGACATTACTTTGTTGACAGTGTAGCTTCATCTGCAGTGTTCCCTGAATTTCAGTTCAAATTTAGGGTATTTATCTTAAGCTACGAGCTATTGCAAATTTAAAACCACTATTGTGCTTGGAAAATTTCGTGCTATAATGTTTGCGACACGTGTTTCAGAAATATGGCTCAGTATAAGAATTAGTGGTGCCCAAAATTTAAATTATTTAACAAATAGCTATTAAAATAGAACATTTTAGGAGGAACTTAATATCCTCTCATAATTTGCAAAAATTGGCTACAAAGAAACTGGCTAGGTATTAATTTTTGATTTCCAGATTTACAGAATCTTATCTCCTGAGCTAATGGGTTTACTGCAAAACTAATTGCACCACAGTATTCAGGTCCAATATCTTTTGACTGTAATGATAACAATCTAAACTAGTTCAATAGTTGGATATTGTCTCAGATGTACAGACAGTTTGCCCTCATCAGAAGTGTGTGTAGTCCAGAAAGGCAGCTGATGCACTTAGCGTGACAAGGGCCACTTGTGTAAGAGCAGATCCCTGCATAATGCTGGCCTATGCCATGTTCGCGGTGGCTCGTGCAGCGTTTCTGTTTCAGTACTCGGGCACATTCTCAAGCTTACAGATCTTCTTCCCTTGAGTGCTTTGAATAGCTACAAATGTAGTGTGCAGAGCTTCAAATGACAATGTAGAATATCTGGAAAAAGCCAGATACTATAGAAAAACCTTTGATCATCCATGCTGTCCTTCTCTGTACGTGTTCAATACCTGCTGTCAATGCCATTCGTTATGAGCTCCACACACTTGAGCAGTATTCTGCGATAGGTTGCACAACTGTTTGGTAATCAATACCTTTGTAGAGTATTTGCATTTTCCTGATAATCTACCAACGAACTGAATTCTGCCCGTTGCTGTGCTGTGACCATTCAATTTCATATCCATACAAAGTGTTACAGCTAGGTATTTGCACGTGTTGACCAATTCCAACTATGACTCATTTGACATTACGGTCATAGGCTACTACACCTTTCTGTTTTTTTGAAGTTCAAAGTGTACATTTCTGAACATGTAAAGCAGGTCGCTAGTCCTTGCACCACTGTGAAATAATATCAAGATCAGACTTAAATATTTGTAGAAATGTTTTTCAGCCAATACTTCATTATAGATAACTTCATCATCTGCAAAATATCAAAGGTTACTATTAATATTGTCTGAAAGGTTATAAACATACCACATGAACAGCTAGGGTCACAACATACTTTCCTGGGGCACACCTGAACTTACTTCTATCAGATATTCATAATTAAAGTGCAGAAATTCACAGAGGTCCAGTGTGGGCTGTAATTGTCACATGGCAGAAAAACTCGGTACATAAGCTGACGTGTGAATGCAGACCAAATTTATGTGAGAAAAAAATTGATTCCAGTTTTTGCCAGCAGGTGCAAATGTGATGCTGTACACTGTTTCACACTGTCACTTGACAAGGTGAGTGAATAGTAGGGCTATCGATAAGAGAGACCGTGTGCTGTCAGTGAAACTGTTTTAAGTGAACAACAGCAATTACTGCACTGCATTGAGAGATTATCACAGACTGTAGGGCTTGAGGAGAGGCCAAATATCACTAAACAGATTAAAGATGATGATAATGATATTTGAAAACATGGGTGAGCTTTGTGTGACATCTGGAAGAGGAAGGCTCCTATCCTGGTGGAAGTTATTGACGAGGTAACTGACCACGCAGCATGTTCCCCTGGTAGTGCTAGTGCTTGTGCAGTGTCATCAGAATTGTCCACACCATAGTCCCAACATGCAGAAGGTTTTGCACTCTGTTTTACACTGTTACCAGCACAAGATCTAGGCTATACTGGTACCAAAACAAGAACTAGGTGGTGCAGTAACTGAAAACTCATAATCTGCAGCAATGTTCTGATGTTCTGAATTTGCTCTTCAGTGTCTGGCACGGATCCGAGTTGACGACATGTGGCCAGGTAATATTCTGTGGAGTGACAAAGCACATTTTACACTTAAGTGTGCAGTGAATATACAGAAGTGCCAAATTTTGATACTTTTAAACCACATGTTGTACGCGAAGAGCCATTGTGCTTGCCGTTTATTTTTGTACGATGTAGATTCACAAATGTTTTTATTCTCGGTCTGTTCTTCTTTGAAGAGAATAAACCAAGATGGCTTGTCAGGTGTACAGTGATATCTCCACATTATCGAGACCTCTTTGTACAGCGTGTGATTCCTACTTTGGAAGAGTGCCACTGTATTGAAGCCACAGTTTTTGTGCAAGACGGGGCAACACCTCATGTCGCTTTTCCAGTGAAAGATCTGCGTAATGCAACCTTCTACGAATGTGTTATCTCCAGAGGTTTTTCAGATGCATGGTCTGCAAGATCACCTGATCTGTTACCCTGTAACTTTTGGATCTGGGGATATCTAAAGAATGTGTTTACCAGGGACCCATTCAGTCTCTACCTGACCTAAAGTTCATTATACAGGAATATGTTGCTTAGATTCCACCAGAACTGCTGCAAGCAACTGTTGATCATGTCATTTTATGGATCAGCATCTTGTTGATGTCTCTGGTGCTCATACAGAACAAGTTGTGAGACAGCAGTTAATAAAATCAACATTATGCCTTTCTCACTTGTTTAACGTTCTCTGCCCATGTTCTGTTCTTAACCTATTACACATGGAAACATTTCTATACATCTTTCTTGCATTCACCGTGCCCGATTTGAACTATCCCAAGCCCCCCCCCCCTCCCCCCCCCACCCCCCCCCCCCCTCCCGCACTCGAAAAGTTGGTTGTGTATTAATGCATTAGAATATTTACCAAGTGTCACTGCCATATGATAATTACCATCCACACTGAAACTCTGTGAGTTGCTGCACTTTAATTATAACAATCTCGTACAGTTATTGATTACTCACCAGCTGAAATAAGATGTTGCATTGTTCGTACCAACACCAAGAAATCCTCAGCCCAGTCACAAATTTCAGTTGATGTTCCATATGATCATATTTTTGGTAACAAGCATGATTGTGGTACTGAGTCAAATGCTTTTCAGAAATTAAGTTACTTGCCTTGATAGCCAAGCGCATTAAAGCACTGCTTCCAGGACACAGGAAGGTGTGCCTGATCCGGATCAAATCTGCCTTGTGAATTAACAATGAAGGCTGATGAACTGACCGCCTAGCTGTAGTTTTTAGGCCGTTTCTGACATTGCAGTAGGTGAACAGTTGGCACGTACCCATGTTCCGCTCCAGATACACGTTGCGGAAACATTGGGATAATGTTCTCATGCTGTCATATGAGATTAACTCCAGACACAGACAGGTGGGGTACACAGAATCCATCCATGGAGGAGTGGGGGGGGGGGGGGGGGGGGGTGAATAAGGAGAATTCATACAGGCAGATACGTTTTATGCATCATCTCTCTGTCTATAGCCATTTGGTTCGTTTTACACCTATTATGCAGTTGTCTCGGTTTCTTTAGAAGTAGATTTAAAGTGACTGTATACCATGGTGGTCATTTCCTTCATGAGCTGTTCTACTAGATCCATATCTATCAAGTACCTGGTCAGCTGTTCTTTTAAGCTTTACCCACTGTTATTCCATGTGCTCCTCTCCAGGATGTCCCACGAAACACGCATTATCTCAGCTTTTTTCGGCTCTGGTGGGTATGATGGGTAGCGAGATCTTACTAAATCAATTGCCGCATCCCAAGCTCCTTTTAAATTGAAACAACCATCTCGGTTACTTGGTTTTCCAACATTTTTATTTCAACAGACTTCTTAACCGTGCCACCCCAGAAATGTGACATTTGCACCACGACATTGGTCTCGTTGTATTTATTTCATGATTATATTTGAGGCAGTGCTTAGCGACAGCTGATTTGTTTGGTTGTTTTGTTAGTTTGTGTTGATGATATTTTTTACATTCCCCTTGACTGTTCTGATAGTGTGCTCCACTTAACGGTGTGCCACATTCGCATGCAGTGCACCTGGCTTTCGGGGACCAAGCTCATCTTTAACAGTGCAAAGAGCACTTTTTGAATTTGTTAACGTCAGTAAAATACACTGGATGCCATGTTTTTGTAGGAGTCCAGCAGTCTTTCCAGATATTGTACCAACAGAAGATAGGTAGTGATTCTTGGCTTCTCTCTGTCATGCTTTCTAGCACTTTTTCGAGCATTATTCATTTTGATTGCAACACTCACTCAGTATTTTGATCAGAGTACCCATTGGTCTGGAACACTATTCGTAAGTGTTCTAATTGCTCGGTGAGGCTCTCTTTCTCTGAAAGTCTGTTGCACCAAATTTGTTTGTGATGGCTGACGATTGCTCAAGGTATGAAGTTGAAAAAGAGGGCCAGCAATATTTTATTCGCATACACTGAGAACTAGGGATCCTATCCCACAATACTGCTCAAGTGTGTGGAACTCATAACAAATGGCATTGACAGCAGATATTGAATACATACAGAGGAGGACAGCATGGATGATTTCAAGGTGTGCTGCTTGCTGATGAGATGCTGACCTCGTGTCTCCATTCCTCGAGATAACACAGTCCTTAAGAAAGATATTCCATGCCAAATATTCGGGACCATAGAGCTTGTACACCTTCAGACAAGGAGAGCCTCACTGAAGAATATCAACAGCTCTGAAACAAGAACTATTCCATTTGACCAATTAAATGGCCGATGCTGACAAAATCAACTACTGAGGAAGAGACTATAATTGAGAAAGAAAGACAAAAACCAAGAATGACTTATTTACCTTACATTGGCCCAGTCTGCAGATACATCAGTAGACTCATATGGGAACTTGGCACCTATTTATTTTGCTCTCTTCAGCAGAGATAAAAAGTCTTCTTTGCAACATTACAACACTCTAGTTATCAAAATTCATGTGGGTACCACATTCCTTGTCAATATGAAATGACTTATGTGGTGCACTGTTAGAACAATTGGGATGGTATGCAAAGATCACACACATAACGACACACTCGGCTAACTCAGTCGAGCAAATCAGCTGTCGCTGTGCAAGGCCTCAAATACAGTCATGAATTTGAAATGTGATGGGGTGAGTACTGTGGTGTAAATGCCATGTTTCTGGGGCAGTATAATTAAGCAGTCTATTGAAATAAAGATGTTAATATATCAACAGAAATAATCAGTTTTTGAAAACATAATTGGATTGTAAAAAATCTACTCACCAAGCAGTAGCAGAACGCACACATAAAATGTATGCAAGTTTCAGAGCCAGTGGCTCCTCATTCTGGCAGTAGGGTTGAAGGGAGAGAAATGGGGCGAAGGAAAAGGAGTGGTGAAATTTGGGAAAATAGTAGAGTTTAAAAAAGTTGCCCTGAAGTGTGGGTCAGGAGAGACTTACCAGATGGGTTGAGAAGGAATCTTTCAGTCCTTTACCTTCACCACTCTTCCTTCAACTTCAACCCTTCTTCCAGAAGGAGAAGCCACTGACTCTGAAAGCTTGCATATTGTTATTCCTTTTGTATGTCTGTTCTCTTGCCACCACTTGGTGAGTAGATTTTTTACCTATCCAATAATGAAATACAGATTTTGGAAGACCTGATGAGCCAGGTTAGAGGTTTCAGTTTAAAAAAAGGGGCTTGGGGTCTGGCACTCCAGTAATTAAGATTTTGCTGGGTGTCATATTCACCAGAGTTGGGAAATTGAGGGAAAGTGCATTTCACAGAATGTCAGTGTGGCCTATGAAAACAAATGAGCAAAAAGGGAAAACAGGCATTGGGAGTCAAATTAAGCTATAAGTAGCAGCTTGAGACTGACAGTAGGTCACAGTGTGATTGGAGTTCAGGCAGCAAGTACACACAACAGCACAACTTGCACCACCTGAAGGAGACAAATGGGTCGGCCATCAAAGTCTTGTGTAGAAAAATGGAATCGACAACTAGACTGAACAACCTGAAGCACACCACTAATTGATCACAATGTGAAAACCTGAGTCTTCAAACATCATCTTACTGTGTCTTTTGCGGATACTGTCATCAGTGGTTTACAAACAGTATAGTCCAGAAGGAACATATGTTGAAACATTTGCAACAGCTGATGACCCTGACACATGCAGCTACCTGTATTACAAACGAGATCCATAGATTTCTATGTGTCGTGCTTCACTTGCTTACTTGTGCTTTTGAAAATATAATGTAACTGTATAGATAAAAAATCTGCTAAGCAAGTGGTGGCAATAGAATACAAGTATAAAAAAGTTATTACATATGCAAGGTCTTGGAACCAGTGGTGCCTTCTTCTGGCAGTTGGGTTGAAGGGGAAAGAAGAGGGATGAAGGAAAAGGACTGGACAGGTTTAGGAAAAGTTGTAGAGGCTGGCAAAGTTACCCAGAATCCTGGAGCCGGGGAGACTTACTGGAAGGGATGAGAAGGAAAACATTTTGTAATTTTGTATTTCGTATTTTTCATGTTACATAAATATGAGTTCTAGTTTTTCACAATAGCATTCGTACTCTCTTTAATGGTTTCTGTTTTGGAGTGCCAGTGAGTGCAGAATTACTAGCAAAACCACAAAAAACAAAGAACTATCATCTACAGACACATACAGAGACATAAGTAATTACAGTGTGTTTAACTCACAGGGTGGATCTATTTATATCTAGATATCAATCTGTGCATCCAAAGGTAAAAGTTATATGCAATTAATATTTCATAAAATTTACATTAGAAGTGCTTTTCAAATTGTAATACAAAAATTATGGAGATAGCAACAACAACAACGATAACAACATCAACAACAATAATAATGACATCTTGGATATTCAGGAATCCAGCCGGATGTTCGCGTTGTTCTCACATGATATTTCAACAGCGTTCCCCGCTATCTTCTTCAGGTGCTACCTGAGACTGGTCCTTGGGTCGATCAAGTCCAGTATTTATGCCTGGAACGAGCTGGGCGTTCCCTAATCGGTCTGCGCCGAGTCGAGTGTTCCATTCTCAAGCGCTCAGAACACTGGTCCACAGAGCACAAAATCTGTCAGATCCTGATAATTTGGCCACGGAAATGGAACATTTACGATCTGTGTTCTACAGGAATGGGTACTCCTCTGGAGATATCCAGAAGGCACTTCAACCTGCCAATCAGCTGAAGGATACAGAAGAAGAACCAGAAGAGGCAAAGAAGATGGCATACCTGCCATATGCCAGACCTATCTCTGCCAAAATTAGCAGGATTCTCCAGAAATATGACATCAAGAGCGTATTTTGCCCACCCACCAAAATTGAGGCTGTGCTGGGGAATCTAAAAGATGACCTGGGGCTACTCAAGCCAGGTATTTACAACATACTGTGCCAGTGTGGGACGTCATACATTGGCCAGACCACCAGAACTGTGGACATCAGGTGTAAAGAACACCAGAGACATACCAGACTCAGACAGGCAGCTAAATCAGCCATAGCAGAGCATGTCTGGAACTTGGTCATTCAATGGATTACAATGACACCAAGATTAAGACATCAAGATTTTGGGACAGTGTCTTTAAAGAAGCCATTGAGATTAAGGTCACAGACAACCTAATCAACCGTGACTCGGGATACCAAATCAGCACTGCCTGGAATCCAGCACTTGAGTTTGTGAAAACTCAACGCAGGACACTCTGGGATTCTACAAGAAATAGAAGTGGAGGCCGAGAGAACAGCCGTGAGACAAGGTGTCAGACATTAGAGACCAGATTTGACACACCCCAGATCATGAACTCGACTTCAGAAGACGGCCGGGCTGTGCGCAGACGGCGGTCGCAACACCGGCGACCAGAGAGGGCCAACGTAGCCGCGTCTGGCGGGTGCGGACCGATTATGGAGCGCCCAGCACAAAACAGAAGTGGAAATCATAGTAACAGTCATGAGACAGAGTACCTAGTATCTCAGATCGGGTCTGACACATCTCAGATGATGACCATAACCGTTGAGGACGGCCAAAACGGGCACAGACGGCAGTCGGAACGTCTGCGACTGGAGGGGTCCATTGAAGCCGAGTCTGGCAGGCACAGACCACAGACAGAACACTCGACTCGGTGTGGACCAATTAGGGAATGCCCAGCTCCTTCCAGGCATAAATACTGGACTCGATCGACCCAAGGACCAGTCTCAGGTAGCACCTGAAGAAGTCAGCGAGTCACGCTGTTGAAATATCGTGCGAGAGCGATGCGAACATCCGGCTGGATTCCCAAATATCCAAGATGTCAACAGATTGCTGGGAAAGCATAAAAAATAACAGTAATAATAATAATAATTTCAGATTTTTTCAGGATTAAAACAAAAAATGTTCGACATAACTTCACTGGTTAGATTCTCTTTTTGAAAAAATTTCTTGTTACATGTTTTTACATTTGTACATAAGTAAAATAATACTCTATACCTTATTAAACCATTATTATGATTTTTGAACGATGTCCATGTATCGAGTAGTACATTTATTTGGGTGTATCGAAAAGTACATTAAAGAAAAATGTAACCTCTCTCCTGAGATCATTTGTGTTTAGAACAATAAATTCGTAAATGAACTGTGAAGTGGGAAAATCTTGATGTGAGTAGAAATTTTGATCCAACAGACAGAATTTTGTTATATTTGAGTCATTCAGTCAGTAAATAAGGACTCACAATTTTTTTCTCAGAACGTATTTGTTCTTAACACCTTGAGGACCAGCAGCTTAGACACATTCTTGGTCCAGTGGACCAGCCATTTTTAGCATTTTTTTGAAATGTCACTGGCACATTTCTATTTAAGGTATCTTGAAACAGAAAACATATTTTGAAAAAAAGTCTTTATGGTTTATTTTAAATATTTATTTTAATTATATTGGTTGATAACAAAATTAATAACAACAAACGTAAAATGTATGGTTTCAGTTTCACAAAAAAAAATGTTTTTTAGTCTAGTGTAAATTCACAGGCAATTAGGTTCAGTGTGGAAGAGTTTGAAGCACTCTGGCACGCCGAGTGGTACACTGCAGTCTGTACACCACCAGCTGGTTTCCTTCCTACCTGCTTTACCACTAGATAGTTTTTTTGTTTTCTCAGAAAAAACTCACACTCTAGTTGGACACTCCTTCATCACAGTGGCTGGAATATTTCTGCAAAGTGGTGTCCTAGAAGTTTGTTGCTGTGAGTTTCACTAGGAACATTGTTTAGTGCCAAATTTATACCTTTGTGAATCAGTCCTTCGCCAATTTGTTGTAGAAAAGTGGAAAAATAGCAGCTCCTTCTTTGAGCAGGAGTCCTGGTTTTCTGGTATAAGACAAATGCATTTGTTGCAGCCATTATAAGCATGTGAAGAACAATTCCTTCCACCACATCATCTGTTTCCTCCTAAACGCATAGTAAGAAATCATGTGATCACTTCTATCGACCCCCGTTTTGTAAATATTATAGTCAAGAATGGCAATTGGTTTTGATTTTACTTTGATACCTTTACAGACGAATGGAAAAACTGGTAGAAGCCGACCTCGGCGACGATCAGTTTGGAATCCGCAGAAATGTTGGAACACGTGGGGCAATACTGACTCTACGACTTATCTTAGAAAATAGATTAAGGAAAGGCAAACCTACATTTCTAGCATTTGTAGACTTAGAGAAAGCTTTTGACAATGTTGACTGGAATACTCTCTTTCAAATTCTAAAGGTGGCAGGTGTAAAATACAGGGAGCGAAAGGCTATTTAAAATTTGTACAGAAACCAGATGGCAGTTATAAGAGTTGAGGGGCATGGAAGGGAAGCAGTGGTTGGGAAGGGAGTGAGACAGGGCCGTATCCTATTCCTGGTGTTATTCAATCTGCATATTGAGTAGGCAGTAAAGGAAACAAAAGAAAAATTTGGAGTAGGAATCAAAATCAATGGAGAAGAAATTAAAACCTCGAGGTTCACCGATGACATTATAATTCTGTCAGAGACAGCAAAGGACTTGGAAGAGCAGTTGAACGAAATGGACTGTGTCTTGAAAGGAGGATATAAGATGAACATCAACAAAAGCAAAACGAGGATAATGGAATGTAGTCAAATTAAGTCGGGTGATGCTGAGGGAATTAGATTAGGAAATGAGACACTTAAAGTAGTAAAGGAGTTTTGCTATTTGGGGAGCAAAATAACTGATGATGGTCGAAGTAGAGAGGATATAAAATGTAGACTGGCAATGGCAAGTAAAGCGTTTCTGAAGAAGAGAAATTTGTTAACATCGAGTATAGATTTAAGTGTCAGGAAGTCGTTTCTGAGAGTATTTGTATGGAGCATAGCCATGTATGGAAGTGAAACATGGGCGATAGCTAGTTTGGACAAGAAGAGAATAGAAGCTTTCGAAATGTGGTGCTACAGAAGAATGTTGAAGATCAGGTGGGTAGATCACGTAACTAATGAGGAGGTACTGAATAGGATTGGGGAGAAGAGAAGTTTGTGGCACAACTTGACTAGAAGAAGGGATCGGTTGGTAGGACATGTCCTGAGGCATCAAGGGATCACAAATTTAGCATTAGAGGGCAGCGTGGAGGGTAAAAATCATAGAGGGAGACCAAGAGATGAATACACTAAGCAGATTCAGAAGGATGTAGGTTGCAGTAAGTACTGGGAGATGAAGCAGCTTGCACAGGATAGAGTAGCATGGAGAGCTGCATCAAACCAGTCTCAGGACTGAAGACAACAACAACAAAACAACAACAACAACAACAACAACCTTCCTTTCTATGAACATATGTGTCAGAGCTGGTCATTTTGTGCACAGTGAACAGGCATGGTACATCTCTTGTGTCTTTCCACTTCAGACAAAGCAGATGATTCCTCCTCATTGACACAGACTCATACCTTTTCAGTTTTTTGGAAACAATTTCGTTTGGTAGTTCTTTCCATTTAGTCATGCATGAACCTATTGCTTTCATTTTATGTTGTCACAGAAAATCGAATACTGCTGGTGAACTACAAAATGTGTCCATGTAAACAGTGTGGCCTTTTCCCAGGTAATCTGCTAGCAACGTCTCCAATAATGTTATTATAGAGTTGTCTTGTGTTCCTTTCCAAGCATATACTTCTAATCTAAGAACTTAACCAGTTTTGGAATCACAAACAGTAAACATCTTGATTCCATACTTGTCAGGTTTATTTTTTATGTAAACCCGAAATACCACTCTTCCACAAAAACCACACATGCCTTCATCAATAATGAGGTTTTCTGATGGGTAAAATGATTTTTGTGATTCTAATAAGAAATGATCCAGGATTGGCCTGATTTTATGCATGGGGTCATGCTGAGGTTGACTTTTTGGAACGTATTTTGCATTGTCATTCAAATGCAGGTTTGATAATATTGCATTGAATCTATTTCTGGCCATAGCAGAACCAGGGAAAGGGTTAAAATAAAATTGTTGGTAGACCAGTAATTTGTCAGTTTTGCTTTTTTTCACAAGACATATGTGTATAAATATGCCAAAAAACAAATACATTTCGTGCAGCTTTACTTCCACCCACAAATTACAAAAACTGTGAGGCTTTACCCTGGAAACTGCTTTGAGTTTGTCATAAACAGACTTTGCATATCTGTTCTTTTCGGATTTTGTGTGTTTCATTATGGAATCGGGGAAAAAGATCGAAAACACATTGAGAGGAGTGGAATTCTCATGAACAGCTGCTATTACTCCACTTTTCTCTGCAAGTTGTGGCACAGTACTCTCATTGTCAGCAAATTTACAGCCTAATTCGGCACCAGTGGGTTTTTCCCGCAAAATTCGTTGCCTCTTTGTTGGAGGTACAGACAGTTCTGTTGCAGCTAATGTCAGTGTTGCCAAGGATGTACTTTGTTCAGTTAACACTGACTGCACAGATGCAGCAGTCTCATCAGATTCCTCTGCAAGATAGACGAGACAAACAGAAATAAATTTTCTGCTAACTGAAGCAACTCGAGCAACGTAAGTTGTAATAATAACACTGAAAAAAAGCTGCTCTAGACAGCTCCTTACCTGTATCTGGATCCTCTTCATTCTCTTCACATTCAGACAATTTCCACTGAGAACCAGAATCATCCAATTCTTCTTCTAAGGCTTCTAAAATTTCTATCTCACTCAGAAAATGTGACATATTTGAGAGAAAAATTAACAATAAATGGCAAACAGTAATAAGAACATTTGAAACTCACAGCTACACAAATGCACAATGGCGCAGCGTGCCACGGAAGTTGCTGTATGTGTCTTGCCATTTCTTTTGATGTAGTTCTAAAACCAGAACACAGAGGGGAGCAGCAGTCGAGGGACATATAGGAAGGTGTTCCACGAAGCAGTACCACAGTAACTGGCCTGCTCCCAGATGGCTAATAGGCTGTGAGTGGTGTGCATATACTCTGCACCTATACTCGGGTGCAGTCATTTTGAAGCAGTTCTGTGTCCTGACCTATGCTCGGGCTCAGTCGCCCAAGTGTCAGTAGTTGCAATTTGGAGAAAATATCAGTCAACTTTTTTTTTCATGTACTATTTTTGTACATGGTCTCTCCATCACATTCTATGGCCTTATGCCTTTTTAAGAGCATGAATATCCTGTTGGTAATAGCTCTTATCTGGTGCTGTTAGCCACAGTTTCACTGCACAACTTATGATCTCATTATCTTCAAAATGTGTCTTACATAGATAATACTTCAGTGGCCCAAACAGATGGAAGTCCAAGGACACCAGCTCTGAGCTGTAGGTTGGATGACAAGTGATATCCAACCCAGTTTGTCGATGTCTTCCCATGACATGAATTTTGTGTGTGGATGTGCATTGTTGTGTGGAGGGAGATTTCTTTTGGATTCTTGTCAGACTTAAAACATTGGAAACAGTTCTTGAGTTTTTTCAGTATTCACATTTCTTCTTCTTCACCTTGTCCCATATATCTACAGGATCGCCTCCAGGATGGAGGTGTGCATCGTCTTGAGTCTCATGTTCAATTTTACACATTGTTTACCAGAGGCATTACGTGGGTACCAGCCCAGTATTCAGTCATCATATATGACTCTGAAGTAGTGGTTTATCCTTTTGGCGACACATTGATGAAAATGACTCCGTCACATCCAGAAGACTGTCATCACGACTTTGCCAGCAGAGGGAACAGCCTTAATCTCTCTCTCTCTCTCTCTCTCTCTCTTTTTTCCCCCCTTTCTGATTTTGGGTGACACCACTCCAGTGACTGTCCTTTAGTTCCCAGTGCATCCAGTTTGGATCATCTACAATGATCTACGACAGAAGGGCCCATCCATCAGCCTCAGATTGCCCCAACAGTTCACATGAAATAGTTTTTCTTTGAAAATTGTGGATTGTTTTGAGTGTTTATTGAAGCTATCTTGAGGATGCCTTTGAATATCCAAGAGTGTCAATCATAGTAGACTCACTTCCAGTGCTCATTGATACCTGGAGAGCCAACCGTCAATTGTTATGTGATGGTCTACACAAATAATGGCATCTGCATGATTTGCCTTGTAGGGAACAGTGGTTGTTACAGGATGTCTTGAACGTGGCCAGTCGTGAAGCTCAGTTTCTGTCCAGCAGTACTCTTGTTAATTGCATCACTATCAAACACTACACACAATTGTTTATGGATGTTCAACACAGTTTCTTTTTCTGCAACCAAGAATTTAATTACAGCACATTCCTTGTAAATCATGTCTTGTGTTGATACCATTTTGGTGTTTCACTACAGCTCTGTCATCTGTTGGAATTGTTTGAAACTTCACACACAAGCAGAAAAAACATAGAATTTGAAGCACCTAAAGGGACGTTCCTCATATATATATATATATTAACAGCTTGAGAAAAGAAAAAAGAAAAAAAAGACTTTATTTATTGAAAAAACTCTTAAAAATAAGAAATATAAAATTTTGTAAATTATCTTCTTGTATGTAACCAAGCTTTTTTTCCCCTTGCAGATTGCGAGCTCTTTTCAAAGGTCTGCTTCCGAGACTTCTGCGAAGAGGTGTTGGAAGTGCCCTAATGGTGGCTGCTTATGACTACACGTATCGTTACCTTACCAATGGATTCTCAGAGTAGTTCTGTTGGTGATATAATCACAATTTGTGTCTAGTTTCTCTAGTCCAGTCAGCAATGGAGTGTGTGCATCAACAGAATTGCATGGGAGCATAGGGGTCTTTTTCATAGGATTTTAAACACTAGTATTATAGAGGAGCCATTAAGCTGAGCAAGTGATGTGGTAACAGGTTGTGAAACTTATCTGTGCCTTGATCACTGTTAACGCTTTGGGAGCTGAATGAAAATATTGGCGGTTGCTTTGTGGATTTTTTTTTTTTTTTTTAACACTGAAAAGAACATTTCCTAAAATGTGTGTAGAATATCATTGGTGCTAACTCATGTTTGTGTGCAAAGTCTTCCAAGGTAACGGAGTTGTAACCGTCTTGGCCATTTGGTAGTTTTGAGCACAGAAATGTATTTCAAATGTTCAGATATGCTATTTTTGTATGTGAAATTTGATATGAAAATAACTTATGTCTTCATATTTTATATTGTTTTTCTTTGTGCTCTGTCAGTCTCAGTGTCACACCTATTGGACAGACTGATTTTTTGTTGTTGTTGGTTTAAGTGACTGACAGTCATGTCCACGAGCAGTCAGCGTGCTTGGTGACAGAAAACTTAACATTCTTCCCAGATGAGAAAAGGAGGAGGAGGTAAATGACTGAATATAGAAATACAGAAGTTGGTGACGGAAATTTTGATAGGCTAGTGCTGTACCAATAATTTGATGTCAAAAGGTGTTTGGCCAGCTACAAGCTGTTCCATTTGTCTTGACCACCCTGAATAACTTTTTGTCCAGAAGCAAAATAAAAAATGTATCAAGCAAATGTTGTTTAGCTACGAGGGGCCATCAACCAGCACAGTCAGCTTTCTTGTAGCTAACAATGTAGGAAAAGATAGACTGCTACTTACCATAAAAATGACACGAAGTTGCAGACAGGCACAGTTAAGACTCTTACACAAAACTTTCGGCCACAGCCTTCATCAGCAAAAGAGAAACATACACCATTCAGACGAGAATGGGGAGGAGATAATAGGACAGAGGGGTGGAAACTGTTGGGTGGAGGATGTGGGGACAGTGTGTCACCCTAGGTTGAGGCCAGGGTAATCATGGGAGCAGAAAATGTATCGTAATGATAACTCTGATCTGCACAGTTCAGAAAAGCTGGTGGTGGATGGGAGGTTCCAGATGGCTCAGGTAGTGAAGCAGCCATTGAAATCGAGCATGTTATTTTCAGCAGCATGTTGTTCCACCAGGTGGTCTAATTTGCTCTCGCCCACAGTTTGGTGATGGCTGTTCATCCTGGTGGACAGCTGGTTGGTAGTCATACTGTATAAAAAGCTGTGCAATGATTACAGCAGAGGTGGTAAATGACCTGGCTGCTTTCACAGGTGGCAGGGCCTCTGATGCGGTAGGGTAAATCTGTGACAGGACTGGTGTAGAAAGGGTTTGGAGGGGGGGATTTGGGCAGGTCTGGCACCTGGATCTTCCACAGGGACACAATCCTTATTTGTGGTAAGGAGCTGGAATTGGGAGTGACTTAGTGATGAACTAGGATGTTTGGAGGTTGGGTGGAAAGGATCTTTGGTAGAATGTTTCTCATTTCAGGGTGAAGGATGTGGTTCAGTTGTTCCAGTGTGTTGTGTTACTGGGTGATGAAGGGGGCACTCCTTTGGATCTGATTCTTGGTGATGGTGGGAGGATTGGGGGTGCGAGGGGAAATGGCCTGGGAGATCCGTTTGTGGACTAGGTCTGGGGCATAGTGTCTGTGAAGTACTTAGCGAGATGGGGAAGGCGTATCTGCAGTGGCGAGAACTCCCTATTCTGTATGCTGAGGGTCTCACTCTGCCAGAGTTGGTGGTGTGCTTGCTAATGTGTGCGAATGGCATGTGTTTCTCTTTTGCTGATGAAGGCTGCAGTCAAAAGCTTTGTGTAAGTGTCTTTTAATTGTGCTTGTCCGCAACTTGACATGTCGTCTACACAGTAAATAACGGTCTGTCTTTTCCTGCACACCTGAAGTTTCTTGTAACTTTGTTAATTATGAAGATATGGACAGCATTAAGTCTTTTCTAAATACCTGCCTGCTGCCTATATTTTTTATTTGATAATTCACTTCCTCTCCTCAAGACATACTCTGAAACATATTACAGTGTAAAATTCACTTAAATCTGGTGTTATTTGAGCATAATGGAAAATTAACTTTGTCTCTCAAGTACTGGCACACACAGCAGGTACACGAGGTAATATAACTATCCACTTGCTGGAAGTGGCAGTAAGCAAATTGAAACACAAGAAAAAAAGCACCCTGATCATCCAGTCAACCATCTTTAGTTAAGGAGTGTGTGAGTGCAGTGTTCACTAATGAAGAGAAAGTAGAAACACTACTCATCTATGGAGAATGTAAGTTAGCAGAACAGTAAGTAGAATAATGACTATGAAGTTTTTCATGACAGATTTCATGCATAAAAATTTCTCAGTTCACTTGTTGTGTCAAATTCAGATAAAATTCCAAACTTTCTGTAATATAGTCCTGAAACTGACTGTCACGAACTGACAAGGTTCTTTTATACCCACAGAATGGCACCTGTTTGGCTGGATTACGTCACGATGGTGCGTACATAGGTGGTGCCCTCTGTGTCCGCGAATTTTGCTTGTGCTCTCTATCTAGCAGCAGCATCCATCTCTTCAGGTGAGAAGTATTCCTCTGAGTTTTTTCCTTGTCAAGTGCACATTTCCGTGCATTGCTAAATGCATAGCTGGTGTCTCTTTTGAAGTTGTTTTCACAAAGTCTAATTTCAACTGCTTCTCTGATGACGAGTCCCAATAATTTCATGTGATGGCAGAGGGCACAGCCTGTTAAATACGCACAAGATTTTGTTTGAACATACGAGAATAATTGCTCACAAATCAAACTATTGGGACCCTATGATTGGAGAAGCAGTTGAAACTAGACTTTTTGAAAACAACTTCAATAGAGACACCGGTTATGCCCTTAGCAATGCATGGAAACTTGCACTTGGTAAGGAAAAAACACAGAGGAATACTCACAATTCACCACCTGATGCGATGGGTGTTACTGCAAGCAATGCTAGGTATAGAGTGCGAGCAAAATCTACAGATGTAGAGGGGCGCCACCTCTGTATGTGCCATCGTAGTGTAATCCGGCCAATCAGATGTTCTTCTGTGGGTGTAAAAGAGGGAATCTTGCCATTTCATGACAGCCAGTTTTAGTCGCTGATGAAGGTGATAGAGGATATCATCGAAAGCTTGGCATTTTATCCAAATTTGATGTGGCTAATGAGCTGGGAAATTTTTATGCAGTAAGTGCTATAATTATTTCTTATTGACACTATAGGTATTTAGGACAGCACTACAGCTTTCAAGTAATATCTTGTGCACAGTACTAGCAGTCCTTGATTCAAAGCTGCATCTTCATTACTTTTCTTCTGTTGTTGAAGGTGGGCATAACGCTACTCAGGCAGAGGATTTCTCGCCTTGTGATGCTTCAGGAAAGAGGAAGTTTTGACATGTGGCAAAGTAGTCATCGTTAAACTCACACAGATGAATCCGCCAAAGTTACTCCCCTACATTTGTAATAATGTGATGTTTGTGTGAAAAATGCACTGTGATAGCAAGTGAATTCCCAAGTCAGAAATATAGGCTGCTACTTAGAAAAGACTTATTGCTGCTGTTATCTTCATAACAAACATAGTTACCAGAAAGGCAGTAATGCTGGTTAATGTCTACTCATTATAGAATATTAATTGCATGATACTTTTTTGTATTTTGCTTCTGGGCAAAAGTTGTTTGTGGTGATGAAGATAGATGGGACGTACCACACACCAAGGTAGAAACAACAAAGTCACTGATACTTACCGTATTTACTCGAATCTAAGCCGCACTTTTTTTTCCGGTTTTTGTAATCCAAAAAACCGCATGCGGCTTAGAATTGAGTGCAAAGCAAGCGGATGTTCTGAAAAATGTTGGTGGGTGCCGCCACAACCAAGTTCTGCCATCGAATATATGTAGCACTACACAGGCATGCTTTGTAGCCACAAAGATAAATACTGGCACCAAAACCTCTGCGTCAGTAAATAACTTAAAAAAAGGTGGAAGACGAGCTTTTTTCCTCCGCCCCGAGTTTCGACCACTGCATTTTCATACCTTATCCAACGAAGTAAATACAAGTTCCGTATTGTTCATCTTCGAATGTAGCAGCATTTCAATGTACTACGAAAATCCGACTGGCAAGACTGTTTGGGATGTTTGTCAATATGGCCAACTCTACATTCTGAATTTTTTCCTACCTGTGAGAAGAGATGGTTGCTAACAGGAACTTTTATGAATTGTGAATCACATGCAGTATTCTCTTCACCATAAGAATAATACGAATATAAACATTTTGCCATGTATTTTTTCGTGTTTGCTGCTATCTCATTTAAATCCTGTCTGCCTACTAAACTACGAAAGTAGAGTGAGACAACAGCAAACGCGGAAGAATATGCATATCATGTCATTCGTATTATTCTTATGCCTAACAGTGATACAGTCAGAAATGAAGCACGGCAATTGACTAGATTTTTAAATCTAAGATGACTCTAATTTCTGTGCAGAATGTAATGAACTAAAGAGGTGCCTGCAAAGATTTTCAAACGAAGAAAAATTTTCGCTAAACTTTCATTCAGAACATCATCTGTCATACGCAGTTTATTATTTGGTTCTTGTTGATCATTACCAAAGAAAGCAGTAGTGTAAGTAACAACAAATAGCAGTCTCTTTCCATTGTTTCACTAATGAGACGATTCCTCTTTTTTTATTTTTTATTTATTTATTTATTTATTTATTTTTTTTTTTTAAATTGTAAGCGGCGGTAGCGTACAGTGTACAAAAGCAAGCCATGCCGCGAGCGGCGACAGGCCCTAAACACGCACTATCAGAATGCGACAAACACTGAATGACACAGTACAGTAATGCATTTTCAGCTTAGAGCGACGTAAACACCTATAACAAAGAAAACGGCGCTTATCAGATCAAAGAAAACTAAGCAATCAATTCAAACCAGACGAAGCACCTGAAAAAGGGAGGGTGCCTGTATAAATTCAGACGGAGCGCCTGACGCATAGCAATGGCTACCTGGTAAACCTTAAGTGCCAAGCTTACGACTCGAACCAAACTACTGTAGCTGTATCGTCATTCATTCGACCTAAATTGTGTCTCATATTACAATAGACCAACTTTGTTTTGATTTGGAGATGGCCCACAACTTTTCTCTCCCCATGAATTTCGAGTCTCAAATTTCAGGTGTGGCTCAGTTTCTGGAAATTTTTTTTTTCCTTGATTTCGAGTCTGATTTTTCAGGTGCGGCTTAGATTCGAGTGCGGCTTAGATTCGAGTAAATACGGTAAGTGTCGAAGGGGGCAGTGTTATTGGTTCACCATTGCAGTACACATGTGGTACCAGCTGTGCGCGGGTCTGTACTGGATACAGCTACACATTCTGTATTCTTGCACACTGTTGAATTTGGTAACACAGTAGGCCAACTACTTTTCTGACTGGTTCACACATACGGCAGTGTAAAATTACCATGTTGCAAAGAGAAACACAGGACATAATGAAAATAAACTACAATTACATTGCTGTCCTCACCTGCAATTGAATCACTTGCTTATTGTAACTTTCACGTAAGAATGTCAATTTCTAGAGTTTTAAACATTGTTTTCACGTGGTGGGTTGAACAAAGGCTTCCATCCAGTACCCATATTGACAGGTTTCACATTTTAATTACGCAAGAATTAATGTTAACAGGTTCCCAACAAATCCTGTCAGGACATTTCCATTAGCAATGGAGGAAACATAATTACAGAGAAGTGAGTATGAGATTTGTGGATGAAGTAGAAATAGCCTGAGAGACATGCTGGAGGAGCAAGTGTGAACGACACAACAATTCGAATATGTTATCACTATAAACAAAGTTAACAGTGTTTCTCAATTTTCAGTTCTGCAAATACTTAATGCAGAGTCATCTTCATTCCTTGCTCAACCAATATTACATAAAACATTACCAGAGTATGCTGGCTTATTATTGGCACTCTATTTGTGTTCAGAGGATGACCACATATGTAACTTCAGGGTGGCGATTCTCCTAGAAAACCCGTAATTCTCAGGGAATTACACTTTATCTGGAAAAATCAGGGAATTTTGTAAAATCTCTGGGAATCCTGTGTTTTAACCTAGCATTGAGATTCAGTTTTATAAACCACAAATTTTAAAATACTTAATATTTCAAAGCGTGGTATACAAATTATCAATTTTGAAAACTGTGGTTAAAACACAGTTCATGCTTGGTATGTAGCTCAAGTGACAGGAGAGAAAAGTCAGTATTGCTGTGTGCCTCCCCCCTCCCCCTCCCATCCCTCCCACTCACCATTAATTTATCAGGAGCTTCTTGACACCATCGTCATCCTGAAACCAGGAATTCTCCGCAATTTTTTTTAACTCTCATTTGTGATGTATACATTGCTGTAACCACCCACATGGAATGACTTTCCATGTAATTTGGAGGTAGCAGTGCTCCTTCCTTCCAGGGCTAACAAGGAGAGGTGAAACAGGTTTCGATCTCAGGTATCACATGCTGCAGCCATACACCCTAGTGGACCCTCATTTGCGAGTAATCGATGGAAAAAAAGTTTCGTAATTTTAAATGACATTCGGTAGTGTTAAGAGAGAAATTTTGTAAACGGGCTGTAATGGAAAGGGTAAGGCCTTCTTGAGCTGAAGATTGTGAGTTCGAATCTCATTAGGTATTTTAAATTAAAAAAAAAAATCTTTGTCTAAATGACTTTGATCATTATTTTTATTTAATTAATTGGTTTAAATGTAGTTTTTTATTTATATTTCTTCTCAGTTTTTGTTTACATCATTCTTTTTACACTCGGAATTTTTTCGAATGTGAATTTAATCATACTTATCTACTATATAATTGAAAATTCTGATCTATTGATTAAAAATCAAAAGACGAAACAATCTATCTATATTGACTGTGCAGTGGTGTCAAAATTGTATTTTTTGCCAGAAGATGAGTGTGTAATTGTTGTACAAGCATTTAAAACATAGCCTAAATTCCTATTGTGCTATGGAAAAGTAGAAACAGATGAAGATTTAAATGAAAGAAGGGATTATAAATAAAATTAAATTCAAGCAAAGTGGAGAATAGGAATAATGAATGCAATAACATGGACAAAAGAAAATTATGATAAAACAAAATAAAACAAGTTGAAATTAATACTTAAAATTAATTAAAATCACACGAGCAAAGATGTCAATTGGAAAAAAATTACAGGGAGAAAAATGAGAGCAAATGAAGTTCAAATAATGATTAAAATGATTAAAATGATGTGACAAAGAAATAGAAATAATAATTACATTTGAACCAATTAGTTGAATAAAAATAATGTTCAAAATAACATTGATAGAAATTTAAAAAGAAAAAATCGAAGTACCTTACAAGAATTGAACCCACGACCGTATGCACATCGATGTGTTACCCTATCCATCACATCAATGTCTTACCTTATCCATTACACCACAGAACCAGTCAATATGATACTACTTTTACTACCTTCTTTCTAATGTTACTGAGTGTCACGCAAAATTATTGTTGTGACTTTGTGACTCGCCGATCGTTCAAAGTGCCGCCGCGCAGTTACGCGCGTGCTCTACGTGCGGCGCTGTCTGCCAGCCATGCAGCAGCTGCGCCACCTAAGCGGCCAGCTGAGCAGCGGCCGCTAGACTAAGAGACAGTGCTTATTCGAATGCGAACGAGTACACATGTCAACTGACTCTGTGACTTATATGTGTTGTTGTGTTGTTCCTAAATATATGTGTTAAACTTGAAGTTCTAACAATTGGCGACGAGGTAGTGGATTTTTCCTTTTCACCGTTGACTCACAGGGTTCCATGGCTACTGTCGAGCAACTCTTGCAAAATCTCCTTGTACAGCAAACGCTTCTCACTGCAGCGATTCGCGATTTCGTCGCGGCGTCAAATGCGGGGCGTTTCTCATCGTTGGCTGTGCCTCCTTTTCCTACTTACGACGAGACGGCGGAAGACTGGTCTGATTATGAAAAACGTCTTCGACAGCACTTCTTGGCATTTCATGTCACGGATGAACAACCATGTAAGTCTCTGTTCCTTTCCTGGATTTCACCTCAAATGTATCGGTTGTTGTCGCAATTGGCTCCTTTGAAGGATCCTGCATCTTTGTCCTTTGCTGAAATGTTCTCACTTCTGTCTGTCTATTTTCAAAAGCAAACGCATGTGGTAGCCTCTCGTGTTGCTTTTTATCGTCAAAAACAACCAAATCAATCCTATCGCGCTTGGGCTGCTGAACTTCACGGCCTCTATCAATACCAACGCTTGCCATTCGGGGTTGCTAGCCCCCTGCTCTCTTTCAGTGATTCTTGGAACAATTATTGCTCCCTGTCCCTGGGTGTATCAATTACATGGACGACATTGTTGTCACTGGCTCCACCACTGAAGAACATCTTCAAAATCTCCGCAGACTTTTTAATGTCTTACAGACTGCTGGTCTTAAGTGTAATCTTCAGAAATCACAATTTTTTCAGGCCTCTATCACGTACTTGGGGTTTCAACTCTCTCGGGATGGTATTCGTCCACTTCAACAAACTGTCGCTGTGATCGATGCCCTTCCTCGCCCTACATCTGTTAGGGAACTGCAGGCCTTCTTGGGGAAAATAGCATACTATCCCAAG
This sequence comes from Schistocerca cancellata, assembly GCF_023864275.1. Classification (NCBI taxonomy): domain Eukaryota; kingdom Metazoa; phylum Arthropoda; class Insecta; order Orthoptera; family Acrididae; genus Schistocerca; species Schistocerca cancellata. The sequence continues at coordinate 10,098,906 of NC_064635.1, read as the reverse complement.
TTTTTACCATCTGCGGCGTCGGTGGCCCTGCCGTTCCATCCACAATCCAACGGTGAGGCTGAACGACTGGTCCGCACATTTAAGGCTCAGATGCGGAAACTTCTGACTTCTTCTGCTACTGATGAGGCGCTTCTCCAGTTTCTGGCGTCTTACCGTTTCACCCCCATGGGCGACCACAGCCCGGCTGAGCTCTTACATGGCCGACAGCCCCGCACGCTCCTTCATCTTCTGCGGCCTCCCGCCTCACGGCCGTGGGTGCCTTCACTTGGCCGGTTCACCGCCGACGACCTCGTCTGGGTACGGGGATATGGCAGGTGGCCAAAATGGAGCCCGGGCCGCATCTTAAGTCACCATGGCAGACGCCTGTATGAAATCCAGACGGACACGGGTGTTGCAGTGCGTCATTAGGACCAGCTTCGGCCTCGGGTGCCAGCAACGCCTGTTCCGAATGCCGCCACACCACCTTTTGCTCTACCTGATGCTCAGGATCTCTCAATACTCACAACACAGCCCTCTCACCGTCATCACGATGCCAGCACCAGAACGGACGCCACCAGGAGACGTGCCCATGCAGGAACCGGAGGACCATCCTCTGTCTGAGCGAATCTACTCGCCTCCTCCTCCAATGGACGCCGACACATCGCCCATGTCTCCTGTCATATCAACTGGCCTTGCCTCAATGGGCAGATTGGTGCATGGGGCCCCAGCAGATTCGACCCCTACGTCTCCTGTCATCTCGACCCGTTATCATCGGGGGCACTTCCGTCCGTACGGGAAGCCGCCTCCTCGAGACTTTACGGTGAGTCAAACGATGCCTATGGACGTTAGCCATCTCCAGGACACCTCCATCAAGACCAGTGCAACAATTTCGAAGGGTGGAAAAGTGTTGTGACTCGCCGATCGTTCAAAGTGCCGCCGCGCAATTACGCGCGTGCTCTACGTGCGGCGCTGTCTGTCAGCCATGCAGCAGCTGCGCCACCTAAGCGGCCAGCCAAGCAGTGGCCGCTAGACTAAGAGACAGTGCTTATTCGAATGCGAACGACTACACATGTCAACTGACTCTGTGACTTATATGTGTTGTTGTGTCATTCCTAAATATATGTGTTAAACTTGAAGTTCTAACACTTATGAATTCTGCCCCCCCCCCCCCCCCCCCTTAACTTGTAAATGAAGGGCTACCAGTGTGAATGGCTACAAGGTGGTATAGCTGGAATCTTACAACCAGCTGCTGGCAGCCAGAGCAACCACTGTTTACAGCCAGGAGTTATAAATGTCTCTGTGTCAGTTGGCTGCCAATCGCTCTCCGAGGCTACTTGAAGCTTGATCTAGGTTGTTCTGCTAATATATGTGTACACATGTCTTGTTTTGATGATATTGCTTAGGCCCGTATTACACTATCAAATTTCTTTGTCAAAGATTTGATCAAAGATATGATCAAATATTCATAAAATTTATTTGACAAAAATCTTTGACATGACGCTAAAAAGGGGTATTACACTGCCATCATATGTATCGTCAAAGTTCAAGATGGCTGACAACAACAACTTGTTATTAACCACAGCAGTTGCATGTACCACAATTGCACTGTGTGCAGATGTGGAAGAGAAGTGGGGGAAAAAAAGCAAACCCACCTGGGTGAAGCCGTGGGTTTTACGATGAGACGATAAAAGCATTCAACAAAACTTGTTACGTAGCGTGCAGTGGAAGACGTCAAGTCATACATAAATTACTTAAGAATGGCTGAGCATATATTTCAGTATGTGCTCAGTGAAGTGTGTCCTCATACCACAGAGCACAGTACTCATTGAAGAACTGCTGTATCTGCAGAAGAGAGGCTCACTGTAACACTCAGATTCCTTGCTACAGGAGAGAGTTGCTCTAGCTTACATTACAGCACTCGAATACCACAGTGCACATTAACGAAAATAATACTTGAAACATGTGCAGCAATTTATAAAAGAACTAAAGGACCAGTGTCTGAAGGTAAATAAATGTTTGTGCATTAAGAACTATTTTTATTTTGTAAACAAATCAATTACATTTTTCGTCCGAAAACCGTATCTCATGGCTAATGGCCTCTGCAATATTTTTATAATACTACAATCTTCTTAAACTATTTTTGTATTTAGGGTGTCTCATGTTGCAAAACACCTAATCAGCTTCATACATCTCTATTAATTTTGTAGTTGATGGTACACACCAATTGCATTTACTTTTACAGCAAATGGAGCATTAAACTTCACTTCTACCACAGTTTGTAAAATACTTCCAAGCTAGGGATGATACCATTCAGCAATACAACTGATGTATGAGGACTACAGCGAGAAGCTCCCGCATGGATGAGGTGGAGGTAAGTCTTGCACAGTGCATGCACATGAGTACTGCCAGTACGTGTTGTGGTAAAAGGTTCTTATAATGCCACTGAGTGTGGAAGAAGTTGCTGATAGAAGTTCAGCATGTTTAGAAAACGTCGGAACTCCCAAACAGTATGTGGGCGCACCATCTGCAAAATGCTTCTACCTTTTCAGCCAGAGGAAATGAGCCCTTCAATGGAATTCAGTGTCCTAAAAAATCGCTATGTGGCTGTCCAAAATTACACTTGGCTGTGTTTAGTACACGTCTTATGTATTGAGCCTTTCCAAGACTTGTCAGGTATTGCTCGTGTCGTTCCATGCTTGACAAGAAGATAAGCATGTCATGTAAGTATGTTAAACAGAAGGATAGTCCTGGCAGTACCACGACAATAAACCGCTGCCACGTTTGTGCAGCATTTCGCAAGTCCAATGTCATATACAGACTCTCAAACAATCTGAATGGGGTAGTGAGTGCTGTTTCTAGAATGTCTTCTTTCACTACATGTATTTGTGTACACACCTTAACACAGTATAGTACACTGTAAACTGTCACATCACATAATGCACAGTTGTAATCCAACAGTAGAGAAACAGGATAACAATCTGGCAACATGTGGGTGTAGAAGATATTGTAATCCCCAAAGTGCGCCATGCACCATCTTTCTTTTGCAGTAGGTGTATGTTAGAGGACCATGGACCACTGGATGGCCACATAATCCTCTCTCCCCCTGCATGTCATTAAATTGTGCATTTGTGATCGTAACCCCTCTGGGGTCAGACGTCATGGTCGACAGGAAACTGGTGAGCTATCTGTGGTATTGATATCATGTACAGTATCATGATATACAGCTTTCGGTGCTCCTGAGGGTCACGTCAAGGCTAGAAACCATACTCTGCAGCATCTGCCTGCATAACTTCAGCTGAGTGCACCACCGAGTAGCGACGGAACGCCAAAGCCACCAGAATGGTTACGCCATCCACTAACTGTGTTCACCTTATCTTGTAGCAGGTGATAGTTCACCAATAGATCAGCACCAACGATGGGTTCAGCGACATCTGTGACTGTAAAATCCCATATAAATGCTGGGTGCAGCTCCAGGTCTACTTCCATACACTGGGTGGGTGCCGTACATTGCTACTGACAAATTGTTCACAGCAGACACATAGAATAAGGTTGCTGATCTACAACAATTTAACAGTCTCCTGACCGAGTATCCACTAGATATTTGCAGCCTAACTTCCGATCACTGATTAAAAGGCACTAGTGTCTGACCCAGTATCCACTAGATATTTGCAGCCTAAATTCCGATCACTGATTAAAAGGCACTAGGACAATGAAACTTCCTGGCAGATTAAAACTGTGTGCCAGACCGAGACTCGAACTCGGGGCTTTTGCCTTTCGCGGGGAAGTGCTCTATCAACTGAGCTACCCAAGCACGACTCACACCCTGTCCTCACAGCTTTACTTCTGCCAGTACCTCGTCTCCTAACTTCCAAACTTTACAGAAGCTCTCCTGCGAACCTTGCAGAACTAGCACTCCTGGAAGAAAGGATATAACAGCGCACACTCCGCTGCAGAGAGAACATCTCATTCTGGAAACATTCCCCAGGCTGTGGCTAAGCCATGTCTCCGCAATATCCTTTCTTTCAGGAGTGCTAGTTCTGCAAGGTTCGCAGGAGAGCTTCTTTAAAGTTTGGAAGGTAGGAGATGAGGTACTGGCAGAAGTAAAGCTGTGAGGACGGGGCGTAATGTGCTTGGGTAGCTCAGTTGATAGAGCACTTGCCCGTGAAAGGCAAAGGTCCCGAGTTCGAGTCTCGGTCCGGCACACAGTTTTAATCTGCCAGGAAGTTTCATAACAGTGCACATTCCGCTGCAGAGTGAAAACCTCATTCTGGCACCAGAAGCAATGACTACGTCCAACTGTTGCTGGTTTTTGGTACATGCATGGTGATATGTGCTTGTGTGCCCGGTCCCCAAATCTTCTGTGATATCAGCAGACTGGTTGCTGTTCTTGTCTGGATATCGAGGAGGGGAATGACTTCGAGACCTCTTTCGGTACCAGTTTCTGTCACTGCTGCTGTCACACCAGGATAGCAACTTGTCAATTCACTTGGTGAGGGTCTCGAACTTAGCTGCCAGATTATCTTAATCTGCTCATGAGACCATTTTGATACTAGGCTATGAGACATCACAGCCAGTGCATCGGTTGGGACAGAGAACATCGTTGATGAACTGGATTACTTGACATTGTCAGCATGTTGTCACACGTAGCAACTGATGAGCCAATCGGAGCAGGAACTATACAGTCCACTACCCAATTGGCCAAGTCAGCCACCGCATCCAAAAGCACCTCTGTCTGCAATGCTATGATGGCTTTCGTCTGTGGCAGCAAGTGGCTGCTCTACAAAGTGTGCAGCTGGTTGTCTGGCTCTGTTCCAGTGTCCACATTCCTGTGCGAATGCCATAAATATTGCGAAGATTTTCAATCTCCTATGTCCTTGTGGCTTAATGCTTGCCAGAGCCATTCATCTTGTGATGTGGAAACCCAATGTATCAATTCTGATTTTAGCTTTTATAACATGTCGACTCTAGGCGGTGTGGTGATCACGTCTTCCATTTCAGTGGTGTAACAATTCTCCAGCTGACTTACAACCAACGCAAATTTGGTGGCGTCTGCCATAATACCAGCAGAGAGGAAAGCAGCTTCCACTTACGGTACCATAGTGCCGGGCCGTGTGGCCAGAATAGGGATAAGCGCTCTGAAACTGACGGAATCGTCGCCTCCAATGAATCCATCATACCAGATGCGATCCATTTGTTTATTGAGTTCGCCTAAGGAGTTAAGCTCTTCGCAAGGAAGTGACAAGCTCATGGGTAAGACACACCATCCTAGAATCGATAAATGTATCTGAACTAAAACTATTTCTTGTCACTAAGGAAAAGAACAACACAAGAACGTATATAAAAAATAATAAAATCTCTATGACGGCTCGGAATAATTCACCGACAATACCGGTGCCTCTGGCTGCTGACACAGATAGCCGATTGACAACTGTGCGGTAATGATACTTCTACATACGCTTTAAGTTCACGAGCACACGACACAACTTGACACTGCATTACACTACGCTGCGAGAGGACCGAAGTCCGGCCGTTGAAAGACAGTTAACAAGTTCTGCTGAGATAAACATCAGTACTGTATTATAGACCACTTTCTCAAAGATTTGCAGTATAAAGGGAACTGAAGGAATGAAATGAGTCTAATTAGAGGTGGTTTTCTTATCTCCAGTTATATAAATAGGTGTATGCAGCATATTTAAGTCATATTAGCAAAATCAATACCGACATCAATATTTTCTTTAGAAATTAATAAAAATTTATAACCAAGCAGACGACGGTTTGTTTCTGAATTTTTTGATACATGGCGATGACAGTATACTAAAAGAGGTTTTAAAAATTCCTTCTGTTATGACTAATCTGGCAGTTTAAGCGCAAATGTTCAATTTCTCAGCGCATTTAGGGAGATTCTGTAAATACTTGTCAAATACGTGGTTAAATGTGTTACCTGCAAAAATTTACCTCAACTGCAATACTCTTGTAATCAAAATGACATCGTTCAAAACCTATACAGTGACACAACTATCGGTAGGCCGTGATATGAGTTCCGTATGTTAGATGACCACAGATGTTATCTAAACGCTGTCGATTTCCACAAGATAACAGTGCCCAAATCAGTGTCGACAAAGATGCTCAAGGGCAGCAAAAACTTCTTTCTTAGACCACTGACACGAGTGCTTGTATTTGGCTGTTCTATTCCATACATGTACTATCTAGACGTTGCCCCGTAATATTCTGACATTTGACATCTAAAGACTTTTTAAACCATGAGAGATTTATCAGTTGCCAAATCGCAGGAATTAGGCATTTAAAGTTCTGCTGATTTGGTTTTTGTCATGCATTTAACAATAATCATTACTTGATCACAATTAGCAGAGCACCTAGGGAAAGGAATGATTTTTAAAACACTGTGTTGCAGATGAATGTCTGGCTGGTTATCAGTAAGGACAGGATTGCAATCATTGTTTACACTATGATAAGCTTATCTGCTGCACATTATGGACTGGTGAGTATTGTGCCTACGAAAGAACTTTTCCACGTATCAACTAGTCTCTGCTAGCATCCATGTCATATGGAAGTGTCATCTCTTGGAGTCTATAGGCATTGGTAAAGTAAACAAATTTGGTATGAATGGGTTTGTTTCTTCGTACTGTGACGAGTACTGTATGGGATATTGTTGTAAAGTCTGTGAATTGTCACCGTTTCTGTTCTGGATCAGCATGCCGGACCTTTTGAATTTATCTACGACATGTACAAACATGTCATTGAATCATACATGACTCAAACTTAATGACGAAACACCTAAAAATGTACATAGTATAAGTTGATTAGAAATGATAGACCACACTCTGCCTGTTAAAAGCCAGTTGTAGTGTCATAACAGACACAGCTTAAGTCTAGAATAGTTATTAATTTGTTTTCTAATAAAGAGACATCCCTTCTGTGACATCTGGGGAAATATCACAGTGATGTGTAGAAAATAAGATACTTTCTGTTTTATTATTTTTGTCTGAAGTAATGCAATTCAAATGACAAACTTCAGTTGGAGCATTTATGTGGAGAAATTTTGCATTCACTATTGCCATGCAGAAAGTAACAAATAGAAAAAAGTTTTGTAAAAATCTGAAGCAGTGGGTGTCACGTTTGGATGATCTTACTTAGAATTATTTTTTTTCCATCACAACACAAAGTATTGTGATTTCAGACTTATTTGTGTGTCCATTCATAGAAACCCATTAATAGTTTTATTACAATATGTACTATCTTGGGAATTATTTAAGACCAATTTTAAGTTCCCACCAGGTTAAGTATTTTTCAACGTATCTGTATTTTTTCTGGGGAAATACGGAAGCGTCCGATCCCGCCCGTCTGCTTTGACCCATGACATCACAAATATGACGGAAACAACCTTAAACCACGATTCCAATATGGTGCATATAAAGTCGGTATGTACACATTATGAGGACCAAAATACATCGAAAACACACACACACAGTTTCCACAAAAAGCTTAATGACACTAACGAGACAAGCGCGGGAAATGGGGTGTTTTTGGGTGGGGGCAAAGAAAATATAAACAAATTTAGACATCTGCCCCCATACAAAACCACACTAAACGACGAAAAAAACCGACATCACAAACCTCTCCAAATACCACTAAACACAATATCGTCTGGAATCGGACATTTACCTTGACCTGTATAGCTCAACAGCAGCTCCCGATCCCATAATTTAGGATCAACACTTCCCTTGCCCTATATAGCTCAAAAACGTCTCCCGATACCAATATTAACATACACAGCCACACAATGGGATCGAACATTTCCCTTGACCTGCGCACTGTTAATTTTATCCGTCATATCCATTCCTGAACAAAAACAACAACCGATTAATTTTACTAAAATTACCACACGATGTACAGCGAACAACACTAAACCTTCACACAAAATCGTTAACTCACTGAAACGAATTCCACTACAAACACAGCCGACACTCGAACAATTCTGGATAACGAGCGAAAGCAAACTGAGCCCATTACACCACACAAACGAGAACCCTGAACATACCACCAGAGAGCACAACAAACCACAACACGACAATATTTACAAACACGCCACACTCACAAACCAAATACTGCGCCGTCACGACTTCACACACGACAGCACCCTTACATCACGGGTCAAAGCTGACGCGTGGGATCGGACGCTTCTTTCGACCCTTTTTCTGGAAATCGGAAAGTGACACACATTAAATTTTTTTGTATTGTTATTTGTAACTTTATTGCTTAAACAATTACATGTCTGTTAAGTGTGTTTTTCTGTTAACTAAGGAAAAAATTCCAAATCCAGATCTTCATAAACACCTGAGTTATGGGCGTTTGTGTAGATAAGTGCCATTTTGCATTAACACTCCTATAAAGCCCAGTTATCAGAATATCACTACATTTAAAATTCAATATAAAAAATGTTTTAGTCTGTAAACAAAAATATTTGGCACAATTTCTTATGTTATAAGAATAAGCAAATGTGCAAAGTTTCATCATATACTCCTAGAAGTGATATCCCATATTCCCATCACACCTCTTGTTTAGTCAGTTGCAGCATTATTTGCTGATAGTAGTACAATAATACTATGGCTTTAGCAATAGCTGTATAACTTATGTTCGACAAATTTAGTCGTGCTGCCTCCTGATTACATGCCAGTGCAAAGGCAGCCACAGAAATTTATCCGGGGGGGGGTTCAAATTTAGCCATTTCTGATATAAATGAGCCAGTTTCAAGACATGTCATGATACAACAAATTTTATAGCTGACACTGAAGCCTATTACATCTATCAGAACCGATGGTTATCCACTCGCTTCTAAAAGTACGATAATTCTGTAATGAATAACAACTTGTTACACTAGGTTCCAGGAGGACACATATGCAGCAGTGTAGATAACTAAATCCTAAATGATCTTTTGTTAAAATGTGTCTAAAAAATTTCACACAACCTTCCGGTTCGTACCACTGTTCCTCAACCTAAGGAAAAATACGCACATAGCTCAAAAATCAAGTTTCCAACTTTAATTTCTTGCATTTTTGAGGGATAATATTTGCGACAACTTCCTATAACATGGAATGTGACAGTAGGTTAAAGAATAAAACAGTTCTCTGTAAAAAATGGTTACAATGTGACCATTCATATAACATCATGATTTTTTTTTTTATACGTCTTAAATCTCCAACTAAATTTTAAAAAGTAAATCAGATGATACCTGTTTAAATATTCATCCACAGAGTTGGAGCAGCTGATCAGCAGAAATGGTGTCAATCGTATTTAAGACTTTCATAACCAGTCTGACTCGCTGATTCACACGGGAGGTGCTAACCTTTTTTTATAGCTGCACACTTATTTCTGTGCAAGAGTTGGGCTAAGATGTTGATAATGGATGCTGTATTTGTCCCTCATGTTATAGAATGTCTAATCTTTTTAAATAGTTGCATACCTGGAGTTCAGGAAAGGACATTTTACATTAAGCTCGCAGCAGGTTTCTGTACAAAGAGTACCTAGTGTCTGTGCTTGGAATTGTTCCAGAAAATTATTCCATATGATATCAGTCAATGAGAGAATGTGAAGTAAATTAATCTTATAATGCTTTCACCTATAAAATCAACAATTACACAAAGGAAATGTTGATGTCAAGGTCTTGAGAAGATCTATAAAATGTTGTTTACAAGTCAAGTACTGTTCAGTATGCACACTCAGGAATATTGGCCATTACTTAGCAACGTCACACTCCACCAATAGATCATTGACGTAATTAACTTAGCACACATACAACTCTTAAGAACGATCAAATGTTCGTTGTCACTAACAACACGAAAAAAATTGCAAAATAAAAACAGACAATGAACGGGATCCCCACAGGAATAGAGGAGCTATGCGATGGGAATGTTCTTGTTACTAATCCCTTCAATTATGTTAGAAGCTTGCAAATATGAGACCAAAGTGCGAAAATAGGCTTTTGATTAAAGGCATAAATGTTACCAGGAAATGTGCAATGTATACGAAAACTCGAGTTTGTCATGTTACATTTGTTGCTTCTCCAACTCATAACGAAACTGTCACCTTCCATCCTAATCTAGACCTCGGACTAGACTAGGCCCATGTCTGTACTACTAACTTTGTTCAAAAGGTAACCCAAAACACATTTTCCCTAAATGGATTGACAGCTTTACTACATCTACCCGAGTATCATGCACAACACGATCTGGGTCACCAACCACAAGAAATAAACAGCATTGACCTATTGTAAACAAACCAAATGACCGGCCTCTACAAGTGAAACATACACGTAATTCCGTGCCATACGACATGTACGTAACATGTGAAGTCACACTTCATGGCTTTCATTGTTCACTAGGCTCGAATTCTGAACAATCCGATTTACATATTGCCTTTCCATTGTGAATGAAATGTCACCCTATGATATTCAGCCTTGCAAATGCTTGAATATTCGCTAATAGCAGATTTAGCAGTTCAAGACAAATAACCGAAGCTCCGCTCAAATAAAAAAGCTGATAAAAGATTTATTTTTGTGGAAAGTCTGATTTTTTTTTTAAAGAAGAGGAGGGAAGTATGCCTTGTTTTGATAGGTATTGAATGTTCATTTAACATACATCACATCATTGATCATTGTTCAGAAGATTGTTCAAATCAGATTATGTAAACTGACAACCTATAGTAAGGCTGCTTCATGAAAGAACAGAGCCAAAAGTTTTAAATTTAATTGAAAGATTTTCATTAAATGGGTTAACTTTATTTAGGGTGTCAAATTAGCGTCTTTAAACAACAATTCATTCTAGCCACACTAATGTTAATTTAAAATGTGCAGTTGTTATTTGTGCGTCATCCGCTAATTGAAGACTAGCTCTTCTCAATATACATTTTATAATTGCTCCCAAACCACTGCACATAGATTTAGCGTGGCTAGTAGCAAACAAGGAATGCTCAGCATCAATAGAAAGATCGCTTTTGTGCTCACACAAATTTTTAAAGCTTTTTCTATTCTTATATTGAGGAGCACGTCCATCAGTGAAATAATGCACTTTCTTCACTTCGGGCTAATGCTCTACCAGCCACTTACCCACTTCTTTCTGGACAGCATTTACAAATCCTACATCATGTTCCATATCATCACTTACAAAGCAGTGGTTCACTATTGCCAATTCACTTTCTTCATTTACCACATAAACACAAACGTGATGGGTTGTACAGCTGCTTCTTGTCCAGTAGTAACACTGAATTTTATTCTGAATTACAAAACTGTAGTTTTCAGCAGAGTCCATGAACAGAATTGCTTTTGCCAGGGTTAGATTTTCTTCCAATTTTTTCAGTCAGTTTGACTGACAGATACAAATGAAACCGGATTAAGTGCCTGTAATTTTGTTACCAACCAGTCTTTGTATTCTGCAACAGTTGTAGACTGCTTTACCAAATCTGCCTGATGATCTATGTTTATCCATTGGCTGAATTCAATTTCATCATCAGCATCTTTGTAAGCTAATTTTTGGTAAATAATTCTGACAGTTTGTCATCACTGGGACAGTTATCACAGTGATTAAGCATGCGGTCATAGTTTTCAGAGTCGCATACAAGAAATTTTATAAGTTCTTTGTATGTTTCTTCTTATTCCACATCCAACAGCAGTTTTACATTTTGGTACACACACACACACACACACACACACACACACACACACACACACACATACACACACTCTCTCTCTCTTTCTCTCTCTCTCTCTCTGTCTCTCTCTGTCTCTCTGTTTGAATGAGTGCCTGTAGCACTGGCTAAAATGCACCACTTCGGTCTTAGTGAGCAGAATTTAGAAAGACCAGTGTTAATGTTTGAGTTCTCCCATTTTAAACAAGAGTACAGTTCTCTTAAGTTGAAAGGATGAGTCTTTTTTTGCATATACACATTCTTTGGAATCCTACCTTTTTTTGCTCCTTGTAACATTCGAGTATATTCATCATTTTGTTAGAAATCCTTACCACTTCATCAGCAATAACTTCCTCCCTTTTTGGTTTAGGAACTGATAAAACACCCATTTCTGTTTTCAGCTTCCTTGCTTGTTGAACCACATACTCACTATCATTGAATTCTAACATTATGTTTTCTTTTGGCCAAGAGGGTGGAGCTAAAGTTAAAATCTGAAATTTTGCAGGTACTCTTACACTAGCTACCTTTTCTTTCATTAACAATATCATGGCCATCAAAATGTTTGGCTATCTTAACAATTTCATCATCAAATGTTTCTTCTCTGTGGTCAGGATCTTCAATGCCTGGCACACTTTTCTTTCCAAACATTCTTCACTTTTTCTAGCTTCTTTTTGCCAAATGAAGCCTTGCTGTGATTTGGAATGTAGTGGAGTCTTAAGAGAGAGCACTCCAAATCATGTAAAGTTTTATTTGCATCCTCAATACTTTGATTTACTGATTTGTGGACTGTCACTTCCAGGTCATCTGCATCACTTTCATTTCTATCACTGACATCAGTTTTCTGTTCACAAATCTTACGACATGTTGTGCACAGTTTTTGGCCTGGTTTTACATAGATTCTTTTAGCGCTTACTGTTTTAGACAAAGACAAGCAAACTGACCTCAGAGCATTTTTTTTTAAAGACCACAACAAGTTCTTTGATGACTTTCAAACACTTTTAAGTAATAGTATTTGTGATGTCTACATATAGTAGCACTTTCTTGATCTTGTGGAATGCTTATATGGGTCACAGCAATATCAAATCTCACTGGTATTCACACAGCTCTTCTATTTTTTGTAGAGTTTTTACTAAGATATAGGTTGTCAAATGACATGGTGTTTTTAGTAATTTTCCAACAGTGCATGAATTCACATTCTCCATTGCAATTAACAGAGTGCTAATTCACTTGAAACATACTTTATACAAGTGAAACAATAGTGCTGCACCACAAACAGTTATGACCTATCTATCTCTCAGAAAGACGAAGAGCAGCTGAGATCAAACAGACTAATTGCTGCATGCCATTTATTCTCAACAATAAATTTCAGTAATTGTTGCATTGTTTTCATGCCTATAAAGGTTGCAAATGATCTACTGCTGTCTTAGGAATGCTTTTTTTTATCGCTGTGAGCAGGTGATTGACTGGACACACAAATCATATATATTATAGTCTCTGAAAAATTACTGAATTAGTCAAATGAATGGAAATAAATTTTCACACTTAGAATTAAATTTCCTGTCTAGAATGAGCTATACTTAAATATACTAATTTGATACCCTTGCATCTGAGGCAGTGAGACAGTGAGTGGTTGAACTTACTTAAAATGACCTTTTTCGATCACAGCAAAAAGTACTTTGATTTCAGATGTGCATATCAATTAGCAGAATACTGTTAAAATTTTTATTTTATTAGAAAGCTTACAATCTAGAGGATTATTTAAGACCAAAATCAGGTTCCCAGTAGGAATGGAGAAATGTGATATAAGTATTTTTCCATATCCTCACAGTTTTTCGGAAATCGGAAATTGATCTACATTAATATCTTTTAAAACTTTTCTTTGTTACGTTACTGCTTCAATAACTGGGTTTCTGTTAACTATATGCCTTACCTAACTTCTGAAAAAAATTCAGAGAAAAAGCTTCATAAACACCTGAGTTATAGGCATTTATGTAGATAAGTACTATTTTGCATTGACGTTCTTGCAGAGTCCTGTTATCAGAATATCACTACATTTAAAATTCGATACAAAATAAAGTTGTAGTCTGAGCCCAAAAAGATTTTGCAGAAGTTTCTATGTTATAAGTATAAGCAAATGTGCAAGTTCTGTAAAAATCTGAGAGTTACAAATCCGTGAATTATTGCGTGTTTTGACGTGGAATGACCCTGCCCCCGCTGCCCAGTGCAGTCGAGCAGTTCTAGGCGCTTCAGTCTGGAACCGCGCGACCATTACGGTCGCAGGTTCAAATCCTGCCTGGGACATGGATGTGTGTGATGTCCTTAGGTTAATTAAGTTTAAGTAGTTCTAAGTTCTATGGAACTGATGACCTCAGATGTTAAGTCCCATAGTGCTCAGAGCCATTTGAACCATTTTGAACCCTGCCCCTCCCACTTGCAGATGCATACAGTACCATTAAGTTCGAGATCACAATATTTCTCAATACATATTAGACTACTGCAATGCCACAAGACTGGTGACAGTATGTACTGGTGAGACCCTTGCAGAATAATGCTTGTGCAATCAACCCCTTCAGATAATGAACCTCAGGGTGGCTTGAAACTAGTTCATGGAAAAATAAATATTGCAAGACAGTAATTAGTGATTGGTTACTTTACCTGCTGGTATCTGCCTATACTAAAAGCCCATAGTGTTCAACAACATTCAGACTGGACAAGGTAACAAAACTAATTTGTATCTTATTTATTCCATACTGCTTTACTGAAAGAGTAAATTGGTAGAAATGACTCTTTACCTAGATATGCAAGTGTCTTTCAGCAGATAATGCTCATTGTGTCCTTTTCTGGTAAAAGTCACATGTGGGACCCCCCCTCCCCCCCCCCCTACATATTACAATGTGGCCTGGCTGTACTGGACCTAGACCTTGTTGTTGGTGTTTTGATTTATAGAGTGTGTTCTCTAAGTGGATGTTACTGAGTTGTAAAAATTTCACTGGACTGTGCGGAATAGTTCCACAGTTATTAAGACCTGAAGTTGGGTCTGAAGATAGATTGCCAGATGCGGGTTGCAATTTCCAGGTCATGCCACCTTCTTTCATAAGCCATAATACTGGAACTAATTGGCAGGGGAACTTAAAATTTTGTACATGAGTGTTCCACACTTTGGTAGCATTGGTGTGCTAAATTTCAGCCAAATCTGAGACTGTCAGCTGGAACATTTTCTCATGTTGGTTGAATTGACATGGAATGACGCAATTTCGAGGACAGATTTTTATTTTTTTTTTATACACTTATTAAGTTCAAAGAAAGATAATACTCATTCTTTGTTATCAAGGCTTTAAAAAAATAAAAAAAATGGATGAGTGGGTACCGTTCAAATACATTTGTCCAGGTGTTCATCAGTATGTCTGTGTCTGTACAAGTTTTTTATAACTTTCTGATATACACACGAAAAACAACATGCACACACCTCAGTGTGTATGCAATCAATTATGAGGCTAACAGTAAGTATCCTTGACTGATAATGGCAGCTGCACAGGGGAAACAAGCTGTTGTTGCCATGAGTGTGGTCTGAGCTCGGTGAAACAGTCCACATTAGCTGTCCTGGGCATTGCAGCAATCTACCGGTAATGTCCCCAAAAGCTACTAGTAGCTTGCAGTTGACAGTTTGGCGATCACTATTATAGAGGGTCTATACAAGGGCGAGGTACTTGAGGACAATATTATGGAAATTGAAGAGGATGTAGATGAAGATGAAATGGGAGATATGATACTGTGTGAAGAGTTTAACAGAGCACTGAAAACCCTGAGTCAAAACAAGGCCCCGGGAGTTGACAACATTCCATTGGAACTACTGACGGCCTTGGGAGAGCCATTCATGACAAAACTCTACCATCTGGTGAGCAAGATGTATGAGACAGGCGAAATACCCTCAGATTTCAAGAAGAATATAATAATTCCAATCCCAAAGAAAGCAAGGGTTGACAGATGTGAAAATTACCGAACTATCAGTTTAATAAGTCACAGCTGCAAAATACTAACACGAATTCTTTACAGACGAATGGAAAAACTGGTGGAAGCCTACCTCGGGGAAGATCAGTTTGGATTCCGTAGAAATGTTGAAACATGTGAGGCAATGCTGACCCTACGACTTATCTTAGAAGAAAGATTAAGGAAAGGCAAACCTATGTTTCTAGCACTTGTAGATTTAGAGAAAGCTTTTGACAATGTTGACTGGAATACTCTCTTTCAAATTCTGAAGGTGGCAGGGGTAAAATACAGGGAGCGAAAGGGTATTTAAAATTTGTACAGAAAGCAGATGGCAGTTATATGAGTCGAGGGACATGAAAGGGAAGCAGTGGTTGGGAAGGGAGTGAGACAGAGTGGTAGCCTCTCCCCGATGCTATTCAATCTGTATATTGAGCAAGCAGTAAAGGAAACAAAAGAAAAATTCGGAGTAGGTATTAAAATCCATGGAGAAGAAATAAAAACTGTGAGGTTCGCCGATGACATTGTAATTCTGTCAGAGACAGCAAAGGACTTGGAAGAGCAGTTGAATGGACTGAAACGTGTCTTGAAAGGAGGATATAAGATAATCATCAACAAAAGCAAAATGAGGATAATGGAATGTAGTCGAATTAAGTCGGGTGATGCTGAAAGAATTAGATTAGGAAATGAGACACCTAAAGTAATAAAAGAGTTTTGGTATTTGGGGAGCAAAATAACTGATGATGGTCGAAGCAGAGAGGATATAAAATGTAGATTGGCAATGGCAAGGAAAGCGTTTCTGAAGAAGAGAAATTTGTTAACATAGAGCTTAGATTTAGTCATTTCTGAAAGTATTTGTATGGAGTGTAGCCATGTATGGAAGTGAAACATGGACGATAAATAGTTTGGACAAGAAGAGAACGGAAGCTTTCGAAATGTGGTGCTACAGAAGAATGCTGAAGATTAGATGGGTAGATCAGATAACTAATGAGGAAGTATTGAATAGGATTGGGGAGAAGAGAAGTTTGTGGCACAACTTGACAAGAAGAAGGGATTGGTTGGTAGGACATGTTCTGAGGCATCAAGGGATCACCAATTTAGTACTGGAGGGCAGCGTGGAGGGTAAAAATCGTAAGGGGAGACCAAGAGATGAATACACTAAGCAGATTCAGAAGGATGTAGGCTTCAGTAAGTACTGGGAGATGAAGAAGCTTGCACAGGATAGAGTAGCATGAAGAGCTGCATCAAACCAGTCTCAGGACTGAAGACCACAACAACAACATATTTTAGGGCAATGCAGCCAATGTGGAAAAATTGTTTATTCTAAAGAAGTGTGCAGTAAGATTATTATGTGAAGTTGATAACTAAATATTTTTCAGGCATCCTTTCAGGGACCTAGGGATTCTTACACTTACATGCAAATACATATACTCATTAATGATATTTGTGGTTAGCAACAAAAGCGAATTTAGGAGCAATTCTAAAATTCAGAAAAGCCGTATTAGAAGTAGAAATAATTTGCATTTATATTATGCATCCCTCTCTAGGGTTCTGAATCGAGGTCTATACTCTGGTGCAAAAGTCTTGCCAGTAGACAACAGACTGGAAACTGAAAATCCTCAGATAGATCTCATTAGCCGGTACCGCAGTTTATCGGAATACTTGGACTTGGGGATGCAATTTCCACTTAACTAATGTTTCTATTAAACAGTGCTTGACTTTGGCAGATACAGACAGCTAGTTGTGGCCAGTATAAAGTCATAAGTGCTTTGTTTGAAGTGTATGATAAAAAACAACAGATGAGAAGGGTAAGAGGGGTAGTAGTTGCTTTTCTTACAGCAGGTATTTTTCTTCTGCTTTATGTATACATATATAATTAATCTAGAAGATTTTGAGTAGGTTAGCACTAATCATAATCATAATTTGTTGTTTGCAGCCAGCAGTTTTGACCTTTCTCATTCCACATCCAAAAGGCTCTCCTTCATGATGGGTTTCACAATACATGGTAATTGAATGAATGAATAAAACAGTTTCCAACAGCGTACTATTCACGTAGATGATTCAGGCTGTAAAGCGGGCATTATAAGTCATATTTTCCATGTTGTGTTAAGACATAATTCTCTGCTCCCCATTAAACTTAATTTTTAGGCACCAGTGTTCACTTTCAACATTGTAAAAGAGTTACTGCGTGGGTGACTAAGAGTGACATCTCCACGTGGTTGTAAGTGTTATTGTGTGATTTAAGGTAAGTAGCTATTGAGACAGAAAACTCTGATGCAACAGTTAGCCATAAGAACTGATTCATTTTAAATTATATCGTGTATCATTCAGGACAGTATATTGATCATGAAAGTGTAGTCTTTCTGAGGATCCAAAAATAAGTGTGTCAGTCTAAAAAATAAAAATAAAAAATAAAAATAAAAATTGACATAATTAGGAAGATGCTGCTTCAAAAAGTAAGCAAAAAGTTTCAATAAATTGAGAGAATGAATTTAATTTATCTGGTCTTGTAAGAAATGAGAGTAAGATAGTTGTGGAGAAGGGTTCCATAGTGTTCTGTACTTGTCCAGTTGCTTGGCTTGACATGCATTAGTTATCTGTAACTGGACATGACAACTGATTCAGATAAAAACTGCTATGAAACAAGTGCAGACCTCTCAGAAAGTGACATATTGTTATCACTGTGTGATTAGATAACCTCCAAAAGTGGCCTTTTAAATGTATAGAAAAAGATGTGTATAAGTCTGACTTAGCCACTACAAATGTAGGCTATCTGCATGAACTGGATTCTGTTTCCTGGAGCATAAGAAAATTCTTTGCTCTCACTGACACTGAACCTCAAAAATTTGTTTACTTTTCTTTTGCTGTTGTCAAGCCAGGCCACAGTTCCAGGAAGATAAGCGGCCGTGTTTACATTAGCTCTCTTATCGACGATATCTTTTGAAAGCTTCACAGCTAACTGAGTATTTCTTCGTGTCTGACTCCATTTCTTTATTTGGTGAGTAGGGATACATACTCTCACATAGACGTGTAACCATCAGTTCTTAAAGTGTTTTTTTTTTTTTTTTTTTTTTTCCTAAACTGCCAAAAATATTTGAAATCAAATTGATAAAATTAAAACAGTGTAGAAATTTCAACTTTGCTGGCTTCCTAGGAGCAATGCTGCTGATCTAAATACAAAAACTCTCATTTGATGACAGAGTAAAGGTCGCAGAATACTTCATAGTTGAATGGAGGTCCCAAAAGCGGTTGAGAGAGGTGGATGCGAAGACCTAGGGAAGAATTGTACCGGAACATGAGAACAATATCTGGGGAAACCAGACTCAAAAGGGCAAGGTTTGCTGGGCATGTAGTTAGGATGAGTATGGACAGAATGACGAAGAGAGTGTGGGAAACAACAGGGAGGACAAGGGGAAAGACAGGAACCAAGTGGATTGTTGAACTTCGGAAGGACTGGTTGGAATTGGGGATCAAGGTCGAAGGAAAGGAAAATTGGGGGAACAAATATACACCGACAAAGTTGCCGGAGATCAATGACAGAGAAGAATACAGGAAAAGATTAGAGTGTCACCAGTGGAGCCGCCAGGAGAAACGGAAACGGAAGATCTCGGAAGAAGAGCGGGAGAGAAGAGAAAGAATGAAGGGGTTCTGGGAGAAGAAGAGGAAAATGCAGTCCACAAAGGGTCCTACAGAGGCCGTAACACAAGAAGAAAGAAAGATAGTTGAATGATTCATGTTTAGTGACTGGTTACATTATTTTTGCTTATTTATAACCTAAACTCTCTTACAGGTAGCCCGCAAAACATGTTTATGTGTAAAAATTGTTAGAAAATGTATGTTTGTGAACTTCACAGATAATTTATATATCCATAGAATCTTGTCCACTATAAGATGTGGGATGCGCGCGCGCGCACACACACACACACACACACACACACACACACACTGTAAATGGCAGAATATACATACATTTTTTTTGTTGTTGTGGTCTTCAGTCCTGAGACTGGTTTGAAGCAGCTCTCCATGCTACTCTATCCTGTGCAAGCTTCTTCATCTCCCAGTACCTACTGCAACCTACATCCCTCTGAATCTGCTTAGTGTATTCATCTCTTGGTCTCCCCCTACGATTTTTACCCTCCACGCTGCCCTCCAATACTAAATTGGTGATCCCTTGTTGCCTCAGAACATGTCCTACCAAACGATCCCTTCTTCTGGTCAAGTTGTGCCACAAACTCCTCTTCTCCCCAATCCTATTCAGTACCTCCTCATTAGTTATGTGATCTACCCATCTAATCTTCAGCATTCTTCTGTAACACCATATTTCGAAAGCTTCTATTCTCTTCTTGTCTAAACTATTTATCGTCCATGTTTCACTTCCATACATGGCTACACTCCATACAAATACTTTCAGAAATGACTTCCTGATACTTAAATCTATACTCGATGTTAACAAATTTCTCTTCTTCAGAAACGCTTTCCTTGCCATTGCCAGTCTACATTTTATATCCTCTTTACTTCGACCATCATCAGTTATTTTGCTCCCCAAATAGCAAAACTCCTTTACTACTTTAAGTGTCTCATTTCCTAATCTAATACCCTCAACATCACCCGACTTAATTCGACTACATTCCATTATCCTCGTTTTGCTTTTGTTGATGTTCATCTTATATCCTCCCTTCAAGACACCATCCATTCCGTTCAACTGCTCTTCCAAGTCCTTTGCTGTCTCTGACAGAATTACAATGTCATCGGCGAACCTCAAAGTTTTTATTTCTTCTCCATGGATTTTAATACCTACTCCGAATTTTTCTTTTGTTTCCTTTACTGCTTGCTCAATATACAGATTGAATAACATTGGGGAGAGGCTACAACCCTGTCTTACTCCCTTCCCAACCACTGCTTCCCTTTCATGTCCCTCGACTCTTATAACTGCCATC
The DNA here is from genome assembly GCF_023864275.1 of Schistocerca cancellata. Lineage (NCBI taxonomy): Eukaryota > Metazoa > Arthropoda > Insecta > Orthoptera > Acrididae > Schistocerca > Schistocerca cancellata. The sequence goes on along the minus strand of NC_064635.1, from coordinate 10,078,306 downwards.
TGGTTTCTGTACAAATTGTAAATAGTCTTTCGCTCCCTGTATTTTACCCCTGCCACCTTTAGAATTTGAAAGAGAGTATTCCAGTCAACATTGTCAAAAGCTTTCTCTAAGTCTACAAATGCTAGAAACGAAGGTTTGCCTTTCCTTAATCTTTCTTCTAAGATAAGTCGTAAGGTCAGTATTGCCTCACGTGTTCCAGTATTTCTACGGAATCCAAACTGATCTTCCCCGAGGTCGGCTTCTACTAGTTTTTCTATTCGTCTGTAAAGAATTCGTGTTAGTATTTTGCAGCTGTGGCTTATTAAACTGATTGTTCGGTAACTTTCACATCTGTCAACACCTGCTTTCTTTGGGATTGGAATTATTATATTCTTCTTGAAGTCTGAGGGTATTTCGCCTGTTTCATACATCTTGCTCACCAGATGGTAGAGTTTTGTCAGGACTGGCTCTCCCAAGGCCATCAGTAGTTCCAATGGAATGTTGTCTACTCCAGGGGCCTTGTTTCGACTCAGGTCTTTCAGTGCTCTGTCAAACTCTTCACGCAGTATCGTATCTCCCATTTCATCTTCATCTACATCCTCTTCCATTTCCATAATATTCTCCTCAAGTACATCGCCCTTGTATAGACCCTCTATATATTCCTTCCACCTTTCTGCTTTCCCTTCTTTGCTTAGAACTGGGTTTCCATCTGAGCTCTTGATGTTCATACAAGTGGTTCTCTTAACTCCAAAGGTCTCTTTAATTTTCCTGTAGGCAGTATCTATCTTACCCCTAGTGAGATAAGCCTCTACATCCTTACATTTGTCCTCTAGCCATCCCTGCTTAGCCATTTTGCACTTCCTGTCGATCTCATTTTTGAGACGTTTGTATTCCTTTTTCCCTGCTTCATTTACTGCATTTTTATATTTTCTCCTTTCATCAATTAAATTCAATATTTCTTCTGTTACCCAAGGATTTCTACTAGCCCTCGTCTTTTTACCTACTTGATCCTCTGCTGCCTTCACTACTTCATCCCTCAAAGCTACCCATTCTTCTTCTACTGTATTTCTTTCCCCCATTCCTGTCAATTGTTTCCTTATGCTCTCCCTGAAACTCTGTACAACCTCTGGTTCTTTCAGTTTATCCAGGTCCCATCTCCTTAAATTCCCACCTTTTTGCAGTTTCTTCAGTTTTAATCTACAGGTCATAACCAATAGATTGTGGTCAGAGTCCACATCTGCCCCTGGAAATGTCTTACAATTTAAAACCTGGTTCCTAAATCTCTGTCTTGCCATTATATAATCTATCTGATACCTTTTAGTATCTCCAGGGTTCTTCCATGTATACAACCTTCTATCATTTTTGTTACAGTAGTTTTTATACAGTGATCTCTGCCTTTAGATGTATGTGTACTGTAGTGAACTAAGTATATGTATAGACATAAGAAGGTTCCTTGTCTCGAAAGGCTGTCAAGAACTATTGTGCTGTCCTTGAACACTCCCACCCCACTACCATCCTGCTAGATTATATTGCCTTCCAAAGATCCACAAGGAAAGGGGTCCACTTATGTGATAGGCTGGATTATGTCATGATGACACTTGCAGAGGTGGCACGCTCTATGTCCATAGATTTTGCTTGTGCTCTCTATCTAGCGGTGCTTGTCCGGTGTACACTTCTGTGCATAATTAAGTGCATAGCCGGTGTCTCTATTGAAGTTGTTTTCACAGAATGTAATTTCAACTGCTTCTCTGATCACAGAGTCCTAGTAGTTCAAAACATGAGCAAGTATTCTCATTTGTTCCAACAAAATCTTGTGTTTGTTTACCTGGCTGTGCTGTGCCACCACTGACTTGTCCAAATGCCGGTATTTAAGGTGATGTTGATGCTTGACACCAAGATTGGCAACCGTCCATTTAGACAGGCCCACATAGCTCTTGGCGCACTTGCAAGGAATTTATAATGTAACTGTGATACTTGTCTTGCTTTGTTAAACCTTTCACATAACATTATTCTAGATTATGACACTATTTTAATTTTTTAAATACAGTAAATAATTGTATAATATTTTTGATGCCTGTGAAGCCTATTAGGTAGACAACATGCTAGTGGGACCCGGTAACCATACCCTATTTTAGCAGCTTAGTAATTTAGATGACTCTGTAATATCAATAAAAAGTCCAGAAGAATTGTATTTTCATTTCTCCGGTCAGTAATTGAAAAGAGAGCTTCATGGACGTATTTTTCCAAAAACCAAACTACTGTGCTGTTACAGGGAGTTATTTTCAAGAAAGGACATACCATTTTTTCTGTTATTTTGGATACAGTTAAGATGAGGGTTACAGATTGATAGGTGTTGACCTCGTGCATGTTCCCTATCTTGGAGGTTTTGAGTGGTTGAGGGAAAATGTCGGTAATCATGTAGCTGTTGCGTATATTGCATAATGATTGTCTATTTCATTAGCAACATGTTGTATTTTGTAGGTAGGTAAACCACCAAGGCCAGATGAGAGGGAATTTCTCATATTCGTAATAATTAAGAGAACCTTCTTCAGTATTACAGGCACTAGAAAATATGATTTCTCAGGTATTGTACACTTTATTAAATGTATCACAAATGAGTTTGGTGTCTGTTACTTATTAACCATTACATTGAAGAGATTCTGGTGTTTCCTGTTTGATATCAGTTTGTAAAACTTTTCTGACAATACCCCATATAGTTTTGCATTTGTTCTTTGAATAATTTATGTAGGCTTTATTTGCTAGTCCTTTGTCTTATGTTTTATTGTACAAATGACTTTCTTGTTCAGTTTAAAATAACTGTGGAAATTTGGATCTTCTGTAGTTATGCTTTGTTCACAGTGTGTCCTCTTAGTTGTACATGATATTCTTATACTCTTCATGATCCAGCCATTTTGAATGTCCCTGGCTGAATATTGTACCTTCACTCATTTTAATGGGAAGGCAATGTTGGGGTAATGACACATGATGTCAGTTTTCTTGCCTACATCATCTTCCTTGTAAACAATATTCCAGGTTTGAGATTGAAGTACATTTTTAAACTTGCCGATACTGGTAAGGTCTTTGCTGTGCGTTCTATAGATGTAAGCAGATGACTTCTTGTCCTTTGTTTGTCATAAACTAAGCCATAACAGGATACCCTGATGGCCATAGTGTCCATTGGACCAATTGAGAACATTCATAATTGGGAAAGAATTGTTGCAATTCCAGATAACTCTATTGCAACTTTAATTGCATACATATGTGTACACTGCATTCAAGAATTCAGTAATGAGAAAATCAATAACAGAATAATTGGCACAAGTGAAGAATAAAACAATGTCAGTGATATTACTGCTAAGCGTAGGCACTTTACATCTTGCCCACTTCTACATGTTGATGCACAACCACTACATTCACTGCCCTCTCCCAGTGCCAACAATATTTGCAATTGCATGTGCAAGCATGAAAGAAATTTCGTGTTTGGCTACTTGCAACTTCTCTGGTGTCAAGCATCACAGTCAAGCGTGGTCCGAGGCCTCGGTGTCGTTAGGATATAATAAAGTGCCAAGTAGCGTAGGTATTCGTTGGGTTATCTCTGGGAACTGTTTAAGAAGTTATACATAAGAAGAGTCACCAGTGTGGTATTGTCCACACAATGTACACACCCCAGACTGGCCAGACTGGGAGTGCTGTCCAGGGGACGATGATGTCGGAGGTCTGGTAGCAGGACCTAAAATGACAGAAAATCAGCTCTGAGTATAAGATGTGTCACATGTGCTGCAGTAAACTGCTATTCAAACTTAACAGCGCATACCTGGGTTCAGTGGGCAGGATTGTGTTAAGCAGCCATATGTCTGTATCGTAGATCCGTTGACAGTCAAGATGACAGTCATCACTACTACGACGACGCAGTTGAGTGGATGGGTATGCAGACACGTATGCACCTGTGTCTGCCGAGAACTGGAGCTTTGTATAGAGGTCGTTGACAAACAGTTGACAGCTGCTGTTCGGTAAGCCAGTCACTGTCGTTATGACTTCTACTGTGTTTTTAATTTCACATGGAGGACTGCATTTCTGCATTTGAGAACAAAACTGCCTGTGGTACCATCAAAGTTTTGTCGATGAAGGCAATTGACTGCGAGGGAGTGTGGTCTCCTAACTCCTCTGTTTACAGGAACTTCTCAAGATGCTTTGCTTCCAATTATGAAAGGCAAGTGATCAGGGCATTTGTAAGTCTCGCATCAGTCGGTGCTTGGTGGTAAGGTCAAAATATCTAGTCTCTCAAAAGCCATCTTCATTAGCACAGCCACAACATAGCCACATTTGCTTACATCAGCTGTGATGTTATCGAGCACAAATTGTCTCTTGAGCTGCATCAACTGTAGAACTGAATTCTGTTGCCAAAAAGGTGGTATGTAAATGTGACTCAGCTAATTGAAACAGGTACATCAACATACAGTGTCTGGTCTGATGTTGCTGTCACTCAATACATGGATGGTGCACGGCACAGCTGGCATGAAAGACTGGTGCTTGACATTCAAAACAAGTAATCATTGTAGTATGTGGGTGGCACATGGTGCAGGCAGTGCGGTTTGTTTACACTTGATGTTTGGTATGCAACATTACGCATATCACATCAATTGACATTGGTCGTCATCTGAGATTATGTCAGTTGGTGCCTAAGATCACTTTGGGGCTCACCAAAAATGTTGCAGTTTGGGTTAACTTAACTACATTGGAACATTTAATTGCAAATGTGTGTGTGTACACCTCAATCTGAGAATTCAGTGATGAGAAAATCAAAAACAGAATAATTATCAAAAGGCAAATAATTAAACAATGTCAGCAGTTTTATTGCTAAGTATAAAGGCTTTATGTCTGGCACACACTGATGAACAACCTCTACAGAATCTTGGTCCAGGAATTTTAATTACTTTCTTTTATGTAATAATAATAATAATAATAATAATAATATTTACTTGTCCATAATAACTTTACAGTCTTAGACATTGTCAGTTTAGTACATTTACAAAGATATCATGCCACAAATATAACGGATGTATACAGCAGATTTATACATTATATAAGCATTTGCCACTGTTAGTATGCTGAGGTATATAAAACTAGAATTGTTTGTAATGGAGCCCAGAAATCTTTCATTGAGTATAAATATTTTTTACTTAAGACCTGTTTTAATTTTTCTGTAAAAAGTTTTTCATGGAGCTGCTTTATATAATTTGGCAAACTAGTACAGAATTGTCTTCCAGCTTCAAGTGAACTGTGATCTATAGCTTTTTTATTAGCATCCTATGGTAATCGCATCTGGTTAATGTATGGTAGTTATGGATGTCTATTCACTACACTTGGTCCATCACTCTCTTTTACTTGTGAATGTCTGTATTAATTACATTTACTTCATCACTCTCTTTTACATATAAAGTACCTACAATGAATACACAGTCAATAAATTATAATTTTTGAGGTAGTCCCTACAGGACTGGCATTTCCTTATATTGGCAGTCATCCTAACTGCTCTTCTTTGAAGCTTGAATATTCTGTCCATGTAGAGTGTGGATGCCCCACCCCAAATTTCAAGTCTCGTATTGCAAATACGAGTGAATTAATCCATAATACACTTGTTTAAGAACAGGAGAATTTATTATATTTGAGAGATGTTTCAGTCACTAAATGCTCTTCCCATTTAAGATGTTTCTCAATCACAATGCCTAAAGACACATTTATCAGATGTTTCAGCTGTAGATTATGATTAAGTATGAGATTGGTTTTAATTCAACAAGAACGTCGTTACAACAGTCTTGTAAGTTTACTCATAGTTAGATGTTCTGTGATCAATTCAGAGTTCTCTTTATTGCTTTATAAGGCTAGCTGATCAGTACAGCCCCAGTTAATAAATAGCATATCACCAGCATAATTAACTGGGTTTGAGTTTTGTGGCTGAGTTGTGTCATTGATGTATACAGTAAACAAAAATGGCCCAAGAATACTTCCCTGAGGAACTCCAGGGCTGAGAGTTTTGTATGTTGGTTTTACAATTAGGATTTTACTTTCATTCTTATAATGCAGTTTACTACACTATATTAGAGATGCAGTTGTAAGAAGTTAAATGCTACTCCTCTTATACTGTAACTTTCTAATTTGGGTAATAGAACTGCATGAGTCACAGAATGAAAGGCCTTAGACAAATCTATAAACCCCAGTGACTTTGTTTCCTTTATCCAGTCTGTTTAGCAGTTCATGGACAAAGGTTGCAACTGCTGTTATTAAGGAATTCCCATTTTGGAACCCACATACGATGGACACTGTTTTTTTTCCAGTGATACACAAACCCAAGACATTTTCATCAATCACAGCATAGAGCCTTTAGGTATATGAAATGAGTGAAGATTAGTATTAACTATCACAGTCCTATTTTATGTTATTTATGTGTTACCAGGTTAAATGTAACATAGTGAAATTAGCAGGAAGGGTGCTATATTGAAGTGAAACCATCTCTTCCTCAATTATATTACATTACTGCTGCATACTGTGTGCTGAACCTCTACATGAGCACAGAAGTGAGTATTAGAGAAGACGAGGCAGAGACCACAATACAGTTTGCAACACCTAGGATTGGTCACCAAAATGTCTTGCAGAAAAATGAAATTGTGCCAAGAAAAACATGGAGATGACAGTTACTTATGTGATGTAAGAGTAAAGATATCTTTACAAGAATGATGACACTTGTCATGCAACTAACAGAAACATTCAGTAGCTGTACACAAGAAATCCAGTATGCTATAGGAGCAACAAAGTAGAAAACTTCTTAATTTTCTTTTGGGTGTATATGGATAGCCAGTTGATTGTTTGATGACTTATCATAGCTTGTTGAATGCTTTTTTTCATCAAATACTTTAAAGAGCTTCCTCTCTCACCCTAAACAAAGATGCAAAGTCTACATGGAAATTATTGTTACAACGTCTTGTATTGTGTTAGTGTAAATCATCCATTTGTTCATGCATCATGTTCCGTAAAGTCTGCTATGAAGAAGAGGCTTCACAAATGTGGGATGAGTCAAGTTATTTGTTCACTGGCAGAAGCAGATGTTAGCTTTTCAGGTAAACTTAAAAGTAAAAAAGTTAATTGGTATGCAAAAGAATTGGCACAAATTAGAGAAATGTGCTCATACTGTACCAAATACATAAGAGTGATGATAATTGAGGTACTGAGCAGAGGAATATGGTTTGCAATGCTTATTTGAAAAGTAAATATTACTACAAAGTTAAGCTCTTATAAGCCAAAAAATCAGCTTGGAAAGGTACATAGAAGGAGCTGCAGATAAGTGTCAGGCATGTTGTTAATTATTAGGCAAGATCATTCATCCAGCCAGATGTGTCAAACTTTGTTTGATCCAGGAGAACTGAATGCCTGTTTCACAAAACAGTCAAAAAACTTGAGACAAAATGAAGGCTTCAGACACGTATTTCGGGATGTGCTAGTTGCTCAGCTGTCTGAAGGATTTGTCTTTCATTGGAATGTGGTCACACACAATGATATGTGTAAAAAAGTTTCTGAATTCACTAATTCCAAAAGTATGGACTACTGCTTGCTGTGTCTGTATTATTAAAAGAACATTTCAGTTGATAAGTAGGCCACTAAGTTTTATTTTTAATAAATGTTTATAAAATATGAAGTTTTCAGAAGTTCACTGAAAATTTCAAAAGTTGTCCCAGTATTCAAATTATGTTCAGTGCTTGTGATGTATGCTACATGTAGGAGAGTACATACAGTTTACACCAGAGAGGACAGTCTATAATTTGGTTACAGACGTACATTCTGTTTTAAGTGAAAGCACACAGTGTACCACATCTAAATTGTGCTTTATCTGTTCAACTTTCTTAACAGAATGTTTTGAGCAATGCTTAACTTCTTCTGCAAGGTAACCAAGTGACCCTGCTATTTGGGTCTCTTTCAGCTTTTTACATCCTTCTGTGCGCTTCCCTTTATACCAATTTTTAATAGTTTGATTGTTGTATTACGAACTACACTGACTTAAATTAACAGAGATCGGAAGCTATTAAATAGAGTTACTAATGGATCACAGGTAATGGTTCAAGATCTAAACTCACAAGTACTAATATTACACGAGTTCAGACAAGCAATAATAACCTGTCAACACTAGAAATAGACATTAGTGGTTGTACACTAAATGAAACATACTATACAGGGTGGTCCATTGATCATGACTGGGCAAAATATCTCACGAAATAAGAGTCAAACGAAAAAACTACAAAGAACGAAACTTTTCTAGCTTGAAGGGGGAAACCAGATGGTGCTATGGTTGACCCGCTAGATGGTGCTGCCATAGGTCAAACGGATATCAACTGTGTTTTTTTAAATAGGAACCCCATTTTTTATTACATATTCCTGTAGTACATAAGGAAATATGAATATTTTAGTTGGACCCCTTTTTTCGCTTTGTGATAGATGGTGCTGTAATAGTCACAAACATATGGCTCACAATTTTAGACTAACAGTTGGTAACAGGTAGGTTTTTTAAATTAAAATACAGAACATAGGTATGTTTGAACATCTTATTTTGGTTGTTCCAATGTGATACATGTACCTTTGTGAACTTATCATTTCTGAGAACATATCCTGTTACAGTGTGATTACCTGTAAATACCACATTAACGCAAAAAATGCTCAAAATGATGTCTGTCAACCTCAATGCATTTGGCAATACGTGTAACGCCATTCCTCTCAACAACGATTAGTTCGCCTTCCGTAATGTTCAAACATGCATTGACATTGCGCTGATGCCTGTTGTCAGGCATTGTCAGTGGGTCACGATAGCAAATATCCTTCAACTTTCCCCACAGAAAGAAATCCGGGGACGTCAGATCTGGTGAACGTGCGGGCTACGGTATTGTGCTATGACGACCAGTCCACCTGTCATGAAATATGCTATTCAATACTGCTTCAACCACATGAGCTATGTGCCAGACATCCATCATGTTGGACATACATCACCATTCTGTCATGCAGTGAAACATCTTGCAGTAACATCGGTAGAACATTACATACGAAATCAGCATACATTGCACCATTTAGATTGCCATCCTCCCATAATGCCGCATCTTACATTAACCCGCCAAGGTCGCTGATGTTCCACTTGTTGTAGCCATCGTGCATATTATGCCGGTTTATCTTACCACTATTGGTGAATGACGCTTCGTTGCTAAATAGAACGCGTACAAAAAAATCTGTGTTCATCCCGTAATTTCTCTTGTGCCCAGTGGCAGAACTGTACACGACGTTCAGAGTTGTTGCCATGCACTTTCTAGTGCATAGAAATATGGTACAGGCGCAATCGATGTTCATGTAGCATTCTCAACACGGAGGTTTATGAGATTCCAGATTCTCGCGCAATTTGTCTGCTACTGATGTGCGGATTAGCCGCAACAGCAGCTAGAACACCTACTTGAGCATCATCATTTGTTGCAGGTCATGGTTGACATTTCGCACGTGGCTGAACACTACCTGTTTCCTTAAATAATGTAACTATCTGGCGAACACCCCCCCTCCCCCCCCCCTCCCACAACGGAGGGGTATCTGTTGAGAGGCCAGACAAATGTGGGGTTTCTGAAGAGGGGCAGCAGCCTTTTCAATAGTTGCAGGGGCAACAGTCTGGATGATTGACTGATCTGGCCCTGTAACACTAACCAAAACGGCCTTGCTGTTTTGATACTGCGAACGGCTGAAAGCAAGGGTGAAACTACAGCTGTAATTTTTCCCGAGGGCATGCTGCTTCAGTGTATGATTAAATGATGATGGTGTCCTCTTGGGTAAAATATTCCAGAGGTAAAATAGTCCCCCATTCGGATCTCCGGTCGGGGACTACTCAAGAGGACATCGTTATCAGGAGAAAGAAAACTGGCGTTCTACGGATCGGAGCGTGGAATGTCGGATCCCTTAATCGGGCAGGTAGGTTAGAAAATTTAAAAAGGGAAATGGATAGATAAAGTTAGATATAGATACAAAATCAAATAGGGGTAATGCAGGAGTAGGTTTAATATTGAATAAAAAAGTAGGAGTGCAGGTAAGCTACTACAAACAGCATAGTGAATGCATTATTGTGGCCAACATAGACACGAAGCCCACGCCTACTAAAGTAGTACAAGTTTATATGCCAACTAGCTCTGCAGATGATGAAGAAGATGATGAAATGTATGATGAGATAAAAGAAATTATTCGGGTAGTGAAGGGAGATGAAAATTTAATAGTCATGGGTGAATGGAATTTAACAGTAGGAAAAGGAAGAGAAGGAAACATAGTAGGTGAATATGGATTGGGGCTAAGAAATGAAAGAGGAAGCCGCCTTGTAGAATTTTGCACAGAGCATAACTTAATCATAACTAACACTTGGTTCAAGGATCATGAAAGAAGGTTGTATACATGGAAGAACCCTGGAGATACTAAAAGGTTTCAGATAGGTTATATAATGGTAAGACAGAGATTTAGGAACCAGATTTTAAATTGTAAGACATTTCCAGGGGCAGATGTGGACTCTGACCACAATCTATTGGTTATGAACTGTAGATTAAAACTGAAGAAACTGCAAAAAGGTGGGAATTTAAGGAGATGGGACCTGGATAAACTGAAAGAACCCGAGGTTGTACAGAGTTTCAGGGAGAGCATAAGGGAACAATTGACAGGAATGGGGGAAAGAAATACAGCAGAAGAAGAATGGGTATCTTTGAGGAATGAAATAGTGAAGGCAGCAGAAGATCAAGTAGGTAAAAAGATGAGGGCTAGTAGAAATCCTTGGGTAACAGAAGAGATACTGAATTTAATTGATGAAAGGAGAAAATATAAAAATGCAGTAAGTGAAGCAGGCAAAAAGGAATACAAACGTCTCAAAAATTAGATCGACAGGAAGTGCAAAATGGCTAAGCAGGCATGGCTAGAGGACAAATGTAAGGATGTAGAGGCTTATCTCACTAGGGGTAAGATAGATACTGCCTGCAGGAAAATTATAGAGACCTTTGGAGAAAATAGAACCACTTGCATGAATATCAAGAGCTCAGATGGAAACCCAGTTCTAAGCAAAGACGGGAAAGCAGAAAGGTGGAAGGAGTATACAGGGAGTTACAAAAAGGTACGGAGAAACTTTCAGGAAACATTCCTCACACGCAAATAAAAAAAAGATATTATGTGGACATGTGTCCAGAAACACTTAATTTCCATGTTAGAGATCATTTTAGTTTCGTCAGTATGTACTTTACTTCCTCGATTCACCGGCAGTTGGCCCAATTGAAGGAACGTAGTGTTGACTTCGGTGCTTGTGTTGACATGCGACTCATTGCTCTACATTACTAGCATCAAGCACATCAGTACGTAGCATCAACAGGTTAGTGTTCATCACGAACGTGGTTTTGCAGTCAGTGCAATGTTTACAAATGTGGAGTTGGCAGATGCCCATTTGATGTATGCATTAGCACGGGGCAGTAGCCGTGGCGCAGTACGTTTGTATCGAGACAGATATCCAGAACAAAGGTGTTTATTTATTTATTGATCCATGGGACCACATTAAGGAGAAGTCTCCATGGTCATGGAACGAGTCAGTACATGAAATTATAACACAATTGTAGAAACGGATAAAATGAAATATAAGAAATGTATTCAGGCGACAAGGGTAAGTTTAAATAAAGAAAATCAACAATGTAACACTGGAATTTGCTTAATTTTTTAGCTCTTCCAGGAGCTCCTGGACAGAATAAAAGGAGTGAGCCATGAGGAAACTCTTCAGTTTAGACTTAAAAGTGTTTGGGCTACTGCTAAGATTTTTGAGTTCTTGTGGTAGCTTATTGAAAATGGATACAGCAGAATACTGCATTCCTTTATGCACAAGAGTCAAGGAAGTGCATTCCACATTCACATTTGATTTCTGCTTAGTATTAACCGAGCGAAAGCTGCTAACTGTTGGGAATAAGCTAATATTGCTAACAACAAACGACATTAAAGAAAATATATACTGTGGGGGCAATGTCAAAATTCCCAGATTATAGAATAGGTGTCGACAAGAGGTTTTCGAACTTAAACCACACATAGCTCGAACAGCCCGTTTTTGAGCCAAAAATACCCTTTTTGAATCAGAAGAATTACCCCAAAAAATATTACCATATGACAAAAGCGTATGAAAATATGCGAAGTAGACTACTTTTCGTGTTGAAGTGTCACTTATTTCAGATACTGTTCTAATGGTAAATAAAGCAGCATTTAGTTTCTGAACAAGATCCGGAACATGGGCTTTCCACAACAGCTTGCTATCCATCCGAACGCCTAGGAACTTGAACTGTTCCGTCTCGCTTATAATATGCCCATTCTGTCTGATCAAAATATCAGTTCTTGTTGAATTGTGAGTTAGAAACTGTAGAAACTGAGTCTTACTGTGATTTAGCATCAAATTATTTTCCACAAGCCACGAACTTATTTCATGAACTACATTATTTGATACTGTTTCAATATTACCCACAAGATCCTTCACTACCAAGCCGGTGTCATCCGCAAACAGAAATATTTTTGAATCACTTGTAATACTAGAAGGCATATCATTTATATAAATAAGGAAACAGCAGTGGCCCCAGCACCAACCCTTGGGGAACGCCCCACTTAACAGTGCCCCATTGGGACTGAACATCACTACCATTCTCAATATTGCGGAGAATTACCTTCTGCTTTCTGTTCTTAAAGTAATAAGCTACTCCCCTTACTCCATAATGGTCCAACTTCTGCAGTAATATTTTGTGGCAACACAGTCAAAAGCCTTCGTTAAATCAAAGAAAACACCTAACGTTCGCAACCGTTTATTTAATCCGTCCAAAACCTCACAGAGAAAAGAGATAGCATTTTCAGTTGTTAAGTCATTTCTAAAACCAAACTGTACATTTGACAGCAAATTATGTGAATTTAAATGCTCCAGTAACTTTGTATATACAACCCTCTCGATAACTTTAGCAAACACCGATGGCATAGAAATAGGTCTATAATTGTCAACATTATCTCTGTCTCCCTTTTTATAAAGTGGCTTCACTACCGAGTACTTTAATTGGTCAGGAAACCAACCACTCCTAAAGGAAAAGTTACAGATATGGCTAAGTACTGGGCTAACATACATAGAACAACACTTCAGTATTCTGCTAGATACCCCGTCATATCCATGACAGTTCTTGGTCTTTAGTGATTTAATTATTAACTCAATCTCCCTCTTGTCAGTATCATGGAGGAGCATTTCAAGTAACAGTCTCGGAACACTTTTTTCTACGAGCGCTATATGATTCCCTGTTGGGACTAGGTTTCTATTTAGTTCACCTGCTATATTCAGAAAGTGATTATTAAATACTGTACATATATGCGACTTATCAGTAACACGGACATTCCCACTACGCACTGTTTCTATTTCCTCGACCTGTCTCTGCAGACCAGCCACTTCCTTTACGACTGACCACATGGTTTTAATTTTATCCTGAGACTTAGCTATTCTATCTGCATACCACATACTTTTTTCCTTCCTAATAACTTTTTTAAGCACCTTACAATACTGTTTGTAATGGGCTGCTGCATTTAGATTGACTGTTTCTAACGTTTTCATATAATTGCCACTTTGTTCTATAAGATATTCTTATCCCTTTAGTCAGCCACCCAGGCTGCCTGTTTGTGCTGGTACCCTGTTTTGAACGTTCTAACGGAAAGCAACTTTCAAAGAGCACGAGAAAAGTCTTGAGGAAAGCATTATATTTATCGTCTACTGTATCAGCACTATAAACATCTTGCCACTCTTGTTCCTTGATAAGGTTTACAAAGGTCTCTACAGCAACTGGATCAGCTTTCCTAAAAAGTTGATAACTATATTTAACATGTGTTGCAGCACAAAAATCTTTTAGAGTTAAAATTTGTGCATCATGATCGGAAAGGCCATTCACCTTTTTGCTAACAGAATGCCCTTCTAGTAATGAGGAATGAACAAAAATATTGTCTATGGTTGTTCTACTGTTCCCTTGCACTTCATTGGAAAGAATACAGTTTGCATAAGATTATATGAATTAAGGAGGTCTACCAGCATCCTTTTCCTAGCACAATCACTTATACAATTAATATTGAAGTCACCACATATAACTAACTTTTTGTATTTCCTATAAAGTGAACCAGGAACCTCCTCTAGCTTTAGCAAAAATGTTGTGAAATCGGAGTCTGGGGATCTATAAATAACAACAGTAAGAAGTTTAGCTCCACTAAATTAACCACACCTGCACAACATTAAAACACCTTTTCAGTGCAGTATTTTGAAACGTCAATTGACTCAAATGGGATACTGTTTTTCACATACATGGCTACTCCCCCACACCGCAAAAAGCTCCTTCCCCACAAGAAGACATTTGAAGCAATTGATTGGCGTCTTAGGGAGCACGGAACATTCCAGCCTATGACTCGCAACTGGGGAAGACCTAGAACGACGAGGACACCTGCAATGGACGAGGCAATTCTTCATGCAGTTGACGATAACCCTAATGTCAGTGTCAGAGAAGTTGCTGCTGTACAAGGTAACGTTGACCACGTCACTGTATGGAGAGTGCTACGGGGGAACCAGTTGTTTCTGTACCATGTACAGCGTGTGCAGGCACTATCAGCAGCTGATTGGCCTCCACGGGTACACTTCTGTGAATGGTTCATCCAGCAATGTGTCAATCCTCATTTCAGTGCAAATGTTCTCTTTACAGATGAGGCTTCATTCCAACGTGATCAAATTGTAAATTTTCACACTCAACTTGTGTGGGCTGACGAGAATCCGCACACAATTGTGCAATCACGTCATCAACACAGATTTTCTGTGAACGTTTGGGCAGGCATTGTTGGTGATGTCTCGATTGGGCCCCATGTTCTTCCACCTACGCTCAATGGAGCACGTAATCATGATTTCATACGGGATACTCTACCTGTGCTGCTAGAACATGTGTCTTTACAAGTAAGACACAACATGTGGTTCATGCACGATGGAGCTCCTGCACATTTCAGTCGAAGTATTCGTATGCTTCTCAACAACAGATTCGGTGACCGATGAATTGGTAGAGGCGGACCAATTCCATGGCCTCCACGCTCTCCTGACCTCAACCCTCTTGACTTTCATTTATGGGGGCATTTGAAAGCTCTTGTCTACGCAACCACGGTACCAAATGTAGAGACTCTTCGTGTTCGTATTGTGGCCGGCTGTGATACAATACGCCATTCTCTAGGGCTGCATCAGCGCATCAGGGATTCCATGCGACGGAGGGTGGATGCATGTATCCTCACTAACGGAGGACATTTTGAACATTTCCTGTAACAAAGTGTTTGAAGTCACACTGGTACGTTCTGTTGCTGTGTGTTTCCATTCCATGATTAATGTAATTTGAAAAGAAGTAATAAAATGAGCTCTAACAAGGAAAGTAAGCGTTTCCGGACACATGGCCACATAACATATTTTCTTTCTTTGTGTGTGAGGAATGTTTCCTGAAAGTTTGGCCGTACCTTTTTGTAACACCCTGTATAGAGGGTCTATACAGGGGCGATGTTCTTGAGGACAATATTATGGAAATTGAAGAGGAGGTAGATGAAGATGAAATGGGAGATGCGATACTGCGTGAAGAGTTTGACAGAGCACTGAAAGACCTAAGTTGAAACAAGTCCCCGGGAGTATACAACATTCCATTAGAACTACCGACAACCTTGGGAGAGCCAGTCCTGACAAAACTCTACTATCTGGTGAGCAAGATGTATGAGACAGGCGAAATTCCCTCAGATTTCAAGAAGAATATAATAATTCCAATCCCAAAGAAAGCAGGTGTTGACAGATGTGAAAATTACCGAACTATCAGTTTAATAAGTCACAGCTGCAAAATACTAACGCGAATTCTTTACAGATAAATGGAAAAACTGGTAGAAGCCGACCTCGGGGAAGATCAGTTTGGATTCCGTAGAAATGTTGGAACACGTGAGGCAATACTGACCCTATGACTTATCTTAGAAGAAAGATTAAGGAAAGGCAAACCTTCGTTTCTACCATTTGTACACTTAGAGAAAGCTTTTGACAGTGTTGTCTGGAATACTCTCTTTCAAATTCTAAAGGTGGCAGGGGTAAAATACAGGGAGCGAAAGGCTATTTACAATTTGTACAGAAACCAGATGGCAGTTCTAAGAGTCGAGGGGCACGAAAGGGAATCAGTGGTTGGGGAGGGAGTGAGACGGCTGTAGCCTCTCCCCGATGCTATTCAATCTGTATATTGAGCAAGCAGTAAAGGAAACTAAAGAAAAGTTTGGAGTAGGTATTAAAATCCATGGAGAAGAAATAAAAACGTTGAGGTTCGCCGATGACGTTGTAATTCTGTCAGAGACAGCAAAGGACTTGGGAGAGCAGTGGAACGGAATGGACAGTGTCTTGAAAGGAGGGTATAAGATGAACATCAACAAAATCAAAACGAGGATAATGGAATGTAGTCAAATTAAGTCGGCTGACGCTGAGGGAATTAGATTAGGACATGAGACACTTAAAGTAGTAAAGGAGTTTTGCTATTTGGGGAGCAAAATAACTAATGATTGTCGAAGTAGAGAGGATATAAAGTGTAGACTGGCAATGGCAAGGAAAAACGTTTCTGAAGAAGAGATATTTGTTAACATCGAGTATAGATTTAAGTGTCAGGAAGTCATTTCTGAAAGTATATGTATGGAATATAGCCTTGTACCGAAGTGAAAAGTGGACGATAAATAGTTTAGAGAAGAACAGAATAGAAGCTTTCGAAATGTGGTGCTACAGAAGAATGCTGAAGATTAGATGGGTACATCACATAACTAATTATGACGTATTGAACAGAATTGAAGAGGAGTTTGTGGCACAACTTGACTAGAAGAAGGGCCCGGTTGGTAGGGCATATTCTGAGGCATCAAGGGATCACCAATTTAGTATTGGAGGGCAGCGTTGAGGGTAAAAATCGTAGAGGGAGACCAAGAGATGAATACACTAAGCAGATTCAGAGGGATGTAGGTTGCAGTAGGTACTGGGAGATGAAGAGGCTTGCACAGGATAGAGTAGTATGGAGAGCTGCATCAAACCAGTCCCAGGACTGAAGACCACAACAACAACATCTGGCGAGTGGTCCGGACACTTGGATGATGTCGTCCGGGATACCGAGCAGCATACGTAGCACACGCCTGTTGGGCATTTTGATCACGATATCCATACATCAACACCATATCGACCTTTTCCGCAATTGGTAAATGGTCCATTTTAACACGGGTAATGTATCACAAAGCAAATATCGTCCGTATTGGTGGAATGTTGCATGATACCACGTACTTACACGTTTGCGACTATTACAGCGCCATCTATCACAAAGCGAAAAAAGTGGTCAAACTAAAACATTCATATTTCCATACGTACTACACGAGTATGTAGTAAAAAATGGGAGTGCCTATTTAAAAAAAAAACGCTGTTGATATCCGTTTGACCTATGGCAGTGCCATCTAGCAGGCCAAACAGCACCATCTGGTTTCTCCCTTCAAGCTGGACGAGTTTCAGTCTTTGTAGTTTTTTCATTTGATTCTTATTTTGTGAGATATTTGGCACGGTCACTATCAATGGACCACCCTGTATAAATTTTTTTGGGCTCTAGATGGTTAACAAGGGAAAGTGGGTTCAAAACACGAATAAACAAAGCAAGAAAGTCAGTTGACTCTGTTATGCCCATAGAAACATCTCTCATCTGAAGACCAGTGATGCATTACTTTGGATATTTTTACTCCTGTTGTCATATGCAATTATCTTCTGGGGCAGTGAACCTACAGTAAATAAAATGTTTGTTCATCACAAGAGAGCATACAGAATACTGTGTAGAGGAGATAACTGTACATCTCACAGAATCTTTTTTAAGAATGTCAGAATTCTTACATTCATTTTTCAACACATTTACTCCATCGCGAGTTTTGTTACTGACAGTAATCTCAGTTTAAGCAGAGCTGCAAGCTACATACAAACAGTACAAGACACAAAAATAATTTAGACATAGACTTTACCTTCTTGTCAAGGGTTCTTGGTAGAGTTAGACTTTACCTTCTTGTCAAGGGTTCTTGGTAGAGTTATGTATTATGGTGGGAAGGCATTGGAACTCTGCCATTATATAGACCTGAGAATTCAGTTGTCCTGTTAGCTGTGTGACAGGTACTAGTGTGCTATGACTGGACTCAGTTTTTACAGATGTAGCTACCTATCTTCTCATGATCATGTAAATATTAAGGTGCAGCTACTCAGTATCACTGAGGAAACAACAGCTTTTTCCAAAGTAATCACTTTATTTCTATTAACTTGATTGAATTTTGCTGCCATAAACACTTAAATGACAGCTCACTTCTAGAAGCACACAGATTAACTTTCTACAATTTCCTTGTATATTGTAAATGTGTACCATGACTTGTTCCATGTCCCAGAAGGTTTTTCTTCCCGAAGGGACTGAACGAACGAGTGAATACGCAGTGACCTTCATCCATGTAACAACTGCTGCTACTGCTACTACTGCTATTACTACTACTGCTACTGCTACTGTGTCCTACATGTTGTACATGGAGCATAGGAAAAAGCTTAACACTGTGATCACACCCTAAGGGTCACAGTTAATCTGAACTGATTTTTATTGTTACCAACAAATGCCATTAGAAAGAAAATGTAATGGAAGTGAATGTAAGTATACCAAGGTCCTTGAACACCACTCTGCAAAATGTGCAATCATCTACTTTACATAACATTCTCCCTGTTCAGTTTTGATGAACAAACATTGTTTTAATTTAGGTGCACTGCTACTGGAGCTAACAGCTTGCTGTTCATTATTGCTTGTTGTGACACTACCCAAGATTAGGGTGGTATATTTTCGACAGTGTGAAACTGGAGAAGCTATGTTTTCCCGATGCTTGTGCAAAATGAGTCAAGAATTTGCACACAAAGTAATAATAATATTTACTGTGGTCACGGCTCATTGCTCATTAGGATAACTACTAGTAACGTCTGTATTGTTGACAGATATTGCACGTGACCAGTTGAAGAGAGCCGCATTTCAGTGTGTCGCAGTGGAAGGGACGTCCATAGCTGAAGATGTCGGACAACACAGCAATGATGATAGCCGCAGGTGGCATTACAGGTAAGTTTTCATACGGCCTCTTCAATTTCTGTGCAGAGGTGATGAGTCGGCACCGTACCAAGAGTGTGGTCACAGTTCTGACCAGGGCACCTGTGTTTGAATTCACTGTGCTACACTACTGGCCATTACAGATTCAGCATTCTGGAGATGACATGCAACAGATGTCAAATTATCACAAAGTGTTCTGCTTCCTCAGATTTGCAGTGAGATGAGTATGCAAGTAGACAGTGCGACGAGGTCTCAAATTGTGACGGACTGTCAGCAAAGCACCCATTGTTGCAACTTTCTTTGATACTGTAATTGGCTGTCCCCTCAGCTCAAACAATACAAAGATATCAAAATGATGAAATTTAAGTTTTAAAGCAACATTTCTTCAATTGCACTGTCGGACATGTAAGTTGATGATGACGGTCTAGATAATTCAATGAAATTCGTACCTCAGCTTGTCATCCAGTACATTTTGTTATATGATTCTGAAAGATGTTAATATGTTCAAACAAATTGTTCGATCATAATTGTAGCTTCAGCATAACCGTGGGTCCTCATTAATAATGTACAACAAACAGGATATAAAGGGCCAGTTTTAAAATAAAGACTATCTTTATGAGTGGTGGATTTGTATTTCTTTTTGAAATTGATAATTTGCAAAGGTTAACATCTTTGTTACGCATGGTTTTGATCACATTTACTTCACAGGATAAAATTATACTTCATCGGCATGAAGTCATGTCCCAGTCCCTCTTTCCTGTGTCTGTTCACGACCATGACTCTACAAAGATACTCTCTAAGCAAAGTAACACAAAGATATCACATCTTGCTGGTGCAAAGAACCAACTCTGCAAGTTTACTACAGGCTCCAGTTAACAGTTATCGAGAAGTCACCTCCAGTTTGTATTGATGGTTTTTTGGACCTATTTCTGAAGTGTAGGCTGGTGACTCATCTTCCAGGTCTCTGTGACAATATTGTTCGACGTGATAAAGTGAGACCATACGGCGCCGCCTTTGCTTTGCTGTCTGTTGCTCTGGCCAACACATTCTCTGGATCTCTCACACAGTGAAAACTTCTGGCCGAGGGACTGATACTCATCAGTCACTATGATTGATGAACTCTGGCATGGGGCTCAATTGGACACTCTGTCCAACCAGGTTAAGGCCGTAGTTGCTGTCAGAGGTTACAGCTCTATGTAATGAATTTTGCACTGCTGTACAGTCCAAAATCACATACTATATATGCACATTAAGTACAACTGTATTATTTACTATTATATTTGGTGTTGGAGTTTTAAAGGCAAGCTGTGTACTGAAAATATATATGTAAACATTGTTACAAGGTAAGACAACAACAAGAGAGTGACACTCAGTAGCTGACAGGGAAATAGCTTACTCATTTATCACCGCAGCTTAGGTTCTTAGTTGCTGCTTCTTCTTTTTACCTGCATGTAATGAACTAGGTTACTTGCTGTCCAGGGTTCATCTTCTGTGTGGTCTTCCCTCGTTCCTTTCAGCTGATTGATGAAATTGCCTCACTTGTCGATGTCATCTTTTGTCATAAATTTGCACCAAATGATTCTCACATTTATGTCTATGTTACTGAAATTTTATTCTTTAGAACTCTCGCTTATCTTTTTATTTTTCCTTTTTTGCTAGTGTAGTAAATAACAGAGTACAATAATTATGCTCTGAAAATAAGCGCACTAGACAAAAAGTTACTCACCCTCAGGAATCATCAGCCTTTAACTCTCATAATGGGCTCAAATCAGTGTGGAGGCCGCAAGTTTCTTCAGGTGTACCATATCCAGCTGATGACACTCACTGATCGTCAGATCCTGTAGAGTTACCAAATTACGGGGATTTTGACTGCAGCATGTAGTGCTCATTTTCACTGGAAATGATTTCTTTAACTGAGATTTAATATTGTTTTTCTGTTATCTTTTCACTGCTCGACAGTTGCCTTGTATGCAGCTATTATGGACTTTGTCTCTTCCGTGCGTAATTATCACTGTAAGGACATTGAATACTGCATTTCTTACATTGTTTTGTCTATAAATGTAAATTGATTGACTGGATAACATGTAACTTTTGTCAGATCTTAACATCTGAGACGTATAAGTCTGTTCAAAGAATGAATGAATATGAGTGACATTTCATTTGCCTGATCAGTCTTAACTATTGTAAAAAATATTTATATTCTGTGAGGATTTCACACCTCTCTGAAGTAGAGCGATGATGCTGGGAGCTTCTGTATTCACATCTGCACAAGTGCTTCCCTTCACGAAGGTGCTGCAGTCACTGCCCCATCTGGAAGACACACGTCATCCCTCGGCATGGTTCCACGTGTCCAAATGAAATAAAAAATCTGCACAATATTTGTGCTCTTCTCTACTATAACTTGTTTTACTGCTTTCATTCCCAAGTATCACTTCTCCATAAGAATGCTTATGGAACACATCACTCCTCTGGGGTTATATGTAACATCAGACACATTATACACCTGCTGCTCGAAATAATGCAAGAAATTTCCTTTGAGATTAAGATTTGAGGATTTAGAGCAGGGGTAGTCAACCCTGTTTTATCTACTGCTCACTTTTATACCTTTGATGGTAGTAAAATTTTCTAACAACTTATAAAGTAGGAAATAACTTTATAAAATGTATAAAACAGAGCTATAGTTACAGATTATAATGTTGGGTTGGTGCAAAAGTTTCTAACCTTTTTGCGTAAGTTTAATAAACACATAGCACACACAATAGAGACTTTGGTTGTCAGTAATATATTCTTCTTCACTATTTACAATAATCTACAATGCTGGGGTAACGTTTTGATTCCACAACTGGAAGTTGTGTGGTTTTGTGGTGAAGAACCTGTTGAGGCATGTTAAGCACTTATTTTCATCCAGAAATGAAGTTCCTTGAAGAATGTTTGATGGAGAATGGAAAAGGTGAAAATCTGAGGGTGACATATCAGGTGAACAAGGTGTGTGCAGGATGACTTCACAACCCAACTCCTGTATAGTGATCTTTTGTGGTTGCGTGCAGGTCATTGTATCATGAGTTGCAGCTGTTTTTTGGGCTCAACCATTCCTTTCTTTTCCTGATGTTAGCATAAAGGCACTATTTCTTATCATTAGTAATGATACAGAATAGGAATGGTCAGTTGATGATGAACAAGCCGAGATGCACAAATGGCGACATTATGATTTTTGTGATTTTTGCTTAGAGTGTGTGGTACCCCTACACCCTATTTTTGAAACTTCCACATTCCGTGCAAATGCCGTACGATGGTGGAATGATCACAGTTTATCACATTTGCCAGTTCTCGGTTACACTGATGTGGATCATTGTGGATTAATGTGTTTAAATGAGCTTCACGATACCCCAAAGGCCTTCTTGTTACTGGAGAGACACTAATGTTAAAATGATGCTCCTTAAACCTAGAAAACCATTTTCTTGCCATGCTGTGTCCAGTGGTGTTATCACAGCACTGCAGCGACAATGGAGGTCAGCGCCACCTGCATTTTCAGTGTTTCTGTGTGATATTGTATGTTTGTGTGTGGTTTCTGTCTTCTTTAGAAAGGTGCGTTGACTTGTGTGTTTTAGTGGGGGTAACGAAGGAGCGAGGGTCCAACTGGTCCATGTGAGTAAAGGATGACAAGACATTCGAAAATAAACTAAGATTGTTCTATCGAACATACTGAAGTTTTTTTTTCCCCGATATGGCTGGCACTAAAGAAGCCAGGAATAATATAAATTTCGCACAAATTTATAAACTGACAGTAAAACCTCATATTTCTGAATCAACTGTATTCTGTGTAAACAATGCAGTGACATCAGCAGAGTCTCCAAATGTGAGCGTATATTTTGACCCTCCAAGAAAGGGATACAAACAAAAATGGAAATCTACAGAATTTGATGATTTTTAAAAAGACGTTTATTGTGGATAAGTGTACTTGGTTACTGCACCAGAGGAGAACATTGACGGATAGAAAAATACAGGGTGATCTCTGTGAAATAATTCTGTTCTTTGGCTTCACCGTTTATTTGGTTTTTGGCTCAGAAAGTGTAATGATTGACAAAAATTTTTAATGGGACACAGACATTGGAGCAGCAAGGTCGAACTTTTTGTGTAGAATGCACTTATTGTGTGTTGAGGACAACTGCCTCGTAGTATTCTTCAGTAAAACTTGGGTTTCAGAAAACCATACAAACAAATATCTTTCACTCTACTGCAATGAAAATAGTGGGCTGAAAATATGTACAGTTACTTTTGTAAGGCAATTTGGGTGCTGGGTGGCACTGCTGTAAGATGGTGAGATGATCCTAAAGTGTCTATTTTGATGACAGCCCCTATAGTTCACTTGTGCCTGCATTTACTGACAGCAGCAATTCGTGTCAGTTCAAAACCGGTTGTCACTGATGAGATGTGACATTCTTCTTTGTTCCCTGTCAGTTAGGATCTTTTTGTGCCCACTGTTCTGATTGTCCCAGTACATGACTGGGAGTGATAGACCATTCCTCATACAAGGGTAGTTTGAACAGTTCTCTGAACAGAATAGAAAGGAACGACTTACCTCAGTGAAATATTTTTATATTGCAGTCTAGGCTTCCCGTAAACTATTGCACTCGATCCGGTGATGTTCCTATGCCTCGATCCAATCTCAAATATTAGATTCCTCCAGCTCTGCAATATATCCATCATCTTCAGCTGTTAGTTTTTTATTCAAAGAGAATCTCTGTCCACTGAGGTAAATTTTTAGCTCGAGGAAGAGATGGAAGCCTGATGCAGCCAAGTCAGGCAGAAAATGTGGTTGTGGCAACAATTCGTGTCTTAGTTCGCATATTTTTGCCGTGGCTGTGATACTCGTGTGTGGATGCATTGTGACTATGAAAGATGACTTTCTCTGTTGCCAAATTGAGCCTCTTTTTGTGTATCTTTCACTGTAGTCAGTCGGTGAGATTGGTGTAGTTGTTGTTGTGGTCTTCAGTCCTGAGACTGGTTTGATGCAGCTCTCGATGCTACTCTATCCTGTGCAAGCTTCTGTAGTGTTACCTTTGTCTTGGGAAAATACCGTGAAAAATATAAAATAGAAAATGTGATTGGGTTTTGAATTTTGGTGGTTTCAGTTACGGATAAGGCGGACTTCGTATTATTGATTGAGATCGTGCTGTAATTTGACCGTGCATGGCAGACCGGGTCGGCAACACTACAAAAAGCGACTGTACGGAAATAGCATCAGAAACTAATTGAAATTTACCTGATAATCTTGTTAGATACACAGTATTAATTACAATATAGTCTTCATGGCTGTCATCCTAATTTGTCTTGTAGGACGACCCATCTTTCACTTTTCTCCGTCTGTTGAAAACTTCAAGTTGTCACTGTCATGATCAATTTACAAATTTGGTGATAACCATCTCGAATCACTATTGAAACAACCTCGCTTTGTAATATAATTTTAATTTCCACCCAAAAGCACATTCAACACAGCACCGAAAAATACACGTCTTTCGTATGAAGACAAGAGAGAGAGAGTCCTCAATTAGTTGTTAAAAACCAAAAAACCTACGCAAAAGTAAAAAAGACGAACAAAATTATTTAAAAAAAATGGTCGCTGGCGCAGCGCTCTTCTGCGTGCGCGATCGTAAATTATATCTTTGTATTGGCGGAGGCGCGGTAGTCAAAGTACCATTACACTTCTTCATCTCCCAGTACCTACTGCAACCTGTAATTATTTGACAAGTGAGAAAATAATGTATTCGGCGAATGCCTTTCACATTCCAGAAAACTGATGCCTTGACCTTTGTGGCTAACTGTATTGCATTTGCTTTCCTGCCTGACAGTTAATTTACATAATTCCATTGTTTTGAGTGGTATAGAAGTTTCCACTGTTTTGAGATGTATAGCAGTGGACCTATGTTTCACGTGCAGTTACTAACCAGTGCAAAAAAATCTTATCTGTTGCTCTGAAAACAAGTGAAACATTGTTCGGACATTTCCATTTTGATACATTTTTGAGCCTGCACTCCTAAAAAGTCACGGCATCTGTCTGGCAGTTATTTTTCTCGTGTCCGATTTCATCTACATCTACATCTACATTTATACTCCGCAAGCCACCCAACGGTGTGTGGCGGAGGGCACTTTACGTGCCACTGTCATTATCTCCCTTTCCTGTTCCAGTCGCGTACGGTTCGCGGGAAGAACGACTGTCTGAAAGCCTCTGTGCGCGCTCTAATCTCTCTAATTTTACATTCGTGATCTCCTCGGGAGGTATAAGTAGGGGGAAGCAATATATTCGATACCTCATCTAGAAACGCACCCTCTCGAAACCTGGCGAGCAAGCTACACCGCGATGCAGAGCGCCTCTCTTGCAGAGTCTGCCACTTGAGTTTGTTAAACATCTCCATAACGCTATCATGGTTACCAAATAACCCTGTGACGAAACGCGCCGCTCTTCTTTGGATCTTCTCTATCTCCTCCGTCAACCCGATCTGGTACGGATCCCACACTGATGAGCAATACTCAAGTATAGGTCGAACGAGTGTTTTGTAAGCCACCTCCTTTGTTGATGGACTACATTTTCTAAGGACTCTCCCAATGAATCTCAACCTGGTACCCGCCTTACCAACAATTAATTTTATATGATCATTCTACTTCAAATCGTTCCGCACGCATACTCCCAGATATTTTACAGAAGTAACTGCTACCAGTGTTTGTTCCGCTATCATATAATCATACAATAAATGTTCCTTCTTTCTATGTATTCGCAATACATTACATTTGTCTATGTTAAGGGTCAGTTGCCACTCCCTGCACCAAGTGCCTATCCGCTGCAGATCTTCCTGCATTTCGCTACAATTTTCTAATGCTGCAACTTCTCTGTATACTACAGCATCATCCGCGAAAAGCCGCATGGAACTTCCGACACCGTTAAAATGTAACAAGTGCTTTCAGGTGACATCCCTGCATCTTTGGCAATTCCTTGCAGTTTCAGTCAGTTATCCTCTGTGACCATTTTATGCAATTTTGCAGAAATATTAGGGGTAGTGCACCACACTGCAGATCACCATCCGACTCGTCCCTCCATTCTGCAGCAGTCAAATGAGGAGGAGGAGAGTCCCCCATTGTGTTCTGGAAATCAGCACAAATTTCCTTCATTTTCATACTTTCTTTATGAACTACATAATCGCTCCTTGAATCTCGGATTTTTGCCGTCTTCAGAAATCACTTCACGGGACGCCCACACCGTAGATCTCTTATCGAGAGCACTAGTGCGGCACATGTTTATTTGTAAATTAGGAAATATTATTACTGGGGTACACTGTCACCCTACCATCGACATCCGGTGGTGATTCTGCAATTTTCAAACCACCCCTGTCGATGTGTCGAACAGCCTGCATTGATACCGACAGATCGAACCACTCGATTCACATTGTAATGACAGGCACATCCAAACACTATGGCTCCTTCCTGCCATTCTGTCATGTCTCCAAAATGCCAGTGCTGGAGGGCAAGATGACTGTCTGGTGCCAGTCTTACACAGTCTACGGTGCTCCTCAGCGACCAGTGTGTTCTTTTAAGCTGTGAACAATTTTTTTTTTTTTCTGATGCGCTTATATCTTACATAAGACTATTGATGCATTTTATATCTGCTTTATATATTTAGTACGTTGCAATTCATAAGCTTCCGCTTGGAACTGATTCGCAACACAAATAATTTCATATAATACAAGTAATTTCACTGAGGTCTTCATATACTGAAATTACCCTCCCAACCTTCTTCAGAAACAGATCTCCTATGCCTTGTCTCTCCAGTGGCCACGACCTCCCACTGTGCGGCCACAAAGGAGCACTCGTCCTGTGGCTCGGTTCTGTCCGTGACTTGGGCAACTGAATCGAATCTCCACCAGAATTTTTACTACCTTTCCTTGTGCCCAAAGGAGTGTCCTACCCACTATTGTTCCCACTATCTGCCCCACCCCTCCCATATCAGTATTCCAGCACCAACCAGACTGCACGGTACCCAACTCTGTCCCTACTACCGAGTGAGGTGGCACAGTGGTTAGCACACTGGACTCGCGTTTGGGAGGACGACGGGTCAATCCCGCGTTCGGCTGTCCCGATTTAGGTTTTCCACGATTTCCGTAAATCGCTTCAGGCAAGTGCCGCAATGGTTCCTTTGGCAGGGCACGGCCGACTTACTTCCCCGTCCTTTCCTTAATCTGATGAAACCGATGACCTCGTTGTTTGGTTTCTTCCCCTAAATCGACTAACCATTCTGTCCCTACTGCACCCCTGCTCCCAATTCCTTGTCCCATGGCTCGTATCCTTGCATGAAATAGTCGTCGATGTGAAACCTGTCTCGTACCTCCTCCCACCAGCACCTACTCTATTCCAGTCCTGTCATAGGCATCTCCTATTCCAGTATGGGCAGGGCTACCTGTGAAGGCAGCCATGTGATTTACAAACTAAGCTGCAACCATTGTACCGTGTGGTATGACAACTAAGTAGATGTCTGTTGGCGCAAATGATCACTCACAAACAGGCAGTGAGAGACAGCTGGACTTTTCAAGTTGCTGAATATGCTGCACGACATGATGTACTTCACTTTGACAATTGCTTCATAGCCTGTGCCACCTGGATCCTTCCTGCCGACACCAGCTTTTCTGAATTGTCCTGGTGGGAGCCCGCCCAAAACCTGTCCTTTGTTCCTGCAACCCCCCTGGCTTCAACCTTCGCTATTCTCTGTTCTCCACCTACCTATCCCCTTCCCAGCTCCCACACCAGCACTGCACATGCCTCCATTCCACCAATGCACCCACTATTCTCTTCCCCTTCTCCACTTCCCTCCTCTGGCTTTTCTGCTCCCCCTTTCCTCCTCTCCCCCCACCTATCACAATGTCCCAACTCTGCACCTAGCAAAGCCCTATCCTGTCCCCACCACATCCCTTTATATTCTCACAGGCAGCGCAGTAACTTCTCCCACCCCGTGCCTCCTCCGTATCCCCTCCACCCAGGACTTCTGCTTATGTCAGACGTTCCAGTCTGCAGGCAGGCTCATCTACATGGCAAGTAGCAAACCGTGATTTTCATAATATTGTTGTAATTTCGTTTAATACATGACATCTTCATAAAATTCTTTGAAGGAATATAAACATTTTTCTGACAAAAAATATATCAATTTTGTGCTCAAATTTCTCCCTTATGTATGATAAGAAAATTTAGGAGAATTTTAAATGAAGTCAAACCTCCAATAAATGGCTCTGCTCTATAATTTTTAGTATTGTTGAAAGCAGTTCTTTTGTCATAGTGCTGTTATCCTGTCCACCAATGCATTTATTTCTTCATTTTGTTGGGCCAAAAAGAATAAGGATTTACTATTATGTATTTATGTTATGCAAAAATTTCATGCCTAACTCGTGTATGAGTCTTATTGCCATGTTCTGTAAGACCAATTTCCAGTTTAAATGTATGTTCACAACACAGCCCTATAATACAGTCCCATAGTTAAGAATAGCAAAAATTGTCCCAAAATATAAATTTGTAATATTCGGCTCAGAACTACCTTTGACTGCTGAGTGGGAAGCTGCAGGCTTCTACCAAGTTTTTCCATATTCAGAATAATTGTGGCTTAATTGCTGAAGATCATCATCCTTGTGTGCACCAAGAAATATACAGTTAATGGTTTTTGTTGCCAATATACTGCACACAAATGTTTACTTGTCCGATCCTGCTCAAACTAGACCTGTAAGTATGTAAATATCTTTATATGTGAATTATATTATTTTTGTTGTTCTTGAATTATAATGTCACAGTATGTCCAATATCCTTGTAAAAGCAATCTATGAATGATTAATACCACTGCTACAACTACTACTACTGTACATTGATTTGGTCAGAACAACCAATTGTAAATATCATGAGCTTGTTAATTATTGAAAGTATTTCAAGTCCATCTCAAACAACTAAAAATGTGTACTTTTGTCACCACATGTCTTTCGTTTCATTGATATAAAACATCATCTGTTGTCTCTAATGAAATGGATGGCTTGATTTGTAGATAATTCATTATGTAAGACGTTGCTCATAGTATTTTATGTCTGATTTTCATTCACATCAGGCAGTATCAACGCACTCCTAGGAGAAACAACGTCACCAGTGCGTCTCATTGACATGTCCAAAAATCATCTTCAGTCTCCAATGTGGACATATGTCTACAGCTGTCATTTTGCAACGTAACGATGCTCGACTTAGTACTGCTTGTGCAACAGTTGCATCTGTCACTGATCCACATGTCAGTACCTTCACACACTGCCCCCCCCCCCCCCCCCACGGCGACCCCGCCCCCTCCCACCCTAATGCTCACTTTATGTTGCCTGCAACTCATAACCAAAAGGGTGAACCACAGAAAGAAGAGATGAGAGGGAAGAAAATTTGTTCCAATGAAGAGTTGTACCAGGTGACACACAAGGTGTTTGAGCATACAGACACTAGAATTTTTTTCCCAGAGGAATCTTCTGACTTCCTGTAAAATAGAGGAGGTATCTTGAATGTCAGGGAGACTGTCTCAAAAAGTTATGCACATATGTTCCATTTTTGTTCAGTAAATCACACACAAAGAAAAAAAGTGTCATTTATTTCTACAGAAAGTAATACTGGTCAGAAACCAAAAGAAAAGTTTTTAGTTATATATACAGAAACCAGTACTCATTGACACATGGACTGTTTCACTTGTGACAGGTAATGTGTAGTGTTTGGTGGTGTAGGCAGGATGCAGAAGAGATGGCACGTTGTATTGCCACAAAACGTGTAGGCAGGTGCATATCCTCGAGCAGTTGTTGAAACGAGGCATCGATATCACTAGTATCGATGCATCTGTGGGAATTGATTCTGACAGACGCATAGGACCAAATAGATTAACAGGTGCAGTGTATCATCATTTTCTGCACAATGCATTACCGGTGCTATTGGAGAACTGTACCCTTGTAGAAAGACAGCAACTGGGACACCAGCCCCACTTCTTACACGTTGTTTGCAGTTTTTCACACCTGAGGAGGTCTGGTAGCGTGGTCGTCGCCCCTCTGCCCCCTCCCCTTCTCGCTGCTGCCCCTTAGTAAAGCTGTATCATTTTATACAGACAACAGTCTTCAAAATTGTGCTGAAAGCTGTTAACGAGCTAAGTATTTACATTTTGAATGTTTGGCTGTGTTGTTTTATATTGTTTTCCAGAAATTGCCATCAGAACATTTTACATATTGTATACAAAAATTGCTTTTTATGAACGAGATTCTATCTTCCTGGATTTACCACTATTGATATGACTGAATATAAGTCTTCAGAAGACTTGGGGTAATGAACTTTTGTACTGCAGTTCATTATATTACTTCAAATAGTGTTCTGTGATAATTAATATACAGTAAAACTGGGCAGCTCTGTGGCATTTTTAGCACTTTTTAACATAATATTACACAGATATGTACTGCAACGTTTAATTTCCTCGTATATGGAATGTTGTAACATTTAACCTTTAAGTTCGATAGCAGTGAAGTCTGATATACGATAAGGTATTTCAAACATCGAATATTAAAAGTCACAAAGTTTTTCTCCAGCTCTGCATAACTTTGTGACGTGAAGTTTGAGATGAGGGAAGTGGAGTTAAATTCATCAGTCTCGAAGATGGCCTGCTTTAGGTTCTTTTAGCTTTGTTACCTATTTGTGCCATTTTATGAGTTTTGTTTTACCCACACACAGTAAAATGTTCATTATTTCTGAATTTGGCTAGATTTCTTCTTATAACGTTCTTAAAATCAAAAAAATTCTAGACTTATCATCATTGATACAAAATAAAAATGGAAAAAAGACGAAATTGCATTAAACAATGTAATTAAACAAAACTCTCACACATGTAGTTATGCATCTGTTCAGTGGAACCAGCTTACAACATTTACATTTAACAAAGTGCCCTCTAAGCGAGGTAGTTATTTCAAATTCTTAGACACTTAACAAGTTCAGCAGCATGGAAAATAAAAAATAAAAAAGGTCACAATACTTTAAATACAATATTCTGATCATCTCTGTTATATTTAGAAACAAAGTCATAATGTAAGATAAAACTGTCTTTTTTAGTGAACTATTCACAAACATCCCTAATTTCTTTAATGAGACTTGTTTTCTATAATTTTCACACTTCTTTCTGCAGGTGTGTGTGCTGTCACAAAGTTACCCCTATAATCTGCAGAAATGATTTTATAAAATTCAGCTCGTACACAATGGTTCGCACATATCACTTATTTATACCAACTGCAGCAAAGGTAAATGTTGAAAACACTCTGTGACAGAAGTATTTGTCGAATGTTGACCCGAGTTACAGTATACAAGAATAAAAAGCTGGAACAATTGTAATAAACATTTTTGGAACAGTGATTAAAATTTTTTGTTTTTAAAATTCAGTCTTAATCACACCAGGTATGTTACAAGAACATACGTGATATCACAGCAGCTGAGAAGTGTGCTCCACCTACCATCTTTGAAGGATGCCATGGGTCTGATGTTAGTCATGTGATATGACCAAAAGTGGTCACCTATGTTCTTGTAACATACGTGGTGTGATTAAGACTGAATTTTAAAAAGCTGGAACACACTGTTGTCACAAAGTAATACCTTGCTCACAATACTGCCCAGTTTTATGGTATTATGACAGGAAAAAACATAATTGTTGATATACAACGACTTAATAAAAATGAGGGCATATCACGTGCTTCAGTAGAAGCCTGTATCAGCTACTACTATATGAAAATCTAGGGTTGTTATATTACAACTACCCAAGTGAAAGTGACGCACTTTCTAGCTTTAGGAAATATAGCACCTTCCCTGGGGGATAGTGTGGGGAGGGTTAAAAAGAAACTGCAAGTCAGTCATTTTTTATGTATATAGTTTACCCGTTTGTCATGTTTATTTTGTTCAAGATTTTACACGGGCACATTACTCTTACCTGGACGTGCACAATGTTACAGCATTTATGGAAGTATGCCTTATGCACCCCCTTGACGTGGTGAAGACGCGTTTGCAGCTGCAGCACTCACCGGTGGCCGGATCCAAGCCTATCGGCGTAGCCCAGTACTACTACACTGGCGTTGTCAACTGTGTTCGGACTGTCTGCCGCCAGGAGAGCTTCCTCTCACTGTGGAAGGGAGTTGTCCCTCCCGTACTCATTGAGACTCCGAGGAGAGCAATGAATGTGAGTCACTCAATTTGCTTCTGAGGTAATCTCTTCATAGTATAGTCACTGCACTGTAGTTTTATATAAGTATTTCCCTTATTTTGTATGTTTTCTTTCAGAAGTATACGTAATAATTTTGCTTCAACCAAAATTGTTGTTAATAATAACTACTTAACTGACCTTCAGAAAAACATTAGGTCCCATCCTTTCAAATAAACCCCACACAAGAATGAGTAATGGCTGGTGTGTGGTGCATGTTTCAAATAAGGAAGTTCCCACATCACACCCTGTATAACCAGTTCATAAATGTACAGCAAGGGAACATTTAGTATAATGAGGAGATTATTTTTAAGTAGGTGGAACGACATTCTTTGCTTTGCATTGTGCAATTTCTAATGATGATATTTGAAGCATTAATGGTTGGGACATATTGTTCAAGCTGCCTCAAAATATAGTTCTGGGTATATTATTATTGCTTATATTTGTGCTGGTTGCATTGTATAGTATCATCAGTGCAAATGCCAGTCTGTTTCATATATTTGCAGGGTCTGAATCCTGCAAATCCTGGTTTTTGTAATGGATTCGAACATCGTTTAACTTTCTTTAACTGGTTTTTTTATGTTTTAATTTTAAACCATCCAGGTTAAATCAGTTGTCTAATTTTTTGTCGTATTTATGGCAGTTTGAGGAATTTAGTTAGCACTGGTAGTTTCAATGGTACAGATGTATCACTGAAAAGAGAGCTGAGTGACATTCATTATTGAGCAGTAGATGATTTAAGTAAAATGCAAACAAAATGGAGCCTTAGGTTGAATTTTGGGGATTTCCTGTGAAATAGTTTTTCCAATCCAAAGCATAATTGCCTCAATCTGATGTTATAACAACTCTTTTTCTTCAACTAATAATGACAGAAATCTAATTTTGGCAGGGTACAAGCAGATACTATTTAAAATGTGTAGCAGGTTGGCTATGTCATGGTGGTTAAAGGGCATAGCACACAAATATTGCAGAGCAACTTCAGTACGTCAAGCAGAGACTTGGAATCATATGGGGCACTTGTATACAGACAGCCTATCCATCCCATGTATCCCTTTGTTTTTAAATGTTACAGATATTGTTCAGTGACACATGTGTTGTTTTCCCAAGTTTCAAATCTTTCCCCCCCCCCCCCCCCCCCCCCCCACTCATTATTTAATTCATTTGGTACTTGTGTCTGTCACAGGTATGCTTATTTGCTTGTAATTGATAAATTTCTGTACTTTTTTGCATATTTCATTTACATCTTGTAATTTACTACTGACATAGTGTATTGCGTATCACTA
Organism: Schistocerca cancellata; assembly: GCF_023864275.1. Classification (NCBI taxonomy): domain Eukaryota; kingdom Metazoa; phylum Arthropoda; class Insecta; order Orthoptera; family Acrididae; genus Schistocerca; species Schistocerca cancellata. Next base: position 10,044,575 of record NC_064635.1, on the reverse strand, counting down.
ATCTGAACTAATTATCTCATATTACAGTTTCTTCTCTTTGAAAACTATGAGCAGTACCTCTTGTTTGGGGCTGAAACATCAAAATTGGTGAGTATAACATGTTGTAGATTGATCCTGTTTTATACTACTTTTATTAACAATGTGTGTATAAAAGAAATGTGGATCTGTAAATAATGGAAGGAGTAAAAAATCAGACTATTTCTTGTATTTTAGCTGTAGACCAGTCCGACTCACGATGTTGTTGAGACAGACTAATCTACAAGTACAGTAAATGAGATCGAAAGCATTGCAAAACTTTCCCTCAGAGCTAGAACCTGATCTAGGCAGCTCATAAAACTGTCGGGTATATTGACAACATCCTCAGATGTCCTACGAACTTTGTTGTCAACAATCAAACACAGTTATAAAATAACAGTAATATTCATAAATATAATACTAGAAAGAGTAATGGTGTACACTATCCTTCCCTCAGCCTTAGGGTAGTGCAGAAATAAATGAATTGAGCGATAAAAATACTTGACCCCCGTATCCATTTGATATAAAGAATTCGACAGATAATAAAATGAACTTCAAATACAAACTGAAATTGTGTATGCTTGACAAATACAAATTGAAATTGTGTTTGCTTGATACGTACAAACTGAAGTTATGTATGCTGGACAACTACTTCTACTCCATGGAAGAACTTCTCAATGAGTAATAATATGGTGTATGAATCTATTGTGGGGGAGGGGGGCGGAGGGAGGTGGTACCAATAATACAGGGTGTTTCAAAAAGAATGACATGATTTTGAATGGCAGTAAATATAAAACATTTGGATGTGCCAGAAAGGAAGAGTGTGTTGGAATGGGCATGGTCTAGAGCAGGCTCATCCGAGAATTGCGCCCGGTGGGTGCGCCTGCGCCCCGCGGGCCCCAGGCAGTGTAGTTCAGCATTCCGGCCACGACCGTGTGTCGCTAGTGTCGGCATAGGAGCGAGAGAGAGAGAGAGAGAGAGAGAGAGAGAGAGAGAGAGAGAGCTGCGGAGTAAGTGAGGCCGCACAGCACTGCTCTGCAGTGGACTGTCCCGCAGTCAGATCCAACGCAAACAAGAAAACAGAGGAAGTGCACCTCTGTAAAAGAGGCCGATGAGCGGTAAAACGAGAAAACCATTTACTGTTTAGGTAACAACTAGTGTTCGTGTGGCAGAATTACTACTCAAACCTTTAGACAACAACATCCAAAACAAGAATCGAAGAACATCTTAGTTGTTTTCTGGCCCACAAGTTCATTCTATTAGTACTGCACATGCACACTCGTCATATGTACAATAGGTGTCTTCTGAAAAATGTCAGTTTCTTAAATGAGCTAGAGTCATAAATATTCTATTTTGGAAATAATTTTCTGTAAGGGATATAGAGTCTAATTCTTACTGTTAGCAGGTACAAGTAAATATTTTTTATTATACTTCGGGCTACATTTTTTTGTATCCCTTTTCAGAGTTTAGAAATCGGATCCTTATTTTAATAATTTTAAACGACCAAGTTTGAAAACTTATTAAAAATAGAATCAAGGCTTGAAAGCTCTTTAATTCCTACAGTCAACATTGTTAAAGAAGACAATTAACATTTTACACTTTTTTTCTTTTTTGAGGAAACGGTTTTGTCTACGTTTAGTTCAATATTCCCTGACACTGATAACCTCAAAGAATTAGTCAAATTTTTATTGCCAAGTAATGAACGGTTCTTAGTTTTAGCAAGCTTTAAAAGAGAGAAAAAGCACTCACAGATATACGTGGAACCAAACATTGAGAGAACTTCGGCAGCGTGCTTGTGCAAAAGAGGATATTTCTCCCATGGAAGACAGCTGTAAAAGTCATCCAAAGTTTTACATATGAGAAAGCGGTCCTTCAGGCGGATATCGCACTGCAGGTCAATCAGCTCTAGTTGACATTGTGAAACTTTTTTTTTTTTTTTTTTTAAGTCTTATGGGACTTAACTGCTAAGGTCATCAGTCTCTAAGCTTACACACTACTTAACCTAAATTATCCTAAGGACAAACACACACACCCATTCCCGAGGGAGGACTCGAACCTCCTCCCGGACCAGCCGCACAGTCCATGACTGCAGCGCCTTAGACCGCTCAGCTAAGCACTTGTCAGACGTCCTATGCCGAAGGGAAAATGGGCGAACAAATATATCTGAGGCCAAGTGAAGCTCACTTATCTCCAAAAATCTGTTTTCAAACCATTCTTGTAATTCGCAAATGATTTCAACATAATCTGAAAAATCCGCATCTTCTTTAACACTGTCTAGTGCAGGAAAGTGTCCACAATTATTCTTGTGCAATTGTTTTTCCCACAAAATAAGTTTTTTTTAAAATGCTTGAATCGTCTGCACTAAATGAACAACATAGTGATTTTCGTGTTGGAGTGAAATGTTCAAAGAAATTAAATGACCAGTAAGGTCACTCAAAAAAAGCCAAATTCGCCGCCCACTTAAGATCACAAAGTAATTCTTCTGGTCATTCTTTCATTTCCAAAAAGGTATTTATTTCACCCCTCAAGGAGAAAAACTGATGAAGCACCTTTCTCTCCTCAACCATCTTACTTCAGCGTGGTAGGGGATGTCTGGGTATTCTGCTTCGATATCAGCCAGAAATTCTTTTAATTGGTGATGTGTGAGTCCTTGCGATCGAAGATAATTAACCGTTCGAAGAAATGTGTCCATAACATGTTTTTATGTTGACAATCTTTGCACAAAGTGCCTCCTGGTGTATCAGACAATGGACTGCCGCGAATAAGGACCACCCAACTGTCATATCCCTCATAGCGCAGGGGCTCCATCCGTTGTTACACTGGTCAGGTGTTCCCATTTTAAGCCCATTGACTCTAACACGTTTTCCATGGCTAGAAAAATATCCAAGCCTGTGGTTGTGTCTTTTAATGGTATAAGATCGAGAAATTCTTCAATGAGACGCAGATTGTCATCAACACCTCGAATGAATATGACGAGCTGAGATATGTCCGCAACGTCCGCTGACTCGTCAAGAGCGATAGAAAGTGAAATAAAGTTTCCCGCTGTCTCTATTAATTGCTGCTCCGTATCTGAGACCTTATCTTCTACTCTGTGAGCACGAAGCGCGCGTACAGTGGCACGGCGAGGCTCGGCAGGCGGTCCGCACGGCCAGCTAAGCGACACGGTTCGGCCACTGCGACAACAAACGAATTCGCCTGGGGCGCTAGCGCCCCAGGAACACAGTTTGGACGAGCCTGGTCTAGAGTTTCAGAAAATAAGCATTAGATGTCAGTCAATGTGTTGTCTCAGTTAGCAGTGAGTCAGAAGTGAGATGACATCTGCTCAACAGAAAGTGTTTTGTGTGCTGCAGTTTGCAAAGACTGAGTCATTGATTTTGGTCCAGAGTGCTTTTCATTCATGTTTTAGCAATGATCTACTTGTCCCAAAAACATTTGTCATTAGTATTGCCAATTTGAAGAGGCAGTGTGCTTGTATGAAGGTAAGAGTCTAGGTCGATCTCGCACTCGGTGGAAAGAATTCGGCAAATGTTTAAGCGAGGTCCAAAAGTCTGCTTGCCACAGAGGCAGAGAACTGACAATGCCTCATACGACTGGGAAATGTTAAGACATCATTTGGTCTGTAAACCATACAGACTACAGTTACTGCAAACTATTTGGGTTGATGATGAAAGGAAATAGGTTGACTTCAGTAGTGCTCTGCTCAGGGTTTATACAACCCAAGAGATCCGGAAAAAAACCGGGAATTTTTTCATCGGGGAGAAATCTGGGAATTTTTATTGTTTTAGTTTTCAGTTAAATTTTTGTAACTTTGACTGGTAAGAACCAATACTCTACCAAAGAATATTACTGTATCTCGCTACTGAATAATAATATTGAAGCAATAAAACATCAACGATAGACAAAAAATGAAAATAAAACTTAAGTTGCAAAGGAAATGCGCCATATACAACTACAGAACTCAGTGCTCATACAATCGTCTGCCAGCAGCAAATTGTGTCAAAGGCTTTAGGAAGACTATGCAGTGCTTCACAACAATGAATTGCATCCGATGAGCATGACGTCACAACTGCAGTAGCATTTGAGTAGTTGCGAGCGAGCTCTTGCGCATGCACTGTATAAGCAATAGCAGCAAGCAGCCAGTACTACTCAGAAAAAATTTTACTGGCACATCTAAGCTGCCAGATTCACGCATGGTCAACAGGCCTGGCTCTAGGGGTCGCGGGACAAACTGGGGTATCTACCCTGGGCAGCAATTTCAGGGGAGGGGGGAGGGCAAATTCATACTCTTGAGGAAAAAGACCATGTTTCACAAAACGCCTAGCATCCAGCGCACATTGGTCTGTCGATTATTCGTATGATTTTGAAACACATCCCTGTTGGTTTTTGAACATTTTTGAACAAATTCTAAGATGATCCTGAATGAATCGTAAGTTTTTTTTTGAATGTGTTCGTAGTGTACGCGATGTCTCTGCTATGGGAATCCCTGTGGCATCTAGAGATAAACTATCCTGCAGACAAAAGGGGACGGGGCTATATGAGTTGAGCGGAATAAAACCAAACGGGTGAAAGCCAATGTGGTTGACTGGGTTTGAGAATGATCAGCATTGTTATAATTACTAACAAAATCCATAGATTCAGACTACCAGAGTGGAAATAAACGATTAACATGAGTAACAGGCAAGAAATATCACGTATTATCTTCTTGGTGTATCTAAGAAAATGAAATTTTGACAGAAAATATTTGGCCAGACCGCTACACTAGTAAAGGCCATTTGTACAGTCCCCAGCTAGCAGATGCTAAAGTTCTATTCTGGGAGTAGCACAGAAAACATGTTGTATGAACACGTAATAACACCTAACTGAAGAATAAATGCGGGATAACTAAACCGGTGATTGTAACAGGGTTAGTGAATGTAACCGGAGAATACAGTTTTGACACTGGCGGGAATAGTTACAGAATTAGTGATGAGAAGATTGTTTGTTAGAAAGAGGATGGAGGAGAAACTGGGGCATCACATAAATTATGGAATAATATGACAATTCCAAATTTTTATAAAAATTTCTTACTGCTGCTTTTTGATCTCATTCTTCAGAAGCTAGAGCATGTGAATGAAATGTGAAACTATTTCCTAATATAAAACTTTTTGCTTGTAGTAAGCCTAATAGGCATCTGATATTGGTACTTCATGAATTGAGTTGCGTTATAAAAGTGACCATTTGTGCCAAAACAGTCTCGTTTATTTGGTGTGTGTTACAATTGCTGCAATATTAGGCAGGCTCATTTCGTTTTATTTAGCAGACAATGAGAAAATACATGTAATCAGATCGTGAAACCACATCAGTCTTGGATACTATTGCTTGAACAGCTTTTTCAATATTTAATAGATCCTTTCCCAGAAAGGAAAGCGCGCCATGTAAAGCTATAGCAAGATTAGAGAGAAAAAAATGCTATGAATTGTGGATGGAAGAAATGTTACTATCCTGTTTGTCTCTTGTTTTTACTGGTTTTATGTATCTTATATGTAATTTGATGTCTCACAAAGCAGCAAGTTATTAGATAGTAGGTAAATAAAGAGTGCAAATTTTCTGAAGAGTTCTTGTTCTCCAGGTTCCAATTAATCCCATCCGCTATTAATTGCGAGTTGGGAGCAACAGAGGCACCACAGGGCATTTAATTTCCACTGTCCTGAATGTAGTTTGATGGCACCCATTACAAAATGTTACACATTTGAGTTCCACAGAGTGAAATACAGTGGCGTGCGATAGAAGACTGCTGTGTGAAGAGGCGTGGCACTGCACTTTGACACACTTTAGGCCAAATAACATGTCTTACATTTCCTCTAACGTATATGTCTGATGTATCAGACTATACAGAAAGATGCGTGCTACAAAATAAACATATTTTTGGAAAGTCGATTTTTGGCGACCTACCTCAAACGCTCGAGGAAAGGGGGGTGCCACTATCTAGTATTGCCCCGGTTCAGAAATGTCGTAAATCCGGGACTGATCAACAAAGCAGTCGGAGCTGCAGTGCGGAGGTGAGTAGTCTCCACGTGATCTGTGTTTACGTTTAGTGATTCTGTTGCTTCCTCTTCGTGTATTGCTGTCATGTCAAATGAAAATGAAACGGATTTCTATGGCCGGGAGCTATCAGGTGAATTAAAATACATTCACGTAATTACCCAAGGCTAAAATAAGTTATTAGTTTCAGATTTTATTTTATGTCCACCTTTCTGACAGTCAAGCATTAATCCCCTCGCAGAACAATGAAGTTATATTTGTCGGTTTGCTAAAGAAATTTGGCTTTCATTAATCTTTTCCACTGAGGCAGTCCATTTATTTGAAATGACATGTTTAATCCACACAATTGGCTAGTTTCAAATGTTCACTGCATTTCAAGTGCACGTTTTCATCTTCTAGCACGTATCGCATTATGCCATTATAAGGAACCAAACATGAGATAATATGGTACTGGTACTCCAAGAAAATTCACATCCGACTCTGGACATACGAATGTGCACTTTAAGCCGAATTATGCATTTTTGTATGGTTCACGAATTTCCGATGCTCTCGGAGTATCCTCTGATGTCTTGTTTCTTTAATGACATAATGTAAGATCTTCTAATGTTTTACACATACGAACATACAGGCTTCCTGCATCATCATAGCTGCGCAAGCGCAGTGACGCCTATTATCTGGCACTCTCTGGCAACTGCTGAAACAAGTCTATTTCTAACAGGTTGCAGGAAAATATTGCGAGTGGTGGTTTGAGAAGCGTTACTTTAAAAGTAAATTTCCTTTTACACAAGATGAACTATGTGTGAGAATGTACGATGGATTTTTTAAATCACAGAGAGTTTGACTCTCATTTAAAAGTCAACTCTTTGAGGACGACCATTTAGAATAATTTCGAGCCCAGAGGATAAGACATTTATGTAGTCATTAAAAATTTTACTGGCACATTTGTGTGTTGTATCTTTAAGTGTAACATGCACAAAAAAGATCAACATTATATGTGAAAGCTTAGCTTCTCTTACAGCTTATTAATCTTAGAGACCAATATTATATGTGAAACTTTACTTTTCTTGAAGCAACACTATGTATATTAATTTAAAGCATTAACTTTTCCTATTTGTGTGTTCTCGCTACTTAACAGTGATGTTGCTATTGGCCGACTACATCATGTGCCCTATGCTCTGAACAGCCGCTGCCTTAGGCTGGCGAGATCACGTGACATGAGCTATGACTGGTTTACAAAAGCGCAATGCAATCTCGATTTCAATGCTTGGGAAAGTAACGTGCGGTGTTTGGTGGAATTTGAATTTACACTTTCGAAATACGAAAATATGCTGTGTACATGTTGCTGCCAATCAGACATGTTGCTGCACATGAGACGTCTTTCCAAAATGTGTTTTTTTTCCCTGAGTTTCATTTTCTAAAATGTTGGGAAATTCTACGCTGGTGTATGAAACCATAACCATTCAAACCACTGATAAGTTTTACAGTTCTGAGGAAAAGTATACTGTCACTTAACATGTGTGTATTTTTAACCGTGAAATCTGGGAACTTTTTTTCCTTGTCCATGTATACACCCGTCTGCTAAAGGACACGAAAGACGATACATTTTTACCATGGTTAATTTTCAGTGATGAAGCAACATTTCATTTTAGCAGTAAAATAAATCAACGTAACGTGCGCATATGGGGCTCCAGAACCCTCATGACTCTGTTGAGTATGAAAGAGAGAGACTCAGCTGAAGTGAACATTTTTTGTGCCTTCTTCTTATGAGGAAAACACTATGACTGCAGTGAGCTGTCCCCAAATGCTGCAGAATTGGCTTTTTCCAAAATTTCTAGAGGGCTCCAATGACTTCATTTTCCACCAGGATCGAACTCCACCACACTGCGAAAACAGTGTATGTCAGTTTCTCAGTGACATTGTGTCTCAATGCTGGATAGGGTGCATGGGGACCCAGAGACGCTGTTCTACATTTGTGGTCTCCGAGATCGCCAGACATGACCCCCTGAGATTTTTTTCTTATAGGGATATGTGAAGGAAGGTATGATGATCCTTCCTTTATGTCAGGGCATAGTAGAAGTGAAGAATAGAATATTAGCTGCCACAACTTCTGTAAAAGCAGATGCATTGTGATGAATTTAGCTATTGTCTAGATGCAGTTTGTGCTCCTGCTGTGGGGTACAAAGAGCATTTGTAATAGCATAGCTAAAACTTTAAGATTTTGTGATTATTTTGGAATTGGAGTTCTGAAGTCAGGTCATTCTTTTTTTAACACTCTGTAGACTACATAACGAGAATTGTCCACTCCAAAGAAAATAACTAGATTTAATCGACTGGTTTCTAATGTCTTTTTTTGCATATTTATCTACAAAGGTATAAAGTTGCACAACGATATATGTTGAACAAAAGTAATAAATGTTTTCAAATGTGACATGTTTCAGACGTATTTTACAGCAGGGTTGTGTGTCGGTGTGACCGAAGCGATTGTGATGAATCCATTCGAGCGTGTGAAAGTGACCCTGATGGCAGACAGGTCGCCTGTGGAGAAGGCGCCCAGCACGTGGGACGTCCTAAAGAAGATCGTCAGCAACAAGGTAGCCAACGCACACAGCTTTCTTAAGCCGTATCGGTCCATTCTGAGAGCTGCTGCTGGTCTGGCCCAGCCTCTTCAGTTGTGCTTTGGGAGTAATTACATTTTATTTGGCAATGTTTTGAGAACTTTTTAGCAGAGTGAGTTTGCATCAGTTTTCAATAATGATTTTTGTGTGTGGTCGACATTCTCAAAGTGAGCGATACGTGTAGTCTGAATCGAGGCTGCATAAAAAGAATCTATAATCACACAGAATAACAAACTAAAGTTATCAACATTTGACTGAGAATATTAAGGATATTTTGTTGAACAGTTCGTCTCTTAATGCAAACTGGGAATATATAGCAATGAATGCAGTCGTGACTAAAAGAGGGACCGGTGCTGTTTAAGTAGTCATGACAGACGAGGACTTTTGCTTCCAAAGATAATGTAATCACTTATAGGACTCCCCAAAACTGGCAGTAAAGAAGTGCCTCGAGTATTTGCTTGTATCGAGCTAATGTCTCATCTACAGCACCGTGGCACTGGGGAAGCATTAAGAAAGAGCAGTGGTGTTCTTTGATGCAGACTTTCACACACACTAGTCTCTTGTGTATAAAAGAAGACCCTAACAGAAGTAGCCTAAAGCAATCTATTCATAAACATAATACTTGCCAGACATTAAAAGTAGATATACTTATAATCAGCCTTAAAAAATGCAGTACAACTATGAATGTCTATGTATAAAGCATTTTAAAAAATTACCGTCACAGGCACATCAGGTCTCTCTGCTAGAAGTGGCTGAAAGAAAAGGCTTTTTATACACTTGAATTTCAAAAATGTGTGAAAGCTGATTTTAATTACCATGTAATTTGTAAGACTGATTGTAGCATCATTCAAGGATTATGTAGTTGTTCTTGTGTAGTGTTCTTTTATTTATATACATCCATTTGTTTGTGATACACTTCAGTTTATACTATATACCGGGTGATCAAAATTCCAGTATAAATTTAAAAACTGAATAAATCATGGAATAATGTAGATAGAGAGCTACAAATTGACACAAATGCTTGGAATGACATGGGGTTTTATTAGAACCAAAAAAATACAAAAGTTCAAAAAATGTCCGACAGTTGGTGCTTCATCTGATCAGAATAGCAATAATTAGCATAACAAAGTAAGACAAGGCAAAGATGATGTTCTTTACAGGAAATGATCAATATGTCCACCATCATTCCTCAACAATAGCTGCAGTCGGGAAATAATGTTGTGAACAGCACTGTAAAGCATGTCCGGAGTTATGGTGAGGCACTGGCGTCGGATGTTGCCTTTCAGCATCCCTAGAGATGTCAGGCCTTTCAGCATCCCTAGAGATGTCGGTCAATCACGATAGATTTGTGACTTCAGGTAACCCCAAAGCCAATAATAGCACGGACTGAGGTCTGGGTACCTGGGAGGCCAAGCATGACGAAATTGGCGGCTGAGAACACGATCATCAACAAACGACGCTTGCAAGAGATCTTTCACGTGTCTAGCAGTATGGGGTGGAGCACCATCCTGCATAAACATCGTACGTTCCAGCAGGTTTATCAGCCAGGCTGGGGATGATTTGATTCTCTAACATATCGGCATACCTCTCACCCGTCACGGTAGCAGTTACAAAACCAGAATCACGCATTTCCTCAAAGAAAAAAGGCCCGATAATGGTAGATGTGGTAAATCCAACCCATACCGTCACTTTCTTGTCGTGCAGTGGAGTTTCCACGACAGTTCTAGGATTTTGGGTAGCCCAAATTCCGCAGTTGTTTGCGTTGACAAACCCTCGGAGCATGAAATGAGCTTCGTTGGTCCACAACATGTTACTCAACCAATCGTCATCTTCCGCCATCTTTTGAAACGCCCACACCGCAAATGCACTCCGCTTCACTAAATCGCCAGGTAACAGTTCATGATGCCGATGGATTTTGTACGGATAGCATCGGACGGTACGCCTCAGTGCCAAACAAACAGTAGTGTATGGAATGCCGGTGCGACGTGCAACTGCACGAGCACTGACTTCCCCGTGCATAGACGAACCCGCTACAGTCTCCATTTGTTACTGAACTGTCTTAGCGGCATTACGCCTTGTGCTCGGTTGGCCACTATGGGGTCTATTGTCTAAGCAACCTGTGGCTTCAAACTTCGAAGTCATTCTCGCCACAGCTGCATTTGTCAACGGACCTTTACCCGTTCGAATCCCCTTCATATGGCGATAGGATTGTAACGCTGAACTAGCACATTCCCCATTCTGATAATACAACTTCACTAAAAGCGCCTTTTCAGGTAACGTCAACATCATACTGCGACCGCTGGCGTATCTGATTCTCTCTCTCATTACAGCTCCTTTTATACACGATTGTCATGCGCAGTCACTGACATTTTGCTGTCCAGTGCCATCTGCCGAACAATTTGTGAACTTTTTTTTTTGTTCCCCTAATAAAACTCCATGTGATTCCAAGCATATGTGTCAATTTTTACCTCTCTATCTACATTATTCTGTGGTTTATTAAGTTTTCAAATCTGCACTGACTTTTTGATCACCCGGTATATTACTATAGAATAAGCGACCTTGTTTCCTAATGTTAAATGGAATTTTTAAAAATTACGGTTGACATCAGTTGCATGCTGATGTTTAAAGATGGATGAATCAATGTAGATTGGAAATGGATAAAACATGTTAAGTGCCATTTTTTAAAAAAAGCATTTTCAGTGCTGTTCTGTACTTGGTGCTCTGTTGGGTGTCCTTAGACTTATGCCAAGTGTCATATCGTGGAGAGAATGCCAGCCAGTGCTAGGCCCAGGACTTCCATCAGCCAAAGCTATGAACCCATTCCATGTAAGTTCAATGTGTACATGTTACTCACCAGATGGTAGAGTTTTGTCAGGGCTGGCTCTACCCAGGCTATCTGTAGCTCTAATGGAATGTTGTCTACTCCCGGGGCCTTTTTTTGACTCAGGTCTTTCAGTGCTCTGTCAAACTCTTCACGCAGTATCGTATCTCCCATTTCATTTTCATCTACATGCTCTTCCTTTTCCATAATATTGTCCTCAAGAACATCGCCCCTGTATAGACACTCTAAATACTCCTTCCACCTTTATGCTTTCCCTTCTGTGCTTAGAATTTGGTTTCCATCTGAGCTCTTGATATTCATGCAAGTTGTTCTCTTTCCTTCAAAGGTCTCTTTAATTTTCCTGTAGGCAGTATGTGTCTTACCCCTCGTGAGATAAGCCTTACATTCGTCCTCTAGCCATCCCTGCTTAGCCATTTTGCACTTAATCTCATTTTTGAGACGTTTGTATTCCTTTTTGCCTGCTTCACTTGCTGCATTTTTGTATTTTCTCCTTTCATCAGTTAAATTCAGTATCTCTTGTGTTACCCAAGGATTTCTACTAGCCCTCTTCTTTTTACCTACTTGATCCGCTGATGCCTTAACTATTTCATTCCTCAAAGCTACCCATTCTACTTCTACTGTATTTCTTTCCCCCATTCCTGTCAATTGTTCCCTTATGCTCTCCCTGAAACTCTGTACAACCTCTGGGTCTTTCAGTTTACCCAGGTCCCATCTCCTTAAATTCCCACCTTTTTGCAGTTTCTTCAGTTTCAATCTACAGTTCATAACCAATAGATTGTGGTCAGAGTCCACATCTGCCCCTGGAAATGTCTTACAATTTAAAATCTGGTTCCTAAATCTCTGTCTTACCATTATATAACCTATCTGAAACCTTTTATTATCTCCAGGGTTCTTCCGTGCATACAACCTTCTTTTATGATTCTTGAACCAAGTGTTAGCTATGATTAAGTTATGCTCTGTGCAAAATTATACCAGGCGGCTTCCTCTTTCATTCCTTACTCCCATTCCATATTCACCTACTACGTTTCCTTCTCTTCCTTTTCCTACCATCAGGTTCCAGTCACCCATGACTATTAAATTTTCGTCTCCCTTCACTACCTGAATAATTTCTTTTATCTCATCATACATTTCATCAATTTCTTCATCATCTGCAGAGCTAGTTGGCAAATAAACTTGTACTAGAGTAGTAGGCATGGGCTTCGTGTCTATCTTGGCTACAATAATGCGTTCACTATGCTGTTTGTAGTAGCTTACCCGTACTCCTATTTTTTTATTCGTTGTTAAACTTACTTCTGCAATACCCCTATTTGATTTTGTATTTATAACCCTGTATTCACCTGACCACAAATCTTGTTCCTCCTGCCACCGAACTTCACTAATTCCCACTATATCTAACTTTAACCTATCCATTTCCCTTTTTAAATTTTCTAACCTACCCGCCCAATTATTTATTTTTTATTTTTTATATTTTTGTACAAATCATTGATGTGCAAAAAGAGATACACTGTTTTCTGAATGTCCTAGCAAATGTGAGATTTGGCACTTAGAACTTTTTACACTTCCACTTTTCAACTAAGAAAAGAAGTAAAAACTTTGAGGTTTGCCGGTGACATTGTAATTCTGTAACAGATAGCAAAGGACTTGAAGGGAATGGACAGTGTCTTGAAAGGTGGGTATAATATGAACATCAACAAAAGCAAAACATGGGTAATGGAATGTAGTAAAATTAAATCAGGGGATGCTGAGGGAATTAGATAAGAAAATGAGACACTAAAAGTAGTAGATGAGTTTTGCTATTTGGGCTGAATAAGAAGTGATGGTAGCTGAAGTAGAGAGGATATAAAATACAGACTGGCAATGACAAGAAAAGCATTTCTTAAGAAGGGAAATTTGTTAACATTGAATATAGATTTAAGTGTTAGGAAGTATTTTCTGAAAGTATTTGCTTGGAGTGTAGCCATTGATGGAAATGAAACATGGATGATAAACAGTTTAGACAAGAAGAGCATAGAAGCTATTGACTTGTGGTGCTACCGAAGAATGCTGAAGATTAGGTGGGTAGATTGCATAACTGATGAGGAGGTACTTGATAGGATTGGGGAAAAAAGAAATGTGTGCCACGACCTGACTAGAATAAGGGGTTGGTTGATAGGACACATTCTGAAACATCAAGAGATCACCAACTTAGTATTAGAGGGAAATGGGAGGAGGGGAGGGGAGATCATAGGAGGAGGCCAAGAGATGAATACAGTAAGCAGATTCAGAAGGATGTATGTTGCAGTATTTATTCGGAGATGATGAGGCTTGCACAGGATAAAGTAACATGGAGAACTGCATCAAATCAGTCTTCAGACTAAAGATCAGAACAACAATAATGTGCTAGAAGTGCAGATATTAACACACAAAATATTCATTGGCTCTTCTACTTTCTAATTAGAATTGTAATTAGTTGCCCACAGTTGTGCCTTGGCAGTCAGAGACAGGGATTGTGTGTGTGTGTGTGTGTGTGTGTGTGTGTGTGTGTGTGTGTGTGTGTGTGTGTGTCTTTTTGGCCATTGACCAAAACCTTACTTGTTTAGCAGTCATTTTGTTGTGCCTGTCTTTGACTCGACATTTCCAATATATGGAGAAGCAATCTATTATTTTCATAACATTTTCGTTATTCCTTCCTCAAATTTCCATTGTCTAATTAGAAGAGTATTGTTTTAGGAGTGAAGTGAGATTTTGATATGTGTTGACAGAATACTAAATAACTTGGAGAGCTGTTATGTTTGAGAGAATCATTATACTCTAAACACAATATTTTGAGTGTTTAAATATCCGTTAAGCAGTGGCAGAACACACACATAAAAAACTCTTGTGATTGGCAAGTTTTCGGAACCAGTGGCTCCTTCTTCAGGCATAAGGGTTGAAGGGGAAGGAATAAGGATGAAGGAAAAGGACTGGAAATGTATAGGGAAAGGGGTAGATTTTGGGAAAGTCACCCAGAACTGTGAGTCAGGGGAGACTTACCATATGGGATGAGAAGGAAAGACTGATTGTTGGGGACTGTATCGGGTGAGACTTGAAAACCTGAGACCTTAAAGATGGAAGCCAGGGTAATATGCAAGACACAGATTACTACTAAAACTTTGTGCACGAGTTAATAAGAGTGTGAAGCTAAGTGCATTGTACGTAACAGAGGTTGGAGGGTTCAGTGGAAAATAGACAGGAAAGACAATGAAAGATGTAGGAAATTAAAACGGAGTGAAGCAAAGAGTAGTTACAGTACGAAAAGCTGAGATGGAAGAAATTAACTTAAATTAAGGTCACGGGGGTGGCGAGAACCAAGGACATGTTGTAGTGCTAGTTCCCACCTGTGGAGTTCTGAGAAACTGGTGTCTGAGGGAAGAATCCAGGTGGCACGCGTGGTGAAACAGGTGCTGATGTCATGAATGTCATGTCATAGAGCATGCTTTGCAACAGGATACTGTGAGTTCCCTGTATACACCATGTGCCTATGCCCATTCATCCTAATTAATAGTTTGATGGTAGTCATGCAGATATAGAAGGCTGAACAGTGTTTACATAACAACTGGTATATGACGTGTCATTTCGTAGGTGGCTCTCCCTTTGAAACCAGTTACAGGACTGTTATAAGTGGTGGTAGGAGGTTGCATAGGGCAGGTCTTGCAGTGGGGTGGTCACAGGGGTAGGAGCCATTGGGTAGGGGGATGGGTGCAGAAGGCGCATAGGGTCTAACAAGAATATTGCAGAGATTGGGAGGGCGACGGAAAACTATTCTAGGTTCAGACAGAATGGGTCTCATTTCAGGCCGTGATTTTAGGAAATAATGGCCCTGTCGAAGTAGCTGATTAACACATTCCAGACCAGGATAATACTGAGTCATCAATGGTGTGCTCCGAAGCTGTTTTGCAGAGGGGTCGGCAGCACCAGGATTGGATGCGACAGCTTAGGAAATCTGCTTTTGTAACTAGGCTGGCGGAGTAATTACGTGCAGTGAAGGCTGAGGTGAGAATGGTGGTATATTGCTGTAAAGAGTCTGCATCCGAGCAAATATGTTTGCCTCGGATGCCAAAGCTGTATGGGAGGGAATGTTTGACATGGAAAGGATGGCAACTTTCAAAATGTAAGTACTGCTGTTTATTGGTAGGTTTAATGTGGAAGGAAGTTGGTAGTTGGCCTTGTGAGGACGAGATTAACATCAAGGAAAGTGTCGTGGGATTCGGAATACGACTATGTGAAACTTAATTGGGAGAAGGTATTCAGGGATTCCAGGAATTCTAGCAGGTCAGCCACACCATGAGTCTATATGGTAAAGATGTCATCTATGTATCTAAATCAACCCGGGGGCTGAAGACATGGATCCCAGAAAGCCCTTTCCAAGCGACCCATGAAAAGGTTGGCATACGAAGGAGCCATCCTGGTTCCCATGGCCATACCCCTGATCTGTTTGTATGTCTGCCCCTAGAAGGTGAAGTATTTGTTGGTAAGTACAAAGTTGATTAAGGTGAGTAGCAAGGATGTCAAAAGTTGAGAATCAGGTGGGCACTGACTGAGGAAATGTTCAGCAGCAGACCGACCATGTATGTGGGGGATGTTGGTATAGAGGGAAGTGGCATCAATGGTGACATGCAAGGTGGGAGTGGGATGGGTACGGATTTTAGTCGATCTAGGAAATGGTTAGTATCTTTGATGTAGGAGGAGAGTTTTTGTACTATGGGTTGCAGGTGTTGATTGACTAAGGCAGATATACGTGTGGTGGGTGGTTTGAAGCCAGCAACTGTAAGAGGGCCAGGATGATTGGGGTTGTCCTCTGCAGAACTCCAGGCTCTATGTTCCCTAAAAGCTGATGACTCCATCATTATCCTCCCAGCAGTCAGAGGGTCTACCACTGTGGTACTTGACCGAAAGGGGTATGTTAGTGAACATGTACCCCAGCTGTCTGACAACTCTACATACAACGTCTGCCATCAAGATCTCATACCTGTGATGAAATTGACCTGCAGTCCCTCCTTAAAACATCAGGCCTCTCACAAGGACTAACACCTCAATCGATGAAACTTTTCACCCCACCTAAACCACGCGTCCCCATATTTTACCTTTTTCTGAAGATCCACAAACCCAATCATCCTGGCCGTCCTATAGTTGCTGGCTTCAAACCACCCACCAAACGTATATTTGCCTTAATTGATCAACACCTGCCACCCATAGTACAAAAACTCCCTCCTACATCAGATACCAACCATTTCCTAGATCGTCTGAAATCCGTGCCCATCCCGCTCCCACCACACACCTTGCTTGTCACCACTGATGCCACCTCCCTCTATACCAACATCCCCCATGTACATGTTCTGTTTGCTGCTGAACATTTCCTCAGGCAGTGCCCAACTGATTCCAAACCTATGACATCCTTCCTACTCACCTTAATCGAATTTATACTAATGAACAACTACTTCATCTTTGAGGGGCAAACATACAAACAGACTAGGGGTACGACCATGGGAACCAAGATGGCTCCTTCCTATGCCAGACTTTTCGTGGGTCGCTTGGAAGGGGCTTCCCTGGGGTGCATAAGTCATCAGCCCCTGGTTTGGTTTAGGTACATTGATGACATCTGTTGATCTCGTCCTCACTGAAGGCCAGCTACACACTTCCGTCCACATTAAATCTGCCAACAAACAACAGTACTTACATTTTGACAGTTGCCATCCTTTCCATGTTGAACATTCTCTCCCATACAACCTTGGCATCTGAGGCAAACATACACAACTGGCCATTAAAATTGCTACACCAAGAAGATATGCAGATGATAAACGGGTATTCATTGGACAAATATATTATACTGGAACTGGCATGTGATTACAAAAAAAATGGCTCTGAGCACTATGGGACTCAACTGCTGTGGTCATAAGTCCCCTAGAACTTAGAACTACTTAAACCTAACTAACCTAAGGACATCACACACATCCATGCCCGAGGCAGGATTCGAACCTGCGACCGTAGCGGTCGTGCGGTTTCAGACTGTAGCGCCTTTAACCGCTCGGCCACTCCGGCCGGCCATGTGATTACATTTTCACACAATTTGTGTGCATAGATCCTGAGAAATCAGTACCCCGAACAACTACCACTGGCCATAATGACGGCCTTGATATGCCTGGGCATTGAGTCAAAGAGAGATTGGATGGCGTGTACAGGTACAGCTGCCCATGCAGCTTCAATACGATACCACAGTTCATCAATAGTAGTGACTGGCATATTGTGACGTGCCAGTTGCTCGGCCACCATTGACCAGTTGTTTTCAGTTGGTGAGAGATCTGGAGAATGTGCTGGCCAGGGCAGCAGTCGAACATTTTCTGTATCCAGAAAGGTCCGTTCAGGGCCTGTAACATGCAGTCGTGCATTATCCTGCTGAAATGTAGGGTTTCACAGGGATCGAATGAAGGGTAGAGCCACGGGTCATAACACATCTGAAATGTAACGTCCACTGTTCAAAGTGCCGTCAATGCGAACAAGAGGTGACCGAGACATGTAACCAATGGCACCCCATACCATCATGCACCATGATGCCGGGTGATACGCCAGTATGCCGATGATGAATACATGCTTCCAATGTGCATTCACCGCGATGTCACCAAACACGGATGTGACCATCGTTATGCTGTAAACAGAACCTGGATTCATCCGAAAAAATGACGTTTTGCTATTTGTGCACCCAAGTTTATCGTTGAGTACACCATCGCAGGCGCTCCTGTCTGTGATGCAGCGTCAAGGGTAACCGCAGCCATGGTATCCGAGCTGATAGTCCATGCTGCTGCAAACGTCATCAAACTGTTCATGCAGATGCTTGTTGTCTTGCAAACGTCCCCATCTGTTGACTCAGGGATTGAGACGTGGCTGCACAATCCGTTACAGCAATGTGGATAAGATGCCTGTCGTCTCGACTGCTAGTGATACGAGGCCTTTGGGATTCAGCACGGCATTCTGTACTACCCTCCTGAACCCACCGATTCCCTATTCTGCTAACAGTCATTGGATCTCGACCAAAGTGGGCAGCAGTGTCGCTCACGATATGATAAACCGCAATCGTGATAGGCTACAATCCTACGTTTATCAAAGTCGGAAACGTGATGGTACGCATTTCTCCTCCTTACACGAGGCATCACAACAACGTTTCACCAGGCAACGCCGTTCAATTGCTGTTTGTGTATGAGAAATAAGTTGAAAACTTTCCTCATGTCAGCACGTTGAAGGTGTCGCCACCGGTGCCAACTTTGTGTGAATGCTCTGAAAAGCTAATCATTTGCATATCACAGCATCTTCTTCCTGTCAGTTAAATTTTGTGTCTGTAGCAATTTTAATGGCCAGTAGTGTATTTGCTCGGATGCAGACTCTTTACAGCAATATATCACCATTCTCACCTCAGCCTTCACTGCATGCAATTATCCCACTATCCTAGTTAAAAAAGCAGATTTCCCAGGCAGTTGCATCCATTCCTGGTACTGCTGATCCCTCCACAAAACAGCTTTGGAGCACACCATTGGTGATTAAGTATTATCCTGGTCTGGAATGTGTTAATCAGCTACTGCAACAGGTCCATGGTTTCCTAAAATCATGGCCTGAAATGAGACCCTTTTTGTCTGAACCTAGAATAGTTTTCCGTCGCCCTCCCAATCTCTGCAATATTCTTGTTAGACCCTATGCTCCTTCTGCACCCATCTCCCTACCCAATGGCTCCTACCCCTGTCACCACCCTGCTGCAAGACTTGCCCTATGCACCCTCCTATCACCACCTATAATAGACCTGTAACTGGCAAAACATATACCATGAATGGGGGAGCCACCTGCAAAACGACACATCATGTACTGGCTACTATGTAAAGACTTTTCAGCCTTCTACATCAGCACGACTACCACAAAATTATCAATTAGGATGAATGGGCATAGGCACAGGGTATATACTGGGAACTCACAATATCCTGTTGCAAAGCATGCTCTATGACACGACATTCGTGACATTAGCACCTGTTTCACCACGCGTGCCATCTGGATTCTTCCCTCAGACACCAGTTTCTCAGAACTCCGCAGGTTGGAACTAGCACCAACATGTCCTTGGTTCTCGTCACCCACGTGGCCTTAATTAAGGTTAATTTCTTCTGTCCCATGTTTTCTTCATTGCAACTACTCTTTGCTTCACTCCATTTTAATTTCTCACGTCTTTATCAATTCAAGACATGAAGTCTGTAAATGAGTCCGCAATCATTTTATTTTTGGCACTTTAGTTTTCACAAGTCTATCTTGTTCACACAGTTTTCTTTACACTTTATTACTGGTTTTGGCTTACCGCCATCTTAAGATCTGTTGTAAATATAAATGTTGTGTAAGTGACAGGTTCAATTAGTTAAGACTAAATCTATACAAGTATTAGTGATGCATGAAATATAAAAATATAATATGTGTATAGCAGTCATACATAGCGTTGAATATTCTGATAAAAATCATCATCAAGTTAAACATGTGAGTATATGGTAAATGCTGATAATACTCACATTGCGTCAGGTACTTAATACAAGAACCTAATGCCAGCAGAGGGCACTTTAGCTAGAGTACATAGTAAAACAGTGTCGCCAGTATAAAGATTAAAATGCATTATGCACTGTCTTCAGTTAAAAAATTTTCCTTTGGCTAAATGAGCATCTGACATTAAAAACATTTGCTGATATACTATGTGTGAAATTGGACTCATACTTGAAATCCATAAAAAGCACAAATACTATACAATACAGCCCTTAGCCTGGGTAGGTAACATACAACCTTTTATGAATGTCAGTATAAAAAGTATAATAATAAAAAATCACAACATCTTCAATCCTAAGAGATCAGTTAACAGTGACCCTAATCATAATACACTTAATAAAGTAGTGCCCCTTAATTAAAAATAGAAAATCTATAATCAATATTATATTAGAGTGCGGCGTCAATGGCGAATATGTCATGGCTTCTCTGCATGACTTCCTTGTTTTCCTGTGGCTGAGCGAACAGAGGATGGCCCTGTCTCCTCGTTGCCGGCGGCCGGCAGACGCCAATCTGCTGGGGTGCTCCACGCTATTCAAACTAGTAGGTCTCTGAATTTATCAAAGTGAGTATTCCGGTTAAACTCATTCTGTTCATTCAGCAGTAGTTACGGTTGTTGTTTTCTGTGCACATAAGTCTCTATTTCTTCGAGCAGGTTCTTAACTGTCCCTTTGACGCCCTATGCAACACTTTCATATTACTGTCTATATATCCTACTGAATGTCTTGCTCTGTCTATACGTGTACCGAAAGCGCTCTTATTTTGACTATATGTATGTCCTCCAAAACGAGTGGAAATTTCTTCCTGTCTGACCGATGTAAAATCTATCACAGTACTGGCAGCAAATCTTACAAACACCAGATCCCATATATTTATTGCTGTAGTTGCCAACTTTGTGCCATTGCTTACAACCAATTGTACCTTTTGCCTGAAGCCCAATTTTTATTTTTGTTTTTCCTGAAGGCCTGCGCAATTCTGTCGAAAAATGCGCCATAGTATGACATAACCACAAACATCTTTCATTGTCTTTCCTATCTATTTTTCACCGCCCCCTCTCACCTATGTTATGTACAATTCACTTATCTTCTCACTCTTATAAACTTGTGCACAATGTTTTAGTAGTAATCTCTGTCTTGCATAATACCCTGTCTTCCATCTTTAAGGTGTCAGGTTTTCAAATCTCATCCTATACAGTCCCCAACAATCAGTCTTTCCTTCTGATCTCGTTCGGTAAATCTCCCCTGACCCACAGTTCTGGGTGACTTTCCCAAAATCTAGCCTTTTTCCTAGACTAACAGTATAGGAAAAAGGCTAGATAATATAATCCATCTTGATTGCAAAATTTTTTTTATTCATATGACCGGTTTCTATAAATAAAAAAATTTTGCAATCAAGACGGATTATAAGTAACATAATACAATCACTGAATGCTGCTATCCCATCAGACATTATGTCTGTTTTTGCAAAATTTTTCTTACACCTCTCCAGTCCTTTTCCTTCATCCTTATTCCTTCCCCTTCAACTGTTCTGCCCAAAGAAGGAGCCACTGGCTCCAAAAGCTTGCCAATCACAACAGTCTTTTATGTGTGTGTTCTGCCACTGCTTGGTGAGTATAGTGAGTAGATTTTTATGTAACCAATATAATAATTGTATCAATAATTGATCGTTTTTGTGTTATAAATATTCATTAAGCACTCTCACATTCTTTTCAGGGCTATGGTGTGGAAGGCCTCAACAGGGGAATGTCTGCTACTATAATAAGTCATGGGATTTTCAATATGGTGTATTTCGGTGTCTTTAAGTCACTCAAGAGCCGTCTTCGACCATTTTCTGTAAGTTCTGTGTTTCCACATTCTCAGAAATCCTATGTGTATGAAAATATTTGTATAAATTTCCAAACTATTCATTAAAAGTTCATATAGTTAATAAAGTGAAAAGCCGAGCACATATATGGTGTGAATGTGGTGAAAAATATTTATACAGTCTACATAAAATTGTAGGTAAAATTTAGATGCTCAGCACTATGCAGCTTTCATATTCTAGATAAATGATCCATTTGTAAAAACACCTATACACTTTATATAGATTATTTTTATTCTATTGGAATTTGGAAGAAGACTATCATCAGGGATCCTAAACTGACAACAACCACATCCAAATTGCCATAATGTTTGTGCCAAGCAACTGTCAGTATTATTCAGCCAGGGGGTAAGACTTGAGAAATATAACTATTTAAATGTGTGGTAACTTGTTAAAACCACTATTTAGAACTAGCAGCTCTTGCTAGCTTTAGTAGAGGTCAACTGTACTGAATCCTTGCAGTCTGGTGTTCTGTGATCTACACTGATACAATTCTCGTATTGGAAAAGAAGCACATGTAATAATAGTAGGAGGTGCAGGTAACATTCTGGACTGTAACCTCAATTAGACATCAGGCACATTGCTGAGAATGCTGTGCACTAAAGTGTGTGAAGTGTGCCACTCTTTGAGAGATATGGTAAACCCTGGAAGAAGGGTGGTGGTGGGGGGATTACGTAGTGCTCAAATAAAAAGGCATGAAACATTGCAACAACCAAACAAGTTGAAATTTGCATATGCCTCTTTGGGAAAATGTAGTGAGACATCTAGGTGTACAAATTTAGTGCCCGCCATGATTGTGTGCACACACACAGGCTCGTGACTTTGGTGAGAAGCAGGCAGTTGTATTCTGTCCATCTGATGCGGCAGTGCGTGTGAGGACATTGTGGTGTTCACATTGCAAAATTCAGCGATTGAGGAGCAGTGAGGCAATATCAGATTTATCACTGCGAAAGGTGTTAAACGAGCCGATATTCATCGCATTATGTCATATTTGCAGGAGACTGTGTGTCTGACAAGTCAGTGATAATCTTTAGTGGCCATTTTATTCAAGGTCAGGTGTGTTTGAGTGACAGGCCAGGCAAACACGGTAACTACGGCCAAACTCATCGACAAGGTGAACAACTTGATGAGAAGTGATTGGCCTGTCTCGATGCGAATGGTGGTTGTGATGATGGGGAACAGTGTGGACGATTGTGCATGACAGGTTGGGTTACCGGAAGGTGTGTGCACAGTAGGTTCCAAAGAAGTGCAACAGACCGCAAGAGGAGCTCCATATGGAGCACTGGAACACCTGTTCTGCTATCGTGAGGACCCGCTTTCCTGGAGCAGATAGTTGTCAGTGACAAGAGCTGTTGCCATCACTTCGAGCCATAGAGAAATCGGGACAGTATGCAGCCAAAGCATATGTCGTCACTTCCTACTAAAAAATTCAAAGCTGTGCCCTGACCAGGCAGTTGATGCTCACAGTCTTCTGTGATATCAAAGGACCGGTACTCATTGAATTCTTCGAGCACGGGAGGAGCCGTTAATAGTGGCGTGTACTGTGAGACACTCCACAGCCTATGCAAATCCGTTGACACCAAAAGGTCTGGGCTGCTCGCAGAGGGAATGATCCTGTTCCACGATAACACATGTCCACACATCTCTGAGGTCACACAAAGTGTAATGGCCAATTTTGAGTGGGAGCACTTGAGCATCCATCCTACAGCCCAAATGTGGTTTGCAGAGTGTATGTAAAGGGTGACAATCATTGAACAATATGAAAACAGAACGTAAATTAGTTACAAATTGTGGCATGCACATAAGTTAGTAACACGTAAACGTCACTACAGGTATTCGGATTTTGGTTATGACACGTTCGATACACCTGCCATCATTGGTGGTGATGTGGCGCAGACGAATAACAAAATTGCACACTACCCGCTGAAGTGTCGGAACATCAGTGCTGTCGATGACCTCCTGAATGGCTGTTTTCAGTTCAGCAATGGTTTTGGGGCTATTGCTGTAAACCTTGGTTTTGATATAGCCCCACAAAAGGAAGTCGCAAGTGTTGAGATCCAGAGAATGTGGCGGTCAATCGAGGCCCGTGCCAGTGGCCTCTGGGTACCTCTGAGCCAGAATGCAGTCCCGAAAGTGCTCCTCCAGGACATCACACACTCTCCTGCTTCAGTGGGGTTGGGCTCTGTCTTGCGTGAACCACATCTTGTCAAAATCGAGGTCACTTTGAATAATGGCGATGAAATCATCTTCCAAAACCTTCACATATCATTCGGTAGTCACTGCGCCATCAAAGAATATCACACCAATTGTACCGTGACCGGCCACTGTACACCACACCGTCACCCACAGAGGGTGAAGAGACTTCTCGATTACGAAATGTGGATTCTCAGTCCCCCAAGAGCACCAATTTTGATTACTGACAATCCCAACCAAATTCAAATGCACTTTGTCGCTAAACTAATCCATATAGTACATACTAATTCCCATCGTGCCCCGCAGCCAACCGTGCAGTTTGAACATCGTAATGCAAACCATTCAGAAGTTACGACGATTTTATTTCATATAGTTCAATGATTGTCAACCTGTAGATGAAGATGCAGACATGTCATCCTGTGCCTTTCACGTGCTTCCATATGTTTGGTCCACTAAAAGAACATCTTGAAGGGAAGTACTTTGACTCGGACAATGAACTGAAGGACACAGTGGAGAACTGGCTCCCATCACAGCTGCAGAAATTCTGGGAACAGGGAATCCTTCAGCTGTTGAAACAGTGTGCGATAGTTGTGTTCGGGCCTCTGGAGATTACTTTTGAATAAAGGCTTCAATTACATCCACAGTTTTGTTTTTATCCTTTTCTTTTTTAACACCCCTCGTAAATTGACACATATACAATGCAACTGAGTATTGGACGCTGCATTGGCCACACTCGTGTGTAAACGTACCTCTTTCCTGAGTGATTTTCCAAGCTCTGCATCATATCACTTAAAGAGCACATTCTCAGCATTGTGCTTGATGTCATCCTCTGATGTCTAATCAGGCTTGTGGTCCAAATTGTTACCTGGACCTCCCTCTGTTGTTACATGACCTTCTTTTACAAGATGAGAGCTGTGACAGTGCAGAGCACAGAGCACCAGAATGTGACAATTTAATACAATTTATCTCTACTGAAGGTTCTACGTGATGGTTTTAAACAACAGAGTGCACCAAACCTTTTTAGAGTAAATTCATCTGAAAGAGGGAGCTGCAGAATAAGTATAGTTACAGCTGAAACAGCTACTATGACAACAAAACCAAGGACATTTCAGAAAGAGCCCCTCATACCCAATGAGAAGGATGGTGGAATTTTGGCAGACTTGTGTGTATATAATAGCATCACATGGAAAACACTGAAACTGAACATAAAATAACATTTTATTTTAAATCTTGTTTCCTTTTACAGTCTAAACACTTGTAGAACATCCCTGACACACAATAACTACATTATAATTACTATTTAAGGACTCAGGTGTGTGTCATGTGAAAAACACATTATAATGAAAACGTACTTGATGTATGTATTTAATGTAAGTTACTCTCTGCTGCAGGATGAAATGCTGTACCTGTACCACATAATGGGCATTGGCTTTGCAGCTGGTACGCTGGCATCCATAGCCAGTAATCCATTTGATGTTGCAAAGACTCGAATACAGGGCCCTCAGCCAGAACCCGGTGTCAGAAAATACCGGTCCCCCCTTGCTACTGTGGCAACCATTTACAGAGAAGAGAGGTTTGTCTTACAAACTATATTATTTATTCAGAGTAAGTATGAATTGTTGAGCAGTTTTGAGGCTATATTTTCCCTAAAGCTGGACATAAGTTTGAGGAAGGTTCCCCATGTGCAATGTTTCATGCATCCAACATGTATGATCTTCACAAAGAAACTCCAAATAGATTAATGCCTGAGGTAATGTGTTTTTTGAATGTTGTGTAAGTGTAGGGATGCATATACAAAATGTTTAAAAAAGTATTCCGTGTTTTGAGAGGAGGTAGTATGGATCAAAACAGGAGAAAAGTCCAGTAAACGTGGGCTCTGAAATGTCTACTGTAAGAACTATGAGTACTTGCTCACCTTCGCTACTGTGGAAAACATATCTTCTACTGCAATCTATTTGCTATTACGAGTGATCTACGGAATGCTGTAAACAAATGAGAACATATTGTTAAGTTACTGTCAAAGGGCAGAGGTTCTGATGTAACCTACTACCTTCTATTTGCCAGATCACAACAGAAGATCATGTGTGCCTTTTTCTGTGTGGAATAATAGGCTTCCATTATACTGGTAAGTGCAAAACTAAAACTGTAATGCAAAATTAAACGATGGAAACTCCAGATTGGGATATCGACAGTATAAGTAAAAGATAGATTACTACTCACCATAAAGATGACATGTTGAGTTGCAGACAGGCACATTGAAAAGACAATTACACATTAGCTTCCATCAGAAAAGGAAATGCAGGCACATTCATTCACATAAGCAAGCACATCTCGTGCACACGTGATCGCCATTCCAGTCCGAGCTGCTGCCTCGATGTGTGATCCATATGGTGAGTAGCCATCTGCCTAATTTCTTTATACTGTAATGTAAAAGCATTTCACAAACTTACCAAAACACATACTGGTTCCATTATAGCTAATGTACGTGCTTCATTTAATCAGACAGTGAATTTGGTTAACAGCAGTAACACTAAGAGATGTTTACTGCATGCTGTATCCTCATTTGTTTACTGCATTCCATAGGTTGTTTGTAATCCTCTATAAACAAATTGTTGATAATAGGTGATAACAAGTTTCGAATCACAACTCTGTCTGTATGCTTGTAGAACTGGTCATTGAAAAAACAGTAAGTGGAAGTCAATATGTGTCAAAATAGGTTCATTAATTCAGCACTAAACCTAACCTCAATCAGCCATAACAAATCAAATAGACGAACACGAATGAAGAGAGAAATCACATCAAAATTTACTATAATATCAGTCAGTCAAACACATTTCATCTAATTGATGTAAGAAATCTGCCAGATTCTTAATGTGGTGCTCACATGGTCCTACTATAGGGCTCAGCGTAGTAGCAAGGTGTTTTACTACACGGAATAGCAGGGTGTTTTGTTCCATGGTGTGTCAGAGTACCAATGTTACTCCACAAGGAACGTGTTTCACTTTGTCTGATAGTGAGTAACATTGGTGCTCTGACGTATTGTGTAGCAACATCCTTGCCTTGGGTCCCTTCCAGTGCTCACCTCTTCCATCTCTTTCCCTCTTCTGTCACTTTCTGTTTTGCGTACATCTGCTTTATTAATTTTCTAATCTTTCCTGTCTGTACCATCGTCTTTAAAATTCTCCGCTGTATCACCGGTTGACTCTACTGAACGCCTTCTTGCAGTCAATAAAACAATTACACACCTCTGTGTTCATTTCTATCATTCTTTCTCCAATCACTGTCAGGGAGCCTATAGCATCTCCTTTTCCTTTACCCTTTCTTAACCTGTACTGGTCTTCCACAGTATGTTCTTCAGTTTTCTTTCGATCCTCCTCAAAAGGACTTTCATTACAGCCATCGTAATCTTAAGTAGATCTTGGGGCCAGATTCATGTCCATAAATTCTGCTTACTATATCAGTGAATCTGGCTACTGAGTTTAGATCCATGCATTTCATTGCCTCAGATGGTATTCTGTCACAGCCCAATGTTTTCTTCTCACGGAGCTCTTGCCTTGTTTTCTCCAGTTCCCATCTTTCTCTCTTCACCTTCCAGAACCAGTTTCTGTTATCTGCCTGTGCACCGTATGATTTTTTCACATAATCCATCCAAACTTACTTCTCTTCTGTACATACTGTATTGTTCACATATTTATTTAACAGCCCTTGTTTGCTTGTTTTCCACACTTCTCTATTCATTAAAGATTTCACTGTTCTGTGCATTTCTTCCAGCTTGCCTTTGTTTTCCAATTATTCTAATTCTTCTCATTGGTGTCCCCACCTATTCCTCTCTAGCCTGGCCAGTTGACCTTCTTTGTTCATAGTTCAGTTTTCTCTACTGTCTTGTCCCTTCTCCCAAACTGTCAGTTTTCAGTTTCCAACTCATCCATTTTATCCTTTATATTGCCAGTCATCCACGCTTTCTTATTCCTTGTTCTTTTCACTTCTCTGTTTTCTGTTCGTGTTCTTTCCAACATTGTATTTCTAATGGTATCCCACACTTCAGTGGCTTCTGTACTTTGCCTTATATGTTGTGATTTATTTTTGACATAGTTACAGCACTCTTTCTTATGGTAGGCACCATCTGGATCCTTCCTATCGACACCAGCTTTTCCCCTTCCTTTCTCCCACCCCAACACAACACAGCCTTCTGTTTTACCACCGCATCCACAAGTCCTCCAGCTGGACCTAGCAGCTATATCCTGCCCCCACCATGCCCCTGCAAGCTTCAGCAGGCAGCACTTCACCTTCCCCCACTCCACTCTGCTATCCCCCCTCCCTCCCTATTTGCCCCATGCTGCCTCTGAACCCCCACCAAGCACAGTTACAACTTAGTCTGGCCACAGCAGCCAGAGACAGTAGTCATGCATGTCAGAGTTGTGCTTGTGTGAATGTGTATTGTTTTCTACTTCAGAAGACAGCGTTTTGGCTGAAAGCTAAAATGTATAGCAGTCTTTTCATTGTGCCTGTCTGCAACTAAACATCTCCTCTATATGGCAATTAGTAATATATCCTTTTCGTGATATTATTTTTATTCCATCCTCACCTTTCCATTGTTAATGCCCTTCTGTCATTCTCGTCTCTCACTTAGCTTAACTCCTCTTCCCTTATTTTGTTTAGCAAATTAAATCTTCCCCTACTCTGTATGCTCTCATGATACTGTCTGTAGTATGCAGTGACACTTGTGACAGATTTTTTACTGGAACATTTCCATTCCTTTCTGTATCGTTTCACTCGGGGTCAGGTAACACTGTGAACTGAGATTCCAAAATTACATCATTTGTGGTACATCAGGTATGGAAAAAAACACTGGAATTAATTAATTACAACTTGTGGTCAGTTTATTTACTCACAGCACATACCATGGTGATGTCCTGACAATCCTCCTAACCCAATAAAAGGTTGCCTGCTGTTTTCTTTGTAATATGGAATGCTCATGTTCTATTGCAGTATTCATACCTGCCACACATTACTACAGTGTTCAGCAATATGTATAGTGTAGACTGTATTCAACCAGAAACACTGTCTGATTGCCCTGTCAGCTTTCGATTCCCACTATTTATAGATAAGCCCCTTGGCAGGAATTAACAACTTCTTGGTTTTGTTTAATTACATATAATTGATAATTTGAAAATAAAACAAAAAATTGAATAATATAAAGTCAATCAAACTTAATTTTAAGACTAATAATTCCAAGTACAAAATAATTTGTATAATGGTATTTCTCTAGAAAACAAGACATTACTTTGTTGACAGTGTAGCTTCATCTGCAGTGTTCCCTGAATTTCAGTTCAAATTTAGGGTATTTATCTTAAGATATGAGCTATTGGAAATGTAAAACCACCATTGTGCTTGGAAAATTTCGTGCTATAATGTTTGTGACACGTATTTCAGAAATATGGCTCAGTATAAGAATTAGTGGTGCCCAAAATTTAAATTATAGCTATTAAAATATAATATTTTAGGAGGAACGTAATACCCTCTCAGAATTTGCAAAAATTGGCTACAAAGAAACTGGTCAGGTATTAATTTTTGATTTCCAGATTTACAGAATCTTATCTCCTGAGCTAATGGGTTTACTGCAAAACTAATTGCACCACAGTATTCAGGTCCAATATCTTTTGACTGTAATGATAAGAATCTAAACTAGTTCAATAGTTGTATATTGTCTCAGATGTACAGACAGTTTGCCCTCATCAGAAGTGTGTGTAGTCCAGAAAGGTAGCTGATGCACTTAGCGTGACAAGGGCCACTTGTGTAAGAGCAGATCCCTGCATAATGCTGGCCTATGCCATGTTCACGGTGGCTCGTGCAGCGTTTCTGTTTCAGTACTCGGGCACATTGTCGAGCTTACAGATCTTCTTCCCTTGAGTGCTTTGAATAGCTACAAATGTAGTGTGCAGAGCTTCAAGTGACAATGTAGAATATCTGGAAAAAGCCAGATACTATAGAAAAACCTTCTCTGTACGTGTTCAATATCTGCTGTCAATGCCATTCGTTATGAGCTCCACACACTTGAGCAGTATTCTGCGATAGGTTGCACAACTGTTTGGTAATCAATACCTTTGTAGAGTATTTGCATTTTCCTGATAATCTACCAACGAACTGAATTCTGCCCGTTGCTGTGCCTACAACTGAACTAAGTGACCATTCAATTTCATATCCATACAAAGTGTTACAGCTAGGTATTTGCACGTGTTGGCCAATTCCAACTATGACTCATTTGACATTACGGTCATAGGCTACTACACATTTCTGTTTTTTGAAGTTCAAAGTGTACATTTCTGAACATGTAAAGCAGGTCGCTAGTCCTTGCACCACTGTGAAATAATATCAAGATCAGATTTAAATATTTGTAGAAATGTTTTTCAGCCAATACTTCATTATAGATAACTTCATCATCTGCAAAATATCAAAGGTTACTATTAATATTGTCTCAAAGGTTATAAACATACCACATGAGCAGCTAGGGTCACAACATACTTTCCTGGGGCACACCTGAACTTACTTCTATCAGATATTCATAATTAAAGTGCAGAAATTCACAGAGGTCCAGTGTGGGCTGTAATTGTCACATGGCAGAAAAACTCGGTACATAAGCTGACGTGTGAATGCAGACCCAATTTATGTGAGAAAAAAATTGATTCCAGTTTTTGCCAGCAGGTGCAAATGTGATGCTGTACACTGTTTCACACTGTCACTTGACAAGGTGAGTGAATAGTAGGGCTATCGATAAGAGAGACCGTGTGCTGTCAGTGAAACTGTTTTAAGTGAACAACAGCAATTACTGCGCTGCATTGAGAGATTATCACAGACTGTAGGGCTTGAGGAGAGGCCAAATATCACTAAACAGATTAAAGATGATGATAATGATATTTGAAAACATGGGTGAGCTTTGTGTGACATCTGGAAGAGGAAGGCTCCTATCCTGGTGGAAGTTATTGACGAGGTAACTGACCGTGCAGCATGTTCCCCGGGTAGTGCTAGTGCTTGTGCAGTGTCATCAGAATTGTCCACACCATAGTCCCAACATGCAGAAAGTTTTGCACTCTGTTTTACACTGTTACCAGCACAAGATCTAGGCTATACTGGTACCAAAACAAGAACTAGGTGGTGCAGTAACTGAAAACTCATGATCTACAGCAATGTTCTGATGTTCTGAATTTGCTCTTCAGTGTCTGGCACGGATCCGAGTTGACGACATGTGGCCAGGTAATATTCTGTGGAGTGACAAAGCACATTTTACACTTAAGTGTGCAGTGAATATACAGAAGTGCCAAATTTTGATACTTTTAAACCACATGTTGTACGCGAAGAGCCATTGCACTTGCCGTTTATTTTTGTACGATGTAGATTCACAAACGTTTTTATTCTCGGTCTGTTCTTCTTTGAAGAGAATAAACCAAGATGGCTTGTCAGGTGTACAGTGATATCTCCACATTATCGAGACCTCCTTGTACAGCGTGTGATTCCTACTTTGGAAGAGTGCCACTGTATTGAAGCCACAGTTTTTGTGCAAGACGGGGCAACACCTCATGTCGCTTTTCCAGTGAAAGATCTGCGTAATGCAACCTTCTACGAATGTGTTATCTCCAGAGGTTTTTCAGATGCATGGCCTGCAAGATCACCTGATCTGATACCCTGTAACTTTTGGATCTGGGGATATCTAAAGAATGTGTTTACCAGGTACCCATTCAGTCTCTACCTGACCTGAAGTTCATTATACAGGAATATGTTGCTTAGATTCCACCAGAACTGCTGCAAGCAACTGTTGATCATGTCATTTTATGGATCAGCATCTTGTTGATGTCTCTGGTGCTCATACAGAACAAGTTGTGAGACAGCAGTTAATAAAATCAACATTATGCCTTTCTCACTTGTTTAACGTTCTCTGCCCATGTTCTGTTCTTAACCTATTACACATGGAAACATTTCTATACATCTTTCTTGCATTCACCGTGCCAGATTTGAACTATCCCAAGCCCTCCCCCCCCTCTCTCCCCCCCCCCCCCCCTCCCGCACTCGAAAAGTTGGTTGTGTATTAATGCATTAGAATATTTACCAAGTGTCACTGCCATATGATAATTACCATCCACACTGAAACTCTGTGAGTTGCTGCACTTTAATTATAACAATCTCGTACAGTTATTGATTACTCACCAGCTGAAATAAGATGTTGCATTGTTCGTACCAACACCAAGAAATCCTCAGCCCAGTCACAAATTTCAGTTGATGTTCCATATGATCATATTTTTGGTAACAAGCATGATTGTGGTACTGAGTCAAATGCTTTTCAGAAATTAAGTTACTGGCCTTGATAGCCAAGCACATTAAAGCACTTCTTCCAGGACACAGGAAGGTGTGCCTGATCCGGATCAAATCTGCCTTGTGAATTACCAATGAAGGCTGGTGAACAGACCAGCCTGGCTGTGGTTTTTAGGCCGTTTCTGACATTGCAGTAGGTGAACAGTTGGCACGTACCCATGTCCCGCTCCAGATACACGTTGCGGAAACATTGGGATAATATTCTCATGCTGTCATATGAGATTAACTCCAGACACAGACAGGTGGGGTGCACAGAATCCATCCATGGAGGAGTCGGGGGGGGGGGGGGGGGGGGGGGGTGTGAATAAGGAGAATTCATACAGGCAGATACGTTTTATGCATCATCTCTCTGTCTATAGCCATTTGGTTTGTTTTACACCTATTATGCAGTTGTCTCGGTTTCTTTAGAAGTAGATTTACAGTGACTGTATACCATGGTGGTCATTTCCTTCATGAGCTGTTCTACTAGATCCATATCTATCAAGTACCTGGTCAGCTGTTCTTTTAAACTTTACCCACTGTTATTCCATGTGCTCCTCTCCAGGATGTCCCACGAAACACGCATTATCTCAGCTTTTTTCGGCTCTTGTGGGTATGATGGGTAGCGAGATCTTACTAAATCAGTTGCCGCATCCCAAGCTCCTTTTAAATTGAAACAACCATCTCGGTTACTTGGTTTTCCAACATTTTTATTTCAACAGACTTCTTAACCGTGCCACCCCAGAAATGTGACATTTGCACCACGACATTGGTCTCGTTGTATTTATTTCATGATTATATTTGAGGCAGTGCTTAGCGACAGCTGATTTGTTTGGTTGTTTTGTCAGTTTGTGTTGCTGATATTTTTTACATTCCCCTTGACTGTTCTGATAGTGTGCTCCACTTAACGGCGTGCCACATTCGCATGCAGTGCACATGGCTTTCGGGGACCAAGCTCATCTTTAACAGTGCAAAGAGCACTTTTTGAATTTGTTAATGTCAGTAAAATACACTGGATGCCATGTTTTTGTAGGAGTCCAGCAGTCTTTCCAGATATTGTACCAACAGAAGATAGGTAGTGATTCTTGGCTTCTCTCTGTCATGCTTTCTAGCACTTTTTCGAGCATTATTCATTTTGATTGCAACACTCACTCAGTATTTTGATCAGAGTACCCATTGATCTGGAACACTATTCGTAAGTGTTCTAATTGCTCGGTGAGGCTCTCTTTCTCTGAAAGTCTGTTGCACCAAATTTGTTTGTGATGGCTGACGATTGCTCAAGGTATGAAGTTGAAAAAGAGGGCCAGCAATATTTTCTTCGCATACACTGAGAACTAGGGATCCTATCCCACAATACTGCTCAAGTGTGTGGAACTCATAACAAATGGCATTGACAGCAGATATTGAATACATACAGAGAAGGACAGCATGGATGATTTCAAGGTGTGCTGCTTGCTGATGAGATGCTGACCTCGTGTCTCCATTCCTCGAGATAACACAGTCCTTAAGAAAGATATTCCATGCCAAATATTCGGGACCATAGAGCTTGTACACCTTCAGACAAGGAGAGCCTCACTGAAGAATATCAACAGCTCTGAAAGAAGAACTATTCCATTTGACCAATTAAATGGCCGATGCTGCCAAAATCAACTACTGAGGAAGAGACTATAATTGAGAAAGAAAGACAAAAACCAAGAATGACTTATTTACCGTACATTGGCCCAGTCTGCAGATACATCAGTAGACTCATATGGGAACTTGGCACCTATTTATTTTGCTCTCTTCAACAGAGATAAAAAGTCTTCTTTGCAACATTACAACACTCTAGTTATCAAAATTCAGGTGGGTACCACATTCCTTGTCAATATGAAATGACTTATGTGGTGCACTGTTAGAACAATTGGGATGGTATGCAAAGATCACACACATAACGACACACTCGGCTAACTCAGTCGAGCAAATCAGCTGTCGCTGTGCAAGGCCTCAAATACAATCATGAAATTGAAATATGATGGGGTGAGTACTGTGGTGTAAATGCCATGTTTCTGGGGCAGTATAATTAAGCAGTCTATTGAAATAAAGATGTTAATATATCAACAGAAATAATCAGTTTTTGAAAACATAATTGGATTGTAAAAAATCTACTCACCAAGCAGTAGCAGAACGCACACATAAAATGTATGCAAGTTTCAGAGCCAGTGGCTCCTCATTCTGGCAGTAGGGTTGAAGGGAGAGAAATGGGGCGAAGGAAAAGGAGTGGTGAAATTTGGGAAAATAGTAGAGTTTGAAAATGTTGCCCTGAAGTGTGGGTCAGGAGAGACTTACCAGATGGGTTGAGAAGGAATCTTTCAGTCCTTTACCTTCACCACTCTTCCTTCAACTTCAACCCTTCTTCCAGAAGGAGAAGCCACTGACTCTGAAAGCTTGCATATTGTTATTCCTTTTGTATGTCTGTTCTCTTGCCACCACTTGGTGAGTAGATTTTTTACCTATCCAATAATGAAATACAGATTTTGGAAGACCTGATGAGCCAGGTTAGAGGTTTCAGTTTAAAAAAAGGGGCTTGGGGTCTGGCACTCGAGTAATTAAGATTTTGCTGGGTGTCATATTCACCAGAGTTGGGAAATTGAGGGAAAGTGCATTTCACAGAATGTCAGTGTGGCCTATGAAAACAAATGAGCAAAAAGGGAAAACAGGCATTGGGAGTCAAATTCAGCTATAAGTAGCAGTTTGAGACTGACAGTAGGTCACAGTGTGATTGGAGTTCAGGCAGCAAGTGCACACAACAGCACAACTTGCACCACCTGAAGGAGACAAATGGGTCGGCCATCAAAGTCTTGTGTAGAAAAATGGAATCGACAACTAGACTGAACAACCTGAAGCACACCACTAAGTGATCACAATGTGAAAACCTGAGTCTTCAAACATCATCTTACTGTGTCTTTTGCGGATACTGTCATCAGTGGTTTACAAACAGTATAGTCCAGAAGGAACATATGTTGAAACATTTGCAACAGCTGATGACCCTGACACATGCAGCTACCTGTATCACAAACGAGATCCATATATTTCTATGTGCCGTGCTTCACTTGCTTACTTGTGCTTTTGAAAATATAATGTAACTGTATAGATAAAAAATCTGCTAAGCAAGTGGTGGCAATAGAATACAAGTATAAAAAAGTTATTACATATGCAAGGTCTTGGAACCAGTGGTGCCTTCTTCTGGCAGTTGGGTTGAAGGGGAAAGAAGAGGGATGAAGGAAAAGGACTGGACAGGTTTAGGAAAAGTTGTAGAGGCTGGCAAAGTTACCCAGAATCCTGGAGCCGGGGAGACTTACTGGAAGGGATGAGAAGGAAAACATTTTGTAATTTTGTATTTCGTATTTTTCATGTTACATAAATATGAGTTCTAGTTTTTCACAATAGCATTCGTACTCTCTTTAATGGTTTCTGTTTTGGAGTGCCAGTGAGTGCAGAATTACTAGCAAAACCACAAAAAACAAAGAACTACCATCTACAGACACATACAGAGACATAAGTAATTACAGTGTGTTTAACTCACAGGGTGGATCTATTTATATCTAGATATCAATCTGTGCATCCAAAGGTAAAAGTTATATGCAATTAATATTTCATAAAATTTACATTAGAAGTGCTTTTCAAATTGTAATACAAAAATTATGGAAATAACAACAACAACAATGATAACAACATCAACAACAATAATAATGACATCTTGGATATTCAGGAATCCAGCCGGATGTTCGCGTTGTTCTCACATGATATTTCAACAGCGTGCCCCGCTATCTTCTTCAGGTGCTACCTGAGACTGGTCCTTGGGTCGATCAAGTCCAGTATTTATGCCTGGAACGAGCTGGGCGTTCCCTAATCGGTCTGCGCCGAGTCGAGTGTTCCATTCTCAAGCGCTCAGAACACTGGTCCACAGAGCACAAAATCTGTCAGATCCTGATAATTTAGCCACGGAAATGGAACATTTACGATCTGTGTTCTACAGGAATGGGTACTCCTCTGGAGATATCCAGAAGGCACTTCAACCTACCAATCAGCTGAAGGATACAGAAGAAGAACCAGAAGAGGCAAAGAAGATGGCATACCTGCCATATGCCAGACCTATCTCTGCCAAAATTAGCAGGATTCTCCAGAAATATGACATCAAGAGCGTATTTTGCCCACCCACCAAAATTGAGGCTGTGCTGGGGAATCTAAAAGATGACCTGGGGCTACTCAAGCCAGGTATTTACAACATACTGTGCCAGTGTGGGACGTCATACATTGGCCAGACCACCCGAACTGTGGACATCAGGTGTAAAGAACACCAGAGACATACCAGACTCAGACAGGCAACTAAATCAGCCATAGCAGAGCATGTCTGGAACTTGGTCTTTCAATGGATTACAATGACACCAAGATTGTGACAAAGACATCAAGATTTTGGGACAGTGTCTTTAAAGAAGCCATTGAGATTAAGGTCACAGACAACCTAATCAACCGTGACTCGGGATACCAAATCAGCACTGCCTGGAATCCAGCACTTGAGTTTGTGAAAACTCAACGCAGGACACTCTGGGATTCTACAAGAAATAGAAGTGGAGGCCAAGAGAACAGCCGTGAGACAAGGTGTCAGTCATTAGAGACCAGATTTGACACACCCCAGATCATGAACTCGGCTTCAGAAGACGGCCGGGCTGTGCGCAGACGGCGGTCGCAACACCGGCGACCAGAGAGGGCCAACATAGCCGCGTCTGGCGGGTGCGGACCGATTATGGAGCGCCCAGCACAAAACAGAAGTGGAAATCATAGTAACAGTCATGAGACAGAGTACCTAGTATCTCAGATCGGGTCTGACACATCTCAGATGATGACCACAACCGTTGAGGACGGCCAAAACGGGCACAGACGGCAGTCGGAACGTCTGCGACTGGAGGGGTCCATTGAAGCCGAGTCTGGCAGGCACAGACCACAGACAGAACACTCGACTCGGTGTGGACCGATTAGGGAATGCCCAGCTCCTTCCAGGCATAAATACTGGACTCGATCGACCCAAGGACCAGTCTCAGGTAGCACCTGAAGAAGTCAGCGAGTCACGCTGTTGAAATATCGTGCGAGAGCGATGCGAACATCCGGCTGGATTCCCGAATATCCAAGATGTCAACAGATTGCTGGGAAAGCATAAAAAATAACAGTAATAATAATAATAATTTCAGATTTTTTCAGGATTAAAACAAAAAATGTTCGACATAACTTCACTGGTTAGATTCTCTTTTTGAAAAAATTTCTTGTTATATGTTTTTACATTTGTACATAAGTAAAATAATACTCTATACCTTATTAAACCATTATTATGATTTTTGAACGATGTCCATGTATCGAGTAGTACATTTATTTGGGTGTATCGAAAAGTACATTAAAGAAAAATGTAACCTCTCTCCTGAGATCATTTGTGTTTAGAACAATAAATTCGTAAATGAACTGTGAAGTGGGAAAATCTTGATGTGAGTAGAAATTTTGATCCAACAGACAGAATTTTGTTATATTTGAGAGTCATTCAGTCAGTAAATAAGGACTCACAATTTTTTTCTCAGAACGTATTTGTTCTTAACACCCTGAGGACCAGCAGCTTAGACACATTCTTGGTCCAGTGGACCAGCCATTTTTAGCATTTTTTTGAAATGTCACTGGCACATTTCTATTTAAGGTATCTTGAAACAGAAAACATATTTTGAAAAAAGTCTTTATGGTTTATTTTAAATGTTTATTTTAATTATATTGGTTGATGACAAAATTAATAACAACAAACGTAAAATGTATGGTTTCAGTATCACAAAAAAAATGTTTTTTAGTTTTGTGTAAATTCACAGGCAATTAGGTTCAGTGTGGAAGAGTTTGAAGCACTCTGGCACGCCGAGTGGTACACTGCAGTCTGGACACCACCAGCTGGTTTCCTTCCTACCTGCTTTACCACTAGATAGTTTTTTTGTTTTCTCAGAAAAAACTCACACTCTAGTTGGACACTCCTTCATCACAGTGGCTGGAATGTTTCTGCAAAGTGGTGTCCTAGAAGTTTGTTGCTGTGAGTTTCACTAGGAATATTGTCTAGTGCCAAATTTATACCTTTGTGAATCAGTCCTTCGCCAATTTGTTGTAGAAAAGTGGAAAAATAGCAGCTCTTTCTTTGAGCAGGAGTCCTGGTTTCCTGGTATAAGACAAATGCATTTGTTGCAGCCATTATAAGCATGTGAAGAACAATTCCTTCCACCACATCATCTGTTTCCTCCTAAACGCATAGTAAGAAATCATGTGATCACTTCTATCGACCCCCGTTTTGTAAATATTATAGTCAAGAATGGCAATTGGTTTTGATTTTACTTTGATACCTTTACAGACGAATGGAAAAACTGGTAGAAGCCGACCTCGGCGACGATCAGTTTGGAATCCGCAGAAATGTTGGAACACGTGGGGCAATACTGACTCTACGACTTATCTTAAAAAATAGATTAAGGAAAGGCAAACCTACATTTCTAGCATTTGTAGACTTAGAGAAAGCTTTTGACAATGTTGACTGGAATACTCTCAAATTCTAAAGGTGGCAGGGGTAAAATACAGGGAGCGAAAGGCTATTTAAAATTTGTACAGAAACCAGATGGCAGTTATAGGAGTCTAGGGGTATGAAAGGGAAGCAGTGGTTGAGAAGGGAGTGAGACAGGGCCGTATCCTATTCCTGGTGTTATTCAATCTGTATATTGAGTAGGCAGTAAAGGAAACAAAAGAAAAATTTGGAGTAGGAATTAAAATCAATGGAGAAGAAATTAAAACCTCGAGGTTCGCCGATGACATTATAATTCTGTCAGAGACAGCAAAGGACTTGGAAGAGCAGTTGAATGGAATGGACAGTGTCTTGAAAGGAGGATATAAGATGAACATCAACAAAAGCAAAACGAGGATAATGGAATGTAGTCGAATTAAGTCGGGTGATGCTGAGGGAATTAGATTAGGAAATGAGACACTTAAAGTAGTAAAGGAGTTTTGCTATTTGGGGAGCAAAATAACTGATGATGGTCGAAGTAGAGAGGATATAAAATGTAGACTGGCAATGGCAAGTAAAGCGTTTCTGAAGAAGAGAAATTTGTTAACATCGAGTATAGATTTAAGTGTCAGGAAGTCGTTTCTGAGAGTATTTGTATGGAGCATAGCCATGTATGGAAGTGAAACATGGGCGATAGCTAGTTTGGACAAGAAGAGAATAGAAGCTTTCGAAATGTGGTGCTACAGAAGAATGTTGAAGATCAGGTGGGTAGATCACGTAACTAATGAGGAGGTATTGAACAGGATTGGGGAGAAGAGAAGTTTGTGGCACAACTTGACTAGAAGAAGGGATCGGTTGGTAGGACATGTCCTGAGGCATCAAGGGATCACAAATTTAGCATTAGAGGGCAGCGTGGAGGGTAAAAATCGTAGAGGGAGACCAAGAGATGAATACACTAAGCAGATACAGAAGGATGTAGGTTGCAGTAAGTACTGGGAGATGAAGCAGCTTGCACAGGATAGAGTAGCATGGAGAGCTGCATCAAACCAGTCTCAGGACTGAAGACAACAACAACAACAACAACAACAACAATAACAACCTTCCTTTCTATGAACATATGTGTCAGAGCTGGTCATTTTGTGCACAGTGAACAGGCATGGTACATCTCTTGTGTCTTTCCACTTCAGACAAAGCAGATGATTCCTCCTCATTGACACAGACTCATACCTTTTCAGTTTTTTGGAAACAATTTCGTTTGGTAGTTCTTTCCATTTAGTCATGCATGAACCTATTGCTTTCATTTTATGTTGTCACAGAAAATCGAATACTGCTGGTGAACTACAAAATGTGTCCATGTAAACAGTGTGGCCTTTTCCCAGGTAATCTGCTAGCAACATCTCCAATAATGTTATTATAGAGTTGTCTTGTGTTCCTTTCCAAGCATATACTTCTAATCTAAGAACTTAACCAGTTTTGGAATCACACACAGTAAACATCTCGATTCCATACTTGTCAGGTTTATTTTTTATGTAAACCCGAAATACCACTCTTCCACAAAAACCACACATGCCTTCATCAATAATGAGGTTTTCTGATGGGTAAAATGATTTTTGTGATTCTAATAAGAAATGATCCAGGATTGGCCTGATTTTATGCATGGGGTCATGCTGAGGTTGACTTTTTGGAACGTATTTTGCATTGTCATTCAAATGCAGGTTTGATAATATTGCATTGAATCTATTTCTGGCCATAGCAGACCCAGGGAAAGGGTTAAAATAAAATTTTTGGTAGACCAGTAATTTGTCAGTTTTGCTTTTTTTCACAAGACATATGTGTATAAATATGCCAAAAAACAAATACATTTCGTGCAGCTTTACTTCCACCCACAAATTACAAAAACTGTGAGGCTTTACCCTGGAAACTGCTTTGAATTTGTCATAAACAGACTTTGCATATCTGTTTGTTTTGGATTTTGTGTGTTTCATTATGGAATCGGGGAAAAAGATCGAAAACACATTGAGAGGAGTGGAATTCTCATGAACAGCTGCTATTACTCCACTTTTCTCTACAAGTTGTGGCACAGTACTCTCATTGTCAGCAAATTTACAGTCTAATTCGGCACCAGTGGGTTTTTCCCGCAAAATTCGTTGCCTCTTTGTTGGAGGTACAGACAGTTCTGTTGCAGCTAATGTCAGTGTTGCCAAGGATGTACTTTGTTCAGTTAACACTGACTCCACAGATGCAGCAGTCTCATCAGATTCCTCTGCAAGATAGACGAGACAAACAGAAATAAATTTTCTGCTAACTGAAGCAACTCGAGCAATGTAAGTTGTAATAATAACACTGAAAAAAAGCTGCACTAGACAGCTCCTTACCTGTATCTGGATCCTCTTCATTCTCTTCACATTCAGACAATTTCCACTGAGAACCAGAATCATCCAATTCTTCTTCTAAGGCTTCTAAAATTTCTATCTCACTCAGAAAATGTGACATATTTGAGAGAAAAATTAACAATAAATGGCAAACAGTAATAAGAACATTTGAAACTCACAGCTACACAAATGCACAATGGCGCAGCGTGCCACGGAAGTTGCTGTATGTGTCTTGCCATTTCTTTTGATGTAGTTCTAAAACCAGAACACAAAGGGGAGCAGCAGTCGAGGGACATATAGGAAGGTGTTCCACGAAGCAGTACCACAGTAACTGCCCTGCTCCCAGATGGCTAATAGGCTGTGAGTGGTGTGCATATACTCTGCACCTATACTCGGGTGCAGTCATTTTGAAGCAGTTCTGTGTCCTGACCTATGCTCGGCCTCAGTCGCCCAAGTGTCAGTAGTTGCAATTTGGAGAAAATATCAGTCAACTTTTTTTTTCATGTACTATTTTTGTACATGGTCTCCATCACATTCTATGGCCTTATGCCTTTTTAAGAGCATGAATATCCTGTTGGTAATAGCTCTTCTCCTGTGCTGTTAGCCACAGTTTCACTGCACAACTTATGATCTCATTATCTTCAAAATGTGTCTTACATAGATAATACTTCAGTGGCTCAAACAGATGGAAGTCCAAGGACACCAGCTCTGAGCTGTAGGTTGGATGACAAGTGATATCCAACCCAGTTTGTCGATGTCTTCCCACGACATGAATTTTGTGTGTGGATGTGCATTGTTGTGTGGAGGGAGATTTCTTTTGGATTCTTGTCAGGCTTAAAACATTGGAAACAGTTCTTGAGTTTTTTCAGTATTCACATTTCTTCTTCTTCACCTTGTCCCATATATCTACAGGATCGCCTCCAGGATGGAGGTGTGCATCGTCTTGAGTCTCATGTTCAATTTTACACATTGTTTACCAGAGGCATTACGTGGGTACCAGCCCAGTATTCAGTCATCATATATGACTCTGAAGTAGTGGTTTATCCTTTTGGCGACACATTGATGAAAATGACTCCGTCACATCCAGAAGACTGTCATCACGACTTTGCCAGCAGAGGGAACAGCCTTAATCTCTCTCTCTCTCTCTCTCTCTCTCTCTCTCTCTCTCTCTCTTCCCCCCTTTCTGATTTTGGGTGACACCACTCCAGTGACTGTCCTTTAGTTCCCAGTGCATCCAGTTTGGATCATCTACAATGATCTATGACAGAAGGGCCCATCCATCAGCCTCAGATTGCCCCAACAGTTCACATGAAATAGTTTTTCTTTGAAAATTGTGGATTGTTTTGAGTGTTTATTGAAGCTATCTTGAGGATGCCTTTGAATATCCAAGAGTGTCAATCATAGTAGACTCACTTCCAGTGCTCATTGATACCTGTAGAGCCAACCGTCAATTGTTATGTGATGGTCTACACAAATAATGGCATCTGCATGATTTGCCTTGTAGGGAACAGTGGTTGTTACAGGATGTCTTGAACGTGGCCAGTCGTGAAGCTCAGTTTCTGTCCAGCAGTAATCTTGTTAATTGCATCACTATCAAACACTATACACAATTGAAACTTCCTGACAGATTAAAACTGTGTGCCCGACCGAGACTCGAACTCGGGACCTTTGCCTTTCGCGGGAAAGTGCTCTACCATCTGAGCTACCGAAGCACGACTCACGCCCGGTACTCACAGCTTTACTTCTGCCAGTACCTCGTCTCCTACCTTCCAAACTTTACAGAAGCTCTTCTGGAAACATCCCCCAGGCTGTGGCTAAGCCATGTCTCCGCAATATCCTTTCTTTCAGGAGTGCTAGTTCTGCAAGGTTCGCAGAAGAGCTTCTGTAAAGTTTGGAAGGTAGGAGACGAGGTACTGGCAGAAGTAAAGCTGTGAGTACCGGGCGTGAGTCGTGCTTCGGTAGCTCAGATGGTAGAGCACTTGCCCGCGAAAGGCAAAGGTCCCGAGTTCGAGTGTCGGTCGGGCACACAGTTTTAATCTGCCAGGAAGTTTCATATCAGCGCACACTCTGCTGCAGAGTGAAAATCTCATTCTGGAAACATCTCCCAGGCTGTGGCTAAGCCATGTCTCCACAATATCCTTTCTTTCAGGAGTGCTAGTTCTGCAAGGTTCGCAGAAGAGCTTCTGTAAAGTTTGGAAGGTAGGAGACGAGGTACTGGCAGAAGTAAAGCTGTGAGTACCGGGCGTGAGTCGTGCTTCGGTAGCTCAGATGGTAGAGCACTTGCCCGCGAAAGGCAAAGGTCCCGAGTTCGAGTCTCGGTCGGGCACACAGTTTTAATCTGCCAGGAAGTTTCATATCAGCGCACACTCCGCTGCAGAGTGAAAATCTCTTTCTGGAACTATACACAATTGTTTATGGATGTTCAACACAGTTTCTTTTTCTGCAACCAAGAATTTAATTACAGCACATTCCTTGTAAATCATGTCTTGTGTTGATACCATTTTGGTGTTTCACTACAGCTCTGTCATCTGTTGGAATTGTTTGAAACTTCACACACAAGCAGAAAAAACATAGAATTTGAAGCACCTAAAGGGACGTTCCTCATATATATATATTAACAGCTTGGGAAAAGAAAAAAGAAAAAAAAAGATTTTATTTATTGAAAAAACTCTTAAAAATAAGAAATATAAAATTTTGTAAATTATCTTCTTGTATGTAACCAAGCTTTTTTTCCCCTTGCAGATTGCGAGCTCTTTTCAAAGGTCTGCTTCCGAGACTTCTGCGAAGAGGTGTTGGAAGTGCCCTAATGGTGGCTGCTTATGACTACACGTATCGTTACCTTACCAATGGATTCTCAGAGTAGTTCTGTTGGTGATATAATCACAATTTGTGTCTAGTTTCTCTAGTCCAGTCAGCAATGGAGTGTGTGCATCAACAGAATTGCATGGGAGAATAGGGGTCTTTTTCAT
Source organism: Schistocerca cancellata (assembly GCF_023864275.1). Taxonomy (NCBI): domain Eukaryota; kingdom Metazoa; phylum Arthropoda; class Insecta; order Orthoptera; family Acrididae; genus Schistocerca; species Schistocerca cancellata. The sequence goes on along the minus strand of NC_064635.1, from coordinate 10,000,227 downwards.
GGGATTTTAAACACTAGTATTATAGAGGAGCCATTAAGCTGAGCAAGTGATGTGGTAACAGGTTGTGAAACTTATCTGTGCCTTGATCACTGTTAACGCTTTGGGAGCTGAATGAAAATATTGGCGGTTGCTTTGTGGATTTTTTTTTTTTTTTTTAACACTGAAAAGAACATTTCCTAAAATGTGTGTAGAATATCATTGGTGCTAACTCATGTTTGTGTGCAAAGTCTTCCAAGGTAACGGAGTTGTAACCGTCTTGGCCATTTGGTAGTTTTGAGCACAGAAATGTATTTCAAATGTTCAGATATGCTATTTTTGTATGTGAAATTTGATATGAAAATAACTTATGTCTTCATATTTTATATTGTTTTTCTTTGTGCTCTGTCAGTCTCAGTGTCACATCTATTGGACAGACTGATTTTTTGTTGTTGTTGGTTTAAGTGACTGACAGTCATGCCCACGAGCAGTCAGCGTGCTTGGTGACAGAAAACTTAACATTCTTCCCAGATGAGAAAAGGAGGAGGAGGTAAATGACTGAATATAGAAATACAGAAGTTGGTGACGGAAATTTTGATAGGCTAGTGCTGTACCAATAATTTGATGTCAAAAGGTGTTTGGGCAGCTACAAGCTGTTCCATTTCTCTTGACCACCCTGAATAACTTTTTGTCCAGAAGCAAAATAAGAAATGTATCAAGCAAATGTTGTTTAGCTACGAGGGGCCATCAACCAGCACAGTCAGCTTTCTTGTAGCTAACAATGTAGGAAAAGATAGACTGCTACTTTTGTGGCGGCGTTCGTAGCGACAAACACTTCACTGTAGAAACGGCTTATGAAGTCACCGCCACACTTTTAATAGCGGGTCGACCGGTCCGCTGGAAGAGTGAACAGAAAGATGAAAACCCAAACACTCTGATTAAATAAAAGTCGGTACTTATCTTTATTAACGAAGATACAGAAACACAGTAGTGAACTCCGTGTCTACAGAAATCTGTCTAGTTCGAGTCGGAGCGGCTAGGTCAGCGTCGGCTGACGACAAACAACAACTCTGCTGCGATGAACACACAGCTGACTAGCAAGTACCCAAATCAGTGGCGAGTGTACCACTGAGCGGCGAATACAGAACTGTGTCTAGCGCTCGCAACTCCAGCGCTTAAGAAGCCAGAAGCCAGCGGTGGCGCGCGCAGACTTGCGGCGATTTCCTGTATCGCTGGCACTGCTTATGCGGACGGCGTCCGGACTTTGATGCTGCCAACCTTTTGGCAGCGGGCTCGGTTGGCATTACTGGCTAGGATATAACAGCTACTTACCATAAAAATGACACGAAGTTGCAGACAGGCACAGTTAAGACTCTTACACAAAACTTTCGGCCACTGCCTTCATCAGCAAAAGAGAAACATACACCATTCAGACGAGAATGGGGAGGAGATAATAGGACAGAGGGGTGGAAACTGTTGGGTGGAGGATGTGGGGACAGTGTGTCACCCTAGGTTGAGGCCAGGGTAATCATGGGAGCAGAAAATGTATCGTAATGATAACTCTGATCTGCACAGTTCAGAAAAGCTCGTGGTGGATGGGAGGTTCCAGATGGCTCAGGTAGTGAAGCAGCCATTGAAATCGAGCATGTTATTTTCAGCAGCATGTTGTTCCACCAGGTGGTCTAATTTGCTCTCGCCCACAGTTTGGTGATGGCTGTTCATCCTGGTGGACAGCTGGTTGGTAGTCATACTGTATAAAAAGCTGTGCAATGATTACAGCAGAGGTGGTAAATGACCTGGCTGCTTTCACAGGTGGCAGGGCCTCTGATGCAGTAGGGTAAATCTGTGACAGGACTGGTGTAGAAAGGGTGTGGAGGGGGGGATTTGGGCAGGTCTGGCACCTGGATCTTCCACAGGGACACAATCCTTATTTGTGGTAAGGAGCTGGAATTGGGAGTGACTTAGTGATGAACTAGGATGTTTGGAGGTTGGGTGGAAAGGATCTTTGGTAGAATGTTTCTCATTTCAGGGTGAAGGATGTGGTTCAGTTGTTCCAGTGTGTTGTGTTACTGGGTGATGAAGGGGGCACTCCTTTGGATCTGATTCTTGGTGATGGTGGGAGGATTGGGGGTGCGAGGGGAAATGGCCTGGGAGATCTGTTTGTGGACTAGGTCTGGGGCATAGTGTCTATGAAGCCCTTGGCGAGATGGGGAAGGCGTATCTGCAGTGGCGAGAACTCCCTGTTCTGTATGCTGAGGGTCTCACTCTGCCAGAGTTGGTGGTGTGCTTGCTAATGTGTGTGAATGGTGCGTGTTTCTCTTTTGCTGACAAAGGCTGCAGTCAAAAGCTTTGTGTAAGTGTCTTTTAATTGTGCTTCTCTGCAACTTCACATGTCGTCTACACGGTAAATAGCAGTCTGTCTTTTCCTTCATACCTGGAGTTTCTTGTAACTTTGTTAATTATGAAGATATGGACTGCATTATGTTTTTTTTTAAATAACTGCCTATATTTTTTATTTGATAATTCACTTTCTCTCCTCAAGACATGCTCTGAAACATATCACAGTGTAAAATTCACTTAAACGTGGTGTTATTTGAACGTAATGGAAAATTAACTTTGACTCTCAAGTACTGGCGTACACCGCAGGTACGCGGGGTAACTTAACTCTTCCACTTGCTGGAGCTGACAGTAAGCAAATTGAAACACACAAAAAAATGCACCCTGATCATCCAGTCAACCATCTTTAGTTAAGGAGTGTGTGAGTACAGTGTTCACTAATGAAGAGAAAGTAGAAACACTACTCATCTATGGAGAATGTGAGTTAGCAGAACAGTAAGTAGAATAATGACTACGAAGTTTTTCATGACAGATTTCATGCATAAAAATTTCTCAGTTCACTTGTTGTGTCAAATTCAGATAAAATTCCAAACTTTCTGTAATATATTCCTGAAACTGACTGTCACGAACTGACAAGGTTCTTTTATACCCACAGAATGGCACCTGTTTGGCTGGATTACGTCACGATGGTGCGTACATAGGTGGTGCCCTCTGTGTCCGTGAATTTTGCTTGTGCTCTCTATCTAGCAGCAGCATCCATCTCTTCAGGTGAGAAGTATTCCTCTGAGTTTTTTCCTTGTCAAGTGCACATTTCCGTGCATTGCTAAATGCATAGCTGGTGTCTCTTTTGAAGTTGTTTTCACAAAGTCTAATTTCAACTGCTTCTCTGATGACGAGTCCCAATAATTTCATGTGTTGGCAGAGAGCACAGCCTGTTAAATACGCACAAGATTTTGTTTGAACATACGAGAATAATTGCTCACAAATCAAACTATTGGGACCCTATGATTGGAGAAGCAGTTGAAACTAGACTTTTTGAATTCACCACCTGATGCGATGGGTGTTACTGCAAGCAATGCTAGGTATAGAGTGCGAGCAAAATCTACAGATGTAGAGGGGCGCCACCTCTGTATGTGCCATCATAGTGTAATCCGGCCAATCAGATGTTCTTCTGTGGGTGTAAAAGAGGGAATCTTGCCATTTCATGACAGCCAGTTTTAGTCGCTGATGAAGGTGATAGAGGATATCATCGAAAGCTTGGCATTTTATCCAAATTTGATGTGGCTAATGAGCTGGGAAATTTTTATGCAGTAAGTGCTATAATTATTTCTTATTGACACTATAGGTATTTAGGACAGCACTACAGCTTTCAAGTAATATCTTGTGCACAGTACTAGCAGTCCTTGATTCAAAGCTGCATCTTCATTACTTTTCTTCTGTTGTTGAAGGTGGGCAGAGGATTTCTCGCCTTGTGATCCTTCAGGAAAGAGGAAGTTTCGACATGTGGCAAAGTAGTCATAGTTAAACTCACACAGATGAATCCGCCAAAGTTACTCCACTACATTTGTAGTAATGTGATGTTTGTGTGAAAAATGTACTGTGATAGCAAGTGAATTCCCAAGTCAGAAATATAGGCTGCTACTTAGAAAAGACTTATTGCTGCTGTTATCTTCATAACAAACACAGCTATCAGAAAGGCAGTAATGCTGGTTAATGTCTACTCATTATAGGTGATGAAGATAAATGGGACATCCTACACACCAAGATAGAAACAACAAAGTCACTGATACTTAAGTGTTGAAGGGGGCAGTGCTATTGGTTCACCATTGCAGTACACATGTGGTACCAGCTGTGCGGGTCTGTACTGGATACAGCTACACATTCTGTATTCTTGCACACTGTTGAATTTGGTAACATAGTAGGCCAACTACTTTTCTGACTGGTTCACACATTCGGCAGTGTAAAATTACCATGTTGCAAAAAGAAACACAGGACTTATGAAAACAAACTACAATTACATTGCTGTCCTCACTTCCAATTTAATCACTTGCTTATTGTAACTTTCACGTAAGAATGTCAATTTCTAGAGTTTTAAGCATTGTTTTCACATGGTGGTTTGAACAAAGACTTCCATCCAGTACCCATATTGACAGGTTTCACATTTTAATTACGCAAGAATTAATGTTAACAGGTTCCCAACAAATCCTGTCAGGACATTTCCATTAGCAATGGAGGAAACATAATTACAGAGAAGTGAGTATGAGATTTGTGGATGAAGTAGAAATAGCCTGAGAGACATGCTGGAGGAGCAAGTGTGAACGACACAACAATTCGAATATGTTATCACTATAAACAAAGTTATCAGTGTTTCTTAATTTTCAGTTCTGCAAATACTTAATACAGAGTCATCTTCATGTCCTTGCTCAACCCATATTACGTAAAACATTACCAGAGTATGCTGGCTTATTATTGGCACTATATTTGTGTTCGAAGTATGACCACATATGTAACTTCAGGGTGGCGATTCTCCTAGAAAACCTGGAATTTTCAGGGAATTACATTTTATCTGGAAAAATCAGGGAATTTTGTAAAATCTCTGGGAATCCTGTGTTTTAACCTAGCATTGAGATTGTTTTATAAACCACAAATTTTAAAATACTTAATATTTCAAAGTGTGGTATATAAATTATCAATGTTTAAAACTGTGGTTAAAACACAGTTCATGCTTGGTATATAGCTCAAGTGACAGGAGAGAAAAGTCAGTACTGCTGTGTGCCTCCCCCTCCCACCCCTCCCACTCACCATTAATTTATCAGGAGCTTCTTGACACCATCGTCCTCCTGAAACCAGGAATTCTCTGCTAATTTTTTTTAACTCTCATTTGTGATATATACATTGCTGTAACCACCCACATGGAATGACTTTCCATGTAATGTGGAGGTAGCAGTGCTCCTTCCTTCCAGGACTAACAAGGAGAGGTGATATAGGTTTCGATCTCAGGTATCGCATGCTGCAGCCATACACCCTAGTGGACCCTCATTTGCGAGTAATCGATGGAAAAAAAGTTTCGGAATTTTACATGACATTCGGTAGTGTTAAAAGAAAAATTCTGTAAACAGGTTGCGGGCTGTAATAGAAAGGGTAAGGCCTTCTTGAGCTGAAGATTGTGAGTTCGAATCTCATTAGGTATTTTAAATTTAAAAAAAAATCTTTGTCTAAATGACTTTGATCATTATTTTTATTCAATTAATTGGTTTAAATGTAGTTTCTTATTTATATTTCTTCTCAGTTTTTGTTCATATCATTCTTTTTACACTCGGAATTTTTTCGAATGTGAATTTAATCATACTTATCTACTAAATACTTGAAAATTCTGATCTATTGATTAAAAATTAAAAGACGAAACAATCTATCTATATTGACTGTGCAGTGGTGTCAAAATTGTATTTTTTGCCAGAAGATGAGTGTGTAATTGTTGTACAAGCATTTAAAACATAGCCTAAATTCCTATTGTGCCATGGAAAAATAAAAACAGATCAAGATTTAAATGAAAGAAGGGATTATAATCATCATCATCATCATCATCATCATTTAAGACCGATTATACCTTTCAACGTTCAGTCTGGAGCATAGCCCCCCTAATACAGTTCCTCCATGATCCCCTATTCAGTGCTAACATTGGTGCCTCTTCTGATGTTAAACCTATTACTTCAAAATCATTCTTAACCGAATCCAGGTACCTTCTCCTCGGTCTGCCCCGACTCCTCCTACCCTCTACTGCTGAATCCATGAGTCTCTTCGGTAACCTTGCTTCTCCCATGCGTGTAACATGACCCCACCATCTAAGCCTGTTCGCCCTGACTGCTACATCTATAGAGTTCATTCCCAGTTTTTTCTTTGATTTCCTCATTGTGGACACCCTCCTGCCATTGTTCCCATCTACTAGTACCTGCAATCATCCTAGCTACTTTCATATCCGTAACCTCAACCTTGTTGATAAGGTAACCTGAATCCACCCAGCTTTCGCTCCCATACAACAAAGTTGGTTGAAAGATTGAACGGTGCACAGATAACTTAGTCTTGGTACTGACTTCCTTCTTGCAGAAGAGAGTAGATCGTAGCTGAGCGCTCACTGCATTAGCTTTGCTACGCCTCGCTTCCAGTTCTTTCACTATGTTGCCGTCCTGTGAGAATATGCATCCTAAGTACTTGAAACCGTCCACCTGTTCTAACTTTGTTCCTCCTATTTGGCACTCAATCCGTTTATATTTCTTTCCCACTGACATTACTTTCGTTTTGGAGATGCTAATCTTCATACCATAGTCCTTACATTTCTGATCTAGCTCTGAAATATTACTTTGCAAACTTTCAATCGAATCTGCCATCACAACTAAGTCATCCGCATATGCAAGACTGCTTATTTTGTGTTCACATATCTTAATCTCACCCAGCCAGTCTATTGTTTTCAACATATGATCCATAAATAATATGAACAACAATGGAGACAGGTTGCAGCCTTGTCTTACCCCTGAAACTACTCTGAACCATGAACTCAATTTACCGTCAACTCTAACTGCTGCCTGACTATCCATGTAAAGACCTTTAATTGCTTGCAAAAGTTTGCCTCCTATTCCATAATCTTGTAGAACAGACAATAACTTCCTCCTAGGAACCCGGTCATATGCCTTTTCTAGATCTATAAAGCATAGATACAATTCCCTGTTCCACTCATAACACTTCTCCATTATTTGCCGTAAGCTAAAGATCTGGTCCTGACAACCTCTAAGAGGCCTAAACCCACACTGATTTTCATCCAATTGGTCCTCAACTAATACTCGCACTTTCCTTTCAACAATACCTGAGAAGATTTTACCCACAACGCTGATTAAAGAGATACCTCTGTAGTTGTTACAATCTTTTCTGTTTCCATGTTTAAAGATTGGTGTGATTACTGCTTTTGTCCAGTCTGATGGAACCTGTCCCAACTCCCAGGCCATTTCAATTATCCTGTGTAGCCATTTAAGACCTGACATTCCACTGTATTTGATGAGTTCCGACTTAATTTCATCCACCCCAGCCGCTTTATTGCAGTGCAATCTATTGACCATTTTTTCCACTTCCTCAAATGTGATCTTATTTCCATCATCATTCCATTATAAATCAAATTAAATTCAGCAAAGTGGAGAATAGGAATAATGAATGGAATAACATGGACAAAAGAAAATGATGATAAAACAAAATAAAACAAGTGGAAATTAATACTTAAAATGAAATCACACGAGCACATATTTCAAGTGGAAAAGAATTACAGGGAGAAAAATGAGAGCAAATGAAGTTCAAACAATGATTAAAATGATGTGACAAAGAAATAAATATAATAATTACATTTGAACCAATTAGTTGAATAAAAATAATGTTCAAAAGAACATTGATAGAAATTTAAAAAGAAAAGAAAATCGAAGTACCTTACAAGAATTGAACCCACAACCGTATGCACATCAATGTGTTACCCTATCCGTCACATCAATGTCTTATCTTATCCATTACACCACAGAACCAGTCAATATGATACTACTTCTACTATCTTTCTAATGTTACTGAGTGTTACGCAAAATTATGAATTCTGCTCCTCCCCCCCCCCCCCCCCCCCCCCTTAACTTGTAAATGAAGGGCCACCAGGGTGAATGGCTACAAGGTGGTATAGCTGGGATCTTACAACCAGCTGCTGGTAGCCAGAGCAACCACAGTTCACAGCCAGGAGTTGTAAATGTCTCTGTGTCAGTTGGCTGCCAATAGCTCTCCGAGGCTACTTGAAGCTCAATCTATGTTGTTCTGCTAATATATGTGTACACATGTCTTGTTTTGATGATATTGCTTAGGCCCGTCTTATACTATCAAATTTCTTTGTCAAAGATTTGATCAAAGATATGATCAAATATTCATAAAATTTATTTGACAAAAATCTTTGACATGACGCTAAAAAGGGGTATTACACTGCCATCATATTTTTCGTCAAAGTTCAAGATGGCTGACAACAGCAACTTGTTATTAACCGCAGCAGTTGCATGTACCACAATTGCACTGTGTGCAGATGTGGAAGAGAAGTGGGGGAAAAAGCAAACCTACCTGGGTGAAGCCGTGGGTTTTACGACGAGACGATAAAAGCATTCAACAAAACTTGTTACGTAGCGTGCAGTGGAAGACGTCAAGTCATACATAAATTACTTAAGAATGGCTGATCATACATTTCAGTATGTGCTCGGTGAAGTGTATCCTCATATCACAGAGCACAGTACTCATTGAAGAACTGCTGTATCTGCAGAAGAGAGGCTCACTGTAACACTCCGATTCCTTGCTACAGGAGAGAGTTGCTCTAGCTTACAGTACAGCACTCGAATACCACAGTGCACATTAACGAAAATAATACTTGAAACGTGTGCAGCAATTTATAGAAGAACTAAAGGACCAGTGTCTGAAGGTAAATAAATGTTTGTGCATTAAGAACTATTTTTATTTTATAAACAAATCAATTACATTTTTTGTCTGAAAACCGTATCTCATGGCTAATGACCTCTGCAATATTTTTATAATGCTACCATCTTCTTAAACTATTTTTGTATTCAGGGTGTCTCATGTTGTTAAGCACCTAATCAGCTTCATACATCTCTATTAATTTTGTAGTTGATGGTACACACCAATTGCATTTACTGGCCATGTTTATAAACACACTACAGAATACAGAATGCTGCAGCGATGCTAGCGCTCCATGTGGTAACATGTCACATGGCAGTGAACAGAAGACAAGTGACTTTTATGATCAAATCTACAGCGAGGCCCTAGATTCGATCAAATTTATTAGATGACAGATAAGATTTGACAAAGTGCCCTATTACACCATCAAACTTCATTGACATAAATATTTGACATACCAACTTTGACAAAGAAATTTGATAGTGTAATACTGGACTTAGGTGATACACATTTAAGGCTTCCCAGATGAGAAATGTTCAGCTTTTGGATATTGTCATTAAGATACTAGTGTTCCATAATCATCTCATTTGAAATTCTGTAGTACGGTAGGCTTTGTTTGCTACAGCTCCACCAACATTTCATTATATTTAAGGTTTCCTTTCAATTCCTTCTTAAAAGTTTGTATAAAAAGCCTTTCACCCGAAAAAAAGAAGAGTTCAAATGCTGAAATTTGTCTTTAAAAATTGCTTCACTGAAGACAAACAGCCCCAAAGTTTAACTATTGTACACATGCTAAAGTGATGAGTATAGAAATAGCTAGGTGTGAAACTGACATCAATTCAGGACATTGGGCACTATGGGCTGCTATTCTATTCAGAATGAAAGATATGGGTGATATGGCCCCTTTTTATAACAGTACTAAGAACACAATGCCCCCAGGGGCTTCGCATTCATTTGCTAAGTACTGGCTTAGCGACCCTGGGGTTCCTGAGCTGGAGACTGGTTAGCACCGCCAGTCCCCTGTCACCGTAAGCTCTGGTCATGCTTCAGCGACCACCGTGTGGTGTGGCGGTGGAACGGTGTGTGTCTCAGGGAATGGGGATCTTGGCTTGAACGCCCAGACCGTGAGGATGAAATGAACTTCTATTAAAAAAACCTCAATCTCAAGGTGTGCTGCGTGCTGATGAGATGCATGGCTGTTGAGGTGGAACAGTCGTTAGCGAGCAACCTCCGGGGAACCTGCTGCACCTCAGTTGTATAAGGCTTACCTAGGCATGCGGGGCTTTTGTCTAGGAGGACTTCTAGTTCCCTAGCTGTTCGTGGGACTGAGATAGATCTTTCAAAATCGTCTTAGCCTTCTCCCAGCAGAAAGGATGGGTCACTAGGTAGGTATCAACACCCAATCCAACAAGAGGGTTCGTGTAGCCAGTCCTCCTGATTCAGTCAGTAGTAACAAAACACATGCTGCTTTGCAGAATGTGTTTCTTATAATTAAAAGAAAAGAGGGGAGTTTACCATTTTATATGCATAAAGGCTTAGAAGGCATTACTGGCACCATGAAATCTGTTGCTTCCAACAAGTCAAGAACCTTCATAAAGTACAATGCCTTGGGGAGTTTGCAATAGAAACTGAATTTCACACCACCTTGAACTACAGAAAGGGTATTGTGACTTGCAGGGATCTCGTTGACATTCCCCAAGAAGAACGGAAAAATGAATGGTCCCGGGAAGGTATTGTCGATGTGCAACACATTATGAAATGGATGGATGGCACTCTCGTGAAGTTAAACTCGTTTATCCTTACTTTTAACAGCGCCAACTACCGGAGCATGTGAAGATAGGTTTCCTATGTCTCAGTGTACGGCCTTATTACCCCAATCCAATGCGGTGTTTTAAATGCCAGCACTTTCGACACACTACTCTTGGCTGTCAAGGGGAAGCCACTTGCGGGAAATGTGGTAAAGCCACCCACGAGGGAGTTGGTTGCTCCACTCCTCCCAAGTGTGTCAGCTGCTCTGGGGTTCATCCTGTGTGGAGCAGAGACTGTAGAGTTTTCCTTGAGGAACAGAAGATACAGGAGATTAACACCACAAAGCGCATCCCGTATGGTGAAGCGAAGAAGCTATGTAAGTCCATGCAGCCATCCACGTTCGCCGCCTCCTTTTCTTCCCTTCTGAAACAGCCGGTCCTGAAAACTGATGTCGCTACACAAATGGAGGTTGCTGCTGTCAGCACAAGCACTTGCATGTGTCCCTGCACTTGTGTCTAACCCTGTCCCTCCCCTGAGAACTTCTGAAAAAGCTGTGGTTGCTGACATTGTGGAGCTCCCTGCCTCTCCAAAGGTTCCACCTGGTATGCTGTCAAATGCTGCCACACCCTCAACTGCAGTTCTGACTGCAAAGTCTACCCAGGGGAAAAAATCCAAGGCAAAACGTCCAACACCGGTGGAATCGTGCAGAAAACAGCCTGACGATGTCAACATTGACCTCTCTGACATCTCATTCGATTTTTCTTTAGAGGAGCTTGATGTCAGATTGGGGCAACCATCTCGCTCCAAACCTGAGCCTCCACCCGTTGTGGGCTCCCCTCCCCGTCAGAAAGTCAGGATGAAAGTACTACCCCCCAGTAGATGGCTCCCATTATACAGTGGAACATGAATGGGTTCAGTACGCACATGGAGGAACTGAAGCTGGTAGAGCAGGAACGCCATCTGTGCTTGTGCTTGCAGGAAACACATTTCAAAGCACCTGATGCCCATGCACTACAGGGCTATACCCTATATCGCAAGGACGATATGACTGGGGAAAGAGCCAGAGGAGGGGTTGCTGTGTTTGTCAATAATCTGCACCACTCCTCTGCTCTTCCCCTGGATACTGACCTGCAAGCAGTTGCAGTTGAAATTTCTGCATGTCAGAGGCTTACAGTTTGTTCTCTTTATTTACCTTCACTGGATGCAGTAGACTCTGAGGTTCTCACAGATCGTATCGCGCATCTCTCCCAACCATTTCTCCTCCTGGGAGACTTCAATGCCAACCATGTCTTGTGGGGCTCAATGTCTACTTGCCATCGGGGTCGAGTTTTGAAGAGCCTCCTGACATCTCGAGAGCTGTGCCTCGTAAACACTGGTAGTCCAACTCGTTTCTATGGCGCTACTGGGTCATTCTCAGCCATCGACCTATCTCTCTGCTCTCCAGCGCTTGCCAACTCTGTTCACTGGGAGGTCATTGACGACCTTCATTCCAGCGACCACTTCCCGATCCTCCTTCAGCTACTCGATGGTGTGTTGCTGGAACAGAAGCCACCAACGTGGATGATTGGCAGGGCTAACGGGACGCTGTTCGGCCAGTTGACTGTGTTTGAACACAGTGACAGCGTCCAGAATGGGTGGGTGGATCACATCACGCATGTGATCCATCGTGCTGCTGATCTATCCATACCAACATCTTTTGGCCCTCTTCAGAGGCGACCTGTCCCATGGTGGACAGATGAGTGCCATTTAACCATCCAGGACAGGCATGCAGCTCCTCGACGGTTTAAACACCGCCCGACAGCGGACAATCTCTCAACCTTTTGAATCGCGAGAGCCAAGGCTCGCCGTGTCATTAAAGAGAGCAAAAAGTGGTCATGGCATGAGTTCCTGAACTTGATCAGTCGTTCCACTTGTTCCTAAAAAGTATGGGAAGCCATCCGGAGGATTTCTCGTAAACACAGCCGTTTACCGATAGCTTCAGTGCTGAACCAGGGGTGCCTCCAAACAACACCTAGAAACATTGCTTAGATGCTGGCCGAGCATTTTGCACAAACTACTGCCAATGCAAGCTAGGATCCACCATTTCGTCACTACCATGTGACTGTCGAGAGGGAAAAGTAGGACTTTAGGTCAAACAGTTCTGAGGCCTACAACTCCCCTTTCTCGATGTGGGAGCTCGAATCGGCCCTGACTGAGACTTCTTACACTGCACCCGGTCACGGCCACATCTGGTATGTCATGCTTTGACATGTGCCAGCAGCGTCAAAGGAAATCCTCCTTGAATGTTTTAATCTAATATGGCAGACTGGTGTCTTCCTCAACTTGTAGAGGAAGGCAATTCTAATCCCTCTCATCAAACTAGGAAAGGACCACACACATCCCAGTATTACTTGGGGTATCCCCTTGACGAGCTGTGTAGGAAAGACCCTAGAATGGATGGTTAACTGTCGTCTCATCTGGCTTTTAGAAACCAGGTAACTCCTTAGCGGCTCTCAGTGTGAGTTCCGAAAGTTTCAGTCCACGGTCGACAACCTGACCCTCCTAGGAGCGGCTGTTCAGCAAGCTTTCCTCCGTCAGCATCTCCGTGTCAGTATATTCTTTGATATCAGTAACGTTAACGATACTACTTGGAGAGACAGTATTCGCGCAGAACTGCATCAATGGGGCTTTTGTGGCCACCTCCCCATTTTCATTCAGTCTTTCCTGTCTCAGTGGTTTTTTCGGACCTGAGTTGGTCAGACACTGTCTGATCAATTTGAGCAGGAGAATGGTGTCCTCCCAGGGCAGTGTTTTAAGTGTTACCATGTTTGCCGTCACCATCAACAGTATAACATCTTCGGTAAGGAGTCCAGTACAGTGCTCCCTATTTGTGTCCAGTGTTGCAACGGTGAGCCGTCAGTTGCAACTTGGCGGTGGTTTGAGGAGTGGGCTGCAAAGATGGGTTTTCAGTTTTCTGCCGATAAGTGTGTGTGTGTGTTCATTTTAATCGTTCTCGTCATCCTTTTAATTTGCCTCCCTTGCATATAGGGGGCAGACACTATCCTACATTTCAGAGACACGGTGTGGTTTCTGGGCCTTATTTTTTACTCCAGATTGTCATGGTTGCCACACCTGCGAGACTTGAAAGCCAGAACCCTGAAGGTGCTGAACATCCTTGTGCCTTAGCCACAGGTTTTGGGGAGCAGACAGGGCACGTCTTCTCCAGTTTTATTGGGCTTTTCTGCGTTCGCAGCTGGATTACAGTGTATGGGTCAGCGAGGCCCCCTTATTTGCGGATCCTTGACGCTGTCCACAGTGTGGGGATTTGACTGGCCATGGGCACTTCTCGGACTAGTCCCATACCCAGCCTCTGTGCCGAGGCAGGAGAACCGCCACTTACCATCCGGCAGCAGCTCCTGTTGGTGTGCCAGGCTTGTAAGTTTCTTGCAGCTCCAGCCTCACCTACTCACCATATTGTTGCTCGTCCGCCTCTGGAGTGCCTTTTTTCCATCTGTCCACGAGCCACAATGCCGTTAGGGATCCGTGTGCAACGTGTGCTGGAGTACCTTGGTGAGGAGCCCGTACAGCCCCAAATCCGGGGTTTTAACCACCTGCCACCTGGTTACTGGAGAGGCCCAGGGTGATTTTAGATTTGGTGTGTTACAAGAGAGATTGCACTCCTGCCACCATGTTTAATGCAACATTTTCTTCTATTTTATCCGAGCACCAAGACTATGTAGCGGTCTTTACAGATGGGTCAAAACAGGAGGATTCTGTTGGTTGCTCTGTTGTTTTTCCAGATCGTGTCCTCGATGTCTGACTGCCTCAAGCATTTACTGTCTCTGATGCAGAGTTGTCTGCAATCTTGTGGGCACTGGAGCAGATGAGATGCTCTTCCCGTCCTAAATTTCTTGTCTTTTCCGATTCACTAAGTGCCCTTCACTCATTGCAACGTTTGTATCTAGCAGATAATTAGTCCAGAACATCCAGGATGCCCTCCTCCAACTACAGCAACTAGGGAAGGAGGTGATTTTCTGCTGGGTTCCAGGGCACATTGGCATTGCTGAGAATGAAAGGGCAGATCTCGCAGCCAAGGAGGCATGTCTCGATCCACAAGTATTTCAGTGTGCCATCCCCCTGCACGCACTCACCTCGCTATTGAGCTCATGAGTCATGCGTCGGTGGGAGGATGAGTGGTTAGAAATAACTGACAATAAGCTCCATTTAGGTAAGCCCACAACACATGTGTGGTGTACTTCTTTCCAGCCCCATAGATGGGACGAGGTTCTCCTTACTCGGCATCGGGTAGGCCACAGTCCTATGGCGCATGGCTTCCTGCTTCGGCAAGAGGACCCTCCAATGTGTGGTACGTGTGGTGTCCAGGTCACTGTGCACCACGTTTTATTGGATTGCATTTTATTTTCTGAGCAGCGGGCCGCAGCTGACTTGCCGGCGGATATGCCATCCCTTTTAGGAAATACTCAAACGAATATGGTTAAAGTTTTAAAGTTCTGTGACTTGGCCAATGTTTTTACCAAGATTTTAGGGAGAGAGTCTTAATTTCTTCACAGGATAACTGGCTCGCCCATATTTTACGTAAATGGCCAGCCAGTGCCTGTGATAACAGATAGCAAGGCTCAGATTGATGCCTTGTTTGCTGACTTCCAAATTCCTTTGATGCCGTTCCATTGTTTCCTGCAAAGAAAAAACATGCTTGTTGTGGGGTCTCACTATCAATAAGAGAGCAAACACTATCTCTGTTAAGTTTGATAAGTATTTCTGGGCTGAGCATTTGACAAAGAATATAAAAAAGTGAGTGTGTGAGGGAAACATTCCACGTGGGAAAAATGTATCTAAAAACAAAGATGATGTGACTTACCAAACGAAAGTGCTGGCAGGTCAATAGACACACAAACATACACACAAAATTGAAGCTTTCGCAACCAACAGTTGCTTCGTCAGGAAAGAGGGAAAGACGAAAGGATGTGGGTTTTAAGGGAAAGGGTAAGGAGTCATTCCAATCCCGGGAGCGGAAAGACTTACTTTAGGGGGAAAAAAGGACAGGTATACACTCGCACACACAATATATATCCATCCGCATACACACAGACACAAGCAGACATTTGTAAAGGCAAAGAGTTTGGGCAGAGATGTCAGTCAAGGCGGAAGTACAGAGGCGACGATGTTGTTGAAAGACAGGTGAGGTATGAGCGGCGGCAAATTGAAATTAGAAATTAGCGGAGATTGAAGCCTGGCAGATAACGAGAAGAGAGGATATACTGAAGGGCAAGTTCTCATCTCCGGAGTTCTGACAGGTTTGTGTTAGTGGGAAGTATCCAGATAACCCGGACGGTGTAACACTGTGCCAAGATGTGCTGGCCATGCACCAAGGCATGTTTAGCCACAGGGTGATCCTCATTACCAACAAACACTGTCTGCCTGTGTCCATTCATTCAAATGGACAGTTTGTTGCTGGTCATTCCCACATAGAAAACTTCACAGTGTAGGCAGGTCAGTTGGTAAATCACGTGGGTGCTTTCACACGTGGCTCTGCCTTTGATCGTGTACACCTTTCGGGTTACAGGACTGGAGTAGGTGGTGGTGGTGGGAGGGTGCATGGGACAGGTTTTACACCGGGGGCGGTTACAAGGGTAGGAGCCAGAGGGTAGGGAAGGTGGTTTGGGGATTTCATAGGGATGAACTAAGAGGTTACGAAGGTTAGGTGGATGGCGGAGAGACACTCTCGGTGGAGTGGGGAGGATTTCATGAAGGATGGATCTCATTTCAGGGCAGGATTTGAGGAAGTCATATCCCTGCTGGAGAGCCACATTCAGAGTCTGATCCAGTCCCGGAAAGTATCCCATCACAAGTGGGGGCACTTTTGGGGTTCTTCTGTGGGAGGTTCCGGGTTTGAGGAGATGAGGAAGTGGCTCTGGTTATTTGCTTCTGTACCAGGTCGGGAGGTTAGTTGCGGGATGCGAAAGCTGTTTTCAGGTTGTTGGTGTAATGGTTTTTTTTGCCTTTACAAATGTCAGCTATACCTGTCCTCC
This sequence comes from Schistocerca cancellata, assembly GCF_023864275.1. NCBI lineage: Eukaryota > Metazoa > Arthropoda > Insecta > Orthoptera > Acrididae > Schistocerca > Schistocerca cancellata. The sequence goes on along the minus strand of NC_064635.1, from coordinate 9,983,665 downwards.
TCTCCCCCTAAGGTAAGTCTTTCCGCTCCCGGGATTGGAATGACTCCTTACCCTCTCCCTGAAAATCCACATCCTTTCGTCTTTCCCTCTCCTTCCCTCTTCTTCGTCTGCCATAATTACTTCTCATTTTTGACCGTGAATACAATACTGATTTTTATCGGACTTCCTCTTCAGGAAGCTAAGTGACATGACATTAGCATAGTGCACGAAAGAAAAGAAAACTTTTGTGGTTTTTGCACCATAGTGTCGGGGCTTTTCCTTATGTATCCATACAAGTGGTATCTCAGTCCATTGTACACTCGTGTTCAGGAAAAACGACATCTTGAACAACTAGAGATAGGACATTCATATTCACAGGACATGTACATTAGCATGTTCTGCAGAAATAATTAGCATTTCAGTCACCTTGGTTCAGCAAGTGTCCTGTTACCTAGTAGCCACAGGGTCTGCAATGGGCCCTGATAACTTGTTCCAAGAGTGATGGCATTGATGCGTGTAAGGCGCGAGTTGCGTCCTGTGGTATATCCATCCGTGCTGCATTAATCTGGTTCCATAGTTCATCTGTGGTGGTTGACATTGGGTCACAGTGCTGCACCCGTCATTTTGCCATATCCCACACATCTTCTGTCAGCTATAAGTCTGGTGTTGATCTGGTAGCCCAGGATGACATCCTGTGCCACCAAGAAGGCACATGTTCTTGCAGTGTGTGTCTTGCTGAAAATGGTGTTGTATAGAAAATGGCTATGGGTTGCAGGATTCATTCACATGCATCACCCTGGTCACAGTGCCCCGGACAGACAATTACTGTGATTTGCGATTGTACCTAATAGCACCCCACATCATAGGGCCTCAAATTGGCAATGTATATCTTGTGTGAATGCAGTCACTGTGATGCTGCTCCCTGTGCCTGCAGCGAACCAAAATGTGGCCATCATTTTCAAACAAAAACCTGGATTGATGTGAAAACACTATCTGAAGCCATTCCCGTCTCCAGTGACGTTGTTCCATACACCATTGTGATCAAGCGTGTTTCTGCACATTCCTCAAAGGTAGGTGGAGAAGTGGACGACACAACATGTAACCCACACTACATGTAATAAATGGCAACAGACTGTTACCCATGATAGTGTACAATGTGTTATACTTCTCCATTGTTGCGCCAGATCTGAGGAGGGTGCAGATGTTTCCTACAATGCCATTCAGACGAGGTGTCGATCTTCTCGGGGGGTGGGGGTTGTCTGGGTGGTGTGACCTGACCCATCTCATTCTGTTCTACGTCCGTCTGTGAACCATTCTGCACGCACCTGTTGCACTACTGAAACACTTTGTCTACATGAGCCGCAATTTCACGGATGGATGCATACATTCTCTCATACCAATAATGCACCCTCTTTCAAACTCGCTGGTTTGACAATACAGCTCATGCATACATCTGCTAGGCATCTTGCATGCCTGCTCAACTGACACTGATACATTACCATTGGTTTATAGTGACAATGAGAATCGCATGCACATTTTACCGGTAGGTTGTGTTGCACTGTGATATTGATGTTGACCTCGAACCCGCAGGCCGACATGGTTCAAATGCTACTCATTTCTGCATAGCATACTAATGTACACGTCCTATGAAATGAACACCCTATCTCTAGTCTTTCAAGGTGGTGTGTTTTTTGTGATCACAAGTGTATGTCCTTTGTTCCTATAGCCCCTCTGATCTTGACCTTCGCTAGTCCCTGTACGTACCTCTGTGCCCAGCCTCACACATGCTGTGTACCCCCAAGTGGATATGCCACCATTTGGTCTCCCCCAAATCCCTCCTGAATCACTCAGGCAGCACTATAGTGTCATTTTGTCTCCCCATTCCATACCTCTACTACACTTCCATTACCCGCCCAGCTGAGGTCACTGTTCATTGCAGGTGTGTGTGTGTGTGTGTGTGTGTGTGTTTTTCCACATCTGAAGGATTCTCTCTGGTAGCTTGTAATATCTAACAGTCTTCTTTTAATGCTGCTGCCTGTCGCTCAAGAGATCCTCTACGTGGTGAGTAGCAATCTGTCCTGTTTCATATCGTTACCCTATGGATATAATTTTTTAACCTGTTGTAGAATCAAATACTGCTTGTATCTCAATATTATTAACAAGTGAAGTGATGTAATTAATCAACCATACATTGCTTTAACTTTTTAGTAAATGGAAATTTCACAAACTGAAGTCTTTCTAATTGAAATTTGCAAATTAAGGCACACTCATTCAGCTGATTTTTCACTGTCATTTTGTTTTGAGAAATAAAAAGCTTACAGTAGAAACCCAAGTTCGCAAACTCAGAGAGAAACATTTCCTGTCAGAAACAAAATGCAAAGAGTGCATCTTACTTTTGAGTCACTTTATTTTCTGGATTGCTTTGTTTTTAAACTAATTTGTTGTAAAAGTCAGAAAAGAAACAGTGAAATTCAATGTTCACTTTGCTGATATCGTTTACAAACATCTTTTTCGTCGTCATCCCAGTTAGTTCTGTTATTAGTTCTGAATTTTTAAACATATTGTATAAGTTCCATTTGTCTTACTGTTTGCATCCTGAGGATCTCATTTCTTTGTGACATGTCGATATGAAAATGTATGTCACTTTAGGAATTATTAACAGCAGGTGTAGGTGAAGTAACTACATTTTGAATACAGTTAGCCACCTCCTAAGACACAGTTTAAAAAAATGAAATCAAACTGTCTAAAATATTTACCATCTGACATAAACTACTTGTAGATAGATTGTATATAAACTGTTATGACGACGCCGAACGAATAGTCGCCAATGTGAGTGACTGGTGGCCAATGCTAAGTAGAAACATACAAATCTGTTCTTTCCACATACAACAGGTTTGTCAGTGGAGTCAATAAGGAGCTGGCTGCACGGTCTCGGTCTACAACGACTAAAATAATTAGAAGTCGTTGGTAAAAAATAATATATCGTACTTAGCTGGTGGTACTGGAGTCTTCATAGTCCGGATGAGTATAATTACAAACAGAGAGCTATAGAGGCATCACATAGGCCGTACTTTAACGAAGCACCTTGTTAGAGGTTGCTTCCTATCAGCTGAAGGCTATCCTACTTTCCTACTTGATGTCCCAAGCAAGAGTGGACAAGTGCTCACTAGAGACTCGTTACAAGACGCGGAGCGGCACTAGTTATGACTCGCGGGTCCACTGATACCTGTACAGACCGCGGTCGATAACTGCAACCCCAACAAGTGTGGTATCGAGTGTTGATACCACATTCCTCTCCCTCAAATCTGCGAACTGCTGTTGAATATGGCTTACGGCCGCCAGGGTGGAGGACCCCATGCTGATGTAGTTGAGGGGACGGGGAGCCTGACTGCAGGCGAGGCATGCCCACCCACACCTTGCCATTCAGACCGAGGGGAGAGTGGAAACACCTGGAAACCTACTTCAGGGTGCACATCAACATGAGGTTTCTGCAATTATGGGAGGAACCAAAGGGCCGACCTCCGTTGGGTTGGGACACCTGACCGGCAACAAGGACTGGAAACTCAGAAGTGCAGACTGTTCTATGGCGGGTGATGTGCTGAAACTGGAATTTTACTGTGCACCATCACAGTTGACGGCACCTGGTCCATATGCTCATCTGCTCGACACAGCAATGCTGGTACTGCGGGCGACTACAGTACGAGACGTGGCGTCTGCGCCGGCGCATTGCCGCTTGGCAAAGGCGGAGCTATGGGCCCTGGCACCCGGGGGCGAGGAGAGCGAGGAAGAGGTCCTCGTGGGGGCAGCCCTGTCGGCGCCGACACTGGAAACATAGGTAAGCGGCAAAGACCTCACGACTAAAGAGGTGCATCTGATTCTGATGCCTGCACACTTCACCAGATGGATCTGATATTACAAACATAGTGCAGCCAAGATGGCGAAGAATGCACCCTTTTCAACCATTAGCGATTGCCGTGGAAATGGTGAAAATAGACAATATCATCTGGCAAGAATTTGTGGCCCTGCTGTGGCAAAGAAACGCGGTACGGAAGATGCAACAAATTTATCAAAGTTCTGTGAGGATGACCATGCAACAATTCAGACGGTGAAGAACCGTCACAGGGCTGCTTTTGGTATGAATATAAAAACAACAGAGCGTCCTCATGTGAATGAGAGGCATGTAATTTAGACATTTACGACTTACACATCTGAATGAATCTTTCAGCAGCTCCGTTCAATTGAGGAGAGAATGGTGCTGAAGTTAAATGCTGAATACCATTAGATTCACAAAAGGTTTTGAACTTTGCAGACACAAGTTAAGGTCCATTGTCGGTGACAGTGACTTGTGGCAACCCGTCTATGCAAAATATAGAAGACAAAGTTTTGATTGTAGCAGACGATGTCGTTGATGACATGCGAACAACAAATGGAAAACTGCTAAAAGAATCAAAAAGAATTAACCATCATGCGTACCAAAAAGGACCAGCGAAACCTAAATGTAAGCGATTCCACGGCAAAGTTGCCTTAAGCCCAGAGAGAATTTTCTACGGAGGTGCGGATTGGTTTTCTGCACACACAGAATGAGAAGAACAAATCTTGATTATGTCAGCATCAATTCCAAACCAGGTACAGTGACAGCAAGCTAACTGTTTTGTCCATACGATACCCCAATGACTTTGGTGAAGAAGTCGTAGCACAGCTGACTGCGAAGAATGTGGAACAACAACACGAGACCGATCGACTCTGTGCGGAGCAAGAGGACACCATGGCGGACAAAATGTTGTTGTCTGTTCACAAAAAGATGACGAACCAATGTATCTTCAATCCGATTTTTAGACAAAGTCCATTGCATAGTGACATAACGCAAAACAACAGTTAATACTGGGTTGGTAGCTGTCGGTGTGGCTATACGACGAAAGTCAACAGGAAGACTTTCCAGAACATCATTATTTTGCACATCTATGAATATACAAGCCTGTTTGGAAGAGTTGAACAACATGTCTTCAGCTATTGGCAATCAAGATAACATGTTGGCATTACCGTGCTGGGCAGTAGGCCGGTACAAGATGACGTAATGATACTGCGACAAAAATAGTGACCAACGAATAAATTTTTGAGCTGTACGCAGAGGCACGGGCTTTGATGGGTGAACCAAAGATGTCAAAGTTTTATGGTCTTTGAGAACTGTAAATTTGCGACCATATAAGATGTCATGGAATTTCATAACTCCTAAAATCAAAGTGAGAGTTTCCTTCTCAATCTGGGAGTAGTTATGCTGCGCAGAGGAGAGTAGCTCCGATACAAATGCAATTGGGCGATCGCGCAAACCAAATTTGTGAGAAAGAACAGTTCCGATCCCGAAATCTGAAGCGTCAACCATGAGGACAAGAGGTTTTGTAGGATCAAAGGGCGTAAGACATGTAATCAATAACAATGCAGATTTAAGCTGCTGAAAGGCTCATTCGCATTCAGGTGAGCAAATGAACGGAATGTTCTTTCAACGTAGTCGATGTAATGGTGCTGCAAGAGATGATGTGTGAGGCAAAAACTTGTGATAAAAATTGAGCTTTCCAAGGACAGATTGTAATTCTGTAACTGTCTTGGGTGCTGGTAGCTCTGATATTGCTTGTAAATGATCTGGACTTGGATGGATGCTTTGAGAGTTTATTATGTGCCCTAAGTAGGATAACTGTTCAGGAAAAAAAAAAAAAAAAGAAAAAGAAAAAAAAAAAAAGCTACACTTGTCCCTATTGAGTCTAATTCTGTTCTCACGTAGCACTTCAAATAACTGTCTCAAATTATGCAAATGTTCATGCTGTGTAGAACCTGAAACTACGATGTCATCTAGGTAATTACACACCGAAGGAATAGACACACAAAGAGTCTGTAAGTACTGCTGAAATAGTGCTGGGGGAGAGGCACATCTGAATGGAAGTCTCTTAAATTTGTAGAGACCGAAATGGGTATTCACTCCAAGAATATTCTGGGATTCTTCAGGAACCTAAAGATATGCATCTTGCAAATCGAACTTAGAAAAATATTTGTGTGGACTCAATTCGTCAAACAAGTCTTCTGGATGTGGCAAAGGAAATGTTGCAACAAGAAGTTGAGGATTGACGGTGGCTTTAAAATCCACACACAGTCACCAGATTGTTTCGTTAAGATAACCAATGGTGAAACCCATAGTGATGCTGTCACTGGTTCAATCACTCCTCCCTCGATCCTCAAGTTGATGCAGTGTTTTAGCAACTTCTTCGCAAAGCATGTGAGGCACTGTGCGAGCACAGAAAAATTTAGGCTGTGCATTGTCCTGCAATTCAATATGCGCCTGAAAATTTTTTGCGCAACCTAAACCTGGTGAAAAAATGTCAACAAAATTTTGACATAGTTCAGAAACACTGTTTGTGGGGAACACTTTTAGTGAGGCTAGTACGTCATTGCACACAGTTAAGGAGAATACATCAAATAAATCGAGACCAAAAATATTTACCGATGAGAGGGAAAACAAAAAAAAAGGTTGAGTTTGTCCATGGTATGTCACTGGCAAACTACACAGTACTAATACCGGGATACTTTGACCACTGTAGGTAGCTAACGTAACATTTTCAATGCAATGGAGGTGAACCAAGAAATTCGTGAGTTTTACGATTCATTAGTGAAACAGACACTCCAGTGACCAACTGAAAAGGAATCGTCTGATTCTGAATATTCAAGTCGACAAAAAGCTGGTTCTGCCGTCGGCAAAAAATGTCAGTCTCAGAAGCCATGTTCACTGGCAAATGTGAACAGGCAGATCGGGCATGGTGGGACACCTTTCGTCAGCATGCACTAGCTTTACAAGCAAAATTGTCACAATTGGGCAAGGGCACTAGTACTGGAGGCGAATTTACAACATTTATTTCCATTGCTTGTGGCTCGGTGTGGTAAGAAGTCTTATATCGGGAACCGGTCTCGCAGAAGTTACTTTGTCTGGAAACGTGATACTGAGCATTAGATTTTTGTCGTTTGAGGCACACTACCTGGACATGTCCCTTCTTGTTGCAAAAATGGTACACGGGCTTGCGCGATGGACAATTCTGGCGCGAGTGCTTTGAATTACATTGCGGGCATGAGCCCAAAGGAGGTGGCTGCTGCCGGCACGTAACAGATGTCTGTTTCCCGGAAGTGAATTGGGCAGGAGCTCGCCGAGCCGGTACAGCAGCATGTATGTGTGATGCGTGCAAGCTGGCTTCCTAATCTGACAGACAGCGGGAGGAGATTCGAAAGAATTTGCAGCAAAGTCCAAAGTGTACTGTCTGTCCAAAATGTCCAATACTTGTTCTAAAGTGGGTCTGGATAATTTAAGAATTTGCTCTCTAATGAATGCATCCGATACATTTTGCTCAATAGTGTCCCTTACCATTATGTCATAATATGATATTTCACAAGAACATGAAAAATTCAGTCGCGAGTGAGGCCTTGCAAAGTGGCTACCCACTCATGGTAATTCTGCTGAGGGGCACGTGTTGTGCAGAAAAATGTGTACCGCTTAGCCACAGATTTTTTTTTTTTCCTTGTAATAATTGGTTAACGCTCGAACAAGTTCTTCGAAACTGTGCTGATCTTGAGAACTTCTCGGGAAGAGTTTGAGGAGGATTCTGTATGATGCCACTCCGATACAAGATAAAAGCCCATGCAGCTTTGTTTTACATTGGATGTCATATGCAGCAAGGCGGTATGAAAACTGTGTATGCCACTCCTGCCAGATTTCCACACTGGCGTCAAACCCCCGTAACGGCAGGACTGTGGCCCGCTGTACGGTTGGCTCCTGTGCAGCCGGTAAGTGTGGCACAGCATGTTGTTATCCATGGATGAGCTGTCCCAAGGCTTGCAGTAGGGTGCTGGACTGCTGATTCTGTAATCGTAACACAAATGGTAGTAGGAAAAATTTCTTCCACTCTTCAGTCACACAATGTGGAGAGGATGGGTGGCGCAGCTGGGTATATAGTCTGTAAACACACATAAATAGAGATAGTGTAAACACAAACGAAATAAATGTCTCGTCTCCGGTGTATCGTTGAATCAGCTCTGCTTTCACTGCTCTGCTCCCAAATAACGATGGAAAAAACGAGCAAGAGCTATACACTGTACATTGTCGACACTGTTAAATAACGATGAAATACTTTTACCCTCGTCACCAATTGCTATGATGATGATGAATGAATCATCGCCAATGTGAATGACTAGTTGCCAATGTTAAGTAGAAACGTACAAATCTCTTCTTTGCATATACATCAGGTTTGTCAGTGAAGTTGATAAGGAGCTGGCTGCATGGTCTGGGTCTAAAATGACTAAAATAATTAGAAGGCATTGGTAAAAAATAACATATTGTACTTAACTGCTGGTACAGGAGTCTTCATAGTCAGGATGAATATAATTACAAACAATACGAGAGAAGGAAAGTTGCTACTCGGCATATAGCAGAGATGCTGAGCTGTGATAGGCACAATAAACACATTCACACAATCATAGCTTTTGGCCATCAAGGCCTTTGTCAGCAGTAGACACACATGCACACACACACTCATGCAAACACAACTTGCACACACATCTGCAGTCTCAGAGAGCTGAAATGACACTGCGAGCAGCAGCACCAGTGCATGATAGGAGTGGCAACTGGGTGGGGGTAAGGAGGAGGCTGGGAAGGGCAGGGGGAGGGGTAGTATGGTGGGAGTGGTGGACAGTGAAGTGTTGCAGTTTAGACGGAGGGTAGGAGAGAAGTTGCGGAGGGGGGTGGGGGTAAGTAGTGGAAAGGAGAGAAAAAAGAAATTAAAAGACTGGGTGTGGCAGTGAAATGATGGCTGTGTAGTGCTGGAATGGGAACAGGGTGGAGGCTGGATGGGTGAGGACAGTGACTAATGAAGGTTGAGGCCAGGAGGGTTATGGGAACGTAGGCTGTATTGCAAGGAAAGTTCCCACCTGCGCAATTCAGAAAACGTGGTGTTGGTGGGAAGGATCCATGTGCCACAGGCTGTGAAGCAGTCATTGAGATGAGGAATATCATGTTTGGCAGCGTGTTCAGCTACAGGGTGGTCCACTTGTTTTTGGCCACAGTTTGTCAGTGGCCATTCATGCGGACAGACAGCTTGTTGATTGCCATGCCTACATAGAATGCAGGACAGTAGTTGCAGCTTAGCTTGTAGATCACATGACTGGTTTCACAGGTAGCCCAGCCTTTGATGGGATAGGTTATGTTAGTGACTGGACTGGAGTAGGTGGTTGTAGGAGGATGTATGGGACAGGTCTTGCATCTAGATCTATTACAGGGGTATGCGCCATGAGGTAAGGGATTGGGAGCAGGGGTTCTGTAAGGATGGACGAATATATTGTATAGGTTCAATGGACGGCGGAATACCACGGTAGGAGGGGTGAGAAGGATAGTTGGTAGGACATTTCTGGGCACGATGAGAATGGCGGAGAATGTAATTCAGTTGCTCCAGTCCCAGATGGTACTGAGTTAGGAGGGGAATGCTCCTCTGTGGCCGGACTGTGGGACTTTGGGAGGTGGTGGGAGACTGGAAAGATAAGGTACAGGAGATTTGTTTTTGTAAAAGGATGGGAGGATAATTACGGTCAGTGACGGCTTCAGTGAGACCCTCGGTATATTTAGAGAAGGACTGCTCGTTACTACAGATGCGACGACCACGGGTGGCTAGGCTGTGTGGAAGGGACTTCTTGGTATGAAACGGGTGGCAGCTGTTGAAATGGAGGTATTGCTGTTGATTAGTAGGTTTGATATGGACGGAGGTACTGATGTAGCCATCTCTGAGGCAGAGGTCAACATCCAGGGAGGTGGTTTGTTGGGTTGAGTAGGACGAGGTGAAGCAAATGGGGGAGAAGTTGTTGAGGTTCTGTAGGAATATGAATATGAATAAGGTGTCCTCACCTTCAATCCAAATACCAAAGATGTCATCAGTGAATCTGAACCAGGTGAGGGGTTTAGGATTCTGGATTTTTAGGAAGGATTCCTCTAGATGGCCCATGAATAGGTTAGCATAGGATAGTGCCAAGCAGGTGCCCATAGCCGTACTGCGGATTTGTTTGTACGTAATGCCTTGAAAAGAGAAGTAATTGTGGGTGAGGATATAGTTGGTCATGGAGACTATGAAGGAGGTTCTTGGTTTGGAATCCATAGGGCATCTGGAAAGGTAGTGTTTGATAGCAGTAAGGCCATGGGCATTAGGAATGTTAGTGTACAGGGAGGTGGCATCAACAGTGACGAGCAGGGCGCTGTGTGGTAAAGGGAGAGGAACTGTGGAGAGTTGGTCGAGTAAATGGTTGGTATCTTTTATATAGGAGGATAGGTTCCGGGTAATAGGTTGAAGGTGTTGGTCTACGAGAGCAGAGATTCTCTCAGTGGGGGCACAGTAACTGGCCACAATCAGTAACTGGCCACAAAGGGGCGTCCTGTGTGGTTGGGTTTATGGACTTTAGGAAGCATGTAGAAGGTGGGAGTGCGGGGAGTGGTAGGGGTAAGTAGAGAGATGGACACTGGGGAGAGGTTCTGGGACGGGCCTAAGGATTTGAGTAGTGACTGGAGATCCTGCTGGATTGCTGGAATGGGATCACTGTGGCATGGTTTGTAGGTGGAAGTATCTGACAGCTGATGGAGTCCTTCTGCCACGTAATCCTTGCGGTTCAAAACTACAGAGGTGGAGCCTTTGTCTGCACGTAGGATTATAAGGGTGGGATCAGTTTTGGATGGTGGACTGTGGTTCTTTCTGTGGATGTAAGGTTAGTATGTGTTTTGAGGGATTTGGGGAATGATGGTGAGGCCAGGTTCGAGGATAAGAAATTCTGGAAAGTTAACAGAGGGTGGTTTGGAGGCAGAGGGGGATGGATCACGGTTGCATGGAGGAGTGAACTGAGTTAGTCAAGGTTCAGTGTTGGTCTTTGATTGAGTCTGATTGGTCGGGTTGGTGGCGAAAAAGTGTTTCCACTGGAGGGACCGGGAGAAGGAGAGAAGGCCTTTAACTAGTCCTGCATGGTTGAATTTGGGAGTGGGGCAAAAGGTTATGCATTTGGAAAGGACTGATATTTCTGTGGGACTAAGGCTTCTGGAGGAAAGGTTCATGACTGTGTTGCGGGTCTGTTTAGGTTTTGCGTTCTGTGTGGTGGTGGGAGGGAGTTTCAGAGGGTGGGGTAAGTGTAGTAGGTCTGTGAGACAAGGTTTGTCAGCTCTGAGGGGGTGTGGGGGAGGTTTGTAGGTTGTTGTAGAAGTGGTGGACAGTGGTACTCCGAGGCGGGAGTAGGAAGTGAGCAGGATGGAGAGCTTTTTGAGGTGGCGTTGTGCATGTTGCTAAGTTCTTGCAGGGCAAGAGTTTCAATGTGTGTTATGGGTTCCAGAAATTTGGGATTACATAGCAGGAGAACTATGCGGATGGAGAGAAGGTACTACAAGGAAGATTGGGCTTGGTTGATATGGTTTTGCAGGACTAAATTCTTTTATTTTTATTTCTCTCCTTTCCACTACTTACACCCCCCCCCCCCCCCTCCACAGCTTCACTACTACCCTCCATCTAAATTGCAACACTTCACTGTCCGCCACTCCCACCATACTATCCCTCCCCCTCCCCGCCCCAGCCTCCTCCTTACCCCCACCCTGTCACCACTCGCATCATGCACTGGTGCTGCTGCTCGCAGTGTAGTTTCAGCTCTCTGAGACTGCAGATGTGTATACAAGTTGCGCTTGCATGAGTGTGTGCGTGTGTGTGTGTGTGTCTATTGCTGACAAAGACCTTAATGGCCAGAAGCTATAACTGTGTGAATCTTTTTATTGTGCCTATCGTGGCTCAGCATCTCCGCTATATGGTGAGAAACAACTTTCCTTCTCTGGTATTGTTACATTCCATCCTGGATTTTCCATTGTATAATTACAAACAGAGAGTTATAGAGGCATCACATAGGCCATACTTTAACTAAGTGCCTTGTTAGAGGTTGCTTCCTATCAAATGAAGGCTATCCTACTTTCTCACTTGACTTCCCAAGCAAGAGTGGACGAGCACTCGCTAGAGACTTGTTACAAGCTGCAGAACGGTGCTAGTCGTGACTCGCAGGTCCAGTGGTACTCGTACGGACCGTGATCGATAACTGCAACCCCTAACAAGTGTGGTATCGAAGGCTGATATCACGTAAACAGTAAATGAAACCTTACATTTTTTGTTGATGTATCCCCAAACAGTTTCCTAATTGGATTAATTTTCTGTTTCAAAAGATTATACTCAGAACATCATCATCTGTCAGTACCTGTACATCAGGTTGTGAAATGTTTCAGTTCACAAAAACAAACCATTCATTCAAATATGAATGTACAGCTTACTCCTTCAGAAGCTACTGGTGTGCAGGGAATTTCACATTTTCTTGTATAACATTATATTTTCTGTGCTTCCTCTCTTCTGTTGACGTGAAATACTTTACAGAATTCTCTTGTGGAAATAATTGTCAAAACTGAATAACTGAAAATCGACAACCAGAATTTTCAGTAAACCCTTGAGAGTACTATTCTAAATGATGTCATATCTTTCGGTCAATCCATCAAACAAGACTTTACAGGACATAGATACTTTCCTGTTTCATGGGAACAGCTGCACTGAGCTTAGACCATAGGATCTGTGGTCTAAGTTCCTCAGTACTGTGCTGTGAGCTGACTGGTGATATCATCAGATAGAATTGCAGTGTCTGTGGAGTTGTGTTATCACACCTTTCATTCAGTCAGTATGTAAGACTTTCCTCTCTGAGTTTCAGAAAAGGATGCTTTGTTTATGTATACTACATGATAGGAAGAAAATTTTAGAATAACAAGCAATGGTGCATTGGCACGAAAAAAATTTTTGAGGGCTGTTCAGTAAAATCCAAAACACTTAGAAGAAATCAGTGCACACTGTACACAGGAAATGCTAGACAACTGAATATAGTGATAGATATAGAAAAAAGTGGGTTAACTGAAGTATTCGATACCTCTTTGCTAGTTCACAACCAAAGTAGGCTAAGCTCCAGATGAGTATGTCATCAGATCCAGTATTTCATATTCAAATTCATTGGCTTCAACCAACTCTCAACAAAACTGCCATGTTCCAACCTAACTTAGGTTTTGGATTGCAGTTCATACACCTGTCACTGCAGCCTAATTTTCAGAAAGTAATATAGACACAAAAGAAATGTTGCCAGTGTACTATTCTCTTTCTGTTTGCATATGTATAACACATTTCATCATTATTAAATTATGGGACAAAGACATGCAGTATTGGTAAGCTCAGTTGGTTTTTAAAAAATCCACATGCCTGTGTAAGTACATTATTCTTTATTTATATACAATTATTTTCAATTCTTTGGCTACTTTAATTCCAGAAAGAGACTAATAAGGTCCACCACATAAGTATTTCTCATTGACTTGTCACTTGTAATGTATATCTTCAGAAAAAGTTGCCCTCGAGAAGAAAAAGCTTATGTGATCTGAAAATAAAGTGGAAACCAAGCCCAAACTGATGGAAGTGTAGACAAACATTGTGTATTTGGCACTCTCAAAAACACGTTGCAAGAACAGTTTGACAGTTTTGGAATGAATAACTGAAAACCGTCCATGCTGGAAAAATTTCCAAAAGTTAGTGGCGTAGCAAAACAATTTGCTCTGACTTCCCATTCTTATTATAATATGACATATTTCTTCCTGTGGTTGGGTATGTCTGTGACGTTAGTGATCAAAAACAAAAGAAATCTGTATTAAATAACAGCATCATTCTTTATCTCTCATCATCATCTGAAGATGACCCCTCACACATTTGGCCATGGAAAATAAAACTCATGGAACTAACCTTAACAGACACAAATTCCAAGGTGTAGTGAGGGAAAAAATTTCAAAATATTTCACAATAAAACCCAGTCTTAAAGACAAGGTGATGCATTAAACCCTCCACTTTTAAATGTAATTCTTGATTCTGTCATGAAGATTTGGCAAAAAGGAACGCCCCCCCCCCCCCCCCCCCCCAAATCGAAATTGGAACAGAACTCTCAATAAGAACATACTGCCTAGGGTTTGTGAATGAGCTAGAGGTATTACTGTCAGATCAATTAAAAGAAGTATCTGTAATGTGTTTTAGTGAACATTGGCTAACTGATGAGATGTTAGCAATCACAAGTATACAGGGTTATGTTATGACATCTCGTTTCTATAGAAAAATATCTACACATGGAGGAACATGTATATTTGTGAAAGATAGTATCAGCTATTGCTGCCTAAAAACTCTCAAAAATTTAGGAAAAGAAGGCGATTTTGAAATCTCTGCTGTAGAACTAACCTCAATAAAAACAATCATCATTTGCCTGTACAGAAGTCCAAACTCAAATATAAAAATATTCTTTAACTAACTTGAAGGTAGTCTTGATAGTATCAGGGACCTAAACAAAACAGTTATAATATGTGGAGACTTTAACAAAGTTTCAAAAGATAGAGGTCATCTTATGACTATTTGTGCAACATACAACCTGCTCCCAATTATAAATTCCCCTACCAGAGTTGCGAGTGTATCCAGCACCACTATTGATATGATACTGATAAACAAGGATAGCCATGAATATGCAGCTAGAAACTTCAACACAGGCTTCAGTGACCACTAAGCACAGATTCTTGAAATATCTTCTATGCCAAACTTAATTAAACAAACAGAAAAACCTTCAGCCATCAAAACATTGAATACTTTAGCAGTTTACTAAAGAAGGAAACATGGACTGAAATGTACAGATACGAAAACACAGATGAGAAGTTAAACATATTTACGGATAAATTTGCACATTATTTTAACATGTCATTTCCAGCTGAAAATAAGAAAATCAATTGTAGTAGGCTTAACAGAAAAAAATTGCTGGTTGACAACAGGTATAAAAGATTCATGTGCTGAAAAACGAATTTTATATGAGATCTCCAAGTCTTCCATAGTATCAAATGAATTCCTTGCATGTTTCAAGAATTATAAAATGATACTTTAAAAAGTGATCAAAGAAGCTAAAGTAATGGCAAATGACTGCTATATAAATAATGCCAGTAACAAAATGAAAGCTGTGTGGAGTATAGTGAAACAGCAAACTGAGTGTTTCTCCTCAAAATTCCAGTATTAAATTGAATTGTAATGGCAAAGAAATTAATGATCCTAAAGTAATAGCAAATGTGTTCAATAGTTATTTTAGCAATATAAGTGAGCAATTAATCACTGAAATCAAACCTTGCAATATAAACTGCCCAGTATCATCTGTAAATCCTACTTCACTGTTTCTCTTTCCAACAACCCAGAAAAAAGTCCTGTCAGTTATCAGAACTTTAAAAGTGAATCATTCCACTGGAATAGATGGCATTCCAGACAGCCTTATTAAAAAATGTGGAGATCTCATTAGTGAACCATTAGCTCACCTTTATAATAGTTCCTTTCAAACCTTAATTTTCCCACCATGCCTAAAAGCAGCTAAGCTCAAACCACTATTCAAAAAAGGTAAAAAGGATGAAGTGGCTAGCTACAGGTCCATTGCTCTACTATCTGTATTCTCAAAAATCATAGAAAAATTTTTTCAAAGAAGCGTAGTACATTTTCTGGAAGAGCACAAAATACTATCCACAGCACAACATTGTTTCAGAAAAGGCCAATCAACAGTTACAGCAATTTTTGAACTAGTAGTTGAAGTACTTCAGAGACTAGATAATGGCGAAAATGTCATTCGAATATGACTAGATCTGTCTAAGGCTTTTGATATAATAGATAACACAAAACTATTACCTAAGTTTGACAACATGGGGATTAGAGGAACATCTAACAACTGGATAAAGTGATACCTAAGTGGTCAAAAACAAGTGGTTGAAGTGCAACATCAAAATTTCATCAAACTCACTAAACACTATTCAGACTACGAAACCATTAAATGTGGAGTGCCACAAGGCTCAGTTCTGGGACCTCTTCTATTTCTGTTATATGTGAATGACCTAAACAAATTCTGCGGGAACGTCATCCAGTTTTCAGACAATACAAGTGTGCTAGTGAGTAGAAAAGAAATGGAAATGCTTCAGAAGTCTACAACAGAGACACTGAACAATATTGAAAACTGGTTCAGTCACAACAAATTGGTAACAAATGCAAGTAAGACAGTGGCACTAAATTTTTATAATGTGAAAAAAGGTGAGCAAACCGTTCAGATTCAGGTATCTGAGAAAGACCTTCAGAATGTAGACAACATTAAGTTCTTAGGAGTATGGCGCCAAGATAACCTTAAATGGGGAACGCATATTGAAAAAGTTTGTAAAAAATTAAGCATTACATGCTACTTAATGGGAATATTAGAGGGATGCTACAAGAAAGATTCTCTGGAAACTGTGTATTATGCATATATATACTCACAACTGAAATATGGAATTATTTTCTGGGGTAACTCTTGTCTTAGCCAAATGCTCTTTAGCCTACAAAAAAAGAATTATAAGAATAATGGAAAGTGTAAAATGGAACAAAACCTGTAGACCACTCTTTAAAAAGATAGAAATCCTCCCACTTCCATGTATATATTTGTATGAGATAACTGTGTTTGTGAAAAAATGTTCAATGGAAAATCTCATTCTTTTCAGAAAAATGAAAATATCCACTCCTATAACACCAGGCAGAAAGGAGACTTTCATCTAGAGCCCACCAACCTGAATAAAAAAGGAACCCTGTATTATGGGAAAGTTATTTATAATAAACTTCTCCCACAAATTAAATCAATAAATGACCTGGCAAATTTCAAGTCAACTCTTAAGGCATATTTGACTTGTCACTGCTTCTATAGCCTCCACGAGTTCCTTCAGGAGGTTCACTAATGATTTGTGTCTATGCCTTAGTGATGTATCACATAAATATTACTAGAACTTTAATGATTTACCACGTAAATGTTACTGTAATGCAACACTACAGAAAATTTTTGTATTGTGGTTCGTTTTGATGATAACTACAGACCTCATGTTGTCATGACAGTGTTGTTCTTTAGATTTCCTCTCTCAAGATGATGTTCCCTGCAGTCTGTTCCATTTTAAATTGGACAACCAATCTCTTGATAGTTAAATATTTTTATCACAGTTGGACAGAGAATGGTGGGTCATCCACTGGTTGTTGTTTGGAGAAAGTTATGAAATAAGTATGTACCCTGAAGATGTGGCTTTAATGCCATGAAATTAGTTGTATCACAAATAAAGATTTCTTTTACAGCAGAAGTGGTCTTATTCATCATGGTACAATTGGAACACTGCTGCTGAGAACTGATTCAGCTCAACACAGACTTTGGAAGAGTTGAGAAACAGATGATTGACTTTTGTAGGAGCTCGGAAAAAGAATAAGAGAGACACTCCTGAAGCATTTCAAACAAATAAGCATAGTTGAGATGGTTCAGCTTTGTATGGTTTTATGAAATGCACCACTCTTTTGTCATATATGCTAAAGACAAACAAAGTGGTTCTTCTTGTTTCATTCATAAATCATAGCCCTGCTGAGGATTTGTCTTCTCTAAACCCAGAATTCATGTTGTACTACAATGCCACTAAAGGAGGTGTCGAACTGGATTGAAGTGCTCCCTATACTTCTGCAGTTGAAGAACTCGATGTTGGTGAATGTGTGTGATTGGGTGTCAGCACAGTAAATACATACAGGGTGTTTCAAAAATGACCGGTATATTTGAAACGGCAATAAAAACCAAACGAGCAGCGATAGAAATACACCGTTTGTTGCAATATGCTTGGGACAACAGTACATTTTCAGGCGGACAAACTTTCGAAATTACAGTAGTTACAATTTTCAACAACAGATGGCGCTGCAAGTGATGTGAAAGATATAGAAGACAACGCAGTCTGTGGGTGCGCCATTCTGTACGTCGTCTTTCTGCTGTAAGCGTGTGCTGTTCACAACGTGCAAGTGTGCTGTAGACAACATGGTTTATTCCTTAGAACAGAGGATTTTTCTGGTGTTGGAATTCCACCGCCTAGAACACAGTGTTGTTGCAACAAGACGAAGTTTTCAACGGAGGTTTAATGTAACCAAAGGACCGAAAAGCGATACAATAAAGGATCTGTTTGAAAAATTTCAACGGACTGGGAACGTGACGGATGAATGTGCTGGAAAGGTAGGGCGACCGCGTACGGCAACTACAGAGGGCAACGCGCAGCTAGTGCAGCAGGTGATCCAACAGCGGCCTCGGGTTTCCGTTCGCCGTGTTGCAGCTGTGGTCCAAATGACGCCAACGTCCACATATCGTCTCATGCGCCAGAGTTTACACCTCTATCCATACAAAATTCAAACGTGGCAACCCCTCAGCGCCGCTACCATTGCTGCACGAAAGACGTTCGCTAACGATATAGTGCACAGGATTGATGACGGCGATATGCATGTGGGCAGCATTTGGTTTACTGACGAAGCTTATTTTTACCTGGACGGCTTCGTCAATAAACAGAACTGGCGCATATGGGGAACCAAAAAGCCCCGTGTTGCAGTCCCATCGTCCCTGCATCCTCAAAAAGTACTGGTCTGGGCCGCCATTTCTTCCAAAGGAATCATTGGCCCATTTTTCAGATCCGAAACGATTACTGCATCACGCTATCTGGACATGCTTCGTGAATTTGTGGCGGTACAAACTGCCTTAGACGACACTGCGAACACCTCATGGTTTATGCAAGATGGTGCCCGGCCACATCGCACGGCCGACGTCTTTAATTTCCTGAATGAATATTTCGATGATCGAGTGATTGCTTTGGGCTATCCGAAACATACAGGAGGCGGCGTGGATTGGCCTCCCTATTCGCCAGACATGAACCCCTGTGACTTCTTTCTGTGGGGACACTTGAAAGACCAGGTGTACCGCCAGAATCCAGAAACAATTGAACAGCTGAAGCAGTACATCTCATCTGCATGTGAAGCCATTCCGCCAGACACGTTGTCAAAGGTTTCGCGTAATTTCATTCAGAGACTACGCCATATTATTGCTACGCATGGTGGATATGTGGAAAATATCGTACTATAGAGTTTCCCAGACCGCAGCGCCATCTGTTGTTGAAAATTGTAACTACTGTAATTTCGAAAGTTTGTCTGCCTGAAAATGTACTGTTGTCCCAAGCATATTGCAACAAACGGTGTATTTCTATCGCTGCTCGTTTAGTTTTTATTGGCTTTTCAAATATACCGGTCATTTTTGAAACACCCTGTATGTTCTACAGAAGAGTGTGTCAGGTGGAGCTCCAGTCGACACATATGTTTCCGAGAGAACTAGCCTATAGTCTTGTGCTAAAACATTATGCAAAATTGGGCTCAGGACCCAAGACTTCCGCAGGAGTTGTGACTAACAACCTGCCAGATCTTAGGCCTAGATGCTTCAACAGAAGAAACAGTGAAAGCAGATGTAGGCCCTAAGAATAGGAAAACATGCAGAGTCTGTCCTGTTAGGAAGAAAAAGAAGACATCACATGTTTTCTACATCTGCAAAAAAACAAGAAGTACCCAGTACTCTTCCCAGGTCAGAAAGTAGTGTTGTGAAAACCTGTAAATTGGAGGACCATGAATTTTTGAGTAGTTTTGTTAAAGGTTCAAAACTCCATATTTTTTGTTCTATTAGTTCTTTGAGACAAAATAAAAAATGTTTGAAAGCATTTACTTAATTATTAGCTGATGGAAAACATATAAACATATTAGTTTATGAGGTGTGCAATTGTTTTGCTAAATACACACATCAAAAAAAGTTTTGCATCACCTTGGTTCTGAGAGTTGTGGAACCTGTACAGAAAATTGGAATAGAGATCAACATAAACGTGCCCTTTTTATTGCTCTTGAAAACCACACATTGCATGTTGTACCACCATACAGCGAGACCTTCACAAGTGGTGGTCCAGACTGCTGTACACACTGGTATCTCTAATACCCAGTAGCACATAATCTTGCATGAATGCATGCCTGTATTTGTCATGACATACTATCCACAAGTTTATCAAGGCACTATTGGTCTAGATTGTCCCACTCCTAAACAGCAATTCGGCATAGATCACTCAGAGTGGTTGGTGGGTCACGTCATCCATAAACAGCCCTTTTCAGTCTATTCTAGGCATGCTTGATAGTGGTCATGTCTGGAGAACATGCTGGTCACTCTAGTCGAGCGATGTCTTTATTCTGAAGGAAGTCATTGGCAAGATGTGCACGATGGGGGCGCGAATTGTCGTCCATGAAGAGGAAAGCAATACGTCTCCAACGATTGTCTGGTTGAAGGCATATGTGAAACTCATTGGTGAAGAGAAAGTGATGCCAATCATGAGCGGTCCATTTGACATGTTGTTGGGCCCATCTGTACCGCACTGCATGGTGTCGTGGTTGCAAAGATAGACCTCGTCATGGACGCCAGGAGCGAAGTTGCACATCATGCAGTCTATTGCTCATAGTTTGAGTTGTAACACGACGTCCTGTGGCTGCACAAAAACCATTATTCAATATGGTGGCATTGCTGTCAGGGTTCCTTCGAGCCATAATCTGTAGGTAGCAGCCATCCACTTCAGTAGTAGCCCTTGGGTGGCCTAGCGAAGCATGTCATTGACAGTTCCTGTCTCTCTGTAACGACTCCATGTCCGAACAACATCGCTTTTGTTCACTCGAAGATGCCTGTACACTTCGCTTGGTGTTAGCCCTTCCTGGTACAGAGTAACAATGTGGACACAATTGAACAGCAGTATTGACCATCTAGGCACGGTTGAACTACAGACAACATGAGCCGTGTTCCTCCTTCCCGGTGGAATGACTGGAACTGATTAGCTGCCGGACCCCCTCTGTCTAATAGGTGCTGCTCATGCGTGGTTGTTTACATCTTTGGATGGGTTTAGTGACGTCTCTGGACAATCAAAGGGACTGTGTCTGTGATGCAGTATCCACAGTCAGCATCCATCTTCACGAGTTCTGGGAACCGGTGTGATCAAAACTTTTTTTGGAGTGTGTATATCTGAATGCCAATTTGCCTGAAGACCACAACAACAACAACAACACCAACAACAACGCCATGGCTATACCATTTCTGGGTTTTCCAGTGTTGGAAATATTGGTGTCTAATTCTTTGCGGTGTCATTGTGGCATTTTGATTGTTCTTAAGCTTCTTTATAATTATACCTATGTCAAACACTTGAAGTTATGGCATTCCCTTGTTACTTAATATCTCCGTGAAAATGATGTTCTACAGTATTGCCATTTGTTATGTACACAGTGTGTTTACTACACTGACGACTCTTCAGAGTGTTGTGTGTGCAGTAGTACTGAAATTGAAGACAGCAAGTTAGACGTTCTTTAATAGAAAATATTGGGTAATAAAATATGTATGTCAAGAGCAATCATAATTTACAGTATCATTCTCATCATTTCAAGCAAAGTAATGTGTGAGTTTTGTGCTAGCAGAGAGTAGCAACATTCAGCCCCTGTGTATGTATGTTTCTATCATACCCATAATTCATTGCGATGCAAGAGCTCTCCTTGATAACTGACATAGAAACTGTCTGTCAGGAACAACTCAAGACTGAGGTAGTTTCTGTTGCACTGTCAGCAGCTTATAATGCAGTGTGGCATGGGGATATAATACCGAAATTTATGGAATAGTACCTTGTAAAACTCTAGGTAACCTCTTAAGCAACTGGCGGCTTAAAGTACGCCAAGGTGAAAAATAAGAGCAGATGACATGAACTCAGTGATGTGTTGGTTGAAGGCTCTGTTCTTGTTCTAGTGTTATTCAATTTCTACAGAACAGGCTTGCTGAACTTGACATGCTGGAAATTCCAGTATGCAGATGGCCTCAAAATTTCATATTAAGAGTGAAGATCTATCTGAATGTGAAGAACTCATAACAAACAGCCTCAGTAAACTCTGTGAGTACTTTAATACGTGGTGACTCAGAGCTAATGTTTCTAAAACAGCCGTGTGTCTTTTTGACATCTCTAATTGTCTAGCATCTGCAAAGATCAGCCCACACTTTGGCCCTTTTGGCATAATCAGGTACAGTGATAGGTCAAAATATCTTGGTGTCGCATTGGACAGACCGCTGACATGTCGTAAACACCTTTCCGACACAGCTAAGACAGTACAAACATGAGTGAACCTACAGAGGAAGCTGGCACATAGAAAAGTCGAAGCAAACCTATCAATTCACTGCAGAGCACCCCTTGCCTTGGAAGACTCTGCAGCACAGTGTTGCACACCAGGCAGGCTCTGCAGTGCTCATGTGAAGGCAGTTTATGTTTGTTCGAATGCAGTTGTGAGAACCATTAGTGACACAGTCAGGTCTACAACTACACGCTGGCTACCAGCCACAGAACATCAGTTCACCTTCATCAAAAAGTGCCTCCCTGCAACTTTTGCCAGCATGTTTCCAAAAATGAGTCAATACCTCTTTACAAAGACTTACTCTCACTGTCTGGGAAACACGTCATATCCTGAAGGGCAGCATGTGAAGGAGGAATCCAAACACTCTGCACTGGGTTCATCTGGGATGCTGAGCAGAAACACATGTGGCAAGCCACGAAATCCCAACTATTTAAGTTCCAGGCTTTCATGATCCTAGAGTGTGGGTACAGTTTAACAGATTGTGGTCTGGAGAAGGTATGTGAAAATAGAACACAAATGGGCCTTTTGCACTGACACTACATGTGGCTGTGGTGACATTCAGATAACGAGCCACATTGTAAATGAGTATCCTAACAGACATTTCCCTGGTGGGCCCAAGAATCTACTTGAAGCATCCAACAAGGTACTCCACCGGATTCAGTCTACTGACATTCATGTGGAGTCTGAGCCATTTAATGTTTATACAGTATAAATAGTTGCACATGTATATTTTTTAAAAATATGTGTTGATTTTTTGTTGTGGTTGATGCATATGATGATAATAATAACAGTAATAAATTACTCTGTCCTTCAGTTTCTGTAGTTTTAAGCTGAGTAGTGTCATATCAGAGCAAGGGAATATGTTTCTTATCACTTCTTGACAACTGTGTCATGTGGAAACCTCTTGTCCTCCTGCCATGCCTTTAAAGAGTTTGCAAAGGTGTTTGATATGACTAAGCATGGATATTTTTTCAAAGCTCTGAAACATGCAGGTTTTAATGAGAACAACTTGACTATTTTAATGAATACTGTAAGGGGAAGAAAAACAAAGAGGTTGATTAATGGCTGGCCAGAATGGCCAAGCGGTTCTAGGCGCTACAGTCTGGAACCGTGCGACCACTATGATCGCAGGTTCGAATCCTGCCTCAGGCATGGATGTGTGTGATGTCCTTAGATTAGATAGGTTTAAGTAGTTCTAAGTTCTAGGGGACTGATGACCTCAGAAGTTAAGTCCCATAGTGCTCAGAGCCATTTATTTATTTATTTATGTACAATGTACCAACGTCATTACAATTTCAAATGGAGTCCCACAAGGAAGTCCCTTATCAGTGGCTCTTTGTATAGTATCCCTAGAGCCACCCGTACAAAATTTGAATTCGACATTAGAGGGTATAATAATGTGTCAAATGAACAAAGTGGCAAGTGCATACTCTGTTGACGAGCAATGAAGACACCACCAAACTAATGGAAAAACTACTTCTGTATGGTAACACAATGGGAGTGAAAGTTTATGTTTAAATCTGAAGAGTCTCTATAAGGTGCCGCTATCATGGGCAAACCGGGTGAAACATCACACTGCCTTTGGTGTTTCGGTAGTTGCCGCTAAGAAAAATAGCCTTCAGTATGGAAACAGGCGCTGGGAAAAATCAGATATGCCCTAATATTACATAAAACAAGAGAACTGAATGTTGAGCAAAGAATAACCCTCATAAACTGTTCATTTCTGTCAAAAGCTAGAAATGTAGATCATACACTCCTGGAAATGGAAAAAAGAACACATTGACACCGGTGTGTCAGACCACCATACTTGCTCCGGACACTGCGAGAGGGCTGTACAAGCAATGATCACACGCACGGCACAGCGGACACACCAGGAACCGCGGTGTTGGCCGTCGAATTGCGCTAGCTGCGCAGCATTTGTGCACCGCCGCCGTCAGTGTCAGCCAGTTTGCCGTGGCATACGGAGCTCCATCGCAGTCATTAACACTGGCAGCATGCCGCGACAGCGTGGACGTGAACTGTATGTGCAGTTGACGGACTTTGAGCGAGGGCGTATAGTGGGCATGCGGGAGGCCGGGTGGACGTACCGCTGAATTGCTCAACACGTGGGGCGTGAGGTCTCCACAGTACATCGATGTTGTCGCCAGTGGTTGGCGGAAGGTGCACGTGCCCGTCGACCTGGGACCAGACCGCAGCGACACACGGATGCACGCCAAGACCGTAGGATCCTACACAGTGCTGTAGGGGACCGCACCGCTACTTCCCAGCAAATTAGGGACACTGTTGCTCCTGGGGTATCGGCGAGGACCATTCACAACCGTCTCCATGAAGCTGGGCTACGGTCCCGCACACCGTTAGGCCGTCTTCCGCTCACGCCCCAACATCGTGCAGCCCGCCTCCAGTGGTGTCACGACAGGCGTGAATGGAGGTACGAATGGAGATGTGTCGTCTTCAGCGATGAGAGTCGCTTCTGCCTTGGTGCCAATGATGGTCGTATGCGTGTTTGGCGCCGTGCAGGTGAGCGCCACAATCAGGACTGCATACGACCAAGGCACACAGGGCCAACACCCGGCATCATGGTGTGGGGAGCGATCTCCTACACTGGCCGTACACCACTGGTGATCGTCGAGGGGACACTGAATAGTGCACGGTACATCCAAACCGTCATCGAACCCATCGTTCTACCATTCCTAGACCGGCAAGGGAACTTGCTGTTCCAACAGGACAATGCACGTCCGCATGTATCCCGTGCCACCCAACGTGCTCTAGAAGGTGTAAGTCAACTACCCTGGCCAGCAAGATCTCCAGATCTGTCCCCCATTGAGCATGTTTGGGACTGGATGAAGCGTCGTCTCACGCGGTCTGCACGTCCAGCATGAACGCTGGTCCAACTGAGGCGCCAGGTGGAAATGGCATGGCAAGCCGTTCCACAGGACTACATCCAGCATCTCTACGATCGTTTCCATGGGAGAATAGCAGCCTGCATTGCTGCGAAAGGTGGATATACACTGTACTAGTGCCGACATTGTGCATGCTCTGTTGCCTGTGTCTATGTGCCTGTGGTTCTGTCAGTGTGATCATGTGATGTATCTGACCGCAGGAAAGTGTCAATAAAGTTTCCCCTTCCTGGGACAATGAATTCACGGTGTTCTTATTTCAATTTCCAGTAGTGTATATTACTTGCACCCAAAGAAACAGTGAAAGCTATCATGAACACAATACAATCTGTAAATGTGTCTGACAAGGCGATGTCTTTAGAGTAACATTGGGCACAACTGCCTTAAAACCTGTGGATGGAGGAGTAGAACTGACAGACAATTGGGAAAAAATATGACTCATTGAGAGTCTTCTGAACAGTATCACTGAAGCTTTATTGGAACTTTTCAAACCCACCAGTAAATGGTAGCAGAATTAATCACAAGTTGAGCACATAAGGTATTTTTATCTAGAAATAATTCACTTGAGTTGTATTATAGAGGACAAATAAAGAGTATTGGAGAGTTTGAAATCAAATTAAAACCGAAATAAGATGGAAGTAAAAACTTCTCCCAAAACATTGGAAAACAATATGTAAAAATATAAACAATAAAATGCAAACAATAGATGTGCAAGTAGAATGGTACAGAATCATAAGTAATATCATTAGTCTTAACAAAAAGCTGTTTGCAGTATGACACAAGGCTGCAACTGTATGTCCAAACTGCAATGAAGTGGATTCATTAAATTACCACTTTGTGATGGATGCAAAGATATGTGGAATGAAGTTGCAATGCAGGCTACTTTCTTTTGACAGGGAGACAGAGGAGAAATAATAAATACAGAGTTAAACATGTAGGAGTGACAAGTCGATAGTCAACAGGTTCTAAAACACTCTCTTTGCAAATGAGGTTCTTTGGAAAAAAGGAATGTTCATTTTCGTGTGTTAACGTATGTTTGTATTGTGTTCGTGCGGCATAATAAAAGTGATCTTTTCCAGTGTAAAATCCATGCAAGTGCTTTCTTCTATGTAGTGTAATTACTCCTACAAGCATAAAAAATTATGTAATATTATGGATACTTGGCAATTATATAATTTGTGTTATAAACAAAAAGGGAAATGATAATGCACAAGAATATACAGAATATGTGAAAGATGAATATTATAAAATATGCAAGAAAAAATACCAACAAAAGAAAGTCAGTAATATGTTGAAAATTCTGTTTCAGAAACAGAGTGTAGGTTAAAGGTGTAATTAACAATGATATGTCCAAGTGAAGAAGCATGGTAAAGGTGGCGACTGCCGTTGAGGGTCAGGTACTATTCGGACTTCGTGGGCACCGTGACTGCTACATTAGCCACAAAGGCCACAACAGCACGCTGAAACAGCATTGCCTACGGGGATACAATGATATGGAACAAAATGCAGCTACAAAGGCAACACAAATGAAGTACTGTTCGCAAAAATAGCAGCTTTATATGTGAGTGACACAGCTAGCATCTTGGGTTTCCTGTCTGCCACAAATGGCAGCTTGTAGATGCCGCCTTATCTTGTAGCCACTGCATCATCTCAATGACTGCTGTGGTGGCTGGCCTTGCTTCAGAAGCTTGTTGTCAGCAATCAATCACATGTTGAAAACAACAATAAACGTAATACTAGAAGGAGAAATAACTAAAATAATCCTTTATTGATCAGTAGTGTGGCACCTACCCAGCGAAATAAACAATTTAACAGATAAAAAAATTAACTTTAAACACAGAAAGAAATCATTTCTGTGTGTCAACTCCATCTCCATAGAAGAATTTGGAGAGAGAGAGAGAGAAAGGGTGTGTGTGTGTGTGTGTGTGTGTGTGTGTGTGTGTGTGTGTGTGTGTGTGTGTGTGTGTGTGTGTGTGGAGTGGAAGGTGGGGGGGGGGGGGGGGCCATGTGCACGTGCTGAATACAGGTCAGCTTTACTCAGAATTCCAATGCACCATATTATTCCCCACTCTTTTGGCTACAAAACACTATTTTTTGACATAATCTCCAATCACTGTGATGGTATTATACCATCTTAATGGGAGGGCATGTATGTCCACATGGTACCACTCTACTGGTCGACCTCAGAGCTAACATCTTGCTGTATCAATAACCTTCCCTGTCATCCACATACTGCTTTCCACAGAGTACATCCTCCAGTGGCCCAAACAGATGGAAGTTGCAAGATATGAGGTTCAGGCTATAGTGTGGATGAGGAAGAGGAGCCCACTGAAGTTTTGCGAGCATCTCCTGAGTGTGTAGACTTGTGTGAAACAGTAATATAGTAAGGAGGGTTCTGGCATGTTGACGTTATCTGTGAGTCGTGAGATTTCCCCACCCCTTCCACTTCTGACAGAGGCCAATTGCCGTATGTACAAATTGGCAGGAAATTCAAATAATAGTCTAATTGCACCATTGTGTTTCCTGTGGAAGTAGTGTTGTTGTTCTAAGTATGAGTTAGTGTGAAATTCAAAATGGTTCGTTCGTGCCTTGCTGGCTGTCTTGGAATACAAGTAACCAGCCTACCTATGATGTCAAAATCGAAGATGACTGACCTGGAACACAAGATAGTGACCAGGGAATACTGGCACCACTATGAACTGCTGGGGTCGCTATGTCACCTAAGAGTCCAGCAACCGGTAGTCAGCCCACCGTTTGTCAGTAACAGCTCTGGATGGAGGGGGCACCATGTGCATGCTACCAATTCCGCAACCTAATTGCACGGTGGGCACCTGTATGGTGACTCTGAAAAAATAATAAATAAATAAAAACACATGAACTTATACGAAGCAGGCATGTAGCAACAGAATTTGAGAATGAAACCTGTTTATACTTATTTACAAATATAATTGTAGCCACAAAAAACGTGGCAAATACATATTATGGGAAGGTACGATATTTTCTACAGGAAAAGTGGTCAATACCTTTCTTGTACACTACATTTCTGGATGAAAAACTGAACTACAGTCATCATCAGAGTCCTGTGCCATCTAGTGGGTGTAATAAGCAGTCAACAGCTTACACCACTCTATCTCAGCATGAGGGGAAAGCTTTGCATTTCCACAAATAGACTACAATTATATGAGTGACACACATGCTTCAGTGCGTAGTGCAGGAGCCTCGGGGCTGGCCACCGTCGTCACCAATGTATGCAAGTTGATTTAATTTTCTGTCACATCACAGTACTTTTACACCTAAGGGGCTGCTATTCAATTTTCGACCAATACATGTTTAGTGATATTTACTTAAAAGGCAAATCATAACAGTCAAAGATGCAATAAAGATAGACAATGATAGAACAGTGACACCTTATGAGGGTAATGGGTCATACTTTTCTTGTCCACAGCATTTCAACACAAAAAACTGTCACCAGTATCCCACATTAGACCACAGCGCATCCTGTCAACACGGTTTGAAGTATGCGGGCGAATAAAACCTACAATCCATCCATGAATGGCCCTGCATGACACTCCCAGCAGACTGGGATACAAATCGTATGGTACAGAAGGATGGTGCATGTCACCTACACACCTACACCTGGTCACACTTATGAAATTGTGTTGATGAGTGACGGACATGGAATGGTACTTCCTTTAGCAGTGTGCGATATACACACATGATCGTCCTCTCCTCAAATCACTTAGAAAGACATCAAGAAATTTCGACAATTGGATTTTCACGTTAATATGTACCTGTGGGGAGGATGAAGAGTAGTGGTAAAGGTGCATTTGGTGCTCTGTTTGGAATCATAGTGGATGTAATGGAGGAGAAATTTCCCAAATTTACAGAGACTAAATCCAGTGGCATGTGGACATTTATTTCAAGAAACATTAATGCTAAACTTTATATAATCTACTGAGGTAAAGGTGGCAAGTTCAATATAGGTATAGCCATCTTTGGTGAAATTTTAAACACGGAGTCTATAACTGATCACTCTAGCCTTTGCTCTGCTGTTCCCATTGTAGTACACAATAGTGCCCCACCACCCATCAGCTAAGAAGAGACTGAAACAATTTTTGAGGTGTGTGTGCAGGCATTCTTTTCGCGAAACATGATTGAGAATGATTATGTATTAAATTGATGCAATTGACAGTTGCACAAAAGTAATGCTACCACATATTTGCTGCTGTTACAAATTGAACAATAACTTCAATGCATGAAGCAACGACACAGTGCAACACAAACCTCCTTCACTCATCCAGCACACCCAACTTTGTGCTTAAATTGATGAAAATTTCACAAAAAAAAAGTGAATTTCATGTCATACTGCTACACTGATAACTACTGCGCTTGCAGATAAGGTTGCACCATATCATACTGCATTGTGTGCAGTGCCTCTCTTACAGAATGCACGAAGATGTCCGTGTCTTCTGTGACACAGAATACTCTCCTGTTTCCACCTTTGTCTCACAGCGCAACACATTTACGTGTGCCACGCGAGAAGAGTTTGTTGTCCATTTCTTGTGATGTCTCATACAAAGATCTTCATAGGTATGTAGGCATGATAAATTATTTTACCTCATTTGGCTGAGACTATTGGTCCAATCAATGATTTGTTGAGAGGTAAAAACCCTTTGGGAAGCATGATGGCCTGCTGGAACACTGATGTAAAAGAAGCATTTGAGGCTGTTCTGACTGCTTTTGTGTCAGCTACACTTTTAGCATGCATCCTTCCTGGAGCTCATGTGGCATTATTTGTAAACAAGAGTCAGTCCACAGTTCTGTGTTGCAGCAACATAGCATTCATTAGTATTCTTTTTCAAGCAACTCTCCACAGCCAATGAACTGGAGTGCTTTTGAAAAGGAGTTGTTAACTATATACCTCACAGTGAAGCATTTCTGCCAGTACTAGAAGAGCAGGAGCTCAAGATTTTTTTACAGACCACAAACCTTTAACTTTGATATTCCAAAGTGCGTCTGAGCTAAACTCACCCCATCACATATGGCACGCAGAATGTATTGCTCAATTTTCTCTGATATAAACTGTGTTGCTGGTTTGCAAAATGTCATTCATCTACATCTACATGGATACTCTGGAAATCACACTTAAGTAGCTAGCAGGAGGTTCACCAAACCATCTTCAAATAATTCTATATTATTCCATTCTCGATAAGTGTGTGAGAAAATGAACACCTGTATCTTCCCGTGTGATCTCTGCTTTCCCTTATTTTATTATGAAGACCATTTCTCTCTATTTAGGCTGGCATCAACAAAATAGTTTCACATTCAGAGGAGAAAGTTGGAGATTGTTTTAATAATGTCCACCATAAATCCTGTATCTGTCCGTGACAGTTTCTCCTCTATTTCTCGATAATACAAAACGTCCTCCCCTTGTTTGAACTTTCTCAATGTACTCTGTTAACCCTATCTGGCATAAGAATCCTACACCATGCAGCAGTACTCCAAAAGAGGACAGACAAGTGTAGTATAGGCAGTCTGTTTTGTGGATGTGTTGCATCTTCTAAGGGTTCGGCCAATAAAACGCAGTCTTTGGTTTGCCTTCCCCACAACATTTTCTGTGTGCTCTTTCCAGTTTAGGTTGTTCATAATTGTAATTCCTAGGGATTTAGTTGAAGTTATGGCCTTTAGATTTGAGTGATTTATCGTGTAACCGAAGTTGAACAGATTCCTTTTAGCACTCATGTGGATAATGTCACACTTTTCGTTATTTAGGGTCAATTTCCAACTTTCACACCACACAGATATCTTTTCTAAATCGTTTTGCAAATTGTTTTGATCTTCTGATGACTTTACTAGATGATAAATGATAGAATCATCTGCAAACAACCTAATACGACTCCTCATATCATCT
Organism: Schistocerca cancellata; assembly: GCF_023864275.1. Classification (NCBI taxonomy): domain Eukaryota; kingdom Metazoa; phylum Arthropoda; class Insecta; order Orthoptera; family Acrididae; genus Schistocerca; species Schistocerca cancellata. The sequence continues at coordinate 9,952,727 of NC_064635.1, read as the reverse complement.
TCTAAATCGTTTATAAAGATAAGGAACAACACAGGGCCTATAACACTACCTTGGGGAATGCCAGATATCACTTCTGTTTTACTCGATGACTTTTTGTCAGTTACTATGACCTGTGACTTCTCTGATAGGAATTCATGAATCTAGTCACATAACTGAGATGATATTCCATAAGCATGCAATTTCACTACAAGTGGCTTCTGTGGTTCATTGCTAAAAGCCTTCTGGAAACCTAGAAACATGGAATCAGTTTGAAATGCCTTGTCAATAGCACTCAACACCTAGTGTGTTTCACAAGAACGATGCTAACTGACTGTAGCATAACTGTGTAGCCATCATGACGATTGACTGGGAGGCATTGGCCACAGAACAGGAAGGCAATCCTTTTCTTCTGTGATGCCAGACAGAGCCTTTCTCTTCTGGGTTACAACTACAACAGGTGTAACTACATGATCTCCAATATTCATCTGGTGCGACTGGAAAATTATAGAGTGCGACCATTTATCCTAGCACATTGGTGAGGGCAGTGTTCATTGCTGTCCACAATCTGGCAAATTGTAGAATCAACACATATGCCAAACTAGTTTTGGATGAAGCTGTGTGGCCAGGAATTAAGCAGGATGTCAACATTGAGTCTGTTGTTGCTTGCAAAATCAGTTGTCCTCAATCATTCCACACCATATTTGGTAGATTTGCACATTGCACATCAACATTCTTGGTTCTCTTCCTTCTTCTTCTGACAGTTTTCATTTTGTTGTGACTATGATCAACAGATTTACACACTGAGTGACCAGAGGCAATTCCTGTGCAAGACATTTCTGTGATTTCAGTCACTTGAATCACTATTGTCAGGTGTTAGAACATTTAAGGTTTGCTGTACCAACAGCAACTAAGATAATTGAGAAAAAGCGGATCCTGAATAGCATCAACATCAGTGCCTTCAAAACTTTGTTAGCAGAGGAGAAATGGGACACTATTTACCAAACTAAAGGATCAGAAAACAAATGGGAAAAAATTTATAGGACTGTGCTGAAGCATTTCGACTGCTATTGCCCCCTCAAAGAAATAACCAGGGTATGAACCAACTCTCGTCTTGAAAGTAATACTGGGCTGAAACTTACACCTAGGCTGATTAAGTTAAGGCAGAATATATATGATCTTCACTGTTTATATAAGGAAACAAAGCTAAACGTATATAAGGAAAAGTACAATCAAAAAGCCCAAAAAAGCTTTTAAGACAGACCTTTTACACTTGAGGAAACAGATAAACAATGATACAATAGAGCGTTCAGGCAACATAGGTAAGGCATCCTGGAGACTAATCAATAAACATAATAAAGCCACCAGCAGGGGACAGAGTAAAACAGTTAGCATTAGACATGAGGACCATCTAGTGAAAGATCCAAATGAAGTATGTAATTTATTCAATAAGCATTTTATCTCTGCTTTTGATCAACCAGCCCCTATTATAGATCTACAGGCTGGCCCACCAAATTATGTCATGGATGGTATAGAGCTCGAATTTATGGAGCTGAATCAACAGGAAGTATTTAACACAATACAAAAGCTGAAGAACAAGCATTCATCTGGATGGGATGGTATCTCAAGTGTGGTGTAAAAGATGATCAGTGACGATGTTACAAATCAACTAAGAAAATAGTCAGCAATAAACGAGCTTATAATAAACAACAGAATAATAATAGTATTAAATTTCCCTTACTGTTTTCCAGATATCACTATCAACCAACAACTCATCATACATAAAGAAGTAACAAAATTTATTGACATTTGAATTCAAAGTCACCTAAAATGGGACAAACATACTGAACACATTAATGCCAAGCTGAATGCAGGCTGCTATCCTTTAAGGGTTCTAAAAGGATGCATAAATGAACAGGCTCTAATGTGTGCCATTAAGTGTATTTTAATCCACATTTAAAATATGGAATCACATTCTGTGGGAATTCACCAGCAGCCCTGGGGACCTTCAGAACCCAAAAAAAGAGCCATTAGGATTATTACAGGGAGCAGTAGTCGGCTGTCATGTAAACCAATATTTAAAACACTGGAAGTGCTACCACCATTGTGCGTGTGTATTACTGACACACTAATGTATGTTAAAAATTTAATTGGAAATGATAGAAGTATCAGGAAAAATAATAATTACAGTACTAGATTAAAAGCTATCTTGCATTTACTTACAACCAATGTAAGTTTGTATCAGAGTGGTTCATGCTGTATGGGATTAAAACTCTTCAATAAGTTGTCAAATGATATAAAATGTATGCTTAATATTAATGCTTTTATGCTTTTAAAAGGTCTGGTAAAGAATACCTACAGTAGCACTGCTTCTACTTAATAAGTGAGTACTTGAACTAAAATAAATATATAGCTCTGTAACTTTTGCAATTTATAATGTATGTGAAAGTATATACAATCTTGAAAACTATTCTCTGTAATGATTACAGTTAAGTCCAAAATCATCTTGTACATTGTATGACATATGATCAAAGGATTAAATAAATAATAAATAAATTTTACTATCCAGCATGATTTAGTGCCCTGTACCTGATTTGTCAACAATCATCCACTCATATCATTATCATCATCACATACATAGCAATTGAGTTCTTTTAGCAGACTGAGCATTTTGGACATATCACTCTGTTTGTCATTTCCAATTAGACTTTGAGAACTTTTCACCACATCCAACATTTTATGCCCAGATTTTTTTTTTTTTTTTTTTTTTTTCAAATCCTCTTTCCTTTACACTATCCTACGCTTCGATGGTCATGTAGGGAACACCTTTCAAAGCAGTATTTTTATGATTTAATAACAGACAACAGACTCTCTATGCCCTCCTCTTCTCTTTCTAAAAATAACTTAAATCTTTTGTGTATGTGTTTTTCCCTGCCACCACTTGGTGAGTAGGTTTTTTTTATCTATCCATGTACATTATATTAACAGTAACTTATGTAACAATTCTTTTCTTTAATACTGTTGGGAAGGGTCAACAACAGCCTGATCCATGGGCTGTAACAAGGAGGTTACATTAGATGGAAGAAACATCACTTTTATGATCTTGCTCTTTCCGTCTAATATCCCTTTTGCATTTCTTTAACTGATGTCATTTTTCAAGGGTACAAAAACTTCCATAAACCATTCCATGAAAATTGTATCCATCCAGGCGATCTTTTGTGAGGTGTAAACCAGAGCCATAACAAGGGGATCTTTGATCCTTGGCAGAACTGCCAAGCCTGTGCCACCCCGTTTTCCCCCTGAGAAAAACTAAACAACCTTTTTGCAATTTTTTCTACAAAGGTATAGGAAACTTTTTAATTTGTAAAGTAAGTTCAACAGATATGAAGCATTGCTGAAATATATTAGTTAAATGATAGGTAGCCATACCATGGATGCGGCCACAACAAAGGAGTATTTGTGAAAAGGCCTGACTAACCCATGGTTACTAAAGATGGGGAACAGCCGTTTCAGCATTTGTAGGAGCAACAGTCTGCATCATTGACTTATCTGACCAGTGTGGCCAGTACTGCAAATGGCTGAAGCAACAGTAACCTACAGCTGTGATGTTTTTCTCTGGGAGCCATGCTGTTGTGCTGTATGGTTACATGATCATAACATCCTCCCCAATAAAATATTCTAAAGGTAAAGTAGTCCTCCATGCGGAACAGTGGTTGGAGATTATTTAGGAAGATGTCATAATAAGAAATGAAACTGGTCTTCTAAGGCATGTAACATGGAATGTTAGATCTCTTGATCAAGTTAGAAGTTTAGAGAATTTGAAAAGGAAGATGAATAGGGTGAAGTTAGATACAGTGTGAATTAGTGAAGTGCTGAAGCAGGAAGAACATGACTTTTGGTCAGGTCAGTACAAGGTTATCAACACAATATCAAATGATGAATAATAAAATAGAAATGCAGCTGAGCAATTATGAAAGGCATAATGACAGCATTATCATAGCCATGATAGACACAGTACTACAAGTTTATACACCAACTAATATTGCAGATGATGAAGCGATTGACAGAATGTGTGATTAGGTAAAGAGAATTGGTCAGATAGTTACAGGAACTGGAAGTTTAGTTGTTATGTGTGACTGGAATTCAGTAGTAGGAAGAGGTACAAAATAGTAGAGAACATGGGCTGGGGGAAAGAAATGAAAGAGGAAGCCATCTGGTAGAACTTTGCACAGAGCATAGTTGAATCATGGCTGACACTTGGTTCAAAAATCATGTAAGAAAGCTGTAGTATACCTGGAGGAGATACAGGGACACTGCAAAGTTTCCAATTTATTATATAACAATAAAACAGGTGTTTCAGAACAAGATTTTAAACTGTAAGTCATTTTCAGGAAAATATGTGGACTCTGACCATAATTTATTGGTTTTCAACTACAGACTTAAACTGAAGAAATTGCAAAAAGCTAGAAAATTAAGTACACAGGGCTTGGGTTTTATTGGTTTTCAACTGCAGACTTGTTGATGTTGTTGTTGTCTTCAGTCCTGAGACTGGTTTGATGCAGCTCTCCATGCTACTCTATCCTGTGCAAGCTTCTTCATCTCCCAGTACTTACTGCAATCTACATCCTTCTGAATTTGCTTAGTGTATTCATCTCTTGCTCTCCCTCTACGATTTTTACCCTCCACGCTGCCCTCCAATGCTAAATTGGTGATCCCTTGATGCCTCAGAACATGTCCTACCAACCGGTCCCTTCTTCTTGTCAAGTTGTGCCACAAACTTCTCTTCTCCCCAATTCTATTCAGTACCTCCTCATTAGTTATGTGATCTACCCATCTAATCTTCAACATTCTTCTGTAGCACCACATTTCGAAAGCTTCTATTCTCTTCTTCTCCAAACTAGTTATCGTCCATGTTTCACTTCCATACATGGCTACACTCCATACAAATACTCTCAGAAACGACTTCCTGACACTTAAATCTATACTCGATGTTAACAAATTTCTCTTCTTCAGAAACGCTTTCCTTGCCATTGCCAGTCTACATTTTACATCCTCTCTACTTCGACCATCATCAGTTATTTTGCTCCCCAAATAGCAAAACTCCTTTACTACTTTAAGTGTCTCATTTCCTAATCTAATTACCTCAGCATCACCCGACTTAATTTGACTACATTCCATTATCCTCATTTTGCTTTTGTTGGTGTTCATCTTATATCCTCCTTTCAAGACACTGTCCATTCCGTTCAACTGCTCTTCCAAGTCCTTTGCTGTCTCTGACAGAATTACAATGTCATCGGAGAACCTCAACGTTTTTATTTCTTCTCCATGGACTAATACCTACTCTGAATTTTTCTTTTGTTTCCTTTACTGCTTGCTCAATATACAGATTGAATAACATCGGGGACAGGCTACAACCCTGTCTCACTCCCTTCCCAACCGCAGCTTCCCTTTCATGACCCTCGACTCTTATAACTACCATCTGGTTTCAGTACAAATTGTAAATAGCTTTTCGCTCCCTGTATTTTACCCCTGCCACCTTTAGAATTTGAATGAGAGTATTCCAGTCAACATTGTCAAAAGCATTCTCTAAGTCTACAAATGCTAGAAACGTAGGTTTGCCTTTCCTTAATCTATTTTCTAAGATAAGTCGTAGAGTCAGTATTGCCTCACGTGTTCCAGTATTTCTACGGAATCCAAACAGATCTTCGCCGAGGTCGGCTTCTATCAGTTTTTCCATTCGTCTGTAAAGAATTCGTGTTAGTATTTTGCAGCTGTGACTTATTAAGCTGATAGTTCGGTAATTTTCACTTCTGTCAACACCTGCTTTCTTTGGGATTGGAATTATTATATTCTTCTTGAAGTCTGAGGGTATTTTGCCTGTCTCATACATCTTGCTCACCAGATGGTAGAGTTTTGTCAGGACTGGCTCTCCCAGGGCTGTCAGTAGTTCCAATGGAATGTTGTCTACTCCCGGGGCCTTGTTTCGACTCAGGTCTTTCAGTGCTCTGTCAAACTCTTCACACAGTATCGTATCTCCCATTTCATTTTCATCTACATCCTCTTCCATTTCCATAATATTGTCCTCAAGTACATCACCCTTGTATAGACCCTCTATATACTCCTTCCACCTTTCTGCTTTCCCTTCTTTGCTTAGAACTGGGTTTCCATCTGAGCTCTTGATATTCATAGAAGTGGCTCTCTTTTCTCCAAAGGTCTCTGCAGACTTAAACTGAAGAAATTGCAAAAATCTAAAAAATTAAGTAGATGGGGCTTGGATACATTGAAGCAATCAGAGGTTTTTGTCAGTTTCAGAGGGAGTATTAGACAATGTTAGAAACTGGAGAAAATAACAGAATATAAAAGGAATGGATAGTTCTGATATATGAAATAGTGATAGCTGCAGAGGATCTCATAAGTAAAAAGACAAGACCTAGTAGAAATGCTTGAATAACTAAGGAGATTCTGAATTTAATGGACAAAATGAGAGAGTATAAAAAGAAGAACAGTTTTGGTTCTGGAGAAAAGTATAAATGTGCAAGGCAATAGTGACACTATGATTTATCCTAGAAGACAGGTTAAAGAAGGGCAAACCTATGTTTATAGCAGCTGTATACCAAGAAAGGTGGTTGGGACACAAAAGAGAAATTTTGAAAGGAAATTAAGTTTCAGGAAGAACATCTAATAACTTTGCAGGTTGCTGATAACATTGTAATTGTGTGACAGGCAATTAAGAACTCAGAAGAGTGGCTGAATGGGCTAAATGGTGTCTTGAAAAGAGATTATGAGTTGAACATTAATAAAAGTAAAACAAGACTTATAGAATGTAGTTGAAGTAAGTCAGGCAATTCTGGGGGAATTATACACTACTGGCCATTAAAATTTCTACACCACCAAGGCGACATGCTACAGACGTGAAATTTAACCGACAGGAAGAAGATGCTGTTATATACAATGATTAGCTTTTCAGAGCATCCACACAAGGTTGGCGCTGGTGGTGATAGCTACAACGTGCTGACATGAGGAAAGTTTCCAACTGATTTCTCATATACAAACAGCAGTTGACCAGCGTTGCCTGGTGAAACATTGTTGTGATGCCTCCTGTAAGGAGAAGAAATGTGTACCATCACATTTCTGACTTTGATAAAGGTCGGATTGTAGGCTATCGCGATTGCGGTTTATTGTATCGCGACATTGCTACTCGCATTGGTCGAGATCCAATGACTGTTAGCAGAATATGGAATCGGTGGGTTCAGGAGGGTAATATGGAATGCTGTGCTGGATCCCAACGGCCTCGTATCACTAGCAGTCGAGACGACAGGCATCTTATTCACATGGCTGTAACGGATCGTACAGCCACGTATCGATCCCTGAGTCAACAGATGGGGAAGTTTGCAAGACAACAACCATCTGCACAAACAGTTCGACGACTTTTGCAGCAGCATGGAATATCAGCTCGGAGACCATGGCTGCGGTTACCCTTGACGCTACATCACAGACAGGAGCGCCTGCGATGGAGTACTCAACGACGAACCTGGGTGCACGAATGGCAAAACGTCATTTTTTCGGATGAATCCAGGTTTTATTTACAGCATCACGATGGCTTGATGGTATGGGGTGCCATTGGTTACACGTCTGTGTCACCTCTTGCTCGCACTGACAGCACTTTGAACAGTGGACGTTACATTTCAGATGTGTTACGACCCGTGCCTCTACCCTTCATTCGATCCCTGCGAAACCCTACATTTCAGCAAGATAATGCACGACCGCATGTTGCAGGTCCTGTACGGGCCTCTCTGGATACAGAAAATGTTCGACTGCTGCCCTAGCCAGCACATTCTCCAGATCTCTCACCAACTGAAAACGTCTGGTCAATGATGGCTGAGCAACTGGCTCATGACAATACGCCGGTCACTAGTCTTAATGAACTGTGGTATCGTGTTGAAGCTGCATGGGCAGCTGTACCTGTACACCCCATCCAATCTCTGTTTGACTCAATGCCCAGGCATATCAAGGCTGTTATTATGGCCAGAGGTGGTTGTTCTGGGTACTGATTTCTCAGGATCTATGCACCCAAATAGCATGAAAATGTAATCACATGTCAGTTCTAGTATAATATATTTGTCCAATGAATACCCGTTTATCGTCTGCCATTCTTCTTGGTGTAGCAATTTTAATGGCCAATAGTGTATTACTTGGGGCACTAAAATTTGTATATGAGTTTTGTTATTGGGGCACCACAGTAACCTATTGTAGCCAAAGTAGAAAGGATATAAAACACAGACTGGTGACAGGAAGAAAAACTTCCCTGAAACACTGGAATCTGTTAACATTTAATATAAGTAATGTTAATTGCTAGGAAGCCTTTTCTGAATGTATTTGTCTAGAATGTAGTCTTGTATGGAAGTGAAATGTATATGAAAAGCAACTCAAACAAGAAGAAGATAGAATCTTTTGGAATGGCATAATATGGAAGAATTCTGAAAATTAGATGAGTAGATGGGATAACAAATAAATGGAAATGGCGAAACTAGAAAAAAAAGAAGGGCTTGGTTGGCAGGACACACCTTGAGGCACCCAGGAATTATCAGCTTGATAAAGAAAGGAGGTGTTGAAGGGTTAAACCATAAAGGGAGAACATGAGATGAATACACTAAGCAGATTCAAAAGGATGTAGGTTGCAGCAGTTATACAGAGAAGGAGAGGCTTGCACAGGATACAGTAGCTTGGAAAGCTGCATCAGACCACTCTTTAGACTGAAGATAACAACAAAAACAACAGATATTGCAGACAACTAATTAAATACCTCAATTTTTTTTAGTAATTTAGTTTACATGCTTGTATTATTTAATAACTGAACTCTATATATTTGTATTCAGCAGTTGGTAGTATCAGTGTAATTTTTGACTTTGTCGTGTGTGTCATGTCTTTTTGAATAAAGAATGTACTTACAAGTGTGTAAATGTTTGTTTTTGATACAATAAGTTGCAGCAGACTATGGGCAACAGATGCGCATTAAAAGTAGACTTCCAGAAAAATGAAAACATACTCTTTGCTGTAAGTTTTTTTTAAGTTATCTCCATGAAGCTGACAGTTTTTATTTGTGGGGATATTGATTCCACACAGGCAAAGATGGATTCAATAATTATCAACATCAAACTTCTGGAAGGAAGAACAAACTGGAATACTTGGAAATACAAAATAAGTATCTTTCTACGAGGAATTTGTGGCACACTTGATGTTGTGGGAGGAAGGTCAGCAAAACCTAATGTAATTTCAGAAAGTGCAACTGCTGAACAAAGGATGGCATACAAAAGTGCAGTAGAAGTTTTCAATAAGGCAGACAGCAACGTTTTACTTGCTTTAACTGCAAATATGTCAGAAAAACCCCTAGTCCTGTAGCCTGAATATCTACCATTTGAGCACTAGGGTACTGAGTGTTGCAATAAGCAAGAGCATGAATTGCACAAATTGATGTTTTAACAGCTTTTCTTTATGGTTGTTTGAAAGAAACAATTTGTATGCAGCAACCTGATAGATGTGATGATGGAGTCTGGGAGAGTATGTTGCTTGAATAAAAGTCTGGATGGACTAAAGCAGGCTCCTCATTGCTGGAATGAGTTCAGTAATCACCTCAGTAAACAGCTTCCAGAGGAGCGAAGCAGAGAGACAGAAAGGCTTCAAGAAAATATTCTCTGTGCTTTTGTTGATGGTGGTTTAATTGCAGCTCGCAATGATTAGGAACTTAAAGAATTTATCATTTCATTAAGAGTAGAATTCAAAATTAATTTCTTCAGACTGAATCAGTCTTTTCTTTTCACCCCACCTGGTAAGTCTCCTCTGTCTTGGAGTCCTGTGCAATTCTCCCAAACTCTCCCATTTCCTGAACCTCATCAGTCATTTTCCTTCACCCCTCTTCCTTCCACTTCAACCCAACTGCCAGAAGAAGGAGCCACTGGCTCTGAAGGCCTGTACAATTCTTTAACTTCTATATGTGTTTTTGCTCCTTATGTTGCATGGTGAGTAACAGTTCTTATCTGTCCAATTATATTTTCAAAAATTGACCATTTTCATTGGTATATTAACACATTAAAGTTTTGCGTGTTCCAATTTATACTCATTCCTGATGAGAGGGGTCAAGAAACTAGAAAGAACTGTGTAAATAGCATACTTACACATCAACTTTAATCCTTCATTTATTGTCTGATTCCATTTAACATATCCAGGTGCAATTTATAACTAAATTTCTTCTCAATGCAAAGAAATTGAAAAAAATTAACTTAAAGCATGGTAAAATGAATGGTCTCCTTTGTTAAGAAATATCTAGGAAGTGGGAATGACATCACAGTAAAAAAAAAAGAGTGCAAATTTATTTTATTTTAACAGTTTCATTGTGAATGTTTCATGACAAAAAACCTTAATGGCTAACAGATTTAGAAATTAAACTTAAATTTACAGAGAGTTACACAAGCCTGTCAAATCTTGTTAATGCCACAATAACACAACTCAAACATCAGTAACTGAACTTCCTTGTGGATTTAATTCAGGAACATCATAATGGGGTCTGTCAATTGCAGCATGCAAACCATGAAATGCAGACTGTCCATGCAAAAAGTGTGTTTTCTTCCTTTAAACTTCAGTGTAAAAATAAGAAGCAGATATTGAATAAGTGAGGCAGTCAATAGGGAAACTTGCTAATCAATTCATATTAAAATGCAACCATTATTAGCACCTTATTACTATGAAATAGATAACACAAACTTCTTTATATTTTTTTCTATAAAATGATATTTCTGACACATAAGTACATTTATTTTGTATATTGTATCACACAGGAAATTTCAATTGTGTGCCTTCAGAAGTCTGTATATTTCAGCAAATATTTTTTAATTAATAATAATAAAACTCTCAATTTCATAGCTATGACTGCAGCCTGGAAACCTCAGTTGTTAACATGAATTTCCAGGATGGGTTTCATGTCAATTTTCGGTTACGTTCTCATCGAGAGGCATCACCTCACAGCGGCCCTCATAGTTGCACCACAAGTTTGGGCCACAAACAACATTCTCAGGAACAGGGGTGTCACATACGTCACCTTCACCTGCAAGCAAGAAAAGCAAATGAACAGATATGGGAGTTAAAAACCATTAGCTCGATTTTATACAAAAACATAACAGACATCTCATTGAGACAATGCTTGGAAACTTTTAATTAATGTGCACTGTGGTATTCGAGTGCTGTACTGTAAGCTAGAGTAACGCCCTCCTGTAGAAAGAAATCAGGGTGTTACTGTGACCCTGTCTTCTGCAGATGTAGCAGTTCTTGAGTGAGTATTGTGCTTTGTGCTACGATGAGACACTTCACTGAGGAAATACTGAAATGTGTGATTATCCATTCTTAAGTAATTTATGTATGAATTGACATCCTCCACTAGAAGCTCAAGTTACAAATTTTTTTGAATGCTTTCATCGTCCTGTCATAAAATCCACAGCTACGCTCAGGTACGTTTCTTTTCCCCTGCTTCTCTTTCAAATGTGCACACAGTGCAATTGTGGTTCATGCAACTGCTGCACAAAATAAGTTGTTGTTGTCAGCCATCTTGTACTTTGACAAAAAATATAATGACAGTGTAATACCCCTTTTTAGCACTACGTCAAATATCTTTGTCAAACAAATTTGGTGAGTATTTGATCATATCTTTGATCAAATCTATGTCAAAGGAATATGATAGTGTAATACCAGCTTTATAGAAAGCAAACAAATTTACTTGTAAAATAATCTTTGCTTCTCTGGATGTTCTGGAAAACTACTGCAGATAAACATCTGGGACATGTTTTATTAGATTCACCAGATCAATAACAACAAAATAAATGAAAATCATGCTTTACTTTAACTTCGCACAGTTTTGCGGTGGATTCATATTAGCAAAATTTTTATTAGCCATAACTCCATAAGTAAACATTTGCAGACCTATGTTTATATGAACTTTTTTTTTTTTAGTTTTACTTGTAAAATAACATATGAAAATATTTGCATATCTTCGTGAATCACCCTGTATTGCAGTTGACAATACAATCTACCTCAACTGTTAATTTATCAAACAATAGTAATTTCAGCATCTATACCATTTTGAAGTGATAACTATGACCCTCAATGAACACAAGCCAAGCCAAAGGTGGGGTGACTTGTGTGTCTCAGTGATACAGATAGCTGTACCATGGATGCAGCCACAATGGATAAGTATCTGTAGAGAGGACAGACTAATCTGTGGATCCTGAAGAGGGGCAGCAGCATTTTCAGTAGTTGTTGAGGCAACTGTTTGGCTGACTGACTAACCTGGCTTTTCAATACTAACCAATATGGCCTAGCGGTGCTGCAGCTGCACACGGCTGAAAGTGAGGGGAAACCAAAGTTGTTATATTTCCCGAGGGCATGCAGCTGTACTGTATGGCTTAATGATGATGATGGTATCCTCTTGGTTAAAACATTCCTGAGGTAAAATTGTCCCCCATTCAAATTTCTGAGCAAGCACCCTATACGAGGATTTTGTCATCGGGAAAAACAAAAGTTGCATTCAACAGGTCAGAATGTGGAATGATAGATTCCTTAGTTGGGTTGTTAGGTTAGAGAATTTAAAAATGGAAATGCTCAGGTTGAAGACAGATCTAGTGTAAAGTAGTGAAGTTTGGTGACAGGATAAACAGGATATCTGGTCAGGTGAGTACAGGGCTATAAATACAAAATCAAAAATGGGAAATTAATAAGAAAATAGGAATGCAAGTAAGCTACAATGAACAGCATAGTGAATGCATCATAACAAGCAAGACAGACAAGAAGCCAACGTCAGCCATAGTGTACAAGTTCATACATCAACTAGGTGTACTGATGAGATAAAAGAGATTTTCCAGATAGTGTGAGGAGGTAAAAACTTATTTGTGAAGGGCAACTAGTTTTTAGCAGCAGGGAAAGGACATATGGAAAAATACTAGGAGAACATGGATTGGAAGAAAGGAACAAATGGGCAGGGGTGGATATGGACTAAGCAATTTATTGGCTATGAACTGAGGATTAAAGCTTAAGAAACTGGAGAACTGTAGGAAATTAAGGAACTGGGACCTGAGTAAACTGAATTAAGCATAGGTTGTTGAGTCAAAGGAAGCATGTGAAAGGGAGTACAGATGCCTAAAAAAAAAATGAGATTGACAGTAAGTGTAAAATATCTAAGCAAGAATGATTTGAGTCTAAATGCCATGCTGTTAGAGGCATGCAGGACAAGGGGGAGGGTTAGGCACCATGTATAGCAAAATTAAAGAGAATTGTGTTGTGAATTGAGTTTTATTCATCTCATGACATACATTTGCAATCCGTTTGGTTTGTGTACAGGACACATGTCAAAAATTTGTAAAACAGTTACAACGATTTTTACATTAATAAATAATAGCACTATAATAAATAATAAACACTATAAGGATATTTCTTGGAATGTGTAACACATTGTATCCAGCTCAAATTTCCAGTTTTTCCCACATGAATTCATCCACTGGGTAATAACACTTCAGTGTCAGTACCTCATATAGCTTTCTTTTAAGTGAACCTAAATTCATCTGCATCAACTTGTTCCCTTTTACTTTATTACAAATTTTCATTCCCGTGTATTGAGGTCCCTGGGCATACAGTCTGAGGCGGTGAGTGGGGAGCATAAAATTTTCTTTGTTTCTAGTATCATGTGAATGGACGAAATGGTTTCCCTCAAATAATTCACGTCTGGTGTACAAAAATATAATAATCTCATATGTGTATAAGGATGGCAGAGTTAATATTTTAAGTTTTCTAAATAATGGTCGACATGGTTCTTTGTGATTTGCAGTGCACATATTTCATATGATTTTTTTTCCCCCATATTTTTAGTATCCGCACTATTTTTGTTGAGTTACCCCAAAAAACAATACCATACCTAATAATGGATTTGAAGTAGTTTGTACATGCTACTTTTCATGTGTCCATGTCAGTTGCAGTTGATAATATTTGCACTGCAAATGCAAAGCTGCTCAGTTTGTTTGCCAGGTATTCAATGTGTGCCTGCCAGCTCAAATTTTTATCTACATTTAAACCTAAGAATCTGACTGAGTCAGCTTCTTCTATGCCTTGGTTGTTGTGTACAATCTTAATCTGCTCACATTTTGACTGTTGGTTTTGAACTGCATCACGTGAGTCTTAGATATGTTTAGATTCAACCCATTTAGCTGAAACCAAGTTCCTAAGGTACTGAGGGTACTGATCACAGATCTGCGAACAGAACTGATGGGGAACTGATATTTAATGGTAAGTCCTTAACATAAAAGAGAAATAGGACTGGGCCTAATATGGAGCCTTGTGGAACACACCGAGATATTTTTTTCCTGTCAGAAAAATAATATGTGCCATTTGAAGAAATGCTAACTCTTTGCTTTCTGTTGGATAAGTAGGATTTAAGCCATTGTAGGGCACTGCTGCTAACGCCATACTTTTCGAGTTTGTAGTGTTTACAGAATCAGACGTCCTTGTGAGGTCACAGAAAATTTCTACCACCTTATTTCTCTTGTCTAATGATGTACTTATTTTCTCAATGAAACTGTTAACTGCGTATATGGTGTTTTTCCCCTGCTGAAAACCAAATTGATTTCAAATATTTTAGATAGGACTGGAAGAATTGAGATAGGATGATAATTTCCCATGATCTCTCTTGATCCCTTCTTGAAGAGTGGTTTGGCTTCAGCATATTTCAGTACCTCTGGGAAACAGTACCTCTTCAAAACGTTGATTTATTATTTGCGCTAGTGGGTTTGCAATTCATTTGTGTACCAATTTAATAACTTTGGTGGGTATTCCATCCCAACCTGCGGATTTTTTGTTTCTTAATGTTAGAATAGCATAGATCCCTGGAGAAAAGAAAGCATCTGTATGAATATTGAGAGATCCCATACTGGGTGTCAGAAATAATATGGAAAGCTTATAAGGGTGTTGCAGGAGGGATTATGCTGAGAAACAACTGTTAAGAAAAAAATCTGGTACGTAGCACCAGTTTCAAGTTATTTAGCCAATCAGATCTTTACACATGCAAATTCAAGCAGCCTGAAGGAGGAAATGTTGCCAAACATGTTCTTCATTTTTTCCCCCTCAATCCAAACAAATGTAGCTTTTGCTCACCTAGCTTAATTTTTTCAATTCTGAAAAAGGCATGCTTTAACTGGTAATGAGCATTTCAACAAATGGACCCACAGATGTCTGTGCATTGCTACATTTTAGTGTATGAAAGTGCTTGAATGTGTGCATGTAATGACATGGTTGGCTAACTTCAATGGTCAATAACTCAGAAATGGCACAACATAACAATTATTTCTCAGAACAACCTCCTGTGCAACACCCTTATAAGTTTTGCAGACTGCTTCTGATGACACTGTAGAAGGAGTTCACAATGGGAAGAAGCTTGAACCCAATATTATGAAAAGGGAAGAGGAAAAAGATGAAGACAAGATGGGTAATGCAATACTATGAGCTGAAATTGATAGAGCACTGAAAGAGCTAAGTCATAACAAGGCACCTGAAGCAGACAACATTCTGTTACAATTACTGCTATCCATGGGAGAAGAAACCTTAACAAATTACTCCATCTGATTTGAAAGATGGGCTTCTTGTTGCTGACCGTAAGTAGTTGGTAGGACTGGACTCACACTTCTCATATTGTCGGATGGGACCATCAGGTGTGGGGAGAGCTGGCCACTGTGTACTTTCAACAGCTCATCAGTATTGCTCATGATGTCAGCCAACAGGTGTACCCCTCCACTGTGCAACACATAATTATAAAATTTCTTGCTCACAAAGGAGTTCAAGCGACAGAAGTTTTCCAGAAACTGACTGCACCGTTTGGTGATCAAACATTGTCAAGCATGATTGTGTTTCCCAGGAATGAAGAGTTCAAGGAAGGATGAGAACGTGTGGAGAGTCAGGAACACGATTGCTGTCCTCAGACCACCATTACAAATGAAAATATTTGTGCAGTTTGAGACATTGCACCTCCCTGCTCATTGATTGACACACAGTGTCTTTTCCTGTTCCTTCAGCTGCCTTGTGTAGGGGGGCCAGCTCCATTTGGCACTATAAACATCCTGACCTCACACTGTGTAACATTCAGCTTTCTGTGCAGGACTGGGAGGCCTCTGCAACATGCTCCCATACTTTCATTCATTTCCACTGATTTCTTACTAAGTTACATTACTTCACCCGTCTCATCTACAAGTTTAGCAGGGCAGTGTATGAATTAATTACAGAAGAATGAAAAGACTAGTAGAAATTGTCATTGGAGAAGTTCAGTTTGGGTTCTAGAGTCACTTAGGAATAAGCAAAGTAATATTGACTGTATGACTCATCTTAGAAGATATGTTGAAGAAGAGGCAAACCTATGTTTTTAGCATTTGTAGATTTAGTGAAAGCTTTTAACAGTGCTGACTTTATTATACTCTTTGAAATTCTGAAGGTAGTAGGTCTAAAATACAGGAAGCAAAAATTGATCTAGTTCTTGTAAAGAAACCAGACTTCAGTTATGAGCATAAAAAATGAAAGGTAAGCAATAGTTGATCTGAACATTGAACAAGCTGTGAAGAAAAGCAAGGAGAATTTGGCAAAGGGACCTGAAGAAGGGAGAATAAACAAAAAGTTTGAGGTCTGTTGATGACATTGTAATTCTGTAAGACAACAAAGGATTTGGGAGAGTAATTGAATGGAATGGACAGTGTCTTGGAAAAAGAATTAAGATGAATATCAATGAAAGTAAACCAACAGTAAAGGATGTTGTTGCAGGTGGTACTGAGAAAATTAGTTAAGGAAATAAGACACTGAAAGCAGAAGATGAATTATTCTGTTTGGGTACCAAAAAAAGCGATAACGGCTGAAGTAGAAAATGCAAACAACCAATAACTAGAAATGAATTCCTGAAATAGAAAGAATTGTTAACATCACATATAAATTTAAATACTAGATGTCTTTTCCTAAGGTATCTGTCTGGAATGTAGCTTTGTAAGAAAGTAGACTTGGATGGTAAACGGTACAGAAATGAGAAGAACAGAAGGTTTTGAAATGTGGTACTACAGAAGAATGATGATGATTGGGTGGGTATATCATATGACTAAAGAGGAGGCACTGAATCAAAGTGAGGAAAAAAGAAACAGCTTGACTGAAAGATGGGATCCGTTGATAGGGCACATCCTGAGGTATTATGTATTAGTCGATTTGGTAATGGAATGAAGTCGGGGGTGACTGTAGATGGTAACTGATGTCTGACTATTAGAAAAAGGTTCCTGTGCTTGTAGGTTGCAGCAGTCTTACAGAGGATAAACTAGTGAGAAGAGCTGCATCAAACCAGTTTCCAGACTGAAGAAAACAATAGCAAAACTGTAAGCTCTTTCCCAGAAACCATAGCCAGATTTAAATACTTGTTTCACATATGGCAAAACGCCTAAGAATGCGGAAATTAGAATAACTATGATTTTAATACAAGTTAAAAAACTAGTTATAGAATATGAAGAAGGCGATGATCAAAGATTAGTAAGTAATGAAATTCAGTTCAGGCTTGATAAAGGGGATAAACAGAGTACGAAATTAGTCATAATATTTTAAGTTTGTAAGTTTGAGACAACCAGCTGCATTGTAGCAGGCCTGGTCATCCAGCTGCTGTGATATATACGAGGGAATTTCGAAAAGTAAAGATACAATGGCTCGCAGTCCTTAAATAGAACATTTATTTAGAAAACATCAGTTACATCTTATTAACTGGATTATTTGTTATTTTTCGACATAATCAGCCCCGTTATCCAAACATTTGTTAAGTCAGTGCACAAGCTTTTGTATCCCACACTCATAGAAGGTTGCTGCCTGTTGTTGGAACCACATTTCAACTTCATCTTTGATCTCTTCATCATCGTCGAATGATCTTCCACCAAGATGTGACTTTAGGTAACGGAAGACATGGAAGTCGGTGGGCGCAAGGTCCAGACTGTATGGCGGATGGTCCAGTATGTCCCATTTGAATTGTTTGAGTAGTGCTTTGGTTACCAGCACTGTGTGAGGCCAAGCATTATCATGAAGCAAGCAGACTCCACTTGTCAGCATTCCCCTTCGTTTGTTTTGAATTGCCCTTCGAAGACGTTTCAAAGTCTGGCAATATGCAGCAGCGTTAGTTGTCATTCCAGGAGGCATAAATTCCAACAGAATATTGCCTTGTCTGTCCCAAAAAACAGAAGCCATGATTTTCTTCGCTGAAATCAACGTTTTGCATTTCTTGGCTTTCGGTGAATTCAAATGGCGCCATTGCATTGATTGTTGCTTGGATTCAGGTGTATGGTGATAAACCCACGTCTCGTCACCTGTCACAATGTCATCAAGGAACTCATCAGCTACTTCAGCATAGCATGTGAGGAAGACAAGTGCAAAGTCCATCCTTTTCTTTTTTTGTTCTTCTGTTAACAATTTTGGAACCCAGCACGCACACAATTTCCTGAACCCTAACCTGACAGTCACAACGTCATAAAGAGTTGTCATTGACACATCCGGTATGATCTGATGCAATTCTTTCAATGTGAGATGTCTATTCACTCTAATTGCTTCCTACATTCTCCGAAGAAGGACATCAGAGATCACAGATGGCCGACCTGTTCTTTGTTCGTCATGAACATCGGTCCTACCTTCAGAGAAATGACGACACCATTTCGTTACATTTTGTCAATTCATAATGTTCCCATAAACAGAAACAATTTCTTTGTGAATGTCTGCTGGTCGCTGACCTTTTGCATGAAGAAAATGTATGACGGAGTGCACTTTGCATTTGGGGGGTTCTGAATCGGCACAGCCATTTTAAACACGACCTACTCCAACCAGAAGCAACGTTCAACTGCTGAACAACTGCGAGGAGAAAGCTAACGGTTCAAGGTTAACACCAGTGTTGCCAACTTGCTCGCCAGAACTCTTCTGTTCCTCTGGCTTACGGTGTATCTTTACTTTCCGAATTACCTTCGTACATTGAGAACAGTCTGCTCTCTTCTCATATGTCCATAAATGTTTGTTCCTGAGGCCAACAAGTTCTTTTCCTTTTGAGTATGGAACCACACAGTTCAGCCTTTTCCCCATTAGGACCAATCTCTAACTAAATTGTGTTACTTGGTTTGTGTAAACAGCTTTGGTACTGAATTGGCTGAAGCACAATGAAACTCATTATGAGCTTTTTCATACACATTAGAGTAGATATCACAACAAACACTTGGGATAATCCTGCAAAATACTTCTGATATTTTAGGAACATTATAGCCCAGTGGGTAAATGACAGGTGTAGTATATCTTATTACTTTTTACTTTTTGAACTCTAACTGATAAGTAATCATTGGAATGTTTTTTTTGATTCCTCCGTATCATTCAAAAAGGAAATCTATAGGTTCATTTTTTTTCTTTTTTTGGGCATTTTTTGAGATCTCCATCACATAAATGAGATGCCTTACAAGACACCCACAACTTATCTGTTCTGGACATCTCAGTACTACCACCTTTTTACAAATATAAGTGTACCAAAAAGAGATCTTTACTTGAGAAAACAAAAACCACAAGGAGACAGTACTGCTGGTTTTCATGAAGAAAAATTCCAAGTCCTTCGGACAGATACATTTGAAAGCAGAAAACAGCTATTCCTAGCTCTCAGAACTACTTGCTTGTTTAATAGGGAAGCAAGAAGAATAGAGACATGGTGCAGGAGCACACTTTACTCTGAGACCAGCATCTGAGGCACCCATCTGTTGTGAGGATGAGGGGAGGCAATATTTAAAGTTAATCTAGAACATCATGATTCACAAGTTTACCTACAAATTAGAGACAGTTTTAAACTTTAGCAGTTGTTAAAAAAATACCCTCACATGCAGAAACAAAAACAAACATGTGACAGTGTCCCCTATGTCAGATGTTTCTGTGGCACAGGATACTACACAGCAAAAGTACTAATTTAATTTGATAATGCAGTCAGAGAAGGAAGAAATATTAATAATAGTCTTTACCAATGCAAAAAAGTAAGTGAGTACTTCTCAGCTACTGCCAATCCTCATTGTCTGATGAAAAAGGGAAGCACCCAGAAGACACTGTTGGATGTCAATGTAACTTTCTGCATCTACATTTAAGTATATACTCCACAAGCCAAGGAATGGTGTGTGGCGAAGGGTACAAGAGTGAGTGCCTCTGTACAAGCCCTAACTTCTCATATCTTATCTTCTTGGTCCTTACGCACAATGTATGTTGGCAGCAGTAGAATTGTTCAGCAGTCAGCTTCAAATGCTGGTTCTCTAAATTTTCTCAATAGTGTTCCTCAAAAAAAAATGTTGCCTTCCCTCCAGGGATTCCCAGTTGAGTTCCCGAAGCAACTCTGTAGCATTTAATTTACATGTTGGTTGAACCTGCTTGTAACAAATTTAGCCAGCCTGCCTCTAAATTGCTTCAATGTCTTCCTTCAATCTGACTTGATACATATTCCAAACACTTGAGCAATACTCAAGAATACATCGCACCAGCATCCGATACATGGTCTCCTTTACATGCAACCACACTTTCCTAAATTTCTCCCAATAAAGCAAAGCCAACCATTTGCCTTCCCTACCAAAGTTCTAACATGCTCATTCCATTTCACACCACTTTGCAATGTTATGCCCACATATTTAAGCAATTTGACTGTTTCAAGCAGGACACTACTTTGTTCACATACTCACCATTGGCAGGTACATAACATCTATATCTACGTCTACATCTATACTCTGCAAACCACTGCATGGTGCATGGCAGAGGATACATCCCATTTAATCAGCTACTAGGGTTTCTTTCTGTTCCATTCATGTACGGAGTGCGGGAAGAATGATAGACTGAATGCCTCTGTGTGTGCAGTAATTATACTGATCTTATCCTCACAGTAACTATGTGAGCGATATGTAGGGTGTTGTTGTATAATAGTTTACATCATGGGATAGTTTACATCTATCTTCAAGAGTCTTCCAGTTCAGTTCTTTCAGTGTCTCTGTGATTCTCTCCCATAGATTAGACAAACCTGTGACTATTCATGCTGCCCTTCTCTGTATACGTTCAGTAACCCCTATTAGTCCTATCTGGTACGAGTTCCATTCACTTGAGCAATATTCCAGAACCAATCACATGAGTGATGAGTGATTTGTAAGCAATCTCCTTTGTACACTGATTGGTAGAAAATCCGAAGAAATTCTGGTCGTATCTAAAGTACACAAGCGGCAAGACGCAGTCAATACCTTCGCTGCGCAGTGCCGATGGTACTGTTACTGACGACTGTGCCGCTAAAGCGGAGTTATTGAACGCAGTTTTCCGAAATTCCTTCACCAGGGAAGACGATCGGAATATTCCAGAATTTGAAACACGAACAGCTGCTAGCATGAGTTTCTTAGAAGTAGATACCTTAGGGCTTGCGAAGCAACTCAAATCGCTTGATACGGGCAAGTCTTCAGGTCCAGATTGTATATCGATTAGGTTCCTTTCAGATTACGCTAATACAATAGCTCCCTACTTAGCAATCATATACAACCGCTCGCTCACCGATAGATCTGTACCTACAGATTGGAAAATTGCACAGGTCGCACCAGTGTTTAAGAAGGGTAGTAGGAGTAATCCATCGAACTACAGACCTATATCACTGACGCCAGTTTGCAGTATGGCTTTGGAGCATATACTGTATTCAAACATTATGAATCACCTCGAAGGGAATGATCTATTGATACGTAATCAGCATGGTTTCAGAAAACATCGTTCTTGTGCAACGCAGCTAGCTCTTTATTCATACGAAGTAATGGCCGCTATCGACAAGGGATCTCAAGTTGATTCCGTATTTCTAGATTTCTGGAAAGCTTTTGACACCGTTCCTCACAAGCGACTTCTAATCAAGCTGCGGGCCTATGGGGTATCGTCTCAGTTGTGCGACCAGATTCGTGATTTCCTGTCAGGAAGGTCACAGTTCGTAGTAATAGACGGCAAACCATCGAGTAAAACTGAAGTGATATCAGGTGTTCCCCAGGGAAGCATCCTGGGACCTCTGCTGTTCCTGATCTATATAAATGACCTGGGTGACAATCTGAGCAGTTCTCTTAGGTTGTTCGCAGATGATGCTGTAATTTACCATCTAGTAAGGTCATCCGAAGACCAGTATCAGTTGCAAAGCGATTTAGAAAAGATTGCTGTATGGTGTGGCAGGTGGCAGTTGATGCTAAATAACGAAAAGTGTGAGGTGATCCACATGAGTTCCAAAAGAAATCCGTTGGAATTCGATTACTCGATAAATAGTACAATTCTCAAGGCTGTCAATTGAACTAAGTACCTGGTTGTTAAAATTACGAACAACTTCAGTTGGAAAGACCACATAGATAATATTGTGGGGAAGGTGAGCCAAAGGTTGCGTTTCATTGGCAGGACACTTAGAAGATGCAAGTCCACTAAAGAGACAGCTTACACTACACTCGTTCGTCCTCTGTTAGAATATTGCTGCACGGTGTGGATCCTTACCGGGTGGGATTGACGGAGGACATTGAAAGGGTGCAAAAAAGGGCAGCTCATCTTGTATTATCATGTAATAGAGGGGAGAGTGTGGCAGATATGGTACACGAGTTGGGATGGAAGTCATTAAAGCAAAGACATTTTCGTCGCAGCGAGATCTATTTATGAAATTTCAGTCACCAACTTTCTCTACTGAACGCGAAAATATTTTGTTGATCATCTAAATAAAATAAGAGAAATCAGAGCTTGAACAGAAAGGTTTAGGTATTCGTTTTTCCCACGCGCTGTTCGGGAGTGGAATGGTAGAGAGATAGTATGATTGTGGTTCGATGAACCCTCTGCCAAGCACTTAAATGTGAATTGCAGAGTAATCATGTAGATTTAGATGTAGATGTAGATTGCACTTTCCCAGTATTCTACCAATAAACCATAGTTTACCACCTGCTCTGCCCACAACTGAACCTATGTGATCATTCCATTTGATATCCCTACAAAGTGTTATACCCAGCTATTTGTACGAGTTGGCCAATGCCGAGATGCAATTCTCTGTGACATGTAGAACAGCCACCAGAGTGTGCAAACAGCTGCTTTGAAGGGTACAGACATACTGCAAACTCCTGGGAAGTGGTGCAATCAGCACTTGACAGAGTTTTAAAGGGGCTTCACTGTGACTCTCCATTTGGCCGGATTGTCGAATCGTGTTAATATCCATATTTGTGGGGCAATTGGGTGTGACAGAGGCTCAGTGTTAAACTGCACAAGGAATGTGAGGGCAGGCAAATGTGTCGTCAAGTTTCTGTTTGACCACGTCTGACCACCTCGAGGTAGGTTCACTGTATTATCCACCAAGTACATCCCACCCACATGTCTGCACCTGCCTTCCAGGAGCAAGTGAGAGACTATATGCAACATTCTGCACCATCGTTTGAAGACTAGAAGCAAATGGACTAGGAAATTACTGTTGCACGAGTGTGTTGCCATTACCAGAGCAACACAAACAGCTGGTGTCACAAGGGACAAGCACAGACTGGTAGTGAATTGTGTAAGCTTGTGTTCTGTACTACTCGGATGACCTTCACTGAGGAGCATGCCAGCTATCTGAGGAGAGGTCTCATCCTTCCAATGTTTCAGAGACACACAGCAGTGTTGATCCTATATTCACAGTGTGGGGAGTGATCAGGTATGACTTCAGGTCACAGCCGGTAGTGATTGAGGGAATTCTTATGGCACAATGGTACATCACAGATGTCCCTCATTTGCCATGTGATCACAAGTATCCGGACACATGGCTGAAAATTACTTACAAGTTCATGGCAGCCTCCATCAGTAATGCTGGAATTCAGTATGGTGCTGGCCCATCCTTAGCCTTGATGACAGCTTCCACTATCGCAGGCACGCATTCAATCAGGTGCTGGAAGGTTTCTTGGGGAATGACAGCCCATTCTTCACAGAGTGCTGCACTGAGGAAAGACATCGATGTCAGTCAGTGAGGCCTGCCACAAAGTCGGCGTTCCAAAACATCCCGTAGGTGTTCTGTAGGATTCATCTGCAGGCCAATGCATTACAGGGATGTAATTACAGGGGAGCGATCAGGTATGACTTCAGGTCACAGCTGATAGTGATTGAGGGAATTCTTATGGCACAATGGTACATCACAGATGTCCCTCATATGCTATGTGATCAAAAGTATCCGGACACATGGCTGAAAATTACTTACAAATTCGTGGCGTAATTAGAAAATTGTAGCGAAATGCGGGAAGTTCTGCAGCGGATAGGCACATGGTGTAGGGAGTGGCAACTGACCCTTAACATAGACTAATGTAATGTATTGCGAATACATAGAAAGAAGAATGCTTTTTGTATGATTATATGATAGTGGAACAAACACTGGTAGCAGTTACTTCTGTAAAATATCTGGGAGTATGCGTGCGGAATGATTTGAAGTGGAATGATCATATAAAATTAATTGTTGGTAAGGTGGGTACCAGGTTGAGATTCATTGGGAGAGTCCTTAGAAACTGTAGTCCATCAACAAAGGAGGTGGCTTACAAAACACTCGTTTGACCTATACTTGAGTATTGCTCATCAGTGTGGGATCCGTACCAGATTGGGTTGACGGAGGAGATAGAGAAGATCCAAAGAAAAGTGGCGCGTTTCGTCACAGGGTTATTTGGTAAGGGTGATAGCATTACGGAGATGTTTAGCAAACTCAAGTGGCAGATTCTGCAAGAGAGGTGCTCTGCATCGCGGTGTAGCTTGCTGTCCAGGTTTCGAGAGGGTGCGTTTCTGGATGAGGTATCGAATATATTGCTTCCCCCTACTTATACCTCCCGAGGAGATCACAAATGTAAAATTAGAGAGATTAGAGCGCGCACAGAGGTTTTCCGGTAGTCATTGTTCCCGTGAACCATACGTGACTGGAACAGGAAAGGGAGGTAATGACAGTGGCACTTGGGGTGCCACACACCCTTGGGTGGCTTGCGGAGTATAAATGTAGATGTAGATGTAGATGTATTGTCCTGTAATCATTCTGCCACCAGCTGTGCATTATGAACAGGTGCTCGATCGTGTTGAAAGATGCAATCACCATTCCTGAATTGCTCTTCAACAGTGGGAAACTAGAAGGTGCTTAAAACATCAATGCAAGCCTGTGCTGTGACAGTGTCATGCAAAACAACAAGGGGTGCAAGCCCCCTCCACAGAAAACATGACCACACTATAACACCACTGCCTCTGAATTTTACTGTTGGCACTACACACGCTGGCAGAGGGTGTTCACCAGGCATTCACCATACTCACACCCTGCCATCAGATCGCCACATTGTGTACCATGATTTGTCACTCCACACAACGTTTTTCCGCTGTTCAATCATCCAATGTTTATTCTCCTTACACCCAGCGAGGCATCGTTTGGCATTTACTGACGTGATGTGTGGCTCATGAGCAGCCGCTCGACCATGAAATCCAAGTTTTCTCATCTCCTGCCTAACTGTCATAGTACTTGCAGTGGATCCTGATGCAGTGTGGAATTCCTGTGTAATGGTCTGGATAGATGTCTGCCTATTACACATTATGACCCTCTTCAACTGTCAGCAGTCTCAGTCAGTCAACAGACAAGGTCAGCCTGTACGCTTTTGTGCTGTATGTGTCCCTTCACATTTCCACTTCACTATCACATTGGAAATAGTGGACCTAGAGATGTTTAGGAGTGTAGAAATATCGCGTACAGACGTATGACACAAGTAACACCCCATCACCTGACCACGTTGGAAGTCTGTGAGTTCTGCAGAGCGCTCCATCCTACTCTCTCATGATGTCTAATGACTACTGAGGTCACTGATATGGAGTACCTGACAATAGGTGGCAGCACAATGCACCTAATATGAAAAATGTATGTTTTTGGGGGTGCCGGGATACTTTTGCTCACATAGCGTATTCACGTGTTATCTCTCATGTGACAGTATTGTGGTGCCATTTTTCAATGGACACTGCTTTTCTACACAAGGCATGTGTCTCTACGAACTGTCTTTACGATGTTGAGGTACTTCTGTAGGCAACCAGGTCCCAGACTAGTCCCCGGTAGCATATGTACGGAACCAGCTCGGACGTCAGTTACATGCCTGAGGACGTATCTGGGGCATCAAATGCCAGTTACGACAGTTTTGGATCAGCTTGCCTCAGGAGAGAATGCAACAGCTTTATGACACCCTTCCCAACTGAACCGGTGTGTACATCCCGGCCACACGGGCTGCAACGGCTTACCGGTAAGTCAGTTTACACTGCAAGCTCTTTTTCAATTTGACTCAAAATTGTAATCATTGAAACCATGTTATATATTGTGTCAAGGTATGAAGTTACATTTTGTCTTCTCCTCCCCTTCCTTTTGCTTCATTTATTTGTCAAGCTTTGTATTCCAGTGGAAGCATCCACCTGCGCCTTCTTTCAAACACCCCCATCCATGTCTCTCTCCTCACTCAGGGATTCTGCATCACGGTGTGATTTACTACCAAAATTTCGAGAGTGTACATTTCTAGAAGAGTCAGTTGATACATTTCTAGAAACACACTGGCACAATAATAGTTCCTGCCACGCTGAGACGTTAACCTGGAAGTTCTCCTTTCACGAGCAATGTTCTCACTGATTGAGCTACCCAGGCATGAAGCATGTCCTGTCCTCACAGCTTCTATTCTGAAAGCCCCTCTCCAAATTTAAATCTATCAGGAAGGTTCAAAATAACACACATGCCACGGCAGAGTAGAAGATTTATTCTGGAAGTGTTAGTGCTATGTTGTCAGGCTGCATCTACATCTATACTGCACAAGCCATTTAATGGTGTGTGGTGGAAGATACCTCAAGCACCACTAACTGATCCCCCTGCCCGGTTTCATTCACCAATGATGCGTGACAAGAGTGGCTGTCAGTGAACATCCACATTATCTCTGTTGTTGTTGTTGTGGTCTTCAGTCCTGAGACTGGTTTGATGCAGCTCTCCATGCTAATCTATCCTGTGCAAGCTCCTTCATCTCCCAGTACCTACTGCAACCTACATCCTTCTGAATCTGCTTAGTGTATTCATCTCTTGGTCTCCCTCTACGATTTTTACCCTCCACGCTGCCCTCCAATGCTAAATTTGTGATCCCTGGATGCCTCAGGACATGTCCTACCAACCGATCCCTTCTTCTAGTCAAGTTGTGCCACAAACTTCTCTTCTCCCCAATCCTGTTCAATATCTCCTCATTAGTTACGTGATCTACCCACCTAATCTTCAACATTCTTCTGTAGCACCACATTTCGAAAGCTTCTATTCTCTTCTTGTCCAAACTATTTATCGTCCATGTTTCACTTCCATACATGGCTACACTCCATACAAATACTCTCAGAAACGACTTCCTGACACTTAAATCTACACTCGATGTTAACAAATTTCTCTTCTTCAGAAATGCTTTCCTTGCCATTGCCAGTCTACATTTTATATCCTCTCTACTTCGACCATCATCAGTTATTTTGCTCCCCAAATAGCAAAACTCCTTTACTACTTTAAGTGTCTCATTTCCTAATTTAATTCCCTCGGCATCACCCGACTTAATTCGACTACATTCCATTATTCTCATTTTGCTTTTGTTGATGTTCATCTTATACCCTCCTTTCAAGACACTGTCCATTCCGTTCAACTGCTCATCCAAGTCCTTTGCTGTCTCTGACACAATTACAATGTCATCGGCGAACCTCAAAGTTTTTATTTCTTCTCCCTGGATTTTAATACCTACTCCAAATATTTTTTTTGTTTCCTTTACTGCTTGCTCAATATACAGATTGAATAACATCGGGGACAGGCTACAACCCTGTCTCACTCCCTTCATAACCACTGCTTCCCTTTCATGCCCCTCGACTCATAACTGCCATCTGGTTTCAGTACAAATTGTAAATAGCCTTTCGCTCCCTGTATTTTACCCCTGCCAGCTTTAGAATTTGAAAGAGGGTATTCCAGTCAACATTGTCAAAAGCTTTCTCTAAGTCTACAAATGCTAGAAACGTAGGTTTGCCTTTCCTTAATCTAGCTTTTAAGATAAGTCGTAAGGTCAATATTGCCTCATGTGCTCCAGCATTTCTACGGAATCCAAACTGATCTTCCCCGAGGTCAGCTTCTACCAGTTTTTCCATTCATCTGTAAATAATTTGTGTTAGTATTTTGCAGCTGTGACTTATTAAACTGATAGTTCGGTAATTTTCACATCTGTCAACACCAGCTTTCTCTGGGATTGTAATTATTATATTCTTCTTGAAGTCTGAGGGTATTTCGCCTGTCTTGTACATCTTGCTCACCAGATGGTAGAGTTTTGTCAGGACTGGCTCTCCCAAGGCCGTCAGTAGTTTTAATGGAATGTTGTCTAATCCCGGGGCCCTGTTTCGACTTAGGTCTTTCAGTGCTCTGTCAAACTCTTCATGCAGTATCGTATCTCCCATTTCATCTTCATCTACAATCTCTTCCATTTCCATAATATTGTACTCAAGTACATCGCCCTGTGTAGACCCTCTATATACTCCTTCCACCTTTCTGCTTTCCCCTCTTTACTTAGAACTGGGTTTCCATCTGAGCTCTTGATAGTCATGCGAGTGGCTCTCTTTTCTCCAAAGGTCTCTTTAATTCTCCTGTAGGCAGTATCTATCTTACCCCTAGTGAGATAAGCCTCTACATCCTTACATTTGTCCTCTAGCCGTGCCTACTTAGCCATTTTGCACTTCCTGTCGATCTCATTTTTGAGACGTTTGTATTCCTTTTTGCCTGCTTCATTTACTGCATTTTTATATTTTCTCCTTTCAGCAATTAAATTCAATATTTCTTCTGTTACCCAAGGATTTCTACTAGCCCTCATCTTTTTACCTACATGATCCTCTGCTGCCTTCACTACTTCATCCCTCAGAGCTACCCACTCGTATTCTACTGTATTTCTTTCCCCCATTCCTGTCAATTGTTCCCTTATGCTCTCCCTGAAACTCTGTACAACCTCTGGTTCTTTCAGTTTATCCAGGTCCCATCTCCTTAAATTCCAACCTTTTTGCAATTTCTTCAGTTTTATTTTACAGTTCATAACCAATAGATTGTGGTCAGAGTCCACATCTGCCCCTGGAAATGTCCTACAATTTAAAACCTGGTTCCTAAATCTCTGTCTTAACATTATATAATCTATCTCATACCTTTTAGTATCTCCAGGATTCTTCCATGTATACAACCTTCTTTTATGATTCTTGAACCAAGTGTTAGCTATGATTAAATTATGCTCTGTGCAAAATTCTAACAGACGGCTTCCTCTTTCATTTCTTAGCCCCAATCCATATTCACCTACTATGTTTCCTTCTCTACCTTTTCCTACTGTCGAATTCCAGTCATCCATGACTATTAAATTTTCGTCTCCCTTCACTACCTGAATAATTACTTTTATCTCATCGTACATCTGTTCAATTTCTTCATCATCTGCAGAGCTAGTTGGCATATAAACTTGTACTAGTGTAGTAGGCATGGGCTTTGTGTCTATCTTGGCCACTATAATACGTTCACTATGCTGTTTGTAGTAGCTTACCCGTACTCCTATTTTTTATTCATTATTAAACCTACTCCTGCATTACCCCTATTTGATTTTGTATTTATAACCCTCTATTCACCTGACCAGAAGTCTTGTTCCTCCTGCCACTGAACTTCACTAGTTCCCACTATATCCAACTTTAACCTATCCTTTTCCCTTTTTAAATTTTCTAACCTACCTGCCCGATTAAGGGATCTGACATTCCACGCTCCGATCCGTAGAATGTCAGTTTTCTTTCTCCTGATAACGACATCCTCTTGAGTAGTCCCCGCCTGGAGATCCGAATGGGGGACTATTTTACCTCCGGAATATTTTACCCAAGAGGATGCCATCATCATTTATCCATACAGTAAAGCTGATGCCATCAGGAAAAATTACGGCTGTAGTTTCCCCTTGCTTTCAGCCATTCGCAGTACCAGCACAGCAAGGCCATTTTGGTTAATGTTACAATGCCAGATCAGTCAATCATCCAAACTGTTGCCCTGCAACTACTGAAAAGGCTGCTGCCCCTCTTCAGGAACCACATGTTTGTCTGGCCTCTCAACAGATACGCCTCCGTTGTGGTTGTACCTATGGTACGGCTATCTACATCTACATCTACATCTACATCTATACTCCGTGAGCCACCTTACGGTGTGTGGCGGAGGGTACTTATTGTACCACTATCTGATCCCCCCTTCCCTGTTCCATTCACGAATTGTGCGTGGGAAGAACGACTGCTTGTAAGTCTCCGTATTTGCTCTAATTTCTCGGATCTTTTCGTTGTGATCATTACGCGAGATATATGTGCGCAGTAGTAATATGTTGCCCATCTCTTCCCGGAATGTGCTCTCTCGTAATTTCGATAATAAACCTCTCCGTATTGCGTAACGCCTTTCTTGAAGTGTCCGCCACTGGAGCTTGTTCAGCATCTCCGTAACGCTCTCGCGCTGACTAAATGTCCCCATGACGAATCGCGCTGCTTTTCGCTGGATCATGTCTATCTCTTCTATTAATCCAACCTGGTAAGGGTCCCATACTGATGAGCAATACTCAAGAATCGGACGAACAAGCGTTTTGTAAGCTACTTCTTTCGTCGATGAGTCACATTTTCTTAGAATTCTTCCTATGAATCTCAACCTGGCGCCTGCTTTTCCCACTATTTGTTTTATGTGATCATTCCACTTCAGATCGCTCCGGATAGTAACTCCTAAGTATTTTACGGTCGTTACCGCTTCCAATGATTTACCACCTATGGCATAATCGTACTGGAATGGATTTCTGCCCCTATGTATGCGCATTATATTACATTTATCTACGTTTAGGGAAAGCTGCCAGCTGTCGCACCATGCATTAATCCTCTGCAAGTCTTCCTGGAGTACGTACGAGTCTTTCTGATGTTGCTACTTTCTTGTAGACAACCGTGTCATCTGCAAATAGCCTCACGGAGCTACCGATGTTGTCAACTAAGTCATTTATGTATATTGTAAACAATAAAGGTCCTATCACGCTTCCTTGCGGTACTCCCGAAATTACCTCTACATCTGCAGATTTTGAACCGTTAAGAATGACATGTTGTGTTCTTTCTTCTAGGAAATCCTGAATCCAATCACAAACCTGGTCCGATATTCCGTAAGCTCGTATTTTTTTCACTAAACGTAAGTGCGGAACCGTATCAAATGCCTTCCTGAAGTCCAGGAATACGGCATCAATCTGCTCGCCAGTGTCTACGGCACTGTGAATTTCTTGGGCAAATAGGGCGAGCTGAGTTTCACATGATCTCTGTTTGCGGAATCCATGTTGGTTATGATGAAGGAGATTTGTATTATCTAAGAACGTCATAATACGAGAACACAAAACATGTTCCATTATTCTACAACAGATTGACATAAGCGAAATAGGCCTATAATTATTCGCATCTGATTTATGACCCTTCTTGAAAATGGGAACGACCTGTGCTTTCTTCCAGTCGCTAGGTACTTTACGTTCTTCCAGCGATCTACGATAAATTGTTGATAGAAAGGGGGCAAGTTCTTTAGCATAATCACTGTAGAATCTTAAGGGTATCTCGTCTGGTCCGGATGCTTTTCCGCTACTAAGTGATAGCAGTTGTTTTTCAATTCCGATATCGTTTATTTCAATATTTTCCATTTTGGCACCCGTGCAACGGCTGAAGTCAGGGACTGTGTTACGATTTTCCGCAGTGAAACAGTTTCGGAACACTGAATTCAGTATTTCTGCCTTTCTTTGGTCGTCCTCTGTTTCGGTGCCATCGTGGTCAACGAGTGACTGAATAGGGGATTTAGATCCGCTTACCGATTTTACATATGACCAAAACTTTTTAGGGTTCTTGTTTAGATTGTTTGCCAATGTTTTATGTTCGAATTCGTTGAATGCTTCTCTCATTGCTCTCTTTACGCTCTTTTTCGCTTCGTTCAGCTTTTCCTTATCAGCTATGATTCGACTACTCTTAAACCTATGATGAAGCTTTCTTTGTTTCCGTAGTACCTTTCGTACATGATTGTTATACCACGGTGGATCTTTCCCCTCGCTTTGGACCTTAGTCGGTACGAACTTATCTAAGGCGTACTGGACGATGTTTCTGAATTTTTTCCATTTTGTTCCACATCCTCTTCCTCAGAAATGAACGTTTGATGGTGGTCACTCAGATATTCTGTGATTTGTGCCCTATCACTCTTGTTAAGCAAATATATTTTCCTTCCTTTCTTGGCATTTCTTATTACACTTGTAGTCATTGATGCAACCACTGACTTATGATCACTGATACCCTCTTCTACATTCACGGAGTCGAAAAGTTCCGGTCTATTTGTTGCTATGAGGTCTAAAACGTTAGCTTCACGAGTTGGTTCTCTAACTATCTGCTCGAAGTAATTCTCGGACAAGGCAGTCAGGATAATGTCACAAGAGTCTCTGTCCCTGGCTCCAGTTCTGATTGTGTGACTGTCCCCCTATTACAATAGTATGATCACGAAACTTCTTCACGACGTTCTGCAGGTTCTCTCTGAGGCGCTCAACTACTACGGTTGCTGATGCAGGTGGTCTATAGAAGCATCCGACTATCATATCTGACCCAACTTTGATACTTAGCTTAACCCAGATTATTTCACATTCGCATTCGCTAATAACTTCACTGGATATTATTGAATTCTTTACTGCTATAAATACTCCTCCACCATTGGCGTTTATCCTATCCTATCCTTGCGGTATATATTCCATTCTGTGTCTAGGATTTCGTTACTGTTCACTTCCGGTTTTAACCAACTTTCCATTCCTAATACTATATGCGCACTATTTCCTTCAATAAGAGATACTAATTCAGGAACCTTGCCCTGGATACTCCTGCAGTTTACCAATATTACGTTAACTTTTCCTGTTTTTGGTCTCTGAGGATGGACGTTCTTTATCAACGATGATAATGTCCTCTCTGGTAAGCCGTCAGGTATTTTATCGTTTCGCCCAAGGGGGGGTCCCTCTAACCTAAAAAACCCCCGTGTGCACGCCACACGTACTCTGCTACCCTAGTAGCCATAAGCGATGTTGGGGTTACACATTTATGGAAATTGTATTACTGATACTTATATCCAAAAATAAAATCTGATACAAAATCAATGAATTACTTTCTTTATGTTACACATGACTAATTATAGCTACTATAGTAAACATATTCATCTGATGAGAGTCAGAAACTGTACTAATATTTAAAATAATTCTCATTTATTGTTCATTCTCAGTTACACATTTTTAATTAAGTTACACGTTTTGATGGAACTACTTAGATCTGAAGATGATCCTGAATGATTGGAATTTGTACTGCAATTAAAAATGGGCAACTGAGACTGAACAATAAATGAGAATTATCTTAAACTAATCATAGCATTAAGTTTATCATAAACTCTGGTTATTTTTCTGCTCACCAAGGAAGATCCAACAAACGTCACAGCATCCACAATTCCTGATTAACTTGGAACGGCATACAGGTGGGAGAGTGGGACAAGGTTGACTGCAGTTTGTCGGTATGCACTGCACGACGGAAACGTCATCTGCATGGAGACTGCGGGCAAATATCTGCAGCAGACACAGCATCAGCACGGACAGCAGCGTGGCGCTGGCACAGTAGTGCCTGTCAGGCACCATCTTCGTACAACTGCAACAGACCTTGGAGTATGCCACATGATTAAGAGGACCTTAAATACAGATTACACATTACAAACGGTTTAGTGTTTGAAAAGCTTTACTCCTCAAGTGAGTGGCTTTATTTTTACAAGTTTAATTGTGTGTCTCTGAATTTCATGCTGCACAAACCCTTAGCCATAAAGCAGTAGGGTAGCTGTTATTTTACAACAAGTTTCAGTCTTTCCATTGTCATCATGAGCTAGCTTCTATGGAGAAAAATGGAGAGGAGTGGAGAGAGAGAGAGAGAGAGAGAGGGAGAGAGAGAGAGAGAGAGAGAGAGAGAGAGAGAGAGGAAAATGTATAGAAGTCTGAGGAAATGCCAGTGACAATTTTGACCTGAATGTTTTCTGAAACAATTGATAATATTGTAAATAGGCCAGGATAAAATATAAGGAAACTATTTGTTTATAAAAGGCACAGGAATAAACATGCATAACCCAAGAAATTCAAATTATGTACCTAATTATTATTTGGCAAAGCAAACAGGGATGGATGACTAAGCAGCAAGAAACTTGCTCACACAACAAGGTACAGCCACATTCCAACACAAAGCAGTGTGCGTTGTCAGGTCACAGTGTAAATGTGGAAGCCAATGGTAAAAAATGCTTTTGTGTGTGGCCATATAGGTTTGCTGTTAGTGGTGTTAAATTTATTCAGGGTGTGCAAGCAAAATGTTAAAGGTGAGTAAGTTGATAGTTTCCAAATTACAGTAGGAGACACATCATGCTGAAAGCAGCAACTACTCCAAATAAAAAGAACGCAAAGTGCATAGAGTAAATATTCCAGTGACAATTTCACTGATAAGATCATCTTTTTCCTGGCCTTTATCATGTATCTGCACGGAGTCAGCATGTTAATCTGGATTAAAATAAAATAAAATAAAATAAAATATTGGCAGTTTTAGTGATACAGGTGGCCTGATACCCCTAACCTTCCTGCTCTCCCACCCTCCCACATGGAACAAAATTTGTGCACCCCTCCTATCTGTGTGCAGTTTATTCCAGGTGAAATCTGATAACATTTTTTAATTGTTTGGTGAATTGGGATGTGGGTGTCAAGTCATTAAAAAGAAAGATGATGGGACTTACCAAACAAAAGCGCTGGCAGGTCGATAGACACACAAACAAACACAAACATACACACAAAATTCTAGCTTTCGCAACCAACGGTTGCCTCGTCAGGAAAGAGGGAAGGAGAGGGAAAGACAAAAGGATCTGGGTTTTAAGGGAGAGGGTAAGGAGTCATTCCAATCCCGGGAGCGGAAAGACTTACATTAGGGGGAAAAAAGAACAGGTATACACTCGCACTCGCACACATCCGCATATACACAGACACAAGCAGACATTTGTAAAGGCAAAGAGTTTGGGCAGAGATGTCAGTCGGGGCGGAAGTACAGAGGCAAAGATGATGTTGAAAGACAGGTGAGGTATGAGCGGCGGCAAATTGACATTAGAAATTAGCGGAGATTGAGGCCTGGCGGATAGCGAGAAGAGAGGATATGCTGAAGGGCAAGTTCCCATCTCCAGAGTTCTGACAGGTTGGTGTTAGTGGGAAGTATCCAGATAACCCGGACGGTGTAACACTGTGCCAAGATGTGCTGGCCATGCACCAAGGCATGTTTAGCCACAGGGTGATCCTCATTACCAACAAACACTGTCTGCCTGTGTCCATTCATGCGAATGGACAATTTGTTGCTGGTCATTCCCACATAGAACGCTTCACAGTGTAGGCAGGTCAGTTAGTAAATCACGTGGGCGCTTTCACACGTGGCTCTGCCTTTGATCGTGTACACCTTCCGGGTTACAGGACTGGAATAGGTGGTGGTGGGAGGGTGCATGGGACAGGTTTTACACCGGGGGTGGTTACAGGGGTAAGAGCCAGAGGGTAGGGAAGGTGGTTTGGGGATTTCAAAGGGATGAACTAAGAGGTTACGAAGGTTAGGTGGACAGCGGAAAGACACTCTTGGTGGAGTGGGGAGGATTTCATGAAGGATGGATCTCATTTCAGGGCAGGATTTGAGGAAGTCGTATCCCTGCTGGAGAGCCACATTCAGAATCTGATCCAGTCCCGAAAAGTATCCTGTCACAAGTGGGGCACTTTTGGGGTTCTTCTGTGGAAGGTTCCGGGTTTGAGGAGATGAGGAAGTGGCTCTGGTTATTTGCTTCTGTACCAGGTCGGGAGGGTAGTTACGGGATGCAAAAGCTGTTTTCAGGTTGTTGGTGTAATGGTTCAAGGATTCTGGACTGGAGCAGATTCGTTTGCCACGAAGACCTAGGCTGTAGGGAAGGGACCGTTTGATGTGGAATGGGTGGCAGCTGTCATAATGGAAACTAGCTTTCGCAACCAACGGTGATATGTGTGTGTGTGCGAGTGTATACCTGTCCTTTTTTCCCCCTAAGGTAAGTCTTTCCGCTCCCAGGATTGGAATGACTCCTTACCCTCTCCCTTAAAACCCAAAACTTCACAGTGTAGTGTGCAAGGAGTATTGTCAAACAAAACTGAGGGCCAATGTTTAAATGTTGTGCTCAACACATCGGTGTATAGAAGTATAGCAAGAGGCAGTGCTCCCCTTGCCTAAATACTGGAGTGTATGCTGCTCTGGCCTTTCCCCTCCTCCTCTCCCCCTCCCACCATTTCTCAAGCATAAACAAGACATGGCCGCCACAGTGCCCACGTCTTCAGTTCCCTTTACTCAGCAATGCAAAGTGGTTTCATGATGTTTGCACATTTGGTGACAAACAGTGTGAATATTTCAATATCCATCTATGCTTTGGAGGTGTAGTTTGTTTCCTTTTGACTCGTGCACTTCTTTCCCATTTGGGTCAATCAGTGGTGCAGCTGAGGTGAAAAAAAGCCTCTGTGGTGACATGGCTGAAAGTGCAGCAGTTCCTTGTTCCCAGGGGAAATTAATGAAGAGACTCCACAGCAAAAGGGGATAGTGTACAAGGAAAATATGCTAGCATATGAGGCTAAGAAGTGGAAAAGATTGTTCCCGTGTGGCCTCATAGATCTGGAAAATTGACTGAACCATGGCTGACCGGCTCCAATGGAGAAACTGAGAATGATCACAAAGGCAGAACTTTTGATGCTTAATGATAAGTGCTTTACTTTCCAAAAAGTTGTCAGGGTGGTCAATATTACTGTAGGATCATTATACATGCATGATATCTGTATTGAAAAGTTGAGAATGTGCAAGACCAAGGCAGATGAATCAAAATGGAGGAAGATGGAACAGCTTCAATAGTTCCTAACATAAATACCATTTTTCTCTTTTTTGGTCTTATGAATCCATATACAGTATTTATATGAAAAGTGATTTTTTTTTCTCACATGGTAACTATTTCTGATCCTCATTGTTAAATGACAGTTACCTTGTAAACAATTACAGTGAATGTTCTAAAATATTTTACTGAAGGTAACATTCAACATTTAATATTCAGTTACACCACTTGCATTCAAAACTTTAATCTGATTAATCTTCATTCGTACTTCATTTTAAAGGTATATTTTTCAGCTGTATAAAGAACATTTCGTATTATTTCGAAATTTTGCAATTTAGAAAAATAATTCTACATAAAAATGTTGTTATCACATGGAACACAAAAGTGTTCAAGTTGTAGGATGTTAACTCATCAAGCATGAGCTTCCATTTTATACTCCTATTTTTAACTGTATCTAAAAATTTTGAAGCATGGAATATTTCAAAGTTCAAGAATCTCTATCTGGAATAATTGTGACAGGCTTTAATAGAAAATATGGAAGAAATTTATGCACCAATAAATACACTCATAAACATAAATCTCAGTACTACAGACACTTAAAAGAATGCACAGCTAATAGAAGATCATTATTTCTAAATGTGCATAATTATTTTATATAATTCTTGTTTTTATGAAACTATAAATAAGTAATTAGTATAAATTATTCATTTTATAAATAATTTGATGCACATGTTTCTGTAATAGGTATAATGGAGAATGCCACAGGCAGTAGCAGTTGGCTCAATCTCTTTTAAGTGTTCATTGCTCTAAAGTTATGCATTTTAGAGCCTGTGTTTACCAGACATTTTTTCCTTGTTTTGGTCCATACTATCCTCTTCCAAAATTTGAAAAGCAAAGATCTTTCAGTAGAATAGATTTGCTTCAAAGTATCAAAGATGCATAAGTGTTCATAACTCTTAAGGTATTCATTTTAGAGCCCACATTTACTCGTTTTGCTTCGGATAAGTGATCCTGTCATACCCACGAATTCCTCTTGGAGCGGCCTATGTAACATCTGACCATGACCTCATCTGTAGTCCATCACCATCAAAGGGTGGGGGTAGGGAGTGAATCTTTGAGAATATCAGCCATTCATGCTGATAAAATAGCACAAGTGTCAATAAACATATACCAGGTGAAGATAACTAAATAAAAGACAACAGACAATATGTTGCAACATGACCACAAAAGCCTCAATAATTTTTATTATCTTCATACAGTTAGAAAGTCCTTTTTTTATTCTGGTCCAAAAGTATAATGGGTTGATAATAGATATAAAGCAGAAACTTGGAAAAAAGCACATATTTAAATACAAAGTGAAGGACCAACTTATTGTCCACTCTTTCTACAATGTATCAGAATATTTGAACTCAGGGATATAATTCTGCTTAACTCTAACGTTTGTATAAGATAGATATCGACTTTGTCAGTGTATAAGTAGCTGATAGTTTCCTCTGCAATGTTAAATAAATATTCTTTTAATGTAACAGGTAAAAACAGTAGCTGAGAAGTTTGTGGGCAAGAGTAGCTACCTTTTCTTTTTAAATAGCTACCTTTCTATTTATAAAGTCACCTAGAAGTAAGCCCTATAATTGTTGGTGTTAGTAGATTAACATTAAGTATAACTGGATGTTAGCATTGTTGCCTGTTAGAGTGTAAGTTGACTTGTTTCACGTCTCTGAAGGCTCTCCTCTACTGTGCGATTCACAGAACAAAATGTATGAGTGAATGAATTAAAATTTCTTTCAGTATTTATATTCCACTTCTCTTAACTTGTTTGGTAGCACACAATGAATGCAATATTGCATAAAATAACAGACAGTTACAACCTCCCCCCTCCACTCTCCTACTCTCTCATGTTCCACGAAAATTTTTCTAGACACAGAGGTCCAATAGATTAAAAATAAAATATAGTGAATAAAACTCAGGCTATCAACTTGTGGCATCATGAGCATTTGGCCCCATAATCTGCTAAGCTTTAAGGTCATTAAATCCTTTCAGATTACATACTATTTATTAATTACAACCAACAACCTTACTCACCACGTATTGATCTGAAGCAGTTTACAGCCAATTATTAACAAGTGTATGATTGAACTACCATACATATACTCTTTAACACATAGGAACTACAAAAATCTACATCAGGAACTCTGCTAAGAAGATACATGTCAAACAATAGGTGAAAACTTCAATCAAATATCTCTATTTTACAGACTGTCAGTACACACTGACTATTTAAGAAGATGTAATTTTTATAAATAGTCCCACAAAGACTGCATATAATTGTTTATGTGTTATTCTAGTATTACTGTACTCTACAACATAAAGCACTATTAGCAATGGGAAAAAATAATATATTGTAAAATTTAATCAGGCTCACCTTACCTGAAAGAGAGCAGACAGGAGAATGGCCACAGCTACCAGTATCTTATCATTTGTCGAATTCAGCAGCTGTGTCAGTTGAGTGGTGACTTCTTGACCTGACCAGACCTCTGATACCACAAGTGCTTGTACAGCAGCTTCAACAGCACACACTTAGCTAGTACAAAACAGTAAACACAATCAAAAAGTGTAATAGCCACATTGCCAGGCAAGAAAAATTAGAGTGTAATGAAAGTAAGCATCAGCTCAAGTTTCTCATTTTCAATATATAAATAGAAGAAATCAAATTCACAGCATTGCATTTTGACAGCCAATCGCTGATTCTTTAAGAGGCACTGCTAGAGGTTTTCATTGAAGTAATATGTTTACTCGCAACACTGCAAAGTTTGTGTGAAAAGCATTATAATAGTACTAGGAAAAAAATCTCCAAGTGTTTTGCACTTCTCATACAAATACAATCAGGTGTCCACAAAGCAGATTTAAGAATTTTTAGTATGCAATAGTGAAGCTTATATACGAATTTAAATACTGAGTTAGGGGTAAAAAACTGTGCTTAATTCAAATGCTGTGAGAAAAAGTAAGGAAAATTGTCATTTAACAACCTGCTAATGACAAATTCATATGTAACTGGTGTGGTGTTTTGTTAGTTAAATCATGAAGAATGAAGTATTCAAGGATTGAGTGCAAACCCAGATTCAATGCAGATCTGATGATAATTTTTTTTATCTACTTACAGTACAAAAGTTGTATAACATACCATATATTGTTGTCAGAGAGCAACCTGTCATAAAGGAATTGTCAGTTCACTGTCATATACTAAAACCACACCCACATGGTGTCACTTTATATTAAAATTTTATAAGAGATGCCTACAGTGTCCTCTGTCTGTACAAATGGATTTAAACCACAATAATGAAATAATTTATACATAAAAATCTCCCTAAACACTATAAAAAATAATGATGAGAATTTTTTAGCTTGGCAAATGAATTAATTTTTTTAAATTTTTGATTGGTGCATACTGCCCATAGCATTATAGAATGCCCTCTATATGGATTAAAACAGCATACAGAAATAATTAATAGATAAAATATCCCAATGTATTATACATAACACATTAATGAGGATTTCCTAACCTTACAAAAATATTTTTATTAAAAAGGATAAAAAACTTAAATAACTTTAAAGAAACTTTAAAAATATGTCTTCTCTTAATTCAATTGGATGATAGTAGAGGGTATATGTGCCAGGCTGTAGACAGTGAGTCATTAATGTTTCATATGTAATGCTTAGGAACATTTTCATATATGAATTATTTCAGTATTGGGTTTAAATCTGTTTGTATGGAGTGAGGTCACTCATTAACACTACAGACATTTGTGTGCCAATTAAATTTATTTTAAAAATGACAGCATGTGGGTATGTTTTATTACTCTGTAACTACAACATATGATGTATTACACAACTTTTATATTGTAAGTAGTTTTAAAAAATTAAGCCTTGTAAACATAGAATTTGAATCCAATTGTAATTTATTTCATTTTTTAACAGATCTGAAGAACAGTGATATTGACTGAAACCAGTAATTTGGAAATAAAAATCTGTGGTCTGCAAACTGAAAGAATTAGATAATTGTGTATAAGTAAGGACCACAGGTACCTCCCTTGTAATGAATACGTCCAGATTTGATAAAATAATAATTTGTATACATCAGTGTTTAGTACAAGGATGAGCTAAATATAAACTGGAATTTTTTTATAAGTTTATTTAAGCCTCAGAAAAATTCATACACATGAAGTTTTTTTGTGTATAGTCTCCTGAATGGGAAACAGATTTTCCCAATGGATGAGCAGTTTATTGTTCCCGTTCTTGTAAAATGAAAGTGACTGTGACAGCAGTGAGTCCTTCACCAGAACTGTCATTGTCAAGTATGTTTCCTCCAAGTGCTTCCTTTAATGATCTAACAAACAGTATGCAGCATTCACAGTCAATGAGAAGAACTACTTTAAAATCTAAAAAGACTGTTACAAGAACCTTTCACACAGAGAGACAGTTTTTGGCTTTGACAGGCGCAGATTCATTTTTGCGCCATTCTGCACTGTGCTCCCCCCCCCCCCCCCCCCCCCCCGCCCCCCCTCCTCACCCCCTTCTTCTTTGAATCTGGGATTTAATGGTGCACCCACATTTCATTCCAGGTCACAGTCTGGTGCAAAAAATGTTCACCTTCAGTTTGGTAGCATGTCATTAGCCCTTTGCATATATCGAGACAATGAAGTTTGTGCTCTGTGGTGACAAGGTGAGGCACTCATCTTGCGGACCCTTTCTTAGATGCAAGAGTATCAGTAATGGTTGCCTGAGCACTACCATAGCTTACATCAACCTCAGTAGCAATTTGAGCAACTGTTATTTGGCGATCATCTTCAATAAGCTGGCTAACAATGTGAATATTCTCCTCAGTCACGCCGGTCCTTGAGTGATGTCAGAGAGCTGCATTCTAAACTCTTTCTCAACATCATAAAAACTTTGTGCCATGCTGACACTCGAGTCTTTCTCCGAGTGTCATATACAAACTATGCCGTAAGTCTTTTCAACATTTCATGTGGGTTTACACCCTCTGTTGCGAGAAATTTTATTATAGCACACTGCACAACAGATTTGGTGGTACCTCTTGCTCTGACTTTGCATTTGACACAGAGTATATAATATAAACTTTTGTATTTCTCTTAAAAGATGGTTCTTACAGTAAATCTTGACATGTCTCCTATACACCAGATGAAAAGATTTGAAAATTTTATGTTATGACATGAAAAAATCGCACGGTCTGTTAGGAGGCTACGATACCTGTGCGTGTTCTGTGTTCTGTCTGTGAAACGCAGACCTATGAGCTGATGGTTCACTATCCCACACCCCACATTTACACTCAATGGACACTGACATTCCACCTGATAAAGCTAATGTGGAATGTCAACAGACCATTAGTGCATGTTTTGATGGTTTGCCTGGCCACGATTAGTAAATTTAGCTCCAGCACCAAACAAGAATGTGCAGATCAACTGCAACAGCAGCAGCAAAAACATTAATTTCCCCACTCTTCTATTGTCACTGTTTCCTTCTGTTACATTGTCTAGGTGTTATACTACCACTTTCACGTAACTGGTTGAAGAGGTTAACAAATAATTGCCAAGATGGTTGACCATTTTTATGATATCTTGCCGCATACACCGAACAAGAATGAACTGCGTTCTTCTACTCTCTCTGTACATTATGAGCATGTCAGCTTTTTGTAATTTGTAATTTATTTGTGTGAAACATG
Source organism: Schistocerca cancellata (assembly GCF_023864275.1). NCBI lineage: Eukaryota > Metazoa > Arthropoda > Insecta > Orthoptera > Acrididae > Schistocerca > Schistocerca cancellata. Next base: position 9,909,972 of record NC_064635.1, on the reverse strand, counting down.
TAATTACATGCATAGCAATTGGTAGTACGATACAACAGTATACAATCTAATTTTACTTTATAATAGGAACTTAAGAATGTAGTCCAAATTGTTTGGCATAATAATACTTTAGATTTTAGTTTCTACAGTAGGCTTTAGAAGCACTGCTCAATGAGCCACGATTTTAGGTGTTTTTTGAATGCCTCTCCAGGTATTACCTCCGTTCATTTGGCAGTGCATTGAAGTATTTTGCTCCATTAATATATGAACTGTTTGCAGTTTTTTTCAGTCTTCTGTGTATCATATGGTAATTTTGTACTTGTCTAGTATTGTGATCACGAATTTCTGCATTACAACAGGTATATTTCTTATCTTCCACAGTTAATACTATTGTTTCAAACATATACATTGAATAGATCATCAGAATTTTAAATTCTATAAACAACCCCTTACATGATGATCTAGCATCTTTTTTGCCTAATATTCTCAAGGCTCTTTTCTGGAGTTTAAATACTCAGTCTGTATGACTTTGGAAGCCCCGCCCCACAATGCAAGACCATATGCTAGAAATGAATGTATTAAACCAGTCCTCATTGTTTGGATATTGACATATGGAGCTATTCTTCTTAAAACATATAGGCTGGATGATAGCCTTGCACATACATTGTCCATTTGTTGTGTCCATAGTAGTTTGCTATCTGTGCATATACCAAGGAATTTACACTCACTGCAGATTTTCCCTACAGCATTACTATCTTGAGAATCAATACAAGTTTGCAAATCACCAACATTGAAGGAGATTATATTTGTTTTTTGTAAAAATGACATACCATATAAAAAGGAAGGGAGCAATTATAGATCCCTAAGGCACACCAAATTTAATATTCCTGATCCTCGATGTATAACTTTTTTAAGGTTTCTCCATTATTGTATGAGATTGAGGTACACTGTCTTCTGTTTTTTAAATATGATGTGATGAGGTGCAATAGTTTTCCACTTATGCCATCTCTGACCAGTTTTGACAGAAGTACCTTATGATCAACCCTATCAAAAGCCTTTGATAGGTCTAGGAAAAATCCAGCTATTTGCATGCCTTCATCAGTTTTGTCAAGAGCTTTCAGCATAAATTGAAGTGTTGCAGTCATGGCGCAACGACCACTTCTGAATCCGTGCTGAATATCTCCCAGGATGTTGTGCTTATTATAATGCTCTAACATATATTTCAGAATTATTTTTTCAGTTAACTTGCTAAACACGGAAGTTAAAGCGAGTGGCCTGTAATTTTCTACTAGTTGTTTATCACCTTTTTTGTAGAGAGGTTTAACAATGGCTAATTTTAGTATGTGGGTAAATCCCATTGTTCACTCATGACCTACTGCTTGGGCTGTCACACACTGTAAGCAAACATAACAACATAGCCAGTAACTAGGCACACTAAATGGCATGAACAAGTGTCGGTGCAGGAACTTTTTAAAATATGATATCTTGTAAACAATTTGCGCCAGAATCCTGCAACAAACACCACTGATATTCTAATTTACCCTGCTTTTAGTTTGTCAGTATGCATTGTTCCATTTAAAAAAGTGTACATTTTCATAAAAAAATACACTTTATAAGCATCATTACAATCTGTTTATTGGCTAACAATATGAACCCCTGACTGCCAATGCATTCTGTGAAACTGAACATCAGTAGCACTTTCTGTTTCCGCAATATTTGTGGTGCAAATTTTAGGTGATTCATCCTGTATACATATAGGAGAAGCGGTCAGCTGTGGCCTTGCTGAAGGCACTGCCCTACATTTGGCTGGGGTGGTGTGAGAGAACCACGGAAAACCTAAATTGGGATGCCCAGACACAGCAAACTCCATCTCTCATACGTTAGAGGTCAGTCAGTGGACAACTGCAACAACCTCCTCTGGTTAGTCACTATTGTCAAATGTTCTATTGTTCATGCACTATCTGCTCAAAATAACTCATAATATATTAAAAAAAAAGTAGGTTTCCACTTTTTCTCTGCATCTCTACACTGTCACAGCACACAATGCAACCACCACTTTCCTCCAGTAGGACTAAAACTGTGGCTGAAATTATTAAATGCATACCTCATCTTTAAGAAAAGTGTTGAGCATGTAAAAAAAGTAGAAATGATTCTTGCTAAGCTCTCAATATCTGATGCTTCATAGACACAGGAAAGCTGAACTACAGAAGCACACTATCCCTGATAGAATACTCATTCCATTTGTCACTGAAAAGATAAAATCAGGTAACTGGGAAAAGCAGATCTTACTTATATTACTCAACTGCATGACACTGAACAGCTTTTGCTGTCATTTTCCTGCCCTGGCTATGAATCACAGACTTTTTGTCAGTGATAAGCAATCATAAGTGATGATGTGGTAGACCTCTCATTTTCCTCAAGAATGTACTCAGACATGACACTGTGAAACAGTGAAACAGCAGGCAATAATGGCACTAATGTTTTACTTTTACTTTATTTTTTTAGTTATTCATTTATTCATCCATCCATAAACAATAAGGAAATGGAACACGAGGGGGGAAGGGGGGGGGGGAGAGAGAGGGAGAGGGACAGAGGGGGAGGGAGGGAGGGAGGGAGGGAGGGAGAGAGAGAGAGAGCTATTTTTTTCCAGTATTAATTTTTCAAGATTGGCAGCAGTCTGTTGTACAGTTTAACACTCATATGATTCACAAGCATTTGTGTGTGAGTTATTTTTGTTCACGGTGTGTGAAGTGCTGTGCTGCTTTAGGTATTGTAAGCTATCATTTGTCTGAAGCTGTTCAATGTGGTGTGATTGGAAAGTTTTAAGAATGGATCTGCTACTGCTTACTGGTTTGGTAGGCAGGTACACAAAGGGTGGGGAGTGAGTCATTGTCTTGTCCTTGAATGTTCTCTGGCAGGAAACTGCATTTCCATTATTCAGTTCGTTGTGGCAGCTGGTTGAGTGCGGGTCTGTCAGGGCTCGTTGCTGGGTTCTGACTGCATGAAAATGGACGTAAAAACAGAGCAACAAGTTTGTGTGAAATCTTGTTTTTTAAAACAAATCAGCTTCTGAGACTTGTTGTTGTTGTTGTTGTTGTGGTCTTCAGTCCTGAGACTGGGTTGATGCAGCTCTCCATGCTACTCTATCCTGTGCAAGCTTCTTCATCTCCCAGTACCTACTGCAACGTACATCCTTCTGAATCTGCTTAGTGTATTCATCTCTTGGTCTCCCCCTACGATTTTTATCCTCCACGCTGCCCTCCAATACTAAATTGGTGATCCCTTGATGCCTCAGAACATGTCCTACCAACCGATCCCTTCTTCTAGTCAAGTTGTGCCACAAACTTCTCTTCTCCCCAATCCTATACAATACTTCCTCATTAGTTATGTGATCTACCCATCTAATCTTCAGCATTCTTCTGTAGCACCACATTTCGAAAGCTTCTATTCTCTTCCTGTCCAAACTATTTACCGTCCATGTTTCACTTCCATACATGGCTACGCTCCATACAAATACTTTCAGAAATGACTTCCTGACACTTAAATCTATACTCGATGTTAACAAATTTCTCTTCTTCAGAAACGCTTTCCTTGCCATTGCCAGTCTACATTTTATATCCTCTCTACTTCGACCATCATCAGTTATTTTGCTCCCCAAATAACAAAACTCCTTTACTACTTTAAGTGTCTCATTTCCTAATTTAATTCCCTCGGCATCACCCGACTTAATTCGACTACATTCCATTATTCTCATTTTGCTTTTGTTGATGTTCATCTTATACCCTCCTTTCAAGACACTGTCCATTCCGTTCAACTGCTCATCCAAGTCCTTTGCTGTCTCTGACACAATTACAATGTCATCGGCGAACCTCAAAGTTTTTATTTCTTCTCCCTGGATTTTAATACCTACTCCAAATATTTCTTTTGTTTCCTTTACTGCTTGCTCAATATACAGATTGAATAACATCAGGGACAGGCTACAACCCTGTCTCACTCCCTTCATAACCACTGCTTCCCTTTCATGCCCCTCGACTCTTATAACGGCCATCTGGTTTCTGTACAAATTGTAAATAGCCTTTCGCTCCCTGTATTTTACCCCTGCCACCTTTAGAATTTGAAAGAGAGTATTCCAGTCAACATTGTCAAAAGCTTTCTCTAAGTCTACAAATGCTAGAAACGTAGGTTTGCCTTTCCTTAATCTTTCTTCTAAGATAAGTCATAAGGTCAGTATTGCCTCACGTGTTCCAGTATTTCTACGGAATCCAAACTGATCTTCCCCAAGGTCGGCTTCTACTAGTTTTTCCATTTGTCTGTAAAGAATACGTGTTAGTATTTTGCAGCTGTGGCTTATTAAACAGATTGTTTGGTAATTTTCACATCTGTCAGCACCTGCTTTCTTTGGGATTGGAATTATTATATTCTTCTTGAAGTCTGAGGGTATTTCGCCTGTTCCATTCATCTTGCTCACCAGATGGTAGAGTTTTGTCAGGACTGGCTCTCCCAAGGCCGTCAGTAGTTCCAATGGAATGTTGTCTACTCCGGGGGCCTTGTTTCGACTCAGGTCTTTCAGTGCTCTGTCAAACTCTTCACGCAGTATCGTATCTCCCATTTCATCTTCATCTACATCCTCTTCCATTTCCATAATATTGTCCTCAAGTACATTGCCCTTGTATATACCCTCTATATACTCCTTCCACCTTTCTGCTTTCCCTTCTTTGCTTAGAACTGGGTTTCCATCTGAGCTCTTGATGTTCATACAAGTGGTTCTCTTATCTCCAAAGGTCTCTTTAATTCTCCTGTAGGCAGTATCTATCTTACCCCTAGTGAGATAAGCCTCTACATCCTTACATTTGTCCTCTAGCCATCCCTGCTTAGCCATTTTGCACTTCCTGTCGATCTCATTTTTGAGACGTTTGTATTCCTTTTTGCCTGCTTCATTTACTGCATTTTTATATTTTCTCCTTTCAGCAATTAAATTCAATATTTCTTCTGTTACCCAAGGATTTCTACTAGCCCTCATCTTTTTACCTACATGATCCTCTGCTGCCTTCACTACTTCATCCCTCAAAGCTACCCATTCTTCTTCTACAGTATTTCTTTCCCCCATTCCTGTCAATTGTTCCCTTATGCTCTCCCTGAAACTCTGTACAACCTCTGGTTCTTTCAGTTTATCCAGATCCCATCTCCTTAAATTCCCACCTTTTTGCAGTTTCTTCAGTTTAATCTACAGGTCATAACCAATAGATTGTGGTCAGAGTCCACATCTCCCCTGGAAATGTCTTATAATTTAAAACCTGGTTCCTAAATCTCTGTCTTACCATTATATAATCTATCTGATACCTTTTAGTATCTCCAGGGTTCTTCCATGTATACAACCTTCTATCATGATTCTTGAACCAAGTGTTTAGCTATGATTAAGTGGTGCTCTGTGCAAAATTCTACCAGGCGGCTTCCTCTTTCATTTCTTAGCCCCAATCCATATTCACCTACTACGTTTCCTTCTCTCCCTTTTCCTACACTCGAATTCCAGTCACCCATGACTATTAAATTTTCGTCTCCCCTTCACTATCTGAATGATTTCTTTTATTTCATCATACATTTCTTCAATTTCTGCGTCATCTGCAGAGCTAGTTGGCATATAAACTTGTACTACTGTAGTAGGTGTGGGTTTCGTATCTATCTTGGCCACAATAATGCATTCACTATGCTGTTTGTAGTAGCTTACCTGAATTCCTATTTTCCTATTCATTATTAAACCTACTCCTGCATTACCCCTATTTGACTTTGTGTTTATAACCCTGTAGTCACCTGACCAGAAGTCTTGTTCCTCCTGCCATCGAACTTCATTAGTTCCCACTATATCTAACTTTAACTTATCCATTTCCCTTTTTAAATTTTCTAACCTACCTGTCCGATTAAGGGATCTGACATTCCACACTCCGATCCGTTAGAATGCCAGTTTTTCTTTCTCCTGGTAACGACATCCTCTTGAGTAGTCCCCGCCCGGAGATCGAATGGGGGGACTATTTTACCTCCGGAATATTTTACCCAAGAGGACACCATCATCATTTAATCATACAGTAAAGCTGCATGCCCTCGGGAAAAATTACGGCCGTAGTTTCCCCTTGCTTTCAGCCGTTCGCAGTACCAGCACAGCAAGGCCGTTTTGGTTATTATTACAAGGCCAGATCAGTCAGTCATCCAGACTGTTGCCCTTGCAACTACTGAAAAGGCTGCTGCCCCTCTTCAGGAACCACACGTTTGTCTGGCCTCTCAACAGATACCCCTCCGTTGTGGTTGTACCTACAGTACGGCTATCTGTATCGCTGAGGCACGCAAGCCTCCCCACCAACGGCAAGGTCCATGGTTCATGGGGGGGGGGGGTTTCTGAGACTTAGGAACTATAAAAAACAGCTTTTGGAGATAATTGTATGAGCCAGTCAAATGCTTTTGTCTTGTTCAACAGATTTAAAAGGCTGCGACTCATTTGATGATGAACCACAGTCTGGCCCTCCTTCCACCTCAAAAACGAACGAAACTGCTGTGAAAGTTCATGACTTGGTGCACTCTGATCATAGACTTACAATTAGGGAGATGACTGATGAACTTCATTTAAGTTTATATGCAGTTCAGTCAATATTAACTGAAGATCTGAACATGCGTTGAGTTCCCGCAAAATTCATTCCAAAAGTGTTGTCAAGTGACCAGAGACAATACTGTCTTGAATTCACAATTCCTGTGCTTCCATAACCAACATATTCCCCTTATTTGGCCCCTGTGGACTTCTACCTGTTTCCCAAACTGAAATTTTCACTGAAAGGGAAGCGATTTGACTCGACTGAAGACATCCAGGCAAATACGGAGACCGTCCCTAACACACTTCAGGAAGAAAAATTCCAGGAATTTTTCCAAAAGTGGAAACACCATTGGAGTCAGTGTGTTCAGTCAGAAGGGGACTATTTTGAAGGAGATGCATCACAGTAGCATGTAAGTACCACCATTGTACAATTACAAGCCCATTCTTAAGACTTTCCAATCACCCCTTGGATATCTAAGGTATTGTCAGTATTTTAAGCTTTCTGAAAATTGGTTTGTGGTATGACTGTATATTGTTATTAGGATAGCCCTCTTCTCAAACAAGAAAATCTGTTTGAGGCAGCAAGTAGTGGAACCCCTAAATATTATTTTGTATGTTGTACGAGACTAAAAATAACCAAAGTATGCTATCCTTGAATTTATAAAGAACAAATCTTTGTAATAATTGTAAGAGCAAAACAGACATTATTGAGTTTCTGTGCAACTTTTATTACATGGCCACTAAAATTTAAGTTTTCATCAACATGAATTTCCAGTAATTCTGTAGACATCTATGGCTTCATCACTCAGCACTAGATCTAGATTTATATTTTGACTTTTCCCCGAGTTGCATATCATTAATTTTATTTATATCTAACATTTATTTACATCTAATGCCAATCTGTTTAAGTTAAACCAAGAGTGAATGTACTTGAGGACTTTATTAGTTGCTGTATGCAGCAATGGCTTTGGCACACTATCACATGAGTATCGTTCACAAATAACATAACACTGGCTGTACTGTCTGAGATGTATATATTGTTTATATCAATAAGAAATAATATGCAACCTAAAGTACTGCATTGGGTGTACCCCTATTTCTACTTTTTTGCATCAGAAAGTAAACTGATTTTGTGACTGGAATAAGAAGACACCAGTCCTACAATCTGCATACAATTCAAACCACTTTTTGTCAGGCTCTCGAACACCTAGTGCTGCCAAATTTCTAAGAGGGTGCCATTATTGACAGTATCAAATGCTTTTGGAAGACCTGAATTTACTCTCATGATGCTTTTTCTTTTTAAGATTTATGATTAATTGTTCAGTGTAGCATATTGTTGCCATTAATGTGCTTTTATCTGCCTGTAAGGAATGCTGATTACTGTTTAGTAACATATTGTCATTTATATACCTGTATTTGCTGATTTGGTGATTCATTAATTTTTTATATTATTTTGGAGACTGCTGGAAGGAGCAATATTGGCCACTAGTTTTCTACTTTATGCTTGTCACCATTTTTAAATAATACCTTCATTTTTTATATTCAAATAATACCTTCATTTTTTATATTCACAGTTTTTCCAGAAACTCTCCCTCATTAAATGATAAGTTGGCAGCATATGCCGAAGGCCCAGCAATATGTGGAGCAGTCCTAACTCTGGCACACATCAGCACCTCATCTACTACTATTGAAATTTTAAACTTTTTGTTACCTTTAACACTTCATTCATTCTATCTGCCCCCCAAAAAATGGAAAGCAATGAGTTTCAGTAGAAGAAATTTGTTTCACAGTGAACCATGTCATTTGCCATGGTTCCTGTTTTCCCTTGGTTTATTTCTGTTTGAAGTTTCTGCGCTTTCCTAGAGAGCGTTGCGGAGTCTCTGCAAGCGTACTGTTAGCGTGTCTGCTGGGAGGTTGCGGGTGCTGTGCAGAGGGTGGATGAGGCAGTTGAGATGAGTGCTTGGCCCTGCATGACCATTCTGGAGTCGGATGCACAATCCCTCTATGCTAAGTCTGGATGGGCCCAAAAACCCGGGGCGTGAGGACACAAGAGGCCGTAATTCTGTGGACAGCGTTTGGTTTCCGTTCATGGCCTGGGGAAGTTATGAAGTCCGTCTGTGGCTGCCAATAACCTCCAGGAGGTGGTGTCGTCACTGAAAGTAAGATTTTTCATCTAGTTAATGCAACGGTCGTCGTCTAGCGGGGTCAATCTTCCAGTGTTGTGGGAGCTATTTATAACTGTGTGGCAACGTTTCCCTGCTTTGAGTTTGTGATCGGAAATTGCCTTGCATGTGTGTTACTGACCCCTTGCATGATCGTGTATTTGAATACCATGCTGACTTACTTAAGGCACATGTCGTAGGGGGGGGGGGGGGGGGGGGGGGGAGGATAATTTGGCTGTGGACCTTCTGCAAGCCTTTGTTTTCCAGTGGATGGTGTGGGTCACTGTGTGGATAAACATGTTGTAAAATGTTTAAATAACCTTGTACTGTCTGGTGGGGAGATAGAGTGAAGTGTGGTCAATTAATTTTATGAATGTCTGAATTGCGAGATTACGTTAATGTTCGCTAATATCTGTTGTGTTTTAGTACATAGGCATATTTAACTTTAGTCGTTGTTATTGTGTATATTTCTTGTGTTAAGAAGTTTAGCCCTGTGGCATTTAAGTTCTCCATTTAATTATATTTAAGGTAGTGCTAGAGTTTCTATTTGGTAATCCGCCTAGCCACGACTGATGTCAGTTGCTTGGTCTGTCTGAAATGTTCGGTCTATTGGGTAGAGACCATTGTTCACTTGCTCTCCTCAGCTCCGAATTCGCGCATTGATAGTATGGTGGTAGTTCTGCTGGAATCTCATTTGTAGAAGTTATAAATTCTTGTGAGCACAAATAAAGCTACCTTTGCCTCTGTAATTTTCGTCACTGGCCAGCAAGCTTTGGTTCATGATTAAAAATCGCCAACTGGTCTTCGTCCAACCTAGTGGCTCGTGTTAGACGAGTTCCCTTTCCAGTTCGGGTAAATGTTTTCTCCTCCTTGTGGAGCCATCCTCTTTACTGAGCCACACTGGGGTAAGAGTTGCCTGAGCATCTATTGCCGCTCAGTGTTCCAGGAGAATGAAATAAGAGGTTAATTATCTTCTCCGCCGTTATGCCCAAGACTGGTGAATTAGAGTAGTTCTGGATAACTTAAGTATTGTTCACTATTAAGATAGTTCTAGGTTTGGAGAAATTGCTGTTTGGTAATAATAAGCCTTCTGTGTTGGTAATCCGGCGTATTCCACGATCCAACATTGTTATAGAACTGAAAGATTTGGTTTTGATACATTTGCTGAGACATGACTTAATTATTTGCTATTGATGTTAATTGCTTTAAATGAATCTCCTTTAATCTTTGGTTATAATTCTTAATGAGTGATCATCCTTAACAGTGTAAATTTAATTTACATCTGATTGTCCTCTATGTCACCTACGGACTTCATTCAGAGACTGGAAAGGTGATCCTTGCTCAAGTTTATGGGACTTTATTAACCATTGATCTTTATCATTTATAGTCTTAAATATATGTTTGTTAAAAAGGAATAATCATAGATTCCTATTGCTTATTAAGTAATTCTTAAGTTATATAGCAAATATTCTCTCATTGTGACACTACCAATGTAGTGTGTGGACATGTAAGGTGGGAATGTGGATTCGCGGGAGGCGTGCGCGAGATAGTCCCTGCTGTCGCAACATCCTCTGTGCCCTCGGTGGCTCGGATGGAGTGTCTGACATGTAAGCAGGCGATCCTGGGTTCAAGTCCCAGTCGGGGCACACATTTTCACCTGTCCCCTTTCATATATATCAACGCCCGTCAGCAGCTGAAGGTATTAATATATAATTCTAGTTTTGTCTTAGGTAATCCGGGCTTCTGTGTTGCACAGGTTTGTCGGTATGTCCGTGCCCTTTCTGCCATATATTCCCAGAGTTATGGACAGAATTGGCCGTATATTGGGCAAACACAGCGTAAAGATGATTTTCAAACTGACAAGGAAGATCAAAGAGTGTCTTAGATCGGCAAAGGAGAAAAGGGACTCACTTCCAATGTCGGGAATATACCATACCCCATGCACATGTGGAAAAGTTTATGTCGGAATGACTGCACGATCAATCAACACCAGGATCAAAGATTATAAGCGACATTGCAGGTTGGGGCAGGTGGAGAAATTGGCTGTGGCAGAGCACGCACTGAGTGAGACCGACCACGTAATAAAATTCACTGACACGGAAGTTCTGGCTGTAGAGTAGCACTATCACACCCACTTGTTCAGAGAAGCTGACGAAATACTAAAACACGCGAACTTCAACAAGAAAGAGGAAAGCCTTAAGGTAAGCGGATACTGGCTTCCCGTACTGCAGCGAATGACCGTCGCAGGTAGCAAGAGGAGAACCGCACCGGAAATGACCGCGGAGAAGCCCTCGGACGTTGGTGCGCCAGGTACATATAGTCTGCGGCCACGAGCTCGACTCCAGTTCACCACCAGCAATGGAGGGTGAAGCTTTGACAATGCGAGCAGCTCGTGCTGGTGAAACATCAGTAAAATCATCAGATGAACGTCGGCTGAAGAACCTGAGACAGAAGCTAATATGCAGTTTGTTAGCAGTAGAGAGCCACGAAACTGTCAACAACCATCTTTGAGAATCATCTGATGTAGAATACTAGACAATATTGTGGGCTCAAACATAATGACTAATGGGGTATCACAAACACAATGAGGTATCACACACACAATGATCTCATCTGAGTCAACCAGCACAGTCTCTACAAACATGTTATCAAATGAAATTAGTGACTGGCTTGTGAATTTTTCAGTAGGGAGGACACAGCATATTTTCTTGTAAGGAGAGTCACTGACAGATGTAGAGCTAATTTCAGGTGTGCCCCATTTAGTGTGTTAGGTACTTTGCTGTCTGATATGTTCAGTAATGACCTAGCATATAATATTAATAGTAACCTCAGACCTTTTTCAGATGATGCAGTTATATAGTGAAAAAGCAACTGGAAAATTATTGCAAATTGTTGCTCGGGTCCTTATAAATTTTAAAGGGCCACAAAGACTGGCAACCTTATTTGAAGCTTCAGAAATGTAAACCAGTACACATTACTCAATTTTAAAAGACTGCTGTATCATTGAGTAGCAACTGTAATAAGTCGATCCAGATAAATATTTTGTACTCGGGTGTAACAATTAGTGGGGTATGAAATGAAATAATCACATAGGCTCAGTCACAAGTAAAAAGGTGAAAAAGTCGGGTTCATTAGTTTGATACTCAGATAATGTGGGAAGTCTACACAGGAGATTGCTTACAATCCACTCATGCCATCCTCCCTAGAATAATGCTCAAGTGTGTCAGACACATACCAAACAAGACTAACAGCAGATACTAAAGCTATTCAAAGAAGAGCAGCACAAGTAGTTACAGGTTTTCTGTTATGAGGCCATCATACAACTGCATTAAGAATTTGTGCTGAGAACATTACACACTAAATTTGTGGTAAATATACACATATTCACAAGGAAACATCACCAACTCATCATATTTTATGGAGAAGAAAGGACACTTGCAACATTGAGTAACAACATTGAGTAATCAATCCCATGCCAAAACCTGGGCCATAATTCTGACAGTACATAGTTATAACCTTCTGAATGTATAGCTTTTAAACTCTCACATGCAGCACTTGTTTGTCATTCATTCTGCCCCACTGCAGCTTCTTGATGCCTGGGTGCAAAATACTATACAGTGGAGTGTGTAAGAGGTTTGTGAAATACTGTTTCGACATTGGTAACATACTTTTCTTGTTGTGTCAAAGTGCACGGTTTCTAACTTGTAGCTGGTGCCCAGGTCTCTTTGCTTTGAACATTTTCATGTTGCAATTCACACCCACAGTGTAATAAATGCAATGAATTGGTGTGTCATTAAAGAAGTACCATAGCGCTACGTAATTATTAACATCACAGTTTTGCGGTATTTATTTTCGATTTTAAAGCTGCCACTGTTAAAGTGATGTACATTTACAGGAGATGTGCTATTTTTCAACATGATTAGTGAAGTTAAATTGTAAACTGAAAATTATTATCTTCATTTCACAATTATTCTTCAGTGAATTTGATGTGTATATCTAAAGCTGCAGAGTATCAGTATGAGAATACTGTTAAAATAATGTTGAATGTATATGTATGAAGTTGACGTATTAAGTATCATACTAAAATTTCTTACCGTATTTTATGGGCTATAAGATGCACTTTTTTCTTCAAAAAATTTCCTCCAAAATTAAGGTGTGTCATACTCAGAATTAATTTAAAAAAATGTCCAGTGTTTGATTTGAAATTTCCACCAGTCTTAAAAGTGGTCATATTATGATGCTGCTGGAAACCTATCTCTATCTGGCAAAATTGGATTCAGTGCACCGATGTGCAAACATGAGTTGCTGGGATTCACAAGCTTGCTAACACTGTCTCCATCCCACCCCACCGTCACAAACTACAACACTGTCTAGGCTATTACATGTCATTGCAGTCTATGGTACCAGTAAACTTGAATTGCAAGTGATTTATGTTATCGGTAACAGTACAATTTTATTGTTAGTAGCTAGTTTTGTAATGGAAAAAAATAAAAGGTATTCATATGATGCAGGCCATAAATTGGAAGTAATAGCATATGCAGAACAACGTGAAAACAGAGCAGCTGAGAGGCATTGCAGCTCTCCACCAACAGAAGAAAGAAAAAAGCATTCTTGATCAACAGGCTAGTAAAGAAGAACTGAAGAAAAAGAGGAAGACTAAATATGCAAATAGTGGACTGAATGCAACATGGCCAAAACTAGAGGATGACATGTTATAATGGATTCAAGAACACTATCAAAATCACATTGGAATTAATACAAACATGATTCAAATACATGCTTGTAACCTAGTGCTACATTGGAATAAACATACTTTAAGGGAGGAGTTGGTTGGTACTAAATGTTTATGAAGTGTCATGGACTTAGCATGCAAACCAAAACCAAAATATATTAGAAAATTCCACAAGAGTATGAAGAGAAAATATAACCTTTCCATTGCTTTTTTATTCAACATCGAAAGAAAACCAATGTAGAACTGAGGCAAATAGTGAATATGGACGAACCTTCTTTGACATTTGATGTGCCGAGTAACAGAACTGTTGACATGAAAGGTACTACAACTGTAACTATAAAAACAAGTGGAAATGAAAAAATGCACTATGAAGTTGCCCTTTCATATTGTGCTGACAGAACTAAATTTAATACAATGATGATTTTCAAGTGCAAAACAATGCCAAAACTTTCTGAAATACCACCAGGTGGTGCTGTTCACATGCATGACAAGGGTTGTATGGACAAAGCTGATATGAAGTTATGGATAACAGAGTGTGGGAGAGAAGGAAAGGTGCTTTATTGAAGAAGAGTTCTCTTCTAATTCTAGATCAGTATAGTAGTCATTTGAAAAATTCTGTGAAAAAGAAACTGAGACAGGGGAATAAAGAGCTTGCTGTTATTCCAGGAGGGCTTACTTCACAATTGCAATCTCTTGATGTCTCGAGAAATAAACCATTTAAAGTGTATATGAGAGAGGAATGGAACAAATGGATGATGGATGAAACCCAACTTGAATTCATGCCAAAGGGAGCTTTAAAATGACCTACACTCAAACAAGTGTGTCAGTGGATAAAACAATCATTTACTAGAGTGTGAAGAGACATTATTGTTAAATCCTTCAAGAAGTGCATCATAAGCAATGCTCTCGACTGCCGTGAAGACCATCTTGCATTTGAAGAGGACAACGATGATGATGATGAAGAGGAAAAAAAAAGGAAAAGAAGAAGAAGAAGAAGAAGAAGAAGAAGAAGAAGAAGAAAGTTCAGATGATGACTTTCAGGGATTTTAAAGGTCAGTTCAGTTTTATAAAGTAAGAATTTTTTTTTTTTTTTTTAGTTTGGCTTTGCAATCTAATGATTAAAACGTACTTGAAAATGAAGGTGTGTCTGTAGTGTCTTATAGTCTATAAAATATAGTATTATCTTCCATGTAGAATAACTTGACTGTTCTCGAACAAGATTTCAAAACACATTCAGCAGATGTGTCCATCTGCTTCAGTTTCCTGCAAATAAGAGGGCTCTGGTTGTCAATCCAATGCACAGTACTTCGTGCTTAGGAACATAACAGGTGACAAACAGCCAGTGCGAGTGAAAATTTAAAAGCTGTACTTCCAGAATATCATACATCTACATCTACTTGGTTACTCTGCAGTTCACACTTAAGTGCCTAGCAGAGAGTTCATCAAACCATTTTCATACTACTTCTCTACCATTCCACTCTCGAATGGCACATGGGGAAAAGGAACACCTAAATCTTTCCATTCAAGCTCTGATTTCTCTTATTTTATTATGATGATCATTTCTCCCTACGGAGGTGGGTGTCAACAAAATATTTTTGCATTCAGAAGAGAAAGTTGGTGATTGAAATTTCGTAAATAGATCTCGCCACAAAGAAACTGCCTTTCTTTCAGTGACTGCCACCCCAACTCGCATATCGTATCAGTGACACTCTCACCCCTATTGCGCGATAACACGAAACGGGCTGCCCTTCTTTGCACTTTTTTGATGTCCTCCGTCAATCCTACCTGGTAAGGATCCCACACCACCCAGCAATATTCCAGCAGAGGGCGGACAAGTGTAATGTAGGCTGTTTCTTTACTGGGTTTGTTGCATCTTCTAAGTGTTCTGCCAACAAAGCCCAGTCTTTGTTTCGCCTTCCCCACAATATTGTCTATGTGGTATTTCCAATTTAAGTTGCTCGTAATTGTCCAATTTAAGTTGCTCGTAATTGTAATTCCTAGGTATTTAGTAGAACTGACAGCCCTTAGATTTTTGTGATTTATCGTATACCCAAAATTTATCAAATTTCTTTTAGTAACCATGTGGATGACCTCATACTTTTCTTTGTTTAGTGCCAATTGCCACTTTTCGCACCATACAGAAATTCTCTCTAGATCATTTTGTAAGTGGAATTGATCATCTGATGCTTTTACTAGATGGTAAATTACAGCATCATCTGCAAACAATCTAAGGCGGCTGCTCAGATTATCACCTACGCCATTTATGTAAATCAGGAACAGCAGAGGGCCTATGACACTACCTTGCAGAACGCCAGATATCACTTCTGTTCTACTCGATGATTTACCGTCTATCACTACAAACTGTGACCTCTCTGAGAGGAAATCACGAATCCAGTCACACAACTGATATGATACTCCAGATGCACGCAATTTGATTAATAGTCACTTGTGAGGAAAGGTATCAAAAGCCTTCTGGAAATCTAGGAATATGCAATCAATCTGAGATCCCTTGTCGACAGCTCTCATTACTTCATGGGAATAAAGAGCTAGCTGTGTTGCACAAGAACGATATTTTCTGAATCCGTGTTGGTTAGGTACCAATAATTCATTTTCTTCAAG
Organism: Schistocerca cancellata; assembly: GCF_023864275.1. Classification (NCBI taxonomy): domain Eukaryota; kingdom Metazoa; phylum Arthropoda; class Insecta; order Orthoptera; family Acrididae; genus Schistocerca; species Schistocerca cancellata. The sequence continues at coordinate 9,893,903 of NC_064635.1, read as the reverse complement.
GTGATTCACAATGTTCGAGTACAGTATATGCTATAAAATCCTACTGCAAATTGAGGTCAGTGATATGAGACTATAATTCAATGGGTTACTCCTATTTCATTTCTTGAATATTGGTGTGACTTGTGTTACTTTCCAGTCTTTAGGAACAGCCTTCCGTCAAGTGAGCAGTTGCATATGATTGCTAAGAAAGGCACTATTGTGTCTGCATACTCTGAAAGGAACCTGATTGGTATACCATTTGGACCGGAAGACTTGCCTTTCTTAAGTGATTTGAGTTGTTTCGCAACACCTACGATATCTACTTTTATGTCACTCATGCTAACAGCTGTTCTGGTTTCGAATTCTGGAATATTTACTCCATCTTCTTTCATGAAGGAATTACGGAAAACTGTATTTAGTATCTCCGTTTTGGTGGCGCCATCATCGGTAACATTTCTGTCACTATCACGCAGTGACGGTATTGACTGTTTTTTGCCACTGGTGTACTTTACATACGACCAGAATCTCTTTGGGTTTTCTACCATATTTTGAGACAATGTTTCATTGTGGAAACTATTTAAAGCATCTCGCATTGATGTCCACACTAAATTTCGAGCTTCCCTGAAACTTAGCCAGTCATGGGGATTTTTCGTTCTTCTGAATTTGGCACGCTTTTTTGTTGCTTCTGCAACAGTGTTCCGACATGTTTTGTGTACCATGGTGGATCAGTCCCATCTCTTATTAACTTACGCGGTATGAATCTATCTACTGCTGTCGATACCGTATCTTTGAATTTGAGCCATATCTGGCCTACACTTACATAATTATCTTGAAAGGAATGGACACTCTTTCTTAGGAAGGCATCAAGCGAATTTTTATCTGCTGTTTTAAATAGATATATTTTGCATTTATTTTTAGTGGTTTTGGTTGATATGGTTTCGAGCCTCGCTACAATGACCTTGTGTTCACTAATCCCTGTATCCGTCATTACGCTCTCTATTATATCAGGATTATTTGTGGCTAAGAGGTCAAGTGTGTTTTCACAATCATTTAGAGTTCATGTAGGCTCATGAACCAATTGTTCAAAGTAATTCTCAGAGAAAGCATTTATAACAATTTGGGAAGATGTTTTCTGTCTACCGTCGTCTTTGAACATCTATTTTCACCAACAAATCGAGGGTAGATTGAAGTCTCCACCAAGTGTAACTGTATGAGTGGGGTACTTATTTGTAATGAGATTCAAGTTTTCTTTGAACTGTTCAGCTATTAGATCATCTGAGTGGGGGGGTGGGGTCGGGGGGTGGTAGAAGGAGCCAATTACTATTTTCGTGCAGCTGTTGAGTATAACCTCTACCCATTTGCAGGACCTATCTGTATCAACTTCACTACAAGATAAACTACTACCAACAGACACAAACACACCACCACCTACTTTATTTAATGTATTCTTTCTGAACATGGTTTGCACCTCTGTAAAAATTTCAGCAGATTTTATCTCCAGCTTTAGCCAGCTTTCTGTTCCTATAACGATTTCAGCTTCAGTGTTTTCTATCAGCACTCGAAGCTCTGGTACTTTTCCAACACAGCTACAACAATTTACAACTACAATACCGTCTGTTGCTTGGTCAATTCTTGTCGTTTCTTGATGTTGAGCTGGTGATGTTTCCTTTTCAATACTGGTTACAGGTTTGTTTGATCCATGGGGGCATGTCACAGAAAAGCCAAACTATTAGGACGTCGAGGGTAGGTGGCCACCCTCCCACATGATTCCTCGTTTAACGCTGGTTCTGTAAACGTTGTAATCCTAACAGAACCAGTGTTAAATGAGGAATCTCGGAATATATTACAGCTTCTTATGTATTGCTTCTGTATGGACTGTGAAGACAATGTTAGGAGAAACTACAGTGCACAGAGAAGCATTTAAGCTATCAATCTTCCATCACCCCATACACAAATGGAGTACATAGGGACATTAACTCTGATTGTGATTCAGTATTTAAGGAGATCAAGCAGCTAGGGTCATCAGTCTCTTATCCACCTCCAGGGCAGTAGTAGTTTACTCAGCCTGTCTGCATAGAAAGTAAATTCTGTGCGCAAGTGTGAGAAAATGTTCTAAATGTTTACATAGCATGTATCCGAGGTGGAACATTGTAACTTAGCACAGCTTTCACATAGTGGGATATCAAAAACTGCCTAAACATCTGGGCTGGCCAGCACACAGAACCCTCGTCATTAATCCGCTGTGCAGATTCGATTCATGGCCAGCACATTTCCCATCCCAGAAGTGGTCGCGATAACACATGTGGCTACCTGATCGGGTCAAATCTCAATATTATGTACAATGAGAAGTGTCGTTTGTCATGTACCTCACAGTGGTAAGCAGCCAACTAATTTAGATACTAAAGAAGGTCACCAGAAATGATACAACAAGTTTATCCATGGCCAACTACACTCCCGTAAAACTAGATCTTAGAATATCAACTTTTGAAGAACAGTGCACTGTCGGTCATGGACATGGATGTAATGTTCCAAAGTTATGACAATTAGTTTTAATAAAAACCAAAAACACCTAAGAAGTATCCACATTGTATATGAATTATGCGCTGCACACAGGCATAAAAGGAACAGTGAGACAATTCCCAAATAAATGTAGTAAGGGGTTATAAATACTCCACTCCATTTTCCATTAGCTCACATTTTTGTGATTGTACCTTGTTCATCAGTATATGAAAAATGTGAAACCTTCAAACTTCTATAGTGTCAGGGCAGGACAGAACATTGGGATACGAAGAAGTTAGCCAGACAGTCTCGGAGAAATCCACACTGACACACCCTCAGCTGTTGCCTATGTCACAGCTGCAGCCTACACAGTGAGATATCTCTGTCATTTCCTCTGTAGAAAAGAAGAACATGGTATCTGTGGCCGATACCTTACAATCAAACCACTAACCACACAGCAGAAGGCAACGAGTTCCCACCCTGTCAAAGCACCTGTAAGTCGATTGCAGCTCACCTTACTTGCGACAGCCATTGCAGTATTTGGGGACACCACAGCATCACTGTTGGCAGCACCAGCTCACCTCCATGGGCAACGAGCTTTGGGCACAACTTCTGAGTATTCCTCCACTGGCCAGCATTAAAAGACACCACCCAGCAGCACACCAGTCAGTCTGCGAGTTCCAGTTCCAGTCTCGACTGCGACAGTTGACTGAGTTCCATTCGTGTACCGGCCAGAACCGAGACGTCAATAGTGTAGCAGATACATACCTCACTTGTGCCAATGTTTTCTTGCTGTGACAGACTGTGTACCCAAATTGTACCTTCGAGAACTGTTATCGAGTAGTCCAGGTCTCATCAGATCAGTTGCATTCTTCAGCCTTAACGTTGTGGTGTGTTCTCCGTGTCAATAATAAAATTCTATTGTTCTCGGTTACCTGGATACATCTCACTTCTTGCAGCACGCATTACACTAAACATGTACTATACTAATTTGTGGAGATTTTGAATTGAGGCCCTAAAGAGCAAAGTGCTGCACCTGCCACCATCACCCTTCATCCCCATTTTCCATTCTAGTTACTGCAGCAAGTGTAATGTGCAGGTCTCCTCACCATTCTGCAGGGCACTGGGAATTCTTATTGTTAATTTAAAAATGTTTATCTACTTAAGTTTTCACCTTCAGTATCCTCATACCATCTCTCGTGGTCTACGAGCCACATAGAATCACCATCTCAGTATAAAGTGGCTTATACTGGATACCAAACCTACAGAGACGGTTGTGATACAGGTGTATATGCCTACCACAAACCAGGAGGATGAGGAAGTTGAAGCTGTATATGAAGAGTTAAATGGAGCCATGAGGGGAATCAAAGGAGAAACAAATTTAATAATTATGGGAAACTGGAACGCAATAGTAGGAGATAAAGAGGTACAGCCAGCTGTTGGATGCTACGGCCTTGGTAAAAGGAATGATAGAGGAGACCGACTTATAGAATTTTGTAACAGGAATCAACTGATAATATCGAACACGTGGTTTCAACATCACCCCCGTAGAAGATACACCTGGAAGTCACCAGGGGATAGAGAACGATACCAAATTGATTACATTCTAGTCAAAAATAGATTTAGAAATCAACTAAAAGACTCTAGAGCATACGCAAGCCCAGATATTGTGAGTGATCACAACATGGTTGTTGCGGAATGCCGACTCAAGTTCAAATGCATAAGGAAGAAAATAGGAAATGGAAAACTGGATATAGGGAAGCTTGGAAACCGTGAGACGCAGAAGGAGTTCCAAGAAAGGGCTAAGGATCTAATTCAACAGCATCCTATAGAGAATGTAAAACAACATTGGGAAAATATGAGACATGGCCTAATAAAAGCAGCTGAAGAGATAATTGGAAAACAAAAACCTGAAAAGAGGAAGGAGTGGATAACTGATGAAATAGTACTTATGTTTGAGGAAAGAAGGAAGCTCAAAAATAATGAAACGGAAGAAGGGAAAACGGCATACCGAGTGCTTAGGAACAAAATCAACAGGAAGTTGAAGCAAGTAAAAGAAAGATTCCTTGAAGACAGACGCAAAGAAGTTGAAGACCTTCTGAAGAAAGGGAACCTTGAATTAGCATACAAAACAGTGAAACGCTTCTTCTCAGGAGGACAAAGGATTAGATGTAATGCCCTAATAAGAGAGGATAATAAGATGGTGTATAATCATGAAGATATAGCACTTACGTGGAAGGAATACCTAGAAAAATTATATGGAGGCAACGTACAAGATGACATGATTGAAAGCGAGGACGAAGTAGATAAAGATGAACTAGGAGACAGCATACTAAGGTCTGAATTTGATCAGGCACTACAGGCACTTAAACACGGAAAAGCACCAGGAATTGAGTCATTGCCTGCAGAAATCATCAAAGCAGCTGGAACAGAAATAAAAGATAAACTGTATAAATTAATCTGCCAAATATATGATACTGGAGAGCTGCCTGAGGACTTCAAAAAGTGTATTATTGTTCCATTACCAAAGAAAATGCCATCAAAATCGTGTGCACAATACAGAACCCTCAGCCTAACATCACATGCATCAAAAATTTTGACGACCATCCTCCTCAGAAGAATTGAAGGGAACGTGGAATGCATGCTCACAGAAGACCAGTTTGGCTTTAGAAGAGGGAGAGGTACGCGAGAAGCCATTATGGGCCTAAGGCTCATAATAGAAAAAAGAATGGAAAAAGGAAGGGACACCTACATAGCATTTATTGACCTCGAAAAAGCCTTTGATAAGGTTGAATGGAAAAAGCTATTCCAGATATTGAGGGAAACTGGAGCTAAGTATAAGGACAGGAGAACGATATGGAACATATACAAAGAAGAGGTGGCAATAGTGAGATGTGGGGAACATCAACAACAAGCAAAAATTAAACAGGGTGTGAGACAGGGATGTGCACTCTCCCCTGTCCTCTTCAATATGTACATACAGAAAGCAATGGACGAGGTCAGAGAAAAGTTAGGACAAGCTAATGGAATCAGGATCCAGGGAAAAATAGTTGATATGCTGCGTTTTGCGGATGACATTGCTGTCCTAGCGGAAAATGAGGAAGAATTACAAGTAGTGTTGGAGGAAATGGAAAACACTCTTGCTACATGGTACAACATGAAAATTAATAAGTCAAAAACAAAAATCTTAGTTGCAAGCAAACAAAATAATCAAGCAATTACGAATATAAGGCTGAATGGAGAGAAGCTGAAAGAAATACAAGACTTTGTCTACTTGGGAAGCAGAATAACATCAGATGGTCGTAGTAGGAAAGATGTAATAAGTAGAATAAATCAGGCAAAGATTGCATTCTATAAAAGGAAAGGACTCCTCACATCAAATATGATAAGTCTGTCGTTAAGGAAGTGGTTAATAAAGACCTTTGTTGGGGGTGTGCTTCTCTACGGCAGCGAAACCTGGACACTTGGAGAGGACGAAAGAAGAAGGATTGAAGGATTCGAAATGTGTCTGCGAAGGATGTTAAAAATTCCATGGACGGCCAGGATGACAAATGAAGAAGTCCTGCAGAGAGCGGAGGAAGTTCCAGTTCTTTGGAAGACGGTCAAGAAGAGGAGAGATATATGGATGGGACACATTCTGAGACATGAAAGTCTTCTCCACACTATAACGGAAGGCCTTGTGGAGGGCAAAAGGGCAAGAGGCAGACCTAGAAGAAAGTACATAAGCCAGATAATGCAGGACCTAGGATGCGGAAGTTTCACGGAATTGAAGAGGCTGGCCGACAATCGCACTGAATGGAGAGCTGCTGCAAATCAATCTTAGGATTGGCAACTTAAGAAGAAGAGATTCTGGTGAACTGCCAACGACTATTCCACACACGCCACCAGAGTGACCGATGGGTCCACGGAAGGAAAATCACGTGTCAGTTGTGAGGCCCGGCCGGAGTGTCGAACAGAAGGTGGACTCGTCTCTGGCTCTGGCTCTCACCTCGGCACATCTTTTCCTCTCCCAGTGTTCTCAGCATCGTCCCACTGCTGAGCGACACCTACCACCACCGTCCGACTGGCCAGTGTGTGTTCTGAGATGTGAGGGCTACTCAATTTTATGCTGTATACTGGAGTATAATGAGGATATTGGCTTTGAAACCTCCTGCTTTATTTAGAACATTCCCTGTGGATGCCCGCTCTCCTTGTAACTCCTGAAGTCACCACTTTGTACTTGTACAGTAAAGCCCAGTTTCCACAGTACAATATAATGTACCCCTTAATATCACAATGTTTGTAGACGCACAGAAAGTAAATGTCCTATGGTGAACTAACTATTCTAATGCTGTCAACATTTATATAATTTCATAAAGGCAGAGATTTTATATTAGCTGATAAATGCTACTTATCTTCCTATGGCTGTCTCATTGTCTAGGGTGTCGGTTCCTGTTTATACTTTAAATGATTAATGGAAAATCTCATATAAAGATGTGAAACAAATACTAACAAAGAGATAGAGGGGCTGGCCAGTACTTACCTCAGCTCAGTACAGCCGATAGATACACATAAAACAGAACCGAAAATTTACATTCCTAGCTTTTGGAACAAATGTTCCTTCATCAGGGAGGAGAGAGGGGAAAGAAAGGGAAGAAGGGAAAGGAGATTCAGTTACTCACAACCCAGGCTATGAAGCAACAGGGAAAGGAAAATAGCCTGGGTTGTGAGTAACTGAATCTCCTTTCCCTTCTTCCCTTTCTTTCCCCTCTCTCCTCCCTGATGAAGGAACATTTGTTCCGAAAGCTAGGAATGTAAATTTTCGATTCTGTTTTGTGTGTATCTATCGGCTGTACTGAGCTGAGGTAAGTACTGGCCAGCCCCTCTATCTCTTTGTTAGTATTTGTTTCACCTGTTTATACTTTTCAATTTATAGGTCCAAGATTTTTTGTTTCAGTAAAAGTTTTTGGAATATCACTTTCTACAACACCACATGTTAAGAAAATTCATTGTGCAACATTTCAACACAACACAAAGAACTCGATAGTTACATTGACAAATATTGACAACAACTACAACTATTATGGTACATTTGGCACTTAAAATTTCTGTAAGTGTTAAGTACTTTGCTTCCAGATCCTTCTAGAATATGTCGTTCAAATGAATTTTATTGTGGCTGTCTTAATTGAAATTACTGTCAGGTGTAATCTACATAATGTTTCCTGGAAATAATAATTTACCCCTATATAAAGATTTATGTGCTTAATAACAGAGGCTGCAAATTTTGACAACATAAAAATTATCAGCTTCCTGTCTTTGCATAATTGTTGATTGAATTATCGATAATAAAATTGGAAAAATTAAAAATGAAACCAGAAATTTTGTTTACATGGAAACTAAAGCGTAACAATATTAGTTTCACTGTAAATTGGTTTTTGGCTCATTTAAGTTAACAATTGTGATTACTAATTTTCATGGTTCAAGACCGATGTTACTAAATGGATCAATATAAAAAATAAAATTATATTATCAGAAAACATAGTGTTTTGGTGATCAAATATATGCAAAATTATCTTTTGGTGTTGACTATATAATTTAAGTATAAAAATTAACTCAAGTTAAGGCGAAATCTGTATGGAGTCGAACACTTCAGTGGAAGTTCTGAGGAGTCAAGATTCATTACAACAGTCAGTGGAGACTAACACACAGTGCTCACCAGTGCAGCTGCCGGTAAGCTGGCTCACATGAAGTTAAAGGCAGTAACCACCAGACATCTTCAGGAACTAGGACAAAGTTCATTTACTCTCTCATTTTCATTCGTTCGACCAGCACCAGTTCGATTGTTTTTGTACATGAATAGTTAGCATTGTGGTAAAAAAATAAACAGTTTCAAAGTTGTTAAATAAATACTTTTAATTGTACGAAAAGAAAATTCAGTCAAGAAAATAATAAATTACGGGACAGTATCACTTGCCAGACCTACCTTCGGGAGACGAAATGTTTAGTATCACCAGAACAAAAATATAAAAGTAAAAGAAATGCTCTGCCTAGCTTTTGGAACTAATACATCTACATCTCGACTGTGAGATGCGTGGCAGAGGTTGCTACCCATTGTACCACTTGTTAGAGGTGCTACCCATTCCATTTGCATATGGAGTGCAGGAAGAACATTCAAATGCCTCTGTGCATGCTATAATTAATCTAATCTTATCCACGCGATCCTTGCAAGAGTGTTTCATAGGGGGTCACAGTAATTCCTACAGCAGGGCTTAACAAGTCGCAGATTGCGAGCATGCCCACTCGGGATCCTGCTTGCGAGCATTGCGGTGTGGTGGGGAAGGAGGAAAATGCGCTTGCACCGTGAGATAGGAGAAGTGCCAACTGTGAAATGGGGTGGGGGGGGTCACTATTGGGAGCAGTGCCATCTAATAACAGCAACAGCGGGTTGACATCGTGTAACACCGACAATGTCTTTGCACTTCAAATTGCAGAGCAAGGAGTCATCATTTTACACTAAAGAAAGAATAGTTTGCAAAATGATCTTTTGTACCATAAAACCCTGAATACTTTCAGAAAGTTCAATTTACAAACATACTACATGTCTTACTCTGTCAAAGAATACAGAAATGGAAAATGTGAATGGCAATGTGTACATGAGGTTTTGAAACCTAAAAGAAAGCTCCCTGAAGAGAAGGAAAGGAAAAAAAAAATCTAGTGAGTGTACTGTTCGGATGAGCTACAAAATTGCACTACTTGTAGCAAAGTCTTTGTGCCCTTCCATAAATGGTGATTTAATAAAAGTATGCTTGGTAGTTGTAGCTGAACATTTATGTCCACTTTGGGTACTACGATGTCACACAGTGCTGCTGCTATCAAATGTGTCAATCATGTGTCCCTCAAAGATTGCAGTGGATGACATTCAGAGCCAGTTTGCAAAATGTTTCCAAAACGTTTGTTGTATATTGTTTAGCACTCTACAAAGGTGTGGGAATCACAGGCACACAGCTGGATATGGCAGTCTTGGCAACATCAAAGGCAGTACAGAAAATGTAAGTTTGTCATGGAATTTATTAGTTTGTGTGTCTACTGGTGGAGCACCAATCATTTTGGAGAAAAAAAAAAAAATCAGGATCTGTATCACAACTAAAGAGAAAAATGGAAACAAGACTTCTGGTAACCAAGTTGTGCTGATCCCAAGTTGAAGCAATTACCTGAAATGCGACAAGGAATATAAGGACAGTATACATTTCTCCAAGTATTTCTCTCAGCATCTGTTTCCTCATTTAAACAAGTCTCCACCCAACTATCTACTCTATTCCGTGGTACAGTACTCACTGCTTGCAGGGCTGTGCTCACCGACTGCTCACAGAGCGCATTCGCGGTGAAGCCCTGCCTGAGAATGATCATTTCTTGCCGGTTCTTGAAACTTTGTAAGTACGGTTTCTCAGGAAATTTTGTATCTATTTTCAAGTGTTAGCCACGATTCCAACTGCGACTCATTGATATTAATAGTCATAGGATACCATTGTTTTTGTTTTGTGAAGTGCACATTTTTGAACATTTATAGCAAGCTGCCAATCCCTGGACCACTCTGAAATCTTAAGATACAACTAAATATTTGTGCAGCTGTGTCCAGACAGTACATTATTGAAACTGCACCATGTGGGAAAGGTCAGAGTTCACAATTAGTAAGTCTGCAAGGCCATTAATATACAATATGAAGTGCACACACTTCCCCGGGGCACAGCCGAAGTTAATTCTACATCTGTCAGTGACACACTATCGTAGATAAACTGCATCCTTCCTACCAAAAAACTTCAACCATTCACAAATTTCACTCAGTGCCCCCATATGATTATTTTGATAGCAAGTGCAGTTTTAGTCTGAGTGAAATGCTGTTTGGAAAAAGAGAAATAAATTCTCCATCTGCCTGAATGCCTAGATTCATGGCTTTCAGCACATAATTTTTCAGAACCCATCCTGTTGGCATGGGGGAAGTCATTCTGTTTGAGATAATATGTCTGATCTCATAATATGTTCTAATATTCCACAACAAATGTATGTAAAGGGTGTTGGACAGTATTTTGCGATCACTTGTGTTCTCTTTCCAGACATGTGACCTCTGCTTTCTTCAAGGGACTCATGGTAGATTATGATTAACATGGGCTAGCTGAGAAATTCTTTGTAGAATATCATAATTTATGGAGTGGGAAAATGTTCTTACTGCACACGATAGAAATCTTGTACTAGCTTTAGCAATTCCTTAGATCACCTATTTGTATCAAAGTAACTCAACATCTTTTACAGTAATGTAATGTATACATTAACAGAGTATGGACTTAGCCTTAATTGTATAAAGCATTTAACCTTAGGTTGAGACAGAAAGAGACTCCACATCAAGGTTAACCAGGGAATTTGCCTTGTATAAACATTAGCCCTAGATCACATTGCCGTAAAGTATGATCATATTTCACTGGAGAAAATTCACGGTTCAAAATCAAGTTCTCTAATTGTCAGTTTATAGTGTAGTGGCACTATGATTCGTTGCTTTTGTTTTCAGCAGATATCAACTAAAATAATAATAAAAAGTTGTTATTAACACAAAAAAATGGCAAGTAAATATGTGAGTATGCCATTCCTATGACACTGATGCTCAAAATACTTTTTAAGATCTGGAATGTTAGGTTACAAAGAAAATTATCAGCTGTTGTGTGTACTTAATGAACAACCTCATAACAGCTCTTGGAAGACTATTTATTCTAAGTGATTAGTTCAAAGGCATTTTATAGACACTTAGCAGCAGAGTAAGAAATATTTGCAGTAAACAGTTAATTATAAGAATTTTGACAGCTCTCTTTCAGCTCGAGTAACAGTAACTAAGCAGTTCATATTAAATTTTTAACTATTGAATGCACCATTAAACTACTAAGACAATTTCATGTGCATTAATAAAGAGAACATAAGCAAGTATGCTAAAATAAACTAACCACAAATCTCCATTGCAATTGTTTTGGTGGCTCAGAGGTGCGGTTGTGGACTCCAGAGCAGAAGATGACGTGTTTGAACCCACATCAATTCTTGAAATGTTTTTTCGCCTTTTGTTACTACTTTATTTTCTTGGCCGTAAAGATAATTATAACATTACCATGTCATTCCATGCCACTAAAACTATACCATAATCTCCGTTTTTCAAGCGTTCTGGACCAGTGTTGGGCAAAATTCCGTGTGCAACGACCTTATGTGATGTGAATTACATTGTTTCCTTTTGTTTACATTACAAATATCTGAGCATTCAGATGTGTCCACTGAGGAGGAGGAGGAGGAGGAGGAGGAGGAGGAGGAGGAGACCCTACAACCCCCTCGCGCATTCCGTGAAATGGTGATCCCACTGAGTTAAATAAGTCATTTAAGCCGAGATTTAATTTTGAGAAAAGTACTGTAGAGCAGGTGGAACTAAGGCTCAGAGACTATCTGATGAAATCAATCAAAAGAAAACATCCACTGACTGCAATGTGTATTTTGCTGTTAACCTTAGATTTTACACCACAGGAAGCTTTAAATTAGTGGTTGGTGATCTGTATAAAGCAGACTTACGAACAGCTTGCAGAGCTGCTCATAAGAGAGAAAGTCAACAACTTCTCTCCATTCCTTTAACTTGTTGGCCACAGTGACATTTATTTTTTGCACTCAGTTATATCTTCATACTAGCTCAACACACTTCCCACTAGCAAATCTCTCTCATATTAAGAGAAGTTTGATGATTGCTCCTTTTTCTGTTTACTTGCTCCCACGGTTATAGCAAGACATCTTCAATAGTAAATACTGTGCCTCTATGAAGTAAGATATCTGCTGTCAAAGTGCAATAATTCTATCAATATCTGATTTTAGTCATTTTGCCAAGTATGTTCATGCTATCCAATATCAAATCTGTATCCGCTTTCGTGGATCCATTAGTGTTATACAGTACAGCTGAGACCTGAATATAGTTCAGTTTCTCATCTAATGTCAAATCTGATTTCCAGTCGGCGATTTTTACACAGTTGGCCCTTAAGGTTCATCTTGCTGCACAGTAGTCAATATTATAAAGATATTTTGATTTTCGTAATAGTTTTTTCCTCCAGACACAGAGTAAAGGTTACAATGAAGTGGAAATAGAAGACTTGTTCCTCCAGAGACTTAAAATACTATGGTGTTCCGATTGGTGAAAATCAGTGAATGAGGTTGATCTTCACAGTACAAATTTTGGTCACAATATTATGTACAGGAAAATTTATATTTACAGCACCTGTGACCTCTCAGAATCCGAAATTATTAATAAAAAGTAGATATGTTCAGAAAAAAGCCTCACTTCCTGGGGTACCTTCATGGTATTTCATTTTCCTATTTCTGTCATCAGTCTAGATTCGTTTGATTAGGCTCATCATGAATAGTCTTTATACTGTGCCAACCTCTTCACCTCTTGATTAGCACTTGCCAATCCAACATCCCACATTGTTGTTGGTTACTTCCAATTTCTGTCTTCCCCACAGTTTTCACCCTATACAGCTTTGTGTATTAACACAGACTTTACTCCTGTATGTCTTAACCCTCGTCCTGTCATCCTGCCCCTCCTCGTCTACATTTTTCACACATTCCTCTCCCGAATAAATGCTTCAAATCTCAGATTTGTCAGTCTCAAACTTTCTGACCGTCTCTGTTGTCATTGTCAGAATAGATTTCATTAGACCATCAGGTTCTTCAGTTGGCCAAGTTATGTCAAGGAAACATCACAGAGTCACGGAAGTTTTAGAACAATAACACAGTTATGTGCTTATTCGAGTGTGTCACCACAAAACACAATGGTCATGTTCCTGTCCTCACTGATTCTCATATTGTCAGTGCACCTGTTTTTGAAATTCCTTTTACAGTACTAGTTGCACATGTCATACTTTGATTCACTTTTTTATCAGTTTTCCCACAATCCAAAACTCACAAGGTAATCATAACATAGTTTTACTCCATTTACTCTGAAGACACTTAGTCCTCAGTTATCAACACAAGTGCGTGATGCCCCAATATTTGTGGGGCAGTATTCTTTTCGTTTTTGTAAGCTTTTGAGCTAAGATCTGGATAATTACATTTCACACTAAATAGCTCCAGTAGAAAATCAAATTTCATTTGTTGTTACTGGGCTCTGAGGGCCATGATGATGGGTTGCAGGTGCAAGTTTCCATTGCCTGTGGTAAAGCAGTGAAGATTTCTTACCTACACAAATGTCAAAAATTAACATTCTTGTATACTTATTGCTTTAACCACACAGTTTAGATATGCAAGTTTTATTTTTTTATTTTTGAATAGGCATGAAATCTAACACTTGCAAATGACCATTAGGTCAAATTGGCAATTGTGGTCGTTTTAATAAGGTATCTGGAGATAAACTTTTTTTAACAAAGTCTCACATTAAAGTACCCTGCTGAAGACAAGATTCTTAACATTTTGGTATTTTATGTAGTGAGAAATTCTGTAATAGCCAAAAATATTTTAATTTATAACTTTATTAACTGAACATAAAATACATAAAACTAGAAACACAAATAATATAAATAATAATTCTTTACAATCACTTATCCGACTACAATTTCCATTTTAAGTGAACACATACGAAATTTGGATACATTTGATTTAACTGTAAACAGCAATGAAAATAAATACAAAACAAACATCAATTATCCCAACTGCCAACAACACTAAGAAATTCAATCCATATTTAAAAAGGATTCTATTAAACGTATGCCGAAAATAGGCACAAAACCAATAAAAAATGCTAAATTTTCCGATTGCTATGTCAGGATTAAGAGAAAATGCTTAGTCAAAAATCCATATAAAACGTCTAGCTACACGATACATATGCAAAAATCTTAAGAGCAATACTAAATACAATTGCAACTTTTCTACAATCCAGAAAAATACCACATTATAAAAATTGCCATGCGAAGACACTTTAACCAGTGACTAACCTGTATTATGCACATACGTAGAAAGGGAGTTTAAAACAAATATATTATTTAAGGGTCAGAGCAAACTGTATTCTTGATGTGGCTTTAATGTGCTGTGATTCCTGGCATACTGTCACTGGCAGTTTTAAACCTTGACATTTTTACAACAGATTTCACCAACAACTTCGATACAAAATGGGAAGTATTTCCATTGTTTCAAATAAAAGCAGATACAAGAACCACGAGTAATATTATCCTTGGTCAACACTAAACTGTAAACTACTACCGACATTAAATGAGACGTAAGCATATTGCATATGCTAAAAAGATTAATCACAAAAGAACGAAACCAGTACTATGGTTCATTCAGTCAGCATTTACTACACACCAATTTTACAAACATATCTGTACAAGGGCTTGCTACAAATACCACAAAACTTGGCAGTCAGTCATAATAATTATGACCATACTATGTACACAGTCTGACAAACGCAGCTTTGTTCATACAACTACTGCACTTCAACTTTACTCAGTCTTACATTAGGAAGAAGATACGTGTTTTCATTTCCTGTGCATGGCATCCAACTGTTTTATACACATTTCCATGTCTTCACTGTCAGCAGTAAATCCCGATAATCTGGAAATTAAGACACACATTACTGAGTGGCATTTTCCAAACACTATCACTTAACATATCTGTCTGAACAGTGTAGCTTAAAAATTCTTGGTAACTGTTTCCTAATGCAATTCACCCCCCCCCCCTTCCCAATTATTGAAAAAGTCTTTGCATTTAAATTATTGTGTATAAAAGACTGGATTTTCCAACCAGTTTGATCACAGTCCCAACAAGTGACAAAGCAGAAATTTAAATGCTGCATACATTTCTCCTGATTCAGAGGCATAGCAAAACACACATATTTTCCAATCCCAAGTTGTTCTGGGCCATATACCACATTTATAATGCAATGAGAGTTCACAGAATTCCATATCAGTTTATCCAGGATGGAGGATCAGATTCTAAGATTGCAATTTTCATATAACTGATTAGTGAGTGAATATAATAGAGGGGAAACATTCCACATGGGAAAAATGATCTCTGCCCAAACTCTTTGCCTTTACAAATGTCTGCTTGTGTCTGTGTATATGCGGATGGATGTGTGCGTGTGCGCGCGAGTATATACCTGTCCTTTTTTCCCCCTAAGGTAAGTCTTTCCGCTCCTGGGATTGGAATGACTCCTTACCCTCTCCCTTAAAACCCACATCCTTTCATTTTTCCCTCTCCTTCCCTCTTTCCTGACAAAGCAACTGTTTGTTGCAAAAGCTTGAATTTTGTGTGTATGTTTGTTTGTTTGTGTGTCTATCGACCTGCCAGCGCTTTTGTTTGTAAGTCTCATCATCTTTCTGATTAGTGAGTGATATGAACATTCATTAACAGAAGGTGTTTGAAGTGATGACCATTGGTATCAATGCAGTGCTGCAATCTTCTTATCATGGACTGAGTGCTATTCCTTATCACTTCAGCACTTATCGAAGCACATGCTCTGATAATTCTCTCTCGTATATCATGCAAATAGTAAATATCCACCGAATACAGCGTATCTAACGTGCCACTGACATGTGAACACCATTTGACAGTTTCGCAATACATCACTAATAGGAACGGTAAGACTATCGTCGAATCAAGCGATTGTGAATACTGTATTTCTTCGAAGAAAAAGTCGATATACTTCTCACTTATGGAGAACGCCAACAAAATTCAGTGAGGGCTAGAGACATACACTGAAATATATCCTCAATGTACTCATTATATGCATTGTTCATTTATATATGTGTACGATAAATTGAGAACTAGATCTTTAATGAATTGTGAACAAATCTGACAAAGGAAAGTTACTAACGAGGAAATGGAAACTGGTACTCTTGTCACTGTGGGTCAAGGTCCTTGTGTTAGTTCACTTCAAATCACAAGGAAATCTGGCATGAGCCAGAGTAATTTTGTTTATGTTCTGCATTGCCATAAATATCATCCTTACCATATCAGTCTCCACCAAGAATTAACTGGTACAGATTATATGCATCCCATTGAATTCTGCCGATCGGCTCAATTTCAGATTCAGAGGGATGACACATTAATTTGATTTTATTTATTGACGAGGCTACATTCGCGAACCATGAAAATGTTAATTTGCGTTAACATACATTATTGGGCAATTGAAAATCTATGTTGGCTGCACACCAAAAACTGTGGTTGGTGACTGTATGGTGTGAGATTCTGGAGGACAGAATTATAGGCCCCTATTTCATCAAAGAAAATTTTAATGGTAGGAAGTTGGGTTGTTTGGGGAGGAGACCAGACAGCGAGGTCATTGGGCTCATCAGATAAGGGAAGGACAGGAAGGGAGTAGGCCGTATCTAGTACATTTTTCACTGATGGCTAGAAATGAGTTGCAGACAATTCCCAAATCATGGGATTGGGTGCAGAGGAGATGTGACGTGGCCGGCATGGGTGCAGAGGAGATGTGACTTGGCCGGCATGTTTGCCAGACTTGATGCCTCTGGATTTTTTTTTGACAATAGGCAACTAGTCAGTATCAAAGCTCTGCAAGAGCATTATACACCAACATGAGACGCACAATGAAGAATTGTTTCACAATGCATCTTTGCTTTCTTACTCTGATGGAGTCTAATGGCATTTTAGCTTTAAATTATGTATTTCTACAAGGAAATACGCAGTAAGTTTCCCAATTCATGTTACACACTTCTAGATGGGACTTAATAGATCAACTTTGACATAGAAACATGCCTGGAAACAACATCCAACAGTGCTACAGAGTGTCAAAGTTGTAGGCACTGGAACCTGTAAATGAACATATATGCAGGGATATTGTGTGATGTTACAAACTTTCTATGATGATGGAGAATAACAACTTTATCAACTTGAGGTAAAGGTTGCTGCACCAGATTCAAATGAGTAAAGTTATATGCAAAATAGGTTCTGATACCTCTGACAGTGGAATACAAGTACTGGTACATTTGTAGCTAACATTGTATAGCAGGCAACTTTCAGAGGTGGTAGTACAGACCAAAACAAGAAAACTAAACATGGGCTCTAAAATGCATACCCAAGGAGCTAAGAGCACTTTTTCAACAGAGGACAGGTGTTTCATGGTAGTGAAGGTTAACAAGTGCTTACAGCTCCTCAGGTATACTTTTTAGAGCCTGTGTTTACTAGACTTTTTTCTTTATTTTAGTTCATACTGCCAACGCTGAAAGTTGCCTAGGTTAGCAAGAATACTACCAGTACATGTATTACACTGTCTGAAGTATCCGAACTGTTTTCGCTTACAACTTCCAACTCATTTCCAGTACAGGAACCCTTATCTCGAATTGATACATTTCGTCATGGAATCATCTTACACACACACACACACACACACACACACGCACGCACGCACGCACGCACGCACGCACGCGTGCATGCCAGCGCATATAACTCGTGCTCTGTAGTGTTGTTGCATGACATTTCTTGAAATGGGATCCTACGTAAAACTATGTACCACATCCCCTCTACAACCTCTAGAAGTGTGTAACATGAATTGTTAAATACACTGTATACATATTTGCATATCTGTCAATATAAAACAACTATTTGTGTTTCCTTGTTTTATAGATCTTGATAATCAGATAATGCAATCCCACAACAGGTTGTGTCAAATACGTTACACATTTTCAACAGCTGGTGTGTAATATTCTCAGTACTGCCAGCCGTTTTGTTTCTCATTAACACGAGTCTTAAATGGCCAAGCAGTTCTAGGCGCCTCAATCCGGAACTGCCCTGCTGCTACGGTTGCAGGACCAAATCCGGCCTCAGGCATGGATGTGTGTGATGCCCTTAGGTTAGTTAGGTTTAAGTAGTGTTAAGTCTATGGGACTGATGACCTCAGATGTTAAGTCCCATAGTGCTTAGAGACATTTGAACCCTTTCACTTCTTGACACTTCAGGAAACTCACCAAACTATGTAAAAATCAAAGTGTCTGTATTGACTGAAGGTCTGTAACATCCAACTGAGGCTGTTCCTTTTACAACTGATACAAAGAACAAATGAGTATGAAGGACACACACACACACACACACACACACACACACACACACACACACACACCTGTTCACCATTGCGTCACACTGCTGGGGCGTCCACTGTCCCCTCTTGATGGCCGCCATGCATTGGGCAACCAGAGATTTGAAGCACTGCTTGCGCGTCGCGTTGTGCGGCGGGTTGTCCCAGAGTGGCGTCGCCCTCACGTATGCCCACGCCAGGCATACGTAGTCCACAACCGCCTCCCAGTGGCAGCTCTCCACCAGCTGCCGGCCTTGCTCCAAGACAAATTTCTGCAACAAAACAGTTCATTGTAACACTCTTGTGGCTATCAGATTCGTCTTAGCTTTAGAAATGTAGATTCCGATTAAAAAGAAATTGGTACAGTGACGTTACAAAGACACTAGTGAATATACTCCTGGTGCAATGTTTAAAAAAGTGGAGGGTAGCTAATTTTAAATCTATGGAAAGCAGTCCAATGGTAAGGTTAGGAACTTCAGAGCGAAAGCCATGCATACACAGTGACATCGACTGACGACATGTCAGTGAAGGATGCTTAGCTACGGTTAGGGCTTTCATACCTACTGTGTGATGGGCAGTTTCGTGGTATGTTTCATGCAAGTCTAAGACGTCTACAAAAACTTTCCAGAATATAATTTTTGCAGTTACAATTATGTCAATTTCTTGACCTACATATATGAGTGAGCAACTTTCTTCCGTAGCAAAAACAATGAAATCTGCCCACAGAAAATCACTGACAAACTGAGGTTAAAAATGAAACGATAGTGACAATATTACAATTCAAATAGCTTTAGGCAGCTAGAAGTTGCTGACAGCTAGGCCGCCGGCGAGCCCAGTCTGACGGGGCACACGTTCGCCAGCTAGCAGCTACACGTGGTACTTCACTGCAGGAAAACACCTCTGTATGAGTGCTGGTTTACTACTGCCAACCCACCATCTGCCAAAGTAGCAAAGGCAGATGAGTGTGATGTCAAGAGCCACACGACAACCAAAACTGACTAAGTAGTGGAAGATTGTCACCAGAATCCAGCAGTTAGTTCTCTTAAAGTGAATCACTGCAGAGACAGTTTAAATGTCAATGGTTTGTTTTATAGTTTTGTGGGCTAATACCCAGAACGATTTTATTCAAATTGACTCCCTATTTGCACTGCATGCACATAATTAATGTTTGGTATAAAATCAGAGATGCTCAGCATTTCTCTATAATATATTAAGAAGTACACATTGCAACACTTATTAAATGGGGAAATGTACCAAATTAAAAAGATCTGACTATGGTGAATTAACATACATTAAGAAATTACACAAAATTTTGATATTCACGGATATGAATAGACTTGTGGCAGTGTGGATTAGAGACTGGTGGCTGGCTTTCATCTTAACTGTGCAGATCTCTACAGAAGGGTCATTTAGATCACTCCATCTGGTAACAGATTCCCTAAACTTCGTAGGTGGGAACTTGTCAACATATCCCTTCTTTCGAACCACTCTTCTGTACTTTACCTCCAGTAAATTCTCCACTGAATACTGTAACATTGTTTTGTTTTATTTATTCACTTTTTACTACCCTGATCCCAAAACTTGTTTCATATTTTTAATTGTGCTATTCATTTCAGTTCATCTGTACATCTTCATCATAGTATTATATTAAAGGTTGTCAATTCTACTAAATACTTAGTGATTACAAACAACGAACTGGAACCATCACAGAAGGAAAGAGAAAGATTGTGTTTTATTCTCAGAACACTTAGCAAATGCAAGAAGCCTACGAAATAGATTGCCTACATTACACTTCTCTTCTGAAGTACTAATGCGCAGTACAGTGTCCTTACCAGACAGGACACACATGCGTCAAAAATGTTCAAAGAAGGGCAGCTCGTTTTGAATAAGTCAGTCACGGATACAATAAGACAGTTGGGGTGACAATCACTAAAAGTAAACTCACATTGTGGCGAGATCTTTTCACAAAATTTCAATCACCAACTTTCTCCACTGAATGCGAAAGTATTTTATTGGCTCTCACCTACAGAAAGTGGAATGTTCACCATGTTAAAATAATTGAAATCTGAGCTCACATAGGAAGATTTAGGTGTTCATTTTTCCCACGTGCCATTCCAGAGTGCGACAGCTGACAGATATTCAAAGTGGTTCTGTGAACTCTCTGCCAGGCACTTTCTAAGTAGACCCATCATTTCTGGACTGAAGACAGCACAGATTTTACCAACATATACTATCTTTGGCCTCCTATGTTCCAAACTACTCTCCTTCCCTCCCAGTCCTTACAGCAGTTTGGACGTGTCTCAATGTGGGTACACATGGAACATGCTTGTACAAAAAAGTGTGGTTAAAGAAATAAAGTATTATTCCTATCTTTACTATCAGTGGTAGATACGCTATGGAAGCTATCACAATACTACTTTTTTTCTCCTCTTTTCCATATAATACTGTAGTCTGACTGCCCCTATGTTACAGTGCAACCTTTGTACTGAATTTAATTTAACAGGACGAAACAAACTCAAATCACTGAGTCAGAACTAACAAATGTTTTCACAAGCCTCCCTATTCTCGGTACATGTGCTGAACAGTGCACACACTTTAACAATTGCACGAACTCGAGTAATCCAAATCTGATCAAGCGTCAAGCTTCTTGTACGGTCCTAATGCTTGCACAAATTAGGCCTACACATATTCTAGCATGCTCGTTCAAACACATCTGGACATACATGCTTGTCAAGCTTGCAGTCACATGTGTAGCCACCTATAACCTGGGCTCAGGAACTGAAAGTTGGGTACTTTTTCTCTTTTGAATGTGTGTACACAATACTGGAATTTGACCTCATTAAGGTAAGAACTGAACATCTATTCTTTGGTACATAACCAGTGTACTGAGATTCACAGTGATGGCCTTTTACTGTTTTTCTTACTTCATCAAACTGAAGGAAACAAAAGGCAAGAATTAGAGAAGGAAAGCACTAAACATGTACTGTAACCTCGAGATGAAATGTGGCCTTAAATTTTACTGACGAGATACACACGGCAAAGAAAACCTCGCCGAAAGTAGCGGTACAGCTACCATACTGTAAACTAACAACTGAGCACGACCAAAACTTCTCGAGCAGCAAAGAAGCTAATGCTGCAGCCAATACGTATGTGAAAAATATCGAGAACACCTGTCAGTTGTAAACTCATCTCCAAGTTATTTTGTAGGCTACTGCTTTTGATGATACACGGTCCGATGATATTAGTGTGGCCACCACCTGTGCTCGATGGCAATGTGCAATAGCAACTCACAGACAGCAGGTGGCAACACTAGCAGTGGAGGGTATAAAGCAAATTGGGGCTTCATGGAAAACAGTGCAGTTATGATCATAATGCGGAAACGGACCGATTTACCCGACATCCAAAAGGGCTCGGTTATTGGCTTTTGGGGCAAGGTCGAAAGCATTTCTGAAACGGCTGGCTGCGAACTGCCGCTGTGGTTTAAGTATACCGCCTGTGGCAAAATGGCATTATCCAAAAATGGCACCAAGACATCTGTGGTGCACCACGAGCCACAGATGAACAATGTCTGCCAAGATGTGTACGGGCAAATGTTGAGCAGCTGACCATCCAGATGAGACGAGGGGCCGCCAACAGTGTCCCAACAACCTTTCAGTGAATATTGCTGCGTACGGGCCTCCACAGCAGACCCCTAGTTCACACATCCTTACCAACTACTGTTAATCGGTGGTGAAGGCTGGAATTTGCACAACCGTACTGCAAATAGACTTTCACCAAGTGGAGACAGGTGGGCTTTTCAGGTGAATCACATTTTATGCTCCTTAGGACAGATGGTTGCAGCACGTATGATGTAAAATATCTGAAAGCAAACACCTCGCAACAATCGTCACGAGGGTCCAGGCCGCAGCGCATTCCCTGGGCGTTGTCATTCTGGACGGTACAAGGAATCCACACAAATATGCATGTATCCTTGCAGACCACGTCTTCCCCTACATGCAGTATGTTTTTCCTCAGTGATGGCACCTACCGGCAGGACAAGGCAAACAATGCAATGTCTCGCATAGCTTGCAGCGTACCTGCGTGTTTAGAAGAGCACCACGACAGGTTTACTGTACTCCCCTGCCCACCTAATGCCCCGGATTTAATCCAAATCAAAAATCTGTGTGACCACATTTATCGGGCTGTACACATGGTGGATCCTCAACTGATAAACTAGCCCAGCTGGACTCCTCATCCCATTCGGTACCTTCCAGAACCTCGCTGATACTCTTGCTTCATGTCTCAACAGTTTGTGCTGCAAAAATGGGTTATTCAGCCTTTTGACAGGTGGTCACACAAATGTCACAGGACAGAATGTATTATACCATCATCAGGCTCTAAACAACAAAATTACCAATAATGAAAACAATCAATTATTGATGAAGTTATTTATGAAATTATCCCATTAAAAAATTACCAACAAGTATTACATAAAATAAAGGTAGAAACTGTAGATAGATGAGAGCATATTTGTCTTTAAATAACAGTATCTAAGTTTAAGTCTGAAAACAAGGTTGCTACACACATATTCCTCAAGATTCTGATTTGGTTGTGATTTCAATATAGAGAAGTTGGCAATGTTTTGTCACTGGTTGGCCATTAAGGCAGCATCACAATTACTGTGGCGGGAGACCTATTTTTCACAAGCAATTTTACCTTGGCAGATTTTCTGCTTTTAAGTAGTACATCAAAGGAGATATCATGGCACTGAATTTCAGTAGGGTCAACTAAAAATCAATAGTCTTCAATTTTGAGGCTAAAATCTAAGTGAAGGATTATGATGTGATGGGGACAAATGAAGGGATCTGCAACACTAAGAAGTATACCACCATCATCGCCAACACCACATGGCCACACCATCACGTGACACATTTGTAACTTGTTCACTTGGGTGTAAAGATAAATAGAAAAAATTATAAATGAATCAATAAACAAATTTAGTTCACTGAGCACCACATTGCTTAATAATGTGGATTCTGATACCTAACTGCATCACTGCAACACAATTTACAACTTTTGAGTTGTTTCATATTTCTATTTAACCATTTTAAAGTGTGCAGAGCTACTTAGCACAGAAAATTGACTGATACAAACCTTGAAGGCAGCAAGATGTACAGCTGCCCTGCTGTAAGCAGGTGAATCTGTCTTTGATGTGAGGCGAGAAGTCGGCAGTGATTTGAATATGTTTTTCTTCAAATATGACAATTGCTCTTCAAGGGGTCGCAGATCAGGACCTGGCATAATATCCCTGACTTCCTGAAAAACCATTTGTATTTATAAAAACACAAACACACACAAACACACACACACACACACACACACACACACACACACACACACACACAATCTTATTAGTCAAAGCTAAAATGTAATTGTTAAATAAGACTAATAGGAACTTTAAAAGCTCTTTGGTTTCCAGCTGGATGACAGCATTAATATACTATGGTGTTTATACAACTGTCAGTCATTATCTGGATGTTGTGGGAATCCAAGAGCTTTTCTTTAGTAATACATACTGGGAAAGTCTACATTTACACGTAATTACATCTTTTCACAAGTACCTACTTGTGTGTTGAAAGAGTCAGCCTTTCCTGAGCCAATTATAAACCTATGTCTCCACTACATTAGGGGATAGTAATGTTACCTCTCAAAATATTAAATTCTTGCAGCTCTATCTTTACTTTGTCACAATGCTTAGGTCTGAAGGCACGAACACAGACATGCTGGCAACAAAGCACACAAACACATTCTTAGGAACGCCAACACACAGCTTAACTCCTACCGCTCACTGAATATGGCTGAACACATTGTAGTGGTTTCAACTCTTGCCACTTTTACCATGATGCACTTCATGAAGAGAAATGACGGAAAACTTTTAAACTGTGACAGCGGCCATGAAATGCGCAACACGCTTATTTTTTGCAAGAATTTTGAGAGGGTACTGAATTTCTGCTGAATTTAACTTGAGATGTTTCTCATGAATCCTATAGTACCGAGTTTTCTGTACCTGTAAATGACGAACCATGTATGTAATTGCTACTGTCGTGAAGTATGAGGTTTAAATAAAATTTTAAAACGCAAGACATTGTATCAGTGCAAATATTTGTATTTTTCTCTTGAGGCACTCCTTGGGCAACATACAGCAACTGGACTTTGCCAACAGATCTCTTACAAGATCACCAGATGCAGCAAGGAGCTACAAATGCTCTGTGTACTGCTCTAGGATGGAGGGGGATGTTCTGCTCAGAATCTTACAAGGAAAGCTACAAATTAATAATGGATAACATTGCTGTCAAGAGCTTTGTATAATTTAAGTTAGTGAGAATTAAGTCTAGTCAAAATGCATGTCTGTAGTTTGTTACATAATAAAGCTTCATTATTTTATGAACAATCGGAAAGTCATTTCATGAGCAGGGATTGGAGGCCGATTATTACATAATACGTAAAAAGTAAACCCATGTAAACATTTTTATGGTTTTGCCACTGAAAATGCATTCAGTCAATCTCAGGAAAGAAGACAGTGGTCAAGAGCAGTAGCAAGTGACCACCCACCAAGCAGCAATGTCTCATTTGCACCACCTTAGACACCACCATCTTTATACCTGTGCAGAATGTGTACAGCCCATTAATAAATTGTGTAATGTGATTGACTGATGTCATACTTTGACAGCTCACCTCAATAAGTCTGGCATGTGCCTATGTGAAATATCACGCATCATAGTAAACGATAACTGACTGCCCTCCCAAAATGTCAGTAAGTCCATGCTGCGTCTACTGAGAGTTCTTATAACATGAAAATGAAAACTGAATTCAGAAAATCATAAAATTTGAGGGTATAAGCTGCCCAGAACTTACCTTCAGGAAGTGTTGCTGCCAGCAGATCCAAAAACCCATATGTATCAATAAACATTAAACATTAACATATGTATCATTAAAATATAAAGAAATGAATACTCAGTGCTTACATCTTCCAGGTTCGGGTGTCTGTCGATGAGTGACTGTACCATGCCGATGAGCTGCTCTTGAGACAGTCCTTTCAGCCCCAGCTGTATAGGGCCGTTGTACGTCACAGTCGGTTTCTCAACACGGCCCTTCTTCACACCAGGTGACCCCTTCAGTGATGGTGACAGCTGATGGAATTGAAAACATCATCTTAAAAATTAGATTGTGTCAAAAATTAAATCCTTTATCTTGTCATGTTTATCTGGCAGTGACTAAAAATTGTAGTAAAATTTGAGAAAATTGTCTTCCTACACACACACACACACACACACACACACACACACACACACACACACACACACACACACACGCGCGCGCGCGCGACAAAATTTTGGCATCATCCCAGTTCCCAGAACTTCTGAAGACAGACATTGACTGTGGATATTATCTCACAGACACCGACGTTTTGACTGTTCAGAGATGTCATTAAATCTACCCAAAGATGTGAACAACCATGCATGAGCAGCGTCTATTAGACGGAGGGGGCCCGACAGCCAATCAGTTTCAGTCATTTCACCAGGAAGGAGGTACACGACTCTTGTTTCTAGTTCAACCATGCCTAGATAGTCAATACTGCAGTTCGATCACATCTGCTTTGTTACCTTGTGCCAGAAAGGATTCTCAAGGGAAGTGTCCAGGCATCTCTAAGTGAACCGAAGCGGCGATGTTTAGACACGGAGAAGATACAGAGGGACAGGAACTGACAATGACCTGCCACACTCAGGCTGCCCAAGGGATACTACTGCAGTGGATGACAGCTACCTATGGATTATGGTTCAGAGGAACCTCGACAGCAAATGCCACCATGTGGAATAAGGCGCTTCATGCAGTCACAGGATGTCTTGTTACGGCTCAAACTGTGTGCTATAGGCTGAATGATGTGCAACTTCACTCCCAACGCCAATAGCAATATCCACCTCTGCAACCACGACACATTGCAGTGCAGTAAAGATGGGCCCAACAAATGCCAAATGGACCACTCAGGATTGGCATCTCTCTTCACCGATGAGTGTCTCATACGCCTTCAACCAGACAATCGTCAGACGTGTTTCGAGACAACCCAGTCAGGCTGAATGCCTTAGACACACTGTCCAGTGAGTGCAGCAAGGTGGAGGTTCTCTGCTGTTTTGGGGTGGCATTATGTGGGGCCAATGTACGCCACTGGTGTTCATGGAAGGTGCCGTAACGGCTGTACGATACGTGAATGCCATCCTCAAACTGATAGTGCAACCATATCGGCAGCATATTGGCGTGCATTTGTCTTCACGGACGACAATTCTCACCCCATTGTGCGCATTTTGTGAATGTGCTTCCTTCAGGATAACGACGTCACTCGACTAGAGTGGCCACCATGTTCTCCAGACATGAACCCTATCAAACACGCCTGGGATAGATTGAAAAGGGCTGTTTATGGACAACGTGACCCCCAACCACTTTGAGGGATCCACACCAAATCGCCGTTCAGGAGTGGGACAATATGAACCAACAGTGCCTTGATGAACTTGCAGATAGTATGCCACGATGAATACAGGCATGCATCAATGCAAGAGGACATGCTACTGGGTATTAGAGGTACTTGCGTGTACAGCAATCTGGACCACCACCTTTGAAGGTCTGGCTGTATGGTGGTAAAACATGCAAAGTGTGGTTTTCATAAGCAATAAAAAGGGTGGGAATGATGTTTATGTTGACCTCTATTCCAGTTTTCTGTACACGTTCCAGAACTCTCGGAACTGAGGTGATGCAAAACTTTTTGATGTGTTTATTTTGCACTAGAGAGGGCAATTCATAGACTGCTTTGCTTTCTTTGATTTTTTCCACACTTACACAATTTGAAGCTCAGCGCACCACATCATCAGTTCCCTAATGCAGTATGAGGCAACTGTCAAACTCTAAAAAACTGCCTTTGACTAAAACTGACTGTTAGCAAATTTCGAAGTACTGTTAATAAATAATTAATAAAATATTTATAACACGTTAGTGTGTTTATCTGTAGCTGAACAGAGCATGAAAGTGTTAATCTTCAGGCTCCAGGTTTGTATCTCACTAGTAGCAACCTTTTTGTTAGTTTCATTTAAATCCTGCACTTAATAGAAACCCTAATTAAGAAAAATTTATTCATAATGTTAATAAAAATAACACCTTTTTAGTTTTAATTACTGACCACACAAAAGTTCCAGTATTCACAAAACTTAAAATTTGGTGCAAATGTGTCAAATAGAAAATGAAATACTTTTTTTACTTCTAGACAGCAAACACTATTATTCATGCATATATTTTCTATTTAATAATAATTTCACACATGTATCAAATTTTAATTTTTGAATGCACTCAGTTATTAAATTTTTTAGTGAGGTTTCAATTCTGACAGTCATTGTCAGGCACTGTGGGATGTTTAAACCCTCTTTGCAACGTTACTTTGTGACAGGCTGAAACATAGTTCGAATCTGTCCGAAACCAAACACGTGGAATTACAAATCTACCTACTGCTTCTTAGCACATGCCTTGTAGCTAACACAGTAACGGCTAACACAGAAACATGCAGTACATAAACCACAGTACTACAATTGTGTAGCCAACATGGTGGATAGATTGAAAAGGCAATAAAATGATGAAGATTTAAACATACCATACCATACTTGTATATTTACATTGTCATTTTACTGCCTTTGTAATGCACAGTTGCACTTCGGTGCATAAGGCAGATGTTTTCACTTTCGTGTTAGCTGTTTGGTGTTATTGCACTAGCTATGAAGCATGCCTTTTTAAGTGCCATTTTGAAATAAAAGTAAAGCAAGTAGACTTTACTAGCAATTTTATTTTTACATTAAAGACTGTGCTTTAATCTACTTTCTACGTATTTCTCACCAATAACACTTCCTTGGGGAATGCCGGATTATTATTTTTGTTTCACTCTATGACTTTCCGTCTATTACTACTGACTGTGACCTTTCTGACAGGAAATCATGAATCCAGTCACACAAATGAGGTGATATTCCATAGGCACACAGTTTGGTTGGAAGACTGCTTGTGAGGAATGGTGTCTAAAGCCTTCTGGAAATCTAAAAATATGTAATCAATTTGACATCCCCTGTCATAACTTCGTGAGAGCTAGTTGTGTTTCACAAGAACAATATTTTCTGAATCCGTGTCAACTGTGTGTCAATAAATCTTTTCTCTTCGAGGTACTTCATAATGTTCGAATACAGTATATGTTCCAAAACCCCACTGCAAATCAACATTAGTGATATGGGCCTGTAATTCAACAGATTACTCCTACTTCCTTTTTTGGGTATTGGTGCGACTTGAGCAATTTTCCAGTCTTTAGGTACGGATCTTTCTGTGAGCGAGCAGATGTATATAATTGCTAAATATGGAGCTGTTTTATCAGCATACTCTGAAAGGAGCCTGACTCGTATTCAATCTGGACCAGAAGCCTTGCTTTTATTAAGATAAATAAGGTGCTTTGCGACACTGAGGACATCTATGATCCTCATATTGACAGTTGTTCTTGATTGGAATTCAGGAATATTTACCACGTCTTCTTTGGTGAAAGTGTTTCGGAAAATCGTGTTTAATAACTCTGCTTTAGTGGCACTGTCACCAGTGACTTCACAGTTGTTATCGCACAGTGAAGGTATTTATTGTGTCTTGCCACTGGTGTGCTTTATGTATGATCTGAATCTCTTTAGGTTTTCTGCCAGGTTTCTAGACAGTTTTGTTGTGAAAATTATTGAAAGCGTCTCGCACTGAAGTAGCACTGTATTTCGAACATTTGCTAAACTTTGCCGATCTTGGGGATTTTACAATCTTTTAAATTTGGCAGGCTTTTTTTCGCTGCTTCTGCAACAGCGATCTGACCCATTTTATGTACCATGGGGTATCAGTACCATGATTATTAATTTATGTGGTATATATTTCAATTGCTGTCTATTCTCTCTTTGAAATCATTCCACAACTTTTCTACACTTACATGATCAGATTGGTAGGAGTGTAGACTGTCTCTTAAAAAGGCATTAAGACTATTTATATCAGCTTTTTTAAATAGATGTACTTTGTGTTTCTTTTTGATGGTTGTAGGAGTTACAGTATTCAGCTTAGCAGCTACTGCCTTGTGGTCGCTAATCACGATACTCACTATTTATCCAGGATTATTTGTTGCTAAGAGGTCAAGTACGCTTTCACAACCATTTACACTTCGAGTAGGCTAATTGTTAAAATAATTTTTTTAGAAAGCATTCAGTACAATTTCGGTTGATGTTTTATGCCTGCCACTGGCTTTAAATGTATAATTTTCCAGCATATCAAGGGTAGATTAAAGTCACCACTGACTACAATTGTGAGATTGGGGTACCCACTTGAAATGAGACTCAAGTTTTCTTTGAACTGTTCAGCAACTATATCTTCCGAGTTGGGGGTCGGTACAATGACCTACTTAGTAGGTTAGTCCGATTGTCAAGTATAACCTCTATCCATAATATTTCGCAAGAACTATCTACTTCAATTTCACTACAAGGCCAACTACTTCTGATAGCAAATACTCCACCACCAATTTTATTTAACCCATCCTTTCTGAACACTGTTAGATTGTCAGAAAAAATTTCTGCTGTGCTTATTTCTGTACCTACAACTATTTGAGTTTCAGTGCTTTCAGTTAGGGCTTTGAGCTCTTGTTCTTTCCCAACACAGCAACGACAATTTACAACTACATTACCCATCATTTCTACAATTATCTTAGTGTATTTTACCTGCCTCCTTTTAGACAGACACCCTGTCTATGGTTCCCTGAGGCCCTCTAACCGAAAAAGCTGCCCAGTCCCTTCCACACAGCCCCCGCTACCCATGTAGCCACTTCCTGTGTGTAGTGGACTCCTGACTTAAGTGGAACCCAGAAATCCACCACCCGATGGCGCAAGTCAAGGAATCTGCAGCCTACATGGTTACAGAACCGCCGGAGCCTCTGTTCAGACCCTCCGCTCGGCTCTGCACCAAACGACCACAGTCAGTTCTATCGACAATACTGCAGATGGTGAACTCCGACTTAACCTCACAAACAAGACTGGCAATCTCTACAATTTCACTAGCCGCCCAAAACCAGAGAGAATCTCCTCCAGTACAAAGCAACATACATCATTGGTACCGACATGAGCGACCACCTGCAGTTGGCTGCACCCTGTACTCTTCATGGCATATGGAAGCAGCCTTTCCACATCTGGAATGACTGGTAGCGTGAAGCCATTGTCCCTAAATAAATTTGAGGAAACTTTTGTAGCACCAACACTACCTTGTTTGCTTTCTTTGCTCATGTTTTCACTGATATCTGCAACATCAACATTTTGAACTTTACATTCTGCTGGCAAACTTGTCAAAGGTTGTTTATTATCTGCCATTTTGGCAGTGCACACACATGTACCTGCACCCCCCCCCCCCCCCACACACACACACACACACAGTGATATGAAATAGTTTGATATTAACAAGTTTTATTCAGTTGCCAAGGAGCTCTCAATGTGGACTCAATACGTGAACAACCATGATGATTCAATAGCATAGCAGAATTCCTCGACTGTCAACCGCACTCTGCTAAACATGTAGAATGAAGGGTATCCAGGCTATAGCATGAAAAAACAGAAATGTTAATAACATTAATTTTGGACCCCATTATATATTTGTAATTTTTTTCTTTTTAGAGAATATTTCAATTTATAGTATTGAAAATACAATTTTATGTTCTACATCTACATCTACATTTATACTCCGCAAGCCACCCAACGGTGTGTGGCGGAGGGCACTTTACGTGCCACTGTCATTATCTCCCTTTCCTGTTCCAGTCGCGTATGGTTCGCGGGAAGAACGACTGTCTGAAAGCCTCTGTGCGCGCTCTAATCTATCTAATTTTACATTCGTGATCTCCTCGGGAGGTATAAGTAGGGGGAAGCAATATATTCGATACCTCATCCAGAAACGCACCCTCTCGAAACCTGGCGAGCAAGCTACACCGCGATGCAGAGCGCCTCTCTTGCAGAGTCTGCCACTTGAGTTTGTTAAACATCTCCGTAACGCTATCACGGTTACCAAATAACCCTGTGACGAAACGCGCCGCTCTTCTTTGGATCTTCTCTATCTCCTCCGTCAACCCGATCTGGTACGGATCCCACACTGATGAGCAATACTCAAGTATAGGTCGAACGAGTGTTTTGTAAGCCACCTCCTTTGTTGATGGACTACATTTTCTAAGGACTCTCCCAATGAATCTCAACCTGGTACCCGCCTTACCAACAATTAATTTTATATGATCATTCCACTTCAAATCGTTCCGCACGCATACTCCCAGATATTTTACAGAAGTAACTGCTACCAGTGTTTGTTCCGCTATCATATAATCATACAATAAAGGATCCTTCTTTCTATGTATTCGCAATACATTACATTTGTCTATGTTAAGGGTCAGTTGCCACTCCCTGCACCAAGTGCCTATCCGCTGCAGATCTTCCTGCATTTCGCTACAATTTTCTAATGCTGCAACTTCTCTGTATACTACAGCATCATCCGCGAAAAGCCGCATGGAACTTCCGACACTATCTACTAGGTCATTTATATATATTGTGAAATTTAATCTCTTATTTTCAAAAAGTGGGGAGTATCTAGCAAAAAGATGAAACTTTTATTTTCAATACATAAAATCCCTGCAAAACCATAAAAACGAATGACCCAGATGTCAGACGCTGCTCTTGTAAGGTAAGTCTTATGATGAGTATTGCCTCACTTTTTCCTAAATTTCTCCAGAGACTAAAGTGATCTGCTCTGCAGATCAGTTCCACCAGTTCATCCATTCTTCTGTAGATAATGTGTCGGTATTTTGCAAACATGACATATGTAAAGCTGTTTTCTGCAAATTCTACTATTTTGCATACTCCCAACTTGCTACAGGAAGCCTGAAATGGCAACTTACATTACTGCTAGGTAAAATATCAAGTTCCACAAAACTTACCTTGCGCATCTTTTCAGGTGTCGTGAAAAGCTCCTTCGGGTCTGAGAGCATGAGTCTCTTGCGGGGTGTCGACCGCAGGACAATGTTGGACTTGACAGGGCTGGGTGTGCGCGCACCCATCGGGATGCCCTCCCGCTTGTGCGCGTCGAGGTCGGGGCTCCAGTTGACGGGACCCCGGCGCCGTCCCCGCTGCTGGATCACCAGCTCGTCTGGTGATGGGGCGGGGCTCATGTAGGATGATGGCAGCTGCACGTTGACGTTCAGGGCCCATGTGTTGGGTGTCAGTGTTCCTGAGCCACAACAGGTCAGTGGATTAGACGGTACTTGCAAACATGTCGCCTTCTGCATGCAAGTACTGCTTTGATAGCCAGGCATTATTGCACTCTATAATATTGCTGGAACTACATGACACACAATAAATGTTAAATGTATTTAAACAGTCTCAATTGCAAACTGCAATAAATCATTACTCACTTTGATAATTTTATGATCAAATTAAATATCTATTTGAGTACTGAACAAGATACTGAAATACATACATACATAATCTGTGTATGAAGTATTTGGGATAATTTTTTCCTGATGCAGTCACAACGTGCACACACGCACACGCACGCACACAACCACCAATGCTTGACAGTTGGTGGTGTTCTTTTTTTTTTTTTTTGTGGTTTTAGGGCGCACAACTTCAATGGTCATTAGCGCCCTGACTACTCTAAGAATGCACCGCGAGGCACAAGTTAACAACAACAACTAAAAGGGAAAACACGATAAAAGAGACTGACAGGCATAGGATTAAAAAACAACATCATCAAATGTCCTTAGCGAGGTTCGTCAAACTGATAAAACAAAGAACACGAGCAGCTGCTCGTGGGTCATCCGCTAAAATGGCATCGAAAGTATTAGGCAGGTTAAGATCGAGGCGCAGTTGGTTAAGATCTGGACAGGACATTAAAATGTGTCTAACCGTCAGCAAGTGCCCACATGGGCAGAACGGCGCAGGCGCAGCCGTTAGCAGATGGCGATGGCTGAACCGGCAGTGTCCAATTCGTAACCTTGCTAAAACGACCTCCTCCCGCCGAGAAGGGCGTGAGGAGGACGTCCAAGCCACGGGAAGAGGTTTTAAGGCCCGAAGCTTGTTGTCGGTAAGTGCAGCCCAATCGGCATGCCACAGCGACACAACGCGCCGACAAATGACCCTGCTAAAATCGGACGAAGGGACACAACAAGAAGCTGTCCGAGGCTGGAGGACCGCAGCCTTGGCCGCGGCATCTGCAGCTTCGTTCCCAGGGATACCGACATGGCCAGGAACCCACATAAAGCTAACCGGCGGACCGACGTCCACCAGCCGCTGAAGAGAGCGTTGGATCCGGTGTACGAAAGGGTGAACCGGGTACGGATCACTGAGGCTCTGGATGGCGCTCAGAGAATCTGAGCAGATGACATAAGCAGAATGTCGGTGGCGGCAGATGTAAAGAACAGCCTGGTAGAGGGCAAAGAGCTCAGCTGTGAAGACCGAACAATGGTCATGGAGCCGGTATTTGAAACTTTGTGCCCTGACAATAAAGGAACACCCGACCCCGTCATTGGTCTTAGAGCCATCTGTATAAATGAAAGTCATGTTGATGAACTTCGAACGAAGTTCCAAAAAACGGGAGTGGTAGACCGAACCGGGGGTGACCTCTTTTGGGAGCGAGCTGAGGTCAAGGTGAACGCGGACCTGAGCCTGGAGCCAAGGTGGCGTGCCGCTCTCGCCCACTCGAAAGGTTGCAGGGAGTGAAAAATTAAGGTGTTGAAGGAGGCGACGAAAGCGAACTCCAGGGGGTAGCAGGGCAGAGACATACAACCCGTATTGAAGGTCAAGAGAGTCGTCAAAAAAGGAACGATAAGACGGATGGTCGGGCATTGACAGTAGCCGACAGGCATACCGACAAAGCAGTATATCGCGCCGGTAAGTGAGTGGCAATTCGCCAGCGTCAGCATGAAGACTCTCTACGGGACTGGTATAAAATGCTCCGATCGCAAGTCGTAAACCCCGATGTTGTATGGAGTTGAGGCGGCGTAAGATGGATGGCCGTGCAGAGGAGTATACGAAGCTCCCATAATCCAGCTTGGAGCGGACGATCGACCGATATAGACGAAGTAGGACGGTTCGATCCGCTCCCCACGACATACCACTGAGAACTCGGAGGACATTTAAAGAACGGGTACAACGGGCGGCCAAATATGACACATGTGGAGACCAGCTAAGTTTCCTGTCAAGGGTAAGGCCTAAAAATTTGGTGGTCTCCACGATTGGGAGAGCAACGGGACCAAGTCGTAAGGACGGTGGGAGAAACTCTTTGTAGCGCCAGAAGTTAATACAGACCGTCTTCTCGGCAGAAAAACGGAAGCCATTGGCGACACTCCAGGAGTAAAGACGGTCAAGAGAACGCTGAAGACAGCGCTCCAGGACACGTGTACGCTGCGCGCTGCAATAGATGGTAAAATCGTCCACAAAAAGGGAGCCTGATACATCAGCTGGGAGGCAATCCATTATTGGATTGATCGCGATGGCGAACAGAGCGACGCTCAAAACTGAGCCCTGTGGCACCCCATTCTCCTGGCGAAAGGTGTCGGACAGGACAGAACCCACACGTACCCTGAACTGTCGATCCATTAAAAAGGAACGAATAAAAAGAGGGAGGCGACCGCGAAGGCACCATGTATGCATGGTGCGGAGAATGCCCGCCCTCCAACAGGTGTCGTAAGCCTTCTCCAAATCAAAGAACACAGCCGCGGTCGGGCGCTTCCGCAAGAAGTTATTCATAATGAAGGTCGACAAGGTAACCAGATGGTCAACAGCAGAGCGGCACCTACGAAATCCACATTGGACATTGGTAAGTAGGCGTCGAGACTCGAGCTGCCAAACCAATCGAGAGTTAACCATTCGCTCCATCATTTTACAGACACAGCTGGTAAGCGAGATAGGTCGATAACTGGAAGGCAAGTGCTTGTCCTTCCCCGGCTTAGGAATCGGGACAACAATAGACTCGCGCCAGCATGCGGGAACATGTCCCTCAATCCAGATGCGATTGTATGTATGAAGAAGAAAACCTTTACCCGCAGGAGAAAGGTTCTTCAGCATCTGAATATGAATAGAATCAGGCCCTGGAGCGGAGGACCGTGATCGGCCAAGTGCGGTTTCGAGTTCCCGCATGGTGAATGGGGCATTATAACTTTCACAATTCGAGGAGCAAAAGTCAGGTGGCCTAGCCTCCTCTGCCCGTTTGCGGGGGAGGAAGGCAGGGTGGTAATGAGCAGAGCTCGAAACCTCGGCGAAAAAGCGGCCGAAGGCATTGGAGACAGCCTCAGGGGCCACAAGGACTTCATTCGCGACCTTCAAGCCAGAAACTGGGGAGTGGACCTTAGTGCCAGATAGCCGGCGCAGGCTACCCCAGACAACAGAAGAAGGAGTAAAACTGTTGAAGGTGCTTGTGAAAGCAGCCCAGCTGGCTTTCTTGCTTTCTTTAATAATACGACGACACTGAGCACGTAAACGTTTATAATTAATACAATTCGCCACTGTAGGGTGGCGTTTAAAGGTGCATAAAGCACGTCGACGAGCACGTAAAGCGTCTCTACATGCTGTGGTCCACCAGGGGACCGGTACGCGACGTGGAGAAGAAGTAGGGTGAGGGATGGAATATTCAGCAGCAGCGAGAATGACTTCCGTGAGGTGTGCGACCTGACGATCGCAGCTTGTGAAGGTTTGATCCTGAAAGGTCGCCCTGGAAGAAAAGAGCCCCCAGTCTGCCTTGGAGATGGTCCAACTAGAGGAGCACGGAGAGGGAGTATGCTGCAGGAGATGGATAACACACGGGAAGTGGTTGCTCGAATATGTATCAGCAAGT
Source organism: Schistocerca cancellata (assembly GCF_023864275.1). Lineage (NCBI taxonomy): Eukaryota > Metazoa > Arthropoda > Insecta > Orthoptera > Acrididae > Schistocerca > Schistocerca cancellata. The sequence continues at coordinate 9,857,428 of NC_064635.1, read as the reverse complement.
GCATACCACTCAAACCGGCGTGCAAGTTGGGGAGTACATATGGAGAGGTCTAAATGGGAATAGGTATGAGATGTGTCCGAAAGAAAAGTAGGGGCGCCAGTATTGAGGCAGACAAGATTGAGCTGGTTGAAAAGGTCTGCGAACAAGGAGCCCCTCGGGCAGGAGGCTGGAGAACCCCAAAGGGGATGGTGGGCATTGAAGTCTCCAGTTAACAAAAACGGTGCAGGTAACTGAGCAATAAGTTGCATCATGTCTGCCCTGGTAACGGCAGAGGACGATGGAGTGTAAACGGTACAAAAGGAAAACGTAAAAGTGGGGAGAGTAATGCGGATGGCAACTGCCTGCAGGCCGGTGTGCAACGTGATGGGATCGTAGTAAATATCATCCCGGACCAGCAACATAACCCCTCCATGAGCTGGGATACCTACCACAGGGGGTAGGTCAAAACGCACAGAGGTGTAGTGTGCCAAGGCAATGTGATCGCATGGGCGTAGCTTCGTTTCCTGGAGGGCTACGACGAGCGGACGATGCAAGCGGAGCAGCAACTTCAAGTCCTCTCGGTTGGAGCGAATGCTGCGAATATTCCAGTGAATAAGTGCCATCGTAAGAAAAGGAAGATGAGAGAAGGGGTCACCTCGAAGGCCGCTTAGGGCCTGGCTTCGAGCGAGCACTGCCGCCGCTATCAGTAGGCGGACAGTCATCGTCCATGGGGTCTATAGGGTCATCGGCCATCTCGGGAGGATGGCCGGGAGGGGGAGCTTCCTCCGCCGGTGAACGGCCAGATATACGGCTACCGGCGGTGCGGCCAGGCGAAACGGATGACGGCCTGGGGCGGCAACTGCTGGGTGGCGCAGGAGAAGAAATGCGCCGTGGCGGAGAAGGAGAACTGTGCTTCCTATGCGCCTTTTTGGAAGGACGTTTGGTGGAAGTACCGGTCGAAGGCTGGGAGGTCTAGGGACGGAGGAAGTCTGCACGGGATGGTTCCTTCTTGAAGGACCGTGCATCTGACTTCGGGGTCTTCGACTTAGCAGAAGCTGAGGAAGTGGCTGGTGTCTGGTGTGATGGGAGGAAGAGGAGACGTCGACCGCACGATCTTAGCACTGGCCGAACGGACGACCGTGGTGCTGAAGGTCAGATCGCATGTCTGGGTTGCTACCTCCCGGGTAGTCCGAGGAGAGGCGAGGACAGTACTATATTTCCCCGCTGGGAGCAGCGTGGGCTTCCTACTAGCCAATAGCTTGCGAGCAGCCGAGGTGGACACTTTCTCTTTGACCCGAATTTCTTGGATGCAACGTTCGTCCTTATAGACAGGACAGTCGCGGGAGGATGCGGCATGGTCACCCTGACAGTTCACACAACGAGGAGACGGAGGTGGACAGTCACCCTCATGGGCATCCCTGCCACAGGTGACACATTTAGCCGCATTGGAACAAGACTGTCGAGTGTGATTGAAACGCTGACACTGGTAGCAGCGCGTAGGTGTCGGGACATAGGGGCGAACAGAAATAACCTCTTAGCCTGCCTTGATGCGCGATGGCAGCTTAACACTATCGAAGGTCAAGAAAAGTGTCCGGGTCGGTACAACGTCGTTGTTGACCTTTTTCATGACCCGATGGACAGCCGTCACGCCCTGCTCAGCGAGGAAAGATTGAAGCTCCTCGTCAGTCAATCCGTCGAGGGAGCTAGTATAGACTACACCACGAGACGAATTCGAAGTTCGGTGGGCCTCTACCCGGACAGGGAACGTGTACAGGAGTGTGGCCCGAAGCAGTTTTTGTGCCTGAAAGGCACTCTCAGTTTCTAGTAATAAGGTGCCGTTACGCAACCTGGTACAAGATTTGACAGATCCGGCTATGGCATCAACGCCCTTCTGAATAACAAAAGGGTTGACAGAGGAAAAATCCTTTCTGTCCTCAGTGCGAGAAACTACGAGGAACTGTGGGGCAGGCGGTAGTACTTTTGTCACTGTTGGCTGGTCACGTTTCCGTTTTTGGGTCGAAGTCGAGACAGATGGAGTAGAATCCATTGCGGAGGAATCCCCCATGATTGCCAGCGTCTCCGATGGCGCGCTCCTTCCTTGTGGGGACCCTCTCAGAGGGCACTCCCGCCTTAGGTGAATGTTTACACCTCAGGTCACACCTCCCGAGAAACAGACGGAGGGACCAATCGGCATGGTCAGAAGGTGTCAGCTCAGGCAATCACCCCTCCCCGGGCCTGGCCTTTACCAGGGGGTACGCGCGTGGCTTACATGTCTACCCAGGGCGGGGACTTACGCGTTACCCCGTCACCGGCTACGCGTGCGAACGCGTGGGTCGGCCTTCAGACACGCACAGGGAGGGAGGAAGAGGAGGAAAAAGAAGAGAGAGAGGGAGAAAGAGGACAGACTGTCTCAAACGCCAAGGCGGAGACCAGAGAAGGCAAGGAGAAGAAGGCAATGAGAAGGCAAGGAGAAGAAGGCAATGAGAAGGCAAGGAGAGAAAGGCAATGAGAAGGCAAGGAGAGAAAGGCAATGAGAAGGCAAGGAGAGAAAGGCAATGAGAAGGCAAGGAGAGAAAGGCAATGAGAAGGCAAGGAGAGAAAGGCAATGAGAAGGCAAGGAGAGAAAGGCAATGAGAAGGCAAGGAGAGAAAGGCAATGAGAAGGCAAGGAGAGGAAGGCAAGGAGAGAAAGGCAAGGAGAGAAAGGCAATGAGAGAAAGGCAATGAGAAGGCAAGGAGAGAAAGGCAATGAGAAGGCAAGGAGAGAAAGGCAATGAGAAGGCAAGGAGAGAAAGGCAATGAGAAGGCAAGGAGAGAAAGGCAATGAGAAGGCAAGGAGAGAAAGGCAATGAGAAGGCAAGGAGAGAAAGGCAATGAGAAGGCAAGGAGAGAAAGGCAATGAGAAGGCAAGGAGAGAAAGGCAATGAGAAGGCAAGGAGAGAAAGGCAATGAGAAGGCAAGGAGAGAAAGGCAATGAGAAGGCAAGGAGAGGAAGGCAAGGAGAGAAAGGCAAGGAGAGAAAGGCAATGAGAGAAAGGCAATGAGAAGGCAAGGAGAGAAAGGCAATGAGAAGGCAAGGAGAGAAAGGCAATGAGAAGGCAAGGAGAGAAAGGCAATGAGAAGGCAAGGAGAGAAAGGCAATGAGAAGGCAAGGAGAAGTCAAGGGAAAGAGTAAGGAAGACAGCGAGGTGGAGAAGAGCAAAGAAAGGAACCAACAAAGGGAAGGAAGAAACGAGAAGTGAAAAACCAAAAAGACCACGATTATAGGTCGTGGAACCGTCCGTCTCCGGACGCAGGCGCTAACTACCCCCGTGAGGGGGATGGACTCCTTTTAGTCGCCTCTTACGACAGGCAGGAATACCTCGGGCCTATTCTAATCCCCGGACCCGCAGGGGGACAGTTGGTGGTTGTCCTTCCAACACGCACCAAACACGAGTTGCCCATGATCTTTTGTTCAGGCGAGTCCGTGGTTTTAGGGTAATTGTGCAAAGTGTCTCGGTGCAAGTGCAAAATTCAACAAATGATTTAACAGCAGTACACTATCAAATTTTGTGCTGGACTGGGGAAACTGGGTATGGAGACGTTGGCCCCGAGTGACCGAGAGTTTAAGCATGAAAGCCTGTCACAAACTGCAGGAGATGGTCTAGAGTGTGGAGAATGAGCCCTGTGCAAGACAGCTGTTAACATCAAGAACCGATGGCAATGTGCATTCAGACTGTTGATTGTGTGGGCACATCGCTGCTGATGCAATTGGCATCGAGAAGATAATAGTGCACACTGTTATGACTGAAGATTTGGCAAAACTCTTCCCAAAGGTCTCGACAGATGACCAAAAGTAGAGACAACTGTTCGCTTGCAACTATCTTCTGAAATGTGTCTAAGAAGACTGTCTTTTTGGACAACATTAGTGTGGGAGAAAACTGGGGTATTTGAATACGACCCAGAAACAAAGCATCACCACGTTCAAAAATATTTGAATGAGCAAATCCAGAATGAAAGCTACACCAACCGTTTCCTCAGATTCCTCGAGGGAGGTCGACTACGAATTTGTTCCCAAGACGCAGACAGTGAACGGTGCTTTTTAGCTAGAAGTGTGAAAAAGACTGAAGAGAGGGGGCAACTGGGCGAGGTCTGCCGACCCCAGAAATAGTAAACTGCATCACAATACACCCAGCTACACCTGCTCAAAGATCACCGACTACCTCACCAACTGCTCTCTGACAATTCCCCAACCCCCTTAGAGTCCTGAATTGGCACCAGAAAACTACTTCCCAGTCGAAAAAGTGAAATCCTCCCTCTAAGGACACCACTACTGTACACTAAGTGCCATCAGAGCAGCTCACATACATACTGTTAAGATCTGAACAGAATCCACCTACTGGGGTTCCTTCAATCTGTGAAAAAGCTGATAGCAAAAAGCACGTCTATGCTCCGGGGCAGTAGTTTGAAGAATTTTTAGGGATTATAGCAGTATCTCAAATATATTTTTTCAAAACTGTTCCAAATACTTCTTATAGAAACCCTGTGAGTAATAATCGTTTAACCAAAGTCTATCGTCTGTCACATATGATGCCAAAATCTTCTACACCTGCATTCATACTCTGCTAGTCACTGAAGAGCGCTCTAGAGGGAACTTCCCACTTTACCATATACTGAACTTTTTTTCCTCTGAATATGCACGTGGATGGCAGGAAGAATGACTGCTTAAACATCTGTGCTGCTGTAGTCAGTCTAACCTCCACTTCACTGCCTCTACAGAAGCAGTACACAGGGGTTTGTACTGTATTTCTGGATTCTTCCCCTAATACTGCATCCTGAAACTTTTTACATAGGCTTTCACGGGATGGTTCAGAGTCATCAGGCATCTGCCAGTTTATGATTTTCAGTGTTTTTATGGTGCTTTTCTGTGGGGGAAAAAACTGACAGATTGTTCTACCATTTGCATATGTTCAGTATCTCCATTAGCCCCGCAGCTTTTTCTCACGAGCTATCCCAACACGAACATAAATTCTACAGAATGAGTCCAGTTTCCACTTTTGGGAGAAACCCAGTATCAGCTGCTCTGACAAAGGAGAACACATTTTTCACTTGTTACTTGCCATGATGAGAAGCAACTCATTAAAATAACACAAGTTTATGGGACATTAAAAATGCCACTATGAAAAGTTTTTTGTAAGACCACCTAATGATCACACACTTTTCCCCTGCCCCTACAATTTTCAACTGACTTCATGCCACTCCAGAACATCTACAGTCTCTGCCAACATTAGCTACATAACAGCACTGTGTACCTTAACAATAAAGAGCTGTTGACAATAGTTTTGATCTGCTTGCGGTGGTGTGCTTAGTGAGTTAACATTACTTACAAAAATAAGGAAAGAGGCTATACCTGGTCCTTGTAGCAACTCAGTCAACTTTGTCACTTTTGTGGTGCATTAAGCTATTACACATTCATTCCTTCTATAAAAACATTCATTCCTTCCATAAGCTGTAGGCTGGCTGCTCTGGGAGCAGGAGACGGGGTTTGTCTCAGCAGCCAATGCACTACGAGCCAACAGCGAACTTCTGCTCCTAGCATTTCCACTCAAGGGTCAAGTAAGTGATCACTAGTATGGCACTTTATTTAAGCACATAACAGGCAATATAGTTAGTGCCACTTTCATGAAAAATTGCACCTGTTTCGTAGTATGATAATTTGCCTGGCTGCCACGACAGGATTTTTCAAACTCAGATTTAATGGTCCATCATGGTAATCACCCTCTCAATAGTAAACTAACATTCACACACTTCAGATGCCAGTTTAATAGAAACTTCCACTAACATTATAATGTTATTCAGACGAACAGTTTGTGCATCATCAGCTTCTGTCAAAAGAGCAAACAGAGGGAAGTAATATGTGCTCACCAGTCCAATAGGTACAGCTATACAACAATTCACTTTAGGGGTCACACAATTCAAATCTCAGTTGGGTGCCTTGAATGTGGACCTTGACATTTCACTGTCATTTCTACAATGCGTTTAGTATATCAGAATCTTACGTGTCACATATGTGAGCCCATATTACATCTACAGCTATACTCCACAAACCACTGAAGTGCATGACAGAGGGTGCTTGCCATAATTATTTTAACCTTATCTTCAGTCCCTATGTGAACGACACCTAGCGGGGTTGTAGTATATTCGTGGAGTCATCCTTGAAAATTCATTAGTAGACTTTCTCAGTATAGTTTATGTCTATCTGCAAGGGTCTACCAGTTCAGTTTCTTCAGTACTTCTGAAACTCTCCCACAGATCAAACAAACCTGTGACCATTTGTGCTGCCCTTCTCTGTATACGTTCAATATCCCCTGCGAGTCCCACACAATAATCTAGAACAACTTGCAAAAATGATTTCTAAGCAATTTCCTTTGCAGACTGACTGCACTTCCTACAGTATTCTACCAATAAACTGAAGTCCATCATCTGCTTTACCTATAACTGAACCAATGATCATTCCACTTCATATTCCTATAGTGTTACACCCAGGTATTTGTATGATTTGGCAGATTCCCACAGTGACTCATTGATATTATAGACATAGGATATCAAGTTTTTGTTTTGTGAAGTGCACAATTTCACATTTCTGATCATTTAAAACAAGTTGTTAATCTTTGCTTCACGTTGAAATCTTATCAAGATCTGAGTGAATATTTACACAGCTTCCTTCAGACAGTATCTAATCATAAGTAACTGCAATATCTGCCAGAAATCTGAAGTTAATATTGTCTGCAATGTCATTAATACTAAACATGAACAGCAAGCATCTTAACACTTCCTAGGGCACACTTGAAGCTACTTCTACATCTGATTAGCATTCCAAGATGAACATCCCTATCAAAACGTCCTCAACCCAGTCACACATTTCACTTTATACCTCATATGATTGTACTTTTGACAGTAAGTGCAGGTGCAGCACTGAGTCAAATGCTTTTCAGAAATCAAGAAACACTGCACCTACCTGATTGCCTTGATCCAAAGTACGCCATAAGAAAAGTGCGAGTTGGATTTCACTTGATCGATGTTTTTGGGATCCATGCTGGTTGGCACTGACATCATTTGTTCAATGTGCCTCACTATATTTGGGCTCAGAAAATGTTCGAAGATCTACAACTAATCAATGTCTAAGATATTATTGTGACCTGTGTTTTTTCCATGAACTGGGCACGAGGTTCGAGGTATCTACAATAGATTATAGTTACAAGACGGGCGAACTCTGCCGCAAATTCAGAATAGAATCTGATAGGGACTCCATTGGCCCCTGGAGCCCTGTTCAATTACAACAATTTCAGCTGTTCAACACCACTGACATCTTCAAAATCTTCAATGTATCTAATTTTCTCGAGAATTAGAATGTGTGGCTCTCTCTATGTTAAAAACAATTTCGATATTACCAACATTTTGTGTGTAGCAACATATGCAATAAAATGCAATGAATGTAAACTGACAAACAACAAAATGTTTCATTCCAAACTCTTCAAAATATGCATGGGGAATTTGAAGTATCACAAACATTACAGGCAACAGAAACAACACCTGTTCATTATAAATCTGAGATACCAGACTAAAAGATGTGAAAAACAATTTTGTACTGAATAGTGTCCTCAAAATCGAATGGTAATGACTGCATAGCGGAGAACACGCTTAAATCCCAAAACAGCAGCTTTTAGTTTTTTTACATGCGAAGTGAAAGTTTCTAAAGAGTAACTACAGAGACAGATGTATCTTTGCTTGATCTACATAAAACAACTTTTTTTGAGACATCACGACTGAATTTCCCCTCATCGTGTACTGTATGACAAGATGCACTGAGCAAGCGGCACTCCTTGACACGCTACGTGATATGACAGAGTAATGCATAGGTGTTTTATCACTGTCATGCCAGTGTGAACCAGTTAAGTTGCTTCCACTGCATTTGTATGTGCTCTGCTAATCCAAGTTGCTTTTGCATTGTATCACGAGTCTCATAGCCTATTATATTTTGTATCTTATCACGTCAGTGCCATCTTCATCTCAGAGCAGCTCTTGCACTCTACATCCTCAATTATTTGTTGGGTGTATTTTGATCTGTCTTCCTCTAAATTTGTTACCCTCTACAACTCTCTCTACTACCAAGCAAGTTATTTTCTGATGTCTTAAATGTCTTATCAGCCTGTACCTTCTCCCCGTCAGTGTTTCCCATATGTTTGTAGGGACTGCAGACTGCAAAGCAGTCAAAAACATTATGAATGTACACACACTAAAAAATTAACCTGGCGTCTACCTGAGGCATGTTAACACAGACGTGCTTTGCTTCCAGCAATCTGCCACTGATTACTGAATTTTAAGTATGTCCGTTTAGCTTTTGCAGTGTTCTTAGCAATAAACTGTCTTCTCAGTCATTATCTCAGGTTTGTGTACCTCTGTTAACTTCCCTATAATGATAACTACATGTTCCTTTTTTCACTAGTTCTATGAAGAACCTCTACATTCTGTATCAGTCCACCTATTTTTTCAACACCCTCCTAGTCTAGCACATCTCCAGCATTTCAATACTCTTTCCTGGTTCCAGAATGAGATTTTCACTCTGCAGCGGAGTGTGCGCTGATATGAAACTTCATGGCAGATTAGAACTGTGTGCCGGACCCAGACTCTAACTCGGGACCTTTGCCCGCGAAAAGCAAAGGTCCCGAGTTCGAGTCTCGGTCTGACACAGTTTTAATCTGCCAGGAAGTTTCATATCAGCGCACACTCCGCTGCAGAGTGAAAATCTCATTCTGGAAACATCCCCCAGGCTGTGGCTAAGCCGTGTCTCCGCATATCTTTTCTTTCAGGAGTGCTAGTTCTGCAAGGTTTGCAGGAGAGGAGGTACTGGCAGTAGTAAAGCTGTGAGGACGGGGCGTGAGTCGTGCTTTGGTACAGCACTTGCCTGCGAAAGGCAAAGGTCCCGAGTTCAAGTCTCGGTCCGGCACACAGTTTTGATTTGCCAGGAAGTTTCTCTTTCCTGGTTGTTCCACAATCCACTGGAATATAGTCCTGTGCTCCAAAAGTATATTACCACAAATTTCTCACTAAAGCTGATGTGTGATACTAGCAGACATCTCTTGGTCTTCTCACCCTTACCTTGCTTATCACCTCCTTGCTTTTTCCATGTTATTTTGCTTCCCAGATAGTTTTCCTTCACTTCATCTACTCCATGGTCCCCAATTCTTATTAAGTTTATCACCAATCTCATTTATACTACTACTCATTACTTTCCTCAATTTACTCTTAAATCATTCTTTAATCATTAGTCTGATCATTCTGTTAAACACTCAGAAATTTTTCACTTTCACTGAGGATAGATCTTTCAGCAGCAAATAATACTGACCAAGATGAGAGGGCTGTGACAGATACAGAGATGAGAAACAAGATCATTTTAGCAATGCTGAATTTCACACTATCCAAATCCATGAAACAAAATACATTGATTTAAAAAAGCACGTAAAAATTTACTAAACACCTTATAAAGAGAGAAAATCTCTTCCTTCCATACCAACTAAGTGTATACCAGATACGACAAACTCAGAGAAATAGTGTTTCATATCGAGTAAATTAAAAGGAACAGATCTCGCCATGGTACAAAAAACAAGCTAGGCCATTTTCAGGAGCACAAGAATTAGAACAATGCAAAATCTTCATAATTTACTACATTTTACACAAGCTTGAAATTTACAGTGTACTACAATGCAAGATGTGTTTGGCAGTTTTCACAATGAGATTGTCTCAATATGTGACAGCTTCTGGTCATATTTAAGGCATATCAGTGGCAAAACTGAATTTCATTACATGATAGAAATGATACTGTTACCAACAACAGCGTCAATAGAGGAGGGTTGCTAAACACTGGTTTCCAGAATTCCTTCAACAACATACATGCAGGAAATATTCCAGGATATGAGTCAATAACAGTAGTTGATGTTGAGTTATTGCTTAAGGAGACAAAACAGGTCAGAAGCAGCAGACTTAATCTGTTAGTATATAGCATAAATTCTGTGCACAAGTGTTAGTGTTCTAAATGTTTGAGTACTGTGTATCAGATGGAACATGGGAACAAGCCCAGTATTCAACTAGTCGAATGTGGGAAGCTACCTAAAAACGACACACAACCTGGCCAGCAAGCCGAGCCATCGTTGTGTGGCTAAAGAACTGCTCCCAACACGAGTATGTGCGAATGTATATATTCCCAGCTCATTGACGGATGTCAGAAATCTGGTAAGTTTCCATTCTTTTTTGTGCACTTGCTGATAACTCAACACTTCCATTTGGTAATAGGCATACTTTATTCCTACATTAATTTAATGTCTGGTGGTCGTGTATGCATTGTCTCCACAAGCAAATCTAATGTATCCGTATATGGTTGGTTGGTAGGGAGGGAGGGAGGGAGGGAGGGAGGGAGGGAGGGAGGGAGGGAGGGAGGGAGGGAGGGAGGGAGGGAGGGAGAAGGGGACCAAACAGAGAGGTCATCAGTTTCATGATCCACGAAGGCAGAAACTAAGGGAGGAACAACACCAACATCGCAGTCCAGTTGATGGGAAAGGAAATCAGGTGACAAAAGAGGCAGAAGTAGTGTCACGGTTGCAGGAAGAGTAAAGAATGGTGGAGGGGAAGGTGAGAGTGGGCAAGAGCAGGGGGCACTGCCGCTGATCCCCACACTATATCACAACCACCACACAGCATGGACAACACCAGGGAAGAACACACAATAAAACAGGAAATAAAGCAGCACAAAAACCAGATGAAACAGGGAAAAAGGGAAGTGAGAGGGAGGTAGGAACGAACCTGATCGGTCCCAACACTAAATGATGGACTTCAATTCTGTAAGGAAATTCAGAAACTCAAATTTGGAAAGACAAACCACTTTCGTGAAGAAAAATCTTGACGAACATAAGTGTGCAAGGGTCGTCCACTAACACCCGTGGCAGGGGCATTTTTAATGTGAAGGCCCAAAGTGCAGGAGGCAGCTCAGCAAAATATTAATCACCGTGAGAGGGGTGGCATAAATACGAAGGGGTGAGGAGCCCAATACAAAGACAGCAGTAGAAGGTAGATTCCCACCGAGTGAGGCAGAAGAAAGAATGCCATGTGGCAGGAGTCCCCTTTATCACTAAGTTTATTAGCAATGAGGGTCTTTGAGAACTGGGGAAGGGAAATCAACCTAACAAGCAGCACGGTCAAGACGGACTTGAAGGTTATGGACAGAGACCAAAGGGTGGTGGTAAAAAAAGGGAAATACCCTGAAGGTCAGTTTTTGAGTACAAACTCAACAATACTTGGATGAGGGAAGACTGCTTAATAAAGCAGAGGGCCCTGTAAATGGCCATCAGTTCCATGGTAAACACCCCATATGTGGCTGGTAAGAGATGGTGTTCCATGTCAATAGAAGACTAAGGCATATCCTTCATGATTAGCAGATTTAGAGCCATTGGCATAAAAAACAATAGCATCCCAAAACTCTTGTAAGGGCTGGAGGAACAAACAAATGAACACAATTGGAGTGAGACTTTTTGCACCCCAGCAGATATTCATATGAATCTGGGGACAAGGAACTAACCAAGTGGGTGTGTTCAGGAAAGAGCGAGGGAAACAAGACACAGAGGGAAGATGGAAATAGTGCCAAAAGGAAGAAAGGCAGAGGCAAATTGATAAATTCATCCGAGGGTGGGCAGTGGGCAGGCTATGTCCCAGAGTTGTGAAAATAAGAGGGTGAGCTGGGAAAGAGCAGAGTGATGGCTGAGGAAACTCAGAGATGGAACTTCCAATCCAAAATGGGGGAGGGGGGGATCCCACTATCAACTAGAACACTGTAGACAGGGATAGTGCAAAAGGCACTAGTGACCAAATGGCTATCATGATGGTGGGCTGGGTCCAAGAGGAGCAATGTCTAAGAGGCAGCTGAGAAACTTCACATCCACAGTCCAGATGGGACATAAATAATGCTTGATAAAGGCAGAAAAGAGCATATTTACCACAACCTACCCTCCTATATACAAGATACCAACCATTTCCTCCACAGTTCCTTCTCCCTTACCACATGGTACCCTGCTGTCACTATTGACGCTACCTTTCTTTACACTAACATCCCTAATGCCACTATTGAATACTATCTTTCCCAACTCCCAACGGATTCCAAACCATCAACCTCCTTCCTAGGACTCATGACCAGTTCCCACAAGCAGCACTTTATCATCCCCCACCCCTACCCTGCTATACCCCTCTTCACTACCTTGTTGACTGAAAGCTCACTTTCCAACATTTTTGTTGTTCTTATCAGCAACTCAGCATCTCCACTATATGATCAGTAGCAACTATCCTCTTCATAATATTGTTACATACCATCCAGATAAAATTATATTGCTGATTTATTAGGATAAGTTATATTGGTTCTATTCTTTTTTATATTCAAGGTTCATCACGTAAAATGTCAAATTTAAGGTTCATTGTGTAAAATAATCACGTGAGTGTAATTTGCACAGGTGGTTTCAAATTTGAGGAAGCAGCACCTTTCTTGTTTATAAAATTACATTTGGCTGCTGTCACTACAAATACTGTTGAGCAGGACAGTGAGAGGTTAATGTAGGTACAGCGCATGTCTTGTTAATGCATATTTTGTCATGTTCCACATCTCTGAAGTGTCTTTCACAATGAGACATGGATCTACAAAATGTGTTTTCCATACAACCTCTTACCCTAGTGACAATGCCACTATTATGAAACAATGATTTTTCAGTTCAGTCATGAACAAAACTACCAAAAATGAAGGCATCCAACTCATCCAGAACACAGTTAGGATTTTAATGTTAAGTAAGAAATTTGTCCACTGCAGACCTATCTACAACCAGGTAGGTGTAATTACAGTCTTTGGTTCATAAGCCTTCTACTGCCTCTATGTAGTTTAGTAAAAGGCATGAAATTGACAGTCACATTCTAGATTGGACAGTATAAAGATCCAAGTAATCTGTGTAAAATACATGACATCTACCCTATAGCAGTACTGTGCATGCACGTGTAATTTTCTGAAGTATGATGGGTATCACTGGAAAATTTCGAAATCAATTCCGTATCCACCATGACCGCAACTTCTACTCTGTCAATCTTTTTTGTAATGATATTGCATAACAGATATTCAGCTTGCCTACAATGTTCAGCCAAACCAGATTGTGTTAAATTATGAGTTACAAAAGATGCGAGCATGTACTTTGTGTGCGTGTGCATGTTTTTCAGTGTACATATATTGTTAATCTTATGTATTTTAATTCTGATTCAGCCTGTCCAATAAAAACTAGTTAATGATTAACATATGGAAATAAACCTTATTCATACATAAATACTTTTTCGTAAACTTAAATGTTAATCTCTCATAAGATAAAAAACTCACTCACACAGTAGAACACAAAAGGGGGTGAGGGTCCAGCAGCCACAGTTGCAGCCTTGTCAGAGCCGGATACATACGATTACCACAAGACTTACCACGAGTGCCTGCCACAGCCCCTTCTCCATCGCGCGGAGTGAGCTGATTGGCACGATCAGGTATTGGGACAAGCGGTGGCCTTCTACTGGCCGGAGTCAACGTACCGACCACAGTAGCTGCAGCTGTGGCCCCCTCTGTGCGGCCGTTCTCATCGACGGTCAGCAGCCCAAGTCGTGCCGGGATTTCTGCCAGGGCACTGCGCGTGGCTCGCCGCTGCAGTGAGGCATTTGCCACCTGCGGTGTAGCTGGGTTCTCCATGCTCATTTTGTGTCACGTGTCAATTATCTACTAAACTGAAGAACAAACAATGACCATTAAAATTTAGTAGAACAATTTGACAACATACATGCTCTAAAATTTAAATGCTTCAAATGGAGCAACACAAACCACAGTAACAGGATCTATTATTTAGTTCATTATCAGAGCACATACGTCTACCTTAAATCTCATTCAGATAATTTTGCACTGAATGATACAAAACCATTCCTCTGTAACCACCTTTAACGAAATAAATGACTTGCAAAAACTACAAGTAATCTTGGCCACATACAACAGTTATGAATGTTAAAGAGCACTCGGCCTCATCTGCAGCATAGCAAACTGATGTACTACCAGTACATGCAGATGTGGTTGCAAAGCTGTGAACTAATTTCTCATCACCAATGGGATAAATAAAAGAGTTACAACAAATGGGGGTCAACAAAAGCGTCCAATCCCACGCGTCTGCTTTGACCCATGACGTAAGGGTGTTGTGTGTGACGTCATGACGGCGCGGAGTTTGGTTTGAGTGTTGCTGTCTCCAGTTCTGTTTTACCTTATTTTATTTACTTTTCTGATCTGTTCATTCTATCCCGTGAGATTTTTTTAAAAAGGACAAAAACACTAATCGGCTACTGAAGCATCTTTATCTTCTATGGGTTGCAGGGGTTACGACCCCTGGGGAGGTGGGTGGGTATTCATGCATGGCTGTCTTCACTTACACGTTGTAGCTACGCAAGGCGTCTAAATTTATTTATATTTAGTTTCCCCCCCGCCACCCAAAACACCCCATTTCCCGCGCTTGCCCCGTTAGTGTCATTAGGCTTCTTGTGGAAAGTGTGTGTTTTTGTTTCCGCCATATTTGTGACATCATGGGTCAAACAGACGGACGGGATCGGACGCTTCCGTATTTCCACAAATGGTTTTTCTGATTTGGTGGTTCTCAAATTTGTCATCTAACAAAACAATAATATCCAATTACATTATAAAACAATAAATCAGTTAGATATAAAGTATATGATCTACTCATACGCTACAATTTACCTCAGAACATGCAGGAATAGGGAACAGCTTCCTCTATCTCCATTTGTCAGCCGGGCTACCATCTTATTTTTACTGTACAGACTAGAACAGTACCCTTAATTTCTATGCCGTCAGAGAGCATTTAGCAACTGCCATTATTATACAGGACACTAGTCGTGTATGTGCATGTTTTCTGTTTTAGATGTAACAACATTGATGTTAGGCCCATATGGATCCAGAATTACATAGATCTGAAGATTACCAACTTTGATCTAAAGGTTATATCATAAAAATATACGTGTAACTGTCAGCTAAGCGAATTAATTTTAAACAGTGATCACTAAACTCCATCATTGAAGTGACATCAATCGCACAAGATTCATTCATTCTCTTAAAACATTAACTACTACAAAATTCAAACACAGTCAAACTTAACCTTCTAACAAAACCAGCATACCCTGAACAAATCCTAACCCTATCTGAATTCACAGATATGTAACCTCATCTGAACTCTACACAATTCTACACCTATTTTTGGTCTTCTCAGCATCATGATGACTAACATGGGCAATCACAGTTTTGAAGGAAAATTTTGCAAATTACTGGCATCAACAAGCAAGTCTACATAATCTTGTGCACAGACTCCTATAAAAAATGCAAGCAATACTTCAATCCATCAAAATTTCGACGTCCAAACATTACAATACTAAAACAGGCTGTGAAATGCAATACAGTAAGTTCTCCAAAAAAGTTACTGAAAATATTAACCATCAAGTATTTTAAAGTCAAACTGGAAATCAATCATACACTGGTTGCATTTTACACATTCTTTGAATGTAATTTGGATAGAAAAATAACATAGCATTACATATGCTTCTGTGGCTCAAACTGTGCACCAGTATATAGTATTATTAACACTTGGTACAGTTGGTAACAATATACACACATATTTGAATATCTGTAAATTTAAGAAATTCTTCAGAATTTGCATAAAATTTCCTTACTTCAAATAATTATCTAGGAAAATAATTTTCACCTTTAAAACAATGACACTTACCTGCTCAAACAAATGTGCTTAAATACTTCTGCAATAAGCAGAAATTATGAGTCAGATTCCCCACACTCATACTTACTAAGTTTTAAGAGTACCTAATCATTCTTGCTTTATTCAAGGAAATAAATATTGTAGTCAACGTAGATATAGTAGGAATAAGCTCCACTTAGTAACACTTAGCTAATACGCGCATAGACTTATGAGAATTAACACATGTAATTACTTTTAATAATACTGTAGCATAACCCCCATTATGTACCAAACACTGCACTCCCTTACTGCAAAATCTGGCATTTTACCTTCAAACAATTTGTAGAAACTTTCACTAGTCTAATACGTATAATACACGGAAGTTTTTGGTGTGAAATGCCACGTATCTCGCGTCTGAAAGCGCACAAGGTTTCTAATTCAGAAGAAGACTCCACCACAACTAAATGACCAATGTATTTCTCTGTGAAATATGTGAGCATTAATCTTGGTCAGACTGATGTGTACCACGAAATAAATCAAGAATTTAAGTAGCCTAACTGCCACACCTGCACGTAAATGAAAACTGCACTGAGCCAGAATTCCGGGTGATCTGCCGGCAGTAACAAGAAACTCAAATACAACAAAACAAATTAGTACTTACTAATGCCTTAGTATTGAACGTAGTGGCCACTTTCTCCTACATCTATTTACGCGCCAAATTGTGTGCTCTTGATGCGTCATTCCCGCGCAAACTTCTCAAGCCCTCTGGTTCTATTTACTTGAAACTTACTAGTTTGATAACATTTGTATAGTTCTTACATATAAATGTTAAAATCATTTAACGCACTAAAACTAGTGATGGCATCAATAACTTCACACTACCTGTGATGAAAACAGAGGCACTCTGTCGAGCCCTTCCAGCTGCACCCGCCAGATCCTCAGCACGACTAGTCACTTACCCTCCACTACCTCTAGCGCTTGTTTCCGACGCGAAGAATTTCGCGGCATTTTCCCTCCGAGCAATATCATAGGCTGCAGCTGAGTGCCTACGTCAGCACCAATGAGGTAAACGAACCCCAGCGATGTCTCGTGACGTAGTAGTGACGTTTGACGCTGGTTACATGCAAAGGGTAACTTAAAATGAATGCATGTTAAGAAACCAATCAAACCATAGTTTGAGCATCAGCTAAAAGGAAAACGAGGTGAGCCTATTTATTTATTTCTTATTTTTGATGGTATTATTTATATAATGAATTGCATATAAGTATAAATTTCACTGAAACGTAAATGAACAGCAGTAAACCAGGCTCTTGTTACCACCTAGTACAGTCGAATCAGATGTTAGATCCTTTCAGATGATAGGGACTTCGAAAAGAAACAAACAAGGCAGACAAAATGTACATATTTCCCCCTAACTAAACTAAAAAAAGGCAAACATTATTAGTATATAACAATATATCGGGACTGCGCAAATAACTTCCGATCGCCTTTGTTTCAGCATTTAAAGAATGAGAACTCTGTACGTGACGGGTCGTTTTATGTAATTATGAGTCGATTAGAAATTAACATGTGTTGTGCTGTGGATGCCTTTTGTGGATTCGTAGTCAAGCATTCTTACAGATGTAAAGCAGTATTTTGAGGTTATCTGTACGATAAACAAATCACAGATGCTAGACATAGTTATTGGAAACATAGCTAACTCATGTGTTTCGAAGACAATGCGTGAAGTACTATTTATTTCCGGTGCATTAACGATTTCGAAGACGTTGCAGGTAGTATTTAGTTCGTTGTAATGCACTTGGATCCGTAATCTGAGAGAGAATCATCTTGATCAACTCGTTAGTGAGGGGACTCTGAGCAGAAGAGAGACGCTATAATGTCACTTGACGTTGTTGTTTGTGTTTTAGGCTGGCAAGAAAAGAAATGTAAATATTCGGGAGCACATTGTGCATTGTTAGGAAATCACAGCCCGTAAAACTGTCAGCAACCCAAAATTTGTCAGAATATTTTATTGCTTTACTACACATGATCTACTACTACGTCTGATCTTAGTTGTTCCAGGATAAAAGCCAGTAACTAAAAAGTAAAATCGTATAGCCAGTTTATAAATTGTAAAATATGTTCCTGTTCTTTAGACAGAAAAATGTAGCCTACATTAATTTGCTACCCATGAGGATTATCACAGCATTTTCAACTTTCAGGAGTGCACAATGTATTTAAAGACGAAAAAAAAATTTAATCATCAAAAACATCTAAGTAAAAAATTCACGCTGTTTAAGTAAATTTCCTAGTGAGACAGTTGTACAAGTATAAACATTGCAGATAACTTATGGTGAAAGCGCACCCTGCTTTGCACTTAAAAATCCCTCTCACTCTGTTTACCTGTAGATGAGATTAGGATAGCTGAACTTAGTATTGCCCTATGTCATAATCTTCTGGGGTAATTCAGTTAAGCTCAAAAAAGTGTTTATTTTACAGAAGCATATTGTAAGTTAATATTTAAGCTGCGTAACTGAACATATTGCAGAAACAATCATTATGATCTATTATGCAAAATGATCCTTGAAACATGTAACTAACTACTTTGATGGACTTGGGGTATCCTTACACTCACATGTTGATATGTGAACTCCCCAATGGAATTTTTTGTTAGTGAATTTAAGATGAACTGTAAAATTGATGATAAGAATACTACAAGTGAAAATAATTTCCATGCGTACAATGCCTAGAATTGAGTATGAAACTTATATTCTAATGCAAACATCTGTAACAGGTTGCTGGTAGACATCAGAGGCAGGGTTAAAAATCCTTTTACAATGTACTAATATAGTTGGACTTTGGGATGCAATTACTGTTAACATTAATATTCATATTGCTCAAGTTATTAACTACTTCAGAATGTAGTAGTTTTTTAAACCATTAAATTTCCATGAACACTTTGTTTGTAGCAGTGGATCAGAACAGAAACTGAATAATGTTACAGGAAGACCAGTGGCTTGCTTTCAAAGTAGCTGCTTTTACCGTGATGTACATGTATAAAATAATCAATAAGTAGGTTAGCACGAGTCATAATTCGTTGTTAGTATATTTTATAAAAGTTGGCAGTAGAGGATTCTATATTGTCAACAGTTGACCAGTAAAATTTGTTCACGTAAATCACATATAATTGGAAAGTTTTTATCAAAATAACTTTTTCAATATTCAAGACACTGTGAGGAGATCATGCTGCCGTCCTTGATTTTTATTAATGGAAACAGTTGCACATTTTGAATGTTGGACACTGAAGTTGTTTCCAGAATGAGATTTTCACTCTGCAGCGGAGTGTGCGCTGATATGAAACTTCCTGGCAGGTTAAAACTGTGTGCCCGACCGAGACTCGAACTCGGGACTTTTGCCTTTCGCGGGCAAGTGCTCTACCAACTGAGCTACCGAAGCATGACTCACGCCCGTACTCACAGCTTTACTTCTGCCAGTACCTCGTCTCCTACCTTCCAAACTTTACAGAAGCTCTCCTGCGAACCTTGCAGAACTAGCAGTCCTGAAAGAAAGGATATTGCGGAGACATGGCTTAGGCACAACCTGGGGGATGTTTCCAGAATGAGATTTTCACTCTGCAGCGGAGTGTAGCACTTGCGTGGTAGAGCACTTGCCCGCGAAAGGCAAAGGTCCCGAGTTCGAGTCTCGGTCGGGCACACAGTTTTAACCTGCCAGGAAGTTTCATATCAGCGCACACTCCGCTGCAGAGTGAAAATCTCATTCTGGAAACATCCCCCAGGCTGTGGCTAAGCCATGTCTCCGCAATATCCTTTCTTTCAGGAGTGCTAGTTCTGCAAGGTTCGCAGGAGAGCTTCTGTAAAGTTTGGAAGGTAGGAGACGAGGTACTGGCAGAAGTAAAGCTGTGAGTACGGGCGTGAGTCGTGCTTCGGTAGCTCAGTTGGTAGAGCACTTGCCCGCAAAAGGCAAAGGTCCCGAGTTCGAGTCTCGGTCGGGCACACAGTTTTAACCTGCCAGGAAGTTTCACTGAAGTTGTTACTTGCAAAGATATTTTCATTACTAATCAGTTACTATGAAAGTATAGCCTGATTAGTGAAAGAAGACTGCACTGAACATATACAAACCTGTTATAAGAGAAACAAAGTCCCAAAATTGTGAATGCAATAATATGTTGTCCCAATAAGAACACAATTTGGATGAAATGCACAATGAGAAATTACAAATTTACATAATACCTGAATCAAATAATGTTTCCATGGGTGTTTATTTTGTTGGATGTAGCCAATTGTCGGGTTAACGGAAATGTGCAATTCCATCTGTCTGCTTTGACCAATGACATCACCAATATGGCGGAAATGACCTTTCACAACTACTTCCATATCACGACTATGATGTCATTTCGTAAACATGACAACAAACATGAAAATAGATAAAAAAAAAAACATCAAACACATCTTCCTCCTATAATATAATGAAACTAATGGGACAAGGTGGGGGAAATTGGGGTTTTTTGGGTGGGGACAAACTAACAGTAAACACACGCTACTAAACCAAACAACAAAGCCGCTAAAATAAACTGACGACAACAGTCGCGAAATCAACTAGAAACAATATCTAATAGAATCGAACACTTCCCTTGACATGTATAGGTCAACGGAAAGTACCAATACCAATTCATAAACCCCAAAACCTACAACCACTTCCATAATCGTCACTACCTCAATAACCACAAGAAAACACCAAATCTGAAATCGAACACTTCCCTTGACCTCACAGGGTCAACAACAACAACACACAAAACCAACTCACAAATACCAACACCCCACCCCCCGCCCTCGATCCACAAGTCATCTAACCAGATAAAAACATGAACAAAAGAAATGAAAACTCATTGCATGAAAGCTCTGTCGCTGCCTACTAGATTGGACACCACAATCCCAAAACCTCACTAACCCACAACCATGGGCCTGTACATCTTACTAACAGCCCTAAAGGAAACCCTAAAAATACAGTACCCCTCAGGGACGCTGGTCCGCCAACAGTACTCATCTAAATGAGCCCGAAGGTTGGAAGAGTGCCTCTTCCTCCTCCCTATTAACAGAATTAACAGCCCCCCAAAACCCCTCTATAGTATTTATAGAGGCTCCACTCTCATAATTCTTGAACTTCACATTGTGATTAATAACTAAATGATTGTAACCCTCCCGACCCAACCCACTATAAGATGCAAACCCATCAGAAACTGTAGTACTCCCCTGTTCTACATAACCGTGAATCAACCCCACTAACTCCCTCTTTGTACGATTTTCCACAATCCGAAACACACACTCAAAAGAACCAGCCCCCCACACCCATAAACCAACCAGCGGCTTACCCCTCCCATGCTGCCTCCTACCAAACAGTGACTCTTCAGTCTCAACCTTTACTCCAGGCCCACCCAACTTACACCTGTATTTAATGTATTCTGAACAAACCTCCCAACAAAAAAAAATACTAATCAAGGACCGTTTGCTCACTCACACCCTCATGCGCACAAAAACTGTGTGAGGATTGATAACAAAAATGGGAACTCATCAACACAATTTCACGCATGCCCAACCTGGACTTCTCAAACCAGGTACCCCGGCGAATGGAGCGCCAAACGTTGTCACGCCAGCACCTCTACATATAGCCGTCCCTGGTCTGAGACGCCGGAGCTTTCGTTAACTTCATTTACTTGCCACATACAGAGCACTTCACCAGCTCAGCCAGTAATCCAAAAAGCTGCAAAAATTTGATGAGCGACATAACAGCGTCGCCCATCATATCCCACAGCCGAAAACTGTTCACTTTATCAGTCATATCCATTCCTAACAACAACATAAGTAATCTGGAAAATTCAAACACGACAAACCACATACAACACTACATTACCATAGAAAAAACAGAAAATTAAACCATCGACTCATTCCACAATATGCCACTAATCTTCACTTATAACCACAACAACCGACAACGTCAACAAATCAAATGAATCCTATATTATATGACACACACCACACAATCCACAAACCCCACCTGAGAGCACCACCAAACCTCAACGACTCACCACTTACAAACACATCACAAGTGCACACTAAACCAACAACAAAACCTTTCCCGCAACCTACAAACACGCCACCAGAGAGCACCACCAACAGCACAACAAGACATCTACAAACACGCGAGACACAAATTGAACTTGGCGCCGTCGTGATGTCACACATCACAACAGACTTACATCGCGGGTCAAAGCTGATGGGTGGCATCGGACACTTCTGGTGACCCCAGTTGTCTGCCTCACACTTCATTTGGAAGATATTCCAACAAAAACATACTGTATGTCATTATACGGGGTGGTTATGATTAAACTTCCATAACTTGACCCAGTGTAGATGGACAACTATTTACTACACTCCTGGAAATGGAAAAAAGAACACATTGACACCGGTGTGTCAGACCCACCATAGTTGCTCCGGACACTGCGAGAGGGCTGTACA
Organism: Schistocerca cancellata; assembly: GCF_023864275.1. Lineage (NCBI taxonomy): Eukaryota > Metazoa > Arthropoda > Insecta > Orthoptera > Acrididae > Schistocerca > Schistocerca cancellata. Next base: position 9,835,108 of record NC_064635.1, on the reverse strand, counting down.
AGCAATGATCACACGCACGGCACAGCGGACACACCAGGAACCGCGGTGTTGGCCGTCGAATGGCGCTAGCTGCGCAGCATTTGTGCACCGCCGCCGTCAGTGTCAGCCAGTTTGCCGTGGCATACGGAGCTCCATCGCAGTCTTTAACACTGGTAGCATGCCGCGACAGCGTGGACGTGAACCGTATGTGCAGTTGACGGACTTTGAGCGAGGGCGTATAGTGGGCATGCGGGAGGCCGGGTGGACGTACCGCCGAATTGCTCAACACGTGGGGCGTGAGGTCTCCACAGTACATCGATGTTGTCGCCAGTGGTCAGCGGAAGGTGCACGTGCCCGTCGACCTGGGACCGGACCACAGCGACGCACGGATGCACGCCAAGACCGTAGGATCCTACGCAGTGCCGTAGGGGACCGCACCGCCACTTCCCAGCAAATTAGGGACACTGTTGCTCCTGGGGTATCGGCGAGGACCATTCGCAACCGTCTCCATGAAGCTGGGCTACGGTCCCGCACACCGTTAGGCCGTCTTCCGCTCACGCCCCAACATCGTGCAGCCCGCCTCCAGTGGTGTCGCGACAGGCGTGAATGGAGGGACGAATGGAGACGTGTCGTCTTCAGCGATGAGAGTCGCTTCTGCCTTGGTGCCAATGTTGGTCGTATGCGTGTTTGGCGCCGTGCAGGTGAGCGCCACAATCAGGACTGCATACGACCGAGTCACACACGACCAACACCCGGCATCATGGTGTGGGGAGCGATCTCCTACACTGGCCGTACACCACTGGTGATCGTCGAGGGGACACTGAATAGTGCACGGTACATCCAAACCGTCATCGAACCCATCGTTCTACCATTCCTAGACCGGCAAGGGAACTTGCTGTTCCAACAGGACAATGCACGTCCGCATGTATCCCGTGCCACCCAACGTGCTCTAGAAGGTGTAAGTCAACTACCCTGGCCAGCAAGATCTCCGGATCTGTCCCCCATTGAGCATGTTTGGGACTGGATGAAGCGTCGTCTCACGCGGTCTGCACGTCCAGCACGAACGCTGATCCAACTGAGGTGCCAGGTGGAAATGGCATGGCAAGCTGTTCCACAGGACTACATCCAGCATCTCTACGATCGTCTCCATGGGAGAATAGCAGCCTGCATTGCTGCGAAAGGTGGATATACACTGTACTAGTGCCGACATTGTGCATGCTCTGTTGCCTGTGTCTATGTGCCTGTGGTTCTGTCAGTGTGATCATGTGATGTATCTGACCCCAGGAATGTGTCAATAAAGTTTCCCCTTCCTGGGACAATGAATTCACGGTGTTCTTATTTCAATTTCCAGGAGTGTATATGGGTGTCCAATCGTATGGGAACTATGTTCAGACTCTGCACTGGAGGATTTTCTCTACTAGCTTTGTTCACATAGTATTCCATATTTGGCTTATTATGCTGATTCACGCGCAGATTGGGTAATTAGATCAGTTGTGTACAGAGAAGGAGAGTGAGAACATGTGTTTGGAGCAATATTATAAGACATTCTATTGACTGATTTCAGTCATCCATCCACCCACCCACCCATCATGTTCTCTGGATCCCATGAACAAGGAGATCCTTCAGAGATGGGGAGTGAGGTACAAAATAACAGACAAACACATTGTAAGTACCTAATCTGCCCTGCTGTATTAATAATAAAGCATCACTACATTGCTTAATGCTATTCACACTTTCACCAATTAAACTTAATAGAGAAATTTAGTAAGCAAGCCACTACTTTGAAGAAAGCTGCTGCTGTGTCAGTTTTATTGTGTAGCTGCTGTTTAGCTGCTATCAGGGGCTTAATACTTACTTCATTATGATGATATTTTTGAAAGAAAGTAATTTTACACCTATGGATGATGTGTCCTGTTTATAGCACATTACGACTTGTCATACACTTCATTATAAACATTGCTACTTGCCATGTGGCTAACATAATCTTACAGTCCCTGGATCAGGATATTCAGATAATGTCTACAGAGTGGGTTATGAGAAATGTTTCTAATTTTATTTTGAATTGGTAGGGATTCCCAGTTTCATGCTTTAATATTAGACGGGATGTTACTGAATACCTTACCCCGGAGTATCATACACAATTGTGTTCTGAATCCTGGACAAGGAGGCATAGTCTGCATGAAAATTATTTTTGTGTCTTTTATAGTGACTGTATATGCAGATCAGTTGAAACTGGTTTTTATTATCAGCAAGGAAAACGATTAAGGACTAAATGTATTGGGAAGAGAGTGTAGCAATTCCAAGATTCTTAAAATGATTTCTGCAACATGTATTGCTATATACTTTCTCTGATATCTATACTGCTCGCTTCTGCTCAACAAACACTGTATTTACCTCAGGTGTGCTGCCCCAGAAGATAATTTCATAAGACAAAGTGGTGTGAAAATACGCAATATAAGGAACTGGTTTTGTGTGTGTGTGTGTGTGTGTGTGTGTGTGTGTGTGTGTGTGTTTTACCCTGTTTGTGTGTGTGTGTGTGTGTGTGTGTGTGTGTGTGTGTGTGTGTGTTTTACCCTGTTAGACCCTGTGGAATTTTACACACTGTGCTTCATTTAGTGTATGACGCTTAATGTCTTCTCCTGGTGCAAAATCCTCAGTGATGTACATAGGGTAGGTTTTAACATTTGGTTTGTAAGGTTCACTCATTCCGGCATGTCTCATGGTAGGCACAGACTGGCTGCCAATGGAGCGTGTTCAGGAAAGTGACCTCCATATGAAAATGGAAGCTTTGGTGCAGGACCTAAGCACGGCACTGGAAGAATCGTCGCGCGCGTCGTCCGTGAGGCGTCGGTGGGGCCTGAGGCGGAGGGCGAGGTCGACGGGCAGCCTTCGTGAGTACACCTGCCTGTTTTTGTTGTTAGGAATCTACTGGTGTATTCCTGCATAGTGACATATTTTTGTTTCACTTCCTTCAAAATACGTTATAATGTTGACACCAGATGTGTGGAGCCACTTGCCTGTCAACATGAGAAAACTGTGGATTAATAGTACAGTAAACAGTTCAGCCGAGACGCCTTTTTTTTAACTCGGCAGTTTTTATTGCTGCTTGGTCTGCAAATTTTATAGATATTTATCATTATTGCCAAGAAAATATCCTATGTAACTACAGATACTACATCAGCTTCAGCCAACAATGGAGAAAGAAGTCCTGCATTCAAGTTTTTTTATAATTTGCTTTGTCAGAAAAAGGCAGCGACAACAATTTCTTTGGAAAAAAGTTCGCAGTTGGCTAATTGAGTGAACATAACTTTCAATGACAACTAAATAATTTCTACCAAAATAATAATAATAATAATAATAATAATAATAATAACCTGTCGATTCCTGTTACGAAGGGGTATGGTTTACAAGATACTGCAATGTAGAGGGGTCGAGTCATTGATGTATAGTTTAGGATCACCTTCACCATCTGAACAAATACAGTCTTCCTGGACATCAGTGGATATAAGTAATTGATGATTGCAATAGGATTTTATGTTGTTCCTTCTGAAAAAAAACAGTTCATGTCCTGAGAGGTGCTAGGATTTTAACAAGCTAGTTTCTTTGTTATTTACTCCCCCCCCCCCCCTCCAATATGTGAGACATCAGAATATTGACTGAAGGTCGGAACTGTAATTGTTGAGTGTACTGCAATTCAAAATTTTTTTGCTCATAACTAGTGAATTTTGGCCCATGATCATTTCCAAATGCCAGTGTACAGTAATGAAGTGTGCTGTCATATTTAAAACTAATTAATGTCATGTGAGAATTAGGAATTTGTTGCCACACACAAGTCAAATTACTTGTATACAAGTATAACAAGAACTGGAATGACTGTAAGTGCATATTGCTCTGAATGTCATAAGACTGTAATTTTATTGTGATGCGGCTTCTTAAGACACTTTTTCAACCACAGTGCATCTTTCGACTTGCATCAGCGCACGTGCAGTTGTTATAAAGAGTGATGATATACACTGTTCTGACAGTATGCTTAGCTCTTATCGTGAAGTAGCATTTTACCTTATGACGTACTACACCTACACCCACGCCTACACTCCGCAAGCTACCTTGTGGTGTGTGATGGAAGGTACTTGTAATACCACCAGTTTTCTCCTCTTTCCCTGTTCGATTTGCGAGTGGAGTATAGGCAGAATGATCGTTGGTAAACATCCGTGTCGGCTGTAATTTCTCTGATTTTCTCATTGTGGACATTTCCCGAGATGTGTGTGGGAGAAGCTACTATGTTACCCAGCTCTTCTCGGAACATACGCTCTCGGATTCTCAACTGCAAACTCTCTGTGCTTCAGTACTCCTCTCTTGTGACATCTGCCACTGGTGTTTATCGAGCCCATTCGTAAAACTGTCACATTTAGTAAGTGATCCAGTGACTAGTCGTGCTGTTCTTCGTTGGATCTTCTCTACGAGCAATTCGTTGGACTTAAGGTTACACGACAAATTATTCTATCATGACATTCTTCTTTCCAAACAAGTATTCAAAGGTTTTCTGGCAAAAATTTAAGGAAAATGTGAACAGCTTTTGGGGAATGTTGACTGCTTTCATTTTTGGCACTCGAAATACACCTAAAACTATCCTCCCATTGCCTATGCAAAACTGACATGTTGCCAAGTTGTGTCCCATAGAGGCAATGTACCCTGGCCCTGTTCTAGATTTACAAGGACAGGAATGTAAGTGAAACACTACAGTATGCAACCTCTCATGATTACACTGTTATTTTTAAATCTTTTGAGCCTTACATGAAATTCTTTTTTGTTGGTTACTCACAAATGAGTGCCCACTGGGATACACACATTGCAGGTGGTTTCGATCCCATTCCGTGGGACCTCCCCTCGCTAGACTCGAACCTGGGACTCTTGCTTTTGCAGGCAAATGCTCTGCTGACTGAGGGACTGAGACGTATGCACAGCTCCACTTCCACCAGCAACTTTCTTCTACCCTCTAGAATTCACAGAAGCTCTCATTTGCTTTTCTGGACTTTCACTCTTGGGATAAAGTTTTTTATGGAGACATTTTTTGATGCTCTGACATTTGTCAGTGCATATTGTACCAGAGAGTGTACCACTTCAGTGGACCTCCAATGTTGCAGTTTGTCACACACACATTGTACAGTACTTGTGTTTAGTCACTCAAGGAGAGAGTAAATATTTATATTTGAATACGAAACTTCTAAACAAGAACTAGGTATACTTCATCAGAATGGATCCACTAAACAGTATTAAATGTCAAATTAAATGACAAAGTTAGAGCTGTTGATCATGTCCCTGTCAGAAAATGACTAATACTCTCGAGTATTAACGACAACTGGTAGAGACATGAATTAAGTCATTGTATGTGGTTTGTCAGCTTCTTTTAAGTTGGAAGTTTCTTGGTTATAAACATGGGAATTAGGAAGAGAAGTAAAAAGATACTGTGCTGTGCCATACATATTTGAGATACTTAAGCATGAACGTATAATACCAGTGAAATGTAGCGGTAGAGAAGCAATGAGTTTTTAAGAATGAATTTAAATAAAGAGATGTACTGTTTCAAGGAAAGTTAATACAGAAAGATAAGATGCACACTGAGGATAGTGCTGTGTAAAGATCACTAAGAAATAGCATTGTTACACTCTTCATCTGTCTCAGTGGTGCAAGCTGCATGCAAATCTAAAGGTTCCCTCTGCAATTCTACGCAGTGAATATATTTTTGAATTGGTCTGTCCTGCAACTCCTCTTTGTCATACGTCACTGGAACATCAGAGAACAACACTTATTTACTGAAAGACGATGAGGCTAATTAACATAAGTTCAAAACCTCACAATTGTTATTAGTTTATCTTAGAATATTCTGAAAGACATTCATCATACGTGTTGGCTTTACACTAAATAAAATGACACACTCCTTCAAGCCAGCGTGGACTTTTTTTAAGCACTCAGATAAAGCTTAATGGACTCTCTTTACCTGAGAGATTATGAAGGTAGTAGTAAGTACTTGAATTTCTTGTTTAATAATACTGGAAACTCCTGGATGGAGCATTACATAAAATAAGGGAAAGGCAACTGTTCACATACAGCAGATTGATGATGTGTGCAGCACAGAAATATGAAACAGGAAATAGCATTTGCACTAGCTTTCAAGCAGTAGCTCTTTTTCTTGCAAAAGTACACACATTCACACGCACAACCACCCAGACATCCAAGACCACACTCCCACAAACACCGGAGTCTGCATTTGGATGTTAGTCTGGTTGTGTGTGTGACTTGCTAGAAAAAGAGCTACTATTTGAGAGCTAGTATGATTGCTGTTTCCTGTTACATGTTTCTGTGATCCAGACATCCTCCCTCTATAGGGGAGAAATTGCAATTCAGCCTCACCATTTAGTAAAACGAATTCACAATTGAATTAAAAAGTTCCATTTTCTGGCTGCATCAAATTTAATAAAAATTGCCAAGCTTCCAGTAGCTATAAACAGTGGCAGTGACAAATGTCAAAAGCTTGAATAGTATTCAGTTTGATATTATTACAAAACTGAGAAGGTTTTATTAATGCAATTACACTATGGAATATTCAAAGGACACAAAAACTACAGTTATTAAGTATCCAAATGGATAGTAGGGTAATTTTCTTGACATGCAGAATCCAACATCTCACTGTGATTTATTTGGGTATAAATATGCAACCTGTTACTTTTTCCAGATTTTTCATACGATTTATTTTCTGTACCATTAACCAGTTTTTTAGGCACTGCATGCTCATCATCAGGTAGGGGTGTTACAGGGACGTTATCTAGACCATGTGCAGGTAGACACTGTGATACTGGCGATAATTGAACTTTGGTTTTGGGTACTTATAGTAACAAAAAAAGGTTGTTAAGTTTTGTAGGAAAAGAGGGATTGCTACTTACCATAAAGATGACACATTAAGTTGCAGACAGGCGCAATTAGGACACTTGTGCATAAGCTTTCAGCTTCTATAGCCATTTGTCTTTTCCTTCATTGTTGATATTACAACTTGGAGTTTCCATTGTTAAGTTTTGGTTACTTACAGTAACAAAATTTTTGTCCCATAAATGTTTTGTTACTGATGACTAAATTTCTATTTCCTCTAGCACCACAACCACAGTGTCTTAACTGCACATGGTCCAGATAATGTTCCTGTAACATCCCCATCTGATATGGAGCCTGCAGTAGCTCAAAAACAGGTTAATGGTACAGAAAACAAATTATATCAAAAATTAAAAAAGTTACTGGTTGCAAATTCAACCCATATGAATTACCTATTTAAGCCACAGTTTCAGTTTGTCATCCACAATGGATATACTGAGGAGAGGGCAGCATCTTATTTTGGAAATCAAAATGACTTCAGGTATCCCTGGTGTGTTTGTATAATTCTCTTCTGTGAACGATTTCTTGAATACGAAATTTAAAATTTCGGCGTTTGTTTTACTATCTTCATCTGCCACACCAGACTGGTCAACAAGTGACTGGATGGAAGCCTTAGTCCCTATTAGCAATCTTGTGTAGGACCAGAATTTTCTAGGGTTCTCTGCCAGATTTTTTGCTAAGGTGTGATGATGGTAGCTGTGTGCTTCACGCACAGGTCTTCACAGACCAATGAATCTGTTCTAACATTTGCTTGTCGTCATTTGTGCATTCTCTTTTGAACTGTGAATGCAGCGGCCTTTGCTTCCTCAGGATCTTCAGAATTTGGTTATTAAACCATGGTGGGTCTTCCCTGTCCTTTAACCACTTACTAGGCACGATTTCAGACCACAATTTACAGTCTACTTAAATTTGCCTATAATTCCTTTGCATCCATCTTATTGGAACTAAGTGATGTCAGTGCACTGTCTAAGTGAGATGCTAACAACTGCTTATCTGTTCTATCCTTCTTGACTGATTTATTAACTTTCGGAACAGTAGTCACTATAATGATATCATGATTGCAAATCCTCGTTTATATACAGACATTGTTGGTAAGGTGCAGTCTGTTTGTAGCTGTAAGGTCTAAGATATTTCTGCCGCATGTGGGCTGCGGAGCTAGCTGCCCAAGACAGTTCTCAGAGAATGTGTTCAAAAGTATTTCACATGACTGTCGTCTGTCTGTACACGCCCCCCCCCCCCCCCCCACCCCCGTAATGAATCCAGAGACATCCCAGTCAATACTCCGTAGGTTAAGGTTGCCTCCAACTTGTATTGCATGTTCTGATTATTTACGTGCTACTGACCATAAACTTTCTTTGAATGACTCTAGAACTGTCACAGCTGAATTGGGTGACCGGTAAAAGCATCCAACAGTTAACTTGCTTTCACCTACACCTGTTACACACAATCATATAACTTCACTGTCACACTCAACTTCACCCTCACTAGAGACAATGTTTTCTTCAGCTGTAATGAACACTCCCCTGCTATGATGTATAATCTGTCTTTGTGATTTACATTCCATGACTCGGTAAATATCTCGAAGCTTTCCACTTGGGTTTCAGCCAGCTCTCAGTCCAAAGAATAATTTGAGCATGAGAACTTTCCTTCAGGGCAGCGGATTTGTTAACTTTATTATGGGCAGCGGATTTGTTAACTTTATTATGACTACTTAGACAGTTACTGATAAAGTTTTGACAGTCAGAGTGTCTTTACTCTGAATGCGTTGTGACTTTCCATGCTGCATATTGACCGGCGAGTGTTCGTCACTGCATATCAAACTACTGTCTAGCCTAAAAAGCCCTCATGTGCACTAGACACATACTCTGCTACCCGAGTAGTTGCTTCCTTTGGGTAATACACCCCTGACCTATCAAGAGAAGTCCTAGAAATCCCCACATCATAATGCAGCTCTAAAAATATGCAGCCAAGACAGTCACAGAGTCGACGAAGTCTTTCTTTGAGACCCTCCACTTGGCCCCAAACGAAAGGACCCTGATTCACTCTGGGAACAATAATGCAAATTGCGAGCGCTGCTTGCACCCAGCAAGTGAGGTCAGTGATCTTTACCACCTCTGCCAGCCACTTGTATGAACTGAGGAGGACCTCAGAACCCATGTGACAGGCTTCATCGGTGCTGACATGGGCCACAACTTGCAGACAACTGCAGCCTGCACGCTCATCAGCCGCAGGCAGGGCTGCATCCACATTTCGGATGAGGACCCCCGGCAGATGTACTGATTGAACATTGGCTTTCCTTCCAGCCCTGAACACTATCTGCTTAAGGGGCTCCATAACGCATCTCATTTGGGAGCTCCCAATATCTAGTAATGAACCCCTCCCCGCTGAAACCCTGTTTAAGGGGTGTCCACCTGCCCACTCACAGGGTGAATGGATGAGGCCAATTGGCCAGTCTCCACATTGGTCCTCAGCACGTGGGCAAAACAAGTGACACCTGATGTGTCCCATGTGACGAGCCAGATTCTCCACCACCACTACATCCTGAGACAGTAGCCTGAAGGTGACTGACCACAGCCAAAATTGCATTCATCCGTACACAGCATCCACACATCCTAGCAAGACTAACTGAAGAAGTAAACTATAAAAGTAGATAGAATCCTAGATATGCAGCATGCTAACCTTCTGACGCTGGTGTTTTAATGACCTGTATAGCTGGCTGTTCACTGAGCAACTATTGTGCTACAGACAGAATAAATTTACACTTACAAAAACATGAGATTACATATGTTCAACAGAAAAACATGCACAAAATTTAATTATTTGAAATTGCACTGCAATAAACCTTACCTATGCCAAGATAATTGCAGAAATTATCTCAATTGCTAGGAGAACTGAATGGGACTGTATGAAAAATTTACAGAAAAACTGAAAGAAATAGAACTTGGCCGCTGACAAATGGATTTCCGAAATAAACAATACTGGGTAAGAATGGGAAGAGAGAAGCTTTTAATGTCCTGGTCGCAAGGATGTTGTGACTGGTGGATCACAAACTCAGATGCGAGGGGAAGAAATCCGACATCTCCTTTCCAAAGGAATTGTTCTGGCAATCGCCTTAAGTGACTTAGGAAAATTACAAAAATACAAATTTAGATGGCTGGACAGACCTCCCGAATTAGAGTTATGCATGCCAATGACTATACTACATCACTCAGTAATAGTATTAGAACCATTTACTGGAAGGTGATTTTGTAGGAAATCTGAAGTCTTTATAACATCTTCCAGTCGCAAGAAAGAATTAAGTTTTAGTTATTTTTTATGGTCTGTGAAGTGGGTGAGACGATTAGCGTTGTAAAAGTAGGATCTTTTCTTTCTTCTCGACCAGGGGAGAAAATAGCAATAGAAGCATCAAATAAAATGTAGCATCATCCATTTGCAAATTATTATGGCATGTAGGAACAACCTTTAGTTCTGGTAAGAAATTGGTGTGTGAATACAGTCGCTTTTCCTTCAGCCATTAGTGACACCCCGTAGCAATTCTAATTTTCTTATGTGTACGATCGTCATGAATTTGAACCCCCGTCCCCACTATATGGCCACTGTCGTTCCAGGATTGGCAGTTGGGCCTCAGTACCTGGAGATGTCAGTGACCATGTGTGTGTCAGTTGTGTTTTCTACTTCTGGTGAAGGTTGTATGTAGTTCGAAAGCTGAACATTTCTAGCATTCTTTTCGCTGTGCCTGTCCATGACTGTCTTCCTGTGTAGTGAGTAGCACTCTAGCCTTTCCATATTGTGTTTCTCCAGCCCTGTACGTTCCAGTGTTTGATTTAATCTACCAACACTACCACAGCTAAAACCTGCATGGATGATCTGTGATGCAGACCAGGAGTTCCCAGACATTTTCTCCAATGAAACACTTTGAGATCTTGGTACTTTAACAGAACACGTTATTTTGAAGGTTAATGAAATGTAAAAAACGAGAAAAATTTGTTTCACTCAGTTATAGCTCCAGTTTTAGGTCACAACTGATAACAGAGTACAATTATATAAAAAATAGTATCGTCATATTGAAGAAAAACAATTTATTAATAGTTTTTCGCGGAGCATTTATTCTCTTCCTGCGGAACCTGGTGTTTTTCGAACCACAGTTTGGGAAACCTCGTGTAGACCTACATCTGAATTAGGCTAGAAGGTGACAGTTTATGATTTTACGAAGCCAACAAATAAATGTGAATGCAAAATGAATATTCCGCTGTAATATACGTCCAGTATCACAAAATTGCGAACCCTGCTGTTGTGACTGGTTTATGCCGTGATGGATTTGACGCTACGCGCTGAAAAGCGCTAAAATAACGTTTTAATAAGTCTAAATTTCAATCCCTGCCCCGGGAAGGTTACAGTACCGGCACCTGTATTTTTACATATCAAGCACCGGGTTCATGAGCAGTCCGTTGTAGAAACAATTGATTGATTTTTGAATAGTTTTTGTTTATGAATAGCCGAAACAGATAAATTCAGCAAGCATGTAATAGATAATTGACATAACCCCGACAGTTAGTTTGCTCGCAAGTTACGTCGTACATACATCACAGATTATCTATAAAAAATACAATTGTGAGCGGCCGGGGGGGGGGGGGGGGCGGTTGGGGTTGGGCAGTCCTCGCCTTCTGTCAGAAATAAACGAGAGTACCGTATGGTTGGAGCGTGGTCTGTTTGTTTACGCGAACTGACAAGTTATCCGATTTCTGCGTGTATTCACAGGAAGTGACAGGTAAACGTGTGCAGAAGCGCCTGCATATTATTATTCTTATTGTATTTTCCACCCTTGTGCTAGTTCGCCTGTCATTATGATAGTCAAAACACACACACACACACACACACACACACACACACACACACACACACACGGCAGCTGCGGTGAAGTCTTGTCTATGACAAAATTTTGTAAGATGTCGTACCTGTCAGTGAAGAAAGGTGGTTGTAGTGACCTTGCTTCGGTTACGTTCACATACTTGTCACAGTCTGCGAAATTCGGAAGCTCTGTTAGCAGAATGGTGCGTGCTCCCCGTGTTTGGATGCCGGTTACTGGCCCCTTCTACCCCCCACCCCTCGCTTCTTTGTCCGCTCAGCCCTTGCATCTAGCGGCGAGCTGCGATGTTCGCAGACGGCGTCTCGTAGTCAGTTTTTAACGGTCGTGAGGGAACCAGGTGTTGCCCAACGTGTCGCGAACGGTCCAAGCCCAGGAACTGAACACAATAAACCCAACTACTACGCGATGCACGCACTTCACTGACTTGTTTCCGCATCCTTGATCTAGTGTTTTTTTATTATGAATTTTTGAAAAATTAGTCCACAGTCAGAGTAAATTATAAATTGTTTAAATGGTGGCGTATTCAGTTTCTGGCTATCAGTGGTTTTCTACTGGAGTTAAAGCATTTATGCTACTCACCTCAAACGACATCCAAGGTCTGCAAACCAGTGTGAAGTGAGCACAGCGAGGGTAAGGCCAACTGCACTAGTTATTAGGGCTCCTTCCCATCTCATTCATGTATGGAGTGCGGAAAGAATGTTTAAATGCCTCCGTGTGCGCTGCTCTCGCGAACCCTACGAGAGCGATAATAGAAGCTTGTAGTATATTCCTAGAGCCAACATTTGAAGTCACTTGTTGAACCCTTGTACGTAGGCTTTCTCTGGATAATTGGCATGTATCTTGAAACGTGCCAGTTCAGTTTCCTCATCGCCTCTGCGGCACTCTCCCATGGATCAAATAAATTCGTGACGATTATTGCTGCCGTCCTCTGTAAACGGATCCCACATACTTCAGCAATATTCTACGACGGGCCGTACAAGTGATTTGTAAGCAATCTCCTTTGTAGACTGGTTGCATTTCTCTAGTGATCTACCAATAATGTGAAGTCTGCCACCCGCATCAACCACGACTGAGGCTATGTGATCGTTCCAGTCCCCACGGACTATCACGCACAGCTGTTTGTGTAAGTTGACCGATTCCAACTGTGACACATTGAATTTACAGCAGAATTTCGATTAACCGTCAGTTTAGGGGACAGTGGGTTGTCGGAACGCTGTAAAGGCGTATAATCAGAGGAGGAGGAACCATGTCATTTATAGGGCTCAAAATGATGCAGTAAATCAAAATTAAGAAAAAAATTATGTTTCTGACAAAGAGAGAGCAAAACAGAAAATTGTAGACATTGAAAATCTGTTTAAGAAAATGTGCAAAATGTTTTTGTTTCGATTTCTTAAACCTGATTGTGTGGCTAGATAACTACAATTCTTTGCACACAATATGTCCAAAGTTATAGCGGTTGGGTCCTATGCCAAACTTTTGAGGACAGTTTCGAACTCTTCCTTTGCTGCAGAGTGACTGATTTTTTTCGTCTTATTCGCATTTTTCATCATCTGACTTCTCTTGCTCAACATTTTACTATTGTAAAACAAGATCGATGACCAGATCCATAACAGCAGCAAGGTCACCTTCCGCTAACCATTCCTGTACATGAGCAGGCTTTACATCATTTTGAAGAGTTTACAGATCAGTTATTAAATGTGCATTGTCTGGCTCATTAGTTTCTGGTAGTTCTTGCTCTTGGTTTATACTAGGGCGAACCTCATGCGACGATTTTTTGTAGAATAGTTTTCTTAAATTCTTGAGCAGCTCTGTAAATTGCGTCTTTTGTGTTGAGGCGTTTCATTGTTTTGTCTAGCAAAGCGCTGACATATTTCCTTCTATAACGTCGTTTTAACCACTAAATAACACTATTGTCCATTGGTTGGGGGAAAGGGGGTCGGGGCGAAAACATAACTTTCATGTCACCTTGTGGAAGTTCAGAATGAGAGGGGTGTCTTGGGGATTGTCAGCAATACAGTCGCACAGTATGGTAGGTTTCTGGAGTAAAATCGATCGACAATGTTGGCACGCTGTTGGGCGCGGAGCACACACGAATGGTCGAATAATCCTAGCAGTCGGTTAATCGAAGGTCGGATAATCGAGCTTCTGATGCATAATCATAGGATACCACTTTTTTTCTTTTTGTGAAGTGCGCAGTTTTACTCTTCTCAATTTTTGAAGCAAGTTGCCCTATTTACATCACTTTGAAATCTTACCAAGGTCCGACTGAATATTTGTGCAGCTTTTCTCAGACAGTTCCTCGCCTTGTATCACCGTATCATGCAAAAAAGGTCATATATTGCTACTAACACTGTCTGGAAAGTTATTAACATACAACATGAACAGCAAGGGTCCGATCACGTTTCTCTGGGTCACACGTGAAGTAACTCCTACATTTCTCGATGTGTCTGCATCGAAGATATCATGCTGCGTCCTCCCTACCAATAAATCCTCAGTGCAGTCACAGGTTTCACTTGATGCCCTATATGACCGTACTTTCTATAAGAAGGGCAGGTGTGATACTGAGTAAGATGCTTTTTTGGAACCAAGGAATACTGCGTCTAGTTGAGTACTTTGATCCATGGCACTCATGATGTCATGTATGAAAAGTGCGATCAAATTCAAATACTCATTGCCTGTACCGTAACAAGGCAACAATTGCGTGCGGTTGATATTTGCGTATACACCGAAATTGCCGTATCAAAGATAGAACTGTTTGGACAGCCACAAGTGGACCCTTGACGTCCTTTCAACAGTTTTTAAATACTTTTTAGTCACTACCAAATACTGAATTCGTGAGATATTTAAGAAACATATTATTTCTCGCCAGTACCAGTAGCGAACTTTTTGCTCAGCCTGAGATGGCTCTCCCCCTGCGGGTTCGGGGGTTAGAATAGGCCCGCGGTATTCCTGCCTGTCGTAAGAGGCGACTAAAAGGAGTCTCACATGTTTCGGCCTTATGTGATGGTCCCCTCTCGGGTTTGACCTACATCTTTCTAAATTATTCCGAAGAGCGAGCCAATTGGGGAAGGGCGCCTTACATGGTGCACTGTATCCATCGTGCAATTAGACCTTTAGCCGTCTTTCTCGTCGTTGCAATGGTGTCCCGCTCGTTTTCGATCTCTTGGGCGATTACCACACTGCACTCTGCAGCGTTTCTTTTAACTGCGACGACGACCTTGGCCATTTTTTGCACCTAAGATCCAGCACGGTAGCCAGTCCGTTGTGGTGGGGCCGCCATGTACCCTCTTGGTTGTAGCCCCCTGACAACACAGGGATCGCTCTACTGATGCCTGCGCCGTTAACTCCCCACGTATGCCAAGGAGTAGATGCCCATCGCCCCGGGGCATCGGGACTCCCGGCAATGGCCATCCTGCCAGGTGGCCTTTGCTGTGGCTGGGTGGCGCCCGTGGGGAGGGCCCTTGGTCGGAGTAGGTGGCATCGGGGCGGATGACCCGCAATGAAGCGTGGTACATCATCTCTCGCTGGTGGGCCACCACCAGCAGTCTCTAAGCGATCGAGGTCTAACCTCAACGGCAGGAAATACGATCCACGATCATTTCCCTCCCTGGCCACTCCATGGGAGGAACGTATGGCAAAAGAGGGTGGTGGAGACTATTCACCCCGGTTCCTTGTGTGTACGCGAGTTGATGGGGAATCGTTTATGTCAACCAAGCCCCAGTTTTTTGTGGAGCATTTAGAGGACAAGTTCGGGGAGGTGGAGGGCTTGTCCAAGATGCGCTCTGGTTCTGTGCTCATCAAAACGGCATCCTCTGCCCAGTCACGGAGGTTGCTCAATTGTGACAAGTTGGGGGATGTTTCAGTTAACATCACGCCGCATAAGAGTCTCAACATGGTCCAGGGTATAATATTCCACAGGGATCTTCTTCTGCAGTCCGACGATGAATTACGCGCCAACCTCGAACGACGAGGTGTTCACTTCGTCCGGCGCGTCCATCGGGGTCCGAGGGATAATCAGGTAGCCACCGGTGCCTTCATCTTGGCCTTTGAGGGTGATGTCTTACCCGAAAAGGTTAGGGTGATGGTTTACCGTTGTGATGTGAAGCCATATATCCCTCCTCCGATGCGGTGTTTTAAATGCTGGAAGTTCGGGCACATGTCATCTCGCTGTACTTCCAGCATCACGTGTCGGGATTGTGGACGTCCTTCGCATCCTGATACTCCATGTGCCCCGCCTCCTATCTGTGTTAACTGTGGAGAACACCATTCCCCCTGCTCGCCGGACTGTCGGATCTTCCAGAAAGAAAGGAAGATAATGGAATATAAGACCCTGGACCGCCTGTCCTACACCGAGGCAAGGCGGAAATTTGAGCGGCTACATCCTGTGCCAATGCCAACTAGTTATGCCGCTGCTGCAACACCAGTTCGATCTCAGCTCGGTCAGCATTCACCGGCCCCCTTGGTTGTGGGGGGCACTTCACTCCCTGTTGCTCCTGCTCCATCTACTTCAGGAGCAACACTACCCCAACCACCGGGGACATCTGCTCCCCCTTCACAGCCGGAGAAGCGTGAGCCTTCTTCGGCTCCTCTCGCTCGGAAGGGGTCCCTTGGGGCCCTCCCATCCCAGGCTTTGCCCAGTGCCAAAGTGGACACCCGCCAGGTTGTCAAACAACCACCGGTCGCTGGTCGTAGGGCGTCACGGTCGTCTTCAGTCCCAGAGACTGACCCAGTGAGGCCCTCCCAGCCAGAACCACCTAAGGCTCAGCGCGCAAAGCAGTCAAAGAAAAAGGCTCCCAAGCATCCTGAAATTGCGGTGGCACCTGTCCCACCGCAACCTTCTCCCTCTGCGTCCGAGGATGAGGTGGAGATCCTGGCGTCCGCTGAGGACATGGATCTCGCCAGTCCCTCGGATGCAGTGGATAGCTGTTGTCCAGGTGGTGACTCAGTAGCAGCAGGGGCCCCGGAGGCGTAATCTGCCCCCCCAGTCCCTTCACGCCTTTCCCATCCATGGCTAATACCATCCTTCAGTGGAACTGCAGCGGTTTCTTCCACCATCTAGCTGAGCTCCGCCAACTTCTCAGCCTTCGCCCTTTCTTCTGCATTGCTCTGCAGGAAACTTGGTTTCCGGCGATGCGAACCCCCGCCCTCCGTGGCTATCGGGGTTATTACAAGAACCGAGCAGCTTATGAAAGGGTGTCTGGTGGCGTCTGCATTTATGTCCTTCACACTCTGCACAGCGAGTCTGTCCCTCTCCAGACGCCTTTAGAGGCTGTCGCTGTACGCGTGTGGACGCCACAGGCTGTTACCGTCTGCAGTCTTTACATTCCACCGGATGGTGATGTCTCGCAGCATGTCCTGGCTGCACTGGTCGCCCAATTGCCGCCACCTTTCTTGCTATTGGGCGACTTCAACGCTCATAACCCTCTGTGGGGGGGGTCAGTGGCAACACGTCGAGGCGCCATCATTGAGCATTTATTGTCGCAGCTCGATCTCTCGCTGTTAAATGATGGTGCCTTCACACACTTCAGTGTGGCGCATGGCACCTACTCCGCCATTGACCTTTCAATCTGTAGCCATAGCCTCTTACCGTCTGTCCAATGGAGTGTGCATGACGACCTGTGTGGTAGTGACCATTTTCCGATCTTTTTGTCACTACCACAGCGCCCCTCTTCTGGGCACCCTAGCAGATGGGCTATGAATAAGGCTGACTGGGACTTGTTCTCCTCCACTGCCGCTTTTGAGCCTCTCTCTACCGATGACATTGATGCGGTGGTTCAATCGGTCACCACCGGCATCGTTACTGCCGCCGAATCTGCCATTCCCCATTCCTGTGGGTCCCCTCGGCGGAAGGCTGTGCCTTGGTGGTCGCCTGAGATCGCTGAAGCGATTAAAGATCGCCGGCGGGCGCTCCAGCGTCACAAGCGACACCCCTCCCTCGACCACCTTATCGCCTTCAAACGGCTGCGTGCGCGGGCCCGCCTCCTTATCCGCCAAGGCAAGAAGGAGTGCTGGGAGCGGTATGTGTCCACCATTGGCCTCCATGTCACTCCTTCGCAGGTCTGGGCCAAGATTCGACGCGTCTACGGCTATCGGCCACCTGCCAGCGTCCCTGCGCTCTCACTGAATGGAGCAGTTTGTACTGACTCCGACGTCATTGCCAATCGCTTAGCAGAGCATTTTGCTATGAGTTCCGCTTCTGCGAATTACCCCCAGGCCTTCCGCTCCATTAAAGAGCGGATGGAACGTCGGAGCCTTTCGTTTCGCACCAACCACCCAGAATCTTACAATGCTCCATTTAGTGAGTGGGAATTTCGCAGTGCCCTCGCTGCTTGCCCTGATACCGCTCCTGGGCCAGATGGCATCCACTGTCAGATGCTGAAACACCTTTCAGTGGACTGCCAGCGGCGCCTTCTCGATCTTTACAACCGTCTTTGGGTCGAGGGGGAGTTTCCGTCGCAATGGCGGGAAGGCATTGTCATCCCCGTTTTGAAACCTGGAAAGCACCCTCTGGAGGTGGACAGCTACCGTCCCATTAGCCTCACCAACGTTCTTTGCAAGTTGCTTGAACGGATGGTGAGCCGGCGCTTGCATTGGGTACTGGAGTCTCGAGGCCTTCTGGCTCCATCTCAGGGTGGGTTCCGTAAAGGCCGCTCCGCCGCCGACAATCTGGTGAGCCTGGAGTCGGCCATCCGTACTGCCTTTTCCCGCCGTCAGCACCTGGTCGCTGTCTTTTTCGACATGCGGAAGGCGTACGATACGACGTGGCGTCATCACATTCTTTCTACGCTCCATGGATGGGGTCTTCGGGGTCCTCTGCCGATTTTTATCCGCAATTTTCTGTCGTGTCGTACCTTCCGCGTGCAAGTCGCGGCCTCGTATAGTTCCTCCCACGTCCAGGAGAACGGTGTGCCACAGGGCTCTGTTTTAAGTGTCTGTCTGTTTTTAATAGCCATTAACGGGCTTGCTGCGGCCGTGGGAAATTCTGTCTCCGCTTCCCTGTATGCTGACGACTTCTGCCTTTATTACAGCTCTACTGGCATTGCAGCTGTTGAACGTCAGCTACAGGGCGCTATCCGTAAGGCGCAGTCTTGGGCTGTAGCGCATGGGTTTCAGTTTTCGGCAGCCAAGACCCGCGTTATACATTTCTGCCGGCGCCGAACAGTCCATCCTGAGCCGCGGCTTTATCTTGCCGACGAACTCCTTGCTGTGGTGGAGACCCACAGGTTTTTGGGGGTGGTTTTTGATGCCCGGTTGACTTGGCTGCCTCATATCCAGCAGCTTAAACAGACGTGTTGGCGGCATCTAAACGCTCTGAGATGCTTGAGCCACACCCGCTGGGGAGCCGACCGCTCTACCCTGTTACGGCTCTACCAGGCGTTAATCCAGTCCCGTCTGGATTATGGGTGCCTGGCATATGGCTCAGCATCCCCGTCTGCGTTGCGGGTGCTGGACCCAATCCTCCACAGCGGGATACGCCTTGCCACTGGTGCTTTCCGCACCAGCCCTGTGGACAGCTTACTCGTGGAGGCAGGTGTCCCTCCACTGCGGTTCCGGCGCCAACGTTTGCTGGCCGCTTATGCTGCCCATGTTCTAAGCTCGCCCGGGCATCCTAACTATCGTCTCCTGTTCCCGCAGTCAGTCGTCCGTCTGCCGGAACGTCGGCCCCGGTCGGGTTGTCCGATCGCCATACGCGTCAAGGAGCTTCTCTCCGGGCTTGGGCTTGTCCCTGTTCCACCTCCTTTCCGGGCACTTCTGCGTACACCCCCGTGGTGCGTTCCTCGCCCTTGCCTTCGGCTAGACTTGGCACAGGGCTCGAAGGACTTAGTCCCTCCAGAGGCCTTCCGCCGCCGCTTTTATTCCATCCTGGCCACGTATCAGGGCTCTGGCATTGTTTACACCGACGGCTCGATGGTTGCTGGTCGGGTCGGGTATGCGCTCACTCTAGGGAACCATTCCGAACAACGTTCTTTGCCGGCTGGCTGCAGCGTTTACACTGCTGAGCTGGTCGCCATCTTTCGAGCCCTAGAGTATATCCGCTCCTGCTCAGGTGAGTCGTTCGTTATCTGTAGCGATTCCCTGAGCAGTTTACGAGCACTCGACCAGTGTTTTCCTCGTTCCCGTCTGGTGATGGCTATCCATGAGTCCCTGCATACTCTTGCGCGTTGCGGCCGCTCTGCGGTCTTCGTGTGGACCCCAGGCCATGTTGGGATCCCCGGCAACGAGAATGTTGACCGGCTGGCGAAAGAGGCGACTAGTGCACCACCTCTGGACGTTGGCCTCCCGGAGACCGATTTGCGGGCGTTCCTACGCCGCAAAATTCTGGACCTTTGGGACACTGAATGGCGCGCCCTGCCTTCACGCAACAAACTTCGGGCCATCAAGGGGGCTACCGGTGTGTGGCGCTCCTCCTTGCGGGTTTCTCGCAAGGAGTCTGTTGTCCTCTGCCGGCTGCGCATTGGGCACACTCGGCTTACCCACGGCCACTTATTGCGCCGTGAGGATGCGCCTCTATGTCGCTGCGGCTCCGTTTTATCCGTGGTTCATGTTTTATTGGAGTGTCCGTTTTTAGCTGCGCTCAGGCAGTCGTTCGCACTGCCTGCCTCGCTCCCTGCCCTTTTATCAGATGACCCGGCTATGGCTGACTTAGTTTTACGTTTTATTCGGGCAGGGGGTTTTTATTCTTTACTCTGAGTGTTTCTGTTTTTATCTTATTGTTTTGTGTTGCTTCTGGCCTTTGGCCTCCGGTTTTAAACTGATTTTTTAATGTGTTTCCAGTGGTTGGCTTTTCCTTTTTTATTTCTCTGGTCGGCCAACCACCGTCACACTCTGTGTGCTTTTAGTTCGTTTTGTCTTGTCTTTGTTTCAGTTTCTCTTGTCCTGTATCGTCTGTGATCTCTTTTGTTCCTCGTTTTTATTCTCTGTGGGTGTTCTTTGTCTTTGGAAAAAGGGACCGATGACCATAGCAGTCTGGTCCCTTTAATCCCCCAAACCAACCAACCAACCTGAGATGGCTCCATTGGCCTAGTTGTTGTTGTTGTTGTTGGTGGTGGTGGTGGTGGTGGTGGTGGTGGTGGATATTATTTCTCGCCAGTACCAGTAGCGAACTTTTTGCTCAGCCTGAGATGGCTCCATTGGCCTAGTTGTTGTTGTTGTTGTTGTTGTTGGTGGTGGTGGTGGTGGTGGTGGTGGTGGTGGTGGTGGTGGTGGTGGTGGTGGTGGTCTTCAGTCCAGAGACTGGTTTGATCTCTCCATGCTGCTCTATCCTGTGCAAGCTTCTTCATATCCAAGTAACTATTGCAACCTACATCCTTCTGAAACTGCTTAGTGTATTCATCTCTTGGTTTCCATCTACGATTTTTACCCTCTACACTGTCCTCCAATACTAAATTCATGATCCCTTGATGCCTCAGAATATGTCCTACCCAGCCGATCCCTCTTCTAGTCAAGTTGTGCCACAAATTCCTTTTTCTCCCCAATTCTAGTAAGTACCTCGTCATTAGTTACGTGATGTACCCATAAAATCTTCAGCATTCTTCTGTAACACCACATTTCGAACGCTTCTATTCTCTTCTTGTCTGCACTATTATTTTCCATGTTTCACTTCCATACATGGCTACACTCCAAATACTGTCAGAAAAGACTTCCTGACACTTAAATCTATACCCGATGTTAACAAATTTCTCTTCGTGAGAAACGCTTTCCTTGCCGTTGCCAGTCTACTTTTTGTATCCTCTATACTTCAACCATCATCAGTTATTTTCCTCCCCAAATAGGAAAACTCATTTACTACTCTTAACTGCCTCATTTCCTAATCTGATTCAGTCAGCATCACCTGATTTAATTCGACCACATTCCATTATCGTAGTTTTATTAGAGGCCTATTTTCAGGTGAACTATTAATCGTATAAAACTTTTGCAGGTGCTGAAGTTGCGTGTGATGAACTACGACCGCAAAAAAGGCAGCCCAAAAATAGTCACATCTGTACAAAAAAAAGGGGAAATTGTATTCTATGCCTTCAGTGTCAGTCAGTCGCAAATGGAATCGGTCAGCTCCTAGAAATTCCTGAGTGGAGTGCAATAAATAACTGAGATATGAAATGAAATGATCACATAGCCCCAATCGTAGGTTATCCATATGGCAGACTTTGATTCATCGGCAGGTTACTATCAAAATGGAGTCGGTCTAGAAAGGGGAGTGGTTTCAAATGACTTCGTCGTTTTATCTTAGAATATTGCTCAAGTGTGTGGGACCTGCAGCAGATAGAACAGTGGGGAACATCGGACGTATACAGTGAAGGGCAGCACGAATGGTCACAGGTTTGTTTGACCTATTGGAGAGTGCCACAGAGATGGCGAAGAAACTGGACTGGCAGGTTCTTGAACATAGATTTAAACTGCCTTGAGAAAATCTACTAATAAAGTTTCAAGAAATGACTTTAAGTGACGGTTCCAGGCATATACTTCAACCTCCATCGCTCACATAGGGATCGTGAGGCAAGGATTATTTTAGTCACAGCACGCGCAGAGGCATTTAAACAGTCTTCCCGCGCTCCATGCACTACTGATAAAATAGCTTTATTTTTTTTTTTTTTTTTTTTTTGTATAATTCGTAGTGGAGCGGTGCAGAGATGGGGGAGGAGACTTACCGCAAATGACCTTGGCGCACTTCAACCACATTTTGATTTTGGTTGGTAAAAAAAAAAAAAACTCGTGTACACTCGGTAAGTCAGCGTAGGTCGCGTGGTTAAGGATAGATATATGGGGTTGGTGCATAAGTTCGTGGCTTTTTTCCATGAGTTTAATAAACACAACAGATACACATAATAGACACTTTATTCATCAATAATGTATTCTCCTTCACTATTTACAAGTCTGCCAACGTCGGGGTACTTTCGATCCCGCGACTGTAGAAATCTCGGTTTTCAGGCGAAGAACTAGTAGATACCTGTTCGGAGTGCATTTTCATCCGGAGGGAAGTTACTTGAAGGTTGTTCCATACAGAGCGGAAAAGGTGAAAATCTCAGGGCGCAAGATAAGGTGAATAAGGGGCTACGTGGGGTTTCCTACCGTGGGTTTTCCTAGAAAGGTGCAGCAGGTAGCGAAGCTGTCCCGAGCAACTGGTTCCCTAACGAGGTGTTTGCGAACTGAGCCTCCCCCACTGCTTGTCTACCCCAAATGGCTCTGAGCACTATGGGACTCAACTGCTGTGGTCATAAGTCCCCTAGAACGTAGAACTACTTAAACCTAACTAACCTAAGGACAGCACACAACACCCAGCCATCACGAGGCAGAGAAAATCCCTGACCCCGCCGGGAATCGAACCCGGGAACCCGGTGTCTACCCCAGTCGCTCACCCCCAGTGCAGGTGTTGTCACCTTTTCTCAGACAGTGCCGTCGTCGATCAGCATCAATAATTTCGCAAAGTTAACTTACCGATTCTGGAGTTTCGTCATATATGTCATACGAAACTAATTATTCGTGTCTGGCGGATCTCATTCACAAAAGTACGCTTTTAACGGCATTTCTAAAGTTCTAATACACAATCTGCTATTTATTGAATTTTTATGTCAACAAAACTGAAATTTTACTTGGTAAACTTCTTAGATAACATGGTCACTCATCCTGTGAAGCTCCCAGAATTTTTGGTGAGGAAGGCGGAATGAGGACTCAGACAGCTGGTTGCCCACTTTCCTGTCAGAGACTTTTAAACACGACCATATTTGCCTTTATTGTGCTCCAACAGGAGCATTTTTCAGCTGATTATTGTGTAGTTCATTTTATAAAGATGAAATTCCAACTAGATGAACTTTGATGGAGTCATCTACATTACGCAACGAATTTTATCATCTGTAGCGACATCAAGAACACGCTAGTTATCGACACTTTATACGCCGCATCTAACCATAGGGAAATATTCTGTACTTTCTTTCAGATGAACACGCCCATTGTCGCGTAAATCTTTATCTAATTACTAACTGTAAGGCCGTGCGGTTCTAGGCGCTACAGTCTGGAACTGAGACCGCTACGGTAGCAGGTTCGAATCCTGCCTCGGGCATGGATGTGTGTGATGTCTTTACGTTAGTTAGGATTAAGTAGTTCTAAGTTCTAGGGGACTGATTACCTCAGATGTTGAGTCCCATAGCGCTCAGAGCCATTTGAACCATTTTTTTAAATACATTTTTTTGAATACATCATGTAATGATTTCTGTCGTATAAGGGGCAACATAGCTATTAAATAATAGTAACAAGATTACGAGAGCAGTCATTTTCAGTGTTACGTAAAATAACGTTATACCTTGTAAGTTATCACGACACAAAATGAAGATGATAAGCAATGTGGGACTTCCTTCCGTTTGAGTTTGAAACTCAATGAGAAATCCTGTGTGGTGAGGAGGGCGGGAGGGAGCAGCAAGGGGAGCCTCGATTTGTTTTGTCGGCCCGGGCCTCTGACAGGTTTAGTGTGCCACTGCTCGTAGGAAACCCCACGACACCGAATAAGGTGGGTGCGGAATGACTTTCCAACCCAATTCCTACTTGTTAGTGTTTTTGTCTGTCTAGCGGGGTATGGATCATCGTGGAGTAACATCACATCACGCAGTCTTTCTGGTCGTTGTTCTAAGATTTGCAAGACGTCTCAGCTGTTGACAGTAAATGTCAGCAGCGATCGTTACAGCTCCGAGAAGCAATCCGTAGTGCAGCACCCCGTCGATGTTCCACCAGACGCAGAACATCACCTTTTGTTGGGTGCCAGCAGCTCTTTCTACGGGGAGCTGCTGCTTTGTTTGGGCTCAACCGTTTGTTTCTGTTCCTTGTGTTAGCATAAAGACATCATTTCTCGTCACCAGTAGCGTTACAAGACAGGAATATTCGGTGTTGTTCACGAGCCTATTGATGATGAGCAAGCAGAGTTGCACGTATGGCCATCCGCTGATTTTTGTGATTTCGGCTTACAGCATTCGATACTCAAGCACCCGATTCACGAACCTTCCACATTGGATGCTAATGTCGCACGATGGTAGAATGATCGCAGTTCGTCACGTTTGCCAGTTCTCGAGTACACTGACGTGGATTAATGCGTTTAAACGATCTTCATCTCCCCGATCGTGTAGAGTTTCTAATGTTAAAACGTTCCTCCGTATAATGAGAAAAATATTATCTTGCCCGCACATGGCACAAATGTTTCTGGTTGTCTCCGCAGCAGTCACCGCACTGTTGACCTCAAACAGAAGACAATGTCGGAAACTTTCCAATTTCTCCACTTAGCGCTCCGTTTTGTAGCGTCTACAGCTCCACTCACTATCTCCAACTGACAAAATGTAAAGCCATATAGCAACAGCGAACTTCGAATAAAAAATGACAATCGATAAATAGATCCATAGTAACCGGAATACCAACGGGTAACTCTCCATTTCACATTATTTCCGGCAAACGTCGCGTAATTTTGTCACGCGCAGTATCGACGACTGCGGGAACTGCTATCGACTTTCGTTAGAATTCGATACGGGCCTCACAAACCTTCATGCACGCATATCGGAGATTTATAAAAACGCGTTCCAGGCAGATAGCTGGCGTTGAGTTTCATTTGTCGGAAACCAGAGCATCGCAGGTATTCACCGGTGCTTGCACAAGTGAGTGCGGAGGGCTGGCAGTGAACAAAAGCTCGATGAGTCGTTGGGCGCACGACGACGTCGGCCAACCAGTCCGACCTCACGCGTGCTGACCGAACACACACAGCCGCGACTCAGGAAAATGCAAACGAACTTCTCCATGGCCGCACAAGACCCCCCCCCCCCTCAAGTCTGCCCACCCTACAGCCTGGATCTCGCGTCTTCCATCTGTTTGCCCCAATGGGGCATGCACTCAGCGGGAACCAATACGTGGATGGTAGGGAGGGTATTCATGCAGTAAGACTTTGGCTCCGATGTTGGCCACTGGGGAGGTACCTTGCGGGCATACAGGCCCTGCCAGTAAGGTGGCGTAAGGCCGTCGAATTGAACGGAGACTGCATTATAAACCAGGGGTTTGTAGCCAAAAGAGTGGGGGAATAATATGGTGTATCGGAATAAAACCAACATATTTTTAGAAAAAGTATTACATTACTTATTGAACGGCCCTGGTATAAACTAGAAAACCAACGTTTCGACCGAATTACACAGGCCTTCTTCGGGACAAGACTGATTTTACAGCAGGAAACGTGCCCGTGTTTATTGCAGGCAGTATGGACTGTCAGTATCGCACGTTTTAGACGGTTTCATCGTCAGTGCAATGGCATTCTTTTAAGCGCCAGTATTCGTAATCACGTTAATATACTAAGGAATCCAATGCTTCTTACGGTACAGGTCTGTTGAAAATCACACCGGGTTTGGCTGGATTCAGAACTTCCCAGCACATATAAATCAACACTTGGTTCTTAACGCCCTGAAATCATTAGATGTAAAAGCAGCTTCTACACCTACATACATACTCTGCAAACCACTGTACGGTGCGTGGCGGAGAGTACGCTGTACCACTGCTAGTAGTGTCCTTTCCTCTTCCAGTCGCAGACAGAATGAGGGAAAAAACGACTGTCCGTACGCCTCAGTGTGAGCCCTGATTCTTCCACTCTTATCTTCGTGATCCTTGGGCGCAATGTATTGTGGCGGCAACAGAATCGTTCGGCAGTCAGCTTCAAATGCCGGTTCTCTAAATTTTCTCAACAGTGTTTCCCGAAAAGAATGCCGCTTTCCCTACAGGATTCACGTTTGAGGTCCCCACGCATCTCCGTAATAATTCTGTGTTGTTCGAGCCCACCAGTAAATGATCTAGGAGCCCGCCTGTGGGTTGTTTCAACGTGTTCCTTTAATCTGACTTGGTTTGGATCCCAAATACTCGAGCGGTACTCAAGAATAGGTTATAGTGTCCAATATGTGTCTTCTTTAAAGATGAACCACACTCTCTCAAAATTGTCCCAATAAACTGAAGTCAACCATTCGCTTTCCCTACTACAATCCTCCATGCTCGTTCCATTTCATATCGCTTTGCAACGTTGCGCCCAGATATTTAAACGACGTGACTGTGTCAACCAGTACACTACTGATCCTGTATCCAAACACTAGACTTCTGTGTTTCCTACTCATCCGCATTAACATACATTTTTCTACATTTTGTGTTAGCTGCTATTCATCACACCAGTTAAAGATGTTGCTTAATTCACCTCGTACCCTCCGTCAAGTTGGACACCTTCCAGTGAAACACAGCGTCATCAGCAAACAACCGCAGATTGCAGTCCATCCTGTCCGCCACATCGTTTGTATATAGAGAGAGACTAACTCGAGCGGTAATAGTGTCCAATGTGTGTGTTCCCTGGGACATTATTGACGGTGCCCTTGTCTCTAATGAACACTCACCGTCAAGAACAACATACTGGAATCTATTACTTAAGGAGTCTTAGAGCCACTCACATATCTGGGAACATATTCCGTATGCTCGTACCTTCGTCAACACGCTACACTTTTGTAGTAAACCTATCTAAGGATATTGGTCTTGGGGCGTCACCAGAACATAAGGTGCAGGTAGGACAGCCGTTTTTTAAATTGCGACCCCAAACAAAGACTTCATAAACCTCCGGACATTTATGTCAAATTGGATTGCTTTCCCGTACACACAGTCTGTCGACAGTAGTTTGTGTGGCGCAAATAAAACGATGACGACTTAAGAAATTTTAATGATTGTAAATGACACAAAATTACGTAAGTCGGTGTACAGCAGTATCGAGAAGTTAGTTTGCGGCACCTAAATGTAGAGTGAGACGCGCGCTTGCACAACTGGATTGCCTCTACACAATTACCCGGCGGTGGCTTCTCTTATTCTTCTCAAGTACAAGGAAAGTTTTGCAATACAGCTTTATTTATTTATTTTTTCGCCACAATGAATACACCCCTCCGTCCTCCGAAACCAATCCCTAAACCAGTTCTCCCAAGTTCCTGTAGGGAGTAAGGTACACCCATTGTCCCAAGCCCTCAGGAGGCCCTCATCATTTGAAAACTGCACTCCTTTCAGCTTCATTTTCACATGCGGGAACAGTGCAAAGTCACAAGGGGCGAAGTCTGGACTGTAAGGAGGGTGCTAAAGAAGTTTCAGCCCTGTACCGCGCAAATATTCGGAACGTTGTCCTGATGGAGTAAGGATATCACACACACCCATGCCCGAGGCAGGATTCGAACCTGCGACCGTAGCAGTCGCGCGGTTCCGCCTAGAACCGCTCGGCCACCGCACCCTACATTAGTAAAGGGCATTTAGAATGATATAGATTAGCGTAGTACCTTTGACGCCACATTTAGTGTTATCAGAAGCGTAATGGATAAAGGAAGAGAGATGGAAATGACAGTGACAGTAGATGTTCGGAAAGAACAGAACATAAATAGAGAGATCTGCCGACAGGGGTAGGGACAAGTTGGGATGGGGGGTACTGACGATAGTGAGCTACACAGAATGTGGGAGAGGTGGCTTTTGTTACGGAAGGTGGACCATTAACTGCCTTTTGAAACTTGGAAGGTATTTAATTTCTCTGGTATTTTGAAGAAGATTGTACCAAAATCAGGTTCCCGATGCAGGAAATGGTAGGACATGGTAGTGTTACTTTAAGGTGCAGAGATGATTTTACTTTGTTGAGAACGTGTTTTCGTACTGTGGTATTGAAATAGGAGAGTAAATGTTGAAATAGGAGAGTAAATGTTGAAGACAAGCAAGAGGGAGTGCAGTGATTGAGTGGACGATAGAATTATTCGTAGGCTGGTGTGATATGACCGAAAAAACGTACGTCACAGATGTGTCGTACACAGTTTTTTATAGCCAGTTCCAGTCTGCGTGAGAAGGAAATAGTTTTTTATATTCATGTTATGAGTGAAGTGACCCGGACACCTTACAAACTGTGATTATGCGTTCGTCCAGCCTAAATGATGGTCCAGAATTATCCCCAAGCTCTTTGCAAGGGAAGGAAGGGTTATTATTTCTGTATCGTTCGGAGTTAATGGTGGAAGAGATACTCTGACCGAGGGCATAGTGACACTTTCATGAGCGCCTAAGATTGCTTTCGTCTTATATGGTATAAGTTTCAGACCTAAGTTCTGCGCCCACTCTGGTAGGACAACTAAATTGGCGTTTACGTGCTGGATGGCTGTGCATAGGTGTGTTGGACTTGCACTTAGATACAACTGAATATCGTCAGCGTATAGGTGATATTCGCAGTGGGAGAGAATAGTTGACATATGATTAATATGTAATGAAGAGCAATGGGCCCAATACTGATCCCCATATTGTGACCTTTTTGTTTTTTACACACTGTTAGCAAGATGTAAGATACGAGTAAACTCGCTATACAGCACTTAAAAAAAGGCTTCTGTTGTTTGTCCATGGTTTGTTTCAGTTCGTCAGTCGCTTTCATAAGGGCTGTCGCCATGCTGCGATTTTGCCGGAAACCGGATTGCTATACATCTAAAAGATTATTTGATGTTAAATATTCAGTTAGCTGTTTGTTAACTATGTATTTGGCAGATTCTTTCTTGCATTGTTGTTTTACGAGTCCCTGCTTCCAGGCTGTTGGAAATATGCTGGCGGTCAGAGAATGGTTGAAAATGCCCGTAGTTTTGGCAGTAGAGGATCGCCGAGTAAATTGACCATTTACACTGTTGCATTATCGGGCCCTGCAGCTGCCGAATGAATTCGTGCAGTTGATTTCCGGACTGTATTACGGCTTACCGGCTCCAGAAGAAGAAGAAGGAAAAAAAAAAATACTTCGAATGTACAAATCACCCATTCTTCTAGCGGACAGATGGTTTGCGCCCTTGTGCGTTGTGTATTTAAAATCTTCGAAAAAATACAGGCAGAACATTTACTACACAAGTAGTCGGCACGAATGTTTTCGGAAGCCTGGTGCTACGCTCATGTGCTCAGACGTCACAATTACATTAATTTATGTGGAATTGTACGCAGTGCCAGATTTCTTATGAGAGTGCTGACTAGGACGGTTCAAGCGAGGTCCCAGATGAACTCTTTCGAAGGGGGTAGCGCGTACGTACCGGGAGCCTATCGTATGACGGATAAATCACTAACCCCATACCGTTATTCAGCGCTACTGTGATGAGTAATCAGTGAAAGGCGGTTTGCCGTTAGGATTCCGTATCTCCTCTGCAATTCGGCGCCAACCAACTACCAAGCTGGCTACGTCGTGCTGATCCACATTGACGGCTCTTCGAATCCCCAAGTTCGTGAAGAATTTGTCAGTCCGGAAGAGGGTGGTGTTTGGCGTTAATAATTTTAAGGTTGCTCATACGTCCGTCTTCCATAGATATGTCAACGATACGTAGATATTTTGCACAAATAATGTGATTCATGGATTGATACTATGATGTCGATACATTTCTCAGATGCATCGGCATTTCATAATTCAGGCTTCTGTTACTTTTTTTGGCCTTAGATATAGGTAAATACTGTTTTTCATATACTCTTTTAAGTGAAGTTAACAAAATTACAATTCATTAAGAATTTTTAGCGCCACATTGATATAAGACAGTAAACAAGAATACAAACATCATCGTTCAGATTTATTCAGCAGAAGGAATTAAGTTTCGCAGTAGCGCGAAGATGTGGTGCTCATAGCTCCTGAGGTGTGCATTTTAGAGCCCCTGTTTACCTGTAACTGTAGATCATATATGTAACGACTTCCAGGGGCAACAGAATTTTGATGTTTACTATTTCGTATAATTATTGACCGAATTTAAACTCCTGTGATAATCTACTACGAAGTAAGAAATTGTGCGTATGTCTTTAAGCAGCCTAAGTCACAGTGCGCAAATTATCCCGAATGTATTCATACAGTATTTGAGAATGAGGCCACTAAGCGACCAATTATCTGCAGCTCAAACTTTTGCCACTGCGGACAACGTTGTTCGGCAGTGGGGTGGCCGGGGCGGCTTTGAAAGGGAATGGGATTCCCGGAACACACTCGCTACCGGGAGGCGAGCAGCAAGCGTGGTCGGTGCTTACCAGTTCTGCGGTCTGCAGTCGCAGGTTCTCGGGATGCTGCGGTGAAGTGGCAACAGCGTCGGGAAATTCCCAGTTTTGTCTCAGGACTGAGTAGCTCGGCTGTCAGCCATGTGTTTCCCTCCGCAACAATATAATTTTCGCGTTTTCCGTTGGTTGTAGAACATGTTCGATATACTGTCTGAATGCCGTATTTTATAGAATATAAGACGCTACGGACTACAAGATGCATTGCAAATCCACACAAAAATATGTTTTGTAAATCCGAACTAACCTTTATAAAAAAAAAAATCGCCATTTGAACTTGCTTCTTGCTGCTGCTGCTGCTGCTTCTTCTTCTTCCTCCCCTTCGTCGTCACCGTTGTCATCTTCATATATAACATGGTCTTCACTGCTATCGAGAGCGTTGCTTATGCCGTACTACTGGAAATATTTAACAATGTCTTCTCTTACTCAAGACAACGACTGTTTCAACCACTGACACACTTGTTCGATTGTAGGTCGTTTTAAAGCTCCCTTCGGCGTGAATTCATGTTGGATTTCATAAATTTGTTCCATTCCTCTCTCCTATACACTTTACATGTTTTATTTATCGTGACATCAAGAGGTTGCACTTGTGAAGGTAAGTCCTCCCGCAGTAACAGCAAGCTTTATATTTCCCTGTCTCACACAGAATTTTATCAAATGACTACTGAACTGATGTAACACAAGAAGATAACTCTTCTTCCATAGTACCTTTCCTTCTCTCCCACACTCTGTAAACCATAATTTCCTACCAGCGTCGTGCATCATGTACGTGAACACCACTAGCTGGTCGTATTTCTGAAGGTTTTGGCTTTGTTTTGTGCTTGAAAATGATCACAGTGTGCAAGGACAACAGTCTAGTGCGCTTTTTCATGTCCACTTGGTTTTATAGATACAATTTGAGCACCTCTCATGGCAGCAGTTCTGTTACTCGGCACATTAAATATCAGAGGAGTTTCGTCCATATTCGTTATTTGGCTTAGTTCCACATTGGTTTTCTTTTGATGTTGAATAATAAAGCGATGGGTAATATTTTATCTTCATACTGTTGTGGAATTTTCTGAGATTTTTGGTTTTGCTTCGTATGCTAAGTCCACGACACTTTACAAAACTGTAGCACCAACCAACTCCTCCCTGAAAGTCTGTTTGGTTCCATTTTAGCGCCAGGTTACAAGCATGTATTTGAATCATTTTTATATTAATTCCAATACCATTTCTATGGTGTCCTGGTGTCCTTGAATCCACCTCAACACGTCATCCTCTGAAACAACTTCCTGGCAGATAAAAGCTGTGTGTCGGACCGACACTCGAAGTCGGGACCTTTGCCTTTTGCGGACAAGTGCTCTACCAACTGAGCTACCCAGTCACGACTCACGACCCATCCTCACAATTTTACTTCCCTCAGTATCTCTTCTCTTACCTTCCAAACTTCACAGTTCTCCTGCGAGAACTGTGAAGTAGGTAGAGCACTTGCCCACGAAAGGCAAAGGTCCCGAGATCGAATCTCGGTCCGACACACAGTTTTAATATGCCAAGAAGTTTCAAATCAGCGCACACGCCGCTTCAGAGAGAAAATGTCATTCTGGAAACATCCCCCAGGCTGTGGCTAAGCTACGTCTCCGGAATATCCTTTCCTCCAGCAGTGCTAGTCCGGCAAGTTTTGCAGAACTTCTGTGAAGTTTGGAAGGTAGGAGACGAGGTAGTGGCTGAAGTAATATTATGAGGACGGGTCGTGAGTCGTGCTTGGGTAGCTCAGTTGTTGAGCAGAGGTCTCGGTCCGGCACACAGTTTTTAATCTGCCAGAAAGTTTCAAATCTGCACACACTCCGCTGCAGAGTGAAAAATCTCTTTCTAGAAACGTCATCCTCTAGTTTGGACCATTTTGCATTCACTGCTGTATTTGCTCATTTAGTTGTCCTCAAGTTTTCAGTTGTTCTTTACTAGCCCACGATCACGAATGTTTCGTTTCTGTTGGTTGAGGGCCGAAATGCGGCTCAGCTGCCCTGTCTCCATGTTGTTCTGCTTATGGTATTACTTTTAATTTATGGCCCGCCTCATACGACCATCTTTTATTTTTTCCATTGCGAAACTAGCTACTAAGAAAAGTATTATGTAACACAAATGTGTTTCGGTTCAAGTTCCCTGGCGCCGTAGACTGCAGTGACGCATAACAGACGAGACAATGTTCTAGGTTTGTGATGGCGGGGCGGGAGGGTTACAGTGTTAGCAAGCTTGTGAATCCCGCAACGCACCGTATCGTCGTGTCTGTGCACCGCTGCTGCCAGTCGAATCCAATGTTGCCAGATCGAGATAGGTTTTCCGCGGAATCGCATATACGGTCATTTTCAAGACGGGCGGTAATTTTAAGTCAAACACTGGACATTTTTATATAAATTTCAAGTATAGGATGCACATGAGTTCTGGAGCCAAATTTCTAAGGAAAAAGTGCGTCGTACAGTCTGTAAAATACATTATAGTAGGCATTAAGAAATTCTTATGCCGTGGTTGCCTGCAATGCATAGTTTCGGAACCTCAAGTACAAACCAGACGGTGACTCACGTGGTGTGTCAGCGCTGCGCCACAGCACGACCACGTGCTCAGCCCATCGCCGAAGGGGGAAAGTCTGCGAGGGGCCGTCCGTCTTAACAATGGTACAGTGTTGTGTGTGAACTGCAGAACAAGTGGCGATGGTGCCTGGGAAGTGCCCTTTTACGGAAAACCCCACAGCTTTCGTACAGGAATACTGTACGTCTTTGCATTGCTGAGTAGCGTGCGATGATTTATGGCGATTCTGTGTGTGCGTTTGGTTACTAATTTCTGTATTCCACAAAGCACTGACCCATTTAGTGAGAAATAGACACTGGCCCTGATGAAACAAGACGAGCTGCGGAGGGGTCGGTGTAACCTAATTTCATAATGGATGCTACAGAACGTCGTGACCGTTCAAGGACTAATGTTGAGCAGAATCTGCTATCAGTCACAGTTGAAGGCGGTTATTTAAGACGTGTTTCTGCCTTACACCCGTCCTGAGGCATTTAATTTCAGTTTCGTCTTTACACATTCTGTATTGGAGTTTATATTCAAATGGTAACTGAATTTGGACTGAAATAATGCAATTACCATTTGTATACTCGATTTACATTAACTCCTCGCTGGTTCTCTTGAACTGATGTTCGCTCGTATTGCAGCGTTATGCATTTATCGGCGTAAGTCTTCTTGAAAATTCGATGAAACATCACATCTCAAACCTTCTCGTAGTAAGACCTCTTACAGCTTTGAAGTACCCTTCTCGTAAATACGTTGCGGGAAAAAAATGTAGTACCCTACAGGACTGTGTTCTCTGGCACGGGGCTATAATATGTGGATACTGACCAGGGGACAGCGCCTACTCCTCACCGCCGATATCCAGTATTCAGTATGCAGGACGTGGTCAAAAATGAGCGACAGTAGTGGAAACTCCAAACGGACATGCGTTCAGAAATATAGAATTTTTGGCGGTGTGAGCTGTACGGGGCACGACCCATTTATGTTCGGGTAGTTTCCGGACAGCCCTTGGCGAAACGGAACGAGTGCAGAGCGGGAACGCGACATTCGTGGGTTAGAGTCCCCTTTCATCTTGACCTTCGAGCAAAGACAGGCAGCTGCACGGGAACATTAGATTCGCGGTACAGGCAAAATCGACAAATCGGTCGTTGTGCACAAGCGCTAGCACGGCTGTGGAGAACATTCGCTTGCTAGCTCTCGGTCGGCTAAGGTGAATTTTTTTGAGAATGTTGAGAACGCAGTGGGAATATTGCTTTTCTACAGAAACATTAAATCAGCCATGTATTTCTAAAGAGGCAGCATTTGCAATGTGTGCAAGATCCCGAGAAAATTACTGTTTCCCTTGTTGTTATGACGAATATGGCCCCAACTCGTGCAAATTAACAACTGTAAAATAATAAAACTATCCAATTTCGCAAGCTGCGACATAGTTGCGAATGGAACAGTGACCCGTATATAGAATAAATTTCATTTACTTTACGTCAGTGGTCACAAATTTTTTGTCATCAAACTGCCGGTTTCGGTCTATGACGTTGTCACTAAGGCTCAAGTATATTAGGACATGTTTTATAAAACAGATCTGAAGATGGTCATTATAGACCGAAATCGGTAGTCTGATGACAAAAAAAAAATGTGACCATGAACGTAAAGTAAAGGAAATTTGTTTAATTTTATATACGAAGTTTTCATGTACCATCCTTTCCTCGAAATTTATTGCCAATCCCAGATTTTCCTTTGCCTTTCTTGTTCACGATTTTATGAAAATATTATATTGGTTCATATGTTTGTAGCGTTTTTTCCATACGTCTGATAAACACAACAGATGCACTCGACTTTACTTATCAGTAATATATTCTCCTTCACTATTTACAACACTTTGCCAACGCAAGGGTAACTTTTCGATTCCGCTACTTTAGAAAGCGCTTGGTTTCGAGGCGAATTTTCATCCAGAAAGGAAGTTCCTTGAAGGTTGTTCGATAAAGACAGGAAAGGGCGCAAGATCAGGTGAGTGCAGAATCACTTCCCAACCCAAGTTCTGTATAGTCTTTTTTTTGTCAGTCTAGCACAATGCGGGCGAGCGATATCGTGGATTACTATCACTGGACAACGGTTTTCCTGGCCGTTGTTATTTGACTCTGCAATGTCTCAGTTGTTGACAATAAATGCCAACAGTGATGTTTTTTACACCACGGGGAAGCAAGTCGTAGTACATCCCACCGTCGCTGTTTCACCAAGTGCACAGCATATGTTTTGAGGATGCGCGCGTAGGTCTTTGTACGAGCAGTTGCTGCTTAGTTGGGTGCGCTCCACCATTCCTTATGTTAGCACAGAGAGATCATTTCTCGTCACCAGTCACGATACGGAAGACGAATGGTCGGTGTTGTTCACTAGCCAGTTGATGACGAGGAAGCAGATACTCGTTAATTTTTGGGATTTTGGCGTAGAGCATGCGCTACCCAAAAAATGTTAAAACATTCTTCCGTAAAACGAGGAAACTTATTTTCTGCCGTGCCCTGGCCAATGGCTACATCCGCTGCTGTCACCCCTTTTACTGAACTCGTACAGAAGAATATGAATTCTCCACTTGGCTCTCCATTTTCCAGCGTCCACACCTCCACTCACTATCTCCAAATGACAAAATGACAATACGTAATCTAAAATAGCAACAGTGAACTACAAATAAATAATGCCCACCCATAGCAACCGGGAATACCAAGATGCAAAACAAAAACACTACGATCTTATGTACCAACCTCATAATTTCTGCATTTCATGAAACACTGACGCATTTAGTGAGAATATAACTGTTCTCTAGGTCGGCACTGATGATTGTCTAGCTGCTGAGAGTTCGGTGTAACTTAATTTCGCAATGGATGGTACCGAACGACGTTACTGTTTCCTAAAAGACTAATGTGACTTCCAACAAACTTTACACATAATTTCAAACATTTTCTAAACATTTCTCGCTTGCTTGCGGAACTTCACTTTAACTGATTTGTGAAGTAATGTTTTATACGTGGGAGTTGGATTCTTTAAAGAATCGGTTACGGGTAAGTTACTAGCAGACGACACCATCGCCAAAACTTACTTCCGTGAATCCTTGGCGAAGCCGTCCCGTTCATTGATGGTGTGTGTGATTGCCGCCATTGAAACGCTTTATTGAACGTTGTAACTTTCGGTTCCTTGACGTCCAAAGTAGGCCTTAAGACAGCAATTAACGGGAATAGCAGCGCCATGTATTTCAAACCTCCGATTGTCTGCCAGGAATTTCATTGTTGCTAAATCTTTAAACTTTATAGACAGCTGTTAGTTCCGCGTAACATTTAATGTTCAAGGTCCGTCGTTAATTTCTTTTTTCTCCATAGGTATTAGGTTTACCGCGGAGTGGATCAGTCTGACTTGTTTTGTATATCGGTTTTGTAACGCAACCAATGCGGCAGACATTGTAACTGTACATTGTAGCTGTGTACCGTTCCGTCGTTACCGGTGCGATGGACAACGCCGTGCGCCCGTTCAACACCGCTACTCGCGGAAAGCACCTCCCAATGACGGCCACACTGCACAGGCAGCATGTATACCTCCTCTCACGCACGTACATATAGCGATTCACTTCTTAGTCCTTAACTCACGAGGTTAGACTCTCAGACCACGAGAAAATTTTCTATGTCACTCTCCAAGTTAAGCGTAGGCGAAATGCTTCTATAATCCCCCTGATGATGACGAAGTCCAATGCTTCTGCACAGAGCGTATGGGAACGGTGCGGGAGACCCGTACCGCCGTACTAGGCAAAAAAAAAAAAAAAAAAAAAAAAAAACCCTATCCTCCTCAAATCGCCAGCCCTATAATGTTTTGTTATCGGTTACGTTATCGTCTGTTTGTCATTGACGCGTGTTGGGGCCCCCTAGTCCGCGCCTCGTGAACTTCGCAACTGTTTCCTTCAGTATAATACGCTGTGGAATCGTCGGGGCCGGCCGGAGTGGCCGAGCGGTTCTAGGTGCTTCAGTCTGGAACCGCGCGACAGCTACGGTCGCAGGTTCGAATCCTGCCTCGGGCATGGATGTGTGTGCTGTCCTTAGGTTAGTTAGGTTTAAGTAGTTCTAAGTTCTAGGGGACTGATGACCTCAGAAGTTAAGTCCCATAGTGCTCAGAGCCATTTGAACAATTTGAATCGTCGGGAACGCGTCAGTTTCAGCGATCCTAAGATTGATGAAATTGTTAATCGTTGGTTAGAGGAAGACGTCAGTGATACAGATCAAGAAATAAACGTAGAAGACGACGATTTCACAATAACCAGTGATCACAGCTCTGCTAGCGGAGTGCCGTTCAGAACAACTACTTTTGGACAGTTGTGGTGGGCACCTTTCTCGTTCTTCAATAAAACATGTAAAGTGTTAATGAAAGTCACACGTGTTCTGGGTCCTGATAAAGAAAAATGTTGATGCCAGCACTGAATGTAAAATTTGCAGACTTTTTTGTACCTATAGAGGACAAGTTTTATGTGAGAGTTTAATCCCTGGAGTTTTGTTTTACGTGAAAATTTGCTTTCTACTCAGATACTATAATTGTTCAGAATGTAAAATTCAGCTCTTCAAAAATTCGTTAATGTGTAGTACTATTTAAAAACCTCACAGAAATACCTGATTTTATGTGATAAAAAGGATAATACTGCAGGCCTCGTTTAGTGCAATAAAATCAACAACTGTTTAAGCAACACTTCAATAATCGTAAAAATAAGTTGTATATAATTCATTAAAAATTTAAAATGGTTTGCGCCTTAAATCTCGGTTAGAACACAGGGGTCCCAGAGACCCCATCTCGTAGTACGTTACAGAAGTCACCTCGTGAGCTAAGGGCGACGTTTCACAACCAGTACAGCACCGACTTCTACTGAAGGAAACGCGGTTGTTTCAGATGGAAAGGTTTGAGATTATTCCTGGTTTTTTGGGAGGCACAACGAACCACGTTATCTTGGGGAGGCGTGCATCCACGGACAGACAGTTAGACCTCCATGTTGGGAA
This sequence comes from Schistocerca cancellata, assembly GCF_023864275.1. NCBI lineage: Eukaryota > Metazoa > Arthropoda > Insecta > Orthoptera > Acrididae > Schistocerca > Schistocerca cancellata. The sequence continues at coordinate 9,796,735 of NC_064635.1, read as the reverse complement.
TCACCGATTCAGAGGCCAGTCTTAATTGCTGTCTCGACACGCTGTTCTGTTGGAGCATTTGTTCTCCTATACACGTTTTGAGCAGTGAACTAGTTCTGCGAATGGCTTAGTTCCACCAGTTGGCCTATTAATGTTACACAGGGTGATCCAAGAGGAATAGAAAATATTTCAGGAGAAGATAGTGTAGAGTAATTCGATACAAACTTTGCCTGTAACATGTCCACTTTAATTGGTTACATATATACTGCTGTTACAGTGTAACACAATTACTCTCAGAATGTGCTAGACGAAGACAAATGATTTAAGTCCCAAGTTGATTTTTTTTCGAAATGGATAGGATAGACGCCACGCTTACGTTATTTCCGCCATATTATTGTGTGTGGAATAACGATACGCCTAGAAATTCTACATGTGCTTGCCGACCGGGGTGGCCGAGCGGTTCTAGGCGCTACAGTCTAAAAAGAACTTAACATAACTGTTGTTTACGTCTCTCCGTAGTCGTCGTCGTATAGCTAATTTTCCATTTTGGGTGAAATGTAATGCGTGCCATGGGTGACGCTTGTGTGGCATACTTTTTATGTGGCCATGCCAATTTTTTTTTTTTTTTTGTATCCCTAATTCCTTCTATCATTGTTGCCTTACGTCTTCACTCTGCAATCGTCTCTTTGCGTTAATCTCATAAGTTACCTAGAAACCTCATTTCAGATACTTTTAATTCTTCGTTCGTCTACTTTTGTTAGGATCCAATTTCCACTACCGTACATGAGAGCAGGATTAGTCGCCACATTGTGTGGTCTTATTGTTGTCTTTCCTCGTAGTTCTGCCAAGACTATTTATAGCACGGAACCACATCTGAATAAGTTCTGCATATTGATATTGGTGTCCCAAGATATTTAAAAGAATTTACCTGTTTTTTGTGTACCGCGATTTTTACTAATGTTATGTCTTTCCCTTCCATTGTAATCACCTTTATTTTCTTTAGGCTACAGATATAAGCATTTGATAGATTTTATAAAACAATTCAGTTGAAACTCATTCACTATATGCCAGAACTTGGCTGTCTCCAAGTAGAATACTGTGTGTGTGTGTGTGTGTGTGTGTGTGTGTGTGTGTGTGTGTGTGCGTGTGCGTGCGTGTGCGTGTGCGTGTGCGGGCGCGCGCATGTTCCTTCATAGGTTCAACTTCTTAGGACTTTTAGAATTCCTATCTTCTAGAACTTTGCCTATAATGACGGGAAAAATCTCATTACCAAGAAATAATTAATATAGACTAATGAAACTCAGGAATACATTTGTCTGGATTACATATTTAAGTGACTAACTTTGCAATGTCACCGGTTAATGAAAGGGCACGAAAAGCCATTGCAAATGTAAAATGCTGGTACATTAATAACTGTTGTAACCTCCAGAATTCTGAATGCAAGCCTGCAGATGGGCATGCATTGTGTTGTACAGGTGCCGGATGTCGGTTTGTGGGACGCAGGCAGCTCCGTGCCTGTTGCACCTGATCGGCCAGTACAAGGACGCTTAACGCTGTTTGGGGATGACGCTGGAGTTGTCGTCCAGTGGTGCCTCATATGTGCTCGGTTGGAGATAGATCTGGTGACAGAGAAGGTTGGGACAGCATATCTTCACTCTGTAGAGCGTGTTGGGTTACAATAGCAGTATGTGGGCGAGCGTTATCCTGTTGGAAAACACTCCTTGGAGTGTCGTTCGTGAATGGCAATACAACAATTCGAATCGCCAGATTCACATACAAATTTGGAATCAGGATGCGTGGGATAACCGCGAGAGTGCTCCAGCTGTTAAACGAAATCGTACCCCAGACCATAACTGCAGGTATAGGTCCAGTGTGTCTAGGCCGCAGGCAGCTCGGTTGCAGGCGCCCACCGGACCACCTCCTAGTCTGCCCAACACACAGCTGATCACTGATAACCGAGGCACAACTGGCTTTCATCATAAAACACAACGGACCTCCACTCCGCCGCCCTCCCATGAGCTCTCGCTTGTCGCGTCTGAAGACGTACACAGCGGTGGAGTCAGTGGAATGCACACTACAGGGCATCTGGCTCGGAGCTGTCCTTGAAGTAAATGATTTGTAGCAGTTCTTTGTGTCTGCTGGTGCAAGCCGCAGTACGGTGCGCCAGATCCACACGCCGAACACGATGGTGTACCCTGTCGGAAGTGCCACGAGCCCGTCCGGAGCCCGGTCTTCCTGCGACCTCGTGACCCCCGCTGCCGGCTGCCGTGTACAGTGGCCACGTTCCTGCCAAGTCTTGTGCAGTATAACAGAAGGAGCATCCAGCTTCTCGTAGCCCTATAAAACGACCTCGCTCAAACTCAGTGAGGTGTCGATAATAGCGTTTTTATCGTCTTAACCCTTTAGTGACCAGTGGGAACACTAGTTCCCACTTACTTGTTTTCGCTGTAAGTTCAGTGGTAATCCGTGTTCCCACTTCTAACTTGTGTTACCATCTCTGTTAAAGTGTGCTAACTATGTGTAGATTGTCAACGGTTAGGCGAAAGCTGTTGTATTTAAACCTTGAGTCAATCAATGCAGAAGCGCAGTTCCCACGTTAAAACGAGCCACTCTTTCGACCGCTACAGCATTTTTTGGATAGTTGCTTTCCTTTTGCGTGTGAAGTGACTTGCGTTGTATTTATCTACTTATATATTTATGTGGGAGATAGTATTCGTGTATATTTGCTGGATTTGACTGAAAATTACATAAATATTACAAGGTAAGTTGGTGGAAGCAGAAGTGAAGTATTCTGCCCATTGGCTGCGGCAGAGTATATTAAAATAATGGGAGGAGTGGATAGATTTGATCAGCTGCGTGAACGGTATGCTGTAGGCCGTCGTTCATGGAAGTCGTGGCACAAACTGTTTTTCTTTCTTGTGGCTTTGGCAGTTGTCATTTCTTACGTTATGTGGAAGCTACAGAAGACAGAAGGAGACCAGCTAACATTTAGGTTGCACTTGTTAAGTCAGCTTATCTTTGGCTTCTCAAGTCGTAAGAGAAGAGGAAGGCCTGTTCATTTTCAAACACCAAAAAGAGGTGTGTCTGGAGTACCAGATGAAGTTTGTCTGGAGGAAGTTGGTACTCATTTCCCTACAAAAGGTACAACAAACAGAAGATGCCGCCAATGTAGCATCAAGAACAAAGAAAAGAGAACAAAAATAATGTGTAGCAACTGTCGTCCCCTTTGTGTGTAGCACCATGCTTCTCTAAGTTCCACAGTAAATCACCTTAGTGAACTCAAAGGACAGTATGAACTAATACAAATACAAATGTAATGTTTTACATGTTTTTGTACTAAAAATAAAGGAAATACATTTTTTTAATTAGCAAGTGAAGTTACTCCAGAGTTCCCACTAATTTTTTTGTACTCGTAGGCTAAACTCTCACTTTCAAGATTTAAACTATGATTTTCTGAACGGTTTCTTAGCCCAATAAAGTGTTCATAAAAATTCTACAACTTCCGGAAATAATTTGGTCAATAAAGTGTTAATGGCATTCTTGATTAACATCAACTCGCCACGTCAAATCTCAAAGGTAACTAAAGCTGACGACCGTTGCAGCGTGTATTTAAAGCAAATGTGATTTGTAATACTCATAGTGAGCGCCATTCTTATGCGACTGGCGCGAAATTTGAATAGACACTATCTTTCAGACGTAGAAACACGGCTACCAACTGTAATTGGTGAGGAACCACACATTTGTTGTAGCCCCTGTTTAATCAATACATCTTCGCTTATTCCAATTTTAGTGATTTAATGGCAATCAACACATCTAGGGATACATTGTAGTCAATATTTGTCATAATTTCATCGTACCTATCTTATCAGTGCCTTCTCATAGCTCAGGAACGGCAGGTATAGTGGCTTGATAAACTCTCTTCCCTTCTTTAAAAACTGTTTCAAAACAAATGTTGCACCTGCTCAGGACCAGCCCGTATGAAATCCGCATTGCTCCTCTCGTAAAAAAGGTTTCTGCTGTTGGTGGAATTTGCCTTTAATTATAGCTGAACAGTTTATAAGCAGCACTTGCCGGCCGGGGTTGCCGAGTGGTTCTAGGCGCTACAGTATGGAACCGCGAGACCGCTACGGTCGCAGGTTCGAATCCTGCCCCGGGCATGGATGTGCGTGATGTCCTTAGGTTAATTAGGTTTAAGTAGTTCTAAGGGACTGACGACCTCAGAAGTTAAGTCCCATAGTGCTCAAAACCATTTGAACCATAAGCAGCATTTGAAATGGATATAACCCTCTAATTTGAACGCTCTTTTTTATCTAGTTTCTTGTATATACGTTTAAATTGTTGCTACCTTACATTAATCAGGAATTTTTTTCAAAGACCACATGTCATTCAGAATTGTTCTACCAACTGAATAGTGTCGTCCACTTCATCCATACCGTGTTGATTTGTACGCACAGATTATTGACTAATGGTGGGCACAAGCTTCGTGAAGGCACGAGCGAACACGGTTGAACCGTTACTCCGCGCTTAGGAAATCGTTTACCAATCTGTGGTATTCTCCACAGACGGCATCGGCACTCCCGTTACAAACAACACTTTTGTAATGTACAGGGTGGATCATTTCAATCCATTATAAGGAATAGAATAACTCGGTATAGAATGAGAAACAGGAAAATGTTTTAGATTCAAGTTGTAGGCAGCGAAGAGGGTCACGCATTGCTACTAATGGCCGTGACCTTAAACGTGGTGTTTCAAGGTAATTCGGAGGTTAGTCCTTTTTTAATATGGGAACCTTAATATTTGATTTCAGATTTGACAAGAGCGGCAAATTTTTCTAACAAAATAATACGTTATTCAAGGTAATGACAAAGTTCACTGAAGGTCAAATAAGCAAAATACGATGTCAGATAGAATTTGCAAGGAGCATAAACGCTCACGTATCATTGCTAATAACCATAGTCTTAATTATCTAAGGTCTTTCGAGGTTTAGGTTTTGTTTCACGAAGACCCATACTTGTGACGTCATATTTGGAAAGAGCAAAGAGAGATTTGAAGTTTTAATTAACGTGTTTGTTCGCAAAAATAAAATCATCATAACCTATAAACATTATTTTGACATTTGAAAGACACATAAAAATAAATAAAACATATATCTTTGAATCGTTGAGCAAGCCCCCTCCCCTCTTTCTGTGGGATGTCCCTTCCTCCTAGCGAGGTAGCGCAGCGTCAGAAGGGTACCTTTGAAAGGGCACGACCGACTTCCTTCCGCCTACTTCCTTAATCCGATGGGACCTATGACCTCGCTGTTTGCTGCTCCCCCCTCCTCCCCCTCCAGTTAACCTTGTCATGACCTTGAATAAAATAAAAATGTACGTAAAATTTGCCGCTCTTTTCGAATTCTAAATCAAATTTCAGTGTTATGATTAAAAAAAAAAAGACTTTAACCCCCAAGATCACCTTGAAAATCACATTCAAGGTCACAGCCATTAATAGCAATGCTTGAACCTCTTTGCTACCTGCAACTTCAATCTAAAGCATTTTCCTATAGCTCATCTCTATTCCGAGTTAGTTATTCCCCATTATGGATTAAAACTATCCACCCTGTATAATTTACCATATCTGCACACCAGGAAAAGATGACTTGGTTTGCGGAGTTCAGGCAGGATCTGAGAGCACAACTTTAAATGGGATTAGTATCATGTGTAAAATTATAGTATATATATTTTAATTGTTTTCCAAGAATCGCACAACAACGTTTTAGTATGCAACGTCTAAAATCTTTTAACTCTTCAGAGTTAATCAGTCTTCATTAATTTTATTTATGTCAGCTTTTTCTGCAGTACGATACTGTTTGTGTGCGCTCCTCTCTAATGGCTGAATCGGACCAGTGCTCCAAAAACGGAGACTCATCTACTTTTTCGGAAGCAAAAAAAAATTAATTTACGTTATGCTTATCTGTGACATCACATAATCTCAGATTGAAGTTATTCATTGAGTTACTATGTAAATTATTAAAAATTTACAGCATAATTTCTGTTCACGATGGAAAGCAAAAAACATGTGAGACGTTAGCAAAACACGTGCTCTTACACAAATATCACATTGGTATATTCAGAATTTGTAGATACGTGCAGCATGCTTAAACGATAAAGCACAAGTTGACAGCAAGTCACAATAACAGTTGAAAAGTTCAGTTATGCATACACGATTTCACGACTTGAGCTACAAAACAAAAATTGCAGTAGATAAATAATTCCGTTTCAACGCATGTTACAGGGGATGATTTTTAAAAAAAATGGCTCTGAGCGCTATGGGACACACATTCATGCCCGAGGCAGGATTCGAACCTGCGACCGTAGTGGTCGCGCGATTCCAGATCGTAGCGCCTAGAACCGCGCCATCCCGGCCGGCAGAAACCAAAGACTTATGTTTTAATGTCCGAGGACCCCCCAAATGTGTCATGTTCGGTTACTTAGCGAGCCTCGCCTTTTGGTACGTGTGACTCATATGTGCTTGACATGGTTCATCCCGTGTATCGTGCTCATGGTTGCCAATTCCAAAAGAGAAAAGCGGACCCATCATTGTATTTAGCCGGGCATTTTGTCCTAAAACAATGACAGCATATTTTAAATATAAATAATGCCAGTTGGGTATTTTCAATCCTATATTAATAATCAAGTCCAGTTACTTTTTTACAAGATCAACCTCAAACGCCTTTAAAGTAGAAATAATCAGTAAATAGTCTTATAATTTGGCATTTATGATAACAACTAAGTGTTCTGACGTGTTAAATTGTCAGTTCTCTGCCTCATTGCTAAAAGGCCTAATAAGAGGTGCATTGGCTGCACTCTTATACATTTGGTTGGACACAACCATTAAAAGTCGAACACTTCCGGCTAAAGGCGAACACCTGGCAATCCTAACCGTGCTTATCTTTAGCATATTGTTTCCTAAGTTGCTCTACATGTAGATCTCTTTAAAATTTAAGCCTGCATCTTTTCACATCCGCTTAAATGTTGGTATACTTCCCAGTTGCTTGATTTGCTGTTAGTTTGTACGTTCCTTCTTTAGCATCATTTCGGCCTAAAAATTTCCTGATTACTTTTCGTTCTCCGTTTTGGATTTCTTCATTGCCCCTCTTTCTACGCAAATGTCTCGGCCGCACAAAGATACCCTGGTTTGATGCGTGTTGTAGTGCATAAGTTAGGTGTGTTTTGAGTTGCACCTATAGAAGTTTAAATACTGACAGTCGTTTTCATTTTGGAACAACGAAATTTCTAAGCAACGGTTTCCAGGGAACTCTCTTGGACTGTTCCACCCATTTATTTGAACTGAAAGAAATTTAGAGCCAAGACTTTCCCGTTTTTAGTTTTTTTAGAATTTTAGGTGGCATGTTATTTTAATCGTAATAAGAGACCCTCTTCGTATTTGTTTTTGAGCTGCTTGGCTGCTGTTATATTGTTATTCCGTAAATTGGGATTGGTTTTATGCGCCGCTTAAGGGTTTGCTGAACTCGGGGGAGTTTCACTCCCCTGCCCATTACGGCTGGGCTAGCTCCTGTGGTTGAAAGCACCTCAGCCCTGTGGGCCCATTTTTTGTAGCAATTCAGCGAAGCTAATTTTTTTGTCCTCCTGTTGAAAATGTGACCAACTGGTTATTTTTTTGATAATTTTATTTTTGTGGTTTAGGACCAAAAACTGTAACCATGGCACTTGTGTAAGGTATTAAAACTGGCGGAAAATGGGTTTCCCCACTTCCCTTTTCCTGCCCTTTTCTTGCCATTAAACATAAAAAATAAACAAACATTGTGTTCTGTTTTTATTTTGTTTCCTTTTATTTTTTAAAAATTGTTACCCGTATTACTTACCACAATATGAAAACAATCAGGCAATAAAGGTATGAGCTGATAGAAGTCACAACAATGTATATTGCAGAAGCGTAGCACAGTGTTCCGACAACAGTAGTGATCACACGATAAACAGAAACTGAGTGTTGTAGCGGTTTTCAGACACCTGGTGCAGTGTACTATCACAAGATGTCAGGCATAGACAGATGCGGTAAAATGTATTCCCAAAAGCTTTGGGATGCCCCGAAGTTGGTGGTATATAAGCTTCCCAAGAACCACAAATGACAGATTAATTTTAATGTAAGTGTACTTGCCGACACAGTTCTGGGATGTAGAACTTCCCGTAGTCATGAAGGCTATATATTTCACAACAAACAGAAACTACAGCTGGTGCAGCGGATTGCCACTAGGTGGCAGGAGCGTACAGAAGTGGTAACACATATTCCCTTAAACGCTGTAAAGAAATACTTTAGGTGGGAAGTATATCCTCAACGGCCTGCGAAGGGTTGAAGGGTGGATATGTAGGAGGCTGGCCCGCGCCACGCAGAGAAACAGCTGGGGCTGTTTACCGGCGCTGACCAGTGCAGCGTTGCCACAGCTCCATCTGTCCTTTACTTCCCTTCACTGCCACGTGCCACGTGCACAAATGCAGATTAGCGTCACATTAACGTGCTCTCATCTTTATGGATACTACAAATAATGCTACCCTCACAGCAGAAACCTCTTCAAAGAACTGGGTATACTAACTACTGCCTCTCAGTATATTTACTTCTTAATTAAATTTGTCCTAAATAATATATCTCTTTTTCCAACAAACAGCTCAGTTCATACATACAATACCAGGAACAAAAATGATCAGCACAAGGACTTACAAGCACTTACTTTAGTTCAAAAAGGGGTCCACTACTCAGGAACACTCATCTTCAATAATTTGCCAGCAAACAAAAAAAAAAAAATTAGTTACAAATAAAGATCAGTTTAAAAGGAGCCTGAAAGACTTACTAGTGGCCAATTCTTTCTACTCCATTGCCGAATTTTTTAATAGAAATAAATGATGTATTGTATATACTCATACTATTAGTATTGTTGTTTCAGCTTTAAAAAAAAAGGACATGTTCCACATACACGAGGATCTCCTCAGCACGGATCTATGGAACGAAAAAATAATCTAATCTAACAGGTTGTTGTTGTTTTCTGTCAGTAGACTGCTGTGGTGCACGTCTCCACACTATTCAGTCCTGTAAAAGTCTGTCCCCCTCTGCAAAACTACCGTAACCTACGTCCATTTCGAGCTGCTTACAGTATTCATCCCTCCAATTTTTACTCCCCAAGCTTTCTCCATTGCCAAATCGTCGAGTTCTTTGAAAAGGTTTCCTTTCCGTGGTGCAGACCTAATTGCCATTGAAACCTGATGAGCTTTGTACCTCGATACATGTTCCTTCATTGAATAATTTAAACAAGTCAACAAAATTTTGTGACTGGTAGCGATCTCAAAAAAACTTTCCACATTTTTGAAACAGTCACGGTGGATTGTCAATATGGCTTTACATTGATTATTCCTTGTCGTTTTAAGATTTGTTGTATCAACTGACCCGACTTTTCGGTCAAATTGTGCTAATAATTTCCTTCCTCCATGATTCTATTCAGTACCGCCTCTTTAGTCTGCCTCATCTATCCATCTAATCTTCAGCAGTATTATGCATTGTTTTAAAAGCTTTCATTCTCTTCTTGCCTGCACTGCTTACTGTCCAACTTTCACTTCGGTACAACGCTACACTCCACAACAAATAACTTCACAAAATACTTCTTAACATTCAGATTTACATTAGATGTTAGAAATTTCTCTTTTTCAAATATTCTTTTCGTGCTCTTGTCATTGGTAAAGAGGGGCCAGTGGACAATCCGTCGAACAATGAACGCAAATCAAGCATGAAAACAGGAAGTAGGTGTACTGGACTGCGAAAAAAAAGCAAAATAGTAACAGTGAAAGGTCCAGGAGCAAGACGTGCATTGTGGAACAGCTTTGGAGTCAAATAGCGTCGTGGTTAAGGTGTTGAACTGCCCAAGCGGACGAGCCGTGTTAAAATCTCCCTCGTGACTTTTTTTCCCGCTGTTCGCTTTATTCAGATTTGTGTCTGACACTTGGTGTAACGTCCGTTTGTGCAGCAGCGAGGTGTAAGGTAGGGAGGGACCTATAATGACAGTTGAGTGTGCACAACTATTGTATTAGCAACCGAAAGGAAGTGGCTTTCGAATAGCAACCGCAAACGTTTGATGACACGGCGACAAATTACCCGAATCCTCCACCGGAAAAACACGTCTGGTGTGTCGTACACGACATTAGTGACAGTACGTGTGTCATACTATAGGAATGTCTTACCGTCGCATCTAATTTGCACGGCTGGTGAGTGAGTGAGATATCCCTCCTTGTCTGATGTAGGTGTTCGTACGAATGTGAATGTGATCACTTCCAAGGAAATGATGAATACATAATAGTTTGTCACATAAGCTGCAACAAATGAACGCAACAGTTTCACACTCACTCTGTTTCTCTGTGCTCTGTCAAAAGATGTTTTTAACGTTTTTGATGTTGTGTTTTACGTCGTGCAAGGCTTGCCTCTTGAATTCCTTTTTTGCAACTTAGTTCACACCCATTTATTTGTTTTATTTCTGAGAGACGTCCTTGTGGTATCCCGCCTGCTCTGACTATTCATCCCATTTACTTGCGACGGTAACGCGTCCCTCAGTGTATAACAATATATTGTAAACTGCCAAGACTACAGAAAGAACAAATATATCAATAGCCGGGCGGACAGTTAATAATGTTGTGAAAGAAAAAACAGAAAAGAACGCCCAAGGGAGATTTGAACACGGCCCGCCCGCGTGGTAGGCCAACATCACGTCCACATACCCACTGCATTTTATTGCACTTCTTTTTCTTGGACCGTTCACTGTTTCTATTTTGCTTCTTTTTTCGCAGTTGAGTACACGTTCATGCTGTTTTCGTATGTGTTCAGTTTTTCACGTGCTATCCACTGGGCCATCTTACCACTAAACCTGAGGAGAGTGCGATGGGGAGTTTCCCTTGCTCTTGTTCCATTTCGTAAACTAATTCTCTCAGCATCGCCTGGTTTCATTCGACTACCTTCCATTATCCATGTTTCCTGTCCATTCAGGTCAATGGTTTTCAAAGTCCTTTGCCGTCTCTGATGGAATTACATCGGCAATCCGTAAAATTTTATTTCTTCCCCCTGAACTTTAATTCTGTTTCCAAATTATCCTTGCTCTTCCTGTACTGCTTGCTGAATGTACAGAGTGAATAACACAGCGCTTGGCTACAACCCTGTCTTATCCCCTTCTCAAGCACTTCCCTTTCCTACCATTCGACTATTACAACTGCTGCTAGAATTGTGTGAACAATATAGTTTATAATAGGCCTCTCTGGTGTTATTTTACGCTCTTGAGTTTTACTTATGTAAATAAATGTTCCTTGGTTGTTGTGTTCAGTGTATTTTACCTGGAACTGCAAATATAGTTACTGGCACTAAATGTGTTTTACACGCCTATGTCGACTCTAACAATTGCATTCTAGTTTCTGTATCAGTTGTAAAAAAAAACCTTTCGCTTTCTCTGTTTCATCCCTGCTACTTTCACAATTTCGAAGAGGGTAGGAGAACAGTGTAGCTTTGTCAAATGCTTTCATAAATACTCAAATGCAATAAACGATGGTTTGTGTTTCTTCATCCTGAGTTCTTAGATAAGTCGCAGGATCGGTAATGCATCGCGTGTTCCTACATTTCTCCGCAACCCGAGGCGGCTTCTACTAGTTTTTCCATTCTTCTGTAAATACTTCCAGGGTGTATACGACCCGGGACAACCGGGAATTCCGGGAAAAACCCGGGAATTTTTTCATCCGGGAGAAAACCGGGAAAAACCCGGGAATTTTTCGGAATTCCGGGAATTTTTCATTGTTTTAGCTTTCAGTTACATTTTTGTAGTTTTGACTGCAGAATTGATTCTCTAGCAAAGAATGTTATTGTATCCTGCTACTGGAGAATGATACTGCAGCAATAAAATATAAACGAGAGGGAAAAGAATAAAACTGTAGTGGCAAAGGAAATGTGCATTTTACGACGACAAAACACCGTGCACGCACAAGCGTCTACAGATAGCAAAAATATGTTAAAGGCCGTAGGGCGCAGACTGTAATTCTTCGTAACAATAAACTGCTTGCTATGAGCATGACGTCACAACTGTTCACATTAGGTTCGTTTGACCAGTTGTCAGCGGTCTGTTGCGCATGCGCATTTGACTCGCGTATAAGCAGTACCTTCTCTCGCTTCCCGCTTCTTGAAGTTTGGCTGTTAGCTGCATCGGTAGTAGCAGCAAGCAGCCAGATGCAAACGAGAAAAATTTTTCTCGCGCGCCCTAGCTGCCAGATTCACGCTTGCACAGAGTTGTCTGAGTTGTAGTGGGGAGGGGGCTAGTCTCCACGTGACCCGTGTTTACGTTAAGTGATTTCGCTGCTTCTCTTCGTGTACAGCTCCCACGTCAAATGAAAACAAAACGGATTTCTGTGGCCGGGAGCTATCAAGTGAATTAAAATGCATTCACATAATTACAGAGGGCAAAAATATATTATTAATTTCAGTTTCCGATTTTATTTTCTTTCCAAGTTAGTAGCAGTCAAGCATTAATCGCCTTGCAGAAGAATGAAGTTATTTTTGCAAGTTTGCTAAAGAAATTCCGCTGAGACAATCATTTTATTTGAAACGAAGTGTTTCATTTAACAATTTTGGGTACTTCCAACTGTTCGGTGAATTTCAAGTGCACGTTATCTTCTGCCATGTATGGCATTATGCCATAATAAAGAACCAAACATGAGATCGTAGAGTACTGGTACTCCAAGAAAATTTACATCCCAAAAACCACACTGAAAAGCTTAATTTCAGATGGGACCTGCTTAATTGTGAATCTGGAAAAAACCAATGTGCACTTCAAGCCGAATTATGCATTTTAGTATGATTCACGAAATTTTGATGCCTTTTGGAGTATCCTCTGATGCCCTGTTTCTTTTATGGTGTAGTGTAAGCTCTCTTAGTGCTTTATACACACGAACATGCGGGCTTCCTACACCACTGCAGTTGCACACGCACAATAATTCGTTTTTGGCGCTCTCTGGCAACTGGTAAATCGAACCTATAACTAACAGTATTGCGAACGGTGGTTAGAAAAGCGTTACTTTCAAACTAAATTTCGTTTTACGCAAGATGAATTATGTTACGTGTGTGAAAGTGGGATGGATATCTAAATCACAGAGCGTTCGAAACTGAACGGTTTGAGGACCAGCCACTTCAAGAATTTCGAGCCGAGGCATTTATGTCACAATTTTAAATTGACTGGCACATTTGTCTGATGTATCTTAAAGTATATCACACCAAAAAAAGACCAATATTACACGTGAAAGCTTAGCTTTTCTTGTAGATATACGGTATTGTGTACATTAATGTAAACCGTTAACTTTTCCTCTTGTGTGTTCGCGCTATGTAACCAGTAATCTTGCTAGTGGCTGACTATAACACGTGCCCTATGCTCTGAATAGCTGCTGTCATCGGCTGGCGAGATCTCGTGGCTTGAGATATGACTCGCTTACAAAAAGACATCACAACCTCGGTTGCAACGCTCCGGAAACTAACAAGCTGTGTTTGGTGCAATTCGAATTTATACTTTCGTAATACGAAAATATCCAGCGTATATGTTGCTGCAAATCAAAGTCTTTCCAAAACTTCTCTGCTCCGGCTTTTCTTTTTTTTCCGGGAAGTTCTACGCGATTATATAAAACGTTAACCATTCAAAGGATTGATAAGTTTTACAGTTCCGAGGGAACTTTTTCTGTGCTAAGTGACAGTAGGTCGCCCGGGAAAAAGCATATTTTTTAAACGGGATATCCGGGAATAATCCGGGAATTTTTTTTCCTTGTCCCTGTATACACCCTGTACTTCGCATCAGTAAATTGCAACGATGAGTTATTTTCACACACACGAGTACGTTCCTTCTCAGGAAATGGAATTGCCACTTTCTTCTTGTAGTGCGAGGGTAGTCCACCTGTCTCATACACGAGGGGCCTTCAGTAAGTAATGTAACACGTCTTTCTGAAAGCAGGTTACATTTATTGATTATTCCAGTTCACCGTATTATTCCCCACCCTTTTGACTACAAAACACTGTTTTTCAACATAATCTCCATTCTATGCCACAGCCTTACGCCACGTTAATGTGTGCCCAAATGGTACCACTCTATTGGTCGACTTCTCTTTGCGCCAGTAACTTCCCCAACATTCACGTACATCGTGTGCATCCTTCACTGGGCCAAACTGGTGGTAGTTGGCAGGTGCGAGATCCGGGATGTAGGGTGGATGTGGAAGGACAATCAGGTGAAGATGTGTGAGGTGCTCACGGGTGCGCAGACTCGTGTGAGGTCTTTCGTTGCTATGGAGAAGTAGAAATTTGTTTGCATTTTTTGTGGCGACGAACACGCTGAAGCAGTTTCTTCGATTTCCTTGAGGGTAGCTTTGCAGGAGTAACAACTGTGTGCGGCCGGCCAGCACGCGGGAGATGAGGAAACTGTGCGCGACGTTGCTGCGATGACGACAGACACCTCGCCCAACGTCTCACCGTGCTTTTGTTCATTGCCAGGTCTCCGTAGACATTCTGCAAGCGCCTATCAATATCTGCGATGCTCTGGTTGCCCGCCAAAAGAAACTCAGTGACCGCTCTCTGCTTGGAATGCACCTCTGTTACAGACACCATTTTCAAGTCTACGTATAACTCCGCCGCCTATCGGATCTTCGTGAACTGTAGGGGCTGAAGCGGAATATACCACGCTGTCCCACAACAAATACTGCATTTTTTAAACCGAAATTGCCAGAGAAAAAAAATCTTTGCATTACTTACTGAACGCCCCTTATATCTTGCACACCAGATGGAATAATTTTGTCACTGCTTCCCTCAATACTGTCTGTAATTCTCAAGGAATATCGCCTAGTCCACGGGCCTTGTTTGAATTTCGGTCTTTCGGTGCTCTTTGAAATTCTGCTCGCAGTAAATCTCTTACTCATATTCATCTACTTTCCCTTGCCTTATTACAATATTTCTTAATTTTCCTGTAGGCGGCATCTCCCTTAGAAATGCAAGTTTCTAGTCTAGCATTTGTCCTCTAGTCATCCCTTTTAGCTGTTTCCTATCTTTTGTCAATTTCATTTTTACACACCTGTATTTTCGCTCTTGCGTGCTTCATTCGCTGCATTCCTTCGGGTAGGGACACGGTAAAATGTATCGATACTTATTTACTCAGTACTTTTCTTTTGATATTTTTACTCGTACAAGTACTTCATAACGCAATACAACATTGTTTTGATATTAATTTATTAAATTTTTATTTTTTACTCAGCATTATGAGTTCCAAAACTTTCAGCAATTAAATGCGCGAGCACCAGTAGGCCAAGAATTGAACGTGCGATGTGCGTGTTTTAGGAAAACATTAGCGGCGCATCTGGAACCTTGACAACGTTTAGTCCGCAGTTCACTTTGAATTCTCTCGTTTTTAAGTGACTGTACAGAAGAGTAATGGGAAGGTTAAGTAAGATTTAATTTGTTTACTTCTAGGTGATGTTCAGCCGTTTTGTGATGATTCGTTCGGTAATTGCTTGATTTGACGCTTGTAGTATTTTGTTTAAAATCTGTGAAAATCTCTTATCTCTCTTAGTTACGAATAGGTTTTAAAATTTGAGATGGAGAGATTGGAGAAGATTATTAACGAAGGTCCGAGCAATACGGAACAGTTTCATATGTATGTGATTGGCTCGGAAAACTACTTAAGTTATGGGACATTGCCCACGATGGCGAGTGTTCATCAGGGACACGGGTGCCGTGGAAAGTGTGACAGCTCCGCACTTGTTCTCTGTAGGGGTGTCCCAGGAGGAAAGCAGATATTCAGGAGTATGACAGGAACGATGATTCGAAGCAAAGAATTCAAGTAAACATGGGCTCTAAAACTCATTCCGTAAGAGATGTGAGCACTCCAGCATCTTCGATACAGCGAAACAAATCTTTTCTGCTGCAAGCTCTTTGTTTTCCATATTTTGAGAAGTGTAGTATGGACCAGAAAAAAAAAGTCCGGTAAACATGGGCGCTGAAGTGCATACCTTAAGAGGTATGAGCACATGTTCAGTTTCACTACTATGGAACACATCTCTTACACTGAACAAGTGCTCATAGATCTTGAGGAATGCACTTTAGAGCCCACGTTCACTTCAATTTTTAGCTTCGAAAGATCGTTCTTATCGTATCACTGAATGTCGACTACTCCTCCAGAGACGCCCGTAATACGGAAGTGATACGACTAAAAGGATGAGCAGCAGTATACGACTTTGCTGATAATGCTGTGGTGTACGAGGAAGTATCGTCGTTGAGTGACTCTAGGAGAGTAGAGGACGACTTGGACAAAATTTCTGTTTGATAAGATAAATGGCAGGTTGAGTCGATTAAATCTCTGGGCGTAACGTTGCAAAGCGATGGAAATGAAACGAGTACGTAAGGATGGTAATAGGGAAGGCGAATGGTGGACTTGGTGTATTGGGAGAGTTTTCGGAAAGTGTAGCTCATCTACAAATGAGATCGTGTACAGAACACTGACGTGACCCATTCTTGAGTACTGGTCGGGTGTTTGGGATCCATACAAGGTCGGATTAAAGGAAGATATCGAAGCTACTCAGAGGCGTCGTGCTAGATTTGTTACCAGAGATCGCATCAACACGCAAGTGTTACGGAGATACTTTGTGAACTCATATGAGAATCCCTGGAGGGAAGCCGACAGTCTCATCGAGGAACACAATTGTGAAAATTTAGAGAACCGGCCCATGAAGCTGGCTGCAGAACGATTGTACTACTGCCATCGTACATTTCGGAAAATGACCACGAAGACGAGAGAAATTAGAACTCGTATAGAGGCATATGGCTGGTAGTGATACTTGGTACCCTCCGCAGTGCAGTGGCTACGGGAGTATACACGTAGATGGGGATGGGAAAGACTTTTTTATAACCTCCTCAAGCTAACACCAAATCTGAACATGTACGAAGAACGTAGATGCTTATAATGACCACTTCTTAGCGCAACATAGTCAGTCGTATTCTTGATGCGTTCCTTAAATTACATGTTTCTATCACAACAAGCAATTTTATGAACATTTCTCCAGAATATTTTCATGCCAATAGGAGGTCAAAGGACGACGTTACAACATGTCAAATGTTCCGTACTGCGCTGTAAAGTTGATAATGTACTTTATCAACTGTACTTTGTTTTACCATAAATTAAATCAGGCGAATGGGAAATAGATTAGGAAATAAGACAATGAAAGTATTAAATGAGTTTTGCTATTTGAGCAGGAAAGTAATTTATGATGCCTTAAGATGTAAAGATAGAGGATAAAAAATGCAGACTAGTAATAGCGATAAAAGCATTTCTGAAGAAGAGGAATTTCTTTACATTGAGTATATCTAATGAATCTGTGGAGAGGCCAGACTAACTTCTTTTTGAAGAGGGGCAGCAGCCTTTTCAGTAGTTGCAGGGGCAACAATGTGAATGAATGAGTGACTGATCTGGCCTAGCATCAACCAAAACGGTCTTGCTGTGTTGGTACTGCGAACGACTGACAGGAAGGGGAAATTACAGCGGTAATTTCTCCCGAGGGCTTGGAGCTCTTGTATATCATTAAACCATGATGGCATCCCCTTGGGTAAAGTATTCCGGAGGTAAAATAGTTCCCCATTCGGATCTCCAGGAGGAAACTACTCGAGAGGACATAGTCGTGAGGAAAAACAAAACTCACATTTTACGTTTAGTAGAGTGGTATGTCACATCCCTTAATCGGTTAGATAGATTAGAGAATTTAAAAAGAGAAAATGGTTAGGTTGAAGATATTGTGGGGATTAGCGGAGTACGGGGGCACGAAAGACAGGGCTGTTGCTCAGTTGCCTGGTAGAATTTTTTCACAGACTATGGTTTAATCATCGCAACCACATGGTTTAAGAATCGCGAAAGAAAGGTGATACCTCGAAGGAACCGGAAGGCACTGGATGGATTCAGATTATCTAATGGTAAGACAGATTTCGGAACCAGATTTTAAACGGCGAAACTTTCCCGTGAGCAGATGTGCTCTCTGACCATAATTTATTGGTCATGAACTGCTGATAAAAGCTCAATACATTTACGAAAGGCCGGATATTAAAGAAATGGGAAATGCATAAATTGAAAGAAACAGAGGTTAGTGAGTTCTAATGGAGCACAGGGCAAATATTGACCGAAACAAGGAAAGGGAATACAGCCCTTTGCAGTCACTGGGGTGGCCAACGACAGTGTAACTACGTCAGTGTTTTATTTTTGCTCCATGAATTTTGGTGTAATTTCCAAAGTTCTCCATGGTTTCTTTTACTTCTTGTTCAATGTACAGTTTGATTAGCTTCGGGGATAGGCTACAACCCTGTCTCAGACCATTCTCGGCCACTACTTTCTTTTCGTGGCCTTGCACTCTTATAACTGCAATCTGGTTGCTGTACAAGTTTTTGATAACCTTTCAATCTCTGTATTATTATTATTATTATTATTATTATTTTTTTTTTTTTTTTCGGTCCTGCCTCTGTAATTTCAGAGAGACAACGGGAATTCCGCGCGATCATTCCCTACATACGAAATCCCGTGGACATCTTCGGCCTTTACCGTTGCAAATGAAGTCCAGTCATCTGAGTAAACATTGCAGCTGTGTGTCGTTACGGCCAGGTAATCTCGAACAAGGGTCAGGAATTTGCCGCTGCTTCTGTCCAGTGTCGTCCATTAGTAGAATGAGTCACGCTTCAGCAAACACTTTTCGCTGTTGGCAGATAAGCTGTAATGCCCTTCCCACAGACGTGGAAATTAGCAGATATGAGGGCATTTTTCTCGTATTTGGTGGGATGGTATTCACTGTTAGTTGGAAGGCAAGGGATTCGAAATTTCTTCAAGTGTTTCTACCGGTGCCTTTTACGCAAGTTAAATTTGCGATATTTGTTTACGACAAATTTCCAAAAGCCCCATCAGTTTCATTTACTGCATCGCCTAGATTACCCTCTTCGTCACACAGGAGTAATACGGATCTGGCGGTCAGAGTGCAACACAAGTGGGCGAATGCCACAATCGTACACACTCCAGCAGTGATACGGAAAAATACATAATAATAAATGGACCAGTTTCATAGTTGTGATAGAGGGAGAGGTATTCGACTGAAGCGACGATTTCAGTATTGAATTGCAGTATTTTATATGGGTCTCCCCTGACCAATGGACCTTGCCTCGACGTTACAGGTAGCATAGCTTTGGTGAAAGGGTATCAGTGCAGAGGTCAGACTAACGTGTTGTTTTTAAAAGAGGAGCCAGCACCCATTTCAGTAGTTGCAGGGGCCACAGTGTGGATGATTGACTGATCTGGCCTTGCAACATGGCCTGACTGTGCTGGTACTGCGAACGGTTGAAAGCAGGGGGGTAAGCTACGGTCATTACTTTTGCCGAGGTCTGCAGCTCTACTGTACGGATAAGACGGCGGTGCACGCGCATGGAATCTCGAAGTCAGCACACACACTCTTACAGTTTCCATAACTTTTAATTTGCATTGTTACACATATCATTGAGGGATTTGTTAGTAAATCAAGTACTTATCATTACAAATCGCTTCACTATATCTGTTAAAGAAAACAGTTTTTTTTTATTAAAGCCTTTACACAAAATGAAGATACTAAAAAATGAGCTGCTATCAAAATAACGTACATATTCAGTGGGATATTTAATCGATACCATCTTGGCACTCAGAATGTTTTTTTATAAACGTATCTCGTTTTTCTGTTTTGCATTTCCAGTCCACCCTCGTGAGCTCGCCGTTGATCCAACTTCAGAGCTTTTCACACCACAAAAGTCTCTAATTGTTTCAGTTACTTTTTTTGGCAAAGTTTGACATTACCCTTTGCTACAGATGGTCTTGCAGAAGGGTAAAAAAAAGTTGCCTCAAGAATTCTCCTGTTCTCAGTTGTTCTTTCTTTCTTTCTTTCTTTCTTGTGTTGATAATAATAGCGACATCTATTTCTCTCCTCCTCTTCCTCGTGAGAATATGCCGTGATGCAGTTACTATCCTTACACGATACCAAATTAATGTACCAATGAATAAAACTCTTGTTTTAACACCAAACAAATCCAGTACTGCATACATGCCTCCACGGGAATATTCCTAGCGAAGATAATAATAAACTGACACCACTGCACTTGGCTGGTCAGTTACATCCTAGAACTGTTTATCGTAAGCTAATAGGGAGTGCTATTGCTGGAATGCTACAGAATAATGCTGAAGATTAGATGGGTAGCTCACATAACTAATGAGGAGGTATTGAATAGAATTGGGGAGGAGTTTGTGGCACAACATGACAAGAAGAAGGGACCGGTTGGTAGGACATCTTCTGAGGCATCAAGGGATCACAGATTTAGTATTGGAGGGCAGCGTGGAGAGTAAAAATCGTAGAGGGAGACCAAGAGATGAATACACTAGGCAGATTCAAAAGAATGTAGGTTGCAGTAGGTACTGGGAGATGAAGAAGCTTGCACAGGATAGAGTAGCATGGAGAGCTGCATGAGACCAGTCTCAGTACTGAAGACCACAACAACAACAATTGCTGGAATACCAGATACACCATACCAAACGACTCCTGTTATGGTCATTAAAGGTACTGAGAAAATAGCTTCTTGGACGAAATTGTCTGGCATTATATTAATGCGAAAGTATTCGCCATGGTCTCGCAGACCACCTGCGTGTGCTTAAAAGTTAAATGATAATGCATTATCTTCGGTAAAACATGCCGGAGGTAAAATAGCGGTAGTCCCCCCATTCGGATCTCCAAGCGGGGACCGCTCAGAAGGATATCGTCATCAGGAATAACAAAACGTTTATTATGATTATTTGCTTCCTTCACTGTCTTCTACACTCTCCTTTTGTGTATACCTATAATAGTAAAACACTGTTTTGTATAAAAGGAAAAGATCATCTCTGTCTTCAAAGTTTGTGTACCAATAGAGGCTCGCGCTCAAAAGTGACTAGAAACTCTTGTGTAAAACATCGAGAAAGTACGTTTTTTTCCTTCCTGAAACACCGATCCTTTAAAAGAAGCGTAGTATGTCAATAGATGCTTTAAATTAAGTGATATATAGTGATTAATGTGATTTTCTCATTGCGGGCAACTCCCTGGCTACAGTCAACATATCATTTTCTGATTAACTGGGAACAGACACTGTCCTAGGGAAGTAATTACACTAGTTGTTCACAGTTACCAGATACCATGAGACTAATCAAACTACTTTTATTCATAGTCTTCGCGTTGTATTAAGCGTCTAGATTATTAATCACATTCGGCAGTGAACATAAGATACAATTGCAGTTCATGTAAAATTCAAAGCACAATGACATTGATTCGAGATCTATCGAACCTGTTTAGAAAGACATAGAAGTCACAAAGCAGCTCACAGCTACACTGCAAATACTGCTTCTGTCTTTGTGACAGATCTGATGTTCGCAGGTGAAGGAAATTATCTATCTAGATTGTAATTGAAGACTTGGAATAAAATAACTTTGGTAGTATTTGCGTTTAACGTTAGCAGATTCTCGTGGTGGAAGGGAGGAAGTGATGTAAGACGCGAAGTAGGCCAGGTCGTTACGCAGACGACAAACAGTACCTAACGTGGCCCCTATCTGCCAAACAGGCGCAACTTTCTGGTCGCACGCCGTATTACAGCGCTCTCCAGACACGCGCGGAGTTTGTTGCAGCATTCATCAAGGAATCAGTTTGTTGCAGCATTCATCAAGGAATCTCAGTGCGGAAACTGATTTAGATTGTATTTTCGCCTCTTGTAACGCAATGCGAATATTACCAGGAATTAGGCTAGGTATTGTGGCCTGCACATCTATGAGATGATTTTATTTACACTTAAGCGCCAAAGAAACTGGATAGCAATGCGTATTCAAATACAGAGAGATGTAAAAAGGCAGAATACGGCGTTGTGGTCGGCAATGCCTGTGTAAGACAACAAGTGTCTGGCACAGTTGTTAGATCGGTTACTGCTGCTACAATCAAGATTTGAGTTTGAACGTGGTGTTACAGTCGGCGCACGAGCGATGGGACACAGCATCTCAGAGGTAGCGATGAAGTGGGGATTTACTCTTACGACCATTTCACGTGTGTGCCGTGAGTATCAGGAATCCTGTAAAACATCAAATTGCCGACATCGCTGCTTCCTTAAAAAGATCCTACAAGAACGGGACCAACGACGACTAAAGAGAACCATTCACCGAAACGACGTCGATATGGGTTTTTGGAGCCGAAGGCCCACTCGTGTACCCCTGATGACTGCGCGACACAGCTTTATGCCTCGCCTAGACCTGTCAACACTGACATTGAATTGTTGATGACTGGTAGAATGTTGCCCGGTCGGGCGAGTCTCTTTTCACATTGTATCGAGCGTATGGACGCCTAAGGGTATGGTGACAACGTCATGACACCATGGACCGTGCAACGGGGGAGTGTTTAAGCTGGTGGAGGTTCTGTAATGGTGTGGAGCGTGTGCAGTTGGAATGTTACGGGACGCTCGATTCGTCTATATACGACTCTGACAGGCGACACATACGTAAGCTTCCTGTCTGATGACCTGCATCCATTCATGTCCACTGTGCATTCCGACGGACTTGACAGTTCCAGCAGGATACTACGACACCCCACACGTCCAGAATTGCTGCAGACTGGCTCCAGGAACACACTTCTGAGTTTAAACACATCCGCTGGCCACCAAACTCCCCAAATCTGGACATGATTGAGCATTTCTGGGATGCCTTGCAATGTCCTGTTCAGAAGAGATCTGTACCCCCTCGTACTCTTAGGGCTTTATGGACAGCACTTCAGGATTCATGGTGTCAGTTCCCGTCGGCACTACTTCAGACATTTGTCGAGTCCATGCCACGTCGTGTTGCGGCACTTCTGCGCGCTTGCCGGGGCCCTGTACGATATTAGGCAGGTGTACCAGTTTCTTTGGCTCTTCAGTGTATTTGTTGCGAGAACTGTTTGATCCGCTGCCTAGATACTATGACGGATCGTATATTCCATTCATGGTACTACTGACTAACATGTTTGAAATAATACGTTCATATACAGGGTGGCGCGCCTCCGCTATGAATGCGAATGTAGTATTTCGACCTCTCAAATATAGTAAACAGTTACAACAGTGGACAGTTTTATGCAATGTTCGATTGTTAGCATTCTTCTGTCAGCATTTCAGTTTATTTCATCAGTAAAGTTAGACGTTTCTCTTCACTGTTAGCAAAATGACTTCCTCAATAGTAGAAAGAATTGAAGTTATGGAGGCATATGGTTCTTTTAAGGAAATTTGCGAAATTATCGGCACCAAGTTACTGTTGCAAAGTGAGCAGTACAGTGTCGGTATTATAACTAGTGCACCACGAATCTGTGCAAAACGTAATACGACAGCAAATTCCTTCAGTTCGTACACCAAAAGTTATTGCAGACATTCGCCGAGGAGTCATTCAGAGCCCCAAGAAGTGTACACGTTAACTGGTCCAACAGGCGCGTGTGAGTAGGATGAGTTGCCAGCTGATAACGAAAATGAATTCACAGAACACGAGGTACAGGGCAACAGAGAATCCTAACATCGTGTGTCAGCAACCACTCCGTGATGAAAAAATTGGCGTTTGGTGCGATATAACAGGAACGCGCATCATTGGACCGATATTTTTTGACACTACCCTCAACGCGGTTGCATATATGGAAATTTTTGATACGTTTTGTGCGCAGTACTGCATCTTACAGCAAGGTGGGGCAACATGGCACAGGTATAAGCTATTCCTGGAATGAGACCATGATGTCTTCACTGGTGAACGAACTGTCAGCAAACAGTTACGGCCACCACGTTTGCCGGGTCTAACAACATCTGATTATTATTTTTTTCTCCTATGGGGACACTTGAAGAGCAGGGTCTATGAAACAAATCCAGGAAAATTCAGGAACTGAAAGACACATCAGCCGTGAAGTTGCCGCCATCGATATCTGAACTATACGGTGCGTGTATCTAAATATGCTTAGACGTACACAGCTGTGTATTGATGTTGCAGAGGTCACTTTCAACATGAATGTATTTTTCACTGTAATTAAATGGCAAGTCCATCTCAGCTCTTTGTTTCTGTATTTCCTTTGTTATTTCACTGGATACTTTTTATCTGCGCCACTCAGTATTATTCTGGCATTCAGTCACAGTTTGCATGTAATCTAACGGGACGAAGTGTTTGCGGTCCAGTGAACCTCCGCCGCTTATGTTAAGCCATGCAGGGAAGCAAGGAATCTCTCTCTCTCTCTCTCTCTCTCTCTCTCTCTCTCTCTCTCTCTCTCTCTGTGTGTGTGTGTGTGTGTGTGTGTGTGTGTGTGTGTGTGTGTGTGTGTGTGTGTGTAATAGAAATTTTATGACTTCTCGTCGTATTCTAGGGACAATGTGGATTTGCACTTTTCGCATACTGCCGACCTCATTTCTTGGGTTCGTAGACTCGTACGTTCACATTTTATAATTAGTTACAGGCAACACCGTGTGCTGTATTTCATACGCAACCGCTTTCGGTGCTACATCTTCAGATCCATCTATGATTGTGGGTGATTATCCTTATATCCATCAGATATTTCTGTAGACGGCCAACAACATCGGCGTCCTCTAAACGGTAGCTTCTTATCCCGTGTGGAACGTACGGTGGCAGTACATCAATCTGTTGTGTATGAATAAAACCAGTAAATACTGCAGACGGCGTTATCTGTTCTATATGTAACACACAACAGCTGTTGTCCCAATAGCCATCAGAAAATGAATGCACTAGGATGGTACGTTCGTTTCTTCACAGATGGCCTGTCATTGTCGTTCTCCGCACACGACAGATGGGTGAATTAAGAGCCACAGCATTTCAAAGCACAAATCTTCTGTATTCAATTCTTTTTCTGTGCGTCTTCTAGCTTTAGCAGGACGAAATGATGTCCGGTCAAAGATCGTTTCCTAGTAAGCAGGTCCGTCAGGCCTACGAGGGGTGATTATGATAATAGTGTGGCCGTTTTTATCGCGGACGAATGACCAGTGAATTGGACATAAAACAAAAAAGGCATGGTGACGGTAAGTCAGATGTTAATAATGGTAGAGGTGGTAAAGGGGGTGCGGGTTACCATTTGATCTCGTGCGATGATAATTTTCTATCCGTGAAGCGAAACTTCCGTTTTTGACGGCAGACTGAACAAGAGTTAAACTTCTTTTTTGCAATAGTCGCATTTCTATTACCGTTCACAAACGAGTTTCGACCGTTTTCACTCTCAGCGTCAGGCCGATACGGTGGTTTGCACGTTTGTTGCTGCCACTTGTGTGCTGGGAGTGTTACTTCGAAGTTGATGTGTTTCGTCTATACAGTGGTTTTCTTAGACTACCACCCCGGAGTGCAATCAGACATTCGCTAGTACGCCTGCCCTACCCCCGCCCTCAGCCAGCGTATCACCAACTTTAACACCTAACCAAACTGTATAATGAAAAGTCATGATAGTAAGTGCTACCCACAACTCCTCAAATAAGAAAGCTAACTACCCATAGTGAGGGCAGACGCATGTTACAAAACATGCTTCCCCTGCATTACTCCTCTCCATTACGACACTTGATTGACCTGCACACTGCGACCCTATTTAAAATTAAACAGATTCAGATTACAGTTTATAAATAACTTGATTGCTGCACTCCTTATTTCTGAACTGGCATAAATTGTACGACTTCGGGATGTTAATGCTTCGTGTCTAACAACTCTAATATTAAATATTAAGAATAATAGTAACACTGTGTACAGTACTATAGGAGCCCTTATGTAGTTATTGCTGTTGTGCTGTCATTTAATTCATTCATCAGTCTCGATGTAAGTAATGAAGCAATTTCTGGACTACGGCAGTTACTATCTACAACTTGGAGAAGAAATTTTCTTCAGATATTTAACATTTGTTAAGTATATGTCTTGGAGGAGATTAGTGTTTAACGTCCCGTCGACATGTCTTATCAGCGCTGTATGAGACAAGAAGAACCCGTCAAGAAATTTGTGAAGAGCCTGTAATATCCACTGCATTAATGCTAATAATTGAGAAAAAGTAATAATTAGAACTTACATAATCGATATTAGAGTATTACAAAATAGCGACAATAGTAATGATCTTTTGAAAATAATTTAGTTTCGTGAGTGAGACAGATTCAAACGTTTAGGTTTTACAGCTCCGAAAATTTCGTTTTACTCCTCAGTGCGTAATTACCCCCAGGTTGGTAACCACTGGTCTGTAATAGTTTTACGGTCTCGCCGAAACCACATGAACACACGACATTGCTTACTTAGTCCTCATACAAGCAGACAAGATTCACTCTCAACTAACTTTCGTGAGGGGAAATACACGATTATGTTACGGGATTGAACATCGATTCTCAGAGCTGTAGATGTGTTTCCCTGACAAAAATCTCTTGCAGATTTATGGGACGTATACTGTGCTCGCATATCATAACTGAAGACGAAATGTAATACATAAGAGGCGAATAAAAAAAGTTTTCCGTTCGAACGCCGTACTGTCCACAATCGGTATACCAGTCAGGCAAAATCAGTGTCAACATAGAGGCAATCGTCCCACCGACGCACTGGCTTGAAGACAGCCGTCTGGTAAGATACAGTGTCCTGCTGTGTGAAGGAGTCCGTAACTGCCTGCTGCACACCCTCGTCTGACAGGAATCGTGTACCTTTGAAGGCTTTTGTAACCAACTGAAGGCGAGACAATCGCATGGGGGGAGATTAAGACTGCATGGCGGGTGACGGAGTGTCTGTCACCTTCAGTATGCGGAACTCTGTGCGCTACGACATTTGCGATGTGGGGGCGACGTGTTATCGTGAAGCAGCAGTACTTCTTATCGCACTTTCGCCGCACGCTTCGCCTTCATTGCACGCTGGAATTTCTCCAGCGCTGCGCAGTACCGTTTTCCAGTGAAGGGGATATCGGGTCCCTTGACATCAATAAGCAGTGGGCACCGGTGAGCATCGCCTTTCCAGCAGATGGCTGGCTCTTGGACCCACATTCCGCAACGGTGTTTTTCATTAAACATGCTGCTCCATACACATTCTTCGTTCTCCGATGGGTGTCTACCGGTGTTTGTCCTTCTGCAGCCAAGAAAAGAATAACAGGACGTTGGTCGTGTTTAAGCGCATTTGCCTACAACGTCGCCATCGTCCACGTTTCCACGCCCGTCGGAAAGACCCGACTGCCTGCAGGCTGGAGTTTCTGTACCCGCAACGGAGTCGCGCCGCGTTGCATATACTCTGCAACAGCGCCCTCAGATGCGAACTTTCCCGGCGGCCCATGTGTGCTAGCTCCGCTTCGTTATTGTGTTCGCCTGGTCAAGTATCCTCCTAAATAGGTTGTGGCCGGGCTTGCGTGAGAGTAATTTTCCCAATTAGCTAGTGACAGTAGTTGTTCGCAACATGAATTGTGGAAAAGGGTGTTAATCTGCTGGCAGAGGACAGCACCATACACAAGCTCTGTGAGCAGGAGAAGGAAATGGCCAATGAGAGTGGCTACATTCCGACCCTGACTGACTGAAAGGCGTACGTGGTAAATAATCTGGAACTCGCAAAGTCACCGAGCGTGGTGGTGCAGTGGTTAGCACACTTGACTCGTATTCAGGTTCAAATTCCCGTCCGGCCATGCTGATTCAAGTTTCCCGTGATTTCCCCAAACGGGTGGGGTCTCCGAGGCCCGCTCCCGATTTTTATTCAGAATTTCCTGTCGCTCCGTACTTTCCGTGCCCAAGTTGGTGCCTTCCGTAGTTCCCCTCATATCCAGGAGAATGGGGTCCCCCAGGGCTCTGTATTGAGTGAATCACTATTTTTAATGGCCATTAACGTCTAGCAGCAGCTGTAGGGCCGTCCGTCTGACCCTCTCTGTATGCAGACGACATCTGCATTTCGTACTGCTCCACCAGCACTGGTGATGCTGGGCGGCGCCTACAGGGACCCATCCACAAGGCGCAGTCATGGGCTCTCGCCCACGCCTTCCAGTTTTTAACCGCTAAGTCGTGTGTCATGCAGTTCTGTCGGCGTCGTACCGTCCATCCGGAACCAGAACTTTACCTTAATGACGATCCACTCACTGTAGTGGAGACATATCGATTCTTAGGACTGATTTTCGACGCCCGATTGACTTTGCTACCTCACCTTCGTCAGCTTAAGCGGCAGTGCTGGCAGCACCTCAATGCTCTCTCCTGCCTGAGCAACACCAACTGGGGTGCAGATCTCTCTACTTGGCTGCAGGTCTACAGAGCCCTTGTTCAATCCCGCCTTGACTATGGGAGTTTGGTTTATGGTTCGGCGGTGCCCCCAGCGTTCCGTGTACTCGACCCAGAGCACCACTGTGGCGTTCGCCTAGTGACGGGGGCTTTTAGAACGAGTCCACTGACCAGTGACCTGACGGAGCCTGGAGTTCCCTCCATTGCAGGTTAGGCGTGCACAACTGCTCGCCAGTTACGTTGCACACATTCGTAGTTCTCCAGAGCATGCGAATTATAGTCTCCTTTTTCCACCCGCGGCAGTTCATCTCCCGCATCGGCGGCCCTGGTGAGGGCTAACAATTGCCGTTCACGTGCGATCCCTTCTCTCTGAACTGGAGTCGTCCCTTTTACCACCACCCATCCAGGGCCGTCCGCATACACCTCCGCGGTGTACACCTAGGCCACAGATTCGTCTGGACCTTTCTCATTCCTTTCCCGATGGCTGCAGTGTATTCACTCCAGAGCTGGTGGCCCTCTCTCGTGCACTTACGTATATATGTTCATACCCCGGGGAACCGTTTCTTCTGTGTATTGTCTCCTTGAGCAGCCTACAAGCTATCGACCAATGCTACCCTCGCCATCATTTGGTAGCGTCCATCCAGGAGTCCTTCTATGCCCTGGACCGGTCCCGTCGTTCAGTGGTGTTTGTGTGGACCCTAGGACACTTCGGCATCCCAGGCAACGAACTTGCTGACAGGCTGGCCAAGTAGGCTACGCGGAAACCGCTTCTGGAGGTGGGCATCTCTGAACCTGACCTACGTTTTGACTTAGCCGTAGGGTTTTTCGCCTGTGGGAGACTAAATGGCATAACAGTACACACAACAAACTGCTTGTCATTAAGGAGACTACGAATATGTGGAAGTGTTCCATGAGGGCCTCTCGTAGGGAATCAGCTGTCCTCTGCCGGCTCCGCATTGGCCACGCTTGGGTGACCCACGGTTGCCTCCTGCGCCGTGAAGACCCGCCTGAGTGTCGGTGTGGCGCCCGGTTGGCAGTGGCCCATATTCTGGTGCACTGTCCCACTTTGACTGCTCAGCGACGGAAACTTGGGTTACCGGACTCGTTATCATTGATTTTAGCAGACAACAGCTCATCAGCTGATTCGGTTTTACGTTCCATCTGCGAGGGTGGGTTTTATCATTCGATCTGAGTTGTAGCGCATATCCTTTGACCCTCTGTGTCCTCCACCCTAGTGCTTCTAGGGCGGAGGTTTTAATGTTGGTTTTTTTTTTTATTCTCATGGTCAGCCAGCCATGGTAATCTGCATTGTTATTTTGATCTCTTCATCCCGTTTCTTGCGTTTCTGTGGTTTTCTTGTCCCCTTTTGTCCATGTACACGTTTGTTGCCCTTCATCGTTCGTGTATTTCCTTTCATTCCGTTTTGAGTTCAGTGTCGTTTGTTTTATTGTCACACTTGTGGCATTGTTCTATTCGGAACAAAGGACTGATGACCTCCTAGTTTGGTTGCTTCACCCTCTTTTTAATCCAACCAACCAAGATTTCGGCATTATAACCGTTCTCAAGCGCAAGTTGAAATGTCACAAAAGTTCTAGCTGACTAAATGACAGAAGCAAGATATGTACCAGTGTAACGACTGATTGGTTGAATATGGTTCTGTTTATACGCACTCATACACTTCAACAGTATTCTAGAACTGGTCGCACGAGTGATTTTTGAGCAGCCTCCTTTGTAGGCTGATAGTTCCTCCCCAGCATTCTGCCAATAAACTGAAGTCTACCACCTGTTTCATCCACGACTGAGCCTGTGTGATCCTTCCATTTCATATCCCTAAAAAGTGCTACACTCATCTGTTCATATGACTTGGCAGACTCTAGCTGTGACCCACTGATATCCTATATTGTAGTCATAGGATATTATGTTTTTTCCTTTTCCGAAATGGACAGTTTTACATTTCTGAACATTTAAAGCAAGCTGCTAATCATTGTGCCACTTACGAAATCATATCGAGCTCTCACTGAGTATTTGTACAGCTTCGTCCGGAGTGTACTTCGTTACAAATAACTGCATATCTGCAAAAAGCCTTATTTTAGTGTTAATACTGTCGGCATGGTCATTAATATACAACATGAACGAGGGTACCAACACACTTCCGTAGGGCGCATCCGAAATGACTTCTGCACATGATCGTGAGATTCCATCCAAAATAACATGCTGCGTTCTCCATACCAAAATGTACTCGATCCAGTCACAAATTTCACTTCATACCCCATACGATAGTACTTGTGGCAATAGGCGTAGGCGTGGGACTGAGTGAAATGCTTTTCGGAAATCGAGATACTGCCTCTACCTGGCTACTTTGATCCAAAGCACCTGAGAAAAGTGCGAGTTGGGTTTTATATGAGCGATGTTTTCAGAATCCTTGCTGGTTGTCATTGAGGAGGTCATTCTGTTCAAGATATCTCATTCAGAAGAAACTGCAACATTCATTCTGTGAAAACTAGACTGAAACGTTATGCATTGGGACTACACTTTCTTAAGGGTTGCACAGAAAAGTGCGCGCTATCGAGAGCCGCTTTTTTACTTTCAAAGGGCTTCGAGCAGAAGTGAAAAAACTCAGTGGTAACCCCAAGCATTCAGCTCCAAGTTTAAGGGTTTCTAGAAATTTTCTAATCAACATTTCTGTACTGACTAGTTCCATGGCTCGCATGGTTTTGTCGAAACTGCTTAATAAATAAATGCTCGTACATATGCGAAATGATGCGATATCGTTTCAATAGACGATCGGCTTTCAATCACTGGAATCGTTCACGACCTTAAAGTATATGGAAATTTCTGGAACTAGCTATTTAAGATGGAATGAACTCATACATTTAACTGTGGGGGCAGGTAGGTGCCACACCTCGATATATTGAAAGTATTTTAGGGAACTTGAACTGACGCACCAAAGAGGTCCCTGAAAAGTGTTGCCTTCGGCCCATTCTTGTGTACTGTTAGTCGTTGTGGGACACATTGACGGGAGAAGTTGGGAAAGATTTAAAGATGAGATGGACGATTTGTCCCTGGTTTGCTTAGTGCACGTGTGTGCGTCACAGAGATACTCGAGGAACTGTAGTTGGAGAGGTTAAAACAAGACGTCGTTCCCCCCAGAAATCCGACAACGCACGTTCTGACACAATCCATGAAAGATTCTACATCCTCAAGCTCAAATGCATCCGGACAGCTATTAGTGGACATTAATATGGCGTGTGTCCACCCTTCGCCTATATGGCTCCTTAAATGCTGGCGATGATTGTGGAGGAACGGCTGTCCACTCGTCCTCAAGAGGTATGGTAGTGATGCTTGACTCTTGGATCTGCAGCAAAGTCGATGCCCTGACTGATCCCAAAGGTGTTCCATGGGGTTCAGGTACGGTTCTGGGTGGGCCTCCATTTCAGGAAAGTTGTTGTCCATAACCCATTATTGCCTCACTTATACTGCTTTATGACAGGTTGCATTGTTATGCGCGACAGTCAGTCATTGTCTCCGAACTTTTACTTTATTGTACACAGTACATAACGCCGTAAAAAGTGGTCATATGCTTCCGCATTTAACGTTTTCGTAAGCGCAGTGAGGGGACCTACATCCTAACCACGAGAAACACTCCCTTATCGTAACACCACCTCCTGCATACTTCACTCTTCCCACCACCTATAATGCCACATAATGGTCTCTAGAATTCGTCAAACCGAGACCCTTCCATTGAGCTGCAGCAGCGTATGGCGTAATTAATTACTCGAAATCACTCGTTTCCAGTCATCCAACCGAGCGAAGTAGCGCAGTGGTTAGCCCACTGGATTCAGATTCGCGAGGACTACAGTTCAAACGCGCGTCTAGCTATCCTGATTTGTGTTTTCCGTGATTTCCCTAAATCGCGTAGGGCAAATACTGGGATGGTTCCTTTAAAAGAGCACGACCGACATCCTTCCCTAATCCGATGGAACCGATGACCTCGCTATTTGGTCCTCTCCACCACATGTGTCCAATGGCGTCGTTCTTTACACCACATGAAGCTTTGGCTACAAAAATGCTACTCGACCATGTGCGCCATTGTTAATAATTCCGTACGCACAGTCATTGTGCCAGCTACACTGCCGGTGCGATTTTTCACAGTGTGCCTCACCAGTGCTCGAGGGTAGTTATTCGTCAGTACATGAGATCTGCTTGGTCTTGGTTTAGCCACGCTTGTTCGTTCGCGTTATCAGTTAGCGATCACATGAGGTACAGTCAACTTGGGCAGCTTTAGAAGGTTAGATATCCCTGACGCATGTTTCACTCACCGTCAGCAGTCCACTTTCGGAGTCACTGAGCTCTCCTGATCGATCCATTTGCTGTCACTGCTTTCCCACAGACGACACGTGCCACCGATGTGGAACACAGTTGTCTCGTTACAACATATTGTAGTTAGGCGTGTTTTATTTGATGACCTGATTGTAGACCTTGTTTTATTTGATGACCTGATTGTAGACCTGGGTGTCCCAGAGGACATGCCCTCTGTTTCAACTGTTTATGAGACGAACGTGGTTCTTGCTTTTAAAATTTTGTCAGACATCAGAACTTGTTCCAGGTATGTTGGATGTGAGCCCCTGTTGCTGCTAAATAACCACCCAGCGACAGTTGTCAGTCGCATTTTAACTGTGTTCTTCCTGGTCTATTGTATGTCAGACTGTTATGGTTGGTTTTTTATAGCTATCACAATGTCAGGGTTGTGTTTTCAGTATTTTTGTGAGGATACAATTTGGTTTTAAAATGTGTTATTTTTGCCGAGTCGTATCTTAGGAGTCCCTGGCTTGTCACCTCCATAGGTCCGAGGCATTTTGCTCTGATTGTTGCCAGCATCATATTTAAAGTACCAGGGAGGCAGGTTGCTAGCCTTACTTTCCCCGGATCCCATTGCGTTTTACCCCTAACGGTTGAGGGACTAACCGGTGGATTTGGTAGTCTTTGCCGTCTGATCACAAAGGTGACCACGACTCAGAATATGTCCGAGATGCCCAGCCTTATTCCAAAGTAACTTGTATCCTGACTGTCAGGACCACTTACTTGGCCACTCATATGTTGCCCGTGGTTCATGAAGTAGGACATGACTACAGGAACCCACACCACGAACCACAATGATTTTGAAGTAATAGGCTTCACATCAGAAGAGGCATCGATGTTAGCACTGAATAGGGGATTATGGAGGAATTTTATATGGGGGACTATGCTCCAGACTGAACGCTGAAAGGCATAATCAGTCTTAGATGATGATGATGATGATGATGATGATGATGATGATGATGATGATGATGATGTGTTATTTTTAATAGCTTTTCGCCACCTTCGTCTGTATTTCAAGCAAGGGTGTTGATGACCTTGCCGATTAGCACCCAAAACCAGTAATCATGATCTCCATCCAGACGACACAGTACCGCCCCCCTCCTCTTATTGTGGCGTGTCGTGAAATCTAGTGTGACGTACCTCATTACACAGGTGTGTCCGGATACATTTGGTCAGGTAGTGTACGTCTCACATAATGACCGCGACGCCAAAATGAGACACATTCTGACTCCTACTGAGGGGTGCCGACAATCTTTCTTCCTGCATATCATCGTCGAATGGAACGCAGAAGAGGTGAATGAGGATGTGTCTAGTACAAATGTAGATGTGGTGGAAAAGGTGCAGGTTGGCTGTAGAATGATGGGTATTATATCAGTAGCGATGATAAAAGGTGCGTAGTTAATTTGCACTCTGTTTGTCTGCTGTGAGATTTACTATCTTCACCCCCTTTCTCTGCCTGAAACCGAAGTTATGTTCCACAAACCAACGCACTTCTGGGATTTCCGTCAGTGTTAGAAGGTTCTTGTTAGCGGGTGGCCCGTATTAGTGTCAGGAGAAGCCAACCTTTTAACTGTATAGAGGAATTCCTTTGCGGCGCAGGTAGAGGGATGCACCGGTTGTGTTCCCTGCTGGACAATGGGTGCCAGGAACAGGGACTGCCTTGTCTCTTTTTGGCGCGTATCACAAAAGACGCGAGCCCTCTGGTATGCCCCAGCCATTCTTGTTTGTGCGGCACAGCAGTAAGATTGTACGCAGGTATTCAAGTTTTTACAAACACGGTATCTAAAGTAAAATTACTTGAAACGACTTCCAGTCCATTCCAAATTATGCCGCCAGGAGTCAGACAAGGAGACATTTTGTAACTGCTATTATTCAGTTGTGTGCTGGAAAAAGTTGTAAGAGCGTGTAAAAGAGAGGAAGAAAAACAAAGTTAATGACTACATAAAGCTGTGTAGATCGATGGAACAATAAATTATTCGGCATCGCATCGGATGATCTCGTAATTATAGATGCAGTCTGACAGACAGCAGAGTAAAGACTATAACTTGTGAAGGAAACAGCTGAAAAGCGAGGTCTACAGATGTCGTTTGAAAAGAAGATACACGCGAAAATGAAAGTAACTCACCAAGAATTTTAAACACAATGTGTGCCAACATCAAGAGAGCTGATAACTGTAAATACCAGGGTGAAATATAAACATAAAATCTTGTATTTGGTTCAGTTCTTTGATCAGCATCGATCGTAAAACAAAATGAGACCTCTGCCTCCTGATATGTAAAGGAGGGATTTTCATGAAGAGAAAATTGTAAAACTTGCTAAGAAGTCAACCCTCTGATGACGGGCTCAGGCCCAAAACTAAATAAAATCATTTCAAAAACAACTTTGGGCTGGTTGCAGTATTTCCTGCAGTGTAATTTACGGAAGCAGGTGCTCTGTTCTCGAACCAAAGTGGATAAATGAATAAACATAAAAAGTGAAAACATAGCAGTTAAAATCAGAACTGAAAAAAAGTATACGTCAAAGCGAGAAGTGTGTACAACAAAATAATGTGCTATTGAAGATGTTAAATTAAGACACCATAATACACTTGCAAAATC
Source organism: Schistocerca cancellata (assembly GCF_023864275.1). Lineage (NCBI taxonomy): Eukaryota > Metazoa > Arthropoda > Insecta > Orthoptera > Acrididae > Schistocerca > Schistocerca cancellata. The sequence continues at coordinate 9,761,507 of NC_064635.1, read as the reverse complement.
AGATTCTTGTAAGGGTCGGAAACAGTACTTTTATCTGATTGCAAAATAAGGAAATATATTCATTCTGTCCTAAAATTACAGATGGGATCAGTAAGAGACATGTTACACCATATGGACGTGCAGAGGCAATGAGGAAAGACAGATTAACAAAGAAGATCCAAAGCAAGAAGGGGGGGGGGGGGGGAGACAAGAGAAGAAAGTGCTTAAAAGAAATACGGATTGAACAAGAGACCTTACTTAACAGACAAATTCAGCCTAGAAGTCAACAAATCCATTAGTTTTCACAAAGATAAAACAAACAGAAAACCAATAAGGCTTCTTCGCGATTCATAACTCATTTAGTTCTTTAAACGTCAGACAGCTACAGAATTATTCTACGTCACGCTTCGATAGTGCCACAACTGTTGAATGGGTGGTGCTTTCAGCAATGAGACAAAGAGCACAGTCACCACGTAGTGTTCAATATGGCGCCGATAGGTAACGATGAAGGTTTGTTCGTACACCACCGATAGTCTGTGTTGCCAGAGGACATCCTGTGCTTCCATGATTGCTTTGTTACGTGATAATTGCATAAATAGAGTTCGTTTTGTTCCTGTTATGAACATTAATCGTAAAAATCATTCATCGATGCAGAATTTTTCAAGGAAGCGGGCGATAATACTGTCAGTGTAAGTGTGCCTTCTTCATTAGAGAATATAAACATTCAGGGAATACGACTAATTTAAGAGAACACTTTAAAAGAAAGCATGGTGAAAAACTATAGTGTCTTTTGTTTTATATACCTGCCCAAAACAATAGGGTTTATCGATATATTGACAGTTCTAATTACTACTATCGCTACTGTCTGATGTTTAAATTATGGATGTTTAAAGGCACCTATAAACAAGAATACTTTTTTACAGGTGCTCCTTTGTCTAGCCGCGGATTTGTCAAACAAGCCCGTACACGCACAAAGTTTGTTAGTTTAACCTCACTTTGAAGCATACGCTGTTGATGTTCGTGAGTGTTTTAACAGTAGTGAGGGCAGCCCCAACTGGAGACAAAGCAGTCCTGTTGTTTGGCGCTGTGTTTCAAGAAGAAAAAGAAGAAAGTAATATGCTTATTCAGGAAATGGCATAAAGTGATATTTACCCATGAAAATCTGTTAAATGAAATGTTACCCCCAGGGCCAGATGATTACATCAACTTTCATCAAAATGACATTGAAATCTATAAAAACTTGATAAAGACTCTCGTGAAGGAGCAAACTTATGTTAGATTCGCTACGAGTGGGTCAACAAAACCGTACACGTATTAAGAAAGCTTGTCAATTTAACCGTATGTTTGAAGCAGACGCTTCTCGTATAGGGTGTTTTATGGGACCAGCGGGAATAGCTACAAATGCAGATAAATTTTTGTGACATTGACTCTGGCACTGTGTTTGAAAAAGAAGAAGAAGAAGAAGAAGAAGAAGAAGACGCTTGGCCAGGTAGTTGTAGAGAGATATGCACATGAAAATCTGTTAATGGAAACGTTACACTCAGAATCTGATGATTACATCAACTTTCTGCGGATGGATAGTTTAATAACTTGTATAGAGTTATTTCGCCCTCACATTGAAAAAGAAGACGCAAGTATGCGAAAATTCATTCTCTACTTCTTGGTCCTCTTATGACAGTTCATTAAAATGTAACAGCCTGGAAATATATAGCCCACATCGTCCGTAGACGAACCAGAGAAGTTCGATATCTTTTATTTCGTTGCAATCACCCTTATGTCATGCGTAAAATATTTTGTTCATAACCTCTTCTTGCGTAATGTATGGCCGGGAAAGATGTGATACTTCGACCATTTTGGTAATTGTCAGCTCTATTTTGATACCGGGAAAGATGTGATACTTCGACCATTTTGGTAATTGTCAGCTCTATTTTGTTTTTATCCTTGATCCTAGTTTCCATAGTTGTAGAAACTCACCATACAGTTAGCTAAATTGTAATAAAACAATTTTTCACTATATATATGCTCCGAAACATCGACACAAACAACGCCCGCTATCTTGTTAGACTTTCCGTCAATCAAAATTAATGGCAAACATGTTAAACACAATTTATGCTTGACACATACGTCAAACACACATTCAAAAAGCATAGCGATGGTAGGCAATGAAACCGTCGTAACTCCATTTGTTAAATTTTACAAGAGAAGCAAAAACTGTTTCTTAAAAAATATGTAAAATGATACAGATGATGTTGCCATATGTGAAACTAGATCAGATCAGAGAAATCCGTGTACTTTCAAATCTGTCATTGATAATGGATTTACTGGTTACTGGACGTAAGAGGTTTGCACAGGCAGATGGAGGTAAGAGGTGTTTCATTGCCTACCATCCGATAGTTAAGTTCGACAACATGTGTGATCTTTTGCGGTTCCCTTACGTAACACTATATTGATTGTAAAGACACGCAAGTGGCGTCCAATAGAAGGACTTGCAACCAGGCTGGTCAATAATGCCTTACCACGATTTCCAACAAAACTGTTTTAGGCACAAGTGCCCTCAAAAGAAGCGTGGGTGCTAAATTTCTGTTATTGTTCTGTAGTGATCAGTAGCACAACTTTCGTACAAGTGTTAACACTTGATATTCTTTTGTTCATAAAATTGCATCTATGCATCACTGTCACGTTTGACAGATCAGGCGTCGTGACAGCCGCAGTGCGTAGCGATGGTTACCTTACAGATATGCTGCTGGTAGACAGCAAAAAATGACGTAGGCGCGGCTGCACGCCAGCGAGCACGTGGCGCTCGAGACAGACGTGCCATGAAGTGTGGGCCTCCACCATTCGACTCGACGGAAAGCCCGCCTTCTTGACTGCACTAACTGTCGCCGCTACTCATTCTCGCGAGTGTCCGTCAAGGTTTCCCGGAAATGGATGCAGATCATTTACTTCTCTGTGTAGCAGAGCCGAGAAATTATTTGAGAATGGATGCACAGAAATTTCACTTTTACCTTTCAGGTAGCCTCTGATATTTGCCAACAAGATACTAAGTTAATAAATGCATTTCTGCTGAAGATGGCCTCACAGTTAGGTCAAGATTTTGAGCAACAGGTAAAAGCTGCTCCATTTCGCAATATAGTAGCCTACTCGCGTACCGCTATGTACTATTTGACGCATTGTTCCAGAAAAGCAGGGGCTGTGGGCAAGGGGGTCGAGGGGGGCGGGGGCTATAGCGCATCCCCCCCTCCCCCCCATGGAGTATCATAGGACACTGGATAAAATAACTTCAGAAATCAGCCAATATATAACTTCAACAGATTGTATCATTTTTTAATATAATTATGTTGCAATATAGGTTGCAATGTATTTCAAACATATTTTAAACAAAGAATAAGAGCGGCAATCTTAGCATAAATATCATTTAACTTACAATGGGCGTCTTATTATTTATTAATACACATTGGATGTATATTAATGTACGAGTACCACTTACAATAATCAAGGAAGCTAAATATGCTAGGTATGCCTTATCAACACTTAAATTTCTGGCCCCAGACAGAAACTTCAAATCGTCAGACATCTTGGTCAAATCGCATATCTTCCCAGGCACACACATTCTGTAGACACTTATTTGACAATTACCAAAAACTAGTTTGAGCAACACCAAATTTTACCAGTTTGTCGGTGGAAGACCCCAACTCTCTCGCCGAAAAATTCCCTCCCCCTCAAACCCCCCCCCCCCCCCCCCCCCCCCCCCCCCCCTCTCTCTCTCTCTCTCTCTCTCTCTCTCTCTCTCTCTCTCTCTCTCTCCCTCCCTCCCTCCCCCCCCCCCCCAACCCCACCCCGTCATTTGCCCGCCCCTTCACCGACTTCTAGAATCGCCTCTGCAGAAAAGCATGTGACGCAATATATAAATAACTTAAGAACGAATTTATAAAGGTTAAATTATGCTTCAAACCGTGTATTTCGGATTGTGTAGTTAGATGCAAGAAGAATTTCTTATTTTAAGTACACCTAGTACGAATAGCAGCGATCCGACGCATGCGTTATCGCCTGCAATGGTTCGCTCGCCTCGACATTCCACACACGAGCGATTTGCCAAGCGATTTCAATCAGTATTATGAAAGTCGCTGTATTGAGAAGTTCTGCTATGGAAAATGAACTGCTATGTTTAGCAACAGTTGCAGCTGATTTGTGTATCTCCACGAAGACATATAAAACATAACGTAAGATAAACGAGTTTTATAATTAAACTTGTTTTGAAATGATTTTCTTGAGAACTTTGGGTCACTTTACAGAGAACATTACATTTTCTGCTGACGCCAACTGGAGTGTGTACACCATTTCAGTGTGCCAGTAAAATTCGTTTTACGTTTATTACTCTTTTTTTTTTCGTTATTCTTATAATGAAAGTGCAAGTACGTACACGATGTGTAAGGAGAGACGTTTTGAGTAGCAGCACTACTGATTACCGTAACTCTTGTTATAAATTGTTTTAAGGGCAGGACAACATACTGTGTCTGTGAAGTCTTCGGGCCACTCAGATAGATGTGCACCTATTCCATATGTTCGTACCTTCAACACGGTGTCAAATGCCAGAAAAGTGGAATCTGCCTGTTGCCTTTGCCCTTCATCCGTAGTTTGCAGTACATTTTATGATAAAAGGGCAAGTTGAGTTTAGCACGAGCGATGCTTTCTAAAACAGTGCTGATTCGTGTACGTAAGCTTCTTTATATATTCGAACTAAGAATTTGTTAAAGGATTATGCAGCCGCAGACAGTCGTTAGGGATATTGGTCTGTGACTTTGCGGGTCCGTTCTCTTACCCTTTGTACCCTTTTGCACTTGCCTCCACATTCCCCCCCCCCCCCCCCCCCAGTCCCTTGGGACTGTGTGCTGGGCGTGAGGTCCATGATAAATGCAAGCTAGGTACAGAGCCAGTGCCGTGGTGTACTCTTCGTAAAATCGAACTGGAATTCCACTCGCTTCTAGTGAACTATTCCTTCCGTTGTCAAAACTTATTCATCGAAATGGTTCAAATGGCTCTGAGCGCTATGGGACTCAACTTCTGAGGTCATTAGTCCCCTAGAACTTAGAACTAGTTAAACCTAACTAACCTAAAGACATCACACACATCCATGCCCGAGGCAGCATTCGAACCTGCGACCGTCTCGCGGTTCCAGACTGCAGCGCCTAGAACCGCACGGCAACTTCGGCCGGCACTTATTCATCGGTTAACTTCTCTAACTCTGCCAGAATCACCGGTTTAGTTATCCCGTGTTTATTCTCCGGTTGGGCGTTATTGCGTGTTCGTACAATGCGTTTTCCGCGCTATTCCGCGAATAGCACTTAGCAGCTGTCAACCAGGGGCCGCACAACTAGCCCTTAGTAGTGTAGCGATCTGGCAATAATTTTCTGTCAAAATTTCATTTTCGTAAATACACCGAGAAGTGTATAATTATAACAATGCTGATAATTCGCGCACCCAATCAACCACAAAATGGCGACTTGCATTCACCCGTTCGAGTTTACTTGGCTCAGCTCGTATAGTCCCGCCCCGTTTTGTCTCTGGGAAAGTGTCTTTATTTCTAAATGCGACGGGGATTCTCCCGACAGAGACATCATCTACACTATGCACACAGCACACATCCAAAGATCATCATATAATTCGTTCAGAAATCAACTCGAGAGTGTGTTAAAAAAATGTTGAAAAACCAACAGAGATGCGTTTGAAAACAATATGAATAATCAGCTTTGTGATACAAGGGTGTTTTTTTTTCTTCAAGAATATGAATTTGGCGCCTCCTGAAATTGCCTTTCGGAGCCAGATACCCAGTTTTACCCCCCACCCCTCCGCCCAGATTCGGCGTGAACCATGCATAATAAATACAGAACAAGTCGTAACCTTCACGCCCTCCCAATGGGACAGCCTGGTCGACGTCATAGAATCGTGGGTGTGGGAGGAGGCCCGGTCGGGTAGGAGAGAGAAGCAGCTTCCTGGTGACATATTTGTCAGGAAAAAAATGAAATCACAGCTCCAAGCCCAGAAATGAACACACACTAGGCAACCACCAGGCGTAGCGGAGACTCACTATAACCACCGGCCAGTCACTTCGGCCGTTCGCCTTCCATTCCTCTCACTGTCCCTCTCTCTATTCTTTCATCTTTCTCTTAAAAAAACCAGCACACAAGTCATGTAGAACAAACACCCGCCATGTCATCCCTTAGTATCACCACATCATTTAAGAAGGCGAAGCGCATAAAGTGCTAGAACTTCGTTCACAGAAGAGGGTCCATCCCTCAGCCACGTGTGAAGTGAAGTGAACCTTATTGCCACACACCGCTGCTAACAAGTCAGGATGCCATATCGCATGCAATCCATCAGATTGCCAGAGATTTCCATGCGATCAGCGAATGATCTTTGCAGTTGTCCTCACACATGCAATCTTCGAAACGATCGGCGGGCTGTGCGACGGATCGTGTATGGAGCCGTTTACAACGCAGTAAAGGCAAAACATCATCCACAGAAAAAAATGCATGGGTTGCTATTTTAATCTTCTACTTTCTATTACATATACATGAACCTTACTGGTGGCAGAGATCAATGTCCATATACTGGAAACAAGGTTAAAACATTTTTGGGTTTTCACGCTTCTTGTAAGACAGATAACAATCAATTCATTCGAGGGAAATAGCCTGCTAAACGTGACTTGTACGCGACTATGAACTTTTATATATTAAAAAAAAATTAAAAAAAAACCTCCGGTAACTATAACCGATCAAAATTCCAGTGGTTTCGTAGCCGATCAAGATTCCAAAAGTCTCGTCGATCTGTGTGTGGTCAGATTCTACAAAATATTATTCGTTGTTGGGACAATGACTTCCTCGTTTAATAGCAATTTCAAATAAGTTGCGATTTCATTTCAGGAACCTGCTGCAAGGACATGCAAAAGTGTTTTTTGACAGTCGCATGGAGGGCAAATGGTAGTTCATAATGTCGTGATCAGCTGCCGCCGACATTGCGTTACAATAATTTGTTTTCCATATATATTTCTCATTTCGGTATCTGTTGTATCATATGCTGCTGTATTTTCAACTGTGGCTTGATTTATAACCCTATTCTTAGAATAAACATGTCCTGTCTCCACAATACAGGAAAGCACTCCACTTTCTGAATTAATTGTTGCTTATTTTTGCTGGGTGACAATATTACTTGTACCTGTATTGAAATCACTAGATTAACACAAATTTGAGAAAAACTTACAGCAGCTGTAAATGCCTTTGAGGAGTATGGTTGAGGCACCTGCAAATATAATGTTGCTGTAAACAAATCTTCCACGGAACTAGGGCAGTTGTCAAGCAGATACGTTTTCAGTTTGTGATTGAAGTTAAAATTATCTATTAAATTCTTTACATAACTGGATAGTTGGTCAAAGATTCTTTTTGTAGCTGAATACATTTCTTATTTATTATTATATTTATGGATGTTACTGTTTTTTTTCTAAATTGTGGTTGATTGTTGGCAATGGATTCAGAAGGGAATAAAGTACTGTGCAGCTGCTGTCAGTCTGCTCAACTGTTTAAAGTGCTGTTTGCAAGAGATTCTGGAGTGGACACTACATATCATCACAACAAACTTCTCTCAAACACTTTCTTCCTCAGTGACGAGTAAACCCACACTATGATGCCGCAACAAATGTGCAAATGAAGAAGGAAAAGTGAGAGAATTTTTCTACACAAACAAAATGTTTTCTATATGTACAAAATCTTACATTACCCATACCACAGATTATACAGAGCTCCAGCATTGAAGTTGAGCTCAGAGTCCACTGCATCCATCAGACTGACCTCACAGTGATTACTGCATCCTAAATAATTTCAGCCACTCACTGTTATGGTTAATTCAGCAAGTTCACAGGGATGTCTTCCTTGTTGTAAAATAGCAACTACTACACCTGTTGTTATCACATAATTCATGTGTCTTACTACCTTATTTTTAAGTTATAAATCCATTTGGGTAACATGTTGAACTGTTGTAAGACAGCTGCCATGATATTTAAACTTACTCAGTGGCAATTATTCAGTCAATAGTGTGACTACGTTTGGTGGCTGTATTGCAAAGGATTTTATTTGTGTAACTGTATCAAGAAGTAGAAATTGTTTTGAGGATGATGAGAGGAAGTATATGCTTTTAACCTCCCTGACTGACTCACTACAGTGTTTGGCTAAAATTATTTAGAATGCAATATTAAATATGTAGGTCAGTTTGAAGGATGCAATGGAAACTTAAGTCTTTAGCTATCACTGCAGTGGATGGAATATTATTTTTGATTACTCTGCTTCTGATGTTATGTTATCCAAAGTTCTTCAGGCTGTAATAAAACCCAGAGAAGCTGCAAAGTGTGACCCCTGTTTCAGATTTAAATCTACCTGCATTGTAAGACTTGTTTCTTTTGCCTACCACAGCAACAGGATAAACTGAACTTCCATTGTGTCATTCACAAGGTAATCGAAGACCTCAAAAAAGGCATGTGGCTTTTAGAATGGCGAGAAATTGTTTTGTGAATCATTTGAACATAGGAAAAGACTAGGTAGTTAGAAAGGCAGTTTCTCGTGAAAGAAAGTATGTTTGAATCGAGATCAGTGTGTTTTAAATGTTTGTCCATTCATGAAAATACTGTCATTAGGTTTCTTCTAAACAACAGGACATATAAAAACAATGGGGTACTTTTTGTGGATTCTAGATATTCAGTGCACTTTAACATTACCGTCATGTCATCTGTTAGTACAAGTAAAAATTGGTTTTTATTTCACTAATGTCTCATCTCATTGACAGTATGATATTTTATTCTGTGACTTTGTGAGAGATTTATAGTGATACAAAATTATTATATTTTTTCTTTCAAGAATGCACTTGGCAAATAGGTGATTGTGTTTATCTTTTCCAGCTGCAGCAACCAATCACAAGACGCAGAGCGATGACTCGACAAGCAGTGTGGACCCAGCATTTTCCCGGGACCGTGGCATGTCTAGTCTTCATCAGGTAAGGGGTGTGTGTGTGTGTGTGTGTGTGTGTGTGTGTGTGTGTGTGTGTGTGTGTGTGTGTGTGCGCGCGAGGAAGAGATATGAAATTCACCAGGTTAAGAGGCTAAGTGATGTTAGTTCAGTCATAGTGACATGTGGCAAGTGTCGATGAGCTTTGTTGTATTGTAAAATGATATCGCAAGACTTTTACATGAGAAGTAACACAAAGAGGACCCCTGATGTCTGATACACAGCATTGTGCTCTCAGTTCCCTCAGTCACTGCCAGATTTTGACGTGCAGTCATGCCTGATGGCTCAAAGCGACACACTAAGTTAACTCTTCGGTGCCCCTCCAAAACACTGGAAGAATGGGACCTGTCTCCAAGTTTATCACCGTACTCACCGAGGAGGGTTATCAGGGATAGTGCAAATCATGATTTACCGCCAAACACAGTGTGACTCTGGTCATTAAAAGTCTGTGTTTCATAATTGTGACACCAGTTAGAGTAAAATTGTGTTGTGGGGTTACTAGCAGCTTATATATGGGGCCGTAATCCGTACTTTGGCTGCTGTTAGTCTCAACCAATAGTTGGGATGAAATACAGTGTTGCGAGGAGCCCATTACTTGTTCTCAGATGCCAGTCACAGATGTGGAGGGAATATGATGTGCTCAGTCCACAGTAAGATGCCCCTCCCTCGATGTGGTCAGACACAGTCGACTGGAGCCTCGACGGTGAGAATGCCTGCCGTGATTTTCTGATGCGGGCTGACATTGGGACAGTCACATCTGAATGCCCCACAAATCTGGGTATTACACAATTTGACCAGCCGACCAAATGGAGACCCACAATATGCTCCTTTCAGACTGTCAGGTACTGATGATGCAGTCTTACAAGTGTATGTGGCACCTCTGTGTCCTTCACGATGATGTCGCAGCATGCAATGCTGTTAGTGCCCCTTATGTGCATACTTTTGTGACCCACTGCCTCGATCAGCCCAAAAGTGTTGCAGAAGCACACTGCAAACTTAGGTGGCAATCCTTGGAGGAAAGGTCACTGTCTTTCTCCTAAATACTGTTCACGTAGTTCAGAGGTCCCCATTTGTGACAAACTGGGGAATGTATGTAGGTGTAGAAGTATTGTAACATTATGGAGATTTGGTGGCCTGGTCTCTCAAAGCACCATCTGTGACTTCTTCTCTAGATACTTTATTTTTCTACATTTCTTCTTCTGAGAAAGTTGGTAGACACTCAAACAGTCATATGCAAACTTAATGTCTTATTACTTGTATAAGAATACAGTTTTCACATACGTCCACCAACAAACAAAGTTCCATAGTTTTGGCTCTGTTGAAATGCGGAGATTTCTTACAGAGATACAAAACTGATTACCAAAGTTTTAAATGAAAACATGGGAAGGATAAATGTGGACATTTGCTAAATTCTGTGTGGATTCTACATGTTTAGTGATCTCAGCTGTAATGGTGGGCACACAGGCAGACTCAAAGTGCACCATGAAGTGGTAGCCAATGTGAACAGTGCAGATGATCGATAACCCTCCCAGCTTCTTCTTTGGTGCAGTGTACCTGTGCTAAAAATAGACTGCAGGCAGTGGGAATACTTTCGGCATGAAACTATGCATTGTGCATTTTACCATACTTTGTTCAGGTATCCAGATTTCACTTTTCCACACTTGCCCTAAATTTTGTGTGGAAGATGCTGGGCTAGTTCCTTTGAAAAGGACATGGCCAATATCCTTTGCCTAATCCAAGCTTGAATTTGCCTCTGTTATGACATCATTAGTGAGGAATTACAGAATCCTAATTTCCTCACATCCTTCAAAGCCAGAACCACAAATTTCAAAAAGAAGCTTGTCACAAAGTGATAACACCAAACCAGTTTTCCAATCCTCTGCCCAGCAATATAGTGGAAATGAGATATAAACAGAGCGGCTTGTGAGTCGTGTGTGAAACAGTTTGTCTTTTGGCTGGGTGTAATAAGACATACTCGCCTTGTAGCTGCATATTCCTGTAGGTGTTCCTTTGTAAAATAAGTTGTGCTTGAAGTATAGACTTAAGCTGTAACTGAGTGGTAGGATTGGACTGATTCTTTGTGTTGTTTTTGACAGACCGGTGGGGTTGAAAATGCCCTGCTGCTGAAATTAACATCATCATTTCTGTCTCTCCCTGCTAGTTGTTTGCAATTCCTGGAGAACTTTAGTACAAAACTTGGTTTTCTTTTGCAGTCTGTTAGAATGGAAGCTATGTTCATGTAGTGCTCAGTGTTTCCCTGTTGTGTACATCTCTCTGTGCACTGTGAGTCTTGGTCAGTGGGCTGTCCACAGTGATAACTGACTGACTGACTGCACTCTGTCTCCCAAACAGAGCGATTCTGACGATGCGGGGCCGACAGCCGGCGTGCACCGCCAGCTGACTCCGTTCAGCCTCCAGGCACGTCACGTGCCGCTGCTCCACGGCAACATCGAGTCGGACTCCTTCAACGAGAACTTCTCACCGGTACATCCGAGTACACGCAGGTAAGTCACTTGGCACACTCGACCTACACCTGGAGTTATGGTCTGAAATGTAATTTTATATGACAGCAGGCGCACTCTTGTGGTTGCCCATGTGACCTGACTGCAAATTTATATGTCAATCTGGTGATTTGACCCATTGTGCTGCCATTAATGAACTACATTCCGGGGTGTTTTCCAATAGGACAACACTTGTTGGCATAAGCATGAAACACATTGAGAAAACTAGTGACGTGCTTTCAGATGTTCAGAAAATTTTTGATTCCATTTTTAAGCATATCATTAATGAGTGACATCAAGAAAACCCTAGAAATTAGGGTATAGATAGTTTATTGTTAATACAGTACACAGATTTCCTCCTCCTACCAGACTTCACTGTATTGGAAGGTACAAGGAAAGTTCAGGGGTTACTTGTGATTAAAATCTCAGGTCCTGATTGTGGAAGTGTGGAAGAGGAACGAGATAGTTTCAAAGAAGCATTTGGCATAATGTCTGGAAGGGTGGAGGGTAAGGAGACACCATATTGGAATGAGCAGGTTATGGTAACAGTAAAAGAAAACAAGAAAGCATGGTGTGTGTGGAACAGAGATAAAAAGGAAAAAAGGAAAAGAAAATGCCAGGAAAGTAACAAGAAGTATAAGATTGTGATAGCAGAAGAAAAGAGGAAAAGCTGGGAGGAATTAGCACAAGAGTTCAAAAAGAATTGCCGGGGGTAAAAAGGATGCTGTCTAGAATTACAAGGAGTAATGCGAAGGAAAGCACTTACACAGAGCTGGTAAAAGGGAAAGATGAAGGGCTTATAACACAGCAAGAGGAGATAAAGAAAAAGTGGAAAGATTACTTTGACAAACTACTAAATGTGAAAAACAGCTATGAAAAGGGAACAGTAGCACAACACAGCACCTGGGTGTGGAAGAAGAAAAAGATATTACAGTGTTAGAAGCAGAACTAGCACTTAGAAGAATGAGAACAGGAAAGCAACTGGTTTAGATGAAATGAGTGTGACAATGATAAAGGCAGCTGGACCTACTGGACTACAGTGGTTATATAGATTACCAAGATGCACTCGAAATGTGTGCCTGAAGAATGAAGAAATGGAACAGTAATTCCAATGTTCAAGAAGAGAGACAGAGAAGTATGTGATAACTGCGAGGGATCACATTCATATCACAAGTAGCAAAACTAATGGAGAGAATAGTGGATAGAAGAGTGAGGGGGGAAAACTGGAAGGTTTATCATAAGAGGAGCAGTATGGCTTTTTACATGATAGAATAGTAGTGGACCCAGTCTTCAGGATGAGACAATTGATGAAAAGGCATCAGGAGTGTGGGAAAGACCCAATGATGACATTTCTGAACTTCATGAAGACATACGATAATGTCCCCAGAGAAAAGGTGTGGGGAAACCTTTGAGAATGGGAGTTGGAAAACAAACAGTCGGAATCTTTCAAGCAATGTGCAACAGAAGCTTCAGTTGTGTCCATATGCAAATTGAAAAAACGGAATGGTTTGGGAATATTACAGGATTGTGACAAGGAAGAGGGGTGTCACTTTTGTTACTGATAATGGTGTGTGATGATATTATGAAAAAGACAAAATAACAGAGGAATTCACCGATGATACTGTGGTGTGGGGAATCAGTAGTGATGATGTACAAGAGAAAACACACATCTTAAACTGAAAAGAAAAGAGGTACGGAAAGAAATGCAGTGTGGAGAAAAATGAGCCTGTAGTGATAACCAAAGGAGACGGGGAAGGAAAGGGACAAAGGTCAGGATATTGAAATTGAATGACTTTAAATATCTAGGAAGTGTAATAATGGAGAATGCAAGATCAGAGGCAGAAGTTAGCAAAAGGGTACAACATACAATGGATTGTGGGAGGTGCTTTACACACCCATATTGACATATGCAACAGAGATCTGGAGAGTGGCACAAAGAGAGGAGAGTAGAATCCAAGCCACTGAAATGAAATTCCAAATACGTATATTAGGGAAAGTGGGGAGAGGTAGACCGAGAAATGCAGATGTTAGGAACAAAATTGGAGTAGAAAAGCTAAATGGGAGAATTGAGAAGACCAGGCAAAAATGCTTTGGACATGTAAAGAGAATGGAAGATGGAAGAATACCAAAACAAATGATGGAGGCAAAGTTTGAGGGCAAAATGGCAAGAGGGAGACAAAGAGCAAAGTTGATTGGCTCATAAAGACTAGTTTAAGAAGGAGGAATCTGGACTGTAACAAAAAACACATATTAAAAAAAAAAAAAGTTTTGCATCACCTTGGTTCCGAGAATTCCAGAACCTGTACAGAAAATTGGAATAGTGATCAACATAAACATCATTTCCACCCTTTTTATTACTCATGAAAACCACACATTGCATCTTGTCCCACCATAGAGCGAGACCTTCAGAGGTGGTGGACCAGATTGCTGTACACACCAGTACCTCTAATACCCAGTAGCACATCCTCTTGCCTGTATTTGTCATGCCATACTATTCACAAGTTCATCAAGGCACTGTTCATTCAGATTGTCTCATTCCTCAACAGTGATTCAGCATGGATCCTTCAGAGTGATTGGTAGGTCACGTCATCCATAAACAGCCCATTTCAGTCTATCCCAGGCATGTATGATAGGGTTCATGTCTGGAGAACATGTTGGCCACTAGTCGAGCAATGTCGTTATCCTGAAGGAGGTCGTTCACAAGATGTGCACGATGGGGCCATGAATTGTCATCCATGAAGACTAATGCCTCGTCAGTATGCTGCTGATATGGTTGCACTTTTGGTTCGAGGATGGGATTCATGTATCATACAGTCGTTACGCATCTTCCGTGACCACCAGCAGTGTACGTCGGCCCCTCATAATGCCACCCCAGCACAGCAGGGAACCTCCACCTTTCTGCACTCGCTGGACAGTGTGTCTTACGCATTCAGCCTGACCAGGTTGCCTCCAAACACGTCTCCAACGATTGTCTGGCTGAAGGCATATGCGACACTCATCGTTGAAAGAGAATGTGATGCCAATCCCGAGTGGTCCATTTGGCATGTTGTTGGGCTGCATGGTGTCGTGGTTGCAAAGATGGACCTCACCATGGACATCGGGAGTGAAGTTGCTCATCATGCAACGTATTGCTCACAGTTTGAGTCGTAACATGACGACCTGTGGCTGCATGAAAAGTTTTTTCCAACAGGGTGTCATTGCTGTAAGGGGTTCCTCCGAGCCATAATCTGTAGATAGCGGTCATCCACTGCAGTAGTAGCCCGTGGGTGGCCTGAGCGAGATATGTCATCAACAGTTCCTGTGTCAATCTCCCTTATGTCCGAACAACATTGCTTTGGTTGACTCTGAGACACCGGGACACTTCCCTTGTTGAGAGCGTTCGTGGCACAAAATAACAATGCAGACGTGATTGAATGGCGGTATTGACCGTCTAGGCATGGTTGAACTCTAGACAACATGAGCCGTGTACTTCCTTCCTGGTGGAATGACTGGAACTAATCTGCTGTCGGATCCCCTCCATCTAATAGACTCTGCTCATGCATGGTTACTTACATCTGTGGGCGGGTTTAGTAATTGTGTCTGTGATAAAATATCCACAGTCAACATCTATCTTCCAGAGTTCTGGGAACTGGGCTGATGCATGTGTGTAGTTAGAGAACAACAATGGTGGAAAGATGGTGGAAATGGAGCAGTGCCATAAATGCCCCATCCTGGCGTCATACTGGATAATAGGAAAGGCAGACAAATATACAGATTAAGTTTCTATGATGTCTTGCCTGTTGTTAACCTTGGCTTGGTCCTCATTCATTAAGACTTCTTTGTGATTGGATTTCCAGAGTATCATGAATTAATGAAATACTGGACAGAGAGAGAGAGAGAGAGAGAGAGAGAAATGGGGGGGGGGGGTTAGTAGTAGTAGTAGTAGTAGTAGTAGTAGTGTGGGATGACTTTCGTTTAAAATGTTCGTCAAAGCTGGCTACGGGTCTTGATGTGTGCAAAATAACTCATAACAATTTGTATCTTTCTGCAGGAAGCGCAAATTTAAGCGTATGGCTGTGGACGTGGTGGATGCTGGTGTCGACTCGGCTGGTGCTGGCCGTGCGTCATTGCCCGTCCCACTTGCAGCTGGCAAGAAGAAGCGCTCTGTTCGTCATGTGGCAAACTGTGAGAACAGGTGAGCTGCAGTTTTACTGCTAGGGGAGTAGCACTCTTACCACATGGTATCTGTTCGTAAGTTTGTGTATGAAAATAAGCCCCTCTGCACCTGTACAATTTCGGAAATAGGTATTCAGATTTGTGCTTAATGTGCTACGCTTTCAACATTTGCTTGAAGTTATTATTTGTTAGCAAACTTGGTATTTTTGTGTTTGAACAAGATGATGATGTCAGATGAATGTGAAGCACCAGCAAAAAAGAATTTTATTACGCAACATTAAGATAACACAGGTACTGCCAACACAAGTTTTTAATGTGATTTGACAGCTTTTATTTTAGGACCATTATTTATTATGGTGCAACTAACTTTCAAGTGTCAAGGTAATTTGTAACACATGTCTCTTCATCTTGTCTAAGGATATTGGAGTTGGGATTTGCATCTATGTTATGAGCATTTACTCTTGTATTTCAGTCACAGTTGTGACCATTACTAGCTTCAAAACTGATATGGTACAAGGACTGCTGAGTAAAGACTGAGAGTGTTTTTTCAAAAGTAATGGAAGTGCCAATGATCTGACAGATATTTTCCTGATTTCAAACTTATCTGATAGCATGTTAGTATATTTTGAGAACCTTTTGAAGTTTACAAGAGCAATATTATGCAATAATTATGGAATAATAATTTGGGGAGTCAACTGTAAAAATATTCAAATAGTTTTCAAATTACAGAAAAGAGCAATTCGTATAATAACCAAGAGTGGCAGCAGGGCTCACTGCCTTGAACATTTCCAAAAGCCGGAAATCCTAACTGTCCCCTGTGAATACATTTTTCAAAGTATTATGTATGTAAAAAAAAAAAATATTGACTGCTATGTTAAAAATTCTTTAGTACACAGCTATGAAACTAGAAACCAATACAATGTGCACCTAGAGAGGAAAAATAAAGTTAAAACTCAGCAGAGCTTGTTGTACAACGCCGTTAAATTATATAATAAATTACCCCAAAATATTAAAGATATTGACACAATTGGAAAGTTCAAAACAAAACTAAAAAAAAAAACTTTTATTAAATAAAAGTTATTACCCAGTAATGGACTATCTGAATTAAAACACGTAGTGTAATTAAAGTAGCCTGCATTGTAATACACAAGGAAAAAAATTATAATATGAAATCCAGAATTGTTCAGTGCTATAAGAAAATTACATAAGGATATAAAACTAATGTAAGATACCTTAAAAATGTGTGTAAATATTAATTTTGTGTGTATAAATTGTAGTTGTATTGTATATGATTTTGCTGACGAAATCCACACCATGTGAATTGTTACATGTATTAATAAAGAAATCAATCAATCAATAAAGTTTTGCATTTCATAGCACAATACTACTGAACCAGGTACGTTTATAAATCGTCACAGAGCTCATAGTGATTTTGCAATGACTTGGTGTGCATATTGCCTACCTTGTAGTGATCAATATCAACACTGCATCTGCAGCCTGTGGTCCATAGATTCCTCTGGGCCATTAGAGATCTAAAAATTGCTGGTCTGATGAGCATGTGTTGCCTGGTTGGAATTGCAGACTTCAGATTGCTTTTTAGAGACAGAATTGCGTTGAAGTTTGCATTTGGAATCAATATTTTCAGGGTGAATGCTTTGGGAGGGCAGGGTGGGGGACAGTTTCACTGCTGGTGATTCACAACTGTGTTCTTATGATATAAAACTGCAAAGAGTGTGTACAGAATGTGACCAAAAGGAACAGTTTTGTCTAAAATCAGTGCATATTCAAAAACATAATTAATACCTTAGTGGTTCACACCTCCCTCTACTTTCTCCCTGTGATTTTGGCTCTCTTTTGGTCGATATGAATATAGATTTCAACTTTTCCAATATTGTTTCATTCAATAAGTGTGGTTGTTCCCAATCTTCTGAATATGTTGCTCCAGTTTTCTTTTTGGGTTCCTGTGGAGACAGGGTTTCGAAACCTTGTCTTCGTAGGATTTCACTATCATCAGTCTTCATTTCTTTCAGATCATTGTGGATTTCTTTGAGCCGTTTGAAGTAGAGAGATTTTTTCCTATGACAGTGAAAATTTTCTTGCATAGCTTGCTTTCATTTCTCTGACCCAGATATCTGTATCTGTAAAATATTGTTTTGGATTGACTTATGGTTGCATTCAGTTTTGTTTTATATATCATCATTACTTATCTTCCTGTATTTACAATTATGTTTTAGTGGTGGCAGTAGTTTTCATAGGATATTCCTCTCCCTCTTTTCCATGTTTGGCAAAATCAAATAGTCGAAATTCCTGGATGAAATAAAGACAATATGGAAGGATAGATTGCTGCTCACGACGTAGTGAAGGTACTGACTCACAGACAGGCACAATGAAAGAGACTGATAAACAAACTCCGTCTTCCAAAATAGGAAAAACACACGAACACACACACACACACACACACACACACACACACACACACACACACACACACACACACACACACGGCTACTGTCTCCTGTCATTGGTGCACTGCAGTCAGTATCTGGTGCCTGGAGGAAGTAGCCGTGTGTGTGTGTGTGTGTGTGTGTGTGTGTGTGTGTGTGTGTGTGTGTGTGTGTGTGTGTGTGTGTGTGGCATAGTGTCTCCTCTATATGGTTGAGTAGCAATGTGTCCTTTCCATATAGTTGTATTGTCCACATTCTGTTTCTCAGATTTGTCTTGTAGTGGTCAGATCCCGGCATTCAGTTGGGTATAGTTATTCTGATTTTGTCACTGTAATGTTGTAGATAAACTGAAGAAATCGGTCTGTCGCATATTTGATGTACACAAACAGGTAAACCTAATGAGGTGGCGCAGTGGTTAGCTCACTGGACTCGCATTTGGGAGGACGACGGTTAAATCCCGCGTCTGGCCATCCTGATTTAGGTTTTCCGTGATTTCCCTAAATTGCTTCAGGCAAATGCTGGGATGGTTCCTTTGAAAGGGCACGGCCGACTTCCTTCCCCATCCTTCCCTAATCCAATGAGACCGATGACCTCGCTGTTTGGTCTCTTCCACCAAATCAATCAACCAACCAACCACAAACAGGTTAGTGGTTTCAACTGTCCTGCTATCATCAAATCCGGAAGAGGGAGGGGGGGGGGGGCATACAGGTATTTCAAAATTAATTAAACATTAACATGATCTTATTACAGACAGAGGACAAAATTAAGCTAATTACCTTTAAAAGAATGGTGATTGTTAGCATACAAGGCTGTAAACTGAACTGATTAAGAATGTGTGTAATGTGATTCTAGAACTTTGGCAATGTCATTAATAACCAAATAGTTAATGGCTGAACGGCCAGATGTCTGCGTCAGATGAGCACAATATTTCGGCAAGTAACCATGCTGTCATCACCAGGTGAGTTGACCAACTGACTGCCTACTAGTTGGTGCGGGTCTTTTGTGTCCTTCCTCTGACTTGCCACTCTGTCCACAGTTCGTGCCCAGAGCAGGAGCACGGCTAACATCTCCTCCCCCTGTCCCACTGAATCGTCTCTCCATCCACAGTCTGCGCCCAGGGTCATGTGATGGTGATCCTGCCGCTGTTGCCCTCCCTGTACCTGAAGTCAGTCTGTTGTAGTAAACCCCTTGCTCTTATTCTTCAGTTTAAGTGTTGGTTACCAGGTCTAACTAAACAGCAGCTGCTGTCACTATCGATCAGTTGTTCTCAATAGATTCTGTAATAACACAGTCAGAACCGTAGTGTGGTAGCAATCTGTTTGGTGTAACATCGACAGGCAGAGTTCTGTGACTGCCAACTCGTTTGGCTGCTGCAGTCCAGT
Organism: Schistocerca cancellata; assembly: GCF_023864275.1. Taxonomy (NCBI): domain Eukaryota; kingdom Metazoa; phylum Arthropoda; class Insecta; order Orthoptera; family Acrididae; genus Schistocerca; species Schistocerca cancellata. The sequence goes on along the minus strand of NC_064635.1, from coordinate 9,741,999 downwards.
ACGCCGTCAGTGTTGACGGCACCAATCTTTGACAGTATGCACTGTATGACCTATGTATGTCGAGAACAGTTAGAGACTTGCTAATAATCATCAAATTTCTCCCTTTTTAGTGTGTTTTAAAGGGACCATTAGGCAACGATGTGCTGATATGGGAAATGAAGACAAATGGATAGCTATGAGCAGTGAAATAGTGAATGTTGGAGAGAATGAAATAGGCAAAAGGCAAGGCTGGGTAGAAATCCTTGAACAACATGCGGGATACCTTATTTAACTGACTAAACAAGAAAATATAAAACTGTAGCTAACAAAACAAATACAAATTGCTAAAAAGAATTAGACCGACAGAAATTGAAAAATGCTAAACAGGAATGACTAGAGTACAAATGCATGTCTGTTGGATAATCCACAAATGTAGGGAAGGTAAAAGGTGCATTTAGGAAACAGAGTAAAGTGAAGCAGCTATGCGGATATGTAGTAGTCAGGTGGCAGGATGGGAAAATTTAGAAAGGGGAAAGGAAGTAAATGAAGATGAGATGGAAAGTATGATACTGGAAGAAGAATTCAACACAACCTTAAAATACTTAAGTCTTGACGAGGCTATTGCCTAAAATTATTGAAATCCTTGGGAGAACCAGCCATAATAAGATATGAGGCGAAATGATCAGATTTCAAGAATGTTATCTAAAGAAGGCAGGTGCTGACAAGTGTGAATATTATCACACCTTCAGCTCAGTTAGTTATAGTTGCAAAATAGTGACACAAATTATTTACAGAGGAATCGAAAAGTTGGTGTAGGCCAGCTTTGGGGATGACTAGTTTGGCTTCTGGAGAAATGTAGGAACACATGAGGCAATACTGACCTTACAACTTAGACCTTAAAAGATAGGTTGAAGAAAGTCAAGCTTAGATTTATAGCATTTTTAGACTCAGAGAAAGCTTTTGACAATATTTACTGCAATATACCTGATTGAAAAACTGAAGGTGGATGGGATAAAATACAGGACGGGAAATGTTGAAAACTTGTATAAAAAGAAGACTGCAGTTATAAGAGAAAAGGGGCATGAAAGGAAAGCCATAGTTGAAGTCATGTGAGACAGTATTATAGCGTATCTCTGATGTTATTCAGTCTAAGCTGTAAAGGAAACTGCGGAAAATTTGGAAAAAGAATAAAAAAGACGACATTGTAATTCTGCCAGAGATGGCAAAGAGCGTAGAAAAGCAGTTGAATAGAATAGACTGTGTCATGAAAAAAAGATTATAAGATGACATTCACAAAAGAAGGGTAATGGAAGGTGGTCCAAATGAAATCAGGTGATGTTCAGGGAATTAGTTTAGCGAATGAGAAGCTAAAGAATTTGTTGAGATTTTCCATTTGGGCAACAAAATAACTGATGATGGCTGAAGTAGAGTGGATGTTTCTCGAAAAAAAAAAAAAAAAAACTTTTTTAGCATTTAATATAAATTTAAATGTTGGGAAGTCTTTTGACACAGAACAGTATAAGCGAGAAGGGAATAAAATCTTTCGAAATGTGTTGCAGCAGAAGAATGCTGTAGATTAGCTGGGTTGATCATTAACTAAGGGGGATGTACTGATTCAATTTGGGGAGTACAGAAATTTATGGCCAATGTTATCTAAAAGGAGGATCAGTTGATGGAAGACACACACCGTGGCAGTGAGGAATTTTCATTTTGATAATTTGGGGAAGTGTAGGGAGATAGGGGAACACCGAGGCTTGAATACAACTGGCAGGTTCAAGTGGATGCAGGTTGCAATAGTTACTTGGAAGTGAAGAGGCTTGCACAGGATAGAGTAGCATGGAGAGCTGCATCAAACTATGGCTACAAGGGGCATTCTTTTTAAATTTCCATCTTTTAGATGTGACAGTGATCGTAAATTAATCAATAACCTGTTTAAGTAATAGATATGTGTGATGGTCTGAATTATTACGTTTACTTAAGTATTAGGGTCTGTTGTCGAAGTGGCCTCACTCAGTGGTAATGTTGCAAAAAGAGTGGTAGTCTATTGCAAAAAGCAATTTTCAACTTTCTGTTTCAAGTCATCTCATGTGGCACACTTTTGTTTGCAGCTGCAAAGAGGTGCTACAGTGAAATTTTCAGAGATATTTTTGAAGCACAGCGGTTGACAGTCAGCTAAACATGATGGAAATCGTCAGTAAGCTTTTGTACAGTGTCCTTTCTCAAATAAGCTAATTTTCATTGGTGTTCCATAATTTTGCTGCTCGTAACATGACTGACTTTACAGAGCAACTCTTTTTACCTCGGCACTGATGGAGTTCAAAATGTTGGGTAAGACAGTTGAGAGGCCAGAGCCCTGGTATACCTCTGTGGTTTTTAGACCGACCTTCACATTGACAGCTGCTTTACCACTTGGAAAGGACAGCATAACACACGCATTACACATATATATTTTTTGTGTTATTCCAGAATTTTGTATTTAGGCATTTTTTTAGTCACACAGACCGCAGACTAATTTTCCTTCTGTGCTTTAACTGCAGGTACGGTAACCTGGTATGTGGAAAGCGCAAGAGGAGCATGCGAGAGCGCAGTGTGGACTGCTCGGGTGAGCGTCGCGGCAGCAGAGGTGGACAGGTGGAGGGCAGACGCGGAGCTGGGCACGGCCGGCAGCTGCTGCGGCCCCCACAGCCGCTCACCCCGGCCCTCGCCGGGGCGCGCGCGGCAGCTGTCGCTGACGTCCCGTCCACCAGCCGGGGCGTACTCGGCCTGCCACCGATGGACGTGGATGGAGGCCTGGAAGTGGCACAGTGGTGAGGCCTTCGGCGAGACACTCGCTGCTTCGTTTCTGCTGCCGTAGTAGGACACTGAAAGAAACTGGATAAATCCTCTTGTAATGCTTCCTGTACTGATGTCGAGTGGTAAATATAGTCAGTCTTCAGGTGTAATGGCAACTTGTGCAGAAGACAGCTGGGCAAAAACTGCATGACACACAGTAGTCTGAGATGTGTAAGCATTGTAACCTGTGATCACTTTGTGTACGTGTAATTCGTTTGATATGGAGGGTTTGTTTCATAGCACTTTGCTTCCGAAATTTGGTGAGAATTCCCTGTGCTGTTTGTTGTGTACTGTATTATGATTATGCTTTCGAGCGATTGTGTGCAACAGTGTCTGTTGACTCCAGAGAGCCTACTGAAATTTACACGTGATTAAAGACAAAGAGAAGTCGTATGTGACCAGTCTATTATGATTATACGAACAAAGAGCACTGGTGTTCTAAGTACCAAGTGTGGGCTCAACTTCGTGGTAAGTATTTCGTAATTTCAGAAATGAATTTACTCAAATGCAGAAAAACAGCTAAAACTCATATATGAGGTACTGATTTGCAGATAATGAAATGTTTTGTCAGTTTTATTACGGCAGAAATTGCGTTATTTATAACAGTATCTTGGCTCTGAAATTTACAAACGAAATGATGAGTGGACTGCTTGAACAATGAGGCCGTGAGTGGGCTCAGAGTGTGCATGTGTACAGCAAATTCCACCTACTAAATTTTCCTTATGTGCTTTCTCACACACCCAAGTTGCTACATTGTCCCATTGTAGCAACCGAAACAGGTTTAGGGTTTGTGTTGGGTAGAGTGAATGAGAGGAGAATGTAGATAGGGAGAATAGGGTGTAGGGTGCACGGCTGCAGGTGGGAGGGAGAGGGAGGGAGGGAGGGAACGGGACAGGAATGTGGCACCAGAGAGCTCGTGCTGATGCCAGCATTGGGAGTTGTGTGTGACAAAGGCAGAGTGGGAGAAGGAAAACTGGAAGGGGGATGTGAGAGTGCAGGTTCAGAGGGTGAAGTGGAAGGCCCGGAGATGGATGTGGGACACAGACTAGCGGAGACTGACAATGGCAGGATAGCAGTGTTTACTGTAACCACATAATTCTTGCCTGCATAGTTTGGCGAAGCTAGAATTGGGGGGAGGGGGGACACGTGTGAAGCAGCCATTCGTTTTGGGCACACAGTAGTCAGCAATATGTTGAGTCAAATTGGTCTTTCGACCACGATTTGGCAGCTGCCATTCATTCGGGTAGACAGGTGGTAGTTTTTTGTGCTTAGGCAAAATGCTGTGCAGAAGTAACAGTAGAGCTGGTGTATGATGTGGCTGCTTTCACAGCTGGCCCTGCCTCCGATAGGACAGTATAAGCCTCTGATGGGACTGCAATAGGATGTGACAAGTGGAAATATTGGGGAACAGGTCCTCGACAAGTATTATGCAAAGCATGTGATATGGGGTGGTAGGACAGACCAGGATATTTCAGTGGCTGGGTGGGTGGAATTTACCACTTTCAGATGGGCAGGAAGGATCCCGGTAGGATGTATCTCGTTTCTAGGCACGACTTTGATCCACCCTTATGTCGCACCTACTTCCTACTCGTGGCCAAACGGTTCACTGGAGCAGTTCTCCATAATATTGTGCATTCACTTCTAGTACACATTATGAGATACGCTCATCTTCCTTAGTGTCTTTCAACAAATTTGTCTGCCCTTTGCTTACCCTGTGATGAGTTTATATGTTTATTGGGCTTTGTATTGATTGGTACTGCTACCAACAGGTGCCCCATGCATCCCCCCACAACCACCTACTCCAGCCCCGCTACTGGTAAAACATACACAATTCAAGGCAGGGCCACGTGTGAAACTACACATGTCATTTATCAACTTACATGCCTGCACTGCACAGCCTTTTACATCGGCATGACAACAACTAAACTGGCTGAGCGCATGAACGGACACAGACGAACTGTCCGCCTAGGAGATGCCCAATACCCAGTAGCGGAGCATGCCCTCCAGCATAATTCTAGGGACCTAGGAACCTGCTACACCGTATGTGCCATTTGGCTTCTCCCACCCAACACCAGTCCCTCTGAACTGCGGAGATGGGAACTTGCACTCCAACACATCCTTTCATCCCGCCATCCCCCTGGACTGAACCTACGTTAAACAACCTCACTCCCATTTACTCTTCAGTCTTCTCCTCTTTCCCTTTCCTCTTTAGCCATTCACGCATCTTTTCATCCTACATAGTTGTGTTTATCTTTATACTATATACCTCTTTACTTCTGTATGCATCCTCTTTGGTTTGAAGCTGGCACAGTACTTACAGTAGAATATCTTTGGCTTCCCTCTGACAACCATGCCTCCATCCTTGCTACCCTCCCTATTTTCCTTTCCCTGTTGCTTCATAGCCTGGGTTGTGAGTAACTGAATCTCCTTTCCCTTCTTCCCTTTCTTTCCCCTCTCTCCTCCCTGATGAAGGAACATTTGTTCCGAAAGCTAGGAATGTAAATTTTCGGTTCTGTTTTATGTGTATCTATCGGCTGTACTGAGCTGAGGTAAGTACTGGCCAGCCCCTCTATCTCTTTGTTAGTATTTGAATACAAGAGTTTGTTTGATATAATTGATCTCCATTTCATACGAGTCGATATCAAACAGAGTTAATATGTTGGTGGTGATTCCAGTTAAAGAGACAAATTTCTCAGCAAGTCAAGGCACACGGCACTAAACCTTTGCACCGCCACTGTGATGGCAGATTATCTTTCCTTGTTGATGGGTCAATAGGGAAAACCACTCTTGGAAATGTGCTCCATTTGTCACAAACCTTGGAGCACCCAATCAGTTGCATCTGGTACATCTGCTACTCCAGTCTCATTCATGAGATGCATCGGTGTGTTGTTTGGCCAGTGTACAAATGGCGCGGTGACGTCCTGTAATTGAACAGTCACGATTACACTAAATGGAAATTTATGAAAATCATTCTGCTTCAGGAGGTGATGAGCACATATTAAATCAGTTCGCATAAAGTCTGATGTTGATATAGGGTAACAATAAGACCCTAAGTACATTTGGAAGGATGTGGGCCACTGAAAAGTACTAAACTGGGCTGCAGTAACTGTGGTAGGTGCTGTGGTGTTGGGGGAACAAGTAAGCTTACATAATGTTTTTAAGTGTATCCCGATATGTCTAAATGGATTACTTTATAATTATTGTGTATTATTTGTATTTTGAACTGGCAACATATTTCTTTTGCAGTGATATGGTAAGCAGCAGCAGCATTAGCAGCTCGGAAAGCGAGACAGGTGTCTGCACTAATGACGAGGGGCGTGAAGGTGACTATTCGTATTTATTTATTTAATCTGTAGTCTACACAATTAAGCAACCATGTTTTAGTTAAGAAAATATATAACTGCAAAGTGCTATCGAAATTCTTCATTTTAACTCCTTTTATTCGTTTCGTACAGTTCATTTACTTCCAAGTATTTGTCTTTACTACAGCTTTGTCGTATGCCATACTCCTCTTTTTTATTGCGTACACTGTTTAGCCAAAACATAATGGCCATCTGCTTACTAGCATATCAGTCCACTTTTGAAATATAATAATCCTGCATGGCACAGGTTCAATAGATTCTTGGTACATTTCAAGAGGTACACAGCATTAAATGTCCACACACAGGTCGTGTAGTTCTTGTAAATTGTGGAATGGATCTGGTGCAGCTCAGATGTCTTCTGTTCCGTTTGTATCAGGTGGGTACAGTGGCAGAGACAACAATGTGAGTTCCTTATTGTGCTTCTCAATCCACTGTAGCACGATTCTGGCCTCACAACAAGGACAATTATCCTGCTCGGAGATGCCTTCAATGTGGGTGAAGACGTCAAGTGTGAAGGGATGCATGTTGTGTGCAATTGTATTTGTATAGTCCACAGATCTTGTGGTATCTCAGATTGCTCCCACACACCCCCATAACGTAATACTATATGTACCGGCCCATGTCCGTGGTATGGTGTGTGTTCAGAGTAGCTGTTCATGTGGATGACGGTGAATCTGAATGTGGCCATCATCCCAGTATCACCCCCCCCCCTCCCTCCCCCCAGGGGGTCCACAACTCTTTTGTGGATACGTGCGTAGCGAGCACGGGACCCCGAGCTAATGTGGCCTTCCTTCCTTTCCAGGCTGCATACCTTCCCTTTCCGAATCCTTCCCCATCCCCCATCTTCGCCCCTCCTCCCCTCACCTCTGGCTCTTTCCTTCCCTTTCTCCCCATCTGGGAGTATGGTTTGTGCCTACGTCCGGAGACGGACGCTCAAAAATGTAACGCATTCTTCACCTTATTTGCTTGTATGTCTTCTTTCCTTTGTCCTTCTCTTTTCCTTACCTCTTCTCTTTACCCTTTTCTCCGCTGCGGTGTTTGAGACCTTTCTTCTTTCCTTTCCCTTTCCCTTTCTTCCTCCCTGTGCATGTCTGAAGGCCGACCCACGCGTTTTTGTGCGTAGCCGGTGACGGGGTAACGCGTAATTCCCCGCCCCGGGTAGACAGGTAGGACACGTACGTACCCCCTGGTAACGGCCAGGCCCAGGGAGGGGTGATTACCCGAGCTGATACCTTCCGAAAATGCCGATTGGTCCCTCCGTCCGTTTGTCGGGAGGTGTGACCTGAGGTGTGAACAATCACCTAAGGCGGGAGTGCCCTCAGAGAGGGCCCCCACAAGGGAGGAGCGTGCCATCGGAGACGCCGGTAATCGTGGGGGATTCTTCCGCAATGGTTTCCTCACCTTCCACTATGTCTGCTCACAAGTGTAAGTATACTGAGTCTCAGCCACAGACGATTCTTCCATCGTTGCCACAGTTCCTTGTTGTTTCTCGGTCTGACGGTCACGACTTCTCCACGGTCAACCCTTTCATTATTCAGAAAGGTGTCGCCGCAGTTGCAGGTCCTGTAAAGTCTTGTTCCAGATTACGGAATGGCACCTTGTTGTTAGAAACAGTCGGTGCCCTCCAGGCACAAAAATTGCTGCGTCCTTCTCTGCTCCACACCTTCCCTGTCCGGGTTGAAGCGCACCGCACTTTAAATTCCTTGCATGGAGTCGTTTATACACGCTCCCTCGATGGATTGTCTGACGAAGAAATTCAGCACTACCTGTCTGACCAGGGCGTAACGGCTGTTCATAGAGTTATGAAAAGGGTTGACACGAACATCATTCCAACCCGCACTGTCTTCTTGACATTTGACAAAGTTCAACTTCCATCGAAAATCAAAGCGGGCTATGAGATAATTTCCGTTCGCCCTTACGTCCCAAACCCTACGCGTTGCTATCGGTGTCAGCGGTTCAATCACACCAGCCAGTCCTGTTCCAATCCGGCCAAATGTGTTACGTGTGGCAAGGATGCCCATGAGGGTGCTTGTCCACCTCCATCCCCTCGCTGCATCAACTGTATGGGTGACGACGCTGCTTCCTCTCGAGATTGCCCCGTTTTTAAGGACGAAAAGCTCATCCAGGAAATCAGAGTGAAGGAAAAGGTGTCAACCTTTGCTGCTCGAAAATTATTCGCCAGTCGACAGCCCACCGTGCCTCAGACAGGAAAATACAGCACTGTCCTTGCTTCTCCTCGGCCAACAAAGGAGGCGGCCACACAGACTTGCGACCTCACCTTTAGTGCCACGGTCGTCAGATCGGTCAGCGCAAAGATCGCCCGTTCAACCTCACCCCTTTCGCCTGCCCACTCAATGGCTCACCCTTCATCGGGTTCTGCTAAATCTCGAGCCCAAAAGTCAGACACCAAGACTTCGAAAAAAGAGCATACTCTTGAAGATTTTTTACGTACCCCAACTTCACAACCATCGGTTCCTCCTTCATCTAAACATCATAATTCCAAGCAGGCTACAAAGAAACCCAGTTCATCTCCTTCTCCGCCAAGGTGTGTCCCATCTACAGCACCACCTGGCGGAAATCGCCCTCGGCCGTCTTCTGTGTCGCCGAGGCGCACTGCTGGCGGCCGATCAACCGGCCGATCGCTGGTGGCAGGAGCTGCTCCTAAACAACCTATGGATCAGGATCTTCTGCCTTCGGCTGAATGCCATTCCATGCTGTCGGTCGCAAGCTCTGAGCAGTCGTTGAGTTGACAGCAACCTTGGTCACATTCCTCCATTTTCTGTTCACCCTATGTCCATTATCCACTGGAATATCTGCGGCATTCGAGCCAATCGGGATGAATTGTCGATCCTCTTACGATCCTACTCGCCGGTCATCTTCTGTCTTCAGGAAACAAAGCTGCGTCCCCATGACCGCTTTGTTCTCCCTCATTTTCAGTCCGTCCGATATGACCTCCCCTCTGTTGAAGGCACTCCAGCCCATGGAGGACTCATGATTCTTCTCCATGATACTCTCCATTATCACCCAATCCCCTTACACACTTCCTTCCAAGCTGTCGCCATCCGTCTTTCCCTTTCTGGATACACGTTCTCTCTTTGTACTGTATACATTCCATCGTCCACACCAATGGCACGAGCTGATTTCCTTCATCTTCTTGGTCAGCTTCCACCCCCCTATTTGCTGGTTGGGGACTTCAATGCCCACCACCCGCTTTGGGGATCTGCACATCCTTGTCCACGTGGCTCACTATAGCTAGACGTCTTCCACCAAGTGGATCTAGTTTGCCTCAACACTGGAGTCCCTACATTTTTGTCTGCCTCCACGACAAATTTATCTCATTTGGACCTTGCGGTCGGTACTGTTCCGCTAGCTCGGCGCTTCGAATGGTTCGCCCTTGATGATACACACTCGAGTGACCACTTTCCATGTGTCCTCAGACTGCAGCCTCAACTGCCATGTATGCGCCCGCGACGCTGGAAGTTTGCCCAAGCCGATTGGACACTTTTTTCGTCTCTAGCGACATTCGATGACCGTCACTTTCCCAGCGTCGATGATGAGGTCACACATATTACCGACGTTATTCTTATAGCTGCGGAACGTTTAATACCACGCACCTCCGGATTGCCCCGGCGCCCCCCAGTTCCTTGGTGGAACGAGGCATGCCGTGACGCAATAAGTGAGCGGCGATGTTCTCTTCGCGTTTTCCGCCACCATCCTACTTTGGCCAACTGTATCCGCTATAAGCAGTTCCGTGCGCGATGCCGTCGTGTCATCCGCGATAGCAAGAAAGCAAGCTGGAAATTCTTTATTAGCTCATTTAACACCTTTATTCCCTCCTCGGAAGTTTGGAGTTGGCTTCGACGGTTCTCAGGTGCGCCTAGTTTCTCCCCGGTCTCTGGGCTCACTGTCGCGCGTGATACATTAGTGGACCCCGTCGCAGTTTCTAACTCATTGGGTCAGCACTTTGCTGAGATTTTGAGCTCTTCAAATTACCCGCCAGCGTTTCTCCCGAAGAAATGTGCAGCGGAAGTGCGACCTCTTGCTTTCTCCACTCCAAATCGCGAAAGCTACAATACTGTTTTCTCCATGCGGGAACTCCAACATGCACTCTCTTCTTCTCGCTCCTCCGCCCCAGGACCGGATGGTATCCACGTCCAAATGTTGCTGCATTTATCAACCCATAGTCTGCGTTACCTCCTTCGCCTTTATAATCGAATTTGGACCGACAGTACTTTTCTCAGACAATGGCGGGAAGCTGTCATCATTCCTATTCTGAAACCTGGAAAGGACAAACATTTCCCCTCTAGCTATCGCCCCATTTCTCTCACGAGTAGTGTCTGTAAGGTTTTGGAGCGTATGGTGAATTACCGTTTAGCTTGGTGGCTGGAATCCCGCAGTCTTTTAACATCTGCCCAATGCGGATTCCAAAAGCATCGTTCTGCAGTTGACCATCTTGTTGCTCTCTCCACTTATATCATGAACAATTTTCTCCGGAAACGCCAAACAGTAGCAATATTTTTTGATCTGGAGAGAGCATACGATACCTGTTGGAGGACAGGCATCCTCCGCACACTGTTCTCTTGGGGCTTTCGAGGTCGGCTGCCCCTTTTTCTTCGCGAATTTATGGCAGAGCGCACATTTAGGGTGCGGGTGAACACTACTCTCTCCCGTACTTTCTCCCAACAAAACGGGGTACCCCAGGGCTCCGTGCTGAGTGTTGTACTGTTTGCCATTGCCATAAATCCAGTTATGGATTGTCTCCTTCCTGATGTCTCGGGCTCCCTCTTTGTGGACGATTTTGCGATCTACTACAGCTCTCAACGGACCAGCCTTCTTGAACGACGTCTTCAAGGATGTCTCGATCGCCTCCACTCTTGGAGCATCGAAACCGGCTTCCGTTTTTCTCCCAGTAAGACTGTTTGTGTTAATTTTTGGCGACGTAATGAGTTTCTTCCGCCCTCCTTACATCTAGGACCTGTCAACCTTCCGTTTTCGGACGTCGCTAAATTCTTGGGTCTTATGTTTGACAGAAAACTATGCTGGTCCTCCCACATTTCGTATCTTTCGGCTCGCTGTCTGCGATCCCTCAACACCCTCCGTGTCCTGAATGGTACCTCCTGGGGAGTGGACCGAGTGGTCCTTCTCTGCCTCTGTCGCGCCTTAGTGCGCTCGAAATTGGACTATGGAAGCATAGTCTACTCCTCTGCTCGGCCGTCTATTCTTCGGCGTCTCGACTCTATCCACCACCGTGGATTACGTTTAGTGTCTGGAGCTTTTTACACCAGCCCTGTGGAAAGCCTTTATGCTGAGACTGCTGAACCTCCGCTGTCCAGTCGGCGAGCAGTCCTTCTGAGTCGTTATGCAAGCCATCTGTCTTCCATGCCTGCTAATCCAGCCCATGACATTTTTTTCGACGCCTCCTTTGATGTAGGGTATGCAGGCCGCCCCTCCTCCCTACTACCACCGGAAGTCTGCTTCCGTCAACTGCTCCATTCTCTTTCCTTCCGCTTTCCTAAAACCTTCTTGACAACTTGGGGTACAGCACCGCCTTGGCTCTGTCCCCAGATCTGCCTGCTCCGTGACCTTTGTCGATTTCCCAAGGATGGTACCCCTTCACGTGTTTATCGTCGGGCATTTGCTGCTCTATGTGCACAAATGAAGGAAGCCACATTTATTTACACCGATGGCTCGAAAACATCGTTAGGTGTAGGGAGTGCCTATGTTGTTGGCGACACCCCAAATCACTTTCGGCTTCCCGACCAGTGTTCGGTCTATACTGCGGTGCTTTACGCTGTTCTCCAGGCTGTTCACTACATCCGTCGCCATCAGCGGATACAGTACGTTATCTGCTCAGATTCTCTCAGCTCTCTCATCAGTCTCCAAGCTCTTTACCCTGTACACCCTCTGGTCCACCGGATTCAGGACAGTCTGCGCTTGCTCCACTTGGGGGGGCATCTCGGTGGCGTTCCTCTGGCTCCCGGGACACGTTGGTATCTGTGGAAATGAGGTGGCCAATATTGCGGCCAAGGCTGCAGTCTCTCTTCTCCGGCCAGCTATTCAATCGATTCCCGTCTCCGATCTACGGAGCGTTTTATGTCATCATGTTACTCTTTAATGGCACGCACATTGGTCGACACTTCCCAATAATAAATTGCGGGTCGTGAAAGCTCTTCCTTGTGCTTGGACCTCTTCCTCCCGAACGCGTCGTCGGGAGGAGGTAATTTTAACTAGACTCCGGATAGGGCACTGTCTTTTTAGCCATCGACATCTTTTAAGTGGCAATCCTCCCTCACTCTGTCCCCACTGCTCTCAGCTGTGGACGGTAAGACACCTTTTAATTGAGTGCCCCTATTTTAATCCGTTACGCTCCTGTCTACAGCTGTCGCCTGATATATCGTAGATTTTAGCAGATGACATGCGCTCAGCCGATCGCGTTCTCGAATTTATTAGTGCCATTGAAATGACGTCAGTCATTTGAAGCTTTTTTTGGGGACAACCAACCTGTTTCTGTAGAGGATTTTTAAACCTTCGTTATGCTTTTAGTTTCTCCAATTTTATGACTTTCGTTCCCGTTGCTGCTAATTTCCATTTTCGGTTTTTTACTGTTTCCTAAGTCACGGACCGGGCGCTAATGACCATAGCAGCTTTGCGCCCTAAAAAAAAAAATCCCAGTATCACAAATAACACGCTTCATCTGAGTGGGCTACAGATTTGCATCAGTTGACTGTCTGATATCAATGACCCCATGCACACTGAATCGTAGTTGATGGTGTCATCAGACAATGCTGAAACATTTAGGTGTCATCTGCTGTGGAGCCCCATGTTCTACAGTGTGCGCTCTGAATGATGTGCTCCGAAACACTTGTGTCTCTACCGGCATTGTACTCTTTCGTCAGATTTCCCCCCCTATCACAGCCTATGTGCTTAACTAAGCCAACGAGCCTCCGACCTCCCTACCCTGCATTGAGATGGGTACAGCTAAGACATTACTAGAATGGTTCCCTATTCGTCTCTGCCCGGCTTAGAAACAGGTACTGTGCTCACCATGTCATGTCTTTGCAATACCTACGAACATCGTTCGATCTCACCGTGGGCAGTGGCTGTAGTATTTTGGCTAAAAAAAAATATGTATATCTTGATACACGTGTATTCCGTCAGCCTTGCTCCTAAAGAGAAAAATAGTTGGAGGGATAGAAAGCAGGCCGACGTAAATTACAGTAATTCTCCCCACACACGGCCTTGTGTTGTGTAGCATGGGGCACTTCTGGTAGCAGTATCACTTCCTCCTTTCCTGTTCCATTCCCAAGTGGGTAGCATGATGTGGGAAAACTGCCACCAGTAGGCTCCATGTGACGTCTTATTTGTTTCATTTTTCTCATCATGGTTAACTTTGAAGATGTCTGTTTTAGAAAGTAATATGGTGTCGTGTCTCTTCTTGTAGTTACATTTTCAAACACACTCTACAACATATGAAGCTTCTATTTCAAAGCCTGGAACTGGATTTTCGTGAGCATCTCTGTAACACTCTCATATGATCCGAACAATACTGGCTAGCGTTGCTGCCTCTGGATCACTGGGTCCCGGGTTCAATTCCCGGCCAGGTAGGAGATTTTCTGTGCCTGGGGACTGGCTGTTTGTGTTGTCCCCATCATTTCATTATCATCAATCGTGACAGTGGTCAGATTGGACTGTGTAAAAATTGGCACTTTGTATGGGCGCTGATGACCCTGCAGTTAAGAGCCCCACAAACCAAACAGTCATCATCATCATCATCCAATCATGTGACAGAATATACCACTCTTTGTTGGAGCTTCCCCCCCCCCCCCCCCCCCCCCCTCTCTCTCTCTCTCTCTCTCTCTCTCTCTCTCTCTCTCTGGCATTAATCCAATGTGTTAAGGGCCTGAGAGTGACAAACAGTACTCAAGATTTCAATTGAATGAGTTTTTTGTGAGCCATTTCTTTCATGGATGACTGCATTCTGCAAGCTTCTTTCAGCGAATCGCAGCCTGGCATTTGCTTTTAATTCAACTGGTTTCATGCCATCATCCACTTTAGGTTGCTCCAGATGGTTACTCCTTCACCAAAGGTCATGTTTATTTACTAACTGACTTGTTTCTGGGTTAGCCCATTTTCACAAGCCGTGTATTTGTGTTTGGGATTGTTTGTTGTGGACAGTTGTATTTATGTTAACACATCATCACTTGATGTGATGATGTCAACAGAACTGTCCACACCAAACATATCCTAAATGCAAATACATGGCTTGAGAAAATGGGCAAACCCAGAAACTAGTCAGTTAATAAATAAACATGACCTTTGGTGATAAACATCGAAAATGTTTTTCCTCACTTTCTCTCGTGCAGGGTCAGCTGCCAGTCCCTGCATAAATTGTCTTCCTTCATTTCACTATCGTCTGGTGATGAGTGCCGTAAACGTCATTGACTTTTTGCGACCTTCCACTTACGGGGTTCCTTGTGAGTTAACATGTTCATCATGTTTTGTATTGATTTGTGCTATTACCAGTAGGTGTGTACGTATAAGACTCGAAATGTTTTTGATTACTATCTGCATACAGGCAACAACATTGTCCACGAATAGCCTCGCCGAGCCTCCGGTGCTATCCAGTGGAGCATTAATGTATATTGTGAACACCAATGTATCTGTAGCACTTCTTTATTGTGCTCTCCAAATTACAATTGTATCTTAGGGTTCTGTCCTAATAAGAATGGCGTATTCAGTTCTGTATGAGAGGAAGTACTGAATCCTGGTCCTTTAATCAGTAGGCTCGCATCTATTCCTCAGATGGCAGTGTGCAATTATCGATGAGCACTGTATTGCACAGGTTGCCGATGTTGACAGTGCTCCGTATCCCGTGGAGTGGATGGGCAGAATGAGCTGAGTTGCACAAGATCTCTCCTTGCGAAAACCTTGCTGATTTTTATAAAGGATATTTTTGTTCTGCAGAAAAACTTTAATGTCTAACCACAAAAATGATCTGCAATTCTACAGCAGATTGAAATTAGTGATATATTCCTGTAATAAAGTGCATTTGCCATAGGACACTTCTAAAAAATTGGAGTGACTTGTGCTTCCAACCACTCGGTACCCTTTGTCACTCTAGCAACCTGCAATGAACGGTGATAGAAGGGCAACAACGCGTATCACATAATGTCTGTTGAATATCACAGGTGTTTAGTAGTGAAGGGCAAATGCTTCTCTGCCATTCAGCGACTTTTAGTTTGCTTTATACTCCAATCCCTGATCCCGGTTCCTGCCATTTTGGCATTTGTGGGATGATTGAAAGGAGGAATTATATTATGATCTTCTGTGATAAATCAGTTATGAAAGACAAAATTAATTGTTTCACCTGTCACCCTCGTCCACTGACTGTGAACAGGCCCTTTGAAACCAATGCTGCCGTCATTCTCAATCCTGTAGCTATCTTTAATCAAGTTTAATTTGCAACATTTGGATGAATTATCTGGGTAAGGTTGTATTTATTCAAGTAGGAATCCTTGGATGGAAGTGTAAAACAGTTTGAATAAAAATGTTACTAGGATAATAGTAGTAAACTGCATTAGTTGCCAAACAGTTTAATTTGAAAACTGTGGAGAATCTGTTTTGGATTCCTCAAGTTTCTGAAAATGTGTTGGTGATATAGGTTAAGATTCCATATATCACATCCTGCAACCATTCACCCTGATGTGTTCTTGTTTGCGAGTAATCGACAATAAAAAAGAATTTCATTTGATTAACTAGAACCTTGAAGGTTACACTATTGCAAAACAGCACAGTAGTCTTGTGATTAAGTTGTTTGACTGATATGCCAGTGTCGAGGGTTCGAATCCCGTCAAGTGCAATCTACATTCTTTATGTTGCCATCGAAATGATCACATTATTTCTATTCAATTAATTGATAAATATGACTTTTTTCATCTCTAATAATTTGTCATGTCACTTTAATCGTCTTACTGTGGTCTCTCCCCCGCGTTTTGCTTCCTTTTCTTCTTTGTTATTTCGAATCTTTTACTTATCTGTTGTAATATTTTAAACATTTAAAAATAGTGGTCTATCAGTTAAAAAACAAAAGACAAAATCTATTTATATTGGCTGTGCAGTGGTGTCAAAAATTTATTTTTTGCTTTATGATGAACATGTTTTCTGATGGTAAACATTATACAGACATTTAAAATATAAATTCTTCTTGCACCATGAACAAAATGTTGCAGATGAAGATTCAAACAAAAGATTTTATAAATAAAAAAATTCAAGGAAAATGAGTAATAGAAATAACAATTACAATAATGCAGACAAAATTATAAAATGATGAAGAGGAGGAAATTAAATTAAAATAAATGCCTGACAATAATTAAAAGCACATTCGTAATGATTCCAAGTGATAAAAACAAAGAAAGGAAGTAAAAAATAAGTACAAATAAGGATGTTAATATGACAATTGAAAAGAGGTGTTGAAGGACAAGAAATGGTAGAAAAAACATTTTAAACAATTAATTGAGTAAAAATAATAATTTGTTATTTCAATACTGATGTTAAATTAAGGGCACTTGATGGGACTTGACCTCGCAAGCTTCTCCTTACCAGCCAAGTAACTTGACTACTAGGCTATAGTGTCATTTTGAAACTGACTGCACTTTCAAGGCTCTAGTGAATCATAAGAAAATCTGAAATTACTATTCATCAATTACTTGCAAGTTAGGGCCTACCGAGGTGAATGGTTGCAGGGTGTGATACCCAGGACTCTAACCTACACCACCACACAATTTCGTAAAGTTGATACCATCCCCGAGGACTCCACTTATTTGCTTTAAAATTGGCTCCTCAAGGAGACAAGAAGCACGTTAATTTAACACGCTTGCTTTTTCCACTCGTAGCTGATTTGTGCAGCTGAAGACGTAACAAGTCTTTTCGGCAGGTGACGATGAGCAGAGCGACTGGTTCGGAGGCGAGCACGGCCATGGCTGGTGGGAAGACGACGAGGGTCCTCCCGGTGCTGTGGGCGGAGCCGACGATGACGACTGTGATGAGGAGGACCCGACTTTCAAAGCTATCCTGTGTGGCAGCTTCGAGCACCTGTCTGAAGAGGCAAAGGAGTCGTACCGCGCACATGTTCGCTTCCTTCGACAGGGCATAGTGAGTTTTCTGTATGCACCTGATACGGTATGCTAGCAGTTATTTGAAAAAATGCATTAGTTTCAACCAAGCTTGGTACAAATACAGCATAATACCCAGATAAACGGCAACAAGAATTAGGATACATTGTGACTCATCACACAGTGGATGCACTCAGCAGCAGACAGGTACATTTAACAGACTTTTAATGTGTCTGTCTGCCATGTAATCCTTCTTCTGTGCAGAGTGTCACAATGTATCCTAATTCTTATTGCTGGTTTTCCAGGTACTAAGTTGTATTTGTACTGAGGTTGATTGAAACTGGTCACCCTTGCTCCCCAACACACACACACACACACACACACACACACACACACACACACACACACACACACACATATATATTTAAAAAAGGACTGTCAAACTTTGACAACAGTATGTGGAACCACCATCCAACAACAGTACAGAACATATAGGGGAAAACACCTCCCACTAGAACACCCATTTGGCAGCAAACAAGAGTTTGTACATCGACAGACTACACAGCAGATGTGGATATATTTGGCACCGTATTATATCACGAATGCTGCCTGGCACTTTGTGCTTGCTCTCTATCGTTCTGTTCAGCATTTCACAATTGTTTGCAGAGTAAGTACATAGATGCAACTGTAGATTTAGATGTATATGTGCAGACTGACATTTGCTGCTGAAGGGATGTCTAGTGGCAGGTTTTTTCACTAAAACTTTGAAGCTGTACTGTGTCGTTGGATGAATCCTCAGGCTATTCCCAAGACCTGCTGTGCAGGCCCTCAACATTTTTGAGTGTCACTTTTTTGTGCTCACTACATGTAATTGTCATAAGGTGAGAACTTTTTGGATACAACGAGCTGTAAGAAGCTCATACCCAACCACTCCTGGCTTACTGGAGTCAAGAATAGGCAGTGGTGAATGGTTGTAAAATCATCAAATATTGGTTTGTTGATCATCATCGTGTGTTTCATTACCTCATAAAACACCTACAAAGGTATTGGGGATTAGAGATGTTTATTGGCCCAAAACGTCTTTCAAAATCCATTTATCTCTAGTGTAAAGTGTTATGTATTACTTAATGTGACTGCTATTTTGTTCATATAATTGAATTTTCCTTACACAGGATGCTTCAAAATATTTTTACAAAGTTTGGGGACAGATTCCTTACATCAAAACAAGAAAAAATGTGTAGTTAAACTTGGGCTCTAAAATACATGCCTTCAGAGCTATGAGTACTTTTCCATCTTTGCTACTGTGAAACACATCTCTTCCATTGAACAAGTCTTAAGATATGCATTTTAGAGTCCATGTTTACTAGGCATTTTTTTTCTACTTTCAATGAAAGGAACCTGTCCCCAAAGTTGGTAACAAATTCTTAAACACCTTGTATACTACTTTCGTAGCACATGCGAAAGACAGTGTGCCAATAACATTCATTTAATACTCTGTTTATACAAAAGCTTTAATCACCATATTATTGTGGATGCAAAGCACATCACAACTGACAGTGACATTATTAATTAGCATATTAATCTGGGTATGGTAATTGTCAGTGGCAATGTGCTTTGCATCTACATTAATATACTAATCAAAACTGTGTATGAAACCATTATATAAGGCAAAGTAAATGATATGAAGCAAAATGGATTGCATTAAGTAATACAAAACACTATATGCTACAAACAAATGTACTTTGTAAATATTTTATGTTCTGTAATACAGATGCTGCTTGTGATGGACAAGTACATTCAGTGCTAGACCAGCAATAAATGAATGAAAATAACTGTTGGGCAGCTTTCCACTTAAGAGCTGCAGTGTGCCACATATACAAACAACCTAGCATGCACTGGACTGTGGTCTATTTGGCTCATAAGGTTGTGCAGTCAGTTGATCTTATTGTGGATGTATGGACTTCCAAAATCCTGTGTGAGTGAAAATGGTCTGAGGAAAGCAACCTCTTGCGATATAAACCACCTATGTGAGCAGCAGATGAGAATATACTATACAAACTGTTGAACACCATAGCTCAGCTTTAAGACTTGTGTTTTCCTCAGTGCTTCACTGTAGGCTGGTGTGTGCCTGTTCAGTTTTTTATAAATTTAGCTCTCAGTCTCCCTTTCGTGCTTACATTTAGTACGCATCTCCAGTACCACATCTCCTCCTGTTTTTGTGACAGTCAGGTCACTATACCTGCACCGGCGAAACATTGCACTTGACAGTTTGCTTTTTGCCTGGTTAGGTTGGCTATACTGTAATAGCGATGTTGCAACAGCAGCCTCTATACACACAGCAGACGATACAGTTTTCCGTCCCATCTCGTAAATGCAAGCGATTGAGCAATTACAGTGTATATAAAAACTCGTTTTTAGTTGTACTACAATGACAGGAAGTAAACAACCATATAATAATGCATGTAAAAGCATAACAACGCACACCCTTTCGATAACGGAGCAAAGAAATACAAAAAACAAGCATCTGACAACTGGTACTTTAAAATCAATAATGTACGTAGTTTACAAAATAAATAATAACCGAGATTGATAATAAATAACCAATATTAATAATTTTTCACTCACCAATTTACAGCGATAATGACGCAATTCCATCCAGCTCGCCATCGTCACTGTTGTCCGATTCATCGCCAAAACCATTTTCGTCGTCGTCATCAGCAAGACAAATCATTAATTGTTCATGGCCACTGATAATGCCTTCTATTGTCTGTGCTGCTTGTATAAGCTTCTCAACATGCTCTACTTTTTTTCTCCATGAGGCTGCATCCACAGTCAAAAGAGCTTCACGCAACAGCTTTTCCACCTCTGTTATTGTAAAGGACTTGTTGTTGTTCCTTACATACATTTTTACATCACTCCATATTAACTCAATAGGGTTGAAATGGCAGTGATATGGTGGCAGCCTTATTACAGTATGACCTTGCTCCTTGGCAATTTCATCTAATACATATGTAGGTGTTGTAGGCTTATTTTGTTTAACAAGAGAATATAATAGAACCTATGTCATACTCATATCCGCTGCATTATTTCGAGCCTGTAACCACTGCACCATAACTTCTTTCCGATCATTTGTGGTTGGAGCTTTGTTCTATATCACCGAATGATGTGGAGCATTGTCCATTACAATTGTTGTAGGGACAGAAAATTGTTTTAAAAGGTTCCTGAACCATTCAACAAATCGTGTGTGATCCATATCTTCATGGTAATCACCAGTCTTTTTTTTATCTAAAAACTAAAAGTGCGTCAGGAACAAAACCACTAGAGGAGCCTGCATAGACCACAATTAATCTAGCTCCTCTTCCCGTTGGCTGATGGCCGCTATTGTTGGGTGTGTTATCCATCCAGCATTTACTGACAGCTTCCTCGGCATTAACCCATGTTTCGTCTAGCCAAATTATGGAATGAATGTCTCTGCCCACAATTTTGTGCAAGAAAATGCTACGAGCGGTAACAATATGTGCCCTCTCTAACAGTACTTTGTGTCCGTCTAGCGTTTTGTAACGGAAACCCATATTTTTTAGCACAATTTTTAGTGATGTTTTACCACACCTGAAGAGTTCACTTTCTGTTAAAGACACTAATAACTTAGCTACAGTCGGATACTCTTTTCTGCTGTAGTAACCATAAACATGCCTGCGAATTGCATCAGTCTAGAAAGAATCTAAATCTGTGATAGGACTAGACTGCTTTTTCTTCTTTCCCTGGGTTGTTAAAAATGTATTATTTGATCCAGACAGCTCGGAATATTTACGGCTCACTTCAGTATCTTCCAAGTTTTGTAGTAATACTCCCTTACTTACTATGGTTCTTGCACTAATTCCGAGAGTTTTCGACGTACGTTCCACCACTTTATCGGCAGGAATTGATGGCTGTCCATGAATGCTTACATAGTTTTTCTCCTGCTCGTAAAACTCGAGAGTTCTGCGTAGTAACTCCAGTGCCTGGCTGTTCAGCGGCACCCCTCGACGCAAAGGATTGTCACTAGGTGAACGAAGTCTTTTCGGTAGCATTTTCCAAGTATGTAAACTCACAACGCAACAAAAGTCACAACGATATAGCACACATTACAACAAAAACACGCGGTAAACAACATACAATTCACGTTGTATACACATTCACTAAACAAAGCCGGCAATGTGGGAACTTTGACATCACAGCACTTGAGTAACAGCAGTGATCACTGCGCTGTGATTGGCTGGCGCCCCACGCTGAACGCCTAGCGCCTATCGTTCTTCACTTGTTACTCTGTTACGCTGCCAACTTCATACGCAAACGTCAAGTGTAATGTTTCAGCGGCCCGGGTATAGGCTGTATGTGAGGTTAGAAATTGTACGAGAAATTTTTCTCTGGTAGTAGAGGACTTTGTGCTGTCATAAAGCCCCAGAGTCTTTTTCCAGCTATTTTGTGTTAGATACCAAGGTGTAATTGCAGACTCTCATAAGATCTGGACAATTTAAGGGAATTGTTGTATATTTTGATGAGGGATACAATCTAATTTTATCATTGGTTCATATTCATCACTAATGTTGAGGTTTTGTTTTTGTGAGGTCAAGTTGTTCATCAGAATGCTTATTTATTCCTTTGAGCTACTCCAACATTTTGTTTAGTTCATGTTTCTCATTTGTAAACAGCATTTTTAATCAGTTTTCTCCAAATTTTGTAAATTTCTAGGCATCTTAGAGATGTGTGTTTTATTTTTATGTATCATCACCACCAACCACCAACACCACCACCACCACCACCTGCTTCATGAGATAGACCACCTCTGTCTGAAAACTTCTGTGATTTTTATGTATTAAAACACATTACCTTTGTACATTGTCTCAAACATTAAGTTTTCTGTGGTATAGGTGTCCATAGCAAAAATTGCCAAGCACTTTGTAAGGGACCAT
Source organism: Schistocerca cancellata (assembly GCF_023864275.1). NCBI lineage: Eukaryota > Metazoa > Arthropoda > Insecta > Orthoptera > Acrididae > Schistocerca > Schistocerca cancellata. The sequence goes on along the minus strand of NC_064635.1, from coordinate 9,719,763 downwards.
CCCAGCATTCACCTTAAGTGGTTTAAGAAAATCACAGAAAACCTAACTGTGGACAACTGGACATGGAAGTTAACTGCCATCCTCCCAAATACAACACCATTATCTGCATTCCAATGTACCACTTTGAACACAAAGTGGGAATTGACGAATTCCCTCTGTGCTTTCATATGATGGAAGTCCCAAGCAGCTGGAAAAAGTAGTTTTCTCATGTATGCAAGAATGATAAAAGAACAGATCCACAGAATTACAGACCAATGTCCTTAATGTCAGTTTCTTGCAGAATTTCTAAGTTCCTTCTTCTATCTTCATTTAAATATGGATTTAGAAAATAATGATCTCATACAATGCTCAGCTTGTTCTTTACTGCTACAAAATCATGTGAACTGTGAATGAAGACAGCAGTGAGGTTTCATATTGAGAATAGAATAAAAAATTTGGTTGCATTATTTTCCAGTACACCGTCATACATGAACAGACTGAGAGAATGGACAGTGATCTACAACTGTTTTCTGATGCTAAAGTGTAACTAGAAGTGTCATTGTGAGTAGCTGTTGGAGGATGCAGGATGACTTTGGTAGAGTTTCTATTTTGTGTGATGAATGGCAGCTGGATCTAAATGTAGAAAAATATAAGTTAATGCAGATGAGTATGAAATAAAATCCTGTAATGTTTGACAAAGTTACAGCAATTAAATATCTAGATGTAACATTGCAAAATGGCACAAACTGGAATGAGCAAATAGTGTGGTTTGTAGAGAAGGTGAATGGTTGACTTTGGTTTATTGAATGTTTTCTAGGAAAGTGCATCTCATCTAAAAGTTGGCTCCTTACAGAATGTTTGTGCTATCCATTCTTGAGTGCTGCTAGAATGTCTGGGATACCCACCAGGTAGGATTAAATGAAGATATTTAAGCAATTGAAAGGCATGCTGCTAAGTTTCTTACCGGTAGCTTTGATCAACACAGAGGCTTCCTAAGGATGAAGTGAAATGCAGCCAATCAGTAGCAGAAATAAAAGGTTTATTCAGACCCCTTGCCCTAAGTTTCAAAAGTCCTGTTTAGAAGTGTGAATTGTTACACTGGATACATAATATTGTGGAGGTATGTTAAAGCTGTAGCACCAGTGAAAAAAAAAATTAACTTCCTTAATAGTAAAAATCATACAAATCGTGTTGATCATCATTAGACAGTACTTCACAATTGTGACTAGTGAATTGACGTTTGTTTAAGATTTCATCACAAAAGTGTTATGGATATGCTCTGTGAACTCAAATGAGAATTCCTGGAAGGACTGAGATGTTCTTTTTGTGAAAAACTTTTGAGAAAGTTTAGGGAATGAGCTTGTACAGCAGATTTCAGAATGGTCCTACTGCCACCAACATACATCTTGTTTAAGGGTCACAAATATGAAATAAGAGAAATTGGACCATGTATGGAAGCATATGTGCAGTTGTTATTCTCGTGCTACATTTGCAAGTGTAACAGAAAAGGGAACAATTAGCAGTGGTACAATTTTATTTTGCTTGTTTAATAAGAAAAGGCAATGTAAATCATATACTTTTCTCGCGTAATCTTGTTCTTATGGTCCTGTTTTTTTCCAGAATGGCTGCCGAGAAATTAGAGGAGGTCGAAGACGGGTACGAAATGAACGCCCGGGTTTTAGTATCTCGACATCGGCCAATGAGAAGCTCTCCCGATTTCTACAGGACCCTGCACAAATGGAGCTTAAGTGAGTTCAGAATTGTGTATTTTGGGAAATGCTTTTTTAAATAGCTTGAGAATAGGGCCAAGTCATATTGTTCGAAATATGTAAATGATTTAGTGTATAAGTAGTAGATAACATTAGCTCATGTCTTACAGAAATCAGATTCCCACTTAAATGCAAATAAACACAATACACCTTACCTGACCACGATATTATTGCACTTGGCCTCCCATGGCCTTTATTGGAAACATGCTGTATGGTACAGTAAACAAATACAATGGTGATTTAGGGAAACATATCACACAGTAAATGCTTGCAGGACACTTGTGCGTATACTATCAAATGGTTCAGCAGTGTGCCCTCTTGAAATATGAAGAAAACTCGTGATAAGCTGACCAAAGCACCCTCCTTCCCAGGTGCAATAATATTATGGTCAACTAATACAGTTTCAGACACAAAAATCATGCAGAATTCAAATTTATTGTTAGAAAGTGGTTAAATAACCAGTGAAATTGAACATTTTAAATCTGTAGTATGTAAGAGTTGAAAAGCTCTCTTCAAGTATTACATTCAGGAATGTATTACAATTATACTTCTTTAACGATTGTACAGAAAGATGTGCACTGTTCTTTAGGTTTCATTTGCACTGGACTTCTGAGCTGAAAAATTTAAATGATGAACACTAAATTTCCAGATTCTACCTCACAGGTTTACTTGTGGCACATGCTGTTTATTCAGTACTGGTGTTCCTCAGGTAAGCTACCAACTTCCTGCGAGCTGTGTGTTGACTTGTTCCATAGGTAACTTCATCTCACACTGTCCCAGATAACCTGATGAATTATAATTAAAAATTATAGAATAGTAGGTGAGGTAGAGGATAGCATAGACAAATAAATAAGAGAGCTTACAAGTGGGAAAATTTTAAAGTACTGACAAACATTCCGTGGTGACACCTATACATAGATAGGTAACAACAGAGGAAAACTTGGGAAATATTTTTTGTGTGCAGGTGCTATAAGGGGTAGCCAGTGTATGAACAATGGTCCATTGTGTGATAACTAGATAAAGTAACAGAAGCAAGAGAGTAAGGGGATGTCAACTGATGATCTTTACATGGGTACAAGTTTTCCTAGTTCTGCAAATAGAAAATAAATAAAATTTATTTGTGTCATAAGGCAGCAGAGGACAATGATCTTTCTTAGCCATCTACAAATAGTCCTACTCGCTAACCCATCCCGAAGCATCGCCTTGCACAGATAACTGCACACTCATACTGCAGTTATGTTGTATTACACGAATGATAATTGTGACTTGGTATGACACTGAATTGTATCCAGCTTATCTATGTAGTTCAGTATTTACACTAAATCAAATTAATAGCAATAAAAATTTTTGTATAAAGAACTAATTATTGTATTATGAATATAATAGAGGGAAACATTCCACGTGGAAAAAAATATATCTAAAAAGAAAGATGATGAGACTTACTAAACAAAAGCGCTGGCAGGTCGATAGGCACACAAACAAACACACACATACACACAAAATTCTAGCTTTCGCAACCAACGGTCGCCTCGTCAGGAAAGAGGGAAGGAGATGGAAAGGATTTGGGTTTTAAGGGAGAGGGTAAGCAGTCATTCCAATCCCGGGAGCGGAAAGACTTACCTTAGGGGGAAAAAAGGACAGGTACACTCTCACACACACGCATATCCATCCGCATATAGACAGACACAAGCAGACATTTTCTGCTGGCAGGTCTGCTTGTGTCTGTGTATATGCAGATATATGTGTGTGTGTGTGTGTGTGTGTGTGTGTGTGTGTGTGTGTGTGTGTGTGTGCGTGTGTGTACACCTGTCCTTTTTTCCCCCTAAGGTAAGTCTTTCCGCTCCCGGGATTGGAATGACTCCTTACCCTCTCCCTTAAAACCCAAATCCTTTCGTCTTTCCATCTCCTTCCCTCTTTCCTGACGAGGCAACCGTTGGTTGCGAAAGCTAGAATTTTGTGTGTATGTGTGTGTTTGTTTGTGTGTCTATCGACCTGCCAGCACTTTTGTTTGGTAAGTCTCATCATCTTTCTTTTTAGATATAATTATTGTATTAACATTTTATTCACCCAGAATAAAGTAATTCGAATGAGTATATGTCAAAATATCATCTAGAGTCACAAAACAGTATTCTGTATTGTGCCATTTTGCATCGTACTCCTTTTCTTAAAAGATGTATACATTACTTTATGTGGTTCCTTGCATCTAGTGTTAACAAATATGGCTTTATATAGAGTACCTAGAAAGAATATTATAATAATAAATAGTTTATTGGTGAAGATGGAGGCACATTTCACCAGTGTGACAACATAAAGTAGCTTGAGAAACACAGAAAAAACACATAATATGACATAGTGACATAGTAAAATCACAACACGTGACTGAAGGATCCTATTTATATTTTCTATGCTTCTAGTGCTGTTTTCCATCCACGTAAATAATCTGCAAGCCACCATACAGTGCACAGTGGAGGGAACATCATACCAGTATCGTCGATTTTGTTTTTTATTGCATTTACCCACTGATCGAGTGAGAAAAATGACTGTCTTCAAGCCTCTGTATGCATGTGCCATAATCTCCCTTTCCTTACTTCCACGATCACAACACATGATACACGACACCAGTGTTGTAACGATCATGGAGTCATCTTCAAATGCAGTTTCCCTAAATTTACCCAACATGGTATTGCGAGAATTAAGTCTGTTTGGTTCTGAGCGTTGACATTTCACTTCTCAGAGCATTTCTGTTGCATTTTCGTGTGGGCTATACCAACTTAAGGTCCTAGCAGTGTGTCACTGCAGTCATTAAATTTGTCATTGTGCCTCTTCAATAAGGACTCCGAATATCATAACAGAATTCTAGCGTCTTGTAAGCTATTTGCTTTACAGATGAACTGCACCTCCATTTGCCTTCCCTAACATGGGTTTCACACATTGTATTTTGTATTGACCCTAAATATAAATAATCTATAACATGCTTAAAACGTTCACCACTAATTGTATAATCAGTACTGCACAAATCTCTCTCCCTCTCTGTGACATACCTCTTTTTTTTCACATTTAGGGAGAGCTACCATTCACTACACCACATGTCTGGTGATACAACCTGTACACACATACATCCTCAGCAAACAGTTGTACAGTATCGCTGATCCTAGCTGATAAATTGCTTGTGTATATTGAGAGCATTACAGATTTATTATGCCTTCTGTTGCAAAGCCGATGTACTTTTACTTCTGTGGAACATTCACTGCCCAGTAAAAAAATACAGGTTTCTATTTATCAAACATTTTTCAAGTGAAGTCGTGTCTGCAAAGATACTCTGTACAATTGTATTTTGATCAGTAGTTGATAGTGTGGTGCAGTGTCCAATGCCTTTCAGAAATCTAGAAAGATGTAGCCTATCTGTTCAGCTGTGCTAGTGTTTTCTGCTGGCACACTGGTAAGAAATGCCTCCATCCATCACACTAACCTACTATACCTGTAATATTCTTGGTGTTTACGTAACATTGTTTGCATTAACATCAGCATGTAAGAGCACTTGAAACTTAGTTTAATGATGGCATGTCTTTGTACACTAATTTTTCTGTTTTACTCAATAGAAAGGGAAGATGAGATGGGTGATAATGATCCTACGTGAAGAATTTGAGAGAGCACTTTGAGAGCCCCTGGAGTAGACGACATTCAGTCGGAACTACCGATATCCTTGGGAGAGTCAGCCATAACAGATCTGTTCCACCTGGTGTACAAGATAAATGCAAGGAAAAATACCCTCAGACTTCAAGAAGAATATTATGATTCCACTTCCAAAGAAAGCCGATGTTGACAAATGTAAATATTCCTGAACTGCCAGTATAAGTAGTCATTGCTGGAAAATACTGACACAAATTATTTACAGAAGAATGGAAGAATCTGGTAGAAGCAAACCAGGGAAGATCAATTTGGCATCTGGAGAAATGCTGGAACACACAAGGGACTACTGATCCTACAGCTTATCTTTGGAGATATGTTAAGGGGACACAAATCTGTGTTTATCACATTTTTTGATTTGGCGAAAGCTTTTGACAGTGTTGACTAGAATACATTCTTTTAGTTTTTGAAGGTAGTGGGGATAAAATACAAAGAGGAAAAGGCTATTTTCAACGTTTATAGAAATCAGACAGCAGTTACAAGAGTTTGAGGGGTGCGAGAGGGAAGCTGTGATTTAAAACAGTGTGTTCAATCGGAACATTGAACAAGTTGTGAAGGAATGCAAGGAGAAATTTCGAAAGGTAATTAAAGTTTAGAGAGAAAAACTGTTGAATTAAAACAGGTGATGCTGTTGGAATTAGATTAGGAAAAGAGGGACAAAAGAGAGGATATTAAATGTAGAGTGACAGTGGCAAGAAATGTGTTTCTGAAGACGACATCAAATATATATTTAAGTATTAGGAAATCTTTTCAGAAGGCATTTGTCTTAAGTTTAGCCTTGGACGGAAGAGAAACACACATGATTGTCAGTTTGGACAAGAAGGGACTAGAAGCTTTTGAAGTGTGATACTACATAAGAGTGCTGAAGATTAGGTGTGTAATTCATGTAACTAATGACGAGAACTGAGAAGAACGGAAATTTGTGGCAAACTTGAATAAAAGAAGAAATCAGTTGATAGGATACACTCGGAGACATCAAGGGATCACCAGTGTGGTATTGGGGGGAAGTGTATTGGATGAAAACTGTAGAGGAAGACCACAAGATTAATACCATAAGCAGGTACAAAAGGACGTAGATTGCAGTAGTTACTCAAGAGATGAAGAGACTTGCACAAGTTAGAGCAGTGTGGAGAGATGAATTAAACCAGTCTTAGGAAATTCAGACAGCAACAACAATCAGCTATGCAGCTTTGTGAAGTTTTATGTGGGTAGCAACCTCATATATTTTAAACCGTAAAATATTTATCTTAAAAAATTAAAGAAACAAGGAAAGATTCACTTCTGCTCTGTATTAGTGTTCGCGTGGGAAAAAGGCACCATTTTACGGCTCGGAATAATAAAATGATTATTGCGAGTTAAATTGCTGATGCTGCTGTTCTCATACGAACATCGTTAAATTCCTACCTGTATTTGAGGCAAGTTTCAGTGGCCACCACTTTCTATAGAACTTTTAACATTTTTTACTATTAAGAACTGGTAAAGGATTTTTGTATTGACTTGGTGTGGCAGACAGGGCTGTTAAAAGATGTATCTGCAAGGTACAAAATTTCACAGTGCAAAATTTCAACCGAGTTATTTTCTAACGGGAGCCAGAATTTATACATGCATCTATTCATTTCAATTACCACAGTCAAAGACATAGTCATCCTTATGAACAATATTATATATCATAGTAATATTAATTTTCACATCTCCGTCTTTTTCCGCTAGCTAGTTTCCAGTCTTTTTGGACACGAGATTTGCTGTTTGATGGTATGTGTTCACTGTTTCAGGCTCCATCCCATGAAACAGCAGGAGCGTGACCAGCTGTGCCAACTGGCGACGCTGTATTCGCTCAAGATGTCGACTGACCCTACACTCACATGCCCTGTGCTCACCAAAACAAGGTAATGTTAATTGCTAGTGGAATCATCACAGTGACACAATTCCTCCAACTCCTAGCTGAAAAGAAATGGGTCAGAGAAAATCTCTGTCCATCACCCTTCCCAAGTCCCTCACAGTTGAACATCTTTTCTAGAAAACAGTGTTCTGCATAGAGCTGAGTCAGCTAAGTACATGAGGTACAGAAGTCGTCCTGGTATGTCTTCTTCAGTTCCTGTGGTTTTGTTTGCTGCTAATGTTTGAGATTGAAATGTGTCATTGTGCAAAACGTAAAGTTATGAACCTATGTACTGATGAGTTAAAACCGAACAAAAATGGTTTTGAAATATGGAGGTATGTCTGTTCTGTGACCTGTTGAGGTCATTTATATGTAAATCTCTTAATTTGTGTAGAATCGATGTTTGAAAGTTTAACAGGTCTGAAGGCTGCAGTAGCATAAATCACTGAAGAGACAGTCCTGTATGAGGGGCAGTTATGACCAGCAGATTCACAGCAGTTATTTTTTGAAACAAACACTTTGATAGAACAGTATATTTTAACATGTGCAGCATCTAAAGGGTCATATATTTCCAGTTTGTGTTATCACTCCAATAAGGAAAGAATAGAAAAAACCGACCAACTAATCGTCTCAGAAATATGATACTGTACATACTGAATGTTTTAATATACATTGTCTCAGGCAAATGTTTAACTTTTTCTCAAGTTTCTTCTGAATCTGTAAGTCAAAATTCTTAGCTAAGCTGTTGGGAATCGGGCTTACGTAGTTTTTTAGATCCATTGACTGTCAAATATCAACTCTACACAGATGAATGGCTTTGAGGGGTGTTAGAACGCACACACGTCTCTTTCAGCCTATCGAGCTGGAGTATTTTCCTCCTGAGGAGAAAGAAGAGTATGTGAGCAAAAGTCTGCAGGCTGTCATCACTGTTGGAAAAATCTGCTAGATTGTTAGGCTGCATCATGTACCTCTTCAATCTGTTGTTATGTGGTCGACATTTTGACCCCTTTTACTGGGATATTCTTTAGGATCTTCTGTTGTCCCGTTTTAGCTTAGTGCTGTCTAACACCAGTATTGCATTCACTTCTAAAAGGGAATTTTCCCATGATAGTTATGATGAATAAGGTTCATTGTGTGAAATTTTTCTGGCTGCTGCTGTTAGGCTAGTAGCATTGTGTAGGTACCGATAACAGGTAATGGGAGAGATGTGACGGGATGTTTACTGAAGTATTATTGTCGTGCCGTGGAAGAGGGGCTTCCCTATAGTCGTTTGTATTCTTCACGCACTGTGGCAGGATATTTTCCGTCTCGATGGTGGAGGGCCTCGTAGCTGAAATATGTTGGCTATTTTGGCTATGGGCTTGGCAGCACTGGGAACTGGAAAGTGCCACCAGTCCTCTGTAAGCTCTGGGCAAGCTTCAGTGACCACTGTACGGTGTAGTGGTGAACCATTGTGTGTCACAGGGAATGGGGATCTTGGCGTGACAGCCTCGATCATAAGGATGGTGTAAACCTCTATAAAATGAAAGCCTCAGTTTCAGTGTGTGATGAGATGCATGGCTGTTTAGGTGGAACAGTCATTGGTGGAGAACCTTCTGTACCTCAGTTGTATAATGCTTAGCTAGGCATGCAGGGCTCTATTGAGGTGGACTTGTATTTCCCTAGATGCTCGTGGAACTGAGATGGAACCCTTCAAATCTCCTCCTCCTCCTCCCCCCAGTGAGATGGATTTACCATCTGGGAGTACTCGCACCCAGTCATCAAAACAAATGAGGGAGGCTAGTCCCCCTGATAATCAAACTGTACTTAGTAACAGGGTTCAAGGAGTCATAAGTCACAATGTGTCCGTGGTGAAGAAGAGCATGGAGGAGATGTTTGAGAAAATGTTCCCTTTCTATATACGTAAATGTTTAGAAGGGCTTGCTGGAACTTTAAAGTCTATTAAACAGTTACGTAATAGTTCCATTTTTTGTCGAGACTAAATGGTCAGAGCAGGTGGAACTTGTTAAGAAGTCACACAAATTAGGTGACTATGATATTGTTGTTGAGATGCACACCTCTCTCAGCTCGAGCAACAGTGGGTCACATGCAGTCATTTCATGGCCATAGATATATTAGAGCCTGAACAAGAATTGGCGTCATAGGGTACAATGGATGTAACCTACAATTCTCCAAATCTACCTGAACGCATTGTGGCAGGGTTCCTCTGACTTAAAGTTAGGTCTTATGTACCTAACCCTATGCAGTGCTACCAATGTCGGCGTTATGGCCATACAGTGATGAGTTGTGGCGAAGTGACCTATGGGAAATGTGGACAGGCAGTCTATGAAACTGAAAGTGACTGCCCATCTCCAGCAGTCTACATTAACTGCTCTGGGAGTCACCTAGTCTGGCGCTGACGCTACTCTGTTTTTGCTGAAGAATGCAAAACCTAGGAAATAAGTGACCAAGCGGAGCCCCTACACAGAAGCCAAAAAGTAATACAAGGTGACGAAATCCCGTCTTTGCCACTACTTATGCTTACATAACGCAGAAACCTGCTCCCAAAGTTGACACTTCAACACAAATGACATCCAGTGTACCACTATCCACCACCGTTACCTGTACTTGCACTTGTATGTGCCGAAGCAAGGTAGTAAAGATATAGGGATCCAAGCAGCTGTGACAGAGGAGGCCAGTATTATTCTAACAGTGAGCACCGAGAAGGCACTCCAAAAGCTGAGTGCCTCTCAGTGTCCACATTACTCAAAGCAGAGTGCCTGGATACCCCGTTTCCCCCCTCACTTGTGAAGGGAAAAGGAGGAGGGACATGGCGTCAGCTTACGGGCGCCTTCAGGTGTCATTCTGGCTCACCTTATTGATAATGAATACATTGTGGATTTTGATGCCTCGTCACCAGCCCCAGGCAGTCCCTTCACTCCCAATCACTCTACAAGTGCCTCACCACACCAGCACAAGTATACTGGTAAATCAAAACCACACCCCTGAAATGGCTCCCATACTCCAGTGGAATATGAATGGATGCAGGTCTCATCTGTACAGCACGGGACAGACCTTTTGGCCTCGGTCTGCAGGAGACTCATTTTAATTGTACTGATGTGCCTGTAGTTGGAGGCTATACCTCTGCAGAAAACGCAAACTTGCTGGTGGAAGAGCGAAGGAGGGTAACGGTATTTATCAAGGACACTTTCCACTTCTCACCTGCGCTGCTATAATGGTACAAGCAGTTGTGTTTTGCATAATGGCCAATGTTGCTCTCATGAGCCCTTGACAGTGAGGTCCTTGTACATCTAGATAAACTACACTGTCCCTTTCTACTTTTAAGGGACTTCAGTGCACATAGTGTTCTATGTGGTTCTAACATCAGGGTCAGATACTTGAGGATCTGACATGTAGTATGGATATGATAATGATGAACATGGGTCAAGCTAAACATTTTAGCACTACTACAGGTTCGTCTGTGGCCATAGACCTCTCTTTCTGCATGCTTGCCCTTGCAGACTTTGCTCAGTGGGGAATGGACAATTACCTTCATGAAACTTCCTGGCAGATTAAAACTGTGTGCTGGACCGAGGCTCAGATTTGGGACTGTTGCCTTTCACGGGCAAGTGCTCTACCAGGCTGTGGCAAAGCCATGTCTCTGCAGTATCTTTTCTTCCAGGAATGCTAGTTCTGCAAGATTTGCAGGAGATCTGTGAAGTTTGGAATGTAGGAGATGAGGTACTGGCGGAGGTAGAGCTGTGAGGATGGGGTGAGAGTCGTGCTTGGGTAGCTCAGATGGTAGAGCACTTGCCTGCGAAAGGCAACAGTCCCGAGTTCGAGTCGTGGTCTGGCACGCAGTTTTAATCTGCTAAGAAATTTTATATCAGCGCACACTCTACTGCAGAGTGAAAATTTCATTCTGGAATTACCGTCATGGTAATGACTACTATCCTATCTGGATCAGTTTGCCCGACGGAATAGATCCTGAAAGGAAGCTGCTAAGATGGTTGCCCAGAGAGGCTAACTGGATGCATTACAGGCAGTTCGCTGTTTTCGAGCTGTCCGATAGTGTCCAGGATGAGTCGGTCACATTACAGCCGTGATTCACCATGCCGCTGATGCATCCATCCCACAGTCAATGGGAATACATATGAGAAGAATAATTTGGGAAAGCAAGCAGAGGTCTTGGCAACAGTAGGTCCAAATCCACAAGTAAAGTATACGAAGCCATCAGGAGGATCTCAGGGCATATCTTACAACCTCGAGTAGCAGCTGTATGAGAGCAGGGGTCTTTCCTAAGACTGCTGAGAGACATTGCTCAGACAATGGCTGAATCGTGTAAGTCCGTTACAACTGATTCTAGCTAGGATCCAGATTTGTCACTCTCGGGAGACATAGGAGAAAGATGATTTTGTTTTCCATTTCACCAACAGGGAGGAATACAACCAGCCTTTCTCTCTGTGGGCATTGGATTCTGAATTGTCGGTAGCTTGTGATACTAGACCTTGACACAACCTAGATAATGTACAGTGTAGTGCAACAGTTGGACCGCAGTCGAAGGCTTCATCTCTTCAACGAAATTTGGATGATCGGAGACTTTCCCAACTCGTGGAAAGAATCTTATTTTAATCCCAAAATTAAAACCTGGGAAGGTCAGACAAATCCCAATAGTTATTGTTAACATTAGCCTGTCATGTTGTATAAAAAAGACACTGGATCATACGTTCAGCTGATGCCCAATGTGGGTTCTCAAAACCAGGTCCTTATTAAGTCACTCCTAGTTTAGGTTCAAGAGGTATAACTCCATACTCCTGACCCTGCCCAAAGCAGCAATTCAAGCTCTCCTCCATAATCCATGCGTTATCAATGTCTTCTTCAATTTGGAAAAGACCTATGATACTACATGGAAGCATAATATTTCATTGCAGCACTGTCAGTGGGGATTCTGTGGACATCAACTCGTGTTCATGTGGTCCTACATCTCTGACAGGTATTTTGGATACAAGGTTGGAATTGTCATGTCTTGACTGTTTTAACCAGAATAGTGTTCCTCAAGGCATTGTTTTAAGTATCACAGCACTTGCCATTGCAATAAACAGTATTATGTCCTCAGTGTGGTGCCCCGTACTGTGTTCCTTGTTCGTGGATGACTTCTCCATCTTGTGTGCGTTCACCAACCTTGCAATAGCTCCTTGGCAATTGCAATTGATGATCAGATGGTTGGAGAAACGGTCTTACACCACAGATTTTAAATTCTCCTCAGAGAAAACGGTTTGTGTTGATTTTAATTGCTCCCACTCTTTTTAATTCACTCATTTTGAAAGTGGAGGATTCAGTCCTCAGTTTTGAGAAAAATGTGAAATATCTGGGCCTCACTTTTGATGAGAAGCTTCACATGACTACCACAGCTGAAAGAACTGAAACTGAGATCTCTCAAAGCCTTAAACGACCTTCAATGCATCAGTCATAGGTCTTGGGGAGGCAACGGGATGTGTCTGCTCCAACTTTATAAGGCCTTTGTGTGATCCCAGCTTGAATACAGATGTCAGGTTTATGGATCAGCAAGGCCTTCATACCTCAAAACACTGGATACAATTCACCGGGAGGGTATTAGGCTGTCAGCAGGAGCCTATTGCTAGAGTCCTGTTGCTAGCATGTGTGCAGAGGCCCGTGAGCCTTCGCTGTCTATTTGACGTTTTCTTCTCATGGTACTCAAAGCATATAGGGCTTTATCTGTTCCTACTTGCTAACAGTCATCACTAGAACAGTTGGTTCGTGAGGTTGTTTGGGATCCATGTGAGAGAGAGCCTTGAATTATTACAGGTTGGGGGGATTAACGTCCAAAGCCAGGGGTGAAGTCGGGCATTCCCTGGCTACTAATGACAGTCAGATTACTTTTGGAACTAACTGCTTACAGGAAGTATTATACCCCAAACTATATTTTCAAAATTAAATATAATGATATTTTACATTGCCACCCACATTTCATTACTGTTTACATTGGTGGGTCTAAGCAGAGAGGTTTTATCGATTGCTCTGTCTTGTTCCCCAACACTGTCCCCAGGGTAGGGCTCCCAGAGCAGTTTTCAGTGTATTGCACAGAACTGTTTGCTATCCTGAGGGCAGTGGAGCAGATGAGATGGCATCATGGCAAGAAATTCCTCATCAGCTCAGACTCTCAAAGTACCCTCCTTGCTGTTGGTCATATGCGTCCAGCAGATCGGATGGTGCAAGATGCTCTCCTTCTCTTGCACAGGCAGTACAAGGAAATAATTCTCTGCTGGATTCTAGGACACACACATGGATGCAGGGAAATGAATATTCTGATGCAGCTGCTGAGGAGACATGTTCCCTTCCACCTTCCACTTGCTGTTCAGTCCCCCTAGAGGCTGTCACTTCATTTGTGCCCAAGAAGACAATGTGTTGGTGGGAGGCTCTGTGGCTGGAACTGAGGAATAATAAATTATGCTCTGCAAAATCTGCAGTGCGACTGTGGCTTACCTCCTTCCACTCACAATGAGCTGAAGAAGTCGCCCTTATTTCCTGTTGACACAGGGCTTCCTCTTACACGACACGGAGCACTCAGTGTGCCACAGATGTGTGACACAGCTGTCAGTAAGACATATTTTAATTGAATGTGTTTTATACGATGCTAATGGCCTTGCCGCAGTGGTAACACCGGTTACCGTCAGATCACCGAAGTTAAGGGCTGTCGGGCAGGGCTAGCACTTGCATGGGTGACCATCCGGCCTGCCGAGCACTGTTGGCAAGTGGGCTGCACTCAGCCCTTGTGAGGCAAACTGAGGAGTGACTTGATTGAGAAGTAGCGGCTTCAGTCTCGTAAACTGACATCCAGCTGGGAGAGCGGTGTGCTGACCACATGTCTCTCCGTATCCGCATCCAGTGATGTCTGTGGGCTGAGGATGACACAGCAGCCGGTCGGTACTGTTGGGCCTCCATGGCCTGTTCTGGCAGAGTTTACTTTAGTTTAGTTTAGTGTTTTATATGATGACCTGACAGATGATCTGGGTCTCCCATAGGATTAACTGATAAGGTGAGTGTGGTTCGAATTTTAAGATTTTGTGTGATGTCCACTCTTCTTCCCAAAATAGTGGGTGTGAGATTTGCATGTGTCACAGAGTGGCTTGGTCATCCATAATTTCCAAGTAGTCACGCAGCCATCTGTACCCTTTTAAAATGTGTTTGTCCTGGTATCTTATTCCTGGTTTTATCTGGCTATTAAGCTGTGTTCCATAGGAATTTCATTAGGGCTTTTCTGTTGCTCATCTTGTCATGGTTGCCTTTCAGTTGTTGTGGGAGGCTGTAACATGGTTTCCAGATTTATTTTTTTGTCTTATAGATTTTCACCATGCAGTTCTGTGTACGAGGGCTGTCCAGAAAGTAACATACATTTTGGTCAGCCGCAATGGTGGACGGGGCTACAGCCACCATCTCGGTGCCGTAATGGTCTTACACTCGGTACACATCCGATCTGTGTCTCTGCTACTTCTTTTTCTGTGACGTGTTGAAATGTGCTGTGCAGTAGAAAATCCTGCCATTTCTGAGGTGCATTCTGTGATTAGGTTTTTGTTGGCAAAAAACTGCAAGCCAGTTATCAACCACTGGCAAAGTTAAGGCGGACAATACAAAACAAGCATCTGGCAAAACTTAGCGCAAATTTTCATGACAACACCCATCCAGACTCGACTGATTGTACAGGAGAGCTCCTACAGCGTTTTGGATGGGAGGTGTTGGATGATCAACCATACAGCCCAGATTTGCTGCCAAGCAACTAACACCTCTTCCCAGAAATGAAGGCACGGCTTGCTACATGACGCTTTGATACTGATGCTGAACTGCAAGACGGTATAAAGCAGTAATTGCAGTCACAGGTGGTAGATTTCAGCAGAGACGATATTGAAAAACTTGCACCATGGTATGATTAAAACTTCTTGAATTTGAATGGCGATTTTGTAGAACAGCTGAAGAGTGCACCTTTAAGGAGAGTTGGAACATCCTATTCAGACAATGTTAATCTTAGTGACTTGGCTTCCCTGCATTTCAGGAACCGCTGTAGCCATTGACATGAAACTTTTACGGGACATTAAACTGTATGTTCCGAGTCTACTGAAGTTCAAGAATTGCATTTCAGCCATTGCTTTCGGAAATACAGTGTTTTCATTACACAGTTAAAATTTTGTGTACTTTTGTGTATGTTGTCCTAAATAATTTTATTTATACATTACAGTATGTTCTTCTTTTAGTTCAGTAGACCCAGGATATGTATGTTATTACTCCCTGAAAACTTGAATACTCTACTGGAAGTGGTATCTGAGATTTAGGGAAAAATGCAACAGAAAATGTAAGTTTTCAGGAACAGTTTCTAAAGTTTCAAAAGACTGTAACTCATTTAATATATGCTTAATTTTTTATTTTTAGTCACTCAGAAGCACCCTGCACCAAACTGTATATCATCCTCTTTTTCCAAGATTTTTCTTCTTTCTGGTCTCCTTTCTTAGTGACCAACTGTGCTGCATACTCTGCTTTATCAATGTGAACCTTGTCCATCCATGAAAGTTCTCTGATGCAGTTTGCTCCGCGATTAATTCCCATATGTTGTAGCACTTTCATCCTACCAATGTTGCCATCATTAAAAGCGATAGCAGCATCACTGACCCCCCACTTTAGTGTCTTCATTCCAACAAAAACATTTTTTGGTAAGAGAGTCCATATAAGATTATTGAAGGACTCATTGGGATTTTGAGTCTGACCATGCAGACAGACACTTTTTCAGTAATTCAGGATTTGCAAGGTATCTATAAATAGGTTTTATGATATCCATGACTGCTGCTGGGATGAACTGTTAGTGGCTGTATGAACTGTTTGAGTACTGGGCATTGTGGTAATTGCATCATGAATCAGGTCCAGGAGGGCAAAGGTGGTGTACTGGTTTTTCATCAGTTGACAGTCTGTGGCAGAAGGTAGTGCATACTACCTGCTTCATTTTCAACAAATCCTCAGTAATATTTCTAATGGCCATCCCATAATATTGCTGTAGTTCGCCAATCATTTTGTCTGTCAGCCTCCCTCTTATGGTTTTACCATCAGAAAGTTTCTTGTCTCTCAAATTTTGTTTAAACTTCCTCAACCTGGTGCCCATACTCTTCTGCTCATGACCTTTAAGACACAGCAATCCACAAAAAATTATGGATTTTATTAGATCTTGAAGTAATGCACGTAACAATTTTAACATTTTCAACCGGTGTAGATTATATTTAGAAAAATAAAATAAAATACTTCCCATGTGAGTTTATAAGTGATATATTGCAAATTTTAAGATCAGATAAAAAACGGAAATTTTAGATTTTTGTTTTTCTAGATCCCCTTAAAGTGTAAATGATAAAATTGCATTTTTCCATATTATTAATTTTTTTATTAAAAAACTTCTGGATAGCCCTCATATCATAGTGCAAGGGCGCTGATAACCTGGCCGTTCACTGTGCCCACACACAGATCGTCATCAGCTAGCACTCGTACACTCTTGGAACCTCTATTGTAGTCGCAGTCCTTATGATGTTCCAGTATTGCAGATTTTGTAGCATGCATTAAACACATTTGTATTCGTCCTCTTCTTTCATAAATTCATTTACTGTCCTTTCAGTTTGGTTGTGTACACTTTGTCGCAATCGCACGTCACTTTGTTAGACGCTGCAGTGTCGAGATGATTGGGTGGGTCCATTTTGTTTCAGAGAAAGTCCTTTACTTCATTTTGACTGATACATGTGGAATTCATACAATTCTGCAGCCTACTGACCTAGAAGATTTCACCTTCGATGTAAGTGAATCACAATATGCTGAAATCTGTGGACTGAAATACATATGGTTTACATATTGTTTAAAATACCAGAGGGAAGAATCTGACTACTGATAACTTGCTAACTTAGATGCTTTCTATTGTAAGTATAAAATCAGAGTGTATATGCCCCAGGACAACTCCGATAACTTTTCAGAATTCTGGGAATTTTTATTACTTTAGTTTTCAGTTTAATTTATGTAATTTTGACTTGTAAGAACTGATAGCCTAACAAAGAATTTTACTTTAGCCTGCTACTGCAGCAATAAAACAGAACTGAGAGAATCGCACCAAAATAAAATTTTAGTTGGAAAGCAAATGTGCCATTTACAACCAGCAAAATGCACCAGAGGCTTTAGGGCAAAGACAGTGCAATACTTCATAACAATCAACTGCTTTTGATGAGTGTGACACCACAACTATTTACATTTCTAAAGGGCACCAGATTGCAGCGATCCGTCCTGTGGGTGACCAATAGCTTCATAGATGCACATGTTTAGGCAAATCTCAGCAAAGGTTGCCAACTACTGGTCACGTGAAAATCCCATGCAGTCTGATGAATCACATGCAATTTGTGCACACTCTATCACTGCTTGGCTGGTTAGCAGCAACATGTGGCAATATGGTTGAGACTTGTTTCTTTCTTTATAAGTAAGGTTGAGCAGTTTTGTTTTGCTTTGCCCACATTGAGTAAGAAATTTATGTTAGAATTTAAAGTTATCCAGGGATGACAAAGAACTAATACAAATACACCCTCCAGTGTTGCAGCCATTAGCATTTTGAAGCTAGTGCTATAGAGTTAGAATTGATGGGAAGTTCATAATCGCGATTCAGTGGGCTCCCTTTTACAATTTTGAGTGGTTTATGATATTATTATACTATTATTAAAGGTTTTAACTTCTAAACAGAATCACATACGTATCCACTTTAATGTTAAAAGGACATTTTAATTTAAATGTTCTGGGTAAAATACAATTCTACAATTATACTCAAATTCCTCATTGTTTCATGTAATCTAACTCTCCTTCATACAGTTTATAACATTCAGGACTAATAAATGTGAAACGAATTGTATTGGCACATTGAAAGATGTAGACAACTCATTTGGCGTTAGTGGAAAATGTAATGTATTTTGTAAGGTAACCTACAGTTTGCAAAAAAGTGTTTCTAAAAAAGTTTAATAATTTATAATTCTCATTTATTTTAAATTTATGTTTTGTGAGTATTCTTGGCAATAAAGAAACTAGCTGCAACTGCTGCTTAACATAGCAGTTCATTTTCCATAGCAGAATGTCTCGATACAGTGAGTTCATAATACTGATTGAAATCGCTTGGCAAGTCACTTATGTGTAGGGTGAGTGAACAATTACAGGCAATATCACATTCGATGGATCGTTGTAATCCATTGCTTGTTTGTGGGGCCCTTAACAGATTGGGGAAAATATTGTGAATGCTTGTTTGAGAAGCATTACTTTCACAGTAAATTTCCTTTTATGCAAGATGAATTATGTTAAGTGCACGAATTTCTTAAATTATGGATCATTTGACTCTCATTTGGAACTTAACACTTTGAGGACCAGCCACATAGAAAAATTTCAGACCTAAAAGACCAGCCATTTATGCCTTTATGTAAAATTTTACTGCCGCATTATTTCACATATCTTAAAGAGTAACACACACTAAAAAAGACTAATATTATATATGAAAGCTTAGCTTTTCTTGTATCTATATCTGCTGTCATTGGTAGACTATATCACCTGACATAAGCTATGACTGACTGACAAAAGCGCCTCACAATCTCGATTTCAGTGCTTCGGAAGCTACCGTGCTGTATTTGGTGGAGTTCATATTTGTACTTTCGTAGTATAAAAGTATGCAGTGTATGTGTGCTGCGAAGTTCTACGCTGCTGTATGAAACCTTTACCATTCAGAGAACTGCTAAGTTTTTCACCTCTGAGGGAAAGTATTTTTGTCACTTAACATGGAAAAAAGTGTATTTTTAACCAGGAAAAACCTTTTTTCCCCACATATACACCCTGAAAATATAGGTATGAAAAGTTGTCTGCAGAAATCAGGCTGAGGGCAACAAAGGGAAGTCTGTATGTTGGACAAGGACTACAACAAAGGAGAAATTTAGAAAGGGAAATTAAATTCAAGGGGAATAAATAAAAGCTTTGTAGTAGCCAATGCCATTGTAATTGTCAGGCATAGCAAAGGACTTGGGACAGCAGTTGAATGGAATGGATAGGAGCTTTTGAAATGTGATGCTACAGAAGAATGCTAAAGGTAGACAGGTATAACGAGTAACTATTGAGGAGATAATGAATGGAATTTTGTAGAAGAAAGATTTATGGCAGATCTCAACCAAAAGTCGAGGGATCTGTTGATAGGACACATCCTGAGATATCGAGGAATCTACAGTTTGGTATTGGACAGACTTAGGCATGAATGCAATAGTGAGGTTCAAATGTACCGTATTTACTCGAATCTAAGCCGCACTCGAATCTAAGCCACACCTGAAAAATGAGACTCGAAATAAAGGAAAAAAAAATTCCCAAATCTAAGCCGCACCTGAAATTTGAGACTCGAAATTCAAGGGGAGAGAAAAGTTTTAGGCCGCACCTCCAAATCGAAACAAAGTTAGTCCATTGTAATATGAGACACAATTTAGGTCGAATGAATGACGGTACAGCTACAGTAGTTTGGTTCGAGTCGAAAGCTTAGCAGTTAAGCTTTACCAGGTAGCCATTGCTATGCGTCAGGCGCTCCGTCCGTATTTATACAGATACCCTTCCATTTTCATGTGCTTCGTCTGGTTTGAATCAATTGCTTATTTTGCTTTGATCTGATAAGTGCCGTTTTCTATGTTATAGGTGTTTACGTCAGTCACTCGAAGTTGAAAATGCATTACTATACTGTGTCATGCATTGTTTGTCGCATTCTGATAGTGCGTGTTTACGGCCTGTCGCTGCTCGCGGCAATGGCTTGCTTTTGTGCGCGCTACCGCCGCCTACAATTTAAAAAAAGAGAGAAATCGTCTCATTAGCGAAACAACGGCAAGAGACTGCTATTTGTTGTTACTTACACTGCTGCTTTCTTTGATAATGATCAACAAGAACCAAATAATAGACTGCGTATGATAGAACATGTTCTGAACGAGAGTTTGGCGAAAATATTTCTCCGTTTGAAAATCTTTGCGGCCGCTTCTTTAGTACATCAAATTCTGCACAGAAATTAGTCATCTTAGATTTAAAAATCTAGTCAGTTGCCGTGCTTCATTTCTGACTGTATCACTATTAGGCATAAGAGTAATACGAATATAAACATGACACGATACGTATATTCTTCCGCGTTTGCTGTTGTCTCACTCTAGTTTCGTAGTTTATTTGGCAGACAGGATTTAAATGAGATAGAAGCAAACACGAAAGAATACATGGCAAAATGTTTATATTCGTATTATTCTTATGGTGAAGAGAATACTACATGTGATTCACATTTCATCAGGTTCCTATTAGCAACCATCTCTTCTCACAGGTAGGAAAAAATTCAGAACGTAGAGTTGGCCATATTGACAAAAATCCCAGTATTACCAGTCGGATTTTCGTAGTACATTGAAATTCGAAGATGAACAATACGGAATTTGTATTTACTTCGTTGGATTATGTATGAAAAAGCTGTGGTCAAAACTCGGGCGGAGAAAAAAAGCTCGTCTTCAAATTTTTTTTTTTAAATTTTATTTACCGACGCAGAGGTTTTGGCGCCAGTATTTGTCTTTGTGCCTACAAAGGATGCCTGTGTAGCGCTACATATATTCGACGGCAGAAGTTAGTTGTGGGGGCACCTATCAACATTTTTCAGAACTTCCACTTGCTTTGCACTCGATTCTAAGCCGCAGGCGGTTTTTTGGATTACAAAAACCGGAAAAAAAGTGCGACTTAGATTCGAGTAAATACGGTACGTATGTTGCATAGTTGAAAGGAGAGCTGCATCAAACTTGTCTTTGGGCTGAAGGCCCCAACAACAACAACAACAACAACAACAACAGGCTCAGTTAAAGTGTACAATTAGGCTGCAATTACCCCATTTAAGTTTTAAGTACTGCAGGTTATTCAGTGCAGAGAAACTGAACTCTCTCTTGAATGTACACGAGCACCATAAGTCGCGTTTGTGCCAGCAGATTTTGTAACAATGAAACTGCTCTCCCTGCAATCTGTGTGGTGAGACTGCGGCTGTTAACCTACCACCTAATTGGCCACGTGCGTACCCATGTCATCCCTCCTTACAGACAGGAAGTGGTCAGCCATGCCTCGTGCCCCACTTGACATTGTGTGGCTAGTGCAGTAGCTTACCGGAGCACCCTGGAACTAGTCGGAGGTGTGCAGTTCTTGCATGTTGTTGCTCCACAATTTGGTGCTGTGCAAGACTTTCCTGTAAACCATGAATTAACTTGTACTGTTTGAGATTGTTTAGTGAACTGGTACAAATCCAACCACAACATTGTTCTTCGTTTGGTTATTTGAAAGTTTTTGTAGCACTAGTTCTGCAGTGCTGCTGTAATAATTACTATGTCAAGTAGGATGAAACTAAAGTGTAACTTTCAGTAAGCCACAAATTATTTTGCATTTTTGTGATAAAACTTTGTAGCATTCTTTTTTATGCTAATCCTTAGTTCTTTTCCCTATGACTTACCTGTCCAGTCTGAGGTCCTTATTTTCAGGATTTAGTAAATTTTGTTGTTAGAGTCTGTGGCCGGATTCCCTTCCTGATGTCACAGTTGTAAAAGAACCTACAGGAGGAGAGTTGCATGTGCATCTGCTCGTGAGTTGTGTAAACTCTGTCCTGTGTTATCATATTTTAGCTGCAGCGTACCGTATTCTCGGAGATGAAATCTGGGACAGACCTGGCACTCGCCTGAAAGAATGTGGAAAGTATTGCCTGACACCCCAACTTGACTGGGCTTCTAAAGAAAATTGGTGCCCATTTTGTTCGCTTCAACTGTGTTATGTTCCTCTATATTCTTACCTCCGTAACTGAATAATTATTTTTGCCGACTGTCGAATTGAACACAGCTGGTAATTTATCGACATTCATTTATTTTCAGGAACACGATGCAAGCGGTGAGAGTCGAGCAGGTGGCCTTAGGACGGTTTCACCCTGCATCACGTCATCACCAGCACCATTTGAGTGATTTCAAGAAAAGAAGAAAAATGCCACAGCCAATGGGTACATATTTTGTCAGCATTTGACTCTAAAGTATATAGTTATTTTCAAAGTTCTGTGTCATTTAAATTAAACATATGATGTCAGTTATTGTTCATTATTACAAAAAGCTTTATCTCTCAACATCTGCATTTGCATCCATACTCTGCAAAACACTGTGAAGTGTACGGCAGAGGGTACTCCCATTGTACCCCATATTACGGTTTCTCCCCATCCCATTTGTATGCAGACAGAATGTGGGGAGAGGGCTGAAATGCCTCTGTGGAAGCTATAGTTTGCAATTTCTCCACGAGTGGTCCATAGGGGTCTGTAGAATATTTCTAAATTCCTCGCTTAATATTGTTTTCCAAAACACTGTGAGTAGGCTTTCACGGTACAGTTGCCTGTTCAGGTTTTTCGGCATTCGTGCATTGCTCTTTATGGTTTGAACAAACCTTTGAGTGTTCTTGCTCTCTTTCTCTGTATTCCTTATGTATCTCCAGTCGGTGCTATATGGTACATGTCCCACACGTGTGGTGCATTGCTCTTTTTCATACTGCTCAGTGCTGATTGCTCTTGTGGTCAATACGGAGGTCGTAAAGGGTCGGACTGACTTTTTGAAACAACCTGTTCTTGTGTAGGTTAGGGTCACATGTATCATATCCTGCAGCCACATACTCTGGTGGTTCCTCATTTCCAAGTGCACAGCATAAAATAATTTCAGACACTAAAAAATCCAGGATAGAATAATGACAATATTATGAAAAGGATTCTCTGCTACTCACCATATAAGAGTTGCAGGAAGCACAATAAAGAGATATCCACGTGTTTGACCTTTCGGTCAACAGACCTCCTTCTAAAGTAGAAAACACACACATTCACACAAGCACAACTTACACATATGTGATCACCGTGTCTGGCTACAGAGGTCGGACTGCATACAGCATCTCAGCATCTGCACTTTAAGAGAGAAGCAGTCTGTGTGTGATGAGGGTAAGTGCTGCTCGTGGGCGTGTGCAGGGACGTGGTGGGAAGAGGGTAGGACTCCTAGATGCAGTTGTCAGGATTGAGGGGGGAAGGGTGGGGTGGCCAGGAGAGAAGTTAAGGAGAGGAAAAAAGAGTAGTGGGTGTGTTGGTAGAATAGAAGGCTGTGTAGTGCTACGGTGGGAACAGGAAAAGGGGTAAGGTACAGGAAGGCTAGGGAGTCAGGAAGTTCGAGGCCAGGGGAGTTACAGGAACATAAGATACGTTGTAGAGAGAGTTCCCACGTGCCCAATTCAGAAAAGCTGATGTTGGTAGGATGGATCTAGGTGACGCACGCTGTGAGGCAGTTAGGAAGTGAAGCACATGGTGTTGGGCAGCATTGTTCAGCAACTATGTGGTCTATCTGGCTGATGGCCACAGCTTGTTGGTGACCATTCGTGCGGATGGACTGCTTGTCGGTTGTTGTGCCCACGTAGAAAGCAGCACAGTGGTTGCAGCTTAGTTTGTAGATCACGTGACTGCCTTCACAGGTAGCCCTGCCTTTGATGGCATAGGTGGCGCCTGTGATTGGAGTACGTGGTGGTGGGAGGATGTGTGGGGCAGGTATTGTATCTAGGTCTATTGCAGGGGTATGAGCAATGAAGCAAGGATTTGGGAGTTATGGTGGTGTAAGAACGAAAAAGGATATTGTGTTGGTTCAGTGGGTGGTGGAGTATCGCTGAGGGAGGGGTGGGGAGGATAGTGGTAGGATATATGTAATTCCAGGACATGATGAGAGGTAGGCAAAACCCAGGTGGAGAATATGATTCAGTTGCTCCAGCTATGGATGGTACTGAGTCACTTGGCAAGTGCTCCTCTGTGGCATGACAGTGGGTTTGTGATAGGGGGTAGGTAACTGGAGAGACAAGGCACAGGATTTATGTTTCTGTGAAAGGTTCGGATGACGGTTTCAGCATGTGGAGGCCTCAGTGATACCCTTGGTGTATTTGAAGAGGAACTGCTCGCCACTACAGCTGCGACTGCCACGAGTAACTAGGCTGCTTGAAAGGGACTTCTTAGTATGGAATGGGTGGCAGCTGTCAAAGTGGAGGTATTGCTGATAGTTCGTGGATTTGATATTGACAGAGGTACTGATATAGCCATCCATATGGTGGAGGTCAACATCAGGGAAGGTGGCTTGTTAGGTTGAAGAGGAGCTAGGTGAAGTGAATGTTGAAGGAGGTGTTGAGGTTCTGGAAGAATGCGGGTAGTGTGCTCACACCCTCATTCCAGATTACAAAGGAATCATCAGTGGATCTGAACCGGGTGAGGGGTTTCTGGTTCTGGGTGGTTAGGAAGGATTCCTAGATGATCCATGAATAGGTTGGCCATTGCAGGTGCCCTTTGCACTACCACAGATTTTTTGTGATTGATGCCTTCAAAGGAGATATAATTGTGGGTGAAGATATAGTTAGTCATGATGATCAGGAAGAAGGTTATAGGTTTGGAATCAGTTGGGCATTGGGAAATGTAGAGCTAAAAAGTGCAAGGCCATAGTAATTGGGGATGTTATTGTAGAGGGAGAGGACATCAGTAGTGACAAGCAAGGTGCCACGTGGTAAATGAGGAGTGACTGTGGAGGAAATAGTTTGTCTCTCTTAGATAGGAGGGTAGGTTATCGGTAATAGGCTGAGGATGTTGGTCGATGAGAGCAGAAATTCTCTCAGTGGAGGCACAGTGACCTGCCACAATGGGACATCCTGTGTGGTTGGGTTTTTGTACTCTAGGGAGAGGTTCTGTCCAAGAATTTTATAAAGAGACTGGGGATCCTGCTGGATTTCGAAAATGGATTTACTGTGGCAGGGTTGGTAGGTGTATGGGTGTGACTGCTGGCGCAGTCCTTCTGCCAAGTAATCTTTGCAGTTCAAAACAACAGTGGTGAGACTGTGTCAGCAGGTAAGATTATAAGGTCAGGATCAGTTTTTGGGTGTTGTAGTGCAGTTATTTCCATGGATATAAGCTTGGTTTACGTATTGAAGGATTCAGGGAATGGTTGTGAGGTGAGGTTCGATGTTAAGAAATTCTGGAAAGTTAGCAGGGGGTGATTTGGGGGCAGTGGGGATGGATCACAATTGGATGGAGGAGTGAACAGAGTCAGGCATGGTACAACTTTGCTCTTTGATTGAGTCTGATTGGTGGGGTTGGTGGCGAAAAATCATTTCCACTGTAGGGACTGGGAAAAGGAGAAAATATCTTTAGCAAGTCCTGCATGACAGAATTTGGGATTGGGGCAAAAGTTGAGGCGTTTGGAAAGGACTGATACTTATGGAGGGCTAAGGCTTTAGGAAGAAAGGTTCGTGATTTTTTTTTTTGGTCTGTTTAGGTTCTAGATTCTGTATTGTAGTGGGAGGGAGTTTTTGAAGGTGGGGTAAATTTAGTAGGCCTGTGAGGCAGGGTTTGTCAGCTGTGATGGGACATGTTGCAATGGTGATGGATAGTCGTAGCCCTAGGCAGCAGGAGGAGGTGAAGAGGTTGTAGAGTTGTTGTTGTTTTTTTTTTTTTTTTTTTTTTTTTTGAGGTGCCATTGTGCATGCTGCTCTAGTTCCTGAAAGGCAAGGCTTTCAGTGTGAGAGATGGGATGCAGGAATTTGGGATTGCAGAGGAGAAGAATTTTATGGTTGGGTGGGAGGTACTGCAAGGAGATTTGGACCTGAGTGACGTAGTTTTGCAGGATTAAGTTGGCGAGGGTTAAGGACTGGCAGAATTTGAACAGATGGAGATCATTGTGGAAGGAGGGGTTGCAGCTAGAGATGGCTGATTTGGTCAGGCCATTTTCAGCAGCGGGTCAGATGAGCCAGCCAACAATGCAGAAGCAGCATGTGGGACTGGGTTCTGGTTAGAGATAAGAAGCTCGTGTTGGGGCAAATAGAAGCGAAGATTCGTAATTCTTTTTCCCACATCCTGTACTTCTCTCTTATTTACCGTTGAAATTTTACAGATCTGAATCATGAACTGGATTTTGATATGAGCGTCTGTATTGAGTAATAGATTTGCTGTTTTACAAATATTTATTTTCCTAATTGTGTGATTTCAGTTGAATTAACAATATTTTGTTAGAAATCACTAATAATTCATGAGTAAAGTTAAGTCTTCCTCTTTTGAGTAATACTAATTCTGATATTTCTAACCTGTTCTCAGTTTTACAATGTCAAATACTTCAAATAAAACTACTGTCTTTGTTTCTAAAGAATTAGGTCATTATAGTGCCGTATGTTTACATTCCAGTGCTGGTTCCATTGTTTGATGAATAATACATACTATATTTCTGATACAAATTGGTCAGTTGCATTCTAAAGTCATTGTTTTCTTCATCAACTTCAGTGTATAAAATGGATAATTAACTGTAAATGCATACACAAAGATCTATGTGTGAAACAGTAAATTGTGTTCGACACCCCAGTCTCCTACATCGCAGTATGATACCTGGGATCCTAACCTTAACCACTGTATCGGTGGTTTCGAAAAGTCGGTCCCACCCCTCGGTCCCCATCTTCCCAGCCTAATTCTTTTCATTTTGTTTTACTTGGTTGTTGTCTGCCTTTTTACTGGGCGTCTTCTCCTCAGCTACCCAAATTTTATTTATATGTAGTAATTTCCCTGTCCTTCCCCATTCTCGTCCAAGCTGAGTGTGTACCCTGGTGCTGATGTGTGTGTGTGTGTCATGATAAATTCAACTCTAAATGTTTTAAAAGAACTATTTTTTGAGTAGTAGTGTTTTGGAAATTTATTCACTTTCCAATTACTTGAGGATAAAAACTTTATAACAGTGCTGGTGTGGGACACGAATAGTTTGTCAGGATTTGCTCGAGTCTTCTGTGTGTGTTGCAGGGTTTCGGTAATAGTTTGGGAGACAAGTGTGACGTCTGGGGAAGCTGCAGACAAACTGATGGTAGTCGTGCAACAATTCTTTGTTAATTTACTCGGCTCAGACAGTCTTGTGAGTGTGTACTATTCTCTGGTTGGACGGGTGTTCCCTTGTAATATTGCAGTGCCAAGACGGCCGACAGTAGCATATGGCGGGCAGTGTGCACGCACTGCTCGGGAGGCAGTGCTGACCTGGCTTCTCCAGTACTACACCGACACTGGCAGGTGAGCGTGTCTCGTAGCTTCCTGTGGCACGGAGCGGCGACTGGTGGTGGTTCCTGTGAGGATGTTGCACTGCACCACCCTCCAGTCCCCAGGTGGTAGAGCACTTGACCGCCAAAGGCAAAGGTCCCGAGTTCGAGTCTCGGTCCGGCACACAGTTTTAGTCTGCCAGGAAGTTTCATATCAGCGCACGCTCTGCTGCAAGTTGAATATTTCATTCTAGAAACATCCCCCAGGCTGTGGCAGAACCGTGTCTCAGCTATATCCTTTCTTCCAGGATTGCTAGTTCTGCAAGTTTTGCAGGAAAGCTTCTTTGAAGTTTGAAAGGTAGGAGATGAGGTACTGGCAGAAGTAAAGCTGTGAGGACAGGGCATGAGTTGTGCTTGGGTAGCTCAGATGGTAGAGCACTTGCCCGTGAAAGGCAAATGTCCCAAGTTGGAGTCTCTGTCAGGCACACAGTTTTAATCTGCCAGGAAGTTTCAGATCAGTGCACACTCCACTGCAGAGTGAAAATTTCATTCAAGATTATTTTACTTTGCCCTTATTTGATGCAAATTTGATTGCATTGAATTGTAGGAATACTGTACTGGTCTTGGAAGGATGATTAGAAACTGTATTAACAATGTAGTCAAAGCTGGCATTTTTAAGGCTCCTGCTAATAGTGCTTGATAAAATATGAAGGAACAAATAACTAATACGTCCAACCACAACTAGCCATCTGCTTCAGAAAATGAACTGACCAACGTCTTCGAATGTCTTAAATCTGAACGAGTGGCTTTTGCTCTCAAATATTGCCGTGCAGTATGTGATCTAGAATTAAAATTTTCAGATGATTCATTTTAAATGTGTCAGATTTCGTAAAATGTTGTGATTGGGTGTCTCTTTGGATCAAGGTAACCTTCCATTACTCGGCTATTTTAATACCACCGTGCACCTGTATTTTAGTCATAAATCACACTGATTTGAATATGGAACCCAGGTCTCTCCAACAGACTTTCAGTATTGAGTTGACAATAACTTTCACCACGATTAAGTGAATGTTGTATTTATTCTACATAAGAATGAATGCAAAACTAGACAAACTGATCTCCTCTTGAGCTCTTGATAGCTCAAGAACTCTTTGTTAAATAAGTGAGTATCGCTTCTCCAATAAAATCAATAACATAGTAATGTAATGGTTTCATTAAAAAGAATCATGGCACACATTTATTCCTTGAGGCTTTTTCAAGGCTTGTGCTGTGGCTCAACTGCGTCTCAGTACTTGCTGACCTATTTTGCAAGGTGTGCGCACATTGCCAGAGCCACGGTGCCTCGTCGTACTCCGGAGGAGATGATGGAACTTGTAAAATACCTATAATCGTCAATAATATGAAATGACACTGGCTGGCAACCCGACACGTGTCTACTCATTTGTATAAAAAATGATAAGAATTTTTGCACTTCTAATGTAACAGTTAATGTGTTTGGTATGAAGGATGATTAAACTAAATTACAGAAACCACACTCGCAGTTATATTCAAAGTTATGTTGGCCCCAGGTTGGAACGTATTTCCGAAACACAACTAGTGTCAGTGTCGGATTCCCATTTTGGAGAAAGCGGGGAGGGGGGGGGGGGGGGACTGGAGTCAGTTCCTTTTCATTTCTTCTTTCACTCATTTGTCATGTTCTGTGGATCCTGTCAAGAAGAACCAGCTTCAGGGATGTGGAATAAGTCAAAAATTATTTTAACAAAAGCTAAGAAAATCGTGTAAGAGTAATTTGAGAAGTTCTTGGAATGAAATTTTAAGAAATTGGTTACCTCAGAGAACCTTTATTTTTTTAATGTAGACTCCTTGTGCACTAATGTGCTTGCTCCAGCAATGTTCCAATGCCTTGCTTGCATGCCGAACATTAGATTTCCCTGCCAAATCGGGTGACATTGACAACAATTCATAACTCAGGTAATGTATTTTTGTGTTTTTTGTGTGGAAATGACACTTCTGTGCAAGCACACATAATCATGATGAAAGATCGCTTTTCTCCTTGCCAAATCTGGGTTTTGCCTCCCCTTCCCCCCCCCCCCCCCTCCCCCCCCCCCCCTCCCCCTGGAGGTTAGTGGAGTATTGTTCTGTAATTGTTCGACAAGTCGGATGATAATTTCTCAGCAAAATCCCTTACACATTCCAGAAAACTGACACCACAGCCTTTCTGGCTGACTGTATTTTCCCTTGCTTTCTTTGGTGGTGGTGACTCAACATGTTTCCACTGCTTTGCTGTTGTTTTCTTTTCTCTTTGGGATATAGCAGTGAGCCGAAGTTTTATCTGTGGTCATAATCTGGTTCAAAAAAATATTGTTAGCTGCTTTGAAAAGAGGTCCAACATTGTTCTGAGATTTCCATCCTGATGCATTTCTGATCCTGCAATAAGAGTCACGGCACCGGTCTGTCACGTGAATCTCCCATTTACAATTCTACTGTTAAAATGAAATACGCCCATTCAGATCAAATCCCTACAGCTTCAGCAGTACCTCACGTTTCGTTGGGGATCCAATAATTCCTGGGGTATTGGCACATCTTAGCCAACCACTATGTAGATCATCATCTAAGCTGATCTGACAAAATTTAAACTTGTTTGCCCACTTAGCAGCAGTTGAATACAAATGTGCAAAGTCCCCCACTGCATTCTGAAAACTGGAATGAATTTCTTTTGCTTCCATACCTCTCTTTAAAAAGAAGGTGCTTGAATTTAGATTTTTTTTATTTATATCTAATTATTTTATTTTTTATTTAATTTAATTTTTTTATTTTATTTTTTATTTTTTTATTTTATTTTTTATTTTTTTATTTTATTTTTTTATTTTTTTATTTTATTTTATTTAATTATTTATTTTTTATTTATGTATTTTGCAACCCTCTTTCACAAATCACAATACAGGAATGATAGACATGCCTGCACCACAGATCTCTACCTAGAGCACTGATGCATCACATATTTCCTCATAAAAATATTGTTACACGGAAACCTCATTGCACTAAGAATGAATATGTTGATGATTCAGACTATCGTTGTAGCATCAAATTTGTCTTGCATGTTATCTGTAAATGCCATTCGTGCTTATTTGAACTAAATTTAACCACACAAAGTAAAAAGAAATATTCTGCTCGAGGGAAAAAATGGGGGGAAAATGTGCTTTGTAAATTTCTGCCTGGAATCCTGCTTTGTCACTCATCAAACAACAGGGACTCAGACTTTGTACTACTTGTACAGTCATTGTTAATTAATATTTCATTATTGATGAAGTCTGTCTCGGCTTAACTTGTATTGTGTGGTGGCTCTAGCTGTTTACAGTATGTGTTGTCATTTGGCATTTGCTGTCTTTTGGTTCCCTGTTGACTTAGCACTACCCAGTGAGGGTCTGTTTCCAAATACAGCAATTTACATTTATTTGTGCCTCGAAACCTACAGTGTATTCATTTATCGAAATATCAGCTTATAAAATCCTCCCCTATAATCCACTAATGCTGGTTAAATTCTGATCCTCAGCCAAACGTATAGGCTCTGTAGGGAACGAGCTCACAAACTTTAACTGAGGGTAGGATCCTGTTTTGCCAGGTTCATTTGAGATCTGTGTTAGTCACAGTCCATGTCAAACATGGAACGGAGACTGGGTTAAACAGTTTCACCCCATTTCCTCAAAAATTCCGTTGTGACAGTTATCTATTTCTCTAAAGACTGTGCACCACTAATACACTGACAGCCATTAATGTATTGCAAATTGTTGTAGACAATTAATGTGCTAGAATTTTGTGGCCTGCTACCGAGTGCAAACGAACCCCTAAGAAGCTCTTCCACGCAATGCCTCCCTCGCTCATATACTACTGCACAACACTCGCCGCATGTTGGCTCTTGACGGTCCGGGTCAGTTGTCAAGGCGAGAAACAAATAATAAAGTACTGTTAAAGTCACAAAAGTATATAGTTAAGAAAACTGTTAAAAACTACACAGACATTGATACATTGTGCAATACGTAGATAATATTAAGAGATCTGAGGTACGCACACATCTTACAAGCTGTTGTTAATGACTTTATCTGGCAACATTCCAGTACGTTATTTGAACATTTGATACACTGGGAGAAGCTAAAGTTTCAGAAAATGGCATATTTCTTGTGGTGTTTCAGAACTCGTGGGGGCCGGAGCGAGCCCCATTCCGGACAGCAACATCGGCAACACGATGCTGCGCAATATGGGCTGGGAGCCGGGCAAAGGTTTGGGGGCACACAGCTCTGGCATAACAGAACCCGTGCCGGCTGCCATCAGGCCCAAGTACCAGGGACTCGGGCTCGGACACGCCTGCACGTCAAGTTAGTCGTGGAATCCACTCCACTCCACTCCGCACGTGTCGACCTCGCTCCACACTTTGTCATCCTGAACTTGTGTGTGTGTGTGTGTGTGTCTCTGTGCAGTAATGGTGTTGTAGCCTGTATACAGAAGTGCGCATATTTCGTGCCGTACCACACGGTAGCGTAGCTCTGGTGTCCGTATCCCTTAGTGCCGTCGTATTGAAATGGATGACAATTTGCAATGGACATGAATTTTTCAGTGACTGACTAAAAGTGTTTTTCGCCGAGATGGATATTTATTGCAGCTCTCAGGGACCTTTTCTTGAACTCTGTAATTTCTGTGTACAGTAATATGTTGAACTAGGCTGAAGAAGTGAACTGCTACCGTCTACAGTGGAAGCCTTATTGCCATCATTATTACTGTTGGTGCAAATTGTGAATGTGACCACAATGTGTATAATTATTATTTCAGTCCAGTGAACTGTATTCATAGCTGCTGTTGTATCTAAAATAATTTGTGTTAGTAATTTCAGCAATAACTACTGTACTTCACCCACCTTCCTCCACAGCTGTAAGCCATAAATTTGATCCTTATGAAATTGGGAAGGTTGCAGAATATAGCTTGTGAACAGAAATTAAGTAACTACTCATATCTCAATAAAAGTCTTCTGGCTGTATGACCACATTACATTGTTCACATTGTAATATGGACAGAATTTTTTATTACTATTGCACATAGCTTGTGTTTCAAATTATGTCAAGCTGATGAAGGCCAACCGTATGCACAAAATGTTTTTGTTGAAGCTGTCAGTGGCTCTAGAAAGATGTGTCCTATAAGCAGCTGCTCAGTCCACCAAAAAGCAGCAGTCGACCATGCTGGGCCATGTGGAATAAGTAGATCAGTGAGGCCCATTATATGTTGCATAGTAAATCTAACCAGTGAAAAGGCATAAAAAGTCAATAAAAGCCCATAGAGAAACAGGTAAGTAAGTGACATACATTTATGAAATTTTTCATTGGAACACAAGCATAGGAGAAGTGCCTTTTAAGCTGTGACCACAATTAAATAATTGATTAGAAAAGCATTGGTAAAGATACTAATTGGCAAACATAGCCCACTTCCATATAAAAACAGTTTATTACTTCCTGTAATTAAGTAGCACAAAAGTAATGTCTAATCTCTAAAGACTTCAAAAGTTCATTTAGGTTGACTGGCTCATAAATCGTATCAAGGTTTACAACACCTTTCCATAAGATTAATTATGTGGAATAAGAGACACAAAAGTTATAGAAAAGACTCTACAGCTATACACAAATCGTACTAGACCAAAATAATTGGAGATGTCATCAACCAAGATTACTAAATCGTTGCATTATACAGTAAATAGATCAAATTGTCTTGTCGGAAAAATGATACCTAAATTGGTGGCATTAAGTCAACAAAATATCAGAGCGTGGTTTGGAAATACCTGTGGCAATTGTAAATTCCCTTTTTATGTCTATGAACTTCCGTGATACAGTATGCAGTTCAGTATTTCACTATGCTGTGCTTTAAAACAATGAACAACTCATTGTAGATGCTTGTAGATGCTTGTAGCTTGATGACACCATAGCTAACAGGACATGCTTCGGTAGGGATCAGGGATGTATCATCCCAGATCACATAAGAAACAGATTGACTGTCCTTACGGCGGAACAGGCAACCGTAAAAATAGTTTTCCCGTCGGTCAACAGATGTCACAGGCGACGCTACAATGCTAACTGACCTGTCCATGTCGCGGAATTGGCAACGCTGTATCTTCGGTGACGTGAATTAGGCTGATTTGCTTTCGGCTAGAGCGCTGGGCGCGAAGTGCATTCGTCACACTGCTGAAAGCGTTACGGAGATGATAGATAAACTCCAGTGGAAGACTCTGCAGGAGAGACGCTCAGTAGCTCGGTACGGGCTTTTGTCAAAGTTTCGAGAACATACCTTCACCGAAGAGTCAAGCAGTATATTGCTCCCTCCTACGTATATCTCGCGAAGAGACCATGAGGATAAAATCAGAGAGATTAGAGCCCACACAGAGGCATACCGACAATCCTTCTTTCCACGAACAATACGAGACTGGAATAGAAGGGAGAACCGATAGAGGTACTGAAGGTACCCTCTGCCACACACTGTCAGGTGGCTTGCGGAGTATGGATGTAGATGTAGATGTAGACTGTAGCTCATGATCGGCTGTGGTTTTTCCCGAGTTTTCAATCTAAGAATGTAGATTGGCTCCTGTAATTCTACATACCAAGTTTATTTCTCACAATCAATGAAAAGTAACACACAAACATTTCTCGCGAGTTACTGTTTAAATGCAGACTGTATTGCAGTCGCAAGGGTTTTACACTCGCCTTCCATGCCGTCCTTTTCCTCTTTGCTATACAGCTCTTCCGATACGGATTATGGTGGTAAAAAAGAACTCGACGTGCAGGTGAACACTAGAAAGTTTTCAAAATCCGCACTCGGTTATGATGCGAATTAAGGCTGGACATATTTCAGTGACAGTCATTTCAAATTTAAATTCTTTTACTTTGCATGTAACTTATCGTAAATGATATAAGAGTGCCACAAAACGATGAATTTTGGATTGTAGTTGAAAGGGGGCTGCAAACGTGGTAATACAAAGTGAAAGCGTGTTTTTTGAGCATATTTTGGCGGTGTCGTATTTGAAGGGCCACAGACGGCAAACCATAATTATGTTAAAAATTTACTTTGTACAGTTTAAAGATAACCCGCAAATATTCGCAACAGACGTACGCTTTTATCTGCAACACAGTTATTACTGTGGATGTCCACACTCGCGCAGACCTGTTACTATAAGTAGTGTTGTGTTCAAGTGAAAGATGTGTGAGGATTATAAGCGCACAGATAAAAAAAAAAATTAAAATAGGCAGCGTCTATAGTTTGCATGTTATGCTCGTTCCCTTCTATTCTGCTCCCTTCATTCCAGAATAAACGCTTGTTCACAAGAATAAATGAATGGCAGTGAACATTGGCGAATTATCTATGAATACTCCTTTGCAGCAGTGTAAACGAGGTTTTACACTCGTTCACTTCGTTCGCTCTAGTATATACCAGGATTTAGAGGGACCGATGACTTAGCAGTTAGATGACAGCTATTATTCATTTATTTCACTGTTGCAATTTCAGCTCTAGAGCCATTTTCAAGTACAAAGGGAAAGGTCTTGTAAGGTAATGCTTCTTAAATTGTTTACCAAATGTTACCACACTATGCTTTGCATTTTGTTATCCATATGTTATACTGGCTTCAGTTTTCACATTGCACACAAAAATGCCTCTACACCCAAAATCATGATAGTGAAGTGAATAATCAGTTTTAAAAAGTCCAAATCGCAGCAAAGATTTCATTTAAAAATTATATGATATGATTCTTGTACAGGAAGGGCTGCCACGTTATATCGAATATAACATCTACAAAATTTAAATAGGATCGAATCCTTATGGCTCTTTATTAATTCTTACTCGTAACTAATTTATTGATTTACCTGAATTTAAAATCCTCTCGCGTAACCTTTCTTTATCTTTGACGGGAAATTTGAACATTTTTAGTTCAGGATTTGTTCGTCTACTCCTTCCACAGTTGATATACTCGTAGGTCCTCGGTGTGACGACTCGATCCACAACCACCGGTATTTCAGAAACAGCTGTACTTCAGACGCCAAATAGTGGAAAGCTGCACGCGTTCGGCCGATGTTGCCACATATTTCACAGAATGGAGTGCCATCTAGTGGTTGATTCCACAAGTAAGGGTGTGACGCTGTTGCCACCTGGTGGCCATTCCCTGACAAGGGTTGCCTGCTAGACCAAGCGATCGGTCGATCTGTTTCTTACGTGATCTGGGGTATCATTAAGGCACAGCATGTTGTTGGAGCGCACCTGGCCTCCATTGAAGGAGTGGGCATTGTACATTGTTTGGGCAGCTTCGTGTTCTTTAACATTTCAAAAATAATCTACTCTCGCGGAATTCAGATGCATTATTTCTCTAATCTATAGCATACAAATATACTGGAGTGTAACATTGGATGGTTATGGTTATGTTGTGTCTCACTCTGTGTTACATTTGTTAGCCAGTTGCAAGTGTGTCTGCTTTACCTTACAGATAATTTGTGATCACCATTCTTGAAATTATTGCTTGCGTGGATATGCTCTGCATTGCCACTAGAGCATGCCGTGTGACTTCTCCTTTTGCAGTTGGAGTGTGCGTGCTGAAAGAGATCTTAGATCTATTCAAGCTACTAAATGATGTAAACATTCTTGCGGCAACTCTGCTGTATTGTAATTGTAATTTCTCCATTGTACAATCACTTTTACTCTTACGGATGATGTACATCTTGCATAAATTGGTAGCTCACAATAGATCAAACATGCACTGCTGTACTACTTTGACCATTTCAGGCAGAATGATATCTCTTGTGTATTCTTCATTTGTTTGGGTGTTTACGTTATCACCCTCACCCTTTTCTCTGTGACTTCCAAGGTTGCACCAAGTGATGACACCAAAACATAAGTGGACCTCCACAGCAGCTAGATATGTGCTTTCGCTGTCACAGCTCGTCGGTAAACAGAGATGACTGCTTTTGCATCCATGTGCGCATACAGCAAACCAGAGCACGTACAGTAGGATCTCCCGTACTTAAGAACTACCTAATTAACATTATCAGTTTCCACGAACATCTTTCGTCAGCCTTAGTGGTTAGAAGTGGAACATGTTATTCCACAGAATCGCCATATTGCACCATAGATGCCCCACTGAGATGAATGATGTCTTGTAACACAGCTTACTTGACTAATCACAGTGTTGCATAACAGAAAAAAGAATATTCTCTAAGTAGCAATATGTTTCCCCTTCATTTCAGTTGTTGTTGTTATCAGAACTTAAAGCACCTTAAGACAAACCTATTTTTATTTTTGAAAATATTTATCAAATAACTCGGCTTGCTTAAATAAAAGATAGTTGCAATCAATATACTTTGTTCAAAATACTGGTATGTCTCTCTTTAGTTATTTTTGTTCACTGCATTTTATAATTTAGTAAATAACTTACCCATTTCGCATTTTATTGCTTTGTTTGTAAGAGACTTCTTTCTATAATATCATACAATTACTTTATATGTAAATTGTTTCCCTTTCGTAGATATGGACATGAAGTATATTTGTGATGTTTCCTCATACTATATCATGATTATCTTACTTTTTTACTTTGTTTTCAAATCATGGATCACAACAACTTGAGTTTCTTAAAATTATTGAGACAGAAAAGGTTTTAAGTTCATCTTCACCGTAAGGGGTTACATGCTGACATTCTAATCTGCAACCCTCTGCACAGTTTCAAATCTCAATTTTGTGGTCAGTCAATTACGAGTGGAAACATGAATGCAAAGAATCATCAATGCCCAGGTAAAGTCTGTAAACCTTGAACTATTTTGGAGAACACTTCAACAGTGTGACTGACAGTCACTGTAGGTATAGCTCCCTACTCAGTAAGAGCTACGAAAATATCTTCTCCTGTGGACAGATGTATGTAAATACCTTTTTATTTTTTTGATGTTAGTGTCCCTTCATTAATCCCTCGCCACAACAATGGTTCTGGTCATTCTGTCTATGGATTCACCTGACCAAGGATTAGACCTTTCCATCCTTGGATTCGATCCTCCTCCTTCCCAACACCTACATAATGTTGGATTCACCCCATCTTAAATCTCTAAGAGTACATGACACCTCTGACCATTATCTTTATATCTCCCAGCGACAAAGTTTATCTGTTGGATGTTTTTACTGGCTACCTGACTCCGCTGTGACAGTTCTAGAGTCATTCAAAGAAAGTCTGTGGTCTATTGTGCATAAATACCAAGATCATGCAATACTAGTTGGTGGTGACTTTTAACCTACCAAGTATAGAGTGGGATGTGCGTGGTTTCATTGCAGGGGGTACAGTCAGTCAGTCTTGTGAAGTACTTTTGAACACATTTTCCGAAAACTATCTTGAACAGCTAATTCAACAGCCAACACACAATGAAAATACCTTGGACCTTGTAACCATAAAAAGACTTGGCATTGTTGATGGAATCAGTATAGAGACAGAGATAAGTGGTGGTGGTGGTGGTGGTGATGATGATGTTGTCTATGATTACAAAAGTTAATGAATCAATCTAGAGGGTTAGGAGAGTGTTTCTGCAGATAAGCAGTTGTTAGTATCTCACTTAGACAATGAACTGCAACCATTTAGTTTCAGAATGATGGCCATAGAGGAATTATGGGCAGCGTTTAAACAGAATGTAAAATGTGCTCTGCAGAAGCCTGTGCCTAGTAAGTGGATTAAGGGCCGAAAAGACCCACCGTAGTTTAGGAATGAAATCTTGAAAATGCTGAAGAAGCAAGGCTGCTCCAGTCATGGTTTGAAGCAGGATGCGCAAACTACGACGAGCAAAAATTAGTAGAGATTTGTGTGTCCGTGAAAAGATGAAGGCGTGAAATGTACAACAGTTACCATGTTCATACCTTTGCTAAAGATCTGGTGGAGAGCCCAAAAAACTTCTGGTCTCATGTAAAATCACTAAGCACGTCTAAGGCTTCCATTCACTCACTTATTGACCAGTTTGGTTTGGCAGTAGAAGATAGCAAAAGGATGGCCAAAGTTTTAAATTCCACGTATAAGAAATCATTCATGCAGGATATCGTACAAATGTGTCATCATTTTACTATTGTACAAAGGCCCCAGTGCATGATTAGTAACAGGCATCCCTGGCGTATAGAAACAGTGGAAAGAAAACAAACAAGTTGGCCATTCTGGATGGAATCCCAGTTCAATTTTACAAAATGTATTCGTACATCATTGGCCCCATACTTAGTTTGCATTTATTACGAATCTCTAGACCAGAGAAAAGTGCCAAGCAACTGGAAAAAAGCACAGGTGACTCCTGTTTATAAGAAGGCTAAAAGAATGGAACTGCGAAATTAGAGACCGATATCCTGAACATCGGTTTTCTACAGGATTCTTGAGCCTATTCTGAGTTTGAATATAATAAATATCGTAGAGACCAAAAAACTGGTTTCCACGAATAAGCACAGCCTTAGAAAGCATCGCTCATGTGAAACCCAGCCTGCTCTTTTCTCTCATGATATACTGCAAACTGTGGATGAAGGACAATAGGCTGATTCCATATTTCTAGATTTCAAAAAAGCTTTAGACATGGTACCCCACTGCAGACTTATCGAAGGCACGTGCATACAGAATAGGCTCGCAAATATGTGAATGGTTCAAAGACTTCTTAAGTAATGGAACCCAGTACATTTTCCTCAATGGTGAGTGTTTATTGGAGACAGAGGTAACATCAGGAGTGCCCTCGGGAAGTGTGATAGGTCCATTGCTGTTTCAGTATACATAAATGACAGTACGTGCAGCAATCTGCGGTTGTTCACTGATGATGCTGTGTCGTACAGGAAGGTGTCGGAGGTAAGTGTCGGTATGTTGATACGAGATGACCTAGACAACATTTCTAGTTAGTGTGATGAATGGCAGCTGCCTCTTAATGTACAAACATGTAAGTTAATGCAGATGAGTATGAAAAACAAATCCGTAATGTTTGGATACAGCATTAGTTGTGTCCTGTTTGACACAGCCACATCATTTAAATATGTGGGTGTAACATTGCGAAGTAATATGAAATGGAATGAGCTTGTGGTGGGGTGGCGAGTGGTCATCTTTGATTTATTGGGAGAATTTTAGGAAAGTGTGGTTCATCTGTAAAGGAGAGTGTGTATAGGACGCTAGTGCAACCTTTCCTTGGGTACTGCTAGAGTGTTTGGGATCCTCACAAAGTCAGATTGAAATAAGACATCAAAGCAATTCTGAGGTGAGCTTCTAGATTTATTACTGGTAGGTTCGACCAGCATGCAAGTGTTACAGATGTGCTCTAGGAGCTCAAGTGGGAATTCCTGGAGGGAAGAAGACATTCATTTATAAGAACACTACTGAGGTAGTTTAGAGAACATACATTTGAAGCTAAGTGCAGAACGATCCTACTGCCACCGACATACGTTTTGTGTAGGGACCACAAAGATAAGATACGAGAAATTAGGGCTCATTCAGACAGTAGTTTTTCCCTTGCTCTATCTACGAGTGGAACAGAAAAGGAAATGACTAGTTGTGGTACAGGGTGCCCTCCACCACGCACCATATGGTGGCTTGCGGAGTGGGTATGTAGATGATGTACTATATCAATTCTACCCAGTTTTCCAATATATATTACCTAATTCCTTGTTTTCTACCTTTTTAGTAATGCTTCTTGCAGAGCCCTCACTCTTGTATATTAAATCGTCTAACGATAAGGCTGCTCTGATTTTATTTCTCCTTTGTTCATTATACTATTTGGTACTAACAACTTCATGCACATTTCTTCAAAAGGTTTTACCTTCTACTATATACTTACTGTTAATGGCTATCCACCAGGGATCTACTGATTGCTTGATTATAGAGTTTATACTTTATCATCAAAGCGGTCACATTCTGTCCACATCAGAAACAACTATAAAACTGCAGCAATAGGTGTTTACTAGATACAGTTTTTCTTTTAACATGAGACAACTGATTATCTCTAAAATTATGCATTGTACAAAAAAAGTTATAGATGAAAAGTTAATATTAGTAAAGTGTCATCTTGTCTGTGCCAGAACTGGCCACCACCTAACTGCCCCTCCTACAAGGGGGGTGGGGGGGGGGCACTTCTATATTTTCAAGCTGGAACCCACATTTGCTCTAAAATTGATGATTTTAATATAAATTAATTTGTCAGTTTCAAGAAGTGTCATACCGCAAGAATTAAATTTTGTGGACAATATGTAAAACTTACTGTAATCTTGCTATTGATGGTTATCTACTCTGTATTTATGTTTTTCTTGTACTTAAAACGTAAGTACAAGTACCTTCATATAAACCATACAGCGGAGATGCTGAGTCCCAGATAGGCACTACAAAAAGACTCTCACAATTACAGATTTTGGCCATTAAGGCCTTCATCAACAGTACACACACACACACACACACTGCGGTCTCGGGCAACTGAAACCACACATTATATTCCATCCTGGATTTTCCATTGTTTTATATTCATATTAAATCTTTTTCTGTTATCAGATTTATTATGGCTGTGATGCGTTTATTAAGTTGATGATCTGAAGTTGTATCCTTTTATGATTGAATACAACATGCATGCAACAAAATAATGAATAGGCCAGGAAATAAACCAGTAAAATATATGCTAACATAAATGTCTTAAGTGGGGAAAAAATCTGAAATGAGAAAAGTGTTAGTTTTAAACAAAAATAACTAATCAGAAAGTGCCTTTGACTAATCTTTCTCAAAAGTGGAAATACAGAAAAACTTTAAAAATATTTATACAATATAATCATTGCCTACAAGAAGTACATCTATTCACTTTCACAAAAAATGTAGCTTCAATCAAATCAAGTGAAGGTTTAGAAATTATAGCTCGAAATAGTAATAAAATTAATTTTTTTGTTAACGCAAGTTGATGAGGGGAATGATATCCCCGAAAAACCACATGCGATATTTAACTGCACAAATTATAATATTAGTTCCAATTTTGGCCACCATGTGCAAGGTGTGACAGGAAGCAAACGGCTTCACCTGCTGTGGGCGAAGCCTTTTACCTTTCAGCATTGCGGCCTGGCAGTGGCTTGATCATTGAGCAACAAACACACACTCCAAGAATGAAAACAAAAGACTGGATTGTTTTGGGACAGATAAATTATATTGTAATCTTAAACATCATGTCGAGCCTTTGAGATATATATCGTGTGAAAAGTTGTGTTCTACTATAATTCACGAGCCGCTCCAGTGATATGTACACCCATTGAAGGAAATATGTGTTTGTACATGGAAAGTAGTGGACATGGACATGCTTTTTTGTGATGTAAGTAGGAGTTACCTTCTTTTGCTCCAATGACACCTGCAGAACATGAAGTCAGATCTTTCCTTGGCTACATACGGGATTTCAGAGGCACTGATTAGCAGGACCTCTGCTTCAAGAAAAGCAACTACGGCAATCGAATTAAAAATTAAAAAAAGCTAAGTACATCAGATATTACATCTGGTCACAAATCTCGTGAAGTATTCTGACTCAGCTTCAACTACAAGGAGCAAGTCAGCATATACACAAAACCCTTAACCAACAAGAAAAGCACTTAACGCCGAGCTCATACTCGGGGGCAATTGGACGCCACTAATCTGTTTGATGAAGGCTCCTTTTGACTAAATGAGCATCCGAGCCCGAGAGGTCTCCGATATCTCTGACTTTTCCCATGACAGTTAAAATCTGTGGAACCTTGGAATGACTTGCAGAACTTGCCCATGAGGTAAAACAATTTGTTATACAAGCAAAACAAACTTGATGGACCTGGGCACATTTCATGGTCTCATCCACATTCTTCATTTGCTCCATATTCGCAGGATATGAAAGAAAGCACCCAGATATCAGTGTCTTAAATTACTGTGACACAGTTCTCATAGAAACTCAAAAAATTTGATTTTGAATATCACAAGAATTCCAACTGCTGTTAAAATTGTATTGTAGTAGAATAGTTGAATGCATAGGCATAAGGCACCTGTGTGTGAGGTTCTTGGTTTCATTCTTGCCAGTAGCAACATTTTCCCATGTGAATGATAAATGTTTCAAATGGAAACATTAATTAACCAGCAGTGACTCATGCAGTTTCTAATGAAGAAACATCTTTTTCATTGCAATCGCTAATCATATGAAAATATTTGAAACACTATGTGATCAAAACTATCCGCACATCCCCAAAAACATCTGTTTTTCACCTACTGCCAAGTACTCAATATCAGTGATCTCAGTAGTCATTAGACTTCATGATGATCTCAGTAGTCATTAGACTTCATGAGAGAGCAGAATGGGGCACTCCACAGAATTCGCGGACTTCGAACGTGGTCAGGTGATTGGGTGTCACTTGTGTCATACGTCTGTATGCGAAGTTTCCACACTCCTAAACATCCCTAGGTCCACTGTTTCTGATGTGATAGTGAAGTGGAAATGTGAAGGGACATGTACAGCATAAAAGTGTATAGGCCGACCTCATCTGTTGACTGACAGAGACCGCCAACAGCTGAAGAGGGCCGTACTGTGTGATAGGCAGACATCTATCCAGACCATCATACAGGAATTCCAAACTGCATCAGGGTCCACTACAAGCACAATGACAGTTAGGCGGGAGGTGAGAAAACTTGGATTTCATGAGTGAGTGGCTGCTCATAAGCCACACATCACGCCGGTAAATGCCAAACGATGCCTCACTTTGTGTAAGGAGTGCAAAGATTGGATGATTGCACAGTGGAAAAATGTTGTGTGGAGTGACGAATCATGGTACACAAAGTGGCAATCCAATGGTAGGGTGTGTGTGTGGTGAATGCCTGGTGAATGTCATCTGCCAGCGTATGTAGTGCAAACAGTAAAATTCGGAGGCAGTGGCCTTATGGTGTGGTTGTATTTTTAATGGAGGGGGCTTGCACCCCTTGTTGTTTTGCGTGCCACTATCATAGCACAGGCTTACATTGATGTTTTAAGTACCTTCTTGCTTCCCATGATTGAAGAGCAATTCGGGGATGGCGATTGCGTCTTTCGGCAAGATCGAACACTTGTTCATAATGCATGGCCTGTGGCGGAATGGTTACATGACAGTAACATCCCTGTAATGCAATGGCCTGCACAGAGTCCTAACCTGAATCCTATGAGCACCTTTGGGATGTTTTGGAAGGCCGAATTCGTGCCAGGCCTCACCTACCGACATTGATACCTCTCCTCAGTGCAGCACTCTGTGAAGAATGAGCTGTCATTCCCCAAGAAACCTTACAGCACCTGATTGAACATACACCTGCGAGAGTGGAAGCTGTCATCAAGGCTACGGCTGGGTCAACACCATATTGAATTCCAGCATTATTGATAAAGGGCACCATGAACTTGTAAGTCACTTTCAGCCAGATGTCCAGGTACTTTTGATCACATAGTGTAGGTACCTGTGTAATGACTTATTGTTAAATGAAAAATTTATATTCATCGATAATACTGTTCAGTCTCCAGAAATGAAAAAGTATTTTCTATTGACTGTTTCAGTTTTTTTATACCAAATTTTAATCCATTTTGCATTTTCATGCTCTGTTTTAAGAAAAACTGGCTTTCCACACATTTCAGTGTTTATTAAGTCATGTCTCCTGAGTTGATTTTATAATTTTGCATTTAGATTCAGTGGTATATGTGGATACCATCAGCAAACTTTTGTAATTATCAATGAAAATGTAGTAAGCAATAATCTTATTTCGTTTCATTATTTTCCGTTGGTGTGTCAGTGAGAAAAGGTTTCGCAAAGCTTTGAAATTATGTTGTAAGTTACCAAGTGCTCCCATTCTCAAATACTCGATGAATATAATGCAGGTAATTTGTGAGCTGTAACTTAATGCTGCCTGAAAGCTATAGTCACAGTTTCTAAATTTAATATGTAACTTACTGTGTTAAACCTTTAATATAAGATTGTACCTCTTAATGAGAAGAGTATGACAGTATTTTTAACTTTTAAATTCGACCAATAATTATATGAAACACTGAAAATCAAATTTTTGTTTCTCCTTGAAGCTGTTAGATAGGCAATCTGCAACTGGCAGTTGCTAACTATTAACACAGGTAATTCTGCCTTATGAGTTACAAGGTTGCAGTTGCCACTGTCAAATAAGAGACTATATGCTACTGGTACTTCAGTAGCAGTGTTGGGATGAGTTATCAATGTACATCCCCATTCCATGAAGATATGAATGAAAGGCCACTTGATTTTAATATCAGATGGTATCTCATAAGAGTTATCTCACTGTTTATGTAATGTCATAAAGGACAAGTAACAGATAAGGTAATTATGTAGATAATGACTATAAGTACTGAAGTACTGAGTTATGCTGCACAGTCTGCAGGCATTACACAAGTATTACTGCTTACTAAACGAGGAACAGCAAGATGACTAACAGGATGGAATACTTAACTTTCTTCAATGGACAGAAGATGCCCATTCTAGGGCTTGGAACAGCACAGGTAACATTTTATTAC
The DNA here is from genome assembly GCF_023864275.1 of Schistocerca cancellata. Lineage (NCBI taxonomy): Eukaryota > Metazoa > Arthropoda > Insecta > Orthoptera > Acrididae > Schistocerca > Schistocerca cancellata. The sequence continues at coordinate 9,674,806 of NC_064635.1, read as the reverse complement.
ATGTCTACAGCTGGATTCTTGTAATCTCCAAAGCTCTTTGTGTCCTTTTCATTATTTACTGAAAAGTCAGAAACTTCTCAATATGGAATTAGCAGGAATACAGGTGGAGAATCTCCCAAGAAATTTTTAAGAGACAAGATATTTGTTTTTGTTTATTCAGCAGTCATTTGATGTAATAGTATTGAGATATATTGCATAATTAATATATATGGTATCTTTACTTGCAGGTCTCATTGTGACTATATAATTTGATTCGTTGTTATCAAACACTGGAAAATATAGGATGGAATAATGATAATGTTATGAAACGAATAGATTGCTACTCACAATCTACATCTACATCTACATCTACATCCACATCCATACTCCGCAAGCCACCCGACGGTGTGTGGCGGATGGTACCTTGAGTACCTCTATCGGTTCTCCCTTCTATTCCAGTCTCGTATTGTTCGTGGAAAGAAGGATTGTCGGTATGCCTGTGTGGGCTCTAATCTCTCTAATTTTATCCTCGTGGTCTCTTCGCGAGATATACGTAGGAGGGAGCAGTATATTGCTTGACTCTTCGGTGAAGGTATGTTCTCGAAACTTTGACAAAAGCCCGTACCGAGCTACTGAGCGTCTCTCCTGCAGAGTGTTCCACTGGAGTTTATCTATCATCTCCGTAACGCTTTCGCGATTACTAAATGATCCTGTAACGAAGCGCGCTGCTCTCCGTTGGATCTTCTCTATGTCTTGTATCAACCGTATCTGGTACGGATCCCACACTGCTGAGCAGTATTCAAGCAGTGGGCGAACAAGCGTACTGTAACCTACTTCCTTTGTTTTCGGATTGCATTTCCTTAGGATTCTTCCAATGAATCTCAGTCTGGCATCTGCTTTACCGACGATCAACATTATATGATCATTCCATTTTAAATCACTCCTAATGCGTACTCCCAGATAATTTATGGTATTAACTGCTTACAGTTGCTGACCTGCTATTTTGTAGCTAAATGATAAAGGATCTATCTTTCTGTGTATTCGCAGCACATTACACTTGTCTACATTGAGATTCAATTGCCATTCCCTGCACCATGCGTCAATTCGCTGCAGATCCTCCTGCATTTCAGTACAATTTTCCATTGTTACAACCTCTCGGTACACCACAGCATCATCTGCAAAAAGCCTCAGTGAACTTCCGATGTCATCCACCAGGTCATTTATGTATATTGTGAATAGCAACGGTCCTATGACACTCCCCTGCGGCACACCTGAAATCACTCTTACTTCGGAAGACTTCTCTCCATTGAGAATGACATGCTGCGTCCTGTTATCTAGGAACTCCTCATCCAATCACACAATTGGTCTGATAGTCCATATGCTCTTACTTTGTTCATTAAACGACTGTGGGGAACTGTATCGAACGCCTTGCGGAAGTCAAGAAACACGGCATCTACCTGTGAACCCGTGTCTATGGCCCTCTGAGTCTTGTGGACGAATAGCGCGAGCTGGGTTTCACATGACCGTCTTTTTCGAAACCCATGCTGATTCCTACAGAGTAGATTTCTAGTCTCCATATAGCAGAGATGCTGAGTCACAGATAGGCACAACAGAAAGATTGTCAAAGGAGTAAGGTTTTGGCCAAAAAGGTCTTCTGTCTGTGTGTGTGTGTGTGTGTGTGTGTGTGTGTGTGTGTGAGTGTTTGCCATAAAACCGGTTTTCAGCAAACAGCTGAGCCTCCTTCGATGAGACACAGAGAGCTAACCAGAAATTTTACGAAGTTCAAGTTGGACAAATTCGTATGCTTACTAGCTCTGCAGTTGATGAAGTGGCTGAAAGAATGAATGGTGAGACAAAAAGAAAATATTCAGAAGAGTAAGGGGGAGAAAAATTAAATTTAACAGCGGACTGGAGTTTGAAAACAGGAAAAGGAAAAATAGTAGATGGACATGGACTGGTGGAAGGGAATGAAAGAGGAAACAGCCCAGTAGAATTTTGCACAGAGCAGGATTTAATTGTTACTAAGTCTTGATTTAAGTGTCATTAAAGAACAGTGGAAGAGATCTGGGGACATTGTAAGGTTTCATATCTTTATCTATATAAAAATGAATGTTAATCTGTCTGTTCATCTTTTATGCACCCCTGTACCATTTGCCCGAGTGTGGTGAAACTTCAATGAGTTTTTTGTGATGGAGGAAGAAAAACTTACCCCCCAAAGGCGTAGGGGTGGAAGTGAAAAGGAGATGATATAGCAGCATAGCTCAGGAAAATCTGGAGCTATTCCAACAGAATTTTATATATACGTGACTCATTATTTGTGTAAAAATGCTATGGGTCTAGTATACACCTACCACCCCTACGGGAGGGTGTGGGAGTGAAAAGCCATGATACGTAAAAATATTTGATAACAACGGATATTATTATTGAATACACAGTTTTCAGAGCTGGGGTAGAGATGAGAGGGGGGGTGACATGTAAAGGTGTTCAAACTTAATGTGCTGAAGTTCCATTCCTGTTTTTAGTTGGCTTAGAATATGTTAAAAGTGTGAAAAGCAATGGACTTCTTACTCGAGTCATTCAAAGTGTCAGCCAGGTCGTGAGAACCGGTACTGCAGTGAGCCAATAATTTTGTGAGTGTATATAGACAAGGGCTAAGCTGCGAGCAAAATGATAATTATTTAATGGTAAAGCAGAGATTTAAAAACCAAATTTAAAACTGCAAAACATTTTCATGGGTGACTGTGGAATTTACCTGCAAGGCATAGTTAAATAACTGCAGATTAAAACTAAAAATATTGCAAAAAGGTAGGAAATTAAGGAGATGGGGCCTGGAAAAATTGGTGAAACCAGAGATTGGAGAGAACTGAGAATTTCCAAGCAAGCATTAAACAATGTTTGAGTGAAACAGGGGAAAGGAATAGAATAGAAAATGAATGGACAGTTTTGAGAGATGATATAGTAAAGGCTTCAGATGATCAAACAGACAAAAGGAATGTTTGCTGCTGATATTGTAGTGTACTAGAAAGCTTTTTAATTGTGTGACTGTAGAGGGATACAGGGTGACTTGGACAGAATTTCTATTTGGTGTGATGAACGGAAGCTTGTTTTAAATGTACAAAATGTAAGCTAATGTAATGCAGATGTGGAGGAAAAACAATTGTGTAACATTGGAATATTCTGCTGGTTGTGTGCTGCTCGATACAGTCACAACCATTAAAAGTCTGGGGATAATAGTGAAATATGACATGAAATGGAATGAGCACGTAAGTACAGCACTAGGGAAGATTTATGGTGGACTTTGGTTTATTAGGAGAATTTTAGGAAAGTGTAGCTTATTTTTAAATGAATTGTCATGTAGAACAATAGTGTGATACATTGTTGAGTATTGCTTGCGTGTTGGAGTTCCTCATCAAGTCAGATTTAAGGAAGACTTCAAACCACTTGTGAAGCGTGCTACGATTCACTACTAGCAAGTTCAGTCAACATTCGAGTATTATGTAGATGCTTTGTGAACTCAAATGGGATCCACTGAAAGGAAAATAGCATTTATTTCACAAAACACTATTGAGGAACTTTATAGAGAACCAGCATTTGCTGCAGACTGCAGAATGATTCTACTGCCACCAATGTACATCTCGTGTAGGGACCTTGAATATACGATAAGAGAAATTAGAACTTGTACAGAGGTGTATAGACAGTTGTTTCCCCTTTTCTCTGTTTGCGAACGGAATAGGAAAGGAAGTCATTAGTGGTGGTACAAGGTACCCTCTGCCATGTGCTGTATGGTGGTTTTCTAAGTATGACAGCATAACATACAACTGCTGTTCCTGGATGTGCTAGTCAAATGGAGACTGACTGGCACACTAAGATGTAAATTTACCATAAACTGATGAATACAGATTTATATTTACATGGCCCCAGCTGTCATGCACCTGACTATGAGAAGGCTGCCTCACTACTCTAGTACCTGGGGCTCTTGAATTCTGTGACCAAGGAAGTTTAGCAGCAGAGTTGGAGCACCTATAGAGAGTTTTCCAGAAGAACGGTTACAACCACTTACAGAGAAAGCAGAGAAAATTGTTCCCGTTGCACTTATTGGTTACACCAGTGACATATCAGTAAAATTGGAAGAATATTTTGGAAATATATAGGAGACCGTATGTTTTGCCCACTGCCCAAGACAAAAGCCTTGTTGGGGTATGTTAAATCCATCTCAGGACTCTGGAAACCGGATGTATGTATGTAGTTCACACCGTCCGGACTGTACAAGAAAGACTGTGAAATACAAGCATCACACAGATATGAAACAACTGACAGTCATGACAGTCAGCATTGTATCTACAAGGATAAATCATGAATTATGACAGCACTAAGTTTGTAAAACAGGCCAAAATTTCTGAAATTGTATTTTGAAAGACCCTCTAGAGGCCCAGCTATGTAATGAGCTGATAAATAAAGACTGTGGTTTTCAACTCCACCTCCAATGACCTCCCTGTTGATGTATGCTAAATATCAATAATATTTTATGTTTCTAACTATGTAAGAGTTAGTACCCAGCCTCTATTGTGCTCAAAACACAACAGTCTGTTGGGAGATTCATTTATGGCACGCCAACTGAAGGGCTGAGATCGCACCACATGGATGTGCCTCCTCTGTACTGGCAGTGTCCCAATCCCCTTGTTGGTAGCACAGAGACCGAGGACCGTGTTTTGTGTCCCAGTAGCACAGCCCCCCCCTCCAACTCGCCATTGGAGCCATGACCAGCTGCAGTGGACCCGAGCTTGACTTTGGGAGGGAGGGGTATACAAGATGGTTCCCAGTCAAAGATAACCAGTAATCGGGACCACCTGAGATCTGTAACAATCAGTTTACTGAAATATTACACCATTTGAATTGTGTCGCCCAGTTAATACCCAAGTAAACCTAAAAAAAATCAGTTTAGATTCCAAATGTGGGAACTCATGAGACACTACTAACCCTATGACATATATTACAAGATAGACTAAGTAAAGAGAAAAACTATTTTTACTGCATTTGTAGATGTAGATAAAGTTTTGATAATGTTGACTCGAATATGCTCTCTGAAATTCCAAAGGCAGTAGGGGCAAAATACTGTGAGCAAAGTGTTATTTACAACTTGCACAGAAACCAGTCAGCGGCCATAAGAGTCAAACGTGCATGAAAGGGGAGCAGTGGTTAAGAAGTAAGACACGGTTGTAGACTGTAACTGATATTATTCAACCTGCAAATTGAGCATGTGGTAAAGGAAACAAAAGCAAAATTTGGAAAGGGAATTAAATTTCAAGGAAAAGTTTGTCAGTTTTGACAGACTAAATGCAAATGTATGGAAAAGTGGAGTCATAACAGCAGATTGGGAAACTGCTTTGATTCACCCTCTACTCAAAAAGGCCAACTAGACCAGTCCCAACAACTATCGAGGTATTTCACTCCTACCAGTCGCTTCCAAAGTGCTCTCACATACTCTTCTCACCAGATTAGAACAACAGACAGAACATATGATCGGTGAATATCGGGCAGGCTTCTGCCCACATCAATCCTGCGCAGAACAGATCTGGAACGTGAAGTTGATACTGTGACACCATCAGTTGAACCGCACACTAGTCAGCTTCGTAGAATTCAAGAAAGCATACGACTCAATTCATCACACCAGTGCACTTCATGAATATGGTGTAGATAACAAAACTATTTCATTAATTGAGCAGACTTTAACAGACACAACCTCAAAAGGAAAATTCATGGAAGAAATTTCTGAACCTTTTCAAATTAGGACAGGAGTGAGACAGGGTGATAGGTCGTCCCCACTCCTCTTTAACCTCATACTGGGCAAGATTATCAAGACATGGGAGAAAGAAATACCTGGAATAAATATGGGAACAAAGGACAAATGAATCAACATAAAATGCCTTGCTTTTGCTGATAACCTAACAATAATCACGCGGACTCGCGAGGAAGCCAAACATGCCATCGAGAAACTTCATGAGGTTGCATCAAAACCAGACTCCAAATTTCTTACAAGAAAACACAATTCATGGACTCCAACAGTTCAAATCTGAAACCACTTTCAACAAAATATGGTGGCATCAAAAAAGTTAAGTACTTCAGTTATTTGGGTGAAATGATTAACAACACTGGCAACAAAAAAGTAGCTCACAAAACACGAGCAGAAAAATTACATGAAGCTTATACAATGACCTGGAACACATACAATAAGAAATCGCTATCCACCCAAGCCAAACTTCACCACTATCATACAGTCACTCTTCCAGAAGCACTTTATGCAACTGAAACATCATCATTAACCATCAGCATCAAGGACATTGAGAAAATGGAAAGGCAAATACTCAGGAAAATATTTGGATTCAAGATGGTATCTGGATGCGCAAAAGCTTTGAAGAACTGTACTCAAGGACTGAATGTTTCACGTCAGTTGCACAGAATAGACAACTGAAATTCTATGGACATTTAGCAAGAATGGATGCTTCTAGAATGACCAAGAAAATCTTTCTTATCATCAAAGCAACTCGCCAAACCAGGGCACGCTTGCTAACAGAAACCCAAAATGACACAGAACTCAGTATTGACCCACTAAAATCCACACAGACTGGGTACAGACAGAAAATCAACTCTCATTAGTTCACAACTAAAAACCAGATGGAAAAGAATCTGAAATGGAAAAACACATGGACACGAGAAAGAAGACAGTCCCATAGTGAAAGGAAGAGGAGGTTTTGGGAAGAAAAGAAGAACAAGAAAGCTAAGAAGACCAGTGCTAACTAATGGTTGCGCATGCTCCTTAGAGGGCAAAATGAATAAATAATAATAATAATAATAATAATAATAATAATAATAATAATAATAATAAATAATATTTCTTGCGCGTGCTCCTTAGAGGGCAAAATGAATAAATAATAATAATAATAATAAATAATATTTCAAGGAAAAGGATCAAAAACTTCAAGGTCTGAAGATGACACTGTAACTCTGTCATAGACAGCAAAGCACTTAGAGAATCATATGAATAGAATGGAGAATGCCTTGAATATCAACAAAAGTAAAACAGTGGTAGTGGAATGTAGTTCAATTAAATCAAGTGATGCTGAGGGAATTAGGTTAGGGAATGAGGGACTGGCAGTAGTAGAAATTGTTGTAATTTGGAGAGTAGACTAATCGTCCATGGTAGAAATAACAAGGATATAAATTGCAGACTAAAAACAGAAAGAAAAGTGTAAATGCCCAATATTGGTTTTAGTGTTAGGAAGTCTTTCCTGAAGGTATTTGTCTGGAGTATAGTCATGTTTGGAAGTGAAACACGGGTGACAAACAGTTCAGATAAGAAGAGAATAGAAGCCTTTGAAATGGGGTGCTACAGAAGAATACTGAACGTTGGATTGGTAAATCGTGTAACCAATGAGGAGGTACTGAATAGAATTGGGGAGGAAAGAAATTTGTGGTATAACTTGTCTAAAAGTTGCGATAGTTGATAGGACTCATTCAGAAACATCAAGGGAGTGCCAGTTTAGTACTAGAGGGAAGTATAGGGGGTAAAAATGTAGAAGGAAACCAATGCTGAAACACAGTAAGCATGTTGAAATGGACGTGGGTTACAGTAGGTATGGAGAGAGGAAGAAGCTTGCAAAGGATAGAGTAGCAGGGGGTGCTGCGACAAACCAGTCTTGGGATTGAAAACAAATTTGTGATCACCCTGAAAAGTACTAAATTTTTACGTCTTCCCTTGACAAAAGAGGATGTGTTTCTGAACAATGAGCATTTATGTCCCCATAGAGCCCACTTATTCCAGATAAGTAATGGGTACACAAACTGCACATGGAGTGACCAAAACTTGTGCAACTGGGCAAAGATTAAATATTTAAGGACAATAAATGTCGGCCCAAGAGCAAATTTTTCTGCCCCTGTCAGTTGTCTACACAGTTGTTTTCTTCTCGATGCCTTTGGCATGAACTGAAGAAAAAGAACTGGGGATTGTGAATACTTAATTTTTTTAGGAAGAGAGAGAGAGAGAGAGAGAGAGAGAGAGAGAGAGAGAGAGAGCGTGTTTAATGCCATCAATTTGTTTGAGAAATAAATTCATCCTCTCTGGTTAATTTTTTTAGCAAGAGAGAGAGACAGAGAGAGAGAGAGAGAGAGAGAGAGAGAGAGAGAGAGAGCGCGTTTAATGCCATCAATTTGTTTGAGAAATAAATTCATTCTCTCTGGTTTTTTAATGGAGTTTATTTTTGCCACATTACCTGCCTTTTAATTTTAAGAAATGTGATTCAATATTGCACAACCGTAGCAGTAATCTCCCTACTCGACAGAGTTTGCAATATATTCCAGCAGTTGATTACTTATATTTCTAATAATGTTATCATGAAGGTGCTGCAGTACCAAATAAGAGCTATCAGATTATCTAGACTAAAATACAAAAGATACCCATCAGCTGACTGTTAAGTAGCTGAGTTCATTGTAAACATGCCTCTATTCTTACAGATGTAGATAATGGTCATTATCTGATAATGATGAGTGTGGTCTTGTACATATTAAGATAAGGATAGAAGATGAAAAGCAGCACTCTAGGATAACTAAAACAGCAGCCTTCCTGTTAGTTTCACTGTATTGCACGTAGTACATGTAAGCAAAGATATTATGTAGCAGTATTATGCTAGCTCACTGTGGATACTGTGTATGAAGTGTAAAATTCCTTGGGTTCAGCTAGATAACAAATTAAAAGGAGTCAACATATGGCTGAACTTATTGAGAAGCACAGTTCAGCCTGTTAGAAACAACTCTCATTGTGTTGACCTAAAGGCAAGAATGTTGGCTTAGTTTGCATATTTTTAGTCCTTGTTGTCTAATGGAATTACCTTCTGAGGCACTGCACATAAAGTAAATAAAGTGTCTGTTCAACATTCTTGATATGCATATTGAAAAGTAATGCCTCCAAATTTTTGTGTAAAAAGTCTTAAAGATTTTTAAATAAAACAAACTTTATTAACACTTTACATCTTTATTCTTCATGTACACTCCTGGAAATTGAAATAAGAACACCGTGAATTCATTGTCCCAGGAAGGGGGAACTTTATTGACACATTCCTGGGGTCAGATACATCACATGATCACACTGACAGAACCACAGGCACATAGACACAGGCAACAGAGCATGCACAATGTCGGCACTAGTACAGTGTATATCCACCTTTCCCAGCAATGCAGGCTGCTATTCTCCCATGGAGACCATCGTAGAGATGCTGGATGTAGTCCTTTGGAACGGCTTGCCATGCCATTTCCACCTGGCGCCTCAGTTGGACCAGCGTTCATGCTGCACGTGCAGACCGCGTGAGACGACGCTTCATCCAGTCCCAAACATGCTCAATGGGGGACAGATCCGGAGATCTTGCTGGCCAGGGTACTTGACTTACACCTTCTAGAGCATGTTGGGTGGCACGGGATACATGCGGACGTGCATTGTCCTGTTGGAACAGCAAGTTCCCTTGCCGGTCTAGGAATGGTAGAACGATGGATTTGATGACGGTTTGGATGTACCGTGCACTATTCAGTGTCCCCTCGACGATCACCAGTGGTGTACGGCCAGTGTAGGAGATCGCTCCCCACACCATGATGCCGGGTGTTGGCCCTGTGTGCCTCGGTCGTATGCAGTCCTGATTGTGGCGCTCACCTGCACGGCGCCAAACACGCATACGACCATCATTGGCACCAAGGCAGAAGCGACTCTCATCGCTGAAGACGACACGTCTCCATTCGTCCCTCCATTCACGCCTGTCGCGACACCACTGGAGGTGGGCTGCACGATGTTGGGGCGTGAGCGGAAGACGGCCTAACGGTGTGCGGGACCGTAGCCCAGCTTCATGGAGACGGTTGTGAATGGTCCTCGCCGATACCCCAGGAGCAACAGTGTCCCTAATTTGCTGGGAAGTGGCGGTGCGGTCCCCTACGGCACTGCGTAGGATCCTACGGTCTTGGCGTGCATCCGTGCGTCGCTGCGGTCCGGTCCCAGGTCGACGGGCACGTGCACCTTCCGCCGACCACTGGCGACAACATCGATGTACTGTGGAGACCTCACGCCCCACGTGTTGAGCAATTCGGCGGTACGTCCACCCGGTCTCCCGCATGCCCACTATACGCCCTCGCTCAAAGTCCGTCAACTGCACATACGGTTCACGTGCACGCTGTCGCGGCATGCTACCAGTGTTAAAGACTGCGATGGAGCTCCGTATGCCACGGCAAACTGGCTGACACTGACGGCGGCGGTGCACAAATGTTGCACAGCTAGCGCCATTCGACGGCCAACACCGCGGTTCCTGGTGTGTCCGCTGTGCCGTGCGTGTGATCATTGCTTGTACAGCCCTCTCGCAGTGTCCGGAGCAAGTATGGTGGGTCTGACACACCGGTGTCAATGTGTTCTTTTTTCCATTTCCAGGAGTGTATAAAAAATGTGAGCGACAGAATAGTAAAAGATTTTTTAAAAGAAATTTCCGTCATTTGACTGTTCGTTGTTCATGTATTTTACACGATCACGATTTCGACCTTTGGTGCCATTACCAAGTGAATGTTGAAATGCTAAAATACGTCTGACCTATCTGTGACATGCCCTCGTCGAAATAACATATTTCTAGTCTTCTTGATCGGTTGTCGCCGTACGGGATACTAATACATATGGGACATACATAATATGGCTGACATTGTGCACAATGAGGAACCATTAACATACAGTGTGGCGTATTTAACATTCCTGTGACCAGCGTTTATCACTTCTGTTCATCATGTTTTTTCGACGATGAATTGTCACACAGACAGTCAGACATATTTTAACATTTCAACATGCTCTTGGGAATGGATCCAAGGGCCGAAATCATGACTGTGTAAAATAAATGAACAATTAACAATCAAATGACGGAAATTCCCTTCAAAAAATTCTGTATGACTGTGGGCCCTCACGAAAGAAATACCATAGTAGTAAAAGAAGTGAGAGTAATTTTCTGAAAATAGATTTTGGTATGAAAATAAGGAACAACTTCCTGAAAATGTAAGTTTGGAGCAGAGCATTGTGTGGAAGTGAAACGTGAACCGTCGGAAATAAATTGAAGAAGAATGTGGAATCACTTAGGTGTGGCGACAAGGAAGAGTGTTGTAAGTTAAGTCTACAGATTAAGTACGAAATGGAGAAGTAGCAAAGAGAATAGCGACGAAATGCGCTGATCGAAGAAGAAATGAAAGGTGAGTGGCAGCTGTGGAATATTTTTAACCTCGTGTTGGCAGTAACAAGATAGAGTTTAGAGGGCAGACAGGGGTGGAGTATGAGGAATGGGCTGTGGAGGGTGTTGTGTGTAGAGGTGGGAAGATTAGCACAAGGCAAGGACAGAAGGATGAGAGCATCATAAATCGACCGAGTCGTGACTTGAAATAACAAATAACTTATTCTTATGGCACTGAGAGCCATCCTGATGTGACGTATATACAAGTGGTAGTAAAGAAGAGTTCCCCCATGAGGACACTACCAATGGTTTAAACTTAAATTTGATGGCAAAACAATCTTCTTTTTATAATTTTTCATTTATTTATCCTCCATCTTACATACTTTTATGCATCAGAAGTAATAAGTTCCGACGATACAGGAAGATAACAGTTCCGCACTGCAGTAAACATAGTTGGGCGTCGCGCTTTCATTATTACATAACTACATCTTGTTATCCATTAAAACTACTGAATGCGCCAGCGACATTTCTTAAAACAGTTTTTAATTCCAAAGGGAATGTCTTTTATGATTTTCAGTCGTGGGTTTCAACTGTCTGAGACAGTCATCTCGAGGTCGGAACACAATGTCACTGACAATGCGTTGTCCAGCTGCAAAATACACGGCGGCTAGTAAACGAAGTTTTTGTTACCACATCGAAATGACACAGTTGCACGATTAACGTTTTTTTTTTCAGCCGTGGAACACACTGAAATCCCCGCCACTAGGGGATCTAAAACAAAATATGGGGATTGTGTGACTCGCAGTTTGCAAGTGTTCGCCAACACGTGGAGTTATTTTGACGTCACATACAGTATAGAAGGCCGAAGAAACTTTTATTGGCTTTTGTGTTCGTTCGATACGAGACTCTCTCGTTCGTGAAATTGACTTCCTGCTGTGCTTCAGTATCGCTTGTTTCGTTCCGCTTCGCTGTTTCTTTATTTAGTCGTCATTTAATTTGAGAAGGTAATGAAAGACCAGGGGACACGCGCGGAACTTTCACAGTTTTAAATTTGTTGATAATGACAATATATGGATTAATTGTAGCCGTTGGGGCAAGGGTAGTTGTGGAAAAGAAGAAGAAACGTCTTTAAAAATGAACCGTACTAAGTAGTTAATCATGAATTTATGATACATTCTCGTATATACATTACCACACATTTTTTAAAAAAGCATTACAGTTCGTCGGTGTAAACCATATTTGACGTAAGAATTTAATCTTAGTGTACTTTTTGTTTTCCATTTTTTTTAATGGATACAGGAATGTTAGGTGATTTAGATAAGCCTGAAAAGGTTGCATACAATTGTCCGTGAGTAAGGACAATTTTATTCCTGCGACCTGTTTATAGCGATAGCAAATGCTGTTTTAATAGAGAACCGTATTCGTCTCACTTGAAAATGCATGCGTGGATCAGATGGTGTTGAGTCTATGTGTCTATCTGTGTAGTACAGGAGTCAGTCAGCCGAGCATCGGTTGTAAACAGGCGACACGAGCGAAACTTCCGCACTTTTATATTTTTCAATAACGGCGGTACGTGGAGTAGGTGTAGTACTTGGGGTAAGGGTGGCTGTGGGATCCTGTAAAAATGTAAAAATGAAGCCGGCCGGTGTGACCGTGCGGTTCTAGGCGCTTCAGTCTGGAACCGCGCATCTGCTACGGTCGCAGGTTCGAATCCTGCCTCGGGCATGTGTGTGTGTGATGTCCTTAGGTGAGTTAGGTTTAAGTAGTTCTAAGTTCTAGGGGACTGATGACCTCAGAAGTTAAGTCCCATAGTGCTCAGACCAATTTGAACCATTTGTAAAAATGAACTGAACGATGTAAAATAGCAATCGTGAATTTGTGGTACTGCTTATATGTGTATTCCCATGCACAGAATTTTGAATAGAGTGCAATTAAGCAAGTACTTTAAGCCAAAGTAGGAACAGGTAAATCATAATTCAAAGCGACAATGACGTTTGTCGTTCCAGAAAGTATATTCGTTTACAAACTGCTCGAATGTAACGTACTCCTAAAATAGCGTGAACATCTAGGATTTTTTTTTGTAGGCGTAACATGATGTCATAGGAGCAACGACGTACATGACGTAATCTACTGCTGATAATCATACATAAAATACTTAAAAATTGCCTGAAGTCTAAATTGTGCAGTCGTACAGGTAAGAAAGAGAATGGCACTTGAAGGCTTCAAGAAATCTTTTAAGAAATTCATCGCAGCTGCGGACCCTATCGCATTGAAAATTATAAGTTACATGTGTCAGTCTTATCTGTGCTTTGTATTCTGAGCGGTAGTTTGTTTTACAAGTCGATGAACGTGTCACCAATACTTACTCATATTTGTTTGTTTCACGCTTAATACGTCAATTAATTACAATGACGACTCACTCCTCATAAAATGAACGCACCGACGAATGCTGTAGAACATACTTCTATTAAACTAAAGAGGAAGCACCAAAATATTTCAGAAATGTGAAGGCGTAAAAGAAAGGGAAAGAGGAGGCGTTGTAGCAGCCGGAGTAACTGCACGCTTACATCCGCCGCACCACAGTGGACTTGTGGAATCTTAGTCTTCATGCCGTAACTTAGATTTAGGGAAAGTTTTGACCGCCAATGTGTCATTATGTGACGTTTAAATACAGTGAGCTGACAAAAGTCGTGAGATAGCAATATGGTAAGATACAGATGGCGGTAGTATCGCGTACGGAAGTTACACTCCTGGAAATGGAAAAAAGAACACATTGACACCGGTGTGTCAGACCCACCATACTTGCTCCGGACACTGCGAGAGGGCTGTACAAGCAATGATCACACGCACGGCACAGCGGACACACCAGGAACCGCGGTGTTGGCCGTCGAATGGCGCTAGCTGCGCAGCATTTGAGCACCGCCGCCGTCAGTGTCAGCCAGTTTGCCGTGGCATACGGAGCTCCATCGCAGTCTTTAACACTGGTAGCATGCCGCGACAGCGTGGACGTGAACCGTATGTGCAGTTGACGGACTTTGAGCGAGGGCGTATAGTGGGCATGCGGGAGGCCGGGTGGACGTACCGCCGAATTGCTCAACACGTGGGGCGTGAGGTCTCCACAGTACATCGATGTTGTCGCCAGTGGTCGGCGGAAGGTGCACGTGCCCGTCGACCTGGGACCGGACCGCAGCGACGCACGGATGCACGCCAAGACCGTAGGATCCTACGCAGTGCCGTAGGGGACCGCACCGCCACTTCCCAGCAAATTAGGGACACTGTTGCTCCTGGGGTATCGGCGAGGACCATTCACAACCGTCTCCATGAAGCTGGGCTACGGGCCCGCACACCGTTAGGCTGTCTTCCGCTCACGCCCCAACATCGTGCAGCCCGCCTCCAGTGGTGTCGCGACAGGCGTGAATGGAGGGACGAATGGAGACGTGTCGTCTTCAGCGATGAGAGTCGCTTCTACCTTGGTGCCAATGATGGTCGTATGCGTGTTTGGCGCCGTGCAGGTGAGCGCCACAATCAGGACTGCATACGACCGAGGCACACAGGGCCAACACCCGGCATCATGGCGTGGGGAGCGATCTCCTACACTGGCCGTACACCACTGGTGATCGTCGAGGGGACACTGAATAGTGCACGGTACATCCAAACCGTCATCGAACCCATCGTTCTACCATTCCTAGACCGGCAAGGGAACTTGCTGTTCCAACAGGACAATGCACGTCCGCATGTATCCCGTGCCACCCAACGTGCTCTAGAAGGTGTAAGTCAACTACCCTGGCCAGCAAGATCTCCGGATCTGTCCCCCATTGAGCATGTTTGGGACTGGATGAAGCGTCGTCTCACGCGGTCTGCACGTCCAGCACGAACGCTGGTCCAACTGAGGCGCCAGGTGGAAATGGCATGGCAAGCCGTTCCACAGGACTACATCCAGCATCTCTACGATCGTCTCCATGGGAGAATAGCAGCCTGCATTGCTGCGAAAGGTGCCGACATTGTGCATGCTCTGTTGCCTGTGTCTATGTGCCTGTGGTTCTGTCAGTGTGATCATGTGATGTATCTGACCCCAGGAATGTGTCAATAAAGTTTCCCCTTCCTGGGACAATGAATTCACGGTGTTCTTATTTCAATTTCCAGGAGTGTATTACAGGGCAATACTTTGGAGGAGATGTCATTTACACCCACGTGATTCATGTGAAAAGGTTTCCGACATGGTTGTGACTGCACGATGGAAATTAACTAACTTTGAACGGCGAATAGTAATTGGAGATAGACGCATGGGACATTCCATTTCGGAAATCGTTTGGGAATTCAATATTACAAGATCCTCAGTGTCAAGAGTGTGTCGACAACACCACATTTCAGGCATCACCTCTCACTATGAGCAACATGGTGGCCGACGGCCTTCACTTGACGACGGAGAGCAGTGGCGTCTACGTGGAGTTGCCAGTGCTAACAGACAATCAACTCGGCGTGACATAACCGCAGAAATCAATGTGGGACCTACGACGAACGCATCCGTTAGGATATTGCGGCACAATTTGCTGATGACGGGCTATGGCAGCAGACGACTGAAGTGAGTGCCTTTGCTAACAGCACGACATCGCCAGCAGCGCCTCTCCCGGGCTGGTGACCACATCGGTTGGACCCTAGACGACTGGAAAACCGTGGCCTGGTCAGATGAGTCCCAGTTTCAGTTGGCAAGAACTGATGGTGGGTTTAGATAGTGGTGCAAATCCCACAGAGCCGTGGGGACCCAAGTTGTCAACAATGCGCTGTGTAAGCTGGTGGTGGTGGCTCCACAATGGCGAGGCCTGTGTTTTACGTTGGTTGGTTGGTTGTTTTGGGGAAGGAGACCAGACAGCATGGTCATCGGTCTCATCGAGTTAGGGAAGGATGGGAAAGGAAGTCGGCCGTGCCCTTTCAGAGGAACCATCCGTGTTTTACGTAAAATGACCTGGGCCCTCTGGTCCAACTGAACCGATCACTGACTAAAAATGGTTATGTTAAGCTACATGGAGACTATCTGCAGCCAGCCTGCACTTCATGTTCCCAAACAATGATGGAATTTGTACGGATGACAATGCGCCATGCCACCGGGCCACAATTGTTCGCGACTGGTTTGAAGAACATTCTGGACAACTCGAACCAAAGATTTGGCCACCCAGATCGCCCGACATAAACCCCATCGAACATTTATGGGACGTAATCGAGAGGTAGGTTTGTGCACAAAATCCTGCACCATCAACACTTTCGCAGTTATGGACAGCAGTAGAGGCAGCTTAGCTGAATGTTTCTGCAGAGGACTTTCAAAAACTTGCTGAGTCCATGCCACATCGAGCTAGTTTACTACGCCGAGCAAAAGGAGGTCCGACACGACACTGACGGGCACGGCGTGACTTTTGTCGTCTCAGTGTATGAGGTCAGTTTCTGAGCCTTTCCATTGACCATTCATTTAAAAGTCTCGAGTAGCTCGCCAGCTGACATACTACGGATCTCACCAGCCACCAGCGGGAACTTGATGCGAGGGGGCGTGGACTGCGAGACATGAACGAATGCTGGCATCATTCGTATCAGCTATACACTGTGAAACTCTGCCTTATCACCCCGCACAAAGTATTTATGTACATGTCTGTTGCGATTTATAAGACTGTTCTCACAGAAAAAAATATCTCTCGTTTAAATGTTTGCTCTGGCCGTGCTTAGACAACATCCAAGAAGAGCTGCACGTTTCGTCATGGGAGAGCGTTGCGGATGTGCTCAGCGAAATGCAGTGCAGACGCTACGAGAGAGGCGTTCTGCATCACGTGGAATTTGATTCTACAAACTCTGAGAGTGTACGTTCCTTGAAGAGCACGTCACCTCCTCCCACAAGCATCTCGCAAAACAACCCTCGTCGGAAAATACGATAAATTTTGGAGCTGAAGTGGCGAGATGCCGACAGTTGGCTTATCTACATACTGTGGAGCAGAAAAGGTGAGAACTACAGTGCTAACACCAGTTGCCTCCGCCACACACTGTGAACTGGCCTGCGGTCTACATAACTGTGTATAAGCCCCACAAAACAACAAAATAAATATCCTGCCTGGCGAAGAAGATACGGCCGGGTGTCACTGTAGTTTCGCACACGCGTGTACCATCAGTGGGTATGTAAAAGATTAGAGTTTCAGGTTTGTGTGATCGAAGTAACGGCTAGCAGACTGCATTTGTGTTTGTCATGTGTAGTGCTATTACCGGACCTTCCATGATGTTCACTGGGTGCGAGCAGCCATAGACGTTTGATCACAGTGAAGACACCGCGTACACGTGTGAGACAGCGCTATCAGTACCTGACGGAGTTTGCAAGGGGCCTCATTATGAGTTTTCATTTGTCTGGCTGGTCGAATCCAGCAATATCCAGACTTGTGGGGCGTTCAGATGGGATAGTGGTTGGATGTTAGACTGCAAGGGAACCGACACCCTTGGTCAAGGTTGTGGTCGACCACGTGTGACCACCACAGGGGGGGACCGCCGTACTGCGCATCAGGCGCGGCGCCGCCTCCCCACACCTGGGCCTGCCCTCTCGCAGTGAGTAATGGCCGCCCTGCCGCACGCTGTGCCGCCGCGCGCCACTGGCCAGACACCATCAGCAGCCGGGCTCAACAGTGCGTCAGAAACATCAAGTGTCCTTGTTTGTTATTCCTCGTGTGTGATGGAGCCATTTTTCGACAGGATAATGCTCGTCCACATGTGGCATATGTCTCTTTGAACCATCTGCTTAATACGGAAGTACTGCCGTCGACAGGAAGAGACGCAGACCCGCCACCAGTACCATGTTTATGGAGCCATCTCGGACGTCAGCTCTTTTCTGGTGCCCAGTAGCCAGCATAACAAGGATCGGCTACAACAGTAGCGGACCAGAGAAGTGGCTCTCTGACACCTTTCCCAACCGAAACAGCACATGCGCCTAGGCGAGAGGTGTCTCATGCAGCAAACGTCTTTGTAAATTTGACTGTGTTTTGTAATCAATTAAATAACATCTCATACCCTCTCCACCCTTAAGTTTCATTTCATTTCCTCCTTCTCTTCTGGGTGCTTTATCTTTCTTGCCATGAAGTGCACTTCGCTTTATAATTGTGTGCCTCCCTTTCTTTTGCAGTTTACTACACACCATATTGGACCAATGTCCTCGAGTTCTGGAAAATCCGGCATGAGCAAAATATCTTGTGGAACACTTACGAAGAAATGAAAAAGGTAAGTGAACATGACCAGCTGTAGTGAGTGGAATAGCTGTGAAGTGCCCACACCTCAGACGAACTGCACAGTTGCCGACTACAGCAAACCTACAGCACTTTTGATACCATCCATCATCATACCTCTCAGAGAAAGCTTTCAGTCTTCACACATGACATCCACAGCTCAAGGGATGGAGGGAAACGCTCTCGAAAACGATTTTAATTCAGAACCACCTGATTGTGTCATTCATAATATTCTTTTGAGAAGTTAAGTTTTTATCGAATACGTAGTTAAGCACGTGCCTGGGTTACTTTTTATTTAGGAAACACAACGCAGTAACTTATCCTAGGCCACAACATTTTCATTGCCAAAATTTACAACGGCAGGCTCAGAGAATTTCATCATTGGCCCAATATTGTTCGTGCTTTATGTTCTGGCCTACCACGTTATTTGAATCTAGACGCTGAAGTAGTTCTGTTCGCAGATGATACACGCATTTTTATGAAGCCGAGCAAAGAGCCATGGACAGAGTAAATATTAAGCGATGGTAATGTGTAAGTTACAAGATGGCTTTAAGAAAATGCGCCAGTTTTAAATTTTGAAAGAATTCAGCTGATACAGTTTTGTCCCATCACAAATACGCCACCTCCTATTAACTCAGTATACAAACGACAGATAATGAACAGGGTCAAAGTTCTGAGGTGTTGGTTGTGTATATCAGTGAAAATGGGAAATGTAAAAACCATATGCCGACCTTGGTGGCCGCGTGGTTCTAGGCGCTACAGTCTGGAACCGCACGACCGATACGGTCGCAGGTTCGAATCCTGTCTCGGGCATGGATGTGTGTGATGTCCTTAGGTTAGTTAGGCTTAAGTGGTTCAAAGTTCTAGGCGACTGATGACCTTAGAAGTTAAGTCCCATAGTTCTCAGAGCCATTTGAACCAAAAACCATATAGGGGCCTGCTGAAACACTTAGGTTCAGTTACTATTGGCATAAGTATAATGGTCAACATTTCGAATATACATGACAGTAGGTTGACATATTTAGCAAATTTTCCTTCATTGATCACTTCTGGAGTATATCTTCTCTTAGGCAGAAACTATTCATTGTACAAGAGAAAATAATTAGAATTATGCATGAGGTTCACACACACACAAACACACACACACACACACACACACACACACACACACACACACACACACACACACACACGCCCTGGACTCAACCCATCAAGCATCTGGCTATATGTCCCATAGCTTAACTGTACATTTATTCGGCTGATAAATTTTTTTATCAAAAATTCATCTGAGTTTGACAGTAAGAGAGAGTTCATGAATCTAACCTCAGCACAGAAAGTAGTGAAACACAGCTATAAAACTATTTGACAATTTACTCACTTAAAGAAAATTTCCGACATACAGCAGAAATAACTTTTTGTGTTACACTGATCACCGATAAATCATCCGTTGAGCCCACAGAGTCCCATATAAAGCTTTCTGTCGTTCCAAGTGATTTCTAGATGGAAAATTCAGAATACCTCCGCTGTTATCTTTGTCTGTTTTCAGTGTCTTTAACTAAATTAGAGTTGACCCAAAAAATTTTCTGCTTATGAACAAATTCCATTTTCTGGAACTTGATCATTACTGAATTCAGCAGCTCTTCATTTGTTATCTTACACACTTAATCTCCACCATTGTTCTGTAGCACGTTTCAGAACCTTCCATTCTCTTCTTGGCTGTACAGCTAAACATCCATATTACACTTCTCCATATATTTCTACACTACAAATTCTTTCCGATAGTATATCTTAATACATTTATAGACATCCTAGCGTGACGAAAGGCGACTATTGATTTTCCAGCAAAGTGGTCAAGATAGCGCAACATTACAACAAATGTCGTACCCATCACCTGCCGACTTTGCAAATATTGCAACGTCATACTAGTCATCTACGGACGTCAGGTGTCACTCATCTTTTGACTTTGCCAAGCTTGCCACAAGCGTCAGACCCATTGTCTTATGACTATGCAATAGTGCAGAGGGTATCATAATCAAATGCAAGTCTTCTGGTCCAGACAGTATACCAATTAGGTTCCTTTCGGAGTATGCTGATGCATTAGCTTCATACTTAACAATCATATACTACCGTTCGCTCGACGAAAGATCCGTCCGTACCCAAAGACTGGAAAGTTGCACAGGTCACACCAATATTCAAGAAAGGTAGTAGGAAACGGGAAACCACCACTGAACTATCCCAAGAAAACCCCATGGCTTCGCTCAGTTCAAAGTGTTCCGGAGTTTCAAGTTCCCCGATTGGATCTCTGGGGGGAACCAGGTTGAGAGGAGCTTCACGACGAGTAAGATGGTGCAAAGAGAAGCACTGCATAGGAACATGGAATGTAAGATACATGTATCAAGGAAAACTAGACATAGTGAAAAGAGAAATGGAAAAAATTAACATCGACATATTGGGAATAAGTGAAAAGAGGTGGACTGGCATGGGAGAATTTGCTTCGGATGGCCATATGGTGTATTATTCTGGGCACGATAACAACAGAAGTAATGGAGTAGCCTTCATAGTTAGCGATGAGAAAAGCTGTAATGGGATGCAAATATAAAAATGATAGAATAATGTCCATCAGACTTCAAGGTCAGCCCCTCAACATCACAGTAATTCAAGTTTATGCACCAACAACCGATGCTGAAAAGGAAATTATTGACCAGTTCTATGGAGATTTACAAGAATTACTACTGTCAACACCAAAAAAGGATATCGTCTTCATAGTTGGAGATTGGAATGCAAAAGTGGGAAATGAAGCTGTAGAAGGTATAACAGGGAAATATGGTCTTGGTACAACAAATGAAGCTCGACGGAGACTCCTAGAATTCTGCCAAGAAAATTCATTGATAATTACGAGTACTAATACACTGTTTCAACTACCAAAACGACGCCTATATACCCGGACTTCGCCAGATGGCCAACACCGGAACCAAGTTGATTACATACTTTGTAATCAGAGGTGGAAGAGCGCGGTTCAGTCAGCTACAACAAGACCTGGGACTGAATGCGGATCAGATCGTGAGCTCCTGATTGCAAAATTTCGGCTGAAACTTCAGAATGTAGCAAAAAGTATCCCAACTTGCAGATACAACCTTAACTCTATACCCTCCGACTATGCTGTAGAGGTACAAAACAGATTTAATGTATTACAGCTGGAGGACAAAAGCTCGCAAGAGATGTGGACAGAAGTAGCTAATACTGTCAAGGAGGCCGCAAAGAAACACATTCCCAAGAAAAGGAACAGTAAGAAGGCTAGGTGGCTATCAGTTAAGGCACTGCAAGTTGCAGAAAGACGAAGGAAAGCAAAAATCAAGGGAGATAGATAAGCTATGTTTGAATTAAATAAAGATTTTCAGAAATTAGCTAGAAGAGATAAAAATATATTGTTTGATGAACAGTGCAAGGAGGTTGAAGATAGTAACGGAATGGGGAAGACAAGAGATCTTTATAAGAAAATTAGAGAAATTAAAGGAAAATTCCAGGCAAAAATTGGAATGATAAAAGATAGAAACGGGAAAGATCTGAGTGAAGCAGAGGATGTTAAGGAAAGATGGGCAGAATATGTAGAAGACCTATACAAGAAAGATCTGCATCATCACAGGGCTCCTACCGCTGATGTTAATGTTAATTTAGAACTAGAGCCAGATATTTTGGAGAGCGAAATCCAGTGGGCCCTTGAAAATAGGGCTGAAAACAAAACTAGTGGACATGATGAAATACCAGCAGAATTGTTTAAAGTCACTGGGAAGGATGCAGTGAAAGTTCTGCGCTCAATATGTCAAAAAAATATGGATCACGCAGCAGTGGCCAGAAGAACGGAAAAGATCAGTATTCATCCCCATTCCAAAGAAGAAAAGTTCTAAAGAATGCTCAGATTACCGAACAATCGCACTTATTTCACATGCTAGCAAAGTTATGTTGAAAATCTTACAAAATAGACTTCACCAATATCTAGATCGAGAGCTACCAGAAGAACAAGCTGGATTTAGGAAAGGAAGAGGAACTAGAGATCAAATTGCTAACATTCGGTGGATTATGGAAAAAGCGAGAGAATTCCAGAAAGATGTGTACCTCTGCTTTATTGACTACGCCAAAGCCTTTGACTGCGTCGATCACAACAAATTATGTAACGTACTGAAAAACATGGGTGTACCAGATCACCTCATTCATGATACGGAGTTTATACCTTGACCAAGGAGCCACGGTGAGAACTATGTATGGAACAACGAAATGGATAAAGATTCAGAAAGGGGTCCGGCAAGGCTGCATACTGTCACCGTACTTATTCAATCTGTATGCAGAACATGTTATGAGGAATGCGAGGCTAGATAAAGGAGAAACAGGAATTAAAATAGCTGGAATAAATGTAAACAACCTCAGGTACGCGGATGATACGATCCTGTTGGCAGAAAGTGAAGAAGAATTGAGAACACTCTTACTGAAGGTGAAAGACGAAAGTCAAAAGGCCGGTATTATGCTGAATGTGAAGAAAACGAAAATTATGGCAACTACACCTACCAATTCGTGGGATATAGCAGGAGAAACCATGGAGGTAGTGACCGCATTCAGTTATCTCGGTTCCCAGATCTCTGCTGACGCCGACTGCAGCCATGAAATCCGGAGACGCCTGTTGCTCGGTAGACAGGCGATGTCAAACCTTGACGAGGTTCTAAGGTCCAGGGATATAACACTAGCAACAAAGATCCATATTGTGAGGGCTATGGTCTTTCCAGTTGTGATGTATGGATGTGAGACCTGGACCATTAGAAAGGCTGAACGGCGAAGAATTGACTCCTTCGAATTGTGGTGTTGGAGGAAACTTCTTAGAGTTCCATGGACTGCAAAGAGAACCAACAGATCAATATTGGAGCAAATTAAACCAGATTTCTCCCTGGAAGGTCTAATGTTAAAACAAAAGTTGACCTACTTTGGACACACAATGCGAAGGCATGCCTCGCTGGAAAAAACATTAATGCTGGGGAAGATTGAAGGAACTAGAAGAAGAGGACGTCAGAGGATGAGATGGATCGATGGCATAACAGAAGCAATGCGTTCCAACCTGGAAGGTCTACGGGAGAAAGTGCAAGACAGGAAAAAGTGGCGTGATTTGGTTCATGGGGTCACGAAGAGTCGGAACCGACTAAACGACTAGAGAGAGAGAGAGAGAGTATGAGTAATCCAAAAATGGTTCAAATGGCTCTGAGCACTATGGGACTCAACTGCTGAGGTCATTAGTCCCCTAGAACGTAGAACTAGTTAAACCTAAGGACATCACAAACATCCATGCCCGAGGCAGGATTCGAACCTGCGACCGTAGCGGTCTTGCGGTTCCAGACTGCAGCGCCTTTAACCGCACGGCCACTTCGGCCGGCATGAGTAATCCACTAAATTACAGGCCCGTATCGTTAACGTCGATATGCAGCAGGGTTTTAGAACATATATCGTGTTCTAACATTACCAATGACCTCGAAGGAAACGGTCTATTGACACACAGTGAACATGGGTTTAGAAAACATCGTTCCTGTGAAACACAACTAGCTGTTTATTCACGTGAAGTGTGGATTGCTATTGACAAGGGATTATAGATCTATTCCGTATTTCCGGATTTCCGGAAGGGTTTTGACACTGTACCACACAAGCGGCTCGTATTGAAATTGCGTGTTTATGGAATATCGTCTCAGTTATGTAACTGGATTTGTGATTTCCTGTCAGAGAGGTCACAGTTCGTAGTAATTGACGGAAAGTCATCGAGTAAGATTAGATTAGATTAGATTAGTACTTGTTCCACAGATCATGAATACGACACTTCGTAATGATATGGAACGTGTCAGGTTAATAAAAGGTTTCTATACAAGGTATTACATTACACGAAATGATTTCTGGCTTTCCGCAAGGTAGTGTTATAGGCCCTTTGCTGTTCCTTATCTATATAAACGATTTGAGAGACAATCTGAGCAACCGTCTTCGGTTGTTTGCAGATGACGCTGTCGTTTATCGACTAATAAAGTCATAAGAAAATCAAAACAAATTGCAAAACGATTTAGAAAATATAATTGAATGGTGCGAAAAGTGGCAGTTGACCCTAAATAACGAAAAGTGTGAGGTCATCCACATGAGTGCTAAAAAGAACTCGTTAAACTTCTGTTACACGTTAAATCAATGTAATATAGAAACCGTAAATTCATCTAAATATCTAGGTATTAGAATTACGAACAACTTAAATTGGAAAGAACACATAGAAAATGTTGTGGTAAGGCCAATCAAAGACTGCGTTTTATTGGCAGGACACTCAGAAAATGTAACAGACCTACTAAGGAGACTGCCCACACTACGCTTGTCCGTCCTCTTTTAGAATAACTGCTGCGCGGTGTGGGATCCTTACCAGACAGGACTGACGGAGTACATCGAAAAAGATCAAAGAAAGGCAGCACGTTTTGTATTATCGCGAAATTGGGAGAGAGTGTCACAGAAATGATACAGTATTTGCGCTGGAAATCACTAAAAGGAAGGCATTTTTCGTTGCGACGGAATCATCTCACGAAATTCCAGTCACCAACTTTCTCTTCCGAATGCGAAAATATTTTGTTGACACCGACCTACATAGGGAAGAACGATCACCACGATAAAATAAGGGAAATCACAGCTCATACGGAAAGATATAGATGTTCATTCTTTCCGCGCGCTATACGAGAATGGAATAATGGAGAATTGTGAAGGTGGTTCGCTGAACCCTCTGCCAGGCACTTAAATGTGATTTGCAGAGGATCCATGTAGATGCAGATGTGGATGTACAACGACTGTCATAGTCGTCAACTGCTGATGTTGACAATGTTGCAGCAGCTACTGTGAAAGGTCTCTGTTGGATTCCTTTCATGTTAATTTCTTAAAACTGTTGTCATTTACGGCATACATTCCACTTCTAA
This sequence comes from Schistocerca cancellata, assembly GCF_023864275.1. NCBI lineage: Eukaryota > Metazoa > Arthropoda > Insecta > Orthoptera > Acrididae > Schistocerca > Schistocerca cancellata. The sequence continues at coordinate 9,649,387 of NC_064635.1, read as the reverse complement.
ATTTATTGTGGTGTTTCTGACTATCTGGGAGGAGACTGAGCAGTGAAACGTGTTACTTTTACACATAAACAAGAACGATCTACACTTTAAAACACAGTTTATATGTAATTCATGTCACACAGTGTCATACGGAACCTACATCCGCTTTCTTTTATATACTGTATATGATAAGCTACTGTCACCCCCCCTTCCCTTCTGTGTGAAAGGATGAATGAGCAAATGTATTTCTAGTTGCATGCTCGATGGTAGCAGACAAACCTATCTGCTAGAGAACAGTAGGACCAATGTCGGAACAGGTAGCTACGCTTTATAAAAGCAAAGAGATTTCTATTCTTAGTATGGTCCTGTCCGTCCCTTGTCATGTTGGTATAGGAAGCTGCCTCTCTGGTCACTTCCGTTTGTATCTGGAAGCACCCTCGGTAGGGGCCCATGGGCAGTCTGTCCGCGGCGAGCGTCTGAAGTGGTAAGATCTCCGGGTAAGCGCGTCTCTGCTAAGTCCATAGGACAATGGATTTCTTAAGTTCAGCCTAACTGAAAATTTAATCACCTTTATTTCAGCTTTATATCTAAAATACAGTATGTTATCTTAAATTGCAACGCAGCGTAATTCGAGTGTGAAGTTCAGAATATATTCTGGTAGTTGCTTTGTCACTACTTTGTGAGTGAAGTGGAACCACGTGTGGATGATATGTAATTCTAACTAAGTTCATCAATCTTAAATGCGAATGTGCGTGAGATTATAACGTCTCGTCTTGACAATATTTTTCAATATAGCAACTTTTCTTTATGTTTAACCCACGTGGGGTGTACTTTGTGACACCAGTACCACGTACTTATACAATTGTTTGACCCATCAGGTTAATAGTAAGACGACAGTAACCAGTTCGAGGTTTTCTTTAGTGATTTGTGTTTCGATGTAATTTATTTTAATTATCAAAATTATTGTGGAGTTACACTCTTTGTGTAAACCAAGTTGACCACGTGAAGCATGTAGTCTAATCATCAAAGTAGCCCTCAGCTATTCTTTTCGGGAAGATTTCACAGAGAGTTAGTACGAATTTAGTATACCAGTGTGTGGTAATTTCATGACGGACAGGATTGCGCTACGAACGTAACTTCTTTGGGTGAAAATTAAATCGGTTGGTTGTGGTTAATTTCCTCTTGCATATGTTTCAACGTTCTTCGTGTGTTATTTTATGAATGCACTGTTGTATGCAGTCTCCCAATCTTGGCTTCATATTTGATGTGTTCCGTAAGATTACAAACTCACATTTTCACAATCCTAAATATATATATATATATATATATATATATATATATATATATATATATATATATATATATATCACCGGTTATCGTAAGATGAGTACTAAAAGATTATAATTAATGTTAGTCTGGTTGGGAATTTGGTAAGCTAGACTGGATACCTGGTGAGAGAGTTACTCAGTAATGCAAGGTTAACTTCCCCAGATAGCTCACGGCTTTTAACCCGCTTTTATTGTCTTGAATATCAGCACCGCTTTCAGAACAAATTGATTGCATCAACATTACAACTGTACTGGTCATCTTTTGGCACATTAAAACACTGTTGAATCTCACCATTTTCACGTTTCTGCAAAATATAAAGTTTTTTTATCGGCGGCATAAACAGGGAAAGCATACATTCAAATGGTGAAATTTTTTCTTGGTACCCCTCTGTATTTTATATACTGTGTTTAAAAAAAAGTGTCACATATTTCTACAGATACATAAGAACCTTAAGAACCAGATACATAAAGTAACGTAACATGTTAACCACTCGCTAGAAATGAATATAAAGGCGGGAACTTGTTGCCAGAGGTCTCCCATCCGTGCACAGAAAGTTGGACGTCACGTGGCACGAGGTCAGCGTGACTGTAGCGGCAGATGACGTTGGCCCTGCGTCGCGGGGCGACTGAAGGAAGGCCGAAACACAGTGAGGGTCGATCAGAGAGCAGCTGCAGACCACTGTGGTGGTGGTCTTCATCGCGACATGGCCTGGAGACATCTGGGTGAATTCGCATGGGGGAAAATCACTGGGGAAGCTGGAAGGAGGACGACGTGTGACGAGTGTATCCCAGGAGTTCGCTCCTGCTCCCAGCATTGTTTCACGGGCATGGGGAGCATTCCGAACCGCAGGCGCTGCTGCTGACAGAGGTGATGGACAGAGGTCAACTACAGGCGCAGATGGACGCTACATTTAACAGGACCGCGAGGCAAGCGGTCACTCTCTACAGTGGTACGGTGACTGCAGGGGGTCGATCTCTCTGTCCGATGACCAGTACGTGTCCAAGTAGTATTGCCAGGTGTACTCTCGTAGGACGACGAGTGGGAACACGTCTTGCACCCCGAAACATTGTCAAGCGTGATAGATTCGGTTTTCCAAGTGTTATGGTGTGGGAGAGGTCCAGTGCAGCTTGGCCACACAGACCTCCAAACCTCCAAACATGGTACACTAACTGGTCAGCGTTATTGTGACGCTGCTCTTCTTCCCCTCACTTCAGTTCTATGGATGACAATGCGCGACCGCATAGAGCTGCGCAAGTGGAAAAGCTTTTGGAATGAGAGTACATTCGGTGAGTGAACTGGCCTGCCCGTTCCCCCTAGTAAAGTCCCACTGAGGTCGTGTGGGATTATGACACGTCCACCAGCACCAGCAGTTCTCAACCGCGCTGGTGGAGGAGAGAAGCTCCCTGTTACAAGATCTCCTCACCAGCCGCGTGGCCAGCACGGGAGGACACTGCAGAGCACGCACTGCTGTCCACGGTGATCACACACTCTAACAATAACCGTGTCCCACCTTTTTTACTGTGCGAGGGACCATCATAAAACACGGTGAATTCAGTGTTATTATGAGCTTTCATTAAAAGTGGTATTTCTCTTCGTCTCGATGCCTATTTATTTCTATTACTTTCCGTACTACACTGTAGCAGTGCATTCTATCTATGACCCCACTTTCATGGAGCCAAGATACTTGGCTATTGTACCTAATGCCGTAGTTACCTTGGCCTTAAAGTTTGAACACCATTGTGGAATAAAACGTCCTGTTGTGATCTGCCCACAAACCAGTAGGCCCACTTCTTAAGATATGGGTTGTTGAAGATCCAAAGTTCACAGCCAGAAGTTTATTTATAGAGGACGCAGGATTTACATGTGATGGCAGAGTAAATTACCATACAACGCATTAGAAAATCTCAAACAATCGACGGCTTCATTAACAATGTGTGAACAGGAACAGTTGGTGACAGATTTACTGAGCCATAGACCAACTCATCAACACTGTGCAGCCGTTACATGAGCATGTGACTAACCCATGTATACGAAAGTGTGTGTGATTTCTGTGAAGAAGGCCTGAAGGATGTGTCAGGAAGTATGGTAACCATGTGGAGGCCTGTCTGTAGTGTCCACTTCTGTGTGAGATACAGATGGGAGTGAGAGAATAGTTTGATCCATATATCAGCGGGTATTGGTTCCCTCACACATCATTATGGGAATTTTTATTTTATTTTTCATCAATATTACCTGCTTTTGTGACGCCTTTTTTAAACACCGCCTATTCTCTCTACTTTTGATGTCATGTTATTTTGGTACCCAAATAGCAAAAGCAATACAGTAATTTTAGCATCTCATTTCCTAGTCTTATTCCTTAGCATCAGCTGCTTTCTTTGAGCTGTATTTCATTACTCTTGTTTGTGTCCACCTTATAACTTCATTTCAAGACACTGTCCATTCCGTTTAACTGGCCTTTTCAAGTCCTATGCTGTCTGCAATATAGTTACAATGTCAACTTAATGCCTACTGTGGTGGATGCCCGCAGGATCTTCGTGCAGTGATACGGAAGACGGCAACCTTTCTGGGCCGGAACGTAACGGACGAGGAAGTGGAACGACTGGAGGAGCATCTCAGCTTCAGCAGCATGCGCCAGAAGCCGGCCACCAACTACGTCGGCCTGGTGCAGAGGCTGCGCTCCACCACAGGCCTGCCGCCGGTGGCCCAGGACCTGGCCTTCGTGCGCGAGGGCAAGGTGGGCGCCTCCAGACAGCGTATGTCCCCGGAGATGGACCGCCGCTTTGACCAGTGGATACAGGACAATATACGGGGCACAGGATATGATGGTCCCATCTGACACTGAACCCCATCACCGGAGGATCCAGGACAACATATGGGGCACTGGATGCCAAGGTCCTATCCAGGATGTGTCTCCATAGCCAGTGGATCGAGGACAACATTTGGGGCACCAGATGCAACCTAATGCACTGCACTGCTACCGCTAATACGCAAGAGTACAAACTGTGTTTAATAGTGGGAAGCGTATCAGATTTGTGCTTCAAGAATGTACAGCATGTGTGTTTGTGTTGAGGACTTTCTGTAGAAAATTGGACATCATTTGTAAATTTATTTGCAGCTATGATGTTATAAGAACTGAATTAAACTCTTTAAAATCAAATGAAAGGGTCAGTATAAATGAAATTGAGCCATGGGTATTTCTTAATGTCTGAAATCAGTGCTCTGATACCATGTAAAGCCATACACCCTTCAGTCCCACTGATTCAGTCATCTCATCTCACTGTATTTTATGTATTTCGTATAATATATTTCTTGAGACATGCTGACCCAGAATCCTCCAGTGACTCTGTCTCCCCAGAGTTGCTTTTCTGTTCTATTTCCACACACCCCCGTGGTGGTACAACCTCTGGTGGTTGCGTTGGTGAAACCACAGTTACCATCAGAGTTTTGTTAAGGACTAGGGTAGTGCTCAGACGATGGCAGATGGTTGAGGCAGGTGCTCGCAAAATTCGGGATACGGTGGTTCGAGTCCCTTCTGATCCAAATATCAGTTGTCAGCACTTATTAGATCATGCAGCCTATTGTGAAATTGAACTTTTGACAGCACTGCATGAACACCTCGAACTAATTTATGAACATGACATGATGTCATAGGAGCAACAACGTATATGACAATCTGTTACTAAAAATCATCCACAAAATACTTGAAAATGGCCTAAGGCCGAAACTGTACAATCATACACGAAATAAGGAGAATGGCAGCTGAAGGCTTCAAGAAATCATTCAAAAAATTCATCGCAGCTGCAGACCCTATCGCAATTAACTTTATTTTAGTCTTTTTTTTCCTAATTGAGATCCTTCATTGTAATGAGACGTTTGTGGGAATTTATATTTATTTATTTAAAGAAATGAAAAATGTTTCTCAAAAGCAATTTTGTCCTCCCATTGCGTGATATGTATATGTATATATAACCATTTATAAGTTAAATGCATTTTTCCTGCTACAACATTGTCATTTGATTCCCAGTGTTGTTTCAACTTTTATATTAAAGGCAACTTCAGTCAATTCTTCTGGAATAACATCCTTATTCGCTTTTACACCTTAACTTTATTCACATGAGCATTCATGTACTTGTTGCAGATGATGGGTACACCAGAAAACTTACTAGATAGACGTGTTTTATAAAAGCGAACTGAGAAAGTGTAATCCGATGAAGCTTTGTTTGCATGGATGTGTCGGGCAGTGCCCCCTAGTGTGCCCGTCGATGGCGGCACGTCGCTTTTTTCGCATCTGAGCCAGGTTACACAGTAACAATGGTTTATTGAAAACCGAATTTCTCTTTCACTGGGCCATAAAAAAAGGGAAAACGCTCTCCAAAGTTCTTTAATTATGCTGTGAGCAGTGTCTGAATGACAACTGTGCAGTCTGTGGCGTGGTGCAGTTCGTAAAAGTGCAGCACAACAATTCTAAGGCTCGATCGAGTACGATTCCCGCTGCTACCCATCCTTTTTTTATTATTCATTGTATTTTATTCCTGGCATGGCTGAATTACCAATCATAAAATTTAATTATAGTTTAACAGTCCAGTGTTACAGTGTTGTTGCTGCCAATAATGAAAACTAAGAAAGAAATAAGAGCGTGTTCAGCAACAGCACACAGCATGTCTTCCTCTGCAAATGTTGGATAACGGTTCAGACAAGACACAATAACCAAAAATCTCATAGGAAGTTAGTAGTTACGTATATATCAAAAAGAATGCATGTCATCCTCGTTGGAGGGATTGCTTTTACGTTCGTTCGGTCGTCGTAGCCCCCTCCCGCTGCTGCCAGGGCGGCAGCCGGCGCGAGGAGATGGCATGAGGCGCAGTCCGGCGCGAGCGCCGTACCGCCGGCTCCTGGGCCAGGGCGGCAGCCGGCGCGAGGAGGTGGCGCGGTCGCCGCCGCTATGCACAGCTACTGCGCAAGCGCGGCCAATGCTCCGCTCGCGCCAGTCACCGCGCCACCTCCTTGCGCCGGCTGCTTTCCTGCTCCTGGCATCAGCAGGACGCTGACGTTGAGCGTGACCCCCCCCTTTTTTAAATTAATGGATATCATACCACTTCAATGCAACGGAATGCAAATAGTCGCTAAAATTTGGCGATCATGCTTTTTTCTTCACGTACCCCTAATAAATCTTTTACACTCGCTCAGCCTTACTAGCATTTGAGCAGTTTTAAATGGTGTTTCACTACAGTGAGCACGTATACTTATACTGTTCATTTCAACTTCAGTGTACCCACTAAGAGGTGTTCTTAGCATGGACTCGGGGACAGGCTTCCTACCCTTCGGAGGTATGTGTACGTAGTACTCGTGTTTGTACTGCACACCACTGTTTTTTACCGCACTTAATGAAAGTTCTAGAGACTAGTTTCACTCACTGGGTAACTCAGTCTGTAAAACCACCAATCAGCGATTTCAGTTGAATGAACAAATGAATAGAATACATGCTTCAACCGACAGAAAATGTAAAAGATTGGTCCTACTTGAAAAGAAAGAATGAACAACTCAAATCAGTACGCAGGACACCATCGGATTGTGTCGACAGTTTTCATTTCGTTGTTCCCATCACCACAGTCCGACTAAAATTATTTTATAATTCATGTCTACGGTTGCCATATCCGCTGCCGCCTACCACTCGGTTGTAGGAATTCTGTAATGTGTGACGTGGATGAGGTTGCCGTTCCTAGCTGATACCTCGTCGGGACACTCGGAGGTGGGGGTGTAGAAATGAAGCAAAAAATTTATTTACTGTAATTACTTTTTATTTAGAACACAGTTACATGGAACTTCTTGCTGCAGGAGTGTCTGGTACACCATATTTTTTTGGAAAATTTCAGCTTTCACATCTTTCTCGCTTTCATGTACTTATAAAACTCAATGCGAGAGGCTTGTAGTTAAAAATGGCATTGTAAGACTGATTCCCTGGCAGTAGTCGATTTACTCATCAGTCCACTGGTCCGACATCAGCGTAAATACTCTTTCCACAGTGGTGTGTGCAGGAATAGAAAGCAAATACTTGCGTAATTTTACCAGTTGCCATTCGCCTTCGGGATTTTCGGTTCCCTTAAGTAAAAGTCCATCTTTCTTCCTTGGGATGTTTAGACTTTCTTTCTTCCGAGTCAAGCTTAGTTTCTAAAAAGGTCTTCGCGCATATATATATATATATATATATATATATATATATATATATATATATATATATATAATATTATATTTGAAAAATCGGGACAAAAGTGGGTCTTGTCGGGATGTCGGGACAAGAAGGTCCGCAGCGGTGACGATCCCGAGACACGGGGGAGGACGGCAGCCCTAAACGCGGAGCAGTGGTGCAAGCGGCCACCGCGAGGTGTGAGCGGAATGGGCGATGCTCTGCAGACTTTTAAGTGACCGACGACTGAACTGCGACAAGTGACCACAATTAGGTGATGTACAATGTACCTCAGAAGAAGGCGATCAACAGCCTGCGGAAAACTGGAATCGCGATCGCTTCGTTCATAGTGTAAGCTAAGCCCTACGTGCTATACGATTGTTTTGCACAGCCGTCTTCCGCAGCAAAATTTCGGTTTTACCGGGAAAAGCAAACAGTAATTTCTCGCTGTCGTTGGTTACCTGAAACTATCCACACCATAACCACATGTGATGCCGTGTTACATAGCGATAACATTCTTGGTTGCAGAGTATAGGCGACACAAACGGATTCAAGACGAAAAAAGAATGATAAGAACAAAAATAAGAGCAAATAAAAAAGAGCAAATAGAAGAAGAAAGATTATCAAAGTTTTTTGATTAATTTAGAAAAATAGAAAATTTATCTGTATTTCACGAGATACGAACCTTCGACTTTCTTTACACTACCGAAAGCAGCAGCATTTGTCCGTCTCGTGTACCAGGCGCAACGATTGACTGACAGCATTAAAAAACTCGGCTTCACGCAATGTCATACGAAGCTTACCTAACGTAAGCCGATCTCTGTGAGTATGGTAACTATAAATTACGCTGAATCACGCTGTAGCGTGAAATAATAAAAAATACGGGATGTCTGCTGGGGCTTGTTATGATTGTCAGTATAGCACGAAAAATACTCGGTGAATATTCTGTTGGCTTTAAACACGCTGTCGGTTAAAAATGCAAATGGTAATTTTAATTAAATTACAATGAAATGAACACCTTTAGCTGCTTACAGGCGTTGACATACGTCAACGGGGACAGATGAAAATGTGTGCCCCGACTGGGACTCGAACCCGGGATCTCCTGCTTATAGGCCAGACACTCTATCCATCTGAGCCACCGAGGACACAAAGGATAGCGCGACTGCAGGGATATATCTCTGGCACGCCTCCCGCGAAACCCACATTCTCAACGTATTGTCCCGCACTACATTCGTAGTGCCCTCCTCCCATTATACTCATTACTCGCGGCGCTTTCCGATTCCCGTAAGAGTTCGGGCACTGTTTGTGCATTCGCACAGAAGAAGAAGATGGCCAAGTGGCCGGTGAGCCGTAACTATATATGTACTAAGATGGTATCTGTTCTTTCGGACATGTCATTTTCAAATAAACTTTGGGCGAAATTTCATTCAACATTGCTGTTAAATGTCCTTGCAGAGCCGTGGAATTATTACGTAACACACAGTTATTTTTGTCTCACACCAGGGGCTACGTATTCTTTGAAACATGAGCTGTATTATGTTTGTCAAGTATCTGGTTCTATGTATACGTAGACGATACACATTTTATTTGGCAAGACTCACTGAGTATCATATTCTTAACGGAGTGTAAAATTTCCCCGTCCTAGCTGCTATTAGGTAACCCACTCCCCATGTGCAATCGGGTATGAGCCGAAAAAAATTTGAAAATTCTGACGACTATTATTCAGTGCTTTATTAGATGTTCTTTAGCGAAAATTGGCTCTCCGGGTCGTATTTAACAAAATATTATGCGCCGTAAAGGAAATAGTCCACGAATCTTAATATCGTACTAACCAGGGAAGGAAGCAGCATTTACACAAACAAAAGAACATTTTTTTCGACTTTGCAATAATAAACGTGTTTTCAAACACAAACAAAGTAATTCTTAATTGTTACAGATCTTGAGAGGTGTACATCGAGCAAAAAAAGAAAAAAATGCTAGTGTGTCCATTAAGTTCAGCGGTAATAGTCGAGAAATGAAACGTTTTATCAAACAAAAATTTGCCATCTAGTTTTTCTAATGTCTTTGTCTTTTTCTGCGACGTTACACGCACACACGTTACTGAGTATTACATCTTTCGTTCAATACGTCTTGCGAATTAGACATGAGTATTTTATACACACATTTAACGTCATTACTGAAGTCATTTCCAGGGGACCGTACAATGCCCCCTGGAACGTTTAATGCATGAAAACAAAATGTTGTGGTTTCAACGGCCTACATATGGTCGAATTAGTTAGACATAGTTACATAACTAGAATATCTAATTTTCGCACTTTCAGTGTCAGACAGTTTATTCATATTGATACGACGAATACATGAATAATTGCCCTTGGGCATGTGCCATTTACCATTTGTTATTGTAGAAGAGCTACGATTTTCTCTTTGAAAATGTTATCTAAATTGCTGTGTGGTGTGTGGTGTGTGTCAGTCTGGAAGAGAGACTTTGGATACTTCTCAGGAAGTAAGCAAATTAATGCTGCCCGATTTGGGTAACAGGCATGGGAAAACCGAAGATGGAATATCGAAAACCCGCCCGCAATCCTCAGACTACACCATCTGACTTCTGTCAGGTGTTGTGGCTTTATGTCTGAGATTCAGGTGGTTACCTTAATAGTGAGATCAAATACAGGGTGTTACAAAAAGGTACGGCCAAACTTTCAGGAAGCATTCCCCACACACAAAGAAAGAAAATGTGTTATGTGGACATCCGTCCGGAAACGCTTACTTTCCATGTTAATCATTTTATTACTTCTCTTCAAATCATATTAATCATGGAATGGAAACACACAGCAACAGAACGTACCAGCGTGACTTCAAACACTTTGTTACAGGAAATGTTCAAAATGCCCTCCGTTAGCGAGGATACATGCATCCACCCTCCGTCGCATGGAATCCCTGATGCGCTGATGCAGTCCTGGAGAATGGCGTATTGTATCACAGCCGTCCACAATACGAGCACGAAGAGTCTCTACATTTGGTACTGGGGTTGCGTAGACGAGAGCTTTCAAATGGCCCCATAAATGAAAGTCAAGAGGGTTGAGGTCAGGAAAGTGTGGAGGCCATGGAACTGGTCCGCCTCTACAAATCCATCGGTCACCGAATCGGTTGTTGAGAAACGTACGAACACTTCGACTGAAATTTGCAGGAGCTCCATCGTGCATGAACCACATGTTGTGTCATACTTGTAAAGGCACATGTTCTAGCAGCACAGGTAGAGTATCCCGTATGAAATCATGATAACGTGCTCCATTGAGCGTAGGTGGAAGAACATACTGACGAAACTAAAATGAGCTCTAACATGGAAATTAATCGTTTCCGGACAGATGTCCGCATAACATCTTTTCTTTATTTGTGTGTGAGGAATGTTTCCTGAAAGTTTGGCCGTACCTTTTTGTAACACCCTGTATACATCACCACACTTAAAATTACAATTATGGTTTGAAATACGATGATAACGGTGGAAATTTCAATTTGTAAAATATTTAGATCTACACACATGTGCCTCAAATTCATGTAAAATTTCAGTGTTCTTTAATTATCTGGAAATCATTGCATACAATCGAAAAATGTCCGTTCTTTCGTTATGTTTTTGGAACTCTTTTTTTTTCATGTTACGTAGGTGGTTTCTTTTGTCCCTGTGTAAGGTTTACATTCTCCATTGTTGAAGACATTGTCGGGCATAGGCGTGGGTCGCCGTGGTGCCGGTGGAGTCAAAGAACCAGCTGCGTGAGCGGTGGGGCAGAGGGGGGCGTGCGGCGCTCTGCTGGCCGCAGGCTCCAGGGACTGGTCCTGGAAAGTAAAGGCCGGCATCAGCCCACAAAACACACTTCTAATGACTCCTGTAAACAAGTGGTCAATGTTTGCCATTCACATCACTTTCACACGCGTCTTGTACGCACCGTGCTAGGCAATTCTAACTGTATAGTTCGCCTTCTGCATTTTGCTGCCCGTTTTCGGCTGACAATAGTCTCGGCACTTTTGCACCACGATTTTTCACGTAAATCAGTGTTCCTGGTGATGCACATGCCCGTCTGCTTATTTAAAATTTGCATTGTCGGCTTTTGTAGAGCTCGCTGCTTCTGAGAGACCATTTGGTATGTCACTTGTCGAGCGCTTCATAGACACAGTCTGTCCCCACAATTTCCTACTCCGCATGTATTTCTCCACATGCATCTGCTCATCTCTCAGGTCTCACTGAAGTATGTTCTCATTTTGTTAAACGGTTATTATGCGGACGTCTTTTCGTTCAATTGAAAAGTTATGTTTCAGTCACAGAGACTTCGTAACTCACGGATGACATCACTAGAATGCTTCTCATCAGTTTACTTACGCGTTTCTCGCTCACACACAGCGTTCGTACAGAGCAAGTGGTTCGCACAAAAATCAATTAAGTGTTCTCTCTATATTGTACTTTCCGTGATCCTTGTTCATACTCTAGTTCTGTTCTCTAGTCAGTATCGTTCTTTTACTCACTTACTTAAAAATACAGCTTACAGCAATTTCACTCTTTGATGCATACGTACATAAGGTCTGCTTACAAATTGTCTTTTTGCAAATAAATTGCATCCTCTGCTGAACATTGGATGAATTGAACATACTGCATTACACAATGCTGAGTATGTTGTGTAGTGTTCAACACAGATTCACTCTTCGACTTTATTTCTTTACACATTTCTGCATAAACCGAGGACCTATCTTCATCCACTTCCCTTCTTCACACTGAGAAACAAACTCATTTGCAAGTGTAAATCGCGACTTCGTTGTGTACAACAACCCAAAAAAGCAAATCGACGAAACACGTCCCGATATTCGTAAGTTAGGATTGGTTATGACCCTGAACAACTACCACGAAGTCTGCCCAGCACGCATTTAAACATAACTGGTGAGTTGTACTTGTAACTGATTGATAACTTTCGTGACACGGGTTCTGCACATCAAGAAATGACATGTGCGCAAAATGAATATTTCCGTAAAAATAACACTAATTACTACAAGAATATTCTAGATAGGTATGCAATCCTTTCAACAAGGAGTTATTGCGTCTTCTGTATTACTCTATCTCTACCTCCCATTCTGAAGGCTTCTCCACCACATCAGTGAATTCCGAAAGACTCTCTGGTAGCCTGGTAGCCTAGACAACACATCTGCAACCATATTATAGTGTCCACTGACATGGGTTATATTCGTGTTCTAATAATGGCCAATGAGACAATCTTGTATTGACAGCTTACATGATAACGAGAACCTTAATGATTGATGGTCACAAAAGACTTTCACGTGCTTTCCATAAACGTAGTATAGACAGTTTTTAAAAGGCCACAATACTGGCAGAGCCTCAAGTTCCGTAACGGAATATCCTCCTTCGAATCCCGTCAACAATGAGCTCGCAAAACAAGTTATCCGTGTCTCAGTCTTGCCTGACGATTGGTCCGTTTCTAACAGACACGACCCCAAGCCACAGGGCGAGGCGTCCGTAGTATGACAAAAGTCCTCTGTCATACCCACATGTTTTAATACTTCTGAAATCACTAGTGCTTGCTTGAGTTTTTCAAATGCTGCTTTGCACGCATCAGGCCAGTACCGAAGCATATTCTTTTTTTTTTAGTAAGTTCAGTAAAGCATCGTTATTCAGTGACTGCGCTGGTACAAAACGTCTGAAGAAAGAGGCAAGTCCCATATAGGCTCTTGTAAACCATTTTTGTCGTGGATGAAGTACACTTTGTTGGGATTCTCTCAATGAATCTCAGGCTGGCATCTGCTTTTCCTACTACACTAGTGTGCAACAATTAAGGTCGAAAGTAACTTTCGAATAACATAGTTCGATAGACCATGGACCATTCACAGAAAGAACTGCTACAGTATAGCACAAAGATGACTTGAAGAGAAACGTAGTGAGGCGATCATAAATGACCCTTTTATTCAAATGCAGTTATTGCACTTAAGGCAAGAGGTTACAAAAGGTGGGACATGGTTCTTAATAGAGTGCCTATGCTCTGCAATGTGCTCCTCCGTTGCCACATGACTGGTAGTGAGTTCCTGTGGTGGGCCGTTCCATCCCTCCATCAGCACGGTTGACAACTGCTGGATGGTCGTTCGTGCACACAGATGAGCTACAGTACGCCTCCCCAACGTGTCCCACACTTGCTCATTGGGATTTAAGCCGGGTGAACGAGCAGGCCAATCCATCTGCCAAATATATTCTTATTTCATGAGGTGCTCCACCTGTACAGTTCAATGCAGTCGCGTATTGTCATCCATAAAAATGGAGAATTGGCCGAATGCACCAACAGGAACATTCACATGGGCAAGCAATACAGTATCACTATAGCATTGGCCCGTGAGCGTACCATGTTCAATGGTCTGGAGTTCAGTACGCCAATGAAACATTATGCATCCGCACACACTGTAACACTTGAACCATCAAAACGATCACGTCCGCCAATATTCCTGGGTGCATTACATGTTCTCACCTCTCGCCATACAGTATGAGGGTACGTCCAGCACTGTCTAACATGATCGTTATTGTAGTGAGTTAGATACATGTTCCATAGACTGAAGAATATTTTTATTGAAATGATATGGAACGAGTCTGTTTACAGTTTCTGTATACATGATTAGTATTAAACACTGATGTGCACTTTTTTCTGTGCTCCTCAAGCAACAACCCATAGAAAGAAATCTTTTCATGCAGCCTTTCAGTTTTCAAATAAAAATTCGTCCTTTGGAATAGGAGGAGTTGAACAGGGTAAATGATTTTAGGATAGATTTAATATTTGCTTTGATGTCTCTGAGTCATTTTAAGTCACTGGGGAAATGATCAAAGATTTTCGCTGCTGCGTGTTGAGCTTCTTTCTGAGCCACGACACTTTATATGACGAATTTCACTTGAGAGTATATGTATTGTGACGGTGCAGTTAAAATGACTAGCTCCTTGAAGAGGTATCTATATAACATATGAGGGTGAACACATATTATTATTATTATTTTTATTATTATTATTATTAATGCTCGCTTTTGTGCAATCAGTACTTTCTAAGTGGTGAGTTAGACCAGAAAATTATTTTGTAAGACAGTATTGAGTGGAAATATGTAAAATACGTCAGGGGATTAATTCGTTGGATTTCAGTATCAGCAATTATACGAACAGCGAAAGTATCTGAACTTAGCTGTATGAGAAGCTCAGTAATATGCTTCTTCTAGTTCAAGTGCTCACCTCTAAGAACACCCAAAAGTTTTCATTCCACTCGATTTGCTGATGTGTGCTGATGTGCTACATCAATAGTTAGTATGCCTCTATTTGTTGTACAGAAATGAATATACTGTTTTTTTTTTTAATTTAGCGAGAGTCCATTTTCTGAGAACCACTTAACAATTGTTTACAAAACTTCATTTACCCTCACACCTGTTATTTCTCTCTAATGGGATTTATAGTAACACTAGTATCATCTACAAGAAGTACTAGTTCTACTTGTTGAATGTTAAGTGGAAGGCCATTCACATATACAAGGAATAGAAGTGGACCAAAAATTGATCCTTGTGGGTCTCCATTTGAGATGTCTCCCTGGCCACTAAAATTTTCTACTCTCCGAATATTGTTTGAATTTTGATTCTGTTTGTTAAAGCAGCATTCAAACCAGCTGTATGTAAAACCATCAATTTTATAAAACTTGAGTTATTCTAAGAAGGTAACATGATCCACACTATCAGATGCCTCAAACATATTACAAAAAATACGAAAAGGGGAATTTCATTATTTGAAGATTGTACTACTTCATAAGTGAATGTATAAATAGCAGTCTCAGTCGAGAAACCCTTCTAGAAACGAAACTGTGATGCGCAAAGTAATTTTTCTCAGCTTAAGTGACAGACTGCTGAGTACATTACTTTTTCTAACATTTTAGAAAAAGACGTCAGTAAGCGAATTCCTGTCACCTTCCTTATGAAAAAGTTTAATAATTGCATATTTTAACCTGCCTGGGAAAACTCCCTGTGCCAGTGATGCTTTACATTCATCACTAAGGACATTACTCATTATGTTGGAACAACTTTTTAGAAGTGATGAAGTAGTGAAGGCAGCAGAAGATCAAGTAGGTAAAAAGACAAGGGCTAGTAGAACTCCTTGGGTAACAGAATAAATACTGAACTTAATTGACGAAAGGAGAAAATATAAAAATGCAGTAAATGAAGCAGGCAAAGAGGAATACAGACGTCTCAAAAATGAGATTGACAGTAAGTGCAAAATGGCTAAACAGGGATGGCTAGAGGACAAATGTAAGAATGTAGAGGCTTATCTCACTAGGGGTAAGATAGATACTGCCTACAGGAAGATTAAAGAGACCTTTGGAGAAAAGAGAACCACTTGTATGAATATCAAGAGCTCAGATGGAAACCCAGTTCTAAGCAAAGAAGGGAAAGCAGAAAGGTGGAAGGAGTATATAGAGGGTCTATACAAGGGCAATGTACTTGAGGACAATATTATGGAAATAGAAGAGGATGTAGATGAAGATGAAATGCGAGATACGATACTGCGTGAAGAGTTTGACAGAGCACTGAAAGACCTGAGTCGAAACAAAGCCCTGGGAGTAGACAACATTCCATTAGAACTACCGATGGCCTTGGAAGAGCCAGTCCTGATAAAACTCTACCATCTGGTGAGCAAGATGTATGAGATAGGCAAAATACCCTCAGACTTCAAGAAGAATATAATAATTCCAATCCCAAAGAAAGCAGGTGTTGACAGATGTGAAAATTACCGAACTATCAGTTTAATAAGTCACAGCTGCAAAATACTAACACGAATTCTTTACAGACGAATGGAAAAACTAGTAGAAGCCGACCTCGGGGAAGATCAGTTTGGATTCCGTAGAAATGTTGGAACACGTGAGGCAATACTGACCTTACGTCTTATCTTAGAAGAAAGATTAAGGAAAGGCAAACCTACGTTTCTAGCATTTGTAGACTTAGAGAAAGCTTTTGACAATGTTGACTGGAATACTCTCTTTCAAATTCTAAAGGTGGCAGGGGTAACATACAGGGAGCGAAAGGCTATTTGCAATTTGTACAGAAACCAGATGGCAATTATAAGAGTCGAGGGACACGAAAGGGAAGCAGTGGTTGGGAAGGGAGTGAGACAGGGTTGTAGCCTGTCCCAGATGTTATTCAATCTGTATATTGAGCAAGCAGTAAAAGAAACAAAAGAAAAATTCGGAGTAGGTATTAAAATTCATGGAGAAGAAATAAAAACTTTGAGGTTCGCCGATGACAGAGACAGCAAAGGACTTGGAAGAGCAGTTGGATGGAATGGACAGTGCCTTTAAAGGAGGATATAAGATGAACATCAACAAAAGCAAAACGAGGATAATGGAATGTAGTCGAATTAAGTCGGGTGATGCTGAGGGAATTAGATTAGGAAATGAGACAAAGTAGTAAAGGAGTTTTGCTATTTGGGGAGCAAAATAACTGATGATGGTCGAAGTAGAGAGGATATAAAATGTAGACTGGCAATGGAAAGGAAAGCGTTTCTGATGAAGAGAAATTTGTTAACATCGAGTATAGATTTAAGTGTCAGGAAGTCATTTCTGATAGTATTTGTATGGAGTGTAGCCATGTATGGAAGTGAAACATGGACGATAAATAGTTTGGACAAGAAGAGAATAGAAGCTTTCGAAATGTGGTGCTACAGAAGAATGCTGAAGATTAGATGGGTAGATCACATAACTAATGAGGAAGTATTGAATAGGATTGGGGAGAAGAGAAGTTTGTGGCACAACTTGACCAGAAGAAGGGATCGGTTGGTAGGACATGTGTTGAGGCATCAAGGGATCACCAATTTAGTATTGGAGGGCAGCGTCGAGGGTAAAAATCGTAGAGGGAGACCAAGAGATGAATACACTAAGCAGATTCAGAAGGATGTAGGTTGCAGTAAATACTGGGAGATGAAGAAGCTTGGACAGGATAGGGTAGCATGGAGAGCTGCATCAAACCAGTCTCAGGACTGAAGACCACAACAACAACAACACCACAAAAGCTCTTGTTGTTTAGAATTTGTGTAATTCAATTAATTTCAGTGATGCATGTTGTTGATATTTCTAGTTGCTTAAAGTCTTTTGGAATGGCATGTTTAATACATTCTCTTGCTTCTTCAATTGAAGCATTTTATCCTACTTTTTGCTGCCACATCCAAAGTGACTGTTAAAAGTATTCATAACTTGTGAATAATTAGTCATGACATTGTCATTTGGTTTAACTGTTATGGTGCCCTGCATCTGTCTGGCTGCCCTGTCTTCAATTTCCCTATATCTTATACAGTTTTCATCTTATTTTTCAGATTATTAATTTTTGTCAGGGCTTATGCAATTCTTCACATTTTAATGACTTTCCTTAAAACACTACAGTATTTACTTGTAGTATGCAAGTAATTTTGGGTCTCAGCATTTACATGGATATCCCTCTTTCTCTTATATGCTATTTATCTATAGATTACCTGTTATTTCAGTGGATCTCTTGGATAAATTTTTAGGAAAGCAGCCTTCAAATATTGACACAAATTGACTAGGGAATAAACTGAATTTGACATTAGTATCTGTTTCTATATGTACCTCATCCCATATCTCCCCCTGTTAGCTTATTCGTAAAACAGTGTATCCTGTTTCCATTAATAAGCCTCACTGAACCTGCCTTAGGGGTGCAAGATGCTATATTATTTATTTCCATTAATTGTACCTCATGATCAGATAGTCCATTAACAATCTGGTGCTCATGTCCGTCCGAGCACCATCTATAAAAATGTTACCAGTCAGTGTCTTATCTTGCTGCACACAAACTGGAAAACTGACTACTGAAATTAGATTGAATCACCCAAATAATGATTATAGTTCTCTTTTTGTATCAATATATTATTAGAAATCTACACTGAAATCTCACACACCATTAACTGTTTCTCCTTCTCTGACAGATAGCTCAATAATGTAGCTAGATTTGTCATAGCTGAGTTTCCTAAAGGGGATCAGTATACTGTTACAATTACCAGACAAGTGTTCTGTAGTAATAACTCACAACCATATTGTTTTAGGTTCTGATCGACATAGAAAGTATTTGTTTCAATATTTTTAACTTTGTGCCTAAGACTCTACACAAAAATGATGCTAGTCTATATGCCTGATTTTTTCTTCGTACCTGTCGTTATATGGTGTTCAGAGAGGAATTGAACATCCATCGTTTCAAAATTTTCCACATCTTCTAGCCCTGCAAGAAGCTTATCCATCTTATTTTTCAGCGCTTCAATGTTCTGGAGAAACAAATAAATTTTATTTTTCTGGAAACTGTAGCGTACATTATCGTCCGGACCTGCTCTAATTTCTTATAATACTCTCTGTCTGTAATCTGGCTAACTAAAAAATGTACCGACGCCAATAATCACCTACGACCCCTTTTATACTTACTCAAAGGTGCTCGATGATTCTCAACAAACATTTTTTTCCGACTCCTATTCAGGTGCATGCCCATGATCTGTGTATCCCCATCTTGCAATTCCTGCAACAGACATAGCACAGAAATGCTGCAATATTACAATCAAAAGCAATCTATACAGCTTTTTATTAAAAGTGCTAACACCCATGTTAACCCAGGGCTGTGCATGGCACTGTAAAACCTTCACAAACATCGAAGGAGGTATGCTTTCGCTGCCCCTGTTCTCTCCAGGTCACCTTTAATGCTTGTTAGCCAGGCTGTTTCCTGCTCCTCCTATTGTAGGCATTTGACCTTTTCCATCAAAATCTCAGCGTGAGGCCTCCATGTTCCCTGTCACCTGGCTATGCTAGTCAATAGGTAGGCTAGGTAGAGGTATTTTGATGTGGGGAGAGACAATGTGTCATGGCTGTACTGAGCAATGAATCTCTGAATGCGGTACACTCACTGGTCATCGTTATTGTGACACTGTACTCCTTCCCCACGTGCGTCTTTGCAGGAGTGCATTCAGCCCCGATTTCAACCTTTTTGGGTCACAACGCGCGACCGCATCGAACACCGTAGGTGGAGCAGCTCTTGGAATGGGACGATATTCGGCGAATGTACTGGCCTACCCATTGCCTGCACATTCCCCCCCCACTTATATCCCAATGAGTGCGTGTGGAATGCCTTGGGGAGTAGTATTGCAGCAAGTCCACAAGCACAGAGGACCATCCAGGAATTGTCGACCTTGCTGGTGGAGGTGTGTCCACACCACAAGAACTCCTCACCAACCTTCTGGTGAGCATGGGAACACGTGGCAGACCACGCACTGCAGTCCATGGTGATGCCACACGCTTTTAAGAGCCATGTCCCACCTTTTGTTACAGCCAAGGAACTGTCGTAAGTCTTCAGTGTAATTAATGTCTTTGAATAAAAGTGTCATTTATGTTCGTCTCATTGTGTAGTTCAGTCAGTTACCTTATGTACTGTACTGTAGCAACTCTTTCTTCTTATGGTGCAAGTTTCACCGTTCTGTGTTACTAGGCAGTGAGACATCACGTGAAAGTTGCTTCCCTCCTCAAGTTTTGCATGCCAGTGTATATAACATATATTTACCGAAATGTTAGGTCAACAATTACTGTTTTCTCCGCTTTACTAATATTCAATTATGGCGCTGCAAGTATCTTACATCTTGCTGTCAACGCTTTTATATCAATTAGCCTTTAACTATAGTTTGCTGAGCTAATGTAACTGCAATCTAAAATCTTTAAATGACGTGAATCTTGCGACAGGCTTTTATACATTTTTGAGTGACCAGCTTGGTGTATGTAACGTGTAAGTACTTACTTTTTGTTGTTTACACGTTTTCGTGCCTCTGTGCAAGTTGTATTTGCTAACACCCGTTGTCTCTGTTTACGAGATATTCCCCTGTTCCTTCATTTCGTTTCATTTGTTCTTCATCAATACCTTCTTCTTCTTCTCGCAGATTATCGACCTATTTCGACGTTTTATTTGTTCTGGGCAGGAATTTTTAATTTTTGACAGCAGTTTCTTCCTGTGTGTGTGTGTGTGTGTGTGTGTGTGTAGGACAGAGTTCCATCGCAGACTGTTATGTGTTCAATCATCGGCGGCCGGAGTGGCCGTGCGGTTCTACTAGACGCTACAGTCTGGAACCGAGCGACCGCTACTGTCGCAGGTTCGAATCCTGCCTCGGGCATGGATGTGTGTGATGTCCTTAGGTTGGTTAGGTTTAAGTAGTTCTAAGTTCTAGGGGACTGATGACCACAGATGTTAAGTCCCATAGTGCTCAGAGCCATTTGAACCATTTTTGAACCTGATTATTCAATGCTGAAAATTTCTCGCGAGTTTTCAGAATGCACACACATTCAAAAAAGTATATACTAGGAAGTGTCATTATTTTAAATTCTTTGAATATTTTTCTGCATGGCTCTTTACAGGGAACTGCTTTCATTATTGTGACAGCCCTTTTGAAGGTTGAAAGGTTATTTTGTCCTACTTGTGTTGTCGGAGAAGATCACACCACAGCTAAGCAAGCTGTTCATACCGTCTCAGTAGGCACATAATAATTTAATGCTACAACAGCCCAAAGTATTCTTGGCACTTAACAGCATTTACTTAGTTTTTCATTCAAAACTTCTACATGCTTGTTCTGCCTCAATTACTCATGCACCCACATGCCCAGGAATTTTGTGTATGGAGCTTGCGCAGTGGCATAGTTCCCTAACTCAACTTTTATGCTGATTCTGGCTTTATTTCCAACATTACTAAAATTCATTTATGTCGATCGCATTCTTTTGAATGTTTTCCAGAGTCCAGAAATGACTTTCTTTTAAGACATTTTTCAATTTCGGGAAAAGAAGTCAGGAGGATTCAAATGACGTGAATAGAGGGACTGTGGAATAAATGGAATGCCTCTCGAGGTGAAAATTCTGTGATGGAAGTGACCGCGTGACATGAGGCGTTGTCGTGATGCAGCATTCACTTGTCTGCAACTTCCGCTCTCGCTCGATTCACCCTTTTCCTGAGCCTTTCGACGACATCTTTGTAAAACGCTTGGTTGTCAGTTTGTCGTGGAGGAACGAATTCTTTAAGCACGATATCCCTATTGTTAAAAAAAAAAAGCCGCTCTGCTTTTTTCCGGTCGAGGAGATATCTAACCGTGCGACTGCTCTGTTAACGAAAATGTCTGAAAAATTCAGTCACCTCTTATCTCACGACTGAACCATTCGTGGGCACTGGCACTTCTCCAAACAAGAACAACGGACACGTTTCATCGATTGTGCTTCTGATCAGTTGTGAGGTTTTTCTTCACCATTTTGCCACAGACGTTTCTCATGTTCAAAACATCAGTCAGAATTTGATGTACAGTGAACGCGTTTAAGTTTAAAAGGCCATCTGTCATCCTTACGGTTAAACGTCGGTGTGATCTCACAAGAGCAAGCACAATGTCGACGTTTTCGCCCGTTTCTGAAAGTGAAGGTCTCCCTGAACAAGGTTCATCTTCAACGTGTTCTCTGGTTTCCGAAAATGATTTGTGGCAGCGTAATGTTTACTCTTTTAATAAGGAATGTTCCACATAGGCTTGTTTCAACTTTTCACAGGTCACACACGAGGGTTCCCCAAGTTTAACACAAACTTGATGACACAACGTTCCTCTAAACTCCGCTGTTCCATTTTTGTAACACACAACAAAAACCTAACTTCACAGTCGGCACTCTCAAAAATCACACGATGGCTGTACGGAACTGAAACACGGACTATATGGGAGGGATGAACACACTGGTCTACACAAGGAGAATAATACAGGGTTTCCAGACGGCTCTCGGTGTTGAGAGTCTCCTTACTTTTCACACACGCCTCGTGAATGTACTCTCTCGCAGGCATCTGCCGACCAGGTGGCAATGTCGTTCAGTGGACAGCCCCTCCAGCACCCGGCGCCCACCAGGAGAGCTACGTCGTCACCCAGCCTGGAGGCGCCACGCTGCCCAGCGACTTCCTGCTGGACGGACCGCGCATCCTCGACTTCCCCGTCCGGCGGGGCGACGTGTGGGTCGTCACATTGCCAAAGTCGGGTGGGTCACAACAAAGCCAGTCCGCACACTTCTCCACACATAGCCAGACACCTCTTCGAAAGACTTTGGTTACTGGCCGATGTAAGAAACAAAAATAATGAAGACAAAGATTTGCAGGCGTTTGGTGAATAAAATATGACCCTACCAAGTACCACAACAGACATGGGACTGGATTCAGAGAGAGATTTTACACTGGCTGACAAAAGAGGTGATGCAGCCACAAAGGGAGGAGAAAACGAAATGAACTTCAGCTGTAGAGAGGGTCACAGTTGCAAAAGACGTGGCAGTACATCGAGGTGACAAAACTCACCGGATACCTCTCAGTGTCGTGTCAGACCTCCTTTTCCCCGGCATAGTGCAGCAACCCGACGTGACATGGACTCGAAAAGTCGTTGGAAGTTGCCTGCCTCTTCAACCGTCCACAATTGCGAAAGTGTTGCCCAGGCAGGATTTTGTGCACGGACTGACCTCTCGAATATGTCACATAAAAGTTCGATGGGATTGATATCGATTGATCTGGGTGGTCAGACCATATACTCTAATTGTCCAGAATGTTTGTGAAATACCTGGTCATAAATCAGCATGTAGTTCCTCCTCGGTGGCAGCGATCGTGGCGAAAAATTGGCTGTAAATCTGGGTGGGTGGGTGCAAGTATTGGGACAACCTGCATTCTGGCCCAAAGTACTGTTATCCAAGATGGCGGCGATGACGTCAACAACTGATATAACCATCCTGCCCTGGTGGGAAGTTCAAATTCCATCAGGACAATGCAACCTCTACTAACCCAAGAAAAGGCCAGGAAGTTAGATTACTTGGGCTACCTCCACTAACCTAACGCCCGCCCCCCCCTCACCACCAAGAGAAAAATGGTGGGAAGAAGTTCAAATTCCACGAGAATAATGCATCACACCACGGTTGTCTCTACTAACCTAAGAAAGTAGTGGGAAGATAGGTCACTTGGGATACCCCCACTAACCTAAGACACCCAACCACCACCTCCTCCTAGGGATTCGTGGGAAAAGGACGCAGCTAGTGCTGGGCTGCTGGAGAGAGGAAGGAGTGTATTTGGAACAGTTTATTTAGGGATGGAGTATATTGATTACACATACTCTGACATGTTTGGGTTCACACCACACAGCCTACAGATGTGCAAATCAGTAAAAGACTCTGCAAACATGCTTGCTGATAATCAACTGTCGAAATCATGCACCAGTCTTTATTTAAACAATTTGAGGCACTACCACAATACAGTGTGTTCACCACAAGGTCCAGACTCCAACTGACTTAGTACACAGTACAATCACTAGAGAGCACTATCATCCCACTCATCTGTTCGGCCACTTTCTCTCTTCTGCAATTATAATGCTACTTGTGTGACATGTGTACCCCCCTTGCGCATACTGACATCACATCTCCATCTAAATAAGCGCCAAGTTCTCTGCTGGACCTCACGCACGAGTGTTCACTGCTTCTGATGTCATTCCCCTCTCTACCTGCAGTCCAGCGAAGACCTATTTGCAGAGCGAATCACCCTTGCAGATGCTATAGGAAAAACTTTTCCACCACTCGTGACATATGTCTGTGATGTGTATACTGACATCACAGATCATGCAATAGAATTTCAGGAGGCTACCCGCAACACCGCAAAGTGACACGGCCGTCAGCTGTCAAACCATGCACAGCTGCCCATTGAGGTCCCGCAAGTGTGAGGCAGCAACATCCCTTTCATACTTGATACCTGAGAAATGCCCCTCAAAATATGTGTTCTCCTAGACACCACTACTGACACGACCGGGCGGGAGCGAAGACGCTTTGCAGACCGCGCTGACACCTCCGCCAGCTACCACCAGATGCAAGCCAGCATGACTCATCGCTCTCATGTCGCTGCAGGTCATCACTTGATGACGTCATGGCCGCCATCTTGGATAACGGTAGTTTGGGCTAGAACGTAGATTGTCCCAATACTGGTACAGCACTACCTACATCCAGTAATGTGTTTGAGACACACACACACACACACACACACACACACACACACACACACACACTTGGTTTTACAGGTTTTGCTTCCATAAACTTCAGAGCCACCCTCACTGAATTAGTTATGGCCAGTCTGTGTCTTAATCTTAATTATCTAGTTAAGTCTCATCTGGCAGGTATGCACATACTGCACTTTCTAATTATATGACAATAGTCACTGTGCAGTATAACCTAACCAACCTTCAACAGTCTCACTGAGTTTAACGATGTGTGTGGCATTTTTATGTTAAAGTTGATCAGCAATCATCATTAATTGTCCTACTTCACTGTAAGTCTTCTTATTCACAACACATCATTGCTCAGTTACGTTATTGCTGTTTTGACTGATACGGTTTCCACGCTCGATATCTCGGAACAGACCGACCTTCCTAATAAAGTTAATCCTCAGTTCTAACTGACAGTCCACTTTCATATTAAGCTGAACACGTTACTGGGCTGACACAGGTTCCACACTCCAAATCTTGTAACAGATTGACTTAAAAATGGCTTCAAGCCCAGTGCTTATATAACTTTGCGAAAATAATTACTAATGTTCCACACTGTTAAATACGTAATTTCGATAATTTACAATTAGAATTTCACATCTCACATTAATCGAATAGTGCAGAAAAATTATTTTTTGTCTGAACTTTATGTTATAATAAGAGCTTCCACTGAAATAAGCCTTCTTGATGACTAAACCTGTAACCTGAAACAATACCACACATAAAAGTGTTCATTACCCAGAAATTAAATAAGTCCTGATATTTCCACCTTGTTTAGGAAGTAAGCCACATCAAAACTTCAAGTGTGTCTATGGATTATTTTCCTTACTTTATCAGTAATACAGCAATTACATTTGTTTAAATGTCAATAATGTGACTGGAATAGGAAATAATTTCTGTTAGTTAATTTAACTGAGCTAGAACAAAACTAGTTACTTAAAATGGCTCAAATTAACGAGGAAACTATGCTGATTAATGTAATTTAGCAACGTCCTATACTCGGAATTACAGAGTGACAGCTTTATCTTATGCCACATCTCTCACTAACACCAATGCTAACTGAGAAACCAAAAAAATATCATTTGAGGAGGCAAATAACAAAACAAAATGGGAATAGGTCCCAACTTGCTTTGCTTCATGTTCTTCAAGCCAGTCGCAAAGTACTGTGGCACGGTGACGCGGCATATTGTCATCCACAAAAATTCCATCGTGGTTTGGTAACATTAAGCCCACGAATAACGTCAAATGGTCTCAAAACTGGCGACCATGAGTAAGATCTAGTCCATTCCCTGTAAACACAGCCTGCTGTCGATTCAACACGAACGTGCACATTGGCTTGTTGCCAACTTGGGTGCACGGCTTCGTAGGGTCTACGCCACACTCTAACCCAACCATCAGTTCTCACCAATTGAAATCGTGACTCATCTGACCAGGCCACGGTTTTCCGGTCGTCTAGGGCCAAATCGATATGGTCATGAGCCCTGGAGAGGCACTGCAGGCGATGTCGTCCTGTCAGCAGAGGCACTCGCATCTGTCGCCTGCTGCCACAGCCCATTAACGCACTGTCCTTACAGTTACTACCGTCGTACGTCCCTTATTTTTTTCTGCTGGTATTTCACGTATGTTAGCACAGACATCTATACGGAAACGCCGCCGCTCTCGGTTGTTAAGTTAAGGCCGTCGGTCAGTGCGTTGCCCATGGTGAGAGGTAACGTCGAAATGTGGTAGTCTCGGCATACTCTGGGCGCTGTGGATCTCGGAATATTGAATTCCCTAACAATTTCCGAAATAGAATGTTCCATGGACTAGCTTCATCTACCATCGCGCGTTCAAAGTCTGTTAATCCCCTTCGAGCTGCCATAATGACGTCGGAAACCTTTTTAAGTGAATCACCTGAGTACAAATAATAGCTCGGCCAATGCACTGTCCTTTTGTACCTCGTGTACGTACACTAACGCCATCTGCGTACGTGCAAATCGATAGCCGATGACCTCAGTCACCTCACTGTATGAGCCCAGTCATCAGTGTAACGCCGGGCCATTCCTGACCTGGATCCCTATGTGCCATAGCGCGGTTATTTCCTCCCACGAGGCAACCTAGCCCACAACTGCTGGAACTGGTTATCAGTATCCTGCATACAGTCTCCGAGATGGACTTTGCGTCTGACATGGTGTCCCTCATGCTCTACTGGGGACGGTTCTGGGGACTTTGCCGGCAACTGGAGTGTCTCAACATCTCACAGAACAATTCACAGAGACACGTGACTTGTGTTGATGAGCATTGTCCTGTGGCATCACGATAGCTCCACACGAGAAGTAACACATGAGGACGCATTATGTTCATGACGTAATGTTGAACTGTCAGTGTTCCTTCATCCACTACCATCTTCGCCGTCAAGTTATAAAGATAGCTACCCTATCACGGAGCCAGGAGTAAACACTGTGTCTCCCCAAAACACAGTAAGAACGGGATCTTTCCCCAGGTGGGCTCCACGCTCGCCGACGATGGTCATCCATGCCGATGCGAAACCACGGTCGTCGAGATCAATGCGGCACACTTCATCAGCAGCTTTCCGCTTACAGCAGCACTGCAAACACGGGCGTTTGTTCTGGAGAAAATAATTGTAGGTACTGGATCACGTGATTGCGGTTTCATACCTAAAATACGTTGATGGGGAAAAAACCGCAGCACCAAAAACAGAAACTGAGCCGGTGGAATTCTGGCGCCAGGCGATATCGAATCTTACTTCCATCTTGGATCGTTGTCCCTTTGCCTTGTTCTCTTTGCGACATTGAGGCAGGCTATTTATGGTGACGCGCGTGCGCAAGCCGAGGAGAGTGGGTCCGACATGAGCCGAGGCAGTCCGTGACGTGACGCGCTTTCGAGGTTGTCGTTGTGGGGAGTTGGCGACACCGTGTCACGTGGCACGGCCGTATGCCGTGAGGACCAGTTGAGTTGGAGCAACGAAGAAGCATGGGCCGCTGCCGTAAAGTATTAAAGTTGTGTTAACACGGCTGGCAAGTGGCGACCAGGATTTGCTAATATCTCGAGAGCTATGTGGACGGATGGCGTGTGAATTTTACATGAAGAAGAAAAAATTAATCGCCAAGCTTTCGTGGTGGGTTCTTCCTTCTATATATAGTGAATATTATTGTGTACTTAAGGCCTGTTGACTGTTGCAGCTGCTCGTGCTAGTGGCCAGCAGTGGTGGCGAGGCGAGTTGTCTTCTGGAACGGCCATGAAATTATGTTACTAAAGTGGCTAGAAATAGCGCCTCGCATTTGTAAGTTAGGGTTTGGTGCTTAGTGGTACGCTGAAGGTAGCTGGTTCACTTGAATGTTATTTCTTAATTTAGTTATAGATTTAGAATTTCCTGGTTTTACGAATTAGTGGTAGTTGTTGTATCTTAATAATTTCTCGTGTGTATGGAAAGCAAGTGGCCATGATAAATATAGGTCATATTGTGTTTTATGGTCGGCTAGAGGCCGTGTGTATTTTGGTCTGTGCCCATAGGGCCCGTGCTTATTGCATTAGCGACCTATTGAAGTGACATTAGTTTTCTATTGCAATTTCAGATACCTATCTGAAGGTTGATTGTCACATTAGATACTGCACGTTTGATTTATGTGGTGTCAGCTATTCAGCACAGGTGGACCTTAAGTCATTGGGTGTGGACTGACACATCTTTTCAAATAGTATCTAGATTTTTATTCTTTTTCGATCAAAGGAAACTAAGCTCCAAAATTCTGTTCATTGGTTAACTTGTAATATGTTTATATTGAGGTATTGCTTTTCTATAAATATATTTGTGTAACCTGTATATACTACAGTGTGTCTGCCGCTCATATTTTCCTGTTTTCAGGAACGTGTATAGTGGTCGACGCGAGCAAACCTCGCCCCGCGAGCTTGCAGTGTGACGGAAACCTCAGGATTTGGACTCAGGGCCGTCCCGGCCCCGTTAACGTGTGAATTGTCTATTCCTTTCAACGAGAGGCTAGTTTAAGGCAGAAGATTTTATACTGCCCAAAGTTGAGTATAAGTTCACCCTTAGGATGGTGTTTTTGTGAAATCGTAATAGATTAAAGTTTGCTAGCGTCCATCACATGTTCATGAAACTAACATTTTGCCTTAAGCTTGCATAAAGTCTAGAATCTTCCGGACGTTGAGTGTAGTAGAATGCTAAGTGTACATAGAACAATTAATAGCACCCTTCAGGTCAGATAGCATCAAATTAATTTTACTTTTTCAGTAAGTGTAAAACTGAGAAAGGCGATAGCCGACTTTGTAAACATTTGGTTATCTATTTTTATCCATTATTTTGGTTGTTGTTACCGGTACGTAAAGGGGCCGTTGTCACAAATGTGACGGTTTATATTGTAAATACTAATTGTGGATAGGGCCTTTATATGCAAATGTTGTTAATTGATTACTACTGCTGATGAATTCATGTGTATGTGTGATCAATAAAGAAGTGTTGCAACTACAAACTGGTTGTGTTACTGGTATACAAGGTTAGAGTGTGCAGTCGCCACACCAATGGACTCGCCTCGCCACCACTGCTGGTCACTAGCACGAGCAGCTGCAACAGTCAACAGTCCTTAAGTACACAATAATATTCACTATATATAGAAGGAGGAACCCACCACGAAAGATTGGCGATTAATTTTTTCTTCTTCATGTGAAATTCACACGCCATCCATCCACATAGCTCTAGAGGTATTAGCAAATCCTGGTCGCCACTGGCCAACCGTGTCAATACAACTTCAATACTTTCTGGCAGCGGCCCATTCTTCTTCGTTGCTCCTCACGGCACACGGCAGTGCCACGTGGCACGGTGTCGCCTACTCCCCACAACGACAACGTCGAAAGCGCGTCACGTCACGGACTGACTCGGCTCATGCGCGGACCCACTCTCCTCGGCTTGTGCACGCGCGCCACCATAAATAGCCTGCCTCAAAGACGCAAAGAGAACAAGATACAGGGACAACGAGCAAAGATGGAAGTAAGAATCGATATCGCCAGAAACCCACCGGCTCAGAAACTAATTCGACACCACTGTTTTCTTAATTGCAGCACAAGATTTTGAAAGTCTTGGTTCTTAATCTCTCCCAATACGATGTCGATCAGAAGATTAATTGGGACGTTCTGTGGATTAACCTTCAGGTGATGCAGTCTGAGCTGCCGTATTTTCAGTTTCAGAACGACCTGTAGCAAGAGAACACCGTCTGAGGAGTCCTTAAACACAAGAGGACCACACGGATCGAGTCCACATTTTTCGAACCCATTCACAGCTTTACAGACTGCACATGCTTTGAAATAAGCACGTGCTCAGTAAATGACAAGGTTGTGAAATTTCCACAGTCAGATATGTCAAGGGGCTTTAATATTTGGAACGTTAATGAGAAATGGAGAGGCATAAACAATGGCTGTGAAATACGCATTTTCTAAGGTAGTCATATGAAGGAACGAGTAACCAAATATCTCACCAGTTATAGCTGTTGTTCCACAACAGCTACGTTGAAATTTTTAATGTGTAAGGTGATGTCTGTGGCAGTTATTTTACGCATGTGAACTATCGGTAATAGCTTCAATACATCACCACACGAAGCATTAGTAGACGCCATATGGTGATACTGTCTGGAAGCGTAGAGCCAGACTGAGTGATTAACCATCATATCTCGCTCATTAACTTGGACCAGTCTCTCCTACTCCGCCTTTCCTTCTGCTGTGTTGACTGCAGGTACGACATGGATGCAAGAGATGGTGTGGCTGCTCGTGAAAGATCTCGACTTAAAATCGTCCAAGAAGAAGTGCATCAGCGATAGATTTCCTGACCTCGAGAAAGTATATCAGGGTTTGGCTAAGGCAAAGTCCCAAGTATCATCCTAGATCCTTCACTCCAGTGTTCTGTACCTGTATCATCCACTTGTCCAGGCACTCTGCCCTGGTACCAAAGAGCTGCAGGGGGGGCACCGCCAGCACGATAGACAGTGCCCACTGGCAGCCACCACCCGGACTCATCAAGAGCCCCCTGCCACCAGTGCTCCTGCCGAGGCAGCTGTGGACTGTCAACCCCAAGGTAGGCAGACCCCAACAGAGGCCACACAGATCATGGATAACGCATGCAGACTGCAACAGACAGCACACAGATCAGGAGTAAGGTAGGTAGACCCCAGCAGACAACACACAGATCAGGGGTGAGGAGACCCCAGCAACAGCACATTAACCAGCGGCAAGGTAGGCAGACTGCAGCAGATGGTACACAAATCAGGGGTTAGGTAGACTGACTGCAGCAGAAGGGGGACAGATCAGGGTTAAGATAGGCAGACCCCAGCAGACAATACACAGATCAGGGCTAAGTCCCAGTAGATGGGACACAGATCAGGGGTAAGTTAAGAAGACCCCAGCCGATAGCACACAGACCAGGGGTAAGGTAAGGAGACCCTAGAAGACAGCACACAGATCAGGGGAAGGTAAGGACACCCTAGCAGACAGCACACAGATCAGGGGAAGGTAAGGAGACCCTAGCAGACAGCACACATTTCAAGGGTAAGGCAGGCAGATCAGAGCAGATGGCACACAGATCAGGGGTAAGGTAGATAGACCGCAGCAGCTGGCTACATATCAGAGGTAAGGTAGGGAGACCCCAGCAGATGATACACAGATCAGGGGTAAGGTAGGCAGATCCCAGCAGATGGCCAACAGATCAGGGGTAAGGTAAGGAGACCCAAGCAGACACCACACAGATCAGAGGTAAGGTAGGCAGACTGCAGCAGATGACACAGAAATCAGGGGTTAGGTAGATAGACCGCAGCAGATGGCTACATATCAGGGGTAAGGTAGGCAGACCCCAGCAGATGGCACATAGATCAGGGGTAGGGTAAAGAGACCCTACCAAACAGCACACAGATCAGAGGTAAGATAAGGAGACTGCAGCAGATGGCATACAAATCAGGGGATAGGTAGATTGACTGCAGCAGATGGCTACATATCAGGGGTAAGGTAGGGAGACCCCAGGAGATGATACACAGATCAGGGGTAAGGCAGGCAGATCCCAGCAGATGGCACATGGATCAGGGGTAAGGTAAGTGGACCACAGCAGACAGACCAGGGGGAAAGGTAGGCAGACTGCAGCAGAAGGCACACAAATCAGGGGTTAGGTAGGCAGACCACAGCAGATGGCTACGTATCAGGGATGAGGTAGGGAGACCCAAGCAAATGATACACAGATCAGGGGTAAGGTAGGCAGATCCCAGCAGATGGCACACAGATAAGGGGTTAGGTAGATAGACTGCAGTAGATGGCTACATATCAGGGATATGGTAGAGAGACCCCAGCAGATGATACACAGATCACAGGTAAGGTAGGCAGATCCCAGCAGATGGCACACAGATCAGGGGTAAGGTAAAGAGACCCTAGCAGACAGCACACAGATCAGGGGTAAGGTAAGGAGACCCTAGCAGATAGCATACAGATCAGGAGTAAGGTAGGCATACTGCAGCAGATGGCACACAAATCAGGTTCAAAATGGTTCAAATGGCTCTGAGCACTATGGGACTCAACATCTTAGGTCATAAGTCCCCTAGAACTTAGAACTACTTAAACCTAACTAACCTAAGGACATCACACACACCCATGCCGGAGGCAGGATTCGAACCTGCGACCGTAGCAGTCCCGCGGTTCCGGACTGCAGCGCCAGAACCGCTAGACCACCGCGGCCGGCCACAAATCAGGGGTTAGGTAGATAGTCTGCAGCAGATGGCGACATATAATGGTACGGTAGGCAGACCCCAGCAGATGATACACAGATCAGAGGTAAGGTAGGCAGATCCCAGCAGGTAGCACACAGATCAGGGGATAGTAAGGGGATCCTTGCAGACAGCACACATTTCAGAGGTAAGGTAGGCAGATCCCAGCAGATGGCACACAAATCAGGGGTTAGTTAGATAGACCACAGCAGATGGCTACATAGCAGGGGTAAGGTAGGGAGACCCCAGCAAATGATACACAGATCAGGGGTAAGGTAGGCAGATCCCAGCAGATGGCACACAGATCACGGGTAAGATAAGGAGACCCTAGCAGACAGCACACAGAACAGGGGTAAGAAGAGGAGACCCTAACAGACAGCACACAGAACAGGGGTAAGGTAGCCAGATCCCAGCAGATGGCACACAGATCAGGGGTAAGGTAAGCAGACCCCAGCAGACTGACCAGGGGTAAGGTAGGCAGACTGCAGCAGATGGCACACAAATCAGGGGTTAGGCAATCATACTGCAGAAGATGGCTACATATCAGGGGTAAGTTACGGAGACCCCAGCTAATGATACACAGATCAGGGGTTAGATAGGCAGATCCCAGCAGTTGGCACACAGATCAGGGTAAGGTAAGGACACCCTAGCAGACAGCACATAGATCAGGGGAAGGTAAGAAGACCCTAGCAGACAGCACACATATCAGTAGTAAGGTAGGCAGATCCCAGCAGATGGCACACAGATCAAGGGTTAGGTAGATAGACCGCAGCAGATGACTACGTATCAGGGGTAAGGTAGGGAGATCCCAGGAGATGATACACAGATCAGTGGTAAGATAGGCAGATCCCAGGACATGGCACACAGATCAGGGGTAAGGTAAGCAGACCCCAGCAGACAGACCAGGGGTAAGGTAGGCAGATCCCAGCAGATGGCACACAGATCATGGGTTAGGTAGATAGACCGCAGCAGATGGCTACATATCAGGGGTAAGGTGGAGAGACCCCAGCAGATAATACACAGATCAGCGGTGAGGTAGGCAGATCTGAGCAGAAGGCCCACAGATCAGGGGTAAGGTAAGGAGACCCTAGCAGACAGCACACACATCAGGGGTAAGGTTAGGACACCCTAGCAGACAGCACACAGATCAGGGGTAAGATAAAGAGACCCCAGCAGACAGACCAGGGGTTAGGTTCAAATTTTTCAAAAGGCTCTGAGCACTATAGGACTTAACATCTATGGTCATCAGTCCCATAGAACTTAGAACTACTTAAATCTAACTAACCTAAGGACACCACACAACACCGAGTCATCACGAGGCAGAGAAAATCCCTGACCTACCCGGGAATCGAACCCGGAAACCCGGGCGCAGGAAGCGAGAATGCTACCGCAAGACCACGAGCTGTAGACCCAGGGGTTAGGTAGGCAGACTGCAGCAGATTGCACACAGATCAGGGGTAAGGTAGGCAGATCCCAAAAGATGGCACACAGATCAGGGGTAAGATAAAGAGACAATAGCAGATAGCACACAGACCAGGGGTAAGGTAGGCAGACTGCAGCAGATAACACACAAATCAGGGGTTAGGTAGATAGAACGCAGCAGATGGCTACATATCAGGGGTAAGGTAGGGAGACCCCAACAGATGATACACAGATCACGGCTAAGGTAGGCAGATCCCAGCAGATGGCACACAGATCAGGGGTAAGGTAAAGAGACTATAGCAGACACCACACAGATCAGGGGTAAGGTAAGGAGACCCTAGCATACAGCACATAGATCAGGGGTAAGGTAGGCAGACCCCAGCAGATGACACACACATCAGGGGTAAGGCAGGCAGATCCCAGCATTTGCCACACAGATCAGGGGTAAGGTAAGGAGACCATAGCAGATAGCACACAGACCAGGGGTACAGGGGTAAGGTAGGCAGACTGCAGCAGATAACACACAAATCAAAGGTTAGGTAGATAGACTGCAGCAGATGGCTACTTATCTGGGGTAAGGTAGGGAGACCCTAACAGATGATACACAGATCACAGCTAAGGTAGGCAGATCCGAGCAGATGGCATACAGATCAGGGGTAAGGTAAGGAGACCATAGCAGATAGCACAAAGATCAGGGGTAAGGTAGGCAGACCCCAGCAGATGAGACACAGATCAGGGGTAAGGTTGGTAGATCCCAACAGTTGGCACACAGATCAGGGGTAAGGTAAGGAGACCATAGCAGACAGCACACCAATCAGGGGTAAGGTAGGCAGACTGCAGCAGATTGCACACAAATCAGGGGTTAGGTAGATAGACTGTATCAGATGGCTAAATATCTTGGGTAAAGTAGGCAGACCCCAGCAGATGATACACAGATCAGGGGTAAGGTAGGCAGATCCCAGCCGTTAGCACACAGATCAGGGGTAAGATAAGGAGACCCCAGCAGACAAACCAGGGGTTAGGTAGGCAGACTGCAGCATATGGCACACAAATCAGGGGTTAGGTAGATAGACCGCAGCAGGTGGCTACGTATCAAGGGTTAGGTAGGGAGACCCCAGCAAATGATACACAGATCAGGGGTAAGGTAGGTAGATCCCAGCAGACACTGCAGAGATCAGGGGGAAGGTAGGCAGACTGCAAGAGACAGGACACAGATCAGCAGTAAGTTAGGCAGACCCCAGGAGACGATACACAGACCAGGGTGAGGTGTGAAGACTCCAGCAGACAGCACACAGATCAGGGTTAGGTAGGCAGATGGCAAACAGATCATGGGTACTGTAGGCAGACCCCAGCCAAAGGTCACACAATCTACCATCTACATTTCCACAGATGTAGCATAACGCACCACACTTACTGCAGATTATGATGCACCTACTTTGAGCAAGTCGATTCAGCTGATATATAGATTGACTGTGCAAATGTCATCTTTCACTGATTGTTGAGCCAAGGAAGTGTGTCCAACGAACTTTCACAATATCTTTAATGCAATATTAAAAATTTACCACAAAATAAGTAAACTTGCCTTTGTTAATGCGTTGAAGACACACTGAGTGATCTCTGTGTTTATTTACATAATTAATTAGCCAATGAGACGCCATTGTACCTGATGTTTATTGCAGTCAGCATAATAAATTAACGAAGACAGATGCACAAAAACATGGCAGGATGTGTTAGTAAACGCAGTGACGCATCAAAATCACTTAGATGTCACAAATATACATGGCACAGTGATATGTACGTATAGAGGTGGCAGTAGTATCGCTTTCCCAAGGTGTAAAAGGGCAGTGCGTTGGCGGAGCTGTCCATCGTGCTCAGTTGATTCATGTGAAAACGTTTCTGAGGTGATTTTGGCCACACGACGGCAATTGACAGATTTTGAACGTAGAATGATAGTTGGAGTTAGATGCTTGGGATAATTCAATATTCCGAGATCCACTGTACCAAGTGATGATGATGATGTTTGGTTTGTGGGGCGCTCAACTGCGTGGTTATCAGCGCCCGTACAATTTCCCAACCTTTTGCTCAGTCCAATTTCGCCACCTTCCTGGATGATGATGAAATGATGAGGACAACACAAACACCCAGTCATCTCGAGGCAGGTGAAAATCCCTGACCCCGCCGGGAATCGAACCCGGGACCCCGTGCTCGGGAAGCGAGAACGCTACCGCGAGACCACGAGCGGCGGACACTGTACCAAGTGTGTGAGGGGATTATCACATTACGGGCATTACTTCTCATCAAGGACATCGCAGTAGCCAACGGCTTCACGTAACGGCCGAGAGCAGCGCCGTTTGTGTAGAGTTGTCAGTGCCGACAGTCAAGCAACACTGTGTGAAATAACCGCAGAGAACAATGTGTGGTAGGTGACCAAAGTATCTTTTAGGACCTTGCGGCGAAATTTGGCGTCATTGGGCTGTGGCAGCACAGAACCAACGCGAATGCCTTTATATGAATTTGTTGTGTCTGTTCTTTCGGAATGAACAGACACCACGCGGAATCCTCAGCTGTTTTACATTATATGTAAATTCAAGCTGGAGGGGGGGGGGGAGAAGAAAGTAAAGTTATTACTGATGTCAACTGGATTGGGACATTATGTGGAATCAGCATCAGCGACGACGAGTGAAAATGAGTACCGCATCAGGATTTGAACCTGGGATCTCCTGCTTCCGAGGCCTTTGCTAACAGCACGTCGCCGCTCACAGCGCCTCTCCTGGGCTCGTCACGGGGCCAGTTGGACCCTAGACGACTGGAAAACCGCGGCCTGCTCAGATGAGTCCCGGTTTCAGCGGGTAACAGCTGACGGTGGGGTTAGAGTGTGGCACAGACCCCATCAAGCCATGGAGCCAGCTGTGCAAGCTGGTGGTGGCTCCATAAAGGTGTGGCCTGTTTTTACATGGATTGGACTGGCTCCTCTGATCCAACTGAACCGATCATTGTCTGAAAACGGCTGTGTTCAGCTGCTTGGAGACCATGTGCGGCCATTTCTGGACCTAATGTTCCGAAACAACGAGAGAATTTTTGTGGATAACCATGCGCCATGTCACCTCGCCACAGTTGTTCATGAGTGATTTGAAGAACATTGTGAATAATTCGAGCGAATGATTTGGCCAGCCATATCTACCAACATGAATCCTATGTTTATTTATGTGACATAATCGAGAGGTCGATTCGTGCACAAAATCCTGCACCGGTAACACTTGCGCAAATATGGACGGCTATAGAAGCGGTGTGGCTCAACATTCATGTAGACGACTTCCAACGACTTGGTGGGCCCATGCCACGTGGATCTGTTGGACTACACCGGGGAACAAAGAGGTCCGCGACACGATATGACGAGGTGTCCCATGACTTTTGCCATCACAATGTCAGTTTCTATGTTTAGTTATAAATTTAAACTAATTAATCGCAATGTTTCATAATTGCACCCGTAACTTAAGTTCAATTTAAAATATATAAATTTAGAAAGCAGCAATGGGGAGAGAGCATGTATCATTTACACTCCTGGAAATGGAAAAAAGAACACATTGACACCGGTGTGTCAGACCCACCATACTTGCTCCGGACACTGCGAGAGGGCTGTACAAGCAATGAGCACACGCACGGCACAGCGGACACACCAGGAACCGCGGTGTTCGCCGTCGAATGGCGCAGCAAGATAACTGATAGTGACTAAAGTAGAGAGAATATAAAAAGTAGACTGGCAATGGCAAGACAAGTGTTTCTGAAGACGAGAAATTTGTTAACGTCGAGAACATATTTAAGGACGAGGAAGTCTTTTCTGAAAGTATTTGTATGGAGCGTAGCCGTGTATGGAACTGAAAAATGAACGATAAATAGTTTAGAGAAGACGAGAGTAGAAGCGTTTGAAATGCGGTTCTAGAGAAGAATGCTGAAGATGAGATGAGTAGATGACGCTGCTAATGAGGAGGTACTGAACAGACACAAGGAATTTGTTGCAAAATTAGATCAAAAGAAGGGATCGGTTGATAGGACTGGAGCGAAGTTTGGAGGATAAAAATCGTAGAGGGAGACTGGGAGATGCATTCAGTAAGGAGATTCAGAAGTATGTAGGCTTCAGTTATGACTTGCAGATGAAGACGCGTGCACAGGATAGAGTGGCATGGAGGACTGCATCAAACCAGTTTTTGGACCGAAGGCCATCACCACCACCACCAACAACAACAACAACAACAGCAACACATCTGACAGCATTTTAATTTTTAATACACTGAGGTTATCAAAGAAAAACAAAGTATGACTTTTCCTCAGGCTTCACAATTGTTTCTTACTGATATAACAACTGTCTGTGTGAGGGTTGAAAGAAACTGACTGACGTTACACGTTTGTAAAAATTTCCGAAAATCCACGAAAATTAGTTAAAGTTGCTTTACCAAAATACTAAAGTGGAAGTTCCGTAATCGTAGTCTAACTAAATTGTGAGTGCAGATCACCTTCAGAGTCGACTGCAGAAAAAAATCTTTAAGATTTCTGCTAACCCGAAATAATCTGAGTCCACACGTTGAAAATCTTTCATAGTATTCACAATCGATAAATGCGAGCCGGCCGGTGTGGCCGTGCGGTTCTACGCGCTTCAGTCTGGAACCGCGTGACCTCTACGGTCGCAGTTTCGAGTCCTGTCTCGGGCATGGATGTGTGTGATGTCCTTAGGTAAGTTAGGTTTAAGTAGTTCTAAGTTCTAGGGGACTGATGACCACAGATGTTACGTCCCATAGTGCTCAGAGCCATTTTTTTTTATAAATGCGAAATGTGACAAGTTCCGGAGGCAACCAGTCCACCTGACCTGAAATCTAAGTCCACACAAGTTCAAAAGGTTTTAGAGTATTTGTGATAGACAAGTTCGAAGTATTAAACGTCCATAACCAAACAGTTAGAGAATGTTTACGATACATATATGAGGCGTCGTAGTGCTGCACGTACGTCCTGTCTCTTCCATATCTCAACCGCGACAGCTGGACGCATGGAATGTGCTAGTCTCGCACGAATATGGCCGCTGTTACGCTTTAATGGTTTGTTCATAAATAGTATTTTTGTCCCTATGGGCTCTATTTTGCATTGTTATGTCATCGATAAAAACAATCAATCAAAACTAAGTAGTCACATTTACCTAGTTATATCTATTTACTAATATTGTCGCTACTTTCACTATTTCATGCGTCATTTACAAGAATATGCACGGAATACAGGGTGGTCCATTGATAGTGACCGGGACAAATACCTCACGAAATAAGCATCTAAGGAAAAAACTACAAAGAACGAAAGTCGTCTAGCTTGAAGGGGGAAACCAGATGGTGCTATGGTTGGCCCGCTAGATGGTGCTGCCATAGGTCAAACGGAAATCAACTGCGTTTTTTTTTAAATAGGAACCCCCATTTTTTATTACATATTCGTGTAGTACGTAAAGAAATATGAATGTTTTAGTTGGACCACTTTTTTCGCTGTGTGATGGATTGCGCTGTAATAGTCACAAACGTAAAAGTACGTGGTATCACGAAACATTCCGCCAGTGCGGACGGTATTTGCTTTATGATACATTACCTGCGTTAACATGGACCGTTTACCATTTGCGGAAAAGGTCGATACCGTGTTGATGTATGGCTATTGTGATCAAAATGCCCAACGGGCGTGTGCTATGTATGCTGCTCGGTATCCTGGACGACATCATCCAAGTGTCCGGACCGTTCGCCGGATATTTACGTTATTTAAGGAAACAGGAAGTGTTCAGCCACATGTGAAACGTCAACCACGACCTGCAACAAATGATGATGCCCAAATAGGTGTTTTAGCTGCTGTCGCGGCTAATCCGCACATCAGTAGCAGACAAATTGCGCGAGAATCGGGAATCTCAAAAACGTCGGTGTTGAGAATGCTACATCAACATCAATTGCACCCGTACCATATTTCTATGCACCAGGAATTGCATGGCGACGACTTTGAACGTCGTGTACAGTTCTGCCACTGGGCACAAGATAAATTACGGGACGATGACAGATTTTTTGCACGCGTTCTATTTAGCGACAAAGCGTCATTCACCAACAGCGGTAACGTAAACTGGCATAATATGCACTATTGGGCAACGGAAAATCCACGATGGCTGCGACAAGTGGAATATCAGCGACCTTGGCGGGTTAATGTACGGTGCGGCATTATGGGAGGAAGGATAATTGGCCCCCATTTTATCGATGGCAATCTAAATGGTGCAATGCATGCTGATTTCCTACGTAATGTTCTACCGATGTTACTACAAGATGTTCCACTGCATGACAGAATGGCGATATACTTCCAACATGATGGATGTCCGGCACATAGCTCGCGTGCGGTTGAAGCGGTTTGAATAGCATATTTCGTGACAGGTTGGTTGGTCGTCGAAGCACCATACCATGGCCCGCACGTTCACCGGATCTGATGTCCCCGGATTTCTTTCTGTGGGGAACGTTGAAGGATATTTGCTATCGTGATCCACCGACAATGCCTGACAACACGCGTCAGCGCATTCTCAGTGCATGTGCGAACATTACGGACGGCGAGCTACTCGCTGTTGAGAGGAATGTCGTTATACGTATTGCCAAATGCATTGAGGTTGACGAACATCATTTTGAGGATTTATTGCTTTAATATGGTATTTACAGGTAATCACGCTGTAACAGCATGCGTTCTCAGAAATGATAAGTTCACAAAGGTACATGTATCACACTGGAACAACCGAAATAAAATGTTCAAACGTACCTACGTTCTGCATTTTAATTTAAAAAATCTACCTGTTACCAGCTGTTCGTCTAAAATTGCGAGCCATATGTTTGTGACTATTAGAGCGCCATCTGTCACAAAGCGAAAAAAGTGGTCCAACTAAAACATGCATATTTCTTTACGTACCACACTAATATATAATAAAAAATTGGAGTTCCTACTTAAAAAACGCAGTTGATATCCATTTGACCTATGGCAGCGACATCTAGCGGGCCAACCATAGCACCATCTGGTTTCCCCCTTCAAGCTAGACGATTTTCGTTCTTTGTTGGTTTTTCGTTTGACGCTTATTTCGTGAGATATTTGGCCCGGTCACGAGCAATGGATCACCCAGTATACATTCCTGGCCGTAGTCTAAAATATATATTATTCACAAAAAATCCACCACAACAGTTCAATAGTACTCATTAGGACCTATCCACAAACGCTACATTTGTATGAATCGCTTGTTCTTTAGTGAGTTGCTAATTTTCAAATATCATTTTATGTATAAGAAATTAAGCATTAAATAACTTGAAAACTAAATATCGTAGCGAGGGGCGTCTTTGGTTACGCACTCGTATGAATTTTGTCTTTCTTACTGACTTCTCTATCACTGGTTGGGTTTAGTTTTTTGTTACAGTTCCCTTCTTTTGTGTAGTTAGTCAATTCGGCCATGGCGGATACCCTTCCAAGTCCACTCGAAGGTCGCTTTTCCCCACCACGCGGCTGTAATTCGAAGTTGAGAATGTATCATTTTCCAGGAATTCTGTTATTATTACAGTCTGACTTTGGATTTACTTTCTTTGAGTGGAACAGGCTAATTACACTACTGGCCATTGAAATTGCTACACCACGAAGATGACGTGCTACAGACGCGAAATTTAACCGACAGGAGGAAGATGCTGCGATATGCAAATGATTAGCTTTTCAGACCATTCGCACAAGGTCGGCGCCGGTGGCGACACCTACAACGTGCTGACATGAGGAAAGTTTCCAACCGATTTCTCATGCACAATCAGCAGTTGACCGGCGTTACCTGGTGAAACGTTGTTGTGATGCCTCGCGTAAGAAGGAGAAATGCGTACCATCACGTTTCCGACTTTGACAAAAGGTCGGACTGTAGCCTATCGCGATTGAGGTTTATCGTATCGCGACATTGCTGCTCGCGTTGGTCGAGATCCAATGACTGTTAGCAGAATATGGAATCGGTTGGTTCAGGAGGGTAATACGGAACGCCATGCTGGATCCCAACGGCCTCGTATCACGAGCAGTCGAGATGACAGGCATCTTCTCCGCATGGCTGTAACGGATCGTGCAGCCACTTCTCGATCTCTGAGTCAACAGATGGGGACGTTTGCAAGGCAACAACCATCTGCACGAACAGTTCGACGACCTTTGCAGCAGCATGTACTATTAGTTCGGAGACCATGGCTGCGGTTACCCTTGACGCTGCATCACAGACAGGAGCGCCTGCGATGGTGTCTTCAACGACGAACCTGGGTGCACGAATGGCAAAACGTCATTTTTTCGGAAGAATCCAGGTTCTGTTTACAGCATGGTCGCATCCGTGTTTGGCGACATCGCTGTAACGCACATTGGAAGCGTGTATTCGTCATCGCCATACTGGCGTATCACCCGGCGTGATGGTATGGGGTGCCATTGGTTACACGTCTCGGTCACCTCTTGTTCGCATTGACGGCACTTTGAACAGTGGACGTTACATTTCATATGTGTTACGACCCGTGGCTCTATCCTTCATTCGATTCCTGCAAAACCCTACATTCCAGCACGATAATGGACGACCGCATGTTGCAGGCCCTGTACGGGCCTTTCTGGATACAGAAAATGTTCCACTGCTGCCCTGGCCATCACATTCTCCAGATGTCTCACCAATTGAAAACGTCTGGTCAATGGTGGCCGAGCAACTGGCTCGTCACAATACGCCAATCACTACTGTTGATGAACTGTGGTATCGTGTTGAAGCTGCATGGGCAGCTGTACCTGTACACGCCATCCAAGCTCTGTTTGACTCAATGCTCACTCGTATCAAGGCCGTTATTACGGCCAGAGGTGGTTGTTCTGGGCACTGATTTCTCAGGACCTATGCACCCAAATTGCGTGAAAATGTGATCACATGTCAGTTCTAGTATAATATGTTTGTCCAGTGAATACCCGTTTATCATCTGTATGTCTTCTTGGTGTAGCAATTTTAATGGCCAGTAGTGTATTTATGCCACTGGAGCTATGTCCAGTGGGTGTTCAGTGCTCTCTCCACAAGATAACTCCGTCTGACAATCTGCTTTCACCCCATCTCAGACATCAGGAGTACTTTTATTATCTTCAATTTGATGACCCTGCCTTCGTAGCTCAGCGGCTGGCATCGTCATAATCTCATCACATCTATTTCGATGTTTGTATAAGCGTCTCCGAACCTTCAGTTTTAAATAAATTTCAAAATGTCCATACTGGAAGCAGCACCATTCCTCCTCACACATGCTCTTTCATCTAGAATCTGACAGCAGCTAACTCAAAATCTGTGCTTTACCTGCTATGTTCTTCTGTATTGACGCCATGCTGAAGCTGTAATACGAGCTTCTATTACTTGAATCTCATATATTTTAACATCTGCACTGAAAATGGTCACATATTGACTGAAATCGATTTGCTGTAATAAATGATTTCAAACCTGTTTCGCCGGCCGCGGTGGTCTAGCGGTTCTGGCGCTGCAGTCCGGAAACGCGGGACTGCTACGGTCGCAGGTTCGAATCCTGCCTCGAGCATGGGTGTGTGTGATGTCCTTAGGTTAGTTAGGTTTAAGTAGTTCTAAGTTCTAGGGGACTTATGACCTAAGATGTTGAGTCCCATAGTGCTCAGAGCCAAACCTGTTTCGACCGGTGCCACAATTTTTCCTACTTACAATACTGATATTGTGGTCGTTGAGGACACGGTTCTCAATCCAATACAACCTCAAAATTAACCTCTTTGTGTTACCTAATGAG
This sequence comes from Schistocerca cancellata, assembly GCF_023864275.1. Lineage (NCBI taxonomy): Eukaryota > Metazoa > Arthropoda > Insecta > Orthoptera > Acrididae > Schistocerca > Schistocerca cancellata. The sequence goes on along the minus strand of NC_064635.1, from coordinate 9,605,812 downwards.
TAAATGGCCAAATAAAATAGTAAATTGATTTTATTCAGATTCCATTTGGCAGGGCAGGTCGTGTGTAGTCGTTGGTAAGTGTCCGACAACAGCCTGTGTTGCAGGGGATAGCACTACAGTGTCGCATATTTCCTCTTCCATTCGCAAATATTTCACGAACTTTCCGTCAAGGGAATGGCTCTTATTTGGGATAATATGGTAATAAATATGAGGCTAATTTCTCTTTTCGCTCGTATTGTTGTTGTAGGGTTTAGAGTTCGTAACTGTCGCTTTCTCAGTAATAAAATATAAATGAATTCCTGATACCCAAATTCAGAATAAATAACTGTTAGCGTGGCTCATAGATGCGGCATGCAAAAATGTTGCTAAACTATGAGAATCCAGAGATCAATATCATTCATTATTTATTCATTAGTTGCACACAGTAACTGGCATATTGACGAAAAGTCCACTTTCTGTATACTTTAACCTCCAAAACAACTCGAACTTCCATATAGTGATTAGAAATTCATCAGACACTTTCATTACATCTGATATCACTGCAGAAATATTTAAGGTGCATGAGTTGATTGACCCAGAATATTCTATGGCCAGACCAGCACTAATCGCGAAAAAAATTAAGAACAAGTCCGCCTGACACTCGACAAAATTATTCCAAACGTCGACTGAAGCCAAAATATTCACAGTCCACGGTAACAACCGCGAATCTTATTCCAAGTTTTTGAGCCCCCCCCCCCCCTCACGAAAAACTTCTAACTCCGTGAAATCGAGCAGCTAAGTCGCCGCCCACACTAGCATAAATCCTGCCTCTCCATCCGCGTCCGGACGACTGATACAGACGAAAGATGTTGGCCATCACTTTCGTGAAATCGGTTCCTCCAGCTTCGATTTTTTGCGATTTTGAGGCATTCGATGAGTTACAGAAGTCGGTATTCCGAATTACAACTTTTGGTACAGATATGGGATCTTAGAGCTAAAGGTGTCAAAGATGGTTCAAATGGCTCTGAGCACTGTGGGACTTAACATCTGAGGTCATCAGTCCCCTAGAACTTAGAAGTACTTAAACCTAACTAACCTAAGGACATCACACATATCCATGCCCGAGGCAGGATTCGAACCTGCGACCGTGTCGGTCGCACGGTTCCAGACTGAAGTGCCTAGAACCGCTCGGCCATAGCGGCCGGCTAAAGGTGTCAGTGGAAGTGTCATGAACTGTTCTTTAGAAAGACAAATGTTAATATCTGAGGTCATCAGTCCCCTAGAACTTAGAAGTACTAAAATAGGTTAAATGCTTCGCCGACGACCTTATCTAGAATGATCTGAAGCTCCAAATGATGAGATAAATTTTTAGCTTTGTTTCCTATTGTGCCACGGATGGTTACAACACTTACATACACTCCTGGAAATTGAAATAAGAACACCGTGAATTCATTGTCCCAGGAAGGGGAAACTTTATTGACACATTCCTGGGGTCAGATACATCACATGATCACACTGACAGAACCACAGGCACATAGACACAGGCAACAGAGCATGCACAATGTCGGCACTAGTACAGTGTATATCCACCTTTCGCAGCAATGCAGGCTGCTATTCTCCCATGGAGACGATCGTAGAGATGCTGGATGTAGTCCTGTGGAACGGCTTGCCATGCCATTTCCACCTGGCGCCTCAGTTGGACCAGCGTTCGTGCTGGATCCTGTGGAACGGCTTGCCATGCCATTTCCACCTGGCGCCTCAGTTGGACCAGCGTTCGTGCTGGACGTGCAGACCGCGTGAGACGACGCTTCATCCAGTCCCAAACATGCTCAATGGGGGACAGATCCGGAGATCTTGCTGGCCAGGGTAGTTGACTTACACCTTCTAGAGCACGTTGGGTGGCACGGGATACATGCGGACGTGCATTGTCCTGTTGGAACAGCAAGTTCCCTTGCCGGTCTAGGAATGGTAGAACGATGGGTTATCTACTGCTTTAAGTGTTCATTTCCTAATCTGATTCCCTCACGTAATTTAATTGGACCTCGTTCCATTATCCTCGGTTTGGTTTTGTTGATGTTCATCTTATGTCCTCCTTTCAAGACACTGTCCATTCTGTTCAACTGCACTTTCAAGTAGCTTGCTGTCTCTGACAGAATTATAATGTCATCGGCAAACCTCAAAATTTTTATTTCTTCTCTTGGGATTTTAATTGCTACTACAAATTTTTCTTTTGTTTTCTTTACTGCTTGCCAAATATACAGATTGAATAACATCGGACATAGGCTACAACCCTCACTCACTCCCTTCTCAACTACTGCCTCCCTTTGGTGCCCCTGGACTCTTATAACTGCCATCTGGTTTCTGTACAAATTATAAATAGCCTTTCGATCCCTGTATTCCATCCCTGTATTCCATCCTCTGCTGAAAGAGAGTAATCCAGTCGACACTTTCAAAGTCTTTCTCCAAGTCTATAAATGCTATAAACGTAGGTTTACCTTTCTTTAAACTGTCTTCTATGAGGAATCGCATAGTCAGTATTGCCTCATATGCTCCAACATTTCTTCGGCATCCAAACTGATCTTCCCTGAGGTCGGCTTCTGGCAGTGTTTTCATACTTCTGCAAAGAAATCGTGTAAATATTTTGCAACCATGTATTATTAAGATCATAGTTCGGTAATTTTCACACGTGTTAGCATTTGAACTGGAATTATTTTATTATTCCTCAAGAATAATGGTATATCGCCTGTCTCATTGATCTTGCCCACCATGTGGAAGAGTTCTGTTATTTCAGGACTGAATAAGAGATGAAAAACAGAAATGTGTTGTTCTCGCTGACTCTGCATGGATAAATAACTGACGAATGGTGAACCTAAGCGCTGTTGCTTCCACCGCATAATGAATCGTGGGCCCCCATGTGCATCAGCATGAATATAAAACTTGAGAATCAAAAAAGAGAAAACACCGTTTATAGCGCCTCTGTAATGTGTCGTTGGATCTCAGTTTCAAGAATGTTGGCTAAATTTCCGTCCAGGGGCCAAATTTCACATATGTCACCTTAACCCTGCGTAAATTCAGTCACTAATTCAATATATACAGGCAGGAATTTTGCATTGAAATACTGTTTATGGACTGGGGGAAAGGAATGAAAGAGGAAGCCACCTGGTAGAATTTTGCAGAGAGTATAAATTAATCACAACTTGGGTTAAGAATCATGAAAGAAAGTTGTATTCGTGGAAGATGCCCCGAGATACTGGAAAGTTTCAGACTGATTATATAATTGTAAGACAGAGATTAAGTGTGAGACATCTCCAGGGGCAGATACGGAGATGGGACCACGATAAACTGAGGCTGTTGATAGTTGCAGGGGAGTATTAGGCAACAGTTGACATGAACAGGATAAACGAATGCGGTTGAAGAAGACTGGGTAACTTTTGGAGGTGGAATAGTGAAGGCAGTGGAGGATCAAGAAGACAAAAAGACGACGGCCATTAAAAATCCTTCGGTAACACAAGAGGTAGTGACTTGAATTGATGAAAGTAGAAGATACACTACTGGCCATTAAAATTGCTACACCACGAAGATGACGTGCTACAGACGCGAAATTTCACCGACAGGAAGACGATGCTGTGATGTACAAATGATTAACTTTTCAGAGAATTCACACAAGGTTGGCGCCGGTGGCGACACCTACAACGTGCTGACATGAGGAAAGCTTCCAACCGATTTCTCATACACAAACAGCAGTTGACCGGCGTTGCCAGGTGAAACGTTGTTGTGGTGCCTCGTGTAAGGAGGAGAAATGCGTGCCATCACGTTTCCGATTTTGATAAAGGTCGGATTGTAGCCTATCGCGATTGAGGTTTATCGTATCGCGACATTGCTGCTCGCGTTGGTCAAGGTCCGATGACTGTTAGCAGAATATGGAATCGGTGGGTTCAGGAGGGTAATACGGAACGCCATGCTGGATCCCAACGGCCGCGTATCACAAGCAGTCGAGATGACAGGCATCTTATCCGCATGGCTGTAACGGATCTTGCAGCCACTTCTCGATTCCTGAGTCAACAGATGGGGACGTTTGCAAGACAACAACCATCTGCACGAACAGTTCGACGACGTTTGCGGCAGCATGGAACTATCAGCTCGGAGACTGTGGCTACGGTTACCCTTGACGCTGCATCACAGACAGGAGCGCCTGCGATGGTTTCTTCAACGACGAACCTGGGTGCACGAATGGCAAAACGTCATTTTTTCGGAAGAATCCAGGTTCTGTTTACAGCATGGTCGCATCCGTGTTTGGCGACATCGCGGTGAACGCACATTGGAAGGGTGTATTCGTCATCGCCATACTGGCGTATCACTACTGGCGTATCACCCGGCGTGATGGTATGGGGTGCCATTGGTTACACGCCTCGGTCACCTCTTGTTCGCATTGACGTTATATTTCAGCCGTGTTACGACCCGTGGCTCTACCCTTCATTCGATCCCTGCGAAACCCTACATTTTAGCAGGATAATGCACGACCGTATGTTGCGGGTCCTGTACGGGCCTTTCTGCATACAGAAAATGTTCCACTGCTGCCCTGGCCAGCACATTCTCCAGATCTCTTACCAATTGAAAACGTCTCATCAATGGTGTCCGGGCAACTGGCTCGTCACAATACGCCAGTCACTACTCTTGATGAACTGTGGTATCGTGTTGATGCTGCATGGGCAGCTGTACCTGTACACGCCATCCAAGCTCTGTTTGACTCAATGCCCAGGCGTATGAAGGCCGTTATTACGACCATAGGTGGTTATTCTGATTTCTCAGGATATATGCACCCAAATTGCGTGAAAATGTGATCACATGTTAGTTCTAGTATAATAAGTTTGTCCAATGATTACCCGTTTATCATCTGCGTTTCTTCTTCGTGTAGCAATTTTAGTGGCCAGTAGTGTATAGAAATGCAGCAAATGAAGCAGGCGAGAGGGGATACAAAGGACTGAAGTTCAACGTTATCCCGAAAAAACGCAACAAGTCGATAAAACACAGAAATAACTATATACATGGCAAAATTATCATCTAAAAAAACAGAACGAAGTCACAGTTAACATGGCTACCACTACAGTAAAAAAAGACTGCTCTGCTTAAGAGCAAAACAAACACATGTCGCTGGGGTGATCTAATTTTGTAATTTATAATGTAATGCCCTCGCCCACCCCCCCCCCCCCCCCCCCCCACCCATGAACCATAGACCTTGCCGTTGGTGGGGAGGCTTGCGTGCCTCAGCTATACAGATAGCCATACCGTAGGTACAACCACAACGGAGGGGTATCTGTTGAGAGGCCAGACAAACGTGTGGTTCCTGAAGAGGGGCAGCAGCCTTTTCAGTAGTTGCAGGGGCAACAGTCTGGAAGATTGACTTATCTAGCCTTGTAACATCAACCAAAACGGCCTTGCTGTGCTGGTACTGCGAACAGCTGAAAGCAAGGCGAAAATACGGCCGTAATTTTTCCCGAGGGCATGCAGCTTTACTGTATGGATAAATGATAATGGCGTCCTCTTGGTAAAATATTCCGGAGGTAAAATAGTCCCCCTTTCGGATCTCCGGGTGGGGACTACTCAAGAGGACGTCGTTATCAGGAGAAAGAAAACTGGCGTTCTACGGATCGGAGCGTGGAATGTCAGATCCCTTAATAGGGCAGGTAGGTTAGAAAATTTAAAAAGGGAAATGGATAGGTTAAAGTTAGATATAGCGGGAATTAGCGAAGTTCGGTGGCAGAAGGAACAAGATTTTTGGTCGGGTGAATACAGTGTTGTAAATACAAAATCAAATAGGGGTAATGAAGGAGTAGGTTTAATAATGAATAAAAAAATAGGAGTTGGGGTAAGCTACTACAAATAACATAGTGAACGCATTATTGTGGCCAAGATAGACACGAAGCCCACGCCTACGACAGTAGTACAGGTCTATATGCCAACTAGCTCTGCAGATGACGAAGAAATTGAAGAAATGTATGATGAGATAAAAGAAATTATTGATATAATGAAGGGAGACGAAAATTTAATAGTCATGGGTGACTGGAATTCGATAGTAGGAAAAGGAAGAGAAGGAAACGTAGTAGGTGAATATGGATTGGGGCTAAGAAATGAAAGAGGAAGCCGCCTAAAAGAATTTTGCACAGAGCACAACTTAATCATAGCTAACACTTGATTCAAGAATCATAAAAGAAGATTGTATACATGGAAGAAGCCTGGAGATACTGACAGGTTTCAGATAGATTATATAATGGTAAGACAGAGATTTAGGAACCAGGTTTTAAATCGTAGGACATTTCCAGGGGCAGATGTGGACTCTGATCGCAATCTATTGGTTATGAACTGTAAATTAAAGCTGAAGCAACTGCAAAGAAGTGGGAATTAAAGGAGATGGGACCTGGATAAACTGACTAAACCAGAGGTTGTAGAGAAATTCAGGGAGAGCATAAGGGAACAATTGACAGGAATGGGGGAAAGAAATACAGTAGAAGAAGAATGGGTAGCTTTGAGGGATGAAGTAGTGAAGGCAGCAGAGGATAAAGTAGGTAAAAAGACGAGGGCTAGTAGAAATCCTTGGGTGACAGAAGAAATACTGAATTTAATTGATGAAAGGAGAAAATATAAAAATACAGTAAATGAAGCAGGCAAAAAGGAATACAAACGTCTCAAAAATGAGATCGACGGGAAGTGCAAAATGGCTAAGCAGGCATGGCTAGAGGACAAATGTAAGGATGTAGAGGTTTATCTCGCTAGGGGTAAGATAGATACTGCCTACAGGAAAATTAAAGAGACCTTTGGAGAAAAGAGAACCACTTGCATGAATATCAATAGCTCAGATGGAAACCCAGTTCTAAGCAAAGAAGGGAAAGCAGAAAGGTGGAAGGAGGATATAGAGGGACTATATAAGGGTGATATACTTGAGGGTAATGTTTTAGAAAGGGAAGAGGATTTAGATGAAGATGAAATGGGTGCTATGATACTGCGTGAAGAGTCTGATAGAGCACTGAAAGATCTGAGTCGAAACAAGGGCCCCGGAGTAGACAACATTCCATTAGAACTACTGACAGCCTTGGGAGAACCAGTCATGACAAAACTCTACCATCTGGTGAGCAAAATGTATGAGACAGGCGAAATACGCTCTGACTTCAAGAAGAATATAATAATTCCAATTCCAAAGAAAGCAGGTGTTGACAGATATGAAAATTACCGAACTATCAGTTTAATAAGTCACGGCTGCAAAATACTAACACGAATTCTTTACAGACGAATGGAAAAACTGGTAGAAGCTGACCTCGGGGAAGATCAGTTTGGATTCCGGAGAAATATGGGAACATGTGAGGCAATACTGACCCTATGACTTATCTTAGAAGCTAGATTAAGGAAAGGCAAACCTACATTTCTAGCATTTGTAGACTTAGAGAAAGCTTTTGACAATGTTGACTGGAATACTCTCTTTCAAATTCTGAAGGTGGCAGGGGTAAAATACAGGGAGCGAAAGGCTATTTACAATTTGTACAGAAACCAGATGGCAGTTATAAGAGTCGAGGGGCATGAAAGGGAAGCAGTGGTTGGGAAGGGAGTGAGACATGGTTGTAGCCTCTCCCCGATGTTATTCAATCTGTATATTGAGCAAGCAGTAAAGGAAACAAAAGAAAAATTCGGAGTAGGTATTAAAATCCATGGAGAAGAAATAAAAACTTTAAGGTTCGCCATTGACATTGTAATTCTGTCAGAGACAGCAAAGGACTTGGAAGAGCAGTTGAACGGAATGGACAGCGTCTTGAAGGACGGATATAAGATGAATATCGACAGAAGCAAAACGAGGATAATGGAATGTAGTCGAATTAAGTCGGGTGATGTTGAGGGTATTAGATTAGGAAATGAGACACTTAAAGTAGTAAAAGAGTTTTGCTATTTGGGGAGCAAAGTAACTGATGATGGTCGAAGTAGAGAAGATATAAAATGTCGACTGGCAATGGCAAGGAAAGCGTTTCTGTAGAAGAGAAATTTGTTAACATCGAGTATAGATTTAAGTGTCAGGAAGTCATTTCTGAAAGTATTTGTATGGAGTGTAGCCATGTATGGAAGTGAAACGTGGACGATTAACAGTTTGTACAAGAAGAGAATAGAAGCTTTCGAAATGTGGTGTTACAGAAGAATGCTGAAGATTAGATGGGTAGATCACATAACAAATGAGGAGGTATTGAATAGGATTGGGGAGAAGAGGAGTTTGTGGCACAACTTGACTAGAAGAAGGGATCGGTTGGTAGGACACGTTCTGAGGCATCAAGGGATCACCAATTTAGTACTGGAGGGCAGCGTGAAGAGTAAAAATCGTAGAGAGAGACCAAGAGACCAAGAGATGAATACACTAAGCACATTCAGAAGGATGTAGGTTGCAGTAAGTACTGGGAGATGAAGAAGCTTGCACAGGATAGAGTAGTATGGAGAGCTGCATCAAATCAGTCTCAGGACTGAAGACGACAACAGCAACAATGTAAGAAGGCAAGCTTGCTTGATGTGAAATAGTTTATTTCATGACCAGTTTCGGCCCTAACTAGCTGTCATGCTCTGTTTCTGACGTCTCCCAGAAATATAATTACAGTTCAGTCTCGGCTACATACTGAGAAGACGCCCTTATTGCAATAACACAACTCCACTTTGGTTATCAGACATACAAAACTTGTTAAATAATATATCCATAGCACCACTGAGGAGGGCAGGAGCAGAAACAGGCGCATCAGTGAAGATGAGGCGCCGACGACAACTCAGGAAGGCAGAGCCGACGCGCTTCAGAGTTCAACACTTCACGAGTAGCCGTCGAGCCATCGTCTTTACTGATGTACGTGTTGTTACACCTGCACTCCTCAATCGTACTATGGATATTTTATTTAGCAAGTTTTATACATTTGATGAACAAAATTTCGTAATTATTTTTCTGGGAGACCGATAATCTGAGAATGACAGTACGTTCCTGTTGAACTGGTCACGAAATCAACTATTTCACATCACGCGATCTTGGTTTCTACTATTGTAAGATACAAGAAAGAAACGAGAACAAAAGTGTATAGCGGATGGAAGAAAATACGGTCACAAAGCGTCGATCTGTTCAGACCGGCCATCGTGTCCAGCAGAGCGACCGCCTTTAGTCCAGCCTGGTTCACCTCTCAGTGCAGGAGACGCCTACGTCTGCTCTGCTCGTCTCCAGATATTCTTGAACTTCGGACATTCTGTGGACCCGCAGAGACGCAGTTACCTCCGGTAATATGTCACATTTGCAGATATTCTTAACACCGAATTAACCTTGTGCAAACATTGCGGATACGCTAAGTTACGCTGCAATATACTACGAGAGTAATAACAAAAAGCTACCACCGAGGATAAAACGTCCTCCTGCCAGATATAAATAGTGGAACGCAGGCAGCAACAGACAGAAGCCATTAGGAAGCAGAGAACGGACGTGGTCCATGTCCGAATGTTCAATCTTCATAGGTGGTGATTCCGGAAGTCTGTTCCAGCTCGCACGAGTCATCCGTTCGCCGCCAGATGTCAACTTCAGCTCTGGGGGTCGGCCCGAGTTCGGTCGGCACCGTGGCTGACTAACTACAGCGAGAACTTCCAGCAGGACCGGCCGCAGCGCGGTCTCGGTCACAGGCGCCGCCGAGGACTGACGCCCGGACTCCACGGCAACCCGGCCTCATGACGCGTGGTCCGTCCTTGACGAGACCTCGCAGACATCACGACTGACGGCTTCCCAGCAGTCGGTGCAGCAGGCGTCGGCAGGTGAACTCAAAGCGATGCGGCTCCGTGGGCGTGGGCGGCGACGAATTCATCTCAACCACAGGGCGTCCTGGCTTCAGCGGAGCACTGGTGGCCTGAGACACAGTCCCTTCGACTGTTCAGAGATGTCATTAAACGTGCTCAAAGATGCATGAGCAGCGCCTCTTAGACGGAGGGGATCCGACAGCCGATTACTTCCAGTCATTCCACCAGGAAGGAGGTACACGGCTCGTGTTGTCTGTAGTTGAACCATACCTCGCCGGTCAATACCGCGGTTCGATCGCATCCGCGTTGTTACTTTGAGCCAGGAAGCGCTGTCAACAAGGGAAGTGTCCTGGCGTCTCGGAGTAAACCAAACGATGTTTTTCTGACATGGAGGAGATACAGAGAGACAGGAACTGTCGACGGCATGCCTCGCTCAGGCCGCCCAAGGGCTGCTACTGCAGGAATGACCGCTACGTACGGATTACGGCTCGGAGGAACCCTGGCAGCAACGCCACCACGTTGAATAACGCTTTTCGTACAGCTACAGGACGTCGTGTTACGACTCAAACCGTGCGCAATAGGCTGCACGATGCGCAACTTCACTCCCGACGTCCATGGCGAGGTCCATCTTTGCAACCACGACACCAGATGGACCCGACAGCATGCCGAGTGGACCGCTCAGGATAGGTATGACGTTCTCTTCATCGATCAGTGTCACGTATGCCTTCACCCAGACAATCGTCGGAGACGTGTCTGGAGGCAACCCGGGCAGGCTTAACGCCTTAGACACACTGTCCAGCGAGTGCAGCAAGGTGGAGGTTCCCTGCTGTTTTTGGGGTGGCATTATGTGGGGCCGACGTACACCACTGGTGGTCATACAAGTTGCCGTGACGGCTGTACGATTCGTGAATCCCATCCTCCGGCCATATCGGCAGTATACTGGAAAGCAATTCGTCTTGATGGACGACATTTCGCTCGCCCATCGTACAAATCTTATGAACGACTTCCATTAGCATAACGACATCGCTCGACTGGAGTGGCCATCATGTTCTCCAGACATAACCCTAACGAACATGCCTGGGATGGATTGAAGAGGGCTGGTTATGGACGACGTGACCCACCAACCACTCTGAGGGACTCATGCCGAATCGTCATTGAGGAGTGGGACAATCTGGATTAACAGTGCCTTGATGAACTATACCATGACGAATACAGCAATGAAATAGGACGTGCTATTGGGCATTAGAAGTACCGGTGTATTCAGGAATCTGGACCACCTCCTCTGAAGATCTCGCTGTATGGTGGTGCTTACGCTTTTATTTTCACATAGCTGGTGCAACATGGAATGTGTGGTTCTCATGAGCAATAAAAAAGGGCGGAAATGATGTTTACGTTGATCACTATTTCAAATTTCTGTGCAGGTTCTTGAATTCTCGGAACCGAGGTGATGCAAAACTTTTTTCGATGTGTGTAGAATAATAAAGATAAATTCCAAGCTGATAGATGTTTAGTGAAGGCAGTGGCAGCTATGTATGTGAGTGAAGAGATAGCAGACGGAAAGGAATAGTGTGTTAGAGGGAAGGTAAAGCAAATTTAGGGGTCTAAAAGAGAGATGAAAAGGAAAACAAGCTTCAGTAGCGTAAGGGTGTACAGAATGCTCAGTTCTCCTCTCAGTGACCCTATTTCACAAAACTCACACATAAACATCGAATTGTGCCTAAGAAAGCGAGAGCTACCGCCTATTTAATGCAGAACCGTGTATTCCGGAGGCGTATAACGCAGTGTAGAAGAGGTCTGATGCGGCTGACAGACCACGGAGGATGTTGAAGGCAGTACTTGGGTAGAGCGGGAGAGATTAGCAGGAGACAGTAAGAGATGAGGATCGGATCAGACCTTTCGAAAGACTGCTGCTGACTATATCGGTAACTCTTATCGATTACAAATTCGCACCATGTTGTCCACTTCGCCATATTCTTCGGTAGCACACCGACGCAGCACGAAAGTGGCGTACATTCGTATGTCTCAGGCAGAGTTTACGCAAAATACAAATAATTTCCGTAAACAGTAAAATGAACGACAATTTTCTTTTCACATAGTGTATTTCATTTTTTTTGGTCATCAAAACGAAATAAAGCGTTTTATTTTGTTATCTCGATTACATTGTTTAGTGTTTCTCTTACAGATTGTGTATGTTTGCCGAAATCCGAAGGACACAGCGGTTTCTTACTACCACCACCGTCGACTGATGTTGGACATGCAGCTCTCACTGGATGACTTTCTGGAAGCCTTTCTGGAGAATCTGGGTGAGTGATCTAAGACAGTACAGCTTCCAAAACATTCAAGACTAGTCCTTAATTACGATGACCGATGATAGACGTGACGAGAGGGTGGCAAGTTTTGTGTCGTCGGACAGCAGGAAGGGTCGGCCAGGAGAGCTGAGTGACTTCGAAAATGGGCCCGTCACAGGGTGCCACCTGAGAACCAGAGAAATCACAGACATTTAAACCCTTGTACCGCTGGACAAGTCGACTCTCGCGATAATGCAGTGCTTGTGTTTTCCCGAATACGACGCAAAGTTCCTTTGGATATGTCCGAAGAAATAGGCACTGCACCGACTACAGCTGTTACGGAATACATTAAATGTGTTCGGAACTGAGAATGTCGACAACGCTGAGCTGTAGAGGGGAACGACGACAGTGAGAACGTGTTGTGGCCGCCCTACGTCGACCTGCTGCCGTCGACTTGTCTGACGGAAGATACGATGTTGTTACCCACCGTATAGGCTCGGCTTTTAGTCTGATCTGTACATCAGATGGAGTAGCCACGAACATCTTCAGGGTAACGGAGACTAAATTTCCGGTTTTCATAACAATTAATCTTAACTTTTTGGCTCACTCGACCACCATTCATTTGCTGCTGCGTTACCGAAGACAATATAGTTAGTAACGTCATTGGATGTTAGTTATTATTCACCAGTATGGACGATGTTATGGAAATCTCTAGTTTTACATTAACAATATTCAATAATAATTAAATGACCATGAAAGATTACGTTTTGTATACAGGGAAAACGAGGGTTGATCCTACAATTGCTCTCAGCAATTGCGGCAAGTAAAATGTTCGTAATTTTTATAGCACGGCTCTCAAATATAGTATAGCAAGGACTATGGTCCATTATGATTCTTCGATACAGTCATTCAAACTGCTTACTCTTTTATTTTCACATAGCTAGCTGTCCCAAAGAAAGCAGGTGTTTACAGATGTGAAAATTACCGAACTACCAGTTTAATAAGTCACGGCTGCAAAATACTAACGCGAATTCTTTACAGACGAATGGAAAAACTGCTAGAAGGCGACCTCGGGGAAGATGAGTTTGGATTTCGTAGAAATATTGGAACACGTGAGGCAATACTGACCCTACGACTTATCTTAGAAGAAAGATTAAGGAAAGGCAAACCTACGTTTCTAGCATTTGTAGACTTAGAGAAAGCTTTTGACAATGTTGACTGGAATACTCTCTTTCAAATTCTGAAGGTGGCAGGGGTAAAATACAGGGAGCCAAAGGCTATTTACAATTTGTACAGAAACCAGATGGCAGTTATAAGAGTCGAGGGACATGAAAGGGAAGCAGTGGTTGGGAAGGGAGGGAAACAGGGTTGTAGCCTCTCCCCGATGTTATTCAATCTGTATATTGAGCAAGCAATGAAGGAAACAAAAGAAAAATTCGGAGTAGGTGTTAAAATCCATGGAGAAGAAATAAAAACTTTAAGGTTCGCCGATGACATAATTCTGTCAGAGACAGCAAAGGACTTGGAAGAGCAGTTGAACGGAATGGATGTCTTGAAAGGAGGATATAAGATGAACATCAACAAAAGCAAAACGAGGATAATGGAATGTAGTAGAGTTAACTCGGGTGATGCTGAGGGAATTAGATTAGGGAATGAGACACTTATAGTAGCAAAGGAGTTTTGCTATTTGGGGAGCAAAATAACTGATGATGGTCGAAGTAGAGAGGATATAAAATGTAGACTGCCAATGGCACGGAAAGCGTTTCTGAAGAAGAGGATAGATTTAAGTGTCAGGAAGTCGTTTTTGAGAGTATTTGTATGGAGTGTAGCCATGTATGGAAGTGAAAGATGGACGATAAATAGTTTGGACAAGAAGAGAATAGAAGCTTTCGAAATGTGGTGCTACAGAAGAATGCTGAAGATTAGATGAAGATAGATCACATAACTAATGAGGAGGTATTGAATAGAATTGGGGAGAGGAGGAGTTTGTGGCACAACTTGACTAGAAGAAGGGATCGGTTGGTAGGACATGTTCTGAGACATCGAGGGATCACCAATTTAGTATTTGAGGGCAGCGTGGAGGGTAAAAATCGTAGAGGGAGGCCAAGCGATGAATACACTAAGCAGATTCAGAAGGATGTAGGCCGCAGTAGCTACAGGAAAATGAAGCAGCTTGCACAGGATAGAGTAGCATGTAGAGCTGCATCAAACCAGTCTCGGGACTGAAGACTACAACAACAACAACAGTTAACTGTCCAGTTCAATTTACCGTCCCTTCGTACAGTCGACGTATCAGATTATCAGTTATTCGGCGTTTAATAGAATTTAACACAGAGCATTACTTTTTCTCGTGTGCACAGTTCCTCGCATATTCTGAGTCTGTGACCTTAAGGCAAAAGTCTGTCATGTATGAATTAACTATAGTCAGATTTCTTGCAGTTTAACAAAAGTGTCCTGATCCCTTCCGTAGCATATCGCACGGAAATGCCTTCTATATCACCCGCCGCAGCTACGTAGGCTTATTCAGAGCGCAGAAAACAGGAGAACTATTCCACTGCATGGTTTATGTAGCACAATCTAGAAACGAACGTAGCCGCGTTAAACTCTTTTTGTTTTCCTTGAAGCGGTACTTTGTTGCGGGCGTTATAATGATGAGAGATTATATACCGACAATTTTAACTAAAACTTTTTCAGTTCTATTAATTATTACCGATATTATCGATCACCTCTCTCCTGTATGAGAATAAGCCCGTCAATATTGTTCTCAATTAGAAGAGCGGCTACACTCTGCCGGGCCGGGACTCGAACCAGCATTTCCCGCTTAACGCGACCTGTGCACGGGCCACGGCTGCACACGAACTTCCGTATGTCGCCAAGCACGTGTCAACAGCCTGCATTCCTCAATCCATTCCGTACTACCGGTCGTGTTTCAATAAGCAACAATTTTAGCAGCTGTGAGTGGAGTTCTTCCTAACGTCATTATGTCTATTCCCGTAGAGGCGAGACAGTGTACTTTGATGTCGTTTGCCTGGTGTTGGCAGATTCGTACGGTATTTCAGTGCCACAATTATTCAGAATACGATGCCAAGTTCCTTTGGACATGCATGTACGTCCGAAGGAACAGGCACTGGAAAGTAACACAGGTCACACCAATATTCAAGAAAGGAAATAGGATTAACCTATTGAATTACAGACCCATATCACTGACCTCAATTTGCAGTAGGATTTTGGAGCATATATTGTACTCGAACATTATGAATCACCTTGAAGAAAATGACTTACTGATACATAACCAACATGGATTCAGAAAATATCGTTCGGGGTGTGCAACGCAGCTAGGTCTTTATTCCCATGAAGTAATGAGTGCTGTCGAAAGGGATCTCAGATCGATTCAATATTCTTAGATTTCCATAAGGCTTTTGATACCGTTCTTCACATGCGACTATTAATCAAGTTGCGTGCATATGGAGTATCGTCTCAGATGTGTGACTCGATTCGTGATTTTTTCTCAGAGAGGTCAGAGTTCTTAGTGATAGACGGCAAATCATGGGAATAGAACAGAAGTGATATCTGGCGTTCCGCAAAGTAATGTCATAGCCCCTCTGCTGTTCCTGATGTACATAAATGATCTAGGCGATAATCTGAGCAGCCCGTTAGATTGTTTGCAGATGACGCTGTAATTTACCGTCTAGTTAAATCATCAGACGATCAATTCCAATTACAAAATTGTCTAGAGACAACTTCTGTATGGTGCGAAAAGTGGCAATTGGCACTAAGCAAAGAGAAGTGCGAGGTCATCCACATGGGTACTAAAAGAAATCCGATGAATTTTGGGTATACGATAAATCGCACAAATCTAAGGGCTGTCTATTCGACTAAATACCTAGGAATTATAATTATGAGCAACTTAAAGACCACATAGATAATACTGTGGGGAAGGCGAAAGAAAGACTGCGCTTTGTTGGTAGAACACTTGGAAGATACGACAAACCCACTAAAGAGAGAGCCTACATTATACTTGTCCGTCCTCTGCTGGAATATTGCTGCGCGGTATGGAATTGTTACGGGGTAGGATTGACGGAGCACATCAAAAAAGTGCAAAGAAGGGCAGTCACTGAAACAAAGGTGGTTTTTTTTTCGGCAAGATCTATTTACGAAATTTGAGTCACCAACTTTCTCTTCCGAATGCGAAATTACTTTGTTGACACCCACCTCCATAGGAAGAAACGATCATTGTAATAAAATAAGGGAAATCAGAGCTCGAACGGAAAGATTTAGGTGTTCATTTTACCGAAGCGCCATTCGAGAGTCGAATGGTAGAGTAGCGGTATGAAAATGGTTCGATGAACCCCCTGCCAGGCACTTAAGTGTGAATTGCAGAGTAACCACGTAGATGTAGACACTGCGGCAGCTACAGCCGTTATGAAATACGTTATATGTATTCCCAATTTCGAATACGGACATCGTTTACAAAGGAACTTCGCATCGTATTGTGAATAATTGTGACACTGAAATACCGTACTTATCTGCCAACGCTAGGCAAGCGACTTTAATGTACTATGTCTAGCCTCTACAGGAATATACATAACGGCGTTAGGAAGAACTCCACTCACAGCTGCTGAAATTGTTGCTTATTGAAACACGACCGGTAGTACGGAATGGATTGAGGAGTGCAGGCTGTTGACACGTGCTTGGCGACATACGGAAGTTTGTGTGTAGCCGTGGCCCGCGCACGGATGCCCGAATGGTGAGGCGATGAGCGGGACGTGCTGGTTCGAGTCCCGGCCCTGCTCAACTTTTCATTCTCGCCATTCCATTCTACAGCTTATAGCAGTCCTTATTCGCAATTGCGAATTCATTTACTGTGAGTCGACTCTTAGTGATGTCACTGTGAAGGGGGCAACGGCGACTAAACCGAGATCACGCAGACCTCACACACTGACGGACGGCGACCGTCGGCTGTTGTGTAGGGTGGTTGTGCGAAAACACTCGAAATAAGAGGAATTAATCGCTCGTCAGTTGGAGACGATTACCGGCAATGCGTTGTGGGCTGTTGGGACATTCCCGCTAACAACAATGTGTGTTTTAAAGTTGGCGAAATTCTAGCCACCCTCCTGTGGAGTTTAATTTAACTTGATTATTTTTTAATTGAAGTGCACCAGTGGCCGTTGACGTAAATTCAGGCAGTGTAGTTTCCTCGTCATGTTGTGGCTGCCCAGCAGGGCGTGTGGTTTGACAGCTGAATGTGTAATTCGTTGTGGGCGCCGATACCTTCTGCGTTGTTCCACTGAACTCCCTGTTGTGTGCTGGTAAGTTGGAATGGAAGTTATTTTCTCGCTTGGTCCGTTGACTGTCTGTGTGTTGCATTGCTGTAAGATTGAGAACTGTTGGGCCGACTGCCTGTCTCACCTCAGCGACCGTTAATGTTTGAATTCCAGGCCGACCCTTGGCAACTTCTCAACGCCGTTTGACGTGCTACCTTTTCTTATTTGTCCTTGTTGTTTCTTCGTGTATGGCTTCTAGCCGATTTTAAAGATGTTCTGCCCCTAAGCCTGATTTAAAGAAATTGTAGGATAAGGCCTTCTGCCTTTTAAAATTCAAATTTCTGTTTTGAGCCTAAGTTATTGACCTTCTGCCGATTTTAAATTGAAGTTGTTTTGCCCCTGAGGCGTGACATTGTTTGAGCCTTCAGCCTAATGTAGAGAAATGTTTTAAGATGAGGCCTTCTGCCTTTTAAAATTCATATTCTTGGTTTTGAGTCTTAAGTGATTGGCCTTCAGCCAGTTTTAAATTAAAGTTGTTTTGCCCTTGAGGCGTGAGTCTGAAAGGCGCATTTAGCCGGGAATTAAGTTCTAAAATTATATGCTCTGTTTTTAATGTTTTGTTTATTCTTGTAATGTTTGTCAAACGAATAAATCATTTTGGCCCCTTTCCATGAATTAAACTATTTGTCCTGTCCTGTTGGTATAGCAGGGCGTACCAGGTACAATACCGTAAAGCGACTGAAGAAAAACTTTTAAAATGCATATTTTAACCATCATCTGTTTTTATTTTAAACCCAAACAAGTACCGGTTTCGCTCTTGGACCATCTTCACGGATGAGGGTTAAAATCGTTTAAGGTACCATACTGCATTAGTCATTAGTTAAAATGTGTAGAGCATGCCATGAATGTATGTGTGGACTTTAAAGGCAAACATTCGAATACTAAATGTACACAGAGCAGTAGCGTGGTTCAAATGGCTCTGAGCAACATGGGACTTAACATCTATGGTCATCAGTCCCCTAGAACTTAGAACTACTTAAACCTAACTAACCTAAGGACATCACACAACACCCAGCCATCACGAGGCAGAGAAAATTCCTGACCCCGCCGGGAATCGAACCCGGGAACCCGTGCGTGGGAAGCGAGAACGCTACCGCACGACCACGAGATGCGGGCGAGAGAGAGAGAGCAGTAGCGTGTCACATATTCAGATTCATGGCATGCACTACACATTTTAAGTAATGACTAATGCAATATGGTGGCTTTAACCCAAGATGGCCCAACACCGAAATCGGCATACATTTGGGTTTAATAAAAACGACTGATGGTTCAAATATGCATTTCATACGTTACTTAACGGCTCTTGATAGATGATGATGATAGCCACTTCCCAATAACGCATAAAACCTTTACATTGATCCTTACACTTCGCAAATGTTAACCTGTTTATTTGCATATTAAACGTAATTATCATCTCAGTAAATATTATTAAAAATACGTTTTTTAAAATACTAGTACGAATCTGGAAGTTTCTTTTTACCAATTCAGACAACAACCATACTAGGAGCGGACGAAGGAAATAAACTGCAGCGAAGGTCACCCTCTAGAAGCGACTATGCAGCTCAGCCACCAGACTGGCTTTAGAAAAAGCAAAGGCACCACAGAGGCGGTCCTAACGTTGCGCTTGATAATGGAAACAAGGCTGAAGAAAAACCGAGATACATTCATAGGATTGTCGACCTAGGAAAAGGTCTCGTGAGTGTATACGTGCAGCAAGAAGTTCGAACTTTACTCGTAAGTACACATAGTCTGTATAGGTGAAGACGGGTAACGCGCAATACGTGCAAGAACCGAGAAGCTGCAGTAAGAATGGAGAGCCCAGAACGACGCACTCTGATCAGGAATCGCATATGACGCAAGCGTGAGCTTTCGTGCCTGCTTGAATTATTCGCCGAGTTCTCATTTCTGTGCCGCCTTTCGGCACCAAGTGGTCGCTCCGACGCGCCTCTGAGGATGCAGGCGCTGTCTCGGTTAAGGCTGTTGTCGCGAATTCCGATCTCAACGGCTTCTTTGACGACAGAAAGTAGCTGCGCGGGATAGTATTTACGTTTGATCAAACATGACAAAACGTTAGTTCGTGAAGCTTTGTTCAAGTGGTGAGTCAGTACGAACGATTTCAGAACGCTGCGCCACTTTAAATACCGCGGCTTCGACAAATGTGTTGCTGTCGAACACAGTCTGGTGAGCAAACGCGGAGTTGTGTTTGAAACATCTGCTGACTGTCACTACGGAGGAAGTCGTCGAAATGTGACGCGGCAACAAGACCGTGAAGCACTTGTTCAAGAACTGCCCCGTGAAGAGCTCGATTCGCATTTCACCCCTACTGTTCAAACTGTACATCGAACAAACAATGGCGGACACAAATGAGACGTTCAAGAGAGGGATTAAAATTTGGGGTGAGGGTATCAGTGATAAGATTCGCTGGTGACATTGCTATCGTCACTGAAAGTGAGGAAAGACGGAAAGACCTGTTGAATGGAATAAATAGTCTAATCGGGAAACACTATGCGTTGAGAGTAAAGCGAAGAGAGATGTAATTAGTGTTAGCAGAAGCGAGATTCGCGATAAAGCTAATATTGAAGTTGGGGACCTCGTAGTAGATACCTGCTGCTGCTTTGGAAGCAAAATAACCAATGGCGGAAGAGGCGTCGACGACATAAAAAGCTAACTAACAGAGTCAAAGAGGTTCAGGAGAAATATGCTAGTAACAAATGTCAGCCTTTATTTCAGAAAGAAGTTTTCCAGAATTTGCCTCTGGAGCACAGCATTGTGTGGTAGTGAATCATTCACTGTGGGAAGACCGAAAAAGAAGACTAATGTATGTTTAGATGTGGTGGTTGGAGAATACTCAGTATTGTAGAACAGTATAATGACGTTTATTGAAACTGAACTACACTTCTCGAACAATCACTATATACACACAATGAAAAACAACATGTAGACGACTATTCATTAAGAGCGTCGGTGAGGTCCGTCGGAGCTGGTCCTAGCTCGGCGAGGAACTGGCTGTACTGCTGCTGCGTATAAAGCCAGCGGAGGATTCCAAGTTTCCCTGTATCTGTGAGGCGACCTCTGCAGAAAAAGCTTCTCATTAGTCTCTAGCAAGTTCTGTTTATTTCGAAGAATTGTTTTCCTCTTGGTTGCGCCTGCAACTGCTTGTGTATGTTATATGGTACACAGGGGTGTCTTGAGTGAAGTCTGCTTGGCAGGGGCCGTCTGTGGCACACGTAACAGTGCTGTGGAAAGATGTTCGAAATAAGGTGGACGCTATACATACGTATTTCTGTCGTTAATACGTCTGCCAAACAGGGCACTAACGACATCTCGTTCCTGTGTTGTCTCTTTAGAAGTGACGTCACTGAAGTACAACAGGGACATGAAACATGCGGGGAGCTGGCAGCGTAACGTGGACATTGCAGCCACCAGTATCTATCTCTGCACTCTCCGTCAGCTGTCTTGAAGCTGAAAATCTTATTCAGTATTTTATGTTGTTTGCTGAAAAATTTGCAACCACCACCACAATTTAGCTTTCACTTCACCACGATTTTTTATTATTTTCAAGGCCTCATTGTTTGGACGACGAGCAATTTTTCAACTTCGCGAAATTATTAGCATTTACAATCAGGTCGGTGCACACAAACATCCAAGAGTCCAGTCGCGCAGTCATTCAGATAAATTGTTACGTCGTTGACGCACAATTTAATTAAACGCTGCGGAATTATCGGTAGTGCTCCCAAAACGTCGCTAACGGAGTATATACAGTATCTGAGTGTGGCACACAACGCAGTTATGTTTACACTGGAGGTCACAGCTGACGCGCAGTACTGTCTGGTAGTAATCCGTCAGGTGAAGCTAACAGTTTACTCAGCTCTGCCACTAACCAAAGTCAGCACGCTCGACAACAGCTCTTTCAAATGATACTGTTGGCGCGAATGTGCTGTCAGACGTGGCACAGTTCAGCCAAAACACTATCAAGCTTTAATTTTGTAAAGAAAGTTACTTGTGGGCTTTTAAGCTTAGGTGAATGCCGACTCGTGTATTCCAAAGGACAAACTGCACGTCGCCACTGTGGTGAGCGAACACCTGCCGGGGCTCGGCAAGAGCCGCCACGCGTTTGTCATCTCGACCGCGCCTGGGTGCGAACTGTGGACTCACTGGCTGACTCCGGCTTTTTAAACACTGACGTACGAATATATTGCTATATAGGGAGCTCCACAATCATTTGAAAAACAACTAGGTTAAATTTTGCTACGCAGAATCGACTACAAGTACTGACAAAAATTAGTTTACGAAATGCGTAGTAACCTAGGAATTTAGAAAAATTATAGAGTTACTTTATGCATCCACGGAATACGTTACTTAATGTGCAGAGCGCCGTATTGTAACTCACTGTAAATTATTCAAAATCCGTAATTCATAGCTTCATCAGTTAATGAAATATACACTCCTGGAAATGGAAAAAAGAACACATTGACACCGGTGTGTCAGACCCACCATACTTGCTCCGGACACTGCGAGAGGGCTGTACAAGCAATGATCACACGCACGGCACAGCGGACACACCAGGAACCGCGGTGTTGGCCGTCGAATGGCGCTAGCTGCGCAGCATTTGTGCACCGCCGCCGTCAGTGTCAGCCAGTTTGCCGTGGCATACGGAGCTCCATCGCAGTCTTTAACACTGGTAGCATGCCGCAACAGCGTGGACGTGAACCGTATGTGCAGTTGACGGACTTTGAGCGAGGGCGTATAGTGGGCATGCGGGAGGCCGGGTGGACGTACCGCCGAATTGCTCAACACGTGGGGCGTGAGGTCTCCACAGTACATCGATGTTGTCGCCAGTGGTCGGCGGAAGGTGCACGTGCCCGTCGACCTGGGACCGGACCGCAGCGACGCACGGATGCACGCCAAGACCGTAGGATCCTACGCAGTGCCGTAGGGGACCGCACCGCCACTTCCCAGCAAATTAGGGACACTGTTGCTCCTGGGGTATCGGCGAGGACCATTCGCAATCGTCTCCATGAAGCTGGGCTACGGTCCCGCACACCGTTATGCCGTCTTCCGCTCACGTCCCAACATCGTGCAGCCCGCCTCCAGTGGTGTCGCGACAGGCGTGAATGGAGGGACGAATGGAGACGTGTCGTCTTCAGCGATGAGAGTCGCTTCTGCCTCGGTGCCAATGATGGTCGTATGCGTGTTTGGCGCCGTGCAGGTGAGCGCCACAATCAGGACTGCATACGACCGAGACACACAGGGCCAACACCCGGCATCATGGTGTGGGGAGCGATCTCCTACACTGGCCGTACACCACTGGTGATCGTCGAGGGGACACTGAATAGTGCACGGTACATCCAAACCGTCATCGAACCCATCGTTCTACCATTCCTAGACCGGCAAGGGAACTTGCTGTTCCAACAGGACAATGCACGTCCGCATGTATCCCGTGCCACCCAACGTGCTCTAGAAGGTGTAAGTCAACTACCCTGGCCAGCAAGATCTCCGGATCTGTCCCCCATTGAGCATGTTTGGGACTGGATGAAGCGTCGTCTCAGGCGGTCTGCACGTCCAGCACGAACGCTGGTCCAACTGAGGCGCCAGGTGGAAATGAAATGGCATGGCACGCCGTTCCACAGGACTACATCCAGCATCTCTACGATCGTCTCCATGGGAGAATAGCAGCCTGCATTGCTGCGAAAGGTGGATATACACTGTACTAGTGCCAACATTGTGCATGCTCTGTTGCCTGTGTCTATGTGCCTGTGGTTCTGTCAGTGTGATCATGTGATGTATCTGACCCTAGGAATGTGTCAATAAAGTTTCCCCTTCCTGGGACAATGAATTCACGGTGTTCTTATTTCAATTTCCAGGAGTGTATTTCAGTTCTTCCACCACCAGGGTAACATTTGCATCTAATGTCAGTGAGTTATCTGTCACTTTTCTTTCGTTTCAGTCAACTACTCTCCGTACTGGAGCAGCGTGTTGGAATTCTGGAAACTCCGAAATGAGCCAAACATTCTGTGGACCACTTACGAAGAAATGAAAAAGGTGAGCACATACTACATTACAATGGAACTGAAGTACACGCCGATATGGCAGTGCGCGATCTTGGCTTTACCGATTTCCCGTGGACTTGTAGTCAAGACAACAGCCTTACTTCTCAGTGGGGGAAAACCCTGTAGCACAAATGGCATATTTATGAATTTCCCACAAATTGCCAATCTCAAGCGTTTCAACTACATTTTCATATAAGAATCTTGTATATTGCACTGTTGTATACGTACTTTATGTAGGAATATAATGCCTCAGTAAAAGAGTGAACCACCCAGAAGACATGGTGGAATGTCAGTGTAGCTTCGTAGACTATCGGCAGGTATGTAAATGGTTAGGAGTTGCATTTCTCTGTGACAGGCAGAAGAGCCACCAGAACGCATTACTGCTGCTCGTGTTTACCGTTGTTACCAAACCTGGGAGATCACGTAAGGGAGCGCGAGCACCGTCAGTTCTTGAGTGGTCGCTGTGAAGTACACTGGGATCTTACGCACTCTTGTGAGACAGCGTTATCATCAGCTGACGGAGCTTGTAAGGGGGGTCAGGGTGGGGTTTCCATTTGGCCTCCTGGGAATCGTGCAGTGTCCACATTTATGGGACGTTCACATATGACACTACCGGCTCTGTGGTGGGCTGCATGGGATGGTGAAAGCAGGTCAGCGTACCAGTCGACCACGCCTGACAACCACACGCGAGGATTACCGTATTGGACTAACGAACCGCTAACACCCCAGTAAAAACGGTTGCGTCTGGAGTGGTGCTGTGACTGCTATACAGGACGGCTGGTGAATGGAGTCGCATTGCGTTCAGAGATGAGCCGGTGTTCTGCACCACACCAAGTGATCACGGTTTTGAGTGTGGCGGCGGCCTGAGGAAGGGTCCCAACCATCCAGTCTCTTGGCGAAGCTCGGCAGTGGTACCCCTGGCGTCGCTGTGTGGGGACGTCACGACTGATGGTGACAAAAGGAACTGTGGTGGTGCAGTGGTACGTCACGGACATCCTGCCCCCTCATGTGTCAGCTGCAACAGGATAATGCTCGTCCACACGACACCCGTGCCTCTATGCACTGCCTGCGTCATAACGAGCTGGTCCTGTGGGCAGTAGGACACGAACGTATATCACCGACACGTGCGTCGGACAGCTCAGACGTCAAATCTGTCACAATGCCACTATCTGAGCTGTCACGGACCAGTTCTGAGCTAGCTTGCCTTGGGAGACAATAAAACGGCGTTATACGCACTTCCCAACTGAACGAGAGCTTGCGTCCAGGTTGGGTGGGGTGGGGTGGTGTGTACTGTACTGTACTGTACTGTAATGTCATGCTCATACGTCATCACATATTGACAAGTTCTTTGTAAATTCGACTCGATTTTGTAATGACAAACAACATCACATACCCTCTTCAACCAATAAAGTTTCTTTTCGTTTCGTTTCCGTCCACCTTCCCAGGTGCTTGCTTCACTTTCTTTTCTGGCAGCGTAATTTAAATTCCTCCTCTTCCAATTTTCGGAAGATCTACATTTAATCTTCCAGAGTAGTGCTTTTTCTTGAACTTACAATCAGAATGTACTTCAGTATTTTCCATTTCTTCTTCGTCACAAATTTTGGGATCCTGAGAATGCTAGGTGTCATTGTATTACAAGACGTGAACTGTCACTTCCTCATCTAACACTTGGGGTAGTGTATCTGTTATGTGATCTTTCCATTTCGAGATTTTTAGTTTACTGTACAGAGCAGAAGGTCCAGGATCATCTATGAATCCCCAAACATTTGCCACCAACATTTGGAGCTTCTCATGCTGTCTGACCATTTTAGCCTTGGACAAGAGGCTGCCACTGTCGCCAGCTTCGCCATCCCTAAGTCCACCTTCTTCGCCTGCCATGCCGTTGAGGCCTAGCTAGGGGGCCCTATTGGGCCACCTGAACCAAAGTTTTTTCAACAGATGTTCTCTTCTATCATTCCTCATTTACATGGCTTGTGACAGGCAGCTTTGAAGCGACAAGCACCCAGGTTGGCATATTTATTGTCTGCATTCGTTATTTTCTTGAATGTGCTAGACATGTTCTTCACAACGACTTACACTCTGCACGACAGTTGTACAGTAGTCAGGTGTAACCATAAGGGGTAGATTACAGTTGACATCTTTATGTGGCCTCGCAGAACAGCAGTCCCCTGTCTCAGAATGTCAGCTGGACCTACCACTGCGAGAGTGTCCTTTCTAACTCATTCATACTTGCACTGAGCCACTTTTCCCTGTACAGATCTACACTCTCCTCAATAACCTCATCGCTGCTGCTTGTATTTACTTCTTAATCGTCCAACCTTCGCTTGCATACCGTGCCGTGCGTTACCGCCTCTGGATCACCGGGTCCTGGTTTCGATCCCCGGCCGGGTTGGAGATTTTCTATGCCTGGAAACCGGGTGTTTGTGTTGTGCTTATATCATCATCATCATCATCATCATCATCATCATCATCTGTGACAGTGGCTAGATTGGATTGTGCACAAAAAAAAAAATTGGACTGTGTAAAACTTGGGACTTTGTACGGGCGCTGATGACTGGGCAGTTAAGCGCCCCACAAACCAATCATCGTCATCATACTGTGCCGTGCACACGCGACGTCTTTGTTAATTTCGACTGAATTTGCGATAGCCCTGGGTCGTTGCTGGGAGACCAGAGGATGGTGAGCCGCAAGAGTGCAAGCGTGATAACCGCAGGCGATATATATACGCCAGTGCTCGGCTAGCCATTTTGACCTTAAGCCCTTTCACTTGGTGGTTGTTCCACACGTACGGTATCTACGTCTACATTTACACAGCCTCCGCAAGCTACTGTATGATGCGGTGCGTGGCTGAGGGTGCTCTGTACCACCACCAGTCATTTCCGTTTCTGTTCAAGTCGCAAATAGAGCGAGGGAAAAACGATTGTCTGTATCCCTCGATACGAAGCCTAACTTCTCTAATATTGTCTTCATGGTTCCTACGCGAAATAAACGTTGGCGGCGGTAGAATCCTTCTGCAGTCACCTTCAAATGCCAGTTCTTCAAAATTTCTCAATAGTGCTCCTCCAAAAGAACGTCGCCTGCCCTGCACCTCCTTAATACTCGCGTGTTGTTCGAATTTACTGGTAACACATCTAGCAGCCCGCCTCTGCTGCATTCTGTTACTTAAGAAGTCTTCGAGCACTCACCTGCCTGGGATCCTATCTTCGCCAACAGTCTGTAGTGTAGCACCGTGTCGAATGCTTTACGCAAATGTAGGAACGTGGAATCTACCCCTTTGCCGTTCATCCATGGTTCGCAGGATCTCAAGTGTAAAAAGAGCGAGCTGAGTTTCGCACGAGCGAAGCTTTTTCAAAGCGTGCTGATTTGTGGACTGAAGCTTTTCGCTCTGAAGAAAATTGATTGTGTTCGCATCTTCAACTTTTATAGTCCTGTCTTCCTCAGTTGTGTGTAATATTACAATATATTAATAATTTTTACTAATGGGCCGTCTGACAACAACTGAATAAAACTCAATTTTAGTGCCATACGCGTTTCGCCTTTATTTTCTGCAAGGCAATTGCTTTAAAACAAGCGTTCTGTGCATAGTGTTGTGGAATGGGGAAAAAAACCGCAAATTGGCGTTCATGAGAAGAAGAACAACACCAAAAATGCAACAGGAACGTAATATGTAGGAAATTGTCCACGCAGCCTGCTACTGATGATGCCTTGCAGAAAATAAAGGCGAAACGCGTATGGTACTAAAATTGTGTTTTATTCAGTTGCTGTCAGACGGTACACAAGTAAAAATTATTAATATACCGTTATTGTGTTCGAACTGAGAATATGTTCAAGACATCTGTAGCATACCGATGTTAAAGATACTTGTAATTTTGCCGGTCGTTTCTTTCACCCCTCTTCTTCACAGCAGTCACGTGCGCTTTTTTTCCAGTCGCGTAGTACTTTCCACTGGACGAGAAGTTCCCGATAAATGTAAGTTAAGTAAAGGCCGATGCTGCAGAGTACTTGTTTTGTAAATAAAACTGCCTTCTCCTGCTGCTAGTTACTTTATTTATCCCATACGCGTTTCGCCTTCTCCTGTTCTAAGGCATCATCAGTGGGATCTATAACAATACAGTTTTGTTAGTTATAGATTATTGAACAGTTCACTTCGCGTTTTTTTGTAAAAAAGTAATTATTTGTGATTTAGTGAGTACTGTTTGCACAGCGAAATCGGGACTCCATCCGGAAGTGGCAACGTATTTGGTTTCAACTCTTTCAGCTGTCTCTCTACACCAGCGATGGCTGTCACTCTGCCGTCCATACCACAATCCGTGGGAGAGTGCGGGTCTCTTGCGTAAAAGGTTTCTTAAACGCGATATTCGAAGCTCTGAGTTTCGTTTTGCTGTCTTCCACTGCCACACCAGACGGGAGATCGAGTGACTTGCATGGAAGCCTTAGATCAGATTGCGATTTCACACAGGACCAAAATTTTCTCGGTTTCTCCGTTAGATCTAACGCTGAGATATGACGGTGGTAGTAGTTGTAAGCTTCATGTACGGATCTTTTTACAGACACAAATTTTTATTAATTTTTGCATGTAGTAATTTGCGCTTTTTCTTTTGAAGCGAGTATGCAACAGCCTCCACTGCCTGAACATTTCTCGAAATTCGTTGTTTGTTATCTCTACTCCTTAATTACTTGTGCTGCAGGTTTTTGATATTTTAAAATATTTTGGCTGTAGGTGACCACCTTATTGGCGTATTTTCTCATTGTAAGATTTCAGGTCTTTTGAAGCTGTAACAGTTGCAAAACACTGTACTTAACCTATACGACTAGTATATCTGCAACTGGGGAAAGAAGCCGAAAAACAAAAAAACGACATCTGAATGATTTATTAATTCTTTTTAACAAAATGATGTCAAAATATTGTTGTTTTGTTGTGACTGTACCTTTTCGCTCCCCACCTGGCTGCCTACCATCTCTCGTACCACAGTGAGTGAGTGTTTCTCGTTAACTGTAAACATATTATCTGGGATGATAGCAGGGTGGTTTCTGTTTCGGAGGTGTGGGAGGGGGGGGGAGGGTGGCGGGTGGAATGAGAGGTCGGCATCAGTTTCTGATTCGCTTAGTGGCACAGGTCGCCACTACTTCCTCTCCTGTGCCAGCCTCTTAGAATAGAGCTTCCACCCAGTGATGTCCACTACTTACGAAACATGTTTCAGTATCGGAGTTCCTCTGCAATATCTACTCTCTGCATCTCCGTATAGTACACTTCATTTTCGGCCTGCTTCTGGAACCCATCATCTGAAACGCTTCCATCTTATTCTTTCCCTGTTTTCTCACAGAGTCTCCCATCCAGTATTGTGCCCCCAGACGTACATGTTTAGGAAATTCTCAAGGTCAGTGTTTGATTTAGCACGACAGGGAATGCCTTATTTGCTGCGATAGTGGTCCTGTTATGTTATTACTTGTTCGTCCAACAAGGTGATTTTTCTTTACCTCGTCTATTATGCTTCTTACAGTCCTGGTGTTAAATTTCTTCACTTTCACAGATGACCGATATGTCATCAGCCAATTTTATCAGTTACATCCTTTTACCCCGAATTTTATACGAACTTTCTTTGCCCTTGATTGGTTCTTCGGCGTAGAGGTTTAACAATAGGAGAGGAAGACTGGATTATTGTGATCTTTTAAATCCGACCATTCTTCTACTGGTTTTGTATTTTTAATGTTCTTTCTCTCTCAACATCTTCATCCTTTCTTGAGGAATCATTTTCTAGATTGAAATACCATGAAAGTGTGTTGATTTTTCTGAAGCCTCTCTCCCATTGTCAAGGACAATGCCAGAAATGCCCCTCTGGTGTCTTTGCCTTCCCTGCAGCCAAAATGATCATCATGTAGTGAATTGTGTCAGAATGTGGCGTATTAAAACTCGGCCGAGCTTTTCAAATGATTTATTCGTTTCCACTACACAGCTTCGTTCACCTCGGTCCGCGTCACAGGCCCTGCACTGCTGAGGAAGTACCCCCAGCGGCCTGTGAAACGCAACACTGGCGTAGCTGGGAACGCGGCGACAACGACCGCCCCCATTCTGGCGTCCGAATCTGCTGCCCTCGCCTTGTAAATCTCCGGCGTGTGTCGGGAGACAAGACGACTGTCCACCGTAGTGACCTGAAGCATGGCCTGCCCTGGCTGGCTGCGGACCCTGCATCGGCCTCAGAGGGTCGAACCAACGACCCGCCACGAACTGGGATGCTGTCACCCCATCTGTTGCTGTGTGTAGCCCAGCAGTGTGACACGCGCCGCCATCCAGGAGAGATGCCACACTTGAATGAATCTCGTTAGAAATCAACACCTATTTATACTCGACTGCGCGCCTCTGTTTCACTAACGCATCGCTCCGAGTCAGGTATGCCCCACACTCCAGTTGCACCAGTGGGCCCCATCTGCCATGCAAACCGCTGCGTTTCCTCTTTTCAACGGTTCGACGGCCCTGTGGCCTCCATTCCATTTTGCGACCGCTGGTCAATGTACCTTACTGCAATCCAGCCCACACCTGTCTGTAAGTAGAGTGCTTCGAAATATTGCACCAAATCCAACTTCCCTATCCTAAACGGTGTCACTGCTACAATCATCTAACATAAAATGTATTATCCATTTCTATGTATCTTGTTCCAATCAGCAACTTGGATCTATGTGCTGTCAAGCTGCTTCTGACGTAGTTTCCACACTTGTCTGCTCTCGGAATTTACAGGATTAAACTGACGTTCAGTGGTATTCCTCCTGTACGATGCAGCTGGTGGATTCTTTGCAGGACTTGGGCGCCGTGATCCGCAAGGTGGCAGCCTTCCTGGGCAGGAATGTGACTGAGCAGCAGGTGCACCAGCTGGAGCAGCACCTGAGCTTCGGCAGCACGAGGGACAGCCCGGCCACCAACTACGGCGCCGTCGTCCGGAGGGTGTGGCCGGGCGTCGGGCTGCCGCCGCCGCCCCCCGGCCAGGCGTTCGTCAGGGAGGGCGCCGTGGGCAGCGCCACGCAGCTCATGTCGCCGGAGGTGGACCGCCGCTTCGACCAGTGGATCCGGGACAACATTCGGGGCACAGGGTACGACGGGCCTGTCTGAGCCCACCTACCATTACCAATGTCTCGAGGACGACAGGTGAGACCTGTCACTGCTAATGGGGGACCAACAACATGCAGGGTGTCGACCACTCCCACCAGCCCATCTCAGACCAGCTACAGTTATTACTGCACTATGGGCAAACCTTCAGGTGACCACTTACGAGCCCTTCTGAAATCTTCCAACGTTACCAGAGGATAAGTGACAACACATGGGGCACTGAACTTTATAGTCCCATCAGAGACCTACCATCACCACCAGTACACCGAGGACAAAATTTTGCCAGACAACCTCAAGTATTGTGGCATGAGTGGGACAGTGCACAAATGGTTTAATTCGTACCTAACTGGAAGAGTGTAAAAAGTTGAAATAAGCAGTTCTCATAATATGCAAAGATCAGCACATTCCTCAAACTAGGGAAGTATCAAGAATGGGGTTCCACAAGGGTCGGTCTTGGGTCCTTTGTTGTTCTTAATATATATTAATGACTTGCCATTCTATATTCATGAAGAAGCAAAGTTAGTTCTCTTTGCTGATGATACAAGTATAGTAATCACACCTGACAAACAAGAATTAGCTGATGAAATTGTTAATAAAGGCTTTCAGAAAATTACTAAGTGGTTCCTTGTAAACAGACTCTCACTGAATTTTGATAAGACACAGTACATACAGTTCTGTACAGTAAATGGTATGATGCCATTAATAAATATAGACCTTAATCAGAAGCATATAGCTAAGGTAGAATATTCAAAATTTTTAGGTGTGTCCATTGATGAGAGATTAAATTGGAAGAAACACATTGATGATCTGCTGAAACGTTTGAGTTCAGCTACTTATGCAATAAGGGTCATTGCAAATTTTGGTGATAAACATGTTAGTAAATTAGCTTACTACGCCTATTTTCACTCATTGCTTCCATATGGCATCATATTTTGGGGTAATTCATCACTGAGGAATAAAGTATTTATTGCACAAAAGCGTGTAATCGGAGTAATAGCTGGAGTCCACCCAAGATCATCCTGCAGACATTTATTTAAGGATCTAGGGATATTCACAGCAGCTTCTCAGTATATATACTCTTATGAAATTTGTTATTAACAACCAAACCCAATTCAAAAGTAATAGCAGTGTGCGTAACTACAATACTAAGAGGAAGGATGATGTTCACTATTCAAGATTAAATCTAACTTTGGCACAGAAAGGGGTGAATTATACTGGCACTAAAGTCTTTGGTCACTTACCAAATAGTATCAAAAGTCTGACAGATAACCAACAAGTATTTAAGAAGAAATTAAAAGAATTTCTGAATGACAACTCCTACTCCATAGAGGAATTTTTAGACATAAATTAATAAAAAAGTAAAAACCAAACAAAAAAATTATAAAAAATAAAAAATGTTATATTAACTGAATTATGTTGTTAAATTAACTTAATTATGTCATGTATTGGAAAATTTGACTCGTTCCACATCATTACGAAATATCGTATTCATGATCCATGGAACTAGTATTAATGTAATCGGGGAAAGCAGTGATCGACCCTCTCCCGGCGAAACTTCACCTGGCTGTCACTTTGACATAACTGAATCTGCTCCGTTCTTCAGATCTACAATCAACATGACTCCTTTGTTCATACCTTCTTTCCCAGTTCCTTTCCCCACTTGATTTTTATCTCTTAGTACATAACGTCTATCTACCCTCATCTCAGCATCCCATCCCATCCCACCCTACCTGCGTCTGTCCGTCCGTCTGTTTGTAATTATACTTGACGCCCCCCCCCCCCCCTCCCCCTCCACCTACACATACAATACTCAGTCTTTCCGCAACGCAAGTCCTTGATGTAGTGAATGAATGTATTGTGCTTCTCAACATTTCCCGTTCTGTATTATCCGTTTTCATTTTATTTCCAATAATGTTTTCTTTGACTTTAAAACGAGGAAAAGTGACATCGTCTCTATATTTACAATGGAAATCATGCGGTAAATAATTCTAAAAATGTCTGAAAATATTTCATGTCTGACAGTATCAGAGTATGGACTTTACAGCAAGTATGCTGAAGAAGGGAAATTTTGGACCACTGACACCCCAGTCTCCACTAATCTCGGGGGAGAAAGATGAAATAAGTGTGGAGGAGAAATGTTACCGATTTCTTTTTCCCACACCATCATTTCCTGGAACACCTACGAATCCAGTACACAAACGAGAAAACCCAACTTCAGTATTCAACCTCCCAACCGTATCCTAACTTTATGACGGACGACATTTTGTACACTTCAAAAAAAAAAGTTTACTTTCAGACTGTCAGTTGCATAAATCATGACTAGTATCTGTCACTCTGTGGTCGACTTCAGTTATGTTGAGCACACCTGAAAGCTGTCACTGAAAGTACGAGCACATAATGTGGAATTTCCTGTTGATGTACTGTGGGCGTAGATGCCACTAATCACGGTGGAATATGCCTTATCGGTTTAACTGTGACTTTTAACTGTGACTGTTTAGAGTTTGCTAAATGCCTTTTGCGCAATACGTGAATGTAAGACCGTTGTAGTTGACATACGTTGCAGATGGATAAGTCACTGTGAAAATGCGCACTGTTATTCAACCACTAACTCTTGTTACATCTCAAGTCGTTCTACACCGTTACAACCATTCATCCAGGTCCTGTGCGCTTCTACTGTGCAGAGGGCACGTCATCTGCAAGACGCAGGTCTTGTGTAATCCAGGTACCTTCAGCGAGACGCGATGGACGTGCGTCTCTGCACCGGTAACGTCGCCGAATTCAGACGTTCTGTCACCGGTAGGTTGTGTGACCGGTCTTGCTAACGCAAGGGGAGTGTTGCAAAACGCCTCCTTGAATATTCTTAGTGGTCTAATTTCCACAAATGTATTTTCATTTCCGTCGCGAATGTTATTGCTATGCTTTCATATTCTGCGTCACCGTAATGTCTGACAACAATAAAGAGAAAAACTACTGTCTCGATGTTGCTTGTTTGCAGTCACTTCGTATTAATCTGTATCTTCATCTGTTACACGAACAGCACTGAATGTCGAGCATTTCTGCCGACATATACTTAGTAACACGACATGGTCAGAAAGATCTCGTTGGTCTCGACGTGCAGGTATGGAAGTTTGGGATATCAAAATTATCGAAAACGTTATCTTATGTACATTAATTCTGAAATGTAAGATATCCAAGTTGAAAAGTGGTCCTCTTATAACTGTGGAGACCATCTGATTATGAAACGTAACAGACGTTAAAAATTCGTCCAATGTGCTACATCGTTCAGAAATACGTGTTTCTGTTTCGTTTACAAAACTATTTAATCTGATTGATAATATTATATGTGTGGTTTGACGCGAAATAATACTAACGTCTGCAGAGGAGATTTTTGAATAATGTTTCAGAGGGATGCACCAGTGGCCTGAAAATATGGGATGGCAGTGCTGAGCCTTCGTGGATCATTTACACGCGAGTCTCTCTGCTTCTTTCACGGTGTGGTCGACGTGGCTCGGCGCTATTTTACCACGTACAAGCCTACCTATCTCCCTACAACCATTTCAGCCCACATCCAGTTCAGCCGCGCTGGATGGGCGCGTGGTCTGGCGCGCCATGCCACGGTTCGCGCGGCTCCCCCTGTCGGAAGCTCGAGTTCTCCTTTGGGCAAGGGTGTAGTGTTGCCCTTAGCGTAAGTTAGACTAAGTAGTGTGTAAGCTTAGACACCAATAAGCGCAACAGGTTGGTCCCACAGGCTTTTACCACAAATTTCCACATCCACTTCCTCCTGTATATCACAGATTACAGGAAGCGAGATCGGCTAACAGGAAAACATATTTTAAGACAAATTATTTCATCTTTTTTTCTCTTCACATCCTGCTTCAGGCCCTTTACTGTTCCCATCCTCTCCTTGGTCTTCTGAATGTTGCTCGTAATTTTTCACGACCCACTCCCTGCACACATTCGGTCCACTCACATGCTCGTCCAATTTTTCTCTTATACTGTATATGCTCCGTTTTCTAGTTTTGTCCGTTCTTTTACACCTCGTTGCGTTTCTTGGTGATGCCAATTCCGTCCTCTGGAAATTTATTATTTTCTTCTTGTATGCCATCTACAGTTCACGTCCATACAAAAGTGCTTTTAGAACAACAGTAACGGGAAAGTTTAATTATGAGCAAGTATAATTCTTTTTTTATTTTTAAGGTGTCCGCCCCGGGTCGGAAATTTTCTCCGCTCAGGGACTGGGTGTTGTGTTGTC
The DNA here is from genome assembly GCF_023864275.1 of Schistocerca cancellata. Lineage (NCBI taxonomy): Eukaryota > Metazoa > Arthropoda > Insecta > Orthoptera > Acrididae > Schistocerca > Schistocerca cancellata. The sequence continues at coordinate 9,571,037 of NC_064635.1, read as the reverse complement.
CTAATCATCATCATTTCATCCCCATTCACGCGCAGGTCGCCGAAGTGGCGTCAAATCGAAAGACCTGCACGAGGCGAACGGTCTACCCGACGGGAGGCCCTAGCCACACGACATTTCCATTTTCCATTTTTAAGGTATGTCCTGATTTTTTTTCCGCAGAAACGACTGAAGTTATTGACTTTACATTCTGTGCCTCCCATAATCGCACTTTATCCCACAGACTAGATAATTGAATTAGGACTTGTTCTATTAGGTCATTGTTAATTTTATTCCGTATTGAGTGTTTTTTTAATCTGTACTAAGGCCTTGGTTTTAGCTTTATACTCCACAGTTTTGAAATTACGGTTGTAACATTGTACACATGTTATTAACTATTCCTTGCAAATCAATTTCCTCCATAAAAATCAGAATAAGTTCATCAATATGAGGAAGACATTTCATTTCCGACAGATCATTCAATTCTATACCAGTGTAAAATGTATAACTAATTACGAATAGCATCGTCTGTGAATATTAAATAGGCTAGTCTAGAAACATCGTCACAGGCAGGGGTCTGTTAGTTTTTCACCTAAATATGTTTTAGTACATAACCTGGAGTGTTGATACCAGAAATAAAGATGTACTCACATTGTCACTTTTAATGAAGCAAGGAGAATAAAATATTGCTAAGTACATTTAATAGCACCTGGCCTCCATTAAAGAACAAAATTTATTATTCTAGCTTTGGCACTTCGGCTCGAGCACTTGCGTCGTCCCACACGGAAAGAATGGGTGCTCTCACAATTCGTTCGACTCGCTCAGCGTCTGAAATTATTCAGTGTACACCCATGAGACTGGTATCGCTGACTTCTTGACCAGTTGCGCTAGGTTTACATTTTACTTCTGTTCACATCTACGAATTATTAATATACTACATGAACAGTTAACGAAAATGCTTTTCTTGGCCTGGTTATTTAATTTTCAACACGGAGGAAGCTTTGTGTTATGGAAGTCAGCTGAAACCGTCATGCAAACGAAAATCTTAAGACGATATCAAATTTTCAGTTTTGTAACACGAGATAATTTCATTTAAATGTGACAGAACAGCCTAGTCAAGTGTTAAGTTCAAAAATGTTCAATTGTGTGTGAAATCTTATGGGACTTAACTGCTAAGGTCATCAGTCCCTAAGCTTACACACTACTTATCCTATGGACAAAACACGCACCCCATGCCCGAGGGAGGACTCGAACCTCCGCCGGGACCAGCCGCACAGTCCATGACTGCAGCGCCTAAGACCGCTCGGCTAATCCCGCGCAGCATGTGTTAAGTACTAAGTGGTCGTCTACATGCTTTCTTTCCAAGGAACTGATGAACTAATGGACAGGTTTGTAATTAACCTGTTATCAAATTTCCTGCTCCGCGTACCTGTTTCAAACATGATGTCCACCTTTGGCACGGTTAACATTCAATTCTATACCATAGGCGTGTGGTGGTATGGAAGCAATAAGAGCTTGGCAGGTCGCTGGAGGCAGCTGGCACCACATCTGCACACTCAAGTCTCTAAATTCGCATTACTTCCAGGGAGCAGGCGATGACTTCTGATGCCACGTTCAATTACATCCCAGATGTGTTCAATCGGGTTGGGATCTGGCACATGGCGGGCGCATCACATCGATTGAAACTCTCCACTGTTCCTCGAACCACTGGACCACACTCTCGGCCATGTGACACGGGGCGTTATCCTGTTAAACTTGCCGCTGGTCGGGAAACATGACGGCCATGAAGAGGTGTGGGTGGAATGCACCCAGCGCGCGGTACTCCCTGGCCGTCGCGGTGCCTTGACCAGGCTCCACTGGACGCAGTGGAGCCGCCGCCAGCTTCTCTCTGTACCACAGTACAGGGATCAGGGAACTGCCCCCCCCCCCCCCCCCCCCCGGAAGATTTTTCCACTTATATTCCGCCGAATGTATTTGTCTCACTTTGGGTCCTAGTACTGCTCCACAATCTCTTCAGTAACACCAGAATGCATGTTCTACATAAACGCGTTTCCAGGCTACACCAATTTATAACAATTGTTAGCTGCAGAACCTCATGCTAATGTTCACATTCTTTTAACACTGTTTTGGGGTTGAAATCATTTCCTTGGGTATGTATTGTAGCGTTTTCATCTCATTTTGTATCGCAGTATCATAGACAGATAAATTTAAAATCCTATTAATCCATGAATTCAAATACTCATATTTCTGCAAAAATTAGTGTGATAAGAATTTTTATTTATAATGTCTGTCTTAGTAGCTTTTGCATGTATTTCGAATTGGTAGTGGCACTTGTTTATTTTTCGTCTAAAAGTTTGATTTGTTTTGTTCCACTTCCACAGTAAGTTTTGTGTTAGGGCGCAAGTCGTTTGCTTGCTGATGGCTGTTTAGGTACAGGTAGTAGTGTATCAACATACCTATGTAATAGATAATTTTGTTTAGAAATGGCCAGTTTGAATTAAAAAATTTCTTTTCCAAAATAATCATAAATACGACAGCTATGGTACAGTTTGTCATAGCTACTCAATCTGTGTATAAATTTTACTCAAATTCAGAACAGTTTTGAGATAATGTACGTTGAAATAGATTTATTAATTCGTAAGTTTCAGTAACATTTCAGTTATGTAGGAGGCTTCTTTTTATGACATCTATGAAAAAAGTAATGTAGAAACTTCTTAGACCTGAAAATAACAACAACAACAGTCACTACCTATTTCAAATAAATTGAAAAGCTACTATCACTCACATTATCATAAATAAAAATTGTCACCCAAATTCGCATAAATACGCATATTTCAAATCAATGATTAATGGAATTTTAAATTTACGTCTTGTTAAAAATGGGATACAAAATGAAATAGAAGCGTTGCAATACATAGCGCCACGAAATGTCTTCAGCCCCAGAATAGTGTCTAAATCCTAACGACAGCATAAAATACCAGAAACGGAAGGTGTATGTAGAGGAGTAACATTGAAAAGATGAAATTACAAATAAACCTATTTATGTCACAACACCATACATGGGCCAAATATCGGAAAAGATCAACACATTCTTCGTGAAAACAAATATAAAGTTAATAACTTGAAGGCCAAAATACCGTCGACAAGAAACAGTATCTCCACTTTTTGCGTCCCAGCCGTCTGAAAACTTTTTTGTGACGTTTGCAATAAAGTTTATATGGGACGAAGAGGCAGGAATTTCGGAATTAGATTAAAAAAAAAAAGAAAAAAATACGAAACTACGAAATCAACCAGTTCACGACTTTCATTTAAGAAGCGAAGAACATTAACAGAAAATATTGAAAATGCCTTAAAATTCTGCACAAAATAGCTAACGGACATACAATGGAGATTTTGGAGGAAAGCGAACATTACACTTCATATTACGTTTGAGATATTTTGTTTGTAGCTTCACTAATAACAAACTATCACTTTGCATAATGTTTACTTATTTGCTTTTAATGAAGGAAGGAAAGAAGATTGGGTTTAGCGTCCGGTCGACACTGAAGTCATTAGAGAGCACGAACTCTAATTGTGTCAAAGATGGGGAAGGAAATCGGCGGTGCCCTTTCATAGGAACCATCCCAGCATTTTCCTGCAGCGATTTACAGGAATCACGGAAAAATCTGGATGGCCGGACGTGGGTTTGAACCGTAATGCTCCCGAATGCGAGTCCAGCGTGCTAACCACTGCGTCACCTCACGCGGTTGGTTTGTTTTTCATGGCCAAACAGCAAAATTGGTTGGATGCACAAGACTCATGCCCACCACCACTGCTGCCACTGTTGCTGCCGCCGCCTCCATGCTAGGCAAAAGCAGTGCTGCGCCTGCCGGTCACAATATGAGTAGACCCGTGTGTGTGCGCGCGCGCGTGTGTGTGTGTGTGTGTGTGTGTGTGTGTGTGTGTGTGTGTGTGTGTGTGTGAGAGAGAGAGAGAGAGAGAGAGAGAGAGAGAGAGAGAGAGAGAGAGAGTGAAAGTGAGCGAGCGAGAGAGAGAGAGAGAGAGAGAGAGAGAGAGAGAGAGAGAGTGAGAGAGTGAGAGAGAGAGAGAGAGAGAGAGAGAGAGCGAGCGAGCGAGCGAGCGAGCGAGAGAGAGAGAGAGAGAGAGCAGAAGGGCAGGTTTACAAAGTCTTGGAAGATTCTCTAGTAGTATTCTAATCATAAGCCGATATACCGTAAGTACCTTATTTTCTGTTAAAATCACTAGTGAGGAAGAAAATGAAACCACACGTTTTCACAGCAGAGTTCGTTCTTTCTTTCACGCAGTCGATTTTAACAGAAAAGCTGTACATGGTTGTTTAACAAGCAGATAGTGTAATAAACATTGAGATAAGCATACACTGTCATCTAAAAATCTGAAGTAAATCGGTGTAGACCTTTTCGGGATTTTTTGCCAAGAATGTTTATCCTTTTCATGTTTTATGTTTTATGTATTAAAATTTTACAGCTTCTGTCTGTCCGAAAATTTTAAGGAAATGGATCAAGAAATTTTCGAGAGTCTTGATAACATTTTCCCTTTACATATTAGTGGAGAGAGGTCCCAGCGTACAGCTGGTACCTGATGACGACACAAGCTTAAGACCGTCTCTGCAGACGCAGCCACGAGAGAGTAGTCTGAGGACACGCCCTCACGAGCTTTGACACACCGCCGCTGCTCGAAGTTCGTTACATCATAGTGCAGCGCCGCTGCCCCCGCTCTGCGGTTGTCGACTAAGACAGCAGCCGAGATCTGGAAAAGCTTGTGTTGCTACTGGGAACTGGTGTAACAAAATTTATGACGTTAAACGTCCTCTGACGCGTGGCTGTGCTTCAGTGCTAGTCAGCTATAAGCTGTAGTCTTGTATTCGCCGACAGCGGCAAACATCTGTTCTAGGTCAAGTGGAAACGGGCGGCACTTTATGTTAAAGAGTTGTAAAATGGTGTGTGCATGTGTGTAACCACACTACATCCTCCTGAAAGTAAATCTAGGCTTGCTAAAATACACGGAATTTGTATATCGTTAATATTAAAAATATGTATCGTATGTTTGTCCGAAAGTTTCTTAGAACATTATCTAAAACTTTGATGCAAGGGTACGTAGTAATGATGATGATGATGATGATGATGATGATGATGAAAGATCAATTATCGCTTCGTGGTACAACCCTGTTACAAGCTTTGGAATGTAACAACTAGACACGACGCGATGTCACCTGAACTACTCATTAATTTACGAGCATAAATGCCAAGTTATGATGCAGGTTTCACGAACACAACACACGTCTCACGTACAACAGAAATGAGCGTATTTTCCTCGTTTGCTGAAAACCATAGCAGTTAAGCGATGAGCTAATGATATTCTATGTTCAGTAGCGCAAAGTTCCAGTATCACAGGTCTTATAGGGCTAATGCATTTCCTAGTCTGGGTGCTACGATTATGGGATAACACGATTTTCACCAGAAGTTGAATCCGAAAAGTTAATATGAAGTTTGGTTACATGCTACAGACAGGTTTCGTTACGTACTCTGTATGAAAAACCGCCACCTTCGTCTACATGTCAACTCCGCATTTCACAGTACAGTACTTGGCAGGTCGTCCATCGAAGCACTTCTTGAGCGCTCCACTCTAAACTAGCACGTGGGGAAGGTTAACACGTAAATGTTTTCTTGCGAGCCCTGATTGCTCTTATTTCATCATGATGGTCTGGTAGTGCATGGGATGTGACAGACTTTTGCTGAGTGGGCCAGCAAGTTTATACTCCAAATGTTATTCCCACAACATGGGCAAAACATTCGGGACTTTACCTTCGTGGCAGTCAGAAAAAACCTTATGGTCACATCATAGGCATTGGAAATTGGTAACAGATGCATAAAAACATTTTATGAACTCTTTACATAATCAATTTTATTTGTTTCAGAAAGTGGTTTACAAATTTGGCTATCCGATTTTATGTCGTTTATTGCGTAAGTTCATAACGTATTCGTTCAAGTTTAACAAACACAACAAATACACATAATGGAGATTTTAGTGATCAATAATACTTTCTCGTTCACTACTTACAACAGTCTTCCAACGAAGGGATAGCGTTTAGATTTTCCGAGTGTAGTAATCACGTGTTTTGAGGCGAACAACTCTTCGGGCCATGGCCGGAGTGCATTTTGAACCGGAAAGGAAGTTCCTTGATGATTGATTGATAGAGAGGGGTGCAAGGCCAAATGAACAACATGGGTGCGTAATGACCTGTGTGCGGTGCGGTGTTACTCGTGAGTAGCAGAATGCGTGCAGCCGCTATCGTGGAGTGACGTCACGCCTCGAGGAAGCCCCTCTCCGTACAGCACACCGCCGCTGCCCCGCCAGATGCGTGACATTATCTTCTGTGGACGCCAGCTGGTCTTCGTGCAGGCAGTTGCGGCTTCTTTTGAGCTCAGCCGTTCTTTTCGTTATCGTAGCATAAAGACACCGTTTCTCGTCACCAGTAACTATGCAAGATATGAATGGATCGGTGTTGTTCACGAGCGCATTCATCGCAAGCAAGTAGAGATTCACATACGGTCATCCACTGATTACTTTGATTTTGGCTTAGAGCATGCAGTAGGCGCACACACGATTTTGGAACCTTCCCCGTTCAGTACAAATATCGCACTATGGTGGAACGATCACAGTTCATCACATTTGTCAGGCCTCGTGTACACTGTCGTGGATCGTTGTGGATTAATGCGTTTAAACGTCCTTAAATCCCGGAGTCTTCCTGAACGTGGAAATTTACTGATGTCAAAACGATCCTCCTTTGAACGAGAAAAGCATTTTCTTGTCGTGCATCTTGTAGGGAAACCGCAGACATGTTGGCTTTGATTCCTGAAAAGGAATTTGTAATTAGTAAAACTCAGAACACAAAAACATGAAAGAGGAGTGTTCATCCCCAGCGTGATAGACACTGCATTTGGGTAATGTGTAATTATACTCCACGACAAAAAAAACCTGTAGTCTGAGCGAGCCATTTACTGTTAGCTGTTTGGCAATGGCTCAGAAAAAAAATTGTGAGTTAAGGGCGTGTGAGAGGGTAGCAGGAGGAAACTCGATAGGGAAGAAACTGTGCGGTTAGTGGATGAACAAAAACGTGTAATACGTCTGATTGCTAATGGGAATGATCCCTTAGGGAACAAGTTTATGTAAACTGAACCTTAAACAAGATAAAAGACGGTACGCAACAATAATGCCCGACATATTATAGTAACAAATCTTACGCAAGGCTGCTTGATCCCGACGCTACATTGAAATAAGTAGGGATACGATGTTACAAAATTGAGGAGGACCAATATTGGGTACACATCCGTCTGTATCCGCATTGTACTCTGCAGCCACCTTACAGCGTGTGGTGGAGAGTTCTTTTGCCCCCTCCTCCCTGTTCCACACACGAAAGCAGCTTCAGAAGCACGTCTGTCGGGTGTTGTGTCTTGTTAACTCCGATTCCTACGACGTCCTCCTCACGGTTCCTTCGCGAAGCGTCAGTGAGGAGGAGAAATACGTTTTCAGACTCCCTTGGAAGATGCACGCTAAGCGCCGACAGCAAACCCTCCCGTTATTCACACCGCCTCTAGCGCAGCGTCTGCCACGGGAGTTTGTCGACCATCTCCCCCCCACCGAGGCAACGGCCCCGTCACGAAACGCGCAGCTCTTCGTTGGATCTAGTCTCTCTTATTAATGTTATCTGGTAATGTTCCGGACTGATGAATAATACTCCGCAATCAGGCAATTAGGTGTTTTCAAGGCGGTTTTTTGGTGGATGAATTACATTTCCCCAGAATCTCCCTATGAATCTCAGTCTGGCGACTGATTTTCCTGCAGTTTAGTTTGTTTTGTTGGTCGTTTCACTTGAAACAGCTTCGCATCGTCACTCATACAGGAGTTGGAAACATCCCCAGAGGTCTATCGTGGAACACAACCGCCGACGCTAGCCGAGCCGGCAGGACGCGCTGTGCTGTCTGACCAGGGGCAGCACCTGTTTAATTTACTGGAATACAAGGCTCAGTTTACGTGAAGCGGGATGATAAACTTGTTCAGTAACGGATCATTCCCATTAGTCAACTTTGGACACAACAGCGTTATGTGCACTCGTGAGTGCGTTGTGTTGAAAGTAAATATACTCCAGGTTGGGGGCAAACTATTGGTGGTCGTGTGGTAGGCGCAGTAGCCGAAGCACTAGATGTTTCAAGAGGCATCACATCGAAGCTTTGCACGGTATTTGGAGATACGGGAAAATCATCCGAAAAGTCACAACGCTGACGAACCTGTGTGTTGAAGTGTGACGAGGGCCTCCCGTCGGGTGGGCCTCTCCGCCTGGTGCAAGTCTTTTCAGGTGACGCCATTTCGGCGACTTGCGCGTCGACGAGGATGGTGATGACGACACAAACACTCAGTCCTGAGCAGAGAAAATCTCCAACACAGCCGGGAATCGAACCGGGCCGCCCGCCATGACACGCCGGCGCGCTCTCCACTCGGCTACGGTGGAGCCTTTGTGACAGACAATCACTGAAGGGGAATATGACGAACAACAGAGAAGGAAAGCCTCAAAAGTTCGCAGAAACAGACAATGTCCAAAGGGATACCGCAATTACTGGTTATTCAATGTTACTTATGATCCGTCTTGACTGCAAAAATATTTATTCACATGACCGTTTTCGGTTGCTCTAGAACCATCTTCAAATCTGCAATTTCGGTTGCCCCGTTATCCACAGCGCCTCTCGTGCAGCGTCTGCCACATTTTTGCAGTCAGGACGGATTATAAGTAACATTGTAGCCTCAAAAGTAACTGGAGAACTGGATGTTGCACTCGCAAGCCCTGTCAGCACCAGAACACCGAGGGTGCGGCAAATGCCGGCAAAATAAGTGAGAGCTCTAATTCTAAAGCCACTCATCCGTGATGCAGATGCCAGAACAGCAGAACTCGTGCCGAACCCGTAAATCCTGGATAATGGAGCAAAGCAGGGAAGCAATTTGATGAGATGAGAGATTTTTCACACTAAAAATGGTTCAAATGGCTCTGAGCACTATGGGACTCAACATCTGAGCTCATCAGTCCCCTCGAACTTAGAACTACTTAAACCTAACCGAAGGACATCACACACATTCATACCTGAGGCAGGATTCGAACCTGCGACCGTAGCGGTCGCGCGGTTCCAGACTGAAGCGCCTAGAACCGCTCGGCCACAACGGCCGGCGCCGGCTTTAAAAGTATAATTTTTCCAGCACATCGAGGCTAGACTGAGGTCACCATTGACTAAACTGTATGAGCGGGATACCCATTTGAAATGAGACTCAAGTTTTCTTTAAACTGTTCAATAACTAAATCTTCTGAGTCAGCGGGAGGGGGTCGGTAAAACGATCCAATTAATACACCAAGAAGAAATGCAGATGATAAACGGGTATTCATTGGACAAATATATTATACTAGAAGTGATATCTGATCAAATTTTCACGTAATTTGGGTCTATAGATCCTGACAGATCAGTACCCAGAACAACTACCTCTGGCCGTAATAACGGCCTTGATACGCCTGGGCATTGAGTCAAACAGAGCTTGGATGGCGTGTACAGGTACAGCTGCCCACGCAGCTTCAACACGATACCACACTTCATCAAGAGTAGTGACTGGCGTATTGTGACGAGCCAGTTGCTCGGCCACCATTGACCAGACGTTTTCAATTGGTGAGAGACCTGGAGAATGTGCTGGCCAGGGCAGCAGTCTAACATTTTCTGTATGCAAAAGGCCCGTACAGGACCTGCAACATGCGGTCGTGCATTATCCTGCTGAAATGTAGGGTTTCGCAGGGATCGAATGAAGGGTAAAGCCACGGGTCGTAACGCATCAGAAATGTAACTTCCACTATTCAAAGTGCCGTCAGTGCGAACAAGAGGTGACCGAGACATGTAACCAATGGCACCCCATACCATCACGCCGGGTGATACGCCAGTATGGCGATGACGAATACAGGCTTCCAATGTGCGTTCACCGCGATGTTGCCAAACACGGATGCAACCATCATGATGCTGTAAACAGAACCTGTATTCATCGGAAAAAATGACGTTTTGCCATTCGTGCACCCAGGTTCGTCGTTGAGTACACCATCGCAGGCGCTCTTGTCTGTGATGCAGCGTCAAGGGTAACCGTAGCCATGGTCTCCGAGCTGATAGTCCATGCTGCTGCAAACGTCGCCGAACTGTTCGTGCAGATGGTGGTTGTTTTGCAAAGGTCCCCATCTGTTGACTCAAGGATCGAGACGTGGCTGCACGATTCGTTATAGCCATGCCGATAAGATGCCTGTCATCTCGACTGCTACTGATACGAGGCCGTTGGGATCCAGCAGGGCGTTCCGTATTACCCTCCTGAATCCACCAATTCCATATTATGCTAACAATCATTGGATCTCGACCAACGAGAGCAGCAATGTCGCGATATGATAAACCGCAATCGCGATAGGCTACAATCCGACCTTTATCAATGTCGGAAACGTGATGGTACGCATTTCTCCTCCTTACACGAGGCATCACAACAACGTTTCACCATGCAACGCAGGTCAACTGCTGTTTGTGTATGAGAAATCGGTTGGAAACTTTCCTCAAGTCAGCACGTTGTAGGTGTTGCCACCAGCGCCAACCTTGTGTTAATTTTTTGAAAAGCTAATCATTTGCATATCACAGCATCTTCTTCCTGTTGCTTAAATTTCGCGTCTGTAGCACGTCATCATCGTGGTATAGCAATTTTAATGGCCCGTAGTGTAGTTTAGTTCGATTGTCAAGTATAACCTCTACCCACATAGGCCTTGTTTGTTTTGGTTGGTGTCGCTTAGACCGTTAGTGGGAGCTTTTCGAATTCCTGCTGCTAATACGCAGAGTACATCGTTCGTTTGTTACATATTTTGACGAGCTTCAAACAGCAGCGACTGCAGTAATGGATAGGAACTTTGATTGCTGTGTACATATGCGACCTGAGTGGGCGACCCATTTCGCAGGGACTATCTACTTCAATTTCAGTACAAGGCAAACTACTTCTGACAGCAATAAATACTCCACCACCAACTGTATTTAATCTGTCCTTTCTGAACACTGGTAGATCGTTTGAAAACATTTCGGCTTTCTGTACCTGTAACTATTTGATCTTCAGTGCTTTCTATTAGAGCTTGGAGCTCTGGTTCTTTCCAATCACAGCTACGACAATTTACAACTACATCACCGATCGTTTCTACAACTAACTTATTGTGCTTTACCTGTCCCCTTTTAGACGACCGCCCTTTCTGTGGTTCTCTGAGACCCTCTAACCTAAAAAAACCGCCCAGTGCCTTCCACACAGCCCCCTCTACCCGTGTAGCCGCCTCCTGTGTGTAGTGGACTCCTGACCTACTAAGCGGTACCCGAAAACACCACCCGACGGCGCAAGTCTAGGCATCTGCAGCCTACACGGTCACACAACCGCCTGAGCCTCTGATTCAGACCCTCCACTCGGCTCTGCACCGAAGGACCACAGTCGGTTCTATCGATGATGCTGCAGATGGTGAGCTCCGCCTTAGCCTCGCAAGCAAGACTGTCAGTCTTTACCATTTCCGGTAGCCGCCCGAAACCAGAGAATCCCCTCCGACCGAAAGCGACACACATCATTGGTACCGACATGAACCACCACTCGCCTTTGGCTGCATCCTGTAGTCTTCATGGCATCCAGAAGCACCCTTTCCACATCCGGAATGACTCCCCCAAATATGCACATGGAGTGCACACTGGCTTCCTTCCGCTCCTTGGCAACCATGGTCATAAGGGGCCACATTAAGGGGCTGATGCTGGAGCTACTACCAGAAAACCCACCTTCTGTAAATGCCCAGACCTTGCGGGCCGAGAAGCTTCCTCTGCAACAGAGTGGACGACTGCATCCGGCTCGGAAACATAGTCAGCCATAGTTAACGCCCGAAACCTGTTCATCAAACGAACCGGGGAGGACCTACGAATGGCCCCTCGGAAAGTTTTTCACTGCCTGCCGGACTTTGGAATGATCTCCCACTCGACCACAGGTGAGGGGTCAACCTCAGTGCAGGCAGTACCCAGGGCAGAAACAGCAGTGGGACTGTTGGAGGTCAAGTGGGACGTTCTTTATGCCCCTCACATCCTCGTGTCCAATCCCCCACAGTGATGCCCCTTAGCAGCAGCCTCAAGCTGTGTGACGGAAGCCAATGCAGCCTGGAGCTGTGAGTGAAGGGTCGCCACATCAGCTCGCATCTGTACACAGCAATCACAGTTCCTATCCATTATTGCAGTCACTCCCGTTTGAAGCTCGTAAAAATATGTAACGAACGTACGGTGTACTTCACTTATTGGCAGCAGAAATTCGAAGTGCTCTGTCACTAACGGTCTAAACTGAGCTACAGTAACCAAAACAAATGAAAACCTATATGATACGAGGGTCGATAACAGTGGTACTGTATGCTACGCGGGTTTTCTATATTACCGTTTCTGATAATTGGTCATCATTAGTGAAAACGAACTGCAGTGCAGCTCTTCGCCTCTTTACATGCAACACGTTCCACTTGTTTACGTTAAGGGTCAAATGGTAGTCCACACACCCATCTTGGATCATCTGCAGGTCGTCCTGCATTTCCCTACGGCCTTCTGACGTTTTTGCCTCCCTATAGATAACAGCAACGTCTGTAGTCAAAGTCACGGAACCTCCAACTTTATCCACCAGAACGTTGACGTAAACTGAATACAGTTGTGGCCCTACAACACTCCACTGGGATGATCTTCGATATTAGTTTATTTTGTATTAAGGATGTCGTGTTGAGTTCTGTCAGTAAGGAAGATAGAGTCACATATCTGGTCAGATAGTCATAAAGCTCGTATTTTGTACGCGAAACGATGGTGTTGGACTATCTAATACCGTCCTGAAGTTTAGGAACCTGGGACCGACGTAGGCGCTTTGTCACGTACAACGGCCTGTTGGAGCACGTCTGTGTGGCTCTGTTCCCTTGGCCATAATTTTTCGTGGACACGTTCTCTGGTAATGGGTAGTGTAAGACGTAGTTAACCAGGAATGCTCAAATAGTTTGGCGAGGATGGCACTTGTCCAGAGAGAAGAGGTGTGCAGCGCACGATGCAGAAGGTTCTCCCTCCCTCGCGTGTGCGTGAAACTTGGTCGACAAGTCAGCAAGGCGTGCACCTCCACCTCCCGGCCGCTGTCTGCAGCTGTCTGCAGGTTCGCCTGATCAGCTGGGACAGAACGCAACAATAAGCTTTCTTCCATCTCCCAGTTCCACCAGGGGAAGCGAAACCAGACATTTCGATGAGGCAAGAGTATCCTCAATCGTAGATGGTAAAATAAAAACATGGGCTTTCTGGATTCTTACGTAGCTCAACTTTAGTATGACGAGCGAAATGCCATTACAGCTAAGATCTGGCGTCTATATTATTACTGCGCACAGCAGAACTAAATTTTACCGGATGTGACTGAAAAATTCTATTTTGTATAGATGTATGTATACAACAGCTGTGAACTGTTCCGTTTGTACAACAGGTAGTGGTAATGCGCTGCAAAATGCAATAAAACAAAATACACGTTTACCGACAAGCTGGCACTCATTTTCAAAACTAAGTAAGGGGAATTATTTACACGACATTATTCTAGATATTGGCCTGGGAAGAGACTGGTTACTGAATTCAGCAGAACAGAATTTGGAAACCTTCAGAGTTTTAAGACTTTGTAACAAATAATTTATCTGAAAATACACAAAAACGACACAATATAACGAAGCCTGGGGCCGTCAGAGGCTGCTGACTCGCAGAGCTGCTCCGCGAAGTCTAGCCACTGTGCGGGAACACAAGTATCATCTCCCGTAGACAAACACCTGGCGAAAACTTTCTCTGACCAGGAAACGGAGTGAGAACTCGCTCGCTTTAAATCGAATGTACCTTCGTACGCGAGATCCCGAAAGCAGGCCGTTTCCCGAGAAAACTACAGAAAGCTAAGGCAACACCTCAGTGGCGGATAGGGGACACTCGGTCCTGGGACTACGAAATGGCGCGAGAATGCTGAACTCTCCGACTCTGGAGAAGAAGAACGTTTATTTGATATGAAACCTGTCGCTATTGGCCAAATGGACAAATTCTAAGTTAGAAAGAGACACTGAGTGGTGGTGAGACAGAGCATGTAATTGTTCAAAGAAAGAAAGAAACAAAGAAATAGAGAGAGAGAAAGAGAGAAAGAGAGAAAGAGAGAAAGAGAGAAAGAGAGAAAGAGAGAAAGAGAGAAAGAGAGAAAGAGAGAGAAGAGAGAAAGAGAGAAAGAGAGAAAGAGAGAAAGAGAGAAAGAGAGAGAGAGAGGTCAACCACTCAAACTCAAGGTAAGGAGATGAGCTTTTGTAACGAGCAGTTTCATTGGTCGACACTTTGAAGATTCGGAGCCGAGCCAGTCAAATACTGTGAGACAAAACGTGGCTATGTGGGGGTTTCCTGTCGCTTCACATTCGATTCAGAATCAGATGGAGATGTGAGAGCAGAGTTGCGAGATCGAGATCCGGACTGGATCCGGAACCTCCAGCACCCGACTCCAGTGCCGAGAGCTGCCGCACAGCCTCCTGACCTGACGCACTAAGGACGTCACTTCCGTTAACCTTACGACTCCCTCTAGGCATTCTGCGATTCTAAGTCAGTTTCTTGTGAGATTGTTTTTTCCCCTCGACCCCAATGTCAGACACGCCCAGGATATTGAACCTGCCGCAAGTCGCCATTCAATTATTTTATCTGGTTAAAGTCCCCACAGGCTTCCATTGTAGCAAATGAAAGTCATTATAACTATCTTCGCGACATGTTCGTAACTTTTCCCAGCACACTTTTGGAAAGTACATTTGCGTACAGTTTGTCGACGCCTGGCAGAATTCAGCTTATCAACGTGGGCCTCCCCACCCAATATTTGAGTAGAGACAGGAGCATTACCTATATAACGTTCTTCCACTCATTTTTGGCGACTCCTAAGATTCCATTCGCATTTTTCACCCCGTCCCCAGACGATGTCAGAGAGTACTTAGGTAACACATTCGTTTCTTTGTTGCAGCTGTTAGGATTCATTCCAGTTTCATTCATGTATGGAGTTCAGGAGGCAAAATTGCTTTGATTAGATGCCGATAATTTGATATTTGCCGATTTTACACAGTCTCACTTTTGTACATTTATTTGTTCAGACTGCTAGTTCAGTTAGATGCCAGAAAAAAATTGTCACCAAGGAACTAATAGATGTATCCTTTTCCTCGGCAGTTGCCGCAAGACAGCCAAAACAGCTCTACCAAATCCACTGCATATCCAGCCAGACTATCTAATCCTCAGAGTATCTCCAGCCAAATCAGAAACACGTTTCGTCTAACATCTAATTCCTTACTTTTGTGGCTGTCTTAATACTACCACTTGTATTTTCTCTACCGTATTTCTGTACACTAGATACTCAGATAATTCATCTCTCACCTGAACACATTATCTGAGATGGCGAAGCAGTAAAATCACTCGTGCTGCTAGAATGATATTTCCCTCGACTCACGTGATATCCTGTGTACCAAGCATGAAGGGCAACAGACAAATTCCATACTCCTAGAATTCCGAAAAGCGTTTGGCACAGTGGAGCACTGCAGTCTTAATGAAGGTACGAGTATACTCAATAGGCTCTTATGTAACACAGCTATTACGTTGACTCGATGGAGGGTGTTCTCCAGACAAGGTGTCATCGT